>NC_060130.1:124913225-134913225 GCF_021461395.2 Schistocerca americana
CTGTCTCTCTCTGCCTCTGGTAGCTGAGTGGTCAACGCGGCAGGCTGTCAATCCAAAGGGCCTGGGTTCGATTCCTGGCTGGGTCGGAGATTTTCTCCGCTCAGGGACTGGGTGTTGTGTTGGCCGCGTGGCACGGACTTGTATAATGTCTGAAGTACTGCTGGAGGGAATTGACCCCATGAATCCTGCAGGGTTGTCCATAAATCCGTAGGGGTACGAGAGGGTGGAGATCTCCTCTGAACAGCACGTTTCAAGACATCCCAGATGTGCCCAGTAATGTCCATGTCTGGGGAGTTTGGTGGCCAGAAGAAGTGTTTAAACTCAGTAGAGTGTTCCTGAAGCCACTCTGTAGTAATACTGGACGTGTGGGGTGTCGCATTGTCCTGCTGGAATTGCCCAAGTTCGTCGGAATGCAGAAAGGACCTGAATCGATGCAGGTGATCACACAGGATGCTGACGTACGTTACGTGTCACCGGCCACAGTCGTATCTACGCGTATCAGGGGTCCCACATCACTCCAACTGCACACGCCCCCACAATTACAGAGCCTCCACTAGCTTAAACAATCTCCTGCTGAGATGCAGGGTCCATGGATTCATGAGGTTGTCTTCATACCCATACACATCCATCCGCTCGAAACAATTTGAAACGAGACTCCTCCGACCGGGCAACATGTTTCCAGTCACCAACAGTCCAATATCGGTGTTGATGGGCCCAGGCGAGGCGTAAAGCTTTGTGTCGTGCAGTGATCAAGGGTACACGAGTGGGTCTTCGACTCCGAAAGCCCGCGTCGATTATGTTGCGTTGAATGGTTAACACGCTGACACTTGTTGATGGCCCAGCATTGAAAACTGCAGCAACTTGTGTAAGGGTTGCACTTCTGTCACGTTAAACGATTCTCTTCAGTCGTCGTTGGTCCCATTCTTGCAGGATCTTCTTCCGGCCGCAGCGATGTCGGAGGTTTGATGTTTTACCGGATTCCTGATATTCACGGTACACTCTTCCAATGAGTCTGGTAACCACATGATGTTTAGTATGTATCTCAATGTATTATTATTATTATTATTATTCTATGTATGGGATTATGGCAACATCACGTCTATTACCATTAGGAAAACAATGTAATTCGAAACCGAAAAATTCACAGTTTCACAGTTAGTGGTGTCGGGATGTATCATGCAGAACAATATCTGTCAGAGGGGCAATGAACGGTGTGTGGAACAACGCGCAGGACTTACGGCGCGTTTATACTGTATGCGCTGTGCCCCGGTCAGGGACTAATTGGGAAATGAGTAATGTGCCTGTGGCAGACTCCAATGTCAATGCGTACACGTATAAAATTTTCTCATTGTAAACCTCTAAACCAGAGTGGCAGACGTATAAACAAACGATGAATATGTGGATATGCCTCTGTCCTTGGTGCATCTGATAACAGGGCTGGTGTTGCCGCTCGTGAGTATGCTGATAGATATCCTCGTCGAAGCTATCAGATAAAAATGTGTTTTGTCATCTGGAACTGCGCCTTCGGGAGTCAGGTTCTCTCCTTCCACCATCGCGTGACAGAGGTCCTCCATGGACTGGCCATACTCCAGCTATTGAGGAAGCTATTCAGGAGGCCACGCACCAAGAACCTCAGTGAAGTACCGGGTGATCAAAAAATCAGTATAAATTTGAAAACTGAATAAATCACGGAATAATATAGATAGATAGGTACAAATTGACACATGTTTGGAATGACATGGGGTTTTATTAGGACCAAAAAATACAAACCTTCAAAAAATGTCCGACAGATGGCGCTTCATCTGATCAGAATAGCAATAATTAGCATAACAAAGTTAAGACAAAGCAAAGATGATGTTCTTTACAGGAAATGCTCAATATGTCCACCTTCATTTCTCAACAATAGCTGTAGTCGAGGAATAATGTTGTGAACAGCACTGTAAAGCATGCCCGGAGTTACGGTGAGGCATTGGCGTCGGATGTTGTCTTTCAGCATCCCTAGAGATGTCAGTCGAACCCGATACACTTGCGACTTCTGGTAACTCCAAATCCAATAATCGCATGGACTGAGGTCTGGGGACCGGGGAGGCAAAGCATGACGAAAGTGGCAGCTGAGCACACGGTCATCACCAAACGGCGCGCGCAAGAAATCTTTCACGCGTCGTCTGTCGGACATTTTGTGAACTTTGTGGTTTTTTTTTTTTTTTTTTTTTTTTTTTTTTTTTTTTTTTTTTTTTTTGCTTCTAGTAAAACCCCATGTCATTCCAAGCATGTGTGTCAATTCTTACCTCTCTATCTACATTATTCCGTGGTTTATTACGTTTTCAAATTTATACTGACTTTTAGATCACCCTGTACACGTAGCATAGCAAGTCAGCCGCGTGTCCCGCAACGCACGGTAATTAACCCTCTAACGGTAAGGTGAAGTTTCCGGACATGAACGGCAAGTTGGGGTTGGATCAGACCCCACCCTCCAAATATCGTTTTTTTTTTGGGATAAAATAAAAAATGAATAATACGTAATAGTTTTATTATCGATTAAACACGTATAATATTTGTTATAACAACAAGTTTTTTTTAATTTTTAGTCAATAAGTAAGAATATAAAGTACTATGGAAGAAAATAGGAACTTGATCACAAAAAATACCTTAATAGAAATATTCTCTATAAAATTATTGAAAACATAGTAAAAATCAATAGATTCAGTCATCAACTAGGAACTTGAGTGCTTTAGAAATTCTAAAGATAGGAACTAAATGAGAAACATCTCTTACTAATTGTAGAAAATAATTATAGTGTCAGCAGTTTCGAAATATAAATTTCTCAATAAAAATGTCTTTGTACACATAGTGTAATAGGAACAAATAATAAATGTATAATGTTATCCTGGAAACGATCACATACAGCCCTGAAAATACATATTTGGCACAATTTATCACATCTCAGTTTCTTTACAGCCAGGGCATATAATAACTTTATGCTCCCCACATATATAACGATTACACTTACTACAAAAACCATTCCCCTTCCTATCTTTTGATCTGTCACAAAAATCACATCTTCTTTTCTTTAGTGACTGTGCTTGGATAGGCTTGTCTAATTCGATTGGTTCTTTTTCTAAAAGTTTTCCAATAGACGAACTGAGCTCACGGGGAAGATGTGTGTTATCAACTTCTTTTCCATAGGAGGTTCTGTCAAAGAGAGCGCAAGATCTTTGAGAAATGATATTCTCGCGTCATTTGAAAAGCTGTCCATTTTGCTATTGCTTTTGCAAATGATAAAACTATTTATAGCAGCGATGTCTAAAATAGCATAAAAGTGCCGCATGGGCCATCTTCTCGATTTTCTTTTTGTGGTCCTGCTGTGGCAAAGCATATCTAATACATCGACCCCTCCTTTAGTTAGATTGTAGAACTCCACAATTTCAGGCTTATTTGATTTTTCATTTATCTCTCCAGAGAAGTGCATAGACGATATCAGTAAAACTTTTTTCTTTTTCTTTGGGGTAAGTGATACCAAAGTTTTGTCGTCCTGATACATAAATGTTGAAGAGCCTACTGGAGCGGAAAGCAGCATTGATAGTGGTATTTGCGGTTTGTTCCTCCTCAATGCACCTACAAATGTGAGTTTCTTTTGGAGGAGGGCGCCAGTCACTTCTAGCGAGGAGAACCAATTGTCTGCTGTAATGTTTCTATTAGAACCCCTGATACATTCCGTCAGGCGCAAAACATACAGGGCAGGTAAAGGCAAATCTCCAGGACTCCTCTTTATTCTGTTGTCCTTGCTGTTGTATGGAATGCCACGCAAAAAGTAGAATGTCATTGTGTCGCATACTGACATTATTTTCAACCCATATATCTCGGGTTTCGATGGGATATACGTTTTGAATGGACAGGCACCCCGAAAACTCAGTAGAGTCTCATCTACTGTGACATATTCAGATGGACTATAATTTTTTTCACTTTTAGATTCAAACTGCTCCTGGCGCACAATGAAATACATCATCCTCGTCATCAGTATTAGATAATACATCATCCTCGGTTACTGAGCAGTTTTCTGCATCGATATTGTCGCCATCCTCTGACTCAGCCTCCTTCGGAGAAACTCGTTGTATATCTCCTCAGGAGTTCTAAGGAGTTGATGCGCCATTTTAGTAAGATACTAGAATAGAAAACAAAACTTAGATGTAATATAAACATCAATATGGGGTTGAATCCTACCCACAAAAGAAACTATTAAGTGTGACGTAAACAATAAGGTGGGGTCGGATCCAACCCGAGCGCGGGTAATGTAGGTTTCGGATAGAGAGGGTAGCTGCAGGTCACTCATCAGAATAACGTGGCCTCCTCGGCGTTCTCGGGACGACTGACTGGTAGGGTAGCTGGAACCACAGCGCTCTCAGAAAAGGGAGTGGGGAGTTACAAACAAAACAGACTCGCTGGGGTCGGATCCAACCCCAACCTTACCGTTAGAGGGTTAACGTGCTGCACTAGCATGGGCTGCACCCCTATCATTATGCTTTCACGCAACACCTGCATCCCGCAGATCACTATCAGCGGATGCAATTCTGTGAATGGTTCCAACAACAACAGGAAGCCAGCGATGACTTCGTAAACACCATAATATGGTCAGATGCAGCAGCATTCACTCTTGAGGGTGTCCTCAATATGCACAGTGCCCACCATTGGTGTGAGATTAACCTGCACATTACTCACGACCGTGGATATCAAGTTCGCTTTGGTGTCAACGTCTGAGCCGAAATATTTGGCGACAGGTTTTTGGGCCCCTACATGTTGCCTGAGTGCATTCCTCTCAAACTGTCTGCCTGATGCGCTGGAAGATGTGCCACTACATGTTCGGCAGAGGATATGGTTCCAACATGATGGTGCACCTCCACGCTCTGGAATTGATGTGCGACAGTATTCGGATAGAACATTTCCAAGGAAATGGCTCGGACGCGGAGAAATTGACATTGTTTTTGTAGTTATTCTGTCCTATGGCAGATCACTTGTTTCAACTATCTATTTCTTATTTGTCTAACCACGTATTTGTTATGTTCAGCATTACAAAATGTTATAAATTTAGGATACATTTGACCTAAGAAACGGTGTTTATTAAAGTATGAAATGTCAGAATGAAATTAGCAAATAAAAAACAGTGCGCCCCAACACAAGATCGAACCCTCGACCTCCTGTATGCTAACCCGAAACTCTATCCACTGCACCAACTGTACAGCAAAACTGGAATGTGCTGACAGAGGTAGTCACCTTACATGTGGTTACAGTGTTTCCAGATTGCCACTCTTTAACGTCCTTTTTCTGCCAGATGTACTCACCTGACGAAATTTTGTGAGACACATTTTTTTAAATATATATATCTGGCATGTGAGGAGTCGCGCTGCGAAGTCCGAGAGCGCGAATTTCGCTTCATCCTGCTGTATAGGCGTTGCTGACCGCAGCGCCGTATTCTGCCTGTTCACGCATCTCCGTATTTCATTATGCATGCCTATACCAGTTTCTTTAGCACTTCAATGTATGTTAAGTGCTATGAGCCCTTATTCACCTTCTCTACTGTGGAGCACATCTCTTCTGCTGAACAAGGGCTCATAGCCCTTAATGTATGCATCTTAGAGCCCATGTTTACTAGGCGTTTTTGCTTCGAATGATAATTCCTATCATATCCTTGAATATTTGTCAACCCTCCTGGGACGCCCTGTACGCTCTTTCACACTAACTAAGAGGGTCAGACAATGTTAAGGTAGTTTACCGATTGCACACTTGGAGAAACCTACTAGTTATGAGTTGAAGATGTCTTCAAACCAAGTCTGATCTGCATTTTCGTCCCGGAAGTTATTTTCTTGGTCGTTGTTCGATAGGTAGGGGGAAGGTAAACATTTGTGAGTACAACATCAGAACAACATGTAAGTGCGTGGGCAATGGCTGTTTGTTTGTGACGTCAGCAAAGTGCATTATAATGTAGTAGCAACATTTGATGCAGTTTTATCGGTCGTTTTTCTTACACTGCAAGCAAAAGGTGTCACAGCTGTTGGCAACTAATACCAGTTGCAGTGGACACACCCCTGGAGAGATGTTCGAATCGCAAATACTCTCTTTGAGTCACCAGGTGACATTCTCCTTTGCTAGAGTATGTGTCTTTTGGCAAGGCTTAGCCGTAAATTTGTTCTTAAGGAATTCACATAAACGTATCGTAACTCGTCGCCAGTATCAAAATTTCCCAGGAACCTTCAGTGAGCGAACTGATGACATTCAAGCAAATATGCATTAATATTCACCCGTGTGGTTTTTGTTGCTTTGAATTAGAGCCTGCAGTACTCCTAAACCCGACATCTGAACTTGCCTACTGAGCGCAAATGTCGTATGACGATAAATGGCTCCAGTTCAAACATATGTCAATTATCGAGACTTCCTGAGCGTTGAAAATCGTTCATACCAGAGAGATCTTTTTTGAAACAAGAAAATCATTTTCTGATGTGTTTTACCCGAAGGCACTCGACCCACATATAAGACAAGGAATTCGAGCTGCCATCATGGCCTTCACCTCTCAACTAAACCCAAAGAAAACAATATTAAGAAATGTTACACTCTTTTATTTGCTACTCTGTTTTACAACGCTTATACAACATTCATAAATTCAAGTATGCAAAATCAAAGACGTAGATGCAAGACAGGAAAATGACTCTTGATAAATAAACTCATAGCGCCGCTCCACAGTCACCTGGTCGGACGTCACGTGACGTGAGGCTGGTGGTGGCTTGAGGCCGGCTGCCGGTTGCTGGTCTGTTCTGGTCTCGACGGATGGTGCCACCAGCTGTTTTCCGGAATTGTTTCCAGAAGTTTCTGCTGTTACTGGCGGGCCTGAAAGCGAAGCGAATTATCTTTGAGGTCCATCAGACTCATAGCTTTAGCAGCCAACCGAAATGCGCTTCAAAAAATAAAGGAATGTGTGGACTCGAAGTAGCGACTTTGTATCTATCTTTCGCAAAAGTTACCACTTTTTTCTAAATGGATTGTACTTGTACCGGCAGGAAAGAACAGACACAGTCTTCAGGCTGCATGGAGACAAGGTGGGCTGGGGTCAAATCCCGAGACGAGACATGCCATCCTCCCCCTCCCCCCCCAAAAAAAGCCCCTACCTGTCACTATGTTAGTCCCTCACATGGTACTGGCCGTTTTTTCTAAGAAAATAATACAGTATAGACACATATTCGAAAATTCCGGGACTCAAAAGCCAAAAAACTTTTCTCTGAAAAAAAGGCAATGGGGAAAGACTCCAGAATAAGGGAAAAAAAACAAAAACAATCAAATACCTAGAAATTAAAGACAAGGTGCAATATACTCTCAAATAACGCACCATAGCGTGGAAGCCTCTGCCTTTCCAATGAACGTTGAACCATTATTGTAGAAAAAACACAGGGGTCGGGATTGTCGTACCCGACGTAGAGGCTTCTGCCTTTCCAATGAACGTTGAACATATATCGAAGAAAAATACGGGAGTCGGGATCGTTGTCGTACCCGACTACGTAGTGGCCGTAGTGTCCGAGGAGGAATAGATCGTATTAGTCTTCGTCCGAGGAAACCGGGAAAAGCGGACAGAGAAGAAATCCAACAGAGACAGCAGCTTCAGATGATCGGGTAAAGAAAGCCTGTTGTCGGCGAATCCAGTGCCAATGTTCTCGTCCGTAAGAGACAAGCCTATGTAGTAATATATGAAGTGTCGCAAAAAACAGTCGGACGAAAATTAATGCAATGAAAGCATTCGTTGGTCGGGATCAGATTATAAATGACCCTACACTACGATGAGACGGCTTCCATTGGAAGGACAGGAAGACTAGTGTGAAACCGCACTGTTTTCCAAGATACCAGTGGCGTGGCAATTTCAAAAGGAAGGGGGATGATTGTACATCCTAACGTAAAAGTAATGTGTGTTCCACTGATAAACTGACGGCACCCAGAAACTTATTATACTATAAAATTCATGAAATTTATAGCTGATCTGGCCAACATTTGCAGGGGGAGTCAGTCTGGCAGGTTGCAGACATATAAATAAGCGAGATGTTAATGGAATGAGTAGGTCGAGTACGTGTTCAGGCGTTACGCCGTATAAAACATATTGAAGCATTTTATTTCATATCGGGAAGTCCCAGCGCTCCAAGAGGAAGACGCGTCGCCGCCACTTCATACCGAAGTCGAAAAATATGACTTTTCCGTAGGAAACTAACAGATAATTCCATCAATTTGAGGGCCATCATAGCAGAGTGCAGGAATATTTGTGCAGCATCATACATTTGATTGAAAATGTAGGAATCTAAGATCCGAAGTGGCGTTCGTGTTCACGAATGGCCCCTTCAATTGGATCCGTCACCTCTAACCAACTGAGTGCAGCCATATTCATCAGACTGTGATCTACGGTGAGCCCAAACGATTTGTGGAAAGCAAACTCCGTTGCTCATGGAATGACAACTTGACGAAAATCCTGCAATCGTAACAAGGTGCATTTCAGTTCATTAATGTGGCCCCCAGAGAAGGAACAAAAGGAATCCAATGTGTCCTTGAACGAGGATATGTCATTGATATGGCTTAGCACCACCATAAAGTCATGCACGCGTGCTTGCACCTAGAGGGTTTCTCCCCGTATCTTCCAGCCACATAATTGAGCAGCAATACGGCGAAACATAGGTTGTAGGGACAAGACGAAAAGCGACATGGAGAGGGGGATCCCTTGACCTCGAGCTCATACAGCACTGTACTAGCTCCAGAAGGAGACAACACTTCCTCCAGACACTTTTTCAATCTCCAATGTTTGCAAATCGTGCATAAGGCCGGACATAGAAATTTAAGGGGCGGCCAGTTTTATCCGTCCTTGCTAAATATTTCAGGTGAACTTATCTATCAGTAGATATAACGATTTTGCTTCAGCGCTTTCTATGAACACTTGGAACTCTTGTTCCTTCTCAACAAAGTTACGACAATTAACAACTATAATGCCAATGTTTCCTAGGTCTACCCTCTTCCTGTATTTCAAACCAGAATTGTGCTTCTGCAAGAACCTCTAACCTAGATAAGAAAGGAAAATCAAGTGTTGAATCACTATCGTTCAACATTATCAACATGGCTGAAACAGCAACTGTTGAAATTCTCCACAGTAAATGACAGCAGCCAAACAGTTGCAGGATAAAGATTTATTAGAATTCTAGACCACGGATTCGGTATATCTAAATATACCTTCATCAGAAGTAAAATACACCTGTTTTCAGGATTTTAAATGACATGTCCATGTATTTCGAAACAGCCTTTGAAACCTGGGCAGCTACAAATTTCTAGATTATAAACATGGCTGAAACAGCAACTGTTGAAATTCTTCACGGTAAATGATAGCAGCCAAACAGTTACAGGATAAATATTTATTAAAATTCTTGACCACGGTTTCGGTATATCTAAATATAGCTTCATCAGAAGTAAAATACACCTATTTTCTGGATTTTAAATGAGATGTCCATGTATTTCGAAACAGCCTTTGAAACCGTGGGGAACACAAAAACTTTTTCTTATGCAGTTCAGTACTTTGATATTAGCCACGAGATACGTCAGAGACTCAAGGTTTTTGCGACGACTCCAAAGAAACCTGCAAAGAAATTTCTCATGCAGTAAAGAACATTACAGAATCTAATGGCTTTCATCTGAATCTCGTAAGTGCATACAATGCTGACAATGCTCCAGTGGACTATAGCAGAAAAATTCAGCTTTTGTCTTACCGAAAAACAAAAGCCTATTAGTTTTGAGATCTAACTGCAACTGCCATGTCATAAATAGTACAGTACAACGTGGTTTTACAACATTTTACTGTCATGTAGAGGCATTAGTTCCCAAAATCTACAGTGAATTTGGTTCCTCTGCGTCAGATGTTCAGACGCAGAGAGAATTTTCAGTTTGTGGAGATAGAGGTTAAGGAAATATTACGACACGATAGTACAAGATGGCTCTCGCTACCTGCTGTAGTTGACATAACTGTATACTATTCATCCACCATCAAATCATATTTTTTTCAGAGTGCGAAGAATGTTATTTAAGATTGATTTGGCAGTTTGTGACATCAAACGAGGAGCACGATGCTGAAGAAACCGAAAATTCACCTCCAGAATGCTATCTAAGTTTCCTGAAGTATATATTGCCCATGTATGAAACTGATTTTAGAAAACTGGAAAACAGCTCAGTGACTTCAATTGAGTTGGACAGAACCATCAGCTCCCTTAAGCGCAGGCTAGAGAGCGGAGAACAATATAAATTCTTAGGAAAGAAAGTTCGTGAAATCTTAGAAGAAATAACAAAATCACAGAGGATGAGTTTTGCGAATGATGCACGATCTTTCTTGTCGTATTTTATGAATCAGTTGTCCCAAAATTGACTTTTCTAAGAACAATGTATTGAACCTGCTTACAAGTCTTAGACTTAAAGAAAAAGAATATTTTAATCTGCAATGGCAGCTTGTATTGAAGGTTACCAACAAACTGAATCTCAATCTGGTTGAAGATCAGTTATACACTGAGGTGACAACAATCATGGGATACCTTCTAATATCGTCTCAAACCTCCTTTTGCACGGCGTAGTGCAGCAAACTCAACGTGGCATGGGCTCAACAAGACCTTGGAAGTCCGCTGCAGATATATTGAACCATATTGCCTCTATAACTGTACATAATTGCGAAAGTGTTGCCTGTGCAGGAATTTTCTGCACGAACTGACGTTTCGATAATGTGTGATAAATGTTTCTTGGGATTCATGTAGGGTGATCTGGGTGGCCAGAACATTCGTTCGAATTGTCCAGAATGTTCTTCAAGCCAATTGCGAACAGTTGTCGGCTGATGATACGGCTAGCTGCTGGTTGGGCACATGAAGTCCATGAATAGCTGCGAATGATCTCCGAATAGCTGAACATAACCATTTCCAGTCAGTGATCGGTTCAGTTGGGCCAGACGACCCAGTCCATTTCATGTAGACACAGCCCATGTTATTATGGAGCCACCACCAGCTTTCACAGTACCTTGCTGACGACTTGGTCCGTGGCACCGTGAGGTCTGCGCCACTCATGAGCTGTACCATCAGCTCTTACCAGCTTAAATCGGGGCTCATATTACCAGGCCACGGTTTTCGGGTTGTCTAGTCTCAAGCCGATATGGTCACGAGCCAAGGACAGGCGCTGAAGGCGATGTGCTATTAGCAAAGGCAATCAAGTAGGTCCTCTGCAGCCATAGGCCATTAACGGCAAATTTCGCTGCCTTGTCCTAACGGATACCTTCGTCGCACATCCCACACTGATTTATGTGGTTATTTCACACATTGTTGCTTGTATATTAGCACTGACAACTCTACGTAAAGCTGGCTGCTCACGGTCGTTAAGTGAGGGCCATCGGCCACTGCATTGTCCTTTGTGAGAGGTAATGCCTTAAATCTGGTATCTTAGCCCACTCGTGACACTGTGGATCTCGGAGAATTGAATTCCATAACTATTTCCTAAATGAAAGGTCCCATGCATCTAGCTCCAACTACCTTTCCGCATTCACAGTCTATTAATTCCCATTGTGCGGCCATTATCACATCAAAAACCTTTTCACGTGAATCACCTGAGTATGAATGACAGCTCTGCCAATGCAGTGCCTTTTTATACCTTGCGTAAGTGATAATACCGCTATCTGTATATGTGCATATCTTGTAAACAAGAAATTGAAACAAAAGCGAATTTTTTGGAAAGCTGTAGTGAATTCTTCAGTTTTCTGAAAGATAGAGGGATCAGTAAAGGACTATTGAAAGCAGGAAAGAGCAACACAAAATATGTGTATAAAAATACAAAACAGTGACTATACAATTCTTGAGTATTTTCTTGAAGATTTTTTATTTCTGTTTTTTTTATCTGAACATGAATTACTTGCTATATTGCCTGTAAATGTTCATTTAAAAATTCATTTTATGTTGACATGGAAAACTCATACATTACAGATAAGAATGAAAAGGAGAAAACATTCTTGTTTATTTTTGTGTTAACATAACACTAAAACTAATTTTTCATATGTTTAGGAATTTTAGGTGCAACAAAGGTTTTATATTACTTATGAAATTTTCGGTAAACTACTAGCATTTTCTGCAGTCAATACGATCGAGAAATTGTCCAACATAAACTTTCTTCAAAGGTGGTATCTCCACGCATTGATAGGTTCGTGAATTTTCTGCATTAAATGTGTCTGTACTACAAGTTCTGAACTTCTCTTACAAGAGAAAAAAATGTTAGTGTTTACAAAAAGCTAATGTGCCTGACGGTCTTAGATACTCTGAAACAAAGTATTATTCTTGATAATCTCATAAAGCAGGAACTAAATACAACAGATGTAATGGTTCTAGTGATGCAGAATTAGTTGATGATGGTGATTTTGGTGATTGCTCTATTTGAACTGGATTAAGAAAAAAATGTAATTTAATTTCGCATATTTTATTAAATTTGACAGAAGAGATCATCATTCAAATTTAATCGACTGTTATCCGTTTCCTAAACTTTAGTTAGCTCTATTACACAATATTTCATACAAGTTTCGCTAGATAACTTTCATACCAATGTTCTTAATACTAAAAACGTTATGCACGTAACTTAAATGAACAAATTCAGATTAATGGTCCACCTCTTATTTCAGCAAATGTTAGAGGCTATAAAAAAGGCATTTACTGTGATGAACAAATGTTTATTTAATTATGAATCTTGTGTTTCATGTTTCTTATTTTTTATTTTAAGTACAAAGCAAACCTATGTAGAAACAAATCTCACTGTTAACCGAAAGTGAAGCATCACACACATAGAGCTTAAGAATGAATGAGAATATCATCTTTCCTTTATGGATAGGTGTAGTAATGAGTACAGTATATCAAAATAAATAACATTCGAATCAGCAACAGCAAATACAGCTGAGAAGAACAGGAATAATCAACATTAGTAAGACGAACACCTCACTCTATCGCAAATACCCTGCCTGACAAGTCTGAAGTACCCAAAAGACATGGTCAGATGTCCATATAACTTCGTATAGGCACATATCATTGGTGGGTTGTAAATCAATTATATGTACAAGCAGAAAGACCACCAGAGAGCATTAGTGTTCTTCATATTTAGTGGTGTTACCAGGTTTGATATGGTATGTAAGAGGAGTGAACAACATCAGATGTTGAGTGATCACTACGAAGTGCACAGAGTTGTTGCATACTTATGTGAGCCAATGTATCAGCACCTGTCAGAGTTCGAAAGTGGTCTCATTCTGGGTCTCCATTTGGCTGGTTTGCTGAGTAGTGCAATATCCAGATTTGTGGGGAACTCTTATGTGGCTCCTACGTTAGATTCCATGGGAACATGAGGGCAAGCATACTCATTGTCAAGATTCCGGTCGACAGAAGTAGAATATATAAGTGAATTGGTCATTTTAGAAACAACAAACTCCATGTAATACCAAATCAGGGGAAGGTCGTTTTTAAATCTATGATGAAACCTAGCACAACAAAAAAATCAAATTACATACAGAATTGCATTCTGAAGGATGTGAAGGAACTGCACCTCTGATCAAACCAGAAATCACATCATAATAAGGTTTTGAATGTTTCTTGTAGAAACAGTGTTTTGATACAATTCAGCGCTTCTTTTCCCCGAGAGGACATTCCTTTCTCCAAAATGACCGCGATTTTGTGTTGTGGAAGAGATAATAATAAAGTCAACGCTCCCTGGTTTAATTCATGGTTACTATGGTATTCATTAAAGATGTAATTAACTTCAAGAATGGGTGGCTTCCTCTATATAAAAAGATAGTACATTCACTGGAAAGCGAACATCTTTCAAAAGACAAATGTACTGCATTCCAAATATGAACATTAAGGCATTTCAAGTATTTATGTCGGCGGTCAGGCGCAGAAGTTGTATCACCACTCATCTATGCAGTTGTGGAACATATACAAAAGTCCGCTAGAAAAATGTATACACAATTTAAGGAATGAAAAGTATTACTCGTGTTCATATTACATTTAATAATTGATCACACATGTTTCTACAACCTTCAGTTTAGCCATGGGTACCTTAAATGTTCACCATTGGCGGCTAAATACGTAACAGAACGACGAGCAGTCGCAGCTACTACGTCAGTCAATGTTAGAGTGGAGATCGCTACACACGTCTCTGTAATCTCCTGGCGAATTTCCTCCAGCATGCGTGGTTTACGTCGATAGAAGTTATCTTTCACAACTTCCCACAAGTAAAATTACATAGGTGTTGGATCTGGCGACCATGGAGGGAACTCAATGGGGCCCCTTCATCCAATCCAGCGCCCTGGAAAATTGTCTTGGCAGAAAGCTCATACAGTTAGGTGGTAGTGTGGTTGCGCCCCATCCTGTTGGTAGTAAACCTCTTCATCAGCTCCATAAAGTGCACGTATACCTGGCAAAATTGATGTGTGTAACATTTCCAGGTACACTACTCAAATGACAGTAGTATCAAAGAAAAAGGGTCCTGCTAAGCCCCTAGATGATAGTACACACCACACATGAACCCCTGGTAGATGGACCACTTTATCCACATAAATGTGAGGATTTTCCGGTGTCCATTTCACACTGTTATGCCAATTCACAGTTCCCTTCAGCTTAAATACTGCCCCGTCACACCACACTACCTTCATCACAAATTGTTCATCATGTTACCATTTGCTGATACCATTCGCAAAATTGAATTCAGCGATCAGGATTGTTATCATTAACTGTGCGCGCGGGCTCTTCTTCCCATGGTGGCACATTGGAGTGTGAATGTATAGTGCGAGAGAACTTACTGTCCTCCCCTTGTTTCCACTCACAATAACTAGACGGAACAAGTTGTCTGTTATAATTGTTTATTACATTAAACGTTACAACTTGCACAGGCAGCGCACCAACTGCGGCTCCTGGCTTAGCTGGAAGACATACACGCCCGTCCGCTACGGGGTCTCGCAGCTACCTGCTCGGCCGTTACAACGGCTAATCCTACCTGCGCACACAAAGGACCTGGGAGATCCACTTCCGCACATAGGTTGCAAATTCTTCCGACAGGGAGCAGACTATACTGGACAGTTTGACCTGGCCAGTCTGAAGCTGCCACTAGATGGCAGTTGGAGTGAGTAGCAGAGTCCAAACATACTCCCACTCTAAAATGAGTTTTCTCATTTTACAAATACCAAAATTTTAACAAACAACAAAACCAAAACAAGTAAACAATAAAAAATATAACTAGGTACAAGATCAATGCACATAAAACATGAATACACTAACATTTTTTACAAATAACCAACATTTTAACAAACATCAACACCAAAACAAGTAAACAATAAAAATATAACTAGACACAATATCAATGCACATAAAACATGAATACACTAACATTTGGGATGCCCACATCACCAAACACCACTGTCATGCTGCATGTGAAACACGATGGGTACTAACACGCAGGACACAAAACAATAGAGTATTAATATTATACTGCATAAAAACATGAAATCAATACTAACAGCAGTTAGTCCACAAGAAACATCCACAGCCTTCCAAGCTGATTTTATGAATTATGAGGTTATTCAAGTAAATGACAATTTGGCAGTGGCTCTGTATCATATATCACTACACAGATCTGAGGGAACACTTAACTGATTCATTGTTTAGGCAGGGGACATAATTTTGCTATAGGCTTCTTAATACGCCCATTAGCAGTTTTTACCATTACCACGCGCACACACTTATCAGGACCGGGAAACAGCTGGTCAATGACACCCAGCCTCCACACCAAGGGAGGCAAATTATCCTCCTTGACCAGCGCATGATCGCCGATCTGTGGTTGCCATGCTCCTTCCGATGTCCATTTTTTGCGTTGCTGCAGATCATGTATATATTCTGTGGACCACCTCTTCCAAAAGGACTGATGCAACTGCTGCACAAGTTGCCATCTGTGCAACCTGTTGGCGGGAACCTCAAGGACAGAGGGTTCAGGATGAGCACAAAGGGGCTGTCCGATTAGGAAATGACCAGGAGTGAGAGCAGCAGAAGAATCTAGGTCATCAGAGAAAAGACACAACGGCCTTGAATTCAAGCATGCTTCTATCTGAATTAACACAGTAGTCAGTTCTTCAAATGTCACCCCTGCATTGCCGACGACGTGTTTGAGATGCGACTTCATGCATTTGATTCCTGCCTCCCAGAGTCCACCAAAGTGAGGGGCACGAGGTGGAGTGAACCTCCAACTGATTCCCTCTGAGGTCGAATGATTCACCACACCTTCAACAGTAACATCGTTGGAGAGAAAACGTTTAAGCTCATTGTCTGCACCTACAAATGTGGTACCATTGTCACTGTACATGTGAGAAGGTTTCCCTCTTCTTGCAATGAATCTCCTGAGGGCGGCCAAAATTGAACTTCTTACCAAGTCACTAACTAATTCTAAGTGGATGGCCTTGGTTGCCATGCAAATGAATAAAGCAATATAAGCCTTGGTGGTAACTTTACTCCGCCTTCCACCATGCTTTACAGCAATAGGGCCTGCATAATCTACTCCACAGTGCTGGAATGGATGAGACTGGTTTACTCTAGCTGCAGGTAGCTGACCCATGACTTGAACTGCTGTCTTGGACTTAAGCCTAAAGCATTTTATACATTTTCTGATAACTCCCTTGACTGTGTTACGCCCATTGGGGATTCAGAATCTCCTACGCAACATAGCCAACAAAGTTGTGACCCAGCGTGCAACAGATTTTCATGTTCATCTATAATGAGAATTTTGTCAAATGATGCATAGGCGGTACGATAATAGGATGGCGCTCATCATATGGTACACTAGCATTCATTAATCTCCCTCCCACTCGTAAAATACCTTCGGCATCAACAAACGGGTGCAAATCCCTTAATTTGCTATTATATGGAATAGGGGAACTGTCCATCAGCAAAGCGATCTCATTACCATATTCATGCATGAATGCAGCGTATTCCTTCTGCAGATTCGGTTGCCTTTTAAACCTCCTCTCAAGATGCGCCAATCTCCGAGATGCTTGTTGTCGTGCTTCGCCTAATGATTTACAGTCAGGTTTCACTGGTAGTCGAACCACAAATCTCCCTTCTTCATCTCGTGCCATGTCGCGCTGAAAGTGAGCTTCACATATTTTACCCTGCTTACTAATCGTTTTCGTAGACAGTTCCTCTAACTCCCAAAATCTTTGCAGTTTGGCATCTAAATTGTCACCTCTAACAAAGCACGAGGTCACTGTAGAACGAGGCATGTTGCATGAAGCTGAAGGCATCCTACCAGACAAAATCCAGCCAAATTTTGTTTCGACCAGTGAGGGATGACCTGGTTTCACCAGCCTTTCCTTACAAACAATGTCAAAGAAAACCTCAGCACCAAGAATTAAATCTACTGTGGCAGGCTTGTTGAATTCTGGATCAGCGAGCGGAAGATTACATGGGACACTCCAGGACCTTGTGTCTATCTTGCTCGCTGGTAGGTCACTGGTGACATGATCTACGACAGCACAAGTGGTTCTGACACGAAAGTCGTTGACTCTAGACGACAGTTCAACATCACAAGTGTAAGACACTGAGGCAGCAAAGGCATTGTTTATACCCTTCACAGGAAACGAATGTTTACTTCGTTTCAGTTTTAATTTCTCTGCCATGCCCTTAGATATAAAGGATAGCTGACTCGCACTATCTAGCAGAACTCTGCAAACCTGCTGTCTACCCATGCTGTCTTTAATGTTGACAACAGCTGTTGCCAACAAAACATTACAATGGGTGTTTGCCTTCCCGTTCGTAGTTTGATGGGCCAGGGAATGGCCTCCTGGTTCACTACTCTGCCCATTCCTTGGTTCAGCAGGCTTGTGGAGCAGTATGTTGTGCCTTCCTTTACAGGTCTTACATGGAGAAATCCTGCATTTAGTCGAGAAATGACCAGAGCGGATGCACAAAAAACAAAGCTTATTTTTTGTGACATATGCCCGCCGCTCATCGACATTTAGTGCTTGAAACCCCTTGCATTTAGTGATAGTATGAGGTTCACTACAAAAATTACATGATTCCTCAGCATCAGCATTAGCGAGATGAGCCCTCCTCACATGTCTTGTTTGATTTAAATTATTGACATTTCCTTGCAAATCCCTTGAGGTGTTATCCCTGAACCTGATCAACTCAAGGGCCTGACATTTTGTTTCCAAAAAATCTATTAGTTGATTTAATGTGGTGAATGTCGACCCAGACATCTTTACCTCCCACTCATGACGATCTGTGGGTCGCATACTGGACAGAATCTCTTCCGAAAGAATAACTTCATGAAGTGGAACATCAGGTTTGAGAGCTTCTAAGGCCTTCAAATGGCTGCATACGTGATTAATTAGTTGCCTATAATCGCTCGCTGCGCCATGGCCGACTGTAGGCAAGGCCAACAAAGCCTTAGCATGTCTGGCTGCAATTATTTTTGGGTTATTATACCTCTGCGTAATAAGTCCCCAGGCTATCGCTAGATTTCCTGCTGTGACAGGTATATGTTTCAAAAGGTCCTTAGCTTCACCTCGCAAAGACGAATTAAGGTAATGAAGTTTTTGAACGTCATCAATTGAATTGTTATTCATAATGAGACTCAAAAACGTATCCCTGTATGATGACCACTTAAGGTAGTCACCTTCAAAATTTGGCAAGTTAATAGCGGGTAGTTTCAAAGAACTGACACTGCCTGATGGATTCGAGCCCAAAGGCTGCGGAATCTGGGTGTACCTCTTCATTGAACCCTTGAGAGTGGATTCAACGAAGTCCCACGAATCCTCGAATTCTGCCCTGTCCTTACTGTGATCTGCTGATTCGTCTTCAATTTCCAGCCGTGATTGAGACGACTCAAAATCAGTCTGAATCCGAGTCAATCGATTTAATTTTGATTCCAACATTTCGATGCTGGCACTGTCTGCAGACTGCACAAAGCTCGCTAAGCGCGCGAGAGCGGCCTTTGCTACACCTCTCTGCTTGACTAATTTTGTTTTCTCTGAGGGCTCCATCTTAGGACCAGGAAGATGATAGCAGGAAGCCAACAGATGCACTTACCAGGCTGCAGCGTCAATACGAGGCAGTGCGGACTGGAACAGCAGCGGCGTCACGGGCACGGGCACGGGCAGCTGGCGTGGCAGGCGTTGCAGTCTCCGACGGCGCGAAGTTTCGGCGGGAGCAGGACGTGACGTCACCGATGATGCTGGCACCGACGCGTTTCTGTGCCTCCCGCGTTTGAATTAGAGACACATTAAATGTTCACAACTATGTCCCCGATCGTCGTTGTTAAGGCTGTTACTGTCGAAGTCCCGAACAGGCCTTGGGACACTCGATAGCAGGCAACAACGAAACCGATCACGTGCGCAGCTCACACGTGGTTTTTTAGAAGTTCACAAATACCGGAAAATAAATCCGCGCGAACGTAAATTCCGCGTGGTCACTGCATCCGGCCCGGAGGACCAAAAAATGTGCGCGCGGGCTCTTCTTCCCGTGGTGGCACATTGGAGTGTGAATGTATAGTGCGAGAGAACTTACTGTCCTCCCCTTGTTTCCACTCACAATAACTAGACGGAACAAGTTGTCTGTTATAATTGTTTATTACATTAAACGTTACAACTTGCACAGGCAGCGCGCCAACTGCGGCTCCTGGCTTAGCTGGAAGACATACACGCCCGTCCGCTACGGGGTCTCGCAGCTACCTGCTCGGCCGTTACAACGGCTAATCCTACCTGCGCACACAAAGGACCTGGGAGATCCACTTCCGCACATAGGTTGCAAATTCTTCCGACAGGGAGCAGACTATACTGGACAGTTTGACCTGGCCAGTCTGAAGCTGCCACTAGATGGCAGTTGGAGTGAGTAGCAGAGTCCAAACATTAACCATGTGCAGTAATAATGGAATGTAAACTTTCCACTTTGCAGCTTTCAAAATTCGTCATACACTTGTACTGCCAACCCCCTCTTCACGCGCACATTGTGTAGCAGACTTAGATGGAGAATTAATAAATGTTTCCAACATGAGAGCCAGTGAAGCACAACTTGTAGCTGTACACTGTTTCCTCATCTTACTTTGTGAATATCACAAATTGTTCCATGCAATTCAAATTTGTCAATGATGCATTTAATTGTTAGGTGGATTGACGGTTCTGTTTCAAAGTCCCACCTCCACTGATGCTGCACTTCAACAGCATTATCAAACTTGAAAAATCACTTCGCAATACATTTTAGTTGATCAAATGTCAAGCATGCTCCAGCCATCTTGTTTCAATGTCAAGATGAAAGTACTAACATCTGTTGAGCCAAAGACCGTACTACAACACACTACTAACTCAAATCAAACAACAATATCGATATCTTGATAGAACCTGACAAAGACTGTAAAGATTTTTCTGGCAGACTCTGTATTCATCCTGCAGGGTACTGGGAAGCGAAATGTGTGTATACTACAAACAAGAACATATGTACAACAGACAGATGTCAGTCACTCAAGCTTAACATGCTGACCGCAAGAAGATCTTGCAATATATTCCTCAACAACATCAAAAATTTTACCTTGAAATTTTGGTCAATCATTCATAATTTGAAGTAAGTGTTTATAGTCTCGCATTTGCATTGCCAGGTCCTAACATTATACGTTTATTTTTGTTGTGAATTTAAAACATGTTTGTGACTCAAATTAATGTTAATGTTAAAGACAATATAAATTTAATAGATGATTATGATGGGACAATAGCTTAGCAGTCAAAGAACATATAACTGACTTATTTTTCAATGTAACAATGAACATATTTAATATGAATTTTATAAAAAATAAATAAATACAAAAAACATAAACCAATTATTTAATTACATAAATTCAAACTTATATGACCATATGGTAATGCAGTTGTTTTATTTTCCAGATTGTTCACTTTTACTCCTCAAGATTACCAACTTTATAAGCACACATTTTTGATCTCAAACCATAAATTCTTTCATCATTTTTCCATTACATTCATCTTTTATTTTATTTAATACTTCTTCATTTATTCATCAAATATAATATTTATTATCTTAAGGTTACCATCAGTATCAAATTTATCAAGAATTTTCTTCGTATCTTCACAAAAATCTTCTGTTTATACACTATAAATTCAACTAACAGTATGTTGATGACAAAGTTTAATTTTTCTCCATATTCTGATTTAATAACATTGGAGTGATAACATTACTTTCTTAGATCAATTGAGTATGCTCCTTCCAATATAAATTTGTTTGTTGAACAGAATTTTTGTCTTTCTCGTGTGAATTGGGGCACGATTTTCAATGAAGATTATTCTTTCTTTGAACTTTGATTTTGCTATAAGTTTCTCACACTTTTTTCCACCTGAAACCAACTTTATATTTATCTGTTTCTGATAGTTTCCATAGCTTGTCCAGTTACTGAATTATTCATGAGACAATTTTATACATTTTTGCCATCTTCAGTCCAAAAGATAAATATTGCTGGAGATTGCTGTAGAGGATTACATAATGTTGTTTATCATTCAGAGTTGTTAGTAATTTTTTTCTTATTTCCAGGCATAATTTTATTTTCAGGAGCAAATGGTAAATCTTTATGTTCATCATGTAAATCTCTGGGATATTATATTTTAGATTGCCTTCAAAAGCATATCTAAATTCACATATATTTTTTATTTAATGTATTTTTTACAATCAAATGGCAAAAAGTGACAGTCATATAAATTATTTGCAACCAAATATATTAAATAATTTGATTTCTGACTTCAATCATAATTTTTGAAACGAACTATAACATGCCTTTCACATCAATGCGAAATAACGCCTCTAATTCGTTTTCCCAACATTAAAATAAAACACAATCAACGAATAATTGTAATTCAACCTTAATGATGACGAACTTTTTGTTTCTTTTGTGAATTATAATTTACATAATGAACAGGTTCATGATTTATTATGTTTTCAGCGTTCTTCAGATGTTAAAAGTGTCATTTCTTCAGTTACAGTACATTAATTACCCATTGTTCAACTTCTTTCTTCGTAGATTCGATAAATTTGTTATGCCAATTTGCTTCTGGATACACATCTGGATTTTTATAATGTCCAACACATATTAAATGTTATAACAAAAACCACTTTATTCCCGTTCTTAATATATCACTATATACGATTTCTCTAGATCGGGTCTACAATTATTGCTTTTTTTATTAAATATTCCAAATCGTCATAAATAACAATTGGAACTTTCATTCTACAGTGCAAAATTTTGAATCTTACATATATATTTTTATCTGGTAGTTCAACTTTTTATGATTAACCAAACAAATTGGAATGTGATCACCAAATTCTTATATTGTCAAAATTATTACAATAAACACATATCGTAAATAAATTTCACTTCTTTATCATCATGTTAACTGAGCTGAAACTAATGGTGACAGGTTTTAATCTGACAATAATGTGACTTACTTTCATATTTAACATATAATAGATTAATATAATTATCATGTTTACATTTAGTTATTTTAAATAAATATACTAGATAATTTTGATCAAGTGAGTAAACATTGATAAATATGTTAATTTTAATCTCGATTTTTGAAATATATTTAGGTGCAGTGGGAAATTTAAATCTGTCAAGCTACTGATCAATGTAAAGTACAATTTTTTTACATTTTGTTACTATCTTTGTATTTTTATTTGCAGGATATAATATGGGATTCATAGACCAGAGAAAAACTTTTGACCACTATTTATCAACTTAATACAAGCTTTTTTAATTTTTTCTCTTAATTTGTCACAAGATGAAACTCTTAATAGATTATAGTTATTAAGTGGTAACTCTAATCCAGTAATTCAATATAAAACTTAACCATATCCTCAAGACTGAAATGCTGACATTGCATTACAATTTAGTTTTCATATTTTTATAACATTTCAATAAATTTCATTCATTCATGGTTGTATAGTTAAATGCCAAGAGTTTAAAATCGATCATAGATGAGTTCTCCATTGTTTTTTCAGAATGAGATGATTTCATGTTATAATCAGATAAAGTATAAAATTTACGTTTAATTCCTTATGTAACTATAAAATTTCTTTCTGTATTTCTAAAATTTGTGGTTCTGATGGATTCAAAAAGAATTTTGGATCAAACAAGTTAACACTGTTCCCTAAATTTATAGTTTGTAATCTTTTTTCAATTGCTTCATTAAGTAGATATTGATTATGAGCTTTTCAGTTTTTTATCTCTCAAATACATTAACAGAAAATAGAAATATTTCTTTCAGTTGTTTAGTTTCATTATTTTTAAAAATTTCAATATCATTTCAACTATAAAGTAGGTTAACTACTTTCAAATTTTTCTCTTAATATTATGATAATTATAAAAGAAATTAAACAACCTACAATTAATTAACTATATCACACTAAATTCCTTCCTCTAAAATAATATTTTGTTGCTATTTATAAGAAAAACATTTGTTAGAAGAAGAAAACTCACAAATTGAAAAACTAATTTAAACTTAGTGAATACAGTAATGATTATTTTAAATTTTAAAATTTAAATTCTTTATTTTAAAACTTAAGTTTATCGAATATAATTATAAGATAAACTTAAATTGACTTAATTGGGCTTAAGCCAATTTTTTATTACCTGATTTCTTTATTACTCATAAGAGAAAAAATTAATGAGGAAAATAAAAAATGTGATTTAAAAATTTATTAAAAATTAATTAACTGTTAGATAAAAATAAAGTGAATTCAGTTCAATCAGATTTTTATGGTCAGATTTTTATTTTTTATATGTTCTAGACACAGTTTTTATGTTCACATGAATATTTATCTTTACTGTTATAAATTTTTTGTGAAATTAATCAAAACTTTGTATACATACTGTCCTATAGAGTAAAGTCAGGTAAGATAGCACACTTAAAGTTTAATTAGCGATACTCAGAAGGAATGTTACAAACTGCAATTAAATTTTAATCGATATTTAATGTGAATTTTGCCTGTAATATAACAAAATCCGAAAGACATATGTCCAATATTAACTATAATTCATGCATAGTAAAAAAAGGAATGCAGATGTGCAGCCTTGCCTGACTATGTGGTAAGAGTGTTTTTTTAGTGGGGTAAATTGGTTCATTATTATTGAATGAGAAAAACATATGTGCCATTCAGTTCCTTTTCTTTATTAAATTTATAGTGTACATAAACTCAGTGTATAACAGGTATTGTTGATATAAGGTTTGATGTGATGAACAATTCTGGGGCCTTTGAGCAAACACCTGCAAAAATATTCCAATTGGAGAGAAAACTGTTTAACAGATATTACTAATTGGTGTTCAGAACTCTCATAACAAGAGCAGTACTAATGCCACAACCTCTCGTACCTAAGACATTGAATCCAATATTGTGTTGGTGGATTATTGTATTTTTTAGCACAGCAAAGAGAGTTAAAAGTTAGGTGATTTTCTGTTGATCTATTCTAGTTGCACAGATTTGCTCTGCACTACAAGTCAGCAGCTTTCATCTGCATGTGGAAATGCATTAATTACTTCCTTGTTATAGTTTATATCCACAACATGACATTTTATGTAAAGAAAGTGTAAAACAGCTCTTGCCGCATTACGCAGTACTAACACCAGGACAACAACAAAACTATTGCATAAAGGATGAGGAAAAGAGGTTATCTCATACTTTGCAGAATAGCCAACTGCTCGATTTATAAAACTGATATACAAGCATTGTGCAGCCTTACTCGCTGCAGAGACGTACTGCATCTACGTTAATTATTTTTTGTTCATTTTATAAACAAAAATTATCAATTGACTTCTCAATTTTGCACATTTTACAATTTCTTCTTTTGACACAGTCTGAAGACTGCTTGATTGTTTACTTTTAATAAAATAAAGTTGTATAAGATAAAGAAAATTTATACAGTAGTAAAATTTTCTACTTTTTGTAATGTAGTGTTTAATAAATTTCAAATGTTTCAAAGTCATTTTGAGATAAATTTAAATTTGTTCCATTATCATAAGGATACATTACTGCTCCAAAAAGATCTGCATGCTGTAACCCTAAGGTGTGATCAGTTCATTTACTAATATTTCTGATAGACGTGTTTAATTTTTGGTGTATTAATGTCAATCACTGGATTATTAATAATACCTGGAAAAAATACTTGACCTAAATACATTACCTTTTCCATCAAATTTTGTTGGACACTGAGTGTATTTATCAATTTCAAGTTTATGTACATTTCTTTTGTTTACAATTAAAATATCATGGTATTTACTATCATGATCAAACAGAATAAAGAATATTTTGTAATAAATTAAACCTGATTCCAATAATTTTAATACTTTTTAATTTGCATATTTATAACAACATTTTCTAATTCTTTTGTTCCTTTTATACATACTTGTCCCAAATTATTAAATGAGTCTTATACACCATTTCAAGGAAAATTCATAAAATTTAAAGCATCGTCCCTTAATGCACCATTTATACAAGAGTAATTGTTAATTGAAATAATATTAATGCTTTCTCAATACATCGGCACACACTTGACTATTTGAGTTATCTGGCATGTCTAAGTAACTGAAATTATTTACATGGTTTGTTGCTTTTCTCTTATCATCTGCTAGTATTAATTTCATCAGCAACAAGCGTTGAAGTATCTTCATTTATATTTATTGTGTAAAAAATTAATGCCAGTGAAGTAATAAAATCTAGAAATCTAGTCAAAAATTATTTTAGAAAATGTAAAAGATTTTAAAAACAATTAAAATGTTATCTATATTTATCAATGAATCTTATTTACATAGTTTAATTTTATGCCAAGAATGGAGTCTAAAAATTAATATTATCACATAAAATTTTCTAAAGAAGCCGTTTTTTAACAAATGAATTGTATCTGAACTGCAAATAAATCTGAATAAACAGCAATGCTACATATATTTGATTCTACCAACCATAATGTTATCAGTAAAAAACATAGGAACTTGGTACAAAGATATTTGGGGTCCATTATTTGAACAAAAATTATTTTCAGTACTAATGATATATATATTTGCTATGCAAGTATAGGTGCTAAGTTCGTAGCCCCAGAAATTATAAAATAAAAGAAATTATGCACAGTTTCTTAAAAGGAATGAAATTACATTCACCAAAATAAAAAATTATTATTCATTAGCTCTAGAATATGATTATACTCTACATGAAATTAACCACATAATCTTATCCAAATGAACTGGATTTTGTTAACAGTTGGTAATTTTAAGAAAACAGTAATGACATATAATACAAAACAATGCAAACAAGTTATAAAATATTATTTGCATATAGAAAAAATATTGAAAGATTTTATAAAATATACACCAGAATATAAATCTCAACAGCTTACAATGAATCTTAAAAATCAATTAAAATTAGAAGAAGGAGAAAAACAACTAGCTAAGAGAATGTGAAGAAATAAACAAAAAACATAATACTATGTAAGAGTAATAAAAATATCGAAAATACTGCAGTATGATATAGCATATGCTACTAGTACAAAGCTATTTTATTATCATGTTATTGAAGAATGATTTAATTCAGGTGTTAAGAGAAGAAGATAAAGATTTCCATAGGGTGTATCAATCATAACTATTATGTTATTTGAGATATGCATGTGAATTACATACTGTTGGAAAGAGCATTTCTCGAGTTTTACATGGTTCCCACAAGGTAGCAGCAGAGTGTTCCACATTCAGTTTAATAAAAATGGTGTCGAGATAGCAGAAAGCTTTTCGTGTTTTATATTTTGCACAGTGCAGGCCAGTTATAACTGTTTTGCATGACTTTCGTACTATGTATGGTGTGAGTCCTCTTACAGGACGGAACATTAGGCGAGTGCATGACCAATTCCGAGAAGCATGTTGTCTGTGTAAAAGCAAATCGCCAAGCTGTCCCTGAGTGTCTGACACAGACATCAAATGCATTCGCCATAGTTTCACGAGAGATCACAGACATCCATTCGCCATGCAGCTTGACTGGTGAACATGCCCATGATCTTTGTCTGGCGTATGTTGCATCTATGTTTACACATGAAGCCATACAAAATTCAGCTACAGCAAGCTCTTTGTGAAGGTGACAAACAACAATTTGTGGAGTCCTGCAATATTGTTCTTGGCAAATTGGAGAATGACAGTTTTCTTCCATGCTTAGTGTTTAGTGAAAAGGTAAAATTCCATTTCAGTTGGCATGTGAACCGTCATAATGTGAAAATATTGGGCGTGGAACAACCACATAAAGGTGTGCAAAATGAGAGGGACTCTCCAAAATGTGATGTGTTTTGTGCAGTTTCACAAGAAAAGTTGTATGTTCCATTTTTCTTTGCTGGGAACATTGTTACAGGAATCACATATCTAGATATGCTTTAGAACTTTCTTTTACCACAGTTGAAAACTGATTCAAACAATTTCATTTTCCATCAGCCATCAAGAAAAGCGAAAATTTTTAAATCAAAGGATTGCTGAACAAAGGATCAGTCACATTGGACCAAATGATTCAGCATAACACTGCTGGCCTCCAAGGTCACCAGACCTGAGTGTATATGATTATTTCTGATGGGGGTTTATAAAAGACTCTGTTTATGTGTCTGTATTATGAACAAAAATGAATGAACTGGGATATCACATAACAGCAGCAGTGGAAGTTGCAACTAACGACATGCTCACTGAAGTGTGAGAACAGTTCAAATACCACATTCACGTATGTCATGCATCTCAAGGGGGCATACTGAACACCAATGAAAAGGTAAGAAAAAAACTTTTTGAGTTTTCTGTTTATCAAAAAACAAAATTAATTTCTCTATGTTCATTAGTTTCAGAAATACAGACATGCCAAATCAGATGATTCTTTTTGATACACCCTGTATAACATATTTATGACATAGAGAGTGACTTGTTAAATAAAATAAAAATGAATAATGATGAAGTTAGAGATAAGATATTTTACAATGTACTGATACACAAAAGATAGCTGTATTTAGTTCAACTGTTGAAATATTTTTGGGGAAAATTAAGTTTGTACATTAGTCTGTAACTACACAGTCAAGACTGCTCTAGCTTTCACTTAAAATGATCATAAAGAATAGAAATTTCATGACCTTTCATATTAAATAAATAGCTGACCCAAACATCAGTCAATTGGCTTATGAAGAAAAATAAATCATCATTAGAATAAAACATAGACAGAAAACATGAGAGTGCAAATTTCTTTGTTGAGAGACTGTGCTTTCATATATAAAACTTTTTATAAAATTTTCTCAAGACTGTTTTAGCTCTCACAAATTATTTTATCTATATTTACCCCACTATTATGTGAATGATCAAATCCTAATCATTTAATATACACTTTATCAATTTTTTTTCTCAAAACTTACTTAACAAGGTATTCATCTAGAATTTTTCGTTTTTTTGTAGTTCTTACTCATAAAAATTTTCTTTTATTGCTTTTAATTTGTATGTAACTTTATCCAAAAGGGTCCAGATTCAGTTTGAAGGATTTCTATTGTCTAATGCAGCTTTCCAAAAATGCCTTTCAATTTACATTTTCTTACATTATTTCTTATTATAAATTTTGGTTCATAATTGTTGTCCCAAATTTTAGTTGTATTTAAATGAGAGTTATATACATGTTTAGCTTCCACCATTAGTGTTGAATGTATTGTACTATTATATTCATGAACCAGTTTTTAACCATTTTTCTGTATCAAATTTGACAATGGTCTTTTATATTTCTTAATCATTTCTTCGACTTTGTATGACTCCTTTACCTTTCTTCTCTACTGCTAAATTATATGTTTCCTGTTCTGCTAAATCTTCATCTTATTTTGTTTATCATGAACTTATTTAGCGATGAGTGCTGCCCTGTCATTTTGAGAGGCACCCACATGCCTTTCTCATACTGTGGCATCAAGCAGTCAGGCCTGCAAGATGAGTGGTCTGCCAAGCGATTGGATTCATTCTTATTTGTCGAGTAACATGAATTCTAGTACTCACACTTAAGTTACAAGTTATCCTCCTATATGATTAATACGCAACGGAAACACGCATCTGACTTTCAGTAATTTACAGAACTCTGGCTGCACACTACGCACTGGCAATACCACATTTTCTTTATGTCTTTTATTTAACGACTTTTATGAACACGTGGCCACCGCACTGAATATGACTGGCGCACACATTATAAATTCGGGATATCGTGACAACTTACAATTCGAAGAAAAGGCCACCAATCTTTTTCTTTTCTCTATCTTATTTATTCCAATAAATTCTCTAACCTAAACACACAAATTCTATAACCTACAACAATGACACATAAGAAATTCCGCCCAGTGGGCATGGCTTTACAATGGTGAATCTCTATATTATGGTCTCGTAATTACTTTTAACGCTACACTTCGACTCTCACAATCATCATCACGAAACTTTCCTCCAGACCGAGCGGTACCGAAGGAACAAGCATAACCCACTAATCTTTTGAAACTACCTCGCTACTCTCCGATGCAAACCACACATACCCAAATTACATGACATACACCACACTACAACATGAAATACTACACAGAGAATAGTCACAACATTATCACTTTCAGCTTTCCCACTTCAATTAATATTTATCCCAGTTTCACACGACACTGCCCCACTTTGTAATTCTACTTTCCTACTGTGAACTCTGGAGATATATGCACGTCTTTCTGTGCAATGCAAGCCAAGTGGCGTTGCTGGATAGACGGCCGACTCACCTTGATTCTCTCTCAGAGTATAAATCTAGCGTCACACGGAATCATATCACACAATTTAACATTAAGAACATCACACACGCGAGTCCTCAACTGATACCATGGACGAGTACATCTCTTTATCCTTTGTCTCATACACCGATTGAGACTCACACAGTACTCACCACGTGGAAGTACTCGTCTCTAATTTCAAGTCCTGCACACGCCATTTCTTTAATATTTCAACTTATGGTACACACGCTATTTCTTAAATATTTCAACTTATTGTACACATGCTAGTAATTCAGCTTAACTTAAGCACACGGAAGTATTTCAACTTATTGCTACACGTGGTTTCATTGTGACCGTTGGTCACTTCTGAAGATTACTACAATCCCTTTAATATTACCTGCCTGACATTTAATTCTCCCCACAAAAGTTCCTGAAATAGAGAAATTAATATTTCAAACTACTCTTAAATATTCCACATGCATACCATGTCTCCACTCTTTCGTCATTACGGAGCACAACTAAAACAGGTCTTAACAGCACAAGATCCAGCGGCAGAATGCCGAAACATGGCCGTTCTCTAGGTCCTCTCGCACCTGTGTCGAGGTGGGGGAAGCACCTTGCTATCGTATTGGTCAGCCACATTTCAGACGCTCAAAGCTCTGGTAAATTTCATCTCTTTGGTCCCACCAAAGGTGGCCAAAGGATCGACTCAAAGATGATCATATATTCACATTCACTATCTGCGGTTAGCAGACGACCATACATTCATTCATTTCACAGATCTCACCAAACTGGATGTAGGGATTTACTTTGTGGGAGTGCACATGTGATCAATTAAATAAATAAATCGTCATTCTTTCCCACACTGTTATCCGGCTTCGCTGTATTAATTGAAATTGAGTTATTTTACCAAAAAAATGTGTTGTTCTGACAAAAATAATGAAGTATGTTGTACCTATTTTCAATGTCGGGTGGTACTGTACCCTTTCAATTTAATGAAACAGTTGCTCTAATCCTGGTAATAAAAACAGTAAAAACCTCTATCATGTTTATTGAAACTTGATCCTTCTTTCATATCTTGTTAAATATTCAATAATTTTTTGCATAATTGTATGCCTAATGTTATGAGCAAATTTTCACCAATTTTTTTTCTTTGGGTGCCAGTAAAAAAATTATCAGTACTATGGGATTGTTTATTTTTGAGATTAATTTTAATTGATTTAGCTTTAGTTTTGTCATTCGGCAGCAAATATTGGTCGATGCTTAAATTATTAATTTATATAGTATAAATTTTAATAATTATGTTGTAAAATGCAGTCAAACTGCTGTAGCTGCCACAAATCAACTGCTTGAAATTCGATTAAAAATTTTTAATCCTTCATTCATTATCATCAGTTTCTAATTTCTAGTCCCAATTTTCTTTTTCCACACATTATTTCTCTGCCATTGCAAGTAAATTTTCTGGAATTGAATGATCTTCAGCAAACTTTCAATCTTTTTGGATTTTTTAAGTTGTTCATTAGCTTCATGCCCAGATTCAAAATTTTTATTATCTGAAAATCCAGCATGATGTTTTTTACAAGCATAAACCAATTTATTTATTTCTTGATCATCACGAGTTAATCTTTACCCTGATTTTGTAGTCAGACCACAATAATCATACTCAGCTAGATGTATTTCAATTCTTAATTAATGCATAAACTAATCTTATATCATATTTTTCATTTTTACAAGAATGTATATGGTAAACTTTTATGATAATTATATGATAATTTTTATTTATAGTTGATTCTTCTATTTGGATTAGAATTAATCTGTTGATGAAATCTTTAATGTCATTCATCCAAATTATTCAGCTATTTTTTCTGTATATTTTTCATTAATCCTTCTCCTGTTTCCTCACTTTCTCAATAATCTCTACTTGAGTGCCTTAATTTTGGAAAATAATCTTCAACAATTTCTTTTACCAAATTCCTATATTTAATACCCTTACTTGATTTTATTTTATTTGTAATTTTTCAGAATGTATTGCTCATAATCAAACAATAAATTTGCATAACCTGGTAAGGCAAAAGATTCAAATTTTATATTAAATTCATTTATAGATTTATTTTTTTGAAAATGATTAATTAAGCCAGCTGTACCTTTATTCTCCAATTCGCCAATAGTTAACTTATCTCCATCAAAATTTACTGGTAATTTACCAATATATTTAAACATTCCAGCGGATTTTAATCCAAGTTCTGTATCTTCAGTACTATATGACATATATTATATGTCACATCATTCTGTTATTTATATTCATTATTTTAACGTTAGATCTAGTCTTTGACTAGCATTCTTCCCGATTTTTATTATCTTCTTCATATTAAAATAATACAATTGGTATTTATGATTCGGTTAATGTATAATCAATTGGTTGTATAACTTTGAATATTTGTAAATGATGAGTGTATGCTTTGCAGTGATAAATATCACTTTGGTTTTCAACTTCTGTATTATCTACCCATGGTTTAGAGGTAGCGTCTTTGATTAATAATCAAAACGCCTTCGGTCCCTGCCACTGCCTAAATTTTTTATAAATAATCAGCATTGGTGGCCGAAGACTTCCAGCATAAGAAGTCAGCCTCATTCTGCCAACGGCCTTGTCAAAGAGGGCGGAGGAGCGGATAGAGGTTCAGGGCACTATCTTGTCCTAGGGGTGGGGAATTGCCCCTAAAGGCGGAAGAATCAGCAACGATTAACGATATGAGGATGCAGAAGGCAATGGAAACAACTGCATTAAAGACACGTAACATGTATCCACAGGACATGTGGCCTGTAATTGAAGAAATGTCATGATGATCTCTCCATTTGCAAAAGATTCCGGAATAGTCCCCAATTCGGATCTCCAGGAGGGGACTGCCAAGGGGGAGGTTACCATGAGAAAAAGATTGAATAATCTACGAAAGGATAACGTTCTACGAGTCGGGGCGTGGAATGTCAGAAGCTTGAGCATGGTAGGGAAACTATAAAATCTCAAAAGGGAAATGCAAAGGCTCAATCTAGATATAGTAGGGGTCAGTGAAGTGAAGTGGAACGAAGACAAGGATTTCTGGTCAGATGAGTATCAGGTAATATCAACAGCAGCAGAAAATGGTATAACAGGTGTAGGATTCGTTATGAATAGGAAGGTAGGGCAGAGGGTGTGTTACTGTGAACAGTTCAGTGACCGGGTTGTTCTAATCAGAATCGACAGCAGACCAAAACCGACAACGATAGTTCAGGTATACATGCTGACGTCGCAAGCTGAAGATGAACAGATAGAGAAAGTGTATGAGGATATTGAAAGGGTAATGCAGTACGTAAACGGGGACGAAAATCTAATAGTCATGGGCGACTGGAATGCAGTTGTAGGGGAAGGAGTAGAAGAAAAGGTCACAGGAGAATATGGACTTGGGACAAGGAATGAAAGAAGAGACAGACTAATTGAGTTCTGTAACAAGTTTCAGCTAGTAATAGCGACTACCCTGTTCAAGAATCACAAGAGGCCGGGAGATACGGGAAGATTTCAATTAGATTACATCATGGTCAGACAGAGATTCCGAAATTAGATACTGGATTGTAAGGCGTACCCAGGAGCAGATATAGACTCAGATCACAATATAGTAGTGATGAAGAGTAGGCTGAAGTTCAAGACATTAGTCAGGAAGAATCAATACGCAAAGAAGTGGGATATGGAAGTACTAAGGAATGACTAGGTACATTTGAAGTTCTCTAACACTATAGATACAGCAATAAGGAATAGCGCAGTAGGCAGTACAGTTGAAGAGGAATGGACATCTCTAAAAAGGGCCATCACAGAAGTTGGGAAGGAAAACATAGGTACAAAGAAGGTAGCTGCGAAGAAACCATGGTTAACAGAAGAAATACTTCAGTTGATTGATGAAAGGAGGAAGTACAAACATGTTCCGGGAAAATCAGGAATACAGAAATACAAGTCGCTGAGGAAGTGCAGGCAAGCTAAGACGAAATGGCTGCAGGAAAAATGTGAAGACTTCGAAAAAGATACGATTGTCGGAAGGACAGACTCAGCATACAGGAAAGTCAAAACAACCTTTGGTGACATTAAAAGCAACGGTGGTAACATTAAGAGTGCAATGGGAATTCCACTGTTAAATGCAGAGGAGAGAGTAGGTAGGCGGAAAGAATACATTGAAAGCCTCTATGAGGGTGAAGATTTGTCCGATGTGATAGAAGAACAAGAAACAGGAGTCGATTTAGAAGAGATAGGGGATCCAGTATTAGAATCGGAATTTAAAGAGCTTTGGAGGACTTACAGTCAAATAAGGCAGAAGGGATAGATAACATTCCATCAGAATTTCTAAAATCATTGGGGGAAGTGGCAAACAAAACGACTATTCACGTTGGTGTGTAGAATATATGAGTCTGGCGATATACCATTTGAATTTCGGAAAAGCATCATCCACAGAATTCCGAGGACGGCAAGAGCTGACAAGTGTGAGAATCATCGCACAATCAGCTTAACAGCTCATGCATCGAAGCTGCTTACAAGAATAATATACAGAAGAATGGAAAAGAAAATTGAGAATGCGCTAGGTGACGATCAGTTTGGCTTTAGGAAAAGTAAAGAGACGAGAGAGGCAATTCTGACGTTACGGCTAATAATGGAAGCAAGGCTAAAGAAAAGTCAAGACACTTTCATAGGATTTGTCGACCTGGAAAAAGCGTTTGACAATATAAAATGGTGCAAGCTGTTCGAGATTCTGAAAAAAGTAGGGGTAAGACATAGGGAGAGACGGGTCATATACAATATGTACAACGACCAAGAGGGAATAATAAGAGTGGACGATCAAGAACGAAGTGCTCGTATTAAGAAGGGTGTAAGAGAAGGCTGTAGCGTTTCGCCCCTACTCTTCAATCTGTACAGTGAGGAAGCAATGATGGAAACAAAAGAAAGGTTCAGGAGTGGAATTAAAACACAAGGTGAAAGGATATCAATGATACGATTCACTGATGACATTGCTATCCTGAGTGAAAGTGAAGAAGAATTAAATGATCTGCTGAACGGAATGAACAGTCTAATGAGTACACAGTATGGTTTGAGAGTAAATCAGAGAAAGACGAAGGTAATGAGAAGTAGTAGAAATGAGAACAGCGAGAAACTTAACATCAGGATTGATGGTCACGAAGTCAATGAAGGTAAGGAATTCTGCTACCCAGGCAGTAAAATAACCAATGACGGACGAAGCAAGGAGGACATCAAAAGCAGACTCGCTATGGCAAAAAAGGCATTTCTGGCCAAGAGAAGCCTACTAATATCAAATACCGACCTTAATTTGAGGAAGAAATTTCTGAGGATGTTCGTCTGGAGTACAGCAGTGTATCCCCCAGGCTGTGGCTAAGCCATGTCTCCGCAATATCCTTTCTTTCAGGAGTGCTAGTTCTGCAAGGTTCGCAGGAGAGCTTCTGTAAAGTTTGGAAGGTAGGAGACGAGGTACTGGCAGAAGTAAAGCTGTGAGTACCGGGCGTGAGTCGTGCTTCGGTAGCTCAGTTGGTAGAGCACTTGCCCGCGAAAGGCAAAGGTCCCGAGTTCCAGTCTCGGTCGGGCACACAGTTTTAATCTGCCAGGAAGTCTCAGTTAACTGATTCATTAATGTATCACCATGTTAAACTATGTATATTTTATTTGAAAAATGGAAGAAATGAAATATAACTGCAAGAATAGTGGACTTTAGATACACCTGATAATTCTGAAAGCTTATGATTCATTTCTTGATTTTAAATGAGTTATAAAATTAAAATGAGATTCTGATTTAAATCTATATAATTTTATTACAAATTTTGCTATTTATGTCACAAAAATAACAGGTAGGAAAAATACTGTAGCAACAGTAAAAACGACTTTTAATGAAATAATACCAGCTGATTCACATTTGTGTATAATTTTATATGGAAAACTGATTTTACCATATGATGCTCGATATAGAAAACTATCTCAGAATTTTTAATTTTTCCTTAATTTTTAAAATTTCTAAAAGTATATTTTTTAAGCTTGTATTGCATTCTTCACCTTCATCACCAAAAACTGATTTTTTTTACATTTATCAGCATTTATTGTAAACTGATCAATAATGAGATTATTAAACAGATGTACTACATATTTCTTCAAGTGTATAAATTTATGTTTTTGATTTTTCATTGTTATTTTTTGAGTCCATTTCTAGCAAAAGATATTCAATCATAAAAAATATTAAATACACATTTTTACATTAAACATTTTTAGTTACTGGGTGAGAAAGTTTTTGAAATAATATACAAACAGAAATAAAATATTTCAACATTTTTGGTAAATTATTTAAGGGTAAACTAAGATTATAATCTGATATCGTTTCACAGTCATGAAAAAGAGAGTATTTCACTTTTCTGTTTCTTTCCAAAGATCTTTTGTTATAACTAAAATAATACAAATTCATATACATCACCTCCATAAGATTTTTTAGTACAGTCAATACCAATATTATGGTATAGACTTCTCAAATCTTCTATAATTAAATATGATTTAAAATAATACTTTCAAATGTTACCTTGACTTGTATCTTTATCGGTTTATTATTTATCTCAACAAGAATATTACTCTCATATTTAAAATTATCCCAAACATTAGTCATACTCGATGTCTTAGAAACGTTGTCTATTTTTTTGCCTGAATTTATTAGAATAAAATTTATATAAATAGGCAATTTTTTAATTTTCTGTGATGAATAAATTTACATTTTTATATTAAACAATTTCTTTATTTTTATAGTGAATAATTTTAAATTTTTTCTATATAAATGGCGCTCCACTTGAAAAACACAACAGTTTAAACAATTATAAATTGTTTATGAAAATTAATATGCTACAAGTTGATGTTCTATATAATATTAATGAATGTACACAAAATATGGAGAAAAAATTGTGTGGAGCTAAATAATGAATTTAAAACTGTTTTACCAAACAGATACTTGAGTCTGATGAATAATTGGGATTTACAGTTTTTTGAAGACTGAAATATTAAGCTCAGATGTAAAGAAAGGAAAGAAGTGAGATTATAGTGATTTTCATGATATAAAATTTTTGAACTAAGAATGAGGAGATGACATGAAACTCTTATATCTAGATTTTATGCCTGAATTTTCACGAGTTATCTTTGGAATATTTGATATATATTTGAAAAATCTTTGAGCTAATGATGTGAGTGCTCGAAACTATTGCTGAAAATGCTCGAAAAATGATGTAAAACCCATTTGTGATCCTACAGTAGAATACAAAAATGTAAATGTATGCTCTGGAGAATTTTTCCAAAATTGTAAAAAATCCTGGTGTTCTAAGGGAATTCGGAGGAAGATTTGGGAAAAGTGAGCTAGAACAAACATTTATACTCTACTGACAGTGTCTGGCCACAAGTGAAGATCGCAGTATTGTGCACCAGGCACACTGTAACCTCTTCACATCTAGACCTCCCATCCAAGAACAAATAATGAGGTTCCCTGCAACTTACTGTGACATTCCACACCTTTGGTTGGACACTAGCAGCAGCCTCCCTTGGAAAATACCATACCGTACGTAGGCTGCCTTTAACACAACAACAAAAAGAGCTGCATTTGGAATAGCTCCATGACTGGGAAGCATTGGGTGCTGATGAATGGCGTCGTATTGTGTTCAGCAACGATATGTGGATCTATACTACTGCAGACGACGATCGTAGGAGAATGTTGTAGCGACCTCGGGAGAAGTCTCACTCTTCCAATGATCGGGTGTGTGTGTGTGGGGAGACCTCGGATATGAGTTTGGCTCACTGCTAGTACTGACTGAGTGAATTCTGATGGCAGAAGTGTACGTCATGGAAATGCTACATTCTCTCATGTGACAAAATCATGATGTCATTTTTCAACAGGACAATGCTCGTCCACACATGGCATATGTGTCTAAGATATGTCTGCCTGATGTTGAAGTATTCCTGCGGCCAGGAAGATTCCCACATGTGTCAGTGATACAACATGTGAGAGGCCAGGTCGGATGTCAATTCTGTCTCACTGCCAGTATCAAGGATATCAAGGACCAGTTCAACATCTTGCCTCAAGAGAGGATACAGCAACTTTATGAAACCTTTCCCAACAGAATTAGTGAATACATCCATGCCACGGGGAGTGCAACATCATGTGATAAGTGGCCTCCTACTGCCAAGTTTCCTGTAAATTTGACTCGATTTTAAAGTCACTGAGATAACATGACATACCCTCGAAAACAGTGAGATTACATGTCGTTCCTTGTTCCCTTCTGACTGCTTCACTTTTCGTGTTAGTCAGTATAAATAACGATTGAGAAAACGTAATCAGACAGTGGAAAATAGAAGAGTGAGATAATCTAATGATAGCTCCCAAGCATATCCAGAGTATGTCCCATCCAAACGGTCACCAGGATAATAAACAGATTTCAGCTAAAAGAAATATATTTGCCAACAGATATAAGGGACCGGTGGAATCTGCTGATGAAAAATTGTGATAGAATTGGTGGCTCAATTGGTGCTCAATTTTGTCTACACTGTAGCACCAAAGAAACTGGTCTGGGCATGCGTATTCAAATACGCAGATATGTAAAGAGGCAGAATATGGCGCTGTGATCGACGACACCTATATAAGACAACAAGTGTCTCACTCAGTTGTTAGATCAGTCACTGTTGCTACACTCGCAGTTTATGAAGATTTAAGTGAGTTTGAAAGTGGTGTAATTGCCGGCGCACGAACAATTGGACACAGCATCTCCAAGGTAGCTACGAAGTGGGCGCTTTCCCGTGCAACCATTTCACGAGTGTACCGTGAATATCAGGAATCCCGTGAAACATCAAATCTTCGACATCGCAGCGGCCGGTAAAAGATTCTGCAAGAACGGGACCAGCGACAACCGTTCAACGTGACACAAGTGCAACTGTTCCGCAAATTACTGCAGATTTCAATGCGCGGCCATCAAGAAGTGTCAGCGTTTGAACAACTCTACGAAATATCATCGATATTGGCTTTCGGAGCCTAAAAATGGTTCAAATTACTCTGAGCACTATGGGACTTAAGTGCTGAGGTCATCAGTCCCCTATAACTTAGAACTACTTAAACCTAACTAACGTAAGGACATCATACACACCCATGCCCGAGGCAGGATTCAGACTTTAGCGCCTAGAACCGCTCGTCCACCCCGGCTGGCTCGGAGCCTAAGCACCACTCGTGTACCCTTGATGACTGCACGACACAAAGCTTTATGCCTCGTCTGCGACAGTCAACACCGACGTTAAACTGTTGATGACTGGAAACACGTTGCCTGGTCGGACGAGTCTCGTTTCAAACGATAGCAGGTGGATGGAGACAACCTCACGAATCCACGGAACCTCCATGTCTGGAGGGGATTGTTCAAGCTGGTGGGGGCTCTGTAATGGTGTGGGGCGTGTGCAGTTGGAATTGATATGGAACCCCTCACACATCTAGATACGACTGTGATAGGTGACACGTATGTAAGCATCCTGTTTGATCATCTGCATCATTCATTTCCATTGTGCACTACGACGGACTTGGGCAATTCTAGCAGGACAATGCGACACCCCACACGTCCCGAATTGCTACAAAGTGGCTGAAGGAACACTCTTCTGAGTTGAAACACATTCGCTGGCCACCAAACTCCCCAGACATGAACATTATTGAGCATATCTGGGATGCCTTGCAACGTGCTGTTCAGAAGAGACCTCCACCCTCTCGTACTCTTTCGGGTTTATGGACAGCCCCGCAAGATTCGTGGCGTCTGTTCCCTACAGCACTACTTCAGACATTTGTGTAGTCCATGCTACGTTGTGTTGTGGCACTTCTGTGTGTTTGCGGGGGCCCTACACGGTATTAGGCAGGTATACTGGTTTCTTTGACTCTTCTGGGTAGAATATGGTATAATACACTGCAGAAACAGGTTCCGATGTTAGGTTGCAGCTTTCTCAGTGCTACACACTCAACTGATACCAATTTAAGAATTAAGACCAGCTAATACAAAACTGAAATATGCCTGTTTATTCAGCACTTTCACTTTTCTCACATCATATCTTGTTTTCTGTTGGTTGCAATACTCATATTTGTATGCTCTGTGCGAATATGCTCCGACTACTTTTGATCAATCTATGCAAGTTCTGTAGCAAATTCATTGCATGGTCACCGACACAGTTTTAAGTCTGGTACGTCGGTTTGCTCCCGTCCAATAGAATTCGGCGGTGGGCTGCTACCCTCATGGGCTTCCTTGTTTGAAGGGCTTCTGCCGTTCCGTCTGCCTATTCCGTTTGGTAGTGGGCTACATGAACCCACTTTCAAGTATCGTGTTACATATAAAGGAGAATCAGGCTTGTTTCACTTGATGATTAACGGTCTTGTTTACTGAATTTTTGTTCACACAGATGGAGCGACAACTCCATTACACAGTTGGACGCTATAAGCAGAAGACTAACACATTTCCGTATTATCTATTGGATTTGCGAACTGATGTATCCATATTAATAAAATGAGTACAAAATATTTATGTTACTCAACTATACCTATTAGTTAGTTAGGAATTGGTTTTAGGCTTCTTAGGCTAAACTGATAATCCACACAACTCAAACGAAAATTCATAGCTCTACAAAGAATGCGCTACAAAGATATGTGACATTTTATGACCGAGTAAATACATCTTCTATCACAGTATCTTCAAGCATTAAAATTATGTGAGTCTATAAAACAGAAATGTTCTACAAGTGAGTAATGGCCCAGGATACTATATCATATGGAAAACTGATGTATGTGATGGACCGACCGAATAGAGGGAGAGGACTATGGGTATGAAACAGTTACAGCAAGATTATTAGCTAATGGTGAGAGGAATAACAGCTGACTGTTAGTTTAATAAGGGTGAGTAATGGAAATGTTGCACCTGTACACCCGTGATCTAGGGGTAGCATGTTTGATTACTAATCAAAACGGCCTCTGCTTAAATTCTGATTTATAATCAGCATTGGCGGCCGAAGACTTCCGGCATAAGAAGTCACCCTCGTTCTGCCAACGGCCTTGTCAAAGAGGGCGGAGGAGCGGACAGAGGTTCAGGGCACTCTCTTGTCCTAGGGGTGGGAAACTGCCACTAAAGGCGGAAGAATCAGCAGTGATCAACTGCATGAGGATGCAGAAAGCAATGGAAACGACTGAATTAAAGAAAGACACGTAACGTTTATCTGCAAGACATGCGGTCTGTAATTGAAAAGTGTCATGATGATCTCTCCATTGGCAGAAGATTCTGGAACACCATTCAGATATCCGGGAGGGGACTGACAAGTGTGAGGTGACCATGAGAAAAATATTGAATAATCACGAAAGGATAACGTTCTTCGTATCGGGGCGTGGACTGTCAGAAGCTTGGACGTGGTAGGGAAACTAGAAAATCTGAAAACGGAAATGCAAAGGCTCAATCTAGATATAGTAGAGGTCATTGAAGTGAAGTGTAAATAAGAGAAGGATTTCTGGTCAGATGAGTATAGGGTAATATCAACAGCAGCAGAAAATGGTATGACGGGAGTAGGATTCGTTATGAATAGGAAGGTAGGGCAGAGAGTGTGTTACTGTGAACAGTTTAGTTGTTCTTATCACAATCGACAACAAACCAACGCCGACAACGATAGTTCAGGTATATATGCCGACGTCGCAAGTTGAAGATGAAGAGATAGAGAAACTACACGAGGATATTGAAAGGCTAATATAGTATATAAAGGAAGACGAAAATTCAATAGTCATGGGAGACTGGAATGCAGTTGTAGGGGGTGGAGTAGAAGAAAAGGCTACAGGAGAATATGGGATTGGGACAAGGAATGAGAGAGGAGGAAGACTAATTGAGTTCTGTAACAAGTTTCTGTTAGTAATAGCAAAACTCTGTTCAAAAATCACAAGAGGTGGACATATACTTGGAAAAGACCGGGTGACACGGGAAGATTTCAGTTAGATTACATCATGGTCAGACAGAGATTTCAAATTCAGATACTGGATTTTAAGGCGATCACTGGAACGGATACAGACTCAGATCACAACATAGTAGTGATGAAGTGAAGGCTGAAGTTTAAGACATTAGTTACAGAGAATCAATTCGCATAGAAGTGGGATACAGAAATACCAAGTAATGACGAGATACCTTTGAAGCTCTCTAAGGCTATATATGCAGTAATAACGAATAGCTCAGTAGGCAGTGAAGTTGAAGAGGAATGGACATGTCTAAATCGAGCTATCACAGAAGTTGGAAAGGAGAGCATAGGTAGAAAGGAGGTAACTGTGTAGAAACCATGGGTAACAGAAGAAATACTTCATCTGGTCGAAGAAAAGGAGGAGGTACACTAATGTTCTGGGAAACTTAGGAATACAGAAATACAAGTTGCTGAGGATTCAAATAAATAGGAAGTGCAAGGAATCTAAGACGAAATAGCTGCATGAAAAATGTGAAGAAATCGAAAAAGAAATGATTACCGGAAGGACAGTCCCAGCATATACGAAATTCAAAAGAACCTTCGGTGACGTTAAAAGCAAGGGTGGTAACATTAAGAGTGCAACGGGAATTACACTGCTAAATGCAGGTGGAAAGAATACACTGAAAGCCTCTATGAGGGGAAGATTCGTCTGATGTGATAGAAGAAGAAACAGGAGTTGATTTAGAAGAGATAGGGGTCGATTATTAGAATCAGAATTTAAAAGTGTTCTGGAGGACTTAAGATCAAAAATGTCAGAAGGGATAGACAACATTCCATCATAATTTCTAAAATCATTGGCAATAATCCGCCTATTCTAGTTGATGTGTAGAATGTATGAGTCTGGCGACATACCATCTGCCTTTCGAAAAAATATCATCCACACAATTCCGAAGACCGCAAGAGCTGACAAGAGCTTAACAGCTCCTGCATATGTGGTAAGTTGCTGACAAGAATAATATACCGAGAAGGGGGAAAAAACTGAGGATGTGCTAGTTGACGATCAGTTTGGTTATGGAACGGTAAAGGTATGTGAGAGGCGGTTGATAATGGAAGCAAGACTAAAGAAATACGAAGACACCTTCAAAGCACTTGCCGATCTGGAAAAAGCCTTTGACAATGTAAAATGGTGCAAGATGTTCGAAATTCTGAGAAAAATATGGGTCAGCTGTAGGGAGAGACGGGTAATATACAATATGTGTAAGAAAAACTTCGTCCGATCAGGCCTTGGAAGGCCCAACTGTACCGACCGCCGCCGTGTCATCCTCAGCCCACAGGCGTCACCGGATGCGGATATGGAGGGGCAGGTGGTCAGCACACCGCTCTCCCGGCAGTATGTCAGTGTACGAGACCGGAGCCGCTAATTCTCAATCAAGTAGCTCCTCAGATTGCCTCACAAGGGCTGAATGCACCCCGCTTGCCAACAGCGCTCGGCTGGACGGTGGGTCACCCATCCAAGTGCTATCCCAGTCCAACAGCGCCTAACTTCGGTGTTCTCACGGGAACAGGCGTTACCACCGCGGCAAGGCCGTTGGCAACATGTATAAGAGCCAAGAGGAAATAATAAGATTGGACGACCAAGAACGAAGTGCTCGGCTTAAGAAGAGTGTAAGACAGGGATGTATCTTTCCCCCCTACTATACATTCTGTACATCGAAGAAGCAATGATGGAAATAAAAGAAAGATTTAGGAGTGGAATTAAAATTCAGGGAGAAAGGATATCAATGATACGATTCGCTGCTGACTTTGCTATCCTGAGTGAAAGTGAAGAAGAATTAGATGATCTGCTGAACGGAATGAACAATCTAATGAGTACAAATATGGGTTGAGAGTAAATCGAAGAAAGACGAAAGTAATGACAAGTTGTTGTTGTTGTTGTGGTCTTCAGTCCTGAGACTGGTTTGATGCAGCTCTCCATGCTACTCTATCCTGTGCAAGCTTCTTCATCTCCCAGTACTTAGTGCAACCTACATACTTCTGAATCTGCTTAGGGTATTCATCTCTTGGTCTCCCTCTACGAATTTTACACTCCACGCTGCCCTCCAATGCTAAATTGGTGATCCCTTGATGCCTCAGAACAAGTCCTACCAACCGGTCCCTTCTTCTTGTCAAGTTGTGCCACAAACTCCTCTTTTCCTCAATTCTATTCAATACCTCCTCGTCAGTTATGTGATCTACCCATCTAATCTTCAGCATTCTTCTGTAGCACCACATTTCAAAACCTTCTATTCTCTTCTTGTCCAAAGTATTTATCGTCCATGTTTCACTTCCATATATGGCTACACTCCATAAAAATACTTTCAGAAACGACTTCCTGACACTTAAATCTATACACAATGATAACAAATTTCTCTTCTTAAGAAACGCTTTCCTTGCCATTACCAGTCTACATTTTATATCCTCTCTACTTCGATCATCATCAGTTATTTTGCTCCCCAAACAACAAAACCTATTTACTACTTTAAGCAACTCATTTCCTAATCTAATACCCTCAGCATCACCCGATTTAATTAGACTACATTCCATTATTCTCTTTTTGCTTTTGTTGATGTTCATCTTATATCCTCCTTTCAAGACACTGTCCATTCCGTTCAGCTGCTCTTCCAGGTCCTTTGCTGTTTCTGACTGAATTACATACAATGTCAACGGCGAACCTCAAAGTTTTTATTTGTTCTTCATGGATTTTAATTCCTACTCCGAATTTTTCTTTTGTTTCCTTTACTGCTTGCTCAATATGCAGATTGAATAACATCGGTGATTGGCTACAAACCTGTCTCACTCCCTTCCCAACCACTGCTTCCCTTTCATGCCCCTCGACTCTTATAACTGCCATCTGGTTTCTGTACAAATCGTAAATAGCCTTTCGCCCCCTGTATTTTACCCCTGCCACCTTCAGAATTTGAAAGAGAGTATTCCAGTCAACATTTTCAAAAGCTTTCTCTAAGTCTACAAATGCTAGAAACGTAGGTTTGCCTTTCCTTAATCTTTATTCTAAGATAAGTCGTAAGGTCAGTATTTCCTCACGTGTTCCAACATTTCTACGGAATCCAAACTGATCTTCCCCGAAATCGGCTTCTACCAGTTTTTCCATTCGTCTGTAAAGAATTCGTGTTAATATTTTGTAGCTGTGACTTATTAAACTGGTAGTTGGGTAATTTTCACTTCTGTCAACACCTGCTTTCTTTGGGATTGGAAGTATTATATTCTTCTTGAAATCTGAGGGTATTTCGCCTGTCTCATACATCTTGCTCACCAGATGGTAGAGTTTTGTCATGACTGGCACTCCCAAGGCTATCAGTAGTTCTAATGGAATGTTGTCTACTCCCGGGGCCTTGTTTCGACTCAGGTCTTTCAGTGCTCTGTCAAACTCTTCGCGCAGTATCGTATCTCCCATTTCATCTTCATCTACATCCTCTTCCATTTCCATAACATTGTCCTTAAGTACATCGCCTTTGTAGAGACCCTCTATATACTTCTTCCACCTTTCTGCTTTCCCTTCTTTGCTTAGAACTGGGTTTCCATCTGAGCTCTTGATATTCATACAAGTGGTTCTCTTTTCTCCAAAGGTCTCTTTAATTTTCCTGTAGGCCATATCTATCTTTCCCCGTGTGCGATAAGCCTCTACATCCTTACATTTGTCCTCTAGCCATTCCCGCTTAGCCATTTTGCACTTCCTGTCGATCTCATCTTTGAGACGTTTGTATTCCTTTTTGCCTGCTTCATTTACTGCATTTTTATATTTTCTCCTTTCAACAATTAGATTCAATATTTCTTCTGTTACTCAAGGATTCCTACTAGCCTTCGTCTTTTTACCTACTTGATCCTCTGCTGCCTTAACTACTTAATCCCTCAGAGCTACCCATTTTTCTTCTACTGTATTTCTTTCCCCCATTCCTGTCAATTGTTCCCTTATGCTCTCCCTGAAGCTCTGTGCAACCTCTGGTTTAGTCAGTTTATCCGGGTCCCATCTCCTTAAATTCCCACCTTTTTGCAGTTTCTTCAGTTTTAATCTACAGTTCATAACCAATAGATTGTGGTCAGAGTCCACATCTGCCCCTGGAAAAGTCTTACAGTTTAAAACCTGGTTCCTAAATCTCTGTCTTACCATTATATAATCTATCTGATACCTTCTAGTATCTCCAGGATTCTTCCATGTATACAACCTTCTTTCATGATTCTTGAACCAAGTGTTAGCTATGATTAAGTTATGCTCTGTGCAAAATTCTACCAGATGGCTTCCTCTTTCATTTCTTACTCCCAATCCATATTCACCTACTATGTTTCCTTCTCTCCCTTTTCCTACTCTTTAATTCCAGTTACCGATGACTATTAAATTTTCGTCTCCCTTCACTACCTGAATAATTTATTTTATCTCATACATTCCATCAATTTCTTCATTCACTATGCTGTTTGTAGTAGCTTACCTGCACTCCTATTTTTTTATTCATTATTAAACCTACTCCAGCATTACCCCTATTTGATTTTGTATTTATAACCCTGTATTCACCTGACCAAAAGTCTTGTTCCTCCTGCCACCGAACTTCACTAAGTCCCACTATATCTAACTTTAACCTATCCATTTCCCTTTTTAAATTTTCTAACCTACCTGCCCAATTAAGGGATCTGACATTCCACACTCCGATCCGTAGAACGCCAGTTTTCTTTCTCCTGATAACGACGTCCTCTTGAGTAGTCTCCGCCCGGAGATCCGAATGGGGGACTATTATACCTCCGGAATATTTTACCCAAAAGGACGCCACCACCATTTAACCATACAGTAAAGCTGCATGCCCTCGCGAAAAATTACAGCTGTAGTTTCTCCTTGCTTTCAGCCGTTTTCTCAGTACCAGCACAGCAAGGCCGTTTTGGTTAGTGTTACAAGGCCAGATCAGTCAATCATCCACACTGATGCCCCTGCAACTACTGAAAAGGCTGCTGCCCCTCTTCAGGAACCACACGTTTTACCCCTCCGTTGTGGTTGCACCTATGGTATGGCCACCTGTATCACTGAGGCACGCAAGCCTCCCCACCAACGGCAAGATGGTTGATAGGGCGGGGGGGGGGGGGGTGGGGGGGTGGGACGACAAGTAGCAGAATGACAAGTAGCAGAAATGAGAACAACGAGAAACTTAACACCAGGTCTGATAGTCACGAAGCAGATGAAGTTAAGGAATTCTGCTACCTAGGTAGTAAAATAACCAATGATGGACGGAGCAAGGAGGACATCAAAAGCAGACTAACAATCACAAAAAGGGCAGTCCTGTCCAAAAGAAGTCTACTAGTATCAAACATAGGCCTGAATTTGACGAAGAAATTTCTGAGAACGTAAGTCTGGAGTACAACATTGTATGGTAGTTAAACATAAACTTTGGGGAAACCGGATCAGAAGAGAAACTAAGCATTTGAGATGTGGTACTACACACGAATTTTGAAAATTAGGTGGACTGATAAGGTAAGGAATGAGGGTAGCTCTGCCCAGAATCGGAGAGGAAAGGAATATGTGGAAAACACTGATAAGGAGAAGGGACAGGATGATAGGACATCTGTTAAGACATGAGAGAATGACTTCCATGGTATTAGAGGGTACTGTAGAAGGCAAAAACTGTAGAGGGAGACAGAGAATGGAATACATCCACCCAAAAACTGAGGACGAAGGTTGCAAGTGCTACTCTGAGATGAAGAGATTGGCATAGGGGAGGAATTCGTGGTGGGCCGCATAAAACCAGTCAGAAGACTGATGACCCCCCCCCCCCCCAAAAAAAATGGAACTGTGTTTGGTCATTAAGGACCAGGTCAGGATTCTTTGATTGGTGCTTGTTAATGGCCAGAATTTCAAGTAATGTTAGTCGTTTCCCTTTAATTCCTTTATGGAGAACATCACATTTCACATCATATGAATTAAATTCATTCAGAGCATCCTCAGCAAAGGTGGAACCTTTCTTTTTCAACCTCCAACTCCTTTCACGTGCAGCCATCCTAGTAGGGTTTTTGTAGGGGTTTTTGTTGAGTATATTGTCAATCAATGTAGGACTACAACAGTTACTGCATGCCATTTCTTTATTTATTTTCAATCAGTTTTCGAAATCTGGTTTGGTTTGAGGTACAGAAAGTAGGTGGTGCACCATGGAGTAGAAGACTGTATGTTTATGTCTTATGGGATGCTGGGAAGTGGCTGGTATTACTGTGTCTGACCTACATACAATATGTCACACTGATTGCAAGAAATTATATAAATTCTACTCTGTTCTAAAGGTGGAATCTTATCTTTACTGTTCAACAGAAGATGAACAGCAGTATTCATAGCGTAAAAAGCTGGATTATATTTCCTGGATTTTTGATTCCTGGAAATAACCTGCGAACTCCTAACCACGATGGGAGGCCATTTGTTAGCAGTGTGGTTTTGTGCTGACTGAGGTGGATAAAGGAGACCTGTTATCTTCTGTCTCTTGCTTTTGCTGAGTATATTGTCAATCAGTGTAGGACTACAAGTTACTGTATACCATTTCTTTGTTTATTTTCAATCAGTTTTCGAAATCTGGTTTAGTTTGAGGTACAGGAAGTAGGTGGTGCACCATGGAGTGGAAGACTGCATGTTTATGTGTTATGGGATGCTCGGAACTGGCTGGTATTACTGTGTCTGTTGAGGTTACTTTCCTCTATGTCTTAAATGAGTGTTGTTGGCTACTGATGTCAGTGGTGAGGTCTGAAACTTTGATAGAGTCTCCTCCCAACTCTATGGTAAACTTGATTTTACTGTGGTCTGAATTCAAATGTTGATGAAATTTATTTAATCGTCTGGTGGTACCTGTCGACAAGCACAAAACATCATCAACATACCTAGTATAACATTGTATTTTAGAACTTAGGGGCTCCTTATCTAAACATTATCCATAAATAATTATCTCTAATAAGGGACTCAGTGCGGACCCGCTTGCTAACCCATCCGACTGACTCTACAGAGACTGTAGGAATTGCCTTACACATGTTTCAGTTTGGATTCCTATTTCTCCTGTCTTCACTAGATTTGTTCTGGTTTTATGTAACCATTCTGCTAATATTTCCATTGCATCTGCAACAGGGATATTAGAAAACAGGCTGCCAACATCAGATGAGACTAGTTTTGCACTAGGTGGAATGGGCACATTTTTAGTTTTTTCGTTAATGCAAGTGAATCAGGCATTCCAAAAAAATGGTTGAAATTTAGTTTTTGTTTTATTTAGTGAACATAACTCTTTTGCTAACTTATGAACAGGTGCTGAAACTAAAGACAATACAGGTCTTAATGGCAACCTTCTTTGTGAAGCTTAGGTAACACATATAACCCGATTGCTATTGCACTCATGTTTGTGAGGTATTTAGTATCACTATCAGTAAATGTGAACTTGCAGGTTTTAATAAGGTACTTCACTTCTACATCATATTTCACTGTGAGATCATAAGGTAACTCAGGGAACTCTACTGGGTTGAAGAATTTAAACACTTTTTTACTACATTCTGCCTTATTAAGTAACACTAAACTGTTCCCCTTGTCGCCCTTGGTGGTAATCACATCCTGAGAACACAGTTTTTTCTTTAATGTGCACAATACTTGTTGCATGACTTTGGACTTCGGTTTCACTAACCTGTTGAGTATGTCGGGTAATTGAGCAATGTTAGAACATTTGATGATATTTTCGAAATATTCCGTCGGTACTTAGAGGGACATAGACTTATTAATAACTTGAATACAAAGTATTAATGTTCCACAACGATATTTCTTAGTTAGTTGTGAACAGGCTTTTGGCTTCTTGGGCCAACGTCTGATAAGTTGATACTAAATAGTCAACACAACTTCAGCGAAAATTCATAGATACACAAAGAATGTTCTACAAAGATATGCGACATTTTATGAACGAGCAAATAAATCTAATATTACCGCATATTCAAGTATTAAAACTATTTGAGTGTATAAAACAGAAATGTTCTACAAGCGAGCAATGGCACAGGCTACTATATCGTATGGAAAACTGATGAATGTTATGAACAGTCCGAATAAAGGGAGGGGTATATGGGTGTGGAAAAGTTATAACAAGCTTATTAGCTAATGATGCTACTTTAATAAGGGCGAGTAACGGAACTATGTTTGGTCATTAAGGACCAGGCCTGGATTCTTTGATTGGTGTTTACTAATGTCCAGAATATCAAGTAATGTTAGTTTTCTCCCTTATGGAGAACATCACATTTCACACCGTATGAATGACATTCATTGAGAGCATGTCCCTGTTGCAGAGGCAATGGAAATTTTAACAGAATGGTTACATAAAACCAGAACAAATCCAGTGGGGACAGAAGATATATGGATGGAAACTGAAATCAAATTTGAAGCCTGTTTGCCTCATGTCATAACGAATACAAGAGAGTAGTGCTATCTGCGGGTCACCCCCCCCCCCCCCCCCCCCCGGCCCCGTCCACCGCCTTTGATGTGATGTTGATGAAGGACATCAGATCCATATGGAATGAAAAGTTAATAACTTAATACTGTTAGGTGTTGAACATCTCCACAAAGGTTGATAAATATCGGACCGGTGCATCTTGTAACACTTTCCATTTCCATCAGTGTATAACAACAGATGCGAACACAAAATTATCACTTCTGTTCAGCAAGGGAACAGGAGACATAGGTTTAGAGATGCGAGATTTACGAGGGCGTTCTTTAAGTAATGCAATACATTTTTTCTCGGCCAATTTCTATTGAAAAAAATTCAGAATTTGTTGCTGTACATCGTAGGATACTCCCGCTTCAGCATTTATAGTTTCGTTAAGTTCCGGTAGGTGACGGCACTGTACGTAGCATTGAAAATGGCGTCCGTAACGGAGGTGCGTTCTAGGCAGAGAGCTGACATTGAAATTCTTTTGGCAGAAAACCAGAGGGTTGTAGATATTCATAGACGCTTGCAGAATATCTACGGAGACCTGGCAATGAATAAAAGGAGGTAAGTTGTTGGGCGAGGCATCTGTCATCATCGCAAAAAAGGTCGTGCAAACCTGTCCGATCTCTCGCGTGCCAGCCGGCGGCACACAGATGCAAACGAACTTCTCCTTCTCCTTGACAACGCAAGGGCTCGCACAAGTCTGCGCACCCGATGTGAGCTGAGAAAATTTCATTGAACTGTTCTTCCTCATCCACCTTACAGCCCAGATCTCGCACCATCCGACTTCCATCTGCTTGGTTCAAAGAAGGATGCACTCCGAGGTAAGCAGTATGTAGATGATTGGGAGGTTACTGATGCAGTAAGAAGTTGTCTCCGACGTCGAGCAGTAGAGTGTTACCATGCTAGCACACAGGCCCTCGCAATAAGATGGCGCAAGGCCGTCGCATTGAACGGAGATTATGTTGAAAAATAGGGCTTTGTGGCCCAAAGTGAGGGGAATACCTTGGTGTATTTGAACCCTGAATAAAACCAATCTGCTTTCAGGAAAAAAATGTGTTGCATTACTTATTTAACGCCCACCGTAACATATCAATTATGCTTACAAGCCATTAACTTACTACATAAGTCATTACAACTCTAAAACCTCCCACATATGACAAGACTTGGTGCGTTCTCAAGATTTGCGTAACCCCAGTCAATTGAGATACCAGCAGAAAGAGAGTGTCATGGACAGGTGAAGAAGGTCTTACGATCAGTGACCATAACTTTCTATACTTTGTTCTGACAGACAAAGTCGCAGTCGGAAACTGTGTACACCGGTTATCAATAAACAGAGTTCCCAACTTAAAAAGGGCGAGGTCCTCATTTAGACCTTCGTCGTACAAGAACAGGAGACTTTACATTGATGAGATGGTACAAAAAATCACAGCAGCGATTCAGAAAATACAAAAGGTGGTAGTTGTCCTCAGACGGTGATGGAGATCCTAAAGTAATGTGAAGGAAGGATGTGGCATAACAAGGCCGAACACTCCTTTCAAACCCAATGGGAGACCAGAGCAGAGCAGTCCGTGGAAGGATGTTTCTGGGTCCTATTGAGACAGCCGTGGATTCGACTCATACGAGCTGATGTGTAAGCGATATACAAAAACTGAAAAGAAAATCAAGACCACAGTGAAAATTTTATTCGAACGCAATAGGTGCCAGAGAGCGAGAGAGAGGATTATTAATTTACAGGACCAACAGACTGGAAAACAAGGAATTACTGAAACATACAAACATAAGAGAATAGGAGAGGGTACCGTTACAAGGACATGATGGAGGTCGGCAGGAGTGGCCGAGCGGTTCTAGGCGCTACAGTCTGGAACCGCGCGACCGCTACGGTCGCAGGTTCGAATCCTGCCTCGGACATGGATGTGTGTGATGTCCTTAATTAATTAGGTTTAAGTAGTTCTAAGTTCTAGGGGACTGATGACCTTAGAAGTTAAGTCCCATAGTGCTCAGAGCCATTTTTTGAACTTGATGGAGGAGGGGGGGGGGTTAGGTTCAGCAGGGATTTTAATGTGAACGCTGCTTCTAGACGACAACTGTGGAAATAAGACAGGACGACAGAAGTAGCTGAGACAAGAGATGAATTAAACCTTGTAGTTATGCCTTTTGTTGAACAACAAGTAACTACGGCTATTATAACGTCGAAGAAGAGGGCCTGACGGAATAAAAGTCGATGTTATACAGGCACTAAGACATAGAAGAGTACCACGCAGGTATACAACGAATGCCTACTTCAAGAAAGAATACAAAATACTTGGTAACAGGAGAGATCACCATGATGAGAAATCGAGAGTTTAAGGATCCATCAATGACGAAGGCGTACCGGCCAGTATTCATGTTAAACGTAATGGGAAAGATTCAAGAAAAACTCTTCTGTGGGTGATTAGAAACTCATAACATTCTTGCAAGTATAAACTCCAATCAGTTCTGGTTTAGAAAGGGAAAATCAAATGAAGTTTCCGCTTTGACGCTTTAACCATCGTCAGTACCTCTAATGCGTTACTGCTGTGGGAGAAAATCCAGACTTACCCGATACACAGTTTATGAGAAAGAATTGAACAAAGAATGAGTGAATGTAGATTTTCCTGGTGTATAATGCTGTGAAACGCTCTAAGGTCTCTAGTCGGGTGGCAGTGCTAAGATACCACGACCTTTGGAAGAGTGTCATACTCATTACGGGAGACCCAAGAACTTCTCATCATTACGTAAAGTGTGCCCAGAGTGGTCCGTTTGAAGTACTGTTTTTGGTGATGTTGCCCTTTACCTGATTTTGTAAGAGCTAGGATCTATAAAAGAAGCAAGAGGCTAATGGGATACGATATACTATTGGTGGTAACAGGAGTCCAATGTGCAACGAGAAGGCAACAGCAAACTCATTCTACAAATACAGGGAATAAACTACAGATGGCGGCAAGCAAGACTGTTTGGCTAGTGTTTAAAGCAAAGCTCGAAAGAAGGAGGGACTCTATAATAAAAATAAAGAATGAACCACGAAAAAGCCAAGAGGTAACCAGATAATTGGAATTGATGTTAGACGAGAGACAAAATTTATTTTCCTACATCCCTTAAGAATGCTGAAAAAGACTCTACATAATGAAAAAATCAATATAGGACAGAATAGGTGGTGCCGCACGGAGTAGCCGCGTGGTCTAGGGCCCCTTCTCACGGTTCGCGCGGCTCCCCCCGGTCTGAGGTTCGAGTCCTCCAGCGCTCACCCCCTCGGGCATGGGTGTGTGTGTTGTCCTTAGCGTAAGTTAGTTTATGTTAGATTAACTGGTGTGTAAGCCTAGGGACTGACGACCTCAGCAGTTCGGTCCCATAGGAACTTAATACTACCACCACAGAATAGGTGCGGAGATTCGTTAAAAAGTATAAGAATATAAAATTTGGAGGACATTTTGGAGATTTGTGGTAAGTTCCTATGGGACCAGACTGCTGAGGTCATTGGTCAATAGGCTTACACACTACTTAATCTAACTTAAACTAACTTACGCTAAGGATAACGCACACACCCATGTTCGAGGGAGGACTCGAACCTCCGACGGGGGGAGCCGCGCGAACCGTGGCAAGGCGCCTAAAACCGCACGGCTACCATGTGTGGCAAATTTGGAGGAAAATCACAGAGTAATGGCTGAAGAAGGAAGACGTCCAGAGGTCGAAGGAAGTCGTAGGACAACCTGTGACAGCTAAATAAGAAATTAAATTACTGCTCCTGCAAGAATAGCAATGTTACTGCGACTCAGAATAAACAGAAAGGCTTGTTTACGGTTTCATCCCAAAACAGATCTAATCATGCGAGTGGGGCTATGAAGGAACTACGTATCATTTGGGATGGAGTGCAATATGTAGTCGGTAGAGACAGATCACAAGAATTTCTACTGGAATCAAAAAGTCTCTATAATAATGAGAAAAGAAAGGCTATGACACCATCTCGCAGGGACTGGTTACAACAACACGAACAGTAACGTGACGAGATGAAACAGAAAATCAAAAAGTAACTAAAGTGACGTAAGAATGGAGAAGAAGAATACGAGCAGGAAAATATCGCTGCGTGACGATGATGACTTACAGCGATATACAGCTCCTGAATGGTCTGCCGTGGATCTGCAGTCTTAGGGACAGTCGAGAGAGTAACATAAGCAGAATCTTAAAAAGAGAAGGCTACACCATCTACATAATTGTTAAGATTGAAACTACCTCCAACTCTGTTAACTGCCTAAACTCATTTCAATCACGAATCCCAGCAGTGCAAATCCCATTCTTTTTCATAAGTCACTTACCCCACAGAAAATTTTCATAACACGAACTACAGCAATTACAGCAAGAGGCAACTACAGCCAGCTGAATAAAGAAATTCTAACTACTATAGACTCTAACTACTAAGAGGCATATGGTTAGCCAAAGAAAGATTTTATTGAAGAGCAAACAATGTATTTAGAAAATTTAACCTTATTCATGTGGCATCCAGTTCCAAGAATGATATAGTTGTCAATAATCCCACTGCCCAAACATTATCGACGAAACATCCATCATCACAAATTTCCTTGCGTATTTTCTTATAAACACATCATATCATCTCACTTCACAATGCATATCCTACCAGCACAGAGTCGCCACTAAAAATACCACGTCCATACACTTCCTTATCCACTCGCTAACTGTTAGTCCGTCCAACCACAGAAACTGTTGCCGAGGCCGCAGAGCGCTGACAGCGATATTAACACTGTCTATAGCGCTGCCAACATACAAACAGGCTACTTACAAGATGAAGGACATTAGCCCATTTGCACACAGTCTGTCTGTCTCCGGGATTCCACTTCACGTGTGCCAGAGATGAACACAACCGGCAGGGTAGGGCGTAACTGAGGAAGAAGAAAAGAAGGAAAAGACTTTGCTTTTTCTTTTATAATAAAACACGGGAAGGCTGGTGGTCGTTTAGAACACTGTGCAACAAAATTAAAGGATCACTTTTTTGAATCCCCGTACCTGTCTCCCAATGCGACGCAAAGTTTGAAATTTGGCTCAAAGGTGCCTACAACCTTTCTCTGTAGCGGTGCAAAAGCGTGGCGATCTGCGTCACCCTCGGGCTCGGTAACGCTTCAAACAGTAAGATGTCGACACATGCGGAAAAAAGGCCACAGCTCAGAATATGACGTGAGCTGTAATGTGGGCTACTGATGTCACATTGGCACCAGATTTCACCACATTTCTGCCCAAAGCCACCGTGGACGTGTCACTCGATGAGAAGGTCGTCACAGCCCCTCTTACCCACGTTTCACCCCTTCCTTTGACTTCTCTGCAGTGGAGGTCATAACACGAAACCCTGGGTTGAAATCACATGGTTTTCTTATGAGCTGAAGAGGAGACCATTTCAGACACACCGCCGCTGAGAACTGACATGAAAAGGCCTCAAGGTGTGTCATAAACGGCGTCAGTGAAACGACCCCTTTCCCGGGTGCGTTGATTCCCACGCATTTCGCCGTCGGAAACGACATTTCGCAGTTCGGTGAGCAACAGGAGGATGTTCTTGACAACTTTTAACTCTGCTGACAACGTCAGACGTTTCAAACCCACTCTAAGGAGACTGTGCGGCTGCATCCCCACTGAACATGATCCCTCCCTTCTACAGTGCAGTGCGACCGCAAATTTCGCTCTCGTGTGCAGGTTGAGCCATTAGGGGACATTAAAAACCACCCAACGACATTTGAAAGTGATCCGAAGCAATAAAGGGTAATTATGTTTTTTCAGTAATCTTGTTTGCGCTCTCCTGAGGCTTCATCACACGGGAGTGCAACGTTAACACGTGCATCAGTAAAACAGCACAACCCTCGCCAATACTGTCGGTGCCACCCACGCACCTTTGTTGAGCACATTAGAAATGGACCTTCATAAATTTCGACACAGGGTTAGGCAAACCTTCGACAACCCTTAGGTGCGGTTTGCCTGCTTTCTCGTGGTCCTGACCTCCTTCGCAGAAACATGAGAAGAAGGGGTGGAATGATCATAAGAGGTGTTGTGACGACCTTTCATCTTGTGACACGTCGACTGTGGCATCCGGCAGAATTGTGATGGAATCTGGTGCCAACGTAACGTCATTAACCCACCTTAGAGCTCTCATAAACTTCTGAGCTGTGGCGTTTTTCCGGATGTGTCGACACCTTGCTATTTGAAGTGTCGCCGAGCCCAAGGGTAACATTGCAGGGAGCCACGTTTCTGCACCATTACGGAGGAAGGTTGCAGACCCCTTTGATCCAAATTTCAAACTTATGCTTCGCAATCAGAGACAGTTACGGAAATTGAAAAAGTGATCCTTCAGTCTGTTGTGCAGTGTAGTAGCAGTACCACCAGTTTTTTTGGTTTCTTTAACATATTTAATAATTTCTCTTCGTTATAATCTAAATCAACATGTATAGTGCACAAATTACCGTAAAGTGTATGGCGAAGGGTCTGTTACTGGAGTTTATTGAACATTTCCGAAACGCCGTGACGCTTACTAAATGACCCAGTGACGATACACGCTTGTCTTACAAGTTGACCTACTCGTCATCACTAATTTCGTCCAAATTTATGTTATACGCAAGACTTGGTCAGAAATGCCAATGGTAGTAGTGGGAATTCCAGATGGTCGACCGTTTAGAAAAAAAATGTATTTTTGGTGCGGATCGGGAGTGGCATTAGCCATTTATGATAACGTAAATAGCAGACTGCGCATGACGCAGAGGAAAGAGCAAATAATGGTAATCCGAAGGTCGTGGGTTCGAGTGCCTAAGGCCGATTTTTATCATTTTCATTTTTTACGTTACTTCCACTACAAATAAACCGAAATGATTCCCAATATAATGTATTTATTAATGTTTTCATAAAGGGAATGAAAAGGAAAGACAGAGATAAATTAGATATCACAAATAAATTTCTAGGCAGGAATTATAAGGTGGACACGAAAAAATCGTATATAAAATTAGATACTTTTACTATTTTTCAGTTGATGATTTGCACGTTCTGCGGTGATATTCATGGTAAAAACAGGGGAAGCAATAATTTTCAAGACATCTAGTACACGTTATAAACACCGTATTTTTGCAGTTGTAAAGTTTCCGTAGAAAATCAAACGTGGTTTACATTATAAAAGGTTATCTCTCATGGTACAATTTGGCAGAAAACCACGTGTAACGCTTCATTTCGCCAAATATTGGTGAGGATAGCTGGTTATGTATGGTGGAATGTACTTTGATGCAGTGTACTCGAAGGTCAAAATAAAAACAAACGGATACAGAATACGAAGTCCAGTACGCTTCGATTACAATCTTCTCTTGGAAAGTTACTTGCAGAGACCTCGTGGTCGCTATAAGTACAACTCTTTCTCGTACATTTATTTCCAACCCCAATATTTCTTTGCTTTTCCTATTCGTGCCTCATATGAAAATGTTAATAAATACTGAGCTTCGGTTTATTTGCAGTGTAAGTAACACAGAAGTTTAAAATAAATTAAGTTTCCGTATAAAGGCTCGACCTCACCATCGTCGGGTTATCGTTCTGTACTCTTTCTGCTGCGCCAGCGGCTGCCTGGGAATTTCGGTGACGTAAATGGCCCATGCCTCGCCCGACCCGCGAGAAAAACGGGATTTTTTTCTTAACGCTTGACTATCTGGAGCTTCAACTTCTCTCACTTTCACTTCTGGTCAAGCCCTGTATATTCCACAAATCTGGACGAAATCTGCAATGACCAGTCGGCGTGGTCACTTCGTTAGTTGGATTTTCTCTTTTCTCTATTAAGCCAACCTGATAAGGGTCCCAGGCTGATGAGCAGAACTCAAGAATTGTTCGAACGACTGTTTTGTCATTCACTTCCTGATAAATGAATTAAATTAGTTCAATAATCTTCCAGTGAATGTCATCCTTGCATCTGCCATTTCTGCATCTATTTGTAACTGATCATACAACTTCAGGTTACTCTGGACAGTTACTCCTGGGTATTTTACGGTTGTTACTCTTTCTAGTGATTTGTCTCGTTGTCGAAGAGTAATGACTTCCTTCACCTATTTTTATGTAATATGAATAGGACTTTCAGTGTCAGCTGCTAGTCCGCGTACCAGTTGTCAATCCTCTGGGCATTTCACTACTGTCTTCTTACACTTGCACTTCAGACCTCCCTATTGACAACAACATCATCCGTGAAAATTCTCATAGAACTTCCGACGTTATCCACTACATCATTTATATGTATCTTACACAATAACAGCCCCATAAATCTTCATAAGGGTAGCACCAAAATTACGTTTACATCTGTTACTTTCGATCTGTTAAGAGCGAAATGATGAGTTTTGTTTGCGGGCGAGTCAGTCTAATCACATCAATTTGCTGATACTGGATAAGCTCGTACTTTGTTCACTAATTTCCTGTACGGAATTGTGCCATATGCCTTTCGAAAGCCGGAGAACACGATATCCACTCGGGCACCGTTGTCTACAGCGTTCTTGATCTCGTGGACGAATAGAGACCTGAATTCTGCAAGATCTTTCTTTGCAGAACGTATGTGGTTCTCATAGGGGACATTTTCGTATCCAGAAAAGGTCATCACGGATGAGCACAAAATATGTTCCATTATTATACAACAGACTGCCGCCAGTAAACCTTAATTATGTACGTCCATCTGACAATCCTCCTTGTAATTGGGGATGCTCTGCGCTTTTTCCAATTGCTTGGTACTCTTCGTTACTTCAGCAAACTTCGATAAACTGCTGCTAGAAAGGAAGCAACTTCTTTCTCACAGTCATTGTAGAATCTTGTAGGAATCTTATGCAGTCCAAACAACTTTCTACAGTTCAGCGATTTAAGTAGATTTTTATATTCCGCAATCTTTTATCTCAAAATATGTTATCTCGACGTTCGTGTCGTGACTGAAAGGAGATATTGTTATTGCGAGCTTCTGCATTAAAACAGGACCGAATTCAGTATTTCGGTCTCCTCTCATTCATTTTTCGTTACGGTACCAGTGAGGTCACATGACGACTGAATAGATATACAGGCTGAGTCGCGTAGGACATAACACCCCCCCCCCCCCCCCCCCCAATTATTCCGGGGGAGATTGCACGTATCGACGAGCGGTGTTCTGCGAATCATAGCGGACTATGGGGCACATACGTTGTTACATGCACAATAATCACAACGCTTATATTGACCGAGATAATGAGGCAAGTACATGTTTTTTAAATGGGACACTGTACTTTTTTTGCCATCATTCGAACGCTCTGGAAAAGACGCGTATAGTGATGTAACGCATGTTGCTATTGTGATTCAAACTTCGCTTAAAAGACACTGGGAAATATTGTGCGGTTGAAGGTGGAGGCGGTCGGAAGCGGCTGCAGACTGTGAACAAGCCTCGCGCGACCCGCAGGCCGAGTTTCCGTGCTCTATGCAGCATGCACGGCCTGCGCTACGTAGGTAAATCCTCATCCACCCTCTTTTAAGCAAAGTTTGAATCACAATAGCAACATGCGTCACATCACAATACGCGTCTTTTCCAGGGCGTTCGAATGATGGTAAAAAAAGTATAGCGTCCCATTTAAAAAACATGTACTCTCCTCATTATCTCGGTCAATATAAACGTTGTGATTATTGTGCATGTACCAACGTATGTGCCTCATAGTCCGCTATGATTCGCCGAAAACCGCATGCCGATACGTGCAATCGCCCACGGAATAAAGGGGATGTTACGTCTTACGCGACTCAGCCTCTATATCCGCTTATTGGTTTTGCGTAAGTCTAAATCGTCTTAGGATTTTTGGTCCGATCTGTTGGCAGAATTTTGCTTCAGAACTCAATGGAAGTGCCTAGAACTGCTCTCCTTACGCTCATTTTGAATTCGTTCAGATTTTGGTTGTTAACAATTATTCTGTAAGTGCTTGAAGTCAGAGAGTTCCTCCTGTTAGTCAACTGATTCGCAAAGATACGTTCTATTAGTTACTGGGCGGTGTAAGGCGTTGTCGTCACGAGTTGATTCTGTAATTAACTGCTCGAAGTATTTCTCGGAAAAAACGTTCAGACCAATCTCACACAAATTCGTGTTTCTGGCACGAGGCTCCAATTATATGGCTAGGAAACTGGAGTCTCCCTCAGATACAATAGTATTAATAGGAATCTTACGCCAAGTTTTCTCTGAAGTGCTCTATAAAAGCACCCGATTACCTGCTTACCCTCAGCCAGGTAATACCACATCCGTAATCTGTTGGTTGCTTGAGTTTGGGGGAGGGGACAGCGAGGTCATCGGTTCTACCGGGTTAGGGAAGGATGTGGAAGTCAGCCGTGCCCTTTCCTGAAGCGATTTACGGAGATCACGGAAAACCTAAGTCAGAATGGCCGGACGCGGGTTTGAACCGTCGTCCTCTCCAATGCGAGTCCAGGAACGTTACTACAGTATACGTCACACCACAATGTGGCCCAGTTTTGAACAGTTCTGCGCATGCCCGTCTACTAACACCTAGCGGCCAATGAAATTTGGTCCTTCTGGTAACTTCTTGCTGTGAGCAGCGCATTTCGACGAAAGACGCTCTCCTCCAGACTGTCACACAGCGATACTCCAGTGGTGACGCAGTTTTATTCAGTGATGTCCATAACAACACTTCGTTAAGCTTGGCAGCATGGAAGGCCTCTGCGCAGAGGCGCCTTCCAACGAAAAGCATTCTATAGAGACTATAGCGTTCTTTATGGCAATAAATGCGCCGCCATCATTGGCATCTAGCTTGCCTGTATGATACATATTCCAATCCGAATTCCGGATTTCACTTCTACTCACTTCCCGTTCCTGATGCTTTTTAGATATTATTATCTTTAACAAGTGAGAACAATTATGGGACCTTTTACCAGGATATTTCTGCAGTTTAGTGATACCACGCAAACATTTTCTCTACCTGAGCTGCAACGACGACCATTTCTTTTGAGAGTAACTTGATAGATCATTCTCCCATTCCAGTAGGTCCTACAATTTTCGACCTGAGAGCGGATATCAAGAAATCCGCGTCCGAGATCGTCGCAGAAGCGTCTGACTCTCTGGTTTAGAACTGCCAGTCAGCTCCAAGCCAGAGAATTGCGATCCATTCTGGGTAAACTGCTGCATGCATCTAACCGAGAAAGGCCTCACAACACAGCCAGCAATACTCATTCTTGCTAGAACTGGCAGCCAGTTGCACCCATAGCATTCTCTCAAAAGGAGAAAACACCCTTAATTGATATTCGTACAGGTATCGACGTAAAACGCAAAATTATAAACTTTGGTGGCCGATGGATGAATGGATGACGCTGGAGAGCAATTTCACCGCGTATCTGGCAAGGACAGCAGACAGCGAACTTGTCGACATCAGGGCATAAAGTCTTTAGGCATTTCATTCGGTGTGCTTAGTTGGACAGTAACTATGCCTCGCAGGTTGGCGCGTACACATCGTCAAGAAGCAAGTGGTTAACCTACAGAGACGACAGAACGTGGGGATCGAGCAATTGTCAGAGAGGCACTCAGAGCCCCGGGTTCATCATTGTCATTGATTTTACGTGTAACTGGTGCTTCAGGGATCACAACGACCATTAACAGGCGACTGGCAGAAAGGGGCTGAACTCAAAGCGCCCCTTGCGCCGACTACCATTGACCTCTGTAACCAACAAGCCAGTTTACACTAGGGTCGAGCACATTCGGCCTCCAATCTCTTTGACTGGAGTAGAATTGTCTTCAGTGATGTCTGGAGACGCCCCGGACAGTGGTGGGCTATCAACCTGGCTTGTCAAATGCTATAAGGCCCGACAACCAGGAGAGATGGTCTGCGGTGCCATTTCACGTCATAGCAGGATTCTTTTGGTTGTTATCCGCAGCACCCTTACAGTACAGCACTACGCCAACGATATTCTATTCTCCGATTTGTTGCCCTTCATGGTAAACCATCCTGAGCTTATATTTCATCAAGATAATGCCCGCCCGCACATGGCGAGAGTTTCTATTGCTTGTCTTCGTGCTTCCCAAACTCTACCATCTCCAGAAAGATCGCCGGATCTCTTCCCAACGGAGAACATTTGGAGCATTATGGACAGTGGCCTCAACCACCTCGGTATTTTGACGATCTAACGCTCGAATTCAACAGAATTTGGCATGATATTCCTCAGGAGGAGATCCAATAACTGTATGAATCAATTCCAAGCCGAATAACTGCTGCATTATTGACTTGCTCAATTTGTGAAGCTCTTTCTCTTGAATAAATGATCCAATTTTTCTGAAAATGTTGTCATTTGTTTGACTGTACATGTAAATCACATATAATGATTTCCGCCGCATTCGGATAATTCCTTCGTTGTGCGTCTTTTTTTTTTTTTTTTTTTGTCTTAGAGTGTATTTCCCAGAGGAGCTCCATTACCCACCAACGCTAAAGCTCCCAGTGACTAACATACCCCACTTCTGTGCCTGTCCGAACTTGGAGGGAAAATGGACATCGGCCAAGATATGAGGCATCCTTGCTGATTCAGATGCGTTATGAACACTGGGAAACACTGCTGCTAAGGCTTAAAGTGGGCAGCTTTCCACCCAAAGATATGCGTTCCTACCAGTATCTGCTGCTCATACTTGAGTTAGGACATACCAGTCAGATGAAAATGGACTTTTCAGCGGATTTTAGCGGCACCAGAGGCGTCGCACTTTTAGCAATAGGTGCTCCAAAGTCGCCGCAACATATAGCAGCCGCCTGAAGCCTGTCAAACGTGGAAAACACACCTTCTAGCTCTTTCCGTTCAGTGGCCATTTCACCTTGTATCTATACACACCAAGACCAGTTCACATCTATTTACTACTACGCAAAACTATACATACTTACGAAAAATATGTACTAAAAGAAGAAGTCACAGATTAACTAAGAATCTACAAACAGACCGCAAAAGTATTTCAAACTACCGACTATAGAATTGTAGGCAGCATAAATACACACCACTAAAATTACAATACACACCAGATGTGAACAAGAAAACAAAAATTTTGGTAAGTGCGAGTAAGACACGCGCACTGAGGGTTCTGTACAAACTTAATGATGTATATTTATAGTACATCCATCTCAGTAATCAAGAATCTCGGCGATTTTTACCTGTTGTCGACATCGTTACCGGGAAGATATTGGGCCCAGGAAATCCAGGACTTTCGAGAATGTTTTAATTTTTAAGTTTTACGTTTAAATTTTTTGTGTAATTTCGCATTGTTATTGTGATTCCTAAGAAAAGGGGTCTTAACAGACAGACAGTCGGATAACAAATGATAAAAAAGTATTTTTTCGTGTGATATAGTTATAAATTAACAATTGTTTAATTTTTTCCTTACTTGTGCTGTGAGACCTTGCTTCTTGCCAAATTTTATGATCCTAAGTCAACGAGAATTACCCTATAGGTTTTGATGAGTAAGCTTGTGAGCATATAAAAGTTTTTTTTTGAATCATAAATCTTCTGACTGGTTTGATGCATCCCGCCACGAAATCCTCTCCTGTGCCAACCTTTTCATCTGAGAGTAGCACTTGCAACCTACATCCTTAATTATTTGCTGGATGTATCCAAATCTCTGTCTTCCCCTACAGTTCTTACCCTCTACAGCTCCCTCTGCTTCCGTGGACGTTATTCCTTGATGTTTTGACGTATGTCTTATCATCCTGTCCCTTATTCTTGTCAGTGTTTTTCATATATTCCTTTCCTCGCCGATTTTATGGAGAACCTCCTCATTTCTGAACCTTGTCAGTTCACCTAATTTTCAACATTATTCAGTAGCACCACATCTCAAATGCTTCTGTTATCTTCTGTTCCGCTTTTCCTACAGTCCATGTCTCATTGTCATACAATGCTGTGCCTCAAAAGTACATTCTCAGAACTTTCTTCCTCACATTAAGACCTATATTTGACACTAGTAGGCTTCTCTTGGCCAGGAATGCCCTTATTGGCAGTGCTAGTCAGCTTTTTGTGTCCCTTTGCTCCGCCCGTCACTGGTTATTTTGCTGACTAGATAGCAGAATTTCTTAACTTTATCTACTTCGTAATCACCAGTTATGATGTTAACTTTCTCGTTGTTCTCATGTCTGCTACTTTTCATTACTTTCGTCTTTCTTCGATTTGCTCTCAGTCCATATTCTGTACTCATTAAACTGTTCATTCAAAAGTGCTGTAATTCTTCTTCACTTTCATTGAGCATAGCAATGTCATCAGCCACCCTTGACGCTGATAACATTTCACCTTGAATTTTAATCCCACTCTTGGTTCAGGAGCATTAAAATATAAGACATAAATGGCCGTATCTTTTGATTTCAGTGACCTAGAAGCTGAAGGTTTTTACGCCGCCAAGAGCCCATAGACCTTAGTAACTTTTACAAATTTTAACTTGATACGTCTTCCCGTTCCTGAGAAAAACTGGTCTTAACAGACATATTGCCAGACGATTGGATAACAAATGACAAACAAAATATTTTTTTCGTGGCATGTAACTACAAATTAACAACTTTCGGGTTTATTCCTTTACTTGTACTGTGAAACCTTGCTGCCTGCCAAATTTCATGACTCTAGGTGAACGGGGAGTACTCTATAGCTTTTGAAGAGTGAATTCGAGAGTGGAACTTTGATAGTGGCAACTATTTCTTTACAGCTCGTACAAAATAGATACGTGTTTCAAAGTTTTACTGACCTTCAAGGTAGTCACCTGCATTGTGTATAACCCGTCGCCAGCGACGTGGAAGTCGTAGGATACTCTTAGCAGTGCCAGTTATGTTGACAGTTCGAGCGGCGCGGTCTATTGCCCGTCGAATTTGTAGCAGTTCCGAAGCGAATGTCGTGAAGTGTTTCCTTCAGTTTAGAAATCAAGTTGAACTTACGAGGGCTTAAGTCAGGGGAGTGCAGTAGGTGGTATAGCACCTCACCCTACCCTCGAATGAGCTTTCGCTTGACACCACTGAAGTCTCAAATTACGGTGGTTTGGGGTTAGTGGAATGCACGCGACGGGATATCTGGCTCGGAGCTGCCCTTGGAGTAACCAGTTTGTAACAGTTTGTTGTGTCACTGTGATGCCAACTGCTTCTCAAGTTGCTGCTGTGACAGAGCCGTACGCCGAACACGATCGTCTTCCCTCTCAGTAGCGACATTTGGCCATTCGGATTCCCGTCTTTTTGCAACCGTACATTCTCGTGACCACCACCTCCAACAATCATGTACTGTGTCTACATTTCTGCCAAGTCTTTCTGCAGTTCCGCAGAAGGAATATCAAGCTTCTCGTAGCCATATTACACGACCTTGTTCAAACTCAGTGAGGTGTTGATAAAGATGTCTTTGTTGTCTTACAGGCAGTCTTGACTAACATCAACACACCACGTCCAGTCTCGAAGGTAACTAATGCTCTCGACCGTCACGCCTACCAAATTTAGTTTACGTCGTACAACTCCTTCTTGGCATAGCGATTATTTCCGTCAGTGTACGTTTGAAGATCGTATCACTTTCAAATCTACCGCTTCATGGCGCGCTCACAAACTGAGAAGAAGGTCCCGTCGTCAGTCCCTGTTGTAATGATGACGTCACATACCGTTTTCGTACGACTACAACAATGGATGTGAACAACTGCTACGTTCACAGATATACTATGTGATCAAAAGTATGCGGACATCTGCCTGAAAACGACTTACAAGTTCGTGGCGCCTTCCATCTGTAATGCTGGAATTCAATATGGTGTTGGCCCACCCTTAGCCTTGATGACAGCTTCCACTCTCGCAGGCATACGTTGAATCGGGTGCTGGAAACTTTATTGGGGAAAGGCAGCCCATTCTTCATGTATTGCTGCACTGAGGAGAGGTATCGATGTCGGTCGGCGAGGCCTGACACGAAGTCGGCGTTGCAAAATTTCCCAAAGGTGTTCTATAGGATTCAGGTCAGGACTCTGTGCAGGCCAGTCCATTACAGGGATGTTACAGTCGTGTTACCGCTCCGCCACAGGCCGCGCATTATGAAGAGGTGCTCGATCGTGTTGAAAAGTGCAATCGCCGAATTGCTCTTCAACAGTAGGAAGCAAGAAGGTGCTTAAAATATGAATGCAGGCCTGTGCTGTGATAGTGCCATGCAAAACAAGGGTTGCAAGCCCCTTAATGAAAAACACGACCACACCCTAACACCACCTCCTTCGAATTTTGCTACACACGCTGGCAGATGACGTTCACCGGGCATTCGCCATACACACACCCTGCCAGCGGATCACCACGTTGAGTGCCATGATTCGTCACTCCACACAACGATTTTTCACTGTTCAGTCGTCCAATGTTTACCCTCCTTACACCAAGCGAGGCGTCATTTGGCATTTACCGGCGTGATGTGTGGCTTATGAGCAGCCGCTCGACTATGAAATCCAAGTTTTCTCACCTGCCGCCTAACTGTCATAGTACTTGCAGTGAATCCTGATGCAGTTTGGAAATCCTGTGTGATTGTCTGGATAGATGTCTGTGTATTACACATTACGACCCTCTTCAACTGTCGGTGGTCTCTGTCAGTCAACAGGCGAGGTCAGCCTGTACGGTTTTGTTCTGCACGTGTCCCTTCACGTTTCCATTTCACTATCACATCGGAAACAGTGGATATAGGAATGTTTAGGAGTGTGGAAATCTTGCATACAGACGTATGACGCAAGTGACACCCAATCACCTGACAACGTTCGAAGTCCGTTAGTTCCTCTGAGCACCCCATTCTACTCTCTCACGATGTCTATTGACTATGAGATCGCTGATATGGAGTACCTGGCAGTAGGTGGCAGCACAATGCACCTTATATGAAAAATGTATGTTTTTGGGGTGTCCTGATACCCGACGACTAGCACCCGAAACACTGTCAATGCCATACTCTCCTGTGTAACTCATTTGGCCTTATGAATAAAGAGAAGTAAATATGTTTCCTGCGAATTTTGAAGCTTAAGATTCGTAATTTAGGAATACAATGGGTTATATGAACAAACCTAAAATACAAGACTGGAAGATAAAGGTAGGAGTCACAGCATTTACTTGCAAACAAAAGGAAGAAGCGAAACTTCTGCTTCAGATTGCATGAATAACCTTTACCTTTCCCTCCAATCTTTTACTTCTAACACAAAAGCAAATGCCTCTAGTGATCTGCTCCGTCTGCATTGTCAGCGACCTTTGCTGAGTAAGCGCGGGCATCTGATTTCTCTGTTTTGTTGACCATAAGACTTCTTTTCGATTTATTTGCAGTATATGTGCACATGTGATCTGTCTATTAAAGATGTCCCCATCCGTTCAGAAGAAAGCTCGGCATGTGCAGAAAGTACAATAGTGTTTTTAACCATGGATTTACAAACGTATCCTGAATTACCAGAAGAATCAAAACTTCCGGAAGCAAAAAGAAAGAAAAAGAAAGAAACTGAGAAAGTAACATGCTTATTCGAATTTGACAGAAAACAGTTGCTGAAGAAAGTATCATGAAAACTAGGCTGAAAAGGGAAAAGGACAGGGACAAAACAGGAAATAAAGCAATGCTATAAACCAGATTCCAGAAAGTTAAAACAGAAACATTTATTTTTATGCAGGTTAAACAAACTATACACATTTTGCAACGTTAAAATGAAAGTCTTTTATAGTTTTTTTTTAATCGTGATTTTCAGGAGCAGTGACACTGGGACTTGCACAGTTCACACTAATACCATCGCCTGTGGAGCACAGGAAGTCTCGCGCTAAGGTATAGCTCCAGTTTTTACAGGTAAGTAACATTAATCACGACAACCTCGCAAAGATTATAGCGGAAATTTGTTTTTCGGAGGAAAAAGAAAATGTTCTCTCCATATTACTCTATCACAATCACTATTGTTATTATTATTATTAATAGTAGTAGTAGTAGTATTAGTAGTAACAGTAGCAGCTGTAGCAATCTAACGTTGGCTAACGTTCTATTGTTCATTGCACAAATCATGTTTTATTTCAGAAATACTTCTGCCCCCCATCCTTCCCGTCTAGACCAACTTTATACGACAGTCCGTCACCCGTCAAGAAAGAAAAATGTTTGCTAAAAACAGGTGAGATGAAGGTCCCCAGTACCACGGAATTACACAAGCTAGTGCTGCTGGAACAATTGAAATCGGCGAGGACGCAAATTGAAAAGGAAGCTATGATAAAGAATTTCCTTAATGCACAGATAAACAACGAAAGCAATACGCGAGAGGAGGAAAATGAAAATATTCTCAATATATATATATATATATATATATATATATATATATATATATATATATATATATATATATATACTGTTCTTTACATCGTTTTACCAGTAGCCTGTTGTAGACGATCAGTCGTTTTGTATCTTTTCATTAATAAAATAATTCAGAATTCTGCATTTTGTGTTAGAGCAGCAGTTTGTTGTTGTTTTTCATGCCCCTCCCAAGAATTTCCCTCTCAGTTAAAGGCTCCTCTTCATTATCGCCATTGTTATGGAAATTCTGTGGAGTGTCTTCAAAATCTTTATCCTGTACATGTTTCGCATCATTATGCTTCTTTGGTTGAACAAAACAACGCTCTATCACGACACTCTCTTTCCTCTATAATCTTGTTGAGTGATATGTGACTCTCCTCTGTTGGATTACGATATGGGGTCATCAACCATGACTCTAGACCATAGAATTCATCACCCAAAAGTACATTGCTTTTAAATTCACATAGCACTTTCCAGACACTTGACTTTTTCCATATTCGATTGTCATGTTTAACCCGGACCAGCTAGCCTCAAAACTAGTCAACTATTCCTTTACGTTGCATGTAGCCCTCTCATTTATAGTAGCGTAACCCAATTTATATTCGACGCCATACTGCATAGGTTTCTGATTTCATAGGTGCGTACAATCACTTACACCAGTAGCACTTAGAGATTTACATTTTTCTAGCCAGTCGTTGTTTGCCACAGTCTCACCATTGCTCGCTGTTTTGATCATTGTAGTTTGATGAATCCCCATTTCTTCTTCTATGCCACGATAGAATCTGAATCAGCTACATAATGAAGAGAAATCTTGATCCTCCGTTCTGACAATAGTGCGTCACCTTCTGTTTCCCCTGTGTCCGGAAGAAAATGATTCGCAATCCAGTTAACATTTTGTAAGAACAGTACATATGTTAAAACTGTTTTTGTTTTCCTCCTCTTGCACATTCTTTTCACTGTTCAGCTTTGCATTAAGGAAGTTCATTATGTATTTCTGTAGCACTGAGCACCTTTGCCTCATCTGTTTCTGGCAAACATTTTGCTTTCTTCAAGTGTGGTGACCTGTCATATGAAATTGCTTTACATGAGGATGATGATGTTGTAGCAAGAGGTGTAACATCTGTTCCTTGAAACATACATGTTTGCCAAAGATTTATACAGCGACAGAACTTCACGCGTGTTTATATTTCTAAATAGATGTGTTTTATAAAGATAACAGCGGAAGCTTCCATTCTCAAAGGGCTATAAAATGTTGAGGGCCTAAGTTAACTCTGGCTATGGCAGTTAAGAATACTATAGAATAAAGATGGCTTTTATATTCCAGATTAAGCTCATGTAAGAACCATAATAAGCTACCCAATTCGACTTTCTCTTAACGAATGAAGCATCATAAATAACACAATAAGTTTATAAATATAAGCAAATGTGTGTGTCTTATTGTATTGCAGTACTCATTGTACTGCAATATTTCTGAAATAAAACATGATTAGTGCAATAAACAATAGAACTTTCGCATAGTTTAATTTTAGAGACTACTACTACTAGTAGTACTACTGCTAATAGTAGTAAGAATGATAGTGGCTATGATACAGTAATATTGAGAGAAAATTTTCTTTTTTCCGCGAATAGTAATAAAAACTGGAACTGAATTTTACCACATGACTTCGTGTGCTCTACAGGCCAGGGTGTTAATCTGGACGGTGAATGTCCCAGTGTCACTGGCCCTCAAAATTACGATTTGGAAGAAAAGAACTATAAAATACTTTTATTTTTACATACAGAATGCATGTAGTTTGTTTAACCTGCGTCAAAATAAATATTAGTAATACGCCGGTTTCTGTTTTAAGTTTTCTGCAATCTGGTTCATTGTGGAATGCCCATCTTCATGTGGAAGGTTGTAAAGCTTTTTCTCCCAAACATTTAAAGCAATTGGATTATTTCCTGTTCTGCTCATATCCGTTTTCCTTTTTAGCCTGTTTTTCATGTTACTGACTTCCTTTAGTAATTTTTTTCTGTCAAATTGTGTGGCGAAATTACCTTCAGATATGTGTATTCTTTTCTGAGTTGCTTCCTCTTTCTTCCTTTTTGCTTCAGGGAGTAGTGATTTCTCTCATAATTCAAGATACGTTTCTAAGGCCATGGTTAAAAACGCCATTGTACTTTCTGCACATATCGAGCTTTCATCTAGATCGGATGAAGACATCTTTAATCGGCACGTCACATGCGCTCACTTACAACAAATAAAACGAAAGAAATTCTTATGGTCAACAAAATAACGAAATTAGATGCCCTCGCTTACTCAACAAACGTTTCTGACTATGCAGACGAAGCAGATTGCTAGTAGCTTCTTCTTTTGTGTTAGGGGTAAAAAGTAGGAGGAAAAGATAAAGGTTATTAATATTCTAAAGTAAAAATGTCACTTCTTGTTTTTACTTGAAAATAAGTGCTCCGACTTCTACCTTTATCTTCCAAACTTGTGTTTCAGTTTTATTCAAACGGTTCATTGTCTCTGCTGTATGCGTACCGTGAGGCGGAAGATATAGCAGTGACGCTGTAATCAATCTTATTTTATATTCAAACGGTACACTTCTGGTCACGGGTTCCTTATCAAAACTTTCTCTATTAAGTTCATTCTACAACCCCTAGAAGCCTGAATAGGAATTATGAAACACGTACGCGCACTGCCTGACTGACACAACGGCACAGCACACTGGTAGACAACCCTCGCAAAGTATGCAAACATTTAAAGATAAAATTAACGAACACCTCGCAACACAGACAACACAGAGATGATTCACTTCTTTTCTTTGCCACATCAGGTTGCTTTCGCCTCAGCTAATATTTTTCTTAGATTTATTAACTTATATTAATTTTAAAATAATTAGGCTGGTATTAAACATAGCTCCTAATTTGAGGAAAAAATTTCTGAGAATGCACTTTTGGAGTGCAGCATTGTATTTGAAGTAGCCGTTAATTGAGTGATGTGACTGACAGGGCTGAGATACACATTTTGCAATAACAACTGTTCATTAACATGTCTAAACCATGACAGTTTCTGACAACCAGTGTCCACACACCTTCATAACGGAATTGTGGATCTTCGGCAGTGCCTAACTGGTGCACACTAGATCGAAGTCCGTAAGCGTTGATGTGGCGAGGAGCAGGGAGTATAAGTGACGGACATAGGCTGGGAGATGACAGGCAGTCAACTGATGAGCAGCAGGGTGTCGTAACGACACAGTCCCACGAGGTGATGAACTCGTGGGCAATGATATGCAGATCCTGCTAAGCGGTGTCCTCGGGAGCGGCTGACAAGTGCAGCGTCGTCGGGGGCCACGAGAAATGTGGGCCCCACAACGAATTTGTGACACCACACTAGTCGCCTTGCCAGCCATAATTCGCGACCACTCCGCTCCATGCAGGGCTTACGGGAAATCAATATGTCAATGGAAAGGTACCCCTTAAAGCTCTAACATCGTCTTGTGCTATCGAGAGAATGTAAATGCGCAGTGAAGAATTACTACACTCGTCTGAAATAGTTACTCGTTTCCGCAGCTGGCGGCAGGTTCTGCGCATGTTGAAACGCGTTGGTGACGCGCTGCGCTGACGGAATCCAAGCGTTCACGTTGTAACCTCAAACATTTTGCAGAAACTATTCAGTTAAAATATTAGATTTTTACTTACTTGTAGCTTTATATGACAGCTTCATGATGAGGTCTCCATCATCTCACTAATGGTCATACTCATTGTGATATACGCGTTTAAGGAAGACACCGCACCAAATTCCAAAAGTTTGCAATGAAAAATAGGAGTCCCTATGGCATTGCGTTTGGTGTATATTACACCACATGTTGCTACGTATGGAATTTACCTAACATGTTGAATTTTTCTTTAGACGTGGGAGGAGATCTCTGTCTCTCTCCGATCTCGAGAAAACGGATCGTATGTACCGCGTTCACTTCCGATTGCACGCGCACGAAAGTGAAATATTTCTGGCATTCCTCATATCTCTTAAACCGATCGAGATGTCCAAACGAGATTTTGGCAAAGGACAGCACACAAGGAGCAGAGCATTTTAGCAAATCGTTAACACACGGAACTTTCTTATCTACGGCGATATACCAGAAATTATTGTTTTCATTTTATTTTTTTCAATCCAGTACAGCAATTTTTAAGGGTCATCGACTGTTAGTGAAAAGAGAATTTCCTAGTAAGAAAATAAACATGAAATTTCTTCTCTCATGTTAATGCAAACCGACACAGTGAGGTTTTCCGTAAGCGAATGACCTCTATGGTCACCAACTGCTTGTTTCATGAGACACTCTGTTTCAGAATACTGTCACAGTAGCTGCTGGAAGATGAGTTTCTGCAAATTATACAGTGTTTTGGCAAAAGACGCACAATTAAACCTGTCAACAAGACAAGCGTAGCCGTTGCTCATAAATCATGGTACTTCTTCGAATAAGAAAAGGTCAGCAATTCACACAAAAATGAATTGTCAGTTCTGCTACAATTTTGGCGGAGTCCCCGTAACTTATAGTAGTTTTATTAGTGAACGATGTGAATGAAAACTTCCAAAGGATTTTCTTCCTGCTCTTCAAGTGAGCAATATTAAAAATGTCCTTTCAGGCAGAATGACGGGCAAATGGTAGATGCTGGTAACTCACCTACAGCTTGCCAAAGTGGCAATGTGTCATTTACGAATAAAAGATTTATTATTGAGAAAAGTAAATAGTGGATCCACCGCGCAACACGACGGTTAGTGTACTGTCAATAGCTGAGAATAATGCGTACAGCCTTGTGAGCAATACATTTCAGCAAACTAAATTGGCTATGTCAAATCAACACTCTCTTTCAGGATACTTATACTTTCCGAATAATAGGGACCACAGTCGTCATTTGTGTACCCCGTTGCGTAATTACTTTATTGACGCTGATACCGTGTATGCAACCTGTGAACTGCTTTTCCTGGTCACTACGCGCCAATTGAAACATTGTGATTCATGGGGGTTTCTCAGCTGTTTCTAGCTTACAGTGAAAATGTGATGTCCACATCAACGTAGTATAACGTATGTTATTACATGCATACCCAAGTATTTCACAGTGAAATTTATATACTGCTTATGTTATTACATGCATATTCAAGTATTTCACAGTGACATTTATATACTGCATATCTTGGTAGCTTTTTAGTAAGAGTACAAAGGGGATACATCTGTGGAAATTCCCACTTTTCCCATTTTTGGAATATATCGTACAAATACGCCAGCATAATAGGCAGCACGCAGACAACCTTGATTCACTGTACAATATATAAAATTTCCTGTCTTACTTCTTGATCACATGATTTTATAATATTAATTCCTAGCCGGCCGCGGTGGTCTCGCGGTTCTAGGCGCGCAGTCCGGAACCGTGCGACTGCTACGGTCGCAGGTTCGAATCCTGCCTCGGGCATGGGTGTGTGTGATGTCCTTAGGTTAGTTAGGTTTAAGTAGTTCTAAGTTCTAGGGGACTTATGACCACAGCAGTTAAGTCCCATAGTGCTCAGAGCCATTTGAATATTAATTCCTAATTCACAACCCTCACGATGAATCGTCTGTCCCTTCTTGCGATCCGAAGTCATCATGGGGACAGAAGATATCATTCCGGTGGCTAGTGGCACACCAGACATTGAATTGTGCTCTGTTCCTAAAAAAAAAAAAAAAAAAAAAAAAAAAAGGGAAATGAGTGTTTGGCGTCATTGGCCGGGAGGCCCCTTACGGGGCAGGTCCGGCTGCCTTGGTGCAGGTCTTATTACATTCGATGCCGCATTGGGCGACCTACGAGCCGGATGGGGATGAAATGATGATGAATACAACACAAAACCCAGTCCCTCAGCCGAGAAAATCGCCGACCCAGCCGGGAAGTGAACCCGGGCCCCTGAGGACGGCAGTCCGTCACGCTGACCATTTTTTTTTCTTTTATTTTGTTCATTGTTGTTCGTTGCGTTTTGGTCTGGGCGGACGTCACAAGACATCCATTCACGTTGATCGCTGATTCCTTTACTCAGTTTTTTAAATACAGAGGGCCATTGCCTCTCTGACCCAACACGCTGAGCTACCGTGCTGGCACCATTCAGCTATCGGGGAGGACTGTTCTTTACAAAAGAAAAGCTATAACGGAACAAAGCAGCAGACCTATATTGGTATAAGTAACTGAAAAGTAGTATAACGCATTAATGAGACAAGATCGAGAGCTTAAATGGCGAAAAACAAAACACGGCTCAATGACAATAGCGTTCAGTACTAAAGCCCGTCCCACACGGAGCAAGATTCGCTTAAGTTTCCTTGCTGGCTCGCGCGACGGCTATCTTGCGGGCTCCGTCGTCTGCTAGCGGGATACCTTGCTGGGAACCTTGTAAGATTTCCAGGATAGATCCGGTGCTATATTTCTTGTAAGGTTCCCTACGTGCTACCTGCATTGGCCAATCATGAGACGTTTCGTTTGTGACGTCAGACGTGGAAAACTTGGGCGGGAAGCCTTTGTTGATAGTCGCTTTTCTGGTGTTGTGAGGTGCGGTAGGAAGTTCTTATAATTATTAAATAATGGCACCGCAGCGGTCCAAAGGACCGATTGAAGCATTGATATGTACTTATAGGGAAGAACAGTGTCTGTACGTCGTGAAAAGCGTAGACTATTATAATAAACACTTGCGTGCAGAAGCACTCGAAAGAGTTGCAAGTGCCGTGTGTCTTGTTCGACCATATACGACGAGCAAGGAATGCTATAGCAAAATTCACAATTTACTTACCCAATTTAAAGTGGAGTACGCCAAAGTAAAATCATCGAAAAGCAGTGGCGCTGGGAAGAATGACGCAAGTGCAACACTATTAATTGTGTGTTGAATGTAGAAACCTACTACTTGCAAAAATCTGACACATTTAAGACTATTTCCTAGAAATATCATACTGAATTTTCACCCGATTTTTTAAAGCACATAATCTTGAATGGTATTGGATTACGATGTAGCTCTCCCACGTACATTTTACCATGTTAATATGAACTTACAATTTTGCAGATATACGAACCATCTTTATGGTATTATGACAAGTTACTGTTTTTGGCGGATCATTGCTTGCCAAGCAAAAGTACATCCATAGGCCTGACTCAACATTCCATGACTGAGGACAATGAAAGTGAAGAGGTAAGTTACCTATCTACTTAAAACAAAAACTGAATTTCATGGGTGTTAGACACATTGCGTGTACAATTAGAATACTGTGCTCCACTGCCGTAGTTATTCATACAAAATCATGTAGTGGGTGGTAGTTTTGTCAAAATACTTTTGAAAATGAATTTATTCTGTTCGAATCTATTTAAGAACAATAGTAAACCCTGAAGGAAATATTTTTTTAAATTGTTTAACCTTTTAAAAACTGGAGCAAAGTAGCCCTAGTGTGGATTAATTTGCTTGTGATTAGGTATTAGACTTCTCTGTGGTTTTGATATGGTTTTATTTCTTCTGTATGATTCCCAGTCTTCATCTGAACTTTCTCATCTGCAATTTGTTCTTATGATAGGTCTTCATCACTAGCATAATCAAGTACTACCTGGTTTCTTCCTTCTATCAGGTTGTTTACTAGTACCTTTCACTGATTCAGAAGCATTTTGTGACATTTTTAGCAAATGTTCCATTTGTTATGGATTACTGGAATTCTTTCAGATTTTGTGTGCATTGTAATTTGCATATTGGTGTTCTCTTGGCTTTTGTTTGCATTCGTACCCACTGTAACAACACTAATCTCTTATGAAGTATTCCTTTCAATGTGTTAAAATTCATCCCAAGTTGCTTCGGGTGTAAAAGACAGCAATGAAAATATTGTGGAGCTACTTTGATCAAATTTGTCAGTGGGAAAACGTTGCCTCAGTTTCCCTGAAATTGGCGCAAAGAAACCCCCGCCCCCCACTTTTATAATAACAAAATGTGATTTAAATAGAAGTTACCCCTTATGTAGTAACTGTTTCTTACATTATTTAGAAAACTTCGGTATGCTCAACTGTTCACTGTGATGTTATGCATTTCATTCAGTTACAGTATTGCAATAAATTTCAGAATGTTCTGCAATTTACAGACATGCAGTCTCTCATCTTCCCAAAGTGTGGATATGCAGCCATCTCCACATCAGTACTTGAAAGAACGTTATAGTCTTGATGTGGATGTGCTGCGTTGTGGAACAATGTGCAGAAGTACCACCACAAACAACAACAACAACAACAACAGCAGCAGCATCACCATCACCACCACCACAACCACCTACCCATGCCACTCAAAGCAAGGGTAGAAGAAGGAAGAGGCCTGGTGATGGGTACATGAGTGCTGTTGAAGTAATAGCTGATAAAATATGTGCCACCCAAGACCGCCAACAACCCTCGGCAGAGTTAACAATGGATAGTTGGATGGTATTAATTGCTAACCTTTCAAAGGAAATAAAGTGCAGTGAAATCAGGATGCAATTAATAAGAGACCTCGTTAACATAACCACAGAGGCAAAACTCAAAGACCTACAGAAACAAATGCAGAGCTCAAACAAGTGAAAGTGAAATTGTGTGCTCCAATTTAAATTGATTGCATAAATTGTGCATTTTGGTATAGTTCTCTTTGCTTATTGTATACGGTTGATCAAGACACACAGCACCTGCAACTCTTTCGAGTGCTTCTGCATGCAAGTGTTTATTGTAAAAGTTTGTGATTTTCATGACGTACAGACTCTGTTGTCCCCTGTAAGTACATAAAGCTAAAGCATATAATTTAAAATAAATGGTATTTCAAATTATTTGCTTTATTCCTTTCTTCCAAGTTCCCTTTAATTTTTACTAACATCTTGGCCAACAATATCTTTATTTGATGTGCAACATACAGTAAAGGAATATGCCATACAAGTGCTATCAATCAGTAACAAATATTGTGCAGTACCTTACTACCACAAATACAGTCAGCACAAAATTATCTTCCAAAACTGGTCATTTGGGATACATAAATGTTTAGTAGGTCTTTTCATACCTTTTTCATAACCATCAAAGAAAAATATTATTTCATAATAGTGGTTCTCTACATGTCCCAGGTAATTAATTGTGGAGCTGTTATGTAAAGTAAGATAAGATTTTTGCAAGGTCTTGCGCAGGTTCCATTGCTTGAGAAACATATAAATTTATATCCCTCTCTCTCTCTCTCTCTCTCTCTCTCTCTCTCTCACACACACACACACACACACACACACACACACACACAAAATCACTGTCAATATGCCAAAGGACTGAAAATGAAAGCATGAATAAGATAGTGTTTCAGAAACATACTAAACCATTATCTGTTACCTTCCTAAACACACCTTTCCTGCCATGGAACTCTGCCAACAGTATTGAAATACCACATCAGATGTCGTCTCACTTCTCTTGCATTGATTTGCACTCTGAGCAGCAATACCAGGAAGACATGGTAATTCATCTACATGTGAAGGGATATATCCTTGAGAGTTTCTGGCAAGTACAAAATTATGTAGCAAGCAACACACTTTTGTAATGAGCTCTACTTTGGAAACAGATAGTGGAATAGTCTGCAGCAAAATTCTGAATTTGTTTGACATTATGCCAAAGGCATTTTCCACAACTCTACGTGCTCTAGAAATTCTGTAGTTAAAAATTCTTTTTTCAGGTGTCATGTCACGTTCAGGATATGGTTTCATTAAATTTGCCTTTAACGCAAAAGCATCATCTGCCACAAACATGTAGGGAACACAGATGTCACTACCTGGAAGTGCAGACTTTGGTGGCAAATTTAATGAACCATCCATGAGTTTCATGAACAAGGCACTCTCTCTGAATATTGCACCATCATTCATTCTCCCATTTCTGCCGATGTCCACAAACAAAAATTTATAATTAGCATCTACTAGAGCTAAAAGAACTATGCTGTCGTGAACTTTGTAGTTTCTGAATGATGAGCCATCAGAACGCAGAGGCCTAAACTAGACACGTTTCCCATCAAGTGCTCCAATGCAATGCGGGAATTGCCAGAGGCTGTGGAACCCATCTATTACTTTCCACTCGGCAGGATCGCGTGGACACTGCAAGTTACATTTTATTTCACAGTCGTGCCATACCAAGAAGAAAATCGTAGCAAATACTTATAGCATTTATCTTGGGCTTACCTGTATCGCATTATCTCCTAACACGCTTACTATGGCCGTCAAAGTCTCTGGTATCATTCGTGAGAGCGTGTTGTTCGCTATTCGTGTAGAATAGGCCAAATCTTTGTGTTTCCGGTCGCTAGGAAACGCATTGGGACAGCAAGCCTAGAGACGCATATTAAACATGTCTCAGACTGATCGTAAAATTACAATGGATTATAAATAAAAATTAACTTTCTCTTTCGAACATATAATAATCCACTTACCTTCCCAGGGCCGTAATTGCCTGACGCATCACCGTGTCTTTTTTCTGAATCAGAGGCGAAATCATATAAAGCAGTTCTTCAAATACTAATACATCCATTCGTACAAAATTTGCAAAGGATGTACGATCTTCTATCCTACAAAATAAGGTCGTATATAACAGTCATTATTGGTATATTTATAAAGTCAAACAGTAATGAACTGGTGATACTTTTCAAACGAAAGTGGATGTTATGCGAACCAACCTCAACTCTTTATGAAGCATGGAGAGCACACCTTTTCCAGCCACTCTCCTCTTAATCCAGTTTTTCGTCCATTCTTTCTTTCTTCTTCTCTCATTAGCATGCATTTCTGAACCGTTTAGCACCAAAACAGCTAATAACGCCAGTTTGCTCTGAACATCAGCACCTTCTGTACCTGAAACAGCCATCTTCGTTCGATATAACATGCAACCGATCACAACACAACTAGCTGCCGATCTTGCACCGTGGGAGAGCTTCGGCATGGAAGACAGCCGGCTCCTTTCCCTGCAAGCGGCGAACCTTGCTCCGTGTGAGACGGGCTTAAGGAAATATTTTTCGGACGGCCAACACTAACACCACCCAAAAGTGCGTTGCAGAAGGGAGCCTATGGGATAACTGCTTTCCCGCTCCCCGCCTCACCTCTCCTGCAGTGCTAGCGTGGCGCGCGGCTCGAGAAACTGCCACAACCACAACACCACGAGACCAGTCGTAGGCGTGTGTCGCAGCACCATCACGTCGCGTTCCAATTTGTTGCGCCGCACCACACGCGTTATGTGCCTCTCAGTTTCCGCCTAACGAATCGTCGTGGGCCTCGAACGTCGTACGGGGCTCATGGCTAGGGTGAGACAACACTTCGTCGGTCAGACCCAGAGCGTTGATGGCTCTCGATAGGTGGAGCGCAGACCAAAGTAGGCGTCCACGGAAGGGCACATGCGTGACGTCATGCGGACACGCGACCGCGCGGACGCGAGTAGGTGCCTGCGACTGCAGCGCTGTGTACCGCGGCCTGCACGCCCCGTTGTAGCTGTGGCGGCTGCAGGAGGCTTGGCGGCTAATCATAGACAGTGGTAGAATCGGAAAACAAGAGATCGGAGTTTCTGATGTGTTGTGTTACAGAAGGATCATGGAAACTAAGCGCACTGATTGAATAAGCAATTAGGAGAAACCTAGCAGAATCGACAGGAAAAGGGATTTGTGGAAAACACAAAGAAAGAAAGAAGAGACAGATCGCTAGGATATGAGTTACGATATCGGGAAGTAACTGCCATGATACTTGAGGGAACTGTAGAGGGGAAAATCTATAGGGGATGACAGAGATTGAAATATATACAGTAAATGACTGATGACTCTGGGTGAAATGAAGAGATTCATACTGGAATTTGTACCAGTCAGCATAAAAATAGTCAGATTATCCACAAAATAAAGTCAGCTGTATATCAAGTACCAGGAATACCTCACAGATTGAACCAAAACTGAAACCCTATAGCACCAGGAGTGTTGCTTTCTGAGAATCAAAAGATAAGAGCGGTGGATAAGGGATTCAGTTACCAGACAGCATACAAAAAGTCAACTTTTGTTGAAAATTTAATTATATTATTAAAAACATTTTTTCTGCAGTAGGATCTAAAGTGCAGAATATTATAACCAGCCACTACAATAGTATGTTCTTTCAACATACTATTGCGAAAGTAAATATATTTACATATTTTTTCAAAGTACAAAACACGAGCAACTTAATTATAGATGCATATTTAGTAGTAGCTTGTAGTAGCAATTTTCGCCCTGACGAATCCTTCCACGGATTCCAATGCGTTGGGGATCTAGGTTGCTCAGCCAGTGTCCACAATATCGGAGCTCTATCACTCGCCCCAGCGATCTTCGTTAGAACTGAGGCTAGGAGACGGAGAATGGCTGCTGTCTAAATTATAGGCCACACCAATCAGAGGCGATCGTGTTGCGTACCCAACAGCACCCATTCTGCGACACCAAGTGATGACGCCGTACTGCGATGACGAATGCATTTTGGCAACGTTTGATGTGTTTAGAGACATCACGCGTGAATACAGGTCCATCGTGCTGCTGAGCGCAGAACTGAGATTCGCCTGAAAAGATTCTTGCGGCCTGTGTGCACCACTGTCGGCGCCCCTCTCTCTGTTGCCGCATCAAAGGAAGCCGCAAAAATGGCCGCCATGCTGACCGTCTGTAGTGCTACAGACGCCGTCTTACTGTCTGTTTACATACTCGTCTTGCTGCAGACAAGCTCATTTCCGAGTCTAGTTACGAGACGTGGCTGTACAATCCTGCACGGCTGAACGAAAAAATGTCTGTCCCGTCGGGCGCTAATCGCTCGGAGTCGCAGAGATCCTGCATGGAGTTGGTACTCCTGAACCCGTCGATTCCAGGTTTGCATGACAGTCGTGAATTCCCGACTAACACGAGGAGTAATATCGCATAATGATAAGCCGCAATCTGCCCTTAAGCCACGATCCTGTTGCTGTAGAATTCCGAGACGCCCTGGTAGGAATTTCTCCTTCTTACATGAGGCATAACACTGTCTTCTCACAACCAAAAAACATTACAATTCGATTTCCGGACTAGAAACCGGTTTCGTAATCTGTCCTGCCTACTTTGCATTGTTGCATTGAAATGCTGATCACTGACATATCCAAGCATCTAGCGCACTACAGATGATTTCACGTCTGTTGCACGTCACCTTCATCGCGTTGCAGTTTTAATGGGCAGAACTGTATTTTGTTTGTAATCTGTCGAAGAAAATTTAGCCGGCTGTAAGAATTTCCACTCATATGTAAAAGCTATGGGTTACCTGCAGGATACTGCAGTCGAACGAACAGACTCATGTCATCGGACAGTATGGTCACATATCATTAGCTAGTGTTTGACGAGACCAGACTTATCTAGGGTCTTAATGTTAACATAACCTACATAAAATTAATTCCATGACCTGCTTCAACAGCGCCCTGATGGCAAAAACGTCTCTATCTACATACATACTCTGTATACCGCTGTTAAATGCATGGGATAGCATGGTAACGCGTGTTAGGATTTCTTTCGGTTCCAGTCACGTACGGAGCGTGGGAAGACTGACTGCTTAAACGCTTGTGAGCGCATTTTAGTCTAACTTTGTGTTTACGGTCTCCACGGGAGATATACGCAGGGGGTTGAAGAATATGTGAAGATTCTTCAGTTGATACTGATTCAGTAAGTCGGTATCCGCGAGATAATTTGCCTATATCGTCAAGAGTCTGCCAGCTCAAGTTTTTCAACATTTTTGTGGCCCTCTCAGGTGGGTCAAACAAACCTATGATCATTCGTGGCGCTTTTCTTTGTATACGTTCAATATCTCTGTTATTTCTAATTGGTACGGGACCCACACGATAGATCAACAGCCTAAGGTGGGACGCAAAAGGATTCGTAAACAGTCTCCTTTGTAGACTGTCACTTACTTAACGACTGAGCCTAAGGAATCATTCGATTTAATATCTCCGTTTTGCAAAGTGCATAATTTTACACTTGTGTACATTTAAAACAAGTTGCCAACTTTCGCACCGTTTTCAAATCTTATCAAGATTTGATGGAATGTTTCTGTAACTTCGTTATAGGTAAATACATCATCTGCGAAAGGTCTGAGCCTACTATTAATATTGTCTTTCAGGTCATTAACATACAACATGAACAACAAGAATCCCTACTCACTTCACTGGTGCACGCTTGAATTTGCTCCTACTTCAGTCAATGCCTCCCCAGCCAAAGAAGAAATCCTCAACCCACTCACAACTTTTGTTTGATACCCACATAATAAACGTTGAGGTGATGCCGAGTTAAATGTTTTTTTCGGAAGTCAAGAAATACCGCATTTACCTGATTTCCTTGATCCATAATTTTGAAGATGTCACGTGAGAAAAGCGAATGTTGGGTTTCGCATGATTTAAGTTTCCAGACTCAATTCTGGTTGGCATAGAAGAAGTCATTATGTTCGAGACACTTCATTATATTTGAGTTCAGTGAATGTTCTATGATCTTACAACAGACAGATGGACGTCAATGGAACGAAACGGTAGTTTTGTGGATAGCTTCTGTTAACCTTCTTTTACAATCACTGAGCATAATTTTTTGTTCAAGGCATTTATGGTAGTGCGCTATTCGGAAAGTAAAAACGATCGGTCACAAAACGGAAACAACAGTGAAAATTCGATGAAACTTTGCGCAGATGTGTTGGGTAGTGTCTCCAGTACGCCCAGAAATAGCGTCACGTCGTTCTTCTCAGTTCTGAGCGCACAGTGAGCGCATAAGGATTCCTAGAAAATAGTGTCTCCCGCCAAGTATAGGCGGCTGCCGAGAGATTTCACCTGATTTCATGCAGTCCACGTAAAGTAATTGTGATGCACTTCCTTCTTCATGCTATATTTCGTCCTCGCTGTGCAGGGGCAATGAGGATGCTCCTGCAGTGATCTCGGATGGGAAGTGTTTGACCACCCACCACACAGCCCGGACTTGGCTCCCTCTAATGAACCGCTGGCTGTGAAGGACAGACAAGGAGCTGCAGTAATAAAGAGAAGAAAATTATCGGAAAACACCGGATGCTGCCTTCTATGACGAGGGTATTGGAAAGCTGGGACAACGCTACGACAAATGTCTAAGTCGGAGTAGCGACTATGTAGAAAAGTAGCTGCAAGCTGTAGCTAACTGTTGCAGATAAAAAAGTTTTGATTTTGATCGTGAACTGGAAACACCTTTCCAGTTCACGACTGATGGTTCCCTGCTTTCCAAATAGCCCTCGTGTATTACGGTCGAAATATGAGCTAACTCCATTGAAAATTATGTACAGAATCTAACAGGGATTTCAGAGTCTGATAGAGATCCCATCGGCTCGTGGAGCTTTGTTTAATTTTAGTGATTTTGGTTGTTTCTCAAGTAACAATATCTACAGTGTAGAGCCAAAGCATTATGACAACTGCCCATCGCCGGCTGGTGACGTTACAGGCCCATAAGGTGGTAAAGAAAGTACGGGTGTACAGGCTGCTCAGAAAGAGTGTGAAAAACCTGTAGGGTGTTGCAGGATAGGTTGTACTGAGAAATAATTTTTAAGAAAAAAAATCGATACGTTGCGCAGTTTACGATTTAATTAGGATTGAAATTAGTAAGTTCAAGCAGCCTACCAGAGACGGTGTCGCCAAATGTGTTTCTCGTTTGTTTTCCTCAGTCCGAACAAATGAGACTTTTGCTCCCCTAGCTTAAATTTATCACTTCCGGAAAAGGCACATTTTAACTGGTAATCAGCATTTGAACATGTGGTAACTCACGGACCCACAGTCGTATATGCATTACCGTTTTTAGCGTGTGCAAGTGCTTCAGTTTCAGCGCTCAACGACCTGATTGGCTAAAATCAATGCTAAATTACTCGGAAACGGCGCAACGTATCGATTTTTTTCTGAACAATCATTTCTCAGCACAACCTCCACAGTAGCACCGTTAAAAGCTTTTCAGACTGTTTGTGTCCACCCTGCATAAGCGAAGCAGAGGTTAATGAGGAATCGTTTAGCTTCAGTGGGTAAATATACTGACATAGGCGACTTTGACAAAGTTCAGATTGTAAACGCACAGCGTCTGGGAACGATTCCGGAAACGGAAATTCACGTGCTACTGTCGTGAAAATCTATAGAAAGCGGTAAAAGGACGATGAAACCACATGTAGGTGATAAGGTTTGGACATCCACGCGTCATTACAGAATGTGAAGGTCGCAGGCCTTCCCGCTCTGTAAAGCAGGACAGGCAGACCTAACGACAGAGTATAATGTATGTGCAGGCACAAGAGTTTCGGACCACACTGTTCAGCGCACATTGTTCAACATAAGCCTCTGCAGCAAACGCCTCCTGGATGTTCCCATGTTGACCAAAAGACAAGGTCAATTGCAGTGGACACGAGATCATTAGACTGGACCATGGTTCAATGAAAACGGTCGCATGGTCGGATGAATCACGTTTCTTGTTTCACTAAGTAGACGATCGTGTCCAGATACACCGCAGTCGAGGCAAATGGTTTCTCGAAACATCCATAGCGCCATAGACGCAAGCCGGCGGGGATAGTATTACGCTAAGAGAGGTGTTGACCAGGGCTTCCATTGGGCCTGTGGTAGCAATAGAATGCACCATGACTGCCGTGGACTGTATGAACATTACTGCGAACCACCTGCATCCCTTCATACTTGATGTCTTCCTCGATGGAGCTGGCACTTCAGTACGATAACTGTCTGTGCGACAAGGCAGAATTCTGCTACAGTGGTTTAAAGAACATGATAATGAGCTCATGTTACAGTCTTGGCCACTAAATTTGCCTGCTTTTAACCGCATGGAACACATCTGGGACGCTATCAGGTATCAGGTCCGCACGCACAAAAAAACCGGCCCGTAATTTACGGGACTTGCATGACAGAGCACTTGTCGAATCCAAACCAAGCAGAATCTCTGCTATATTCGTTTCCAAATGTGAAACAACGCACATTTAACCAAGTCGTCGTAATGTTTTCGCTCATCTGTGTGTATCACTTAGTTTGCAGTATATGCGGAAAACATTTTACGCTATAGAAGAAATTGAAACGCCAATGAAGACGACCTTATCTTTTAAAGCTACTGTAAGCCGAACTTCATACTGCTGATATGTTTCTAAATTACTGTATTCCTTTGTACTGTACTGCCTTGTTTTTACTATCGCACTTATACTTAATGAAAATCATGTGTTCTGTATGACAGTAACAGTCTTGGATGGGAATGATAAAAGGTGGATGAATAAATAATTTTAAAAAATGTGAATGAATTTTTAGAGGATATAGCGGCAGATACGTCTTAAAGATAAAATGTATCAAACTATACTAACTGGAATAATTTTTAGGGTTTCTCTACGTAAATTCGGAAAGTTGTAGCGCTTATTTGAATGGCAATTTTGAAGTTCAAAAATATACTGTGTACCCACATATGCTGTAACAAACAGCAGGTGGGTTGTACACCTCATCATTGTTAATTCTCAGTTGCACGCAAGTTCTATGCTGCCCTCAGGGAGGAGGTAAGTAATACTAGATCTACATTTTTTCAGTGGCACTTGTTGAAATAGAAGGCGTTTAAGTACTATTTGGGCTTTGAACCTTAGCCGGTCTTTGGGATGATTTTCTGCTCAACGTGTCGTCTTTTACTTCGAGCAACATTGTCAGCAGAAGTTATAAAGAAACTACAAATTTGAAGTATACGACGTGAATTATTGCGATAACCCGAAACTTTGAACGCTTTGGATGATTTGCTAATAGCAATAGGTGGAAAGACGAACTCGTCACTACTGCTGAGTGGTGCGTTTGTAGATGTTTCTTGGCATCCATGCTTCCTCTACACATATTATCCATTGAGAGTATGTGACCGTCCGTACACTGTTGTAGACTTAGCAAACGAGAAATCACATTAAACGCGTAAAAATCTTTTGGGATCATCGTCAAATATTTTAATATCGTCTTCAAAATTTCGCCTTTAAAGTGAATGAGATAATTTCAGTTGCCGATAATCTGCAACAATGGATGTGACCTTCATGTATTGTTGTGTTTTTTCCAATATATTGAAGACAGTCCAGATCTTTCCTTTTTGTAATTACATAATTTGTTAAAAATTCCCTTCATATCTAAAGATACGGTTCGCATTTCCTGTAGGAAGGCGAATTTGTTTATACTTTGTTGCTATATTTAAGAGCTACAATATCTGGCTGTTTGAAATTGTTTAGAGAAATTTTTTTTGGTTGTGAACCAAATGATAGCCGTAAAAACACATAATCACTAAATATAATCGTTGACTACACTCTATCAGTATTGCAGAATCTTTGAAGTTAACAACAATATTTTCACCCTTGAATTCCTTGCAAGTTTCGCGCCTTTTACTCGTAAGTACCTTGCTTCACGCCAAGGAGTCCGTTAACAATCCGTCGACATCGTGAGTACTGCTTCTCCTAACATTCCGCGGATCTGTGAAAGTAAGTTTTTATATTTACAATAATAATTAGAAAATAACGTCCACAAATAGTCAACATATGGTAATTCGTGAAACAAGTCGTTCTCTGCTTTGTATGTAGTATTCCTGACATGTGCTTCTGCAGATGAGCTGCACAGAAAATTTATGACCTTTTTCCGCTGCATTAAACAAATTTTTCCTAGCGCTACAGGTACTCTAAGAAATTTTCCATTACATTTTTAAAATATGTGAAGAAATCCTTGTCGCTGGTAAACTATGCGCTACGATCAAATCGATATTGATTTTACAGAAAGAATCTCACAGTATTAAGTTTCTTTTGTTTGTTGTCTGTTTTAGAATAAAAATTTAAATACTTCTCATGAACTAACATAGAATTCTTGTCGCAGTGGTGAATTAATACGTCGAATCGTAAAAATAAGAAAAATGCTTATAGCCTGCCATAGTTAAGTACCGTTCAGGTTAGTGAAATAGTGTATAATCGTATTTTTAGTAAAGCACCAGTTAAATTACCGTACAACTTAGAAAATACGATAATTTAAATGTTTATTACAGATTAAAATTCTGGAAGCCGAACTAAATCTGTTATACCAATGGTGATGTGTTAATGGAAGGACTTTCGGCAACGCTGTAAGTATGATTAGAACAGATATTCTGTAACATATTTAGCGGTTTATTTCTTTGTGTGCTATTAATGTGGCCAATATTCGTGACTAATTATTGGCTTTAGGGACCCCTATGTTAATAACCGGTAGACGTAGATCCCTTTCTGAATTTAAATGAGGACGATAGTACTGTCATCCATTTTGCGGCTGCAGTCCTGCTCAGCCATTTTAACTGCGTTTACATGCTGAAGAGTCCAGAACTTTCCATTCTTATCTGATAGAAAAAAAATGTCTTTGATAGTGGATTCTGTAGATATCGGCAGATAATCAATACATTCTCATACTATCGTGGCTCAAATAAATATATTTGGTACTGTAATAGCAACATTTCGTGCGGTTTACGGTATTATTGAGTGTACTGTAATACTCTTTATATCTACGTCCATACTGAGCAAAACACTATGTAGTGAGTGACAGTGGATTTACTTAATATGATTCCCGAAAAATTTCAGTAACTGTCTGCCTTCAATGGTCCACCATAAACAAAGTGATTGATTTTTAGCTTGACGATAAAAAAAACTCACTGGTGCGTTTTTTATTTCTGTAAATTGACTGTAATTACAGTAATTAGTAGAAACTAGCTATATAAATAAGATACTGGTACAGTTAGCCGATTTTCCGGTCTTATTATTACGTTTGTATCGAAGTTGATACACTGACCATAGAGAAACACCCCAGTAGCCTGTTTCAGATTGTAGTATTGATTCCTTTTCTGGTTCACGCAATGTGTGACCAGTGAAATGCGATCATCCAATGGTAGGCCCTACTATATTTTATTTAGCTCCATCACAGTGCAAGATTCAGCAGTGGTCACACATTGTCATTTTGTGTAGATTTCAGTGCTACGTTTTTGTAAATACAACCAACAGAATTGAGGGAAGTGGTGAGAAACGTGTCGCTTTTCTGTTGCTCTAACGAGCGCATTGCTGTACCAAGAATAACACAGAATGGGGTACAGTGATCAAGAAAGCAAACTGGTAGGGGGGAAATCGTTCGTGTACACTGGGCCATATCTCTTTAGGCAAGATGGCAAGTTTTACTGCTTGATATTCTGACTCTGAGAGCAGCCGCTGCCTTTCAGTTGTGACGTCATTACTTGGCACCATATATATTGCAGCCAACATCACAACCTACTGATACCATACCAGATCTACAATTGCCTAGATCTCTCATTTGACCATGAATGGCTTAGCTTTATATAATTAGTTTCAAGTTTCAATATCCCCATCTGCAGAGTGGGATATAAACTCAGAGCAGCAGGTCACTTTCTACTCCTGACTTCCGCACAGCAACTGGTGAGCTGCTTTAATTAATAAACCCACATGCATAGTACGCTACTCAGGGGCTTCAACCAGCATGTCGCATCTCAGCAGTTGCATTTCCTAGGTCATTATGTCTACATCGTCTAGCTGATCACTGTTGCACTTTATGGATGGTTGCTTCACAATTTCATAGCTGTTGAACTGTACTAGTTACCCAACCCAGCAGTGACTCTTCACCATAGGGTTGTGCTGACAAGTTCACAGTTGAGTCAATGGTTATTAAGTAGTTATAAGTAGACATAATGCCTGAACAATTTTACTGTGCTTCCTACCAAAAACAAGAGCTCTACTGCAGGTTATTTTTAATGGGGAAACAAGAATTTGACCTGTGATTTAGATGGCACTTTTTTTCTGCTGTAAGCTGCTTCGTAATACTGAGAGATGCCCTCTGTTACATTCAAGATCTTGTCTCATTTAATTTTTGGCAGACATCAGTATCAACAGTCTCCCCTGAAATACACATCTAATGAAAAAACAGAATTATTTCATCAGTTTGAGTGTTTCATCTGCAATATTGTTTCGGGCTGTGCACATTTCCTTCTCTTGTATGTAGTCTACCATACGGAAAGTATTTTATCTGTGTTCAAATTTTGTATGATGCAATAGAATGTGCTGTGATGTTCTTGTCAATATTGATTCTTTGTACAGTTTGAAAGTTCAGTCCACTGAAGATTTAGAGTAGTTATGACAGCACAGACTGTAATAGAATGGAGATAAATGTTATTTATAATACCAGCACTAATCTAAACACTCAGTTGTGTAAAGGTTTATTAATCCTTTAGTTTACAATTTATTGGGATAGACTGAAGTAGACACACTGTATTTTCTGTAAATACACATTGGGGAGATCTTCAAGGTTGTGAAACATGGCAGAAGAAGATACTTTTTCATAAAGTTAGGCTAATGTTTATTTCACTGATACTAAGTGAAAATGTGCCCAAAGATGTGTTGTAAGTAAAAAGTTTTGAAAGTATTTCCATTTATAGGCCTAAATTAATACCGGTAAGGACTTATCTAATAACTGTCATCAACTTGAAGATCAGTGAAATACAACAATCCTTTCATAGTCCTGGTTTTGTTGGATTTGGTATACTCCCAACAAACAAGCAACCCACACACCATAATGTGTGTTGAATAATTTGTAGAATACTGTAATCAAACACCGTCAAAAGGAAAGTGCTTAAAACGCTCACATATGCAGGTCTGAAGATCTGTAAGTTTGCCTCTGTAGAGGAAGGACAAAATAATATCAGCACCTGCTTTACAAGGTTTAGACATGTCCTTAAACAGAGAGACAAAGTAGCTGAGGGTTGTCATAGTCATTGCAAACTCGCAAAATTGAGTGCTTTGAAAAGAAAGTACTGAATTTAGCTACAGGAAGCCATATTGGTTTCTTCTCCATATACCTGGCACATCTGTGAATAGGTAATGTGGGGAAAAAGTATTAGGCGACACTCAATAGCCAGAGACAGTGGGCATGTGTGTGTGAGTTGTGTTCACTAGTATGTGTGTGTGAATGTTGTCTAATTCAAAAGGAGGCTTTTCAGCCAAAAGCATCCTTGTTTATCAGTCTTTTTCTGCGCCTGTCTGGAGTCTGCGACTCGGCATTTCCACTATATGGTGACTAGCAATCTGGTCTTTTCATAATATTGTCTGAAGTTAAATATCCCTGTCAAGAGTGCTAGTGATTGCAGTGCCAAACTTTTCATGCTGCTAGCTACTCTTTATTATACCAGTTAAGGACTGTTTCAATGTAACTTATTAGTTTTCAAACTGAAGGCAGTAACCTTAAATCTGTATGTGGTGATATCAGTCACAAGCTATATACCGTCCTATAACAGAAATATATTTCCACTTCATGAACATTTTCCTAGTTGAATGTATGGCCCTAACTAGTTGTCAAGATGACGATCAAATTACTGAAATAAGCCACTGTATGATTGTTGGCATTTGATTGTGTCGATCATAGTATACTTCTAGATAAATTGAAGTTTTTTGTGATTGATGGTATAGCCAACCAATGGATCATATCATATCCAACCAAAAGAACGCAGAAAGTCGTTCTTAGTAGTAATTCAACCAACAGAATCCAGGGACATAATTCTTACCGGGGAGAAATCACTTCTGGGGTTCTTCAAGGCTCAAACTTAGGTCCAGTACTGTTTCTCTTATACAATATGTGATCAAAAGTATCAAGGAATCTGGCTGATAATGACTTACAAGTTTGTGGCGCCCTCCATCGGTAATGCTGGAATTCAATATGGTGTTGGTCCACCCTTAGCCTTGATAAGAGCTTCCATTCTCGCAGGCATACTTTCAATCAGCTGCTGGAAGGTTTCTTGGAAAATGGCAGCTCATTGTTCATGGAGTGCTGCACTGAGGAGATGTATTGATGTTGGATAGTGAGACCGGGCACGAAGTTGGCATTCCAAAACATCCCAAAGGTGTTCTGTATGATTCAGGTCAGGACTCTGTGCAGTCTACTTCATTACAGGGTTGTTATTGTCGTGTAACCAATCTGCCACAGGCCGTGCATTATGAACAGGTGGTTGATCATGTTGGAAGATGCAAATGTCATCCCCAAATTGCTCTTCAACAGTGGGCAGCAGCAAGAAGGTGCTTAAAACATCATTGTAGGCCTGTGATGTGATAGTGCCATGCAAACCAAGAGGTATAAGCCCCCTACATGAGAAACATGACCACACCATAACACCACCGCCACAAAATTTTACTGTTGGCTCTACACACACCGGCAGATGCCGTTCACCGGGCATTCGCCATACCCACACCCTGCCATTGGATCACCACATTGTGTACCGTGATCCGTCACTCCGCACAACGTTTTCCCACTGTTCAATCGTCCAATGTTTACGCTCCTTACACCAAGCGAGGCATCATTTGGCATTTACCGGCATGATGTGTGGCTTATGAGCATCCACTTGACCATGAAATCCAAGTTTTCTCACCTCCCACTTAACTGTCATAATTTATGCAGTGGATCCTGATGCAGTTTGGAATTCCTGTGTGATCGTCTGGGTAGATGTCTGCCTATTACACATTACGACCCTCTTCAACCATCAGCAGTCTCTGTCAGTCAACAGACAAGGTCAGCCTGTAAACTTTTGTGCCGTACATGTCCCTTCATGTTTCCGCTTCACTATCACATAGGAAACAGTGGATGCAGGGATGTTTAGGAGTGTGGAAATCTCACGTGCAGACATTGACACAAGTGACAGCCAATCACCTGACCACGTACGAAGTCCGTGATTTCCCCAGAGCACCCCATTCTGCTCTCTCATGATGTCTAGTGACTACTGAGGTCACCGGTGTGGAGTACCTGGCAGTAGGTGGCAGCACAATGCAGCTAATATGAAAAACGTATGTTTTTGGGGGTCTGGATACTTTTGATCTCATAGTGTTTGTAAATGACAAACAGAATTAGTTCTTTTTGCAGATGACACCAGTATTGTAATCACTCCCAGTATGCATACAGAAATGGAAGAATGGTGAACAAAGCTCTCAAAAGTATCATTGACTGGTTTTTTCACATCATATTCAGTTCTGCACTTCAAGGGTTACTGAACCAGTGATAAGTGTAACATATGGTGATGAAATAATACATAGGGTGGTAACTTCAACATTCTTAGGTGTCCATATCGAATAGAATTGAAATTGAAAAAAAAACACATTTTGGAATTCCTAAACAACATAGTTCACCCGCATTTACACTTAGAATGATAGCAAATTTTGGCAAGAGAATTCGGTAAGTTTACATATTTTGCTTATTTTCATTCAGTAATGTCATATGGATTAATGTTCTGTGGTAACTCATCTTTAAGAAAGAACGTCCTCATTAGCGAAAAACATGCTGTAAGAATAATATATGGTGCTCACCTGCGATCATCTTGTAGACATCTGGGCATTCTGACTACTGCTTCACAGTATATTGATTTCCTCATGAAGTTTGTTGTAAATAATCCACTACACTTAAAAAGGAACAATTTGCTCAACATTAAGGATGTCTACAGATAGTAAGCTAAAATTTGAAAGTAAATTGAAAAGGATTCTCCTTGACAACTTCTTCTATTGTGTAAAAGAATTTCTATGTTTGTAATGTGTAAAAGGTGGTGGGTAAGAGTTGCTAACTCAATCTGTATATCTTGTTTTATTTTTTTGGGAAAAATAGTTATACGGTGATGCTTAGAGTACAAGTAGACGTACAAATTAATTTGCAATATGAATGTAAAATGACTCATTCCACATCATGATAATTTATTGTGCAAAATGATCCATGGAACATGAAAGTAACTTACTAACTAACTCACATTGTAAATTCAGAGTGATCCCACACAGCTTCATCAAGAAAAGAACTTGCATGTTATGTTAGAAAAATGTTGTCTAAATAATGGAAATTCCTGGATGGAAAAAATGTATAAAGTAAGGGAAACATAACCATTCACTTACAGTGGACCGATGCATGGAGCACAGCAATTCATAACAGGAAACAGCACTCACCCTAACGTTCAAGCCCTAGCTTGTTTTCTAGCTATAGTATACACATTTACGCACATGTGTGGTTGTGTGTGTGAATGCTGGAAAAGGATCTAGGGTTCAAAAGCTGGTGTGAATGCTGTTTCCTGTTGTATATTACTGTGCTCCATACATCAATCTGCTATAGGTGAGTGGTTTTCTTCCCCCTTATGTCTACAGTCCCACATAAGTCTTAACATTAATGTAGCTAAATGATGTGTTTCTATTTTAGAAGCAAGCATGCAGATGTTATGCTTAAGGAACCAGTGTGGCCCTCATGTGAAATGACGATAGAAATTTGTAATAGATATTAGTTTGTTTGCAGGACAGCAAAAAAATTAAGTATTTCTGTTTTCAGAAACATCATGTTACTTCATTAACTCCTACGTTTATGTCTTTTTTTGCGACATATATGAGAGAAATTCATTAACATTGTCTGTACGTGTTTCGCAACTGATACATGGAGAAGTTCTTTTGCCATTCATTGTTACATGACTTAATAGGATACTGTCAGCTTCCTGCTCCAGCATGAGCAGCCACCACAGTCTGCTTGTTAAAGTCACTTTAGGTATGGACCATTTCAGTCAAACATATTTATTATGCTAATATAACAACTGATAATAACTGAAACAATTAATTATTGATAAAATTGTTTAATTGGATAGGTAAAGAAATCTACTCACAAAGTGGCTGCAGAACACACACATAGAAGACTGTTGTGATAGGCAAGCTTTCGGAGCCAGTGGCTTCTTCTTCAGGCAGAAGGGTTGAAGGGGAGGGAAGAAGGGTGAAGAGAAAAGACTGGAGAGATCTGGGAAAAGGGATAGATTTTGGGAAAGTCAGCCAGAACCGCAGGTCGGGGGAGACTTACCGTACGGGATGAGAAGGAAAGACTGATTGAATCAGTAACACACACACACACAATGCAATCAGTAGTAGAGAACACCAGTGTTCCTCACTCACGTAGCACATAGAAAGTGGGTAGCGTATATTCGACATAAAATTTCCCTCACCACAGAGTCATCATGCCCCAGGCAAATATGTGCTGCTGACCATCTGTCGGCATAATAAATATTTAATTGGATAGATAAAAAATCTACTCACCAAGTGGCAGCAGAACACACACACAAAAGTCAATTGTGATAGGCAAGCTTTTGTAGCCAGTGGCTCCTTCTTCAGGCAGTAGGATTGAAGAGGAAGGAAGAAGGGTGAAGGAAAAGGACTATAGAGAGCTAGGAAAGGGGTTAGATTTTGAGAAAGTCACCCAGAACCATGGGTCAGGGGAGACATACTGTACAGGATGAGAGGGAAAGACTGATTCAGTCTCGGCTATGTAAAGTATCGGAAACTCACTTCTCAGCTTACTGCACTCAACTAAGGGATATGTTTCACAAGAAATGTGGACAGCCCAAAACGTATCAACAGGTTTACTCTAAGACAAAACATACCAAATAACCATGAGAAACTGTGGAATTGTTGAAATATCAGTTATTTCTTAAGCAGCAGTAACATGTTTCCTCATTCATAATAAACCTCCGGTATGTTTAGGAGTGCTTTTAAAAACAGTAGCCATGGAAAATATAATTGCACTAAGCACAAATCATATTCAGTTGCGAAATTTGTAAGATCACAGATTTATCCATTTGAGGAGTCATAGATTCATCATTTTTGTGAATTACAAGCTCAAAAACAGATGAACTTTTAGATAAAATGTAATGGTTTTAGCAATTGATGTTCGCTTGTCGCTGAATATTATACCAGTTATTCTCCAAGTCATTCTGCATCCAGAATTATGTGTTGGAAAAAAAGAATACGGAAACCATACTATTTGTTAATGATATTACAGGCACATTCCTGTCTGTCACAACCACATTCCTGCCATTTTCCCACAACTATCCTTGAACTAACTTGTTTTCCTGGATCTGTCTGCTTAGGTTGTTGATATGGAACTTATCTTCAAGTGCATGGCAGAGGTATTACAGTAGTTCTCATAAGCCTTAAAATTGAATTTTTGTACATTAGTTCTCATAAGCCTTAACACTGAATTTTCATACATTTTGTCTCTACACCACAGACACTGTCCACCTGACAGCTCACTTCAAATTCAGAACTGCATACCAAATTTTGATGCACAACACAAAGTGAATTATAGTCACAGTATTGTTATCTTAATTGCAACATTCATGGGATAAGTCCTGCCTATCATTGGAATGCTTACTTGCATTAAAGCTATCTTAGTCATATGTTTTTCTTTAGCATATGGGCTGCAGCAAATCTTCTGCAGGAATTGAAATTTTCTCATCAACAAGCTGTTATGGTATGAACAGATTTGGGCATCTTCAGTAAAATCAAGCCCAGACCTATGTTGTAGAAGCTACTTGTCCATTGGTGACATTTCCTTAACTGATTGTAGTTGACTTTTACCATAATGGAATGGTGATGACATGGTAGTCAGCTTCATCTGATCCAATGAAGAAGCAGGATGCAGGGATCTCGTGGTTCATTTTATACAATAGTTTATTAACCTATAATAAGAAATTTTGAAAGCTCATGAATATTCTGGTTTGAAGCATAGCAGATTCAATCTTATTTGTGTATAAAACATTATTGTAGTGCTTACCTTAAGCTATGGCAGTGATTGTTGATTATTCAAACACTCAGTACTCAACACTAAGATTGTACAATGTCAATACCAAAGATCACATTGCACAGACAACTGATGCTGTGAAAATTGCCAATAATGAAAGCAACAATCGAAAGTGCTGATTCAGCAATGTATTACTGCTGTGAGAATGGAGCCTTCTTTACCATTTTAGTTGAAATGGCAAACTCTTTAGCCATTTTTTCAATAGTCCAGCTATTTGGGGCCAGGGTCAAAATTTGAACTTTATTGTAATTGCTCAAAATCTGAAGCTTAGTCTTAACTTCTTCAATTAAGATGTCCATATCTTTACATTTTTGGCACTCTTCCGTTTGCATTTGTGCAATATTTACTTGGTTCACACCAGCAGCTGTGGCAATTACCTTAGTAATGCTGCCCTGGGCTTTCAGAACTTTGGGCTTTTGTATCCCATTGAATCCATTTATTTGATACTTTAAGAGCGACTCTCCAAGTGATGATAATGAAGTATTAGCAGTAAAGCAAGCATCAACAACATCCATGTATTCAGTGGATGGTGATTCTTGCATATCCTGGTGGGCCACTTTATGTCTACATTTGGTACAGATTTTCTGACCAGGTTTAAAAACTTCGTTGATCAGTAACCAGCAGCCCGTGCTTGTCTGCAGAGGCCCTTAGATAACTTAATATTGACTCCAAATTATTTGCTCAAATTATATGATGGTTGTATTCCAGGCATAAAGTTTTTTATGTACTAAAAGAAGAAACTGAAAAAAACTCAGCCTGATCAAGAAATAAGGTTTTCCATGGGACATACAACATCTGGAACAAGAGAAAATCACCAGTTTAAGCCAATTAATTGTAATCAGCTCAGAGTAAGCAGAGTTTCCAATGATACTACAGCATTCACAGGCAATGCCTTTGAAGTAGATGAAGAAATTCCAGCAAGCTCAATTGCAAGTTTACAAACAGGACAGTATGTTGTTTGTACGTATGACATTATTTGATGATTGTGTGAAGTTTCACATGAATACCAAGATTTCTTCATCAGCATTATGCACCCACGGGTTCTGCTCATTTCTCCAGTGGCCAACTGCTAAAGACACCTGCTGGATTTCTGAGCAACATATTTTCATGACTTGAGAAGCATCATCATCATCATCATGAAGACAATACAGTTATCTGCAATCTGTCCATGGGAAAATTTTAGAACCGTTTAACCAAAAATGGAAATGACTCTTTAGTATTTTTGTTTTGAAAATTTGCTGTGTTGTTTAATATACCTCTTTTTACGGCATGTGCTAAATTAAGGTTTGAAAGTGATTTATATAGTCGAACAAAAAATTAATTATGCGACTTAATGAGCAAAATATTTCACTTTTCAGTCTTCTCAAAGTGCTAACATAATAACTTTTGAAAAGTTTACTGTTCAAAATGCAAGATCCACAAAGTAAATAATATAGCTTTGAAAGATTAAAGCATGCTATTTCCAGCTGTTGCTACAAAAAATAGATAAAGAAGATACAGTTGAGATTTTGCCTCCCAAAAATACCCTAAAATTTGTATGTAGAAAATTTTGGCCAACTTTGCAGATGCAAATCTTTTCATTTAGGTATCCAATACTAATTAAATTTGATCCATGTGTAGACATCAAAGGTAGGAATAGCCCTCTGAAGTTTTGGAGTGGTTGGCTCATATGAGAAGTAGCAGTGGTTGATCAAACCTTGGCTCTCTGAATAGTGTGACAAATTTTTTAGCCTCTGTAGATGCTTGTATCTGTATTTAGGTGTAGCTAAATCCTAACTTTTGCCATGGTGTGATTCAGCATAAAAAGCTGTCTGTGTATATCAAAGCAAATGACCAAATTTTTGCTAGAACTTTTAAAAAAAGCCTTTCAAAGTTGGCACATTTGCACCTTATAATGTGATGCAAAGTTGAGTGACCTCTCTTTAAAACCCCCTAAAAATTCAACCACTTAAGATACTGAACTGAAATTTGATATACAACCATCAAAGAACATATAGATCCTTCACAACAAATTTCATTTGATTTGGAGATGGCCGAGTGGGGACCGCTGGTCTCCTTGATGTGGAATGAACCTAATGTAAGTTTTCAGCCTCCATACAATGGAAAAACTTCTTTCAGGGGTTGCAGTGGACACTGGGAATTAGGCTAAAATGATAAGATTTTTTTTTTCAAAGGTTCAGTGCACTGATCAATAGCCTCTATTGCAGTGCCTGGCATTGCTCTACAGATTTCCAGTGATTGTGCTTTATGTCATATTCACTCAGAAATATTGTGCCTACATTTTCACCCAGCAGTATTTGTGCTATCTTATAAGACTTTCTTTTGTTCTGGCATCTTTACTGGTTTTCTCAGGCAGAAGCTTCTGGATCTCTGTGATCATTTCTTAAAGTGGTTTAAAATAAGCATTGAGTTCTGCTCTCACGTGTTCAATAAAAGGACAAAATATGTTTTGATCATAATATATTTAGGCTTTTTCTCTTGGTTCCCTGCTGTGATGAGTTTGTCTTCCAGTCATTATGTCCCTTGAACTCATCTGCTTTGCCTGTTGAAGGATTGAGAACTGACTTTCCTTCGGAATATTTTGTAAAGTAGTTTTTATTGTTACTGCATATGTTCAAATGTTGATCAAGTCCACATGGGCCTTCCGCTGCATTGTTTTGCTTAGATTAGCTGTATATGAAAAAACTTTTCTTGGTATAACTAGCAACGTAATAAACTGGCTATTTCCCATGGCAGCCTGCAGTTGGTATGCTTGAGTGGCAACATCCCTACTAGCAGTGTCTTGAACTACCCCAAGAGCTCCACGCATACTGCAGGAAGCATTTCTGCAAATCTTTTCACAGCCGCATGCTTTTCAGTCCACCAGATCTTGCAAAGGGAGACAGGCACCAAATGAAATGAGTTAATCTGATCCACAGTTTTCTTCAAAAAGTTATTCCTAAGTGGAGACTGTCAGAGGAAGTGTAATATAGTTTTTATGATTCCGATACACTTCCATATCATATGTATCTCACACGAATCAGCTAGAAGTAAATTAAAAATGTGCATCCAACAGTGTACAAATTGTGCTCTAATGCATTGTTCTGCAGTTATTGTATACACGTCTCATAATCGGCCACTCATCTCTACTCTGTTATCAAAGTGTTGTACTCATCATTGCCAATGCTTGAGCTGAAGCATCTTCTACATAGAAAAGTTCAAGAAAATCCTACCTGATAATCAGTTTTCCTGGTGAACAGTCTATATATCTTAAACATAATGCTAGTTGTTCTTGCCATGATATGTCTTCTGTTTTGTCAGTCAGTTCTGTAAGAAAACCTGCCCCTTAGACAGTTTTAAATACTTGTGCTTGGATAGCATTACCACATAGTTCAACTACAGTTTGAATTCCTGAAGGGGTATAGATGGCTCTTCTGTGGATGTTTCATGTAGGCAAGTGATTGTTAATTGCTTCATCACTGGACTGAGCATTGAAACGAAGTAGTACTCCAAAATTACCATCATTATGCTTGAGTTAATTTATTCCAACTTCTCCAGAATCATGGCACTCTCAGTGCAGTTTCCTGTCTCCCACATAGAAGAATTGTTTCCACAGTAGCTTTTAATGTTTGTCTATTCTCTCCAGCAATTTTAACCTTTTCCACATTGATGAGGACCGAGCGAGGTGGCGCAGTGGTTAGACACTGGACTCGCATTCGGAAGGACGATGGTTCAATCCCGCGTCCGGCCATCCTGATTTCGGTTTTCCGTGATTTCCCTAAATCACTCCAGGCAAATGCCGGGATGGTTCCTCTGAAAGGGCACGGCCGACTTCCTTCCCCATCCTTCCCTATTCTGATGAGACCGATGACCACGCTGTCTGGTCTCCTTCCCCAAACCAACCAACCAACCATTGATGAGGGTCCACAACAATATTTGCTTTACCTTCCATGATCTTTACAAAAGTTGCTGCCTGCTTGACAATCAATTTGAGATATTTTGTATCTCCATGGTGATCAACGCTCTGTGAAACCAGTTAGTAAATCGTGTACTAAGAAAGGCACCAAACTCGGAGAGAGGAGGAGGAGATTAGTGTTTAACATGCTGTCAGAAACGAGGTCATTAGAGATAGGGCACTAGCTTGTGTTAGGGAATGAAGCAAAGCAGTTGTGCTCTTTTGAAGGAACCATCTTGACATTTGCCTTAAGTGATTTAGGGAAATCACGGAAAACCTAAATGAGGATGGTCAGACAGGGGTTTGAACTGCTGTCCTCCTGAAAGTGAGTCCCGTGTGCTAACCCTGCTCAGTTCCAAATTCGAAATGATCACTACCAGCTTTCAGTTTTCTATGTGAAACACATACTTTGCACTTTGCAAAATGCTTCCTGCATGACATGTGAATACAGAAGCTGTGAGTGCCTGGTAGTCCAATGATGTTGGGGGGAAAGGTTCTTCTTGCCAGTGACTGGAAACTTGTAAGTATTGGGAGGGGTCCAAGGTTCTTTTAATGCTTCCAGATTTACATCATCGTTAGTTGGAGGATGACCAAAGTATCTCCCAATATCATAATCCATGGCTGTAGCTGGAGACAAATCCAACCTGGCTGTAAAAGAAAGAAGAGAATTAAAATTAAGTAGTTCAACAACACACATTATTCTTGCTGTTACATAATTAGCTGTAGTGGTGGTCGATAAAACACATCCTGCTACTTTATGACAGATTTTTCCTGTCTCTAATATGTCGGTGACACCCTTCCTGAAATAGCTGTGAATCTTTCACAGGATAGTGCATACCTGTTACAGGTTGGCTTGTGTTACAAACAATGCCTATGACTGGGCTGTTACATATTGTAAATGTCACAGTCATACATGTCTTCCATTAACATCCAGCATTAGCGCATTTTCTGTTTTAAGTAGAATATCACCCAAAATGGCTTCCACAAAACTGATAATACAAACAGCTCTATAGCTCTTCTTAAAGAAGATGGAGGTACTACACACACATCAAAAAAAGTTTTGCATCACCTCAGTTCTGAGAGTTCTGGAATCTGTACAGGAAATTGGAACAGAGATCAACATAAACATCATTTCTGCCATGTTTATTGCTCATGAAAATCACACTTTTGAATGTTGTACCATCATAGAGCAAGACCTTCAGAGGTGGTGGTCCAGATTTCTGTACACACCAGTATGTCTGATACCCTGTAGCACGTCCTCTTGCACTGATGCGTACCTCTGTTCGCTGTGGCATACTATGCACAAGTTCATCAAGGAACTGTTGGTCCAGTTTGTTCCACTCCTCTTTAATGGAAATTTGGCATAGATTCCTCAGAGAGTTGGTGGGCCATGTCGTCCATAAACAGCCTTTTTCAGTCTATCCCAGGCATGTTCAATAGGGTTCATGTCTGGAGAACATGCTGGCCACTCGAGTCGAGTGATGTTGTAATCCTGAAGGTTGTCATTCACAAGATGCGCACAATGGGGGCACAAATTGTTGCCCATGAAGACGACTACCTCACCAATATGCTGCCAATATGGCAGCACTATCAGTCGGAGGATGGCATTCATGTATCATACAGCCATTACGGCACCTTCCGTGAGCACCGGCGGCATATGTCGGCCCCACATAATGACACCCCAAAATAGCAGGGAACCTCCACCTTGCTGTACTCGCTGGACAATGTGTCTAAGGCGTTCAGTCTGACTGGGTTACCTCCAAATACGTCTCTGACAATTGTCTAGTTGAAGGCATATGTGACACTCACTGGTGAAAAGAATGTGATGCCAATCCTGAGCGGTCCATTCAGCATGTTGTTGGGCCATCTGTACCGTGCTTCACGGTGTCTTGGTTGCAAAGATGGACCTCGCCATGGACATTAGGAGTGAAGTTGTGCATCATGCAGCCTATTGCACACAGTTTGAGTCATAACACGGTGTCCTGTGGCTGCACGAAAAGTATTATTCAGAATGGTAGCGTTGCTGTCAAGGTTCCTCCGAGCCATAATCCGTAGGTAGCGCTCATCCACTGCAATAGTAGCCCTTGGGCAGCCTGAGTACGGAATGTCATCGACAGTTCCTGTCTCTCTGTATCTTCTGAATGTCAAGTCCACACAAAACAAATGAGTCTGTTATGACTGTACACAGTATTCCACAAACTGGTCATTACAACTGACCAAACCTGTAAACTACAGGTCAGATGAAAAGGTAATGGAGAAACTAGCTTTTATTTTAGACAATTACAGTTTAGGATTGTACAACTCTTTTCACACTGTAAAGGGGACTTACCCTTCTTTGCTTCATCTTCAGTTTTTCTGACTGGGCCTGCTCTTGCTACTTCTTCATGGCAGGATTTTGAATCATACAGAGCCATGCCATTGTCTTTTAAAACAAGTTTCTGAGGGTTTGGTCACTCTTTTTCTTTTAGAAAAAACAAATGTAAAAGAGATATCTGACTTGCCCATTACACAGTTTTTTCCAAGCGCAACTATTTTAACAACTAAACACATGCATGCACAGTTTAAGCTCACATCATTCACAATGCCCAGAATTTTCATTGTTAATTGTTGACTGCCCAAAGAAAAGTAACAGACCAGATTGATCTGAATCTGTTGCTGGCATAGTGAGGGTGAGTAGAAGACACAGCCCACTTCAGGGCACAACTTTTGTTTGTTGCACCATACCTCCATGTTTTGTTGCTATGTCAACCGAGCACAAAGAGTGCCATTATTTTGTGACATTGGGTTTAAAAAGGTGAATATTTGGTTAACACTCATATTTTTCTGTGAAAACTGATGGGCGGGTGGGTCCAGCCCTCCTAAGTACCCCCCCCCCCCCCCTAAAATATTTCCATGTCACTGCCACTGACTGCCATGCAGGTAACCTGCATTTGATTCCCATTACTGCCATGGAATTTCCCTTGGTTGGAGGGCTAGAAGGGGTGCACTCAGCCTCGTGAGGCCCACTGAGGAGCTCCTTGATGGAGTAGTAGCTGTTCAAAGGCCAAAAAGCCCAACAACAGTGAGGAGAGCAATGCGCTGGAGACATAGCCCCCGTACCGCATCCAGTGATACTATTGGTGGAGAATAACATGGAGTCAGTCAGGGCCAATTGGTCTGTCTAGGGCCAGAGCGTGGTTCACTGGTGAGCACATTCTGACTGCAGGAAGGGAAGTTTGGCCTTTTTCTGTCATTTTCGTCATTTAATCTTGCTCGAGCACATTTGGACTCCAGGAAGGGGAAGTTGTGCTTTTTCTGTCATTTTTGTCTTTTAATCTTGCTTGGCCATATTTTTGGTCAGGTGTTTGAACTATATGGATTTTGGCATATACCATTTCTTCAGAATTTAAAATTATTTTATATTTATTAAATTACTCTGAAATTCTTGGTGTAAAATTTCCTGCTGTTGATTGTAAACTTTTTATGCTAGATCCAGTGAGGGTTAGACTAGTATCATCAACAAATAGGAAACATTTTTTAGGGCGCATATGTTCATCAGTCATTTGCATAATTAAAAAAAGTAATGGGCTCAGGATAAATTTTATTGATAATTCATCTGGAAATAAAATGTTGTTTCTGATTTTCTTCTTCATACTGCAGTGATTGTTTTTGTATACTGCTTTCCAGATGTACATATAATGAACTATGCACTACACCTATTACATCTCAAGTTTCTGATTTATCAGACAGGTTTTTATGATCCAAGACAAAGGTTTTTGGAAGGTGTAACAAAATTTCTGCAGCAAGTTAATGTTTCGAAGGATTTTGAAAGAATCTTCAAAGAACTCCAATATTACGGTTTGGGTGGGCATGGACTTTCTGAAACCATGCTGTTGAGTAGTAAGAGGTGAATATTTATTTATTAAATTTGTTATCTTGTGATAAGAAAAGTCCTCTTAGCATTTTTGAAAAAAAATGTTTCAAATGGCTCTGAGCACTATGGGACTTAACTTATGAGGTCATCAGTCCCCTAGAACTTAGAACTACTTAAACCTAACTAACCTAAGGACATCACACACATCCGTGCCCGAGGCAGGATTCGAACCTGCGACCGTAGCGTTCGTGCGGTTCCAGACTGTAGCGCCTAGAACCGCTCGGCCAGTCCGGCCGGCAGCACTTCTGAAAATTAACTCAAGTGTGATACAGTGCAGTGAATGCATAATGTAAGGGTGAGACTTCTGCTATTTCATGAACATCGGGGAAGACATTATTTTGTAATGAATGGTTGAAAATCTTTAACAGTGTTATTACCATATGCAGAGTAGATGCAGTTAACATGAAGTTCAGTACTTCATCAGCAGTACTTGAAATTTTCTTTTGCAAAAATTTTGTTTTACTAATAATTTTATCAGGTATTGTTTAACATGTAAAATCATCTCTGGTTATTGACTTCGTGGAGAAATATGTAGCTCATCCTTTACTTGAATGAGATTTTCTGCTGCTGAAGTGAAATATTCATTGAACAGTTTGACAACTGATTATGAGTCAATGAGCTTGATTTCATCAAGTAATAAGGATCATACCTTTTTTAGGGATCTCTCTACAAAAGTTGCACATGATTCTTATTTTGTTTGATAAGTGTCTTATCAAGTTATTAATGTACATAATTTTTGCCTGCCTGATTACCATAGACAGTGAATTCTTGGGATTGTAACATCCTTAACAACAGTACTAAAAAAATCTGTTTCTCCCACCAATGATTTTTTGAAGGGCAAAAGCCATATTGAAGTAGTAAAGCTGATTTTTTGGAAGCACACTGCTTGCTGTCATCATTTTTCTAAATAAAAGTAGCAAGTAGAAATTTAAGGATTATCTTACTGTCTTCCAAAGATGATCTTCATTCTGTAACACTTTTCTAATTGCTGTTATGTTTTGTCATCTCTTTGTGTGGGTAACTATGCCTCATGCTAACTACACAGAAGTGCCACAACACGAGATGGCATGGACTTGACTAATGTCTGAAGTAGTGCTAGAGGGAACTGACACCATTTATCCTGCAGGGTTGTCCATAAATCTGTCAAAGTACGAAGAGGTGGAGATCTCTTATGAAGAGCACATTGCAAAGCGTCCCAGATATGCTCAATAATGTTCATGTCTTGGGAGTTTGGCAGCCAGTGGAAGTGTTTAAACTCAGAAGGATGTTCCTGGAGCCACTCTGTCGCAATTCTGTATGTGTGGGGTGTCGCATTGTTGTGTGGGAATTGCCCAAATCCACTGGTATGCACAATGGAATGAATGGAGGCAGATTATCAGACAGGGTGTCTACGTACATGTCACCTGTCAGAGTTGTATCTAGAGGTATCAGGAGACCCATATAACTCCAACTGCACCCGCCCCTTACCATTACAGAGCCTCCACCAGCTTGAACAGTTGCCTGCTGACATTCAGGGTCCATGGATTCGTGAGGTTGTCTCCATACTCGTACATGTCCATCTGCTTGATACAATTTGAAATGAGACTTGTCCGACTAGGCAACATGTTTCCAGTTATCAACAGTCCAATGTCAGTGTTGACAGGCCCAGACAAGGTGTAAAGGTTTTTGTCATGCAGTCATTAAGGTTATACGAGTGGGCCTTCAGCTCTGAAAGCCAATATCAATGATATTTCGTAGAATGGTTTGCATGCTGACACTTGTTGATGGTCCAACATTGAAATCTGCAGCAATTTCCAGAAGGGTTTCATTCTGTCATGTTGAACAATTCTTTTCAGTTGTCATTGGTCCTTTTCTTGTAGGATCTTTTTCCGGCCACAGTGATGTTGGAGATTTGATGTGTTTCTAGATTCCTGATGTTAATGTACACTCATGAAATGGTTGTACGGGAAACTCCCCACTTCAATGCTACCTCTGAGATGCTGTGTCCCATTGCTTGTGCGCCGACTATAACGCCGCGTTCAAACTCACTTAAATCTTGATAACTTGCCATTGTAGCAGCAGCAACTGATCTAACAACTGCGCCAGACACTTGTTGTCTTATATAGGCGTTGCTGCACAGCGTCATATTCTGCCTGTTTACATATCTCCATATTTGAATACGCATGCCTATGCTAGTTTCTTTGGTGCTTCAGTGTGTATTTCCTATTCAGTAGTCTAGTTGTAAAGCTTTAGTTTATATCTCAACTAAATACTTGGTCAGTGATAGAACTTTTATCTACTGTTGATTTGATTGGATAGCATATTGTGGGGATGAGATTCTATTATTTTGTAATTTTTATAAAAGTGTATACAGAATTATGGTTTTTGAAAAATCAATGTTCAAATCATCAGAAAACAACATCTTCATTTTTAATGAACTGAGTGTTCCCTAGAACAATGAAATGTGTCATAAAATAAACACATGGCAACAAGCATATTACTACCTAATGCTCTATATAAAATATGATGTTAATTTACTTAAGTCTGCAGTTTTAACCTTTTAATTACCATGTAGATGCCCCTAAAGTGGCAGCAACAAAGTACTAACAACCAGACAGTCCTAAAGATCTCCTGGTAAATTTTACATCACACTTAAGAACATGAATTAAATTCAAATATATGGTAACAGAAAGTAAGAACTCAGAACAGTCAAAGTGCTACATCATTGATTGGTGCATAAACAAAATTGGAACTTTGTTAGCTTTTGTATGATTCCTTCTTCAGAGCTAGGGTTAGTCACTGATTGGTGCATAAACAAATTGGAACTTTGCTAGCTTTTATACGATTCCTTCTTCAGAGCTAGGGTCCACATACACACAAGGGATTGATAGCTGGCGCACAAGATAGGAATGCAGTACTGGTAGACTCATTCTGCCCGCTTTCACATGATGTTCAAAAGGGGATGCACAAATGGCAACAGGTGAAGGTCTGTAGAGATTTGTGCATCAGTGAAAAGATCAATGCGTGAAGTATACAACAACTACCACTGTCGCCTTAGCAAAAGATCTGGCAGAGAACCCAAGAAAATTCTGGACATATATACAATCTCTAAGTGGGTCTAAGGCTTCCATTCAGTCCCTTGTTGACCATTCTGGTGTGGTAGTTGAAGACAGCAAAACAAAGGCCAAAGTTTTAAATTTCACATTCAAGAAATTGTTCACACAGGAGAACTGTACAAACATACCATTATGTAACCATTGGACAGACTCCCCTATGGATGACATATTTAAGTATACCTTATATAGAGAAGCAACATAAAAATTTGAAAAAAATAAATCACCAGGTCCGGATGGAATTCCAGTTCGATTTCACAAAGAGTACTCTATGCCATTGGCCCTTTACCTAGCTTGTATTTATTGTGAATCTCTAGCCCAGCACAAAGTCCCAAGTGACTGGAAAAAAGTGCATGTGACTCCAGTATGTAAGACAGATAAAAGAATAGGCCCACAAAATTACAGACCAAGATCCATAACTTCTATTTGCTGCATAATCCTTGAAGAAATTCTCAGTTTGAATATAATAAACTTTCTTGAGGCTAAGATACTTATGTCCATAAATCAGCATGGTTGTAGAAAGCATCACTCATGCAAAACTCAGCTTGTCCTTTTCTCATACGATATACTGAGAACTATGGATGAAGGGCCACAGGCAGATTCCATATTTGTAGATTTCCGGAAAGTGTTTGACATGGTACCCCATTGCTGGCTGTTAATGAAGGTACAAGCATATGGAATACGTTTGCAGGTATGGGAGTGGCTCAAAGGCTTCTTAAATAATAGAACCCAGTCTGTTGTTCTCGACAGTGAGTGTTCAACAGGAGTATTCCTCAGGAGTGCCCCAGGGAAGTGTGATATGACTGTTGTTGTTCTCTATATACATACACAATTTGGCTGACAGGGTTGGTAGCAATCTGCAGTTATTTGCTGATGATACTGTGGTGTACAGTAAGATATCAAAGTTGAGTGACTGTAGGAAGATACAAGATGACCTGGACAAAATTTCCAGTTGGTGTGATGAATGTCAGTTAGTTCTGGATGTGAAAAAATATAAGTTAATGCAGGTGAGTAGGAAGAACAAACCTGTAATTTTCGGATATGATATTGATAGTGTCCTGCTTGACACAGTCAAGTCTTTTAATTATTTGGGGGACATATTGTTGCAAAGCAATATGAAATGGAATGAGCATGTGAAAACTGTGGGAGGGAAGGCAAATGGTCAACTTTGGTTTATTGGGAGAATTTTAGGAAAGAGTGGTTCACCTGTAAAGGAGACCACACTCTTGAGTAATGTTTGAGTGTTTGAGAGCCATACCAGGTCGAATTGAAGGAAGACATCCAAGCAATTCAGAGGAGTGCTGCTAGATTTGTTACCCATAGGTTTGAAGAAAACTTAAGTGTTCAGAGATGCTTCAGGAACTCAAATGGGAATCCCTGGAGGGAAGGTGGTATTATTTTCGGGAAACTCAATTGAGAACCGGCATTTGAAGCTGACTGCCGAAGGATTCTGCTTCCACCAACATACATCACATGTAAGGACCATGAAGATAAGATACAACAAAGTAGGGCTCATACAGAGGCGTACAGACAGTCATTTTTCCTTGCTCTATTTGCGAATGGAACAGGAGAGGAAATGACAAGTAGTGGTACAGGGTACCCTCTGCCACACACCTTATGGTAGCTTGTGGAGTATCTATGTACATGTATATCTAGATAATGTGGAGGAGTGCACTAAATGGGGAGGTAGATCAGAGTAAATGGGAGACTGTGGAGAAGAATTTGTGAGTGCAGGACAAGTGATATGGAGACCATGGGTCAGGGGTGGAGGCACTGGTAAGTATGAGAAGGGACCAGCAGACATTGAGGCCAAGAGGATTACGGGATCAAAGGATGTGTTACAAGGACAACTCTCATCTACATAGTTTTGAGAAGGTGGTGTTATTGGGAAGGATCAAGATCACATGGGTTGTGAGCCAGCCGTGTAAATTACGTGTGGTTTGCTCAGCTCTTGCTCTTGGGAAAAGTTTGGCTGTGGCCATTCATTTGATTGGACAGCTGGTTGTTGGCCATGCCCACATAACACACTGTGTAGAAATTAAAAGAGCTGGTGTATGTCATGAATGTTTACACCAATATCTATCTCTGATAGTATAGGATAAACCTATGATAGGTCTGAAGTAGGATGAGATTGAGTGATCAGTGGAACACCACTTTGGATTGTGACTGATGTTACTCGTTTTTAAGCAGTGGCAGAACATAATTGCGAGCACATCATGCTCGATTTCAAGGGCTATGAAATAAACTTTGCCATCTGGTTCCTTCCCCACAACACCATCTTTTCTGAATTTTGTAGATAGGAATTGTACTTGCAACACATCCCCCAATCCTGTAATGCTCTTATCCTCAATTTCTACTAGCTCCTACCTGAAACCTTATGCCACCCTGTCCTATAACCCTGATTTCACACCACCTGAATCCACACCCCCTTCTCTGCAGACTACCACGTCTTCTCTTTTCTTTATCTATCTCTCTCTTACTTAATCCTGTCCTCCATGTCATCAAGTGCTTCACACAAATTCCCCTTCCTGCAGTCAGAACGGGCTCGCCAGTGACACATTCATATCCCATGCACCTGATGCCTCTTCCTGCCAGCCATCAACCACCCATCTTTAACCTTCCATCCCACTCCTTGTTTCCTCTCTTCCCTCACCCACTCCAGACAACACAAGTTGTTACACCAGCCAAGTTGCAGTGCCACCATAGTGTAATCAGCTGGGACAATGTAGCCATGCCTCTGTGTATGTGTGGGAGGGGGTGGGGATGGGGCCCATGTGTATATGTGTACTCCACTTCTGAAGAAGGATTAGTACAAAAGTTATCAAACCTCTTGCTCTTGTTTACAGTGAGTTCTTACCCTTACTCATTAAATTATTTGAAGTTAAGTTCTGTGGTTGCAGATACTTCAAATTCCTTTTCTATTGAGATATTATGTATATTGACCTTAAAAAAACTACTACCTCCTGAAATAGCTTGCTAAGATTACCTATTGTCAGTACCAATTTTATTTTGTCACCCTGTAAAGTATGCTCAGTAATACAAATAACATTAACATCTAGTCCATAATGGAGATGTAGTCCCAGCACTGCAATTTTGTTTTTATACATTACAATGCAATACGAGGTGTGTCTGGAAAGTAATGCAGTTTTTTTTGTACTGGTATTTATTATGGTCACAGAACATTCTTACCAGTTTAGTTAGGTAGGGTGGACTCTCAACTACAAAGCAATGCCTCCATCAGTCTGCTCCAAGCCGTTAGGATTGCTGTCTCTGTAGATTGCTGTTTTGTACCTGTGTCATGAAATGCAATCAAATTGTCACTTGTGCAGTGTTATGCAGTAAAGTTTTGTTTGGAACTGAACAAATCTCTCACAGAGACCCACTAACTGATTGTAGAATCTTATGGGGATAGCGCTATATCATCTTCAAAAGTTTCTTGGTGGTTGAAAGTGTTTAAGGAAGGCCAGAAAGAGGGGGTCGATGAAACCTGGACTGGACAGCCATAAACTGGCACAATCAATGAAAATTTGGCCAATATGAGTGATTCCTTAGATTCTGACTATTGTTTGAGTGTCCAGATGGTTGCAGAAACTCTCAACATTCCCAAAACAAAAAACTTCCGACCAATAAATTGCACATGAGGAAGGTGTGTGCCAAGCTGGTACCCGAGCTTTTGACAGGTGATCTGCAGGTGGCTGTTGTGACTGAACTTCTTGAATGCGTGGAAACTGAACCTTTTTTCTTGTACAATGTCATTACTGGGTATAAAACATGGTGTTTCAAGTATGATCCAGAAACAAAACACATCAGGCACATGTTGTGAGAATGAGCAAGTTGAATGTGAAAACAATGTTGATTGTCTTTTTTGATGCCAAAATTGTGCTCCCTGAGAGTTTGTTCCTCGAGGCCAAACTGTGAATGCTACCTACTGCGTTGATGTGCTGGAAAAAATATGAGAAAGGTTCATCCAAGTGAAAAATGAGACCACCATTATCTCCACCATGACAATGCTCAAAGCCACAATGCTCTTCACGTCTGTGAGTACCTGACAAAGCACAACTTGGCAATGCTGCCACAACCCCCCCCCCCCCTTCCCATATTGTGTGGAAATGGATCCAGTCAACTTCTTTCTCTTCCACAGACTCAAGACCTCCCTGAAAGGAATCAGTTTTGGGTTGATTGAAGCCGTCCAAGGCACCTTGATTAGGGCCCTTGACAAGATCCATTTGAAGCCTGCAGAGTATAATACGTGGCACATCTGCTGGACAAGACGAGTAGATGCCCAATGTAACTACTTCAAAGAACAGCAAATGTTTGTAATTTATATCTACAATAAATCTTTTGGTTACAATGACTGGCATTACTTTCCGAACGCACCTCTTGTGGCAAACAAACTTTATCTAAATATGATTCTGAAATGTTGTGGGTGAACACAAGATTAAAAGTATCGTAGAGCTTTTGGACAGTGTACTTTCAGGTGCAACTGTATTTTGATTAGACAGACAAGTTGGAGAAGAGAAGCCCATTGTCAAAAAGTTTAGTAAATCTCTTCAGATTGACAACTGCTTGACACCTCTACTACATGATATTTGTCTAAAGGCATTTCTAATAATGCAGTTACCTTAAAGCGTCGTGATTGTTGTGGTCATTCTTGTGTGTAGTTGCAAGCTGGCATCTACTGATGCTTTAACTTGTAAAGGTCTGTGCTGCATTGCTTCATGTGTTGCTGTTCTCTTCCTTTGAAACCAATCTATTATTTTCATTTGTTTGTTTGACGAATAGACCTATGAAGGTTGTAGTTGTTGGCTCCAGGGTGCATGCTGTAGTGGTAATCTCCATTGTTGTTCTGTTTCTATTATGTCTTATGTGTATTGACAAATGTGGTACACTTTCATAACTGCCACAGTATAAATAAATGTTCATAATTTGTTAGGGATCATGTATTGATGTCAACTGTCAAGTTTGTGTAGCAATTTCTCAGCTTCAGGCTGCATTAAGAGACTTTCTTGCAACATACATTCACAGCACAACAACAAGGTAAAAGAACAATGACATTAAATAATATAGTAAGGGATTTTGTATTAGAGAAAGCAGATAATTATGTCTATAACTATCAGTTGATCACAAATATTGAGTCCCTGGTAATTTTGGGTAAGATCAATTATGTAGATGGGTTATGTGGAATTTTACTGTATGTTAAAACAATTATACATAATATTTTGGTGTTGTATCAATGTAATAAGTAGCTTCTGGCATGTCATTCACATATGTACCTACTGAACTGTTGACAGTGTCACCACAACAGTGGACATCATCTAAGGCTGCTGTCACAGGGGTACTGACAGTGGTTACCAGATGAAACTGACAGAGATCGTACAGTAACATTGGCCTACAGCTTAGTCACAGTGCACCCAGTCTGTTTTGTCACTTTTTGGGGGAAGGATACCATGATGCTTCCGTGCTTTGTTAGAGATGAGTCCTGTGTTGTGGCTTTTGCTATTAAAATTATGCGAGATGTATGTGAATGAGCCATATCTGTCTCAATGGGAACTTGGCCTATACCATACACTCTTTCCTCAATTACTGGAACAACCAGACAAGTTTCATGAATTGATTAATATACTACATGAAGTGATTAATATACTATCACATAATTGAGATGATTTGTGGTGACATTGAAAATGAAACAAACTGATTCGAATTACACCACCCACCCTCTGAAATCTGTATGTTTCCGCTTTGATATTTATTGCATTGGACTGCACATTTGCATACTGATTTGATGTGGCTGACCACTATGGGCCAGTGGCGGTTGTTGGCAGAATCCCCTGATGTAGGTGCCACTGTGACTGCAGCCTGAGCTGAGAGGTCCCTGGAAGAGGGGAAAGTTTCCCTCTTGAAGTCCTTAATTAGTGTTTGAAGTTGTACTCCTAGTGAAAGGATGTACAGAATTGCACTTCAACTTCATATCTTAATGTTGGGTACTGACAGACTGGATAACTAATACACTAACTACTATTTCTAAATGTCATCTCTTACATGGATAGTTTCTACTTTTAATTTTCTATTGACATTCTCCTGTGTATTTTAAAAATCATTTTTTTCTTGTTCAATACAGTGTAAATACAGTGTTCAATACAGTTTAAATTTAAATGTAAAATGACAAGAAAGAGAGTTTATCCTACATTAAACAATTTGTAGACACTGGATTACACTGCTTTTATCACTGTAAAGAAAAAAATAAGAATGTAACATACCATTTATATGAAGGGCATAAATGATGAACTTCTAGCTCAGTTAAGACAAGACTGTTTAGTAAGTCAACCATGGCCTTGATAATGTGTTTAAGTTTAGTCATTGCTGAAACCATGCAATCTCCAGTTTACTGACCATATGTGGGTACATTAGTGTGTGCCTCTGTGGCATATTGCAGTGGTGCTGACATTAGGTAAGCATGGGATGTTATCATTGTAATAATCCAACTAGGTCAACACAATATTGTGAGGCAGGTTAGCTGGCTGAAATGGTGAACTCAGTGGTAGTGCACAGACTGTACCGCAAGGGGCAAGGAGATGGCAAATTTCCACACCGACTGGTCTGTTAGGATACATGAGTGGTAGTGGCAAATATGCACAATAACCGTGCAGCAGCTGACTATAAATACCAACAATTTTTGTAACAAAATTATTCTTAGTCTCGCACTCCTTCTAAGATGACTGTGCTATGCCGGATGAAGTCGTCACATGGACATGCCAGTAAAAGTCACTGGTTTGAGATTATGGCAGGGCAACACCTCTATCCACTCAGGTCTTCCTCGTACATAGTGTCATGGTGTAGCTGGCCATCCCAGGTCAACTCCAGCAGCAGGGCTGGCTCCTGCTCATTGGGCAGTGGGTCACTTCCTGTCTACATTTGCAGCTGCATTTCTCTGGAGCCTCCTTGGCTCCAGTCTCACCTCCCCCTCCTACTTGTGCTGGCTCATACTGCCCCTCCCTGCATTGAGGGATTATAAATTTGACAGAGCAAGACAATGAAGAAATGCAAAAGCTTCCAAACAAGTTGCTTTCCACAACTGTGAATAAGAAATGCAGTGTATGAATACAGAGTAATCATTGGTTGTTAACCATTCAGAATGATAACCATACATGCTGATAAAACATTTGGCAAAGGAAATGGTAGTGGATGAGAGTCAATAAATCTGTGAATCAATCAGATGCAGACAAGAAAATATTGAAGTGAACTTTCTAGTTTTATCTAGAGGTGACAAAATTATAGAGACTTACAAGCTCACAGTTTCCTGAACAATTTTTTGTCCTCAGGTAGTGAAATTGGGCACTTCATTTTATTGCTGAAGAGAAAACTGCCACAAGTCACACATTTTGATGACTGCATTATTTTGCTGTAACTGGTTTTTTGCGGAGCCTGTTGTCAGGTGGCAGCAAGGATTTCTTGTACAAATTTCACATTACTTTGCCTCTGTAGTATAACATAATATCCATGATTTTTTTGTTTAAAAAAGCTTTTACATTATATACAACGTGTTTACACTTTAATTGATTGAAGAGGATTTTTTCAACTGTTTTATGCATTACAGCACAGCAAGTAAAATGTATATTCTAAGACTTTTGTTAACAAGGAAGTCATGAAATTTGTATAAGAAGCCTTGCTGCCTCCTCATAATTGCCTCAGAGCCAAAACTGATTGCAGTGTAATATTCCATTCTTGAAAAAGTGTGGCTGGTTGCAATTTTTTCTTCAGTGATACTTCTGAAAACAGCTTTGGTGTTCACAAACTATAATGGGTACCATGGTGCAGTTTCATCTTAGTCTGTTATGCAAGCAGATAATAGGGTATTTTATTCTTGAAATTTCATTCAGTGTTTGAAAATTTATCTCTTTTACTGCCATTTTTAAATCATTGTTGATTTATGGAATAGAACAATAATTGTGTATTTTATATCAATATTAATATTTTTGCCATTGATCAATCATAAACCCTTTTGGCTATTGAGCAGTGGTGAAATAATGGACATTCATAATTAAGTCATAACAAGACATTAGGATATGAAACTCCATACAATGTCTCATAGATCAGCGTGGTTGCAATGCTTTACTGTTTTCATTTATGAAGATAGCCTAGTTCTATTGTCGTGGGATGTCCTGAATATTATAAAAGTCTAGCTTTTGTGTTGACATTCTCTTGCTACACAGTTAAAGAGTTTTGAAAGTCACAGAAGTAGGCAGCCGCCTAGTTTTCCTTTTGAGGCTGCCCTTGAAGTAGTTGATAATGTATAATTGTGTATTACTGGATAATGAAACTGAGAAGGTGTTAAAGGAAAACAGTTTTAAAGATATACCTTGGCAGGGCTTACATAAGTCCTGGATGTAAAACATATGCTACTGTCCCAGCTTAGTTCAAGTGTGCATCATGCGTTGTTCTGCAGTCGGAAGAAGTGCTTTCATACACTAGACCACAATCCAGGAAACAGAATTACAGGTCTGTCTACTGCTCCTATCCAGAATCCAGAGCAGTTGTTTGACACAACAGGTTTACTTGTACTGATCGTTAATGTCATATTGTCTAAGAATTGTCCTGAAACTGTTAAAACTGTTAATAACTAAATCATTGAATTTTCTCGTTATGAGAGCATTGAAGGGTGATCTGTTTTAACTGTGAAAAACCATTCAAAAATCAAGATCATACAAAATATTTTTTATTCAAGGCAACTGGTTTCAACAGTCTTTGCTGTCACCTTCAGATCTTAAACATCTTTTTGTAGTAAAACATGTTCATTTTACAAATGAACCACATACACAAGATGTCAAGTGGGTAAAACTTAGCACATTACAAATGTTTGTCATATCTAAAATATTTAAAGGCACAAAGCACCTAGTCCAAAAGGCCATGTCCATATACACATTGCTCACAGTTGCTTGTTACTACATATAAATACAGTACACAACACACTTTCAGACTGGATTTGCATTGTTTAGTATGTGTCCACCATATGTAAACAGATGTGCTATTGTGTACCATATTTATACCATGTAAGAAGCATCTGTGAGCAATATGTATATGGACATGGCCTTCTGGACAAGGTGCTTTGTGTTTTTAAATATTTTAGTGGTGACAAACGTTTATAATGTGCTGAGTTTTATCCACTTGACATCTTGTGCATTAAGACCTGAAGATGACAGCAAAGACAGTTCAAAATGGTTGTTTTGAATAAAAATATTTTGTGTGGTCTTGGCTTTTGAATGATTTTTAACAATAACCAAATCTATGATACCTTTTGAAAAAGAGATGTTTGTTAAAAGTGAAAGATACTGAAACTTTCTTCAGGTACTATAGTAGAAGAGCTGTTGACGACAATGGAAGCACTGTCTTGTGACAAAAGTTTTCTGTCTGGTAGGGACAGTTGCAAAAAGAAATTGAAAAATTTGTTTGCAGGAAAGCAATGAACACAGAATGAATTCCGTATGTCATTCTTCACGAGTATCTATTGAGACTATGCCTTCTTATATTTCTTACACTGTAATAAATATTTATCCATTTCATTTTTATGAGTACAGATATTTCATTCTTATATTTATCAAAATGCTGAAATTTTACTTTTAGAACATAAAGCATGAAACAGATCACGTTGAGACATGTATTTCATTTCTTCTTGTATTTTTTTCAGAACTTTATTGAAAGTGTGTTATGATACTCTGGTACACCAGCAGGGAAAAAGTGTTTGTTTTGGTGTTGAAGCTACAAAATTTTTGACTGTCTGAAGGGATTTCCTGTTACTGATGGGAGTGAGTAAACACAATTTCTTTTTCTAAATTGATATTTATAGTATACTTTGAGTATTTTGAGTTTTATTTTTTGTGCATCTTCTCTTGTAGTTGTAGCCTCTTTGCTTCTAGAACTCTCATAAGGTTTATAATGATATATCAGAATTGTTATTTGAGGAAAAGTGCTGACATTATAATAGTGCAAGTATTCATCACGTGCCATACCAGTCTGAAAACTTGATGACATTAGGTATTGTTACTGTATGATCTTGCTTTCTTGATCGAATGGTCTCTCTGATATGGTTGTCTTCCCCAGGCTTGTTCGCTTTGCTCACTTTCATCTATTACCTCCTATGCCATTATATTTTTCTGTAACTCTGACACTCACCAAGAATAACATAGCTCAGAAAAGGGGAGTCATGGAAATGTGCAGCATTGGTTTGCAAAGTTCATGTAGACCATTGTTTAGTTGCCTATTTCTAAGCCCACATCTCCATGATTACTCTGTAATTCACAATTGTGTGCCTGGCAGAGGGTTCATCGGACCACCTTTAAGTGACTGTCTACTGTTCCAGTTTGGAACAGTGTGAGGGAAAATCAAACACTTAAATCTTTCTGTGTGAACTCTGATTTACCTTATTTTATTCTTATGATCATCTTCCTATGTAGGTGGGGGTCAACAAAATATTTTCAGATTCTGAGGAGTAAGTTGCTGATTGAAATTTCATGAGAGGATCCTGCAGCAGCGAGAAATGCCATGGTTTTAGTGACTGCCACTCTAATTCATGTATCATATCTGTGACACTCTCTCCCTTATTTCATGCTACTACAAAATGGGCTGCCTTTCTTTAAACTTTTCTGATGTCCTCTGTGAATCCTATCTGATGTGAATCCCACACCACACAGCAATAACCCAGTAGACAGCAGACAAGTATAATGCAAGCAGTCTCATTAGTAGATCTGTTACATTTTCTAAGTGTTCTGCCAATAAATCACAGTCTTTGGTTTGCCTTCTCCCCAAAAATATCTATATGATTGTGTTAATTTAAGTTATTCATAATTATAATCGCTAAATATTTAGTTGAGTTTACACCCTTTAGATTTGTGTGATTTATTGTGTAACTGATATTTAGTGGATTCTTTTTAGTTGGTTGGGTTGTTTTGGGGAAGGAGACCAGACAGCGAAGTCATCGGTTTCATCAGTTTAGGGAAGGGTGGGGAAGGAAGTCGGCCGTGCCCTTTCAAAGAAACCATCCTGGCATTTGCCTGGAGCGATTTAGGGAAATCACGGAAAACCTAAATCAGGATGGCCGGATGCGGGATTGAACTGTCGTCGTCCTGAATGCGAGTCCATTGTCTAACCACTGTGCCACCTCACTCGGTCGATTCTTTTTAGTGTTCATGTGAACGACTTCACACTTTTCATGATACAGAGTCAATTGCCACATTTTGCACCGTGTGGATATCTTCTCTAAATCATTTTATAATTTGTTTTGAAGATATGATGACTTAACATGATGGTAAATGACAGTATCATCTGGAAACAATCTATGAGGATTGCTCAGGTAGTCTCCTAAATTGTTTATGTAGATCAGGAACAACTAAGGGCCTACAACACTTCCTTGTGGAGCACCAGATATTATTTCTGTTTTTCTTGAGGTATCTTGGAGGAGGAGGAGATTAGTGTTTAATGCCCTGCTGACAATGAGATCATTAGAGATGGAGCACAATCTCAGATTAAGGCAGGATGGGGAAGGAAATTGGGCATGCCCTTTCACAGGAACCATCCCGGCATTTGCCTGAAGTGATTTAGGGAAATCACAGAAAACCTAAATCAGGATTGCCGGACATGGGTTTGAAGCATCGTCCTCCTGAATGTGAGTCCAGTGTGTTAACCATTGTGCCACCTTGCTCAGTGAGGTGTCTTGGAACTGCAACTCCGACATCCCTGTACATATACTCCATCACGGGACTTATTCAGAGAACACTAGATACAAAAACAATTGCATTCTGATAATATATCCTCAAGCATTGTACAGAAAGGTGTGCACTACTCAGAAGGTTTAATTTTCAGTAGCTTACTAGCAGAACTAAAAAAAAGAAAAGAAAAAAAAAAACGAGTTTTAAAGTCCAAGTGTTCAAATATAATTTGAAAGGTTACCTTAAAGTGCACTCCATCTAGCCTGTACAAGGGCTCCTTGCAGTAGATAACTCTTCTCTGTTATGTCATTCTTCAGTTTCTCCGAGCGTATTTCTTGCTTGAGGAGTCCACGGGTGTACTGCTGGTCCATAGTGTCCAACAGGCTCAATATTTCAATGATCAGACATCTCACCATCATCAGGTGTGCTGACGAACTGAGCTCCCAAGGGTGGGCAGCCATCTTAGATCCCCTCCCCTTGCGTGGCATTCTCTCTGCAGTCCATGTCTGTGCGTCAGTGCTCGGTGGGATGCTGGCGTCAGAGTTTGTAGTGATGTTGGTGTATTGCCTCATCTGCTTTAATCGCTCGCTCGTTTCCTTTGCTGAGGATCTTTTCAATTAGACTCAGTGCTGGTTCCCATGCCCTGCTGAGGTTGTAGCCACAATCTCGGTTGGTGAATCTGTCCCTGGTATGAATTTTGATAGCCTCTCTAACGACGGTATCCCAGTATTTAGATGTCTGTGCCAGGACCCTGGTATGTTGGTAGTCCATTTTTTGATTTTCGGACAAACAGTGCTCTGCGACTGCTGACTTGTTGGGGTACCCTAGCCGAGTGTGCCTCTGATGATCTCGGCAATGATCTTTGATGGTGTGCACTATCTGTCCAATATAAGGCTTCCCACATTGACACAGAATCTGGTATATACTGGCCCTCCATAATCCGAGATCATCTTTGACACTTCCCAATAATGCTCCCGTTTAATTTGGTGGGCAAAAGACAGTTCCTACTCGGTGTTTCCTCAATATTCGTCCTTTTTCCCCCATAGTGGGCCAGTATATGGTATATAGACAGTGGCTATCCCTTTCTCTGTGACTTCTTCAGTCTCCACATCTGTACTGTAGAGTTAGGATGCAGAGTGCGTCTGATCTGCCATTCCGAGTACCCATTTTTCTGGAATACAGTTTTGAGGTGTTCCAGCTCTTGGGGCAGACTCTCTGTGTCAGAGATGGTGCTCACCCTGTGCACCAGTGTTTTTAGCACCCAATTCCTCTGCACCGGGTGGAGGCAGCTATCCGCTTGCAGATACAGGTCAGGGTGTATTTTCTTCCTGTATACCGCATGGCCCAGGGTGCCATCCGCTCTTCTTTTGACCATGACGTCCAGGAATGGTAATCTTCCCTTGGCTTCAGTCTCCATAATGAATTTGATGTTCAAATGTATGGAGTTCAGGTGTGTAAGGAAGTCTAGGAGCTTGTCCATTCCATGGGGTCAGATCACGAACGTGTCATCCACATAATGTAGAAACAAGTAGGTTTCCATTTGGATCACGCCAAAGCTTCCTCCTCAAAGTACTCCATATAGAAGTTCACGATCATGGGCGAGAGTGGGCTCCTCATTGCGGCTCCTTCTGTTTGTTCATAGTATTCTCCATTAAAGAGAAAATACGTGGAGGTCAGAACGTGCTTGAAAAGGTCGGTCGTCTTCTCTTCAAATTTCTGTGCAATAAGCTCAACTGACTCTCGAAGAGGCACCCTGGTGAATAACGAACCAATGTCAAAACTCATCAGAATATCTGAACCTTTCAGCTTGAAATTGTTGAGACGTTTTCTAAAATCCACAGAATTATGAACGTGATAAGGGTATTTACCCAAATAAGGGCTTAGTAATTCTGCTAGGTATTTTGCCAGCAAATATGTAGGTGCCCTAATGTTGCTGACAATTGTGCGTAATGGCATCCCTTCTTTGTGGACTTTAAGGAGTCCATTAAGTCTTGGTCCTTGAGGTGTCAATTTCCTGGTGGCACCCTCTGTTAAATCTGCGTCCTTGAGAAGAGCTCTAGTCTTGTTCTCCAACTTCTTTGTGGGGTCAGCATTGATCTTCCTGTAAGGTTTGTCATTTAGCAGGCTCTGCATCTTCTCAATGTAGTCCTTATGGGAAAGAACAACTGTAGCATTGCCTTTGTCAGCCAGTAAGACAACAATCTCAGGGCTCTGTCTCAGGTCTCGAATGGCTGCCCTCTCCCTGCTGGTAATATTTGACTTGATCGGTTTAGTTCTTGTCAGTGCACGGCAGGTTTTCCAGCGTACTTCTTCAGCTGCTTCAGGTGGTAGTCGTGCAGCAACCTGGTCAACTGCACTGACAATGTCCGCTACCGGCATGAACCTAGGTGTACTGACTCATTTCTTGACCAAGTATCTCTCACTTGCATGTCTCCATAGAACTTGTGCTGCTACACTACATCCACGAAATCCTTACTGTGTAAACAATTGTGAAGTGCACGGCAGAGGATATGCCACATTGTACCATTTATTAGAACTTTTTCCTGTTCCATTCACATATGAAACATAGAAAAATGACTGTGTAACTGCCTTTGTATATGCTGTGATTAATATGGTCTTGTCCTCATGGACCCTATGGGAAAAAATTTAGGGGGTTGTATCATATTTTTAGAGTCATCGTTCAAAGCCAGTTCCTCAAACTTTGTAAGTTTCCTTGAGATATTTTATGTCTATATTCACGAGTCTGCCAGCTCAGTTCATTTGACATCTCTATGACACTCTTCCATGGATCAAACAAGCCTGTGACTATTCATGCTGCTCTCCTCTTTATACATTCAATATCCCCAGTCAGTCTTATCTGGTGAGGGTCCCAAAGATTTGAGCAATATTCTAGGATGTTTCAGACAGATGGTTTTAAACCAATCTCCTTTGTACACTAATTGTATTTCCCTAGTGTTCTACCAAGAAACTGAAGTGTGCAATCTGCTTTACCCATGACTGAGCCCATTGTTCCATTTCATGTCCCTAAAAAGTGTCAAACTCAGGTATTTGTATGAGTTTACAGATTCCAGTTGTGACTGACTGATATTATAGTCATAGGATACTATGATTTTGTTTTGTCTTGTGAAGTTCACAGTTTTACATTTCTGAGCAACCTGATAAATAAATAAGGAATTAATTCTTCACTAGGTGTTCTGTGTTGCTGATGTTTTATGTCTTTTAAAATATATGTGTGAAAATTGTAGACTTATATCCCTTTCACGACTTCAATTCTTAATGAACCAAATTTATTTACAGAAATGTTATAAATATGGAGAATTGTTTGTTATGGATCTATAGTATTTTCAGTGCCCTTACTGATTAAACTTACCATGCTCATGACAGATTATTTTGCGTTTGTAAATTCTGTTCAGTAAATCTGGTAATAAATAGTTCGTTATGCAGGGATCACATATTAAGTTCTTACTAATGACCACTAAATAACACTACTTAAGTGTGATAGTATTACTGTTTTAAAATTTGTCATTTGTTATTTTTGAAATAATGGTGCCTCAAACATTGTCTAGCATTCATATGTACTGAGTGAGATGAGGCAGTAAAAAGACAATGATCTTGCATTCACGATGGTAGTGGTACACACCAATTTCCTTTGATTCTGATTTAGATTTTCTGTGCTTTTTCCTAAATCATTTAGAGGAAATGCTGGGTTGCTTCCTTTGATAAGGACATGGATAGTCCCCTTTGTCATACTTCCTCATCTGGTGCTTGTGTCCTGCAGTTAACAACCTCATTGTTGACGGTACATAAAACCACAATCCCTCTCCTCCGTCTATTCATTTAGCAACAGAGTACCAAATTTAAGCATTGAAATAGTTTAATGTCATTCCATGTTTAGTGTTCCCCACAAATAAGAAAATATTATCATGTTGTGGATGTGGGTGTTGTCTAGATTTGACCTTAAATTGTTCCGTATCAGTTCTGCAGCGCAGTGTTGGTGTGGGTTCCATGTGATTATCCATACTCATATGAGCAGTTGTGGGCTGGATAAATGTTTGTGTCTCTGATACACTTTATGCAAACATGAAAAATAAGTTAAAACATGACTCCATTAGAACATTAATATACAGATAAAATTCAACAGTCATATATTTACCCATAGATTTAGTCATCCTGTTTGGACAAAATACACACAGGATGACCTTTATACTAAGCTGTCACTTTATAATTACATGACAGATATATAGGGTGATTTTCCACCATGTACAAACTCTAAGGATTGATTGATAAAGAGGATATGGAACAAAAATCGTGTAATGGACTCATGTCTGGAAATGCATGGTTTCCATGCTAGAGAACATTTATTCAATCATACATTGTTATAGAGACTGCAGTCTAATACGCTCTATACGATGCAGCCACAGTTACAGTATGTATGGTTTCCTCCTTAAGTGTGGCACTGTTCCTCATACAGCATGCCCAAGTGCACTCTCCTGCTGTAATAACTGGTAATGTTGTGTCCAGTCCACTTCTATTGCTGACTTACCTTTTAGTGGACGTGATACAGTGTTTCTGTTTTTGAATCGAGAGCTTGCTGGCATGGTGTTTTCTTACGGAAAGGCAAATGGTCGCAGGCAGTGGGCAGCAAGGTTGTACCAGAAGACCTATACCTGCTGATGACAGCCACAGCATTCAATGTTTGCAACAGTGTTTTGCCGGTTGTCTGAGACAGGTCATTTCAGAAAGCAGGAAATCATGAAGGATGTACCCATAATGTTTGGACACCAAACTTGGAGGAAAATGTGATTAACACTGTGGAAGCCGGCTGCTTTGTCAGTACCAGGCAGGTGGCTCACCAGTACAGAGTAAGCCAAACAACTGTGTCAAACATCCTCCATGACAATTGTTACTACCCTTATCCCTTACAGCATGCAGGACATACTTGCGACAGACTTTCCACATCAGGAACAGTTTTGTCACTGGTTTCTTCACCAGGCAACCATGATTCTGGGATCTGTGTCATCCATCATATTCACAGATGAGGCCACCTTCATGCAGAGTGGTATCTTCAGCTTTCATAACAGTTATCTGTGGGATATGCAGAACCCCCATGGTATGGTGACAATGACTCATCAGCGTTGGTGCAACCCAAATGTGTGGTCTGGGATAATTGGCAGCTGTATTTTGCGACCAGTCTTCCTTCCATGTTGCATAATAGACTGGAATTACCGGCCTTTCTTGTGGGTGACTTTGCCTCCCCTGTTGGAAGAAGTGCCATTGATGATTTGAAGCGTTATGTGGCTGCTACATGGTGGTGCTTCAGCCCACTTTGTCATCTCAATCACGTCTTCCCTGGTTGATGGATCAGACAAGGGTGTCCAATTGCATGGTATGCTCATTCACTGGATCTTAAGCTATGCAATTTCTGATTATGGGGCCATTTCGAAAGTATTGTGTATGTAGAGCCCATTCCTGATGTGGAGACACTGGAGGAGGGTATTCATGCTGCCTTTGACAATGTTTGGATGCAGCCTGGCCAATGTGAACATGTGAGACAGAACATGCTACAGTGCATAAACAAGTGTTGACACACATGGAAATCATTTTCAACACATGTTGTAACTGTGGCTGCATGGTACAGTGCATATTAGATTGCAGTCTCTGTAACAATGTATGGTTGAATAAATGGTCTCTAGCATTGAAACCACGCATTTCCGGACATAAGTTGATTAGACCTTTTATGTTCCGTATCCTCTCATTGACCAATCCCTAGACCTCGTACACAGTGGAAAAAACCATCCTACGTAGCATGGCATATACTCTTACCGCTTCTAATGAATTAGTAACTAACACTTCAAAATTTATTGGAATAGGATGACCACACTTTATTTAGATGGGTGAAAACTTAACAGAAATTCAATGAAACACACTAGTGTTAAGGTACATAGTGGCTGAACTTAAAATTAGTGAAAGGAATGTAAAAAGGGTTCACAATAACAGCACTACATGAGCTAAATTGCTATTAACCTTAATTGAAATTAAATTACGGTTAGCATCTCGGTCCCAGATTTGATCAGCAAATAATGTTTAAATGAGCTTTATCAACAGTTTAAAGCATAGTACCTATCTTTGAATTGCAGCCTATGTTCATAACAATGCACAACAGAACATCATGGAACAAAACATATAAATAAAACCTTTGTGCCAATTTATAAAATATAAATTATGTTTTAATCAATTAGAATTACAACAAATGTATTCATGAAACATTCAAAAATACACAAAATGCTGTATCAATGATATATTATTTTTCATTGTTTTAAAAAAGCTACAGAATTATGTGCACATAATTATAAACAGTATCATTGTTTTGAGTCCAGCATTAATAATGGAAAAAAAACACCTGGGAGATCCCTCAGCATGGATGAAATCACCTCCACTGTATATATACTACTTACAGTAATATTTTAAAGTATTAGTTCAGAGTGTGTGACTCTTTTGCTAACTTGTGAGAGTCATAAAGCCTTTTTGGCAGCTGTTTATGTACCTTGAATTATTTACACTGATATCACAGTTTCAGTTAGGTGCCCTTCCATACAGCTCATCAGTGGCAATATGTACCATCACTAGTTTGTATATCTTGGAGAAGTCCATATAGAATGTCTGATTACTAATTCTGCACACTAAAATTGTATTCCATATTTGTATAACAAAAGCTCCACCAGTTCTCGTAGTATTTTAAATCAGATGATCAAAGCTCTGCCATTTCTCATAGTATTTTAAATTGGATGAGCTGAAGGATTATAGAGAATGAAAAGATGTGAATTATCATGAGACTCATGCTTGCCTAGGCATGTGGAGGGATACAACTCTTAATTTTTGACAAGCTGATTAAGACCTCTCCATTGATTTTTCAGTTAGCAAAATTAGAAATTTTAACATGTTGTTTGAATAATTTTGGGGCATTTGAAATAGTTTTAAGAACTTTCCCAGTGTTACTTTTTTAAATGTAAATGCCAATTATTTGCTTTTAAGAGATACTGAGCTGTAGTTATTAATTTCTTACTGAAGAGTTCTGGGTAAACAATGGAGTGAGTGGAGATAATCACTCAAAGTGTAGTGGAATTGTTGGATGGTACACAGGCATATGAAAATGGACTGTTAGCACATTCAAGAAATTCACTTGTTTGTGGTGGTGGCACAGACATCCATGAAATGAAGCAGAAAGCAGGAAATCCTGAGTTAGGATGCTATCTTAGCAACTAACACTCGTTTTTACTATTCATTATAAAATAGATATGCTTCAAAGGTGAAGTAGTTCCATCAGCTATGTTGCTATAGGATACTTGTTTACTTTTACCACAGTATGCAAATGTATTCAGACCTATGTGGTGTAATACCTCTACACAGGGATGACTGTGTTGGTTATACCATCATGTGTGAATGGATGTAGCAACCCTAAATGTCATTCATGTTTTATCTGAACATTATGTTTATTTTATAAACAAGGACACTTGAAACTTGCACTGCAAGCTGAAATTTATTGGTGGTATCTATGAAGTATAATGAAAAAATTTTGGTAACTGAGGTGGTTTTGATTACCAAGATATCTCATTTTAGCTCATGAATTTCAAGTTTTTCTTGGGAGCTCACAGTTAGACACTTCCACAGCTGAATTATGCCATCATCATGTCTTAAGTGGTACTGTAGTGTTTCAGCACAACTACAATGTAATTGTGTGTGTTCGGTGTGTCTGTGTTATTTTAAGAAGAATGCAAATTTCTTTATTTTTGTTTCTATATCTCAGTTCTTGTTTATGTTTCTCTAACACTCCTCTACTTTGCATGACAGTCTTCAAATTGTTTTGGTTAATGTTGCAAAACTATTCCTCTGTACTAATAAAAATGGGTTTAGGTTTAATAACAAGTTTGAAAATTGCAAAGTGAATATGTCAGTTTTATTGGTATATCACAAGCAAATTTTGTACACTGTATGGCAATTGCAAGTAGCAAAATGGAACATATGACAATATGTGATGCTGTTAATGATGATGCCTATAGACACCATAGGGGATTAATACAATTCATTTTCCTACACTGCTTGAAATGTGTCTGTTGAGGTGGTCATTGAACAGCAGTGGCTCTCCTGATATAGTATACAGATACACTCTGTGCGTTCAAGTCAGGACATTAAGTTGGCTATGGCATTCAGTGAATTTTTTACCATTGAACATATGTAAAATCAGCTCTTTTTGGATGAGTGGCATTGTCTTATAGGAAATACTGAACTGGCACATGCACATTTGTAAGCATCAAGGGTGTCATCTTTAAAGAATTGCAGTTACAGTTCCTCGTAGAACTGTACCTTCCACCAAAACATATTCCACCTTATGTGCAGATGGCTGGGATTTTTACTAGGTGGCAGGTGTTAAGGTTTTGTTTCATCCCCAAAACAGATAAAGCCTTCTGTCATACTGCAACCTAATTCATGTAGACAAACTATCCTGTACACATTATGTGATTATATCCCACATGATAGCTGTATCAAGGCAAAGTAGAGTTAGTTTTGTCTGAAGGTCTTTGGCAAACAGTGTAACCACTGACTTTTCCTGTGTGAATATTATGATTGTAAAACTTTTGTTTAAAAGTTGCCATCATAATCTATGAACAACTGAAAGACTTGTAAGATAATTTACTACATCACGATCAATTACATGTATAAAAAAGTATTCAGATTACCAGTTTTAGCAAGCAGTTGCTATCTTCAGATGTGGTTAATCCACCAAAATACTTCATATAAATATAGTTGGTTGGTGCATGAGTTTGTAGTGTTATTCCATGAGTTTAATAAATACAACAGATACAGAGACTTTAGTCATCAATAATATATTGTCCTTCACTATTTACGACAGTCTGCAAATGCTGGGATAACTTCTCGATTCTGGCAATGTAGACATCATGTGGTATTGAGGTGAAGAACCTGTTGAGCCATGATTGGAGCACATTTTTTCAGAAAGGGAATTTCTTGAAGGTTGTCCAATAGAGAGCAAAAACGTGAAAATCTGAAGGTACAAGATCAGGTGAACGAGGTGGGTGAAGAATGACTTTCCAACCCAATTCCTGTATAGTGTTTTTGTGACAGTCTAGCAGAAGATGGGTGGGTGTTATCATGGAGTAACGTCATTTCACACAGTCTTCTTAGCCATTGATCTCAGAATGTGCCTGCAAGACATTTCAGTTGTTAAGAAAAAATGTCAGCTGTGATGGCTACACTTCGAGGAAGCAGTTCATAGCACATACACTGTCACTGTTCCAAAAGATGCATAATTTTGTACTATTTATTTTGTATGCATGCATGTCTTTGTACAGGGAGTTACTGCATTGTTTTGGGTCAATCATTCCTTTCTTTTTCTCATGTCAACATAAAGACACCATTTCTCATCACCAATAATGATACAGGATAGGAATGGTTGGTGTTATTCATGAGTCAGTTGATGATGTGCAAGCAGAGATGCACATATGGCCAGCCATTGATTTTTTTTATTTTGGTTTAGAGCGTGTGGTATCCATCCCCCCCAATTTTTGAACCTTCCCCATTGCATGCAAATGTCATACGATGGTGGAATTATCAAAGTTCATCATATCTGCCAGTTCTTAAGTACACTGATGTGAATCATTGCAGTTTAATGTGTTTAAACAATCTTCATCAAACCCTGAAAGTCTTCCTGATTGTGGAGAGTCACTATTGTCAAAACAATACTACTTAAAATGAGAAAAAAACAATTTCTTCCTGTGCTGTGTCCAATGGCATTATTCCCATATATGGCACAAATGTTTCTGGCTGCCTCCTGTGATGTCATACCACTATTGAACTCAGAATGAAAAATATTTCAGAAATGTTCCACTCTCCACTTAGCACTCCATTTTCTAGTGTCCACAGCTCCACTCACTGTGACCAAATGACAAAATGTAGCCTATCCGATTGCGGTTTATCATATCGGGACATTGCTGCTCGCGTTGGTCGACATCCAATGACTGTTAGCAGAATATGGAATCAGTGGGTTCAGGACGCTAATACGGAACGCCGTGCTGGATCCCAATGGCCTTGTATCAATAGCAGTCGAGATGACAGGCCTCTTATCCGCATGGCTGTAACGGATCATGCAGCCACGTCTCAATGCCTGAGTCAAAAGATGGGGACGTTTGCAAGACAACAACCATCTGCACAAACAGTTCGACAACGTTTGCAGCAGCATGGACTATCAGCTCGGAGATCATGGCTGTGGTTACACTTGATGCTGCATCACAGACAGGACCGCCTGAGATGGTGTACTCAATGACGAACCTGGGTGCACTAATGGCAAAATGTCATTTATTCGGATGAATCCAGGTTCTGTTTACAGCATCACGATGGTCTCATCCACGTTTGGTGACATAACGGTGAACACACATTGGAAGCATATATTTGTCATCACCATAATGGCGTATCACCCGGCATGATGGTATGGGATCCCATTGGTTACACGTCTCTGTCTCCTCTTGTTCGCATTGATGACACGTTGAACAGTGGACGTTGCATTTCACATGTGTTACAACCTGTGGCTCTACCCTTCATTCAATCACTGCAAAACCCTACATTTCTGAAGGATAATGCACAACTGCATGTTGCAGGTCCTGTACGGGCCTTTCTGGATACAGAAAATGTTCGACTGCTGCCCGGGCCAGCACATTCTCCATATCTCTCACCAATTGAAAATGTCTGGTTAATGGTGGCCGAGCAACTGGCTTGTCACAATGCACCAATCACTACTCTTGATGAACTGTGGTATCGTGTTGAAGCTGCATGGGCAGCTGTACCTGTACACGCCATCCAAGCTATGTTTGACTCACTGCCCAGGCATATCAAGGCCGTTATTACGGCCAGAGGTGGTTGTTCTGGGTACTGATTTCTCAGGATCTATGCAACCAAATTGCGTGAAGTTTAATCACATGTCAGTTCTAGGATAATATACTTGTCCAATGAATACCCTTTTACCATCTGCATATCTTCTTGGTGTAGCAATTTTAATGGCCAGTAGTGTAGTTAAGCACTTTGAACATCATGATGTTATTTAACATGTATCAATGAATGTAGATCAAATGGTCACATGATATAAAGACTAACAGAATATACCCAGCAGTATTACAGTATATAGGGATATGGTAGAGAGAAGAGAACAGGAAGATGGGTAGAGGGGGGGGGGGGGGGGCAAGAGGGAGAGCAGGAAAAGCCATAGGTGAAGAGTACCACTGATTTGTGTGTAGTAGTTCTGTGCTGCATTACTGTGGCGGGAGTGTATTGAACTTTTTTAACCCTTTTTTTTCACATAAATGCTGTTTTTCTTGTTTCCTCTAATTTATAGATACTGTATACACCTAGTAGCAGTCAGTTAGTAAAGTTACTCAACAAGACTATTCTAAAATCTTACTTTGAGTTATCAGAAAGGATTAAAAATATTAGAAAATTAACACACCAAAGAGTGAAGTAGAATTTATGCAAGAGAAATTTCTCATTTACATACAAAAGAAACAGACCACAAATAACTGAAATTAGTTTTCTCAGAATTCAGTCGTCTGTCAGCACTTTTGCTAAGAAAACAGAATTAAAGTAACTATTTGGCAGTGATTTGAAAATTACTGCACAGGCACATCAACTGTTGCCTAAGGAACTTCATTTTATGTGAAATGTTGAAAAAAACATTTCTTTGAAACATAATTTCTTCCACATGCGTCAATTATGCTGTCTGTGCATCTGTCTGTGCATATAACTGATAAAAATAAGCACAGAAATTAAGGTAGGCTTCCTCTGTATATAACTCAAGTGCAAAAATATGCCATACTCTCTTACAGAATTTCCTGTTGTTGCTCAGTCACAAGCATTTCGTATCTGAGATCATAGTTAGGGCCTTGTAAGAAACATCTACCAGTTGGTCTGTAAGTAATATGTAGCTGCTACTGCCAAATTGTGGCTAACAGCAAACTCACACATCTGATTGGTGATCACACTGGGCACTTTAACACTAATGGTTGCGATGGCTTCAACACTCGTACTATTTGGATCTTTCACCCACCCCCACCTCCTCCTCTTCACACAGCATCAGCTTATTTCATCTGCACTGACTGGAAATTACACCTTAAATGCTCGATTAGTACAACTTCTCCTCTCTTGTCACTTCCCACACCAGATCTCTTCATACAATTGCACTCACCTTTTCCTCTTCTATCTCTTTCTTAAGTTTCACTGCTTCAGTATTGTACTAGATAAAAGTAAAAATCCATATTTTACAACTGTTAATGAGAATATTTTGCCACCCTCCCCCTCTTCTGCTTCCCAGTATATCCTTACTACCACCTTGTTCCACATGTGTACCCCTAATGCTCCTCCCCTGCCTGAAGTCAGTGACATGCTGAATGCCTCTTTGGACTGTTATGTGCATAGACCATATCAAAATATTTCTGTAACGTATGAAATCATAAATGTAAATTCAAACAACTATTATTACAAGAAGTAATTACATTACGTCACGTTACATTAATACACTACTGGCCATTAAAATTGCTACACCAAGAAGAAATGCAGAAGGTAAACGGGCATTCATTGGACAAATATATTATACTAAAACTGACATGTGATTAAATTTCAATTTGGGTGCATAGATTCTGAGAAATCAGTACCCACAATAACCACCTCTGGCCATTATAATGGCCTTGATACGCCTGGGCATTGAGTCAAACAGAGTTTAGGTGACGTGTACAGGTACAGCTGCTCATGCAGCTTCAACACAATACCACAGTTCATCGAGAGAAGTGACTGGCGTATTGTGATGAGCCAGTTGCTTGGCCACCATTGACCAGATGTTTTCAATTGGTGAGAGATCTGGAGAATGTGCTTGTCAGCGCAGCAGTCAAACATTTTCTGTATCCAGAAAGGCCCGTACAGGACCTGCAACATGCAGTTGTGCATTATCCTTCTGAAATGTAGGGTTTCGCAGTGATCGAATGAAGGGTAGAGCGACGGGTTGTAACACATCCGAAATGTAATGTCCACAGTTCAAAGTGCCGTCGATATGAACAAGAGGTGATCAAGACATGTAACCAATGGCACCCCATACCATCATGCCGGGTGATACGCCAGTATGGTGATGATAAATACACGCTTCCAATGTGCGTTCACTGCGATGTTGCCAAACATCATGACGCTGTAAACAGAAACTGGATTCATCCAAAAAAATGATGTTTTGCCATTCATGCCCCCAGGTTTATCATTGAGTACATCATCACAGGCGCTCCTGTCTGTGATGCAGTTTCAAGTGTAACCGCAGTCATGGTCTCGGAGCTGATAGTCCATGCTGCTGCAAACTTCGTTGAACTGTTCGTGCAGATGGTTGTTGTCTTACAAACGTCCCCATCTTTTGACTCAGGCATTGAGACGTGGTTGCACGATCTGTTACAGCTATGCAGATAAGATGCCTGTCATCTGGACTGCTAGTGATATGAGGCCATTGGGATCCAGCACAGCATTCCGTATTACCCTCCTGAACTCACCGATTCCATATTCTACCAACAGTCATTGTATCTTGACCAACGCGAGCAGCAATGTCGCGATACGATAAACCGCAATCGCGATAGGCTACAATCCGACCTTTATCAAAGTCGGAAACGTGATGATATGCATTTCTCGTCCTTACACAAGGCATCACAACAACGTTTCACCAGGCAACGCCGGTCAACTGCTGTTTGTGTATCAGAAGTCGGTTGGAAACTTTCCTCATGTCAGCACATTGTAGGTGTCGCCACCGGCACCAACCTTGTGTGAATGCTCTGAAAAGCTAATCATTTGCATATCACAGCATCTTCTTCCTGTCAGTTAAATTATACGTCTGTAGTACGTCATCATCATGGTGTAGCAATTTTAATGGCCAGTAGTGTACTTGTTCTGAAGATCATGTGTACAACATTTTGTAATAATGACTAACATGGATTCTTAACATATTTTCTTTACACAATATTATTATTATTACATTCCTTTCTCAGACGTTATGTCTGGTTAAAAATGGAAAGTGACGTGGACCTTGCTCAAGCGAGACTTCCTTTCAACTGTGCAGTATATGTTACATTGCATTTAGGAACTTTCGGGTAATTGAACATGTATCAATAGTTACAGATTTCTGTAGTTGTATATATACGTTTGGATGTAGCTGTATTGCGTTGATGTGCTGGTGGATATTGTGTGGTATGACTCCTGTAGTTTATAGTATAATTGGTATAATGTCAACTTTATCCTGATGTCGCATGTCCTTAACTTCCTCAGCCAGTTGAATGTATTTTTCAATCTTTTCTCCTGTTTTCTTCTGTATATTTGTTGTATTGGGCATGGATATTTTGATTGGTTGTGTTAATTTCTTCTTTTTATTGGTAAGTATGATGTCAGGTTTGTTATGTGGTGTTGTTTTATATGTTATAATGGTTCTGTTCCAGTATAATTTGTATTCATCATTCTCCAGTACATTTTGTGGTGCATACTTGTATGTGGGAACGTGTTGTTTTATTAGTTTATGTTTTATGGCAAGTAGTTGACGTATTATTTTTGCTACATTGTCATGTCTTCTGGGGTATTCTGTATTTGCTAGTATTGTACATCCGCTTCATCTACATCTACATTTATACTCCGCAAGCCACCCAACGGTGAGTGGCGGAGGGCACTTTACGTGCCACTGTCATTACCTCCCTTTCCTGTTCCAGTTGCGTATGGTTCGCGGGAAGAATGACTGTCTGAAAGCCTCCGTGCGCACTCTAATCTCTCTAATTTTACATTCGCGATTTCCTCGGAAGCTATAAGTAGGGGGAAGCAATATATTCGATACCTCATCCAGAAACGCACCCTCTCGAAACCTGGCGAGCAAGCTACACCGCGATGCAGAGCGCCTCTCTTGCAGAGTCTGCCACTTGAGTTTGTTAAATATCTACGTAACGCTATCACGGTTACCAAATAACCCTGTGACGAAACGCGCCGCTCTTCTTTGGATCTTCTCTATCTCCTCGATCAACCCGATCTGGTACGGATCCCACACTGATGAGCAATACTCAAGTATAGGTCGAACGAGTGTTTTGTAAGCCACCTCCTTTGTTGATGGACTACATTTTCTAAGGACTCTCCCAATGAATCTCAACCTGGTACCCGCATTACCAACAATTAATTTTATATGATCATTCCACTTCAAATCGTTCCGCACGCATACTCCCAGATATTTTACAGAAGTAACTGCTACCAGTGTTTGTTCCGCTATCATATAATCATACAGTAAAGGATCCTTCTTTCTATGTATTCGCAATACATTACATTTGTCTATGTTAAGGGTCAGTTGCCACTCCCTGCACCAAGTGCCTATCCGCTCCAGATCTTCCTGCATTTCGCTACAATTTTCTAATTCTGCAACTTCTATGTATACTACAGCATCATGCGCGAAAAGCCACATGGAACTTCTGACACTATCTACTAGGTCATTTATATATATTTTGAAAAGCAATGGTCCCATAACACTCCCCTGTGGCACGCCAGAGGTTACTTTAACGTCTGTAGACGTCTCTCTATTGATAACAACGTGCTTTGTTCTGTTTGCTAAAATCTCTTCAATCCAGCCACACAGCTGGTCTGATATTCCGTAGGCTCTTACTTTGTTTATCAGGCGACAGTGCAGAACTGTATCGAATGCCTTCCGGAAGTCAAGAAAAATAGCATCTACCTGGGAGCCTGTATCTAATATGTGATGTGATCTACTGTTTCTATTTGTTGTTTGCAAAGTCTGCATTTATCTGTTGTGGTATTGGGATCTTTAATAATATACCTGCTGTAATATCTGGTGTTTATTGTTTGATCCTGTATTGCAATCATGAATCCTTCCTTCTCACTGTATATATTGCCTTTTCTTAGCCATGTGTTGGATGCTCCTTGATCGATGTGTGGCTGTGTTAGATGATACGGGTGCTTGCCATGTAGTGTTTTCGTTTTCCAATTTACTCTCTTTGTATCTGTTGATGTTATGTGATCTAAAGGGTCGTAGAAGTGGTTATGAAATTGCAATGGTGTAGCCGATGTATTTATATGAGTGACTGCTTTGTGTATTTTGCTAGTTTCTGCTTGTTCTATAAAGAATTTTCTTAAATTGTCTACCTGTCCATAATATAGGTTTTTTATGTCGATAAATCCCCTTCCTCCTTCCTTTCTGCTTAATATGAATCTTTCTGTTGCTGAATGTATGTGATGCATTCTATATTTGTGGCATTGTGATCGTGTAAGTGTATTGAGTGCTTCTAGTTCTGTGTTACTCCATTTCACTACTCCAAATGAAGGTCAATATTGGTATAGTGTAAGTACTTATAGCTTTTGTCTTGTTTCTTGCTGTCAATTCTGTTTTCAGTATTTTTGTTAGTCTTTGTCTATATTTTTCTTTTTGTTCTTCTTTAATATTTGTATTATCTATTCCTATTTTTTGCCTGTATCCTAGATATTTATAGGCATCTGTTTTTTCCATCGCTTCTATGCAGTTGCTGTGGTCATCCAATAAGTAATCTTCTTGTTTAGTGTGTTTTCCCTTGACTATGCTATTTTTATTACATTTGTGTGTTCCAAAAGCCATATTTATATCATTGCTGAATACTTCTGTTATCTTTAGTAACTGGTTGAGTTGTTGATTCGTTGCTGCCAGTAGTTTTAGATCATCCATGTATACCAAGTGTGGTATGCTCCAGTAATGTTATATCCATAATTTGTAGTATTTAGCATGTTGTGTAGTGGGTTCAGAGCAAGGCTGAACCAGAAAGGACTTAATGAGTCTCCTTGGTATATTCCACACTTAATCTGTATTGGCTGTGATGTGATATTATTTGAATTTGTTGGATATTAAGTGTGGTTTTCCAATTTTTCATTACTATGTTTAGGAACTGTATCAATTTAGGATCTACTTTGTATATTTCCAATATTTGTAGTAACCATGAGTGGGGTACACTATCAAAAGCTTTTTGGTAATCAATGTATGCGTAGTGTAGCGACCTTTGTTTAGTTTTAGGTTGATATGTCACGTCTGCATCTATTATCAGTTGCTCTTTACATCGTTGCAGCAGCCTTTTTGTTCTTCATTTATAATTTTGTTCTGTGTTGTATGTGTCATTAATTTCTGTGTAATGACTGAAGTTAATATTTCGTATATTGTTGGTAGGCATGTTATGGGGCAATATTTTCCTGGGTTTGCTGTGTCTGCTTGATCTTTAGGTTTCAGATAAGTTATTCCTTGTGTATGTGTATCAGGGACTATGTATGGGTCTTCAATGTAACTGTTAAATGATTTAGTTAGATGTGAATGTGTTGAGGTGAACATCTTAAGCCAGAAATTTGCTAATTTATCTTTTCCAGGGGCTTTCCAATTGTGTGTAGAATTAATTGCTCGGGTGACTTCATGTTGCAAAATTATCACTTCAGGCGTTTGTGGTATCATCCTGTATGTGTCTGTTTCTGCTTGTATCCACCGTGCATGTCTGTTATGTTGTACCGGGTTTGACCATATGTTGCTCCAGAAGTGTTCCATGTCTGTTATGTTTGGTGGATTGTCTATTTTAATGTGTGTCTTATCTATTGTCTGATAAAATGTCTTTTGGTTTGTGTTGAATGTTTGGTTTTGTTTCCTTCTATTTTCACTTTTTTTGTATCTTCTAAGTCGTTTGGCCAATGCTTGTAACTTCTGCTTCTTTTCATCTAATTGCTCTATCGCTTCTTGTTGTGAGATTTTACCTAACCTTTTTCGGTTTTTGTCTGATATTACATTTCTTATAAATTGTGTTGGCTGTCCAATGCCTTTTCTCAGTTTTTCTATTATGATCTGCAGCCTGTGTTGCCATGTTGGTTTTGTGGGTTTCTTCTGTGTGTTAGTTGGTTCTGATCTCTGCCTAGTGTGTATATTTAGTGTAGTGAGTGGTCCTATATAAACCAGTAGTTGCAACTCTTCCATAGTTGTATTTTCATTTATTTTGTTGTGTATGATTGTGTTGATAGTTGTTATTGCTGTTTCGACTTGTGGGTTATTTGGGAGTCTATGCTAGAATGGTCTAATGTCTGTATTTGTGTCTTTGTATTCTATATATGTCAGCTGAAATTTTTCTTCTATATCTAACATGTGTGTCACTTTGTGTTCTATTTGTGCTTGATCTAGTGGCTGTCTTAAGATTTAGTTTTCCTCTGATTGTTTAATTGATGCGTGTTGTTCTTTGTTTGTTTTCTCTGGGATGTTTGAGTCGAGTACTGTATTTTCTTCTTCTTTTGATTGCACAGTGTTTTGTTCCAGTATTTGTTGTACTTGTTGTTTAATGTTTTCTAATTCTGACTGGGGTATCCTGTTATTTTTGATTATTACACGGATCTGATCAGCTAGTTGTTGTTCTGTTAAGAATTTCAATTCTGGGTATCTGGTAATAAATGTTGTGTATACTTGTGATCTGTATCCAGTTGTGTTGGTTCCTACGTTTTTTGCTTGGTAATAAAAGAACATGAGGTGTCAGTTAACTTCATCTGACCATCTCATCCTCTGGCTTTGTTTTCCTTCTAGAGTGGTTGCAGGAAGCATATCCTGCAAAACACCTTTATTTGGATTTAAATCATTTGCCATGTGGCTAGCAGTGTCATTACCATTGTGGACGGGCACAGGGTTCAAGCGTCGTTCCCGACCATGACAGCGCTTGTCCGAGGCTTCATTAATTGTGTCCTGAACCAACTGATCACACTAAAAGGGGGGTTAACCCTATTAGTGGTTTGTTCTTTTTGTCGCCTTTTACGACTGGCAGAACATATCGGAGGCCTATTCTTTTCCTGGGCCTCCACGGGGTTTATTATAATAATAATAATTATTATTATTTTTGTTATTATTACTTTACAGTTACTACTTCATATCTAAAAATTCATCTGTTGAGTAGAAGGAGTTGTCATTCAGAAATTCTTTTAATTTGTTTTTAAATGTTGGCTGGCTATTTGTCAGACTTTTAATGCTATTTGGCAAATGACCAAAGATTTTTGTGGCAACACAATGCATCCCTTTCTGTGCCAAAGTCAGATTTAACCCAGAATAGTGAAGATCATCCTTTCTTCTGGTGTTGTAGCTACGCACTTTCCTGTTATTTTTGAACTGGTGAGGGATATTAATAGCAAATTTCATAAGTGAATATATGTATTGCGAAGGTATTGTGAATATCCCGAGTACCTTAAATAAACATCGGTAAGGTGACCTTGTGTGGGTTCCAACTATTATTCTGATTGCACTCTTTTGCGCAATGAATCCTTTTTCTCTTAATGGTGAATTACCCCAAAATATGATGCCATATGGAAACAGTAAACGAAAATAGGCACAGTAGGCTAATTTACTGATATGTTTATCACCAAAATTCCCAACTACTTTAATATCATAAGTAGCTGAACCTAAGTGTTTCAGCAGATCATCAATGCGTTTCCTCCAATTCAATTTCTCATCAATGCACACACCCAGAAAGTTTTATATTCCGCCTTAACAACAGATTTCTGTTCAAAAACTATATTTATCAATGGTGTTATGCCGTTTACTGTGCAGAATTGTATGTACTGTGTTTTCTTCAAAATTTAGTGAGGTTCATTTGCAGAAAAAAACTTAATAATTTTCTGAAAGGTGTTATTTAAAATTTCCTAAGCTGATTCTTGTTTGTTGGATGTGGTTACTGTACTTGTATCATCATCAAAAAGAACTAGCCTTGCATCTTCATTAATATAGAGTGGTAAGTCATTAATATATATTAAGAACAATAAGGGACCCAAGACTGAACTCTGTGGTACACCGTTCTTGATACCTCCCCAGTTACAGGACTCTGCTGATTTTTGCAGACTATCTGTACTGTTAATTTCAGTCTTCTGCATACTTCCAGTTAAATATGAATTAAATTATCTGTGCACAGTCCCACTCACACCACAATACTTAAGCTTATCTAGAAGTATTTCATGATTCACACAATCAAAAGCCTTTGAGAAATCACTAAATATCCCAACGGGTGATGTTCAGTTATTCAGAACACTTAATATTTGGACAGTGAAAGCATATATAGCATTTTCTGTTGAAAAGCCTTTCTGAAAACCAAATTGACATTTTGTTATTACTTTGTTTTTACAAATATGTGGCACTACTCGTGAATACATTACTTTTTCAATAATTTTGGATGAAACTGTTACAAGCTATATTGAGTAGTTGTTAGCGTCAGACCTATCCCCTTTTTTATGCAATGGTTTAACAATAGCTTATTTCAGTCCATCTGGAAAAATGTCCTATTTCTGTGGTCTACTACGTATGTGGCTGAGACTCCTACGTATCTATTGGGAACAGGCCTTTAGTACTTAGTTGGAAATGCCTTCAGTTTCATGTGAGCTGTTACATTTGAGTGAATTTATTATTTTCCTAATTTCAGTAGGAGAGGCGGGTTGAATTTCAAATTGCATAGATATTGGATCTTCCATGTACTGTCTTGCATTTTCTAATGACTAGCTGGATCCCATTTTCTATACAACATTTGAAAATTGATTATTAAAAATGTTTTCTACTTCTGATTTTTTGTTAACAAACTTTTCATTGATTTTGATAGAAATACAGTCTTCCTCCTTTCTTAATACAGTGCAGTAGTTTTTATAATGTTTCACTGTTTCTGGATCATTACTCCTTCTAGCTATTAGTTACATTTCACTTTTCGGTTTACAAGATATTTTTATCCTTTCAGTAAGCCATGGCTTTTTAAATTGTTTCTTACAACTATTTCTCACTGTTTTCTTAGGGAAACTGTTTTCAATGTACTCGCAAAGGTATCATGAAATAGTTTAAATTTTAAATTAGCTACAGGTTCTCTGTACACCTCATCCCAGTCTAACTGTTGCAAACTTTCCATAAAATTTGCAGTTATTAAATCATTAATTGAATTCACAGTTTTGGAGGATTGTTTTGCATTACTGTAGGGAGCTATGCCATATACTGTATCATGATACTATGCATCATGATCAGACAAACCATTCTTGACAGGAAAAGTTTTCATTTGATTAAATTTATCTTGGTCTATAAAATTATTAACTATCAGTGTGCTGCTTTCCTGTACCAACCTAGTAGGAAAATCAATAACTGACATCAAATTGAAAGAACCCAGTAATACTTCAAGGTCAAGCTTTCTATTGGACTCTTTGGAGAAAATCTACATTGAAATCTCCACAAACAATAATTTGCTTCCTGCACTCTGACAGTTAGCACCACCAAGAATCCAAGTTTTTCAAAAATATCAGAAAATTTTCCAATGGGGACCTATAACAGATGCAATTATTTATCTTGTCCATATCTGTGACTATATGATGCTCAGAAAGGCATAGTACATCTCTTCCACTCTCAGTTCCTAAATCCTCTTAACAAACAAGAAGCTCATCTACTTTGTTTTTTAATCCCCTGATATTCTGATGAAATACACTAACATTACTTTTCACTGTGCTATAATGAAAATCTTGTGACGTACTAACATTATTTTTCACAGTACTTTTATTAGAATCTTGTGACATTTTAACACCTCTAGTACCTGCTGTCCAAGTTTCTTATTAAGCTCAATTTCATTAAATGTTGAATCATTGGACAATGATCTTAGCCTAATAAAGAGATACTCCAATGAGTTTCAGTGCCCTCCTTAAAGATTTTGCTATCATCCCAGCCAATTTACCCTTCCCTTTCCTAATTAAACAAATTTGAAATATCTCATACTGTGCCTGATGGACAACTGTAGGCTACTACCTACCCCTTAGCTCTCGGTCAGATGAAAATGTTTTAAACTATCAAGATCCGAACTAACAGTCTTTGGTCTCAGTGCCATTGCACAATAACACATTAGCAGCATAGCCATTGAGTGTGTGTGCTTGTGGATTTAGGGTACTCAAAAGTAAGGTTATTAGCACCTTTGCTAAACAAGCCTGAGTTGAATTTTGCTAAAACAGATAAACCTAAAAATGTATAAAAAATAAACTCACTTAAGTCACTATCACTCTCTCCTCACTTTTTACTGATATTAATCTAAAAAGACATATTCAATCATGAAGAAAGTAAAACAATTGACATTGTCAATGTTAAAATGCCCTGTAGAAATCTTAAGAGATGTATAGAATAATAGCTGCAAAAAATAACTCACAAATGTGTTGCTGAATTATCAATAACACATAAAAACCATCTCCCTATTTTGGGAGCAAGTAAGACATTCCAGAAAAATTTTGAAGTCTGACCACAATCATCTTATCATCTGCTAAATTAGAAGACAGGTTAGCTTCTAAACTAGCATCTGCCCTGTTGTATGAGTATAAAATACTCTATTTAAAGAGTGGAATACTGAAATATGTACATCAGTGCCACACAATGGAGGGTCCTCTCACTGAAATAGGAAGTTATGCCTCACTGGGCTGTGCCCTACCCATACCTGAGTGAGAAAGACTACATTTCCAATTACTGACCAACAGGAGCTACACCCCAGCTAAGCAGCTGAATTTACAAGCCACAGCTTACGTCATCACTGCTAGCCACTCATCTTCCGACTGAAGCATTACTCCAAACCTCAAAATGAGGATATAACTTGTATAGGCACAACATATTGGACCGTCTGTTAATTTACACTGAGGAATTAAAGAAGCTGGTACACCTGCCTAATATCATACAGGGCCCTGTGAGCATGCAGAAGTGCCACAACCTGACATGGCATGGACTTAACTAATGTCTGAAGTAGTGCTGGAGGGAATTGACACCATCAATCCTGCAGGGCTGTCCATAAATCTTAAAGAGTATGAGGGGGTGGAGATCTCTTCTGCACAGCACATTGAAAGGCATCCAAGATATGCTCAATAATGTTCATGTCTGGGGAGTTTGGTGGACAGCAGAAGTGTTTAAACTCAGAAAGGTGTTCCTGGAGCCACTCTGTTGCAGGTCTGGACGTGTGGGGTGTCACAGTGTCCTGCTGGAACTGTCCAAGTCTGTCGGAATAAACAATGGACATGATTGGAGGCAGGTGATCAGACAGGATGCTTCCATATGTGTCACCTGTCAGAGTCATATCTAGACATACAGGGCTCCCATAACACTCCAACTGCACACACCCCACAACATTACAGAGCCTCCACCAGCTTGAACAGTCGCCTGCTGACATTCAGGGTCCATGGTTTCATGAGGATGTCTACATACCAGTACACCTTCATCCACTCGACATCATATGAAATGGGACTTGTCATACCAGGCAACAGGTTTCCAGTCATCAGCAGTCCAATGTCAGTGTTGACGGGCCCAGGCTTTGTGTCATGCAGTCGTTGAGGGCACACGAGTGGGCCTTCAGCTTTGAAAGCCCATATCGATGACGTTTCATTGAATGGTTTGCACGCTGATACTTGTTGATGGCACAGCAATTTATGGAAGGATTGCACTTCTGTCACGTTGAACAATTATCTTCAGTCGTTATTGGTCCTGTTCTTGCAGGATCTTTTTCCTGATATTCACGGTAAACTTGTGAAATGGTCATACAGAAAAATCCCCACTTCATCGCTACCTCAGAGATGCTTTGTTCCATCGCTCGTGCGCTGACTATAACACCACATTAAGACTCACTTAAATCTTGATCACCTGCCATTATAGCAGCAGTAACCAATCTAACAACTGCACCAGACATTTGTTGTCTTATTTAGGCACTGCTGACTGCAGTGCCGTATTCTGCCTTTTTAGGTATCTTTGTATTTGAATACACATGCCTATACCATTTTCTTTGGCACTTAAGTGTAGAAGTGCTGTTTTAATCTCTTTGGATGTACTTTTGTTTCTTTGTTTCCTCTTAATTTTATGATTGCAATTGGCATATCTACTATGACTGATTCATATGGTCCTCACCTCTGTGAGTCTAATTTCCTAGATATGCCACGTCTTGCTACTTCACCCTATAGCAGCAGTTTATCAACTACTTCGAGTTTTTTTGGATTTTGTCATTTGTCATACTGTTCCTTGTAAGCCTTTTTGTATTGTGCTATTGATTGTACTGCTACATATACAGGGTGAGTCACCTAACGTTACCGCTGGATATATTTTGTAAACCACATCAAATACTGACGAACCGATTCCACAGACCGAACGTGAGTTGAGGGGCTAGTGTAATTGTTTAATACAAACCATAAAAAAATGCACGGAAGTATGTTTTTTAACACAAACCTACGTTTTTTTAAATGGAATCACGTTAGTTTTGTTAGCACATTTTGAACATATAAATAAATACGTAATCAGTGTCGTTTGTTGCATTGTAAAATGTTAATTACATCCGGATATATTGTAACCTAAAGTTGACACTTGAAACCACCGACGTTCAGTTGCATGTTGTAACAAACATGGGCAACGGTCGGCGTGCAGCATCTGCAGGGACATGTTTACGATGACGACCGTGTTTACGAGTGTGGCTGTAGTGCACTGTTGTGGTTTGGTCTAGCTGTCGCAGTGTCCGCATGTAGCGCTTGCTGCTATTGTTATTCTGCATTCATCTCCACACGCAGACCAACTGTAGTACACAATGTTACCAGATGTCTGTGATAGTGTAGTGTTGTAGGAATTGTGACCATGGTGTATTCGAACTCTGAAAAGGCGGAGATGATATTCATCTATGGCGAGTGTCGACAAAATGCAGCTGAAGCCTGCAGGGTGTATGCAGAACGGTACCCGGACAGAGAGCATCCAACGTGCCACACATTGCAAAACATCTACCACCAACTGTATGCAACAGGTATGGTCGTAGCATGCAAATGGGTCCGTAACAGGCCCATCACAGGAGAAGCGGGTGCAGTTGGTGTGTTAGCTGCTGTTGCCATGAACCCACACATGAGTACACGGGAAATTGCGAGAGCCGGTGGACTGAGTCAAAGTGATGTCATGCGCATACTACATCGTCACCGCTTTCACCCGTTTCATGTGTCGCTACATCAGCAATTACATGGTGATGACTTTAATCATCGAGTGCAATTCTGTCAATGGGCATTAACAGAGAATGCGTTGCAGTTCTACCTGTTTACCGATGAAGCAGGTTTCACAAACCACGGGGAGTGAATCTACGGAACATGCATTACTGGTCCGTGGACAATCCTTGCTGGCTCAGACAGGTAGAACTACAGCAACCGTGGACTATAAATGTGTGGTATGGAATCATTGACGACCACCTCATTGGTCCTCACTTCATTGCAGGGGCCAAAACAGCTGCAACATACATCGCGTTTCTACAGAATGATCTGCCAACGTTGCTTGAAAATGTCCCACTGGAAACGCGTCGACGTATGTGGTATCAGCATGATGGTGCACCTGCACATTCCGCAATTAACACTAGGCTGACCCTTTACAGGATGTTCGACGGGCGTTTCATAGGATGTGGAGGATGCATAAATTGGCCAGCCCATTCTCCTGATCTTACACCTCTGGATTTCTTTCTGTGGGCTACGTTAAAGGAGAATGTGTACCGTGATGTGCCTACAACCCTAGAGGATATGAAACAACGTATTGTGGCGACATTACACCAGATGTACTGCGGCGTGTATGACATTCATTACGCCAGAGATTGCAATTGTGTGCAGCAAATGATGGCCACCACATTGAACATCTATTGGCCTGACATGTCGGGACACACTCTATTCCACTCCGTAATTGAAAACGGAAACCACGTGTGTACATGTACCTCACCCCTCATGTTAATGTACATGTGCATCAGTGAGAAAGACCAATAAAAAGGTGTTAGCATGTGGACGTAATGTGCTGTTCCAGTCTCTTCTGTACCTAAGATCCATCACCGTTCCCTATGGATCCCTACGTAATTCAGTGCTCTCCGATACACACGATCGAACAGCGGAGGAGTGGTACTCAAGCGTCAACTTTTGGTTACAATATCTCCGGATGCAAATAACATTTTACAATGCAACAAACGGCACTGATTACGTATTTGTTTATATGTTCAGATGTGATAACAAAACTAATGGGGTTCCATTTAAAAAAATGGTTTGTATTAACCAATGACACTAGCCCCTCTCCTCACGTTCGGTCTGTGGAATCGATTCATCTGTATTTGATGTGGTTTACGAAATATATCCAGTGGTAATGTTAGGTGACTCACCCTGTATGTGCTTCTTGCATTATGATTTATAATCTGCTCATATATGACCGAGTGTCATGACTTACCTTTGCTGATTCTTGTTGCAATGTTTGTGAGATGTTTACCTTTCTGCCATACATCTGTTCAAAAGGTGTGTACCCTGTACTACTGTGTAGTGTCACGTTGAATAAAAAAATTACATACACTGCCCACTTATCCCATGCCCTGATATCCTGTCATGAAGTGTCTCAAGTACTCTATTACTATATGGTAACTTCTTTCTAGTGCACTATTTCACTATGGATGGTATGCCATTGAGTGTATCTTGCTAACACACAACAATTTATAAACTCTCTTAAAAAGATCACCTACAAAATTTAAGCACTTACAGAATTCCGTATTTCAAAACTAAATGTTCCACAAATGCTTCTTCTACTGTCTCAGCATCTTGTCATTCTATTGGTACAGCTAACATCAACTTACTTAAATTGTCTTGGGATATCAACATGTAGCTTTTACCTAATTTTGATACATTTAGGGGGCCTACAATGTCCGTCCACTGAAAACTTTTTGAATAGACTTCCAGCAAACGTACAGTCTGTCCTTCCCAATGGCATTTTCATGTTTGCCTGTGCAAACTTATTCTTTTGACATGATTGACACTTACATATGTATTCTTTGATACACGTTTCATTCCTTTCCATTGCTTGTACTGCTTCGTCCTCTCGAACACACTATGTATGCCCGGGTGTCCTCCCAATAGATTATCATGCATTTCTTTTAATATTCGTTGCTCTTTCCTCAGGACTCATCTCGCTTTCTCTAGCATCATACTTTGTGTCTACTTATGTCTCCTCATCACTTTCTATTTCAGCACTTGCTTGGGTTAGTCACACATTCATCCAATTACCCTTTTCTTTTTCTTCAAGCTGATCCCTGTCAGTAGGGATATGCTCTGTGGGCTGTATTCTACTAAGAGCACCTGCATTGCTATTCAACCTATCTGGCTTGTAGTTTACTTCATAGTCATATTCACTGAGTTTAAGTCTTCAGTTCAGGAGTCTTGAACTAGGGTCCTTTATGCTGAATATCCCTGTTAATGACCTATAGTCTGTTACCATTATAAATTGTCATCATATATGTATGACTGGAATTGCGTCACTGCAAATATGAGGGGCATTCAATAAGTAATGCAACATTTTTTTCTGAAAGGAGGTTGGTTTTACTCATGATTCAAATACACATATTATTTCCCACTCTTTTGGCTATAAAACCCTATTTTTCAACATTATTTCCAAAGAATGCAATGGCCTTACACCACTTTACTGGGAGGCTCTGTATGCCCGCATAGTACATGTGCAAGTAATTGTGCATAGATGATCCTTTATTACTCTCTTGCAGTTCCTTCTCCACTGTTATGGGTATATCTTGCCCTTGTACATGTAACACTTCTCCCACATAATCTAACTTAACTTTATGCTCCATTAAAAAATCTCTACCGACCAACCAGTTATCTGCGATGTCTAACCCTGACCCATACACATGAAAGTTGTGCCTGACTTCTCCAGCATCTTCTATACTTGGGTGCAGTTTCACCACACCCAAAGTACTTACTGTTTCACTGGTGACATCCTTCACCAAAGCCTTTTTGCATCATCTTTTCTGACTTTATAATTTACACACCCACTCCCTTTTGTTAAGAAACACAGCTGTGCCCCTGTATCTATCAACAGTTTTAATTTCCTCTTGAACTCTACACATCATAACACTAGCACATCATTTTCTGTGGCACAGTCTGTTACCCTAATTGTTGGTTTGTTTAACATGACAAGGCCTGACTGTGCGGCTTCATCACCCTTTTGTTTCTCTGCACTTTCTGTGCCTCATTAGGCACTGGCAATCTACCCTTTTTGCATGTATACCAAGACCCTTCATGACATTCCCTAGTGTAGTGCCCTGTTTGTTTACACTTGAAACAATTCATGTCTTTTGTCTTGTAGCAACACTGTTACCCTGCAGATTACACTGCAAGCATCTCCATTCACAGTGAATGCAAATTAACCTCTTTTCAGTTCCATTTTAATGTCTTGGGTCTATTTCCAATATTTTTCTTGCCATCATTGCATTCCTTCTGCTTTGTTTCTCCTACACTTACTTGCTGTATGTCCTTGTAACCCACACATGAAACATTTTAACTCTTTACTTTCCCAAGGCAACTTCATTGTTTTGCTTGCACACTCACCCCAAATTGGGGAGCTGTTCCTCTTTCTCTAATTGACAATAGAGCACTTTCTTCCTGTAATGCTTATTCAACTGCTGCTGATTATGCAATTTTGTCACCGCTACTTCTGACAATTTTTTTATATTTTATCATTACTCAGTCCTTGTCCAGTTATCAAACACACTAAATAAAAAATAAATAAAATAGCTGGAGTACACATGCAGTGTTCATAACTAAAATTCATTGATGTCAAAACTCCACTCTAACTCAAATAAATAGAAGCCTAATTGACAGATTATGTATTAATTCTAACGGAAGTAATGAAAATTATTCAAAGTCGAAACTAGATTCACATCAATAATATAAGTTCAGCTGAGTAACTGGGAGGAATAAAACAGAGCCCTGACCATTGTAGAATAACTTAAGTTCCCACCGCACAGAAATGAAATTTTTCGAAGTGACACAACTGGTGATGTGAAAAATTTCTGTCCCCAACAAACATATGGCTGGATGACTCTCAAACAAGCATAGATCTAGCATCTTCAACTCTGACCTAAACCATGTAAATGAGAAAGATGGCTGCCTTTCTTTTATGCCCTCAGCTGCCCCCTCCATGCAAAAACCGTATATCTAAGTCACTTGATGACCTCATGCCACCAACAGCCTCATTTACAACTTTTTATATTTAAATTTCGTTAAATATTTGAACATGGCATCAAATGCATGCTAAGAATCAAAACAAAATAAATTTATATACGGTATTACACTTTATTCTGTGTGCAGCAGCCTGCCCAAAAATAATGTTAACTAAATTTAAGTTTTTGTTGTTGTGCTCAGATGGTCTCTATACCATCAATTACTACATTAAAATTCCTAATAGGAATTTTCTGGCCCTTTCCAATGCCACAATCATAATTAATGTCACTATACTAGTTTATGAACTATTTGCAAAATTATGCAAATTATAGAACAATTAATTATAAATGACAATGAAAATTATAAATCTTACATGCTAAATGTTGCTTCTGGTGTGTAATCACATCTGTCTGCCTTGCTAATTGTGTAGGTGAGTTGGAGTAAATGATATGCTGATTTTAATTAAAAGTTCAATAAGAATGTCTCCCAGGTTAATCAGTTAATTAATGGTACATGTGAATACGTCAATTGATGCATTATGAAGAGCACTACAGTTCAATAGGTTGATCTCTTTGGTAAACTACTATTATGAAAGTTATGAATTATTTACTGATTTCAATTCAATATATCTTCTTAGTGCTGTAACTTCTCTCACACATTAATTGCAAACTTATCTGCAGTTTGTGCAAATGTGAAGAATATAAATCTAGACATTGTGGGTTGATGGTGGAAATGACATCATGTCTACCTCATTTGAATATTCACAGTAGCATATGGCCCAGGCACTCCCATGCTGGTCAGCTATGCCATCTTTGTGTACTGCTGCTAGCCTCACAGCCACCTGTTGAAAGCTTGCTTGCCTGACTTGCAACACAATTCGTACAAACCAACTGTTGGGCTTGATCAGAATTAATCACCCATTCTTAAATATGGTACATCTGTCATATTTCTCATCAAGATTCATTGAATTTGTCTGCAAAAGTTAAAATTGCTACTGGTATCTGATGTCATTTGAAAATTAGAATGTACTGTGAGATTTGTTTTCATATTACTTGTGCTCCACTCAGTAATCTGACTTTATTTCATTGGCTTTCTTTGAAAAAATTAAAATTGTGGATACTTGTTAGAACCACTTGTAGCAGCAGTTTATCTTTTCAGTTACTGATGTCTTCATATATTACAGTGTGGCTTAGTATGTTGATGTTTCTGTGTATGGAATTGTTTACAGCTACTTTAAACATGTTCTGATGGTATTTAGTTTCACTCATTTAATGTACTACAATCTGTAGTTTCCTGATGCAACAGTTTCACAGAATTTCCCTTGCCTTCATTGATATTAATGGAATTAATATTTTGAGATTTAGATGTGTAAAATGTATGAACAGTGATCCTATATCTTCTTTTGGAGGATTTGTATAGATTTGTGACTATAAAATTAATCGATTCTCAAAGAATGGACAATTTGAACATTTTGACTTCTTTTCTTGAAACAAACAAAAATAAATAAATAATAATGCTCTCCAGCCACTAACCTACCTGGTTTTGTTATTTTATAAATTAACAAATAAAGCATCATTTACATACCACTTTACAGTCACCGTCATTTTCCAGTTTATTATGGTTATGTCTTCCACCATATTAACATTCTGATCAAGGAAGTAATGTTTTTGTTGCTACAGCCTGTTTTGTGTCTTTGACATACAGCATCTTTATGTTATCACTGTCTCAAATATTTAGGAGAGGATGATGTGCCTCAACAGTAAATGCAGTCTTTGTTAAAGTCTCAGCTACTTCAGTTTAGTGACTAACGAATTCCTTCCCTAGCCAGCTCTTCATAAAACTCAATATTTGGTAATTACAGCATGTAATAGCGAGAGTGGAGCAAAGGTGATAGCCTTCAATCATGTGATAACTTAAAATAATGCACCGTCAGCTTTAAGGTGCTTGGAGAAGCTACAGCTGCAATATTTCTGCTGACACACTGCGTATACCAGCAAATAATAATAATGTACTGGATACTGACACCGAGCAGATATTAAGTCTAAACTCTTAGGATTTAGTCTGAATTATTATGAAAATATACCATTAATAGTAGTAGTTAGGACTTGTTCTTGTGGTGTTCAGTCCAGAGACTGGTTTCATGCAGCTCTCCATGCTACTCTACCCTGTGCAATCTTCTTCATCTCTTGGTCTCCCTCTACGATTTTTACCCTCCATGCTGCCCTCCAATACTAAATTGGCGATCCCTCGAAGCCTCAACACATGTCCTAGCAACCGATCCCTTCTTCTAGTCAAGTTGTGCCACTAACTTCTCTTCTCCCCAATCCTATTCAATACTTCCTCATTAGTTATGTGATCTACCAACCTAATCTTCAGCATTCTTCTGTAGCACCACATTTCAAAAGCTTCTATTCTTTTCTTGTCTAAACTATTTATCGTCCATGTTTCACTTCCATACATGGCTACACTCCATACAAATACTTTCAGAAACGACTTCCTGACACTTACATCTATACTCGATGTTAACAAATTTTTCTTCTTCAGAAGCGCTTTCCTTGCCATTGCCAGTCTACATTTTATATCCTGTCTACTTCGACCCTCATCAGTTATTTTGCTCCCCAAATAGCAAAATTCCTTTACTACTTTAAGTGTCTCATTTCCTAATCTAATTCCCTCAGCATCACCCGACTTAATTCGACTACATTCCATTATCCTCATCTTGCTTTTGTTGATGTTCATCTTATACCCTCTATTCAAGACACTATCCATTCCATTCAACTGCTCTTCCAAGTCCTTTGCTGTCTCTGACAGAATTACAATGTCATTGGCGAACCTCAAAGTTTTTATTTCTTCTCCATGGATTTTAATACCTACCCCGAATTTTTCTTTTGTTTCCTTCACTGCTTGCTCAATATAAAGATTGAATAACATCGGGGAGAGACTACAACCCTGTCTCAGTCCCTTCCCAACAACTGCTTCCCTTTCATGTCCCTCGACTCTTATAACTGCCATCTGGTTTCTGTACAAATTGTAAATAGCCTTTCGCTCCCTATATTTTACCCCTGCCACCTTCAGAATTTGAAAGAGAGTATTCCAGTCAACATTGTCAAAGGCTTTCTCTAAGTCTACAAATGCTAGAAACATGGGTTTGCCTTTCCTTAATCTATTTCCTAAGATAAGTCGTAGGGTCAGTATTGCCTCACATGTTCCAACATTTCTACGGAATCCAAACTGATCTTCCCCAAGGTTGGCTTCTACCAGTTTTTCCAATCGTATGTAAAGAATATGTCTTAGTATTTTGCAGCCGTGGCTTATTAAACTGATAGTTTGGTAATTTTCACATCCATCAACACCTACTTTCTTTGGGATTGGAAGTATTATATTCTTCTTGAAGTCTGAGGGTATTTCACCTGTCTCATACATCTTGCTCACCAGATGGTAGAGTTTTGTTAGGCCTGGCTCTCCCATGGCTGTCAGTAGTTCTAATGAAACGTTGTCTGCTCCCGGGGCCTTGTTTCGACTCGGGTCTTTCAGTGCTCTGTCAAACTCTTCACGCAGTATCATATCTCCTATTTCCTCTTCATCTACATTCTATTCCATTTCCATAATATTGTTCTCAAGAACATTGCCCTTGTATAGACTCTCTATATACTCCTTCCACCTTTCTGCTTTCCCTTCTGTGCTTAGAACTGGGTTTCCATATGAACTCTTGATATTCATACAAGTGGTTCTCTTTTCTCCAAAGGGCTCTTTAATTTTCCTGTAGGCAGTATCTATCTTACCTCTAGTGAGATAAGCCTCTACATCCTTACATTTGTCCTCTAGCCATCCCTGCTTAGCCATTTTGCACTTCCTGTCGATTTCATTTTTGAGACGTTTGTATTCCTTTTTACCTTCTTCATTTACTTGATTTTTGTATTTTCTCCTTTCATCAATTAAATTCAATATCTCTTCTGTTACCCAAGGATTTCTACTAGCCCTCGTCTTTTTACCTACTTGATCCTCTGCTGCCTTCAGTATTTCATCTCTCAAAGCTACCCATTCTTCTTCTACTGTATCTCTTTCCCCCATTCTTGCCAATCGTTCCCTAATGCTCTTCCTGGAACTCTCTACAGCCTCTGGTTCTTTCAGTTTATCCAGGTCTCATCTCCTCAAATTCCCACCATTTTGCAGTTTCTTCAGTTTTAATCTACAGTTCATAACCAATGTACTGTAGTCAGAGTCCACATCTGCCCCTAGGAAATGTCTTACAATTTAAAACCTGGTTCCAGAATCTCTGTCTTACCATTATACAATCTATCTGAGACCTTCTAGTATCTCCAGGCTTCTTCCATGTATACAAACTTCTTTCTTGATTCTCGAACCAAGTGTTAGGTATGATTAAGTTATGCTCTGTTCAAAATTCTACCAGGCGGCTTCCTCTTTCATTCCTTACTCTCATTCCATATTCACCTGCTACGTTTCCTTCTATTCCTTTTCCTACTGTTGAGTTCCAGTCGCCCATGACTATTAAATTTTCATCTCCCTTCACTATCTGAATAATTTCTTTTATCTCATCATACATTTCATCAATCTCTTCGTCATCTGTGGTCCTAGTTGGCATATAAACTTTTACTACTGTGGTAGGCATGGGCTTTGTTTCTATCTTAGCCACAATAATGCTTTCACTATGCTGTTTGTAGTAGCTTACTCGCATTCCTATTTTCCTATTCACTATTAAACCTACTCCTGCATTATCCCTATTTGATTTTGTGTTTATAACCCTGTATTCACCTAACCAGAAGTCTTGTTCCTCCTGCCACCGAACTTCACTAATTCCCGCTATATCTAACTTTAACCTATCCATTTCCCTTTTTAAATTTTCTAACCTACCTGCCTGATTAAGGGATCTGACATTCCATGCTCCAATCCGTAGAACGCCAGTTTTCTTTCTCCTGATAACAACGTCCTCCTGAGTAGTCCCCCGCCCAGAGATCCAAGTGGGGGACTATTTTACCTCCAGAATATTTTACCCTAGAGGACACCATCATCATTTAACCATACAGTAAAGCTGTATGCCCTTGGGAAAAATTATGGCTGTAGTTTCTTCTTGCTTTCAGCCGTTCACAGTACCAGCACAGCAAGGCCGTTTTGGTTAATGTTACAAGGCCAGATCAGTCAATCATCCAGACTGTTGCCCCTACCACTACTGAAAAGGTTGCTGACCCTCTTCAGGAACCACACGTTTGTCTGACCCCGCAACAGATACCCATCCGTTGTGGTTGCACCTGTGGTACGGCTATCTGTATCACTGAGGCACGCAAGCCTCCCCACCAATGGCAAGGTCCATGGTTCATAAGGGATACCATACTTAAAAACCACCAAACTTGCTAAATTCCAGATTGACAAGACCTTACCTCTCTGCCTTGGATAATGTAATGTTGCAGCCTCTTATTTCCCTTGTAGTTACCAGCAACCTATCCTTTCTATATTAATGGTGCGCAGATACTATTCTTTCTATATTTATGGTGCTCAGATTTTACGAATACTCGGCACTACTTGCAGATGTTGTAACTAAAACTCTTTGTTAAGGACCCTGTAATAATTAATGCTGTGGATTGTGATGTATAGGGTGGATCATGATTATTGTTGAAAACTGACACAGGTGAAAGTATATGATAGTGGAAGTAAAAACAGTCGAATTAACATGGGGCCAAGTAAGGGCTGTTTGTGAGATGTTGAGAATGTGCGCTTATGAACTGTTCAGTATAAAGTATTGTCTTAATTAGTACAAGTATATTTGAAATGTAAACTTACAGGTAGGTCCTCATGTAATGGAGGGCAAATTTCAGCTGTGGTTTGCAAGTGTGGTACTCAATTGATGTAACACCAGGACATTTTCCTGTTGATTTTAGTTCATATCTAACACACCTGTATGGTCCAAAATGGATAAGTGGCTCAGGACCTGTAGTTTGGCATCCAAGATCCCTTGACTTTAACCACATGGAATTATTTTGTCTGTAGTCTCATTAAAGTTAAGTTTATGGCCTTCCCATTGATAAGTTTGAAAAACTAGGAGCAGCAAACTTTACAATCTCTTGATGAGTTACTCAGTGATGCAGGAGTGTATGAAACAATTCACAACACAGAACAGAGATGAGTGTAATACTGGACTTAAAAGTGAAGATGATAGTGTAACACCTCCTGATATAGATATGAGTGTTCTGTAAACTGTAGCATGTAACATCCTGAAGTCATATAGTATTTTGTGTTAAGGTTGACCATGTGAGAAATTTGAGCACAGTTAGAGTAGGACATAATAAGAATGTTTTCAATTCAAGTGCATTTGTACTAAGTGGGACAAGACTTCATAGTGCAATCAGTGGCCACAATTTTCTCATAATTGATTTGTTTGTGGACCCATATTTCCTTCTGCTACCATATACTTTCACTCATCTCCATTGTTGCTAGTAATCATGATATACTTAATACATAGAATGTAACTTTGGCAGTGGTAGTGGAAATATCACTTTTGTTGAAATGTGGTATTTGGATGTCCTTTTGCAGCAACCTAATTATTGCTAAAGTTTAGAGACTACCATATGCTGAACATGTTAATCTATGACTGCATGTCACAGAAGGTTCCCACATATAGAGCTGGAAGACTGATTGGATGTAATTATATTCTGATGATGCATAATTTTCGCTTCACATTCTTCACATTGTATATACTTTTTCCTATCCTAGATGTAATGTACGTATGCATGAATTATCTCTGGAATTCTCATCAGGATTCATTGACTTTTTGTGCAAAGTTAAAATTGTTATTGGTATGTAATGCACTCCCAAAATGAGAATGTGCTCTATGTGGGTAGTTGTTATACACATTGGCAGCAGCAGTTTGTCTTTGAGTGTTTGATGCCTCCATATGTTACAACATCACACTGCTCTGCTCTTTGCAGAGGTGACACTTTTGTGTACTTCTTTCATCTCATACGTGTATGACAGGGTATATGCCATACCATGGCAATAAAATATATCCACAACAGGTGGTCATTAAATGGCATCTCTAATTTTAATAGATGAAAATATCAACACAGTCACATATTTGTGCTCCTGATGTTAGTATAGTGCAGTTTCAGGAAAGCCAAAGAAGGAAATACAGTCAAAAGACTGAGCAGAACACAACTAAGATCAAGACAGAACTCACACATATACATGGGAACCTAAGAAAGTAACAACTATTTACTAGGGAATACCACATGATGAATTAGCACGAAGTATGATTGCTCCATATGTGGAGGTTTCCACTTATCAAGCATTCACAATGACTTTAAACATATTCTGATGGTAATCCCTTCATATTTAGTTTCAAACATTTAACATCGTGCACTCAGTTGTACAAGTAGTAGCAATTTTTACAAATCTGCAGAACTACAGAATTTTAGCTAACAACAACCTGTAGAGAGAGATTAGTAGTAAATTGTTTTTACATTATTTTGTGTATTAAATGAAAAATCCTTTAGTAGTAGTCATTATTCCTTTGCTGCCTAATATGTAGAATTTGCAATGAAACATTTATTTTTCTAAAGTCATACCAACATAGCTCACATCATGACAATGTAAAATCTGGAAGAATCATGCATATAAAATCTGGCTGAACTGTGCAGCACTAAGATAAACTATGCCAACATCCCATCTTCCAGCAGAAGGTAGAGAACCAAAACGCAAATACCTATTGATCCATAAAATACAACATCAGAATATTAGTTTCCTAATGCCACATATCTGCAGAATCACAAAATTTTCCTATCTTTGTTAACACTAATGGAATTAATATTTTAAGATTTAGATGAGGAAATTGTGTGAGTGGTGATCCTGTATCTTCTTTGCAAGAGACATTAATTTAATCTCAAATATCGGCTATTTTTAAATTTCAGCATTTTTGTCTTGAAACCAACAAACACAAATCAATAATAATGGTCACTATCCACTAACCCATCCTTTTCTTCTTTTTTATTATTACTGTTAAATATGTTAAGGTAACCTGTAAAGGATCATTTGTATTTCAGATTAAAATGGCTCCAGTTTTCCAGCTTCTAACATGCTAATGTTCTTGATTTTGAAACTACATTTCTATTGTTACAGCTTATTTTGTATCTTTAGCATACAGAAATTGTATGTTATCAGTGTTTCAGATATAGGAGACAGAAACATGTCTTGACAGTAACTCAAGTCTTTGAGTTATAGTCTCAGCTACATTATCCCCTCCTCCCTCTCCCGAAATGAACCATGGATCTTGCCGTTGGTGAGATGGCTTGCAAGCCTTAGAGGTACAGATGGCTGTACTGTGGATGCAACTACAGCAGAGAGGTATCTGTTGAGAGGCCAGACAAATGTGTGGTTCCAGAACAGGAACAGGAGAGTTTTCAGTAGTTGCAGGGGCAACAGTCTGGATGATTGACTAATACTGCCTTGTTACAGCAATCGAAACAGCTTTGTTGTGCTGGCACTATGAATGGCTGAAAGTGAAGGAAAACTTCTTCCCAAGGCATGCAGCTCTCTTGTGTGGTTAAATGATGATGGCATTGTCTTGTGTAAAATATTCCAGAGGTAAAATTAGTTGCCCATTTGGATTTTCAGACAGGAGTACTCAGGAGATTGTCATCATCAGGAGATCAAAAGTGGCATTCTGAGGATCGGGGTGTGGAATGTTAGCCCTTAATCAGGCAGATAGATTAGAAAATTTTGAAAGGGAAATGGATAGGTTTAAGTTAGATGTAGTGGGAATTAGTGAAGTTTGGTGGCAGGAGGAACAGGACTTCAAGTAATGTGAATGTGGGTCTATAAATACAAAATCACAGAAGGGTAATGCAGGAGTGGGTTTAATAATGAATAAGAAAATAGGAATGTGGGTAAGCTATTATGAACAGCATAGTGAACACACTATGGTAACTAATTTATATGCCCACTAGTTCCGCAAATGATGAAGAGGTTAAAGAAATGTATGATGAGATAAAAGAAACTATCCAGATAGTTAAGGGATATGACAATTTAATTGTGATTGGGGACTTGAATTTGATAGTAGGAAAAGGAAGAGAAGAAAAAACAGTAGGTAAATATGGACTGGTGGAAAGGAATGAAAAAGGAGGCCACCTGGTAGAATTTTTCACAGAGGATAATTTAAACATGGCTAACAATTGCTTTAAAAATCATGAAAGGTCATGTGAAAGGGACCTGGAGACACCAGAAAGTTTCAGATCGATTGTTTGATGGTAAAACAGAGATTTTGGAACCATGTTGTAAATTGTAAGGTGATTCTTGGGGCAGATGGGCTGACCACAACTTATTGGTTATGAACTCGAGATTAAAACTGCTGAAAGGTAGGAAATTAAGGAGATGAGACCCGAATAAGATGAAGGAACCAGAGACTGTTGAGAGCTTCAGAGGAAGCATTAGACAATGGTTGACTAGAACAGGAGAAAGGAATACAGTAGAAGATGAATGGGTAGCTTTAAGAGATGAAATAGTGAAGGCAGCAGAGGGCAAATAAGTAAAAAGATAAGACCTAGGAGAAATGCTTGGATGACACAGGAGATACTGAATTTTATTTATGAAAGAAGAAAATATAAAAATGCAACAAAGAAAGCAGGTGAAAGGGAATAAAAACGTCCAAAAATGAGATTGACAGGAGGTGCAAAACGGCTAAGCAGGGATGGCTAGATGACAAATTTAAGGATTTAGAAGCATAGTTCACTATGGGAAAAATAGACACCACCTACAGAAAAACTGAAGAGGCCATTGGAGAAAAGACTAGCAGCTGTATGAATATCAAAAGCTCAGATGGAAAACCAGTACTAAGCGAAGAAGGGAAAGCTGAAAGGTGGAAGGGGTGTATAGGAGATCTATACAAGGGAGACGAACTTGAAGGCATTACTATATAAGTGGAAGAGAATGTAGATGAAGATGATACGTGAGAGATGATACTGCGAGAAGAATATGACAGAGCACTCAAAGATTTAAGTCGAAAGAAGGCCCCGGGAATACATGGTATTCCATCAGAACTACTGATAGCCTTGGGAGAGAGAGAGATGACAAAAGGCTTCCATCTGGTGTGCACGATGTATGGGACATGTGAAATACCCTCAGACTTCAAGAAGAATGTAATAATTCTTAACCCAAAGAAAGCAGTTGCTGACAGGTGTGAATATTACTGAACTATTCATTTAATAACTCAGGACTGCAAAATACTAACACAAATTCTTTACAGAAGAATCGAAAAACTGGTAGAAGGTGACCTCAGGGAAGATCAGCTTTGATTTTGGAGAAATGTAGGTACATGTGAGGCAATACTGACCCTACAATTTATCTTAGAAGATAGGTTAAGGAAAGACAAACCTACATTTGTAGCATTTTTAGACTTACAGAAGGCTTTTGACAGTGTTGTCCGCAATACTCTCTTTGAAATTCTGAATGCAGCAGGGATAAAATACAGGGAGCACGAAGCTATTTACAACTTGTATAGAAACTAGATGGCAGTTGTAGGAGTCAGGGGGCATGAAAGGGAAGCAGTGGTTGAGAAAGGAGGGAGACAGATTTGTAGCATATGCCCAATATTATTCAATTTGCACATTGAGCAAGCAGTAAAGGAAATGAAAGAAAAATTCACAGTAGGAATTAAAGTTCAGGGAGAAGAAATAAAAACCTTGAGGTTTCCCGATGACATTGTAATTCTTTTGGAGACAGCAAAGGATCTGGAACAGCAGTTGGACAGAATGGATTGTGTTTTGAAAGGAGGGTATATGATGATGAAGACAAGGATAATGGCAGGTGGTCTTAATTAAATCAGGTGATACTGAGGGAATTGGATTAGGAAACAAAACACTTAAAATAGTATATAAGTCCTAGGTTTTGCTGCTGCTTGGGTAGAAAAATAAGTGGTGATAGCTATAGTAGAGAGGATATAAAATGTTGACTGACAATTGCAAGAAAAGCATTCCTGATGAAGAGAAATTTGTTAACATCAAATATAGACTTAAAAGTGTTAGGAAGTCTTTTCTGATAGTATTTATCTGGAGAGCAGCCATGTATGGAAGTGAGACATGGATGATAAACAGTTTAGACAAGAAGAGAATAGATGCTTTCAAAATGTGGCGGAATTTAGATGGGTAGATCACATAACTAATAAGGGGTACTGAATAGAATTGGGGAGACAAGAAATTTGTGGCACAACTTGACTAAAAGAAGGGATCAGTTGATAGGACACATTCTGAGACATCAAAGGATCATCAATTTAGTATTGGAGGGAAAAGGGGGGGGGGGGGGTGAAAATTGTAGAGGGAGACCAAGATGGATAAAGTAACCATATTCAGAAGGATGTAGGTAGCACCAGTTACTCGGAGATGAAGAGGCTTGCACAGGGTAGAGTAGCATGGAGAGCTGCATGAAACCAGTCTTAGGAATAAAAACCACAACACAAACAACAAACTTATTCCTTGGAATCCTCTTTATAAATTCCAGACTAGGTAATTACAGTATGTAACAGCATGAATGGAACATTGGTGATATTCTTTGATGGATTGATAATTAAAAATACTGCAATGTCAGTGTCTTAAGGCAGTCAAAGAGCTTAGAGCCTCAGTATGGAAATAGCTGCTTTATTTATCTGCACAATGATATTGGTATTACAATTTAAGAACAATAAAATTCAAGTAACACACATATACAGACATTTACATACTTACAAGTCTAGTATGACAAGAATGGTGCATGTAATGGGCCATGGCCTTATAGTAAGAACATTCCTGGCATTTGCCTGAAGTAATTTAGGGAAACCACAGAAACTGTAAATTAGGAAGTTTGAATGAAATTGGAGCCTCCACCCTCCCAAATACAAGGCCACCCTGTTTAAAGTGAAATGAAAACAGAAGATGTGAGAAAGAAAATTAATACACTGCTAACAAATTTCTGGGAGGAGCTGAAAGAAGCAAATGATAGTACTCAGGTGCCAGATATTTATACACTGAAGTGCTGCACAGTCAGCCAGCATGGTTTCTGATTTTTTCCCATATCACCATAAGTAATATGTCATACAACTTAGTTATCTTCCAGATCAGTGATTCAGATTTCCATCAACAGACTTATATGTGAAAAGTCATTCCTTTTCTTTAACCATTCACAAACCAATTTCATCTATTTCATTATTTTTGGTTTTTAGTTTTTGCCAGCAAGTGCTAATGTAATAGTGACACATACTTTCCCCTAGTTCAACAAGGTGTCTTAACGAAATAATATTGCCAACTGAAAATAATGACAATATTATTGACGGTGTGAGGATCTCTAAAATATATTGAAGGCTTGACATTATATTGTTAACAATATTATTTTCAGTAAATACTGAGTGTGTGAGGGCCCCTTTATTTGTTTCTGTTCCATATTTTACCAAACCACTACTCTGTGTTATCTGAATAATCCTTCAGTTTATAAAACGTATTGCTTAACAAATATTTCTTCACTGTCTTTTTAAATAAATTTGTTTTAGCAGTTTCTTTAATCTTCTGTGGAAATTTATTGTTCAGTTTTTTTTTTCATTGGTAGAAAGTGCTGTTTTGAGTTTTATGTTTCTTTTTTCTTAGTAAATGTAAGTTCAGTCTAGATCTTGTTCCGTGGTGATGGACAGAGATGTTCATGCAGGAATTATCACTGTTATTTTTGTTGTGTACAACTGATTTGTAAATATTCTCACATGGTGCAGTGAAAATCGCCATTGGTTTCAACAGTTCATTACAATGATCTAAACTACTATTTTTGGTTATTATTATTATGGCCCTTTTCCACAATTTCAAATTGTGATCTACAGCTACATATACATGGATACTCTGCAAATCACATTTAAGTGCCCGCCAGAAGGTTCACCGAACCACCTTCGCCGGCCGAAGTGGCCGCGCGGTTCTGGCGCTGCAGTCTGGAGCCGCGAGACCGCTACGGTCGCAGGTTCGAATCCTGTCTCGGGCATGGATGTGTGTGATGTCCTTAGGTTAGTTAGGTTTAACTAGTTCTAAGTTCTAGGGGACTAATGACCTCAGCAGTTGAGTCCCATAGTGCTCAGAGCCATTTGAACCATTTTTGAACCACCTTCACAATTCACTATTAGGTCTATTCCAATCTCGTATAGCGCGCGGAAAGAATGAACACCTATATTTTTCCGTACGAGCTCTAATTTCTCTTATTTTATCGTGGTGATCGTTCCTCCCTATATAGGTCGGTGTTTTAATGATTTCCAGCACAAATCCTGTATCATTTCTGTGACACTCTCTTCCATATTTCGCAATTATACAAAACGTGCTGCCTTTCTTTGAACTTTTTCGATGTACTCCGTCAGTACTATCTGGTAAGGATCCCACACCTCTAAAAGAGGACGGACAAGCGTAGTGTAGGCAGTCTCCTTAGTAGGTCTGTTACGTTTTCTAAGGGTGCTGCCAATAAACCGCAGTCTTTGGTTAGCCTTCCCCACAACATTTTCTATGTGTTATTTCCAATTTAAGTTGTTCTTAATTGTAATACCTAGGTATTTAGTTGAATTTACGGCTTTTAGATTAGACTGATTTATTGTGTAACCAAAGTTCCTTTTAGCACTCATGTGGATGACCTTACACTTTTCGTTATTTAAGGTCAACTGCCACGTTTCGCACCATTCCAATATTTCTCCTAAATTGTTTTGTAGTTTAATTGATCTTCTGATGATTTTATTAGTCGATAAACGTCAGCGTCATCTGCAAACAACCGAAGACGTCTGCTCAGATTGTTTCCCAAATCGTTTATATAGGTAAGGAACAGCAAAGGGCCTATAAAACTACCTTGGGGAACGCCAGAAATCACTTCTGTTTTACTCGATGGCCTTCCGTCAGTTACCACGAACTGCGACCTCTCTGACAGGAAATCGCAAATCCAGTCACATAACTGAGACGATATTCCATAAGCACGCAAGTTCACCTCGAGCCGCTTGTGTGGTACAGTGTCAAAAGCCTTCCGAGAATCCAGGAATACGGAATCGATCTGAAATCCCTTCTCAGTAGCATTCAGCACTTCATGTGAATAAAGAGCCAGTTGTGTTTCACAGGATCGATGTTTTCTAAACCCATGTTGACTGTGTGTCAATAGACCGTTTCCTTCGAGGTAATTCATAATGTTCGAACACAATATATGTTCTAAAATCCTGCTGCATATCGACGTTAACGATATGGGCCTGTCATTTAGTGGATTACTCCTACTACCTTTCTTAAATATTGGTGTGACCTGTGCAACTTTCCAGTCTTTGGGTACAGAGTTTTCGGATCTTTCGTCGACTGAACCGTTGTATATGATTGTTCAATATGGAGCTAATGCATCAGCATACTCCAAAAGGAACCTAATTGGTATACATTTTGGGCCAGAAGACTTGCTTTTATTAAGTGATTTGAGTTGCTTCACTACTCCGAGGATATTTACTTCTACGTTACTCATGTTGGCAGCTGTTCTCGATTCGAATTCTGGAATAATTACTTCGTCTTCTTTTGTGAAGGCATTTCGGAAGGCTGTGTTTAGTAACTCTGCTTTGGCAGCACTTTCTTCTATGGTATCTCCATTAATACCGCGCAGAGAAGGCATTGATTGTTTCTTGCCGCTAACATACTTCACATACGACCAGAATGTCTTTGGGTTTTCTGCCAGGTTTCGAGACAAAGTTTTATTGTGGGAACTGTTATAGGCGTCTCGCATTGAAGTCCGCGCTAAATTTCGAGCTTCTGGGGGTTTTGCGTCTGTTTAAATCTGGCATGTTTGTTTCGTTGTTTCTGCAACAGTGTTCTAACCCATTTTGTGTACCAAGGAGGGTCAGCTCCGTCGTTTGTTAATTTATTTGGTATAAATCTCTCATTTGCTGCCGATACTATTTCTTTGAACTTAAGCCACACCAAGTCTACACTTATATTATTAATTTGGAATGAGTGGAGATTGTCTCTCAGGAAGGCGTCAAGTGAATTTTTATCTGCTTTTTTGAATAGGTATATTTTTGGATTATTTGTTGATTAGAGGTCAAGTGCGCTTTCACAACCGTTTACTGTTCGCGTGGGCTCATGAACTAACTACTCGAAATAATTTTCGGAGAATATGTTTATTACAATTTAGGATGATATTTTATGCGCACCTCCGGAATTAAACATGTATTTTCGCCAACATATCGAGGATAAATTAAAGTCACCACTATTATCATATGAGTCGGGTAAGTGTTTGAAATCAAACTCAAGTTTTCTTTGAACCTTTCAGCAACTGTACCATCTGAATTGGGAGGTCGGCAAAAGGATCCAATTATTATTTTATTCCGGTTGCCAGCAATGACCTCTGCCCATACTAACTCACAGGAAGTATCTACTTCAGTTTCGCAATAAGTTCAACTACTTCTGACAGCAACAAACACGCCACCGCCAACCGTGTTTAGCCTATCATTTCGGAACACCGTTAGGTTCTTCGCAAAAATTTCGGCTGATCTTATATTCGGCTTCAGCCAGCTTTCAGTGACTATAACTATTTTAGCATCAGTGCTTTCTATTAGCGCTTGGAGCTCTGGTACTTTCCCAACACAGCTACGACAATTTACAACTGTTGTACCAGTGCTTCCTGTATCTACATTCTTCCTATGTTCAGCCTGCACCCTTTGTGACTGAAGCCCTTCTTATGTTTTCCCGAAACCGTTTAACCTAAAAAACCTCCCAGTCCACGCCACGCAGTCCATGGTCCGCGTGTAGCCGCCTCCTGCGTATAGTGTGGACACCTGCCCTATTCAGCAGAACCCGAAACCCAACCACCCTTTGCCGCAAGTCGAGGAATCTGCAGTCTACATGGTCGCAGAACCGTCTGAGCCTCTGATTCAGAACCTCCACTCAGCTCTGTACCAGAGGTCCACAATCGGTCCTGTCGACTATGCTGCAAATGGTCAGCCCTGCTTTTATCTTGCAAGCATGACTGGCGCCTTTACCACTTCTGTTGGCTGCTCGAAACCAGATAGAATCTCTTCTGATCCAAAGTGACACAAATCATTGGTACCAACGTGAGCAACCACCTGCAGTTGGCTCCACTCTGAGCTCTTCATGCATTCTGGTAGGACCCTTTCCACATTTGGAATGACTCCACCCTGTATACACACGGAGTGCACATTGGTTTTCTTACCCTCCTTGTCAGCCAAGTCCCTAAGGGGCCCCATAACGTGCCTAACGTTGGAGCTCCCAACTACCAATAATCCCACCCTCTGTGATTGCCCAGATCTTGCAGGCTCAGTGGTTTCCTCTAAAATATTTTGTGCATTTGTTCCCTGGAAAAGAATGTCACACCTATGAACTGAGTGTAAATATGAATAGTATGTAACTAAAAGACACTGGCTGTTAACACACTTATGTCAGGACACTGGGAGTATAACATGCTGATGACATACTGTTTGTAAGTGTCTGTGAGGTCACACTGCTTCAACTGAGAATCAACATTCATTCCTATAAATATTGAATCTGTTACACAGCCTACAGAGACACCATCTACATTGACCAATTGTAAACTTCTTTAAAGGTTTCTGTTGCTTTCTCTGCCAGGAATTCTCTTGTTTTCTCAATAACTAGAATGTTGCTGTCATCAGTAAAGGCAGTTTTCTAACCCTACTGTGAAAGTAATTGGTGCATATAAGGAACGGTATTGGTTCTAATACGTTACTATGAGGGACCACTATAGAAACATGTTTTGGTTGTGATAAGTTTTTAATTGAATATGTAGACTTATTTGAGGTATGTGCTATTTCTTCTCTTTGTACCATACCTCATAATCACAACGAGAACCAGGCGTTAGATACCCCTCTTATCTCTGATGGTTCTGGCTTATTCAGTAGAATCTTATGGTCATCAGTGTCAAAAACCTTAGAAAGATCTTAAACTATTCCTGTGACTGACTCATCTTTGTCAGGAGCATCAAGTACCACTTTAGCATTTCCTGCCACACCCACTATCACTACTTGGTCCTATTTTGAGAAATATGTAGATCCTATATAAAGACTGTAAGTCCTCTTTCACTTACCTTAGCCCTGCATTTGGTTTGAAAATGTTGCTGGCGTGGTACACTGCCCCTTGCTTATTTCACCCGTCCCTCTCTCCCAATGAAAATATTAAAAATTTTGTGCAAAATTAGCTACAAATCCCTCTTGTCAGAGCCCTACAATTGCTCCCACAGTTCTCACTCATGGTCACTTACGAGGGAAGAATTAAGTTTAATATTAAAGAACGGTTCAAGTATGCCAGGGATGCGAGATTGGCTGCTTGTAAACAAAAACGACAGTGAAGTGTTTCGTCCTGTTTACGCTGTCTTTGTACTGATGCAGAGGTATAATGCCAGAAGAATGACTTAGTGGTTACATTGTTTTTTAGAGAATACGCGTTACCAAGATTGTTTGGTTAGATTTTTTAACGTTTAAAATACAGAAAATTTAGGCCAACATCGCGTCTAACTACAGTCCGATTAAAATTACTTGATAGTTGAATTCGTCAGTTGCTGATACAGTGTTGACACATCCGATGGCGCCTACTGCACCGTTATAGGCGACACACAAACATGGCAGGTCACTTCACAATTGCTTTTAAATGTGTAACGCGGAGCAATGTTGGAAGCGGCCGCCGCGGGATATGATGCAAATGGGAGGCGCTTTGTCGACAGTTTATTTTAAGTGACCAATGACTGAACTGCGGCAGATGACGTGCTTTGTAGCCCTGTATTTAAAGTAACTTAGTGTCCTAACCTAAACACAACGTCGCGATATAGAGTGTATACAGTAAAATGGCGATCAGTAGTCTATGGAAGAGCTAAAATCACGTTTGCTTTGTTCACAGCGTTTAAGGCTAACCTCTACAAGCAAACTCAACATAGAAAATTTTCAATTTCAATGGAAAACGGTAAATTTTTTGCTGTCATTGGCTACCTGAAACTATCCTTACTCTGGCTACACGTGCTGCCACGTCACTAACCGACGAGTTCTGGTTGACGCTTTGTTTCAGGTTATAGGCAACACAAGGAGATTCTAAACGAAAAAGGAATGACGAACGAAAAATTAAGGCTAAATGAAGAAGTCAGAACGATGTTACAGTGATGTGGCAAAGTATTAAAAATGAAAAAATACACTTCAACCAATTAAGTGAATAAATATATTAATCAAAGTCTTTTGATTAGATTTAGAAAAATAAAAAAATCAGAGCATTTGGTGAGATTCGAACGTACGACCTTCCAATCCTTAGGTTTATACGCTAAACTATTGTGTTACACCATTGTGCTCCAAAACATTGTTGTGTTTCTGATTCTGACCCAATCCCAATGATTAATTGCAAATTTTCAAAAATTCGGCTGCACGTAATGTCGTGCGAACCTTATCTAATATAAGCCAACCTTTGTGATCACAGTAACTGTAGATGTGACGCTGAATCGCATCTTGTATGGAAGGATCCAGTACTATTTAGTTAGTGCTATGTGTGAAACGTGTCGTTAGCATCGTTGTGTGTGTGTTTTGTTTTTGGTGTGGTGTGTGATGAAATAAGAAATAAATCTGCCAGACCTGGGATTTGGGGTCCATACAAATCAAGAAATAAATCCGGACAAGGAATTGGAAGTAAACTAATTGTTGTGGCAGTAATCAGAGTATAGTAAACAATATGAAATGCGCTGAAAAATACTATTTAGAAACGTTTAATTACATTTTATGACGCAAACAGACAGTACTGAAACTAGTAACTGCCTTGTCTTAACGAAATTTGTTCTATCAAGAAAACGCAAAAGGAATTTTCGATATTAACATCACTCAGTATTTCGGATATCGTCGCGACTGTTGGGATTTCAAATAATACGAAATGTTTTTAAGAAAAAGCAGAATACGGATGCTAAATACTCAGTTGCGTTACAAGTACATACACCACAGCAAGTATGCAAAAACAGACTAAATTTGAATGTAACACCGTTTACTCTTAAATTACTTTTTGTGTACGAAATATACTTCTTTATCTTACACAGTGGCCACCGTATAAGGAGGGGACGGAAATCGGTAGATGTGATGTGCAAGTACAGACAAACAAATGGTTACAGATTCAAAAAAATTGGATGACTTACTCAAGAGAAAGAGCTTCACGTACTGTGCAAGTCATTAATGCGTTAATCAACCTCTGGCCCTCACGCAAGCAGCTATTCTGCTTAGCAGTGATTGATAGAGTTTTAGGATACCCTTCTGAGGGATATCGTGCGAGATTCTGTGCAATTGGTGCGTAGAACGTCAAAATCCCGGATTGGTTGGAGGGCCTTGCCCATAATGCTCCAAACACCCTCAATGTCCGGCGACCTTGTTGGATGAGGTAGGGTATGGCAACCACCAAGACAAGTGATAGAAGCTCTTACCCATCTCACAAGTTAGTAATGGCTCCATTTTTACTTAAGGTTACAAAATTTTGACCAAAAACTGATGTTAGGTATGTTTTGTGAGCTCTCCGTATTTTATGTCTGTCGCACAAAAACTGTTGTTAACAGTTTTCTGGAAACTGTGCAGTGTACGAGTGCGCAAGCTGACAAGTACGAAAGAGCTGTCTCGACAGAGGACCCAAGTGACAAGCAGGGGATCGACTCGAAATAAATATGAAAGGATTGATTGGCGGATCTCGACATTTGGTTACTACACGAACATTACGGCTGTGATTAATGGCTGCAGCAGCCTCATTGCTGTCGGAATGTTTAAATACCTGGTGTGATTCTTTCAAGGGGGAAAGACAGAATTCAGCAGCGTCATGTCACCAAATACATCACCACCAAAGACAAGCGTACGTTTGATGAATTATTGGTAACAAGAAGATTGTTTCAACTTCAGTCCTCCACTATAATTCATTAATTCAATCCTGATTTCGTTCTAAGTACGGATCAAACAGAATGTATCACATCTCTAGTAAGAGAACGTTATCGTTTTGAGCTAAGAAAGTTACGGAGATAGCTGTCGGCCAATTGAAACAAAGAAATCTATCATCAGTTTTTGGAGAAAGTTTGTGACCTTACGTAAGAATTAAGTCGTTTTTGTACATTATTATCTCGTAGGATGGGGAAAGCTATCCCTTCTTATACGACTGCCTGGTTATCGATGAAATCGGAATACCGAAGTGTTCATTAAAAGCAATTCCGCGTAAGTTTATGCCGTTCTGTAATCGAGTGTGGCGAGTACTTTTACTGATAGATGAAAAATGAATTTCGCCCATTACTGAGGTGCACTATTTTCATTGCACAGCAAATAGATATGACGAATGGAAGCGATGCAATTAATATAGTACACGCCTAAATCCATAATCAGTTTCTGGCTCCAGCTTCCGAGAAAATGTTTTGATACGACTGGTTTGCTGCGAAATTATCACCAGATAGCTAAGTATTAAGAAACGTTAGCCAGGTTTCTTTTCCTGATGATATTCACACCAAAAAAATGTGACTATGGCATACGTGCCTTCACACGTTGTTAGTGAAGCTCTGCACTGGTTCTCATGAAGTAGAAAATCAAGTAATCGGTTTGTATGTTTTCCATTTTCAATTACTGTTACCGGTAATAATATGAGGTTGTATTAGATTTGTGATGATAAAATCTACTGTTAATAAGTATTGAAATGCTTATTACTTTTGTTAATAATCCAGTTGCATTTCTCGATGTCACAAAAAAGTCACATACTTCTGCGACAACAAAAGAAAACAACAACATACGGCTGGACTTGAACAAGAAATGCAAAAATAGGAAACTGCAGTCCTAGCCATTACACTACTCACTCGGTTTGTTTAATGCCGCGCAAGCGAACTGATGAAATAGCATCAAAAATTTGTTATTTTCTGGGAAACCATCGACTGTTGGCACATGAATCAAAATAGGTGTCCCTTTATTTTCACCTTTCTTTCATAAAATGCGTTTCAGTTGCATTAGAGAATGACCTATGGCACGATCTCCTTGTGAGTGGGACGATATTTCGTTCTGAACTCTGTGCCTGCAATTTTCTAATAAACGGTTCGTTCGTGGACCCGTGTGCATCTGAATGTATTTCGCTCTATTACAGAACGTGTTCACCCATACCAGTTTTCGCTATTAATGATGACATGCAATTTATACACACTTACTACGTAATTTTTGGCAACGGTAGCGGAAATATCAACTCTGTTGAAATGTAGTGGTAGGGTGTCCTTTTGCAGCAAGCTAATTATTTCTAAAGTCTAGAGGCTACCAGATGATGAATACGTTCATCTATGACTGCATATTCCAGTAGGTTCCCACATATAGGGCTGGAAGACTGATTAGATGTAATTACATTCTGATTAAACGTAATGTTTGTTTCACATAATTCACATTGTATTTACTTTCTCTATTCTAGATATAATGCATTTTTGCACAAATTATCTTGGGATTCTCGTCAGGATTCGTTGAGTTTCTGTCCAAAAATTAGAACTGTTACTGGTATATAATGTACTTCCAAAATTAGAATGTACTCTCTGTGTATACTTGTTATAATCACTTGCAGCAGCAGTTTATCTCTCGAGTTTTTGATGTCTTCATATGTTACTACATGACACTGCTCGTAGATACATCATGCCATTTGAAGAGGTGACAACTTTTGTGTATGTCTTTGTTTCGTGCCTGTACGGCGTGGTGTACTGCTTGGCCATGGGGATGTGACATATCCACAACCGGCAGTCGTTACATGAGGCCTCTAATTTTAATAGGTGAGAAGATCAATACAGTCACATTTCTGTGCTCCCTAATATTAGTGTAGCGCAGTTTCAGAAAAGTCAGATGACTGAGCAGAAGACAACTAAGACCAAGACAGAACTCACACATATACAGCGAAACATGAGAAGATAACACCTATTTACTAGAGAATACCATATGATGAATTAGCACGAAGTATGACTGCTCCAAATGTGGAGGTTTCCACTTATCGAGCTTTCACAATGACTTTAAACATATTCTGATGGTAATCCCTTCATATTTAGTTTCAAACATTTAACACCATACACTCAATGCTACAAGTAGTAACAGTTGAATTTTAGCTGACAATTCTGTAGAATGTTTTTGCACTACTTAGTACAATACATGTAAAATACTTTAGTAATAATCATTATTCCATTGCTGCTAAAAAGTAGAGTTTCCAATGAAACATTTGTTTCTCTAAAGTCATACTAACATAGCTCTCATCATGATAACGTAAAATCTGGATGAATCATGCATGTAAAATCTGGATGAACCGTGAATCACTAAGATAAACTGTGCCACAGTCCCATGTACGAGCAGAAGATAGAGAACCAAAATGCAAATAAGTATTGCTTCATAAAATATCAGTACCGGTAGCTACGAGATTTTTCTCTACAATAGACAGAGAATGGAACAAACTAAAAACTTGCGTCTTCAAAAGTGTTTCGCGGAAGAAGGCCCTGTAGTTCGTCCTTCAAACCGTCGCCGATCGAAATAATCACAGATACATTGTCGAATTAAGTACTGCCTCAGATACATGAATGGCGTGCTATTGTTGAGTACCGGTAGCAGTAGGGTATTAGATACATTGCTACAACAGTTAAAAATTGTAACTTAAGTAAATTCTGTTTATAATGGAGCTGGGACGCTCTTCTACAAATTTCTGGTACCTTAATGTAGACGTTGCCAGAAGAAGACACTTATTTAGCAATTTCAGGAAAAAAAACATAGCTACAGATACTAAAATACCTGCAAGCTAACAGCAATCCACACAACCACAAACATGCAGCTCTCCATTCCATGGTGCATCGCCTCATTGGTAATATACTACGAAAAAACAGACTGTGGAAAATTACATCACTTATGTAAGTTGGCCAGCAGGAGTCAGTCAGTAGTTACAATATCTTCCACAATATGTGGCGAATGTTCTCAGACAAACTCGCAACTACAGTCCTGTTGTTTTTTTTTTTTTTTTCTTTTTTTTTTTTTTTTAATCCTGATACCACAAATTTTTTATTCAAGAGTAAAGACAAATTCCAGCCTTTGGCAGAGAGTGGTGTGCATAAAATCATACGCAAACAGAGCGAAAATGGATATAGTGCTCAGTCAGACAGATCTGTGGTAATTAGGCTATCTGAACATAAGCCAGTTTGGAGACTAAGGAAGAAAGATTCAATCTCTGCTGATCACCTTTTAACGGAAAACAATTCTGTGCTTACAGTTATCAGCAACATGTCCTGTGTGTATTTTTGCTCAAATATTATGAATACTCGATGCTATTTCCCAGATGCTCTAAGTAATAATCTTTGTTAATGGTATTGTGATAATGAACGCCATACATTGTTGCTATGACACCTGAATCATAAGAAATTTTTCCTTCTGATCAAATGAGCTAGCACGTCGTAATGTACAGGGTGTATCATAATTACTGTCGAAAATTGACAAAGGCCAGAGTGTATGATAGCGAAAGTAAAAACACTCGTAATAAACATGGGGCTTCGTATGAGCCGTTTGTGAAATGTTGAGAATGTGATCTCACTAACAGCCACCGTCTTCAATATGTATTATTGTTCCAGTCAGTACTACCTTATTTAAAATTTAAACTTTTGATTAAGTCCTCGTCTAATTGAGGTCAAATTCCAGCCATGCTTCGCGAAAATGTTATTGCATCATGAAACAGCTATATATTTTGCTGATCCCAAGTGGGGGATAGTCACTCATCAAGGGTAAAATGAAATTTTCTTAGGAGTAAAAGCAATAGGGTTCAGTTGTGTTCCAGTCACGAAAGTAAATGGTTTTTAAATATTCAGTATTTCATAAGACTGCAATACCAATTACATAAGTTACCAATAATTACAGTTTTAATTTCAAATACTAGTATTAACGCATGAGACAGCGTGGTGGAGATTAGAAGCTGTGAAACAGATGTATTACCATCTTTCTCACATAGTCCACCCACTACAAACATACTTCGTACCATGCATCTATGACAGTAAAACTGAGACACATGTATACTCAAGTATCTCGTGAAACTACCTTCTCTGAGTTGCAGGTAGCTCCTACAACAGACCATAAATTGCTTCAATATTCACTTCACAACAATAAACGAACTAATTGACAGTATCTATGTAATGGCTACTAGGCTACTGTAGGACCTACACATTATTATTATTTTGTTATTACTATTATTATTATTAGTGGAAGTGGAAGTGCTTGGACACAAAGCATTGGAACCTTGAAGTTGTCCAATTTCTACCATTTCAGACTAAAGAGTCCACCAATCAAGTGATTTACAAACAGTAAGATAGTGCACACAATATAACTTGGTTGATTTTAAATCTCCTTGTAGAGAGTGGGTTAAGCACGTATTGCTAGGAAGACGAGTGATGCAGAGAAAACATGTTTTGTAAGAAGCATGTACACTCAGTCTGGATAGTCAGGTTTCTTTTCTGAGGAGGAGTCGTAGGCGTTGCACTCAGAATTGCTTCATCATCTTCTAAAAAACGGTTACTAGAAGTAAGCACTAGCAACTGCCTCATTGATGCGTTAGTTTGTGGTTTAATCAAAGATTTACAAAAAGTAAATATCATTATCTTTCACCATTTTAATAATAAATGCGTTCAAAGAAAACTCTTTTTCTTTCCAATGTTTAGTTCGGCGCAGATGTTGATCATAGTGGTGGTGATGTGTGCATGTGAAGGGTGGTGGGGGAGGGAAGCCAATATTCGATTTCACTCAGGCATAATGGTCTCAGAAAGGTTGGGTTCAAATGGCTCTGAGCACTGTGCGACTTAACTTCTGAGGTCACTAGCCCCCTAGAACTTAGAACTACTTAAACCTAACTAACCTAAGGACATCACACACATCCATGCCCGAGGCAGGATTCGAGCTTGTGACCGTAGGGGTCGCGCAGTTCCAGACTGTAGCGCCTAGAAGCGCTCGGCCATCCCGGCCGGCAATGGTTGGGAGCCACTGGTTTATCGTCTAACACCCCTACATGGGCCTCTAAGATCACCTGACTTTAACCATATGGAATTTTCTGTCTTGGGTCTGGTTAAAGCGAAGTGTGCAGGATCCCTGTTGGCAACTTTGAAAAATTTGAGCGGAATAATGTAAAGTATCATGAATGGTTACTAGATGATCGAGGCGTGTATGAAACAATTTGTAACTCACAATAGAGAGGAGTGTAATACTGGACTCAAAGGCGAGGGCGACACAAGTAACCAGTCCTTATACAGATACGAGTCTTCAGTACATTCAAACCTGTAACGTCCTGAAGTCATACAGTATTTCATGTTCACATCTCCCATCTGTGGAATTTCAGCACGATTAGATTGAGACATGGTAAAAACGTTTTCAAGTGAAATACATTTCTGCTAAGTGGAACGATATTCCGTAGGGAAATCTGTGGCAGCAACTTTCTCCTAAGCAATTCGTTTGTTGACCCATGACCATCTGAACCTATTACCGTATGCCAATAATCAAGATACAACTTTTATACAAAACTTAGAATTATATATTTGGCAGCGTAGCGGAAATGTCAGCTGTGTCGTTATGTAGTGCATGGGTATGCTTTAGCAGCAATCTAATGATTGCTATAGGCTAGAGACTACCATCTGCCGAACATATTCGTCTATCATTGCATAATCAGAACTATTTTCACATACTGGCCTGGAAGATTGATTAGATATAATTATGACATGTATGTCCTTTTTCCATTTCACATTATTCAGATTGCGTTCATTTTTTCCTATACTAGATGTAGCGTACTTTTGCTCGAATTATGTATTATCTCCCTAACTCTCTTGAAGAATTATTGCCTTTCTTTGCAAAAGTTGTAACTTACCGGTATGCAACGTACTCAGAAAATAAGAATGTACTCTCTGTGGGTATTTGGTAAAACTACCTGCAGTAGCAGCATATCTCTCGAGTTTTTAATACCTCAACATGTTACAACATGGCATGGCACTGCTCGTAGATACACCATGGTAATTGCAGGGGTGACGGTTTTGTGCATTTCTTTCATCTCGTGTGTGAATGGCGTGGTATACTGCCATGACGATGAAACATATCCCCAATAGGTGGTCGTTGCATGAGGTATCTAATTTTTATAGATGAGAAGATCAGTACAGTCACGTTTCCCCGTTCCCTAATGCTAGTACAGTGAGGCAATAGAAAAGTCGAAGAAGGAAATATAGTCAAATGACTGAGCAGAACACAACTAAGACCAAGTCAGAACTCATACATATACATCGAAACCTGAGAAAGTGTCAATTATCTGCTAGGGAATACCATATGATGAATTAGCACGAAGTATGACTGCTGCATACGTGGAGGTTTCCACGCATGGGGCGTTCACAATGACTATAAACATATTCTGATGGTAATCCTTCCGTATTTAGTTTCACACATTTAATATCCTAGAGTCTTTGCTACAAGTCCGTAGAACTGCGGTGTTTTATATAGTGATATTCTGCATAGTACCTTAAATATAAAATACTTTAGTAGCGGTCATTACTCTACTGCTGCTGGAAACACGCATATCTTGAAAGTGATACAAGTGTGCTTCACATAAAGAGAATGTAAAATCTAGATGAATCGCGCATAAATAAGAAAAATATGCCAGCATCCCATATTTTTGCCCAAGACAGAGAAACAAAGCGCAACTATCTCATGCTCCGTAAAATAATATCTAAGACATCATTTTCAACAGACGGCAGAGCACGCTACAGACAAGAAACCTCACTTTTTCAAAAGTGTTACACGGAAGAAGATCGTACTGTAGTCCTTTCTTTAAATCGTTGCACGGTTGACAAAATGACAGATATCGTAATAAGTAACCAAAGGACAGAAAAGGAACTGAAATCGCTCAACAGAAGAAAGACCACTAGATTTGAAGGGACACAGAGCTTCTTTTCTAGGAGCAGATTACCGTAGGTATCTACAGGACCGAAGCGTTCGTAATGATGAGAAAAAAGCAAAGATCACAGGTCATTCAGCCCGCATCTCGTGGTCGTACGGTAGCGTTCTCGCTTCCCACGCCCGGGTTCCCGCGTTCGATTCCCGGCGGGGTCAGGGATTTTCTCTGCCTCGTGATGGCTGGGTGTTGTGTGCTGTCCTTACGTTAGTTAGGTTTAAGTAGTTCTAAGTTCTAGGGGACTTATGACCACAGCAGTTGAGTCCCATAGTGCTCAGCGCCATTTTTTTCACAGGTCATTCCCGTTTACAAGAAAGGTTGTCGAACTGCCGCTCAAAACAACAATCCTATATTTCCGCCGTCGATTTGTTGTAGAATTTTCGAGTGTGTTTTGTGCTCACATATTATGACATTTCAGGAAACAGAAAATGTGCTCTGTAGGAACCAATATGGATTAAAAAAAAAAAACGATCGTTTGAAATCCAGATCGCTCCGTTCATCCACGAGATGCAGAATGCAATAGATGTAAACTCCCAAGTGGATGCCGTGTTTCTTGCTTCCGAAAGGCATTCGATACAGTTCCGCACTATTGCCTAATGAACCAAAAACGAGCTTGCGGAATATCAGGACAACTGAGTGATCGGTCTGCAGAGCCTCTACAAGGTTGCCACAAGTTCTGGAAAGCAGGGAATTTCAGACGCTTCAGGAAAATATGAAAAAAAAAACACTGGAAAAATCTCGTTTTTGTCTCAGTAAGTTGAAATTGTTGGTTTACAGAGATGTCATGCTTCATCGCTGGCTGGGCGCAGCTGAGTAAGTGAGGCACTTCCTTACTTTCTCTTTCTTTTACTGCTTCTCCCCTTCCCACCCCTCCCCGCTGCTTGTCGTCAGTGCTGCCACCACTGCTTGCTGCTGCTAGCCTAGCAGCTGCCGATGAGATTCAGGGAGGCGTGGTTTGTTTGGATCTGATTCTCAGAGATTGTTGACGCAGCGACCGGAGACAATGGTCATGTGTGCATGAGTTGTGTCTGAGTGATTGTGTGAACGTGTGTGCGCTCTCGTTTTCTGACAAAGGCTGTGGCCAAAAATTTGGTTGTGAGAGTGTGATTTTCTTTTCTATGTGCCTGTCTGTAGCTCAGCGATCATCTTTATGTTGAGTTGCTACCTATCCTCAGTAGTATTGATTCTCAGAGTATTTACACAAGTTATCTGTTGTGTGGGTGATCACCGCAGTCTCATTTCATCAACATGGTGACTGTGACTCGTGAATAGCTGGCCACACGAGTAGACTTCCATGACATGCCGAAACTGCAGGCCATTTCTGTGGGTACCTCTAACAGATCGAGCCTGCCGTTCTGAAGCCCATAGTTTCCCCACTAATGTGCGGGCCCTGCCTGTCGGATCGAGTCTCAGTGATCTGCCCATAGGCCAGGTCTGTCTGTGTGTGGCGTAATGCAGCGGATGTTCATGGTTTATCCAGGACTGTAGTGCTCCTCGGCAGGCCAGAGGCCACGGACGATGGACTTCAGGAATTGCGACTTTCTCACCTCAAGTACATTGTACAGTGCTGCCTTTTATAGACATTTTATTTGTTTTAGTACATTTTGGCGCTTTGAAAATAGTTTATATATTAGAATGTATGGACGATAAGAAGAAAATTGTGGCAGTCGCTGTCAGTTTGTATGCTATATACTCATGTATTTCTTGAAAGAAAAATCACACAGTACCTGTAGACATAACACAGTGGGTAATAACCGACAATAACGAACATAGTAGAAGCAACATTTTATTGGTGGTCACGTGGTGGTTCATACAACTCTTCCCCATCTTATACATTACTGTCAAGAGGCCTACTTTTTTCTGATGTTATTTCCGAAAGCGTGAAGGTATTGTACATCTGTCTTGCGACTCCACAAAATGCGTATTTTTGTCATCAAATGTGTTTCGCTTTATTGAAATAAAATATTATCAGTCGTCTTAATGAAACGTACCATTTGGCTTGGTTTTTCCATCTAAAAACAGTTTAGTACAAAATATGTTGATGTTAGTACTTAACGTTTTAGCTCTCACGCTTAGAAATACAGAAATCCTTACTTTTTTGGTCAGCTTATGTCTTTACTTACCCTTGAGATACGAAAATTTGTCAGAGATAAATTACATGTCTGGAAATCAGGGAAATATCAGGGAATTTCACTTGGGGAAACTTGTGGCAACCCTTTTATAGCAAAATGAACAGAGAATGTCATTCTGAACGGAGAGGTCTTCAACGTAAAAGTAACTTCAGGCGCGCTCCAGGACAGTGTTAGTAGACCATAACGACCTAGCAATAACGTCGAGATAAGCATGATGTTCGACTTACAGAGACGTCATTTGTACAGCGACTACAAGACTGAGTTAGGGTGTTTGCAGAGGAAAAAACTACATTTGTTGCCACATAGTAACAATTACGTTAACTTAAAATTGGGGGTGGGGGACCAAGTTTTATGCGCAGATACATTTAATAACTTATGAAATATAAATTGAATTTGCTGTTTAACTCTGGTATTTGTTATAAGAAAGTTAGTTTAAAAAAGGGAAAAGGAAACTGAATCTGATCATTCAGTTCGAAGCTGGCATTCTATGTCAATTGATTGTTTATTCCCAGTATTTCCTGTAAGGTATGCTTTTCTTAAAATAACTTAAAAGCTTGCATTCTGCATCATAGGCATGGTTTCCTGTTAAAAGATTATCAGCAGAGATTGAACCTTCGCAGATTGTCTCATGTTTAGACTGTCTGATTGCCACAGGTGTGCCTGACTAAGTACTATATTCATATTCACACTGTTTGCACGTGATTTTACACACACCATTATATGCCAAGGGTTGGAATTTGTCTTTACTATTGCGTAAAAAGTTTGATATGATATAGGATTTTAAAATACAGGTCTGTAGTTGCGAGACCGGAACATCTTTTGCAAGGTTGTCTGAAATCTTGTCAGTATACGGGATTTTGTACGAGGCATAATAACTACTAACAGATTGCTGTTGACCAGCTTACAGAAGTGATATAATTTTACGCATTTTATTTTTTCATAGTATCAGGACAGACTTACAGCCATTGTTGGAAGTGGTATGTTTGATGGTTTTTAGTTACTTTTGAAAAGCTGTTTCAGATAATGAAACAGATATGAGGCATGCACCATCGAATGGAAAGCTGCATGTTTGTGGCTGTGTGGATGCTGGGAGCACACAGGTATTACCTTATAAGTAGCTACGATTTTTTTTTTATATATTAGCTAAATGTCGTCTTAATGCTAATATCTATATGAAGGTCCCACAAATACATAGAAAAGCCTCCCAGCTCCACTGTAAAATTAAGTACTAGTTTAAATATACTGATGATTTGCTGTGCTTGTGGACTTGTAGCACTAGACAATTTGATACATCACTACAACGTTTAAACTCGCAACACAAGAACATTCAATTTACAATGCAGCTGTCTATATTCCTGTAGCCCCATTGTTCATTTTCATGCAGCAGCAGTTTACCATATTCCGTATTATGGAAGCTGGAAATTTGCAGGCTACTATTGCCACTCTTTTAACAAATTTTCGCTCGCTGTGGTCACCCCACGCTATATCTGAGCACCACCCGCATAAGTTCATCCCCGTTTATTGTATTTCATTGCAGTAATTCCAGTCACTTTTACTGGAGTTCGTAAGGTATACTTGTCGTGTCATTAGGAGTAACTGTCTGGCCGTTACTCTATATTATTGTCCACATTAAGGAATCTTAAGAGACCACACGCTGCATGCCATGTAGACCCTGTAACTACGTGAGTCTTGCAGGATCTTTTATCTTTTTATGTACGCCCCAGATGATATTTATATCATGGGGCGTAATTTTCAGGAAGTATCATCTGATACTGATCTTTGTTATAACTTCAGTGACTAATGGGCGTATGATAACCATTTAAGGCCCATTACACGCAGTTGCCATTTATTTCGTCTGATCTCTCTCGGTACTACAATGAATGTCGAGAGCACTGACATAATCACTAACGACCAGAGATCACCATGTAACGAATGACAACTGGTATAATTTTTCTGGAGCTTGTGGAAGACTTTAAATTCATTCTGATGATAAGGCTTTCATATTTAGTTTATCTGAAGTACCTGAAATTTGTCCCGACTCAGGAGACTGAAAAGGCTTACCGAATATCACAGACATGGCAGGCGTTACTTCCCCAAGTTTGTGAGACGGGTTTGGTCTGTTTGCTGTGCTCTAAGCATATGAGTAAGAAGGGAATGACAGAATCCGACATGTCACAACATATCCTGAAATTTTTCACATAGGAAGAATACACCGAAAGAATGGACTGTCAAAATTTTAGAAACTAAGAAGAACTACAAGTATTCATTAAAAGTTAAAGTTATTCATTTTTACCTCGCAAAGAACCGCTTATAACAACGATTTTTACAACCATTCCTGGCTATTGCGCGAATCGGCGAATAAGCAGTTTTAGCCGTGACAAGATAATATAGCACCATGTAGCGCGAAGAGAAAAATGCACACAAGCAAATTTTAAGCACTTAAGGCGTACCAAAAAGTCTCAAATCATCATTTTTTGAATAAATAGCAACTCATATCGATAGCTTAACTGCAGCAGATGTAATTGTTACACAAGCGACCAGCAGAAGAAAGAAAATCAACGCATTGTATGATGTTACATTACCGACGTCTTTCATCAGTTGGGAGTTTAATAATATGTTGACATTGTATAACAACCCCTGTAGCACAGTTTTTATAATATTTTTTCAATAATGTATATTTTACTAACAATAAAAAAGTTCCTTGTTTATTTCATGTAGTCGTCTCAAAAGTGCGAAGTGGTTATTGGATGACAAAACAAACATTTCCCTTCTACCAGGCATATCTGATAAACGAAAAATCAATGTATTCAGGAACTTCACTGTCATTTTAATTTAATTTAGACTGAATTGGAATTGAGTTAAAATGGTCGTGACAGATGTTCAGCGTACTGTGCAGTGTACCAGGCATACTTGATTAAATTCTTCTGCACAAAGACAGATGTTATTAGCGAGCATATACCAAGAAATCACAAAGAAAATTAATTTAGTTTTATCCATATTGTTAACATTTAGCGATTCGCAAAGACGACTGCTAGTTATTACGGGTATTAAATGAGTTGCAAATCAGAATGAATAGCAACTACGAACAGTTTATTGGGCCTGCCTTGTTGCGCACGCGTTGTAACGGCAAGTGTACTACACTTCTCCAGCAGCCTGGCGCGCTATAACTTTAGCAATTTTCAACATTTTTAAAAAAGTACGTGAAGTGTGTCTTAGCAGCGAAAATTTTGACATTAAGTTTCGTTCGGTATATTCTTCGTGTATAAAGAATTTCAAGGTAGATTTCGACATGTCAGATTGGACCATTCCGTTGTTGGTTTAGATGAATTGGAAGTTGTCGCAGGTTATTATCTCTCCTTCTGTTTTAGTTCACTGCACAGAACCAGATTTTTTTTTGATGTGGTTTACTTTGTAAAAGATTCAGATTTTAATTGTTATACGAACTTAGTTCGTTGATTGAAAATCCAGATGAATCATGCTTCACTAGGGTAAAACGTCCCACTATCCCATCTTCCGGCAGAAAATAGAGAACCAGACTGCATATATTTATTGCTCAGTAGAATATCAGTGGTTAATAGATCTTTCTCAACGACGGACGGAAAATCGGACAAACTAAAAATAGGCCGACATGCGAAAATTTATGCCGACACTATTCATGCTATTGTCTCGCAAACATTGTGGTTCTGCGTCACAGAATATTGGTTCCTAATGCTATGTAGCTGCAGTATCACTAAATTTTCCTAACCTTCATTAATACCAATGAAATTAATATTTCAAGATACAGATGCGTAAAATTTATGATCGTTGAGCCTATACCTTCTTTTAGAGGAGGCGTATAGATTTGTTGCTGTCAGATTAACTAACTCAGATAATGGCTAGTTTGACCATTTCGGCTTCTTGTTTTGAAACCACAAAAATAAATCAATTACAGACTTTTCCGTCCACTAGTCTACCTGAATTTCTTATAAAGTAATCCTTAAAAGATCATTTTTATATCAATTTAAATAGACTGCCATTTTAGTGCTATACATTTTCCGGCTCTTTAGAAGTACGAATTCCGACACACGAACATTCTAAACAAGGGTCGACCACAGCGTGCAAAACTTCACAGCTGCACGATATGCTATATGCATGTGATCCCAGGCTCGCTCTGTTTCGACGCGTCTAGGCTTTGCTCCGTCCTTCTCGGAACTACACTACTGGCCATTAAAATTGCTGCACCAAGAAGACATGAAGATGATAAACTGGTATTCATTGGACAAATATATTATACTATAACTGACATGTGATTCCATTTTCACGCAATTTGGGTGCATAGATCCTGAGAAATCAGTACCCAGAACAACCACCTCTGGCCAAAATAACGGCCTTAATACGGCTCGGCATTGAGTCAAACAGAGCTTGGATGGCGTGTACAGGTACGGCTGCCCATGCAGCTTCAACACGATACCACAGTTCATCAAGAGTGGTGACTGGCGTATTGTGACGAGTCAGTTGCTCGGCCACCATTGACCAGACGTTTTCAGTTGGTGAGAGATCTGGAGAATGTGCTGGCCAGGGCAGCAGTTGAACATTTTCTGTATCCAGAAAGGCGCGTACAGGGCCTGCAACATGCGATCGTGCATTATCCTGCTGAAATGTAGGGTTTCATAGGGATCGAATGAAAGGTAGAGCCACGGGTCGTAACACATCTGAAATGTAACGTCCATTGTTCAAAGTGCCGTCAATGCGAACAAGAGGTGACCGAGACGTGTAACCAATGGCACCCCATACCATCACGCCGGGTGATACGCCAGTATGGCGATGACGAATACACGATTCCAATGTGCGTTCACCGCGATGTCGCCAAACACGGATGCGACCATCACGATGCTGTAAACAGAACCTGGATTCATCCGAAAAAATGACGTTTTGCCATTCTTGCACCCAGGTAACCGCAGCCATGGTCTTCGAGCTGATAGTCCATGCTGCTGCAAACGTCGTCGAACTGTTCGTGCAGATGGTTGTTGTCTTGCTAACGTCCCCATTTGTTGACTCAGGGATCGAGACGTGGCTGCATGATCCGTTACAGCCATGCGGATAAGATGCCTGTCATCTCGACTGCTAGTGATACGAGGCCGTTGGGATCCGGCACGGCGTTCCGTAATACCCTCCTGAACCCACCGATTCCATATTCTGCTAACAGTCATTGGATCTCGACCAACGCGAGCAGCAATGTCGGGATACGATTAACCGCAATCGCGATAGGCTACAATCCGACCTTCATCACAGTCGGAAACGTGATGGTGCGCATTTCTCCTCCTTACACGAGGTATCACAACAACGTTTCACCAGGCAACGCCGGTCAACTGCCGTTTGTGTATGAGAAATCGGTTGGAAACTTTCCTCATGTGAGCACGTTGTAGGTGTCACCACCGGCGCCAACTTTGTGTGAATGTTCTGAAAAGCTAATCACTTTCATATCACAGCATCTTCTTCCTGTCGGTTAAATTTCGCGTCTGTAGCACGTCATCTTCGTGGTGTAGCAATTTTAATGGCCAGTAGTATACTTGTTACAGCGCGACCTTTCATTTAGCAGTGCGATGAGACACTGTTTCTTCCGGAATTTAGTGAAGAATTTTGCGCTCAGCGAGACTTACTTCAGATCCGTGGAATCGTGGTGTCAACGGTGTTTATCTTTCACTGTTTAGTCGTGGTATACAGGAAGTTCATGTGGCCAATGGACCTTTGGACAAAAAGAAGCAAGCTAGCGATATGTCATCTCAATCTTTGAAAACGAATGCTTGTCAAAGAATCGAAGGACGAGAATTCTTAATATCTACACTGTCCAATCACATTAATGTGACCACCGCCTACGTTTGAAGTCAACGTGCAGTAACCACCCACTGACGGCAGGTGGCAGGAGTAGAAGTGGAAAGTATACGAGTGGACCGTCTGAAAGCAAACACCCTGCAACAATCGTTGGAACTGTCCAGGCTTGAGGGCATTCCCAGTATGATCTCCTCATTCTGGGAGGCACAGTGGACCAATACAAGTTTGCGTCTACCCTTGGGGACCATGTCCACGTCTACATGCAGTTTAATTTTCCACTGCACGATAGCATCTACTGGTGCAACGCGTCACATAGCTCGCAGTGTACGTGCATGGTTCACAGAGCACAAGAAGGAATTTACCGTACTTGCCTGGCCACCAGACTCCCCGCATTTAAACCAAATTGAGAATCTGTGGGACCACCTCCATCGGACTGTTTGAGCCATGTGTCCTCAACCCAGAAACATAGCACAGCTGCCCACGGCACTGGAGTCGGCATGGCTCCACATCCCTGTCGCTACCTTCCAGAACCTCATTGGCTCCCTTCTTGCACGCCTTGTAGCGGTCCGCGCTGAAAAAGATGATTATTGAGGCTTTTCAAAGGTGGTCTCATTAATGTGACCAGAGTGCGTATTATGCAATCGCATAATCGACGGGTGTCTCAGATCTGCTGTGAAGCGCCATTACAACACCATGCAGAAACAATTTAGTTGACGACGAAAGATTAAAAAATTACAGCGATCGAAAAAAGATATATAGGGTGTTACAAAAAGATACGGCCAAACTTTCAGGAAACATTCCTCACACACAAATAAAGAAAAGATGTTATGTGGACATTTGTCCGAAACGCTTAATTTTCATGTTAGAGCTCATTTTAGTTTCGTCAGTATGTTCTTCCACTTACGCTCAATGGAGCACGTTATCATGATTTCATACGGGACACTCTACCTGTGCTGCTAGAACATGTGCCTTTACAAGTACGACACAACATGTGGTTCATGCACGATGGAGCTCCTGCACATTTCAGTCGAAGTGTTCGTACGCTTCTCAACAACAGATTCGGTGACCGATGGATTGGTAGAGACGGACCAATTCCATGGCCTCCACGCTCTCCTGACCTCAACCCTCTTGACTTTCATTTATGGGGGCATTTGAAAGCTCTTGTCTACGCAACCCCGGTACCAACTGTAGAGACTCTTCGTGTTCGTATTGTGGACGGCTGTGATACAATACGCCATTCTCCAGGGCTGCATCAGCGCATCAGGGATTCCATGCGACGGAGGGTGGATGCATGTATCCTCGCTAACGGAGGAGATTTTGAACATTTCCTGTAACAAAGTGTTTGAAGTCACGCTGGTACGTTCTGTTGCTGTGTGTTTCCATTCCATGATTAATGTGATTTGAAGAGAAGTAATAAAATGAGCTCTAACATGGAAAGTAAGCGTTTCCGGACACACGTCCACATAACATATTTTCTTTCTTTGTGTGTGGGGAATGTTTCCTGAAAGTTTGGCCATACCTTTTTGTAACACCCTGTATACAGGATGCATTGTTCTGTACATCACGAAGCATTTTGTACTAAATTATCAGGCATGGAGCACATAGTGAAAAAGGTGGTACGAACAATAAATTTTCTGAGGTATCCCGAATGATTATATCGTCAAAATATCCACGGATGTGCTGCCGGTCTATAGTGTCCAACGGGCGCAATATTTCGGCGATCATACATGTCGCCATCATCAGGTGAACTGACGGACTGAGCTCCTGTGAAAGTGCCGGCACGGAGATCCGTGCGCTATGGCTGCTCAGAGGGAACTGGGTTCGGTCGCGGCGGCGGCAGATTTAAATACCCTCCGCCCGCGGCGCGCTCCCTCCGCCGTCCGCGCCCCGCGCCACGGTCGCGCGGTGGAACAGATTGCGACGGCGTCTGAGATGACGTCGGTGTGATGACTCTGTCCGCCGTGGTCGTCACAACTATACGTTTGCTCGATTTACTCTTGATTAACCCGATCGCTGGTTCCCAAGCCTTGCTAAGATTATAGCCACAGTCACGGTTTATGAGGTCGTCATTGGTGCGAATTTCGATGGCCTCTCTAACAACGCTGTCCCAGTATCTCGACGTCTGTACCAGAATCCTCGTGCGGTCATACTGCATGGCGTGGTTTTCCGACAAACAATGTTCAGCGACCGCCGACTTGCTCGGATACATCAGTCGAGTGTGCCTCTGGTGTTCACGGCATCGATCCTCGACGGTACGCATCGTCTGACCAATATACGACTTGCCACATTGACACGGAATCTGGTACACGCCGGCCTTCCTCAAACCGAGGTCATCTTTGGCACTCCCCACCAGTGCACGAGTTTTATTCGGAGGACAAAACACAGTTCCTACCCGGTGTTTCTTCAGAAAGCGGGCGATTTTCCCCGAGAGTGCGCCTGTGTATGGAATAAATGCAGTGCCTACCTCCTCCCTCGTGACTTCATCCATCTCATCAGGTTGTGCTGCAGTGGTTGGGCGGAGAGCACGTTGAATCTGCCACTCTGAGTACCCATTTTTTCGAAATACAGTTCTCAGATGTTCCAATTCCTAGGGTAGACTCTCTGCGCCAGAGATAGCGCGCGCCCTATGTACTAGAGTTTTAAGTACCCCATTCCTCTGTGAAGCCCTTCTCTTGACCAAGCCGTCAAGGAAAGGTAATTTACCCTCCGTTTCAGTCTCCATAGTGAATTTGATGTTGGGGTGTATGGAGTTTAGATGTGTAAGGAAGTCAAGGAGTTTATCCATACCATGTGGCCAGATGACGAACGTGTCGTCCACGTAACGGAAAAAGCAAGTAGGTTTCCATATGGATGACGACAGGGCTTCCTCCTCAAAGTTCTCCATGTACAAATTCGCTACCACCGGTGAGAGTGGGCTACCCATGGCGACTCCCTCCGTTTGTTCGTAGTATTCTCCATTAAAAAGAAAATACGTGGAAGTCAAGACATGCCTAAAAAGTTCAGTGGTCTTCTCGTCAAACTTCTGACTAATCAATTCTAGTGACTCTCGCAGGGGTACCCTCGTAAACAAGGAAACGACGTCAAAACTCACCATGATATCTGACTCATCCAACCTGAAGCTATCAAGGCGTTTAACAAAATCCACGGAATTACGGATGTGATGAGGGCATTTACCCACATAAGGACTTAATATTCCCGTCAGGTATTTGGCCAACAAATATGTAGGTGCCCTGATGTTGCTGACAATGGGGCGTAATGGTATCCCCTCTTTGTGAACCTTCGGGAGTCCATATAGTCTAGGCGGTACCGGACCTTGGGGTAACAATTTCTTAGCGTCACCCTCCGGTAAATCTGCGTCCTTGAGAAGCGCCCTCGTCTTGTTCACCACCTTCTTTGTAGGGTCAACGCTGATCTTCCGGTAGGAATCGTCATTTAGCAGGCTCTGACGACCTCATAAACCGTGACTGTGGCTATAATCTTAGCAAGGCTTGGGAACCAGCGATCGGGTTAATCAAGAGTAAATCGAGCAAACGTATAGTTGTGACGACCATGGCGGACAGAGCCATCACACCGACGTCATCTCAGACGCCGTCGCAATCTGTTCCACCGCGCGACCGTGACGCGGGGCGCGGACGGCGGAGGGAGCGCGCCGCGGGCGGAGGGTATTTAAATCTGCCGCCGCCGCGACCGAACCCAGTTCCCTCTGAGCAGCCATAGCGCACGGATCTCCGTGCCGGCACTTTCACAGGAGCTCAGTCCGTCAGTTCACCTGATGATGGCGACATGTATGATCGCCGAAATATTGTGCCCGTTGGACACTATAGACCGGCAGCACACCCGTGTATATTTTGACTATCAAATACGCCGGGAGAAACTCAAGAATCGATTATATCGTCATTTGCAACAGTTTTTGATGGAATTAAACGAAGAGTGTGGAGACGTTGTATATTGTTGCAGAGAAGATTGGTTAAGTCAAAGTGCATGCCTCGAACGATTTCTCGATTTAAGTGCCGCTATTGCTGAGTTTCCGAAGCAGGAACGAAAATTGGAACACCGTGAATGGATTGCAGACCTCTCACTTTAAGTGGACTTGACTGCACAGTTCCTGCATTAAGACGTTGCAAGTTGACAAAGAACTTATTTCTGATTTGGTGGAGTTGCTTTTAAAAATTAAAACACATTCAGGAAGGGGAAAGTTCTGAGATGTAACCACCAATTTCCTTCATCTCGCTGACGTTAAAGAAAACACGAATTTCCAATAATAAATTGAGACGTTGAAGGAATTACAGGAATCGATTTCTGAACGCTTCGAGGACACAACCAGTCTTAAATCTGTTTTTGAACTGTTTATAAGACCGTTTGTAAAGATTGTCGCAAGTCAGTTAAGTGCTCTCAATCTCAATTACTGTAAGAAAAAAGCCTGCAAAATCGCATCTCGTGAGCTACACTGCGTTTTCACCCCCACCCCCGCCCCGTTCATGGGTAGGTGATTCTCTCCAGAGAGCAGGTGATAAGTGTACCAAGTTTTGTTGAAATAGGCCTAGTGATTTAGGAAGAGATGTGGAATATATGAACATATTTATATACGTACATCCACTTTTATAGCAAGGTTGGGTATGTCACTATATGATGCAGACTCAAGATTTGCTTTGAGTTATTGGTAAAACAATCAGTATAGCAATATAACCTCTGTCATATATTTCTGTGACGCTGTCTTTCTTTCTCGCGCAGCATTTATCCCTTTATTTTTTTTTTTTTTTTGCATGCCCATGGAAATTTGTTGTAGGCAATTGCATTTGCTTGCAAAGACGTTCCCTCTTTCTCTATTTCGGGCAACGTGACGCTGCTATCTCTTCTTTCTTCTGTTGTTACCAGCAATATGTCATTCCTAACTTTTCTGGTGCTCTAATTGTATGAATCCTCATCATTACTTGTCAGATGTTAAAAATATAGTGTTTGTTAACTGCCATGTGATAATTAAAGCTGTATTTCGTCATTGTTACCCCTTGAATGATAACGAACGTATTTTCTTATGAAAGTAGCTTAACATGTTGTAACGCACAAACTGTATCGTAATTATTGTCATATACTGACTTAGGTGAAAGCATACGATAGCGGAATGAAAAGTAGTCCCAGCGAAAACGGGACTCCGTAAAGTCGTTTGCGAGATACTGCGAGTGTGTGGTTACGAGCTGCCGCTGACATCGGTATGAAGTATTGTCCTAGTTAGTACGACTTACGTTAGTGGCTTCTTGTAGGCTAAGCACACGTTCGTAGTCATCTTACAAGTGGCTCGTTTGCAGACACGAAATTAGTGTAATATTTTTGCGTTTATTACTGTACAAAAAAATGGTTCAAAGGCTCGGAGCACTATGGGACTTAACATCTGAGGTCATCAGTCCTCTAGAACTTAGAACTACTTAAACCTAACTAACCTAAGGACATCACACACATCCATGCCCGTGGCAGGATTCGAACCTGCGACTGTAGCAGTCGCGCGGTTCCAGAGTGAAGCGCCTAGAACCGCTCGGCCACGCCGGCCGGCCTATTACTATACACCTTAATCCATATCAGTTATCTAACAATATGATACACCGCATATAAGCAAATAGGGCGTAATTTCTGGCAGCGCTGGTGACAAGTACGAGCTGTAGCGGGACTTAGTATTCGGATGTGCCTTGGCAGTACTCTAATTTAGAGGCGACCATGGGCTAAATAAGCTCATCTATGACTGCATATTCCAGGAGGTCCCATACACTATCTGATCAAAAGTATCCAGACACCGCTACGTAATGCCGAATTGATCACTAGATGTCAGTAGAGGTCAGTTTTTTCCCCAATGTATAGGCGTTAATAGGGAAACGGATCGGTCCGGAGAGCTCAGTGACTTCGAAAGTAGACTAGTCATTTGATGTCACAGAGTAACCAATGTCTCTGAGACATTTCGTCCCTTTTAAAGCTGCTCAAGTCGCCTGTTGATGATATGACTGTCAAGTGGAAACGCGAAGCAAAACCTCTCCCAAACCAAGACCAGGCAAACCTCCCGTACAGACGGTCAGGTACAGTCAGGCATTGCGGATGGTGGTTGTAAAAAGTCGAATTAAATCACTGGAAGGATTCTCTTCTGCGTTCAAAGTTCTACAAGCACAGTGAAGGCGCATAGGGTGTTGCACGGAATGGAGTACAACGGCAGAGCAGTTCCTCGTAAGTCACAAGTTTGCATGGTGTTCTGTGTATAGTAGAGGAACAGCTTGGAGTATCATTGTTTGTATCAGCATGAAAATGCGCCCTATCATCAAGCAGAATCTACGATGCAATTCGTTTGTGAACAATAACATTCTTGAAGTGCACTGGCCTATCCAAGGTCTCGAGTTGAAGTAGTTTTAAGGCGAAGGGTGGACACACCTGATACGTATGTGCAGTGGTAGGTGCCGGATGCTTCTCATCAGACATTGTATAGGGGGGGGGGGATGGCAGACTAATTAGATGTATGTTCTGATGGTATGTATATCGTTCTTTATTTCTCGTTATTCAAATTGTATTTAGATTCTTAGCCGTCAAGTACTTTTGCATCTCCCAGATAATCATCGAGATTCAGTGACACCTTTAGCAAACGTTAAAATCTCTACTTGTATCCGATGCGCAGAGAAAAATCTGGAATCTCTCTGGGTACTGGTTATATCCACTTTCAGAGCAGTTCATCTGTTGGGTATATGACGACTTCGTGAGTTACAATCCAAAGCAGGCGGTCTGTGTAATGACATCCCCAATTTTAACGGATGTAAAGGTTGAGTAGAGTCACGTTTATGATTAACACAGAACTCATAAACATACATCAAAGCCTGTGAAAGTAGCAGCTATCTGTGAAATAGGGAATACCACCATGATGAATTAGGACGGAGGCTGACTGCCACACACGTGGAAGTTGCCATATATGGAGCGTTCAGAGGGACTTGAAATATATTCTGATGGTAATCAGTTCATATTTAATTTCACACATTTGAAGATGTCGGTGGAAAATGGTAAGGGAGAAGTTGATTGTTTTGGGAAATTGCACATAAAGTTTCAATAAAATCTCGTAAATAATATATTTCAGTCACATGCAGTGCCATTTTTAATTAAGACGAATAATTGCTTTCAAATATATCTACAGTGAAGACGTATTTTTAAAATGGTAAATTATACTCAATATGTAATTATGATTCCGAAAAACCTGTTAGGTCGGATCGATTTATTCGATACAGTAGGCCTATTTCCGCAAAATAGCCAACTTCAGGTTGTCTGCAATTAAATGCTACATAATTATGGTGTAATCTTTTGAGCTGCCACACGAATTCAATCACCTTATCAGTAATCCACGCGCTTTCAAATCGAAACTGAAGAGTTTCCTCATGGGTCACTCCTTCTATTCTGTCGAGGAGTTTCTTGAAAAATTAAGCTGATTCTTGTTGTATTCTTGATTGTGTTTACTTAAACGTATGGATTGACTTCTTTTGACTTCATAAACATTTTATTTTTATCTGTTATTACTTTTATGTTGTATTTTCATGTACTGACACGTTCCATGAACTTGGAGATTTGCTCCTCAATTTGGTCCTACGGAACTTGAAGCGTAAAAATAAAATTAAAAGAATTTCCCATAGACTGTCCCAAACCATTCTTTATAGCCGAGGTTTCACTTAACATCTCAAAATCTATGCTACGGAGGGTACTACAAATTTTCCACATCTGTTGAATTATGGGAGTTTACATAATAATGTCTCGTAGAGGGAAATTATTTGTACATTCTTTCTATTCTGCTTTGTACATTAACTTACTTTAATAATAGTTATTATTCCATTACTGCCGAAATTGCATTGCCGTGCGGTTCTAGGCGCTTCAGTCTGGAACCGCGTGACCGCTACGGTCGCAGGTTCGAATCCTGGTCCGGGAGTGGATGTGTGTGATGTCCTTAGGTTAGTTAGGTTTAAGTAGTTCTAAGTTCTAGGGGACTAATGACCACAGATGTTAAGTCCCATAGTGCTCTGAGCCATTTGAACCATTGAAACCGAAATTGCAGAAATCTCAATCCTGTAAATTTTGAATCCTGTATATTTGAAACTGATAACAGAGTAGCAGACAGAAATATAATATAGTCGCAGTCTGGATTCTTGTCTCAATTCATATTTTTTATGGAGCAGCTGTTGAGTGCTCGCAGGATCTCCATTTATACGAAGTGCCAACAAATCTATGAATGCGAGTCTACTTGCTACGAGGAACTCCATCGGCTATGTTACTGAGAGGCAGGTCGTTCCCAAATGAAGTCAGATACTGAACTGAAAAATGTGTGCAACGGGTTTAACTATTTTATAAGGGCAAAGTAATGGCTGCTGTTGTATCTCTTTAAGAGACTTTCACCTCTTGTGACCACCAAACGTTACTGTCGGAAAAACGGCCTCACGTGATGACGTGATCACACCTATTCGTTGCAGCTGATCGATTGCGAGATTTTGTTCTGTCTTAACTATACCACAATCGCTGGTGAATAATACATAATATTGTATTAAACGCCAGTTATTCTTTTCATTGTCCTATTTAACCGTCCTGTGAGGCTTTACTCAGCATTTACACTTGCTAATAAAGGTTCTGAAACCATCCTCCATACAGAAATCCATGGCGACCTTTCGACATAAGCTGTCTAAGATCGAGTAGTGTATAACATTCAAAGAGCGGTCCTATATTTAATACCTTTACGGAGAAGGAAATTCTTAAATCTACTGTCTGTAGCAGGTCACATAATGATACATCACGCACACAGTTAGTGCTTGTACATGGTGTTGTAACATCGAAATTATTTATGACCAGAGGTTACCATGTGATGAGTTCGCCTTACAATGACTGTCAGTCATATGGAATGTGCAGAATGACTTGAAAAATTTCTGATGGTATACCTTTCCTGTTGTTTTGCATATACTGAGCAATTCTGTGCGGTTGCAGCTTACCCGTGCGTGGCATGAGTGCTTCACCACTGTAACTCAAACTCTCTCTCGGCGAGCACCGCCTCCTCTTTCAGTCACTGATAGTGTGTTGTCAGAATCTCTTCTATCCGTTCCACTTGCCATCAATAGTTACCCGTTGTTGGTGGTCCTTATATAGGATTCCGTGTGTATCACATACAGGTAGTCATTGCGGTTTGTATAATCGTTTATTTTAACTGGCGTCTGAGAACCAAAACTGTGTCTGTGTCTGTGTCTGTGAATGATAAAGAATGCTTACCCTTCGACAAAGCGCGTTGATTATACAGGGATTGTACAAAAATATGGAAACACCACGAGAAATGCGTGCCTGAAAATAAATGCAAATGGTAGACAAGCGTGAAGGGTTACGCTGTTTCATTTGGGCGCAACAGGCCACTATTTCGCAGAAAGAATGGTATCATATTCCGTTGAAAACCAGCGATAAGTATCCGTGACAGCGTCAAATAGTGCTCGGATGAATTTTGACAGCATTGAAACTTACCCTACTGGGGGGGGGGGGGGCAGTCGTGTAATCCATAAGGCCAACCACTGCTCCATGCTTTGGTAGGATCTCACATGACCTCTCAACATAATACATCTGCATTCACGTCATTCACTATTTGCGATGCTTCAGTATGGGTCTACGACTGCATGAATGAAGTTTTATTATAATCTTTAGAAACATTAGTGCTGAGCGATCTCTTTCATTCCTTGTACTCTCTCTCGCACTCCATCCTAACAGGCCTTGGAAGACCCAACGGTACCGACCGGCTGTCGTGTCACCCTCAGGCCGCAGGCGTCACTGGATGCGGATATGGAGGAGCATATGGTCAGCACACCGCTCTCCCGGTTGTATGTCAGTTTACGAGACCAGAGCCGCTGCATCTCAGTCAAGTAGCTTCTCAGTTTGCCTCACAAGGGCTGAGTGCACCCTGCTTGCCAACAGCACTCGGCAGACCGGATGGTCACCCATCCAGGTGCTAGCCCAGCCCGACAGCGTTTAACTGCGGTGATCTCACGGGAACAGGTGTTACCACTGCAGCAATGCCGTTGATATTCCGTGTATTCCGTTAAGCACGATTACAGTCGATCTGTGCCGGCGGGTTTGAAAGGTAACGCTGATGGGGACTGTTTAAATGATTGATTGTGTTGACATACTTTTAGTGTTGTAACAACATTCATTTATGCTTAACAATTTATTGATTGATTACCGTTAGCAACTAACAGGGGGCTTAAGACCACAATGGACAAGGATCCTGGGTGGCAGAAGTGAGTCAAGTACTCCAGTCCTAAAAATGTGGATAATGCAATGTGAATTGATTTGACGCTAAGCAGACTTTGATCAAATCTTCTGTAGTTTCTCTACATAGGTGGAGCTGAGAGCAAGTGGTGATTGAGATTTGTATGCCCTGACAGTGCCGGAGCGTTAGTATGTTACCCTGTATGCTTTGTGCGGCTATATACCTTGCAGCTGGCGAGGTGTGCGCCGCACGTGAGACGTGGAGGCGGCGCCTGTGAATCGATCACGGCCATGAGAGAAATGCATAAATTTCGCGGCCTAGCGATCAGGCAGACGGATCGCAATTTACTCTCTACCAGAGCCCTGAAACCACGGTACATTTCGGCGTGTGACACACCTGTTCGCTGGTCGTACCAAAGACCAATTCGGCTCACTTGTACGACAGAACGCACAAGGATGCCAAACGTCAAGACTGGTAAACCAAAAATTGAGTAAGTGTGCCCTCAGCAAAGGAGTAGTCCGAGATGTGTGAAATCACACTGTCGGTACACTAAGAATTTCACCACAGGCTCCCCAGTCTAAACTACTTGCAAGTGAAATCAGTTTCAGGACAGGTCCCAAATACCAACCACACATACCAGAGCTTCGACCAGACGTGCTTTCAGACAGTGCACTAACGACACCGCCTTCACGCCGTCTTGAGCCAATCACAGCGCTCTAGAGGCGCTAAATCTCCCCTCCCACATGACAGCACAAACTCATGTCAAAGCAGGGCAAGAGATAAGAAACCTGCGTCTCTGGAAAAAAAAAGACACCACCAATTACTGGCATTCTTAAGTTTTCGCACAGGGGGAAGAGACGAATTTCTCGGAAGAAGGCGTGTCGCTTTCCATGGCAACAAGTGAACAGACACAATCTTAAAGGTCTATATCTAAATCGGCTGTGTCTTGGAGCTTGTTAGTCCTAGCTAAGAGGTGTAATAAAGATTCTATCTCCAAACGTTTCTCAGACTCGGGATTTTTTTCTTGTACAGCCAAGGCGGCAGGGAAGTGGTTCACTGGCCTATTGCACTACCAGTGAACATGAAAAGGTGAATTTTTATTATGCATGGCTCTACACACATTGCCCGGTTTACAGATCCACTGTGTAGACGTGTTTGTTCAGGCCGTTGCCCCCAGGCCAGGCTTCCGCTGGCGCTGTGGCAGGTATCGCGGCATTATGCTGCTGGAGACCTGTCTTGATGAGGGTCTGCCCTGTACGGCTGTGGGATTGTCCGGCATGATTTACTAAGGGATGGGCTTGCAGACAGTTGCTTTCAGCTCCCAAACTACCGTTTCTATGAGCAAAGAATCATAAAAATACCTCATGCTTTTAGCGCCCTACCAGGCTCCATCAACGTCTGCTCAGGCCGTTAACTTTCTAGAGTCTCGCTCAAATTGTGACAGGTTGTAACAAAATTTTTAATAATTTTCCGTCCACGAAAAGTGGGAGAGAGACTAATTGTCCTCTCTCGGGTTAATGCATGTTTCTAACTTCAGTAATGACATCAGTGATTCCAAGGAGCAAATCCTCGTGTACTATACATTAGACTTATCTATTCTGAGCGACTTGTGGACCTTAGACTCGGGAGCCAGCAGATGAAACAGCAGGATCGTCAGTAGGGATGAGGTAATAGGAGGATGGGTTAATCAGGAGAGCGCAGTGAGTTAGAATGCAGGCTAGTCACTGGACATGAGCAGATTAACAAATCATTCGGGAACATTTTGTGCCTTCTGAAGCTGCCCAAGTAGCCCACTGATGATGAAATTGTGAAGTGGGAAGGCGAAGAAAAACCTCTGTTAAACGAAGATACGGCAGTAGTCCTGCACTGATGCTCGGGGACTGTCGGGCATGGCAGTGCATGGTTGTAAAATGTCGGATTAAGTTACTGGGAAGATGCACCCGTAAGTTTGAAAGTGCTACTACAAGTGCTACAAAGACATAACGGTGTATCGGATGTTAAACAGAATGAAATGCAATGGGGGAGCAAATCCTCATTAGTCTCTCACTTCTGCAGTCAGTACAATGCGACACTAGAGGTTGTGTCAAGAGTGACGCCAGTGGGCACTGGATGATTGGGAGGAATGATTTATTGTGATGAATCGCTGTGTACGCTGTGGCAATTCGATAAATGAGTTTTGGTTTGGCGTATGCTTGGAGAACGTTAACTGTTATCGTGTGGAGTGCTAACAGAGGTGGTGTTGTTGTTATGGTATGAGGTTGAGGTTGTTTTTGGTAGTTAAGGAGTTGTTCCCCGATTTCGGTTAAGAAAACGTCAGATGCAAATGGATATGAATACATTGGACAGTACTGTGTACTGCATACAACGGAGGGAGAGTTTGTGAACAATGATTGTTTGTATCAGCTTGACAGTCCACGCTCTCACAATGCAGCATCTGTGTCGCAATTTAAAAACTAAGTATTCTCTCACCTTTTGAAATACGTTTGGGATTAAAAAAAATTGTAATTAAGATGTATATTAATTTCAAAACTTAAAGATCATTTACCACAGTACGAAAGAAATATTAGCAAGCATCTTACTACGACATATAAGCAATGTTAAAGATGATTGTTAACATTTCTAACATCACTTTGTCAGGTAAATGTATGTAAATTATGATAAGTTAAACAACATAAGATTGCGTAGTAGTTTGAAGAAACGTTAACTTTACCGGATGAGCAATAACATTCGAATCGGATTTGCGTTCCGGAACACATTGATGGTCTTTATATGTTTCATAGGATTTACATGATCCTCAGATTGTACAGACCGCCCCAGAAAATTATTAGTCACGTATAAACACCGCAGATTTTAATACAAATGGCAGCAATGTTTTTCGCACATACCTCTGTTTACGTGTACACATCCTGAAAAAGCAATTTGTGTTTTTCTAAAACTTTCGCTGAAAGCAACTGACTTCAGGAAATACGTTAGAGAAGCAAACCAAAGAAATTATTTCATTACTTGCACAAGCCTCTCAAATTTAGTTTTCGTGAATGAAATTTGGTGCTTAATGCTAAATGTAGCTTTAAGTGCGATCAAGGACAAATATCATAAACGTAAAGCTTCAAGTGGTGACACGCTCGCAAAATATGCGAAGTGCAAAATAAGATATAATGTGAGCCTTCTTGCTACGAGGAACTGTATCAGCTGCGTTACTGAAAGACTAATCGTTTCCAAGTGAAGTGAACTGGAAAGTGTGTGCAAGGGATTTAACGATTTTAGAAGGGATAAGTAATGGCTGCTCGTGTCTCTCTTTAAGAGACTTTCGTTGCTCGTGACCTCTCAACGTTACTCTCCGAATAACAGCCTCATGTGACAAAAACCATTCGTTGCAGGTGATACCGAGATTTCTTTCCATCTTTACTATATCACAAATTGTACTGATTAATATCTAAAATTCAATGAAGTGCCAGTTATTCTTTGTCGTCGTTCGATTTAACCATCCTGCGAGTCTTTACACTGCATTTGCGCTTTCAGTCTCTGATAGTGTGTTGTCAAATAGTGCTCGGATATATTTTGTCAGCATTGACGCTATTGGTAATGGGCACGGCACTCGTGTGATCCATAAGCCTAACTGTGGCTCCACACTTCGGTTAAATCAAACGTTACCTTTCAACAAAGTAGATATGCATTCGTGTCATTCAGTGTTTAGATTGCTTCAGAATAGGTTTAGGTCCGTGCATGAACGACGTTTCATTATAACCTTTTAGAAACATTGGTCCTGCCCGATCTGATTAGTACCTGTATTCCCTTAAGAATAATTAAAGTCATTTTTCTAGGGTTTTATGCATGTTTCTAATTGTGTTAATGTTATCCTTGACTGCAAGGGTAAATCGCCTTTTACTATACATTAACCTTGTCTCTCCTGAGTGACGTGCGTGCTTCAGCCTCGGGAATCAACAAATGAACCAGCAGGATCGTCAGTAGGGATGAGGTAATAGGAGGATTGGCCGATCAGGAGAGCGCTGTGAGTTGGAACGTAGGTTAGTCATTGGTCATGAGCACATTAACAGATCACTCGCGAACATTTCGTCCCTTCTAAAGCTGCCCAGGTAGCCCGTTGGCGAAGAGACTGTGAAGTGGAAAGGCGAAGAAGAACCTCTGTTGAACGAAGATACGGGAGACGTCCTGTACTGACGGTCTTTGATTCTTTTGGGAAATTGACAGTGAATTTTTAATAATTCATCAGGCATAAATTGTTTAGTCACATGTTTTGAAACTTTTTAAGGTAACTTGACAGTGAACGGCTGTAAAGATGGTAAGAATTTTCATAAGGTTTCTGAGGGTCTAACTACATAATTTGAACACTGAATACAAAGAAATTTTTGGACAATGAAATTGTTTTAAGGTCGAAGATTTTGGATTAAGAATAATGAATATATCTTTAGTCTAACCTTTATTGTATATACATTTATGTCTCTCAGTAATTTATAATTTTTCCTGCCAGTCTATATTTAAAACCAGTAGACTTACTTTTCTTAGATGCTTAAAACTTTATGCATGCATTTATGACATTGTTATCTAGAAAGTAGACTTTAATCAAATGGTTTCAGTCGATATTTTTTATACTATAAACACTGACTAGAAAGTCTAACTTAAGGTATTTCTTTATAATTAATAAGGGTATATGTTTCTACCTAACGAAAGTAAGCTGGTGCCTGTAGTCTTTTTTTCTCCTAATGGTAGCTGAAATATAAAAAAAAACTCAGACCTCTAGCTGAAATAGTTTTTTTTATTAAAATAAACAAGTCGGAAAATTAGATTCTTGGCAAATTCAGTTTAAAGGTACATTTCATCGGTTACTCACCTGTGTTGTAGTTCAAACTCTCCAGTTGCATAATATTCTTGGGTTGTGGGTACCTCATCTTCTCTCCTCCTTTTCTTGCTCCTCATTGCTATTCAGGCCTCTTTAGTTGCCTCAAGAACCCATTTTTCGCCTTCGGCCACTCTCAAGGGATGAATTGGTATCGGTGCTAACTACCCAATCATTAAAGCAAATAACTGCATCTAACACACCTAATCTCAAGGTACTGAAATCAACAATCACAGTTTTAGGCAGGCGTTCCCATATCACATGGTTTAAACTGTCATTAACATTTTGTGTCTTTCCATATAAGTACTGTGACAACTGTTTAATGTCACTTAGGTCCCTGTATATGGGGTTAATTGCTTCCAACACCTCAAGCGGCAGGCAGTGATGGTGTGCATAAGTCTCACCATTTGCTATTGCTTTTTTTGTAAGGATACCATGTGTCTACACCACTGTCACAGAGAGCATGCTGTGGATGGTCATCCGTAGAAGCTTTATGGAAAAAGGTAGGCCATACTGCTTTCTTTATAGCCTCAATAATGTATCGCTTCCTTCTTATGGCTAAACTACAATAGAGCTGCACTTCGTCCACCTCTTCCTTAGTTAGACGACCCCGATCACCAATTTGTTTGCCATCACTGAGGTTTTTCTCCTTCGTATCTTTTATTAGCTTGTGTAAACGTGTGGCCATCAGCTTTTCACATGACCAACAGACTGTTTCTTTTCAATTTTTGCATTTCTTTCATAAGGCATATTTTCCTAAACATTTGCAAACCCTCTGGAGGCTCCGTCTCCAAGGTACTTCACATGCCGACACATATTTAAATTAATTTTTAAGGTGTCCCGGATGTCCGAATGGATTCATTTAATTACCATATTGTGCAGAAAACTCTAAATATTTATTGAAGACGGAAAAAATAGAAGTTTTGAACCATATTCAACGGCAACTGACCTTAATTAATTAATCTGTTTCCTATATACCTGGAGTAGTATGTTTTTTAAATTGGTAAACTAAAGTGAGCATGTAATTTATTTAAAAGTGGTCAATAGGTACTAAAATTTTTGTACAATGAACCTGACAAGACTTAACATTGATTACCTCTAACTCATCACTGTTGATAACTCATCACTGTTGAAATGCTGCACGAAATAAATAAATGTTACTGTGAAACTTCTGAGTAACATAAATTTAAAAACTATGAATTCTCTCAGGTTCTGAAATACGTTTGGCATAAACAAAGTTTGTAATTAAGATGTATAACACTTCAAAAATTAATGATTATTTACCAAAGTACAAAATAAACATTATTAAACACCTTACTAGGGCATATAAGTCGTGTTATGGATGCCTATTAAAATTCTAACATCACTTTATCATGTTGTAGTTTCAAGAAACGTTAATTTTAACGGATCAGCAATAACATTTGAAGGGGATTTGCGTTTCGTAACATATTGTGAGTCATTACCTGTTGCATATTATTCACATGATCCTCAGACTATATAGATCATCCCAAAAAATTGTTAGTCTCCTATAATCACCGCAGATTTTGATGATTAGAAAGAATCCACCTCGATTGCAAATAGAAACCGTATGTGCACCTAGGTTTCGGGGCGGATAACCACGCCTTCTTCGGAACACACTAAAACTATAAATTGCCGAAAGTGGCATGGTCCAACATTAATACTGAACCGTGCCTCTTTAGCCAGTTTGTAGTTTTACTGTGTTCCGAAGAAGGCGTAGTTATCCGCACTGAAACATAAGTCAACATCCGGTTTCTATTTGCAGTTGCGATGGTTTCTTTATATTCATCAAATTATTCACAAATGCTGACGCCTGCAACGTTGAAAGTTCTCACCGCAGATTTTAATACAAATGGCAGCACTGTTTTCGCACTTAGCTCTGTTTACGTGTACACATCTTGACAAAGTTCCCATTGACGAGAATCTGAAATAAGAGATAGAGCTTCTATATCTAGATTTGTATTGTAACAAAGAACTTTAGGAATTTAGGGATATATCATATTGTGATAAACATTGCGGTAGAAATAAATAGTGAATAGTGTTTAAATGTGTTATTGTTACTACGAACACTAAGCCTGTTAATGAAATCTTGCAATATGTATAGGCACTGAAATGGGAAACAATTTTTTTTCTAAAACGTTCGCTGAAAGTAATTCACTTTATGAAACACATTAGAGAAGCAAAAGAAAGACATTGTTTCATTACTTGCTCAAGAGACTTAGCTTTAAGTTTCGTATATGAAATTTGCTGCATAATGCTAAATGTAGTTTCACATGCGGTCAGTGACAAGTATCATAAATTTAAAGGTTCGAGCGGTTACAGGATCGCCATATATGCGAAGTGGAAACAAAGCTATAAATTCGAGACTTCTTACTACGAGGAACTGTATCAGCAGTGTTACTGAAAGACTAATCGTTCCCAAGTGAAGTGAACTGGAAGGTGTGTGCAAGGGATTTAACGATTTTAGAAGGGATAAGTAATGGCTGCTCGTGTCTCTCTTTAAGAGACTTTCGTTGCTCGTGACCACCTAACGTCGTTCTCCGACCAACATCTTCATGTGATCACTTCCATTCGTTGCAGGTGATACCGAGATTTCTTTTCGTCTTTACTGTACCACAAATGGAGTTGAATAATATCTAAAATTCTATGAAGTGGCAGTTCTTTTTGTCATCGTCCGATTTATCCGTCCTGTGAGTCTTTTCTCTGCATTTGCACTTGGTAATAAAGGTTCTGAAAACTTCCAGCATACGCAGGCGACCTCACAACACTAGCTGTCTACGATCTAATAGTGTATGATATAGAGTGGTCGGCCACATATTTTGTACCTTTATGGGGAAGGAGTTTTTAAATCTTTAGTCTGTAGTAGGTCACATAATGTTGCATCATGTACACAGTTAAAAAAAGTGCTTGTCTGTTGTGTTACAATATGGAGTTATTTATGACCATAGGTTACCATGTGATGAGTAAGTCCTGCAAAGACTGCCATATCCATATGGAGTGTGCAGAATGATTTGAAAAAACTCTGATGTTATGCCATTGCTATAGTTTTGCATACAGTGAGTGCTTCTATGTGGTCACAGTTATCTTTGCTTGGCATGAGCGCTTTCATTGTCTGATAGTGTGTTGTCGGAACCTCGTCTGTCCCTTGCACTTATCGTCAATAGTTACCCTGTTTTATTTGAGCACGACTGGCCACTATTGTGTGGGATGAGTTGTATGACAATCCGTTGAAAACCAGCGGCAAATAGTGTAGGATGTGTGTTGTCACCATTGATGCTGTCCGATGTGATTAGTACCTGTATTCCCTTAAGAACAATTAAAGTCATTTTTCTAGCATTGGTTTTTTATGCATGTTCCTAATTGTGTTAATGTTATCCTTGATTGCAAGGGTCATATTGCCTTTTACAATACATTAACCTTGTCTCTCGGGAGTGACTTGTGTGCTTCAGTCTCGGGAACCAGCAAATGAACGAGTAGGATCGTGAGTAGGGATGAGGTAACAAGAGGATGGGTCGATCAGTAGAGCTCAATCAGTTGGAACGAAGGTTAGTCATTGGACATGAGCAGATTAACAGATCACGCACGAACATTTTGTCCCTTCTAAAGCTTCGCAGGGAGCCCATTGGTGACGAGATTGTGAAGTAGAAAGGCGAAGAAAAACCTCTGTTGAACAAAGATACGGCGGAAGTCCTGTACTGAGGTTCTTAGATTCTTTTGGGAAATTGACGGTGAATTTTTAACAAATGATCATACATAAAATATATAATCACACGAAATGCAATTTTTTGAGTAACTTGCTAGTGAAGAACTGGAAAGACAGTAATAATTTTCATGAAGTTGATGAGGGTCTAACTGCATAATTTGTACACTGAATACAAAGAAATTTTAGGACAATGAAAGTGTTTTAAGAATGAAGGTTTTGGATTAAGAATAATAAGAATAGCTTTGATATGACCTTTATCGCATAAACATTTATGTCGCTCAGTAATTTAAAATTTTTCTTGTCAGTCTATGTTTAATAACAATAGACTTGTTAACTACTTTTCTTAGATGCTTAAAACTATATGCACACATTTATAACATTGTTATCTAAAAAGTAGACTTTAATCAAATGATTTCAGTCGATCGTTTTTATACTATAAATAAAGGACTTAGAGAGTCAAAGTAAAGTTAATTCTTTTATAATTAATAAGGGTATATTTTTCTTCCTGGTGATAGTGAGCTGGTGTCTGTACTCTACTTTTCTGCAAATGGTAGCAGAAATATTACAAAACACGTGAGACCTCTAGCTCAAATAGTTTTTTTGGAAAAATAAATATGTCAGAAAATTCGATTCTTGGGAAATTCAGTTTAAAGGTACATTTCATCTCTTACTCACCTCTTTTGTTCTAATACCCTCCAGTTTCATAATATTCTTGGTTTGTATGTACCTCATCTTCTCTCCTCCGTTTCTTGCTCCTCGTTGCTATTCTGGCCTCTTTAGTTGCATCAAGAACCCAATTTTCGACTTCGACCATTCTCAAGGAATCAATTGCCTTCAGTGATAACTGCCCCATCATTAAGCAAACAACTTCATGTAATACACCCTATCTGAACGTGTTGAAACCAACAATCACAGTTTTAGCCAGGCGTTTCCGTATCACATGGTTGAACCATTGATTAACATTTTGTGTCTTTCCATGTAAGCACTGTGACAATAGTTTAGTGTCCCTTAGGTCCCTGTATATGGGTTTAATTGCTTCCAATACCTTAAATGGTGTGCATAAGTCGCACCATTTGCTATTGCTCTTTTGTAACCACACTATGTGTCTACAACACTGTCGCAGAGAGTATGCTGCGGATGGTCATCCGTAGGAGCTAACACTAAGCGGGTTATTGAAATGTTGCAATATGTATCGGCACTGAAATGGGAAGCCATTTTTGTTTTTCTAAAACTTTCGCTGAAGGGAATTGACTGTAGGATATACGTTAGAGAAGCAAAAGAAAGAAATTGTTTCATTACTTGTGCAAGCCACTTAACTTTAATTTTCGTATATGAAATTTGCTGCTTAATGCTAGATGTAGCTTTAACTGCTGTCAAGGACAAGTATCGTAAGTGTAAAGGTTCGAGTGGTTACAGGATCACAATATATGCGAAATGGAAACAAAGCTATAAATGCGAGCCTTCTTGCTATGAGGAACTGTATCAGCTGTGTTACTGAATGACTAATCGTCCCCATGTGAAGTGAATGTATCTTGTCAGCCTTGATGCTATTGGTAATGGGTAGGGCAGTCTTGTGATCCATAAGCCCAACTATGACTCCACAGTTCGGTGGATCCCACGTTACCTTTCAACATAACATATATGCATTCACGTCATTCAATATTTAGATTGTTTCAGTTTAGAACTTCAGTATTTATCTGTACCCAGTGGAAAAAACTAATGCGATTGAAGTGTTTTTGCCGTGTTTAACATGCAGTTAGTTTTCCAGTCTCTAACCATTCGTTATAAACCAGGTTTCACTTAATATCGCAAAAGCAGTGCTTCACGTACTACAAAATTTTTCAAATTCATGGAATTTTTCTATTTTACATAACATTGTCTTATAAAGGTAAATTATTTACTCATTGTTCCTATTCTGGTTTTTACTTTTAATGCAACTTATGCTAATAATATTAATTTTGCTATTACTGCCGAAAATGCAGAAATTAGCTTGAAACTGATACCGGAGTAGTAAACATAATTGTAATAGAGCTTTATTCTTGATTACTTTGACTCAATTGATCATTTTAATGCAGTAACAGTTTACCCTTGTATCTTTTTGTTGAGTCTGGAAAACTGCAGCACAATGTTCTATCACTCAACAAATTTTCACCTGCTCCTATCTCTCCCACTTCAATCGTTTGAACATCAGGTGTCCTTGTCTCCATTGTGTTGTTTCTTTTGTTATGAGGGTCAGATCTATCGACTTTAATGGTCAGAGAATTGTGATTTTCACACACATTGATTGATTCAGTGCTAAAATTGATACGATGGCTAGTATACACATTCAATTCGAATCAGCAGGTGGCTGTGCTGTTGGGTGTGTAGTAGGTTGCTCGTCACTGCACACCGACTTTATATATTGATACGAGGGAGGGACTTTGCATACCTCACTGCCACATTGATATAATCATTCCAACCAAATACTGCTTTGAAAGCAATTGTTCTATTTCTGCCTGGTATACAAAACTTTGGAAATAAATAGACCAAATATAATTTTACCAGCTGACAGCATAGTCTCTCCAGGAACACTGAACAATGGTTGGGCATGTGACCATAAAACTGAACATTTTTCAAAAGGTGTTTAAAACTTAAAGCAACAGAATCCAGAAAATACATTACAGAAGCAGATAGAGAAAAATTGGTTTGTTAATAGCTTGAGCCAACTAAATGAAGTTTCCATCAATTAAATTTGTTCATTAATGCTTAATTCAGTTTCAAATGCCATCAAGCACATATATAGTAACCACAAATAATGGTGTGCTTGCAAGACTAAAATTTAAGTGAAGTGCCAAATAACGTATGAAAGCGACCCTCCTGGCTGGTAAAAGAATTGCAGCAGTTGGGTCACAGAGTGGTCGATCGTCCCCAGATGAACTTATATACTGAATTTGAAACCATTTGCAATGGATTTAACGATGTTGAAATGGCAAAGTAATGGCTACTGTTGTCTCTCTTCAAGAGATTTTCACTTATCGTGAATGCCAAACGTCACTGTAGGCAGACAGCCTTATGTGATCACTACTCTTCGTTGCAGCTAAAAGGGAGATGTCGTTTTGTTGCTAATAAATCCCAAGTGGTATTGAGTTTCTATCTGATTCCTGTATTAAGTGTCAGTTATTCTTTGTCATCGTCCGATTTAACAGCCCTGTCAGGCTTTACGCTGCATTTACACTTGCTAATAAAGGTTCTGAAACCACTGTGCTTACGGAAGGCCCTGCCGACCTCAAAACATGAGCTGTCTAAAATTAAACAGTGTATAGTATACAGACGGCGGCCACATATTTGATACCCTTATGGAGATGGGAATATTTGAATGTAATGTCTATAGTAGTCACGGAATGATGCATCACGCTTATAGGATGTGCAGTTGTAACATGGAAATTATTGATGGCTAGAGATAACCAGGTGACGAATTAATTCTGCTATGACTGCCGTATTCATATGTGATATGCAGTATGAGTTTAACAAAAAGTCTGATGGTATGATTTTGCAGGGTGCCGGTGCTAGCAGTCTATTTAACACTAAATTCTTCTAGAATCTTCATATAGAAATGATGCTCTATGACCCCCCCCCCCCCCCCCCGCCCCCCTTTTTAACTCCGACTTTTGCTGTTGCACATGGATTAAGAAGAAACGCGAACTGACTATAATCGACCCTTCAAGTGGAGTAGAAAAGAGTTTGGCACCTGCAATGATTTAATTTTTTACAAATTAATTTGATAAATTAAAGTTTCATTAACGTAGTGAGAAATGAAAGGGTTGCTCTGCCAATCAACAGAATGAAGTTCTGTCCAAAATAACAATTTGATTTATTATGACCAGACTCTAAATAATAAACAAAACACATGAAACATTTACAATATGTCAAATTGGATACTCAAATAAATGCTGAGAAGGTGATGTTGTCCATAAACTAGGTTGTGACATTTATGACCAAGTGGTATGTATAGCCAATTCCTTGCAACTCAGATCTTAAGAGAAACACCCAGTCAACCCAACATTAATTGCTGCTACAGTAGTGAGAACTCAGACAATGAACACCCAAGACACAACCACGTTAGGAAAGACGGGAACAGGCACGCTCTGCTGCAGACATACATTACCAAGCTGTCTTCTTAACTGCAAGGACACGATATGGCATACCGGAGGCGATGGCCGGTTGCTTCAACGTCCTGTCATGGTGACGATAATGTCGCGAGTATAGCCCGAAACAAATTATCCTGGTCTGGTTGTTCCAGACTAAAGACTTCCTAGCAACACAAATGCGCCTCTGAGGGAGACGAAGAAGGCTTGCCATGCAATTACTGACGGTACAGTGATTGATTTTAACAAGTGAAGTCACACAGTAACTCCAATATAGTCAACTTTAACCAGAACTGCTCAAGACGGACAACATAGGCCACTTGTACACAGAACGCTCAACTGCCAACTGTACTCGGAAAGTTACATTGGAGTCGAAACTCCAGCAACTTCGTTAAACAGTTACAATTAAATGAAAGTATATTAGACAGCCAACGGAAGGCAGGCTGTCCAGAGCAGCGAGAGCTCAGTCTTGTAACCTACTACGACCGAAAAGCGAGAGCCGACCCCTCAAGAGCACCCGTACAAGCTGAACCACGACAGTGGCCGTGGTTAAACGTTCCAATCAGCAACTCGAAAACCGGCGGAAAATTCCACTCTATTGCCGTAGCACTACTATTCCACCAATGGAGATACTTGGCACCAATTTTTTCGCCGATTTTTCTACGTCACAGAGCTGTCCCCTGAGTAAGCCAATCACAGTTATGATTTTGCAGTTGGAATTTGCCCGCCAAGACTGCCTGGGAACACAAGTCATTTCCACGCCTCGCTGGTAGCCCGTCAGAAAGTGTCTTCATTAAGTTCCTGTGAAGTAATGGAATCTCTATCCCCAGCTGCTCCGCCAGGACCTTGTGGGCGTGTCGTCCCCACTGTTATGACAATGTCTGCGTCTGGAAAGCATCCACTCGACTCCCTCACACCTGTCGGCATAACCCTTTCAAGATCAGAAGAACCTGCCTATCACCGGACCACCTGGGTGACGAGAGATGCTGCGTGGGAAGTCCACATGTGAAGCAATAGCAACTTTTCACCACATGCAATTAGAGAGTAAAATATTCATATCTTCTGAGTTCTCAATACTAGCCTTGTAATGACAATACTAGGCCATACTTCCCCAAATCGAATTACTCAGAGTAAGATATAAATATGAGAGGTGGCAAGTCACTGTGTGCATCTACAGGCAAGACACCTCTCACTTTTTCTGTTGTTTACCACATACTGAACACTTCTATACGACAGCAGTTCGTGTGTGCTTGGGATGAGTGGTTAACCATCCTATCTCATACCCTACCCTGGCGAGACATGCCTTGCCCCCACCCCTTCACCCAACCCCACCTATTTCACTCACTTATATTGATATTCTATCCCTTGTAGTTGCCACGATTAGTTACCCATTTTCAATGGGCAACCATATAGATTTAAGATTGAAACTGAGACAGGTATTCAGTGCAGTCTATATAATGGTCTATTTTAACTGCCCTTTGAGAACCAAAACTGTCTTTTCTGTACATGATAAACAACGCTTTCGCTTCGTCCAAGCACTTGATATGTTCCAATATATAGGGGTTGTAAAAAATATGGAAACACGGCGACAAATGTGTGTTTGTATATGAGTCCAGATGATAGTCAATCTTGCAGGTTGGGCTGTTTCATTTGAGCACTAACGGCTACCACTACGTAGGAAGAATGGTTGGGTATTCCCATGGAAATCAGGGATAATTATCACTCCAGGGTTCAGATAGTGCTCATATTTGCTAGTGGTAGCAGTGAAACTATTGTTAATGGGCAGAGACAGTCGTTTCATCCATAAGCCCAACTACTTCTCCACACATTGGTTGAGTGCCACATAGTCTTTCAACACTAGAGATCTGTATTCATGTCATTCAACATGCTGCAGAATAGTTTCAGGTCGGCGCGTGAATGTACGTGTAAATATAACTATCGTGAAACGGTAGTCCTGACCGATCTCATTTTAATCTGTGTCTTCCCTTAACCATAATTACAAAGATAATTACACTCATATTTCTACTGTCATATTTTTGCTTGTCAGTAAGTTCGGTAATGAAATCAGTGACTGTAAAGGTCAAATAGTCTTTTAGTATATATTAACTATGTCTCTACTGAATCGCTTCTGGACCTTGCTCTTGGGAGCCAGTACATGAAACAGCAGTGTTGAAAGTTGAGAAGTGGTAAAAGGATGATGGATCGGTCAGGAGAGTTCAGTGACTCCGAATGTAGGCTCCTCATTGAATGTCAGGAGGTTAACAATTGTGTAATGGGCAATACTTGGCGAGCATGTTTGGAAAAAGACGGAGTAAATCACTGGAAGGATTCTCTCGTAAGTTTCAAAGTGCTTCTAGCAGTGCTACCAAGACAGTAACAGTTCATAGGATGTTAAACAGAATCGAGTACAATGAACGAACAGCTCCTCATAAGAAACTCATTGCGTTGTCAATCGAAAGCGACACTTGAGGTTGTGTAAAGAGTGACGGCACTCCGCATTGGATGACTGGAAACGAGTGGTTTGTTCTGATTATCACGCTGTTGCCATGGCAATCCGAAGGATATATTGGATTTGGCGGATGCCTGGAGAACGTTAACTGCCATCATGTGGAGTGCCGACAGTGAAGTAGAGAGGAGATGGCGGTGCTATGGCAAAGAAATGTTTGTCATGGTTGGGGAAATGAAGAAGATGAATACACTTGCCAGTATTGTGTAGTGCACACAGTGGAGGTACAGTTCGGAGACAATGATTGCTGGTATCAGCATGAGAGCGCACCATCTCACAGGGCAGCATCTGTGCAGCTACTGTTTCTGTACAATAGCACTCTTGAAGTCTAGTAGTGTATCCAAGGTCTCGAGTGAAGCAGTTATGAAAGCGAGGGTGACTCCCCTCGTATATATGTCTAGTAGTAGGTGTGTGTATACCTCTCATTGGTCATTGTATATATAGGCAGCTGACTAATAATGTGTTTATTCTTCTGTCATGTATTTAGTTTTTTTTTATTTGGCATTGTTCACATTACGTTTGCTTCAGTGCGTATCTTAGGTGTAAAATACTTTTGCGTCTCCCAAATAGTCATCGAGATGCAGAGGTTTCCTCTTCAGAAAATAAAATTCTTCCTATTGTCGGATGTCCCCAGAAAATACCACCAATTCTCTCGGGATACTTCTTATACCCATTTAAATATGCAGATGATCTGTTGTATATATGACGCCTTCGTAAGTTACAACGAACATCTTGCGGTCGTTTGTAAAGGATTTGAAAGGTTATTAGAGTCACGTTTAAGATGAACACAGAACTGAGAAATAGGCATGGAAACTGGTGAGGTAAGAAGTATGCCTCTAAGAGGGACAATACATGGTGATTGCAAGCATGGCTGACTGCCATACATGTGAAAGTTTCTATTTATGGAGTGATCAGAGTGACATGATAAATTACCTTATGGTAATCCATCGATAGTTAGTTTCAAAAAATGAAGGTCGCCTTCTGTAAACAATGGGAAGGGTAACGTTGATTCTTTTGCGAAATTGACATTGAAATTTTAATAAATTATCATACATAAAATATATGGTCACAAGCAATGACATTTTTAATTCAGATAAGGTAATGGTTACAGATATACCTGGACAAACTGTATAATTTCCAAATGGTAATCTAAACACAACATGTAATTTTTTTAAAAATCGTCAATAGGTACTTAAACTTGGGTACATGGAGATTGAGGACACTTAACACTGATTACCTCTGTCGTGATAACAAAATGTTACTGTGAAATTCCTCAATAACAAAAATTTAAAATCTATAAATTCTCAGAGATATTGAGATGAGTTTGAGATGTATGGGCACTTAAATGCGAAGCGATTTTCGTTTTTCTAAAACTTTTGGTGAAAGGAATTGACTTCAGGAAGTACGTTAGAGAAGCAAGGAAAGAAATAATCCCATTACTTGCACAAACCACTTAAATTAAATTTTCGTGAGTGAAATTTGCTGCTTAATGCTAAATACAGTTTTAAATGCAATAAGGACGAATATCATAAACGTAGAGGTTAGAGTGGCTACAGGATCGCAATATATGCGAAGTGGAAACGAAGTTATAAATGCGAACCTTCTTTCTACGAATAAACTAAATGAATTGCGTTACTGAAAGACTAATCGTTCTCAAATGAAGCGAACTAGACACTGTGTGCAAGGGATTTAACGATTTTAGAAGGGATAAGTAATGGCTGCTGTTGTCTCTCTTTAAGAGTCTTTCTCTGCTCGAGACGAACTAACGTCACTCTTTGAAGAATAGCCTCATGTGATCACTCCCATTCGTTACAGGAGATACCGAGATTTTTTTCATTTTTACTATGCCACAAATGGTATTGAGTAGTATCTAAAATTGTATGAAGGGCCAGTTATTCTTTGTCATCATCCGATTGAACAGTCCTGTGAGGCTTTACAGTGCATTTACACGTGCTAATAAAGGTTCTGAAAACTTCCTGCATACGCAGACCCACGGCGACCTCACAACATTAGCTGGCTGTGATCTAGTAGTGTATAATACACAGTGGGAGGCCACATATTTAATACCTTTATGGAGATGGGAGTTTTTAAATCTGCTCTCTGTAGTGGGTCACATAATGATACATTATGCACACAGTTAGTGCTTGTATGTTGAGTAGCAACATGGAAATTATTTTTGACCAGAGGTTACCAAGTGATGAGTATGTACCGCAATGACTGCCATATCCATGTGGAGTGTGCAGACTGATTTGAACAAACTCTGATGGTATGCCACTGCTATAGTTTTGCATATAGGGAGCGTTTCTGTGCTGTCACAGGTTATCTTTGCTCGGCATGAGCGCTTTCAATCTCCGATAGTGTGTTGTCGGAACATCTTCTGTCCCTTGCACTTGCTGTCAATAGTTACCCTGTTTTATTTGAGGACGAAAGGCCACTATACTGTGGGATGAATGGTACGACATTTCGTTGAAAATCAGCGATAAGTATCTGTGCAGACGTCAAATAGCACTCCTATACATCCTGTCAGCATTGATGCTATGGTAATGGGTGGGGCACTCGTGTGATCCCACGTTACCTTTCAACACAACAGGTATGCTTTCACGTCATTCAGTATTGGTATTGCTTCAGTATAGGTTTAGGTCCGTGCATTAACGACGTTTTATCTTAACCCCTTAAGAAACATTAGTCCTGGACGATCTGATTAGTACCTGTATTCCCTTAAGAACAATTAAAGTCAATTTTCTAGCGATAGTTTTATGCATGTTTCTAATTGTGTTAATGTTTTCCTTGACTGCAAGGGTAAATCGCCTTTTACGATACATTAACCTTGTCTCTTCTGAGTGGCCGGCCGGATGGCCGAGCGGTTCTAGGCGCTACAGTCTCGAACCGCGCGACCACTACGGTCGCAGGTTCGAATCCTACATCGGGCAAGGATGCGTGTGATGTCCTTAGGTTAGTTAGGTTTAAGTAGTTCTAAGTTCTAGATGACTGATGACCTCAAAAGTTACGTCCCATGGTGCTCAGAGCCATTTCAACCATTTTTTTCTTCTGAGTGACTTGTGCGCTTTAGTCTCGGGAACCAACAAATGAACCTGCAGAATCTTTATTAGGGATGAGGAAATAGAATGATAAGTCGATCAGGAGAGCGCAATGGGTTGGGACGTACGTTAGTCATTGGACATGAGCAGAACATTTCGTCCCTTCTAGAGCTGCCAATGTTGTTGAAGAGACTGTGAAGTCGAAAGGCGAAGAAAAACCTCTGTCGAAAGAGGATACGGCAGACGTCCTGTACTGACGGTCTTTGATTCTTTTGGGAAATTGACAGTGAATTTTTAATAATTGGTCATACATAAAATATTTAGTCACATATAATGCAATTTTTTAAGGTAACTTGACAGTGAACGGCTGGAAAAACAGTAAAAATTTTCATAAAGTTTATGAAGGTCTAACTACTTAATGTGAAATTTGAATACAAAGAAATTTTTGGACTATCAAAGTGTTTTAGGAATGAGGATTTTGGATTAAGAAATGTGAGAATAGCTCTGATATAACCTTTATCATAAATACGTTTATGTGGCTCAGTAATTTAAAATTTTTCCTGCCATCTACATTTAAAATAAATAGACTTATTAACTACTTTTCTTAGATACTTAAAACTTTATGCACACATTTATGACATTGTTATGTAAAAAGTAGAGTTTAATCAAATGATTTCAGTCGATAGCTTTTATACTATAAATAAATGACTCAGAGAGTCAAAGTAAAGTGAAATGATTATAGTTACTAAGGGTATTTTGTTCTTCCTGGTGACAGAAAATTGGAGTCTGTAGTCTCGTTTTCTGCAAATGGTAGCTGAAATATTCCAAAAAACGTGAGATGTCTAGCTCATATAGTTTTTTTCATTAAATTAAACATCTCAGAAATTTAGATTCTTGGGAAATTCAGTTTAAAGGTAGATTTCATCTGATACTGACCTCTGCTTTTCTAATACCCTCCAGTTGCATAATATTCTTGGGTTTATGTACCTGATCTTCTCTCCTCCTTTTCTTGCTCCTCGTTGCTGTTCTGGCCTCTTTCTTGCCTCAAGAACCCATTTTTCGCCTTCGGCCACTCTCAAGGAATCAGTTGCCATCAGTGCTGACTGCCCCATCATTCAAGCAAATAACTGCATCTAATACACCTAATCTCAATGTATTGAATCCAAGAATTACAGTTTTAGATAGGCGTACCCATATAACATGGTTGAAACATTCATTATCACTTTGTGTCTTCCCATGTAAGCACTGTGACAATAGTTTAGTGTCACTTAGGTCCCTGTATATGTGCTTAATTGCTTCCAATACCTCAGATTGCAAGGGGTGATTTTGTGCATAAGTCTCACCATTTACTATTGCTTTTTGTAACGACACCATGTGCCTACAGCACTGTCACAGAGAGCATGCTGTGGATGTCATCCGTAGGAGCTTTATGGAAAAAGGTAGCCCATACTGCGTTCTTTATGGCCTCAATATTGTCTCGCTTCCTTCTTATGGCTAAGATATAATAGAGCTGCACTTTGTCACGTCTTCCTTAGTAAGACGACCCCGACCACCAATTTGTATGCCAACACTGACGTTTTTCTCCTTCATATCTATTATTAGCTTATGTCAACGTGTGCCCATCCTCTTTTGGACATGACAAACAGACTGTAACTTTTCAATTTTTGCAGTTCTTCCATAAGGCATATTTTCCAACACATTTGCAAACCATCTGGAGTCTCCGTCTCCAAGGTACTTCACATTCCGGCACATATTTAAATTGGCTTTCTAAGGTGTTCCGGATGTCCGAATCTAGTCATTTAACTACCAATTTGTGCACAAAATTGTAAATATTTATTGGAGACTAAAAAAAAATAGAATTTTTAACCAGATTCACTGGAAAGTGATCTTAAATCAGTGTACATGGAAAGCGAGAGCACTTTATATTGAATACCTACGACTCACCACAGTCCAGTTGCTGCACGAAAAAAGTAATTGTTACTGTGAAATTTCTAAATAACCAAAGTTTTAAGTTTATGAATTCTTAGAGGTTTTGAAATAAGTTCAGGATTAATAAATTTTGCAATTAAGATGTATAAAAGTTTGAAAAATCAGTTATTATTATCATAGAAAAAAGTAAATATTAGAAAGCACATTATTACGACATATAAGCAATGTTAAGGATGCTTATTAACATTTCTAACTTTGTCATTTAAATGTGTGTAAATTATGGTAAGTTAAACGACCAATGATCGCGTAGTAGTTTCCAGAAACGTTAATTTTACCGCATCAGCAGTAAAATTTGAAGCGGGTTTTCTTTCCGGAACAAATTCATTGTCTTTATCTTTTTCATACTATTCAAATGGTCCTCAGACTGTACAGATCATCCCAGAAAATTATGAGTCTCGTATAAAACGTGCATGATACATCATGCACACAGTTAGTGCTTGTATGTTGAGTTGCAACATGGAAATTATTTATGACCAGAGGTCACCATGTGATGAGTAAGTCCTGCAACGACTACCATAGCCATACGGAGTGTGCAGATGATGTGAACAAACTCTGATGGTATGCCATTGATATAGTTTTGCATATAGTGTCCTCTTCTATGCGGTCACAGTTTTCTTTGCTTGGGATGAGCGCTTTCAGTGTCTGATAGTGTGTTGTCGGAACCTCGTCTGTCCCTTGCAATTGCCGCCAATAGATACCCTGTTTTATTTGAGCATGTACGGCTACTATTCTGTGGGAAGAATGCTATAACATTCCGTTGAAAACAAGCGTTAAGTATCTGCGCAGACGTCAAATAGTGCTCTTATGTATCTTGTCAGCATTGATGCTATTGGTAATGGGTAGGACACTCGTTTGATCTATAACCCCTACTATGGCACCACACTTCGGTGGGATCCCACATAACCTTGCACATAACAGATATGCATTTACGTCATTCAGTATTTGGGTAACTTCAGTATAGGTTTAGGTCCGTCCACGAACGACGTTTTATTACAACCTTTTATAATCATTAGTCTTGTCCAATCTCATTTATTCCGTGTATTCCCTTAAAAACAATTAAAGTCAACTTCCTAGCATTTTTCTAGCGATGGTTTTATGCATGCTTCTACGTGTGTTAATGTTATCAGTGATTGCAAGGGTCAGATCGCCTACCACTGTATATTAACATTTTCTCTTCTGAGTGATTTATGTGCCTTACTCTCGGGAGCCAGCAAATGAACCAGCAAGTTCGTCAGTAGGGATGAGAGAATAGAAGGATAATTCGAGCAGGAGAGCGCAGTGAGTTGGAACGTAGACAAGTCATTGGACGTGAGCAAATTAGCAAATAAGTTGGGAACATTTCGTCCCTTCTAAAGCTGCCCATGTAGCCAGCTGATGAAGAGATTGTGAAGTGGGAAAGCGAAGAAAAACCACTGTAAATCGAAGATACGGCAGACGTCCGGTACTGACGGTCAGGTACTGTCGGGCATGCCAGTGCCTGGTTGTGAAATGTCAGAGTAAGTCTTTCGAAGATCCAGATGTAATTTTCAAAGTGCTACCACCAGTACTAGAAAGACAATAGCATTGCATTGGATTGTAAACGGAATGAAATACAACGGGGGAGCAACTCCTCGTTAGTCGCTCACTTCTGTACAAAGTGATACAAGACACTAGACGTTGTGTAAAGAGTGACGCCACTATGCACTGGAGGATTGGGACGAGTGATTTGTTTTGATGAATCGTGCAGTGCGCTATGGCAATCCGATGGATGAGTTTGGGTTGGCGTATGCTTGGAGAACGTTAAGTGTTGTCTTGTGGATTGCCAACAGTGAGTTACAGAGGATGTGTTGTTGTTATGGCATGGGGTAGTTTTGGTGGTAAGGCGATTGTTCCCCGATTTCGGTTAAGAAAACGTCAAAAGCAAATATTTATGAATACATTTGGCAGTAGTGTGTACTACATATAGCGGAGGAAGAGTTTGCAGACAATGATTTGTTTGTGTCAGCCCGACAGTCTATCTGCTCATAATTCAGCATCTGTGTCACAATTGTTTGTGTATAATAACATTCTTGAAATGCTCTGGCCTTCCTAAGGTTTCGAGTCGATGTGCATATAAAGGCGAAGGGTGGACACACTTCGTATATATGTCTAGTACCAGGTGCCTGGATACCTCTCATCAGATTTTGTATATGGAGGTAGCGCATTAATAACATGTATATTGTGATGTCATATAATTCGTGTTTTATTTCACGTTATTCACATTGTATTTAGTTCTTTTCATATTTAAGGTGCAACATTCTTCAGCATCTTGCAAGTGGTCATCAAAATCTAGAGCTTTCTATTGTATCCGATGTTGACAGAACACCTATAATTTTAAAAGATGAGAAGGTTGAGTAAAATCATGTTTATGATGTAGACAGAACTCGTAAATATATATTAAACCCCTGAAAGTTAGATCTATCTGTGTAATTACGTGATGAATTAGGAAGGGTAACTGCCACACATGAGAATGTTCCCCTTTATGGTGCGTTCAGAGTGACTGTAAATATATTCCAATTTTAATCCATTCATATTTGGTTTCAAACAATGAAGGTGGCTTTCTGTAAACTATGGAAAGGGAAAACTTGATTGTTTTGGGAAATTGTGCATTGCAGGTTGAATAAAATCTGATAAATAGAATATTTAAGGCACAAGCAAAAAATTTATTGTTTAGATAATTCTCTTTTTCCAAATATATCTAGATAATAATAATTTTTTTATTAAATGGTAAACTGAATCCAGCATGCAGTTTTTAAAAATTAGACATTTGGTACTTAAATTAGTTTTCGTGTAAACATGTGTAACCAGTGTGTGGTTTCTGCAGGAATTAACGAAATGTTACTGCGATACCTTTCAGTAACGTTAATGAAATATGTTTGAATTGTTTCAGTTGTTGTTAATAAGATTGGCATCAGTAAATTTTGTAGTAATAAAGTATATTAATTTCAAAAATTAACGATGATGGACGGTAGTATAAAATACGATTTAGCAATCACCTTTCTGCAGCAAGTAAGCAATGTTAAAGATGTCTCTTAACATTTGTAACGTCACCTTGTCGTGGAAATATGCATAAACTACGGTAAGGGAAACAATATACGGTTCGAGTGGTTACAGGATCCCAATATATCCCTAGTGGAAATGAAACTATAAATGCGAGTTTTCTTGCTACGAGAAAACTGTATCAATTGGGTTACTGAATGAGTAATCGTTCCCAGATGATGTGAACTAGACACTGTGTGCAAGGGATTTAATGATTTTAGGAGGGATAAGTAATGGCTGCTATTGTCTCTCTTTAAGAGACTTTCACTGCTCAAGACCAACTAACGTCACTCTTTGAACAATAGCCTCATGTCATTACTCCCATTTGTTACAGGTGATACCGAGATTTTTTCCATCTTTACTATACCACAAATGGTATTGAATAATATATAAAACTGTATGAAGGGCCAGTTTTTCTTTGTCATAGTCCGATTTAACCGTCCTGTGTGGATTTACGTTCCATTTACATTTGCTAATAAACATTCTGAAAGCGTCCTGCATACGCAAATCAATGGCGATCTCACAACATTTGCTGTCTGTGATCTAGTAGTGTGTGAAAAACAATGGGCGGCCGAATATTTAATACATTGATGGAGAAGGGAATGTTTAAATATGCACTCTGTAGTAGGTCTCATAATGATACATATCGCACACAGTTAGTGCTTGAATCACATAGAGAGAAGGATCGTGTATTGTATGATTATATGATAGCGGAACAAATACTTGTAGCAGTTACTTCTGTAAAATATCTGGGAGTATATGTACGCAACGATTTGAAGTGGGATGATCATATAAGATTAGTTGTTGGTAAGGCGAGTGCAGGTTTGAGATTCATTGGGAGAGTCCTTAGAAAATGTAGTCCATCAACAAAGGAGATGGCTTACAAAACACTCGTTCGAACTGTACTTGTGTATTGTTCATCAGTGTGGGATCCGTACCAGGCCGGGTTGAAAAAGGAGATAGAGAAGAACCAAAGAAGAGCGGCGCGTTTCGCAACAGGTTCATTTGGTAAGCGTGATAGCGTTATTTAGATGTTTAGCAAACTCAAGTGGCAGACTCTGCAAGAGAGCCGCTCTGCATCGTGGTGTATCTTGCTCTCCAGATTTCGAGAGGGTGGGTTTCTGGATGAGGTGTCGAATATATTGCTTCCCCCTACTTATACCGCCCGAGGAGATCACGAATGTAAAATTAGAGATATTCGAGCGCGCACGGACGCTTTCCGGCTGTCGTTTTTCCGCTTGCCATACGCGACTGGAACAGGAAAGGGAGGTAATGACAGTGGCACGTAAAGTGCTCTCCGCCACACACAGTTGGGTGGCTTGCGGAGTATAAATGTAGATGTAGATGTTGTGTTGCGGCATGGAAATTATTTATGACCAGTGGTTGCCAAGTGATGAGCAAGTAGCGCAATGACTGCCATATCCATATGGAGTGTGCAGAATGAATTGAACTAACTCTGATGGTATGCCACTGCTATAGATTTGCATAAAGTGAGCACTTCTGCTCGGTCACAGGTTGTCTTTGCTCGGCCTGAGCGCTTTCAATCTCCGATAGTGTGTTGTCGGAACCTCTTCTGTCCCTTACACTTGCTGTCAGTAGTTACCCTGATTTATTTGAGGACGAAAAGCCACTGTACTGCGGGAAGAATGCTACGACATTCCGTTGAAAATCAGCGATAAGTATCGGTGCAGACGTCAAATAGTGCTCGGATGTATCTTATCAGCATTAATGCTATTGGTAATGGGTGGGGCACTCGTGTTATCCATAAGCCCAACTATGGCTCGACACTTAGGTGGGATCCCACGTTACCTTTCAACATAATAGATATACATTCACGTCATTCAATATTTGTTCTGGTTCAGTATAGGTATAGGTCCGTGGAAGAACGACGTTTTATTATAACCCTTTAGAAACATTAGTCCTGCCCGATCTGATTAGTACCTGTATTCCCTCAAGAACAATTAAACTCATTTTTCTAGCGATGGTTTTATGCGTGTTTCTAATTATGTAAATGTTATCTTTGATTGCAAGGGTAAATCGCCCTTTACTATACATTAACCTTGTCTCTCCTGAGTGTCGTGTGCGCCTTGGTCTCGGGAGCCAGCAAATGAACCAGCATGATCGTCAGTAGGGATGAGGTAATAGAAGGATAAGTTGATCAGGAGAGCGCAGTTTGTTGGAACGTTGGCTAGTCATTGTACATGAGCAAATTAGCAAATCAGTCGAGAACATTTCGTCTCTTCTAAAGCTGCCCAAGTAGCCAGCTGATGAAGAGATTGTGAAGTGGGAAGGCGAAGAAAAACCCTTGTTAAACGAAAATACGGCAGACGTCCGGTAGTGACGTTCAGGTACTGTCGGGCATGCCAGAGTGTGGTTGTAAAATGTCAGATATAGTCTTTCGAAGATCCAGATGTAATTTTCAAATTACTACTATCAGTACCAGAAAGACAATAGCGTTGCATCGGATGGGAAACGGAATGAAATACAACGGGGGAGCAACTCCTCGTTAGTCGCTCACTTCTGTACAAAGTGACACTAGACACTAGACGTTGTGTAAAGAGTGACACCACTATGCACTGGAGGATTGGGACGAGAGATTTGTTGTGATGAATCGTGCTGTACGCTATGGCCATCCGATGGATGGGTTTGAGTTTGGCGTATGCTTGGAGAACATTTGCTGTTATCGTGTGGATTGCCAACAGTGAGTTACAGAGGATGTGTTGTTGTTATGGCATGGGGTTGTTTTGGTGGTAAGGCGGTTGTTGACAATAGTTTCGCTTAAGAAAACGTCAAAAGCAAATGTTTATGAATACATTTTGCAGTAGTCTGTACTACATACAGCGGAGAGAGAGTTTTCGGAGAAAGATTGTTTGTATCAGCTTGACACTCCATCCGCTCATAATGCAGCATCTGTGTCGTAATTGTTTGTGTATAATAACATTCTTTAAATGCTCTGGCCTACCCAAGGTTTCACGTCGATGCGCATATAAAGGCGAAGGGTGTCTAGTACCAGGTGCCTGGATACCTCTCATTAGATTTTGTTTATGGAGGTAGCACATTAATAACATGTATATTCTGATGTCATATAATTCGTGTTTTATTTCACGTTATTCACATTGTATTTAGTTGTTTTCCTATGTAAGGTACAACACACTTTAGCATCTTCGAAATAGTCATCAAAATCCAGAGATTTCTTTTGTAGATAATAAACTTCTTACTTTTATCCGATGTTCACAGAACACCTACAATTTTAAAAGAAGAGGAAGTTGAGTAAAATCAGATTTATGATGTAGACAGAACTCGTAAATATACATTAAACCGCTGAAAGTTACATCTATCTGTGTAATTACGTGATGAATTAGGAAGGGTGATCGCCACAGATGAGGACATTTCCCTGTATAGTGCGTTCAGAGTGATTGGAAATATATATTCCAATTGTAATCCATTCATATTTGGTTTCAAACAATGAAGGTGGCTTTCTGTAAACAATGCGAAGGGAGAACTTGATTGTTTTGGGAAATTGTGCATTGCGGGTTGAATAAAATCTGATACATAGAATATTTAAGGCACAAGCAAAGCAATTTTTTGTTTAGATAATTCTCTGTTTCCAAATATATCTAGATAATAATCTTTTTTTTAGATTGTAAACTGAATCCAGTATGTGATTTTTAAAAATTAGTCAATTGGTACTTAAATTAGTTTCCGTGTAGACATGTGTAACCAGCGTGTGTTTTCTGCGCGAATTAACGAAATGTTACTGCGATACCTTTCAGTAACGATAATGAAATATGTTTGAATTGTTTCAGTTGTTGTTAATAAGATTGGCATTAGTAAATTTTGTAGTAATAAGGTATATTAATTTCAAAAATTAACGATGATGGACGGTAGTATAAAATACGATTTAGCAATCACCTTTCTGCAGCAAGTAAGCAATGTTAAAGATGTCTCTTACCATTTGTAACGTCACCTCGCCATGTAAATATACATAAACTACTGTAAGGGAAACAATATACGGTTCGAGTGGTTACAGGATCGCAATATATGCGAAGTGCAAACGAAGCTATAAATGCGAGCCTTCTTGCTACGAGAAAACTGTATCAATTTGGTTACTGAAAGAGTAATCTTTTACAGGTAAAGTGAACTAGACACTGTGTGCAAGGGATTTAACGATTTTAGCAGGGATAAGTAATGGCAACTGTTGTCTCTCTTTAAGAGACTTTCACTGCCCGAGACCAACTAACGTCACTCTTTGAACAACAGTCCCATGTGATCATTCCCATTCGTTACAGGTGATACCGAGATTTTTTTCATTTTTACTATACCACAAATGGTATTGAATAATATCTAAAATTGTATGAAGGGCCAGTTTTTCTTTGTCATAGTCCGATTTAACCGTCCTGTGAGGATTTACGTTCCATTTACATTTGCTAATAGACATTCTGAAAGCGTCCAGCATACTTGAATCAATGGCGACCTCACAATATTAGCTGTCTGTGATCTACTAGTGCGTAATATACAATGGGCGGCCGCATATTTAATACCTTGATGGAGAAGGGAATGTTTAAGTCCGGTCTCTGTAGCAGGTCTCATAGTGATACATAACGCACACAGTTAGTGCTTGTATGACATATAAAGAAATGTCGTTTATTGTATGATTATATGATAGCGCAACAAACACTGGTAACAGTTACTTCTGTAAAATATCTGGGGGTATATGTACGCAACGATTTGAAGTAGAATGATCATATATGATTAATTGTTGGTAAGGCCAGTGCTGGTTTGAGATTCGTTGGAAGAGTCCTTAGAAAATGTAATCCGTCAACAAAGGAAGTGGCTTACAAAACACTCGTTCGACCTGTACTTGTGTATTGTTCATCAGTGTGGGATCCGTACCAGGCCGGGTTGACAGAGGAGACAGAGAAAATCCAAAGAAGAGCCGCGCGTTTCGTCAGGGGGTTATATGGTAAGCATGATAGCGTTACAGAGATGTTTAGCAAACTCAAGTGGCAGACCCTGCAAGAGAGGTGCTCTGCATCATGGTGTATCTTGTTATCCAGATTTCGAGAGGGTGCGTTTCTGAATAAGGTATTGAATATATTGCTTCCCCCTACTTATACCGCCCGAGGAGATCACGAATGTAAAATTAGGGAGATTCGAGAGCGCACGGACGCTTTCCAGCTGTCGTTTTTCCCGCGAACCATACGCGACTGGAACAGGTAAGGGAGGTAATGACAGTGGTACGCAACGTGCCCTCCGCCACACACCGTTGGATGGCTTGCGGAGTATAAATGTAGATATAGAACTTTTGTTGCAACATGGAAATTATTTATGACCAGCAATTACCAAAAATGAGTAAGTAGCGCAATGACTGCCATATCCATATGGAGTGTGCAGAATGAATTGAACTAACTCTGATGGTATGCTATTGCTATAGTTTTGCATATAGTGAGCGCTTCTGTGCGGTCACAGGTTGTCTTTGCTCGGCATGAGCGCTTTCAATGTCTGATAGTGTGTTGTCGGAACCTGGTCTATCCCTTGCACTTGCTGTCAATAGTTACCCAGTTTTATTTGAGGACGAAAAGCCACTATACTGCGGGAAGAATGGTACGACATCCCGTTGATAATCAGCGACAAGCATCTGTGCAGACGTCAAACAGTGCTCGTATGTATCTTGTCAGCATTGATGCTATTGGTAATGGGTGGGGCACTCGTGTGATCCATAAGCCCAACTATGGCTCCACACTTAGGTGGGATCCCACGTTACCTTTCAACATAATAGTTATACACTCACGTCATTCAGTAGTTGTTTTACTTCAGTATAGGTATAGGTCCAAGCATGAACTACGTTTTATTGTAATCCTTTAGTAACATTAGTCCTGCACGATCTGATTAGTACCTGTATTTCCTTAAGAACAATTAAAGTCATTTTTCTGGCGATGGTTTTATGCATGTTTCTTGTTGTGTTAATTGTCTCTCCTGAGTGACTTGTGTGCTTTAGTCCCGGTAATTAGGAAATGAACCAGCAGGATCGTCAGTAGGAATGAGGTAATAGAAGGATAAGTCGATCAGGAGAACGCAGTGAGTTGGAACGAAGGTTACTTATTGGATATGAGCAGATTAACAAATCACTCGCGATCATTTCGTCCCTTCTAAAGCTGCCCAGGTAGCCCGTTGTTGAAGGGACTGTGAAGTGGAAAGGCCACGAAAAACCTCTGTTGAACAGAGATACGGCAGACGTCCTGTACTGACGGCAGACGTCCTGTACTGACGGTATTTGATTCTTTTGGGAAATTGACAGTAAATGTTTAATAACTGAACATACATAAAATATTTACTCACATGCAGTGCAATTATTTAAGGTAACTTGCAGTGAACGACTGGAAAATCAGTAAGAATCTTCATAAAGTTTATGAGGGTCTAACCACATAGTGAAAATCTGAATACAAAGAAATTTTAGGAAAATGAAAGTGTTTTAAGAATGAAGATTTTGGATTAAGAATAATTGGAATAGCTTTCATATAACATTTGTCGTATAAACATTTATGTCGCTCAGTAATTTATAATTTTTCCTACCAGCCTATGTTTAAAATCAATAGACTTATTAACTACTTTTCTTAGATGCTTAAAACTTTACACTCGCATTTATGACATTTTTATTTAAAAAGCGGACTTCACTCAAATGATTTCAGTCTTAGTTATTTATATTATAAATAAATGACTCTGTGAGTCAAAATTAAGATAATTTTTTAATAACTGATAAGGGTATATTTTTCTTCCTAGTGAAAGTAAGCTGGTGCCTGTAGGCTACTTTTCTCCAAATGGTAGCTGAAATACAAAAATAAAATGTCACACCTCCAGCTGAAATTGCTTTTTGTTATTAAATTAAACAAGTCAGAAAATTAGATTCTTGGGAAATTCAGTTTAAAGATACATTTCATCGGTTACGCACCTGTGTTGTAGTTCAAACCCTCCAGTTGCATAATATTCTTGGTTTGTGGGTACCTCATCTTCTCTCCTCTTCTTGCTCCTCGTTTCTAATCTGCCTCTTTAGTTGCCTCAAGAACCCATTTTTCGCCTTCGGCCACTCTCAAGGGATCAATTGGCATCAGTGCCAACTGCCCAATCATTAAAGCAAATTACTGCATCTAACACATCTAATCTCAAGGTACTGAAATCAACAGTCACAGTTTTAGGCAGGCGTTCCCATATCACATGGTTTAAACAGTCATTAACACTTTGTGTCTTTCCATGTAAGCACTATGACAATAGTTTCGTATCACTTAGGTCCCTGTATATGGGCTTAGTTGCTTCCAATACCTCAAATGGCAGGTAGTGATGGTGTGCGTAAGTCTCCCCATTTGCTATTGCTTTTATGTAACGACACCATGTGTCTACACCACTGTCGCAGAGAGCATGCTGTGGATGGTCACCCGTAGAAGCTTTATGGAAACAGGTAGCCCACACTGCTTTCTTTATGGCCTCAATATTGTCTCGCTTCCTTCTTATGGCTAAGATATAATAGAGTTACCACTTTGTGACGACTTCCTTAGTAAGACGACACCGACCACCAATTTGTTTGCCATCTCTGAGGTTTTTCTCCTTCATATCTTTTGTTAGCTTACTTAAACGTGTGCCTATCCTCTTTTCGACATGACCAACAGACGGTAACATTTCAATTTTGGCAGTTCTTCCTTAAGGCATATTTTCCAACACATTTGCAACCATCTGGACTCTGCGTCTCCAAGGTACTTACATACCGGCACACGTTTAAATTGGATTTTTGAAGTGTTTCGGATGTCTGAATCGAATCATTTAACTACCATTGTGTGCACAAAATTCTGAATATTCATTGTAGACTAAAAAAAATAGAAATTTATAACCAGATTAACTGGAAAGTGATCTTAAATCACAAAAGTAATTTGTTTTAAATATACGTATATTAAATATAAGTTTATAAAATGGTAAACCAAACTTAACATGTATTTTTTTTAAATGGTCAATAGGTACTTAAATTTGTGTACATGGAAACCGAGAACACTTAACACTGAATACCTCTGACTCACCCCAGTCCAATTGATGCACGAAAAATTTAGATGTTAGTGTGGAGTTACACAATAAGATAAATTTAAAAACTATGATTTCCCTCTGTTTTTGAAATAAGTTTCGGTTAAATAAAGTTTGTAATTAAGATGCATAACAATTTCAAAAGTTAATGATTATTTACCAAAGTACAAAATATACATTATTAAGCTCCTTAATAGGGCATATAAGCCGTGTTAAGGATGCCTATTAACATTTCTAACATCACTTTGTCTTGTAAATGTATGTAAATTATGGTAAGTTAAGAAACATGTTTTTGCGTTGTCGTTTCAAGAAACGTTAATTTTACCAGATCGGCAATAACATTAGAAGCTGATCTGCGTTCCGTAACATATTCATGGTCATTATCTGTTTCATAGTATTCACATGATCCTCTGATTGTATAGATCATCCCATGAAATTATTAGTCTCGTACAAATACCGCAGATTTTGATGTTTATAAAGAATCTGCATCGAATGGAAATAGAAACCGGTTGTTGACCTACGTTTCAGCGCTGATAAAAAGCCTTGTTCAGAACACACTATAGCTACAAACTGCCTATGGAGTCTTGGTGCAACATTAATTCAGAAGCATGCCTCCATAGGCAGCTTGTGGTTTTAGTGTGTTGCGAAGAAGGAAGAACATTAACACAGAACCGTACCTCATTGGGCAGTTTGTAGTTTTAGTATGTTCCGAAGAAGGCGTGGTTACCCACGTCGAAACCTAGGTCAACATCTGGTTTCTATTTTCAATCGAGGCAGATTGTTTATAATCATCAAATTATTCACGAATGCTGACGCCTGCAATGTTAAAAGTTCTCACTGCAGATTTTAATACAAATGGCAGCACTGTATTCGCACTTACCTCTATTTACGTGTACATATCTTGACAAAGTTTACATGGACGAGAATCTGATATAAGAGATAGAGCTTCTACATCAAGATATGTAATGGAACATGGAACTTTAGATATTTGAGGAATAGATCATATTGTGATGTAGATTGGAGTATAAATCAATAGTGAATGGTGTTTAAATGTGTTATCGTTAATATGAACACTAAGCAGGTTAAAGAAATGTTGGAATATGAATGGGCATTGAAATGGGAAGCAATTCTTGGTGTTCTTAAAATGTCTCTGAAAGGAATTGACTTTTGGGAATACGTTAGGGAAGCAAAAGAAAGAAATTGTTTCATTACCTACGCAAGTCACTTAAATTTAATTTTCATGAACAAAATTTGCTGCTTAATGCTAAATGTAGTTTTAAATACGATCAGGGGCAAGTATCATAAATATAACGGTTCGATTGGTTACAGGATCGCAAAATATGCGAATGGGAAACAAAGCTGCAAATGTGAGCCTACATGATATGAGGAACTGTATCAGCTGTGATACTGAAAGACTAATCGTTCCGAAGTGAAGTGAACTGGAAAGTGTGTGAAAGGGATTTAACGAGTTTAGAAGGGATGAGTAATGGCTACTCGTGTATTTCTTTAAGAGACTTTGGTTGCTCGTGACCAACTAACGTCATTCTCCGAATAACATCCTCCTGTGATCACTACCATTCGTTGCACGTGATACCGAGATTTCTTTTCATCTTTACTATACCACAAATGTTAATGAATAATATCTGATGTTGTGGGATGTGGCAGTTATTCTTTGCCATTATATGATTTAACAGTCCTGTGAGGCTTTACGGTGCATTTACACGTGCCAATAAAGGTTCTGAAAACTTCCTACATGCGCAAATCCACTGCACCCACACAACATTAGCTGTCTATGATCTAGTAGTGTATAATATACAGTGGGCGGCCACATATTTAATACCTTTATGGAGAAGGGAGTTTTTAAATCTGCCCTCTGTAGTGGGTCACATAATGATACGTCATGCACACAGTTAGTGCTTGTATGTTGAGTTGCAACATAGGAATTACTTATGAGCAGAGGCTACCATGTGATGAGTAAGTCTTTCTATTACTGCCATAGCCATATGGCGTGTGCAGAATGATTTGAACAAACTCTGATGGTATGCCACTGCTATAGTTTTGAATATAGTGTCCTCTTCTATGCGGTCACAGCTTTCTTTGCTTGGCATGAGCGCTTTCAATGTCTAATAGTGTGTCGTCAGAACCTCGTTTGTTCCTTGCTCTTGCCGCCAATACATACCCTGTTGTAATTGAACACGTCTGGTTGCTATTCTGTGGGAAAAATGGTGTAACATTCCGTTGAAAATCAGTGTTAAGTATCTGTGCAGACGTCAAATAGTGCTCATATGTATCTTGTCAGCATTGATGTTATTGGTAATGCGTGGGGCACTCGTGTGATCCATAAGCCAAACCATGGCTCCACACTTAGGTGGGATCCCACGTTACCTTTCAACATAATAGATATACACTCACGTCATTCAATATTTGTTTTACTTCAGTATAGGTATAGGTGCGTGCATGAACGACGTTTTATTGTAATCCTTTAGAAACATTAGTCCTGCTCGATCTGTTTAGTACCTGTATTTCCTTAAGAACAATTAAAGTCATTTTTCTAGCGATGGTTTTATGCATGTTTCTTGTTGTGTTAAGTGTCTCTCCTGAGTGACTTGTGCGCTTTAGTCCCGGTAATTACGAAATGAACCAGCAGGATCGTCAGTAGGGATGAGGTAATAGAAGGATAAGTCGATCAGGAGAACGCAGTGAGTTGGAACGTAGGTTAGTTATTGGATATGAGCAGATTAACAAATCACTCGCGATCATTTCGTCCCTTCTAAAGCTGCCCAGGTAGCCCGTTGTTGATGAGACTGTGAAGTGGAAAGGCCAAGAAAAACCTCTGTTAAACAGAGATACGGCAGACATCCTGTAGTGACGGTATTTGATTCTTTTGGGAAATTGACAGTAAATGTTTAATAACTGAACATACATAAAATATTTACTCGCATGCAGTGCAATTATTTAGGGTAACTTGCAGTGAACGGCTGGAAAAACAGTAAGAATTTTCATAAAGTTTATGAGGGTGTAACTACATAATGTGAACTCTGAATACAAAGAAATTTTTGGACAATGAAAGTGTTTTAAGAATGAAGATTTTGGATTAAGAATAATTGGAATAGCTTTGATATAACATTTGTCGTATAAACATTTGTGTCGCTCAGTAATTTATAATTTTTCCTACCAGCCTATGTTTAAAATCAATAGACTTATTAACTACTTTTCTTAGATGCTTAAAACTTTACACTCGCATTTATGACATTTTTATTTAAAAAGCGGACTTCACTCAAATGATTTCAGTCTTAGTTATTTATATTATAAATAAATGACTCTGTGAGTCAAAATTAAGATAATTTTTTAATAACTGATAAGGGTATATTTTTCTTCCTAGTGAAAGTAAGCTGGTGCCTGTAGGCTACTTTTCTCCAAATGGTAGCTGAAATACAAAAATAAAATGTCACACCTCCAGCTGAAATTGCTTTTTGTTATTAAAATAAACAAGTCAGAAAATTAGATTCTTGGGAAATTCAGTTTAAAGATACATTTCATCGGTTACGCACCTGTGTTGTAGTTCAAACCCTCCAGTTGCATAATATTCTTGGTTTGTGGGTACCTCATCTTCTCTCCTCTTCTTGCTCCTCGTTTCTAATCTGCCTCTTTAGTTGCCTCAAGAACCCATTTTTCGCCTTCGGCCACTCTCAAGGGATCAATTGGCATCAGTGCTAACTGCCCAATCATTAAAGCAAATTACTGCATCTAACACATCTAATCTCAAGGTACTGAAATCAACAGTCACAGTTTTAGGCAGGCGTTCCCATATCACATGGTTTAAACAGTCATTAACACTTTGTGTCTTTCCATGTAAGCACTATGACAATAGTTTCGTGTCACTTAGGTCCCTGTATATGGGCTTAGTTGCTTCCAATACCTCAAATGGCAGGTAGTGATGGTGTGCATAAGTCTCCCCATTTGCTATTGCTTTTATGTAACGACACCATGTGTCTACACCACTGTCGCAGAGAGCATGCTGTGGATGGTCACCCGTAGAAGCTTTATGGAAACAGGTAGCCCACACTGCTTTCTTTATGGCCTCAATATTGTCTCGCTTCCTTCTTATGGCTAAGATATAATAGAGTTACCACTTTGTGACGACTTCCTTAGTAAGACGACACCGACCACCAATTTGTTTGCCATCTCTGAGGTTTTTCTCCTTCATATCTTTTGTTAGCTTACTTAAACGTGTGCCTATCCTCTTTTCGACATGACCAACAGACGGTAACATTTCAATTTTGGCAGTTCTTCCTTAAGGCATATTTTCCAACACATTTGCAACCATCTGGACTCTGCGTCTCCAAGGTACTTACATACCGGCACACGTTTAAATTGGATTTTTGAAGTGTTTCGGATGTCTGAATCGAATCATTTAACTACCATTGTGTGCACAAAATTCTGAATATTCATTGTAGACTAAAAAAAATAGAAATTTGTAACCAGATTAACTGGAAAGTGATCTTAAATCACAAAAGTAATTTGTTTTAAATATACGTATATTAAATATAAGTTTATAAAATGGTAAACCAAACTTAACATGTATTTTTTTTTAAATGGTCAATAGGTACTTAAATTTGTGTACATGGAAACCGAGAACACTTAACACTGAATACCTCTGACTCACCCCAGTCCAATTGATGCACGAAAAATGTAGATGTTAGTGTGGAGTTACACAATAAGATAAATTTAAAAACTATGATTTCTCTCTGGTTTTGAAATAAGTTTCGGTTAAATAAAGTTTGTAATTAAGATGCATAACAATTTCAAAAGTTAATGATTATTTACCAAAGTACAAAATATACATTATTAAGCACCTTACTAGGGCATATAAGCCGTGTTAAGGATGCCTATTAACATTTCTAACATCACTTTGTCATGTAAATGTATGTAAATTATGGTAAGTTAAGAAACATGTTATTGCGTTGTCGTTTCAAGAAACGTTAATTTTACCAGATCGGCAATAACATTTGAAGGTGATCTGCGTTCCGTAACATATTCATGGTCATTATCTGTTTCATAGTATTCACATGATCCTCTGATTGTATAGATCATCCCATGAAATTATTAGTCTCGTACAAATACCGCAGATTTTGATGTTTATAAAGAATCTGCATCGAATGGAAATAGAAACCGGTTGTTGACCTACGTTTCAGCGCTGATAAAAAGCCTTGTTCAGAACACACTATAGCTACAAACTGCCTATGGAGTCTTGGTGCAACATTAATTCAGAAGCATGCCTCCATAGGCAGCTTGTGGTTTTAGTGTGTTGCGAAGAAGGAAGAACATTAACACAGAACCGTACCTCATTGGGCAGTTTGTAGTTTTAGTATGTTCCGAAGAAGGCGTGGTTACCCACGTCGAAACCTAGGTCAACATCTGGTTTCTATTTGCAATCGAGGCAGATTGTTTATAATCATCAAATTATTCACGAATGCTGACGCCTGCAATGTTAAAAGTTCTCACCACAGATTTTAATACAGATGGCAGCACTGTTTTCGCACTTACCTTTGTCTACGAGCACACATCTTGACAAAGTTTACATGGACGAGAATCTGATATAAGAGATAGAGCTTCTACATCTAGATATGTAATGGAACAAGGAACTTGAGAAATTTGAGGAATAGATCATATTGTGAAGTACATTGGAGTATAAATAAATAGTGAATAGTGTTTAAATGTGTTATCGTTAATATGAACACTAAGCAGGTTATAGAAATGTTGGAATATGAATGGGCATTGAAATGGGAAGCAATTCTTGGTGTTCTTAAAATGTCTCTGAAAGGAATTGACTTTTGGGAATACGTTAGGGAAGCAAAAGAAAGAAATTGTTTCATTACCTGCGCAAGCCACTTAAATTTAATTTTCATGAATGAAATTTGCTGCTTAATGCTAAATGTAGTTTTAAATACGATCAGGGGCAAGTATCATAAATATAACGGTTCGATTGGTTACAGGATCGCAAAATATGCGAATGGGAAACAAAGCTGCAAATGTGAGCCTACATGATATGAGGAACTGTATCAGTTGTGATACTGAAAGACTAATCGTTCCGAAGTGAAGTGAACTGGAAAGTGTGTGAAAGGGATTTAACGAGTTTAGAAGGGATGAGTAATGGCTACTCGTGTATTTCTTTAAGAGACTTTGGTTGCTCGTGACCAACTAACGTCATTCTCCGAATAACATCCTCCTATGATCACTACCATTCGTTGCACGTGATACCGAGATTTCTTTTCATCTTTACTATACCACAAATGTTAATGAATAATATCTGATGTTGTGGGATGTGGCAGTTATTCTTTGCCATTATATGATTTAACAGTCCTGTGAGGCTTTACGGTGCATTTACACGTGCCAATAAAGGTTCTGAAAACTTCCTGCATGTGCAAATCCACTGCACCCACACAACATTAGCTGTCTATGATCTAGTAGTGTATAATATACAGTGGGCGGCCACATATTTAATACCTTTATGGAGAAGGGAGTTTTTAAATCTGCCCTCTGTAGTGGGTCACATAATGATACGTCATGCACACAGTTAGTGCTTGTATGTTGAGTTGCAACATAGGAATTACTTATGAGCAGAGGCTACCATGTGATGAGTAAGTCTTTCTATTACTGCCATAGCCATATGGCGTGTGCAGAATGATTTGAACAAACTCTGATGGTATGCCACTGCTATAGTTTTGAATATAGTGTCCTCTTCTATGCGGTCACAGCTTTCTTTGCTTGGCATGAGCGCTTTCAATGTCTAATAGTGTGTCGTCAGAACCTCGTTTGATCCTTGCTCTTGCCGCCAATACATACCCTGTTGTATTTGAGCACGTCTGGTTGCTATTCTGTGGGAAAAATGGTGTAACATTCCGTTGAAAATCAGTGTTAAGTATCTGTGCAGACGTCAAATAGTGCTCATATGTATCTTGTCAGCATTGATGTTATTGGTAATGCGTGGGGCACTCGTGTGATCCATAAGCCAAACCATGGCTCCACACTTAGGTGGGATCCCACGTTACCTTTCAACATAATAGATATACACTCACGTCATTCAATATTTGTTTTACTTCAGTATAGGTATAGGTGCGTGCATGAACGACGTTTTATTGTAATCCTTTAGAAACATTAGTCCTGCTCGATCTGTTTAGTACCTGTATTTCCTTAAGAACAATTAAAGTCATTTTTCTAGCGATGGTTTTATGCATGTTTCTTGTTGTGTTAAGTGTCTCTCCTGAGTGACTTGTGCGCTTTAGTCCCGGTAATTAGGAAATGAACCAGCAGGATCGTCAGTAGGGATGAGGTAATAGAAGGATAAGTCGATCAGGAGAACGCAGTGAGTTGGAACGTAGGTTAGTTATTGGATATGAGCAGATTAACAAATCACTCGCGATCATTTCGTCCCTTCTAAAGCTGCCCAGGTAGCCTGTTGTTGATGAGACTGTGAAGTGGAAAGGCCAAGAAAAACCTCTGTTAAACAGAGATACGGCAGACATCCTGTAGTGACGGTATTTGATTCTTTTGGGAAATTGACAGTAAATGTTTAATAACTGAACATACATAAAATATTTACTCGCATGCAGTGCAATTATTTAGGGTAACTTGCAGTGAACGGCTGGAAAAACAGTAAGAATTTTCATAAAGTTTATGAGGGTGTAACTACATAATGTGAACTCTGAATACAAAGAAATTTTTGGACAATGAAAGTGTTTTAAGAATGAAGATTTTGGATTAAGAATAATTGGAATAGCTTTGATATAACATTTGTCGTATAAACATTTGTGTCACTCAGTAATTTATAATTTTTCCTACCAGCCTATGTTTAAAATCAATAGACTTATTAACTACTTTTCTTAGATGCTTAAAACTTTACACTCGCATTTATGACATTTTTATTTAAAAAGCGGACTTCACTCAAATGATTTCAGTCTTAGTTATTTATATTATAAATAAATGACTCTGTGAGTCAAAATTAAGGTAATTTTTTAATAACTGATAAGGGTATATTTTTCTTCCTAGTGAAAGTAAGCTGGTGCCTGTAGGCTACTTTTCTCCAAATGGTAGCTGAAATACAAAAATAAAATGTCACACCTCCAGCTGAAATTGCTTTTTGTTATTAAAATAAACAAGTCAGAAAATTAGATTCTTGGGAAATTCAGTTTAAAGATACATTTCATCGGTTACGCACCTGTGTTGTAGTTCAAACCCTCCAGTTGCATAATATTCTTGGTTTGTGGGTACCTCATCTTCTCTCCTCTTCTTGCTCCTCGTTTCTAATCTGCCTCTTTAGTTGCCTCAAGAACCCATTTTTCGCCTTCGGCCACTCTCAAGGGATCAATTGGCATCAGTGCTAACTGCCCAATCATTAAAGCAAATTACTGCATCTAACACATCTAATCTCAAGGTACTGAAATCAACAGTCACAGTTTTAGGCAGGCGTTCCCATATCACATGGTTTAAACAGTCATTAACACTTTGTGTCTTTCCATGTAAGCACTATGACAATAGTTTCGTGTCACTTAGGTCCCTGTATATGGGCTTAGTTGCTTCCAATACCTCAAATGGCAGGTAGTGATGGTGTGCATAAGTCTCCCCATTTGCTATTGCTTTTATGTAACGACACCATGTGTCTACACCACTGTCGCAGAGAGCATGCTGTGGATGGTCACCCGTAGAAGCTTTATGGAAACAGGTAGCCCACACTGCTTTCTTTATGGCCTCAATATTGTCTCGCTTCCTTCTTATGGCTAAGATATAATAGAGTTACCACTTTGTGACGACTTCCTTAGTAAGACGACACCGACCACCAATTTGTTTGCCATCTCTGAGGTTTTTCTCCTTCATATCTTTTGTTAGCTTACTTAAACGTGTGCCTATCCTCTTTTCGACATGACCAACAGACGGTAACATTTCAATTTTGGCAGTTCTTCCTTAAGGCATATTTTCCAACACATTTGCAACCATCTGGACTCTGCGTCTCCAAGGTACTTCACATACCGGCACACGTTTAAATTGGACTTTTGAAGTGTTTCGGATGTCTGAATCGAATCATTCAACTACCATTGTGTGCACAAAATTCTGAATATTCATTGTAGACTAAAAAAATAGAAATTTGTAACCAGATTAACTCGAAAGTGATCTTAAATCACAAAAGTAATTTGTTTTAAATATACGTATATTAAATATAAGTTTATAAAATGGTAAACCAAACTTAATATGTATTTTTTTTAAATGGTCAATAGGTACTTAAATTTGTGTACATGGAAACCGAGAACACTTAACACTGAATACCTCTGACTCACCCCAGTCCAATTGATGCACGAAAAATGTAGATGTTAGTGTGGAGTTACACAATAAGATAAATTTAAAAACTATGATTTCTCTCTGGTTTTGAAATAAGTTTCGGTTAAATAAAGTTTGTAATTAAGATGCATAACAATTTCAAAAGTTAATGATTATTTACCAAAGTACAAAATATACATTATTAAGCTCCTTAATAGGGCATATAAGCCGTGTTAAGGATGCCTATTAACATTTCTAACATCACTTTGTCTTGTAAATGTATGTAAATTATGGTAAGTTAAGAAACATGTTAATGCGTAGTCGTTTCAAGAAACGTTAATTTTACCAGATCGGCAATAACATTTGAAGCTGATCTGCGTTCCGTAACATATTCATGGTCATTATCTGTTTCATAGTATTCACATGATCCTCTGATTGTATAGATCATCCCATGAAATTATTAGTCTCGTACAAATACCGCAGATTTTGATGTTTATAAAGAATCTACATCGAATGGAAATAGAAACCGGTTGTTGACCTACGTTTCAGCGCTGATAAAAAGCCTTGTTCAGAACACACTATAGCTACAAACTGCCTATGGAGTCTTGGTGCAACATTAATTCAGAAGCATGCCTCCATAGGCAGCTTGTGGTTTTAGTGTGTTGCGAAGAAGGAAGAACATTAACACAGAACCGTACCTCATTGGGCAGTTTGTAGTTTTAGTATGTTCCGAAGAAGGCGTGGTTACCCACGTCGAAACCTAGGTCAACATCTGGTTTCTATTTGCAATCGAGGCAGATTGTTTATAATCATCAAATTATTCACGAATGCTGACGCCTGCAATGTTAAAAGTTCTCACCGCAGATTTTAATACAAATGGCAGCACTGTTTTCGCACTTACCTTTATTTACGAGTACACATCTTGACAAAGTTTACATGGACGAGAATCTGATATAAGAGATAGAGCTTCTACTTCTAGATATGTAATGGAACAAGGAACTTAAGAAATTTGAGGAATAGATCATATTGTGAAGTACATTGGAGTATAAATAAATAGTGAATAGTGTTTAAACGTGTTATCGTTAATATGAACACTAAGCAGGTTATAGAAATGTTGGAATATGAATGGGCATTGAAATGGGAAGCAATTCTTGGTGTTCTTAAAATGTCTCTGAAAGGAATTGACTTTTGGGAATACGTTAGGGAAGCAAAAGAAAGAAATTGTTTCATTACCTGCGCAAGCCACTTAAATTTAATTTTCATGAATGAAATTTGCTGCTTAATGCTAAATGTAGTTTTAAATACGATCAGGGGCAAGTATCATAAATATAACGGTTCGATTGGTTACAGGATCGCAAAATATGCGAATGGGAAACAAAGCTGCAAATGTGAGCCTACATGATATGAGGAACTGTATCAGCTGTGATACTGAAAGACTAATCGTTCCGAAGTGAAGTGAACTGGAAAGTGTGTGAAAGGGATTTAACGAGTTTAGAAGGGATAAGTAATGGCTACTCGTGTATTTCTTTAAGAGACTTTGGTTGCTTGTGACCAACTAATGTCAGTCTCCGAATAACATCCTCATGTGATCACTACCTTTCGTTGCACGTGATACCGAGATTTCTTTTCATCTTTACTATACCACAAATGTTAATGAATAATATCTGATGTTGTGGGATGTGGCAGTTATTCTTTGCCATTATATGATTTAACAGTCCTGTGAGGCTTTACGGTGCATTTACACGTGCCAATAAAGGTTCTGAAAACTTCCTGCATGCGCAAATCCACTGCACCCACACAACATTAGCTGTCTATGATCTAGTAGTGTATAATATACAGTGGGCGGCCACATATTTAATACCTTTATGGAGAAGGGAGTTTTTAAATCTGCCCTCTGTAGTGGGTCACATAATGATACGTCATGCACACAGTTAGTGCTTGTATGTTGAGTTGCAACATAGGAATTACTTATGAGCAGAGGCTACCATGTGATGAGTAAGTCTTTCTATTACTGCCATAGCCATATGGCGTGTGCAGAATGATTTGAACAAACTCTGATGGTATGCCACTGCTATAGTTTTGAATATAGTGTCCTCTTCTATGCGGTCACAGCTTTCTTTGCTTGGCATGAGCGCTTTCAATGTCTAATAGTGTGTCGTCAGAACCTCGTTTGTTCCTTGCTCTTGCCGCCAATACATACCCTGTTGTAATTGAACACGTCTGGTTGCTATTCTGTGGGAAAAATGGTGTAACATTCCGTTGAAAATCAGTGTTAAGTATCTGTGCAGACGTCAAATAGTGCTCATATGTATCTTGTCAGCATTGATGTTATTGGTAATGCGTGGGGCACTCGTGTGATCCATAAGCCAAACCATGGCTCCACACTTAGGTGGGATCCCACGTTACCTTTCAACATAATAGATATACACTCACGTCATTCAATATTTGTTTTACTTCAGTATAGGTATAGGTGCGTGCATGAACGACGTTTTATTGTAATCCTTTAGAAACATTAGTCCTGCTCGATCTGTTTAGTACCTGTATTTCCTTAAGAACAATTAAAGTCATTTTTCTAGCGATGGTTTTATGCATGTTTCTTGTTGTGTTAAGTGTCTCTCCTGAGTGACTTGTGCGCTTTAGTCCCGGTAATTAGGAAATGAACCAGCAGGATCGTCAGTAGGGATGAGGTAATAGAAGGATAAGTCGATCAGGAGAACGCAGTGAGTTGGAACGTAGGTTAGTTATTGGATATGAGCAGATTAACAAATCACTCGCGATTATTTCGTCCCTTCTAAAGCTGCCCAGGTAGCCTGTTGTGGATGAGACTGTGAAGTGGAAAGGCCAAGAAAAACCTCTGTTAAACAGAGATACGGCAGACATCCTGTAGTGACGGTATTTGATTCTTTTGGGAAATTGACCGTAAATGTTTAATAACTGAACATACATAAAAAATTTACTCACATGCAGTGCAATTATTTAGGGTAACTTGCAGTGAACGGCTGGAAAAACAGTAAGAATTTTCATAAAGTTTATGAGGGTGTAACTACATAATGTGAACTCTGAATACAAAGAAATTTTTGGACAATGAAAGTGTTTTAAGAATGAAGATTTTGGATTAAGAATAATTGGAATAGCTTTGATATAACATTTGTCGTATAAACATTTGTGTCGCTCAGTAATTTATAATTTTTCCTACCAGCCTATGTTTAAAATCAATAGACTTATTAACTACTTTTCTTAGATGCTTAAAACTTTACACTCGCATTTATGACATTTTTATTTAAAAAGCGGACTTCACTCAAATGATTTCAGTCTTAGTTATTTATATTATAAATAAATGACTCTGTGAGTCAAAATTAAGGTAATTTTTTAGTAACTGATAAAGGTACATTTTTCTTCCTAGTGAAAGTAAGCTGGTGCCTGTAGGCTACTTTTCTCCAAATGGTAGCTGAAATACAAAAATAAAATGTCACACCTCCAGCTGAAATTGCTTTTTGTTATTAAATTAAACAAGTCAGAAAATTAGATTCTTGGGAAATTCAGTTTAAAGATACATTTCATCGGTTAGGCGCCTGTGTTGTAGTTCAAACCCTCCAGTTGCATAATATTCTTGGTTTGTGGGTACCTCATCTTCTCTCCTCTTCTTGCTCCTCGTTTCTAATCTGCCTCTTTAGTTGCCTCAAGAACCCATTTTTTGCCTTCGGCCACTCTCAAGGGATCAATTGGCATCAGTGCTAACTGCCCAATCATTAAAGCAAATTACTGCATCTAACACATCTAATCTCAAGGTACTGAAATCAACAGTCACAGTTTTAGGCAGGCGTTCCCATATCACATGGTTTAAACAGTCATTAACACTTTGTGTCTTTCCATGTAAGCACTATGACAATAGTTTCGTGTCACTTAGGTCCCTGTATATGGGCTTAGTTGCTTCCAATACCTCAAATGGCAGGTAGTGATGGTGTGCATAAGTCTCCCCATTTGCTATTGCTTTTATGTAACGACACCATGTGTCTACACCACTGTCGCAGAGAGCATGCTGTGGATGGTCACCCGTAGAAGCTTTATGGAAACAGGTAGCCCACACTGCTTTCTTTATGGCCTCAATATTGTCTCGCTTCCTTCTTATGGCTAAGATATAATAGAGTTACCACTTTGTGACGACTTCCTTAGTAAGACGACACCGACCACCAATTTGTTTGCCATCTCTGAGGTTTTTCTCCTTCATATCTTTTGTTAGCTTACTTAAACGTGTGCCTATCCTCTTTTCGACATGACCAACAGACGGTAACATTTCAATTTTGGCAGTTCTTCCTTAAGGCATATTTTCCAACACATTTGCAACCATCTGGACTCTGCGTCTCCAAGGTACTTACATACCGGCACACGTTTAAATTGGATTTTTGAAGTGTTTCGGATGTCTGAATCGAATCATTTAACTACCATTGTGTGCACAAAATTCTGAATATTCATTGTAGACTAAAAAAAATAGAAATTTGTAACCAGATTAACTGGAAAGTGATCTTAAATCACAAAAGTAATTTGTTTTAAATATACGTATATTAAATATAAGTTTATAAAATGGTAAACCAAACTTAACATGTATTTTTTTTAAATGGTCAATAGGTACTTAAATTTGTGTACATGGAAACCGAGAACACTTAACACTGAATACCTCTGACTCACCCCAGTCCAATTGATGCATGAAAAATGTAGATGTTAGTGTGGAGTTACACAATAAGATAAATTTAAAAACTATGATTTCTCTCTGGTTTTGAAATAAGTTTCGGTTAAATAAAGTTTGTAATTAAGATGCATAACAATTTCAAAAGTTAATGATTATTTACCAAAGTACAAAATATACATTATTAAGCTCCTTAATAGGGCATATAAGCCGTGTTAAGGATGCCTATTAACATTTCTAACATCACTTTGTCTTGTAAATGTATGTAAATTATGGTAAGTTAAGAAACATGTTAATGCGTAGTCGTTTCAAGAAACGTTAATTTTACCAGATCGGCAATAACATTTGAAGCTGATCTGCGTTCCGTAACATATTCATGGTCATTATCTGTTTCATAGTATTCACATGATCCTCTGATTGTATAGATCATCCCATGAAATTATTAGTCTCGTACAAATACCGCAGATTTTGATGTTTATAAAGAATCTGCATCGAATGGAAATAGAAACCGATTGCTGACCTACGTTTCAGCGCTGATAAAAAGCCTTGTTCAGAACACACTATAGCTACAAACTGCCTATGGAGTCTTGGTGCAACATTAATTCAGAAGCATGCCTCCATAGGCAGCTTGTGGTTTTAGTGTGTTGCGAAGAAGGAAGAACATTAACACAGAACCGTACCTCATTGGGCAGTTTGTAGTTTTAGTATGTTCCGAAGAAGGCGTGGTTACCCACGTCGAAACCTAGGTGAACATCTGGTTTCTATTTGCAATCGAGGCAGATTGTTTATAATCATCAAATTATTCACGAATGCTGACGCCTGCAATGTTAAAAGTTCTCACCGCAGATTTTAATACAAATGGCAGCACTGTTTTCGCACTTACCTTTATTTACGAGCACACATCTTGACAAAGTTTACATGGACGAGAATCTGATATAAGAGATAGAGCTTCTACATCTAGATATGTAATGGAACAAGGAACTTAAGAAATTTGAGGAATAGATCATATTGTGAAGTACATTGGAGTATAAATAAATAGTGAATAGTGTTTAAATGTGTTATCGTTAATATGAACACTAAGCAGGTTATAGAAATGTTGGAATATGAATGGGCATTGAAATGGGAAGCAATTCTTGGTGTTCTTAAAATGTCTCTGAAAGGAATTGACTTTTGGGAATACGTTAGGGAAGCAAAAGAAAGAAATTGTTTCATTACCTGCGCAAGCCACTTAAATTTAATTTTCATGAATGAAATTTGCTGCTTAATGCTAAATGTAGTTTTAAATACGATCAGGGGCAAGTATCATAAATATAACGGTTCGATTGGTTACAGGATCGCAAAATATGCGAATGGGAAACAAAGCTGCAAATGTGAGCCTACATGATATGAGGAACTGTATCAGCTGTGATACTGAAAGACTAATCGTTCCGAAGTGAAGTGAACTGGAAAGTGTGTGAAAGGGATTTAACGAGTTTAGAAGGGATAAGTAATGGCTACTCGTGTATTTCTTTAAGAGACTTTGGTTGCTCATGACCAACTAACGTCATTCTCCGAATAACATCCTCATGTGATCACTACCATTCGTTGCACGTGATACCGAGATTTCTTTTCATCTTTACTATACCACAAATGTTAATGAATAATATCTGATGTTGTGGGATGTGGCAGTTATTCTTTGCCATTATATTATTTAACAGTCCTGTAAGGCTTTACGGTGCATTTACACGTGCCAATAAAGGTTCTGAAAACTTCCTGCATGTGCAAATCCACTGCACCCACATAACATTAGCTGTCTATGATCTAGTAGTGCATAATATACAGTGGGTGGCCACATATTTAATACCTTTATGGAGAAGGGAGTTTTTAAATCTGCCCTCTGTAGTGGGTCACATAATGATACTTCATGCACACAGTTAGTGCTTGTATGTTGAGTTGCAACATAGGAATTACTTATGAGCAGAGGCTACCATGTGATGAGTAAGTCTTTCTATTACTGCCATAGCCATATGGCGTGTGCAGAATGATTTGAACAAACTCTGATGGTATGCCACTGCTATAGTTTTGAATATAGTGTCCTCTTCTATGCGGTCACAGCTTTCTTTGCTTGGCATGAGCGCTTTCAATGTCTAATAGTGTGTCGTCAGAACCTCGTTTGTTCCTTGCTCTTGCCGCCAATACATACCCTGTTGTATTTGAGCACGTCTGGTTGCTATTCTGTGGGAAAAATGGTGTAACATTCCGTTGAAAATCAGTGTTAAGTATCTGTGCAGACGTCAAATAGTGCTCATATGTATCTTGTCAGCATTGATGTTATTGGTAATGCGTGGGGCACTCGTGTGATCCATAAGCCAAACCATGGCTCCACACTTAGGTGGGATCCCACGTTACCTTTCAACATAATAGATATACACTCACGTCATTCAATATTTGTTTTACTTCAGTATAGGTATAGGTGCGCGCATGAACGACGTTTTATTGTAATCCTTTCGAAACATTAGTCCTGCTCGATCTGTTTAGTACCTGTATTTCCTTAAGAACAATTAAAGTCATTTTTCTAGCGATGGTTTTATGCATGTTTCTTGTTGTGTTAAGTGTCTCTCCTGAGTGACTTGTGCGCTTTAGTCCCGGTAATTAGGAAATGAACCAGCAGGATCGTCAGTAGGGATGAGGTAATAGAAGGATCAGTCGATCAGGAGAACGCAGTGAGTTGGAACGTAGGTTAGTTATTGGATATGAGCAGATTAACAAATCACTCGCGATCATTTCGTCCCTTCTAAAGCTGCCCAGGTAGCCCGTTGTAGATGAGACTGTGAAGTGGAAAGGCCAAGAAAAACCTCTGTTAAACAGAGATACGGCAGACATCCTGTAGTGACGGTATTTGATTCTTTTGGGAAATTGACCGTAAATGTTTAATAACTGAACATACATAAAATATTTACTCACATGCAGTGCAATTATTTAGGGTAACTTGCAGTGAACGGCTGGAAAAACAGTAAGAATTTTCATAAAGTTTATGAGGGTGTGACTACATAATGTGAACTCTGAATATAAAGAAATTTTTGGACAATGAAAGTGTTTTAAGAATGAAGATTTTGGATTAAGAATAATTGGAATAGCTTTGATATAACATTTGTCGTATAGACATTTGTGTCGCTCAGTAATTTATAATTTTTCCTACCAGCCTATGTTTAAAATCAATAGACTTATTAACTACTTTTCTTAGATGCTTAAAACTTTACACTCGCATTTATGACATTTTTATTTAAATAGCGGATTTCACTCAAATGATTTCAGTCTTAGTTATTTATATTATAAATAAATGACTCTGTGAGTCAAAATTAAGGTAATTTTTTAATAACTGATAAGGGTATATTTTTCTTCCTAGTGAAAGTAAGCTGGTGCCTGTAGGCTACTTTTCTCCAAATGGTAGCTGAAATACAAAAATAAAATGTCACACCTCCAGCTGAAATTGCTTTTTGTTATTAAAATAAACAAGTCAGAAAATTAGATTCTTGGGAAATTCAGTTTAAAGATACATTTCATCGGTTACGCACCTGTGTTGTAGTTCAAACCCTCCAGTTGCATAATATTCTTGGTTTGTGGGTACCTCATCTTCTCTCCTCTTCTTGCTCCTCGTTTCTAATCTGCCTCTTTAGTTGCCTCAAGAACCCATTTTTCGCCTTCGGCCACTCTCAAGGGATCAATTGGCATCAGTGCTAACTGCCCAATCATTAAAGCAAATTACTGCATCTAACACATCTAATCTCAAGGTACTGAAATCAACAGTCACAGTTTTAGGCAGGCGTTCCCATATCACATGGTTTAAACAGTCATTAACACTTTGTGTCTTTCCATGTAAGCACTATGACAATAGTTTCGTGTCACTTAGGTCCCTGTATATGGGCTTAGTTGCTTCCAATACCTCAAATGGCAGGTAGTGATGGTGTGCATAAGTCTCCCCATTTGCTATTGCTTTTATGTAACGACACCATGTGTCTACACCACTGTCGCAGAGAGCATGCTGTGGATGGTCACCCGTAGAAGCTTTATGGAAACAGGTAGCCCACACTGCTTTCTTTATGGCCTCAATATTGTCTCGCTTCCTTCTTATGGCTAAGATATAATAGAGTTACCACTTTGTGACGACTTCCTTAGTAAGACGACACCGACCACCAATTTGTTTGCCATCTCTGAGGTTTTTCTCCTTCATATCTTTTGTTAGCTTACTTAAACGTGTGCCTATCCTCTTTTCGACATGACCAACAGACGGTAACATTTCAATTTTGGCAGTTCTTCCTTAAGGCATATTTTCCAACACATTTGCAACCATCTGGACTCTGCGTCTCCAAGGTACTTACATACCGGCACACGTTTAAATTGGATTTTTGAAGTGTTTCGGATGTCTGAATCGAATCATTTAACTACCATTGTGTGCACAAAATTCTGAATATTCATTGTAGACTAAAAAAAATAGAAATTTTTAACCAGATTAACTGGAAAGTGATCTTAAATCACAAAAGTAATTTGTTTTAAATATACGTATATTAAATATAAGTTTATAAAATGATAAACCAAACTTAACATGTATTTTTTTTTAAATGGTCAATAGGTACTTAAATTTGTGTACATGGAAATCGAGAACACTTAACACTGAATACCTCTGACTCACCCCAGTCCAATTGATGCACGAAAAATTTAGATGTTAGTGTGGAGTTACACAATAAGATAAATTTAAAAACTATGATTTCTCTCTGGTTTTGAAATAAGTTTCGGTTAAATAAAGTTTGTAATTAAGATGCATAACAATTTCAAAAGTTAATGATTATTTACCAAAGTACAACATATATATTATTAAGCTCCTTAATAGGGCATATAAGCCGTGTTAAGGATGCCTATTAACATTTCTAACATCACTTTGTCTTGTAAATGTATGTAAATTATGGTAAGTTAAGAAACATGTTAATGCGTAGTCGTTTCAAGAAACGTTAATTTTACCAGATCGGCAATAACATTTGAAGCTGATCTGCGTTCCGTAACATATTCATGGTCATTATCTGTTTCATAGTATTCACATGATCCTCTGATTGTATAGATCATCCCATGAAATTATTAGTCTCGTACAAATACCGCAGATTTTGATGTTTATAAAGAATCTGCATCGAATGGAAATAGAAACCGATTGCTGACCTACGTTTCAGCGCTGATAAAAAGCCTTGTTCAGAACACACTATAGCTACAAACTGCCTATGGAGTCTTGGTGCAACATTAATTCAGAAGCATGCCTCCATAGGCAGCTTGTGGTTTTAGTGTGTTGCGAAGAAGGAAGAACATTAACACAGAACCGTACCTCATTGGGCAGTTTGTAGTTTTAGTATGTTCCGAAGAAGGCGTGGTTACCCACGTCGAAACCTAGGTGAACATCTGGTTTCTATTTGCAATCGAGGCAGATTGTTTATAATCATCAAATTATTCACGAATGCTGACGCCTGCAATGTTAAAAGTTCTCACCGCAGATTTTAATACAAATGGCAGCACTGTTTTCGCACTTACCTTTATTTACGAGCACACATCTTGACAAAGTTTACATGGACGAGAATCTGATATAAGAGATAGAGCTTCTACATCTAGATATGTAATGGAACAAGGAACTTAAGAAATTTGAGGAATAGATCATATTGTGAAGTACATTGGAGTATAAATAAATAGTGAATAGTGTTTAAATGTGTTATCGTTAATATGAACACTAAGCAGGTTATAGAAATGTTGGAATATGAATGGGCATTGAAATGGGAAGCAATTCTTGGTGTTCTTAAAATGTCTCTGAAAGGAATTGACTTTTGGGAATACGTTAGGGAAGCAAAAGAAAGAAATTGTTTCATTACCTGCGCAAGCCACTTAAATTTAATTTTCATGAATGAAATTTGCTGCTTAATGCTAAATGTAGTTTTAAATACGATCAGGGGCAAGTATCATAAATATAACGGTTCGATTGGTTACAGGATCGCAAAATATGCGAATGGGAAACAAAGCTGCAAATGTGAGCCTACATGATATGAGGAACTGTATCAGCTGTGATACTGAAAGACTAATCGTTCCGAAGTGAAGTGAACTGGAAAGTGTGTGAAAGGGATTTAACGAGTTTAGAAGGGATAAGTAATGGCTACTCGTGTATTTCTTTAAGAGACTTTGGTTGCTCATGACCAACTAACGTCATTCTCCGAATAACATCCTCATGTGATCACTACCATTCGTTGCACGTGATACCGAGATTTCTTTTCATCTTTACTATACCACAAATGTTAATGAATAATATCTGATGTTGTGGGATGTGGCAGTTATTCTTTGCCATTATATTATTTAACAGTCCTGTAAGGCTTTACGGTGCATTTACACGTGCCAATGAAGGTTCTGAAAACTTCCTGCATGTGCAAATCCACTGCACCCACATAACATTAGCTGTCTATGATCTAGTAGTGCATAATATACAGTGGGTGGCCACATATTTAATACCTTTATGGAGAAGGGAGTTTTTAAATCTGCCCTCTGTAGTGGGTCACATAATGATACTTCATGCACACAGTTAGTGCTTGTATGTTGAGTTGCAACATAGGAATTACTTATGAGCAGAGGCTACCATGTGATGAGTAAGTCTTTCTATTACTGCCATAGCCATATGGCGTGTGCAGAATGATTTGAACAAACTCTGATGGTATGCCACTGCTATAGTTTTGAATATAGTGTCCTCTTCTATGCGGTCACAGCTTTCTTTGCTTGGCATGAGCGCTTTCAATGTCTAATAGTGTGTCGTCAGAACCTCGTTTGTTCCTTGCTCTTGCCGCCAATACATACCCTGTTGTATTTGAGCACGTCTGGTTGCTATTCTGTGGGAAAAATGGTGTAACATTCCGTTGAAAATCAGTGTTAAGTATCTGTGCAGACGTCAAATAGTGCTCATATGTATCTTGTCAGCATTGATGTTATTGGTAATGCGTGGGGCACTCGTGTGATCCATAAGCCAAACCATGGCTCCACACTTAGGTGGGATCCCACGTTACCTTTCAACATAATAGATATACACTCACGTCATTCAATATTTGTTTTACTTCAGTATAGGTATAGGTGCGCGCATGAACGACGTTTTATTGTAATCCTTTCGAAACATTAGTCCTGCTCGATCTGTTTAGTACCTGTATTTCCTTAAGAACAATTAAAGTCATTTTTCTAGCGATGGTTTTATGCATGTTTCTTGTTGTGTTAAGTGTCTCTCCTGAGTGACTTGTGCGCTTTAGTCCCGGTAATTAGGAAATGAACCAGCAGGATCGTCAGTAGGGATGAGGTAATAGAAGGATCAGTCGATCAGGAGAACGCAGTGAGTTGGAACGTAGGTTAGTTATTGGATATGAGCAGATTAACAAATCACTCGCGATCATTTCGTCCCTTCTAAAGCTGCCCAGGTAGCCCGTTGTAGATGAGACTGTGAAGTGGAAAGGCCAAGAAAAACCTCTGTTAAACAGAGATACGGCAGACATCCTGTAGTGACGGTATTTGATTCTTTTGGGAAATTGACCGTAAATGTTTAATAACTGAACATACATAAAATATTTACTCACATGCAGTGCAATTATTTAGGGTAACTTGCAGTGAACGGCTGGAAAAACAGTAAGAATTTTCATAAAGTTTATGAGGGTGTGACTACATAATGTGAACTCTGAATATAAAGAAATTTTTGGACAATGAAAGTGTTTTAAGAATGAAGATTTTGGATTAAGAATAATTGGAATAGCTTTGATATAACATTTGTCGTATAGACATTTGTGTCGCTCAGTAATTTATAATTTTTCCTACCAGCCTATGTTTAAAATCAATAGACTTATTAACTACTTTTCTTAGATGCTTAAAACTTTACACTCGCATTTATGACATTTTTATTTAAAAAGCGGATTTCACTCAAATGATTTCAGTCTTAGTTATTTATATTATAAATAAATGACTCTGTGAGTCAAAATTAAGGTAATTTTTTAATAACTGATAAGGGTATATTTTTCTTCCTAGTGAAAGTAAGCTGGTGCCTGTAGGCTATTTTTCTCCAAATGGTAGCTGAAATACAAAAATAAAATGTCACACCTCCAGCTGAAATTGCTTTTTGTTATTAAAATAAACAAGTCAGAAAATTAGATTCTTGGGAAATTCAGTTTAAAGATACATTTCATCGGTTACGCACCTGTGTTGTAGTTCAAACCCTCCAGTTGCATAATATTCTTGGTTTGTGGGTACCTCATCTTCTCTCCTCTTCTTGCTCCTCGTTTCTAATCTGCCTCTTTAGTTGCCTCAAGAACCCATTTTTCGCCTTCGGCCACTCTCAAGGGATCAATTGGCATCAGTGCTAACTGCCCAATCATTAAAGCAAATTACTGCATCTAACACATCTAATCTCAAGGTACTGAAATCAACAGTCACAGTTTTAGGCAGGCGTTCCCATATCACATGGTTTAAACAGTCATTAACACTTTGTGTCTTTCCATGTAAGCACTATGACAATAGTTTCGTGTCACTTAGGTCCCTGTATATGGGCTTAGTTGCTTCCAATACCTCAAATGGCAGGTAGTGATGGTGTGCATAAGTCTCCCCATTTGCTATTGCTTTTATGTAACGACACCATGTGTCTACACCACTGTCGCAGAGAGCATGCTGTGGATGGTCACCCGTAGAAGCTTTATGGAAACAGGTAGCCCACACTGCTTTCTTTATGGCCTCAATATTGTCTCGCTTCCTTCTTATGGCTAAGATATAATAGAGTTACCACTTTGTGACGACTTCCTTAGTAAGACGACACCGACCACCAATTTGTTTGCCATCTCTGAGGTTTTTCTCCTTCATATCTTTTGTTAGCTTACTTAAACGTGTGCCTATCCTCTTTTCGACATGACCAACAGACGGTAACATTTCAATTTTGGCAGTTCTTCCTTAAGGCATATTTTCCAACACATTTGCAACCATCTGGACTCTGCGTCTCCAAGGTACTTACATACCGGCACACGTTTAAATTGGATTTTTGAAGTGTTTCGGATGTCTGAATCGAATCATTTAACTACCATTGTGTGCACAAAATTCTGAATATTCATTGTAGACTAAAAAAAATAGAAATTTTTAACCAGATTAACTGGAAAGTGATCTTAAATCACAAAAGTAATTTGTTTTAAATATACGTATATTAAATATAAGTTTATAAAATGATAAACCAAACTTAACATGTATTTTTTTTTAAATGGTCAATAGGTACTTAAATTTGTGTACATGGAAATCGAGAACACTTAACACTGAATACCTCTGACTCACCCCAGTCCAATTGATGCACGAAAAATTTAGATGTTAGTGTGGAGTTACACAATAAGATAAATTTAAAAACTATGATTTCTCTCTGGTTTTGAAATAAGTTTCGGTTAAATAAAGTTTGTAATTAAGATGCATAACAATTTCAAAAGTTAATGATTATTTACCAAAGTACAACATATATATTATTAAGCTCCTTAATAGGGCATATAAGCCGTGTTAAGGATGCCTATTAACATTTCTAACATCACTTTGTCTTGTAAATGTATGTAAATTATGGTAAGTTAAGAAACATGTTAATGCGTAGTCGTTTCAAGAAACGTTAATTTTACCAGATCGGCAATAACGTTTGAAGCTGATCTGCGTTCCGTAACATATTCATGGTCATTATCTGTTTCATAGTATTCACATGATCCTCTGATTGTATAGATCATCCCATGAAATTATTAGTCTCGTACAAATACCACAGATTTTGATGTTTATAAAGAATCTGCATCGAATGGAAATAGAAACCGGTTGTTGACCTACGTTTCAGCGCTGATAAAAAGCCTTGTTCAGAACACACTATAGCTACAAACTGCCTATGGAGTCTTGGTGCAACATTAATTCAGAAGCATGCCTCCATAGGCAGCTTGTGGTTTTAGTGTGTTGCGAAGAAGGAAGAACATTAACACAGAACCGTACCTCATTGGGTAGTTTGTAGTTTTAGTATGTTCCGAAGAAGGCGTGGTTACCCACGTCGAAACCTAGGTCAACATCTGGTTTCTATTTGCAATGAGGCAGATTGTTTATAATCATCAAATTATTCACGAATGCTGACGCCTGCAATGTTAAAAGTTCTCACCGCAGATTTTAATACAAATGGCAGCACTGTTTTCGCACTTACCTTTATTTACGTGTACACATCTTGACAAAGTTTACATGGACGAGAATCTGATATAAGAGATAGAGCTTCTACATCTAGATATGTAATGGAACAAGGAACTTAAGAAATTTGAGGAATAGATCATATTGTGAAGTACATTGGAGTATAAATAAATAGTGAATAGTGTTTAAATGTGTTATCGTTAATATGAACACTAAGCAGGTTATAGAAATGTTGGAATATGAATGGGCATTGAAATGGGAAGCAATTCTTGGTGTTCTTAAAATGTCTCTGAAAGGAATTGACTTTTGGGAATACGTTAGGGAAGCAAAAGAAAGAAATTGTTTCATTACCTGCGCAAGCCACTTAAATTTAATTCTCATGAATGAAATTTGCTGCTTAATGCTAAATGTAGTTTTAAATACGATCAGGGGCAAGTATCATAAATATAACGGTTCGATTGGTTACAGGATCGCAAAATATGCGAATGGGAAACAAAGCTGCAAATGTGAGCCTACATGATATGAGGAACTGTATCAGCTGTGACTCTGAAAGACTAATCGTTCCGAAGTGAAGTGAACTGGAAAGTGTGTGAAAGGGATTTAACGAGTTTAGAAGGGATAAGTAATGGCTACTCGTGTATTTCTTTAAGAGACTTTGATTGCTCGTGACCAACTAACGTCATTCTCCGAATAACATCCTCATGTGATCACTACCATTCGTTGCACGTGATACCGAGATTTCTTTTCATCTTTACTATACCACAAATGTTAATGAATAATATCTGATGTTGTGGGATGTGGCAGTTATTCTTTGCCATTATATTATTTAACAGTCCTGTAAGGCTTTACGGTGCATTTACACGTGCCAATAAAGGTTCTGAAAACTTCCTGCATGCGCAAATCCACTGCACCCACATAACATTAGCTGTCTATGATCTAGTAGTGCATAATATACAGTGGGTGGCCACATATTTAATACCCTTATGGAGAAGGGAGTTTTTAAATCTGCCCTCTGTAGTGGGTCACATAATGATACTTCATGCACACAGTTAGTGCTTGTATGTTGAGTTGCAACATAGGAATTACTTATGAGCAGAGGCTACCATGTGATGAGTAAGTCTTTCTATTACTGCCATAGCCATATGGCGTGTGCAGAATGATTTGAACAAACTCTGATGGTATGCCACTGCTATAGTTTTGAATATAGTGTCCTCTTCTATGCGGTCACAGCTTTCTTTGCTTGGCATGAGCGCTTTCAATGTCTAATAGTGTGTCGTCAGAACCTCGTTTGTTCCTTGCTCTTGCCGCCAATACATACCCTGTTGTATTTGAGCACGTCTGGTTGCTATTCTGTGGGAAAAATGGTGTAACATTCCGTTGAAAATCAGTGTTAAGTATCTGTGCAGACGTCAAATAGTGCTCATATGTATCTTGTCAGCATTGATGTTATTGGTAATGCGTGGGGCACTCGTGTGATCCATAAGCCAAACCATGGCTCCACACTTAGGTGGGATCCCACGTTACCTTTCAACATAATAGATATACACTCACGTCATTCAATATTTGTTTTACTTCAGTATAGGTATAGGTGCGTGCATGAACGACGTTTTATTGTAATCCTTTAGAAACATTAGTCCTGCTCGATCTGTTTAGTACCTGTATTTCCTTAAGAACAATTAAAGTCATTTTTCTAGCGATGGTTTTATGCATGTTTCTTGTTGTGTTAAGTGTCTCTCCTGAGTGACTTGTGCGCTTTAGTCCCGGTAATTAGGAAATGAACCAGCAGGATCGTCAGTAGGGATGAGGTAATAGAAGGATAAGTCGATCAGGAGAACGCAGTGAGTTGGAACGTAGGTTAGTTATTGGATATGAGCAGATTAACAAATCACTCGCGATCATTTCGTCCCTTCTAAAGCTGCCCAGGTAGCCCGTTGTTGATGAGACTGTGAAGTGGAAAGGCCAAGAAAAACCTCTGTTAAACAGAGATACGGCAGACATCCTGTAGTGACGGTATTTGATTCTTTTGGGAAATTGACCGTAAATGTTTAATAACTGAACATACATAAAAAATTTACTCACATGCAGTGCAATTGTTTAGGGTAACTTGCAGTGAATGGCTGGAAAAACAGTAAGAATTTTCATAAAGTTTATGAGGGTGTGACTACATAATGTGAACTCTGAATACAAAGAAATTTTTGGACAATGAAAGTGTTTTAAGAATGAAGATTTTGGATTAAGAATAATTGGAATAGCTTTGATATAACATTTGTCGTATAAACATTTGTGTCGCTCAGTAATTTATAATTTTTCCTACCAGCCTATGTTTAAAATCAATAGACTTATTAACTACTTTTCTTAGATGCTTAAAACTTTACACTCGCATTTATGACATTTTTATTTAAAAAGCGGACTTCACTCAAATGATTTCAGTCTTAGTTATTTATATTACAAATAAATGACTCTGTGAGTCAAAATTAAGGTAATTTTTTAATAACTGATAAGGGTATATTTTTCTTCCTAGTGAAAGTAAGCTGGTGCCTGTAGGCTACTTTTCTCCAAATGGTAGCTGAAATACAAAAATAAAATGTCACACCTCCAGCTGAAATTGCTTTTTGTTATTAAAATAAACAAGTCAGAAAATTAGATTCTTGGGAAATTCAGTTTAAAGATACATTTCATCGGTTACGCACCTGTGTTGTAGTTCAAACCCTCCAGTTGCATAATATTCTTGGTTTGTGGGTACCTCATCTTCTCTCCTCTTCTTGCTCCTCGTTTCTAATCTGCCTCTTTAGTTGCCTCAAGAACCCATTTTTCGCCTTCGGCCACTCTCAAGGGATCAATTGGCATCAGTGCTAACTGCCCAATCATTAAAGCAAATTACTGCATCTAACACATCTAATCTCAAGGTACTGAAATCAACAGTCACAGTTTTAGGCAGGCGTTCCCATATCACATGGTTTAAACAGTCATTAACACTTTGTGTCTTTCCATGTAAGCACTATGACAATAGTTTCGTGTCACTTAGGTCCCTGTATATGGGCTTAGTTGCTTCCAATACCTCAAATGGCAGGTAGTGATGGTGTGCATAAGTCTCCCCATTTGCTATTGCTTTTATGTAACGACACCATGTGTCTACACCACTGTCGCAGAGAGCATGCTGTGGATGGTCACCCGTAGAAGCTTTATGGAAACAGGTAGCCCACACTGCTTTCTTTATGGCCTCAATATTGTCTCGCTTCCTTCTTATGGCTAAGATATAATAGAGTTACCACTTTGTGACGACTTCCTTAGTAAGACGACACCGACCACCAATTTGTTTGCCATCTCTGAGGCTTTTCTCCTTCATATCTTTTGTTAGCTTACTTAAACGTGTGCCTATCCTCTTTTCGACATGACCAACAGACGGTAACATTTCAATTTTGGCAGTTCTTCCTTAAGGCATATTTTCCAACACATTTGCAACCATCTGGACTCTGCGTCTCCAAGGTACTTACATACCGGCACACGTTTAAATTGGATTTTTGAAGTGTTTCGGATGTCTGAATCGAATCATTTAACTACCATTGTGTGCACAAAATTCTGAATATTCATTGTAGACTAAAAAAAATAGAAATTTTTAACCAGATTAACTGGAAAGTGATCTTAAATCACAAAAGTAATTTGTTTTAAATATACGTATATTAAATATAAGTTTATAAAATGATAAACCAAACTTAACATGTATTTTTTTTTAAATGGTCAATAGGTACTTAAATTTGTGTACATGGAAATCGAGAACACTTAACACTGAATACCTCTGACTCACCCCAGTCCAATTGATGCACGAAAAATGTAGATGTTAGTGTGGAGTTACACAATAAGATAAATTTAAAAACTATGATTTCTCTCTGGTTTTGAAATAAGTTTCGGTTAAATAAAGTTTGTAATTAAGATGCATAACAATTTCAAAAGTTAATGATTATTTACCAAAGTACAACATATATATTATTAAGCTCCTTAATAGGGCATATAAGCCGTGTTAAGGATGCCTATTAACATTTCTAACATCACTTTGTCTTGTAAATGTATGTAAATTATGGTAAGTTAAGAAACATGTTAATGCATAGTCGTTTCAAGAAACGTTAATTTTACCAGATCGGCAATAACGTTTGAAGCTGATCTGCGTTCCGTAACATATTCATGGTCATTATCTGTTTCATAGTATTCACATGATCCTCTGATTGTATAGATCATCCCATGAAATTATTAGTCTCGTACAAATACCGCAGATTTTGATGTTTATAAAGAATCTGCATCGAATGGAAATAGAAACCGGTTGTTGACCTACGTTTCAGCGCTGATAAAAAGCCTTGTTCAGAACACACTATAGCTACAAACTGCCTATGGAGTCTTGGTGCAACATTAATTCAGAAGCATGCCTCCATAGGCAGCTTGTGGTTTTAGTGTGTTGCGAAGAAGGAAGAACATTAACACAGAACCGTACCTCATTGGGTAGTTTGTAGTTTTAGTATGTTCCGAAGAAGGCGTGGTTACCCACGTCGAAACCTAGGTCAACATCTGGTTTCTATTTGCAATGAGGCAGATTGTTTATAATCATCAAATTATTCACGAATGCTGACGCCTGCAATGTTAAAAGTTCTCACCGCAGATTTTAATACAAATGGCAGCACTGTTTTCGCACTTACCTTTATTTACGTGTACACATCTTGACAAAGTTTACATGGACGAGAATCTGATATAAGAGATAGAGCTTCTACATCTAGATATGTAATGGAACAAAGAACTTAAGAAATTTGAGGAATAGATCATATTGTGAAGTACATTGGAGTATAAATAAATAGTGAATAGTGTTTAAATGTGTTATCGTTAATATGAACACTAAGCAGGTTATAGAAATGTTGGAATATGAATGGGCATTGAAATGGGAAGCAATTCTTGGTGTTCTTAAAATGTCTCTGAAAGGAATTGACTTTTGGGAATAAGTTAGGGAAGCAAAAGAAAGAAATTGTTTCATTACCTGCGCAAGCCACTTAAATTTAATTTTCATGAATGAAATTTGCTGCTTAATGCTAAATGTAGTTTTAAATACGATCAGGGGCAAGTATCATAAATATAACGGTTCGATTGGTTACAGGATCGCAAAATATGCGAATGGGAAACAAAGCTGCAAATGTGAGCCTACATGATATGAGGAACTGTATCAGCTGTGACTCTGAAAGACTAATCGTTCCGAAGTGAAGTGAACTGGAAAGTGTGTGAAAGGGATTTAACGAGTTTAGAAGGGATAAGTAATGGCTACTCGTGTATTTCTTTAAGAGACTTTGATTGCTCGTGACCAACTAACGTCATTCTCCGAATAACATCCTCATGTGATCACTACCATTCGTTGCACGTGATACCGAGATTTCTTTTCATCTTTACTATACCACAAATGTTAATGAATAATATCTGATGTTGTGGGATGTGGCAGTTATTCTTTGCCATTATATTATTTAACAGTCCTGTAAGGCTTTACGGTGCATTTACACGTGCCAATAAAGGTTCTGAAAACTTCCTGCATGCGCAAATCCACTGCACCCACATAACATTAGCTGTCTATGATCTAGTAGTGCATAATATACAGTGGGTGGCCACATATTTAATACCCTTATGGAGAAGGGAGTTTTTAAATCTGCCCTCTCTAGTGGGTCACATAATGATACTTCATGCACACAGTTAGTGCTTGTATGTTGAGTTGCAACATAGGAATTACTTATGAGCAGAGGCTACCATGTGATGAGTAAGTCTTTCTATTACTGCCATAGCCATATGGCGTGTGCAGAATGATTTGAACAAACTCTGATGGTATGCCACTGCTATAGTTTTGAATATAGTGTCCTCTTCTATGCGGTCACAGCTTTCTTTGCTTGGCATGAGCGCTTTCAATGTCTAATAGTGTGTCGTCAGAACCTCGTTTGTTCCTTGCTCTTGCCGCCAATACATACCCTGTTGTATTTGAGCACGTCTGGTTGCTATTCTGTGGGAAAAATGGTGTAACATTCCGTTGAAAATCAGTGTTAAGTATCTGTGCAGACGTCAAATAGTGCTCATATGTATCTTGTCAGCATTGATGTTATTGGTAATGCGTGGGGCACTCGTGTGATCCATAAGCCAAACCATGGCTCCACACTTAGGTGGGATCCCACGTTACCTTTCAACATAATAGATATACACTCACGTCATTCAATATTTGTTTTACTTCAGTATAGGTATAGGTGCGTGCATGAACGACGTTTTATTGTAATCCTTTAGAAACATTAGTCTTGCTCGATCTGTTTAGTACCTGTATTTCCTTAAGAACAATTAAAGTCATTTTTCTAGCGATGGTTTTATGCATGTTTATTGTTGTGTTAAGTGTCTCTCCTGAGTGACTTGTGCGCTTTAGTCCCAGTAATTAGGAAATGAACCAGCAGGATCGTCAGTAGGGATGAGGTATAAAGAAGGATAAGTCGATCAGGAGAACGCAGTGAGTTGGAACGTAGGTTAGTTATTGGATATGAGCAGATTAACAAATCACTCGCGATCATTTCGTCCCTTCTAAAGCTGCCCAGGTAGCCCGTTGTTGATGAGACTGTGAAGTGGAAAGGCCAAGAAAAACCTCTGTTAAACAGAGATACGGCAGACATCCTGTAGTGACGGTATTTGATTCTTTTGGGAAATTGACCGTAAATGTTTAATAACTGAACATACATAAAAAATTTACTCACATGCAGTGCAATTGTTTAGGGTAACTTGCAGTGAACGGCTGGAAAAACAGTAAGAATTTTCATAAAGTTTATGAGGGTGTGACTACATAATGTGAACTCTGAATACAAAGAAATTTTTGGACAATGAAAGTGTTTTAAGAATGAAGATTTTGGATTAAGAATAATTGGAATAGCTTTGATATAACATTTGTCGTATAAACATTTGTGTCGCTCAGTAATTTATAATTTTTCCTACCAGCCTATGTTTAAAATCAATAGACTTATTAACTACTTTTCTTAGATGCTTAAAACTTTACACTCGCATTTATGACATTTTTAATTAAAAAGCGGACTTCACTCAAATGATTTCAGTCTTAGTTATTTATATTATAAATAAATGACTCTGTGAGTCAAAATTAAGGTAATTTTTTAATAACTGATAAGGGTATATTTTTCTTCCTAGTGAAAGTAAGCTGGTGCCTGTAGGCTACTTTTCTCCAAATGGTAGCTGAAATACAAAAATAAAATGTCACACCTCCAGCTGAAATTGCTTTTTGTTATTAAAATAAACAAGTCAGAAAATTAGATTCTTGGGAAATTCAGTTTAAAGATACATTTCATCGGTTACGCACCTGTGTTGTAGTTCAAACCCTCCAGTTGCATAATATTCTTGGTTTGTGGGTACCTCATCTTCTCTCCTCTTCTTGCTCCTCGTTTCTAATCTGCCTCTTTAGTTGCCTCAAGAACCCATTTTTCGCTTCGGCCACTCTCAAGGGATCAATTGGCATCAGTGCTAACTGCCCAATCATTAAAGCAAATTACTGCATCTAACACATCTAATCTCAAGGTACTGAAATCAACAGTCACAGTTTTAGGCAGGCGTTCCCATATCACATGGTTTAAACAGTCATTAACACTTTGTGTGTTTCCATGTAAGCACTATGACAATAGTTTCGTGTCACTTAGGTCCCTGTATATGGGCTTAGTTGCTTCCAATACCTCAAATGGCAGGTAGTGATGGTGTGCATAAGTCTCCCCATTTGCTATTGCTTTTATGTAACGACACCATGTGTCTACACCACTGTTGCAGAGAGCATGCTGTGGATGGTCACCCGTAGAAGCTTTATGGAAACAGGTAGCCCACACTGCTTTCTTTATGGCCTCAATATTGTCTCGCTTCCTTCTTATGGCTAAGATATAATAGAGTTACCACTTTGTGACGACTTCCTTAGTAAGACGACACCGACCACCAATTTGTTTGCCATCTCTGAGGTTTTTCTCCTTCATATCTTTTGTTAGCTTACTTAAACGTGTGCCTATCCTCTTTTCGACATGACCAACAGACGGTAACATTTCAATTTTGGCAGTTCTTCCTTAAGGCATGTTTTCCAACACATTTGCAACCATCTGGACTCTGCGTCTCCAAGGTACTTACATACCGGCACACGTTTAAATTGGATTTTTGAAGTGTTTCGGATGTCTGAATCGAATCATTTAACTACCATTGTGTGCACAAAATTCTGAATATTCATTGTAGACTAAAAAAAATAGAAATTTGTAACCAGATTAACTGGAAAGTGATCTTAAATCACAAAAGTAATTTGTTTTAAATATACGTATATTAAATATAAGTTTATAAAATGGTAAACCAAACTTAACATGTATTTTTTTTAAATGGTCGATAGGTACTTAAATTTGTGTACATGGAAACCGAGAACACTTAACACTGAATACCTCTGACTCACCCCAGTCCAATTGATGCACGAAAAATGTAGATGTTAGTGTGGAGTTACACAATAAGATAAATTTAAAAACTATGATTTCTCTCTGGTTTTGAAATAAGTTTCGGTTAAATAAAGTTTGTAATTAAGATGCATAACAATTTCAAAAGTTAATGATTATTTACCAAAGTACAAAATATACATTATTAAGCTCCTTAATAGGGCATATAAGCCGTGTTAAGGATGCCTATTATTTCTAACATCACTTTGACTTGTAAATGTTTGTAAATTATGGTAAGTTAGGAAACATGTTAATGCGTTGTCGTTTCAAGAAACGTTAATTTTACCAGATCGGCAATAACATTTGAAGCTGATCTGCGTTCCGTAACATATTCATGGTCATTATCTGTTTCATAGTATTCACATGATCCTCTGATTGTATAGATCATCCCATGAAATTATTAGTCTCGTACAAATACCGCAGATTTTGATGTTTATAAAGAATCTGCATCGAATGGAAATAGAAACCGGTTGTTGACTTACGTTTCAGCGCTGATAAAAAGCCTTGTTCAGAACACACTATAGCTACAAACTGCCTATGGAGTCTTGGTGCAACATTAATTCAGAAGCATGCCTCCATAGGCAGCTTGTGGTTTTAGTGTGTTGCGAAGAAGGAAGAACATTAACACAGAACCGTACCTCATTGGGCAGTTTGTAGTTTTAGTATGTTCCGAAGAAGGCGTGGTTACCCACGTCGAAACTTAGGTCAACATCTGGTTTCTATTTGCAATCGAGGCAGATTGTTTATAATCATCAAATTATTCACGAATGCTGACGCCTGCAATGTTAAAAGTTCTCACCGCAGATTTTAATACAAATGGCAGCACTGTTTTCGCACTTACCTTTATTTACGTGTACACATCTTGACAAAGTTTACATGGACGAGAACCTGATATAAGAGATAGAGCTTCTACATCTAGATATGTAATGGAACAAAGAACTTAAGAAATTTGAGGAATAGATCATATTGTGAAGTACATTGGAGTATAAATAAATAGTGAATAGTGTTTAAATGTGTTATCATTAATACGAACACTAAGCAGGTTATAGAAATGTTGGAATATGAATGGGCATTGAAATCGGAAGCAATTCTTGGTGTTCTTAATATGTCTCTGAAAGGTATTGACTTTTGGGAATACGTTAGGGAAGCAAAAGAAAGAAATTGTTTCATTACCTGCGCAAGCCACTTAAATTTAATTTTCATGAATGAAATTTGCTGCTTAATGCTAAATGTAGTTTTAAATACGATCAGGGGCAGGTATCATAAATATAACGGTTCGATTGGTTACAGGATCGCAAAATATGCGAATGGGAAACAAAGCTGCAAATGTGAGCCTACATGATATGAGGAACTGTATCAGCTGTGATACTGAAAGACTACTCGTTCCGAAGTGAAGTGAACTGGAAAGTGTGTGAAAGGGATTTAACGAGTTTAGAAGGGATAAGTAATGGCTACTCGTGTATTTCTTTAAGAGACTTTGGTTGCTCGTGACCAACTAACGTCATTCTCCGAATAACATCCTCATGTGATCACTACCATTCGTTGCACGTGATACCGAGATTTCTTTTCATCTTTACTATACCACAAATGTTAATGAATAATATCTGATGTTGTGGGATGTGGCAGTTATTCTTTGCCATTATATGATTTAACAGTCCTGTGAGGCTTTACGGTGCATTTACACGTGCCAATAAAGGTTCTGAAAACTTCCTGCATGCGCAAATCCACTGCACCCACACAACATTAGCTGTCTATGATCTAGTAGTGTATAATATACAGTGGGCGGCCACATATTTAATACCTTTATGGAGAAGGGAGTTTTTAAATCTGCCCTCTGTAGTGGGTCACATAATGATACGTCATGCACACAGTTAGTGCTTGTATGTTGAGTTGCAACATAGGAATTACTTATGAGCAGAGGCTACCATGTGATGAGTAAGTCTTTCTATTACTGCCATAGCCATATGGCGTGTGCAGAATGATTTGAACAAACTCTGATGGTATGCCACTGCTATAGTTTTGAATATAGTGTCCTCTTCTATGCGGTCACAGCTTTCTTTGCTTGGCATGAGCGCTTTCAATGTCTAATAGTGTGTCGTCAGAACCTCGTTTGTTCCTTGCTCTTGCCGCCAATACATACCCTGTTGTATTTGAGCACATCTGGTTGCTATTCTGTGGGAAAAATGGTGTAACATTCCGTTGAAAATCAGTGTTAAGTATCTGTGTAGACGTCAAAGAGTGCTCATATGTATCTTGTCAGCATTGATGTTATTGGTAATGCGTGGGGCACTCGTGTGATCCATAAGCCAAACCATGGCTCCACACTTAGGTGGGATCCCACGTTACCTTTCAACATAATAGATATACACTCACGTCATTCAATATTTGTTTTACTTCAGTATAGGTATAGGTGCGTGCATGAACGACGTTTTATTGTAATCCTTTAGAAACATTAGTCCTGCTCGATCTGTTTAGTACCTGTATTTCCTTAAGAACAATTAAAGTCATTTTTCTAGCGATGGTTTTATGCATGTTTCTTGTTGTGTTAAGTGTCTCTCCTGAGTGACTTGTGCGCTTTAGTCCCGGTAATTAGGAAATGAACCAGCAGGATCGTCAGTAGGGATGAGGTAATAGAAGGATAAGTCGATCAGGAGAACGCAGTGAGTTGGAACGTAGGTTAGTTATTGGATATGAGCAGATTAACAAATCACTCGCGATCATTTCGTCCCTTCTAAAGCTGCCCAGGTAGCCCGTTGTTGATGAGACTGTGAAGTGGAAAGGCCAAGAAAAACCCCTGTTAAACAGAGATACGGCAGACATCCTGTAGTGACGGTATTTGATTCTTTTGGGAAATTGACCGTAAATGTTTAATAACTGAACATACATAAAAAATTTACTCACATGCAGTGCAATTATTTAGGGTAACTTGCAGTGAACGGCTGGAAAAACAGTAAGAATTTTCATAAAGTTTATGAGGGTGTGACTACATAATGTGAACTCTGAATACAAAGAAATTTTTGGACAATGAAAGTGTTTTAAGAATGAAGATTTTGGATTAAGAATAATTGGAATAGCTTTGATATAACATTTGTCGTATAAACATTTGTGTCGCTCAGTAATTTATAATTTTTCCTACCAGCCTATGTTTAAAATCAATAGACTTATTAACTACTTTTCTTAGATGCTTAAAACTTTACACTCGCATTTATGACATTTTTATTTAAAAAGCGGACTTCACTCAAATGATTTCAGTCTTAGTTATTTATATTATAAATAAATGACTCTGTGAGTCAAAATTAAGGTAATTTTTTAATAACTGATAAGGGTATATTTTTCTTCCTAGTAAAAGTAAGCTGGTGCCTGTAGGCTACTTTTCTCCAAATGGTAGCTGAAATACAAAAATAAAATGTCACACCTCCAGCTGAAATTGCTTTTTGTTATTAAAATAAACAAGTCAGAAAATTAGATTCTTGGGAAATTCAGTTTAAAGATACATTTCATCGGTTACGCACCTGTGTTGTAGTTCAAACCCTCCAGTTGCATAATATTCTTGGTTTGTGGGTACCTCATCTACTCTCCTCTTCTTGCTCCTCGTTTCTAATCTGCCTCTTTAGTTGCTTCAAGAACCCATTTTTCGCCTTCGGCCACTCTCAAGGGGTCAATTGGCATCAGTGCTAACTGCCCAATCATTAAAGCAAATTACTGCATCTAACACATCTAATCTCAAGGTACTGAATTCAACAGTCACAGTTTTAGGCAGGCGTTCCCATATCACATGGTTTAAACAGTCATTATCATTTTGTGTCTTTCCATGTAAGCACTATGACAATAGTTTCGTATCACTTAGGTCCTTGTATATGGGCTTAGTTGCTTTCAATACCTCAAATGACAGGGAGTGATGGTGTGCATAAGTCTCCCCATTTGCTATTGCTTTTATGTAACGACACCATGTGTGTACACCACTGTCACAGAGAGCATGCTGTGGATGGTCACCCGTAGAAGCTTTATGGAAACAGCTAGCCCATACTGCATTCTTTATGGCCTCAATATTGTCTCGCTTCCTTCTTATGGCTAAGATAGAAAAGAGCGGCACTATGTCACATCTTCCTTAGTAAGACGACCCTGACCAACAATTCGTTTGCCATCACTGAGGTTTTCCTCCTTCATATCTTTTGTTAGCTTACGTAAACGTGTGCCTATGCTCTAAGCGACATGACCAAAAGACAGTAACATTTCAATTGTGGCAGTTCTTCCTTAAGGCATATTTTCCAACACATTTGCAACCATCTGGACTCTGCGTCTCCAAGGTACTTCACATACCGGCACATATTGAAATTGGATTTTTAAAGTGTTTTGGATATCTGAATCGATTCATTTAACTACCATCTTGTGCACAAAATTCTAAATATTCATTGAAGACAAGAAGAAATAGAATTTTTTAACCATATTCACTGGAAAGTGATTTTAAATCACATAAGTAATTTGTTTTAAATATACGTAGATTAAATATAAGTTTTTAAAATGGTAAAGAAAACTCAACATGTATTTTTTTTAAATGGTCAATAGGTACTTAAATTTGTGTTCATGGAAACCGAGAACACTTAACAATGAATACATCTGACTCGCCTCAGTCCAATTGCTGCACGAAATATGTGGATGTTACTGTGGAATTTCACAATAAGATAAATTTAAAAACTATGATTTCTCTCTGATTTTGAAATAAGTTTCGGTTAAATAAAGTTTGTAATTAAGATGCATAACAATTTCAAAAATTAATGATTATTTACCAAAGTACAAAATAAACATTATTAAGCACCTTACTAGGGCATATAAGCCGTGTTAAGGATGCCTATTAACATTTCTAACATCACTTTGTCATGTAAATGTATGTAAATTATGGTAAGTTAAGAAGCATGTTATTGCGTTGTAGTTTCAAGAAACGTTAATTTTACCGGATCGGCAATAACATTTGAAGCTGATCTGCGTTCCGTAACATATTCAGGGTCATTATCTGTTTCATAGTGTTCACATGATCCTCAAATTGTATAGATCGTCCCATGAAATAATTAGTCTCGTACAAATACCGCAGATTTTGATGTTTATAAAGAATCTGCATCGGATGCAAACAGAAACCGGTTGTTGACCTACGTTTCGGCGCTGATAACCAAGCCTTGTTCAGAACACACTATAGCTACAAACTGCCTATGGAGTCTTGGTGCAACATTAATTCAGAACCATGCCTCCATAGGCAGCTTGTGGTTTTAGTGTGTTGCGAAGAAGGAAGAACATTAACACAGAACCGTACCTCTTTGGGTAGTTTATAGTTTTATTATTTTCCGAAGAAGGCGTGGTTACCCACGTCGAAACCAAGGTCAACATCTGGTTTCTATTTGCAATCGAGGCAGATTGTTTATAATCATCAAATTATTCACGAATGCTGACGCCTGCAATGTTAAAAGTTCTCACCGCAGATTTTAATACAAATGGCAGCACTGTATTCGCACTTACCTCTATTTACGTGTACATATCTTGACAAAGTTTACATGGACGAGAATCTGATATAAGAGATAGAGCTTCTACATCTAGATATGTAATGGAACAAGGAACTTAAGAAATTTGAGGAATAGATCATATTGTGATGTAGATTGGAGTATAAATCAATAGTGAATGGTGTTTAAATGTGTTATCGTTAATATGAACACTAAGCAGGTTAAAGAAATGTTGGTATATGAATGGGCATTGAAATGGGAAGCAATTCTTGGTGTTCTTAAAATGTCTCTGAAAGGAATTGACTTTTGGGAATACGTTAGGGAAGCAAAAGAAAGAAATTGTTTCATTACCTGCGCAAGTCACTTAAATTTAATTTTCATGAACAAAATTTGCTGCTTAATGCTAAATGTAGTTTTAAATACGATCAGGGGCAAGTATCATAAATATAACGGTTCGATTGGTTACAGGATCGCAAAATATGCGAATGGGAAACAAAGCTGCAAATGTGAGCCTACATGATATGAGGAACTGTATCAGCTGTGATACTGAAAGACTAATCGTTCCGAAGTGAAGTGAACTGGAAAGTGTGTGAAAGGGATTTAACGAGTTTAGAAGGGATAAGTAATGGCTACTCGTGTATTTCTTTAAGAGACTTTGGTTGCTCGTGACCATCTAACGTCATTCTCCGAATAACATCCTCATGTGATCACTACCATTCGTTGCACGTGATACCAAGATTTCTTTTCATCTTTACTATACCACAAATGTTATTGAATAATATCTGATACTGTGGGATGTGGCAGTTATTCTTTGTCATTATACGATTTAACAGTCCTGTGAGGCTTTACGGTGCATTTACACGTGCCAGTAAAGGTTCTGAAAACTTACTGCATACGCAAATCCACGGCGACCTCACAACATTAGCTGTCTATGATCTAGTAGTGTATAATATACAGTGGGCGGGCACATATTTAATACCTTTATGGAGAAGGGAGTTTTTAAATCTGCCCTCTGTAGTGGGTCACATAATGATACGTCATGCACACAGTTAGTGCTTGTATGTTGAGTTGCAACATAGGAATTACTTATGAGCAGAGGCTACCATGTGATGAGTAAGTCTTTCTATTACTGCCATAGCCATATGGCGTGTGCAGAATGATTTGAACAAACTCTGATGGTATGCCACTGCTATAGTTTTGAATATAGTGTCCTCTTCTATGCGGTCACAGCTTTCTTTGCTTGGCATGAGCGCTTTCAATGTCTAATAGTGTGTCGTCAGAACCTCGTCTGTTCCTTGCTCTTGCCGCCAATACATACCCTGTTGTAATTGAACACGTCTGGTTGCTATTCTGTGGGAAAAATGGTGTAACATTCCGTTGAAAATCAGTGTTAAGTATCTGTGCAGACGTCAAATAGTGCTCATATGTATCTTGTCAGCATTGATGTTATTGGTAATGCGTGGGGCACTCGTGTGATCCATAAGCCAAACCATGGCTCCACACTTAGGTGGGATCCCACGTTACCTTTCCACATAATAGATATACACTCACGTCATTCAATATTTGTTTTACTTCAGTATAGGTATAGGTGCGTGCATGAACGACGTTTTATTGTAATCCTTTAGAAACATTAGTCCTGCTCGATCTGTTTAGTACCTGTATTTCCTTAAGAACAATTAAAGTCATTTTTCTAGCGATGGTTTTATGCATGTTTCTTGTTGTGTTAAGTGTCTCTCCTGAGTGACTTGTGCGCTTTAGTCCCGGTAATTAGGAAATGAACCAGCAAGATCGTCAGTAGGGATGAGGTAATAGAAGGATAAGTCGATCAGGAGAACGCAGTGAGTTGGAACGTAGGTTAGTTATTGGATATGAGCAGATTAACAAATCACTCGCGATCATTTCGTCCCTTCTAAAGCTGCCCAGGTAGCCCGTTGTTGATGAGACTGTGAAGTGGAAAGGCCAAGAAAAACCTCTGTTAAACAGAGATACGGCAGACATCCTGTAGTGACGGTATTTGATTCTTTTGGGAAATTGACCGTAAATGTTTAATAACTGAACATACATAAAAAATTTACTCACATGCAGTGCAATTATTTAGGGTAACTTGCAGTGAACGGCTGGAAAAACAGTAAGAATTTTCATAAAGTTTATGAGGGTGTGACTACATAATGTGAACTCTGAATACAAAGAAATTTTTGGACAATGAAAGTGTTTTAAGAATGAAGATTTTGGATTAAGAATAATTGGAATAGCTTTGATATAACATTTGTCGTATAAACATTTGTGTCGCTCAGTAATTTATAATTTTTCCTACCAGCCTATGTTTAAAATCAATAGACTTATTAACTACTTTTCTTAGATGCTTAAAACTTTACACTCGCATTTATGACATTTTTATTTAAAAAGCGGACTTCACTTAAATGATTTCAGTCTTAGTTATTTATATTATAAATAAATGACTCTGTGAGTCAAAATTAAGGTAATTTTTTAATAACTGATAAGGGTATATTTTTCTTCCTAGTGAAAGTAAGCTGGTGCCTGTAGGCTACTTTTCTCCAAATGGTAGCTGAAATACAAAAATAAAATGTCACACCTCCAGCTGAAATTGCTTTTTGTTATTAAAATAAACAAGTCAGAAAATTAGATTCTTGGGAAATTCAGTTTAAAGATACATTTCATCGGTTACGCACCTGTGTTGTAGTTCAAACCCTCCAGTTGCATAATATTCTTGGTTTGTGGGTACCTCATCTTCTCTCCTCTTCTTGCTCCTCGTTTCTAATCTGCCTCTTTAGTTGCCTCAAGAACCCATTTTTCGCCTTCGGACACTCTCAAGGGATCAATTGGCATCAGTGCTAACTGCCCAATCATTAAAGCAAATTACTGCATCTAACACATCTAATCTCAAGGTACTGAAATCAACAGTCACAGTTTTAGGCAGGCGTTCCCATATCACATGGTTTAAACAGTCATTAACACTTTGTGTCTTTCCATGTAAGCACTATGACAATAGTTTCGTGTCACTTAGGTCCCTGTATATGGGCTTAGTTGCTTCCAATACCTCAAATGGCAGGTAGTGATGGTGTGCATAAGTCTCCCCATTTGCTATTGCTTTTATGTAACGACACCACGTGTCTACACCACTGTCGCAGAGAGCATGCTGTGGATGGTCACCCGTAGAATCTTTATGGAAACAGGTAGCCCACACTGCTTTCTTTATGGCCTCAATATTGTGTCGCTTCCTTCTTATGGCTAAGATATAATAGAGTTACCACTTTGTGACGACTTCCTTAGTAAGACGACACCGACCACCAATTTGTTTGCCATCTCTGAGGTTTTTCTCCTTCATATCTTTTGTTAGCTTACTTAAACGTGTGCCTATCCTCTTTTCGACATGACCAACAGACGGTAACATTTCAGTTTTGGCAGTTCTTCCTTAAGGCATGTTTTCCAACACATTTGCAACCATCTGGACTCTGCGTCTCCAAGGTACTTACATACCGGCACACGTTTAAATTGGATTTTTGAAGTGTTTCGGATGTCTGAATCGAATCATTTAACTACCATTGTGTGCACAAAATTCTGAATATTCATTGTAGACTAGAAAAAATAGAAATTTGTAACCAGATTAACTGGAAAGTGATCTTAAATCACAAAAGTAATTTGTTTTAAATATACGTATATTAAATATAAGTTTATAAAATGGTAAACCAAACTTAACATGTATTTTTTTTAAATGGTCGATAGGTACTTAAATTTGTGTACATGGAAACCGAGAACACTTAACACTGAATACCTCTGACTCACCCCAGTCCAATTGATGCACGAAAAATGTAGATGTTAGTGTGGAGTTACACAATAAGATAAATTTAAAAACTATGATTTCTCTCTGGTTTTGAAATAAGTTTCGGTTAAATAAAGTTTGTAATTAAGATGCATAACAATTTCAAAAGTTAATGATTATTTACCAAAGTACAAAATATACATTATTAAGCTCCTTAATAGGGCATATAAGCCGTGTTAAGGATGCCTATTAACATTTCTAACATCTCTTTGTCTTGTAAATGTATGTAAATTATGGTAAGTTAAGAAACATGTTAATGCGTTGTCATTTCAAGAAACGTTAATTTTACCAGATCGGCAATAACATTTGAAGCTGATCTGCGTTCCGTAACATATTCATGGTCATTATCTGTTTCATAGTATTCACATGATCCTCTGATTGTATAGATCATCCCATGAAATTATTAGTCTCGTACAAATACCGCAGATTTTGATGTTTATAAAGAATCTGCATCGAATGGAAATAGAAACCGGTTGTTGACCTACGTTTCAGCGCTGATAAAAAGCCTTGTTCAGAACACACTATAGCTACAAACTGCCTATGGAGTCTTGGTGCAACATTAATTCAGAAGCATGCCTCCATAGGCAGCTTGTGGTTTTAGTGTGTTGCGAAGAAGGAAGAACATTAACACAGAACCGTACCTCATTGGGCAGTTTGTAGTTTTAGTATGTTCCGAAGAAGGCGTGGTTACCCACGTCGAAACCTAGGTCAACATCTGGTTTCTATTTGCAATCGAGGCAGATTGTTTATAATCATCAAATTATTCACGAATGCTGACGCCTGCAATGTTAAAAGTTCTCACCGCAGATTTTAATACAAATGGCAGCACTGTTTTCGCACTTACCTTTATTTACGAGTACACATCTTGACAAAGTTTACATGGACGAGAATCTGATATAAGAGATAGAGCTTCTACATCTAGATATGTAATGGAACAAGGAACTTAAGAAATTTGAGGAATAGATCATATTGTGAAGTACATTGGAGTATAAATAAATAGTGAATAGTGTTTAAATGTGTTATCGTTAATATGAACACTAAGCAGGTTATAGAAATGTTGGAATATGAATGGGCATTGAAATGGGAAGCAATTCTTGGTGTTCTTAAAATGTCTCTGAAAGGAATTGACTTTTGGGAATACGTTAGGGAAGCAAAAGAAAGAAATTGTTTCATTACCTGCGCAAGCCACTTAAATTTAATTTTCATGAATGAAATTTGCTGCTTAATGCTAAATGTAGTTTTAAATACGATCAGGGGCAAGTATCATAAATATAACGGTTCGATTGGTTACAGGATCGCAAAATATGCGAATGGGAAACAAAGCTGCAAATGTGAGCCTACATGATATGAGGAACTGTATCAGCTGTGATACTGAAAGACTAATCGTTCCGAAGTGAAGTGAACTGGAAAGTGTGTGAAAGGGATTTAACGAGTTTAGAAGGGATGAGTAATGGCTACTTGTGTATTTCTTTAAGAGACTTTGGTTGCTCGTGACCAAGTAACGTCATTCTCCGAATAACATCCTCCTGTGATCACTACCATTCGTTGCACGTGATACCGAGATTTCTTTTCATCTTTACTATACCACAAATGTTAATGAATAATATCTGATGTTGTGGGATGTGGCAGTTATTCTTTGCCATTATATGATTTAACAGTCCTGTAAGGCTTTACGGTGCATTTACACGTGCCAATAAAGGTTCTGAAAACTTCCTGCATGCGCAAATCCACTGCACCCACACAACATTAGCTGTCTATGATCTAGTAGTGTATAATATACAGTGGGCGGCCACATATTTAATACCTTTATGGAGAATGGAGTTTTTAAATCTGCCCTCTGTAGTGGGTCACATAATGATACGTCATGCACACAGTTAGTGCTTGTATGTTGAGTTGCAACATAGGAATTACTTATGAGCAGAGGCTACCATGTGATGAGTAAGTCTTTCTATTACTGCCATAGCCATATGGCGTGTGCAGAATGATTTGAACAAACTCTGATGGTATGCCACTGCTATAGTTTTGAATATAGTGTCCTCTTCTATGCGGTCACAGCTTTCTTTGCTTGGCATGAGCGCTTTCAATGTCTAATAGTGTGTCGTCAGAACCTCGTTTGTTCCTTGCTCTTGCCGCCAATACATACCCTGTTGTATTTGAACACGTCTGGTTGCTATTCTGTGGGAAAAATGGTGTAACATTCCGTTGAAAATCAGTGTTAAGTATCTGTGCAGACGTCAAAGAGTGCTCATATGTATCTTGTCAGCATTGATGTTATTGGTAATGCGTGGGGCACTCGTGTGATCCATAAGCCAAACCATGGCTCCACACTTAGGTGGGATCCCACGTTACCATTCAACATAATAGATATACACTCACGTCATTCAATATTTGTTTTACTTCAGTATAGGTATAGGTGCGTGCATGAACGACGTTTTATTGTAATCCTTTAGAAACATTAGTCCTGCTCGATCTGTTTAGTACCTGTATTTCATTAAGAACAATTAAAGTCATTTTTCTAGCGATGGTTTTATGCATGTTTCTTGTTGTGTTAAGTGTCTCTCCTGAGTGACTTGTGCGCTTTAGTCCCGGTAATTAGGAAATGAACCAGCAGGATCGTCAGTAGAGATGAGGTAATAGAAGGATAAGTCGATCAGGAGAACGCAGTGAGTTGGTACGTAGGTTAGTTATTGGATATGAGCAGATTAACAAATCACTCGCGATCATTTCGTCCCTTCTAAAGCTGCCCAGGTAGCCCGTTGTTGATGAGACTGTGAAGTGGAAAGGCCAAGAAAAACCTCTGTTAAACAGAGATACGGCAGACATCCTGTAGTGACGGTATTTGATTCTTTTGGGAAATTGACCGTAAATGTTTAATAACTGAACATACATAAAATATTTACTCACATGCAGCGCAATTATTTAGGGTAACTTGCAGTGAACGGCTGGAAAAACAGTAAGAATTTTCATAAAGTTTATGAGGGTGTGACTACATAATGTGAACTCTGAATACAAAGAAATTTTTGGACAATGAAAGTGTTTTAAGAATGAAGATTTTGGATTAAGAATAATTGGAATAGCTTTGATATAACATTTGTCGTATAAACATTTGTGTCGCTCAGTAATTTATAATTTTTCCTACCAGCCTATGTTTAAAATCAATAGACTTATTAACTACTTTTCTTAGATGCTTAAAACTTTACACTCGCATTTATGACATTTTTATTTAAAAAGCGGACTTCACTCAAATGATTTCAGTCTTAGTTATTTATATTATAAATAAATGACTCTGTGAGTCAAAATTAAGGTAATTTTTTAATAACTGATAAGGGTATATTTTTCTTCCTAGTGAAAGTAAGCTGGTGCCTGTAGGCTACTTTTCTCCAAATGGTAGCTGAAATACAAAAATAAAATGTCACACCTCCAGCTGAAATTGCTTTTTGTTATTAAAATAAACAAGTCAGAAAATTAGATTCTTGGGAAATTCAGTTTAAAGATACATTTCATCGGTTACGCACCTGTGTTGTAGTTCAAACCCTCCAGTTGCATAATATTCTTGGTTTGTGGGTACCTCATCTTCTCTCCTCTTCTTGCTCCTCGTTTCTAATCTGCCTCTTTAGTTGCCTCAAGAACCCATTTTTCGCCTTCGGCCACTCTCAAGGGATCAATTGGCATCGGTGCTAACTGCCCAATCATTAAAGCAAATTACTGCATCTAACACATCTAATCTCAAGGCACTGAAATCAACAGTCACAGTTTTAGGCAGGCGTTCCCATATCACATGGTTTAAACAGTCATTAACACTTTGTGTCTTTCCATGTAAGCACTATGACAATAGTTTCGTGTCACTTAGGTCCCTGTATATGGGCTTAGTTGCTTCCAATACCTCAAATGGCAGGTAGTGATGGTGTGCATAAGTCTCCCCATTTGCTATTGCTTTTATGTAACGACACCATGTGTCTACACCACTGTCGCAGAGAGCATGCTGTGGATGGTCACTCGTAGAAGCTTTATGGAAACAGGTAGCCCACACTGCTTTCTTTATGGCCTCAATATTGTCTCGCTTCCTTCTTATGGCTAAGATATAATAGAGTTACCACTTTGTGACGACTTCCTTAGTAAGACGACACTGACCACCAATTTGTTTGCCATCTCTGAGGTTTTTCTCCTTCATATCTTTTGTTAGCTTACTTAAACGTGTGCCTATCCTCTTTTCGACATGACCAACAGACGGTAACATTTCAATTTTGGCAGTTCTTCCTTAAGGCATATTTTCCAACACATTTGCAACCATCTGGACTCTGCGTCTCCAAGGTACTTACATACCAGCACACGTTTAAATTGGATTTTTGAAGTGTTTCGGATGTCTGAATCGAATCATTTAACTACCATTGTGTGCACAAAATTCTGAATATTCATTGTAGACTAAAAAAAATAAAAATTTGTAACCAGATTAACTGGAAAGTGATCTTAAATCACAAAAGTAATTTGTTTTAAATATACGTATATTAAATATAAGTTTATAAAATGGTAAACCAAACTTAACATGTATTTTTTTTAAATGGTCAATAGGTACTTAAATTTGTGTACATGGAAACCGAGAACACTTAACACTGAATACCTCTGACTCACCCCAATCCAATTGATGCACGAAAAATGTAGATGTTAGTGTGGAGTTACACAATAAGATAAATTTAAAAACTATGATTTCTCTCTGGTTTTGAAATAAGTTTCGGTTAAATAAAGTTTGTAATTAAGATGCATAACAATTTCAAAAGTTAATGATTATTTACCAAAGTACAAAATATACATTATTAAGCTCCTTAATAGGGCATATAAGCCGTGTTAAGGATGCCTATTAACATTTCTAACATCTCTTTGTCTTGTAAATGTATGTAAATTATGGTAAGTTAAGAAACATGTTAATGCGTTGTCATTTCAAGAAACGTTAATTTTACCAGATCGGCAATAACATTTGAAGCTGATCTGCGTTCCGTAACATATTCATGGTCATTATCTGTTTCATAGTATTCACATGATCCTCTGATTGTATAGATCATCCCATGAAATTATTAGTCTCGTACAAATACCGCAGATTTTGATGTTTATAAAGAATCTGCATCGAATGGAAATAGAAACCGGTTGTTGACCTACGTTTCAGCGCTGATAAAAAGCCTTGTTCAGAACACACTATAGCTACAAACTGCCTATGGAGTCTTGGTGCAACATTAATTCAGAAGCATGCCTCCATAGGCAGCTTGTGGTTTTAGTGTGTTGCGAAGAAGGAAGAACATTAACACAGAACCGTACCTCATTGGGCAGTTTGTAGTTTTAGTATGTTCCGAAGAAGGCGTGGTTACCCACGTCGAAACCTAGGTCAACATCTGGTTTCTATTTGCAATCGAGGCAGATTGTTTATAATCATCAAATTATTCACGAATGCTGACGCCTGCAATGTTAAAAGTTCTCACCGCAGATTTTAATACAAATGGCAGCACTGTTTTCGCACTTACCTTTTTTTACGAGTACACATCTTGACAAAGTTTACATGGACGAGAATCTGATATAAGAGATAGAGCTTCTACATCTAGATATGTAATGGAACAAGGAACTTAAGAAATTTGAGGAATAGATCATATTGTGAAGTACATTGGAGTATAAATAAATAGTGAATAGTGTTTAAATGTGTTATCGTTAATATGAACACTAAGCAGGTTATAGAAATGTTGGAATATGAATGGGCATTGAAATGGGAAGCAATTCTTGGTGTTCTTAAAATGTCTCTGAAAGGAATTGACTTTTGGGAATACGTTAGGGAAGCAAAAGAAAGAAATTGTTTAATTACCTGCGCAAGCCACTTAAATTTAATTTTCATGAATAAAATTGGCTGCTTAATGCTAAATGTAGTTTTAAATACGATCAGGGGCAAGTATCATAAATATAACGGTTCGATTGGTTACAGGATCTCAAAATATGCGAATGGGAAACAAAGCTGCAAATGTGAGCCTACATGATATGAGGAACTGTATCAGCTGTGATACTGAAAGACTAATCGTTCCGAAGTGATGTGAACTGGAAAGTGTGTGAAAGGGATTTAACGAGTTTAGAAGGGATGAGTAATGGCTACTCGTGTATTTCTTTAAGAGACTTTGGTTGCTCGTGACCAACTAACGTCATTCTCCGAATAACATCCTCCTGTGATCACTACCATTCGTTGCACGTGATACCGAGATTTCTTTTCATCTTTACTATACCACAAATGTTAATGAATAATATCTGATGTTGTGGGATGTGGCAGTTATTCTTTGCCATTATACGATTTAACAGTCCTGTAAGGCTTTACAGTGCATTTACACGTGCCAATAAAGGTTCTGAAAACTTCCTGCATGCGCAAATCCACTGCACCCACACAACATTAGCTGTCTATGATCTAGTAGTGTATAATATACAGTGGGCGGCCACATATTTAATACCTTTATGGAGAAGGGAGTTTTTAAATCTGCCCTCTGTAGTGGGTCACATAATGATACGTCATGCACACAGTTAGTGCTTGTATGTTGAGTTGCAACATAGGAATTACTTATGAGCAGAGGCTACCATGTGATGAGTAAGTCTTTCTATTACTGCCATAGCCATATGGCGTGTGCAGAATGATTTGAACAAACTCTGATGGTATGCCACTGCTATAGTTTTGAATATAGTGTCCTCTTCTATGCGGTCACAGCTTTCTTTGCTTGGCATGAGCGCTTTCAATGTCTAATAGTGTGTCGTCAGAACCTCGTTTGTTCCTTGCTCTTGCCGCCAATACATACCCTGTTGTATTTGAACACGTCTGGTTGCTATTCTGTGGGAAAAATGGTGTAACATTCCGTTGAAAATCTGTGTTAAGTATCTGTGCAGACGTCAAAGAGTGCTCATATGTATCTTGTCAGCATTGATGTTATTGGTAATGCGTGGGGCACTCGTGTGATCCATAAGCCAAACCATGGCTCCACACTTAGGTGGGATCCCACGTTACATTTCAACATAATAGATATACACTCACGTCATTCAATATTTGTTTTACTTCAGTATAGGTATAGGTGCGTGCATGAACGACGTTTTATTGTAATCCTTTAGAAACATTAGTCCTGCTCGATCTGTTTAGTACCTGTATTTCCTTAAGAACAATTAAAGTCATTTTTCTAGCGATGGTTTTATGCATGTTTCTTGTTGTGTTAAGTGTCTCTCCTGAGTGACTTGTGCGCTTTAGTCCCGGTAATTAGGAAATGAACCAGCAAGATCGTCAGTAGGGATGAGGTAATAGAAGGATAAGTCGATCAGGAGAACGCAGTGAGTTGGAACGTAGGTTAGTTATTGGATATGAGCAGATTAACAAATCACTCGCGATCATTTCGTCCCTTCTAAAGCTGCCCAGGTAGCCCGTTGTTGATGAGACTGTGAAGTGGAAAGGCCAAGAAAAACCTCTGTTAAACAGAGATACGGCAGACATCCTGTAGTGACGGTATTTGATTCTTTTGGGAAATTGACCGTAAATGTTTAATAACTGAACATACATAAAAAATTTACTCACATGCAGTGCAATTATTTAGGGTAACTTGCAGTGAACGGCTGGAAAAACAGTAAGAATTTTCATAAAGCTTATGAGGGTGTGACTACATAATGTGAACTCTGAATACAAAGAAATTTTTGGACAATGAAAGTGTTTTAAGAATGAAGATTTTGGATTAAGAATAATTGGAATAGCTTTGATATAACATTTGTCGTATAAACATTTGTGTCGCTCAGTAATTTATAATTTTTCCTACCAGCCTATGTTTAAAATCAATAGACTTATTAACTACTTTTCTTAGATGCTTAAAACTTTACACTCGCATATATGACATTTTTATTTTAAAAGCGGACTTCACTCAAATGATTTCAGTCTTAGTTATTTATATTATAAATAAATGACTCTGTGAGTCAAAATTAAGGTAATTCTTTAATAACTGATAAGGGTATATTTTTCTTCCTAGTGAAAGTAAGCTGGTGCCTGTAGGCTACTTTTCTCCAAATGGTAGCTGAAATACAAAAATAAAATGTCACACCTCCAGCTGAAATTGCTTTTTGTTATTAAAATAAACAAGTCAGAAAATTAGATTCTTGGGAAATTCAGTTTAAAGATACATTTCATCGGTTACGCGCCTGTGTTGTAGTTCAAACCCTCCAGTTGCATAATATTCTTGGTTTGTGGGTACCTCATCTTCTCTCCTCTTCTTGCTCCTCGTTTCTAATCTGCCTCTTTAGTTGCCTCAAGAACCCATTTTTCGCCTACGGACACTCTCAAGGGATCAATTGGCATCAGTGCTAACTGCCCAATCATTAAAGCAAATTACTGCATCTAACACATCTAATCTCAAGGTACTGAAATCAACAGTCACAGTTTTAGGCAGGCGTTCCCATATCACATGGTTTAAACAGTCATTAACACTTTGTGTGTTTCCATGTAAGCACTATGACAATAGTTTCGTGTCACTTAGGTCCCTGTATATGGGCTTAGTTGCTTCCAATACCTCAAATGGCAGGTAGTGATGGTGTGCATAAGTCTCCCCATTTGCTATTGCTTTTATGTAACGACACCATGTGTCTACACCACTGTCGCAGAGAGCATGCTGTGGATGGTCACCCGTAGAAGCTTTATGGAAACAGGTAGCCCACACTGCTTTCTTTATGGCCTCAATATTGTCTCGCTTCCTTCTTATGGCTAAGATATAATAGAGTTACCACTTTGTGACGACTTCCTTAGTAAGACGACACCGACCACCAATTTGTTTGCCATCTCTGAGGTTTTGCTCCTTCATATCTTTTGTTAGCTTACTTAAACGTGTGCCTATCCTCTTTTCGACATGACCAACAGACGGTAACATTTCAATTTTGGCAGTTCTTCCTTAAGGCATATTTTCCAACACATTTGCAACCATCTGGACTCTGCGTCTCCAAGGTACTTACATACCGGCACACGTTTAAATTGGATTTTTGAAGTGTTTCGGATGTCTGAATCGAATCATTTAACTACCATTGTGTGCACAAAATTCTGAATATTCATTGTAGACTAAAAAAAATAGAAATTTTTAACCAGATTAACTGGAAAGTGATCTTAAATCACAAAAGTAATTTGTTTTAAATATACGTATATTAAATATAAGTTTATAAAATGGTAAACCAAACTTAACATGTATTTTTTTTAAATGGTCAATAGGTACTTAAATTTGTGTACATGGAAACCGAGAACACTTAACACTGAATACCTCTGACTCACCCCAGTCCAATTGATGCACGAAAAATGTAGATGTTAGTGTGGAGTTACACAATAAGATAAATTTAAAAACTATGATTTCTCTCTGGTTTTGAAATAAGTTTCGGTTAAATAAAGTTTGTAATTAAGATGCATAACAATTTCAAAAGTTAATGATTACTTACCAAAGTACAAAATATACATTATTAAGCTCCTTAATAGGGCATATAAGCCGTGTTAAGGATGCCTATTAACATTTCTAACATCTCTTTGTCTTGTAAATGTATGTAAATTATGGTAAGTTAAGAAACATGTTAATGCGTTGTCATTTCAAGAAACGTTAATTTTACCAGATCGGCAATAACATTTGAATCTGATCTGCGTTCTGTAACATATTCATGGTCATTATCTGTTTCATAGTATTCACATGATCCTCTGATTGTATAGATCATCCCATGAAATTATTAGTCTCGTACAAATACCGCAGATTTTGATGTTTATAAAGAATCTGCATCGAATGGAAATAGAAACCGGTTGTTGACCTACGTTTCAGCGCTGATAAAAAGCCTTGTTCAGAACACACTATAGCTACAAACTGCCTATGGAGTCTTGGTGCAACATTAATTCAGAAGCATGCCTCCATAGGCAGCTTGTGGTTTTAGTGTGTTGCGAAGAAGGAAGAACATTAACACAGAACCGTACCTCATTGGGCAGTTTGTAGCTTTAGTATGTTCCGAAGAAGGCGTGGTTACCCACGTCGAAACCTAGGTCAACATCTGGTTTCTATTTGCAATCGAGGCAGATTGTTTATAATCATCAAATTATTCACGAATGCTGACGCCTGCAATGTTAAAAGTTCTCACCGCAGATTTAAATACAAATGGCAGCACTGTTTTCGCACTTACCTTTATTTACGAGTACACATCTTGACAAAGTTTACATGGACGAGAATCTGATATAAGAGATAGAGCTTCTACATCTAGATATGTAATGGAACAAGGAACTTAAGAAATTTGAGGAGTAGATCATATTGTGAAGTACATTGGAGTATAAATAAATAGTGAATAGTGTTTAAATGTGTTATCGTTAATATGAACACTAAGCAGGTTAAAGAAATGTTGGAATATGAATGGGCATTGAAATGGGAAGCAATTCTTGGTGTTCTTAAAATGTCTCTGAAAGGAATTGACTTTTGGGAATACGTTAGGGAAGCAAAAGAAAGAAATTGTTTCATTACCTGCGCAAGCCACTTAAATTTAATTTTCATGAATGAAATTTGCTGCTTAATGCTAAATGTAGTTTTAAATACGATCAGGGGCAAGTATCATAAATATAACGGTTCGATTGGTTACAGGATCGCAAAATATGCGAATGGGAAACAAAGCTGCAAATGTGAGCCTACATGATATGAGGAACTGTATCAGCTGTGATACTGAAAGACTAATCGTTCCGAAGTGAAGTGAACTGGAAAGTATGTGAAAGGGATTTACCGAGTTTAGAAGGGATGAGTAATGGCTACTCGTGTATTTCTTTAAGAGACTTTGGTTGCTCGTGACCAAGTAACGTCATTCTCCGAATAACATCCTCCTGTGATCACTACCATTCGTTGCACGTGATAACGAGATTTCTTTTCATCTTTACTATACCACAAATGTTAATGAATAATATCTGATGTTGTGGGATGTGGCAGTTATTCTTTGCCATTATATGATTTAACAGTCCTGTAAGGCTTTACGGTGCATTTACACGTGCCAATAAAGGTTCTGAAAACTTCCTGCATGCGCAAATCCACTGCACCCACACAACATTAGCTGTCTATGATCTAGTAGTGTATAATATACAGTGGGCGGCCACATATTTAATACCTTTATGGAGAAGGGAGTTTTTAAATCTGCCCTCTGTAGTGGGTCACATAATGATACGTCATGCACACAGTTAGTGCTTGTATGTTGAGTTGCAACATAGGAATTACTTATGAGCAGAGGCTACCATGTGATGAGTAAGTCTTTCTATTACTGCCATAGCCATATGGCGTGTGCAGAATGATTTGAACAAACTCTGATGGTATGCCACTGCTATAGTTTTGAATATAGTGTCCTCTTCTATGCGGTCACAGCTTTCTTTGCTTGGCATGAGCGCTTTCAATGTCTAATAGTGTGTCGTCAGAACCTCGTCTGTTCCTTGCTCTTGCCGCCAATACATACCCTGTTGTAATTGAACACGTCTGGTTGCTATTCTGTGGGAAAAATGGTGTAACATTCCGTTGAAAATCAGTGTTAAGTATCTGTGCAGACGTCAAAGAGTGCTCATATGTATCTTGTCAGCATTGATGTTATTGGTAATGCGTGGGGCACTCGTGTGATCCATAAGCCAAACCATGGCTCCACACTTAGGTGGGATCCCACGTTACCTTTCAACATACTAGATATACACTCACGTCATTCAATATTTGTTTTACTTCAGTATAGGTATAGGTGTGTGCATGAACGACGTTTTATTGTAATCCTTTAGAAACATTAGTCCTGCTCGATCTGTTTAGTACCTGTATTTCCTTAAGAACAATTAAAGTCATTTTTCTAGCGATGGTTTTATGCATGTTTCTAGTTGTGTTAAGTGTCTCTCCTGAGTGACTTGTGCGCTTTAGTCCCGGTAATTAGGAAATGAACCAGCAGGATCGTCAGTAGGGATGAGGTAATAGAAGGATAAGTCGATCAGGAGAACGCAGTGAGTCGGAACGTAGGTTAGTTATTGGATATGAGCAGATTAACAAATCACTCGCGATCATTTCGTCCCTTCTAAAGCTGCCCAGGTAGCCCGTTGTTGATGAGACTGTGAAGTGGAAAGGCCAAGAAAAACCTCTGTTAAACAGAGATACGGCAGACATCCTGTAGTGACGGTATTTGATTCTTTTGGGAAATTGACCGTAAATGTTTAATAACTGAACATACATAAAAAATTTACTCACATGCAGTGCAATTATTTAGGGTAACTTGCAGTGAACGGCTGGAAAAACAGTAAGAATTTTCATAAAGCTTATGAGGGTGTGACTACATAATGTGAACTCTGAATACAAAGAAATTTTTGGACAATGAAAGTGTTTTAAGAATGAAGATTTTGGATTAAGAATAATTGGAATAGCTTTGATATAACATTTGTCGTATAAACATTTGTGTCGCTCAGTAATTTATAATTTTTCCTACCAGCCTATGTTTAAAATCAATAGACTTATTAACTACTTTTCTTAGATGCTTAAAACTTTACACTCGCATTTATGACACTTTTATTTAAAAAGCGGACTTCACTCAAATGATTTCAGTCTTAGTTATTTATATTATAAATAAATGACTCTGTGAGTCAAAATTAAAGTAATTTTTTAATAACTGATAAGGGTATATTTTTCTTCCTAGTGAAAGTAAGCTGGTGCCTGTAGGCTACTTTTCTCCAAATGGTAGCTGAAATACAAAAATAAAATGTCACACCTCCAGCTGAAATTGCTTTTTGTTATTAAAATAAACAAGTCAGAAAATTAGATTCTTGGGAAATTCAGTTTAAAGATACATTTCATCGGTTACGCGCCTGTGTTGTAGTTCAAACCCTCCAGTTGCATAATATTCTTGGTTTGTGGGTACCTCATCTTCTCTCCTCTTCTTGCTCCTCGTTTCTAATCTGCCTCTTTAGTTGCCTCAAGAACCCATTTTTCGCCTACGGACACTCTCAAGGGATCAATTGGCATCAGTGCTAACTGCCCAATCATTAAAGCAAATTACTGCATCTAACACATCTAATCTCAAGGTACTGAAATCAACAGTCACAGTTTTAGGCAGGCGTTCCCATATCACATGGTTTAAACAGTCATTAACACTTTGTGTGTTTCCATGTAAGCACTATGACAATAGTTTCGTGTCACTTAGGTCCCTGTATATGGGCTTAGTTGCTTCCAATACCTCAAATGGCAGGTAGTGATGGTGTGCATAAGTCTCCCCATTTGCTATTGCTTTTATGTAACGACACCATGTGTCTACACCACTGTCGCAGAGAGCATGCTGTGGATGGTCACCCGTAGAAGCTTTATGGAAACAGGTAGCCCACACTGCTTTCTTTATGGCCTCAATATTGTCTCGCTTCCTTCTTATGGCTAAGATATAATAGAGTTACCACTTTGTGACGACTTCCTTAGTAAGACGACACCGACCACCAATTTGTTTGCCATCTCTGAGGTTTTTCTCCTTCATATCTTTTGTTAGCTTACTTAAACGTGTGCCTATCCTCTTTTCGACATGACCAACAGACGGTAACATTTCAATTTTGGCAGTTCTTCCTTAAGGCATATTTTCCAACACATTTGCAACCATCTGGACTCTGCGTCTCCAAGGTACTTACATACCGGCACACGTTTAAATTGGATTTTTGAAGTGTTTCGGATGTCTGAATCGAATCATTTAACTACCATTGTGTGCACAAAATTCTGAATATTCATTGTAGACTAAAAAAAATAGAAATTTGTAACCAGATTAACTGGAAAGTGATCTTAAATCACAAAAGTAATTTGTTTTAAATATACGTATATTAAATATAAGTTTATAAAATGGTAAACCAAACTTAACATGTATTTTTTTTAAATGGTCAATAGGTACTTAAATTTGTGTACATGGAAACCGAGAACACTTAACACTGAATACCTCTGACTCACCCCAGTCCAATTGATGCACGAAAAATGTAGATGTTAGTGTGGAGTTACACAATAAGATAAATTTAAAAACTATGATTTCTCTCTGGTTTTGAAATAAGTTTCGGTTAAATAAAGTTTGTAATTAAGATGCATAACAATTTCAAAAGTTAATGATTATTTACCAAAGTACAGAATATACATTATTAAGCTCCTTAATAGGGCATATAAGCCGTGTTAAGGATGCCTATTAACATTTCTAACATCACTTTGTCTTGTAAATGTATGTAAATTATGGTAAGTTAAGAAACATGTTAATGCGTTGTCATTTCAAGAAACGTTAATTTTACCAGATCGGCAATAACATTTGAAGCTGATCTGCTTTCCGTAACATATTCATGGTCATTATCTGTTTCATAGTATTCACATGATCCTCTGATTGTATAGATCATCCCATGAAATTATTAGTCTCGTACAAATACCGCAGATTTTGATGTTTATAAAGAATCTGCATCGAATGGAAATAGAAACCGGTTGTTGACCTACGTTTCAGCGCTGATAAAAAGCCTTGTTCAGAACACACTATAGCTACAAACTGCCTATGGAGTCTTGGTGCAACATTAATTCAGAAGCATGCCTCCATAGGCAGCTTGTGGTTTTAGTGTGTTGCGAAGAAGGAAGAACATTAACACAGAACCGTACCTAATTGGGCAGTTTGTAGCTTTAGTATGTTCCGAAGAAGGCGTGGTTACCCACGTCGAAACCTAGGTCAACATCTGGTTTCTATTTGCAATCGAGGCAGATTGTTTATAATCATCAAATTATTCACGAATGCTGACGCCTGTAATGTTAAAAGTTCTCACCGCAGATTTTAATACAAATGGCAGCACTGTTTTCGCACTTACCTTTATTTACGAGTACACATCTTGACAAAGTTTACATGGACGAGAATCTGATATAAGAGATAGAGCTTCTACATCTAGATATGTAATGGAACAAGGAACTTAAGAAATTTGAGGAATAGATCATATTGTGAAGTACATTGGAGTATAAATAAATAGTGAATAGTGTTTAAATGTGTTATCGTTAATATGAACACTAAGCAGGTTATAGAAATGTTGGAATATGAATGGGCATTGAAATGGGAAGCAATTCTTGGTGTTCTTAAAATGTCTCTGAAAGGAATTGACTTTTGGGAATACGTTAGGGAAGCAAAAGAAAGAAATTGTTTCATTACCTGCGCAAGCCACTTAATTTTAATTTTCATGAATGAAATTTGCTGCTTAATGCTAAATGTAGTTTTAAATACGATCAGGGGCAAGTATCATAAATATAACGGTTCGATTGGTTACAGGATCGCAAAATATGCGAATGGGAAACAAAGCTGCAAATGTGAGCCTACATGATATGAGGAACTGTATCAGCTGTGATACTGAAAGACTAATCGTTCCGAAGTGAAGTGAACTGGAAAGTGTGTGAAAGGGATTTAACGAGTTTAGAAGGGATGAGTAATGGCTACTTGTGTATTTCTTTAAGAGACTTTGGTTGCTCGTGACCAAGTAACGTCATTCTCCGAATAACATCCTCCTGTGATCACTACCATTCGTTGCACGTGATACCGAGATTTCTTTTCATCTTTACTATACCACAAATGTTAATGAATAATATCTGATGTTGTGGGATGTGGCAGTTATTCTTTGCCATTATATGATTTAACAGTCCTGTAAGGCTTTACGGTGCATTTACACGTGCCAATAAAGGTTCTGAAAACTTCCTGCATGCGCAAATCCACTGCACCCACACAACATTAGCTGTCTATGATCTAGTAGTGTATAATATACAGTGGGCGGCCACATATTTAATACCTTTATGGAGAAGGGAGTTTTTAAATCTGCCCTCTGTAGTGGGTCACATAATGATACGTCATGCACACAGTTAGTGCTTGTATGTTGAGTTGCAACATAGGAATTACTTATGAGCAGAGGCTACCATGTGATGAGTAAGTCTTTCTATTACTGCCATAGCCATATGGCGTGTGCAGAATGATTTGAACAAACTCTGATGGTATGCCACTGCTATAGTTTTGAATATAGTGTCCTCTTCTATGCGGTCACAGCTTTCTTTGCTTGGCATGAGCGCTTTCAATGTCTAATAGTGTGTCGTCAGAACCTCGTTTGTTCCTTGCTCTTGCCGCCAATACATACCCTGTTGTAATTGAACGCGTCTGGTTGCTATTCTGTGGGAAAAATGGTGTAACATTCCGTTGAAAATCAGTGTTAAGTATCTGTGCAGACGTCAAAGAGTGCTCATATGTATCTTGTCAGCATTGATGTTATTGGTAATGCGTGGGGCACTCGTGTGATCCATAAGCCAAACCATGGCTCCACACTTAGGTGGGATCCCACGTTACCTTTCAACATAATAGATATACACTCACGTCATTCAATATTTGTTTTACTTCAGTATAGGTATAGGTGTGTGCATGAACGACGTTTTATTGTAATCCTTTAGAAACATTAGTCCTGCTCGATCTGTTTAGTACCTGTATTTCCTTAAGAACAATTAAAGACATTTTTCTAGCGATGGTTTTATGCATGTTTCTTGTTGTGTTAAGTGTCTCTCCTGAGTGACTTGTGCGCTTTAGTCCCGGTAATTAGGAAATGAACCAGCAGGATCGTCAGTAGGGATGAGGTAATAGAAGGATAAGTCGATCAGGAGAACGCAGTGAGTTGGAACGTAGGTTAGTTATTGGATATGAGCAGATTAACAAATCACTCGCGATCATTTCGTCCCTTCTAAAGCTGCCCAGGTAGCCCGTTGTTGATGAGACTGTGAAGTGGAAAGGCCAAGAAAAACCTCTGTTAAACAGAGATACGGCAGACATCCTGTAGTGACGGTATTTGATTCTTTTGGGAAATTGACCGTAAATGTTTAATAACTGAACATACATAAAAAATTTACTCACATGCAGTGCAATTATTTAGGGTAACTTGCAGTGAACGGCTGGAAAAACAGTAAGAATTTTCATAAAGTTTATGAGGGTGTGACTACATAATGTGAACTCTGAATACAAAGAAATTTTTGGACAATGAAAGTGTTTTAAGAATGAAGATTTTGGATTAAGAATAATTGGAATAGCTTTGATATAACATTTGTCGTATAAACATTTGTGTCGCTCAGTAATTTATAATTTTTCCTACCAGCCTATGTTTAAAATCAATAGACTTATTAACTACTTTTCTTAGATGCTTAAAACTTTACACTCGCATTTATGACATTTTTATTTAAAAAGCGGACTTCAGTCAAATGATTTCAGTCTTAGTTATTTATATTATAAATAAATGACTCTGTGAGTCAAAATTAAGGTAATTTTTTAATAACTGATAAGGGTATATTTTTCTTCCTAGTGAAAGTAAGCTGGTGCCTGTAGGCTACTTTTCTCCAAATGGTAGCTGAAATACAAAAATAAAATGTCACACCTCCAGCTGAAATTGCTTTTTGTTATTAAAATAAACAAGTCAGAAAATTAGATTCTTGGGAAATTCAGTTTAAAGATACATTTCATCGGTTACGCACCTGTGTTGTAGTTCAAACCCTCCAGTTGCATAATATTCTTGGTTTGTGGGTACCTCATCTTCTCTCCTCTTCTTGCTCCTCGTTTCTAATCTGCCTCTTTAGTTGCCTCAAGAACCCATTTTTCGCTTCGGCCACTCTCAAGGGATCAATTGGCATCAGTGCTAACTGCCCAATCATTAAAGCAAATTACTGCATCTAACACATCTAATCTCAAGGTACTGAAATCAACAGTCACAGTTTTAGGCAGGCGTTCCCATATCACATGGTTTAAACAGTCATTAACACTTTGTGTCTTTCCATGTAAGCACTATGACAATAGTTTCGTATCACTTAGGTCCCTGTATATGGGCTTAGTTGCTTCCAATACCTCAAATGGCAGGTAGTGATGGTGTGCATAAGTCTCCCCATTTGCTATTGCTTTTATGTAACGACACCATGTGTCTACACCACTGTCGCAGAGAGCATGCTGTGGATGGTCACCCGTAGAAGCTTTATGGAAACAGGTAGCCCACACTGCTTTCTTTATGGCCTCAATATTGTCTCGCTTCCTTCTTATGGCTAAGATATAATAGAGTTACCACTTTGTGACGACTTCCTTAGTAAGACGACACCGACCACCAATTTGTTTGCCATCTCTGAGGTTTTTCTCCTTCATATCTTTTGTTAGCTTACTTAAACGTGTGCCTATCCTCTTTTCGACATGACCAACAGACGGTAACATTTCAATTTTGGCAGTTCTTCCTTAAGGCATATTTTCCAACACATTTGCAACCATCTGGACTCTGCGTCTCCAAGGTACTTACATACCGGCACACGTTTAAATTGGATTTTTGAAGTGTTTCGGATGTCTGAATCGAATCATTTAACTACCATTGTGTGCACAAAATTCTGAATATTCATTGTAGACTAAAAAAAATAGAAATTTGTAACCAGATTAACTGGAAAGTGATCTTAAATCACAAAAGTAATTTGTTTTAAATATACGTATATTAAATATAAGTTTATAAAATGGTAAACCAAACTTAACATGTATTTTTTTTAAATGGTCAATAGGTACTTAAATTTGTGTACATGGAAACCGAGAACACTTAACACTGAATACCTCTGACTCACCCCAGTCCAATTGATGCACGAAAAATGTAGATGTTAGTGTGGAGTTACACAATAAGATAAATTTAAAAACTATGATTTCTCTCTGGTTTTGAAATAAGTTTCGGTTAAATAAAGTTTGTAATTAAGATGCATAACAATTTCAAAAGTTAATGATTATTTACCGAAGTACAAAATATACATTATTAAGCTCCTTAATAGGGCATATAAGCCGTGTTAAGGATGCCTATTAACATTTCTAACATCACTTTGTCTTGTAAATGTATGTAAATTATGGTAAGTTAAGAAACATGTTAATGCGTTGTCATTTCAAGAAATGTTAATTTTACCAGATCGGCAATAACATTTGAAGCTGATCTGCGTTCTGTAACATATTCATGGTCATTATCTGTTTCATAGTATTCACATGATCCTCTGATTGTATAGATCATCCCATGAAATTATTAGTCTCGTACAAATACCGCAGATTTTGATGTTTATAAAGAATCTGCATCGAATGGAAATAGAAACCGGTTGTTGACCTACGTTTCAGCGCTGATAAAAAGCCTTGTTCAGAACACACTATAGCTACAAACTGCCTATGGAGTCTTGGTGCAACATTAATTCAGAAGCATGCCTCCATAGGCAGCTTGTGGTTTTAGTGTGTTGCGAAGAAGGAAGAACATTAACACAGAACCGTACCTCATTGGGCAGTTTGTAGTTTTAGTATGTTCCGAAGAAGGCGTGGTTACCCACGTCGAAACCTAGGTCAACATCTGGTTTCTATTTGCAATCGAGGCAGATTGTTTATAATCATCAAATTATTCACGAATGCTGACGCCTGCAATGTTAAAAGTTCTCACCGCAGATTTTAATACAAATGGCAGCACTGTTTTCGCACTTACCTTTATTTACGAGTACACATCTTGACAAAGTTTACATGGACGAGAATCTGATATAAGAGATAGAGCTTCTACATCTAGATATGTAATGGAACAAGGAACTTAAGAAATTTGAGGAATAGATCATATTGTGAAGTACATTGGAGTATAAATAAATAGTGAATAGTGTTTAAATGTGTTATCGTTAATATGAACACTAAGCAGGTTATAGAAATGTTGGAATATGAATGGGCATTGAAATGGGAAGCAATTCTTGGTGTTCTTAAAATGTCTCTGAAAGGAATTGACTTTTGGGAATACGTTAGGGAAGCAAAAGAAAGAAATTGTTTCATTACCTGCGCAAGCCACTTAAATTTAATTTTCATGAATGAAATTTGCTGCTTAATGCTAAATGTAGTTTTAAATACGATCAGGGGCAAGTATCATAAATATAACGGTTCGATTGGTTACAGGATCGCAAAATATGCGAATGGGAAACAAAGCTGCAAATGTGAGCCTACATGATATGAGGAACTGTATCAGCTGTGATACTGAAAGACTAATCGTTCCGAAGTGAAGTGAACTGGAAAGTGTGTGAAAGGGATTTAACGAGTTTAGAAGGGATGAGTAATGGCTACTCGTGTATTTCTTTAAGAGACTTTGGTTGCTCGTGACCAAGTAACGTCATTCTCCGAATAACATCCTCCTGTGATCACTACCATTCGTTGCACGTGATACCGAGATTTCTTTTCATCTTTACTATACCACAAATGTTAATGAATAATATCTGATGTTGTGGGATGTGGCAGTTATTCTTTGCCATTATATGATTTAACAGTCCTGTAAGGCTTTACGGTGCATTTACACGTGCCAATAAAGGTTCTGAAAACTTCCTGCATGCGCAAATCCACTGCACCCACACAACATTAGCTGTCTATGATCTAGTAGTGTATAATATACAGTGGGCGGCCACATATTTAATACCTTTATGGAGAAGGGAGTTTTTAAATCTGCCCTCTGTAGTGGGTCACATAATGATACGTCATGCACACAGTTAGTGCTTGTATGTTGAGTTGCAACATAGGAATTACTTATGAGCAGAGGCTACCATGTGATGAGTAAGTCTTTCTATTACTGCCATAGCCATATGGCGTGTGCAGAATGATTTGAACAAACTCTGATGGTATGCCACTGCTATAGTTTTGAATATAGTGTCCTCTTCTATGCGGTCACAGCTTTCTTTGCTTGGCATGAGCGCTTTCAATGTCTAATAGTGTGTCGTCAGAACCTCGTCTGTTCCTTGCTCTTGCCGCCAATACATACCCTGTTGTAATTGAACACGTCTGGTTGCTATTCTGTGGGAAAAATGGTGTAACATTCCGTTGAAAATCAGTGTTAAGTATCTGTGCAGACGTCAAAGAGTGCTCATATGTATCTTGTCAGCATTGATGTTATTGGTAATGCGTGGGGCACTCGTGTGATCCATAAGCCAAACCATGGCTCCACACTTAGGTGGGATCCCACGTTACCTTTCAACATACTAGATATACACTCACGTCATTCAATATTTGTTTTACTTCAGTATAGGTATGGGTGTGTGCATGAACGACGTTTTATTGTAATCCTTTAGAAACATTAGTCCTGCTCGATCTGTTTAGTACCTGTATTTCCTTAAGAACAATTAAAGTCATTTTTCTAGCGATGGTTTTATGCATGTTTCTTGTTGTGTTAAGTGTCTCTCCTGAGTGACTTGTGCGCTTTAGTCCCGGTAATTAGGAAATGAACCAGCAGGATCGTCAGTAGGGATGAGGTAATAGAAGGATAAGTCGATCAGGAGAACGCAGTGAGTTGGAACGTAGGTTAGTTATTGGATATGAGCAGATTAACAAATCACTCGCGATCATTTCGTCCCTTCTAAAGCTGCCCAGGTAGCCCGTTGTTGATGAGACTGTGAAGTGGAAAGGCCAAGAAAAACCTCTGTTAAACAGAGATACGGCAGACATCCTGTAGTGACGGTATTTGATTCTTTTGGGAAATTGACCGTAAATGTTTAATAACTGAACATACATAAAAAATTTACTCACATGCAGTGCAATTATTTAGGGTAACTTGCAGTGAACGGCTGGAAAAACAGTAAGAATTTTCATAAAGTTTATGAGGGTGTGACTACATAATGTGAACTCTGAATACAAAGAAATTTTTGGACAATGAAAGTGTTTTAAGAATGAAGATTTTGGATTAAGAATAATTGGAATAGCTTTGATATAACATTTGTCGTATAAACATTTGTGTCGCTCAGTAATTTATAATTTTTCCTACCAGCCTATGTTTAAAATCAATAGACTTATTAACTACTTTTCTTAGATGCTTAAAACTTTACACTCGCATTTATGACATTTTTATTTAAAAAGCGGACTTCACTTAAATGATTTCAGTCTTAGTTATTTATATTATAAATAAATGACTCTGTGAGTCAAAATTAAGGTAATTTTTTAATAACTGATAAGGGTATATTTTTCTTCCTAGTGAAAGTAAGCTGGTGCCTGTAGGCTACTTTTCTCCAAATGGTAGCTGAAATACAAAAATAAAATGTCACACCTCCAGCTGAAATTGCTTTTTGTTATTAAAATAAACAAGTCAGAAAATTAGATTCTTGGGAAATTCAGTTTAAAGATACATTTCATCAGTTACGCGCCTGTGTTGTAGTTCAAACCCTCCAGTTGCATAATATTCTTGGTTTGTGGGTACCTCATCTTCTCTCCTCTTCTTGCTCCTCGTTTCTAATCTGCCTCTTTAGTTGCCTCAAGAACCCATTTTTCGCCTTCGGCCACTCTCAAGGGATCAATTGGCATCAGTGCTAACTGCCCAATCATTAAAGCAAATTACTGCATCTAACACATCTAATCTCAAGGTACTGAAATCAACAGTCACAGTTTTAGGCAGGCGTTCCCATATCACATGGTTTAAACAGTCATTAACACTTTGTGTCTTTCCATGTAAGCACTATGACAATAGTTTCGTATCACTTAGGTCCCTGTATATGGGTTTAGTTGCTTCCAATACCTCAAATGGCAGGTAGTGATGGTGTGCATAAGTCTCCCCATTTGCTATTGCTTTTATGTAACGACACCATGTGTCTACACCACTGTCGCAGAGAGCATGCTGTGGATGGTCACCCGTAGAAGCTTTATGGAAACAGGTAGCCCACACTGCTTTCTTTATGGCCTCAATATTGTCTCGCTTCCTTCTTATGGCTAAGATATAATAGAGTTACCACTTTGTGACGACTTCCTTAGTAAGATGACACCGACCACCAATTTGTTTGCCATCTCTGAGGTTTTTCTCCTTCATATCTTTTGTTAGCTTACTTAGACGTGTGCCTATCCTCTTTTCGACATGACCAACAGACGGTAACATTTCAATTTTGGCAGTTCTTCCTTAAGGCATATTTTCCAACACATTTGCAACCATCTGGACTCTGCGTCTCCAAGGTACTTACATACCGGCACACGTTTAAATTGGATTTTTGAAGTGTTTCGGATGTCTGAATCGAATCATTTAACTACCATTGTGTGCACAAAATTCTGAATATTCATTGTAGACTAAAAAAAATAGAAATTTGTAACCAGATTAACTGGAAAGTGATCTTAAATCACAAAAGTAATTTGTTTTAAATATACGTATATTAAATATAAGTTTATAAAATGGTAAACCAAACTTAACATGTATTTTTTTTAAATGGTCAATAGGTACTTAAATTTGTGTACATGGAAACCGAGAACACTTAACACTGAATACCTCTGACTCACCCCAGTCCAATTGATGTACGAAAAATGTAGATGTTAGTGTGGAGTTACACAATAAGATAAATTTAAAAACTATGATTTCTCTCTGGTTTTGAAATAAGTTTCGGTTAAATAAAGTTTGTAATTAAGATGCATAACAATTTCAAAAGTTAATGATTATTTACCAAAGTACAAAATATACATTATTAAGCTCCTTAATAGGGCATATAAGCCGTGTTAAGGATGCCTATTAACATTTCTAACATCACTTTGTCTTGTAAATGTATGTAAATTATGGTAAGTTAAGAAACATTTTAATGCGTTGTCATTTCAAGAAACGTTAATTTTACCAGATCGGCAATAACATTTGAAGCTGATCTGCGTTCCGTAACATATTCATGGTCATTATCTGTTTCATAGTATTCACATGATCCTCTGATTGTATAGATCATCCCATGAAATTATTAGTCTCGTACAAATACCGCAGATTTTGATGTTTATAAAGAATCTGCATCGAATGGAAATAGAAACCGGTTGTTGACCTACGTTTCAGCGCTGATAAAAAGCCTTGTTCAGAACACACTATAGCTACAAACTGCCTATGGAGTCTTGGTGCAACATTAATTCAGAAGCATGCCTCCATAGGCAGCTTGTGGTTTTAGTGTGTTGCGAAGAAGGAAGAACATTAACACAGAACCGTACCTCATTGGGCAGTTTGTAGTTTTAGTATGTTCCGAAGAAGGCGTGGTTACCCACGTCGAAACCTAGGTCAACATCTGGTTTCTATTTGCAATCGAGGCAGATTGTTTATAATCATCAAATTATTCACGAATGCTGACGCCTGCAATGTTAAAAGTTCTCACCGCAGATTTAAATACAAATGGCAGCACTGTTTTCGCACTTACCTTTATTTACGAGTACACATCTTGACAAAGTTTACATGGACGAGAATCTGATATAAGAGATAGAGCTTCTACATCTAGATATGTAATGGAACAAGGAACTTAAGAAATTTGAGGAATAGATCATATTGTGAAGTACATTGGAGTATAAATAAATAGTGAATAGTGTTTAAATGTGTTATCGTTAATATGAACACTAAGCAGGTTATAGAAATGTTGGAATATGAATGGGCATTGAAATGGGAAGCAATTCTTGGTGTTCTTAAAATGTCTCTGAAAGGAATTGACTTTTGGGAATACGTTAGGGAAGCAAAAGAAAGAAATTGTTTCATTACCTGCGCAAGCCACTTAAATTTAATTTTCATGAATGAAATTTGCTGCTTAATGCTAAATGTAGTTTTAAATACCATCAGGGGCAAGTATCATAAATATAACGGCTCGATTGGTTACAGGATCGCAAAATATGCGAATGGGAAACAAAGCTGCAAATGTGAGCCTACATGATATGAGGAACTGTATCAGCTGTGATACTGAAAGACTAATCGTTCCGAAGTGAAGTGAACTGGAAAGTGTGTGAAAGGGATTTAACGAGTTTAGAAGGGATAAGTAATGGCTACTCGTGTATTTCTTTAAGAGACTTTGGTTGCTCGTGACCAACTAACGTCATTCTCCGAATAACATCCTCATGTGATCACTACCATTCGTTGCACGTGATACCGAGATTTTTTTTCATCTTTACTATACCACAAATGTTAATGAATAATATCTGATGTTGTGGGATGTGGCAGTTATTCTTTGCCATTATATGATTTAACAGTCCTGTAAGGCTTTACGGTGCATTTACACGTGCCAATAAAGGTTCTGAAAACTTCCTGCATGCGCAAACCCACTGCACCCACACAACATTAGCTGTCTATGATCTAGTAGTGTATAATATACAGTGGGCGGCCACATATTTAATACCTTTATGGAGAAGGGAGTTTTTAAATCTGCCCTCTGTAGTGGGTCACATAATGATACGTCATGCACACAGTTAGTGCTTGTATGTTGAGTTGCAACATAGGAATTACTTATGAGCAGAGGCTACCATGTGATGAGTAAGTCTTTCTATTACTGCCATAGCCATATGGCGTGTGCAGAATGATTTGAACAAACTCTGATGGTATGCCACTGCTATAGTTTTGAATATAGTGTCCTCTTCTATGCGGTCACAGCTTTCTTTGCTTGGCATGAGCGCTTTCAATGTCTAATAGTGTGTCGTCAGAACCTCGTCTGTTCCTTGCTCTTGCCGCCAATACATACCCTGTTGTAATTGAACACGTCTGGTTGCTATTCTGTGGGAAAAATGGTGTAACATTCCGTTGAAAATCAGTGTTAAGTATCTGTGCAGACGTCAAAGAGTGCTCATATGTATCTTGTCAGCATTGATGTTATTGGTAATGCGTGGGGCACTCGTGTGATCCATAAGCCAAACCATGGCTCCACACTTAGGTGGGATCCCACGTTACCTTTCAACATACTAGATATACACTCACGTCATTCAATATTTGTTTTACTTCAGTATAGGTATAGGTGTGTGCATGAACGACGTTTTATTGTAATCCTTTAGAAACATTAGTCCTGCTCGATCTGTTTAGTACCTGTATTTCCTTAAGAACAATTAAAGTCATTTTTCTAGCGATGGTTTTATGCATGTTTCTTGTTGTGTTAAGTGTCTCTCCTGAGTGACTTGTGCGCTTTAGTCCCGGTAATTAGGAAATGAACCAGCAGGATCGTCAGTAGGGATGAGGTAATAGAAGGATAAGTCGATCAGGAGAACGCAGTGAGTTGGAACGTAGGTTAGTTATTGGATATGAGCAGATTAACAAATCACTCGCGATCATTTCGTCCCTTCTAAAGCTGCCCAGGTAGCCCGTTGTTGATGAGACTGTGAAGTGGAAAGGCCAAGAAAAACCTCTGTTAAACAGAGATACGGCAGACATCCTGTAGTGACGGTATTTGATTCTTTTGGGAAATTGACCGTAAATGTTTAATAACTGAACATACATAAAAAATTTACTCACATGCAGTGCAATTATTTAGGGTAACTTGCAGTGAACGGCTGGAAAAACAGTAAGAATTTTCATAAAGTTTATGAGGGTGTGACTACATAATGTGAACTCTGAATACAAAGAAATTTTTGGACAATGAAAGTGTTTTAAGAATGAAGATTTTGGATTAAGAATAATTGGAATAGCTTTGATATAACATTTGTCGTATAAACATTTGTGTCGCTCAGTAATTTATAATTTTTCCTACCAGCCTATGTTTAAAATCAATAGACTTATTAACTACTTTTCTTAGATGCTTAAAACTTTACACTCGCATTTATGACATTTTTATTTAAAAAGCGGACTTCACTCAAATGATTTCAGTCTTAGTTATTTATATTATAAATAAATGACTCTGTGAGTCAAAATTAAGGTAATTCTTTAATAACTGATAAGGGTATATTTTTCTTCCTAGTGAAAGTAAGCTGGTGCCTGTAGGCTACTTTTCTCCAAATGGTAGCTGAAATACAAAAATAAAATGTCACACCTCCAGCTGAAATTGCTTTTTGTTATTAAAATAAACAAGTCAGAAAATTAGATTCTTGGGAAATTCAGTTTAAAGATACATTTCATCAGTTACGCGCCTGTGTTGTAGTTCAAACCCTCCAGTTGCATAATATTCTTGGTTTGTGGGTACCTCATCTCTCTCCTCTTCTTGCTCCTCGTTTCTAATCTGCCTCTTTAGTTGCCTCAAGAACCCATTTTTCGCCTTCGGCCACTCTCAAGGGATCAATTGGCATCAGTGCTAACTGCCCAATCATTAAAGCAAATTACTGCATCTAACACATCTAATCTCAAGGTACTGAAATCAACAGTCACAGTTTTAGGCAGGCGTTCCCATATCACATGGTTTAAACAGTCATTAACACTTTGTGTCTTTCCATGTAAGCACTATGACAATAGTTTCGTATCACTTAGGTCCCTGTATATGGGCTTAGTTGCTTCCAATACCTCAAATGGCAGGTAGTGATGGTGTGCATAAGTCTCCCCATTTGCTATTGCTTTTATGTAACGACACCATGTGTCTACACCACTGTCGCAGAGAGCATGCTGTGGATGGTCACCCGTAGAAGCTTTATGGAAACAGGTAGCCCACACTGCTTTCTTTATGGCCTCAATATTGTCTCGCTTCCTTCTTATGGCTAAGATATAATAGTTACCACTTTGTGACGACTTCCTTAGTAAGATGACACCGACCACCAATTTGTTTGCCATCTCTCAGGTTTTTCTCCTTCATATCTTTTGTTAGCTTACTTAAACGTGTGCCTATCCTCTTTTCGACATGACCAACAGAAGGTAACATTTCAATTTTGGCAGTTCTTCCTTAAGGCATATTTTCCAACACATTTGCAACCATCTGGACTCTGCGTCTCCAAGGTACTTACATACCGGCACACGTTTAAATTGGATTTTTGAAGTGTTTCGGATGTCTGAATCGAATCATTTAACTACCATTGTGTGCACAAAATTCTGAATATTCATTGTAGACTAAAAAAAATAGAAATTTGTAACCAGATTAACTGGAAAGTGATCTTAAATCACAAAAGTAATTTGTTTTAAATATACGTATATTAAATATAAGTTTATAAAATGGTAAACCAAACTTAACATGTATTTTTTTTAAATGGTCAATAGGTACTTAAATTTGTGTACATGGAAACCGAGAACACTTAACACTGAATACCTCTGACTCACCCCAGTCCAATTGATGTACGAAAAATGTAGATGTTAGTGTGGAGTTACACAATAAGATAAATTTAAAAACTATGATTTCTCTCTGGTTTTGAAATAAGTTTCGGTTAAATAAAGTTTGTAATTAAGATGCATAACAATTTCAAAAGTTAATGATTATTTACCAAAGTACAAAATATACATTATTAAGCTCCTTAATAGGGCATATAAGCCGTGTTAAGGATGCCTATTAACATTTCTAACATCACTTTGTCTTGTAAATGTATGTAAATTATGGTAAGTTAAGAAACATGTTAATGCGTTGTCATTTCAAGAAACGTTAATTTTACCAGATCGGCAATAACATTTGAAGCTGATCTGCGTTCCGTAACATATTCATGGTCATTATCTATTTCATAGTATTCACATGATCCTCTGATTGTATAGATCATCCCATGAAATTATTAGTCTCGTACAAATACCGCAGATTTTGATGTTTATAAAGAATCTGCATCGAATGGAAATAGAAACCGGTTGTTGACCTACGTTTCAGCGCTGATAAAAAGCCTTGTTCAGAACACACTATAGCTACAAACTGCCTATGGAGTCTTGGTGCAACATTAATTCAGAAGCATGCCTCCATAGGCAGCTTGTGGTTTTAGTGTGTTGCGAAGAAGGAAGAACATTAACACAGAACCGTACCTCATTGGGCAGTTTGTAGTTTTAGTATGTTCCGAAGAAGGCGTGGTTACCCACGTCGAAACTTAGGTCAACATCTGGTTTCTATTTGCAATCGAGGCAGATTGTTTATAATCATCAAATTATTCACGAATGCTGACGCCTGCAATGTTAAAAGTTCTCACCGCAGATTTTAATACAAATGGCAGCACTGTTTTCGCACTTACCTTTATTTACGTGTACACATCTTGACAAAGTTTACATGGACGAGAATCTGATATAAGAGATAGAGCTTCTACATCTAGATATGTAATGGAACAAAGAACTTAAGAAATTTGGGGAATAGATGATATTGTGAAGTACATTGGAGTATAAATAAATAGTGAATAGTGTTTAAATGTGTTATCGTTAATATGAACACTAAGCAGGTTATAGAAATGTTGGAATATGAATGGGCATTGAAATGGGAAGCAATTCTTGGTGTTCTTAAAATGTCTCTGAAAGGAATTGACTTTTGGGAATACGTTAGGGAAGCAAAAGAAAGAAATTGTTTCATTACCTGCGCAAGCCACTTAAATTTAATTTTCATGAATGAAATTTGCTGCTTAATGCTAAATGTAGTTTTAAATACGATCAGGGGCAAGTATCATAAATATAACGGTTCGATTGGTTACAGGATCGCAAAATATGCGAATGGGAAACAAAGCTGCAAATGTGAGCCTACATGATATGAGGAACTGTATCAGCTGTGATACTGAAAGACTAATCGTTCCGAAGTGAAGTGAACTGGAAAGTGTGTGAAAGGGATTTAACGAGTTTAGAAGGGATGAGTAATGGCTACTCGTGTATTTCTTTAAGAGACTTTGGTTGCTCGTGACCAAGTAACGTCATTCTCCGAATAACATCCTCCTGTGATCACTACCATTCGTTGCACGTGATACCGAGATTTCTTTTCATCTTTACTATACCACAAATGTTATTGAATAATATCTGATGTTGTGGGATGTGGCAGTTATTCTTTGCCATTATATGATTTAACAGTCCTGTAAGGCTTTACGGTGCATTTACACGTGCCAATAAAGGTTCTGAAAACTTCCTGCATGCGCAAATCCACTGCACCCACACAACATTAGCTGTCTATGATCTAGTAGTGTATAATATACAGTGGGCGGCCACATATTTAATACCTTTATGGAGAAGGGAGTTTTTAAATCTGCCCTCTGTAGTGGGTCACATAATGATACGTCATGCACACAGTTAGTGCTTGTATGTTGAGTTGCAACATAGGAATTACTTATGAGCAGAGGCTACCATGTGATGAGTAAGTCTTTCTATTACTGCCATAGCCATATGGCGTGTGCAGAATGATTTGAACAAACTCTGATGGTATGCCACTGCTATAGTTTTGAATATAGTGTCCTCTTCTATGCGGTCACAGCTTTCTTTGCTTGGCATGAGCGCTTTCAATGTCTAATAGTGTGTCGTCAGAACCTCGTCTGTTCCTTGCTCTTGCCGCCAATACATACCCTGTTGTAATTGAACACGTCTGGTTGCTATTCTGTGGGAAAAATGGTGTAACATTCCGTTGAAAATCAGTGTTAAGTATCTGTGCAGACGTCAAAGAGTGCTCATATGTATCTTGTCAGCATTGATGTTATTGGTAATGCGTGGGGCACTCGTGTGATCCATAAGCCAAACCATGGCTCCACACTTAGGTGGGATCCCACGTTACCTTTCAACATACTAGATATACACTCACGTCATTCAATATTTGTTTTACTTCAGTATAGGTATAGGTGTGTGCATGAACGACGTTTTATTGTAATCCTTTAGAAACATTAGTCCTGCTCGATCTGTTTAGTACCTGTATTTCCTTAAGAACAATTAAAGTCATTTTTCTAGCGATGGTTTTATGCATGTTTCTTGTTGTGTTAAGTGTCTCTCCTGAGTGACTTGTGCGCTTTAGTCCCGGTAATTAGGAAATGAACCAGCAGGATCGTCAGTAGGGATGAGGTAATAGAAGGATAAGTCGATCAGGAGAACGCAGTGAGTTGGAACGTAGGTTAGTTATTGGATATGAGCAGATTAACAAATCACTCGCGATCATTTCGTCCCTTCTAAAGCTGCCCAGGTAGCCCGTTGTTGATGAGACTGTGAAGTGGAAAGGCCAAGAAAAACCTCTGTTAAACAGAGATACGGCAGACATCCTGTAGTGACGGTATTTGATTCTTTTGGGAAATTGACCGTAAATGTTTAATAACTGAACATACATAAAAAATTTACTCACATGCAGTGCAATTATTTAGGGTAACTTGCAGTGAACGGCTGGAAAAACAGTAAGAATTTTCATAAAGTTTATGAGGGTGTGACTACATAATGTGAACTCTGAATACAAAGAAATTTTTGGACAATGAAAGTGTTTTAAGAATGAAGATTTTGGATTAAGAATAATTGGAATAGCTTTGATATAACATTTGTCGTATAAACATTTGTGTCGCTCAGTAATTTATAATTTTTCCTACCAGCCTATGTTTAAAATCAATAGACTTATTAACTACTTTTCTTAGATGCTTAAAACTTTACACTCGCATTTATGACATTTTTATTTAAAAAGCGGACTTCACTCAAATGATTTCAGTCTTAGTTATTTATATTATAAATAAATGACTCTGTGAGTCAAAATTAAGGTAATTTTTTAATAACTGATAAGGGTATATTTTTCTTCCTAGTGAAAGTAAGCTGGTGCCTGTAGGCTACTTTTCTCCAAATGGTAGCTGAAATACAAAAATAAAATGTCACACCTCCAGCTGAAATTGCTTTTTGTTATTAAAATAAACAAGTCAGAAAATTAGATTCTTGGGAAATTCAGTTTAAAGATACATTTCATCGGTTACGCGCCTGTGTTGTAGTTCAAACCCTCCAGTTGCATAATATTCTTGGTTTGTGGGTACCTCATCTTCTCTCCTCTTCTTGCTCCTCGTTTCTAATCTGCCTCTTTAGTTGCCTCAAGAACCCATTTTTCGCCTTCGGCCACTCTCAAGGGATCAATTGGCATCAGTGCTAACTGCCCAATCATTAAAGCAAATTACTGCATCTAACACATCTAATCTCAAGGTACTGAAATCAACAGTCACAGTTTTAGGCAGGCGTTCCCATATCACATGGTTTAAACAGTCATTAACACTTTGTGTCTTTCCATGTAAGCACTATGACAATAGTTTCGTATCACTTAGGTCCCTGTATATGGGTTTAGTTGCTTCCAATACCTCAAATGGCAGGTAGTGATGGTGTGCATAAGTCTCCCCATTTGCTATTGCTTTTATGTAACGACACCATGTGTCTACACCACTGTCGCAGAGAGCATGCTGTGGATGGTCACCCGTAGAAGCTTTATGGAAACAGGTAGCCCACACTGCTTTCTTTATGGCCTCAATATTGTCTCGCTTCCTTCTTATGGCTAAGATATAATAGAGTTACCACTTTGTGACGACTTCCTTAGTAAGATGACACCGACCACCAATTTGTTTGCCATCTCTGAGGTTTTTCTCCTTCATATCTTTTGTTAGCTTACTTAAACGTGTGCCTATCCTCTTTTCGACATGACCAACAGACGGTAACATTTCAATTTTGGCAGTTCTTCCTTAAGGCATATTTTCCAACACATTTGCAACCATCTGGACTCTGCGTCTCCAAGGTACTTACATACCGGCACACGTTTAAATTGGATTTTTGAAGTGTTTCGGATGTCTGAATCGAATCATTTAACTACCATTGTGTGCACAAAATTCTGAATATTCATTGTAGACTAAAAAAAATAGAAATTTGTAACCAGATTAACTGGAAAGTGATCTTAAATCACAAAAGTAATTTGTTTTAAATATACGTATATTAAATATAAGTTTATAAAATGGTAAACCAAACTTAACATGTATTTTTTTTAAATGGTCAATAGGTACTTAAATTTGTGTACATGGAAACCGAGAACACTTAACACTGAATACCTCTGACTCACCCCAGTCCAATTGATGTACGAAAAATGTAGATGTTAGTGTGGAGTTACACAATAAGATAAATTTAAAAACTATGATTTCTCTCTGGTTTTGAAATAAGTTTCGGTTAAATAAAGTTTGTAATTAAGATGCATAACAATTTCAAAAGTTAATGATTATTTACCAAAGTACAAAATATACATTATTAAGCTCCTTAATAGGGCATATAAGCCGTGTTAAGGATGCCTATTAACATTTCTAACATCACTTTGTCTTGTAAATGTATGTAAATTATGGTAAGTTAAGAAACATTTTAATGCGTTGTCATTTCAAGAAACGTTAATTTTACCAGATCGGCAATAACATTTGAAGCTGATCTGCGTTCCGTAACATATTCATGGTCATTATCTATTTCATAGTATTCACATGATCCTCTGATTGTATAGATCATCCCATGAAATTATTAGTCTCGTACAAATACCGCAGATTTTGATGTTTATAAAGAATCTGCATCGAATGGAAATAGAAACCGGTTGTTGACCTACGTTTCAGCGCTGATAAAAAGCCTTGTTCAGAACACACTATAGCTACAAACTGCCTATGGAGTCTTGGTGCAACATTAATTCAGAAGCATGCCTCCATAGGCAGCTTGTGGTTTTAGTGTGTTGCGAAGAAGGAAGAACATTAACACAGAACCGTACCTCATTGGGCAGTTTGTAGTTTTAGTATGTTCCGAAGAAGGCGTGGTTACCCACGTCGAAACCTAGGTCAACATCTGGTTTCTATTTGCAATCGAGGCAGATTGTTTATAATCATCAAATTATTCACGAATGCTGACGCCTGCAATGTTAAAAGTTCTCACCGCAGATTTTAATACAAATGGCAGCACTGTTTTCGCACTTACCTTTATTTACGAGTACACATCTTGACAAAGTTTACATGGACGAGAATCTGATATAAGAGATAGAGCTTCTACATCTAGATATGTAATGGAACAAGGAACTTAAGAAATTTGAGGAATAGATCATATTGTGAAGTACATTGGAGTATAAATAAATAGTGAATAGTGTTTAAATGTGTTATCGTTAATATGAACACTAAGCAGGTTATAGAAATGTTGGAATATGAATGGGCATTGAAATGGGAAGCAATTCTTGGTGTTCTTAAAATGTCTCTGAAAGGAATTGACTTTTGGGAATACGTTAGGGAAGCAAAAGAAAGAAATTGTTTCATTACCTGCGCAAGCCACTTAAATTTAATTTTCATGAATGAAATTTGCTGCTTAATGCTAAATGTAGTTTTAAATACGATCAGGGGCAAGTATCATAAATATAACGGTTCGATTGGTTACAGGATCGCAAAATATGCGAATGGGAAACAAAGCTGCAAATGTGAGCCTACATGATATGAGGAACTGTATCAGCTGTGATACTGAAAGACTAATCGTTCCAAAGTGAAGTGAACTGGAAAGTATGTGAAAGGGATTTAACGAGTTTAGAAGGGATGAGTAATGGCTACTCGTGTATTTCTTTAAGAGACTTTGGTTGCTCGTGACCAAGTAACGTCATTCTCCGAATAACATCCTCCTGTGATCACTACCATTCGTTGCACGTGATACCGAGATTTCTTTTCATCTTTACTATACCACAAATGTTAATGAATAATATCTGATGTTGTGGGATGTGGCAGTTATTCTTTGCCATTATATGATTTAACAGTCCTGTAAGGCTTTACGGTGCATTTACACGTGCCAATAAAGGTTCTGAAAACTTCCTGCATGCGCAAATCCACTGCACCCACACAACATTAGCTGTCTATGATCTAGTAGTGTATAATATACAGTGGGCGGCCACATATTTAATACCTTTATGGAGAAGGGAGTTTTTAAATCTGCCCTCTGTAGTGGGTCACATAATGATACGTCATGCACACAGTTAGTGCTTGTATGTTGAGTTGCAACATAGGAATTACTTATGAGCAGAGGCTACCATGTGATGAGTAAGTCTTTCTATTACTGCCATAGCCATATGGCGTGTGCAGAATGATTTGAACAAACTCTGATGGTATGCCACTGCTATAGTTTTGAATATAGTGTCCTCTTCTATGCGGTCACAGCTTTCTTTGCTTGGCATGAGCGCTTTCAATGTCTAATAGTGTGTCGTCAGAACCTCGTCTGTTCCTTGCTCTTGCCGCCAATACATACCCTGTTGTAATTGAACACGTCTGGTTGCTATTCTGTGGGAAAAATGGTGTAACATTCCGTTGAAAATCAGTGTTAAGTATCTGTGCAGACGTCAAAGAGTGCTCATATGTATCTTGTCAGCATTGATGTTATTGGTAATGCGTGGGGCACTCGTGTGATCCATAAGCCAAACCATGGCTCCACACTTAGGTGGGATCCCACGTTACCTTTCAACATACTAGATATACACTCACGTCATTCAATATTTGTTTTACTTCAGTATAGGTATAGGTGTGTGCATGAACGACGTTTTATTGTAATCCTTTAGAAACATTAGTCCTGCTCGATCAGTTTAGTACCTGTATTTCCTTAAGAACAATTAAAGTCATTTTTCTAGCGATGGTTTTATGCATGTTTCTTGTTGTGTTAAGTGTCTCTCCTGAGTGACTTGTGCGCTTTAGTCCCGGTAATTAGGAAATGAACCAGCAGGATCGTCAGTAGGGATGAGGTAATAGAAGGATAAGTCGATCAGGAGAACGCAGTGAGTTGGAACGTAGGTTAGTTATTGGATATGAGCAGATTAACAAATCACTCGCGATCATTTCGTCCCTTCTAAAGCTGCCCAGGTAGCCCGTTGTTGATGAGACTGTGAAGTGGAAAGGCCAAGAAAAACCTCTGTTAAACAGAGATACGGCAGACATCCTGTAGTGACGGTATTTGATTCTTTTGGGAAATTGACCGTAAATGTTTAATAACTGAACATACATAAAAAATTTACTCACATGCAGTGCAATTATTTAGGGTAACTTGCAGTGAACGGCTGGAAAAACAGTAAGAATTTTCATAAAGTTTATGAGGGTGTGACTACATAATGTGAACTCTGAATACAAAGAAATTTTTGGACAATGAAAGTGTTTTAAGAATGAAGATTTTGGATTAAGAATAATTGGAATAGCTTTGATATAACATTTGTCGTATAAACATTTGTGTCGCTCAGTAATTTATAATTTTTCCTACCAGCCTATGTTTAAAATCAATAGACTTATTAACTACTTTTCTTAGATGCTTAAAACTTTACACTCGCATTTATGACATTTTTATTTAAAAAGCGGACTTCACTCAAATGATTTCAGTCTTAGTTATTTATATTATAAATAAATGACTCTGTGAGTCAAAATTAAGGTAATTTTTTAATAACTGATAAGGGTATATTTTTCTTCCTAGTGAAAGTAAGCTGGTGCCTGTAGGCTACTTTTCTCCAAATGGTAGCTGAAATACAAAAATAAAATGTCACACCTCCAGCTGAAATTGCTTTTTGTTATTAAAATAAACAAGTCAGAAAATTAGATTCTTGGGAAATTCAGTTTAAAGATACATTTCATCGGTTACGCGCCTGTGTTGTAGTTCAAACCCTCCAGTTGCATAATATTCTTGGTTTGTGGGTACCTCATCTTCTCTCCTCTTCTTGCTCCTCGTTTCTAATCTGCCTCTTTAGTTGCCTCAAGAACCCATTTTTCGCCTTCGGCCACTCTCAAGGGATCAATTGGCATCAGTGCTAACTGCCCAATCATTAAAGCAAATTACTGCATCTAACACATCTAATCTCAAGGTACTGAAATCAACAGTCACAGTTTTAGGCAGGCGTTCCCATATCACATGGTTTAAACAGTCATTAACACTTTGTGTCTTTCCATGTAAGCACTATGACAATAGTTTCGTATCACTTAGGTCCCTGTATATGGGCTTAGTTGCTTCCAATACCTCAAATGGCAGGTAGTGATGGTGTGCATAAGTCTCCCCATTTGCTATTGCTTTTATGTAACGACACCATGTGTCTACACCACTGTCGCAGAGAGCATGCTGTGGATGGTCACCCGTAGAAGCTTTATGGAAACAGGTAGCCCACACTGCTTTCTTTATGGCCTCAATATTGTCTCGCTTCCTTCTTATGGCTAAGATATAATAGTTACCACTTTGTGACGACTTCCTTAGTAAGATGACACCGACCACCAATTTGTTTGCCATCTCTCAGGTTTTTCTCCTTCATATCTTTTGTTAGCTTACTTAAACGTGTGCCTATCCTCTTTTCGACATGACCAACAGAAGGTAACATTTCAATTTTGGCAGTTCTTCCTTAAGGCATATTTTCCAACACATTTGCAACCATCTGGACTCTGCGTCTCCAAGGTACTTACATACCGGCACACGTTTAAATTGGATTTTTGAAGTGTTTCGGATGTCTGAATCGAATCATTTAACTACCATTGTGTGCACAAAATTCTGAATATTCATTGTAGACTAAAAAAAATAGAAATTTGTAACCAGATTAACTGGAAAGTGATCTTAAATCACAAAAGTAATTTGTTTTAAATATACGTATATTAAATATAAGTTTATAAAATGGTAAACCAAACTTAACATGTATTTTTTTTAAATGGTCAATAGGTACTTAAATTTGTGTACTTGGAAACCGAGAACACTTAACACTGAATACCTCTGACTCACCCCAGTCCAATTGATGTACGAAAAATGTAGATGATAGTGTGGAGTTACACAATAAGATAAATTTAAAAACTATGATTTCTCTCTGGTTTTGAAATAAGTTTCGGTTAAATAAAGTTTGTAATTAAGATGCATAACAATTTCAAAAGTTAATGATTATTTACCAAAGTACAAAATATACATTATTAAGCTCCTTAATAGGGCATATAAGCCGTGTTAAGGATGCCTATTAACATTTCTAACATCACTTTGTCTTGTAAATGTATGTAAATTATGGTAAGTTAAGAAACATGTTAATGCGTTGTCATTTCAAGAAACGTTAATTTTACCAGATCGGCAATAACATTTGAAGCTGATCTGCGTTCCGTGACATATTCATGGTCATTATCTATTTCATAGTATTCACATGATCCTCTGATTGTATTGATCATCCCATGAAATTATTAGTCTCGTACAAATACCGCAGATTTTGATGTTTATAAAGAATCTGCATCGAATGGAAATAGAAACCGGTTGTTGACCTACGTTTCAGCGCTGATAAAAAGCCTTGTTCAGAACACACTATAGCTACAAACTGCCTATGGAGTCTTGGTGCAACATTAATTCAGAAGCATGCCTCCATAGGCAGCTTGTGGTTTTAGTGTGTTGCGAAGAAGGAAGAACATTAACACAGAACCGTACCTCATTGGGCAGTTTGTAGTTTTAGTATGTTCCGAAGAAGGCGTGGTTACCCACGTCGAAACCTAGGTCAACATCTGGTTTCTATTTGCAATCGAGGCAGATTGTTTATAATCATCAAATTATTCACGAATGCTGACGCCTGCAATGTTAAAAGTTCTCACCGCAGATTTTAATACAAATGGCAGCACTGTTTTCGCACTTACCTTTATTTACGAGTACACATCTTGACAAAGTTTACATGGACGAGAATCTGATATAAGAGATAGAGCTTCTACATCTAGATATGTAATGGAACAAGGAACTTAAGAAATTTGAGGAATAGATCATATTGTGAAGTACATTGGAGTATAAATAAATAGTGAATAGTGTTTAAATGTGTTATCGTTAATATGAACACTAAGCAGGTTATAGAAATGTTGGAATATGAATGGGCATTGAAATGGGAAGCAATTCTTGGTGTTCTTAAAATGTCTCTGAAAGGAATTGACTTTTGGGAATACGTTAGGGAAGCAAAAGAAAGAAATTGTTTCATTACCTGCGCAAGCCACTTAAATTTAATTTTCATGAATGAAATTTGCTGCTTAATGCTAAATGTAGTTTTAAATACGATCAGGGGCAAGTATCATAAATATAACGGTTCGATTGGTTACAGGATCGCAAAATATGCGAATGGGAAACAAAGCTGCAAATGTGAGCCTACATGATATGAGGAACTGTATCAGCTGTGATACTGAAAGACTAATCGTTCCGAAGTGAAGTGAACTGGAAAGTGTGTGAAAGGGATTTAACGAGTTTAGAAGGGATAAGTAATGGCTACTCGTGTATTTCTTTAAGAGACTTTGGTTGCTCGTGACCAACTAACGTCATTCTCCGAATAACATCCTCATGTGATCACTACCATTCGTTGCACGTGATACCGAGATTTTTTTTCATCTTTACTATACCACAAATGTTAATGAATAATATCTGATGTTGTGGGATGTGGCAGTTATTCTTTGCCATTATATGATTTAACAGTCCTGTAAGGCTTTACGGTGCATTTACACGTGCCAATAAAGGTTCTGAAAACTTCCTGCATGCGCAAATCCACTGCACCCACACAACATTAGCTGTCTATGATCTAGTAGTGTATAATATACAGTGGGCGGCCACATATTTAATACCTTTATGGAGAAGGGAGTTTTTAAATCTGCCCTCTGTAGTGGGTCACATAATGATACGTCATGCACACAGTTAGTGCTTGTATGTTGAGTTGCAACATAGGAATTACTTATGAGCAGAGGCTACCATGTGATGAGTAAGTCTTTCTATTACTGCCATAGCCATATGGCGTGTGCAGAATGATTTGAACAAACTCTGATGGTATGCCACTGCTATAGTTTTGAATATAGTGTCCTCTTCTATGCGGTCACAGCTTTCTTTGCTTGGCATGAGCGCTTTCAATGTCTAATAGTGTGTCGTCAGAACCTCGTTTGTTCCTTGCTCTTGCCGCCAATACATACCCTGTTGTATTTGAACACGTCTGGTTGCTATTCTGTGGGAAAAATGGTGTAACATTCCGTTGAAAATCAGTGTTAAGTATCTGTGCAGACGTCAAAGAGTGCTCATATGTATCTTGTCAGCATTGATGTTATTGGTAATGCGTGGGGCACTCGTGTGATCCATAAGCCAAACCATGGCTCCACACTTAGGTGGGATCCCACGTTACCTTTCAACATACTAGATATACACTCACGTCATTCAATATTTGTTTTACTTCAGTATAGGTATAGGTGTGTGCATGAACGACGTTTTATTGTAATCCTTTAGAAACATTAGTCCTGCTCGATCTGTTTAGTACCTGTATTTCCTTAAGAACAATTAAAGTCATTTTTCTAGCGATGGTTTTATGCATGTTTCTTGTTGTGTTAAGTGTCTCTCCTGAGTGACTTGTGCGCTTTAGTCCCGGTAATTAGGAAATGAACCAGCAGGATCGTCAGTAGGGATGAGGTAATAGAAGGATAAGTCGATCAGGAGAACGCAGTGAGTTGGAACGTAGGTTAGTTATTGGATATGAGCAGATTAACAAATCACTCGCGATCATTTCGTCCCTTCTAAGGCTGCCCAGGTAGCCCGTTGTTGATGAGACTGTGAAGTGGAAAGGCCAAGAAAAACCTCTGTTAAACAGAGATACGGCAGACATCCTGTAGTGACGGTATTTGATTCTTTTGGGAAATTGACCGTAAATGTTTAATAACTGAACATACATAAAAAATTTACTCACATGCAGTGCAATTATTTAGGGTAACTTGCAGTGAACGGCTGGAAAAACAGTAAGAATTTTCATAAAGTTTATGAGGGTATAACTACATAATGTGAACTCTGAATACAAAGAAATTTTTGGACAATGAAAGTGTTTTAAGAATGAAGATTTTGGATTAAGAATAATTGGAATAGCTTTGATATAACATTTGTCGTATAAACATTTGTGTCGCTCAGTAATTTATAATTTTTCCTACCAGCCTATGTTTAAAATCAATAGACTTATTAACTACTTTTCTTAGATGCTTAAAACTTTACACTCGCATTTATGACATTTTTATTTAAAAAGCGGACTTCAGTCAAATGATTTCAGTCTTAGTTATTTATATTATAAATAAATGACTCTGTGAGTCAAAATTAAGGTAATTTTTTAATAACTGATAAGGGTATATTTTTCTTCCTAGTGAAAGTAAGCTGGTGCCTGTAGGCTACTTTTCTCCAAATGGTAGCTGAAATACAAAAATAAAATGTCACACCTCCAGCTGAAATTGCTTTTTGTTATTAAAATAAACAAGTCAGAAAATTAGATTCTTGGGAAATTCAGTTTAAAGATACATTTCATCGGTTACGCACCTGTGTTGTAGTTCAAACCCTCCAGTTGCATAATATTCTTGGTTTGTGGGTACCTCATCTTCTCTCCTCTTCTTGCTCCTCGTTTCTAATCTGCCTCTTTAGTTGCCTCAAGAACCCATTTTTCGCCTTCGGCCACTCTCAAGGGATCAATTGGCATCAGTGCTAACTGCCCAATCATTAAAGCAAATTACTGCATCTAACACATCTAATCTCAAGGTACTGAAATCAACAGTCACAGTTTTAGGCAGGCGTTCCCATATCACATGGTTTAAACAGGCATTAACACTTTGTGTCTTTCCATGTAAGCACTATGACAATAGTTTCGTATCACTTAGGTCCCTGTATATGGGCTTAGTTGCTTCCAATACCTCAAATGGCAGGTAGTGATGGTGTGCATAAGTCTCCCCATTTGCTATTGCTTTTATGTAACGACACCATGTGTCTACACCACTGTCGCAGAGAGCATGCTGTGGATGGTCACCCGTAGAAGCTTTATGGAAACAGGTAGCCCACACTGCTTTCTTTATGGCCTCAATATTGTCTCGCTTCCTTCTTATGGCTAAGATATAATAGAGTTACCACTTTGTGACGACTTCCTTAGTAAGACGACACCGACCACCAATTTGTTTGCCATCTCTGAGGTTTTTCTCCTTCATATCTTTTGTTAGCTTACTTAAACGTGTGCCTATCCTCTTTTCGACATGACCAACAGACGGTAACATTTCAATTTTGGCAGTTCTTCCTTAAGGCATATTTTCCAACACATTTGCAACCATCTGGACTCTGCGTCTCCAAGGTACTTACATACCGGCACACGTTTAAATTGGATTTTTGAAGTGTTTCGGATGTCTGAATCGAATCATTTAACTACCATTGTGTGCACAAAATTCTGAATATTCATTGTAGACTAAAAAAAATAGAAATTTGTAACCAGATTAACTGGAAAGTGATCTTAAATCACAAAAGTAATTTGTTTTAAATATACGTATATTAAATATAAGTTTATAAAATGGTAAACCAAACTTAACATGTATTTTTTTTAAATGGTCAATAGGTACTTAAATTTGTGTACATGGAAACCGAGAACACTTAACACTGAATACCTCTGACTCACCCCAGTCCAATTGATGCACGAAAAATGTAGATGTTAGTGTGGAGTTACACAATAAGATAAATTTAAAAACTATGATTTCTCTCTGGTTTTGAAATAAGTTTCGGTTAAATAAAGTTTGTAATTAAGATGCATAACAATTTCAAAAGTTAATGATTATTTACCAAAGTACAAAATATACATTATTAAGCTCCTTAATAGGGCATATAAGCCGTGTTAAGGATGCCTATTAACATTTCTAACATCACTTTGTCTTGTAAATGTATGTAAATTATGGTAAGTTAAGAAACATGTTAATGCGTTGTCATTTCAAGAAACGTTAATTTTACCAGATCGGCAATAACATTCGAAGCTGATCTGCGTTCTGTAACATATTCATGGTCATTATCTGTTTAATAGTATTCACATGATCCTCTGATTGTATAGATCATCCCATGAAATTATTAGTCTCGTACAAATACCGCAGATTTTGATGTTTATAAAGAATCTGCATCGAATGGAAATAGAAACCGGTTGTTGACCTACGTTTCAGCGCTGATAAAAAGCCTTGTTCAGAACACACTATAGCTACAAACTGCCTATGGAGTCTTGGTGCAACATTAATTCAGAAGCATGCCTCCATAGGCAGCTTGTGGTTTTAGTGTGTTGCGAAGAAGGAAGAACATTAACACAGAACCGTACCTCATTGGGCAGTTTGTAGTTTTAGTATGTTCCGAAGAAGGCGTGGTTACACACGTCGAAACCTAGGTCAACATCTGGTTTCTATTTGCAATCGAGGCAGATTGTTTATAATCATCAAATTATTCACGAATGCTGACGCCTGCAATGTTAAAAGTTCTCACCGCAGATTTAAATACAAATGGCAACACTGTTTTCGCACTTACCTTTATTTACGAGTACACATCTTGACAAAGTTTACATGGACGAGAATCTGATATAAGAGATAGAGCTTCCACATCTAGATATGTAATGGAACAAGGAACTTAAGAATTTTGAGGAATAGATGATATTGTGAATTACATTGGAGTATAAATAAATAGTGAATAGTGTTTAAATGTGTTATCGTTAATATGAACACTAAGCAGGTTATAGAAATGTTGGAATATGAATGGGCATTGAAATGGGAAGCAATTCTTGGTGTTCTTAAAATGTCTCTGAAAGGAATTGACTTTTGGGAATACGTTAGGGAAGCAAAAGAAAGAAATTGTTTCATTACCTGCGCAAGCCACTTAAATTTAATTTTCATGAATGAAATTTGCTGCTTAATGCTAAATGTAGTTTTAAATACGATCAGGGGCAAGTATCATAAATATAACGGTTCGATTGGTTACAGGATCGCAAAATATGCGAATGGGAAACAAAGCTGCAAATGTGAGCCTACATGATATGAGGAACTGTATCAGCTGTGATACTGAAAGACTAATCGTTCCGAAGTGAAGTGAACTGGAAAGTGTGTGAAAGGGATTTAACGAGTTTAGAAGGGATGAGTAATGGCTACTCGTGTATTTCTTTAAGAGACTTTGGTTGCTCGTGACCAAGTAACGTCATTCTCCGAATAACATCCTCCTGTGATCACTACCATTCGTTGCACGTGATACCGAGATTTCTTTTCATCTTTACTATACCACAAATGTTAATGAATAATATCTGATGTTGTGGGATGTGGCAGTTATTCTTTGCCATTATATGATTTAACAGTCCTGTAAGGCTTTACGGTGCATTTACACGTGCCAATAAAGGTTCTGAAAACTTCCTGCATGCGCAAATCCACTGCACCCACACAACATTAGCTGTCTATGATCTAGTAGTGTATAATATACAGTGGGCGGCCACATATTTAATACCTTTATGGAGAAGGGAGTTTTTAAATCTGCCCTCTGTAGTGGGTCACATAATGATACGTCATGCACACAGTTAGTGCTTGTATGTTGAGTTGCAACATAGGAATTACTTATGAGCAGAGGCTACCATGTGATGAGTAAGTCTTTCTATTACTGCCATAGCCATATGGCGTGTGCAGAATGATTTGAACAAACTCTGATGGTATGCCACTGCTATAGTTTTGAATATAGTGTCCTCTTCTATGCGGTCACAGCTTTCTTTGCTTGGCATGAGCGCTTTCAATGTCTAATAGTGTGTCGTCAGAACCTCGTTTGTTCCTTGCTCTTGCCGCCAATACATACCCTGTTGTAATTGAACACGTCTGGTTGCTATTCTGTGGGAAAAATGGTGTAACATTCCGTTGAAAATCAGTGTTAAGTATCTGTGCAGACGTCAAAGAGTGCTCATATGTATCTCGTCAGCATTGATGTTATTGGTAATGCGTGGGGCACTCGTGTGATCCATAAGCCAAACCATGGCTCCACACTTAGGTGGGATCCCACGTTACCTTTCAACATACTAGATATACACTCACGTCATTCAATATTTGTTTTACTTCAGTATAGGTATAGGTGTGTGCATGAACGACGTTTTATTGTAATCCTTTAGAAACATTAGTCCTGCTCGATCTGTTTAGTACCTGTATTTCCTTAAGAACAATTAAAGTCATTTTTCTAGCGATGGTTTTATGCATGTTTCTTGTTGTGTTAAGTGTCTCTCCTGAGTGACTTGTGCGCTTTAGTCCCGGTAATTAGGAAATGAACCAGCAGGATCGTCAGTAGGGATGAGGTAATAGAAGGATAAGTCGATCAGGAGAACGCAGTGAGTTGGAACGTAGGTTAGTTATTGGATATGAGCAGATTAACAAATCACTCGCGATCATTTCGTCCCTTCTAAAGCTGCCCAGGTAGCCCGTTGTTGATGAGACTGTGAAGTGGAAAGGCCAAGAAAAACCTCTGTTAAACAGAGATACGGCAGACATCCTGTAGTGACGGTATTTGATTCTTTTGGGAAATTGACCGTAAATGTTTAATAACTGAACATACATAAAGAATTTACTCACATGCAGTGCAATTATTTAGGGTAACTTGCAGTGAACGGCTGGAAAAACAGTAAGAATTTTCATAAAGTTTATGAGGGTGTGACTACATAATGTGAACTCTGAATACAAAGAAATTTTTGGACAATGAAAGTGTTTTAAGAATGAAGATTTTGGATTAAGAATAATTGGAATAGCTTTGATATAACATTTGTCGTATAAACATTTATGTCGCTCAGTAATTTATAATTTTTCCTACCAGCCTATGTTTAAAATCAATAGACTTATTAACTACTTTTCTTAGATGCTTAAAACTTTACACTCGCATTTATGACATTTTTATTTAAAAAGCGGACTTCAATCAAATGATTTCAGTCTTAGTTATTTATATTATAAATAAATGACTCTGTGAGTCAAAATTAAGGTAATTTTTTAATAACTGATAAGGGTATATTTTTCTTCCTAGTGAAAGTAAGCTGGTGCCTGTAGGCTACTTTTCTCCAAATGGTAGCTGAAATACAAAAATAAAATGTCACACCTCCAGCTGAAATTGCTTTTTGTTATTAAAATAAACAAGTCAGAAAATTAGATTCTTGGGAAATTCAGTTTAAAGATACATTTCATCAGTTACGCGCCTGTGTTGTAGTTCAAACCCTCCAGTTGCATAATATTCTTGGTTTGTGGGTACCTCATCTTGTCTCCTCTTCTTGCTCCTCGTTTCTAATCTGCCTCTTTAGTTGCCTCAAGAACCCATTTTTCGCCTTCGGCCACTCTCAAGGGATCAATTGGCATCAGTGCTAACTGCCCAATCATTAAAGCAAATTACTGCATCTAACACATCTAATCTTAAGGTACTGAAATCAACAGTCACAGTTTTAGGCAGGCGTTCCCATATCACATGGTTTAAACAGTCATTAACACTTTGTGTCTTTCCATGTAAGCACTATGACAATAGTTTCGTATCACTTAGGTCCCTGTATATGGGCTTAGTTGCTTCCAATACCTCAAATGGCAGGTAGTGATGGTGTGCATAAGTCTCCCCATTTGCTATTGCTTTTATGTAACGACACCATGTGTCTACACCACTGTCGCAGAGAGCATGCTGTGGATGGTCACCCGTAGAAGCTTTATGGAAACAGGTAGCCCACACTGCATTCTTTATGGCCTCAATATTGTCTCGCTTCCTTCTTATGGCTAAGATAGAAAAGAGCGGCACTATGTCACGTCTTCCTTAGTAAGACGACCCTGACCAACAATTTGTTTGCCATCACTGAGGTTTACCTCCTTCATATCTTTTGTTAGCTTACGTAAACGTGTGCCTATGCTCTAAGCGACATGACCAAAAGACAGTAACATTTCAATTTTGGCAGTTCTGCCTTAAGGCATATTTTCCAACACATTTGCAACCATCTGGACTCTGCGTCTCCAAGGTACTTACATACCGGCACACGTTTAAATTGGATTTTTGAAGTGTTTCGGATGTCTGAATCGAATCATTTAACTACCATTGTGTGCACAAAATTCTGAATATTCATTGTAGACTAAAAAAAATAGAAATTTGTAACCAGATTAACTGGAAAGTGATCTTAAATCACAAAAGTAATTTGTTTTAAATATACGTATATTAAATATAAGTTTATGAAATGGTAAACCAAACTTAACATGTATTTTTTTTAAATGGTCAATAGGTACTTAAATTTGTGTACATGGAAACCGAGAACACTTAACACTGAATACCTCTGACTCACCCCAGTCCAATTGATGCACGAAAAATGTAGATGTTAGTGTGGAGTTACACAATAAGATAAATTTAAAAACTATGATTTCTCTCTGGTTTTGAAATAAGTTTCGGTTAAATAAAGTTTGTAATTAAGATGCATAACAATTTCAAAAATTAATGATTATTTACCAAAGTACAAAATAAACATTATTAAGCACCTTACTAGGGCATATAAGCCGTGTTAAGGATGCCTATTAACATTTCTAACATCACTTTGTCATGTAAATGTATGTAAATTATGGTAAGTTAAGAAGCATGTTATTGCGTTGTAGTTTCAAGAAACGTTAATTTTACCGGATCGGCAATAACATTTGAAGCTGATCTGCGTTCCGTAACATATTCAGGGTCATTATCTATTTCATAGTGTTCACATGATCCTCAAATTGTATAGATCGTCCCATGAAATAATTAGTCTCGTACAAATACCGCAGATTTTGATGTTTATAAGGAATCTGCATCGGATGCAAACAGAAACCGGTTGTTGACCTACGTTTCGGCGCTGATAACCAAGCCTTGTTCAGAACACACTATAGCTACAAACTGCCTATGGAGTCTTGGTGCAACATTAATTCAGAAGCATGCCTCCATAGGCAGCTTGTGGTTTTAGTGTGTTGCGAAGAAGGAAGAACATTAACACAGAACCGTACCTCTTTGGGTAGTTTATAGTTTTATTATTTTCCGAAGAAGGCGTGGTTATATGCGTCGAAACCTAGGTCAACATCTGGTTTCTATTTGCAATCGAGGCAGATTGTTTATAATCATCAAATTATTCACGAATGCTGACGCCTGCAATGTTAAAAGTTATCACCGCAGATTTTAATACAAATGGCAGCACTGTATTCGCACTTACCTCTATTTACGTGTACATATCTTGACAAAGTTTACATGGACGAGAATCTGATATATGAGATAGAGCTTCTACATCTACATATGTAATGGAACATGGAACTTTAGATATTTGAGGAATAGATCATATTGTGATGTAGATTGGAGTATAAATCAATAGTGAATGGTGTTTAAATGTGTTATCGGTAATATGAACACTAAGCAGGTTAAAGAAATGTTGGAATATGAATGGGCATTGAAATGGGAAGCAATTCTTGGTGTTCTTAAAATGTCTCTGAAAGGAATTGACTTTTGGGAATACGTTAGGGAAGCAAAAGAAAGAAATTGTTTCATTACCTGCGCAAGTCACTTAAATTTAATTTTCATGAACGAAATTTGCTGCTTAATGCTAAATGTAGTTTTAAATACGATCAGGGGCAAGTATCATAAATATAACGGTTCGATTGGTTACAGGATCGCAAAATATGCGAATGGGAAACAAAGCTGCAAATGTGAGCCTACATGATATGAGGAACTGTATCAGCTGTGATACTGAAAGACTAATCGTTCCGAAGTGAAGTGAACTGGAAAGTGTGTGAAAGGGATTTAACGAGTTTAGAAGGGATAAGTAATGGCTACTCGTGTATTTCTTTAAGAGACTTTGGTTGCTCGTGACCATCTAACGTCATTCTCCGAATAACATCCTCATGTGATCACTACCATTCGTTGCACGTGATACCGAGATTTCTTTTCATTTTTACTATACCACAACTGTTATTGAATAATATCTGATACTGTGGGATGTGGCAGTTATTCTTTGTCATTATACGATTTAACAGTCCTGTGAGGCTTTACGGTGCATTTACACGTGCCAATAAAGGTTCTGAAAACTTCCTGCATGCGCAAATCCACTGCACCCACACAACATTAGCTGTCTATGATCTAGTAGTGTATAATATACAGTGGGCGGCCACATATTTAATACCTTCATGGAGAAGGGAGTTTTTAAATCTGCCCTCTGTAGTGGGTCACATAATGATACGTCATGCACCCAGTTAGTGCATGTATGTTGAGTTGCAACATAGGAATTACTTATGACCAGAGGTTACCATGTGATGAGCCAGTCTTTCAATGACTGCCATAGCCATATGGAGTGTGCAGAATGATTTGAACAAACTCTAATGGTATGCCATTGCTATAGTTTTGAATATAGTGTCCTCTTCTATGCGGTCACAGTTTTCTTTGCTTGGCATGAGCGCTTTGAATGTCTGATAGTGTGTTGTCAGAACCTCGTTTGTTCCTTGCTCTTGCCGCCAACACATACCCTGTTGTATTTGAGCATGTCCTGTTACTATTCTGTGGGGAAAATGGTATAACATTCCGTTGAAAACCAGTGTTAAGTATCTGTGCAGACGTCAAATAGTGCTCTTATGTATCTTGTCAGCATTGATGTTATTGGTAATGCATAATGATACGTCATGCACACAGTTAGTGCTTGTATGTTGAGTTGCAACATGGAAATTATTTATGACCAGAGGTTACCATGTGATGAGTAAGTCCTGCAATGACTGCCATAGCCATATGGAGCGGACCAAAACCCAGCTGAGGTACCAAGATGTGTATGCAGAGCAAATGGTTGCAATTTTTACGATATATTCCCAAGATCCCGATCTCGAGCTACCTTGAAAAATTTTCTTGATATCTTTATCCATTTCCAACATACAGAGGTTCAAAGTCACCATTCTTGTGCACGTGTAATGCGCACATGAAATCCGGCGTGGGGCGAAAAAGTAGTTTATGAAGCGACGAAGCACGGAGGAAGATGGCGTAAAGTGTCTCCGTTATGAACAAAAAGGTTATGGGAGCTCCATGGTGTAGTACTGAACCACGCGCTAAATTTCTATTCAGAATCCGATCTGAGGTGTAAAATTAGTTTTGCATAATTGCAGTTTGACATAAGTAAACTATCAAAATTTCACTGACTCATCATATTCTTTTCGTATGAGTGACATGCCCTGTTGTGGCAAGGTAAAGAAGGGGACCAGAAGAAAAATGCTCCTATCGGAGCACAAAAAAGGCAAATATACTCCACTGTATTAAAAGATTCTGGTTGACAAGTTCCTGTCTAGTGTCCCCATTTATCAAATATGATACAGTCAGGAGATATTTTTTCTTTCAATCAGAAACACTGTTTTGAGTTGACAGCCATATGTATCACGTACTATATAGTCTGCGCTTCATTTTTTCAAGTTTCTCAAGGCATAAAAAGGTGGCTGCACTACCGGAAGCATAGCGTTTGCGCGCGAACGAAGATGCGATTGAAAGAAAAGGTAAGAAACAGAAATAGTATTACTTACGAGGAATAATCATAGCTATAAGCAAACCTCTTCTGTTTACTTCTATGCTGGTTTCCGAATATGACTGGAACCAGTCATTCCTTACGTCTCTTATCACAAAGAATTATTTCTTTTTTAGCAGATTCCAATTAACGGAGAAAACAGTTAATCGGTGGCCGGAATTTGTGAATTTTAGACTTGAGTCAGGTGTCGATATCACTAAGGCTCTCTTCCTCAGAAGAACAAAGTATTACCTAAAAAAATTATATGGCTCCAAATTATGAATATAATAGGATAATTCTTAATTTGAGAATAAAAACTGTTACTTACTTGGGTTAAATTATGTAAAACATATTCCATTCGCCGGCTGGAGTGCCCAAGCGGTTCTAGGCGCTACAGTCTACGCAGGTGCGAATCCTGCCTCGGGCATGGATGTGTGTGATGTCCTTAGGTTAGTTAGGTTTAAATAGTTCTAAGTTCTATGGGACTGATGACCTCAGCAGTTAAGTCCCATAGTTCAAAAATGGCTCTGAGCACTATGGGACTCAACTGCTGAGGTCATTAGTCCCCTAGAACTTAGAACTAGTTAAACCTAACTAACATAAGGACATCACAAACATCCATGCCCGAGGCAGGACTCGAACCTGCGACCGTAGCGGTCTTGCGGTTCCAGACTGCAGCGCCTTTAACCGCACGGCTAAGTCTCATAGTGCTCAGAGCCATTTGAACCATATTCCATTCATCACTAGCTGAGATTATCACATCATTTAGAGACAATGTGGATAAACTATCCATTAAAATTGGAAAATTAAAACAGGTATGGCTACTGAACAGATCAAGCTAACAGGTCAAACTAAGCACGTAGCAGATAACTGCAGCGCTTGTGCTTGCGTAGACTGGCAGCGAGCACGCCACAGTTATAGAGGGTATTAACAAAAAGTGTCGAATACTTAGAGAGGTGGTGTTACCCACCAAAACAAGAAAAAAAGTCCAACACAAATGGGCTTTAAAATGCATACGTTAAAGGTCGCTAATCGTCGCTATTGTGAAACGTATCGCGTCCATTGAATAAGCTCTCATAACTCTTAAGGTATGGATATTACAGCCTATGTTTACTACACATTTTTCTTGTTTTGGTCTACACTATCTCCTTCAAAAATACGGAAAGCATAGAGCTTGCAGTATAAGATATGTGTTTCACAGTATCGAAGAAGCAGAAGTACTCATAGCTCTTAAGGTACTTATTTAGAGCCCATGTTTATATGACTTTTTTTCTTGTTTTTATGGGTACTATCACCTCTCGAAATAGACATGATCCAGCGAAAAGCAGCGCGATTCGTCATGGGGACATTTAGTCAGCGCGAGAGCGTTACGGAGATGCTGAACAAGCTCCAGTGGCGGACACTTCAAGAAAGGCGTTACGCAATACGGAGAGGTTTATTATCGAAATTACGAGAGAGCACATTCCGGGAAGAGATGGGCAACATATTACTACCGCCCACATATATCTCGCGTAATGATCACAACGAAAAGATCCGAGAAATTAGAGCAAATACGGAGACTTACAAGCAGTCGTTCTTCCCACGCACAATTCGTGAATGGAACAGGGAAGGGGGGATCAGATAGTGGTACAATAAGTACCCTCCGCCACACACCGTAAGGTGGCTCGCGGAGTATAGATGTAGATGTAGATGTATTCGACACTTTTTCTGACACCATTTATAACATTTAACTTTTGTTGCAGCGAGATACCGTCGTAACATACAAAATAGTAATCAAGTTGCTACCGATGTGCAAAACAGCAATGGAATAAAAAACGGATAAAATTATAAAATGCTACAAAATCCCAAATTGGATTGACTACGACATTCTTCCGCATTATGGAGGTTATAAAAAACTGTATTAATATGACGGCATAATTATCATGTTTCCCTGGTGAAAAATGTAGAAGAAAATTTTAATCTTAAAGACTAACAGGAAGTAACAGTGCCCTCTTGTGATTGGCTGCGTACTTTATTAATTGGAAACTTACAGTTGTTACTAACGGCCACGTTCGAAATTGTTTTTTTGAAAGAGTTTTATTGTCAATGGTGCACAAAGGTTCCGCATCTGCATCTCTGCTCCGCAAGCCAACTTGAGATATATGGCGGAAAGTACTTCTATTACCAATCTCTTCCCGCCCTTCAGCGTTACATTCTAGGAAGAACGGTTGTCGTCTGAGTTCTAATATCTCTGATTTTCTCGTTGTTGCCATTTTGCAAGAAGTATGTCGGAGGAAGTAGTATGTTTAACGTTGAAATTCTGATAGTGCATGTTCCGAGAAGAATCGGACAACATGCACTTTTTCTCACATCTGTCTCGCGAAATGACCACGAAGATAAAAATTAGAGAAATTTGAGCTGATACAGAGGTTTATAGACAGCCGTTCTTCCCACACGCCACTCGCGAATGGAACGGGGAAGGGAGACAAATGATAGTTGTATCAGAAGTACTCTAAACTACACTCCAAAAAGGGACTTACCGAGAATAGGTGTAGATGTGGAAACTGACAAAACGTACTAAGAGTGTATGGGGTATTTTAGCGAGTAAAATGTTTTCTCATCCTTAAAATTCAGTGAAAAGTCCGTGAAAATGTGCCTTACTTCTAGCGCCTGTATCGTTACAGAAAAGAGAAACACGGAAAGTAATCAGCTGTGGCTGAGTCAAAGTGAGCATCGTGGTATTCGCCTGACGCGATCAAGAACGTCACAGCAAACCTAGCTCTGGATGGATTTGAGTCTAGTATCTCCCAAATGGAAGCCCAAAAAGTAAGAGTGAAATAATAATAGGCCATGTCAAATGTAATTAATATTTTGGGTTGTTTTATGCAGATGACATCTCTTCAGACGTTTTTCGAATTAGGGAAATTTTTTACGTCCAAGTACCCTCTCTGAATCCTTGAATTCTAACCTCATCTCCCCTTACTGGTTCGTGTCAAGCTGCGACCACCTGATAGTTTACCATTCCTGAAGAAGACGTAGCGAAGATCTTTGCAACACTTTTTATAGAAGCTGAGATGAACGGGTAGAGCATAAAGTTAACAGACGGAAAAGAAATGAAATTCCAATGAGAATCCGACGTTCCCGAAGTTCTTCTCGGGCAAAAAGGCTACAGAAAGCCTGTGACGAAGGGGACTGTTGAGTAGGTAGAAGAAATACTGTGTCACGCGAGCTCTAAGTGAGTGCTCTATCATTCATCTTTCTCAGTCTCGTACCCCGTATCTCTCTCCCTCTTTCTTTCCGTCTCTCTCTCTCTCTCTCCGTTTTCCTTTCTTTATCGTGTCTGTTCTTGCACCTGAAATTAAAACAGTCGTAATAAACTCCAAACTCAAAGGCCAGTTTTAACCTGACAGTACATTCATCGTGCATACAAAAAGAGACATAGGCTTCCTGTATTCTGATTCTGCTTTGACCTAGACGGACGCAAATATACGAGGTAACTAAATGGACGTTCTATTCCAAGGTCTGTTTATTACTGAGACTTCTGCGTTAACGGTCTCCGCTGCAGTTATTTTCATCATGTTATGGGTTAGAAGAGAGTGCTATTGGAAGGTTAATTTTATTTGTTTGTATCTTGCTAATTTCACTTAGACTGTTATTACTGTTATCTTTTATTTCAATAAGTAATGATGTATTTGGAGCTTGTTATGTTCATATTTATGCATGTTTGTATATAGATTGCAAGTTATGTGAAAATACCACAAAAACAACATGTTTGAAAATCAAAGCTGAAAGTGGTGTGCTTTATTTGATATTCAGAGAGTGTGATTCAGGGCCATGTGCACTACGATATCTAATATAAATATATTTTCATACTTACAGCTCAGGATGTGTTCATAATGGCACGACGTGGTCCCATCACTGCTACAGCAGCAGCAACCATTTTCTTTCTTACTGCTACGTCATCGAAAGAAATATTGTTATGTATATATACCATAATTTCATGGTTAATCATAGTTTACTTAAGTAAACTGACTGTGGAAAAGCTACAGATAAATGATAGCCATTTAATGTAATTATTAATATTATGTGCGCATGGACTCTGTTGGATCACGCGTTGCATTTATGATTCGCCTTTCTAATAGCCCGTATAGCTTTCATTCTTTCGCTATGTGCTTTCTTCCATTCTTCTGACCACTTGGTCCCTGATCTTTTAGGGACTTCATTCTCTGGCTTTACTACCCATCTGTTTGTCTTCTGGCGGTGTAGTATGTCCGATGTTCCTATCTGTGACTTTTCCAAGTCATATTTGACTTCTTCTATCCATGGAAAGTTCTTCAGTTTTGCAGTATGTCAAAATGTTGTGAGTTAGCCTTGAAGATGGGAGTCTATGAATGTATCCATAGAATTTCACCCTTCGTTTCCTGATATCTGCGGCAAGGTTGGACAATTATTCTGTTGCTTTGGGCGATTTGAGTCAATACCCCTCTTCTGTTTTATCTGGTCACAGCATTTTCCTCATGATCTTTCTTTCCTCCTTCAAGATATTCTTCAGATCACCTTTTCTATTAAGTACCAAGGTTTCGCTCGCGTACAGCACCTCAGGTTTAATCACTGTATTATAATGTTTGATCTTTGTATGAATGGACATACATTTCTTGTTGTATATTTCACGCGTACTCCCATATGTTCGTTTGAGCTTTTGTAACCGAACTTTCTGTGCTTCCTTTTCCAACCCTGTTGGTTCTATGATCTCACCGAGATATTTGAAGTGTGGAACTCGTTTGATCTGCCCGTATTTTGAGTTCATTTCCTGAATGTCGAATTTAGTGCAAATGAACTTGGTCTTCTCGAATGAAAGCTAAACAACTGACCTAGATGTCATCATTCTTTCGTTCGAGATGGATGGGTTTCCAGTGGTCCTGGGTTTTCAATTCTTTCTCCCATTATCGGATGACTTTATCCAGAACAATGCAGTATGTAATTAATATATTGTAGAAAAAGGCACAAATGTGATGTAGTCTTGTCAAGTGTTTTATTGTATACACCTGCAATTCTAAGTAACCTGGAGACCTGCTGCCTTGCTGTAGCAAAGAAATGAAATAGAAAGTTCATCGAAACACAGTGAAAACTAAATGAGGATACGTTCAGTCCCTACAGATATCGGGACTGTTTAATTAGATGAAACAAGAAAACGAGAGATGCCAGCCACAAGTTTCGTAATACGAAAATACAGAGACAAGGGCCGAAAGACCACTGAAGTAGCGATGCTGGATACTCACCGTGCAAAGGGTGAGTCACTAACTATTGCCAACAAGAATAACTCCGAATGTATAATAGTAGCTGAAAATTTTTAGAACAAAAATTGTGTGGGACAACGGGGGCCATAATATGATTTTTTTTTTATGAAGGTCAACTTTTTTTTTTTTAGCAATGTGATGCTATAGTTTGGTATTTATTTTCTGATAGCGGCTATCGAGACGAATCCAGTGATGTGTGGCAGTAAGGTCTTCGAAGGTCCACGAAGGTCAAAAAGATGGCGTGAACGTCCATTCACAGGAGGTGTTCGAAGTGACGATCGGTGGTATCAATGCAGTGCTACAATCTTCTTATCATGGATTGAGTGGTATTTTTTATCACATCGGCACATATTGAAACACATGCTCTGACAATTCTCTCTCGTGTGTCGTGCAAATAGTAAATATTCACCGACTACGGCTTATCCCTCTAACGTGCCATTGAGATGTAAACACCATTCGACGGTTTTGCAATACAACACTAATAGGCCCGGTAAGATTAGTGTCGTCGAATCAAGCGAGTGTGAATGATGTATTCCTTCGAAGAACAAATCGATATGCTTCTCATTTACAGAGAACGTCAACGAAATTCAGTGAGAGCTAGAGACTTATACGCTGAAAGATATCCTCAACGTACTCACCCTACACGTCGTGCATTTAAATATGTATATGATAAATTGAGAGCAACTGGATCTTTAACACATCGGAAACATATCCAGCGAAGAAAAGTTACTAACGAGGAAACGGAAATTGGTACTCTTGCCACTGTGGTTCGAGATCCTTGTGTTAGTTCGCCTCAAATAGCAAGGGAATCTGGCATGAGCCAGAGTAGTGCTGTTCGTGTTCTGCATCGCCATAAATATCATACTTACCATATCAGTCTCCACCAAGAATTAACTGGTACTGATTGTACACGTCGAATTGAATTCTGCCGATGGGCTCAACTTCAGATTCAGAGGGATGACACATTTATTAATTTGATTTTATTTACTGAGGAGGCTACATACACGAACCATGAAAATGTTAATTTGCATAACATGTGTTACTGGGCAACTGAAAATCCATGTTGGCTGCGGGAAGTTGCACACCAAAAACCGTGGTCAGTGAATGTATGGCGTGGAATTCTGGAGGATAGAATTATGTGCTCCTATTTCATCGAAGGAAATCTTAATGGTAGGACGTGCACCACATTCCTGCAAGAAACATGAGGTCTGTTATTGGAAGAAATACCTTTAGGAACAAGGAACAGAATGTGGTATCAACACGATGGGTATCCAGCACATTGTTTGCTGATGGCTAGAAATGAGTTGCAGAGACAATTCCCAAATCGTTGAATTCGACGCAGAGGAGATGTGTCTTCGCCTGCTCGTTCGCCAGACTTGATGCCTCTGGATGTTTTTCTTGTGGGGATTCGTAAAAGAAATTGTTTCTAAAGACATTCCAGCCTGGAGATATGCGAGAGAGAATTGTCAGAGCATGTGCTTCGATAAGTGCCGATGTAATAAGGAATGCCACTCAATCCATGATAAGAAGATTGCAGCACTGCATTGATACCAATGGTCATCACTTCGAACACCTTCTGTAGATGGACGTTCATGCCACCTTTGTGACTTTCGTTGACCTTCAAAGACCTTACTGCTACACATCCCATTTAAAAAAACAAAGCTGACTTTCATATCTCTGACACGACTCCACCTAGCAACAAAAAATCAACGTCATATTATGGCCCCCGTTGTCCCAAGCAACTTTTGCCCTACAAACTTTCCAGCTCGTATCACACTTACGGAGCTATCTTGGTGTCAATAGTTAGTGACTCACCCTGTATAACGAATCTTCCTCACCTAACTCGACGACTTAACACAAGGCTGCTCTCAAGACATGTCTAAGTACTGACTGCAATGTGAAAATGTTCAGGATTAACAGGCAAAAAGGGCTGGAGAGCGGATCTCCATATTATTTGTAAATTCAGACACCGCACCACAGTGAACGTCCGCCGCTAACAAGGAGCTTCCGGTAGGCAAAATGACAGGGGGTGTAGGCAGTACCATTGCTGAAGCCTCAGCCCAGCGGGGCAGCACGGTCTTTTATTTATTATCATTATTTAATTTATGGGATTTCGGAACGTGCTAGTGCAGCCATCTCGACACAGGGAAACGTTACATTACACTTTATTTTGACAATTCATGGTACACAGTATTTTAAGTCATACCCTGTTACGAAGGCTCAAATGGCTCTGAGCACTATGGGACTTAACTTCTGAGGTCATCAGTTCCTTAGAACTTAGAACTACTTAAACCTAACTAACCCAAGGACATCACAAACATCCATGCCCGAGGCAGGATTCGAACCTGCGACCGTAGCGGTCGCGCGGTTCCAGACTGTAGCGCCTAGAACCGCTCGGGCCGGCCGGTGTGGCCGTGCGGTTCTAGGCGCTTCGGTCGCCGGTTCGAATCCTGCCTCGGGCATGGATGTGTGCGATGTCCTTAGGTTAGTTAGGTTTAAGTAGTTCTAAGTTCTAGGGCACTGATGACCACAGCTGTTAAGTCCCATAGTGCTCAGAGCCATTTGAACCATTTTTTTTAGAACCGCTCGGCCACTCCGGCAGGCCTGGTACGAAGTCTCATAGAATTAACAAAGGTCTGTTTCGACATAAAACAAGTTTTAAAATCAGAATATACTAAAGCGAGTAAGGAAGGTGAAAGGAACATACGATACACGCCGCTACTATACGATAAGAATTCTTCTGGGAGTACAATAAGAAATGATAAATCGCCATTAGTACGCATTTGGGATATCTCCAATTCAGTCCATATAATGACTATATATCTAAAGCACTCCGTCTTCAGGTCACAAGTGGCCCATCGGGACCATCCGACCGCCGTGTCATACTCAGTTGAGGATGCAGATAGGATGGGCATGTGGTCAGCACACCGCTCTCCCGGTCGTTATCATGGCTTTCTTTGACCGGAGCCGCTACTATTCGGTCGAGTAGCTTCTCAATTGGCATCATGAGGCTGAGTCCACCCCGAAAAATGGCAACAACGCATGGCGGCTGGATGGTCACCCATCCAAGTGCCGGCCACGCCCGACAGCGCTTAAATTCCGTGATCTCAAGGGAAACGGTTTATCCACTAAATTAACAGTAAAATGCTCTTTGTATGTCCTGTGAGAATTGTTTCGATAGCTGCGAATATAGAATAGAATATTTCTGCAGGACTATAAATGCCATGTAGACAGTACAGGAGAACACTTTCCAAACACCAGTGTTCTGTATTACAGCCACATGTGTAGGCACACCAGTATTCAGTCACACACATGTAGAAGGTTCTTAGTCACATACCTTTAGAGGGTGAGCTTTACATATTCTGCAGAGTATCACATGGGGATATAGTTAGTTAATTGAGTTTCTCCTCTTCCCTCGGCATTATAACTACCAATAGCAGTAGGTTAGCAACACAGGGAGCTATATCTTGATGCTGGCACTGTTAACGAACTTGTACAGTAGCTTACACGTTGCTATATCGTTGGGTGCTAACAATCTTTGGAGGCAACTTGGAAACTGACGACTGAAATCCCGAATATTACATTTGCGTGATGCATATATGATATTGTGGAAATATAAGGTTTGGATCTTCTTCCTCTCCGCGAACACGTAGAGGGGAGGCGGTTACGTTGAGCCGATAGAGGTATTTATTGAATTTCCAATGATTAAATTACAACCGAGCTATAGCACGGTTTCTTCGTACTCATGTTGGGGCACCCGTTTGGGTGCCAGTCCTCCCAATGAGGTGGAAATTAGTGGTCCTCTGCGACGATGCGGTTTGAACTTAAATTCAAATGTAGCGTCCTGGAACTTTACAGAGCTTTGCCATCTCGTGTACTATCTAAATTTAATTAAATGGTGACTTGGAAATTATTTTGTCCCCTCCTCTCGATGGTCCTCCATGCACGGAAGCCATTGGCGGGGGAAAATTAATCTAATTAAAGAAATTGATTGACTATTTTTAAGACTTTTAAATTAATGGTCCTTCCGGTCTGGTCTGTTGCGTGATTGGTTGCTTGGTTGATTTGGGGAGGCGACCAAACAACGAGGTCGTCGGTCCCATCGAATTAGGGAAGGATGGGGAAGGAGGTCACCAGTGCCCTTCCAAAGGAACTGTGGTGTCACCGCCAGACACCACACTTGCTAGGTGGTAGCTTAAATCGGCCGCGGTCCTTTTAGTACATGTCAGACCCGCGTGTCGCCACTGTGTGATCGCAGACCTAGCGCCACCACAAGGCAGGTCTCGATATACGATAGAGCACTCGCCCCAGTTGTACGGACGACATTGCTAGCGACAATACGGACGAAGCCTTCCTCTCATTTGCCGAGAGTCAGTCAGAATAGCCTTCTGCTAAGTCCATGGCTACGACCTAGCGAGGCGCCAATTGTAACAGTGCATGTGTCTTATGAGTCTCATTTGTATAGTCAAGAGAGATGTATCACAAGGAGTGAATAAAGTTAAGTATATTCCAGCTATGTACTTTTCTTGCTACCATTCAATAGTTATCCTGTTCCAGAATTCACGCCCGTCTGCGTTAGATAGCGTGCCTATCGGCCCCCTCAAAATAACACTGTGTCGGCACTTCTGTCGACACATCATTTGGCGACCATTTAAAGTGTTCTTTCTGATTGCTTACATTTACTTGTGTCATGGCTTCGCCAGATGTACTGTCCGAATTTTATTGCTTGCAGAATCAGCAGACGCAGGCGTTATTGGATGCTCTTGGACAGCTCGTCCAGGGTCAACGTGCCATTCAAACCGATGCGGCAGCCGCCGCTTCACCGCTACCGCAGCCACAACATGCAGTTGCACCGCAGTTTCGCCAGTTTGACCAAACCCACGAGACTTGGACGGAATGGTCCCGACAGTTCGGCTTTCACCTAGCCGCCTACAGAATTCAAGGTAATGAGCGGCAGCCGTTTTTGCTTTCTTGTGTCGGTGTGTCCACCTACCGTGTGATAGTGAAATTGTTTCCCCAACGCGACGTAGCAACTCTGTCCTACGAGGAAATTTTGTCTGCTTTAGATGCCTATTTCAAAGAAACAGTTAATGTGGTTGCAAAAAGGTATACGTTCTTTCGTACAAAACGTACGGCCGGTCAGACTAATAGGGAGTGGGTAGCAACATTGCAAGGACTTACTAGGGAGTGTTCTTTTGACTGTGGTTGTGGCCTTTCTTATTCAGATACAATGGTGCGTGATGCAATTGCACAGAACGTTTCTGATGTTCGCATACGGGAGCAAATTTTGAAACTAGTTAATCCCTCCCTTCAACAAGTGATAGACATATTGGATAGACAAGACACACTTGACTGTGCTCAGGAATCTTTTGAAACTTCGCCAGCCGTGTGTAACATTAACCGGCCCGCTGGACGCGCTGCGCGGCCCGGTAACCGGGCCTCGCGCACTTCGACACAGCTGCCGCCGCGCGCTAAGCCAGGTGTGCCGCGCCAGCACACAAATGCAGTGAAATCATGCCCGCGGTGTGCTACTAGACATTCGCGTGAACATTGCCCGTCACGCCAAGCTATTTGCTTTTTCTGCAATAGGAAAGGACATGTTCAAAGTGTTTGCCAGAAAAAGCTCAGATCAGACAATCACAATCATTCCAGGCCCTTTGCTTCGCGCCGGACTCGAACCAAGGACACTCAGGCTCGTGGACCTTCGCCCATGGACGTTCATGTCGTTAATTCCACTTCGTCCAGTAACACTTTCTCTAACAGTGCCTGTGTTCGTCCCACAAAAACTGTGCGTCGACGTCGCCGGAAATCACGTCAATTAGCAAGTGATTCTGTACAAGTGTCTGTTCAAATTGCACAAAACAGTCGCTCTTGTCGTCAGCAGGACAATAAACTTTTTGTAGACTTGGACTTTAATGGCAAGGTCATACCATTCCAGCTCGATACCGGAGCTGCAGTTTCATTGCTCAATCACGACACGTACAAACAACTGGGCCAACCTCCGTTGCGTGCCGCAAATGTTCAGTTACAAAGTTATTCAGGACAGAAAATTCCTGTGTTAGGACAGTGCAGCCTTCTTGCCACATACAAGGGACAAACAAAACTTGTGTCATTTTACGTTCTTCTACTGCAGTGAACTTGTTTGGTTTAGACTTATTTCAGTTGTTTAACATGTCTATTGTAAATCAGGTCCTATCAGTGAATCAGACTGTGCCTACAGACAATGTTTCTCGGCTATGTGACGAATTTGCAGACATTTTTGCTCCGGGCCTGGGTTGCGCTAAAACCTATGCAGCACATTTGGAACTGAACGTAAACGCGCAACCGAAAATTTTCATAACGCGCAATGTTCCCCACGCATTGCGTGATGAGGTCGCAAGAACATTAAACGATTTAGCATCACAAGGTGTGAGTGAATGTGCGCAATGCCTCTTCCATTTCAGCTCCGCTTCATCGCTTACGCCGTACAGGTGTTCCGTTTCTCTGGACGACGGAATGCGAACGCGCTGTTCGCCAGTTGTAATCGGCGTTGCTTTCTAATACTTGCCTTACGCCATTCGATCCCCAGAATCCCCTTCTGTTGATGGTAGATGCATCGGATTTCGGGATCGGTGCTGTGCTTGCGCACAAAGTTGGCTCCCATGATCGCCCTATTGCCTTTACGTCCAAATTGCTCTCGTCTGCGCAAAGAAATTATTCACAGACAGAGAAAGAAGCTTTGGCTCTCGTGTTTGGTGTTATTAAGTTCCATGATTTCTTGTATGGTCGTCACTTTACCATCATCACAGACCACAAACCTTTGACATCGCTTTCTCATCCGCACAAGCCTGTACCTCCGCGTACAGCGCAGAAATTCCTTCGCTGGTCTATTTTCCTCTCGCAGTACCGCTACGATATCTTGTATCGGTCCACTGCTAAGCACGGAAACGCCGATGCGTTGTCCCGTTTGCCTGTTGCTGAGGATAAAGCATTCGATTCTTCCGAACTTGCTTGCATGTTCATTGATTCGGAAACCGATGAAGTGGTCGAATCGTTTCCGATTGATTTTCGTCGTGTAGCTACAGCCACAGCTGCTGACCCTGTCCTTGCTACCGTTTTGCGTTTTGATGCTACGCAATGGCCTTTGTCAAAGTCTCGGATCGAGGATCCGTCGGTTCGCAGATTTTTTGGCTCACAAGGAGAGACTTTTTGTTCGACGTGGTGTTTTGTTGTTGCGTTCTGATAATGATCAGTCCAGAGTCGTGGTCCCACGTTCGTTACAGTCCTCGGTCTTACGGCTTCTTCACCAAGGACATTGGGGTATAGTGCGAACGAAACAACTTGCTCGTCAGCACTGTACTTGGTTCGGAATCGATGCTGCGATTACGAATATGTGTTCTTCTTGCATGGCGTGTGCCGAACAACAATCCGCACCGCCGCGGAAAGTCTTTGCATGGCCAAAAGCCACTTCCCCTTGGCAACGCTTGCACATTGATTTTGCTGGTCCATTCTGGAATGCTCGATGGTTGGTTCTGGTAGATGCTTTCAGTAATTTTCCTTTTGTTGTCCGGATGTCTTCCACGACGTCCTCCGCCACCATCCAAGCGTTGTCTGCTATCTTTTGCATTGAAGGTCTTCCGCAGACTATTGTTTCCGACAATGGCCCACAATTCATGTCCGCAGAATTTCAGTCATTCTGCCAGGCCAATGGTATTCAACATCTGACATCCGCGCCGTTTTCGCCTCAGTCAAACGGTGCCGCTGAACGATTGGTCCGGACTTTCAAGTCACAGATGTTGAAATTGAAGGAGTCGCATTCTCGGGAGGACGCGTTGTTGCTCTTTTTGTCGTCATATCGCTCTCAGCCCCGAGATGGTCGCTCGCCGGCTGAGTTGCTCCACGGTCGTCCTCATCGAACCCTGATGTCTTTGCTGCATCCGCCGCATCAGGTTCCTGTGCAGCGGCAGACTCCTGCTTTTGCTCCAGGTGACGTTGTATTCTATCGCAACTATCGCGGTTCACGGCGTTGGCTCGCAGGGCGCATTCTTCGCTACCTCGGCCGCGCGATGTATTTGGTTTTGGGGGCCTATGGTGAGGTGCGTCGGCATCTCAATCAGCTACGCCTCTGTCGTCGCACGGGTTCTGCCGCTCCCCGTCTGCTTTCAGCGACGGTGCCGTCCGGTCAGCGCCCTGGGGACCCATCTACTGGCTCGCCTCATCCCCAGGTGTTAACGACGATGCCTTCCATATTGCCCTATGGCGGCGCGCCGCCGCAGCAGCCGCCGCCGCAGCAGCCGCCGCCGCCCGCATTCGACGCTTCGCTGCAGCCGCCAAGCGCCTCCCTGGGTCACGCGCCGCCGATCGCTTCCCGTGACCAGCCGTCATCCGCAATGGACCTCTTGCCCGCTCCGGACCACATGACGTCATCGCGCGTCGGCTACCCCGACGCAATGGAGGTCGACCCTTCGGCCCCTCCTGTCTCATTACGGGCACATACACCGCATGTTGACGTGCACCCTGGACTAGGTTTTCAGGCGTTTCCTAGATCCCCTCGGACCGAATGGCCGGGTGCGGGTGGCACAGCCTCGCCTGTTGTTAGGCTCCCCACCTCATCGCATACGTCAACATGGGGTCCTCCCCACGGCGGGCGGAAGCCTTATCTCACGACCGTTCGCCGATTTGCGGGGGAAGAATGTGGTGTCACCGCCAGACACCACACTTGCTAGGTGGTAGCTTAAATCGGCCACGGTCCTTTTAGTACATGTCAGACCCGCGTGTCGCCACTGTGTGATCGCAGACCTAGCGCCACCACAAGGCAGGTCTCGATATACGATAGAGCACTCGCCCCAGTTGTACGGACGACATTGCTAGCGACAATACGGACGAAGCCTTCCTCTCATTTGCCGAGAGTCAGGCAGAATAGCCTTCTGCTAAGTCCATGGCTACGACCTAGCAAGGCGCCAATTGTAACAGTGCATGTATCTTACGAGTCTCATTTGTATAGTCAAGAGAGATGTATCACAAGGAGTGAATAAAGTTAAGTATATTCCAGCTACGTACTTTTCTTGCTACCATTCAATAGTTATCCTGTTCCAGAATTCACGCCCGTCTGCGTTAGATAGCGTGCCTATCGGCCCCCTCAAAATAACACTGTGTCGGCACTTCTGTCGACACATCAGGAACCATCCAGGCATTTGCCTGAAGAAACTTAGGGAAGTCATGGAAAACCTAAATCAGGATGTCTGGACGCACGTTTAAACCGTCGTCCTCCCGAATGCGAGTCCAGTGTGCTAACCACTGTGCCACCTCGCTCGGTCCTTCCGGTGTGGAGTATATATCAGTGAACTCCGAATTTGCCAGGCAAACGCAAGTCTTTAATTGAAACTATGAAATTAATTTTATTTGGCTGTCTTTCTTTCTGATACGGACTGACCCGGACAGCAGTTTCAGCGGCGCCATGCATGTTTTATGCCTTCAAAAGAGTCTCGGTGTTATAGATTAACATCAATCGTAATGTGTATATTTGCAATAGAATACAAGTACGTATTTCCTAAATGATATGGTCGCTCGGATTAACGTACACTAAAAAAATGAAGGTTAATATTTAATGTCCTGACATGGTGGTCACTTGAAATGCAGCAAAAACGATGCAAATTGGCCGTGTCTCTAATGAAGGAATCATACAAACATTTTCATGAGATGATTCGAGCAAATGCAGAAAACCTAAATCTGGATAGCTATACAGGTATTTTGGACACTTGTTCGGAACTAAATAGCACAAGATAAAAATTTGAAGTGCTTTTGTCACAAGCAAAAAGTGAATTAACGTCAGATTAGCACAGTTTCTCGTTGGAGTTGGGTGCATCTATATCAGCATCTAGTAACATATCTCGTAACGTTATTGATCGGTTTTGTTTACCGTTGTTAGGTTGCAATATGAAGCAAGTAAAATGCCTCATAGCAATAGTTTCCAGTAAGATGAACTTTATATCAAATATCTATTATTGTTCTTGTTTCATTTGTTACACACCAGCCTATCTAAGGCAACTACCCGTAGTCCAACGGAGGATGGATGCTGGGCTGTTTAATAGCTTTCAGGCAAAATAACTACGCTGATTCTGGAGTACTACATCCGGTCGACCGTGCTTGCATTACTGTGAACCGTTGTATCCTTCCTGGAATCCTCTAAACAGCCACCAATTGCCACTACTAGTGAAATTCGAACCCTGACCCGTCTCATATCGATTGTGGCTGGTCTCAAATCTCGCTCGTCATCCAGATATGCGTAATGCCATGCGAATGTGCTCTCTGTACCATCCTGCTTCCATTATACTCTAACTCTTTATTCTAAAGGCGCACGAAAAACAAGTGAAAAACAGTATACCTAAGATCTGTGCCCACACCGTCTGTGATGGCTCACTACGCTGATCGTACTGACGTCTCGTAAGGATCCGCCATTGCTTAGTCTACTCAGTGCCACTATGGCGCACTTAGTTTTTGTGTATATTGAAGATGCTTTATACTATGGTCGTGAGTGCATGATGGCTTGCCATTGGTAGACTGGGGGCTGGTCACACTTAGTCAGAGATGGTCTCATGGTTAAACGTCAGCTCTTCTTTTGTTTATAACTTAACCTCGAGGTTAGACATCAAGAGGAACTGATCATGGGCTACGTTGTGCAATGATGATTGCTATTTGCAGTTACCCTTTTGCTGCTGCTGCCGTTAGAAATCTGAAAAATGATTTGATGCTGATCTCCATGCCACTCTATCCTGTGTACGTCATCTCATATTTGCAGAATTTCTGGAACCTACTTCTATTTCAACCTGCTTGCTGTATTTAAACCTTACAAGGGAACCTGCCCATCGCAACCCCCTCAGATTTAGTTATAAGTTGGCTCAGTGGATAGGCCTTGAAGAACGGAACACAGATCAATCGAGAAAACAGGAAGAAGTTGTGTGTAACTATGAAAAAAATAAGCAAAATATACAAACTGAGTAGTCCATGCGCAAGATAGGCAACATCAAGGATAGTCTGAGCCAGGAGTGCCGTGGTCCCGTGCTCAGCATGAGCAGCTGCGGAACGAGAGGTCCTGGGTTAAAGTCTTCCCTCGAGTCAAACGTCTACTTTCTTTATTTTTGCAAAGTTATGATCTGGCCGTTCGTTCATTGACGTCTCTGTTCACTGTAATAAGTTTCGTGTCTGTGTTTTGCGACCTCACCGCAAAACCGTGCGATTAGTAGACAAAAGGACGTGCCTCTGCAATGGGAACCGAAAACATTTGATCGCAATGTCATAGGTCAACCGATTCCTCCACAGGAAAACACGTCCGATATATTCTATACGATACTGGTGACGGCATGTCTGTCACATGACAGAAATATGTTGTCGACCCACCTAACTTGTACACTTGGCGAATGGGTAAAAAGATTCTTCTACCCTGCCCGATTTAGGTTTTCTTGTGGATGTGATAATCACTCCCAAAAAAGTGATGAAAACATAAGAGTTTTTCACATAAACTGCAACAAATGAATGCAACAGTTTCACAGTCGCACAGTTTTCCCTTTCAATGTTTCCAAATATTTCCGTGTGTAGACCGTCAAATCCTGCATATGTCCTAGCAAATCTGATCATGTCCTGGAATTTCGGAGAGCGAAGTTGATTATGTGTGAGTACCTGAACTTCGATAACTGTCTGAAAATAAAAAACCAAACTTTTCACTCGAGGGAAGACTTGAACCAAGGACCTGTCGCTCCGCAGCTGCTCACGCTAACCACGGGTCCACTGCGCTCCTGAGAGGACGCTGTCCTTGATGTTGCCTTTGCAGATGGACTACTCAGTTTGTATATTTTGCTTATTTTTTTCATAGTTCCACACAATTTCTTCCTGTTTTCTCGATTGATCTGTGTTCAGTTTTTCAAGGCCTATCCACTGTGCCAACTTATAACTGAATCTGAGGGGAGTGCGATGGGTAGGTTCCCTTGTTAGATACCCTCTTGAACCTTAACCCACTGTACTCCCTCCAGTTCCAAATTTAAAAAATCATTGACGTATCAGAACGTACCTCATCGGGGTATTCCGCCCCTTTGTCAGATTGTGCTATTAAATTCTTTTTCTCCCCAAATCGATTCAGTGTTTCTTCATTCGTTATCCTTTCTACCCATCTACCCTTCAGCAATCTTTTGTAACACCACATCCAAAAGCTTCTGCTCTCTTCTTGTCTGTGTCCTTTATTGTCTGCGTTTCACTTTCGCATAAGATTACACGCGAAACAGGTACTTCCGAAAGACATTGTAACAGTTTAATCTATCATCGTTGTTAATATATTTGTCTTCCCAAGAAACTTTTCTAGTCTACATTTTATACCCTCTCTACTCCTGTCGGAGTCATTTGTAGTGCTGCCAATATAGTAAAATTTTTCTACTACGTAATTCCCCCTTGTACCTGACTTAATTCGACTATACTCCATTACCTTTGTTTCTATTTTTATTTATGTTGATCTTATAACTTGTTTCCAAGACACTACCCGTTTCAGTCACATCTTCAGAGATCTTTTCCATCTCTTACAAAATTACAACCTCATCGACGAACTTTAAAAAAAAGGTCCAAACGGCTCTGAGCATTATGGGACTTAACTTCTGAGGTAATCAGTCCCCTAGAACTTAGAATTACTTAAACCTAACTAATCTAAGGACATCACACACATCCATTCCCGAGGCAGGATTCGAACCTGCGACCGTAGCGGTCGCGCAGTGCCAAACTGTAGCGCCTAGAACCGCTCGACCACCCCGGCCGGCACGAAATTAAGGTTTTATTCCTTTTTGCTGAACTTCAATTCTCTTTCTAAATATACACTTAGTTCGCCATACTGTTTGCTCAATGCACACACTGAATTCTGCAACCTTGTCTCATTCCCTTCTCAACTACTGTTCGCCTTTAATCTCTTACGACTATTACTACTGCTGTCTTGTTTCTGTATAAGTTGTGAAGAACCTATCACTCCCTGCATTCTACCCCTGATACAACTACTTCTCTCTTCTCCTAACGTTGCTTTAATATTACTACAAGCTGCAACAACCTTTCCCATAATCATCCATGCTTCTACAGCTCTAAATTTCTCCTCTAGTCATTCCTGCTTTGCTACATTGTAGTTTCTACCAGTCTAATTTTCAGGCGTTTGTATACTATTTTGCCTGTTTCAGTTTATACATTTTCATATTTTCTGCATTTTTCAATCAAATTTAATATAAGGAGTGCTAACCAAGGATTTCTAGTTGCTCATTTCTTTTTCCCCGGTTGCTCGTCTGCTACTTTCATTACTGTATCTCTCATAGCTACCGGTTCCTCTTCTATTGTATCCCTTTCCCCTGTTTTAGTAAATCATTGCCAATTGGTCTCAATGAAACTCCAAATTATCTTGGTCCAGTTTACACAGAGGTGACAAAATTCTAGGGATGCCTCATAACACCGTGTCGGGCCTCTTTTTGCCCGATGTAGTGCAGCAACTTGACGTGGCTGGGACTCAACAAGTCGTTGGAAGTCTCTGCAGAAATATTGAGCCATGATGCCTCTAAAGCCGTACACAACTGCGGAAGTGTTGCCGGTGCAGGATTATGTGCAGGAACTTACCTTTCGATTACGTCCCGTATATGTTCGATGACATTTATTTCGGACGATGGGCGTGGCCAAATCAATTGCTGGAACTGTCCAGAATGTTCTTCAAACCAATCGCGAACAGTTGTGGCCCGATGACATGCCGCATTGCCTTCAAGAAAAATTCCATTGTTGTTCGGGAATATGAAGCCCATGAATGGATGCAAATGGTCTCCAAGTAGCTGAACATAATCATTTCCATTCAATGGTCGGATCAGTTGCATCAGAGGGCCCAGCCCAGTCCATGTCACCACAGCCCACACCACTATAGAGCCACCACCAGCTTGCATAGTGCCTTGTTAACATCCTCAGCCCATAGGTTCGTGGGGTCTGTGCCACACTCGAACCCTATCATCAGCCCTTACCAGCTGAAATCGGGACTCACATGACCAGGCCACGGTTTTCACGGTTTTCCAGTCATCTAGAGTCCAACCTATATGGTCACCAGCCCTGGAGAGGCGCTGCAGGCGATGTCGTGCTGTTGGCAAAGGCACTCACGTCGGTCGTCTGCTGCCATTGCCCAATAACGCCAAATTTCGCCGCACGTTCATCGTACGTCCCGCATTAGATTCTGGAGTTATTTCACGCAATGTTGCTTGTCTGTTAGCACTGACAAGTCTACGCAAACTCAGCTGCTCTCGGTCGTTAAGTGAAGGCTGTAAGCTACTGCGTTGTCTGTGGTGAGAGGCAATGCCTGACATTTGATATTCTCGGCACACTCTTGATACTGTGGCTCTCGAAATATGGAATGTCCCATGTGTCTAGTTCCAACTACTATTCCGCCTTCAGAGTCCGTTAACTGCTGTTGTGCGGCCATAATGACGTCGGAAACCTGTTCACATGAATCACTTGAGTACACATGACAACTCCCCCAATGCAATACCCTTTTATACCTTGCGTTCGCGATGTTACCGCCATCTGTATGTTCGCATATCGCTATCCCATGACTCTTACACCTCACTGTAGTTAATATCTTACCATTTTGCAATTTCTTTATCTAAAAAGTACATTACTAACAGTCAAACAGTACATCACCACCTAACAACTGAGTACGATAAAACAGAAAAAGTGGATAGTTTCATATTCCTTGGTGAAACAGTACAGATGGAAAATAGGAGCAGAAAGTCTACGATAGCAGGAGACTGAAGACAGTCTTTGCTTTCGTAGGATGCATTTTCTATACAAGACAAACGCAATGTCAAAAAAATCTGAACTCAGGAACTATAGCACAGTGATCGAAACCGAATGTTTGTACGCAAGTGGAGTCTCAAATTGACGAGCTACGTTGGACTGAGAGAAGCCTACAAGTTCGAGTGCAAGGCTCGTACGAAAATAATGGGTCCTAAGATGACAGACAGTATTGATTGCCAGGAAGAAAAGACTTGTTGATGTTCGATCTTCAGTCCAATGACTGGGTTAATGTAGCTCTCCGCGCTAGGCTATCCTATGCGAGCCTCTTCATATCCGAATAACTGTTACTACCCACATCCATTTGAACCTGCTAACTGTAGTCTTTTGTTTTTTGTTTTTTTTTTTGGAAATTTGTGGCAAGTTCCTATGGACCCAAACTACTGAGGTCATCGGTCCCTAGGTTTACACACTACCTAAACTAAGTTAAGGACAACACACAAGCCCATGCCCGAGGGAGGACTCGAACCTCCAACGGGGCAGCAGCGCGAATCTTGGGAAGGCGCCCTCGACCGCGCGGTTACCCCGCGCAGCATAACTGTATTCGTCTCTTGATCTCCATCTAGAATTTTTATCCCAACACTTCCCTCCAATACTAAATTGGCGATTCCTTGATGTCTCAGAATGTGTCATATCGACCAATCCCTTCTTTTAATCAAGTTATGCCACAAATTTCTTTTTTCCCCAATTCTGTTCCATACCTCCTCATTAGTTACGCTATGTACCTATCTAATCTTCAGCATTCTTCTGTAGCACCACATTTTAAGGGCTTTTATTCCCTTCTTGTCTAATTGGGCATAGTCCACGCTGCATAACACTTAAATTTGCATTCGATGTTAACAAATTTCTCTTTTACAGAAGCACTTCTCTTGCTATCGCCAGTCTATATCTTATATCGTATCTATTTCGTCCATAATCAATTAATTTACTGAAACTTCCTGGCAGATTAAAACTGTGTGCCCGACCGAGACTCGAACTCGGGACCTTTGCCTTCCGCGGGCAAGTGCTCTACCATCTGAGCTACCGAAGCACGACTCACGCCCGGTACTCACAGCTTTACTTCTGCCAGTATCTCGTCTCCTACCTTCCAAACTTTGCAGAAGCTCTCCTGCGAACCTGGAATTAATTTACCACCCAAACAACAAAACTCATCTACTACTTTTACTATCTCATTTCCTCAGAGTTACAGGAAACGACGACTGAAGTGCTACGGATATCTACTTAGGATGGATGCAACCCGACTAACGGAGTAGACTTTAATGTACTAGACAACATACATAAAGTCTCTGGTAAATGGTTCAAGGGAGTAAGGAAGGGTCTCATGAGCTTTGGAATGAATCAGGAAGATATCTCTGACAGATCAAAATATAGATCACTGACCAGCAACTTTAAGGGCTTCCACGATGAACAAAAGGACAGCAAATGGAAAGAGTGAAGGCAGGTGGAAGGAAGATTAGCGTCGACATCAGTGTCACTAGAGACGGAGCACAAGCTCAGATTATTCTTAAGAAAGGGGAAGATAATCGGCCGTGCCCATTCAAAGGATCCATCCCAGCATTTGCCTGGAACAGCTTAGTGAAATCACGGAAAGCAGCTGGGCTGCAAAAAAGTCTTGTAGAAATGCCTTATAATACTTGATGTTATCTTTTGTGGCTGCAGACGACAGAAAAAGAATGTATTTGAAACCTTCCAGTGTCTGCAGCTGTCATGATACTTGAGCCGAGTGTCAGCAATGCTTATGAGAGGTTCTATGCAAAATAATCCAATCACTCACAAACTAAATTTTTGTCTCTCTCTCTATTGAATAGTTTCTTTCATCTTATTATACATTGTTTCAATCTCCTGTTCATATGCGAAGCAAGTAAGCAAATATACATTCACTGTTGTGGTTGGTCGGAGCTCTACATCTCTCGTGGCTATCATAATCCGTTCATTATGCTGTTCGTAGTAGTTCTTGCACATTCATATTTTCTTGTTCATTATTAGGCCTGCTCCTGCTTTTCTCCAACTACTGTACACACCTGACCAGAAAACCTGTTCCTCCTACGATCACGTGCCGTCATTTCCGACCATACAGGGCGGTTATAATGGAACTTTCGCTACTTGAGAGGGCTCTAATGAAAAAGGAGTAGTCGTAGCAATGGAACTTTGTGGAAACATTTTTAAGGCCATGCAGAAGAATAATAACGAATAAACCATTGAAAGAAACACATTTGAAATTTCCACATGAGCGGGTAACATTTTTTAATTGCGTACCATGTTTATGTTCCAAGTTAGAAACGTTTCTCAATGTGATGGCCAAATACATCCACGACAGCCTGGAAGCCCTCTAAGAGATACCATTTCACAACTGTTGGCAGCACTTTTCGAACGGTGGACCATAGAATGTACAGCGGTAGTGACACAGCTGGTGCACTGTTGAAGATCCCACAATGCGTCCAGCATTCTCGGCCATGGCAACAGGAACTTCAACAATTTGAGGAGCAGTTGGCTGTCGGTCTCTCCCACGAGCAATTCCCAAATCACCAGTTAATTCAAACTTCCCAGGCATATTCTTCTACCCCAGTGCTGATAGAGGACAGATACGTATTCGTTTAAAGGGTCGATACAGGGGAAGAAGAGCAGTACTACTATTGTTGTTTTGATGAAACTTCTTTACGGGTAAAGCCCTGCTCACCTTGTCCAGACCCATGTTGACTCTCTGCGGCCTTAAAGGACACATACTATGTCGCGATGTACCAGTACTGGCGCCTAGCGGCAACTCATGGCACTAATACTGCCAACAACGCAATTTCTATAGCGCCCAGTCTAAACATCATTCCTGTATGTTGAGTACCCCTACGATAAATAGTTTCCATCCTACACTGGCTCAAGTAGCAGAAGTCTCCTCTATTTAACCTCAACCTATCCATTTAGCGAACAAAGCTCCGTGCAACCCCAAATACGAATTTCTGTAGAGGTGATGCGTTTGTTGCTTATCTACGTCCTAATGGCTTTGTTATAAATGATAATTTCGTTCTAGAACAGGATAATCTACGATGAACCATGGCGCATTTGGTATAAAAATATCTTCAACAGCAAGCAGTTGAGATCTTGGAGTGGCAACTTCGGTCTATGGACCTGAATCTCACATACTTACTCCTTCAGTGTAGATTCTTCTCACCCTCGGAGCTGCTTTGTAATTAAAATGTCATATCCTTCCTGTGGATCCCATAGAAAACATTACTATAATTACACACTGCTGTAAGCGCTGTTTTGTTAATCAGTAATTATGTAACGTGTGCTATACCACATTTGCACAGCCATTATTTATTCTGAAGGTGGCAGGGGTAAAGTACAGGGAGCGAAAGGCTATTTGCAATTTGTACAGAAACCAGATGGCAGTTATGAGTCGAGGGACATGAAAGGGAAGCAGTGGTTGGGAAGGGAGTGAGACAGGGTCGTAGCCTCTCCCCGATGTTATTCAATCTGTATATTGAGAAAGCAGTAAAGGCAACAAAAGAAAAGTTCAGAGTACGTATTAAAATCCATGGAGAAGAAATAAAAACTTTGAGGTTCGCCGATGACATTGTAAATCTGTCAGAAACAGCAAAGGACTTGGAAGAGCAGTTGAACGGAATGGACAGTGTCTTGAAAGGAGGATATAAGATGAACATCAGCAAAATCAAAACGAGGATAATGGAATGTAGTCGAATTAAGTCGTGTGATGCTGAGGGAATTAGATTAGGAAATGAGACACTTAAAGTAGTAAAGGAGTTTTGCTATTTGGGGAGCAAAATAACTGATGGTGGTCGAAGTAGAGAGGATATAAAATGTAGACTGGCAATGGCAAGGAAAGGGTTTCTGAAGAAGAGAAATTTGTTAACATCGAGTACTGATTTAAGTGTTAGGAAGTCGTTTCTGAAAGTATTTGTATGGTGTGTAGCCATGTATGGAAGTGAAACGTCGACGATAAATAGTTTAGACAAGAAGAGAATAGAAGCTTTCGAAATGTGGTGCTACAGAAGAGTGCTGAAGATTAGATGGGTAGATCACATAGCTAATGAGGAGGTATTGAATAGAAATGGGGAGAAGAGGAGTTTGTGGCACAACTTGATTAGAAGAAGGGATCGGTTGGTAGGACCTGTTCTGAGGCATCAAGGGATCACCAATTTAGTACTGGAGGGCAGCATGGAGGGTAAAAATCGTAGAGGGAGACCAAGAGATGAGTACACTAAGCAGATTCAGAAGGATGTAGGCTGCATTAGGTACTGGGAGATGAAGAAGCTTGCACAGGATAGAGTAGCATGGAGAGCTGCATCAAACCAGTCTCAGGACTGAAGACCACAACAACAACAACATTTTATACTTCAAAAAAGTTAGTTTTGTCATTCGTTGCTCCAGGTAACCACATTTGGTAATGATATGACTTGTGCTGAACCAGCCAGTCGCAGCAATGTTTTGCATTTAAAAACTAGTGCTATATAGATTTTTTTTGTTCTTGCCTAGAACTATATATTTTGCGGTTTATGTTACAATGATCAGCCTGGACATTATGACCAGCTACCTAATAGCCGGAACGTCCACCTTTGGCAGCGATAAAAGCGGCGACGCGTTGTAGCATAGAAGCAATGAAGCCTTGGTAGGTCACTGGAGAGAGCTGGCACCTCATTTGCACACACAAGTCACATAATTCACGAAAATTCCGAGGAGGAGAGAGATGGGCTCTGACGCCACGTTCAGTCACATCCAATATGCGTTTGATCGGGTTCAGATCTGGCGAGTTGGGTGACCAGCACATCGATTGGACGTCGCCACTGTGTTCCTCGAACCACTCCATCACACTCCTGGCATTGTGATATGGCGCATTATCTTGGTGAAATATGCCAGGGAAACATGATCATCATGAAGGGGTGTATGTGGTCTGCAACCAGTTTGATAGTCCTTGGCCGTCATGGTACCTTTTACAAGCTCCCCTGGACCTGTGGATGCCCATGTGAGTATTCCGCCGCCAGCTTGTCTCTTTCCCACAGTACAGGTGTCAAGGAGCTGTTGCCCTGGAAGACGACGGATTCACGCTCTCCCATTGGCATGAGGAAGACGGTATTGGGATTCATCAGACCACACAACGCTCTGCCACTGCGCCAACGTCCAGTGCCGAAGGTCACGTGCCCATTTCAGTCGTACGAAGTGCATTCAAGTTCTAAGGCCTCCGATTATTTTTCTCCGGACTTGAAAGAGATAGAAACATGCGCATTGTTTTAAAGTGAGGATGCGTTCATTGTCAATACGTCCCAGAGATGGCAGCACTGTACAGCAGATAGAATTTTACCGCCAGCGGCGAGAATGAGAACTGTTTTAAATACTTAAAATGGCGCCGTTTTCCTTACTTGAACAGCGTGCAATCATTCGTTTCCTCAATTTGCGTGGTGTGAAACCAATTGAAATTCATTGACAGTTGATGGAGATATGTGGTGATGGAGTTATGGATGTGTCGGAAGTGCGTTCGTGGGTGCGACAGTTTAATGAAGGCAGAACATCGTGTGACAACAAACCGAAACAACCTCGGGCTCGCACAAGCCGGTCTGACGACATGATCGAGAAAGTGGAGAGAATTGTTTTGGGGATCGCCGAATGACTGCTGAACAGATCGCCTCCAGAGTTGGCATTTCTGTGGGTTCTGTGCACACAATCCTGCATGACGACCTGAAAATGCGAAAAGTGTCATCCAGGTGGGTGCCACGAATGCTGACGGACGACCACACAGCTGCCCGTGTGTCATGTTGCCAAGCAATGTTGACGCGCAACGACAGCACGAATGGGACTTTATTTTCATCGGTTGTGACAATGGATGAGATGTGGATGCCATTTTTCAATCCAGAAACAAAGCGCCAGTCAGCTCAATGGAAGCACACAGATTCACCGCCACCTTTCGGGTAACTGCCAGTGCTGAAAAAATGATGGTGTCCATGTTCTGGGACAGTGAGGGCGTAATCCTTACCCATTGCGTTCCAAAGGGCACTACGGTAACAGGTGCATCCTACGAACATGTTTTGAAGAACAAATTCCTTCCTGCACTGCAACAAAACGTCCGGGAAGGGCTGCGCGTGTGCTGTTTCACCAAGACAACGCACCCGCACATCGAGCTAACGTTACGCAACAGTTTCTTCGTGATAACTTTGAAGTGATTCCTCATGCTCCCTACTCACCTGACCTGGCTCCTAGTCACTTTTGGCTTTTTCCAGCAATGAAAGACACTCTCCGTGGCCGCACATTCACCAGCCGTGCTGCTATTGCCTCAGCGATTTTCCAGTGGTCAAAACAGACTCCTAAAGAAGCCTTCGCCACTGCCATGGAATCATGGCGTCAGCGTTGTGAAAAATGTGTACGTCTGCAGGGCGATTACGTCGAGAAGTAACGCTAGTTTCATCGATTTTGGGTGAGTAGTTAATTATAAAAAAAATCGGAGGCCTTAGAACTTGAATGCACGTCGTAGTTGTCGGTGTCCTGGTATTAACATTCGCACATGCATGGGTCGTCGGCTGCGGAGGCCCGTCGTTAGGAGTGTTCGGTGCACTGTGTGTTCAGACACACTTGTACACTTGTACTCTGCCCCTGTCCTGTTTTACCAGTCTGCCCAGCCTACGACGTCCTATATCTGCGACCCCATGACGTCTGAACTTGGTTTCGTCTTGGTTTCGCGACGTGTTGAAGACACCACAGTACTCCTCGAACACCGACTAGTCGTGCAGTTTCCGAAATGTTCGTGCCGAGCCTCCCGGCTATCACAGTCTACCCTCGGTCGAACTCAGTTAGATCGCGAGCCTTCCACATTCTGCACACAGACTGCCCACTCACTGCTACTACATGCACCGTGCCTGTCCTCGCCAGGTGACGCTGCTGTTGCATGGACGTTTTATATCGATAGTAGGTCGGTGGTCATAATGTTTTAGGTGATAAGTGTATGCTTCACCTCACTGCACTCCTAACTTTTTCTAGTGTCGTTATTTTTATTCTTCGTGCTTGATTAATGTATGTTATACGAAATAAAAAAGAGTGAACTACTGAAACGTAAATTATTTCGCTTCTAAATAGTTACGCTGTGAATATGGTATATTAACGCATAATTATGTTCACAGCTCTCCTTATAAATGTTACTTCTATTTCCTGAATTATGGCTCCTAAGTATTATTAATGTCAAATGACGAAGTATCCGAAAACGAAACTAGTTCTACCAGTAAATAGGTACATAGAATGTAATGTTGGATTAACACTCCAGAAGTACTGGTCACTTTAGATGAAATGCCTATTGTAGACACTGTTTGTTCATTTAATTTACTAGTACAGCACCTCTGGGCCAATGATACTAGGTAATACTGTACGATGTTAAATCCCATGGTGCTCAGAGCCATTTGAATACTATACGTTGGAAAAAAAACTACACACATCAAAAAAAGGTTTGCATCACCTCGGTTCCCAGAGTTCCGGAATCTGTGCAGAAAATTGGAATAGGGATCAACATAAACATCATTTCCGCCCTTTTTATTGCTCACGAAAACCACACATTGCATGTTGTACCACCATACAGCGAGACCTCCAGAGGTGGTAGTCCAGATTTCTGTACACACCGGTAACTGTGATACCCGGTAGCACGTCCTATTGCATTGATGAGTGCCTGTATTCGTCGTGGCATACTATCCACAATTTCATCAAGGCACTGTTGGTCCAGATTGTCCAACTCCTCAAGGGCAATTCGGCGTAGATCCATCAGAGTGGTTGGTGGGTCACGTCGTCCGTAAACAGCCCTTTTCAATCTATTCCAGGCATGTTCGATAGGGTTCATGTCTGGAGAACATGCTGGCCACTCTAGTCGAGTGATGTCGTTATCCCGAAGGAAGTTATTAACAAGATGTGCACAATGGGGACGCGAATTGTCGTCCATGAAGACGAATGCCTTGCCAATATGCTGCAGATATGGTTGCACTATCGGTCGGAGGATGGCATTCACGTATCGTACAGCCGTTATGGTGCCCTCCATGACCACCAGGGGCGTACGTCGGCCGCACATAATGCCGCCCCAAAACAGCTGGGAACCTCTACCTTGTTGCACTCGCTGGACAGTGTGTCTAAAGCGTTCAGCCTGACCGGGTTACCACCAAACACGTCTCCGACGATTGTGTGGTTGAAGGTATATGCGACTCTCATCGGTGAAGAGAACGTGATGCCAGTTCCGAGCAGTCCATTCGGCATCTTGTTGGGCGCATCTGTACCGCGCTACATTGTGTAGTGGTTGCAAAGCTGGACCTCGCCATGGACGTTGGGAGTGAGGTTGTGCATCATGCAGCCTGTTGCGCACAGTTCGAGTCGTAACACGACGTCCTGTGGCTGCACGAAAAGCATTATTCAACATTGTGGCGTTGCTGTCAGGGTTCCTCCGAGCATAATCCGTAGGTAGCGGTCATCCACTGCAGTAGCAGCCCTTGGGCGGCCTAAGTGAGGCATGTCATCGACGGTTCCTGTCTCTCTGTATGTCCTCCATGTCCGAACAACATCGCTTTGGTTCACTCAAAATAGTTCAAATGGCTCTAAGCACTGTGGGACTTAACATCTGAGGTCATCAGTCCCCTAGACGTAGAACTACATAAGCCTAACTAACCTAAGGACATCACACTCATCCATGCCCGAGGCAGGATTCGAACTTGCGACCGTAGCAGCCGCGTGGTTCCGGACTAAAGCGCCTGGACACTTCCCTTGTTGAGAGCCCTTCCCGTCACAAAGTAACAATGCGCACGCGATCGAATCGCAGTATTGACCGTCTAGGCGTGGTTGAAATGCAGACAAAACTAGCCGTGTACATCCTTCCTGGTGGAATGACTGGAACTGATCGGCTGTCGGACCCCCTCCGTCTTATAGGCGCTGCTTTGGGCGGGTTTAGTGACAGCTCTGAACAGGCAAAGGGACTGTGTCTGTGATAAAATATCCACAGTGAACGTCTATCTTCAGGAGTTCTGGGAACCGGGGCGATGCAAAACGTTTTTTGATGTGTTTATATTGCCCTCGCTATGTAGCACATTCATTACACAGATACAGAATTATCTGAACATTGTCAAGAAGATTATATCGTTGTCATGTCTTAACCGTTTCGCCATGTGTAAGACTTCTCATGTGAATGCTATATCACTAACACAATTACCAAAGTGTTTCCGTAGTTTTCAAGTAAGTTACATGCAAACGGACTGCACAAACTTTCAGGTCGGCTGAAAACAGTTTCTGTACAGTCTACTAACTGCACGCATGTGCCCATACGGTTTTGAGAATTGACCGAAGAATCTGAGACATTAATTCTTATGGTAACAAGTCAATTGCGATTAGGACTTCGCAAGGTCTCAGTGTATCTAGCAACTCTACTCTCTTTTAAGGCACTATAGTAGGGAACCTGTCAGGTCGATAGCTAGACTTCGAGCGAAGCGAAAATTTGTTATTGACATCTGGGAGCCGGGACAACTGGCATTGCCAGACGGTGCGGTATGCATTTATTCTGCTAAATACTCAAGATAGCCTGTGTCTTTGAAAAAGGAAACATTACGATTACGTGGAATCTGAGAAAGTGTTGTGTAGATCAGAATGTAACTCACTCTGCTCAGTCGACATCTCTGTAACTCAATAACTCATTTTAATCACACAGAAACATTTTGTGAACGAAGTGTCTGGATTTTTGTAAGCTTTCTTTTTCCGACTCAACGAGCCTGCTGTAGAACATTCGTTGTTTAAGTAATGAAACGCGTTTCAACACGTCTCAATCTACTTTCGTAACGTGTCTTATCACCACCGTAAGGACTGGATGTCGGTGAGGTTATTCGATCCGGATTTCGCTTTGGAGAATAATTTTGCGCAAAGTATGTGCTGGGTGAGAGGCTACAGAGTCTTAATCATCTGAGCTGCGGACGAGGATGATTCCTACAAAAACGCCACAACTAATGTTGTCCAGCTACACTAGTCTCTAAAGCCCTCTATGTCTACAGTGTCTGCCTTGCAAGAACAAACTAGAGGGGCCTGATATGCCTAAATTACGATATTTCTTACGTCACTCAGACCAGTCAGTTGAGGCTGGCATAGTTGTTGGCACAACTGAAATGTTGTCATCAGGCTCTACATGTTTGCTGATAAACATTCTAATTTAACCCTTCACTCGACTTCTAAACGTGTTTTGGTGCCCACTACGCAAACATTTATAATGAGGAACTTCTTTCATTTCTAGTAATTTGTATCACTAGCGCCATGAAGGGAGCGATCAAATGAAATGAAACTTGTAGTTTATTCAAACCCAGAAATGATATACACCACTAGCGATGTTTTATGCAACTCGCAATGTTATACCTGGGCTTCAAATACCAGGCGCGAGATTTTCATATTCTCTCGCTCGCGACGCGCCAACTATTAGTCCTACTGCAAAATGACCAGGACATTTTTTATAGGAAATTTCATTTAGTTAAATTTTGTGTAGGGATATGTTTCCATTAGAGATCATAGTTTTCGAGTTATTCAAGAAAAACTTACAAAAGTGACCTTCAGATGCACCCCCACTTCCACACTTAGCTCCCATTGGTGAGGACTTCTAGTATGTACTCCCCCTACAACTGTACAAAAATTTACAACTGCTCGAATTATTTCTCACATTCCCTCTTTTTTTGCTCTGCACTGACTGGTCTTATTACGCCACCAGCTTAGTCTGACACTTACAAATTGTAAAAGTGACGTTTGTGTAAATTTTAGCTGACAGTTTTGTGAATTTGAGCAGCATAAAATATCCAATTACGTGACTGTGTTCGTCAGGCCTTCTGAGTAGGAAACTACTATGCTTGTAAGGATTAAGTGTGGACCGAATTGTCTATGTGCTTCGCTTTAGCCTCACGTTTACAAAACGCATTTTTCTTCCATTACCCTCATGGGCACGTTTAAATTTATATTGCTAGTGAAATAGCCGACTAAGCTGGTGGCGTAACAGCCCAGTCGATAGAACAGAAGAAAGGTCGAATATCGGGAACAGTTCGTGTGCTCGGAAATTTTTGTGCAGTGATGAGACGGAGTGCGACGAACAAATTACCAGACATCCTGACTGGTGAGAGATGAGTGTCGGGGTGGAGGTGCATATGACCGTCACTTTTCTATGTTTTCCTCGAATAACTCGGAAATCGTGGCCTCCAGCGGAAACGTCTCCTAGAACAAAAGTTAACTACATTAAATTTCCTTCAAAGAAAGGCTCTGTTCATTTTTTCTGTAGGAGCGAGAGAATATGAAAGTCCTGCGCGTTGTTTTTGAAGGCCAGGTACAACATTGAGGGTTGCGTAAAACGATAGCAGTAGGGACAGCTGAATCGCTCAGTATAAATGAGTAGAATTGAGGAATGAAGTAAGAGCATAGGCTAATTTAAATTTATATAAAGGACTGTAAAGGAACGTTGAGCGGTCCGTGTCATTGTCTGCAGATGATTAACTGAGAATGACAGGCAATTACGCCTCGTCGGTAGCTATATTCGGTCTTGTCGGTGCTAAATATCGCTGTCGGGAATTTACGAAGCCTGAACCGGTAATAACGGGCTACGTTCTGGACTGTGGCTTGCTGCGTAGTAAAGTTGCCGTCAACGTGAAATGTAATATGCTACAGTGTCACGTTTAATATGTATGATCTGGAGAGAACTAGAAGAGTTACAAACTTAAAGCAGACGAAGAAATATGACGTCACCATACGATGACAAACCGAGAGAGGTGGCACAATGGTTTTGATGGTTGTGTTACATTTGGAAGCAAGCGGTAGCAGCTACATCTACATATGTACTACGCAAGCCAGCGTACAGTGCATGGCGGAGGGTACTTGGTACCAAAGTTACCGATTTTCTGTCCCATTCCATTTGCGAACTGAACGAGTGAGTATGGCTATACGCATACCTTCATATGCGTCCCTAATTTCACTTGTCTGATTTCACGATCATTCCACAAGGCATACGATGGTGAGAGCACATTTGTCGTACTGTGTTCTTAAAATACAGGTTCTCTAATTGCAAACAACGGATTTTCGCGAGAATTATGTCGTCTTTCTTTCGAAGAGTCGTATAAATGTTCCACGAGCATTTCTAGTACCCTTTCGTATGTGTTATATCAATGTGTTACGACCATAGCAGCGCGTCTCTGAAGTCTTTCGGTATTTGTTGTAGATGTCACGTTAACTGAAATGCAGGATATTTTATGCAAGGTCACGGCTGAGCGATCGACATACCACCGTAAATGTTAGAATGACCTGTATCGAGTGACTTTACCGAGAAACAGATCGCTCCCCATAGGATCACTTGAATTTAATTACGGGTGTCACGCAGTGGTTTAGTTAGTGAACTGAATTAAACAGGGGTGGACCTAACATACATGAAGTATGAGTGCTTAACTCAAAATGACAATAAGGCAGGGCATATTTCAAACTACTGAATGGAACAATAATCGCTATAAAGCCCTGTTTATTAGTCCCTGTAGGCGTCAGTTTAAACTATAGTGCACAAATAATAGGGGACAATTACATTCATAAAATCTCCGGGCTGGAACTACTCAGGAGGATGTCGTCTTCCAGAGAAACAAAAGTGGCCTTCGGCGAATCGGAGCGTGCAACGTTAGATCCCTTAATCTGGAAGGCAGGTTAGAAAATTTCAGAAGGGAGGTTGAAGTTTGATATAGTGGGAATTAGTGAAGTTCAGTGGCAGGAGGAACAGGACTTCTGGTCAAGTGAATACAAGGTTATAAATACAAAATAAAATAGGGGTAATACAGGAGTGGGTTTAATAATACATGAGAAAAAAGGATTTCCGATAAGCTAAGATAAACAGCGTAGCGAACGCATTATCGTGGCCAAGATAGAAAATGGCTCTGAGCACTATGGGACTCAACTGCTGAGGTCATTAGTCCCCTAGAACTTAGAACTAGTTAAACCTAACTAACCTAAGGACATCACACACATCCATGCCCGAGGCAGGATTCGAACCTGCGACCGTAGCGGTCTCGCGGTTCCAGACTGCAGCGCCAGAACCGCCAAGATAGACACGAAGCCCACACCTATCACAGTTCTATAGAGTTATATGGCAGCTAGCTCCACAGATGATTAAGATATTGAAGCAATGTATGATGAGATAAGAAATTATTCAGATAGTTAAAGGAGACGAAAATTTAATTGTGATGGCGGACTGGAACTCGGTAGTAGAAAGAGGAAAGGAATGAAAAATAGTAGGTGAATATGGTCTGGAGAAAAGAAGTGAAAGAGAAAGCCGCCTGGTAGAATTTTGCACAGGGCATAGTTTAATCATCGCTAACACTTGGTTTAAGAATCACGAAGGGAGGGTATATACGCGGGAGAGACCCGGAGACACCAGAAGGTTTCAGACTGATTACAAAATGGTAACACAGACATTTCGGAACAAGATTTTAAACTGTGAAACATTTCCACGGACAAATGTCGACTCTGGCCACAATTTATTGGTTATGAACTGTAGATTAAATATGAAAAGATTGCAAATTAAGTAGATGGGATCTGAATACGTTGAAGGAACCAGAAGTTTTTGATAGTTTCAGAGGCAGCATTAGGCAACGGTTGATTAGAACAGGGGAAAGAAATACATTAGAAGACGAGTGAGTAGCTGTAAGAGATGAAATAGTGAAGACAGCAGAGGGTTAAATACTGTAGATAAAAAGACGAGGCCTAGTAGAAACCCTTGGGTAACACAGGAGATACTGAATTTCATCGAGGAAAGGAGAGAACTATATAAATGCAGCAAATGAAGCCGGCGAAAAGGAATACAAACGTATAAAAAATGAGATTCTTAGGATGTGCAAAGTGACTAAGCAGGAATGGCTAGAGGATAAATGTAAGGATTTAGAAGCATATTTCGCTAGAGGCAAAATAGATACCTCCTAGCCGGCCGCGATGGCCGTGCGGTTCTAGGCGCTGCAGTCCGGAACCGCAGGACTGCTACGGTCGCAGGTTTGAATCCTACCTCGGGCATGGATGTGTGTCATGTCCTTAGGTTAGTTAGGTTTAAGTAGTTCTAAGTTGTAGGGGACTGATAACCTCAGATGTTAAGTCCCATAGTGCTCAGAGCCATTTGAACCATTTTTTTCCCTATTTCATACCACAACCAATAAGGCCTTCTCCACGTACGCAGAGTTGAGCTCCAGTCTCTCACTCCAGAATTTATTTACTTTAACCTGTGGTAGGTTCTCACACTGTATCTTAGCACAAATCAGTAATCTTAATTACCTGAGCGCCACACTACCAAGCACAAATGTGCAGGAGAGCCTCTTCACATTCCATCTCTTAAATATTATCTCTAAACTGTCCCTAGCCCAGCGTTTGCCAGATTACAAGACTCTTGCAGGGCTCAGTTCTTTATAATTCTGCATGCCCTGTCGCTGTTAGCTTGTGGGGATAATATCGCGACGCGCCCCTGATGCTGGCTGATACGCCATGTTAGAAACAATCTTTTGTTTCTAAGTAACCTCGTTTCACTAAGGACATAAGTACTGTCGCCGTCTGAGGAAGCACAGACGCTGTCTGTCCGGCAGCCCTCTGCTCGAACTCAATACACCGGCCTTGCAGCTTCGTAACATGCATCTTGCTCCCCCCCCATCTCAGGTAGCGGCACACAAACTTTGAAAAGGACCCCTGGCCTCTGTGGACTAATGACTCGACATTGGCTCTCTCATCTCTGCTCTGAGAGGCTTCAGTCAGCATGCATTCATAGGACCCTCAACTTGTCATTTAAGTAATCCTCCAGAAGAAGAAATTAGTCAACAACACGAGTACGTTAAATCGTAATCTCCCTTCTTTTTATTCGATGATTAACTTCTGAACAGCATAGCACTAGAGGAAGTTGAGCTTCATATTGAATTCTGGCAATACAATGGACCACAGTTATGTAAGGTCTATTATCTTCCGAAAAAAAAGAATGGTGTGAGATTTGGGTTTAATGTACTGTCGTTGACAAGATCATTAAGGATGGAGCACAGGCTCACCTGAGACAAGGATCGGGAAGAAAACTGACTTTGTTCTCCTCGAAGGAATCATTCTGCCATTCGGCTAACGTGGAATAAGGAAATCATGGAGAAGTTAATGTGGATGGCCGAACGCAGTTGTGCATTGCAATCACCTTAATCATTTAAGGGGAACTACGGGGGAATTAAACCTGAATGGAGTTCTGATAGTGGTGTCACAACTGTGCCAGTGGGTTCTCCCCCACAGTGAAGTGTGCTTACTTAATTTTTTGTGAATGATATCTCTGAAGTCAAGACAAAGACACCTCTAGCTACAACAGCCCGAAGTGGTACTCTCCTTGAAACACATTACCGAAAAATAACGTTACATCACAAATTCAAAGGAAGTGAAAGGATCCTGTTTCACTTTTTACTTCCCCTGCGTAAGTCATTTCATCATCCGCATTTAAATTTGGTAAGATTATTATCTCTCTCTAACCATATCGTGCATGTCACGACTGCGGTCGAAATAAAAGCTTCGAGTGAACAAAAGGCACTGTGTTTTAAGATGATCTTTGGGCCGCTTCTGTAATTAAACGAGACTCTTCTAAGCTCAAGGGCCAAAATATTAATCTCTCCCTTCTAACAACACTCTGTTCTCTTTAGAGAGCTGTAGATGTTGTTGAACTGCTACTACGCAGTCGACTGACCCCCCACCGCTGACGTAAGTGACGGCAGTGAAGCTGTGTGTATGTGACAGTCGGTTGTAAGGAAACAGTGGAATAGGGTGTGTCGATGTCCTTACGTCTTAGTGTGGCAACAAGTCCACACTGTGAATAAAGTTACCTGATGTGCTGTTGTACGAAGGTTGACTGTTAAACGTGTCTACAAAGAACCATGTACCACTCGTAATCATATAACACGGAGTATGGACAGTGGTCGTAAAAAGATCCTAACCGATAGGGCCAGAAAGACTCTAACGCCTTGTCAACGATAATCATTTACAAACCAAACAGCAATTGCTGCTGTCTACGAATAGAGGTTTCCAGCGAAGGAAACTACATGTAATAGACATTTGGAGTCGGTTACCTCGCAAAAGGCCATTGATCGGAGCCCCAAACAACACGGAAACTGGATAGTTGATTGGTGTGGTGCCTAGAGTAATCCTGTTAATTACGATTTTGTTTCTTTTCCAGTGATGAAAGGCACCTAGGGCACAATGATGGTTTCGACCCGCAGTGTGAGGACGTTGTAGTTCATGACGGAAGTAGTTCAGTGATAGTTTCACAGCGTTTTTTTTTTTTCTTTTACCATGACTTGGACCCACTCACTAATTTACCGTGAACATGAACCAGGATGCTTGTTTCAACACTCTTGGTGGCCAAATGTTACGGTTTCTTCTAGATCTTCACTATGAGTGCGAAGTGTAGAATGTCGCCTTTCAAGATGACAACAGTCATGACCGCAGGGCTGCATGCGCACGTTCTTGATTTGACGAACACTTGGGCTTGCTGTAACACATCGACTGGCCTGCCAAAACACCCGATCTTGATAGCATATAAAATATGTAGGGCAATTTGGAACAACGGATGAAATGTAGCAATAAACATCCCCACAGTTTCGTACCTGAACGGGATCTAACCATCAATGACTGGCTTCAGCTGGACATTGCATACCTGAAGAAACGCGTGGACTCTTTTCTTCGCCTAACTGGGACCGTTATCAAGGCCAGAGGCTGCCTAACACGATGTCTCCCTGGGGTGGCTAATTTATTGCGCGGTGTGACCACTTTGCCACCTGGATGCAGACAGTGCTGGAAGTAGAGCGAGTCCTGTTGGTGTTCTCAGTTGGCAAATATCTGCCATAATTTTTGAGCTATTTATAAATCATGTCGAGTTTTAACATGTTTTGAAGTCGTTACATGTTTTGATTGATCACAAAGTTACATAGGTTGGCCAAACAGTCTGAAAAGCTTATAAGGGTATGTTGTGCTGAATGAGGCCGTCGAACGTGCAAATTTAAGCTGCCAGCCAGTAACAGTGTCGACAAACGTGTTCTTTCTTTGGGTTCCTAAAACCGAACAAGAAAGCGATACAAAAATTGGACATGGGGCAGTAGTAAAGGTAAAATCCGAGCCAAAGACTGAGCAGCCGTTTGCCCTATCATCTACACTGTGAGAACAATTGACAATAGTGACCGGCGGGCCGCTTAAACTTGCGCGTGCTATGGCCTGATCGCCAACTTCAATGCTAATTAAATCGAAATCGGCACGATGTATCGAATGTTTTTCTTCACAACTATTTCTCAGCACAACCTACGCTGCAACACCCTCACTAGCTTTTCAGACTGACCACCCTGTATAAACATAGACCTTGATTCAAAATTCCTATCATAATCTCCTGGGATTTGTAGAGAGGGCTTAGCAGATGAAGTGTGGACAAGGAAACCATTTCCAGAATTGTATCATTTGGATGTAAAATAGATTTGAAGATCGGATCACTTTCAGATCTCCCACTTCACAGACAGTACCACAGAGACTGAGAAGAGGGCACAGTCGTCAGACCATATTGTACTCATCACATCACATAACACTTTCGTCCTACTACAACAACAGCTGCGAGAAATTGGTACATTCCAAAGTAGTAGGTCTGGCTATGGGGTTCCACAGACGCGCTGCATTCGCAACTTTGAAGAGATATATATACAGGGTGGTCCATTGATAGTGAGCGGGCCAAATATCTCACGAAATAAGCGTCAAACGAAAAAACTAAAAAGAAAAAAACTTGTCTAGCTTCAAGGGGGAAACCAATCGGCGCTATGGTTGGCCCGCTAGATGGCGCGGCCATAGGTCAAACGAATATCAGCTGCGTTTTTTTAAGTAGGAACCCCCATTTTTATTACATATTCGTGTAGTACGTAAAGAAATATGAATGTTTTAGTTGGACCACTTTTTTCCCTTTGTGATAGATGGCGCTGTAATAGTCACAAACATATGGCTTACAGTTGTAGACGAACAGTTGGTAACAGGTAGGTTTTTTAAATTAAAACACAGAACGTAGGTACGTTTGAACATTTTATTTCGGTTGATCCAATGTGATACATACACATTTGTGAACTTATCATTCCTGAGAACGCATGATGTTACAGCATCATTACCCGTAAATACCACATTAATGCAATAAATGCTGAAAATGATGTGCGTCAACCTCAGTGCATTTGGCAATACGTGTAACGACATTCGTCTCAACAGCGAGTAGTTCGCCTTCCGTAATGTTCGCACATGCATTGACAATGCGCTGACGCATGTTGTCAGGCGTTGTCGGTGGATCACGATGGCAAATATCCTTCAACTTTACCCACATAAAGAAATCCGGGGACGTCAGATCCGGTGAGCGTGCGGGCCATGGTATGGTGCTTCGACGACTAATCCACGTGTCATGAAATATGCTATTCAATACCGCTCCAACTGCACGCGAGCTATGTGCCGGACATCCATCACGTTGGAAGTACATCGCCATTCTATAAGGCCGGCCGAAGTGGCCCTGCGGTTCTAGGCGCTTCAGTCTGGAACCGCGTGACCGCTACGGTCGCAGGTTCGAATCCTGCCTCGGGCATGGATGTGTGTGATGTCCTTAGGTTAGTTAGGTTTAAGTAGTTCTAAGTTCTAGGGGACTGATGACCACAGATGTTAAGTCCCATAGTGCTCAGAGCTATTTGAACCAAGCCATTCTATCATGCAGTGAAACACCTTGTAGCAACATCGGTAGTACATTACGTAGGAAATCAGCATACGTTGCATCATTTAGATTGCCATCGATAAAATGGGGGCCAATTATCCTTCGTCACATTATGCCACACCATACATTAACCCGCCAATGTCGCTGGTGTTCCACTTGTTGTAGCCATCGTGGATTTTCCGTTGCCCAATAGTGCATATTATGGCGGTTTACGTTACCGCTGTTGGTGAATGACGCTTCGTCGCCAGATAGAACGCGCGCAAAAAATCTGCCATCGTCCCGTAATTTCTCTTGTGCCCAGTGGCAAAACTGCACACGATGTTCAAAGTCGTCGCCATGCAATTCCTGGTGCACAGAAATATGGAACGGGTGCAATCGATGTTGATGTAGCATTCTCAACACCGACGTTTTTGAGATTCCCGATTCTCGCGCTATTTGTCTGCTACTGATGTGCGGATTACCCGCGACAACAGCTAAAACACTTACTTGGGCATCATCATTTGTTGCTGGTCGTGGTTGACGTTTCACATGTGGCTGAACGCTTCCTGTTTCCTTAAATAACGTAACTACCCGGCGAACGGTCGGGACACTTGGATGATGTCATCTAGGATACCGAGCAGCATACATAACACACGCCCGTTGGGCATTTTGATCACAATAGCCATACATCAACACGATATCGACCTTTTCCACAATTGGTAAATGGTCTATTTTAACACGGGTAATGTATCTCGAAGCAAATACCGTCCGCACTGCCGGAATGTTACGTGATACCACTGTAAGTAGGCTGTTTATGTTTTCTTATTGGCAACGTTACGTAGCGGTCTGTGTGAGAATCACTGGCTGTGCTGTGTGCAGTCTGTGGCTGGTTTGCATTGTTGTCTGCCATTGTAGTGTTGGGCAGCGGCAGCTGGATGTGAACAGCGCGTAGCGTTGCGCAGTTGAAGGTGAGCCGCCAGCAGTGATGGATGTGGGGAGAGAGATGGCGGAGTTTTGAAATTTGTAAGACTGTCATGAACTGCTATATATATTATGACTATTAAGGTAAATACAGTGTTTGTTCTTTATTAAAATCTTTCATTTGCTAACTATGCCTATCAGTAGTTAGTGCCTTCCTTAGTTTGAATCTTTTATTTAGCTGGCAGTAGTGGCGCTCGCTGTATTGCAGTAGTTCGAGTAACGAAGATTTTTGTGAGGTAAGTGATTTGTGAAACGTATAGGTTAATATTAGACAGGGCCATTCTTTTGTAGGGATTTTTGAAAGTCAGATTGCGTTGCGCTAAAAAATATTGTGTGTCAGTTTAAGCACAGTCCTGTATAAATTCTTCAAAAAGGGGACGTTTCATAGTCGACCCTTAGCCGAGGATACCTCACTGGAATCTTCTGATTTTTTTTCTTGTAGTTTGTGTAATTAGTGTAGCTATTGTTTATTGCTTGCGCGTAATTGTAGAGAGAATCTCCTTTGTAGTTGCAGTCTTTCATTGTTGTACAGTAAAACAGTTGTGGCATGCATGTAGATTTGCACCAAGTATTTCGCAGCTGCGCTTGCAATTAACTACATATTATTTTCAGTGCTATGTTAATGTGTTCTCTTATTTTTGCTCTTCAAATTGTGCTTTTCTGTGTTATCGTGTGAAATATTGTGACAATAATGGCGTGTGAAAAACGTAACACTAGGCTACAAAGTAAACTGAGAAATAATAGTGACGACGAGCGTAGATTGCCAGCACCACTGTGTAATGAATTAACAGACGTTCAAAGTAGTAATTTGGTAACTGTGCATAGGGAAATGGAGTGGGCTGCAAACAATGGCGTAGACAGTGAAACAGGTAGTGAACAGGGCAGCATTATCGATCGATCGCTCGGCAACAGCTCGCCTCAGGAATCCGAAATGACAGGACACAATTTTGCAAATACTGTAGATTCAGGTTTTGCGTCCTCACCGTTTTCTCAAATGAGTCAAGACACATTTTCCGCTTGTCAAAATGTGAATGTTGCCGGTGCAAATTCACTGCCGAAAAGCACTGAGGAACATGTTTCAGACACCAGTGCATTGTTATTACAATTAATGCAACAAATGGGACAAAAGCTTGAAAAGTTAGACACAATGGAACAAAATCTTCAAAAGTTAGACACGACGCTTGAACAAACACGTGAAGATTTAACTACTGAGTTACATAACATCGAATCGAAATGTCAAAAAGTCTGTAATGACGTAAAAACACAAATTTGTGAGCATTTCCAACCTATTTTTTCGCGTCATGAAAATGCATTACAGAATCACGAAGCAGCCATAAAAGAACTGCAAACTACTGTTCATGAAAATCACGACACCTTGCAAGCTAAAATTGACTCAGTTGCATCTACCGATTCGGTTACGCAACTTGCAAAAACTCAAGAAAACTTAAAGGACACAGTAGATACGATTTCAACACAAATGGACACTCTGAAACTTGGTTCAGAAAAACACACTGAGGAAATAAGTACACTATCGGAGAAAGTAGCCGAACTTTCGGATCAGTTCACTAACTTATCTGCAAAGGTAGATGATGATCTGAATGACACAAGACCTGTAGCCATCACTGACACAGAAGAGTATGAACAAATTAAGAAATTCAAACAAAATCAGAATCAAATTGATACGCAATACAAAAGAGAAATCCGGGAAGTACAAGATCAGTTGGCACAAGTATACAAAAATTTCATATTTCAGAGGACACTCGCGCTCCAACACGGGAAGAGGGACTTAGAAATACGGAACACCCACAAGATAATAACACAGGACACTTCGGAAATTATGAAAGAAATTGGCAAGGTGCACCGAATTTTGAGATGGAACCGCCGACACGACGTAACAATGACAGATATGCTACTCGCCGACACGATGATTTTGACTATAAGCTGTTTATTACTACACGTAAATTCAAAACATTTAAGAATTCTGCCAACGACATTCATCCACAAGCGTGGCTCCATCAATTCTCTCATTGTTTTCCTCCCATTTGGTCATTGGAGCACAGGTTAGAATTTATGTGTGGCTACTTGGAGAATGAACCAGCTGTAAGAATGCGATCGGTCATTCCCGATTGTCACAGTGAAGGAGACTTTTATCATGCCTTCCTCTCAGCTTATTGGTCTCAAGCTACACAAGACCGAGTAAAACATAGCATCATAATGATGAAACATTTCGAACAATCTGAATTTTCCAGTCTTGTCAAATATTTTGAAGACATGTTGCATAAGAATCAGTATCTTTCAAACCCATACAGCCCCTCAGAATTCATCCGCATTTGCTTACTCAAATTGCCTGAACATTTACGACATATTATTTTAGCAGGACGTTGCAAAGACGACATTGAAGCTTTTCAGGGACTGTTACAAGAACTGGAAATTGACACTGACAATCGCGGAACGCGAAAACAGGAGCACAACAATTACAGGTCACATCTGTCACAATTCCGCGATGACAGAAATAATACACGACAAGGCTATTCTTATAACGTAAATCGTGACCAAAACAGACACCACCCGTATGACAACCATTGGCAGAGTAGTAATAATTACAGGGAAAGATCACCTCTCTGCGGTAATGACTATCACAGAGACAATCAGAGAAGCAGACATATGGGAACCAAAATAATTGTTATTACGGGAGACAGAATAACTTTAGACGCAACGGTCCAGCGCGCAGTTACGATTCAGGGAGAAATTCTCCACCACTTAACCGACAAGAAAGAAACTACAGGAACTACCGACATGACGACAGACCTGAATTGCATCAGAACTGGCGGGATTCAAACAGGGCAGGGCCTTCTCGTCAGAGTGGATTTGTAGAAGTTAGGTCTCCTAATCCCAATAACGACGCGCGCCAACAGAGAAACAGATAATGACCCGCACCGCAGGCAAGCACGTGCGCCAGCTGGCTCAGAGAAAAATAACATAGACGCTAACCTTGAGAAAAATTCCAGTATTCTTTACCGACGTATACTGCATGATAATTGCATTCCAACCAAACTGTGAGTACTATGAAGAGTAAAGGATTGCACCACATTTCACATGTAAAGCCGTTTATTGAAAGATAATCTGCTTTTTAACTTAGTCTTTGGTATAAAACTTTTCACTTCACATTTCTAGTATGCTTTGTCAGACTTAAGAAACTGTTAACATGCAACAATGTTTGAAGTTAAATATCCAGTCAAGAACAAAGAGAACTTATTTAAACAGAAATTACGAATGCATTGTTATTGTGAACAGACGACAGAGTGTTATTGTGTGTGAACATTCTTGCTTGTTAGTTGCACAATTACGTAACGACTATAAGGCTCACATACTTAGAACATTCACCAGTACTGCTAATGAGATTTTAATGCAACATTTTGGTTTACTTTAAAATACATTCTGGATTTAAAGTACTTTCTGAGAGATATCAGATGACACAGTGGTTAGTTTATTTGACAGCTACACGATTATATCACGTCGCTACTAATGAGTGACACAATTTATATTATTGCTTTTGCGCTGTATCTGTTTTATATCTGCACAGTTTTTCTGTATTCTGGAAAGTAAAACATGTTTTAGTAGTAACTTTTGTGGTATAGCTACAAGGAGACAGCCTTTTCTGTAGCACAACAATACGTTACAGCACAGTACTTTCTTCATCACGGCAATAAGCGTAATAACTAAGATATCTATACTCAAAGCATTTCACTTTTGTTTATCATGAGGTAAGTACACTGACTTCTGCAGAACTTAGCTTTCGGAGCACGATAATTACGACACTTCCACAGAATTATCTTACAGCAAGACGCACAGTTTAGCGCTACAGTACACGTATTTGAGTGATTAATTTTGTACTTAAAACATTTATTTTTAAAGATTTTTGAATTACAAAGAAAATTTTCCGTGATACATTTCATTCCATTGCTGTAATCTGTAACACTTGAGGGTATAATTACATTAATCCTCAGGGGGGTACACACTTACTTTGTGTATCATGTGTGTGGCAAGCACAATGAGCCCTAGCTAATATGGTATTTGCTTATACAACTTTACACATCGGTACCATATTTCTCCAACACAGAATTACACAGCTACCTGATTATTTAACAGAGAAACAAACATTTTTTTACCACATCAGTGGCACATGTTTACACAATTACACAGTTGGGTAACTTCACACTTATGAAATTGTATTTTGTCTGTACTTGTGAACTCTTCATATTTTTTCATAACCATTGTGATACTATGAGAGCTTTGAATGATGTATTTGGTAAGGGAGCATGATTTTTAAAGTAAGTTTGAGGTAAATGACACTACTGACATGAGTAGAGAATTTTTTTTAGGTTTTGAAACTATTGGAGGAAGCTACGACGATTTTGAGATTTGGCTGAGGTTTTATGATGTTGTTTTTACGACGAGGATGTCTATTATGCTGTTGAGGTATGTTTATGATCAATAAGCTGATGCTATATAAGGAATGTGTTTACGTGTTTATATGTATATGAATAATGAATAGAAGTTAGGGACTCTGGTTTGTGAAAAAGGATGTTGGAAACCGAGAATCGTACTTTAAGAGTTATGAAATGTATGTAAATGCGTGAGTGTATTACAGTGCCTACAAAAATTTCTTGGAGACTGTTATATCAATAGGATTTTGTTTCTACACATTTATAATGCAAATTCTCAACCTGTGAAATTTTTTATATGAGACTGCCACTGCAGCGGAAACTGCTGTCGTAAATATTTCAGTAAGAAAGGTAAGCGACCTTGACGTAATGCGTTTTGGAGGCCCAGCTGAGAGGTAGTCGTCTGACAGAAGAAAGCCATTAGGTGCAAAAAAAGAAGAGGCCATTATCCTCGCTAATGACATTTCTTTGTCGAAAGCATCGCAAATACGACACGCTCAAACTTGAAAACATATGATAACACTGTGGCGCTCTTAATTTATTATATTTACTGAAATGTCTAATGAAATGACGAGAAATATTTTATGTCTATACACCTGATTATGACTACTGTCTTTCTAGTTGAGTGATTTTCTGTACTACCTTATGAAATGCCATATGGCTAATGAATGTTTCATGCCTTCCTTTGTACATATTTACTCATTTTGTTTAATATCTAGTTTCTAGCTGCACTGCAGCAATGGTTAAAATAAAATTTTACAGATGTACTAATATAAATATTTTCTGTCTACAGATCGAGTAAATAATAATTTTTTTCAAAAAGATGAGGGAGCACAAAAAGACATTTACCTTCACAGGAACTGTATTCATAATTTTCTTTTCAAGTACTTGGTAATTTTTTGTAGAATAAGTTGTGGTGCACCACTTTAATGATATAGATATTAAGATGTGAATAGACATTTCCCTTATCTGCATTGTTGTCTTTAGTGTAATATTTTTTCTGCTTGATCTTTGCCATTCTTAGGTATAAGTTATTTCATTTTCTGCTGCTGGTTGCCAGGCATAGTGCTACTGAATTTTAATTTGTGTTACTCTGCTACGCCAGATTTATTTTTCTTGTTTTTGCGCATTGCCTCATATTAGTTGTAATGTTGCATTGCTTGGTAATTTAGATTTACTGTAGGTTGCTTTGCAATTTTCCATTTTTTTGGGTCATTGCTGTTTGTGTTAATTGTTTTGTGCTGCTGCATTGCCTTGTCCCTTAGTTTAGCATCTGAGCTCAGTAGATTTAAGTTAGCTTAAGAGGGGGTAGACTATAGAAGAGAATGAGTTGCGATGAATTTGAAGAAATGCACTGAGAGGCTGTACGAGAAAAGTACAGAAAGCAGGTATAGATAGGACTTTTTGGGAATAATGACGAATGAAGGGAGATCTCCGAGAAGTAAAGAAAGTTTTGTTTGCAAAATACTGCAGTAAAAGAAACCCTGTCCTTTCCTTGTGTTATCCCACTATGTGTTTGTGTTCCCTTGTGTATTTGTGTTTTTCCTGTCTTTATGTGTTTAGCTAATAAGATTTATGTTGTAGAATTTTTCAAATACTATGTTACTTTCTTCATAAAGGTGTTTAGACATTATTTATTCTGTTTTGTTTTAATGCTCATGTGTGAAGTTGATGTTTCGAAAGTTATTCTGATCTTTTATGCATGTACTCATGTCATAATTCCTGTAACACTGAAGTATATGTCTATTTCTATTCTTTTGTAAAGCCTGTACTACTACAAATTTATCTGTATTGTTATGTTCTTTAATGATGTATTTTGTACCTTTGTTATTGTATTCTTATGTTATAAAATTGTAATTGACACCAGTTCATCATATTAAGTAACTTGTAAGTTTCATTTCACTACACACGTTTCTGTTGGTCATGGTATATGGACAATATGCGAGAAGTAGGGACTGATAGTGTTTGCACATGTGTTAATAATTCAGCAAGGGACTGGATAACAGCATTGCTGGTTCTAAGGACAATTCAAACAAATTTTTTGTGAGTGGACATGTGATGGTTTATGGACTTGCTATATTCTCCGCAAGACTCTTCGATGGTGATTGTGCACCTGCACAGTCGCAACAGATGGCTGCTGGCCGTCTCTACAAGGACTACAGTGGGTCTGCACCTTTCATGACCCACCAATACCCTTATTTCTACAAGGACTGCAGTGGGTCTGCAACTCTGGTGGCCCACCAATACCATACTGTCTACCAGGACTACAGTGGGTCTGCTCTGTGATGACCTACCTACCAATATTCTTCAAAACTTCGACTGACTCTGCGGTGGGTTTGCTCTGTTGTGGCCCATTACCTGTCTGCATGTCAAGAGTCAGCACTGTCTTTCCGTTGGAAGGACAACACTACTTCTTCAAGATTGCATGGAAATCCACTACTTCTGTGTGCATTTTCTTTTAGTGCTCAGACTTTGAGAAAACACTGCAATGTTACTGTGATGAATGATCAGGACTGTCTTTATGGACTGTGAGAAAATTTTAGCTTTTGACCAACATTGTATTAATAAGTGTGTGCATTTGATATCTTTCTTACTGTAATTACGAAAAATTTTATCAAATCGTTATTGGCCACTGCCCAAAACAACTTGTAAAATTTTTTTGTGGGGAGCATGGGGGCTATGTAAGTAGGCTGTTTATGTTTTCTTACTGGCAACGTTACGTAGCGGTCTGTGTGAGAATCACTGGCTGTGCTGTGTGCTGTGTGCAGTCTGTGGCTGGTTTGCATTGTTGTCTGCCATTGTAGTGTTGGGCAGCGGCAGCTGGATGTGAACAGCGCGTAGCGTTGCGCAGTTGAAGGTGAGCCGCCAGCAGTGATGGATGTGGGGAGAGAGATGGCGGAGTTTCGAAATTTGTAAGACTGTCATGAACTGCTATATTTATTATGACTATTAAGGTAAATACTTTGTTTGTTCTCTATTAAAATCTTTCATTTGCTAACTATGCCTATCAGTAGTTAGTGCCTTCCGTAGTTTGAATCTTTTATTTAGCTGGCAGTAGTGGCGCTCACTTTACTGCAGTAGTTCGAGTAACGAAGATTTTTGTGAGGTAAGTGATTTGTGAAACGTATAGGTTAATGTTAGTCAGGGCCATTCTTTTGTAGGGATTTTTGAAAGTCAGATTGCGTTGCGCTAAAAAATATTGTGTGTCAGTTTAAGCACAGTCCTGTATAAATTCTTCAAAAAGGGGACGTTTCATACCACGTATGTATACGATTGTGACTTTTACAGCGCCATCTATGACAAAGCGAAAAAAGTGGTCCAACTAAAACATTCACATTTCTTTATGTACTACACAAATATGTAATAAAAATGGGGGTTCCTATTTTTAAAAAACGCAGTTGATATCCGTACGACCTATGGCAGTGCCATCTAGCATGCCAACCATAGCGCCATCTGGTTTCCCCCTTCAAGCTAGATGAGTTTCGTTCTTTGTAGGTTTTTCGTTTTATGCTTATTTCGTGAGATATTTAGTTCGGTCACTATCAATGGACCACCCTGTATATTCATGGATCAGCCAAAACATTGTAACCACCGACCTAATAGTCTGTATGTCCTTTCGCACAGATAACAGGGACGACGCTTCATGGCATGGAAGCAATGAGGCCTTGGTAGGTCGCTGGAGAGAGTTGGTGCCACGTCTGTGCACACGTCACCTAATTCGCGGAAATTCCGCGAAAGGGGGCGATGAGCTCTGACGACACGTTCTGTCACATCCCAGATGTGTTTGATCGGGTTCAGACCTGGCAAGTCAGTGGACTAGCACATCAATTGGAACTCGCCACTGTGCTCCTCGTACCAGTCCATCACACTCCTGGCCTTGAGAAATGGCGCATGATCTTGCTGAAAAATGACACTGCACTCGGAAAACATGCTCGTCAAGAAGCGGTGTGCGTGCTCTGCAACTAGTGTTCAAATGGCTCTAAGCACTATGGGACTTGACATCTGAGGTCCAGTCACCTAGACGTAGAACTACTTAAACCTAACTAACCTAAGGACATCACACACATCCATGCCCGATGCAGGATTCGAACCTGCGACCGCAGCGGTCGCGCGGTTCAAGACTGAAGCGCCTAGAACCGTTTTGCCACAGCGGCCGGCTGCAACTATTTTACGATACTCCTTGGCCGCCACCGTACCTTGCAAGATCTCCATTAGACCAATGGATGTACGCGTAAGTGTTCCCCAGAGCATAACGTAGCCGCCAACAGCTTGTCTCTGTTCCGCAGTACAGGTGACAAGGGGCTGTTCCCTGGAAGACGACGGATTTGCGCCCTTCCATCGGCATGATGAAGATTGTATCGGGTTTCATCAGGCCGTGCAACGCTCTGGTACAGCGCCAACATCCAGTTCCAATGGTCACATAACCACTTCAGTCATAGTCGTCGATGTCGTGACGTTAGCATTATCGCATGCGTGGGTCGAAGGCTGCGGAGGGTCGTCGTTAGAAGTATTCGGCACACTGTGTGTTCAGACTCACTTATCCTCTGTCCATCATTAAAGTCTGATATTAGTTCCGCCATAGTTCGCCGCTGTCCTGTTTTACCAGTCTGCTCACTCTACGACGTCCGACATCTGTAATGAAGGATGACGGCCGATGTCCAAGACATCTGGACGTGGTTTCACCTGGGTTTCGTCACGTGTTGGAGACACCACAGCTCTCGTCGAACACCGCACAAGTCTTGCACTTTCCAAAACACTCGCGCCGAGCGTCCAGGCCATCACAATCTGCCCTCGTTCAGACTCAGACAGACCGCACCCCTTCCCCGTTCTACACACGGACAGCACGTTCACTGATGCTACGTGCACCGTCCACATGTCTGACTAGCAGTCATTCCCTGCCAGGTGCCACTGCTATCGCCTGGACGGGTTTCTATCGATAGTGGGTCGATGGTCATAATGTTCTGGCTGATCACCATATATTATACAAGCTGAAAATTACTAAAACCGAAAAATTGCAGGGACGGATTCCTGACTGGAACAGGAGGGAAAAAGGTCGTGTGAACTTCTGTCCGGAAATCATCGTTGCCACGGCAGATAGCGCTGAAGATTGACAGTTCCACAGTTCCTCTGACCACGTGCCATGTGTTCATTGTGCGTTGCAGGTTGTATGATTGATGCATCTAACTGTAAGCAGCAGAACGGTAAGGTATTCGTATAGGGAAGAAGCCGAGATGGAGTTTCTGAACGGCCAAGTAGGTGGGAACGGTCGAGAGGCAGCGCGCCTATACCAAAACAAATTCCGTCACAGACACCATCACACACCATTTCGAGTCCTTTTTCGGCGTTTGTGTGATCATGGCTCCTTTCACACAGGTTGTGGACTGTGCATATACCAGATTTGGAGGAACGGGTTCTACAGGATTTTGAGACGAATCCTAGTATATGTTCCATATCTGGTGTACGCACAGTCCGCCATCTCCTTGCACGTTCTTCTGCTGGAAGGACCCATGATCACACGAACGCCCAAAAGGGGTTTGAAATGTTGTATGATGGGGTTGGTGTCTGTGAGGGTACTTGCTTTGGTATAGCTGTGCTGCCTCTCTACCGTTTCCATATACTTGGTCAGACACAAACACCATCTCGGCTTGTTCTCGACATGAATACCGGACCATTCTGCTCCTTACAATACCCTGCGTCAATCACATGGCCTGCAAAACCCTAGGAACACATGGCATGTGGTCAGAGGAACTGTTATTCAAATGGTTCAAAAAGCTCTGAGTACTATGGGACTTAACATCTGAGGTCATCAGTTCCCTAGAACATAGAACTACTTAAACCTAACTAACCTAAGGGCATCACACACATCCATGCCCGAGGCAGGATTCGAACCTGCGACCGTAGCAGTCGCGCGGTTCCGGACTGAAGGGCCTAGAACCGCTCGGCCACCGCGGGCGGCGAATTGTTATTCGCCAGAGCCATCTACGGTGGCCACAATGCATTTGTGGACACATGTTCATAGGACCTTTTTTTCCTCCATTTTCAGTCTGGATTCCGTCTTTGCATTTTGTCGTTTTTATTAATATTCACCATATGTGAACGTATTGTATCCAGCTGAATACCGATATATTCCGCTCAGTTACGTATTCGTGATACTTCTAATTTTCTGAGTTTATTAAGCTTTTTGAACAAGTATTCATGTCAGCCGATTGGTTACAGTTTGTTCACATATGAATGTATCTATTATTTGTGATATAGTTCGGAATCTAACTTGATGTTCTGAAGCATGCTGTGCAATGAAAACCATTTCGCTGCGCCTTTGTGGTAAATACGAGTTTTTGAACTTTTGAGACATATTCGTTCAGCTAGAAAATCATTCACAGAGTACTAATTTAATTCGGGCTATATATTAACAGCATTGATGACGAATGAAAAAATGCATTCTTTTCAACCCCAAGTGACTGGCCAGTTTTATTTGAATTATCTGGACTAAAGGTTGTGATATTACGTATAAACGATGAAACGTCTGCCTCGGTAGCTGCGCGGTCAGCTTGGCGGATTGCCATGCGATGGGGTCAGGGTTCAATTCCTGGCAGCGTCGAGAATTTTCTCCGCTCGAGGACTATGTGTTGTCTTGTCTTTACCTTCGTATCGTCATAAATGACATTCCACTATTTGGATGTCTGTAAAGGCATGTCGCGAAAGCCAGAAAATTAAAAAAAAGAAAACACCGGAAGAAACCAACGTATATAATTTAGTTACGTTTCAACAGTATGGCTGCGTTCTCGAGTAAGAGAAGCCTGATCGCGATGAGTGCGCTTTTTGGCGAGCAAAGACAGCTGTAGGGCGAACGGCCGCAGCAGGAGGCTCATGGCTGTGGCAAGACTGTTGAACCTGGCGGCTTTGCGCAACGCCGTCCGTGGCCCCATTACGGACCGCAACACATCCTGCACCGCTACGTAACGCTGTCCCCTCCATTGGCTTGTTGGATCCCCAGTTTCCACCCTCGATGCAAATAACTATAGTGCTCCGAGAGATCCGTCTGCTCTATTTCTGTATTACTACTACATGCCTCACAAAGAAAAGTAAAGAAACCAGGAAGGGAGGATGAACCGGAATGAAACTTCAAGGGCTGAGAGAATATATGATGTTATTTCAGTGGTTGCGAAATAATCTCACTTTTATAAATAACTTGGCAATATGAGCCCTCATATCTGTACGACGTTGCTGCCCCTCTCTGGTCTGTATGCATGCATTTATTCCGTTGGGAAGGGCGTTATAAAGTTGTATTCTCTCCTGAGGCAAAATGGCGCACAGATGTTGTAACTAATTCTTGATACTCTACTAGGACTGTGTTGGCGTCAGAACTGTTCAAAAACATATTCTATCGGTGTCAGATCTGGGGGTCTCACTAGCCACAGGAGTACCTCAACATTATGATGACAGTTCATACAGATGCGTGCCATGTGTGAACGAGCATTGTCCTATTGAAAAATGGCACCACAAAACTGTCCCATGAGAGGTAACACATGAGGACACATGATGTCCATGACGTACTGTTGTGCTGTCGGCGTTTCCGCAGTCACTAGAAGCTGTGACCTTGTAATGTTTCTGGCTTTGCAGCCATCATATTCAGCTACAAGCAGCTCTTCTTAGAGCAGTTGAGAAGGCAGAAGTGGGAAGATGACGTAATGTTGTGTGAGGTAACGTCAGATGGTTTGTTCGGCATGGGTTTCTTGAAAACGACCGCCTAAATTGTGATCCTTTTCCGCGATTGGTTGTTGCGTTCGGAAGTGCGCGCAAATATGAGAATGTTCTGTTATTAATATTAGAAAAACTAAACAATGAATTTGCTTGTATTTCCAGTAAAAGCATCTCTCAACAGCAAGGTATGATTTCATTATTTGAAAAGTGTTAATTACGAGCAGTATAAAAAACAATAGCTAAACGAAAAGGCAGACGAAGCACTTCGGAGATCTTCGGATCGCGCTTAACTTGAATTGCGGGCCGGCCGAAGTGGCCGTGTGGTTCTAGGCGCTGCAGTCGGGAACCGCGAGACCACTACGGTCGCAGGTTCGAATCCTGCCTCGGGCATGGATGTGTGTGATTTCCTTAGGTTAGTTAGGTTTAACTAGTTCTAAGTTTTAGGGGACTAATGACCTCAGAAGTTGAGTCCCATAGTGCTCAGAGCCATTTTTTTTTAATTGCGGTGGAAGTAAGATCAGATCTGGTTCGGCGACCTCGAAGGACAGAAAATAAGCAGTTCATTGTTTTGTTTCTATGAAAGTGTGAAGATTGGTGATCATTTGTGATTCATAAAGTTGAATATAATTGTGCAGTATCTCGCATACTGCTAATAAAAAGCGAGTGGCATCCCGTATAAGCAAACTAATTGAAAATTTGAGTATTTATAAAATATCAGTTCCTGGTTGAGAGTTTATTAGAGCCTTAATAAACGACCTGTGTGCTGTTTTCTGCGCAGGGGACAGCAAATATAGAAGACTGCAGGGTGGTGAACATTTATTAGAACTTACGCATTCCACTCAGGGCGGTGGGAACAAATAGGTACATCGCATGTACTGCAATCTTAGTACAAACGAGATAAGTGACACGTCGTCTGTGGTAACTTAGAGGAGATATGAAGAAGAGAAATTTTCGAGGGAAAGGGTTTATCATCCGCAGGTCTATCTCATTCTCTCTCTCTTTTTCAACTTGCTGTAACCTGAAGTCATAACCTACGTCATCCCCCCCCCCCCTCCCATCATGAGGCAAGGAATACCTCTCCGAAACATTAGAAGAATGAGGCCTTTCCCCAGGTCGTCCCCATGCTTGCCGACGATAGACATTGGGCGTAGTGCAAAATCACGATTCATAGCGCAACACACAAAGCGACGCTATTTGTCAGCTGTCCATGCTTCCTGGTCCCGGCACCTCCGGAAACAGCAGTTTGTGTAATCACGTGACGGCAACCTACGCATGGGACGGGCTGCTGCTAGTCTCCTAACTTTCACGAAGGATGACACGGGTTGTCGTAGGGAGTCCATTACTTGTTGTCGGATGGGAGGTGCAGATGCGAAGCTGTTTCGATCTGTTCGGTGCAAGATACGACGATCCTCCTTTGTGGTGGCCAGACGTGGTCGACCAGAATCTATACGATGAGTGTTCAAAATGGTTCAAATGGCTCTGAGAACTATGGGACTTAACTTCTGAGGTCACCAGCCCCCTAGAACTTAGAACTACTTAAACCTAACTAACCTAAGGACATCACACACATCCATGCCCGAGGCAGGATTCGAACCTGCGACCGTAGCGGTTGCGCCGTTCCAGACTGAAGCGCCTAGAACCGCTCGGCCACACCGGCCAGCTACGATGAGTGTGTCTGCCCTCACTTTCCCATGAAGTCTAACATGGACTACTGTCACATCCGAATGCCACATAAATTTAGATGTTGGACCATTCGACCAGCCGTCCAAATGGAGACTCAGAATGAGTAGCGTTTCGAGCTTTTTCAGGTGATCATAACGTGTCTTTCACAGTGATCACTCAACATCTCACGTTGTTCGTTATATGCACTACTAGGCATGGTACAAGACTAAGCAGAGCAAGGCTAATGCACTATGATGGCCATCCTACCTGTCACATAGAATCAGAGAATTGCAACTCTAATCATTTACACTTCTGCCGATGATGTGTACACGTGTGAAGTTACATAGACTGAAAAGGATGAAGGACTTTATCGTAGCTACATTGCACATTTAGTTGATAGTATTGTGTAGCGATGTGTAGTACATTTTTAATTCGTGAATAAAATTCGTGAAATCTGATTTGATATCGTACGTTATACCGAAGACTGAAACGGAGACAGAGGATAAGCTCGGATTGGGGAAGAAAGGCGACGGATATCGACCCTGTACTTCTGAAATTAACCATCCCAGTATTAGCATTAAATGATTCAGGGAAACGACTAACGTGCGAAAGGGGATTTCAGCCAGCTTCCCTCCGAATGCGAGTCCAGTGTCGAACTACTGCGCTACCTCCTTCGGAGCCACCGGTCAAACCTCCTCCACAATATCCGCGAGATATACACACTAAGAAAAAAATACTTCTGATGTAAATGTACACACAAAGAAATGATTACAGTTTTAGAAACTTCCAGCATCCTGGAGTAGCTGTAGGTCATGTTCAAATGGTTCAAATGGCTCACATGGCTCCGAGCACTATGCGACTTAACTTCTGAGGTCATCAGTCACCTAGAACTTAGAACTAATTAAACCTAACTAACCTAAGGACATCACACACATCCATGCCCGAGGCAGGATTCGAACCTGCGACCGTAGCGGTCGCTCGGTTCCAGACTGTATCGCCTAGAACCGCACGGCCACTCCGGCCGGCTGGCTGTAGGTCAGCAACCCCAGTTAATCATTGTAACGAAAGACCAGTACAAAATTGCAAATATTACTTTTTTTTTATTCGTTCAATGACTAGTTTCGGGCCGAGACCCATTTTGAAATTATCGTAACATAGTCGAAACCATGTCAAAAATTTGCAACTGCCAGTTACAGTGATACAGACAACTCCTGTTACCTGTCTGTGCTGTAACTGTTTGTTGCACGTTTTTGACATGGTTTTCGCATCTTCGGAAATATCATTTCTGACTATGTTACGACGATTTGAAAATGGATTTTTGCCCGAAACTGGTCATCGAGTGTATAAAAAAAGTAAAATTTACAACTTTGGGCTGGTTCTTCTTTGTGCTGATTACAATTTTAGCAAAACTGGATGATTTATTCAAGGGAAAGAGCTTCACAAAATGATCAAGTTAGTAACGAATTAGTCCATCTCTGGGCCTTATGCAAGCAACTACTCGGCTTGGTATTGATTGACAGAGTTGTTGGATGTCCTCCTGAGGGATATCGTACCAAATTCTGTCCAAATCGCACGTTAGATAGTCAGAAACACAACTAGCTCTTTATTGACAAGAAGTGCTGAGTGCTATTGACAAGGGATTTCATATCGATTCCGTATTCCTGGATTTCCGGGAGGCTTTTGACACTGTACCACACAAGCGGCTCGTGGTGAAATTGCGTGCTTATGGAGTATCGTCTCAGTTATGTGACTGGATTTTCGATTTCCTGTCAGAGAGGTTACAGTTTGTAGTAATTGACGGAAAGTCATCGAGTAAAACAGAAGTGATTTCAGGCGTTCCAGAAGGTAGTGTTATAGGCCCATTAGTGTTCATTATCTATATAAACGATTTTGGAGACGATCTGAGCAGTCGTCGTCGGTTTTTTGCAGATGACGCTGTCGTTTATCGACTAATAAAGTCATCAGAAGATTAAAAAAAACTGCAAAACGATTTAGAAAAAATATCTGAATGGTGCGAAAAGTGACAATTGACCCTAAATAACGAAAAATGTGAGGTCATCCACATGAGTACTAAAAGGAACTCGATAAGCTTCGGTTACACGATAAATCAGTCTAATCTACAAGCCGTAAATTCAGCTAAATACCTTGGTATTACAATTACGAACATCAGAAATTGGAAAGAACACATAGAAAATGTTGTGGGCAAGGCTAACCGAAGGTTGCATTTTATTGGCAGGACACTTACAAAATGTAACAGACCTACTAAGGAGACTGCCTGCACTACGATTGTCCGTCCTCTTTTAGAATACTGCTGCACGGTGTGGGATCCTTACCAGGTAGTACTGACGGAGTACATCGAAAAAGTTCAAAGAAAGGCAGCACGTTTTGTATTATCGCGAAATATGGGAGAGAGTGTCACAGAAATGGTACAGGATTTGGGCTGGAAATCATTAAAAGAAAGGTGTTTTTCGTTGCGACAGCATCTTCTCATGAAATTCCAATCACCAGATTTCTCCTCCGAATGCGAAAATATTTTGTTGACACCGACCTAAATAGGGAGGAACGATCACCACGATAAAATAAGGGAAACCAAAGCTCGTACGGGAAGATATAGTTGTTCATTCTTTCCGCGCTCTATACGAGATGGGAATAATAGAGAATTGTGAAGGTGGTTCGATGAACCCTCTGCCAGGCACTTAAATGTGATTTGCCGAGTATCAAATGGTTCAAATGGCTCTGAGCACTATGGGACATAACATCTGTGGTCATCAGTCCCCTAGAACTTAGAACTGCTTAAACCTAACTATCCTAAGGACATCACACACATCCATGCCGAGTATCCATGTAGATGTAGATGTAGATGTAAATGTAGACTCTCAAACTGGTTGGAAGGCCCTGTCGATAATACTCCAAACGTTCTCAACTGGGGAGGGATCCGGTGACCTTGCCGGCCGATGTAGGGTTTGGCAAGCACGAAGACAAGCGGTGGCAACTCTCACCATGTGCGGGCGGACATTACCTTGCTGAGATTTATGTCCACGATGGCTTTCCATGAAGGGAAACAAAACTGGGTGTAGAATGTCGTCGAGACGCTGTGCTGTAAGATTCAAAATGGTTCAAATGGCTGTGAGCACTATACGACTTAACTTCTGAGATCATCAGTCGCCTAGAACTTAGAACTAATTAAACCTAACTAACCTAAGGACATCACACACATCCATTCCCGAGGCAGGATTCGAACCTGCGACCGTAGCGGTCGCGCGGTTCCAGACTGTAGCGCCTAGAACCGCACGGCCACTCCAGCCGGCGTGCTGTAAGGGTGCTGTGGTTGACAACCAAAGGGGCCCTGCTCTGAAACGAAATGAGATGGCTGCCCAGATCCTTACTCCTGGGTGTCGGGTCATATGGCGGGCGATACCCATGTTGGTACCCCATCGCTGTTTGGGGCGTCTCCAGACACGTCTTCGTTGGTCATGGGGTTCAGTTCGGAGCGGGACTCATGAGTGAAGACAACCCTACTCAGGTCAAACAGATTCGAGGCCGAATGTGCCAGACACCACTGCAAACAGGCTTGTTGGTGTGCAGAGGTCAAAGATAGTTGGCACTTGCGGCGCCGTGAGCTCAGCTCCCTTTCTGTGAGACACCTATTAATGGTCCTTGTGCTCACTGAAGCACCAGTTGCACGTCGGGTCAATGATAATGATGAATCAGTGGCTCTGAGTGCATCTCTTACGATCGCTCGGTCCGTACGTTCTGCCGTCTCTCTAGGTCGACCGCCTCCTTCTTGACACCGTGTTCGGCCATGGTTCTCCCATTTCTGCCAACATCGTCGAATAGTAGTATCGCTCCTATTCGACTGTCGAGCGATTCGCTGATTACTGAAATCGGCTTCTTCGAGCACAACTAAACGTCCTCTCTCAAATGCTGACATTTTCGTATATTGTTCCCGTGCCTGTCTGTGAAGCGTAGTTGCTGTCCAACTGAGCACACGGAATGATATTGGCAAAGAATTTATGCCCTGGTATCGATATGTCCCCTGTTTACTATCCTTGCCAACTTCGCGGTGAAACGGCGCTGCAGCGTTAAACACTAATCCATCGGCAGCCAAAGTTTACGATTTTGCATTTTCCGTCGATACCTGTGTGAATATCAATTCCTAACCAGTTTTCATAGCTCTGTCGAGATGCCTGGTTTTTTTGTGGTTCAAATGGCTCTGAGCACTATGGGACTTAACTTCTGAGGTCATCAGTCCACTAGAACTTAGAACTACTTAAACCTAACTAACCTAAGGACATCACACACATCCATGGCCGAGGCAGCATTCGAACCTGCGGCCGTAGCGGTCGCGCGGTTCCAAACTGTAGCGCCTAGAACTGCACGGCCACTCCGGACGGCGGTTTTTTTGCCTTAGAGTGTATTTTGTGCAGCTCTCACAGGGAGACCAAAAATCACGAGCCATTTGATCTCCAACTTGATGTCTGTCTTTCGCACTGGGGTATCAACATACGCCTAGAGGTCCGAATATGTGCTTGTCACTTAGTTCCACTAAAGACCTTTCCAGGGAATGTCTCTGAGAAACCAGGATGAATGCTGAAATGAAAATGGAAAACGATCTGTATAGGAGCCTCCGAAGATATTCGAGTACACCATTCACCCGATACAGTTGTAAAAGCTAGACACTGACAGTTGACTTACGACCCACTAGTTTTTTAAAAAAATAATGCAGACCAGACTATTTATCTAAATCAAACCTTTCGTTCAGATAGTAGTACGATCGCAGCCGATCTTCCAGCATCAGACCGAGCCACGAAGCTTTCGTGGCGTCGGGAGAAATCCCTCTCGCAGTTGCGGCGGGAATACATGCTCTCTTGACGGTGTGCGGTGAGAGAGACAAATTACTGGATGTGACCCACAAATTTAATAGGAAACGTTTATTAGCGGACCCTGGATTAATTCTCTCCACTGTTACACATGTAAAAATAAGGGTCTCCAGTCTTGCATTGACAAGCGAGAAAAGGTTGAACGTCCCACAACTCCAAAGTCAATAATAAAAGACCTCTAGATATCTAACTACTTTCGAGAAATATCCCGAGGTTCAACAATTGGACTGGAACAGGTTCACCTCCAACGGTGCAGAGCACCGCCTCCAGCTGGTTACCAGCAATTCCCGCTGATAATTAGCACATCAACAAAACAGGAACACGTTTCAGAGTCAACAGGCGAAATGACACTCAAAAACAAGTTTGTACGGAAACAAAGGAGATTTATTGATATTATTTAACACTAGCCAATTTAGTCACATTTATCCAGCAACTCCTCCAGCTTGCTGACGGCTTGACGCTCTGCTCTGAGAGCTCTTTCTACCGAACAAGCCCACACTCATTAATGATCATGTCTGGAGAGTTTGGTGGCTGGCGGAACTATTTAAACGCAGAAGAGTATTCCTGGAGCCACTCTGTAGTAATTCTGAACGTGAGTTGTGTCGTATTGTCTTGCTGAAATTGCCCAAGTCCGTCGGAATCCACAATGGACGTGAATGGATGCAGGTGATCAGAGAGGGCGCATAAGTGAGTGTCACCTATCGATGTCGTATCTAACGTATCAGGGGTCCCATATCACTCCAAATGCACACGCCCCACACCATTACAGAGCCTCCACCAGCGGTTGTCTCCGTACCCGTACACTTCCATCCGCTCGATTCAATTTGAAACTATACTTTTCCGATCAGACAACGTGCTTCCCGTCATCAACAGTCCAGTGTCGATGTTGACGGGCCCAGGCGAGGCGTAAAGCTTTGTGTCATAACGTCATCAAGGATAAAAAATGGTTCAAAATGGCTCTGAGCACTATGGGACTTAACATCTGTGGTCATCAGTCCCCTAGAACTTAGAACTACTTAAACCTAACTAACCTAAGGACATGACACACATCCATGCCCGAGGCAGGATTCGAATCTGCGACCGTAGCGGTCACGCAGTTCCAGACTGAAGCGCCTAGAACCGCACGGCCACACCGGCCGGCATCAAGGATACACGAGTGAGTCTTCGGTACCTAAAGCCCATATTGATGTTCGTTGAATGATTCGCACACTGACACTTGTTGATGGCCCAACTTTGAAATCTGCTGCAATTTGTGGAAGGGTTGCACTAATGTCACGTTGAACGATTATCTTCAGTCGTTGTTGGTCCCGTTCTTGCAGGGCATTTTTTCGGCCGCAGCGGTGTCGGAGATTTGATGTTTTACCAGATTCTTGATACACACAGTACACTCGTGAAATGGTCGTACGTGACAAATCCGCACTTCATAACATGCTGTGTCCCATCGTCGACTATAACACCACGTTTTAACTCACTTAAATCTTCATAACCTTCCATTGTAGCAGCAGTAACAGATCTAACAGCTGCGCCAGACGTTTGTTGTCTTATGTAGGCGTTGCCGATCGCAGCGCCGTATTCTGCCTGTTTACATATCTCTGTATTTGAATACGCATGCCTAGACCAGTTTCTTTCGCGCTTCAGTGTAGCACTGGTGGTCTGCCTGGCCTTGGTTTAGCTATGGTTGTTCCTTTCCATTTCCACTTCACAACCACATGACCAAGAGTCCACTTGGACAGCTTTAGAAGGGTTACAATGTCCCTGATGAATGTGTTACATTCAGTGACAAGTTCATATTGGAATCTCTCCTATCCGATGCATTCTTCTGTCACTGCTTCGCTTCTGACAATACAGTGCTCACCGCCCCCTATTATACTGGATGGTCCGCCTCTTGTGACGTCTAGTCGTCAGTTCGCATTTCATTGAGGTGTAAGGTGTCAGGCAAATCCAACACCTTCCATGAAAACCCTGACATGATAGCAAATCCGGCAGTATGTCACATAGCTCCGAATGAATCCTGCCATTAAATTAACCAAAGTAATACGATCAACGAGTGGGCAAATGGAATACCACAGACTAACACAAGAACGCCTAAATGCATGTTATACCTTCCCACCGTGAAACAGACGCAGTTCCGAGGGGAGAAACGAGAACAGAAGCCGAGAAGAGAGTCGTGTAAGCGAGAAGGCCCTACGATAATGGGCGGACACCCACATCGCCAGCCGACTGCCAAGACCGCCCCCCAGCCCATGTTAAAAGATAGAGCCCTCCAGACGAACAGTATAGATCTTACGATAACACTAAAAGGGCCACACCAGCTGCAAGTTTTAGCGTGAGACTATACGCTTCTCTGTTACGTAGCAAACATTAAAAAACATTGCCCAACCATGAAAAGTATAACGTTTCTCATTGGATGGACAGAATTTTTGTAGGCGGAGCTTAAAGTTAACATTGAGACCCTGATTGGTCAGTTGAAAACACAGCCAGATAGCTTTTCTTAAACCAACTTCGGTAAATTGTAGCAAGGAGAAGTTAGGAGGAGTTACTTGCGAGATGGCGAGGTGTGTGGAGCTGCGCCGCCCGCCCCTCCCTGACACTGCCTAACCAACGACAAGGTAATGAACGCACGCGATGCCGCATAACAGCGCATAAAGCTTCAATCAGAACTGCAGAAGTCTCATCTGTTACACTCCCTTTTTGCGTAATACTAGTGTCGATCGTCTATTAAAGCTCATGGTGTTTACATTTGCCACTTGAAGTAAAACTCTGAAACGCGATGATTTTTCTGTTATATAGTTATTGAGAAGCCACATCAGCCACTGTAATTTACGACAAGTTAGATAAGTAATTAAAGATGATTGATGGTCACTGTAGACCATTTTGATAGTTTTCTCTCTTGTGAAACTTAATTTAAACCTAGATTATAGATGTGATATGGCATAGGTCATCCTTCGATACATTGTAGAACTTGGAAACCCATTCAGGGAATATTCTTTCACATTTTTGTTGAACGCAGTTGGTTTTTACCATCCTGTATTAAAACATTTCCTTTTATCAATAGTGCAATTTATAAACAATGTTTTGTGAGTAGAATAAAATTTCCAATGGTAAACTTAACTGCTTTTTCGACGTTATTTTACCAGCTAACTAAAAATAGGAAAGCCTTGAACCCTTTCCACTAAATTTAGTTAGTATTAAGATTCCTTTACAGGGAGTGCAGTGGAGCTGACGCTGAAATAATTAAGTATTTGATTATATCATCGCTAGTCTCACTGAACTCTTCGGAACTCTACATGTCATGTGTAGTCTGGCGTCTCCTTACCAGCAACATGTCCCAGGTTCAAACTAGTTGCGCGAAAGTTGTAGGGGGACACGACTTAGAACAAACAGACACCACGCAGAATGTTAGAGAGGTATCCGCAACTCTTGATCTGATAGTGTAGCATACGCGCCGTAAGAAAATGTGCATCGCTGTCAACTAAGGAGTAAACGTTTGACTATTCATTTCTTATAACGTCCGAAAATGAATGTTGGATATTAACCTGAATCGTGGATACATCATACAACAATGGGTGCAAGAATTCGACCGTGGACGTATTCATCGTGTGCCGTGGCGATTCTGTCAGAGTGGATCTTCCACCGAAGGCAGAAGCAGATCTTTGGTCGGCCACCGTACGAGGAAGGCGTGTGGCGCCTGGGGAACGAGGGGAGCTGAGTCGCGAGAACTAAGTTAGCCTGGGTCCTTCGAGTAGAGCCGGCGTCTGGGGATAAAGTTTGTGAAGGCCAATGCTGCGGTGTCCAGCTCGGCGGTTGCGGCACGTGTTGTTCTGGGCCTGGCAGTGAACTACTGTCGTCGTTATCCTGAAACTGGACCCGTGGATTTGTCGTGCGTCGTCTTGCGTGCAGCATTTTACTTTCATCGACCTTTCCTCTTGGTGCCTCGGGCCCAAAATGAAAGTAATGAAAGCTGACGTATTACATGTCCTTGCAATCCCAGTTCGTGCTTTGTGACCCCCTTGACATAATCTTTCACTTCACCGTGATAGGAAACAGAGATAGCCTCGGCAGAATCTGTAATATTTATACAGGGCGTAAATTATTTAAATATATAATAATTCCAATCCCAAAGAAAGCAGGTGTTGACAGATGTGAAAATTACCGAACTATCAGTTTAATGAGCCACGGCTGCAAGATAATAACACGAATTCTTTACAGACGAATGGAAAAAATGGTAGAGGCCGACCTCGGGGAAGATCAATTTGGATTCCGTAGAAATGTTGGAACACGAGAGGCAATACTGACCCTACGGCTTATCTTAGAAGTAAGATTAAGGAAAGGCAAACCTACGTTTCTAGCATTTGTAGACTTAGAGAGAGCTTTTGACAATGTTGAGTGGAATACTCACTTTCAAATTCTGAAGGTGGCAGGTGTAAAATACAGGGAGCGAAAGGCTATTTACAATTTGTACAGAAACCAGATGGCAGTCATAACAGGCGAGGGGCATGAAAGGGAAGCAGTGGTTGGCAAGGGAGTGAGACAGGGTTGTAGCCTATCCCCGATGTTATTCAATCTGTATATTGAGCAAGCAGTAAAGGAAACAAAAGAAAAATTCGGATTAGGTATTAAAATCCATGGAGAAGAAATAAAAACTTTGAGGTTCGCCGATGTCATTGTTATTCTGTCAGAGACAGCAAAGGACCTGGAAGAGCAGTTGAACGGAATGGACAGTGTCTTGAAAGGAGGATGTAAGAGGAACATCAACAAAAGCAAAACGAGGATAATGGAATGCAGTCAAATTAAATTGGGTGATGTTGAGGGAATTAGATTAGGAAATGAGACACTTAAAGTAGTAAATGAGTTTTGCTATTTGGGGAGCAAAATAACTGATGATGGTCGAAGTAGAGAGGATATAAAATGTAGACTGGTAATGGCAAGGACAGCGTTTCTGAAGAAGAGAAATTTATTAACATCGAGTATAGATTTAAGTGTCAGGAAGTCTTTTCTGAAAGTATTTGTATGGAGCGTAGCCATGTATAGAAGTGAAACGTGGACGAAAAATAGTTTAGATAAGAAGAGAATAGAGGCTTCCGTAATGTGGTGCTACAGAACAATGCTGAAGATTAGATGGGTAGATCACATAACTATTGAGGAGGTATTGAATAGAATTGGAGAGAAGAGAAATTTGTGGCACAACTTGACTAGAAGAAGGGATCGGTTGGTAGGGCATATTCTGAGGCATCAAGGGATCACCAATTTGGTATTGTAGGGCAGCGTGGAGGGTAAAAATCGTAGAGGGAGACCAAGAGATGAATACACTAAACAGATTCAGAAGGATGTAGGTTGCAGTAGGTACTGGGAGATGAAGAAGCTTGCACAGGATAGAGTAGCATGGAGATCTGCATCAAACCAGTCTCGGGACTGAAGACCATAACAACAAAATGAAATAAAATCGTCATAAAATCTGAACAGTTTGGCTCCAAATACACGGTTGGCCGCAGGGCGTGATGGGTAATAGTATGTGTTGTATGGTTTGGTTTAGCGACAAAGTCCACTTTCATTTGGATGTGTTCGTCAATAAGCAAAATTAGCGCATTTGGGGGACTGAGAATCCGCATTCCCAATTGAGAAGTCTCTTGATCTTCGACGGGTCGCTGTGTGGTGTGCAGGGTCCAATCACTGAATAATCGGCGCGATATTCCTTGATGGAACGGTGACTACCGAAGAGTACGTGAAGTTTTTGAAGATGACTTCATCCCCATTATCCAAAGTGACCCTGACTTTGACAAGATGTCATTCATGCAAGACGCAGCTTGACCCCATCGAAGCAGGAGAGAGTTTGATGTCCTGGTGGAGCACTTTGGAGATAGCAATCAGGCTCTGGGATACCAAGAGGCCACTGGATGGGGCCTCGATTGTCTGCCATGTTCCTGCATCTGAACACATGCGACTCCTTTTTGTCTGAGGCGTCTTGTCACAGTTCGCATGGCTCCCCCGCGTCGGAGGTTCGAGTCTCCCTCGGGCATGTGTGTGTGTGTTGTTCTTAGCGTAAGTTAGTTTATCCGTCCTGGGTGGCCGAGCGGTTCTAGTCGCTACAGTCTGGAACCGCTCGACCGCTACGGTCGCAGGTTCGAATCCTGCCTCGGGCATGGATGTGTGTGATGTTCTTAGGTTAGTTCGGTTTAAGTAGTTCTAAGTTCTAGGGGACTGATGACCTCAGATGTTAATTCCCATAGTGCTTAGAGCCAACTGAATCATTTTTGGACTAGTTTCTGTGGTGCTTCAGTGTATAAGACTTGCTTAACATTATTGTACCTAGACTATAGTTCACTACCTCATTTTTCCTCCCTGTGTGGGTCATATGAAGCTCTGCTATTTGTATCTTAACTAATAAGTTTTCCTGTGTCTCAGGTGCGCCTGCCGCATTTATTTCAGTTCGGCTGGGACCTTCCAGCTGCGGGAGCAAGCTGGGATCGCTTCGGAGTGTTCGGTCGGTTTCACCGTCCTCCTACTTTCCGCAAAGGCTGCGTATACGTCGGAATGCTAGTCGGTGTGTAACGGCAGCAAGGGGCTCCCAATCCGTACACGGAACCCGCGTCTCTCAGTGTGCCGATCCCGTAGACAAGTCAAGTTCGTCAAAAATTATTGTGTACACTCTTAGCTCCATGGTTTCGAGTTTTGATCTAATGGTTTTATTTGCTATCTAGTCAGATTATGATGTGTCTCCTGTTATTGTCTATCAGCAAAATAAGTTATTCGGATTGTCAATTTATGGTAAAATTTTAACACTGAATGTTTTTAAACTTTTTTTTGTTGGCAGGTTGGTGCCAGTTAATTGTTCCTCGGGGCCGCTTTGGATTTTCTCTAATTAAATACTTATCTGGTTTTGGGAGGGACACTTATTTCCTGAAGAAGTACTCAATGCTTAAGAAATTGTGGAAGTAAATGCCTTTCATGTTAGTGCCCTGATAAAAGAAATAATTCCATGAGCGATATACTATTTGTTTTAACCTCTTTGGAGACATTTTGTGTCATATTGATTATCTGTCTTATAATAATGCGTGGCTTTAAATTTTTTCCTTGTCAGATCAGGGTCAGTTAACAATTTTAGTGGATCTTTTCAATATTGTTATCAATCAGTTATTCTTGTTAACTGCTAGCCCTTCGTATTTATGTAGTAAAGACAGGTTTGTGCTTTTTATCAGACCAGCGAATGTTGTTGAACAGAAAATCCCTGGGGTCCAGTCATTCTAAGGGCGCCAAGACTCGGTATCATATCAGTAACACAAAATATTCTCGGACGAATCTGTCTTCTGTTGTGCTAAAATTGTGTTCTCGTACTTAATAAGTAACTGTTTTCAGTTGCTAGAATAACAAAGATACTGTAACATTCCATATGTTCAACACGCGAAAGTCGCATAGTAACTGTTTTAAAACTCAGGTTCGTCTTAACATTTTTATTTTCGCCCATTTGAAACTGCGGATTTCTATTAGTATTAGGGTACCGTATCTTCAAAAAGACACAATGCAATATGAGCGGGGGAGAGGCATTTTTGCCTTGCAATGACGTTTGTTGAAATCTGAAACTGGTAACATTGGTTTTTAAAATAATTTGATTTAGAGGCAAATTTGGACAGGTTGTTGTATTAAAAAGGTCTGTAAAACCAAGGAACTTCAAGTGCTCTTTGTCTCATGATGGGACTTAAAATTTTATACCTTTCTTACGAAAAATTCGTTGCGTTACACCTCGCTCACTTGGAGCCACTAAACGAGTGCTTGGGGATGAGAAGCGTTGCATATGATTGTTGTTTCGGCATAACTCTAGTCTTACTTTGTCCTTTGTAAGTCCTTGACAAATTTATAACTTAGTTTTTATACCATATCTCATGTCTAAAGCATTCTTTATTGGCGCAGATACAGTAACTTTTCTCAGTTTGCCGGCCGCGGTGGTCTAGCGGTTCTGGCGCTGCAGTCCGGAACCGCGGGACTGCTGCGGTCGCAGGTTCGAATCCTGCCTCGGGCATGGTTGTGTGTGGTGTCCTTAGGTTAGTTAGGTTTAAGTAGTTCTAAGTTCTAGGGGACTTATGACCTAAGATGTTGAGTCCCATAGTGCTCAGAGCCATTTTTTTTCTCAGTTTTTCGAATAACCATTTAAACATACATCTGCATGGAGCTTTGACGAATAATTATTTGATTCGAAAGCATTCTTAAAATATCGTCTGTTTTAGTCTCGGAAAGAGTGGGACCAGATAGTTTGCAATTTACCGTTGTCATGCTATCTGGCGAACTCATGCTGTGCACAATATTAGCAATGCATCTTGCTGCTGTGTCAGCTGAAAGTTATACTAAACGCAGAGCTTTGAAAAGAAATCAAATATTACTGCGCTGGGTAGTGTGTATGATGACGTGATATCTCAGCACTACCGCACACCGAAGCTAACCCGACAGGATGTGATTATGCTTTTATTGCTATTAGTGTCCTTTGTAAAGGACGTCGCTTTTGTGCGCCACCGTATCGCATATAGCAGTCCAGCGGCAGACAAAAATGTTCACGACGACCGTAGCTTATCCATAAAACTATGCGATTTACTTTTGCTGTTGTAGTACTGAACTTTCTTTAGCAACTTACAGGCAATATGAATCGCATTGCAATTCTTCTCAGTATTCGTGTGTGTATAAAACTTGTTTTCTTGACCGTTCCAGATAATACATACATTTTGTAGGGTTTCTTGCAGTCGGTAAAAACAGAACCCTTGTAGGATCACTTTGTAGTCCATCCCTTTTTCTCAGGAACCGGTAGACGTATAAAGTTGAAATTCATGTCACATACTAAGGCTTATGGTCCCTTGGTTGTGTAAAACAAAGAAACTTTTAAGTCAGTGCAACCATACGGCATTTATGTGAAGTATTTTGATACTCGAAAACTCACTCATTAAAACCTGTAAGGTACTTCCCGATGATTTAGAATGACGAAATTTTACAAGAAACAAGGTTTCACTCTTTAATATGGTGACCCAGTCAGCCTTAATGGAGAAGCCGGACGGTGTGGCCGAGCGGTTCTAGGCGCTTCAGGCTGGAACCATGCGACTGCTACGGTCGCAGGTTCGAATCCTGCCTCGGGCAAAGATGTGTGTGATGTCTGTAGGTTGGTTAGGTTTAAGTAGTTCTGTGTTCTAGGGGACTGATGGCCTCAGATGTTAAGTCCCATAGTGCTCAGAGCCATTTGAACCATTTGAACCTTAATGGAGAACTAATGATTACTATAATAATGGTCGCCTACCTCTTGCTTGACTTTCTCACATTTATATTATTTATACTGAAACATTCTCGAAAATCTTGGAATCCCTGGGAGCGATATTTTGCCAGTATCAGAATAGATAAAAGGCAAAAATGGTAGACATTCTCGAGTCCCTGAATGGATGACCTTCGTATATCCATAATAAAATTTGTACGGAACCAAGTGTTCGCGGTTCCTACTCTCCCCTGTCCAATTTTGTTTCCGATGCCTGCCTCAGTCATCTTATATTGGAAAATTTGGAAATTTGTGGTAGGTTCCTACGGGACCAAACTGCTGAGGTCATCGGACCCTAGGCTTACACACTACTTATTCTAACTTAATCTAACTTACGCTAAGTACAACAGACACACCCATGTCCGAGGGAGGACTCGAACCTCCGACGGAGGGAGCCGCGGGACCAACCCGCGTGGCATTTCATATTCGAATGACTGAGACAGCTAGGCAGTTCCCACAAGTTGTAGGACGAAAGTGGTAGAATATATTTCTGTTCTCAATTTTTTGGTATATTTAGCAACTATTTCGCTCAGATGTAAAAAGAAGGTTAGAATTTAACGTTCCGGTTGCGATGAAATTATTAGTGATGGAGTATAAGGTAAGATTGGCATGGAAATCGTCTGTGTCCGTTTCAAAAGAACCATCCACGTATTAGCCTTAAGTAATTTAGGGCAAGAATTGAAAAACTAAATCTCGATGTCTAGACGGATATTAGCATCATTGTCTCCCAGCAAGCGAGTCCATCATCTTATTAGTGCGCCAGTCTGTTCAGTGGATTCAGATTTAGGCGGTCGCGATGTGTCTATGTTCTGCTACCTGATAGTTCCCTGTTTTTACGTGAAAACGTCTATTCGCTCGTTGCTCGAATCTCCTTATGTAACAAAATACTGTTATATTTGAATCACTGATAACTACCATACTAATAATACTTAAACAATGGTTGAGCCCACAACGGATATGTAATATCTGTACCTGTTTGCCACAGAGTATTCGTTTTGCTCTGACGTCATTGTACCAGTGCAAGCGTATGCCTGTGTTCGTTGCGAATTAGCTTTGTGTAAATCTGTAAATTGGTGTAGCAGGGGAGTGTGTTTAGCTAGGTCATTGGTTCGGGTATCATTGTGAAGAGCTTGTGGAGCACTGATAGCACCCAAAGTGAGACAACAAAAATATTCTCCGGAATACAAGTGAAAATTTGTATTAGACATAAAATTACAAAATAATCGAAGATATCGTTGCGTATGACTCGCAAATATCCTCGGAATTATGTAAAACGTAAGTCAGAGGAAATCTCGCATTTAAAAAATTCAGTGCCCAGCGAATGCGAGAGTTACGTCAGCGCTGAAAAGGAAATGAAGAAACAGCGGAAACCGATTACATAGCTGCCCCATGCGGGCATACAGTGGTACCGATAGTACAGACCATTGATTTATCTATTCTGTAACCATTATACTACTCTGTATAACCCCTGTATTAAAGAGCTTGATAATTAAATTACTTACAGGGTGACGATTATTGAACTACGTGAAAAAGCGTTAATTAGTTACAAACTACGGTGTGCACACACTTTATTCAACATGTAAACGTCGCTACACATATTCGGATTCAGATTATGACATGTTCGGTATGCTTGACATCAATGGCGATGATTTGGCGCAGACGAATAGGGAAATTCTGGATGACCAGCTGAAGTGTCGGAACATCGATGCTGTCGATGACCTCCTGAATGGCTGCTTTCAGCTCAGCAACCGTTTTGGGGTTAGTGCTGTACACCTCGTCCTTAATATAGATGTAGTCCCACAAGAAAGAGTCGCATATGTTCAGATCCGGAGAACATGGTGGCCAATCGAGGTCCATGCTCGTGGCCTCTGGATACCCCAGAACCAAACTGCTGTCCACGAAGTGCTCCTCCAGGACATCAAACACTCTCCTGCTTCGATGGGGTCGAGCCCCGTCTTGCATGAACCACATTTTGTCGAAATCAGGGTCACTTTGGATAATGGACATGAAATCATCTTCTAAAACCTTTACGTATCGTTCGGTGGTCACTGTGCCATCAAGGAATATTGCGCCGATTATTCCGTGACTGGACGTTGCACAACACACAGTGACCCGTTGAGGGTGAAGAGACTTCTCGACCGCGACATGCGTATTCTCAGTCCTCCAAACACGCCAATTTTGCTTATTGACGTACCCATCAAAATGAAAGTGGGCTTCGTCGCTAAACCAAATCATCCTGCGCATACTAATTCACATCATATCCCTCGGCCAACAGTGCAATTTGAACGTCCTAACGCAAACCGTTCAGAAGTTATGACGATTTTACTCCATATAGTTAAAAATTGTCATCCTGCATAAATACGAAACACCTGTACTGATCTTATCCTGCCGTTTTCACGAAAAATCTACAGTGTGGACACGAAATCCGAACCCAGAAATTTTTTAATGCCTCCTACTACTTTAAAAAACGTCAGTATAAATTTCCATCTCATTAACAACGTAACCAAATAGTGGAGAAAAATTTTTACAGTCTGTGAAAATAACATTTTCCTCATCAAGCAAAGTGTCAAACTTAAAATACAGAAACGTTTCTGCTATATCGAGGATAAAAAAAGTCTGGACTTTTTGTAATAGTAAGTACGTACATAACTGAGCGTTTCATCTACGATGTGGTCATTAAATACAGAGCACAATTTATGATAGCACAAGCAAAGGGAAGGAAATTGGCATTTCCTTTTCAAAGGGACCATCCAAGTGTTTGTGTGAAACAATTTAAGGCACCTAAATCTGGACTGTTGGTCAGGAATACAAATATCACGTCTCCAGACCGTATTTCCTAGAATGCCCTGGGAGTAGTAGCGCTGTGGGAGTACAAGTGCAGTCTGTATTGTCGCAAGATTTCTGAGGACATCAGCAGTGATGTCATCATGCACTGTTGCCAGTTTTCTCCCCCGGCCCTCTGACATAGGACAGTTGCCTTACGTATAAAATGGCGAAAATACAAAATTAAGTACAAAATTCAAAATACACCAATTGCCATATGTATAAAATGGCAGGAAATTACAAAAGTGGTGGCAATATATATATATATATATATATATATATATATATATATATATATATACACGTAAATGATTCATGGAAAATGTCATATAAAGATGTGAAACAAATACTAACAAAGAGATAGAGGGGCTGGCCAGTACTTACCTCAGCTCAGTACAGCCGATAGACACACAAAACAGAACAGAAAATTTACATACCCTAGCTTTCGGAACTTTGTTCCTTCGTCAGGGAGGAGAGAGGGGAAAAAGGTGAAGAAGGGAAAGTGGATTCAGTTACTCACAACCCAGGTTATGAAGCAACAGGGGAAAGATAAACAGCGAGAGTAGCAAAGATGGAGGCATGGGTGTCAGAGGAAAGCCAAAGATATTCTACTGTAAATACTGTGCCAGCTTCAAACCAAAGAGGATGCATACAGAAGTAAAGAGGTATATAGTACAAAGATAAACACAACTAGGATGAAAAGAGTGAATGGCTAGAGGAAAGGGAAAGAGGAGAAGACTGAAGAGTAAATGGGAGTGAGGTTGGTTAACGTAGGTTCAGTCCGGGGGATGGTGGGATGAAAGGATGTGTTGGAGTGCAAGTTCCCATCTCTGCAGTTCCGAGGGACTGGTGTTGGGTGGCAGAAGCCAAATGGGCATATGGTGTAGCAGGTTGCTAGGTCCCTAGAATTATGCTGGAGTGCATGCTCTGCTACTGGGTATTGGACATCTCCTAGGTGGACAGTTCGTTTGTGCCCGTTCATGCGCCCAGCCAGTTTAGTTGTCGTCATACCAATGTAAAAGGCTGTGCAGTGCAGGCATGTCAGCTAATAAATGACATGTGTTGTTTCACATGTGGCCCTATGTGGGGTTTTCTGGACTCCTATGACATCACAGCTCAGAATCTAGTTGTCAAGTATAAAGTTTATGGATATTCAAAAGAAACAAGGTGAAGCATTGTCCTGTTGGTATGAGATCCAAAAAATCCAAACGTAGCAATCCAAGATGGTGGACCTGAGAATATAGGTGCATCCTTAATGCTGGTCAGATTTCCCCAGCGCTATTATGTCAATATCCAGTATGGTGTACTGGGAATATATGTGCAACCTGCACAGTTGTCAGATGTCATGTATTCTAATATGATGATCCTGCCCTAAAAGTGGCATATAGTTCCTCAAATTCAAGATAGCGTTGCAAGATGGCCACTTTACATGTTAAAAATAAGTGTATCAGTTGTAGTAGTTCATACCTTTTTTTTTACAATTCAAACAATGTTTATTAACAAAAAGCAAAGTATATAATCTATATACACAATGTTTACAAAAATTAGTTATCAGTATACAGTAAAGAAATATGTAAGAAGTAAATCTTACACATTGGTGCACTTACATGTTTTTGAAATACACTTTTCAGTTGACCTTAATGCACTTGTATGGTTTTCAACAACTTTAATATTTTTTGAATTATTTCGTGCGTGGTACCTTCACCTGCCATTCCCTTCATTTGATCGTTGTACAATTTCGACCTTAGGCCATTTCCAAGGATCTAAAACGGAAGCATTATACAAAGTATGCAATAGTATCAATTATGAATTTAACATAGGAACAAGTCATATCCCAAGATTTATAATTTACTTTATGAACGATTATGTCACGTTCGTCCTAGCTCCTATGACAGCACGTAGTCGTCACAGAATAAACAGGAAATAGGTTTTTGCTATTTTAGCAGCACATTACTTTTCAGCAGTTGTTGCAGCGCTCTTATACATACGGTCGATGTTTTTAACGTACTTACACTAGGAAGATTGGAATAGTTGTAGTACAGTTTCTGACAGTGTCACTCTTTAAACACTGTTGGCTTTGAATATTTACAATTCACTTGTGAGACATTACATTAAAATAAACTAATACAGTATAATAAATGAAAAGCCGAAAACCGGTTAACAATAAAAGTAATAATGTAGAACAAAAGCAAACTGGTGCTTTTCATTTATTATAATGTTGTTCTACCAAGAACCGACGGAAGATTCTGTTAATATGAACTAATACAGTTTTTATTTCTATAGCAAGCAGCAGTGAAACCTAAGCTAGTGTTCAGGCAATACACAGGGTGGACATTAATAAAACTGACAAACTGCAGGGATGGATTCCTGACTAGAAATGGGGGAAAAAAGGTCCTATGCACATGTGTATGGAAATGCAATGTTGCCATAGTAGGTGGCCCTGACGAATGACAGTTCCTCCGACCACACGCTGTGTGTTCGTTGCGTGTTGCCGGTAATAGGGCTAGTAGCGATTGTTATGGAGGATGCACATAATCGTACTTTAGCTTACACCGTGTTGGCGAAACACTTGCCTGGAGCTTCTTGGCCATACACAATCACCATTTTAGCTCCTTCCCGACACGACTACCGGACCATTCTGCTGCTGTTTGGTAGTGGTGTAAAACGAGTGAAACTCCAGCATTGGTCCTATAAATCTGAAACCGTTTTATTATTATTATTGCATTCGATTTCAAACACAAAGTGATCATGTTCAGTACAAGACTAAATCCTGAGCACTCATACAGTGATGCACGAAATACAGCTTCAAACGCAGATGTTTATCGTGAAGGACACGCCAACTATCAGGTAAGGTTCAAAATGACTGCTTGTTCAGCAGTCTCGCTTCGTAGCCACGTAAGCAGCTGCGATCGCACAGAGGGAGCCTCGACAGATCAAAATGAAATTAGTGTTGTTTTATGTGGTAACCAATTAGCGCCTTAAGATGAGATTACAGAGGAGGAAAATTCTTGTGGCAAAACGCATCAACCATGCTCCGTCAAACAAAAAACTTATCTTAGAACTACTCATGTTGGTGTGTTACTCTCTCAAGGCGCAGTTGTGAACCAAAGGCAGCAGCTTTCAACCAACAAAGATAGTACCGGCATGCAAAACTCATGTCACAGCCCCCCAACGTTGCTACTATCTATTACTGCCACTTTTGATGGTGCCTAATGGCACAGGAGCTTTATGGTACGTTTTACTACAGAATGATATAAATGTTTTTATATGATTGGTAGTACGTCTTGTATTGTGATTTATTGACTGGTTTCCTTGTTTTATAGCATTTGATAATGGGATAACGTAGTCCCGAAACATACTGTGGTAAATTAAAAAAAATCACACATTTCACAACTGATGGCGTAACATTCTCAGTACCGATACACAAGACAGTTGTATGATGGCTTCACATCGGAGATTTGATAATGAGCTTTTCCCCATTACTCAGTAGTTCACTGTTATTTTACGTATTCTGTTTTCTGTCATACTTGTGGTGTGGTTTCTGCATTTATTTCTATACTTACTAATTTGATCGTTTACTCTTTCAACTCCGAATTGTCTCTGACTGCAGTGTTCCTCATACTGTCTGATAGCCTTCTGTCAGCTTCACTTCTTAGAAATCTCATCGCCACCTCTAGTACTCTGTGCTTATTTTCAGCTTTTATTGTCCATATTTCGCTGTCCGTTGATTCACAGCAGTGCAGTAACACCAAGCTGTTTAACAGATGTCAGCCAATCCGTTCCACGCCCAGAAACTGCTATTGCATTATACTTATGTAAGTTTGATTTCGGTGTGGTCGAAACAAGTAAAATTTGTCCTCTACGTAAAGAGTGACTTTGTTACAATATTACCACATTAGAGTGCACAGATACCATTAATTCCCTTTGGAATATAGCTCTTTTATGCCGTCAGATGAACTCACTGTTAGATGACTTGAGCTACAGTTTTGCGCTTTGTAGCTTCTCTTACGATTTCATATAGATCACGTAAAATGTGGTTGTCTAAGGCTCTCTACGACGCTAGAAGTAGGAATATACTTTGGATGAACATAGATAACTTAGTGGAAATTGGGGTATTAGTAAACTAAGCATAAATTTTAAAAAAAATCGTTTTTTAAGGGCTTAGATTTTTCCGATATGGCTTACCATCCCCTTAGCAGCTAAGTCGTTTGAGATAGGGCTGACTAATAGCTGATATCTATCATTCTGCTGTGAGCATGTATCCGTAAAACAGTCTGTGTTCTGATAAAAATGTATAGTAATGTCTGGTATAAGAATTCTGAAAGCTGCTGGAAGAGTCTCACTATCGAAAGAAGGAAACGATTAACAGCTCTTATTTGTCCGTCATCCTAGGGGTTGATATGTGAGGTGATTGTGAATAGACATAATAAACAATTGGATTACACTGTGCTAAGGTGTTACTAAACTATTATTGTTTTTAGTGGAGGTAAAGCGATTCAAACCACATATTTTTTGTCTCGTATTATTACGGATAGCAGTCCAACAAACGTTATTAACGATTTATAATTATGCTGAAAATTCTGTAACATGAAAGCATGAATGTAAAACATTTTTGCAGTGCTGACTGAATTAATAACGAATTCGTTTATAATAACAGTTTCGATATAGACAAACATCTTAACATCTGTGGTCATCAAAAAGTAATCCCTTACAGTTAACCGCAGTTAACCGTGACGGCAGATAAACTGTTATTAATGCTACTGATGTAGAAAAGGGAGCAGGTAGACATTTGCTTTTAACTTTCTTTTTTTGCTCGAAAGTTGACTTTAATGTCACAACTGTGCAACAACATTAAAGATATGTTCCCGTTAGCAATTTATTAGTGGAAGTAAACTGTTTATTACGTCACAGGATGAAGATGGATTGACGCTGTGAGGCTGAATGAAAAACTGATCGCAAGTTTTGACTTCGAACACCTTTTATGTCTATTCACAGTACTGGTAACGATCAAATAGATCATAAGTTCTTACCTATTATCTTGTTTCTGTATTTGAGAAGATACTTGGCAACATCATATTATATTCTTTTTGGGAACTGTCATTACAAAGAGATTCATTACATAAGTAAGTTAATCCACATCCATGCGTATTATAAAAGTGTATCTATGTATGTACGTTCCACATCTCCTCCTAAACAACTGAATAGATTTAAACCAAAATTGGTACACATATCACTCACTGTCTGGAAAGAACAACTTTGGTGGTAAAAACCACCTACCTATCAAAGGGGTGGGAGTGGGGGTGAAAAAGGAGCGTAGCACAAGACGCACAAATAGCCAGACTATATTCGTCCAGTGTTTGAGAATGAGAGCGCTTAGTGATTTTCAACTGCCTTTACTCATAATTTCAAACATTTACGAAACTTTTTCTTGCTGACATTTCCCACAAAATGATGAAGCGAGATAAGTTTACCACCTATTACATATTCGCCGTTGATGCAGTAAGACTTCCGCATCAGGAATGACCTTTTAATTTATTCCTTCTTTACTACTAACTTTATTTGCAAGACATTTTGCAAACAGTATTCACATATATCAGAGAATGCAGCTGCAAAAATATATCATTGTACGACCTATAGATCAGTAGATACGACGTCACATACAGTGAGCTGGGTGAAACAGATACTACAAGGCGAAATCTGCTAGAGATAAAACTGAAATATGTGTACAAAAATGTGTTAAATATGTTAAACATGGGTGAAATATATGTGAGCTATGTGTACATTGGCAAAGGCACGAGTGTAAAGCTCGTCCTAAACCCGTGGATTGACTTCAACCAAGCTTGGTACCATATTATTTCTGGGAAGAAATACTGTGGGGATAAGAACCAGCAAACTCCTAATGAGTAGTTGATGATAGCGTGGAGAGAGAAGGGCGGAGGAGGAGATAGGCAGAGAGGGGAAAGACGAGATGGACACAGGAGGGAAGAGGTGATTAACAGAGAAGGGGGAGGGGAAAATGGACAGAATGGGAAGGGGTGGAGATGGACCGAGAGAAGGGGAGGGGATATTTATAGAAACGATGGAGCTAGAGGCGGACAGCGAGAAGGGAGAGGAGAAGCTGGACGGGTAGAGGGGGGAGGAGGAGCCGGCCGCGTGGAAGGGGAGGGGGAGGAGATGGGCACAGATGGAGGGAGGAGGGGATGGTCCTTGAGGGTTTGAGGAAGCGATAGAGGGGGAGGAGGTGGTCCTTGAGGGGTTGAGGAAGCATTGGAGGGGGAGGAGGAGGTGGTCCTTGAGGGGTTGAGGAAGTGACAGAGGGGGAGAAGGAGGTGGTCCTTGAGGGGTTGAGGAAGCATTGGAGGGGGAGGAGGAGGTGGTCCTTGAGGGGTTGAGGAAGCGATAGAGGGGAGGAGGAGGAGGAGGAGGAGGAGGTGGTCCTTGAGGGGTTGAGGAAGTGATAGAGGGGAGGAGGAGGTGGTCCTTGAGGGGTTGAGAAAGCATTGGAGGGGGAGGAGGAGGTGGTCCTTGAGGGGTTGAGGAAGCGATAGAGTTGGAGGAGGAGATGAACTGACGGTGAAGCAGCAGATGGAGAGAGGGGGGAGCAGGAAATGAACGAATAGAACATTGGAATTGTGTATAACTGGGCAATGCGTGGTACTTAGCTAGTATATTACAGACCTCAGGTAAACAATTTTTGAGTATCTTACTACCATCTGGCGAGCAAGATGTATGAGACAGGCGAAATACCCCCAGACTTCAAGAAGAATATAATAATTCCAATCCCAAAGAAAGCAGGTGTTGACAGATGTGAAAATTACCGAACTATCAGTTAAATAAGTCACGGCTGCAAAAATATTAACACGAATTCTTTACAGACGAATGGAAAAAATGGTAGAAGCTGACCTTGGGGAAGATCAGTTTGGATTCCGTAGAAATATTGGAACACGTGAGGCAATACTGACCTTACGACTTATCTTAGAAGTAAGATTAAGGAAAGGCAAACCTACGTTTCTAGCATTTGTAGACTTAGAGAAAGCTTTTGACAATGTTGACTGGAATACGCTCTTTCAAATTCTAAAGGTAGCAAGGGTAAAATACAGGGAGTGAAAGGCTATTTACAATTTGTACAGAAACCAGATGGCAGTTATAAGAGTCGAAGGGCATAAAAGGGAAGCAGTGGTTGAGAAGGGAGTGAGGCAGGGTTGTAGCCTCTCCCCGATGTTATTCAATCTGTATATTGAGCAAGCAGTAAAGGAAACAAAAGAAAAATTCGGTGTAGGTATTAAAATCCATGGAGAAGAAATAAAAACTTTGAGTTTCGCCAATGTCATTGTAATTCTGTCAGAGACAGCAAAAGACTTGGAAGAGCAGTTGAACGGAATGGACAGAGTCTTGAAAGGAGGATATAAGATGAACATCAACAAAAGCAAAACGAGGATAATGGGATATAGTCGAATTAAGTCGGGTGATGCTGAGGGAATTAGATTAGGAAATGAGACACTTAAAGTAGTAAAGGAGTTTTGCTATTTGGGGAGCAAAATAACTGATGATGGTCGAAGTAGAGAAGATATAAAATGCAGACTGGCAATGGCAAGGAAAGCGTTTCTGAAGAAGAGAAATTTGTTAACATCGAGTATAGATTTAAGTGTCAGGAAGTCGTTTCTGAAAGTATTCGTATGGAGTGTAGCCATGTATGGAAGTGAAACATGGACGATAAATAGTTTGGACAGGAAGAGAATAGAAGTTTTCGAAATGTGGTGCTACAGAAGAATACTGAAGATTAGATGGGTGGATCACATAACTAATGAGGAGGTACTGAATAGAATTGGGGAGAAGAGGAGTTTGTAGCACAACTTGACGAGAAGAAGGGACTGGTTGATAGGAGATGTTCTGAGGCACCAAGGGATCAGAAATTTAGCATTGGAGGGCAGCGTGGAGGGTAAAAATCATAGAGGGAGACCAAGAGATGAATACACTAAGCAGATTCAGAAGGATGTAGGCTGCAGTAGGTACTGGGAGATGAAGAAGCTTGCACAGGATAGAGTAGCATGGAGAGCTGCATCAAACCAGTCTCAGGACTGAAGACCACAACAACTACTGTATTCATCATAGTCGTTATAAAGTTAATTTTTAAAGACTAATTTATATAAATAACTCATTTTAGATATGTTGGATGGAGATGAGTTGCACGAAACCTAGTTCGGAAAGATCTTCTCATAGAACATAGATTAACAATGAAATTGCTGTTTCATCCTAAATTATCTGCTATTAGCAGGAAAAAAGTTTTTGAAACAGTCTGTAATTTGAGAGCTATCTGTAATTAACTCGTCATTTAGCTTTGCAAGGATTATCCCATTTTCTTCTCTGATTTTGTCGCTGTCAGTTTGTACTATGCCTCAAACAGTACACCTTGCTTTTGGGGGAGCAACACATGATGTTGCAAAGAGAGTAATGTGTAGTAGTTGGCAGAGATATTTTTGGAATTTCAATTTAAAATGTAAATAGTTCTTATGTTTTCCCATCATCAAATTGATTCAATAAATTATTTACGTGTTCTTAAAAATTCTTGCTAGATCCCTTATGCGTATAATATTCAGCTACTGTAACTCTGCATCTACTAAAAATTGATAACAAAATAAGACTTTTTCTGTCTCACCACTCATTTTCGATGGCTTCCCAGACCATAACACTAGGGGGAAACAGTCATGTCTTCCAAAACCATCTCAGAGCGTATCTTCCCTCCTTGACACATCCATACTCGCAGCTGAAAGGCAGCCCAAACATTGTAGGCCCGATAGTTATCCCAGAAGACGATGCAGCAGTGCGTGTTTCCCGCGTACGGTACCACTCCAAACACAGCTGTCTGCATTGTGGTGTTAACGGCGGTTCTACAAAAGCTCAGTTACGACTAGTTTACGACCAGTGATGCGGGATGGCCAGGGTATTATGCTGAGTTAATTACTTGTGGCCGGATGGCAAGAACAGATCAGCTCACTGGGGAAAATGTTAATCACCCCCTCAAAAGAGCACACTACTAGCTGTGGATTGTCGTAGATTACGGATGCCCGACCTTTTAACTTATGTGGGCCACACTGGAAGAAAATGAGTATTTTTCAGCTGCACATAGTATGCTTAGAGGAAGAAGTACAGATACGGAATGGGGGTAATAATATGGAATACTGTGATATCTTGCGTTGTAAGTGCCGTACTTTGGTTAAATGCTTAAAAACTGCGTTTAGCAACTGTAGAGTGCTTTGGGATGCATTCGTATTACAGTTGACAGCCACTACGAGTGAGTGAAGCCGTTATAACGAATTTACTGGGAGGCATAATTGTTGCAAACTACTGGTTTTCAGTTTCATTCATGTCGTAACACATGAATTATTAATATTTTTTGTAAACAGACGTTTAGCTAATACATTAAGCTGTAAAATGGCTTGTTTGTTGCCTCTTCAAATGTAATTTTGATTTTATTTGCGTTTCTGATTTCATGATGACTGTGTCACTAGTATTCCATACTTGTACCCTAGTATTCCATATTTGTACCGTACTTTCACAACCTGTTTCACTTGTAGGAATTGCTTCAGAAATGACTTCACGAGCTCGAAAACAGTGAGATGAGTCTGCTATGCAAATAGCAATTAAAAATGTTAGAGAAAAGAAAATGGACCACTCCAGAAATGTTGATGCTGTAAATCTCGCGTGCAGAACCATGTCAAAACTTTGTGTCTGCCTCTTCATGCCTCCCACAAGATGCAACCGCTAGATGGAACTTTCATGAGTCATTTGAAAGCCTGGTACGCGTGTGGGTGAGGGAAAATGCGGGGCCAGTAACGAACATGGACATCAAGCAACTGAATGGGGAAGTCTGCCTCAAGTGCCAGGCAGGGGAGATAGAGCTGTCAATGCGTTTGGGCTGACAGGACTATACCCGTTAAACCATAATTTTTCATGGACGCAGATTTCATTGCCAGCAATGAAGGAATAATTAAGAATTTACCTAATGATCCAGTCAATGAACCATCTGCAGGAGCTCTGGCTTCTAAACGTGGAAACACTACTGTTGTAGTCAAGGGAGAAACATCTGCTGCCACATCTGAAATTACGCCTTGACAAATCTCACACACTACACAAATAAAGAAGAGACCAGGAATGAAGGGAAGAAAAGTAGGTCTTTCAGGAGGCCTAACCTTGTCTCCATAGAAGAGATCTCTGGTAGTACCGACAACATCAACAAATAAACTGGAGACAAAGAAGCAGAGGCCACCAAAGCCTAGGAACCAAGAATCATCTGATGATGTTTTTAGCGTGAGAGATGATTTGTCCGCCCTTAGTAGCGTTCTGGGCAACAGTGTACCCACTAATGAAGGTGGCAATTGCCTCGTTTGCTCAGGCAACTTGGCACGGAACGAGACAGGGGAAGAATGGATAATGTGTCTCATGTGCGAAATGTGGGCGCACACTGACTGCGCACATTACAGCACGTTTGCAGCGCATGTTACATTGAAATACAATGGACAGCCTAAGTTTTTCCGGGCCTGCCCCGTTCCAATTGCTTTACGAGACGAAGTAGCTGTTTAATTGAAATAATTTCAAGATAATGGTGTAATTCCTCCTTTCAAGCTATTCAATGGGCAAGTCCTCTCGTTTTGTTTGCCTAAGTCTTCTGGTCGCATTCGCATTTGTGCTGACATCAAATCTACAGCCAACTCAGAGACCATTGTTGACACTATCCGTTACTTCGCCCTGAGGAACTCATGGACAGGATTGGTGCAGGATCTTACACTTCTAATATAGATTTGCGTGATGCCTACTTGCAACTACCATTGGATGAAGAATCACAGAAAGTGTTTGCTGTAACTACACACTAAGGACTGTTCAAGTATTTGCGTTTCCCTTCGGCAGTACTTCGCACCCGCCATTTTTCAACGATACTTGGGACAGATTGCAAAAGCACGATTTTGTTGTAACTACCTTGACGATATTGTCATCTCAGGTCGTATTCCAGAGGAACACATTGCACATTTGCATACTCTTTTTTGAGTGTTGTCAGAAGCACGACTCAGTGCAATCTCTAAAAGTGTGAGTACAGTACTTAGCTCATATGATAAACAGACAGGATGTGCACCCCTTCCAATCTCATTTGCTTGCAATCCGTAACCTGCCAGTTCCCCGCAATGTGCCAGAACTGCAGTCAGTACTAGGCAAGATGAGAGACTACATTCGGTTCATACCGAATGGCGCACAGATCGCGGCTCCATTACATCACTTGCGTCGGAAAAATATGCCTTTCGTGTGGACCAAAGAGTGTCAAGACGCATTTCAGAAACTCAGAAATGCTTTGTTTAGTGACAAATGTTTAGTGAATTTTGACTCTGCCAAGCCAGTAGTTTTGCAAGTCGATGCTTCTTCCTACGGAATCGGCGCTGCTCTTTCGCACAGAATTGGTGCACAAGATAGACCTATTGCTTTTGCCTCAAAGTTGTTAACTCAAACTCAGTACAATTATTTACAAATTGAAACCTAAGCTCTCGCTATTGTGTATGGCGTGATAAAATTCCATCACTATTTGCTTGGTCGCAAGTTCTTTTAGTGACAAATCACAAGCCTTTGCAATCCTTGTTTCATCCGTCAAAGCCGCTTCCCACACGGACTGTTCAAAAATTGCAAGGATGGGCTTTGTTGTTTTCGCAGTATCAGTATGAAATTGTATACAGACCTACGGTGAAGCATGGCAATGCAGATATCCTATCTCGCCTTTCGATTGGCCCAGACTCTGATTTTTGACTGGGTGTTTGTGTTGTCCTCATCATTTCCTCATCATTCATGAAAGTGGCAGATTGGACTGAGCAAAGGTTGGGAATTTGTACGGGCGCTGATAACCGCGCAGTTGAGCGCCCCACAAACCAAACATCGTCATCATCATCAGACCCTGATTTTGATGTGTATGCAGCATCTTGTTGCCAAATCGATGGGCAGGACTCTGAATTGCTGGAATCTTTTCCCGTGCACTACAGAATAATTGCACAGGCCGCGGATGCAGACCCAGATCTCAAGATTTTGTTGCAGTACATTCGCACGTCTTGGCCTCGCTCATTGAAAAATATCCGTAACTCGGTTTGCGTCGATATTTTGAACGTCGGCATGACCTTACAATTCAACAGGGTGTGATTCTAGTTCAAAATGATAGTGGACAATCGCGTGTGCTTATTCCCAAAGTGTTGCAAAAGGATATGTTAAAATTGCTCCACCAAGGGCATTTGAGAATTGTTCGCACTAATCAGTTAGCGTGACTGCAGTGTACTGGCCAGGGCATGGACGCCCATATTGAACAGATGACGTCACAGTGTCGCGCATGCGCGGAAAACCAATTCGCTCCGCCACAGACATTCTCAGCAAGGCCTAAGACTCAATCCCCATGTCAACGAGTGCACATAGCCTTTGCAAGTCCATTTTGGAACACTCGTTGGCTCATAGTGGTAGACTCTTTTATCAAGTTTCCATTTGCGGTATCTATGAGCTCTACCACATCACGAAGGGCCATTTAAGCTTTGTCCTCCATATTTTGTGAACGAAATGGCATTCGTCATCTAACAACTGCTCCGTTTCACTCTCGGTCCGACGGAGAAGCAGAACGCTTCGTACGCACTTTTAAGCACCAGATGGCCAAGCTTCGCTCCTCCCACACATGGAACAGGCGCTGCAACTCTTTCACGCCTCCTATCGCTGCCACCCACGCGGCGGACCATCACCGGCGGAACTTCTGCGTGGCCGCCGCCATCGGACGCTGCTACTCTTGCTAAACACATCGCAGCATCCGGCGCCGCCAATAATCCGCAATTTCACTTTGCGTCGCGCGATCTGGACCTTTCCAGGGTGTAATGCACCTCTTTCTCCGGGGGACAAATATTAATTATTATCAGTAGTAGTATATTAAGCTACAAATTATCATTTTAAACCTGTGTGGTCTCCCTGGTGTGCCTAGTCGACCACAAGTCCCCGTCACGCTGTTCACTCTAACAGAGTACATACAGGGTTGAAGACATGGAGAAAGAAAGGTATCATCACAATTTGAATTTAGAGTAATATAGCTTTCTTACCTTTATTGGTCGTTGTTGCACGCTCGTGGTCCAGTGATGAATTTCGCCATCCGCTGTTTGTTAAATCTATTTGAGGTCCAGGGTGTGTATTCCGCTGCGTAAAAATTGACACATATTTAAACTTCCAACTTTTATTTTATAAATGCTCATCGTGACGATATTCAATAATTTTCAATGTAACAGCTTTTCCAATACATCACCAGCCGGAGTGGCCGAGCGGTTCTAGGCGCTACAGTCTGGAACCGCGAGACCGCTACGGTCGCAGGTTCGAATCCTGCCTCGGGCATGGATGTGTGTGATGTCCTTAGGTTAGTTAGGTTTAAGTAGTTCTAAGTTCTATGGGACTGATGACCTCAGAAGTTGAGTCCCATAGTGCTCAGAGCCGTAAAATTTTCCAATACATCATTTCGTTCCCTCTATCCTTGACCTTCTCAAAGCAAGCGTATTACAAGACGTCTCAACACCAGCTGCCCATTGTCTCTACACACGCCAACCACCGGCTCCTGTTCAGAGAGCTTACAAACTGTGCAGTACCGCCAACTTTGGTTCTATATCGATATTTTACATATCGCACGTATACATATATGAAAAACATAGTATCAAAAATGAAATGTGTTTGTAATAGAGTTCTGAGGCAATATACCTCTTGATTGTCCTCATATTAACAGTTTTGTAACAAAATAATAATTTGAAACTTCCTGGCAGATTAAAACTGTGTGCCCGACCGAGACTCGAACTTGGGACCTTTGCCTTTCGCGGGTAAGTGCTCTACCATCTGAGCTACCGAAGCACGACTCACGCCCGGTCCTCACAGCTTTACTTCTGCCAGTACCTCGTCCCCTACCTTCCAAACTTTACAGAAGCTCTCCTGCGAACCTTGCAGAACTAGCACTCCTGAAAGAAAGGATACTGCGGAGACATGGCTTAGCCACAGCCTGGGGCATGTTTCCACAATGAGATTTTCACTCTGCAGCGGAGTTTTAATCTTCCAGGAAGTTTCATATCAGCGCACACTCCGCTGCAGAGTGAAAATCTCATTCTGAAAATAATAATTTGTTTATGTTTACGTAGTTAAAGTTCACTTGCTTCTTCAAGTTGATTGACGGCACCGCACAACTCGCCAGCCGGTGGTATCGGTAGTTTCAGTAGTCCGTTACATTACAAGGGTTTATAGCAATCGTGAGCGCCGGGAACGAGGCGTGATGCAGGAACTCATTGGCTCTTTTATGTACTTCATCGCAGGTCCCTATGGTTTGCAGCGCCGCCACCGGAACCAAATTCGTGCATGTCATTTGCCCCGTGATTCTGCTACTCTTCTTGCCCCAGATTCACGGCCTCACGGGAGCGCACGGTCTTCGCAAAATGGTTCAAATGGCTCTGAGAACCATGGGACTTAACTTCTGAGGTCATCAGTCCCCTAGAACTTAGAACTACTTAAACCAAACCAACCTAAGGACATCACACACATCCATGCCCGAGCAGGATTCGAACCTACGACCGTAGCGGTCCTGCGGTTCCAGACTGAAGCGCCTAGAACCGCTCGGCCACAGAGGCCGGCGCGGCTCTCGCAACCACACGCTGGTGCCACCAGGGCACTTGGCACTTGGTGCAGGGAGTGCCAACTGACCCTTAACATAGACAAATGTAATGTACTGCGAATACATAGAAAGAAGGATCCTTTATTGTATGATTATATGATAGCAGAACAAAGACTGGTAGCAGTTACTTCTGTAAATTATCTGGCAGTATGTGTGCGGAAAGATTTGAAGTGGAATGATCATATAAAATTAATTGTTGGTAAGGCGGGTGCCAGGTTGAGATTCATTAGGAGAGTCCTTAGAAAATGTACTCTTCACATGGAGCACCTCCTCCATCAGCATGAAAGAGTCGGACCGCACTCGAGGGCGGCGACAACGGCAACAATCCGATGCCTTGGGTTCACTGTCATCGATCATCCTCCACACAGTCCCGATTTCGCCCCATCCGAGTTTCATCTGTTTCCAAAACTTAAATAACACCTTAGAGGACTTCACTTTGATAGTAATGAAGCGGTGGAAGCAGAGGTGGAGGTTGTGGCTCCGTGTAGGGCGTCGCATTGTGCTGCTGAAATTGCCCAAGTCCGTCTGAATACACAACGGACATGAATGGATACAGGTGATCAGACAGGATGCTTACGTACGTGTCACCTGTCAGAGTCGTATCTAGGCGTATCAGAGGTCCCGTATCACTCCACCTGCACACGCCCCACACCATTACAGAGCCTCCGACAGCTTGGACAGTCCCCTGCTGACATGCAGGGTCCATGGATTCATGAAGTTGTCTCCATACTCGTACACGTCCATCCTTCGGCTCCGAAAGCCCATATCGATGATGTTTCGTTAAATGGTTCGCACACTAACACTTGTTGATGGCCCAGCAATGAAATCTGCAGTGATATGCGGAAGGGTTTTACTTCTGTCGCGTTGAACGATTCTCTTCAGTCGTAATTGGTCCCGTTCTTGCAGGATCTTTTCCCAGCCGCAGCAGTGTCAGAGATTTGATGTTTTACAAGATTCCTGATATACGCGGTACTCTCGTGAAATGGTCGTACAGGAAAATCCCCACTTCATCGCTACGTCGGAGATTGTCTCCCACTGCTCGCGCGCCGACTGTAACACCACGTTCAGACTCAAAGCAGCAGTAACCGATCTAACAACTGCCCCAGACAATTATTGTCCTAAATAGGATTTTCCGACCGCAGCGCCGTATTCCGCCTGTTTAAATATATCTGTATTTGAATACGTATGCTTATACCAGTTTCTTTGGCGCTTTAGTGCAATAAAATTTGAGAAATCAGAGCTCATACGGAAAGATATAGGTGTTCGTAATTTTTCTGCTCGCTGTTTGAGGTTGGAATAACACAGAATTATTGTGAACGTGGTTCGATGAACCTTCTGTCAGGCACTTAAGTGTGTTTTACGGAGTACAAATCATTGGTAATTTATTAAAATTTGAACGTAGTAGATACCTAACTTTGTAAAATATTAGTGTTCACACAGATGACAAGTGGCTGATACTGTCGCTGACAGTTGTAGCATTTGACCCTTCACTACAGAATAAGAGTTTCACGTCGGAGTATAGTAGTCTTTCATTGGTATACAGTTCGGAATAGCCGCTCTGTTCGCACACAGCTGGATCTGTACCGTCGTAGTAAGTGATGATTACAATTGATCGCTGAGAGTGGGATGAGCGGAAATGTGCTCGGACATAAATAACTTTCTGGCTGCGGCAGCGTAAAGATACACTTGGGGGGGGTGTCTGCTTCGACGTCTCCGTCTTGCAGCAGCTGTCTTTACTTGTGGTGCCGGCCTGAGGTACCAGCTTTTGCATGAGACGTCTTTATACCGACGCCACCACATTTTCGATGGTCTTTCGCAGTGCTCACTAACCCTGTAAGCAACGCAGGCTATCATACGTGGTCAGGCTTGGTAGTACAACTATGTGATGATAACAGTAATGTACTATGACGACCGTTTTGTCCGTTAAAAATCATCGGAATTCTTATTACTTATATACCCATTTATTGTATACTGCGATGACAAATGTCACTGAATATGTGATGTGCTGACGGTAGCAGAGCCAGGATGGGGAAGGAGTAGGCACATTTATTTGGTCCAAGCCTTGCCAAGTTAATACAATTAACAGTTAAAAAGGAAATTTTAGCAATAATTTTTTTTAAAAACATTCTCTAGAAGAACATGTAGCCCCACTCTGAAACATTACATAAAGGTACTGTTAGTAAAGGGTATATCATATCGTACAATAGTGCAACATGTACAAATATTAACAAAAAAAGGCTCTGAGCACTATGGGACTTAACTGCTGAGGTCATCAGTCCCCTAGAACTTAGAACTACTTAAACCTAACTAACCTAAGGACATCACACTCATCCATGCCCGAGGCAGGATTCGAACCTGCGACCGTAGCGGTCCCGCGGTTCCAGACTAGCGCTTAGAACCGCAAGGCCACTTCGGCCGGCAAATATTAACAATTACACCAGAAAAATATCGAACTTGTGATTTGTACTACATGTAAATCAAACCTTTAAAAAATCCAATTTGGCAAGGGTGCAACAAATTCCCTACAGCCTGCTTAAAAAAAGTGGCAATGATAATCAATTTTTTTTTTTTGCCTCCTGATTTCACTTAAGCTTACGTAAACCCTACACAAATGTCACTTATTTTTCTCTCATGTGACATCAGTTCACCTTTCGTGACAAATATACAAAATTTCTAAATTATTTTATATCGGTTAAGTAAGCTACAAGACAGAAATAACATTAACGACTGGTGACATGAGTAAACACTGTCAAATTTTCAATTTCACGACGGTTGTGTTATCTAGCAATTTTTCACTTAAATACTCGCCCCACGTGTTACAAAATCAGTCTCGAGAAGAAACACAGCATAAAACACAAAAATGGCAATATCAAGAAATAGATGGGTTTATCCCAAGCAGTATTAGTAGGATTAAGAAATTTGCAATTTAAACGCACAAATTTTAAGAGAGTCTAATGTAATAATAATTTGGACAGAACTTTCATAAAATGATCGATGATAGTGGATACCGTGCCACACACTATGAAACAAATTAAGAATTATTCACAGTAGAGACCTGGCACCTGATGATATTCTCTGAAGTATTTAAAATCACAAAATGTTGGCTACAAGTACCAACCACATATTAAAGTAATGATCATTAAATATATTAAAAGTATATGAAAATTTAGGCCTTAGCCAGGTGACGAGAACCACACCAATGCAGTTTCCTGTTACACTCGAGTGCTAGGCCCAACAAACAACAGCTGGTCACGTAGAACCACGCTAAGCAAGGGAGCATTCCGTCCTCCCCACATGCTCGCAAACAGCCATACTCATCGCAGTCCTTAATCGGCAGGCACCAGTTGACTCCCCGCCGTTTCCGTCCTGTCCCCTTATGACCGAGCCGTCCTCCCAAAACTGTTGCTTCACGCACCAGCGCCAACAGCGCTCAGCGATCACGCCCCCTATCGCTGCGGCAAAAACAAGTGAAATAATCTCGCGGGTAAATCAAATGAGCTGAGCCGTGACACGGCTGAGAATACCTCCTAATATCGTGTCGGATCCCCTTCTGCCTGGCGTAGAGCAGCAACTCGACGTGGCATCGACTCAACGAGTCGTCGGAAGTCCCCTGCACAAATAATGAACCATGCTGCCTCTATTGCCGTCCATAATTGCAAAAGTGATCTCTCGATTACGTTTAATAAATGTTCTACGGGATTCATATCGGGTGATCTGGGTGACCAAACCATTCGCTCGTATTGTCCAGAATGTTCTACAAACCAATCGCAAACAACAGTGTTCCGGTGACATGGTCCATAGTCATCCATGAAAATTCCAGCGCTGCTTTGGACATTACGTCCATGAATGGCTGTATGGCTGAAAATGGCGTCCAAGAAGCTGAACATCCAGAGGAACTAGTACATTCCATGTAAATACAGTCCACACCATTATTGAGCCACCACGAGCTTGCACAGTGCCTTGTTGACAACTTGAGTCCTGAGCCAGATTCTAACCATAAGCTCTTACCCACTGAAATCGGGACTTATCTGAATAGGCCACTGTTTTCCACCAGTGGTCTAGGTCCCAACCGATATGGTGATGAGCCCAGGAGACGCTCTGCAGGCGATGTCGTGTGGTTGTCAAAGGCACTCTTGTCGGTCATCCTTAGCCGTACTCCATTAACGGCAAATTTTGTTTGTTAGAACTGACAACGCTACGCAAACACCGGTACTGTCGGTCGTTAAGTGAAAGCCGTCCGCCGGCCGGAGTGGTCGAGCGGTTCTAGGCGCTTCAGCCTGGAACCGCGCGACCGCAACGGTCACAGGTTCGAATCCTGCCTCGGGCATGGATGTGTGTGATGTCCTTAGGTTAGTTAGGTTTAATTAGTTCTAAGTTCTATGGGACTGATGACCTCAGGTGTTAAGTCCCATAGTGCTCAGAGCCATTTGAAAGCCGTTCGCCACTGCCTTGTCCGTGGTGAGAGGTATTGCCTGAAATGTGGTATTCTCGGCACACCTTGGGTTCTCGATACATCCGTCATCTGTATACGTGAATATCGCTACACCATGACGTTCGTCACCTGTGTTTGTGTTGAAAGCTTACCGTCAAACCTCCTTGCCTAGGGACGCCAGATGAAAGTAGATGTCGTCAAGCCCTGAATGAAAATTGCGCAACGGATAACTCGGGAGGGGACCTTGAGAACGCTACCTATAGAACGTGCCCTTTCTGTACTATACTAGGCAATGGGCTGGAGGGCTCACACGCTGATGTGTGGGTCCCTGCATTCTATATCTTTTATTTTAATTGAATTCCTTTAACTTGACTCCTATGTGATTTTTAGGGTATGTTAAAGATTGACGACAGTTGATTACCTATTTATTTTAAACATTATCACTCGACTTTACAGCGATTGCAGCAATTGTTCCAGTTTACAGATATTACAATTTTACAACTTATAGCTCGGGTATATTATATCCGCACTCACATTTCTACGGGCAAGACTGAGTTGCGTTGGCCAAATCTTTATCAACAAAGTCTCCCAATATTTTACATGGGACATCCACTATGTGAGGAGGATAACGGGCAAACTGGGGACCAGATACATTGACACAGAGGATCAAATTTACGAAATTAAACAAGAACATTCATTTCCGTACACAATCCGAAGCTGGAAATAAAAGAATAAGTACAAATATTGAAATACCTCTCTTACATGCGTGAACCTTGAGACAGACGCACTGAGAGCACGTCTGCTCACTTACCCGTCTTCTGTAACACTCCCAGAATATCGCGGGCACCCAGAGGTCTTCCTGGGCCCCGGTGGAGGGGATGGTCGAGCCACTTGGCCGTGACCGACCTCTCCACCCCATATCTTGTGACACTGGAACGTCTTTGACTTTTACCTGGCTGTGCTGTCTCTCTGATTCACTACCCAGGAGTAGGGCACGCTTTATGGAAAGGTGTGAGGAGGATTAGGAAAGTTCAAGTGCAGATTCACATTCACGTACAAGAACTCCATAATACACTACACATATAAATACGTATTATGAAGCCTGACACATTTCTTTCCACCCGTCTACATCGGTTCTGTTGCACCCGCGGCCGGCCGCGTCGTGCAATAAAATTGGCGGCGGAGCAGCCTGTGTTTGTATTTCCCGTTGTGATCGAGCAGCAAAACCTGCTGCTTATGGAGCGGAAACGACTGTACCGTTTCAGTGTAAGTTGTTGTTGTTGTTGTATGTACGCCATACCATTTTCTCAAAGAGCTTGATGCCAGTGTTTGTATTTGAAGCTCAAATAGCAGCCATGTATGAAGATGAAGCTATGAGAATTCAGGTCCACCTCCGATTCATACAGCTGTACCATATAATGCGGAAACACGTTTCGTCACATATTTCTAGAATTTCAGCTTCTGTAGAACTTTCTCTGCGGTAATATGTGACTTGTCATCTGCAACGAAATGTTTTTGTTAGTTTTATTAACAAGAGTACAAATCACGTTATCGATAAAATGTAATTTTACTGGGCGAAAATACACTACTGGCCATTAAAATTGCTACACCACGAAGATGACGTGCTACAGACGCGAAATTAAACCGACAGGAAGAAGATGCTGTGATATGCAAATGATTAGCTTTTCAGAGGATTCACACAAGGTTGGCGCCTACAACGTGCTGACATGAGGAAAGTTTCCAACCAATTTCTCCTACACAAACAAAAGTTAACTGGCGTTGCCTGGTGAAACGTTGTTGTGATGCCTCTTGTAAGGACTTTGATAAAGGTCGGATTGTAGCCTATCGCGATTGTGGTTTAACATATCGCGACATTGCTGCTCGCGTTGGTCGAGGTCCAATGACTGTTAGCAGAATATGGAATCGCTGGGTTCAGGAGGGTAATACGGAACGCCGTGCTGGATCCCAACGGCCTCGTATCACTAGCAGTCGAGATGAAAGGCATCTTATCCGCATGGATGTAACGGATCGTGCAGCCACGTCTCGATCCCTCAGTCAACAGATGGGGACGTTTGCAAGACAACAACCATCCGCACGAACAGTTCGACGACGTTTGCAGCAGCATGGACCATCAGCTCGGAGACCATGGCTGCGGTTACCCTTGACGCTGCATCGCAGACAGGAGCGCCTGCGATGGTGTACTCAACGACGAACCTGGGTGCACGAATGGCAAAACGTCATTTTTCCGGAGCTCCAGGTTCTGTTTACAGCATCATGATGGTCGCATCCGTGTTTGGGGACATCGCGGTGAACGCACATTGGAAGCGTGTATTCGTCATCGCCATACTGGCGTATCACCCAGCGTGATGGTATGGGGTGCCGTTGGTTACACGTCTCAGTCACCTCTTGTTCGCATTGACGGCACTTTAAACAGTGGACGTTACATTTCAGATGTGTTACGACCCATGGCTCTACCCTTCATTCGATCCCTGGGAAACCCTACATTTCAGCAGGATAATGCACGACTGTATGTTGCAGGTCCTGTACGGGCCTTTCTGGATACAGAAAATGTTCGACTGCTGCCCTCGCCAGCACATTCTCCAGATCTCTCACCAACCGAAAACGTCTGGTCAATGGGGCCGAGCAACTGGATCGTTACCAAACCCTAGTCAGTACTCTTGATGAACTGTGGTATCGTGTTGAAGCGGCATGAGCAATTGTATCTGTACATGCCATTCAAGCTCTGTTTGACTCAATGCCCAGGCGTCTCAAGGCCGTTATTACGGCCAGAGGTGGTTGTTCTGGGTACTGATTTCTCATTATCTATGCACCTAAATTGCGTGAAAATGTTATCACATGTTAGTTATAGTATAATACTGTATATTTGTCCAATAAATACCCGTTTATCATCTACATTTCTTCTTGGTGTAGCAATTTTAATGACCAGTAGTGTATGTATTGAAAATGATTGGGCAAAACAGACCAGGGGAATTGCTATTGTGCAGAAACAGGCAGTACCTATTCTCAGAACTATTTTTTCAAACATTGTGAACGGAGAACACCGAAAAGGAAACGCTAAATACCAGAGGAATTTTGAACACCGTCTTCTTTGCTTACCAGAGATCAGTGTAAAGTGCTTTCTCTTAATTCCCATTACGCACTTTAACAAGAGTTCTTATCGGGAACCATGTGGCTGGAAACTAATATACGGAAACGTAGAGACGTATCACTTATCGTACTAGAGAAACAGACATGTAAAATAATCTGAACTCTGCCCTTCGTCTGCTGGATGAAAGAGCTATGGAATGCTCTGTGGCTGTCTTCTTACCTACGTAACCGTCTAACTAACGTGAAAACACTGTTGTTGTGGTGGGAGAACTCTGTTGCTGACAGCGACTCCTCTTATTCGGCTGTCGAGCTGGAAATCACCTTCCAGCGCCAGGTCCACCGTCAACAATACATTTGTTCCAGCAACAATCTGTGGCAGTCAGTGACAGCTTCCAAACTGGCTCCACTGCTCATGCGGGACAGTGAAGGCTTCTAAACTGTTAGAGTTCTTAGCACTGATAGAAAGATTGTACTGTCTCCTTCATATCTTCGTTACGCGTAACGCAAGCTGTCAACTCAGAGCCACTTTTAAAGGCATGAAGTTGAAGTGCCATATTTGGAAAGTTGTGGTGAGCTCTTATGGGACCAAAGTTCTTAGGTCATCGGTCCCTAGGCTTACACACTACTTAATCGAACTTATATTAAACTTACGCTAACGATGGCACACACACAGGCACCCATTCCCGAGGGAGGACCCGAACCTCCGACGGGGGTAGCCGCGCGAACCGTGTCAATACGCCTAAGGCCGTACGGCTACCCCGCGCGGGGCGCCATATTTCATGGTTTTCATATTATAGCTTATGTGCTAAGAATATTTAATTCTTAGTGACATAGAGACACTGAATCATTAAAGATCTATCAAATTCGCGCCGTGTTTGGCAACACGTGTTCACATGAAATCTCAGGAAACGTTACCTCGGCATATAAACATCCTAGTTTCAATACGTCTTTCTGTGTTTGTAATGCAGTATTAAATTTTTTGTGCTATACCGCAAGGAGCCTAGATTGGAAGTATATATCTTCCAAACCGGAAGTAGGGAGTAGGAGTGATTTAAAATGGAATGACCATATAAAATTAATCGTCAGTAAAGCAGATGCCAGACTGAGATTCATTGGAACAATCCTAAGGATATGCAGTCCGAAAACAAAGGAAGCAGGTTGCAGTACACTTGTTCGCCCACTGCTTTAATACTGCTCACCAGTGTGGGATCTGTACCAGATAAGATTGATAGAACAGATAGAGATGATCCAACGGAGAGCAGCGCGCTTCGTTACCAGATCATTTTGTAATCGCTATAGCGTTACGGAGATGACAGATAAACTCCAGTAGCTGGCCGAAGTGGCCGAGCGGTTCTAGGCGCTACAGTCTGGAACTCGCGCGACCGCTACGGTCGCAGGTTCGAATCCTGCCTCGGGCATGGATGTGTGTGATGTCCTTAGGTTAGTTAGGTTTAAGTAGTTCTAAGTTCTAGGGGACCGATGACCTCAGAATTTAAGATCTATAGGGCTCAGAGCTATTTGAACCATCTTCCTGCATTTAGCTGCAATTTTCTAATTCTGCAACTTATCTGTATACTAGAGCATCATCCGCAAAAAGCCGCATGGAACTTCCGACACTATCTACTAGGTCATTTATTTATATTGTGAAAAGCAATAGTCCCATAACACTCCCCTGTGGCACTCCAGAGGTTACTTTAACGTCTGGTTTCCTTCTGCTATTGCTTTCTCTAAGTGGATGTTTTCTTCTGTGGTAGGTTGTTGTGTGTAGACTGTGGCTGGATTTTAGTATTTTTAATTCTGTTTCTGAGTGATGGTTGTGGGCTATTAAGTAATGAGCAGAAGTACTATGAGCTATTACATTTAGAGCTGTGCGCTGTTCGGGATATCTTGTTTTAAAAGTTTTTCATGTCTGTCCTATATAAGAAAGGGTGCTGAAAAGTAATGCCTCCGATTTTTTCATTCTGTTCTCAAAATCGTTTGATGTATTATCTGTCACGCATATTGCTGTCTGCTTCGTTGACGTTGGTTACTTTCCTTTGCCGCCAGAGTGCTCTGAATGGTAGAGTGTAACAGAGCAGTGTGTAACGTAACTTTATCGGTGCAGGAAAAACCCTCAGAAAACTGAAAACACGAACTTGAAGAGTTCGTCCGCACATGGAGCACCTCCTCCATCAGCATGAAAGAGCCGGACCGCACTCGAGCGCGGCGACAGCGGCAACAATCCGACGCCTTGGGTTCACTGTCATCGATCATCCTCCACACAGTCCCGATTTCGCCCCATCCGAGTTTCATCTGTTTCCAAAACTTAAATAACACTTTAGAGGACTTCACTTTGATAGTAATGAAGCGGTGGAAGCAGAGGTGGAGGTTGTGGCTCCGTCAACAATGTCACACATTCTACAGTGACGCTATCAACAAATTTGTCTCTCGTTGAGAGACATGCGTTCGTCAGCAGGGTGACAATGATGAGAAATAAATAACAAAATAAAGAATGTTAATAATTTTATTTAAAAAGCTTTAAGAGATTTCACATAAAAAATTGGGAGCCACTACTTTTCAGCACTCACTCGTATACCGTCTGACACAGCTTTTTAATTTTTTACCAGCTGCCAAAATACTTTGCAGGAGTAACTCAGTACTGGGAGGTATATCAACAGACGTTTCATATTAATATGCATTTTACATTTACAGTTGTTTCGATGTAGGCATCGAACGATTTGAAGTCGAATGATCACATAAAATTAATTGTTGGTAAGGCAGGTACCAGGTTGAGATTCATTGGGAGAGTCCTTAGAAAATGCAGTCCATCAACAAACACTCGTCCGACGTATACTTGAGTATTACTCATCAGTGTGGGATCCATACCAGATCGGGTTGACGGAGGAGATAGAGAAGATCCAAAGAAGAGCGGCGCGTTTCGTTACAGGGTTATTTGGTAAGCGTGATAGCGTAACGGAGATGCTTAGCAAACTCAAGTGGCAGACACTGCAAGAGAGGCGCTCTGCATCGCCGTGTAGCTTGCTGTCCAGGTTTCGAGAGGGTGCGTTTCTGGATGAGGTATCGAATATATTGCTTCCCCCTACTTATACCTCCCGAGGAGATCAGGAATTTAAAATTAGAGAGATTCGAGCGCGCACGGAGGCTTTCCTGCAGTCGTTCTTCCCGCGAACCATACGCGACTGGAACAGAAAAGGGAGGTAATGACAGTGGCACGTAAAGTGCCCTCCGCCACACACCGTTGGGTGGCTTGCGGAGTATAAATGTAGATGTAGATGTAGAACATCTGTGTTGCTTTTCATTTTATTTCTCAAATTTGCGGTGGTACAACACCGAACTACAATGTTAAATTCTTCACAGCGTATCAGATACTCCTGTTTAACGTGTATTTGTATATTTACATTCGTGCCACATCACCACCATTAATTGTTAATATTGTTATATTGTTTCTCTATCTTTTCCTTTACATTAACCAAACCTTTTGTTCAATAATTTACATACTCGTCAATCAACAGTAGACTTAAAAAGCTCTTTGTTAAACTTGTCAGTCCGGAACCGCGGGACAGCTACGGTCGCAGGTTCGAATCCTGCCTGGGGCATGGATGTGTGTGATGTCCTTAGGTTAGTTAGGTTTAATTAGTTCTAAGTTCTAGGCCACTGATGACCTCAGAAGTTAAGTCGCATAGTGCTCAGAGCCATTTTGTTAAACTTGTGTTCGTATGTTCTCAAATCATGTCATCAATTTAGGATTTGTACTGTCTGCTAAATGGCCATTAGATGGCGAAGGCCAACTCAATAAATAAATAAAACTGACTAACTTGAGTTTGATGTAAGTTGGTATATGCGTGATTGCTTGAATTGCCTGTGGATGTGTCCTGTGTTCTGAGACAACATGACAAAGAAGAAAACAGGGGACACACCACAGACAAACCCAAAAGTCCAGGGTATCCGTGCGAAACTTTCGTACTTTTATAGTTTTAAGTAACAAGAGTATTTAGAATAAATATAGTCGTTTGGATAAGCTTAGTTATGGGAATGCCGCCTTTGTCTTTGAGCAGGTGTTTCAGCTGCAGTCACCCTTCTGGAGCGACGCTTCTCACTGAAAGCGTCTACTGTGATCGCAAACTTGTCGTCTACTGCTTATGACAGCAGTATTTTCAGCACCCTGTTGTCGGTGAAAGTTAATAATTAATGAGCAAATACAAACACAAAATAAAAGAAGTAAAGAACTGTAATTTACTGCTCACGATAATATTTGACTGCCATCAGTTGCTTGTAATTTTTAACTTTCCACCGCATATTTATAGTTATCTTTTGTTGACGAGAAGCTTAAGGATAAATAAGAGCCGGCCGCGGTGGTCTAGCGGTTCTAGGCGCTCAGTCCGGAACCGCGTGACTGCTACGTCGCAGATTCGAATCCTGCCTCGGGCATGGATGTGTGTGATGTCCTTAGGTTAGTTAGGTTTAAGTAGTTCTAAGTTCTAGGGGACTGATGACTACAGATGTTAAGTCCCATAGTGCTCAGAGCCATTTGAACCATTTGATAAATAAGAACATAAAAAACAGAAAAGAATATAGGTTAGAACCTAGTATTCGCTTCTTTCCTGGAATATCATTAGGGCCACAATAACCTCTAAATGTATTTTGAGATTCTAACTGTACTTCGTACTTTACGTAAGCACGTTAGCCCGTCGTAGCAATAGGTAAATCACAGTTCAAGGCGACAATGACAGATATGTTTTCGTTTCGGAAAGTATATTCGTTCAAAAATGTCAATTTGTACGATGGGCAAGAAAACAGACTACCGCAGTGGTTGAGAGGCACCCACATGCCTTGCTCATACTGTGGCATCAAGCAGTCAGGCCTTCAAGATGAGTGGTCTGCCAAGCGAGTGGATTCAGTCTTATTTATCGAGTAACATGAGCTCTAGCACTCACAATTAAGTTACGAGTTATTCTCCTCTTTGAATATTACGCAACGGAAACCGAAACGCACATCTGACTATTAGTGATTTACACAACTCTGATTGTTCAATACGCACTGGCAATACCACATTTTCTTTCTTATTTAACGGCTTTGATCAACACGTGGCCATCGCACTGAATGTGAATGGCGCACACATTATAAATTCTGGATATCATGACAACATACTATTCGAAGGAAAAGCCCACCAATCTTTTTTCTTTTCGCTATCTTATTTATTCCGATAAATTCTATAACCTAAACACACAAATTCTATAACCTACAACAATAACACACGAAAAATTCCGCCCAGTGGGCATAGCTTTACATTGGTGATTCTCTATCTTATGGTCTCGTAATTATTTAATGCTACAGTGCACTTTCTGGATAGGATGGTGGATCTTTTTGCTATATCTCACACTTTGACTCTCACACCCACCATCACGAAAATTTCCTTCAGATCGAGTGGTACAAAAAGGATCATTCATAACCCACTGCCTCTGAAACTATCTTGTTACTCTCCCATGCCAACCACACATACTTAAATTTTATGAAATACATCACGCTGGCAACATACAATACAAAGAATAGTCACAACGTTATAATCACATCACTTTCAGCTTTCCCACTTCAATTAGTATTTATCCCAGTTTCACACGACACTGCCCCACTTCGTAACTTTTCTTTCCTATTACGAACTCTGGAGGATATATGCACGTCTTCCTGTGCAATGCAAGCCAACTGGCGTTGCTGGATAGATGGCTGACTCACCTTGCTTCACTCTCAGAGTATTATAGTTTGAATCAAGCGTCACACGGAAACATAACACGCAAAGTAATATTAAGAACATGTTCATCACACACGCGAGTCCTCAACTGATACCATGGACGAGTACTTCTCTTTATCCTTTGTCTCATACACAGATTGAGACTCACACAGTACTCACCACGTGGAAGTACTCGTCTCTAATTTCAAGTCCTGCACACGCCATTTCTTAAATATTTCCAACTTATAGTACACACGCTAGTAATTCAGCTTAACTCGGAAGTATTTTAACTTATTGCTACACGTGGTTTCATTGAGACCGTCGGTCACTTCTGAAGATTACTACGATCCCCTTAACATTACCTGCCTGACATTTAATTCTCCCCAGAAAAGTTCCTGAAATAGAGAAATTATTATTCCAAACTATTCTTAAGTATCTCACATGCATACCATGTCTCCACTCTTTTGTCTTTACGGAGCACACCTAAGACAGGTCTCACCAACACTAGATCCAGCGGCAGAGTGCTGAAAACATGGCCGTTCTTCAGGTCCTCTCGCACCTCTACCAAAGTGGGGGAGCACCTTGCTACCGTATTGGTCAGCCACGTTTCAGGCGCTCAAAGCTCTGGTAAATTTCATCTCTTTGGTTCCACCATAGGTGACCAAAGGATCATCTCAAAGATGATCTTATATTCACATTCACTATCTGCGGTTAGCAGACGACCATGCATTCATTCATCTCACAGATTTCACCAAACTGGATGTAGAGATTTATTTTGTGGGAGTGCACATGTGATCAATTAAATAAATAAATTGTCATTCTTTCCCACACTGGTATCCGGCTTCACTGTATTAATTGAAATTGAGTTATTATTAGAAAACATATGTTGTACTGACAAGAATAACGAAGAATGTTGTACCTATTTTCAATGTTGGGCGGTACTGTACCCTTTCATGGTCACTGTTATTATCTATGACAAAGTTGTATTACAAATTGTCCAGTTAATAAATACTTTAAAACAAGTAAAACAGCATTTATAATAAGACTATATGAAAAGGGAGTATGTTATTAGTGATTAATAAGTTAACTGCGTCAAATATACACATGAAGTGGGGCATCCATGATACCCTTTTGCCTATGATAGTTGAAAGTCTTTTTTATATTAAAATTTCCACAAATTGTAAGTTTTAGAGCAAAATCGGTATGCAGTGTCGGAAGGCGGTTAAAAAAAAAACTTTCTAACGATACTTCATTCATCCCTGTACGATTAGTGTGTTTTGAGAAAAAGGATGTTGATCTGAGAAATCCTATATCTGATCTCTCATAATGAGCTTACATATAACTCTTAACAGTTAGCATACATGGCACAGACTTGCAATAATTTTACAACAAGATATTCTGAACACCTCATAACCTCAAAAAAGTAGTAAATCATACAGCACATTTGCTGAAATATATTTAACCCTCGGTTGCTCGTGTGGATAGCACTTGTCATCCATATGAATGTCCCACTCTGTTTTGTCTGACTGTGCTTAATTCAGTTGGCGCCATTTTCAGTACCTTAGTACCTTAGCTTCAGCCATCACTGGCTTTTGGCAACTCAGAGTTGTGTTGTTTATGAAACACGAGCTGGGGTACCGGCTTCACTCCGGGAGTTGATATGAGAGGAATAAGCGGATAAATTTTAAAGTATAACAGGTGTAAGAATTTTACTGAAAATATATTCTATTTACAATACTTGTTGATGTATAAGAGGTAAAAAAAATTATTGAAAACATTTCCTCAGTCCGTTCATTTCCTTGTTCTTTGGTTTCTCTGCTTCTCCCGGTGATCATTATCGTTCGTTAGGAACTTAAACGTACTTTGCGCTCTTTGTCTGTTTCGTGTTTTCGTCTTCTTTTTGTTTTCATCGTTTTGCTTCAGAACTGTCAAGATCCCCCCCTCTTTCACAGTTGAGAATTGTCCAAAATATAAATCAAATCAAATTTTTACTAACAAATACTCGGAGTATACGTCATACACTTTCCACAGTTCATTTTCAGTTTATATTCGATCACTGTATCACTTCCACTACTCACACTTCACTGTTTGTTTTTATTCATTCGCCACACTACTTTTTCGGTTCCTCCTTTCGTCACTGATAGGAAAATGGCGTTCGAACACACGACGAGCCTTACTTTATATACCCCTACCAATAGGTAGCCCCACCAGTGGCGAATTCCAGAACATACGAAAAAGGCTTCGAATGGTCCACAATGTTCCAGAATATTCCACAACATTTGAGTGTGTTCTGGAATGTTCCGCAATAATCTTGGATGTTCCGGGATGTTCCCGAACATTCTGTAATCATCTCGAATGTTCCAAACAATTCCCAAACATTCCAGAACATCCCCGATCATTGCGAAACAATTTGTAATGTTGTGGAATGCTCTCAGATACTCTCGAATGTTTTGGAATGTTCTCGAATACTCTCAAATGTTCGGCAATGTTCTAGAAATTTCTAGAGGGTGAAACTTTCCATCCCTTATATCTCCAAAAGCACGCCCTTCAGGTAGAGAAGGGAACCTTCTTCATGGATAGCTACTACGCCATATACCTCCCGTGATCGTATTGAGACGCACATTGTACACTGTTATCCGCGCTAGCTCTACTGCTACAATCTGAAACAAAGTAAGGGTGTGTTACTTTACTGGTTTCCTAGATTCAATCTAACTTTCAAGTGCCGTATCGAAACTAATTACAGTTAGTTTGCGTTTTACCTAGAATACTTACCTGTAAGAAGTAAATATTCTTCACACTTTTAGTTTGTGGAAGAAATGTCAAAGGCAAAAACAAAAACCTGGAACAGAGTATAGCAGAGCTGCTAATGTATGGCTGAAATGGTTCCATGCGCTGAGTGAAGAAGATCCTGACAGTCATATTGCTGATTCAGAGGACGAGGATTGTGTACACGAAAGTAGTCATGATTCAGGAACAGAACAAGAGATGTCAGCAAGTGACGAATATGAACTGCAGGCGGAAGCAATTCAAGAGGACGTATTTCTTATAGGGAAGGATGGAATAGTTAAATGAAGGATAAGTAAATATACTAGCAATGATAGAATAAGATATTGTAGTATTATTACGCATTTACCTGGACCAAAAAATGATGCTTCTATGACAAAGACAGAAATAGGTATTACGAGGTTATTTTTGGATGAAAATATAATATCCCTTATTGCAGCATGTACTAATATCTATATCAGTGACGTTAGTAGTAACTTTTATAGGGTAAGAAATCAAATAAAAACTTTTCCAGTTAAGAATGGTCTGCCAGATCATGATGCACAGCTAGTTACAGTATATTATATAGCTCCATACAGTAATGCAAAACAGCCCTCGAAAATAGTGCGTTCATCTAACGATTTAACAATTCAAAATTTTAGGGGAAGCTTGTAACAATTAAAAAGGGGTAAAGTGTACAGGGAACCTCATGCTAATTTAATATTTAACCTATTTCATGATACATTTGTGAGTACATTTGAAAACAGTTTTCCTGAGAAAACAGTGAAATATAATTGTAAGAAACCATGTAAAAAGTCATGGTTACTAAAGGTACAAAAATATCTTGTAAACAGAGAAAGGAAATGTATCTTATAGCGAGGAGAAGTAATGACCCCGAAACAGTGAAACATTATAAAAACTACTTCACTCTATTAAGAAATGTTATTAAAAAGCCCAGAAGAATGTGCATTATTTCTGAGATTAGTACATCTGATAATAAAATTGAAACAATTAGGAAAGTTGTTAAAAGGGAAACAGGGCAACCGAGAGCACAGGAAGACTGTATTTCTATCAGACTCAATGAAAAATTTGTTAACAAGAAATCAGAAGTAGAAAACATTTTTAATAAACATTTTTAAGTGTTGTAGAGAAAATAGGATCCAACTATTCAGTACAAAATGCAATGCAGTATATGGAACAGGCAGTACCTAAACAATTTGATAAAATTTAAATTCAACCCACCTCCCCTACTGAAATTAGGAAAATAATAAATTCACTCAAAGGTAAAAGCTCACATGGAATTGATGGCATTTCCAACAGAGTATTAAAAGCATGTTCCCAAAAAATAAGTGGGATTCTCAGCCACATATGTAGTAGCTCACTGAAACAGGGCATTTTTCCTGACAGACTGAAATACGCTATTGTTGAACCATTGCATAAAAAAGGGGATAGGTCTTATGCTAAAAACTACTGCCCAATCTCACTTCTGATAGCTTTGTCCAAAATTCTTGAAAAAGTAATGTATTCAGAGTAGCATCACATATCTGTAAAAATAGGCTATGAACAGTCAATTTGGATTTCAGTAAGGCTTTTCAATAGAAAATGCTACATATGCTTTCACTGATCAAATATTAAATGCATTGAATAACCAAACATCACCCATTGGTATATTTTGTGGTCACATAAAGGCTTTTGATTGTGTGAATGATGAAATTCTTCTAGATTAGCTTAAGTATTGTGGTATGAGTGGGACAGGGCACAAATGGTTTAATTCATATTTAACTGGAAGAATGCAGAAGTTTGAAACTAACAGTGCAGATAGTCTGCAAAAATCAGCAGAGTCCTCTGACTGGGGAAATATCAAGAATGGTGGACCACAGGGTTTAGTCTTGGGCCCCTTACTATTCTTAAGATATATTAATGACTTGCCACTCTATACTCATGAAGATGAAAAGCTAGTTCCTTTTGTTGATGATACAAGTATACTAATTGCACCCAACAAGCAAGAATCAGTTGAGGTAATTGTAAATAATGTCTTTCAGAAAATTATTAAGTGGCTTTCTGCAAATGGCCTCTCACTAAATTTTGAGAGAACACAGTTTATACATTCTGTACAGTAAAAGGCAGAACACCATTGACAAATATAGACTATGAACAGAAGTCTGTTGCTAAGGCAGAATATTCAAAATTTCTGGGTGTGTGCATCGATGAGAAATTGAATTAGTAGAAATCCATTGATGATCTGCTGAAACAGTTAGGTTCAGCTACTTATGCTATTAGGGTTATTGCGAATTTTGGTGATTAACACATCAATAAATTAGTCTACTATGCCTATTTTCATTCACTGCTTTCATATGGTATCATATTTTGGTGTAATTCATGATTAAGGGAAAATGTATTCATTGCACAAAAGGATGTAATCAGAATAATAGCTGGAGCCCATCCAAGATCACCTTGCAGACATTTGCTTAAGGAACTAAGGATATTCACAGTACCTTCACAATACATATATTCACTTATGAAATTTGTTATTAATAACCACCCCAGTTCAAAAATAACAGCGAAGTGTATAGCTACAACACTAGAAGAAAGAATGATCTTCACTATTCTAGATTAAATCTGACTTTGGCAGATAAAGGGGTGAATTATGCTGCCACAAAAATCTTTGGTCATTTGCCAAATAGCATTAAAAGTCTGACAGATATCCAACCAACATTTAAAAGCGAATTAAAAGAATTTCTGAATGACAACTCCTTCTGCTCAACAATGAATTTTTAGATCTTATGTTGTAACGGTACAAAAAAAAAAATTTTTGTAGGGTAAGCTTACGTTAAAGTGACACGTTCCACATCATTAAGAAATGTCATATTCATGATCTATGGAACAAGGATAAATGTATGTCTGTATGTTTGTACATAGATAAACAGGTGTTATAGAGATTCATTCATTTGTGATATCTGTGTGGTTCTCTGAGACGTTCCAGGGAGAACTTATCGAGGTTGCAGGATAAATCAGAGGGTAACGGACTTGAATCATGCTCCTTATGCGTTATTGAAAACCGACTGTGCTTGGGCTTGAGATGTCTGAAGTTTGGTAGCAGCCTTGATAGAGGTGTTCGCGGAGAGAGTGAAAAGTTGGCTGGCATCAGGGAGATACTGGAGCTATTTACCAACAGCTACAAAAATTATTTATCACCTATTGTATACCTAACTGTATTTGTGTGCTAAGTGTATTATATTTAAAATAAAACACTCTTAAAATGATTCACACACACCGTTCATAGTTTCCAAATATACCGCTTACACTGACGAGCCTAAACATTATGTCCATTGCCCACCGCAGGGTTTAATGCCTCATGGTTGTGTTGCTGGCACGTGATGAAGTAAGAAAAGAATAAGCGTAAGAGAGACGAGTGGGCAGTTATTATTGCGAAGATATAGGTCGCAAATGTGAAAACCCACTTATATAAGCGGTTTTGACAAAGGGCACATTGTTGTGGCGCTGCGACTGGAACCTCTGAAACGAGGAAGCTGTTCGCTTTTGGTATACTATTGTCGTAAGCACCTGTGCAGAGTGGTTGAAGGATGGTGAAATAACGAGTAGGCCCTATCGTATTGGACGACACGTCTCATCACTAACTGTAAAGGTCAGAGGATACCTCGCTGTGTAATCCAGGATAGGCAGCGATCTGTGGCAGATTTGACGACAGAGTATAGTGCTGGTGGAGGCACAAGTATTTCACAGCACACCGTTCAAAGGGCATTACTGAACATGGAGCCCCACATCATACGACTCCTCCGTGATCCCGCGTTGACACGACGACATCGTCAATTATGACTGCAGTGGGCACAGCATCGTGGATCAATAGAAACGTGTCGCCTGTCGAATGAATCGCATTTCTTGTTACACCAGGTTGATGGCTGGGTCCTTACACGCTGTCTTCTAGGTAAATGGCTGCACGAAACATGCACCGCCCCACCCATGCAGGCCGGTGAGGACAGAATTATGCTATGGCTTAATCTGAGTTGGGCTTCCACGGGATCTGTGTGGTAATCGAAGACATCGTGACAGCAGTGAACTACGTGAACATTATTGCGGACCACATGCATTGCTTGATGCTAAAAGTCTCCATGTACGACGAAGACATCTTCCAGCAGAATAACTATACGTGCTGTAAGGTCTGAATCGTGCTGCAGTGGTTTGAGGGACATTATACTCAACTCACACTGATGTCTCGGCCAGCAAATGGGCCTAATCTTTACCCACTGGAACAAACATTGGGAGCCAGCTGCGTGCAAGTAAACCACCACCCCGTAATTTGCTGGAATTGCTTGACCTGTGGGTGGACATGTGGTGCCCCATATACATTGTGATCAAAAGTACCCGGGCACCTGGCTGAAACTGACTCACAAACTCGTGGCGCCCTCCATCGGTAATGCTGGAATTCAATATGGTGTTGCCCCACTCTTAGCCTTGATGACAGTTTCCACTCTCGCAGGCATATATGTGTTCAGTCACGTGCAGGAAGGTTTCTTGGGAATAGGCAGCCCATTCTTCACAGAGTGCTGCACTGAGGAGAGGTATCGATGTCGATCGGTGAGGCCTGGCACATAGTCGGCGTTCCATAACATCCCAAAGGTGTGCTATAGGATGCAGGTCAAGATTCTGTGCAAGCCAGTCCATTACAGGGCTGTTATTGTCGTGTAGTCACTTCGCCACAGGCCGTGCATTATGAAGACGTGCTGAATCGTGTTGAAAGATGCAATCGCCATCCCTGAATTGTTCTTCGTCAGTGGGAAGCAAGAAGGCGCTTAAAACATCAATGTAGGCATGTGCTGTGATTGTGCCACGCAAAACAACAAGGGATGCATGCAACCTGTATGAAAAACACGACCACACCATAACACCACCGCCTCCGAATTTTACTGTTGGCACTACACACGCTGCCAGATGACGTTCACCGGGAATTCGCCATACCCTCACCCTGCCATCGGATCGCCACATTGTGTATCGTGATTCGTCAAGCCACACAACGTTTTTCCACTGTTCAGTCGTCCAACGTTTACACTCCTTACACCAAGCGAGGCGTCGTTTGGCATTTATTGGCGTGATGTGTGGCTTATGAGCAGCCGCTCGACCGTGAAATCCAAGTTTTCTGACCTCCCGCCTAACTGACATAGTACTTTCAGTGTATCCTGATGCAGTTTGGAATTCCTATGTGATGGTCTGGATAGATGTCCACTATAATTATCCGGCTGTTATGCCATGGTCGGTTGATGAATACTGTGTCAATTCCCAACGTTTCGTCCCCGTCTGTGGAGGACATCTTCAAGGGGGTCTGTAGCTCGATGGAAGGTCCAACACACCCACTGGCTCGCTACTGACTGTCGCTAAATACCATGTCCGCGTGCTCCCGCGCCGAGGCGTGACGTCACGTGTTTTGAAAACGTCAGTGCAATTGGCCGCTGTCCGCTGCCGTCGATCGCCGTTGCCATCACCCAGTAGTGGACGAGTGGTACACATCTTCTTCAAAACCGGCATCCATATACCGTTTAATTTCACGCCCGCCTCCTTTTGATTGAAATTGTTAGGGTGTTTGGCGATTTCGATTGCCTCCCTGTAGAGCCTTTAGTAATATCCGCTTGCGGCCGCTAGTACTTGCGTCTCCTCAAAACGAATATGGTGGTTACCACAATGGACATGACATTTCCGGCCGTGAAAGTCTACATTTTGGTCTGGATAGATGTCTGTCTATTATACATTACGACCCTCTTCAACTGTCGGCAGTCTCTGTCAATCAACAGACGAGGTCGGCGTGTACGCTTTTGTGCTGAACGTGTCCCTTCACGCTTCCACTTCACTATCACAGCGGACCTAGGAGTGCTTAGGAGTGTGGATATCTCGCGTGCTGACGTATGACACAAGTGAAACCCAATCACCTGACCACGTTCGAAGTCCGTTGAGTTCCGCGGAGCTCCACATTCTGCTCTCTCACGATGTATAACGGCTACTGAGGTCGCTGATATGGTGTTTTGGCAGCTGGAGGAGGCACAATGCATCTAATATGAAAAACGTGTTTTTTTTCGGGTGTCCGGGTATTTTTGATCAACGACTACTGAGGTCGCTGATATGGAGTACCTGGTAGTTGGAGGCACCACAATACGTCTAGTATGAAAAATGTATGTTTTTCAGGGTGTCCGGATATTTTTGATAATATAGTGTACCGGGTGATCAAAAAGTCAGTATAAATTTGAAAACGTAATAAACCACGGAATAATGTAGATAGAGAGGTAAAAATTGACACACATGCTTGGAATGACGTGGGGTTTTATTAGAACCAAAAAAAAGTTTTGCTAAACGCGTGAAAGATCTCTTGCGCGCGTCGTTTGGTGATGATCGTGTGCTCAGCCGCCACTTTCGTCATGCTTGGCCTTCCAGGTCCCCAGACCTCAGTCCGTGCGATTATTGGCTTTGGGGTTACCTGAAGTTGCAAGTGTATCGTGATCGACCGACACCTCTAGGGATGCTGAAAGACAACATCCGACGCCAATACCTCACCATAACTCCGGACATGCTTTACAGTGCTGTTCACAACATTATTCCTCGACTACAGCTGTTGTTGAGGAATGATGGTGGACATATTGAGCATTTCCTGTAAAGAACATCATCTTTGCTTCGTCTTACTTTGTTATGCTAATTATTGCTATTCTGATCAGATGAAGCGCCATCTGTCGGACATTTCGTGAACGTTTGCATTTTTTGGTTCTAATAAAACCCAATTTCATTCCAAGCATGTGTGTCAATTTGTACCTCTCTATCTACATTATTCCGTGATTTATTCAGTTTTCAAATTTATACTGACTCTTTGATCACCCAGTACTTCTGGAATCCTGGACATATAGAACCCATGCCAAGCAGAATCTCTGTTTATTGTGTTTGAAAAGTGAAATATCACGATATTAAACAGGTGGTCATAACCTTTTGGTTAATCTACATCTAAATCTACATTCATCTACATTTATACTCCGCAAGCCGCCCAACGGTGTGTGGCGGAGGGCACTTTACGTGCCACTGTCATTACCTCTTTTTCCTGTTCCAGTCGCGTATGGTTCGCGGGAAGAACGTCTGTCTGAAAGCCTCCGTGCGCGTTCTAATCTCTCTAATTTTACATTCGTGATCTCCTCGGGAGGTATAAGTAGGGGGAAGCAATATATTCGATACCTCATCCGAAAACGCACCCTCTCGAAACCTGGCGAGCAAGCTACACCGCGATGCAGGGCGCCTCTCTTGCAGAGTCTGCCACTTGAGTTTTTTAAACATCTCCGTAACGCTATCACGGTTACCAAATACCCCTGTGACGAAACGCGCCGCTCTTCTTTGGATCTTCTCTATCTCCTCCGTCAACCCGATCTGGTACGGATCCCACACTGATGAGCAATACTCAAGTATAGGTCGAACGAGTGTTTTGTAAGCCACCTCCTTTGTTGATGGACTACATTTTCTAAGGACTCTCCCAATGAATCTCAACCTGGTACCCGCCTTACCAACAATTAATTTTATATGATCATTCCACTTCAAATCGTTGTGTTGGACCTTCCATCGAGCTACAGACCCCCTTGAAGATGTCCTCCACAGACGGGGACGAAACGTTGGGAATTGACACAGTATTCATCAACCGACCATGGCATAACAGCCGGATAATTATAGTGGACATCTATCCAGACCATCACATAGGAATTCCAAACTGCATCAGGATACACTGAAAGTACTATGTCAGTTAGGCGGGAGGTCAGAAAACTTGGATTTCACGGTCGAGCGGCTGCTCATAAGCCACACATCACGCCAATAAATGCCAAACGACGCCTCGCTTGGTGTAAGGAGTGTAAACGTTGGACGACTGAACAGTGGAAAAACGTTGTGTGGCTTGACGAATCACGATACACAATGTGGCGATCCGATGGCAGGGAGTAAGGGTATGGCGAATTCCCGGTGAACGTCATCTGGCAGCGTGTGTAGTGCCAACAGTAAAATTCGGAGGCGGTGGTGTTATGGTGTGGTCGTGTTTTTCATACAGGTTGCATACATCCCTTGTTGTTTTGCGTGGCACAATCACAGCACATGCCTACATTGATGTTTTAAGCGCCTTCTTGCTTCCCACTGACGAAGAACAATTCAGGGATGGCGATTGCATCTTTCAACACGATCCAGCATGTCTTCATAATGCACGGCCTGTGGCGAAGTGACTACACGACAATAACAGCCCTGTAATGGACTGGCTTGCACAGAATCTTGACCTGAATCCTATAGCACACCTTTGGGATGTTATGGAACGCCGACTATGTGCCAGGCCTCACCGATCGACATCGATACCTCTCCTCAGTGCAGCACTCTGTGAAGAATGGGCTGCCTATTCCCAAGAAACCTTCCTGCACGTGACTGAACACATATATGCCTGCGAGAGTGGAAACTGTCATCAAGGCTAAGAGTGGGGCAACACCATATTGAACAGTAAATGCTCATCCTAAATGGGCTCTCATAAAACTGTAGGCGTCGTAATATACATATATTCACAAAAATATTTCATCAGAAAAGCAATGCAGTCAAATACATAATCATACATAGGCATGACAGATACTTCATTTGAATGCGAATGCAGCAATATGTCTTATCCTACGCACATGTAGCGAAAGAATCATTATGGTAAGTCAGTAAGCAAATTGAAGAACATATTCTTAGGTTAAGATAACTCATACACAAAAGTTGCATCATAAAAGCGATGTAGCAAATACAGCCAAGCATGTCACCACAAAAATGCAAGATACCAGTGTCATCACAAAATGCCAATAAGACAGCAGCGTCAAATGTTTGTTGGTGCACCAATGATTGTGTAATGGATGAGTTCACAGGAGGCAAAAGATATGTTGAGCAATACTCATATTATGCAACAGAATTATAAACATTTCATAATACTTACCTAAGCTATGGAAAGAAAATTAATTATTAAGTGCTAAAATGCAAAAACGAAAAAATCATTAAAATGCTCATTTTAGCACAAAATACATCTCATGTTTTCCATCTCTGACTAGTATCATCATAAATACTTGTTATTCAACGGTGGATCTTAAGTACATTTGTGTCGCATAAATCTGGAATGTATGCATAGTACACAAATTCGTTTTAATACATATGTATATCATTGTATCTGTCATAATCTGACCTGAAGACAAAAGGTATGTGGTTAGTCATAAAATAAAAAAGTACATACCTCAAGAGGGTAATGCACTCGTATGACATATGCAGGAAAATAAAACAAGACCACAAAACATAAGAACATAATATGTCAGAAATGTATGCCACACCAGTTTTACCTGAAGAGCAAAAAAAACTTCATATAAAAAATTGTTTTGCCTTTTACCGAATTCGTATTACTTACCGTTTCAGATTTCTGTTGTGCTACTAAACATAACTGTTCATCACTCTCTTTTTATTACATGTGAACTAAAGAAATATATCCATGCATAGGAAAACCAACTTCAACAAAAACAGAGCCCCAACATATGTTCCAACCATTTCTACTCATTCCTCATAATACTTCATAATTCTTAACCATTGCATATTTCTATCGTATTATCATCATTATCCTAACAATCATCATCATTACCAATTAACACTAATACTGTTAACATTTTTGCCTCCACTGTATCATCAGTATAACTTCATATCTCATAATATTCACACATCCCGTAAAAAAACAACAGTAAATACTTCCTTCTCTCGTTCATTAATCAATACTTATATGAGAAAATCTCCACAAAAATACATATTATCTCGAACACTGACAATTTTTTTCAGACAACACTGTCTTACATTTAACAACTTGTAATTATTCCTTGAACTGATAGAAAATGCTTCATATCGTACTTGTAATTCATCAATACCACTAGTATTTGCAAAACAGACTTTCTGTTTGGGCAACACAACTATAAACTCAATAATCTGTATATCTCATCAAAACTGGTACTAAATCTTTCATTTTATAACAGATTGCTGCTACTGCTGAATGTACAAATGGTGTTCAAAGATGTATACCTGTTTCGTCAATCTGTGTCTCACTTCCAAAAATTTCGTATCGAAAAAGTTTACCGAAACTACGATTCCTATATTTGTGTGAGGTGGGTAGTTTAACGTTGTGTTTAGGATGGTAGGTAAGATATCAGAGATATTTATTTAAATGAACAAAGTTCAATGTGGTGACAGCGGTATATTCTGTGTGAAATGACTCATTGTTTAACGCTGGAACTGCAAGTCGCTGTCCTGCAGAGCATTCCTGTCACGTATTGTTACATATGTGCCGCGGTCTAACTTTAATGAAATGCCACTTGATTTTCTTTACATCTTTTTCTAACGGGATCAAATATTCATAAAATACGAGCTATTTTTCATTTTAACGTTGTTTCTACAGGTTCAAATTTTGTCACTGTCACGAAATACGTCTAATCGAAGTTTTCAATTTGTTAGTATCGGAATGCACACATCTTTGATCTGGGTCATAAGTCACTAAAATTACTTTCGACATGTATACATTAGGTTATTAGAAGAAAATTATTTGCACTAACCGACTAAAAAGGATAGTAGGAGAAGACGAATGTACCGAGAGACTGAAAAACAGTAAATATCCAATTGGGGAGGCATCGTTCGCCAATCAGTGTATCCAAAAAAGGACAATGGATCCCCTGCCTACATTTGAACTTAGTAAAATGTATGGAATTCAGATTGTCTCTAATTTGTGTAATTCTTTTGCTCCAATGCTCAGTATAATAGAGCGCGGACTGTTCTCTGCGTGTGTAAGTGCGTTTTTGTATGAGGAAATAATCGCCAAAGTTCACTGTGTGAAAACATTTTGTAATCGCAATTATAAGCTTCATGTATCCACTAAACTTCTTTAGTAAGCATACCTGACCACATTTTGCAGGACAATTCTCAAGCACGTACAGTACAAGCTGTTACAAATTTGTTTGACTGATGGGGCTGCTAAGTGCTATACTACCTACTGCACTTCCATGACTTAAGCCCTCTTGAGTTCAACTCGATTTCTAAAATGAAGGAAACACTTCATGGCATTCGCTTCAGAACTGCTACAAATTCGTCGGGCAATAGACCGCACCTCTCGAACTGTGAACACAACTGGCACTGCTAAGAGTATCCTACGACTTCCACATCGCTGGCAACGGGATATACACAGTGCTGGTTACTACTTTGAAGGTCAGAAAAACTTTGAAACACGTTTCCATCTTGTACGAGCTGTAAATAAATAGTTGCCACTATTAATGTTCCAGCCCTCGTATTTAATAGTTTTTGACATAGCCCACATCCACGATGAAAATGTCACTTGGGATCTGTGGAAGCACATTGGATATCCTCTTCTTTAGAAATATACGAGGGGGAAGCTAAATGAAAACAAGAGACTAATGGAAGAAAAGTAAGTAAATTGTTTTTTTCTATTTTAAAAGTAATCGCCATAGATGTTAATACAATTATTGCATTGTGAGAGATGATGGTCAGTACCTTCTTGGAAAAATGTTTGCGGTTGCCTACGGAACTATGATAGTATCCAGGCTTGCACGTCATCGTCCGAAGCAAATCGACGGCCACGAATATCTTTCTTCGGGGTTCCAAAAATGGAAATCACATGGGGACAGACAGGGTCTATACGGAAGATGGCAACCTTTTGCAAAGTATTTGAAACAAACTGGGTAACATGCAGTCCCGATCTCTTCCCATGCAATTATTTTTAAATAAACAATTAGTTTACTTTTCTTCCATTTGTCTCGTTTTAATTTGATTGCCCCTATACATGTTGGTCAGAAACAGTCTGGAGAGCTTGTAAGGGTGTTACAAATTAGGTTTTTCTGAGAAACAATCGTAAAAGAAAACATTCGAAACGTTATGCCTTTTCCGTGTTAATTACGTAGCATTGAAGTTAGCCAATCAGGCGAGTGCTCGCGCAAATTCAAGCGGCCCGCCAGAGAAGGTGTCGTCAGTTGTGTTCGCCGTTTTGTTTCCTAAAACCGAACAAGAGAGCGACACAAAAATTGGACATGTGACGGTAGCAAGGATCATACCTGAGTCATAGGCTGAGGAGTCTCGTGCGCTGTCATTTACGTTATGAGAACTGATACCAATTCCATCTGACGGGCCCCTTGAATTTGCAAGCAGAACGGCACGATTGTCTAACTTCAGTGCTAACTAACCAGCAAACGGCGCTAGGTATAGAATTTTTTCTTGGCATTTATTTCTCAGCACAGCCTACCCTACAACACACTTGCAAACTGTTTCTTAACACCCTGTATATTGCATAATGTCGCTCTATGACGCGTTCTGCATTCTTAAGGACCTCCTCACTATGGATCTATAGAAAAAAGTACATCTAATCGAATGTAATTAATCTGATTCATTTACTGTTGAAGCAAATATTCGGGTATTGCAATGGGCACATACATGATAAGCATCATTTGTCATAATGCGTCCTTCTCTGTTTCAGTATTTGGATCACTGTGTTTCATAGCACTTCCCCTCGCCATCGAAAATGTGAACCACATCTCTCAAATCAGTTCACTTTACGTGCGCTCACACTGCTGCCCGAACGGCCGAAAACTATGTGATCGAGTTACTTCGAAACGACTTTAATTTTGCTTAGGTATCCAGAAAACTACGTATACACATAAGAAAAGGTTTTGCATCATCCTTGTTCCCAGGACTCCTGAAGTTAGACGTTGACTGTGGATATTGCATCACAGACACAGTCCCTTCGACTGTTCAGTGATGTAAACAACCATGCATGATGATGATGATGATGATGATGATGTTTGGTTTGTGGGGCAGCTCAGCTGCGCGGTTATCAGCGCTCATACAAATTCCCAACCTCTGCTCAGTCCAGTCTCGCCATCCAGTCTCGCCACTTTCATGAATCATGACGAAATGATGAGGACAACACAAACACCCAGTCATCTCGAGGCAGGTGAAACCATGCATGAGCAGCGCCTGTTAGACAGCCGATCAGTTCGTCATTCCACCAGGAAGGAGGTACACGGCTCGTGTTGTCTGTAGTTCCACCAAGCCTAGACGGTTAATACAGAGGTTCGATCGCGTCCGCATTGTCACTTTGAGCCAGGAAGGGCTCTCAACAAGGGAAGTGTCAAGGCGTCTCGGAGTGAATCGTTCAAATGGCTCTGTGCACTATGGGACTTAACTTCTGAGGTCGTCAGTCGCCTAGAACTTAGAACTACTTAAACGTAACTAACCAAAGGACATCACACACACCCATGCCCGAGGCAGGATTCGAACCTGCGACCGTAGCGGTCGCGCGGTTCCAGACTGTAGCGCCTAGAACCGCTCGGCCACTCCGGCCGGCCTCTCGGAGTGAACATCGACGAGATACAGAGAGACAGGAACTGTCGATGACGTGAATCACTCAGGCCGCCCAAGGGCTATTACTGCAGTGGATGACCACTACCTACGGATTATGGCTCGGAGGAATCCTGACAGCAACGCCACCATGTTGAATAATGCTTTTCGTTGCAGCCACAGGACGTTGTGTTACGACTCAAACTGTGCGCAATAGACTGTATGATGCGCAACTTCACTCCCGACGTCCATTGCGAGGTCCACTTTGCAACCACGACACCATGCAGCGCGGTACAGATGGGCGCAACAACATGCCGAATGGACCACTCAGGATGGGCATCACGTTCTCTTCACCGATGATTGTCGCATATGACTTCAACCAGACAATAGTCAGAGACCTATTTGGAGGCAACACGGTCAGGCTCAACGCCTTAGACACGCTGTAAAAACGTTCAGAAATGTGAAGGTTCCCTGCTGTTTTGGATGGCATTATGTGGGGCCGACGTACGCCGTTGGTGGTTATGGAAGGCGCTGTAACGGCTGTACGATACATGAATGCCATCCTCCGACCGATAGTGCAACCATATCGGCAACATATTGACGAGGCATTCGTCTTCATGGACGACAATTCGCTCTCCCATCGTGCACATCTTGTGAATGACTTCCTTCAGGATAACGACATCGCTCGACTAGAGTGGCCAGCATGTTCTCCAGACATGAACCCTATCGAACATGCCTCGGATAGGTTGAAAAGGGCTATTTGTGGACGACAGACCCATCAACCATTCTGAGGGATCTACGACGAGTCGCCGTTGAGGAGTGGGACATTCTGGACCAACAGTGCCTTGATGAACTTGTGGATAATATGCCACGACGAATACAGGCATGCATCAATTGAAGAGGACGTGCCACTGGGTATTAGAGGTACCGGCGTATACAGCAATCTGGACCACCACCTCTGAAGATCTCGGTGTATGGTGGTATAACAGGTGATGTGTGGTTTTCGTGAGCAATGAGAAGGGCGGAAATTATGGTTATGTTGATCTCTATTCCAATTTTCTGTACAGGTTCCGGAACTCTCGGAACCGAGGTGATGCGAAACTTTTTTGTGTGTGCATATTATTACGTATATTAATTAATTAGTGAAGCAAGCAATGCTTCGCAATTTGCTAAATATGTTTCGGAATTGCATATATAGCCCAAATTCCTTGCCTTGCCCCCCCCCCCCCCTCTGCCCATCTTTTCATCACGGTTCTCTCTCCGTACATCTCCTGCTCCCTCCCCCCGTCTTTCTGTCTTCTCCAACTCTCTCTGCCCATCTCCTCCCTCCTCTCTCTACGTCCATTTCCGTCTGCTCTGTTCATCTCCTCCGGCCCTCTCTATTTGAATTTTCGTCTGAATGTTCAGTAGCTCCATACATCTCTTCCTCCCCCCCCCCCCCACCCTATCTCTGTATGTATAACCTCCTCCTCCCTCTCTCTGACCACCTCCTCCTCTCTACGTCCATTTCCATCTGAATGTTCGATAGAGTATCGTGTAAAAACTTGAACGCGGCCCATCCCGCCAGAGGGGTATGGGTGTGTGTGCTGTTCTTAACGTAAGTTAGTTTAATTTAGTGTAAGTAGTGTGTAAGTCTAGGGACCGATGACCTCAGTGGTTTGGTCCCTTAGGAATTCACACACATTTGATCATTTGAGCAAAAACTTGAAGTAAATCCGTCAAGATCTTTTCGAGATTTTTGGTAACTACGTTTCCCACTTATATATTACATATACACCTATATACGTAATATACTACAAAAATATATATCCATTGGAGAACGAACGTTCATTAGAACAACGTTTCCCTTTTATGTATTTAGTGATGATCTCTTAAAACTGATTTTAATTCCAGGCTGTCCATGTGGATTTAAAAAAAAAATTCTTTCATACAAACTTTCTCCTGTCAATTGCGAACAAAAGAATGACAAAAATGAACCAAATCTGTCGAGCCGTTCTTAATTCGTGATATTTCATACATGCTGCAACTGACTTTAATTTCCGACTTTTCCGTTGGATATTCCATAAATTTTCTGTCATACAAACTCTTAAACATGGATGCGAGTCAGAAACTGTGTAAATCTGAAGAGATTGTAAAGGTCAGCCAACAGTTGCAAAACAAAGGTTTATTAGCTCTTGACCTAGGTTTCAATATTTCTAAAAACATCTTCTTGAAAAGGAGTGGAGCTTGTTATATCACATGGCAGTGCATTAGATTCAATTAATAGATAATCTAATGCACTATCATGTTATGCAACAAGGCCCACTCCTCCTGAAGACTATATTTTTAGAAATAGCGAAACCTAGATCAAGGACTAAAAAAACCTTTGTTTTACAACTGGTTGGCTGACTTTATTCAACGTCTTCTTATGATACAAACCTTGTCCTAACAATAACGAGCGCAAAAAAAAAAAAGAAAAAAAAACACCCGAATCGATCAAGCAGTTCTCAAGTGAAGAGCTTTCATATTGCAGCAATTTTTATTTTTATTTACGTAGAGGAATACGTCTTCTATGGTCGCGAGCCCGGCGAGTGCAAGTGCAAACGAATGCCGTGCAGCAGAAAGGTGCAAGAAACTGCGCGGGGCCGTACCCGAAGGTTGCCTCACTCACGCCCCGAGAATTTTCTTTGGCAGCTCCAGCAGCGAGCAGCCTCAACGTCTTAAGTGGCCTCCACCAACACGTGACAGCCTTTCATTGTTTCGCCGTAACTGCCTTCGCTTCTGAGGTCGATCCTTGTTCCAGAAACATAACACCGCTTTTACGATGTAAAAACATATCACCGTAGCGTCCCGGAATTTCCTTCCTATATCCTGTCTACACTGGGGCTTTTTCACCGAAAACGTACAATTTCACTGAAAGTGTAGCGTCGTAATGTGTAAATTGTGACCGGAAACTGTGGTTTTAGTGCAACGATGATGATTGTGTTTCGCGCATTGCCTCAGATAAATGCGTGAGCGTGCTATATCCTCACATTTTGTGTGTGATGCACGATTTTAGCCGCTTATCTTTTACATGTCATTTTTGCGGCTGCCTGGCTAGCTACGAGGGACGTTCAATAAGTAATGCAACGCTTTTGTTGAAATCTGAAAGTAGATTTATTATAAAGCTGTGTACCGGACTGAGACCTTTGCCTTTCGCGGGCAAGTGCTCTACCAACTGAGCTACCCACGCACCTCACAGCTTTACTTCCGCCAGTAATTCGTTTCCTGCCTGCCAAACTTCACAGAAGCTCTCCTGCGGATCTTGCAAGACTAACACTTCTGGAAGAAACGATATAACGGAGACATGGCTTAGCGACAGCCTGCGGGACGTTCCCAGAAAAATTTTCACTCTGCAGCGGAGTGTGCGCTGATATGAAACTTCATGGCAGATTAGAAGTGTGTGCCTGATCGAGACTCGAACTCGGAACCTTTGCCTTTCGCAGGCAAGTGCTCTACCAACGTCCGCAGGAGCGCTTCTGTGAAGTTTGGAAGGTAGGAGATGGGGTATTGACGGGAATGAAGCTGTGAAGAGAGGCCGTTCAAAAATGTTCAAATGTTCGTGAAATCTTATGGGACTTAACTGCTAAGGTCATCAGTCCCTAAGCGAACACACTACTTAACCTAAATGATCCTAAGGACAAACACACACACCCAGCCGGGCAGGATTAGCTGAGCGGTCTCAGGCGCTGCAGTCATGGACTGTGCGGCTGGTTCCGGCGGAGGTTCGAGTCCTCCCTCGGGCATGTCAGAATGTCGTTGTTTTAGTTTTACAGCTAATCACAACTGACTTTTCCAACCGGTGGTTCGCGATGTTTTCCTGCGTGGCACAGTCCTATGGAGGGCGTTTGCAAAACTGTGTTCTGTCCAGAAGTTTAAACTTGATAATCTTATAATACGATACATTTCACTTTTGAATGGAATCTGTGATCAAATTTCAAACAGTCAGCGCAAACCGTCAGTTTAGCTTGATGTTAATTTAACGGATGTCAAAAATTAGGAACGGCGGTTAGCCTACTTTATCCACTTGGTGCAAACAAAAGTAAGAACAATCAGCTCACTTACTCACTTTCAGTATATACATGACCTAAGAAGGTTGTGATTCCAAAATTTTAATTTCAGTTTTGGAGTGGACAGCCTTACTATTCTTGAATGACAAACTAAGTATTTAAATTAGTGAGATAAAATTTTATTAGACCTTACCTCCATATTTTACGTAGAGGTGAATCAGCACATTTAAAAAATATGAGAACGTATTGTTGAACAGGGTCCCAGCAGTTCATCGGTGCTATTGGCCTCGCGTGACTTCAAATCAGCCGTGCATATATGTGTAAGTACACATGACCTTACATTTCACGCTAAATAACCTCAAAATCAGGAACTAGACAACAGAACTCGATACATGCACTCTACTGCCCAATTAAATGTTTTTGACTCTACGAAAAGTGAAATGTAACGCAATGTGTACATCCACACAGATGCTGTAATTGTAAAACTTCTTGTATTTTACTCGATTGTACTACTTGCGTTCTTCATATAATTACAAACGTCTGTTTGTGTTTGTTAACAGGTGCCTGACACTGATTAGTAAAAATCTTAACAACGATGTTCATAACATTTGACGATCTACAACACGGTTGTAGACATTATTTAACCTTTGGAAGAATAAGTAAAGGTTGTCCATGCCTGTTGACAATGGGTAGTGGGAGGCAGAGTCCTGTAGATGGGAAAATCGTTAATAACCTGACGGCGAGAGAAGTCGCACTCGTTATGCATGAATCGTCAACCTTTAGTGCTGAATTGTCCGCCCCCGGTAGATGAATGGTCAGTGCGGCTCTCGCAGCCGAGCGAAGCAGACGTGCGGTGTGTGCTCTCCGCTGTCAGAGAGGGTCCGTGGGCCTTGTTTACTTCTTCGGCCGACACTAACGTGACGCCGTAGCGCTACAAGACCATGGCAAACCAATACAGAAGATCAACCTTGAAATTCACATTTCGGAACGACTTTACCCGACCAAAGGCGCTAGAAGTCGAACGCTTTTTAAAAGAGGAAGCCAAGATCCCGGCTGCCGACATTGTCGGCATTCACTTTTCGATCGTCAGTAGCACGGTCTATGTAAAGCTCATAAACGAAACTACATGCGACAAGGTGCTTCGTGAGATGAAACAAGAACTCCGCTTCTTCCACGCAGATGGCAATGTTGGCAACGTCGAGCTCGGCCATGCCGCAATAGGACTGCGGACTATACGCATATTCGAACTTCCATTTGAACTCCCGGCGGCAGAAGTTGTAGCGGCGCTCCGCCCCTACGGCACGGTACACGAACACGTGGCTGAAAAATGGACCCAGTTTAAGACGTATCCAGTACTCAATGGAGTACGCCAAGTGCAGATAGATCTCCAACGACACGTGCCATCCTATCTGCAGATAGGAGGATGCCGGGCCATAGTTATTTATGACGGCCAGCCGAAGAAGTGTTCCGGATGCGGCAAGGAAGGTCACCTTCGTTCCGAGTGCCTCCAGCGTCGGATCACACAACTCCCACCGAAGGACGTTGCACCACCAGCGTCGAAGACTATTCTACCCGTGACTTACGCGGCGGCACTCACGACGTTCTCCACACAACAGACACGGCCGATCGCTTCAGCGGTACAAGAATCACTTTCCACGGACAAAAACCTGGATGATCCGCCGACCTGGCCAGTGGTGGAAAATAGTACTACGACTCTGGAGCTACCGAACGCGACAGACAATGACGCCGGCAAGATGGCAATTGATTCCCTTATTGTACCGACCGAAGCGTTTATTCCGGCGGAGCGTGAGTCAGTGCCGTCCTCTGACAATGAAGGCCATGTACGGAAACAGCGATCACCGAAACGCCGAAAGCGCCGTCGTCGGACCGTGTCGGAACACAGCGGTTCGCATTCGGCCGGGGAAGAACAACTGACCACTCAAGAAGCCAGCCGCGAAGCCGAGGCTGTTTCCACTGACTCCAACCTTGCAGAACAGACAGAAAAACATGCAGCTTTCGACCATCAGCCCATTGACAGAAACAGTGAGCAGCGGGAAGGTACCAGTGCAGGCAGCGAAGTCGCCCGGTCCCTTACTATCAAACATTCCGAGGCTATGGAACATGAACAGACATCCGCGCCCGCTTCGTGGGCCGAGGAAGTCGAGACACAAGATCCCGATCCGCGGCCAGCTGAGGCGCCGCCGGATCATGCAGCATAAGCAGCACAAGGAGGACCGCGTTCGGCGGGGGGGTGACATCACTTCCGATGTTCGCTTCTCTCCAACTTCAACATGGATAACCTCGCCCAAACAACGCGTTGCCAGGCTTACCGCCTGGCGACAATGAATATCAACATGATCAGTTCTCCTGTCAAGATCCAACTTTTGAAGGAAACCATACGAGCCATGGGAGTTGACTTTGCTTTCCTACAAGAAGTGAAAACGACTGCACTCCCGCACTTTTACGGTTACGCCACACATGTGACGCCCGGTAGCCCTGCAGACACCGGAGTGGCAATATTAGTGCGTGAAGGTATTGAAGTTACCGACGTCACGTTTCTTCCCTCCGCAAGAGGAATAGCATTTACGGCACTCAACACCCGATTCATTAATGTTTACGCGCCGTCGGGTACCACAAGACGTCACGACCGCGCCAGATTCTACTCCACAGATGTCGCTCCCCTTTTCCTTGGACGATACGACCACAGCGTCTTCGCCGGCGATTTTAATTGCGTACTTCGCCCCAAGGACCAAATCCCACATTACATGCCTTGTCCGGAACTGGGTGCGATGATCCAAGAACTTCACTTGTGCGACACGTGGGAAAAAGTCCACGGTAACCGCTCTGGCCACACTCATCTTACCAGTCATTCGGCCAGCCGACTTGACCGCATATATGTGTCACAAGATCTCACACAAGGTGTGGTGGACGCCGAATTATGGCCTCAAGCCTATTCCGATCACAGTTCCTATATCTGCACTATACACCTACGCCCCCAACAAGTCTGGCACAGCAATGGCTTTTGGAAGCTCAACATAACTCATCTCCAGGACCTGGATTGCCGTCGGCAAGTTGCAGCAACGTGGACTGACTGTGAACGCCGCCACCCACGATACACCTCGACCCTGTAGTGGTGGCTCCTCTGTGCCAAACCAGCAATCCGTAGGACACTTATGCAATATGGCAAGGACGTGACTGCGTGGCATCGACAGACCCTCGATTTTTACTACGCGGCACTCAGAGACCTCAACGCCTTACCCCTTCCCCGGAGAGACAACATGACCAAAGCAGAATCAAGGCTCACATACTATCATTGACGAAGCGCCGACTAGAAGGTGCAGTAGTCCGCTCGCGACGGCACGACCGAACGGTTGCAGAGGAACCCAGTATGCACCACGTTGTGGCGGATAAGCGCCGACAACGCCAACATTTAATCACACAACTCAGGACACACGACGGTCGCTTATGTACGACCCAAGCAACCATAGTAAAGGCGGTGGAGGATCATTTTCGTCATCTTTACAAGGAAAGAACCGTCGATGACGAGGCCACTACTGAAGTGTTACAGCAGGTAACACGTACTATCGACGAGGCTACCGTGAATGTACTAACAGAGGAAATCTCACTCGAGGAAGTCGAAGACGCCGTGGACAAAGGTGCGGTCAATAAGTCTCCTGGACCTGATGGATTGCCCATAGAATTCTACCGGACTTTCCGTGACATCATGATGCTTCGCTGGGTTATAATGTTCCGCGAACTTATGTCTCCAGACTGTGTTGTGCCGCCAGCGTTTGTAGAAGGTCTTCTCATACCGGTACACAAGCCAGGTGGAGGGCTATCGATTAACGACTATCGGCCGCTTACAATGCTGAACGCCGATTTTCACCAGGATTATGGCGAGCCGTATTAAGACGACTTTGCCGATGATCCTCGCTCCAGAACAGACGTCGCAGGGGGGAGAAGCCAACATACACATGGCCACCGGCGACTGCAGGGACTTAATAGCGATCGCTTCTGCGTGCCGTCTGAGAGCGGCGATCGTCTCCGTCGATTTCAACCGCGCCTTTGATAGAGTGCACCACAACTTCCTCCTACGAGTGATGGACTGTATGGGATTCCCCCCGGGCCTCATCGACACCCTACGCCGTCTTTGGACCGCAGCCAGCTCACACGTCCAGGTCAATGGAAGGACGGTAGGACCAGTACCCATTAAGAGGTCTCTACGACAGGGTTGTCCCCTTTCTACCTACCTTTATGCAATCGCACTCGAGCCACTCCTAGGGGGCCTTAACCACCGCCTATCTGGCATCACGCTTCGGGACGTCACCTTTCGCTATAGGACATACGCTGACGACCTGCTGGTTCGTTTCAATGACGAAGTTCAAAGCGTACTAACCTGGATTGAGCGATACGGACAGGCCGCAGGCGGTCTTCTGAACATCAACAAGTCGGCGGCGTTGGATATTGGGCGTGGTCTCGGACCGGAAGCCCTCGCTCCCCTCCCACCAGTTTCTGATCTGCGATATTTAGGAATCACGTTCAAGAAAGATGTACGTAAAACAGCTGCAGCAAACTACCGAGGGTTATTACATATCATACGCGCAATGGTACGACCGAACCTGCTCCGGGACTTGAATCAGCTACTACGTGTTGAATACCTGAACCTCTACGTAGCATCAAAACTCAACCACGTGGCACAGATCCTCCCACTACCGCTGCAGATAGGTCGCCGGCTTCAGGCGGCCTTCAGTTATTACGTTTCTGCAGGTCATATCTTTAAAGTACGATACGACACTCTTACCCTCCCAGTGCACAAAGGAGGGCTGGGATTGGTCAACGTCAGGGCGAGAGCAGCTGCCCTTTACATGAGCAACATGAGGAAACGATGGAAAAGCCAATATATCTCTCTCACGGGTCGTTTACTACAGGTTCTGATGCCAGCCTCTTACGTCCCGCCGGTGTCGGTTGCGCACGTCGCACCACAGCTCTCCCATGTGTCGACCTTCATTCTTGATTACAGCTATGTCAGCTTGAACCTCTCCGCCACACGTCCACCGAAGGCGAAAGATTTTTATACCAACCTCCTGCGGGCTGTTCCCCATAACGTGGTGGAAAACTAGTAACCTACGGTTCACTGGCCAAGAGTGTGGAAAACGATACACCACAACTTTCTGTCATCCACGGTGCGTTCGAAGTGGTATCAGATCGCCAACAAAAAATATGCCACACGACAGCGACTTCACACTACTGGACTGGCAGACTCCCCTTATTCCCCAGATTGTCACCTTTTGGATACCGATGAACATCGTTTTACTTGCGCATCATCGTCCGGAGTTTGGCGACTAACACAGAAGATATTGGCTTGTTACCTCCGGGTCACACCTGATATGATTGACCCTCAGACCCTACTCTGTCCCGATGAAACTTACTTTCCGGCTGCAAAATATCATGCGCTTACATGGTTCAAAGGACTTACCGTCGCCTATATCTTTAGCGACGGAGAGAAAGAGCAGCTTGATTACTGGTGGTTCCTACAAAATGCTCACAATGCCCTCGAACGCACACCGAAATACCGTACGCTCTTCGCAAATTATTTACGCAGCGTTTTCGTTAACCCCCCACTCAGCTGGGGAGTGCCAAGCTGCGGTTAATGTTCTGTGCCGCATCACACTAACGGCTCAACGTTCTGCCTTGTCAGCCATGAGCGAAGGAAGAGACAAGCTGCTGCAAGGATGCTGTTTTCCTTGAGGCACTAGCGAAGCAGAATGCCTCCGTTGCAGATGCCCTTCAGAGGCGCTATTGGAGATATCAGATAACGATGGCGAGGCTCCAAGTGGAACCAGTTACATTATTGAAGAACCTTTTAGTTGGAATTACATCAGTGATCTATATTTTTATTTTTTGATTACTCTTTTATGCCACCTTTGTTGTTGTAACACTTACTTGTAACACTTAGTTACTAGAATTCTCATTTGTACACGTTCCCTAAATGTAATCACGTAAAAAAAAAAAAAAAAAAAAAAAGTGGCAAAGGATAGCCCTAACCTTGATTTCCCACATTTCCCCTGGTATATAGGCAGCTCTCTGGGGTGGGTTTACTCAGGAGCCAACACCTGAAGTGGATCAGATTTTTTGTTATAGGATGAGAAGTGGCGGTGGCACTTAGGTTTTTTTTAGTTCCATTTTCCTAAGAGGCTTTTTAAGGGGAAAAAAGTGGTCAAAAAAAGAGGAAAAAATTATAAAAAAAAGAAAAAAGAAAAAAATGGTCAGCGTGACGGATTGTCAATCCTCTGGGCCCGGGTTCGATTACCGGCTGGGTCGGGGAATTTTCTCCGCTTAGCGACTGGGTGTTGTGCTGTTCTCATAATCATCCAATCATCCTCATCAACTGCAGGTCGCCGAAGTGGCGTCAAATTGAACGACCGGCACCCGGCGAACGGTCTAACCGACGGGGGCCTTAACCATACGATTAAATAAAATAAAGTGCTGCAGTCGCGCGGTTCCGGACTGAAGCGCCTAGAACCGCGACGTCAGGTGGCAGCACTAGCAGTGAAGAGTATTGAAGCGTGTCGGGGGGACGCGGAAAACAGTTGTGGTGTGCGCACTGTAAGATCTTCGGTACACACACCATCAGATTATATTACTTGTCGCTCTAACGAAGTAGGCGAGTGTCAGCAGTATGTCTCGTGGTCTTATCGTGGCGTGTTTATCTTCTGCCGTTAGGTCAGACGATAGGAATGACACTTGCACGCTTAGAGTAGCAGAGTGACGGTGAGCAACTTTAAACAGAGCTTGATTAATTTTCACACACATTTATTAAAATAATAACAATTATAAACCTTACTTAATTTCATTCTGGATGCTATTTACAGTTGACAATCTGACGTTCCTTTGGTTTTGCTACGTTAATCTTATTCTCACATATCTCTGATACTTGACAAAGTGTCTATACATTTCTCTTCATGGCTATGTACAGGAATATGATAATCTCATTAGGCGCAGACTGCAGACTGATGCAGAGTAATGCAGACTGACTAATCAGAGGTCTGTACACTCGTTATAGCACCTCGAGCATTCAGGTATCACTGCGCGAGTGTGATCCGCGAGGAGAAAAGGTTCTATGTTAGCAGCAATCTCATTGGCTGCGTTACATGTTAATACGCGGATCGGTGGAAGCAGAATTTGGTCCGTCTGTAAGACAGCGCCATTTCGTAGTGCAGAGACGGACGAGCGCTGCGCCTGCGCTGTTGTGCTTAGCGGGGCGCGCTCTAGTGGGAAAGTTGTGTACGCGCTGACTACGCGGAACTATGTACACAACAACAGTGCAGTCGTTGCTGTCACGCGGAAACGTCGCGATTTATGTGATCTCTAGAAGGGCGTGATCATTCGCTTTAGGGCCAGGGGTTGAGTGATTTCCGAAACTTTTCACTTGTCGCCGTGATTAAAGTACACCGTGCATGTCTAAAGTCGGTGTCGAGGCAACAGCGGTGAACTACGAACCATAGATGACAGTAGTGAACGACGGCTGTCGAGATTTGTACGGGCGAATTGACCTGCAGCTGTTGAACCAGTATCTCCTCAGCGACCGTTCAGTGAACGTGCTGCGTGTGGGTCACCACTGCAGGTGCCTGGTTCATGCAACCGTGGAGATTGCTGTTCACCGGCTACGAAAGTGAAATTTGCAAGCCAGTGCCGCAGCTGGACGTTCATTGACTGATGACAGTTGGCTTCTTCAGATGAATCGCGTTTTGTGCTCCGTCAGACAGATGGGCGTTGGCGTCAACGACGTGGAACGCCCGAAAGCAACACCCTACAACAATCGTCGGAAGTGTTCAGGCCGGAGGAGGGAGTGCTAAGGGGAACGATTTCGTGACATTCCCTGGGTCATTCTGGAAGGCGCAAAGCGTCAACACCAGTATGCGTCTAACCTTGTGGATCATGTGCATCCCTAAATGCAGTTTGTTTCTCCTCCTCATGATGGCATCTACCAGCAGGGCAATACAAGTCTCATACAGCTCGCATTGGACGTACGATTCGAAGAGCACTAGAATAAGTTTAACGTACTCCCCTGGCCACCAAAATTCTCAGATTTAAACCCAATCGAGAGTCTGTGGGTCTATCTCTTTCCGCTGTACATTCCATGGCTCCTCAATCGAGAAACCTAGCGCTGATGGCCACGGCACTGGATGTTGATGATGTTTGGTTTGTGGGGCGCTTAACTGCGCGGTTATCAGCGCCCGTTCAAATTCCCAAGCTTTGCTCAGTCCAATTTCGCCACTTTTATGAACGATGATGAAATAATGAGGACAACACAAACAGCTAGTCCTCTCGAGGCAGGTGAAAATCCCTGACCTCGCCGGGAATCGAATCCGGGACCCCGTGTTCGGGAAGCGAGAACGCTACCGCGAGACTACGAGCTGCGGACACGGAACTGGAGTCGCCATGGCTCCACATCTTCCAGGACCTCACTGACTCTCTTCCCGCACTTCAAAAAATGGTTCAAATGGCTCTGAGCACTATGGGACTCAACTGCTGAGGTCATTAGTCCCCTAGAACTTAGAACTACTTAAACCTAACTAACCTAAGGACATCACAAACATCCATGCCCGAGGCAGGATTCGAACCTGCGACCGTAGCGGTCTTGCAGTTCCAGACTGCAGCGCCTTTAACCGCACGGCCACTTCGGCCGGCTCCCGCACTTCACCTGGCAGTCTGCGCTGCAGACGATGGTTATTCGGGGTTTTGATTGGTGGTCACATTAAATTGACTGGACAGTGTAAAACTAACTAGGAAAATATTTCATATGTCGTAAGACAGGCAACTCACTTTACGTCATCTGCATTCCAGGGTGTGGGTCATGTGCGTTGGTTGATTATCTTAAGGTGAATTAAACAGTTTTCGCCGGCCGGTGTGGCCGAGCGGTTCTAGGCGCTTCAGTTTGGAACCGCGCGACCGCTACGGTCGCAGGTTCGAACCGACTTGGGCATGGATGTGTGTGATGTCCTTAGGTTAGTTAGGTTTAAGTAGTTCTAAGTTCTAGGGGGGCTGATGACCTCAGATGGTAAGTCCCATAGTGCTCAGAGCCATTTGAACGTGGTAGTAACGGCTTATGAATAATTTTGATGACGGTTCAGTGCGAATCCTGCTGGGAGATGCTTAAGGTTCTAAGCGTGTGACGTGATTTTTTAGGCCATCTCATAAATTTTGTTCACGGATCCTTTTAACCCCCATTTGCAAGCAGCATGTCCTAACTACTTTGATAAAGAATACGTTGAGCGTGTGAATAATTGTATAGAATGGAAAGCCAGAACGAACAGATGGGTGAGTACAAAGAAATTAGCTGTTGGTATCGGTCACCCACGTGGTGTCAAATTGCAGTGCCAGCGAGCTACCAGTTCGTTCTTGGAAATTAGTTAAGGTGAGGAGCTTGCGTGTGCTGTTAATTCTTTATTTGCGTGTGCCATATTTCACAGGATGTTTTATTTTTTAAGAATTTGCTTTCTTTTATGTATATGGAAGACGTTTGTGTCTGCTTTGTCCCCCTTTTCCCGCCAAAAGAATTTTTGTAATTTGGTCCAAGTAGTAATCCTGGATGCGAATTTCGATCACTGTCCCAGCAGACGGACCACAAGGCAGCAATGTAGTTCCATCTTCTTTCCCAGTGCTTGAGTAGCAACGAGATGCCTGTTAGTTTAAGCACCTTCAGTGTGAGACAAAACGAGAAGTTATCTGACTTGGCTTTGTTTGCGGCAATTATTAAGTTTGTAAAGTTTCTGGGAATATAGATAATAAATGTCTTATAAACTCGATATCATGGATTTAGTAGTCATTACAAACACCAGTCCTGTGTAGAGAGCAATGTGGAGTCCTTATAGGTTACGTTGGAGCTTGGCCTTTACTTACTTGCCCACTTGGTTGCTTGAGCCCTCCCCCGCGTTACCCGTGCGCACTTTTAACATAATAACTAGACGTCGGGCCGGCCCCCTTAAATTCAATCCTTCCGAGCAATGAACCAAGCGGGTAAGCACGTGTCATTTACACGCCTTGGCCACTCACACGTCCGGCACACTCTAGCATAGATAGAAGGAAAGAGAGGAAGAGATATACAAAGGTAACGATACATTACCGCCCGCATCTCGTGGTCGTGCGGTAGCGTTCTCGCTTCCCACGCCCGGGTTCCCGGGTTCGATTCCCGGCGGGGTCAGGGATTTTCTCTACCTCGTGATGGCTGGGTGTTGTGTGCTGTCCTTAGGTTAGTTAGGTTTAAGTAGTTCTAAGTTCTAGGGGACTTATGACCACAGCAGTTGAGTCCCATAGTGCTCAGAGCCATTTTTGATACATTACCGGACGGAAAACTTTCAACCGAACATGAACAGAACTGTATTTGACTTGTAGAGAGAGCAGTCTGTCATTTGGAGTGCAGAACTGGGTTAGTAAACACAGCTGACAAGTCACTACGCCCTAGATAAACACAATTCGTGAAATTAACTGAATGTCAGAGAGATAGTGTTGTTTACCTGCAGGACCCTGGGTGGTTTATCCATAGAACTGGTCAACAGACTGGAACTGGGTTGCTACCTGTATGTTTCTGTTGCTGCTGGAGATACAGGGAAGAAGCACATCTATTCGTCGTTTTGGTTTCGAGGGCAGGCAGTGGCATACAGATTCACTAATTGGCTGCCGTTTCATACGGGTAGCCACTGCTTATAGCAGCACGGCCGCAGCATCTGTGCGAATCAATGACGCACCCAGTGTCAGTTACGGTCGTCCGGAACTGTTTACTAAAAGCTGAATTCATCTCAATGGTACTGCACGCTAGGCTTCCTCTGCCACTTCGTTATAATGTAGCGTGCATCCGTAGTGTAGTGCAAGACGCAACTACAGGAACGTCTGGCGTAAGGTAGTATTTAGAGGCGAGGACAGATTTTACGTGGGCTTCGCCAATGGTTACGGTTGTGGCGCCGGTTAGGTGAACGACAGCTGCAGAAACGTGTCAGGAAGTTGGTACAGGCTAATACCAGATCAGCTGGTATGAGGGCTAGAAACACCCTAGTCCTCTGGTGCTTGTTGAGCGAATATTCAACAGCGCAGAATAAACAAAGAGCGTCATCTATCAGACTCTGTTGCCGTTTATACAGAGGCAAGGAAAGGGTCCTTACACTGAGATGGAGTAAAACATGTGCCTCTTAACACGCTCTTAATTTTGCCAACTGATAAATTTAGGAAATGCACTTTATTATACGAAACAAACAACAATAATTAACAGTACACTACAGAAAATAAAAAGTACCATTAAACAATGTTACATTACGATGTTAAAATCTTAAGACAGAAATGAATTTTATTCATCCACTGTGTTTAACGCTTACTTTCCTCTTTTTTTTCAGTACTCCTCTGAAGTCTATTTTCCATAAGTCATCGATCTGCGTGGTCATTATGTCACTCGTCCTTGCATCACCGGAGATCGATAACTAATTTTCAGAAGATTTGGTTCTGAATAAATTCACTCCCCTGTAGCTTTCGTAACTATGCGGCATCTATGAATGTTTACGCTTTCACAACATTTTGTAAATTTGATTGTGCTGTATTTTAAGAAATTAGTTTATATGACCACGATATTGGGATTTTGTCTGTACTTTCATGACCTTGCGGAACGAAACGTTTCAAATGAATTTCTTCATCTGCAAATTTCACTTCAGCGATTATACAATTGTTCTCGGTGAATCGAGTGGTAGCTTCCCTAACTTCGACACCAGACTTCACTCGAAACTCAACATGGAAGCCATGCGAGAAAGAGCTTTCTCGTAACCGTTTATACCATAAGGAAATCCTCCACATAGCCTGACTATTGGTAAGTAAGTATCAATCACGAACTTTTCCCTTCCACGAAGCACAGTTTTTTTCCGTGTTACCACCATCGTGTATTCCGCAACAATTTTTTCACTTATCATTTTCTCGTAGTGATCGAGTATCTCTTTGTGTTATTACAAAGTTGCGTAACGATTTGAGAAATTTCGCAGCTATTTATAACTCTTCTGCTACATTTTGTATGGCACTGTTGACGCCGTTCATCTGGTCTAGGGTTGCAACCAAGAAGCCTATCCTTTTTTCATTTAATAAATAATTGGCCTCGTCAACCGTTTCAGGCTTCAGCAACCTCCTGTAAAGGCTTCCGAAAGTGGATAAAGTTTCGGTATAGCACATTTTCCGCATTAGCTATTCAACACCGTGTTGTCTTATTAAGTGGTTTTAAAACGAATGCAGCTCCTTGCTAACAATCATGATTTTTCTCTTTAAGATCTTCAACTGTATTTCCCCATTCATTGGACGACACTTATCCACATTATCGAGAAGAAAGAGATTGCCCCAGTGCATTATTCTGTAGCACATATTTCTACCTAATCGAGTGCGATATTCGCTTATTTTTTATTTTGAACACACGCGCACACACGCACACATCACACTCCTTTTTTATATGTAAATATTATTATGCCATAATCTAATCTACTTCTAGATATTTTATAATACTGAGAGAAACGTGGTCCACAAATCAAGCTGATGAAGTTAAAGATGTCAAATCGTAAATATACGGTACTATTCTTCAACAAAAAGAAACGGAGTAAATTTTAATCGCCGCGTAGAAGTACGTCAGCGGAAACCATCAAGTGCAGAGGAATAGTCGTTGCCCATGAAATTCTTATTGTAAATGCTAATTTGTTTGTATTGAGGCAAAATGTTTGTGCCAGTACATAGGGGTCCAAGGAGAAGCAAGGCCCTTGGGCCACTATCTGCAAGGCGTAGTGGACAAACCGGCAGGACAATACCCTTAAATATACCAGGTGGTTGCAACTTAAGTACAGCAACTCACGGAGCAGCAACTATCGCATCGTAGACACGCTAATGCATTAATGTCGAACCGACTTACGCCAGAAAAAAAAATTGGTTCCAATTTTGGCCACCAGGTGCCAATCTGCCGCTGTACAGCATCTCGTCGACGTCTTCGGTGCTGACATTGACCAAACTGTGCAAATGGCGGTTAAAAATAAAATCAGCGTTATGCCTTTCTTACTTGTTTGACCTTTTCTAACCACGTCCCGTTACTAATCCATTACAGATGGAAACATTTGTATACTTATTTCTTGGATTCATGGCGCCAGATTGGATCTAATTTTTGTCCAACGTAAATCTGTTCCATTTTAACGCATTAGGATATCTACCAAGTTGCGCTGCCATATAATAATTACGGTCCATAATGGACCTTGGGAGTAGACGTATTTTAAGTACAACCATCCTATGCCTCTCGCGTTACACAGTGGCTCTCCAGAATGGTCGTCAGCTACTATGGCCTGCATTATCACCAGACCTGTCCCTGGTTGAGAGTGTTTGTGACATGATGAGACGACGTCTCATCCGGTCTACGTTTACCAGTAACATTATTTCGCTGTGGCAATATGTGGAAGCATTGTACACAACAGTCTATCAAGACGACACCCTACATACCTATGATCTTCCCTACTGACAGTAAAAGGACCGCATTGTTGTTAGATGAGAACAACCAATGAAATGTGTAAACATATTTTTACTTATGAAGGGTAATGATTTTGCACCATTGTAGCATCCGGTATTACATAGGAATTACAGGACAAAAAACATACATACATGGAAAATTCGGACTCATAGCTCAAAATTTTCTTCCTTTACAGAGGATCGAAAAATCTAAATGCTTTTCGCCAAGTTACTTCGAATCTGTTTCCGAGTTCAGACAAGAGATACTGATTTAAAGTGTACTTTAATACTGCAGAACAACTGTATTGTGGTATATATGTTGGAAGACGAACAGCAATGATCAAAGCCACACGAGTGTACAAGACAGTGGAAACAACTGCAATATTTTGTCGAACATTCCGTTTTATCACGAAGGCAGATAAGACTGATAACAACAAATACAAAAGTTTTTGAGTCCTTCGGGTTGAACTTTACTAAGAACATTGGTTGCATCCATTGTCTTATATTACTAATCTTGCAGATCACCTTATAATCAATCGAACACTACATTAAGTGGACTTCCAAACTGGTAAATAAACTGTCAAAAATTTCAAGTACAGCTGACTATTAAGACATTATTCGATCGTGAAATTTAAATTCAATAAGTTCTAGAGTGAGCGAGAGAGAGAGAGAGAGATATATTTATGAAGATAAAAAGGAAATAATTATCTTCGTCCAGCATGTCCCCCGTCGCAATCAATTAAGTGCAGTGCTGTGAGACCTTAACTTTTCCCGGCGAATTGAATGTTCATATGTCTTACGGGTTTGCTGCCGGGTGAAGTCGTCGACCACCGCCGATATTTTGACAGGAGCACACCCTGTCATTCTCAAGGCAAAAATGCAAGGAGGAATTTAATACCTCGGTTCACAGAGGAGAAACAAGGAAGATACTACACACAGAACAAGTGTCAACACAAACAAAGGTTGCTTGATAGTTTGATTTCAACAGTTTCCTTAATATTAGATGGAGGACTTTTTTAAATGCTGCTTGGAATCCGGCTCTGTCTCTCATCAAAAAACAGAGGTACAGAATTAGTGCTACCTCACCTGTTGATTAATAGTCACTTCGATATTTCTGATGTTGGTTATCCTTGTTTGTGCTGACACTTGTTCTGTGTGTGGTATCTTCCTTGTTTCTCCTCTGTGAACCGAGGTATTAAATTCCCTTGCACATTGCTTCCTCCTTGCATTTGTGCCTTGAGAATGACAGGGTGTGCTCCTGTCGAAATATCGGCGGTGGTCGACGACGTCACCCGGCAGCAAACCCGTAAGTTATTTGAAGTGCAGTACTGTTTCATTTTTGGAGTAACGAGATATAATGTCTGTGTCTAGCATTTGAAACAGTCCATGTTGCTTGCGTGACCCATACACTGTCCAGTTACATTAATGAGACCGCCTGTCAAAAGCCTGAATAACCACCTTTTGAAGCGTGGACCACAGAGGGACGTGCATGTTTAGTACCGTGACCAGCTGCGCTGATTTTGTCCGCTGAAGATGCATGAGGCGAACAGCCCGATTGAGGTGATCCCACAAGTAGTGGATTGGGTATAAGGCTGGGCAGTGTGTGGGCCATGGGATTACGATAAACTCAGCCTGGTGCTCTCCGAACCACGTACGTACACTGCGAGCTGTGTGACTCGTTGCATTGTTGATGCCACAGTGCCGAGGGAAAACAAACTGCAAGCTTAGATGCATACTTGTGTTGATCCATTGTGTCTTCCAGAATGAGGAGGTCACCCAGGGGACGCCACGAAAACATTTCCCAGGCCGTAACGATCCATCCTACGGCCTGAACCCTCCCGACGATTGTTTCGGGATGTTTGCTTTCGGACGTCTCACGCCGTACACTCCAAAAGCCATTCGTCCGATGGAGCATACAACGCGATTAGTCTGAAAAGTCCAACGGTCGCCAATTAGTGGACATCCAGCTACGGTATTCGCGTGGAAATTCCAGCCTTCGTCGTGATGAGCAGCAATCAGCTTGGGTGGAGGAACAAGGTGCCTGCTGCGAAGGCCCATACACAGCAACATTCACTGAATGGTGTTGGCGAGACACCATTGGTAGTCCCTTGGCTCATCTTGGCTGTCAGCTGCTCAACAGTTGCACTTCTATTCCACCGCACTCATCTCCGCAGCCGTCTCCTATCGTTTGCAGCCCCTGATGCACCGCATTTACCTCGGCACCGGTTTTGGATAGCAATATTAGGCCATGCACGGTATACTTTAACCACAGCGGCCCGAGAACAGTTTACAAACATAGCGGTCTCGGAAATGTTTCCACCCTTGGCCCCAGAGCCAGTGACCGTGCACTTTAGGACGTTAGATAAATCGATCCGGTTCCGCGTTTCGACAACGCTTGTAGAGTTTCCCGCGTCCCCCGATAGCTTTATATACCCTCCACTGCCAGTGCTGTCAGCTCTGGTGTGATAATGGTGAACGCACGTTGACGGCGAACATAGACAGTGGTCACATTCATGAGTCTGGTCCGTGTACACCTTAGCGAAAATTTTGTTAACGCGTAATTTATCTCCCAGTGGCATGAACAGAAATACTTAAGATGTACAGCAATTTCGAGAATTAACACTCTGATGGCGTGCTGGCGTAATTTCTCCAATATTCACTACTGGCCATTAAAATTGCTACATCAAGAAGAAATGCAGATGATAAACAGGTATTCATTGGACAAATATATTATAGTAGAACTGACATGTGATTACATTTTCTGCAATTTGGGTGCATACATCCTGAGAAATCAGTACCTAGAACAACCACCGCCGGCCGCGGTGGTCTCGCGGTTCCAGGCGCGCAGTCCAGAACCGCGCGACTGCTACGGTCGCAGGTTCGAATCCTGCCTCGGGCATGGATGTGTGTGATGTCCTTAGGTTAGTTAGGTTTAAGTAGTTCTAAGTTCTAGGGGACTGATGACCACAGCTGTTAAGTCCCATAGTGCTCAGAGCCAACAACCACCTCTGGCCATAATAACGGCCTTGATACGCCTGGGCATTGAGTCAAACAGAGCTTGGATGGCGTGTACAGGTACAGCTGCCCACGCAACTTCAACACGATACCACAGTTCATCAAGCGTACAGACTAGGGTTTGGTAACGATCCAGTTGCTCGGCCCCATTGACCAGATGTTTTCGGTTGGTGAGAGATCTGGAGAATGTGCTGGCCAGGGCAGCAGTCTAACATTTTCTGTATCCAGAAAGGCCCGTACAGGACCTGCGACATACGGTCGTGCATTATCCTGCTGAAATGTGGATTTCGCTGGGATCGAATGAAGGGTAGAGCCACAGGTCGTAACACATCTGAAATGTAACGTCTACTGTTCAAAGTGCCGTCAATGCGTACAAGAGGTGACCGAGACGTGTAACCAATGGCACCCCATACCATCACGTCAGGTGATACGCCAGTATGGCGATGACGAATACACGCTTCCAACGTGCGTTCACCGCGATGTTGCCAAACACGGATGCGACCATCATAATGCTGTAAACAGAACCTGGATTCATCCGAAAAAATGACGTTTTGTCATTCGTGCACCCAGGTTCGTCGTTGAGTACACCATCGCAGGCGCTCATGTCTGTGATGCAGCGTCAAGGGTAACCGCAGCCATGGTCTCCGAGCTGATAGTCCATGCTGCTGCAAACGTCGTCGAATTGTTCGTGCAGATGGTTATTGTCTTGCAAATGTCCCCATCTGTCGACTCAGGGATCGAGACGTGGCTGCACGATCCGTTACAGCCATTCGGATAAGAGGCCTTTCATCTCGACTGCTAGTGATGCGGGGCCGTTGGGATCCAGCACGGCGTTCCGTATTACCCTCCTGAACCCACCGATTCCATATTCTGCTAACAGTCATTGGATCTCGACCAACGCGAGCAGCAATGTCGGGATACGATAAACCGCAATCGCGATAGGCTACAATCCGACCTTTATCAAAGTCAGAAACGTGATGGTACGTATTTCTCCTCCTTACACGAAGCATCACAACAACGTTTCACCAGGCAACGCCGGTCAACTGCTGTTTGTGTATGAGAAATCGGTTGGAAACTTTCCTCATGTCAGCACGTTGTAGGTGTCGCCACCGGCGCCAACTTTGTGTGAATGCACTGAAAAGCTAACAATTTGCATATCACAGCGTCTTCTTCCTGTCGGTTAAATTTCGCGTCTGTAGCACATCTTCGTGGTGTAGCAATTTTAATGGCCAGTAGTGTATTTTTCACGTTAGTCCTTTCGGAGGGTCATAGTTAAGTCACCATTGTCCCGGTACTGCAGTTACCGTAGAAATATGTCTTGTTTTTGTAATAACCGTGACACCATTATCAGAGTCTTAGCTGCATTCCTGCAAATTATTAAACACCAATTTTTCGGGCTCTATTTAGGCAGCGTTATGGGTGTTGCCTCTATGATAGCATCTTCCGTCTGACTGGAAGAATGCCCGTGAAAGCTTCCGCGTCGTTTAGCTTTTAACAGCTCCGTAGATGATAAGACAAGCGTAATGTTCTCATGTAGCAGTCCGAATCGCAAGTCCTAATTGGTAGCAGAGTCGTCAACAAAAAATGGCTCACATAACAGCAGTGGGATCTAACGAAGTCTGAAAGTTTTTTGTCTGTAAATGAAGTCACTGATGGCTTTGTGTTTTATGCGTCAAGTTCATCTTGGGTCTCTATCTTGTGCCGCTGATAGATTGCCATGGCCATGCCCTAGTTTTCATCGTTGATATCATCACCATGCTAGGGTCCTGTGCACGATCTATATCTCCGACGTTCTAACATGATGCCATAATTTTCTTGAGTAAATACTGACGCTGTATAACAGTGTTGGCAGGTTTAATCCCCATACAAAGTGTTGTTTTAAACTGTTACAGGTTCAGCTCAGCTAATTCTTAGAGCTTTATCTAGAGAAAGGAACACACGAGGGAAAGTGGATTAGAGTGTATCGAAATTTTGATGTTGAGCTCATTAGAGATGGATTATTAGTTATGACTAATAAGGATGGAGGAGTGATGTCGGCTGCGACCTTTTTCTAATGTTGATCCCAACTTTCTGTTGTAGTGCTGTAGGGAAACTACGCAGAAATTAATGTGGGTAACAGTAAAGGGATCTGAAACGCCACCAATACCTGTCCAGTATCTTACGAGCAGAATGAAATATAAACCACAGCATTAACGATAAATAATATGTAAGCACTGGAAATGTGGTCTCTCACTGAAAAACTGTCACAATGATCCATACACTGGCAAAAGCTTCTTGATTAATTTGCTATTCGGATCTCCTCAGAGGACTGTTAAGGGACAGGTGATAGTGAGTAACAGACTGAAAAACCGACAGAAGAGTGTTATACTACGAATCTAAGTGTGTATTCTCAGTAATCTAAATGGGGTAAAGAAGCAAGAAAATCAGAAAAGGGAAATGCGAAAACTGAATCTAGATATACTAAGCGACAGTGAAGTGAAATGGAAAGAAAATACAGATTTTTGGTCAGACGAATATAGTTTACTTTAAAATGTTCCATGATACGATTGTTATCTCCAGAATAAAAGCCAAGCTAGCGCCAGCAACTATAGTTCAAGTATACATGCAAACGTCACAAACAGAACTAGATAGAGTGTACTGGGGAATTTAACTGGTAATTTAGTTTGTTGAAACCTAATAATCATTGGTGTTGGAACCATACAGTAGGAGAAGGACTAGAAGATAGAGTTGCGTAACAATATGGGCTCGACAATAGAAATGAGTTAGAAGAAAGTAGTCTTGAGTTCAGTTATAAATTTCAGCAAGTAATAACAAACACTTTTGCTTCTTTTTCTTCTTAATTGTTCCTTTGGCCTGGGAGACCATATGTGTTTTCCACATTCCTCCAACAATCATTTCTGTTCCTGGCTTTCGTGGTCCATTCTCCTTTTTTCAGGCCCATCGGCTCCGTATCCCTGTTGACATCATCCTTCCATCTTGTCCGTGGCCTTCTTCGGCCCCTTCCACGGATCCTGAGAATCTTATCCGTAGCAGTGCTTCCTCTTTCATTCTTATTAGATGTCCTCTCCACTCCAATCCTCTTTTCTTCATGCTTCGGCCAATATCAGTTCGTGAATATAGGTCTGCCAGGTCCGGGGTTTTTTAATATCCGCCATTCATGTGGTGGATGTTCATGTGACTAGATATACCTCACGGGGCCAATTATATTCCTTAATGGCTTTCTCTCGAAGACTAGCGAATTCTGTTCTTCTGTTTTCCTTAACTTAATGTTTCAGATCCATATAGAGCTACCCGGAGAATTACAGTCTAATATAGTCTGATTTTAAAACTTCTCGACAGTGCTCTGGTACACAGTACATCCCTTAAGCCAAAATATGCTCTATTTACCGCTGTAGTCCTTGCCTTTATCTCACGTTCTCGTTTTGTTCTACAAAAATTCTTTCCAAACATTTAAATATGTCTACACTTTTAAAAGTGACTTTTATCATCTGTCAGTGGGGTACCATCATTGGATGCCTTACTCACGGCCAGGTATTCAGTTTTCTCCTCAAACAAATACATTGTTGAAAACCAGAAGAGCACTAATTGTACCTGGAAAAGGCTGTGGAAACAGGAAGATACCATCCAGATTAACTAATGCTGAAAAAAAGATATTTCAGAATCAGATATTGGATTGTAAGGCGTACCCTGGAGCAAATATAGTCTCAAGTCACAGTTTAATAATGATGAAGAGAAGGCAAATGACTTTCGGAAGAAAATCATCTACTTGATCCGGAAGATAGCAAAGGCAGATAAATATTAGAACTATAGTACAATCAGCTTGACGGACTGCACATCAAAGCTGACGACCAGAATTATACAAGAATGAAAAAGGAAACAAGATGTGTCAGTTTAATATCAGCTTCGCTTTCTGAAAGATAGAAGCAGAAGAGGCAGCTCTGACGATGTCTTCTTCTTCTCCTTCTTTTTCTTCTTCTTCTTCATCCTTGCTACCTTCCTTCAGGTATTTGTGTTATGGCAGGTTTCAACTAGAGGCGTGTTCTGTTCTAAGCATCTTCCTTCATCTTTTTGTAAGTTTGTCCTCTTCTAGTGTTATATATGAAGATGGTATCTGTTCTTTTGGACATGTCCGAAAGAACAGATGCCATCTTCATATAGATAAAGCTTACCGGCCAATGATCTTCTTCAGAGTGGATGCACTCACATTGCTCAAGCTCTTACGGGAATCGGTAGATTGACCGCCGTGACTAATGAGTATAGCGGGCAGGGGCACTTAAAATGTAGTGTGTGGACAGAAAGTTGGAAATGTGGGTCTCACAAGGAGCATGCCAGAGATAAATCCCTGCAGCCGCACTATCCTCTGTGCCCTCGGTCAGTCAGATAGAGATATCTGTCATCTAAGCAGGAGATCCCAGGTTCGAGTCCTGATCGGGGCACAAATTTCCAACTGTTCCAGTTGATATTTATCAACGCCTGTAAGCAAGTAATGGTCTGGATTTCACTGTAATTTCATTCTTTTAATGTTGTCTACCATTCCAAATCTCTTCCTACTTCTCATTCCGTCTACTTTTTCCTCTAAAAATCTTTGTTGCAGGCAATTCCTACGCCATAATTTTTTCTCTTTCCGACCACTTTCAATAAATTTCTTTCTTCCTCTATTTTCTTCAATACTTCTTCATTCTTTATTCTGTCAGTCCTCTTCACCCTAACCATTCTTTTCCATAGCCACATTTCAAAAGTTTCTAAATATCTTTCGCCTTTCTTATTAATTGTTCATGATTCACTGCTGTATAACACCACACTCCAGACATAACGTTTAGCAGAACTTAACCTCAGCTTCACTGGAATCCTACTTGATGTCAGTAACAGCTTTACTTTTTCAAATGCTCTTTTTCTCACAGATATCCTTATCCTTATTTCTTCTGTACAGCTTCCGTTCCATGTCATTAAGCTTCCCAGGTACGGAAAGGATGTTACTTATTCCTTCTTTTACGTCTATACATCTGTTAACTGAAGCTTCCTTTTGCTTATCCTCAAAACGTTTGTCATGCCAATATTTATCTTCATTCCGCAGTTCTCGTCCCCTCTTGGAATACTTTTCAACATATGCTGTGGCTGCCCTTCTGATTGCGCTAGCACTGGTTCATCAACGACGTTTTTTGTAGATTTCATTTTTTCTCCTCCTGTTACAATGCCTCTTGCGTCCTCCGTGGCCTTACCTATCAGTTCGTCTCCAAATACGTCGAACAGCTATTGTGACCGTGACCATCCTTGCCTCACACCCTTTCCAATGCTCATCTCTTCCGTCTCCACGTTCCCCACTCTGTCACATTTCCTTTGGGTACACCTCCTTTATTAACCTTCAATTTTTCCATTCTGGGAAGAAATCTTTTAAAATCCTCAGTAATGTGCTCCAGTTACCTCAATAGAAAGTATTCTCCCAGTCGATAAAACAAATATACACCTCCTTGTTAATTTCTTTCCCAAAGCATCCTCAGATAACCTATATCATCTCTTGCTCCTTCATTCTTTTTATGAACTTGAACTGTTCTTTCCCAGTATTTCTCTCGATTTTCTTTTCAGTTCTCCTTAGTGTGACTCTCATTAGAACCTATGTTACGTGATAGATAAAACTACGCTACTGGACATTAAAATTGCTACACCAAGAAGAAATGCAGATGATAGACGGTTATTCATTGGACAAATATATTATACTAGAACTGACATGTGATTACATTTTCACGCAATTTGGGTGCATACATCCTGAGAAATCAGTACCCCGAACAACCACCTGTGGCCGTAATAACGGCCTTGATACGCCTGAGCAAACAGAGCTTGGATGGCGTGTACAGGTACAGCTGCCCATGCAGCTTCAACACGATACCACAGTTCATCAAGAGTAGTGACTGGCGTATTGTGACGAGGCAGTTGCTCGCCATGCATTGACCAGACGTTTTCAATTGGTGAGAGATCTGGAGAATGAGCTGGCCAGGGCAGCAGTCTAACATTTTCTGTATCCAGAAAGGACCTGCAACACTCGGTCGTGCATTATCCTGCTGAAAAGTAGAGTTTCGCAGGGATCGAATGAACGGTAGAGCCACAGGTCGTAACACATCTGAAATGTAACGTCCACTGCTCAAAGTGCCGTCAATGCGAAAAAGAGGTGACCGAGACGTGTAACCAATGGCACCCCATACCATCACGTCAGGTGATACGCCAGTATGGCGATGACGAATACACGCTTCCAACGTGTGTTCATCGCGATGTTGCCAAACACGGATGCGACCATCATAATGCTGTAAACAGAACCTGGATTCATCCGAAAAAATGACGTTTTGCCATTCGTGCACCCAGGTTCGTCGTTGAGTACACCATCGCAGGCGCTCATGTCTGTGATGCAGCGTCAAGGGTAACTGCAGCCATGGTCTCCGATCTGATAGTCCATGCTGTTGCAAACGTCGTCGAACTGTTCGTGCAGATGGTTGTTGTCTTGCAAACGTCCCCATCTGTTGACTCGGGGATCGAGACGTGGCTGCACGATCCGTTACAGCCATGCGGATAAGATGACTGTCATCTCGACTGCTATAGTTCAATTCTTTTATCTTGGCGGCTCGCGCATGCCCGCCCAGACGCTGGAGATTGCTGCGTTGCCAGTTGCACACGACGCACGCGCCAATAGAAGCAGCGCCATAGTATAGCATAGTTCGCAAGCTTACGTGTAGGGGGGAGCGCGCAGTTCATGAAGTAAACCCACCACGGCCGCATTAACCCTTTCGCTGCTACAAAGACGTGCTCCCTGCATTCCGCGCTGTGGGCGATTTTGTCACTGCACTGCTCGCCTGTGCAGACACATTGTGTTCCGACTGCTTTGACACTCTTTATCATTCGATTCCACAAAAACTATTTGGCTCAAAAATGAGATTTTTACCTATCTTCTTGACTGATACCTTCCCCCCATAAATGACTTAATTTTGTTTCGATGTTCAACGCAGTTCTTATGCAGCATTAAATATAGTAAACCTTTGCACGAAATTTTGAAGAGTTTACAGAGGTAAAAGTCCATAGAGTATATTTTCCGTATGGTCGATTTTAGTTGCCACAATGTTGAGAATGAAATGTGGACAAGATACCTATATATTTCATTTAATTTAAGTACCACATAAGTGTCGTATGTAATATTGAGAAATATTCCTCCTTTCGCGACTGTAACAAAAGTTTTACTTACACTGGGCACGTTTGGCTTTATTTTAAAGCACTTCAATCAATCAAAAGGAAGTAGACAAAATACATTAAACAAAACTGTGGACTTACAAAAACATTAGGACTTGAATATACCGTCTGTCAGTGAAGTGCTCAGAGCTATGTCAAATATAATTTTGTGTGTGGCACACACAAACAGCATATATTTACTAAAACACTGATGAGCCAACACAAACGTTGAATATTGTGCTACCGCAGCACAAAACTACGAAAGGTGACTTGGCAATGGAGGACACAAAATACAGTCCTCTTATGATGCTTCAAAAGAGAGAAACGCGTCTGGTCTAAATAAGTCGCTTATTACAGTTGCAGAAGAGGGATATATTTCAATACCATTGGTAAAACTGCGACTGTGGAACAAAAACAAGAAATAGAACATGAATACCATTGTGTATGTGCCATACCTTTCACCGATGGAAGTGCTTTAAAATAAAGCCAAACGCGCCGTGTGCCTATAAAACTTTTATTACAGTCGCGAAAGACGGAATATTTCTCAATATTACATATGACCTATGTGGTACTTAAATTAAATGAGATATTGTTATACAGTAAATATTATATGAAATTTAGGTATCTTGTACACATTTCATTCTCAACATTGTGGCAACTAAAATCGACCATACGGAAAGTATACGCTATGGACTTTTACCTCCGCAAACTCTTCAAAATTTCGTGCAATGGTTTACTACATTTAATGCTGCACATCAAAACAAAATTGAGTCATTTATGGGGGGAAGGTATCAGGCAAGAAGACGTGTAAAAATCAAAATTTTTGGCCAAATAGTTTTTGTGAAATCGAATGATAAGTGTGTCAAAGCAGTGGGAACACCATGTGTCTGCACAGGCGAGAAGTGCAGTGATGACAAAATCGCGCACAGCGCGGAATGCGGGGAGCACGTGTCTGCAGCAGCGAAAAAGTTAATGAAAAGGCAAAGCACTAGAAATTTCATTCAAACGAATAAAATTCGTGAAGTAAGGCACTCCAATATTGTTTTTAAATAAAAGAAATATTAAGCACTGCACAAGGTTTGAACTCATAACCTTTCACTTGGCAGCCGAACACCTTAACCGTTCCGCTACCTCAGCTAAACGAACAGTATAACTCCATATGGAGTCTAAGACCTCACGCAACTACTTATAAACACTGTTGGTATGACTATGAATTACTCACGCTTCGTCGAAGTACAATAGGAAATAAACAATTACCGCTGTTCTTTATTGCGGAAAGGCAGTTCGGGAGATTGAAACAAACACCTTTCCTTGCTATCGCCTGAATTAGGAGTCTTATTGCTTGTTTGGTTTAATTAATTAATAGAATATGAAGCAATTGGTATAAAGAATGCTTTTTCCAAACTTTCTGTAAAAGAAAGTCTGCTATCAAGACATTGCTTTTGTTCTATTACTTTATTTATGACTGAACGTTTCTAAAACTGAAGACACTCGTCCGTGCTCTGCACTGCTGTCGAGATCTGGCAACGTCGTTCTCTGTTCATTGGATGACTGTGTTTTGTGACGTCAGATGCGCAGCACGAACCTAAACTCGGCCGCCAAGATATATGACGCGCACTTTAGTGATACGAGGCCGTTGGGGTCCAGCACGTCGTTCCGTATTACCCTCCGGAACCCACCGATTCCATATTCTACTAACAGTCATTGGATCTCGACCAACACGAGCAGTAATGTCGCGATACGATAAACCGCAATCGCGATAGGCTACAATCCGATCTTTATCAAAGTCGGAAACGTGATGGTACGAATTTCTCCTCCTTACACGATGCATCACAACAACGTTTGACCAGGCAACGCCGGTCAACTGCTGTTTGTGTATGAGAAATCGGTTGGAAACTTTCCTCATGTCAGCACGTTGTAGGTGTCGCCAGAGGCGCCAACCTTGTGTGAATGCTCTGAAAAGGTAATCATTTGCATATCACAGCATCTTCTTCCTGTCGGTTAAATTTCGCGTCCGTAGCACATCTTCGTGGTGTAGCAATTTTAATGGCCAGTTGTGTAATCATTCTGTAGTCTTTGCATTCTTTTGCGGAGCACCTTTAGGTAAAGGTACTAGAATGATCGTAATTAAGTATCGTGATCAAATTCCTGTGTTATAAATTCTGTTTACGCCCTCAGTCGTTCTGGTTATTGAATTTGGATCTAAGACCTTCAGTCCTAAAATGATATTCTGTCTCAGACCAGTGCTTTATTTTCCCTGATCTCCTGAATTGCTTTTTACTCTCCCCATTTGAATATCCTACGCCTTTGGTCTTGTTCATTCCGTTCCCTCTCATCATGAAGTCAACACGTGAGAAAAATCAAGACACTTTCGTATGTTTCGTCGACCTAGAAAAAAAAAAGACATTCGACAATGTAAAGTGGCCTAACATGCTTGAAATCCTCAGAATATGCTGTGGGAAAAGACTAGCAACATACATTATGTACAAGAACCAGGGAGGAACAACAAGAACGGAAGACCAAGTGGGAACAGCTCGTATTAAGAAGGGCGCAAGGACAGGGATGTTGTCTTTATGCCCTACTGTTCAGCCTGTACATGGAAGAATCAGTTAAGAAAATAAAATATGGGTTCAGAAGTGGCTTTGAAATCCAGGCTGAAAGTATATCAGAAATAAGATTAGCTAATTACATCGCTACCTTCTCCAGTGAGGAGCAATTTCAAGACTTGTAGAGTGGGATTAACAAACTAGTGAGCCCAAAATATGGATTGACTAAGAAGAAGAAAGACTAAAGTATTATCTAGGACATAAACGCAACGACAACAAAGGAATTATCCTACTTGGATGGAAATCGATATATGCGATACACTTGCACAGACAAATAAATGATTACAGTTTCAAAAAAATAGGATGATTTATTCAAGGGCAAACAAGTACATAACGCGTTAGTCCAACTCTGGCCCTTATGTAAGAAATTATTCGACTTGACATTAATTGACAGAGTTGTTGGATGTCCTCCTGAGGGATGTCATGCCAAATTCTGTCGAAGTGGAGTGTTAGATCGCCAAATCGGGAGCTGATTGGAGGGCCCTGTCCATAATGCTCCAGACGTTCTCAATTGGCGAAAGATCCGGAGAGTTTGTTGACCAGGGTAACGTTTGGCAAGCAGGAATGTCCGCCATGTACGGACGGACATTATATTGCTGAAATATAAAGCATAAGATAGCTTGCCACGAAGGGCAACAAGACAGGACGCAGAATATCGTCGAAGTTTCGCTGTGCTGTAAGGGTACCACGGATGACAACCTAAGGCGTTCTGCTATGAACTGAAATGAGACTCCAGATCATCACACCCGGTTGTTGGGGCTTATGGCGGGGGACAATCAGGTGTGGGGGCGTCTCCAGGCATTTCTTCGCCATGGAATCTCATTGACTAGAGAAGAATTGTCTTCAGTGATGAGTCGGCCGGAGTGGCCGTGCGGTTCTAGGCGCTACAGTCTGGAACTGAGCGACCAATACGGTCGCAGGTTCGAATCCTGCCTCGGGCATGGATGTGTGTGATGTCCTTAGGTTGGTTAGGTTTAATTAGTTCTAAGTTCTAGGCGACTGATGGCCTCAGAAGTTAAGTCGCCTAGTGCTCAGAGCCATTTCAACTATTTGAACAATCTTCAGTGATGAGTCCGGTTCGAAGTGAGCCCCGATGAGCAGCGAAGACACCCCGGACTGTCGCCCGCCATAGAGACCGACAACCAGGAGTAATGGTCTAGCGTACCATTTCTACATCTACATCTACATCTACGTGATTAATTCGCTATTCACAATAAAGTGCCTGGCAGAGGGTTCAATGAACCACCTTCAAGCTGTCTTTCTACCGCTCCGCTCTGGAACGGCAAGTGGGAAAAACGAGCACTTAAATTTTTCTGTGCGAGTCCTGAATTCTCTTATTTTATTGTGATGATCATTTCTCCCTTTGTAGATGGGTGCCAACAGAATGTCTATGCAATCAGAGGAGAAAACTGGTGATTTAAATTTCGTGAGAAGATCCCGCAACGAAAAACGCCGTTGTGTTAATGACTGCCACTCCAATTCACGTATCTTGTCTGTGACACTATCTCCACTATTTCGCTATAATACAAAGCGAGTTGCCCTTCTTTGAACTTTTTCAATGTCATCCGTCAGTCCCACCTGACGCGGATCCCACACCGCACAGCAGTACTCTACAATAGGGCGGACAAACGTGATGTAAGCAGTCTCTTTAGTAGACCTGTTTCACCTTCTAAGTGTTCTGCCAATGAATCGCAGTCTTTGGTTTGCTCTACCCACAACATTAGCTATGTGATCATTCCAATTTAGGTTATTTGTAATTGTAATCCCTAAGTATTTAGTTGAATTTACAGCCTTCAGATTTGTGTGACTTATCGCGTAATCAAAATTTAGCGGATTTCTTTTAATACTCATGTGAATAACTTCACACTTTTCTTTATTCAGCGTCAATTGCCACATTTCGTACCATACTTATATCTTATCTAAATCATTTTGCAATTCGTTTTGGTCATCTGATGACTACTCAGATTGTCTCCTTTGTCGTTAATATAGATCAAGAACAATAGAGGGCCTATAACACTTCCTTTGGGAAGGCCAGATATTATTTCTAATTTACTCGATGACTTTCCGTCTATTACTACGAACCTTGACCTTTCTGACACTAAATCACGAATCCAGTCGCACAACTGAGGCGATAATCCATAGGCACGCAGTTTAATTAGAAGACGCTTTTGAGGAACGGTGTCGAAAGCCTTCTGGATATCTAAAAATATGGAAATAATTTGACATCCCCTATCGACAGCACTCATTACTTCATGAGTGTAAAGAGCTAGTTGTGTTTCGCAGGGACGATATTTTCTGAATCCGCGCTGACTGTGTCAACAAATCGCTTTCTTCGTGGTACTTAATGATGTTTGAACACAGTATATGTTCCAAAACCCTACAGCAAATCGACGCTAATGATATGGGCCTGTAATTTAGCAGATTACTCCTACTTCCCTTTTTGGGTATTGGTATGACTTGAGCAATTTTCTAGCCTTTAAGTATGGATCTTTCATTTCACAGCAGGATCCCTTTGGTTGTCATCCACGGTACCCTTACCTCAGAGCGGTACGTCGACGATATTCTAGGTCCAGTTTTGTTGCCCTTAATGTCAAAATATCCTGCACTGAAATTTCATCTAGATACTGCCTGCCCGCCCCCGGCCAGGGTTTCTACTGCTTGTCTTTGTGCTTAACAAACTCACCCTTGGCTAGCAAGTTCCCCGGATCTCCCCCGATTGAGAACGTTTGGAGCATTATTGGAGCATTATGGGCAGGGCCCTCCCACCATATCGTGATTTTGACGATCTAACGCACCAGTTGGACAGAATTTAGTACAATATCCCTCAGAAGGACATCCAACATCTCTATTAATCAATGCCAAGCCGAATAACTGCCTGCATAAGGGTCAGAGGTGGACCAACGCTTTATTGACTTGCTTAACTTGTGAAGCTCTTTCTCTTGAATGAATCAGCCAATCTTTCTGAATTTGCAGTCATCGGTTTGTCCTTATGTGTATATCACATCTACCGATTTCCGTCCCATTTGGATAATTCCTTCGTGGTGCTTCGCTTTTTTCGTCTTAGAGTGCGTTACGGAGCAGGAGAGAAGGGAATAGCAGCAGACGAAGGTGGGGATCATCTAGTAGAGGAAATGGTGGAATTCTTCTACCTCGAAAACAAAATATCACATGATGTATGAGTACACAGGAAGCCGACTAGCGTAGGCAAAGAAAATATTTTTGCCAAAAGATGTCTATTAGCATAAAACGTAGGCATTAATATGAGAAAGAAATTCTTGAGAATATACGACTGGGGAATAGTGTATTGTATGGAAGTGAATCACGGTCAATGGGAAAAGCGGAAAAGGAGAGAATGAAGGCTTTTTAGATGTGTTACTACAGAAGGCTGGTGAAAATGAAGTGAACTGATAAGGTAAGACACGAAGAGGTGTGTTGCAAGTTAAGCAGATACCTGCTGTTCCTGCTTCCTCTACTGGTTGAATGGTGTTGCCTCTCGGTGTGTTCCTTTCTCCTTGATATCTCAGGGTGGTAAGTGGTGCGGATAATCCTAGAGCAGATCGGCCACCCGGTGATTGGTCGCCCGTGCACTTGCTTGCCCAAGCCACTGCAAAATTGGGTTTCCAGTTCTCGCGCCACCGCGTATCGTCTTGTCGCTGACTGCCTCAGTCGATCTTTTAGCATCGAAATTCCGGCAGTTCGGTGAAGCTCTCTGTTGGGGATATCACGGGCCACATGCAGCGCCATTCAGACAGCCTTTCTCTGGACCGTCTGCAGCTTCTTAAGCGACGTGTTGGCAGCATTTCGCTACACCACGGCAGTGTACTCGAGCACCTACCTCATGAGAGACAAGTATAGTGTGATGCCGCAGTGTGAGGGCAGCGTTGTCCTGAGGTTCACTATAGAGTACAGCAAGCGCATATGCCTTACCCCTCATCTCCAGAATGTGCGCCTACCAAATTAGGAGCCAATCCAAAGTGACGCGAAGATTCATTGCCGTGTGAGATCAAGGAATGAGCCACCCGTAATATGCACTGGCTGGAGATATGCGGGCAGCTTCTTGTGAATAAAGACCACCGCCTGGCTATTCCCTACATTGAACCTGAACCGCCATTTGATGGCCCAGGCTCCCAGCTCATTGCAGGCCTGCTGCAGCTGCTGACGCTGCAGTTGCGCCTTCATGCTCTGTACGAACAGCGCAGTGTCAATCACAAAGAGCACCACATGGACCCTCGACGTCTTCGGGTCGTCTGTAGTAAAGAGGGAATCCAGAAGGGAACCGAGCGTGAACCCCTGTGATTGTCCCACTCTGATGAGACGAACTGTTGAACCGCCGCCGTCTGCATGCATGTGGAATGTGCGCCCGCTCAGATATGACTGGAGAAAGTGGACGTGCGACACGGGTATCCCCCAGACAAGCAGCTTGTAAGGCAGTCGTCCTGCCACAAGCTCTCAAAGAGTTTGGAGACGTCAAGAGTATGGAGTATGGCAGTGACAGATCTATGAGGGTGAGTCAAATGAAAACCTTTAATTTGTAATAACAAATCTAAATTTCGCGCCGTTATCCTGTAAGTTGGTAAGCGTGCTACAAACAGCGCGCAGAATGCCCTGTAGGTGGCAGCATAGTGCAGATGCACACATACCGTCGCAGTATCAGTATAAAGATGGCCGCCTCACTTGCGACTTGCCTCAGGGAAGAACAGCGTTCTGTTATTCGGTTTTTGCGTAGTGGAGGTGTGAAACCTATTGAAATTCATCGACGAATGAAGGTTCAGTACGGTGATGCATGTTTGTCACAGCAGCAAGTCTACGAATGGAGTAGGAAGTTCGCAAATGGTGTGATTCCAATGGAAGATGCTCCTTGTCCAGGTCAGGCACAACGAGTTGTGACTCCACAGAACAGTGCAGCAGTTGAAGCCATAGTGAAGAAAAACCACCGAGTGACACTGAATGACATTGCAGCATGTTTACAGACTAGTCATGGGTCAGCACACCACATTGTGCATGATGTGCTCCAGTTTCACAAAGTGTCTGCAAGATGGGTGCCACGGCAGCTGACTCCTGAAATGAGAGAACGACGTGTTGATGCTTGTGAAGAACTTCAACGCTTTGAACGAGAAGGTCATGGCTTCCGTGCAAGAATCGTTACTGGGGACGAAACCTAGGTTCACTTCCACCAACTGGAAACGAAGAGAGCGAGCAAGGAATGGCGCCATTCCTCATCACCAAAACCAAAGAAGTTTCGAACAGAACCATCAGCAGGAAACGTTATGCTGAGTCTCTTTTGGGACGAAAAAGGCGTCATTTTGGAGCATTACATGCCTAGAGGGACCACTGCCACCAGTGCATCATACACAGATCTCCTAAAACATCATCTGTCGCCTGCAATCAAATCAAAGCGACGTGGATTGCTGTCAACAGGTTTCCCTTTGCAATATGACAATGCAAGGCCCCACACTGCCCGTACAACAGTTGCAACAATCACAGACCTGCATTTTGAGTGTCTCCCTCATCCACCATACACACCAGACCTTGCCCCAAGTGATTTCCATATGTTTGGACCACTCAAAGACGCAATGGGAGGAAAGAAGTTTCGTCGTGATGAAGAGGTACGCCATGCGATGCAAGAGTGGTTGCGAGGACTACCAGATATTTTTTCTAATGGAATTTATGCACTTTGTAAGCGCTGGAGGACTTGCAATGAGCGTGTTGAAAAGTGATACAGCTTTTTACCACTTCTGCACAATAAATAATATTTAAAAAAATATTTAAGGTTTTCATTTGACTCACCCTCGTAAATTTGAAGAGATGCGATGTAAAGGGGTGTGATTCAAACCAACACACATTCAGTGACAAAATAGTAGTTATTCAGGACGGGTAGGAGCCAACAGCCAGTTATAACTTGTTTCATGACGTCACTTCAGGTGTCAGGTAAAGCAGTTGGCCGAGTTATATTCAAGGGTAGCCAGGGAATCCCTGTCACATCCATGCACTTATGTGGGGTATATTCAAAGTCAGCTCCCTCCCTCCCTCCCCACTGGCCTGCCCTCACACTTGGGGTACTGCTATTACGAGCACAGAACCGATTATCTCCGCTTTAATGCGATGATAAGGACTTCCAGGATCATGTTGCAGCTTAGACAGCTGGTCGATGTATATTCGAGGTCATTTCTCTTGCACCCAAGCCTGTGCACACACCTGGTAAGAATTTTCAGTGTCACGCTACATATTCTGCCCACGCACCTCTCCTCCTTTCCTCCATCCTTCAGGCATGGCTATGCACGTGAGAACTTGTGGCGTTAGGTTAGATATGATATTGAGGGGTGTGGGGGGTATCAGGTTACACTGATAAGGGCTTACAGGTACCTCTGCCCACACAAGAGTGTGTGGTACATTCCAGGTCACCCCAACTTACCTGATGTACTGGTTTGAAGCTGTTCAACCCACTGATAAGGACTTCCAGGAGCAATGATCCCGTGGTCTCTGGGTGGGAAAATGAAACTCCGCTCTCCCCTCCTGCTTTTATAACTAGAGCACTTTAGTGGTTGGTTTCATTCTTGCACAGGGCACCATATGTTGAGGACCATCAGGTTTGTTCTAAATAATAATTTTATCTCTGTAGAGAGAAGACTAAGAAATAATATTAATGATATAATACACTACTGGCCATTAAAAGTTCTACACCACGAAGATGACGTGCTACAGAAGCGAAATTTAACGAACAGGAAGAAGACGCTGTGATATGCAAATGATTACCTTTTCAGAGCATTCACACAAGGTTGGCGCCGGTGGCCACATCTACAACGTGCTGACATGAGGAAAGTTTCCAACCGATTTCTCATACACAAGCAGCAGTTGACGGGCGTTGCCTGGTGAAATGTTGTTGTGGTGCCTCGTGTCAGGAGCAGAAATGCGTACCATCACGTTTCCGACTTTGATAAAGGTCGGGTTGTAGCCCATCGCGATTGCGGTTTATCGAATCGTGACATTGCTGCTCGCGTTGGTCGATATTCAGTGACTGTTAGCAGAACATGGAATCGGTGGGTTCAGGAGGGTAATACGGAACGCCGTGCTGGATCCCAACGGCCTCGTATCACTAGCAGTCGAGATGAAAGGCCTCTTATCCGAATGGCTGTAACGGATCGTGCAGCCACGTCTCGATCCCAGAGTCAGCAGATGGGGACGTTTGCAAGACAACAACCATCTGCACGAACAGTTCGACGACGTTTGCAGCAGCATGGACTGTCAGCTCGGAGACCACGGCTGCGGTTACCCTTGACGCAGTATCACAGACAGGAGCGCCTGCGATGGTGTACTCAACGACGAAACTGGGTGCACGAATGGCAAAACATCATTTTTTCGGATGAATCCAGGTTCTGTTTACAGCATCATGATGGTCGCATCCGTGTTTGGCGACATCGCGGTGAACGGACATTGGAAGCGTGTATTCGTCATCGCCATACTGGCGCATCATCCGGCGAGATGGTATGGGGTGCCATTGGTTACACGTCTCGGTCACCTCTTGTTTTCATTGACGGCACTATGAACAGTGGACGTTACATTTCAGATGTGTTACGACCCGTGACTCTACCCTTCATTCGATTCCTGCGAAACCCTACATTTCAGCAGGATAATGCACGACCGAGTGTTGCAGGCCCTGTACCGGCCTTTCTGGATTCAGAAAATGTTCGACTGCTGCCCTGGCTAGCACATTCTCCAGATCTCTCACCAATTGAAAGCGTCTGGTGAATGGTGGCCGAGCAACTGGCTCGTCGCAATACGCCAGTCACTACTCTTGATGAACTGTGGTATCGTGTTGAAGCTGCATGGGCAGCTGTACCTGTACACGCCATTCAAGCTCTGTTTGACTCAATGCCCAGTCGTATCAAGGCCGTTATTACGACCAGAGGTGGTTGTTCTGGGTACTGATATCTCAGGATCTATGCACCCAAATTGCGTGAAAATGTAATCACATGTCAGTTCTAGTATAATATATTTTTTCAATCAATACCCGTTTATCATCTGCATTTCTTCTTGCTGCAGCAATTTTAATGGCCAGTAGTATAAGTTTACTCATGGTTAATTAACATTTTTTGCAGTACAAATTTTTACAGTAATTATTTTATAATATACAATGTTGGAAAATAATTAGACGCTATTTTAGACGTTTAAAAGGGGGCGAGAATTGTCCTGTTGGAATAGCACATTATCTTCCTGCTGCAAGAACAGATCTGACAACGTTCTGCACGTACCGAGTGCTGGCTAGCGTCCCTTCCAGAAACACTAAATGTGAACGAATCTTGTAGCTTATCGCGGCCCATACAATAAGGCCTGCTGTGAGGGCATTATGTCTTGCAAGACTACACTCAGTGAGACAGCGCTCACCAGGTCTGTGTCGTAGGCGCAAACGACCTTCACTTGCGTGTAGGCAGAATCTGCTTTCACCGTTGACGACCACGGCGCACCGTTCCATCGTCCAAGTGATCCTCTGACGGCACCAGTCGAGACGTGCACGTCGATGCTGTGGCGTGAGTTAAAGGGCCAGAGGTCTGTGTGCCCATACTCACACTCCTAATAACCGGTTGCCAACACTTCGTGTCGACACGTCTGGGCTCACAAGCCTTATTATCTGCGCTATAGTAACTGTACGATGTGCCACTGCTGCCCTTACAGAACGACGATCCTAGCGGGCGTCTGTGCTGTGTGGACGTCCAGAATCTCGTGTACGGGTGTGAGAATGTTCACGTGACCACTGATACTGGCATCGTTGTCGAACTGACGCAGCATGTTCAACTTGTGTGGACCACCCCACCACTCAGAAGGCCACGGTTTGACCTCTTTCAAACTCGCTCAGTTGGCTGTAGGAAGCACGAGTGTGTCTCCATGGCACGGTTGCATTGTTTCACACGTTTGCCTCTCACTGAGCCTGCACGCTGTGAGGATTCCCTATTCAAGGACAGACACAGATTGTGCACTGGTAGCTACTCCACTACGCTTACTGCTGGCGGACGACGTTGAAACCATTATGAGTACGTCTACTGTCTTCCATGTGGCATATGACGTCTTCGGATCAAAATCCATATCGTCTTTCCATGTACTAATTTGTTTCCAACAGCATATTTTGCTGAATTTTTGTATATCTCTTTTGTACAATTTCTTTTCAGTCTCTGTATTCACTCGTCACGCTTTCTTTTAAACAATTTTATATTTTAATCATTTTTGTGTAGAGAGCATGTGTGCAAATAGATCGACTCGCAGCAGCAGGGTAAAGAAAAAGTACACACACACACACACACACACACACACACACACACACACACGCACGCACCTCTTTACACAATATTGACACACACAACTATGGCAAACAGTTCATCCATCTATTCTACACATATATTCACTATTTACCAATGAATTAAACGACCACACACCCAATCACTTAATGATTAGTGTGAGTACAGAAGGGTCATGATCCTGTCCCCACAGATAAGTGATTCGTCAGCATGATGCGACAGCTGGACTTTCAGCTGCAGTGCAGTATGTGCCTCATGGCAGGAAGACTACTTGGCACACCATATACGGAACACTGCTGTAGTACTGGAGCAAGCACCTCTTGTAATACCCTATCGTGATAGTTTTTGAGGCTGCCTCCGGGTGGCGCTTTCGTCTACTAAGTATGTGTATATCTTTGATCTGTAATCAGTTTGCCTCGTCTTTTATCAGGTCGATAACTTCTGGTTTGGAGGTGTTATCCTGTAAGCATTATCGACTGCATATCCAGACATGTCGAACGTTTTGGAACTGTGCCTAATTACTTCATGCGAAGTTTGCCTTCCCGAACTCAAAGTGAAAGCAGTACGTGTGGAGTATGGAAAGAAATTACACTTAAATCAATACAATGAAATGAATGCCCTTAGCTGCATACAGGCGTTGATATACGTCAACGGGGACAGTTGAAAATGTGTGCCCCGACCGGGACTTGAACCCAGGATCTCCTGCTTACATGGGAGACGCTCTATTCATCTGAGTGGTTCAAGTGGCTCTGAGCACTATGGGACTTAACATCTATGGTCATCAGTCCCCTAGAACGTAGGACTACTTAAACCTAACTAACCTAAGGACAGCACACAACACCCAGCCATCACGAGGCAGAGAAAATCCCTGACCCCGCCGGGAATCGAACCCGGGAACCCGGGCGTGGGAAGCGAGAACGCTACCGCACGACCACGAGATGCGGGCTCTATTCATCTGAGCCACCGAGGACACAGAGGATAGTGCGACTGCAGGCTTTTATCCCTTCCACGCTCCCCGTGAGATCCCCATTCCCACCTTAATGTCCACACACTACATTCGTAGTGCCCCTGCCCATTACACTCATTACTCGCGGCAGACAATCTTACCTAGTCCCGTAAGAGTTGCTCGGTGGCTCAGATGGACAGAGCGTCTGCCATATAAGCAGTCCTGGTAGGGGCACCCATTTTCAACTGTCCCCGTTGACGTATATCACCGCCTGTATGCAGCTAAGGGTATTCATTTCATTGCATTGATTTGTATTGATTTAATTGTAATTTCATTCTAACGAGCTGCACGGTCACCGATGGTATCTGTTCTCTCGGACATGTCCGAGAGAACAGATACAATCTTCATATATACAGAGTATGGAAAGGTCCAGAATACACATACCAATATACGAGGGTTACTCTGAAAGTAAAGTTCTAATCTCTGTAGCTAATCGAGTGTCACGCGAACATGGAAACACGCATATGCATCGACTCCCGGCATGCCTTGCTCGTCAGACGAAGCCATTTGTATTGGTACTGTCGCAGTGTGCTGTCTGTAGCAGCAGCATTCGTGATCTCAGAACTTTTGGTCAAAGCCATATAAGAAAAAAGTAGTGAAGGCCGGCGATTCAAGATTTCAACTTAAGCACTGAAATTTCCGAAAGTGGCTGGAGCAACTTTGCAAAAAAGTTTCTCTGTTAAATGAGAAAAACAAATGGAAAGAATGACTTAAGCTCTTGATTCTTTGGACTGATATCATAAGTAAGGTGATCAATTTTTAGAACACATCGCCACTGGGGACGAGATGTGGGTTTCTCACACTACCCTAGAGCCTAACAGTCAGTCAATGGAATGCCGTCACACGACATCACCAGCTGAATTTAAGGCCAAGCAGACAATCTCAGCACGTAAGAGTATGGCAGCAGTGTTTTGGGATATGCACGGAGTCTTATTACCCGAGTTTATGCATCAAGGGACACTAATAATAGCAGTCGATTACTGTGCTACCCTGACCCTAGCCTCGACGTGCAACAGTGCATAAGTGATAGGCCATGTGACGTCTGGTGTTTCCTTGCTGCAATGACAATGCCAGACCCCATTTGACATTGCCCACGTGTTAGACGTCGCTGCCCTGTGTGTATGCTGGCACATCGCAATGCTGTGAGCGACTTCACGATTTTGACAAAATAATACGAAGAATCTAGACTTTGGGCTTAAATGCGTCCTTTGTAGTAAACGTCTCAGAATACTTCATTTTAGTCGAGTTTGTGTTATCACTCTCTACTTTAAATAATTAAAACTATGCACAGATAGATAACAGTTTGCATCAGATCCCCACCTGTCAAACACAGCTTAGTCAAGTGCAGTAGGTCTAAGACCTTTACGAACAGCGGTGTTTTGTAGACAGAGCCTAAAATGCATTTCAGTGGTGGGATGATGGAACTCTGAGGACACTTTTGATATCAAAATGATATACAAATCAATTAAATCGATCAATTAATTATCCCCACTCCTCTCCACCCCCTCCCCTGGATGATGTCATGTGTTTTTCCCAGCTGACACGTGGTTCCCCGCGCCATGCCCCCTTCCCCACACTCCCTCCGTCACATACCCTATTGGCAGGAATTTCGAATTTTGGCAGGAATTTCGAATTTTGGCGGGAATTCCAAATTTTGGCAGTAAATTAAAATATGGTGGGAATTTTAAAATTGGCGGCAATTTCCGTGTCCCAAGGTTTTGCTGACGTCCCCCCCCCCCCACCTGGGAACTGGAGGCAAATTCAAAACAGTGGTGCCCTTTCTGGGACTCAAACCCCAGTCCTTCTGGACAGAAAGCCCAAGCACACATCCCAACACAGGGATACTGTCCAGATGCAGGAGAGCAAGGTTAGGTTTAGTGTATTTTATTTATGTGTTATCCTGCTGGAAAAAGTTTCACAATACCACTCGAACCTAGACACAGATGCACTCAAACTCTACATAGGATGATCCCTCCACATACAACCTGGCCGGAAAAAGGTTGGAGAGGGAGGTAAAATCTTCAATTTTGGCGAGGTATGTGTTCAACTGATGAGAGGCTGGTGTTGGACATGGAGGAGTTTAATAAGTGTATTACCTGTTAGCATACAGCTGAGGACTGTGTCTATTTCTGTTTGACGTCAGAGTTCGTTACGGACGCCTCCCGCTGCCGTGCTCGGCAATAAACCTGCGGCCCAGGTGATGGAAATTCAGGAATATCAATACATACTACCACAACAGGTGGAAATTGCTTCACTGTTCTAATTACACACAGAAACTGTCGTGAAAAAAAGCTCTCATAAACAACAGGTCTTAATGCAACGCATGTCCTGGGGATTGGGAAAAATAATTGTCCCAAAATATTGCAGCAGGAGAGAGAGCAGCAGCTGCATGTGTGTCCTCAGCGATGTGCGGTCGAGAACTAACGAACTTACAGTCAGTCTTACCACCCCTGCCACCCCTCATCCCCCCTACTTCTCACTGTAGCTAGGGATACATGCCTGACCTATCTTGTCACAGATGGGCCACAAAGTCAGCCATCTGGTGGCAGTGATTCAGTGTCTCCGGTCTGCAGAAATCAGTCACAGATGGATGCTTCCTGCAATCTGTTAAACGTATTTCTCAGAAACACTGGACCCCACTCGAACGACAATGAAATTCCGGAGAACTCCCCAGATTGCTTTTTCAAACGTCCACTCTTTGGGTAACAGGCAGCTGCAACTGCGTAAGCCAACCACATACCCACGCCATATCTGGGAGAAGAGTCTTCAGTCCAATGCATCACTGGCAGAACATGTTGCTGGGCAGCCTACGATATCATTGTCAACAAAAGCTACACATACACAATAGGCCGTGACGCCGGCGAGCCACAAAACAAAGTGAGGCAAACGACAGCTATCCTGGACAGTAAGTGCAGGATGACTTGCCATGAAGGACAACAAAACTGGGCTTATAATATAATCGACGTACCACTGCACTGTAAGAGTACCGCGGATGACAAACAAATGGGTCCTTCTATGAAAAGAAATGGCACCATAGACTATCACTCCTGGTTGTCGGGGCGTATGGCGGGCGACAGTCAGATAGGTGTCACTGGGGTTGAAGTCGATGTGGGATTCATCACAGAAGAGAATTATACTCCACTCAATGAGATTCCAGGCCGCACGTCAATCGTGAAATTCCGAATAAAGAGAGCAGCGATGCCGTTGAAAGGTTAATCGCAGTCTCGATAGGCCACGACCCTGCTTCTGTCGATTTCTCGCACGTGGTGTTAGACCTTTTCTGCCTTTTTCCACGAAGCATAACACGACGGTCTCATCTATAACCAACACTGCAGCACGATTTTTCACTGAGAAACCTGCTGCGTTATCTTTCTTTATATGCACAACCGGGAAAAGGAGACTTTGGTTTTCGCCCGATGACGGTGAAATACGTGCATATACCTTGCCCCTCTTTCACTTATTTACGATATTGTAGTCATATTATTATCATTACTAATACGGCAATACCATGCCTGCTATTCTGTTGATTTTTTTCAGTGTGACAGCATAATGAAACTAGAGAGGATTGGAGCAAGGTACTTTTATTTTATTTCCGTATTCAGCAGTCTTCATCAGCTAGCCGTATTGGCTTTCCTTTTCCCGCGCTGACCTTTTAGCTTGGAAGCATGGGCCGGTCGTTTGAACGACTTGGAGAAGCCAAAGTACTCCTTCTTCTTATTCTTCTAAGTAGTAGTACCAACCTGAAACTCAGTTTCTCCTGCTCGTTTGGCTCTGTAAAGAGGCCTCCCTGACGACTCCCTGACTAAAATCTATCCAACCATTCCGCCAAGTCAGGAATGTCTGCTTGAGCGGCAGCTAGCTCGGCGAAAGATCCGTACCCATGACTGACCGGCGAAAAATGCGCCAATTCCCACCCCCACAAGGCCCGGCTCCGCTGGAGCAACGGCCGGTAGGCGGTTAGCAGTCGCGAGGAGTCGGTGGCGAGATCCACAAGAAGACGGTTGCAAGTTGGTAACCATACGTGCTCTTGCTAGGTTCAGAAGTGGATTGAGTCGCGAATACATATTAAAGTGTTAGGCGATCTTTAATGTTTGGAGGATTTGCGCCTCATTGCTTTTATTTCGTCCTCATTTTGCTATTTTGTATTTGGACTTGGAGTCAGAGCCTAGTCGGTTCGTTCGATATAATTCAACCACCGTCGTAACCACTTCGCCTTCAGCGAATGTCTTTTCTTCTCCATTACTCCGTGATATTAGAGACCATTTCATAACGGCCTTCGTGTGTTAGATTTTCCCTTCTTTGTCGCCCACGTGTGAACACGTGGCGAGTAGTTCTCCACACGATATCTAAATTGAACCAGAAGTAGCACGGCCCGCGTTTCTTGTTATTCATATTCGTAAATCAAGGTGTTGCAGAATGAGTTTTGTGAATTTTATTAGTTTACAGACGGGAGACTGCTTTAATAACGTGCATCCACAAGTAGTTAGTAGTTTGCCTTTTCAATATATTTACGTATTTGCTATTGGATCTCGTGTTTTACCTTTCACTAATTATTAGAGTAAATTCTTTTCTGAATGGTCAGCTCCCACCTTTACTTGTCCATTTCGAACGCTAGTATTGTGGGTGACTGCTGAATTTAGGCCATATCCCCCTACGCCCCCCAGTCTTGTATTAACGTCCATTGTTAACAAGACATGTATATTCAATAATTATACCTCGTTTGTACAAGTTTAATTTCGATTCATAATAAATTGTGGTGCTTTTAATCCGAATTTCAATGAGAAGTGTTTCACCCATTTATAGAGATATCAAGGAAACGCTAGCATTGCAAGGCCCCCTACTGAAAACGCTCCTCTTAAGATGATTGATTGTAAATCCAATGAGTAGTTTTGTTTGATCATAGTGGGTATTTTTTATGCAGTCAGATGGACGATCCTTGCGCTAGGCCCTAATCCTTTCTGATGCGCCGACGACTCTTGTATACAGGGTGTTAGAAAAAGGTACGGCCAAACTTTCAGGAAACATTCCTCACACACAAATAAAGAAAACATGTTATGTGGACATGTTTCCGGAAACGCTTAATTTCCATGTTAGAGCTCATTTTAGTTTCGTCAGTATGTACTGTACTTCCTCGATTCACCGCCAGTTGGCTCAATTGAAGGAAGATAATGTTGACTTCGGTGCTTGTGTTGACATGCGACTCATTGCTCTACAGCACTAGCATCAAGCACATCAGTACGTAGCATCAACAGGTTAGTGTTAATCACGAACATGGTTTTGCAGTCAGTGCAATGTTTACAAATGCGGAGTTGGCAGATGCCCATTTGATGTATGGATTAGCAGGGGGCAATACCCGTGGCGCGGTACGTTTTTATCGAGACAGATTTCCAGAACGAAGGTGTCCCGACAGGAAGACGTTCGAAGCAATTGATCGGCGTCTTAGGGAGCACGGAACATTCCAGCCAATGACTCGCAACTGGGGAAGACCTAGAACGACGAGGACACCTGCAATTCTTCGTGCAGTTGAGATAAACCTAATTTCAGTGTCAGAGAAGTTGCTGCTGTACAAGGCAACGTTGACCATGCCACTGTATGGAGAGTGCTACGGGAGAACCAGTTGTTTCCGTACCATGTACAGCGTGTGCAGGAACTATCAGCAGCTGATTGGCCTCCACGGGTACACTTCTGCGAATGGTTCATCCAACAATGTGTCAATCCTCATTTCAGTGCAAATGTTATCTTTACGGATGAGGCTTCATTCCAACGTGATCAAATTGTAAATTTTCACAATCAACATGTGTGGGCTGACGAGAACCGCACGCAATTGTGGAATCACGTCATCAACACAGATTTTCTGTGAACGTTTGGGCAGGCATTGTTGGTGATGTCTTGATTGGGCCCCATGTTCTTCCACCTACGCTCAATGGAGCACGTTATCATGATTTCATACGCGATACTCTACCTGTGCTGCTAGAGCATGTGCCTTTACAAGTACGACACAACATGTGGTTCATGCACGATGGAGCTCCTGCACATTTCAGTCGAAGTGTTCGTACGCTTCTCAACAACAGATTCGGTGACCGATGTATTGGTAGACGCGGACCAATTCCATGGCCTCCACGCTCTCCTGAACTCAACCCTCTTGACTTTCATTTATGGGGGCATTTGAAAGCTCTTGTCTACGCAACCCCGTTACCAAATGTAGAGACTCTTCGTGCTCGTATTGTGGACGGCTGTGATACAATACGCCATTCTCCAGGGCTGCATCAGCGTATCAGGGATTCTATGCGACGGAGGGTGGATGCATGTATCCTCGCTAACGGGGGACATTTTGAACATTTCCTGTAATAAAGTGTTTGAAGTCACGCTGGTACGTTCTGTTGCTGTGTGTTTCCATTCCATGATTAATATGATTTGAAGAGAAGTAATAAAATGAGCTCTAACACGGAAAGTAAGCGTTTCCGGACACATGTCCACATAACATATTTTCTTTCTTTGTGTGTGAGGAATGTTTCCTGAAAGTTTGGCGTACCTTTTTGTAACACCCTGTGTATATGGTGATCTGTATGAAATTCAACCCCACTCACACTGGTAGGGCAGTTGTGAGCAAAATCCACGTTATGTGGTGAAAGGGAAGGCTCTGCCATTCCCAGTCCCTTTTAATGGGCCTTGCACCTCTTTTACCGGCACATCCCACCTTGTGGATAGTGGATGTACTGATAATGGCTTCAACATTGTCTGCCAACGGACAGTGAAGTGGCATAGCTACCAGGGTGCCATCTGCCTATACCCTTTAATGGAGAATGCTCAACAGCCAGATGAATCAGTGTAGCGCAAACGTGTTAATCAAGCAAGCAACCATACCACAAAGATGCACTCGTGCTTCCTATAGCCAAATGAGCAAGTTTTAAAGGGGTCAAATTGTGGACTTCCGAGTGGCGGGATGGTCCTTTCGGAGAATTGTCACACAAGTAGGAAGTGCTGCGTTAGTTGTGCAACGACGCTGGTACGCGAAGGAACTTGCCCCCCTTCTTGCAGCGTTGTACCGTAGGTCTCTAGAAGAGCGTAGCGTTCCAAAGGATTGGAAAAGGGCACAGGTCAACCCCGTTTTCAAGAAGGGACGTCGAACAGATGGGCAGAACTATAGACCTATATCTCTAACGTCGATCAGTTGCAGAATTTTGTAACACATATTATGTTCGAGTATAATGACTTTTATGGAGACTAGAAATCAACTCTGTAGGAATCAGCATGGGTTTCGAAAAATACGATCGTGTGAAACCCTGCTCGTCCTATTCGTCCACGAGACTCAGAGGGCCATAGTAACGGGTTCCCAGGTAGATGCCGTGTTTCTTGACTTCCGCAAGGCGTTCGATGCGATTCCCCACAGTCGTTTAATGAACAAAGTAAAAGCATATGGGCTATCAGACCAATTGTGTGATTGGATTGAAGAGTTCCTAGGTAACAGAACGCAGCATGTCATTCCCAATGGAGAGAAGTGTTCCGAAGTAAGAGTGATTTCAGGTGTGCCGCAGGGGAGTGTCGTAGGACCGTCGCTATTCACAATATACATAAATGACCTTGTGGATGACATCGGAAGTTTACCGAGGATTTTTGCGGATGATGCTGTGGTATATCGAGAGGTTGTAACAATGGAAAATTCCAGAATGAGATTTTCACTCTGCAGCGGAGTGTGCGCTGATATGAAACTTCCTGGCAGATTAAAACTGTGTGCCCGACCGAGACTCGAACTCGGGACCTTTGCCTTTCGCACTTGCCCGCGAAAGGCAAAGGTCCCCAGTTCGAGTCTCGGTCGGGCCCACAGTTTTAATCTGCCAGGAAGTTTCAATGGAAAATTGTACTGAAATGCAGGAGGATCTGCAGCGAATTGACGCATGGTGCAGGGAATGGCAATTGAATCTCTATGTAGACAAGTGTAATGTGCTGCGAATACATAGAAAGAAAGATCCCTTATCATTTAGCTACAATATAGCAGGTCAGCAACTGGAAGCAGTTAATTCCATAAATAATCTGGGAGTACGCATTAGGAGTGATTTAAAATGCAATGATCATATAAAGTTGATCGTTGGTAAAGCAGATGCCAGACTGAGATTCATTGGAAGAATCCTAAGGAAATGCAATCCGAAAACAAAGGAAGTAGGTTACAGTACGCTTGTTCGCCCACTGCATGAATACTGCTCAGCAGTGTGGGATCCGTACCAGATAGGGTTGATAGAAGAGATAGAGAAGATCCAACGGAGAGCAGCGCGCTTCGTTACAGGACCATTTAGTAATAGCGAAAGCGTTACGGAGATGACAGATAAACTCCAGTGGAAGACACTGCAGGAGAGACGCTCAGTAGCTCGGTACGGGCGTTTGTTGAAGTTCCTAGAACATACCTTCACCCAGGAGTCAAGCAGTATATTGCTCCCTCCTACGGATATCTCGCGAAGAGACCATGCGGATAAAATAAGAGAGATTAGAGCCCACACAGAGGCATACCGACAATCTTTCTTTCCACGAACAATACGAATCTGGAATAGAAGGGAGAACCGATAGAGGTACTCAAGGTACCCTCCGCCACACACCGTCAGGTGGCTTGTGGAGTATCGATGTAGATGTAGATGTAGATGTATTAGTGGTCAAGTGAACATTCTCACACCCGTAGACGAGATTCTCGACGTTTATGCAGCACAAACACCCGCCAGGATCGACGTATCATTAGTGACAGATCGTACACCAACCACAGCACAGTTAAGAGGGCTTGAGAGCCGAGACATGTCAACACGAATTGTTGCGAACCGATTATTAGCAGTGCGATTACGGGCACACACACATCTAGCCCATCTTCCACTCGCGTCACAATATCGGCCTGCACCGTTCAACAGGTGTCGTCAGAGGATGGCTTGGAAGCTGGAAGGACGCGCTGTGGTCTTTAGTGATTAACGAAGATTCTACCTGCACGCAAGTGACGGTCGTTTTCGCGTACGATGTAGGTCCGATGAGCGCAGTCTAATAGAGCGCATTCATCGAAGACACACTGCCCGCACCTCAGGCCTCATCGTATGGGGGTGCGCTAAACTACAACTCTCTTTCGCCTTTGATGCTTCTGGAGGGGACGCTAACCAGCACTCGGCATGTGCAGAGTGTCGTTAGACCCGTTCTTTGCCATTCTTGCAACAGGAAGGTGACGTGTTGCTCCAACAGGATAATGATCGCCCACGCACTGTCCGTGAAACTCATAGTGACCTGTTAGGCGTGTGGCAACTTCCCAAACCAGCACGATCTCTGGACTTGTTTCCAATTGAGCGCGTGTGGGATATGAGGGGACGAGAAGTGACTTGTGCGACTCGTCAGCCATCAGATCTTACGGAACTACTTGAACAGGTCGAGCAGACGTGGCATTATGTATTTCAGGATAGTATTCGCCATTTGTACGACCGACTGGATCCCAGGGGCAGCACCTGCTTTGCCGGCCGTGGCTGCTACATCACATACTAATTGGGTGTTTCAGCATGCATCTAAACCTGGATCGAAACCTCAGAACCGCTTGTGCTATTGACCTGTAGACGTAATCATTTCATATACTCCATATAAACTGTTACAACAATAGATCTTGAGTGAACTGGAAATCCCTAAAAGCGTGTACTAATTTTTGAGTATTTATAGAGGCAATGTGAGTAAATAATACTGATAAATACTGGCAGTACTTCTACTATTCCTGTTGCTACCACTAATAGCAGTAATAATAATAATAATAATAATAATAATAATAATGATACTGGCAGAAATGAAAAGAGTTTATTGTTCTACAAAATACATGTTTTCTGATAGAGCGAATTCTGGGGAAAGGAAATTTAAGGAGATTGCTCCAGGTAAGCATACTGGGAAATGAGAACGATTCGGTTGCAGAGAAGGATCTACAGAGGTAACGACTGCGTACAGGGACAGGTAGTCACTATTGTTGCTTCAGTAGACATGTCATTAACTGTCTTCTGAAGCTGGAGACGTCACTTAGTTCTCTTGTATAACGCGCAAGGTTATTCCAGAGTCGGTTTCTTGCTACTGAGAAGGATTCCGAGAAAGTGGCTGAACGATGGAGTGGGACAGAAAGGACTTTGCTCTTATGGGGACGGAGTTTCTGCTGTGTTGTCCAGACGAGAGTATTAGGGTAGAAGAGTGATACGGGGGACAGTGTACGTTAATAAGACAGTAGAGTACACAGAGGGTATTGAAAACTCTGCCCTTGTCTGCACACAGCCATGTTAGTTGTGCATATGATGGTGAAATATGATCAAAGAGTCGAAAATCACAGATATAACAGACATCCATAACCAGTTCCAAGCACCGTGAGTTTCTTGAGAAAGACCTTGCAGGATAACATCGCTGTAGTCAATAACAGCCAGTATTAATGTTTGTACAACTTTCTTTTACACGTCAAGATATACGATCTTTTTATATTTCTGTAGGGCATAGAAAGATGCTGATTTCTTCTTGCACGTTGCAGTTAGATGCTCAATCCAATTTAGATTTTCGTCTGTTATTTCTCCTAGACTCTTTGCTGAGGGTGAAAAGTTGATATTTGTTTCATACAGGATTAAGATAGAAGGGATTCCCAATATTTCGGGCAAATGAGCCTAGAATGACCCACCATTACTCCTTAGATTTTGGGTGGGTTGACCTTTAACCCTTTATTCTGTGTCCATTTTGATAACACACACAGCTCGGTTTTGAGATTCTCAACAACTGTCTTCAGATTTATTGGTTTTGCACTTAGATACAACTGAAGGTCATCAGTGTACACCTCGTATTTGCAGCAGGGCAAATGGCATAAAATGAAAAGAGTGTAAGACCTAACACGCAACGCTGGGGGAAGCGTGATACTGCCTGCCTCCATAGTGGTTTTATGGTTCCGGACATCTACATCTACATCTACATCTATACTCCGCGAGCCACCTTACGGTGTGTGGCGGAGGGTACTTATTGTACCACTATCTGATCCCCCCTTCCCTGTTCCATTCACGAATTGTGCGTGAGAAGAACGACGCTTGTAAGTCTCCGTATTTGCTCTAATTTCTCGGATCTTTTCGTTGTGATCATTACGCGAGATATATGTGGGCGGTAGTAATATGTTGCCCATCTCTTCCCGGAATGTGCTCTCTCGTAATTTCGATAATAAACCTCTCCGTATTGCGTAACGCCTTTCTTGAAGTGTCCGCCACTGGAGCTTGTTCAGCATCTCCGTAACGCTCTCGCGCTGACTAAATGTCCCCATGACGAATCGCGCTGCTTTTCGCTGGATCATGTCTATCTCTTCTATTAATCCAACCTGGTACGGGTCCCATACTGATGAGCAATACTCAAGAATCGGACGAACAAGCGTTTTGTAAGCTACTTCTTTCGTCGATGAGTCACATTTTCTTAGAATTCTTCCTATGAATCTCAACCTGGCGCCTGCTTTTCCCACTATTTGTTTTATGTGATCATTCCACTTCAGATCGCTCCGGATAGTAACTCCTAAGTATTTTACGGTCGTTACCGCTTCCAATGATTTACCACCTATGGCATAATCGTACTGGAATGGATTTCTGCCCCTATGTATGCGCATTATATTACATTTATCTACGTTTAGGGAAAGCTGCCAGCTGTCGCACCATGCATTAATCCTCTGCAGGTCCTCCTGGAGTACGTACGAGTCTTCTGATGTTGCTACTTTCTTGTAGACAACCGTGTCATCTGCAAATAGCCTCACGGAGCTACCGATGTTGTCAACTAAGTCATTTATGTATATTGTAAACATAAAGGTCCTATCACGCTTCCCTGCGGTACTCCCGAAATTACCTCTACATCTGCAGATTTTGAACCGTTAAGAATGACATGTTGTGTTCTTTCTTCTAGGAAATCCTGAATCCAATCACAAACCTGGTCCGATATTCCGTAAGCTCGTATTTTTTTCACTAAACGTAAGTGCGGAACCGTATCTAATGCCTTCCTGAAGTCCAGGAATACGGCATCAATCTGCTCGCCAGTGTCTACGGCACTGTGAATTTCTTGGGCAAATAGGGCGAGCTGAGTTTCACATGATCTCTGTTTGCGGAATCCATGTTGGTTATGATGAAGGAGATTTGTATTATCTAAGAACGTCATAATACGAGAACACAAAACATGTTCCATTATTCTACAACAGATTGACGTAAGCGAAATAGGCCTATAATTATTCGCATCTGATTTATGACCCTTCTTGAAAATGGGAACGACCTGCGCTTTCTTCCAGTCGCTAGGTACTTTACGTTCTTCCAGCGATCTACGATAAATTGCTGATAGAAAGGGGGCAAGTTCTTTAGCATAATCACTGTAGAATCTTAAGGGTATCTCGTCTGGTCCGGATGCTTTTCCGCTACTAAGTGATAGCAGTTGTTTTTCAATTCCGATATCGTTTATTTCAATATTTTCCATTTTGGCGTCCGTGCGACGGCTGAAGTCAGGGACCGTGTTACGATTTTCCGCAGTGAAACAGTTTCGGAACACTGAATTCAGTATTTCCGCCTTTCTTCGGTCGTCCTCTGTTTCGGTGCCATCGTGGTCAACGAGTGACTGAATAGGGGATTTAGATCCGCTTACCGATTTTACATATGACCAAAACTTTTTAGGGTTCTTGTTTAGATTGTTTGCCAATGTTTTATGTTCGAATTCGTTGAATGCTTCTCTCATTGCTCTCTTTACGCTCTTTTTCGCTTCGTTCAGCTTTTCCTTATCAGCTATGATTCGACTACTCTTAAACCTATGATGAAGCTTTCTTTGTTTCCGTAGTACCTTTCGTACATGATTGTTATACCACGGTGGGTCTTTCCCCTCGCTTTGGACCTTAGTCGGTACGAACTTATCTAAGGCGTACTGGACGATGTTTCTGAATTTTTTCCATTTTTGTTCCACATCCTCTTCCTCAGAAATGAACGTTTGATGGTGGTCACTCAGATATTCTGCGATTTGTGCCCTATCACTCTTGTTAAGCAAATATATTTTCCTTCCTTTCTTGGCATTTCTTATTACACTTGTAGTCATTGATGCAACCACTGACTTATGATCACTGATACCCTCTTCTACATTCACGGAGTCGAAAAGTTCCGGTCTATTTGTTGCTATGAGGTCTAAAACGTTAGCTTCACGAGTTGGTTCTCTAACTATCTGCTCGAAGTAATTCTCGGACAAGGCAGTCAGGATAATGTCACAAGAGTCTCTGTCCCTGGCTCCAGTTCTGATTGTGTGACTATCCCATTCTATACCTGGTAGATTGAAGTCTCCCCCTATTACAATAGTATGATCACGAAACTTCTTCACGACCTTCTGCAGGTTCTCTCTGAGGCGCTCAACTACTACGGTTGCTGATGCAGGTGGTCTATAGAAGCATCCGACTATCATATCTGACCCACCTTTGATACTTAACTTAACCCAGATTATTTCACATTCGCATTCGCTAATAACTTCACTGGATATTATTGAATTCTTTACTGCTATAAATACTCCTCCACCATTGGCGTTTATCCTATCCTTGCGGTATATATTCCATTCTGTGTCTAGGATTTCGTTACTGTTCACTTCCGGTTTTAACCAACTTTCCGTTCCTAATACTATATGCGCACTATTTCCTTCAATAAGAGATACTAATTCAGGAACCTTGCCCTGGATACTCCTGCAGTTTACCAATATTACGTTAACTTTTCCTGTTTTTGGTCTCTGAGGACGGACGTTCTTTATCAACGATGATAATGTCCTCCCTGGTAAGCCGTCAGGTATTTTATCGTTTCGCCCAAGGGGGGGTCTCTCTAACCTAAAAAACCCCCGTCTGCACGCCACACGTACTCTGCTACCCTAGTAGCTGCTTCCGGTGTGTAGTGCACGCCTGACCTGTCTAGGGGGCCCTACAGTTCTCCACCCAATAACGGAGGTCGATGAATTTGCAACCATTATAGTCGTCTGAGCCTCTGGTTTAGACCCTCCACACGGCTCCAAACCAGAGGACCGCGATCGACTCTGGGCACTATGCTGCAGATATTAAGCTCAGCTTGCACTCCGCGTGCGATGCTGGTTGTCTTCACCAAATCAGCCAGCCGCCGGAAGGAACCAAGGATGGCCTCAGAACCCAAGCGGCAGGCGTCATTCGTTCCGACATGTGCTACTATCTGCAGCCGGTCACACCCAGTGCGTTCAATAGCTGCCGGAAGGGCCTCCTCCACATTACGGACGAGACCCCCCGGCAAGCACACCGAGTGCACACTGGCATTCTTCCCCGACCTACCCGCTATTTTCCTGAGGGGCTCCATAACCCGCCTAACGTTGGAGCTCCCTATAACTAATAGGCCCGCCCTCTGTGACTGTCGGGACCTTGCCGGAGAATCGGCCACTGACCCAACAGGCGAGGCATCCTGTGGTGGCTCGGAAACGATGTCATCACCACTAGGAAGCACCCCGTACCTGTTGGAAAGGGGTAAGGCAGCTGCCACTCGGCCAGATCCCACCTTCGCCTTTCGGCCAGGCACGCGCGAGCCCACCACTGTCCGCCATTCACCCTGGAGTGATGGCTGACCGGTAAGATGCTCACTGCCGGAAGACGCAGCGACATCAGGGGTTCCATGTGATTCCAAGGCCACCGAAGTAGGCATAGGTCTCACCACAGTTGCCCCAACGCCACTACGAGCTGACGCCTGCGCCTCGAGCTCGATGATCCTAACAGACAAAGCCTCCACCTGCCCCCGAAGAGTGGCCAATTCTCCTTGCGTCCGCTCACAACAACCACAGTCCCTACACATGACTATGTTTACCCTACTCTATACGGTGACAAATTCCCAAGATAATCTTCTGATGAGCTACTCTGATAATCAAGAAACACTCACTGAAATACGAGACGCGAAACTACGCTAGGTTTTCCCAGAAAAACTATTTAAAAGCTAAGCGCAGCAAATAAGTACAAAAACGCTTTATACAAACAGTACTCGCTGCTGCTGGTGCTCTCGCTCTGGCTGTCACAAGACAACTGCTGATTCAGGTGACTAGTGGCTAACGGCCGCGAAACAAACAAAAGACGGTTTTAGGGCGCTTTCTGTTCTAAACGATCAAGAAAACACTAAGAAATCTAACACGAAAACTACATAAAGTTTTATCAAGAACTGTTAGTTACTATGCAGAGCAAATAAACACAAATAGAATCCCTTCCTTAGTGGAAGGTCGTAAACAAAATGCAAAATAAACGCTTTATACAAACAGTACTCGCTGCTGCTGGTGCTCTCGCTCTGGCTGTCACAAGACAACTGCTGATTCAAGTGACTAGTGGCTAACGGCCGCGAAACAAACAAAAGACGGTTTTAGGGCGCTTTCTGTTCTAAACGATCAAGAAAACACTAAGAAATCTAACACGAAAACTACGTAAAGTTTTATCAAGAACTGTTAGTTACTATGCAGAGCAAATAAACACAAATAGAATCCCTTCCTTAGTGGAAGGTCGTAAACAAAATGCAAAATAAACGCTTTATACAAACAGTACTCGCTGCTGCTGGTGCTCTCGCTCTGGCTGTCACAAGACAACTGCTGATTCAAGTGACTAGTGGCTAACGGCCGCGAAACAAACAAAAGACGGTTTTAGGGCGCTTTCTGTTCTAAACGATCAAGAAAACACTAAGAAATATAACACGAAAACTACGTAAAGTTTTATCAAGAACTGTTAGTTACTATGCAGAGCAGATAAACACAAATAGAATCCCTTCCTTAGTGGAAGGTCGTAAACAAAATGCAAAATAAACGCTTTATACGAACAGTACTCGCTGCTGCTGGTGCTCTCGCTCTGGCTGTCACAAGACGCTCTTCTGGTAAGATGTCAGGTATGAGCGGAAACTATTGCATTGCATCAAGCGAGAAATTTAGGTTGCTAAGTTTGGCAAGTAAATGTCGAAGGCGACAGTGTGAAAGACTTTGCTGGAGACTAAGAAGCACATGATAGTTGTCTCTTGTACATTCATGGCGAGCTTCTGGTCATCTGTTACCACCATTAAGGCATATGTTCTGATGCGATGTCTGTATATTCTAAGGCCGTACAGGAATAAATGGGTGGGGGTAAACAGAGGGTGCCATGCAATGTCCTTTTTAGGTACTGGTTTAACTACTCACTTTCCAGGCCTCAGGGAAAACTCTTGTGGTTAAGGAGTAATTGAAGATCTCTATTATAGTGGGCATTAGTGGGTCGATAATAAGGTTCATCATTTGGACTGTGATGCTGTCGTGTCCAGTAGATGCTGATCTGACACGCATTATAACTCTTCTGATAGTACTGGAAGTAACATGCACTGCATAGAACTTTTTGTAGCTACAGTCTTTTACCCCTATTAAGTAACCAATAAGTTACTGAATGTTTGCGGTACACAATGTAAATAATATTATTCCTCCCTGCTTTGCGCACTTGTGCTGAAATGCTAATCATTTGCATATCAAAGTATATGCTACACTTCATGCTAATTTGACGTTTGTTATATTCTACCTTTGTGGTGTTTCAGTTTTAATGGGTAACAGTATATTTCATGGTTGATTGCAATGAAACATAATTGACCTGCTGTAGCTGCGTTATAAACATGTAATAATGTCTATCATCCACTCCTAATTTGGCTCTAACGTCGTCGTTTGAACCGAAAAACGTGTAACACTTTTCCACGAAATTTCAATAAAGTTGGGGAGAGCGGTCCTCAAAGTACCATTATTCTTATCTTCAATTTCGTTACTACCATTCGAACTACGGTAGTGTAAATAGTAATCTCGTATTAGTGGGAGCCAGGTTCAAATTCCGAGACTGTAATTTTTATTAAGTTTCTTATTGACTTACCTAAATCAGTTCAGTTGAAATATGAGCGACGTCGCCGTTAATTCCAAGCTCATCATTGACACAAATGAATTAGAGCACTGTTTCTATTGAGTTGCCTGTTGATGAGATCTTAAACTCATCAACTCAGCAGAATATAATAAGGCTAGTGTGTTTAATGAACAGTAGTACGAATGGAAGTGGTGATACTAAGGTCTTTAGGTATTAATTGAGTTATCGAACACACCAAAAAATCACACCAAAGGTCAAGACTCACAGAGCCGGAATGCGTCATTACGCAATACATAACCTGTGTAGTTTAGAAAGTGTGGTACTGTAGTCTCCCTCTAAAAATATGACTTTCAAAATGACCCGCACCCCTTCCCAATTCCTCCCTCCCACAGATGTCACTCAATAAAACCTCTAATTAAATGGTATTACGGTTGAGAAAACCTTACAGGAAGTATTTGTAATGCCCAAAGCACGCAGCCTGAACTTGCTTAGAGTAGGCCGCAGCAACCGACCTCTGGATGAAGTTACGGCAGTCACCACCAGGGAACGATACCTTCTGGTAAGGAGGACCTGGTTGCATCAGTATTCCGACATCATTCTGTCCAACATGGGGCCCACGACCGCTTTGGCCCAGGTCCAACCAGGAGGACGTGGAAGTGAGATATCGGGAAGAAGAGGAAAGGAAGAAGAAGAGAGGTCAAATTATTTTTCAAGTAATGACATGTCTTTGCTGCGAAAGGATGAAGCTGTAATTTCGCACTCACATTCACAGTACGATCGCTGTTGATAATCACGGATAATATAAAGGACTACATCTGCGTTGAATAAATATGTAATAATGGAATGGCGTACAATGAGGACAGATTAATTAGGTTTAAATTTGATCCTAAAGCTCCAAAAGACGCTTATTGGTTGGTAAATTACTAAATATAGAATTAATATTCGTTCGTTAATAACTTCTCTGATGTAATTTAGCCGAGCGGTTCTAGGCGCTTCAGTCTGGAACCGTGCGACCGCTACGGTCGCAGGTTCGAATCCTGCCTCGGGCATGGATGTGTGTGATGTCCTTAGGTTAGTTAGGTTTAAGTAGTTCTAAGTTCTAGGGGACTGATGACCTCAGATGTTAAGTCCCATAGTGCTCAGAGCCATTTGAACCATTTTGATGTAATTTACTTGTACGTTACTGGAAACACCTTGCCGTTATTTTGCCTCAAGGCTTGTAAACGCCTACAAATTACACTAGTATCACAGACAATATATCCCAGAAAATTAAGATGCTGTGGACCACAATCGTGCTCTCCCTGTGTTGTTCATTCGAAACCAACGAGAGACCGTGCAGAACGTGACGTATAAAATGAACCAACACATGGCTTATGCTGCAGGCAATGCAGACCGCTGTCCGTTATCAAGCAAATAAGAATGAATAAAAGAGTTATCTCTTGTAAAGAAATGATAATAAATAAAAATGTGCAGTTAGGTTCTCACGCAAAAGCAACCGATTGAAAACTGATGTTATAAGAATAATGCTCGCTGCTAATAAAATTCAGACAATTAGCCGACTACATGACTGGTTTATTGCCTTCTACGTCAAGCGAAGAGAAAAAAATTGATTAATTAACGTAAGAAAAGTACAAATTTTCCAAATACACTGAAGAGCCAAAGAAACTGGTACACCTGCCTCATACCATGCAGGGCTCCCGCGGGCACGCAGAAGTGCCGCAACACGATCTGGCGTGGAGTCGACTAATGTCTGAAGTAGTGCTGGAGTGAATTGACACCATGGATTCTGCAGGGCTGTCCATAAATCTGTAAGAGTACGAGGAAGTGGAGAGTCCTTCTGAACAGCACGTTGCAAGGCATCCCAGATATTGTCTGTATTGTTTATTGAACTGGCGACCTAGAACCGACGGAGAGGCTTCGTCACGCCGTAGCCCCCAGTGGTTCACAACCCCGCAACAGGCCACAGCAGTCCACCCGCCCCACCGCCACCCCACACCGAACCCCGGGTTATTGTGCGGTTCGGCCCCCGGTGGACCTCCCCAGGAACGTCTAATACCCGACGAGTGTAACTCCAAATGATTGTGTGGTAGAGTAATTATGTTGTACGCGTACGTGGAGATAGTATTTGCGCAGCAATCGCCGTCATAGTGTAACTGAGGCGGAATAAAAGGAACCAGTCCGCATTCGCCGAGGCAGACGGAAAACCGCGTTAAAAACGGTCCACAGGCTGGCTGGCACACCGGACATCGACACTAATCCGCCGGGCGGATTCGTGCCGGGGACCAGCATGCTTTCCCGCTCGAGAAGCAGCGCATTAGACCGCGCGGCTAGCCGGGAGGATCCGATATATTCTCAAAAATGTTCATGTCTGGGGAATTTGGTGACCAGTGGAAGTGTTTAAACTCAAAAGAGTGTTTCTGGAGCCACTCTGTAGAAATTCCGGAGGTGTGGGGTGTCGTATTGTCCTGCCGGAATTGCCCAAGTCCGTCGGAATGCATAATCGGAATGAATGGATGCAGGTGATCAGACAAGTTGCTTATGTACGTGTCACCTGGCAGAGTCGTACCTAGACATATCAGGGGTCCCATATCACTCCAATTGCACACGCCCCACGCTATTACAGAGCCTTCACCAGCTTGAACAGTCCGCTGCTGACATGCAGGATCCATAGTTTCATGAGGTTGTCTCCATACCTGTACATGTCCACCCGCTCGATAAAATTTGAAACGAGACTCGTCCGACCAGGCAGCATGTTTCCAGTCATCAACAGTCCAACGTCAGTGTTGACGGGCCCAGGCGAGGAGTAAAACTTTGTGTCGTGCAGTCATCAAGTGTACACGAGTGGGCCTTCGGCTCCAAAATCCCATATCGATGATATTTCGTTGAATGGTTCGCACACCGGCACTTGTTGATGGCCCAGCATTGAAATCTGCAGCAATTTTCGGAAGTTGCATTTCTGTCACGTTGAATGATTCTCTCCAGTCGTCATTGGTCCCGTTCTTACATGGTCTTTTTCCAGTCGCAGCGATGTTAGAGATTTGATGTTTTATTGGATTCCTGATATTCACAGCACACTCGTGAACTGGTCGTACGGGAAAATACCCACTTCATCGCTACCTCGGAGATGCTGTGTCCCATCGCTCGTGCGCCGATTATAACACCACGTTAAAACCCACTTAAATCTTGATAACCTGCCATTGTAGCAGCAGAACCGGTCTAGCAACTGCACCAGACACTTGTCTTATACAGGCGTTGCCGACTGCATCGCCGTATTCTGCCTGTGTACGTATCTCTGTATTTGAATATGCATGCCTATACCAGTTTCTTTGGCGATTCAGTATATAAAAACAATAATAGAAAACCGTTTATACTTGTTTCCTACTAACAACAATACACCAAGCTCAGTTAACCTGCTCCTCGCCAAGTAACTGAAGCTATAGTGAAAAGAGGCGTTTCATTAAGAAGTTGCTAATTCCCAGAATATCTCTCGACTCTTTGGCCTATTTCGGACGGAGAGGGAGAGAGAGGTGAAGCACCGAGAAGACATAGCCGGATGTATCTTCGTATATGTACACACCATAGGCAGGTATTTAATGAGAAGAGTTGCAGTTCTCTGTTACAGGTAGAACGGCCACCTGAGAGTAGAGTGCTGTCCGTACTTAGTGTTGTTACTAGGCGTTATAGGGTGTATAAGGGGCGTGATTATCCATATATGATGAATGATCACTGTCAAGGGCTCGAAGATCCCGCGTAGACGTGTGAGACAGCGTTATCAGCACCTGACAGAGGCTGAAAGGCGTCTCATTGCCTTTAAGCCAGCTGGTTAAATCGTGCAACATCCAGATTTGTGGGGCGTCCACATGTGACAGTGGCCCGATATCGGACTGTACTCCAGTGTGAGGGCACGCATACTCGTCAGTGTTCAGGTCGACCACGTCTGACCCACCACAAGGGAATGTCGCCGTACTGTGTACCAAGCACATCCTAAACCCTTCACTTCCACACCTACTATCCAGGAACAAGTAATGGATTTCCTACAATATTCTGAGTCATCCCGCATTATCGGCTGGAGACTGGCAGCACCCGAACTATGGAATTACTGTCCCATGCGCAGGCTACCGTTAACACCAAAACACAAATAGCTGCGTTTGGAGTGTTGCCAAGACCTAGAAGCACGGACTGCTGATGGACGAAGTCGCACTGTGCTCGGCAGTGAATCGCAGTTCTGCGCTACCCGGGATGACCACCGTCGGTTAGCACGGCGGCAACCTGCGGAGAGGTCCACTCTTCCAAGGTTATGTAAAGGTACGGCATTGTGACTCCATGGTATCATAGTGTGGGGAGCCATAGTGTGTGACTTCTGGTCACGAATCGCAGTGATTAAAGCAGCTCTAACAGCATAACGGACATCCTGCGACCTCATGTGTCAACTGTCACGTGATAGTATCATAGTGCCATTCTTCAACAAGATAACGCTCGTCCAAACATGGCACGTGTCCCTATGAACTGTCTGGGACGTCAACTCGTTCCTAGCACCGGTATCCAGAATATCAGTGACCATTTCCAACAATTGTGGACAGCTTACTTCATGGGGATACAACTGCTTTATAACACCCTTACCAATCGAACCATTGAATGCATCCAAGCCACAAGGGGTGCAACGTTATACTGATAAGTGGGCTCATACTGCTAAGTTCCTCGTAAATTTGACTCGAATTTGTAGTTTCTAAAATAACATCACTTACCCCCTCAACCCGTGAACTTTCATTACGTTTCCTCCTTCTCTTCTGGGTGCTTCACTTTTTTTGTCAGACATGAATTTCCACGATTTTGATCGTTGACCTCACATCTGCGCATCGGTTTCGCGACACTTCCTATGAAATGGAATAACCTGCGTCTTTTTCCAGCCACATTGCACTTTCCATTATTTGGGTGACTTCTGGTAAACTGATGCTAGACGTAGGATTGTTTCCTGCACACTCTCTGTGTTGTATCTAACGAGCACCCCATCAGGTCTTGTGGTCCTTCCTCATTCGAATGATTTGAACTGTTTTTCATTTCTGCATTCACTTATTTCTCTATCTAATATTTTCGCAACCTCACGGCGCTCGAACGTAGCAACTGCTTTGTGATCTTCGGTGAAGTAGTTTTGAGACACATAATTTATATTTTTGCCTTCATCTCATCATTTTCCGTTTCAGCGTCGAGTTAACTAGCATTTGGACAGACGATTTCAAATGGTTCAAATGGGTCTGAACACTATGGGACTTAACATTGGAGGTCATCAGTCCCCTAGAACTGAGAACTACTTAAACCTAACTAACCTAAGGACATAACATACATCCATGTCGGAGGCAGGATTCTAAGCTGCGACAGTAGCGGTCGCGCGGTTCCAGACTGAAGCGCCTAGAACGGCTTCGCCACTGCGGCATGCCAAACTATTTCGCTCCATCGATTGATTTTACGTACGTTCGTTTCTTTTTTCTAATTATCCAATCTTGCTCTTCAATTCACTGAACGCGTCTAGCATAACACTCTTACGCTTGTTTTGATTTCCTTCAATGTTTTGTGTGACATAAACGACGGATTTCGTTTGCATCTACTATAAATCCTTCTCCGGTTTCGTTGTAACTTCTTTTTATAGTTATAAACTGCGGTGAGTCACTACCCTTTATGGCACCAACGTCTTTAAGGCGTGACGTACAATGCATCTGAATTTGTGCCAGATATCTTGAGTGCTCAGTAGTTCCTTATTATTTTCCTGTCGCATTTGTCAGATAGAAATATTTTTTCCAACATAAAGAGGGAAATGTTTTCACGGACAAGCTCGAGTGCTCGGTATTAAAATCACCAGATTTATTGGCAGAAGAAAGGAGTAAAGAGTGATAGATGCAATCATGATAAGTACTCCATTAACAATATCTATAAATTTACTTTTACGCAGAAATTTTTGTGCCACTAATACGAAATTCATATAAGGAGATACTAACTCAGCGAAATCTTAACATGTTTTGTGGTACAAAACAAGACTTCGTGTTTAACAAATAAACTATTAGAAAAGCTGTTTTAAGTGAGGAATTCTGCTTTCAAAAGAGCCAGAATATAAACGAGAGATCATGTACATGATCAAAACAAATTGCAAAACAATCTAGACAAGATTTCTGTATGGTGCGAAGAGTGATAATTGACTCTAAATAATGAAAAGTGTGAAGTTATCCACATGTGTACCAAAAGCAGTCAGCGAAGTTTCAGTTACACAATAAATGACACTAATCTAAAGGCTGTAAATTCAACTAAATACTTTTGGATTACAGTTACGAACAACTCAAGTTGGAACGATCACATACATAATGTTGTGGGTACGGCAAACCAAAGACTACGGTTTATTGACACAGCACTGATAAAATGCAACAGTTCTACTAAAGAAACTGCGTACATAATGCTTGTACGTCCGCTTCAGGAGTAATACTGTGCGGCGTGGGATCCGTATCAGATAGGACCGATTGAGGACTTCGATAAAGATCAAAGAAAGGCGGCTCGTTTTGTACTATCGTAAAACAGTAGAGAGAGCGCCAAGCATATGATACGTGAGTTGGGGTGGCGATAATTAAAACAAAGGCGTTTTTCGTTGCGGCAGAATCTTCTCATGAAATTTCAATCGCAAACATTCTCCTCAGAGTGTGAAAATATTTTGTTGGTGTCCACTCACATAGGGAGGCACGATCAACATAATAAAATAAGAGAAATCTGAGCCCACACTGGGAGATTTAAATGCGCATTTCTCCCGCGCGCCGTTCGAGAGTAGAACGGCAGAGAAATGGCTTCAAGGTGGTTCGATGAATCCTCTGCCATGCATTTGATTGTGAATTGCAGATTAATCATATAGATGCAGTTTTAGATGTATAAACGACAAAAAATAGCTGTGTCTATTATAATAAAAAAACTGAAGCACTTCAACTCAAAGGGCTAGTGTTTTAATTAGCCGGGTCATGTTCCGCTGTGAATAAATGCTGCCAAGCGACAGCCTGTAAGGAACAGTGCCGAATATAAGTGTCGATCAACGCTGAGTTATTACTATGACCTTTGAACAATATGACCCTCAGTTTCGTAAGAATCTAGGAGAGCACACATTCGCTACTTCTGCCTCCCTCTCTCTCTCTTTCTCTCTCTCTCTCTCTCTCTCTCTCCCTCTCTCCTTGTCGTGCGTAATCTTGTTGGCAGCTTTCCTCCAAGTACCTGTACAGTCTCTTTACGGTAGGGATTCAAAATATCTGTCCTCGATGAAACACTTTAAATTCACAGCGAGAACCTTCAGCTGTCTTTTATTTTACACAGTGCTACTAGTTCCGGACACAGACCATTTTCAAGCATAGCCTAAACGATAAAATACGGAACGTTAGAGATTGTACAATTTGAGAAGTTAGTGTAAGGTTATAAACATCGTACCTACAGGCATAAATAGCAGACATATTATACAGTGATGTAAGCGATTACAAGTTAACAAAATAGTTAGTAATATAAAAATTGTACAGAGCAGTTTCACCACAAGGCTTACTCACATTGAAAGCCAATAACAAACTAACAGACGAAAGTAGGTCAAACAGTACACAGAAAATAGGTATAAGTAATGCAATGTTAAAGATAGAAACAGTACAGCATTTGCTAACAAGTGGAGATTTAACCTAAGAAGTTGTGCAGTGTACGTTTTGCTTGAAAGTAAACAACTTACGTCTGTGAAATAGACGGTAATATTAAGTGTACGACATAAACAGAAACAAAGAAAGTCAAACTGACCAAAATGACTAGTAAGTACAGTCAACTGAACTGAGTGCTCAGAAAAATATTCTAATTTTAACCAGCACAACCAAAGAAGTGGGGAGGGGGTAGAACGTGGAACGATTTCTTTAAAGTGAAATTTTAATGATCCACTATAAGTATAGGGCAATCTAAAGAAGAGAGAAGGTAATAGCGAAAGAGAATAGAAGAATTTAGGGGGGAGGGGTTGGGAGGAAAAAACCAAAACCCACAAAGGGAGCAAGGGAAAGTAAAAGTCAAGTATTAACTAATACATTAATAAGTAGATAAATATACTGCCATTACCTGATCTCCAGCGATAGGGCAGGTAATACAGATATATTTATCTACTTAACTAATTTTGTTATGCATTATGTCCCCTTCCACCACCCACCACCATTGTTTGTGCAGGTGATATACCTATATTTACCTACTTAATTAATGTGTAAGGTAATGCTTCACTTTTAATTTTACTTATCTCGCTTTGCTGGTTTTCGTTTCCCCCTGTCTTCCTCGTCCCCCCCCCCCCCTCCCCCAAATTCTTCTACCCTTTATCTTTTTTTATTTTACATTGGCCTGTGCTTATAGTGGATCACTAAAATTTCACTTTAAAGTAATGGTTCCACCCCCCACCACCTCACCTCTTCTTTTGTTATGCTGGTTAAAATAAGAATATTTGTTCTCCACATTCAGTTCAGTTGAATGTAATTCACAGTCATAGTAAATTTATTGCTAAATATTTTGATCAGCTTGACTTCCTTTGTTTCTATTTATGTTGTATACTTTATATTACCATCTATTTCACAGATGTAAGTTGTTTACTTTCAACCAAAGACTAAGTTGTACCACTCTGTTTTTTAGCTTAAAGCCTCACTTGTTACCGTATGTGTACTCCTTTATCTTTAACATCGAGTTATCTATGTCTGTTTTCCACTTACTGCTCGAACTATTTTCGTCTGTTAGTTTTTTATCAACTCTCGATATGAATAAGCCTTCGGGGGCAACTGCTCTGTTCAATTCTTATATTGCTGACTAATTTATTGACTATGATTGCCCTACAACAGCTACCTGAAATCGTTTACATCATGGTATAACATTCCTGCCATTTATGCCTGTAAGTATGATATCTAATCTTGTACTAACTTTTCAAATTATACAATCTCTAACGTTTTGTATTTGTTCGTTTAGGCTATACTTGAAAATGATTTTCATATGAAACTAGCAGCATTGTGCAAAATAAAAGACAACGGAAGGCTTTCATCAGGAATTTCAACGATTATTTAGCAACTGGTCTGCCACACCTATATATATACGAAAATCTGTCCTTCATGTAATCACATCAATGACTCCATCAAAGCAGTAACTATCTTCTTTTTTTGTAGTTTGTCTAGCAGAATGAAACGAAGGGTCCTTAATCACGCTGACAGATGCATCAGGTTACTGTCCTTATCTGTGTAATGTTTCTTGTAATTATTGTTGAGTCATAAGCTACGGGAATGAAGAAAAGATGCCATCACTTGGTTTGAGACTGCAGACCAAAAGATATGTGAAGTGTAGACCGAGCAAGTGAAAATCATCATGCTGTGAAGAGGTCCGTAAGGAAACAGAGAACACGAAAAATTGAGTACTATTTTAATTATAATTTTAATAAAGACAACCTTATAAGAATAACATTTTACTTATAGTCCTGTTCCCTCAAAAGATGGTACAAGACTAAGGTACAAGACTAAGTAACACAAGACTAAGGAACAAACGTGCTTTAACCCAGTTGCACCTCTAATAGGTCTATACATTGAGCTGACAAAACTCATGGGATGACGATATGTGCACATACAGATGGCCGTAGTAGCGCGTACACAAGTTATAAAATGATATTGCATTGGCAGAGATGTCATTTCTACTCAAATGATTCATGTGAAAAGTTTCTGATATGGCTATGGCCGCACGACGGAAATTAAGACTTTTATCGTGGAATGGCAGGTGCAGCTAGACGCATAGGATGTTCCATTTCGGTAATCATAAGGGAATTCAATAGTCCGAGAGCCACCGTCTCAGGAGAGAGCCGAGAACACGAAATTACATGCCTTACCTCTCACCACAGCCAACGCAGTGGCCGACGGCCTTCACTTAACGACCGAGAGCAGTGACGTTTGCGTAGAGTTGTCAGTGTTAAGAACACTGCCAGAAATAACCACAGGAATCAATGTGAGACGTTCGACGAACGTATCCGTTAGTACAGTGCGGCGAAATTTGGGGTTAATGGTCTGTGGCAACAGACGACCGAAGCGAGTGCCTTTGGTAACACCACGACATCGCCTGCAGCGCCTCTCCTCGGCTCGTGACCATACCCGTTGGATCTTACATGACTGGAAAACCGTGGCCTTGTCAGATGAGTCCTGATTTCAGTTGGTAAGAGCCGACGCTAGAGATCCAGACCCCACGAAGCCATGAACCCAAGTTTTCAATAATACACTGTGCAAGCTGGTGATGGCTCCATAATGGTGTGGGCTGTGCTTACATGGAGTCGACTGGGTCCTCTGCTCCAGCTGAACCAATCACTGACTGGAAATGGTTATGTTCGGCTACTTAGAGACCATTTGCAGCCATTCATGGAGTTCATGCTCCCAAACAACGATGGAATTTTTATGGATGACGATGCGCTATGTCATCGGGCCAGAGTTGTTCGCGATTTGTTTGAAGAACAATTTGGATGATTTGTGGGAATGATTTGGCCACACAGATCTCAGACATGAGTCCAATCGAACATTTGTGGGACACAATCGAAAGGCCAGGTCCTGCACAAAATCCTGCACCGGCAACACTCTAACAATTATGGACGGGTATAGTGACAGCATGGCTCAATATTTCTGCAGGGGACTTCCAAGGACTTGTTGAGTCCATGACACATCGAGTTTCTGAACTACGGTGGGCAAAAGGTGGACTGACACGATATTAAGAGGTATCCCATAACTTTGTCTCCTCAGTGTAGGCTAGACATATTTCCAATGGCATAACAACACCAGTGGCTGTGTCCAAGGATCACTGATCAATACTGAGTATGTGTGTTTACATGAGGTTAACCGACATTTCGTCATACTGATAGCAAGAAAATGGTTCAAATGGCTCTGAGCACTATGCGACTTAACTTCTGAGGTCATCAGTCGCCTAGAGCTTAGAACTAATTAAACCTAACTAATCTAAGGACATCACACACATCCATGCCCGAGGCAGGATTCGAACCTGCGACCGTAGCAGTCGCTCGGCTCCAGACTGTAGCGCCTAGAACCGCACGGCCACTCCGGCCGGCAACTGATAGCAAGAAGAGAGTTGCAGTACTCTGCGTCACTGAGATTGTGTTTGTCCAATTTACCCCAAGCGATATTTCAGGGTAAATTTGTCACCTATATTTTGGACGAATGAAGCGATATTAAATAATTGTGTTAATTTAATTATGCTGACCTTAGATGCCAATAAATACAATTTTTGTATCATACATTCAATATTAAGACTGAGATTGTCATTTAAATAAACCATAAATAGTTTATAATGTAGTATTCTATTGGAGCTGATTTGGTCACTTCAGAAGAGTCATACAACGGGTGAAAAATGACTTTATTACTCAAATTGCTCACTGACAAGTTCTAGATTTATTTCCCTCAGAAAATATTTAAAACTAAGATGCCAACAAATCTGTACATAGAATATTAAAAAATGTAACAGGCATTAACGAAGTAGAAAATTCAACGCATGAAAACCTACCCAAGTGCACAGAGGGCACAGGATACGCGCGTTACTAGATGTGTATATAACATAAGCTGACAGATTAATAGCTTTCGTAGGAGGCAGAGAGGAAAGGAAGATAAGGTCTACCGGAGGGCAGGGGTTATATATTGGCACCATGGGTTTAATATCTGACGCTTCGTATACAATAATGTCAAACTATTTTTACAAAGGTTGTGGTCAACATGTCTGGTGTAGAGTAACAAACACAAAGTGTAATCTACTGTAAAGGATAGGTTTAACTAAATATTTTCTTGCGGCAGGTGAAAGTAATAGTGGATCATAGCACCCAGGTAAAAATAGGGTGTTTCAGGTAAGAAATAGGGAGGTTAGAGACTGAGGGGGTGGGGGGGGGGTTGGTGTGGTGGGGGGTGGAGAGGAAGAGGGGGAGGGTAAAGGGAAAACGGGGCTCAGTGAGTGTCAAAGAAAGACATGGTATGAAGAATAGAAAGAGTAATAGTAAAATGTACAATGACAATACGTATTACTATGTCCTGTATAATGAACAAAGTACACAAACAGTTCACAGACAAAATAAAAATATTGCTATCTAAGCAGCTAGTAATTAAACTGAGTCAAATATATCCAGCAGGAAAGGGTACAGGATTATACAAATAAGTTTTTAGTAAAGCAAGTATACTGGTACAAAAGTCCATACATGATTGCAACAGTTCTTCTATTTAACCAGCAAGAAAAAAATTTTTGTAATAAACTAAAATGGTCTTGGTACAAATTGACGAGAGGTGAGGGTGGAGGGGAAAAACCAGTTGGTAATAGGGTAGGGGTGGTAGGAGGAGGGCGGTGGACAAGGCAGACAGATTGGAGAGGATGAAGTGCAAAAGCATATAGAGGACAGAATGGCGTATAGAGTGTAGTATATACACACATCAAAAAAAGTTTTCCATCACCCCGGTTCCCAAAACTCCTGAAGATAGACGTTGACTGTGGGTGTTGTATCACAGACGCAGTCCCTTTCACTGTTCGGAGATTTCACTAAACCCGCCCAAAGATGTAAACAACGATGCATGAGCAGCGCGTATTAGACGGAGCGGATCCGATAGCCTATCAGTTCCAGTCATTCCACCAGGAAGGAGGTACACGGCTAGTGTTGTGTGCAGTTCAACCATGCCTAGACGGTCAATACTGCGGTTCGATCACATCCGCATTGTTACTTTGTGCCAGGAAGGGCCCTCAACAAGGCAAGTGTCCAGGCGTCTCAGAGTGAACTAAAGTGGTGTTGTTCGGACAAGGACATACAGAGAGACAGTTACTGCCGGTGACATGCCTCGCTCGGGCCGCCCAAGGGCTACTAATGCAGTGGATGACCGCTACCTTCGGATTAAGGCTCCGAGGAACCCTGACAGCACCGCCACCATGTTGAATAATGTTTTTCGTGCGTCCACAGGACGTCGTGTTAAGATTCAAACTGTGTGCAATAGGCTGCATGATGCGCAACTTCACTCCCGACGTCCACGGCGAGGTCCATCTTTGCAACCACGACACCATGCAGCGCGGTAGAGATGGGCCCAACAACATGCCGAATGGACCGCTCAGGATTGGCATCACGTTCTCTTCACCGATGAGTGTCACATATGCCTTCAACCAGACAATCGTCAGAGACGTGTTTGGAGGCAACCCGGTCAGGCTGAACGCCTTACACATACCGTCCAGCGAGAGCAGCAAGGTTGAGGTTCCCTGCTGTTTTGGGGTGGCATTATGTGGAGCCAACGTACGCCGCTGGTGGTCATGGAAGCCGCCGTAATGGCTGAACGATACGTGAATGCCATCCTCCGACCTTTAGTGCAACCATATCGGCAGCATATTGGCGAGGCGTTCGTCTTCATGGACGATAATTCGCGCCCCCATCGTGCCCTTTTTTTGAACGACTTCCCTCCGGATAACGACATCGCTCGACTAGAGTGGCCAGGATGTTCTCGAGACATGAACCCTATAGATAGAGATAGATTTAAAAGGGCTGTTTATGGACGACGTGATCCACCAACCACTCTGAGGGATCTACGTTGAATCGCCTTTGACGAGTGGGACAATCTGTACCAACAGTGCCTTGATGAACTTGTGGATAGTATGCCACGACGAATACAGGCAGGCATCAACGCAAGAGACCGTGCTGTTGGGTACTAGAGGTACCGGTGTGTACAGCTATCTGGACCACCACCTCTGAAGGTCTCGCTGTATGGAGGTACAACATGCAATGTGCGGTTTTCATGAGCAATGAAACGGGTGGAAATGATGTTTATGTTGACCTGTATTCCTATTTTCTGTACAGGTTCCGGAACTCTCGGAACCGTGGAGATGCAAAACTTTTTTGGTGTGTCTAATAATAAGCTGTACTACATGCATAAACCACCTGGCAGAACACGTCAGTAAAAGCAACTGGAGTAACAGATGAACAATCAACAGAATATAACATAGACTACACCAGAGAAAATAAAACTTCGAGTAAGGTGAAAGAATTAATTACAGAGTGCCTATGTTATTTGTCCAATGCAGATACAGATTTACATCAACGAAAACACTGAAAATAATCCCACCAAGCAGTGACGTATCTTAAAACAATTTTGGCTTAGAGGTAAGGGAGATTCAGCAACAGGACAACAGAATAAAATCGAGTTTCATCAAGGAGAATAAAATATTTGAATAAGGTGAAAGAATTGATTGCAGAGTGGTTGTGTTGGCTGTCCAGAACAGATAATGAATTACACCAGAACCATAACATTAAGACTAATTACATAAAATAGTAACCTATCTAGAAACAATTTTCTATTTTAAGAACTGGAAACAGAGCTCGAGGGGAGAGGGGGAGGATAGGGGGGAGAGAAAGGTCGTGTGGGTGGGGAAGGTGGGGGGGGGGGGGGGGTTAACGGGCGGTAGGACTGTGATGGGGCTGGGGACAGGTAGGAAATAAGGATGGTGTAAATGCTTCTAAAACGGTATTTAACTGCAGGAGATTAATCAAGAGACGGGAAAATGCCAATGCTCGGTACATTGTTGTTATATGAACAATATATTAGGTTGACTATAGGGTAGAAAAAGATGATATTTAGCAAAGTACAAGCCACGGCTGCTAACATAGTTTGGATAGTTAACGATCCACCTAGTCACGAGCAAAAAGTAAGCATATCTCGCTGATCACAAAAATATATAAAGTAAATAATTAAATTTAGTCAGCGACGACATGAAGGAACATGATGACACATATTTGTATAAAGAACGTGGAAGAAGCTTATAAAGAACATTGCTGACAGCTCCAAATGAGAAGGGGTGGGGTATAGGTAGTTGGGGAGAAGGAGATGGGAGCACCCGTCAGATATTACGCCCATGGCGCCACCATGTAGCTCCTGCCCTCCGGTGGCTAACCTTGTCTTTCTTCCCCTCCAAATCTCTACGATAGCTGGTAGTCCGCTTATGTTACATATGCAGGGTGTTTCACAATTCGTGTTACACACTTCTAGTGATTGTAGAGGGACTTAGTAGATCACGCTATACACAGGAACCCACGTCGAGAAACGTCATCCAACGACACTACGAACGCTACAGGTGCTGGCGTTTATAAATGTATGTATGTGCAGGGTGATTCTGTCATGATGTTACAAACTTTCTAGGATGATGGAGAAGGATAAGTGTATCAATTTGAAGTAAGGGTCCCTATAACGGAAACCAACGAGTCGAAAGTTATAAGCGGAAACCGTTCTTATGCCTCTAACAGTGGGCCGGCCGTAGTGGCCGAGAGGTTCTAGGCGCTACAGTCTCGAACCGCGCGACCGCTGCGGTCGCAGGTTCGAATCCTGCCTCGGACATGGATGTGTGTGATGTCCTTAGGTTAGTTAGGGTCAAGTAGTTCTAAGTTCCAGGGGACTGATGACCTCAGAAGTTAAGTCCCATAGTGCTCAGAGCCATTTGAACCATTTTGAACCTCTGACAGTGGAATACATGCACTGGTACTGTTTTTGCTAAGACTGTAGGATAGGCAACTTTCGAAGGTGCTACTATAGGACAAGAATAGGAAAAAATCTTCAGTAAACATAGACTCTAAAATACGTACCTGAGAAGCTAGTGTGCAACATATCTCCTCTATTGGACAAGTGCTCACAGCTCTTAAGGTGTGCATTTTAGAGCCCGTATTTACTAGACACTGTTTCTTGTTTTGACCCATATTACCACCTCTAAAAGTTGCCTACACTACAATGTTAGAAACAACAGTACCAGTTTAAGTATTTCACTTTCAGAGGTATGAGAACGGTTTGCGCTTATAATTTTCGACTCGTTAGCTTCCGAATCAGGGACTCCTATTCTGAGGTCATCAGTCGCCTATAACTTAATACTACTTAATCCTAACTAACCTAAGGACATCACACACATCCATGCCCGAGACAGGATTCGAACCTGTGACCGTAGCGGTCGCGCGGCTCCAGACTGTAGCGCCTAGAACCGTTCGGCCACCCCGGCCGGCTCAATCATCCTAGAACGACTGTAACATCATCACAGATTCGCCCTGTATATGGATACATTTACCGGCGCCTGTGACGCTCCGTAGCGTCGTTGAACGACGTTTCCGGACATGGGTTCCTATGTAAAACTCGATTTACTAAAGCCCCTCTACAAACTGTAGATGTGTGTAACGTGAATTGTAAAACACACTGTAGAGCTAGCCCTGTGGCCCTCTGTGCACTTGGATGGGTTTTCATGTATTGTATTTTGTACTTTGTTAACGCCTGTTATATACTTGCACGTTGTAAGTACAGATTTGTTCTCATGTGTTGTTGGAAACAAATGGAAACGCGTAAATTGAGCAATTTGGGTAATGAAGTCATTTTTCACCGGGTGTATAACTTGTTTGAAGTGACTAATTCAGCTTCCATACAATATTACGTTGTAGTATAATCATGGTCGCCTGCCTCCTCCGAAATTTCATGTCTCAAGTAAACTGCACAAGTAGTTTGTTTTTAGTGACTTTGTAAATGTTCAAAAAAATGTTCAAATGTGTTTGAAATCTTATGGGACTTAACTGCGAAGGTCATCAGTCCCTAAGCTTACGCACTACTTAACCTAAATTATCCTAAGGACAAACACACACTCCCATGCCCTAGGGGGGACTCGAACCTCCACCGGGACCAGCCGCAACTTTGTAAATGCATTAAAAATAGGGGCAGTGCTACGGAAGACAGAACCGTTGGGGAAAGAATTCTGCGGGCTGGTTTTGAGAGAGCAACTGCAATTTGTCAACAGCTGCACATATCAGTCTTCTTTAAGATCCAAAAAAAACGGACCAGACTGCTTGATGCATGTAGCTGAAGAGTACTACGGAGGGGCGGTCTCTATTCCATTTTTACATTGTTTTATAATATAAAGTTAAAGTTTACTGAAAACAAGAAAGTGCTGTCTGGATTTTCTTCACTGTTTCCAATCTCAACCAGTGAAAAACTCTTAAACTGTGACGAGAAGAGTTCAAGGCCATAATTGAACTCTACATTGAAGATATAGAATGTGTAGTGGAAGACATTCTTGCTGAGATATATTTCTGGGGAAGGAGATCTGTGAAAAAAGATTCCGAACCTCCATCTGTCATGGAAGCACTGCAGTTATGCAACGAAGACGTGTATCCAAATATCAACAGCCTTCTGAAGGTTGGCGACACTTCATGTGTCGACAACCACAGCAGAGAGGTCATTTCCAATTTAAAGAGAAGCGAGACATACCTAATAAATTCTATAGGACAGGGAAGTTTTGAAGTATGTTGTCTTACATTCTCATACAACAATTATTAGATTATTATTTTCTAATGTTTACAAGTTCAACAAATAATGTATACTGCTGTACTAGTTGAGTTATCCTTTCTGAGAACACTAAATGGATTAGCCCTCTTGTCCATTCACCGTTCAGTATCTGTTACACCACTGGAGGTGACAGACAACCTTGCCAAGAGAAAAAAGGAACTGGGTATGTCATTACAGGGAAGATGCTTATTATTATCTGGTACCGTGGTCTTACTTCTGGTTATTTTACGCCAGAATTTATTTATTTGTTCATCCGTAGAACTATATAAGTGGTATGCATGCCGTCAATACTTCGCAAAATGCTTCTTATATTTTGCCCTAAAACACTGACTACTGATTTGCCCTTTTTATTCAGATCCGTGCCAGGTTTTGTAAAGTTCTGTCCTTCCATATCAATTATGCTGAGAAAGGAAGCACTTGAAGTGGACTGTCTTATAACTTTATAGACGCTAAATACTCATGATATATGTCAACATCCTTAAGCGTCGGAATTTTTGTGCTACAGCGCTTTCATCTACTCTCAATTCTGTCACGTGACCGAGTTGTTTTAAATACTCGTCGAACGGCGCTGGCGCGTCCAGCGCACACCACTAAAGAAGTGTGCTCGCTCGCCGCAGCTACTGAGGGGAGTGTCTCGCCCCAGTAAAACGCCTGACTGGATTCACGTTTTGGACTGGATATCGGTATCACGTCACTAGCTACTGTACACACCTGGCTGCAACCAAAGAAGAACAGATGACATTGAACTTGTGCTAGATTGTGTATTCGTAGCTATAAAATTCGTGTAGGCACAAGATAAATTAGCGATTGTACTAAAATGGCTGACTGCTATTAATGGAAAAATATAGTGCTAATTACATTTCAGTTGTGGTTAAGAACTTTGGCCTGACAGACAGAAAGAGTGTGATTGCTATTTTCGCAACACATGTTTGTGACCCTGTTCCACAAGCCCACTCAAGATCAAGCAGTAGTTAACGTTTGTTGTAACGTATGTGGTCAAGTTAACTGTTATATTACGGTATCGAAGCTTTCCTCGAAAAGTTATTACAAGAAACTTCCATACGCTACTGGCGCATTGGGGATTAGTTTAAATATACTTTTATTGACATTTTAAACGTAATTGTTACTCTATGCACATAAATTACTTTAATGTTGGGTAATTATTTAATTTTAGATATAATTATTACTATATGCCCATAAATTACTTTACTGTTGTATAATTGTTTCTGTGAACCAAGTAAACAACTTTCAAATTTGATAAACGCTTCTATTAGCACTTGGTGTATGACACAAAGTTCAAATATTTTTCTAGGCATCTGTATCACTAGTTCAGATAATTCTTTGAAATCTTCATCCCAGCGAAGTTAAAACTATTAAGATTTATTCAGTCTAAAAACGAAGTCTGTCCGCAGCTTGTGGTCGTGCGGTAGCGTTCTCGCTTCCCACGCCCGGGCTCCCGGGTTCGATTCCCGGCGGGGTCAGGGATTTTCTCTGCCTCGTGATGACTGGGTGTTGTGTGCTGTCCTTAGGTTAGTTAGGTTTGAGTAGTTCTAAGTTCTAGGGGACTGATGACCATAGATGTTAAGTCCCATAGTGCTCAGAGCCATTTGAAAAACGAAGTCTAGATTACTACCGCATGCCAGTTCATGCCTGTGTACAACACGTCTTTGTGATAATGACGCCACCAGCTTTTGTTTGCGTTTAGAATAAGGCATTTTTTAGCTTCTGCATCTACATTTACATCCATACTCCGCAAGCCACCTGACGGTGTGTGGCGGAGGGTACTTTGAGTACCTCTATCGGTTCCCCCTTCTATTCCAGTCTCGCATTGTTCGTGGAAAGAAAGATTGTCGGTATGCCTCTGTGTGGACTTTAATCTCTCTGATTTTATCCTCATGGTCTCTTCGCGAGATATACGTAGGAGGGAGCAATATACTGCTTGACTCCTCGGTGAAGGTATGTTCTTGAAACATTAACAAACGCCCGTACCGAGCTACTGAGCGTCTCTCATGCAAGGTCTTCCACTGGAGTTTATCTGTCATCTCCGTAACGATTTCGCGATTACTAAATGATCCTGTAACGAAGCGCGCTGCTCTCCGTTGGATCTTCTCTATCTCTTCTATCAACCCTATCTGGTACGGATCCCACACTGGCGAACGATATTCAAGCAGTGGGCGAACATGTGTACTGTAACCTACTTCCTTTGTTTTCGGATTCCATTTCTTTAGGATTCTTCCAATGAATGGCATCTGCTTTACCGACGATCAACTTTATATGATCATTCCATTTTAAATCACTCTTAATGCGTACTCCCAGATAATTTATGGAATTAACTGCTTCCAGTTACTGACCTGCTATACTGTAGCTAAATGATAAAGTATCTTTCTTTCTATGTATTCGCAGCACATTACACGTGTCTACATTGAGATTCAATTGCCATTCCCTGCATCATGTGTCAATTCGTTGCAGATCCTCCTGCATATCGGTACATTTTTCCATTTTTACAACCTCTCGATACACCACAGCATCATCCGCAAAAAGTCTCAGTGAACTTCCGATGTTATCCACGAGGTCATTTATGTATATTGTGAAAAGCAACGGTCCTACGACACTCCCCTGCGGTTCACCTGAAATCACTCTTACTTCGAAAGACTGCTCTACATTGTGAATGACATGCTGCAATCTGCTATCTAGGAACTCTCCTTATCCAATCACACAATTGGTCTGATATTCCATATGCTCTTACTTTGTTCAGTAAACGACTGTGGGGAACCGTATCGAACGCCTTGCGGAAGTCAAGAAAGACGGCATCTACCTGGGAACCCGTGCCTATGACCCTCTGAGTCTCGTGGACGAATAGCGCGAGCTGGGTTTCACACGATCATCTTTTTCGAAACCCATGTTGATTCCTACTTGCAGTGGTAATACAATTAATGCTGTAAATCACTGAGAATGGTGGCCCACATGATTGTGACGAATTCAATATTCCTTTGACCATTCTGGTTGTTTTCTTTTGCACAGGAATACTGTTAGTTCAAATGGTTCAAATGACTCTGAGCACTATGGGACTTAACATCTCAGGTCATCAGTCCCCTAGAACTTAGAACTACTTAAACCTAACTAACCTAAGGACATCACACACATCCATGCCCGAGGCAGGATTCGAACCTGCGACCGTAGAGGTCCCGCGGTTCCAAACTGAAGCGCCTAGAACCGCACGGCCACACCGGTCGGCGAATACTGTTATTGTACATTGTAGTTTCCGCAGAGAAACTTGTTACAGAAGAAAGTAGCATGAGTGTAGCATGCAACTATTTATCACTTATAATGGTTCATAATTTGTGAAGGATGAAACCACTTTTAATATCGTGCTATATACCTGCTGAGTGTGTGCCTACCACCTCAGTTTGAGATCTAGCAGTAGGACTTGCCTTCTGATCGAGAATACTTATGAATTCCGTCACTGAGTTTGTGATGGAAAATGTAAGTAGTATCAGCTTCAGTGTTATTCGAAATGCGAATGTTATGTGGAGAAGCGATTAAGAACACCTACTATGCCTACTTTCTTTCCCGGCTTAAGTGTGGATACATAGTCTGGATTAATTCGGCAGCAACTAAAATAGTTTTCAGAATACAAAAACGGCCATTAGAATCGTAAAGGATGTCAACCCTGTTTAAGAGTTTAAGTATCCTACCTTTACTGTGTATTTACATTACGGTGCCTCTCGTTCCTTAAAACCAAACTAATGCACAAGAAATAGCAGGCTATTTAAACAGTGACAGTCATCACCGTAACAACAGTGTGGTTGTTGTTGTCTTCATTCTGAGGACTTACTTGATGCAGCTCTCCAAACTATTCTAATCCGTGCAAGCTTCTTCACCTGCAAATAACTATTGCAACCTATATAATTTTTAACCGATTGCTGTATTCATCTCTTTAATAGCATAAAATATGTAAAAAATAAATAAATTCCAGCAGCTAATATAAAACAACAAGCAGTAACAAAACCAGCAAGCGAAATGAGGATAAGCAAGCGAAATGGGAGTAGACATGCGTAGCACACATGAGTAGCTACTTTCAGAGTGGTAGAACACGGGCAGTCAGGTTTTTCTGTAGCCGGCTGGGTATGGTTACGTGTTGTCAATTCCGAAACGTCGGCGTGATAGGGCTGAGAAAAACTGATCACTTAAAACCGATACCGGTGTTTTAGTTCGCAATAATCGGTATTTTTCAGTATTTGTTTGTTCTCGGTTGTATCAGGTGTTTTTTTTTTACTGATAACCGAAATATCAATTAGCCATAGCAGTAGTGCTTAAATTTTTACTTTTTAAATAAACCTTTTCTAATGAACGAGGACTTTTTTATTCGTCAAATTTCCATCGCTTTGAAGTACTGCGCTGTTATAGAAAATATGAAAATCAATCAGCATAACAATGCCAAGAGACAATAATGTACCTGTTACTAGATGGTACGAGTGCACATTTCAGTGTGCAACACTTGCGCCGTCTGGTGTGTATGGTAGTTTCTCACTGTCGTTGTTGGACATCAGTTTTATTAAGGAATGGCAGAACCCCTAATCGGGAAGTTCTTACGAAGCGCGGCATCAATGAAGATCAGTGCACCATTTGCTTTAAAAGATTAAAAACGGGAGGAGCCACAACAAACTTGTGACATAATATAAGAAGAAAACTTAAAACGTAACAGTTCATCCACGGTTCACAATAACAACTGAAAGCAACTGATCTGCTGCCTGCGTCTATATAACGTGCCTTTATCTGCTTGTAGCCCTAAAAAACGGACAAATTTACATGTTAAGTAGAGTACTTTAACCTCAGTTTCCACTCTTTAGCATCAGCTAATCGTATTGTCCAAATACGGGTATAATTCAACTGTTTCAAAAAATTAGAATCAGTAGGAGAATCATGGTGATTTTTTTGTAGTAGTTAACCTCTTATCACTTTTAGAGAAAAACGGCGAACGATGGACGGGATAATTTTTCTTTTATTAGCGTATTCAATTTAATATTTCGACTCTATGAATTTTGAAACTGAGGGAGTCTAATTTATTCAAACTTTGTTCGATTTCACAGGAAATAACAGGAGTAAAGAACCGAAAATCGGTTATTTCAGGGACCAGTTACTTTGAGCGGTTTTAATAGTCGGGTTAAACTAGCTTGAAAAACAACGGTATAACCGAAAACCGGTTGTTTCAGCAATAACTGCCATCCTTTCGGCGCAGCCAGGCGTTTTACTGGCGCGAGGTACAGCCAACTACTGAGGAGGCCCTTTCCGGTGGCGCGGCAATCCTAGTGTGGACTCCTCCGAGCTACACTGAAGAGCCAAAGAAACTGGTACACCTGGCTAATATCGTGTAGAGCACCCGCGAGCACGCACGACGTGGCATGGACTCGTCTAATGTCTGAAGTAGTGTTGGAGGGAACTGACACCATGAATACTGCAGGGCTGTCCATAATCTGTTAGAGTACGAGGGGGTGGAGATCTCTTCTGAACAGCACGTTTCAAGGCACCCAGATATGCCCAATAATGTTCATGGCTGGGGAGTTTGGAGACCATCGGAAATGTTTAAACTCAGAGTGCTCCTGGAACTACTCTGTAGCAATTCTGGACGTGTGGGGTGTCGCATTGTCCTGCTGGAATTGCCTAAGTCTGTCGAAATGAACAATGGACATGAATGAATGCAGGTGATCAGACAGGATGCTCACGTACGTGTCACCTATCAGAGTCATATCTAAATGTATCAGGGGTCCGATATTATCCTAACTGCACGTGCCTCACACCATTACAAAGCCTCCACCAGCTTGAACAGTCCCCTGGTGACGTGCAGGGTCCATGGATTGATGAGGTTGTCTCCATACCCGTACACGTCCATCCGCTCGATGAAATTTGAAACGAGAATCGCCCGAGCAGGCAAAATGTTTCCAGTCATCAACAGTACATTGCTGGTGTTGACAGGCCCAAGCCAGGCGTAAAGCTTCGTATCGCAGTCATCAAGGGTACACGAGTGGGCCATCGGCTCCGAAAGCCCATATCGATGACGTTTCGTTGAATGGTTCGCACGCTGACGCTTGTTGATGGCCCAGCATTGAAATCTGCAGCAATTTGTGGAAGGGTTGCACTTCTTTCACGTTGAACTATTCTCTTCAGTCGTCGTTGGTCCCGTTCTCAGGATCTTTTTCCGGCCCCAGCGATATCGGAGATTTGATGTTTTACCGGATTCCTGATTTTCACGGTACACTCGTGAAATGGTCGCACGGGAAAATACCCACTTCATTGCTACCTCGGAGATATTATGTTCCATCGCTCGTGTGCCGACTGTAACACCACGTTCAAATTCACTTAAATATTGATAACCTACCATAGTAGCAGCAGAACCGATCTAGCAACTGCACCAGACACTTGTCTTATATAGGCGTTGCCGACCGCAGCGCCGTATTTTGCCTGTTTACATATCTCTGTATTTGAATACGCATGCCTATACCAGTTTCTTTGGCGCTTCAGTGTATCAGCAAGAAAACATCGTCTGTCATCGTAAAGGCGCGGCGGCCCTTGAGTGGACTGTGCCACATGCCTTACCTTGCGACGAGATGAACTTACCATCGAGATTTGCCGCTGGCGTGTATTTTGCGTCGAGGTCAGCTCACTTTGACTCGTATGAAATGGACCTCAAGTGTATTGTATTTTTGGCTCGCTAGGGACTTATTGGGTATTAGGGTCACTAGTTTACAGGACGACGTATAAACGTCGCCATTGACGCCTTTAAAGGTGATTGTGTTCTTCTTTCGTACAAATGTTTTCTACTCACTACTGACATGGTGACAGTTCCATGCTGACTTAGGTTGCCGTTTGAATGGCAGTAGCTGCGTTTGTTTTCTACTCTCATCTGTGTTAACTGATATCCATCTTTATTCCCAGTGTTTTGGGCACTGTATAGAGTTGTAAAACTACCATAGACTACCGTAAACTATCACAAGTAAGCGTACTGTACGGTACTTTCCATAATACCTTTGGTCAGTTAAAATCGTTAACACCTTTCCAGTATGGTATGTGTGTTGCATACCCATCGGACGTTAGCTACTTTCGATCGCGTTTTTTACTTATGCTATCAGTGTCTTACCGGATTCCTCTAGAAACCGAGCTTGTGGCGAGCTGTCTAGAAACTGAAAGAGGATTTCTATAAAGAGCCCCCTAACCCATAGAACAGTTTTGTTGTACACAGTTATCCACCTGACTTGTACTTAAAAATAAACAGTGTTTATAGCAAAACATAAGTGGTCAATATTTAATTCACGTTTATTCGAAAACTGTTGATCTGTAACGTGAAACAGAGGGATGTAATACAAATAAAAAACAATACAGACGTATCATATCGCACCAGAAAACGTAATTTCTTTTAAAAAACGATAAAATATAAAAAAAGCACAACAAAAACGTGTCAAACATATCTTCAATTCTTCGTCGAGGTTATATAAAACACGTTTCTGTTATTCATAAAAACTTTCGCACTTATCAACAGTAAGAGGAAACTCTTGCCTTTGATCATGTTGAAGAACTTTCTATGGTGTACAGAAAATAATAATATACATTTTTTATGTTTGTGCATGTATACTATCCTTGCATCAGAAGTACATGCTTTGGTTACACAAAAGCGCAGAATTTCCTCAATCAACCAATTTTTATTACTTGAAATATGCAATTTATATTTTGTAAGGATACAGAATGCAAAGTGGACTAACACTGAATGATGTATGGTCTAGTTACGTGTAAAACAAACAAACAAACAATCAAAAAACAAAGAGAAGTCTTCGGCTCCCGGTTTCTCTCTCATATATTCACTTACGTTTTTGTCCCTACCATTACTACTGGTAATCCTACCATTTACTAAGTTTTGTATGTACTGTACCAAAACGACCGAACCGTAATTTTGGTAGAGCACAACACTAGTATCGAGTATTTTGTGTGGCCGTATTTTGGCCATACTGTGTTTCTTAAAACGTCTGGTGATTATTGTCTGAGGCGGATTTTTTAATCTAACTGGATTTGAAATAATAACGCACGTTATTTAATTGTTTTAAAGAGGCAAATGTAAATGGTGCCAAAGTTCTGAGATTTTTAGGTCGTTTTAATTGTGATACAAGCTGTGTATTGTATTGTATGATTAACTGGGGGGGAAGGGGGAGTAGAGCCTTGGGGACAGGCGTCTCTTTACTTCGATCTGCAGGTTAAAAATTTTACGTGATTAATAAAAATGCTTCCTGAATGTTGTTGCACACCTCTCAACCCAACATTCCACTTCTAAGTACCACCATAGTGCGTAAATTTTTAGTAGATGCAACCTGAGTTACAATTCTAAACGTTGAAGCAGTTTATGACAGTTCAGCTGCTGATATTTTGCAATAATAATCTGAATCAATATCTTGTAGTTGAACAGAACTGAACCATCCCCCAAACCCCCACCCCCCGGCCAAAAAAAAAGAAAAAATTGTCTGGACCTCTTTGGTCGTGGAATGGTAACCTACTTCTAAATACTCGACTGGAAAACCCTTTGTATGGCTCCCAGTTCAGTGGAATATGGCTCAAAAGAATCGAGAGTTCTACAGCAGCCTGCAGCCTGCAGCCTGGTGCTAGATATGTCCCCTTGGGATGAGATGTAGCAGACTGGAATTCTTCTATACTGGTGTGGCGTATACAGTGTGTCTTAAACCTTTTGGATTGATTGACATAGGTGACAGGGGGACCACAACCGATTACACTGAGATAGGGAACCAATGGTCGGAAATGCATATTTATTGTGTTAGGGACATACACAGCATACACTGCACAACAACATTGTAGCTCAAAGCAGTTGTTCAAAAGCCAGTCCCGGAGCATGTATTGCAACTGCACATGTAGTTCTTGGAGACTGCATGCTGTGTTGTCTGCGAATGTGGTTTGAAACAACAGTGCACCAACTCATTTCGCTGCTTATGTCCGAGAGCACCTGAACAATTTCGCTTGAAGGAAGCGTATAACCAGCAAATTATGTCTCTCGCTTGCTTATGCAGAATTTATCACTTACCACCACCATCGGCAATGACAACTCGCAATAAATGAAATATAAATTCATTAAACAATTCGCTACGATCTTGTTTAAGCTCGTATTAGCTACGGCATTCAAATGTTCAAATGTGTGTGGATTCCTAAGAGACCAAACCGCTGAGGTCATCGGTCCCTAGACTTACACACTACTTAAACTAACTTAATGTAACTTAAGCTAAGAACAACACGCACACACACCCCTGCCCGAGGGAGGACTCGAACCTCCAGCGGGAGAGGCAGCGCAATCCGTGACATGTCGCCTCGAACCGCGCGGCCACTCCACTCGGCTAAGGCATTCAGATCAGAGCGCTCAGAACACTACTGAACACTCATTGGCTGTCGGAATATATCTGACGTAAGTGCGCAGAACAAGCCTAAACTCGACCGCTATCGTTCGTGACTCCAACTAGTTACGTTTGTTACGTGTTTGGGGATTCAAACAATGTAATGTTTATTTTCAAACTCTTTGTTTTCTGCAGATTGTTGGTTTCAAGTCAGTTGTCAAAACGAATATATCGTCAAGAATGCGGCGGAACTTCACGCGCCGTTGCTATGCGTGCATTAAGACTGGCGGCCGGCACTTTGAACATTTAATATGAAATACGTCGTTATGTTTTATACGCTAGGCATGTTCGTAACACAATAAATGTACGTTTCCGACCGTTGGTTCACTGTCTCAATATAATCGGTTGTGGACTCACTGTCACTTGTTTCAGTTTGACCCAAAAGTACACCCTGCGTAGAATACTGCTATATATGTACTTTGTGTTCACGTAACTAAATGTTCGTGGGTTGCATTTCTCAGACGGGTATGGAGAACCTGCGAACATTCCCGTAAACGTGGAAACCATCTGAGACACAAGCAGATTAGAGATCGTTAATAACGGGCGTGGGTTAGTGCGAAAATCTGTCTCAGTTCGTCCTTCTATAGGCTAGTACCCTGCCTTATTTATATTTTACGACGAAGTCATCCCAATTTCTTACATTTTGTTCCTTTACATCAGGGTTTGTCCAACTCTAGCAGGTTCCACTGAAGATGCACCTCTCCTTGACTTTCCAACTACACTACTGGCCATTAAAATTGCTACACCAGGAAGAAATGCAGATGATAAACGGGTATTCATTGGACAAAGATATTATACTAGAACTGACATGTGATTACATTTTCACGCAATTTAGATGCATAGATCCTGAGAAATCAGTACCCAGAACAACCACCTCTGGTCGTAATAACGGCCTTGATAAGCCTGGGCATTGAGTCAAACAGAGCTGCCCATGCAGCTTCAACACGATACCACAGTTCATCAAGAGTACTGACTGGCGTATTGTGACGAGCCTGTTGCTCGGCCACCATTCACCAGACGTTTTCAATTCGTGAGAGATCTGGAGAATGTGCTGGCCAGGGCAGCAGTCGAACTTTTTCTGTATCCAGAAAGGCCCATACAGGACCTGCAACATGCGGTCGTGCATTATCCTGCTGAAATGTAGAGTTTCGCAGGGATCGAATGAAGGGTAGAGCCACGGGTCGTAACACATCTGAAATGTAGCGTCCACTGTTCAAAGAGACGTCAATGCGAACAAGAGGTGACCGAGACGTGTAACCAACGGCACCCCATACCATCACGCCGGGTGATACGCCAGTATGGTGATGACGAATACACGCTTCCAATGTGCATTCACCGCGATGTGACCATCATGATGCTGTAAACAGAACCTGGATTCATCCGAAAAAATGACGTTTCGCCATTCGTGCACCCAGGTTCGTCGTTGAGTACACCACCGCAGGCACTCCTGTCTGTGATGCAGCATCAAGGGTAACCGCAGCCATGGTCTCCGTGCTGATAGTCAATGCTGCTGCAAACGTCGTCGAACTGTTCGTGCAAATGGTTGTTGTCTTGCAAACGGCCCCATCTGTTCACTCAGGGAAACGTGGCTGCACGATCCATTACAGCCATGCGGATAAGATGCCTGTCATCTCGACTGCTAGTGATACGAGGCCGTTGGGATCCAGCACGGCGTTCCGTATTACCCTCCTGAACCCACCGATTCTGCTAACAGTCATTGGATCTCGACCAACGCGAGCAGCAATGTCGCGATACGATAAACCGCAATCGCGATAGGCTACAATCCGACCTTTATCAGAGTCGGAAACGTGATGGTACGCATTTCTCCTCCTTACACGAGGCATCACAACAACGTTTCACCAGGCAACGCTGGTCAACTCCTGTTTTTGTATGAGAAATCGGTTGGAAACTTTCCTCATGTCAGCACATAGTAGGTGTCGCCACCGGAGCCAACCTTGTGTGAATGCCCTGAAAAGCTAATCATTTACATATCACAGCATCTTCTTCCTGCCGGTTAAATTTCGCGTCTGTAGCACGTCATCTTCGTGGTGCAGCAACTTTAATGGCCAGTAGTGTACATTAGATACCATTTATAGAGACAGCGCTTTTAACGACGTACTGGGTATAACAGCAAAAGTTATCGATCGCGTCTAAATCCTATGAAAACGCTATATATAAAACAAATCGCTTAGCATGAGATCATTTATTGCGATTTATCGTATAAAACGACGTATTTTTATTCCAGTTTCGGACAAATGTATCGGCTATAACATCCAATGTTCATTTTTGTTTGTTACGTGTTGGAGATTCCAACAAAGTAACGCTTATTTTCTAACTCTTGTTTTCCGCAGATTGTTGGTTTCAAATTGGGTATCAAAACGAATACATTGTCAAATGCAAATAAAACGTACACACGTTTTAGCTACAAAAAGCAAACAAATATAACTGATTACCTTAAGGATACATTATAGGGTTTCAAATGAAAAATGACCTATATGTACCAAATTTTGAAGTTACGGTCATGTATGCCATCACGCACCCTTTATTTCTGTTACAGATACCAGTACTATTTCGAAAATAGCTGTGAACTTTCTATTTCCAGCGATTATACGTATGATACATTGTATATCTTAGTAACAGTGCAGGTCTCTAGTGTCAAAAATGGCTCTGAGCACTATGCGACTTAACTTCTGAGGTCATCAGTCGCCTAGAACTTAGAACTAATTAAACCTAACTAACCTAAGGACATCACACACACCCATGCCCGAGGCAGGAATCGAACCTGCGACCGTAGCGGTCGCTTGGTTCCAGACTGTAGCGCCCAGAACCGCACGGCCACTCCGGCCGGCCTCTCTAGTGTCCGTAAAGGATTATCTTTGCTAGTATTTACTTTCGTTTCACTGAAGCAGATTGTTCACGTGTTACTGAATGTTTGTTGCCCAAGTGCTACATATATTTGTGGATGTACATATCCTTTAGTGAGCAATAAATACGAAGGATGCCACACATCAAGAAATAGAATAAAAGGAAATTCCGTTGTAACCAGTTCAAAAACAAAGCAAGCCACACTGTTGAAAGCAACCTATGTATCAGTTCTTCAGGGAAGAAACTCCCACATGGCACGCCTCCTGGTGGTTCAAATTTTAGTGTTAACAGTGACACTGTTTGTAATGGATTTGTTGTTGTTGATGTGAGCATCTTATCTTCCTTGATAAAGGAAGTGGCGAAATGTAAACAATGTGACGGTGTAGGCTGTCTGGAAATAATTGAACAACGAAGGAGCAGAAAGGGTTTAGCTTCAAAATTAGTTGTTCTGTGTAGATCCTGCAATCAACCTACCTCGAAAATGAATTCTAACATTGTGCATAATTCATATTTCAAGTTAGTGTATGCAATGCGTGCAACAGGAAAAGGAAAAAAAGGCTGCTCAAACGTTTTGTGGTTTGATGGACCTTCCTCCTCCTCCTTTTAGGTTCAGCAAGTACATAAAAATACTTTTAGGTGCCTTGACGATTGTGTATAAAGAATTTATGAAACGTGCAGTAAAAGAAACTGTAAATATTAGTGGAACCAGGGACATTGCTGTTGCACTTGATGGGACGTGGCAATGTCGAGTACATCGTTCCTTGAATGATGTTGTGAGTAAGTACTGCCACACCTGCCATGGTAACACTGAAGGACATATTGAACATCAGTGTTCTAAAAATTATGATGGGGTTGGGTTGTTTTGGGGAAGGAGAGCAGACAGCGAGGTTATCGGTCTCATCGAATTAGGGAAGGATGGGGAAGGAAGTCGGCCGTGCCCTTTCAGAGGAACCATCCCGGCATTTGCCTGGAGAGATTTAGGAAAATCACGGAAAACCTAAATCAGGATGGCTGGACGCGGGATTGAACCGTCGTCCTCCCGAATGCGAGTCCAGTATCTAACCACTGCGCCACCTCGCTCGGTCAGAATTATGATGGTTACAGTGGTGGCATGGAGTGAGATGGGGCTCTAAAAATATTTCAGAGGTCGGTGCCCGTTTATAACGTTAGATATACGAAGTACTTAGGCGATGGGGACTCTAAAGCTTTCAATAAAATTAATGAGTTCAATGTTTATGGTGATACCTTGGTAACAAAACTGGAGTGTTGTGGACATGTGCAAAACAGGATACGCGTTACGTTGAGGAAGCTTCGAAGGGAAAGTTGCTATCTGATGGAAAATCTCTGTCTGGCTGAGGCAGATTGACAGAAACTGAAACAGACCACCTTCAGAGTTATTATGGACTGGCCATTAGACGAACCACACCTCTGAAAGATGTTACAGCAATGAGAAAAGCTGTATGGGCCACCTACTTTCATAAGTTGTCCACAGATGACCACCCTCTTCGCGGACTTTGCCCTAAAGGAGCACATTCTTGGCGTGGTCACCAAAAAGCAAAAGAAAGTGGTCAAATATACCACCATAAACATTCTCTTCCTGAGCCTGTTATGAATGAAATAAAACCAATTTTTAGAGACCTGAGTGACCCTGTTCTGCTTAGTAAATGTCTTCATGGGGGCACTCAGAATACAAATGAAAGTTTCAACCATTGCATATGGGAAAGATTACCCAAGAATATTTTTGTAGGACTAAATACATTAAATGTTGGTGTACTAGATGCAGTGATGTGTTTCAATGATGGAGTGATAGGAAGGTTGGAAGTCCTGAGAAATTTAGGCATAAAATGTGGCTCTAATATGGAAGATCAATTGCTTGCATGTGACAAACAATGGGTGCATGAAGTTGAAAGATTCGCTCTTCAAGTTCCAAAGAAGCAAGAAGTGCTAAAAGCAATGCCAAGAGGATGCTTGAAGATGAAAAATTGCTGCAGGATGAAGACTATTGTTCAGGAATGTTCTGAGGCACAGTTCAATTGGACTCATATCTTCATTCGCAATTTTCCACAAGTTGTATTTTTCAGAATTCAGGTACAAATTTGTCCTAGAAGTTTATAAAGCATTGCTCTAATTTTTTTCTGTAACTTGCAGTAGTCCATACTTATGCAGTAGACCTAACCTTTATTGCAGAATAAACTAAATTATACAAAACATAACATTTTTATTAGGAAAAAATTATAAAAATTAAAATGTAAGTTGTGATATTTTTTCATCGTTGTAATATACATAATAGGTGGAATTACATAGGTCTAGTGCCTCAGCCATCATGTCATGCATATCTGGTAAAAATTTGGTCTCCTTCAAATAACAATGGATTAAATGGTACCTCAGTTTGAGGAAGCATTTTGGAAAAAAATGCATCAATTTCTTTGTAATTTTTAATAACCCTAAGCAGGTTCAAAAATGTTCAAAATACCTCAAATTTGTTTAGAAAGTGTGCTGCATTACCTGCTATCAACAAAAAAATCTGTAAGACATGTACATTATAAACAGTGCCTGAAAGAAATAGGTGTAGATTTTTACATAATATTGAGCCGGAAAAGTACCCTGTATCCTTAAATAAGACAGTATACTGTAGTATGCATTACTGTAGGGCACTTTAAAGTTAAAGCAACTGGTTTAAAAACTTAACAACATTGTCTTTGCTTTGATCACAGATGAGTAGAAAATTAAATTGCAGTATGTGTTACATTTTTCAACGCATCGAAGTGCAGTAGTAGCGTATTCGTTATTGATGTTTCGTGGATGTGTGTATTAGATATTTTCAATGTTTTGGGTACAGTACATCACGTCTGTAAACATTTTAAAGAGAAACATAGGAGAAAACATAGGGCTTCGAGTAATTTGTCTCTATATTACTGATTTTCATTTTTGTACTGCTGATTAAATTTTATAACACGGTAACTGTAACGAAGCTGTGTCATTCACGACTATTATACTCCACAACACTCCCAGCCTGTTTTAAAAATGTTCAACATTTTGTCGCCGCACGGGATTAGCCGAGCGGTCTGGGGCGCTGCAGTCATGGACTGTGCGGCTGATCCCGGCGGAGGTTCGAGTCCTCCCTCGGGCATGAGTGTGTGTGTTTGTCCTTAGGATAATTTAGGTTAAGTAGTGTGTAAGCTTACGGACTGATGACCTTAGCAGTTAAGTCCCATAATATTCTACACACAATTGAACATTTTTTTGAACATTTTGTCAAAAAAATGGTTCAAATGGCTCTGAGCACTATGGGACTCAACATCTTAGGTCATAAGTCCCCTAGAGCTTAGAACTACTTAAACCTAACTAACCTAAGGACATCACACACAGCCATGCCCGAGGCAGGATTCGAACCTGCGACCATAGCAGTCGAACATTTTGTCTCAGTCATTATCCAAGACCATGTTCGACATTACTAAACAATTTATAATGTTGCTCCTTCTTTCGTCAGTTATTAAAGGTTTTTACATTTTACTGGCATTTTATTGCTGTATGTACTGGAAAAACATGAGAAAAATTTCTTTTCAGCCCCTCTCGTCACAAATACTGTATTGTAAATATTGTAGATGTACGGGATTTCTGCTACTTATTAAAGTTAGCTATATCAAAACACAAAGAAAAAACTATATTTGTGCGACTATCGGCTATAACGACCGCAAATCGTTGGTTGACGTCGTTATAACCGCTGTCGCCAGTACATTGTTTCACTTCCATGAGGTTTGTGGCATATGACGTCGCCATATCGCCACCTTGCCCCGGTATTTCGGCTTACTACCATTCAACTACCTTCAGATGAGTTTTACATTGGAAATTGCTGGCGCACTTCGTTGACTTTGTACCGAAGGTTGGCACGGTGGTGCATGCGCATACGTTTGAGTTTTGTGACCACCGTCCTTCCAGATTAGCGCCCTTTCTCGAATATTGCTCCATCTGAGGCGCGGAGACGCATGTGCAACGGTGATGCTGCATTCCTGCCCTGTGTCAGATTATGATCTCCCGAAGTTAAGACTCAGTGGTCAAAACAATAAAACTAACTTTGGTTGGATGTGTCATTAAGTGTAAAATTTTGTTTTTCTGAAGATATTAGAGCAATCATTACTCCCCAAGCCTTATCTAATTGTAAGGCTTTATAGCGATTAATAACGTATGTATTTGCACAGATTCAGTAACAATTGAGTCCCACAAGACTTCGTGGTGGCAAAGATTTTCATGGCAGAATAATCGACAGAATGTCCTGTGGAGATAGACTCCTCAGCTATGGCAAACTTATTGGACTGCCACGGGCGACCGGTGGTGATGAATCGTGCACGACGAATTGTGCGCGTGCCCTGACCAGTGTAGGCTTTACGACATTGACAAGGCATTCTGTGGACTACAACATTCTGCAAACCTAGTTCATCCGCTATATCTACAACTACATGGTTACTCTGCAATTCACACTTAAGTGCCTGGCTGAAGGTTCATCGAAACATTTTCACACTACTTCTCTACCATTCCACTCTCGAATGGCGCGTGGGGAAAAAGGAACACCTAAATCTTTCCGTTCGAGCTCTTATTTATTTTATCAGATGATCATTTCTCCCTACGTAGGTGGATGTCAACAAAGTACACTCCTGGAAATTGAAATAAGAACACCGTGAATTCATTGTCCCAGGAAGGGGAAACTTTATTGACACATTCCTGGGGTCAGATACATCACATGATCACACTGACAGAACCACAGGCACATAGACACAGGCAACAGAGCATGCACAATGTCGGCAGTAGTACAGTGTATATCCACCTTTCGCAGCAATGCAGGCTGCTATTCTCCCATGGAGACGATCGTAGAGATGCTGGATGTAGTCCTGTGGAACGGCGTGCCATGACATTTCCACCTGGCGCCTCAGTTGGACCAGCGTTCGTGCTGGACGTGCAGACCGCGTGAGACGACGTTTCATCCAGTCCCAAACATGCTCAATGGGGGACAGACCCGGAGATCTTGCTGGCCAGGGTAGTTGACTTACACCTTCTAGAGCACGTTGGGTGGCACGGGATACATGCGGACGTGCATTGTCCTGTTGGAACAGCAAGTTCCCTTGCCGGTCTAGGAATGGTAGAACGATGGGTTCGATGACGGTTTGGATGTACCGTGCACTATTCAGTGTCCCCTCGACGATCACCAGTGGTGTACGGCCAGTGTAGGAGATCGCTCCCCACACCATGATGCCGGGTGTTGGCCCTGTGTGCCTCGGTCGTATGCAGTCCTGATTGTGGCGCTCACCTGCACGGCGCCAAACACGCATACGACCATCATTGGCACCAAGGCAGAAGCGACTCTCATCGCTGAAGACGACACGTCTCCATTCGTCCCTCCATTCACGCCTGTCGCGACACCACTGGAGGCGGGCTGCACGATGTTGGGGCGTGAGCGGACGACGGCCTAACGGTGTGCGGGACCGTAGCCCAGCTTCATGGAGACGGTTGCGAATGGTCCTCGCCGATACCCCAGGAGCAACAGTGTCCCTAATTTGCTGGGAAGTGGCGGTGCGGTCCCCTACGGCACTGCGTAGGATCCTACGGTCTTGGCGTGCATCCGTGCGTCGCTGCGGTCCGGTCCCAGGTCGACGGGCACGTGCACCTTCCGCCGACCACTGGCGACAACATCGATGTACTGTGGAGACCTCACGCCCCACGTGTTGAGCAATTCGGCGGTACGTCCACCCGGCCTCCCGCATGCCCACTATACGCCCTCGCTCAAAGTCCGTCAACTGCACATACGGTTCACGTCCACGCTGTCGCGGCATGCTACCAGTGTTAAACACTGCGATGGAGCTCCGTATGCCACGGCAAACTGGCTGACACTGACGGCGGCGGTGCACAAATGCTGCGCAGCTAGCGCCATTCGACGGCCAACACTGCGGTTCCTGGTGTGTCCGCTGTGCCGTGCGTGTGATCATTGCTTGTACAGCTCTCTCGCAGTGTCCGGAGCAAGTATGGTGGGTCTGACACACCGGTGTCAATGTGTTCTTTTTCCATTTCCAGGAGTGTATTTTCGCATTCGGAAGAGAAAGTTGGAAATTGAAATTCCCTAAATAGATCTCGCCACAAAGAAAACTGCCTTTGTTTCACCGACTGCCACCCCAACTCGCGTATCATATCAGTGAGACTCTCACCCCTATTGCGCGATAACACGAAACGAGCTGCCTTTCTTTGCACTTTTTCGATGTCCTTCGTCAATCCTTTTGGTAAGGATCTCATACTGCGCAGCAGTATTCCAGCAGAGGACAGACAAGTGTAATGTAGGCTGTCGCTTTAGTGGGTTTGTCGCATCTTCTAAGTGTTCTACCAACAAACCACAGTCTTTGTTTCGTCTTCCCCACAATATTATCTGTGTGGTCTTTCCAATTTAAGTTGCTCGTAATTGTAATTCCTAGGTATTTAGTCGAATTGACAGCCCTTAGATTTGTGCGATTTATCGTATACCCTAAAATTATCGGATTTCTTTTAGTACCCATCTGGATGACCTCGCACTTTTTCTTTGTTTAGAGCCAATTGCCACTTTTCGCACCATACAGAAATTCTCTCTAGATAATTTTGTAATTGGAATTGATCGTCTGATCATTTTACTAGACGGTAAACTACAGCGTCATCTGCAAACAAACTAAGGGGGCTACTCAGATTATCACCTAGATCATTTATGTAAAGCCGGCCGTTGTGGCCGTGAGGTTCTAGGCGCTTCAAAATGGCTCTGAGCACTATGGGATTCAACACCTGAGGTCATCAGTCCCCTAGAACTTAGAACTACTTAAACCTAACTAACCTAAGGACATCACACACATCCATGCCCGAGGAAGGATTCGAATCTGCGACCGCAGCGGTCGCGCGGTTCCAGATTGTAGCGCCTAGAACCGCTCGGCCACTCCGGCCAGCCCACTGTCAGAGGTATAAAAACGGTTTCCGCCGGTTCTAGGCGCTTCAGTTTGGAACCGCGTGACCGCTACGGTCGCTGGTTCGAATCCTGACTCGGGCATGGATGTGTGTGATGCCCTTAGGTTAGTTAGGTTTAAGTAGTTCTAAGTTCTAGGGGACTGATGACCACAGATGTTAAGTCTCATAGTGCTCAGAGCCATTTGAACCATTTATGTAAATCAGGAACAGCAAAGAGCCTATGACACTACCTTGCGGAACGCCAGATATCACTACTGTTCTACTCGATGATTTACCGTCTATCACTACGAACCGTGACCTCTCTGAGAGGAAAACACGAATCCAGTCACACAACTGAGACGATACTCCACATGCGCGCAGTTTGATTCATAGTCGCTTGTGAGGAACGGTATCAAAAACCTTCTGGAAATCTAGGAATATGGAATCGATCTGAGATACTTTGTCAACAGCACTCATTACTTCATGGGAATGAAGAGCTAGCTGTGTTGCACAAGAACGATATTTTCTGAATCCGTGTTGGCTATGTATCAATAAGTCATTTTCGCCAAGGTGGTTCATAATGTTCGAGTACAGTATATGCTCCAAAATTGTACTGCAAATTGAGGTCAGTGATATGGGTCTGTAATTCAATGGGTTACTCCTATTCCCTTTCTTGAATATTGGTGTGACCTGTGCTACTTTCCAGTCTTTAGGAACAGACCTTTCGACAAGTGGGCGGTTGCATATGATTGCTAAGAAAGGTGCTATTGTGTCTGCATACTCTGAAAGGAACCTGATTGGTATACCATCTGGACCGGAAGACTTGCCTTTCTAAGTGATATGAGTTGTTTCGCAACACCTAAGATATCTACTTTTATGTCACTCATGCTAACAGCTGTTCTGGTTTTGAATTCTGGAATATTTACGTCGTCTTCTTTCGTGAAGGAATCACGGAAAACTGTATTTAGTAACTCCGCTTTAGTGGTACCATCATCGGCAACATTTCCATCGCTATCGCGCAGTGACAGTATTGACTGTTTTTTGCCATTGGTGTACTTTACATATGACCAGAATCTCTTTTGGTTTTCTACCTTATTTTGAGATAATGTTTCGTTGTGGAAACTATTAAAAGCGTCCGCACTAAATTTCGAGCTTCCGTGAAACTTAGACAGTCTTCGGGATTTTGCGCTCTTCTGAATTTCGCATGCTCTTTTCGTTGCTTCTGTAACAGTATTCTGACGTGTTTTGTGTATCATGGTGGATCAGTCCCGTCTCTTGTTAACTTACGGGGTTTGAATATATCTATTGCTCTCGATGCTGTATCTTTGAATTTGAGCCATATGTGGTCTACAGAGCCCAAAGGAGCATAGTTATTTGTAGATAGCCTAAAGATTGCTTTAACATAACGTTAGTTAGTTTTCTGCGTGATTTAAATGAAACATTATCCACATGTGGGAGGAACGCCTTGGACTGGAACAGCTCCTTCTCTATGTCATCTTGCGGGTGGTGACACTGACTTCTCATTAACACTGTCCTAATCCGATGTGAAGAATATCTATTGTCTTTAAACACAGACTACAGGTGTTTTGGCTGCTTTACAAGGCTGTCTGCCAGACATAACATGTGTCCAAGGCACCAGCGTACGAAGGACGCCCATAGTTTGCGGAAGATGGCGACAACTGAGGCATGCAAATATGGGTCGGAGTGTGTGGACTTGAATAAGCAGAGCGCCCTAACGACCCATGCACTTTCCAACTGACTAAAACGTCTCGAAATCGAAGACAGCCACTTTTCTCCATTTCCATTGTAAACTGGATATTCTCATAGGCAGATTTTAGACATGGAAAAAATCGTGACGGCTCTTCCTTACCTAGGGACAACACTACAAAAGCATTTAGAAGTTACGTGGACGCCATCTGTCCGTCAAGTATGTAAATTTTGTTATGCATGTTTTGCTGTGGCCAACGGCATTGCCACAGTAGTAACACCACTTCCCGTCAGATTACCAAAGTTTTGGTACCGTTGGGCCTTCAACGTCTGTTCGGACGGTGTTGTTGTTGCTGTATGTACCGTTTTAACAACTTTAGTATTATGTTTTTGGGGCAGATATGGGGAACCAGCCCAGCATTTACCTAAACTCGTGTGGAAACTGCCGTGTAGACTGGCTGGAATATCAAATGGTTCAAATGGCTCTGAGCACTATGGGACTTTACTTCTGAGGTCATCAGTCCCCTAGAACTTAGAACTACTTAAACCTAACTAACCCAAGGACATCATACACACCCATGCCCGAGGCAGGATTCGAACCTGCGTTACGTATTAATGAGAATATCCGTAAGAATCAACATGCATTCCACAAACATCTTGTGAAACTCATCTCGCTGTCTTTGTCCGTGAGACCCAAAGACCTATCCAAGTCGATACCGTATTCGTTGACTTCCGGAAGGTATTCGAAACGGTTCCGTACTGTTGCATGGCAAACAGAATAAGGGACTACGGAATGTAGGGTCATGTTTGTGCCCATTCAGGCACGCACACATGAGGTTTTTTTGGAGGGAGAGGGGGGGGGGGGTTGGGGGGGAGAACGGAAAGCTAATTTTACCTGTTGTGACTTTTTACATTATAATATAAATACAGATTCGATCAAACCTTTCTATAGATTAGACAGGCGGACAAGAATGGATTTAATGTCTTAACTCGCCTTAAACGATTCATAAGCGTGTTAATAGCCAAAATTTCACCCAAACTACTAGATACATTTTTACTTAATTTATAGCGGTGTTACTGAAATATCAATCCCACACGGTATGCAGTAGAAAATGAAATACTTCGAAAAAATCAAAGAAACTAACAAGGTTACTCAGTACCGTCAAATCATCGAGGGGATCGATCTAAAATGTCAATTATAACGTTGGGGTTCATACTAAAACGTCGGTTAGCGGACTGGTGTGTCAATCCATTCAGCGTCTCTTCTTTCATTGTCGAGCGCAAGTAACTTTTCAGTCGACGCCGGCAGCCGAAACGTCGTTCACAACTGCAAGTTGATAGAAGAACACCTAATATTTGCATCAGTGTTCGGATATTGAGGAAGAAAGTCTCCGAGCACATTCTAATGTTTCGACTGCATTCTTCGCCTTACCACTTTGATCAACGTTTTCTCACTTATGTACACTCAATTAAGTAGCTATTTTGAGACACACAACCTTTTGAGCAATAGTCAGTTCGGATTCCGACAGGGCAGAAATACCACTGCGGCCATCCTGGAAATTGTTGACCAGACATTAACAGCCTTTGAAGACCGGAATATGGTGTCACTGGTCTCGTGTGATCTGACCAAAGCTTTTGACTGCATTCCCTTTGGCACCCTGGTTGCAAAACTAGAATTTTATGGTGTATGTAACCCAGCATTAGCAGTAATAGAGTCATATCTTCATAATAGAAGACAGTTTGTCTCAGTTAAAAATAATTACTCCCCTGTAGCAGCAGTTAGTACTGGTGTACCACAGGGCTCGGTTCTGGGACCCTTCTTCTTCATCATAGCCATCAATGACCTACCTCATCACATAAATAGTACTACCATATGCTATGCAGATGACACAACCCTCCTCACCTCACATCAGAACATCTCAGCTTTGGACAATAACACACAGGAATCACTCAAATCAGCCATCCACTGGTTCACATCCAATAAATTACTGTGTAACTCAGAGAAAACACAACAGCTTCTCTTAGGGTTACCCAAAACCATAGAAAACAAAACTGTAAAACTATTAGGAATGCATATTGATTCCAAACTTAATTGGGAAGAACACGTAAATCAGGTTTGCAAAAAGCTTTCAAGAGTCTCCTATCTCCTTTGGAAACTTAGGGACATGATTAGCATGAACTTTCTGAGAACAATGTACTGTGGACTCTTCCAGTCACATATTACATATGGCCTTCTCATATGGGGGCACAGCTCTCACAGTAACAAAATTTTGTTGATGCAGAAAAGAATGTTGCGCATAATGTGTATAGTCGGTCCCACGGAGCACTGTCGTCCTCTCTTTATAAGGCTAAGACTGTTGACCATTGTAAACTTGTATATTTATATCTGTGTGTTACACATTAAAAACAATGGTATGGAAGGTGTTGTCAGGGAAGAAATTCATAACTACAACACTAGAAGGAAGGCAGATTATGATATACCAAGACACAGACTAACAAAAAGTAGTAACTCACACAAAGTGAATACCTTAAAAATATTCAACAAACTACCGCAATCTGCTCGGGACATGCCCACAAAAATTCTTAAACAAAATTTGTACAATTGGTTATCTGACAATCCATTTTATTCTATGCAAGAATATTATGATCTGAGTAGCACAGAGATAAACCTGTAATTGCATAATTAACTTAATTAACTACTATATATACTGTTACAAAATATTTCATATCTAATACCTTTGTATTTCAACTGTGTTAGGTAACTACTTTATTTGCCAGTGTTATGATGTGTTACGTAACTACTGTGTTTGCTACTACAATGTAACTCATTTTTGGTACCTTTGTATGTATCTGAAACAAGAATATGTATTAAGCATTGTAGTCACCTGCTTAAGGTTTATGTTATTTGTAAGTTACTCATATGCTAATTATATCTATGCCTTATATATAGTGTCTGGAATATTAATATTATTTTATGTACTGACGAAGCCTATTTCATCTTGCATGATCAATGGCTAATAAAGAATCTTGAATCTTGAATCTTGAATCTTGAATCTCATTTCTTCTTCCATCTCTCGAAATCACTTTTTAAACACTTCCTGAACTTGAGAGGTCAACGTAGGGATGTAAAAACTGATGTTGAAGTATTCCTCAGATGTCTGGTGTGATGTGTTCTCGCGATGCTGTTGTCTTCCAACCGAACTTGGCAATCGAACGTCGACACCAAGCTCTTCACAGAGATCTGGAATCTGGAGAAATACCGTTAGCTGATGGACTTCATCAACAGCATTTTGCCTTCTTCCACCTGGTATTCTGAGGACATCTTCAACCTGGAACGAGAGAAATTATACATTTTTATTTCTGTGAATAATTTGTCAACTTAAAAAAGTAACACAGCCACTTATTCAGACGTTGAAAATTTACTCCAATTGTTACTGGTTCGAAAGTTATCTTATAACTTGATAGATGAAAAATCCCTAGTTAAGTGACTCCGAGCTAGCGTCTTCACTCTTTTATGTTGTTGGAGGTGCTTACTTTGATGTGACTGGACAGTGGCTTGAAGATACTCTCCACTCCACGTGATACTACATGATGTACTCCTCTTTCTGATGTCACAACTGTTCAGCCTGTGTAATATGTGCTATGACATACATAGCAAAATGTATTTAGATACACAAGAAAAATTTCAGAAATTTTTTTCGCACATCTAATGCATCAATTACAGATACATAAGCTACAAAGATATCTGTGGTGGTAGGTCTACATTTCTCAAGCCATTCTGTGCTTCATTGAGTACCTGTATGACATTCTTCTCTATAACATGTAATATCCTACATTTCAAAGCTTTTCCTACAGTTGCAGAGAGGAGAGATATAATGTAACTTGGCCTGTAATTTTCAGGATGTTTCTTGTCACCACTTTTATAAATGAGCACTACCTTATTCTTTTACAGGTATTTAGGAAGTACAGTATCCCTTCTTTCATCAGCTGAATGTATCAAGTCAGTCACATCTTGCCAACCAATAAGCACAACATTTTACTACACTAATAGATATTTCATTAAGACCCTCTGTTGATTGTTTACTATTTTTGCTACCTCAGGTTCCTTTGTTGGCAGTAGAAAAATACAGTCTGTGACAGTAGATACATTATGATTCCGGGAGCTACTGGTACTGTTATGCATTTTCCACTATCTCAACATGATGTTGATTGAACATAATAGTGGCCTTATTTAGAACTCCACACCCCTTCCAGTCTTCCTTGAGAATTTGCTTACTGTTCCATTTCCTACCAGAAACTGTCTTATATGCTTTTATGTGGGATGATATAGTCTCAGATGTGTTACTGGATCCTCAGATTTCATTTTGGTAAACCGTAGATTTTGTTTCTCTTATTAACCAACCATAGATTTCCTTCTTGTCCTTATAAATGTCTATGCTGGCTGGAGTTAAGTTTGCATTTCAATTTTCGTGTGTCGTGTTTAGTTCTTCACTTGATATCACAACACCTGTTGTGATTGCTCTCATAGTATTCTCCATATTCGATTTCTGCATACAGTGATGCATGCAATATTTATGTAGTAACACAGTTTTGAGGAAAAATATCCTCTTTTTTTCTCCATGTAACTAGATGTCTGTGTTTCCCTTCAGTCTTTTGCTGTAGTAATATTTTCAGTCTTTATGAATTTACCCTCTTCAATTCCATAAATTCTGGAGATTTTTTTTTTCTTACAGCAGACGTTGACATATGATGTTTCAACTACTTTTGCATAATCATTTGAGATTACAGTATTTGTTACTTGCACCATTTGCCCACCTTGACAAGTATTAGTACTGCAATTACATGGTAAGAGTCTGTGATGTCCTACAACACATTGTTGGACTATGTAGCTATATTTAACATGAGATTGCAGGTACTTACCATGTCACAGAAAATTCTTGTATGACAACCATCTTTTAAAGTTAGTTTTATTTATTTATTTATTTAGCCATACGTGGACGTTTTAAAATGTATGGATGTTGTCAGTTGCATACATTCATATATTTATACAGTTAGTTGTAACATGTAGTTAAACATTGTGACATTAAGTTATTTACAATCATTTTTGCTCCTTATCAAAATATTGTGAAACAAAAGCTATTTACAATCCTTTTGTACTAAGGAATTCACTTATAGTGTAAAAGCAGTGTTCCTGCAAAAACAATTTAGATTTTTCCTAAAGCGGTACATGTTATCTGCTTCTTTTATTTTCTGCGGCAGTTTAGTATACAGTTTTACACCTTCATACAAGAAGCCATTTTGAGTCTTATATTTATTCTGCCTGTCTAGGTGAAGACAATGACTTGTTCTTGTACTATAGTTATGAAAACTGCTATTTGTGCTATAATTTTCTATATTTTTCTTGATGTACACTATGGTTTGGAATATAAATTCACAAGGAACAGTTAGAATTTCTAACATTTTGAAAAGTTCTCTGCAGTGGGCCCGCTTACTGCTTTTTGTTATAATTCTTACTGCTCTCCTTTGCATTTTAAATACTGCTTGTAAATTCTGAGCACTGTTTCCCCATAAAATAATACCATAACTGATTACTGAATGAACATAACTAAAGTATGCAGTTCTCAAACATTCACTACTGCATGCGGATACAAGGACTCTAAGTGCATAACATGTTGTGGATATCTTTTTCAAGAGTTTCATAGTGTGTTCATTCTGCTTCATTTGGCTGTCAATGTGCAACCCTAAGAAATTTGTTGTAGATACATCATATATGAACATGTTATCTAGTTTTAAATTTAAGGGACTCTGTTTCCTGTTCATTCTAAAGCATATTGTATTTGTTTTCTTTACGTTGAGAGTTACTTTGTTTTCCTGAGACCATTTGTGAACATCCCTCAGCACTTCAGTAGAATTTTCCAACATTTGTGCTGGTGTCTTACTGGTCATTACTATGTTGCTGTCATCCCCAAACAATATCTTCTCTCCATGGCTGATATGTTGCGGGAAATCATTTATATACACCAGAAATAATACAGGGCGTAGTACACTTCATTGAGAGACCCCAATATTGATATATTGTGGATCAGATATATGTTTCTCAATGTACTTTGATCCACTGGAGACATGTGTGATCTCTACTGACTGTACTCTGTTTTCTAGATATGAACGAAACCATTTGAGAATCACTCCCCTTACTCCTAGTGCCTGTAATTTATACAACAGCTTCTGGTGGTCAACTGTATCAAATGACTTAGACAGGTCTAGGTAAAGGCCAGTTACATAGCTGTTCTCATCTAGTGCTTCTAAAGCTGTTTTTGTAAATTTTGCTATTGCAGATTCTGTACCTCTACCAGGCCTGAAACAATGCTAGTCATTGCAGAGGAGGTTGAATTTACTTAGATAGCTCAAAAGCCTTTTTTCATTATTGTTTCTATCACTTTGGAAAAGCATGACAATAAGGCTATTGGTCTGTAGTTCTCAACGTTTTTTATGTCACCTTTCTTGTGAACTGGTAAAATTTTGGCATGCTTTAGATAGTCAGGGAAGCAACCAGTTTTGAAGGATTCATTTATGATTTCTGTTAGTGGAGCTTTGATACCGTTTATGCATTTTTTCAGCACACACATTGGGATTTCATCTAAACCTGCCACGTTTTTGTTCTTTAATTGCCTTACAACACTGCGTACTTCCTCCTCAGTAGTTGGAAGCAATACCATTGAGTTTGCTATATGCTTCTGTATTGGTTGATTAGCACCTTTTGGAAAAATTTTCTGTAGGTTTGTTGTAATGCTGCTAAAGTAGGTATTCACATAATTTGTTAATTCCTTCAGGTTACTTTCTACATTTTCCTTGTTCCTGATTTGCGTGTTTGTACCTCTCTGCTTCACAGTTCCTGTTTCTTGTTTCACTACAGCCCATGTAGCTTTACTTTTATTATTGGCTAAATTGATGAACCTATCATTGGCTGATTTCTTGCAGTGTTGAGTACCTTCCTGCAGATCCTTTTGTAGTTTTTGTAGTAGTGCAAAAAAACTGGATCACTATTGTCCTTTTTAATGAAGTTTAGGTATTTTCAAGTTTCAGCACTTTTTCCAATTCCTTTAGTAATCCATTTGTTGTTGGTGGGTGTTCCAATGGGAATTAATGCTTTGGGGAATGTTTCTTCAAATTTTAATTTGAACTCAGACATAAAATTAGGGAACTTGCTATTCACTTTAGTTTCTATGTATACTCCTTGCCAACTTTCATGTGCTAACTTTAAGGAAAACTCTTTCAAAGCTGATGGAGAGTAGACTCTTTTATATACATGCACTTTTGATTCTTTTTTTACACAAGCTTTTACTTTTATAATCTGACATAGATGGTCAGACAGTACCAGATTTTTGACAAGTACATCACACTTTTCTCTGCCTACATCTGTAGCTACATGGTCAATGGTAGATGAGGAATGTGTGCTTATTCTTGTTGCACAGTTGACTAGCGATGATAGACCAAAACTATGTAGGATATTAATAAATGTGTTACTGGTGTCATCTGTTTTAGTTGTATTTATATTAAAGTCCCCACACAAAAGGATATTATGTTTCAGAGTCAATGCTAGTTCTAGGCTTTGTATAAGTTTCGAAAAGAATATCTCTAAATTAACACTGGGATAATGATATACACATAATATAGTTAGTTTCCTCGGCATATTTATAGCAGCTATCTCTATTGCTGACACTTCAAGGTCTTTGTCTACACTTAGCTTGATAATATCATTTCTGACTTTAAATTCAATGCTGTTCTTAACATAAATACATGATCCTCCACCTTTCGTTGTGTTTCTGCAATAAGAACATGCTTGGACATATGAGGGTAAATTAATATATAAGATTTCACTTTCTTTACACCAGTGCTCTGTAATACAGATAACAGTGCTGTCTAAGATTTGTAACCCAATTTCCAGCTGTAGCACTTTGTTTTTTACACACTGAATATTTTGGTGGAGTACTGTTAGACATTTAATGTTACTTATTTTGGTGGCTTCTTTTTGTCGTATCTGCAATTAAAACGTCCTTCAGATGGAAAGGAGGTGTCCTTTTCCATGTACTTGCTGCCCCATGGATGGTTGTTTCCATGTCTGCTGCTGCTCCTGCTATTGCTGGGATTTCTGCTGTTACTGCTGTCTGTGATGCTGCTGTTGATGGTGATGCTGTTGTTGGCATTTCTGTTCCGAGTATTGTTTGTACTGCTGCATTTTGTGTAACTGTTATTGGTTGTGTTTGTTCTGCTGCTTTTTTTGTTGTTGGTACCATCTGTGATGAGATGGCTGCTCCTTTTTGATTTGATACAATAATAGGCATGATGTTGTTTTTTGTGTACATCATCTCAACCACCTCATTTATTCGAGAGCATATGAACTTTTTCCCATGATTTTTTAGATGCATACCATGCCTGGTGATGTGTTTCCTTTCCAAGAATTTCACATCTAGGAAGTTTCTGTTTTTGTATGCTTTGCGTATTTTGTGGAATTGCCTGTTGGCCTTAATAATTTCATGTTGACACATGACGTTTCTATTAGGTCATACCTGTGTGGTATTCCAGTCACTATTACACTTTCATTTTTCACTGTATCTAGGGTTTTCCAGAGGTCACGGACAGCACTTTTTAGTTCATTGCAATAAACATCGTTTGCACCACCAATTATAACTAAAAAAACCTGATTTTCTTGTGTAGTGTTATTACGCTGTGTGTTTCTTATAACTTCGTTCATAGGGGCCCCAGGTTTTACATAACTGGTAGCTCTAAAATTGTGTTCGTTTTGCAAGATTTTTGCGTGATTGCGACCATGACTGTCTGAGTAAACAACTAACTTGGATTTCCTAAGATATGTATTGTGTTCTGTAGATGGTTTGTATGATTAATCATAATGATGTGTAACAAATCATTTTACGTTCACATTAAACATTCACATATAAATATGGCTATATTCTGAGCATCTACAATCCTAAGTTAATAATTCCTACTGATCACCTTTTATGCATTCTTCTATAAAGTAGGAGTTGTCAAGCAGAAACTTCTTCAGTTCATTTTCAAATTTAGCTTTGCTGACTATCAGATATTTTATATCACTTGTCAAGGGATCAAAAATTTTGGTGGCAATAAATATCAATATTTTGATCACCCTCTACAACTACATAAGGCAATTCCTTAATGGCCTTATATAAAAGCACTTATGGTTCTTTCAGAAAATGAGAGAGCTACATGATCAGTACAGGCACAGTATCAAACTCTTTCCATCATGTAACTTTATTTACATAGTAGATGCTTTGTAAGTTTATTTTTGACCTAAAATACAGTCTTCCTCTGCAAAACCAAAAACCTATCTCTTTGCTTGTAAGTAGCATCATTACTGTACTGTGAGTGCTAGATGCTTACTGCATCTCATGGGGTGCAAGATCACCCATTGAACAAAATAGTGTGCATATGCAGAGAGCACTAAATTGTTTTCTCTCTTCCTGTGTCCACAAACTGCCCAAGCACTTTATGCATAAATCATTCACATCTGATTTGTAATTTAAATAATTAGTTTTAATCATACTTTATAGAAGTTTATGAACACCAACATATCACAGTTCTCATCTCCTGCAGTTTACTAATACTGCATGACAAACTGAGGAAACAGTTATTTAGATGTGTCTATCCTCCTTTCTTTGCCTTTCACTCTACTCATCCACCTTAATTAGGATTCAGTCAACTTTTTTGTCTACCACAGCTGAATCTGTAATACAGTGCTTTCTGAACATGAGCCAAGGTTTGCTAGAGAAGAAAATGGCATTGGTTGCCATAAAATAATAATCTTCTGAAGCAAAATTAAACAGCTGGCCCTGAGGTCTCTGTCCTCAGCAGATACAGCTTCTGTTGTCCTGATGTATAGGGACTGGATAAAAATATGGAAACACCATGGGAAATGCATTCCTGGACATAAATGCAGGTACTACCAAGACTGCAGGTTGTGCTCTTGTATTTATCCATGAATGTCCTCAATATATTGTAACTGCCAGTCATAACCAGAACAATGTTCTATGTAGCTGGGGCTACCTGAAATCAAACATGGGCAAATAGTTGGTGCTTGTATGGGGGGTACTTCCATAACCAAGACAGCATGTGTTTGGTGCTTCAAGAGGCACTGTATTGAAGATTTATACCACATGCAGGGAAAGCAGATGAACTTCATCCACTAAGTCACAATGTGAACAAAGCACATGTTGAGTGATCATGTCAGATGGTCATTGAAGAGGACTGTGATGAAAAATGAGATGATGGCAGTTGTAGAAATCACTGGAGAACTGACTATCACACTCCCAAATTCTGTCAGTAGCATGAAAGCCCCATAAGCAAGAAATCTGGAATTCCAAAACCACACAGCAGTAATTCAGATGCTTGTAATAGAAAACACATAAAATGGACTGTGGAGCAAATAAAGATTGTTATTTCATTAGATGAGTCATGTTTCACACTGTTTCCAACTTCTGTTTAAGTTTACATACCAAGAGTGACACATGGTGAGGGTTCACTGAAGATTTGGGCATCAATATCGTGGCATTCCGTGGGCCCCGTGATTACTCGGCAGGGTAATATTACTGCCAGGCACTATGTGACCAATTTATCTGATGAGATATCTCCCACTGTACTACTTTGTTCCCCAGAGATGATGCTATGTTCCAAGGTAATGGTGTAACAGGATCCCTATTCACAAAGCTCACATTATCCAGAATTGGTTTTGTGAGCCCAAGGATGAAGTTTCGTTTCTCCACCGGTATGGCCACAAGATCTCAATATTATTGAGCCTTTGTGGTCTACTTAGATGAGACGAGCATGTGATTATTAGTGTCCTCCATCATTGTTACCTGAATGTGCCACTGTTTTACAGGAAGAATTGTGTTAGATTCCCTTGAATATAATATAGGACCCTGTTATCCCATCCATATTTATCCAGCCTGAGATAACTGGAAGCTGGTTTCAATGTCAACTGTTTTCTGCTGAGTAACCATGGGGCCCATGGAATACTATGATATTGTTACCAAAATCTTCAATGAACCCCCACCCTGTTTCACTCTTCGTATGTAAACTCAACCAGAAGTTGTGTTTTTGGTGTTTCCATATTTTTTCCAACCCATGTATGTTTCACACTGTTTTTGTACACAGTCGAAAGTGTAAACTGTTTCAGAATATAAACTGCTTAAAATTTGCGAAAGTGTATTTCTGGATGAAAAATTCATTACTACCAACTGAAATGCCATCTCAATAATAACATTTTGCTTTATTTCTTGCACTATTTGATTATTAAGTCAAATCACTGAACTTAAGCACTGTCAGGCATGGATGGCACTTGGATGGGTGACAATCTGGACTGACATGTGCAGTTGACCTACCAGGGTGCACTCAGCCTTGTTAATCCAATAGAGGAGCTACTTGACTGAACAGTAGTGTCTCCAGGGAACAAAACTGACAACAACCAGGAGAGAGAGGGAATTTGATTATTAAGTTTATAGAGATGACAGTAACTGTTTCTGTTGAAGCAGCAAGAATAATACCATGTGGAAGTAAATGAAACTGATTCACTTTATTTCCAAGTAACTTCATAATCATAATGAAGAGGACCAGATTGGCAATTCCTTCTTAGAAACTGGACAGGGATTGTGGGAAATTGTTGTAAACACCTGACCATTTTGTGTGTTTAACCTGTTAAAAAACTTTCAAATATGAATGTAACAGTCAGTTAGAACTGCATATATTGGGGCAATGAAAATCAGTACATTGTAGCACAGTAAGTAAATAATATTCATGGGTTGACAGTGTGTTGCTTTTGTCTGAAAGAGGAATCACAGAGTCCACCATTTTTTTTAGGGAATTCTGGTGAAGGATACTTGTATTCGCCAACTCTGATACTGCATGAGGTAACCCAGTGGTTAAAAAAAAAAAAAATGATCGTATGGCATTGTTGGCTTGGAGGCCCCATGCGGGGGAGTTCGGCTGCCGTATTGCAAGTCCTTTTTAGTTGACACCACTTTGGCAACTTGCATGTCAATGATGATGAAAATGATGATTAAGGACAGACAACACCCAGTCCCCTGCCAGGAATCAAACCCGGGCCCCTTGTGTGGTAGGTGGAAACGCTACTGCTATGCTACAGAGGCACACAGATAATCTAAAATTTCCCTACATTGTTAAAGCCAAAGTAAAGGATGTGATCAGTTTGCTTTCTCCACACTTGATATATCCATGATTGCACTCCATCTCTTGATTACTTTGTCATCAATAGGAAACTACACTCATGCCTTTGTTCCTCAGTATCTCCATGCAGATGAAAACTCCATTTGTCAGCAGGATAGTGCACTACTACATCACCATCAAGACACTAACTCCTGCGTGAAACACTTGTCAGGAGATGGCTAGGCAAATGAGAAATTATTGAATACCCACTCAGGTCTTCATGTTTAATACTTTATCATTAGACTCTAACCTTCCTTAGTGAAGCAATTAAGATCACACATTCAAGAATGCTGCATATTTCTGCCAAAATGAGACTAGTCAGTCTTAACTGAGAGTAAACATATCATGAACTATAATGTAAATGGATTAGATGCTGAATACTTGGGTGACAAAACCTCTAAAATAGATAAACTGCAAATGTTTTTGTCCGAGATTAAAATTACTGAAATAATTTGTTGAAATGAACACTGACTTCATGACAGTACAATAAAAATCTTAGATAAAATTGAAAACTTTAAGGTAGCTACTAGCTTTTCTAGGAAAAGTAAGTCAGTAGGAGGTTCATGCATACTTATTCAGACGTAGATTACCACGTAAGAAGGAACCTACATTGTCTGACTTGTCCTACATCGTTTGTGCAAAATATGTACCTAAACACGATTTACAGGAGCAATAAAGAAATACAAATACAAAAATACAAATATAACACCAATTTATAGACTCATGGGAAGAGTTAAACTTAGCATTTCCTATGTAAACTTCAGTTTTTGCTAAAACACCTCAGTAAAGAGAAAAAGAAAAAATAGAAATTTCTGCTGATTTCAATATCAGTGTGTTGAGTGAAAACACTGAAGCATCAAAATCTATTCATTTAATAAAAAAAATATGGTTTGAAACAAAATTTTTCAGAAGCTACATGTATTGCAAATTTTAATAAATTAAGTGCTTGACCATGCACATACATTTTGTTTGGATTTAGGAGTTTCTGATCATTCAGCATTATTAATTGAGCTGCCCAGATCAAGTAAGGAAGTTCTGTGTAAAACGTCTACATAGAAAGGAACTTTAATCAGGTAAATGAGATCTTATTTCATGACAAGCTGAGTGGGACACTATGGCACTTTGAGCAAAATATTTCAAACACCACAAATTTTGAAGCATTTTTAGGCAGTTTTTTAAAATGTTTCCAATGAAATGATTCCACATGAAACTTGTTTTAACACAGTGACAAAAAACTGAAATGGATCATTAAAGATACAAAATCTCTAGTGATAAGAAAAGACAGCTACATAACTAAAGTGTAATAAAAGTACCGAATTCGTTAAATATGCTAGATTATAAAAAATTACACTTAAATAACTGTGAAGGCAGGAAAGCAAATGGCAAATAATAAATTAATTTTAAAGACATGAGAATAAACGAAAAGCAGTGTGGACAGTTGTGAAATCTGAATTAGGTATTAAAGCCTCTAGTCATGAAATTTGTAAAAGTAAAGCTTGAAGATGAGATTCTTGTAAATTCAGCTCAAATTTCAGAATGATTCAATGAATTCTTCATTAATGTAGTTAAATCAGATGACAGTGTTGTAGATTATGACAACAAAGTATGCCCTTTGTACCATATCAAGTGCCTGACTGCCTTACGAAATTTTAAAACAGTGCCAGCAGTAGAAGCAGAAAATATTATATTGACACTGAAAAATCAATGTTCTGCAGTTTGGAGTGAAATATCTGCAAAAGTTCTCAAATTTCTAAGTAAAATAATAGAACACCCAATATTTATTATATTAAACCAATCGTTCGAACATGGATCTTTCCCAGAGGTGCTAAAGTATGCAAAAGTAAAACTACTGTTTAAAAAAGTGTCAAGAGATGATATGGAAAATTATTGTTCCATATCTATTCTTAAAATCCTGTCAAAAGTGTTCAAAAAAGTTGCTGCTACACAGACTCAAAATTTTATTGAAAAATAAGAGATTATTTTGAAAAATCAATTTGGTTTCCAGTATGGAAAAAGTGTTATAGATGCAATTAACAAATTTGCTGACAAGATTACAACATCTTAAACAGTAAGAATAAAGCTACAGGGATATGAAATTGAGGATAATGTTCTACATTGGCTCACTTTGTTCATGTGCAACAGGAAACAACGAGTGATTGCCGCTGCAAAAGCAGCAAATTATTCTTTCGAATGGAAGACAGTAGCATAAGTTGCCCTCAGCATCCTATTCTAGGACCTATTTTGTCTCTATTTGACATTAATGACCTGCTTATCAATCTAGTGCCACATTGGTTTTATTTTTGGATGATACATCTGCATTAATTGTCAAGTGTGAGTCAGAAAATATTCCTGTCTGTATCATCAGTGCAATAGATCATTTATAAACATGATTTTGTCTCAGTGAATTAACCCTGAACATTCCAAAAACGCAAGTGATCCAGCTTAGAACAAAACAGTCAACATCCTAGGAAATTAAAGTAAACCATAAAAACCAACATTTAGAAGAGGTGGATACAATGAAATATTTACGATTAAACCTGGACAAGAATTTAAATCGGAAATTTGGGCTATCTAGTAAACAAACTATGTATGTAGCTTTACATCTGCAGTGCAAATATTAGCTAATGATACTAACAGGGACAAAAGGAAAAATTGCATATAATAGCTACTTTTAGTCAGTTATAAGGTATGATATGGTGTTTTGAGGAAATTCGAGCAACATAATGTGCATACTGAAATCACTCAAAAGAATTATTAGAAATGTGTGAAGTGTATCAAAGGAAACCATGTCACCCATTATTTAAAATTCTAAAATTATTAACAGTTCCCTCCCTATGTGTCTGTGATGTTGTCATGTTTTTACATAGAAATTTAGAATTATGCAAGAAGAAATGCTTTGATCACACTTGCAATACAAGAAATTAAGGTAATTTACTGCTCCCTGCTCATTGTTTTAATTTATATGCTCAGTCTCCTCAATATATGAGAATGAAAATTTACAATAAACTAAAAGCCAAGGACATTCTGAGTATGAACCCAGTTCAATGAAAAGAAAGCTACATGATATTCTACTTCAGTGATGCTACTACTCAATACTACTGAATATTTGAGCAGGATGCAGTGTGTGCATTGTCTTGTTATGTAAATATGGAAAGGTATCTTTTCACAAAAAAGTTGCATTAATGTCTGAATAATACTCCATCTTATTAACTATAGAATTCTAATATATGGAGACAGTCATGTTCGGGGAACAGCACAGAACATTGTGAGTATCCAAGACAACTTTACAGCTATGGCTCACATTCAGTCTGTAGCAATTATTTCTGCTGTTGTGAAGCTGTGTGTGCTAGATAGTGAATCTTTCTCAGAAAATGATTGTGTCATAATAATGGGAAGTACAAATGATACAGCAAAAGAGCAAGCAAATAATGCTATCAGGCACATGAAAGTGACACTTAGTAAGTTAAATAGCACTAAAGTAATTGTTGTTAACATTATACAGAGACACAGTCTAATGGAACAGTACACAAGGCTTAAAACAATATGTAATAAATGTCACAGTGTGTCTCTGATAAATGTCAGCAATCTAGAAAGAGGCCTGCAGACAGCTCATGGTATACACACAAGTAAAAGAGGCAAAAAGATTGTCAGCAAATTTAGTGTTGTGAAAATTAGACAAAATTCTCCACAAAGTGGTGTAAATAAGTGGATTGCCTTGGAATGACACAACCCACCAAATCAGGATCTGTAACACAAGCAGCCACTACAGGCCGGTGAGGAAAAACTGTAAAACCTGCTGGACAGTTTGGTATCCCTAAATCACCCTGTATGGGCCAGCAGGAAGAACTCAGAGTTAATGTCCTACCCCAGAATTTTGGTAGCCTAAAAATAAGTACAGTTATGTGGAGGAGAAGGAGATTAGAGTTTAATGTCTCATCGACAATGAGGTCATTCGAGATGGAGCACAAGCTTGGTTCGGAAAGGACGGGGGTAAGAAATGGGCCATGTCCTTTCAAAGGAACGATCCCAGTATTTGCCTGAAGCAATTTAGGGAATGATCTGGATATCATTGCAGGTGTTGACAGACCTGATACCGTAGTCATAACTGAGTATTGGTACACTGAAGACCTAATAAGCAATAATCAACCACTTTTCATGAAATTCTGATGTAGCAATCTTCACTGTAAAAGCAAGTAATTTCATTGTTATTGCTATAAGGGCATTCTGCTTAGGAGGAGTCAGAGAATTTGCTGCAAAAAATTTAAGATAGGGTGGAGAAAATATAGTGATTATTGGTGTGTACAGGCCACCTGGGGCTTGTATGGATACCTTTTTCAAAAATGTATCTGTCTCCCTGATAAATATAGATAGTACATTTTCTGGGTTGAATGGCCATGTAAATGTTATAATGACAGGGGATGTAAATATAGACTTATTAAACAATGATGCAAACTCCTAAAAGCTACACCTCCTACTCCACAAATTCAATCTGACCCCAATTATCCATGAGCCAACTAGAGAAACAGGAAACAGCAAAACAGGTCTAGATAAAATAATAACAAACATGACCCATATTTCCCACATCTGTTCTAAACTAGCCATCTCTGATTGTCATGCAATATAGCTACAGTTGGAGGCAAATGAGATGCCCTTCATCACTAAAGAAAACTATGTGTAAGCAAATGATTTATGCATAATGATAACATCAACAGACTGAACTGCATATTTGCACACATACCATGATTTCAGAATGGTAGGTTTTCCTACAATAACTTTGCTGCTGACTTCTACTACTGTTTTGATGCCACATACTCAGTTGTAGCCAGAAAAGTGATACAAACAAAAAATATAAACAGAAGTACCCACTGATGTCACTGAAGCAAGGAAAAGTTAAAATTACTCCATAGTGGAATGTTGAATAAGAGAGAAAATCTCAAGCTAATGGAGACCTTCAAAATGTATCAAGAAGATTAAAAAGATTTATTAGAACTATCCACAAGCAACTATGTTGCTAACAAGCTTTACTTTGTTACTACTGGCATCTGGAGAGTGATAAACTGTTTTAGAGCAGGCAGAGACAAATCCTGTATGGACTTTATTATTGACCACAGCACAATAGTTGTGAAAGACCAACTTGAAGTTGCAAATATTTTCAATGAATATTTTTCTTCAGTAGGGGAATCTGTCACTGACAAACATAATAACCTGTTGTATAATTTTAAAGGCAATTCATCTGAGCACAGCGTATCTCTAGCCCCCAAAAATTGCAAAGAAAGAATGAAAATCATTAGCTCTTTAAAATCCTCCAGTTCTGCTGGGCATGATGCCCTCAATACTAATGAATTATAAGTGTGTAGAAAAACTGTCTCTGTGCCTCTTTGTGTAGCAGTAAATAACATAACAGAACTGGGCACCTTCCCACACAGACTAAAAATTGCCCAGGTAACATCAATATTTAAAAAGGTGACAAATACAAAACTCAAAATTACAGACCAATCTCAATACTTCCTGTCCATTCCAAAATAGTTGAAAAAGTCATATACAAAGGGCATTCAAAAAAGTTTGCACAGTCGTCTATATTTTTTTTAATTTTTTGCAGGAGGAGAATGAAATTTTTTGTGAACATACTTGGAACATTTAGCTATAAGTTGGTATATAAAAGTATTTTCTTTTATTTACAGGTGAGCCTTAATGGACTGTGAAGTAGATGTCAGGTTGTGACAATGGTCGGTGATGGAGTTCCTGTTCAAGATCGGTGATGACTCTGCCATCTCGATTCACAGGAAGTTGCTCCACGTTTATGGCAAAGACACAGTGGATCACAGTAGTATCGTGCAGTGGCTGCAGAGGTTTAAAGAAGGTGATTTCTCTCTTCTGGACAATCCATTGATGGCCGTGAGTGATATGGATAAGGAGAAAATGATGAGGAAGAATGTGTGCGAGGGTCTCATGCAGACCTTTACGGAAGAATGGAAACTGTTTTGACGGCATCATTACCTAGGATGAAACATGGTTATTTTTGTCTTAACCTGAGAGCAAAACCCAATCCATGGGGTGGCGTCATCTGGGTTCTCCTTGGAAGAAGAAACCAAGACTTTGATGAACAGCAGGCCGAAAGATGATGGCCACCTGCTTCTGGGATCAGTGTGGTGTCATTTTCATTGACTTTTTGGAACCTGGCTCCACAATTAACTGGTACTGTTACTGTTTGTCACTGGACAAGCTGTGATGCGCCATCAAGACCCACAGACCACAGCTTCAGGGTCAGCCCATCAGACTACACCAATACAATGCCAAACCACATACAGCCCTTATGACACAGGAGAAAATCAGGAAAATGGATTGGAAAATTGTTCCTCATCCTCCCTACAGTCCAGATTTGGCTCCATCTGATTTTTACCTCTTTGGTCATCTGATGGCCCACCTATGTGGTAAAACTTTTGATAGTGAGGAAGACCTTATTTCCTTTGTCAGGCAACGGTGTAAAAGTCAATCCCCAGAATTTTACCAAAGTGCATCTACATCATGGAAAGAATGTTGGGCCAGATGCATCACAGCTGATGGAGGTTACATTGAGTAGGCTCAATGTATAGCTAAATGTTCCAAGTATGTTCACAAAAATTTCATTCTCCTCATGCAAAAAGTAAAAAAATTAGAGATGACTGTGCAAAACTTTTTGAACACCCTTTGTATAACAGAATCATAAACTTTCTCATCAAGAACAACCAAATGTCTGAAATTCAAAATGGGTTCTTGAAATGTAAATCAATTAGCATAGCAGCTGCTCAGTTAACTGAAGTGTTAGTAAGTGATATTGAGAGCAAGTAACATGTTGCAGGTATATACCTCAACCTGGAGAAAGCTTTTGACTGTGTGAATGTTACTGTTCTGTTAGATAGGCTGTGGAACATTGGCTGCAGAGGTACTGCTCATGACATAATAGTCTTACATGAGTACCTGAAAGCAGTTTGTACTTCTCAAAACTGAAAGTGGTGTTCACAAATCCTAAATCACTAATATAAGATACAGAGTGCCCCAGGACTTGGCGTTGGCTCCTCTTCTGTTTTTGATGTATGTAAATGGTGTAAAATAATGCACACAAAGTTTCAAAGTAGCTCTGTATGAGGATTAGTCATCTGTTGTGTGTAAAATGGAATCATTTAACAAATTAGAGACCCATTGTAAAAATGTGACAAATGAAATTGTTCAGTACTTTAATGAAAGCCACTTAAATGTAAGCACTACTAAAACTTGTCTCAAGGAGTTGAACAACATCAGTTTTAGTGATGAAGTTAAACTGTACATAGGCAATGAATTAGTAAAAAATGAGTTTAATGTAAAATTCCTAAGTTTAACAATTCAAAGCAATCTGAAATGGGATCTACATGTAAGTTATCTAAGAACATATTTGCAATTAGCAAGTTCTGCAAAGACACTGTTGTCCCAAAGACTGACTCCATGTCTTAGTCTCCTCTCACCTGAATTACAGAATAGAAATTTGGGGAGCAACAACCAAAGCAAATCTATATAAGCTATTGCTACTTGAAGAAGGGGCTATAAGAATCATTTGTGGAGCAAAATATAAGGAACCATGCTGTGGCTTGTTTCCAAAAACTGGTGTTCTAACTGTAGTAAACATGCACATTCTAAATGCCCTATTACTTGTTAAAAGACTACAGTCCAGTATTCGTTCTGATTTGCATCAGTACAATTTCAGAAACAAAGAAAAAATTTTCATCAGCAGGCACAGAACAGCACTTTAAGAAAAGCATCCACAATGTGCAGGTTTAAAATTAGTCACCAAGAACTGTAACCTGGTTTTATACATACACAATGAATCATTTGATGGTGAATAAAGTATTATTATTATTATTATTATTATTATTATTATTACTGTCATTATCAGTGAAATTGTACTAACCATATTTTGATTGGTCTGCTGTACTCTAATCAAATGACAGGAACAAATCACAATTCAGAATTCTGGATTAGTGTTTCAGAATCATCTTTCTACAGAGCAAACCATTTTCCAATTTTTAAAATAATTGAAAAGCCACAATCACTTCAATTGTTTATTAGATGACCGGTTTCAGCACTCTGAAGGTGCCATAATCAGATCTGAAATTTGGATTAACATTTATAAAACCATGTGGACATCATGGCATATGAGGCAGACCATCTGATAAAATCATTGTCGCAGCCAATAAAAAATAATAAACTGCTCTCATGGTCGTTCTTTCCATAAAATATAAAACTGAAGTCACCAGATGAAACTACCACTGCTCGTCTATCACCGGTTAGAGTGATGATACCGACCGGTGTTAGGCGAGCAGTGGTAGTTTCATCTGGTGACTTCAGTTTTATATTTTATGGAAAGAATGACCATGAGAGCAGTTTATTATTTTTTATTGGCTGTGACAATGATTTTATCAGATGGTCTGCCTCATATGCCATGATGTCCATATGGTTTTATAAACGTTAATCCACGTTTCAGATCTGATGATGGCACATTCAGAGTGCTGAAACTGGTCATCTAATAAACGATTGAAGTGATCATGTCTTTTCATTTATTTTAAAAACAGAGTGATCGCCCCACGTCACAGCATGTGTTCACTGCATTTTTCAATTCATTGATCAACATAATTTCTGAATGACAATATTTCAACAACTGAGATTTTCTGTAACTTATCTCAGGTCTTTTTATTGTACTGTACACAGTATTCTTTATTAAGTACTTGAAATTATGATGTTATAGATGTTGTGGGGTTTATTTCTATCTTGCTTAGCTAACAGAAAGCAGAAAGCTGCAACAACAATCACATGGAGTATGAGTATTGAAACAGCATTTTCAGAATGGGAGAAATCGCTACTGATGTACCACATTGAACAAAATTGGCTCCATTTTTAACCTTTTCTGTCACTTACCAAAGAAGCAAGGATTGTTCTTTTGCTGACTATGCAAGCATTGTAGTCAAGAGATACAACAGCAGAGAACATAAATGAAATGATCCCAAAATTTCATAACTGTTTCTCATAAACTAGACAAAGAGTGTCCAACTCTCTTTTATATACAACATTATCTCATTCTTAACAAATACTACCAGTTAGATGAAGTTTGTAAAATTTTTGGGTGTGATTCTGATATAATATTGAAATGGAAGTCACATAATATACATCATCTCAAATATCTGAGTTGAATGCCATTTATGTTACAACTAATAAGAGTTATGATGAACCTTCACTCACAATGGACACGGTTTCAGAGAATCTATACAGTTAACAGGTCTGCTTGTAGAAGCCACCTGGGTCAGCCCTCTGGCATGCTCTGGTGAGCCACCAAACAAACAACATTATTTAAGTGATCATAAATGAATGCTCAGCCTATCTTTTATGCTGTATTATTGTTGTCCAGTCAATGTGATCAGTGCTACACCCAACCTGTATCTAACATGTTGCTCTGTAAAGTACTATGTTCCATATAAAATGTTTGTTCTTGCTATAACAAACTTGGCATTGCATGAGGGTTCTTTTTTCTCTGTGTAGTACAGGGCTATGTCACTCGATAAACCTTTCAATGGAAGAAATACTCCAATTTCTCATTGCCCAGCAACAAGGTTTCGTGGAACAACAGTGAATGGACTGCACCTCTTGTCATTGTTAAGAAGCTGATGGGTAAGCTCCATTCCTGAAGTGACTTCCACGTCACGATTAATGGACAGTCAATGATAGATATGTATCCTTTGCCCCTCTCTGATGAGTTACTCACAAAATTGTCAGAGGGCCACTACTTTTCCAAGACCGATTTGTTGAGAGCGTATTCCAGCTTCCTTTGGATGAGGCCACTAGGTGCCTTCTTGTTGCAGATACACTTTTTGGTTTATACCAATATCAATGCTTGCCTTTTGGTGACACTAGTGTGCCCACAATTTTTCAGCATCTTTTAGAACAGCTGACAGCCTCTGTACCCAGATGAATCAAATATCTTGATGTTATAGTTGTTTTGGGTTCTTCCTCCAAAGACCATCTTAGCAGTATCTGATCATTTTTTTCTGCTTTGCTGTGCAATCTTGCCAGATGTCAGTTTTTTCAGCCATCAAATGAGTACCTAGCTCTTCATGTTTCTCACACAGAGATCAAGCTATTGCATTACCACATTGATGCAATTGCGTCTTTGCCAGTGTTTCTAGGTGAAGTTATGTACTAGCATAAGTTTTAACCAAATGCATCCACTTTGGGTCAGCTACTGCATGCACTTTTGTGTAAAAATGCACCCTTTTTTTGGTCCCTGGCTTCTGAGTGAGCACTCACATTGCTTAAACCTAACCTTCCGTCTGTGCCACATGTGGCCACTTTTCAGCTGGGTCAGCATCTTGTCTTGGCTACACATGCCTCTCAGCATGGTCTTCATGAACAAATACACACATGGATTTGAACGGCCCACTGCTTATGCTTCTAAGACTTTAACTCCTCCTCAGCAGCGGTCTTCTCAGACTGAAAAGGAGGCTTTAGCAATTGTGTTCACCCTCAAGAAATTTCATGTCTTCTTGTGTGGTTATAAGTTCAGTTTAATTGTGGATCACAAGCTGTTGGTTGCTCTTTTTAACTCTTCAGCTTCTGTGTTGCACAAGGCAACACATCGTTTGCAGCAGTGAGGCCTCTTCCTTTCTTGTTATAATTATCAGCTCCAATACTGGCCGGTGGCGCAAAAGACCGACGCTGATGCCTTATCTTACCTTCTGATTAGGCTGGACCCGGCATTTGATCAGGGTGAGTTTGGTTTGTCTCTATTTAGACATTGAGAAACAGAATGTGGTCGATGGTTTTCCCATCACTAGTGCCACAATAAAACCAGATAAACACCAGATGTTACCGCGGATCTTGTGCTTAGCCGGATCCTATCTTCTGCGTCTTGTATGCCTTGCATAATTACTTCACCCACCAGCACAGCCTTTCTGTGCTTAATAGGGTTCTTTTGTCAGCTACAGAGGACTCTGCACATTGGTTTGTGATTCCCACTTCCTTATGCCATAATGTACTGCGACTTTAGAATGTTGGAAATTGAGGGACTTCTCACACCAAAGTTTTTGACTGCCAACTTGGGTATTAGTCAGGCATAGATGGGGATGTTGCAGAACTTACCACAACTGTGTTCAGCAACAGGCAGCCCTACAGGCTTCTTTTTCCCCCTGGCCAATGCCAAGGTGCCAGTGGGAGAATCTACATGTTGATTTTGCTGCGTCCTCCCTAACTCAGTATTGGCTCACTGTAGTGGATGCCTGTTCCAAGTTTCCCTACATGGCGTATTGCCCATCGACATCCATGGTGACCACTGTTTTGACCCTGTGTAAGATATTTATAATTGAGAAACTTCCATAGACTGTGGTTACTGATAACAGCTCCCAATTTGTTTCTCAAGATTTTATATTTCTTTGTCAGGCTAGTGGTATCAGCCATCTCACAGCTCCCCAGTTTCATTCTCACTGTAATGGTGAGGTTGAACACGTGATTTAGATGTTTAAAACTCAGATGCAGAAGTATATATCTGGCAGGTCCCCTGAAGCTGTTTTAGACAGTTTCTTGAGTTCGTACTGTTTCACTCCAATGAGGGACAAGAGCCTGGTAGAACTGGTACATGGACACCAACCAAGGAACCTCCTTCACCCACTCCATCTGACACCATGTGTGCTCACATTACCAGCCCCATGACAGTTCTGGCTGGGTGTGCCTGATTGGGCTCATGGTTTCGGCCGCAGGCTGAACTGGGTTCCTGCTGTCATCAAGTGTCACCGAGGCCAGTGTCTGTGTGTCATCCACACTCCTGATGGGCAGCCATTCCATCACTTCAATAAGCTGTGGCCGTGCATGGTGGGGCCCGTTATGGAGGGCCTTCTACCTACCCCACCTCCAACACAGCTGATGCATGTTGCTGCATTGCAGACAGTCCGGTTTGTGCCACAGAGGGGTCATTGCCTAGCAGATCACTGTCTGGGGTTCCTACCTCAGCCCTGACTCCTCAACTGTAATCACCAGTGCAGTCCCCCCTCCACCAGATGCCACAGCCACCGCTAACAGTTCCATTGCTGCATCCTGTGCGGCCACCATCTCTGATGTCCCCACTGACACCTCTGGGACTGAACAATGACGTCAATGATGATGTCACTATAGAGATGCCATTCCTTGTCCTACCCTATGGCCTCTCATGAGAGGGGAGACAGCATACCAGCACACCCCCTCATAATTTCTGCACCAGCCACCAACATTGGGTGATGAAATGGACATCACCATCATCACTGGTATTTTCCATCACTCATAATCTCGATGCCTTGAGAGATCAGTGTTTCTTTTTTCCTTTTTCATGGTACCAGTGCTTTGTCTGTATTAGTGCTTTTTAGTACCAGTGCGTCTTTTCTGTATCATGCATTTTTCTTTGCTCAGTGTTTTTATGTATGTGTGTATTTATGTAGTTATCCCACCCCTAAAAGTGAGGAGTAATGTACTAACACTTATGATGGATGCAGTTTCAGAGAGAGCACGTCCATACAGGTCACAGGCCTGCTTAAGGGCTACTTGGGTCAGTCACCTGGCATGTTCTGGTGAGCCGTCAAAGAAACAGTATTACTGAAGTAATTGCAAGCGAGTGCTAGGCCTATTATTTATGATGTATTACTGTTGTGCAGTCAATGTGTCAGTGCTATGCACAACCTGTATCTTACATGCTGTTCTATAAAGTACTATGTTCTATATACTGTATTTTTTCTTGCTATAACAAGTTATTTTATTTATTTATTGCCCAGAAAAAAAAACAATGAAGATAAAATATGGTTTTCATCTTCTCTTGCAGTGAGCTCTTTCAACTGCTGTATATATTGGTAACAGTCTGGTGTTAAATCTGTGTTATCCACTCACATCATACTAGTTTAGCAGTGTTTGCCACAAGAGTTATGTGAGGAAACATCATGATTATTTTTATGCACCTTCTTTTCACCATCATCTTTTCCATCACTTTCTTCCATGATGAGAAATATTGTTGCGACAATGTGAAGACTTCTGCAATATGTATCATATTAGTACAGGATAGGCATAAGGATTTGTGATAGTTGTGTATGAAGCACCTTGTGCAAGCATCTCTTAGGTAACCACTGTGAAATTTGAATTCTGTACATTGTCTCCATCCATCAATATACACCTAATTATGATGTTTGCAGATCTTATCAGTTCGCTGACTGCATGCAGAAAATCATAAATTATTAAGCTACTGTATTTTTAAACTAAATACCTCATACATTTAAAAACTAAACTCACAATATTTCATTCATTTGAAGAACTAGTTGGTGAAGACCACTGTCAGCTACTGTGTTCATCGAACAGCAAAAATTTAGATACAGCTGTACCTGAAGTTCGTAAGTTGGCATTACTAACTGTACCTTCACCATGTACAACATGTTTCTTGTTTGACACTTCAGTTGTTAGGGAACACTGTGTCTTTACTTACAGATTACTGCAATATTTTGTAAGGATATCAGCAATAAAATCACTAATCAAGAAATATATACTGATTTTATGTGAAGGTTAAAAGGGGAAGACCAAATAGTGGTCTGGAATTAATATTGAGTCCTATAAATTGTGAAATAATTGTATGGAGGAAACTTTGCATACATTATGCTGGTTATTAGTATGAAGCATGCAACAATGAATTAAGACTGTTTTCCTTACATTTGTTTGAAAGAAATTACATATTATTTCTTCTGCTTCTTCTTCTTCTTCAGAGAAAGAATCTCTCTGTGTGTGTGTGTGTGTGTGTGTGTGTGTGTGTGTGTGTGTGTGTGTGTGTGTTTGTGTGTGCATGTGTAATAGGTGGGGGGGACAGACAGAGAGAGAGAGAGAGAGAGAGAGAGAGAGAGAGAGAGAGAGAGAGAGAGAATATATAAAAAAGACTGTACTGATCCCTTACTTGTCATTCACAAAATGTAGCCATTCCCCTGGATGCTTCTTTTTTTGTTTTTAAAGCAAGAATTGTGATGGTGATGGTCTCAGGGGGAACACTAGAATCCAGCTCTAGCGCTCCCAGGTTCAGTCCTGTATAGGGACAGGGATTTTGCCTTGTTCTAGTCCCTTCGGGATGGCTACAGGTCAACTCAGTCAGCTATCAAATGAGTAGTGTGATCTTTCTTGGTAAAAGGTGGCTGGGGTGGTGGTGTGACCACTGTACTGCTCATAGTGTTGTAGTAAAGACAGGCCACACTGTACCTGCTATCAGGTTAATAGTTCAGTCATGGGCCTGTGCTACAGACTTCATTTTTACTTTTACTTGACTTTTAATGCAAGAATACATAAATAACACATCCATTATTGAATGGCATAAATGAATTCCTGTATGTAATCATTTCTAAATCTCCATTATTGGTTAAGAATCAGCCAACAACTGTAGCCCAACTTCTAGAACATTATTGTCATGAATCCTACTCTGTAAGTATGCAGGGTGTGTCACACATTTTGCTACAAACGTCTGGGGGAGCTGGGGCACATCGTAATGTTTGAGAATTGCATAGTAACATGTGGTAGCTATCATCATTGTATGCCACTAGGTGATGTTATACATGAGAGTACTGGAGAGGAACATGACGATTTCCTCATTCAAGCACTAGTCAGCATAAGGAGTATGGAACAGTATAAGAATGGCGAACTTGCAGGCATGAACTTAATGTATGGAATAGCTGAGTGCAATGAACGAGCTGCTGGATGCATTTGTTGAGAACACTTCCCAGATAGACATCAACCACACCACAGTTTCTTTAGATGTTTACACTGGAATTTGTGTGAGTTCAGGGCATTAGGATGTGGCAAGGGTAGTGAGGGCAGGCCACAACTGGCACATTTGATCATTTGGGATGAAAGTGTGTTGGATGCCATGGAGAGTAATTCAAATACTGGGATATGTGTCATTGCCTTGGATTTAAGAATGTCTCATACCAGTGTCCAGCATGTTTTGAATTCTGAGTCCTTACATGCCTTTCATCTCAAAAGAGTGCAGTTATTGCATCCTGATAACCATTGAACATGTGTGCATTTCACACAGTGGTTTCTGCAACATAGTGTCTCAGATGTCCATTTCCCAGCTTATGTATGATGAGGCCAGATTCACCACAGTCACCACAATGAGCATTTGTGGACACCAGAAAACCCCCACAGTGTGTGCCACTGCATAGCACATCATCACTTCACAGTCAATGTGTGGGAAGGTTTGTCCAGCAAGTGCTTAGTCGCATCATCCATTTTATCATCCCACTGGACCATGACAAATTATCAGAACTTTCTGGAAGAGATTCTTCCCAGCTTGCTTGAAGATGTTCCGGGAAATTTCAGGCACAGCATGTAGTTCCAACATGATAGGGCACCTGCTCATTTTGGAATGGTTGTTTGTAGGTGTTAGAACAGGTCATTCCTGCCTCAACGAGTTGGGCATGGTGGTCTGGTTCCCTGGCACCCACATTCATCAGATTTGTGAAGCCTTGATTTCTTTCTGTAGGGAGCCATGAAATCATTCATTTATCCAAATCCTGTGGAGCCTGAACTGGACCTCATCACAAGAACTGTCTGCACAGCTGCTAAAACTAAAGAATCTCCTGGTGTGCTCAAGCATGTCTGGCCATCAGTCCTCTGTTACTGTCAGGCATGCATGGAGTCTGATGGTGCAGACTTTGAGCATCTGTTGTAACATTAAAGCTGTATTCACATCCTATACCATGTGTACTCATTATGTCCAAAAATGTTTCAGACGAATTACTCTTTTGTTCTCTTTCAGATCTGCAGCCTCTGCTACCACCTACCTCCTCTGACATTTGTGGCTATGGATTGCTGTGCAATTCCCAGTCCTTATGATGTACCCCACCTCCCTTAGTAGTCTGTTGCAACATTTCTGGGACACTCTGCATATTACTTTCTATTTTTAGTATGCTTACTGAATAATGCAGTAACAGCCCAACTTCCTGGAAGCAAGAGTATTATTTTAGTTTTACAACTTGGTGTGACTTCTTTCTTTGTGAAAGTTGCATAACTGCTATAGATTAATCCATTAATTCATTGAAATATCATATTATGAAAACTCCATCTGAGACAATATGGAACTAGTCACAATATACACTATCACAGACATAAAGCTAATATTGATTGCTTCTGCTATGTACAGTCAGTTATTTGCATGCTCCATGGGACATAATTGCAATTTCTCATCACAGTAAGGAATGAGTCAGTTTACAATTGGAATAAACTTCCTCAATAGGGAATATGTTAACATCCTGATATCTTACCAGTGACCAGTGATTGTAATGCAGACGTAACAGCCCTGGGCCAACACTTTCCTGCTATCTGGATGGGCCTGCTAAGACATGACTCTGCCACTCCAGTGGGAGCACAGTTTCAGCCCATAGCCCCTACAGACCCTATATACAATTCCACGACTTTTTTAGTGGTGGTATCACTGATGTCACGGCCTCTGGAGTGTGATTTACACTGCAGCCTAGAACAAGGCTTTTGCCGCAATGGATAATTGTCTCTTGACCTTGCAGTATTTTCTGGGAGAAGACTGCATGCCTCAAGACATCTCCCAACAGTCTAAGCCCGGTGGCATGCCTATATGGTCATCAGCTCAGGACACCTCTGTCTCTTATCTACCCACTAAACCATGCCATGAAGAAGACTCTGCAGGTTTTTTCACATACTCTGCACACAGGATACTTTCCAGAAAAGTCTAAGTAGTCATAGCCACATGTGGGTTAGACACTGCATCCAGTCCTGGGCTCTTCCTGATTGCTGAAACATGACAATGGCACCCTCCAATTTCACAACTGGTGTCAATGAACACTGCTCCTGGAATGATTAGTCCTGTCACTGTACATGTGAGGTGGTGCTACATGACGTGGGAATGACTCCACCATCTCTCCCCTAGGGGAGGAGGGATGCTGTACTTGATACTGGCAATGCTGCCCTAGAGTACTTCATCCTATCAAGACAGTTCCACATGACATCAAGATGGTTCCACCACCTCTTCCCTATGGGCGGAGGGATGCTGTATCCTAGTGCTATACCCTACAATTTCAGCTAAATTACAACAAAGCCTAGATTGATGGGTCGCCACAGCAGTAAACACCAACCACCTGTAAATAATAACATCAAATGGCATCCCCTACCAGTGAATAATAATACTGGTTCGCATCCAATAGAGATAAATAACAACATGTTTACCAGCTGGCCTGCAGAAGGCTTCACACAGACTCATGGCACCAGCATCACCAATTGTGGCACCTGCATCACCACTGATAGTGCTACAGTCACTGGACTGTTTTCCTATACTGGTCACATACCTGCCTGGTAATGGAACATGTAACCTTCGGTAAAATGAGTATTTATGTGGCTGCCCTGCACCTAGGCAGCATATGCCATTTGCATATCAAATCCTGGGTCAACACTGCTCAGGCCCAATGAACAACTGAGCCATTACCAGCATGTAGCCATCACTCTCACCCCTGACCACTGCCTTGTTGAACTAAAACTCTACTGTAGCCAGTCAGCAAGCAACTAAGCCATCACCAGTGCAGGTCCATAATGCTCACTATTGACCACAGATTTGTGGGACTCAGCATTCAAGTGAACAGTAATCTCCTATTTTGGATTTAGCCTCCAACAGATTATGAGCCTTTCCTTATGTGGACTTAGTCACCAAGTGAACAATTAACTCCTTGAAAGTGATAATGAAGACTTTCAAATAAGCTATTTTGATCTTAAAACAAACATACATTGTTTCTAGAAAATTCATGGGGAACTTTGAAAATCCCTGTGTGAAGAAGAACTTCCTCATCATAAAACATCATAAAACATCATAAAAAGGTAACTGTAGGACTTCCATGCAGGAAGTGAACTATATGAAAGTCTAATACCACAGATACAGTTGTATATGCTTTATTAACATCAGGAGTACAACAGAAACACATATGCCAAACATGGAGATCAGCAACAGACTAACTCCAGAGAGAGTGCACCTATCCTCCCAACTTATATTAGTATCAAAGATTGTAGTTTATGACAAATTTCTCATTTCTGATGGGTGAAGTCTTCAAATATCTGTCATTTTGATTTTGAAGCATATAGTTAATGACAATTAATTCACTATGTATTTTATTTTCATATATTTTGCTTTTTTATGCTTTTGTATTAATATTTATAACGTAATAGTCCAATATTTCACAATTTTTTTTTTATTTTTATACTTTGTGCATCTATAAACCTTAAGCGGATGCACTGTTTTTTGTAACACAAATGGGTGTGCAGTGTACTTCGTATACACGTAAGGAAAAGCTCTCTTTTAAGTAACCAAGGTAAACATTTATGAGCAAAATCACAGTTTAATCTTATTTGAATTAAATAACAATAAAATAAACTTACATAATGTGAGCTATTACACTGTTTAATTAAACAATAATGAAATGAACTTTCCTTATACCACTTTGTTGCCACGACAAGTGTTATCCCACACTAATGACCCACACAAAACAGTGCAGTTGTATCATATCCCAGCCAACTGCTTATTTGATTACTATCATGTAGACAACTGCCTCATTGTGAGACTGTGCTGCTAGCTCATAGTCTGGATCATCTGCTTGTAGAGGTTGAAACTTTTTTCTCACCTAGCTTGCTGTTTATTTTATATTACTACTGATCAGTTGGCCATATGACAACACAATTTATCACTGTCTTAGCTGAAGCAATAATGAAGGAATGGGTACGGGCTTGCAAGTGTGAAACAACAATGGAACAGTGAAAAACAATTTTATTTGTGGCTGGTGCACTTTATACACAGGCACACCCACTTCAGGGTTAAATAGGCATCATGCACAAAGCCATAGTCAGTCACTCAGTATGCAGATGTCTGTGTTAATCAGATAGTCTTTGCCATTTGGGAATTTTGTCAAACAACTCATTTTGTATGTATATTACTGATCAGTGTTGTAAAATCTTTGATATAACATTACAAGCTAGTTGATTAGCATGGGTTTAGTAACAATAAAAGTGAATGAACTAAAAAGTAAAATTATTAACTGAGCCTCTGATGAGGACTGGATAGGTAACATTGCATGAGACTGATGAGGTATATCTATCAGGTCACAATCCCTTCTGTTCTCCTGTCTTTTATTATTTTGCACCCCATTGCCCCTTCTCGTGTCCAGTCACTGTTTTCAAATCATCTATCTCCATTTCTATGTCTCCCATTTCCATTGAAATTCTTTTCTAATGCCAACATCCTCATATTCATTTCTACAGTTTCCATCTTCCATGATTCCCCCATTAAAGCTCCAATTCCACCATATATTGGTCATTTCTTTCATTAAATTTTTTCTAGTACTTATTTCCAAAGCCCAAAGTCCAGTTAATCTATGTTGAGGAAACTCAAAGAAAAGGGGGACAACATCAAACACATAGACATGGCATACTTCTTACAGAGTGACATATGTATTTAGGACAATAACAAAAGATATTGGTGTAAAGAGATATGCTACATGGCAAAGAGATTAAAATAACTTCTCTTCAAAGAGATTAAAATAACTTCAACACTTCCCCTAAATATTTACATTGCTAAATGCAGTACTTACATTCCAACTAATGATTTAAATATGCAAGCCAAACATATGGTATTGGGTTGCTGAGAATACCTGCCACTTGTTTATCGCCCAGTACATGCTAGGAAACTAACTTGCTTTCTTGATTCTTCTCATGTGTATGGCGCATATAAACATCATTGTTCTTTGATCTCTTGTGAAATTCAGGAGCTTTGCTTAGTTTAATGGCACTTGGATTACTACTACTACTGCTACTACATCAACAAGGACAACAGGAACGCTCCAGTGCCAAAATTTCTTCATGGAATTCCAATAGCCATATTGCTGCTATGGCAGCTGCATATTCCAACTTGGTTGTTGACAATGATGAGCATTATTTGCTCAGGTAACTGTTCCTCCACATAATCTTATGGCCACTGTACTAACTGAGCATCGAGTTGCTGGATCACTGGCATAATCAACATCAATATACATCTCAACTCTTCCATTTGCATGCTTTATATCCAACAACACTGAACCTTTGATATACTTTAGAACCATTTTTTACCAAAAACCAGTGATTTTCTTGAGGTTTCTCTAAAAAATTTTACACGCAGCTCATTATAAATGCCAAATCAGACCTTGTACCAACAGCTAAATATATAAGACAGCCAACTGCTTCTTGACATGGAGCATTTGTTAGTTTATCATTGGTCAGCACATCTGGTTGTAGATATTGCTCAATTGGAGTTGACACAGGATGTGCCTCTGTCATGTTAAACTGTCAAAGCATATCTTCAGCTTAAATTAATTGGTTAATGTCTACTGATTCATTCTCTTGATGTATAATATTAATATTTAAGAAGTATCCTACTGGCTCTGTAGTAATCTTAAACAGATCTTGATTTTTCCTCAGTAAAACTTCAATGCCATAGTTCTTACTTGCAGGTATTAACTCATCATCAACATACAGAACTACCATAAATTTATCATTACAGCCTTCTCAGTAAAGAAGGCAGGGATCTGCCTTACTTTATGGAACCCCAAGATTCACTATGAAGTCCTTGAACCATTGAGTCCAGTACCTCAGAGATTGTTTCAATCCATGTAAGCTTTTATGTAGTTTGCACACCAGATCAGTCCTACCAGTGAATCCCTCAGGCTCCTGCATATATATCTCTTCTTCTAGGGATCCATCCAGAAAAACAAATTTTGCATCAAATGGGCTAAATGAAAATGTTTGTTAGCAGCAAAACTCAAAATTGTTCAAACTGTGTCACCTCTAGCAATAGGACGAAATGTTTGATTATAGTCAATACCTTCTTTCAGACTAAATACATGTACAACAAGACTTGCTTTATAATTATCAATTTTACCATGAGCTTGATGCTTAATTCTATAAGTTCAGTGGTTTGCCATGGGCCTAAAATTTGGGGGCAGAGGTTCCAAAGCCCACATATCATTTTCCTCCAATGAAGCCATTTCTTTCTCCATTGATTTTCTCCAATGTTTATCATCTACAGACTTAATAGCTTCTGTATAAATCTTAGGCTCATTTACCTCAGCCAGAATCATTTCAATAATGTTGATATGATTCCTTGAGTTGTCACCCATTTCTCAATCTCTCCCCCTACAACTTAAACACAGTTGTATCAACTTCATGATGAATATTGATTCTTCATCACTCATTTAACTTGGCAGCACTGCCACTACCTTTCCAATTTTCTCAGATACAAAGACAAAATCCTTGCTACAAGTAACCAATTTGTCTGATTTGTTCCACACTGGAAAGCCATCAGTGGCATCAGAATATCCAGAAAGGTTAGTGATTTTCCTTTTGGAACCCCTTTCCTTTGTCTTTCCTTTTGAATATGAACAAAACACTTTGTCCCAAGAATATGAAGCTTGTTTAGCTCTAATATCTTTACAGTGAATACTTTGTTGGGTGTTCTAATATTCACATGACTTGTACTGGTTGTATTTAACACATAAACAGCTGTGTTTACTGCTTCTGCTCACAAAAGCTTAGGCAAACCATGAACTAGCAATATGGTTTGAACTAGTTCCACAACACTTCTGTTGTGTTGCTCAGCACACCTGCTCTGCTCTGGAGTGGAAAGATATGTGACAAGAATTGTACAGCATTTGGTTTCACCAAATCTTTAACTTCAGTTTTCTCAAATTCACATACTCCAAAAAACTAAAATGCTCTTGGTGATCAGCCACAAAAGTTTTTTGCAGTGCTCAGTATTTCCACAATTTTTTCTGTAGTCTCAGACTTTTGCCTGAGAAATCCAGCCATACATGATCTTGAAAAATCACAGGTAAAATACAGAAAATATTCAGCTCCTCCCAGCTATTTACACTCTGTGGGTCCACACAGATCAATGTGAATCACTGCTCCAGGTGTTGTAGCACACTGTTGTCATGACTGAAAACTGCTCTGATGCTGCTTCTCATTAATGCATACTTCAGAAAATTCTATGCCAAAGTGTTCAGCATCAACACCAAATGGCTTCAAGAATTGTTGAACATGTTTGTTCTGATGATCCAAGCATTCATGCCAAATTTGCAAAGATTCCTTGGCTGCAAGATTTACTTAAAGATCAATTAGCTTTGTCACTCAAATCAACACCTTCAATAAATTGCTGCTACATATACCACATGCTTTAGCAACATCATTGTTTCAATTCACACTTGTCTTTTAATGAACTAAAGTCTAATTCCTTGTCCATAGCAGATGACACAGGAAAGAGATTTCCTCACCATTCTGCAGTATAGAAAAATTTATCCATATGGCATAACTTAAATTCTCCATCAGTAAAAGCTTCAAAATAAATAGTCCCTTTTCTTAATTGAATGGTTGCCCATACATATCTGCAGTGGTTTTGTGAGTCTAGTAAATGATTCATACCACTCAGTTGTCTTAGTTATGTGATTTGTCACTCCACAATCAGCAACCCATGAGCCATGAGTCCTCATCTAATTCTGCACTCATTACTTCACCAATGAAAGCCTACTAGAGACAGTTCACTTTTATTTTGGTTATGGACATTTTTCTGGTTGTGTTTGATTGTCTGAGACTTGGACTCTTTTTTTTATTATTTCTTTTAATATGACAAAATACGCCACAATGAAAACTTTTAAGCTTCTTTTTGTTTGTTTACTTTTTTGTACTTATTTGAAAAGGTAACATTCTTTCCAGTGGTACTATCTACAGTTCTCATTTCTTTAATATTTGATATGGCAGTGAACAGTTAATCTAACTTGTCTCATTTTCTCCCTCCGAAAAGCACAACAGCTTCCATCGGATGTTAACACATCCATTAAATGTTTAAGTGTCTATTGATCTTCAGATCTTGTCCACCATATGTATAATAAACTTTCAAAACTGTCAGGACACGTTTCAAGTGGTCACACCATTAATGATGATTCATCAAGTCTCACACTGAGTTGCCACAAGCAAACAACCATGTTTTCAAACTGAGAGAAATGTCTAACTATGTCATCACCTGAAATCATATGAAAATTGAAAAATTCTGACTAAACAGAATGTGTACCTTGTCTTCTGTTCAAACATCGTATGTAGCTTGTCCCACATATCTCATGCACTCTTGCAAGTAACCAACAACACCATGAGTATTGCTTCAACAGTTGTAATGATTATCTTACTCATTGCATTATAGCTCTGTACCATGTCTTTAGCACAGAATTAACCACATCTGTTTCTGCTGTTGTAGCATCTGCTGGCAAAGCTGCTGGTTTTTGCACATTACCAATACACAGATGCATGTAATGTGTTTAGTACTGCAAACTTACACACTATCCTGTTTTCAGAGACACACATTTTCTCAGTGCCATAGAAATCCTTTACAGCCTTGTAAAACAGTTCAGATCTGCAGCACAAAGATTCCGCACAAGAACATAATGCACAATTATTCATACGTGATATAACCATGCAAATCACATAAAACATGCAAATGTGTTTCTGTTGGTACAAGCAGTACAATAATAGTACTCAGATTCTTTCTTGAACCACAGAGTGGACCCATAACCTATTGTACAAATGTAAAGAAAATGGGACAACTTAGAGCACATGCATGGTGTAGTTCTTACAGCACGACCCACGTATTTAGGACAACAACAAAAGATGTTACATACATAACATACGTTGCTACATAACAAAGGGCTCGATAAAAACATGTCACTTCAACACTGTACATATTTCAGAAACTGCTCTAATTCAAATCTGATATCTTCCCTGGTAATAACCTGTTCACATGTTCTACATTTCCCTTAGTAGTAGATATTTTGAGATATTCCCTGATACTGAAATATCCTAATGAAATAAAACACAAATATTAAACGAACATACTTATATTTTTTTCCCAGAAGTTCACTTTGTTGGATGTCCACAGTCCTTTCTTCACTTCATGTGCAATTTATCACTTTTGACAGAAACTGCATTACCACCAGCTCTCCAACATTTAAATATGGTTTTATTTGTGGTGCTGATAAATAAACAGTACAATGTTTTATATAAAAATCCCAGAAGATACCTCAAATATAATATCCTCTCCTATTTATGAAGTATTTTTTTGAGAATTAGGTATATTATTAGTTATGATATAAGGAATTTCCATCTGTTGTAACATCAAGTTGAACACATATATTTCAAAACAACACAACACATATAAGTCACTGAGCAAGTTGACAAAGCAAGACATGTGAACAAGGTAACATTCGAATGAACACTGAGTCCAAGTCTAGCGGCCGCTGCCTGGCTGGCCGCTTAGGTGGCGCAGCTGCTGCATGGCTGGCAGACAGCGCCACATGTAGAGGACGCGCGTAATTGCGCGGCGGCGGTTTGAATGATCGGCTGCACTGGTCTTGATGGAGGTGGCCTGGAGATTGCTAACGTCCATAGGCGGTGTTTGACTACCCGTAAAGTCTCGAGGAGGAGGCTTCCCGTACGGACGGAAATGTCCCCGATGATAACGGGTCGAGATGACAGGAGACGTAGGGGTCGAATCTGCTGGGGCCCCGTGCACCAATCTGCCCGTTGTGGCAAGTCCAGTTGATATAACAGGAGACATGGGCGATGCGTCGACGTCCGTAGGAGGAGGAGGCGAGTAGATTGACTCCGATAGATGATGGTCATCCGGTTCCTGCATGGGCACGTCTCCTGGTGGCGTCCGTGAGATGACGGTGAGAGGGCTGCGTTATGAGTATTGAGAGATGCCAAGATCCCGAGCGTCAGGTAGAGCCGAAGGTGGTGTGGCGGCATTCGGAAAAGGCGTTGCCGGCACACGAGGCCGAAGCTGGTCCGAATGTCACACTGCAACACCCGTGTCCATCTGGATTTCATACAGGCGTCGGCCACGGTGTCTTAAGATGCGGCCCGGACTCCATTTTGGCCGCCTGCCATATCCCCGTACCCAGACGAGGTCGTCGGCGGTGAACCGGCCAAGTGAAGGCACCCGCGGCCGTGAGGTGGAAGGCCGCAGAAGATGAAGTAGTGTGCGGGGCTGTCGGCCATCTAAGAGCTCAGCCGGGCTGTGGTCGCCCATGGGGGTGAAACGGTAAGAAGCCACAAACTGGAGAAGCGCATCATCAGCAGCAGAAGAAGTCAGAAGTTTCCGCATCTGAGCCTTAAATGTGCGGACCAGTCGTTCGGCCTCACCGTTTGATTGTGGATGGAACGGCGGGGCCGTGACATGCATAACGCCGTGACGAGCACAAAAATCCGCAAATTCTGACGAGGCAAATTGCGGACCATTATCAGTAACAAGAGTAGAGGGAAGGACTGCCAAAGAAAAATTGCGGGAGAGAACACTTGTGGTTGCCGCGGTGGTAGGCGATGTGCAACGGACAATGAAAGGAAAGTTAGAGTAGGCGTCAATTACGAGGAGCCAATAAGTACCTAAAAAGGGTCCCGCGAAGTCAGCATGAATGCGCTCCCAGGGCGTCTCAGGCGAAGGCCACGGTGACAAAGATGACTTCGGGGCGGTGGCCTGTGACGCACAAGGGCCGCAGGCAGCGACCATGTGTGCGATTTCAGAGTCAATGCTGGGCCAGTACACATGATGGCGCGCCAGAGATTTCGTGCGAGACACACCCCAGTGCCCTTGGTGAAGGAGGCACAAGACCGAAGCACGCAAAGACGCAGGTACCACAACACGCGGCGATGCATTGTCGGTGGAAAGGAGGATAACACCATCCCTAGCCGTGAGGTGGTAGCGCAAAGCGTAGTAGTTCAGCAACGGATCAGAAGTCTTAGCGGACGGACGATCTGGCCAACCCTTCTGAATACAGCGTAAAACCTGGGAGAGGGTAGGGTCAGAACCCGTAGCAGCCGCCAGCCGGTCCCTGGTGATGGGGAACCCGTCCACAACCCGCTGCTTGGCAACATCCAGGTGGAAACACAGAAGTTCGTCCCTATCGAATGCCAGATCAGGACCCATGGGAAGGCGAGACAGTGCATCAGCATTCGCATATTGAGCAGTCGGCCAGAAATGAATCTCATAATTGAAACGAGTCAAGTAAAGAGCCCAACGTTGGAGGCGGTGTGCAGCCTTGTCGGGAAGTGACGATGATGGATGAAACAAGGAAGCAAGTGGTTTGTGATCTGTAAAAAGATGAAACTTGGAGCCATAGAGCAAAACACCAAACTTATGAAGAGCGTAAATAATGGTCAAAGCTTCTTTTTCAATTTGAGAATACTTTTGTTGGGCATCCCTGAACGTTTTGGAAGCATAAGCAATGGGTTGTTCAGAGCCGTCCGGAAAACGGTGCGCAAGGACTGCACCGACCCCGTATTTACAGGCGTCCGTGGCAAGAGCAAGATGTTGGCCAAGTCGATAAGTAGCCAGGCACGGGGCCTGTTTCAGCATAGCCTTCAGTTTGTGGAAAGCCACATCGCATGACGCGGACCAGTGAAAAGGCACGTTTTTATGCAACAGGCGATGCAACGGCTGAGCCACCGACACAGCAGACGGTAAAAACTTGTGATAGTATGCGATTTTCCCAAGAAGACCTGCAGTTCCTTAACAGACGTAGGGCGAGGAAGGGCATCGATCGCAGTAACAGTTTGCTGAAGAGGACGAATACCATCCCGAGAGAGTTGAAACCCCAAGTACCTGATAGATGCCTGAAAAAAATTGTGATTTCGGAAGATTACACTTAAGACCGGCAGTCTGTAAGACATGAAAAAGTGTGCGGAGGTTCTGAAGATTTTCTTCAGTGGTGGAGCCAGCGACAACAATGTCTTCCATGTAATTTATACACCCAGGGACAGGGAGCAATAATTGTTCCAAGAATCGTTGAAAGAGAGCAGGGGCGCTGGCAACCTCGAATGGCAATCATTGGTATTGATAGAGGCCGAAAGGCTTGTTAAGGACCAGAAACTGCCGGGAAGCAGTGTCGAGAGGAAGTTGTTGATAAGCTTCAGACAGGTCAATTTTAGAAAAATACTGGCCACCCGCAAGTTTAGTGAACAATTCTTCAGGTCGGGACATAGGATAAGTGTCGATGAGGCATTGTGCATTTACAGTGGCTTTAAAATCGCCACAGAGACGAATATCACCATTGGGCTTAGCAAGAACAACGACAGGAGAGGACCAATCACTGGAAGTGACAGGAAGCAAGACCCCTGAAGTATTGAGACGATCCAGCTCCCGTTTTACCCGATCACGAAGGGCCACAGGAATGGGCAGAGCCCGAAAAAATTTAGGCCGAGCAGTGGGTTTGAGCGTGATACGAGCTTCAAAGTCGTTTGCACGGCCTAACCCAGGAGAAAAAAGGGAAGAAAATGCCGTCGGCAAGGAATCCAATTGAGCATAAGGAATAGTATCAAGACGATATTGACAGAGTCATCTATGGAGAACCCAAAAACGCGAAAGGCATCGAAACCAAAAAGATTTTCTGCGTTGCTCTGGTCGACCACAAATATGGGAACAGTGCGAACGACGGATTTGTAAGATACTTCAGCATTAAATTGTCACAAGAGAGAAATCTTCTGTTTATTGTACGTCCGTAATTGCCGAGTGACAGGTGGTAGGAGTGGAGAACCCAACTGAAGATACGTCTGAGAATTAATTATAGTGGCAGCAGAACCGGTATCCACCTGCATGCGAACATCCCGACCAAGGATTTGGACAGTGAGGAATAACTTCCCGGAAAGGTAAGAAGTGCAATTGACAGACAACACAGAAGCAGAATCAGCGTCACGGTCATGACCATCAAGTATGCCGTCGGATTTGCAAACGGCAGACACATGACCCTTCTTTTTGCAATTGTGACACACGACCCAACGTTGGGGCAGTCCTCCCGTGAATGTTTCGTAAAACACCGCGGACATGAAGGAAGTTGTCCTGGGCTTTGCTGCAGTTTCTTAGAGGGTTCTTGACGGTTAGGCCGAGGCTGTGCGTGGGAGCGTACTGCGGCCACATCGGCCGGCGGGGACACACCGCACGCGTCGTCAACAGCGCACAGTGGTTGTATTTCCCCGACATCACCCCACGCCTCTATTTGCGCCCCAGCGGCGCGAGAAATTTCAGAAGTCTGCGCGATGAATAGGACTTCATCTAGAGTCGGATTTGCCAACTGAAGGGCACGTTGCCGAACTTCTTTGTCGGGCGCCGACCGGATAATAGCATCCCGTATCATGGAATCGGCATAGGATTCTTTGTGAACGTCTGTAACAAATTGACACTTGCGACTGAGGCCGTGAAGTTCAGCAGCCCAAGCGCAATAGGATTGATGCGGTTGTTTTTGACAACGACAAAAGGCAACACGAGAGGCTACCACATGCGTTTGCTTTTGAAAATGGACAGACAGAAGTGAGCACATTTCAGCAAAGGACAAAGACGCAGGATCTTTCAAAGGAGCCAATTGCGACCACAACCGATACATTTGAGGTGAAATCTATGAAAGGAACAGAAACTTACATGTTTGTTCGTCCGTGACATGAAATGCCAAGAAGTGCTGTCGAAGACGGTTTTCGTAATCAGACCAGTCTTCGGCCGTCTCGTCGTAAGGAGGAAAAGGAGCTGGGGACAACGACGAGAAATGCGCCGCATTTGAGGCCGTGACGAAATCGCGAATCGCCGATGTTAGAAGCATTTGCTTTTCAATGAGACCTTGCAATAGTTGCTCGACAGTAGCCATGGAAACCTGTGGGTCAACGATGAAAAGGAAAAATCCACTACCTCGTCGCCAATTATTATAACGTCAAGTTGAACACATATTTCAAAACGACACAACACATATAAGTCACTGAGCAAGTTGACAAAGCAAGACATGTGAACAAGGTAACATTCGAATGAACACCGAGTCCAAGTCTAGCGGCTGCTGGCTGGCTGGCCGCTTAAGGTACGTTGTCCAAGACGCGACGCACACTAGCGACTGCGACGGGTCGCTACGTGACGTCAGAAGTTGTCCGCTGGCGCATGCGCAGTTCGAGTTTGGGATGCGACGCGCGACTGTTGCGGCAGCTGTCGCAGCACTGCACCAGTGAGCAGTGTTGCGACGGAAGTCGCACGACACAAAGACGTACGGGTGCGAGAAAGATGTCGAGCCAGTCAAGGAAAACTGAAATGAGCCACTCACAGGATGTGATGCTCTGTGAGCTGGTCTCGCAACAGCCTTGCCTTTACGATTTGAAGAACCCTAAATATAGAGACACTATGTTCAGAGACAGAATTTGGGAAGAAATTGGTGCACAGTTCAAACTGGCAGGTGAGTGAAATATATAATATTTTCTCATTAATGCAAATTTTTCAGGCCTGTTATGAAAATCAGTATAATCCATGCAGATGTAGAATTAGAATGATGAAAATGAACTTGAAGGTCAATTTTCGCATTACTCTTTTTTGAGACGATAAAAATTGAAAACGGCAAATACATAATAAAATGAACAATCTAAAGTACAACGAGAAAGTTACATTTTACAATACCTTCACTTTGAAAGTAAACGGTAGATTGGTGTCTTGATGATACCTTCTAGTTGTGAAAAACCACCACCAGATTGTTGTACAGCTTTCTGTAATCAATAGATGTTCGTTTTTGAGGAAGGCGTTTCTCAACAGATTGCGCAAACAGTATGCTGCAATAAGTAATTTGTCACATTCACTTCAATTCATTGGTAGAAGATGGTGCTCAAAAAACTTGTGCCAAAAGTGCACTACTGTTTTACAAGGCCCTTCTGGTCTGACACAGTTCACAATTGAAATTCGTCTTTTGTAAATCCTGGAGTCATCTTTTGAGTGCAGCTTGGCAAGATTAAATGTTGATGTCATCCATAACGATGCATGCTGTCAGAATACAAGAATATGGAAGTTCATTTGGATGGGAATAAAGATTCAGTCGGCTATGAAAGTTGCTTTAGCTTGTTCCAAAAGTTTCTGCATGGGAGAAACTGACAAGTATAATTTGGGGAAATTTCGTGAACAAGCATGGACATTATTTCTTCCACATTTCTGCCAGTGTATACTGTAGACGTTCAGAATCAAAATTCTAGAGATGTTTAAGGTGTAACCCTATCTTGTTGTCAAGAACTTGAAACAATGCAATGAAGCTAGCGTGCGCTTATTATTAATAAACTTATCTTTCATTGGAATTTTAGGTGAAATGTGCAAAAACAGATGGAGGAATATTCGGGACTCGTATCAGAGAAATAAACGAGAAAGAAAGCTTGGAACAGGTTCAGATGCCTCAGCAAAACCAAGAAAATGGGTTCTGCTTGATCACTTGGCTTTAAGAAACCTACGTTTCGTGGCATTTTAAATGAAATTGTCAAGTGCATATGGAGAAATATTAGTAACTCATACCGGAGGAATATGACATAAAATGGTTTCATTAGGTCCAAATATGTCAGCGAAACAAAACAAATGCATTCTCTATCGTGTGATGACCACACGATTCTCGTTGCGCGTCGACAGAACTGGCGGCTAGTCGCGACGCTCCCGGAGATATATGAGCCCAAATCTCGGAAACGGAGATCGATATTAATCTGATCTCAACTTAAAAAATAATTTCGATATGTTAGCTTCTTTTCATCGGCAACGATGTATGACCTAACGTGAACCATACGTAAAGTAGCCAGCGACCACATTTTTCACTGTACACAATTCAAATTTTATGCAGTAGGTTACTTGTAAATTAAGTATCGGGATAACTGTGACGAATATCGGAAAAATAGACACCTCATTATCAAGCTGTGATGTGAAACTGTAAGATACGCAAACATCAATTTTTTGTGCCTTTTACTTTCCTCACAATTGATTGAGAAGTAATATACAGCGAAAAAAACACGCAAAACCGGAAGAGATACTTTTCAATTTTTTAAAGTAAAAGGAGAATCTATATCGAAAAACTAACTCTGGGAGCCGATGTAACATTGTTGCATTAACATACAGTATTTTTTACAGCAAGAAAATCGGAATTCTTATTTTTCTTATGTATTTGAATCCGCCGCCGCCGACCGGAGCTTGGGAAACGGCGACGACTCCAGTCGTATTGCGGCCGTGTCGCCGTCTGCCAGGGTGGGGAAAGAGGAGGGGGCAGCGTCGCAGTCGCAGCCAACTGTCGCGTCTTGCACAACGTAACTTTTAGGTGGCGCTGCTGCTGCATGGCTGCAGACAGCGCCGCATGTAGAGGACGCGCGTAGTTGTGCGGCGGCACTCTGAATGATCGGCGAGTCACACCACCATCAATAATGACAAGTGTAGTTTAGTATATAACAAACACTTTCACTGCACTGCATGTATTTAATAGGATAGGAATGTATGATAAAAAACTATTTGTTACTTACAGTTTCATTGTTTCATGACCTAGTGTGTATTCAGATTCAATTTGAATAAAGCAATTAACGCACTCTTTACAGCCATTATCAACCACATCAGAAAAAAATTCAATTTTATAGTGACTGTAGTCTGTAAGTGCTTGACACAGAATGTATTTGGATTGGTGCACGACGCTTATATAAAGATGTGTGTAGGACAGACACTACAAAATGATAAAATACACAGTATTTACATCTTCAACAATAATGCGAAAGAAAAAATCCAATAATACATATCATTTAAGCAAATACATATTTATTACACAAGTAGTAAGTTCCTTTATCCATAAGCTGTATAATCTAAAATGACAAAAATAATAGTTCTGTTATTTGGGGTTTAAGTTTTGGCATGAACTTGGATCTACAAAAAACCCTCAAGAGTTATCTATGAAGTATATTTTCAAATTGAAACATTTCACAAATTAACATGTAATCCTAGAAAAGTTTTACATTTTTATAAACAGAAAAACTGAGATTACAAAACCATAACAGTGGAATTTTTTTAATTCGAATATTTTGGGAAACAATGATTCTGAATAATTTGAAATATCAAATTTTTGAAAAACATAAAATATTTTTTTGCCAGTGGAGAATAATGAGTTTCATATAAGATATGTTAATCCAAAAACAAACAGTTATTAACAGGGTCAAATTATGAAGAACACATGGCCTTAGGAATTGCAAATTTTGTGTAGTCTCCAGTTACTGCTGAGTCTACAAGCTGCAGTTTTCGTCTGTCGTCTCCAAGACTTACGCTCAGTAGACATCATAGGCCAGATCTGGATTCTACATAGGAATCAGTCAGAGACACAGCGATGGAATTTTAATATTTTAGAGGACTTGTAATAATTTCAAATGTCTAATTGTGCTGGAAATTTCACGGGAAGAAGCATCATTTAAGTTGAGCATTTCTTCATATTTAATAAATATCATTTTATTGCTCGTTGTTGGGAATCCTTCTGACTGAAGATAAGCTGTCCTCCCACATTCTCAAAACTAACAATAGCCCTCTCAGTGCTGTAAGTAATAGTTAACATAACTGTCTAGCTCTGCTTCCTGTAATATCCTTGATAACTCTCTTTAGGATTCTTAAGGTTCTCTGAGATGCTGGAGAATATCTTCAGAATATGTAACCATATTATACTGCTTTTTCAAACATGCACTCGTTATTAAATGTTCATTTATTGATCCTTTTAGGACCCTTAAAAGACAATAGTTGTACTCAGCTTGTAACTGATACACTCAATATATTTATAAACTTTATACTTTGTGTTCAAGTACTAAGAAAATGTGCTCCTCTTTATTTGCAGTCAGTTGATTGTTGATAATGACATCAGGACAATGCAAGACGCTATTTTGAAAGCTATAGAGGTTGAATTTTATGAGATGATCTGTTTCAGACCACTTACTGAACTGATATACAATAGAGGTTGGATACCTTAACTTTTTTCTGCTACTTTTACCAATAATGTTCACCTATGACACTGTTGCTCATTTCGCACCACCCAAAGGTCACGTGTAGGGTAATTTAGGTTATACCTATGGACGTGAGCAATGATCGATCCCCAATATGTCTGGAAACATAACTAAAAACCGTCCTTTTCAGGATCATCCAACTAGAGACGAGAAACACCCAGTTCATATTATGCAACTTAATATTAAAGGCATAAGCTCTGCCAATTGTGAGTATCTACAGAATCAGCTGCATGAACTTAACATTGATGTTGTCAACATTCAAGAAACACATACCAAAGATATCAAGATCTTCAGCGTAGAGGACGAATACCGGGTTATACACTGGTCAAAGCTATCCACCATCCACAATATGGAATAGCCACTTATGTGAAGTCGGGCCTAAATGGAGTGCATGTAATTGATTCTACAGAAGTCAACCACACCTACACAATAGTAATCCAGGTAAACAACTTAAAAATTGTCAACCTGAACAAGCCTTCAAGTGTGAATTGGATCTCCACAGCTCTGCCAGCTTTCGATCACCCTTGTATAGACACTGGAGCCTTTAACAGCCATCACACAGATTTTCGGTACAACAATGTGGATGTCAATGGGGAGTCACTAGCTCGATGGGCAGAAACTACCAGCATGCACTTGGTCTTTGATGTGAAAGACAAGTGAACCTTCCACTCTGCATGCTGGTATAAGGGTTACAACCCAGACTTGGTATTTATGTCCTAAGATCAACTAGATCAAACACTTAACGCCACTCTTACTGTTCTGACTAACTTCCCAAACTGCCAACACCGTCCTGTTATGACAGAAATTGGTTTAAAAATTCCAATTGTAAACTCAATGCCCCTACCTAGGTGGAATTATCATCGAGCTAACTGGCGTGGATTCTCAAAAGACCTTGACTCCAACTTAGCTGCAAAGAACTTACAGCAACAGCAAACAAGTACAATGAATTCATTAGACTGGTTATCAAAGCTGCTAAGTCAAACATTCCTAGGGGTTACAGAAAGGAATATGTGCCTTGCTGGAACCAAGAAAGTGAGGCTTTATATCAAGAATACCAAAGTTCCAAAAATCAAACAGTGGGTTTACAGCTACTCCATTCTTTAAACAAGAACAGATGAGAGAAATGGGAAGCAACACTCAAAGAAATGAACTTAGCCAAGTCAAGTAGGAAAGCATGGAGAGTCTTGAACGGGCTAACTGGCAAGCAACACCTCAAAAAGCCATGTCCTAAATTGAGTCCCGAACTCATTGCCAACCGGATTGCAGACCTCACAAGGGCAAAGAGAGACAAGAATCATACCAGAGCAGTAAAATGTAACCTCTCTAATCTCAAGAGCAGTGCCCCAAGAAGCGAGCCGCTTTCCAGGCCCTTCTCCATAACAGAAGTAGAAAGTGCTGTCAAACAACTGAAAGTCAGTAAGGCTGCTGGTCCTGACATCTATAATGAATTCATTAGGAACATGGGCCCACACTGCATACGCTGGCTCACTTCACTCTTTACTTACATACTCAAAGAGAACAAACTTTCCAGACAATTCAAACTGTCTAAAGTTATAGCCACTCGCAAACCTGGCAAGCCTGAAGACAGCCCTGAAAGCTACCGCCCTATAGCACTGCTCAGTTGTACATTCCAACTTTTGGAATGAGTCGTCCTAACCAGAATAGCACTGTTTGTTGAGGCTGCTACCCCTCCTGAACAAGCTGGCTTCAGACAAGCACGTACCTTCACCGATCAAGTTCTTGCCCTAACTACCCAATTGAAGCAGGTTTTCAAGGCCATCTGAAATCAACAGCTGTCTTCATAGACCTGACAGCCACGTATGACACTGTCTGGAAACAGGAACTGATCTACAAGCTACTGCAATTTCTACTAAGTCGAGAAATTGTGGATCTAATACCCAGCATCCCTAGTGAGAGACAACTTGAAGTGTTTCTAGACAGCTCTAAAAACCACAAACAGAAACTAAATAATGGACTACCACAGGGATCTGTTTTAGCCCCATCACTATTCAATTTATACATTAGTGATTTACCAACCACAAAAACAACTTAATTCATCTATGCTGATGACATTGCACTGGTAACACAGAGCAGTAACTTCGAAGATGGTGAACGAATTCTTACGGAGGATCTGGAGGTGTCAACCTTCTTTAGGAGCTGGAGATTGATCGCAAGCACATCAAAAACTGAAGTCTCTTGTTTCCACCTAGTGAATCATGCTGCGAACTACAAACTAAGAGTTCTGTTCAATGAACAAACATTGAGGTACAATCCTTCCCCAAAATATCTCGGAATCACTCTAGATAGAACCCTGAGCTACATAGAGCACATCACCAAGCTTTCTCACCAAGTTGCTGCAAGGAACAATATACTACGTAAGCTCAGTGGTACCACCTGGGGAACCTCTGCTGACTGTCTGCATATAACTGGCATCAGTCTTCTGTACTCTGCTGCTGTGTACTGTGCACAAGTCTGGTTGGAAAGTGTACATGTGAAGAAGGTAGACACAAAACTGAATGTCACAATGCGCTGCATTACTGGTTCCATCAAATCAACCCCGTGCCACTGTTTACCTGTATTGAGTCACATCCCTCCACCTCACTTAAGGTGGAAGTTGCTCTACTGAGGGAGGCCAAGGAAATCTCTGCATCACCCTCTCTACCACTGCACCAGTAATTCTGTCATCCTCCACAGCAACGATTGCAATCAAGAAGACCAGCAAGTGTTACTGCAGGACAACTCATTGTGGATGGTTTTGATCTCAATGAAAGCTAGGAGCATGAATGGTCAACAAAAACATTGGGAACAAGAGCCCATCACCTTGATCCCACGAAGAAGCCAAAACATTTTGACCTACCGAGGAACTTCTGGTGCCGCCTCAACAGGTTAAGTACTGGACATGGTTGTTGTAACTATTTCAGGTACAAATGGGCTTGATCATTTCACCAATGTGTGAATGTAATCAAGAAGAGCAGACAACTGAACATCTAGTCCAATGCTGTCCACTTCATTCATACCCTGGATGACTTGTTCACTCTCACACACAGCTTAATTAATTGGTTGAAAAACACAGACTTTAAGGTTTAATCTTGTCTTATATCATATGTATATTGTATAAAATCACTTGTCTTATATCAACTGTATATTGTATAAAATCACCATATGATTAAATAGAACCAATAATGTTGTACCATCATCAAACAAAAATGTTTTATGTGAATCAACATGCATGTGCAGATCATTGATATAAATCAGGAAAAGGACAGGTCCCATTACTGACCTGTGAACTACCTCATAGGTGACTGAGCGTTCTTCTGACTAACATTCTGGGACTATTTGTGAATTTACTTCTTCATATCTGATGCTTACTTTTACTGGTGATTGCTAAGAAATTAACAAATCCATTACAAATGCATCACTGGCAACAGTGTCAATACATTCACTTCATTAATAATAAAATAAGTAGTAAAGTAACTCAGCTGTTGGTGAGTGAAGGCGTAATCAAAATTTCTTTTTGGATGTGTAACAAAGTGAAAGAAAGCTGTGTTAATATCAATGGACCTCAGTTTCAATTGCAGCCATCTAGTGGGTTAAGCTACTTGCAGTATCTCTTTGAAAGAAAGGCTAGAAGAAAGGTAGATTATAGTTTACATTTTTTACCAATGGCAGGGCTGTTAGAAACTGTGTGCAAACTCAAACTGGACAAGAATTCAATAATTAATTATCCATGGCATATTCAAAAGAACCATCCAACCATTTGTCTGAAATGATTTTACAGAGAACGATAAAGCTATAGCTGAATTATTGGATGAACTTTCATTACCCTCCCTTGTTGTAGAATTTCAGGCCAGGAGTTTAACCACTACATCATCTTGCATGAGATTTCTTGGTCTTACTTCATGGGGCATTGCTCACTGTGTATTGAGGCTTGCCACCAGGTCTTTCCAAAAGAGCCCAGTGGACAGACTTCTTTCAGAGTGATATCCTACCCTTGTGGTTTGGGTGTCACCAACTACTACACAACCATCTTTCAGCTGTTAACTAGTTTCCCAACTACCCCAACTGCAAGATCAATCCTGTTTCCACTTCAACCTAGGAGTTCCGGCCATTTGACGCCAAGTTTATGTCCGGGATACACATTAGAATCCTCTGTGGAGGTGTTTTTATCCTCACACTTCACTGTATCAATCAGATCACTTCATACTACCACCTCTGTGTACATAAACCACAGGTTACCCTAAATCTATTCCATATGACTAAAACCTATGTTTCCTTTATTGTCTACCATTGTATCTTTTTCTCTGTTATCCAGGAGTATCAAGGACCCAGTATCATCTATAGTAATGGTTCTAAAGATATCAGAATATACACATACTATCAGCCAGGAAATACATTATCTGCCAGAGATATACAGTGGCTTCATGGCAGAAATTATGGGTATTGTCATAGCATTCTTTTTTATCAAAAAGTAAGACTATTACCAATTTATGATATGCGGTGACTCAATGAACATTCTACAGGCTTCCCTCAGCACATGACAGTGTCCACTATCCATGACCTTTTACATGACCTCAGCCACAGTTGTCATTCAGTTGTCTTCCCTTGGGCCCTGTGTCATACAAGGATCCATGGAAATGAGAATGCTGATGGCCTAGACAGAGAAGTACCCTCATGACGGACTCTTGCAATGGGAATACTGAACCGTGATGCAGAGGAAGTAGTAGCAGTAGTAGTAGTAGTAGTAGTAGTAGTAGTAGTAGTAAGTAAGTTTATTCACCTCTGGATCACTTTTATGACAATACTGGCTTTATCATAGTATTGCAATTAAACAACAAAAAAATATAATTCAAACTATGGAGAGTGCTGGATGGAATAACAACAATATAAAAATGATAGATTGCTGTTCAGTTGGGCTCCAGCACCTGGAGAAATGACTCTGTGTGTGTGTGTGTGTGTGTGTGTGTGTGTGTGATTTTTTTTTTTTTTTTCTATTTCAGAAGAAGGACATTCTCCAAAAGCTTAATATTTTAGTACTCTTTTTCATTATGCGACTCAGTGCCTGCTCTACGTGGAGAGTAGCAATATATTCCTCTGATACTGTAAATATATAATTAATATATACAGTCATTTACACACAAGTCTTGTTTGACAAGGATGGGGCAGACAGTTGTGTGTAGCCATATAACAAGAGCCATCTCAATGTTTGCCTTAAGTAACTTAGAGAAACCATGGGAAACCTAAGCCAGGATGGCCAGATGGAGATTGGAACCTACATAATACAAGGATAATCTGTCTAAAACAATAACCTCACCTGGTTTATACATAGTGCACCATACTGTTTTGCAAAGATGTTATTTAAGAATTCATGTTCCAATACCATTCACCACAAACACTGTAAGACATCACAAGACACTACAATACTATACACACTATACAAACTGTACATACATTTTTTTAACACACACCATCAATTGACGTTAAGACCATGGTGACAGTTAGTTAGTTAGTTAGACAATGTTTGGTTTCCGTTTTTTATACTGCAACTTCCCATTTTCTTGCCAGAAAAATTGATCCAGCATTCCTCCAAAATGTGGGAGAAATTGAGCTAGGAAAGAGGATAAGATTGCAGTTTTACCAATTCCAGAGATTTGTGTTGGAATTTCCATACACAAAATTATAGAGAAAAATTATGGTATGAAATGACAGGATTGTTTATTATTATTATTGTTATTACTATTAAGTTTTGTTAACCTTTTACTAAAATGCTTCTTTGTGTTATCTAAGTAATTCCCCTTTGTACAGATTGTGCAGATACAAGTTTTTTTAAACTGCCTTTCTAAATAAATTTGTCTTTGTAGCCTCTTTGGGTAACCTACTCTACAATATTACTCCATGTAGATATTGCTGTTTTGAGTGTTATGTTTATTCTTTCTTGGTAGATCTAAGTACAGTCTAGATCTTGCTCCACAGTCATTGCCATAGCTGTTTGTGACTAATTATTAAGGATATTTCTGATGTACCTAAATGATTAGTTAATACAATACCATATTCACATAGTGTATTTAAGACCCTGTGTTTTTACAGATTTTTACAATGAGGCATAATCTATTTTGTTATAATTCTTACAAATTTTCAATAGTTTCAAAACTGTGTTCACATTATGCGCATTTTTGCTCATGAAAAGAATACCATAGCTATGAATGGGGTGCACATATTGATAGTAGACACTGGTCAAAGGCATCTTAAGTGCATAATATGCTGATGATATTATGTCTGCAAGAATCTTTATGTATTCATACCATTTCAATTGAAAATCAGTATACATTCCTAGAAATATTTTGTTTGTTATGCTGTTTTAGAGGTACTGAAATATTTTGTTTGTTATGCTGTTTATGGAGGTACCATCTACATTCAAATTAACAGGCGCATTTTGCCTCTTCAAACTGAAACTCATGGCGTCTATTTTATTTTTTTCAGTGTACCTTCGTAGTGTACTCATCAATTTTAAACTTCCCTGAGGGTTTCATTTGCTTTTACTGCAAGGAGTTCTCTTGTTTCCTCATTGACTGTAATATTACTTTCACCTACAAAGATAATTTTTTCTCATGATTGACACTATTAGGAAAGTCATTGATGCAATTAGGAACAGTATTAGTCCTAATATGCTACCCTGAGGAATTCCTATATTAATATATTTTGGTTGTGATAAGTGTGTCATTTAAAATTTAACCTTATTAGAGTTTTGTGTTAGTCCTGTTCCTTGTACCATTTATGCTAGTTTGATTGAAACCAGGCATTAGCTACACCTCTTATTCCTAATTATTGTAGACCTTTTGTAAAAATCTTATGGTCAACAGTATCAAAAGAATGACATACTGCGACATAACATGCTCTTTCGCACAACGATGGTGGTTCTGCAACATAAATTGCCCTCCTACCTCAATACTGCTGCAGATCTGCACATATAACTCCTGACTGCAGCTACTTAAGACATCTCAGAAAAGCAGTGTTGAAGAAACTGAGATTTCATAACTACACGTCAGAGGCCACTGTAAGTACAGCAAACTGAAAATACTCTTGTGAACTCTAAAGAACAAATCAGAAATGGGTTGCTGTTCAAATTTCTAAGTTCAAATGTCCTATTAACTTTCATGAGGATTCTTTCTATTGTTATTGAGCAAAATCATCAGCCCATATGTGTTCAAATCATTAAAGTTCCTGCTCACAGTCCTCGACCCACTTGAACAGCCAGAACTTTTCCTATCCAATGCCGAAATCATTTACAAGAGTAACACAGCCAATAAACAGCTATTTACTTTTGCACTTGGCATTCAGTGGTTGTCTTTAAATAAAGTGAAAAAAATTTACTTACTACCACCACCCTTTTAGTTCAAAGTTTACACACGCGATTTTCTCAAAAACAAAACATCTCTTGACTCTTAAAATTTTACAGATAGTAAATGGTAAACACCAGCTGCCTTTATCACTGTACCAAAATGCGGAAGTCACAATATCACTTCATTTTACACATAATGCGTTCGGACGCTTTCAGCATGACCGGCTCCTTCAAAAGCTAGTCCATCACCAACCACTTCTCTCCGCCTCTACAAGCCACTTTATGTCCTGCGTTAGGTGGCAAAACGTCTCACTTCTTACTGGCTGATTGGCTGTACAGATTTACGGCCAATCAAAACTGACTTTCAGGGCACGGCTCGCACCAAAATCTAGCAAGGACCAACCACTGCTCTCAGCTCATTGAGGTCATCGAGATAAGCAACTCAAAACTCTCTTGTTAAACAAATAAAATGAAATAAACTTTAAGATGTACTTTTCGTGTAGAGTTTAACTATATAGTCTCAAATGTTCCGGCTGTCTCTTACATATTCAAACATGCTTGGACATCCGTCATCCACTAGTAGGGTAACCACTGGTGGATTCTTTCTCATGATACAAAGCTGGAACACTTGCAAGTTCCTATAGAGAATTACACACTGAAAATTTAATATTGTCGAATGTCCCACCAACAGTCATGCAAGTACTCTCTTTCACACTCACCCTAACACAAAACAAATATCTACTCAAAATTCTTAAAGTTATTACTGCAGCAAAATTACGAAAGGTTTTCTAAAATGAGAACTTTCCAAATTTGAATCTAGACGCTGATGGTCTTATCATATCTTTTCAAATAGTCACAGTTCGTGCACTATTAACATATACATATTGATTTAGTTTTTTAAGTGTTGGATAATTGCATTTTTAACTGACTTTTCTTTTTCTTTTGTAACTTCCAAGTTACGACAGTTATTGACTTCGGAATTTGAAAGATTGTTCCTTCACACAACAGAAGGTTATGTACCTAATATGAAGTTCCTCAGGCTATTTCTAGATCCGTTATTAATTTTTATAGTTCCAGAGAATGTAACTACTCTGTAAACGCCTCTCCGCTACCACACACTGCAGTCATGCCACATGGTCATGACGAACATCTGCAGGACACAGCTCGCTCGTTGCAGATCGTATAAGATTCTGTCTGCTTACACTGGATCCCACACACATTCATACAAGAAAGCTTTAATAGACAAGTTTGTGATCACGCCCTTGCTGCGGCACCTCAATACCACTTTTGTGAATTCTGCTATGGTTGAATTCATACTTCTATCACATAGAACATAACGTTTATTCAAGTTATTCATTAATCTTACTTTTATAAATGATTCCATTGTTTTTGAGAATGATGATGGCAGGAAAATGGGCGTGTAGTTTTCTATGTATTCTGCATTATCTTTCTTTAGTGGAAGTACAACTCTTGCCTATTTTAAATACTCTGGAAAATACCCCAATGTGAATGACTATTTTATTATGCTCTTCTTTTAATGTAGCTTGTGAGGTCTATATGTATTGTTTCACCACAAAGTTTGGTACTTCATCCAAGCCTGCTTACTTTTTATTATTTGAGGTTAGTACACTCTACCATATTCTGAATCAGGTCACGTACAGCTTCCTTATGCACTTCAGGAATTGAAACGGTTTTTTGAAAAAATGGGCATCCTTTAACACTGTCAAAAAACACTCGTAATCTTTAGCTAGTCCTGGCTGATCAGAAAATACTCCTATAGACTTTGTCAAAATTTGTCTTAGGTCATTTCTTTGTCCCTCATCTAGGTCACTTAATTCTAGCAATTCATCATTGATCCTAGCTCTGACACTATCCAGCTCAGACGGATCCACTTCTTCACTTCCACCACACTCATTATAGCTTTCCATTAGTTTTGTTGACCTGCAAATACAGATTGGCAAGTCATTTAGTTCTTCATCCTCACTTGTTCTCTTACCTTTGAATGGTATAGTGATAAGGTTACCATTAATTCTCATCATTACGTCTTTGGTCCGGAAATTTAGCCATCCTTCATGTTGACTAAGAAAATCGGCACCCACCAGCATATCAACACTTAGTCCACTAATTACTAAGAAATTCTGCTTAATTGCTACCCCCTTTATCACTATGGATAGAAATATTTCTTGCTTCACCACCTTTTTGGTTCTTCCCGTTGCTACAATTATATTTAGGCCACTTACTGGCATCCTTACTACTTGCTTATTTGCTGGGAGTTCATTAAGAAAATTCTGGGACACAGCACACACATCTCATCCTGTATCATTCCAACACTTTACATTTTCATCAAAAACAATTATCTCTATTATACGCTCTCCTATGTACTCTCATTTGTAGGTTCTACCTCATCTAGTAAATCCTGGACCGTTTCCCTCCTGTGAAAACCTATGTTTTGTGTTGATGTCATATTTATGTTTAGTGGGTCTTCCTCACGCTTAATATTATTACTACTAGTGGCAGTTCCTACCAGTCTGTCCACTATCGCTAAATTGAAACACCTTTCTAGTGTTTCCCTTTCTGTATTTACCTCTGTTACTGTGACCCTATACCAGGTGTTGTCAGCATTATATATTTCCTCCTCTTCTTCCTTTTCCTCCTCCTCTTCACTACTTTCAATTACTTCAAATAACCTATCAACCACCCCTTTGACCCCTACTCCATTACTTTCTCCACAACTGTCAGACAGTTCCTCCTCAGTTTTGCGGTGCAGATTTACCTCCACCTCCTTCTTCCTTTTCCTCCTCCTCTTCACTACTTTCAATTACTTCAAATAACCTATCAACCACCCCTTTAACCCCTGCTCCACTACTTTCTCCACAACTGTCAGACAGTTCCTCCTCTGTTTTGCCGTGCAGATTTACCTCCACCTCCTGATTCAAAACCCTATTATTAGTACTTATCTCCTCTACAAATGTGTTCTTATTACAGGTGTTATTACTACTGTGCTCCCTTAACTCTACATTGGTTAATTCTCTTGCCCCTTGCTGCTCCCAGTTCTTCTCCCCTTTCTTAGTGACTGCATTAATACTAAGCAGTTGTACTGGTGCCATTCTTACAAATGGTTTCGCCAGCGGGTTCAACTGGTAATGTTGTTGTCTATGAGCACCAGCCTTATTATTAATTTTTGTAATTCCAGAGAATGTAACTACTTTGTAAGCGCCTCCCCGCAACTTTCACATGCTGCGGTCATGCCATATGACCATGACACATGTCTGCAGGACACAGTTCGCCCATTGCAGATCGTATAAGATTCTGACCGCTTACACTGGAGCCCACATACATTCATACAAGAAAGCTTTAAAAGACAAATTGGTGATCACACCCTAGCTGCGACGCCTCATACCTCCTGAGGAACTAAAATATTTTAACCTCTTAAAATGTTTTTATATCTAACAAATTTTTCTATAAGGCTTATATCCTAACTACTCCCATACTTTCAAGCTCAAATTCAGTTAAACTTTCCTAGGTGAAAATATATGACATTCTTATTTATGTATATAAATCATTTATTATTATCTAGGGCTGATGACCTACAATCAATTAATTCTAAAGATATTTATTACATCATTATTCGCTGTAAAGAAAAAACAAATACAATCTTCACAAAATTTTACAAATTGCTGAAAATGAAACAACACCTACAATCTTCATATTTTATAACATCACTTTTTGTTCTTTACACATTGCTATTGTGAGCGTCTGTGTAACAACATTTTACTCTTTGTACGTCACATGCACACTAACAACAACATTGCTTTGGGGAGCATCTACCTATGAACACTTACATCTTTCACTTTTCTAGCACTTTTTGTCCAACTCAGTCCTGTTTTGGAGGTCTCTACGAGTCTCATGCTATCTCTATATTGTGTCAGTGCACCTGAAAAATTCAGCTGGCTTCAGATTCCATCCTTAATTGCTACTTCTTAACCTAACATGAATATACATCTCAAAATTCTCTTAATCCTTCTTTCAATGACTTTTTCTTAATAAATCTACTTTCTCATGTCACAGCGTATTCTTCTAATGTTTATATTTACTGATAATGTTTTTTAGCAAAAAGTGAACTAGCTTTCTATCAAGCAGTACCAAAGTGGCACATTGACTATTAATCTTTTCTTCAAAATCTCACTGCAATCATTCAGACAGGTTACTGTTACAATTTTATATACAAATTACTTCTGAAAATCATTAAACAAATAAACATAAAATTCCAGCTAATGCTTGTGGCTTTCCAATCCTGCATAACACATTACCTTTAAAAAAAACACAATATTATTAATTAAACAAATTTTCTCCAGGTCCTCTCATGTACTCCTGTAAACCTGACATATACACCTACTTAAATATAATACACACAGAAATAGAAATTATTAATGAATCCACTGTGTGTGAATCATTGCAACCTTTGTGGCTTCAACACCTTCTCCACACCTTTAGCTCTTGCCAACTACCGTGACCCTTGTAAGAGTCATCATCATAACCTAATACTGAAACCATCTTCCAATCAACTGTGTGGTTTTCAGACACACTTACTTATTCTCTATATATACAAGAAAAACAAAAGTTGAAAACACTTACATACAAAACATTTCTTAAAACCACTAATCTTGAAAATAGTTCTGTCGACTTCTGTGGCACTTCAACATGTCAGATTCACATACATTTTACTATTTACTAAAGTCCACTTAGGGTTTCTCAAGCCAGCCTTTTGCTGCTTATGTACAATAACATCCATATCAGGTTTCAGAATTTTTTTTTGTTTGGGTTTAAAGGCGCTCAACTACTGAGGTCATTAGCGCCCAGTCACAATTGTTAGAGCACATAGAATCTAGTAAAACTCAAGGGGCGGGGGGACTCCAGAAAGTCTGAAAAAGATGCAGATAAAATAAGTGAAAGAGTTAGACGTCTTTGGGCAGGCCAGTCAAAGTAATGAAACGAGGAGCACAAGCAGCTGCTCGAGTGTCATCAGCTAAAATATCCTGTAAAGTAGATGGCAGAGACAGGAAAACACGAGATTGACTAAAACGGGGACACGACAATACAACATGGCGCACTGTTAATGCATGACCACAAGGGCACTGCGGGGGTGGGTCACCGGAGAGCAGGTAGCAGTGGCTAAACCGGCAATGCCCAATCCGCAACCTGGTCAGAAGGACCTCTTCTCGTCGAGATGGTCGGGAGGAGGTTGTCCAAGCAGTTGGGAACGGTTTTACTGCCCGGAGCTTGTTTCCTTGAAGTGATGACCAAGTATCCCACCACAACGACACAAGCCACTTACAAACAACCCCACTAACGTCAGATGACGGGACACAATGGGAGGCTGGCCGAGGCAGGAGGACTGCAGCCTTGGCTGCGGCATCAGCAGCCTCATTCCCAGGCACTCCCACATGGCCGGGAACCCACAGAAAGCTGACAGGAGAGCCATCTGCAGCAAAAGAATGGAGGGACTGCTGGATCCGTTGCACCAAGGGATGGACCGGATATGGAGCTCCAAGGCTCTGAAGAGCACTGAGTGAATCAGAGCAGAGTACATACGATGAATGGCGGTGGCGGCGGGCATACTGAACGGCCTGATGTAGAGCAAAAAGCTCGGCCGTAAAGCTGGAACATTGGTCGAGGAGCCGGTATTTAAAGGCGACGGCCCCGACGACAAAGGCACAGCGGACACCATTGTCAGTTTTGGAGCCATCAGTGTAAATAAAGGTGTGACTGGCAAGTCGCGCACGAAGTTCGACAAACCGTGAGCAATACACTGCAGCCGGAGTACCCTCCTTTGGGAGCGAGCTGAGATCGAGATAAATATGAACCGGAGCCTGGAGCCAAGGTGGTGTCAGGCTCTCACCCTCTCTGAAGGTGGTAGGGAGGGCAAAATCCAATTGTCGAAGCAGGCGACGAAAGCGGACTCCAGGGGGCCGCAGGGCAGACACATACAACCCATACTGATGGTCGAGAGAATCGGCGAAGAAGGACTGATAAGAGGGGTGGTCGGGCATTAACAACAGCTGGCAGGCATACTGACAAAGCAGTACGTCGCGCCGGTAGGTCAATGGTAATTCGGCAGCTTCAGCATAAAGACTCTAGACGGGACTAGTGTAGAATGCTCTGGTCGCAAGTCGTAACCCCCTATGGTGGATAGAGTTGAGACGGCGTAAGAGGGATGGCCGAGCAGACGAATAGACGAGGCTCCCATAATCCAGCTTTGATCGGACTATGGACTGATACAAGTGAAGCAGGACAGTGCGATCCGCTCCCCAAGATGAACCACTAAGAACTCCGAGGACATTAAGGGAACACGTACAACGGGCAGCCAAATAAGAGATGTGCGGAGACCAACAAAGTTTCCTGTCCAGTGTGAGCCCTAGAAACTTAGTTGTTTCCTTGTTTCCACGAAGGGGAGAACAATGGGACCGAGATGTAAGGATGGCGGAAGGAACACTTTATATCGCCAAAAGTTGATGCAAACTGTCTTCTCTTCAGAGAACCGGAAGCCATTTGCCACACTCCATGAGTATAGGCTGTCTAGACAACGCTGAAGGCAGCGCTCCAGGAGGCATGTTCTCTGGGCACTGCAGTAGATCGCGAAGTCATCGACAAAAAGAGACCCCGAGACATTAGGTGGAATGCAATTCATAATTGGATTGATCGCTATGGCAGAAAGGGCTACTCTCAAGACGGAGCCCTGAGGCACTTCGTTCTCCTGGAGGAAGACGTCGGACAATACGGAACCCACACGTACCCTAAACTTTCGATCTGTTAAAAAGGAATCAATAAAAAGGGGCAGACGACCGCGTAGACCCCACCTGTGCATAGTGCGGAGGATACCTCCTCTCCAACAGGTATCATAAGCCTTCTCCAAATCGAAGAACACGGCTACCGTTTGGCGCTTTCGCAAAAAGTTGTTCATGATGAATGTCGACAAGGTCACAAGGTGGTCAAGAGCGGAGCGGCGGCGACGATAGCCGCATTGAACATTGGTAAGTAGCCGTCGAGATTCAAGAATCCAAACTAACCGAGCCTTAACCATGCGCTCCATCACCTTACAGACACAGCTTGTAAGAGAAATGGGGCGGTAACTAGAAGGAAGGTGTCTATCCTTCCCAGGTTAGGGGATAGGAACAACGACGGCGTCACGCCAACGCATGGTGACTTGACCTTCTGTACAGACGCGATTGTAGGTACGAAGAGGGAAGCTTTTGCCTGCCAGAGAAAGGTGTGCCAGCATCTGAACGTGAATGGCATCTGGCCCTGGAGCAGAGGACCGGGACAGTGCAAGTGTACGTTCGAGTTCCCGCATAGTAAAGGGAGCATTATAATTTTCCAGATTCAGCGAGTGGAAGGAAGGTCACCGAGCCTCTTCTGCCTCTTTGCTGGGAAGGAAGGCAGGATGGTAATGGACGGAGCTTGAAATCTCCACGAAAAAGTGGCCGAAGGCGTTGGAGACATCCACAGGATCAACAAGTACCTCATTACCTGCAGTCAGGCCAGGTACTGAGGAGTGGCCTTCGTGCCCGACAGCCGGCTCAGGCCACCCCAGACGACAGAAGAGGGAGTAAAACTGTTAAAGGAGCTGGTGAAAGAGGCCCAACAAGCTTTTTTGCTGTCTTTGATGAGTCTACGGCATTGCGCTCGGAGTCGTTTGTATCCAATACAATTCGCCAACGTAGGATGGCGGCGAAAGTTGCGTAAAGCACGTCGTCGAGCACGGATAGCGTCTCTACAAGCCTCATTCCACCAGGGGACAGAATCGCGACGTGAAGACGAGGTAGTACGAGGAATGGAACGTTCGGCAGCGTTGATGATAACAGCCATGAGGTATTCGATCTGACTGGTCCGGAAAGGTCGCCAGGGAGGAGTAAAGTCCCCAGTCAGCTTTCCATATGTTCCAGCTCGAAGGACGTGGGGATGAGGTGTGGTGCAGGAGACGAACGACACAGGGGAAGTGGTTGCTCGAATAGGTGTCAGAAAGGACATACCACTCGAACCGACGGGCAAGAGGGGTAGAACAGATCGAGAGGTCCAAGTGGGAGTAGGTATGAGTAGAGTCCGAGAAGAAAGTCAGGGCGCCAGTATTGAGGCAGACAAGATTGAGATGGTTGAAGACATCCACCAAGAGGGAGCCTCTCTGACAGGATGCAGGAGAGCCCCAAAGGGGATGATGGGCATTGAAGCCGCCAAACAATAAAAACGGCGGAGGAAGCTGAACAATCAAGTGCATCATGTCAGCCCGACTAACTGCGGATGACGATGGAGTGTAGACAGTACAACCAGAAAAAGTAAAGGCAGAAAGAGAAATACGGACAGCTATTGCTTGGAGTGGGGTGGTCAATGGGATGGGATGGTAATAGACATCGTCCCGAACGAGCAACATGACCCCACCATGAGCTGGGATACCATCCACAGGGGTGAGGTCATACCGCTCCGAGGTATAGTGGGTAAAGGCAATACAGTCAGTTGGGGGGCGCAACTTGGTTTCCTGGAGACCAAGGACGAGCGGACAGTGCAGGTGGAGGAGCAGTTGTAATTCCTCTCGATTAGATCGAATACCTCTTATGTTCCAATGTAACAAAACCATTGCTAGTCAGAAAAAAAGAGGGGAACGAAACGGGTGAAGAGCGGGTCACCTCGACGGCCGCGGAGGGCTAGGTTTCGAGGGAACAACGCTACAACCGGCGGGAGGCGGATCCCGTTCCATTGAGTCGTCGCCAGCTGCAGCCGCCTTCCCGGGTTGTGTAGGATGGGCAGAATCCTTCGCCGACGAGAGGCCAGCTGAGCGCCTGGCAGCAGAGCGTCCCGACGAAACTGAGGACGGCCGGGAGTGGCGACTCGCGGATGGAGCGCCAGACGAAACACGCCGGGGTGGAGAGGGGGATAAAGATTTCTTCTTGGAGGCCTTCTTGGAAGTCCGATGAGGCACGGGGATGGTGGGCTGGAAGGTCCTCACGTGCGGGGTCCGTTTTGGAACGCCAGACCTCAGAAGCCGGGGTCCGGATCGTTTCCTCGATGGATGCCTGAGAAGAGGATTGTTTCTCAGGCAGCGGAGGGGGAGGAGGAGGAAGGGTGGCCCCTGGGGCAGAAGGGGCAGGGGCCGCGAGGGAGGAGGATTTGGAAGGGAGGGATTTGGGAGGCGGAGGCATAGACCTCGGATGGGGTGAGGAGGTGGAGGGGGGACAGGATAGGGGTGAGGATACTGTGGAAGGAGTGGACACGACTGAGGCAAACGAAGTTGTCAAAGTCACGGGATGGAGGCGGTCATATTTCGTCCTGGCCTCAGAATAAGAGAGACGATCCAAAGTTTTTAATTCTTGAATCATCTTCTCCATCTGATACGCGGGGCAGTCTAAAGATCTAGGCGAGTGGATGCCAGGACAATTGACACACCGAGGTGGTGGGGTGCATGTATGTTCCTCACGAAGAGGACGTCCACAATCGCCACAAAGGGGCTCAGCCTCACACCGTGACGACATGTGCCCAAAGTGCAAACACCGAAAACAGCGCATAGGAGGCGGGATGTAAGGTCGCACGTTGCACCGGTAGCACATCACCTTTACCTTCTCCGGGAGAACGTCCCCCTTGAAGGCGAGGATAAAGGCCCCGGTGTCGACGCGACGGTCTTTGGGGCTGCGCTGGACTCGCCGGACGAAATGCACGCCTCAGCGCTCCAGGTTGGCCCCGAGCTCCTCATCAGTTTGCAGCAGGAGGTCCCGATGAAAAATAACCCCCTGCGTCCTATTCAGTGCCAGATGCAGGACAATGGACACTGGGATGTCCCCTAGTCGGTCGCACGCCTGGAGCGCCGCCGACTGTGTGGCGGAGGTGGTCTTTATAAGAACGGACCCCGAATGCATTTTACTGAGAGCCTCGATTTCCCCAAAGATATCCTCGATGAGCTGGAGAAAGAACATGGGCTTGGAGGTGGCGAACGTCCCCCCATCGGTCCGAGAACAGACTAAATAGCGGGGGAAGTACTTCGCCCCAAGCCGGCGGGCCTGTCCTTCCTCCCAGGGAGTGGCCAAGGGGGAAAGGGTAGGAGAACCAGAACCAGAGACAGTACCTTTTTTTTTAAAAGACTCGGCCACAGAGTGGCCTGATACATGTTGACGTTTCATCTGTGAAACGTCCGCCCCGATACCGCCCACTCCGACCAGGGGCTCTCCCCACGGGCGCCACCCAGCCTCAGCAAGGGCCACCTGGCAGGATGACCGTTGCCGGGAGTCCTGATGCCCCAAGGAGACGGGCATCTACTCCTTGGCTGATGTGGGGAGGGTACAGCTCAGGTATCGGCAGTACGATCCCTGTGTAGTCAGGGGGCTACAACCTAGAGGGTACATGACGACCCCACCACAACAACGGGCTGGCTACCATGTTGGATTTCGGGTGCCATGGAATGTCCATCATGATCGTAGGTGCAGATGCGGACGCACTATGGGCGTAACTTGTGCAACCCATCAGGCGTTTAGGCCCAATTTGAGGAATAGTGGGTGTGGTTACAACGCTGTTAGAATGCTGAATGCCAAGGTCTTAGTGCACTGAGGAGCAGTGATACACCACGTAAGGCATCCTTCCCCAAAAGGCTCGTACTTCTGTAGAATTTTGAAAAATGGAGGTCAAACCCCAAGGGGGACCATCACATGGAAGGCCGAAACGGTTGAAACTCCTTTTAGTCGCCTCTTACGACAGGCAGGAATACCTCGGGCCTATTCTTACCCCGGACCCGCAGGGGGAGGGTTTCAGAAAGTAGCACTTTTATTGCTCCACTTCAATGTCTCACAACTACAACATCAGGTTCCTCCAGTCACATTCAGTATTTATTACATAGTCATATCCATACCACATTCACTCAGATTAGTGATGGTTAATTATGTACATATCTATTCTTGGTTGCTTCAGGTCCTTTCTTATGCCTCTTGTTTGCACTTCCACCTGTTTCTAAACTTTGCTCCCTTTTGTTTAACCACATTACATCTCTTTTTTTACTACAATTAGCAGGCAACACCTTGCCACTCTCATATCTTTATTCATTACCACTGTCTTACAGTCAGCCTTGCTGCTTTGTAAATACTTCCTTACACGAAATATAACCCCTTCTGAGGGTACCCAGTATCTCCATGTCTAAATTTAATTGAATAATTTATCTCTTCCTGGACAATATTACCATTGTCTTACAGCCGGCCTAGCTGTTCTGTAAATATTTTTCGTTTCTTCTTACAATAACAACCTTCTGATGTTTCCACAGCACTTAGCTCTCTCACTTAATATTACTATAGTGAAGAAGGAAAGATGACAGTCAAGAGTTCTGAATGATGAAGAAGAAGAATCACAACATGAAATGAAAATTAAGTAGCATTGTCATTAACCTAAGTCCTAGTGTTCTTCAAACACTTAGCCCTGCAAAGAGTGCCCTCTGAGGTTTTTCGATACTCCTGGCTATGTCTCTTTCTTGTACATATCTCTTTAGATCAATAATATTTCTTAAGCCTGGTAGCTTAGGAGACTTTACAAATTCCAATCAGTAAGCATTAGGATGAGGTTCCTTTATTATCCTAAATGGACCCACGTACTCATCAGTAAACCTTTTGGTTTTTGAGGTAAACTTTTTTGATTTCTCCTTTGTCTTTATTAAAACTAGATCACCTATTTGGAAGCTAGTAGGATTAGCCCTACCATCATCCTCTCTCTCTCTCCAGTGCCTTCTTCCTTATAGTAGCACGTGCTAGTTTCTTCTTTCCTTCCATAGCTAAATCAGTAAGACTAGGGAATTCTACAAGATCAAACAAGATGTTATTTGGGCTAATTTCACACATTAGTTCTACAGGTCCAAATCCAGTGGCTTCATATTTAAGACGGTTAACAACCTCCTTAAAATACTCTATGTACTTGGCCCTTGCAGAATGTTTCTTGTGGCAATAAGTCCTACATAATCGGTTTAGTTCCTTCATGATCCTCTCATGCACATTACCTTGAGGAAAATATGCTGAGATCTTAACATGCTCTTCCCTGCGTTGTTTCAGGCACTTCTCAAACCTCTTAGATATAAATTGTGGCCCATTGTCAGATAAAATAGCTTTAGGCACTCCTATATTTACAGAGTAATCCTTTTCCAATTTGCTTACTATTACCTTAGAATTAGCTTTCTTGATAGGGTAAAATCTAATGTACTTGGAAAAACCATCTACATTTACAAAAACACACTCACAGGCACCTCGTGACACTGGTAATGGGCCGAATAAATCAATTGCTACCAAATCCAATCAATTCTGTGGTTCTACAGAATACATCTGACCTTGAATAATTTTATTGTTGGCTCTGACTTTCTGACACCAATCACATGACTAACTGTTGTTGAACCCTTCTCTACATGTTGTTAAATATCTCCACTTCACTCAACTTAGCTATGCACTTACGAGCTCTGTAGTGTCTGTACTTACAGTGTATATAGTCAATTAACGCATCTACATGCTACAAATTTTTCAGTTCTCCTCTGTATTCTTCCTATGCCTAAATAAGACATCTTTATGCACCTTATGGTATACAGATTGTTCTGGAAAATCCGGTTGACCTACTCTGCTTTTTACTAGTTTGCTCCCTTCGCAGATTCTTACAAACACGTTTTATCGAGCCTTCATCCTGCAACTACATAACTGCCAACAACACTTCATTACATTCTCTATTACAGATGGAATTCACTCCCTGTCTGTTGTCTTTTACACTTCTTGATGAGGTGTCCATCACAATGTTCTCAGAACCCTTAATATAGATCATCTTATACTTAAACTGTTGTAGATATTGAGACCATCTCCTTAATCTACCATGCTTAAGTTGACAGGTATCTAGATAGGTGAGTGCACTATGGTCAGTGAAAATTAAAATCTCATGTCCTAAAAGGTACTTCTCGAATTTTTGTAAGCCAAAAATTACAGCTAAAGCTTATAATTTGGATATACTGTAGTTCTGTTCTGCTTGTTGAAGGGACATACTTGCAAAAGCAATGGTTTTGTGTGCTTCTCCTTCTCCTTCTTTCTCAATCTGAAACAGTTCAACTCCTAATCCATAGGTACAGGCATCAGATCAAAGACAGAACGGTTTTGAAAAATCTGGGTGGTTTAGAACTTGACTATTAACTATGGCATCTTTTAGATCTTCAAACACCTTCTGAAATTCAATAGTCCACTTATATACTACATTTTTCTTTAACAGTTCTCTTAAGCAAGGCACATTAAACAATTGACCAGAAACAAATTTCCTGTAAAAACCAAACAGACCAAACATCCCCTTCAATGCTTTGCGTGTTGCTGGTGCAGCACAGTCTCGGATAGCTTTAATTTTCTCTGGATCAGGCATTATACCTTCTCCACTTACTACATGCCCCAAGAATTTGATCTCCTTCTTGACAAAACTCTGTCTTATCTAACTTTAACTTCATTCCCCACATTTTAATTGCTTTCAGTACCGCATCTAGTAATAAACAATGTTCTTTCCAAGTAGGAGTCAATATTAAAATGTCATCTACATACACTTACACTTCTTAACAATTGGTCCACTAAGACATGTGACATAGCTCTTACAAATGCACATACACTTATATTTAGGCCAAACGGCACCACCTTATATTGATAACATCTACCTTCAAATAGAAATGGTGTATACTTTCTTGATTCATTGCCTAAAGGAATATTCCAGTAACCACAGGTTACATCCATGGATGTGAAGAATTTTACCCCTTTAAACTTCTGTAACAGTTCTTCTATATTTTCAGGTCTGTCACCCTCAGGTAATACTATCTCATTCAAGGCTCTAGCATCTAATACTAATCTGATCGAGCCATCCTACATTGGTATTATAACCAGCGGGTTGTTATAAACACTTATTGCTCTTCCAATGAGCCCCCACTGGCATATTCTGAATCAGGTCACGTACTGCTGCCTTGTGCACTTCAAGAATTGCAAATTGTTTTTTGAAAACAAATGGACATCCTTTTCCACTGTCAAAAAACACTCGAAATCTTTACCTAGAGCTGGATGATCAGAAAATACTCTTATAAACTTCGTCAAAATTTGTCTTAGGTCATTTCCTTGTCCCTCATCTAGGTCACTTAATTCTAGCAATTCATCATTGATCCTAGCTCTGACACTATCCAGCTCAGACGGATCCACTTCTTCACTTCCACCATACTCATTATAGCTTTCCATTAGTTTTGTTGTCCTGTAAATACAGATTGGCAAGTCATTTATTTCTTCATCCTCACTTGGTCTCTTACCTATGAATGGTATAGTGATAAGGTTACCAGTAATTCTTATTGTTATGTCTTTGGTCCCGAAATTTTCCCATCCCTCATGTTTACGAAGAAAATCAGCAACCACCAGCATATCAACACTTAGTCCACTAATTACTAAGAAATTCTGCTTAATTGCTACCCCCTTTACCACTATGGATAGAAATATTTCTTGCTTCACCACCTTTTTGGTTTTTCCCGTTGCTACAATTGTATATAGGCCACTTACTGGCATCCTTACTACTTGCTTATTTGCTGGGCGTTCATTAACAAAATTCTGGGACACAGCACACACCTCTCATCCTGTATCACTCCAACACTTTACATTATCATCAAAAACACTTATCTCTATTATACGCTCTTCTATGTACTCTCATTTGTAGGTTCTACCTCATCTAGTAAATCCTGCACCTTTTCCCTCCTGTGAAAACCTATCTTCTGTGTGGATATCATATTTATGTTTAGTGGGTCTTCCTCATGCTTAATATTATTACTACTAGTGGCAGTTCCTACCAGTCTGTCCACTATCGCTAAATTGAAACATCTTTCTGGTGTTTCCCTTTCTGTATTTACCTCTGTTTCTGCGACCCCATACCAGGTGTTGTCAGCATTATATATTTCCTCATCTTCTTCCTTTTCCTCCTCCTCTCCACAACTCTCAATTACTTCAAATAACCTATCAACCACCCCTTTGATCCCTGTTCCATTATTGACTCCACAACTGTCAGACAGTTCCTCCTCTGTTTCGCTGAGCAGATTTACCTCCACCTCCTGATTCAAAACCTTATTATTAGTACTTAGCTCCTTTACAAATGTGTTCTTATTACAGGTGTTATTACTACTGTGCTTCCTTAACTCTGCATTGGTTAATTCTCTTGCCCCTTGCTGCTCCCAGTTATTCTCCCCTTCTTTCTTAGTGACTACATCAATACTAAGTGGTTGCGCTGGTGCCGTTCTTACAAATGGTTTCACCAGCGGGTTCAACTGGTAATGTTGTGGTCTATGAGCACCAGCCTTCTCGTAGAGTCTTAGCAGTTTCCCTGTCAAGGTACGTCACCGCTAACTGATGTCCTCTGCCAGCTGGTTGCGTCATCTCCTGGCAGCTGTCTACAGGCGCCATACTGACCTTGGTCACTGACCCAGTTATCAAATGTCTGGCCTCTCTCTCATAATCGACCTCAGTATCTGCTTCCTCTCTGTACACTCATTCTGTTTATGTTTACTTCAGCTCGATTTTCATTCTGCCTAACAGGATGTCAGTACTCGCTCCCCGCACTGTCCTCCTCTTTTAGTACAGATTCTACACGTTCAAGATATTGCACAAATTTATTTACATTATCTCGGGGTGCAGATATAATCTTATTCTTCCAATACCAAGGTACCTTATTTTCTACCCCCATAACTATTTGCTCAGTTTATATCTTAGCACTAAGATAGGATAGAGTAGTAACCCAACTCTGTACGAATCTTCTTATCCCTTCTTTCTTGGAGTCATGTTTTTCCCCAGACCAAAACTGATTCAGCACATCTATTTGTTTATGCTTTCCCCAGTACTCTTAAGAGAAAGCTTGCTTAAATTCCTTTAACTTATTATATTTATCTGAGGCCAGGTTTCCCCAGATTCTTGCCTCCCCCATTAAGTTGGAAGTAATAAACCTGATGATCTGCTTATCACTCCACACTTTAGGCAAGATATCTTCAAAATCATTGCAAAATTCACATGGATGTACACTTTTATTTGGATCAAACTTGAGAAACTGATTATGTGTGACATAAGCAATCTCAGTGGATTCTATTATTCCACTAGAAATAGTGCTACCACTACTGTTAGTTACACGCAGTTCTACTTTTGTTATTTGACAGTCATGCGCACACAGTTGCTCATTCACACTGTTACTGAATTGATTAAGATGGGTTTACTGGCCAGTGACTTTATTTATTACCTGTGCCCCAAGTTTTTCACACTTATATTTACTTTCCTTCAATTTACATTCTAATACTGCATGATTTATTAAACCATATGTTTACACCCCTTGGATATGTTCACAAGCCTTGACTATCTCTGATTTAACATGTACTTTAAACTGTTGGTGGTCATCAGTAACTTGTTTGAACTGTATTGTTAATTCACTTTTTACTTTAAGAATAGATTGTGTACATTCCTGTTTAACCTGATCGATTTCAATTTTTTATTATTGTCAAGCACTGCCATGTTTCTCTTAGATCTGAAACTTTTATCCAGTTTAGATTCTATTTCAACACCCATATTACTCATTTTTGAATGTAGCCCACTCATTTTTGTATCAATATCACACTGCATTTTACTTATTTTAGATTCCATCTCATCACTTAATAAGATACCCATTTTTGTCATATTAGAATCTAACCCACTCATTTTTGTCTATGGATTCATTAACATTTCTGCTACACTATCTTTTGCCCCATCATTGACTGACAATTTCCTGATCAATATTAGCTACCGCAACAGGTAGGTCTGAAACACTGGGGTCCTATACATTCTGTTCCCCCTCCGATCCATAATTACCATATAATGAACCTGACAAACTACTACTAAAATTTGGTTGTGATACATCCAGACTAAAGCTCATGGAATCATTAAATCATGCGGGCCATTGTGGCTGAGCGGTTCTAGGCGCTGCAGTCTGGAACCGCGCGACCGCTTCGGTCGCAGGTTCGATCCTGCCTCAGGCAGTTAGTAAGGTTTAAGTAGTTCTAAGTTCTAGGGGACTGGTGGCCTCAGATGTTAAGTCCCATTGTGCTCATAGCCATTTCAACCATTAAATTCTTTCACCTTTTCTTCCTCCACTTCTACCTTCAGCTTGTCCTTTACACTTGGCTGCTTACTTTCATACAATGGTTTAAAGAGAACACTACTTAACTTTGCCGTTCTCATGTCTCTGACACAGCTAGCTGTAACTGCTGGTCCGACCACCATGGATCGGGCTGTTGTACCAGTTTACGGGCCACCATTCCGGTCAGCACTGCCAACTGCTTTCATTGCCAATGTCACGTTATCTCTCGTAGAATGTGGTCTGCATGAAGTTGCCACTACCTGCTACTCCAGTCGGCAAGATATCACCACAAATCCTTCCGCCAAGCACAGCAAATGCAAACACAGTTCATGGCCTATCACTTTCTTTCTATTCACGTGGCGACACTTCACTCACAATATTTTTCCTTTCACAGTTCCTATTTATTCGTGAGCACTTTTTCACAGTCCAATTATCCCAACACAACTGCTTTTCCAGATAGTTGCCTACCTCCACAAACTTTATTAATGTTTTTCCGGCCGATTCTGTACCAGTTGCGACATAACGCGCTCTTTCACACATCGATGGCGGTTCTGCAACATAAAACGTCCACCTACCTTGATACTGCTGCAGATCTGCGCATGTAACTCCTGACTGCAGCTACTTATTAGATCTCAGAAAAGCAGTGTTGAAGAAACTGAGATTTCATAACTACACATCGGAGGCCGCTAAAGTACAACAAGCTGAAAATAGTCTTGTGAACTCTAAAGAATAAATCAGAAATGGCTTGCTGTTCAGATTTCGAAGGTCAAAGGTCCTTTTACACTTGCATTAGAATTTTTGTTTATTGCTATTAAGAAAGATCATCAGCCCACATGTGTTCAAATCATTAAAGTTCCTGTTCACAGTCCTTGTCCCATTCAAACAGTAAGAACTTCTCCTCTCCAATTCTGAAATCATTTATGAGTGTAACAAAGTCAATGAACAGCTATTTACTTTTTCGATTGGCATTCAGTGGTCATCTTTAAATAAAGTTTTTGCTCGCCATAAATACTCAGTAAAAAAATATTTACTTAGTACCGCCACGCTTTTAGTTCAAAGTTTACACACCCATTTTTTTCCAGAGCAGAACATCTCTTGTTTCTTAAAATTTTACAAATAGTTAATGGTAAACACCAGCTACCTTCATCACTGTACCAAAATACGGAAGTCGCAATATCACTTCATTTTACACATAATGTGTTCGGACACGTTCAGCATGACTGGCTCCTTCGAAAGCTAGTCCTCCACCTCCTTCTCTCTTTGCCTCTACAAGCCCCTCAATGTCCTGCATTTGGTGGCAAACCATCTCACTTCTTATTGGCTGATTGGCTGTACAGAATTACGGCCAATCAGAACTGACTTTCATAGCACGGCTCGCGCCACAATCTAGCAAGAACCAACCACTGCTCTCAGCTCAATGACGTCATTAAAATAAGCAACTCCCTTGTTAAACAAGTAAAATGAAATAAACTTTAAGATGTACTTTACATCTGGAGTTTAACTATATAGTCACGAATGTTCTGGCTGTCTCTTGCATATTCAATCATGGTTGAACATCCATCATCCACTAGTAGGGTAACTACTGGTGGATTCTTTCTCATGATACAAAGCTGGAACACTTGCAAGTTACTACAGAGCAATACAAACTGAAAAGTGAATATTGTCGAATGTCCCACCTACACTCACACAAGTACTCTCTTTCACACTCACCCTAACACAAAACATAAATATCTACCTGACATTCTTAAAATTATTACTATAGCAAAACTACGAAAGGTTTTCTAAAATGAGAACCTTCCATATTTGAATCTAAACACTGAAGGTGTTATCGTATCTTTTCAGATAGTCACAGTTGGTGAACTATTAACAAATACATATTGATTTAGTTTTTTAAGTGTTGGATAATTGCATTTTTTACTGACTTTTCTTTTTCTTTTGTAACTTCCAAATTATGACAGTTATTGACTTCAGATTTTGAAAGACTGTTCCTTTACACAACAGAAGGTTATGTACCTAATATGAAGTTCCTCAGGCTATTTCCCATCAGTTATTAATTTTTATAGTTCCAGAGAATGTAACTACTCTGTAACCGAATCTCTGCTACTTTCACTCGCTGGAGTCACGCCATATGTTCAAGTTCCACATCTGCACGACACAGCTCGCTCATTGCAGATCGTATAAGATTCTTACTGCTTACACTGGAGCCCACAGACAGTCATACAAGAAAGCTTTAATAGACAAGTTTGTGATCGTGCCCTAGCTGTGATGCCTCAGTACCACTTTTGTGAATTCTGCTGTGGTTGAATTCATACTTCTAACACTTAGAATATAGCATTTATTCAAGTTATTCATTAATCTTACTTTTATAAATGATTCCATTGTTTTTGAGAATGATGATGGCAGGAAAATGGGTGTGTAGTTTTCCATGTATTCTGCATTATCTTTCTTTAGTGGAAGCACAACTCTTGCCTATTTTAAATACTCTGGAAAATACCCCAATGTGAATGACTATTTTATTATGCTCTTCTTTTAAGGTAGCTTGTGAGGTCTATATGTATTGTTTCACCACAAAGTTTGGTACTTCATCCAAGCCTGCTTACTTTTTATTATTTGAGGTTAGTACAGTTTTTATGACTTCATGCTCTGTACTTGGTAACTTATTAACATCATTGTCCTTAGTGAATAATCATTTTCAGGTGCTATATTTGTTTTTGACTGTTTTTACTGTAATTACTCTGTGAAAAGAATTCTCCTGAAAAATGCTCATTCACCAAGCTGATGTGCATCAGTTGTTACTTTATGTCTGTAGATTAGCTGTGTTTTAGTGTGCTTTTGTTTGTCTCTGCATTTCCTCAGTCCTGCAAACTCATCTATAACAGGCAGTCTCTGAGACACTGGGTTTATTCCTAACTTTAAATATTTTGACCACACCCTCTTTGAGGGTGGAGCTGTTGTGGGAGGGCTACCTCTGACTCTCAACTGCTTCTGCTTCAAACGTCAGCCCAGACCCTGAATTTATTTCACTACCATCTGTAACTTTCTGATCTTTACTGAGATTTTAGTTCTTTGCCCTTTTACTTGTGTTAACTTCATCTCCACCAGTAGGGTATAGATTTGTAATATTTACTATAACATTGTTTCATCTCTGCACTGCATCAGCTTGAGAATCCAGGTAGGTGGGGCCACCCAAGACCCAGTGCACAATCTGTCATTAAGCAAATTAATAGTTGTTAGTCGAAGTTACTAATTACTAATATTACTTTACACATAAACCTAGGTAACAAATCCATTTTGTATGCGTGATGGCATCTAAACACTTGTGCCCCATCTCTATTTGAGTCAACCTTTAAAAATTAAATTCCCATTAAATCACTGAATATTGGGGCTGGATTAGCTAGTCACCCAAACTTCAACATCAGCTGGGGACTGAGGTAATTCTTGCATCCCAGCAACAAACAGGTGAGGCAGCATCTGGGTGTGTGCTGTGCCTCTCTTCACAGATGAGCCCAGAGGGCTCCACATCAGATCACTAGCCTACAAGCCAATCTGACTTCACATTCACTTTGTAGCTCATGCAACTAGTCCAATAACCCTAGCACTGAGCACAACATCTTTCAGATAACCCCATAGCTGGAAGACACGCAGATTAAGATCTGGTCATCTGGACAGCCAAGCTGTAGTAAAATGATGGCCAATAATTGTAACATTTCCAAACTTCCTTGGCATTAGCCACTTCGCTGGCTGTGCAAAGTGAAGAGGAGCACCATCTTGCATAAAAATATCCTACCCACACATCCATGCTGTTGAAAGGTTGGAATAACATTGCTGTGTGAAAGAATCTCATAGCATTTATCAGTGACAGTACAGGTAACAGAACCCACAGAACTCATCTCCTCAAAAAAAAAAAAACGGCTCTACAGTAAATGATTCCACCAATCAGGACCACAGTTACCTTTGTGGAATGAGGTGGTACTGGTGGATGGACATGCGAATTTGCTAATGCCCACATTCTGCAATTCTTAATATTTAAATGTCCTTGGAAATATAAGTGAGCTTTGTCTGTTCCCAGAACGTACCAAGTCCATTCATTGTTCACTTTCATGCGAGAAATTCTGGAGTGAATGTAGGCTTGCTGGCAGGTCAGCAGGAAGCATCCCCTGAACACGGGTGATTTTATATGGAAAATAATGCAGGATGTTTCGTAGGATTTTATGCATTGTGCTCACAGTCAGTGTTTTCGCAATCCTGCGAGGATGTGGCAATATCTTCAACAGATGATTTCGTCCCTCTGTCACACTGCAGTTTCAAAACCCATATTTTTTAAAATTTTGTTATCATTTTCTCCAGAGTTTACCAGACAATGGAAAATGCCTTTCTCCATACCCTTGACTGTCTGGAAATTCTGTATGGCAACTGGCATACAGTCACCATTCTTGTAAAAGTGCTTTACCAGCAGTGCACACTCCTTCATGGAGACAGTCGTGTTGGGCATCTGGGATGCATACTGAGGAACAGTTGTATTCTGTGCATCTGTCGGTATGCATAGTTTGATGCTTTCAGCACCATTTCTTTATCAAATTTTCTTTAATCCCCCCTCCCCCCCCCCCCCCTCCCTTCCCAATGATGTATCCCCTGCATCAGTAATATGATGTTCAAGTTTGGCATAATTCTGTACAGTGGTTCTCTTTCTGCACTGTTTTTGAAACTGTAACTTTAATTGTGTATACAATTTACATTACTGAACTGAAAATGAGAAAACTATTTGTATATGAGATTTTAAATCTTGTCTTTGTAATTTATCTTAAACATTCTTACATTTAAAATGGAGCAAAGCTGGATGTTGTTTACAGACCAAAGAAAGACATTTTAAATACTCTTCTAGACCGTTGTCTATCCATGGATCTTTCATTTTGGAAGCACCATCCAAATTTTGTCTCACTTTACACTTTTGCTAAAGTAGGAGGAGGAGGAGGAGGAGGAGCAGAATGAATGAACTTTACTGCACCAACATCCATTTTTCTGTATAAGAGGTGTTCCCACTTCAAGGAGAAATTCTCTTTTTTTGCAATTGATTTCTTCCTTCTAGTTAGGTTTTGTATTCAGCCAAATTATGAAAGCACTGAGAGCAGTTATATCCAAAATATTATAAGGAGATTATTGCATCTGATTCCTGGGAAGCAAAGGAGAACTGTACATGACACATTCTACAGGTAATACCCGGTAATATTTTCTTATTGTTCTAGACAGAGTAATCTGTTTTTATTGTAATTCCTTTGCCATCACCAAATATCTCAAAAGATTATCTGTTGTGATATTTCTATCATTCCTGGATAAGTTTTCTGTCAGTACCAGCATTTTTCTTTTTCCTTACTGTTCTTTGCCCTTTGATACCATATTTACTGTGTTTTGGGGAGATCTATCAATGAAAAGGACACCTGCCCCTAAAAGCTATCTGTTCTTCATCAACTGTAATATGTGGTTCATATACACCATTTAAATGTGCTCACCCACTGTTCAATTATATCCCTGACAGGAGCCAATTTATCAGGGCTGTGAGTCTGTTGCTGCTGCTGTTGCTGTTCAGCATCAAACTGAAAAAGTGTGATATTTCCATTGAGCATTTCCTAGCTATAGAATTATTGAAAAAATTACATGTTCTTTGTCCCATAAAATCATTATACCCTCATTGTTAATTTTGTATGTACACTCCGACAAGTATAAGCAGCCCAAGAAAGCACTCACATTCTTTTCTATCAACATCAAATCATTTGTTCAAAAAGTAATGTTGCCTTATTTTATCCACTTCAAACTGTTCTGGAAAATGCAGGGCTACATAAATAACTGCAGAGTAATTACATTCCTTACACTATGCCATGTTGGACCTGGAGCCATATTCAACATGTTTAAGATGTTTAAGGGGGGCTATGTCCTATGTAATCCAACAATATTTTTTCCTCATGTCTGTTTTCTACTTCTGGACCTGATAACAAATGGGATTACTATTTTACATATATACTCCTATATGGTACTATTATTATTCCTGTTGTAAGCAAATGTCACATGAAATATTTGTGATTTTATCAGCTTAAGGAACAATAGTTTCCAAATATCCATGGTCATCAGAATCTTCAGATGATTCACTGCCTTCAGATGTAATAGCATCAATGTCTCAATTATCATCAGATGATACTTCACGTAATTCTTCTTGTTCACTCAAAAGTGTTTGTATTTCAGGACTACTATAATCAATCATTTTCTACTCATAATGCAATTCTATGATGTGCTTGGGCAAAATACTAAGAACAACTGAGCCAATACACAATAAGTGCTGAGGCAGGAAACCCTAACAGTGGGTACAAAAACAAACAGGAAATGTTATTTACAATGAATTTCAGAATCTTACATTCAGGAAACAAAAATGCAATCTAGATTTGGGTCATATTGAACCCAGTGATATTCAGTGCAAAACCATGAATAAATTTTAATTTGCTGTAAATATAAAGCCGAACAAAATGTAATTAGGTACAACTGACTCAAAGACAGAAACTCATGTATATTGAAAATAATTGTTTTAAATACAAAAGAGCTACATATTTCAAATGAACTTACATGGCCTTATTGACCACTTTGGCTCTAGTATATATAACTTCCATGCAACCGGTCAATATACCATCAGCCCTTTCAAAAATGAGTATGTATTGTAAATTATGACATAAAAATGTTTGAACAGAAAAATAGTACTTTAGAAAGCGAAAATAGAAGAAAGTTTTTTGAGCTCTTAAATGATGCAGAGGTTCATTTATATTGAATGATTGATTTTTTGAACAAGTTTTACAAGTGAGCACACAAGTTCAAAGAAGATATATGACTCATTACAAGTTCTTACTGAGTAGGTTTTTACATCAAGCACAGAATGACAGTAGGTAGTAAAAGGCAATATTGCACAGAACTCTAAATTCTCTATTAAATTATTGAATAGTGACATTCAGGATATAATATTGTTAAAATCTGTTAATTAGTATCTGTCAAGTGCAGAAGTATAAAACATTAGTCTTGGAATAAATGTAATCAAAATTCTAGTTAGAAACATGCAAAAGAGATGACACATGTATGGATGCTTAATGCTGAGAGCTGAAACCTAGTGTCCTGTGAGTGTCCACTCTGCATCATTAGCATAATACATGTTAATCCTCCTTTCAGTTCTGTAACCAGAGTAAAAAAAATATGACATCTGCCTTTATGTTGTAAGAGTAAGAATTATAAGAGAACAGTAAGTACTCAACATTACAACACTGGTCTTGCCACACTTACGAAACAATTTTTTCTAAATAAAATGCACACATTTTGTTAACTGTCTAACCAGTGAAAGCTGGACAGATGTGAGATCAGAATCAAGTGCAAATAATGCATATAATACCTTTTCATCTATATTCATGTCACAATTTGAAATATGTTTCCCTAAGAAGTTAGTGAGGTCCAAGTCTTCAGAACAAAAAGCACACAAACCTTTGATAACTACAGGCATTAGGATTTCCAGTGTCACCATAAAAGACTGAACCAAGATATTGAAACTTGCTCAGATCCACAGTTTGTAGAATATGTAAAAACATACAGAAAAATATACTGAAAGGCAATAGCAAAGGCAAAGTTGCTATTTAATGACAATTTAATCAGGAACTCAGATAGCAAACCACAAACTATATGGGACATTGTGAGGAATGAAACTACTACCTTGGGAGAAGAGGAAGAAATAATACTCAAAAGCAGTGAAAATTGCAATATAGAAAAGAAGGAAATGCAAACTATATTAATAACTATTTTTTAAATGTACCACATTCACTAAACTTAAACTTCACAAAACAAAAAATAAATCATGCTCCAAGGGTTGCCTGCAGCAAATGAAACAGGAAGTAATTAGAGTGATTAGAACCTTAAAACAAAAACTGGCAGCAGGTGTTGATGAAGTACCAGTTTCAATCATAATAAGGACTGCAGTGCAGATTGCACAACCTTTAGCACATATTGCAAATTTATCCTTTAGTGAAGGTGGGTTTCCTCAGCAACTGAGGATCTCAAAAGTGAGGCTACTATTTAAAAATGGAGACAGACATAAAATAGAAAACTACTGTCCCATATCACTTATTCCTGCTTCCTCCAAAATATTAGAGTATCTGATGAAACTGAGAGTCATTAGTTACCTAGACAATAATAAACTTTGGAATAGTAATCAACATGGTTTTCATGCCAAATGAAGCACAGAAACTACAGTCATATACTACACCCAAGAAATAATTAAAAATTTGGAGAAAAACAAAAGTGTAGTAGGAATCAATTTAGATCTATCTAAAGCTTTTGATAAAGTCTGCCATGAAACCATCCTTGATCATCTGGAAGCAGTAGGTATTAGAGGAAGACTTAAAATGTGGTTTGAGTCATATCTCAAAAACAAATCTCAGATTGCAGAGCTCACCACTGTAAATTCAAATAAAAAAATAAGGTTCGTTTCAGAAGCAAAGGAAGTTTCTTTAGGAGTACCCCCAGGGAAGCATCTTAGGGCCACTCCTCTTTCTCATATATGTCAATGATTTACAGTTACAATATAATACAGTCAAATCTCTCTGTTCAAACATTTTTATGTCATAATTTACAATACATACTCATATTTTTGAAAGGGTTAGGTTAGTGGTGTTTAACGTCCCGTCGACAACGAGGTCATTAGAGACGGAGTGCAAGCTCGGATTTGGGAAGGATGGGGAAGGAAATCGGCCGTGCCCTTTCAAAGGAACCATCCCGACATTTGCCTGAAACGATTTAGGGAAATCACATATTTTTGAAAGGACTCATGGTATATTGACTGGTTGCATGGAGGTTAGTTTTCCTAGAGCCAAAGTGGTCAACAAGGCCATGTAAGCTCATTTGAAATATGTAGCTCTCTTGTATTTAAAACACTTATTTTCAATATATATGACTTTCTGTCTTTGAGTCAGTTGTACCTAATTACATTTTGTTCAGATTCATATTTACAGCAAATTAAAATTTATCCATGGTTTTGCACTGAGTACCCCTGGGTTCAATATGACCCGAATTTAAATTGCATTTTTGTTTCCTGAATATAAGATTCTGAAAATGAGGACTGTTATTTTGAAGAGCTATTCTACAAAACACTTTCATCATTGTAAATAACATTTCTTGTTTGTTTTTGTACCCACTGTTAGGGTTTTCTGCCTCAGCACTTGCTGTGTATTGCTTCAGTTGTTCTTAGTATTTTGCTCAAGCACATCATAAAATTTAAAATTGCATTATGGTTCACATGGCTCTGAGCACTACGGGACTTAACATCTATGGTCATCAGTCTCCTAGAACTTAAAACTACTTAAACCTAACAAACCTAAGGACATTACACACATCCATGCCCGAGGCAGGATTTGAACCTGCAACCGTAGCACTCACGCGGTTCCAGACTGAAGCGCCTAGAACCACACGGCCACACCGGCCGGCAATTGCGTTATGAGTAGAAAATGTTTGGTTATACTCGTAGTAGTCCTGAAATATAAGCACTTCTGAGTGAACAAGAAGAATTACATGAAGTATCATTGACATTAATTGAGAGATTGATGCTACTACATCTAAAGGCAGTGAATCAGCTGAAGATTCTGATGACCATGGATATTTGGAAACTATTGTTCCTTAAGCTGATAAAATCACAAATATTTCATGTGACATTTGCTTACAACAGGAATAATAATAGTACCATATAGGAGTATATATGTAAAATAGTAATCCCATTTGTTATCAGGTCCAGAAGTAGAAAACAGACATGAGGAAAAAATATTGTTGGATTACATAGGACATAGCCCCCCTTAAACATCTTAAACATGTTGAATATGGCTCCAGGTCCAACATGGCATAGTGTAAGGAATGTAATTACTCTGCAGTTATTTATGTAGCCCTGCATTTTCCAGAACAGTTTGAAGTGGATAAAATAAGGCAACATTACTTTTTGAACAAATGATTTAATGTTGATAGAAAAGAATGTGAGTGCTTTCATGGGCTGCTTATACTTGTCGGAGTGTACATACAAAATTAACAATGAGGGTATAATGATTTTATGGGACAAAGAACATGTAATTTTTTCAATAATTCTATAGCTAGGAAATGCTCAATGGAAATATCACACTTTTTCAGTTTGATGCTGAACAGCAACAGCAGCAGCAACAGACTCACAGCCCTGATAAATTGGCTCCTGTCAGGGATATAATTGAACAGTGGGTGAGCACATTTAAATGGTGTATATGAACCACATATTACAGTTGATGAAGAACAGATAGCTTTTAGGGGCAGGTGTCCTTTTCATTGATAGATCTCCCCAAAACACAGTAAATATGGTATCAAAGGGCAAAGAACAGTAAGGAAAAAGAAAAATGCTGGTACTGACAGAAAACTTATCCAGGAATGATAGAAATATCACAACAGATAATCTTTTGAGATATTTGGTGATGGCAAAGGAATTACAATAAAAACAGATTACTCTGTCTAGAACAATAAGAAAATATTACCGGGTATTACCTGTAGAATGTGTCATGTACAGTTCTCCTTTGCTTCCCAGGAATCAGATGCAATAATCTCCTTATAATATTTTGGATATAACTGCTCTCAGTGCTTTCATAATTTGGCTGAATACAAAACCTAACTAGAAGGAAGAAATCAATTGCAAAAAAGAGAATTTCTCCTTGAAGTGGGAACACCTCTTATACAGAAAAATGGATGTTGGCACAGTAAAGTTCATTCATTCTGCTCCTCCTCCTCCTCCTCCTCCTACTTTAGCAAAAGTGTAAAGTGAGACAAAATTTGGATGGTGCTTCCAAAATGAAAGATCCATGGATAGACAACGGTCTAGAAGAGTATTTAAAATGTCTTTCTTTGGTCTGTAAACAACATCCAGCTTTGCTCCATTTTAAATGTAAGGATGTTTAAGATAAATTACAAAGACAAAATTTAAAATCTCATATACAAATAGTTTTCTCATTTTCAGTTCAGTAATGTAAATTGTATACACAATTAAAGTTACAGTTTCAAAAACAGTGTAGAAAGAGAACCACTGTACAGAACTATGCCAAACTTGAACATCATATTACTGATGCAGGGGATACATCATTGGGAAGTGGGCGGGGGGAATTAAAGAAAATTTTACAAAGAAATGGTGCTGAAAGCATCAGAATATGCATGCCAACAGATGCACAGAATACAAGTGTTCCTCAGTTTGCATCCAGGATGCCCAACATGACTGTCTCCTGTCTCCATGAAGGAGTGTGCACTGCTGGTAAAGCATTTTTACAAGAATGGAGACTGTATGCCAGTAGCCATACAGAATTTCCAGACAGTCAAGGGTATGAAAAAAGGAATTTTCTGATGTCTGCTAAACTCTGGAGAAAACGATTAAAAATTAAAAAAATATGGGTTCTTTGAAAGTGCAGTGTGACAGAGGGACGAAATCATCTGTTGAAGATAATACCACAGCCTCACAGGAGCTGTTGAGCAGTGGTGTGCAAACATGCAGTACACAGGGCATTGCTCGAACACTGACTACGAGCACAATGCATAAAATCCTACGAAACATCCTGCATTATTTTCCATACAAAATCAGCCATTTTCAGGGGATGCTTCCTGCTGACCTGCCAGCAAGCCACCATTCACTCCAGAATTTCTCACATGAAAGTGGACAATGAATGGACTTGGAACGTTCTGGGAACAGACAAAGCTCAGTTACATTTCCAAGGACATTTATATATGAAGAATTGCAGAATGTAGCCAATAGCAAATCCGCATGCCCATCCACCAGTACCACTTTATTCCGCAAAGGTAACTGTGGTCCCAATTGGTGGAATCATTTATTGTAGAGCCATATTTTTTAATGATATTCCAACCTTTCAACAGCATTGATGTGTGGGGAGGATTATTTTTGAGCAAGACGGTGCTCCTCTTCACATTGCACAGCCAGAAAAATGGCTAACGCAGATGAATTTTGGAAATGCTACAATTATTGGCTATCATTTTACTACAGCTTGGCTGTCCAGATCACCTGATCTTAATTCGTGTGTCTTCCAGCTATGGGGTTATCTGAAAGATGTTTTGCTCAGTGCTAGGGTTATTGGACTAGTTGCATGAGCTACAAAGTGAATGTGAGGTCAGATTGGCTTGTAGGCTAGTGATCTGATGTGGAGCCCTCTGGGCTCATCTGTGATGAGAGGCACAGCACACACCCAGACGCTGCCTCACCTGTTTGTTGCTGGGATGCAAGCATTACCTCAGTCCCCAGCTGATGTTGAAGTTTGGGTGACTAGCTAATCCAGCCCCAATATTCAGTGATTTAATGGGGATTTAATTTTTAAAGGTTGACTCAAATAAAGATAGGGCACAAGTGTTTAGAAGCAATCACCCATACAAAATGGATTTGTTCCGTAGGTTTATGCGTAAAGTAATATTAGTAATTAGTAGCTTACATAACAACAATTGATTTGCTTAATGCCAGATTGTGCACTCAGTCACCTACCTGGATTCTCAAGCTGATGCAGTGCAGAGATGAAACAACATTATAGTAACAATTACAAATCTATATCATACTGGTGGAGATGAAGTTAACACAAGTAAAAGGGCAAAGAACTAAAATCTCAGTAAAGATCAGAAAGTTACAGATGGTAGTGAAACAAATTCAGTGTCTGGGCTGGCATTTGAAGCAGAAGCAGTTGAGAGTCAGAGGTAGCCCTCTCACAACAGCTCCACCCTCCAAGAGGGTGTGGTCAAAATATTTAAAGTTAGGAATAAACCCAGTGTCTCAGAGACTGCCTGTCATAGATGAGTTTGCAGGACTGAGGAAATGCAGAGACAAACAAAAGCACACTAAAACACAGCTAATCTACAGACATAAAGTAACAACTGATGCACATCAGTTAACAAGCTTTGTGAATGAGCATTTTCAGGAGAATTCTTTTCACAGAGTAATTACAGTAAAAACAGCCAAAAACAAATATAGCACCTGGAAATGATTATTCACTAAGGAAAATGACGTTAATAAGTTACCAAGTACAGAGCATGAAGTCATAAAAACTGTACTAACCTCAAATAATAAAAAGTAAGCAGGCTTGGATGAAGTACCAAACTTTGTGGTGAAACAATACATATAGACCTCACAAGCTACCTTAAAAGAAGAGCATGATAAAATAGTCATTCACATTGGGGTATTTTCCAGAGTATTTAATATAGGCAAGAGTTGTGCTTCCACTAAAGAAAGATAATGCAGAATACATGGAAAACTACACACCCATTTTCCTGCCATCATCATTCTCAAAAACAATGGGATCATTTATAAAAGTAAGATTAATGAATAACTTGAATAAATGCTATATTCTAAGTGTTAGAAGTATGAATTCAACCACAGCAGAATTCACAAAAGTGGTACTGAGGCATCACAGCTAGGGCATGATCACAAACTTGTCTATTAAAGCTTTCTTGTATGACTGTCTGTGGGCTCCAGTGTAAGCAGTAAGAATCTTATACGATCTGCAATGAGCGAGCTGTGTCATGCAGATGTGCATCATGAACATATGGCGTGACTCCAGCGAGTGAAAGTAGCAGAGATTCGGTTACAGAGTAGTTACATTCTCTGGAACTATAAAAATTAATAACTGATGGGAAATAGCCTGAGGAACTTCATATTAGGTACATAACCTTCTGTTGTGTAAAGGAACAGTCTTTCAAAATCTGAAGTCAATAACTGTCATAATTTGGAAGTTACAAAAGAAAAAGAAAAGTCAGTAGAAAATGCAATTATCCAACACTTAAAAAACTAAATCAATATGTATTTGTTAATAGTTCACCAACTGTGACTATCTGAAAAGATATGATGACACCTTCAGTGTTTAGATTCAAATTTGGAAAGTTCTCATTTTAGAAAACCTTTCGTAGTTTTGCTATAGTATTAATTTTAAGAATTTCGGGTAGATATTTATGTTTTGCGTTAGGGTGAGTGTGAAAGAGAGTACTTGTGTGAGTGTAGGTGGGACATTCGACAATATTCACTTTTCAGTTTGTATTGCTCTGTAGTAACTTGCAAGTGTTCCAGCTTTGTATCATGAGGATGAATCCACCATTGGTTTCCCTACTAGTGGATAACAGATGTCCAAGCATGTTTGAATATGTAAGAGACAGCCGGAACATTTGAGACTATATAGTTAAACTCTACACGTAAAGTACATCTTAAAGTTTATTTCATTTTATTTGTTTAACAAGAGAGTTTTGAGTTGCTTATTTTAATGACGTCAATGAGCTGAGAGCAGTGGTTGGTTGTTGCTAGAGCCGTGCCCTGAAAGTCAGTTCTGAATGGCCGTAATTCTGTACAGCCAGTAGGAAGTGAGACGGTTTGGCACCTTACGCAGGACATTGAGGGGCTTATAGAGGCAGAGAGAGAAGAAGGAGGAGGTACTCTAGCTTTCAAAGGTGCCGGTCATGCTGAAAGTGTCCGAACACATTATGTGTAAAATGAAGTCATATTCTGACTTCTGCATTTTGGTATAGTGATAAAGGTAGCTGGTGTTCACCATTCATTAGCTATTTGTAAAATTTTAAGAGTTGAGAGATATTTTGTTCTGGAGTAAATTGCGTGTGTAAACTTTCAACTAAAAGCGTGGCGGTACTAAGTTAATTTTTTTACTGAGTACTTATGGCAAGCAAAAGTTTTATTTAAAGACAACCACTGAATGCTGAGTGAAAAAGTAAATAGCAGTTCTTTTGTTTTTTTTGGGTTTTTTAGGGCGCAAAACTGCTATGGTCATTAGCGCCCGGTCCGTGACTTAGGAAACAGTAAAAAACCGAAAATGGAAACCAGCAGCAGTGGGAACGAAACTCAAAAAATTGGATAAACTAAAAGCAGAAGGAAGGCTTAAAAATCCACTACAGAAAGGGGTTGGTTGTCCCCAAAAAAAAAAAGACTTCAAATGACTGACGTCATTTCACTGGCACTAATAAACTGGAGAACGCGATCGGCCGAGCGCGTGTCATCTGCTAAAATTGACGATAGATCAGGCGACAGCTGTAGACGGGCGCGTAACGGTGTTCTTTTTTTTAATTTTGGTTTTAGGGCGCAAAACTGCTATGGTCATTAGCGCCCAGCCCGTGACTTAGGAAACAGTAAAAAACCGGAATTGAAAACCAGCAGCAATGGGAACAAAGTCATAAAACTGGAGAAACTAAAAGCAGAAGGAAGGCTTAAAAATCCACTACAGAAAGGGGTTGGTTGTCCCCAAAAAAAGCTTCAAATGACTGACGTCATTTCACTGGCACTAATAAACTGGAGAACGCGGTCGGCTGAGCGCGTGTCATCTGCTAAAATCGACGATAGATCAGGCGATAGCTGTAGACGGGAGCGTAACGGATTAAAATAGGGGCACTCAATTAAAAGGTGTCTTACCGTCCACAGCTGAGAGCAGTGGGGACAGAGTGGGGGAGGATCGCCGCTTAAAAGATGTCGATGGCTAAAAAGACAGTGCCCTATCCGGAGTCTAGTTAAAATTACCTCCTCCCGACGACGCGTTCGGGAAGAAGAGGTCCAAGCACAAGGAGAAGCTTTCACGTCCCGCAATTTATTATGGGGAAGTGTCGACCAATGTGCGTGCCATAAAAGAACACGACGACATAAAACACTCCGTAGATCGGCGAAGGGAATCGATTGAATAGCTGGCCGAAGAAGAGAGACTGCAGCCTTGGCCGCAATATCGGCCGCCTCATTTCCACAGATACCAACGTGTCCCGGGAGCCAGAGGAACGCCGAGACGCCCCCCAGGTGGAGCAAGCGCAGACAGTCCTGAATCCGGTGGACCAGAGGGTGCACAGGGTAAAGAGCTTCGAGACTGAGGAGAGAGCTGAGAGAATCTGAGTAGATAACATACTGTATCCGCTGATGGCGGCGGATGTAGTGGACAGCCTGGAGAACAGCGTAAAGCTCCGCAGTATAAACCGAACATTGGTCGGGAAGCCGAAATTTATTTGGGGTGTCGCCAACAATATAGGCATTCCCTACACCTAACGATGTTTTCGAGCCGTCAGTGTAAATAAATGTGGCTTCCTTCACTTGTGCACATAGAGCAGCAAATGCCCGACGATAAACAAGTGAAGGGGTACCATCCTTGGGAAATTGACAAAGGTCACGGAGCAGGCAAATCCAGGGACGGAGCCAAGGCGGTGCTGTACCCCAAGTTGTCAAAAAGGTTTTAGGAAAGCGGAAGGAAAGAGAATGGAGCAGTTGACGGAAGCGGACTCCCGGTGGTAGTAGGGAGGAGGGGCGGCCTGCATACCCTACATCAAAGGAGGCGTCGAAAAAAATGTCATGGGCAGGATTAGCAGGCATGAAAGACAGATGGCTAGCATAACGACTCAGAAGGACTGCTCGCCGATTGGACAGCGGAGGTTCAGCAGTCTCAGCATAAAGGCTTTCCACAGGGCTGGTGTAAAAAGCTCCAGACACTAAACGTAATCCACGGTGGTGGATAGAGTCGAGACGCCGAAGAATAGACGGCCGAGCAGAGGAGTAGACTATGCTTCCATAGTCCAATTTCGAGCGCACTAAGGCGCGATAGAGGCGGAGAAGGACCACTCGGTCCGCTCCCCAGGAGGTACCATTCAGGACACGGAGGGTCTTGAGGGATCGCAGACAGCGAGCCGAAAGATAGGAAACGTGGGAGGACCAGCACAGTTTTCTGCCAATCATAAGACCCAAGAATTTAGCGACGTCTGAAAACGGAAGATTGACAGGACCTAGATGTAAGGAGGGCGGAAGAAACTCCTCACATCACCAAAAATTAACACAAACGGTCTTACTGGGAGAAAAACGGAAGCCGGTTTCGATGCTCCAAGAGTGGAGGCGATCGAGACATCCCTGAAGACGTCGTTCAAGAAGGCTGGTCCGTTGAGAGCTGTAGTAGATCGCAAAATCGTCCACAAAGAGGGAGCCCGAGACATCAGGAAGGAGACAATCCATAATTGGATTTATGGCAATGGCAAACAGTACAACACTCAGCACGGAGCCCTGGGGTGCCCCGTTTTCTTGGGAGAAAGTACGGGAGAGAGTAGTGTTCACCTGCACCCTAAATGTGCGCTCTGCCATAAATTCGCGAAGAAAAAGGGGTAGCCGACCTCGAAAGCCCCAAGAGAACAGCGTGCGAAGGATGCCTGTCCTCCAACAGGTGTCGTATGCTCTCTCCAGATCAAAAAATATTGCTACTGTTTGGCGTTTCCGGAGAAAATTGTTCATGTTGTAAGTGGGGAGAGCAACAAGATGGTCAACTGCAGAACGGTGCTTTCGGAATCCGCATTGGGCAGGTGTTAAAAGACTGCGGGATTCCAGCCACCAAGCTAAACGGTAATTCACCATACGCTCCAAAACCTTACAGACACTACTCGTGAGAGAAATGGGGTGATAGCTAGAGGGGAGATGTTGGCCTTTCCAGGTTTCGGAACAGGAACGACGATAGCATCCCGCCATCATCTGGGAAAAGTACTGCCGGTCCAAATTCGATTATAAAGGTGAAGGAGGTAACGCAGACTATGAGTTGATAAATGTAGCAACATTTGGACGTGGATACCATCCGGTCCTGGGGTGGAGGAGCGAGAAGAAGAGAGTGCATGTTGGAGTTCCCGCATGGAGAAAACAGTATTGTAGCTTTCGCGATATTGTGAGGAGAAAGCAAGATGTCGCACTTCCGCTGCACGTTTCTTCGGGAGAAACGCTGGCGGGTAATTTGAAGAGCTCGAAATCTCAGCAAAGTGCTGACCCAATGAGTTAGAAATTGCGACGGGGTCCACTAATGTATCATGCGTGACAGTGAGACCAGAGACCGGGGAGAAACTAGGCGCGCCTGAGAACCGTCGAAGCCGACTCCAAACTTCCGAGGAGGGAGTGAAGGTGTTAAATGAGCTAGTAAAGAATTTCCAGCTTGCCTTCTTGCTATCGCGGATGACACGACGGCATCGTGCACGGAACTGCTTATAGCGGATACAGTTGGCCAAAGTAGGATGGTGACGGAAAACGCGAAGAGCACGTCGCCGCTCACGTATTGCGTCACGGCATGCCTCGTTCCACCAAGGAACTGGGGGGCGCCGGGGCAATTCGGAGGTGCGTGGTATTGAACGTGCCGCAGCTGTAAGAATGACGTCGGTAATATGTGTGACCTCATCGTCGACGCTGGGAAAGTGACGGTCATCGAACGTCGCTAGAGAAGAAAAAAGTGTCCAATCGGCTTGGGCAAACTTCCAGCGTCGCGGGCGCATAGATGGCAGTTGAGGCTGCAGTCTAAGGACACATGGAAAGTGGTCACTCGAGTGTGTATCATCAAGGGCGAACCATTCGAAGCGCCGAGCTAGCGAAACAGTACCGACCGCAAGGTCCAAATGAGATAAATTTGTCGTGGAGGCAGACAAAAATGTAGGGACCCCAGTGTTGAGGCAATCTAGATCCGCTTGGTGAAAGACGTCTAGTAATAGCGAGCCACATGGACAACGATGTGGAGATCCCCAAAGCGGGTGGTGGGCATTGAAGTCCCCAACCAGCAAATAGGGGGGTGGAAGCTGACCAAGAAGATGAAGGAGATCAGCTCGTGCCATTGGTGTGGACGATGGAATGTATGCAGTACAAAGAGAGAACGTGTATCCAGAAAGGGAAAGACGGACGGCGACAGCTTGGAAGGAAGTGTTTAAGTTGATTGGGTGATAATGGAGAGTATCATGGAGAAGAATCACGAGTCCTCCATGGGCTGGAGTGCCTTCAACAGAGGGGAGATGATATCGGACGGGCTGAAAATGAGGGAGAACAAAGCGGTCATGTGGCCGCAGCTTTGTTTCCCGAAGACAGAAGATGACCGACGAATAGTATCGTAAGAGGATCGACAATTCATCCCGATTGGCTCGAATGCCGCGGATATTCCAGTGGATAATGGACATAGGGTGAACAGAAAATGGAGGAATGTGACCAAGGTTGCTGTCAACTCAACGACTGCTCAGAGCTTGCGACCGACAGCATGGAATGGCATTCAGCCGAAGGCAGAAGATCCTGATCCATAGGTTGTTCAGGAGCAGCTCCTGCCACCAGCGATCGGCCGGTTGATCGGCCGCCAGCAGTGCGCCTCGGCGACACAGAAGACGACCGAGGGCGATTTCCGCCAGGTGGCGCTGTAGATGAGACACGCCTTGGCGGAGAAGGAGATGAACTGGGTTTCTTATTAGCCTTCTTGGAAATATGATGATTAGATGAAGGAGGAACCGATGGTTGTGAAGTTGGGGTACGTAAAAAATCTTCACGAGTATGCTCTTTTTTCGAAGTTTTGGTGTCTGACTTGTGGGCCCGAGTTTTAGCAGAACCCGATGAAGGGTGAGCCATAGAGTGGGCAGGCGAAAGTGGTGAGGTTGAACGGGCGATCTTCGCGCTGGCCGATCTGACGACCATGGTACTAAAGATGAGGTCGCAAGGCTGCATGGCCACCTCCTTTGTTGGCCGAGGAGAAGCAAGGACAGTGCTGTATTTTCCTGTCTGAGGCACGGTGGGCTGTCGACTGGCGAATAATTTCCTAGCAGCAAAGGTCGACACCTTTTCCTTCACTCTGATTTACTGGATGAGCTTTTCGTCCTTAAAAATGGGGCAATCTCGAGAGGAAGCAGCGTGGTCACCCATACAGTTGATGCAGCAAGGGGATGGAGGTGGACAAGCACCCCCATGGGCATCCTTGCCACACGTAACACATTTGGCCTGATTGGAACAGGACTGGCTGGTGTGATTGAACCGCTGACACCGATAGCAACGCGTAGGGTTTGGGACGTAAGGGCGAACGGAAATTATCTCATAGCCTGCTTTGACTTTCGATGGGAGTTCAACTTTGTCAAATGTCAAGAAGACAGTGCGGGTTGGAATGATGTTCGTGACAACCCTTTTCATAACTCTATGAACAGCTGTTACGCCCTGATCAGATAGGTAGTGCTGAATTTCTTCGTCAGACAATCAATCGAGGGAGCGTGTATAAACGACTCCATGCGAGGAATTTAAAGTGCGGTGCGGTTCAACCCGGACAGGGAAGGTGTGGAGCAGTGAGGTACGCAGCAATTTTTGTGCTTGGAGGGCACTGACTGTTTCTAACAACAAGGTGCCATCCCGTAATCTGGAACAAGACTTTACAGGACCCGCAATTGCGTCGACAGCTTTCTGAATAATGAAAGGGTTGACCTTGGAGAAGTCGTGACCTTCGTCAGACCGAGAAACAACAAGGAACTGTGGCAACGATGGAAGAACTGTCTGTGGCTGAGACTCAGTAAACTTACGCTTGTGAGCAGACATAGTGGAAGGTGAGGAAACCATTGCGGAAGAATCCCCCATGATTACCGGCGTCTCCGATGGCGCGCTCCTCCCTTGTGGGGGCCCTCTCTGAGGGCACTCTCGCCTTGTTCACACCTCAGGTCACACCTCCCGACAAACGGACGGAGGGACCAATCGGCACTTTCAGAAGGTATCAGCTCGGGTAATCACCCCTCCCTGGGCCTGGCCATTACCAGGGGGTACGTACATGTCCTACCTGTCTACCCAGGGCGGGGAATTACGCGTTACCCCGTCACCGGCTACGCATGGAAATGCGTGGGTCGGCCTTCAGACACAAACAGGGAGGAAAAAAGAGAAAGGGAAAGGAAAGAAGAGGGGTCTCATACGCCGCAGCGAAGAAAAGGGCAAAGAGAAGAGGTAAGGAAAAGAGTAGGACAGAGGAAGGACGAAGACTAGCAAGTGTAGAAAGCAAGGAATTGGTAACAGTTTCGAGTGTCCATCTCCGGACGTAGGCACAAACCATACTCCCAGAGGGGGAGAAAGGGAAGGAAAGAGCCAGAGGTGAGGGGGGGGGGGCGAAGATGGGGGATGGGGAAGGATGCGGAAAGGGAAGGGATACAGCCCGGAAAGGAAGGAGGGCCACATTAGCTCGGGGTCCCGTGCTCGCTAGGCACGTATCCACAAAAGAGTTGTGGATCCCCTGGGGGGAAATAGCAGTTCATTGACTGTGTTACTCTCATAAATTATTTCGGAGTTGGAGAGGAAAAGTTCTGGTTGTTTGAGTGGGACGAGGACTGTGAACAGGAACTTTAATGATTTGAACACATGTGGGCTGATGATCTTTCTTAATAGCAATACAAAAAATCCTAATTCAAGTTTAAAAGGACCTTTGACCTTCGAAATCTGAACAGCAACCCATTTCCGATTTGTTCATTAGTGTTCACAAGACTGTTTTCAGCTTCTTGTACTTTAGCGGCCTCCGATGTATAGTTATGAAATCTCAGTTTCTTCAACACTGCTTTTCTGAGATCTAATAAGTCGCTGCAGTCACGAGTTACATGTGCAGATCTGCAGCACTATCAAAGTAGGTGGACAATTTATGTTGCAGAACCGCCGTCTATGTGTGAAAGAGCACGTTACGTTGCAATTGGTGCAGAATTGGCCGGGAAAAACATTAGGAAAGTTTGCGGAGGTAGGCAACTATCTAGAAAAGCAGTAGTGTTGGGATAATCGGACTGTGAAAAAGTGCTCACGAATAAATAGGAACTGTGAAAGGACAAATATTATGAGTGAACTATCGCCACGTGAATAGAAAGAAAGTGATAGCCCACAAACTGTGTTTGCATTTGCTGTGCCTGGCGGACGGATTTGTGGTGATATCTTGCCAACTGGAGTAGCAGGTAGCGGCAACTTCATGCAGACCACAAGCTACGAGAGATAACGTGACACTGGCAATGAAAGCATTTGGCAGCGCTGACTGGAGTGGTGGCCGTGAACTGGTACAACGGCCTGGTGTATGGTGGTCGGACCCGCAGTTACAGCTAGCGGTGTCAGACACATGAGAAGCGCAAAGTTAAGTAGTGTTCTCCTTAAAACTTTGTGTGTAAATTCACAGATATTGGATAAAATGGCTAAAAGGAAGCAGACGAGTGTAAAGGACAAGCTGAAGGTAGAAGTGGGGAAAGAAAAAGGGAAAGAATTTAATGGTTGAAATGGCTATGAGCGCAATGGGACTTAACATCTGAGGCCACCAGTCCCCTAGAACTTAGAACTACTTAAACCTTACTAACTGCCCGAGGCAGGATCGAACCTGCGACCGAAGCGGTCGCGCGGGTCCAGACTGCAGCGCCTAGAACCGCTCAGCCACAATGGCCCGCATGATTTAATGATTCCATGAGCTTTAGTCTCGATGTATCACAACCAAATTTTAGTAGTAGTTCGTCAGATTCATTATATGGTAATTATGGATCGGAGGGGGAACAGAATGTATAGGACCCCAGTGTTTCAGACCTACTTGTTGCGGTAGCTAATATTGATCAGGAAATTGTGTCAGTCAATGATGGGGCAAAAGATAGTGTAGCAGGAATGTTAATGAATCTATTGACAAAAATGAGTGGGTTAGATTCTAATATGACAAAAATGGGCATCTTATTAAGTGATGAAATGGAATCTAAAATAAGTAAAATGCAGTGTGATATTGATACAAAAATGAGTGGGTTACATTCAAAAATGAGTAATATGGGTGTTGAAATAGAATCTAAACTGGATAAAAGTTTCAGATCTAAGAGAAACATGGCAGTGCTTAACAATAATATAAAAATTGAAATCGATCAGGTTAAACAGGAATGTACACAATCTATTCTTAAAGTAAAAAGTGAATTAACAATACAGTTCAAACAAGTTACTGATGACCACCAACAGTTTAAAGTACATGTTAAATCGGAGATAGTCAAGGCTCGTGAACATATCCAAGGGGTGTAAACATATGGTTTAATAAATCATGCAGCATTAGAATGTAAATTGAAAGAAAGTAAATATAAATGTGAAAAACTTGGGGCACAGGTAATAAATAAAGTCACTGGCCAGTAAACCCATCTCAATCAATTCAGTAACAGTGTGAATGAGCAACTGTGCGCATGACTGTCAAATAACAAAAGTAGAACTGCGTGTAACTAACAGTAGTGGTAGCACTATTTCTAGTGGAATAATAGAATCCACTGAGATTGCTTATGTCACACACAATCAGTTTCTCAAATTTGATCCAAATAAAAGTGTACATCCACGTGAATTTTGGAATGATTTTGAAGATATCTTGCTTAAAGTGTGGAGTGATAAGCAGAAGATCAGGTTTATTACGTCTAACTTAATGGGGGAGGCAAGAATCTGGGGAAACCTGGCCTCAGATAAATACAATAAGTTAAAGGAATTTAAGCAAGCTTTCTCTTAAGAGTACTGGGGAAAGCATAAACAAATGGATGTGCTGAATCAGTTTTGGTCTGGGGAAAAATATGACCCCAAGAAAGAAGGGATAAGAAGATTCGTACAGAGGTGGGTTACTACTCTATCCTATCTTAGTGCTAAGATATAAACTGAGCAAACAGTTATGGGGGTAGAAAATAAGGTACCTTGGTATTGGAAAAATAATATTATATCTGCACCCCGAGATAATGTAAATAAATTTGTGCAATGTCTTGAACGTGTAGAATCTGTACTAAAAGAGGAGGACAGTACGGGGAGAGAGTATTGACATCCTGTTAGGCAGAATGAAAATCGAGCCGAAGCAAACATAAACAGAATGGGTGTACAGAGAGGAAGCAGATACTGAGGTCGATTATGAGAGAGAGGCCAGACATTTGATAATTGGGTCAGTGACCAAGGTCAGTATGGCGCCTGTAGACAGCTGCCAGGAGATGACGCAACCAGCTGGCAGAGGACATCAGTTAGCGGTGACGTACCTTGACAGGGAAACTGCTAAGACTCTACGAGAAGGCTGGTGCTCATAGACCACAACATTACCAGTTGAACCCGCTGGTGAAACCATTTGTAAGAACGGCACCAGCACAACCACTTGGTATCGATCTAGTCACTAAGAAAGGAGGGGAGAATAACTGGGAGCATCAAGGGGCAAGAGAATTAACCAATGTAGAGTTAAGGGAGCACAGTAGTAATAACACCTGTAATAAGAACACATTTGTAAAGGAGCTAAGTACTAATAATAAGGTTTTGAATCAGGAGGTGGAGGTAAATCTGCACGGCTAAACAGGAGGAACTGTCTGACAGTTGTGGAGTCAATAATGGAGCAGGGGACAAAGGGGTGGTTGATAGGTTATTTGAAGCAATTGAGAGTAGTGGAGAGGAGGAGGAAAAGGAAGAAGAGGAGGAAAAATCTAATTCTGACAACACCTGATATGGGGTCGTAGAAACAGAGGTAAATACAGAAAGGGAAACACCAGAAAGATGTTTGAATTTAGCGATAGTGGACAGACTGGTAGGAGCTGCCACTAGTAGTAATAATATGAAGCATGAGGAAGACCCACTAAACATAAATATGATATCCACACAGAAGATAGGTTTTCACAGGAGGGGAACGGTGCAGGATTTACTAGATGAGGTAGAACCTGCAAATGAAAGAGAGTACATAGAACAGCCTATAATAGAGATAAGTGTTTTTGATGAAAATGTAAAGTGTTGGAGTGATACAGGATGAGAGGTGTGTGCTGTGTCCCAGAATTTTGTTAATGAACGCCCAGCAAATAAGCAAGTAGTAAGGATGCCAGTAAGTGGCCTATATACAATTGTAGCAACGGGAAGAACCAAAAAGGTGGTGAAGCAAGAAATATTTCTATCCTTAGTGGTAAAGGGGGTAGCAATTAAGCAGAATTTCTTAGTAATTAGCGGACAAAGTGTTGATATGCTGTGTTTTGGCCAAGCATATAGGAGTAATTTTGATTAGCCAGTTCTAGGTAAAGATTACGAGTGTGTTTTGACAGTGGAAAAGGATGCCCATTTTTTCAAAAAACCGTTTGCAATTCCTGAAGTGCACAAGGAAGCAGTACGTGATCTGATTCAGAATATGCTAGAGTGGGGGATCATTGGAAGAGCAATAAGTGTTTATAACAACCCACTGGTTATAGTACCAAAGAAGGATGGCTCGATCAGATTGGTATTAGATGCTAGAGCCTTGAATATGATAGTATTACCTGAGGGTGACAGACATTTTACATTTTACTGGCATTTTATTGCTGTACGTACAGTACGAACATAATATAAGTTCCTCTTCAGTCCGTCTCCAGAAATACTGTATTGTAAATACTGTAGGTGCATTTTATATCTTCCACTTTTTGAAGCTGACTCCATGCAACCTGAAATTTACATGCACGAAATGCTTACGAACAAATTGAAAGAAAAACTACGTTTGTGCAACTATCTGCTATAACGGCCGTAAATTGACAGTCCCTTCGATGTGGTTGTAACCCGTTTCGACTGTATATTGTTTAAAATCTGAGAGGTTTTGGGCTTGCAGCCAGATGACGTTGACACCTTGCCACGAAATTTGGGCTATGTCTGGGTGAATTTTACAGTGGAAATTTCTGAAGTACGTCGTTGACTTTTTACTGAAAACTGGCGCGGTGGCGCATACTCTTAGGTTCCCGCTGGGTGGTCATCGTGTGTCCCGATTAGCGCAGTCTGTTGAGTATTTCCCCATCTTAGGCGCGTAGACACATTCATTCACAACGGTGACACCGCAGGCACGAACTCTGTCTCATTACGAACCTATGAAGTTAAAATTCAGTGGTCAAAACAATAAAAGCAAGTTCGTTGGACGTGTCATGAGGCGTAAAATTTACTTTTCCTGAAGATACTAGAGCAGTCATTGCGCCCCAAGCCTTATCAAGTTGAAAGTCAGTATCATGATCAATAACATCCTCCGCCAAACGTATTTCCACAGCTTCCGTAACAACTGAGTACAAGAAAGCCTCATGGTGGACAAGATTTTTGTGGGAGAATAATCCACATAATGTCCTGTGGAGATACAATGCTCGGCTACTGCTAACTTGCCGGGCTGCCAAAGGCGATTGGTGGGGATCATGCTCATGTACCTTTAATGACTTGTATGGGCGTTCTGACCAGTCATCTTTTGCAGTGCCCAGAGGAGCAAATTTCTTTGTAGGTGTCCAGAACATTACACTAACATAACGTTAGTCAGGATTCTGCGTGATTCAGATGAAACGTTGTCCACATGTGGGAGGAATGTGCTGAATTTGAACAACTCCTTCTGTCTGTTCTCTTGCGGATGGTCATGCTTAATCTGTCAGTGCTGTCCTAATCTGATGTGAAGAATATCCTTTGTCTGTAAACACGGACACTAGGTGCTTTGGCTCTCTCTCAGACGTAACATGTGCCCAATGCACCAGTGTGTGAAGGACGCCCATAGCTTGCGAAAGATTGTGACAAGTGTACGCCTGCAGATACAGGCCCGCACGTGTGGGCTTAACTAAACAGAATTCCTTAATGATCCAGACACTTTACAACTGACTAAAACACCTAGAAATGGAAGACAACCACATTTCTTCACTTCCATCGTAAACTGGACAGTGTCATAGATAGAATGCAGATGTTGAAAAAGTCGGGACAGCTCTTTATTACCAAGAGGCAACAATACGAAAGAATCTGCAAGATAGGTGGACAACGTCAGTCCCGTGGAGTATGTAAATTTTGTTATGTATGTTCTGTTTTAACAATTCGTGTAGTGGGTTTCTGGGGCGGATATAGGGATCCATCCTAGCAATTACGTGAACTTTTGTGGCAACTGCCGATCAGGTTGGTTGGAATATCAGACCAATAATCTCTCATCTGGCGCGTGGATCATTCCGCATCTGAATATCCTCACTGATTCGCAAGCAACTGCGCTACACGTTAATGACGATATCTGTAGAATCATCGTTCAGTTCTGCAAACGAAGATCTTGTGAAACGCATCTCTATCTTCGTCCATGAGAGCCACAGGCCCACCCAGGTCGATATCGCAGTCCTTTCCTTCCAGAAGGTATTCGATACGGTTACGTATTGTTGCTTGGCAAACAAAACACGTATTTACGGAATATAGGATCATCTTTGTCACTAGATTCGTACTCCTCAGCGAACAAACACCAACACGTCGTTCTTAACGGTGCATAATCGTTAGATAGAGGGTGACACTGACCAAAGTAGACTGCCTCCGCTTCGAATACAGATGCACTATTTCGACATCTGAAATAGAGTAAACAGTTAAGACAATGGACAGTTTTATGCAATAATCGATTGTTAGCGTTCTGTTGGCATTTCAGTTTATTTCATCATTGTAGTTACACGTTTACCCTTGCAGTCTGCAAAATGACATTCTCGATAGAAGAAAGAATCAAAATTGTCGAAGCATATGTGGAAAGTTTCCATTAAGAAAACTCACCCTTTTTTCGGATTCTGGTATCGGAATAGAGGACTATAAGCAAAGAGAGCAATACAGTGTCTGTATAAAAATTGGCGCACATACAGATCTATGCAAAATGTAAAAGGACAAGAGATTCCTTTAGTTCATACTCCAGAAGTTATTGCAGACATTTGCCGAAAATTATTCGGAGCCCAAAGAAGTCAGCATGAAAGCTTGTGAGCGCGTGGGTGCTATTCTGTCACTGTGCGCAATGGATTAATCTGATATGTACCCTTTACCCTGTGGCTCCTGCAAGATGCAATTTCCAACCCCACACTACTACAGAAGTCAGACAGACGCCCCCAACGTTCTAAAGAGAAATGCCTGAAAAACTTTCAGCAATAAATATCGTCTGGAGTCGTCCGCTGTAAGGAAATGATACAAAAATTCACAAAATTTCTTACGTAACTAGTGGGATACTTGGGTACTGGAGTAGTGCTAGTTAGTGTAAGAAAAACATGAAACTAACGAAAATTATTATTTATTTTGCAAAAATTCTGAGAAATTACAATTGCACTTTTAGTTATGAACTGAACACGTTATTTCCTGGTTCTTTTCGGAATGTGAAGTTACCTCTTAAGGATAGGATTCGCTAATGAAATTTCTATACAAAGTTTAAGATTGTTATTGACTTGGCAGAATGGCTGAGAGCCGCGCCTACTCAACTTGAATAATTATCCGTTAGAACGGTCGAGGGTGTCGCGCATGAAATGCAGTGAAGTGTACTGTTGTGGAGGAAATATGGGGCTCGCAAGAGCTGTAGCGCACAGTACCGTAAGCTGCGATGACTGCTGTCCGTGCCGCTCGCTGCTGACAAATAAGGTAACTCTCGTTCTATCTGGATTGACCTTCGCCAATCAAACTCTCCCTACGCCCTGATGAAGTCGACTCCTATTCGCCCCTAGTCTAACTATTGGCGTGGTACACCGGTCAGATAACCAGTCCACCGTGATGCCACTAAAAATTCGCTCGCAGGCGTTTAACTGTAACTCTGTCCGTTCACACCGCACAATAAGTGTGGCGCCAACACAGTGAACAACGCTTAATCGCAAGGACTCTATATTGAGTCGCACTTTGATTCGCTCTCGACAGAGGTGCTCTTCCAGTGAAGTACTGACGAGAGACTTGTTCCTCGCTCTTTGAATACACGTACGAGCTCGCACGCTCTCGTTGCGTGTTCTCGCTCCAAGAGCGACAACGAAACGGCCCCTCTCCACGCCAGACGTGAAGGCGTATATTTTTCGGTCTCTTTCATTACTCCTTCAGCTCAAGGCGTCAGAAATATCGTCTGCCAATTAGCATTGCTCTTCTAAAACGAGAGCATGACGTTTCGTTTAAGGCGACCAATCCGGAAATCTGTAGTATCGGCGTTTGGCGTTTGCTGTCTCCCTTTGAAAATCTCTGAAACTGCATGCTATGTGTAAAGAATGCGTAGGCTGGCCGCTCCCGCACAATGTAGCGGAATTTGCTTTTAAGCCGAACACGGGGTTGTCTTTTCACTCGGGCAAACACTGTCTGCTCTACGGGCTGTCACCGGCCGACGTAGATAGGTTGGGACCGGCCTCCTGGCATGCGGTTGCCTCTCTCGAACTAAAAGCATCTGTGACCGTCGTGTCTGGAATGTTTGTGTGTACGCCAGTCTCGAGTATTTCAACCACGGTGCGCGCTTGCGATTTATTAGTTATTCGTATATCGTTTACATGAATTCATACAACATTGACTTTACCTTACCGAGTTTGGGTTCGAATGAAGCGTCTTGATGTGCGGAATATTATTGTGAAGGCGGAATATGTAAGCAATGAAGGTCAGGAAACCACGACGTCTTACAAACTGACCAAAAAAGCGCATGTACGTGGGAAGAGTTCCTGGCGGACACTGAAAAGTGTTAATTTGAAGCCTTATCATGTGATGGTTGTGCAACAATTAGAGGAGGATGACAGTCTGAAACGTGTAGATTACTGCACGTGGTTTTTGAATAACGTTAACGATGGTTTGTTAGTCGCTTTCGATTACACTATGATTCATGAAGCATGGTTTCATCTTTCCGGTCAAATGGTTCTGAGCACTATGGGACTTAACATCTGAGGTCATCAGTCCCCTAGAACTTAGAATTACTTAAACCTAACTATCTTAAGGACATAACACACATCCATGCCCGAGGTAGGATTCGAACCTGCGACCATAAGGGTCTCGCGGTTCCAGAATGAAGCGCCTAGAACCGCTCGGCCACACAGGCTGGCCGTTTCGGTCATGTGAATTCACAGATCACAACGTACTCGGCAACGAAGAACCCTAGCATTGTGTGCCAGCAACCACTCCATAATGAAAAAAGCAGTGTTTTGTGCAGTGTAACAGGAACACACATCGTTGGGTTGATATTTTTGACACTACTGTCAACACAGTTAAATAAATTGGAAATCTTTTATACATTACGTGCTTAACTCACTGAATTTGGAAGACAAATCTACTTCTTCTAGCAAGATGGGGCAACATGTCACACCTCTAAGGTATCCCTGGAACGAGTGCATGATATCTTAGATCAGGAACGAAGTGTCAGCAAACATTTATGGCCACCACGTTCAATGGATGTAACAACATGTGATTTTTCTCCTGTGAATACATTTCAAGAGGACGGCCTATAAAGTAAATCCACACACAATACATTAACTGAAAGACATCATCAGCCGTGAAGTTTCCGCCATCGGTATCGAAACTTAAGGCCATGTGTATCTGAATACACTTGGACGTGCACAGCAGTTTATTGTTGTGGCAGGGGGACACATACTACAATGTCATCTATAAATTTCGTTTTCACTGTATTTTCCATTGTAAATAAAGTGTGAGTTCATTCCAGCTCCACGTTTCTGTAATTTAACTGCATTTCCTTTATACTTACAAGGGCACTTTTATCTGCGCCGCCTTATCAAACGTAACTTCGGGGTTACCCCAACAGAATGTTATAGACCCGTTCCTGTTCACGAAACATATAAATGATAAGGTGGTTAGCGTCGGGAGCTCCGAGAAACTATTTGCGAGTGAGACTATTGTGTTTAGGAAAGCTGTAACGTTATAAATCTTCAACTAAAAGCACAAATAACTGCAAAGTAGTGACCCCTCTTGAGGAGTGAAAGTTGATCTTCAGGTTAAATAGTTTTAATGTATTGCATATAGATAGAGGGGCAGGCCCGTTTACTGTTTGATTACATTACTGGAAACCATAACAACATTAAAATCCCTAATAGTGTGAGCTGTAATTGAACTAAAAGGGAATGAACACAAAGAACTAGATGTAAGAAAAGCGGACGTGAAGCTAAGACTCGTCGAATTGGTCCTAACGAAATGCATAGTCTCCGTCCTAACAGTTAAGAGACTAATTTTATTCTTATATTAAGAATGAAGAAATTCCTCTAGCTGTACCTTAAGGTGTCGATTTCAATAAATGAAAAGCACCGGTTTGCTTTTGTTCTACAATATTACTTTTATTGTTAACTGGTTTTCGGCTTACAAGGCCATCTTCAGACATTTACTGAGGATTATCACCAAAGTAGTTAAATGTTAGCAGACAACATTGGAAGAGAAGTAACACATCTAGACTGAAGTAGAAACTTACAGTAACATCTTTGCAATGAAAAAGTAAAAACTGAACAGTACATAAATAACAATGGAGTAGACAGGAAAACATTTAGCACAAAATAGGAACAGCATGCCTACATAACAGTTTTCTATTAATAAACAAAACTAATAAAATTTCCTGGCAGATTAAAACTGTGTGCCCGACCGAGACTCGAACTCGGGACCTTTGCCTTTCTCGGGCAAGTGCTCTACCATCTGATCTACCGAAGCACGACTCACGCCTGGTCCTCAAAGCTTTACTTCTGCCAGTATCTCGTCTCCTACCTTCCAAACTTAAAGCTGTGAGGACCGGGCGTGAGTCGTGCTTCGGTAGCTCAGATGGCCAGTCGGCTCTCAGCCGTGGCAGCGTGCGGACGGCCCCGCGCCCCGGCCAGTGCTTCGCTGCAGGCGTTGTTTACTTCCGCGTCGTAGCTTTAAGGCTTGTGTCCGTCCACCGTGAACAACATGTCGAGCGCTTACCGCCGTGCGACCCTTAAAGTTTCCTTCCCAGCTGAACATGCGCGACCTCGTGCACATGAAGTTGAAACGTTCATACGTGAAGAAGTTCGTTTAGATCCTAACCACGTTATCGGAATCCATTTTTCGATCACGAATAGTGTCGTTTATATTAAAATGACAAACACCGAGGTGTGTGAAGATGTTATTCGTCGCCATGCCAATGGACTTAAGTTCAAATACTCTGATGGTCACGTCGGAGCTGTAACACTTGAACTCGCAGAGTACGGTCAACGCACGCGCACGATTAGGGTGTTTGAACTACCTTTTGAAGTGCCGAAGGACGAAGTTGTCTCTGCGTTACAACCATACGGTAACGTCATCGGTTACGTAGAGGAAAAATGGCAAACCTTCACGACCTACCATGTCCTTAATGGGGTGCGTCAGGTCAAAATTGAACTGAAAAAAACATATACCATCATACCTGACAATTGGCGGGGTGCGAGCCATTGTCATGTACGACGGCCAACCCCGAACATGTGCGGGATGTGTACAAGAAGGCCACGTCAGATCCGCCTGCATGCGACGCCGCCTGACCCACACGCCGGTCGGCGAGGGAGCGTCCCCAGCGGTGATCACTCAGATCCCTGTCACATATGCCAAGGTTGCCCAGGAAGGTAGCACCTCTCCACAGGGTCTTCCTGCTCCGTTGACGTCGTCTGATCAGGTAGATGCAACCGCTCCTGAAATTCCTTCTGAGGTGCCACAGACACCAGATCCTGACCTGCCGAATCATCACAGCACTGTGACTGAAAATGCTACGGAGATGGACGTTGATCCGGAAGTGGTACCTACTTCTGCTTTCCTTCAGACTGGTCCGGAGTCAGACGAAAACCACCCGCAATCGGACACTAAACGAAAACAAGGGTCGACACGAAAGAGAAAGAAACGTAGCCGTACACCCCCTGATGAATCCATTCTACAGATGGATACCAGGGATGCAGACCCGAAGATGGACGACAAACCACTCTTTGGTGACCAAAAGTCTGATGCGAAAGACCCGCCACAGGCGACCACTGGCAACGAACACCCCTCCTTACTGGCGCCGTCGCCCCAACGCCCCAACAGGTCGACGTTGAAGAGAGCCTATCCGATGAGACGAAAACTACGTCTCCTCTCCACGTGGATGATGTGCACAGCCGATGCCCTATCGCAGTATCAGTCTCCTGGACAGACGACGTGGAGATCGAAGGGACTGGGGTGGACGGTGCTGATGATGGGGCACCCCCATCGGTTGCGCCCGCGCCCGCGGCCGCAAACTCTCCACAATAGCAGCCTCTTCGGCGGACCGGCAAGATCGACGACCTCTCGCTCCTGAAGAAGGAGCCCCACCTGTGCCAGTGGGACTCCAACACCAGCATTATCGTGTCGCAATGATTAACCTCGCGACCATTCGTGCGCCCCACAAACTAGCGCTGCTCCGCGATATGATTTATGATGCGGACATAGATATTGCGCTTTTTCAGGAAGTGCATGTCGCCGATTTTTCACCGCCACATGGCTTCACGGCGCATCTTTCTCCCGCTTCGGACACCGGTAGTGGTGTGGCCATCATCTTACGCGAAGGTCTTCCTGCCGAAGATGTCCTATACCTCCCCAACGGCAGAGGTATGGCCCTTACTCTCTTTGGTGTACACATCGTCAACATTTATGCGCCGTCGGGCTCCAGCTACCGGCGTGAACGCAATGCCTTCTTCGCGAATGGAGTTACACCCCTTTTTATGGGACCACAAGATGACTGGGTCATGGGTGGAGACTTCAACTGCACCCAGCGACCTCAGGATCAATTGCCGGGTCACTCACCATGCGCAGCTCTGGAAACAGTAGTCACGCGGCTACAATTTGTTGACACGTGGAGACATGTTCACGGTGATCTTTTGGGCTTTACGTACTACACTGCGCACTCCTCTAGCCGACTGGATCGCATCTACATCTCGCGATCCCTAATTCAACACACTCGACAGGCTGAAATCTGGCCTGTTGCTTTCTCAGATCATGAGGCTTACTTCTGTGATGTTGTTCTCACAAGACAGGCAGTATGGCACGGACGTGGTTTATGGAAACTGAACACAGCACTTCTGAATTCACCTGACTGTCGACTTCTAATAGAAGACACTTGGATCACATGTAGTAGACGCCGACCCACGTATCCGTCTACCATATCCTGGTGGATTCAGTGTGCAAAACCTGCTCTTCGAAAAACTTTAATCCGGTATGGCAAAGATGTTGTCGCCTGGAGGAAGAGCACTATGGACTTTTACTACAGGATCCTACGAGAATGCTCCACGATGCCAGCCTCCCCTGAGCGCCATACAAGGATGAACCATGCTAAGGCCCAAATCTCCAATCTCATGCGAAGGCATTTGGAAGGAGCGATAGTACGATCTCGTACTGCTGATCGCATGCCTCATGAACATCCGTCGATGGATCATATCATCCAAGAACGCCAAAATCGACGCCGAAAATCGGTTCACGTCCTAACAGATCAAGAAGGGCGTCGCAACGTAACCCAATCTGCAATAGGGAATGTGCTTCACGCCCACTACCAGCAGCTATACGCCGCAATTCCACATTCCCCAGAGTTGATCGAGGAAGTCACACAGCTCAACTTCGGTGGTATCCCAGGAGATGCGGCGATTGACTTGATGTCAGAGGTGACTGATGAGGAAGTCTGCGATGCGATCCGGCCAGGAACCATCAATCGCTCCCCAGGACCCGACGGTCTTCCCCTCGAATTTTATCGCACCTTCCGTGATTTGTTAGAGTCCACCTTTACCTCCATCTGTCGGGAACTGATGTCTCCGGAAGTACCTGTGCCGGACGCTTTCATGGAAGGAATTATTATTCCTGTACATAAACTGCATGGTGGCAACAATATCAGTGATTATCGGCCCCTCACCCTCCTTAACAGTGATATGAAAATCTTCACTCGCCTTTTGGCAGCACGACTTAAAAACGTTGCCCGATGTGTTGTGTCGCCAGACCAAGCATCTTTGGGAGGGGATAATAATATCCGCACGGCTTTATGCCGCTACAGGGATATGATCGCCGTTACCCAGGCACAACGCCTCTCTGGGGCACTTGCGTCTTTGGACTTTAGTCAAGCTTTTGATAGGGTCGACCATTCGTTCCTTACGGCCGTTCTCCACCATATGGGTTTCCCAGTCGCCGTTATCACGGTAGTGATGCTCCTTCTGCGGGGTGCCTCATCCAGGATTATGTACAATGGCAGACTCACTCCATCGATCATAATAGGTCGATCCGTACGTCAAGGTTGCCCTCTGTCAGCAATTTTGTACTCCTTTTCCTTGGAATCCTTGCTATGTGGACTAAGACAACGTTTGGTACGGTTGTCCATAGATCGCTACCGATTCTGTTGCACGGCCTATGCTGACGATGTAGTCATCTGTTTACGTAATGCCGACGGGGTTCGAGCTGTTTTGACGTGGGTAGCGACTTATGGTGAGGCGTCTGGTAGCTCTTTAAACGTACGTAACTCACAAGTTATGTTCATTGGCACGGGACTTCCCGTCGATTGCGTTACACCTCTCACCACCGTTGATACCATTCGTTGTTTGGGAATAGATTTTTCCATCTGATCTCCGGCGTTCAGCCACCATCAACTGCCGACGACTCCTTTTAATGATCAGAGCAGGTCTTATGGACCATCGCCTTCGATCCCTAGATATTCTCCAACGAGCTCGATATGTCAATATATATATCGCATCCCGAGTTCCCCATGTAGCACAAGTTCTAACCTTCCCACTTACTGTGGCACGTCGCATGTTGGCAGCGATGGCATCTTTCGTCAGCTCTGGGGTGTTGTTCAAAGTTAACTATGCAACCCTTACTCTTCCCCGTGAACGACGTGGGATAGGTCTGTTTCACGTGCCGGATAGAGCTCGCTCCCTATTTGTCAGCTCCCAGATGACGGTATGGACACGTTGCCCAACGAGCCTCACTGGTCGCCTCCTGTCGGCATATTCGCCGGTCTCACTGTCAGCCCCAGTGATGATCTCGGATGTTCCGGCCCAGTTCCATTATATACGATACTTCTTTCTGGAACTCAGTTATCTACGCCTCACCTTACCAAGACACTTTTTACTCAAGACAAAGGCAGTATACAATGTCCTCCAATTAGGTCGTCCACCTAACCCGATTGAACAAAAGTTCCCCCAGGTTGACTGGCGTCATGTATGGCGCGCGGTGTTCGCCTGTTACCTTGACACGAATGTTCAATGTCTGGTACCTAACTGTCAATGGTAAGCAAATCAACCAATTTCGCCTTCTCGTATCCACCTCGCCCAATCACCTCTATGTTCCACGTGAGGAGTGCCAGACAATGATGAACATAGGTTTGTTTGCGGACCGGCGGCGGAGGTTTGGCACTTGGTTCGACGTATTGTGGCTTTTCTAACGCGGGACATTCCGGATCGGATTACTCCCCTTTCATTATTATTTCCGGAACGTGACTATTTTCCTCGGACAAAGACCAATGCTGTGAATTGGATTCGCGGACATGCCATTTACTACTTATTTGGACAAACTGTAAACTCTGTACTCGATTTTTGGACTTACCTCAATGACCGTCATTATGTCGTTGTCCGTCACCCAAAATACAGACAATTTTTCTCGAACTTCCTTGGGAGTGCTTTCCACGAGCCGCCTCGCAGCTGGAATGTGTTAAGCCAAGAGAGAAGGTGGTTTCCTGTTTGAACCAATGATCATCTCTGAACAGTTGAACGGAACACATCAATTTCGAGAAGACGTGACTCAAAATATTACCAGCGGGGCGCAGAAGGCCTCTGATCAATTACACAACAAAACTAAACAAAAAAAAAGTAAAAAATTAAATAAAATAAACATAAAAACAATAAAAATAAAATTCAGAAAAAGGAAGATTTTGTTTTGTTTGTAAGGATAGCCCTAACCTTGATTTCCCATATTTCCCCTGGTATATAGGCAGCTCTCTGGGGTAGGTTTAGTCAGGAGCCAACGCCTGAAGTGGACCAGATTTTTTTGTTGTAGGATGAAAAGTGGCGGTGGCACTTGTTTTTTTTTTTTTTTTTTTTTTGTAGTTCCATTTTATTAAAGGGTTTTCAAAAAGAAAAAAAAGAAAAGAAATAAGAAAAAAAAGATGGTAGAGCACTTGCCCACGAAAGGCAAAGGTCCCGAGTTCGAGTCTCGGTCGGGCACACAGTTTTAATCTGCCAGGAAGTTTCATATCAGCGCACACTCCGGTGCAGAGTGAAAAATCTCATTCTAAAAACTAATAAAATAAAATAAAATTAGTACTAGACAAGGCTGCATCAGGAAGTATTGAAACATGGTGAGTGATACACAACCAATTAAAAGAAGGGACAGTTATCAATGTAAATACAGAATACATAAAGAACTTGAGCAATATCAATAAGATACACAGAAATAAATAAATGCAGAAAAATGGAGGTGTTTGAGGGAACCTACAGTTTGAGAGTGTGGTGGTACTGCATTTTAACATTAACATTATAATCAAAGCAGTGGCTGTGTAACAGTTTTCATTAAATAAATGAGCAAAATAAAATATGAACAGTATTTGATGAGACAACTACAAGGGGTGTTAAACATGAACAGTAATACAAGTACCAGTTAAAAGAAAGCCTTAACTATTGAAACTACAGTCTAAGTGGAATACAAAGACAACTTCAACAAAACAAAACAACTTAATGAATACAGGAAAATGGGAATATGTAGGAAGAGAGAGTGTGGGAATTAATGAACAACAAAGATGATTATATGAAGTTTAGGAGAGGGGAAGTGTTGAGCTGTGTCTGGTCATTAAGGATGAGATCTGGACTGTGAGCAAGATATTTGTTAATTTCCAGGGCTTCCAGCAGGTTGAATTTATGGCCTTTGTTTGCTAAGTGAAGTACATGGGACACTGGCTGGTAGTTGTGACCATCACTCAGTACATGCTCAGCAAATGCAGAGTCTGAATTCTGCAACGTCCAGCTGCGTTCATGTTCTGCCAGTCTAGTTGGTATGTCTCTGCCTGACTGACCAATGAAAAATTTGTCATAATCAGAACAGGTGATTTTGTATACCCCACTGTTGGCTAATAACTGGATCTTGTCTCTGCTATTAAAAACACAGTGGACTGTCGTGTTCCTGACATAGTAGGAAAGCCTATATTTGGCAGGATTTCAGTGCTTTGACTACAATCTGTGATACCTGACCTAGAAATGGTAGTGTACACGATTTCTTGCAGACAGTGGATGGGGAGGCAGGTGGGGCATAAAGGGTGGGTATAATTTTCCGTTTTTGTTTCCTGTGCAAGATGTGGTCAATAAGAACTCGATTGTAGCCATTGGCTGTGGCAATAAATTTTATTGTATCTAACTCTGCTTTAAAATCATCTCTGGACATGGGGATAGATATGAGACGGTGTACCATTGAGTGAAAAGCTGCATGTTTGTGAGCTATGGGATGTTGAGAGCAAGAAGGTATTACTGTGTCTGTAGTAGTTGTTTTTCTGTAAATTTTGAAACAGTGTGTGTGTGTGTGTGTGTGTGTGTGTGTGTGTGTGTGTGTGTGTGTGTGTGTGTACTGATGTCAATGGTGAGATCTAAGAAGTTTATGGATTTATTGCCAATCTCCATAGTGAACTGGATATTTTTAAGTTGACTGTTTAGGTTTTCAAGAATGTGTTGAGTTGTCTTTTAGTACCAGTCCACATACACAGGACATCATCTACATATCTAAACCAGTATTTGATGTTTGCACTCAAAGGCTCCATTTTTAGAAAATTTTGTTCAAAATGGTCCATAAATATTTTAGCCAACAGTGGACTAAGAGGGGAACCCATAGCTAAGCCATCTAATTGTTTATAAAGAGTCCCTTGGAACTGGAAATAGTTCTGCGCAAGGCATGTCTGTGTGGCCAGTGTTACCTTCCACACGGAGCACGTCCGTATCTCACCACTGACTTCTAGTATCAGCCGCATGCAGTTGACGTCAACAAGTGTATGGGCCAGAAGATGACGTTGTTACAACGTTGAAACTAGTTGTCAAAATAAAATCGACACCTTAAAATACAGCTGGAGGAATTTCTTCATTTTTGATATAAATTTATACCAGCTGACGTCCCACGGTCCTCCATTTCATCTATGGATGTACGAATTTCATTCTTGGCTTACAGTGTGGCGACAGAAGTCATGGGATACCTCGCCCCAACGTGTCGGACATCCTTTTTCCCGGCGTAGTGCTGCAGCTCGACGTGGCATGGACTCAACAATTCGCTGACACATGCTGCCTCTATGATCGTACGTAATTGCGAAAGTTTCGCCGGTGCATTATTTTGCCTCTCGATTATGTTCCATAATATTCGATGGGATTTAGGTCTGTCGATCTGTGTCGCCAAACAGTTCGCTCGAATTATCCAGAATGCTCTTCAGACAAACTGTGAACAATTTGTGGACCGCTGACATCCATAAAAATTACATCGTTGTTTGGCTGCAAATGGTTACCAAGTGGCCGAACTTAATCATTTCCACTCAATGATGGGTTCACTTGGACCACAGGACCCAGTCCATTCCACGTATAGACAACCCACACCATCATGGGGCCACCAACTGCTTGCACAATGCCTTGTTGACAACTTGGGTTCTTGATTTTGTGTCTCCGCCTCACTTGAACTCTACGATTAGCTCTCTCATGTGAAAGCGGGAATCCTTCGACAAGGACACCGTTTTCCAGTCGTCAAGGTTCAAATCAAATGGCTCTAAGCACTATGGGACTTAAACATCTGAGGTCATCAGTCCCCGAGACTTAGAACTACTTAAGCCTAACTATCCTAAGGACATCACACACATCTATGCCCGAGGCAGGATTCGAACCAGCGACCGTAGCAGCAGCGCGGTTCCTGACTAAAGCGCCTAGAACCGCTCGACCACATCGGCCGGCAGTCGTCAAGGGTCGAACCGATACGGTCACGAGCCCAGGAGGGGTGCTACAGTCGATGATGTGCTGTTAGCAAAGGCACTCGCGTCGGTCTTCTGCTGCCATAGCCCGTTAACGCCATATTTCGGCACGCTGTCCTAATGGGTACGTTCGTCGTACGTCCCACATTGATTTCTGCGGTTATTTCAAAATGTGTTGCTTGTCTGTTAGCACTGACAACTCTACGCAAATCCTGCTGCTCTCGGCCTTTAAGTGATCGCCTTTGGCCACTGCGTTGTCCGTCTACATCTATATCATACTCCGCAAGCCACCTAATGGTGTGTGATGGAGGATACTTTGGGTACCACTATCCGATCCCTCCAATCCTGTTCCACCCATGAATAGTGCCTGGGATGAATGATTGTCGGTAAGCTTCTGTATTGGCTCTAATTTCTCGAGTTTTCTCATCGTGGTCAATACGCGAGATGTGTGTGGGGGGGAAGTAATACGTTGTCCGGCTTTTCCTGAAAAGTGCTGTCCCGAAATTTCACTTGTAATCTCCCATGATGCACAACGTCTCTTGTAACGTCTGCCAGTGGAGTTTGTTTAGCATCTCCGTAACTCTGGTTCGCCATCTAAACGATCCCGCCGCTCTTCGTTGGATCTTCTTTGTCTCTCTATCAGTCCTACCCGATAGGGATCACAGATCAATGAACAATACTCAAGAATCGGGCGAACAAGCGCCTTATAAGGCACTTCTTTCGTGGATGAGTTACATTTCCTTAAGATTCTTCCGAAGAATATGAGTTTTCTGTCGGCTTTTCCGACTGTGTGTTCTATGTGGTCGATCTGGATAGTTACGCCTAGATATTCTACGGCAGATCCTGTCTCCAGCCATTTGTCTTCAATAGTGTAGCTGTACAGTAGTGGATTTCTTTTACTATGTATGTACAATATGTTACACTTGTTTACGTTCAGGGTCAACTTCCAGAGCCTGGACCATTCATCAATTCTCTGCCAGGTCGTTCAGCAGGTTCTTATTATGTTTTGGCGTTGATACTTTGGTACAGATAACAGTATCTGCCATTAGTCTTAAAGAGCATCCGACGCTTTCCGACTCTCCCTCGTGAAAAGTAATGCCTGAAATTTAATGTTCTCGACACACACTTGGCACTGCGGATCTCGGAATACTGAATTCCCTAACGATTTACGAAATCCGATATACCATGCATGTGATCTGTAGTAGTACATGTGCTTATCGCTATCCCGTGACTCCTGTCACCTCAGTGTGTAGGCGACGTTAGGGCTGTGACTATGGTGGGAGCTGGATAAACAACTGTAAACAAGAGATGTGTTTTCGACCAGTAAGTTGTGAGCTGGCGGTGCTGTGCAGTGGATGTACGGTCGTGCTGTTTCAGCGTTGTCTTGTCATATATCGCAATGAAGCAACGCGCACTGAACATCTCTAAATGAAACTTTTTCCAGAATGAGCATAGTCTTTTCTGGAAAAAAGGCATCATGGGTGAAGTGACTTGATATTATCAACATGAACCTACTACAAAGTGCAGAAATTCACATGAAGGGTCAAAGCTTTGATGGCATAACCGACAGTCAAGACAGTGTGACGAACTGAACAACATCCCAAGGAAGAACATTGACAGATCCGCATGGTTGCATGAATGTTCCGTGAATCGTAGTGAGGGGAGATTATGTGGAACACTTGAAGTATTGAAACCACCATCTTAACTTTTCTCTAATTTTTAATAAAGTCAGTCTCGAGACTTTTTGATTGATGGGGGTACTCAATCCACAAAAGAAGTGGCTTACAAATCACTCGTTCAGACGATTTTCTAGAATCGCTCGTCAGTGTGGGACTCTTACTAGTTAGCATCAGTAGATGAGATAAAGAAGATTCAAAACAGAGCGCTGGACTGCATTAAGTGTTGGTTTTGTAAGTGTCGTAGCGATGCGGAGATGCTCAACAAATCCTAGTGGAAGACGTTAAGAGATACACGTTGTACACGTCGGTGAGATTTAGGGTCAAAATTTCGTGGGTGTATATTCCGAGAAGGGTCGGGCAACGTACTTCTTCGAAACTTCCTGGCAGATTAAAACTGTGTGCCGGACCGAGACTCGAACTCGGAACCTTTCCCTTTCACGGGCAAGTGCTCTACAATCTGAGCTAACCAAGCACGACTCACTGCCCGTCCTCACAGCTTTACTTCTGCCAGTATCTCGTCTACACCTTCCAAACTTTACAGAAACTCCCCTTCGAGATGAGATACTGGCAGAAGTAAAGCTGTGAGGACGGGCAGTGAGTCGTGCTTGGTTAGCTCAGATTGTAGAGCACTTGCCCGCGAAAGGCAAAAGTCCCGAGTTCGAGTCTCGGTCTGGCACACAGTTTTAATCTGCCAGGAAGTTTCATATCAGCGCATACACCGCTGCAGAGTGAAAATCTCACTCTGGGAACGTACTTCTTCAACGCACATACGAGGCATGTCCAGAAAGTAAGTGTACTGTTACCATAACGGACTGTGGTTTTTAGAATTTTTAAGGTTTGCAAGACTGAGTGGTAGAGGGAATCCCCTGACAACAGCGAGCATCGCAGGAGCACGGTAGTATGTAAAATGCCGTTTTAGTGTCCACTTGCTTGACAGATGCCGATAAAAATCTCGCCAAGTGCGAGCCACTTCGTGTGACCCACTTCCTACTCGCGTGAGGAATAACACCGCTGAAATGTTTACGCCGAAGGGGTTATGAACAGAGCAAGTGTATTATTGTGGTGCACGGTGTTTAGGCCGCGCCGAGTAGCCGTGTGGTCTCGGGCGCCTCGTCACGGTTCGCGCTGCTCCCCCTCGTCGGAGGTTAGAGTCCTCCATCGGACATGGGTGTGTGTTTTGTCCTTAGCGTAAGTTCGTTTAAGTTACATAAAGTAGTGTGTAAGCTTAGGGACCGATGACGTCAGCAGTTTGGTCCCATAAGACCTTACCACAAATTTCCAAAAATTTTGCACGGAGTTTAGAGGAGGTGGAACACACGTTCATGAGAAACAGAGGAGTGGAAGACCTTCCATTTCGACTGATGAGTTGGTGCATAACAACGAAATAACTCTTCATGGAGACTGCCGAGTCACAAATGGAAAAACTGGTAGAAGCCGACCTCAGGGAAGATCAGTTTGGATTCCGTAGAAATGTTGGAACACGTGAGGCAATACTGACCCTACGACTTATCTTAGAAAAGAGATTATGGAAAGGCAAACCTACGTTTCTAGCATTTGTAGACTTAGAGAAAGCTTTTGACAATATTGATTGGAATACTCTCTTTCAAATTCTGGAGGTGGCAGAGGCAAAATACAGGGAGCGAAAGGCTATTTACAATTTGTACAGAAACCAGATGGCAGTTATGAGAGTCGAGGGGCATGAAAGGGAAGCAGCGGTTGGGAAGGGAGTGAGACAAGGTTGTAGCCTCTCCGCGATGTTATTCAATCTGTATATTGAGCAAGCAGTAAAGGAAGCACAAGTAAAATTCAGAGTAGGTATTACAATCCATGGAGAAGAAATAAAAACTTTGAGGTTCACCGATGACACTGTAATTTTGTCAGAGACAGCAAAGGACTTGGAAGAGCAGTTGAACGGAATGGACAGTGTCTTGAAAGGAGGGTATAAGATGAACATCAACAAAAAGCAGAACGAGGATAATGGAATGTAGTCGAATTAAGGGAATTAGATTAGGAAATGAGACACTTAAAGTAGTAAAGGAGTTTTGCTATTTGGGGAGCAAAATAACTGATGATGGTCGAAGTAGAGATGATATAAAATGTAGACTGGCAATGGCAAGGAAAGCGTTTCTGAAGAAGAGAAATTTGTTTACGTCGAGTATAGATTTAAGTGACAGGAAGTAGTTTTTGAAAGTATTTGTATGGAAGTGAAACATGGACGATAACTAGTTTGGACAAGAAGAGGATAGAAGCTTTCGAAATGTGATGCTACAGAAGAATGCTGAAGATTAGATGGGTAGATCACATAACTAATGAGGTATTGAACAGAATTGGGGAGAAGAGGAGTTCGTGGCACAACTTGACAAGAAGAAGGGACCTGTTGGTAGGGCATGTTCTGAGGCATCAAGGGGTCACAAATTTAGCATTTGAGGGCAGCGTGGAGGGTAAAAATCGTAGAGGGAGTCGAAGAGATGAATACACTAAGCAGATTCAGAAGGATGTAGGTTGCAATAGGTACTGGGAGATCAAGAAGCTTGGACAGGATAGAGTAGCATGGAGAGCTGCATCAAAACAGTCTCAGGGCTGAAGACCACAACAACAACATCGGAAACTGTGCGCAAGATATCTTTCAGAGCAGCATCGGAAGAAGTGGGTCAGTAGCGCCATCAGGTTTCTTGAGCGACGTAAACTGAAACGATAGGAATTACTGAGCGCTATTGTGACTGGAAATGAAACGTGGGTGGCTCATTACAAGCCTGAAACAGTCTCATAGTGGCGCCACACTAATTCCTCATTTTCCAAAATATTCAAAACAACAATTTCGGGAAAAAATTATGGCCTCAATGTTTGGGAACCGAAAAGGTACCATTTGGGTCGAATTTCTGCCTTAGGGGGAGACAACGATTTTGTGAGACCCTAAGAAAACTCAAAGGAGTATCCAAAACAAAAGGAGGGCAGAGCTAACGGGAGGAGTGTGCCTGTTACACGACAACGCCTGTCCTCACACAGTCTTAGCCACCAAAGTGCCCATGGACTCACCTGATTGGGATGTTTGAGCCCTCTTCCAGAGCCCCTGATTTCGCGCCTTCAGGTTATCTTTTCATCTCCTTGAAGCCACACGGCCTGCCGAGGTGGCCGAGCTGTTATAGGCGCTACAGTCTGGAACCGCGCGACCGCTACGGTCGCAGGTTCGAATCCTGCCTCGGGCATGGATGTGTGTGATATCCGTAGGTTAGTTGCGTTTAAGTAGTTCTAAGTTCTAGGGGGCTGATGACCACAGCAGTTGAGTCCTATAGTGCTCAGAGCCATTTGAACCATTTGAACAGGGAAGATCCACTGTTCTTGCCTCAGACCGGCCACAATGCCATCCTCAGCCTATGGTGCCATTTGGATGGTGTGTGGGGTTTCAGCACACCACTCTTCCGCCCATTGTAGACTTTGCTGAGCTGGGGGCCGCTACTCCTCATTCCAGTAGCTCTTTAATTCAAGCCCTCTCACAAATGGAAAATCCCTTGCGGCACCGGGAACATAAAGGCAGGTCGCCCTCTCAGCTGTAGAGGCTCATAGCGGGTAACAAGGAATATCCTATCCGTTCTCCAAATGCCTTCTTCCACACACTGTACAGACGTAGATCCAGATGTAAATCCAGATTCAGTGTCACAGGTGCTAACCATCACCGATTGCCTGACACCACACCTTTCATGTACATGTGTTATTATACACTACTGGCCATTAAAATTGCTACATCACGAAGATGACGTGCTACAGACGTGAAATATAACCGACATGAAGAAGATGCTGTGATATGCAAGTTATTAGCTTTTCAGAGCATTCACACTAGGTTGGCGCCGGTGGCGACACCTACAACGTACTGACATGCGGAAAGTTTCCAACCGATTTCTCATACACAAACAGCAGTTGACCGCCGTTGCCTGGTGAAACGTTGTTGTGATGCCTCATGTAAGGAGGAGAAATGCGTACCATCACGTTTCCGACTTTGATAAGGTCGGATTGTAGCCTATCACGATTGCGGTTTATCGTATCGCGACATTGCCGCTCGCGTTGGTCGATATGCAATACCTGTTAGCGGAATATTGAATCGGTGGGTTCAGGAGGGTAATACGGAACGCCGTGTTGGATCCCAACGGCCTCGTACCACTAGCAGTCGAGATGACAGGCATCTTATCAGCATGGCTGTAACGGATCGTGCAGCCACGTCTCGATCCCTGAGTCAACAGATGGGGACGTTTGCAAGACAAAAACCATCTGCACGAACAGTTCGACGACGACGTTTGCAGCAGCATGGACTATCAGCTCGGAGACCGTGGCTGCGGTTACCCTTGATGCAGCATCACAGACAGGAGTGCCTGCGATGGTGTACTCAACGACGAACCTGGGTGCACGAATGGCAAAACGTCATGTATTCGGATGAATCCAGGTTCTGTTTACAGCCATCTGGCGTAGCATCCGGCGTGATGGTATGGGGTGCCACTGGTTACACGTCTCGGTCACCTCTTGTTCGCATTGACGGCACTTTGAACAGTGGACGTTACATTTCAGATTTGTTACGACCCGTGGCTGTACCCTTCATTCGATACCTGCGAAACCATACATTTCAGCAGGATAATGCACGACCGCATGTTGCAGGTCCTGTACGGGCTTTTCTGGGTACAGAAAATGTTCGATTACTGCCTGGCCAGCACATTATCCAGATCTCTCACCAATTGAAAACGTCTGGTCAACGGTGGCAGAGCAACTGGCTCTTCACAATACGCCAGTCACTACTCCTGATGAACTGTGGTATCGTGTTGAAGCTGCATGAGCAGCTGTACCTGTACACGCCATCCAAGCTCTGTTTGACTCAATGCCCAGGCGTATCAAGGTCGTTATTACGGCCAGAGGTGGTTGTTCTGGGTACTGATTTCTCAGGATCTATGCACCCAAATTGCGTGAAAATGTAATCACATGTCAGTTCTAGCATAATATATTTGTCCAATGAATGCCCGCTTATCATCTGCATTTCTTCTTGGTGTAGCAATTTTAACGGCTAGTAGTGTATGAAACACCACCCAGTACAGCTACTGAGTGTGTTTTATGTCTGAAGAAAAGAAGGGTGGTGTAACATGTCATTCTGTCCTTTTCTATTGCCTCCACCGCATCGTACAATTTTTATGTTGGCTGTATACGTATCTGAGGTGCGAAATTTCTTCGTTGGATACAGAGACGGAAGTGATATCAATGAATTTGTTGATATTTTTCTTTATATTGCACAATAACGTACATCAATTGTCAATCTGATTTGTGAAACTATTTCATACATATTAACTTTCTGAAGCTGCGTTGCTATATATATTTCGACCGAATAGATAAACTGAAAGTCTGCACCATTTCGAATGTCTTCATTTTAAATAGTTTATCACCAACCGTAATACATCCAAAGCCGATGAGGGAATATACAGAGTGCACTGTTTCATTGTAAACAGTTAAGGAATGGACAGCTCAATTCGAATGTAGCCACTCTTCAGCGTGATTCACTTGTAGCACGTTTCAAAACTGCAACAACACGTGAAAACAGCCGCCCTACATGAAGTGTGAGGTGGAGGAATATGGGGAGGGAGGTGTTCTGTAGGCATCCATCACACAGGGCACCGATGGCTGAGTGCACCATTCTCCCCTAAGCTAATTAGACATTTATGCCCAAACCTGCCTTATCATAAATTTTATTTCACAAGCAGACATGGACAACAGTTCAGTGTTACATGAGTGACACTCATCCTCACACTTCAACCTCAACGTTTAACTGAAAATATTTTTATTTTAAAGTTGAATAACGAATTATTCTTTAGTCTTTTATGTGTGATAATAAATGAAGATTCTAAAACATGTCTTTCTGTGTAAATCATAAAACAAAATAAAGACCCCTGTTATATTTTTGAAGACTAAAGCTGGATTAGCTTGTCTTCCTAGCATGAACATCAACTGGGAATGCTATGGAAGTGCGCACATCTCTGCAACCGATAGGTTAGGGCTATCTCTGGATTAAAACATTGAAAAAGTGCCATATATGACCTCTACGATCAGCAGTTACAGCTCTGTGAAATACCTAATGCCATCAACACGTCAGATGAGTGCAGTACATTTTATATAAATAATTAACTAGTAGAAAGCTTTGCGTAAAATGATCGTGAAAAATGTTACTTCTTACTGAAGTTGAAACCGAAGTTTATTTCTCAGTATTTTTGGGACATTTTAAAGAGAATTAAATGTTTTTGTATTTCAGTTTGCTTCTGTGAATAAGACAAGGATGCATCACAAATGAAGAACGGAAGAATTGTGTTTAACATTCTCTCAACACTGCGGTCATGAAAGGAGGAGCACAAGCCTGATTTCGAAAGGATATGGAAGGAAGTAGGTTGTTCCTTTTTCAAAGTAACAATTCTGACATTTACTTGGAGAAGTACCCCTGAATTACTTAAAACGTAAATCTGAATGGCCAGACAGGTATTTGAGCCGTCATCCTCCAGAATACGAGTGCAGTGTGCTAATCACTGCACCACCTCACTTGCTGTCAGAAATGTAGACCAATCAAAATACTAAGTCGAGGCTGATGATTTTGCAGCGAAAGGATGAAATCGGTTTCAGCTGTCAAAAAAGCCTGAATTGTGAGTGTTTACAGGTATGGTACACAAAATGGATTCTTTATATTGATTAACCTGCAAAGAGTAAAACGATAGTGCTTAATAGCATTTGGTAGTGCGAGAGTGAGAGATGATAAACATATTAAGATGAGGCGTGAATTACAAAAGAAAATAAAAACTCATCTTTCTTCAAGATAATTCACATGTTCACAAAGTTTCAGTGGCAATTAAAGTACTGATTTGAATCAGCTGATTGTCAAAAATTAAATGACGTGAAAAAGAAACGGAAAATAAGTTAGGGAGATATTTACATTGAATCTGAAACTTCGTAGAGGTGAAAAACAAAATAGTAATTTTTAGAAATAATTTAGAAGTACCTCTTCCACTATCTGTTTGAAACAGTAACAATAAAAGGTAAAACGAAGCACAGTTAGCGCACGTTTAAAAACATGTAAAACTTTATGCCGAAACACTGATATTAAAAAAAAAAGCACTTTCCTAGCATTAAGAACCGGGAAGACGTGCCCTAAGTTAAGGAGTGTGGGGGAAAGGTCGGCCGTGAGGAAGGTACGAATGTGACGGTATAAGCATGGAGGACTGGTGCATAATAGCGAGGCGGTAGGATTGCCTGTTGTGACTGAAGAAGGGGTGAGGTTGAACTGGGTGACCAGATGCCCTATATTTTATGTGATTATCATTTAGCTTAAGCGTCCCATTGTTTCGACAAAGAGAGTAATGGTCGTACACTGTCCCGTTTTTTGTTAAATGTCCCGTATATTTTGAAACAGCACGTTTTTAAGTAACGTGCAGCATAACAAAATGGAGAATAAATGTGGTCATACTGAATAAATAAAGAAAATACACTTTTTGATTAAATCAAATGAACGAGACACTTTTTTTTTTTTTAGTTCTGTGTTTGGTACTATGCAACGCTTTCATATAGCAAGGAGTTTGTCACTCGCACTTTTTTGTGCATTGTCTATTGCTTCAGGTCACAATGTTTACAAGTTTAGTATTAGACTGTAAGAATCGCACGTTATGTCACTACATGTAATACACTGCAAAATTTTCACACAAATTCTAAAAAGATTATTGTATTTACAGACGAAATTAAAACAAAGTTTCAATGTTTGAAATTAAAACGCAAAACTAGAAATCATTTTCCTCATTTGTTTGGATGTAGCAACCACAAAAAATAAAATATTTGCTCTATTACTAGTAGAAGAGTTCTTATTTGAGTGAGTGCCAACAGAATGGTACTGTGAGCTGCGTAGTTGTAGTGTAAACAAAGTATTTTAACACAAATCTAGTACATAAAAGTAGTGTTAACTAAAGTTTCCACAAAACATAGATTCATTTCAGTTTCTGATTTCGTACATCTGGTCTCCCTGTGATAGAAATGGGAATTGGTGATGCTAACTGTTGTTGGAAAAATGTTGTGTACACGATATTACCGCCATTTGTATATGTGCATATCATTATCCCATAACTACAATGACCGCACTGTAATACAAAAAAAACGATATTTGTTGAATTCAATACAGCGCCGCAAATGTGGCGAGCGAGGGAGGTCAAGGTTCTACATTCCTGTTTCAGCCAACTGCCAGACCTACTTCTGATTTTGAGACACTAGTGTTTCATCAGTGATAGGATGTATAGTGCACGCAGAATATCGTGACCTTCCGATGCGCAGTCGGCAAGACCTGCGTGCTGAGAACGATAGTGGTGGAGGTTGCGGGCAGGTGCTGTAAGATAAATGCCGAGCGCTGGAGTGGAAAAGCCATTCTAAACTGAAGCCTACGCTCATAGTTTTTGGAAATATTAAGTGGTGTCCCTCCACACCCACACTTGAATGGTGAGCACTCAAAACGATGTACTGTCAGCTTTGCTTTGGTTTGTGTCTAAGAGAATCTTGCTGAAAACTCAACAAATCCAGCGATTAATTTTTTCCTGACTTGTTAACAATTTGTAGCTTACAGAGAAACGTCATTAGTGGCGAATTTAGAGATTAAAACTCATTTTTTTTCCTTTACTGTATTTCAATTCCCCAACGGGGCAACTGGCAGCAGCATATGCGCTGCTCTTCAGCCGAAAGACATAGAACAAACAATAGAAGACATTTAAAAATAACAAAGGAGAGAATATGGTGAACATAGATATAAAAAAGGGGGAACATCATGGAAGGCAATAGACAAAAAACGGAGTGACTGTAAAATGGAGATAAAAAACTGTTTAAAGGTAGCACACACAAAAAGCCACACATTGCAACAATTAAAAGAACACAAGGCACAGTATGACTGGAGCATAAAAGGTATCGGCAGATGGCGTAGCGCATAAACACTGACGGCGAACCTCAAGGCAGTACACAAAATCACACCTCTTGACGCACAGGAGAAGCAGCACTAAACACAACACTGATGTGGCACACTGACGATGATCAAAACGGAGGATCTGCCAGGCGCAAGGAGATGAGGGAGACCGGAAGAGGGGAGGGAGGGGAAGAGAGGGGGGAGATGAGCAGGGGGGTCGCGCTGAAGAGGGCCAGATAGGGAGGGATGTGGGAAGGAAAGATGCAAGTATGGGGTGCAGGGTCTCAGGGGGGGGGGGGGGAAGGAGGAAAATCCGCTCTGGGAGAAGGAGGGGAGAGGAAAAAGGGGGCCCTGGGGGGGGGGGACAAGGCCAGGTTATAGTTGGAAGGAAGGATAGATGTCACTGCGAAGTTCGTCATCCGGGAGGGGGAGGCGTTGGAAATTGCCCTGATGAAGGAGATGGAGGGTGTGGAGGTGGAGAGAGGGAGGGATACAGCGATAGAGGCGCGGCAATGGGCGGGGGGTGGAGAGGAAGGAGGAAACCAGAGGGTGGGGGGGATCAAGCCTGCGGACAATGTAAAGGATGTGGAGATGTTGGAGGAACAGGAGGAGGTGGGGGAAGGGGATCAGTTCATACAGGAGCCGTGTGGGGGAAGGAAGGCAGATACGGAAGGCGAGGCGGAGCACATGGTGTTCAAGGATTTGGAGGGCCTTGTAAAAACGGGTGGGGGCGGAGATCCAGGCAACGCTGGCGTAACAGATGATAGGACGGATGAGGGATTTGTAGGTGTGGAGGATGGTAGAAGGATGCAATCCCCATGTCCGGCCAGACAGGAGTTTCAGAAGGTGGAGGCGGGAATGGGCTTTCTGCTGGACGGTCTGGAGATGAGGGGTCCAGGTAAGGTGTCAGTCGAGGGTGAGGTCAAGGTATTTCAGTGTGGGGGTGAGCTGGATGGGACGACCATAAAGGGTGAGGTAGAACTAATGGAGGTGAAAGGAGCGAGTGATGCAGCCTATGATGATTACGTGGGTTTTGGAGGGGTTGAGACGGAGGAACCACTGGTTACACCAAGTGGTGAACTAGTTAAGGTGGGTTTGGAGGGTACATTGGGACCGTTGAAGGGTAGGATAGAGAGCCAGGAAGGCGGTGTCATCAGCATACTGGAGAAGGTGGACTGGTGGGCTTGGGCATATCAGCCGTATACAAGAGATACAGGAGAGGGGAGAGGACAGAACTCTGGGGGACGCCAGCCGTGGGATAAAAGATACGGGAGTTGGTGTTGTGGAGGGTGACATAGGAAGGACGGTGCGAGAGGAAGGAAGCGACCAGACGGACAAAATTGATAGGCAGGGCGTAGGTTTGGAGTTTAAAGAGGAGATCGGTATGCCATACACGGTCATAGGCATTTTGGAGGTCAAGGGAAACTAAAATGGCGGAGCGACGGGAGTTGAGCTGGAGGGACAGAAGGTGAATGAGGTTGAGGAGTTGGTCTTTAGCAGAGAAGGAGGGTCGGAAGCCACACTGGGTAAGGGGGAGGAAACTCATTTCTTTTATTGTCATGCTAAAATTTGCTTCTTTTGCCATAGCACATTTGAGATAATATTTTGGCGCACGTGCTACTTGTTGTGTAGACTACTACAAAATTCTGAAACAGTGGTTTATTAATTTTAAGTGACGAATGGTGGAAAAGTAAGGTCAATAGCTTATGAGAAAGCACATCCTCTGTAAGGTCTTCAGTAATGTTGATCCACAATCCACAGTATTTCTCGTTTCATCAGCAATCGATGGCCCTTATAAATAATTACGTACTTCCATCGAAAAGGTCTGTAGTAAGTGGAATAACATGCTAAATCTGAAATTTAGTATTACCATATGAAAAAATAGTCTCCTCTCAGCGTGCTATCTTTTGCAAAGAGATCATTTTGATACCTCAAACAGCTTATGAATTATGAGGAATGTTCTAGATATTTCGTTCTGGCTTTATCGCTGGCTTGCGTGATCGCAAATGGGTGTGTTACATCAGATCAATTTTGTCGAGGTTGGTAATGGTTCAAATGGCTCTGAGCACTATGTGACTCAACTGCTGAGGTCATCAGTCGCCTAGAACTTAGAACTAATTAAACCTAACTAACCTAAGGACAGCAGACAACACCCAGCCATCACGAGGCGGAGAAAATCCCTGACCCCGCCGGGAATCGAACCCGGGAACCCGGGCGTGGGAAGCGAGAACGCTGCCGCACGACCACGAGATGCGGGCAAGGTTGGTAATGATCAAGACCTCTACCCAAGTCTATAGAAAGATTTAGTATGTTAGTTAAATTTCCGACGCAATAAAATGTAATGTAATATGCACCAAAGGCAAAATCATAGAAACCCCTGATTTTCGTTGCAAACTTTTTCGAAATTTACGCAGTGTATTACAGTCGTGTGAAGTTAGCACCGCTTTTTCAAGAAATATACATTTTTTTCACAGTTCTTGATAGATGTAGCATAGTTCTAGAGTTCTTTGTACAAAATTTCAATAGTTCTGCAGAATTTAGCGACGAAAACAACAATACTCGAAAAAATTTTCGTATCGAAAACGTTCTTTGGCAATTTCCGCAAAATGTAAATAAGTACAAGAGTTCTGAGCACAGTTCTGAACAGAGCTCCAAGAGTTCTCTCGAAAATCCGAGTCACATTTTTTTGTGCAGCTAATAGTTTACGAGATATTTGCATTTTAATGAGAAAATCTTTTCACTTACTGTGAAGTTGGCACCCTTTTTTTCAGAAATATGTAATTTTTTCAGAGTTCTTGATAGATATGGCATAGTTCTAGAGTTCTTTGTACAAAATTTCAATAGTTCTGCAGAATTTAGCGAAGAAAACAACAATATTCGAAAAAATTTTCGTATCGAAAACATTTTTTGTCAGTTTTCGCAAAAATTAAACTTGTACAACAGTTTTGAGGACAGTTCTGAACAGAACCCCAAGAGCTCTATCGAAAATCCTAATAACATTTATCTATGGCGATAATGGTTTGAGATAAATTGATTTAATATGGGACACACTTTCTCTAAGGAAAATACAAATATATTCGTACAACAGTTCTGATGACAGTTCTGGACACCACGTGAAGAGTTCTATCGAAAATCCTAGTGAAATTTTTTAGTGCAGGTAATAGTTGAAGAGGTAATTGCAACTTAATTAAGAACCCCATAAGAGCTGCTACTGTGAAGCTGGCATCCTTTTTTTCAGAAATATATTTTTTTTTTCAGAGTTCTTGATAGATAAGTCATAGTTCTAGAGTTCTCTGTACAAAATTTCAATAGTTCTGCAGAATTTAGCGAAGAAAACAACAATACTCGAAAAATTTTCGTATCGAAAACATTCTTTGGCAATTTCCGCAAAATATAAATAAGTACAGGAGTTCTGAGCACAGTTCTGAACAGAGCTTCAAGAGTTCTTTCGAATATCCAAGTAACATTTTTTACTGCAGCTAATATTTTACGAGTTAATTGCATTTTAATGAGAAAATCTTTTCACTTACTGTGAAGTTGGCACCATTTTTTTCAGAAATATATATTTTTTTCAGAGTTCTTGATAGATATGGCATAGTTCTAGAGTTCTTTGTACAAAATTTGAATAGTTCTGCAGAATTTAACGAAGAAAACAACAATACTCGAAAAAAATTTCGTATAGCAAACATTCGTTATTAATTTTCGCAAAAAGTAAATTCGGACAACAGTTCTGAGGGCAGTTCTGAACAGAACCCCAATAGTTCTATCGAATATCCTAATTACAATTTTTTGTGCAGCTAACACGTTACGAGATAATTGTAATTTAAGGAGGGAACCTCTTCACTTACTGTGAAGTTGGAATCCTTTTCTTCAGAAATATATATTTTTTCAGAGTTCTTGATAGAAATGTCATAGTTCTAGAGTTCTTTGTACAAAATATGAATAGTCCTGCAGAATTTAGCGAAAAAAACAACAATACCCGAGAAATTTTTCGTATCGAATACATTCTTTGTCAATTTTCGCAAAAAGAAATTCGTACAACAGTTCTGAACAGAACACCAAGAGCTCTATCGAAAATCCTAATAACATCTTTTTGTGGCGATGATAGTTTATACGGTAACTGCTTTGATGTTAGACCCACTTTCTCCACAGAAAAAGTAAATTCGTTCAACAGTTTTGATGAGCAGTTCTGGTTAACACCTCAAGACTTCTATCGATAATCATAATAAAATTTTTTGTGGTTATAATAGTTTGTATGGTAATTGATTAATTGTGGGGCACACTTACTCAAAAAAAAAAATTATGTCTGTTCATATGCTCTGATGCCAGCTCTGGATAGCATTGTGAGAGTTCTATCGAAAATACTAGTAACATATTCTGTGCAGGTAATTGTTTACGTAGTAACTGCCCTTATTAAGGAATGCTTATGAGCATTTCCCGTGAAGTTTGAACCCCTTTTACGATAAATATAATTTTTTTTCATAGTTCTTGATATATATGCAATAGTTCTAGATTTCCCTGCTCAAATCACGAATAGTTCTGCAGAATTTCGGGAAGAAAACAATAAGTCGGCAAAATTTTGGTATGGTAAAAAATTATTTGTCAGTTTGGAAAAAATAAATTTGTGTAACAGTTCTGTTGGCAGTTCTGGATAGCACCGGAAGAGTTGCATTGAAAATGATAAGAACTTTTTTGTGGCGATAATAGTTTATACAATAATTGTTTTAATCTGATACTCACTTTATCTAATATAGCAAAATTCGTAGAATAGTTCTGATGACAGTTCTGAATATCACCCACAGAGTTCTACCAAAAACTATAATAACATTATTTGTGACGATGATATTATATGAGATAATTAATGTGGGACTCACTTTTGTCATGTAAAAGTAATAAATTCGTACAAAAGATCTGATGGCATTTCTTAATACGACCCTAGGAGTTCTACCGACAACTGTAATAACATTTTTTGTGGGGATAACAGTTAATGAGATAATAGCATTTTCGAGACACCCACTTGGTCTACATTATAATAAATTGGCACAACCCTTTTGCTGACAGTTCTGGATAGCACCGAAAGAGTTCTTTTAAAAAACCCCATAACATTTTTATGGTGCCAGTAGATTATGAAATAGATTGTGTGTTCACTCTGCAGTGGGTGTGCGCCGATGTGAAAGTGGCAGATAAAAAGTGTGTGCCGGACCGGGTCTCTAACCCCAGGCTGTGACGAAGGAATATCTTCACAATATCCTTTCGTCCAGGAGTGCTTCTTCTGCAATTTTCGTAGGACAACTTCTACGAAATTGGGAACGCAGGAGATGAAGTACTGCTGGAAGTACAGCTATGAGGACGATCATAAATTCTCACTTTTATTTTGGAAAACCGAAAATCGAAAACCCGGATGTATATTCTACTAAATGCAAATAGTCTAAATGTTCAGCACTATACAAATGCCAGTACACCTTCTTGAGACTGACTGTAGTAACTGTAGGTGGAAGCGTGGGATGTGCACGCTTAGATGATTCAAGGAGAGAAGGCTCGTCAGTGCAAAACAAACAGATGGCTGAGAGAGCAGATACATTCACACGCGCCACTAACCAGACGGTGTCACACCTGTCGAGAATCGCACCAGAGGTACAATGAGCTGTGGTGGAGTGCTGTTGGCGTGGTTACTATGCAACTTACTTGATGGGCATCAATGCACCGTTATATTAATGTACAATACTTGAGAAACAATGTCATTCACACACTCCGAGTTCCTTATCACTCAGTACTAGACTAAATTACCGGCCTAGTGATAAGCAGCCTATGTACCTCACCGACTACACATCTGTGTGTTATAAGAAAAAAAGAGAAAAATACCAAGGGACACAAAATATGAATCCGGATAAACCGGAAATCCGGATTACTGAGGACCAAATAAACGAGGTTCTTATTTACAAATTTCGAACTTCTTATTAACTTTAATACTGTATCCCCTCAACATTATAACACCTCTATCAGTCATGTATTGAATTAGGATTTAGACATACTACTTAGTTCGTTTGTACGATATATTCAGTAAATATACTAACATTTCTATACATTGTAAAGACTTTTAACTCTCCCTGTAGTGTAACTCATCAAACTTCCACACTTCCTTTCTAATTAGAACAAATGTTTGCAACAATATTAACGACAGGAATTTCAAATTTATTCGTTACACACAGCACATGTTTTTATGTATCCTAGCGTCTGGTGATGTTGCCACATAACTTTCATCCATGGGGGTCCTGGGCATATTTTTAGCTGTTAGTGGGTCCTGGATGTCATAAGAGCTCAAAACAATTACTGTTTTACGTAATAAAATTCATCTGGTTCTTCCTGATTCTAAAAATATACACTTCATTTATGCCTTTCATTGTTGTACGATTCAGTATCGACGCTAATGCTCTCTTGATGAGATATGAGCCGATTGCACGTTTTTATCCACTGTGCCCTTTCGTATTTCATTTCAGCGATTAATTTATTTGCTTATCAACGTAGTAAGTAGTACAAAGCTAATTCAGAATGTAAACTGCACTTAAATTCTGTTTGAACTGTTTAATCGTCAGTGTCCGCTGTCTGAATGTCAAATTTCAGATTAATACACTGCGCCTGGTTGCGTTATTTTATAGGAATTTTATTATTGTAAGTGGGAAGTACTAGATAATGTTGAAGAAATCCAAAGCATATTGTTCGAAGAGCATAATACTATTCGAAATTTACCTGTACCAATAGGTGCAGCCAAAGCAGCATTTGTGATGCTGTAACTACCTCATAGATAACGATATTTGTCTATTGTAGTTTTGTATTCCAATCAGAATTTTGAGAGCATCAAAGCCTCATTTCAGCGTGAGAGAGGGGTAAAATCAATAGATGATATTGAATTGAAAGCCTTCATCAGTCTCTTGTGTTTAATTGTTGTTAACAAAAGTAACAGATAAAGCCTGGAAGATCTGTGTGGAACTGATGGTGATGGCATTGAAAAATTTCACCTCGCAAATGAACATAAAACGTTTCAAATTTATTCTGGAGAGCCTTAGATTTTACAGTCGCGCTATTCGTGATGAAAGGAGACAATTAGACAAGCTAACAGCTATTCGGGAAATATTTACTGTGTTTGTATGCAACTACCACAAATCTTACACCCTTGGAGAAAATGTTACAGTAGACAAGAAGCTGGAAGGATTCTGTGGAAGGTACAGTTTTCGCCATTATGCATCAATCAAAACAAACGAGTATGGATTCTTAACTGTGGATTCTTAAGTATTTTACCTGTACAATTTGGAAATATACGCTGTGTTGCAACCAGAAGAATTTACCAACTCAGCAATAAACATTTTGATGTTGTGCTGTGACTGTGTAAACCTATATATCAGTCAGGTCGAAATGTGAAAGCGGACAACTGGTTTTGTAGTGCTGGAATGATAATAGAGCTATGAAGGGAGAATTTTTCTTTTGTTGGCATGATGAAGAAAAACAAGCGTGGAGATTTCTCTAGAGTTTGCTATCAGTAAAAGAAGGGCTGCCCACATTTCCTTTTTTGGCTTCCACAAGACTGAACTCTAGTTTCCTCCGTACCTAAAAAGGGGAAGTGTGTGATCCAGGCATCACATTTGCATGAAGATAATTCGATAGATGCTGACATTGTAGATAAACGGAAGCCATCCACCGTAAATTTTACAATAGCGTTAAGTGTGGTATTTTCACAGCAGATAAGCCGAATGCTTTGTACAACGCTGCAAGAAATGTGCGCCGCTGGTCAATGGTTGTATTTTTGTAACGATCAGTACAGTTGGAATCTATGCACAAGTGATGTATTGTGGCAACAGTAAGAATTGTATCAGAAGGAAAGGGTTCCTGAATCAGCTATGTTATACAATGTTGTTTTCTTCGCTAAATTCTGCAGAACTATTGAAATTTTGTACAGAGAATTCTAGAACTGACTTATCTATCAAGAAATCTGAAAAAAATATATTTCTGAAAAAAAGGGCGCCAGTTTCACAGTAGGAGCTCTTATGGGGTTCTTAATTAAGTTGCAATTACCTCTTAAACTATTACCTGCACTAAAAAATTCTACTAGGATTTTCGATAGAACTCTTCACGTGGTGTCCAGAACTGTCATCAGAACTGTTGTACGAATATATTTATATTTTCTGTAGAGAAAGTGTGTCCCACATTAAATCAATTTATCACAAACTACTATCGCCATAGAAAAATGTTATTAGGATTTTCGATAGAGCTCTTGGGGTTCTGTTCAGAACTGTCCTCAAAACTGTTGTACAAGTTTAATTTTTGCGAAAATTGACAAAAAATGTTTTCGATACAAAAATATTTTTTCGAGTATTGTTGTTTTCTTCGCTAAATTCTGCAGAACTATTGAAATTTTTTACAAAGAACTCTAGAACTATGGCATATCTATCAAGAACTCTGAAAATAATATACATTTCTGAAAAAAAGGGTGCCAACTTCACAGTAAGTGAAAAGATTTTCTCCTTAAATTGCAATTATCTCGTAAGCTATTAGCTGCACAAAAAAATGTTACTTGGGTTTTCGATAGAACTCTTGGAGTTCTGTTCAGAACTGTGCTCAGATCTGTTGTACTTATTTACAATTTGCGAAAATTGACGAAGAATGTTTTCAATACGAAAATTTTTTCGAATATTGTTTTCCTCGCCAAATTCTGCAGAACTATTGAAATTTTGTACAAAGAACTCTAGAACTATGGCATATCTACCAAGAAATCTGAAAAAAGTATACATTTCTGAAAAAAAGGGTGCCAACTTCACAGTAAGTGAAAAGATTTTCTCCTTAAATTGCAATTATCTCGTAAGCTATTAGCTGCACAAAAAAATGTTACTTGGGTTTTCGATAGAACTCTGGGAGTTCTGTTCAGAACTGTGCTCAGAACTGTTGTACTTATTTACAGTTTGCGAAAATTGCCAAAGAATGTTTTCGATACGAAAATTTTTTCGAATATTGTTATATTGTTGTTTTCGTCGCTAAATTCTGCAAAACTATTGAAATTTTGTACAAAGAACTCTAGAACTATGGCATATCTATCAAGAACTCTGAAAATAATATACATTTCTGAAAAAAAGGGTGCCAACTTCACAGTAAGTGAAAAGATTTTCTCCTTAAATTGCAATTATCTCGTAAATTATTAGCTGCAGAAAAAAATGTTACTTGGATTTTCGAAAGAACTCTTGGAGCTCTGTTCAGAACTGTGCTCAGAACTCTTGTACTTATTTACATTTCGCGGAAATTGTCAGAGAATGTTTTCGGTACGAAAATTTTTTCGAGTATTGTTGTTTTCTTCGTTACATTTTGCAGAACTATTGAAATTTTATGCAAAGAACTCTAGAACTATGGCACATCTAACAAGAACTGTGAAAAAAATGTATATTTCTCGAAAAAGAGGTGCTAACTTCACACGACTGAGTATTACGTAAGCGCAAATATCACGATAACTATGACCATTGACGAAATGCTGGACACGGCATAGTGGATCTGACATGTAAAGGTATAAGTAACGCAAAAAGATTTTTTTTTTTTTTTTACTGAATAATTTCTATAAAATCGTTTAAGAAAGATTGCATGGCGTGCGCACACCGGCCGAAATTTCCTCACTGCACATCGGCCACAGTACTCTTTGCGGGCTGTCCGTGCTGCCATCTCGTTTAGCAGTGGAGAAACACCACCTAAGTGTGACTCGTGTTGGCGGCTATCAACTCAACTCTGTGCACGCACACGTTTGCTACACTATTGAAATTCCACATAACGCATCACATTGAACACACAATACTCAGTGAAACATGAATTTAATTGATTAAACTAAGATATGTTTCGTCCATGGAAATAAAAAGCCAAGTGATTTCATTGCAGTAGTTACACGCTCGTTTTGTATCGCTATTTTTGTAGTGTATGAATAGCCGTCTGAAGGGCGTGGAACGGCGCCGACTGGAATGCCTACCGGGATACCCTTTCCACCCAGGTCGATAGCCACCCTCTCACCTACCACCACCCTGACGATGTCACCCATGCCGCCTCCTTTCTCCAGCGGACCTTGTCTGAGGCCGTGGAGGCCCACGTTCCTACTGTCGCCATCCACCCACACCGTCCTCCCTTACCCCCACAGGCCGTTCTCCTCTTCCGTGAATCCCGTCGTCTCTACCGTGCCTTCCTCCGCACGCGTGACCCGGACACACTACGACGCCACCGGCAACTCCAGCGACACGTTCGTAATTTGCTCGCGGCTAAGAAACGCCGGGACTGGCGACAGACATGCACCCGTTTAAATGCAACCCTACCAATCAACTCGTCCAAGTTCTGGTCGGCCTTCCGTCGCCTTACCGGAACTAAACCCTCCCCCTATTATCCTCTTCTCCATGATGATCACCCTTTCCCTGACTCCCTTAGTAAGGCCAATCACTTTGCCTCCTACCTCTCCGATGTATTTTCCGTCCCCGATGATCCCCAGTTCGATTACTCCCTCTTCCCAGATATCCGCGATCGAACTGACACCTCTTCCCCTCCCCTCGCTCCTGGCTTCCAGTACTTGGACAACATTACACACACGGAACTCAATGCCCCTATCACTACACAGGATCTCATTGATACACTCCGCACTAAACGCAACACCGCTCCTGGTCACGATCGTGCCACCTACCGTCACCTTCGTGAAGCTCCTGTCTCTTTCCTCTCCACCCTGGCCAGGCTCTACAATGTAGTCCTGTCCACCGGTTACTACCCCGACCTGTGGAAAACCTCCCGTATCCTCATGTTCCTTAAACCTGGCAAACCGCCGTCCGCCGTCTCCTCCTACCGTCCCATCAGCCTTACCTCGGTCTTCAGCAAGGTCCTAGAATCTATCCTCACCCGCCGCATCCACCAGCATCTCCGCCAGCACCGCCTCCTTCCCGTCACCCAGTGTGGCTTTCGGCCATCCTTCTCTTCCGACGATCTTCTCCTTCACCTCACTCATCTCCTTTCCGAACAGCTTAATTCCCGTCGCTCCGCCATCTTCCTCTCACTTGACCTCGAACGCGCTTATGACCGCGTCTGGCATTCCGGTCTCCTCTTCAAGCTCCAAACCTTTGCCCTTCCCATTAACTACGTCCGTCTGATCGGTTCCTTTCTCTCCCGCCGTCCTTCCTATGTCACCATCCATAACACCGATTCCTACACCTTTTTCCCCTCCGCCGGTGTGCCCCAAGGCTCCGTCCTCTCCCCCCTTCTGTACCTTTTGTACACGGCGGACATGCCGCCGCCGTCGCCCCCCGTCCACCTCCTCCAGTTTGCCGATGACACCGCCTTCCTCGCCCTTGCCCCCACCCTGCAACGCTCCCAACGCCTTCTCCAATCCCATCTTGACCGGTTCACTGCTTGGTGCAACCAGTGGTTGCTCAAGGTAAATCCCTCCAAAACCCAGGCGATCATTGTAGGCAAAACCACCCCTTCCTTCCGCCTCCTTGATTTCTATCTCACGGTCTATGGCCGTCCTATCACCCTCACTCCCACCCTTAAGTACCTTGGCGTCACCCTCGACCGTCGCCTCTCCTGGACTCCCCATCTCCAGACAATCCAAGCCAAGGCACGTTCCCGACTCCGTCTCCTCAAGCTCCTTTCCGGCCGCACGTGGGGTCTGGACCCCTCCACAATCCTCCACACCTATAAATCCCTCATCCGCCCTATCCTTTGTTACGCCCATCCAGCCTGGATCTCCGCCCCCCCTACCTTCTATAAATCCCTCCAAATCCTTGAACGCCATGCTCTCCGCCTTGCCTATCGCATCCGTCTCCCCTCCCCCACGCGGATCCTGTATGATCTCATCCCCTTCCCCCACCTCCTCCTTTTCCTTGAAAGGATACGTATCCTGTACACCTCACGTAAACTTGATCCTCCTCACCCGCTCGTTTCCCCGCTCCTCTCCCACCCCCGCCCGCTGCCGCGCCTGTATTCGCACGTCCCACCCGGTCTCCATCTCTCCACCCTCCATACCCTCTCCCAAGGTGGCTTCCGCCAGCTCCCTCTCCCTGATGATGTCCTCGTCCCCTCCATCTACCCCTCCTATCAACCTTGACCCTGCCCCACCCCCCACTTCCCGTGTCCTTTCCTTTCGGCACCCTCCCTCCCTTCTCTTTTCTTCCCTTCTTTTTCCATCTGCCTGTCCCCTCCCTTCCCCCTCTTCCCCCGGGCTTCCTCTCCCCCTTCCTCCCTCCCCCCTATCTCCCCTGCCCGTGGCATCTCTGCTCTCCCCTCTCGCTCTCCCACTCCCCTTCCTCCTCCTCGTCTCTTGGCAGGTCCCCGGACTCGCACACGTATAGTGAACATTCGCGCGCCGGAGATCGTCGCCTCTTGTGCTTCGTGTGTGTGACGTCATATAGTGTTTTTGGTGTCTGCCGTCCCACTCCTACGTTCACTTGTGCCGTCGGACTCACCAGTGTTTTGTGCGCCGTGCCAACGTGTTTTCAGTGTTGTTATCGTCACATGTGAACGACTCCGTGTTTTTTATGTCTCTGTGACCTCTCTCTTTTGCCCGTCACTTTGTTCATTGTCATTCACCATGTTTTATACTCTTGTAAAACGCTATGGCTGAAGAGCGGCGTAGTGTGCCGCTGCCAGCCTACCTGAATTCCAGGTTTTAAAATAACAATAAAGTAAAAAAAAAAAAAAAAAAAAGCGTGGAACGGCACATCTAGAGGGTTGGATCCCTTCCTTCGAAAGCGTCAGATTGCAAAGCGTGGGCTACTCTCAGGGTGGAATCTCCGTCTTCGAAGATTGTGTGTGTCTGTCTGTCTGCCCGCTGCTGTCGCTGTTCGTTCGTCCGTCCGTCCGTCCGTCCGTCCGTCCGCCTGCTGGCTGTCCATCGCCGTCGTCGTAACCGCTGCCGCTGCCGCCGCCGCCGCCGCCTGCTGTTCGTCCGCCTGTTCGCCGCCGACGCCGACGCCGACGCCGACGCCGCCTGCTGTTCGCCGCTGCCCATCGCCGACGCCGACGCCGACGCCGACGCCGCCTGCTGCACGTCCGTCTGTCCGTTGCCGTTCGTCTGCAATGAGTACTCCCACCTTCACCGTCACCTACACCTACCCCTCCCCCTCTCCCACAGTCACTTCCTGGAGTGCCGCCTCTGGCCTCCCTCCTTCCACCTCCCCTTCCCTTCCTCCACTTACCCACCCCCCTATCTCCTCCCCTGCTGTATACCCACACCTCTACACCCTTCCTCCAGCCTCCACACCCTCAACAGCTCCCACTACTACCCCCGCCCTCACGTACGCCTCTGTTGCCGCCTCTGCTGCCGCCCCTCAGGTGGTTGGCTTCCCCTCTCTCACCGACCCCGTCGCTTCGTCTTCTGCATCTCCCGCACGCATCACGTTGCGCCGAGCCACCATCGCCACCACTGAACCAGCTGCTTCTCCCGGTGCCTCCACTACGCCACAGGGATCTGCCACCCGCCACCTCCCTCTCCTCCCCGTCCCTCTCCCCTCCTCCCAGCCTCCAGTCTCCAAAAAACCCCAAAAGCGCGTCCTTACCGACTCTGCTCCCGCCACTTCCCACAAAAAATCAACGCCACCTCCCCCTCCCCCTCCCCCTGCCGTCACCATGGACACCACCCCTCCTCCTGCCACCCCTACCTTGGCCCCCACCCTCCACACCTTTGTCCTGTCCACTCCCGATCCTAAGTTCCTCGACGCTCGTACCCTCACCAAGGAAATACGAAAGTACTTACCTGGTGCTCCCATCTCCCAACTCATTCCCCGCAGGGACTCAGTCCTTATCAAGTCCCCATCCCCATCATTTCACACAGACCTCCTGCGAAAACTCCCACGAGTTATGTTTGGCCCCCACGCCTCTCTGACACCCTTCCTTTCCGCTTCCACTCCTCGTCAGCCCCAGCCTCCCCGTCGCCCCCCCACCTACACCGCTGTGATCACCAAGCTCAGCCCGGTGATCACAGAGGATGAAGTGTTGGTAGAATTGAACTCCCACCCGGACTTGGACATCCGCTCTGCTCGCCGTATCCACAATGCCTCTGGTCCCACCTACCTCATGCGGGTATTCTCAGAGTCCGCCCCGTCCATAGACCATCTCCTCACCCAGGGTGCCCTGATATACCACCGTCGCGACCCTGTTGAATCCTCCAAATCCCCTCCCCAATCCTACCGATGCCAACGGTGCCTGATGTACAATGACCACCTGACTCCCAACTGCAAAAACCCCCCCACCTGTCCCCATTGCAAGGCCTCCCACTTCCTCAAGAACTGCCCCAACCTCGCTGCTCCTCCTTCCTGTAATACCTGCAATAGCCCCCATCCCACATACTCCTACAAGTGTAAAGCTAAACCCCCTCCAGCCACCCCTGAACTTACAGTCCCAGTTCGTCCCGTCGATCCTCCTGTCCATCCTAACAATTCCCTCCGTCCACCCCCCACGGCCGAGGACATCATCCGGTTCATTACCGTTGTACTCCAAAACATTCACCCTTTTCAGCGCCCGCACACCTTCCAACAAATATCCCTTGCTGCTCGCTCTGTGTTCCACCTGAACACCTTCGCCACTTACTCCCACAACCAAGCCCACTTCACCTTCACCCGCCTCGACACCCTAGTTTAAGTCTCTTCCCTTCCCTCTCTTCCCCCCCTCCTTCCCGTCATGGCGCGGCACGAGTCTCGCATCCTCTTCCAGAACATTCGCTCCTTCCGCTCCAACAAATACCTCCTCATGCACACCCTCTCCCACCACCAGGTCGACGCCTTCCTCCTGAATGAAACCTTTCTCCAGCCCCACCATTCTGTCCGCTCCTCCCCCTATATCCTCCACCGCACTGATGCTCCTGGTCCTCGTGCGCAGGGTGGAGTCGCGATTGGCCACCTTAAGCATATCCCCGTCCGGCCACAACCTCTCCTCAATGACCCCACTGAACACCTTATCCTTAGCGTCTTCTTCCCCTCCCTCACCATTACCTGTGCCACCATCTATGTCCGCTCCACTGCTCCTCTTCCTTATGACTTCATCTCACACATTGATCACACCTTCTCCACCTACGTGATTGCCGCCGACCTCAACGTCCATAGCCGCACTCCTGCTGCCCTTCGGCGGTGGCATCAGTTCCTCTCCACAATCCAGGGTGACCTTGTTCCCATTCCCCAGCACACCCGACCCGAAAGTAACACCACCCCCGATGTTGTCATTGCCTCCGCCAACCTCCTTGGGCGTATCACTGTCGCCGTCCTTGACCCCACAGGTAGCGATCACCTCCCTGTCCTTCTCACCATAACGTCTGCAAACCGCCCCCCTCCGGCTCCGCAACCTGCACCCCCTCCCAAGGTCGTCCATGACTATCGCCGTGCCAACTGGGCTGCCTACCGGGACTCCATCTCCACCCAGGTCGAAAGCCACCCTCTTACCTATCGCCATCCTGACGACATCATCCGCGCCTCGTCCTTCCTTCAGACGGTCATTACTGACGCCGTGGAGGCCCATGTTCCTACTAAAACCATCCACCCACACCGTCCCACTCTCCCTCCGCGGGCTGTCCTCCTCCTCCGTGAATCCCGCCGCCTCTATCGCTCCTTCCTCCGCACTCGTGACAGGGATACACTCCAACGCCACCGGCAAATACAGCGACACGTACGGAACCTTATTACAGCAACGAAACGCCGGGACTGGCGCCAGACCTGCACACGACTCAATGCCACCCTCCCTATCAACTCCTCCAAGTACTGGTCTGCCTTCCATCGTCTTACTGGTTCCCTTTCCGCTCCCCACTACCCCCTTCTCCATAACGATCGCCCCCTTCCAGACAACCTCAGTAAGGCCAACCACTTTGCTTCCCACCTTTCCGAGGTCTTCTCCATCCCCGATGATCCCCACTTTGATTATTCTCTTTTCCCCACCGTCATGGAACGTGCTGATACCTCAGTCGCTCCACTTGCTCCTAGTCTCCAGTACTTGGGGCAGTTGCCCCCCTCCGACGTCAACACTCCCATCACAGCACAAGACATTAAACTTCTCCTCCAGTCCAAACGCAACACGGCCCCTGGTCACGACTGTGTCACCTACCGTCACCTTCGAGAAAGCCCCTATTCCTTCCTAACTGTCCTCGCCCATCTCTATAATGTCATCCTCTCTACTGGCTTCTACCCTGACCTGTGGAAGACCTCCCGCGTCCTCCTCTTCCTCAAACCCAACAAACCCCCTTCTGCCGCCTCTTCCTATCGTCCCATCTGCCTCACCTCCGTCTTCAGTAAGGTCCTTGAATCCATCCTCTCCCACCGTATCCATCGGCACCTTGCTCAACACCACCTCCTCCCCCTTACCCAGTGTGGCTTCCGACCCTCCTTCTCTGCTGACGACCAACTCCTCAACCTTGTTCACCTTCTGTCCCTCCAGCTCAACTCCCGTCGCTCCGCCATTTTTGTTTCCCTTGACCTCCAAAATGCCTATGACCGTGTATGGCATCCCGGTCTCCTCTTTAAACTCCAAACCTACGCCCTGCCTATCAATTTTGTCCGTCTGGTCGCTTCCTTCCTCTCGCACCGTCCTTCCTATGTCACCCTCCACAACACCAACTCCCGTCTCTTTTATCCCACGGCTGGCGTCCCCCAGGGTTCTGTCCTCTCCCCTCTCCTTTATCTCTTGTATACAGCTGATATGCCCAAGCCACCCCCACCAGTTCACCTTCTCCAATATGCTGATGACACCGCCTTCCTGGCTCTCTATCCTACCCTTCAACGGTATCAACGTACCCTCCAAACCCACCTTAACCAGTTCCCCACTTGGTGTAACCAGTGGCTCCTCCGTCTGAACCCCTCCAAAACCCAGGCAATCATCATAGGCCGTACCACTCGCTCCTTTCGCCTCCAAGATTTCTACCTCACCCTTTATGGTCGTCCTATCCAACTCACCCCCACCCTGAAATACCTTGGCCTCACCCTTGACCGACACCTCACCTGGACCCCTCATCTCCTGACCATCCAGCAGAAAGCCCATTCCCGCCTCCGCCTGCTGAAACTCCTGTCCGGCCGGACATGGGGATTGCATCCTTCTACCATCCTCCACACCTACAAATCCCTCATCCGTCCTATCCTCTGTTATGCCAGCGTCGCCTGGATCTCCGCCCCCACCCGCTTTTACAAGGCTCTCCAAATCCTTGAACGCCATGCGCTCCGCCTTGCCTTCCGTATCCGCCTTCCTTCCCCCACACGGCTCCTGTATGAACTGATCCCCTTCCCCCACCTCCTCTTGTTCCTCCAACATCTCTGCATCCTTTACATTGTTCGCAGGGTTGATCCCCCCCACCCTCTGGTTTCCTCCTTCCTCTCCACCCCTCGCCCGTTGCCGCGCCTCTATCGCTGTATCCCTCCCTCTCTCCACCTCCACACCCTCCATCTCCTTCATCAGGGCAATTTCCAACGCCTCCCCCTCCCGGATGACGAACTTCGCCGTGACATATACCCTTCCTTCCAACTATAACCCGGCCTTGTTCCCCCCCCCCCTCCCCAGGGCCCCCTTCTCCTCTTTCCTCCTTCTCCCAGAGCGGATTCTCCTCCATCCCCCCCTCCCCTGAGACCCTGCACCCCATACTTGCCTCTCTCCTTCCCACATCCCTCCCTACCTGGCCCTCTTCCGAGCGACCCCCATTCCCCTCCCCCATCTCTTCTCCTACCTCCCTTCTTCAGGTCTCCCTCATCTCCTTGAACCTGGCAGATCCTCTGTATTGATCATCATCAGTGTGCCACGTCAGTGTTGTGTTTCGTGCTATTTCTCGTGTGCGTCCAGAGGTGTGATTTTAATTGTGTCCTGCCTTGAGGTTCGCCGTCAGTGTGCTATGCCATCCGTCAACACCTTCATGCTCCAGTCATACTGTGCCTTGTGTTCTTTTCATCGTCGCAGAGTGTGGCTTTTTGTGTGTGCTACTTTTAAACAGTTTTTTTTTTTTTATCTCCATTTTACAGTCACCCCGTTTTTTTGTATATTGCCTTCCATGATGTTCTCCCTTTTGTATATCTATGTTCGCCTTCTTCTCTCCTTTGCTGTTTTTAAATGTCTTCTATTGTTTTGTTCTATGTCTTTCGGCTGAAGAGCAGCGCATATGCTGCTGCCAGCCCGCCCCGATGGGGAATTGAAATACAATAAAGAAAAAAAAAAAAAAAAAAACCGTGGAACGGTATGAAAGCACAGGAAACGCTGTAACTGCACTAGATTTTTTTAGCTTATAGTAAGACTAGTAGAGTGTGGGTTAGCAACTGTCACTCATGTAATCAAATATTCTGTTATCTTCATCATCAGTAGCGTGCATTAATGGGTCGATGTTTCCCCAGTCTCTTAAATCGTAACACAGACGCTTCGGGCTTACACTGTTTCTTTTAGAAAACACTGTCTCTGGTTATGAAAGTCAAAAATAGGTTTACGGTTCCCTGGACCCCTCGACGCTTGTGTCAACAATTTCTGATATTATTTATTAGTATCACCGTTACTAGAAAGTGTCTGGCAGGTATGCGGATGCTACCAGTATATAAAAAAGGGTTATAGCTGCACACCAGCACTGGCGAAATGGAACTGCAGAGTTCCTGCCTGTAAGGTTAGAGAGTTCAGTCTTCAAATTGGGAAAAAGTGGACTCGTTCAGTGCACAGATAAAATTTCGTCCCAACAAACCAGATGATAGAATGCATGAATTAAAATTCTTCCTGGGGTTTAAATTTGTGTTAACGCAACAAGCATAAAAATAACATTTCTACGTATTGTTGAGAATCATAACATAAATAATTACCTCAGAAGTCCAGCATGTTACGGGTTCGTGTTTGGAATATGATTTCTAACCTCTTCGTTACGTTTACAGGTGTCCTAACAACATTTTCAGCAACACGATACAGGGAAAAATCTGTGTCCGTAGTAACAAAACTGAAGAAAAATTACTCTCTTCTTTTAGAGGGCGTAGACTGCCCTCGTTTGATAAAAAGTTTGCATGAATCTTCACACAGTTAATCCAGTTCACCAATAAATCTTGTTGAAGCCGCAACGCCCCCTCCGCCGTCCATAACGATCTCTTAAGAAACTCCTAATTTTTCCAAATGATTAATTTAGTAAATACAGTTTATTGAACTAAACAAACAACAATACCCTATAGAAAATAAATTACAGGTGTCATTAAACAGTGTTACATTTCGAAATTGAAATCGTAAAACAGAATTGGTTTTTATGCAGCCAATATGTTAACGTCTACTTTCCGTAATTTTATTTCAGTACTAACTTTCATGATATATTTTTAGTCTGTTTTCCACAAGACACCGTTTTCACTTGTCATTATGCCCGCCGTCTTTGCACTATTGACGATCGATGACGAATTTACAGGAGTTTTGGTTCTGAATAAATTCACTACCTTCTAGCGTTCGTAACTGAGGTATAAATAAATTTTTAACACTTTCACATTTGGGAACTCTGATTTTTAATACATGTCTTGATATGACCACGAAGCTGGAATTTTTTCTCCACTTTTAACAATTTCCCAGATGAAATACTTAAAATGTACCACTTCATCTTCAAAATTCACTTCAAAGTCCGCAGAACAGTTTTCAAGGAATCTATTTGTTGCTATGGGCACCTAACTTAAATTCGGCAACAGACTTCACTCAGAACTCAGCGAAAAACCCATACAGGAAAGAGCTTTCTTTTAAGCGTTTATACAATGAGGAAATTCTCAGCGTAACTTGACTATTGGTACGTAAATATCAGTCATGATCATCTCTCTTCCACGAACCACAGTTTCCTCCGTGTTACCATCATCGTGTATTTCGGTGTCATTTTTCCACTTTGTGATGTTACGAAGTTTTGTAACGATTTCAGAAATTCCACAGCCATTTGAAGCTCAACTGCTCTATTTTGTAAGACACTGTTAACGCCATTCATCTGGTCTGGTACTGCGTTTCGTAAAGATGTGGTCTCGTGAACTGTTGGAGGCTTGTGATTCCCACCTTCAGCAACGTTCTCCAAAGGCTTCAGAAACTGGGTAGGGTTTTGAGATAGCATATTTGCTGCGTCAGCTCTTCAACACCGTCTAGTCTTATATGGCGTTTTTAAAACAAATGCAGCTCCTTGCCAACAGATGTTCAAGCACAGAATAACTCAAACCTTCGGTTCAAATTGGAGCAGATTATAGTGGGACCACAACCGATTATTTTGATGTATCGGACAAATTTTCGAATTGTAATTTTTGTGTGTAAGGGACACACGCAGCGTACATCGCGTAACAACGACGTAGCTCATACTAACTGTTCAAAGTGAAGATCACCAGTCTCAATGTACATATGGCATGGCGCATGCGCATGGCGCATGCTCTCAAAGATTCCTTGTGTCTGTTTCACCAGGAGACAGGCAGTTTGGGCCGTAGCAAGTAAGTCTTCATCCGTCAAGGGAGTGTGCTGTTTATCACCCACTGCCTTTTCGTATATAACAGATGCCCCGAATCTGTGCGAGAGTGCGGCAGAACTGAATTGCGTCGCTCTGAACAATTAGTATGAGCTACTTTCTTACGCGGTGTATGTACACAGTACATTAATTATGCATTTCCGACCATCGATCGTCTATCTCAATAATAATCCGTTGTGGACACACTCTGACCTGTTTCAATTTGACCAAAAAGGAGTAAGAGATCCTGTATCTATCTCCACCGATTGGATAAATCTGAGAAAAATGGTACATTGCTTGCACCAGCAAGAACAATGAGGTTGCTCCAGTGCATCCTTCTACAGTAAATACTCCAACCTAACTTAGTGTAATATGCATTGTTTTTGTTTCGAACACATGCATATCACACTCCTTTTTCTTACATGAACATTGTTGTCTGATCCAGAATGAAATTTTCACTCTGCAGCGCTGTGTGCGCTAGTACGACAGTTCTAGCTGATTAGAGATGTGTGCCAGACCGAGATTCGAAATCGAGACCCTTCCGTTTTGTGGGTAAGTGCTCTACCACAGAGCTATCAATGCACGACTCACGACCCGTCCTTACAGCTTTACTTCCGCCAGTAACTTGTCTCCTTCATTCCAAATTTCACAGAATCTCTCTTGCGAAACTTCTGGAAGAGAGGATATTCTGTGAACTTTGGAAGGTAGTCTACGAGTTAGTGGCGGAATTAAAGATCTGAAGACGGGTCGTGGGTCATGCTTGGTTAGATCTATCGATAGAGCACTTGCCCACGAATGGCAAAGGTCCCGACGTCGAGTTTCGGTCCATCACACAGTTTTGATTTACCAGAAAGTTTCATTGTTATTTGATAATCTTACCTAGGCCTAGATTTCTTGTAATGCTGAGGGAAACGTGGTCCACAAATAAAACTGATGTACGTGGTAGATTTCAAATCTTAAAAATGCAGCACTATCCTTCAACAAAAAGACAGAATAATTTTTTTATCAACAAAATCCGTTAAGTGTGGAGGAACAGTCGTTGACATGAATCTTTTAGTCGAAATGCTAAATTATTGCTAGTGAGGCAAAATGTTTGTGCCAATACATAAAGTTAATAGGGGTAGCAGAGTCCTGAGGCCGCTACCTGCTACGTGTAGTGGCTCACAGGCAGGGCAATAGCGATAAACATACTCCTCGCATTACACAATGCCTCTTCAAAATAATCGTCAGTTACTCCAGCCTGCATTTTCACCAGAACTGTCCCCAATAGATTGATTGTAACGCGACGGTATCATTATTTCATTGTGACAAGATGCGGACGCGACAGCTACGGTTTATTTATTTATTTATTTATTTATTGTTCCGTGGGACCAAATTAAGGAGAAGTCTCCATGGTCATGGAACGAGTCAATACATGAAATTATAACACGATATTAGAAACAGATAAAATGAAATATAAAAAAACAGTCAGGCAACAAGTCTTAAGTTTAAATAAAGAAAATCAACACTGTAACACTGGAATTTGCTTATTTTTTTAGCTCTTCCAGGAGCTCCTCGACAGAATAGAAGGAGTGAGCCATGAGGAAACTCTTCAGTTTAGACTTAAAAGATTTTGGGCTACTGCTAAGATTTTTGAGTTCTTGTGGTAGCTTATTGAAAATGGATGCAGCAGAATACTGCACTCCTTTCTGCACAAGAGTCAAGGAAGTACATTCCACATGCAGATTGGATTTCTGCCTAGTATTAACTGAGTGAAAGCTGCTACCTCTTGGCAATAGGCTAATATTGCTAACAACAAGCGACATTAAAGAAAATGTATACTGTGAGGGCAATGTCAGAATTTCCAGACTATTGAATAGGGGTCGACAAGAGGTTCTCTAACTTACACGACATATAGCTCGAACAGCCCGTTTTTGAGCCAAAAATACCCTTTTTGAATCAGAAGAATTACCCCAAAAAATAATACCATACGACATAAGCGTATGAAAATATGCTAAGTAGACTACTTTTCGTGTTGGAGTGTCACTTATTTCAGATACTGTTCTAATGGTAAATAAAGCAGCATTTAGTTTCTGAACAAGATCCTGGACATGGGCTTTCCGCAACAGCTTGCTATCTATCCGAACGCCTAGGAACTTGAACTGTTCCGTCTCGCTTATAATATGCCCATTCTGTCTGATCAAAATATCGGTTCTTGTTGAACTGTGAGTTAGAAACTGAAAAAACTGAGTCTTACTGTGATTTAGCATCAAATTATTTTCCACAAGCCACGAACTTATTTCATGAACTACATTATTTGATACTGTTTCAATATTACACACAAGATCCTTCACTATCAAGCTGGTGTCATCAGCAAACAGAAATATTTTTGAATCACCTGTAATACTAGAAGGCGTATCATTTATACAAATAAGAAACAGCAGTGGCCCCAGCACCGACTCTTGGGGAACGCCCCACTTAACAGTGCCCCATTGGGACTGAACATCACTACCATTCTCAACATTGCGGAGAATTACCTTCTGCTTTCTGTTCTTAAAGTAAGAGGCGAACCAATTTTAAGGTACTCCCCTTACTCCATAATGGTCCAACTTCTGCAGTAATATTTTGTGGTCAACACAGTCAAAAGCCTTCGTTAAATCAATGAAAACACCTAGCGTTCGCAACCTTTTATTTAATCCGTCCAAAACCTCACAGGTTCGAATCCTGCCTCTGGCATGGATGTGTGTGATGTCCTTAGGTTAGTTAGGTTTAAGTAGTTCTGAGTTCTAGGGGACTGATGACCTCAGATGTTAAGTCCCACAGTGCTCAGAGCCATTTGACAAGATGCGGAAGAAGTGTTCACTACAATCTATCGACATGCCACCTTACATCCCAATGGTCGGCTCTGTGTCCATTGTAAAATAACAGCGTTGTTATTGGATGAGACTATAAAAAATACTGAAAGAAATTTCGAAAACGCCATGTCAATAAATGTGTACTTACCTGCTGTTAAGTAAGTTACAACCATAAAGCGTATATCCATGAAAAATACGAACTCATACCACAAACTATTCTTCCTTTATAGAGAATCGAGTGATCGAAATGCTTTTGGCGTAGATGCTTCCAATCCATTTCAATGCTCGGATGAGAGATACTAATCTGAAATGTAATTATTATTCAAGAATAATGCAGTGGTCTCGAGAAATTATTTTGTGACATCAGATACCATGAAAATTACCTATCAGATCGCCCCACGTTGGCGCCGAAAATGTAGTGAACTGTGAATTCTTCTCTCTGCTGTCGGACATGAAATGACGTGTAGATGACTAATGAGATTTGCCTACACCAGGAGCCAACAATTGCATGATATCAATAATGAAATGAAATCAAACACAAATGTTTCGTAATTAAGGAGTTCATGTATGAATGTAAAAGATTGCTTATATGACCAAAACATGAAAGAAATGTATTTATTTTCGTGAAGTTTACACAAACTAAAATGGCAAATGGCACTGAGCACTATGGGACTTAACATCTGAGGTCATCAGTCACCTAGAACTTAGAACTACTTAAACCTAACTAACCTAAGGACATCACACACATCCATGCCCGAGGCAGGATTCGAACCTGCGACCGTAGCGGTCTCGCGGTTCCACACTGTAGCGCCTAGAGCCGCTCGGTCACAACGGCCGGTCACAAACCAAAACAAAATTGTAAATCTCAGGGCCGATTTGACCAGTTATTAAAGACACTACCCAGTTATTAAGGACACGACCCAGTTATTAAGGACACGACCCAGTTATTAAGGAGGAGAGGACGAAATCGTCTAACGATTATTCTTTATCGTTCGTAGTGTACTGCTGTCGGCGGCTGGCCTTGCGTAGGTTCGGCGCGTCGCCTCGGGCTGTTTCGGCGCGAATCGGCTGCCCTCATGAGCAATCGCGGCGAGCCCCAGGTACGATCTGCACGTTGTCGGTCGCGTGGCCGAAGCTGTGCTATCACGGTATCGAAAGGCGGATTTTGGACGATGGTGGAGGAGCGCCCATCTCCTCTCGCTTCTGCGGTGTCTCCACGACTCCCCCTTACTCTTCTCCTCCATCTCTCAGCTCAATTCCTTTTCGAAATATTCTTCCTTTCGGCGTTTTCATTGGAGGCCAAAATTTTCAATGCAGGCCAATGACAGATCACAGTTTCATAACCACGTCTCTCCATGTGGGGTGAAAATTTCCTCTCTGGCGTGGGCTGGCGTGCCTCGTGAATCGGCATCTTTCTCACGATTTCACATTCTTATGATATTTTCGGGCATTCAGAGGCTGTTGTGAGAGCAGCTACACAACACTTCTTTCTAACCACTCTCTCTGCGTGAGGCCTGGAAAAACTCATGTTTGGGCTCCGTCTCAAAATCTGCCAGCGTCCGTGATTAACAAGGAATGTCCTTACTCCCGAGAAAAACATCTTAAGAAAACTAACTTCTTTCACACGGCTCCCTGGCCCAAATCCCCGCCCTTTGTGTATGCTCCTGCCTGTGGCCGTAAGGTGCTGGAACTGCCGGCACATTCCTGCTTTCTAAGGCAGGTAAAGTGACTGCCGCCGGGGCAGAACAACTCACATGCTTTCACGCGTACATTCTTGGCGTTCCGTCCTGATGGCTGCAAGTGTCCATCAGTTGTCAGACACAAAGGAAGTAGGTTACAGTACACTTGTTCTCCCACTGCTTGAATGCTGCTCACCGGTGTGGGATCAGTACCAGATAGGGTTGATAGAAGAGAGAGAGAGAAGATACAACGGAGAGCAGCGCGATTCGTTACAGGATCATTTAGCAATCGCGAAAGCGTTACGGAGATGATAGATAGACTCCAGTGGAACACTCTGCAGGAGAGACGCTCAGTAGCTCGGTACTCAAGGTACCGTCCGCCACACACCGTCAGGTGGCTTGCGGAGTATAGATGTTGATGTACCGGGTAATCAAAAAGTCAGTATAAATTTGAAAACTGAATAAATCACGGAATAATGTAGATAGAGAGGTACAAATTGACACACATGCTTGGAATGAGATGGGGTTTTATTAGAACCAAAAAATACAGATCAAAAAAATACAGATCAAAAAATGTCCGACAGATGGCGCTTCATCTGATCAGAATAGCAATAATTAGCATAACAAAGTCGGATAAAGTAAAGCAAAGATGATGCTCTTTAGCCGGCCGGTGTGGCCTTGCGGTTCTAGGCGCTACAGTCTGGAACCGAGCGACCGCTACGGTCGCGGGTTCGAATCCTGCCTCGGGCATGGATGTGTGTGATGTCGTTAGGTTAGTTAGGTTTAATTAGTTCTAAGTTCTAGGCGACTGATGATCTCAGAAGTTAAGTCGCATAATGCTCAGAGCCATTTGTACCATTTGAAGCCAAACATGTGTGTCCATTTTTACCTCTCTATCTACATTATTCCGTGGTTTATTAAGTTTTCAAATTCATACTGACTTTTTGATCACCCGGTATATGTATGCAGAATAAATACGTATTCAAGACGAGTGTAAAGCAAAAATAAACCGCTCACAATAACACTCATCACATCTCAGATAAGAATACTATACGTGTGCACCACCCTTGGAGATTGGCCTTTCGGAGAGTGACCTCAGGTCAGTTTTGCGGCAGAAGGTACTTCGCACCTGAGGTGAAGAATGGCGCACCCTTCCTTCACCCAACAAACTTCGGGCCATCAATGCGGCTACCGATGCGTGGCGCTCCTCCTTGCGGTTCTTTCGCAAGGACTCTGTTGTCCTCTGCCGGCTGCGCATTGGCCACACATGGATGAAAAACAGCTATTTATTGCACCGTGAGGACCCACCTTTATGTCGCCTTGACGGTGGTCCACATCTTGTTGGACTGCCCACTTTCAACTCCGCTCAGGCAGACGTTTGCGCTGCCTGATACGCTTCCTGCACTTTTATCAGATGACGTTGCGGTGGCAGATTTAGTTTTGAGTTTTATTCGTGCAGGGAGGTTTTATGGCTTGATCTAAGTGTTTGTCCTTTTTCTTGTGTTGAGTCTGGCCTTTGGCCTACGATTTTTGACTGGAGTTTTTAGAGCATTTCTTGGTGGCTGGCTTTTCCTTTTTTTTTTTGTTTCTTTGGTCGGCCAACCACTGTCACACTCGGTGTGATTGTAATTCCTTTTGTCTGGTCTCTGTCTGTCTCTTTCTGGTCCTCTGTCGTCTCTTGTCATCTCCATCGTTTGTTTTTATTCCCTGTGGGTGTTTCAGGTTCATGGAGAAAGGGACCGATCGTCCTAATAGTCTAATCCCTTCAATCCCACAAATCAACCAACCAAAGTGAAGACATGTGAAACAGAAGTGCACTGTACACAGCAATAATGTTTACGAAAGACTTGTTTGTCAGAAATGCCAACATGGAAAATAAACAACACAGAATTAAGGAAAGTGACAAAAGTTGACCTTAAGTGGTATTGTATAAAATCTGTTGTATAATTGTGTAAAATCTATTGTACAAAATCGATACAGAATGGATGTTATTTCAAACGTCTGGTCACACAAAACAATAAATTTTTCAATGACACACTTTATTGGACTAATAATGATATGCTAGATAGGATGGGACAGGCAACCCCTTCACGTTTTCGTCAACAGTGCACATGGTTTCTTACCTTATATGACGCGCAAAAATAAGATTTGTACCTTTCCTTCTTCCACAGAACCCACAATCAGTATTTACTAGGTCAGCTATGCGAGCCACGTTCGTGGCAAATGGTTCAAATGGCTCTGAGCACTATGGGACTTAACATCTGTGGTCATCAGTCCCCTAGAACTTAGAACTACTTAAACCTAACCAACCTAAGGACATCACACACATCCATGCCCGAGGCAGGATTCGAACCTGCGACCGTAGCGGTCACGTGGTTCCAGACTGAAGCGCCTTTAACCGCACGGCCACACCGGCCGGCTAGCCGCGTTCGTGTACCTAACTTTCTATACCCTTATCTTAAGCAAGCAGGTTTTTTTTTATACTAAATTCAATAGTGTCAACTGCACAAGCCGTTCCGACGCCTAGAATGTGAATCTAAAAACAAATCTTTTGTGCACCTTACTTTGTATACTCGCGATATTTCAACCAACCTTTAAATTGTAACATGCAAAGTAACTTTAACATGCTTCAATCAACGTTTCATGCACTACATTGCAATAGTAAAATATCTGCCCTGCCAACTGTAAGGTACCTTTGCTATGCCTCTGTATACTGCAACAGAGGTCTCATCAGATAAAATTTCTACACCACGATGATGACGTGCTACACACGCGAAATTTAACCGACCGGAAGAAGATGCTGTGATATGCAAGTGATTAGCTTATCAGAGCACTCACACAAGGCTGGCTCCGGTAGTGCCCCTACAACAACCGATTTCTCATACACAAACAACAGTTGACCGGCGTTGCCTGGTGAAACGTTGTTGTGATGCCTCGTGTAAGGAGGAGAAATGCGTACCATCACGTTTCCGACTTTGATGAAGGTGGGATTGTAGCATATCGCGATTGCGGTTTATCGTATCGAAACATTGCTGCTCGCGTTGGTCGAGATCCAATGACTGTTAGCAGAATATGGAATCGGTGGGTTCAGGAGGGTAATACGGAACGCCGTGATGGATCCCAACGGCCTCGTATCACTAGCAGTCGAGATGACAGGCATCTTATCCGCATGGCTGTAATGGATCGTGCAGCCACGTCTCGATCCCTGCGTCAACAGATGGGGACGTTTGCAAGACAACAACCATCTGCACGAACAGTTCGACGAGGTTAACAGCAGCATGGTCTATCAGTTTGGAGACCATGGCTGCAGCTACCCTTGACGCTGCATCATAGACAGGAGCCAAGGTGATGGTCTACTCAACGACGAACCTGGGGGCACGAATGGCAAAACGTCATTTTTTCAGATGAATCCAAGTTCTGTTTACAGCATCATGGCCGCATCCGGGTTTGGCGACATCGCGGTGAACGCACATTGGAAGCGTGTATTCGTCATCGCCATACTGGCGTATCACCCGGCGTGATGGTAATGGGGTGCCATTAGTTACACGTCTCGGTCACCTGTGTTCGCATTGACGGCACTTTGAACGGTGGACGTTACATTTCAGATGTGTTACGACCCGTGGCTCTACCGTTCATTCGATGCCTGCGAAACCATACATTTCAGCAGGATAATGCACGACCGCATGTTGCAGGTCCTGTATGGGCATTTCTGGATACAGAAAATGTTCGACTGCTGCCCTGGCCAGCACATTCTCCAGATCTCTCGGCAATGGAAAACGTCTGGTCGTCACAATACGCCAGTCACTACTCTTGATGAACTGTGGTATCGTGTTGAAGCTGCATGGGCAGCTGTAGTTGTACACGCCATCCAAGCTCTGTTTGACTGAATGCCCAGGCGTATCAAGTCCGTAATTACGGCCAGAGGTGGTTGTTATGGGTACTGATTTCTCATGATCTATGCACCCAAGTTGCGTGAAAATGTAATCACATGTCAGTTCTAGTATTATATATTTGCCCAATGAATACCCGTTTATCATCTGCATTTCTTCTTGGTGCAGCAATTTTAATGGCCAGTAGTGTACAATAGAACATGGATCCATCAAACTGCAATACAATTAAATATATAGAACAAACAAAGAAAAACTGAAAGACATGGAGACGGCAATGTGCATGTGAGCTACGTGACACTCCCGTGCTACTGGAAGTATCATGCTGTCGAATGCGGGCGGGTCCTCTCCGTTATGTGCTGCGCGTCGCGATGGCGCTCGGAACCAAGGCACACACACATGCAACCGTCATATCGTCTCTCCACATTCAAACCAAGTGTCCCACGCTTCAGGTGCACATAAAATGACTGTCTATGGCAAGGACAATAAGTACTAATTACTACAACAGAAAATCTATTCACAAGATACAGCGTGCTGTTAAAAGACATCTACAATTTTCTATACCACTACTGCCGTACAGTACTCTATTGAGTCATATATGCTCTCAGGCTGCACGCTGAAAATCTCAACCTAGAGCACGCGATCATAAATTGGATAGGCATTGGCTGCTACTAACTATGGTCCCTCGGACAGGTGGAAGAGCTTTTCTATTCTTTTCTTTTCGGCATCCAACGGCCTATGCATTCTTACGAGGACTCGGTTCCCGATCTCTTAAGTCTTCGTCCCTTATCCCTGATCCCCTTAGATTCTTTTCGTCGCCTTCTCCATCATGAACTCTCTACTCGATTCACTCGTTGCTGGTGTGACTCTGGCTCTCCTCCCGTCGGCTGTTTGGCAGTCTTGTCAACCACAGACGTACTCGGTTTCTGGAGCTTCAGGTCTATTAATCTGTATCCTGTACTGCAATGCACGGCTTTGTTGAAGTACCTCTCTATCTCCGCTAGGTGTTGTGCCCAGGCATTGTGTGTATCAGGAACCAATGTTCTAAAGAACACTCCCAGCTGGCGGATGTATCGTTCTGCAGAGTTGGATTGAGGGTTTCTGATTGAGTAGAATGTCACCTTGATCTCTTCCTTTTCTAATCCTGCCTTCCATCTCGGAGATGTGAAAGTAGCAGCATGGTCTGAGAAGACTTTCTTGGGCCTCCCACATGTGCGCACATAATCTCCTGTCAAAATTTTTACACAACTTTTCGTTGTGGTGCGGTTTGTGGCGTAAACCTTAAACGTGCTTAATAAATGCGTCCACAACAACGAAAATAAACTGCCATCCGGACTGTCCCTTCGACAGAGGGCCGTAATGATCAACGCACTCCACGTCACTCGGTGCTTATACATCTACATTTATACTTCGCAAGCCACCCAACGGTGCCAACGTGCCACTGTCATTACCTCCCTTTTCTGTTCCAGTCGCGTATGGTTCGCGGGAAGAACGACTGCCGGAAAGCCTCCGTTTGCGCTCGAATATCTCTAATTTTACATTCGTGATCTCCTCGGGAGGTACAAGTAGGGGGAAGCAATTTATTCGATATCTCATCCAGAAACGCACCCTCTCGAAACCTGGACAGCAAGCTACACCGCGATGCAGAGCGCCTCTCTTGCAGAGTTTGCCACTTGAGTTTGCTGAACATCACGCTAACCAAATAGCCATGTGACGAAACGCGCCGCTCTTCTTTGGATCTTCTCTATCTCCTCCGACAACTCGATCTCGTATGGATCCCACACTGATGAGCAATACTCAAGTATAGGTCCAACGAGTGTATTGTAAGCCACCTCCTTTGTTGATGGACTACATTTTCTAAGGACTCTCCCAATGAATCTCAGCCTGGCACCCGCCTTACCAACAATTAATTTTATATGAGCATTCCACTTCAAATCGTTCCGCACGCATACTCCCAGATATTTTATAGAAGTAACTGCTACCAGTGTCTGTTCCGCCATCATATGATCATACAGTAAAGGATCCTTCTTTCTATGTATTCGCAATCCATTACATTTGTCTATGTTAAGGGACAGTTGCCACTCCCTGCACCAAGTGCCTATCCGCTGCAGATCTTCCTGCATTTCGGTGCAATTTTCTAATGCTGCTCACTCTCCGTGTGACCAACTAAACAACGTGGAGTGATTCTCGACACAGTTCAGTTCATAGAATCAAAATCACACCCGAACCGCCTTCTTAATCGAAGCGCAGCGCCAGGCGCCTACGAGAATACGTGCCGGTGGAAACACAACAGACAAAATTCGAAGGGTGGATATTGTCAAGCTATCAAAGAGTTCATGCTTCTCACACGTCCACTTGGTAACAAGGAAGGACGGTTCTTATAGACTTTGCGGTGACTATTTTTCGCTAACACATTCACGATACTCGATCGGTACCTAGCTCTTTGGCCGGCACAACCAACTTTTAGCGTCTTAGATTGCCAAAAGGCGTATTTAACAGATTCCAACGGCAAGTGAAAATGTGCCAAAAAATGGCTTCAAATGGCTTTGAGAACTATGGGACTTAACATCTGAGGTCATCAGTCCCCTAGACTTAGAACTACTTAAACCTAACTAACCTAAGGACATCCCCCACATCCATGCCCGAGGCAGTATTCGAACCTGCGACCGTAGCAGCAGCGCGATTCCGGACTGAAGCGCCTAGAACCGCACGGCCACTCCGGCCAGCCCAAAAATGTGCCCAGAACTGCCATAACAACAACGTTCCGATTATATGAATTTCTCTGGATGCCGTACAGTTTCAAAGGCGCTGCCTAAACTTCGCTGCATTTTATAGACAAGATACTACCACAATTCCCTTTCTGCTTTTCGTATCTCGACGACGTCTCTGTCTTCTCGTTACGCCCCTAAAACATGACATACATCGTAACCGTATTTTCGACACACTAGGAAAGCACCGTTTTGTGATAACGACAAATGTCATCTGACAGAAAGAGGTTATGTTTCTTGCTTACTTCGTCAAACAGGCCGGACTTTGCCCGATAGTCGAAAGACTGAACTATTACGCTCACTCCTGCGTCGAAGCAGCTATGAGCAACCGGGAAGATTCGGTGGAGCTATTAACTTATACAGAAGGCATTTACCCCAAACTGCAGCGACACAAGTTCCGCTTACGGACGCACTACTGAGGAAAAGTCAAGCACGACAAGAACGCTCTTACATGGACAAAAGAGATGCAAAGAGCATCGGCAATATCAAACGGTGTTTGCAACAAGCCGTCATCTTCGATCAATCTATCGAGGATGCCCCTTTAGCTACCACAGCTGATACCAGTGAAACTCTTGTGGGTGATCCTGAAACAATTGCTAAACGGACAACAGCAATATTTACGATTTTTTCCGCAAAAACTTACTCTTGCACAATGCAAACGGTTTGCATTTATCCGGGAGTCTTTGGTCATTTACAAGGCCGTGGGGCACTTCAAAGCGGAGATGGAGGACAGGCTGTTTACAATTTATACCGACTACCGCCCACTCGTGGATGCCACAAGAAATCCGATTAATGATTGCCCTCCTAGACCCTATCGCCACCTCGATTATCTCAGCCAATTTTCCATCGACGTTCAGCACATGAACGGTGCTAAAAACTTACAACGAACCACCGCAGTGCGAAGTCGCAAGTCCAATCTTTAGTAAGGCCCATATGAAAGTGTTGTGTTAACAATTGGCAAATGGTTCAAATGGCTCTGAGCACTATGGGACTCAACATCTGAGGTCATAAGTCCCCTAGAACTTAGAACTACTTAAACCTAACTAACCTAAGAACATCACACACATCCATGCCCGAGGCAGGATTCGAACCTGCGACCGTAGCAGTCCCGCGTTTCCGGACTGCAGCGCCAGAACCGCTAGACCACCGCGGCCGGCTGTTAACAATTGTGACAGGAAAAATAGTAGCTACTAATATCTCACTCTGTGCGTCAGGAGGGCGACAAAAGATGAGAATCCGGGAGATGCTGAGATACATCTTCTATGGGATATATGTATTATACTCTACAAAATGGGTGCGAGTCGTCATACAAGAAATGTTCGAAACAAATCATGAACATTGAATGAAAAATGTCGGGCCACAGTGATCACAAAGGTTCGCACCATCAAGATCGAAGGCGAACTCCTTGGGAGTTACGTACTATGCAGGACTTTCAACTAGGTATCCACTCTTAAAGAAAGCATGGGATGGGATGGGATGAGATTGTTTATCTCATCTAAAACTTTTCAGGCCGATTCCCCCGTGTCCTGTTGAAACCTCCCCTTAGAAAAGCTTTGAATTACTATGCTGGTAAACCCCTTACGTTATTTGATTTTCAAACAGCTGAGCAAAACTGAACGTACTCAGACATTTCTCTCTTTACTTATTCTGATCATCACTAAACTGACAATATTTTTAGCGCAACGAAACCTGACTTGCAAAAATCCCTGCAAAAGATTGGCCCTGACTAACAATAACCTATACCTTACATGAATGACTTACCTCACAAAAATCTTCGTTACTCAAACCACTGCAATACAGCATGCGCCAATACTGCCAGCTGAATAAAAGAGTCTAACTACTGAAGGCACTAACTACTGATAGGCATAGTTAGCAAATGAAAGATTTTGATAGAGAACTAACAATGTATTTACCGTAATAGTGTTCAAAAGTCATTATATATTTATATGTGTGTGTATGTATCAGTTTATGACATCCAGTCTTACAAATTTACTCTCTCTGATGGAGACACGTCCAGATAATCCGCTCTCAATACTCTGCCATCTCTCTCCCCACATCCACCACCGCTGGCGGCTCACCTCCAACTGCGTAACGTTACGCGCTGTTAACAGCCAACTGCCCAACACTACAATAGCGACTATTTCAAGAATGCAAACCAGCCACAGATTGCACACAGCACAGTCAGTGATTTTCATACAGAGCGCTACATGACGTTACCAACATAAAAACCTAAACAGCCTACTTACATAGCTCCCGTGCTCCCCACAAAAAAACCTAAACAGCCTACTTACATAGCTCCCGTGCTCCCCCCCCCCCCCCCCAAAAAAAAAAAAAAAAAAAAAAAAAAAAAAAAATTAAAAATTGTTTTGGGCAGTGGCCAATACAGAGTTGAAAAAATTTTTTATAATTACAACAACAGAGATATCCAATGCACACACTTATTGATGCAATGTTGGTCAAAAGCAAAAATTGTTCTCATAGAGACAGTCTTTCTCGGCCTTTTGGCTAAGATCAAAGTGTAGTCGCGCTTATTTTCCTGTTTCAGGTCCGCGACCTGAACAATGGAGCTCGTGGTGACGCTGCCGGCGGAGGTCTTCCGCTGCCGGATCTGCTTTGTCACCAAGGCTGCAGGAAGGCCAACTTTTGGCGAGTACAAGGACCACTCGGCCCTTCTCCGCCACTACAGGAGGCTGCACGACCCGGAAACGGTCCCCGTTTTCGAATGTCAATTTTGCGGCCGACGCGACCCGCGGCTGAAGAAGCTGCGTCTGCACCAGCGGCTCTGCAATGCAGAATCCGCAACCCCCGGCGCTACCAGTCAGGGGAGAGTGAGTATGGGACACGATGCCGTGTCTGGCTCTCTGGGGCACCCAGAGAGGTCGGCCGGCGGGAGGTCACAGGCGAGGGCCCCCTTCGTCCTTAATTAGTGCTGGGCGAAAGCCACATGCGAAAGCGGCCCGGGAAGCTAGTACCACAGGCCGCCTAGCCTTAGATAATAGAGAGGGGCTATGGCCACAGACCAGTCCGGTCCCCGAAGCTAGTAGGACAGACCAGCTGGACTTAGGATTAACCTACGCGGCGGTCCTGACCCGCAGCAGCGTGGTGGGCTCACAGGCTGCCTTGCCCTCACCTTGTGTGAGTGTGCAGACGTCTGCGACATCCAGGACGGCGGTGGTTGCTGCCCCCGCGTCGTGCGAGCCGTGTGTGCGCACGCCGCGGTAGTCTGCCATCCCCCTGTCGATACGCTCTGCGACGTCAGCCGCGTCGCCACGAGTGCCGAGCGCAGTTCGGGAGATGAAGGCAGCACGCTGCCGACGCCTGCCACCGAACGCGTCGCTCCGGTCAGAGGTGCAGAGTCTGGTAAAAGCCACTGTACCCAGTGGCGTGCCCTGGCCACGTCGTTCGGCTGCTGCAGGCTAGAGAGCCTGTATAGGGAGAGAGTGGCCATAGGTGAAGTTGCCCGTGATTGGTTGATTAGCTTTGGTGCCATTTTCTGCCAAACGTCTCTCGCGCTTCCTATGTTAGCTTTTGAGTTGAATTGAAGCTCAGAGGACTTTTGGAAACGATTAAAAGGTATTTGAATTATTGAGAGACTTGTTATGCGTTGCGCCTGCACGTTAGATTTAGTTTATCGTTTTAGAACGTAATTAGCGTCTGCGATCTCAAATACGAGTTGAAATAATGAAGCTATTTGTGATGAAGTCGGTAGGCCTACATGTTTGAAGAAAACACGTTAGTAATTGTACAGTATTGTTTTTGACATCTGTAATTCATTCTGCAGACGTTCGTAAACGATGCCAGGAAGGAATGAGTAACTCTTGTAATAAAGTCCAGGTACAACTTTATTAATGGTATATATTAACCAAAATATTCAGTTACGCCTATAAAAAGTTTGGTTCTTCACTTTGGCCAGAAAACTCTGATTTTAAGGTATCAGTTTTTTAAAATATTTTCAGTCACGCAAAACAGGTAGGCCTATTACAATTTACTGCATTTTTAAGCTGTTATTTCTTTAACAGTTCGTGCATACTGGTAGCATCATAAGCTTTTCTGAAGCCAATATCTGACAGTCCTTGCTGGAAACGGAAAGGTCCTGTAATAATTGTGCCATGCTCACTCGACTTTATAGCGTGAAACTTTATTTCGTCCAGAATCAGAACACTAGGCATTATTTTGGTTTTCTTGTGAAACTCCAAATGGTTTCCAATGTTTCGTTATTGCATAAAGCATGCTATTTTCTCTGATGGATCATAATAGTGTCACTATAGACACTACCACCCAGGAATATATGTCTACAGCATAACTAAAGTGATGTGAGTGTAGGTCCATCAGCTGGAGGGAGTATGTAAGGGGCAACTCCAGCATGTAGACACACACTACGAATACTGAAATGGTCACAACAGCAGCATGCAAGCATGCCAGATCGGATGGCCTCTGCCCTTCCCTCCCCATGGCACCTCATTTGACTACAGTCTACTCACTTTGACCAATCATACATGGGCAAGCCATGAATGTTCGTGCTGGGCTCGAGCAAGTATGTGTGAGTGAAATGCCCTATTTGCAGACCTCTAGTGGGAGGGACAAGGAATGTCCTTGCCCTGAAGTCCTGTGACACATCACGGCTTCCACTTCAGCACTCTTAAAGACAGTCCATTATTTGCTCAGGTGGAGGCTGCTGACTGTGCTCCAGGATGTCAACTGTCAGAAGATTAGGCCCTGGTCATCCATCACGGATCAACCAAGGCTGCAGCAGATGCTGAATAGCTGGCTAGTATACTGTGGAAATGTAAAACACCTGATAAGTATGGGGATGACAGTTTTTAGATCATCTTTGATTACCTGCAGTATAAGAGGGCTGGCCGCCCACCAGTGCTCTTACCCACAAACATCCAGTAGACAGAAATGGCAGATCACAGCTGTGGCATGCATCAGGTTGGCTGCACCTCAGTGCTAAAGTCAGCAAGCAGGTTATAGGCTGGCCATCATCTATCAGCTTGTCATAGTTTCATTGAAACCCAATAGACTCTCATTCCCTTTGGTTCAAGTGACACAGGCAGAATGTCAGCATGAGTGATGTGTCTTTGAGCTCCAAAAGCAGTGTTGTTAAAAGGGCCAAGCCTTTCTGCCTCTATCTGAGATTGTGTGGCAATGCTCACCTCTCACCCTATTACATTGGCAACTTGCTTTGTTAACATTCCAATTGGCACACTGGTGTACAGCTAACCTTCTCTGTTCTGAGATTACCTGGTAAAACTTCTAAAACCTTTAAACAGATGCAATAAAATTATTCTGCAGTGCAACATTATGCAATTGCTTAGAACAGTGCAGGTGGATGAGCTCTTGGAATGTGAGGATAACCAATGAATCGGCTAGCCTGCCCATTCCCCATTAAATCCCATCTAGCACATCAGAGATGCATGAGGGAGGTGTATTGCAGCACATACACATGTGCTAGTGGCCATCCACTTACTGTCAACTGCACAGGATGGACAATGGAATGATCTACCACAAGAACGCCATTCACGGTAATCATATACCCCATTAAGAACTGTGTCCTACCTTTTGTAATTTAGGGGACAATATAACCTCATATCAAAAGGATAGGCTAATAGGAATATTTGGGCAAGATTTGGTATAAAGGGCAGCGTGAGTTAGACAAAATTTTTCTACATGGGCAAAATGATATTTTGTGCCACTGATCTTACCCCTACTCTGCCCCTGCCCTACATTCTTGCACTAGTGTCAGATTTCACTACAAATTTTATATGCTCTATACCACTGTATAGGCCTTTGTGGCCAGTGTCAGTTAATGCAAGTATAATCTGGGTAAGGTACCACATCATATTCTACAGTAACTATCACTTGATAAAACTGACAGTTTGATATAGTTCCCATGCTCTTCTTCTGGGACTATTGGTGTATTTTGCTGTCAAGAATCCATTATATTTTGTTGTCAAGAGTCCATTACATTTTGTCATGACTCCTCTACAGAACTTGACATTGTTACAACTTTAACATCATTGATATTATTGCTCTCATGTGATGGAATGAGTGGGAAACTTATTGTAATTGGTTTCCTGTTGTGGAGGGAGTGGGGATCTGCTGCTTATAATGTGCCATGAGTGGTAGGGATGTGCACTGTAGTTTTCTTCTTGTGGGTACACGGGTCATATAGTGGCTGTAGTTCATTGGAATTCTCACATCTCAAGTTGTTTGTGCAGCCTTTTGAACTCTGATGGCTGCCAGCCAGGATGCTGCAAGCCTACCATCATCCTCTATGTTCATATTGTTAGGATATTTTAATACTTCAGTGAACACTCTGATTCTGTGTTTCACCAACCCTGACTGTCAAGAACACAGTTTTTGTTGAATTTTATTTTCTTGCTGCAATCTTTCTGGTGTTCAGCCACTGCAGATTTGTTGTGCTGCCCAAGCTGAGTGTAACACTTGTGCTCCTGAATGTATAGAGCTACTGGTCTGCTGATGTAGACTTCTCTACATTCTTGGTCCACATTGATCCCTGATGGATCCTAACACAGCCTGTCTTCTACAGCACTCACATGGTCCAGGATGTGTTAGGCTTTAAAATTGTGTCATAATAATTTCATTCCATCAAAATGATATGTAATGAACCCTGAACAACATAATGCACCATTAGATTGATTAGAATGTAACTGTAACTTTGATCGAGTAGTCATTATTTTACAACATGACCTAGCACCATACCCAGAAAAGCTGTATAATAAACGACACATTCTGTACACAAATACTGCACTTGGACACAACAGGTGTTCCTCTCAGTGGCCATGATAGTTCCTCTCAGTGGCCATGATAATGGATTGACATAAACTTGTGACTCAATCTTTCTATCAATACCAGACTCATCCCCAAATGTAACCAGAAACTTTAGAGAAGACCTCATTCCCCTAGTATGACTATTCCCAATCAGTGTCATCACTGGAGGAGCTTTTAATCATCCAACTATCAGTTGGAAAAAATACCATTTTGTAAGAGGTGGACATGAAAAGACATTCTGCAAAACATTACTAAATCCCTACTCTGAAAACTGCCTAAGAGAGATAGTTGGGGAGCCAACCGATGATGTAAAAATACGAGTTCTGATAGCAGCAGATAGACCAGACCTCTTTGAGGATGTCCATACTGAAACCAGTAATAGTGACCAAAAGATGTTGTAGCGACATTGATTACTAAAGTATGAAGGGTAGCTGATACAAGTAGGAAGATTTCCATCCTAAGGAAGTTAAAGAGTCAGCTGTGTCACATCACAGGAGAAGTGAAATCATTTCCCTCTGGGGAGCATGTAGGAGAACTGAGGCTCAAGTTTAAAAGAATTCTCATGTATGTAGAACAACAGTTTGTGGTGGAAGTGTCCTCCAGCATATAAAGTCATTGGTAATGAATTACCAGCATCTTCATAATAAGTATGGAGACACAGCTTAGCATCAGTTGTGGACTAGGACTTGATGTGGGACATCTGTGGCTACAAGTGCACTGGCCAGGCATAGCTTTGCAATTCAGGGCAGGGTACTCTTGTGGATGCAGAAGCCCTCCTTGATTCTTGCTGTTGAAGACAACCCTCCAGTAGTGGTGATGGCCTCTGTGAGTGGTGGCATACAGCAGCAGTTTGCCTGCATAAGTGCAGGAAGTAGGGTGGCAGCACCACGCTAGACATGAGTATCTGCCCTCCAAGACAGAAGTCCAGCTGTGGCTGAAGTGAACCCGAGTGGTCCACCAGATGGAAATCTTCAAGTCCACAGGCATGGAAAAATAGTACTGGAACATGGCTCCACGATGATGGAGCCCAAGTGTCATGGTGGCAGCTTGCAATACCATGTCACCCCATTGCTTGACATGGACCTCCTATCACGTAGGTGATACCAGACTGTGGGTACCTCTATTGAAAATCTTGGGTATTTATACAGCTTCAATGCACACATGTTGTGCTGAGGCACTGCTTACAAGTATGTATATCAAAATATGGTGATTGCCAGTAGGTGCATCAATGTGCTAGCTGCTGCTACAAGCACTGGTCCTTGGGCTGAAATGTAGAAACCAAATGGTGGTATTTACTGTGTCTGATGTGATGGTGTTTCGTGTTGCATCCTGCCTACTTGTCGAAGATGAAGTGCCTAGGAAACTTGCTTTCTCGGATCGCTAGACAATTCAAGCAAATCAAATTGGAGTTTTATTACAAAATATAAATGACAATACTTAACTATGAGAAGTACATGATATGTCACAAGCAAAGGGCAACAGACAAAATAGGAAATCTCTTGAGGATAGACTATGCTACATAGAAGTAGTGAAATGATTAGTCTTGATACTATTCTTGGACTTGCTGCTGTAGAACTGGCAGAACTGGTAGCCTTCAACTGGCTGTGGTAAGTCAGGTGCAGCGCTTATGTTCTCTTCATAGAGTTCACAGCCATCTCTTTGTCATTCTAGAGAGGGGTTGGTCTGCGTGCAATTGGCTGATACCTTCTTTACAGCCTTCTCTGCTCTAATGCTCCCGACAAGTGTGCCAGTGCTTGACTTTACACAGGAACATTCCTCCCCCACAAAGTGACAGACTGTTGTCATATAAGGAGCTTGACAATGAGAGGGGAGGCAAGATCATGGATGCTGTGCTGGACTGGAAGCCGTAGCTGCAGGGGATGTCAGGCTTCTGGTCATACCCTGCCATCCGGCCTTTGCTCTGGCAGAAATGTCCCCTGGAAAGTGACCAGAAGGGTACGTGTCCACCTCCTGAGGCCCATAACCTGATGTAGAAGGTGTCGGCTGGTTCAGTGTGGGTGTGTCCAGCTCCATCGGTAGGGCCGAGAGTAGGCAAAGGAGGTGAAGACTCCATCTCTGTGGGGTCATCCCACAGTGTTGTGATGACACCCTCAGGTGGCTGATGTGGCTGCACTGTCCTCAATACCAATGAATCTCGGGGAAGAGACACAGAAGGATCACCGTGCACATGACAGTAGAGAATTTGATTGTGATGTTAGTGCTGCAATCCATCTGCACCTGAAATGAGACACATGCATGTGCCAAGTCAACGAAGGACCTCGCCTTAATCTCACCATCTGCTGCCACTAAAAACCCTGTAAAACACAATATCATGTGGTGCAAAGTGATACTTGTGGCCTTCCTTTGGTGATGGATGCTGAGAAGAGTGCAGCAGTGTCTGATGGCAGTGGCTGTGAATCAATTCCACCAGCAATGGTCCATCTTGTGGATGCAAATAATAGGAGGCAAGGAACAGTTGCAATGCTTGATTCCTGGTGTGTGTTGTGCAAAGTTCGGCCATCTGCTGCTTGAATGTTCTGACGAACAGTTCCACCTCACCGTTTCACTGTGGATGGAACAGTGCACTAGTTAGCCATTGTGCTCAAAGAATGTTTCAAATTCATTTGATGTTAACTAAGGTCTGTTGTCTGACACTATGACTTCAGGCAAACTGTTGAGACAAAAAATAGAGGACAACACCTAAATTGTGCTATGTGATGTTGTTGAATTCATTGGTAGAGCAAAAGGAAATTTGCTATAAGAGTCTACCACAGTCAACCAACGAGTATTCTAAAAAGGCCCTGCAAAGTCTACGTGTGCATGTTGCTGTAGTGATTGCCATTTAGGCCAAGCAGAGAATTTTTTTGGTGGATCAGACTGATTTGCCACACATGCATGACACTGTCACATCATCTAGTGTTCATACCCTGACATGTGACAATGGGAATTAGTGAAGTTTGGTGGCAGGAGGAATAAGACTTTTGGTCAGGTGAATACAGGGTTATAAATACAAAATCAAATAGGGCTAATGCAAGAGTAGGTTTGATAATGAATAAGAAAATAGGAGTGTGGGTAAGCTACTACAAACAGCATAGTAAACGCATTATTGTGGCCAAGATATACATGAAGCCCACGCCTACTACAGTAGTACAAGTTTATATGCCAACTAGCCCTGCAGATGATGAAGAAATTGATGAAATGTATGATGAGATAAAAGAAATTATTCAGGTAGTAAAGGGAGACGAAAATTTAATAGTCATGGGTGACTGGAATTCAAGAGTAGGAAAAGGAAGAGAAGGAAACATAGTAGGTGAATATGGATTGGAGGTAACAAATAGAGGAACCCATCTGGTAGAATTTTGCACAGAACATAACTTAATCATAGCTAACACTTGGTTCAAGAATCATAAAAGAAGGTTGTATGCATGGAAGAATCCTGGAGATCCTAGAAGGTATCAGATAGATTATACACTACTGGCCATTAAAATTGCTACACCACGGAGATGACGTGCTACAGAAGCGAAATTTAACTGACAGGAAGAAGATGCTATGATATGTAAATGATTAGCTTTTCAGAGTGTTCACGCAAGGTTGGCGCCGCTAGCAACACCTACAAAGTGCTGACATGAGGAAAGTTTCCAACCGATTTCTCATACACGAACAGCAGCTGACTGGTGTTGCCTGGTGAAATGTTGTTGTGATACCTCGTGTAAGGAGGAGAAATGTGTACCATCACATTTCCGACTTTGATAAAGGTCGGATTGTAGCCCATTGCTATTGCAGTTTATCGTATCACGACATTGCTGCTCGTGTTGGTTGAGATCCAACAACTGTTAGCTGTTAGCAGAATATGGAATCAGTGGGTTCGGGAGGATAATATGGAATGCCGTGCTGGATCCCAACGGCCTCGTATCACTAACAGTCGAGAGGACAGGCGCGTTATCTGCATGGCTGTAACGGATCGTGCAGCCACGTCTCAATCCCTGAGTCAACAGATGAGGACGTTTGCAAGACAACAACCATCTGCACGAACAGTTCAACGACATTTGCAGCAGCATGGACTATCAGCTCGGAGACCATGGCTGCAGTTACCCTTGGCGCTGCATCACAGACAGGAGCGCCTGCGATTGTGTACTGAACGACAAACCTGGGTGCACGAATGGCAAAATGTCAATTTTTCGGATGAATCCAGGTTCTGTTTACAGCATCATGATGTTCACATCCATGTTTGGCGACATCATGGTGAATGCACATTGGAAGCGTGTATTCGTCATTGTCATACTGCCATATCACACAGCGTGATGGTATGGGGTGCCATTGGTTACACGACTCAGGCACCTCTTGTTCGCATCGATGGCACTTTGAACAGTGGACATTAAATTTCAGATGTGTTATGACCCGTGGCTCTACCCTTCATTCGATCCCTGAAAAACCCTCCATTTCTGCAGGATAATGCACGACCGCACATTTCAGGTCCTGTACAGGCCTTTCTGGATACAGAAAATGTCCGACTGCTGCGCTGGCCAGCACGTTCTGCAGATATCTCACCAATAGAAAACATCTGGTCATTGGTGGCCAAGCAGCTGGCTCATCACAATATGCCAGTCACTACACTTGATGAACTGTGGTATCGTGTTGAAGCTGTATGGGGAGCTGTACCTGTACACGCCATCCAAGCTCTGTTTGACTCTATGCCCAGGCATATCAAGGCCGTTATTACGGCCAGAGGTGGTTGTTCTGGGTACTGATTTCTTAGGATCTATACACCCAAATTGCGTGAAAATGTAATCACATGTCAGTTCTAGTATAATATATTTGTCCAATGAATATCCGTTTATCATCTGCATTTCTTCTTGGTGTAGCAATTTTAATGGCCAGTAGTGTATAATGGTAAGACAGAGATTTAGGAACCAGGTTTTAAATTGTAAGGCATTTCCAGGGGCAGATGTGGACTCTGACCACAATCTATTGGTTATGAACTGTAGATTAAAACTAAAGAAACTGCAAAAAGGTGGGAATTGAAGGAGATGGGACCTGGATAAACTGAAAGAACCAGAGCTTGTAGAGAGCTTCAGGGAGAGCATAAGGGAACAATTGACAGGAATGGGGGAAAGAAATATAGTAGAAGAAGAATCGGTAGCTCTGAGGGATGAAGTAGTGAAGGCATCAGATGATCAAGTAGGTAAAAAGATGAGGGCTGGTAGAAATCCTTGAGTAACAGAAGAAATATTGAATTTAATTGATGAAAGGAGAAAATATAAAAATGCAGTAAATGAAGCAGGCAAAAAGGAATATGAACATCTCAAAAATGAGATCGACAGGAAGTGCAAAATGTCTAAGCAGGGATGGCTAGAGGATAAATGTAAGGATATAGAGGCTTATCTCACTAGGGGTAAGATAGATACTGCTTACAGGAAAATTAAAGAGACCTTTGGAGAAAAGTGAACCACTTGTATGAATATCAAGAGCTCAGATGGAAACCCATTTCTAAGCAAAGAAGTGAAGGCAGAAAGGTGGAAGGAGTATATAGAGGGTCTATACAAGGGCAATGTACTTGAGGACAATAATATGGAAATGGAAGAGGATGTAGATGAAGATGAAATGGGAGATACGATACTGCATGAAGAGTTTGACAGAGCACTGAAAGACCTGAGTCGAAACAAGGCCCCGGGCGTAGACAACATTGCATTAGAATACTGACGGCCTTGGGAGGGCCAGTCCTGACAGAACTCTACCATCTGGTGAGCAAGATGTATGAGACAGGCGAAATTCCCTCAGACTTCAAGAAGAATATTGTAAATCTGTCAGAGATGCAAAGGACTTGGAAGAGCAGTTGAACGGAATGGATAGTGTCTTGAAAGGAGGATATAAGATGAACATCAAGAAAAGCAAAATGAGGATAATGGAATGTAGTCAAATTAAGTGGGGTGATGCTGAGGGAATTAGATAAGGAAATGAGACACTTAAAGTAGTAAAGGAGTTTTGCTATTTGGGGAGCAAAATAACTGATGATGGTCGAAGTAGAGAAGATATAAAATGTAGACTGGCAATGGCATGGAAAACATTTCTGAAGAAGAGAAATTTGTTAACATCGAGTATAGATTTAATTGTAATTTCAGGAAGTCGTTTCTGAAAGTATTTGTGTGAAGTGTAGCCATGTATGGAAGTGAAACATGGACAATAAATAATTGGGACAAGAAGAGAATAGAAGCTTTCGAAATGTGGTGCTACAGAAGAATGCTGAAGATTAGATGGGTAGATCACATAACTAATGAGGATGTATTGAATAGAATTGAGGAGAAGAGGAGTTTGTGGCACAACTTGACAAGAAGAAGGGACCAGTTGGTAGGACATGTTCTGAGGCATCAAGGGATCACAAATTTAGCATTGGAGGGCAGCGTGGAGGGTAAAAATCATAGAGGGAGACCAAGAGATGAATACACTAAGCAGATTCAGAGGGATGTAGGATGCAGTAAGTACTAGGAGATGAAGAAGCTTGCACAGGATAGGATAGCATGGAGAGCTGCATCAAACTAGTCTCAGGACTGAAGACCACAACAACAACAACAACAACAACACAACCCTGACAAGTACTGTGCTGATGCGCTAACCATTTTTTATAAACAATCCCCCAGTGTCCCTGGTGAAGTAACTATAACACATCTTTTTGCAAAGCTTTGAGGATCAACTCATGTGACTGTCCACCTTTCTGTTTAGTTAGGCTATTCTGATATGCAAAGTATCAGCACACTACAGAATTCTTTATGCTATGCAAAGATTGAGGCCAAGATGTGCAAATGTAGTTTAGCAAAATTTTCCAATCAGTTTCCGTGGTCTGTGCACCATTGTTCAGAGGAAAGTACTGAAACAATTGAGAATCCTGAGCATTGATGTGACAACAAGACGCAGAAGTAGTGTCAGTCTGTATCAGGACCAATTGGAAGATGTGAAAGTGTGTCCGCATTACCATGTTGAGCTGTCAGACGATACAAAATCTCATACTGATACTAAGACGACAACAAAGCCCATATTTGCAATTTTTGGGCAGTTCGAGAGAGCTAGCTTCATCGGATGAAACAAGCATTGCAATGGCTTGTGATCCGTTACTAAGTAGAATTTTTTCCATACAAATAGTGGTGGAATTTGGTAACACTATACACCATATACAATACCCAATGCTTTTTTCTCTATTTGTGAATAGTTACACTGAGCTTTGCACAACACTTTAGCGTGAAAGCAATAGGCCTGTCTTCATCATCAAATCTGTGTGAAAGCGCTGCACTGGTTCCATAGGAAGAAACATCAACTTGCAAAACAACTGGCTTGTCAGGATCAAAGTGAACCAAGCATTGTCAACTTAGCAATGCAGCTTTAAGTCGTTGAAAAGCTTCTTGGCACTCATCTGTCCAAACAAAGGGGACATTCTCTCAACACAAGCAATGCAATGGAGCTGCAATGTGTGCAGCATATGGTATGAACTGAATATAATAGTTAATTTTCCCTAAGACTGACTACAATTCTGTAATATTGTGAGGACTGGCATATCACGGCTGGCTAACAAATGTGGCTTAAGGGGATATACACCTTGACTGTTTGACATGACCAAGATACTGCAACTTTTGTTTAAAAAAAATTACAATTGTTCCATGTACACTTTAGTCCTGCATCAGATATGACATGAAACAAAGCACACAGTTTTGCAGTGTGTTCTTCAGGTGTACAACCCGCTATGACAATATCGTCCAAATCGTTTGTACAGTTCGGTACTTGAGCAGTCAGCTGTTCTAAATGCTGTTGGAAAATGTTAGGTGCAGAAGTACTGCCAAAAGACAGACACAGATATTTAAAGAACCCCAAATGAGTGAGTACAACACAAACTTTTTGAGATTCTTCATCTAGTTGGAATTGGAGATACGTGTTGCACAAATCAGTTTTAGAAAAGTAGCAGGCAGTGCCTAATCTGGCAATGAGATCCTCTGGGCATGGCAATGGATAAGTATCTGTCACAGGTTGTGGGTTGACTGTAGACTTAGTCAATACAGAGGCGAATGCGACCTGAAGGTTTGGGGAGCAAAGCCAGTGGACTTGCCCACTGACTAGTTTGTATGGGTGCAATAGCTCTGCTAACTTGCATTTCTTTAAGTTCAGTAGTGACTTTGTCCTGTAATGCAATGGGAAGAGTTCTGGCCTGACAAAATTTTGGCTGAGCATTGTCTTTCACAGTAATATGTGCAACAAAATTGTTAGCCTGCCCTAACTCTTAAGAAAAAAGTTCAGGGCATTCTTTTCGAAATCTAGCTACACTGCCTTTTGCATTGAATGCAGACACTGACAACACATGGTCCTGAATGTGGAAACCAAACAAATCAAATGAATCAAGGCCAAATATGTTCTTACAATCACATGATTAGAGCACAATGAAAGTTACAGTTTGCATATGCAAGTGATACATGGCAGCCAAAGTACATTTTCCCGATATGGGAATGGCTTGTCCATTATAAGCTGTTTGGTGTGTGCTAGATTTAGACAGATGTGGGGAGCCTAACAGTTCATATGTGTATGAATCATCAATGTAACAGAGGCATCCATATCCAACTGAAATTTCACACATTTTCCACCAATATACAAATGAACCAAAAGTTTGTTCGATTGACGTAGCACTGAAGAAACTGTTCACTTGCTAGTTTTGTTAATGCCTGAGGCAGGCTTTGAATACACTGCATTAATTACATTGGCCTTGTGACTAGATTTTTGTGAGTGGACAGAATTCATATGTATGTTTGTTCTGATGCAAACATATGGATTGTACATGTCGTTCCTTGTCACAAGCTTAACACTATGCTTGTCTGGATGGGCAGTCTTAGCATTTGTACCATGAATAGCACCAAGGGCATGACTTAATTCTGTTCACCTGTGAAGCTGCCTGTATAGAGAACTGTTTGTGGCATGCATGTGCCCAATGGGTTGGTCATGAGCCAGGGGAAACTTGACCTGACAAATTGTTGGCTGCTCAAACTTATTGACTGACATAGCACCTGAATTGTACTGATGTTGCACTATGGACTGGTATGATGGATCAGATTGTTTCTAAATCTGTTCTCTAAGTCTGACGTCAGTTACATTGTACACAATTACATCACACAACATTACATCTGAATATAAAGGACCACAAGCACATTTGAATTTGCATTTCCTCATCATACCCTGAAAATCTGTTACCCACTTGCTATAAGTTTGTTCTGATCACTTCTTGAAATTAAAGAATTGGTGCCTAGCTGCTACCACATTGAATTGTTGGTCACAATAGTTAGTTAGTGAATCTACAATCTGTTCATATGAAAGTTCACTCACAGTCGCATTACGGAGTAGTTTATAGATGAGGTGGAACACTGCACTTACTACTGTGAGCAAAAAATAAAGAACTTTCACAGTACCTGTTATGTTGTGAGCAATTACATGGGTTTCAAACTGCTGCAACCACTTGAGCCATCCCTTGTCTTGTTCTTGAAACTGGAAGAAAGGTAGTATGGCACTCAGAGCCACTGTAGGTGTAGTTCGTTCTGTTGGGCATGCAGCACCAGCCAGTATCTGCTGCACTGCATTGAGCAGGATTGATATTTGTTGGCTCTGAAACTGAAGCATCTGCATTAGCTGTGTTGCATCGAACACTTGCAGCTGAGGCACCCTTTAGCAAGGGGTGTGGTAGGCCGGTTGTTCATTGTTAGAGAAACAAATGCAATTAACAGACAAGCCAAGCAAGAAAAATAAGTACAAAAGCAAAGAAAATTTACGCAATGCCCACATGAAAACACTGATTAGCAAAAAATAAAAGGTACTGTTAAAGTAAGTAAACACACCCCTGCAAAGAAAAGCCAATTAAGGTGCCAGCAAAACAGAAAATTCCACAAAAAGAAAACATAGAATCTGTGGTGGCTGTCAGCTCTGGGTTCATTGGAAGACTCATCGCCAATGTTGTATCCTGCCTACTTGTCAAAGATTGGGTGCCTAGGAAACCTGTTTTCTCAGATTGCTAGACAACAATTCAAGCAAATTGTATTAAAGAGTTTTATTACAGAAAATAACTGGATGTGGGTAGTCACATGCAGCGCTTACATTCTCCTTGCATAGAGTGCGCTGCCTTCGCATTGTAGTCCTAGAGAGGGGTCAGTCCATGTGCAATTGGCTGTCATCGTCTTCACAGTGTTCTCCGCTCTAATATTCCTGACCAGTGTGCCGGCGCTTGGCTTTATGCTGGAAAATTTTGGTCCTCTCTGTGCCTAGTATTTGCAACTGCTGTGGCAGTGCTATTATTACTTAGTAGCACCAAAAAATAGTGATGGCATTACAATATCTCCCTCCTCTGGTAAATTCAGGGACTGGATATTAGCTCCAGGTAACTATTGGAAACTTAGAATATTTGCCAATACTGACAGTGGTATGGGATACATTTTTTTTCAATTTTTTCAGTCTCTACCACAGGTATTGTCAACCCTGTATTAGCCTGCTGGCTTCCATTTGTACCTGGTCTGAAATCTCTTTAAGAGGCTTCTTATCTACTACCATACTAATGTTACCAAACTCTTCTATTTCATTGGGTATCCCCTGTCATTCATTCAACAGTAAATTGGCTTAATATGTTCCTAACATCATAAAAAACTGAATACAAGTGTTCTACTAATCCACATAACCACTGGCTACTCCTTAAAATGTCATACGTGCACACATCTTTCATCGTTACTACACAAAAAATCATTTAAATCATAGTGTCACTAATCTAATAGGTGTTCATTAGTAAAAGAAAAGATTAAGCAACATTATTTATTAATTATCTTTAATCATAGATACACACATTCCTACCATTAATCACAATGAATTTTGTTCGAATTAATGCAGCACTGGATAGATCTTTCAGTATTAGAAATTCTCACTTGATCATATCCTGTGCTTGGCAAGTAACTCAGTCTGCTGATAGCTTTGCCTCTCTTAACAAATTATCCGTAACAAATCATTCTTAACAGTATATGGTCTGATTCCATTAATCTCTTATGTACAACATTTCTGTTGGTCTGGCCGATGGTTTCTTTACTCACTTTGGCACATGATTTGCAACTACATCTCTGTGCCAAAGTCTCCTTTATGTTTTCCTAAGAAACAGTCCCCTACAATCATGCTCATACATAAAACATGTGTTACTATCACACACAATACGCTGATAGGTAGTTCTATTTATTTCCCTCACTGTAGTGCTAATCATGAACTGAATTCTTCTCACAGCACTAGACTCCCTTGTACCCCCACTCACTGGTGCAACTTCCTGGTGCCTTGTGGCAGTACATTCTGTGTATGGAGCATTAGTGAGTCTGCCCATTATTTACATGACTTGTCCCTTAAGGTAGAAGAACTGGAGGCAGCGTCACATGACTGGAAAAATGTTCCCTCAGGTTCCATCATGTGTCACAGGTGGTCAGTTTGGTGTGATGCTTGTGCTGTATCTTTCACATAGATCACATTCATTTTGCACAATAAACTTATGGCTAACTAGTAAACAGCTCGCCATCTGTGTGAGCAGGCTGCACTGTCTGCAACCCTGCATGACTGTGACCTGGTGCTTGCACTGTGGTAACATTCTGATCCTCAGGCACACCTTTCTCAAAGTATTATACCACGTCAACCTGAACATTTCTCTTAAAACCCCATTTCCTCCTCCATCTCCTATCTCTTTCCTGCTTCTGAGGAGATAACACAAGTCCAGATGGTAACAAATCTGCATCCTTTGGACATAATGTGTGTGTATACTATTTCATTACTTACAATTCAGTTAACCTCAACAATAACCTCCTGTGCATCCTCCACAATATCTACAACAAAATTACTGTATATGGTTCTATGCTGCACAACACAAAAATTATCATCATATAAATTTGCCAGTAGGTCTTGCCCAGGCTCTATGGCTTCTAAGCAACACCCATTATCACCCAGTGGGATAGATACTACTGCAATTAAAATCACCCATGTTGCTACCCATGCATTTACTTACCTTAGTTGAGCCACACTTACTCTGTGTGGTACTCCTAGTTGCTTCAGATTCCACATTTCCACAATACCTCATATCTGATGATTCATTATTGCTTTCCTTAATTTCTACACAATTACAGCTCAGTGCCTCAGCTAAACTTATGCTACCAACTTCTTTCTCCTTACTTTCTACTTTCATCTTTATTCTTAATTCCCCCAAAATCCTCACATTTGTTACTTTGAGGCCTATATTTAGTCATCCATCCATAACCCCATTTCTTTTTCTTCTCTGCATACTCTTTGAGTTACTCTTCAGTGAGAAGCTCTCTTCCACTTTCCTTAAACATACACACACTGTCTGCCTGCAATTGAGCTGCTTCAGCTGTCAAAATCCATGACATTTCACACAAGATAGTCCCCTGTAGCATTGTAAATTACATATATAACTCTTTACCTGTTACATGAATAACAAAACAAGACAAACAGAGCAACAAGAAAGACACTTAACCCTTGAGCAGGCACGCCAATTTTCATAACACAAGCAGGCACGCAGCACACATTATACACATGTAGTCAAAAGCTATCAGTATGCTACCAAGGGAAACATGTATGAGCTAAATCACAGTTTCATTTTAGTTTATTTAAACAACAATACAAGAAATGTGTATGACATTGCTCATTTACTATTTGATTAAATGAATAAAAATATTCATGTCATTCTATTGCCACAGCTGACATATCAATCTATTCAAACACTTTTTTAAGCACATACTGAATGCAAACACTCTTTCATTGCAATATAAAAGAACAAAGGTTTTATGTATTGAAGAAGTATCAGTTGTCACACAGATCCTTCCATCCAAACCATTAATTGTCTTACGCATTTTCAGGAAATTCCTTACACTCCTCACATGTACTCACTGTTTTTACATTTTTTACAAACAAAGCTATGGCATGAGCTATGCTCTACTGTAGTAGATGTGTTTCTTTCTCATCCACATGTCAGACACTGACTTCTTTTTCTTGGTGGTAGGCTTATCAGTTCTTTCAAGATGTTGATCTTTGTATTCCACGAGGAAAGTTGCAATGTCAGCAGGAAGTGAAGGAATATTAGCTCTTTCCACTAGTTGAATCTTCATTAGATACAGTGCTAAATCTTTCAAGAAAATTCTTTTCTTCATTTTTGGATTTGCCTCATTTGCATGAAAAAATATTTGAGCATTGATTCCTGATATATCCATTACAGCCCTCGCATTTGATCAACTGTGTCGATTTCTCCATTTGTTATATTGTAATCCAAAACTCTGGTTTACCTGTAACTTCAGCAATGGTTTCAAAATCATGCATAGTTGAAAGTAATATAACTGCCTTCATATTATTCTAAAAACCAAATAAAGGGGAGTGGATAGCCCTACATTTCCCAGGTAAAAATTCTTGTGGGATATCATGTTTGAGAAAAAACAATGTGCTGGTGCATGCTAGTTGCTTTTTCAACAAGAAGTTGGCTAAGGAATAGCTAGTGTACCAATTATCCATTGTAATGTTTCTTCCTGAGCCTTCAGTGTGAGTAACTAGCCTTCCTTCACAGGGAGAATTAGGAACATTGTATAATCCTTTACATTGTTCTTCACAATATACTTCAATATTACTACTGAAGAATGTTTTAGCATGTGCTAGAAGGAAAAAAAACTTTATCCCATACTTTGCTGGATTGTTTGGGATGTACTGAACAAAAGAACAGCAACCCTGGAAAGCTTGCAACTTTTCATCTACTGTCACAAATTTTCCTACACTATAAGCATTCTTGCAGTTACCACAAAGGCATCCAATATTTGCGTTACTGGAGCAAATTTATCAGTTATTCTTCTTTCTTGTCTTGTACTCTTGTTGTCAAAATGGATACATCATAAAAGGAACAGAAATCTTCTGTAGCTCATCACAGCTCTCGTAATCTCCATACTAGTACCATCTGCTGTCCACAGTTCATAGACATTTGTGTTATTGTCTTTCTTAGTCCAGATGAGAGACAGCAATCCCAACAATGCCATTATTTCACACCTTGTAGTTTCCTTAGTGTCCCTTTATCTGGAATATTGTACACATTCTTTCTTAGATTGAATGTATATGTTCATGTATTTTACAATTGCATCAATCATTTCCAGGCTAAGTATTGTTCATAAAGCCTCTGCTTGACTTGTGAACCTACTGGCAACACGTGTAGGCACAGGGAATATTTTCACAATATTCTTTCTTTTTATTTTCGAGGTCACATTGGAACATATTTTATTCCATTTACACATTTTGTCCCTCCCAATAAAAAGGTCGTCAGTGGAGAGTGACTCTTCACAGTCATCATCTGAATCATGGACTTGATCAGAATCTGAATTGTGGTCACTTCATGTGATAAATCGTTTTCGTTGTCTGGTACAGAGTGGAACTCTGGATCCTTGTTGAGTAACCAGTCAAGCTTGTTGTTGGTCAGCTTTGATCTCACCCTGCACAGTGATACACCCGCTTGTTGTGTGTTATCTTTTGATTTGATTAAAAAGGAACAAAATAAAAGTAAGGGAAAAATTATGTACAAGGCCAGGTGCATGGATACTTTGTACACTAAGATGACACACTCGCAGTTTATTTTAAATTACTGTAGCTCATGTGAACCTATAACAACACAACTTTTCATTGTCCTAGCTGAAACAATAGTGCAGGAATAGGTAGAGGCTTGCTATTGTAAAACAAAGGTCAGGAGTCCACTACACGCAACAAGCGGCTACACGGGTAGCAGGGGTTGTGTGGCGTGGGATGGGCGGTTTTTTAGGTTAGATGGCCTTGGGCAAGTACAGAAAGGGCAACAGCCTCAAAGGGTGCGGGGCAAAGTCAGGACATGCGGGGACCAAGCAGCAATCGGTATTGTAATTGTCAACTGTCGAAGCTGCGTTGGTAAAGTACCGGAACTTCAAGCGCTGATAGAAAGCACCGAAGCTGAAATCGTTATAGGTACAGAAAGCTGGCTTAAGCCAGAGATAAATTCTGCCGAAATTTTTACAAAGGTACAGACGGTGTTTAGAAAGGATAGATTGCATGCAACCGGTGGTGGAGTGTTCATCGCTGTTAGTAGTAGTTTATCCTGTAGTGAAGTAGAAGTGGATAGTTCCTGTGAATTATTATGGGTGGAGGTTACACTAAACAACCGAACGAGGTTAATAATTGGCTCCTTTTACCGACCTCCCGACTCAGCAGCATTAGTGGCAGAACAACTGAGAGAAAATTTGGAATACATTTCACATAAATTTTCTCAGCATGTTATAGTCTTAGGTGGAGATTTCAATTTACCAGATATAGACTGGGACACTCAGATGTTTAGGACGGGTGGTAGGGACAGAGCATCGAGTGACATTATACTGAGTGCACTATCCGAAAATTACCTCGAGCAATTAAACAGAGAACCGACTCGTGGAGATAACATATTGGACCTACTGATAACAAACAGACCCGAACTTTTCGAATCTGTATGTACAGAACAGGGAATCAGTGATCATAAGGCCATTGCAGCATCCCTGAATATGGAAGTTAATAGGAATATAAAAAAAGGGAGGAAGGTTTATCTGTTTAGCAAGAGTAATAGAAGGCAGATTTCAGACTACCTAACAGATCAAAACGAAAATTTCTGTTCCGACACTGACAATGTTGAGTGTTTATGGAAAAAGTTCAAGGCAATCGTAAAATGCGTTTTAGACAGGTACGTGCCGAGTAAAACTGTGAGGGACGGGAAAAACCCACCGTGGTACAACAACAAAGTTAGGAAACTACTGCGAAAGCAAAGAGAGCTCCACTCCAAGTTTAAACGCAGCCAAAACCTCTCAGACAAACAGAAGCTAAACGATGTCAAAGTTAGCGTAAGGAGGGCTATGCGTGAAGCGTTCATTGAATTCGAAAGTAAAATTCTATGTACCGACTTGACAGAAAATCCTAGGAAGTTCTGGTCTTACGTTAAATCAGTAAGTGGCTCGAAACGGCATATCCAGACACTACGGGATGATGATGGCATTGAAACAGAGGATGACACACGTAAAGCTGAAATACTAAACACCTTTTTCCAAAGCTGTTTCACAGAGGAAGACCGCACTGCAGTTCCTTCTCTAAATCCTCGCACAAACGAAAAAATGGCTGACATCGAAATAAGTGTCCAAGGAATAGAAAAGCAACTGGAATCACTCAATAGAGGAAAGTCCACTGGACCTGACGGGATACCAATTCGATTCTACACAGAGTACGCGAAAGAACTTGCCCCCCTTCTAACAGCCGTGTACCGCAAGTCTCTAGAGGAACGGAGGGTTCCAAATGATTGGAAAAGAGCACAGATAGTCCCAATCTTCAAGAAGGGTCGTCGAGCAGATGCGCAAAACTATAGACCTATATCTCTTACGTCGATCTCTTGTAGAATTTTAGAACATGTTTCTTGCTCGCGTATCATGTCATTTCTGGAAACCCAGAATCTACTATGTAGGAATCAACATGGATTCCGGAAACAGCGATCGTGTGAGACCCAACTCGCCTAATTTGTTCATGAGACCCAGAAAATATTAGATACAGGCCCCCAGGTAGATGCTATTTTTCTTGACTTCCGGAAGGCGTTCGATACAGTTCCGCACTGTCGCCTGATAAACAAAGTAAGAGCCTACGGAATATCAGACCAGCTGTGTGGCTGGATTGAAGAGTTTTTAGCAAACAGAACACAGCATGTTGTTATCAATGGAGAGACGTCTACAGACGTTAAAGTAACCTCTGGCGTGCCACAGGGGAGTGTTATGGGACCATTGCTTTTCACAATATATATAAATGACTTAGTAGATAGTGTCGGAAGTTCCATGCGGCTTTTCGCGGATGATGCTGTAGTATACAGAGAAGTTGCTGCGTTAGAAAATTGTAGCGAAATACAGGAAGATCTGCAGCGGATAGGCACTTGGTGCAGGGAGTGGCAATTGACCCTTAACATAGACAAATGTAATGTATTGCGAATACATCGAAAGAAGGATCCTTTATTGTATGATTATATGATAGCGGAACAAACACTGGTAGCAGTTACTTCTGTAAAATATCTGGGAGTATGCGTACGGAACGATTTGAAGTGGAATGATCATATAAAATTAATTGTTGGTAAGGCGGGTACCAGGTTGAGATTCATTGGGAGAGTGCTTAGAAAATGTAGTCCATCAACAAAGGAGGTGGCTTACAAAACACTCGTTCGACCTATACTTGAGTATTGCTCATCAGTGTGGGATCCGTACCAGGTCGGGTTGACGGAGGAGATAGAGAAGATCCAAAGAAGAGCGGCGCGTTTCGTCACTGGGTTATTTGGTAACCGTGATAGCGTTACGGAGATGTTTAATAAACTCAAGTGGCAGACTCTGCAAGAGAGGCGCTCTGCATCGCGGTGTAGCCTGCTCGCCAGGTTTCGAGAGGGTGCGTTTCTGGATGAGGTATCGAATATATTGCTTCCCCCTACTTATACTTCCCGAGGAGATCACGAATGTAAAATTAGAGAGATTAGAGCGCGCACGGAGGCTTTCAGACAGTCGTTCTTCCCGCGAACCATACGCGACTGGAACAGGAAAGGGAGGTAATGACAGTGGCACGTAAAGTGCCCTCCGCCACACACCGTTGGGTGGCTTGCGGAGTATCAATGTAGATGTAGATGTAGATGGAACAGTGCACAACAATGTTTTTTGCAGTCAGCGCACTTCATACACAAGGTTAAACATACCACTACCCTAGAACCACTTTAAATGCTTACAGAATATTCCTTGCATAATGAGAAATACATCACCCTTTCCAAATGGTACAGACTAATATACATTTCTTTCAATTCTCAGACCCTGGTGTCATAGACACCCTATTCAATAAGTACAACAATACAGCAAACAAAACCTAACTACAAAAAGGACACTGAATTAAAACATTATCATAATACATTTTGACAAAAATTGGCTTCACTTCCTAAATTGCTACTCGTGGCTAACACCTTACATGCCTCTACACAATAAGTGACATATCCATCCCCATAATAAAGCATATTACCATATTGAAATAAGTGACATACCCATCCCTGTGATAAAGCATATTACCACATTAACTGGAAAAAACTAACAGTTATATTTATACATCCACATAGCACAGTCTGCTTTTACCTGACATACTGAACCTACAAAGACAATTTAACCTCTGGCAAAGGGCCCATTGACTTGCCATATCCCTTTCAATTGAGGAAAATGAACCCCACACACAAAAAGGCATTGCACTCACCTCACTACATACTGGCACTGTGAGCTTTAACTGGAGACACTGTTTCTAGTCTAGCTGCAAACATCGATCCTGTGGCTGATCAAACTCTAGAGATGTAGGAAACTGCTTCCTCCTTGTAGCTGACAATTGTCACCAGTTCTGATCCAGTACCTGTCACCAAAATGCAGATGCTAGTGATGGTTCACCTCTACAGGAACAGGATAAGATGAGGTGTTGGTACGACATCAGGATGTTGAACAGGGTTGGCTCATGAAAATAGCATTAACAATAATACATTTTATTAGCAAACAAGTCACAGTCCTTATAATGCCATTCTGTACTACGCTGATGACAGTGAGGCCAGCTGTCACTGAGGTAGCAAGTGACCAATGGTAGACCTACCATCAGTGGTGGACAAGGATTGCTGATGCAAAATGCCTGTGGCAGCACATGCACTGATCTGGCACTACTCTGCAATTCACTGCAGGCTGCATCTGGAGATGTGGTAGGCTGTCATGGTTCTTGTAGTGGAAGGCAGACCCCCAACAGTGGTGGTGCCAGCCTCTGTTGAGAGGTGATGTACAGTGCCAGTCTGCCTGCAGAAGCACAGGCAGTACGGTGGTCGCACCACCCCAGACATGAACTGCTGCACTCAGAGGTAGAAGTCCCGGTGACTCAACAGGTAGGAGGCATAGAATCTACAGATGTGGAATCATTACCAGAAGATGGCTCGTCAGTGATGGAGCCCAAGTCTCACAGTGGCAGCTTACTGTTGGCAGAAACTAAATCTCATATCTGTGCTGTGCCTGTTGATGCAATTGGGAGGTGGGGTTACACTAGTCAAAAAAATGGTTCAAATGGCTCTGAGCACTATGGGACTCAACTTCTGAGGTCATTAGTCCCTAGAACTTAGAACTACTTAAACCTAACTAACCTAAGGACATCACACACATCCATGCCCGAGGTGGGATTCGAACCTGCGACCGTAATGGTCTCGCGGTTCCAGACTGCAGCGCCTAGAACCGCACGGCCACTTCGGCCGGCTACACTAGTCATGACCTGCACCTGAATGGGAGGAAGAAGGATAGATTAGTTGATCTTGCAGAAAATGTAAGGGGGGCCACATGCACACAAGGCAAAATACCTGTGATTACTGGAGTCAGAAGGACACATTTTTTTAGGTTAGGTTAGGTTAGGTTAGGTTAGGTTAGGTTTGTGTGATTACTATACTTGTATCATCAACAAAGAGAACTAACTTTGCCTCTTCATGAATATAGAATGGCAAGTCATTAATAATATAGAATGGCAAGTCATTAATATATATTAAGAACAACAAAGGACCCAAGACTGACCCATGAGGAACCCCATTCTTGATAGTTCCCCAGTTTGAGGAATGTGCTGATCTTTGCATATTATGAGAATTGCTTATTTCAACTTTCTGCACTCGTCCAGTTAGGTACGAATTGAACCATTTGTGCACTGTCCCATTTATGCCACAATATTTGAGCTTGTCTAGCAGAATTTCATGATTTACACAATCAAAAGCCTTTGAGAGATCACAAAAAATCCCAACGGGTGGTGTTTGGTTATTGAGATCATTCAAAATTTGATTGGTGAAAGCATATATGGCATTTTCTGTTGAAAAACCTTTCTGGAAACCAAACTGACATTTTGTTAGTACTTCATTTGTACAGATATGTGAAGCTACTCTTGAATACATTACTTTCTCAAAAATTCTGGATAAAGCTGTTATAAGGGAGATTGGACGGTAATTGTTGACGTCAGATCTATCCCCCATTTTATGCAAAGGTATAACAATAGCATATTTCAGTCTATCAGGGAAAATGCCCTGTTCCAGAGAGCTATTACACAGGTGGCTGAGAATCTTACTTATCTGTTGAGAACAAGCTTTTAGTATTTTGCTGGAAATGCCATCAATTCCATGTGAGTTTTTGCTTTTAAGCAAGTTTATTATTTTCCTAATTTCAGAGGGAGAAGTGGGTGAGATTTCAATTGAATCAAATTGCAAATTCCATTAACAGCCTAGCATCTTCTAATGAACACCTGGATCCTACTATATCCACAACATTTAGAAAATGATTATTAAAAATATTTTCAACTTCTGACTTTTTGTTCGTAAAGTTTTCATTCAATTTGATGGTAATACTGTCTTCCTGTGCTCTTGGTTGACCTGTTTCTCTTTTAATAATATTCCAAATTGTTTTAATTTTATTATCAGAGTTGCTGATTTCAGTCATGATATACATACTTCTGAATGTTTTAACAACTTTTCTTAATATAACACAGTAGTTTTTATAATGTTTGATAGTTTCTGGGTCACTAATCTGCCTTGCTGTCAGATACATTTCCCTTTTCCGGTTGCAAGATATTTTTGTACCCTTAGTAAGCCATGGTTTGTTACAAGGTTTCTTACGAGTATATTTAACTATTTTCTTGGGGAAGCAGTTTTCAAATGCATTTACAAAAATGTCATGAAATAAATTATATTTTAAATTGGCATCAGGTTCACGGTACACCTCATCCCAGTCTAACTGCTGTAGGCTTTCCCTGAAATTTGCAATTGTTAAATCGTTGACTGAACGTACTACTTTGGAGGACTGTTTAGTATTGCTGAATGGAGCTATGTCATATATTGTAACTAGCTGTGCACCATGATCAGAAAGACCATTCTCAACAGGCTGAGCATTTTTCTGGTTAAACTTATCTTGGTCTATAAAGAAGTTATCTATCAGTGAGCTGCTATCCTTTACCACCCGAGTAGGAAAATCAATAACAGGTGTCAAATTGAAAGAACCGAGTTATACTTCAAGGTCATTTTTCCTATTACCCTCTATCAGAGAATCTACATTGAAGTCCCCACAAATAATAATTTGCTTTTCCCTGTCTGACAGATAGCACAACAAGGAGTCCAAATTTTTCAGAAATAGATGAAAATTTGCTGATGGGGACCTATATACAGTTACAATTATAAATGTGCCTTTATTTAATTTAAGCTCACAGGCACATGCTTCTATATATTTCTCTATGCAAAACTTTTTTGTTTCTATACTTTTTGCACAATGATAACTTTTGACATATATGGCAACTCCTCCTTTCTCCATATTTTCTCTCATTACATGTGCAGAGAGCTTATATCAACTTACATTCACCTTATCCATATCAGTAACAACGTGATGCTCAGACAGGCATAGTGTATCTATTTCATCCTCAGCTTCTAAATCTTTTAAACAAACCAGAAGCTCATCTATTTTATTCTTTAAACTCCCAATATTTTGATGAAATATACTTACATTATTTTTAATTATACTTTTATGATAACCTTTCCTTATTCTAACATTTGCAGTACTCTCCTGTCTGAGTTTCTCATTGTGCTTAGGCCTAGTTCCTATACCAGTGGTCACATGGTGTTCAGAGAGGCAGATTATGTCAACTGGGTTGGGTGACTTTAATTCATCAATGCAATTACCTAGGACTGAGATACACCTTGGTGGAGATAAAATTTCTGGTGATTGGTGAAACTTTATAATTGACAGCTGTTATTGGTGATCCAATGTGCTAGAATTCTGCTGTTTAATTTCTTTCCTAAACTGAAGATTTGTTTCAATCCTGACCTCTCGTAGAACTTGACATCTTTCTGTGTTACCTATCCTAAAAAAGCTGCTGCTCCAACACCTGTAACCACTGGTATTTTACCATTCATGGCAGTGCCTCCCCCCCTTAAATTTCCTGCTATTACCCCAGCCAGTTTCCCCTTCCCTTTCCTGTTGAGATGTAGGCCGTGCCTGGTATAGTCCCACCTACTGAGAGAATCAACAGGAACCACACCAATATGAGCCCCCACACCTGACCCAAGCAGCCGTTCCAACTCCAAATTAACTCTCCCAACAGAAGAGTTCAAATGAGGCCGGTCATGGCGTCTCAGGACAGATACAAATTCAACATTGGTGTGTCTCGATGTCGACACCATCTTTACCAGGTCACACTCTATACTGTACCCAGGATCTCTGTCGATGCTGTTCCCTGGCCCTCCCACAATAACCACGGTGTCTTCTCTGGTAAATCCTTTACAGAGTGATCCTAAATACTCTGTCAACTGATCCAGACTAGTATTGCAAGAGATTAAAACAGAATAGTGCCGTAATGTCTGTAGCAGTATCCAAAGATGAAAGCCACACGTAAATACTACTTTTCTACATAGTTGCCATTTAAATTAAGGCACTTATTATAGTGATGGACGAGCTTGGAAATTCCTTCGTCATAAAATTCGGCCGCCTGCACCTTCAACCACGTGGTTACCTCTTCTTGACGCTGTGCGTCGTCATCAAAGTGCTGCATAGCCAACCATTTCTCCGTTGCTGGGAATAAGTGGAAGTCGCTTGGTGCCAGGTCGGGACTGTACGGCGGATGAGGAAACAACTTAAAAGATTTGAGAACTTCACGAGTGGCATTTGCCATGTGGGCCCGGGCGTTGTCGTGAATCAGCAAGATCTTTGACCCCAACTTTCCCCTGCGCTTGTTTTGTGTTGCTCATCTGCGGTTGTGCAAAGTTTGGCAATACCTTTGAGAGTTTATTGTAGTGTCTCTGTCCAGGAAATCCACAAAAATCGTATTTCTATCGGGTTGCTGATTAACCACGTGGTTGAAGGCGCAGGCGCCCGAATTTTACGACAAAGGAATTTCCAAGTTCGTCCATCGCTACGATAAATGCCTTAATTTAAATGGAAACTATGTAGAAAAGTAGTAATTAAGTGTGGCTTTCATCTGTATATAATAAAAAGAATTTCCAATACTTTATTTATTTTTAATTCCAAAACGTAATGTACTTGGTGGATAGCCCTCGTACATATATCTTGTAATCTGACTTATTCCACATCATATCGATAAAATAAATAGGAAAATGATCTACAGAACATGACATAACTAAAACTAAGCTGTGGCATTGCTACTATTGCTGTAAAACAAAGCATAAGGCAATAGATAAAGACATACTGAATGAAACACATTTTGCTGTCAAGACAATAGTGCATGATGCCTTCAATGACTACTGTAGCAGCATCTTATCAAATGGTCTCTCAGAATATCCAAAGAAAGTGCGCTCATGTGCAAAGGCTGTCAGTTGCACCAAAGTAATTAGTGTCAATCATTCACAAATGAGACAGGAACTGCAAGTGAGGGTTGCAAAGCAAAAGTAGAAATATTTAACTCAATTTTCAAATGTTCCTTTGCAAAGAAAACACAGAAGAATTGCCCCGGGTTAAGCCTTGCACTACTGAAAAGATAAATGCTATAGGCACTAGTGTCAGTGTCATTGTGAAACAGCAGAAAGTCATAAAATTGAACAATGTTCCAGAATGTGACGGAATCCTCAATAGATTCTACACTGAATCTAGATCTAAGTTATCCCTTATTTTAACTATAGTCTGTTGCAGATCCCTCAAAAGTATCTTGCCCAGTAGTTGAACAAAAGTATACGTCATACCCACTTACAAGAAGGGTTGTAGAAGTGTTCCACCAAACTGCCATCCAATATCCTTGCCATTGATTTGTTGTAGAATTTTACAATGAGGTATTATGAACAGAATGATCTGTTCTATGCCAACTAGAATATATTCCAAAAACATTGATCATGTGAAATCCTGCTTTCACTTTCCTCACATGATATCTGGAGAGCCTTGGGTCAAGGAAGTCAGGTAGATGCAATATTTCTTAATTTCCAAAAAGCATTTGACTCAGTATTTTATTTACACTTATTATCAAACATATGATTACATGAAGTATGAAGAAAATGTTTGACTGTATTGAGGATTTTTTTGCTAGGGAGGATACAAGAAGTTATGTTGGATTGAGAGTCAACAACAAATGCAAAAGTAACTTTGAGTGTGGTCCGGGGAAGTGTGTTGGGACCATTGTTGTTAATATTGTATATTAATGATACTGTGGACAATCTTAATAGTAACCACTTCATTTTTGCAGATGATGCAGTTAAATATAATGAAATACTATCTCAAACAAGCTGCAGAAATATTCAATCTAATCTTGATAAGATTTCAAAGTGCTGCACAGATTCCCCACTTGTGTTAAAGTTCTGAAATGTCAAACTGTGCACTTCATAAAATGAAGAAACAGAGTACCCTATGGCTATAGCATTAACGAGTCATAGCTGGAATTGAACAACTAACACAAATGCCTGGGTGTATCACTTTGTTGGGTTATGACTTGGAATGATGACATATGCTCAGTCATGGGTCATGTAGATGACAGACTTGGTTCATTGGTGGAAAAGTTGGGAAACACAATCAGCCTACAAAGGAGTCTGCTTACATATCACTTGCATGACCCATTCTGGAATATTGGTCCTAACATGAAATGCAGAGAAGAGTAGCATGAATGATCGCAGGTGTCTTTAATGTGTTGGAGAGTGTAACAGAAATGCTGAAGAAACTGAACTAGCAGACTGTTGAAGATAGAAGTAAATTACTCTGAGAAACAGTACTTACAAAATTTCAGTAACTGGCTTCAAATAACTCTAGGAATATGTTAGAATCCCCAACATACTGCTCCCATACTGCCATGAGGACAAGATCAGATTAATCACAGTGCGTGTGGAGGCATTTAAACAGTGATTCTTCCTGTAGTCCATAAATGAATCGCATAGGAGAAAGCTGTGATAACTGGTACAGTATAACAGGATGTTCCATCTGCCGTGCACTTCACAGTAGTTTGCAGACTATTGATGTATGTATATTTAGACATGGATTCCAAAAACATCAGTAATGTGAAGCCCAACTTGCACTTTTCTCACATCACATCCTGAAAGCCATGGACAGAGAAGTCAGGTAGATAAAAGTCTACCTGACTTCCAAACAGCATCTGACTCTGTCCCACACTGATGTTTATTAACCAAAGTATAACTATACAGTGTATCAAACAAAACTTGTGAATAGACTGAAGATTACTTGGTAGGCTGGATGCAGCATGGTATGTTGGATGCTAAGGCATTAACAAACTACAAAGTTAATTCATGTGTGTGCCATGGAAGTATTATCAGATCTTTGCTGTTCAAATTGTATTTTAATGACTTCACAGGAAATATTATTAACAACCACAGACTTTTTGCAGATGATGTAATTATGTATGATCAATTTCTATCTGAAAAAGCTACAGAAATACTCAATGAAATTTTGATAAAATTTCAGTTAGGTGCAAATATTGGCCACTGCTTTAAATGTACAAAAATTTAATATTATTCATTTCAAAAAAACAGAAAAATGTAGTACCCTGTGACTAAAATATCAGTGATTCAGAATCAGTGGATTCATAATTTAACTTTTCCATCTTTGGCACTCTCAGTAGCTGGTGTCTCTTATTTCATTAGTTGTAACTGTCTGAAAACTGTCAGTGACAAAAGGATAGTCCCTGTAATGTAGCCTACAGTGTTTAAAGTTAGAAATTACTCACTTCTACTGTCCACATATCTCTGATCAACAGAGTGAAGTGGTCATATGAGAAATTCCCCACGTCATCACTATCTTGGAGATGATGTGTCCCAATTGTTCATGCGTCAACTATACCACCACATTCAATCTCTCTTAAATCTTGATAACCAGCCATTGTAGCAGCAGTAACTAATCTAACAACTGCACCAGACACTTGTTGTCTTATATAGGCATTGCCGACTGCAGTGCCATATTCTGCCAGTTTAAACATCTCTGTATTTGAATACACATGCATACACAGGTTTCTTTGGCATTTCAGTGTATATTGGTATAAAACATAATATATTACAATGTAGTGCACTAACATCGGAACAACACAAAACTGGACACTGGCGGGTTTTTTTGCTGAGGGAAGAATTCGTGCATCATAGGAGAGAGAGCCCTATCTGATGTAGAGAGCCCTATCTGATGTCTCTTTAAAATTTCTTCTTTCCACTTCAAAATCCAGGAGGAGGAATCTCAATCCCATGGCTGTCACATTTGTTTTGCCAGCCACAGCTGGTTTACTTCAATCCTAGTTATTCTTTCTACTTCTGATGCATAACCCTGTGTCTCAGCAGTGAAGTTACTGCATATACCTTGTAAAGTCCCATAACTTTACATGAGCATTTAAGTGAAACTGTAGCCTCATATGCATTTTCTTTCAATTTTACAGTAAGCTATGAAAGGAAGTGTTTTGAATTGATGAATAACATGGAAAACGTAATGTTCATGCTAACCATTCTAAACAGTTTCTAGTTTCTTTACTTTCTCTTTAACGTTGAGAATATTAAATAAGAAGACATTTCATTCCTTTTATGTGTTTTAGAATTATATATGGAAAGGTAGGCACCATTAAAACAGGATTCTTCATTTAATTATGGTTCTTGAAATTTTGTATGTAGGCATTTGTGGAATACTTTGTGTCTATCTTCAGTAGCCTGCCAATTTACGTTTTTCAATATTTCCATTACTCTCTCCCACATGTCAAACAAACCTGTGACCATTTGTGCTGTCCTATTTCATATAGATTGAGCATCCCCTGTTAGTCCTATTTAGTATGGGTCCCATGCACCTCAACAATATTCTAAGAAAATGTTACAGAAGCTGTTTGTAAGCAGTCATCTTTGTAGACTGACTGCATTTTTCCCATATCTTGCAAATGAACCCAAGGCTGTCTTTCCTACAGCTGAGCCTATGCGATCATTCCATTTCATATCCCTACAAATTGTTATTTGTATTGAACCATAGGAAGTTGGAAACTCCTCCAACTGTAATGTTTTCTATTCCCATGAATATTTTTTTTTTTCATGTTACATCTAATGCAGCTGCACAAGTAGGAATTTATAGTTCAGCTGGTCGCATTTATGATCCTGATTCCAATGAGACAATTAGTTTCAATAGAAGCTCATTTACTTAAAGGTTATGGCTAACTTAAATTCTGACTATAGTAAGTACTGCGGAAGAATTTTGAATTAATAGACAGAATATGAAATACTGTTACCATTCATTGACAAATAAGTCTTTCATTCCTTCAGAAAAAATACTCTAATATACTTTAAACTAATTAACTTCTTATATAACTGGCATTAAAAATTCAGGTCCTTATAATTTTGATAGCCTATTTTGCCTTAACGCTAACAAGAGTCTGAACTTCAATGCTGTACTTTTGTTGCTATATCTTACTGAATCAGGCAACACCTGTCATTAATTAAGATGCTAATTAAAATTTTGAATAATTTATATTAATAAAAGATTAGTTTCAAGATTGATGCCATACCAGTAAGTAGGAGATTTCAGACAACAGAAACATAATAAGGTTCCACATACTTCAACATTTTTAATAATGAACCAGGTAATAGTGAAGTCTTACAGTCTGTACAAAATAACAAATTCTAATGTAACCCATTTTAAAAAATTAAGCAGTTTCAAAAATCACATCACATTCTTAGACCTGTCTTTAAATAGCCACCTGTACCCCAGTTATCACCAGTCATTTGAGCACTGTCGAACAAGCAACACTTACGTATCAAAGAAGTTTGCAATCAGCAAGCACTCATGTATCATAATTATGTCAGCTCATATCAGAGTCTGCCAACAGAATCAACTTTAGCAATAACTAGGTATGTAAGACTCTGTGACCAGCATTCAACCGTGTAACATTATGTTGGCTCAGGTTACTAACACCTCCATGTGGGTACGAGAAAGTCTCTAGTGTGATTTCCATAGTGTAACGACAAGATCACTCGAAGTGAATTTCTGTCATCAGAATGTCTTAATTAATGTCAACCAATCTTACCTTTCAATCATATTTAGCTATGCTGTTTTTGTTCAACCTGAAAAACAGAGTTTTGTTCTTGTGAAATTATTGCATCACTCAACTCTGTGACTGTGTTTGTGAGGGTTAAGATGATTGTCATTTGCCACAGTGAATTATTGTTAATTATTTCATCAGGAGCTGATCTACTGTGCAACAGGTTTACAGCAAGAATTGCACCAAAGAGTAGTATGTAGTTTTCACTTACCTATTTGCAAAAGAGAATTGTGAAATCAATGGCTGGCTATCAAGATTTAAGAGAGTTTGAATGTGGTGTTACAGTTGACGCATGAATGATTGGGACACAGCATCTCCAAGATAGTGATGAAATGGGGAAGTTCTCATATGACCTCTTCACAGGTGCACCATGAATATCAGGAATCCAGTAAAACAGCAACTCTTGCACATTGCTGCAGCTGGTAAAAGATGCTGCAAGAATGGGACCAACAATGAGTGAAGAGAATTATTCAACACGACAGAAGTACAATCATTCTGAAAACTGCTGCAGATTTCAATGCTGGGCCATCACCAAGTGTCAGTGTGAGAACCATTCAACGAAACATCATCAATATTAGATTTTGGAACTGTAGGCCCACTTGTGTACCCTGATGACTGCATGACACAAGGCTTTACACCTCATCTGGGCCAGTCAGCACTGACTTTTAGACTGTTCATGAGTGGAGACATGTTGCGTAGTCAGACAAGTCTCATTTCAAATTGTACTGAGCAGGTGGACATGTACAGGTATAGGGACAACCTCATGAATCCATGGAACCTGCATGTCAACAGGGAACTATTCAAGCTGGTGCAGGCTCCGTAATGGAGTGGGACATGTGCAGATGGAGTGATATCGGACCCTTGATACATCTAGATATGACTCTGACAAGTGACATGTATGTAAGCATCCTGTCTGGTCACCTGCTTCCATTCATGTCCATTGTGCATTCTGATGGACTTGGTCAATTCCAGCGGGACAATGCAACACCCCACACATACAGAGTGGCTCCAGGAACGTTCTTCTGAGTTTAAACACTTCTGCTGGCCACCAAACTCCTCAATGATGAACGTTAGAGATCTGCACCCCCTCATATTCTTACACATTTATTGACAGCCCTGCAGGATTCATGGTGTCAGTTCCCTCCAGCACTACTTCAGACATTAGTTGAGTCCATGCCATGTCATGTTGTGGCACTTCTGTGTGCTCATGGGGGCACTACATGATGTTAGGCAGGGCAAGTGTACCAGTTTCTTTGGCTCTTCAGCATTTGACAGTTGGTACAGGCTTACCAGCTGATCTTTCATCTACTTCAGGAAACAGTGAAAACAATTTGGTACAGATTTTAAGATTCTGTGTAGCATCTCACGTCCTACACAGTCTATTATGTAAAAGATTTTAGTGTGTTATCCAGACGACTGGCTCGTCCTACATTTTTCCCAGATATCAGCCACTTGCAGTTCTCTATTACATTATTTTAACTACTTTATGGTCATAGTATGTGTATTTGAAGACCTCCCTCAAAGGAGGATGTATAAAATATTTTTTAACAAAGTTGAATTTTCACTGGAATAAAGTGGTACCTCACATGAGACATGCTATTGTATCAACAAATGTCTTTTTTCTGTTTACAAGTTGAGCTATTTGTAGCTGAAAGTTGACCATCCTGGAAGAACATTGTATGTCAATGAAAATAGCAGACGTGGTTGACATAAGTTTCAATCCATAGGATATTGTATCATTAAATAAAAGCATAGAAAGGAAAATAGATCCATTAAATTGGAAGCAGAATGTAATGAAAAGTAGGAGGTACAGTGGAAAATCTTATATTTGTACTGCTGGTAAAGATGTGCCTGAAAAACCACATCAAAAGTGTTACATATAAGAACGTTGTATGTCATTATAACATAAAAATTGTACACTAGAATAATTTGCTTGGTTAGGCCACTGGTTTGGGCACAAAAACAACTAGACAATGATACTTTTGTAAAACTTCCTTGTTTTGATAGGATATTTTAGAGCAGTAGATCTTACGTTTGTTGTTTCTGGGCATAGCTTTCTGTCTTGGGACCATACTTTTGCATTAATGGATGTCGTGATTATCTATGAATGGAAGTATGAAATATCATAAGCTTGTCTAAGTACACCTTTCATTACAAAGGAAATGGGCCAAAATGTTTTTGTTGCTGTCAATGTTCTTGAAGTAATTATAATATCTGACTCCAACTTGAAAATTACTAGTTGTGTGGTTGAACATCAGGGCAGATGATCCAAATGCAGTGTGTCTGGAGCTCAGTCATAATCTCAATTAATCTTTCATACGCCATTCTCTGTTAAAAATCAAAGAAAAAATCAGCCTAAAATTAACAACCCTATGCCTGTGTAATCTCCTCAATACAAGTGTCAGAACAGTGTTCTGTGCAGTTATGGGTGTATTACATTAGAACTAAGCGAATTTTGAACTCGTGTGGTGGGTACATCCTTTGTTGAATAAACAGCTTCTTGATCTGTCTGCTGGGATGGTGGTCTTGCTGTATGTGTGTCAATTTCTTGATGTACAAAATAAGGAATTTTATGTGAACTTACCTTTTGACTGAACAGTTCAGTTTATTTTTCCTGTGTTAAAGTCTTTCTCTACGTTTTTGTTTCTTGTCCTATATATAACTAGTTACTTTTTGATTGTAAGTTAAATAAATAAATAAATACCTATTCATAATCTGACAACAGTTTGTGTGGGCAACCAAGTAAGTAGATAAGTACTATTTCTGTATGTTGGATTATATGTTATGTTAGTACTTTTGATTATTGTTGCCACTGTAATAGAAAATTAATATTTTTTTATATATACTGTACTTTTACAGGATATGCAATGTTCTTACACAGAAAGATGTGTAAAAATTAATATAAATTTCTAAATATTGTAAAATATGCAAAACACACATTGCTGTTCTATAATACATACTGTATCTCTTGATCATACATAATAAAATGTATAAATAAGTAGTACCAAAGAAAACAACAATTATTTTTACTTCCTGAAAAATTATACAGTTGTGATATGTAACTTCCTTTCAGGGAGATCATTTTAACAATGAATGTTACAAAATTGCTGTTGACTGAGTATTACATATTTTATGCTTCTATGACAAAGTTTTTTTTTTTTTTTTTTTTTTTTTTTTTTTTTTTTTTGGGTAGGGTTTAAGGGCGCTCAACTGCTGAGGTCATTAGCGCCCAGTCACTGTTGTTAGAGCACATGGAATCTGCTAAAACTCAAGGGGATGGGGGCACATCAGAAGGACCTGACAAAGATGCAGATAAAATAAGTAAAAAGGTTAAATTCTTTGGACAAGCCAGTTAAAGTTATAAAACGCAGAATACGAGCAGCTGCTCGAGCGTCATCAGCTAAAACATCCGGTAAAGTAGATGGCAGGGACAGGATAACACGAAATTGACTAAAACGGGGACATGACAATAAAACATGGCGCACTGTTAATGCCTGACCACAAGGGCACTGCGGGGCTGGGTCACCGGAGAGCAGGTAGCGGTGGCTAAACCGGCAATGCCCAATCCCCAACCTGGTCAGAAGGACCTCCTCGCGCCGAGATGGTCGGGAGGATGTTGTCCAAGCAGTTGGGAGCGGTTTTACTGCCCGGAGCTTGTTTCCTTGGAGGGATGACCAAGCATCCCACCACAACGACACAAGCCTCTTACATACATCCCCACGAACGTCAGATGACGGGACACAATGGGAGGCTGGCCGAGGCAGGACGACTGCAGCCTTGGCTGCAGCATCCGCAGCCTCATTCCCAGGCACTCCTACATGTCCGGGAACCCACAGAAAGCTGACAGAACCACCATTATCAGCAAAAGAATGGAGGGACTGCTGTATCCGTTGAATCAAGGGATGGACCAGATTGGGAGCTCCAAGGCTCTGAAGAGCACTGAGTGAGTCAGAGCAGAGTACATATGATGAATGGCGGTGGCGGCGGGCATACTGAACGGCCTGATGGAGAGCAAAAAGCTCGGCCGTAAAGCTGGAACATTGGTCAAGGAGCCGGTATTTAAAGGTGGCGGCCCCGACGATAAAGGCACAGCCGACACCGTCGTCAGTTTTGGAGCCATCGGTGTAAATAAAGGTGTGACCGGCAAGTCGAGCACGAAGTTCGACAAACCGTGAGCAATACACTGCAGCCGGAGTACCCTCCTTTGGGAATGAGCTGAGGTCAAGATAAATAGGAACCGGAGCCTGGAGCCAAGGTGGTGTCGGGCTCTCACCCTCTCTGAAGGTGGTAGGGAGGGCAAAATCCAATTGTCGAAGCAGGCGACGGAAGCGGACTCCGGGGGGCAGCAGGGCAGACACATACAACCCGTACTGACGGTCGAGAGAATCGGCGAAGAAGGACTCGTAAGAGGGGTGGTCGGGCATAGACAACAGCCGGCAGGCATACCGACACAGCAGTACGTCGCGCCGGTAGGTCAATGGTAACTCGGCAGCTTCAGCATAAAGACTCTCGACAGGACTAGTGTAGAAGGCTCCGGTCGCAAGACGTATCCCCCGATGGTGGATGGAGTTGAGCCGGCGTAAGAGGGATGGCCGAGCGGATGAGTAGACGAAGCTCCCATAATCCAGCTTCGATCGGACTATGGACCAATACAAGCGAAGCAGGACAGTGCGATCCGCTCCCCAAGATGAACCGCTAAGAACTCTGAGGACATTAAGGGAACGTGTACAACGAGCCGCCAAATAAGAGACATGTGGAGACCAACACAGTTTCCTGTCCAACGTGAGCCCTAGAAACTTAGTTGTGTCCACGAATGGGAGAACAACGGGACCAAGATGTAAGGATGGCGGAAGGAACGCTTTATATCGCCAAAAGTTGATACAAACCGTCTTCTCTTCAGAGAACCGGAAGCCATTTGCCACGCTCCAAGAGTAGAGGCTGTCTAGACAACGCTGAAGGCAGCGCTCCAGGAGGCATGTTCTCTGGGCACCGCAGTAGATCGTGAAGTCATTGACAAAGAGAGAGCCTGAGACATTAGGTGGAATGCAATCCATAATTGGATTGATCGCGATGCCAAAAAGGGCTACACTCAAGACGGAGCCCTGAGGCACTCCGTTCTCCTGGAGAAAGACGTCGGACAATACGGAACCCACACATACCCTAAACTTTCGACCCGTTAAAAAGGAATCAATAAAAAGGGGCAGGCAACCGCATAGGCCCCACCTGTGCATAGTGCGGAGGATACCTCCTCTCTAACAGGTATCGTAAGCCTTCTCCAAGTCGAAGAACACGGGTACCGTTTGGCGCCTTCGCAAAAAGTTGTTCATGATGAATGTCGACAAGGTCACAAGGTGGTCAACAGCGGAGCGGCGGCGACGAAAGCCGCATTGGACATTAGTAAGTAGTCGTCGAGGTTCAAGAATCCAGACTAACCGAGCATTAACCATGTGCTCCATCACCTTACAGACACAGCTTGTAAGAGAAATGGGGCGGTAACTAGAAGGAAGGTGTCTATCCTTCCCGGGTTTGGGTATAGGAACAACGACGGCGTCACGCCAATGCATGGGGACCTGACCTTCGGTCCAGACGCGGTTGTAGGTACGAAGAAGGAAGCTTTTGCCCGCCGGAGAAAGGTGTGCCAGCATCTGAACGTGAATGGCATCTGGCCCCGGAGCAGAGGACCGGGACAGTACAAGCGCACGTTCGAGTTCCCGCATAGTAAAGGGGGCATTATAAGTTTCCAGATTCAGCGAGTGGAAGGAAGGTCGCTGAGCCTCTTCTGCCTCTTTCCTGGGAAGGAAGGCAGGATGGTAATGGGCGGAGCTTGAAACCTCCGCGAAAAAGCGGCCAAAGGCGTTGGAGACAGCCACAGGATCAACAAGGACCTCATTACCTGAGGTCAGGCCAGGTACTGAGGAGTGGGCCTTAATGCCCGACAGCCGGCGCAGGCTACCCCAAAGACGGAAGAGGGAGTAAAACTGTTAAAGGAGCTGGTGAAAGAGGCCCAACAAGCTTTTTTGCTGTCTTTGATGACTCTACGACTTTGCGCTCGGAGTCGTTTGTATTCAATAGAATTCGCCAACGTAGGATGGCGGCGAAAGGTGCGTAAAGCACGTCGTCGAGCACGGATAGCATCCCTACAAGCCTCGTTCCACCAGGGGATGGAAACGCGACGTGAAGAAGAAGTAGTACGAGGAATGGAACGTTCGGCAGAATTGATGATAACAGCCGTGAGGTATTCGACCTGACTGTCACAACTGGGAAAATCGTGGTCCGGAAAGGTCGCCAGGGAGGAGTAAAGTCCCCAGTCAGCTTTCAGTATGTTCCAGCTCGAAGGACGTGGGGAGGGGGTGTGGTGCAGGAGACGAACGACACAGGGGAAGTGGTCGCTCGAATAGGTGTCAGAAAGGACATACCACTCGAACCGACGGGCAAGAGTGGTAGAACAGATCGAGAGGTCCAAGTGGGAGTAGGTATGAGTAGAGTCCGAGAGGAAAGTCGGGGCGCCGGTATTGAGGCAGACAAGATTGAGATGGTTGAAGACATCCACCAAGAGTGAGCCTCTTGGACAGGATGCAGGAGAGCCCCAAAGGGGATGATGGGCATTGAAGTCGCCAAACAATAAGAACGGAGGGGGAAGCTGAACGATCAGGTGCATCATGTCAGCCCGATTAACAGCAGATGACGGTGGAGTGTAGATGGTACAAACTGAAAAAGTAAAAGCAGAAAGAGTAATGCGGACAGCTATTGCTTGGAGTGGGGTGGTCAATGGGATGGGATGGTAATAAACATCGTCCCGAACGAGCAACATGACCCCACCATGAGCTGGGATACCGTCCACAGGGGTGAGGTCATACCGCTCCGAGGTATAGTGGGTAAAAGCAATACGGTCAGTCGGGCGCAACTTGGTTTCCTGGAGACCAAGGACGAGCGGACAGTGCAGGCGGAGGAGCAGTTGTAATTCCTCCCGATTAGATCGAATACTTCTTATGCTCCAATGAAACAATGCCATCGCTAGTCAAAAGGTTGGGGGAACGAGATGGGGGAAGAGCTGGTCACCTCGACGACCCCGGAGGGCCAGGTTGCGAGGGAACAACGCTACAACCGACAAGAGGCGGATCCGGTTCCATCGACTCGTCGCCAGCCGCGGCCTCTGTCCCTGGTTGTGTAGGAGGGGCCGCATCATTTGCCGACGAAAGGCCGGTGGAGCGCCTGGCAGCAGAGCGTCCCGGCGAAACTGAGGACGGCCGGGAGCAGCGACTCACGGATGGAGCGTCAGACGAAACGCGCCGGGGTGGAGAGGGGGATAGAGACTTCTTCTTGGAGGCCTTCTTGGAAGGCCAAGGAGGCACAGGGATGGTGGGCTGGACCCGAAGAAGGTCCTCATGCGCGGGGTCCGTTTTGGAATGCCGGACCTCGGAAGCTGGGGTCTGGAACGTTGCCCCGATGGACGCCTGAAAAGAGGATCGCTTCTCAGGTGGCGTGGGGGGAGGAGGAGGAGGAGGAAGGGTGGCCCCTGGGGCAGAGGGGGTGGGGGCCACGGGGGAGGAGGATTTGGAAGGGAGGGATTTGGGAGGCGGAGGCAGAGCCCCCTGATGGGCGGAGGAGGCGGAGGGGGGACAGGATAGGGGTGAGGATACCGCAGAAGGAGTGGACACAACTGAGGCGAACGAAGTGGTCAATGACACGGGATGGAGGCGGTCGTACTTCTTCCGGGCCTCAGAATAAGAGAGCCGATCCAAAGTTTTGATTTCTTGTATCTTCTTCTCCTTCTGATATGCGGGGCAGTCTGAGGATCTAGGCGAGTGGACGCCAGGACAATTAACGCACCAAGGTGGTGGGGTGCATGTATGTTCCTCACGAAGAGGACGTCCACAATCGCCACAATGGGGCTCAGCCTCACACCGTGATGACATGTGCCCAAAGCGCAAACACCTAAAACAGCGCATAGGAGGCGGGACGTAAGGGCGCACGTCACACCGGTAGCACATCACCTTTACCTTCTCTGGGAGAACGTCCCCCTCGAAGGCGAGGATAAAGGCCCCGGTGTCGATGCGACGGTCTTTGGGGCCGCGCTGGACTCGCCGGACGAAATGCACGCCTCGGCGCTCCAGGTTGGCCCTGAGCTCCTCATCAGATTGTAGCAGGAGGTCACGATGAAAAATAACCCCCTGCGTCTTATTTAGTGCCAGATGTGGGACGATGGATACTGGGATGTCCCCTAGGCGGTCGCATGCCTGGAGCGCCGCCGACTGTGTGGCGGAGGTGGTCTTTATAAGAACGGACCCCGAACGCATCTTACTGAGAGCCTCGATTTCCCCAAAGATGTCCTCAATGTGCTGAACAAAGAACATGGGCTTGGAGGTGGCGAATGTCCCCCCATCGGTTCGAGAACAGACCAAATAGTGGGGGAAGTACTTCGCCCCAAGCCGGCGGGCCTGTCCCTCCTCCCATGGAGTTGTCAAGGGGGAAAGGGCAGGAGAACCAGAACTAGAAACGGTACCTTTTCTTTTGAAAGACTCGGCCGCAGAGCAACCTAAAACATGTTGACGTTTCATCTGCGAAACGTCCGCCCCGATACCACCCACTCCGACGAGGGGCTCTTCCCACGGGCACCACCCAGCCGCAGCAAGGGCCACCTGGCAGGATGACCATTGCCGGGAGTCCTGATGCCCCAAGGAGACGGGCATCTACTCCTTGGCCGACGTGGGGAGGGTGCAGCTCAGGTATCGGCAGTACGATCCCTGTGTTGTCAGGGGGCTACAACCTAGAGGGTACATGACGACCCCACCACAACGGGCTGGCTACCGTGCTGGATTTCTGGTGCCATGGAAAGTCCATCATGATCGCTGGTGCAGATGGAGATGCACGATGGGCGTAACTTGGACAACCCATCACACGTTGAGGCCCAATTTGAGGAATAGTGGGTATGGTTACAACGCCAGTGCAATGCTGAGTGCCAAGGTCTTAGTGCACTTAGGACCAGTGGTACACCATGTAAGGTGTCCTTCCCCAAAAGGCTCGTACTTCTGTAGAATTTTGAAAAATGGAGGTCAAACCCCAAGGGGGACCATCAAATGGAAGGCCGAAACGGTTGAAACTCCTTTTAGTCGCCTCGTACGACAGGCAGGAATACCGCGGGCCTATTCTAATCCCCAGACCCGCGGGGGGGTCTATGACAAAGTGTGAGTGAAAATAAATGAGAGTGCAGCAGAAGTGATCAGGTTTCTGTTTCATATTTTATCTTTTGAAATGCAATTTTAAGCATTTTAACCATATTCAATTCAAAATTCCTGTGTGAAGGTGCTGGTGAACCTATTCTTGAGTATCATTGGAAAAAAGTCTATCAGCCAATTCTTATTTGAAAAATTACAGTTATAAGTTACTTTAAAAAGAGACTGTGGAAAATAAGCTGTGACTACTTATGAGACTACTTCATTTCATTTACATCAGCTGATAATGATGAATCTTTAGTTATTACATACCTGCCTTCCTAGCTGAGATCGATAACACCTTCCTGTATCATAGTATTCATCTTGGAGGTAGCTGGTTCAAATTCCAGTGTTGGAAGAAATTTTTGTTCCTAGTATTTGGCTGGCAAGTGGAAGAGAAATGGTGGCATACAATTCCTGATCACAAGAATTTATCTAAATGCCTTGGGCTAAATTTGAAACCTCCCTGCACTGCCGCATGGAGTGAGGGCATGTGATTTATGTGTCACATGGGGATGTTACGCTAAGTGCTGCCTCTAGGTTTCACCTCTACCTTCCCTTCAACCATAACAACTCAAGCACAAAACTAGACTTTACAGTCAGCCTCATATAACAGATACTCACTTGATACTTCATAATAGGTCAGAGGAAGGTAGAAGCAAACACCCAGGGCAACAATGCAGAATTACTGTCTATGCCCCAATGCCCCAATGCTCTTTTTCTGAGTATGAATGAGAGAGGCTTTGAGTTATTCTGCAATTATTATCTGCAGTGCTTTACATGAAGAATCTTTCAAAAGGAGGGTAACATTTTAATGGATTGTACAAAAGTTTGCTTAATTTTGGTTAATGTGCTGTGATTAGAACATTAAACTGTTTGTTACTTGGAGCAGAGTGTTACAGCTCATAAAAACAGATTTCGTCTATTTTCATGTTTATGTGTAACACATACATGAGATAAATTTGTTCATTTTAGGAATATTATGAAGAGTAACAAGAAAATAGAAGAAATTAACACAGAAATAGTACACTTAGAAAATGTGATGATTGTGTATAAGAACCGGAATAGCTACCTCCTGAACCTTGTAAAGGATATAAATATTGAGCTGAACAAAGTAACAGTAAGTAATGAAACATTTTGAACCCTGGTCTGCAATCAGATCAGAGTACAGTTTAATGCCTATAGATGTCACTGTTAGCCTGATGCTGTTTTACTTCTCCTCTACATTTTCTTGCATCTATCAATTTCTCTATCCACATGACTGTAATCTTTTGCCTTGAGCTTTTTGCTACTGATAGTTTAAGTCTCTTGTATGACTATACAGTGAAAATCAGTGTTCTTCACCTAGTTATATTGTAGAAAATGGAGTTTATTAAATGTGATGTGATGAAAAGATTATCATCTGCCAATAGCAGACATTTTTTTGTTGTTTGGTGTGGGATAAACTGACACTAAAATGTTCACTAGTGCAGAAATTCTAGCAAATTCAGCTAACTGCAAATTCTGTGAATTTTGGATATTTATTGACACACATAAGCTGACTTCCAAGTTTTTCTTTGTATACAGGTGTGTCACATAAAATTATTTCAAAATTCTAGATTCCAATACTTCATATACAAACCAAACTTGTTTGTTTGTTTGTTTTGTTTTCCAATCATTGTTTAGTGATTGTATCAATATGTGTGTGTGTGTTGTTGTTATATTGGATATTTCCAAATATATACAGGTGTCACATCAAATTAGTTTTATATTGTCAGTTATAAATTAAAGTATTGGAGGGCAGCGTGGAGGGTAAAAATCGTAGAGGGAGACCAAGAGATGAATACACTAAGCAGATTCAGAAGGATGTAGGTTGCAATAGGTACTGGGAGATGAAAAAGCTTGCACAGGATAGAGTAGCATGGAGAGCTGCATCAAACCAGTCTCAGGACTGAAGACCACAACAAACAACAAAATTAAATTTGTGCGTACTACAAATTTTCTCTGTAGTAGTTTCTTTGCAACAAGTATTCCCCCTCATTTAAAAGTATATTTATGTGATCAAGTGTATACTGGTATTTTTCAGAATTTTCATGACTTTGTCATGCATAACATATTTTGTAGCAAACAAAATTTAATGATCTACAGTTGCAACACCTATAAATTTTGGTAGTAATTTCTTGTTTTGAAAATTATATCCATTTAATTGTAGTGAAGGTACTTAAGTGATTAGTGCATATCCACATTTTTCTGCTCAAAGGCCAGTTTCTTCTGAAGAAGTGTTTATTACTTTGCAGTCATGATGTAGTTCTGACAAAATGGGCTGCCCTGTGTAAAACTGTGTTCTGCACATAAAATAATTGTCATATTATGTTACAGTTAGTTTCTTCCCACAACAGTACTGTATGTATTCTCTGTTTCTCATATATTTCTTCTGTTGTCAAATTTGTCACACAAGTCTGTTACTGGGTATAACTTCTACAAAATAAATATCACACATATAGCTTCTACAAAATAAATATCACACATGTAGCTTCAAGGAAGCACTTAATTTTATATCAGGTTTTCTCTTATATTGACATAAACATTCCTTCACCATTTTTGGTGCAGTTCTTAAAAGTGCACTTATAATTTTTGTATAGAAACTGGTCCAGAAGAGAATCAGTGAGGTTAATTTAAAGTTATTTGTTTAGTGATCAGAAAAAGATTGCACCAGCTGCAATGCAGCTCTGCTGTGGATGTTATCAGGCAAAAGGTAACTGTGTTGCTGTTTTTAGGCAGCTAGAAATCATCCTTATTGTTAAGTGATCAGAAGAAACTCTGAATATATGTCAAGTGAATGGTTAAGAGTCGCTTACTAGAAATAAAAAAGACGTGTGAAGTACTATTCTCACCTGCAGGAACTGTCTTCTTTCCAGGAAATGCAGTTCCTACTACTACTCAAACTATGCTGTGAGTGGTGAGTCAGTAGTAGGTCTAGGGGCCCTGTACAGGAAGACAAGCACTAAAGCAAACTTGAAGTACTACAGTCATTCCCTTAACCAGTAAGTCTGCGGTGCTGTCTCACACTTGCACTGAAACTGTGTCACTGCACACACTTTCCCTCTAGCAGAGCTTGCTGCGCCCCTTGTCAGGAGAAAGCAGACACATGAGGGTGTGGCTTTGTTAATAACCGTCAGTTCAAACATATGTTGAATAGTGGTACACCTTAGGAAAATGGTCCCAAGGCATGGGAAGGATATCTTCATACACTCAGTGTGTGTGCTCCTAGGTCTCAGTTAACATTCAGTCTTTAATGACATCCTCATCAGTGGGGAATTAAATCCTAATCTTGTTTCTTTCATGCTGAAAAGGCTATTCCAGCAGCCATTGAGGGAACAGAGTTTATCACGCTACAGACTGTGGAACACACAGGCATGAATGATGCCTGTTCTGTACGCTTCAAGATGGTACTTGAAGACAAGCCTAGCTCATGTGATTTCATCAAAGTTCGCAACATGGAGCCTTATCCCCAGAATTTATTGTAGCCTTATGGTTCTGAGTCAAGAGGAAGGTCTGAAACAGAGACTTTGAATGTAAAGTGAAAAGGTAGGTTGTTGAATATATGCCCAAAAGAAATGGGACTAAATTTTCCCAAATTAGAATACAGAATTCCTGTTCCATGGATGTGAACTAGTTTCTTGAAATTATTTAATGACACTGCATGTGTTTTATAAAGGACAATATATTCAAATATACACAACCAGAATATTTTAAATGTCTTCTGCCAACCACTCTGCAATACTTGTGTAGTAAAATAAACATCTGTCACTTGGTAGGGCACTGAGGGATCAGACATGACAACCTTTAGCATGCTAAACAACAAAAGGAACCATTGCAGTGTTGATTATTAAATATGCACAAATCCCAGATCCTTGTAATCATGTGCTGGAGACAGTGATACATCAGTGCGTCACATGAACCCAGATAAACTTTGTTTCCTGAATGTAATAGTTTCTGTATCAGTTTGTATTTTTCACATACTTTTATCAACATTATTAGTTATTTTCTGAAATATTTTTAAAGTTACTAGTGTGTGTTAGCACAAAATGAAAGTAATAAGACAGACAACATTTGTGTCTTCCAGACAAACATAAAACTTGCTGCATGGCACTCCACCACCTGTTGAACTGACATTAGAGCCAGTTCCAGTTTCCAAAATAAGACAAAAACTTTTGATGTGCAAATGTTAACAGATGCATACAAATAAGATCATTCTCTTTCTGAGACACATACTGAAATGTATACCAAACAAATACATATTGTCTTTTGTCTACTAGTATGTATTTGATTAAATGAGTATATACGGTAGTACAAACAACACGTACACTCAGCAGATTTTAGTTTCATTCAAACAATGCATCAACTGGAACTAGCAATAAAAACTCAGTGTTCTTGAGATACCAATTCTCTTTAGAATCCCTGGCTCGGTACTCGTCACAGACAAGTAGTTGAGCCTTTTTGTCCCATAGTTACCTTTATTTTGTTCTGAATTCTTCCATAATAGTGAGACAGATCTTCACCACAATTTTCGCATTAGGAAAGCGGAGCCAAAATAATAATCATCTGTGAGGTGAAACAGCCATAATTCATTAATGATATTCAGGTAAGTCAGTGTTAAAAAGTTCAATGAGTTGGCTGAGTTCCTCTTCAAAATTATTTTCAATATCTTTGGGGAAATTCTGAATCACAGATCCTGATTTTGGTAAATATAAAAAAAATCTGAATTGTCTTCAGTTTTGAGTATGATACCGCTCGTCTTGCAAAAGCAAGAACACTGTGTAACAATGAAAATGTAAATTGAGTGATAAAAGCCAATTCCTATCAATTCTAATATGCTGATCCCAAATATTTATGGTGAGATAATTATATATGGATTTTTATGTTAAGTTAAAAATCAAATATTATAATGGTTTGTCAAAGTCATAATAACTAGTAACAATCGATTATATTATTGTCCCTGGCATTACTTGTGTGCAATATTTTAGATATAAACATTTTGATACCAATTTTAGTAAGCTTTTTGTCTCCCTCCTCTTCAACTTCTGTGACTTTATTAATGCATGTAAATATCTTTGCACATTTGTTTCCAGATTAACCACCAGTTGTTCAAGTTGACTGCTATTGAAATGAACAAAAATGCCATGAGTTTGTGTCAACAGTGGTGACACATTTTGCTGTATGTGTGGAGAAGTGACATTTGCTTCACAAAAGCAGCAAATAGCTCCACTGATTAAAAAAGCTTATAGTTGTTGTTTTGGGTGCAAAATAGGTGATCAGGATAAACCCTGGGCTGCACATGTGATCTCCAACACTTGGGGCAGCAACCTCAGGAATTGGATGCATGGGAAAGGATGTTCAATGCCCTTTTGCAGTGCCCATGATCTGGCGTGAGACAACTGACCATGTCAGTGACTGCTACTTTTGTATGGTTCCTCCCATCAAGAAGGGAATATCTAAGAAGAAGAAGTGGACAGTGATCTATCCAAACATTCCATCTGATGGAGATTCTGAATGTCTTGTGTGGTGTCACTGCCAGACATCACACTTGCTAGGTGGTAGCCTTTAAATCAGTTGCGGTCCGTTAGTATACGTCAGACCCGCGTGTCGCCACTATCAGTGATTGCAGACCAAGTGCCGCCACACGGCAGGTATAGTCTAGAGAGACTCGCTAGCACTCACCCCAGTTGTACAGCCGACTTTGCTAGCGATGGTTCACCGACTACCTACGCTCTCATTTGCCGAGACGATAGTTTAGCATAGCCTTCAGCTACATCATTTGCTACGACCTAGCAAGGTGCAATATTCAGTTACTATAGACAATATTGTGAATCATATACCGTCAAGAGCTACGTTCATCATTAATTGATTAAAGTTAAGTATGAAACTAATTACATCCGCTTTCTGAATTCTAATTCCTTGTCATGTGCCAGACCTCACATCAGTATAGTTCTTCCCTTCTCACGCCAGCCTGCGTGAGCTAAAATGCGTGCATTTCGGCCTCCCCTAGTAACACGGTGTTGGCTCTTCAGCCAACTACATCATCTTGAACCATGTACATCAGAAGATCCATAGTTTCTTCCTAATATATCATCAACTGATGATCCAAAAAAATTGTCTCAAAATGAGTTAAGTGATCTCATTAGAAATTTGAAGCTCTCTAAAGCTAAGGCTGAGATCTTAGAATCAAGATTGTAGCAGTGCAAGTTTCTGGGAAGCAACGGAAATGTTTCATTCCACTGCAGAATAGAGCAACAATTCACTCCTTTTTTTAACATACAAGATAATCTTGTGGCATGTGTAGTCATAAATGCTCTAATGAAGGCTCTCAGAATTAATTACAACCCTGATAGGGAGAGAATCTTTATTGATTTGTCAAAGTTGAGCTTAAAAGCAGTGCTTTTACATATTGATAAGGAGCTTCCTTCTATTCCAGTTGGGCATAGTGTGCAAATGAAAGATTCATACCAAAACATGAAAATTTTACTAGAAGCCATTAGGTATAAAAACTCTCAATGACAGATTTATGGTGACTTGAAAGTGATTGCACTGCTATTAGGTATGCAGTTAGGGTATACGAAATATAGCTGCTTCCTCTGTGAATGAGATAGCCAAGCTTGTGCATCTCATTACGGTAAATATGAATGGCCCACCAGAAAATCTCTTCAACCAGGCATGAAGAACATTAAGAGTGAACCTCTAGTAGACCATAAAAAGATTCTGCTCCCGCCCTTGCACACCAAGTTGGGTCCTACAAAAAACTATGTTAAGGAAATTAACTAAGATTGTGACACATTTAAGTACTTAAGGCAAAAATTCCCACAAGTGATGCCAATGTAAAGGAGGGCATCTTCGTAGGCCCACAGATTGGAGAGCTTTTTGGAGAGCACACCTCCAATGGAATCACACAGGGTGATGAGTAGTATACATGAGAATGTTTTAGGATAGTCTATTTACAGTTCTTAGGGAACAAATGAGCAATAAATTACAAGGATATTGCAGATAACTTGTTGTCATCTTATGAAAAACTTGGTTGCAACATGTCATTGAAAATCCATTTCTTATGTAGTGATCTTGACTTTGCTGTGGACTGGCAAGACAGCCAATCCACAATGACGGGTAGCCGTAAGGCATGCGTTTAAGCCCACGCAGGCTGGCGTGAGGTCTGGAACAGTTAAAGGAGTTGAGTTTAGTAAAAAAAAAAGTACGGAGCTTCTGGAATACTTAACTTTAATCCATAATTGGTGAACATCGGTCTGACGGTACATGCATCACAAAATAAATAGCAATTGATAATGGCACCTTGCTAAGCCGTAGCAAATGATGTAGCTGAAGGCTATGCTAACTATCGTCTCGGCAAATGAGAGCGTAATTCGTCAGTGAACCATCGCTAGCAAAGTTGGCTGTACAACTGGGGCGAGTGCTAGGACGTCTCTCTAGACCTGCCGTGTGGCGGTGCTCGGTCTGCAATCACTGACAGTGGCGACACGCGGGTCCGACATATACTACCGGACTGTGGCCGATTTAAAGGCTACCACCTAGCAAGTGTGGTGTCTGGCGGTGACACCACATTTCTCCCCCGAAAATCGGCGTACGGTTGTGTTATAAGGCTTCCGACCGCCGTGGGGGGGACCCCATGTTGACGTATGCGACGAGGTGGGGAGCCTAACAACAGGCGAGGCTGTGCCACCTGCACCCTGCCATTCGGTCCGAGGGGAGTTAGAAAACGCCTGAAAAAATAGTCCAGGGTGCACGCCAATATGCGGTGTATGCGCCCTTAGAGAGACAGGAGGGGCCGAAGGGTCGACCTCCATCGAGCAGGGGCACCTGACGGGCGAAGACGCCATGTGGTCCGGAGCGGGCAAGAGTTCCATGTCGGAGGACAACTGGTCACAGGAAGCGATTGGCGGCGCATGACCCAGGGAGGCGCCCTGCAGCTGCAGCGAATCGTCCACTGCGGGCGTCGCCAGCAGGAGAACAGGCGGCGGCGCGTCGCCATGGGGCAAAATGGAAGGCAGCATCGGTAACACCTGGGGCTGAGGCGAGCCAGTAGATGGGTCCCCAGGGCGCTGACCGGACGGCACCGTCACTGAAAGCAGATGGGGAGCGGCAGAACCCGTGCAACGACAGAGCCGCAGCTGATTGAGATGCCGACGCACCTCACTCACCAGAGGCCCCCAAAACCAGATACATAGCGCGGCCGAGGCAGCAAAGGATGCGCCCTTCGAGCCAACGCCGTGAACCTTGATAGTGGCGATAGTATACAACGTCGCCTGGGGCAAAAGCAGGTGTCTGCCGCTGCACAGGAACCTGATGCGGCAGATGTAGCAAAGACATCAAGGTGCGATGAGGGCGACCATGAAGCAACTCAGCCGGCGAGCAACCATCTCGAGGCTGAGAGCGATACGAGGACAAAAAGAGCAATAACGCGTCCTCCCGAGAATGAGACTCTTTCAACTTCAACATCTGTGACTTGAAAGTCCGGACCAATCGTTCAGCGGCACCGTTTGACTGTGGCGAAAACGGCGCTGACGTCAGATGTTGAATACCATTGGTCTTGCAGAATGACTGAAATTCTGTGGACATGAATTGTTGGCCATTGTCGGAAACAATAGTCTGTGGAAGACCTTCAATGCAAAAGATAGGGGATAACGCTTGGATGGCGGCAGATGACGTCGTGGAAGACATCCGGACAACAAAAGGAAAATTACTGAATGAATCTACCACAACCAACCATCGAGCATTCCAGAAGGGACCAGCAAAATCGATGTGTAAGCGTTGCCAAGCGGTAGTGGCTTTCGGCCATGCAAACAATTTCCGCGGTGGTGCGGATTGTTGTTTGGCACACGCCATGCAAGAAGAGCACATTTTCGTAATCGCAGCATCGATTCCGAACCAAGTACAGTGCTGACGAGCAAGTTGTTTCGTTGTCACTATACCCCAATGTCCTTGGTGGATAAGCCATAAGACAGAGGACTGTAAGGAACGTGGGACCACGACCCTGGACTGATCATTATCAGAACGCAACAGCAAAACACCACGTCGAACAAAAAGTCTCTCCTTGTGAGCAAAAAATCGGCGAACCAACGGATCCTCGATCCGTGGCTTTGACAAGGGCCATTGCGTAGCAACAAAACGCAAAACTGTAGCAAGGACAGGGTCAGCCGCTGTGGTTCTAGCTACACGACGAAAATCAATCGGAAACGTTTCGACCACGTCATCGGTTTCCGCATCAATGCACATGCAAGCAAGTTCGGAGGAATCGAATGCTCTATCCTCAGCAACAGGCAAACGGGACAACGCATCGGCGTTTCCGTGCTTAGCAGTGGACCGATACAAGATATCGTAGCGGTACTGCGAGAGGAAAATAGACCAGCAAATGAATTTCTGCGCTGTACGTGGAGGTACAGGCTTGTTCGGATGAAAAAGCGATGTCAAAGGTTTGTGGTCTGTGATGATGGTAAAGTGACGACCATACAAGAAATCATGAAACTTAGTAACACCAAATACGAGAGCCAATGCTTCTTTCTCGATCTGTGAATAATTTCTTTGCGCAGACGAGAGCAATTTGGACGCAAAGGCAATAGGGTGATCATGGGAACCATCTTTGTGCGCAAGTACAGCACCGATCCCGAAATCTGATGCATCCACCATCAACAAAAGGGGCTTCCGGGGATGGAATGGCGTAAGGCAAGTATTGGAAAGCAACGCCGGTTTCAACTGGCGAAAGGCGCGTTCGCATTCCGTCGTCCATACGAACGGAACACCTTTATGGCGTAAGCGATGAAGCGGAGCTGAAATGGAAGAGGCCTGGCACACATATTTATGGTAGTAATTGATTTTTCCCAGCACACTCTGTAGCAGCTTCAAATTCTGCGGCGAAGGCAAGTCTTGTATGGCACGGAGGTGCTCTGGACTGGGATGTATGCCTTGGGCATTGAGTACATGGCCCAGATAGGGTAAGTCACAAGCAAAAAACACACATTTGTCCGTCCGCAAGCGAAGACCATTTTGTCGCAAGACCTGAAATAATGTTCCGAGATAGGCTAAATGTTCTTCTTCTGTCTTTCTGGAGATCACAATATCGTCCAGATAGTTTGCTGCAGTAGGGACCGACGCACAAACAGTTTGTAAATATTGCTGAAACAATGCAGGGGCGGATGCACACCCGAATGGCAGTCGTTTGAATCGGTACAAACCAAGATGCGTGTTAACCACCAAGACGCGCTGGGATTCTTCGTCCACCGGTATTTGCAAGTACGCATCTGCGAGGTCCAAATTCGAAAAATATTTACCCGGGCACAGTTTGTCAAAAAGATCTTCCGTGCGGGGTAAAGGAAAAGTTGCAATCACTAGTTGTGGATTCACTGTTGCTTTGAAGTCCAGACAGTCTCAATTTGCCGGAAGGTTTTTGCAAAATTACTAAGGGTGATGTCCAGAGAGAAGCCTGCACACGTTCAATGACACCTTGTGATTCCTAATCATGTAATGTTCTTGTGACCTCATCACGCAATGCGTGGGGAACATTGCGCGCTCTGAAAAATTTTGGTTGCGCATTTACTTTCAGTTACAAATGTGCTTCATAGTTCTTAGCGCAACCAAGGCCCGGTGCAAAAAGTCTGCAAACTCTTCACATAGACGAGAAACACTGTCTGAAGGCACATTCTGTTTCACTGATAGGACCTGATTGACAATAGACAAGTTAAACAACTGAAATAAATCTAAACCAAATAAGTTCACTGCAGAAGAAGAACGAAGGATGTACAATGACACAAGTTTTGTTTGTCCTTTGCATGTTGCAAGAAGGCTGCTCTGTCCTAACACAGGGATTGCTTGTCCTGAATAACTACTGAGCGTAACATTTGCAGCACGCAATGGAGGTGTGCCCAGCTGTTTGTACGTGTCGTGATTGATCAGTGAAACTGCAGCTCCGGTATCGAGTTGGAATGGTATCACGTTGCCATTAATGTCCAATTCTACAAAAAGTTTATTGTCCTGCTGAGGACAAGAGCGACTGTCTAGTGCAACGTGAACTGACACTGGTACAGAATCACTTGCGACTTGACGGGATTTCCGGCGATGTTGACGCACACTATTTGTGGGACGAACACAGTCACTGTTAGAGAGAGTGGCACTGGGCGGAGTGGAATGAACTACATGAATTTCCATGGGCGAAGGTTCACGAGCCTGAGTATTATGGGTTCGATTCCGATTCCGGCGCGAAGCAAAGGGTCTGGAGTGGTTGTGATTGTCCATTCTGAGCTTTTTCTGGCAAACACTTTGAACATATCCTTTTTTATTACAGAAAAAGCAAATAGCCTGGCGTGACGGGCAATTCTCACGCGAATGTCTAGTAGCACACCGCGGGCATGATTTTAGCACTGCATTTGCTTGCTTGCGCGGCACACGTGGCGGAGAGCTTTGCGGCAGCTGCACGGGTGGGCGCGAGGGCTGTTTACTGTTCCGTGCAGCATGCCCAGCGGGCCGGTTAACCTGACACACGGGTGGCGAAATTTCAAATGATTCCTGAGCAAAGTCAAGTGTGTCCTGCCGATCCAATATGTCCATCACTTGTTGAAGGGAGGGATTGACTAGTTTCAAAATCTGTTCCCGTATACGAACATCAGAAACAATTCTGTGCAGTTGCATCACGTACCATAGTATCTGAATAAGGAAGTCCACATTGACACTCAAAAGCACAATCCCTAGTAAGGCCTTGCAAAGTTGCAACCCACTCCCAATTAGTCTGACCGGCCGTACGTTTTGTACTAAAGAAGGTATACCTGTTTGCAACTACATTGACTGATTCTTTGAAATAGGCATCTAATGCAGACAAAATTTCTTCATAGGACAGAGTTGCTACGTCGCGTCGGGGAAATAATTTCACTATCACACGGTACGTCTGGACACCTACGGCGGAAAGGAGAAAAGGCTGCCGCTCATTACCTTGAATTCTGTAGGCGGCGAGATGGAATCCAAATCGGCATGACCACTCCATCCAGCTTTCCAGTGCCGCATCAAAAGGACGAAAAGGTGGTGCAACTGCGTGTTGTGGCTGCGGTAGAAGTGGAGCGGCGGCTGCCGCATCGTTTTGCATTGCACGTTGACCCTGGATGAGCTGTCCAAGGGCATCCAATAAGGCCTGCGTCTGCTGATTCTGTAAGCAATAAAATTCGGACAGTACATCTGGAGATTGTGGCGAAGCCATGACACAAGTAAATCAATATAGGTACGAACGCAGAATTCTCGTCGCCAAACTGTTGTGGACTGGCAAGACAGCCAATCCACAATGACGGGTAGCCGTAAGGCACACGTTTAAGCTCATGCAGGCTGGCGTGAGGTCTGGAACAGTTAAAGGAGTTGAGTCTAGTAAGAAAAAAGTACGGAGCTTCTGGAATACTTAACTTTAATCCATAATTGGTGAACATCGGTCTGACGGTACATGCATCACAAGATAAATAGCAATTGATAATGGAACCTTGCTAGGTCGTAGCAAATGTCTATCGTCTCGGCAAATGAGAGCGTAATTTGTCAGTGAACCATCGCTAGCAAAGTTGGCTGTACAACTGGGGCGAGTGCTAGGACGTCTCTCTAGACCTGCCGTGTGGCGGTGCTCGGTCTGCAATCACTGATAGTGGCAACACGCGGGTCCGACGTATACTACCGGACCCGCGTGCAGTAAGTGATGAACATGGAGAGTGATTTCATCAAGATATTGCCACATTGGAGAAAGAGGTATGCCAGAAAGTGGAGCCCTACTATTTTAGCAGGTTACTGCTAGACTGTCATAAGGATGTTCCCGAGTATGTGTATAAATGTCAAGCCAAGCAAAAACGGTCATCTTCTGAATTTATCTCTGAACAAAGTATGTAATTGTATATGCTGTACATATGGCAATTTAACATTTGTAGTCCTTAATATACATTTGTGATCAGTTAATTTATATATTTTCTTTTGTACTTTACATAGTTCTGGTACTAAGTAGCCTCACAAAGTATTTTCATTAATATTTTACTTTTGAACTTTCAGAATGGCACTGAAATTTATCAATGCATAACACACAACATAATTCATGAATCTTGGAACATGAATGAATATTTAGCTAGTGAGTCATTTATACAAAAAATGAAGATTACTTTTTAAAAAAACTAGAGCTAAATATTCATGAAGATGATGATTTTGTATCTTTTTATACTGAAATAAACATTACTAACTCAAAATCATGGAATTTACACACTTTCACTTCAAATTTGTTGTTCAGTGTAATCAAAGTGTCAACAGTTAACAAGAAAAATTCGATTTTGAATTTTTCTTATGCTGTGAACATTCTATCATATCGTCATTTGAAATAATTTCTTCACAATTCTTAAAATTTAGGTAGCTCACAATAGTGATGACAGACATTGATGTATTTGGCTTTGTGCCCAAAATTACTCGTGCCATTGATCCAGTATACAACGAATTCCCTGGATATGGAACAAGTCATAATTATACGTGAGGGTGTTCAGTGACAAGGTGGTAATAGCAAATATTACAAATACGATGCCTCGTATATAAGCTAAAATGTAGAAATGTTTACATTAAAGAATTCATCAAAGGAGTAAAAGGAGTTTCCCAAGAGATTCCTTCAGTTTACTCTTACACTGGCAAGATCCTTTATGTCTGTAGGTAGTGTTTCCCGTTTTACTAGACTCAAGTTTCTTCTATCAATATGTAAGTCCTGTTTTGATCTTCTGTTGTAGTCATGATAGGCACTATTGGTTTTGTGCATGGGGAGGTTCCATGTTAAATAGCGTATAAGGGATAGGATATATTGTGAGATAATTGTTAATATTTTAAATATTTTAGAGAGATTTCTGTATGAATGCTTTCTGTTAACTCTGCTTAGAGTTGGTGTTGCTCTTTTCTGAGTGACAAATACCTCAAAATATTGTAAACACAGGAAACAGTGAACAAAAATAGCTAAAGTATGCAGCCTTAACAGTGTCTGTGTTGGCAGTTGCTGTCATAACATGTTTAGCATAAGTTGTTGAACAAAGACTTTTTCTCAAATCCAGAATATGGGAAGACCAATTTAGTTTACTGACAATGTGGAGGCCTAAAAATTTGAAGAATAAACTTCATGTTTGAGGGGCATTCAAATGAATTGCAGTCATTAGTGTAAACAATGGCAATGATTTTATTAACTCAAAAATGTAGTTATAAACAGTACACATACTCAAAAATAGCCCCCAAAACTGGTGGCACATTTATCTCATTATGACACTAGCTAGTCAGTTCCATCATTGAAGAAGCTAGGAGGCTGCTGTTGAATCCAGACCTGGACCTAGTCATGCATTTCATCATCCATTGCAAATCGATGTCTAGGAATAGCTTGTTTTAGAGGTCCAAACACGAGTCACACGGTGAAGGGTCAAGACTGTATGGTGGATGTCCCAGCATTTATCACCGAAACTGCTGTAAAGTGGTCTACACTGCATTGGCCATGTGTTGGCAGGCATTATCATGCAGGAAGATCATGCCATTGGACAACATGCCTCAGTGTTTCGACTTGATGGCTCGCCTAAAGTTCGGTAAAGTGGCTTCATAACGCTGGGCATTGATAGTGGCTCCCCATTCCAGGAACTCAACAAGTAGTGGGCCCTTGTGGTCAGAAAAGGACATCATAACCTTACAAGAACTGGTGTGCACTGCCTTTGATTTCTTTGGAGGTGGTGAAGTTGAATGTTTCCTCTGCTTGCTCTGATGCTTCCTTTCTCGTTCAAAATGGTGACACCCTGTTTCACCACCTGTGACAATACATGACAGAAATCAGTATTCCTCCTCATGTTAACACTGTGTATGACTCAAAGACACTGGCATTCAAGTACTGCGCTGTTCGGTGGTCAGTTGGTGGGGAGTCCACTCTGCACCACTTTCTTGAAAGTTCAAGTGTTGATGAATTATGGTGTGGACAGTGCCCACACTATCACCCAGTAACCGATGGATCTCGTCCACGGTGATTCTGCGCTTGTCAAAGACATTCACCTCACTGTCCAAGACATTCACTTCCACAACCTTTTCTGGTGTGATGACATTATGAGCCTGTCCAGAATGAGCATTATCTTCTAGTGACTCACGCCCCTCAAGGAATCATTTGCACCATTCCACAACACTTGAATGACTCAGACTGTACTCACCATACACAGCCTTCATCCACTGATGCATTTTATGGCCTCCAACTTCCTCCACCGCCAAAAATTAAATCACCCCTCATTATTCCTGCTTACTTGCCTGCATGTTCAGTGTGACCACCTTCTCTTCGGCAGGAAACCACACTGGCACTATGCAACATCAAACAGTGAGCACGTCTTAGTATCTATACCAATAGATGGCACAGTTATGTGGTGCCACCTTTTGTGTAAGGCAAAGGTAGACGCACTGACCAGGCTTCATTTGAATGAACCTTATATATCTTGATCATTACAGCTTAGACTTGTATCCTCCTAAACTTTCTGAGACCCATAGAAATGAGTATACTGGTTTTTTAATTTAAAGTCAAATCATTGCAGATGAACCACTTACAGAGATCATGGAAGAGGTATTTTCTTAACCAAAAGAGATGTATCATCTGCAAACAGAGTAAATTTGCTAGTAGCTTCTGTACAAAGTGGAAGGTCATTAATAAAAATAAGAAAGAGCAAGGGGCTCAGCACAGAACCTTGTGGCAAATCTGCACTTACTGTTTCCCAGCGAAAGGAAGCTATTGTGACATCTACACAATTTCAGCGATGTCTGCTTTCTATCAGTCAGGCACAATCAAAGCCATATTCCCAATGCATCACATAAACTGTAATAGACTGCCTCTGAAAGGATTATTTCATGATTCCTGCAGTTTAAGACTTTGGTTAAATCACAAAATACAATAACTGAAGACAATCTATTGCTCAGTGCTTCTGAAAGCAAAATATTGCTTCATCAGTTCATGGGCTTGTTTGGAAATTGAACTGATCATGGCTAAGAGTCTTATGGATGTTCAGATGTTCCTGAGTTCTCTTATATGAGAACTTTGGAGAAGTATGTTAAAAGAGAAGATGGCAGTAGTTTGAAGCGAAGACGCGCTCCTGCCGTTGTAGCGGAAGGAGCTCTCAGCCGGTGATGGCCGGTGCAACGGTAGCTATTGGGGTTTAGGCCTCGCTGACCGCTCTGCTCTACAGAGAGTTCCTTTCGAGGCGCCAGTAGCGCTCGGTGGATCGGCGGAAGGTTGAGCTTGCTCCCTTTCGTCGAAAAGCCGCGTAGCTCGCGGAGAAGCTCTATTGTCGTCAAGAGTCATTGACTCACAGTAACCCGTAACTTCGGTTACAAACCTAGCGAGACTCTCTCGTTCTGTGTTAGGGTTGATCAGTGCCAGGGGCCCGTTCACGTCGGACCACCCCGCGTACTGTAGGCCACTTCTCTTCCTCCGCACCTCCTTTAGGTGCCGCGCCACTGCACCAACGGCGCACGGTAGGCCGTAGGGCATTCCCCCTCTTCTGTAGGACCTACTATTAGCCTTTTCTTTTCAGAAAAAGCATAATTGTCGTGCCCACCCATACCAAATAAAGCTCCTGCAAACACACGATGGCAGATTCCGCTGGTGTTTCCCCCGCCCTAACCCGCAGCAAGGCTGCAGCTAAAGAGGCGCGAGAGTCGGCTGTTCCCGTCGACGTCAGCGTCCCGCTTGCCGCCGTTGAGGAGGTGTTGGCCGACAAGGACCGGCAGATCGCTGCGCAAGTGCAGGAACTGCTGAGCCAGCGTCGATTGATAACCGACCTCTGCGGCACAAGTGAGTCCCCCACGCGGACAAGTACACTGCACATAACATTACATTCACCTGCATCTGGTGACTCATGCACCACTGTCCCACTGCGGCAACCGACTCCAACGGCGGAACCGGCAGCCGCAGATGCGGACACAGAACAACACTACACTGGGCCCTGGCAGGTGGAGGGCCTACGACGCAAACAAAGAAACACCACGCAAACAAGCGAGCAACCACACTCGCAAGGTAGCCGAAAGGCGCTGCTACCTACACCAAAACCCGCGCTTCCGGTTAGGAACACCAATACAACAACAAACACGACCCGACCTGCGGTCAGCAACACCACACAAGTACCAACCGCAGCTACGCCCACACAACAGAAGACTGGTTTTCCCCCAGTCGTAATCCAGAACTACGGGGACCTCAGCGTCCTCAACACAGCATTCGCGGAGAGGCACTCACCTTGCACGCTACACACGAAGTACTCTGGGGATAGGGCCTCACTGTACGTATCAACTAACAGTGAATACAAGGATCTCCTTATCTTCCTCAAAGAAAAGGAAATCGAGCACTATACGTACAGGACCGCCGAAGAACGGACACAGCAGTACGTGGTAAAGGGAGTGGACCCCAACACCCCAAACAACACAGTACAAGCGGCGCTTAACTTCCATGGATTCGACTGCAAAAGTGCTTCCAGGATGACAGGCTTCCGCTCCCACCACCGTCTACCACACTACCTGGTCGAGGTGGCCGACACGGCCGCCTCCCGCGGCCTACTGCAGATAAAAAGCCTTCTGCGAATGGACGTAAGGGTAGAAACCTACGAACCGCCACAAGTCCCCCAACAATGTAACAACTGCCAGCGGTTCGGTCATTCGGGCCTCCGTTGCAGCCTGGCACCCCGTTGCCGCGGATGCGCTGGCAAACACGCTTCCAACGCATGCACACTAATACACGAAAACATACGCCGTTGCGCCAACTGTGGCCAAGCCCATGCGGCCAACTACAGGGGCTGCAACGTATACAGAGAGGCGCAGAGGCGCAAAAACCAACAGTCGAAGCCACCCAACGTCATAACACGACCAAGGCCCGCACCAAACCCTGTCACGAACGGTGTGTCGTTCTCCATGGCTACACGCCCTGGAGGAGCAGTGCAGGCCACGGAACCTCTGCGCCCAGCACACACACCTATCACAACCGCTGCGACAGCAACACAATCGTCTCAGCCAACACACGACACTGCACCCACACCAGTACCAACACCAGACCCCAGAAACAACACGCCCCCACCCCCTGTAGCCACTGCCTGCGAACCTACACACGACACACAAGAAAACACACTAACACAGGGAACCCCAGAACCAAAAACCCAGAGAAGGCGTAGGCGAACACGTGGAAACAGAAGCGGGAACACACGCGCACCACAGCAGAATACCCAGCGACAACAAAACAATGCCACACAGACACACAGTCAGCAAGCCAGCAACACCAGCACACACACTACTCCTCCCCCCACCACATCTAATACACAGGCACCTCAAAATGTTCCACATAACAACAACACAAGCGCAAGCCCATCCATAACGCCAACACCCGCACCAGCGGCCGCTAACACCACAACTGAGCCACAGGCCGACACACACAACGCCAACACTATTCCCCCGTCACACGACCACCCAGATCCTTCACAAGATCTGGGCGGCCGTCGCCACACTCATCACACAGCTCACGGCTGCCCAACCCGGGCAGTACTGGGCTGCCATACAAACAGCGTTCACCACACTGTTCCCACTCATACATGGATAACACACCACACCCCGCCCCCATCGCAAACAACCAGACACTGACACAGATCCTGTTCTGGAATGCAGACGGGATAAATAACAAAAGGGCGGAATTCGCCGCGTTCATGGAGCGTAAGGGTATCCTTATCGCACTGCTGAGCGAAACTAAGCTCAAACCACGCAACCAACTAAACTTCACCGGCTACTGCGTCTATCGTACCGACCGACCGGACGGCTCCGGTCACGGCGGAACAGCCATCATCATACACAAAGACATAGAACACACAAACATAGTGCTCCCTGAACTCGAAAAACTAGAGGCAACCGCCGTCAGGGTCATGTTCAACGGAGCCTACACTACACTGGTGTCAGTATACAACAGCCCTAAAAACATCAAAACACGCGACATCAGCACAATACTCAACATATCACCGCGCGTAATAGCCGCTGGAGATCTTAACGCAAAACACCCGGACTGGAACTCACGAATACGAAACTCCAACGGCAAGAAACTATACGAACATGCACTAGGACGAAACTACATCACACTAGCGCCGACCGAACCGACGCACATTCCCTACCGGAGGGGACACAGGCCAGACGTGTTAGACACGGCCCTCATCAAGGGCATAACAACGACACTCAACGTTGCCGTTGAAAACGATCTGCCCTCAAATCACCAACCCGTTATACTGTACATTGAAGAAACACTGCAGAACATGGAACAACGCAGGATGTTAGACTACAGGCGCGTGAATTGGACCCAGTTCAAGGAAACGCTTGACAGTCGCATCCCACCAACCCACGCGATTAACGAGACAGCCCAAATTGACGAGGCAGTCGAAACCCTCACCGGCGCCGTCCAGGACGCAATAGCCGACACCATACCAATCCGCACGCCACAACAACACAGTGCTGCCGTGCCCCAGGATATCCTGGGCCTAATCTCAATGAGGAACCGCCTCAGGAGACACTGGCAGCGTACCAGGCGCCAGCACTTCAAACGGCACATTAACAGGCTCCAGGGTATAATCCGGGAAAAAATACAAACATTCAAGACACAACAGTGGGACCAGAAACTCGAAGGGCTAGACACCACGCGGCCTGGCGTGTGGCAGCTAGCCCGACACTTCACCAGGGAGAAACTGTACACCCCCACGTTACAAGGGCCAGACGGACCAGCGTATTCTGCGGAAGAAAAAGCGGAACTGATGGCCCTCACACTCGCAGCGTCATTCACACCGAACCTGGATCCCTCAGACCCAGCATTCACACTTGATACGGACCAGGAGGTCACACGCATCTTGGCCCAACCAGTGCGCAACAACATCCGACCAGCTAGTACAGCAGAAATCAAATGGGCCATCATGCATACCACCGCTAGGAAGGCCCCTGGTCACGATGGCATTCAAAACCGTGTCCTCCAGGAGTTCACGGAAAAAGCTGTAGACTACCTAGCACACATTACGAATGCCATACTCAAACACCAACACTTCCCCGCCTTTTGGAAGACGGCCAAGGTCCTGATGTTCAGGAAGCCGGGGAAAGACCACTCCCTCCCACAGAATTACCGACCCATCAGTCTGCTGAGCGCGCTCAGCAAGATCGTTGAGAAGGTAATATTAAAACGACTCACCAGGCACTGCATCACAAACGACACCCTGAGACCGGAGCAATTCGGTTTCAGGAATCACCACTCAACAACACAACAAATCCTCCGCGTCGTTGAATACATAACACACGGATACAACACAAGCAAGGCAACTGGGGCAGTGTTCCTGGACATCGAAAAGGCTTTCGATCGTCTATGGCACAACGGCCTAATACGCAAACTCAGTGACGCAGGGTTCCCCGACGGGCTCGTACGTCTCATACACTCATATCTCACGGACAGGAGTTTCAACACTGACGTGCAGGGCAAACAATCGACACGACATGGTATACAGGCAGGAGTACCCCAAGGAAGTATCCTAGGGCCCTTACTGTTTAACCTCTACATCAACGACCTCCCAGCTACACATAACACGACGGTAGCAATCTACGCGGATGACACTGCCATCCTTGCGCAAGATTGGAAGCCGTCTAACATTAACTCACGACTACAGACCGCACTCAGAACGGCGGAGCCTTGGCTGGTGAAATGGCGTGTTAGAGTAAACGTCGACAAGTGCGAGGCCGTTCTGTTCACTAGAAGACCGAAGCAACTGCGCAAACATCAGCACTGCAACCCTATTACACTACACACACGCCCAATACGTTTCCGCGAGAAGGTCAAATACCTCGGTGTCTGGCTGGACAGGAAACTACTCTGGGGGGACCACATTCAACACGTGGCCAACAAAGCTAACGCGAGGCTCAAACAACTCTACCCTATGCTTAACAGGCGTAGCACACTAAACAGGAGGGTGTCTAGGTCCATGTACATGACACTTATTAGACCCCTGATGACGTACGCAACCCCTGTCTGGGGATACGCTGCGCCAACTCGCCTGCGCCGTCTGCAGCTCATACAGAACAAAGTACTCAAAATCATAAGCAACGCTCCGCGCTACACACGCATCGCGGACCTTCACCGGGAATACCGGCTAGATACTATCTTGCAGGTATTCCAAAAACTCTCCACACTACTGTACAATAACACGAGACACTCGCGCAACCCGTTTATCCTTTCTCTGGGTAACTACGACCACAACCATAGATGGAAGCATAACAGACCAAAGACATTACTGGCTAGGAACTGAACATCTATGGTCTATAGAACGCTAACACGACAGTACTGGCGAGCCCCTGCAACACAGTTATTACTGGAAATCCAGATGTGCGACTAGCCGAAAAACAGGCAACCGCAGGGAAACCGTACTGTACACAGCACGCAAACCAGCCACACACACCCCCCTACACAGTCCGTGAGCCGATCTATGACCGATCGCCCACTAATCCACAACGACCTTGAACTGTTGCAGGGACGCAGCAACTGCAGCAAGCGCCGCAACAAGCTCCAACAACGACAAAGGTAACGATGCACGATACCTCGAACTAACACAACCACACCTTGCATGCACTGTCGCAGATAGCAAGCCGCTACTGCCCTTAATACCCGTCCTACTGTCGCAGAGGTTTTTTTCCCTTGGCGCTGGCCTTGGCACTTTTTTTCCTCTGATCTTACAACCGCTACCCTTCGATCGCTTTCGACCACTTCTATCTCCTGATGGACCATGTTAATGAGTAGTCTTACCCAGACGCATGGATAACATCACAGCCTGCATCCTGTGACGCCTGATTCAAAACTAACACGCATACGGAGGTGACAGTAGAACTTTTGTGTTGGTCACCACGTTGGTGCGGGCGTGGAGGGGCCCCATCCTTTAAAAAAAAAAGTTTGAAGCATCAGTTATATCTCCTTTCTTGAGTAGTGGGTTCATTTTGTTGGGCTGTATTCTGTCTGGGACAGTACCTTGTAGAAGGGATTCATTAAATACGTGTCAAAGTATTACACAGATGGCATCATGAAAATGTTTAAGTATTTAATAGAAATATTATCAAAGCCAGATGAATTTTTGTTTTGCATTTTATTTATGATCATTTTCACCTCGCTAACCATAACAGGCACTATGTGCACGTGACTTATTTTGCACAATCCATACTCCTTGAGGAGGTGCATAGCCTCAATGACCAAGTCCTTACAGTTGGTTTCCTCAGAAGCTGTTGGGAAGTGCTCATTAAGGACACTTGCAAATGCATCGCTTTCTGTAATAAAATTACCACACTGCCTAATTCTTATGCTGAATACTCTATCATATTTTTTTCACCAGTCCCTTTTGATGACACTCCACATAGTTTTTATTTTGTTGTTTGAGTTGTCTATATCACATTTAATATTTAAGGTTTGGAACACTTTATAATTCTTTTTATGATTTTACAATACAATCTACAGTGTTCTTTTATTGCAGGCTCATAAGAACATCTTTGTTATAACATGCCTCTCTTTCTTTGTCTTACATGATATTTCTATCCCATTTGCAATCCAGGGTTTCATTTTGAAAGCCTTGGGATTAATTTTTACAGTTTTCTTGTGAAATACTCTTTCAAACTGGAACATGAGTTCATCTGTGAATACATTAAATTTAATATTAACATTTATTTCTTTATATACTGGGCTCCAGTCAGCCTGTTACAAGAGCTGATTAAAATTTTCAAATATATCAACATTGAATGTTCTGAAAGACCAAAAAACTGGCTTGTGGTTAATGCTAAAACCTATGTTATTAAGAATAAGTAACTTCACATCATGGTCAGTGAGACCACTGAGAATTTTACTTGCAATACTAAGAATACTATTAAGTTATCATTAAAGATGTGGTCAATAAGGCTTACATGGGTATCAATCACTCGTGTAGGAAATTCAACTGCTGGAGTTAAAGGTTTGCAGCAAATGTTCCAGTTCTTTTTTTCTAGTGTTGTCTGTAAGGAAGTTTACATTAAAGTCACCATAATGACTGACTGCTTAGCCTTTGAATACATTTTTACCAAAACTGATTAAACCTGTTGAAAAGAAACACACGTTTTCCCTACAGGAGTCCTACATATCCTCACCATTATAGTAGATCTATTAGAAGCACAAATTTCAGGTCCACAGGCTTCAAAATGAAAATTTTCACAATACATTTGTGAGCTACACACCTTTGACAGATGTTGCAGCTCCACCATTCTTTATATTTGATCTACAGTAACTATCAGCTAAGACATAACCTCCAACTGAGGCATCAGCGTGGCGATTCTTATAAGGTGCTCTGTGAAACAATTAATAGGCTTGGGCAATGGAGTGATTTTCATTTATGTTGAGAACCAAAAGCTTCAATTTACCTCTAAGGCTCCTGATATTCTGGCGGAATATACATAATTTATTTCCCCCTGGGGGGCCACAACTCTTTCGTGGATACGTGCGTAGCGGGCACGGGACCCCGAACTAGTGTGGCTCTCTTTCCTTTCCAGGCTGCATACCTTCCTTTTCCACATCCTTCCCCATCCCCCATCTCCCCCCCCTCACCACCACCTCTTCCCTTCCTTTTCTCCCCCTCTGGGAGTATGTTTAGTGCCTACGTCTGGAGACGGATGCTCAAAACTGTAGAACAGTCTCTCCTCTTCACTTTCTGCGCTGGCAAGTCTTTGTCCTTCCTTTGTCCTCCTCTTTCCCTTACCTCTTCTCTTTACCCTTTTCTCCGCTGCGGCATTTGAGACCTCTCTTCTTTCCGTTCCCTTACTTCGTTCCTCCCTTTCTGCATAGACGGTGACAGGGTAACACGTAATTCCCTGCCCTGGGTAGACAGGTAGGACACGTACGTACCCCTTGGTAATGGCCAGGCCTGGGGAGGGGTGATTATCCAAGCTCATACCTTCCAAAAGTGCCGATTGGTCCCTCCGTCCGTTTCTCGGGAGGTGTGACCTGAGGTGTGAACAATCACCTAAGGTGGGAGTGCCCTCGGAGAGGGCCCCCACAAGGAAGGAACATGCCATCAGAGACGCCGGTAATCATTGGGGATACTTCTGCGATGGTTTCCTCATCATCTACTATGTCTGCTCACAAGCAAAAGTTAAATGAGTCTCAGCCATGGACAATTCTTCCATCAGTGCAACAGTTCCTTGTTGTTTCTCAGTTGGACGAAGGTCAAGACTTCTCCACAGTCAACCCTTTCATTATTCAGAAATGTGTCGATGCAATTGCAGGTCCTGTAAAGTCTTGTTCCTGATGGCACCTTGTTGTTAGAAACAGTCAGTGCCCCCCAGGCACAAAAATTGCTGCGTACTTCACTGCTACACACCTTCCCTGTCTGGGTGGAAGTGCACTGCACTTTAAATTCATCATGTGGGGTGGTTTATACACACTCCCTCGATGGATTGTCTGATGAAGGAATTCAAAATTACCTCTCTGACCAGGGCATAATGGCTGTTCATCGAGTCATGAACAGGGTTGACAAGGACATGATTCCAACCCGTACTGTCTCCTTGACATTTGACAGAGTTCAACTTCCATCAAACATAAAAGTGGGCTATGGGATACTTTCCATTCGCCCTTACATCCCAAACCCTACACGTTGCGATCAGTGTCAGCAGTTCAATCATACCAGCCAGCCATGTTCCAATCTGGCCAAATGCGTTACGTGTGGCAAAGATGCCCGTGAGGGTGCTTGTCCACGTCCATCCCCTCACTGCATCAACTGTATGAGTGACCACGCTGCTTCCTCTAGAGATTGCTCCATTTTTAAAGACGAACGGCTCAATCAGGAAATCAGAGTGAAGGGAAAGGTGTCGACCTTTGCTGCTCGAAAGTTATTTGCCAGTCGAAAGCCCACTGTGCCTCACGCAGGTAAATACAGCACTGTCCTTGCCTCTCCTCAGCCTAGAAAGGAGGCAGCCACACAGACTTGTGATCTCACTTTTAGTGCCATGGTCATCAGGTCGGCCAGAGCGAAGATCGCCCGTTCAACCTCCCCACTCTCACCTGCTCACTCTATGGCTCACCCTTCATCGGGTTCTGCTAAATCACGAGCCCCAAAATCAGACACCCGAACTTCCAAAAAAGAGCCTACTCCTGAAGATTGTTTACGTACCCCAACTTCACAACCATTGGTTCCTCCTTCACCTAAACATCATATTTCCAAGAAGGCTAATAAGAAACCCAGTTCATCTCCTTCTCCGCCACGGCGTGTGTCATCCACAGCACCACCTGGTGGTAACCACCCTCAGCCGTCTTCTGTGTCGCCAAGGCACAATGCTGATGGCCGCTCAACCGACTGATCGCTGGTGGCAGCAGCTGCTTCCGAACAACCTATGGATCAGGATCTTCCGCCTTCGGCTGAATGCCATTCCACGCTGTCGGCCGCCGGCCACTGGCTCTGAACAGTCGTTGAGTTGAGGACAACCTTGGTCACATTCTTCCCTTTTCTGTTCACTCTATGACCACCCATTGGAATATCCACAGTATTCGAATCAATCAGGATGAATTATTGATCATCTTACGATCCTACTCACCAGTCATAATCTGTCTTCAGGAAACAAAGATGCGTCCCCACGATCGCTTTGTTTTGCCTCATTTTCAGTCAGTCCGATTTGATCTCCCCTCTGTTGCTGCCACTCCATACTGTCCATTGTCACCCAATCTCCTTAAACAGTTCCTTCCAAGCTGTTGCTGTCTGTCTTTCCCTTTCTGGACACACTTTCTCTCTTTGTACTGTATACATTCCAGCGTACACACCAATGGTAAGAGCTGATCTCCTTCATCTTCTTGGTCAGCTTCCACCCCCCTATTTGCTGGTTGGGGACTTCAATGCCCACCACCAACTTTGGGGATCTCTGCGTCCTTGTCCGTGTAGCTCACTATCGATAGACGTCTTCCTCCAAGTGGATCTTGTTTGCCTCAACACTGGGGATCCTACAGTTTTGTCTGCCTCCATGACAAATTTCACTCATCTGGACCTTTCGGTCGGTACTGTTCCGCTAGCTCGACGCTTTGAATGGTTCACTCTTGCTGATGCACACTTGTGTGACCACTTTCCCACATTCCATGTGTCCTTAGATTGCAGCCACAACTGCCATATATGGGCCTGAGATGCTGGAAGTTTGGCCTAGCCGACGAATCTACAAGCTGCAAATGCCGCCATCAGGCCTCTAGTAGCTTGTAAGCGATGAACTGCTGCCATTTTAGTTTTATTCTCGCACCCTCACACAGATGATGGGACACACAATTCGACTCACATTGGATACTACAGGCTCGATGAAAACGTGTCTCCAACACGGTAATAACGCCTTCAGGACTATAGTAGCTTGCAACTGATTACCTACTGCCCCTCTACGGTGATACTCGCAACCCCAATCTGACAGTGCGACACAGTAATTGCATCGCGATTGCGCACTACAGGCTCCCTTCATGAGTCTCTCCAAAAGGAAAATACTGCCCTGTGGACTCTAGTAGCTTGTAACCTATGAACAATTGAAACTTTATTGTTATTCCCACACCCTCACACTGGCGATGCGTCAAAGAAATTTCTTCGCGAATTCATAGTACAGGCTCGCTCTCAACGTATCCTCAAGAAACTAATACCGGCCTCAGGTCTTGAAATCGAAAAACCACTGCCCCTTTACTATTATTCCCGCACACTCACACTGACGATGAGATACTGAAATTACTTTGGGAATGCATACTACAGGCTCGCTTCCGACGTATCACCAAGATAAAAATAACGCCCTCATGACTCTAGGAGGTTGTAACCGATGAACTGCTGCTCCTGAACTGTTATTCTCGCACTCTTACTACGATAATGCTACACAAAATTGCTTTGTGATTCCATACCACAGGCTCGCTGCCGACGTACCTCCAAGGGACTAATGTGATCCTCAGGACTCCACAAGCTCGTAACCGATGCACCACTGCCCCTTTACTGTTATTCTCGCACCCTCACACTGACGAGGTGGTCCGTGTCTTAACCATGTCAATCATTTCGGCAGCAGAGGCTGCCATCCCCCGCTCTTATGGACTCCCTCGGAGTCAGGCTGTACCCTGGTGGTCGCCGGAGATTGCTGAGGCTATTCGCGACCGTAGGCGGGCCCTCCAGCGTCATAGGCGGCACCCGTCTCTAGAGACCCTCATCGCCTTGGCCCATCGTCTTATTGCACGGCGCAAGCAGGAGTGCTGGGAGAGGTATGTCTCATCCTTGGGCTCCCGTGTCTCCCCCTCGCTCATGTGGTCCCGGATCCGGCGGATTTATGGATACCAGACCCCTATGGGTGTCCCTGGGATCTCCTTGGACGGCGCTGTCTGCACGGACGCTGCTGCCATTGCTGAACGCCTTGCTGCGCACTTTGCTAAGAGCTCTGCGACTGCAACTTATCCCCCCGCCTTTCGCTCTCTAATGGAGCGAGCCGAGCAGACGCCGTTATCATTCCACACACGTCGTTCTGAAAAATACAATGCTCCTTTCAGCGAGAGGGAATTCCTCGCTGCCCTCGCCGATTGCCCTGATACGGCACCAGGACCAGACTGCATCCATGCACAGATGCTGAAGCATCTCTCCAGGGACTGCCAGAGACACATCCTCACCATCTTTAACTGCATTTCGAGCGTGGGCGTGTTCCCGCCGCAATGGCGAGAGGGTGTTATTGTCCCCATCTTGAAGCCCAGTGCGGACCCACTGGCGATGGACAGCTATCGTCCCATTACCCTCACCAACGTTTTGTGCAAATTGCTCGAACGTATGGTGGGGCGGCGTTTGTGTTGGGTCCTTGAGTCGTGCGGTCTCCTCGCTCCATCCCAGGGTGGCTTCCGTCGGGGCCGGTCTGCAGCGGACAATTTGGTGCGGCTGGAATCTGCTATCCGTACGGCCTTTGCCCGACGTCAGCATCTCGTTGCTGTCTTTTTTGATCTGCGGAAGGCGTGTGACACCACATGGAGGCATCACATCCTTGCTACGTTGCATGAGTGGGGTCTTTGTGGTCGGCTTCTGGCTTTTCTTCAAACCTTTTTATTGCGCCGCTCTTTCCGGGTGCAAGTCGGTGCCACCTCTAGTTCCTCTTGTACACAAAAAATGGGGCCCTGCAAGGCTCGGTGTTGAGCGTCTCCTTATTTCTAGTGGCCATTAATGGTCTGGCTGCAGCCGTGGGGTCGTCAGTGTCTCCTTCTTTGTATGCCGACGACTTCTGCATCTCCTTTAGCTCCACGACTACTGGAGTCGCCGAACGCAGGCTGCAAGTAGCCGTTCGCAAGGCAGCATCACGGGCGCTGACTCATGGTTTTCAGTTCTCTGCAGCCAAGACTCGAGTTATGCACTTCTGCAGGCATCGGACGGTCCACCATCATCCTGAACTTTACCTCAACGGCCACCTGCTTGAAGTGATGGACACATGCCGCTTCTTAGGACTCGTCTTTGATGCCCGGCTCACATGGGTTCCTCATATTACTCAGCTGAAGCAAAAGTGCTGGCGGCACCTCAACGCCCTCCGCTGCCTGAGCCACACGTCTTGGGATGCGGATCGCTGCATGCTGTTGTGATTGTACAGGGCCCTTGTGCAGTCCAGGCTTGATTATGGGAGCCTGGCCTATGGGTCTGCATCACCCTCCGTGTTGACGTTGTTAGACCCCATACACCACTGTGGGGTTCGGCTTGCAACTGGCGCTTTTCGTACGAGCCCCATGGATAGTCTACTGGTGGAGGCCGGGGTTCCCCCGCTGCGGATTCGCCGCCATCAATTGCTCACCAACTATGCTGTCCACGTGCATTGCTCGCCGGGCCATCCCAATTGTCGCCTGATTTTCCCTGCCATGGTCCTCCATCTGCCCGAAAGGCAACCTAGGTCTGCGCTTTCCATAGCTGTCCGTGTCCAGTCCCTGCTGTCGGAACTGGGGTCATTCCCTCTTCTGCCTCCCTTCCGGGTGAGTGCACCTACGCCTCCCTGGTGTTTGCCCCTGCCGTCCGTCCGTCTGGACTTGGCACAGGGACCCAAGGACTCGGTTCCGCCTGTGGCCCTCCGTCGCCGTTTTCTTGCACTCTTTGCCTCATTTTCGGGCTGTGAGACTGTCTACACTGATGGTTCCCTGGTTGAATGTCGCACTGCCTACGCTTTTGCTCACGCTGCCCATGTTGAACAGCGCTCCTTGCCAGCTGGCTGCTGTATTTTTACTGCAGAGCTGGTGGCCATATTGCGCGCTCTTGAGCATATGTGTTCCTGCTCAGGTACGTCCATTGTCATCTACAGTGACTCCCTGAGCGGCCTCCAGGCCATCGACCGCTGCTATACCTCTTCTCCTCTGGTGTCCTCTATTCTGGAGTCTATTTCCGCCATTACCCGTTCTGGTCGTTCGGTGGTCTTTGTATGGACGCCAGGTCACATTGGCATACCGAGGAACGAACGTGTTGACAGGCTGGCCAAAGGGGCGATCGACGCCCCAGCTTTGGAGATCGGCCTCACGGCTCGCGATCAGCAGCTGGTGTTGCGCCGTAAGGTGCTTGGGATGTGGACTGCTGAGTGGCGTGGCATGACATCCTCGAATAAACTGCGGGCTGTTACGGAGACGACTGATGTGTGCCGCTCCTCCCTGCGGGCTTCTCGCAGGGACTCTGTCATCCTGTGTCGGCTCCGCATCGGCCATACCTACCTGACGCACGGCCATCTTTTGTGTCATGAGGATCCCCCCTGTGTCGGTGTGGGTCCCGGCTGACAGTAGCCCACATTTTGTTGGAGTGTCCCCGACTGCGCACCCTACGGCTGTCTTTTAGTCTCCCGGGCACTTTGCCTTTGGCTATCTGCGACGATACCTCCATCGCTGATGACGTTTTAAATTTTATCCGTGGTAGTCCTTTTTATGGTTCCATTTAGGGAGGTCCTGAACCTTTCCCTTTCCGTGTCTTTTGTCCTCGCGTCTCTCAAAATTTGTTGCTGTTTTGGTGTGTAATCTGATGGTTGACTCTTTCCCTTTTTTTTGTTCTCGTGGTCAGTCAACCAGTCTCCGGCCACCTTCTTTTCTTCTGTTTCTTTCTGTTTCTTTCTGTCTGGTGTTCATCTGTTCTCTTCTGGTCTGTAGTGTTTGTTGCTGCTTTTGTGTTCTTTTACTGCCTGGCGGGTAGTCTCCTCCCCCCTTTGATTTTTACCTGCTCCGCAAATTTTCGGCTCGCCTGTTTTTGGAGTGGGGGACTGATGACCTTCGCTGTTTAGTCCCCCTTAAACATCCCAACAACCACCATTTCCTCCTGCCCCCTTCTAGCTCTGTCCACCTCCTCCTCCTGCCCCCTTATCCCTCTGTCCACCTCATCCCCCAGCCACCTCCTCTATCCGTCAACCTCCTCCCCCAGCCCCCTCCTCTCTCCATCAACCTCCTCCCCCAGCCCCCTCCTCTCTCCGTCAAACTCCTCCCCCAGCCCCCTCCTCTCTCCGTCAACCTCCTCCCCCAGCCCCCTCCTCTCTCCGTCAACCTCTTCCCCCAGCCCCCTCCTCTCTCTGTCAACCTCTTCCCCCAGCCACCTCCTCTCACCTTCAACCTCCACCCCCAGCCCTCTCCTCTCTCCGTCAACCTCCTCCCCCAGCCCCCTCCTCTCTCCGTCAACCTCCTCCCACAGCCCCCTCCTATCTGTGTCAACCTCCTCCTCCAGCCCCCTCCTCTCTGTGTCAACCTCCTCCTCCAGCCCCCTCCTCTCTGTGTCAACCTCCTCCTCCAGCCCCCTCCTCCCTCTGTCAACCTCCTCCTCCAGCACCCTCCTCCCTCTGTCCGTCTCATCGTCCTCCTACTGCCCCCTCCTCCCTCTGTCCGTCTGGTCGTCCTCCTACTGCCCCCTCCTCCCACTGTCCGTCTCGTCGTCCTCCTACTGCCCCCTCCTCCCTCTGTCCGTCTCGTCGTCCTCCTACTGCCCCCTCCTACCTCTGTCCGTCTACTCATCCTCCTACTGCCCCCTCCTCCTTCTGTCCGTCTACTCGTCGTCCTACTGTACCCTCCTCCCTCTGTCCGTCTACTCGTCCTCCTACTGCCCCCTCCTCCCTCTGTCCATCTACTCGTCCTCCTACTGCCCCCTCCTCTCTCTGTCCATCTACTCGTCCTACTACTGCCCCCTCCTCCACTGTCCGACTACTCGTCCTACTCCTGCCCCCTCCTCCCTCTGTCCAACTACTCGTCCTACTCCTGCCCCATCCTCCCTCTGTCCGTCTACTCGTCCTCCTACTGCCCCCTCCTCCCTCTGTCCGTCTACTCGTCCTCCTACTGCCCCCTCCTCCTTCTGTCCGTCTACTCGTCCTCCTACTGCCCCCTCCTCCCTCTGTCCGTCTACTCGTCCTACTACTGCCCCCTCCTCCCTCTGTCCGTCTACTTGTCCTACTACTGCCCCCTCTTCCCTCTGTCCGTCTACTCGTCCTCCAACTGCCCCCTCCTCCCTCTGTCCGTCTACTGCCCCCTCCTCCCTCTGTCCGTCTACTGCCCCCTCCTCCCTCTGTCCGTCTACTGCCCCCTTCTCCCTCTGTCCGTCTACTCGTCCTCCTACTGCCCCCTCCTCCCTCTGTCCGTCTACTCGTCCTTCTTCTGCCCCCTCCGCCCGCTGTCCGTCGCCTCGTCCTCCTACTGCCCCCTCCTCCCTCTGTCCGTCGCCTCGTCCTCCTACTGCCCCTTCCTCCCTCTGTCCGTCTACTCGTCCTCCTACTGCCCCCTCCTCTCTCTGTCCATCTACTCGTCCTCCTACTGCCCCCTCCTCTCTCTGTCCGTCTACTCGTCCTCCTACTGCCCCCTCCTCCCTCTGTCCGTCTACTCGTCCTCCTACTGCCCCCTCCTCCCTCTGTCCGTCTCCTCGAGCTCCTACTGCCCCCTCCTCTCGCTGTCCGTCTCCTCGTCCTCCTACCGCCACCTCCTCCCACTGTCCGTCTCGTCGTCCTCCTACTGCCCCCTCCTCCCGCTGTCCGTCGCCTCGTCCACGTACTGCTCCCTCCTCCTGCTGTCCGTCGCCTCGTCCACCTACTGCCCCCTCCACCCTCTGTCCGTCTCCTCGCCCGCCTACTGCCCCCTCCTCCCTCTGTCTGTCTCGTCGTCCTCCTACTGCCCTCTGCTCCTCACTCTGTCCACTTCCTCGTCCTCCTACAGCCCTCTCCTCCTCACTCTGTCCTCCTCCTCCTCCTCACTCTGTCCTCCTCCTCCTCCTCCTCCTCCTCCTCCTCCACTTCCCCCTCCTCCTCCTCCTCCTCCTCACTCTGTCCTCCTCCTCCTCCTGCTCCTCCTCCTCCTGCTCCTCCTCCTCCTGCTCCTCCTCCTCCTCACTCTGTCCACCTCCTCCTCCTCCTCCTCCTCCTCCTCCTCCTGCCCCCTTCTCACTCTGTCCATCTCATCCTCCTGCTCCCCCTTCTCACTCTGTCCTCCTCCTCCTTCTCCTCCTCCTCCTCCTCCTCCTCCTGCCCCCTTCTCACTCTGTCCTCCTCATCCTCCTCCTGCCCCCTTCTCACTCTGTCCTCCTCATCCTCCTCCTGCCCCCTTCTCACTCTGTCCTCCTCATCCTCCTCCTGCCCCCTTCTCACTCTGTCCTCCTCATCCTCCTCCTGCCCCCTTCTCACTCCGTCCTCCTCATCCTCCTCCTCCCCCTTCTCACTCTGTCCTCCTCTCCCTCCCCCTCCTCTCCCCCTCCTCTCTCTCTCTCTTCTGCTCCCCCCTCCTCTCCCTCCTCTGCTCCCCCCTCCTCTCCCTCCTCTGCTCCCCCCTCCTCTCCCTCCTTAGCTCCCCCTCCTCTGCCTCCTCCTCCCCCTCCTCTGCCTCCTCCTCTCCCTCCTCTGCCCCCTCTCCCTCCTTCTCCTCTGCCCCCTCTCCCTCCTTCCCCTCTGCCCACTCTCCCTCCTTCTTCTCTGCCCTCCTGCCTCCCTCCTGCCTCCTGCCTCCCTCCTCCCTCTGCCCTCCTGCCTCCCTCCTCCCTCCTCCCTCTGCCCTCCTGCCTCCCTCCACCCTCCTCCCTCTGCCCTCCTGCCTCCCTCCTGCCTCCCTCCTGCCTCCCTCCTCCCTCTTCCCTCTGCCCTCCCTCCTGCCTCCCTCCTCCCTGTGCCCTCCCTCCTGCCCCCTCCTCCCTCCTCCCTGTGCCCTCCCTCCTGCCTCCCTCCTCCCTCCTCCCTGTGTCCTCCTGCCTCCCTCCTCCCTGTTCCCTCTTCCCTCTGCCCTCCTCCCTCTTCCCTCTGCCCTCCTCCCTCTTCCCACTGCCCTCCTCCCTCTTCCCTCTGCCCTCGTCCCTCTTCCCTCTACCCTCCTCCCTCTTCCCTCTGCCCTCCTCCTTCTTCCCTCTGCCCTCCTCCCTCTTCCCTCTGCCATCCTCCCTCCCTCCTCCCTCCTCCCTCTGCCCTCCTGCCTCCCTCCGCCATCCTGCCTCCCCCCTTCTCCCGCCGGCTCACCCCTTCTCCCGCCGGATCCAGCCAGGCCTCCCTCCCTCCCTTCCCTCCGCCTCTTTTTTTCTCTTCCATCCCCCTCCTGCTCCTCGCCCACCTCCTCCCTCTGGCCACCTACTGCTTCCCCCTATCTCTGTCCACTCCCACTGTTCTTCTCCTTTCCCTCCTCATCCCCTCTTTTCTCACCAAACCCCCTTCACCTTCCCTCCCTCCATCATTCTCCCTCCCTCCGTCGTCCTCCTCCTCCTCCCCTCCTCCTCATGTCCACCCCTATTCTGCTCCCTTTCTCTATCCATCACCCCAGTGTTTCTCCCATCCCCATTCCAGTGGAAGGTTGTTTGTTTTACCCATACAGTACTTTTCTCCATATGGTGAACTACATGTGTATCAAGCTCAGTTGAAACTGATCTAGGGGCTTAGGTGGAGATTTTGAATTTATGCATATGTCATACATATGGCACACACATATGTTAGATTTTCTGCTGTTTTTCACTATACGACTCCATGGGGAATGTTAAATTTATCTACTGGCCATGTTGTTTGATATTTGGTCCCAAAACACATTAGCAAAACTATTACTTTTCTGCAATGCTCAATCTCACGACCTGGTTGACACACTGAGCAGCACAAATAAGAGACTTATTGCAGTTCATACTTTTAAAAGCATTCCAAGTCAAGTGAATACAGGAAATAAATACCAACTGGCCACTTTTGAACATTTGTTACCTCTTCTCATCCACACACCCACCCCTCGTGGTAGTAGAAAATCTTACTCAAACAGTATTTTTGAGTAAACAAGAATTCATATACCCAACAAATTTGGTTGAAATTTCATTTGTATCCCTATGAAATGTGGCTACCTCTTAACCCAACAGTGCTTCTTTACAGATAGGAAGTAACCAGTTAACTCCCAGATCTGTAAGCAATTGAGCTACCCTGCATAAAGCAGCTTTCAACTTCTGATTACACATATCATAATGTGTTAAATATTTGTAATTGGATATGTACACAAGATAAAGTTTAGAAATGGTTTGAAATTATGTTGAAAGGTTGCAGGAAGTCACTATGTGCCTTCATTATCAAATACTGGATAACTACTGTCTGAGTAATTTGGACTCCATTTTAAGAAGAGTTAGTTTTTCGTGTAACTCAGTGTTTATGTTATCATATCTCCTAAAAGGTGAAGCATACGGTGCTATATGTTTGAAGATCCTTTCAGTGGTATATGTAGATACTGCCTGCGAAATATTTCGTGAATAGTTAATTAGTAAGGAAGTAATATTTTCCATTCTATTTTGGGTAGGTAGAAAACTGTTTATGATTGATAACTCAAATTGGTGGCAACACAGAGATTGGTGGAAGAAATAAATGGTTCCTGAGGTCAAAAATGGTGTAGTTCATGAAGTGAACAGCTAACAGAAAACAAGTCCAGAGCATAGCAAAGTTATCTTAACTGTATATGTGTAGTCCAGGAAACAGTCCAAACCAAAAATGTAATTTGAGGCAAGGTCAAAGCTCTGCTGATCAATGGCATGTATATAATGCTTCAGTTAAGTACCAAGACTGAATGGCAAGTTTTGGGAAATGGTATTTACAGGCAGTCTTGCATCAGTGGATGGCTCCACATGGCATGCTTGTTGTTGTGGCGCCTCACGTGGGAGAGATATGCCACTGGAGTATGCAGCCTAAGTATCTCCAACCTATTCTCCATATACTAACCCCCCCCATAATCATCACATTGGGCTGGAAATGGCCTGACCTGTGCTAACTTTGTAGAGGAAGGTGAGAGCTCTGATAAAGGTTCCCATCAAAGGCCATCAACAAGACTGGCCAGGTCCAATGCCTGTGCAGGCAGTGATACCACCAACCAGTCTGGGCACAGATTGGTCCTGTCTGCAGGGGAGTGGGTGCCAGCCATGTAGAAGATGGGAACAATAATTTGGCCTCCATTGACACCTGAGTCTGAAGACTTTCCACCTCTGTTGATTATGTGGTGAGGGGGTCACTGGTGTTTGTGGCAGCAGAAAGTGGCCTAGGTGGTGGAAGTGGTTCCATCTCAGTTGGCTATTATTACTGATCCTTCTTGACATCCTATCAACGCCAAACATGAGGTCATAGGTTTTAGCAGAAGCAGGCAGGCTGTTGGACAGGTATGTCCCATGTCCAGTTACGTAGATGTCACCCATTTGCCAGCTGAGGGGAAAGTGGGTGACTCAATATGATGAGAGTTGGTTTTGATGCCTGACTGGATGCTTCTAGCTCATTGCAACCCCAAACATTTGCCACCCCTTTTCACCAGTGACAGTGCCTTGAGATAACCCAGGTTCTGTCTGAAAGTACGGCCCAGACTTGGGAGCTTGTGCAGTAAGGTGGCTGAGTGCACTGCTGGAGAGCCAACTGAGCCAGGTGCAGCAGGTCAAAGAGGGTGCACCAATTCAAAATTTTGGTCAGGATACATCCATTAACAGCAGTGGACCAGTAGCTGATGAGGAAGCTGGTGCATGTGCCCCCAGAGTTGCACATAGGTATTTTGAAGGTCCTGACCATTTGCTCAGCTTCCAAATTGGAAGTGGGGTGGAAAGGAATGTTTGTCAGATGCTCAATGCCATTGCTTTGATAAAAATCTTAAAATGCAAATGCAGTACACTGAGCTCCATTGTGAGAAACCAGAGTGGAAGGTGCACCATCTACTGCAAATATAATGAATAGGGCACAGGTGGTAACTGCTGTGGTGGTGGTAAACATTCATGCCACATTGGTAGAGTCAGAGAGGACATCGACAAGTCCCAACCATATTCTCCTCATAAACATAAAGCAAAATCAATATGCATTCTTTGTTGGGGCAGTCAGGATGCAGCCGAGGGTGGAGCTGATTGAGTGTGGCTGCAGCTCAATTAGTTCCAGATGGTGTGTTTTATGATGGCGTGAATACTAGGCCAGGACACATTACACTATACTACTGCCTTCATTATACACATTCATCAATGTAGAGATTGGAGGAGCAGAGCATGAGAGGAACTGCCATCTGACATTCAGAAGCATCCATAGCCAACAAAGTGACACTGTCAGTGACATTAAGACCGTGTTGTAATAAAAAAATAAGTGCAACATGCCAGGTTGGTGGCCTTAGATAGGTGGTCTAACCAACCTCATGATACACAGTATCCTGTGCAGTAGTTGATAACAGGTTGTTCACATGCTGTAATTAATTGAGAATTGATGAGGCTGTGTCACTGGTTGGCACCCAAGACAAAACAAAGCACTTCATGCTTTTTAAACTCTGTCTCTGAGTCACGCAGCAATTGAGAAAGTGCTTCAGCATTGTGCTGCATGGTGGAGTGACAATGAATGCATAGGTATAATTGCTCAGGAACAATGCATGCCATTGTAAACACTGTAATTAAGGAAGGCAAGAGTGGCCAAACTGTAAAATATGGGGCTTGTGAACGATGATGAGGTGAAACTTGGTACTGTGAAGATATATTTGAAACTTTCTGATGCTGTATATGATAACCAACACTTCTTTTACAGCTTGCAACTAATTCATCTGTGCTGCATTTAGAATTTTAAATGTAAACACAATGCCCTGTTCCATGCCATCAGCATATTTATGTGACAGCACTCCTACAGTAACACAATCTAACATATTAGTGGAAAGTGTTAAACATTTGGCAGGATAGAACATTGTTAAACAAGGGGCTGGGCCAAGGTACTTTTCATGTTACATGAAAGTTTTCTGGCATGCCTCTGACCACATGATCTTTTGACAAATGATGAAGCAGGTGGCAAATCTATATTGGAAGTAAACTTTGCATAATAATTTACTTTGTCAAAGAACAATTGTAGTTCTTGTGAGGTCCTTTGGATCTGGTAAGATAGTGATGTATCCACATGATCCTGTGTGGACATGAGTCCTCTTTTACTTAATGTAAGCCCTAGGTCCATGAAATCCAGCTCAGACCATGGTCTTGGAGTCATTCCAACTACTCCTGTAGGCTGTGCAGGTGCTGCTCCCATGTGTCTCCATTAATTAGCATGTAATCTAAAGTGTTAACTCAGTTGGGGATACCATGCATGAATCACTCAAGATATCTCTGAAACATCACAGGAGTGGTTACAACTCCAACTGGCAACCTTGTTTAACAATATGTACCATAAGCTGTATTAATCACTAAACACTCTTTCTTCTAATCATCTACAGATATCATGAAGTAGACATTAGCAAGGTCTGTCTTTGAAAAATAATGGCCCCCAGCAAATTTTTCTAACAATTTCTCAGGCCTAGATTTGGATACAGATTGAAATTTCCTTGAACATAAACAGTAGGCTTACAATGGTCACAAATTTGAAGTGGTCTATTTAGTTTCTAAACTAAGACCATGGGCATTTCCCACTGGCTGAACAATACTGGAGATATCACTCTCATACTCTACAACCTAGCTAATTCAGATTTAACTTGCTTGTACATGGCGAAAGTAATAGAAAGAATTCTACAAACTTAGGCACTGTCAATTGCTTTATGCCTACATGGGCATGTTATCCTGTTGCACAAAATAATGTAGTTCAAACAGTTATTTGTATTCCACATATAATGTATCAAGTTCTGTGAATGGTACTGCAGTTGAAACTAGATTTACCTGGTCCTGAATTTGAAAACCAAAGGGCATGAATATGTGCAGGCCAGTTATTTTAGTTGTTGTCCAAGAGTTGACTACTAGCTTGGTTAGTTTCCAAGCTACATTTTAATACTTAGCTTCAGCTATGATCTGGCCCCACAGTTGGAGTGACGGCCATTACACATCACCACTCTGCACTGAGGTGAATCAGATGTGGGAAGTCAATGAACTGGTATGTGTCCTCATTAATTAGAGACACAACTACACCTGTGTCCAACTGGAGATCCACTATCTCTCCATTAATGTCCAGTTGCAACAAGCACCTCAGCATCCTGTCTGCAACAATTGACATAATGGAAATGGCAGTGATGCCATTGATGCCATGAGCCACAGTTTCAACAAGATTTGATGGCATGAACTTCTCTGTGACCCTTTGTAAAAATGGAGGTGAGAAACTGTTGTGTGAACCACCACTTGCTTTCAGATACACCAACAGGGAACAAGGAACTTCTGTTTCAGCATTTATGATGAGGGCACTAACTACTGACTCCCATGGGCCAGATGAAAATGTGCTCAGTAAATTGTATAATGACATTGACTAAAATTCATCAGTTGGTCATAGAGCACTACAATGCCTAATATTACCAACGACATTGACACTAGCAGAATTGTGAAACATAGCTTGCCCTGACACATTTACTTCATGATCTTTGGTATGTTTAAACTCATTGTTCAGTTTTGGATCAATAGGCTTTAAGGCCTTTGCACTAACTTATCTATTAGGAGAAAGATGTATAACATCATCACAGAGAGCCACACTGTTTACAAGAAACATCCCACTTGTGTGCTAAGTCTTGCAAGTCAGCAGCCTATACCATGTATGTTTACTTACACAGCTTAACATACTGTTCAAATATTTGAGTCTAGTTGCAACTATGATGGTTTCATGACCATTGTAGTCAGTCAGCAAACCACAAACATCAGAAAAGCTCAAACTACTGGGCTCCAAGAGTGGGCATAGTTCTTGAACCACTTTGTGCGGTTTATTATTAGAAGACAGTAAAACTGCATTCTGATTGTCTGGGTCAGTTACTGGAATTGTCTTGCTGCTGGAGTTTCCACTATTTTCCATGCTGTTGCTGCAGTTGTTTCCACTATTTTCCATGCTGTTGCTGCAGTTGTTTCCACTATTTTCCATGCTGTTGCTGCAGTTGTTACTGCTGCAGCTGAAACAGCTTCTGCAACAATTTTATAAACTCAGGATCCACACTGCACTGAAATAGTTGCACCGCGAGAAAGTTCTCATACCCACTTTCCTACCCTACTCTGTATAGGTAGAACACAGTTTATGATCACTTGCACTGGCAGTAATACAGAGACCTGTGGAGCAAACAAGGGATTCCTGAGGCCAATGATGGTGGCATTCACAAAGTGAACAGGAAACCAAAACAAGTTCAGAGTGTAGAAAAGTCATCTTAAATACATACCAACAGTCAAGGGAGCAACCCAAATCAAAAATGCACTACAGGTAAGGTCAAAGCTCCACTGATGAATGGCGTGTGCCTAATACTTGTCTGCTAGTGACACTGACTGACAAGCGTTGGGCCACTGTATTTACAGGAAGTGACATGTCAGTGGACAGTTCCATGTGACAAGATTGCTGTGATGGCACCTCATGTGGGATCAAGCTGCAGCTGGATTATGTAGCCTGAATAACCCTAACCTCTTCCCAATATTAATTCTTGGGCTTAGCAGTGAATCAAAATCACTGTCAAATACTAAATAGTAAATTAAAATATTGTGTCTGATGCAGCAGTTTTCACTAATCTCAGTGTTTGACAACATGTATCCTGACCCATGTGTCATGCAATGATAAAATTTTGTAAATACATTCAGCAGTATGTGAGGATACTATCTGAAAAATGAGTTGTGAATACAGTCAGCAGTAAAGAGAAATAAGTTAAAATGTCATGCCTGGTGCTGCAGTTTTACTTGCCTGAACATCAAAAATGTAATAACTGATAAAAATTTTTCCTTTCATCATTTTGTGGCATGTCAGTCAGAAAAAGTTTCATAGAGGTTGAAAATTATGTTTAAAGTTTGTTGCAAGCTACCAGCTTCTCTTATTCTGAAATGCTGGATGAATGCAGTCTTGGGTATATCCACACATTGCATTATGCTTCTTTTTCAGCCCCACCCTCACCCCAGTGAGAGGTAGGTGCTTATTATTCCCACTGTGCTTCTTTCCAAATTGCAAGTGATACGTATACCACATGTGGTTCAAATTGATTTAGTATTTTAGGAGACATGATGAACATTCATATGCACATACATACATTTTTATAAGGTACAGAGATGTACAAGATTTATGGTTTGATTTTTAAAAATTGTCATCAGTGTGTTACTAATACATCCAGAAACTATTACTGAACTACCATTATTTTTTGCTAACACTTCAGATACTCAGTGCTAAACAAAATTTAACTAAAAGTAAATAATAAGGAAGCAAAATTTAAATGTGTGTTTTTCTAACACATTTTTCTATCTTTAGCAAATGGGATAGAATTCATATATTTTATTTATGAAAATGGTGATATCATTCATAAAATGGAGTACCTTGTAGTGACTTGCAGAATAGTTATAGATAGATAGACAGATAGATAGATAGATAGATAGATAGATGTATGTATGTATGTATGTGTGTATGTATGTTTGTTTGTTTGTTTGTTTATTTATTTATTTATTTATTTATTTATATACTTGTTCGATAGATCTGTACATGTGAGCAAGTCACTCAGATGTGGAATGTGTCAATGTACATAATAAAATACATAGAATAAAGACATTGTTATAGTATTAATAACAGTGCACAAAAGTCATACTTATTAGCTTCAAAACTAGTCAACATAAATGTGAAGATAGCAGTTTCATATTTAGGGCATTATTGCATCTATTTTAACCTTGAATAGTAATCAAAACTTCCCACTTTGGGTTTAAAAGTGATCCAAAAATGGAAATGATAAAAACAGGAATTTTTACATTAGGGCATTATTACATTAGTTTAACAGTAAACATTGTCAAAAAATTTAAAAACATCTTTCCAATCTGGGTTTTACTTATTTCTCTGAAAGAATGCCTCTAGTGAATAAAGTGAGGTCTCAGTAAATAATTTTTCAAGCTACGTTTAAATACTGATGTACTACTCCTTATACTTTTGATGCTGTTGGGTAGGGAATTGATAATTTTCGTTCCAGCGTACTTTACCCCTTTCTGAATAAGTGTAAAGTTCTTTAACTCACAGTGGAAATCCTCTTTTCTTCTGGTGTTATGTTCATGATGTAGGCAATTCGTTTCATACAGAGTGGGGTTATTTATTATGAAGCACATCAGTGAATATATGTACTGAGATGTTGCTGTCAGTATTTCAAGTCGTTTAAAACGATTTCAACATGAGGTTCGTGGGGGTACACCACAAATGATTCTTATTGCTCTTTTTTGTACTGTGAGGATTTTCTTTGCGGCAGGTGTATTGCCCCAGAAGATGATGCCATAACACATGACTGAATGAAAATAGCCAAAGTAAGCTGGCTTTGAGATGGTAATGTCATTGAAGCGTGACAAAATTTGTAAAGCAAATGTTGCCGACATCAGCCGTTTTAGTGTTCGTAGAACGTGACGTTCCCAGTTCAGTTTACTGTCCACGTATACACCTAGGAATTTTGATAAGTACACTTGCTTTATCATCTGATCATTCTGTGTGATAACTATTTCTTTTGGGTTTTTGTGGGTTGTCTGGAACTGGATAAAATTTGTTTTTTTCAGGTTTATTGAAAGGGAGTTAATACTAAACCAACCCAGATCTTCTTCAAGGATATCATTGACCTCGGATTCTAAGTCAGTAGTTGACACATTATCCACCACAATGCTCGTATAATCAGCGAACATTGTAAATTTACACTGCTTATTGATGGATAAAGGCAGGTCATTAACATATATGAGGAACAGCAAGGGCCCAAGCACTGATCCCTGTGGCACTCCATGCTGCACAGTTAGATGTGAACTAATATTTTCTTAACTACAAGCGTCTCATGTCCAATAATGTCAACAATATTAGGAATAGGATAGATTGCCATCCATCATAAAGATGACCCATTGAGTCAAAGACAGGCAAAATGAAAGGACTGTTACTAATCTAGTTATTGGCCAAAGCCCCCTGTGTATGTAGTCTTTTAGTTGTGCCTGTCTACAACTTAAAAGGTTATCTTTAAGGTGAGACATAATCTATCCTGTTCCTAATATAGTTGTTATTCCTACCTGAAGTTTCCATTGTTTGAGTATCTCATGTCCCTACATTGTGCTTTCGTAACATACATTCTGGTTACAACTGAAAGTGTATTCGGTAATTTTTGACTCAAAGAAATAAAAATAACTGCATAACTTTTGTTGTGCATTGCACAGCACCAGCCACAAATAAATTAAACTAAATCATTTCCACTCAGCCTCATCTGAGAGAAGCAAGTTTTTAAATGTTGATGGAGGAACTAAAGCTTCAGTTGTGATTCATTTGGATCCATGACCAAGTAACAACTTGTAAAAATATTTGTGTGTGTGTGTGTGTGTGTGTGTGTGTGTGTGTGTGTGTGTGTGTGTGAAGCCAAATCTAGCTCAATGGTTTAAATAAATGCATACACTGTAGCAGCATTTTGTGTTACATGTGGTCAGTGTGTAGATTAAAATACTACAAAAATATTTCTTTAATTACCTTACAACTGAAAAAAGTGTGATAACTGTGCTATGATGTATGATTTCAGGAATCAATAACAGACCTGGAGAACCACATTACTTCTATGCAAAATGAGGTTAAAAGTGCTGAACAAATTGAATTCCAAAAAAGAGCAGAAGTACAGGAACTTGAGGCTTCTGTTGACGCTAAGGAGAGAACAATTAAGGCATACAAAGCAAAGAATCCCAGTATAATTAAAAAAGTAGGCACTTTTCTTAAGTAAATACTACTTGTAATTTTGCAGTCAACATGTAGTGCATAGTGGGGTGATCACTCAGTTGCAGAAATAATTCAAAAGCCAAGATTGTTTAAATACTGTTTACTGGATAATTGGTTTCAACACACTAAAGCTGCCATCATCGGATCTGAATGTAGCTTAACATTTATAAACCATTTGGAAATAATGGTACATGAGGCAGACCAGCCGATATAAAATCATCATCACAAAAAAATTTAAAAAATCACCTGCTCTAGTGGTCATTCTTTTCCATCAGATACGTAAAACCGAAGTCACAAGATAAAACTATTTGGTACATGACTGCTGCTCGACTAACAACGGTTGGCATCACACTGCTTATCTGATGGAAAAGAATGACCATGAGAGCAGTTGTTTTTTATTTTTTTGTGTATATCCAAATGGTTTATAAATGTTAAGCTACATTCAGATCCGATGATGGCAGCTTTAGTGTGTTGAAACCGATTATCCAGTGAACAGTATTCAAGTGATCTGGGCTTTTGAACTATTTCTACTACTTGTAATTGTCATAAATATTTAATTATATGTGCATTTTCAACTTCTTGCAGCGTAATGAAATAGCCCATTAAATTTCAGGACTGGAGACATGCAAATAAAATTTCCTACACTGATATTTCAGCTGTGTATCATCCAGCCATCCTCAGAGTGAGTCACAAGGCTGATGACAAGACGCCAAGTGCAGCCTTATTTGCTCCACCATGGCAGCACTGCGCATGCAGGTCACAGAATTTGCAGGGTTTATTCACTTTGTTAAGAACGCCACAGTAAACAGAATTTTACATAGGGCTGGTTCTGCTATTGTCAGAGGGAGAATTCGTTTTACTCATCAGAAGCTGGAGAATGTTTATGAACAGCTATATCATCTGCATTTGAAGGTAGCAGCTGTTTTATCTCCTGACTCATGGCACTGAATAGAGGGCATGACATGTGCTAAGTCTCACTTGGTTCACGAAGTGGCTACAAAAAGACATATTGCCAAGTACAGCTGATTGGACCAGCCTTCTCAGGTGGACTCTGTTATTTGGCATCCTGTCATAAATTTGACGGGTAAGAATCTGGACAAAGCTAAGTTACCTGTCTTAAGTAAAGGGCTAAATTTTGCCCCTACTCTAAAGACTTTGCCAATATTGTCTTTCATCAGTGCCGTTGCAAAAGCTGTCATACCACTATCAGAGGATTCTGCTGAAGAAATCAGATGAGAAACCTGTTGAGTAATTATGAAACATCATCCACAAAGAAGCAATGTTTCCAAGGAAGAAAGATGTGTGTTATGAAAGCTGCATGAGGATGCTGACACAGTCATCCTGCGTGCTGATAAAGGTAATGCTACCAGCCTTTTGCCTCAGGAAGGAAAAGATATGTGGTCTACTTAGTTCAGGTGCATACTGGAAGATTAACAAAGATCCTACTAACAAGGTGACAATAAGGACTGCTGCCTTGCTGAATGCTTCATCACTACCAAAGGAAGCCATAAGAAGTTTAAAAGTGCAAGGTGCAGTACCACCAAGATTTTATGGTCTTTCTAAAGTTCACATGATGGATAAGAATGAGTGTCTAGAGGACTTTTCTATGAGACATATAACGAGCACTATTGGTTCACCAACGTATTTTTCTGCCAAATATTTAGTTTCCTTATTGAAACCATCAGTAGGAAAATGTAGTCACCACATTTGTACATTTTGATAAGAGCATTTTGGCCTTATTTGAACATGTGCTTTTATCATCTTATTTTCAGTTTAATGGTGAGTTTTATGAGCAGATTGATGGTGATGCTTTGGGAAATCCCCTCTCCCTCCCGGTAGTTAATTTATTCATGGAAGACTTTGAGGACAAGGCACTGGACTCAGCAAGTTTTACATCAATGGTCTTCTGGAGGTACGTGGGCAACACATTTGTGGTATGGCCACATAGGGTGGATGAATTACATTGATTTCTTGAGCATTTGAATTCTATCCATGCTAGTATCAAATTTACTATGGAAATAGGAAAAGACGGCTGCCTCCCCTTTTTGGATGTTGTTATTTGCTGTATAGTTGATGGCACATTAGAACATGCCATATATTGGAAACCAACACACACAAATCTATACCTACATGCCAGTAGCTGCCATCACCCTTCACAGATCATAGGTGTCCTTAAGACCTAAATGCATAGGGTGCACTGTATATCCAACAAAGATAATTTGCAAGAAAGCTCACCTACCTCAAGAGCATTTTTAAATCGAATGGATTTTCCCCACAACAAATTCGTAGGGCATTCAATACAAAACCTAGAATGCAGGTATGTAATGGGGATAAATATAGTAATTCCTTCAGATCTAGTGCATATTTGCCCATGTGAGGATAGGCCGTATTCTTGAGAAACACTGTGTTAGAATGATCTTCCGGCATCTCACAAAGATCGCAGCTTTTCTTGGCTCTGTGAAGGATGATTTACAGCTTTGTAAAGTGGGTGTGTATCAGATTTCTTGCAGAAATTGTGAGAAGTCATACACAGGTCAAACAACACGCACCGTTCATGGGAGATGTGTAGAGCATCAAAGATACACACGCCTATTACATCCAGACAAGTCAGCTGTGGCCAAACATTTTATTGATACAGGGCATTCCATGAATTACAGTGATGCGAAGATTTTAACATTCACCTCCTCCTTTTGGGAATCTGTCTTCAAGGAAACTATAGACATTAGATTAGCTAATAATGTAATAAATAGAGATAATGGAATCCGGCTCTTGGGGTAATTAAACTGCAGAGAAATCATCATGGAGTCACCACTGCCGATCATACATCGATCAGCAAATCAGATGTCTGTACGTCTTCACCACAGGCGGCGCATGTGTAAGCATATTTCTTTGCCAACAACCAGCGTCTGTGAGCCGCATGTGCAGTACCACCACGGTGGAGCATAAAAGGATGTGCTTGGCATCTTGTCATCAGTCTGTGCCTAACTCTGAGGATGGCTGGACAATATGCGGCCAAAATATCAGTGGACAAAATTTTATTTGCACAGCTGCATGCCCGAAATTTAATGGACTATTTAATTACATATCTGTGAAAGCATACACACTTTTTGTTCATTACAGAATTTTCACAAATTTCTAGCAAAGATTTAAAGTTTTTCTGTGACTTATTAGGCTGTAGAGTTAATATTGTCGAACATGGCAGGAAATACTTTGATTTCAGCAATCACTATTTTTTTCTTTGCATACTTTTCAACGGATATTATGCAAAGAGTGATATTGCTTTTGGTGCTATCTTGTAATCATGATTGGCGCAAATCTTTACAGAACCATGCCAACATAGTGTCCTCAAGTTTTCTCTGTACTTCCTCATCCAGGTCTTAACAATGCTACTTCCCAGCTCAACATAAACTTCACAACATGCCTGTCGTTTACGTCACTTCACCTATGTACACCCCTTCCCCCTGCTGCACAGTTTTACATGGCAGAATTGGGACTTTCTTTAACTCCATGGGATGTAACACAGTGCCACATGCAACCATAGGGTCAAAATTCTGCAGTCTGGCTGGCATGGCTTCATAATAATGTGATAAACAAAAGGCAGGGACTGCCCTGGTTCAGTCTAGGCTGTTAAAAGGTGATATTGCTGGCCAATTTGAGAGTGGTTTTGGTAGATTTCCCACATTCATCTAGCTGTGTGCTGGCTCTCTGTCACACTTTACTCAACCAACCAAAAACATATTTTGCTCAGTTTTAGTGAACCATGAATATAATGTAAGAAATCCATTAATGTGATCAGATGCAAAAAAATGTTACCAAAGTTGAAGTTTTTAAAGTATATTCCATGTGCTCTACATCAATGAGCATTAATTTAGCACTTACAAGGGGAGGCCGCCAATTGTGAAATTCAGATTTGATTCATACTGCGCATAATAAAAGCTCATGGCCAGAGGTGTAATATGGCAAAGCAACAAGATGCACTTCCCAGCCATTGTCGAGAAAATCGACAGTTAAAAGAAACCGTTGTGGTGAAATACTCTCTACGATTAATAATTTTCTACAGCATCGTGGCGCAGCGGTAAGCGCTCGGGTTCGCAATCCGAAGGTCGCCGGATCGAAGGCGGATCGCCTTCCAATTGTACCGCCTCCATTTTTCCGTTTTTTTTTAACAGGGTGTACCAAAGCTCTCCCGTCTGCACTGATTTTTGACACTGTTGTAAGTTGCGCTAGGGACCGCATCTACCTTCTTTCGAAGTTAGCAGGCAACTACACTGTTATGCGGCGGCTCGTTTCGGCCCACTCAACATCTGTCAATGAAGTGTAATGAGCGAGTAACGGAGTTTATATTTCATACCTGCCACAGCAAATTTGTGTTCGTGGGGTCTCTATTCTAATTCGAACGTTTGACTTACGCTATAAGTATTCGCTTCGGAACATCGTTTCTACGTCTTCCGTTAACTATACGTAGTTAACATTATGAAGACAATTAATAACATTTGTGAAATACAACTTTGTTTGCGGAAATCATAATGATGTTCGAGGTTGCCAGTTTTTCCACGACAAACGACTTTCAACAACTTGTTATATGCATAATTGTTGCAACTGATTGCCGGGAATTTCATATATATATATATATATATATATATATATATATATATATATATATATATATATATAAAAAAACAAAGATGAGGTGACTTACCGAACAAAAACGCTGGCAGGTCGATAGACACACAAACAAACACAAACATACACACAAAATTCAAGCTTTCGCAACAAATTGTTGCCTCATCAGGAAAGAGGGAAGGAGAGGGGAAGACGAAAGGAAGTGGGTTTTAAAGGAGAGGGTAAGGAGTCATTCCAATCCCGGGAGCGGAAAGACTTACCTTAGGGGGAAAAAAGGACAGGTATACACTCGCACACACGCACATATCCATCCACACATACAGACACAAGCAGACATATTTAAAGACCTTTAAATATGTCTGCTTGTGTCTGTATGTGTGGATGGATATGTGCGTGTGTGCGAGTGTATACCTGTCCTTTTTTCCCCCTAAGGTAAGTCTTTCCGCTCCCGGGATTGGAATGACTCCTTACCCTCTCCTTTAAAACCCACTTCCTTTCGTCTTCCCCTCTCCTTCCCTCTTTCCTGATGAGGCAACAATTTGTTGCGAAAGCTTGAATTTTGTGTGTATGTTTGTGTTTGTTTGTGTGTCTATCGACCTGCCAGCGTTTTTGTTCGGTAAGTCACCTCATCTTTGTTTTTATATATAATTTTTCCCACGTGGAATGTTTCCTTCCATTATATATATATATATATATATATATATATATATATATATATATATATATATATATATATATATATATATATATATATATATATATAATAAAAAACAAATACTAAAAAAAAAAAAAAAAGTTGCATAGCGCGAGATTCGATCCGGCGACCTTTGGATTACGAACCCAGGGGCTTACCGCTGCGCCACGACGCTGTAGAGAATTATGAATCGTAGAGAGTATTTCACCGCAACGGTTTCTTTTAACTGTTGATTTGCTCGACAACGGCTGAGAAGTGCATCTTGGTGCTTTGCCACATTACACCTCTGGCCATGAGCTTTTATTATGTGCAGTATGAATCAAATCTGAATTTCACAATTGGCGGCCTCCCCTTGTTAGTTATATTTATTAATATTCAACAGGATTTTCTCAATCATTTTGACTCTTCCACTTTTCCAATTTTTGATTTTCATTGTCAACCCAAGTTTATTGGAATATGAACAATTTTGTAGGATGTTTTCTAGCTATAGCTAGTAATTTGTTGGATACCTTGGACTTAATCATATGAGGAAATAATTTAGGATTTCTCAATTGAGTTCAATAATTTAGGAAGGTTTACTTTGCATAAATTATTTAAATATGCTTACTATTTAAGTATAAACATAACCTACCTTTAAAAGTACTAAGTGGATACATATCAAGCATCTGAGATAAATAAGTTTTGTATACGTCCAGTCAAATTGAGTTCTTGAGGTATGACGTGTTTTCACTGAATCAGTTACACAAAAAATGGAAATTTTATAATATTATCTCCTCTTGGATAATCTCATGTTGATGCTTGTTAACAGTACTTATCCAAAATATTAAGTGTGGTGCCTTAGGAATTATGGCTGTGAAAATTTGCAACATTTTCATTTATAATGTGTGTTTCTTACTGCGTCAAGCTTTCTTGTTCAGTGATCGCTGTGAACTGAGAATCTACAATCTCAATCATGGAATTTGGAATGTTAAGTGTATTAATTTTAAAAAATCACAGTTGCACAGCATTATAATTAATTTCTTCCCACACAATATATAATTGTAGATAATGTGCCAGATGCTAATCACTACCACATTCTTAAAATACGTATACCATGATAACTTTTCACAGCTCATTCACACACAGGTGTATTTTTGTAGGTTTGCTCATCCACAATTATCATGACATTAACATAGTTCTCAATAATTCTGATATTATTGCTATGTGGTGCACTTGACATAGGCTTTCAGCATAGTCCACACTCTTGGCTGATCTTAACTGTAACTCACCTGCAAACTGGACTCCCACTAACTGCAGCTGACTCACAGCTAGATCTTGTTGCCTTGTGTAAACCATTTATAGTCTTGTCCTTTGCTGGCAATGCATCATTTTGTTTTTTAGTAATTTATGTAGTAATTTATGAGAAAAGGTACATCAATAAATGATGCAAAAGGGAGTAATTATAAAGGTAACAAGCCCAGATTTTTAGGGTTATTTACTTCATGCACCTGCTGCTTTGGATCCTTGTCTTTTACAAAAACACAAGGCACTACTTTTTTTTATTTTGTGATGATTATTCCGTTGTGTGCAATAAAATTTTCATGATTTGTAAGAGAGCTGCCATTTACAGCATACTTAACAAAAGTATAAACTTTGAATATTTCTTTTAAAAATCAAAATATGGGAAATCTAAGAACATCACTTTGTTCAGAAAATTTTGGGCTTCCATATTATCAGAACAGAATTTAGAAATATTGCAAGGTACAAAAGTTATTGGTGACTTGAGATTGTATCTTAATTAATTAAACCTTTGAATTAGGGACATTTAAGCCAAATTACCATATTCTGGGAATTTTGAACAACTAGTCTACAAAGTTAATTAGGTTGTAAGTTCTTAGGTTTCAATTTTCACACATTTGCTTTTGTATGGAAATGACATTTTGATATCTTCAAATCCTGATACATCCCTGAATTAATAAACTTTCATTAAAAACAATTACACCACTATGCTCCTGGTTGGACACAAAATATTTATAATAATAAGAATATGAATTTCTTTATCAAATGAGAAAGATGACAAATTCATGTATGATAATTAGATAATAAGGAGTGCCTGTAGTATGCTAAAAGGTTGGAGTAAACATGCTTTGTTGCAAAATAATGAACATGAGTATGATTTCATACTGTTATCCATAAAGCAAATACAAAAATATGACTGAAACATACATACAGACAGTGAAAATCAATAATATTGGCCCTGAATTGTGTTAAAAGAAACTAGCAATGTTCATTGGTACCAACAGGACAAAAATTCTGTTATTTTGTGATGTTGCATCACTGCATGTCATTTTTCTGGTTATCAAATGGACATAATATTGTCACATATAAGAAGTTTTAAATAGATGAATCATGAACACTAACTTCCCTTAATGAAGGTTTATTCAGCATTTGCACATACAAGAGTGCAGAGCGAAATGCATCCAGCCAGAACACATACAGTATATATACAGTTACAGATCATCCTAGTACAATGATTGTTGACAATTATGGATACTTCTAGAATAAACTCAAACAGAATATAGAAATTAAAATTTTACAGTTTATCTACATCTACATCCACATCCAAATTCTGCTAGCCACCTGACGGTGTATGGCCCGTACCGAGCTACTGAGCACCTCTCCTGCAGATGCATCCACTGGAGTTTATCTATCATCTCTGTAATGCTTTCGCGATTACTAAATCATCCTGTAATGAAGCACGCTGCTCTCCATTGGATCTTCTCTATCTCTTCTATCAACCCTATCTGGTACGGATCCCACACCGGTGAGCAGTATTCAAGCAGTGGGCAAACAAGCATACTGTAACCTACTTCCTTTGTTTACGGATTGCATTTCCTTAGGATTCTTCCAATGAATCTCAGTCTAGCATCTGCTTTACCGATGATTAACTTTATATGATCATTCAATTTTAAATCACTCCTAATGCATACTCCCAGATAATTTATGGAATTAACTGCTTCCAGTTGCTGACCTGCTATATTGTAGCTAAATGATATGGAATCTTTCTTTCTATGTATTCGCAGCACATTACACTTGTCTACATTGAGATTCAATTGCCATTCCCTGCACCAAGCGTCAATTTGCTGCAGATCCTCCTGCATTTCAGTACAATTTTCCATTGTTACAACCTCTCGATATACCACAGCATCATCCGCAAAAAGCCTCAGTGAACTTCCGATGTCATCCACAAGGTCATTTATGTATATTGTGAATAGCAACAGTCCTATGACACTCACCTGCGGCACACCTGAAATCACTCTTACTTCAGAAGACTTCTCTCCATTGAGAATGACATGCTGTGTTCAGTTATCTAGGAACTCTTCAATCCAATCACACAATTGTTGTGACAGTCCATATGCTCTTATTTTGTTCATTAAACGACTGTGGGGAACTGTACCGAACGCCTTGTGGAAGTCAAGAAACACAGCATCTACCTGTGAACCCATGTCTATGGCCCTCTGAGTCTCGTGGATGAATAGCGTAAGCTGGGTTTCACACAACCGTCTTTTTTGAAACCCATGCTGATTCCTACAGAGTAGATTTCTAATTTCTAGTCCCCTGAAAAGTCCTTATACTCGAACATAATATATGTTCCCAAATTCTACAACTGATCGACGTTAGAGATATAGGTCTATAGTTCTGCACATCTGTTCTACGTCCATTCTTGAAAACAGGGATGACCTGTGCCCTTTTCCAATCCTTTGGAATGCTACGCTCTTCTAGAGACCTACGGTACACCGCTGCAAGAAGGGGGCCAAGTTCCTTCCCGTACTCTGTGTAAAATCGAACTGGTATCCCATCAGGTCCAGCGGCCTTTCCTCTTTTGAGTGATATTAATTGTTTCTCTATCCCCCTGTCCTCTATTTTGATATCTATCATTTTGTCGTCTGCGCGACAATCTAGGGAAGGAACTACAGTGCAGTCTTCCGCTGTGAGACAGCTTTGGAAAAAGACATTTAGTAGTTCGGCCTTTAGTCTGTCATCCTCTGTTTCAGTACCATTTTGGTTTCAGAGTGTCTGGATATTTTGTTTTGATCCACCTACTGCTTTGACATAAGACCAAAATTTCTTAGGATTTTCTACCAAGCCAGTACATAGAACTTTACTTACAAATTCATTGAACGCCTCTTGCATAGCCCTCCTCATACTAAATTTCGCTTTGTGTAATTTTTGTTTGTCTGCAAGGCTTTGGCTATGTTTGTTTGCTGTGAAGTTCCCGTTGCTCGGTTGTTGTAGCTCTTTTCAGTCTCCTACGATCTTCTTTGGCACATACTCATCTAACACATATTGTACAATGGTTTTGAACTTTGTCCACTAATCCTCAACACTATCTGTACTTGAGACAAAACTTTTGTGTTGAGCCATCAGGTACTCTGAAATCTGCTTTTTGTCACTTTTGCTAAACAGAAAAATCTTCCTACCTTTTTTAATATTTCTATTTACGGCTGAAATCATTGATGCAGTAACCGTGAGTTTTGAACTCATGGCCCTCCATGCAACAGTCTAGTATCATAACCACTACACTACAGTGACTGTCGCTGCAGCTTTGAATTTACTCTGGGTTGCAGGATCCTTATAGGGCTTCATTTGAAGGATGTGGATCATATCTCTGATCTTTCATCGTCTTGTGTCAGGGTTGAAATCTTCAACTTCATAAGTAACATTAAACAACTGCCTTATGACCTTATAAGGTCAAAAGTTGCGCCTGAGGAGCTTCTCAGAGAGACCAACCTTCCAAACAGGAGTGAAGATCCAGACAAGGTCACCAGGCTGGTAGACAACAGGGAGGTGGCTCGTGTCATACCTTTGGCAATCGTTTTCTTGAGCCTGCAGCATTCGGAGTTCAGCTAACTGCCAAGCTTCCTCAGCTCTGGTTAACACCTGGCCGATGTTGTTGTCATCCATGTCATCAGGATGTAATGGAAACACAGTGTCCATCATCGTCGTTGCCTCATGCCCATGCACCAGGAAAAATTGTGTATATCCTGTGGTGCCTTGTTTGGTGGTGTTGTATGTAAACATGATTAAAGGTAGCACCTCATCTCAGTTGCTCTGCTCAACATTGATGGACATTGATAGTACGTTAGCCAAGGTCTTACTAAGGTGTTCAGTAAACCCGTTAGTTTGCAGATGGTAGGCAGGCATCATGTGATGAGTAATGTTGCACAGACAGTTTCTCTCTGTCACAAGATTCAATTGAAAAACTTTCCCTCGATCTGTAATTAATGACTTTGGGGCACCATGTTTTAATTCAATTTCTTCTACGATGAAGTTGGCTACCTTGAATGCTTTGGCTGTTTTCCTGGCTTTTGTAATGACATAGCATGTCAGATAATTAGTGCAAACAATAATCCATCTATTGCCACTTGTAGACATTTGAAATTGTCCAAGGAGGTCAATCCCAACATGCTGGAAAGGAGTTTCGGTTGGTGGAATTGATATGAGTCGGTTGGGTGGTTTCTGAGGAACTGCCTTTCTCCTCTGGCACTCTCAACAGTGCAACACATAGTGACAAACACTCGTAAATAAACCTGGCCAGAGAAATATCTTGCGGATCCTATCGTATGACTTAATAAATCCTAAATGTCTGGCTTCAAGTGTGTCATGGAATCTCTGAAGAACATCTAAGCACATGTGTTTAGGAATCACTGGTAGCCACCTCTTTCCAAACGGATCAAACTTTCTTTTGCAAAGTAAACCATAAACTACCTTAAATTGTCCTTTCACATCCTCTTACTGATTTAAGGCAAACGTAATTTGAGATATCTTGGCGTCCTCCTTCTGCTCAGCAGAGAGATCCTGGAGTGCAGCAAGGCAGTCACTATCTTCATCAAAGTTCTTCTGGTCTTGCACAGGGTTTCTTGAGACACAGTCGGAATCTAGGCATTTTCTTCCACTTTTGTATACTATAGTAATGTCATACTCATGAAGACGTAGTGCCCACCTGGAGAATCATCCTGTTGGATCCTTAAGACCTGTCAACCGACAAAATGAATGATGGTCTGTAACAACTGTGAATGGCCTTCCATAGAGATACTGTCAAAATTTTCATATGGTCCAGATCACAGGAAGACCCTCTCTTTCTGTGGCTGAGTAGTTTCTCTAAGCTTTTGTAAGTGTCCTAGAAGCATAGGCTATAACCTTCTCTTTTCCATCGGAAATTTGCACCAGAACAGCACTGATCCCATACCCACTGACATCTGTGTGTAGTTCTGCAGGTGCTCTCTCATCATACAGACCAAGTACAGGGTCAGTCGTCAGAGCTTTTCACAGCACATTGAAAGACTCTTGTTGAGCACCACCTCATATAAATTTAGCATTGCCTTTTATCAACACTTTGAGTGGCCTGGCTTTGATATAAAAGTCTTTGATAAAACGACAGTAATAAGAACATGATCCAAGAAAGCTTCTCGCATCTCTAATACTCTTAGGAATAGGAAATTCTGTTATAGATTTCACCTTTCCTGGATCTGGCCAAACAGCTTTGTTTGACACAATGCGTCCAAGTATTTAGATATCTTTGGATCCAAAGAGACATTTCCTTGGATTAAGTTTCACTCTGCCTTGTTGGAGACACTTAAGAATGACCCTCGGTCTTTTTATATGTTCATCAAATGTCTCTGAGAACACTATAATGTCATCTAACTAACAAAGACAGATTGTCCACTTCAGGTGACTTAGAAGATTATCCATCATCCATTCAAAAGTTGCTGATGCATTACACAAACCAAACAGCATTAATTTAAACTCATACAGGCCCTCAGGGGCAATGAATGCAGTTTGCTCACGATCAGCGTCATATACTTTGATTTGCCAATAACCCGAGTACATGTCCAAGGTTGAGAAAAACTTTGCCCCCTTCAGACAATCTAGTGTATTATCAATTTGTGGTGGAGGGTAAATGTCCTTTTTAGTTATCTTATTAAGCTTCCTGTAATCATCACAAAAGCTCCAACTGCCATCCTTCTTGCTGACGAGGACCACTGGTGACGACCATGGGCTCTGCGAAGGCTGAATGATGTAATTTATCATCATTTTCTCTACCTCGTCGCGAATTATTTGACATTCCGTTGCTGACACACAGTATGCTCTCTAGCTTATTGGTTGAGGATCTCCAGTGCTAATCTGGTGCTTCACCATCGACTTGTCTAATTTCCTCTTAACCTGTGGGTTGAAGCATTCAGAGAACTATTGAAGAATGGCAAGTAGCTTCTTCTGTTGTTCCTTAGTGAGATCTGGTGATAGTCGAGGTATAATATCTTATCTTGTCTTGTAGTGGTAGCACTAATTTCACCCAGAGACTCGGCGTGGGAGATTTCTATGACACTCAGCTGTTCTTCAATTAATGGCTCAGCATTCGCTATGCACATGCATCTTGGGAGGATCTGTGGTTCTCAGCGACAATTAATTGTCCACAGTTCACTGAATCCATTCTTAAACAAGACGGCAGAGGCCGGGATGACAAAGTTATTCTTCAGTGGTTCTCTTACATTCCACTACAGGATCCATGGGTTGATGCATAGCACGACACATGACAGTTACCTTTGTACCACTGTCTGCGCGGATGCGCATCTCTGTCCACAGTATCTCATCTCGTCTCACATAATCTTCGAGCGACCACTATCTATAATTGCCTGGGAAGGTTTCAAAAAGTCCCATCTGAGAATGACGTCATAACTACACTCTTGTAAAATGATGAATTATAAGGGCTGTGTATGGCCACTAATGAATATGATGCTCCAGAGTCCACAAGAGCTTGGACTGGTCAGCCTTCCATGAGGATATCGATATAGTTTCCTATCAGTTTTGTTTGTAGTGATTGACGACGGAGGATTTTTCTCTTCAGCGGCCTCAGCTGCAAGGAAGGTCGCACCCTTTAGTTTTCCAGGTTGCAGCAGCTGGGTGATCAGCTAGAACTTCTAAACGGTGATGAGGACCTTGATCGGGGTATTGGGGAGTGTTCTTTCTGCACCCACATCTTCCTGTTCATCTTCATTGTCCCGGAGTTGGCATCTGCCAAGATCGGTCTGCTGTCTTCTGGTGTGGGCATCATCAAATACCCACTGCCTTTCTCAACAATAGTGCACCACATGTCCCGATCATCTGCAGTGGAAACCTATGGGTTAGTTATTCTGGGTCCTTCAGACGTCAGCCTTCCTTGCTGCCCAAACAGGTTCCTCATGCGGCATTGTAGGAACGTAACTTTGCCTGGATCTCAATTTTTTTTTACTGTTTTAAAGGGAAATGAAGGATGAGAGATTGGGTTCAATGTCTGTTCCACTTCCTCCCTTATGACCCCTTGAAGCATCTCGGTTTTTTGCTCGCCATGCAATTCAGGTGCCTTCTGAACTTCCCCTCTCACTATCTGACAAAGAACACTTGTGAAATCAGTTTCTTCCTCCATCACAGACATCAGTACAACATTTCAAAGCCGTTGAAACTTCTTGCATGTAATTCTTTTTTGATGCAATTTCTCGATATACTGGCACTATTTTATGAAGTCGTCTGCTGTTGAAACCTCCTTCAGGAGTAGGTCTCCTCAGCAAGACCCTTCATGAGATGTGCAACCTTATCTTCCTCCTTCATTCTAGGATCCACTATTTTACACAGCTCCAAGATGTCTTGAATGTAGGATGCTGTCATTTCTCCTGGACGCTGTGCCCTGCACTTTAATTTATCTTCAGCATGGCACTTCTGTCTTATGTGTTGCCGAAATACTGAGGCAGATCCACCTGGAATACTTCCCAGCTTGTGAACTTCTCCTCGTTGTTCTCATACCATTGCTTGGCAGTGTCCTCCAAGTAGAAAAGTCCATTAGCCAAACACACGGTGTCATCCCATTTGTTAAATTTGGCTATACACTCATATACCTTCAGCCACTTGTTTGGATCTTGGCCATCATCACCAGAGAACCCGGAGGGATGTCACATGTGGTGACACACAGTTGCTTTCATCGTTATGTCCTCTTCTTCCTCTTCTGTCTCTGATAGATTGCGATCTGTTGAATATGGCTCGAACTCGGGTTTCTCGCCACATAAACGATGGCTCTGTCATGGCCTGGATGGGAGTCACTGTGTCATTGATAATGTGCGCTATCACAAGTTCCAGTACCCAGCGTCTCCACCAGAATAATGTCACATAGAAGAAGTTGTAATTAGGTGAATGGCGAACACTGACTTCTCTTAACAAAGGTTCATTCAGCAATTGCACATACAAATGTGTGGAGTGAACTGCCTCTGGTCAGAACACATACAGTGTATATACAGTTACAGAACATTCCAGTACAATGATTCTTGACAATTGTGGATACTTCTAGAATGTATTTGAACCAAATATAGAAATTAAAATTTTACAGTTTAGGTGACCCTCCATGCAACAGTCTAGTATCATAACCACTACACTACAGTGACTGTGCTACTCAGGTTTTTCTGGGACAATATATTCATTCATCTGATTTCACACACACAATACAATCATTACATCATTCCCTACATGAATAATAATATCACAGTAAAACGTTCTTTTTCATTGCCACAGCTTGATGTGAGGGTATACTGTTCATGTGGTTTAACAATGTCCATCTGTTTATACTTTGTATGATTGACTGAGAGCATTGTAGAACCCAAGCTTGTACTTACTCTGCATCTTTAATCATTTACACTTAGAATCCTGTGAAATGGGGAACATCATTACAAGTCTCTATGCTTTAAGAGAAAGGACATCTGTTTTTACTTTCATGGTTATTTGTCAAGTGTGATATGATTTTGAAAGTCTAATCACAAACCAGTTTTCAGAGTGTCAAATGTTTTACAGAAATGGTGTTTGTAAATCAGGTGATTCCATTTCATCATCATAATGAGGCTCATTTATCAATATCTTAATAAAAGTTTTAATAAATAGAGAGAAGGATTCATTTCAGATGTCTGTGAACTCATGTATAGGAGGAGGATATTGAGGTGGAGCAGGTGGGGCAATTAACAAAGAAGAGTTGTTTAAAAAACATGCTTCCTGATGTAAAAAGTCAAGCATGCAGAAGGGGAGGAGGAAATGGAATGAAACTTTAAGGGTTGAGAGGGCACAGGCTGTTATTTCACTTATTACGATATTAAGTCAAATTTATGAATGACTTGGCAGTATGAGCCCACTTAGAAGTACAATGTTACACCCACTCTGGCCTAGATATGTGCACTGATGTTGTTGAGAAGGGTGTCATAAAGCCATCATATCATATCCTGAGGCAAGCTGGCCCACAATTACTGTAACTGCTCCTTGATATCCTGGAGAGTGGCACTAATGCGGGAATGGATGTTCAAGTTGGTCCCACACATGGTGTATGATGGAGAAATCTGTGGATCTTGTTGACCATCATGAGAGAACCTCAACATCATGTAGACAGTTCTAAAACACATCTGCCATGTGTGGATGAGCACTGACTTGCTGAAAAATGGCACCAATGATACTGTCGCATGAGGTAACATGAGGATGCAAGATATCTGTGGCATACTGTTGTGCCATCATAATTCCCTCGGTCACTTCTATCTGTGGCCTGAAGTCATAATACTTGATGTCTCCACTCACCAGGATCCCAGAAGTAACATTTCCGTGCATCTCCAAAAACATCGGTACAATAAGACCTCTCCCCTTGTTCCCATTGTACCCACCAACGGTGATCATCCAGTGTAGTGCACAACCATGATTCAACACTGAACACAATGCAAAGCTGCTCCCAGTAGTCCATACTTACTGGTCAAAGCTTCACTCCAAATGCAGCTCTCAGTATTGTGTTACCACCAGCCTACATATGGGAAAGTAATTTACTTGTTTGGCTGCTGCTAGTATCCAACCAATAGTATGAAATGACACAGAATGTTGCCAGTAGTCCATTACTACTTCTCAGATGGCAAGCACAGTTCTGAAGAGGTTATGATGATGCTGTTGCACAATATAGTGAAGCTTCATTGTCGTAGTGAGAACCATGATGATGAGTATGCTTAACATGATGTTCCCATGCAGTCTAACAAGTGACCACTGTCACATCTGAATGCCCCACAAATGTGACAAATCTGGATATTGCACAATTTGAACTGCCAGATAAATGGAGACCCACATTGAGGCCCCTTTCAAACTCTGTTAGGTGCAGAGAACACTGTTTCATACGACTACACAACATCTCCATATTCTTCAGTGATCTCTCAGTATCTGATGTTATTCATACTCCTTATATTCCCTACCAGACATGGTAACAGTGGTAAACATGAACAAGGCTAATTCACTGCAGTGGTCATTGTACCTGTCACAGAGAGTTGCAATTCTAATCAGTTACAGAGCCACCACATGTATGCACCTGTATGAAGTTACACTATCAACCAACCATATATCCTGGGTGCTTAACTTTTTTGTCAGGCAATATATTTTACATCTGATTTAATGCACACAAAACGTTTATTACTTTCACTTACACCGCACACTGTGCAAAAGGTGCAAAGTTATCAGAAGTGGAACACTTCTGTATTAAACATTGTGAAGACTCAAATTCATTAGAAAATTTAACATTAGTGAAAATACATTCTTATTCCTTTGGATAAAATTAGTAAATAATTTGTCACCATACATGATAGCAAGCATAAATCATGGGGCTAGGGGGAAGGAAGGAGAGATTATCAGAACTACACTTGTTTCTTCTTAACCTCAAAAAAATTATTTGCTACATAGCTTTCAGTATCAAAAACTTTCTCACTATTGCATTATAACAGGGGACTGACAAACTCACTGTTAAGCACTGTAAACTCCAAACATGCACACAGTATTATAACAGATTATAAAAACACCTTCATTTACTGTACATTATCTGGAGATGGCACTGTGATACAAAATTTCTATGAACTCAGCCCATGCCGCCGCCCCCCCCCCCCCCCCCCCCCCAGAAAAAATTCCAGGATCTGACTCTGCATATGATGAGCCTATTTATGATTTTAGGTTGTATATAAGTTTATAAATTACATAGTAATGCAGAATATAGTATTGTTGGAAATCAATTTGATTTTGCTAATTAGGTAAATATATAATCATTTAAGTACCTTTTTTCTGTCTGAAGAAGATAATGTATGCAACTCTTCAATTTCATATGGTAAATAAGTACTTTCTGGTAAGCCTAGTACTCTCCTTTTCCTTTTCTTCACACACAAATCACTTAAACCAACATCTTGAAAAGTGTGTAGCATCCCCACAACTCAGTGATACCTCAAATGTGATACAGCATAGTGTATATGGCACACTGAGAACAGGGGCTTTGACTTAATTCATAGTGGGACAATAGGCTGGAGCATAAAACCATGTTTGATCTTCTTTCACAGTTAATAGTACACATGTACGCAGGTAGATGTTAACACCACCATATAATACACAAGGAAGAAACATCTTTGGTGTTATTTGACAGATATAAACAGAAAGTATCTGTACCAAGTATAATATATACTTTCATAGGTCACTGCTTAGGACTGTTACTTTTTGGTGTGAAGGGCAGAGATTCAGCTCCTCATTACAACCACACAGTATTCCACTGTAGGAAAAGTTTCAAATGAAGTCTGTCCAGCTGCAGGACAAAATAAGAAGTTTGCTGAGAAAATAAGAAGCTATGTTTTCAGGTAAACTACTGTTGTGCCACAAAGTAAAAGGTATGCACGGGCTGGCAGCCACACAACACACTGTTATTTTTATTAAATAGAATAATTTTAGTGAATACTGTCAGCAACCCAGAGGAAATCAGGAACCATGGGTCATAGAAAAGAAACTGCAGTTACATCATGTTTCAGATGAATGATTCATTTGAAACACAAATGAGGTCAGCCATAGGTGATACACACATAAAAAAGATAGCAAATAGCATTTACTTTCATTCCATAGTTTTGTCATTATTTTGTGATAACTCATCAAGCCAAGCTAAAGTTTTCTGAGTACAAAAGTGACAAATACAAATTATTTGTGGTGTTCACTCAATAATGTTCTAAAGAGTCATGTTCAAGTAATGGGGGCACTAATTAATGGTTCTCAAAATATCTTTCCTTAGTTAATTTTGTCATAAATAATGTATATCTTTTTGAAATTGACAGTTCACAGAACCACTACTAAAAATAAGAATAACCTCCATAAAGATATGCAGTAGTTGACTTTGGATCATAAAATGATTGTTATCCTAGAGCACACATTTTTAATAACTTTTCAGCAGCCATAAAAACTTTAGCTACTGATAATGTTCCCTTTGAGAAGTCTAAAAGATTTTCTTGTGTCCACCTCTTCACACTGCACTGATGAATTTCTTAGTATGAACAATTGATTTACGTATTATTAATAAATATCAAATAACCTGAGCATTAAATAAAAATTGACTCCTACATGTCTTCAGTGTAGGAATGAAATAAATTTAACTAAGTGTTGTAAACTATTTTTTTTCTTAATGATGTGTGGCTAGGAATTATCAATTGGACCTTGGTGTATTATACATTTCCATGTTTTTTAAAGAGTGTGTAATTAGCTATTGAAAGTAAACATGCCTTGGCTGTTTTGATTTATTCTGTACTCGTGGGGACCATTTCACTTATGGTCTACATCAGGAACAATAGAAATTTTTTTAAACATGTAATATGTTTTTTTGGTTATGTAACATGTTCGACATACTTTAGGAATTCATCACAGTGTAGCTATGGAAAAAAGTATAGCCAATCAAATCAGACCTACAGCAGATATTCTACATGTCATGGCAATCAATGGAAAGCACAAGTGTTTAAAACAATCTGATTATTATACTTACACAGAGCATTTCTAACTCCAATAATTTAATATGGGTTTTTTATGTGGTCAAGAGATGTAACACTGTAATCACTTTCCCTGAAGAGGTTTTGAGATTCTCAAGAAATTGGTTACTTCTGTCTTCAGACACTCTTGTCAGAGGTCTAGCGTCTGTTAATTAAAATCCATCACTTAATTTGACCCATAATGTTTTACAGATTTTGACAGGAAAATTCTGTGTAAAAGCTGTAGGAAGATTCTATGGTACAGTTATGTCAAACTCTGGTTACTGATGCAGAAGTCTTACTTTGATTCATGGTACTTACACTTGATTTTTGTTTGTTTATGGTAAAGTTTCAAAAAGAATTAACTCAGCCACAAGATCCAATATAGGAATCCTTTGGAGAAAATATGAATGAAAATATGCTTGATAGCCACAGAAGTGACATAAAATCAAAATGTTTCCACCACTCAGGATGCTGACAGTAATTCATTTTTGTAGGATTTCATAATTCATTTTTGTAGGATTTCTCTGTCTTAAAGTTTATGTTGTATTTTTGTTGGTTCAAATTTTACCTCCATGTAATACCTATGGTGTCTATAAATGCTGCTATCTGTGGTTTTGAAGTCAACTATTTGTAATTCTGTGTTCTCCAAGCAGTGAATAATGAATCAAGTTGTTCTGTAATTATGTATAGTGCCTGTATTATCAAACCACGTCCCAACAGTTTATAGGCCCAAGTTACATGATTGGCAAAATGACAGTTCTCGAATACATGAAAAATTAACACTAGAAACATGTCACACAATAATTACAATGCGTCAAGAATATAAGTTGATGCACTACTCTTCAAAAACAGTGCTTGACGATTTGTATCTCAAGACATACTGTAATGTGCAGTGACTGGTGAAGGTGAAGTGCAGTCTGCTGCAGAACTTGCCTACATAGAATGGGTAGTGGCAGACAGAGAAACAAGACATAGTCAATTTTATGTGTCAGTCCCACCAAGCTGAAGGAAGTAAAGAACTGCGCTACATCACATCGGGCATGGCTTAAACTTGAATCAGTCTATGCATCCAAAGGACCTACTTTCATAGAAATGCTGCTCAAATGCCTCATTCTTCATGAAATGTAGCCTAGATATTATGTATGACAACATGTTACTGATTTCTTGGACACTGTTGAAAAGTTAGGGGTGGATGTTAACATAAATGGTGCTTTATTGTTGATAATGCAACTGTATACCTTGCAGACAGCTGACAATTTTAGATGTGCTGTTGAATCCTGTTACAATAGATGTCAGCCTTCTAAAAGTAAAAATCTTTGGAAGTACATGAGGATTCAGAAATGCAGTGAAATGTGACTGCCACAATGTTTGTTAAACTGGATAAAAGTTTTTTGAACAAGCTAAGTAGGTTTAAAGCTTCCATCCAGTCACTTGTTGACAAGTCTGTTATGGCAGTTGAAGGTAGCAAAATAAAAGCTGAAATATTGAATTTCACGTCCAAGAGATTGTTCACACATCAGAATCATTCATGCAAGAGAATGATACAAACATACTGTTGCTTGAGCATAGAACAGACTCCTGTATGGATGACATAGTAATAAGCATTCCTGGCAGAGAGAAACAACTGAAGGAGTTAAAAACAAATATGTTGCCAGAGCCTGATGGAATCCGAATTCAGTTTTATAAAGAGTACTTACAGCATTGGCCCCTTACTTAGCTTACATTTATGACTAATCTCTGCCCCAGTATGCAGTCTCAAGTGACTGGAAAAAAGTGTAGGTTACTTCTGTGTATAACAAGGGCAAAAGAACAGACTCACAGAATTATCCCTAACATCAGTTTGCTGCAGAATCCTTGAACACATCCTCCGTTTGAATATAATAAATCTTGTTGAGACTCAGAAGCTTATGTCCATGTTTTAGAGAGCATCACCTGTGCAAAACTCATCTTGCCCATTTCTCACATGATGTACTGTGAACTATGGATGAAAGGCACCATGCAGATCCCATAGTTCTAGATTTAGGAAAGTGTTTGAGATGGTGCCCCACTGCAGGATATTAGAGAAGCTACGAGCATATGGAATAGGTTCACAGATATGTGAGTGGCTCAAAGACTTCTTAAGAAACTGAACCCAGTTTGTTGTCCTTGATAGCAAATGTTCATCACAGACAAGGGTACCATCAGGAGTGCCCCAAGGACATGTGATAGGACCACTGTTATTCTCTACAAAAATAAATGGTTTGGCAGATTTGCAGACAGAGCAGGCAGCAGTTTGCTGTGGTGTACTGGAAGGTGTCATCACTGAGTGACCGAAGAGGGTTCCAAGATGCCTTAGGCAAAACTTCTAGTTTGAGTGATGAATGTCAACTAGCTCTAAATGTAGAAAAATGTATGTTAATGTGCATGAGTAGGAAAGACAAATCCATAATGTTCAGATACTGCTTTAGTAGTGTCCTGTGTGACACAGTCATGTCATTTAAATATTGGGCATAATGTTACAGAGTGATATGAAATGAAATGAGATGTGAGGATTGTAGAGGTAAACTCAAATAGTAGACATTTATTGGGAGAATTCTAGGAAAGTGTGCTTTGTCTATAAATGAGACTGCATATAGGAAACTAGTGTTACCTATTCTTGAGTATTACTCAAGTGTTTGGGATCTATACCAGGTCAAGTTAAAGGAATGCATCGGAGCAATTCAGAGGTGGGCTGCTGGATTTGTTACTGATTAATTTGAACAGCATGCAAGTGTTATGGAAATGCTTTGGAAACTCAAATTGGAATCCCTGGAGGGAAAGCAACAGTCTTTTCAAGGAACGCTATTGAGAAAATTCAGAGAACTGGCCTCTGAAGCTGACTGCAGAATGGTTCTACTGCCTCCAACATACATTATGCATAAGGATGACAAATATAAGATAGTAAAAGTTAGGGCTCATACGGAGGCAATAGACAGTTGTTTTTCCCTCATTCTGTTTGTGAGTGGAACAGGGAAGGAAATGACTAGTAGTGGTACAGGGCACCCTCTGCCATGCTTTGAGTGACATTGACAAATCAAAACAAAAACAAAACCAGGAAAAATCAGCATTATTTATAGTAAGAAGTCTAAAGTGAATAAATCAAAATCCATCATTTAATTTGAGCCATAGTAGTTTTACTCTCATGGCCAGCAAGATCCACAGATCTATCCATAATAGAACATGTGGGACCAGAGCAGGCATCAGTTCCCATCCTAATGCCACTATCCAGTATGTCCAGAACCAGTTAGAACAATTCCAACAAGAAGGGAAACAAACAAAATGAGCACTTTTCCAAGAAGAAACTAAGTAAGCAAGTTGTGAGCAATGTCAACAAAACTCATTGCAATTTTGCTGTAAACGAACATGCTCCAAAGTGTTGAGACTCTACTGTGCATACACAGTGGTCACACATCACACACATGCAACAGTCCAAAAGTGTGCACAAATGTGACAGAAATGCAGGAGAATTTAATGCTTGCAGAAACAATGCTGTACAATTAACAGCTACAGGTGGTGTACACATTACAACCACAGCAAGTGGTGTCAACTCTGGACAGTGCAAAACACTTTATATGTGCCAAAACTTGTTACCAGTCTCATTTCAGTAGCAGAAGCTGTGGACAACCACCAGAAAGTGTCATTGGAGAAAACTCATGCAGTTATATGAGATGATAATAGCAAAGTCAAAGTTACTGCAAACAGAGTTGGTAACTTTTTTTTATTTACTAGGAAGATCATTACTGAGCCTAAAGTTATGAAAAATGATACACAAATCTGACATGCTCAGTTAGGCCTCTTGAACTCATGAGATATGATTTTAAAAATAGCTCAAAACTTGTATGTGGTAGGTTTGTAATTCAGTGATGTCAATCTCACTAGAAGCACTGTGTGTCATAAAGGAAAAATCATGTCTACTCCCTTCATTAAATGAGAAAGGAACACAAATGAACTTCAGGAGTTAATAAGACTGGTCATAAAATTAAATCCTTTGAGTCAGAAAACGGTAAGGAGTACTACAGTGAGAGAATAGACTCAATTCTCAGAATAGCAGGAATACAGCAGCACTAACAGTTCCACACACATCACAACAGAAGGGTTTCACCAAAAGAAAAAAACTGTTAGTTGGTTGAAGTGGTTCAATGCATACTGCATGAGTCAGGACTACTACAATTACCTTGTGCCAAAGCCATCAACACAGCAAACTACATCCAGAATTGTTCCTTAGGTGAAGGACTGCATGATGGAACCCCTCATGAAAAGTGGCTGAAGAGAAAACCTGACCTATCTCATACTTGTTCTTATGGTCAAAAGGTTGTCATCCTGGATAAATCTCAAAACAAAGGAAAGTTTGATCCTAAAGGTAAAAAAGGGATTTTTGTAGGCTATTATGACTGCTTGAAAGTCTGTTTTGTGTGGATACTGAGTGATCACAGGATTCACATGTCAAGAGACATGAAGTTCCATTATCATGACATTTTTAACCCAAAAGAACTTATGTGGGCATGAATTTCATTGGAGGAGATTTCAATGGTTATACAAACAATGAATCAGAGCCATCATCAGATCATGAATCATTCTATGACTTAGAAGAAGATGGGCTTCAGTCACTACAGACCATGAGTTCAGTTCCAATCATGACTTATCATGTAATGAGGACAATAGTTCTCCAAGTGTCACATCTGCTGAACTGTTTGCACCAGGTGCATATAAATCAGATCTTTCAATTCATGGTAATAACTTCAGTGCAAAGGTAACATCGGTAAGTGTCAATGATGCATTAAGTGATGCAGCTCATCAAGAGTGGTTTGAGGCTATATGTGAGGAAATCTGGTCACTGGTGAAAAATTATATCTGTGACATTGTAGACAGGCCAACAAATGAAAGGGTAATTGACTGTGGGGCTGTTTTGAAGAAGAAATACAAAAATTATGGGACCTTGTTAAGAAGATAGGCAAGAAGTGTTGCACAGGGATTCAACCAATGGTCTGAAGTTGAGTAGAAAATTCTCTCCAATTGCAAGACTACTCATGGCTTTATCAGTTAAATTGGACTTGCATGTCACACAACTGGGTATTATGACTGTGTTTCTCTACAGTAAAACTGACACAGATATATTCATGGAACAACCAGACTCACTGCTTAAATTCTTACAGAAGATGAAAGATACGGAGAAAGATAATCTGATAATCAAGAAGGCAAGTGACATGCTCCAAACACTGAAATCAAGTGATAAAGTGTGTAAACTCAGGAAATCCATTATGCACTGCACCAAGCTAGTCAGTGATGGTATCTCTAGTTGACTGCAACCCTAAAATCAGTTGGAATGCAATCCCCAAATTCAGATCCATACATGTCTATAGACAGTGTAGGGAAATGTCCAATCTTCCTACTCGCTTCAGCAGATCCAGAAAGGATAAAGCAAATCAGAGATGAGTTATCAGCCAGATTTGATGTCAGTCACGTTACTGCCATAAGATGCTATCTGGTCATCAATGTAAATCAATATGTTGAGAATATTACATTATGTCAAAGTGATCAGAGAAGTTTTACACCAATACAGAAGGTGTTCTGACCAGACAAAGTTACCTTCATTTTATTACACAAATGAATAAAAGATTTACTTAACTTTGAGATTTCTTGCCACGGGATTGCTGGATAATTTACAATTGTCACTGTCTATGTAAACATCACTTGATGCACTAAGCAACAAACTGTCCTCTTCAGGTAGAATGTTACACACTTGCAACAGTATAAGTTTATCTGAAAATACTTCTTGGTTCTAATCAATGATGTTGACTACTGTAGCTGATGTCATGAACTGAGCTGAACTCTTGCATGCTCAGCAGTATACTGATCTCAGCATGAGGGTGCTGCTATTCTTCTACAGTGTCTTGCATTGGTTGTTGTGGATTGCCACGAACCCTCACTAATGTCTTTGGTAGTGATTCACATTGGCAACTATGGTGTGGACTGTGATCTCTGGTCAGTACTAGAATACCGCAGAATGGATGACCACAAGCCAGTAAGGATGCCATTGGCAACTGGGACCAAATTGGATGCAAAAACTATGAATATAGAAGAATACTCACTATCCATTCAGAGAACTGGATAGACCATTGTTGAAAATCACCCTCAGTACTACCCCCCCCCACCCCCCCCCCCCCTACCTCCACCCCCGCCACGTATGATATGCAGTAACTAAGCTAAGTCAGTACAATAACAGCCTTCTTTTTATTCACTGGCAACTGGCTTAGTGAATTCTTAGGTACCTCAAAGGAACCATAGACAAGAAACTGACCCACAATAAGGATAAGGAAGGAATCTTCAGTTTCATATATGCTAATTGAGGAAGTTCTGATGCTTATAGGAAGTCATACACATGCCACAGCGTCACCTCATCCAGATCAGCAATCTTATGGTGTTGACATAATCAGAGAGCAACATAGCAACCAAAGCAGCAAAGGAATCAATTCACATTGCAACATTCATTAAGGAGCTAGGTTTAGGAGAACTCTAATGCATCACCCTATTCAGTGACAATCATTTGGAAAGTTGGCACATAACCTTATTTTTCACTCAAACGTGAAGCACATTCATATAAAATATCAGTTCATATGTCAGTCTCTACAAAGAGTATGTACTGAAATTGGAAGATCAGCCAGCAGATGATGTGATGACAGATGCACAGACAAAGGCCATCCCAGCACCAAAGCATGAGAATTGTGAATTGTTTTGTCATGAATTGTGGTTTATTAGTCTCATAACATACATAATCAAATTAATTTGATTCAGGTACAGGAGACACGTCAAAAGATGGGTAAAATTTATCGTAAACATAGTAAGCTGATGTTTACATACAGCATAATAATAATAATAATAATAACAACAACAATAATAATAACAATATTGAAAATAGTATCTAAAAATCTAACAGTAAATTACCCTAGCTCAAATTATCACATCCTCCTCTAAAAATTCTTCTATCGAATAGTAGCCTTTCTCCCCCAGAATCTGATGTAGCCTTATTTCTAGGATCTCTGGCTTAACATTAAATATATTTCTGCCCATTAATTTGTTATATATTGTCAGCCCCATATACTTTGGAGCCCGACCATATAATTTCAATTTGTGTGTGGGAAGCATAAAATTATTTTTATTTCTTGTGTTGTATGTGTGGTTAAAATGATTTTCCTCAAATAATTTTTGCCTGATGTGTAGGAAGACGATAATTTCATAAATGTATACAGAGGGTACAGTTGGGATTTGCAGTTGTCAAAATAATGGGTGACAAAATTATGTTTTCTGTGTGATACACATGTACCTGATAATTTTTTTCTGGAGTTTCAGTATTCGAGATACTCTAACTGAACTTCCGCAGAAAATTACACCATTCCTAATGACAGATTCAAAATAACTATTGTATGCTATTTTTTGTGTACTCATGTTGGTAGAATTTGCAAGTATCTGGATTGCAAACACAAAACTGCATAGTTTATTTGATAAGGAGTCAAAATGTGTGTTCAAGTTCAAGTTCTTGCCCATATTTAGTTCTAGGAATTTGACAGTATCAACTTCTTCCAGAAGTTGATTATTACATTGTATTTTAAGCTCTGCACATATTTGGTTTGGAAATGTACCATATGGGTTTTTGCAATGTTCAGTTTCAACCCATTTAAGTGCAACCAGTTTTATACGGTTTCCAGTGTGCTCACAATATAGGTTGGAACTTTTTCTGCATCACCATCTTCAATTAAAACAGCAGTATCATCTGCAAACAGAACTGATGGGGAATTGATATTTGTGGATAAGTCATTTCATAGAATTGGAACAAGATTGGCCCCATAATGGAACCTACTTGTGATACTTGTGATACAGTACTCCACTTCAAAAAATATACTTTCAGAGTAATTAACACACAGTCTATCAATAGCTTCTGTAATTCCCTGCAAGAAGTAGACTGGGACCAGATTGAGCTCTTTGACAATGTTAATGACAAGTACAATGCTTTTCTAAATGAATTTATCTGCCTATGCGAAGCGGCCTTTCCTAAAGGACTGTCAAATCCAAATGTGAAACCTACTCTAATAAAAACTGGCTAACACTCAGCATTAAAAAGTCTTGCAGAAGGAAAAGGAATCTGTATGCCTCACTCAAATCCAGTTATAGTGTAGAAAAGGAAAAACCTTATAAACTATACTGCTCTATCCTTAAAAAAGTGCTAATAAGGGCAAAGAGTATTTCTATAAAATCAGAAATTGATGTCTCTAACAACAAAATTAAAACAATATGGGGCATAATAAAATGGGAAACAGGTAAACTCCCTGCTGCAGAAAACACAATAGAAATTAAAACAAATGATACCATTCATGACAATGTTGAAATAATCACCGAAATTTTTAACAACTACTTTCTGGCGTCAGCAGTACAAACTGGAAAAACATGTTCAGTTAATGAAGCCATGTTATCCCTTCAAAAAGCTATTAATAAAAAAACCAAGCAGATTAAAGTGTCTCCTGTCACAGTACATGAAATTGAGAATATAATTAGAGAGATGAAGAGCAAGAATTCTGTTGGCATAGATGGTATCTCCTCAAGATTACTGAAGGAGTGCTATAAGTCGATAAGCAAAATATTGTGCCACATATTCAATGAATCCATCGAGCACGGGATTGTTCCTGAGAGACTAAAGTTTGCCATTGTCAAACCTCTCTTTAAAAAAGGTGATAAAGCCAACGTTACCAACTATCGGCCTGTCTCCCTTTTAACGACCTTTTCTAAAATTATTGAGAAATTGGTTCAGAAAAGACACCTCAAGCACTATAAGGTATTAAACAGTAGCCAGTTTGGATTTCCACAGGGTGTATAAACAGAACAAGCTATTTTTTTCTTCACCCATCAAATCTTAGAGATTTTCAATAATAAATTGTCTCCTTTTGGTATCTTCTGTGACCTTTCTAAGGCCTTTGATAGTGTTAATCATGAAATGCTCCTAGCAAAGGCTGAATGTTATGGTATAAGTAGCTCGATTAGCTCATGGATTAAATCCTACCTAGCTGGAAGAAAGCAGAAGGTCATGTTGAACGACTCTGAGGGGTACTCTGTGTCATCTAGCTGGGGCTCTATTGGCTGTGGTGTTCCTCAGGGCTCTGTACTTGGCCCCCTTCTCTTCCTCATCTTTATCAATGACCTTCCCTTGTGTACTAGCTTTAAAACTCACTTTACTCTTTTTGCTGATGACACCTCTATCCTCATCAACAAAACTCCCAACCTCAATCTTGAGGAATCGGCCAATAATTGTCTTTAGTGAAGTATGTAATTGGTTTGTAAATAATGGGTGATCACTAAATGTTAATAAAGCCCAACTTGTACATTTCCAAGTAAGGAAAAAAGTTGAGGATCAATTAAGTATTACATTGAATGGTGGTGAGTTACTACAAGTTGATTCAACCAAGTTTCTGGGTGTACACATTGACAACAGTCTAAAATGGTCTGAACATATTTTGCACCTCCACAAAAAACTCAGCTCAGCAACATTCGCTGTTCATATTATTTCCACTGTATGTGACCGAGACACCACAAAAACTGCTTATTTTAGTTATTTCCATGCACTAGTGCTGTAAGGCATAGTTTTCTGGGGTAATCAGCCATTATCCAAAAAAATATTCATTGCCCAAAAGAGTTATTTGGATAATGAGTGGAGTCCAGCCTAGACATTCTTGTAGGAACCTTTTCAGAAAATTAGTGATACTGACAACTGCATGCCAATATATCTACTCCCTGTTATGTTTCGTAGGTAAAAATGTACGATCGTACAAAACGAATGATTCGTACCATACCCACAATACCAGGAGTAAGATGGACCTCCATTATGAATCAAAAAACCTTACTATTGTACAAAAAGGAGTCCATTACATGAGCTGCAAGGTGTTCAATGCTCTCCCACCATCACTGAAATTACTTATTCACGAGCTTCCCAAATTTAAACAACAGCTCAAACAGTATTTATTAGATAATTCCTTCTATACGGTAGAAGAATATTTCAGTAGAGTTAACTGTAATTGATTTTTTTCATTTACTAACTTGATGTGCTATTGTGCATTATGATACTCACAATCACTGTTAACATTACTGTGTCTTTCATTTAGCTATTATGATCTAACATTTTTTTAATGTAATTTTTCTATACCTATTAATGTGTATTTTGTCTTATACCAGATATCCTCTTGCAAGAGGCACTTTTATGTATTCCTTTTGTATTATTTGTAATAATTCTGAATGTCCTACATCCATGCGAATGTCTCGCAGTATTGGATTTATGGGATATAAATAAGTTCACCACATTTGAAGTGGTAGTTACCCTTTGTTTTCTGTTCTGCAGGTATGATGTAGTCCATTTGAGAGTATTGCCCTTAACCCCATATTAATCTAATTTGTAGATCACAGAAAAACCATCAACTTTACTCCTCTGGTCGAGTGCTTTGCATATCTTTTCAATAAAGTTATTTACTGCATCTAGGGTGTTTTTTCCTGGTTGGAATCCAAATTGATTTTTTACAATAATGTCATTTTTTACAACAAAATTTTGTATATGGTTTGCAGCTACTTACTCAAACACTTTCGATAAGATTGCAAGAATAGAAATAGGATGATAGTTTCCCATGTCGTCCCTTGACCCTTTCTTGAACAGAGGTCTGACTTCGGCATATTTCAACACATCAGGAAAGCATCCCTGTTAAAAAGATTGATTAATTATTTTAGTTAGTGGAGGTGCTATTATGTGATACACCGCTTTAATCACTTTAGTCGGTACCCCATCCCACCCAGCTGAGATTTTATTTTTTAATGATAATGTAATATTTTCCACATGCTTTATTGAGATTTTTTTTTAAATCTGTGAGATACTCAGCTCCTTGGTGGAGTCCAAAGGGGTGTACTTTGCTCTGATACTCTACTGTATCAACACCTGACTTTGCCACAGTTATGAAGATTTCATTTAAACACTGCGATATTTGAGCTGGGTTCACAATAAGGCTATAATTTACTTTAATCCTAGATATTTCATTTCTATTAATTCCAACACCTCACTCTGATTTGATAACAGACCACACTGTCTTTGTTTTACTTTTATGTTGTGAAATGAACTTACTGTTTGCCAATTGTTTGGCTGCTTTCACAACTTTTTTGAAGGTAGTTTTATAACGTCTAGCATATTCAGTAAAATACCTGTTTTTATAATATTTCAGTTCATTGTGTAGTTGCCTCTTCCTATCATTAGAAATTTTTATAGCCAGACTTATCCATTTAACTTTACCAGTGATTTTGTTACATGTGGTTCTCAATGGAAAAGTTTCGTTAAACACCCCAAGAAAATTGCTTAAAAATTTGTCAAAGTTATTACTACTTGAAATACAGCTGTCATCAAATCATTCAACCATTCTTAACTTATTTCTAAATACAGTTAAATTTTTTTCATTGAAGTTCCTTTTCATAGAGCTTCTGTTGCATGGAATTTCTTTGTTAATTTTTGGTAGTTCAATGAATAATGCAGGGTAGTCAGAGATTCCTAGATCTAAGCAAAATTTATGGACATCTTCAAATATATATTTGATTAGGATATTATCAATACAGGTGGCTGACAATACATTTACCCTAGTGGCTTGCTTAAAATTTACTTTGAATCCAAAATTTTTTACTATGTCAGTGAATTTGGACACATCATTGCTTTCACCTAGGATATTAATGTTGAAGTCAGCAGCTATTACAACACTTTTTCCTTTCCTTTGTTTACATTTTCAATGAGGCACTGAAATTTGGCCAGAAAAGCTTCAATTTGCAGCTTTCTCTGGTACTGTGTAAATAGAAACTGCTATGATATTCAGGTCCCTTAACTCAATACAGCAGCTCTCAAATATACTACCTTCATTCAAATTATTAAATCATTTCTTATTGCATATTTTATATCAGAATGAGTATGTGTGCAAGAGCCTCCAAGTGATTTCTCACGTCTACAAAAGCTGTTTGCTACTTTAAAATTTTCGATTTTCTTAAAAATTTTAATATTATCACATGTACGTCAGGAAGTAGTAGCCGACTGAGACAGACGCAGCAACAGGGAAGTAAGCGCTTTTGTGACATATGAGTTCCTAACCAGGAGCGAATTTTATTATATCATCTGTGTGCTTTAATAGTTTAGTTTCTTGAGTTTCTGTGTGTAAATTTAATATCTAATAGTCACAGTCCTCTCGTTTTTGTTTGTGTCGGAAAGTAAACCGATTTTGTGACATATTTCAAGTTCCTAATTAGGGGCAAATTACTTAGTTTCACTGAGTGCTTCGGTAGCTAGGATTTTGAATATCTGTATACTATCAGACACAGTTCCTGCCTTTTCATCAGGGTCTACAGTAGAGTTGCGCAGCATGTGTTGATAGTCCGTTTATCTGCATAGTTTAGTTTTTCACAGTCTTTGGTATGGACAGGGACTGCAATTGTTGTACGCAGATTCGAGATGAGTTGGTGACACTTTGCTCTCAGCTTCAGCCTGTGGTGGCTTCGGTTACACAGCTTGAGGCTGTAGTGGATGGACACCACTGTTGTGGGCCGGACGTGGGGATCCAGCAGACGTCCAGCACGTTCGAGTCCTCCAATCAGTCCTCACTGGTGGCCAGCCCAGTTACTGCTCACACTGAGGCTGACCCTTCACCTGTGGTTGAGTGGGAGGATGCCCCGGGGTGAAGCAGGCAGCGAAAGACTTCCCAGGCAGCCACACATAAGGCCTCCCTGGTTTGTCTGACAAACAGGTTCCAGGTGCTGTATGTGGCTGACACTGTCGCTGAGCCAGATGCTGTCTCGTGTCCTGTTTCAGAGGAACCCACTCAACCTGCAAGATCCGGGCAACCACAGAGGGTGGGATTATTGGTTGTTGGGAGCTCCAACATTAAGCACATTATAGGGCCCCTTAGGGACTTTGCTGACGAGAAGGGTAAGAAAACCAATGTGCACTCCGTGTGCATACTGGGTAGAGTCATTCCAGATTTGGAAAGGGTCGTCCCAGATGCCATGAAGAGCACAGAGCACATGGTGCAGCCAACTGTAGGAGGTTGCTCACATCGGTACCAATGATGTTTGTCACTTTGGATCAGAAGAGATTCTCTCTGGTTTCCATCAGCTAAGTAACAAAGGCTGCCAGTCTTCTCGCTAGATGAAAGCAGAACTGACCATTTGCAGCATAGTCGACAGGACCAATTGCGCACCTCTGGTACAGAGCCGAGTGAAGGGTCTGAATCAGAGGCTCAGATTCCTCGACTTGCGCCAAAGGGTGGTTGGGTTTAAGGTTTCGCTGAATAGGTCAGGTGTCCACTATATGCAAGAGGTGGCTACACGGGTAGCAGGGGCTATGTGGCGTGTGCTGGGCAGTTTTTTTTAGGTTAGAGGGTCTCAGGAAAACACAAGAAGGACTTCAATCACAAAGGATGTAGGCTGAACACAGGAAGAATATAGATAAGGAACCATTGGTATAACAGTTGTAAAGTATCGTAGCTCTGTTGGGAAAGTACCAGGGCTCCAAGCGCTAATAGAAAGCACTGATGCTCAAATCATTATAGGCACTGTAAGCTAGCTCAAGCTGGATATAAACTCAGCCGAAATTTTTATTAAGAACTTAACGATGTTCCGAAAGGATAGGCTAAGCACAGTTGGCGGTGGCGTGTTTGTTGCTGTCAGAAGTAGTTTAACTTGTCACAAAATTGAAGTAGATACTTCCTGTCAGTTAGTATGGGCAGAGGTCATTATTGGCAACCAGAATAAAATAATAATTAGATCCTTTTACCGGCCTACCAATTCAGATGATACAGTTTCTGAAAGGTTCAAATGAAACTTAAGTTTGATTTCAAACATGTACCCAACTCAAACAATACTAGTTGGTGGTAACTTTAATTCACCCTCGATATGTTGGCAAAAATACATGTTTAATTCTGGAGGTACGCATAAAATATCATCCGAAATTGTGCTAAATGCATTCTCTGAAAATTATTTCGAGCAGCTAGTTCATGAGCCCACGCAAATAGTAAATGGTTGTGAAAACACACTTGACCCCTTAGCAACAAATAATCCTGAGTTAATAACTGATTCAGGAATTAGTGAACACAGGGTTGTTGTAGCAAGATTGAATATTGTAATCCCAAACCCTTGAAAAATAAGCGAAAAATGTACCTATTCAAGAAAGCAGATAAAAATTCACTTGACGCCTTCCTGAGAGACAATCTACACTCATTCCAAATTAATAATATAAGTGTAGACCAGATGTGGCGTAAATTCAAAGAATTAGTATCGGCAGCAATTGAGAGATTTATACCAAATAAATTAACAAACGATGGAGCTGATCCTACTTGGTACACAAAATGGCCTAGAACACTGTTTCAGAAACAACGAAACAAACATGACAAATTTAAACAGACCCAAAATCCCCTAAATTGGCGATCTTTTACAGAGGCTAGAAATTTAGCGTGGACTTCAATGCAAGATGCTTATAACAGTTTCCACAACAAAACTTTGTCTCAAAACCTGGTAGAAAATCCAAAGAGATTCTGGTCATATGTGAAGTATGTTAGCGGCAAGAAACAATCAGTGCCTTCTGTGCACTGTAGCAATGGAGATACTATCGAAGACAGTGCTGCCAAAGCAGAGTTACTAAACACAGCCTTCCGAAATGCCTTCACAAAAGAAGACAAAGTAAATATTCCAGAATTCAAATCGAGAACATCTGCCAACATGAGTAAAATAGAAATAAATGTCCTTGTAGTAGTGAAGCAACTTAAATCACTTAACAAAGCAAGTCTTCTGGGCCAGACTGTATACCAATTAGGTTCCTTTCAGAGTATGCTGATGCATTAGCTCCATACTTAACAATCACATACAACCTGACGAAAGATCCGTACTTAAAGACTGGAAAGTTGCCTAGGTCACACCAATATTCAAGAAAGGTAGTAGGAGTAATCCACTAAATTACAGTCCCATATCATTAACGTCAATATGCAGCAGGATTTTGGAACATATATTTTGTTCCAAGTTGTGAATTACCTCGAAGAAAATGGTCTATTGACATACAGTCAACATGGGTTTAGAAAACACTGTTCCTGTGAAATACAACTAGCTCTTTATTCACATTAAGTGTTGAGTGCTATTGACAAGGGATTTCAGATTGATTCCATATTTCTAGATTTCCAGAAGGCTTTTGACACTGAAACACACAAGCGGTTCATAGTGAATTTGGGTGCTTATGGAATATTGTCTCAGTTATGTGACTGGATTTGTGATTTCCTGTCAGAGAGGTCACAGTTGATAGTAACTGACGGAAAGTCATCGAGTAAAGCAGAAGTGATTTCTGGCATTCCCCTAGGTAGTGTTATAGGCCCTTTGCTGTCCTGTATCTATATAAATGATTTGGGAGACAATCTGAGCAGCCATCTTTGGTTTTTTGCAGATGACACTGTCATTTATTGACTAATAAACTCATCAGAAGATCAAAACAAATTACAAAACAATTTAGAAAAGATATCTGAATGGTGCAAAACTTGGCAGTTGACCCTAAACAACAAAAAGTGTGAGGTCATTCATATGAGCATGAAAAGGAATTCGTTAGACTTTGATTACATGATAAATCAGTCAAATCTAAAGGTTGTAAAATTCAAGTAATACCTAGAAATTACAATTGCAAACAACTTGCATTGGAAGGAACACATAGAAAATTTTGTGGGAAGGCTAACCAAAGACTGTGTTATATTGGCAGGACACTTAGAAAATGTAACAGATCTACTAGGGAGACTGCCTACCCTACACTTGTCCATCATCTTTTAGAATACTGCTCTGCGGTGTCATATCCTTACCAAATAGGACTCACGGGTTACATCAGAAAAGTTCAAGGAAGGGCAGCACATTTTCTATTATTGTGAAATATGAGAGAGAGTGCCACTGAAATGTTATAGGATTTAGGCTGGACATCATTAAAGAAAGACATGTTTTGTTGTGACGGAATCTTCTCACAAAATTCCAAATACCAACTTTCTCCTCTGAATGCGAAAATATTTTGTTGACACTGACCTACATAGGGAGGAACGATCACCACGACAAAATAAGGGAAATCGGAGCTCGTACGGTAAGATATACGTGTTCATTCTTTCTGTGCTATACGAGATTGGAATAATTGAGAGTTGTGAAGGTGGTTCGATGAACCCTCTGCCAGGCACTTAAATATGATTTGCAGAGTATCCATGTAAATGTAGGCCTATATGTAGATGTAAACCAATGTTCGTTGATGCAAATAACTTTGATATTTTTACACTCTGAAAGAATAATTTGATTTTCCCCCATTTTATGACTTTTGTTTTGAAAGTCAGCGCTTAGACCATCTATATTCCAGTGCATAATGTAGGAACATTCACTCCACTGCTTGACTTGCTGCGGCTTGCTTCATTACTGTCGCTCGCCTACGCCACTAGCCAAACGCTATGTCAGGCCGCGGAAGATGAGGCAAGCTGGTTGCTGTGGCCAAGCTTCTGCTCACGCTGGCAGGAGGTGGCCAGGGCAATAAGAAGTAGTGAAGCAGACCACAGCATAAGAGGCAGATCTACCACTGCCAGAAGGTCAGGCACGTCGCCAGAATGTGCAGGGACACAGTCACGTGTTTGAAGTGTGCCAAGGCACATGATACACGTGACTGTGACAAACTGCGACACATCGTGCCTACGTGTGTGAACTACGGTGGTGTGTACACTGCAAATTCACACAGCTGTGTATACTTGAAGCAGCAAACATCCACCGCCACAAGGAAGAATGTGGCACAAGGAGAAAAAGTTGCGTCCCCGCCACCCCACTCCATAGGGTGAAACAGACCGCGCCAACAAGAAGACGAAGTGGCTGTAGTTTTGCCCAGCACCACCACCAATGATGCAGTAGCTGCTCTCAAAGCTGCAGTGGAGGCAGAGAGAGCAGTCATGCAGAAGGAACTTATTGCTGTTCACCAGCAGCTTCGAAAGCTGCAGGAAGAACTTAGGATGATGCAGAAGAAGACACCCGCCCCTGACGACAAGCTGGGGTGGATGTGGCAACTCAAACGGACATACCTCTGGAACCTGTAGCAATACAGGAAACCAGAGAGGCTGCTGGAGAGGTTGCTGAGGAAAAGGAGGATGTGGTACAGCAGCTGGAAGTAGAGGATGATGAAGAGGCTGCCCAAGTCACTGCTGAGGCTGCCAAACATGGCAAATACGACCACCTGCCTCTGGCAGACAAACTGTGAGTGGCTAAGCTGGCGATGGACATGCTAGCAGAGTCACTGCAAGGTGGTACATATCTGTACCTCTACCATCCATACCCCTTTACTCCTCCTATTGTTCCCAAACCCCGTATTCCCCACCAGCCATATTACTTTGGTTGGGCAGCCGCAAATCTGCTCAACGCCGTCTCCAAAAAGGACCTGGCTCTGATTAATTCCCATCCGATCTTCACATCATGGGACTGGCAATGCATCATTGATGTAGTGCCAAGAATGCAGACCAAGAAGAAAAATTGCTAGTTTTACTAGTAATACCAGTTATTATATTCCTGCCTTGCTTGAGCAAATCAAGTTTTTCCCTTGTTCCAATTTTAACCTTCACCCAATCTGTTTGGAGTAAATGTCTTATGACAAAGACTTCTCTTTTTTAGGCATCCTCTGGTGAGGCTGCCATTTACAGAGAGCGTGAGAGAGGTTTCAAGCAGTATTTTCTTTCTTGGGTACCTTTTCGGTCTTCATGTTTTTGTTACCAAACACTGTTTACATCCTCATCATTCCTTATAAGTTTCCCCCATTATTCAGAATTTTATAAGTATCAGCGAACATTTTACTAAGAATTTTTGATCCTAATCTGTTTAAATGAATACCATCTTTACCCTAGTATTTATTGCTTGAGAACTTATTTGGATTTACTTACACAGCTCCCATATCGTTACAGCTTTCATTTAAATCACTGTTTATTCTCGCTATATAACTATCACTCACGGCTCTTCTGTAGACAATACCACTCACTACAATTCTAGACATCTGGTAGACGTTTCTGGCAGAACAAATTGAATTTTTTGTTTCATTTACAATTTCCTCTTCAGTGTTACTTCTAAGGGAATTTGTACCTATGTGGATGAAGAACCCCTTGTAATTCTTCCGAGATGCATCTGCTCAACCATCCTGCAAGTTATATATGTTGTTAATGTTTCTTCAATTGATTGGTCTTGATACCTGGGTGAATGTCTATTGTGTAATTTGGCACTGCCACATTTTTGATCAGAGAATCACCTATAACAAGGAAATCACTGTTTTCATTCTGTTTTACATTACAAAAACGCTTTGAGTTCTTTTTTCTATATGTTACAACTATCCACTTACATTTATTTGGAGTTTTTGTGATTTCAGCACTAGTTTCTTCTGTAGGTGTTGCAGGCGCATTGTTTTGAACAGATGTATCAATCCGCATGTTTTTGATATTATTTTCATCAATCGCCTCAGCTATTTCACAAAAACATTTTATTCTGCTTCTCAGGTCACAGTTCTGCTTTTAAAGTGTGAATGTCGCTATTTAGGATTTTGATAATTTCTTCCTCTGAGCTCACGGTGGAAGCTAGTTTTGCTTTTTCATCCTGCAAACAGTCTAGTCAGTGAATATCACCACTAACAAATTTTAAACATATTTTCACACTCCTTTCATGCAGTCAAAAGTTCCTTTTAACACACAAGATTCCTTTTACAACCCGTTTATGACACTCTTTGCCTATTTACGAGCATTGTGTCACTACACTTTTCAGTAGGTGCCATCTTGCTTAGAATATTGAAGGACTTGGACTTCAGTCCTAAACTACCACCTTAAGACAAAGACCAATACAATACATTATTGTAGGTGGTCTTGTTAAGACTCAATTCATAAATTATAACTGTCTGCGAAAATTGTAGGCATATGTTGAGATCAAAATTTTACCACCATGTAATATCTTTGGTGTGTATGGATGCTAGTAGTTCTGTGTTACTCTCCATCCAGGGAACTATGAATGAAGTTGTTCTGTAACTATATGTGATACTTGTATTGTCAAACCATGTCCCAACAATTTAATAATTAATTTAAATCAGTGGTGATCATCTTCAGATCAGTCACAACTGCAATAGCTTCTACTACAAGCACAAGGCTTATGTCTTGGAATAGCATAACTCTTGGTCACACAGTGAAATCTGTAGCAGTTTACTTATCTGAACATAATTAGTTTCGATGAGCAAAGAGTATTGAGTTAAGAATAAAAAAAACTCTTAAATTTGAAGTTTGCTACATGAACTACCACTTCAAGCATCTTAATTATTGTGACTGTCACATTTTATAAATAATTTATTTTTGCAGTGTACAGTATGGTACATACTGATTGATACCAAGAAAACTGTGGGCAATAGGAAATAAACTGGAGTATCATAGAGAATTCAATAATTTTTTCTCCATATGTAAATACAAGGAGTACTGTAGGTACAGTAATTTCATTATGTTTCGCTTATAACATAAACTGCACACTGTCAGCCTTGGTTTTAATTTTTCATTAAGATGTAATAAATGTAAATGCAACTCTTGGAATGAAGAAAAACTAAATTCTAGGGTAATTCAAGGACAGAGTAACAACTTCCTTCAAACAGAAATAGTTATTTGTCATTCCTTTTTCTAAATAGGTATTATTTCTTATAATAAATTAAATATAGAGCCAAATCAAATTTTTCACTTGCCAGATCAGGTAATAAAAATGGGCCATTTAAAATTTATCTGCTGCTACATTTTGAGAGAGACATTCTAAGACTAACATTATGCTGTATTCACATTTTTGTTTGGGAATGCAGCACTAATTTAGACTTTCTCTTGATATACATTATGAAGTTCTCAATAATGTCTCAGAATTCTTGAGAGAGAGAGAGAAATTTTCATCCCGAGTATTAACTAATAAATGAACAGAGTTAGGATGAATTTTTAATTTCAGAGGGAGGCAGGTGATCTAGGAGATAATTTTATTGTAAATGAGATGTTCTCCTTTCCATATATTAAAACATTAATATTTGTATCTGTTGTGTACATATTTCCGCGTAGTCAGTGCGTACACAACTTTCCCACTAGAGCACGCCCCGCTAAGCACAACAGTGCAGGCGCAGCGCTCGTCCGTCTCTGCTCTACGAGATGGCATTGCCATAAATACAGACCAAATTCTGCTTCTGCCGATCTGCGTATTAATATGTAATGCAGCCAATGAGATTGCTGCTAATGTAGAACCTTTTCTCCTTGTGGACAACACTCGCGCAGTGATACCTGAATGCGCGAGGTATTATAACGAGTGTACAGACCTCTGATCAGTCAGTCTGCATTAGTCTGCAGTCAAGTTTCAGTCTGTGCGTAAGAAGATTATCATATTCCTGTACATGGCCATGAAGATAAATGTATAGACACTTTGTCAAGTATCAGAGATATGTGAGAACAAGATTAACGTACCAAGACCAAAGGAACTTCAGATTGTCAATTATAAATAGCATCCAGAATTGTGAAAAAGAAATTTGTTTTGCCTTTCACATTTCACAGACATAAAGTAATTACAGAAATCACTTTAAATGTTAATATTATATGAATATACATAGCCACCTTTTTATGTATGACATTACAAAATTTCTGGTAAATGTTTGTATTATTCATAATTGTGCTGGCGTAAGCTGTCACCAGCACACCAGTCGGCAAAGAGGTTGCAAGAAGATCGATAATAGGCACAGAATCAAGCGTCCCTATCAGGAGAGAGGCCAATGACAGAATCGCAAGCAACATGCCACCAATGCCATCTCAACTGTCAGTGTTTAGATCACCGCCGCAGACCAGAGGGCCTAGTCAGTCACAATTAGTCAGCCCAGTCACAGACAAAGTCAGTCGCTGTTTCAGTTACTAGCTCAGTCACTATTCTGCCAGTTTACATTACTGGCTACGACAGTGTAGTGTTCATAGCATGACTTGTACTTTACCAGCAGTGAGGCAAACATGAACTATTACAGAAGAGCTTGTACTGCAACACATGAACTAGCTTAAAGATAAGTAGCTTTCTTGTTCTTGTGAATAAAGAACCCTGTTAATACATGTGTGCAATTTGTGTTGTAGAAAGACAATACCGACCGCCAAACAAATCCTCTCTTTGCTTTCCTTGGCACAAGGTTCTACAGTGACAACAACACACAAGTGGCAATGAGGATGGGATAATTCAGTGCAGAAGAAGATTTTGCTGGCTTCTCTTGTGTTTTAGCTTGCAGGGGTGATTATTTTGCTAATTTGTTGTTGCAGTCTTGCATATATTCCAGGAGGGGAGCCACAGAACAAAACAAATTTCTCTTTTCAGAGGCTTTGCTTGTTTTTTTGCCACAATGTGTTTGTGTAAACCATACCTACCCCACCCGCTCCATCCTCTGCCCCCATACCTCACCCGCAGACAGCCAATGACATGTATCTAACACAGTCTTTTCAGTTTCAGAATCAACAAATTGCTGCCTTGCTAAAAACAGTAAAAAACTACCGGCTGTAGAAGCCGATGGGTCCCTGTGTTCATGTTAATACAAAAACTATTCCCAACTGCATCTCCCGATGAATTTAGTAATGACCGAGTAATCACTGCATCAACTCAATATTATGACCAGCAAGTTCAAGTAGCTGCAGCCAGATATCAGTATTTTTGCTTGCAGAAAAAGCCAGAAAAGACATGCCATCAGTGGTACACAGAATTAATGGGCATGACTAGGAAATGTAAATTTAAGTGTAGTTGTGGCAACTTTTACAGTGATTTAATGATTAGTGATGCAATAAAATTGTGTGTCCCAGATAGTGGAATGTGGAAACAGACCTTAAAGTACTCTGCTGCATCACTTCCCCAAGTATTGTAAATCTTAGAGCAATATGACTCGGGTGCCACAGCAGCCGATAGTTTTGACCCAGGCACAATTTTTTGCGTCGAGTCTCCTCTTGCTCATGACCGCCTGAAGTAGCCACAACAGCAGCACGTACACAGCCACACAGACAGGCACATAGACATGTAAACAGACTTGTAAGCTTAGTGAAGTCTTGCCCTAGATATTTTGCTAGCCAAGAAAGACAGAATTGCCCATCACATAATGCAATGTGTTGCATGCATGGGAAAAATAACAATATCCAAGAAGTTTGTTTACAACAGCACAAGAAAGTCAATTTTGTCCACTCCCAGAAAAAAAAAAAAAACAGGCTCATGCACATGCAGTAATGCTGTGCTTTGAAAACCTACAAGAAGTTCTGACAAAAGTAAGATTAATGTTGTGCATCCTCCTCACCCTAGTCCTGTGCAACAATGTTCTAATAAACTACTTGTCCCATTACACATTGTTGGCCATTGTGTGAACTTTCAATTTGACACAGGTGCCTCAGCAACCTTTGCTTAATAGTGCAATGTATGAACAGTTAGGCTAACCGCACCTTTCTAAATCTAGCAAGCACCTCACTGCTGAGGCTCACCACGCCTTTCTAAGCAAGTACCTCACTGCTTACGATGGTCAGGAAATTCCAGTGCTTGGACAGTGTTGTATGCTTGCCACTTACAAATCTTGCACCAGGACAGTGAATTTTACTGTGTTGAAATCAAGGTACATTCAAAACAATTTCGGTATAGATGCCTTTGATTTGTTAGGACATAGCTATCAAGACACTGTACTTTTAGTGACTGCTGTTACTCCAAAAGACAGTGTGGCTAGCTTGCTTAAAGAATTTCCTGAACTATTTTCAGAAGGAGTGGAAAAATCTAAGAACTTTGTAGTGCATGTTATAGTGAAAGACAATGTACAGCCCAAGTTCTTCTGGGCCTGTCCCATTCCAATTGCTGTAAGAGACAAAGTGGCCAGTGACTCGGAAGAATTGCAAGATAATGGTGTACTTGTTTCCATTCAAGCTAGTTAATGGGCAAGTCCTGTCATTTTGTTGCCTAAGCCTTTGGTCACATTCACATTTGTATTGACTCCAAGTTTACAATCAACCCACAGACAGCAGTTGACACTTACCTGTTACCTAGCCCTGAGGAACTCGTGACGGGCTTGGAGCAGGACATCAGTTTTCTAAGATAAATTTGCGTGATGCCTACTTGCAAATTCCATTGGCTACAGATTCCAGAAAGTGTTTTTTTGTAAATAGACACTTAGGATTGTTCAAGTATTTGTGTTGGCCCTTTGGAAGTACTTCCGTAACCTACATTTTTCAACGTTACTTGGAAAAATTGACTGCAAAAGTGCCACTTAGTTGAAACTACCTTGATGATGTTGTTGTCTCTGTTCGTATACATCTACATCTACATCTACATCTACATTTATACTCCGCAAGCCACCCAACAGTGTGTGGCGGAGGGCACTTTACGTGCCACTCTCATTACCTCCCTTTCCTGTTGCAGTCGCGTATGGTTCGCGGGAAGAACGACTGTCTGAAAGCATCCGTGCGTGCTCTAATGTATCTAATTTTACATTCGTGATCTCCTCGGGAGGTATAAGTAAGGGGAAGCAATATATTCGATACCTCATCCAGAAACGCACCATCTTGAAACCTGGCGAGCAAGCTACACCGCGATGCAGAGCGCCTCTCTTGCAGAGTCTGCCACTTTAAACATCTCCGTAACGCTATCATGGTTACCAAATAACCCTGTAACGAAATGCGCCGCTCTTCTTTGGATCTTCTCTATCTCCTCCGTCAAACCGATCTGGTACGGATCCCACACTGATGAGCAATACTCAAGTATAGGTCGAACGAGTGTTTTGTAAGCCACCTCCTTTGTTGATGGACTACATTTTCTAAGCACTCTCCCAATGAATCTCAACCTGGTACCCGCCTTACCAACAATTAATTTTATATGATCATTCCACTTCAAATCGTTCTGCACGCATACTCTCAGATATTTTACAGAAGTAACTGCTACCAGTGTTTGTTCCGCTATCATATAATCATACAATAAAGGATCCTTCTCTCTATGTATTCGCAATACATTACATTTGTCTATGTTAAGGGACAGTTGCCACTCCCTGCACCAAGTGCCTATCCGCTGCAGATCTTCCTACATTTCGCTACAATTTTCTAATGCTGCAACTTCTCTGTATACTACAGCATCATCCGCAAAAAGCCGCATGGAACTTCCGACACTATCTACTAGGTCATTTATGTATATTGTGAAAAGCAATGGTCCCATAACACTCCCCTGTGGCATGCCAGAGGTTACTTTAACGTCTGTAGACATCTCTCCATTGATAACAACATGCTGTGTTCTGTTTGCTAAAAACTCTTCAATCCAGCCACACAGCTGGTCTGATATTCCGTAGGCTCTTACTTTGTTTATCAGGCGACAGTGCGGAACTGTATCGAACGCCTTCCGGAAGTCAAGAAAAATAGCATCTACCTGGGAGCCTGTATGTAATATTTTCTGGGTCTCATGAACAAATAAAGCGAGTTGGGTCTCACACGATCGCTGTTTCCGGAATCCATGTTGATTCCTACATAGTAGATTCTGGGTTTCCAAAAACAACATGATACTTGAGCAAAAAACATGTTCTAAAATTCTACAACAGATCGACGTCAGAGATATAGGTCTATAGTTTTGCGCATCTGCTCGATGACCCTTCTTGAAGACTGGGACTACCTGTGCTCTTTTCCAATCATTTGGAACCCTCCGTTCCTCTAGAGACTTGCGGTACACGGCTGTTAGAAGGGGGGCAAGTTCTTTCGCGTACTCTGTGTAGAATCGAATTGGTATCCCGTCAGGTCCAGTGGACTTTCCTCTATTGAGTGATTCCAGTTGCTTTTCTATTCCTTGGACACTTATTTCGATGTCAGCCATTTTTTCGTTTGTGCGAGGATTTAGAGAAGGAACTTCAGTGCAGTCTTCCTCTGTGAAACAGCTTTGGAAAAAGGTGTTTAGTATTTCAGCTTTACGCGTGTCATCCTCTGTTTCAATGCCATCATCATCCCGTTGTGTCTGGATATGCTGTTTCGAGTCACTTACTGATTTAACGTAAGACCAGAACTTCCTAGGATTTTCAGTCAAGTCGGTACATAGAATTTTACTTTCAAATTCACTGAACGCTTCACGCATAGCCCTCCTTACGCTAACTTTGACATCGCTTAGCTTCTGTTTGTCTGAGAGGTTTCAGCTGCATTTAAACGTGGAGTGAAGCTCTCTTTGCTTTCGCAGTAGTTTCCTAACTTTGTTGTTGTACCACGGTGGGTTTTTCCCGTCCCTCACAGTTTTACTCGGCACGTACCTGTCTAAAATGTATTTTAAAATTGCCTTGAACTTTTTCCATAAACACTCAACATTGTCAGTGTCGGAACAGAAATTTTCATTTTGATCTGTTAGGTAGTCTGAAATCTGCCTTCTATTACTCTTGCTAAACAGATAAACCTTCCTCCCTTTTTTTTATATTCCTATTAACTTCCATATTCAGGGATGCTGCAACGGCCTTATGATCACTGATTCCCTGTTCTGTACAGACAGAGTCGAAAAGTTCGGGTCTGTTTGTTATCAGTAGGTCCAAGATGTTATCTCCACGAGTTGGTTCTCTGTTTAATTGCTCGAGGTAATTTTCGGATAGTGCACTCAGTATAATGTCACTCGATGCTCTGTCCCTACCACCCGTCCTAAACATCTGAGTGTCCCAGTCTATATCTGGTAAATTGAAATCTCCACCTAAGACTATAACATGCTGAGAAAATTTATGTGAAATGTATTCCAAATTTTCTCGCAGTTGTTCTGCCACTAATGCTGCTGAGTCAGGAGGTCGGTAAAAGGAGCCAATTATTAACCTAGCTCGGTTGTTGAGTGGAACCTCCACCCATAACAATTCACAGGAACTATCCACTTCTACTTCACTACAGGATAAACTACTACTAACAGCGACGAACACTCCACCACCGGTTGTATGCAATCTATCCTTTCTAAACACCGTCTGTGCCTATGTAAAAATTTCGGCAGAATTTATCTCTGGCTTAAGCCAGCTTTCTGTACCTATAACCTATAAGCTTCGGTGCTTTCTATCAGCGCTTGAAGTTCTGGTACTTCACCAACGCAGCTTCAACAGTTGACAATTACAATACCGATTGCTGCTTGGTCCCCGCATGTCCTGACTTTGCCCCGCACCCGTTGAGGCTGTTGCCCTTTCTGTACTTGCCCAAGGCCATCTAACCTAAAAAACCGCCCAGCCCACACCACACAACCCCTGCTACCCATGTAGCCGCTTGTTGCGTGTAGTGGACTCCTGACCTATCCAGCGGAACCCGAAACCCCAACACCCTATGGCGCAAGTCGAGGAATCTGCAGCCCACCCAGTCGCAGAACTGTCTCAGCCTCTGATTCAGAGCCTCCATTCGGCTAAGTACCAAAGGTCCGCAGTCAGTCCTGTCGACGATGCTGCAGGTGGTGAGCTCTGCTTTCATCCTGCTAGCGAGACTGGCAGTCTTCACCAAATCAGATAGCCGCCGGAAGCCAGAGAGGATTTCCTCGGATCCATAGCAACACACATCATTAGTGCCGACATGAGCGACCACCTGCAGATGGGTGCACCCTGTACCCTTCATGGCATCCGGAAGGACCATTTCCACATCTGGAATGACTCCCCTCAGTATGCACACGGAGTGCACATTGGTTTTCTTCCCCTCTCTTGCTGCCATTTCCCTAAGGGGCCCCATTATGCGCCTGACGTTGGAGCTCCCAACTACCAGTAAGCCCACCCTCTGCGACCGCCCGGATCTTGCAGACTGAGGGGCAACCTCTGGAACAGGACAAGCAGCCATGTCAGGCCGAAGATCAGTATCAGCCTGAGTCAGAGCCTGAAACTGGTTCGTCAGACAAACTGGAGAGGCCTTCCGTTCAGCCCTCCGGAATGTCTTTCGCCCCCTGCCACACCTTGAGACGACCTCCCACTCTGCCACAGGTGAGGGATCAGCCTCAATGTGGGCAGTATCCCGGGCAACCACAGTCGTAGTCCGATTGGGGGATGCGTGGGACGAGCTGGCCGTCCCCGACAAACCCCCATCCGGAACCCCACAGTGATGCCCATTGGCAACAGCCTCAAGCTGTGTGACCGAAGCCAACACTGCGTGAAGCTGGGAGCGAAGGGATGCCAACCCAGCCTGCATCCGAACACAGCAGTTGCAGTCCCTATCCATTCTAAAAACTGTTGTGCAAAGAACGTCTGAACTAATCTACAGAGAGCGCAAACAAATCAACACAAAATTTAAACGGTTATTAAAATACAAGATTGCCTAGTAAATGCAGTAATGCTGCTACTTGCGCACTGCTGACACTGCTCGGCGGCGGAAGGAGACTACGCGATTTTACACTATTCAGGTACTAAAACGCGATGCTACAACTCTCAAATACTATAATACGCCCAAAATTTATGAATTAAACAATGCAAGTACCAAAAACACGCAAAGAAATTAAGAATTAAACTATGTAACAAATGAGTGAGCTAGGAGTATATGACTTGCTGCTGCAGCTGCTTATCCAACGGCGGCAGGGAGCACACTGCCAATTTGTGTATTCTTTTTCAATTGATGTCAGAGGCAAGACTCGAGTGTCATCTCGAAAAGTGTGACTTCTTTCAAACTAAACTACAGTACTTAGGTCATGTGATAAACAGTCATGTGCACCCCATCCAATCTCATTTGCTTGCAATCTATGACCTGCCTGTTCCTTGAAATGTGAACTGCCGTCAGTACTAGAAAAGATAAAATACTACATTCAGTTCATACTGAATGCCACTCAGAATGTGGTTCCATTCTATTGCAAAAATGTACCTTTTGTGTGTACTAAAAAGCATCAAGATGCATTGCAGAAACTCAAAAATGCCTTCCTTAGTGACAGAGGTTAAGTGCATTTTGACCCTGCTAAGCTAGTAGTTTTGCAAGTTGATGCTTCTTCCTACAGAATCGGTGCTGTGCTTTTACACAGAATTCATCTATCAAAGCCAGTTCCTACATGATTCGCCGAAAAATTGCAACAATGGGCTTTGTTGCTTTCACAGTATCACCATAAAATTGGCAATGCAGACACCCTACCTCGCCTTCCGATTGGCCCAGACTCTGATTTTGATGCATCTGCTGTATCTTGTTGCCAAATCAATGCGCAGGACTCTACATCATAGGAATTTTTTCCTTTACCCTACTGAAAAACTGCGCAGGCCACAGAAGCAGACCCAGATCTCAAGATTTTGTTGCATTATGTTTGCATGTCTTGCCATCATTCATTGAACAGTATCCAGAACTTAGTTGTGCACCAATATTTTGTATGTCGGCATAACCTTTCAGTTCAATGGGGTGTGATTCTACTTCAAAAAGACAGTGGACAATCATGTGTGCTTATGCCCAAAGTGTTGCACAAAGATGTGTTGAGATTTCGCCACCAACAACTTAGGGGAATTGTTTGCACTAAATAGTTAGCATGTAGGCACTGTACTTGGCAGGGCATGGATGGCCATATTGAACAGATGATGTCGCAGTGTTGTGCATCTGCAGAGAACCAGTCCGCTCCAACAAAGACATTCTCAGCTTCGCCTAAGACTTAATCGCTATGGCAATGTGTGCACATAGCCTTTGCAGGACCATTTTTTTAACTCTTGTTGGCTCATAGTGGTAGACCCAAGTTTCTATTTTCAGTGCCTATGTGCTCTACCACATCACATAGCACAACTCAAGCATTTTCCTCCATATTTTGCATAGAAGGTTTGCCAGAAGTACTTGTGTCAGACAATGGACCACAGTTCACTTCACGTGACTTTGAACAGTTTTGTGAACCCAGTGGCATTTGTCATCCAAATAGTGCTCCATTTCAACCCCAGTCCAACATAGAAGCAGAACACTTTGTACACACTTTCAAGAAACAGATGGCCAAGCTTCACACCACCCACACATATGAACAGGTGCTACAGCTCTTTCTCACCTCCTATCGCTCCCACCCACGAGATGGACCATCACAGGCAGAACTTTTGCATGGCTGCCACCATCAGACACTGCTACACTTGCTACACCCACTGCAGCATCTGAAATGCCGCCAGTACACCGGCAGGCAAAGAGGTTGCAAGAAGGTTGATAATAGGCACTGAATCAAGTGTGCCTTTCAGGAGAGAGGCCAAAGACAGACTCACAAGAGATGTGTCACCAACGCCCTCTTGACTGCCAGTATTTAGATCGACACTGCAGACCAGAGGGCCCAGTCACTCACAGTCAGCCCAGTCGTAGACAGTCATTCGCAGTTTTAGTTACTAGCTCAGTCACTATTCTAGTTGGCATCTCTTCAGTTTATTTTACTGGCTACGAGAGCATAGTATTCATAGCGGGACTTATACTTCGCCTGCATGAGGCTAATGTGGACTATTTCAAAAGACCTTGTACCACAACACATGGACCAGCTTAAAAATAAGTAGCTTTCTTGTTCTTGTGAATAAATAACCCTGTTAATACAAGTGTGTTGCTTGTGTTGTAGAAATAGGATACCAGCCACCAAACAACATCCTGTCCTTGCTTCCATTGGTACAAGACTCTACAGTGTTGACGACGACACAAAAATAAACTTATAAAAATTTGAGAGATATTTTGCTCATAAGAAAGCCTGAGTCAGTTTCTAAATGGACAAGTGTGACTTGAATATTTGGTACAAATTATCTAACTAAAATCAGTATTCTAAGACACTTAATGTGTTTACAGCAAGATTTTTTTCTGTGTCGCTATCTTTAATTAATAGAGGTGTACTATCTGCAAACAGAATGGATAGAGACTTTACATTTCCTAGTAAGGAAAGTGGATCACCCATAACATATAGTTGAATGTCAATGTCATTTTGTGCACATACACATATACGTAATTGGCAGGTATGGAAATAGTTAGAGTTGCAATTTGCTACAACAGATAGAATGATCATCTGAGTGCATTAGTGTTATTCATGTATAGTGTTGTTATCAGGGCTGGCAGGGTATACAAGGGGCATGAACAGAATCAGGTGTTAAGTGATCACTGTGAAGTACAAGGGGATATTATGTACTTTTTTTGGACAGAATTAGCAATACAAGATGTAGTTTGAAAGGGGTCTGACTGTCGGTCTTCATTTGGCATGCTGGTTGAAACATCCACTACCCAGATTTTTGGAGTATTTGGATCTGGTAGTGGCCTGATATTAGACTGTATACAAATGTCAGGGCAGACATACTCCTGGTAAGGTGCCAGTCGGCCATGTCAGACCACCACAAGGGAGGATCACACTATTGTCCACCAAGCTCATCATAATTCATTCAGATCTGTGCCTGCCATCTGAAGGTACTGCATCACCCCAGATGACCATTGTGGGTGAGTATGGTGACGACCTGGGAGAGGTCCCATTCTTCCAATATTCTGGAAAGTCGCAGAGGTGTGTTACTACTGGAATCGTGGTGTGGGGAACCATGGTATGACTTCAGGTGAAGGCTGGTAGTGACTGAAGGGACTCTGATGGCAGAAGGGACTCTAATGGCACAACAGTAAGTCAGAGACATCCTGTGTACTTGTGTGTTATGTCTCATATGACACTAACATGGTGCCATTTTTCAACAAGACAGTGCTCATCCACACAATGTATGCATCTAGGAGCTTTTGTGTGTTATTGATATATTCCTGAGCTCAGAAAGAATCCAAGATCAGTCTCCACTGGAAAGATTTATGCTTCAACACCCTCCTTTTGCCAGTATCCAGGATATTATTTACAACAGTTGTGAGGCAGTATGTGTCAAGAGAGAGTACAATGGCCTTATGGATCCTTTCCCAACCAAATCAATGCATGCACCTAGGCCATAGATAGCACAACACTACACTGATAAGTAGGCTTGCCAGTAAACTGTAAATTTGATTCTATTTTGTAATCACTGAAATAGCATCAGTACCATCTCAAACTGACACATTTCGTTTTATTTTATCCTCCTCTTCTGACTGCATAACCCTTTTTGTCAGACAGTGTATGTGTACAGAAAAGAAGTATGAGTTCTACCACCCATTAAGGTCACTTGTCAGTAGAACTCTTTGTTTGCATAAAACTGAGATTTGGAAGTTAATTAGTTTGGTAGTTACAGAAACATAAGTTGCTGCAGAAACAATACTATGTAACAGACATTTATGCCAGTTACCTACAAGGGTTCTAGAGCATTATTTGGTAAAAAGCTAAATGTTTGCTCGGAAAACTGTATGTGACACATGCAGTACTTACTAGTTCACATTTCCAAAAACGGAAATTGCTGTGTTGTATTACATTCTCACCTTATTCATTATCAAAGTGTAAATATGGATTACTAATGAAGTGATTAAAACAGAATGGAATGGTAAGCACATGTGGACACATTACATCAGTTTCAGTGTATTTTTACTCCAATAGACCATTACCAATAGTCACAGTGCTCACATTACTCGAATCATATCAAAGAGATATTTCATTCTGCTGTCTTCTGATCACTCTAATGAAACTCCACAGTTGCACTTTGATGAAGTACAAAAGACGAATTTATCAGAACACAGCAACTTATATTTTTAAAGATATGAGTGTAAGTACTTTATGTGTTAACATACATTGCGTGAAGCAAGGCAAATAATTCTCTGTCAAATAATATGAAACTTAAGATTCCTGCAAATCCACTGGTCATAATTGTTGGTTACATGGAATTGATTCTTCAGTGACCTGTGCTTCTGTAATCCTTGTATTCATTGCCCTTCAAACATAAATTCAAATGTAAAATTAGAAATTGTGTGGCATGTAGATTGTTCCACGAAATAGCTGAAACTGCTGGATGTTGGTAACTCATTGCTACAGTATTTTGATGCAGAATCTTCTGCTCATCTTCATGTGTATACTGGTTACAGTGCACTGACCTCCCCTATTTAAGATCCCATCACCCCATATGTGGTGTACATAGTTGTCATTTTCCATGTGCTACTTTGAGCACTCCTGCTTCTACAGCAAGTCTGTGCACTGCTGCAAGCACTTTCTGTAGTGAAAACACAACTCACCTCACCTCACCTCACCGATATCAGATCAGGCTTCTTCACGTGGTAAAACTGCAGATGATACCAGCTATGCAGAGCATGAAGTTGTCTGTGAATCCATTCAGAATCTAACAGGAAACAGCCATCCCAGTTGATATGTGCTTCAGGCAGTCATATTTCCACTGAATCATTACTAATGGAGTTCCAAAAATTTGAAGTATAGTCCACATTTTTTTTGCATTGTATTTCATTGAATAATCAGCAGAAATGCTGTTGTGTGGTATCAGATTTTCTTCCATGGATTGTGGTATTACACAATGTACCCCTGTTCAGGAAAAGTTAATCAAACTCCTGTTAAGTGATCATGTGAAGTAACATCTGGTTTCCCACAGTTTGAATAAAACTGAAACCAATTTAAGGCCTTACACTAATTTCCATACTGTGATCAACATAACTGAATGCCTTAGCTGACACAAAAAGTATCTAATGGCTGTAGTTTTTGCTGCAGTTTTACTTGCATGCCAGTGTCCATTTTTGTTATGTTATTATTTTTATTGCCTTATTATTTTTACTGTATTATTTGCTTTTCCACATAAAGAGAAAGTTTAACCTTGGTAATTGGCTTAATGGTTTCTGTCTTGTACCCTGTTATTCTCCAGGAATCTATTAATGAGTTCATTGTCTCTTGCTTTCATCTGTCCTGTACCCATTTCTTGCCAGTTCTCTTTTCAAGATCTCCACAAATCTGTGCCACATTACATGTGTTACAAAGGCTAATGTTCAGCAGACTTTCATTGGTTATTTGATGTCAGTTCAGTAAGTATGGCTATAGAATGGTGTTGGTGAACTTATATATTTGCATGTTAAGTTCAGATCTCCCATTGATTCAAATTCCATTTCATTATGTGGGATTGTATAAGCACATCAGCCAAAATATCATACTCCTCCTCACCCCCCCCCCCCCCTCTCCCCTCACAGAGCATTATGCTAATACAGCCTTTGATAATGATCTCGCCTGGGTTAGGGCTCCTCACTTTGATTCAGAGCTACTTCATTAGTCACCCAATCCACTCATGTAATCTTCAGCATTATCTTGTAGGGCCACATATCAAAAATGTCTAGTCTCTTCTTGTCTGTACTGTTTATCACCAATATTAAACACCAGACTAATACTTTCAGAAAAGACTTTCTAATGCTTAAATTTGTAATGAATGTTAATATAATTCTCTTCTTCAGAAGAAAAAAACATTCTTGCAATTGTAAGTCTGTATTTTATATGCTCTTCAGTTCTACCATTGTCATTTACATTGCTGCCTAAATAAGTAGTCTGCAACCATTAGTCTCATTTCGTAACGTAATTCCCACAGAAACTTCTGGTTTAATTCTACTACATTCCATTACCTTTCTTTTATTTTTATTGTTATTCATCTTCGTCACTCTCCAAGTCACTGTTCTTTCTGCTTGACTGAGCTTCCAATTTCTTTGCCAGCTCTGTCAGATTCATGATGTCATAGGCGAACATTATTTTTTTTCAATTTCTTCTCTGATAGTTATAATTCCCTTTCTTTAATTTCTATTAGGTTTGCCTTACTGCATGTCCAGTGATCAGATTAACATCGGGGGTAGGCTCCAATGCTGGATCACTCTCTTCCCAACTACTGTGTTCCTTTCATCTCCATTGACTCAAGTCTGGTTTCTGTATGAGTTTTAGTTGACTCTTAGCACCCTGTATTTTATTCCTCATAAGTTCAGAATTTCAAAGAGTATATTTTAGTCAAATTGTCAAAAGCTTTCCCTCAATATGCAAATGGTGAAACAGTAGGTTTATCTTTCTTCAGTCCATGTGGTAAGATAAGTCATTGGATCAGTATTCTCTCTCAGATTCCTTTATTTCTCCAGGACCCAAACATGATCACACACCATGATGGCTTCTACCAATCTTTCTGTTATTCTGTAAATAATATGTGCTAGTATTTTGCAACCATAATGTATTAAACTGATGGTTTAGTAACACATCTGTCAGCACTCACCTTCTTTAGTGTTGGAATTATGAAATTCTTCATGAGATACAGAGGACAATTTGCTTGTCTTGAATACCTGCATACCAGGAGGAATAGTTTTATCATGGTTGGATCTTCCAAGGATCTTAATTAATTCTGAGAGCATATGTCATTTACTAAATTGTTCCAGGCAAATGGCAGGATGGTTCCATCAGAAGGACATGACCAATTTCTTTCCCCATCCTTGAAGTAGCTCCACCTTTTGCCCCATCTCTAATGACATTGTCGTCAATGTGATGTGAAACTCAATCACTTTCCCTTCTTCCTTATTCAACTTGGCAAGGAAGGGAGTCTGAAAGTTTTCCCATACCCTTATCCAGGGGTGGGCAGGAATCCTGCACGTGTGCGGTGCACCTGCTCATGTGCAGTTAACAGGTGTTCTGTGTGCACACAGGGGCAAGCTGGCCAACCGCTTCTCTCCCCTCCCCACCATACCGTCTCTCTGCTTCTTCCTCTGTAATGCATTTTGTTTCCTAGCTTGTTTTATTGAATGAGGGAATAAGGTTAGTAAGAGTGCTTGAAAGAAATGATGGTTTGAAAGAGTACCTATTACCTACGATACGTTTTATTTAATTATCACAGGTGGATTTTACAATACATTTAATGTCTGGAAGACATTTCACAAATTACCTGATTTTTCTCCTTGCAAACATGTGTTCAATGCATTCATGTGTCCGCTAATGTAAACTAAAAATGCAAGCTCGGCAACCCACTCTGGATCTTCTAACTTGGGATCGTACCTTCCTTTGTCCTTTAAAAACTGATTTATTGGTATTCTCAGCTCAAAAAATCTTTCAAGTACATTACCACAGCTAAGCCAGCAGCCTGCACTGTGGTATGGTATGTCACCTTACTCTTCCCCAATTTCAGCTAAATATGTGTGAAACTGTCTATATGTAAGCCTGTGGGATCTCAAATAATTAACTGCCTGAATAACCACTTGTGTGACGTCACCCAGTTTTGCTGCTTTTACACAGAGTACTTCTTGGTGCAAAATGCAGTGGATGCTGTACAATGATTCTTCTGTATGCTGTAGCCTTTTTCTTAGTAATCCAACGAATCCCATTTATTCCCCTTTCATTGCAGGTGCTCTGTCTGTTGTCACTGACACCAAACATTCGCAGTTTAAGCAGTCTGAATTGACAGCTTCTTCAATGGCTTTTAGGATGTCCACACCAGTGGCTGTGCTTTTTAAAGATATCATATCTAACTAATCCTCTGTTGCATGCAGAGCAGTGTCCACACTGTGGAATTAAATTACTAATTGTGCATAAACTCCTGCACTGGACTCCTTAATTGATGGTAAATGTCACCTGCCATGGCACTTATATGATGACTTAGTCCACCAAGAAAGAGTGATAGTTTGAAACTGATTTGCATTCAGTGGGAAAAGTAAATCAGCAGCGTCATTGATGCACTCCTTTATAAACTCACCTTCAGCAAATGGTTTTCCAGCTCTCGCTATATTGAATACAATTGAAATACAATGTTCACTACGTAGTGGTCACTTCACATCAACGTCTGCAGCTTAGCCTGGTACTACACTGCCACAACCTGCCGACTGTCAACACTGCCCCAGTCAACGATTGCATGCGAGCAGCACACGTGCAGTGCTGTGCGCTCATAAGCCCCGTGCAACGTTTGCCCGCCCCTGCCCTTATCCGTTTCCAGCTGAAGCCACTCATTGATAATTAGATCCCATAGAGCTATCAGACTGTGGGTGTGCTGTTTGCTACCTTTCACTCACTGATCCAAAAAGCTTGATATTTTCCATTGGATTATGATTGAGCGATTTAGTAGGTCGACCAAGGTGCAACAGGTGTATCTCAAATTTTACCAAGGAATTTTATTTTCAATGTTGTATCTGTATAACTCTGGTAGGTCATTTCTCTGAACTTACTGTCCACACTGAGCTGTTTTAGAAGGTCAAAAATAGTTTGTCTGTTAACAGAGTCAGTGGCTTGTGACGGTATATTGACAGAACTGTAATATTCTCTTCAGTTTCCATGTCTGTTCTGCACATAATCAGCCTGTTGTTCCATATATTCTAGAAAAAACTTATAAAGAATTTTATATGTGCCAGGAAGAAAGATAAGGCTCTGTACTTGTCCAGTTATTATGATGTTGTTGTTGTTGTTGTTTTTGTTGTTATATGATACAATATTATAATATTATAAATATCATTTACATTCCTATTTGTCTTCAATAGCAGCTTCAGTTGTTTCCTTAGCAAAATGATTCCTTAAAAAAAATTTATGTAGCTTGTGCTGTGCAAGAAACCTTAATTCAGTGTCCCCGAATAAACAAGTTTCCCCCAATAAACAAGAAATGACCAATGAAGCATTTACATATCATTAGTTTTGTTAACAGCTTCATTCTCTAACTTTACATCACTGTTCACTGATTCTTGTCATTGCTTTCATGACATGGTATTTACTATATTTCATATTTGTGCAGGTCTTATTCAAGGACTTATATACCCTGTAGGATCTCTCACATACAAAGAAAGCTCTGTGTCCAGCATTGCGTGAGATTGAGTGCCTAATAGGCAGGCTTGGATCACTGTATGCTCTTCAGGCAGTTCCTTGGTGTCTGGTAGGAGGAATATTAGTTTTAACCAAACTAGATATAGAAGTGACCTATGAAAGAAGTCCATGTATGTGAATGAGCCATTTAGCACTTCAGAATGGTGTCAGTTGCATCAGGTCACAGAGCTGAGCATAAACTCTAGCCGAATTGAGGTATTTTTGATGATCAGTCCTATCCTTGCCGTACTGTCACAGATGCATTGGCGGTGTGTGCCTTTGCATTGTACTGCATGAAATTAGTCTGCGTCTTTTCATTAATTGTTAGTTCTCTAAAAAAGAGTTCAGTATATTGTCCAAATATCAGATATTATCGGATTGGTGTAAAAGTTCATATTGTTTTTCCATATGTTTAATAAACACAACAGATACATATAACAGAGACTTTAGTCATCAGTAATATATTCTCCTTCACTGTTTACAACAGTCAGCCAACATTGGGGTGACTTTTTGATTCCACAACTGTAGAAATCACATTGTTTTGATGTGAAGAGCTCATTGAGCCATGTTCAGTGCTCATTTTCTTCCAGAAAGGAAGTTCCTTAAAGATAGTTCAGCAGAGAATGGAAAAGGAGAAAAATCTGAGGGCGTAAGATCAGGTGAATAAAGTGGGTGCAGAACAACTTCCCAACCAAGTTACTGTATAGTGTTTTGTTGTCAGTCTAGTGGAATGTGAGTGGTCGCTATTGTGGAGTATTATCACTTTATGCAGGCTTCCTGGTCAATGCATCTGCAAGATATCTCAGTTGTTGATAATAAATGTGAGCAGTGATGATTACACATTTGGAAAGCAATTCATCGTACACCATAGTGTTGCTGTTCCACTAGGTACCTAACGTTATCTTTTGTGGATGCACACTGGTCTTTGTATGGGGAGCTGCTGCTTTGTTTGGGGCTGACCGTTCCTTGTGCTAGGATAAAGGCACTATTTCTCATGCAATGAAATGTCGTGTGACGAGGGCTTCCCGTAGGGTAGACCGCTCGCCTGTTGCAAGTCTTTCAATTTGACGCCACTGCGGCAACTTGCACATCAATGGGGATGAGATGATGATGATTAGGTCAACACAACAACCAGTCCTTGAGTGGAGAAAATCTCCGACCTAGCCGGGAATCGAACCCGGGCCCTTTGGATTGACAGTCTGTCACACTGACCACTCAGCTACCGGGGGCGGACACTATTTCTCATCACCAGTAACTATATAGGATATGAATGGTCAGTGTTTTTCACAAGCCAATTGATGACAAACAAGTAAACTGCACCTCTGGCCATCTGCTGATTTTTGTGACTTTGGCTTAGAGCATGCAGTACCCATACACCCAATATTTTAACCTTCCCCACTGCATACCTGCCAGTTCTCGACTACAGTGATGTGGATTAATGTGTGTAAACAATCTTCACCAAACCCCAAAGGTCTTCCTGAATGTGATGAGTCACTAATGTCAAAATGATCCACCTTAAAATGAGGAAACTATTTTTGTGCCATGCTCTATCCAGTGACATTATCCCCATACACTTCATAAATGTTTCTGGTTGCCTCTGCTGCTGTCATCCCTCTACTGAACTCAAAGAGAACAATATGTTGGAAACGTTCTGATTTCTTCACTTAGCACTCCATTTTCTAGCATCCACAGCTCCACTCACTATCTGCAATTGACAAAATGGCAATATGTAATCTCAGATATTAACAATGAACTACAAATAAAGAATGACAATCAACAATCAATAAACAGCGTTTTCTGATGGGCTTAGACGCTGCATACAGGAAAAAGAATTTGGAGGAAGAGAAGTAACAGGGCTGAGATGGCAATCCAGCGAAAAGGAAAACAGGGAAGGCTTAAGCTGGAATGTGTAGAACGACTGTACAAAGGAAACAAACTTGAAGGTAATACTACAGAAAGGTTTGAAAATCAAATAAGGGATACGATACTGCACCGGCTAAACTGTTGATAATCCAGGAGGAACTGGAGAAGATGCTGCAAAATGACGTTATTGAAGCTCCAGATTGTCCTTGGTCATCTGTGGTGGTCCTTTTGATGAAGGCCAGCTCATGGTATTTCTGTGTTGACTACTGATGACTGAAAGAAATCATGAAGAAATATGTCTGTGCATTGCTGCACATCAATGACATCCTGGACTGCTTCAAAGGACAATGTTTTGCACAACAATGAATATGTATACAGACTACTGTCAAATCAAGGTTGTTGATTTTGTCCAGGAAATGAGTGTTGCCTTCATAACTCTTGACAGCCCCCGAGTTAAAAGTTGTCCCATCTGGACTACACAATAGTATAGCCACTTCTAAATGTATGATGGATAATCTACTTAGACACCTTAAATGGATGGCATTTTGTTGCCCACGAAATAAAAACCTTGCGGCACGTAGAGAATGGCAATGGAAATGTTAAAAAATACATCAGCTCAACCACTTGTTTATAGTGTAAAACACTATCTTAGTGTTTTAGACTATAAACAAGTGGTTGAGCCAATATATTTTTTAACATTGACATTCACAACCATGGCCTCTCATACAGCGTGGATAAAATAAAAAATGGCAATGGAGTTGGTCCCAATCCAGAGAAAATAAGAGCAGTCACAGATTTTCTGACACCTTAGCACATTTGTGATGCAGGAAGTTTTCTCACAGAATATGCTAACACTATCACAGATTGATAAAGGACATCTGTATCAACGCTTGTCCCATGCAATAACTACAGCAGGGAGATGCCAAGTTTTCCTGGGATGAGGCACAAGGAAGATCCTTCATTGTCCTTAAAAACTTGCTAACATCTTCTCCAGTTACAGCTCTGTATGATGACAATGTTGAGACAGAACTTCACACTGACATAAGCAGTTTTGGGATAAGGACATTTCTAGTACAAATCCAGGAAGGTGTTCAAAAGAGAACTCTCAAGGTCAGAGATGAACTATTCTGTATACAAAAAAGAGTGTCTTGGAGTTTTCTGGGCCATCAGCAAGTTCTGGCCATATTATCCACTCTTGTGATGAATCACCATTCTCTGTGACATCTGACTAGCCTGAAAGACCTGTTGGGTACACTGACAAGATGGGTACTGAGGCTTCAGGACCAAAATGTCACAATGAAATACAAAAATTGAAGCAATCAAGATGACACACACTGCATTCCTAGAAATCTTTAGTGAAACACATCAGTGTGGACAGCTATCTTCAATGTTTACCATGGTGAAGAGGCTGTAACAATATGACCAGAAAGTGAGGATCTACCAGTGCAGCCATGCAGAGGGCCCTTGGACAAGATCTAGATAGAGACGCTGTAGTAAGCTCCAGTAATAACTAATAAACAGCAGGTCACTGTTTTTTCAGGAGAGGGAGCAATGTCATGAGCTGTGATGCATTGGTACAGCATAGTGGTCTGTGCCACTGACTGGTGTGCTATTGGTCACCAGCTTAAACTCAGTCAGAAGCAATTATTTGTTGTTTACTATTTATCATTTCTTGAAGGTTCTTGAAATATCTTATATTCTGGAATATTTGATATTTGTATAAATAGCAGCAATCTCCATACAGGATTTGAGCTCTGTTCTGGCTGTACATTGGTGTTTGTAATAAATGTGTTTTCAGTCCAATGTGTTAAACTTCATTGGTGATCTTCATTCTTTTGGATTTGGATGTAAGTGTGGATATATTGTTTAATATCACTCCCATCATAAATTATCTGGATACATAGTATGGTACTACACATCCCTGTTCATACTACCTATAACTACACTTGCAACAAAATAATGTATTATCTTTTATGTAAAATACCTGCATATGTATATAGTTTCTATTAGTATAAAAACAACAGCTCAGAAATGTAGATGTAAAAGATTCTTCTTTCTCACACAGAAGTTTTTCAATGTTTTGAGTAAGATATTCAATAGCAGCTGTTTCACATAAAAATTAAATCTGTTGTCCTTGGTGGTATTAACAATAATAGCTAGTATATAATACAGGAGCTGTTTATTAAGTTCAGTTACTCCTGTACGAATGAGCTGTCTTATTCCATGTTGCTGAATTTTCTCATTTGTTAAGACCTATTGGAGAGGAGGTATGAATAAATGCACATAATATATGAATTGACAAATTAATAGTTTTCCACTATATTTTATACAGTAAAGTGCTCCTTGCTGGTTGTGTGTTTATGAGAAGGAAACTGAAGTTAGTCTTCTTTTATGTAATTCTTACATAGTAGAGTAGCATAACTGGGAAAACTTAATTGTTAATAAGCAAGGTACTTTAAGGGAAAATTTCAAGTTTTAAATTTCTCTGTCAAATTAAACATTAGTTCACTGATTTTGAAATTTTTCTGTGAACTGCACTGATTTGCAGATGAAATCTCTGAAAATTCACAAAATCCCTGGAGAAGATGTTGACACACAGTTGCAAATTTTAACGAGTGAGGAGATTGATAGACTTGATGTGAAAAACCTCCAATACACTCTAGCTGTACTGGAGGAAAAAGTGTCAATACAAAAGCCTAATTTTGCAGCACTAGAAGAATATACAGTTAAGGTGAATTTGTTATTTATTTTTTGTATAATACCTAGTAACAATAAAGTTAATGTGCATACATGCATGTGTGTGAGAGTGAGCATGATCAAGTGAAATAGTTAATGGAAGAAATAATTATATTTGTCACATAAATGTTATGAAACACTCTAATCTTAGTTTTGACAACATGTTGTCTCCTGAAGACATGACTCATATTCAGCCTTGAGACTTCTAATGTGTTCTATCATTGTTAACAGTAATTTTTGTCTACCACTAATATCTTACATACCAACTCCAAGCCGGCCGAAGTGGCCGTGCGGTTCTAGGCGCTGCAGTCTGGAACCGCGAGACCGCTACGGTCGCAGGTTCGAATCCTGCCTCGGGCATGGATGTGTGTGATGTCCTTAGGTTAGTTAGGTTTAACTAGTTCTAAGTTCTAGGGGACTAATGACCTCAGAAGTTGCATCCCATAGTGCTCAGAGACATTAGAACCAACTCCAAACATATCCTTGAGTATATCTATTACTTCCGTAATTGAATGAAATCATTTTATGAAAATGAAGAAATTGGTGCTGTTAACTAACGAAAATAGTGTGATGGTTAAACTTTGAACCTATATGCAAACCGACCCAATGTCACCTAGCTGGCCACTCATTTTGTTCACAACTACTTCATGTTTTTTGGAATCATACATACTAGGACCTTCCTTTCATTGGCTCATGCTTATACAATTTCCTTGCCAAACTGAGTTGACTCTCAAACTTTCATCTTTTTTTTTCTTTTGAGGAAGAGTGAAACTTTGATATGAAGGAACACAATTACAAGTGCAGAATCAACACAAAATTCCAATAAAAAGGTAAAAAGAAAAATATTTTTCACATATGATACAGTGTTTCACTTAAGTAGATTGCATTTAACAGTTAATTTTCAGCATTATTCTTTACCAAGAATATTCACCCACCATTTAGGTAGAAATACTAATTTCTAACAGTAAGAAAGTCCATTGGTCACCATTTCTTGGATTTGGTGAATACTGGCCTATCCCCATACACATATTGTATTGCATCCTGAGTTTTTCCTTAATATACAGTGTTTCCCAGGAGCAGTGGTAAATATTAAGGGACATGACAGAAATTATCATTCAAAGCAAAAGATTCTAGAAAACATGGTCTCTAAAACACGCACCTTAATTGCTCCGAGTACTTGTTCAGTAGAAGAGATGTGTTTCAGTGTTGATCATGCCTCCCAGGACATCTTATACAGTACAAATATATTTTAATTTTTTTTTAAATTTTAGGTTCATGCCTGGATTGAAAATTAACCTAGTAATGTTTGTAGTAAATATCTCTGCTTATCTTCATACTCAACTTTTGAAAGTTACTGGAGTTATAATAATAGTAATGTAATTACTATAATTTTTGCATAAATAGGAAAAGTTGTTGTTGGAACAATATGCAGCTCTTGAAAAACTGAAAAACCTACAGGGAAAGACAAATCTTCTCTATGGTGAAGCTCGAAAACAACGCTTTCTAGAATTTGTAACAGGTTATAGAATCATAGCCAAAGTACTGAAAGAAATATACCAAATAATTACATTTGGTGGAGATGCTGAAATTGAACTGGTAGATAAACTTGATCCATTCAATGAAGGAATAATTTTCAGGTAATTATACTGACTGCATACAGCTGTAGTTAGATGCAACTTAGTTTTACTAGAACATGTACATTTAGGCAAGCAGTTAAAATTTTGATATAGGCTGTAATAGTTGAAAGATCTTTTACGTATAAATTTTTATACATTGTACAAACAGTACATATACACGTATCTTGACATTACATTATACAGATGTTTATAAAATTACTTTGTCCGATGTTAACAAAAGACAGTATGTACATTTAGAATTTTCAGCTGTTTTACATATAGTGCTGCTAAGTAGCAGTAAACATTTTAGTATTATGAATTCTATTCATGTGCTCATATCTGTGCTGGAATATTCTTTCTTTTACAGACCTAGCTTATCAGTTAATTAACAAATTCTGACTAGGGTGTTTGATGTATCAAAATTTGTAACGTATATTAAATGTTTATTATAAGAAATTTAGATTGCATTGTTTGTGGGTAAATATTTAGTATGCCTAGTTAAGCAGCAAAGTGTGAAGATTTAAATAAAGCAAAAGTATCATCATCATTTTTCAAAACAGGAAAAATAGCAAGTGGCACAGAATCTCATAACTATAGGTTAGTATGTAGGCAAGATGAAAAGTTCTTGGCTTGTCAGTGAAAGTAGTTCTTTACATTTTATGCGCTCAAAATTTGATTGTAGTTCACTTTTGGGTACTGAACTTTGTTTACGATTTTTCATTGAGTGTGTTCCATCCCAGAAATATACCCGTGAAAGATCCTAGTAAGATACTCATTATAGGATGCCATAATCCCTTCACTGAACTTGATATGTTTTCCATCCACAAAGTTCATTTGTATTTTCCATATATTCATCTCATTTTTCCTACTACCAATCTATCATTCACTATCCTGATGAAAGATAATTCTTTTATTTCACCATATAGGTCACTTGTGAAGTACTTTTTTCATTGAATACAACTGTTCATTTCATAACTGTTAATGTTGAAAAAGCAGAATTCCTCTAACCATTCATGAACTCTCAATGAATTTCTATTGACAGTTGATTCTTTAGGACAAAGAATTGAATGATTGTACAGCTTCTTGGTTGTTAAAGGTAAGCACATACTGTAACTACTTCAGTAAGTTCAACAGGCCGTGTTGAGAGTTATGTAATAGTCCAACATCTACCAACATAGCAAAAATAAAATTTCATAGATTCCAAGTCCATTTCTTTGGCAGGCTTAGAAAATGTCATCTTGCCATTGTATATAATCACAAATGAATAAATAAATGCTAATAAGATTAATAATATTGATATAAAATAGTAGTTCCAACTGCATCATTACCATATTTTGATAGTGTAACACCATCACTATAAGTAAATAACACTATTTTATTCCCAAATTTGTATCTGTCTGCAGAGAAGCCAGGTAGGGGTGTACACTGCTTTTTTTTGGTAGAATTAAGAGCATACGTGTCTGTTATAAGCACATTCACCCTGAAATTGCCGGCCGGAGTGGCCGTGCGGTTCTGGGCGCTACAGTCTGGAGCCGCGTGACCGCTACGGTCGCAGGTTCGAATCCTGCCTCGGGCATGGATGTGTGTGATGTCCTTAGGTTAGTTAGGTTTAAGTAGTTCTAAGTTCTAGGGGACTGACGACCACAGCAGTTAAGTCCCATAGTGCTCAGAGCCATTTGAACCATTTGAACCCTGAAATCATAATGGAAATTCCTCATGTTTCATACAAATTTGGTTGTGATACTGCCATATAAAAAAAATCAAGGAATAGCTTTGTTATTTGGCTGTGCACTTTCTACTATATATATTACAGGAAAATTTGACAATATGATGAAAAGAATAGTTGCTACCCACCATATAGCAGAGATGCTGAGCCACAGAAAGGCGCACCAAAAAGACTGTTGGAAAATTAGCTTTTGGCCAACGAGGCCTTTGTCAAACACCTTGTTGGCCGAAAGCTAACTTTCTGAAAAATTTTGTTGTGCCTTTCTGCATCTCTGCTATATGGTAAGTAGTAACTATCCTTTTCATTGTACTACTATATTCAATGTAGGAAAACTTAACTTTCACTGTGCTTAATCCATCACTTCATATCATTTTCATACCAAGTGACCTTGGAGTGACATCCTTTCTGAAAATGATACAAGTATTGTAACAAAAAGATATTTATAGTCCTCTTACTGGCACCCAACAAAATATTTAAAAAATCAAGAAAAGTCACAAGCAAAGTGTCATTAAATTTTGTGAAGATTCTGTGCATAGAATTTAGTACTACTTGTTGCACCACTACCTACAATTACAATCTGCTCAAGTTATTAAATATCAGAAGTATATAGTTAGTTTGTTTGTTGTGTGTTCCATTAATCAATCACACAGTATGGTAGCTGTTATGATGTGGAACGTGTCAAGTGCACAAGAAATGCACATATAGATTTGATTTCAATTTATTTTTGAAGCTATTACTGCTGTCTATCAGACACCTTATTTCATCTGGTAATTTGTCAAAAATTTTTATAGCAGCATATATTACACCTTTCTGTGCCAAAGATAGGTTGAGCAAATGATAGTGCAAGTCTGTCTTTTTTCTGGTTCTATAATCATGAATATCACTGTTGTTTTTAAACTGGTCCATGTCATTGAGAACAAATTTCAGTAGTGAGTAGAGTATTGTGAGGCTGTTGTAAGAATTCCCAATCTTTTAAAAAGATGCCTACAAGATGTGTGACTATGAACCCCACACATTATTCTAACCACTTTCTTTTGAGCAATGAATACTTTTTGTCTAAATGTTGAGTTACCCCAAAATATTATTCTGTATGCCATCAGAGAATGAAAGTATGCAAAGTATTTTAGCTTACTAATTTCTGTATCCTCAAAATTGGCAATTATTCTGATCACAAAAATTGCTCAACCTAGGCGATTTAGGAGACCCCAAATATTAATTTTCCAATTAAGATTCTCATCTATATGCACACTCAAAAACTTAGTAAGCTCTACCCTGTCTACTGACTTCTGTTGATGTGTTATATTTATTGAAGGAACTGTACTTTTTCCATATTAAGTTCTGCAAGCATATCATGATGTGAATCTGAAAGCCCACAGTCCATTCTTGACACAGCAACTCAGATTTGCAGACTACATTACTGCAGCTCCAGGGCTGTCAAAAATTGAAGAAATTATTCTGAATTTGTTTCTATTCAATAATGTTTACAGAACCATGTTTTAGAAAGACTTGGCTTACAGGGGCAATATTTTGAGAATAAGTTAAGTGTATTACAAGATTTATATCTGGTGTCAGTCCTTAGAAAATTCTGCTGAGACATTTTAAAATAATTTTGAACTGTATTACAAACATGTATTCATTAATATCCTTTGTTACTGCCACAACTATAATGTAAGATTGTAAATACTCTCTACAAAAACTTCTGATGTCCAGAATTGGAGCATAAGAGAGTCATATGCATAGGCACCCACGTATTCAAATCTGTGGAGGAGCATATAAGATGTTTTATGGGTAATACTGTATACTATAGTTTAAGAACTTTGTTTGGAAGCTTGGTCTATTTAACTGAAGAGTACATTCACAGCCCCTCTTTAAAATTAGAACATTAGGTTTAATATAAATAATATTGGCGCTGGTAGATACAAAGAAATTGATTCAACTAACCAAAAAAAGTCGTTATCAAAAACTCTTTGACTTGTCTTAGCTGTAGCTGTCATGCACATGAGAAATAAACCTGAACAAAATATATAAGATTATATATATTTTATAATCAACTTTGTATAATATTTGATCTTTCACAGTCCTTTATTTATGCATATGAAATGTCAGTCTTAAATATCAGTATACAAGACTGTGAGATGAGGAAACTAAGTACTCCATTCCATCACTGATTAATTGATTTAGGTCCTATATTTTTAGGGATTATGCCCAGGTTGTCAGATTATTTGTACTCATTAATGAGTACTCTTTCATATTGTAAATATTTTATTGTTTGCTTTTATTGCAGTGTGCACCCTCTGGAAAGGCATGGAAGAACGTAGAACATCTGTCAGGTGGTGAAAAGTCATTGTCGTCTCTTGCACTGATTTTTGCTTTGCATTTTTACAAACCTTCTCCTTTGTTTTTTATGGATGAAATTGATGCAGCACTGGATTTTAATAATGTTGCTGTTGTAGGTAATTACATTAAGGTGAGGCTATAAAGTGAGTCCATTCACCCTTTCCATCATTCAAGGTACCAAATTTATGTAATGAAAGTAAAAAATATTCAATAAGTATAAGTGAATTAAATGAATTTCAGAGCTGAATACAAGACTTTCAGTTAAATTGTATTAATGAACTTCACAATGAAGATTATCTGACTTGATAGTGCTCTTGTTTAAATTTGAAATGAAAGATAGTCAATATTTGGAGCAGGTAAGTGTCACTGGCCATTTTTTTAATAGATTGTTCCCTTGTCAGTATTTGATAAAATGTTAACAATTAGAAAGTTGCTAATTTCATTCTAGATAGTGGTCAGTTAAAACGAAAATATTTTTAGGCCCTAAATATAAATATTTATCTGGACAATGTGTAGTCTCTATACTCTTAGACTTTTTAGGAAAACTTCCACATTACACTTACTATCTGCAGCACTGCTACATAGCATATGCTACATAAGCCAACATTATTGCACCTTATAATGAGGTCAAGTATTACTGTGTCCTTCAGCTGTAAAATGTTCCTCCCAGATGGCTCACAAATCTTTCATGACCATGTGTGTGGTGAGTGCAAGGCCCTAAGCCATTGTAACATTCCTTCCCTTTCTGTGATTCAGTTTCTCTATCAATCAAACTGTTCTATTTCTTGGACTATTTTATATCTTTCAGGGCTCCTAGAGAACTGGGGTCAGAAGAAACCCACAGTGATACCTACTTATTGTAAAAGATGACTAAATGCATGTCAACATATGGTTAACTTCCACAACTACTCAGCACCCATCATGACAACCCTTACTTGAGGACACCTCCAATTCGTATGTTTTTGGATGGGGTCTGCATATAGCAAAACCCAATTTTGTTTTTATATCCCAATCTTGTTTCACTACAATTGCAGCATTGTCAGTGGGCTCTCATTTTATGGCTTTTTACCACATGGTGTTATTTTCCTGAGGTATTATGTTCCTATAGTGCCTCTTTTCTTTCACAGTTTGTCATGTTTTCTTTTTTCCTCATCTTCTTCACTGTGAAGTTCTGTACATTTAGCTGTTGCTGTCACACCAGCAGTATGATTACTGCATGGTCAGGAGGCTACCATTGTCCAGATACTGGACAACCTCCTTCCCCCCCCCCCCCCCCCCCCCCCTCCCATCCCACCAACCCTACCTCTTTCCCCAATGGGATGGCTGCTGTGCTGGGTTTTGAGTGTACTACCTTATTACAAAGGAAGTGTGCTAAGGTGGAAAGGCACAACGGTGGAACATACACCACACTGGGTGCCCTCCCTGCACAATCTGAACTTCTGAAAAATTTGTAATAGTGGTGGCAGGTCAAACCCAACAATACTGACCATGTATTTACGAATGAAAAGTGTAGTGTGTGAAATGGGAAACAAGAGTTCTAAATCTTGTTCCAACTCTAAGTGGGGTCTGGACCAGAAAAACCATCCAATGGAAAGGCAAAGGGGGAAAGGGATAGTGGAAGGATTGCCTTGTAGCACAGAAAGGGAAGTAGTGCTATGAAGGCTGGGGCCCCGTGGCAGCCAAGTACATGCTGACAAAAGAGTTGTGAACCCCCTGGGGGTTTAGCTTAAGCTTAAGCTTCATCTCCCACATGTGTCTAACGTGACACATCTATGTTCATAACCTCACATTCTAGTACAGGATCATGATCAGTTGGAGTCACCAAGTTAGGCTTCATCTTTGGTTTTCTCCTTCTTTCCCCTAGGAGACTTTGTTGATGTAAGGATTTTCCTGACCTTGTGTCACCAACAGAAGATTAGCACACTGCTCTACACCCCACCACTGTTGGTTCTGTCAGTAAATAGTTTGTCAGGTCACAGATCAGCTTCAGTCTACTAAGAGGCTACTGTGATAGGTGTTTCCTTTCCTGAAGATAATTGAGGAGCCGGAAGCTTCTCCAGAAAGGTTCCATTCTTGCAAGATGTTTTGTGGGGGAGAGGGGAGAGGGAGAATGCAACTAGGACATGGAGTACAGAAAGTGGATGGTTTTGTTGGAGTTGTAACTGGCATCAAACTATTAAGTCCCCTGTCTCATTTTTCTCTCTGTGTGTGAAGGCTAATCTTGGTGAAATACAGTAGGAATTTCAATATGGTTTCGAGTAATAGATAGACTAATTCATGAGGAAGGAGTGTGTGTATAATTTATCATCATTACACCAAACAAGTTGTCCAGCCATAGATATTAGCACTACCCATGTGAAGCCAGGGTGGGTTGTTAGTAGGTTTTAATAATGCCCTCATAAAACTTGATGTTAAACTGAACAGATGGAATCTCTGATATTTCTTAATAGCATCTTCTTATGGCAGGCAATTGAGTTTTTTAAGTTTTCTCTCTTTTTTGAATGCAAAACAGGTTAGTGAATAAGGAAATGTTGTACCAGGCATTTCACAAATATGATTGGCTGTTTGTATGGCACCTCCTTGTGCATTGCCCTTCCACAGTTCCCACAGACAGGGTCATTGGTGAAATGGGGGGACATATGATCAAACCTCATGCACTTGGAGGAATGTAGGGTTTACACCACACTAGTGTACATTACTTTAACCTTTTCTGTCAATACATTCCCCCAACAAAGCTGAGGATGAAGGTATTGGTATCTCCTCTCTTATCCTTCATGTTCCTGCTGGATCCCATGACCAAACTGAACACCTCAGCACTTCAAGTTAGTAGTAGTTTCTTGTAAGTTTTTAGTCTCAATACAACTGAACTATCAGACACTGAATCCTGCTCAGTGATTTTTGAGTACAACTGAAATTGGTACATCTGCTAGTTTGTTACAACTTTGAAGCATCTCTAAGTGGCTTTTACATCCTGATTAGTTGTACCTTCACGTATTTACATAATAAGACAATTGATAAACTACATCATGCTTAAATATTTAGTACATCGTTCTTGAATTCTTCAACTGAGTAGTAGCACCACTGAAGTACAGTATTGTGCAACTTTTTTTTAGTGAATCTAGGTTCGTACTCAGAATTTTCTTGACTTTTAGTTTGTTGTAAGTTTTCATTCCCATATATTGGGGAGTTTGTGCATACAATTTTAAACGATGAGTATTCAGCATAAAATGTTCTTTAGTTCTTGTATTGTAAGTGTGATCAAAGCAGTTCTCCTGGCATATTTCTAAATTGTTACGTAAAAAATTATGATACCATAGATATATTGGGAGGGCATTATTAATAATTTCACATTTTTAAATAATGGGAGACTTGATTTTCTTGGACAATAGGTTGCTACCAGGGCTTTCATCTTGACCTTTGAGGGTGATTCATTGCCTAAAAAGGTCAAGGTGATACTACACCAATATGATGTGAAACTGCATGTTCCTTCCCTGCCACACCCTCCCCTCCTCCGCACGCAGTGCTCTAAATATATGGAATTCAGACAAGTCTTTGTGTTAAGATGCCAGCACAGTGTGTAGGGATTGTGGACAGCCATTGCACAGGAATGTTCCCTTTCCTCCTACCCATCTGCATAACTGTGAAGAGCACCATTTTCACTGATAACTAGACTGCACTGTCTTTCAGATATGAAAACATACAAGAATATAAGACTGGGCAAACTGACATACTAAGAGGCAATGTCATACACTACAGCTATGACAATGTTTCCCATCTCTGCTGATGATATTCTGCCCCATTATACATCCTACAGAGAGTCCTCAGAGCTACTCAAACATGCCTGCCCCCCAGATGGTTGGGGGCTCTCCTCCAATTGCTTCCCCCACACCCACTTTGGAGCAATGGCTCTCCACCCACCACACACACCGATCTCCATTTACCAGGGCTGGAGCTACTGGCTGCTGGTAATGGGGCTTCATGATCTTCTTCAATCCCTGAAACTAATTCAGGGAAGTCATCCAAACTCACTAAGGAGAAGAAAGGCAAATAGAGGTCTTCAAAGACTAGGGGAATTCTGGTGGCCCCCACACCACTGGATTCCACATGTTCTGCATCTGTGGACATGGCAGCTATCCTGGTGGATCTTGGCCTCCAGATCATACCTCACAATATTTGTCAGTTCACATGTGTGTTGATATCATCACCTTTTAACTGGTGGCAGCAGGTGAACCTGAGACATAACCTGTCTCCTTGCTCCCTTCACACCCTCACAGTATACCAACACTATGATTCTACAGTGGGACTGCAGCAATTTTTTCCACCTCCTGGCTGAGATACATCATCTCTTAACCTCCTCTCCTTCTTTCTGCATTTCCCTCCAGGAAACTTGGTATCCAGCAACAGGGACCCCTGCCCTTCATGGCTACCAGAGATATTTTAAGAACTGAGTGAACTATGATAGGGTGTCAGGTGGAGTTGCAACATATGTTCTTGTACTCCATATATAGTGAACTTTCACCCCTTGGTACAATTTTGGAGGCTGTGGCAGTTTATGTGAGGCTGTAGAGTCTTGTACCATAAGCAAGCAAGGGACGAGATGATGTTATGAGTGGCTGGTATCCTCTTTCTACAATACAAATGCATACGTGGATCAATATGGTTCTTTATTTACATAAACATTTACTTATCTTGAATAGAGTACGTGTGTTGTGGTACAAGCTCATCACTAATAGCCCTCTTGTAGACAATATTGGTATTTTTGCTATTACAAACTTTAGTCTCTAATCTAGTCACTATGTACTGTCACAATGTGTGATGAACTACACCCACTCTGCAATCAAACCAACAGATGCCAAACTGGAGTGTGAGTCAGTAGGTCTTACAGTCAGCAGTGGCATCCTAACTACATGTGTTTGTGAGGGTGTTGGTGGCGTGTTGCACAGTGGTTGGTCTCTAACCTCTCATGTCACAGGCACACTTGATCTAGCATCTACTATCAATCTTTATGCTTCATCTTTGCCAACCAGTGTGCCAGTGACAATTTACACCAGCACATTTATCCCACCCTGAAATGCCACACTGTTCTCATGTAGGGAGGCTGTGGATGACAACTGGAGGGGGAGAGGGGGGAGGGAGGGGGTGCGGTACACTGGACATAGAGATGAGTTGAGAGCAGTGGCTGTGGAGAATGGCATACTCCCGACCATACCCCACCATCTTGCTTGCAGGGCGTCAGGAACATCTTCTGGAAAACAGCTGCCAGGGCAAATGTCCAGGTCTGAGGGTGTGTCCTGAGGCAATGCTGGTGATGGCGACGGTGATGGCAATTACTGGTCCCCACTCATCGGGTCAGTGAGCGGAGATGGCAAGGCACATTGTCAGTTGGTTCCTCCCGGGGTGCCCTGGTGGCACCAGCAGTTGGCTGCAAAGGCCGTGTGGCCCAGTGAGGCTGTGAATCTTCGGCAAGAAAAGCAGCAGAATCACGGGGCAAATGATACACACAAATTTGGTTCTGATGGCGGCGCTGAAAACTATCGGGACCTGCAGTCATGTACATAAGAGAGCTAGTGTGTTCCTGGATTGTGCCTCATTTCCAGTGTCAATGGTTGCCATAAACCCTGGAAAGAACAAGATCACACAGCACAAAGCGATACTTGTAGACCATTGGCGGCACCAGATGCTTGGGTGTGTGTAGCAAGTGTAGCAGCATCCAATGGTGGTGGCCATGCAGAAGTTCCATCTGTGATGATCTGTCTTGTGGGTGGGAGCGATAGGAGGTGAGAAAGTGACATATCACCTGTTCCTATGTGTGGGTGGTGCAAGGCTTGGCCATCTGTTAATTAAAAGTGCACATGAATTTTCTGCTTCTCTGTTGGATTGGGGGTGAAATGGAGTACTCGTTAGATGACAAATGAATCTGTTCAAAATCATTTATAGTGAAATGTGGTCTGTTGTCCAACACAAGAACTTCAGCCAAACCTTCTATGCAAAATATGGAGGACAATGCTTGAATGGTGCTACGTGATGTGGTAGAAGCCATAGGCACCACAAATGGAAAGCCAATTAGTGTTCCAAAATGGTCCTGCAAATTCAATGTGCTCTTGTTGCCATGGCGATTGAGTGTTAAGCCAGCAGAGAATGCCTGTGGTGGAGTAGAATGATTTTCCATGTGTGTGCGACACTGTGACATCGTGACATTATCTGTGTAATGTGGGTGTCCATGCCCCACCAGTGCTGTTGCTCTGACTGTTTAGTGTGAACGATTCCACAATATCCTTGGTGGAGCAATCGCAACACATCCTTTTGCAACACTTTGGGAATAAGCACATGAAATTGTCCACTGTCATTTTGAACTAGTCACATTCCGTTGAACTCAAAGATTATGCCGATGTGCAAAATATCAGTGCACAAGTGAGAGTTCTGGGTACTATTCAATGAACAAGACCAAGACATGCAAATTTAGTGCAATAAAATCTTGAGATTTGGGTCTGATTCCGTGGCCTGTGCAATTTTTCAGTAGTGCAAGGGAAAAATGCCAGCAATTCAGAGTCCTGCACATCAGTTTGGCAACAAGATGCAGCAGATACATCAAAATCAAAGTCTTGGCCAAATGGAATGTGAGATAGGGCAACTGCATTGCCATGCTTTGCAGTAGGTCTGTACACAATTTCATACTGACACTGTGAATGTAAAAAAGCCCAACATTGCAATTTTTGGGCAGTGCATGTAGGAACTGGCTTTGACAGATGAGAGGAGGACTGCAAAGTCTTGTGATATGTCACTAAATAGACCTTGTGACCATGCAAATTAGCATGCATGGAATTTGGTCACACCATACACAATAGCGAGAGCCTTGTTTCCAATTTGAGAATAATTGCACTGATTTTGGGTTAACATCTTTGAGGCAAAAGCAATGAGTCTGTCTTGTGCACCAATTCTGGGTGAAAGTACAACACTGATTCCATAGGAACAAGCATCGACAGGAAAAAGTACTGGCTATGCACTGTCAAAATGTAGAAGCAAGGCATTTTTGAGTTTCTCAAATGAATCTTGACAGTCCTTAGTCCACACAAAAAGAACATTTTTGCAATGCAAGCAACACAATGAAGTAATGATCTGAGCAGCATTCAGTATGAACTGAATGTAGTCTTTCATCTTGCCTAGTGCAGACTGCAGTTCAGACACGTTTCAAGGAACAGACAGGTCACAGATTGCAAGCAAATTAGATTGGATGGGGTGCACATGCTGACTGTTTATCACATAACCTAAGTACTGTAGTTCAGTTTGAAAGAAGTCACATTTTTTGAGATGACACTCAAGTCCTGCTTCTGACAACACTAAAAAAAGCGTACACAAATTGGCAGTGTGTTCCCCTGCTATGCAAGCAGAGATGACAACATCATCTAGATAGTTTGAACAAAGTGGCACTTTTGCAGTCAGTTTTTCCAAGTAATGCTGAAAAATGTTGGGTACAGAAGCACTGCCGAAGAGCAAATGCAAATACCTGAACAAACACTTTCTGGAATCTGCAGCCAATGGAATTTGCAAGTAGGCACACACAAATCTATCTTAGAGAAGTAACATCCTGTTCAAAGCCTGTAATGAGTTCCTCAGGGCAAGGTAATGGATAAGTGTCAACTACTGTCTGTGGGTTGATTGTAGACTTGAAGTCAATACAAATGTGAATGTGACCAAAAGGCTTAGGCAACAAAACAAGAGGACTTGTCCACTGACTAGCTTGAATGGGAACAATTACACCATTATCTTGCAATTCTTCCAAGCAACTGACTGCTTTGTTTGTTAAAGTAATTGGAATGGGACAGGCATGGAAAAACTTAGGCTGTGCATGTCTTTCAATGTAACATGCACTACAAAGTTCTTAGCTTTTCCCATTCCTTCTTAAAATAGTTCAGGAAATTCTTTAAGCAAGCTAGCTACACTGTCTTTTGGAGTAACAGCAGTCACTGAAAGTACATTATCTTGAATGCTAAGTCCAAACAAATCAAAGGCATCTAAACTGAATATGTCCTCACTGTTTCTTGATTTCAGCACAGTGAAATTCACTGTCCTGGTGCGACATTTGTAAGTGGCAGGCAAGCTACACTGTCCTAGTACTGGAATTTCATATCCATTGTAAGTGGTGAGGTACTTGCTTAGAAGGCATGGTGAGCCTAACTGTTCATATGTTGCATGATTAAGCAGACTTACTAAGGCACCTGTGTCTAACTGAAAGTTCACATGATGGTCAGCAATTCATAATGAGACAAACAGTTAGTTAGACCATCGTTGCACAGCACTAGGGTGACAAAGATTCATAACATTAATCTCACTTTTGCCAGAACCTGTTGCAGGTTTTGGAAGCACAGCATCACTGCATGTGCATGGGCTCATTTTTTCTGGGAGCAGGCAAAACTAATGATTTTGTGCCGCTGCAAAAAAAAAAAAAAAAAAAAAAAAAAACACCTGCTTGGACATGGCCTTTTTGGCCACATGTGTAACACGTTGCATTACGTGATCTGGATTTCTGTCTTTCACGGTAAGCAAAACATCTAGGACAAGACTTCATTAAATCCACAGGTATGTTTACATGGCTATCTACATGGCTGTGTACATACTCATTGTTGTGACTGCTTGGAGTGGTGGTGAACAAAGGACAACTAAACCCGACGAATTGGGGCCTGAACAAACTTATGGGCTGCTATGGCACCCAAATCATATTGCTCTAAGATTTGCAATACTTCAGGAAGTGATGGATCAGAGTACTTTAAAATATGTTTCTGTATTCTACTATCTGGGAAATTGAATCTTGTTGCATCCGATATCATGAGATCACTGTAAAGGCTGCCACAACTACACTTAAATTTACACTTCCTAGTCATGTCAATTAATTCTGTGTACCACTGATAGTACATATGTTCCAGCTTTTTTTGCAAGCAAAAGAACTGAATTTAGCTGCAGCTACTTGGACTTGCTGATCATAGTGTTGAGTAAATGCAGTGATTACTTAGTCATAGCTGAGTTCATTGGGAGACCCCACAATCAAAAGGAAGTACTGTAACTTTACAGTACCTTGAACATGGGGGACAGGGGGTGGAGGGGGCAGGGAATTCATGGTTTACACAAATGCGTTATATCAAAAAGCAAGCAAAACCTCTGAAAAGAGAATGTTGATTAGTTCTGCAGAATGCCTCCTGGAATACATGGAAGAGAACAGCAACAACTTAGCAAATAGGAATACTTGAATACAATAACCCCTGCGAGGCTAAAACACAAGATAAGCAAGCAAAATCTTTGGCCAAGTTGAATAACTTTGATCACCACTGAATTATTCTCATCACCACTGTTGTATCCTCATTGCCACTGTAGAGCCTTGTACTGTGAGGAAGCAAGGGAGAGGATGTTGCTATGGGTGGCTGGTATCCTTATCCTACAACACAAATACACATATGGATTAATATGGTTCTTTAATTTCGTAAACATTTACTTATCTTGAATAGAGCCCATGTTTTGTGGTAGAAGCTTATCTGTAATAGTCATCTTGCAGACAATATCAGTTGTCTTACTATTACAAACTTTACTCTCTAATTTAGTCGTTATGTACTGTCGTAACCTGGGATGAACTACACCCACTCAGTGATCAAACTGACAGATGCCAAACTGGAGTGTGAGTCAGTGACAACCCCAGTCAGCAGTGGTGGCCTAGCTACATGCACTCGAGAGGGCATTGGTGGCATGTTGCTCAATGGTGTGTGTGTGTGTCTTTGGTCTCTCTCATGATAGGTGTGCTTGATCCAGTGCCTACTATCAATCTTTGCTGACTGGTGTGCTGGTGACAGCTTATGCCAGCACACAGGGCATTTCATGTTTTTACAATCTGTAATGTCTATCTCATTCCCAATGATGGAGTGCCTCAGAACATATTGTCTGCATTGGTTTCTCAACTCCACCCACCTTTCCTAATCTTGGGTGACTTTAATGCCCACAACCCTTTGTGGGGTGGAACCATGATTCCTGGCCACAGTAAAGGAACTGAAAACTTGCTGGCAGATCTTGATCTCTCTCTCTCTCTCTCTCTCAAGTGCTGGTGCCACTACACACTTCCGTGTGGCATGTGGAACATACTCAATCACTGACCTATCCATCTGAAGTCTTTGTCTTCCCCCATATATCCACTAGAGAGAACACGATGATATGTGAGGTTCTGGCCACTACTTCATCTTCCTGTTCCTCCCTCAGTGCCACTCCCCTGGGCATTCACCCACTTGGATGGGCTCTCCACATTGCTTATTGCGGTGGTTCCACCTCCAGTGTTGTTTGAGCTCAAAGTTACATGGAGCCATTGACACTGCTGTCCAGAGTGCAACAGCAGCCATTCCATCAACAGCTGACTTAATGATCCCTTGTTCTTTGGGAGTCCCCCCATCAGAGGACAGTACCTTGGTAGACATTAGAAATCACTCAGGCCATTAAACATCACAGGTGCAGTCTCACCAATGCCATAAGTGACATCCATCATTAGAGTTCCTCATTGTCTTCAAACAGCCCCACGCCCAGGTACACCAGTTAATAAAATGACAGAAGCGAGAATGCTGGGAATGGTACATTTGAATCATTGAATCATGTACACATCCTTCACATGTTTCGGTGAAGATCAGATGTCTCTATGGATACCAGAACTCTGCAGGTGCACTTGGTATTTCCTTGAACAGTGCTGTTTTCACTGGCTCAGATGCCATAGCTGAACATTTTGCTGTGCAATATGATAGAGCCTCTGTGTCCAAGAACTATCAACCTGCCTTTCATGTCCTGAATCATCAGACCTGCCTTTCATGTCCTGAAACATCAGATGGAGCGATCGCACTCATCTTTCACTACACTCCACCTGGATCCCTATTATGCTCCATTCAGTGAGTGAGTGGGAACTCTTCACTGCCCTACCCCTTTGCCCTGATACAGCCCTAGGGCCAGACTTCATCCACACCAAACGCTCCAACACCTATCAGTGAATTTTCAATGATATCTCCTTACCATTTTCAATCATATCTGGAGCGAGTGTGAGTTCTTATCTCAAATGCAAGAAAGCACATTTTCCCAGTACTGAAACCAGGTAAGCACCACCTAGATGTGGACATCTGTCACCCAATTAGTTTCACCAATGTTCTTTGTAAGTTGTTTGAATTCATGGCGAGCTGGCAACTGAGTTGGCTCCTTGGGTCTTGGGGCCTTCTGGCTCTGTCACAGAGTTGTTTTCACCAAGGCTGTTCTACTGCTGATGATTTAGTTTGCCTGGAGTGTGCCATCTGGTGGAGGTTTTGCCTGACATCAGCACCTTATTGCTGTCTTCTTCAACATACAAAATGCTTATGGCATCACATAGAGACACAATTTCCTTGCTATCTTAAATAAGTGGTGTCTCTTGGGCCTGCTTCTGATTTTTGCCCTGAGCTTCTTATTACACAGTTATTTCTGTGATCGAGTTGGTGCTTCCCACAGTTGCCCCCATATCCAAAAGACTGGGGTCCCACAGGGCTCTGTATTAAGTGTCCCTCTCTTACTAGTGGCTATCAACAATCTAGCAGCAGCTATGGGCTCTTCAGTATCATCATCCTTGTGTGCTGACGATATTTGCTTTTACTATTGTTCCTTCAGTAAGGGTGTTGCTGAATGCAGATTGTAGGAGCCATTTAAAAGGCACAGTCATGGTACCTCAATCATGATTTTCAGTTTTCAGCACCAAGACCCACAGCATGCTCTTCTGTTGCCATTGTATTGCTGATCCACAACCAGAACTCAGCCTCAACAACCAATTACTCAATGTGGTGGAGGCGTATTGCTTTTTGGGCTTGGTCTTCAATGCCTGGCTGATGTAAATCCCCATCTTCACCAACTTGTGGAAAAGAGCTGGCTACAGCTTAATACGCTTTGCTGCCTCAGTAACACCAGCTGGGGTGCAGACTGCACTACCCGTCTGCAGCTTTAGAAAGCCCTGATCCTCTCCTACCTTGATTAAGGGAGTCTGGCATATGTTTCAGTATTGCCCTCAGCATTGTGTTCACTCAACCCAATACACAACTGTAGGGTCTGACTTGCTATGGAGTCTTTTGAACTAGCCCTGTGAACAGCCTACTCACAGTGGCTGGGGTCCCTCCAGTATAGATCAGGTGCCAACAACAGCGACACGGTTACACTATACACATTCCCCTAAGCATTCAAACTACTGTGTCCTGTTTCCTAGTAGGGAGATCCACCTCCCATGACAGAGACCCAAAGCTGGAGTCACAACTGGAATTAGACTACAGTGTCTGTACTCTGAACTCCAACTCCCTCCGTCACCTCTTGCCAGGGAGCAATTGTGTATGCCTCCATGGCATGTACCTAGACCTGAGATGTTTATCAATTTATCCTTTGGACCAAAAGATTCATTTGACCCCATGATGTTTAGCCACCTATTCTTGGCTATCCTCAATGCATTTCCACTTTCAGAAGCGGTATACACTGATGGCTCAATGCTCAAGGGATGAACCGGTTTTGCATACACATGCAATGTATAGTGAACTACGCTCCCTGCCAAATGCATGCAGTGTCTTTACTGCTGAATTGGTGTCACCCATTAGTTACAACTATCCAGGATCTTCTTTCTGACGTCCATCAAGCTGGATGGCCAGTCATCTATGTGTGGATCCTTGGACATGTAAGGATCTTGGTGAATGAGCACACCAACCACCTGACAAAGTTGGTTACCGGGCTGCCAATTTTGGAAATGGGTGTCCTAGAACTGGACCTTTGGTTGACCCTGTGCCATAAATTGTTGGAGGTCTGGAACTCTGAATTGTCCACCCTGGACTCCTCAAACAAACTGAGAGCAATGAAGGAGACCATGACCACCTGACAGTCTTCTTTTGATGCTTCTCACATGGAATCTACTGTCCTTTGTCAGCTACACATTGACCACACTTGGCCAACCCATGGCAATGTTCACCAATGTAAAGACCCACCTCACTGCTGATGTGTTGCCTGCCTGATGGAGACCGACTTTACATCCTACTATACTGCCCAAATTTGGCTGCTTTACAGAGATATTTTAACCTTCCTGCCATTCTACCTCTGGTGCCAGCAGATGACACTAAAGCAGCTGCCCCCGTTTTATGTTTCACTCGTGAAGATAGTTTCTACTCACCTATGTGAGGTGGGGCACTTCAGCCTCATTGACTACCTGAGGGACTTTGGGAGCACCCCTCACCTGCTCTGGCCCAGGGGACCCATGGCAGCCCTTGCTATGCAGTCTGGCTTGGCCCCTACCCTTCCTATCTTTTTATTCTCCTTATTCTTTTGTGTTTTCCATTTTTAATGTTTTATCTTTCCTAAAATTTTATCATCTTATCTGTATTGCTCACTTTCTTAGAGGTTACGAACAGTGAGGTGGTGCTGGTGGGATGCAGAGGTTGCATCTCCCACCACATACAATGCCCAGGGCCCGCCAACTGCATTCTGGGCAGAATGGCCCACCAACCTTACTGCTCTCCCTCCTCTCCTATTTCTTGATTTTATCTCTGTCTTATTGTATCTGGCTTACAATCTGGTCTCTCAGGATTCGCTTTTCGTATCCTTCTTATGAGTATTATTTCTGGCTGGATACATATAGGATGAACGGACTGATGACGTGCAGTTTGGTCTCTATAATTCCAACAACCAACCAACCAACCACCTTAAACTAAAATCCTTTTCACTTCATTAATACAGTATCAATGTAATGGTTTTTAGTTACACCTAGTGAAACTCCACCAACTGAGAAAATAACCATGCCTCTATAAGAAACTATACCATAAGAACCTCACTAATGATAACAGAGTATCTGGATTAATATGTGAACTGATATGCTCCAATATCTTTGGTGAGAGAGTGTTCCTGAACACTTTCAGTCTGTGTTCACTCCCAACAGTTGAACAATATGCAATGTTTATATACCAGTAAATGGGCCTTGTGTAGTAGTGTCATCCTTCCTACTTACTACTGGGATACTTCAATGCTAGCAACCCGTCATAAAGAATACAAATAAGCCAAGGAGTGGTTGGATAATAGAAAAATGCAATTACAGAATTTGATTTACATCTACTCAATACCAGAATTTCTCCTTATTTCAGCATAACTCATGGCACTAAACTGTAAATCTCACAATTTGTAGCCCAATGTTACTTTCTTATTCCAGTGGAATTCCCATGATGATCTAGGTCACAATGATAATTTTCCCATAGTTCTTTCCCTTCCCAACTACCAGACAACAGAAAGTCTACTCAGAAATGTTGATTGTCAACGTTTCTTTTCCAAAGCAGAAAAGGCAATCCCGCACTTCTCACGGCAGCCCTACTGGAAATTTCTGCCATGGTGATCAGAAGAAATTACCACAACCATCAAAATGCACAAGTGTGCACTTCAGTGGTTCAAATGTCATTCTTCCGCAACACCTCCTCAGGGGACATTGCCTTAATATGGCACTGTCCATGTGGGTGAGGAGGTTTGCATGCTCTGGATCTGGAGGGCTATGCCGCTGGTAGCTTATCAACCAAGAGGGTCACCCAAACTGGACAGGTCAGAGGGGAGGAGCCAGACAAAGTGTGTCCCACTACAGCCTATTGCTCCCTCTTTCCTATCACAAACCTGTCCTCAACATGTTCTTTCCCTGTCATTTCCTGTTATATGCATAAGACCTCAATGGCAGCGACAGCAGAGAAATAGTCTTTTGGGATGGTGAAGCTGGCATAAGAGGCACCTTTTCTCTTAGGGTACAAAAAGAGTACGCGTAGTGACTGTACCCAGAGGGGTGGCTACAGACAGCATTTGACTCATAGTGAGTGGCTGATTTTAGTCTGGGTATCCTACTGCCTATGTGGAAAGTAACGGGAAACTACCACATTACATTACCAAGCAGTACATGGTATGTCTCTAGATGTGAAATATTCAAGAGTTAAAACTTCCCCTCATTCGGCTCTCCAGGAGGGGAACACATTGAGAGTAGACATGTTTGAAAGGAAGAAAGGGACAGTGAGGGAAGGAAAGATAAGGATTGGAACATGGAATGTCAGGACACTACTGCAAGCAGGAAAGCTAGAGAATGCAAAACAGGAGATGAAAAGGAACAGATTAGATGCCCTTGGTTTCTGTGAAATGAGATGGGGAGAGAATGGGAAGATACAAAGTGGACGTTATAAGCTCTTTTACTCAGGGGAAATCAAGAGTGGTGAAAATGGAGTAGGAATATTGATAGGGCAAAAGCTGAAAAATAAGGTAATGGAGGTACAATATATTGATGGAAGACTGATGATGATATGACTGAAGGGTAGTTGAAAAGTAGTTGAAAAGATTTGGTGTTAATACAGGTGTATATGCTAACCAGCCAGCATTGAAATGAGGAAGTGGAAGAATATTATTAGAAAATACAAGAACTCATTGAGAAAGAAAATAGAAATGCCTGCATTATCATCGTGTTGGACTGGAATGCAGTGGTGTGTGAAGGAAGAGATAAAGTTACAGTAGGAAAATTTGGAGTAAGAATAAGAAATGTGAGAGATGAATGACTAATTAGTTTTTGAAAAGAAATATCAGTAGCAGTGGGTAACACATTATTTTAACACAAAAAAATGAGACGTTACACTTGGATATCAAATCTGAATGGGGAAAGATACCAGTTGGACTACATCCTGATACAAAAAATATTTAGGAACTGTCTGAAGAATGGCAAGGCTTATCCAGGAGCAGATATAAATTCAGACCACAACCTAGTAGTGGGAGAAATACAAGTAAAGTTGAAAAAATAGTGGGAGAAGTACAATTGAAGTTGAAAAAATTCTGGAGAAGTAAAGTAAAAGAAAGACGAAACATTGAAAGACTCAAACAGGTAGAAAAGGTATCAGATTTTGAAAACAGATTTATGGAAAAATGCAAAAGAGGTAGTGTTGATGAAAGTGTTAATGGCAGTGGATGAAAATAAGGGAAGGACTCATGGACTCTGTCAAAGGAGTACTTGAAATTAGAGTATCCCAAAGTACCAGGAAATAATGGATAACAGAAAACATGTTGAGAAATATGGAAGAGCGGAGAAAGTGGAAAAAGTGGAAAAATGTAGAAACTGAATATGGCAAACAGAGGTACAAGAAACTGAATAATGAATTAAGAAGAGAAACTGAAGAAACAAGGGAAAATGGATGAAACAGAAATGTGAGGGAATAGAGAAAATGGAAAAAGAGGGAAAGTATGAAATGATGGATATACTGGCTAGTCAGATAGTTTTTGAATGTAGAAGAAAGAGGAATAACATGGAAGTAGAAAGAGCAGATGGTACTCTTGCAGAAGAACCAGAGGATGTTTGAACAAATGGCAAACATATTGAATGTCTGTATAAGGGGGATGAAATACAAAGCGAAATTAAGGTTGAAAAGCAGCACTATGTGCCGGAAGATGGAAAGGGATTCACCATCTTGCAAGCGGAAGTAAAAAAGGTGCTGAAGGAGATAAAGAATAGGAAGGCATATGGAACTGATGATTTGCCAGCAGAAGTGTTGAAGAGTCTGGGAAACAGGCAAGAAAAGTACTAGTGTATCTCTGTAACAAGATATATGACAAAGGGGAATGGCCTGAGGACTTCCTTGCAACAGTTATGATACCAAAAAGAGAAACTAAAAATGAGAAGAGCATAGGACCATCAGTATAATTTCTCATGTAGCTTAAGTCTTGCTGTGAGTGTTGAATAGAAGGCTATATGGCAAGCTGGATAGAGGGATTGCAGAGGAACAGTTTGGATTTAGAAAAGGAAAATGAACAAGAGATGCTATTGGCCTGTTAAGAACAATAGGGAAAAGATATATGGAAAAAGGTAGAGAAATCTTTGCTGTTTTCATAGATTTAGAAAAGGCTTTTGACAGAGTTCAGTAGAACAAGCTGATGGATATTTTGAAAAGGAAAGGAAAGGTTTGGAAAGAGAGATGACTGATACAGACTCTATATTTACACCAGAAAGTAAGGATAAGTATTGGAAATGAAATGTGAGAAGGAAGCAGCATTGAACAAGGTGTTAGACAAGGTTGTTGCCTTTCCCCACTGTTGTTTAACACATACCTTGAAGAGATTATTGCAAAATGCTTAGATGGAAAAAGTGGAATATGTACTGGTGGAACGAGAATAGAATGTATAAGATTAGCTGATGACATGGTATTAGTGCCAGAAAGTGAGCAGACAGTGAATAACATGCTGAATGAATTTGGAATATGGGATGCAAATAAACACAGTAAAATCAAAGAGTATGGTCATGAGTACAAGACACAGACTGTCCAATATTAAAATAGGACAATCTACCATTAGCCAAGTAAGTGCATTTAAATATTTTGGAAGCACAATAACTGAAGACTTGAAATGTCACCAGGAGGTGAAAACTTGAATTGCCATAGTGAAGGAGGCATTCAGCAGAAATAGAAGACTCTAATGTGGCAAATTAGATAAAGGTCCAAGGAAAATGTTTGGCAAATGTTTTGTCTGGAGTTTGGCACTATATGGGGCAGAAACATGGATGCTGAGATGAGAGGATGAAGAAAGGTTAGAAGGGATTGGGTAGACCGTGCCTCCTGGTCTTTAGCTGAGTGTGCTAGAAGGAATGCCTCATCTTGCCAATCTGCAAAGTTTGACCGTATGAACAAGAAAGCACAGCAGATGGAAGAGACACGCATGGTGACGAATCTGAGTGGCATACAGTTTGATGATACAACCTTAAAGGTACTCAGCAAGGGTCTCAACTTTGCTACGACCCCTAGAAACGTACCCATTTCAGGTTTCGTCAGTGCAGTAGAGTAAGTTGCAGCCACACTTCCACCTAATGTGGCAGAGGAAGTCTGCCGAGAGACCTGCAGGGCCCTCACCAAGGCCAGGCCGCCGAAATCGAACATCACAACCAAGGAGAGGCTTGCACTCAAGAAAGTACGGGAAGACAACAGCATTGTGGTACTGGCAGCAGACAAAGGGAACTCCACTGTCATCTTGCAGCGGGTGGATTATGATGAGAAAGTACGCCAACTTCTGGAGGATCCTGCATACAGAATTCTGGAGTGCGACCCGACGGACAAGGTGGCCAAGAAGACTAGTGCTCTCTTGAAGGAAACAGGGATGCCCGATAAGATCATCAGACAACTACGGGAAAAAGCGCCAGTGCCACCTAGACTGTATGGTCTGCCTAAAATACACAAGGAGGGCGTGCCCCTACGTCCTATTGTCAGTAATATTGGGGCACCTACGTACACAGCAGCCAAGTACTTGAAAGGTCTCCTGGCTCCATATGTGGGGAAATGTATTCACCACATCCGCAACTCAGGAGATTTCCTGCAACGCCTCAAGCAACTGCACATCACAGATTCGGACATCATGGTTAGTTTTGATGTGGTATCGCTGTTCACCAGGGTCCCACTGAAGGACTCATTAGAACTCATTGCAGAGAAATTTGATGGTGCTCTGTTGGACCTGTTCAGTCATACACTGACATCCACGTATTTCCTGTACAGAAACCAATATTATGAGCAAACTGAAGGTGCAGCTATGGGCAGCCCACTGTCCCCTGTGGTTGCCAACATGTTTATGGAGAGTTTTGAGGAGAGGGCATTGGAGACAGCCACATTTAAACCCACATGCTTCTTTAGGTATGTGGATGACACCTTCGTGATCTGGCCACATGGGATGGACAGGCTCAATGAGTTTCTTGAACATCTTAACTCATGCCATCCTAATATCAAGTTCACCATGGAACTGGAGAAGAATGGCCAGCTGCCATTTCTGGATGTACTAGTCCAGAGGAAAGCAGATGGATCAATTGGCCACAGTGTGTACCGAAAACCAACACACACTGATTTATATCTGCAGGCCAGCAGTTGTCACCACCTTGCACAGAAGAATGGGGTTCTGACGACTTTGGTCCACAGAGCACGTGCCCTATCAGACCAAGAGAATCTACCCATAGAGATAGAACGTCTCAAAACAGTTTTCTCCAAGAATGGATACACGGACAGACAAATTGAGAGGGCACTCCGACCGGCCACTATACCACAGGTTCCTGAAGAAGACCAAGATGAAGCAAAGAAGGTGGCATATCTGCCCTATGCTGGCTCTATTTCTGCCAGAATCAGTAGGATCCTGTGTAAACACAATATCAAGTGTGTTTTCTGTCCATCCAACAAGATCGGGGGACAGCTGGGGAGTGTCAAAGATGACCTGGGGTTACGAAAATCAGGGATTTACAATATACCTTGTCAATGTGTCAGGTCCTACATTGGCCAGACGACAAGAACTGTGAAGATCAGGTGCAAAGAACATCAGAGGCACACTAGATTAAGACAGGTGACTAAGTCAGCCATTGCTGAACACTGTCTAGAACTAGATCATGCCATGAAGTATGAGGATACCAAGATTCTAGCACAAACACCCAGATTTTGGGACAGTGTTATAAGAGAATCGATTGAGATTAAAATGGCTGACGATCTTGTGAATCGTGACACAGGGTATCAGCTAAGCAGAGCCTGGGATCCGGCTCTGGAATTGTTAAAGGAGCAACGGGGCCAGCTGCAACACTACACAAACAGAAGAACCAGAGACATGGAGATGGTAAACGAGCCCCTGACGGACTGCCAGGAGCACCAGACCGAAGATGGAACACCCAGAACTGGAACTGGTGGGCGCGGACCGCAGAGGGAATATCCAGAGCCGCAGTGGACGAAAAACAGAGCGGCAACGCTCCAACAGGTCGTGGTGGGCGGGCGCGGACCGCAGGGGGAACGCCTGGTATCCCAGACCGTAGATGAAACCCCCAGGAGCGGGTTTGGTGGGCGCAGACCGCAGAGGGAACACCTACAACCGCAGCGGACGGAAAACGGAGCAGCAACGCTCCAGCAGGTCGCAGGGAATGGGCGCGGACCACAGAGGAAGCGCCTGCAGCTGTTGGTGGAGGGGGAAGGCCATAGGCATAAATACTGGAGCAGGTCCACTCGAGGAGCAGTCTCAGGTCGCACCTGATGAAGGTCTCGAGCTACGTGACTGAAATATCGTGCAAGTACGACGCTGATATCCGGCAGAACACCCAACAACCCAAGATGTCAGTCTTATCTTTATTTGCGTTTCCCCAACAACAGTGTTTTTCAATGGTTAGGAACATTTTTCTTGGCTACTGTTAATGTTATCAACATGATTTTTTTAAAAATTGTTCCTTATTTGTTAGTTGTTGATTTAAATTGAGGAAATATGAATATCCTTTAAAGAACCATGGTATAAATTTAAAGTAAAAAAATTGGAGTTTTTATGGCTACTTTAAAAAAAAATTTTTAAATATAAGCTTTTTTTTTAAGACTTATCAGTTTAAAATGAAGCTAAAGATATAAGGAACACAAAAACAACAAAAATCATTATAATATGTCAATTGGTTAGGGAGAAAAATGTTACAAAAGTCATATAATTTAACAAGGCCGAGATAGAACCATCCGACACCCCTTAAAAGAGACGGGACAATTTTGCTGCCTAGGTCTGGTTTTTGATGAGAAGGTAACAACATGTTTACCATATATATGACAGTTGATTGTTGACTATATGAAAAAAATAAACACTCTCCAATGCCTCAATGGCATCTTCTGGGGAGTTCATCATATAATTCTTTTACAACCCCAAAAATCCTTAACCTCAGCTTGTTCACCATAGTGGCATGAGACTGGCAAATGGAGCCTTCTGTCCAAATCCCATTGCCCAGCCTTCTGGTAGAAGTGGGTACACCACTGCTGCAAGTCAGCCAGCAGCACTTTCTCTTAATTGTGCAATAACAATTCAGCAGATGTCTAGCCATCTATGCCATGCTACCCAGTTCTATTTGGCAATCTGAAGCCTAGACTTCACATGAACTGCTTCAAGTCTAATAGACCAGCTGGAGTTTAACTGGAGTAGTTAAAGGAATGATGGAATGATCTTCACTCCTCCCATACTCTCCCCCCCTCCCCCCCCACCCCCCCCCCCCACCACGCGCACACACACTCAAAATTGCTGCACAAACTTGTTTCTCACTACACACTTTTCTGTGTAGCCTGCCTGAAAATATGTCTTGACCTGCTATGTGCACCTAAAGAGAACACACACTCTAACATCAGATGACTGTTTCTTTCACCCTCTATAGTGACAGCTGTAGAACTAGAAGTAGAGCTGGATATTTTGGGGTAAAAGAGAGGACCACTCACTGAAGAGCAGAAGTGTTGAGTCATCATGAGACACACAAAAGAATAGAAAGGAAACTTGCTAGTTTTTGGAGTATTCCTTTTCTGAGGTAGAGTACAAATACATGCACAATCACATGCGCCCGTGCCCTTACATGATACCAGCTGGATGCACAAAGCCACTGTTGCAGTTTGGTAGGTGGACTACATTGGGGTGGGGGTTGTGTTAGGTAGGGTGGATGGAGCGAGTTTGGAAGGTAGGAGATGAGGTACTGGCAGAAGGAAAGCTGTGAGTACCGGCCATGAGTCGTGCTTCGGTAGCTCAGTTGGTAGAGCACTTGCCCGCGAAAGGCAAAGGTCCCGAGTTCGAGTCTCGGTCGGGCACACAGTTTTAATCTGCCAGGAAGTTTCATATCAGCGCACACTCCGCTGCAGAGTGAAAATCTCAATCTGAAGTTATACGCAATGTTTCCACATACTATGATGCCACACGTGACACCACTGTGGCTCTACACATCACCGGAAGAATAAAACTCACTCCAGGTCACCACCATACTCACCAATGGTGGACATTTGAAGTAGTGAAGACTCAAGATTCACTGCTGAACACAATGTGTTCAGTGATCCATGCTGTCTGGTCGTGGCACCACTCCAAACACAGCTGTTTCTGTTGAGATGCAAATGCATGATGGTAATTCCCTAGTCCAGCAACTGATAGTCTCCGACCAATGATGTGGAATTGCACAGAATGTTTCAAGGAGCCCATTACATGATCTTGGATGGCAGGCAGAGATATGAAGGGTTTATATTGTTCCTGGAGCACAATACAGCAATCCTTGCTTGTCGTGGTTAGAAATGGTGAACAGGAATCTTGCCTGCCCTTATGTTCTTCTGTAGTGAAACATCAGGTCACTGTCATATCTAAATGCCCCAAAATGTGGATATTGCGTCATTCTACCAGCCTACCAAATGGACAACCACTATGAGGCCCCTTTTGAACTCTTTCAGGTGCTGATAGTGGTGTATCTTGAGTATGTGGCATCTCCGTGGCTTTCACAGTGACCTTATGCTGTTCACACTCCTCATATAGCCCAACAGGCTTTCTATAACACTGAACACAAACAACACTAATGCATTTTTGAGGTAATTCTGCCTGTCAGAGAGAAATGCAACTCTAATAATTTACAAACCCACTGGTAGTGTGCGAGTGTAATGAAGTTACTTTGACATCCAATCATGTCTTCTGTGTGCTCTCCTGTTTTATTTGTCAGAGTACTTGAGTATGGAGGTAAAGTTCATGCTATTGATATATAGTTGCAAGTCTACAAAACTGCAGAATGTGTTTTTTTTTTTTTGCAGAGGAGAATTTGATGCCATGCTTTAGAGTTCAGTCTTGATCACTTTGAATGGCTTTCTGCAGGTGGTATTCAGCTATACCCATTGACATGGAGCTCTAAAGCTGGCAGAGTTCGAAACATTCAGCAGTGGAGAAATCATGGGGCCCACAATAAACACAGTGTCATGATAGCATATATGAAAAGTGTAACAACTAGGATTGATCCCTGGAGGTCACCATTCTCTGGGGGAAATTTGTTGCTGAAGGATGTTCTGACTTGTACATGAAACAGTCACAGAACTAAAATGCCCTGGATAAATACTGACAAGCAACTTTAGAATCCACACTCACGATGTGCATAAAATATGTGGTAGCACCAGCTACTGTTATACACATTTTCAAGTTGAAAAATATGACAATTAAATGCCAGTGGTTCATGAATGTGTTTCAGATTGTGTGTTCCAAGTGAATAAGGTGGTGAGCAGTGAAACAAATTCTTGAAATCCACTTTAATATTAGGATAGATGTTTCTTGGATCCAAAGCACCAAAGCAATTGTCAGTTCAATATCCTTTTGGCTAGCTTATACATTCCATTCAGGAGACGGTTATGTCTGTAATTGTCCTGAATACAGGGATTCTTTCCTGGTTTCAAAACTGGGATAACAACAATTCCATACACTGGGAGGAAGGCTATCCTTACCATATGCAATTAAAAATCTCAAGAAGATGTATTTTACAGTCATTGCTGAGATATTTCAGTTTTTGGTTATGAATTTATTCACATCCTGATAATAAGTCTTGGTATAGTATCAGTGCAGTATATAACTCCCATTCACTGACTGCAATGTTTTGTGGCTTCAGGTGTTGAGTGCCAATGATGTAGTGACAGACTACATCATACATTTACAGGAAAAGGAGGAGGATAGTAATTACTTGATTTGTGTATTTGGGTGAAGTGTGATTCAAGGTGTTCAGCTATGGCAGAAGATTTTGTGAAAATGTTCCACTTATAAGAATACCAGAAACTGTTGTAGTGAGCTGTTGGCCACAAATACAGTGAAGTTTAGTCTATACTCACAAAGATGGTGTGTGAACTCTCGTTTATGACAGCTACTGTTCCCAACATCACTTTTTCCTTTTCTTATTAAAAGCAAGTCTTTGCTTGGAGTCTTTTAAAGGTAATCAGATTTGTTGTGGAATCATCATCAGCATTCTGACAAAAGGCAGGTTTTCACGTGGTAGTTCTCCAGGCTGTCCGGTCTTTTGTCATCCTCTTCGGGCCTGCATAATTTCCTCTTCCCTTTATGTCGTCTATCATCTTGTATCTCCTTCTTCCTCTCAGTCTTCTCCCACAAACCAATCCTTTCAAAGCATCTGCTAGCAAGCACTCTCTTCTCAGTGAATGTCCTAACCAGTTCTTTTTCCTTTCTCTTACTACCTTCAGCAGGCATCTTCTCTCACAAACCCTTTCCAATTCTCTTTTATTACTCACTCTTTCCATCCAGCTCATTCTCTCGATTGTCTTCCACATCCACATCTCAAATGCTTCTAACCTTTCTTCATCCTCTCATCTCAGCATCCATGTTTCTGCCCCGTATAGTGCCAAACTCCAGACAAAACATTTGCCAAACATTTTCCTTGGACCTTTATCTAATTTGCCACATTAGAGTCTTCTATTTCTGCTGAATGCCTCCTTCACTATGGCAATTCAAGTTTTCACCTCCTGGTGACATTTCAAGTCTTCAGTTATTGTGCTTCCAAAATATTTAAATGCACTTACTTGGCTAATGGTAGATTGTCCTATTTTAATATTGGACAGTCTGTGTCTTGTACTCATGACCATACTCTTTGATTTTACTGTGTTTATTTGCATCCCATATTCCAAATTCATTCAGCATGTTATTCACTGTCTGCTCACTTTCTGGCACTAATACCATGTCATCAGCTAATCTTATACATTCTATTCTCGTTCCACCAGTACATATTCCACTTTTTCCATCTAAGCATTTTGCAATAATCTCTTCAAGGTATGTGTTAAACAACAGTGGGGAAAGGCAACAACCTTGTCTAACACCTTGTTCAATGCTGCTTCCTTCTCACATTTCATTTCCAATACTTATCCTTACTTTCTGGTGTAAATATAGAGTCTGTATCAGTCATCTCTCTTTCCAAACCTTTCCTTTCCTTTTCAAAATATCCATCAGCTTGTTCTACTGAACTCTGTCAAAAGCCTTTTCTAAATCTATGAAAACAGCAAAGATTTCTCTACCTTTTTCCATATATCTTTTCCCTATTGTTCTTAACAGGCCAATAGCATCTCTTGTTCATTTTCCTTTTCTAAATCCAAACTGTTCCTCTGCAATCCCTCTATCCAGCTTGCCATATAGCCTTCTATTCAACACTCACAGCAAGACTTAAGCTACATGAGAAATTATACTGATGGTCCTATGCTCTTCTCATTTTTAGTTTCTCTTTTTGGTATCATAACTGTTGCAAGGAAGTCCTCAGGCCATTCCCCTTTGTCATATATCTTGTTACAGAGATACACTAGTACTTTTCTTGCCTGTTTCCCAGACTCTTCAACACTTCTGCTGGCAAATCATCAGTTCCATATGCCTTCCTATTCTTTATCTCCTTCAGCACCTTTTTTACTTCCGCTTGCAAGATGGTGAATCCCTTTCCATCTTCCGGCACATAGTGCTGCTTTTCAACCTTAATTTCGCTTTGTATTTCATCCCCCTTATACAGACATTCAATATGTTTGCCATTTGTTCAAACATCCTCTGGTTCTTCTGCAAGAGTACCATCTGCTCTTTCTACTTCCATGTTATTCCTCTTTCTTCTACATTCAAAAACTATCTGACTAGCCAGTATATCCATCATTTCATACTTTCCCTCTTTTTCCATTTTCTCTATTCCCTCACATTTCTGTTTCATCCATTTTCCCTTGTTTCTTCAGTTTCTCTTCTTAATTCATTATTCAGTTTCTTGTACCTCTGTTTGCCATATTCAGTTTCTACATTTTTCCACTTTTTCCACTTTCTCCGCTCTTCCATCTTTCTCAACATGTTTTCTGTTATCCATTATTTCCTGGTACTTTGGGATACTCTAATTTCAAGTACTCCTTTGACAGAGTCCATGAGTCCTTCCCTTATTTTCATCCACTGCCATTAACACTTTCATCAACACTACCTCTTTTGCATTTTTCCATAAATCTGTTTTCAAAATCTGATACCTTTTCTACCTGTTTGAGTCTTTCAATGTTTCGTCTTTCTTTTACTTTACTTCTCCAGAATTTTTTCAACTTCAATTGTACTTCTCCCACTATTTTTTCAACTTTACTTGTATTTCTCCCACTACTAGGTTGTGGTCTGAATTTATATCTGCTCCTGGATAAGCCTTGCCATTCTTCAGACAGTTCCTAAATATTTTTTGTATCAGGATGTAGTCCAACTGGTATCTTTCCCCATTCAGATTTGATATCCAAGTGTAACGTCTCATTTTTTTGTGTTAAAATAATGTGTTACCCACTGCTACTGATATTTCTTTTCAAAAACTAATTAGTCATTCATCTCTCACATTTCTTATTCTTACTCCAAATTTTCCTACTGTAACTTTATCTCTTCCTTCACACACCACTGCATTCCAGTCCAACACGATGATAATGCAGGCATTTCTATTTTCTTTCTCAATGAGTTCTTGTATTTTCTAATAATATTCTTCCACTTCCTCATTTCAATGCTGGCTGGTTAGCATATACACCTGTATTAACACCAAATCTTTTCAACTACTTTTCAACTACCCTTCAGTCATATCATCATCAGTCTTCCATCAATATATTGTACCTCCATTACCTTATTTTTCAGCTTTTGCCCTATCAATATTCCTACTCCATTTTCACCACTCTTGATTTCCCCTGAGTAAAAGAGCTTATAACGTCCACTTTGTATCTTCCCATTCTCTCCCCATCTCATTTCACAGAAACCAAGGGCATCTAATCTGTTCCTTTTCATCTCCTGTTTTGCATTCTCTAGCTTTCCTGCTTGCAGTAGTGTCCTGACATTCCATGTTCCAATCCTTATCTTTCCTTCCCTCACTGTCCCTTTCTTCCTTTCAAATATGTCTACTCTCAATGTGTTCCCCTCCTGGAGAGCCGAATGAGGGGAAGTTTTAACTCTTGAATATTTCACATCTAGAGACATACCATGTACTGCTTGGTAATGTAATGTGGTAGTTTCCCGTTACTTTCCACATAGGCAGTAGGATACCCAGACTAAAATCAGCCACTCACTATGAGTCAAATGCTGTCTGTAGCCACCCCTCTGGGTACAGTCACTACGCGTACTCTTTTTGTACCCTAAGAGAAAAGGTGCCTCTTATGCCAGCTTCACCATCCCAAAAGACTATTTCTCTGCTGTCGCTGCCATTGAGGTCTTATGCATATAACAGGAAATGACAGGGAAAGAACATGTTGAGGACAGGTTTGTGATAGGAAAGAGGGAGCAATAGGCTGTAGTGGGACACACTTTGTCTGGCTCCTCCCCTCTGACCTGTCCAGTTTGGGTGACCCTCTTGGTTGATAAGCTACCAGCGGCATAGCCCTCCAGATCCAGAGCACGCAAACCTCCTCACCCACATGGACAGTGCCATATTAAGGCAATGTCCCCTGAGGAGGTGTTGCGGAAGAATGACATTTGAACCACTGAAGTGCACACTTGTGCATTTTGATGGTTGTGGTAATTTCTTCTGATCACCATGGCAGAAATTTCCAGTAGGGCTGCCGTGAGAAGTGCGGGATTGCCTTTTCTGCTTTGGAAAAGAAACGTTGACAATCAACATTTCTGAGTGGACTTTCTGTTGTCTGGTAGTTGGGAAGGGAAAGAACTATGGGAAAATTATCATTGTGACCTAGATCATCATGGGAATTCCACTGGAATAAGAAAGTAACATTGGGCTACAAATTGTGAGATTTACAGTTTAGTGCCATGAGTTATGCTGAAATAAGGAGAAATTCTGGTATTGAGTAGATGTAAATCAAATTCTGTAATTGCATTTTTCTATTATCCAACCACTCCTTGGCTTATTTGTATTCTTTATGACGGGTTGCTAGCATTGAAGTATCCCAGTAGTAAGTAGGAAGGATGACACTACTACACAAGGCCCATTTACAGGTATATAAACATTGCATATTGTTCAACTGTTGGGAGTGAACACAGACTGAAAGTGTTCAGGAACACTCTCTCACCAAAGATATTGGAGCATATCAGTTCACATATTAATCCAGATACTCTGTTAGCATTAGTGAGGTTCTTATGGTATAGTTTCTTATAGAGGCATGGTTATTTTCTCAGTTGGTGGAGTTTCACTAGGTGTAACTAAAAACCATTACATTGATACTGTATTAATGAAGTGAAAAGGATTTTAGTTTAAGGTGGTTGGTTGGTTGGTTGTTGGAGTTATAGAGACCAAACTGCACGTCATCAGTCCGTTCATCCTATATGTATCCAGCCAGAAATAATACTCATAAGAAGGATACAAAAAGCGAATCCTGAGGGACCTGATTGTAAGCCAGATACAATAAGACAGAGATAAAATCAAGAAATAGGAGAGGAGGGAGAGCAGTAAGGTTGGTGGGCCATTCTGCCCAGAATGCAGTTGGCGGGCCCTGGGCATTGTATGTGGTGGGAGATGCAACCTCTGCATCCCACCAGCACCACCTCACTGTTCGTAACCTCTAAGAAAGTGAGCAATACAGATAAGATGATAAAATTTTAGGAAAGATAAAACATTAAAAATGGAAAACACAAAAGAATAAGGAGAATAAAAAGATAGGAAGGGTAGGGGCCAAGCCAGACTGCATAGCAAGGGCTGCCATGGGTCCCCTGGGCCAGAGCAGGTGAGGGGTGCTCCCAAAGTCCCTCAGGTAGTCAATGAGGCTGAAGTGCCCCACCTCACATAGGTGAGTAGAAACTATCTTCACGAGTGAAACATAAAACGGGGGCAGCTGCTTTAGTGTCATCTGCTGGCACCAGAGGTAGAATGGCAGGAAGGTTAAAATATCTCTGTAAAGCAGCCAAATTTGGGCAGTATAGTAGGATGTAAAGTCGGTCTCCATCAGGCAGGCAACACATCAGCAGTGAGGTGGGTCCTTACATTGGTGAACATTGCCATGGGTCGGCCAAGTGTGGTCAATGTGTAGCTGACAAAGGACAGTAGATTCCATGTGAGAAGCATCAAAAGAAGACTGTCAGGTGGTCATGGTCTCCTTCATTGCTCTCAGTTTGTTTGAGGAGTCCAGGGTGGACAATTCAGAGTTCCAGACCTCCAACAATTTATGGCACAGGGTCAACCAAAGGTCCAGTTCTAGGACACCCATTTCCAAAATTGGCAGCCCGGTAACCAACTTTGTCAGGTGGTTGGTGTGCTCATTCACCAAGATCCTTACATGTCCAAGGATCCACACATAGATGACTGGCCATCCAGCTTGATGGACGTCAGAAAGAAGATCCTGGATAGTTGTAACTAATGGGTGACACCAATTCAGCAGTAAAGACACTGCATGCATTTGGCAGGGAGCGTAGTTCACTATACATTTCATGTGTATGCAAAACCAGTTCATCCCTTGAGCATTGAGCCATCAGTGTATACCGCTTCTGAAAGTGGAAATGCATTGAGGATAGCCAAGAATAGGTGGCTAAACATCATGGGGTCAAATGAATCTTTTGGTCCAAAGGATAAATTGATAAACATCTCAGGTCTAGGTACATGCCATGGAGGCATACACAATTGCTCCCTAGCAAGAGGTGACGGGGGGAGTTGGAGTTCAGAGTACAGACACTGTAGTCTAATTCCAGTTGTGACTCCAGCTTTGGGTCTCTGTCATGGGAGGTGGATCTCCCTACTAGGAAACAGGACACAGTAGTTTGAATGCTTAGGGGAATGTGTATAGTGTAACCGAGTAGCTGTTGTTGGCACCTGATCTATACTGGAGGGACCCCAGCCACTGTGAGTAGGCTGTTTACAGGGCTAGTTCAAAAGACTCCATAGCAAGTCAGACCCTACAGTTGTGTATTGGGTTGAGTGAACACAATGCTGAGGGCAATACTGAAACATATGCCAGACTCCCTTAATCAAGGTAGGAGAGGATCAGGGCTTTCTAAAGCTGCAGACAGGTAGTGCAGTCTGCACCCCAGCTGGTGTTACTGAGGCAGCAAAGCGTATCAAGCTGTAGCCAGCTCTTTTCCACAAGTTGGTGAAGATGGGGATTTACATCAGCCAGGCATTGAAGACCAAGCCCAAAAAGCGATACGCCTCCACCACATTGAGTAATTGGTTGTTGAGGCTGAGTTCTGGTTGTGGATCAGCAATACAATGGCAACAGAAGAGCATGCTGTGGGTCTTGGTGCTGAAAACTGAAAATCATGATTGAGGTACCATGACTGTGCCTTTTAAATGGCTCCTACAATCTGCATTCAGCAACACCCTTACTGAAGGAACAATAGTAAAAGCAAATATCGTCAGCACACAAGGATGATGATACTGAAGAGCCCATAGCTGCTGCTAGATTGTTGATAGCCACTAGTAAGAGAGGGACACTTAATACAGAGCCCTGTGGGACCCCAGTCTTTTGGATATGGGGGCTACTGTGGGAAGCACCAACTCGATCACAGAAATAACTGTGTAATAAGAAGCTCAGGGCAAAAATCAGAAGCAGGCCCAAGAGACACCACTTATTTAAGATAGCAAGGAAATTGTGTCTCTATGTGATGCCATAAGCATTTTGTATGTTGAAGAAGACAGCAATAAGGTGCTGATGTCAGGCAAAACCTCCACCAGATGGCACACTCCAGACAAACTAAATCATCAGCAGTAGAACAGCCTTGGTGAAAACAACTCTGTGACAGAGCCAGAAGGCCCCAAGACCCAAGGAGCCAACTCAGTTGCCAGCTCGCCATGAATTCAAACAACTTACAAAGAACATTGGTGAAACTAATTGGGTGACAGATGTCCACATCTAGGTGATGCTTACCTGGTTTCAGTACTGGGAAAATGTGCTTTCTTGCATTTGAGATAAGAACTCACACTCGCTCCAGATATGATTGAAAATGGTAAGGAGATATCATTGAAAATTCACTGATAGGTGTTGGAGCGTTTGGTTGTGGATGAAGTCTGGCCCTAGGGCTGTATCAGGGCAAAGGGGTAGGGCAGTGAAGAGTTCCCACTCACTCACTGAATGGAGCATAATAGGGATCCAGGTGGAGTGTAGTGAAAGATGAGTGCGATCGCTCCATCTGATGTTTCAGGACATGAAAGGCAGGTCTGATGTTTCAGGACATGAAAGGCAGGTTGATAGTTCTTGGACACAGAGGCTCTATCATATTGCACAGCAAAATGTTCAGCTATGGCATCTGAGCCAGTGAAAACAGCACTGTTCAAGGAAATACCAAGTGCACCTGCAGAGTTCTGGTATCCATAGAGACATCTGATCTTCACCGAAACATGTGAAGGATGTGTACATGATTCAATGATTCAAATGTACCATTCCCAGCATTCTCGCTTCTGTCATTTTATTAACTGGTGTACCTGGGCGTGGGGCTGTTTGAAGACAATGAGGAACTCTAATGATGGATGTCACTTATGGCATTGGTGAGACTGCACCTGTGATGTTTAATGGCCTGAGTGATTTCTAATGTCTACCAAGGTACTGTCCTCTGATGGGGGGACTCCCAAAGAACAAGGGATCATTAAGTCAGCTGTTGATGGAATGGCTGCTGTTGCACTCTGGACAGCAGTGTCAATGGCTCCATGTAACTTTGAGCTCAAACAACACTGGAGGTGGAACCACCGCAATAAGCAATGTGGAGAGCCCATCCAAGTGGGTGAATGCCCAGGGGAGTGGCACTGAGGGAGGAACAGGAAGATGAAGTAGTGGCCAGAACCTCACATATCATCGTGTTCTCTCTAGTGGATATATGGGGGAAGACAAAGACTTCAGATGGATAGGTCAGTGATTGAGTATGTTCCACATGCCACACGGAAGTGTGTAGTGGCACCAGCACTTGAGAGAGAGAGAGAGAGAGAGAGATCAAGATCTGCCAGCAAGTTTTCAGTTCCTTTACTGTGGCCAGGAATCATGGTTCCACCCCACAAAGGGTTGTGGGCATTAAAGTCACCCAAGATTAGGAAAGGTGGGTGGAGTTGAGAAACCAATGCAGACAATATGTTCTGAGGCACTCCATCATTGGGAATGAGATAGACATTACAGATTGTAAAAACATGAAATGCCCTGTGTGCTGGCATAAGCTGTCACCAGCACACCAGTCAGCAAAGATTGATAGTAGGCACTGGATCAAGCACACCTATCATGAGAGAGACCAAAGACACACACACACACCATTGAGCAACATGCCACCAATGCCCTCTCGAGTGCATGTAGCTAGGCCACCACTGCTGACTGGGGTTGTCACTGACTCACACTCCAGTTTGGCATCTGTCAGTTTGATCACTGAGTGGGTGTAGTTCATCCCAGGTTACGACAGTACATGACGACTAAATTAGAGAGTAAAGTTTGTAATAGTAAGACAACTGATATTGTCTGCAAGATGACTATTACAGATAAGCTTCTACCACAAAACATGGGCTCTATTCAAGATAAGTAAATGTTTACGAAATTAAAGAACCATATTAATCCATATGTGTATTTGTGTTGTAGGATAAGGATACCAGCCACCCATAGCAACATCCTCTCCCTTGCTTCCTCACAGTACAAGGCTCTACAGTGGCAATGAGGATACAACAGTGGTGATGAGAATAATTCAGTGGTGATCAAAGTTATTCAACTTGGCCAAAGATTTTGCTTGCTTATCTTGTGTTTTAGCCTCGCAGGGGTTATTGTATTCAAGTATTCCTATTTGCTAAGTTGTTGCTGTTCTCTTCCATGTATTCCAGGAGGCATTCTGCAGAACTAATCAACATTCTCTTTTCAGAGGTTTTGCTTGCTTTTTGATATAACGCATTTGTGTAAACCATGAATTCCCTGCCCCCTCCACCCCCTGTCCCCCATGTTCAAGGTACTGTAAAGTTACAGTACTTCCTTTTGATTGTGGGGTCTCCCAATGAACTCAGCTATGACTAAGTAATCACTGCATTTACTCAACACTATGATCAGCAAGTCCAAGTAGCTGCAGCTAAATTCAGTTCTTTTGCTTGCAAAAAAAGCTGGAACATACGTACTATCAGTGGTACACAGAATTAATTGACATGACTAGGAAGTGTAAATTTAAGTGTAGTTGTGGCAGCCTTTACAGTGATCTCATGATATCGGATGCAACAAGATTCAATTTCCCAGATAGTAGAATACAGAAACATATTTTAAAGTACTCTGATCCATCACTTCCTGAAGTATTGCAAATCTTAGAGCAATATGATTTGGGTGCCATAGCAGCCCATAAGTTTGTTCAGGCCCCAATTCGTCGGGTTGAGTTGTCCTTTGTTCACCACCACTCCAAGCAGTCACAACAATGAGTATGTACACAGCCATGTAGATAGCCATGTAAACATACCTGTGGATTTAATGAAGTCTTGTCCTAGATGTTTTGCTCACCGTAAAAGACAGAAATCCAGATCACGTAATGCAACGTGTTACACATGTGGCCAAAAAGGCCATGTCCAAGCAGGTGTTTTTTTTTTTTTTTTTTTTTTTTTTTTTTTGCAGTGGCACAAAATCATTAGTTTTGCCTGCTCCCAGAAAAAATGAGCCCATGCACATGCAGTCATGCTGTGCTTCCAAAACCTGCAACAGGTTCTGGCAAAAGTGAGATTAATGTTATGAATCTTTGTCACCCTAGTGCTGTGCAATGATGGTCTAACTAACTGTTTGTCTCATTATGAATTGCTGACCATCATGTGAACTTTCAGTTAGACACAGGTGCCTTAGTAAGTCTGCTTAATCATGCAACATATGAACAGTTAGGCTCACCATGTCTTCTAAGCAAGTACCTCACCACTTACAATGGGTATGAAATTCCAGTACTAGGACAGTGTAGCTTGCCTGCCACTTACAAATGTCGCACCAGGACAGTGAATTTCACTGTGCTGAAATCAAGAAACAGTGAGGACATATTCAGTTTAGATGCCTTTGATTTGTTTGGACTTAGCATTCAAGATAATGTACTTTCAGTGACTGCTGTTACTCCAAAAGACAGTGTAGCTAGCTTGCTTAAAGAATTTCCTGAACTATTTTAAGAAGGAATGGGAAAAGCTAAGAACTTTGTAGTGCATGTTACATTGAAAGACATGCACAGCCTAAGTTTTTCCATGCCTGTCCCATTCCAATTACTTTAAGAAACAAAGCAGTCAGTTGCTTGGAAGAATTGCAAGATAATGGTGTAATTGTTCCCATTCAAGCTAGTCAGTGGACAAGTCCTCTTGTTTTGTTGCCTAAGCCTTTTGGTCACATTCACATTTGTATTGACTTCAAGTCTACAATCAACCCACAGACAGTAGTTGACACTTATCCATTACCTTGCCCTGAGGAACTCATTACAGGCTTTGAACAGGATGTTACTTCTCTAAGATAGATTTGTGTGTGCCTACTTGCAAATTCCATTGGCTGCAGATTCCAGAAAGTGTTTGTTCAAGTATTTGCATTTGCTCTTCGGCAGTGCTTCTGCACCCAACATTTTTCAGCATTACTTGGAAAAACTGACTGCAAAAGTGCCACTTTGTTCAAACTATCTAGATGATGTTGTCATCTCTGCTTGCATAGCAGGGGAACACACTGCCAATTTGTGTACGCTTTTTTTAGTGTTGTCAGAAGCAGGACTTGAGTGTCATCTCAAAAAGTGTGACTTCTTTCAAACTGAACTACAGTACTTAGGTTATGTGATAAACAGTCAGCATGTGCACCCCATCCAATCTAATTCGCTTGCAATCTGTGACCTGTCTGTTCCTTGAAACGTGTCTGAACTGCAGTCTGCACTAGGCAAGTTGAAAGACTACATTCAGTTCATACTGAATGCTGCTCAGATCATTACTTCATTGTGTTGCTTGCATTGCAAAAATGTTCTTTTTGTGTGGACTAAGGACTGTCAAGATTCATTTGAGAAACTCAAAAATGCCTTGCTTCTACATTTTGACAGTGCATAGCCAGTACTTTTTCCTGTCGATGCTTGTTCCTATGGAATCAGTGTTGTGCTTTCACCCAGAATTGGTGCACAAGACAGACTCATTGCTTTTGCCTCAAAGATGTTAACCCAAAATCAGTGCAATTATTCTCAAATTGGAAACAAGGCTCTCGCTATTGTGTATGGTGTGACCAAATTCCATGCATGCTAATTTGCATGGTCACAAGGTCTATTTAGTGACATATCACAAGACTTTGCAGTCCTCCTCTCATCTGTCAAAGCCAGTTCCTACATGCACTGCCCAAAAATTGCAATGTTGGGCTTTTTTACATCCACAGTGTCAGTATGAAATTGTGTACAGACCTACTGCAAAGCATGGCAATGCAGTTGCCCTATCTCACATTCCATTTGGCCAAGACTTTGATTTTGATGCATCTGCTGCATCTTGTTGCCAAACTGATGTGCAGGACTCTGAATTGCTGGCATTTTTCCCTTGCACTACTGAAAAATTGCACAGGCCACGGAATCAGACCCACATCTCAAGATTTTATTGCACTACATTTGCATGTCTTGGTCTTGTTCATTGAATAGTACCCAGAACTCTCAGTTGTGCACTGATATTTTGCACATCGGCATAATCTTTGAGTTCAACGGAATGTGACTAGTTCAAAATGACAGTGGACAATTTCATGTGCTTATTCCCAAAGTGTTGCAAAAGGATGTGTTGCGATTGCTCCACCAAGGATATTGTGGAATCGTTCACACTAAACAGTCAGAGCAACAGCACTGGTGGGGCATGGACACCCACATTACACAGATAATGTCACGATGTCACAGTGTCGCACACACATGGAAAATCACTCTACTCCACCACAGGCATTCTCTGCTGGCTTAACACTCAATCGCCATGGCAACAAGAGCACATTGAATTTGCAGGACCATTTTGGAACACTAATTGGCTTTCCATTTGTGGTGCCTATGGCTTCTACCACATCACGTAGCACCATTCAAGCATTGTCCTCCATATTTTGCATAGGAGGTTTGGCTGAAGTTCTTGTGTTGGACAACAGACCACATTTCACTATAAATGATTTTGAACAGATTCATTTGTCATCTAACGAGTACTCCATTTCACCCCCAATCCAACAGAGAAGCAGAAAAATTCATGTGCACTTTTAATTAACAGATGGCCAAGCCTTGCACCACCCACACATAGGAACAGGTGATATGTCACTTTCTCACCTCCTATCGCTCCCACCCACAAGACAGATCATCACAGATGGAACTTCTGCATGGCCACCACCATTGGATGCTGCTACACTTGCTACACACACCCAAGCATCTGGCGCCGCCAATGGTCTACAAGTATCGCTTTGCGCTGTGTGATCTTGTTCTTTCCAGGGTTTATGGCAACCATTGACACTGGAAATGAGGCACAATCCAGGAACACACTAGCTCTCTTATGTACATGATTGCAGGTCCCGATAGTTTTCAGCGCCGCCATCAGAACCAAATTTGTGTGTATCATTTGCCCCGTGATTCTGCTGCTTTTCTTGCCGAAGATTCACAGCCTCACTGGGCCACACGGCCTTTGCAGCCAACTGCTGGTGCCACCAGGGCACCCCGGGAGGAACCAACTGACAATGTGCCTTGCCATCTCCGCTCACTGACCCGATGAGTGGGGACCAGTAATTGCCATCACCGTCGCCATCACCAGCATTGCCTCAGGACACACCCTCAGACCTGGACATTTGCCCTGGCAGCTGTTTTCCAGAAGATGTTCCTGACGCCCTGCAAGCAAGATGGTGGGGTATGGTCGGGAGTATGCCATTCTCCACAGCCACTGCTCTCAACTCATCTCTATGTCCAGTGTACCGCACCCCCTCCCTCCCCCCTCTCCCCCTCCAGTTGTCATCCACAGCCTCCCTACATGAGAACAGTGTGGCATTTCAGGGTGGGATAAATGTGCTGGTGTAAATTGTCACTGGCACACTGGTTGGCAAAGATGAAGCATAAAGATTGATAGTAGATGCTAGATCAAGTGTGCCTGTGACATGAGAGGTTAGAGACCAACCACTGTGCAACACGCCACCAACACCCTCACAAACACATGTAGTTAGGATGCCACTGCTGACTGTAAGACCTACTGACTCACACTCCAGTTTGGCATCTGTTGGTTTGATTGCAGAGTGGGTGTAGTTCATCACACATTGTGACAGTACATAGTGACTAGATTAGGGACTAAAGTTTGTAATAGCAAAAATACCAATATTGTCTACAAGAGGGCTATTAGTGATGAGCTTGTACCACAACACATGTACTCTATTCAAGATAAGTAAATGTTTATGTAAATAAAGAACCATATTGATCCACGTATGCATTTGTATTGTAGAAAGAGGATACCAGCCACTCATAACATCATCTCGTCCCTTGCTTGCTTATGGCACAAGACTCTACACCCTCACATAAACTGCCACAGCCTCCAAAATTGTACCAAGGGGTGAAAGTTCACTATATATGGAGTACAAGAACATATGTTGCAACTCCACCTGACACCCTATCATAGTTCACTCAGTTCTTAAAATATCTCTGGTAGCCATGAAGGGCAGGGGTCCCTGTTGCTGGATACCAAGTTTCCTGAAGGGAAATGCAGAAAGAAGGAGAGGAGGTTAAGAGATGATGTATCTCAGCCAGGAGGTGGAAAAAATTGCTACAGTCCCACTGTAGAATCATAGTGTTGGTATACTGTGAGGGTGTGAAGGGAGCAAGGAGACAGGTTATGTCTCAGGTTCACCTGCTGCCACCAGTTAAAAGGTGATGATATCAACACACATGTGATCTGACAAATATTGTGAGGTATGATCTGGAGGCCAAGATCCACCAGGATAGCTGCCATGTCCACAGATGCAGAACATGTGGAATCCAGTGCTGTGGGGGCCACCAGAATTCCCCTAGTCTTTGAAGACCTCTATTTGCCTTTCTTCTCCTTAGTGAGTTTGGATGACTTCCCTGAATTAGTTTCAGGGATTGAAGAAGATCATGAAGCCCCATTACCAGCAGCCAGTAGCTCCAGCCCTGGTAAATGGAGATCGGTGTGTGTGGTGGGTGGAGAGCCATTGCTCCAAAGTGGGTGTGGGGGAAGCAATTGGAGGAGAGCCCCCAACCATCTGGGGGGCAGGCATGTTTGAGTAGCTCTGAGGACTCACTGTAGGATGTATAATGGGGCAGAATATCATCAGCCGAGATGGGAAACACTGTCATAGCTGTAGTGTATGACATTGCCTCTTAGTATGTCAGTTTGCCCAGTCTTATATTCTTGTATGTTTTCATATCTGAAAGACAGTGCAGTCTAGTTATCAGTGAAAATGGTGCTCTTCACAGTTAATGCAGATGGGTAGGAGGAAAGGGAACATTCCTGTGCAATGGCTGTCCACAATCCCTACACACTGTGCTGGCATCTTAACACAAAGACTTGTCTGAATTCCATATATTTAGAGCACTGCGTGCGGAGGAGGGGAGGGTGTGGCAGGGAAGGAACATGCAGTTTCACATCATATTGGTGTAGTATCACCTTGACCTTTTTAGGCAATGAATCACCCTCAAAGGTCAAGATGAAAGCCCTGGTAGCAACCTATTGTCCAAGAAAATCAAGTCTCCCATTATTTAAAAATGTGAAATTATTAATAATGCCCTCCCAATATATCTATGGTATCATAATTTTTTACATAACAATTTAGAATTATGCCAGGAGAACTGCTTTGATCACACTTACAATACAAGAAATAAAGAAAATTTAATGCTGGATACTCATCGTTTAAAATTGTATGCTCAAACTCATCAATATATGGGAATGAAAACTTACAACAAACTAAAAGTCAAGAAAATTCTGAGTACGAACCTAGATTCACTAAAAAAAAGTTGCACAATACTGTACTTCAGTGGTGCTACTACTCAGTTGAAGAATTCAAGAACGATGTACTAAATATTTAAGCATGATGTAGTTTATCAATTGTCTTATTATGTAAATATGTGAAGGTACAACTAATCAGGATGTAAAAGCCACTCAGAGATGCTTCAAAGTTGTAACAAACTAGCAGATGTACCAATTTCAGTTGTACTCAAAAATCACTGAGCAAGATTCAGTGGCTGATAGTTCAGTTGTATTGAGACTAAAAACTTACAAGAAACTACTACTAACTTGAAGTGCTGAGGTGTTCAGTTTGGTCATTGGATCCAGCAGGAACATGAAGGATAAGAGAGGAGATACCAATACCTTCATCCTCAGCTTTGTTGGGGGAATGTATTGACAGAAAAGGTTAAAGTAATGTACACTAGTGTGGTGTAAACCCTACATTCCTCCAAGTGCATGAGGTTTGATCATATGTCCCCCCATTTCACCAATGACCCTGTCTGTGGGAACTGTGGAAGGGCAATGCACAAGGAGGTGCCATACAAACAGCCAATCATATTTGTGAAATGCCTGGTACAACATTTCCTTATTCACTAACCTGTTTTGCATTCAAAAAAGAGAGAAAACTTAAAAAACTCAATTGCCTGCCATAAGAAGATGCTATTAAGAAATATCAGAGATTCCATCTGTTCAGTTTAACATCAAGTTTTATGAGGGCATTATTAAAACCTACTAACAACCCACCCTGGCTTCACATGGGTAGTGCTAATATCTATGGCTGGACAACTTGTTTGGTGTAATGATGATAAATTATACACACACTCCTTCCTCATGAATTAGTCTATCTATTACTCGAAACCATATTGAAATTCCTACTGTATTTCACCAAGATTAGCCTTCACACACAGAGAGAAAAATGAGACAGGGGACTTAATAGTTTGATGCCAGTTACAACTCCAACAAAACCATCCACTTTCTGTACTCCATGTCCTAGTTGCATTCTCCCTCTCCCCTCTCCCCCACAAAACATCTTGCAAGAATGGAACCTTTCTGGAGAAGCTTCCGGCTCCTCAATTATCTTCAGGAAAGGAAACACCTATCACAGTAGCCTCTTAGTAGACTGAAGCTGATCTGTGACCTGACAAACTATTTACTGACAGAACCAACAGTGGTGGGGTGTAGAGCAGTGTGCTAATCTTCTGTTGGTGACACAAGGTCAGGAAAATCCTTACATCAACAAAGTCTCCTAGGGGAAAGAAGGAGAAAACCAAAGATGAAGCCTAACTTGGTGACTCCAACTGATCATGATCCTGTACTAGAATGTGAGGTTATGAACATAGATGTGTCACGTTAGACACATGTGGGAGATGAAGCTTAAGCTTAAGCTAAACCCCCAGGGGGTTCACAACTCTTTTGTCAGCATGTACTTGGCTGCCACGGGGCCCCAGCCTTCATAGCACTACTTCCCTTTCTGTGCTACAAGGCAATCCTTCCACTATCCCTTTCCCCCTTTGCCTTTCCATTGGATGGTTTTTCTGGTCCAGACCCCACTTAGAGTTGGAACATGATTTAGAACTCTTGTTTCCCATTTCACACACTACACTTTTCATTCATAAATACATGGTCAGTATTGTTGGGTTTGACCTGCCACCACTATTACAAATTTTTCAGATGTTCAGATTGTGCAGGGAGGGCACCCAGTGTGGTGTATGTTCCACCGTTGTGCCTTTCCACCTTAGCACACTTCCTTTGTAATAAGGTAGTACACTCAAAACCCAGCACAGCAGCCATCCCATTGGGGAAAGAGGTAGGGTTGGGCGGATGGGGGGGGGGGGGGGGGGGGGGGGGGGGGAAGGAGGTTGTCCAGTATCTGGACAATGGTAGCCTCCTGACCATGCAGTAATCATACTGCTGGTGTGACAGCAACAGCTAAATGTACAGAACTTCACAATGAAGAAGATGAGGAAAAAAGAAAACATGACAAACTGTGAAAGAAAAGAGGCACTATAAGAACATAATACCTCAGGAAAATAACACCATGTGGTAAAAAGCCATAAAATGAAAGCCCACTGACAATGCTGCAATTGTAGTGAAACAAGATTGGGATATAAAAACAAAATTGGGTTTTGCTATATGCAGACCCCATCCAAAAACATACGAATTGGAGGTGTCCTCAAGTAAGGGTTGTCATGATGGGTGCTGAGTAGTTGTGGAAGTTAACCATATGTTGACATGCATTTAGTCATCTTTTACAATAAGTAGGTATCACTGTGGGTTTCTTCTGACCCCAGTTCTCTAGGAGCCCTGAAAGATATAAAATAGTCCAAGAAATAGAACAGTTTGATTGATAGAGAAACTGAATCACAGAAAGGGAAGGAATGTTACAATGGCTTAGGGCCTTGCACTCACCACACACATGGTCATGAAAGATTTGTGAGCCATCTGGGAGGAACATTTTACAGCTGAAGGACACAGTAATACTTGACCTCATTATAAGGTGCAATAATGTTGGCTTATGTAGCATATGCTATGTAGCAGTGCTGCAGATAGTAAGTGTAATGTGGAAGTTTTCCTAAAAAGTCTAAGAGTATAGAGACTACACATTGTCCAGATAAATATTTATATTTAGGGCCTAAAAATATTTTCGTTTTAACTGACCACTATCTAGAATGAAATTAGCAACTTTCTAATTGTTAACATTTTATCAAATACTGACAAGGGAACAATCTATTAAAAAAATGGCCAGTGACACTTACCTGCTCCAAATATTGACTATCTTTCATTTCAAATTTAAACAAGAGCACTATCAAATCAGATAATCTTCATTGTGAAGTTCATTAATACAATTTAACTGAAAGTCATGTATTCAGCTCTGAAATTCATTTAATTCACTTATACTTATTGAATATTTTTTACTTTCATTACATAAATTTGGTACCTTGAATGATGGAAAGGGTGAATGGACTCACTTTATAGCCTCACCTTAATGTAATTACCTACAACAGCAACATTATTAAAATCCAGTGCTGCATCAATTTCATCCATAAAAAACAAAGGAGAAGGTTTGTAAAAATGCAAAGCAAAAATCAGTGCAAGAGACGACAATGACTTTTCACCACCTGACAGATGTTCTACGTTCTTCCATGCCTTTCCAGAGGGCGCACACTGCAATAAAAGCAAACAATAAAATATTTACAATATGAAAGAGTACTCATTAATGAGTACAAATAATCTGACAACCTGGGCATAATCCCTAAAAATATAGGACCTAAATCAATTAATCAGTGATGGAATGGAGTACTTAGTTTCCTCATCTCACAGTCTTGTATACTGATATTTAAGACTGACATTTCATATGCATAAATAAAGGACTGTGAAAGATCAAATATTATACAAAGTTGATTATAAAATATATATAATCTTATATATTTTGTTCAGGTTTATTTCTCATATGCATGACAGCTACAGCTAAGACAAGTCAAAGAGTTTTTGATAACGACTTTTTTTGGTAAGTTGAATCAATTTCTTTGTATCTACCAGCGCCAATATTATTTATATTAAACCTAATGTTCTAATTTTAAAGAGGGGCTGTGAATGTACTCTTCAGTTAAATAGACCAAGCTTCCAAACAAAGTTCTTAAACTATAGTATACAGTATTACCCATAAAACATCTTATATGCTCCTCCACAGATTTGAATATGTGGGTGCCTATGCATATGACTCTCTTATGCTCCAATTCTGGACATCAGAAGTTTTTGTAGAGAGTATTTACAATCTTACATTATAGTTGTGGCAGTAACAAAGGATATTAATGAATACATGTTTGTAATACAGTTCAAAATTATTTTAAAATGTCTCAGCAGAATTTTCTAAGGACTGACACCAGATATAAATCTTGTAATACACTTAACTTATTCTCAAAATATTGCCCCTGTAAGCCAAGTCTTTCTAAAACATGGTTCTGTAAACATTATTGAATAGAAACAAATTCAGAATAATTTCTTCAATTTTTGACAGCCCTGGAGCTGCAGTAATGTAGTCTGCAAATCTGAGTTGCTGTGTCAAGAATGGACTGTGGGCTTTCAGATTCACATCATGATATGCTTGCAGAACTTAATATGGAAAAAGTACAGTTCCTTCAATAAATATAACACATCAACAGAAGTCAGTAGACAGGGTAGAGCTTACTAAGTTTTTGAGTGTGCATATAGATGAGAATCTTAATTGGAAAATTAATATTTGGGGTCTCCTAAATCGCCTAGGTTGAGCAATTTTTGTGATCAGAATAATTGCCAATTTTGAGGATACAGAAATTAGTAAGCTAAAATACTTTGCATACTTTCATTCTCTGATGGCATACAGAATAATATTTTGGGGTAACTCAACATTTAGACAAAAAGTATTCATTGCTCAAAAGAAAGTGGTTAGAATAATGTGTGGGGTTCACAGTCACACATATTGTAGGCATCTTTTTAAAAGATTGGGAATTCTTACAACAGCCTCACAATACTCTACTCACTACTGAAATTTGTTCTCAATGACATGGACCAGTTTAAAAACAACAGTGATATTCATGATTATAGAACCAGAAAAAAGACAGACTTGCACTATCATTTGCTCAACCTATCTTTGGCACAGAAAGGTGTAATATATGCTGCTATAAAAATTTTTGACAAATTACCAGATGAAATAAGGTGTCTGATAGACAGCAGTAATAGCTTCAAAAATAAATTGAAATCAAATCTATATGTGCATTTCTTGTGCACTTGACACGTTCCACATCATAACAGCTACCATACTGTGTGATAGATTAATGGAACACACAACAAACAAACTAACTATATACTTCTGATATTTAATAACTTGAGCAGATTGTAATTGTAGGTAGTGGTGAAACAAGTAGTACTAAATTCTATGCACAGAATCTTCACAAAATTTAATGACACTTTGCTTGTGACTTTTCTTGATTTTTTAAATATTTTGTTGGGTGCCAGTAAGAGGACTATAAATATCTTTTTGTTACAATACTTGTATCATTTTCAGAAAGGATGTCACTCCAAGGTCACTTGGTATGAAAATGATATGAAGTGATGGATTAAGCACAGTGAAAGTTAAGTTTTCCTACATTGAATATAGTAGTACAATGAAAAGGATAGTTACTACTTACCATATAGCAGAGATGCAGAAAGGCACAACAAAATTTTTCAGAAAGTTAGCTTTCGGCCAACAAGGTGTTTGACAAAGGCCTCGTTGGCCAAAAGCTAATTTTCCAACAGTCTTTTTGGTGCGCCTTTCTGTGGCTCAGCATCTCTGCTATATGGTGGGTAGAAACTATTGTTTTCATCATATTGTCAAATTTTCCTGTAATATATATAGTAGAAAGTGCACAGCCAAATAACAAAGCTATTCCTTGATTTTTTTATATGGCAGTATCACAACCAAATTTGTATGAAACATGAGGAATTTCCATTATGATTTCAGGGTGAATATGCTTATAACAGACACGTATGCTCTTAATTCTACCAAAAAAAGCAGTGTACACCCCTACCTGGCTTCTCTGCAGACAGATACAAATTTGGGAATAAAATAGTGTTATTTACTTATAGTGATGGTGTTACACTATCAAAATATGGTAATGATGCAGTTGGATCTACTATTTTATTTCAATATTATTAATCTTATTAGCATTTATTTATTCATTTGTGATTATATACAAAGGCAAGATGACATTTTCTAAGCCTGCCAAAGAAATGGACTTGGAATCTATGAAATTTTATTTTTGCTATGTTGGTAGATGTTGGACTATAACATAACTCTCAACATGGCCTGTTGAACTTACTGAAGTAGTTACAGTATGTGCTTACCTTTTAACAACCAAGAAGCTGTACAATCATTCAATTCTTTGTCCTAAAGAATCAACTGTCAATAGAAATTCATTGAGAGTTCATGAATGGTTAGAGGAATTCTGCTTTTTCAACATTAACAGTTATGAAATGAACAGTTGTATTCAATGAAAAAAGTACTTCACAAGTGACCTATATGGTGAAATAAAAGAATTATCTTTCATCAGGATAGTGAATGATAGATTGGTAGTAGGAAAAATGAGATGAATATATGGAAAATACAAATGAACTTTGTGGATGGAAAACATATCAAGTTCAGTGAAGGGATTATGGCATCCTATAATGAGTATCTTACTAGGATCTTTCATGGGTATATTTCTGGAATGGAACACACTCAATGAAAAATCGTAAACAAAGTTCAGTACCCAAAAGTGAACTACAATCAAATTTTGAGCACATAAAAAGTAAAGAACTACTTTCACTGACAAGCCAAGAACTTTTCATCTTGCCTACATACTAACCTATAGTTATGAGATTATGTGCCACTTGCTATTTTTCCTGTTTTGAAAAATGATGATGATACTTTTGCTTTATTTAAATCTTCACACTTTGCTGCTTAACTAGGCATACTAAATATTTACCCACAAACAATGCAATCTAAATTTCTTATAATAAACATTTAATATACGTTACAAATTTTGATACATCAAACACCCTAGTCAGAATTTGTTAATTAACTGATAAGCTAGGTCTGTAAAAGAAAGAATATTCCAGCACAGATATGAGCACATGAATAGAATTCATAATACTAAAATGTTTACTGCTACTTAGCAGCACTATATGTAAAACAGCTGAAAATTCTAAATGTACATACTGTCTTTTGTTAACATCGGACAAAGTAATTTTATAAACATCTGTATAATGTAATGTCAAGATACGTGTATATGTACTGTTTGTACAATGTATAAAAATTTATACGTAAAAGATCTTTCAACTATTACAGCCTATATCAAAATTTTAACTGCTTGCCTAAATGTACATGTTCTAGTAAAACTAAGTTGCATCTAACTACAGCTGTATGCAGTCAGTATAATTACCTGAAAATTATTCCTTCATTGAATGGATCAAGTTTATCTACCAGTTCAATTTCAGCATCTCCACCAAATGTAATTATTTGGTATATTTCTTTCAGTACTTTGGCTATGATTCTATAACCTGTTACAAATTCTAGAAAGCGTTGTTTTCGAGCTTCACCATAGAGAAGATTTGTCTTTCCCTGTAGGTTTTTCAGTTTTTCAAGAGCTGCATATTGTTCCAACAACAACTTTTCCTATTTATGCAAAAATTATAGTAATTACATTACTATTATTATAACTCCAGTAACTTTCAAAAGTTGAGTATGAAGATAAGCAGAGATATTTACTACAAACATTACTAGGTTAATTTTCAATCCAGGCATGAACCTAAAATTTAAAAAAAAATTAAAATATATTTGTACTGTATAAGATGTCCTGGGAGGCATGATCAACACTGAAACACATCTCTTCTACTGAACAAGTACTCGGAGCAATTAAGGTGCGTGTTTTAGAGACCATGTTTTCTAGAATCTTTTGCTTTGAATGATAATTTCTGTCATGTCCCTTAATATTTACCACTGCTCCTGGGAAACACTGTATATTAAGGAAAAACTCAGGATGCAATACAATATGTGTATGGGGATAGGCCAGTATTCACCAAATCCAAGAAATGGTGACCAATGAACTTTCTTACTGTTAGAAATTAGTATTTCTACCTAAATGGTGGGTGAATATTCTTGGTAAAGAATAATGCTGAAAATTAACTGTTAAATGCAATCTACTTAAGTGAAACACTGTATCATATGTGAAAAATATTTTTCTTTTTACCTTTTTATTGGAATTTTGTGTTGATTCTGCACTTGTAATTGTGTTCCTTCATATCAAAGTTTCACTCTTCCTCAAAAGAAAAAAAAAGATGAAAGTTTGAGAGTCAACTCAGTTTGGCAAGGAAATTGTATAAGCATGAGCCAATGAAAGGAAGGTCCTAGTATGTATGATTCCAAAAAACATGAAGTAGTTGTGAACAAAATGAGTGGCCAGCTAGGTGACATTGGGTCGGTTTGCATATAGGTTCAAAGTTTAACCATCACACTATTTTCGTTAGTTAACAGCACCAATTTCTTCATTTTCATAAAATGATTTCATTCAATTACGGAAGTAATAGATATACTCAAGGATATGTTTGGAGTTGGTTCTAATGTCTCTGAGCACTATGGGATGCAACTTCTGAGGTCATTAGTCCCCTAGAACTTAGAACTAGTTAAACCTAACTAACCTAAGGACATCACACACATCCATGCCCGAGGCAGGATTCGAACCTGCGACCGTAGCGGTCTCGCGGTTCCAGACTGCAGCGCCTAGAACCGCACGGCCACTTCGGCCGGCTTGGAGTTGGTATGTAAGATATTAGTGGTAGACAAAAATTACTGTTAACAATGATAGAACACATTAGAAGTCTCAAGGCTGAATATGAGTCATGTCTTCAGGAGACAACATGTTGTCAAAACTAAGATTAGAGTGTTTCATAACATTTATGTGACAAATATAATTATTTCTTCCATTAACTATTTCACTTGATCATGCTCACTCTCACACACATGCATGTATGCACATTAACTTTATTGTTACTAGGTATTATACAAAAAATAAATAACAAATTCACCTTAACTGTATATTCTTCTAGTGCTGCAAAATTAGGCTTTTGTATTGACACTTTTTCCTCCAGTACAGCTAGAGTGTATTGGAGGTTTTTCACATCAAGTCTATCAATCTCCTCACTCGTTAAAATTTGCAACTGTGTGTCAACATCTTCTCCAGGGATTTTGTGAATTTTCAGAGATTTCATCTGCAAATCAGTGCAGTTCACAGAAAAATTTCAAAATCAGTGAACTAATGTTTAATTTGACAGAGAAATTTAAAACTTGAAATTTTCCCTTAAAGTACCTTGCTTATTAACAATTAAGTTTTCCCAGTTATGCTACTCTACTATGTAAGAATTACATAAAAGAAGACTAACTTCAGTTTCCTTCTCATAAACACACAACCAGCAAGGAGCACTTTACTGTATAAAATATAGTGGAAAACTATTAATTTGTCAATTCATATATTATGTGCATTTATTCATACCTCCTCTCCAATAGGTCTTAACAAATGAGAAAATTCAGCAACATGGAATAAGACAGCTCATTCGTACAGGAGTAACTGAACTTAATAAACAGCTCCTGTATTATATACTAGCTATTATTGTTAATACCACCAAGGACAACAGATTTAATTTTTATGTGAAACAGCTGCTATTGAATATCTTACTCAAAACATTGAAAAACTTCTGTGTGAGAAAGAAGAATCTTTTACATCTACATTTCTGAGCTGTTGTTTTTATACTAATAGAAACTATATACATATGCAGGTATTTTACATAAAAGATAATACATTATTTTGTTGCAAGTGTAGTTATAGGTAGTATGAACAGGGATGTGTAGTACCATACTATGTATCCAGATAATTTATGATGGGAGTGATATTAAACAATATATCCACACTTACATCCAAATCCAAAAGAATGAAGATCACCAATGAAGTTTAACACATTGGACTGAAAACACATTTATTACAAACACCAATGTACAGCCAGAACAGAGCTCAAATCCTGTATGGAGATTGCTGCTATTTATACAAATATCAAATATTCCAGAATATAAGATATTTCAAGAACCTTCAAGAAATGATAAATAGTAAACAACAAATAATTGCTTCTGACTGAGTTTAAGCTGGTGACCAATAGCACACCAGTCAGTGGCACAGACCACTATGCTGTACCAATGCATCACAGCTCATGACATTGCTCCCTCTCCTGAAAAAACAGTGACCTGCTGTTTATTAGTTATTACTGGAGCTTACTACAGCGTCTCTATCTAGATCTTGTCCAAGGGCCCTCTGCATGGCTGCACTGGTAGATCCTCACTTTCTGGTCATATTGTTACAGCCTCTTCACCATGGTAAACATTGAAGATAGCTGTCCACACTGATGTGTTTCACTAAAGATTTCTAGGAATGCAGTGTGTGTCATCTTGATTGCTTCAATTTTTGTATTTCATTGTGACATTTTGGTCCTGAAGCCTCAGTACCCATCTTGTCAGTGTACCCAACAGGTCTTTCAGGCTAGTCAGATGTCACAGAGAATGGTGATTCATCACAAGAGTGGATAATATGGCCAGAACTTGCTGATGGCCCAGAAAACTCCAAGACACTCTTTTTTGTATACAGAATAGTTCATCTCTGACCTTGAGAGTTCTCTTTTGAACACCTTCCTGGATTTGTACTAGAAATGTCCTTATCCCAAAACTGCTTATGTCAGTGTGAAGTTCTGTCTCAACATTGTCATCATACAGAGCTGTAACTGGAGAAGATGTTAGCAAGTTTTTAAGGACAATGAAGGATCTTCCTTGTGCCTCATCCCAGGAAAACTTGGCATCTCCCTGCTGTAGTTATTGCATGGGACAAGCGTTGATACAGATGTCCTTTATCAATCTGTGATAGTGTTAGCATATTCTGTGAGAAAACTTCCTGCATCACAAATGTGCTAAGGTGTCAGAAAATCTGTGACTGCTCTTATTTTCTCTGGATTGGGACCAACTCCATTGCCATTTTTTATTTTATCCACGCTGTATGAGAGGCCATGGTTGTGAATGTCAATGTTAAAAAATATATTGGCTCAACCACTTGTTTATAGTCTAAAACACTAAGATAGTGTTTTACACTATAAACAAGTGGTTGAGCTGATGTATTTTTTAACATTTCCATTGCCATTCTCTACGTGCCGCAAGGTTTTTATTTCGTGGGCAACAAAATGCCATCCATTTAAGGTGTCTAAGTAGATTATCCATCATACATTTAGAAGTGGCTATACTATTGTGTAGTCCAGATGGGACAACTTTTAACTCGGGGGCTGTCAAGAGTTATGAAGGCAACACTCATTTCCTGGACAAAATCAACAACCTTGATTTGACAGTAGTCTGTATACATATTCATTGTTGTGCAAAACATTGTCCTTTGAAGCAGTCCAGGATGTCATTGATGTGCAGCAATGCACAGACATATTTCTTCATGATTTCTTTCAGTCATCAGTAGTCAACACAGAAATACCATGAGCTGGCCTTCATCAAAAGGACCACCACAGATGACCAAGGACAATCTGGAGCTTCAATAACGTCATTTTGCAGCATCTTCTCCAGTTCCTCCTGGATTATCAACAGTTTAGCCGGTGCAGTATCGTATCCCTTATTTGATTTTCAAACCTTTCTGTAGTATTACCTTCAAGTTTGTTTCCTTTGTACAGTCGTTCTACACATTCCAGCTTAAGCCTTCCCTGTTTTCCTTTTCGCTGGATTGCCATCTCAGCCCTGTTACTTCTCTTCCTCCAAATTCTTTTTCCTGTATGCAGCGTCTAAGCCCATCAGAAAACGCTGTTTATTGATTGTTGATTGTCATTCTTTATTTGTAGTTCATTGTTAATATCTGAGATTACATATTGCCATTTTGTCAATTGCAGATAGTGAGTGGAGCTGTGGATGCTAGAAAATGGAGTGCTAAGTGAAGAAATCAGAACGTTTCCAACATATTGTTCTCTTTGAGTTCAGTAGAGGGATGACAGCAGCAGAGGCAACCAGAAACATTTATGAAGTGTATGGGGATAATGTCACTGGATAGAGCATGGCACAAAAATAGTTTCCTCATTTTAAGGTGGATCATTTTGACATTAGTGACTCATCACATTCAGGAAGACCTTTGGGGTTTGTTGAAGATTGTTTACACACATTAATCCACATCACTGTAGTCGAGAACTGGCAGGTATGCAGTGGGGAAGGTTAAAATATTGGGTGTATGGGTACTGCATGCTCTAAGCCAAAGTCACAAAAATCAGCAGATGGCCAGAGGTGCAGTTTACTTGTTTGTCATCAATTGGCTTGTGAAAATCACTGACCATTCATATCCTATATAGTTACTGGTGATGAGAAATAGTGTCCGCCCCCGGTAGCTGAGTGGTCAGTGTGACAGACTGTCAATCCAAAGGGCCCGGGTTCGATTCCCGGCTAGGTCGGAGATTTTCTCCACTCAAGGACTGGTTGTTGTGTTGACCTAATCATCATCATCTCATCCCCATTGATGTGCAAGTCGCCGCAGTGGCGTCAAATCGAAAGACTTGCAACAGGCGAGCGGTCTACCCTACGGGAAGCCCTCGTCACACGACATTTCATTGCATGAGAAATAGTGCCTTTATCCTAGCACAAGGAACGGTCAGCCCCAAACAAAGCAGCAGCTCCCCATACAAAGACCAGTGTGCATCCACAAAAGATAACGTTAGGTACCTAGTGGAACAGCAACACTATGGTGTACGATGAATTGCTTTCCAAATGTGTAATCATCACTGCTCACATTTATTATCAACAACTGAGATATCTTGCAGATGCATTGACCAGGAAGCCTGCATAAAGTGATAATACTCCACAATAGCGACCACTCACATTCCACTAGACTGACAACAAAACACTATACAGTAACTTGGTTGGGAAGTTGTTCTGCACCCACTTTATTCACCTGATCTTACGCCCTCAGATTTTTCTCCTTTTCCATTCTCTACTGAACTATCTTCAAGGAACTTCCTTTCTGGAAGAAAATGTGCACTGAACATGGCTCAATGAGCTCTTCACATCAAAACAATGTGATTTCTACAGTTGTGGAATCAAAAAGTCACCCCAATGTTGGCTGACTGTTGTAAACAGTGAAGGAGAATATATTACTGATGACTAAAGTCTCTGTTATATGTATCTGTTGTGTTTATTAAACATATGGAAAAACAATATGAACTTTTACACCAATCCGATAATATCTGATATTTGGACAATATACTGAACTCTTTTTTAGAGAACTAACAATTAATGAAAAGACGCAGACTAATTTCATGCAGTACAATGCAAAGGCACACACCGCCAATGCATCTGTGACAGTACGGCAAGGATAGGACTGATCATCAAAAATACCTCAATTCGGCTAGAGTTTATGCTCAGCTCTGTGACCTGATGCAACTGACACCATTCTGAAGTGCTAAATGGCTCATTCACATACATGGACTTCTTTCATAGGTCACTTCTATATCTAGTTTGGTTAAAACTAATATTCCTCCTACCAGACACCAAGGAACTGCCTGAAGAGCATACAGTGATCCAAGCCTGCCTATTAGGCACTCAATCTCACGCAATGCTGGACACAGAGCTTTCTTTGTATGTGAGACATCCTACAGGGTATATAAGTCCTTGAATAAGACCTGCACAAATATGAAATATAGTAAATACCATGTCATGAAAGCAATGACAAGAATCAGTTAACAGTGATGTAAAGTTAGAGAATGAAGCTGTTAACAAAACTAATGATATGTAAATGCTTCATTGGTCATTTCTTGTTTATTGGGGAAACTTGTTTATTCGGGGACACTGAATTAAGGTTTCTTGCACAGCACAAGCTACATAAATTTTTTTTTAAGGAATCATTTTGCTAAGGAAACAACTGAAGCTGCTATTGAAGACAAATAGGAATGAAAATGATATTTATAATATTATAATATTATATCATATAACAACAAAAACAACAACAACAACATCATAATAACTGGACAAGTACAGAGCCTTATCTTTCTTCCCGGCACATATAAAATTCTTTATAAGTTTTTTCTAGAATATATGGAACAACAGGCTGATTATGTGCAGAACAGACATGGAAACTGAAGAGAATATTACAGTTCTGTCAATATACCGTCACAAGCCACTGACTCTGTTAACAGACAAACTATTTTTGACCTTCTAAAAGAGCTCAGGGTGGACAGTAAGTTCAGAGAAATGACCTACCAGAGTTATACAGATACAACATTGAAAATAAAATTCCTTGGTAAAATTTGAGATACACCTGTTGCACCTTGGTCGACCTACTAAATCGCTCAATCATAATCCAATGGAAAATATCAAGCTTTTTGGATCAGTGAGTGAAAGATAGCAAACAGCACACCCACAGTCTGATAGCTCTATGGGATCTAATTATCAATGAGTGGCTTCAGCTGGAAACGGATAAGGGCAGGGGCGGGCAAACGTTGCACGGGGCTCATGAGCGCACAGCACTGCACGTGTGCTGCTCGCATGCAATCGTTGACTGGGGCAGTGTTGACAGTCGGCAGGTTGTGGCAGTGTAGTACCAGGCTAAGCTGCAGACGTTGATGTGAAGTGACCACTACGTAGTGAACATTGTATTTCAATTGTATTCAATATAGCGAGAGCTGGAAAACCATTTGCTGAAGGTGAGTTTATAAAGGAGTGCATCAATGACGCTGCTGATTTACTTTTCCCACTGAATGCAAATCAGTTTCAAACTATCACTCTTTCTTGACGGACTAAGTCATCGTATAAGTGCCATGGCAGGTGACATTTACCATCAATTAAGGAGTGCAGTGCAGGAGTTTATGCACAATTAGTAATTTAATTCCACAGTGTGGACACTGCTCTGCATGCAACAGAGGATTAGTTAGATATGATATCTTTAAAAAGCACAGCCACTGGTGTGGACATCCTAAAAGCCATTGAAGAAGCTGTCAATTCAGACTGCTTAAACTGCGAATGTTTGGTGTCAGTGACAACAGACAGAGCACCTGCAATGAAAGGGGAATAAATGGGATTCGTTGGATTACTAAGAAAAAGGCTACAGCATACAGAAGAATCATTGTACAGCATCCACTGCATTTTGCACCAAGAAGTACTCTGTGTAAAAGCAGCAAAACTGGGTGACGTCACACAAGTGGTTATTCAGGCAGTTAATTATTTGAGATCCCACAGGCTTACATATAGACAGTTTCACACATATTTAGCTGAAATTGGGGAAGAGTAAGGTGACATACCATACCACAGTGCAGGCTGCTGGCTTAGCTGTGGTAATGTACTTGAAAGATTTTTTGAGCTGAGAATACCAATAAATCAGTTTTTAAAGGACAAAGGAAGGTACGATCCCAAGTTAGAAGATCCAGAGTGGGTTGCCGAGCTTGCATTTTTAGTTTACATTAGCGGACACATGAATGCATTGAACACATGTTTGCAAGGAGAAAAATCAGGTAATTTGTGAAATGTCTTCCAGACATTAAATGTATTGTAAAATCCACCTGTGATAATTAAATAAAACGTATCGTAGGTAATAGGTACTCTTTCAAACCATCATTTCTTTCAAGCACTCTTACTAACCTTATTCCCTCATTCAATAAAACAAGCTAGGAAACAAAATGCATTACAGAGGAAGAAGCAGAGAGACGGTATGGTGGGGAGGGGAGAGAAGCGGTTGGCCAGCTTGCCCCTGTGTGCACACAGAACACCTGTTAACTGCACATGAGCAGGTGCACCGCACACGTGCAGGATTCCTGCCCACCCCTGGATAAGGGTATGGGAAAACTTTCAGACTCCCTTCCTTGCCAAGTTGAATAAGGAAGAAGGGAAAGTGATTGAGTTTCACATCACATTGACGACAATGTCATTAGAGATGGGGCAAAAGGTGGAGCTACTTCAAGGATGGGGAAAGAAATTGGTCATGTCCTTCTGATGGAACCATCCTGCCATTTGCCTGGAACAATTTAGTAAATGACATATGCTCTCAGAATTAATTAAGATCCTTGGAAGATCCAACCATGATAAAACTATTCCTCCTGGTATGCAGGTATTCAAGACAAGCAAATTGTCCTCTGTATCTCATGAAGAATTTCATAATTCCAACACTAAAGAAGGTGAGTGCTGACAGATGTGTTACTAAACCATCAGTTTAATACATTATGGTTGCAAAATACTAGCACATATTATTTACAGAATAACAGAAAGATTGGTAGAAGCCATCATGGTGTGTGATCATGTTTGGGTCCTGGAGAAATAAAGGAATCTGAGAGAGAATACTGATCCAATGACTTATCTTACCACATGGACTGAAGAAAGATAAACCTACTGTTTCACCATTTGCATATTGAGGGAAAGCTTTTGACAATTTGACTAAAATATACTCTTTGAAATTCTGAACTTATGAGGAATAAAATACAGGGTGCTAAGAGTCAACTAAAACTCATACAGAAACCAGACTTGAGTCAATGGAGATGAAAGGAACACAGTAGTTGGGAAGAGAGTGATCCAGCATTGGAGCCTACCCCCGATGTTAATCTGATCACTGGACATGCAGTAAGGCAAACCTAATAGAAATTAAAGAAAGGGAATTATAACTATCAGAGAAGAAATTGAAAAAAAATAATGTTCGCCTATGACATCATGAATCTGACAGAGCTGGCAAAGAAATTGGAAGCTCAGTCAAGCAGAAAGAACAGTGACTTGGAGAGTGACGAAGATGAATAACAATAAAAATAAAAGAAAGGTAATGGAATGTAGTAGAATTAAACCAGAAGTTTCTGTGGGAATTACGTTACGAAATGAGACTAATGGTTGCAGACTACTTATTTAGGCAGCAATGTAAATGACAATGGTAGAACTGAAGAGCATATAAAATACAGACTTACAATTGCAAGAATGTTTTTTTCTTCTGAAGAAGAGAATTATATTAACATTCATTACAAATTTAAGCATTAGAAAGTCTTTTCTGAAAGTATTAGTCTGGTGTTTAATATTGGTGATAAACAGTACAGACAAGAAGAGACTAGACATTTTTGATATGTGGCCCTACAAGATAATGCTGAAGATTACATGAGTGGATTGGGTGACTAATGAAGTAGCTCTGAATCAAAGTGAGGAGCCCTAACCCAGGCGAGATCATTATCAAAGGCTGTATTAGCATAATGCTCTGTGAGGGGAGAGGGGGGGGGGGGGTGAGGAGGAGTATGATATTTTGGCTGATGTGCTTATACAATCCCACATAATGAAATGGAATTTGAATCAATGGGAGATCTGAACTTAACATGCAAATATATAAGTTCACCAACACCATTCTATAGCCATACTTACTGAACTGACAACAAATAACCAATGAAAGTCTGCTGAACATTAGCCTTTGTAACACATGTAATGTGGCACAGATTTGTGGAGATCTTGAAAAGAGAACTGGCAAGAAATGGGTACAGGACAGATGAAAGCAAGAGACAATGAACTCATTAATAGATTCCTGGAGAATAACAGGGTACAAGACAGAAACCATTAAGCCAATTACCAAGGTTAAACTTTCTCTTTATGTGGAAAAGCAAATAATACAGTAAAAATAATAAGGCAATAAAAATAATAACATAACAAAAATGGACACTGGCATGCAAGTAAAACTGCAGCAAAAACTACAGCCATTAGATACTTTTTGTGTCAGCTAAGGCATTCAGTTATGTTGATCACAGTATGGAAATTAGTGTAAGGCCTTAAATTGGTTTCAGTTTTATTCAAACTGTGGGAAACCAGATGTTACTTCACATGATCACTTAACAGGAGTTTGATTAACTTTTCCTGAACAGGGGTACATTGTGTAATACCACAATCCATGGAAGAAAATCTGATACCACACAACAGCATTTCTGCTGATTATTCAATGAAATACAATGCAAAAAAAATGTGGACTATACTTCAAATTTTTGGAACTCCATTAGTAATGATTCAGTGGAAATATGACTGCCTGAAGCACATATCAACTGGGATGGCTGTTTCCTGTTAGATTCTGAATGGATTCACAGACAACTTCATGCTCTGCATAGCTGGTATCATCTGCAGTTTTACCACGTGAAGAAGCCTGATCTGATATCGGTGAGGTGAGGTGAGGTGAGTTGTGTTTTCACTACAGAAAGTGCTTGCAGCAGTGCACAGACTTGCTGTAGAAGCAGGAGTGCTCAAAGTAGCACATGGAAAATGACAACTATGTACACCACATATGGGGTGATGGGATCTTAAATAGGGGAGGTCAGTGCACTGTAACCAGTATACACATGAAGATGAGCAGAAGATTCTGCATCAAAATACTGTAGCAATGAGTTACCAACATCCAGCAGTTTCAGCTATTTCGTGGAACAATCTACATGCCACACAATTTCTAATTTTACATTTGAATTTATGTTTGAAGGGCAATGAATACAAGGATTACAGAAGCACAGGTCACTGAAGAATCAATTCCATGTAACCAACAATTATGACCAGTGGATTTGCAGGAATCTTAAGTTTCATATTATTTGACAGAGAATTATTTGCCTTGCTTCACGCAATGTATGTTAACACATAAAGTACTTACACTCATATCTTTAAAAATATAAGTTGCTGTGTTCTGATAAATTCGTCTTTTGTACTTCATCAAAGTGCAACTGTGGAGTTTCATTAGAGTGATCAGAAGACAGCAGAATGAAATATCTCTTTGATATGATTCGAGTAATGTGAGCACTGTGACTATTGGTAATGGTCTATTGGAGTAAAAATACACTGAAACTGATGTAATGTGTCCACATGTGCTTACCATTCCATTCTGTTTTAATCACTTCATTAGTAATCCATATTTACACTTTGATAATGAATAAGGTGAGAATGTAATACAACACAGCAATTTCCGTTTTTGGAAATGTGAACTAGTAAGTACTGCATGTGTCACATACAGTTTTCCGAGCAAACATTTAGCTTTTTACCAAATAATGCTCTAGAACCCTTGTAGGTAACTGGCATAAATGTCTGTTACATAGTATTGTTTCTGCAGCAACTTATGTTTCTGTAACTACCAAACTAATTAACTTCCAAACCTCAGTTTTATGCAAACAAAGAGTTCTACTGACAAGTGACCTTAATGGGTGGTAGAACTCATACTTCTTTTCTGTACACATACACTGTCTGACAAAAAGGGTGATGCAGTCAGAAGAGGAGGATAAAATAAAACGAAATGTGTCAGTTTGAGATGGTACTGATGCTATTTCAGTGATTACAAAATAGAATCAAATTTACAGTTTACTGGCAAGCCTACTTATCAGTGTAGTGTTGTGCTATCTATGGCCTAGGTGCATGCATTGATTTGGTTGGGAAAGGATCCATAAGGCCATTGTACTCTCTCTTGACACATACTGCCTCACAACTGTTGTAAATAATATCCTGGATACTGGCAAAAGGAGGGTGTTGAAGCATAAATCTTTCCAGTGGAGACTGATCTTGGATTCTTTCTGAGCTCAGGAATATATCAATAACACACAAAAGCTCCTAGATGCATACATTGTGTGGATGAGCACTGTCTTGTTGAAAAATGGCACCATGTTAGTGTCATATGAGACATAACACACAAGTACACAGGATGTCTCTGACTTACTGTTGTGCCATTAGAGTCCCTTCTGCCATCAGAGTCCCTTCAGTCACTACCAGCCTTCACCTGAAGTCATACCATGGTTCCCCACACCACGATTCCAGTAGTAACACACCTCTGCGACTTTCCAGAATATTGGAAGAATGGGACCTCTCCCAGGTCGTCACCATACTCACCCACAATGGTCATCTGGGGTGATGCAGTACCTTCAGATGGCAGGCACAGATCTGAATGAATTATGATGAGCTTGGTGGACAATAGTGTGATCCTCCCTTGTGGTGGTCTGACATGGCCGACTGGCACCTTACCAGGAGTATGTCTGCCCTGACATTTGTATACAGTCTAATATCAGGCCACTACCAGATCCAAATACTCCAAAAATCTGGGTAGTGGATGTTTCAACCAGCATGCCAAATGAAGACCGACAGTCAGACCCCTTTCAAACTACATCTTGTATTGCTAATTCTGTCCAAAAAAAGTACATAATATCCCCTTGTACTTCACAGTGATCACTTAACACCTGATTCTGTTCATGCCCCTTGTATACCCTGCCAGCCCTGATAACAACACTATACATGAATAACACTAATGCACTCAGATGATCATTCTATCTGTTGTAGCAAATTGCAACTCTAACTATTTCCATACCTGCCAATTACGTATATGTGTATGTGCACAAAATGACATTGACATTCAACTATATGTTATGGGTGATCCACTTTCCTTACTAGGAAATGTAAAGTCTCTATCCATTCTGTTTGCAGATAGTACACCTCTATTAATTAAAGATAGCGACACAGAAAAAAATCTTGCTGTAAACACATTAAGTGTCTTAGAATACTGATTTTAGTTAGATAATTTGTACCAAATATTCAAGTCACACTTGTCCATTTAGAAACTGACTCAGGCTTTCTTATGAGCAAAATATCTCTCAAATTTTTATAAGTTTATTTTTGTGTCGTCGTCAACACTGTAGAGTCTTGTACCAATGGAAGCAAGGACAGGATGTTGTTTGGTGGCTGGTATCCTATTTCTACAACACAAGCAACACACTTGTATTAACAGGGTTATTTATTCACAAGAACAAGAAAGCTACTTATTTTTAAGCTGGTCCATGTGTTGTGGTACAAGGTCTTTTGAAATAGTCCACATTAGCCTCATGCAGGCGAAGTATAAGTCCCGCTATGAATACTATGCTCTCGTAGCCAGTAAAATAAACTGAAGAGATGCCAACTAGAATAGTGACTGAGCTAGTAACTAAAACTGCGAATGACTGTCTACGACTGGGCTGACTGTGAGTGACTGGGCCCTCTGGTCTGCAGTGTCGATCTAAATACTGGCAGTCAAGAGGGCGTTGGTGACACATCTCTTGTGAGTCTGTCTTTGGCCTCTCTCCTGAAAGGCACACTTGATTCAGTGCCTATTATCAACCTTCTTGCAACCTCTTTGCCTGCCGGTGTACTGGCGGCATTTCAGATGCTGCAGTGGGTGTAGCAAGTGTAGCAGTGTCTGATGGTGGCAGCCATGCAAAAGTTCTGCCTGTGATGGTCCATCTCGTGGGTGGGAGCGATAGGAGGTGAGAAAGAGCTGTAGCACCTGTTCATATGTGTGGGTGGTGTGAAGCTTGGCCATCTGTTTCTTGAAAGTGTGTACAAAGTGTTCTGCTTCTATGTTGGACTGGGGTTGAAATGGAGCACTATTTGGATGACAAATGCCACTGGGTTCACAAAACTGTTCAAAGTCACGTGAAGTGAACTGTGGTCCATTGTCTGACACAAGTACTTCTGGCAAACCTTCTATGCAAAATATGGAGGAAAATGCTTGAGTTGTGCTATGTGATGTGGTAGAGCACATAGGCACTGAAAATAGAAACTTGGGTCTACCACTACGAGCCAACAAGAGTTAAAAAAATGGTCCTGCAAAGGCTATGTGCACACATTGCCATAGCGATTAAGTCTTAGGCGAAGCTGAGAATGTCTTTGTTGGAGCGGACTGGTTCTCTGCAGATGCACAACACTGCGACATCATCTGTTCAATATGGCCATCCATGCCCTGCCAAGTACAGTGCCTACATGCTAACTATTTAGTGCAAACAATTCCCCTAAGTTGTTGGTGGCGAAATCTCAACACATCTTTGTGCAACACTTTGGGCATAAGCACACATGATTGTCCACTGTCTTTTTGAAGTAGAATCACACCCCATTGAACTGAAAGGTTATGCCGACATACAAAATATTGGTGCACAACTAAGTTCTGGATACTGTTCAATGAATGATGGCAAGACATGCAAACATAATGCAACAAAATCTTGAGATCTGGGTCTGCTTCTGTGGCCTGCGCAGTTTTTCAGTAGGGTAAAGGAAAAAATTCCTATGATGTAGAGTCCTGCGCATTGATTTGGCAACAAGATACAGCAGATGCATCAAAATCAGAGTCTGGGCCAATCGGAAGGCGAGGTAGGGTGTCTGCATTGCCAATTTTATGGTGATACTGTGAAAGCAACAAAGCCCATTGTTGCAATTTTTCGGCGAATCATGTAGGAACTGGCTTTGATAGATGAATTCTGTGTAAAAGCACAGCACCGATTCTGTAGGAAGAAGCATCAACTTGCAAAACTACTAGCTTAGCAGGGTCAAAATGCACTTAACCTCTGTCACTAAGGAAGGCATTTTTGAGTTTCTGCAATGCATCTTGATGCTTTTTAGTACACACAAAAGGTACATTTTTGCAATAGAATGGAACCACATTCTGAGTGGCATTCAGTATGAACTGAATGTAGTATTTTATCTTTTCTAGTACTGACGGCAGTTCACATTTCAAGGAACAGGCAGGTCATAGATTGCAAGCAAATGAGATTGGATGGGGTGCACATGACTGTTTATCACATGACCTAAGTACTGTAGTTTAGTTTGAAAGAAGTCACACTTTTCGAGATGACACTCGAGTCTTGCCTCTGACATCAATTGAAAAAGAATACACAAATTGGCAGTGTGCTCCCTGCCGCCGTTGGATAAGCAGCTGCAGCAGCAAGTCATATACTCCTAGCTCACTCATTTGTTACATAGTTTAATTCTTAATTTCTTTGCGTGTTTTTGGTACTTGCATTGTTTAATTCATAAATTTTGGGCGTATTATAGTATTTGAGAGTTGTAGCATCGCGTTTTAGTACCTGAATAGTGTAAAATCGCGTAGTCTCCTTCCGCCGCCGAGCAGTGTCAGCAGTGCGCAAGTAGCAGCATTACTGCATTTACTAGGCAATCTTATATTTTAATAACCGTTTAAATTTTGTGTTGATTTGTTTGCGCTCTCTGTAGATTAGTTCAGACGTTCTTTGCACAACAGTTTTTAGAATGGATAGGGACTGCAACTGCTGTGTTCGGATGCAGGCTGGGTTGGCATCCCTTCGCTCCCAGCTTCACGCAGTGTTGGCTTCGGTCACACAGCTTGAGGCTGTTGCCAATGGGCATCACTGTGGGGTTCCGGATGGGGGTTTGTCGGGGACGGCCAGCTCGTCCCACGCATCCCCCGATCGGACTACGACTGTGGTTGCCCGGGATACTGCCCACATTGAGGCTGATCCCTCACCTGTGGCAGAGTGGGAGGTCGTCTCAAGGTGTGGCAGGGGGCGAAAGACATTCCGGAGGGCTGAACGGAAGGCCTCTCCAGTTTGTCTGACGAACCAGTTTCAGGCTCTGACTCAGGCTGATACTGATCTTCGGCCTGACATGGCTGCTTGTCCTGTTCCAGAGGTTGCCCCTCAGTCTGCAAGATCCGGGCGGTCGCAGAGGGTGGGCTTACTGGTAGTTGGGAGCTCCAACGTCAGGCGCATAATGGGGCCCCTTAGGGAAATGGCAGCAAGAGAGGGGAAGAAAACCAATGTGCACTCCGTGTGCATACTGAGGGGAGTCATTCCAGATGTGGAAATGGTCCTTCCGGATGCCATGAAGGGTACAGGGTGCACCCATCTGCAGGTGGTCGCTCATGTCGGCACTAATGATGTGTGTTGCTATGGATCCGAGGAAATCCTCTCTGGCTTCCGGCGGCTATCTGATTTGGTGAAGACTGCCAGTCTCGCTAGCAGGATGAAAGCAGAGCTCACCACCTGCAGCATCGTCGACAGGACTGACTGCGGACCTTTGGTACTTAGCCGAATGGAGGCTCTGAATCAGAGGCTGAGACAGTTCTGCGACTGGGTGGGCTGCAGATTCCTCGACTTGCGCCATAGGGTGTTGGGGTTTCGGGTTCCGCTGGATAGGTCAGGAGTCCACTACACGCAACAAGCGGCTACATGGGTAGCAGGGGTTGTGTGGTGTGGGCTGGGCGGTTTTTTAGGTTAGATGGCCTTGGGCAAGTACAGAAAGGGCAACAGCCTCAACGGGTGCGGGGCAAAGTCAGGACATGCGGGGACCAAGCAGCAATCGGTATTGTAATTGTCAACTGTTGAAGCTGCGTTGGTGAAGTACCAGAACTTCAAGCGCTGATAGAAAGCACCGAAGCTTATAGGTTATAGGTACAGAAAGCTGGCTTAAGCCAGAGATAAATTCTGCCGAAATTTTTACATAGGCACAGACGGTGTTTAGAAAGGATAGATTGCATACAACCGGTGGTGGAGTGTTCGTCGCTGTTAGTAGTAGTTTATCCTGTAGTGAAGTAGAAGTGGATAGTTCCTGTGAATTGTTATGGGTGGAGGTTCCACTCAACAACCGAGCTAGGTTAATAATTGGCTCCTTTTACCGACCTCCTGACTCAGCAGCATTAGTGGCAGAACAACTGCGAGAAAATTTGGAATACATTTCACATAAATTTTCTCAGCATGTTATAGTCTTAGGTGGAGATTTCAATTTACCAGATATAGACTGGGACACTCAGATGTTTAGGACGGGTGGTAGGGACAGAGCATCGAGTGACATTATACTGAGTGCACTATCCGAAAATTACCTCGAGCAATTAAACAGAGAACCAACTCGTGGAGATAACATCTTGGACCTACTGATAACAAACAGACCCGAACTTTTCGACTCTGTCTGTACAGAACAGGGAATCAGTGATCATAAGGCCGTTGCAGCATCCCTGAATATGGAAGTTAATAGGAATATAAAAAAAAGGGAGGAAGGTTTATCTGTTTAGCAAGAGTAATAGAAGGCAGATTTCAGACTACCTAACAGATCAAAATGAAAATTTCTGTTCCGACACTGACAATGTTGAGTGTTTATGGAAAAAGTTCAAGGCAATTTTAAAATACATTTTAGACAGGTACGTGCCGAGTAAAACTGTGAGGGACGGGAAAAACCCACCGTGGTACAACAACAAAGTTAGGAAACTACTGCGAAAGCAAAGAGAGCTTCACTCCACGTTTAAATGCAGCTGAAACCTCTCAGACAAACAGAAGCTAAGCGATGTCAAAGTTAGCGTAAGGAGGGCTATGCGTGAAGCGTTCAGTGAATTTGAAAGTAAAATTCTATGTACCGACTTGACTGAAAATCCTAGGAAGTTCTGGTCTTACGTTAAATCAGTAAGTGACTCGAAACAGCATATCCAGACACAACGGGATGATGATGGCATTGAAACAGAGGATGACACGCGTAAAGCTGAAATACTAAACACCTTTTTCCAAAGCTGTTTCACAGAGGAAGACTGCACTGAAGTTCCTTCTCTAAATCCTCGCACAAACGAAAAAATGGCTGACATCGAAATAAGTGTCCAAGGAATAGAAAAGCAACTGGAATCACTCAATAGAGGAAAGTCCACTGGACCTGACGGGATACCAATTCGATTCTACACAGAGTACGCGAAAGAACTTGCCCCCCTTCTAACAGCCGTGTACCGCAAGTCTCTAGAGGAACGGAGGGTTCCAAATGATTGGAAAAGAGCACAGGTAGTCCCAGTCTTCAAGAAGGGTCATCGAGCAGATGCGCAAAACTATAGACCTATATCTCTGACGTCGATCTGTTGTAGAATTTTAGAACATGTTTTTTGCTCAAGTATCATGTTGTTTTTGGAAACCCAGAATCTACTATGTAGGAATCAACATGGATTCCGGAAACAGCGATCGTGTGAGACCCAACTCGCTTTATTTGTTCATGAGACCCAGAAAATATTACATACAGGCTCCCAGGTAGATGCTATTTTTCTTGACTTCCGGAAGGCGTTCGATACAGTTCCGCACTGTCGCCTGATAAACAAAGTAAGAGCCTACGGAATATCAGACCAGCTGTGTGGCTGGATTGAAGAGTTTTTAGCAAACAGAACACAGCATGTTGTTATCAATGGAGAGATGTCTACAGACGTTAAAGTAACCTCTGGCATGCCACAGGGGAGTGTTATGGGACCATTGCTTTTCACAATATACATAAATGACCTAGTAGATAGTGTCGGAAGTTCCATGCGGCTTTTTGCGGATGATGCTGTAGTATACAGAGAAGTTGCAGCATTAGAAAATTGTAGCGAAATGTAGGAAGATCTGCAGCGGATAGGCACTTGGTGCAGGGAGTGGCAACTGTCCCTTAACATAGACAAATGTAATGTATTGCGAATACATAGAGAGAAGGATCCTTTATTGTATGATTATATGATAGCGGAACAAACACTGGTAGCAGTTACTTCTGTAAAATATCTGAGAGTATGCGTGCAGAACGATTTGAAGTGGAATGATCATATAAAATTAATTGTTGGTAAGGCGGGTACCAGGTTGAGATTCATTGGGAGAGTGCTTAGAAAATGTAGTCCATCAACAAAGGAGGTGGCTTACAAAACACTCGTTCGACCTATACTTGAGTATTGCTCATCAGTGTGGGATCCGTACCAGATCGGTTTGACGGAGGAGATAGAGAAGATCCAAAGAAGAGCGGCGCATTTCGTTACAGGGTTATTTGGTAACCATGATAGCGTTACGGAGATGTTTAAAGTGGCAGACTCTGCAAGAGAGGCGCTCTGCATCGCGGTGTAGCTTGCTCGCCAGGTTTCAAGATGGTGCGTTTCTGGATGAGGTATCGAATATATTGCTTCCCCTTACTTATACCTCCCGAGGAGATCACGAATGTAAAATTAGATACATTAGAGCACGCACGGATGCTTTCAGACAGTCGTTCTTCCCGCGAACCATACGCGACTGCAACAGGAAAGGGAGGTAATGAGAGTGGCACGTAAAGTGCCCTCCGCCACACACTGTTGGGTGGCTTGCGGAGTATAAATGTAGATGTAGATGTAGATGTAGATGTATATGAACAGAGACAACAACATCATCAAGGTAGTTTCAACTAAGTGGCACTTTTGCAGTCAATTTTTCCAAGTAACGTTGAAAAATGTAGGTTACGGAAGTACTTCCAAAGGGCCAACACAAATACTTGAACAATCCTAAGTGTCTATTTACAAAAAAACACTTTCTGGAATCTGTAGCCAATGGAATTTGCAAGTAGGCATCACGCAAATTTATCTTAGAAAACTGATGTCCTGCTCCAAGCCCGTCACGAGTTCCTCAGGGCTAGGTAACAGGTAAGTGTCAACTGCTGTCTGTGGGTTGATTGTAAACTTGGAGTCAATACAAATGTGAATGTGACCAAAGGCTTAGGCAACAAAATGACAGGACTTGCCCATTAACTAGCTTGAATGGAAACAAGTACACCATTATCTTGCAATTCTTCCGAGTCACTGGCCACTTTGTCTCTTACAGCAATTGGAATGGGACAGGCCCAGAAGAACTTAGGCTGTACATTGTCTTTCACTATAACATGCACTACAAAGTTCTTAGATTTTTCCACTCCTTCTGAAAATAGTTCAGGAAATTCTTTAAGCAAGCTAGCCACACTGTCTTTTGGAGTAACAGCAGTCACTAAAAGTACAGTGTCTTGAAAGCTATGTCCTAACAAATCAAAGGCATCTATACCGAAATTGTTTTGAATGTACCTTGATTTCAACACAGTAAAATTCACTGTCCTGGTGCAAGATTTGTAAGTGGCAAGCATACAACACTGTCCAAGCACTGGAATTTCCTGACCATCGTAAGCAGTGAGGTACTTGCTTAGAAAGGCGTGGTGAGCCTCAGCAGTGAGGTGCTTGCTAGATTTAGAAAGGTGCGGTTAGCCTAACTGTTCATACATTGCACTATTAAGCAAAGGTTGCTGAGGCACCTGTGTCAAATTGAAAGTTCACACAATGGCCAACAATGTGTAATGGGACAAGTAGTTTATTAGAACATTGTTGCACAGGACTAGGGTGAGGAGGATGCACAACATTAATCTTACTTTTGTCAGAACTTCTTGTAGGTTTTCAAAGCACAGCATTACTGCATGTGCATGAGCCTGTTTTTTTTTTTTTTTTCTGGGAGTGGACAAAATTGACTTTCTTGTGCTGTTGTAAACAAACTTCTTGGATATTGTTATTTTTCCCATGCATGCAACACATTGCATTATGTGATGGGCAATTCTGTCTTTCATGGCTAGCAAAATATCTAGGGCAAGACTTCACTAAGCTTACAAGTCTGTTTACATGTCTATGTGCCTGTCTGTGTGGCTGTGTACATGCTGCTGTTGTGGCTACTTCAGGCGGTCATGAGCAAGAGGAGACTCGACGCAAAAAATTGTGCCTGGGTCAAAACTATCGGCTGCTGTGGCACCCGAGTCATATTGCTCTAAGATTTACAATACTTGGGGAAGTGATGCAGCAGAGTACTTTAAGGTCTGTTTCCACATTCCACTATCTGGGACACACAATTTTATTGCATCACTAATCATTAAATCACTGTAAAAGTTGCCACAACTACACTTAAATTTACATTTCCTAGTCATGCCCATTAATTCTGTGTACCACTGATGGCATGTCTTTTCTGGCTTTTTCTGCAAGCAAAAATACTGATATCTGGCTGCAGCTACTTGAACTTGCTGGTCATAATATTGAGTTGATGCAGTGATTACTCGGTCATTACCAAATTCATCGGGAGATGCAGTTGGGAATAGTTTTTGTATTAACATGAACACAGGGACCCATCGGCTTCTACAGCCGGTAGTTTTTTACTGTTTTTAGCAAGGTAGCAATTTGTTGATTCTGAAACTGAAAAGACTGTGTTAGATACATGTCATTGGCTGTCTGCGGGTGAGGTATGGGGGCAGAGGATGGAGCGGGTGGGGTAGGTATGGTTTACACAAACACATTGTGGCAAAAAAACAAGCAAAGCCTCTGAAAAGAGAAATTTGTTTTGTTCTGTGGCTCCCCTCCTGGAATACATGCAAGACTGCAACAACAAATTAGCAAAATAATCACCCCTGCAAGCTAAAACACAAGAGAAGCCAGCAAAATCTTCTTCTGCACTGAATTATCCCATCCTCATTGCCACTTGTGTGTTGTTGTCACTGTAGAACCTTGTGCCAAGGAAAGCAAAGAGAGGATTTGTTTGGTGGTCGGTATTGTCTTTCTACAACACAAATTGCACACATGTATTAACAGGGTTCTTTATTCACAAGAACAAGAAAGCTACTTATCTTTAAGCTAGTCCATGTGTTGCAGTACAAGCTCTTCTGTAATAGTTCATGTTTGCCTCACTGCTGGTAAAGTACAAGTCATGCTATGAACACTACACTGTCGTAGCCAGTAATGTAAACTGGCAGAATAGTGACTGAGCTAGTAACTGAAACAGCAACTGACTTTGTCTGTGACTGGGCTGACTAATTGTCACTGACTAGGCCCTCTGGTCTGCGGCGGTGATCTAAACACTGACAGTTGAGATGGCATTGGTGGCATGTTGCTTGCGATTCTGTCATTGGCCTCTCTCCTGATAGGGACGCTTGATTCTGTGCCTATTATCGATCTTCTTGCAACCTCTTTGCCGACTGGTGTGCTGGTGACAGCTTACGCCAGCACAATTATGAATAATACAAACATTTACCAGAAATTTTGTAATGTCATACATAAAAAGGTGGCTATGTATATTCATATAATATTAACATTTAAAGTGATTTCTGTAATTACTTTATGTCTGTGAAATGTGAAAGGCAAAACAAATTTCTTTTTCACAATGTGGTGGTATAATTTGTTGTTTGCTACGACCAGGATGGGCAAGTTTCACCGAATTTTTTTGTTCTATCTTCTACTGTGATTATCAATGATCATCTCATATTTATCTTACTTATAGTGAGAAAATTATGAATGACATCAAAGTTTTCAGTGTGGTAGAATGTCTTGTAGCAAAGTGCAGAGGGGTTCTCTGATACTGTGGTGTGTGTAATTTAAGACCTTCGGTACACACACCATCAGATTATTTGACTTGTCGCTCTAATGAAGTAGGCGAGTGTCAGCAATATGTCTCGTGGTCTTATCATGGTGTGTTTATCTTCTGCCGTTAGGTCAGACGATAGAAATGCCACTTGCACCGTTAGAGTAGCAGATTGACGGTGACCGACTTTAAACAGAACTTGATTAATTTTCACACACAGTTATTAAAATAATGAAAATCATAAACCTCACTTAACTTGATTCTGGATGCTATTTATAATTGACAATCTGAAGTTCCTTTGGTCTTGGTACGTTAATCTTATTCTCACATATCTCTGATACTTGACAAAGTGTCTATACATTTATCTTCATGGCTATGTGCAGGAATATGATAATCTTCTTACGCACAGACTGAAACTTGACTGCAGACTAATGCAGACTGACTGATCAGAGGTCTGTACACTCGTTATAATACCTCGCGCATTCAGGTATCACGGCGCGAGTGTGGTCCACAAGGAGAAAAGGTTCTACATTAGCAGCAATCTCATTGGCTGCATTACATATTAATATGCAGATCGGCAGAAGCAGAATTTGGTCTGTATTTATGGCAATGCCATCTCGTAGAGCAGAGATGGAAGAGCGCTGCGCCTGCACTGTTGTGCTTAGCGGGGCGCGCTCTAGTGGGAAAGTTGTGTACGCACTGACTACACGGAAATATGTACACAACAGATACAAATATTAATGTTTTAATATATGGAAAGGAGAACATCTCATTTACAATAAAATTATCTCCTAGATCACCTGCCTCCCTCTGAAATTAAAAATTCATCCTAACTCTGTTCATTTATTAGTTAATACTCAGGATGAAAATTTCTCTCTCTCTCTCAAGAATTCTGAGACATTATTGAGAACTTCACAATGTATATCAAGAGAAAGTCTAAATTAGTGCTGCATTCCCAAACAAAAATGTGAATACAGCATAATGTTAGTCTGAGAATGTCTCTCTCAAAATGTAGCAGCAGATAAATTTTAAATGGCCCATTTTTATTACCTGATCTGGCAAGTGAAAAATTTGATTTGGCTCTATATTTAATTTATTATAAGAAATAATACCTATTTAGAAAAAGGAACAACAAATAACTATTTCTGTTTGAAGGAAGTTGTTACTCTGTCCTTGAATTACCCTAGAATTTAGTTTTTCTTCATTCCAAGAGTTGCATTTACATTTATTACATCTTAATGAAAAATTAAAACAAAGGCTGACAGTGTGCAGTTTATGTTATAAGCGAAACATAATGAAATTACTGTACCTACAGTACTCCTTGTATTTACATATGGAGAAAAAATTATTGAATTCTCTATGATGCTCCAGGTTATTTCCTATTGCCCACAGTTTTCTTGGTATCAATCAGTATGTACCATACTGTACACTGCAAAAATAAATTGTTTATAAAATGTGACAGTCACAATGATTAAGATGCTTGAAGTGGTAGTTCATGTAGCAAACTTCAAATTTAAGAGTTTTTTTTATTCTTAACTCAATACTCTTTGCTCATCGAAACTAATTATGTTCAGATAAGTAAACTGCTACAGATTTCACTGTGTGACCAAGAGTTATGCTATTCCAAGACATAAGCCTTGTGCTTGTAGTAGAAGCTATTGCAGTTGTGACTGATCTGAAGATGATCGCCACTGATTTAAATTCATTATTAAATTGTTGGGACATGGTTTGACAATACAAGTATCACATATAGTTACAGAACAACTTCATTCATAGTTCCCTGGATGGAGAGTAACACAGAACTACTAGCATCCATACACACCAAAGATATTACATGGTGGTAAAATTTTGATCTCAACATACGCCTACAATTTTCGCAGACAATTATAATTTATGAATTGAGTCTTAACAAGACCACCTACAATAATGTATTGTATTGGTCTTTGTCTTAAGGTGGTAGTTTAGAACTGAAGTCCAAGTCCTTCAATATTCTAAGCAAGATGGCACCTACTGAAAAGTGTAGTGACACAATGCTCGTAAATAGGCAAAGAGTGTCATAAACGGGTTGTAAAAGGAATCTTGTGTGTTAAAAGGAACTTTTGACTGCATGAAAGGAGTGTGAAAATATGTTTAAAATTTGTTAGTGATGATATTCACTGACTAGACTGTTTGCAGGATGAAAAAGCAAAACTAGCTTCCACCGTGAGCTCAGAGGAAGAAATTATCAAAATCCTAAATAGCGACATTCACACTTTAAAAGCAGAACTGTGACCTGAAAAGCAGAAGAAAATGTTTTTGTGAAATAGCTGAGGCGATTGATGAAAATAATATCAAAAACATGCGGATTGATACATCTGTTCAAAACAATGCGCCTGCAACACCTACGGAAGAAACTAGTGCTGAAATCACAAAAACTCCAAATAAATGTAAGTGGATAGTTGTAACATATAGAAAAAAGAACTCAAAGCGTCTTTGTAATGTAAAACAGAATGAAAACAGTGATTTCCTTGTTATAGGTGATTCTCTGATCAAAAATGTGGCAGTGCCTAATTACACAATAGACATTCACCCAGGTATCAAGACCAATCAATTGAAGAAACATTAACAACATATATAACTTGCAGGATGGTTGAGCAGATGCATCTCGGAAGAATTACAAGGGGTTCTTCATCCACATAGGTACAAATTCCCTTAGAAGCAACACTGAAGAGGAAATTGTAAATGAAACAAAAAATTCAATTCGTTCTGCCAGAAACGTCTACCAGATGTCTAGAATTGTAGTGAGTGGTATTGTCTACAGAAGAGCCGTGAGTGATAGTTATATAGCGAGAATAAACAGTGATTTAAATGAAAGCTGTAACGATATGGGAGCTGTGTAAGTAAATCCAAATAAGTTCTCAAGCAATAAATACTAGGGTAAAGATGGTATTCATTTAAACAGATTAGGATCAAAAATTCTTAGTAAAATGTTCGCTGATACTTATAAAATTCTGAATAATGGGGGAAACTTATAAGGAATGATGAGGATGTAAACAGTGTTTGGTAACAAAAACACGAAGACCGAAAAGGTACCCAAGAAAGAAAATACTGCTTGAAACCTCTCTCACGCTCTCTGTAAGTGGCAGCCTCACCAGAGGATGCCTAAAAAAGAGAAGTCTTTGTCATAAGACATTTACTCCAAACAGATTGGGTGAAGGTTAAAACTGGAACAAAGGAAAAACTTGATTTGCTCAAGCAAGGCAGGAATATAATAACTGGTATTACTAGTAAAACTAGCAATTTTTCTTCTTGGTCTGCATTCTTGGCACTACATCAATGATGCATTGCCAGTCCCATGATGTGAAGATCGGATGGGAATTAATCAGAGCCAGGTCCTTTTTGGAGACGGCGTTGAGCATATTTGCAGCTGCCCAACCAAAGTCGTATGGCTGGTGGGGAATATGGGGTTTGGGAACAATAGGAGGAGTAAAGGGGTATGGATGGTAAAGGTACAGATATGTACCACCTTGCAGTGACTCTGCTAGCATGTCCATCGCCAGCTTAGCCACTCACAGTTTGTCTGCCAGAGGCAGGTGGTCGTATTTGCCATGTTTGGCAGCCTCAGCAGTGACTTGGGCAGCCTCTTCATCATCCTCTACTTCCAGCTGCTGTACCACGTCCTCCTTTTCCTCAGCGACCTCTCCAGCAGCCTCTCTGGTTTCCTGTATTGCTACAGGTTCCAGAGGTATGTCCGTTTGAGTTGCCACATCCACCCCAGCTTGTCGTCAGGGGCGGGTGTCTTCTTCTGCATCATCCTAAGTTCTTCCTGCAGCTTTCGAAGCTGCTGGTGAACAGCAATAAGTTCCTTCTGCATGACTGCTCTCTCTGCCTCCACTGCAGCTTTGAGAGCAGCTACTGCATCATTGGTGGTGGTGCTGGGCAAAACTACAGCCACTTCGTCTTCTTGTTGGCGCGGTCTGTTTCACCCTATGGAGTGGGGTGGCGGGGACGCAACTTTTTCTCCTTGTGCCACATTCTTCCTTGTGGCAGTGGATGTTTACTGCTTCAAGTATACACAGCTGTGTGAATTTGCAGTGTACGCACCACCGTAGTTCACACACGTAGGCACGATGTGTCGCGGTTTGTCACAGTCACGTGTATCATGTGCCTTGGCACACTTCAAACACGTGACTGTGTCCCTGCACATTCTGGAGATGTGCCTGACCTTCTGGCAGTGGTAGATCTGCCTCTTATGCTGTGGTCTGCTTCACTACTTCATATTGCCTTGGCCACCTCCTACCAGCGCGAGCAGAAGCTTGGCCACAGCAGCCAGCTTGCCTCATCTTCCGCGGCCTGACATAGCGTTTGGCTAGTGGCGTAGGCGAGCGACAGTAATGAAGCAAGCCGCAGCAAGTCGAGCAGTGGAGTGAATGTTCCTACATTATGCACTGGAATATAGATGGTCTAAGCGCTGACTTTCAAAACAAAAGTCATAAAATGGGGGAAAATCAAATTATTCTTTCAGAGTGTAAAAATATCAAAGTTATTTGCATCAACGAACATTGGTTTACATCTACATATAGGCCTACATTTACATGGATACTCTGCAAATCATATTTAAGTGCCTGGCAGAGGGTTCATCGAACCACCTTCACAACTCTCAATTATTCCAATCTCGTATAGCACAGAAAGAATGAACACGTATATCTTACCGTACGAGCTCTGATTTCCCTTATTTTGTCGTGGTGATCGTTCCTCCCTATGTAGGTCAGTGTCAACAAAATATTTTCGCATTCAGAGGAGAAAGTTGGTATTTGGAATTTTGTGAGAAGATTCCGTCACAACAAAACATGTCTTTCTTTAATGATGTCCAGCCTAAATCCTATAACATTTCAGTGGCACTCTCTCTCATATTTCACAATAATAGAAAATGTGCTGCCCTTCCTTGAACTTTTCTGATGTAACCCGTGAGTCCTATTTGGTAAGGACCTGACACCGCAGAGCAGTATTCTAAAAGATAATGGACAAGTGTAGGGTAGGCAGTCTCCCTAGTAGATCTGTTACATTTTCTAAGTGTCCTGCCAATATAACACAGTCTTTGGTTAGCCTTCCCACAAAATTTTCTATGTGTTCCTTCCAATGCAAGTTGTTTGCAATTGTAATTTCTAGGTATTACTTGAATTTTACAGCCTTTAGATTTGACTGATTTATCATGTAATCAAAGTCTAACGAATTCCTTTTCATGCTCATATGAATGACCTCACACTTTTTGTTGTTTAGGGTCAACTGCCAAGTTTTGCACCATTCAGATATCTTTTCTAAATTGTTTTGTAATTTGTTTTGATCTTCTGATGAGTTTATTAGTCAATAAATGACAGTGTCATCTGCAAAAAACCAAAGATGGCTGCTCAGATTGTCTCCCAAATCATTTATATAGATACAGGACAGCAAAGGGCCTATAACACTACCTAGGGGAATGCCAGAAATCACTTCTGCTTTACTCGATGACTTTCCGTCAGTTACTATCAACTGTGACCTCTCTGACAGGAAATCACAAATCCAGTCACATAACTGAGACAATATTCCATAAGCACCCAAATTCACTATGAACCGCTTGTGTGTTTCAGTGTCAAAAGCCTTCTGGAAATCTAGAAATATGGAATCAATCTGAAATCCCTTGTCAATAGCACTCAACACTTAATGTGAATAAAGAGCTAGTTGTATTTCACAGGAACAGTGTTTTCTAAACCCATGTTGACTGTATGTCAATAGACCATTTTCTTCGAGGTAATTCACAACTTGGAACAAAATATATGTTCCAAAATCCTGCTGCATATTGACGTTAATGATATGGGACTGTAATTTAGTGGATTACTCCTACTACCTTTCTTGAATATTGGTGTGACCTAGGCAACTTTCCAGTCTTTAAGTACGGATCTTTCGTCAGGTTGTATGTGATTGTTAAGTATGGAGCTAATGCATCAGCATACTCTGAAAGGAACCTAATTGGTATACAGTCTGGCCCAGAAGACTTGCTTTGTTAAGTGATTTAAGTTGCTTCACTACTACAAGGACATTTATTTCTATTTTACTCATGTTGGCAGATGTTCTCGATTTGAATTCTGGAATATTTACTTTGTCTTCTTTTGTGAAGGCATTTCGGAAGGCTGTGTTTAGTAACTCTGCTTTGGCAGCACTGTCTTCGATAGTATCTCCATTGCTACAGCGCACAGAAGGCACTGATTGTTTCTTGCCGCTAACATACTTCACATATGACCAGAATCTCTTTGGATTTTCTACCAGGTTTTGAGACAAAGTTTTGTTGTGGAAACTGTTATAAGCATCTTGCATTGAAGTCCACGCTAAATTTCTAGCCTCTGTAAAAGATCGCCAATTTAGGGGATTTTGGGTCTGTTTAAATTTGTCATGTTTGTTTCGTTGTTTCTGAAACAGTGTTCTAGGCCATTTTGTGTACCAAGTAGGATCAGCTCCATCGTTTGTTAATTTATTTGGTATAAATCTCTCAATTGCTGCCGATACTAATTCTTTGAATTTACGCCACATCTGGTCTACACTTATATTATTAATTTGGAATGAGTGTAGATTGTCTCTCAGGAAGGCGTCAAGTGAATTTTTATCTGCTTTCTTGAATAGGTACATTTTTCGCTTATTTTTCAAGGATTTGGGATTACAATATTCAATCTTGCTACAACAACCCTGTGTTCACTAATCCCTGAATCAGTTATTAACTCAGGATTATTTGTTGCTAAGGGGTCAAGTGTGTTTTCACAACCATTTACTATTTGCGTGGGCTCATGAACTAGCTGCTCTAAATAATTTTCAGAGAATGCATTTAGCACAATTTCAGATGATATTTTATGCGTACCTCCAGAATTAAACATGTATTTTTGCCAACATATCGAGGGTGAATTAAAGTTACCACCAACTAGTATCGTTTGAGTTGGGTACATGTTTGAAATCAAACTTAAGTTTCATTTGAACCTTTCAGAAACTGTATCATCTGAATTGGTAGGCCGGTAAAAGGATCTAATTATTATTTTATTCCGGTTGCCAATAATGACCTCTGCCCATACTAACTGACAGGAAGTATCTACTTTAAATTTGACACAAGTTAAACTACTTCTGACAGCAACAAACACGCCACCGCCAACTGTGCTTAGCCTATCCTTTCGGAACATCGTTAAGTTCTTAATAAAAATTTCGGCTGAGTTTATATCCAGCTTGAGCTAGCTTACAGTGCCTATAATGATTTGAGCATCAGTGCTTTCTATTAGCGCTTGGAGCTCTGGTACTTTCCCAACAGAGCTACGATACTTTACAACTGTTATACCAATGGTTCCTTATCTACATTCTTCCTGTGTTCAGCCTACATCCTTTGTGATTGAAGTCCTTCTTGTGTTTTTCTGAGACCCTCTAACCTAAAAAAAACTGCCCAGCACACGCCACATAGCCCCTGCTACCCGTGTAGCCACCTCTTGCATATAGTGGACACCTGACCTATTCAGCGAAACCTTAAACCCAACCACCCTTTGGCGCAAGTCGAGGAATCTGAGCCTCTGATTCAGACCCTTCACTCGGCTCTGTACCAGAGGTCCGCAATTGGTCCTGTCGACTATGCTGCAAATGGTCAGTTCTGCTTTCATCTAGCGAGAAGACTGGCAGCCTTTGTTACTTAGCTGATGGAAACCAGAGAGAATCTCTTCTGATCCAAAGTGACAAACATCATTGGTACCGATGTGAGCAACCACCTACAGTTGGATGCACCATGTGCTCTGTGCTCTTCATGGCATCTGGGACGACCCTTTCCAAATCTGGAATGACTCTACCCAGTATGCACACTGAGTGCACATTGGTTTTCTTACCCTTCTCGTCAGCAAAGTCCCTAAGGGGCCCTAAAATGTGCCTAATGTTGGAGCTCCCAACTACCAATAATCCCACCCTCTGTGGTTGCCCGGATCTTGCAGGTTGAGTGGTTTCCTCTGAAACAGGACACGAGACAGCATCTGGCTCAGCAACAGTGTCAGCCACATACAGCACCTGGAACCTGTTTGTCAGACAAACTGGGGAGGCCTTATGTGTGGCTGCCTGGGAAGTCTTTCGCTGCCTGCTTCACCCCGGGGCATCCTCCAACTCAACCACAAGTAAAGGGTCAGCCTCAGTGTGAGCAGTAACTGGGCTGGCCACCAGTGAGGACTGATTGGAGGACTCAAACGTGCTGGATCCCCACGGCCGGCCCACAACAGTGGTGTCCATCCACTACAGCCTCAAGCTGTGTAACCGAAGCCACCACAGGCTGAAGCTGAGAGCAAAGTGTCACCAACTCATCTCGAATCTGCGTACAACAATTGCAGTCCCTGTCCATACTAAAGACTGTGAAAAACTAAACTATGCAGATAAACGGACTATCAACACATGCTGCGCAACTCTACTGTAGACCCTGATGAAAAGGCAGGAACTGTGTCTGATAGTATACAGATATTCAAAATCCTAACTACCGAAGCACTCAGTGAAACTAAGTAATTCGCCCCTAATTAGGAACTTGAAATATGTAACAAAATCGGTTTACTTTCCGACACAAACAAAAACGAGAGGACTGTGACTATTAGATATTAAATTTACACACAGAAACTCAAGAAACTAAACTATTAAAGCACACAGATGATATAATAAAATTCGCTCCTGGTTAGGAACTCATATGTCACAAAAGCGCTTACTTCCCTGTTGCTGCGTCTGTCTCAGTCGGCTACTACTTCCTGACGTACATGTGATAATATTAAAATTTTTAAGAAAATCGAAAATTTTAAAGTAGCAAACAGCTTTTGTAGACGTGAGAAATCACGTGAAGGCTCTTGCACACATACTCATTCTGATATAAAATATGCAATAAGAAATGATTTAATAATTTGAATGAAGGTAGTATATTTGAGAGCTGCTGTATTGAGTTAAGGGACCTGAATATCATAACAGTTTCTATTTACACAGTACCAGAGAAAGCTGCAAATTGAAGCTTTTCTGGCCAAATTTCAGTGCCTCATTGAAAATGTAAACAAAGGAAAGGAAAAAGTGTTGTAATAGCTGCTGACTTCAACATTAATATCCTAGGTGAAAGCACTGATGTGTCCAAATTCACTGACATAGTAAAAAATTTTGGATTCAAAGTAAATTTTAAGCAAGCCACTAGGGTAAATGTATTGTCAGCCACCTGTATTGATAATACCCTAATCAAATATATATTTGAAGATGTCCATAAATTTTGCTTAGATCTAGGAATCTCTGACTACCCTGCATTATTCATTGAACTACCAAAAATTAACAAAGAAATTCCATGCAACAGAAGCTCTATGGAAAGGAACTTCAATGAAAAAAATTTAACTGTATTTAGAAATAAGTTAAGAATGGTTGAATGACTTGATGACAGCTGTATTTCAAGTAGTAATAACTTTGACAAATTTTTAAGCAATTTTCTTGGGGTGTTTAACGAAACTTTTCCATTGAGAACCACATGTAACAAAATCACTGGTAAAGTTAAATGGATAAGTCTGGCTATAAAAATTTCTAATGATAGGAAGAGGCAACTACACAATGAACTGAAATATTATAAAAACAGGTATTTTACTGAATATGTTAGACGTTATAAAACTACCTTCAAAAAAGTTGTGAAAGCAGCCAAACAATTGGCAAACAGTAAGTTCATTTCACAACATAAAAGTAAAACAAAGACAGTGTGGTCTGTTATCAAATCAGAGTGAGGTGTTGGAATTAATAGAAATGAAATATCTAGGATTAAAGTAAATTATAGCCTTATTGTGAACCCAGCTCAAATATCGCAGTGTTTAAATGAAATCTTCATAACTGTGGCAAAGTCAGGTGTTGATACAGTAGAGTATCAGAGCAAAGTACACCCCTTTGGACTCCACCAAGGAGCTGAGTATCTCACAGATTTAAAAAAAATCTCAATAAAGCATGTGGAAAATATCACATTATCATTAAAAAATAAAATCTCAGCTGGGTGGGATGGGGTACCGACTAAAGTGATTAAAGCGGTGTATCACATAATAGCACCTCCACTAACTAAAATAATTAATCAATCTTTTTAACAGGGATGCTTTCCTGATGTGTTGAAATATGCCGAAGTCAGACCTCTGTTCAAGAAAGGGTCAAGGGACGACATGGGAAACTATCATCCTATTTCTATTCTTGCAATCTTATCGAAAGTGTTTGAGTAAGTAGCTGCAAACCATATACAAAATTTTGTTGTAAAAAATGACATTATTGTAAAAAATGACATTATTGTAAAAAATCAATTTGGATTCCAACCAGGAAAAAACACCCTAGATGCAGTAAATAACTTTATTGAAAAGATATGCAAAGCACTCGACCAGAGGAGTAAAGTTGATGGTTTTTCTGTGATCTACAAATTAGATTAATATGGGGTTAAGGGCAATACTCTCAAATGGACTACATCGTACCTGCAGAACAGAAAACAAAGGGTAACTACCACTTCAAATGTGGTGAACTTATTTATATCCCATAAATCCAATACTGCGAGACATTCGCATGGATGTAGGACATGTCAGAATTATTACAAATAATACAAAAGGAATACATAAAAGTGCCTCTTGCAAGAGGATATCTGGTATAAGACAAAATACACATTAATAGGTATAGAAAAATTACATTAAAAAAATGTTAGATCATAATAGCTAAATGAAAGACACAGTAATGTTAACAGTGATTGTGAGTATCATAATGCACAATAGCACATCAAGTTAGTAAATGAAAAAAATCAATTACAGTTAACTCTACTGAAATATTCTTCTACTGTATAGAAGGAATTATCTAATAAATACTGTTTGAGCTGTTGTTTAAATTTGGGAAGTTCGTGAATAAGTAATTTCAGTGATGGTGGGAGAGCATTGAACACCTTGCAGCTCATGTAATGGACTCCTTTTTGTACAATAGTAAGGTTTTTTGATTCATAATGGAGGTCCATCTTACTCCTGGTATTGTGGGTATGGTACGAATCATTTGTTTTGTTCGATCGTACATTTTTACCTACGAAACATAACAGGGAGTAGATATATTGGCATGCAGTTGTCAGTATCACTAATTTTCTGAAAAGGTTCCTACAAGAATGTCTAGGCTGGACTCCACTCATTATCCAAATAACTCTTTTGGGCAATGAATATTTTTTTGGATAATGGCTGATTACCCCAGAAAACTATGCCTTACAGCACTAGTGCATGGAAATAACTAAAATAAGCAGTTTTTGTGGTGTCTCGGTCACATACAGTGGAAATAATATGAACAGCGAATGTTGCTGAGCTGAGTTTTTTGTGGAGGTGCAAAATATGTTCAGACCATTTTAGACTGTTGTCAATGTGTACACCCAGAAACTTGGTTGACTCAACTTGTAGTAACTCACCACCATTCAATGTAATACTTAATTAATCCTCAACTTTTTTCCTTACTTGGAAATGTACAAGTTGGGCTTTATTAACATTTAGTGATAACCCATTATTTACAAACCAATTACATACTTCACTAAAGACAATTATTGGCCGATTCCTCAAGATTGAGGTTGGGAGTTTTGTTGATGAGGATAGAGGTGTCATCAGCAAAAAGAGTAAAGTGAGTTTTAAAGCTAGTACACAAGGGAAGGTCATTGATAAAGATGAGGAAGAGAAGGGGACCAAGTACAGAGCCCTGAGGAACACCACAGCCAATAGAGCCCCAGCTAGATGACACAGAGTACCCCTCAGAGTCGTTCAACATGACCTTCTGCTTTCTTCCAGCTAGGTAGGATTTAATCCATGAGCTAACCGAGCTACTTATACCATAACATTCAGCCTTTGCTAGGAGCATTTCATGATTAACACTATCAAAGGCCTTAGAAAGGTCACAGAAGATACCAAAAGGAGACAATTTATTATTGAAAATCTCTAAGATTTGATGGGTGAAGAAAAAAATAGCTTGTTCTGTTTATACACCCTGTGGAAATCCAAACTGGCTACTGTTTAATACCTTATAATGCTTGAGGTGTCTTTTCTGAACCAATTTCTCAATAATTTTAGAAAAGGTCGTTAAAAGGGAGACAGGCCGATAGTTGGTAACGTTGGCTTTATCACCTTTTTTAAAGAGAGGTTTGACAATGGCAAACTTTAGTCTCTCAGGAACAATCCCATGCTCGATGGATTCATTGAATATGTGGCACAATATTTTGCTTATCGACTTATAGCACTCCTTCAGTAATCTTGAGGAGATACCATCTATGCCAACAGAATTCTTGCTCTTCATCTCTCTAATTATATTCTCAATTTCATGTACTGTGACAGGAGACACTTTAATCCGCTTGGTTTTTTTATTAATAGCTTTTTGAAGGGATAACATGGCTTCATTAACTGAACATGTTTTTCCAGTTTGTACTGCTGACGCCAGAAAGTAGTTGTTAAAAATTTCGGTGATTATTTCAACATTGTCATGAATGGTATCATTTGTTTTAATTTCTATTGTGTTTTCTGCAGCAGGGAGTTTACCTGTTTCCCTTTTTATTATGCCCCATATTGTTTTAATTTTGTTGTTAGAGACATCAATTTCTGATTTTATAGAAATACTCTTTGCCCTTATTAGCACTTTTTTAAGGATAGAGCAGTATAGTTTATAAGGTTTTTCCTTTTCTACACTATAACTGGATTTGAGTGAGGCATACAGATTCCTTTTCCTTCTGCAAGACGCTTTAATGCTGAGTGTTAGCCAGTTTTTATTAGAGTAGGTTTCACATTTGGATTTGACAGTTCTTTTAGGAAAGGCCGCTTCGCATAGGCAGATAAATTCATTTAGAAAAGCATTGTACTTGTCATTAACATTGTCAAAGAGCTCAATCTGGTCCTAGTCTACTTCTTGCAGGGAATTACAGAAGCTATTGATAGACTGTGTGTTAATTACTCTGAAAGTTTATTTTTTGAAGTGGAGTACTGTATCACAAGTATCACAAGTAGGTTCCATTATGGGGCCAATCTTGTTCCAATTCTATGAAATGACTTATCCACAAATATCAATTCCCCATCAGTTCTGTTTGCAGGTGATACTGCTGTTTTAATTGAAGATGGTGATGCAGAAAAAGTTCCAACCTATATTGTGAGCACACTGGAAACCCTATAAAACTGGTTGCACTTAAATGGGTTGAAACTGAACATTGCAAAAACCCATATGGTACATTTCCAAACCAAATATGTGCAGCGCTTAAAATACAACATAATAATCAACTTCTGGAAGAAGTTGATACTGTCAAATTCCTAGAAATAAATATGGGCAAGAACTTGAACTTGAACACACATTTTGACTCCTTATCAAATAAACTACGCAGTTTTGTGTTTGCAATCCAGATACTTGCAAATTCTACCAACATGAGTACACAAAAAATAGCATACAATAGTTATTTTGAATCTGTCATTAGGAATGGTGTAATTTTCTGGGGAAGTTCAGTTAGAGTATCTTGTATACTGAAACTCCAGAAAAAAATTATCAGGTACATGTGTATCACGCAGAAAACATAATCTTGTCACCCATTATTTTGACAACTGCAAATCCCAACTGTACCCTCTATATACATTTATGAAATTATTATCTTCCTACACATCAGGCAAAAATTATTTGAGGAAAATCATTATAACCACACATACAACACAAGAAATAAAAATAATTTTATGCTTCCCACACACAAATTGAAATTATATGGTCGGGCTCCAAAGTATATGGGGCTGACAATATATAACAAATTAATGGGCAGAAATATATTTAATGTTAAGCCAGAGATCCTAGAAATAAGGCTACATCAGATTCTGGGGGAGAAAGGCTACTATTCAATAGAAGAATTTTTAGAGGATGATGTGATAATTTGAGCTAGGGTAATTTACTGTTAGATTTTTAGATACTATTTTCAATATTGTTATTATTATTATTGCTATTATTATTATTATTATTATTATTATTATTATTATGCTGTATGTAAACATCAGCTTACTATGTTTACAGTAAATTTTACCCATCTTTTGATGTGTCTCCTGTACCTGAATCAAATTATTTTGATTATGTATGTTATGAGACTAATAAACCACAATTCATGGCAAAACAATTCACAATTCTCATGCTTTGGTGCTGGGATGGCCTTTGTCTGTGCATCTGTCATCACATCATCTGCTGGCTGATCTTCCAATTTCAGGACATACTCTTTGTAGAGACTGACATATGTACTGATATTTTATATGAATGTGCTTCACGTTTGAGTGAAAAATAAGGTTATGTGCCAACTTTCCAAATGATTGTCACTGAATAGGGTGATGTATTAGAGTTCTCCTAAACCTAGCTCCTTAATGAATGTTGCAATGTGAATTGATTCCTTTGCTGCTTTGGTTGCTATATTGCTCTCTGATTATGTCAACACCATAAGATTGCTGATCTGGATGAGGTGACACTGTGGCATGTGTATGACTTCCTATAAGCATCAGAACTTCCTCAATTAGCATATATGAAATTGAAGATTCCTTCCTTATCCTTAGTGTGGGTCAGTTTCTTGTCTATGGTTCCTTTGAGGTACCTAAGAATTCACTAAGCCAGTTGCCAGTGAATAAAAAGAAGGCTGTTATTGTACTGGCTTAGCTTAGTTACTGCATATCATACGTGGCGGGGGTGGGGGTAGGGGGGGGGGCAGTACTGAGGGTGATTTACAACAATGGTCTATCCAGTTCTCTGAATGGATAGTGAGTATTCTTCTATATTCATAGTTTTTGCATCCAATTTGGTCCCAGTTGCCAATGGCATCCTTACTGGCTTGTGGTCATCCATTCTGCGGTATTCTAGTACTGACCAGAGATCACAGTCCACACCATAGTTGCCAATGTGAATCACTACCAAAGACATTAGTGAGGGTTCGTGGCAATCCACAACAACCAATGAAAGACACTGTAAAAGAATAGCAGCACCCTCATGCTGAGATCAGTATACTGCTGAGCATGCAAGAGTTCAGCTCAGTTCATGACATCAGCTACAGTAGTCAACATCATTGATTAGAACCAAGAAGTATTTTCAGATAAACTTATACTGTTGCAAGTGTGTAACATTCTACCTGAAGAGGACAGTTTGTTGCTTAGTGCATCAAGTGATGTTTACATAGACAGTGACAATTGTAAATTATCCAGCAATCCCGTGGCAAGAAATCTCAAAGTTAAGTAAATCTTTTATTCATTTGTGTAATAAAATGAACTAATATATCCTTCTCCCAGACCAAAAAACAACAGTTACAGCCAGGTGAAGGTAACTTTGTCTGGTCAGAACACCTTCTGTATTGGTGTAAAACTTCTCTGATCACTTTGACATAATGTAATATTCTCAACATATTGATTTACATTGATGACCAGATAGCATCTTATGGCACCAACGTGACTGACATCAAATCTGGCTGATAACTCATCTCTGATTTGCTTTATCCTTTCTGGATCTGCTGAAGCGAGTAGGAAGATTGGACATTTCCCTACACTGTCTATAGCCATGTATGGATCTGAATTTGGGGATTGCATTCCAACTGATTTTAGGGTTGCAGTCAACTAGAGATCTCATCACTGACTAGCTTGGTGCAGTGCATAATGGATTTCCTGAGTTTACACACTTTATCACTTGATTTCAGTGTTTGGAGCATGTCACTTGCCTTCTTGATTATCAGATTATCTTTCTCCATATCTTTCATCTTCTGTAAGAATTTAAGCAGTGAGTCTGGTTGTTCCATGAATATATCTGTGTCAGTTTTACTGTAGAGAAACACAGTCATAATATCCAGTTGTGTGACATGCAAGTCCAATTTAACTGATAAAGCCATGAGTAGTCTTGCAATTGGAGAGAATTTTCTACTCAACTTCAGACCATCGGTTGAATCCCTGTGCAACACTTCTTGCCTATCTTCTTAACAAGGTCCCATAATTTTTGTATTTCTTCTTCAAAACAGCCCCACAGTCAATTACCCTTTCATTTGTTGGCCTGTCTACAATGTCACAGATATAATTTTTCACCAGTGATCAGATTTCCTCGCATATAGCCTCAAACCACTCTTGATGAGCTGCATCCCTTAATGCATCATTGACACTTACCGATGTTACCTTTGCACTGAAGTTATTACCATGAATTGAAAGATCTGATTTATATGCACCTGGTGCAAACAGTTCAGCAGATGCGACACTTGGAGAGCTATTGTCCTCATTACATGATAAGTCATGATTGGAACTGAACTCATGGTCTGTAGTGACTGAAGCCCATCTTCTTCTAAGTCATAGAATGATTCATGATCTGATGATGGCTCTGATTCATTGTTTGTATAACCATTGAAATCTCCTCCAATGAAATTCATGCCCACATAAGTTCTTTTGGCTTAAAAATGTCATGATAATGGAACTTCATGTCTCTTGACATGTGAATCCTGTGATCACTCAGTATCCACACAAAACAGACTTTCAAGCAGTCATAATAGCCTACAAAAATCCCTTTTTTACCTTTAGGATCAAACTTTCCTTTGTTTTGAGATTTTTCCAGGATGACAACCTTTTGACCATAAGAACAAGTATGAGATAGGTCAGGTTTTCTCTTCAGCCACTTTTCATGAGGGGTTCCATCATGCAGTCCTTCACCTAAGGAACAATTCTGGATGTAGTTTGCTGTGTTGATGGCTTTGGCACAAGGTAATTGTAGTAGTCCTGACTCATGCAGTATGCATTGAACCACTTCAACCAACTAACAGTTTTTTTCTTTTGGTGAAACCCTTCTGTTGTGATGTGTGTGGAACTGTTAGTGCTGCTGTATTCCTGCTATTCTGAGAATTGAGTCTATTCTCTCACTGTAGTACTCATTACCGTTTTCTGACTGAAAGGATTTAATTTTATGGCCAGTCTTATTAACTCCTGAAGTTCATTTGTGTTCCTTTCTCATTTAATGAAGGGAGTAGACATCATTTTTCCTTTATGACACACAGTGCTTCTAGTGAGATTGACATCACTGAATTACAAACCTACCACATACAAGTTTTGAGCTATTTTTAAAATCATATCTCATGAGTTCAAGAGGCCTAACTGAGCATGTCAGATTTGTGTATCATTTTTCATAACTTTAGGCTCAGTAATGATCTTCCTAGTAAATAAAAAAAAGTTACCAACTCTGTTTGCAGTAACTTTGACTTTGCTATTATCATCTCATATAACTGCATGAGTTTTCTCCAATGACACTTTCTGGTGGTTGTCCACAGCTTCTGCTACTGAAATGAGACTGGTAACAAGTTTTGGCACATATAAAGTGTTTTGCACTGTCCAGAGTTGACACCACTTGCTGTGGTTGTAATGTGTACACCACCTGTAGCTGTTAATTGTACAGCATTGTTTCTGCAAGCATTAAATTCTCTTGCATTTCTGTCACATTTGTGCACACTTTTGGACTGTTGCATGTGTGTGATGTGTGACCACTGTGTATGCACAGTGGAGTCTCAACACTTTGGAGCATGTTCGTTTACAGCAAAATAGCAATGAGTTTTGTTGACATTTCTCACAACTTGCTTACTTAGTTTCTTCTTGGAAAAGTGCTCATTTTGTTTGTTTCCCTTCTTGTTGGAATTGTTCTAACTGGTTCTGGACATACTGGATAGTGGCATTAGGATGGGAACTGATGCCTGCTCTGGTCCCACATGTTCTATTATGGATAGATCTGTGGATCTTGCTGGCCATGAGAGTAAAACTACTATGGCTCAAATTAAATGATGGATTTTGATTTATTCACTGTAGACTTCTTACTATAGTGTCTCAAGACAAATAATGCTGATTTTTCCTGGTTTTGTTTTTGTTTTGATTTGTCAATGTCACTCAAAGCATGGCAGAGGGTGCCCTGTACCACTACTAGTCATTTCCTTCCCTGTTCCACTCACAAACAGAATGAGGGAAAAACAACTGTCTATTGCCTCCGTATGAGCCCTAACTTTTACTATCTTATATTTGTCATCCTTATGCATAATGTATGTTGAAAAATTTCTGAAAAATTTGGACTCCTTGTTGTGCTATCTGTCAGACAGGGAAAAGCAAATTATTATTTGTGGGGACTTCAATGTAGATTCTCTGATAGAGGGTAATAGGAAAAATGACCTTGAAGTATAACTCGGTTCTTTCAATTTGACACCTGTTATTGATTTTCCTACTCGGGTGGTAAAGGATAGCAGCTCACTGATAGATAACTTCTTTATAGACCAAGATAAGTTTAACCAGAAAAATGCTCAGCCTGTTGAGAATGGTCTTTCTGATCATGGTGCACAGCTAGTTACAATATATGACATAGCTCCATTCAGCAATACTAAACAGTCCTCCAAAGTAGTACGTTCAGTCAACGATTTAACAATTGCAAATTTCAGGGAAAGCCTACAGCAGTTAGACTGGGATGAGGTGTACCGTGAACCTGATGCCAATTTAAAATATAATTTATTTCATGACATTTTTGTAAATGCATTTGAAAACTGCTTCCCCAAGAAAATAGTTAAATATACTCGTAAGAAACCTTGTAACAAACCATGGCTTACTAAGGGTATAAAAATATCTTGCAACCGGAAAAGGGAAATGTATCTGACAGCAAGGCAGAGTAGTGACCCAGAAACTATCAAACATTATAAAAACTACTGTGTTATATTAAGAAAAGTTGTTAAAACATTCAGAAGTATGTATATCATGACTGAAATCAGCAACTCTGATAATAAAATTAAAACAATTTGGAATATTGTTAAAAGAGAAACAGGTCAACCAAGAGCACAGGAAGACAGTATTACCATCAAATTGAATGAAAACTTTACGAACAAAAAGTCAGAAGTTGAAAATATTTTTAATAATCATTTTCTAAATGTGTTCATTAGAAGATGCTAGGCTGTTAATGGAATTTGCAATTTGATACAATTGAAATCTCACCCACTTCTCCTTCTGAAATTAGGAAAATAATAAACTTGCTTAAAAGCAAAAACTCACATGGAATTGCTGGCATTTCCAGCAAAATACTAAAAGCTTGTTCTCAACAGATAAGTAAGATTCTCAGCCACCTGTGTAATAGCTCTCTGGAACAGGGCATTTTCCCTGATAGACTGAAATATGATATTGTTATACCTTTGCATAAAATGGGGGCTAGATCTGACATCAACAATTACCGTCCAATCTCCCTTATAACAGCTTTATCCAGAATTTTTGAGAAAGTAATGTATTCAAGAGTAGCTTCACATATCTGTACAAATGAAGTACTAACAAAATGTCAGTTTGGTTTCCAGAAAGGTTTTTCAACAGAAAATGCCATATATGCTTTCACCAATCAAATTTTGAATGATCTGAATAACCAAACACCACCCATTGGGATTTTTTGTGATCTCTCAAAGGCTTTTGATTGTGTAAATCATGAAATTCTGCTAGACAAGCTCAAATATTGTGGCATAAATGGGACAGTGCACAAATGGTTCAATTCGTACCTAACTGGACGAGTGCAGAAAGTTGAAATAAGCAATTCTCATAATATGCAAAGATCAGCACATTCCTCAAACTGGGGAACTATCAAGAATGGGGTTCCTCATGGGTCAGTCTTGGGTCCTTTGTTGTTCTTAATATATATTAATGACTTGCCATTCTATATTCATGAAGAGGCAAAGTTAGTTCTCTTTGTTGATGATACAAGTATAGTAATCACACTAACCTAACCTAACCTAACCTAAAAAAATGTGTCCTTCTGACTCCAGTAATCACAGGTATTTTGCCTTGTGTGCATGTGGCCCCCCTTACATTTTCTGCAAGATCAACTAATCTATCCTTCTTCCTCCCATTCAGGTGCAGGTCATGACTAGTGTAGCCGGCCGAAGTGGCCATGCAGGTCTAGGCGCTGCAGTCTGGAACCGCGAGACCATTACGGTCGCAGGTTCGAATCCCGCCTCGGGCATGGATGTGTGTGATGTCCTTAGGTTAGTTAGGTTTAAGTAGTTCTAAGTTCTAGGGACTAATGACCTCAGAAGTTGAGTCTCATAGTGCTCAGAGCCATTTGAACCATTTTTTTGACTAGTGTAACCCCACCTCCCAATTGCATCAACAGGCACAGCACAGATATGAGATTTAGTTTCTGCCAACAGTAAGCTGCCACTGTGAGACTTGGGCTCCATCACTGACGAGCCATCTTCTGGTAATGATTCCACATCTGTAGATTCTATGCCTCCTACCTGTTGAGTCACCGGGACTTCTACCTCTGAGTGCAGCAGTTCATGTCTGGGGTGGTGCGACCACCGTACTGCCTGTGCTTCTGCAGGCAGACTGGCACTGTACATCACCACTCAACAGAGGCTGGCACCACCACTGTTGGGGGTCTGTCTTCCACTACAAGAACCATGACAGCCTACCACATCTCCAGATGCAGCCTGCAGTGAATTGCAGAGTAGTGCCAGATCAGTGCATGTGCTGCCACAGGCGTTTTGCATCAGCAATCCTTGTCCACCACTGATGGTAGGTCTACCATTGGTCACTTGCTACCTCAGTGACAGCTGGCCTCACTGTCATCAGCGTAGTACAGAATGGCATTATAAGGACTGTGACTTGTTTGCTAATAAAATGTATTATTGTTAATGCTATTTTCATGAGCCAACCCTGTTCAACATCCTGATGTTGTACCAACACCTCATCTTACCCTGTTCCTGTAGAGGTGAACCATCACTAGCATCTGCATTTTGGTGACAGGTACTGGATCAGAACTGGTGACAATTGTCAGCTACAAGGAGGAAGCAGTTTCCTACATCTCTAGAGTTTGATCAGCCACAGGATCAATGTTTGCAGCTAGACTAGAAACAGTGTCTCCAGTTAAAGCTCACAGTGCCAGTATGTAGTGAGGTGAGTGCAATGCCTTTTTGTGTGTGGGGTTCATTTTCCTCAATTGAAAGGGATATGGCAAGTCAATGGGTCCTTTGCCAGAGGTTAAATTGTCTTTGTAGGTTCAGTAGGTCAGGTAAAAGCAGACTGTGCTATGTGGATGTATAAATATAACTGTTAGTTTTTTCCAGTTAATGTGGTAATATGCTTTATCACAGGGATGGGTATGTCGCTTATTTCAATATGGTAATATGCTTTATTATGGGGATGGATATGTCACTTATTGTGTAGAGGCATGTAAGGTGTTAGCCACGAGTAGCAATTTAGGAAGTGAAGCCAATTTTTGTCAAAATGTATTATGATAATGTTTTAATTCAGTGTCCTTTTTGTAGCTAGGTTTTGTTTGCTCTATTGTTGTACTTATTGAATAGAGTTTCTATGACACCAGGGTCTGAGAATTGAAAGAAATGTATATTAGTCTGTACCATTTGGAAAGGGTGATGTATTTCTCATTATGCAAGGAATATTCTGTAAGCATTTAAAGTGGTTCTAGGGTAGTGGTATGTTTAACCTTGTGTATGAAGTGCACTGACTGCAAAAAACATTGTTGTGCACTGTTCCAGTGTTGTTTTACAATAGCAAGCCTCTACCTATTCCTGCATTATTGTTTCAGCTAGGACAATGAAAAGTTGTGTTGTTATAGGTTCACATGAGCTACAGTAATTTAAAATAAACTGCGAGTGTGTCATCTTAGTGTTCAAAGTATCCATGCACCTGGCCTTGTACATAATTTTTCCCTTACTTTTATTTTGTTCCTTTTTAATCAAATCAAAAGATAACACACAACAAGCGGGTGTATCACTGTGCAGGGTGAGATCAAAGCTGACCAACAACAAGCTTGACTGGTTACTCAACAAGGATCCGGAGTTCCACTCTGTACCAGACAACAAAAACTATTTATCACATGAAGTGACCACGATTCAGATTCTGATCAAGTCCATGATTCAGATGATGACTGTGAAGAGTCACTCTCCACTGACGACCTTTTTATTGGGAGGGACAAAATGTGTAAATGGAATAAAATATGTTCCAATGTGACCTCGAAAATAAAAAGAAAGAATATTGTGAAAATATTCCCTGTGCCTACACGTGTTGCCAGTAGGTTCACAAGTCAAGCAGAGGCTTTATGAACAATACTTAGCCTGGAAATGATTGATGCAATTGTAAAATACATGAACATATACATTCAATCTAAGAAAGAATGTGTACAATATTCCAGATAAAGGGACACTAAGGAAACTACAAGGTGTGAAATAATGGCATTGTTGGGATTGCTGTCTCTCATCTGGACTAAGAAAGACAATAACACAAATGTCTATGAACTGTGGACAGCAGATGGTACTCGTATGGAGATTACGAGAGCTGTGATGAGCTACAGAAGATTTCTGTTCCTTTTATGATGTATCCATTTTGACAACAAGAGTACAAGACAAGAAAGAAGAATAACTGATAAATTTGCTCCAGTAACGCAAATATTGGATGCCTTTGTGGTAACTGCAAGAATGCTTATAGTGTAGGAAAATTTGTGACAGTAGATGAAAAGTTGCAAGCTTTCCAGGGTTGCTGTTCTTTTGTTCAGTACATCCCAAACAATCCAGCAAAGTATGGGATAAAGTTTTTTTTCCTTCTAGCACATGCTAAAACATTCTTCAGTAGTAATATTGAAGTATATTGTGAAGAACAATGTAAAGGATTATACAATGTTCCTAATTCTCCCTGTGAAGGAAGGCTAGTTACTCACACTGAAGGCTCAGGAAGAAACATTACAATGGATAATTGGTACACTAGCTATTCCTTAGCCAACTTCTTGTTGAAAAAGCAACTAGCATGCACCAGCACATTGTTTTTTCTCAAACATGATATCCCACAAGAATTTTTACCTGGGAAATGTAGGGCTATCCACTCCCCTTTATTTGGTTTTTAGAATAATATGAAGGCAGTTATATTACTTTCAACTATGCATGATTTGGAAACCATTGCTGAAGTTACAGGTAAACCAGAGTTTTGGATTACAATTTAACAAATGGAGAAATCGACACAGTTGATCAAATGCGAGGGCTGTAATGGATATATCAGGAATCAATGCTCAAATATTTTTTCATGCAAATGAGGCAAATCCAAAAATGAAGAAAAGAATTTTCTTGAAAGATTTAGCACTGTCTCTAATGAAGATTCAACTAGTGGAAAGAGCTAATATTCCTTCACTTCCTGCTGACATTGCAACTTTCATCGTGGAATACAAAGATCAACATCTTGAAAGAACTGATAAGCCTACCACCAAGAAAAAGAAGTCAGTGTCTGACATGTGGATGAGAAAGAAACACATCTACTACAGTAGAAGGTAGCTCATGCCATAGCTTTGTTTGTAAAAAATGTAAAAACAGTGAGTACATGTGAGAAGTGTAAGGAATTTCCTGAAAATGCGTAAGACAATTAATGGTTTGGATGGAAGGATCTGTGTGACAACTGATACTTCTTCAGTACATAAAACCTTTGTCGTTTTATATTGCAATGAAAGAGTGTTTGCATTCAGTATGTGCTTAAAAAAGTGTTTGAATAGATTGATATGTCAGCTGTGGCAATAGAATGATATGAATATTTCTTATTCATTTAATCAAATAGTAAATGAGCAATGTCATACACATTTCTTGTATTGTTGTTTAAATAAACTAAAATGAAACTGTGATTTAGCTCATACATGTTTCCCTTGGTAGCATACTGATAGCTTTTGACTACATGTGTATAATGTGTGCTGCGTGCCTGCTTGTGTTATGAAAATTGGCGTGCCTGCTCAAGGGTTAAGTGTCTTTCTTGTTGCTCTGTTTGTCTTGTTTTGTTATTCATGTAACAGGTAAAGAGTTATATATGTAATTTACAATGCTACAGGGGACTAACTTGTGTGAAATGTCATGGATTTTGACAGCTGAAGCAGCTCAATTGCAGGCAGACAGTGTGTGTATGTTTAAGGAAAGTGGAAGAGAGCTTCTCACTGAAGAGTAACTCAAAGAGTATGCAGAGAAGAAAAAGAAATGGGGTTATGGATGGATAACTAAATATAGGCCTCAAAGTAACAAATGTGAGGATTTTGGGGGAATTAAGAATAAAGATGAAAGTAGAAAGTAAGGAGAAAGAAGTTGGTAGCATAAGTTTAGCTGAGGCACTGAGCTGTAATTGTGTAGAAATTAAGGAAAGCAATAATGAATCATCAGATATGAGGTATTGTGGAAATGTGGAATCTGAAGCAACAAGGAGTACCACACAGAGTAAGTGTGGCTCAACTAAAGTAAGTAAATGCATGGGTAGCAACATGGGTGATTTTAATCGCAGTAGTATCTATCCCACTGGGTGATAATGGGTGTTGCTTAGAAGCCATAGAGCCTGGGCAAGACCTACTGGCAAATTTATATGATGATAATTTTTGTGTTGTGCAGCATAGAACCATATACAGTAATTTTGTTGTAGATATTGTGGAGGATGCACAGGAGGTTATTGTTGAGGTTAACTGAATTGTAACTAATGAAATAGTATACACACACATTATGTCCAAAGGATGCAGATTTGTTACCATCTGGACTTGTGTTATCTCCTCAGAAGCAGGAAGGAGATAGGAGATGGAGGAGGAAATGGGGTTTTAAGAGAAATGTTCAGGTTGACGTGGTATAATACTTTGAGAAAGGTGTGCCTGAGGATCAGAATGTTACCACAGTGCAAGCACCAGGTCACAGTCATGCATGGTTGCAGACAGTGCAGCCTGCTCACACAGATGGTGAGCTGTTTACTAGTTAGCCGTAAGTTCATTGTGCAAAATGAATGTGATCTATGTGAAAGATACAGCACAAGCATCACACCAAACTGACCACCTGTGACACATAATGGAACCTGAGGGAACATTTTTCCAGTCATGGGACGCTGCCTCCAGTTCTTCTACCTTAAGGGACAAGTCATGTAAATAATGGGCAGGCTCACTAAGGCTCCATACACAGAATGTAGTGCCACAAGGCACCAGGAAGTTGCACCAGTGAGTGGGGGTACAAGGGAGTCTAGTGCTGTGAGAAGAATTCAGTTCATGATTAGCACTACAGTGAGGGAAATAAATAGAACTACCTATCAGCGTATTGTGTGTGATAGTAACACATGTTTTATGTATGAGCATGATTGTAGGGGACTGTTTCTTAGGAAAACATAAAGGAGACTTTGGCACAGAGATGTAGTTGCAAATCATGTGCCAAAGTGAGTAAAGAAACCATCGGCCAAACCAACAGAAATGTTGTACATAAGAGATTAATGGAATCAGACCATATACTGTTAAGAATGATTTGTTACGGATAATTTGTTAAGAGGGGCAAAGCTATCAGCAGACTGAGTTACTTGCCAAGCACAGGATATGATCAAGTGAGAATTTCTAATACTGAAAGATCTATCCAGTGCTGCATTAATTCGAACAAAATTCATTGTGATTAATGGTAGGAATGTGTGTATCTATGATTAAAGATAATTAATAAATAATGTTGCTGAATCTTTTCTTTTACTAATGAACACCTATTAGATTAGTGACACTATGATTTAAATGATTTTTTGTGTAGTAACGATGAAAGATGTGTGCACGTATGACATTTTAAGGAGTAGCCAGTGATTATGTGGATTAGTAGAACACTTGTATTCATTTTTTTGTGATGTTAGGAACATATTAAGCCAATTTACTGTTGAATGAATGACAAGGGATACCCAATGAAATAGAAGAGTTTGGTAACATTAGTATGGTAGTAGATAAGAAGCCTCTTAAAGAGATTTCAGACCAGGTACAAATGGAAGCCAGCAGGCTAATACAGGGTTGACAATACCTGTGGTAGAGACTGAAAAAATTGAAAAAAAAATGTATCCCATACCACTGTCAGTATTGGCATATATTCTAAGTTTCCAATAGCTACCTGGAGCTAATATCCAGTCCCTGAATTTACCAGAGGAGGGAGATATTGTAATGCCATCACTATTTTTTGGTGCTACTAAGTAATAATAGCACTGCCACAGCAGTTGCAAATACTAGGCACAGAGAGGACCAAAATTTTCCAGCATAAAGCCAAGCGCCGGCACACTGGTCAGGAACATTAGAGCAGAGAACACTGTGAAGACGATGACAGCCAATTGCACATGGACTGACCCCTCTCTAGGACTACAATGCGAAGGCAGCGCACTCTATGCAAGGAGAATGTAAGCGCTGCATGCAACTAGCCACATCCAGTTATTTTCTGTAATGAAACTCTTTAATACAATTTGCTTGAATTGTTGTCTAGCAATCTGAGAAAACAGGTTTCCTAGGCACCCAATCTTTCACAAGTAGGCAGGATACAACATTGGCGATGAGTCTTCCAATGAACCCAGAGCTGACAGCCACCACAGATTCTATGTTTTCTTTTTGTGGAATTTTCTGTTTTGCTGGCACCTTAATTGGCTTTTCTTTGCAGGGGTGTGTTTACTTACTTTAACAGTACCTTTTATTTTTTGCTAATCAGTGTTTTCATGTGGGCATTGCGTAAATTTTCTTTGCTTTTGTACTTATTTTTCTTGCTTGGCTTGTCTGTTAATTGCATTTGTTTCTCTAACAATGAACAACCGGCCTACCACACCCCTTGCTAAAGGGTGCCTCAGCTGCAAGTGTTCGATGCAACACAGCTAATGCAGATGCTTCAGTTTCAGAGCCAACAAATATCAATCCTGCTCAATGCAGTGCAGCAGATACTGGCTGGTGCTGCATGCCCAACAGAACGAACTACACCTACAGTGGCTTTGAGTGCCATACTACCTTTCTTCCAGTTTCAAGAACAAGACATGGGATGGCTCAAGTGGTTGCAGCAGTTTGAAACCCATGTAATTGCTCACAACATAACAGGTACTGTGAAAGTTCTTTATTTTTTGCTCACAGTAGTAAGTGCAGTGTTCCACCTCATCTATAAACTACTCCGTAATGCGACTGTGAGTGAACTTTCATATGAACAGATTGTAGATTCACTAACTAACTATTGTGACCAACAAGTCAATGTGGTAGCAGCTAGGCACCAATTCTTTAATTTCAAGAAGTGGTCAGAACAAACTTATAGCAAGTGGGTAACAGATTTTCAGGGTATGATGAGGAAATGCAAATTCAAATGTGCTTGTGGTCCTTTATATTCAGATGTAATGTTGTGTGATGTAATTGTGTACAATGTAACTGACGTCAGACTTAGAGAACAGATTTAGAAACAATCTGATCCATCATAAGAGTCGATAGTGCAACATCAGTACAATTCAGGTGCTATGTCAGTCAATAAGTTTGAGCAGCCAACAATTTGTCAGGTCAAGTTTCCCCTGGCTCATGACCAACCCATTGGGCACATGCATGCCACAAACAGTTCTCTATACAGGCAGCTTCACAGGTGAACAGAATTAAGTCATGCCCTTGGTACTATTCATGGTACAAATGCTAAGACTGCCCATCCACACAACCACAGTGTTAAGCTTGTGACAAGGAACGACATGTACAATCCATATGTTTGCATCAGAACAAACATACATATGAATTCTGTCCACTCACAAAAATCTAGTCACAAGGCCAATGTAATTAATGCAGTGTATTCAAAGCCTGCCTCAGGCATTAACAAAACTAGCAAGTGAACAGTTTCTTCAGTGCTACGTCAATCGAACAAACTTTTGGTTCATTTGTATATTAGTGGAAAATGTGTGAAATTTCAGTTGGATATGGATGCCTCTGTTACATTGAGGATTCATACACATATGAACTGTTAGGCTCCCCACATCTGTCTAAATCTAGCACACACCAAACAGCTTATAATGGACAAGTCATTCCCGTATTGGGAAAATGTACTTTGGCTGCCATGTATCACTTGCATACGCAAACTGTAACTTTCATTGTGCTCTAATCATGTGATTGTAAGAACATATTTGGCCTTGATTCATTTGATTTGTTTCGTTTCCACATTCAGGACCATGTGTTGTCAGTGTCTGCATTCAATACAAAAGGCAGTGTAGCTAGATTTCGGAAAGAATGCCCTGAACTTTTTTCTTAAGAGTTAGGGCAGGCTAACAATTTTGTTGCACATATTACTGTGAAATACAATGCTCAGCCAAAATTTTGTCAGGCCAGAACTCTTCCCATTGCATTACAGGACAAAGTCACTACTGAACTTAAAGAAATGCAAGTAAGCAGAGCTATTGCACCCATACAAACTAGTCAGTGGGCAAGTCCACTGGCTTTGCTCCCCAAACCTTCAGGTTGTATTGACTAAGTCTACAGTCAACCCACAACCTGTGACAGATACTTATCCATTGCCATGCCCAGAGGATCTCATTGCCAGATTAGGCACTGCCTGCTACTTTTCTAAAACTGATTTGTGCAACACATATCTCCAATTCCCACTAGATGAAGAATCTCAAAAAGTTTGTGTTGTACTCACTCATTTGGGGTTCTTTAAATATTTGTGTCTGTCTTTTGGCAGTACTTCTGCACCTAACATTTTCCAACAGCATTTAGAACAGCTGACTGCTCAAGTACCGAACTGTACAAACAATTTGGATGATATTGTCATAGCGGGTTGTACACCTGAAGAACACACTGCAAAACTGTGTGCTTTGTTTCATGTCGTATCTGATGCAGGACTAAAGTGTACACGGAACAATTGTAATTTTTTTAAACAAAAGTTGCAGTATCTTGGTCATGTCAAACAGTCAAGGTGTATATCCCCTTAAGCCACATTTGTTAGCCAGCCGTGATATGCCAGTCCTCACAATATTACAGAATTGTAGTCAGTCTTAGGGAAAATTAACTATTATATTCAGTTCATACCATATGCTGCACACATTGCAGCTCCATTGCATTGCTTGTGTTGAGAGAATGTCCCCTTTGTTTGGACAGATGAGTGCCAAGAAACTTTTCAATGACTTAAAGCTGCATTGCTAAGTTAACAATGCTTGGTTCACTTTGATCCTGATAAGCCAGTTGTTTTGCAAGTTGATGTTTCTTCCTATGGAACCAGTGCAGCGCTTTCACACAGATTTGATGATGAAGACAGGCCTATTGCTTTCACGCTAAAGTGTTGTGCAAAGCTCTGTGTAATTATTCACAAATAGAGAAAAAAGCATTGGGTATTGTATATGGTGTATAGTGTTACCAAATTCCACCACTATTTGTATGGAAAAAATTCTACTTAGTAATGGATCACAAGCCATTGCAATGCTTGTTTCATCCGATGAAGCTAGCTCTCTCGAACTGCCCAAAAATTGCAAATATGGGCTTTGTTGTTGTCTTAGTATCAGTATGAGATGTTGTATCGTCTGACAACTCAACATGGTAATGCGGACACACTTTCACATCTTCCAATTGGTCCTGATACAGACTGACACTACTTCTGCGTCTTGTTGTCACATCAATGCTCAGGATTGTCAATTGTTTCAGTACTTTCCTCTGAACAATGGCGCACAGACCACGGAAACTGATTGGAAAATTTTGGTAAACTACATTTGCACATCTTGGTCTCAATCTTTGCATAGCATAAAGAATTCTGTAGTGTGCTGATACTTTGCATATCAGAATAGCCTAACTAAACAGAAAGGTGGACAGTCACATGAGTTGATCCTCAAAGCTTTGCAAAAAGATGTGTTATAGTTACTTCACCAGGGACACTGGGGGATTGTTCGTAAAAAACGGTTAGCGCGTCAGCACAGTACTTGTCAGGGTTGTGTTGTTGTTGTTGTTTTTGTTGTTGTGGTCTTCAGTCCTGAGACTAGTTTGATGCAGCTCTCCATGCTATCCTATCCTGTGCAAGCTTCTTCATCTCCTAGTACTTACTGCATCCTACATCCTTCGGAATCTGCTTAGCGTATTCATCTCTTGGTCTCCCTCTATGATTTTTACCCTCCACGCTGCCCTCCAATGCTAAATTTGCGATCCCTTGATACCTCAGAACATGTCCTACCAACTGGTCCCTTCTTCTTGTCAAGTTGTGCCACAAACTCCTCTTCTCCTCAATTCTATTCAATACATCCTCATTAGTTATGTGATCTACCCATCTAATCTTCAGCATTCTTCTGTAGCACCACATTTTGAAAGCTTCTATTCTCTTCTTGTCCCAATTATTTATTGTCCATGTTTAACTTCCATACATGGCTACACTTCACACAAATACTTTCAGAAACGACTTCCTGACACTTAAATCTATACTCGATGTTAACAAATTTCTCTTCTTCAGAAATGTTTTCCATGCCATTGCCAGTCTACATTTTATATCTTTTCTACTTCGACCATCATCAGTTATTTTGCTCCCCAAATAGCGAAACTCCTTTACTACTTTAAGTGTCTCATTTCCTTATCTAATTCCCTCAGATCACCCCACTTAATTTGACTACATTCCATTATCCTCATTTTGCTTTTCTTGATGTTCATCTTATATCCTCCTTTCAAGACACTATCCATTCCGTTCAACTCCTCTTCCAAGTCCTTTGCATCTCTGACAGATTTACAATATTCTTCTTGAAGTCTGAGGGAATTTCGCCTGTCTCATACATCTTGCTCACCAGATGGTAGAGTTTTGTCAGGACTGGCCCTCCCAAGGCCGTCAGTATTCTAATGCAATGTTGTCTACGCCCGGGGCCTTGTTTCGACTCAGGTCTTTCAGTGCTCTGTCAAACTCTTCATGCAGTATCGTATCTCCCATTTCATCTTCATCTACATCCTCTTCCATTTCCATATTATTGTCCTCAAGTACATTGCCCTTGTATAGACCCTCTATATACTCCTTCCACCTTTCTGCCTTCACTTCTTTGCTTAGAAATGGGTTTCCATCTGAGCTCTTGATATTCATACAAGTGGTTCACTTTTCTCCAAAGGTCTCTTTAATTTTCCTGTAAGCAGTATCTATCTTACCCCTAGTGAGATAAGCCTCTATATCCTTATATTTATCCTCTAGCCATCCCTGCTTAGACATTTTGCACTTCCTATCGATCTCATTTTTGAGATGTTCATATTCCTTTTTGCCTGCTTCATTTACTGCATTTTTATATTTTCTCCTTTCATCAATTAAATTCAATATTTCTTCTGTTACTCAAGGATTTCTACCAGCCCTCATCTTTTTACCTACTTGATCATCTGATGCCGTCACTACTTCATCCCTCAGAGCTACCGATTCTTCTTCTACTATATTTCTTTCCCCCATTCCTGTCAATTGTTCCCTTATGCTCTCCCTGAAGCTCTCTACAAGCTCTGGTTCTTTCAGTTTATCCAGGTCCCATCTCCTTCAATTCCCACCTTTTTGCAGTTTCTTTAGTTTTAATCTACAGTTCATAACCAATAGACTGTGGTCAGAGTCCACATCTGCCCCTGGAAATGCCTTACAATTTAAAACCTGGTTCCTAAATCTCTGTCTTACCATTATACACTACTGGCCATTAAAATTGCTGCACCAAGAAGAAATGCAGATGATAAACGGATATTCATTGGACAAATATATTATACTAGAACTGACATGTGATTACATTTTCACGCAATTTGGGTGTATAGATCCTAAGAAATCAGTACCCAGAACAACCACCTCTGGCCATAATAACGGCCTTGATATGCCTGGGCATAGAGTCAAACAGAGCTTGGATGGCGTGTACAGGTACAGCTCCCCATACAGCTTCAACACGATACCACAGTTCATCAAGTGTAGTGACTGGCATATTGTGACGAGCCAGCTGCTCGGCCACCAATGACCAGATGTTTTCTATTGGTGAGATATCTGGAGAACGTGCTGGCCAGGGCAGCAGTCGGACATTTTCTGTATCCAGAAAGGCCTGTACAGGACCTGAAATGTGCGGTCGTGCATTATCCTGCAGAAATGTAGGGTTTTGCAGGGATCGAATGAAGGGTAGAGCCACGGGTCATAACACATCTGAAATTTAATGTCCACTGTTCAAAGTGCCATCGATGCGAACAAGAGGTGCCCGAGTCGTGTAACCAATGGCACCCCATACCATCACGCTGTGTGATATGGCAGTATGACAATGACGAATACACGCTTCCAATGTGCATTCAGCATGATGTCGCCAAACATGGATGTGATCATCATGATGCTGTAAACAGAACCTGGATTCATCCGAAAAATTGACATTTTGCCATTCGTGCACCCAGGTTTGTCGTTCAGTACACCATCGCAGGCGCTCCTGTCTGTGATGCAGCGCCAAGGGTAACTGCAGCCATGGTCTCCGAGCTGATAGTCCATGCTGCTGCAAATGTCGTTGAACTGTTCGTGCAGATGGTTGTTGTCTTGCAAACGTCCTCATCTGTTGACTCAGGGATCGAGACGTGGCTGCACGATCCGTTACAGCCATGCAGATAATACGCCTGTCGTCTCGACTGTTAGTGATACGAGGCCATTGGGATCCAGCACGGCATTCCATATTATCCTCCCGAACCCACTGATTCCATATTCTGCTAACGGCTAACAGTTGTTGGATCTCAACCAACACGAGCAGCAATGTCGTGATACGATAAACTGCAATAGCAATGGGCTACAATCCGACCTTTATCAAAGTCGGAAATGTGATGGTACACATTTCTCCTCCTTACACGAGGTATCACAACAACATTTCACCAGGCAACACCAGTCAGCTGCTGTTCGTGTATGAGAAATCGGTTGGAAACTTTCCTCATGTCAGCACTTTGTAGGTGTTGCTAGCGGCGCCAACCTTGTGTGAACACTCTGAAAAGCTAATCATTTACATATCATAGCATCTTCTTCCTGTCAGTTAAATTTCGCTTCTGTAGCACGTCATCTCCGTGGTGTAGCAATTTTAATGGCCAGTAGTGTATAATCTATCTGATACCTTCTAGGATCTCCAGGATTCTTCCATGCATACAACCTTCTTTTATGATTCTTGAACCAAGTGTTAGCTATGATTAAGTTATGTTCTGTGCAAAATTCTACCAGATGGGTTCCTCTATTTGTTACCCCCAAGCCATATTCACCTACTATGTTTCCTTCTCTTCCTTTTCCTACTCTTGAATTCCAGTCACCCATGACTATTAAATTTTCGTCTCCCTTCACTACCTGAATAATTTCTTTTATCTCATCATACATTTCATCAATTTCTTCATCATCTGCAGAGCTAGTTGGCATATAAACTTGTACTACTGTAGTAGGCGTGGGCTTCATGTATATCTTGGCCACAATAATGCGTTCACTATGCTGTTTGTAGTATATTTCCCACACTCCTATTTTTTTATTCATTATCAAACCTACTCTTGCATTAGCCCTATTTGATTTTGTATTTATAACCCTGTATTCACCTGACCAAAAGTCTTATTCCTCCTGCCACCAAACTTCACTAATTCCCATTGTCAAATGTCAGGGTATGAACACTAGATGATGTGACAGTGTCATCCATGTGTGGCAAATCAGTCTGATCCACCAAAAAAATTCTCTGCTTGGCCTAAATGGCAATCACTACAGCAACATGCACACGTAGACTTTGCAGGGCCTTTTTAGAATACTCGTTGGTTGACTGTGGTAGACTCTTATAGCAAATTTCCTTTTGCTCTACCAATGAATTCAACAACATCACATAGCACAATTTAGGTGTTGTCCTCTATTTTTTGTCTCAACAGTTTGCCTGAAGTCATAGTGTCAGACAACAGACCTTAGTTAACATCAAATGAATTTGAAACATTCTTTGAACACAATGGCTAACTAGTGCACTGTTCCATCCACAGTGAAACGGTGAGGTGGAACTGTTCGTCAGAACATTCAAGCAGCAGATGGCCAAACTTTGCACAACACACACCAGGAATCAAGCATTGCAACTGTTTCTTGCCTCCTATTATTTGCATCCACAAGATGGACCATTGCTGGTGGAATTGATTCACAGCCACTGCCATCAGACACTGCTGCACTCTTCTCAGCATCCATCACCAAAGGAAGGCCACAAGTATCACTTTGCACCACATGATATTGTGTTTTACAGGGTTTTTAGTGGCAGCAGATGGTGAGATTAAGGCAAGGTCCTTCGTTGACTTGGCACATGCATGTATCTCATTTCAGGCGCAGATGGATTGCAGCACTAACATCACAATCAAATTCTCTACTGTCATGTGCAGGGTGATCCTTCTGTCTCTCTTCCCCGAGATTCATTGGTATTGAGGACAGTGCAGCCACATCAGCCACCTGAGGGTGACATCACAACACTGTGGGATGACCCCACAGAGATGGAGCCTTCACCTCCTTTGCCTACTCTCGGTCCTACCGATGGAGCTGGACACACCCACACTGAACCAGCCGACACCTTCTACATCAGGTTATGGGCCTCAGAAGGTGGACACGTACCCTTCTGGTCACTTTCCAGGGGACATTTCTGCCAGAGCAAAGGCCGGATGGCAGGGTACGACCAGAAGCCTGACATCCCCTGCAGCTACGGCTTCCAGTCCAGCACAGCATCCATGATCCCGCCTCTCCTCTCATTGTCAAGCTCCTTATATGACAACAGTCTGTCACTTTGTGGGGGAGGAATGTTCCTGTGTAAAGTCAAGCACTGGCACACTTGTCGGGAGCATTGGAGCAGAGAAGGCTGTAAAGAAGGTATCAGCCAATTGCACGCAGACCAACCCCTCTCTAGAATGACAAAGAGATGGCTGTGAACTCTATGAAGAGAACATAAGCGCTGCACCTGACTTACCACAGCCAGTTGAAGGCTACCAGTTCTGCCAGTTCTACAGCAGCAAGTCCAAGAATAGTATCAAGACTAGTCATTTCACTACTTCTATGTAGCATAGTCTATCCTCAAGAGATTTCCTATTTTGTCTGTTGCCCTTTGCTTGTGACATATCATGTACTTCTCATAGTTAAGTATTGTCATTTATATTTTGTAATAAAACTCTAATTTGATTTGCTTGAATTGTCTAGCGATCCGAGAAAGCAAGTTTCCTAGGCACCTCATCTTCGACAAGTAGGCAGGATGCAACACGAAACACCATCACATCAGACACAGTAAATACCACCATTTGGTTTCTACATTTCAGCCCAAGGACCAGTGCTTGCAGCAGCAGCTAGCACATTGATGCACCTACTGGCAATCACCATATTTTGATATACATACTCGTAAGCAGTGCCTCAGCACAACATGTGTGCATTGAAGCTGTATAAATACCCAAGATTTTCAATAGAGGTACCCACAGTCTGGTATCACCTACGTGATAGGAGGTCCATGTCAAGCAATGGGGTGACATGGTATTGCAAGCTGCCACCATGACACTTGGGCTCCATCATCGTGGAGCCATGTTCCAGTACTATTTTTCCATACCTGTGGACTTGGAGATTTCCATCTGGTGGACCACTCAGGTTCACTTCAGCCACAGCTGGACTTCTGTCTTGGAGGGCAGCTACTCATGTCTAGTGTGGTGCTGCCACCCTACTTCCTGCACTTATGCAGGCAAACTGCTGCTGTATGCCACCACTCACAGAGGCCATCACCACTACTGGAGGGTTGTCTTCAACAGCAAGAATCAAGGAGGGCTTCTGCATCCACAAGAGTACCCTGCCCTGAATTGCAAAGCTATGCCTGGCCAGTGCACTTGTAGCCACAGATGTCCCACATCAAGTCCTAGTCCACAACTGATGCTAAGCTGTGTCTCCATACTTATTATGAAGATGCTGGTAATTCATTACCAATGACTTTATATGCTGGAGGACACTTCCACCACAAACTGTTGTTCTACATACATGAGAATTCTTTTAAACTTGAGCCTCAGTTCTCCTACATGCTCCCCAGAGGGAAATGATTTCACTTCTCCTGTGATGTGACACAGCTGACTCTTTAACTTCCTTAGGATGGAAATCTTCCTACTTGTATCAGCTACCCTTCATACTTTAATAATCAATGTCGCTACAACATCTTTTGGTCACTATTACTGGTTTCAGTATGGACATCCTCAAAGAGGTCTGGTCTATCTGTTGCTATCAGAACTCATATTTTTACATCATTGGTTGGCTCCCCAACTATCTGTCTTAGGCAGTTTTCAGAGTAGGGATTTAGTAATGTTTTGCAGAATGTCTTTTCATGTCCACCTCTTACAAAATGGTATTTTTTCCAACTGATAGTTGGATGATTAAAAGCTCCTCCAGTGATGACACTGATTGGGAATAGTCATACTAGGGGAATGAGGTCTTCTCTAAAGTTTCTGGTTACATTTGGGGATGAGTCTGGTATTGATAGAAAGATTGAGTCACAAGTTTATGTCAATCCACTATCATGGCCACTGAGAGGAACACCTGTTGTGTCCAAGTGCAGTATTTGTGTACAGAATGTATCGTTTATTATACAGCTTTTCTGGGTATGGTGCTAGGTCATGTTGTAAAATAATGACTACTTGATCAAAGTTACAGTTACATTCTAATCAATCTAATGGTGCATTATGTTGTTCAGGGTTCATTACATATCATTATGATGGAATGAAATTATTATGACACAATTTTAAAGCCTAACACATCCTGGACCATGTGAGTGCTGTAGAAGACAGGCTGTGTTAGGATCCATCAGGGATCAATGTGGACCAAGAATGTAGAGAAGTCTACATCAGCAGACCAGTAGCTCTATACATTCAGGAGCACAAGTGTTACACTCAGCTTGGGCAGCACAACAAATCTGCAGTGGCTGAACACCAGAAAGATTGCAGCAAGAAAATAAAATTCAACAAAAACTGTGTTCTTGACAGTCAGGGTTGGTGAAACACAGAATCAGAGTGTTCACTGAAGTATTAAAATATCCTAACAATATGAACATAGAGGATGATGGTAGGCTTGCAGCATCCTGGCTGGCAGCCATCAGAGTTCAAAAGGCTGCACAAACAACTTGAGATGTGAGAATTCCAATGAACTACAGCCACTATATGACCCGTGTACCCACAAGAAGAAAACTACAGTGCACATCCCTACCACTCATGGCACATTATAAGCAGCAGATCCCCACTCCCTCCACAACAGGAAACCAATTACAATAAGTTTCCCACTCATTCCATCACATGAGAGCAATAATATCAATGATGTTAAAGTTGTAACAATGTCAAGTTCTGTAGAGGAGTCATGACAAAATGTAATGGACTCTTGACAACAAAATATAATGGATTCTTGACAGCAAAATACACTAATAGTCCCAGAAGAAGAGCATGGGAACTATATCAAACTGTCAGTTTTATCAAGTGATAGTTACTGTAGAATATGATGTGGTACCTTACCCAGATTATACTTGCATTAACTGACACTGGCCACAAAGGCCTATACAGTGGTATAGAGCATATAAAATTTGTAGTGAAATCTGACACTAGTGCAAGAATGTAGGGCAGGGGCAGAGTAGGGGTAAGATCAGTGGCACAAAATATCATTTTGCCCATTTAGAAAAATTTTGTCTAACTCACACTGCCCTTTATACCAAATCTTGCCCAAATATTCCTATTAGCCTATCCTTTTGATATGAGGTTATATTGTCCCCTAAATTACAAAAGGTAGGACACAGTTCTTAATGGGGTATATGATTACCGTGAATGGCGTTCTTGTGGTAGATCATTCCATTGTCCATCCTGTGCAGTTGACAGTAAGTGGATGGCCACTAGCACATGTGTATGTGCTGCAATACACCTCCCTCATGCATCTCTGATGTGCTTGATGGGATTTAATGGGGAATGGGCAGGCTAGCCGATTCATTGGTTATCCTCACATTCCAAGAGCTCATCCACCTGCTCTGTTCTAAGCAATTGCATAATGTTGCACTGCAGAATAATTTTATTGCATCTGTTTAAAGGTTTTAGAAGTTTTACCAGGTAATCTCAGAACAGAGAAGGTTAGCTGTACACCAGTGTGCCAATTGGAATGTTAACAAAGCAAATTGCCAATGTAATAGGGTGAAAGGTGAGCATTGCCACACAATCTCAGATAGAGGCAGAAAGGCTTGGCCCTTTTAATAACACTGCTTTTGGAGCTCAAAGACACATCACTCATGCTGACATTCTGCCTGTGTCACTAGAACCAAAGGGAATGAGAGTCTATTGGGTTTCAATGAAACTATGACAAGCTGATTGATGATGGCCAGCCTATAACCTGCTTGCTGACTTTAGCACTGAGGTGCAGCCAACCTGATGCATGCCACAGCTGTGATCTGCCATTTCTGTCTACTGGATCTTTGTGGGTAAGAGCACTGGTGGGCGGCCAGCCCTCTTATACTGCAGGTAATCAAAGATGATCTAAAAACTGTCATCCCCATACTTATCAGGTGTTTTACATTTCCACAGTATACTAGCCAGCTATTCAGCATCTGCTGCAGCCTTGGTTGATCCATGATGGATGACCAGGGCCTAATCTTCTGACAGTTGACATCCTGGAGCACAGTCAGCAGCTTCCACCTGAGCACATAATGGACTGTCTTTAAGAGTGCTGAAGTGGAAGCCGTGATGTGTCACAGGACTTCAGGGCAAGGACATTCCTTGTCCCTCCCACTAGAGGTCTGCAAATAGGGCATTTCACTCACACATACTTGCTCGAGCCCAGCACGAACATTCATGGCTTGCCCATGTATGATTGGTCAAAGTGAGTAGACTGTAGTCAAATGAGGTGCCATGGGGAGGGAATGGCAGAGGCTATCCGATCTGGCATGCTTGCATGCTGCTGTTGTGACCATTTCAGTATTCGTAGTGTGTGTCTACATGCTGGAGTTGCCCCTTACATACTCCCTCCGGCTGATGGACCTACACTCACATTACCGCAGCGTGCGCACACAACGGCTCGCACGACGCGGGGGCAGCAACCACTGCCGTCCTGGATGTCGCAGACGTCTGCACACTCACACAAGGCGAGGGCAAGGCAGCCTGTGAGCCCACCACGCTGCTGCGGGTCAGGACCGCCGCGTAGGTTAATCCTAAGTCCAGCTGGTCTGTCCTACTAGCTTCGGGGACCGGACTGGTCTGTGGCCTTAGCCCCTCTCTATTATCTAAGGCTAGGCGGCCTGTGGTACTAACATCCCGGGCCGCTGTCGCCTGGGGATTTCGCCCAGCACTAAGGACGAAGGGCCTGTCCTCCTAGCTTCGGGGGCCCTCGCCTGTGACCTCCCGCCGGCCGACCTCTCTGGGGGCCCCAGAGTACCGGACACAGCATCGTGTCCCATACTCACTCTCCCCCGACCGGCATCGCCAGGGGTAGCGGATGCTGCATTGCAGATCCGCTGATGGCCGCTTTCATCTTCAGCCGCGGGTCGCGTCGGCCGCAAAACTCGCACTCGAAAACGGGAGTCTTTTCCGGGTCGTGCAGCCTTCCGTATTGGAGGAGAAGGGCCGAGTGGTCCTTATACTCGCCAAAGGTTGGCCTGCCGGCAGCCTTGGTGACGAAGCAAATCCGGCAGCGGAAGACCTCCGTCGGCAGCGTCACCACCAGCTCCATCGTTCAGGTCGCGGACCTGAAACAAAAAAATAAACGCGACCGCTTCTCGGTGCAGAAATCGGTCCATTTTAGCCCATATTAAGTTTATAAGAACAGATTTTTTAGTCATTGAGGTAATACTTGGGAAGGAACGTAGGAGAGGTTCACAGTCGGTAAGGAGAAAATAGCCGCGAAGGTGTAGCTCTACGGCGGCTGCCGGACACCGGAGCATCACACTTCGGGCCGACGTAACTAAGAATTATCTCGGAAATATAAGATCTTGGGTTCTGGCCAAGATGGAGAGAGTCATAATCTTGTGTTTAGCCCCAGTGGAGACCCAGACGTAGCTGGCCGGGGGAAAAAAAGGAAGACGAGCAGAGTGGAAGGCTCATACGTCGCTACCAACTCTGCCGCCGGTGTCGACAGCAAAGGCTGGACACACAGGAGACCGGTCTGCATCTGCCTCCCTGCAGATCGCTGAACCTCGATCGAGGAAGGGCCAGATGGGGCCTGAGCATCTCGCAACCCTCAGTCATAATCGGGAGATAAAGAGGGAGGAAGACTTCAATGCAGGGCAGGTCCGGTAGTAACACCGGCAGTTGCTACCCTCACAGCAAGGCCGGCCACGTTCCGGAGCCTGCTGCTGCAGCTTCGTCATATTTGGGTGCTGGAAGACCAGTGACTAAAGAAAATACATCGCATATCAGTGTGTTTTTTATCCAACCTTGCCAGCATTAAGCTGATAAGAACAGATTTTTATTTATCGAGATAATTCTTAGTTACATTTTCACGAAGTATAAATTTAGGAAAAGAATATTCATGACTCTATACAATGCGAGTTTTACAGATTTAATAAGTTTAGATAAAATTTAGACAAACGGTTCTAACCGTACTTAAGTATTGTATTACTATTCTAGTTCGTGGGTTAAGCCCACTACTTAAACATTGAGAGACCGCGTTAGGCGCGGGTACTTAAGTATGTCATCCTTAAGAGTATTCCAGCGATAGGCGCGGCCTTACTTATGTCAGACCAGGGTAGGTTGGACCTAATTTAGGGGCTATTTTATTTTTCCATTCTTCTCCATGCCCTGACAGCACACTGCACATGCACGGCTGCCAGCGGCTGGTGCGCCACGCACGCAGGCGGGTCACACTCAGCCGGACTTCTCCCCTCTGTCCGCCTTGCGGCAGACGTCACTGGGGTGTCGTGGCAGGAGGGCGTTGCTTCCCACGCTGGCTGGAAACTGCCGGGCAGTAGGCACACGTTTGGCGCCGCCTAGCACCGCGCCAACCGGGGTGGGGGCCATATTCGGCGGACACCACGGAGGGAGGGCCACCAGGCAGCACCGCACCACCGCTACTGACTCGGCACTGCTGCGGTGCAGCGCGAAGATGGTGTAGCGCCGCAGGTCCCGCGTCGTGGAGGAGAACCTCGACACCGACGTCACGAAGGCACCGACCTCGAAGTTCTCCGACGACTGCAGTCTCGAGGGTCTCGCAGCCTGACGTCAGAGCATGCCACAGTCTAGGGGGACACATACTGGCGGTAGGCAGTAATGTGTTCCACGTAAATGTCGCGGGACCACTTGATGGTGTCAGACACCATCAGCCGCCGCATCAGTTGGCAGTAGCAGCTAGCGATGCCTAGGTGCCGAAGCACTGCATCGTTCTGGCGGTCCCACGCCCCCAGACTGCCGACAACCAGGGCGTCGACAGTGACGGAATAGCCGCGAGCGGCTAATCCGCGCGCAACGTCGGCGTACTTTATCTTCTTCAGTTGCCGAGCGTTGTCGAGCGCAATCCGCCTATTCTCGAAGGGGATCGTCACATCGACGATGGTCACAGTCTTCGCGGCCTCGTCAGTTATTACGAGGTCCGGACGCAGCCCACTGCTGTCCCCTATGACGGCTTGGTTGATCCTGACGTCAGGAACAGCAGTGTTTCCTCTCCTTGGCCGCCCAGCGACTGCTGTCGCGAGGCGGTTGAGGACCGCGTTGTGGCGATACTGCAGGGCTGCTGAGTGCACCATACACGCGTTGATCACGTGTGGGAGCGTCTCGTTGTTGTGGCCACAGCGTCGGCAGGCTTTGTTGTTGTTTGCCCGCCCATCAAAACGGCGGCAGCCGTTGAGAGGCACGACTCCGAGCCTGGTGCGATGTATGAAGCGCCAGTCTGCGAAGCGCGTGTATTTGCCTCCCGCAATGAAGTGGTTGGACGCTGTGGACTCCCTGGTGCACTCGAACACCTTCCCCTGGTCCGGTTTCCTGAGTAGGATGTTGCGCAGGCGCTGCCTCAGACACTCGCGGAGCGTCCGCGAGAGGAGACGTTTGGCGCCCTCTCCCACCCGGACATGCTCGACGCCAGTGTTGGCGGTGCGTCCCACGCTGTCATCATCGTGCTGCGGTCCATCGCCGCCATCTTCGAGGTGTCGTGTAGTCCCAGGCGCCGCCCCCTCCGTGGCCGGCTGCGTCACCCCTCCGATGCCGCCGTGTTCCGCGTCGTCAGCGATGGCGGGTCGGCCGTTGACCTCCACCTGCACTCAGAGAGCAGTTCACTCCAGCGCCAGGTGACGCCACGCGGCGCTAGGCGCCTTGTGGCGTTCCTGACGCGTGTCCACAGTGACTGGATGCCGCCTCCGTCACGTGCGAGGTCACCCTCAGTGCTGCCGCTAAGGTAGGTGGCCAAGTCGGGTCGACTCGGCTCCCTCCCCAGTCGGCGGCGCGCGGCCGTAGATAGAGTGGCCCAGGCGATGTCGCGGGCGGTGGCGTCGTCGCAGTGCGGCATGCGGGAGCCGTGGACGATCGTCGAGATGTCCGCGGCGTCCGCGAGCGGCGTCAGGCCGCATCCTCCCTCTCCCAGCGCGAGGTACAGCTGTTCAGTGGACGCACGCTGTGGAAGGAAGAGCCATGATTTGACAGCCGCTTTCACTGCCTTGTCGAGTGCAAAGTCAAGCCTAGGGGGGAGGAAGACACGCACAGCGTCAATCTTCTGCCAGGGAGCCAGCAGGGAAGCGTCCAGGTGCTGCAAGTCACGTCGAACTGCCGCCATCGCATCCGTTGGCGTCTGCGAGACTTTGTACCCGGTGGGAACGCCAAGATGGAGGTAGGCGTCACCCGCACAGAGCACGGCTGGTTCTCCCCCTTCCAGGGCGAATACCGAGCCTAGTGTCTGCCGACGGCGGATGTGAAGCGTGGCACACTTCGACGGCTTGAAGGTAAGCCCGGCCAACGTCGCCGCCTCACCCACAACATTGAGGAGCGTCTGCATCGCCTCTGAATCCCGCGCCAGAAGCACGATATCGTCCGCATACGCCAGTGCGCTCACACTGACGCCGCTAAGCGGAATACCACACTCATTTCTGAGCGAGGTTGCGGCGCGAAGTACCGGCTCGAGCGCGAGGTGAAAGACGATGGGCGACAGTGGACAGCCCTGCTTGACCCCCGCCTGGATCTCAATCTCCTCCTTTAGTCCGTCAGATGTACGGACGCGGGTGGAGCAACCATTGTACATATCGGCAATTAGCTGATGCAATTGCTCTGGTAGTCCCATCCCGCTCAGTACTCCAAGGAGGTGAGCGTGAGGCACCGAGCCGAAAGCGTTCGCCAGATCAAGCCAAGCAAAGCTTGGACAGGAGTTTTGCGGCGGAAGGTTGGGACTGGGACGGTTGTTACGGTGTCTGCATCTCCTCTTCTTGCTGCCAGGTCTCGGAGATGCAGCTGCAGTCCCTCCGTTCACGTCGCGCCGCTCCGTCGTCTGCGTCGGTGGTGGTGCCGTGCTGCCATCTGGCGTGGGTCGCGCAGTGCTGCTTTCAGTCGCCGCGCCGTTGACAGGTGGCGCAGCGGTAGCAGCGGGGGCCGGTGTAGCTTGCGCCGGCCTGGCGCTCGGGTCGGGCGCACCGCGGCTGGTGTTCGCCGCGCCGCCAACAGATGGCCCAGCGGTCGCCCGCGCCTTGCCGCCGGCGCGAGAAACACGAGGTGTAGCTCGCGCCGGTCGCTCAGGCGCGTCGACTCGCGCCGGACCGCTGCTACGCGGACTGGGCGGTATAATGCGCCGTCGGTCCAGAGGCGGTGGTCTGCGTCCTGCAGCACGGCGTCTGTCCCTCCGTGGGGTGACTACGTGCCACTCATTGTCTGTAAGAGAAACTTTTTTATTAATAACACTCCCTGCCAGAGCGGAGACGGAGTGAATGGCGCCACTCGACGCATTCGCCGGCAGGGCAGAGGAGCCGCGACGCGTGTACGTCTGCGACCGCACAAGCACCACACCGTCCGGTGCATCCGCCGAGCGCGCGGCCTTTGGTGCGTCAACAAGCGGCGCGGCTGCGCCGTGAGTGACAACACCACCGGTCGCGGCGAGCGAGACAGCCTGCCTGCCACTGTCCGTCGGCATCGCAGAGCTACCTGTTGGCGGCGTAGCGAATGCGGGCGGCAGTCCCAGGCCGGTACCCACGCTCCCGACAGATGGCGGGCGGGAGGCGCCTACGGCAGCCGCACGACGTGGCCAGCGTACGCCACTGGACGCGGTGGCCGGCGCGAGCAGCGGCGAGCCGCGTCCTTTGCCGGACACTGCGCCTCTGGCCGGAGCGACGCGTTCGGCGGCAGGCGTCGGCAGCGTGCTGCCTTCACCTCCCGAACTTGCGCTCGGCACTCGTGGCGACACGGTTGACGTCGCGGAGCGTATCGACAGGGGGATGGCAGACTACCGCGGCGTGCGCACACAACGGCTCGCACGACGCGGGGGCAGCAACCACTGCCGTCCTGGATGTCGCAGACGTCTGCACACTCACACAGGGCGAGGGCAAGGCAGCCTGTGAGCCCACCACGCTGCTGCGGGTCAGGACCGCCGCGTAAGTTAAACTTAAGTCCAGCCGGTCTGTCCTACTAGCTTCGGGGACCGGACTGGGCTGTGGGCATAGCCCCACTCTATTATCTAAGGCTAGGCGGCCTGTGGTACTAGCTTCCCGGGCCGCTTTCGCATGTGGCTTTCGCCCAGCACTAATTAAGGACGAAGGGGGCCCTCGCCTGTGACCTCCCGCCGGCCGACCTCTCTGGGTGCCCCAGAGAGCCAGACACGGCATCGTGTCCCATACTCACTCTCCCCCGACTGGCAGCGCCGGGGGTTGCGGATTCTGCATTGCAGAGCCGCTGGTGCAGACGCAGCGTCTTCAGCCGCGGGTCGCGTCGGCCGCAAAATTGACATTCGAAAATGGGGACCGTTTCCGGGTCGTGCAGCCTCCTGTAGTGGCGGAGAAGGGCCGAGTGGTCCTTGTACTCGCCAAAAGTTGGCCTTCCTGCAGCCTTGGTGACAAAGCAGATCCGGCAGCGGAAGACCTCCGCCGGCAGCGTCACCACCAGCTCCATTGTTCAGGTCGCGGACCTGAAACAGGAAAATAAGCGCGACTACACTTTGATCTTAGCCAAAAGGCCGAGAAAGACTGTCTCTATGAGAACAATTTTTGCTTTTGACCAACATTGCATCAATAAGTGTGTGCATTGGATATCTCTGTTGTTGTAATTATAAAAAAATTTTTCAACTCTGTATTGGCCACTGCCCAAAACAATTTTTAATTGTTTTTTTTTTTTTTTGTGAGGAGCACGGGAGCTATGTAAGTAGGCTGTTTAGGTTTTTATGTTGGTAACGTCATGTAGCGCTCTGTATGAAAATCACTGACTGTGCTGTGTGCAATCTGTGGCTGGTTTGCATTCTTGAAATAGTCGCTATTGTAGTGTTGGGCAGTTGGCTGTTAACAGCGCGTAACGTTACGCAGTTGGAGGTGAGCCGCCAGCGGTGGTGGATGTGGGGAGAGAGATGGCAGAGTATTGAGAGCGGATTATCTGGACGTGTCTCCATCAGAGAGAGTAACTTTGTAAGACTGGATGTCATGAACTGATACATATATATATATATATATATTGTGTTTCCACCGGCACGTATTCTCGTAGGCGCCTGGCGCTGCGCTTCGATTAAGAAGGCGGTTCGGGTGTGATTTTGATCCTATGAACTGAACTGTGTCGAGAATCACTCCACGTTGTTTAGTTGGTCACACGGAGAGTGAGCAGCATATACATATACATATACATATATATATATATATATATATATATATATATATATATATATATATTACTTTTGAACACTATTACGGTAAATACATTGTTAATTCTCTATCAAAATCTTTCATTTGCTAACTATGCCTATCAGTAGTTAGTGCCTTCAGTAGTTAGAATCTTTTATTCAGCTGGCAGTATTGGCGCATGCTGTATTGCAGTAGTTTGAGTAACGAAGATTTTTGTGAGGTAAGTCATTCATGTAAGGTATAGGTTATTGTTAGTCAGGGCCAATCTTTTGCAGGGATTTTTGCAAGTCAGGTTTCGTTGCGCTAAAAATATTGTCAGTTTAGTGATGATCAGAATAAGTAAAGAGAGAAATGTCTGAGTACGTTCAGTTTTGCTCAGCTGTTTGAAAATCAAATAACGTAAGGGGTTTACCAGCATAGTAATTCAAAGTCTTTCTAAGGGGAGGTTTCAACAGGACACGGGGGAATCGGCCTGAAAAGTTTTAGATGAGAAACAATCTCATCCCATCCCATCCCATGCTTTCTTTAAGAGTGGATACCTAGTTGAAAGTCCTGCATAGTACGTAACTCCCAAGGAGTTCGCCTTCGATCTTGATGGTGCGAACCTTTGTGATCACTGTGGCCCGACATTTTTCATTCAATGTTCATGATTTGATTCGAACATTTCTTGTATGACGACTCGCACCCATTTTGTAGAGTATAATACATATATCCCATAGAAGATGTATCTCAGCATCTCCCGGATTCTCATCTTTTGTCGCCCTCCTGACGCACAGAGTGAGATATTAGTAGCTACTATTTTTCCTGTCACAATTGTTAACACAACACTTTCATATGGGCCTTACTAAAGATTGGACTTGCGACTTCGCACTGCGGTGGTTCGTTGTAAGTTTTTAGCACCGTTCATGTGCTGAACGTCGATGGAAAATTGGCTGAGATAATCGAGGTGGCGATAGGGTCTAGGAGGGCAATCATTAATCGGATTTCTTGTGGCATCCACGAGTGGGCGGTAGTCGGTATAAATTGTAAACAGCCTGTCCTCCATCTCCGCTTTGAAGTGCCCCACGGCCTTGTAAATGACCAAAGACTCCCGCATAAATGCAAACCGTTTGCATTGTGCAAGAGTAAGTTTTTGCGGAAAAAATCGTAAATATTGCTGTTGTCCGTTTACCAATTGTTTCAGGATCACCCACAAGAGTTTCACTGGTATCAGCTGTGGTAGCTAAAGGGGAGTCCTCGATAGATTGATCGAAGATGACGGCTTGTTGCAGACACCGTTTGATATTGCCGATGCTCTTTGCATCTCTTTCGTCCATGTAAGAGCGTTCTTGTCGTGTTTGACTTTTCCTCAGTAGTGCGTCCGTAAGCGGAACTTGTATCGCTGCAGTTTGGGGTAAATGCCTTCTGTATAACTTAATAGCTCCAACGAATCTTCCCGGTTGCTCATAGCTGCTTCGACGCAGGAGTGAGCGTAATAGTTCAGTCCTTTCGACTATCGGGCAAAGTCCGGCCTGTTTGACGAAGTAAGCAAGAAACATAACCTCTTTCTGTCAGATGACATTTGTCGTTATCACAAAACGGTGCTTTCCTAGTGTGTCGAAAATACGGTTACGATGTATGTCATGTTTTAGGGGCGTAACGAGAAGACAGAGACGTCGTCGAGATACGAAAAGCAGAAAGGGAATTGTGGTAGTATCTTGTCTATAAAATGCAGCGAAGTTTAGGCAGCGCCTCTGAAACTGTACGGCATCCAGAGAAATTCATATAATCGGAACGTTGTTGTTATGGCAGTTCTGGGCACATTTTTGGGCTGGCCGGAGTGGCCGTGCGGTTCTAGGCGCTTCAGTCCGGAATCGCGCTGCTGCTACGGTCGCAGGTTCGAATACTGCCTCGGGCATGGATGTGGGGGATGTCCTTAGGTTAGTTAGGTTTAAGTAGTTCTAAGTCTAGGGGACTGATGACCTCAGATGTTAAGTCCCATAGTTCTCAAAGCCATTTGAAGCCATTCTTTGGCACATTTTCACTTGCCGTTGGAATCTGTTAAATACGCCTTTTGGCAATCTAAGACGCTAAAAGTTGGTTGTGCCGGCCAAAGAGCTAGGTACCGATCGAGTATCGTGAATGTGTTAGCGAAAAATAGTCACCGCAAAGTCTATAAGAACCGTCCTTCCTTGTTACCAAGTGGACGTGTGAGAAGCATGAACTCTTTGATAGCTTGACAATATCCACCCTTCGAATTTTGTCTGCTGTGTTTCCACCGGCACGTATTCTCGTAGGCGCCTGGCGCTGCGCTTCGATTAAGAAGGCGGTTCGGGTGTGATTTTGATTCTATGAACTGAACTGTGTCGAGAATCACTCCACGTTGTTTAGTTGGTCACACGGAGAGTGAGCAGCATTAGAAAATTGCACCGAAATGCAGGAAGATCTGCAGCGGATAGGCACTTGGTGCAGGGAGTGGCAACTGTCCCTTAACATAGACAAATGTAATGTATTGCGAATACATAGAAAGAAGGATCCTTTACTGTATGATCATATGATGGCGGAACAGACACTGGTAGCAGTTACTTCTATAAAATATCTGGGAGTATGCGTGCGGAACGATTTGAAGTGGAATGCTCATATAAAATTAATTGTTGGTAAGGCGGGTGCCAGGCTGAGATTCGTTGGGAGAGTCCTTAGAAAATGTAGTCCATCAACAAAGGAGGTGGCTTACAATACACTCGTTCGACCTATACTTGAGTATTGCTCATCAGTGTGGGATCCATACGAGATCGAGTTGTCGGAGGAGATAGAGAAGATCCAAAGAAGAGCGGCGCGTTTCGTCACATGGCTATTTGGTTAGCGTGATGTTCAGCAAACTCAAGTGGCAAACTCTGCAAGAGAGGCGCTCTGCATCGCGGTGTAGTTTGCTGTCCAGGTTCCGAGAGGGTGCGTTTCTGGATGAGATATCGAATAAATTGCTTCCCCCTACTTGTACCTCCCGAGGAGATCACGAATGTAAAATTAGAGATATTCGAGCGCAAACGGAGGCTTTCCGGCAGTCGTTCTTCCCGCGAACCATACGCGACTGGAACAGAAAAGGGAGGTAATGACAGTGGCACGTTGGCACCGTTGGGTGGCTTGCGAAGTATAAATGTAGATGTAGAAGCACCGAGTGACGTGGAGTGCGTTGATCATTACGGCCCTCTGTCGAAGGGACAGTCCGGATGGCAGTTTATTTTCGTTGTTGTGGACGCATTTATTAAGCACGTTTAAGGTTTACGCTACAAACCGCACCACAACGAAAAGTTGTGTAAAAATTTTGACAGGAGATTATGTGCGCACATGTGGGAGGCCCAAGAAAGTCTTCTCAGACCATGCTGCTACTTTCACATCTCCGAGATGGAAGGCAGGATTAGAAAAGGAAGAGATCAAGGTGACATTCTACTCAATCAGAAACCCTCAATCCAACTCTGCAGAACGATACATCCGCCAGCTGGGAGTGTTCTTTAGAACATTCGTTCCTGATACACACAATGCCTGGGCACAACACCTAGCGGAGATAGAGAGGTACTTCAACAAAGCCGTGCATTGCAGTACAGGATACAGATTAATAGACCTGAAGCTCCAGAAACCGAGTACGTCTGTGGTTGACAAGACTGCCAAACAGCCGACGGGAGGAGAGCCAGAGTCACACCAGCAACGAGTGAATCGAGTAGAGAGTTCATGATGGAGAAGGCGACGAAAAGAATCTAAGGGGATCAGGGATAAGGGACGAAGACTTAAGAGATCGGGAACCGAGTCCTCGTAAGAATGCATAGGCCGTTGGATGCCGAAAAGAAAAGAATAGAAAAGCTCTTCCACCTGTCCGAGGGACCATCGTTAGTAGCAGCCAATGCCTATCCAATTTATGATCGCGTGCTCTAGGTTGAGATTTTCAGCGTGCAGCCTGAGAGCATATATGACTCAATAGAGTACTGTACGGCAGTAGTGGTATAGAAAATTGTAGATGTCTTTTAACAGCACGCTGTATCTTGTGAATAGATTTTCTGTTGTAGTAATTAGTACTTATTGTCCTTGCCATAGACAGTCATTTTATGTGCACCTGAAGCGTGGGACACTTGGTTTGAATGTGGAGAGACGATATGACGGTAGCATGTGTGTGTGCCTTGGTTCCGAGCGCCATCGCGACGCGCAGCACATAACGGAGAGGACCCGCCCGCATTCGACAGCATGATACTTCCAGTAGCACGGGAGTGTCACGTAGCTCACATGTACATTGCCGTCTCCATGTCTTTCAGTTTTTCTTTGTTTGTTCTATATATTTAATTGTATTGCAGTTTGATGGATCCATGTTCTATTGTACACTACTGGCCATTAAAATTGCTACACCAAGAAGAAATGCAGATGATAAACGGGTATTCATTGGGCAAATATATAATACTAGAACTGATATGTGATTACATTTTCACGCAACTTGGGTGCATAGATCATGAGAAATCAGTACCCAGAACAACCACCTCTGGCCATAATTACGGACTTGATACGCCTGGGCATTCAGTCAAACAGAGCTTGGATGGCGTGTACAACTACAGCTGCCCATGCAGCTTCAACACGATACCACAGTTCATCAAGAGTAGTGACTGGCGTATTGTGACGACCAGACGTTTTCCATTGCCGAGAGATCTTGAGAATGTGCTGGCCAGGGCAGCAGTCGAACATTTTCTGTATCCAGAAATGCCCATACAGGACCTGCAACATGCGGTCGTGCATTATCCTGCTGAAATGTATGGTTTCGCAGGCATCGAATGAAGGGTAGAGCCACGGGTCGTAACACATCTGAAATGTAACGTCCACCGTTCAAAGTGCCGTCAATGCGAACAGAGGTGACCGAGACGTGTAACTAATGGCACCCCATTACCATCACGCCGGGTGATACGCCAGTATGGCGATGACGAATACACGCTTCCAATGTGCGTTCACCGCGATGTCGCCAAACCCGGATGCGGCCATGATGCTGTAAACAGAACCTGGATTCATCTGAAAAAATGACGTTTTGCCATTCGTGCCCCCAGGTTCGTCGTTGAGTAGACCATCACCTTGGCTCCTGTCTATGATGCAGCGTCAAGGGTAGCTGCAGCCATGGTCTCCAAACTGATAGACCATGCTGCAGGCCGTTGGGATCCATCACGGCGTTCCGTATTACCCTCCTGAACCCACCGATTCCATATTCTGCTAACAGTCATTGGATCTCGACCAACGCGAGCAGCAATGTTTCGATACGATAAACCGCAATCGCGATATGCTACAATCCCACCTTCATCAAAGTCGGAAACGTGATGGTACGCATTTCTCCTCCTTACACGAGGCATCACAACAACGTTTCACCAGGCAACGCCGGTCAACTGTTGTTTGTGTATGAGAAATCGGTTGTTGTAGGGGCACTACCGGAGCCAGCCTTGTGTGAATGCTCTGATAAGCTAATCACTTGCATATCACAGCATCTTCTTCCGGTCGGTTAAATTTCGCGTGTGTAGCGCGTCATCATCGTGGTGTAGAAATTTTATCTGATGAGACCTCTGTTGCAGTATACAGAGGCATAGCAAAGGTACCTTACAGTTGGCAGGGCAGATATTTTACCATTGCAATGTAGTGCATGAAACGTTGATTGAAGCATGTTAAAGTTACTTTGCATGTTACAATTTAAAGGTTGGTTGAAATATCGCGAGTATACAAAGTAAGGTGCACAAAAGATTTGTTTGTAGATTCACATTATAGGCGTCGGAACGGCTTGTGCAGTTGACACTATCGAATTTAGTATAAAAAAAAAACCTGCTTGCTTAAGATAAGGGTATAGAAAGTTAGGTACACGAACGCGGCTAGCCGGCCGGTGTGGCCGTGCGGTTAAAGGCGCTTCAGTCTGGAACCACGTGACCGCTACGGTCGCAGGTTCGAATCCTGCCTCGGGCATGGATGTGTGTGATGTCCTTAGGTTGGTTAGGTTTAAGTAGTTCTAAGTTCTAGGGGACTGATGACCACAGATGTTAAGTCCCACAATGCTCAGAGCCATTTCAACCATTTGCCACGAACGTGGCTCGCATAGCTGACCTAGTAAATACTGATTGTGGGTTCTGTGGAAGAAGGAAAGGTACAAATGTTATTTTTGCGCGTCATATAAGGTAAGAAACCATGTGCACTGTTGACGAAAACGTGAAGGGGTTGCCTGTCCCATCCTATCTAGCATATCATTATTAGTCCAATAAAGTGTGTCATTGAAAAATTTATTGTTTTGTGTGACCAGACGTTTGAAATAACATCCATTCTGTATCGATTTTGTACAATAGATTTTACACAATTTTACAACAGATTTTCTACAATACCACTTAAGGTCAACTTTTGTCACTTTCCTTAATTCTGTGTTGTTTATTTTCCATGTTGGCATTTCTGACAAACAAGTCTTTCGTAAACATTATTGCTGTGTACAGTGCACTTCTGTTTCACATGTCTTCACTTTGGTTGGTTGATTTGTGGGATTGAAGGGATTAGACTATTAGGACGATCGGTCCCTTTCTCCATGAACCTGAAACACCCACAGGGAATAAAAACAAACGATGGAGATGACAAGAGACGACAGAGGACCAGAAAGAGACAGACAGAGACCAGACAAAAGGAATTACAATCACACCGAGTGTGACAGTGGTTGGCCGACCAAAGAAACAAAAAAAAAAAAAAAAAAAAGGAAAAGCCAGCCACCAAGAAATGCTCTAAAAACTCCAGTCAAAAATCGTAGGCCAAAGGCCAGACTCAACACAAGAAAAAGGACAAACACTTAGATCAAGCCATAAAACCTCCCTGCACGAATAAAACTCAAAACTAAATCTGCCACCGCAACGTCATCTGATAAAAGTGCAGGAAGCGTATCAGGCAGCGCAAACGTCTGCCTGAGCGGAGTTGAAAGTGGGCAGTCCAACAAGATGTGGGCCACCGTCAAAGCGACATAAAGGTGGGTCCTCACGGTGCAATAAATAGCTGTTTTTCATCCATGTGTGGCCAATGCGCAGCCGGCAGAGGACAACAGAGTCCTTGCGAAAGAACCGCAAGGAGGAGCGCCACGCATCGGTAGCCACATTGATGGCCCGAAGTTTGTTGGGTGAAGGAAGGGTGCGCCATTCTTCACCTCAGGTGCGAAGTACCTTCTGCCGCAAAACTGACCTGAGGTCACTCTCCGAAAGGCCAATCTCCAAGGGTGGTGCACACGTATAGTATTCTTATCTGAGATGTGATGAGTGTTATTGTGAGCGGTTTATTTTTGCTTTACACTCGTCTTGAATACGTATTTATTCTGCATACATATACCGGGTGATCAAAAAGTCAGTATGAATTTGAAAACTTAATAAACCACGGAATAATGTAGATAGAGGGGTAAAAATGGACACACATGTTTGGCTTCAAATGGTACAAATGGCTCTGAGCATTATGCGACTTAACTTCTGAGATCATCAGTCGCCTAGAATTTAGAACTAATTAAACCTAACTAACCTAACGACATCACACACATCCATGCCCGAGGCAGGATTCGAACCTGCGACCGTAGCGGTCGCTCGGTTCCAGACTGTAGCGCCTAGAACCGCAAGGCCACACCGGCCGGCTAAAGAGCATCATCTTTGCTTTACTTTATCCGACTTTGTTATGCTAATTATTGCTATTCTGATCAGATGAAGCGCCATCTGTCGGACATTTTTTGATCTGTATTTTTTTGATCTGTATTTTTTGGTTCTAATAAAACCCCATGTCATTCCAAGCATGTGTGTCAATTTGTACCTCTCTATCTACATTATTCTGTGATTTATTCAGTTTTCAAATTTATACTGACTTTTTCATTACCCGGTACATCAACATCTATACTCCGCAAGCCACCTGACGGTGTGTGGCGGACGGTACCTTGAGTACCGAGCTACTGAGCGTCTCTCCTGCAGAGTGTTCCACTGGAGTCTATCTATCATCTCCGTAACGCTTTCGCGATTGCTAAATGATCCTGTAACGAATCGCGCTGCTCTCCGTTGTATCTTCTCTCTCTCTCTTCTATCAACCCTATCTGGTACTGATCCCACACCGGTGAGCAGCATTCAAGCAGTGGGAGAACAAGTGTACTGTAACCTACTTCCTTTGTGTCTGACAACTGATGGACACTTGCAGCCATCAGGACGGAACGCCAAGAATGTACGCGTGAAAGCATGTGAGTTGTTCTGCCCCGGCGGCAGTCACTTTACCTGCCTTAGAAAGCAGGAATGTGCCGGCAGTTCCAGCACCTTACGGCCACAGGCAGGAGCATACACAAAGGGCGGGGATTTGGGCCAGGGAGCCGTGTGAAAGAAGTTAGTTTTCTTAAGATGTTTTTCTCGGGAGTAAGGACATTCCTTGTTAATCACGGACGCTGGCAGATTTTGAGACGGAGCCCAAACATGAGTTTGTCCAGGCCTCACGCAGAGAGAGTGGTTAGAAAGAAGTTTTGTGTAGCTGCTCTCACAACAGCCTCTGAATGCCCGAAAATATCATAAGAATGTGAAATCGTGAGAAAGATGCCGATTCACGAGGCACGCCAGCCCACGCCAGAGAGGAAATTTTCACCCCACATGGAGAGACGTGGTTATGAAACTGTGATCTGTCATTGGCCTGCATTGAAAATTTTGGCCTCCAATGAAAACGCCGAAAGGAAGAATATTTCGAAAAGGAATTGGGCTGAGAGATGGAGGAGAAGAGTAAGGGGGAGTCGTGGAGACACCGCAGAAGCGAGAGGAGATGGGCGCTCCTCCACCATCGTCCAAAATCCGCCTTTCGATACCGTGATAGCACAGCTTCGGCCACGCGACCGACAACGTGCAGATCGTACCTGGGGCTCGCCGCGATTGCTCATGAGGGCAGCCGATTCGCGCCGAAACAGCCCGAGGCGACGCACCGAACCTACGCAAGGCCAGCCGCCGACAGCAGTACACTACGAACGATAAAGAATAATCGTTAGACGATTTCGTCCTCTCCTCCTTAATAACTGGGTCGTGTCCTTAATAACTGGGTCGTGTCCTTAATAACTGGTCAAATCGGCCCTGAGATGTACAATTTTGTTTTGGATTGTGACCGGCCGTTGTGACCGAGCGGCTCTAGGCGCTACAGTGTGGAACCGCGAGACCGCTACGGTCGCAGGTTCGAATCCTGCCTCGGGCATGGATGTGTGTGATGTCCTTAGGTTAGTTAGGTTTAAGTAGTTCTAAGTTCCAGGTGACTGATGACCTCAGATGTGAAGTCCCATAGTGCTCAGTGCCATTTGCCATTTTCGTTTGTGTAAACTTCACGAAAATAAATACATTTCTTTCATGTTTTGGTCATATAAGCAATCTTTTACATTCATACATGAACTCCTTAATTACGAAACATTTGTGTTTGATTTCATTTCATTATTGATATCATGCAATTGTTGGCTCCTGGTGTAGGCAAATCTCATTAGTCATCTACACGTCATTTCATGTCCGACAGCAGAGAGAAGAATTCACAGTTCACTACATTTTCGGGGCCAACGTGGGGCGATCTGATAGGTAACTTTCATGGTATCTGATGTCACAAAATAATTTCTCGAGACCACTGCATTATTCTTGAATAATAATTACATTTCAGATTAGTATCTCTCATCCGAGCATTGAAAAGGATTGGAAGCATCTACGCCAAAAGCATTTCGATCACTCGATTCTCTATAAAGGAAGAATAGTTTGTGGTATGATTTCTTATTTTTCATGGATATACGCTTTATGGTTGTAACTTACTTAACAGCAGGTAAGTACACATTTATTGACATGGCGTCTTCTAAATTTCTTTCAGTATTTTTTATAGTCTCATCCAACAACAACGCTGTTATTTTACAATGGACACAGAGCCGACCATTGGGATGTAAGGTGGCATGTCGATAGATTGTAGTGAACACTTCTTCCGCATCTTGTCAAATGGCTCTGAGCACTGTGGGACTTAACATCTGAGGTCATCAGTCCCCTAGAACTCAGAACTACTTAAACCTAACTAACCTAAGGACATCACACACATCCATGCCAGAGGCAGGATTCGAGCCTGTGAGGTTTTGGACGGATTAAATAAAAGGTTGCGAACGCTAGGTGTTTTCATTGATTTAACGAAGGTTTTTGACTGTGCTGACCACAAAATATTACTGCAGAAGTTGGACCATTATGGAGTAAGGGGAGTACCTTAAAATTGGTTCGCCTCTTACTTTAAGAACAGAAAGCAGAAGGTAATTCTCCGCAATATTGAGAATGGTAGTGATGTTCAGTCCCAATGGGGCACTGTTAAGTGGGGCGTTCCCCAAGAGTCGGTGCTGGGGCCACTGCTGTTTCTTATTTGTATAAACGATACGCCTTCTAGTATTACAGGTGATTCAAAAATATTTCTGTTTGCTGATGACACCAGCTTGATAGTGAAGGATCTTGTGTGTAATATTGAAACAGTATCAAATAATGTAGTTCATGAAATAAGTTCGTGGCTTGTGGAAAATAATTTGATGCTAAATCACAGTAAGACTCAGTTTTTACAGTTTCTAACTCACAGTTCAACAAGAACCGATATTTTGATCAGACAGAATGGGCATATTATAAGCGAGACGGAACAGTTCAAGTTCCTAGGCGTTCGGATAGATAGCAAGCTGTTGCGGAAAGCCCATGTCCAGGATCTTGTTCAGAAACTAAATGCTGCTTTATTTACCATTAGAACAGTATCTGAAATAAGTGACACTCCAACACGAAAAGTAGTCTACTTAGCATATTTTCATACGCTTATGTCGTATGGTATTATTTTTTGGGGTAATTCTTCTGATTCAAAAAGGGTATTTTTGGCTCAAAAACGGGCTGTTCGAGCTATATGTCGTGTAAGTTAGAGAACCTCTTGTCGACCCCTATTCAATAGCCTGGAAATTCTGACATTGCCCTCACAGTATACATTTTCTTTAATGTCGCTTGTTGTTAGCAATATTAGCCTATTCCCAAGAGTTAGCAGCTTTCACTCAGTTAATACTAGGCAGAAATCCAATCTGCATGTGGAATGTACTTCCTTGACTCTTGTGCAGAAAGGAGTGCAGTATTCTGCTGCATCCATTTTCAATAAGCTACCACAAGAACTCAAAAATCTTAGCAGTAGCCCAAAATCTTTTAAGTCTAAACTGAAGAGTTTCCTCATGGCTCACTCCTTCTATTCTGTCGAGGAGCTCCTGGAAGAGCTAAAAAAATAAGCAAATTCCAGTGTTACAGTGTTGATTTTCTTTATTTAAACTTAAGACTTGTTGCCTGACTGTTTTTTTATATTTCATTTTATCTGTTTCTAATATCGTGTTATAATTTCATGTATTGACTCGTTCCATGACCATGGAGACTTCCCTTAATTTGGTCCCACGGAACAATAAATAAATAAATAAAAAAATAAACCGCAGCTGTCGCGTCCGCATCTTGTCACAATGAAATAATGATACCGTCGCGTTACAATCAATCTATTGGGGACAGTTCTGGTGAAAATGCAGGCTGGAGTAACTGACGATTATTTTGAAGAGGCATTGTGTAATGCGAGGAGTATGTTTATCGCTATTGCCCTGCCTGTGAGCCACTACACGTAGCAGGTAGCGGCCTCAGGACTCTGCTACCCCTATTAACTTTATGTACTGGCACAAACATTTTGCCTCACTAGCAATAATTTAGCATTTCGACTAAAAGATTCATGTCAACGACTGTTCCTCCACACTTAACGGATTTTGTTGATAAAAAAATTATTCTGTCTTTTTGTTGAAGGATAGTGCTGCATTTTTAAGATTTGAAATCTACCACGTACATCAGTTTTATTTGTGGACCACGTTTCCCTCAGCATTACAAGAAATCTAGGCCTAGGTAAGATTATCAAATAACAACGAAACTTTCTGGTAAATCAAAACTGTGTGATGGACCGAAACTCGACGTCGGGACCTTTGCCATTCGTGGGCAAGTGCTCTATCGATAGATCTAACCAAGCATGACCCACGACCCGTCTTCAGATCTTTAATTCCGCCACTAACTCGTAGACTACCTTCCAAAGTTCACAGAATATCCTCTCTTCCAGAAGTTTCGCAAGAGAGATTCTGTGAAATTTGGAATGAAGGAGACGAGTTACTGGCGGAAGTAAAGCTGTAAGGACGGGTCGTGAGTCGTGCATTGATAGCTCTGTGGTAGAGCACTTACCCACAAAACGGAAGGGTCTCGATTTCGAATCTCGGTCTGGCACACATCTCTAATCAGCTAGAACTGTCGTACTAGCGCACACAGCGCTGCAGAGTGAAAATTTCATTCTGGATCAGACAACAATGTTCATGTAAGAAAAAGGAGTGTGATATGCATGTGTTCGAAACAAAAACAATGAATATTACACTAAGTTAGGTTGGAGTATTTACTGTAGAAGGATGCACTGGAGCAGCCTCATTGTTCTTGCTGGTGCAAGCAATGTACCATTTTTCTCAGATTTATCCAATCGGTGGAGATAGATACAGGATCTCTTACTCCTTTTTGGTCAAATTGAAACAGGTCAGAGTGTGTCCACAACGGATTATATTGAGATAGAGGATCGATGGTCGGAAATGCATAATTAATGTACTGTGTACATACACCGCGTAAGAAAGTAGCTCATACTAATTGTTCAGAGCGACGCAATTCAGTTCTGCCGCACTCTCGCACAGATTCGGGGCATCTGTTATATACGAAAAGGCAGTGGGTGATAAACAGCACACTCCCTTGACGGATGAAGACTTACTTGCTACGGCGCAAACTGCCTGTCTCCTGGTGAAACAGACACAAGGAATCTTTGAGAGCATGCGCCATGCCATATGTACATTGAGACTGGTGATCTTCACTTTGAACAGTTAGTATGAGCTACGTCGTTGTTACGCGATGTACGCTGCGTGTGTCCCTTACACACAAAAATTACAATTCGAAAATTTGTCCGATACATCAAAATAATCGGTTGTGGTCCCACTATAATCTGCTCCAATTTGAACCGAAGGTTTGAGTTATTCTGTGCTTGAACATCTGTTGGCAAGGAGCTGCATTTGTTTTAAAAACGCCATATAAGACTAGACGGTGTTGAAGAGCTGACGCAGCAAATATGCTATCTCAAAACCCTACCCAGTTTCTGAAGCCTTTGGAGAACGTTGCTGAAGGTGGGAATCACAAGCCTCCAACAGTTCACGAGACCACATCTTTACGAAACGCAGTACCAGACCAGATGAATGGCGTTAACAGTGTCTTACAAAATAGAGCAGTTGAGCTTCAAATGGCTGTGGAATTTCTGAAATCGTTACAAAACTTCGTAACATCACAAAGTGGAAAAATGACACCGAAATACACGATGATGGTAACACGGAGGAAACTGTGGTTCGTGGAAGAGAGATGATCATGACTGATATTTACGTACCAATAGTCAAGTTACGCTGAGAATTTCCTCATTGTATAAACGCTTAAAAGAAAGCTCTTTCCTGTATGGGTTTTTCGCTGAGTTCTGAGTGAAGTCTGTTGCCGAATTTAAGGTAGGTGCCCATAGCAACAAATAGATTCCTTGAAAACTGTTCTGCGGACTTTGAAGTGAATTTTGAAGATGAAGTGGTACATTTTAAGTATTTCATCTGGGAAATTGTTAAAAGTGGAGAAAAAATTCCAGCTTCGTGGTCATATCAAGACATGTATTAAAAATCAGAGTTCCCAAATGTGAAAGTGTTAAAAATTTATTTATACCTCAGTTACGAACGCTAGAAGGTAGTGAATTTATTCAGAACCAAAACTCCTGTAAATTCGTCATCGATCTTCAATAGTGCAAAGACGGCGGGCATAATGACAATTGAAAACGGTGTCTTGTGGAAAACGGACTAAAAATATATCATGAAAGTTAGTACTGAAATAAAATTACGGAAAGTAGACGTTAACATATTGGCTGCATAAAAACCAATTCTGTTCTACGATTTCAATTTCGAAATGTAACACTGTTTAATGACACCCGTAATTTATTTTCTATAGGGTATTATTAATTATTGTTGTTTGTTTAGTTCAATAAACTGTATTTACTAAATTAATCATTTGGAAAAATTAGGAGTTTCTTAAGAGATCGTTATGGACGGCGGAGGGGGCGTTGCGGCTTCAACAAGATTTATTGGTGAACTGGATTAACTAAAGATTCATGCAAACTTTTTATCAAACGAGGGCAGTCTACGCCCTCTAAAAGAAGAGAGTAATTTTTCTTCAGTTTTGCTACTACGGACACAGATTTTTCCCTGTATCGTGTTGCTGAAAATGTTGTTAGGACACCTGTAAACGTAACGAAGAGGTTAGAAATCATATTCCAAACACGAACCCGTAACATGCTGGACTTCTGAGGTAATTATTTATGTTATGATTCTCAACAATACGTAGAAATGTTATTTTTATGCTTGTTGCGTTAACACAAATTTAAACCCCATCTATCATCTGGTTTGTTGGGACGAAATTTTATCTGTGCTCTGAACGAGTCCACTTTTTCCCAATTTGAAGACTGAACTCTCTAACCTTACAGGCAGGAACTCAGCAGTTCCATTTCGCCAGTGCTGGTGTGCAGCTATAACCCTTTTTTATATACTGGTAGCATCCGCATACCTGCCAGACACTTTCTAGTAACGGTGATACTAATAAATAATATCAGAAATTGTTGACACAAGCGTCGAGGGGTCCAGGGAACCGTAAACCTATTTTTGACTTTCATAACCAGAGACAGTGTTTTCTAAAAGAAACAGTGTAAGCCCGAAGCGTCTGTGTTACGATTTAAGAGATTGGGGGCACATCGACCCATTAATGCACGCTACTGATGATCAAGATTACAGAATATTTGATTACATGAGTGACAGTTGCTAACCCACACTCTACTAGTCTTACTATAAGCTACAAAAATTTAGTGCTGTTACAGCATTTCCTGTGCTTTCATACCGTTCCACGCCCTTCAGACGGCTATTCATACACTACAAAAATAGCGATACAAAACGAGCGTGTAACTACTGCAATGAAATCACTTGGCTTTTTATTTCCATGGACGAAACATATCTTAGTTTAATCAATTAAATTCATGTTTCACTGAGTATTGTGTGTTCAATGTGATGCGTTACGTGGAATTTCAATAGTGTAGCAAACGTGTACGTGCACAGAGTTGAGTTGATAGCCGCCAACACGAGTCACACTTAGGTGGTGTTTCTCCACTGCTAAACGAGATGGCAGCACGGACAGCCCGCAAAGAGTACTGTGGCCGATGTGCAGTGAGGAAATGTCGGCCGGTGTGCGCACGCCATGCAATCTTTCTTAAACGATTTTATAGAAATTATTCAGTAAAAAAAAATCTTTTTGCGTTACTTATACCTTTACATGTCAGATCCACTATGCCGTGTCCAGCATTTCGTCAATGGTCATAGTTATCGTGATATTTGCGCTTACGTAATACACTGCGTAAATTTCGAAAAAAGTTTGCAACGAAAATCAGGGGTTTCTATGATTTTGCCTTTGGTGCATATTACATTATATTTTATTGCGTCGGAAATTTAACTAACATACTAAATCTTTCTATAGACTTGGGTAGAGGTCTTGATCATTACCAACCTCGACAAAATTGATCTGATATAACACACCCATTTGCGATCACGCAAGCCAGCGATAAAGCCAGAACGAAATATCCAGAACATTCCTCATAATTCATAAGCTGTTTGAGGTATCAAAATGATCTTTTTGCAAAAGATAGCACGCTGAGAGGAGACTATTTTTTCATATGGTAATACTAAATTTCAGATTTAGCATGTTATTCCACTTACTACAGACCTTTTCGATGGAAGTACGTAATTATTTATAAGGGCCATCGATTGCTGATGAAACGAGAAATACTGTGGATTTTGGATCAACATTACTGAAGACCTTACAGAGGATGTGCTTTCTCATAAGCTATTGAACTTACTTTTCCACCATTCGTCACTTAAAATTAATAAACCACTGTTTCAGAATTTTGTAGTAGTCTACACAACAAGTAGCACGTGCGCCAAAATATTATCTCAAATGTGCTATGGCAAAAGAAGCAAATTTTAGTATGACATTAAAGAAATTAGTTTCCTCCCCCTTACCCAGTGTGGCTTCCGACCCTCCTTCTCTGCTAAAGACCAACTCCTCAACCTCATTCACCTTCTGTCCCTCCAGCTCAACTCCCGTCGCTCCGCCATTTTAGTTTCCCTTGACCTCCAAAATGCCTATGACCGTGTATGGCATGCCGGTCTCCTCTTTAAACTCCAAACCTACGCCCTGCCTATCAATTTTGTCCGTCTGGTCGCTTCCTTCCTCTCGCACCGTCCTTCCTATGTCACCCTCCACAACACCAACTGCCGTATCTTTTATCCCACGGCTGGCGTCCCCCAGAGTTCTGTCCTCTCCCCTCTCCTGTATCTCTTGTATATGGCTGATATGCCCAAGCCCACCAGTCCACCTTCTCCAGTATGCTGATGACACCGCCTTCCTGGCTCTCTATCCTACCCTTCAACGGTCCCAATGTACCCTCCAAACCCACCTTAACTAGTTCACCACTTGGTGTAACCAGTGGTTCCTCCGTCTCAACCCCTCCAAAACCCACGTAATCATCATAGGCCGCATCACTCGCTCCTTTCACCTCCATTAGTTCTACCTCACCCTTTATGGTCGTCCCATCCAGCTCACCCTCACACTGAAATACCTTGACCTCACCCTCGACTGACACCTTACCTGGACCCCTCATCTCCAGACCGTCCAGCAGAAAGCCCATTCCCGCCTCCGCCTTCTGAAACTCCTGTCGGGCTGGACATGGGGATTGCATCCTTCTACCATCCTCCACATCTACAAATCCCTCATTCGTCCTATCATCTGTTACGCCAGCGTTGCCTGGATCTCCGCCCCCACCCGTTTTTACAAGGCCTTCCAAATCCTTGAACACCATGTGCTCCGCCTTGCCTTCCGTATCTGCCTTCCTTCCCCCACACGGCTCCTGTATGAACTGATCCCCTTCCCCCACGTCCTCCTGTTCCTCCAACATCTCCACATCCTTTACATTGTCCGCAGGCTTGATCCCCCCTACCCTCTGGTTTCCTCCTTCCTCTCCACCCCCCGCCCATTGCCGCGCCTCTATCGCTGTATCCCTCCCTCTCTCCACTGCCACACCCTCCATCTCCTTCATCAGGGCAATTTCCAACGCCTCCCCCTCCCAGATGACGAACTTCGCAGTGACATCTATTCTTCCTTCCAACTATAACCTGGCCTTGTTCCCCCCCCCCCCCCCCCCAGGACCCCCTTTTCCTCTCCCCTCCTTCTCCCAGAGCGGATTTTCCTCCTTCCCCCCCCCCCCCCGCCCTGAGACCCTGCCTGCTCTGTCTGCAAATCTGCCAAACCATTTATTTTTGTAGAGAATAACAGTGGTCCTATCACATGTCCTTGGGGCACTCCTGATGGTACCCTTGTCTGTGATGAACATTTGCTATCAAGGACAACAAACTGGGTTCAGTTTCTTAAGAAGTCTTTGAGCCACTCACATATCTGTGAACCTATTCCATATGCTCGTAGCTTCTCTAATATCCTGCAGTGGGGCACCATCTCAAACATTTTCTTAAATCTAGAACTATGGGATTTGCATGGTGCCTTTCATACATAGTTCACAGTACATCATGTGAGAAATGGGCAAGCTGAGTTTTGCACAGGTGATGCTCTCTAAAACATGGACATAAGCTTCTGAGTCTCAACAAGATTTATTATATTCAAACGGAGGATGTGTTCAAGGATTCTGCAGCAAACTGATGTTAGGGATAATTCTGTGAGTCTGTTCTTTTGCCCTTGTTATACACAGAAGTAACCTACACTTTTTTCCAGTCACTTGAGACTGCATACTGGGGGAGAGATTAGTCATAAATGTAAGCTAAGTAAGGGGCCAATGCTGTAAGTACTCTTTATAAAACTGAATTCGGATTCCATCAGGCTCTGGCAACATATTTGTTTTTAACTCCTTCAGTTGTTTCTCTCTGACAGGAATGCTTATTACTATGTCATCCATACAGGAGTCTGTTCTGTGCTCAAGCAACAGTATGTTTGTATCATTCTCTTGCATAAATGATTCTGATGTGTGAACAATTTCTTGGACGTGAAATTCAATATTTCAGCTTTTATTTTGCTACCTTCAACTGCCATAACAGACTTGTCAACAAGTGACTGGATGGAAGCTTTAAACCTACTTAGCTTGTTCAAAAAACTTTTATCCAGTTTAACAAACATTGTGGCAGTCACATTTCACTGCATTTCTGAATCCTCATGTACTTCCAAAGATTTTTACTTTTAGAGGGCTGACATCTATTGTAACAGGATTCAACAGCACATCTAAAATTGTCAGCTGTCTGCAAGGTATACAGTTGCATTATCAACAATAAAGCACCATTTATGTTAACATCCACTCCTAACTTTTCAACAGTGTCCAAGAAATCAGTAAAATGTTGTCATACATAATATCTAGGCTACATTTCATGAAGAATGAGCCATTTGAGCAGTATTTCTATGAAAGTAGGTCCTTTGGATGCATAGACTGATTCAAGTTTAAGCCATGCCCGATGTGATGTAGCACAGTTCTTTACTTCCTTCAGCTTGGTGGGACTGACACATAAAATTGACTATGTCTTGTTTCTCTGTCTGCCACTACCCATTCTATGTAGTGGCATGTTTCTACTGTTAATTTTTCATGTATTCGAGAACTGTCATTTTGCCAATCATGTAACTTGGGCCTATAAACTGTTGGGATGTGGTTTGATAATACAGGCACTATACATAATTACAGAACAACTTGATTCATTATTCACTGCTTGGAGAACACAGAATTACAAATAGTTGACTTCAAAACCACAGATAGCAGCATTTATAGACACCATAGGTATTACATGGAGGTAAAATTTGAACCAACAAAAATACAACAAACTTTAAGACAGAGAAATCCTACAAAAATGAATTATGAAATCCTACAAAAAATGAATTACTGTCAGCATCCTGAGTGGTGGAAATATTTTGATTTTATGTCACTTCTGTGGCTATCAAGCATATTTTCATTCATATTTTCTCCAAAGGATTCCTATATTGGATCTTGTGGCTGAGTTAATTCTTTTTGAAACTTTACCATAAACAAACAAAAATCAAGTGTAAGTACCATGAATCAAAGTAAGACTTCTGCATCAGTAACCAGAGTTTGAAATAACTGTACCATAGAATCTTCCTACAGCTTTTACACAGAATTTTCCTGTCAAAATCTGTAAAACATTATGGGTCAAATTAAGTGATGGATTTTAATTAACAGACGCTAGACCTCTGACAAGAGTGTCTGAAGACAGAAGTAACCAAATTCTTGAGAATCTCAAAACCTCTTCAGGGAAAGTGATTACAGTGTTACATCTCTTGACCACATAAAAAACCCATATTAAATTATTGGAGTTAGAAATGCTCTGTGTAAGTATAATAATCAGATTGTTTTAAACACTTGTGCTTTCCATTGATTGCCGTGACATGTAGAATATCTGCTTTAGGTCCGATTTGATTGGCTATACTTTTTTCCATAGCTACACTGTGATGAATTCCTAAAGTATGTCGAACATGTTACATAACCAAAAAAACATATTACATGTTTTAAAAAAATGCTATTGTTCCTGATGTAGACCATAAGTGAAATGGTCCCCACGAGTGCAGAATAAATCAAAACAGCGAAGGCATGTTTACTTTCAATAGCTAATTACACTCTCTTTAAAAAACATGGAAATGTATAATACACCAAGGTCCAATTGATAATTACTAGCCACACATCATTAAGAAAAAAAATAGTTTACGACACTTACTTAAATTTATTTCATTCCTACACTGAAGACATTTAGGAGTCAATTTTTATTTAATGCTCAGGTTATTTGATATTTATTAATAATATGTAAATCAATTGTTCATACTAAGAAATTCATCAGTGCAGTGTGAAGAGGTGGAGACAAGAAAAGCTTTTAGACTTCTCAAAGGGAACATTATCAGTAGCTAAAGTTTTTATGGCTGCTGAAAAGTTATTAAAAATGTGTGCTCTAGGATAACAATCATTTTATGAACCAAAGTCAACTACTGCATATCTTTATGGAGGTTATTCTTATTTTTAGTAGTGATTCTGTGAACTGTCAATTTCAAAAAGATATACATTATTTATGACAAAATTAACTAAGGAAAGATATTTTGAGAACCATTAATTAGTGCCCCCATTACTTGAACATGACTCTTCAGAACATTATTGAGTGAACACCACAAATAATTTGTATTTGTCACTTTTGTACTCAGAAAACTTTAGCTTGGCTTGATGAGTTATCACAAAATAATGACAAAACTATGGAATGGAAGTAAATGCTATTTGCTATCTTTTTTATGTGTGTATCACCTATGGGTGACCTCATTTGTGTTTCAAATGAATCATTCATCTGAAACATGATGTAACTGCAGTTTCTTTTCTATGACCCATAGTTCCTGATTTCCTCTGGGTTGCTGACAGTATTCACTAAAATTATTCTATTTAATAAAAATAACAGTGTGTTGTGTGGCTGCCAGCCCGTGCATACCTTTTACTTTGTGGCACAACAGTAGTTTACCTGAAAACATAGCTTCTTATTTTCTCAGCAAACTTCTTATTTTGTCCTGCAGCTGGACAGACTTCATTTGAAACTTTTCCTACAGTGGAATACTGTGTGGTTGTAATGAGGAGCTGAATCTCTGCCCTTCACACCAAAAAGTAACAGTCCTAAGCAGTGACCTATGAAAGTATATTTTATACTTGGTACAGATACTTTCTGTTTATATCTGTCAAATAACACCAAAGATGTTTCTTCCTTGTGTATTATATGGTGATGTTAACATCTACCTGCGTACATGTGTACTATTAACTGTGAAAGAAGATCAAACATGGTTTTATGTTCCAGCCTATTGTCCCACTATGAATTAAGTCAAAGCCCCTGTTCTCAGTGTGGCATATACACTATGCTGTATCACATTTGAGGTATCACTGAGTTGTGGGGATGCTACACACTTTTCAAGATGTTGGTTTAAGTGATTTGTGTGTGAAGAAAAGGAAAAGGAGAGTACTAGGCTTACCAGAAAGTACTTATTTACCATATGAAATTGAAGAGTTGCATACATTATCTTCTTCAGACAGAAAAAAGGTACTTAAATGATTATATATTTACCTAATTAGCAAAATCAAATTGATTTCCAACAATACTATATTCTGCATTACTATGTAATTTATAAACTTATATACAACCTAAAATCAAAAATAGGCTCATCATATGCAGAGTCAGATCCTGGAATTTTTTCTGGGGGGGGGGGGGGAGGGGGGGGGGCGGCGGCATGGGCTGAGTTCATAGAAATTTTATATCACAGTGCCATCTCCAAATAATGTACAGTAAATGAAGGTGTTTTTATAATCTGTTATAATACTGTGTGCATGTTTGGAGTTTACAGTGCTGAACAGTGAGTTTGTCAGTCCCCTGTTATAATGCAATAGTGAGAAAGTTTTTGATACTGAAAGCTATGTAGCAAATAATTTTTTTGAGGTTAAGAAGAAACAAGTGTAGTTCTGATAATCTCTCCTTCCTTCCCCCTAGCCCCATGATTTATGCTTGCTATCATGTATGGTGACAAATTATTTACTAATTTTATCCAGAGGAATAAGAATGTATTTTCACTAATGTTAAATTTTCTAATGAATTTGAGTCTTCACAATGTTTAATACAGAAGTGTTCCACTTCTGATAACTTTGCACCTTTTGCACAGTGTGCGGTGTAAGTGAAAGTAATAAACGTTTTGTGTGCATTAAATCAGATGTAAAACATATTGCCTGACAAAAAAGTTAAGCACCCAGGATATATGGTTGGTTGATAGTGTAACTTCATACAGGTGCATACATGTGGTGGCTCTGTAACTGATTAGAATTGCAACTCTCTGTGACAGGTACAATGACCACTGCAGTGAATTAGCCTTGTTCATGTTTACCACTGTTACCATGTCTGGTAGGGAATATAAGGAGTATGAATAACATCAGATACTGAGAGATCACTGAAGAATATGGAGATGTTGTGTAGTCGTATGAAACAGTGTTCTCTGCACCTAACAGAGTTTGAAAGGGGCCTCAATGTGGGTCTCCATTTATCTGGCAGTTCAAATTGTGCAATATCCAGATTTGTCATATTTGTGGGGCATTCAGATGTGACAATGGTCACTTGTTGGACTGGATGGGAACATCATGTTAAGCATACTAATCATCATGGTTCTCACTACGACAATGAAGCTTCACTATATTGTGCAACAGCATCATCATAACCTCTTCAGAACTGTGCTTCCCATCTGAGAAGTAGTAATGGACTACTGGCAACATTCTGTGTCATTTCATACTATTGGTTGGATACTAGCAGCAGCCAAACAAATAAATTACTTTCCCATATGTAGGCTGGTGGTAACACAATACTCAGAGCTGCATTTGGAGTGAAGCTTTGACCAGTAAGTATGGACTACTGGGAGCAGCTTTGCATTGTGTTCAGTGTTGAATCATGGTTGTGCACTACCCTGGATGATCGCCGTTGGTGGGTACAATGGGAACAAGGGGAGAGGTCTTATTGTACCGATGTTTTTGGAGATGCACGGAAATGTTACTTCTGGGATCCTGGTGTGTGGAGACATCATGTATTATGACTTCAGGCCACAGATGGAAGTGACCGAGGGAATTATGATGGCACAACAGTATGCCACAGATATCTTGCATCCTCACGTTACCTCATGCGACAGTATCATTGGTGCCATTTTTCAGCAAGTCAGTGCTCATCCACACATGGCAGATGTGTTTTAGAACTGTCTACATGATGTTGAGGTTCTCTCATGATGGTCAACAAGATCCACAGATTTCTCCATCATACACCATGTGTGGGACCAACTTGAACATCCATTCCCGCATTAGTGCCACTCTCCAGGATATCAAGGAGCAGTTACAGTAATTGTGGGCCAGCTTGCCTCAGGATATGATATGATGGCTTTATGACACCCTTCTCAACAACATCAGTGCACATATCTAGGCCAGAGTGGGTGTAACATTGTACTTCTAAGTGGGCTCATACTGCCAAGTCATTCATAAATTTGACTTAATATCGTAATAAGTGAAATAACAGCCTGTGCCCTCTCAACCCTTAAAGTTTCATTCCATTTCCTCCTCCCCTTCTGCATGCTTGACTTTTTACATCAGGAAGCATGTTTTTTAAACAACTCTTCTTTGTTAATTGCCCCACCTGCTCCACCTCAATATCCTCCTCCTATACATGAGTTCACAGACATCTGAAATGAATCCTTCTCTCTATTTATTAAAACTTTTATTAAGATATTGATAAATGAGCCTCATTATGATGATGAAATGGAATCACCTGATTTACAAACACCATTTCTGTAAAACATTTGATACTCTGAAAACTGGTTTGTGATTAGACTTTCAAAATCATATCACACTTGACAAATAACCATGAAAGTAAAAACAGATGTCCTTTCTCTTAAAGCATAGAGACTTGTAATGATGTTCCCCATTTCACAGGATTCTAAGTGTAAATGATTAAAGATGCAGAGTAAGTACAAGCTTGGGTTCTACAATGCTCTCAGTCAATCATACAAAGTATAAACAGATGGACATTGTTAAACCACATGAACAGTATACCCTCACATCAAGCTGTGGCAATGAAAAAGAACGTTTTACTGTGATATTATTATTCATGTAGGGAATGATGTAATGATTGTATTGTGTGTGTGAAATCAGATGAATGAATATATTGTCACAGAAAAACCTGAGTAGCACAGTCACTGTAGTGTAGTGGTTATGATACTAGACTGTTGCATGGAGGGTCGTGAGTTAAAAACTCACCTAAACTGTAAAATTTTAATTTCTATATTTGGTTCAAATACATTCTAGAAGTATCCACAATTGTCAAGAATCATTGTACTGGAATGTTCTGTAACTGTATATACACTGTATGTGTTCTGGCCAGAGGCAGTTCACTCCACACATTTGTATGTGCAATTGCTGAATGAACCTTTGTTAAGAGAAGTCAGTGTTCGCCATTCACCTAATTACAACTTCTTCTACGTGACATTATTCTGGTGGAGACGCTGGGTACTGGAACTTGTGATAGCGCACATTATCAATGACATAGTGACTCCCATCAGGCCATGACAGAGCCATCGTTTATGTGGCGAGAAACCCGAGTTCGAGCCATATTCAACAGATCGCAATCTATCAGAGACAGAAGAGGAAGAAGAGGACATAACGATGAAAGCAACTGTGTGTCACCACATGTGACATCCCTCCGGGTTCTCTGGTGATGATGGCCAAGGTCTAAACAAGTGGCTGAAGGTATATGAGTGTATAGCCAAATTTAACAAATGGGATGACACCGTGTGTTTGGCTAATGGACTTTTCTACTTGGAGCACACTGCCAAGCAATGGTATGAGAACAACGAGGAGAAGTTCACAAGCTGGGAAGTATTCCAGGTGGATCTGCCTCAGTATTTCGGCAACACATAAGACAGAAGTGCAAAGCTGAAGATAAATTAAAGTGCAGGGCACAGTGTCCAGGAGAAATGACAGCATCCTACATTCAAGACATCTTGGAGCTGTGTAAAATAGTGGATCCTAGAATGAAGGAGGAAGATAAGGTTGCCCATCTCATGAAGGGTCTTGCTGAGGAGACCTACTCCTGAAGGAGGTTTCAACAGCAGACGACTTCATAAAATAGTGCCAGTATATCGAGAAATTGCATCAAAAAAGAATTACATGCAAGAAGTTAAAACGGCTTTGAAATGTTGTACTGATGTCTGTGATGGAGGAAGAAACTGATTTCACAAGTGTTCTTTGTCAGATAGTGAGAGGGGAAGTTCAGAAGGCACCTGAATTGCATGGCGAGCAAAAAACCGAGATGCTTCAAGGGGTCATAAGGGAGGAAGTGGAACAGACATTGAACCCAATCTCTCATCCTTCATTTCCCTTTAAAACAGTAAAAAAAAATTGAGATCCAGGCAAAGTTACGTTCCTACAATGCCGCATGAGGAACCTGTTTGGGCAGCAAGGAAGGCTGACGTCTGAAGGACCCAGAATAACTAACCCATAGGTTTCCACTGCGGATGATCGGGACATGTGGTGCGCTATTGTTGAGAAAGGCAGTGGGTATTTGATGACGCCCACACCAGAAGACAGCAGACCGATCTTGGCAGATGCCAACTCCGGGACAATGAAGATGAACAGGAAGATGTGGATGCAGAAAGAACACTCCCCAATACCCCGATCAAGGTCCTCATCACCGTTTAGAAGTTCTAGCTGATCACCCAGCTGCTGCAACCTGGAAAACTAAAGGGTGCAACCTTCCTTGTAGCTGAGGCCGCTGAAGAGAAAAATCCTCCGTCGTCAATCACTACAAACAAAACTGATAGGAAACTATATCGATATCCTCATGGAAGGCTGACCAGTCCAAGCTCTTGTGGACTCTGGAGCATCATATTCACTCATTGTGGAGGAGTACCATCACCAGTTGCAGAAAACCGTATTCATTGACAACAAAACATCTCTGCTGAAGGTGGCTAATGTGAAATATGCTAAACCTACTGGAAGATGTGTCATTCATGTTGGTACAAGTGGCCATACACAGCCCTTAGAATTCATCATTTTACAAGAGTGTAGTTATGACGTCATTCTCAGATGGGACTTTTTGAAACCTTCCCAGGCAATTATAGATAGTGGTCGCTCGAAGATTATGTGAGACGAGATGAGATACTGTGGACAGAGATGCGCATCCGCGCAGACAGTGGTACAAAGGTAACTGTCATGTGTCATGCTATGCATCAACCCATGGATCTTGTAGTGGAATGTAAGAGAACCACTGAAGAATAACTTTGTCATCCCGGCCTCTGCCGTCTTGTTTAAGAATGGATTCAGTGAATTGTGGACAATTAATTGTCGCTGAGAACCACAGATCCTCCCAAGATGCATGTGCATAGCGAATGCTGAGCCATTAATTGAAGAACAGCTGAGTGTCATAGAAATCTCCCACGCCGAGTCTCTGGGTGAAATTAGTGCTACCACTACAAGACAAGATAAGATATTATCCCTCGACTATCACCAGATCTCACTAAGGAACAACAGAAGAAGCTACTTGCCATTCTTCAAGAGTTCTCTGAATGCTTCAACCCACAGGTGAAGAGGAAATTAGACAAGTCGATGGTGAAGCACCAGATTAGCACTGGAGATCCTCAACCAATAAGCTAGAGAGCATACTGTGTGTCAGCAATGGAATGTCAAATAATTCGCGACGAGGTAGAGAAAATGATGATAAATTACATCATTCAGCCTTCGCAGAGCCCATGGTCGTCACCAGTGGTTCTCATCAGCAAGAAGGATGGCAGTTGGAGCTTTTGTGATGATTACAGGAAGCTTAATAACATAACTAAAAAGGACATTTACCCTCCACCACAAATTGATAATACACTAGATTGTCTGAAGGGGGCAAAGTTTTTCTCAACCTTGGACATGTACTCGGGTTATTGGCAAATCAAAGTATATGACGCTGATCGTGAGCAAACTGCATTCATTGCCCCTGAGGGCCTGTATGAGTTTAAATTAACGCTGTTTGGTTTGTGTAATGCATCAGCAACTTTTGAACGGATGATGGATAATCTTCTAAGTCACCTGAAGTGGACAATCTGTCTTTGTTAGTTAGATGACATTATAGTGTTCTCAGAGACATTTGATGAACATATAAAAAGACCGAGGGTCATTCTTAAGTGTCTCCAACAAGGCAGAGTGAAACTTAATCCAAGGAAATGTCTCTTTGGATCCAAAGATATCTAAATACTTGGACGCATTGTGTCAAACAAAGCTGTTTGGCCAGATCCAGGAAAGGTGAAATCTATAACAGAATTTCCTATTCCTAAGAGTATTAGAGATGCGAGAAGCTTTCTTGGATCATGTTCTTATTACTGTCGTTTTATCAAAGACTTTTATATCAAAGCCAGGCCACTCAAAGTGTTGATAAAAGGCAATGCTAAATTTATATGAGGTGGTGCTCAAGAAGAGTCTTTCAATGTGCTGTGAAAAGCTCTGACGACTGATTCTGTACTTGGTCTGTATGATGAGAGAGCACCTGCAGAACTACACACAGATGTCAGTGGGTATGGGATCAGTGCTGTTCTGGTGCAAATTTCGGATAGAAAAGAGAAGGTTATAGCCTATGCTTCTAGGACACTTACAAAAGCTTAGAGAAACTACTCAACCACAGAAAGAGAGGGTCTTGCTGTGATCTGGACCATATGAAAACTTTGACAGTATCTCTATGGAAGGCCATTCACAGTTGTTACAGACCATCATTCACTTTGTTGGTTGACAGGTCTTAAGGGTCCAACAGGATGATTCTCCAGGTGGGCACTACGTCTTCATGAGTATGACATTACTATAGTATACAAAAGTGGAAGAAAATGCCTAGATTCCGACTGTGTCTCAAGAAACCCTGTGCAAGACCAGAAGAACTTTGATGAAGATAGTGACTGTCTTGCTGCACTCCAGGATCTCTCTGCTGAGCAGAAGGAGGACGCCAAGATATCTCAAATTACGTTTGCCTTAAATCAGTAAGAGGATGTGAAAGGACAATTTAAGGTAGTTAATGGTTTACTTTGCAAGAGAAGCTTTGATCCGTTTGGAAAGAGGTGGCTACCAGTGATTCCTAAACACATGTGCTTAGATGTTCTTCAGAGATTCCATGACACACTTGAAGCCAGACATTTAGGATTTATTAAGTCATATGATAGGATCCGCAAGATATTTCTCTGGCCAGGTTTATTTACGAGTGTTTGTCACTATGTGTTGCACTGTTGAGAGTGCCAGAGGAGAAAGGCAGTTCCTCAGAAACCACCCAACCGACTCATATCAATTCCACCAACTGAAACTCCTTTCCAGCATGTTGGGATTGACCTCCTTGGACAATTTCAAATGTCTACAAGTGGCAATAGATGGATTATTGTTTGCACTAATTATCTGACATGCTATGTCATTACAAAAGCCAGGAAAACAGCCGAAGCATTCAAGGTAGCCAACTTCATCGTAGAAGAAATTGAATTAAAACGTGGTGCCCCAAAGTCATTAATTACAGATCGAGGGAAAGTTTTTCAATTGAATCTTGTGACAGAGAGAAACTGTCTGTGCAACATTCAACATTACTCATCACATGATGCCTGCCTACCATCTGCAAACTAACGGGTTTACTGAACACCTTAGTAAGACCTTGGCTAACATACTATCAATGTCCATCAATGTTGAGCAGAGCAACTGAGATGAGGTGCTACCTTTAATCATGTTTGCATACAACACCACCAAACAAGGCACCACAGGATGTACACAATTTTTCCTGGTGCATGGGCATGAGGCAACGACGATGATGGACACTGTGTTTCCATTACATCCTGATGACATGGATGACAACAACATCGGCCAGGTGTTAACCAGAGCTGAGGAAGCTTGGCAGTTAGCTGAACTCCGAATGCTGCAGGCTCAAGAAAACGATTGCCAAAGGTATGACACGAGCCACCTCCCTGTTGTCTACCAGCCTGGTGACTTTGTCTGGATCTTCACTCCTGTTTGGAAGGTTGATCTCTCTGAGATGCTCCTCAGGCGCAACTTTTGACCTTATAAGGTCGTAAGGCAGTTGTTTAATGTTACTTATGAAGTTGAAGATTTCAACCCCGACACAAGACGATGAAAGATCAGAGATATGATCCACATCCTTCAAATGAAGCCCTATAAGGATCCTGCAACCCAGGGTAAATTCAAAGCTGCAGCGACAGTCACTGTAGTGTAGTGGTTATGATACTAGACTGTTGCATGGAGGGCCACGAGTTCAAAACTCATGGTTACTGCATCAATGATTTCAGCCATAAATAGAAATATTAAAAAAGGTAGGAAGATTTTTCTGTTTAGCAAAAGTGACAAAAAGCAGATTTCAGAGTACCTGACGGCTCAACACAAAAGTTTTGTCTCAAGTACAGCTAGTGTTGAGGATTAGTGGACAAAAGTTCAAAACCATTGTACAATATGTGTTAGATGAGTATGTGCCAAAGAAGATCGTACGAGACTGAAAAGAGCTACAACAACCGAGCAACGGGAACTTCACAGCAAACAAACATAGCCAAAGCCTTGCAGACTAACAAAAATTACACAAAGCGAAATTTAGTGTGAGGAGGGCTATGCAAGAGGCGTTCAATGAATTTGTAAGTAAAGTTCTATGTACTGGCTTGGTAGAAAATCCTAAGAAATTTTGGTCTTATGTCAAAGCGGTAGGTGGATCAAAACAAAATATCCAGACACTCTGAAACCAAAATGGTACTGAAACAGAGGATGACACTAAAGGCCGAACTACTAAATGTCTTTTTCCAAAGCTGTTTCACAGCGGAAGACTGCACTGTAGTTACTTCCCTAGATTGTCGCGCAGACGACAAAATGATAGATATCAAAATAGAGGACAGGGGGATAGAGAAACAATTAATATCACTCAAAAGAGGAAAGGCCGCTGGACCTGATGGGATACCAGTTCGATTTTACACAGAGTACAGGAAGGAACTTGCCCCCCTTCTTGCAGCGGTGTACCGTAGGTCTCTAGAAGAGCGTAGCATTCCAAAGGATTGGAAAAGGGCACAGGTCATCCCCGTTTTCAAGAATGGACGTAGAACAGATGTGCAGAACTATAGACCTATATCTCTAACGTCGATCAGTTGTAGAATTTGGAAACATATATTATGTTCGAGTATAAGGACTTTTCAGGGGGCTAGAAATTAGAAATCTACTCTGTAGGAATCAGCATGGGTTTCAAAAAAGACGGTTGTGTGAAACCCAGCTTACGCTATTCATCCACGAGACTCAGAGGGCCATAGACATGGGTTCACAGGTAGATGCCATGTTTCTTGACTTCCGCAAGGCGTTCGGTACAGTTCCCCACAGTCGTTTAATGAACAAAGTAAGAGCATATGGACTGTCACAACAATTGTGTGATTGGATTGAAGAGTTCCTAGATAACTGAACACAGCATGTCATTCTCAATGGAGAGAAGTCTTCTGAAGTAAGAGTGATTTCAGGTGTGCCGCAGGTGAGTGTCATAGGACTGTTGCTATTCACAATATACATAAATGACCTTATGGATGACATCGGAAGTTCACTGAGGCTTTTTGCGGATGATGCTGTGGTATATCGAGAGGTTGTAACAATGGAAAATTGTACTGAAATGCAGGAGGATCTGCAGCAAATTGACGCTTGGTGCAGGGAATGGCAATTGAATCTCAATGTAGACAAGTGTAATGTGCTGCGAATACATAGAAAGAAAGATCCCATATCATTTAGCTACAATATACCAGGTCAGCAACTGGAAGCAGTTAATTCCATAAATTATCTGGGAGTATGCATTAGGAGTGATTTAAAATTGAATGATCATATAAAGTTAATCATCGGTAAAGCAGATGCTAGACAGATTCATTGGAAGAATCCTAAGGAAATGCAATCCGTAAACAAAGGAAGTAGGTTACAGTATGCTTGTTTGCCCACTGCTTGAATACTGCTCACCGGTGTGGGATCCGTACCAGATAGGGTTGATAGAAGAGATAGAGAAGATCCAACGGAGAGCAGCGCGCTTCATTACAGGATGATTTAGTAATCGCGAAAGCATTACAGAGATGATAGATAAACTCCAGTGGATGCATCTGCAGGAGAGGTGCTCAGTAGCTCGGTACGGGCCATACACCGTCAGGTGGCTAGCAGAATTTGGATGTGGATGTAGATGTAGATAAACTGTAAAATTTTAATTTCTATATTCTGTTTGAGTTTATTCTAGAAGTATCCATAATTGTCAACAATCATTGTACTAGGATGATCTGTAACTGTATATATACTGTATGTGTTCTGACTGGATGGATTTCGCTCTGCACTCTTGTATGTGCAAATGCTGAATAAACCTTCATTAAGGGAAGTTAGTGTTCATGATTCATCTATTTAAAACTTCTTATATGTGACAATATTATGTCCATTTGATAACCAGAAAAATGACATGCAGTGATGCAACATCACAAAATAACAGAATTTTTGTCCTGTTGGTACCAATGAACATTGCTAGTTTCTTTTAACATAATTCAGGGCCAATATTATTGATTTTCACTGTCTGTATGTATGTTTCAGTCATATTTTTGTATTTGCTTTATGGATAACAGTATGAAATCATACTCATGTTCATTATTTTGCAACCAAGCATGTTTACTCCAACCTTTTAGCATACTACAGGCACTCCTTATTATCTAATTATCATACATGAATTTGTCATCTTTCTCATTTGATAAAGAAATTCATATTCTTATTATTATAAATATTTTGTGTCCAACCAGGAGCATAGTGGTGTAATTGCTTTTAATGAAAGTTTTTTAATGAAAGTTTATTAATTCAGGGATGTATCAGGATTTGAAGATATCAAAATGTCATTTCCATACAAAAGTAAATGTGTGAAAATTGAAACCTAAGAACTTACAACCTAATTAACTTTGTAGACTAGTTGTTCAAAATTCCCAGAATATGGTAATTTGGCTTAAATGTCCCTAATTCAAAGGTTTAATTAATTAAGATACAATCTCAAGTCACCAATAACTTTTGTACCTTGCAATATTTCTAAATTCTGTTCTGATAATATGGAAGCCCAAAATTTTCTGAACAAAGTGATGTTCTTAGATTTCCCATATTTTGATTTTTAAAAGAAATATTCAAAGTTTATACTTTTGTTAAGTATGCTGTAAATGGCAGCTCTCTTACAAATCATGAAAATTTTATTGCACACAATGGAATAATCATCACAAAATAAAAAAAAGTAGTGCCTTGTGTTTTTGTAAAAGACAAGGATCCAAAACAGCAGGTGCATGAAGCAAATGACCCTAAAAATCTGGGCTTGTTACCTTTATAATTACTCCCTTTTGCATCATTTATTGATGTACCTTTTCTCATAAATTACTACATAAATTACTAAAAAACAAAATGATGCATTGCCAGCAAAGGACAAGACTATAAATGGTTTACACAAGGCAACAAGATCTAGCTGTGAGTCAGCTGCAGTTAGTGGGAGTCCAGTTTGCAGGTGAGTTACAGTTAAGATCAGCCAAGAGTGTGGACTATGCTGAAAGCCTATGTCAAGTGCACCACATAGCAATAATATCAGAATTATTGAGAACTATGTTAATGTCATGATAATTGTGGATGAGCAAACCTTCAAAAATACACCTGTGTGTGAATGAGCTGTGAAAAGTTATCATGGTATACGTATTTTAAGAATGTGGTAGTGATTAGCATCTGGCACATTATCTACAATTATATATTGTGTGGGAAGAAATTAATTATAATGCTGTGCAACTGTGATTTTTTAAAATTAATACACTTAACATTCCAAATTCCATGATTGAGATTGTAGATTCTCAGTTCACAGCGATCACTGAACAAGAAAGCTTGACGCAGTAAGAAACACACATTATAAATGAAAATGTTGCAAATTTTCACAGCCATAATTCCTAAGGCACCACACTTAATATTTTGGATAAGTACTGTTAACAAGCATCAACATGAGATTATCCAAGAGGAGATAATATTATAAAATTTCCATTTTTTGTGTAACTGATTCAGTGAAAACACGTCATACCTCAAGAACTCAATTTGACTGGACGTATACAAAACTTATTTATCTCAGATGCTTGATATGTATCCACTTAGTACTTTTAAAGGAAGGTTATGTTTATACATAAATAGTAAGCATATTTAAATAATTTATGCAAAGTAAATCTTCCTAAATTATTGAACTCAATTGAGAAATCCTAAATTATTTCCTCATATGATTAAATCCAAGGTATCCAACAAATTACTAGCTATAGCTAGAAAACATCCTAAAAAATTGTTCATATTCCAATAAACTTGGGTTGACAATGAAAATCAAAAATTGGAAAAGTGGAAGAGTCAAAATGATTGAGAAAATCCTGTTGAAAATTAATAAATATAACTAACAAGGGGAGGCCGCCAATTGTGAAATTCAGATTTGATTCATACTGCACATAATAAAAGCTCATGGCCAGAGGTGTAATGTGGCAAAGCACCAAGATGCACTTCTCAGCCGTTGTCGAGCAAATCAACAGTTAAAAGAAACCGTTGCGGTGAAATACTCTCTACGATTAATAATTCTCTACAGCGTCGTGGCGCAGCGGTAAGCCCTTGGGTTCGTAATCCAAAGGTCGCCGGATCGAATCTCGCGCTATGCAACTTTTTTTTTTTTTAGTATTTGTTTTTTATTATATATATATATATATATAATTGTTCATATTCCAATAAACTTGGGTTGACAATGAAAATCAAAAATTGGAAAAGTGGAAGAGTCAAAATGATATATATATATATATATATATAGTTGCAACAATTATGCATATAACCAGTTGCTGAAAGTCGTTTGTCGTGGAAAAACTGGCAACTTCGAACATCATTATGTTTTCCGCAAACAAAGTTGTATTTCACAAATGTTATTAATTGTCTTCATAATGTTAAGTACGTATAGTTAACGGAAGACGTAGAAACGATATTCCGAAGCGAATACATATAGCGTAAGTCAAACGTTCGAATTAGAATAGAGACCCCACGAACACAAATTTGCTGTGGCAGGTATGAAATATAAACTCCGTTACTCGCTCATTACACTTCATTGACAGATGTTGAATGGGCCGAAACGAGCCGCCGCATAACAGTGTAGTTGCCTGCTAACTTCGAAAGAAGGTAGATGCGGTCCCTAGCGCAACTTATAACAGTGTCAAAAATCAGTGCGGACGGGAGAGCTTTGGTACACCCTGTTAAAAAAAAAACGGAAAAATGGAGGCGGTACAATTGGAAGGCGATCCGCCTTCGATCCGGCGACCTTCGGATTGCGAACCCGAGCGCTTACCGCTGCGCCATGATGCTGTAGAAAATTATTAATCGTAGAGAGTATTTCACCACAACGGTTTCTTTTAACTGTCGATTTTCTCGACAATGGCTGGGAAGTGCATCTTGTTGCTTTGCCATATTACACCTCTGGCCATGAGCTTTTATTATGCGCAGTATGAATCGAATCTGAATTTCACAATTGGCGGCCTCCCCTTGTAAGTGCTAAATTAATGCTCATTGATGTAGAGCACATGGAATATACTTTAAAAACTTCAACTTTGGTAACATTTTTTTGCATCTGATCACATTAATGGATTTCTTACATTATATTCATGGTTCACTAAAACTGAGCAAAATATGTTTTTGGTTGGTTGAGTAAAGTGTGACAGAGAGCCAGCACACAGCTAGATGAATGTGGGAAATCTACCAAAGCCACTCTCAAATTGGCCAGCAATATCACCTTTTAACAGCCTAGACTGAACCAGGGCAGTCCCTGCCTTTTGTTTATCACATTATTATGAAGCCATGCCAGCCAGACTGCAGAATTTTAACCCTATGGTTGCATGTGGCACTGTGTTACATCCCATGGAGTTAAAGAAAGTCCCAATTCTGCCATGTAAAACTGTGCAGCAGGGGGAAGGGGTGTACATAGGTGAAGTGACGTAAATGACAGGCATGTTGTGAAGTTTATGTTGAGCTGGGAAGTAGCATTGTTAAGACCTGGATGAGGAAGTACAGAGAAAACTTGAGGACACTATGTTGGCATGGTTCTGTAAAGATTTGCGCCAATCATGATTACAAGATAGCACCAAAAGCAATGTCACTCTTTGCATAATATCCGTTGAAAAGTATGCAAAGAAAAAAATAGTGATTGCTGAAATCAAAGTATTTCCTGCCATGTTCGACAATATTAACTCTACAGCCTAATAAGTCACAGAAAAACTTTAAATCTTTGCTAGAAATTTGTGAAAATTCTGTAATGAACAAAAAGTGTGTATGCTTTCACAGATATATAATTAAATAGTCCATTAAATTTCGGGCATGCAGCTGTGCAAATAAAATTTTGTCCACTGATATTTTGGCCGCATATTGTCCAGCCATCCTCAGAGTTAGGCACAGACTGATGACAAGATGCCAAGCACATCCTTTTATGCTCCACCGTGGTGGTACTGCACATGCGGCTCACAGACGCTGGTTGTTGGCAAAGAAATATGCTTACACATGCGCCGCCTGTGGTGAAGACGTACAGACATCTGATTTGCTGATCGATGTATGATCGGCAGTGGTGACTCCATGATGATTTCTCTGCAGTTTAATTACCCCAAGAGCCGGATTACATTATCTCTATTTATTACATTATTAGCTAATCTAATGTTCATAGTTTCCTTGAAGACAGATTCCCAAAAGGAGGAGGTGAATGTTAAAATCTTCGCATCACTGTAATTCATGGAATGCCCTGTATCAATAAAATGTTTGGCCACAGCTGACTTGTCTGGATGTAATAGGCGTGTGTATCTTTGATGCTCTACACATCTCCCATGAACAGTGCGTGTTGTTTGACCTATGTATGACTTCTCACAATTTCTGCAAGAAATCTGATACACACCCACTTTACAAGGCTGTAAATCATCCTTCACAGAGCCAAGAAAAGCTGCGATCTTTGTGAGATGCCGGAAGATCATTCTAACACAGTGTTTCTCAAGAATACGGCCTATCCTCACATGGGCAAATATGCACTAGATCTGAAGGAATTACTATATTTATCCCCATTACATACCTGCATTCTAGATTTTGTATTGAATGCTCTATGAATTTGTTGTGGGGAAAATCCATTCGATTTAAAAATGCTCTTGAGGTAGGTGAGCTTTCTTGCAAATTATCTTTGTCGGATATGCAGTGCACCCTATGCATTTAGGTCTTAAGGACACCTATGATCTGTGAAGGGTGATGGCAGCTACTGGCATGTAGGTATAGATTTGTGTGTGTTGGTTTCCAATATTTGGCATGTTCTAATGTGCCATCAACTTTACAGCAAATAACAACATCCAAAAAGGGGAGGCAGCCGTCTTTTCCTATTTCCATAGTAAATTTGATACTAACATGGATAGAATTCAAATGCTCAAGAAATCAGTGTAATTCATCCACCCCATGTGGCCATACCACAAATGTGTCGCCCACGTACCTCCAGAAGACCATTGATGTAAAACTTGCTGAGTCCAGTGTCTTGTCCTCAAAGTCTTCCATGAATAAATTAACTACCGGGAGGGAGAGGGGATTTCCCAAAGCATCACCATCAATCTGCTCATAAAACTCACCATTAAACTGAAAATAAGATGATAAAAGCACATGTTCAAATAAGGCCAAAATGCTCTTATCAAAATGTACAAATGTGGTGACTACATTTTCTACTGATGGTTTCAATAAGGAAACTAAATATTTGGCAGAAAAATACGTTGGTGAACCAACAGTGCTCGTTATAGGTCTCATAGAGAAGTCCTCTAGACACTCATCCTTATCCATCATGTGAACTTTAGAAAGACCATAAAATCTTGGTGGTACTGCACCTTGCACTTTTAAACTTCTTATGGCTTCCTTTGGTAGTGATGAAGCATTCAGCAAGGCAGCAGTCCTTATTGTCACCTTGTTAGTAGGATCTTTGTTAATCTTCCAGTATGCACCTGAACTAAGTAGACCACATATCTTTTCCTTCCTGAGGCAAAAGGCTGGTAGCATTACCTTTATCAGCACGCAGGATGACTGTGTCAGCATCCTCATGCAGCTTTCATAACACACATCTTTCTTCCTTGGAAACATTGCTTCTTTGTGGATGATGTTTCATAATTACTCAACAGGTTTCTCATCTGATTTCTTCAGCAGAATCCTCTGATAGTGGTCTGACAGCTTTTGCAACGGCACTGATGAAAGACAATATTGGCAAAGTCTTTAGAGTAGGGGCAAAATTTAGCCCTTTACTTAAGACAGGTAACTTAGCTTTGTCCAGATTCTTACCCGTCAAATTTATGACAGGATGCCAAATAACAGAGTCCACCTGAGAAGGCTGGTCCAATCAGCTGTACTTGGCAATATGTCTTTTTGTAGCCACTTCGTGAACCAAGTGAGACTTAGCACATGTCATGCCCTCTATTCAGTGCCATGAGTCAGGAGATAAAACAGCTGCTACCTTCAAATGCAGATGATATAGCTGTTCATAAACATTCTCCAACTTCTGATGAGTAAAACAAATTCTCCCTCTGACAATAGCAGAACCAGCCCTATGTAAAATTCTGTTTACTGCGGCGTTCTTAACAAAGTGAATAAACCCTGCAAATATCTGTGACCTGCATGCGCAGTGCTGCCATGGTGGAGCAAATAAGGCTGCACTTGGCATCTTGTCATCAGCCTTGTGACTCACTCTGAGGATGGCTGGATGATACACAGCTGAAATATCAGTGTAGGAGATTTTATTTGCATGTCTCCAGTCCTGAAATTTAATGGGCTATTTCATTACGCTGCAAGAAGTTGAAAATGCACATATAATTAAATATTTATGACAATTACAAGTAGTACAAATAGTTCAAAAGCCCAGATCACTTGAATACTGTTCACTGGATAATCGGTTTCAACACACTAAAGCTGCCATCATCGGATCTGAATGTAGCTTAACATTTATAAACCATTTGGATATACACAAAAAGAAAAAAAAACAACTGCTCTCATGGTCATTCTTTTCCATCAGATAAGCAGTGTGATGCCAACCGTTGTTAGTCGAGCAGCAGTCATGTACCAAATAGTTTTATCTTGTGACTTCGGTTTTACGTATCTGATGGAAAAGAATGACCACTAGAGCAGGTGATTTTTTTAATTTTTTTGCGATGATGATTTTATATCGGCTGGTCTGCCTCATGTACCGTTATTTCCAAATGGTTTATAAATGTTAAGCTACATTCAGATCCGATGATGGCAGCTTTAGTGTGTTGAAACCAATTATCCAGTAAACAGTATTTAAACAATCTTGGCTTTTGAATTATTTCTACAACTGAGTGATCACCCCACTATGCACTACATGTTGACTGCAAAATTACAAGTAGTATTTACTTAAGAAAAGTGCCTACTTTTTTAATTATACTGGGATTCTTTGCTTTGTATGCCTTAATTGTTCTCTCCTTAGCATCAACAGAAGCCTCAAGTTCCTGTACTTCTGCTCTTTTTGGGAATTCAATTTGTTCAGCACTTTTAACCTCATTTTGCATTGAAGTAATATGGTTCTCCAGGTCTGTTATTGATTCCTGAAATCATACATCATAGCACAGTTATCACACTTTTTTCAGTTGTAAGGTAATTAAAGAAATATTTTGTAGTATTTTAATCTACACACTGACCACATGTAACACAAAATGCTGCTACAACACACACACACACACACACACACACACACACACACACACACACACACACACACACACAAATATTTTTACAAGTTGTTACTTGGTCATGGATCCAAATGAATCACAACTGAAGCTTTAGTTCCTCCATCAACATTTAAAAACTTGGTTCTCTCAGATGAGGCTGAGTGGAAATGATTTAGTTAAATTTATTTGTGGCTGGTGCTGTGCAATGCACAACAAAAGTTATGCAGTTATTTTTATTTCTTTGAGTCAAAAATTACCGAATACACTTTCAGTTGTAACCAGAATGTATGTTACGAAAGTACAATGTAGGGACATGAGATACTCAAACAATGGAAACTTCAGGTAGGAATAACAACTATATTAGGAACAGGATAGATTATGTCTCACCTTAAAGATAACCTTTTAAGTTGTAGACAGGCACAACTAAAAGACTACATACACAGGGGGGCTTTGGCCAATAACTAGATTAGTAACAGTCCTTTCATTTTGCCTGTCTTTGACTCAATGGGTCATCTTTATGATGGATGGCAATCTATCCTATTCCTAATATTGTTGACATTATTGGACATGAGACGCTTGTAGTTAAGAAAATATTAGTTCACATCTAATTGTGCATCATGGAGTGCCACAGGGATCAGTGCTTGGGCCCTTGCTGTTCCTCATATATGTTAATGACCTGCCTTTATCCATCAATAAGCAGTGTAAATTTACAATGTTCGCTGATTATACGAGCATTGTGGTGGATAATGTGTCAACTACTGACTTAGAATCCGAGGTCAATGATATCCTTGAAGAAGTTCTGGGTTGGTTTAGTATTAACTCCCTTTCAATAAACCTGAAAAAAACAAATTTTATCCAGTTCCAGACAACCCACAAAAACCCAAAAGAAATACTTATCACACAGAATGATCAGATGATAAAGCAAGTGTACTTATCAAAATTCCTAGGCGTATACGTGGACAGTAAACTGAACTGGGAACGTCACGTTCTACGAACACTAAAACGGCTGATGTCGGCAACATTTGCTTTACGAATTTTGTCACGCTTCAATGACGTTACCATCTCAAAGTCAGCTTACTTTGGCTATTTTCATTCAGTCATGTGTTATGGCATCATCTTCTGGGGCAATACACCTGCCGCAAAGAAAATCCTCACAGCACAAAAAAGAGCAATAAGAATCATTTGTGGTGTACCCCCACGAACCTCATGTTGAAATCATTTTAAACGACTTGAAATACTGACAGCAACATCTCAGTACATATATTCACTGATGTGCTTCATAATAAATAACCCCACTCTGTATGAAACGAATTGCCTACATCATGAACATAACACCAGAAGAAAAGAGGATTTCCACTGTGAGTGAAAGAACTTTACACTTCTTCAGAAAGGGGTAAAGTATGCTGGAACGAAAATTATCAATTCCCTACCCAACAGCATCAAAAGTATAAGGAGTAGTACATCAGTATTTAAACGTAGCTTGAAAAATTATTTACTGAGACCTCACTTTATTCACTAGAGGAATTCTTTCAGAGAAATAAGTAAAACCCAGATTGGAAAGATGTTTTAAATTTTTTGACAATGTTTACTGTTAAACTAATGTAATATTGCCCTAAAGTAAAAATTCCTGTTTTTATCATTTCCATTTTTGGATCACTTTTAAACCCAAAGTGGGAAGTTTTGATTACTATTCAAGGTTAAAATAGATGCAATAATGCCCTAAATATGAAACTGCTATCTTCACATTTATGTTGACTAGTTTTTAAGCTAATAAGTATGACTTTTGTGCACTGTTATTAATACTATAACAATGTCTTTATTCTATGTATTTTATTATGTACATTGACACGTTCCACATCTGAGTGACTTGCTCACATGTACAGATCTATCGAACAAGTATACAAACAAACAAACAAACAAACAAGTATACAAACAAACAAACAAACAAACAAGTATACAAACAAACAAACAAACAAACAAACAAGTATACAAACAAACAAACAAACAAACAAACAAGTATACAAACAAACAAACAAACAAACAAACAAACAAGTATACAAACAAACAAACAAGTATACAAACAAACAAACAAACAAACAAACAAACAAACAAGTATACAAACAAACAAACAAACAAGTATACAAACAAACAAACAAGTATACAAACAAACAAACAAGTATACAAACAAACAAACAAGTATACAAACAAACAAACAAGTATACAAACAAACAAACAAACAAACAAGTATACAAACAAACAAACAAACAAGTATACAAACAAACATACAAACAATACATACAAACAATACATACATCTATCTATCTATAACTATTCTGCAAGTCACTACAAGGTACTCCATTTTATGAATGATATCACCATTTTAATAAATTAAATATATGAATTCTCTCCCATTTGCTAAAGATAGAAAAATGTGTTAGAAAAACACACATTTAAATTTTGCTTCCTTATTATTTACTTTTAGTTAAATTTTGTTTAGCACTGAGTATCTGAAGTGTTAGCAAAAAATAATGGTAGTTCAGTAATAGTTTCTGGATGTATTAGTAACACACTGATGACAATTTTTAAAAATCGAACCATAAATCTTGTACATCTCTGTACCTTATAAAAATGTATGTATGTGCATATGAATGTTCATCATGTCTCCTAAAATACTAAATCAAATTGAACCACATGTGGTATACGTATCACTTGCTATTTGGAAAGAAGCACAGTGGGAATAATAAGCACCTACCTCTCACTGGGGTGATGGTGGGGCTGAAAAAGAAGCATAATGCAATGTGTGGATATACCCAAGACTGCATTCATCCAGCATTTCAGAATAAGAGAAGCTGGTAGCTTGCAACAAACTTTAAACATAATTTTCAACCTCTATGAAACTTTTTCTGACTGACATGCCACAAAATGATGAAAGGAAAAAATTTTATCAGTTATTACATTTTTCGTGTTCAGGCAAGTAAAACTGCAGCACCAGGCATGACATTTTAACTTATTTCTCTTTACTGCTGACTGTATTCACAACTCATTTTTCAGATAGTATCCTCACATACTGCTGAATGTATTTACAAAATTTTATCATTGCATGACACATGGGTCAGGATACATGTTGTCAAACACTGAGATTAGTGAAAACTGCTGCATCAGACACAATATTTTAATTTACTATTTAGTATTTGACAGTGATTTTGATTCACTGCTAAGCCCAAGAATCAATATGGGGAAGAGGTTAGGGTTATTCAGGCTACATAATCCAGCTGCAGCTTGATCCCACATGAGGTGCCATCACAGCAATCTTGTCACATGGAACTGTCCACTGACATGTCACTTCCTGTAAATACAGTGGCCCAATGCTTGTCAGTCAGTGTCACTAGCAGACAAGTATTAGGCACACGCCATTCATCAGTGGAGCTTTGACCTTACCTGTAGTGCATTTTTGATTTGGGTTGCTCCCTTGACTGTTGGTATGTATTTAAGATGACTTTTCTACACTCTGAACTTGTTTTGGTTTCCTGTTCACTTTGTGAATGCCACCATCATTGGCCTCAGGAATCCCTTGTTTGCTCCACAGGTCTCTGTATTACTGCCAGTGCAAGTGATCATAAATTGTGTTCTACCTTTACAGAGTAGGGTAGGAAAGTGGGTATGAGAACTTTCTCGCGGTGCAACTATTTCAGTGCAGTGTGGATCCTGAGTTTATAAAATTGTTGCAGAAGCTGTTTCAGCTGCAGCAGTAACAACTGCAGCAACAGCATGGAAAATAGTGGAAACAACTGCAGCAACAGCACGGAAAATAGTGGAAACAACTGCAGCAACAGCATGGAAAATAGTGGAAACTCCAGCAGCAAGACAATTCCAGTAACTGACCCAGACCATCAGAATGCAGTTTTACTGTCTTCTAATAATAAACCGCACAAAGTGGTTCAAAAACTATGCCCACTCTTGGAGCCCAGTAGTTTGAGCTTTTCTGATGTTTGTGGTTTGCTGACTGACTACAATGGTCATGAAACCATCATAGTTGCAACTAGACTCAAATATTTGAACAGTATGTTAAGCTGTGTAAGTAAACATACATGGTATAGGCTGCTGACTTGCAAGACTTAGCACACAAGTGGGATGTTTCTTGTAAACAGTGTGGCTCTCTGTGATGATGTTATACATCTTTCTCCTGATAAGTTAGTGCAAAGGCCTTAAAGCCTATTGTTCCAAAACTGAACAATGAGTTTAAACATACCAAAGATCATGAAGTAAATGTGTCAGGGCAAGCTATGTTTCACAATTCTGCTAGTGTCAATGTCGTTGGTAATATTAGGCATTGTAGTGCTCTATGACCAACTGATGAATTTTAGTCAATGTCATTATACAATTTACTGAGCACATTTTCATCTGGCCCATGGGAGTCAGTAGTTAGTGCCCTCATCATAAATGCTGAAACAGAAGTTCCTTGTTCCCTGTTGGTGTATCCGAAAGCAAGTGGTGGTTCACACAACAGTTTCTCACCTCCATTTTTACAAAGGGCCACAGAGAAGTTCATGCCATCAAATCTTGTTGAAACTGTGGCTCATGGCATCAATGGCATCACTGCCATTTCCATTATGTCAATTGTTGCAGACAGGATGCTGAGGTGCTTGTTGCAACTGGACATTAATGGAGAGATAGTGGATCTCCAGTTGGACACAGGTGTAGTTGTGTCTCTAATTAATGAGGACACATTCCAGTTCATTGACTTCCCACATCTGATTCACCTCAGTGCAGAGTGGTGATGTGTAATGGCCGTCACTCCAACTTTGGGGCCAGATCATAGCTGAAGCTAAGTATTAAAATGTAGCTTGGAAACTAACCAAGCTAGTAGTCAACTCTTGGACAACAACTAAAATAACTGGCCTGCACATATTCATGCCCTTTGGTTTTCAAATTCAGGACCAGGTAAATCTAGTTTCAACTGCAGTACCATTCACAGAACTTGATACATTATATGTGGAATACAAATAACTGTTTGAACTACATTATTTTGTGCAACAGGATAACATGCCCATGTAGGCATAAAGCAATTGACAGTGCCTAAGTTTGTAGAATTCTTTCTATTACTTTCGCCATGAACAAGCAAGTTAAATCTGAATTAGCTAGGTTGTAGAGTATGAGAGTGATATCTCCAGTATTGTTCAGCCAGTGGGAAATGCCCATGGTCTTAGTTTAGAAACTAAATAGACCACTTCAAATTTGTGACCATTGTAAGCCTACTGTTTATGTTCAAGGAAATTTCAATCTGTATCCAAATCTAGGCCTGAGAAATTGTTAGAAAAATTTGCTGGGGGCCATTATTTTTCAAAGACAGACCTTGCTAATGTCTACTTCATGATATCTGTAGATGATTAGAAGAAAGAGTGTTTAGTGATTAATACAGCTTATGGTACATATTGTTATAAAAGGTTGCCAGTTGGAGTTGTAACCACTCCTGTGATGTTTCAGAGATATCTTGAGTGATTCATGCATGGTATCCCCAACTGAGTTAACACTTTAGGTTACTTGCTAATTAATGGAGACACATGGGAGCAGCACCTGCACAGCCTAGGAGTTTGAATGACTCCAAGACCATGGTCTGAGCTGGATTTCATGGACCTAGGGCTTACATTAAGTAAAAGAGGACTCATGTCCACACAGGATCATGTGGATACATCACTATCTTACCAGTTCCAAAGGACCTCACAAGAACTACAATTGTTCTTTGACAAAGTAAATTATTATGCAAAGTTTACTTCCAATATAGCCCAGATTTGCCACCTGCTTCATCATTTGTCAAAAGATCATGTGGTCAGAGGCATGCCAGAAAACTTTCATGTAACATGAAAAGTACCTTGGCCCAGCCCCTTGTTTAACAATGTTCTATCCTGCCAAATGTTTAACACTTTCCACTAATATGTTAGATTGTGTTACTGTAGGAGTGCTGTCACATAAATATGCTGATGGCATGGAACAGGGCATTGTGTTTACATTTAAAATTCTAAATGCAGCACAGATGAATTAGTTGCAAACTGTAAAAGAAGTGTTGGTTATCATATACAGCATCAGAAAGTTTCAAATATATCTTCACAGTACCAAGTTTCACCTCATCATCGTTCACAAGCCCCAAATTTTACAGTTTGGCCACTCTTGCCTTCCTTAATTACAGTGTTTACAATGGCATGCATTGTTCCTGAGCAATTATACCTATGCATTCATTGTCACTCCACCATGCAGCACAATGCTGAAGCACTTTCTCAATTGCTGCGTGACTCAGAGACAGAGTTTAAAAAGCATGAAGTGCTTTGTTTTGTCTTGGGTGCCAACCAGTGACACAGCCTCATCAATTCTCAATTAATTACAGCATGTGAACAACCTGTTATCAACTACTGCACAGGATACTGTGTATCATGAGGTTGGTTAGACCACCTATCTAAGGCCACCAACCTGGCATGTTGCACTTATTTTTTTATTACAACACGGTCTTAATGTCACTGACAGTGTCACTTTGTTGGCTATGGATGCTTCTGAATGTCAGATGGCAGTTCCTCTCATGCTCTGCTCCTCCAATCTCTACATTGATGAATGTGTATAATGAAGGCAGTAGTATAGTGTAATGTGTCCTGGCCTAGTATTCACGCCATCATAAAACACACCATCTGGAACTAATTGAGCTGCAGCCACACTCAATCAGCTCCACCCTCGGCTGCATCCTGACTGCCCCAACAAAGAATGCATATTGATTTTGCTTTATGTTTATGAGGAGAATATGGTTGGGACTTGTCGTTGTCCTCTCTGACTCTACCAATGTGGCATGAATGTTTACCACCACCACCACCACCACCACCACCACCACCACCACCACCACAGCAGTTACCACCTGTGCCCTATTCATCATATTTGCAGTAGATGGTGCACCTTCCACTCTGGTTTCTCACAATGGACCTCAGTGTACTGCATTTGCATTTTAAGATTTTTATCAAAGCAATGGCATTGAGCGTCTGATAAACATTCCTTTCCACCCCAATTCCAATTTGGAAGCTGAGCAAATGGTCAGGACCTTCAAAATACCTATGTGCAACTCTGGGGGCACATGCACCAGCTTCCTCATCAGCTACTGGTCCACTGCTGTTAATGGATGTATCCTGACCAAAATTTTGAATTGGTGCACCCTCTTTGACCTGCTGCACCTGGCTCAGTTGGCTCTCCAGCAGTGCACTCAGCCACCTTACTGCACAAGCTCCCAAGTCTGGGCCGTACTTTCAGACAGAACCTGGGTTATCTCAAGGCACTGTCACTGGTGAAAAGGGGTGGCAAATGTTTGGGGTTGCAATGAGCTAGAAGCATCCAGTCAGGCATCAAAACCAACTCTCATCATATTGAGTCACCCACTTTCCCCTCAGCTGGCAAATGGGTGACATCTACGTAACTGGACATGGGACATACCTGTCCAACAGCCTGCCTGCTTCTGCTAAAACCTATGACCTCATGTTTGGCGTTGATAGGATGTCAAGAAGGATCAGTAATAATAGCCAACTGAGATGGAACCACTTCCACCACCTAGGCCACTTTCTGCTGCCACAAACACCAGTGACCCCCTCACCACATAATCAACAGAGGTGGAAAGTCTTCAGACTCAGGTGTCAATGGAGGCCAAATTATTGTTCCCATCTTCTACATGGCTGGCACCCACTCCCCTGCAGACAGGACCAATCTGTGCCCAGACTGGTTGGTGGTATCACTGCCTGCACAGGCATTGGACCTGGCCAGTCTTGTTGATGGCCTTTGATGGGAACCTTTATCAGAGCTCTCACCTTCCTCTACAAAGTTAGCACACGTCAGGCCATTTCCAGCCCAATGTGATGATTATAGGGGGGTTAGTATATGGAGAATAAGTTGGAGATGCTTAGGCTGCATACTCCAGTGGCATATCTCTCCCACGTGAGGCGCCACAACAACAAGCATGCCATGTGGAGCCATCCACTGATGCAAGACTGCCTGTAAATACCATTTCCCAAAACTTGCCATTCAGTCTTGGTACTTAACTGAAGCATTATATACATGCCATTGATCAGCAGAGCTTTGACCTTGCCTCAAATTACATTTTTGGTTTGGACTGTTTCCTGGACTACACATATACAGTTAAGATAACTTTGCTATGCTCTGGATTTGTTTTCTGTTAGCTGTTCACTTCATGAACTACACCATTTTTGACTTCAGGAACCATTTATTTCTTCCACCAATCTCTGTGTTACCACCAATTTGAGTTATCAATCATAAACTGTTTTCTACCTACCCAAAATAGAATGGAAAATATTACTTCCTTACTAATTAACTATTCACGAAATATTTCACAGGCAGTATCTACATATACCACTGAAAGGATCTTCAAACATATACCACCGTATGCTTCATCATTTAGAAAATATGATAACATAAACACTGAGTTACATGAAAAACTAACTCTTCTTAAAATGGAGTCCAAATTACTCAGACTGTAGTTATCCAGTATTTGATAATAAAAGCACATAGTGACTTCCTGCAACCTTTCAACATAATTTCAAACCATTTCTAAACTATATCTTGTGTACATATCCAATTACAAATATTTAACACATTATGATATGTGTAATCAGAAGTTGAAAGCTGCTTTATGCAGGGTAGCTCAATTGCTTACAGATCTGGGAGTTAACTGGTTACTTCCTATCTGTAAAGAAGCACTGTTGGGTTAAGAGGTAGCCACATTTCATAGGGATACAAATGAAATTTCAACCAAATTTGTTGGGTATATGAATTCTTGTTTACTCAAAAATACTGTTTGAGTAAGATCTTCTACTACCACGAGGGGTGGGTGTGTGGATGAGAAGAGGTAACAAATGTTCAAAAGTGGCCAGTGGGAGAAGGGGGGAGGCAGGATGGCGGAGGGAGGGAGGAGGGCAGAGGGAAGAGGGAAGAGGGAGGAGGGAGGCAGGAGGGAGGGCACAGGGAAGAGGGAAGAGGGAGGAGGGAGGCAGGAGGGAGGGCACAGGGAGGAGGGAGGCAGGAGGGAGGGCACAGGGAGGAGGGAGGCAGGAGGGAGGGCACAGGGAGGAGGGAGGCAGGAGGGAGGGCACAGGGAGGAGCGAGGCAGGAGGGAGGGCACAGGGAAGAGGGAGGAACGAGGCAGGAGGGAGGGCAGAGGGGAAATGGAGGCAGGAGGGAGAGGGGGCAGAGGAGAAGGTGGGAGAGGGGGCAGAGGAGAAGGTGGGAGAGGGGGCAGAGGAGAAGGTGGGAAAGCAGAGGAGGGAGAGGAGGGGGAGCAGAGGAGGGGGGGAGGGGGGAGCAGAGGAGGGAGGGGAGGAGGGGGGAGCAGAGGAGGGAGAGAGGAGGGGGGAGCAGAGGAGGGAGAGAGGAGGGGGGAGCAGAGGAGGGAGAGAGGAGGAGGGAGAGAGGAGGGGGGAGCAGAGGAGGGGGGAGGGAGAGGAGGACAGAGTGAGAGGGGGGAGGGAGAGGAGGACAGAGTGAGAGGGGGGGAGGGAGAGGAGGACAGAGTGAGAGGGGGGGGAGGATGAGGAGGACAGAGTGAGAAGGGGGGGGGAGGATGAGGAGGACAGAGTGAGAAGGGGGGGGAGGATGAGGAGGACAGAGTGAGAAGGGGGGGGGGAGGATGAGGAGGACAGAGTGAGAAGGGGGGGGGGAGGATGAGGAGGACAGAGTGAGAAGGGGGGGGAGGATGAGGAGGACAGAGTGAGAAGGGGGGGAGGATGAGGAGGACAGAGTGAGAAGGGGGGGGAGGATGAGGAGGACAGAGTGAGAAGGGGGGGAGGATGAGGAGGACAGAGTGAGAAGGGGGGGAGGATGAGGAGGACAGAGTGAGAAGGGGGGGGGAGGATGAGGAGGACAGAGTGAGAAGGGGGGGGAGGATGAGGAGGACAGAGTGAGAAGGGGGGGGGAGGATGAGGAGGACAGAGTGAGAAGGGGGGGAGGATGAGGAGGACAGAGTGAGGAGGAGGAGAAGGAGGAGGACAGAGTGAGGAGGAGGAGGAGGAGGAGGAGGAGGACAGAGTGAGGAGGAGGAGGAGGAGGAGGACAGAGTGAGGAGGAGGAGGAGGAGGAGGAGGAGGAGGACAGAGTGAGGAGGAGGAGGAGGAGGAGGAGGAGGACAGAGTGAGGAGGAGGAGGAGGAGGAGGAGGAGGACAGAGTGAGGAGGAGGAGGAGGAGGAGGAGGAGGACAGAGTGAGGAGGAGGAGGACAGAGTGAGGAGGAGGAGGAGGAGGAGGAGGAGGACAGAGTGAGGAGGAGGAGGAGGAGGAGGAGGAGGACAGAGTGAGGAGGAGGAGGAGGAGGAGGAGGAGGACAGAGTGAGGAGGAGGACAGAGTGAGGAGGAGGAGGAGGACAGAGTGAGGAGGAGGAGGAGGAGGAGGACAGAGTGAGGAGGAGGAGGACAGAGTGAGGAGGAGGAGGACAGAGTGAGGAGGAGGAGGACAGAGTGAGGAGGAGGAGGAGGAGGAGGACAGAGTGAGGAGGAGGAGGAGGAGGTGGACAGAGTGAGGAGGAGGAGGAGGAGGTGGACAGAGTGAGGAGGAGGGGGCAGTAGGAGGACGACGAGACGGACAGAGGGAGGAGGGGGCAGTAGGTGGACGAGGATACGGACAGAGGGAGGAAGGAGCAGTAGGTGGACGAGGCGACGGACAGCGGGAGTAGGTGGCAGTAGGAGGACGACGAGACGGACAGCGGGAGTAGGTGGCTGTAGGAGGACGAGGAGACGGGCAGCGGGAGGAGGTGGCAGTAGGAGGACGAGGAGACGGGCAGCGGGAGGAGGGGGCAGTAGGAGGACGAGGAGACGGGCAGCGGGAGGAGGGGGCAGTAGGAGGACGAGGAGACGGGCAGCGGGAGGAGGGGGCAGTAGGAGGACGAGGAGACGGGCAGCGGGAGGAGGGGGCAGTAGGAGGACGAGGAGACGGCAGCGGGAGGAGGGGGCAGTAGGAGGACGAGGAGACGGGCAGCGGGAGGAGGGGGCAGTAGGAGGACGAGGAGACGGGCAGCGGGAGGAGGGGGCAGTAGGAGGACGAGGAGACGGGCAGCGGGAGGAGGGGGCAGTAGGAGGACGAGGAGACGGGCAGCGGGAGGAGGGGGCAGTAGGAGGACGATGAGACGGGCAGCGGGAGGAGGGGGCAGTAGGAGGACGAGGAGACGGGCAGCGGGAGGAGGGGGCAGTAGGAGGACGAGGAGACGGGCAGCGGGAGGAGGGGGCAGTAGGAGGACGAGGAGACGGGCAGCGGGAGGAGGGGGCAGTAGGACGACGAGGAGACGGGCAGCGGGAGGAGGGGGCAGTAGGACGACGAGCAGACGGACAGAGGGAGGAGGGGGCAGTAGGACGACGAGCAGACGGACAGAGGGAGGAGGGGGCAGTAGGACGACGAGCAGACGGACAGAGGGAGGAGGGGGCAGTAGGACGACGAGCAGACGGACAGAGGGAGGAGGGGACAGTAGGACGACGAGCAGACGGACAGAGGGAAGAGGGGGCAGTAGGACGACGAGCAGACGGACAGAGGGAAGAGGGGGCAGTAGGACGACGAGTAGACGGACAGAGGGAGGAGGGGGCAGTAGGACGACGAGTAGACGGACTGAGGGAGGAGGGGGCAGTAGGAGGACGAGTAGACGGACAGAGGGAGGAGGGGGCAGTAGGAGGACGAGTAGACGGACAGAGGGAGAAGGGGGCAGTAGTAGGACGAGTAGACGGACAGAGGGAGGAGGGGGCAGTAGGAGGACGAGTAGACGGACAGAGGGAGGAGGGGGCAGTAGGAGGACGAGTAGACGGACAGAGGGAGGAGGGGGCAGTAGGAGGACGAGTAGACGGACAGAGGGAGGAGGGGGCAGTAGGAGGACGAGTATAGGCGGACAGAGGGAGGAGGGGGCAGTAGGAGGACGAGTATAGGCGGACAGAGGGAGGAGGGCTCAGTAGGATGACGAGTATAGACGGACAGAGGGAGGAGGGCTCAGTAGGACGACGAGTAGACGGACAGAGTGAGGAGGGCTCAGTAGGACGACGAGTAGACGGACAGAGGGAGAAGGGGGCAGTAGGAGGACGAGTAGACGGACAGAGGGAGAAGGGGGCAGTAGGAGGACGAGTAGACGGACAGAGGGAGAAGGGGGCAGTAGGAGGACGAGTAGACGGACAGAGGGAGGAGGGGGCAGTAGGAGGACGAGTAGACGGACAGAGGGAGGAGGGGGCAGTAGGAGGACGAGTAGACGGACAGAGGTAGGAGGGGGCAGTAGGAGGAGGACCAGATGGACAGAGGGAGGAGGGGGCAGTAGGAGGACGACCAGACGGACAGAGGGAGGAGGGGGCAGTAGGAGGACGACCAGACGGACAGAGGGAGGAGGGGGCAGTAGGAGGACGACCAGACGGACAGAGGAAGGAGGGGGCAGTAGGAGGACAACCAGACGGACAGAGGGAGGAGGGGGCAGTAGGAGGACGACGAGACGGACAGAGGGAAGAGGGGGCAGTAGGAGGACGACGAGACGGACAGAGGGAAGAGGGGGCAGTAGGAGGACGACGAGACGGACAGAGGGAAGAGGGGGCAGTAGGAGGACGACGAGACGGACAGAGGGAGGAGGGTGCTGGAGGAGGAGGTTGACAGAGGGAGGAGGGTGCTGGAGGAGGAGGTTGACAGAGGGAGGAGGGTGCTGGAGGAGGAGGTTGACACATGGAGGAGGGAGCTGGAGGAGGAGGTTGACACAGAGAGGAGGGGGCTGGAGGAGGAGTTTACACACTTTATCACTTGATTTCAGTGTTTGGAGCATGTCACTTGCCTTCTTGATTATCAGATTATCTTTCTCCATATCTTTCATCTTCTGTAAGAATTTAAGCAGTGAGTCTGGTTGTTCCATGAATATATCTGTGTCAGTTTTACTGTAGAGAAACACAGTCATAATATCCAGTTGTGTGACATGCAAGTCCAATTTAACTGATAAAGCCATGAGTAGTCTTGCAATTGGAGAGAATTTTCTACTCAACTTCAGACCATCGGTTGAATCCCTGTGCAACACTTCTTGCCTATCTTCTTAACAAGGTCCCATAATTTTTGTATTTCTTCTTCAAAACAGCCCCACAGTCAGTTACCCTTTCATTTGTTGGCCTGTCTACAATGTCACAGATATAATTTTTCACCAGTGATCAGATTTCCTCGCATATAGCCTCAAACCACTCTTGATGAGCTGCATCCCTTAATGCATCATTGACACTTACCGATGTTACCTTTGCACTGAAGTTATTACCATGAATTGAAAGATCTGATTTATATGCACCTGGTGCAAACAGTTCAGCAGATGCGACACTTGGAGAGCTATTGTCCTCATTACATGATAAGACATGATTGGAACTGAACTCATGGTCTGTAGTGACTGAAGCCCATCTTCTTCTAAGTCATAGAATGATTCATGATCTGATGATGGCTCTGATTCATTGTTTGTATAACCATTGAAATCTCCTCCAATGAAATTCATGCCCACATAAGTTCTTTTGGGTTAAAAATGTCATGATAATGGAACTTCATGTCTCTTGACATGTGAATCCTGTGATCACTCAGTATCCACACAAAACAGACTTTCAAGCAGTCATAATAGCCTACAAAAATCCCTTTTTTACCTTTAGGATCAAACTTTCCTTTGTTTTGAGATTTATCCAGGATGACAACCTTTTGACCATAAGAACAAGTATGAGATAGGTCAGGTTTTCTCTTCAGCCACTTTTCATGAGGGGTTCCATCATGCAGTCCTTCACCTAAGGAACAATTCTGGATGTAGTTTGCTGTGTTGATGGCTTTGGCACAAGGTAATTGTAGTAGTCCTGACTCATGCAGTATGCATTGAACCACTTCAACCAACTAACAGTTTTTTTCTTTTGGTGAAACCCTTCTGTTGTGATGTGTGTGGAACTGTTAGTGCTGCTGTATTCCTGCTATTCTGAGAATTGAGTCTATTCTCTCACTGTAGTACTCCTTACCGTTTTCTGACTGAAAGGATTTAATTTTATGGCCAGTCTTATTAACTCCTGAAGTTCATTTGTGTTCCTTTCTCATTTAATGAAGGGAGTAGACATCATTTTTCCTTTATGACACACAGTGCTTCTAGTGAGATTGACATCACTGAATTACAAACCTACCACATACAAGTTTTGAGCTATTTTTAAAATCATATCTCATGAGTTCAAGAGGCCTAACTGAGCATGTCAGATTTGTGTATCATTTTTCATAACTTTAGGCTCAGTAATGATCTTCCTAGTAAATAAAAAAAAGTTACCAACTCTGTTTGCAGTAACTTTGACTTTGCTATTATCATCTCATATAACTGCATGAGTTTTCTCCAATGACACTTTCTGGTGGTTGTCCACAGCTTCTGCTACTGAAATGAGACTGGTAACAAGTTTTGGCACATATAAAGTGTTTTGCACTGTCCAGAGTTGACACCACTTGCTGTGGTTGTAATGTGTACACCACCTGTAGCTGTTAATTGTACAGCATTGTTTCTGCAAGCATTAAATTCTCTTGCATTTCTGTCACATTTGTGCACACTTTTGGACTGTTGCATGTGTGTGATGTGTGACCACTGTGTATGCACAGTGGAGTCTCAACACTTTGGAGCATGTTCGTTTACAGCAAAATAGCAATGAGTTTTGTTGACATTTCTCACAACTTGCTTACTTAGTTTCTTCTTGGAAAAGTGCTCATTTTGTTTGTTTCCCTTCTTGTTGGAATTGTTCTAACTGGTTCTGGACATACTGGATAGTGGCATTAGGATGGGAACTGATGCCTGCTCTGGTCCCACATGTTCTATTATGGATAGATCTGTGGATCTTGCTGGCCATGAGAGTAAAACTACTATGGCTCAAATTAAATGATGGATTTTGATTTATTCACTGTAGACTTCTTACTATAGTGTCTCAAGACAAATAATGCTGATTTTTCCTGGTTTTGTTTTTGTTTTGATTTGTCAATGTCACTCAAAGCATGGCAGAGGGTGCCCTGTACCACTACTAGTCATTTCCTTCCCTGTTCCACTCACAAACAGAATGAGGGAAAAACAACTGTCTATTGCCTCCGTATGAGCCCTAACTTTTACTATCTTATATTTGTCATCCTTATGCATAATGTATGTTGAAAAATTTCTGAAAAATTTGGACTCCTTGTTGTGCTATCTGTCAGACAGGGAAAAGCAAATTATTATTTGTGGGGACTTCAATGTAGATTCTCTGATAGAGGGTAATAGGAAAAATGACCTTGAAGTATAACTCGGTTCTTTCAATTTGACACCTGTTATTGATTTTCCTACTCGGGTGGTAAAGGATAGCAGCTCACTGATAGATAACTTCTTTATAGACCAAGATAAGTTTAACCAGAAAAATGCTCAGCCTGTTGAGAATGGTCTTTCTGATCATGGTGCACAGCTAGTTACAATATATGACATAGCTCCATTCAGCAATACTAAACAGTCCTCCAAAGTAGTACGTTCAGTCAACGATTTAACAATTGCAAATTTCAGGGAAAGCCTACAGCAGTTAGACTGGGATGAGGTGTACCGTGAACCTGATGCCAATTTAAAATATAATTTATTTCATGACATTTTTGTAAATGCATTTGAAAACTGCTTCCCCAAGAAAATAGTTAAATATACTCGTAAGAAACCTTGTAACAAACCATGGCTTACTAAGGGTATAAAAATATCTTGCAACCGGAAAAGGGAAATGTATCTGACAGCAAGGCAGAGTAGTGACCCAGAAACTATCAAACATTATAAAAACTACTGTGTTATATTAAGAAAAGTTGTTAAAACATTCAGAAGTATGTATATCATGACTGAAATCAGCAACTCTGATAATAAAATTAAAACAATTTGGAATATTGTTAAAAGAGAAACAGGTCAACCAAGAGCACAGGAAGACAGTATTACCATCAAATTGAATGAAAACTTTACGAACAAAAAGTCAGAAGTTGAAAATATTTTTAATAATCATTTTCTAAATGTGTTCATTAGAAGATGCTAGGCTGTTAATGGAATTTGCAATTTGATACAATTGAAATCTCACCCACTTCTCCTTCTGAAATTAGGAAAATAATAAACTTGCTTAAAAGCAAAAACTCACATGGAATTGCTGGCATTTCCAGCAAAATACTAAAAGCTTGTTCTCAACAGATAAGTAAGATTCTCAGCCACCTGTGTAATAGCTCTCTGGAACAGGGCATTTTCCCTGATAGACTGAAATATGATATTGTTATACCTTTGCATAAAATGGGGGCTAGATCTGACATCAACAATTACCGTCCAATCTCCCTTATAACAGCTTTATCCAGAATTTTTGAGAAAGTAATGTATTCAAGAGTAGCTTCACATATCTGTACAAATGAAGTACTAACAAAATGTCAGTTTGGTTTCCAGAAAGGTTTTTCAACAGAAAATGCCATATATGCTTTCACCAATCAAATTTTGAATGATCTGAATAACCAAACACCACCCATTGGGATTTTTTGTGATCTCTCAAAGGCTTTTGATTGTGTAAATCATGAAATTCTGCTAGACAAGCTCAAATATTGTGGCATAAATGGGACAGTGCACAAATGGTTCAATTCGTACCTAACTGGACGAGTGCAGAAAGTTGAAATAAGCAATTCTCATAATATGCAAAGATCAGCACATTCCTCAAACTGGGGAACTATCAAGAATGGGGTTCCTCATGGGTCAGTCTTGGGTCCTTTGTTGTTCTTAATATATATTAATGACTTGCCATTCTATATTCATGAAGAGGCAAAGTTAGTTCTCTTTGTTGATGATACAAGTATAGTAATCACACTAACCTAACCTAACCTAACCTAAAAAAATGTGTCCTTCTGACTCCAGTAATCACAGGTATTTTGCCTTGTGTGCATGTGGCCCCCCTTACATTTTCTGCAAGATCAACTAATCTATCCTTCTTCCTCCCATTCAGGTGCAGGTAATGACTAGTGTAGCCGGCCGAAGTGGCCATGCAGGTCTAGGCGCTGCAGTCTGGAACCGCGAGACCATTACGGTCGCAGGTTCGAATCCCGCCTCGGGCATGGATGTGTGTGATGTCCTTAGGTTTGTTAGGTTTAAGTAGTTCTAAGTTCTAGGGACTAATGACCTCAGAAGTTGAGTCTCATAGTGCTCAGAGCCATTTGAACCATTTTTTTGACTAGTGTAACCCCACCTCCCAATTGCATCAGCAGGCACAGCACAGATATGAGATTTAGTTTCTGCCAACAGTAAGCTGCCACTGTGAGACTTGGGCTCCATCACTGACGAGCCATCTTCTGGTAATGATTCCACATCTGTAGATTCTATGCCTCCTACCTGTTGAGTCACCGGGACTTCTACCTCTGAGTGCAGCAGTTCATGTCTGGGGTGGTGCGACCACCGTGCTGCCTGTGCTTCTGCAGGCAGACTGGCACTGTACATCACCACTCAACAGAGGCTGGCACCACCACTGTTGGGGGTCTGTCTTCCACTACAAGAACCATGACAGCCTACCACATCTCCAGATGCAGCCTGCAGTGAATTGCAGAGTAGTGCCAGATCAGTGCATGTGCTGCCACAGGCGTTTTGCATCAGCAATCCTTGTCCACCACTGATGGTAGGTCTACCATTGGTCACTTGCTACCTCAGTGACAGCTGGCCTCACTGTCATCAGCGTAGTACAGAATGGCATTATAAGGACTGTGACTTGTTTGCTAATAAAATGTATTATTGTTAATGCTATTTTCATGAGCCAACCCTGTTCAACATCCTGATGTTGTACCAACACCTCATCTTACCCTGTTCCTGTAGAGGTGAACCATCACTAGCATCTGCATTTTGGTGACAGGTACTGGATCAGAACTGGTGACAATTGTCAGCTACAAGGAGGAAGCAGTTTCCTACATCTCTAGAGTTTGATCAGCCACAGGATCAATGTTTGCAGCTAGACTAGAAACAGTGTCTCCAGTTAAAGCTCACAGTGCCAGTATGTAGTGAGGTGAGTGCAATGCCTTTTTGTGTGTGGGGTTCATTTTCCTCAATTGAAAGGGATATGGCAAGTCAATGGGTCCTTTGCCAGAGGTTAAATTGTCTTTGTAGGTTCAGTAGGTCAGGTAAAAGCAGACTGTGCTATGTGGATGTATAAATATAACTGTTAGTTTTTTCCAGTTAATGTGGTAATATGCTTTATCACAGGGATGGGTATGTCGCTTATTTCAATATGGTAATATGCTTTATTATGGGGATGGATATGTCACTTATTGTGTAGAGGCATGTAAGGTGTTAGCCACGAGTAGCAATTTAGGAAGTGAAGCCAATTTTTGTCAAAATGTATTATGATAATGTTTTAATTCAGTGTCCTTTTTGTAGCTAGGTTTTGTTTGCTCTATTGTTGTACTTATTGAATAGATTTTCTATGACACCAGGGTCTGAGAATTGAAAGAAATGTATATTAGTCTGTACCATTTGGAAAGGGTGATGTATTTCTCATTATGCAAGGAATATTCTGTAAGCATTTAAAGTGGTTCTAGGGTAGTGGTATGTTTAACCTTGTGTATGAAGTGCACTGACTGCAAAAAACATTGTTGTGCACTGTTCCAGTGTTGTTTTACAATAGCAAGCCTCTACCTATTCCTGCATTATTGTTTCAGCTAGGACAATGAAAAGTTGTGTTGTTATAGGTTCACATGAGCTACAGTAATTTAAAATAAACTGCGAGTGTGTCATCTTAGTGTTCAAAGTATCCATGCACCTGGCCTTGTACATAATTTTTCCCTTACTTTTATTTTGTTCCTTTTTAATCAAATCAAAAGATAACACACAACAAGCGGGTGTATCACTGTGCAGGGTGAGATCAAAGCTGACCAACAACAAGCTTGACTGGTTACTCAACAAGGATCCGGAGTTCCACTCTGTACCAGACAACAAAAACTATTTATCACATGAAGTGACCACGATTCAGATTCTGATCAAGTCCATGATTCAGATGATGACTGTGAAGAGTCACTCTCCACTGACGACCTTTTTATTGGGAGGGACAAAATGTGTAAATGGAATAAAATATGTTCCAATGTGACCTCGAAAATAAAAAGAAAGAATATTGTGAAAATATTCCCTGTGCCTACACGTGTTGCCAGTAGGTTCACAAGTCAAGCAGAGGCTTTATGAACAATACTTAGCCTGGAAATGATTGATGCAATTGTAAAATACATGAACATATACATTCAATCTAAGAAAGAATGTGTACAATATTCCAGATAAAGGGACACTAAGGAAACTACAAGGTGTGAAATAATGGCATTGTTGGGATTGCTGTCTCTCATCTGGACTAAGAAAGACAATAACACAAATGTCTATGAACTGTGGACAGCAGATGGTACTCGTATGGAGATTACGAGAGCTGTGATGAGCTACAGAAGATTTCTGTTCCTTTTATGATGTATCCATTTTGACAACAAGAGTACAAGACAAGAAAGAAGAATAACTGATAAATTTGCTCCAGTAACGCAAATATTGGATGCCTTTGTGGTAACTGCAAGAATGCTTATAGTGTAGGAAAATTTGTGACAGTAGATGAAAAGTTGCAAGCTTTCCAGGGTTGCTGTTCTTTTGTTCAGTACATCCCAAACAATCCAGCAAAGTATGGGATAAAGTTTTTTTTCCTTCTAGCACATGCTAAAACATTCTTCAGTAGTAATATTGAAGTATATTGTGAAGAACAATGTAAAGGATTATACAATGTTCCTAATTCTCCCTGTGAAGGAAGGCTAGTTACTCACACTGAAGGCTCAGGAAGAAACATTACAATGGATAATTGGTACACTAGCTATTCCTTAGCCAACTTCTTGTTGAAAAAGCAACTAGCATGCACCAGCACATTGTTTTTTCTCAAACATGATATCCCACAAGAATTTTTACCTGGGAAATGTAGGGCTATCCACTCCCCTTTATTTGGTTTTTAGAATAATATGAAGGCAGTTATATTACTTTCAACTATGCATGATTTGGAAACCATTGCTGAAGTTACAGGTAAACCAGAGTTTTGGATTACAATTTAACAAATGGAGAAATCGACACAGTTGATCAAATGCGAGGGCTGTAATGGATATATCAGGAATCAATGCTCAAATATTTTTTCATGCAAATGAGGCAAATCCAAAAATGAAGAAAAGAATTTTCTTGAAAGATTTAGCACTGTCTCTAATGAAGATTCAACTAGTGGAAAGAGCTAATATTCCTTCACTTCCTGCTGACATTGCAACTTTCATCGTGGAATACAAAGATCAACATCTTGAAAGAACTGATAAGCCTACCACCAAGAAAAAGAAGTCAGTGTCTGACATGTGGATGAGAAAGAAACACATCTACTACAGTAGAAGGTAGCTCATGCCATAGCTTTGTTTGTAAAAAATGTAAAAACAGTGAGTACATGTGAGAAGTGTAAGGAATTTCCTGAAAATGCGTAAGACAATTAATGGTTTGGATGGAAGGATCTGTGTGACAACTGATACTTCTTCAATACATAAAACCTTTGTCGTTTTATATTGCAATGAAAGAGTGTTTGCATTCAGTATGTGCTTAAAAAAGTGTTTGAATAGATTGATATGTCAGCTGTGGCAATAGAATGATATGAATATTTCTTATTCATTTAATCAAATAGTAAATGAGCAATGTCATACACATTTCTTGTATTGTTGTTTAAATAAACTAAAATGAAACTGTGATTTAGCTCATACATGTTTCCCTTGGTAGCATACTGATAGCTTTTGACTACATGTGTATAATGTGTGCTGCGTGCCTGCTTGTGTTATGAAAATTGGCGTGCCTGCTCAAGGGTTAAGTGTCTTTCTTGTTGCTCTGTTTGTCTTGTTTTGTTATTCATGTAACAGGTAAAGAGTTATATATGTAATTTACAATGCTACAGGGGACTATCTTGTGTGAAATGTCATGGATTTTGACAGCTGAAGCAGCTCAATTGCAGGCAGACAGTGTGTGTATGTTTAAGGAAAGTGGAAGAGAGCTTCTCACTGAAGAGTAACTCAAAGAGTATGCAGAGAAGAAAAAGAAATGGGGTTATGGATGGATGACTAAATATAGGCCTCAAAGTAACAAATGTGAGGATTTTGGGGGAATTAAGAATAAAGATGAAAGTAGAAAGTAAGGAGAAAGAAGTTGGTAGCATAAGTTTAGCTGAGGCACTGAGCTGTAATTGTGTAGAAATTAAGGAAAGCAATAATGAATCATCAGATATGAGGTATTGTGGAAATGTGGAATCTGAAGCAACAAGGAGTACCACACAGAGTAAGTGTGGCTCAACTAAAGTAAGTAAATGCATGGGTAGCAACATGGGTGATTTTAATCGCAGTAGTATCTATCCCACTGGGTGATAATGGGTGTTGCTTAGAAGCCATAGAGCCTGGGCAAGACCTACTGGCAAATTTATATGATGATAATTTTTGTGTTGTGCAGCATAGAACCATATACAGTAATTTTGTTGTAGATATTGTGGAGGATGCACAGGAGGTTATTGTTGAGGTTAACTGAATTGTAACTAATGAAATAGTATACACACACATTATGTCCAAAGGATGCAGATTTGTTACCATCTGGACTTGTGTTATCTCCTCAGAAGCAGGAAGGAGATAGGAGATGGAGGAGGAAATGGGGTTTTAAGAGAAATGTTCAGGTTGACGTGGTATAATACTTTGAGAAAGGTGTGCCTGAGGATCAGAATGTTACCACAGTGCAAGCACCAGGTCACAGTCATGCATGGTTGCAGACAGTGCAGCCTGCTCACACAGATGGTGAGCTGTTTACTAGTTAGCCGTAAGTTCATTGTGCAAAATGAATGTGATCTATGTGAAAGATACAGCACAAGCATCACACCAAACTGACCACCTGTGACACATGATGGAACCTGAGGGAACATTTTTCCAGTCATGGGACGCTGCCTCCAGTTCTTCTACCTTAAGGGACAAGTCATGTAAATAATGGGCAGGCTCACTAAGGCTCCATACACAGAATGTAGTGCCACAAGGCACCAGGAAGTTGCACCAGTGAGTGGGGGTACAAGGGAGTCTAGTGCTGTGAGAAGAATTCAGTTCATGATTAGCACTACAGTGAGGGAAATAAATAGAACTACCTATCAGCGTATTGTGTGTGATAGTAACACATGTTTTATGTATGAGCATGATTGTAGGGGACTGTTTCTTAGGAAAACATAAAGGAGACTTTGGCACAGAGATGTAGTTGCAAATCATGTGCCAAAGTGAGTAAAGAAACCATCGGCCAAACCAACAGAAATGTTGTACATAAGAGATTAATGGAATCAGACCATATACTGTTAAGAATGATTTGTTACGGATAATTTGTTAAGAGGGGCAAAGCTATCAGCAGACTGAGTTACTTGCCAAGCACAGGATATGATCAAGTGAGAATTTCTAATACTGAAAGATCTATCCAGTGCTGCATTAATTCGAACAAAATTCATTGTGATTAATGGTAGGAATGTGTGTATCTATGATTAAAGATAATTAATAAATAATGTTGCTGAATCTTTTCTTTTACTAATGAACACCTATTAGATTAGTGACACTATGATTTAAATGATTTTTTGTGTAGTAACGATGAAAGATGTGTGCACGTATGACATTTTAAGGAGTAGCCAGTGATTATGTGGATTAGTAGAACACTTGTATTCATTTTTTTGTGATGTTAGGAACATATTAAGCCAATTTACTGTTGAATGAATGACAAGGGATACCCAATGAAATAGAAGAGTTTGGTAACATTAGTATGGTAGTAGATAAGAAGCCTCTTAAAGAGATTTCAGACCAGGTACAAATGGAAGCCAGCAGGCTAATACAGGGTTGACAATACCTGTGGTAGAGACTGAAAAAATTGAAAAAAAATGTATCCCATACCACTGTCAGTATTGGCATATATTCTAAGTTTCCAATAGCTACCTGGAGCTAATATCCAGTCCCTGAATTTACCAGAGGAGGGAGATATTGTAATGCCATCACTATTTTTTGGTGCTACTAAGTAATAATAGCACTGCCACAGCAGTTGCAAATACTAGGCACAGAGAGGACCAAAATTTTCCAGCATAAAGCCAAGCGCCGGCACACTGGTCAGGAACATTAGAGCAGAGAACACTGTGAAGACGATGACAGCCAATTGCACATGGACTGACCCCTCTCTAGGACTACAATGTGAAGGCAGCGCACTCTATGCAAGGAGAATGTAAGCGCTGCATGCAACTAGCCACATCCAGTTATTTTCTGTAATGAAACTCTTTAATACAATTTGCTTGAATTGTTGTCTAGCAATCTGAGAAAACAGGTTTCCTAGGCACCCAATCTTTCACAAGTAGGCAGGATACAACATTGGCGATGAGTCTTCCAATGAACCCAGAGCTGACAGCCACCACAGATTCTATGTTTTCTTTTTGTGGAATTTTCTGTTTTGCTGGCACCTTAATTGGCTTTTCTTTGCAGGGGTGTGTTTACTTACTTTAACAGTACCTTTTATTTTTTGCTAATCAGTGTTTTCATGTGGGCATTGCGTAAATTTTCTTTGCTTTTGTACTTATTTTTCTTGCTTGGCTTGTCTGTTAATTGCATTTGTTTCTCTAACAATGAACAACCGGCCTACCACACCCCTTGCTAAAGGGTGCCTCAGCTGCAAGTGTTCGATGCAACACAGCTAATGCAGATGCTTCAGTTTCAGAGCCAACAAATATCAATCCTGCTCAATGCAGTGCAGCAGATACTGGCTGGTGCTGCATGCCCAACAGAACGAACTACACCTACAGTGGCTTTGAGTGCCATACTACCTTTCTTCCAGTTTCAAGAACAAGACATGGGATGGCTCAAGTGGTTGCAGCAGTTTGAAACCCATGTAATTGCTCACAACATAACAGGTACTGTGAAAGTTCTTTATTTTTTGCTCACAGTAGTAAGTGCAGTGTTCCACCTCATCTATAAACTACTCCGTAATGCGACTGTGAGTGAACTTTCATATGAACAGATTGTAGATTCACTAACTAACTATTGTGACCAACAAGTCAATGTGGTAGCAGCTAGGCACCAATTCTTTAATTTCAAGAAGTGGTCAGAACAAACTTATAGCAAGTGGGTAACAGATTTTCAGGGTATGATGAGGAAATGCAAATTCAAATGTGCTTGTGGTCCTTTATATTCAGATGTAATGTTGTGTGATGTAATTGTGTACAATGTAACTGACGTCAGACTTAGAGAACAGATTTAGAAACAATCTGATCCATCATAAGAGTCGATAGTGCAACATCAGTACAATTCAGGTGCTATGTCAGTCAATAAGTTTGAGCAGCCAACAATTTGTCAGGTCAAGTTTCCCCTGGCTCATGACCAACCCATTGGGCACATGCATGCCACAAACAGTTCTCTATACAGGCAGCTTCACAGGTGAACAGAATTAAGTCATGCCCTTGGTACTATTCATGGTACAAATGCTAAGACTGCCCATCCAGACAACCACAGTGTTAAGCTTGTGACAAGGAACGACATGTACAATCCATATGTTTGCATCAGAACAAACATACATATGAATTCTGTCCACTCACAAAAATCTAGTCACAAGGCCAATGTAATTAATGCAGTGTATTCAAAGCCTGCCTCAGACATTAACAAAACTAGCAAGTGAACAGTTTCTTCAGTGCTACGTCAATCGAACAAACTTTTGGTTCATTTGTATATTAGTGGAAAATGTGTGAAATTTCAGTTGGATATGGATGCCTCTGTTACATTGAGGATTCATACACATATGAACTGTTAGGCGCCCCACATCTGTCTAAATCTAGCACACACCAAACAGCTTATAATGGACAAGCCATTCCCGTATTGGGAAAATGTACTTTGGCTGCCATGTATCACTTGCATACGCAAACTGTAACTTTCATTGTGCTCTAATCATGTGATTGTAAGAACATATTTGGCCTTGATTCATTTGACTTGTTTGGTTTCCACATTCAGGACCATGTGTTGTCAGTGTCTGCATTCAATACAAAAGGCAGTGTAGCTAGATTTCGGAAAGAATGCCCTGAACTTTTTTCTTAAGAGTTAGGGCAGGCTAACAATTTTGTTGCACATATTACTGTGAAAGACAATGCTCAGCCAAAATTTTGTCAGGCCAGAACTCTTCCCATTGCATTACAGGACAAAGTCACTACTGAACTTAAAGAAATGCAAGTTAGCAGAGCTATTGCACCCATACAAACTAGTCAGTGGGCAAGTCCACTGGCTTTGCTCCCCAAACCTTCAGGTTGTATTGACTAAGTCTACAGTCAACCCACAACCTGTGACAGATACTTATCCATTGCCATGCCCAGAGGATCTCATTGCCAGATTAGGCACTGCCTGCTACTTTTCTAAAACTGATTTGTGCAACACATATCTCCAATTCCCACTAGATGAAGAATCTCAAAAAGTTTGTGTTGTACTCACTCATTTGGGGTTCTTTAAATATTTGTGTCTGTCTTTTGGCAGTACTTCTGCACCTAACATTTTCCAACAGCATTTAGAACAGCTGACTGCTCAAGTACCGAACTGTACAAACAATTTGGACGATATTGTCATAGCGGGTTGTACACCTGAAGAACACACTGCAAAACTGTGTGCTTTGTTTCATGTCGTATCTGATGCAGGACTAAAGTGTACACGGAACAATTGTAATTTTTTTAAACAAAAGTTGCAGTATCTTGGTCATGTCAAACAGTCAAGGTGTATATCCCCTTAAGCCACATTTGTTAGCCAGCCGTGATATGCCAGTCCTCACAATATTACAGAATTGTAGTCAGTCTTAGGGAAAATTAACTATTATATTCAGTTCATACCATATGCTGCACACATTGCAGCTCCATTGCATTGCTTGTGTTGAGAGAATGTCCCCTTTGTTTGGACAGATGAGTGCCAAGAAACTTTTCAATGACTTAAAGCTGCATTGCTAAGTTAACAATGCTTGGTTCACTTTGATCCTGATAAGCCAGTTGTTTTGCAAGTTGATGTTTCTTCCTATGGAACCAGTGCAGCGCTTTCACACAGATTTGATGATGAAGACAGGCCTATTGCTTTCACGCTAAAGTGTTGTGCAAAGCTCTGTGTAATTATTCACAAATAGAGAAAAAAGCATTGGGTATTGTATATGGTGTATAGTGTTACCAAATTCCACCACTATTTGTATGGAAAAAATTCTACTTAGTAATGGATCACAAGCCATTGCAATGCTTGTTTCATCCGATGAAGCTAGCTCTCTCGAACTGCCCAAAAATTGCAAATATGGGCTTTGTTGTTGTCTTAGTATCAGTATGAGATGTTGTATCGTCTGACAACTCAACATGGTAATGCGGACACACTTTCACATCTTCCAATTGGTCCTGATACAGACTGACACTACTTCTGCGTCTTGTTGTCACATCAATGCTCAGGATTGTCAATTGTTTCAGTACTTTCCTCTGAACAATGGTGCACAGACCACGGAAACTGATTGGAAAATTTTGCTAAACTACATTTGCACATCTTGGTCTCAATCTTTGCATAGCATAAAGAATTCTGTAGTGTGCTGATACTTTGCATATCAGAATAGCCTAACTAAACAGAAAGGTGGACAGTCACATGAGTTGATCCTCAAAGCTTTGCAAAAAGATGTGTTATAGTTACTTCACCAGGGACACTGGGGGATTGTTCGTAAAAAACGGTTAGCGCGTCAGCACAGTACTTGTCAGGGTTGTGTTGTTGTTGTTGTTTTTGTTGTTGTGGTCTTCAGTCCTGAGACTAGTTTGATGCAGCTCTCCATGCTATCCTATCCTGTGCAAGCTTCTTCATCTCCTAGTACTTACTGCATCCTACATCCTTCTGAATCTGCTTAGCGTATTCATCTCTTGGTCTCCCTCTATGATTTTTACCCTCCACGCTGCCCTCCAATGCTAAATTTGCGATCCCTTGATACCTCAGAACATGTCCTACCAACTGGTCCCTTCTTCTTGTCAAGTTGTGCCACAAACTCCTCTTCTCCTCAATTCTATTCAATACATCCTCATTAGTTACGTGATCTACCCATCTAATCTTCAGCATTCTTCTGTAGCACCACATTTAGAAAGCTTCTATTCTCTTCTTGTCCCAATTATTTATGGTCCATGTTTCACTTCCATACATGGCTACACTTCACACAAATACTTTCAGAAACGACTTCCTGACACTTAAATCTATACTCGATGTTAACAAATTTCTCTTCTTCAGAAATGTTTTCCATGCCATTGCCAGTCTACATTTTATATCTTTTCTACTTCGACCATCATCAGTTATTTTGCTCCCCAAATAGCAAAACTCCTTTACTACTTTAAGTGTCTCATTTCCTTATCTAATTCCCTCAGATCACCCCACTTAATTTGACTACATTCCATTATCCTCATTTTGCTTTTCTTGATGTTCATCTTATATCCTCCTTTCAAGACACTATCCATTCCGTTCAACTCCTCTTCCAAGTCCTTTGCATCTCTGACAGATTTACAATATTCTTCTTGAAGTCTGAGGGAATTTCGCCTGTCTCATACATCTTGCTCACCAGATGGTAGAGTTTTGTCAGGACTGGCCCTCCCAAGGCCGTCAGTATTCTAATGCAATGTTGTCTACGCCCGGGGCCTTGTTTCGACTCAGGTCTTTCAGTGCTCTGTCAAACTCTTCATGCAGTATCGTATCTCCCATTTCATCTTCATCTACATCCTCATCCATTTCCATATTATTGTCCTCAAGTACATTGCCCTTGTATAGACCCTCTATATACTCCTTCCACCTTTCTGCCTTCACTTCTTTGCTTAGAAATGGGTTTCCATCTGAGCTCTTGATATTCATACAAGTGGTTCACTTTTCTCCAAAGGTCTCTTTAATTTTCCTGTAAGCAGTATCTATCTTACCCCTAGTGAGATAAGCCTCTATATCCTTATATTTATCCTCTAGCCATCCCTGCTTAGACATTTTGCACTTCCTATCGATCTCATTTTTGAGATGTTCATATTCCTTTTTGCCTGCTTCATTTACTGCATTTTTATATTTTCTCCTTTCATCAATTAAATTCAATATTTCTTCTGTTACTCAAGGATTTCTACCAGCCCTCATCTTTTTACCTACTTGATCATCTGATGCCGTCACTACTTCATCCCTCAGAGCTACCGATTCTTCTTCTACTATATTTCTTTCCCCCATTCCTGTCAATTGTTCCCTTATGCTCTCCCTGAAGCTCTCTACAAGCTCTGGTTCTTTCAGTTTATCCAGGTCCCATCTCCTTCAATTCCCACCTTTTTGCAGTTTCTTTAGTTTTAATCTACAGTTCATAACCAATAGATTGTGGTCAGAGTCCACATCTGCCCCTGGAAATGCCTTACAATTTAAAACCTGGTTCCTAAATCTCTGTCTTACCATTATACACTACTGGCCATTAAAATTGCTGCACCAAGAAGAAATGCAGATGATAAACGGATATTCATTGGACAAATATATTATACTAGAACTGACATGTGATTACATTTTCACGCAATTTGGGTGTATAGATCCTAAGAAATCAGTACCCAGAACAACCACCTCTGGCCGTAATAACGGCCTTGATATGCCTGGGCATAGAGTCAAACAGAGCTTGGATGGCGTGTCCAGGTACAGCTCCCCATACAGCTTCAACACGATACCACAGTTCATCAAGTGTAGTGACTGGCATATTGTGACGAGCCAGCTGCTCGGCCACCAATGACCAGATGTTTTCTATTGGTGAGATATCTGGAGAACGTGCTGGCCAGGGCAGCAGTCGGACATTTTCTGTATCCAGAAAGGCCTGTACAGGACCTGAAATGTGCGGTCGTGCATTATCCTGCAGAAATGTAGGGTTTTGCAGGGATCGAATGAAGGGTAGAGCCACGGGTCATAACACATCTGAAATTTAATATCCACTGTTCAAAGTGCCATCGATGCGAACAAGAGGTGCCCGAGTCGTGTAACCAATGGCACCCCATACCATCACGCTGTGTGATATGGCAGTATGACAATGACGAATACACGCTTCCAATGTGCATTCACCATGATGTCGCCAAACATGGATGTGATCATCATGATGCTGTAAACAGAACCTGGATTCATCCGAAAAATTGACATTTTGCCATTCGTGCACCCAGGTTTGTCATTCAGTACACCATCGCAGGCGCTCCTGTCTGTGATGCAGCGCCAAGGGTAACTGCAGCCATGGTCTCCGAGCTGATAGTCCATGCTGCTGCAAATGTCGTTGAACTGTTCGTGCAGATGGTTGTTGTCTTGCAAACGTCCTCATCTGTTGACTCAGGGATCGAGACGTGGCTGCACGATCCGTTACAGCCATGCAGATAACACGCCTGTCGTCTCGACTGTTAGTGATATGAGGCCATTGGGATATAGCACGGCATTCCATATTATCCTCCCGAACCCACTGATTCCATATTCTGCTAACGGCTAACAGTTGTTGGATCTCAACCAACACGAGCAGCAATGTCGTGATACGATAAACTGCAATAGCAATGGGCTACAATCCGACCTTTATCAAAGTCGGAAATGTGATGGTACACATTTCTCCTCCTTACACGAGGTATCACAACAACATTTCACCAGGCAACACCAGTCAGCTGCTGTTCGTATATGAGAAATCGGTTGGAAACTTTCCTCATGTCAGCACTTTGTAGGTGTTGCTAGCGGCGCCAACCTTGTGTGAACACACTGAAAAGCTAATCATTTACGTATCATAGCATCTTCTTCCTGTCAGTTAAATTTCGCTTCTGTAGCACGTCATCTCCGTGGTGTAGCAATTTTAATGGCCAGTAGTGTATAATCTATCTGATACCTTCTAGGATCTCCAGGATTCTTCCATGCATACAACCTTCTTTTATGATTCTTGAACCAAGTGTTAGCTATGATTAAGTTATGTTCTGTGCAAAATTCTACCAGATGGGTTCCTCTATTTGTTACCCCCAATCCATATTCACCTGCTATGTTTCCTTCTCTTCCTTTTCCTACTCTTGAATTCCAGTCACCCATGACTATTAAATTTTCGTCTCCCTTCACTACCTGAATAATTTCTTTTATCTCATCATACATTTCATCAATTTCTTCATCATCTGCAGAGCTAGTTGGCATATAAACTTGTACTACTGTAGTAGGCATGGGCTTCATGTATATCTTGGCCACAATAATGCGTTCACTATGCTGTTTGTAGTATATTTCCCACACTCCTATTTTTTTATTCATTATCAAACCTACTCTTGCATTAGCCCTATTTGATTTTGTATTTATAACCCTGTATTCACCTGACCAAAAGTCTTATTCCTCCTGCCACCAAACTTCACTAATTCCCATTGTCAAATGTCAGGGTATGAACACTAGATGATGTGACAGTGTCATCCATGTGTGGCAAATCAGTCTGATCCACCAAAAAAATTCTCTGCTTGGCCTAAATGGCAATCACTACAGCAACATGCACACGTAGACTTTGCAGGGCCTTTTTAGAATACTCGTTGGTTGACTGTGGTAGACTCTTATAGCAAATTTCCTTTTGCTCTACCAATGAATTCAACAACATCACATAGCACAATTTAGGTGTTGTCCTCTATTTTTTGTCTCAACAGTTTGCCTGAAGTCATAGTGTCAGACAACAGACCTTAGTTAACATCAAATGAATTTGAAACATTCTTTGAACACAATGGCTAACTAGTGCACTGTTCCATCCACAGTGAAACGGTGAGGTGGAACTGTTCGTCAGAACATTCAAGCAGCAGATGGCCAAACTTTGCACAACACACACCAGGAATCAAGCATTGCAACTGTTTCTTGCCTCCTATTATTTGCATCCACAAGATGGACCATTGCTGGTGGAATTGATTCACAGCCACTGCCATCAGACACTGCTGCACTCTTCTCAGCATCCATCACCAAAGGAAGGCAACAAGTATCACTTTGCACCACATGATATTGTGTTTTACAGGGTTTTTAGTGGCAGCAGATGGTGAGATTAAGGCAAGGTCCTTCGTTGACTTGGCACATGCATGTATCTCATTTCAGGCGCAGATGGATTGCAGCAGTAACATCACAATCAAATTCTCTACTGTCATGTGCAGGGTGATCCTTCTGTCTCTCTTCCCCGAGATTCATTGGTATTGAGGACAGTGCAGCCACATCAGCCACCTGAGGGTGACATCACAACACTGTGGGATGACCCCACAGAGATGGAGCCTTCACCTCCTTTGCCTACTCTCGGTCCTACCGATGGAGCTGGACACACCCACACTGAACCAGCCGACACCTTCTACATCAGGTTATGGGCCTCAGGAGGTGGACACGTACCCTTCTGGTCACTTTCCAGGGGACATTTCTGCCAGAGCAAAGGCCGGATGGCAGGGTACGACCAGAAGCCTGACATCCCCTGCAGCTACGGCTTCCAGTCCAGCACAGCATCCATGATCCCGCCTCTCCTCTCATTGTCAAGCTCCTTATATGACAACAGTCTGTCACTTTGTGGGGGAGGAATGTTCCTGTGTAAAGTCAAGCACTGGCACACTTGTCGGGAGCATTGGAGCAGAGAAGGCTGTAAAGAAGGTATCAGCCAATTGCACGCAGACCAACCCCTCTCTAGAATGACAAAGAGATGGCTGTGAACTCTATGAAGAGAACATAAGCGCTGCACCTGACTTACCACAGCCAGTTGAAGGCTACCAGTTCTGCCAGTTCTACAGCAGCAAGTCCAAGAATAGTATCAAGAATAGTCATTTCACTACTTCTATGTAGCATAGTCTATCCTCAAGAGATTTCCTATTTTGTCTGTTGCCCTTTGCTTGTGACATATCATGTACTTCTCATAGTTAAGTATTGTCATTTATATTTTGTAATAAAACTCTAATTTGATTTGCTTGAATTGTCTAGCGATCCGAGAAAGCAAGTTTCCTAGGCACCTCATCTTCGACAAGTAGGCAGGATGCAACACGAAACACCATCACATCAGACACAGTAAATACCACCATTTGGTTTCTACATTTCAGCCCAAGGACCAGTGCTTGCAGCAGCAGCTAGCACATTGATGCACCTACTGGCAATCACCATATTTTGATATACATACTCGTAAGCAGTGCCTCAGCACAACATGTGTGCATTGAAGCTGTATAAATACCCAAGATTTTCAATAGAGGTACCCACAGTCTGGTATCACCTACGTGATAGGAGGTCCATGTCAAGCAATGGGGTGACATGGTATTGCAAGCTGCCACCATGACACTTGGGCTCCATCATCGTGGAGCCATGTTCCAGTACTATTTTTCCATACCTGTGGACTTGGAGATTTCCATCTGGTGGACCACTCAGGTTCACTTCAGCCATAGCTGGACTTCTGTCTTGGAGGGCAGCTACTCATGTCTAGTGTGGTGCTGCCACCCTACTTCCTGCACTTATGCAGGCAAACTGCTGCTGTATGCCACCACTCACAGAGGCCATCACCACTACTGGAGGGTTGTCTTCAACAGCAAGAATCAAGGAGGGCTTCTGCATCCACAAGAGTACCCTGCCCTGAATTGCAAAGCTATGCCTGGCCAGTGCACTTGTAGCCACAGATGTCCCACATCAAGTCCTAGTCCACAACTGATGCTAAGCTGTGTCTCCATACTTATTATGAAGATGCTGGTAATTCGTTACCAATGACTTTATATGCTGGAGGACACTTCCACCACAAACTGTTGTTCTACATACATGAGAATTCTTTTAAACTTGAGCCTCAGTTCTCCTACATGCTCCCCAGAGGGAAATGATTTCACTTCTCCTGTGATGTGACACAGCTGACTCTTTAACTTCCTTAGGATGGAAATCTTCCTACTTGTATCAGCTACCCTTCATACTTTAATAATCAATGTCGCTACAACATCTTTTGGTCACTATTACTGGTTTCAGTATGGACATCCTCAAAGAGGTCTGGTCTATCTGTTGCTATCAGAACTCGTATTTTTACATCATTGGTTGGCTCCCCAACTATCTGTCTTAGGCAGTTTTCAGAGTAGGGATTTAGTAATGTTTTGCAGAATGTCTTTTCATGTCCACCTCTTACAAAATGGTATTTTTTCCAACTGATAGTTGGATGATTAAAAGCTCCTCCAGTGATGACACTGATTGGGAATAGTCATACTAGGGGAATGAGGTCTTCTCTAAAGTTTCTGGTTACATTTGGGGATGAGTCTGGTATTGATAGAAAGATTGAGTCACAAGTTTATGTCAATCCACTATCATGGCCACTGAGAGGAACACCTGTTGTGTCCAAGTGCAGTATTTGTGTACAGAATGTATCGTTTATTATACAGCTTTTCTGGGTATGGTGCTAGGTCATGTTGTAAAATAATGACTACTTGATCAAAGTTACAGTTACATTCTAATCAATCTAATGGTGCATTATGTTGTTCAGGGTTCATTACATATCATTATGATGGAATGAAATTATTATGACACAATTTTAAAGCCTAACACATCCTGGACCATGTGAGTGCTGTAGAAGACAGGCTGTGTTAGGATCCATCAGGGATCAATGTGGACCAAGAATGTAGAGAAGTCTACATCAGCAGACCAGTAGCTCTATACATTCAGGAGCACAAGTGTTACACTCAGCTTGGGCAGCACAACAAATCTGCAGTGGCTGAACACCAGAAAGATTGCAGCAAGAAAATAAAATTCAACAAAAACTGTGTTCTTGACAGTCAGGGTTGGTGAAACACAGAATCAGAGTGTTCACTGAAGTATTAAAATATCCTAACAATATGAACATAGAGGATGATGGTAGGCTTGCAGCATCCTGGCTGGCAGCCATCAGAGTTCAAAAGGCTGCACAAACAACTTGAGATGTGAGAATTCCAATGAACTACAGCCACTATATGACCCGTGTACCCACAAGAAGAAAACTACAGTGCACATCCCTACCACTCATGGCACATTATAAGCAGCAGATCCCCACTCCCTCCACAACAGGAAACCAATTACAATAAGTTTCCCACTCATTCCATCACATGAGAGCAATAATATCAATGATGTTAAAGTTGTAACAATGTCAAGTTCTGTAGAGGAGTCATGACAAAATGTAATGGACTCTTGACAACAAAATATAATGGATTCTTGACAGCAAAATACACTAATAGTCCCAGAAGAAGAGCATGGGAACTATATCAAACTGTCAGTTTTATCAAGTGATAGTTACTGTAGAATATGATGTGGTACCTTACCCAGATTATACTTGCATTAACTGACACTGGCCACAAAGGCCTATACAGTGGTATAGAGCATATAAAATTTGTAGTGAAATCTGACACTAGTGCAAGAATGTAGGGCAGGGGCAGAGTAGGGGTAAGATCAGTGGCACAAAATATCATTTTGCCCATTTAGAAAAATTTTGTCTAACTCACGCTGCCGTTTATACCAAATCTTGCCCAAATATTCCTATTAGCCTATCCTTTTGATATGAGGTTATATTGTCCCCTAAATTACAAAAGGTAGGACACAGTTCTTAATGGGGTATATGATTACCGTGAATGGCGTCCTTGTGGTAGATCATTCCATTGTCCATCCTGTGCAGTTGACAGTAAGTGGATGGCCACTAGCACATGTGTATGTGCTGCAATACACCTCCCTCATTCATCTCTGATGTGCTTGATGGGATTTAATGGGGAATGGGCAGGCTAGCCGATTCATTGGTTATCCTCACATTCCAAGAGTTCATCCACCTGCACTGTTCTAAGCAATTGCATAATGTTGCACTGCAGAATAATTTTATTGCATCTGTTTAAAGGTTTTAGAAGTTTTACCAAGTAATCTCAGAACAGAGAAGGTTAGCTGTACACCAGTGTGCCAATTGGAATGTTAACAAAGCAAATTGCCAATGTAATAGGGTGAAAGGTGAGCATTGCCACACAATCTCAGATAGAGGCAGAAAGGCTTGGCCCTTTTAATAACACTGCTTTTGGAGCTCAAAGACACATCACTCATGCTGACATTCTGCCTGTGTCACTAGAACCAAAGGGAATGAGAGTCTATTGGGTTTCAATGAAACTATGACAAGCTGATTGATGATGGCCAGCCTATAACCTGCTTCATGCCACAGCTGTGATCTGCCATTTCTGTCTACTGGATCTTTGTGGGTAAGAGCACTGGTGGGCGGCCAGCCCTCTTATACTGCAGGTAATCAAAGATGATCTAAAAACTGTCATCCCCATACTTATCAGGTGTTTTACATTTCCACAGTATACTAGCCAGCTATTCAGCATCTGCTGCAGCCTTGGTTGATCCATGATGGATGACCAGGGCCTAATCTTCTGACAGTTGACATCCTGGAGCACAGTCAGCAGCTTCCACCTGAGCACATAATGGACTGTCTTTAAGAGTGCTGAAGTGGAAGCCGTGATGTGTCACAGGACTTCAGGGCAAGGACATTCCTTGTCCCTCCCACTAGACGTCTGCAAATAGGGCATTTCACTCACACATACTTGCTCGAGCCCAGCACGAACATTCATGGCTTGCCCATGTATGATTGGTCAAAGTGAGTAGACTGTAGTCAAATGAGGTGCCATGGGGAGGGAATGGCAGAGGCTATCCGATCTGGCATGCTTGCATGCTGCTGTTGTGACCATTTCAGTATTCGTAGTGTGTGTCTACATGCTGGAGTTGCCCCTTACATACTCCCTCCGGCTGATGGACCTACACTCACATCACTTTAGTTATGCTGTAGACATATATTCCTGGGTGGTAGTGTCTATAGTGACACTATTATGATCCATCAGAGAAAATAGCATGCTTTATGCAATAATGAAACATTGGAAACCATTTGGAGTTTCACAAGAAAACCAAAATAATGCCTAGTGTTCTGATTCTGGACGAAATAAAGTTTCACGCTATAAAGTCGAGTGAGCATGGCACAATTATTACAGGACCTTTCCGTTTCCAGCAAGGACTGTCAGATATTGGGTTCAGAAAAGCTTATGATGCTACCAGTATGCACGAACTGTTAAAGAAATAACAGCTTAAAAACGCAGTAAATTGTAATAGGCCTACCTGTTTTGCGTGACTGAAAATATTTTAAAAAACTGATACCTTAAAATCAGAGTTTTCTGGCCAAAGTGAAGAACCAAACTTTTTATAGGCGTAACTGAATATTTTGGTTAATATATACCATTAATAAAGTTGTACTTGGACTTTATTACAAGAGTTACTCATTCCTTCCTGGCATCGTTTACGAACGTCTGCAGAATGAATTACAGATGTCAAAAACAATACTGTACAATTACTAACGTGTTTACTTCAAACATGTAGGCCTACCGACTTCATCACAAATAGCTTCATTATTTCAACTCGTATTTGAGATCGCAGACGCTAATTACGTTCTAAAACGATAAACTAAATCGAACGTGCATGCGCAACGCATAACAAGTCTCTCAATAATTCAAATACCTTTTAATCGTTTCCAAAAGTCCTCTGAACTTCAATTCAACTCAAAAGCTAACATAGGAAGCGCGAGAGACGTTTGGCAGAAAATGGCACCAAAGCTAATCAACCAATCACGGGCAACTTCACCTATGGCCACTCTCTCCCTATACAGGCTCTCTAGCCTGCAGCAGCCGAACGACGTGGCCAGGGCACGCCACTGGGTACAGTGGCTTTTACCAGACTCTGCACCTCTGACCGGAGCGACGCGTTCGGTGGCAGGCGTCGGCAGCGTGCTGCCTTCATCTCCCGAACTGCGCTCGGCACTCGTGGCGACGCGGCTGACGTCGCAGAGCGTATCGACAGGGGGATGGCAGATACCGCGGCGTGCGCACACAACGGCTCGCACGACGCGGGGGCAGCAACCACTGCCGTCCTGGATGTCGCAGACGTCTGCACACTCACACAAGGCGAGGGCAAGGCAGCCTGTGAGCCCACCACGCTGCTGCGGGTCAGGACCGCCGCGTAGGTTAATCCTAAGTCCAGCTGGTCTGTCCTACTAGCTTCGGGGACCGGACTGGTCTGTGGCCTTAGCCCCTCTCTATTATCTAAGGCTAGGCGGCCTGTGGTACTAACATCCCGGGCCGCTGTCGCCTGGGGATTTCGCCCAGCACTAAGGACGAAGGGCCTGTCCTCCTAGCTTCGGGGGCCCTCGCCTGTGACCTCCCGCCGGCCGACCTCTCTGGGGGCCCCAGAGTACCGGACACAGCATCGTGTCCCATACTCACTCTCCCCCGACCGGCATCGCCAGGGGTAGCGGATGCTGCATTGCAGATCCGCTGATGGCCGCTTTCATCTTCAGCCGCGGGTCGCGTCGGCCGCAAAACTCGCACTCGAAAACGGGAGTCTTTTCCGGGTCGTGCAGCCTTCTGTATTGGAGGAGAAGGGCCGAGTGGTCCTTATACTCGCCAAAGGTTGGCCTGCCGGCAGCCTTGGTGACGAAGCAAATCCGGCAGCGGAAGACCTCCGTCGGCAGCGTCACCACCAGCTCCATCGTTCAGGTCGCGGACCTGAAACAAAAAAATAAACGCGACCGCTTCTCGGTGCAGAAATCGGTCCATTTTAGCCCATATTAAGTTTATAAGAACAGATTTTTTAGTCATTGAGGTAATACTTGGGAAGGAACGTAGGAGAGGTTCACAGTCGGTAAGGAGAAAATAGCCGCGAAGGTGTAGCTCTACGGCGGCTGCCGGACACCGGAGCATCACACTTCGGGCCGACGTAACTAAGAATTATCTCGGAAATATAAGATCTTGGGTTCTGGCCAAGATGGAGAGAGTCATAATCTTGTGTTTATCCCCAGTGGAGACCCAGACGTAGCTGGCCGGGGGAAAAAAAGGAAGACGAGCAGAGTGGAAGGCTCATACGTCGCTACCAACTCTGCCGCCGGTGTCGACAGCAAAGGCTGGACACACAGGAGACCGGTCTGCATCTGCCTCCCTGCAGATCGCTGAACCTCGATCGAGGAAGGGCCAGATGGGGCCTGAGCATCTCGCAACCCTCAGTCATAATCGGGAGATAAAGAGGGAGGAAGACTTCAATGCAGGGCAGGTCCGGTAGTAACACCGGCAGTTGCTACCCTCACAGCAAGGCCGGCCACGTTCCGGAGCCTGCTGCTGCAGCTTCGTCATATTTGGGTGCTGGAAGACCAGTGACTAAAGAAAATACATCGCATATCAGTGTGTTTTTTATCCAACCTTGCCAGCATTAAGCTGATAAGAACAGATTTTTATTTATCGAGATAATTCTTAGTTACATTTTCACGAAGTATAAATTTAGGAAAAGAATATTCATGACTCTATACAATGCGAGTTTTACAGATTTAGTAAGTTTAGATAAAATTTAGACAAACGGTTCTAACCGTACTTAAGTATTGTATTACTATTCTAGTTCGTGGGTTAAGCCCACTACTTAAACATTGAGAGACCGCGTTAGGCGCGGGTACTTAAGTATGTCATCCTTAAGAGTATTCCAGCGATAGGCGCGGCCTTACTTATGTCAGACCAGGGTAGGTTGGACCTAATTTAGGGGCTATTTTATTTTTCCATTCTTCTCCATGCCCTGACAGCACACTGCACATGCACGGCTGCCAGCGGCTGGTGCGCCACGCACGCAGGCGGGTCACACTCAGCCGGACTTCTCCCCTCTGTCCGCCTTGCGGCAGACGTCACTGGGGTGTCGTGGCAGGAGGGCGTTGCTTCCCACGCTGGCTGGAAACTGCCGGGCAGTAGGCACACGTTTGGCGCCGCCTAGCACCGCGCCAACCGGGGTGGGGGCCATATTCGGCGGACACCACGGAGGGAGGGCCACCAGGCAGCACCGCACCACCGCTACTGACTCGGCACTGCTGCGGTGCAGCGCGAAGATGGTGTAGCGCCGCAGGTCCCGCGTCGTGGAGGAGAATCTCGACACCGACGTCACGAAGGCACCGACCTCGAAGTTCTCCGACGACTGCAGTCTCGAGGGTCTCGCAGCCTGACGTCAGAGCATGCCACAGTCTAGGGGGACACATACTGGCGGTAGGCAGTAATGTGTTCCACGTAAATGTCGCGGGACCACTTGATGGTGTCAGACACCATCAGCCGCCGCATCAGTTGGCAGTAGCGGCTAGCGATGCCTAGGTGCCGAAGCACTGCATCGTTCTGGCGGTCCCACGCCCCCAGACTGCCGACAACCAGGGCGTCGACAGTGACGGAATAGCCGCGAGCGGCTAATCCGCGCGCAACGTCGGCGTACTTTATCTTCTTCAGTTGCCGAGCGTTGTCGAGCGCAATCCGCCTATTCTCGAAGGGGATCGTCACATCGACGATGGTCACAGTCTTCGCGGCCTCGTCAGTTATTACGAGGTCCGGACGCAGCCCACTGCTGTCCCCTATGACGGCTTGGTTGATCCTGACGTCAGGAACAGCAGTGTTTCCTCTCCTTGGCCGCCCAGCGACTGCTGTCGCGAGGCGGTTGAGGACCGCGTTGTGGCGATACTGCAGGGCTGCTGAGTGCACCATACACGCGTTGATCACGTGTGGGAGCGTCTCGTTGTTGTGGCCACAGCGTCGGCAGGCTTTGTTGTTGTTTGCCCGCCCATCAAAACGGCGGCAGCCGTTGAGAGGCACGACTCCGAGCCTGGTGCGATGTATGAAGCGCCAGTCTGCGAAGCGCGTGTATTTGCCTCCCGCAATGAAGTGGTTGGACGCTGTGGACTCCCTGGTGCACTCGAACACCTTCCCCTGGTCCGGTTTCCTGAGTAGGATGTTGCGCAGGCGCTGCCTCAGACACTCGCGGAGCGTCCGCGAGAGGAGACGTTTGGCGCCCTCTCCCACCCGGACATGCTCGACGCCAATGTTGGCGGTGCGTCCCACGCTGTCATCATCGTGCTGCGGTCCATCGCCGCCATCTTCGAGGTGTCGTGTAGTCCCAGGCGCCGCCCCCTCCGTGGCCGGCTGCGTCACCCCTCCGATGCCGCCGTGTTCCGCGTCGTCAGCGATGGCGGGTCGGCCGTTGACCTCCACCTGCACTCAGAGAGCAGTTCACTCCAGCGCCAGGTGACGCCACGCGGCGCTAGGCGCCTTGTGGCGTTCCTGACGCGTGTCCACAGTGACTGGATGCCGCCTCCGTCACGTGCGAGGTCACCCTCAGTGCTGCCGCTAAGGTAGGTGGCCAAGTCGGGTCGACTCGGCTCCCTCCCCAGTCGGCGGCGCGCGGCCGTAGATAGAGTGGCCCAGGCGATGTCGCGGGCGGTGGCGTCGTCGCAGTGCAGCATGCGGAAGCCGTGGACGATCGTCGAGATGTCCGCAGCGTCCGCGAGCGGCGTCAGGCCGCATCCTCCCTCTCCCAGCGCGAGGTACAGCTGTTCAGTGGACGCACGCTGTGGAAGGAAGAGCCATGATTTGACAGCCGCTTTCACTGCCTTGTCGAGTGCAAAGTCAAGCCTAGGGGGGAGGAAGACACGCACAGCGTCAATCTTCTGCCAGGGAGCCAGCAGGGAAGCGTCCAGGTGCTGCAAGTCACGTCGAACTGCCGCCATCGCATCCGTTGGCGTCTGCGAGACTTTGTACCCGGTGGGAACGCCAAGATGGAGGTAGGCGTCACCCGCACAGAGCACGGCTGGTTCTCCCCCTTCCAGGGCGAATACCGAGCCTAGTGTCTGCCGACGGCGGATGTGAAGCGTGGCACACTTCGACGGCTTGAAGGTAAGCCCGGCCAACGTCGCCGCCTCACCCACAACATTGAGGAGCGTCTGCATCGCCTCTGAATCCCGCGCCAGAAGCACGATATCGTCCGCATACGCCAGTGCGCTCACACTGACGCCGCTAAGCGGAATACCACACTCATTTCTGAGCGAGGTTGCGGCGCGAAGTACCGGCTCGAGCGCGAGGTGAAAGACGATGGGCGACAGTGGACAGCCCTGCTTGACCCCCGCCTGGATCTCAATCTCCTCCTTTAGTCCGTCAGATGTACGGACGCGGGTGGAGCAACCATTGTACATATCGGCAATTAGCTGATGCAATTGCTCTGGTAGTCCCATCCCGCTCAGTACTCCAAGGAGGTGAGCGTGAGGCACCGAGCCGAAAGCGTTCGCCAGATCAAGCCAAGCAAAGCTTGGACAGGAGTTTTGCGGCGGAAGGTTGGGACTGGGACGGTTGTTACGGTGTCTGCATCTCCTCTTCTTGCTGCCAGGTCTCGGAGATGCAGCTGCAGTCCCTCCGTTCACGTCGCGCCGCTCCGTCGTCTGCGTCGGTGGTGGTGCCGTGCTGCCATCTGGCGTGGGTCGCGCAGTGCTGCTTTCAGTCGCCGCGCCGTTGACAGGTGGCGCAGCGGTAGCAGCGGGGGCCGGTGTAGCTTGCGCCGGCCTGGCGCTCGGGTCGGGCGCACCGCGGCTGGTGTTCGCCGCGCCGCCAACAGATGGCCCAGCGTCGCCAGCGCCTTGCCGCCGGCGCGAGAAACACGAGGTGTAGCTCGCGCCGGTCGCTCAGGCGCGTCGACTCGCGCCGGACCGCTGCTACGCGGACTGGGCGGTATAATGCGCCGTCGGTCCAGAGGCGGTGGTCTGCGTCCTGCAGCACGGCGTCTGTCCCTCCGTGGGGTGACTACGTGCCACTCATTGTCTGTAAGAGAAACTTTTTTATTAATAACACTCCCTGCCAGAGCGGAGACGGAGTGAATGGCGCCACTCGACGCATTCGCCGGCAGGGCAGAGGAGCCGCGACGCGTGTACGTCTGCGACCGCACAAGCACCACACCGTCCGGTGCATCCGCCGAGCGCGCGGCCTTTGGTGCGTCAACAAGCGGCGCGGCTGCGCCGTGAGTGACAACACCACCGGTCGCGGCGAGCGAGACAGCCTGCCTGCCACTGTCCGTCGGCATCGCAGAGCTACCTGTTGGCGGCGTAGCGAATGCGGGCGGCAGTCCCAGGCCGGTACCCACGCTCCCGACAGATGGCGGGCGGGAGGCGCCTACGGCAGCCGCACGACGTGGCCAGCGTACGCCACTGGACGCGGTGGCCGGCGCGAGCAGCGGCGAGCCGCGTCCTTTGCCGGACACTGCGCCTCTGGCCGGAGCGACGCGTTCGGCGGCAGGCGTCGGCAGCGTGCTGCCTTCACCTCCCGAACTTGCGCTCGGCACTCGTGGCGACACGGTTGACGTCGCGGAGCGTATCGACAGGGGGATGGCAGACTACCGCGGCGTGCGCACACAACGGCTCGCACGACGCGGGGGCAGCAACCACTGCCGTCCTGGATGTCGCAGACGTCTGCACACTCACACAGGGCGAGGGCAAGGCAGCCTGTGAGCCCACCACGCTGCTGCGGGTCAGGACCGCCGCGTAAGTTAATCTTAAGTCCAGCCGGTCTGTCCTACTAGCTTCGGGGACCGGACTGGGCTGTGGGCATAGCCCCACTCTATTATCTAAGGCTAGGCGGCCTGTGGTACTAGCTTCCCGGGCCGCTTTCGCATGTGGCTTTCGCCCAGCACTAATTAAGGACGAAGGGGGCCCTCGCCTGTGACCTCCCGCCGGCCGACCTCTCTGGGTGCCCCAGAGAGCCAGACACGGCATCGTGTCCCATACTCACTCTCCCCTGACTGGTAGCGCCGGGGGTTGCGGATTCTGCATTGCAGAGCCGCTGGTGCAGACGCAGCGTCTTCAGCCGCGGGTCGCGTCGGCCGCAAAATTGACATTCGAAAATGGGGACCGTTTCCGGGTCGTGCAGCCTCCTGTAGTGGCGGAGAAGGGCCGAGTGGTCCTTGTACTCGCCAAAAGTTGGCCTTCCTGCAGCCTTGGTGACAAAGCAGATCCGGCAGCGGAAGACCTCCGCCGGCAGCGTCACCACCAGCTCCATTGTTCAGGTCGCGGACCTGAAACAGGAAAATAAGCGCGACTACACTTTGATCTTAGCCAAAAGGCCGAGAAAGACTGTCTCTATGAGAACAATTTTTGCTTTTGACCAACATTGCATCAATAAGTGTGTGCATTGGATATCTCTGTTGTTGTAATTATAAAAAAAATTTTCAACTCTGTATTGGCCACTGCCCAAAACAATTTTTAATATTTTTTTTTGTGAGGAGCACGGGAGCTATGTAAGTAGGCTGTTTAGGTTTTTATGTTGGTAACGTCATGTAGCGCTCTGTATGAAAATCACTGACTGTGCTGTGTGCAATCTGTGGCTGGTTTGCATTCTTGAAATAGTCGCTATTGTAGTGTTGGGCAGTTGGCTGTTAACAGCGCGTAACGTTACGCAGTTGGAGGTGAGCCGCCAGCGGTGGTGGATGTGGGGAGAGAGATGGCAGAGTATTGAGAGCGGATTATCTGGACGTGTCTCCATCAGAGAGAGTAACTTTGTAAGACTGGATGTCATGAACTGATACATATATATATATATATATATATATATATATATATTGTGTTTCCACCGGCACGTATTCTCGTAGGCGCCTGGCGCTGCGCTTCGATTAAGAAGGCGGTTCGGGTGTGATTTTGATTCTATGAACTGAACTGTGTCGAGAATCACTCCACGTTGTTTAGTTGGTCACACGGAGAGTGAGCAGCATATATATATATATATATATATATATATATATATATATATATATATATATATATATTACTTTTGAACACTATTACGGTAAATACATTGTTAATTCTCTATCAAAATCTTTCATTTGCTAACTATGCCTATCAGTAGTTAGTGCCTTCAGTAGTTAGAATCTTTTATTCAGCTGGCAGTATTGGCGCATGCTGTATTGCAGTAGTTTGAGTAACGAAGATTTTTGTGAGGTAAGTCATTCATGTAAGGTATAGGTTATTGTTAGTCAGGGCCAATCTTTTGCAGGGATTTTTGCAAGTCAGGTTTCGTTGCGCTAAAAATATTGTCAGTTTAGTGATGATCAGAATAAGTAAAGAGAGAAATGTCTGAGTACGTTCAGTTTTGCTCAGCTGTTTGAAAATCAAATAACGTAAGGGGTTTACCAGCATAGTAATTCAAAGTCTTTCTAAGGGGAGGTTTCAACAGGACACGGGGGAATCGGCCTGAAAAGTTTTAGATGAGAAACAATCTCATCCCATCCCATCCCATGCTTTCTTTAAGAGTGGATACCTAGTTGAAAGTCCTGCATAGTACGTAACTCCCAAGGAGTTCGCCTTCGATCTTGATGGTGCGAACCTTTGTGATCACTGTGGCCCGACATTTTTCATTCAATGTTCATGATTTGTTTCGAACATTTCTTGTATGACGACTCGCACCCATTTTGTAGAGTATAATACATATATCCCATAGAAGATGTATCTCAGCATCTCCCGGATTCTCATCTTTTGTCGCCCTCCTGACGCACAGAGTGAGATATTAGTAGCTACTATTTTTCCTGTCACAATTGTTAACACAACACTTTCATATGGGCCTTACTAAAGATTGGACTTGCGACTTCGCACTGCGGTGGTTCGTTGTAAGTTTTTAGCACCGTTCATGTGCTGAACGTCGATGGAAAATTGGCTGAGATAATCGAGGTGGCGATAGGGTCTAGGAGGGCAATCATTAATCGGATTTCTTGTGGCATCCACGAGTGGGCGGTAGTCGGTATAAATTGTAAACAGCCTGTCCTCCATCTCCGCTTTGAAGTGCCCCACGGCCTTGTAAATGACCAAAGACTCCCGCATAAATGCAAACCGTTTGCATTGTGCAAGAGTAAGTTTTTGCGGAAAAAATCGTAAATATTGCTGTTGTCCGTTTACCAATTGTTTCAGGATCACCCACAAGAGTTTCACTGGTATCAGCTGTGGTAGCTAAAGGGGAGTCCTCGATAGATTGATCGAAGATGACGGCTTGTTGCAGACACCGTTTGATATTGCCGATGCTCTTTGCATCTCTTTCGTCCATGTAAGAGCGTTCTTGTCGTGTTTGACTTTTCCTCAGTAGTGCGTCCGTAAGCGGAACTTGTATCGCTGCAGTTTGGGGTAAATGCCTTCTGTATAACTTAATAGCTCCAACGAATCTTCCCGGTTGCTCATAGCTGCTTCGACGCAGGAGTGAGCGTAATAGTTCAGTCCTTTCGACTATCGGGCAAAGTCCGGCCTGTTTGACGAAGTAAGCAAGAAACATAACCTCTTTCTGTCAGATGACATTTGTCGTTATCACAAAACGGTGCTTTCCTAGTGTGTCGAAAATACGGTTACGATGTATGTCATGTTTTAGGGGCGTAACGAGAAGACAGAGACGTCGTCGAGATACGAAAAGCAGAAAGGGAATTGTGGTAGTATCTTGTCTATAAAATGCAGCGAAGTTTAGGCAGCGCCTTTGAAACTGTACGGCATCCAGAGAAATTCATATAATCGGAACGTTGTTGTTATGGCAGTTCTGGGCACATTTTTGGGCTGGCCGGAGTGGCCTTGCGGTTCTAGGCGCTTCAGTCCGTAATCGCGCTGCTGCTACGGTCGCAGGTTCGAATACTGCCTCGGGCATGGATGTGGGGGATGTCCTTAGGTTAGTTAGGTTTAAGTAGTTCTAAGTCTAGGGGACTGATGACCTCAGATGTTAAGTCCCATAGTTCTCAAAGCCATTTGAAGCCATTTTTTGGCACATTTTCACTTGCCGTTGGAATCTGTTAAATACGCCTTTTGGCAATCTAAGACGCTAAAAGTTGGTTGTGCCGGCCAAAGAGCTAGGTACCGATCGAGTATCGTGAATGTGTTAGCGAAAAATAGTCACCGCAAAGTCTATAAGAACCGTCCTTCCTTGTTACCAAGTGGACGTGTGAGAAGCATGAACTCTTTGATAGCTTGACAATATCCACCCTTCGAATTTTGTCTGCTGTGTTTCCACCGGCACGTATTCTCGTAGGCGCCTGGCGCTGCGCTTCGATTAAGAAGGCGGTTCGGGTGTGATTTTGATTCTATGAACTGAACTGTGTCGAGAATCACTCCACGTTGTTTAGTTGGTCACACGGAGAGTGAGCAGCATTAGAAAATTGCACCGAAATGCAGGAAGATCTGCAGCGGATAGGCACTTGGTGCAGGGAGTGGCAACTGTCCCTTAACATAGACAAATGTAATGTATTGCGAATACATAGAAAGAAGGATCCTTTACTGTATGATCATATGATGGCGGAACAGACACTGGTAGCAGTTACTTCTATAAAATATCTGGGAGTATGCGTGCGGAACGATTTGAAGTGGAATGCTCATATAAAATTAATTGTTGGTAAGGCGGGTGCCAGGCTGAGATTCGTTGGGAGAGTCCTTAGAAAATGTAGTCCATCAACAAAGGAGGTGGCTTACAATACACTCGTTCGACCTATACTTGAGTATTGCTCATCAGTGTGGGATCCATACGAGATCGAGTTGTCGGAGGAGATAGAGAAGATCCAAAGAAGAGCGGCGCGTTTCGTCACATGGCTATTTGGTTAGCGTGATGTTCAGCAAACTCAAGTGGCAAACTCTGCAAGAGAGGCGCTCTGCATCGCGGTGTAGCTTGCTGTCCAGGTTTCGAGAGGGTGCGTTTCTGGATGAGATATCGAATAAATTGCTTCCCCCTACTTGTACCTCCCGAGGAGATCACGAATGTAAAATTAGAGATATTCGAGCGCAAACGGAGGCTTTCCGGCAGTCGTTCTTCCCGCGAACCATACGCGACTGGAACAGAAAAGGGAGGTAATGACAGTGGCACGTTGGCACCGTTGGGTGGCTTGCGAAGTATAAATGTAGATGTAGAAGCACCGAGTGACGTGGAGTGCGTTGATCATTACGGCCCTCTGTCGAAGGGACAGTCCGGATGGCAGTTTATTTTCGTTGTTGTGGACGCATTTATTAAGCACGTTTAAGGTTTACGCTACAAACCGCACCACAACGAAAAGTTGTGTAAAAATTTTGACAGGAGATTATGTGCGCACATGTGGGAGGCCCAAGAAAGTCTTCTCAGACCATGCTGCTACTTTCACATCTCCGAGATGGAAGGCAGGATTAGAAAAGGAAGAGATCAAGGTGACATTCTACTCAATCAGAAACCCTCAATCCAACTCTGCAGAACGATACATCCGCCAGCTGGGAGTGTTCTTTAGAACATTGGTTCCTGATACACACAATGCCTGGGCACAACACCTAGCGGAAATAGAGGGGTACTTCAACAAAGCCGTGCATTGCAGTACAGGATACAGATTAATAGACCTGAAGCTCCAGAAACCGAGTACGTCTGTGGTTGACAAGACTGCCAAACAGCCGACGGGAGGAGAGCCAGAGTCACACCAGCAACGAGTGAATCGAGTAGAGAGTTCACGATGGAGAGGGCGACGAAAAGAATCTAAGGGGATCAGGGATAAGGGACGAAGACTTAAGAGATCGGGAACCGAGTCCTCGTAAGAATGCATAGGCCGTTGGATGCCGAAAAGAAAAGAATAGAAAAGCTCTTCCACCTGTCCGAGGGACCATCGTTAGTAGCAGCCAATGCCTATCCAATTTATGATCGCGTGCTCTAGGTTGAGATTTTCAGCGTGCAGCCTGAGAGCATATATGACTCAATAGAGTACTGTACGGCAGTAGTGGTATAGAAAATTGTAGATGTCTTTTAACAGCACGCTGTATCTTGTGAATAGATTTTCTGTTGTAGTAATTAGTACTTATTGTCCTTGCCATAGACAGTCATTTTATGTGCACCTGAAGCGTGGGACACTTGGTTTGAATGTGGAGAGACGATATGACGGTAGCATGTGTGTGTGCCTTGGTTCCGAGCGCCATCGCGACGCGCAGCACATAACGGAGAGGACCCGCCCGCATTCGACAGCATGATACTTCCAGTAGCACGGGAGTGTCACGTAGCTCACATGTACATTGCCGTCTCCATGTCTTTCAGTTTTTCTTTGTTTGTTCTATATATTTAATTGTATTGCAGTTTGATGGATCCATGTTCTATTGTACACTACTGGCCATTAAAATTGCTACACCAAGAAGAAATGCAGATGATAAACGGGTATTCATTGGGCAAATATATAATACTAGAACTGACATGTGATTACATTTTCACGCAACTTGGGTGCATAGATCATGAGAAATCAGTACCCAGAACAACCACCTCTGGCCATAATTACGGACTTGATACGCCTGGGCATTCAGTCAAACAGAGCTTGGATGGCGTGTACAACTACAGCTGCCCATGCAGCTTCAACACGATACCACAGTTCATCAAGAGTAGTGACTGGCGTATTGTGACGACCAGACGTTTTCCATTGCCGAGAGATCTTGAGAATGTGCTGGCCAGGGCAGCAGTCGAACATTTTCTGTATCCAGAAATGCCCATACAGGACCTGCAACATGCGGTCGTGCATTATCCTGCTGAAATGTATGGTTTCGCAGGCATCGAATGAACGGTAGAGCCACGGGTCGTAACACATCTGAAATGTAACGTCCACCGTTCAAAGTGCCGTCAATGCGAACAGAGGTGACCGAGACGTGTAACTAATGGCACCCCATTACCATCACGCCGGGTGATACGCCAGTATGGCGATGACGAATACACGCTTCCAATGTGCGTTCACCGCGATGTCGCCAAACCCGGATGCGGCCATGATGCTGTAAACAGAACCTGGATTCATCTGAAAAAATGACGTTTTGCCATTCGTGCCCCCAGGTTCGTCGTTGAGTAGACCATCACCTTGGCTCCTGTCTATGATGCAGCGTCAAGGGTAGCTGCAGCCATGGTCTCCAAACTGATAGACCATGCTGCAGGCCGTTGGGATCCATCACGGCGTTCCGTATTACCCTCCTGAACCCACCGATTCCATATTCTGCTAACAGTCATTGGATCTCGACCAACGCGAGCAGCAATGTTTCGATACGATAAACCGCAATCGCGATATGCTACAATCCCACCTTCATCAAAGTCGGAAACGTGATGGTACGCATTTCTCCTCCTTACACGAGGCATCACAACAACGTTTCACCAGGCAACGCCGGTCAACTGTTGTTTGTGTATGAGAAATCGGTTGTTGTAGGGGCACTACCGGAGCCAGCCTTGTGTGAATGCTCTGATAAGCTAATCACTTGCATATCACAGCATCTTCTTCCGGTCGGTTAAATTTCGCGTGTGTAGCGCGTCATCATCGTGGTGTAGAAATTTTATCTGATGAGACCTCTGTTGCAGTATACAGAGGCATAGCAAAGGTACCTTACAGTTGGCAGGGCAGATATTTTACCATTGCAATGTAGTGCATGAAACGTTGATTGAAGCATGTTAAAGTTACTTTGCATGTTACAATTTAAAGGTTGGTTGAAATATCGCGAGTATACAAAGTAAGGTGCACAAAAGATTTGTTTTTAGATTCACATTCTAGGCGTCGGAACGGCTTGTGCAGTTGACACTATCGAATTTAGTATAAAAAAAAACCTGCTTGCTTAAGATAAGGGTATAGAAAGTTAGGTACACGAACGCGGCTAGCCGGCCGGTGTGGCCGTGCGGTTAAAGGCGCTTCAGTCTGGAACCACGTGACCGCTACGGTCGCAGGTTCGAATCCTGCCTCGGGCATGGATGTGTGTGATGTCCTTAGGTTGGTTAGGTTTAAGTAGTTCTAAGTTCTAGGGGACTGATGACCACAGATGTTAAGTCCCACAATGCTCAGAGCCATTTCAACCATTTGCCACGAACGTGGCTCGCATAGCTGACCTAGTAAATACTGATTGTGGGTTCTGTGGAAGAAGGAAAGGTACAAATGTTATTTTTGCGCGTCATATAAGGTAAGAAACCATGTGCACTGTTGACGAAAACGTGAAGGGGTTGCCTGTCCCATCCTATCTAGCATATCATTATTAGTCCAATAAAGTGTGTCATTGAAAAATTTATTGTTTTGTGTGACCAGACGTTTGAAATAACATCCATTCTGTATCGATTTTGTACAATAGATTTTACACAATTTTACAACAGATTTTATACAATACCACTTAAGGTCAACTTTTGTCACTTTCCTTAATTCTGTGTTGTTTATTTTCCATGTTGGCATTTCTGACAAACAAGTCTTTCGTAAACATTATTGCTGTGTACAGTGCACTTCTGTTTCACATGTCTTCACTTTGGTTGGTTGATTTGTGGGATTGAAGGGATTAGACTATTAGGACGATCGGTCCCTTTCTCCATGAACCTGAAACACCCACAGGGAATAAAAACAAACGATGGAGATGACAAGAGACGACAGAGGACCAGAAAGAGACAGACAGAGACCAGACAAAAGGAATTACAATCACACCGAGTGTGACAGTGGTTGGCCGACCAAAGAAACAAAAAAAAAAAAAAAAAAAAAGGAAAAGCCAGCCACCAAGAAATGCTCTAAAAACTCCAGTCAAAAATCGTAGGCCAAAGGCCAGACTCAACACAAGAAAAAGGACAAACACTTAGATCAAGCCATAAAACCTCCCTGCACGAATAAAACTCAAAACTAAATCTGCCACCGCAACGTCATCTGATAAAAGTGCAGGAAGCGTATCAGGCAGCGCAAACGTCTGCCTGAGCGGAGTTGAAAGTGGGCAGTCCAACAAGATGTGGGCCACCGTCAAAGCGACATAAAGGTGGGTCCTCACGGTGCAATAAATAGCTGTTTTTCATCCATGTGTGGCCAATGCGCAGCCGGCAGAGGACAACAGAGTCCTTGCGAAAGAACCGCAAGGAGGAGCGCCACGCATCGGTAGCCGCATTGATGGCCCGAAGTTTGTTGGGTGAAGGAAGGGTGCGCCATTCTTCACCTCAGGTGCGAAGTACCTTCTGCCGCAAAACTGACCTGAGGTCACTCTCCGAAAGGCCAATCTCCAAGGGTGGTGCACACGTATAGTATTCTTATCTGAGATGTGATGAGTGTTATTGTGAGCGGTTTATTTTTGCTTTACACTCGTCTTGAATACGTATTTATTCTGCATACACATACCGGGTGATCAAAAAGTCAGTATGAATTTGAAAACTTAATAAACCACGGAATAATGTAGATAGAGGGGTAAAAATGGACACACATGTTTGGCTTCAAATGGTACAAATGGCTCTGAGCATTATGCGACTTAACTTCTGAGATCATCAGTCGCCTAGAACTTAGAACTAATTAAACCTAACTAACCTAACGACATCACACACATCCATGCCCGAGGCAGGATTCGAACCTGCGACCGTAGCGGTCGCTCGGTTCCAGACTGTAGCGCCTAGAACCGCAAGGCCACACCGGCCGGCTAAAGAGCATCATCTTTGCTTTACTTTATCCGACTTTGTTATGCTAATTATGGCTATTCTGATCAGATGAAGCGCCATCTGTCGGACATTTTTTGATCTGTATTTTTTTGATCTGTATTTTTTGGTTCTAATAAAAATGTCATTCCAAGCATGTGTGTCAATTTGTACCTCTCTATCTACATTATTCCGTGATTTATTCAGTTTTCAAATTTATACTGACTTTTTGATTACCCGGTACATCAACATCTATACTCCGCAAGCCACCTGACGGTGTGTGGCGGACGGTACCTTGAGTACCGAGCTACTGAGCGTCTCTCCTGCAGAGTGTTCCACTGGAGTCTATCTATCATCTCCGTAACGCTTTCGCGATTGCTAAATGATCCTGTAACGAATCGCGCTGCTCTCCGTTGTATCTTCTCTCTCTCTCTCTCTCTCTCTCTCTCTCTCTCTCTCTCTCTCTCTCTCTCTCTCTTCTATCAACCCTATCTGGTACTGATCCCACACCGGTGAGCAGCATTCAAGCAGTGGGAGAACAAGTGTACTGTAACCTACTTCCTTTGTGTCTGACAACTGATGGACACTTGCAGCCATCAGGACGGAACGCCAAGAATGTACGCGTGAAAGCATGTGAGTTGTTCTGCCCCGGCGGCAGTCACTTTACCTGCCTTAGAAAGCAGGAATGTGCCGGCAGTTCCAGCACCTTACGGCCACAGGCAGGAGCATACACAAAGGGCGGGGATTTGGGCCAGGGAGCCGTGTGAAAGAAGTTAGTTTTCTTAAGATGTTTTTCTCGGGAGTAAGGACATTCCTTGTTAATCACGGACGCTGGCAGATTTTGAGACGGAGCCCAAACATGAGTTTGTCCAGGCCTCACGCAGAGAGAGTGGTTAGAAAGAAGTTTTGTGTAGCTGCTCTCACAACAGCCTCTGAATGCCCGAAAATATCATAAGAATGTGAAATCGTGAGAAAGATGCCGATTCACGAGGCACGCCAGCCCACGCCAGAGCGGAAATTTTCACCCCACATGGAGAGACGTGGTTATGAAACTGTGATCTGTCATTGGCCTGCATTGAAAATTTTGGCCTCCAATGAAAACGCCGAAAGGAAGAATATTTCGAAAAGGAATTGGGCTGAGAGATGGAGGAGAAGAGTAAGGGGGAGTCGTGGAGACACCGCAGAAGCGAGAGGAGATGGGCGCTCCTCCACCATCGTCCAAAATCCGCCTTTCGATACCGTGATAGCACAGCTTCGGCCACGCGACCGACAACGTGCAGATCGTACCTGGGGCTCGCCGCGATTGCTCATGAGGGCAGCCGATTCGCGCCGAAACAGCCCGAGGCGACGCACCGAACCTACGCAAGGCCAGCCGCCGACAGCAGTACACTACGAACGATAAAGAATAATCGTTAGACGATTTCGTCCTCTCCTCCTTAATAACTGGGTCGTGTCCTTAATAACTGGGTCGTGTCCTTAATAACTGGTCAAATCGGCCCTGAGATGTACAATTTTGTTTTGGATTGTGACCGGCCGTTGTGACCGAGCGGCTCTAGGCGCTACAGTGTGGAACCGCGAGACCGCTACGGTCGCAGGTTCGAATCCTGCCTCGGGCATGGATGTGTGTGATGTCCTTAGGTTAGTTAGGTTTAAGTAGTTCTAAGTTCTAGGTGACTGATGACCTCAGATGTTAAGTCCCATAGTGCTCAGTGCCATTTGCCATTTTCGTTTGTGTAAACTTCACGAAAATAAATACATTTCTTTCATGTTTTGGTCATATAAGCAATCTTTTACATTCATACATGAACTCCTTAACTACGAAACATTTGTGTTTGATTTCATTTCATTATTGATATCATGCAATTGTTGGCTCCTGGTGTAGGCAAATCTCATTAGTCATCTACACGTCATTTCATGTCCGACAGCAGAGAGAAGAATTCACAGTTCACTACATTTTCGGCGCCAACGTGGGGCGATCTGATAGGTAACTTTCATGGTATCTGATGTCACAAAATAATTTCTCGAGACCACTGCATTATTCTTGAATAATAATTACATTTCAGATTAGTATCTCTCATCCGAGCATTGAAAAGGATTGGAAGCATCTACGCCAAAAGCATTTCGATCACTCGATTCTCTATAAAGGAAGAATAGTTTGTGGTATGAGTTCGTATTTTTCATGGATATACGCTTTATGGTTGTAACTTACTTAACAGCAGGTAAGTACACATTTATTGACATGGCGTCTTCGAAATTTCTTTCAGTATTTTTTATAGTCTCATCCAACAACAACGCTGTTATTTTACAATGGACACAGAGCCGACCATTGGGATGTAAGGTGGCATGTCGATAGATTGTAGTGAACACTTCTTCCACATCTTGTCAAATGGCTCTGAGCACTGTGGGACTTAACATCTGAGGTCATCAGTCCCCTAGAACTCAGAACTACTTAAACCTAACTAACCTAAGGACATCACACACATCCATGCCAGAGGCAGGATTCGAGCCTGTGAGGTTTTGGACGGATTAAATAAAAGGTTGCGAACGCTAGGTGTTTTCATTGATTTAACGAAGGTTTTTGACTGTGTTGACCACAAAATATTACTGCAGAAGTTGGACCATTATGGAGTAAGGGGAGTACCTTAAAATTGGTTCGCCTCTTACTTTAAGAACAGAAAGCAGAAGGTAATTCTCCGCAATATTGAGAATGGTAGTGATGTTCAGTCCCAATGGGGCACTGTTAAGTGGGGCGTTCCCCAAGAGTCGGTGCTGGGGCCACTGCTGTTTCTTATTTGTATAAACGATACGCCTTCTAGTATTACAGGTGATTCAAAAATATTTCTGTTTGCTGATGACACCAGCTTGATAGTGAAGGATCTTGTGTGTAATATTGAAACAGTATCAAATAATGTAGTTCATGAAATAAGTTCGTGGCTTGTGGAAAATAATTTGATGCTAAATCACAGTAAGACTCAGTTTTTACAGTTTCTAACTCACAGTTCAACAAGAACCGATATTTTGATCAGACAGAATGGGCATATTATAAGCGAGACGGAACAGTTCAAGTTCCTAGGCGTTCGGATAGATAGCAAGCTGTTGCGGAAAGCCCATGTCCAGGATCTTGTTCAGAAACTAAATGCTGCTTTATTTACCATTAGAACAGTATCTGAAATAAGTGACACTCCAACACGAAAAGTAGTCTACTTAGCATATTTTCATACGCTTATGTCGTATGGTATTATTTTTTGGGGTAATTCTTCTGATTCAAAAAGGGTATTTTTGGCTCAAAAACGGGCTGTTCGAGCTATATGTCGTGTAAGTTAGAGAACCTCTTGTCGACCCCTATTCAATAGCCTGGAAATTCTGACATTGCCCTCACAGTATACATTTTCTTTAATGTCGCTTGTTGTTAGCAATATTAGCCTATTCCCAAGAGTTAGCAGCTTTCACTCAGTTAATACTAGGCAGAAATCCAATCTGCATGTGGAATGTACTTCCTTGACTCTTGTGCAGAAAGGAGTGCAGTATTCTGCTGCATCCATTTTCAATAAGCTACCACAAGAACTCAAAAATCTTAGCAGTAGCCCAAAAGCTTTTAAGTCTAAACTGAAGAGTTTCCTCATGGCTCACTCCTTCTATTCTGTCGAGGAGCTCCTGGAAGAGCTAAAAAAATAAGCAAATTCCAGTGTTACAGTGTTGATTTTCTTTATTTAAACTTAAGACTTGTTGCCTGACTGTTTTTTTATATTTCATTTTATCTGTTTCTAATATCGTGTTATAATTTCATGTATTGACTCGTTCCATGACCATGGAGACTTCCCTTAATTTGGTCCCACGGAACAATAAATAAATAAATAAAAAAATAAACCGCAGCTGTCGCGTCCGCATCTTGTCACAATGAAATAATGATACCGTCGCGTTACAATCAATCTATTGGGGACAGTTCTGGTGAAAATGCAGGCTGGAGTAACTGACGATTATTTTGAAGAGGCATTGTGTAATGCGAGGAGTATGTTTATCGCTATTGCCCTGCCTGTGAGCCACTACACGTAGCAGGTAGCGGCCTCAGGACTCTGGTACCCCTATTAACTTTATGTACTGGCACAAACATTTTGCCTCACTAGCAATAATTTAGCATTTCGACTAAAAGATTCATGTCAACGACTGTTCCTCCACACTTAACGGATTTTGTTGATAAAAAAATTATTCTGTCTTTTTGTTGAAGGATAGTGCTGCATTTTTAAGATTTGAAATCTACCACGTACATCAGTTTTATTTGTGGACCACGTTTCCCTCAGCATTACAAGAAATCTAGGCCTAGGTAAGATTATCAAATAACAACGAAACTTTCTGGTAAATCAAAACTGTGTGATGGACCGAAACTCGACGTCGGGACCTTTGCCATTCGTGGGCAAGTGCTCTATCGATAGATCTAACCAAGCATGACCCACGACCCGTCTTCAGATCTTTAATTCCGCCACTAACTCGTAGACTACCTTCCAAAGTTCACAGAATATCCTCTCTTCCAGAAGTTTCGCAAGAGAGATTCTGTGAAATTTGGAATGAAGGAGACGAGTTACTGGCGGAAGTAAAGCTGTAAGGACGGGTCGTGAGTCGTGCATTGATAGCTCTGTGGTAGAGCACTTACCCACAAAACGGAAGGGTCTCGATTTCGAATCTCGGTCTGGCACACATCTCTAATCAGCTAGAACTGTCGTACTAGCGCACACAGCGCTGCAGAGTGAAAATTTCATTCTGGATCAGACAACAATGTTCATGTAAGAAAAAGGAGTGTGATATGCATGTGTTCGAAACAAAAACAATGAATATTACACTAAGTTAGGTTGGAGTATTTACTGTAGAAGGATGCACTGGAGCAGCCTCATTGTTCTTGCTGGTGCAAGCAATGTACCATTTTTCTCAGATTTATCCAATCGGTGGAGATAGATACAGGATCTCTTACTCCTTTTTGGTCAAATTGAAACAGGTCAGAGTGTGTCCACAACGGATTATATTGAGATAGAGGATCGATGGTCGGAAATGCATAATTAATGTACTGTGTACATACACCGCGTAAGAAAGTAGCTCATACTAATTGTTCAGAGCGACGCAATTCAGTTCTGCCGCACTCTCGCACAGATTCGGGGCATCTGTTATATACGAAAAGGCAGTGGGTGATAAACAGCACACTCCCTTGACGGATGAAGACTTACTTGCTACGGCGCAAACTGCCTGTCTCCTGGTGAAACAGACACAAGGAATCTTTGAGAGCATGCGCCATGCCATATGTACATTGAGACTGGTGATCTTCACTTTGAACAGTTAGTATGAGCTACGTCGTTGTTACGCGATGTACGCTGCGTGTGTCCCTTACACACAAAAATTACAATTCGAAAATTTGTCCGATACATCAAAATAATCGGTTGTGGTCCCACTATAATCTGCTCCAATTTGAACCGAAGGTTTGAGTTATTCTGTGCTTGAACATCTGTTGGCAAGGAGCTGCATTTGTTTTAAAAACGCCATATAAGACTAGACGGTGTTTAAGAGCTGACGCAGCAAATATGCTATCTCAAAACCCTACCCAGTTTCTGAAGCCTTTGGAGAACGTTGCTGAAGGTGGGAATCACAAGCCTCCAACAGTTCACGAGACCACATCTTTACGAAACGCAGTACCAGACCAGATGAATGGCGTTAACAGTGTCTTACAAAATAGAGCAGTTGAGCTTCAAATGGCTGTGGAATTTCTGAAATCGTTACAAAACTTCGTAACATCACAAAGTGGAAAAATGACACCGAAATACACGATGATGGTAACACGGAGGAAACTGTGGTTCGTGGAAGAGAGATGATCATGACTGATATTTACGTACCAATAGTCAAGTTACGCTGAGAATTTCCTCATTGTATAAACGCTTAAAAGAAAGCTCTTTCCTGTATGGGTTTTTCGCTGAGTTCTGAGTGAAGTCTGTTGCCGAATTTAAGGTAGGTGCCCATAGCAACAAATAGATTCCTTGAAAACTGTTCTGCGGACTTTGAAGTGAATTTTGAAGATGAAGTGGTACATTTTAAGTATTTCATCTGGGAAATTGTTAAAAGTGGAGAAAAAATTCCAGCTTCGTGGTCATATCAAGACATGTATTAAAAATCAGAGTTCCCAAATGTGAAAGTGTTAAAAATTTATTTATACCTCAGTTACGAACGCTAGAAGGTAGTGAATTTATTCAGAACCAAAACTCCTGTAAATTCGTCATCGATCTTCAATAGTGCAAAGACGGCGGGCATAATGACAATTGAAAACGGTGTCTTGTGGAAAACAGACTAAAAATATATCATGAAAGTTAGTACTGAAATAAAATTACGGAAAGTAGACGTTAACATATTGGCTGCATAAAAACCAATTCTGTTTTACGATTTCAATTTCGAAATGTAACACTGTTTAATGACACCTGTAATTTATTTTCTATAGGGTATTGTTGTTTGTTTAGTTCAATAAACTGTATTTACTAAATTAATCATTTGGAAAAATTAGGAGTTTCTTAAGAGATCGTTATGGACGGCGGAGGGGGCGTTGCGGCTTCAACAAGATTTATTGGTGAACTGGATTAACTAAAGATTCATGCAAACTTTTTATCAAACGAGGGCAGTCTACGCCCTCTAAAAGAAGAGAGTAATTTGTCTTCAGTTTTGCTACTACGGACACAGATTTTTCCCTGTATCGTGTTGCTGAAAATGTTGTTAGGACACCTGTAAACGTAACGAAGAGGTTAGAAATCATATTCCAAACACGAACCCGTAACATGCTGGACTTCTGAGGTAATTATTTATGTTATGATTCTCAACAATACGTAGAAATGTTATTTTTATGCTTGTTGCGTTAACACAAATTTAAACCCCAGGAAGAATTTTAATTCATGCATTCTATCATCTGGTTTGTTGGGACGAAATTTTATCTGTGCTCTGAACGAGTCCACTTTTTCCCAATTTGAAGACTGAACTCTCTAACCTTACAGGCAGGAACTCAGCAGTTCCATTTCGCCAGTGCTGGTGTGCAGCTATAACCCTTTTTTATATACTGGTAGCATCCGCATACCTGCCAGACACTTTCTAGTAACGGTGATACTAAAAAATAATATCAGAAATTGTTGACACAAGCGTCGAGGGGTCCAGGGAACCGTAAACCTATTTTTGACTTTCATAACCAGATACAGTGTTATCTAAAAGAAACAGTGTAAGGCCGAAGCGTCTGTGTTTCGATTTAAGAGATTGGGGATACATCGACCCATTGATGCACGATACTGACGATCAAGATAACAGAGCATTTGATTACATGAGTGATAATCGCTAACCCACACTCTACTAGTCTTACTATATACTACATTAAAGCTGAAATAGCATTTGCTGTGCTTACATACCGTCCCACGCCCTTCAGACGGCTATTCATACACTACAAAAATAGCGATACAAAACGAGCGTGTAACTACTGCAATGAAATCACTTGGCTTTTTATTCCCATGGACGATACATATCTTAGTTTAATCAATTAAATTCATGTTTCACTGAGTATTGTGTGTTCAATGTGATGCGTTATGTGGAATTTCAATAGTGTAGCAAACGTGTACGTGCACAGAGTTGAGTTGATAGCCGCCAACACGAGTCACACTTAGGTGGTGTTTCTCCACTGCTAAACGAGATGGCAGCACGGACAGCCCGCAAAGAGTACTGTGGCCGATGTGCAGTGAGGAAATGTCGGCCGGTGTGCGCACGCCATGCAATCTTTCTTAAACGATTTTATAGAAATTATTCAGTAAAAAAAAATCTTTTTGCGTTACTTATACCTTTACATGTCAGATCCACTATGCCGTGTCCAGCATTTCGTCAATGGTCATAGTTATCGTGATATTTGCGCTTACGTAATACACTGCGTAAATTTCGAAAAAAGTTTGCAACGAAAATCAGGGGTTTCTATGATTTTGCCTTTGGTGCATATTACATTATATTTTATTGCGTCGGAAATTTAACTAACATACTAAATCTTTCTATAGACTTGGGTAGAGGTCTTGATCATTACCAACCTCGACAAAATTGATCTGATATAACACACCCATTTGCGATCACGCAAGCCAGCGATAAAGCCAGAACGAAATATCCAGAACATTCCTCATAATTCATAAGCTGTTTGAGGTATCAAAATGATCTTTTTGCAAAAGATAGCACGCTGAGAGGAGACTATTTTTTCATATGGTAATACTAAATTTCAGATTTAGCATGTTATTCCACTTACTACAGACCTTTTCGATGGAAGTACGTAATTATTTATAAGGGCCATCGATTGCTGATGAAACGAGAAATACTGTGGATTTTGGATCAACATTACTGAAGACCTTACAGAGGATGTGCTTTCTCATAAGCTATTGACCTTACTTTTCCACCATTCGTCACTTAAAATTAATAAACCACTGTTTCAGAATTTTGTAGTAGTCTACACAACAAGTAGCACGTGCGCCAAAATATTATCTCAAATGTGCTATGGCAAAAGAAGCAAATTTTAGTATGACAATAAAAGAAATTAGTTTCCTCCCCCTTACCCAGTGTGGCTTCCGACCCTCCTTCTCTGCTAAAGACCAACTCCTCAACCTCATTCACCTTCTGTCCCTCCAGCTCAACTCCCGTCGCTCCGCCATTTTAGTTTCCCTTGACCTCCAAAATGCCTATGACCGTGTATGGCATGCCGGTCTCCTCTTTAAACTCCAAACCTACGCCCTGCCTATCAATTTTGTCCGTCTGGTCGCTTCCTTCCTCTCGCACCGTCCTTCCTATGTCACCCTCCACAACACCAACTGCCGTATCTTTTATCCCACGGCTGGCGTCCCCCAGAGTTCTGTCCTCTCCCCTCTCCTGTATCTCTTGTATATGGCTGATATGCCCAAGCCCACCAGTCCACCTTCTCCAGTATGCTGATGACACCGCCTTCCTGGCTCTCTATCCTACCCTTCAACGGTCCCAATGTACCCTCCAAACCCACCTTAACTAGTTCACCACTTGGTGTAACCAGTGGTTCCTCCGTCTCAACCCCTCCAAAACCCACGTAATCATCATAGGCCGCATCACTCGCTCCTTTCACCTCCATTAGTTCTACCTCACCCTTTATGGTCGTCCCATCCAGCTCACCCTCACACTGAAATACCTTGACCTCACCCTCGACTGACACCTTACCTGGACCCCTCATCTCCAGACCGTCCAGCAGAAAGCCCATTCCCGCCTCCGCCTTCTGAAACTCCTGTCGGGCTGGACATGGGGATTGCATCCTTCTACCATCCTCCACATCTACAAATCCCTCATTCGTCCTATCATCTGTTACGCCAGCGTTGCCTGGATCTCCGCCCCCACCCGTTTTTACAAGGCCTTCCAAATCCTTGAACACCATGTGCTCCGCCTTGCCTTCCGTATCTGCCTTCCTTCCCCCACACGGCTCCTGTATGAACTGATCCCCTTCCCCCACCTCCTCCTGTTCCTCCAACATCTCCACATCCTTTACATTGTCCGCAGGCTTGATCCCCCCTACCCTCTGGTTTCCTCCTTCCTCTCCACCCCCCGCCCATTGCCGCGCCTCTATCGCTGTATCCCTCCCTCTCTCCACTGCCACACCCTGCATCTCCTTCATCAGGGCAATTTCCAACGCCTCCCCCTCCCAGATGACGAACTTCGCAGTGACATCTATTCTTCCTTCCAACTATAACCTGGCCTTGTTCCCCCCCCCCCCCCCCCCCCAGGACCCCCTTTTCCTCTCCCCTCCTTCTCCCAGAGCGGATTTTCCTCCTTCCCCCCCCCCCCCCCCCCCCCCTGAGACCCTGCACCCCATACTTGCATCTTTCCTTCCCACATTCATCACTCAAACTAGAAGTTTTGCCTAAGGCATCTTGGAACCCTCTTCGGTCACTCAGTGATGACACCTTCCAGTACACCACAGCAAACTGCTGCCTGCTCTGTCTGCAAATCTGCCAAACCATTTATTTTTGTAGAGAATAACAGTGGTCCTATCACATGTCCTTGGGGCACTCCTGATGGTACCCTTGTCTGTGATGAACATTTGCTATCAAGGACAACAAACTGGGTTCAGTTTCTTAAGAAGTCTTTGAGCCACTCACATATCTGTGAACCTATTCCATATGCTCGTAGCTTCTCTAATATCCTGCAGTGGGGCACCATCTCAAACATTTTCTTAAATCTAGAACTATGGGATTTGCATGGTGCCTTTCATACATAGTTCACAGTACATCATGTGAGAAATGGGCAAGCTGAGTTTTGCACAGGTGATGCTCTCTAAAACATGGACATAAGCTTCTGAGTCTCAACAAGATTTATTATATTCAAACGGAGGATGTGTTCAAGGATTCTGCAGCAAACTGATGTTAGGGATAATTCTGTGAGTCTGTTCTTTTGCCCTTGTTATACACAGAAGTAACCTACACTTTTTTCCAGTCACTTGAGACTGCATACTGGGGGAGAGATTAGTCATAAATGTAAGCTAAGTAAGGGGCCAATGCTGTAAGTACTCTTTATAAAACTGAATTCGGATTCCATCAGGCTCTGGCAACATATTTGTTTTTAACTCCTTCAGTTGTTTCTCTCTGACAGGAATGCTTATTACTATGTCATCCATACAGGAGTCTGTTCTGTGCTCAAGCAACAGTATGTTTGTATCATTCTCTTGCATAAATGATTCTGATGTGTGAACAATTTCTTGGACGTGAAATTCAATATTTCAGCTTTTATTTTGCTACCTTCAACTGCCATAACAGACTTGTCAACAAGTGACTGGATGGAAGCTTTAAACCTACTTAGCTTGTTCAAAAAACTTTTATCCAGTTTAACAAACATTGTGGCAGTCACATTTCACTGCATTTCTGAATCCTCATGTACTTCCAAAGATTTTTACTTTTAGAGGGCTGACATCTATTGTAACAGGATTCAACAGCACATCTAAAATTGTCAGCTGTCTGCAAGGTATACAGTTGCATTATCAACAATAAAGCACCATTTATGTTAACATCCACTCCTAACTTTTCAACAGTGTCCAAGAAATCAGTAAAATGTTGTCATACATAATATCTAGGCTACATTTCATGAAGAATGAGCCATTTGAGCAGTATTTCTATGAAAGTAGGTCCTTTGGATGCATAGACTGATTCAAGTTTAAGCCATGCCCGATGTGATGTAGCGCAGTTCTTTACTTCCTTCAGCTTGGTGGGACTGACACATAAAATTGACTATGTCTTGTTTCTCTGTCTGCCACTACCCATTCTATGTAGTGGCATGTTTCTACTGTTAATTTTTCATGTATTCGAGAACTGTCATTTTGCCAATCATGTAACTTGGGCCTATAAACTGTTGGGATGTGGTTTGATAATACAGGCACTATACATAATTACAGAACAACTTGATTCATTATTCACTGCTTGGAGAACACAGAATTACAAATAGTTGACTTCAAAACCACAGATAGCAGCATTTATAGACACCATAGGTATTACATGGAGGTAAAATTTGAACCAACAAAAATACAACAAACTTTAAGGCAGAGAAATCCTACAAAAATGAATTATGAAATCCTACAAAAAATGAATTACTGTCAGCATCCTGAGTGGTGGAAATATTTTGATTTTATGTCACTTCTGTGGCTATCAAGCATATTTTCATTCATATTTTCTCCAAAGGATTCCTATATTGGATCTTGTGGCTGAGTTAATTCTTTTTGAAACTTTACCATAAACAAACAAAAATCAAGTGTAAGTACCATGAATCAAAGTAAGACTTCTGCATCAGTAACCAGAGTTTGAAATAACTGTACCATAGAATCTTCCTACAGCTTTTACACAGAATTTTCCTGTCAAAATCTGTAAAACATTATGGGTCAAATTAAGTGATGGATTTTAATTAACAGACGCTAGACCTCTGACAAGAGTGTCTGAAGACAGAAGTAACCAAATTCTTGAGAATCTCAAAACCTCTTCAGGGAAAGTGATTACAGTGTTACATCTCTTGACCACATAAAAAACCCATATTAAATTATTGGAGTTAGAAATGCTCTGTGTAAGTATAATAATCAGATTGTTTTAAACACTTGTGCTTTCCATTGATTGCCGTGACATGTAGAATATCTGCTTTAGGTCCGATTTGATTGGCTATACTTTTTTCCATAGCTACACTGTGATGAATTCCTAAAGTATGTCGAACATGTTACATAACCAAAAAAACATATTACATGTTTTAAAAAAATGCTATTGTTCCTGATGTAGACCATAAGTGAAATGGTCCCCACGAGTGCAGAATAAATCAAAACAGCGAAGGCATGTTTACTTTCAATAGCTAATTACACACTCTTTAAAAAACATGGAAATGTATAATACACCAAGGTCCAATTGATAATTCCTAGCCACACATCATTAAGAAAAAAAATAGTTTGCTACACTTACTTAAATTTATTTCATTCCTACACTGAAGACATTTAGGAGTCAATTTTTATTTAATGCTCAGGTTATTTGATATTTATTAATAATACGTAAATCAATTGTTCATACTAAGAAATTCATCAGTGCAGTGTGAAGAGGTGGAGACAAGAAAATCTTTTAGACTTCTCAAAGGGAACATTATCAGTAGCTAAAGTTTTTATGGCTGCTGAAAAGTTATTAAAAATGTGTGCTCTAGGATAACAATCATTTTATGAACCAAAGTCAACTACTGCATATCTTTATGGAGGTTATTCTTATTTTTAGTAGTGATTCTGTGAACTGTCAATTTCAAAAAGATATACATTATTTATGACAAAATTAACTAAGGAAAGATATTTTGAGAACCATTAATTAGTGCCCCCATTACTTGAACATGACTCTTCAGAACATTATTGAGTGAACACCACAAATAATTTGTATTTGTCACTTTTGTACTCAGAAAACTTTAGCTTGGCTTGATGAGTTATCACAAAATAATGACAAAACTATGGAATGGAAGTAAATGCTATTTGCTATCTTTTTTATGTGTGTATCACCTATGGCTGACCTCATTTGTGTTTCAAATGAATCATTCATCTGAAACATGATGTAACTGCAATTTCTTTTCTATGACCCATAGTTCCTGATTTCCTCTGGGTTGCTGACAGTATTCACTAAAATTATTCTATTTAATAAAAATAACAGTGTGTTGTGTGGCTGCCAGCCCGTGCATACCTTTTACTTTGTGGCACAACAGTAGTTTACCTGAAAACATAGCTTCTTATTTTCTCAGCAAACTTCTTATTTTGTCCTGCAGCTGGACAGACTTCATTTGAAACTTTTCCTACAGTGGAATACTGTGTGGTTGTAATGAGGAGCTGAATCTCTGCCCTTCACACCAAAAAGTAACAGTCCTAAGCAGTGACCTATGAAAGTATATTTTATACTTGGTACAGATACTTTCTGTTTATATCTGTCAAATAACACCAAAGATGTTTCTTCCTTGTGTATTATATGGTGATGTTAACATCTACCTGCGTACATGTGTACTATTAACTGTGAAAGAAGATCAAACATGGTTTTATGTTCCAGCCTATTGTCCCGCTATGAATTAAGTCAAAGCCCCTGTTCTCAGTGTGGCATATACACTATGCTGTATCACATTTGAGGTATCACTGAGTTGTGGGGATGCTACACACTTTTCAAGATGTTGGTTTAAGTGATTTGTGTGTGAAGAAAAGGAAAAGGAGAGTACTAGGCTTACCAGAAAGTACTTATTTACCATATGAAATTGAAGAGTTGCATACATTATCTTCTTCAGACAGAAAAAAGGTACTTAAATGATTATATATTTACCTAATTAGCAAAATCAAATTGATTTCCAACAATACTATATTCTGCATTACTATGTATTTACTAATTTTATCCAGAGGAATAAGAATGTATTTTCACTAATGTTAAATTTTCTAATGAATTTGAGTCTTCACAATGTTTAATACAGAAGTGTTCCACTTCTGATAACTTTGCACCTTTTGCACAGTGTGCGGTGTAAGTGAAAGTAATAAACGTTTTGTGTGCATTAAATCAGATGTAAAATATATTGCCTGACAAAAAAGTTAAGCACCCAGGATATATGGTTGGTTGATAGTGTAACTTCATACAGGTGCATACATGTGGTGGCTCTGTAACTGATTAGAATTGCAACTCTCTGTGACAGGTACAATGACCACTGCAGTGAATTAGCCTTGTTCATGTTTACCACTGTTACCATGTCTGGTAGGGAATATAAGGAGTATGAATAACATCAGATACTGAGAGATCACTGAAGAATATGGAGATGTTGTGTAGTCGTATGAAACAGTGTTCTCTGCGCCTAACAGAGTTTGAAAGGGGCCTCAATGTGGGTCTATATTTATCTGGCAGTTCAAATTGTGCAATATCCAGATTTGTCATATTTGTGGGGCATTCAGATGTGACAATGGTCACTTGTTGGACTGCATGGGAACATCATGTTAAGCATACTAATCATCATGGTTCTCACTACGACAATGAAGCTTCACTATATTGTGCAACAGCATCATCATAACCTCTTCAGAACTGTGCTTCCCATCTGAGAAGTAGTAATGGACTACTGGCAACATTCTGTGTCATTTCATACTATTGGTTGGATACTAGCAGCAGCCAAACAAATAAATTACTTTCCCATATGTAGGCTGGTGGTAACACAATACTGAGAGCTGCATTTGGAGTGAAGCTTTGACCAGTAAGTATGGACTACTGGGAGCAGCTTTGCATTGTGTTCAGTGTTGAATCATGGTTGTGCACTAGCCTGGATGATCGCCGCTGGTGGGTACAATGGGAACAAGGGGAGAGGTCTTATTGTACCGATGTTTTTGGAGATGCACGGAAATGTTACTTCTGGGATCCTGGTGTGTGGAGACATCATGTATTATGACTTCAGGCCACAGATGGAAGTGACCGAGGGAATTATGATGGCACAACAGTATGCCACAGATATCTTGCATCCTCACGTTACCTCATGCGACAGTATCATTGGTGCCATTTTTCAGCAAGTCAGTGCTCATCCACACATGGCAGATGTGTTTTAGAACTGTCTACATGATGTTGAGGTTCTCTCATGATGGTCAACAAGATCCACAGATTTCTCCATCATACACCATGTGTGGGACCAACTTGAACATCCATTCCCGCATTAGTGCCACTTCCCAGGATATCAAGGAGCAGTTACAGTAATTGTGGGCCAGCTTGCCTCAGGATATGATATGATGGCTTTATGACACCCTTCTCAACAACATCAGTGCACATATCTAGGCCAGAGTGGGTGTAACATTGTACTTCTAAGTGGGCTCATACTGCCAAGTCATTCATAAATTTGACTTAATATCGTAATAAGTGAAATAACAGCCTGTGCCCTCTCAACCCTTAAAGTTTCATTCCATTTCCTCCTCCCCTTCTGCATGCTTGACTTTTTACATCAGGAAGCATGTTTTTTAAACAACTCTTCTTTGTTAATTGCCCCACCTGCTCCACCTCAATATCCTCCTCCTATACATGAGTTCACAGACATCTGAAATGAATCCTCCTCTCTATTTATTAAAACTTTTATTAAGATATTGATAAATGAGCCTCATTATGATGATGAAATGGAATCACCTGATTTACAAACACCATTTCTGTAAAACATTTGATACTCTGAAAACTGGTTTGTGATTAGACTTTCAAAATCATATCACACTCGACAAATAACCATGAAAGTAAAAACAGATGTCCTTTCTCTTAAAGCATAGAGACTTGTAATGATGTTCCCCATTTCACAGGATTCTAAGTGTAAATGATTAAAGATGCAGAGTAAGTACAAGCTTGGGTTCTACAATGCTCTCAGTCAATCATACAAAGTATAAACAGATGGACATTGTTAAACCACATGAACAGTATACCCTCACATCAAGCTGTGGCAATGAAAAAGAACGTTTTACTGTGATATTATTATTCATGTAGGGAATGATGTAATGATTGTATTGTGTGTGTGAAATCAGATGAATGAATATATTGTCACAGAAAAACCTGAGTAGCACAGTCACTGTAGTGTAGTGGTTATGATACTAGACTGTTGCATGGAGGGTCGTGAGTTAAAAACTCACCTAAACTGTAAAATTTTAATTTCTATATTTGGTTCAAATACATTCTAGAAGTATCCACAATTGTCAAGAATCATTGTACTGGAATGTTCTGTAACTGTATATACACTGTATGTGTTCTGGCCAGAGGCAGTTCACTCCACACATTTGTATGTGCAATTGCTGAATGAACCTTTGTTAAGAGAAGTCAGTGTTCGCCATTCACCTAATTACAACTTCTTCTACGTGACATTATTCTGGTGGAGACGCTGGGTACTGGAACTTGTGATAGCGCACATTATCAATGACACAGTGACTCCCATCAGGCCATGACAGAGCCATCGTTTATGTGGCGAGAAACCCGAGTTCGAGCCATATTCAACAGATCGCAATCTATCAGAGACAGAAGAGGAAGAAGAGGACATAACGATGAAAGCAACTGTGTGTCACCACATGTGACATCCCTCCGGGTTCTCTGGTGATGATGGCCAAGATCTAAACAAGTGGCTGAAGGTATATGAGTGTATAGCCAAATTTAACAAATGGGATGACACCGTGTGTTTGGCTAATGGACTTTTCTACTTGGAGCACACTGCCAAGCAATGGTATGAGAACAACGAGGAGAAGTTCACAAGCTGGGAAGTATTCCAGGTGGATCTGCCTCAGTATTTCGGCAACACATAAGACAGAAGTGCAAAGCTGAAGATAAATTAAAGTGCAGGGCACAGCGTCCAGGAGAAATGACAGCATCCTACATTCAAGACATCTTGGAGCTGTGTAAAATAGTGGATCCTAGAATGAAGGAGGAAGATAAGGTTGCCCATCTCATGAAGGGTCTTGCTGAGGAGACCTACTCCTGAAGGAGGTTTCAACAGCTGACGACTTCATAAAATAGTGCCAGTATATCGAGAAATTGCATCAAAAAAGAATTACATGCAAGAAGTTAAAACGGCTTTGAAATGTTGTACTGATGTCTGTGATGGAGGAAGAAACTGATTTCACAAGTGTTCTTTGTCAGATAGTGAGAGGGGAAGTTCAGAAGGCACCTGAATTGCATGGCGAGCAAAAAACCGAGATGCTTCAAGGGGTCATAAGGGAGGAAGTGGAACAGACATTGAACCCAATCTCTCATCCTTCATTTCCCTTTAAAACAGTAAAAAAAAATTGAGATCCAGGCAAAGTTACGTTCCTACAATGCCGCATGAGGAACCTGTTTGGGCAGCAAGGAAGGCTGACGTCTGAAGGACCCAGAATAACTAACCCATAGGTTTCCACTGCGGATGATCGGGACATGTGGTGCGCTATTGTTGAGAAAGGCAGTGGGTATTTGATGACGCCCACACCAGAAGACAGCAGACCGATCTTGGCAGATGCCAACTCCGGGACAATGAAGATGAACAGGAAGATGTGGATGCAGAAAGAACACTCCCCAATACCCCGATCAAGGTCCTCATCACCGTTTAGAAGTTCTAGCTGATCACCCAGCTGCTGCAACCTGGAAAACTAAAGGGTGCAACCTTCCTTGTAGCTGAGGCCGCTGAAGAGAAAAATCCTCCGTCGTCAATCACTACAAACAAAACTGATAGGAAACTATATCGATATCCTCATGGAAGGCTGACCAGTCCAAGCTCTTGTGGACTCTGGAGCATCATATTCACTCATTGTGGAGGAGTACCATCACCAGTTGCAGAAAACCGTATTCATTGACAACAAAACATCTCTGCTGAAGGTGGCTAATGTGAAATATGCTAAACCTACTGGAAGATGTGTCATTCATGTTGGTACAAGTGGCCATACACAGCCCTTAGAATTCATCATTTTACAAGAGTGTAGTTATGACGTCATTCTCAGATGGGACTTTTTGAAACCTTCCCAGGCAATTATAGATAGTGGTCGCTCGAAGATTATGTGAGACGAGATGAGATACTGTGGACAGAGATGCGCATCCGCGCAGACAGTGGTACAAAGGTAACTGTCATGTGTCATGCTATGCATCAACCCATGGATCTTGTAGTGGAATGTAAGAGAACCACTGAAGAATAACTTTGTCATCCCGGCCTCTGCCGTCTTGTTTAAGAATGGATTCAGTGAATTGTGGACAATTAATTGTCGCTGAGAACCACAGATCCTCCCAAGATGCATGTGCATAGCGAATGCTGAGCCATTAATTGAAGAACAGCTGAGTGTCATAGAAATCTCCCACGCCGAGTCTCTGGGTGAAATTAGTGCTACCACTACAAGACAAGATAAGATATTATACCTCGACTATCACCAGATCTCACTAAGGAACAACAGAAGAAGCTACTTGCCATTCTTCAAGAGTTCTCTGAATGCTTCAACCCACAGGTGAAGAGGAAATTAGACAAGTCGATGGTGAAGCACCAGATTAGCACTGGAGATCCTCAACCAATAAGCTAGAGAGCATACTGTGTGTCAGCAATGGAATGTCAAATAATTCACGACGAGGTAGAGAAAATGATGATAAATTACATCATTCAGCCTTCGCAGAGCCCATGGTCGTCACCAGTGGTTCTCAGCAGCAAGAAGGATGGCAGTTGGAGCTTTTGTGATGATTACAGGAAGCTTAATAAGATAACTAAAAAGGACATTTACCCTCCACCACAAATTGATAATACACTAGATTGTCTGAAGGGGGCAAAGTTTTTCTCAACCTTGGACATGTACTCGGGTTATTGGCAAATCAAAGTATATGACGCTGATCGTGAGCAAACTGCATTCATTGCCCCTGAGGGCCTGTATGAGTTTAAATTAACGCTGTTTGGTTTGTGTAATGCATCAGCATCTTTTGAATGGATGATGGATAATCTTCTAAGTCACCTGAAGTGGACAATCTGTCTTTGTTAGTTAGATGACATTATAGTGTTCTCAGAGACATTTGATGAACATATAAAAAGACCGAGGGTCATTCTTAAGTGTCTCCAACAAGGCAGAGTGAAACTTAATCCAAGGAAATGTCTCTTTGGATCCAAAGATATCTAAATACTTGGACGCATTGTGTCAAACAAAGCTGTTTGGCCAGATCCAGGAAAGGTGAAATCTATAACAGAATTTCCTATTCCTAAGAGTATTAGAGATGCGAGAAGCTTTCTTGGATCATGTTCTTATTACTGTCGTTTTATCAAAGACTTTTATATCAAAGCCAGGCCACTCAAAGTGTTGATAAAAGGCAATGCTAAATTTATATGAGGTGGTGCTCAAGAAGAGTCTTTCAATGTGCTGTGAAAAGCTCTGACGACTGATTCTGTACTTGGTCTGTATGATGAGAGAGCACCTGCAGAACTACACACAGATGTCAGTGGGTATGGGATCAGTGCTGTTCTGGTGAAAATTTCGGATGGAAAAGAGAAGGTTATAGCCTATGCTTCTAGGACACTTACAAAAGCTTAGAGAAACTACTCAACCACAGAAAGAGAGGGTCTTGCTGTGATCTGGACCATATGAAAACTTTGACAGTATCTCTATGGAAGGCCATTCACAGTTGTTACAGACCATCATTCACTTTGTTGGTTGACAGGTCTTAAGGGTCCAACAGGATGATTCTCCAGGTGGGCACTACGTCTTCAGGAGTATGACATTACTATAGTATACAAAAGTGGAAGAAAATGCCTAGATTCCGACTGTGTCTCAAGAAACCCTGTGCAAGACCAGAAGAACTTTGATGAAGATAGTGACTGTCTTGCTGCACTCCAGGATCTCTCTGCTGAGCAGAAGGAGGACGCCAAGATATCTCAAATTACGTTTGCCTTAAATCAGTAAGAGGATGTGAAAGGACAATTTAAGGTAGTTAATGGTTTACTTTGCAAGAGAAGCTTTGATCCGTTTGGAAAGAGGTGGCTACCAGTGATTCCTAAACACATGTGCTTAGATGTTCTTCAGAGATTCCATGACACACTTGAAGCCAGACATTTAGGATTTATTAAGTCATATGATAGGATCCGCAAGATATTTCTCTGGCCAGGTTTATTTACGAGTGTTTGTCACTATGTGTTGCACTGTTGAGAGTGCCAGAGGAGAAAGGCAGTTCCTCAGAAACCACCCAACCGACTCATATCAATTCCACCAACTGAAACTCCTTTCCAGCATGTTGGGATTGACCTCCTTGGACAATTTCAAATGTCTACAAGTGGCAATAGATGGATTATTGTTTGCACTAATTATCTGACATGCTATGTCATTACAAAAGCCAGGAAAACAGCCGAAGCATTCAAGGTAGCCAACTTCATCGTAGAAGAAATTGAATTAAAACGTGGTGCCCCAAAGTCATTAATTACAGATCGAGGGAAAGTTTTTCAATTGAATCTTGTGACAGAGAGAAACTGTCTGTGCAACATTACTCATCACATGATGCCTGCCTACCATCTGCAAACTAACGGGTTTACTGAACACCTTAGTAAGACCTTGGCTAACATACTATCAATGTCCATCAATGTTGAGCAGAGCAACTGAGATGAGGTGCTACCTTTAATCATGTTTGCATACAACACCACCAAACAAGGCACCACAGGATGTACACAATTTTTCCTGGTGCATGGGCATGAGGCAACGACGATGATGGACACTGTGTTTCCATTACATCCTGATGACATGGATGACAACAACATCGGCCAGGTGTTAACCAGAGCTGAGGAAGCTTGGCAGTTAACTGAACTCCGAATGCTGCAGGCTCAAGAAAACGATTGCCAAAGGTATGACACGAGCCACCTCCCTGTTGTCTACCAGCCTGGTGACCTTGTCTGGATCTTCACTCCTGTTTGGAAGGTTGGTCTCTCTGAGATGCTCCTCAGGCGCAACTTTTGACCTTATAAGGTCGTAAGGCAGTTGTTTAATGTTACTTATGAAGTTGAAGATTTCAACCCCGACACAAGACGATGAAAGATCAGAGATATGATCCACATCCTTCAAATGAAGCCCTATAAGGATCCTGCAACCCAGGGTAAATTCAAAGCTGCAGCGACAGTCACTGTAGTGTAGTGGTTATGATACTAGACTGTTGCATGGAGGGCCACGAGTTCAAAACTCATGGTTACTGCATCAATGATTTCAGCCGTAAATAGAAATATTAAAAAAGGTAGGAAGATTTTTCTGTTTAGCAAAAGTGACAAAAAGCAGATTTCAGAGTACCTGACGGCTCAACACAAAAGTTTTGTCTCAAGTACAGATAGTGTTGAGGATTAGTGGACAAAAGTTCAAAACCATTGTACAATATGTGTTAGATGAGTATGTGCCAAAGAAGATCGTAGGAGACTGAAAAGAGCTACAACAACCGAGCAACGGGAACTTCACAGCAAACAAACATAGCCAAAGCCTTGCAGACTAACAAAAATTACACAAAGCGAAATTTAGTGTGAGGAGGGCTATGCAAGAGGCGTTCAATGAATTTGTAAGTAAAGTTCTATGTACTGGCTTGGTAGAAAATCCTAAGAAATTTTGGTCTTATGTCAAAGCGGTAGGTGGATCAAAACAAAATATCCAGACACTCTGAAACCAAAATGGTACTGAAACAGAGGATGAGACTAAAGGCCGAACTACTAAATGTCTTTTTCCAAAGCTGTTTCACAGCGGAAGACTGCACTGTAGTTACTTCCCTAGATTGTCGCGCAGACGACAAAATAATAGATATCAAAATAGAGGACAGGGGGATAGAGAAACAATTAATATCACTCAAAAGAGGAAAGGCCGCTGGACCTGATGGGATACCAGTTCGATTTTACACAGAGTACAGGAAGGAACTTGCCCCCCTTCTTGCAGCGGTGTACCGTAGGTCTCTAGAAGAGCGTAGCATTCCAAAGGATTGGAAAAGGGCACAGGTCATCCCCGTTTTCAAGAATGGACGTAGAACAGATGTGCAGAACTATAGACCTATATCTCTAACGTCGATCAGTTGTAGAATTTGGAAACATATATTATGTTCGAGTATAAGGACTTTTCAGGGGGCTAGAAATTAGAAATCTACTCTGTAGGAATCAGCATGGGTTTCAAAAAAGACGGTTGTGTGAAACCCAGCTTACGCTATTCATCCACGAGACTCAGAGGGCCATAGACATGGGTTCACAGGTAGATGCCATGTTTCTTGACTTCCGCAAGGCGTTCGGTACAGTTCCCCACAGTCGTTTAATGAACAAAGTAAGAGCATATGGACTGTCACAACAATTGTGTGATTGGATTGAAGAGTTCCTAGATAACTGAACACAGCATGTCATTCTCAATGGAGAGAAGTCTTCTGAAGTAAGAGTGATTTCAGGTGTGCCGCAGGTGAGTGTCATAGGACTGTTGCTATTCACAATATACATAAATGACCTTGTGGATGACATCGGAAGTTCACTGAGGCTTTTTGCGGATGATGCTGTGGTATATCGAGAGGTTGTAACAATGGAAAATTGTACTGAAATGCAGGAGGATCTGCAGCAAATTGACGCTTGGTGCAGGGAATGGCAATTGAATCTCAATGTAGACAAGTGTAATGTGCTGCGAATACATAGAAAGAAAGATCCCATATCATTTAGCTACAATATAGCAGGTCAGCAACTGGAAGCAGTTAATTCCATAAATTATCTGGTAGTATGCATTAGGAGTGATTTAAAATTGAATGATCATATAAAGTTAATCATCGGTAAAGCAGATGCTAGACAGATTCATTGGAAGAATCCTAAGGAAATGCAATCCGTAAACAAAGGAAGTAGGTTACAGTATGCTTGTTTGTCCACTGCTTGAATACTGCTCACCGGTGTGGGATCCGTACCAGATAGGGTTGATAGAAGAGATAGAGAAGATCCAACGGAGAGCAGCGACCTTCATTACAGGATGATTTAGTAATCGCGAAAGCATTACAGAGATGATAGATAAACTCCAGTGGATGCATCTGCAGGAGAGGTGCTCAGTAGCTCGGTACGGGCCATACACCGTCAGGTGGCTAGCAGAATTTGGATGTGGATGTAGATGTAGATAAACTGTAAAATTTTAATTTCTATATTCTGTTTGAGTTTATTCTAGAAGTATCCATAATTGTCAACAATCATTGTACTAGGATGATCTGTAACTGTATATATACTGTATGTGTTCTGGCTGGATGCATTTCGCTCTGCACTCTTGTATGTGCAAATGCCGAATAAACCTTCATTAAGGGAAGTTAGTGTTCATGATTCATCTATTTACAACTTCTTGTATGTGACAATATTATGTCCATTTGATAATCAGAAAAATGACACGCAGTGATGCAACATCACAAAATAACAGAATTTTTGTCCTGTTGGTACCAATGAACATTGCTAGTTTCTTTTAACATAATTCAGGGCCAATATTATTGATTTTCACTGTCTGTATGTATGTTTCAGTCATATTTTTGTATTTGCTTTATGGATAACAGTATGAAATCATACTCATGTTCATTATTTTGCAACAAAGCATGTTTACTCCAACCTTTTAGCATACTACAGGCACTCCTTATTATCTAATTATCATACATGAATTTGTCATCTTTCTCATTTGATAAAGAAATTCATATTCTTATTATTATAAATATTTTGTGTCCAACCAGGAGCATAGTGGTGTAATTGCTTTTAATGAAAGTTTTTTAATGAAAGTTTATTAATTCAGGGATGTATCAGGATTTGAAGATATCAAAATGTCATTTCCATACAAAAGTAAATGTGTGAAAATTGAAACCTAAGAACTTACAACCTAATTAACTTTGTAGACTAGTTGTTCAAAATTCCCAGAATATGGTAATTTGGCTTAAATGTCCCTAATTCAAAGGTTTAATTAATTAAGATACAATCTCAAGTCACCAATAACTTTTGTACCTTGCAATATTTCTAAATTCTGTTCTGATAATATGGAAGCCCAAAATTTTCTGAACAAAGTGATGTTCTTAGATTTCCCATATTTTGATTTTTAAAAGAAATATTCAAAGTTTATACTTTTGTTAAGTATGCTGTAAATGGCAGCTCTCTTACAAATTATGAAAATTTTATTGCACACAATGGAATAATCATCACAAAATAAAAAAAAGTAGTGCCTTGTGTTTTTGTAAAAGACAAGGATCCAAAACAGCAGGTGCATGAAGTAAATGACCCTAAAAATCTGGGCTTGTTACCTTTATAATTACTCCCTTTTGCATCATTTATTGATGTACCTTTTCTCATAAATTACTACATAAATTACTAAAAAACAAAATGATGCATTGCCAGCAAAGGACAAGACTATAAATGGTTTACACAAGGCAACAAGATCTAGCTGTGAGTCAGCTGCAGTTAGTGGGAGTCCAGTTTGCAGGTGAGTTACAGTTAAGATCAGCCAAGAGTGTGGACTATGCTGAAAGCCTATGTCAAGTGCACCACATAGCAATAATATCAGAATTATTGAGAACTATGTTAATGTCATGATAATTGTGGATGAGCAAACCTTCAAAAATACACCTGTGTGTGAATGAGCTGTGAAAAGTTATCATGGTATACGTATTTTAAGAATGTGATAGTGATTAGCATCTGGCACATTATCTACAATTATATATTGTGTGGGAAGAAATTAATTATAATGCTGTGCAACTGTGATTTTTTAAAATTAATACACTTAACATTCCAAATTCCATGATTGAGATTGTAGATTCTCAGTTCACAGCGATCACTGAACAAGAAAGCTTGACGCAGTAAGAAACACACATTATAAATGAAAATGTTGCAAATTTTCACAGCCATAATTCCTAAGGCACCACACTTAATATTTTGGATAAGTACTGTTAACAAGCATCAACATGAGATTATCCAAGAGGAGATAATATTATAAAATTTCCATTTTTTGTGTAACTGATTCAGTGAAAACACGTCATACCTCAAGAACTCAATTTGACTGGACGTATACAAAACTTATTTATCTCAGATGCTTGATATGTATCCACTTAGTACTTTTAAAGGAAGGTTATGTTTATACATAAATAGTAAGCATATTTAAATAATTTATGCAAAGTAAATCTTCCTAAATTATTGAACTCAATTGAGAAATCCTAAATTATTTCCTCATATGATTAAGTCCAAGGTATCCAACAAATTACTAGCTATAGCTAGAAAACATCCTAAAAAATTGTTCATATTCCAATAAACTTGGGTTGACAATGAAAATCAAAAATTGGAAAAGTGGAAGAGTCAAAATGATTGAGAAAATCCTGTTGAATATTAATAAATATAACTAACAAGGGGAGGCCGCCAACTGTGAAATTCAGATTTGATTCATACTGCACATAATAAAAGCTCATGGCCAGAGGTGTAATGTGGCAAAGCACCAAGATGCACTTCTCAGCCGTTGTCGAGCAAATCAACAGTTAAAAGAAACCGTTGCGGTGAAATACTCTCTACGATTCATAATTCTCTACAGCGTCGTGGCGCAGCGGTAAGCCCTTGGGTTCGTATTCCAAAGGTCGCCGGATCGAATCTCGCGCTATGCAACTTTTTTTTTTTTTTAGTATTTGTTTTTTATTATATATATATATATATATATATATATATATATATATATATAGTTGCAACAATTATGCATATAACCAGTTGCTGAAAGTCGTTTGTCGTGGAAAAACTGGCAACTTCGAACATCATTATGTTTTCCGCAAACAAAGTTGTATTTCACAAATGTTATTAATTGTCTTCATAATGTTAAGTACGTATAGTTAACGGAAGACGTAGAAACGATATTCCGAAGCGAATACATATAGCGTAAGTCAAACGTTCGAATTAGAATAGAGACCCCACGAACACAAATTTGCTGTGGCAGGTATGAAATATAAACTCCGTTACTCGCTCATTACACTTCATTGACAGATGTTGAATGGGCCGAAACGAGCCGCCGCATAACAGTGTAGTTGCCTGCTAACTTCGAAAGAAGGTAGATGCGGTCCCTAGCGCAACTTATAACAGTGTCAAAAATCAGTGCGGACGGGAGAGCTTTGGTACACCCTGTTAAAAAAAAAACGGAAAAATGGAGGCGGTACAATTGGAAGGCGATCCGCCTTCGATCCGGCGACCTTCGGATTGCGAACCCGAGCGCTTACCGCTGCGCCACGATGCTGTAGAAAATTATTAATCGTAGAGAGTATTTCACCACAACGGTTTCTTTTAACTGTCGATTTTCTCGACAATGGCTGGGAAGTGCATCTTGTTGCTTTGCCATATTACACCTCTGGCCATGAGCTTTTATTATGCGCAGTATGAATCGAATCTGAATTTCACAATTGGCGGCCTCCCCTTGTAAGTGCTAAATTAATGCTCATTGATGTAGAGCACATGGGATATACTTTAAAAACTTCAACTTTGGTAACATTTTTTTGCATCTGATCACATTAATGGATTTCTTACATTATATTCATGGTTCACTAAAACTGAGCAAAATATGTTTTTGGTTGGTTGAGTAAAGTGTGACAGAGAGCCAGCACACAGCTAGATGAATGTGGGAAATCTACCAAAGCCACTCTCAAATTGGCCAGCAATATCACCTTTTAACAGCCTAGACTGAACCAGGGCAGTCCCTGCCTTTTGTTTATCACATTATTATGAAGCCATGCCAGCCAGACTGCAGAATTTTAACCCTATGGTTGCATGTGGCACTGTGTTACATCCCATGGAGTTAAAGAAAGTCCCAATTCTGCCATGTAAAACTTTGCAGCAGGGGGAAGGGGTGTACATAGGTGAAGTGACGTAAATGACAGGCATGTTGTGAAGTTTATGTTGAGCTGGGAAGTAGCATTGTTAAGACCTGGATGAGGAAGTACAGAGAAAACTTGAGGACACTATGTTGGCATGGTTCTGTAAAGATTTGCGCCAATCATGATTACAAGATAGCACCAAAAGCAATGTCACTCTTTGCATAATATCCGTTGAAAAGTATGCAAAGAAAAAAATAGTGATTGCTGAAATCAAAGTATTTCCTGCCATGTTCGACAATATTAACTCTACAGCCTAATAAGTCACAGAAAAACTTTAAATCTTTGCTAGAAATTTGTGAAAATTCTGTAATGAACAAAAAGTGTGTATGCTTTCACAGATATATAATTAAATAGTCCATTAAATTTCGGGCATGCAGCTGTGCAAATAAAATTTTGTCCACTGATATTTTGGCCGCATATTGTCCAGCCATCCTCAGAGTTAGGCACAGACTGATGACAAGATGCCAAGCACATCCTTTTATGCTCCACCGTGGTGGTACTGCACATGCGGCTCACAGACGCTGGTTGTTGGCAAAGAAATATGCTTACACATGCGCCGCCTGTGGTGAAGACGTACAGACATCTGATTTGCTGATCGATGTATGATCGGCAGTGGTGACTCCATGAAGATTTCTCTGCAGTTTAATTACCCCAAGAGCCGGATTACATTATCTCTATTTATTACATTATTAGCTAATCTAATGTTCATAGTTTCCTTGAAGACAGATTCCCAAAAGGAGGAGGTGAATGTTAAAATCTTCGCATCACTGTAATTCATGGAATGCCCTGTATCAATAAAATGTTTGGCCACAGCTGACTTGTCTGGATGTAATAGGCGTGTGTATCTTTGATGCTCTACACATCTCCCATGAACAGTGCGTGTTGTTTGACCTATGTATGACTTCTCACAATTTCTGCAAGAAATCTGATACACACCCACTTTACAAGGCTGTAAATCATCCTTCACAGAGCCAAGAAAAGCTGCGATCTTTGTGAGATGCCGGAAGATCATTCTAACACAGTGTTTCTCAAGAATACGGCCTATCCTCACATGGGCAAATATGCACTAGATCTGAAGGAATTACTATATTTATCCCCATTACATACCTGCATTCTAGGTTTTGTATTGAATGCTCTATGAATTTGTTGTGGGGAAAATCCATTCGATTTAAAAATGCTCTTGAGGTAGGTGAGCTTTCTTGCAAATTATCTTTGACGGATATGCAGTGCACCCTATGCATTTAGGTCTTAAGGACACCTGTGATCTGTGAAGGGTGATGGCAGCTACTGGCATGTAGGTATAGATTTGTGTGTGTTGGTTTCCAATATTTGGCATGTTCTAATGTGCCATCAACTTTACAGCAAATAACAACATCCAAAAAGGGGAGGCAGCCGTCTTTTCCTATTTCCATAGTAAATTTGATACTAACATGGATAGAATTCAAATGCACAAGAAATCATTGTAATTCATCCACCCCATGTGGCCATACCACAAATGTGTCGCCCACGTACCTCCAGAAGACCATTGATGTAAAACTTGCTGAGTCCAGTGTCTTGTCCTCAAAGTCTTCCATGAATAAATTAACTACCGGGAGGGAGAGGGGATTTCCCAAAGCATCACCATCAATCTGCTCATAAAACTCACCATTAAACTGAAAATAAGATGATAAAAGCACATGTTCAAATAAGGCCAAAATGCTCTTATCAAAATGTACAAATGTGGTGACTACATTTTCTACTGATGGTTTCAATAAGGAAACTAAATATTTGGCAGAAAAATACGTTGGTGAACCAACAGTGCTCGTTATAGGTCTCATAGAGAAGTCCTCTAGACACTCATCCTTATCCATCATGTGAACTTTAGAAAGACCATAAAATCTTGGTGGTACTGCACCTTGCACTTTTAAACTTCTTATGGCTTCCTTTGGTAGTGATGAAGCATTCAGCAAGGCAGCAGTCCTTATTGTCACCTTGTTAGTAGGATCTTTGTTAATCTTCCAGTATGCACCTGAACTAAGTAGACCACATATCTTTTCCTTCCTGAGGCAAAAGGCTGGTAGCATTACCTTTATCAGCACGCAGGATGACTGTGTCAGCATCCTCATGCAGCTTTCATAACACACATCTTTCTTCCTTGGAAACATTGCTTCTTTGTGGATGATGTTTCATAATTACTCAACAGGTTTCTCATCTGATTTCTTCAGCAGAATCCTCTGATAGTGGTCTGACAGCTTTTGCAACGGCACTGATGAAAGACAATATTGGCAAAGTCTTTAGAGTAGGGGCAAAATTTAGCCCTTTACTTAAGACAGGTAACTTAGCTTTGTCCAGATTCTTACCCGTCAAATTTATGACAGGATGCCAAATAACAGAGTCCACCTGAGAAGGCTGGTCCAATCAGCTGTACTTGGCAATATGTCTTTTTGTAGCCACTTCGTGAACCAAGTGAGACTTAGCACATGTCATGCCCTCTATTCAGTGCCATGAGTCAGGAGATAAAACAGCTGCTACCTTCAAATGCAGATGATATAGCTGTTCATAAACATTCTCCAACTTCTGATGAGTAAAACAAATTCTCCCTCTGACAATAGCAGAACCAGCCCTATGTAAAATTCTGTTTACTGTGGCGTTCTTAACAAAGTGAATAAACCCTGCAAATTCTGTGACCTGCATGCGCAGTGCTGCCATGGTGGAGCAAATAAGGCTGCACTTAGCGTCTTGTCATCAGCCTTGTGACTCACTCTGAGGATGGCTGGATGATACACAGCTGAAATATCAGTGTAGGAAATTTTATTTGCATGTCTCCAGTCCTGAAATTTAATGGGCTATTTCATTACGCTGCAAGAAGTTGAAAATGCACATATAATTAAATATTTATGACAATTACAAGTAGTACAAATAGTTCAAAAGCCCAGATCACTTGAATACTGTTCACTGGATAATCGGTTTCAACACACTAAAGCTGCCATCATCGGATCTGAATGTAGCTTAACATTTATAAACCATTTGGATATACACAAAAAAAAAAAAAAAAAACAACTGCTCTCATGGTCATTCTTTTCCATCAGATAAGCAGTGTGATGCCAACCGTTGTTAGTCGAGCAGCAGTCATGTACCAAATAGTTTTATCTTGTGACTTCGGTTTTACGTATCTGATGGAAAAGAATGACCACTAGAGCAGGTGATTTTTTTTATTTTTTTGCGATGATGATTTTATATCGGCTGGTCTGCCTCATGTACCGTTATTTAAACAATCTTGGCTTTTGAATTATTTCTACAACTGAGTGATCACCCCACTATGCACTACATGTTGACTGCAAAATTACAAGTAGTATTTACTTAAGAAAAGTGCCTACTTTTTTAATTATACTGGGATTCTTTGCTTTGTATGCCTTAATTGTTCTCTCCTTAGCATCAACAGAAGCCTCAAGTTCCTGTACTTCTGCTCTTTTTGGGAATTCAATTTGTTCAGCACTTTTAACCTCATTTTGCATTGAAGTAATATGGTTCTCCAGGTCTGTTATTGATTCCTGAAATCATACATCATAGCACAGTTATCACACTTTTTTCAGTTGTAAGGTAATTAAAGAAATATTTTGTAGTATTTTAATCTACACACTGACCACATGTAACACAAAATGCTGCTACAACACACACACACACACACACACACACACAAATATTTTTACAAGTTGTTACTTGGTCATGGATCCAAATGAATCACAACTGAAGCTTTAGTTCCTCCATCAACATTTAAAAACTTGGTTCTCTCAGATGAGGCTGAGTGGAAATGATTTAGTTAAATTTATTTGTGGCTGGTGCTGTGCAATGCACAACAAAAGTTATGCAGTTATTTTTATTTCTTTGAGTCAAAAATTACCGAATACACTTTCAGTTGTAACCAGAATGTATGTTACGAAAGTACAATGTAGGGACATGAGATACTCAAACAATGGAAACTTCAGGTAGGAATAACAACTATATTAGGAACAGGATAGATTATGTCTCACCTTAAAGATAACCTTTTAAGTTGTAGACAGGCACAACTAAAAGACTACATACACAGGGGGCTTTGGCCAATAACTAGATTAGTAACAGTCCTTTCATTTTGCCTGTCTTTGACTCAATGGGTCATCTTTATGATGGATGGCAATCTATCCTATTCCTAATATTGTTGACATTATTGGACATGAGACGCTTGTAGTTAAGAAAATATTAGTTCACATCTAATTGTGCATCATGGAGTGCCACAGGGATCAGTGCTTGGGCCCTTGCTGTTCCTCATATATGTTAATGACCTGCCTTTATCCATCAATAAGCAGTGTAAATTTACAATGTTCGCTGATTATACGAGCATTGTGGTGGATAATGTGTCAACTACTGACTTAGAATCCGAGGTCAATGATATCCTTGAAGAAGTTCTGGGTTGGTTTAGTATTAACTCCCTTTCAATAAACCTGAAAAAAACAAATTTTATCCAGTTCCAGACAACCCACAAAAACCCAAAAGAAATACTTATCACACAGAATGATCAGATGATAAAGCAAGTGTACTTATCAAAATTCCTAGGCGTATACGTGGACAGTAAACTGAACTGGGAACGTCACGTTCTACGAACACTAAAACGGCTGATGTCGGCAACATTTGCTTTACGAATTTTGTCACGCTTCAATGACATTACCATCTCAAAGTCAGCTTACTTTGGCTATTTTCATTCAGTCATGTGTTATGGCATCATCTTCTGGGGCAATACACCTGCCGCAAAGAAAATCCTCACAGCACAAAAAAGAGCAATAAGAATCATTTGTGGTGTACCCCCACGAACCTCATGTTGAAATCGTTTTAAACGACTTGAAATACTGACAGCAACATCTCGGTACATATATTCACTGATGTGCTTCATAATAAATAACCCCACTCTGTATGAAACGAATTGCCTACATCATGAACATAACACCAGAAGAAAAGAGGATTTCCACTGTGAGTTAAAGAACTTTACACTTATTCAGAAAGGGGTAAAGTATGCTGGAACGAAAATTCTCAATTCCCTACCCAACAGCATCAAAAGTATAAGGAGTAGTACATCAGGATTTAAACGTAGCTTGAAAAATTATTTATTGAGACCTCACTTTATTCACTAGAGGAATTCTTTCAGAGAAATAAGTAAAACCCAGATTGGAAAGATGTTTTAAATTTTTTGACAATGTTTACTGTTAAACTAATGTAATATTGCCCTAATGTAAAAATTCCTGTTTTTATCATTTCCATTTTTGGATCACTTTTAAACCCAAAGTGGGAAGTTTTGATTACTATTCAAGGTTAAAATAGATGCAATAATGCCCTAAATATGAAACTGCTATCTTCACATTTATGTTGACTAGTTTTTAAGCTAATAAGTATGACTTTTGTGCACTGTTATTAATACTATAACAATGTCTTTATTCTATGTATTTTATTATGTACATTGACACGTTCCACATCTGAGTGACTTGCTCACATGTACAGATCTATCGAACAAGTATACAAACAAACAAACAAACAAACAAGTATACAAACAAACAAACAAACAAACAAACAAGTATACAAACAAACAAACAAACAAACAAGTATACAAACAAACAAACAAACAAACAAGTATACAAACAAACAAACAAACAAACAAGTATACAAACAAACAAACAAACAAACAAGTATACAAACAAACAAACAAACAAACAAGTGTACAAACAAACAAACAAACAAACAAGTATACAAACAAACAAACAAACAAACAAACAAACAAACAAACAAACAAACAAACAAGTATACAAACAAACAAACAAGTATACAAACAAACAAACAAGTATACAAACAAACAAACAAGTATACAAACGAACAAACAAGTATACAAACAAACAAACAAACAAACAAGTATACAAACAAACAAACAAACAAGTATACAAACAAACAAACAAACAAGTATACAAACAAACAAACAAACAAACAAACATACAAACAATACATACAAACAATACATACATCTATCTATCTATAACTATTCTGCAAGTCACTACAAGGTACTCCATTTTATGAATGATATCACCATTTTAATAAATTAAATATATGAATTCTCTCCCATTTGCTAAAGATAGAAAAATGTGTTAGAAAAACACACATTTAAATTTTGCTTTCTTATTATTTACTTTTAGTTAAATTTTGTTTAGCACTGAGTATCTGAAGTGTTAGCAAAAAATAATGGTAGTTCAGTAATAGTTTCTGGATGTATTAGTAACACACTGATGACAATTTTTAAAAATCAAACCATAAATCTTGTACATCTCTGTACCTTATAAAAATGTATGTATGTGCATATGAATGTTCATCATGTCTCCTAAAATACTAAATCAAATTGAACCACATGTGGTATACGTATCACTTGCTATTTGGAAAGAAGCACAGTGGGAATAATAAGCACCTACCTCTCACTGGGGTGATGGTGGGGCTGAAAAAGAAGCATAATGCAATGTGTGGATATACCCAAGACTGCATTCATCCAGCATTTCAGAATAAGAGAAGCTGGTAGCTTGCAACAAACTTTAAACATAATTTTCAACCTCTATGAAACTTTTTCTCACTGACATGCCACAAAATGATGAAAGGAAAAAATTTTATCAGTTGTTACATTTTTCGTGTTCAGGCAAGTAAAACTGCAGCACCAGGCATGACATTTTAACTTATTTCTCTTTACTGCTGACTGTATTCACAACTCATTTTTCAGATAGTATCCTCACATACTGCTGAATGTATTTACAAAATTTTATCATTGCATGACACATGGGTCAGGATACATGTTGTCAAACACTGAGATTAGTGAAAACTGCTGCATCAGACACAATATTTTAATTTACTATTTAGTGTTTGACAGTGATTTTGATTCACTGCTAAGCCCAAGAATCAATATGGGGAAGAGGTTAGGGTTATTCAGGCTACATAATCCAGCTGCAGCTTGATCCCACATGAGGTGCCATCACAGCAATCTTGTCACATGGAACTGTCCACTGACATGTCACTTCCTGTAAATACAGTGGCCCAATGCTTGTCAGTCAGTGTCACTAGCAGACAAGTATTAGGCACACGCCATTCATCAGTGGAGCTTTGACCTTACCTGTAGTGCATTTTTGATTTGGGTTGCTCCCTTCACTGTTGGTATGTATTTAAGATGACTTTTCTACACTCTGAACTTGTTTTGGTTTCCTGTTCACTTTGTGAATGCCACCATCATTGGCCTCAGGAATCCCTTGTTTGCTCCACAGGTCTCTGTATTACTGCCAGTGCAAGTGATCATAAATTGTGTTCTACCTTTACATAGTAGGGTAGGAAAGTGGGTATGAGAACTTTCTCGCGGTGCAACTATTTCAGTGCAGTGTGGATCCTGAGTTTATAAAATTGTTGCAGAAGCTGTTTCAGCTGCAGCAGTAACAACTGCAGCAACAGCATGGAAAATAGTGGAAACAACTGCAGCAACAGCATGGAAAATAGTGGAAACAACTGCAGCAACAGCATGGAAAATAGTGGAAACTCCAGCAGCAAGACAATTCCAGTAACTGACCCAGACCATCAGAATGCAGTTTTACTGTCTTCTAATAATAAACCGCACAAAGTGGTTCAAAAACTATGCCCACTCTTGGAGCCCAGTAGTTTGAGCTTTTCTGATGTTTGTGGTTTGCTGACTGACTACAATGGTCATGAAACCATCATAGTTGCAACTAGACTCAAATATTTGAACAGTATGTTAAGCTGTGTAAGTAAACATACATGGTATAGGCTGCTGACTTGCAAGACTTAGCACACAAGTGGGATGTTTCTTGTAAACAGTGTGGCTCTCTGTGATGATGTTATACATCTTTCTCCTGATAGATAAGTTAGTGCAAAGGCCTTAAAGCCTATTGATCCAAAACTGAACAATGAGTTTAAACATACCAAAGATCATGAAGTAAATGTGTCAGGGCAAGCTATGTTTCACAATTCTGCTAGTGTCAATGTCGTTGGTAATATTAGGCATTGTAGTGCTCTATGACCAACTGATGAATTTTAGTCAATGTCATTATACAATTTACTGAGCACATTTTCATCTGGCCCATGGGAGTCAGTAGTTAGTGCCCTCATCATAAATGCTGAAACAGAAGTTCCTTGTTCCCTGTTGGTGTATCCGAAAGCAAGTGGTGGTTCACACAACAGTTTCTCACCTCCATTTTTACAAAGGGCCACAGAGAAGTTCATGCCATCAAATCTTGTTGAAACTGTGGCTCATGGCATCAATGGCATCACTGCCATTTCCATTATGTCAATTGTTGCAGACAGGATGCTGAGGTGCTTGTTGCAACTGGACATTAATGGAGAGATAGTGGATCTCCAGTTGGACACAGGTGTAGTTGTGTCTCTAATTAATGAGGACACATTCCAGTTCATTGACTTCCCACATCTGATTCACCTCAGTGCAGAGTGGTGATGTGTAATGGCCGTCACTCCAACTTTGGGGCCAGATCATAGCTGAAGCTAAGTATTAAAATGTAGCTTGGAAACTAACCAAGCTAGTAGTCAACTCTTGGACAACAACTAAAATAACTGGCCTGCACATATTCATGCCCTTTGGTTTTCAAATTCAGGACCAGGTAAATCTAGTTTCAACTGCAGTACCATTCACAGAACTTGATACATTATATGTGGAATACAAATAACTGTTTGAACTACATTATTTTGTGCAACAGGATAACATGCCCATGTAGGCATAAAGCAATTGACAGTGCCTAAGTTTGTAGAATTCTTTCTATTACTTTCGCCATGAACAAGCAAGTTAAATCTGAATTAGCTAGGTTGTAGAGTATGAGAGTGATATCTCCAGTATTGTTCAGCCAGTGGGAAATGCCCATGGTCTTAGTTTAGAAACTAAATAGACCACTTCAAATTTGTGACCATTGTAAGCCTACTGTTTATGTTCAAGGAAATTTCAATCTGTATCCAAATCTAGGCCTGAGAAATTGTTAGAAAAATTTGCTGGGGGCCATTATTTTTCAAAGACAGACCTTGCTAATGTCTACTTCATGATATCTGTAGATGATTAGAAGAAAGAGTGTTTAGTGATTAATACAGCTTATGGTACATATTGTTATAAAAGGTTGCCAGTTGGAGTTGTAACCACTCCTGTGATGTTTCAGAGATATCTTGAGTGATTCATGCATGGTATCCCCAACTGAGTTAACACTTTAGGTTACTTGCTAATTAATGGAGACACATGGGAGCAGCACCTGCACAGCCTACAGGAGTAGTTTGAATGACTCCAAGACCATGGTCTGAGCTGGATTTCATGGACCTAGGGCTTACATTAAGTAAAAGAGGACTCATGTCCACACAGGATCATGTGGATACATCACTATCTTACCAGTTCCAAAGGACCTCACAAGAACTACAATTGTTCTTTGACAAAGTAAATTATTATGCAAAGTTTACTTCCAATATAGCCCAGATTTGCCACCTGCTTCATCATTTGTCAAAAGATCATGTGGTCAGAGGCATGCCAGAAAACTTTCATGTAACATGAAAAGTACCTTGGCCCAGCCCCTTGTTTAACAATGTTCTATCCTGCCAAATGTTTAACACTTTCCACTAATATGTTAGATTGTGTTACTGTAGGAGTGCTGTCACATAAATATGCTGATGGCATGGAACAGGGCATTGTGTTTACATTTAAAATTCTAAATGCAGCACAGATGAATTAGTTGCAAACTGTAAAAGAAGTGTTGGTTATCATATACAGCATCAGAAAGTTTCAAATATATCTTCACAGTACCAAGTTTCACCTCATCATCGTTCACAAGCCCCATATTTTACAGTTTGGCCACTCTTGCCTTCCTTAATTACAGTGTTTACAATGGCATGCATTGTTCCTGAGCAATTATACCTATGCATTCATTGTCACTCCACCATGCAGCACAATGCTGAAGCACTTTCTCAATTGCTGCGTGACTCAGAGACAGAGTTTAAAAAGCATGAAGTGCTTTGTTTTGTCTTGGGTGCCAACCAGTGACACATTCTCATCAATTCTCAATTAATTACAGCATGTGAACAACCTGTTATCAACTACTGCACAGGATACTGTGTATCATGAGGTTGGTTAGACCACCTATCTAAGGCCACCAACCTGGCATGTTGCACTTATTTTTTTATTACAACACGGTCTTAATGTCACTGACAGTGTCACTTTGTTGGCTATGGATGCTTCTGAATGTCAGATGGCAGTTCCTCTCATGCTCTGCTCCTCCAATCTCTACATTGATGAATGTGTATAATGAAGGCAGTAGTATAGTGTAATGTGTCCTGGCCTAGTATTCACACCATCATAAAACACACCATCTGGAACTAATTGAGCTGCAGCCACACTCAATCAGCTCCACCCTCGGCTGCATCCTGACTGCCCCAACAAAGAATGCATATTGATTTTGCTTTATGTTTATGAGGAGAATATGGTTGGGACTTGTCGTTGTCCTCTCTGACTCTACCAATGTGGCATGAATGTTTACCACCACCACCACCACCACCACCACCACCACCACCACCACAGCAGTTACCACCTGTGCCCTATTCATCATATTTGCAGTAGATGGTGCACCTTCCACTCTGGTTTCTCACAATGGACCTCAGTGTACTGCATTTGCATTTTAAGATTTTTATCAAAGCAATGGCATTGAGCGTCTGATAAACATTCCTTTCCACCCCACTTCCAATTTGGAAGCTGAGCAAATGGTCAGGACCTTCAAAATACCTATGTGCAACTCTGGGGGCACATGCACCAGCTTCCTCATCAGCTACTGGTCCACTGCTGTTAATGGATGTATCCTGACCAAAATTTTGAATTGGTGCACCCTCTTTGACCTGCTGCACCTGGCTCAGTTGGCTCTCCAGCAGTGCACTCAGCCACCTTACTGCACAAGCTCCCAAGTCTGGGCCGTACTTTCAGACAGAACCTGGGTTATCTCAAGGCACTGTCACTGGTGAAAAGGGGTGGCAAATGTTTGGGGTTGCAATGAGCTAGAAGCATCCAGTCAGGCATCAAAACCAACTCTCATCATATTGAGTCACCCACTTTCCCCTCAGCTGGCAAATGGGTGACATCTATGTAAATGGACATGGGACATACCTGTCCAACAGCCTGCCTGCTTCTGCTAAAACCTATGACCTCATGTTTGGCGTTGATAGGATGTCAAGAAGGATCAGTAATAATAGCCAACTGAGATGGAACCACTTCCACCACCTAGGCCACTTTCTGCTGCCACAAACACCAGTGACCCCCTCACCACATAATCAACAGAGGTGGAAAGTCTTCAGACTCAGGTGTCAATGGAGGCCAAATTATTGTTCCCATCTTCTACATGGCTGGCACCCACTCCCCTGCAGACAGGACCAATCTGTGCCCAGACTGGTTGGTGGTATCACTGCCTGCACAGGCATTGGACCTGGCCAGTCTTGTTGATGGCCTTTGATGGGAACCTTTATCAGAGCTCTCACCTTCCTCTACAAAGTTAGCACACGTCAGGCCATTTCCAGCCCAATGTGATGATTATAGGGGGGTTAGTATATGGAGAATAAGTTGGAGATGCTTAGGCTGCATACTCCAGTGGCATATCTCTCCCACGTGAGGCGCCACAACAACAAGCATGCCATGTGGAGCCATCCACTGATGCAAGACTGCCTGTAAATACCATTTCCCAAAACTTGCCATTCAGTCTTGGTACTTAACTGAAGCATTATATACATGCCATTGATCAGCAGAGCTTTGACCTTGCCTCAAATTACATTTTTGGTTTGGACTGTTTCCTGGACTACACATATACAGTTAAGATAACTTTGCTATGCTCTGGATTTGTTTTCTGTTAGCTGTTCACTTCATGAACTACACCATTTTTGACTTCAGGAACCATTTATTTCTTCCACCAATCTCTGTGTTACCACCAATTTGAGTTATCAATCATAAACTGTTTTCTACCTACCCAAAATAGAATGGAAAATATTACTTCCTTACTAATTAACTATTCACGAAATATTTCACAGGCAGTATCTACATATACCACTGAAAGGATCTTCAAACATATACCACCGTATGCTTCATCATTTAGAAAATATGATAACATAAACACTGAGTTACATGAAAAACTAACTCTTCTTAAAATGGAGTCCAAATTACTCAGACTGTAGTTATCCAGTATTTGATAATAAAAGCACATAGTGACTTCCTGCAACCTTTCAACATAATTTCAAACCATTTCTAAACTATATCTTGTGTACATATCCAATTACAAATATTTAACACATTATGATATGTGTAATCAGAAGTTGAAAGCTGCTTTATGCAGGGTAGCTCAATTGCTTACAGATCTGGGAGTTAACTGGTTACTTCCTATCTGTAAAGAAGCACTGTTGGGTTAAGAGGTAGCCACATTTCATAGGGATACAAATGAAATTTCAACCAAATTTGTTGGGTATATGAATTCTTGTTTACTCAAAAATACTGTTTGAGTAAGATCTTCTACTACCACGAGGGGTGGGTGTGTGGATGAGAAGAGGTAACAAATGTTCAAAAGTGGCCAGCGGGAGAAGGGGGGAGGCAGGATGGCGGAGGGAGGGAGGAGGGCAGAGGGAAGAGGGAAGAGGGAGGAGGGAGGCAGGAGGGAGGGCACAGGGAGGAGGGAGGCAGGAGGGAGGGCACAGGGAGGAGCGAGGCAGGAGGGAGGGCACAGGGAGGAGCGAGGCAGGAGGGAGGGCACAGGGAGGAGCGAGGCAGGAGGGAGGGCACAGGGAGGAGCGAGGCAGGAGGGAGGGCACAGGGAGGAGCGAGGCAGGAGGGAGGGCACAGGGAAGAGGGAGGAGCGAGGCAGGAGGGAGGGCACAGGGAAGAGGGAGGAGCGAGGCAGGAGGGAGGGCAGAGGGGAAATGGAGGCAGGAGGGAGAGGGGGCAGAGGAGAAGGTGGGAGAGGGGGCAGAGGAGAAGGTGGGAAAGCAGAGGAGGGAGAGGAGGGGGAGCAGAGGAGGGAGGGGAGGAGGGGGGAGCAGAGGAGGGAGGGGAGGAGGGGGGAGCAGAGGAGGGAGGGGAGGAGGGGGGAGCAGAGGAGGGAGAGAGGAGGGGGGAGCAGAGGAGGGGGAGGGAGAGGAGGACAGAGTGAGAAGGGGGGGAGGGAGAGGAGGACAGAGTGAGAAGGGGGGGGGAGGGAGAGGAGGACAGAGTGAGAAGGGGGGGGGAGGGAGAGGAGGACAGAGTGAGAAGGGGGGGGAGGATGAGGAGGACAGAGTGAGAAGGGGGGGGGAGGATGAGGAGGACAGAGTGAGAAGGGGGGGGAGGATGAGGAGGACAGAGTGAGAAGGGGGGGAGGATGAGGAGGACAGAGTGAGAAGGGGGGGGAGGATGAGGAGGACAGAGTGAGAAGGGGGGGGAGGATGAGGAGGACAGAGTGAGAAGGGGGGGGAGGATGAGGAGGACAGAGTGAGAAGGGGGGGGAGGATGAGGAGGACAGAGTGAGAAGGGGGGGGAGGATGAGGAGGACAGAGTGAGAAGGGGGGGGAGGATGAGGAGGACAGAGTGAGAAGGGGGGGGGAGGATGAGGAGGACAGAGTGAGAAGGGGGGGGAGGATGAGGAGGACAGAGTGAGAAGGGGGGGAGGATGAGGAGGACAGAGTAAGGAGGAGGAGGAGGAGGAGGACAGAGTGAGGAGGAGGAGGAGGAGGAGGAGGAGGAGGAGGACAGAGTGAGGAGGAGGAGGAGGAGGAGGAGGAGGACAGAGTGAGGAGGAGGAGGAGGAGGAGGAGGAGGAGGAGGAGGAGGAGGAGGAGGAGGAGGAGGAGGAGGAGGAGGAGGAGGACAGAGTGAGGAGGAGGAGGAGGAGGAGGACAGAGTGAGGAGGAGGAGGAGGAGGAGGAGGAGGAGGAGGAGGACAGAGTGAGGAGGAGGAGGAGGAGGAGGAGGAGGAGGAGGAGGAGGAGGAGGAGGAGGAGGAGGACAGAGTGAGGAGGAGGAGGAGGAGGAGGAGGAGGAGGAGGACAGAGTGAGGAGGAGGAGGAGGAGGAGGACAGAGTGAGGAGGAGGAGGAGGAGGAGGACAGAGTGAGGAGGAGGAGGAGGAGGACAGAGTGAGGAGGAGGAGGAGGAGGACAGAGTGAGGAGGAGGAGGACAGAGTGAGGAGGAGGAGGACAGAGTGAGGAGGAGGAGGAGGAGGTGGACAGAGTGAGGAGGAGGAGGAGGAGGAGGACAGAGTGAGGAGGAGGAGGAGGAGGTGGACAGAGTGAGGAGGAGGAGGAGGAGGTGGACAGAGTGAGGAGGAGGAGGAGGAGGTGGACAGAGTGAGGAGGAGGGTGCAGTAGGAGGACGACGAGACGGACAGAGGGAGGAGGGGGCAGTAGGTGGACGAGGAGACGGACAGAGGGAGGAAGGAGCAGTAGGTGGACGAGGCGACGGACAGCGGGAGTAGGTGGCAGTAGGAGGACGAGGAGACGGGCAGCGGGAGGAGGGGGCAGTAGGAGGACGAGGAGACGGGCAGCGGGAGGAGGGGGCAGTAGGAGGACGAGGAGACGGGCAGCGGGAGGAGGGGGCAGTAGGAGGACGAGGAGACGGGCAGCGGGAGGAGGGGGCAGTAGGAGGACGAGGAGACGGGCAGCGGGAGGAGGGGGCAGTAGGAGGACGAGGAGACGGACAGAGGGAGGAGGGGGCAGTAGGAGGACGAGGAGACGGGCAGCGGGAGGAGGGGGCAGTAGGAGGACGAGGAGACGGGCAGCGGGAGGAGGGGGCAGTAGGAGGACGAGGAGACGGACAGAGGGAGGAGGGGGCAGTAGGAGGACGAGGAGACGGACAGAGGGAGGAGGGGGCAGGAGGAGGACGAGCAGACGGACAGAGGGAGGAGGGGGCAGTAGGAGGACCAGCAGACGGACAGAGGGAGGAGGGGGCAGTAGGAGGACGAGCAGACGGACAGAGGGAGGAGGGGGCAGTAGGAGGACGAGCAGACGGACAGAGGGAGGAGGGGGCAGTAGGAGGACGAGCAGACGGACAGAGGGAGGAGGGGGCAGTAGAACGACGAGCAGACGGACAGAGGGAGGAGGGGGCAGTAGGACGACGAGCAGACGGACAGAGGGAGGAGGGGGCAGTAGGACGACGAGCAGACGGACAGAGGGAGGAGGGGGCAGTAGGACGACGAGCAGACGGACAGAGGGAGGAGGGGGCAGTAGGACGACGAGCAGACGGACAGAGGGAGGAGGGGGCAGTAGGACGACGAGCAGACGGACAGACGGAGGAGGGGGCAGTAGGACGACGAGCAGACGGACAGAGGGAGGAGGGGACAGTAGGACGACGAGCAGACGGACAGAGGGAAGAGGGGGCAGTAGGACGACGAGCAGACGGACAGAGGGAGGAGGGGGCAGTAGGACGACGAGCAGACGGACTGAGGGAGGAGGGGGCAGTAGGAGGACGTGTAGACGGGCAGAGGGAGGAGGGGGCAGTAGGAGGACGAGTAGACGGACAGAGGGAGGAGGGGGCAGTAGTAGGACGAGTAGACGGACAGAGGGAGGAGGGGGCAGTAGGAGGACGAGTAGACGGACAGAGGGAGGAGGGGGCAGTAGGAGGACGAGTAGACGGACAGAGGGAGGAGGGGGCAGTAGGAGGACGAGTATAGGCGGACAGAGGGAGGAGGGGGCAGTAGGAGGACGAGTATAGGCGGACAGAGGGAGGAGGGGGCAGTAGGAGGACGAGTATAGGCGGACAGAGGGAGGAGGAGGCAGTAGGAGGACGAGTAGACGGACAGAGGGAGGAGGGGGCAGTAGGAGGACGAGTATAGGCGGACAGAGGGAGGAGGGCTCAGTAGGATGACGAGTAGACGGACAGAGGGAGGAGGGCTCAGTAGGACGACGAGTAGACGGACAGAGTGAGGAGGGCTCAGTAGGACGACGAGTAGACGGACAGAGTGAGGAGGGCTCAGTAGGACGACGAGTAGACGGACAGAGGGAGAAGGGGGCAGTAGGAGGACGAGTAGACGGACAGAGGGAGGAGGGGGCAGTAGGAGGACGAGTAGACGGACAGAGGGAGAAGGGGGCAGTAGGAGGACGAGTAGACGGACAGAGGGAGGAGGGGGCAGTAGGAGGACGAGTAGACGGACAGAGGGAGGAGGGGGCAGTAGGAGGACGAGTAGACGGACAGAGGGAGGAGGGGGCAGTAGGAGGACGAGTAGACGGACAGAGGTAGGAGGGGGCAGTAGGAGGAGGACCAGATGGACAGAGGGAGGAGGGGGCAGTAGGAGGACGACCAGACGGACAGAGGGAGGAGGGGGCAGTAGGAGGACGACCAGACGGACAGAGGGAGGAGGGGGCAGTAGGAGGACGACCAGACGGACAGAGGGAGGAGGGGGCAGTAGGAGGACGACCAGACGGACAGAGGGAGGAGGGGGCAGTAGGAGGACGACGAGACGGACAGAGGGAAGAGGGGGCAGTAGGAGGACGACGAGACGGACAGAGGGAGGAGGGTGCTGGAGGAGGAGGTTGACAGAGGGAGGAGGGTGCTGGAGGAGGAGGTTGACAGAGGGAGGAGGGTGCTGGAGGAGGAGGTTGACAGAGGGAGGAGGGTGCTGGAGGAGGAGGTTGACAGAGGGAGGAGGGTGGTGGAGGAGGAGGTTGACACATGGAGGAGGGAGCTGGAGGAGGAGGTTGACACAGAGAGGAGGGGGCTGGAGGAGGAGGTTGACACAGAGAGGAGGGGGCTGGAGGAGGAGTTTACACACTTTATCACTTGATTTCAGTGTTTGGAGCATGTCACTTGCCTTCTTGATTATCAGATTATCTTTCTCCATATCTTTCATCTTCTGTAAGAATTTAAGCAGTGAGTCTGGTTGTTCCATGAATATATCTGTGTCAGTTTTACTGTAGAGAAACACAGTCATAATATCCAGTTGTGTGACATGCAAGTCCAATTTAACTGATAAAGCCATGAGTAGTCTTGCAATTGGAGAGAATTTTCTACTCAACTTCAGACCATCGGTTGAATCCCTGTGCAACACTTCTTGCCTATCTTCTTAACAAGGTCCCATAATTTTTGTATTTCTTCTTCAAAACAGCCCCACAGTCAATTACCCTTTCATTTGTTGGCCTGTCTACAATGTCACAGATATAATTTTTCACCAGTGATCAGATTTCCTCGCATATAGCCTCAAACCACTCTTGATGAGCTGCATCCCTTAATGCATCATTGACACTTACCGATGTTACCTTTGCACTGAAGTTATTACCATGAATTGAAAGATCTGATTTATATGCACCTGGTGCAAACAGTTCAGCAGATGCGACACTTGGAGAGCTATTGTCCTCATTACATGATAAGTCATGATTGGAACTGAACTCATGGTCTGTAGTGACTGAAGCCCATCTTCTTCTAAGTCATAGAATGATTCATGATCTGATGATGGCTCTGATTCATTGTTTGTATAACCATTGAAATCTCCTCCAATGAAATTCATGCCCACATAAGTTCTTTTGGGTTAAAAATGTCATGATAATGGAACTTCATGTCTCTTGACATGTGAATCCTGTGATCACTCAGTATCCACACAAAACAGACTTTCAAGCAGTCATAATAGCCTACAAAAATCCCTTTTTTATCTTTAGGATCAAACTTTCCTTTGTTTTGAGATTTATCCAGGATGACAACCTTTTGACCATAAGAACAAGTATGAGATAGGTCAGGTTTTCTCTTCAGCCACTTTTCATGAGGGGTTCCATCATGCAGTCCTTCACCTAAGGAACAATTCTGGATGTAGTTTGCTGTGTTGATGGCTTTGGCACAAGGTAATTGTAGTAGTCCTGACTCATGCAGTATGCATTGAACCACTTCAACCAACTAACAGTTTTTTTCTTTTGGTGAAACCCTTCTGTTGTGATGTGTGTGGAACTGTTAGTGCTGCTGTATTCCTGCTATTCTGAGAATTGAGTCTATTCTCTCACTGTAGTACTCCTTACCGTTTTCTGACTGAAAGGATTTAATTTTATGGCCAGTCTTATTAACTCCTGAAGTTCATTTGTGTTCCTTTCTCATTTAATGAAGGGAGTAGACATGATTTTTCCTTTATGACACACAGTGCTTCTAGTGAGATTGACATCACTGAATTACAAACCTACCACATACAAGTTTTGAGCTATTTTTAAAATCATATCTCATGAGTTCAAGAGGCCTAACTGAGCATGTCAGATTTGTGTATCATTTTTCATAACTTTAGGCTCAGTAATGATCTTCCTAGTAAATAAAAAAAAGTTACCAACTCTGTTTGCAGTAACTTTGACTTTGCTATTATCATCTCATATAACTGCATGAGTTTTCTCCAATGACACTTTCTGGTGGTTGTCCACAGCTTCTGCTACTGAAATGAGACTGGTAACAAGTTTTGGCACATATAAAGTGTTTTGCACTGTCCAGAGTTGACACCACTTGCTGTGGTTGTAATGTGTACACCACCTGTAGCTGTTAATTGTACAGCATTGTTTCTGCAAGCATTAAATTCTCTTGCATTTCTGTCACATTTGTGCACACTTTTGGACTGTTGCATGTGTGTGATGTGTGACCACTGTGTATGCACAGTGGAGTCTCAACACTTTGGAGCATGTTCGTTTACAGCAAAATAGCAATGAGTTTTGTTGACATTTCTCACAACTTGCTTACTTAGTTTCTTCTTGGAAAAGTGCTCATTTTGTTTGTTTCCCTTCTTGTTGGAATTGTTCTAACTGGTTCTGGACATACTGGATAGTGGCATTAGGATGGGAACTGATGCCTGCTCTGGTCCCACATGTTCTATTATGGATAGATCTGTGGATCTTGCTGGCCATGAGAGTAAAACTACTATGGCTCAAATTAAATGATGGATTTTGATTTATTCACTGTAGACTTCTTACTATAGTGTCTCAAGACAAATAATGCTGATTTTTCCTGGTTTTGTTTTTGTTTTGATTTGTCAATGTCACTCAAAGCATGGCAGAGGGTGCCCTGTACCACTACTAGTCATTTCCTTCCCTGTTCCACTCACAAACAGAATGAGGGAAAAACAACTGTCTATTGCCTCCGTATGAGCCCTAACTTTTACTATCTTATATTTGTCATCCTTATGCATAATGTATGTTGAAAAATTTCTGAAAAATTTGGACTCCTTGTTGTGCTATCTGTCAGACAGGGAAAAGCAAATTATTATTTGTGGGGACTTCAATGTAGATTCTCTGATAGAGGGTAATAGGAAAAATGACCTTGAAGTATAACTCGGTTCTTTCAATTTGACACCTGTTATTGATTTTCCTACTCGGGTGGTAAAGGATAGCAGCTCACTGATAGATAACTTCTTTATAGACCAAGATAAGTTTAACCAGAAAAATGCTCAGCCTGTTGAGAATGGTCTTTCTGATCATGGTGCACAGCTAGTTACAATATATGACATAGCTCCATTCAGCAATACTAAACAGTCCTCCAAAGTAGTACGTTCAGTCAACGCTTTAACAATTGCAAATTTCAGGGAAAGCCTACAGCAGTTAGACTGGGATGAGGTGTACCGTGAACCTGATGCCAATTTAAAATATAATTTATTTCATGACATTTTTGTAAATGCATTTGAAAACTGCTTCCCCAAGAAAATAGTTAAATATACTCGTAAGAAACCTTGTAACAAACCATGGCTTACTAAGGGTATAAAAATATCTTGCAACCGGAAAAGGGAAATGTATCTGACAGCAAGGCAGAGTAGTGACCCAGAAACTATCAAACATTATAAAAACTACTGTGTTATATTAAGAAAAGTTGTTAAAACATTCAGAAGTATGTATATCATGACTGAAATCAGCAACTCTGATAATAAAATTAAAACAATTTGGAATATTGTTAAAAGAGAAACAGGTCAACCAAGAGCACAGGAAGACAGTATTACCATCAAATTGAATGAAAACTTTACGAACAAAAAGTCAGAAGTTGAAAATATTTTTAATAATCATTTTCTAAATGTGTTCATTAGAAGATGCTAGGCTGTTAATGGAATTTGCAATTTGATACAATTGAAATCTCACCCACTTCTCCTTCTGAAATTAGGAAAATAATAAACTTGCTTAAAAGCAAAAACTCACATGGAATTGCTGGCATTTCCAGCAAAATACTAAAAGCTTGTTCTCAACAGATAAGTAAGATTCTCAGCCACCTGTGTAATAGCTCTCTGGAACAGGGCATTTTCCCTGATAGACTGAAATATGATATTGTTATACCTTTGCATAAAATGGGGGCTAGATCTGACATCAACAATTACCGTCCAATCTCCCTTATAACAGCTTTATCCAGAATTTTTGAGAAAGTAATGTATTCAAGAGTAGCTTCACATATCTGTACAAATGAAGTACTAACAAAATGTCAGTTTGGTTTCCAGAAAGGTTTTTCAACAGAAAATGCCATATATGCTTTCACCAATCAAATTTTGAATGATCTGAATAACCAAACACCACCCATTGGGATTTTTTGTGATCTCTCAAAGGCTTTTGATTGTGTAAATCATGAAATTCTGCTAGACAAGCTCAAATATTGTGGCATAAATGGGACAGTGCACAAATGGTTCAATTCGTACCTAACTGGACGAGTGCAGAAAGTTGAAATAAGCAATTCTCATAATATGCAAAGTTCAGCACATTCCTCAAACTGGGGAACTATCAAGAATGGGGTTCCTCATGGGTCAGTCTTGGGTCCTTTGTTGTTCTTAATATATATTAATGACTTGCCATTCTATATTCATGAAGAGGCAAAGTTAGTTCTCTTTGTTGATGATACAAGTATAGTAATCACACTAACCTAACCTAACCTAACCTAAAAAAATGTGTCCTTCTGACTCCAGTAATCACAGGTATTTTGCCTTGTGTGCATGTGGCCCCCCTTACATTTTCTGCAAGATCAACTAATATATCCTCCTTCCTCCCATTCAGGTGCAGGTAATGACTAGTGTAGCCGGCCGAAGTGGCCATGCAGGTCTAGGCGCTGCAGTCTGGAACCGCGAGACCATTACGGTCGCAGGTTCGAATCCCGCCTCGGGCATGGATGTGTGTGATGTCCTTAGGTTTGTTAGGTTTAAGTAGTTCTAAGTTCTAGGGACTAATGACCTCAGAAGTTGAGTCTCATAGTGCTCAGAGCCATTTGAACCATTTTTTTGACTAGTGTAACCCCACCTCCCAATTGCATCAGCAGGCACAGCACAGATATGAGATTTAGTTTCTGCCAACAGTAAGCTGCCACTGTGAGACTTGGGCTCCATCACTGACGAGCCATCTTCTGGTAATGATTCCACATCTGTAGATTCTATGCCTCCTACCTGTTGAGTCACCGGGACTTCTACCTCTGAGTGCAGCAGTTCATGTCTGGGGTGGTGCGACCACCGTACTGCCTGTGCTTCTGCAGGCAGACTGGCACTGTACATCACCACTCAACAGAGGCTGGCACCACCACTGTTGGGGGTCTGTCTTCCACTACAAGAACCATGACAGCCTACCACATCTCCAGATGCAGCCTGCAGTGAATTGCAGAGTAGTGCCAGATCAGTGCATGTGCTGCCACAGGCGTTTTGCATCAGCAATCCTTGTCCACCACTGATGGTAGGTCTACCATTGGTCACTTGCTACCTCAGTGACAGCTGGCCTCACTGTCATCAGCGTAGTACAGAATGGCATTATAAGGACTGTGACTTGTTTGCTAATAAAATGTATTATTGTTAATGCTATTTTCATGAGCCAACCCTGTTCAACATCCTGATGTTGTACCAACACCTCATCTTACCCTGTTCCTGTAGAGGTGAACCATCACTAGCATCTGCATTTTGGTGACAGGTACTGGATCAGAACTGGTGACAATTGTCAGCTACAAGGAGGAAGCAGTTTCCTACATCTCTAGAGTTTGATCAGCCACAGGATCAATGTTTGCAGCTAGACTAGAAACAGTGTCTCCAGTTAAAGCTCACAGTGCCAGTATGTAGTGAGGTGAGTGCAATGCCTTTTTGTGTGTGGGGTTCATTTTCCTCAATTGAAAGGGATATGGCAAGTCAATGGGTCCTTTGCCAGAGGTTAAATTGTCTTTGTAGGTTCAGTAGGTCAGGTAAAAGCAGACTGTGCTATGTGGATGTATAAATATAACTGTTAGTTTTTTCCAGTTAATGTGGTAATATGCTTTATCACAGGGATGGGTATGTCGCTTATTTCAATATGGTAATATGCTTTATTATGGGGATGGATATGTCACTTATTGTGTAGAGGCATGTAAGGTGTTAGCCACGAGTAGCAATTTAGGAAGTGAAGCCAATTTTTGTCAAAATGTATTATGATAATGTTTTAATTCAGTGTCCTTTTTGTAGCTAGGTTTTGTTTGCTCTATTGTTGTACTTATTGAATAGAGTTTCTATGACACCAGGGTCTGAGAATTGAAAGAAATGTATATTAGTCTGTACCATTTGGAAAGGGTGATGTATTTCTCATTATGCAAGGAATATTCTGTAAGCATTTAAAGTGGTTCTAGGGTAGTGGTATGTTTAACCTTGTGTATGAAGTGCACTGACTGCAAAAAACATTGTTGTGCACTGTTCCAGTGTTGTTTTACAATAGCAAGCCTCTACCTATTCCTGCATTATTGTTTCAGCTAGGACAATGAAAAGTTGTGTTGTTATAGGTTCACATGAGCTACAGTAATTTAAAATAAACTGCGAGTGTGTCATCTTAGTGTTCAAAGTATCCATGCACCTGGCCTTGTACATAATTTTTCCCTTACTTTTATTTTGTTCCTTTTTAATCAAATCAAAAGATAACACACAACAAGCGGGTGTATCACTGTGCAGGGTGAGATCAAAGCTGACCAACAACAAGCTTGACTGGTTACTCAACAAGGATCCGGAGTTCCACTCTGTACCAGACAACAAAAACTATTTATCACATGAAGTGACCACGATTCAGATTCTGATCAAGTCCATGATTCAGATGATGACTGTGAAGAGTCACTCTCCACTGACGACCTTTTTATTGGGAGGGACAAAATGTGTAAATGGAATAAAATATGTTCCAATGTGACCTCGAAAATAAAAAGAAAGAATATTGTGAAAATATTCCCTGTGCCTACACGTGTTGCCAGTAGGTTCACAAGTCAAGCAGAGGCTTTATGAACAATACTTAGCCTGGAAATGATTGATGCAATTGTAAAATACATGAACATATACATTCAATCTAAGAAAGAATGTGTACAATATTCCAGATAAAGGGACACTAAGGAAACTACAAGGTGTGAAATAATGGCATTGTTGGGATTGCTGTCTCTCATCTGGACTAAGAAAGACAATAACACAAATGTCTATGAACTGTGGACAGCAGATGGTACTCGTATGGAGATTACGAGAGCTGTGATGAGCTACAGAAGATTTCTGTTCCTTTTATGATGTATCCATTTTGACAACAAGAGTACAAGACAAGAAAGAAGAATAACTGATAAATTTGCTCCAGTAACGCAAATATTGGATGCCTTTGTGGTAACTGCAAGAATGCTTATAGTGTAGGAAAATTTGTGACAGTAGATGAAAAGTTGCAAGCTTTCCAGGGTTGCTGTTCTTTTGTTCAGTACATCCCAAACAATCCAGCAAAGTATGGGATAAAGTTTTTTTTCCTTCTAGCACATGCTAAAACATTCTTCAGTAGTAATATTGAAGTATATTGTGAAGAACAATGTAAAGGATTATACAATGTTCCTAATTCTCCCTGTGAAGGAAGGCTAGTTACTCACACTGAAGGCTCAGGAAGAAACATTACAATGGATAATTGGTACACTAGCTATTCCTTAGCCAACTTCTTGTTGAAAAAGCAACTAGCATGCACCAGCACATTGTTTTTTCTCAAACATGATATCCCACAAGAATTTTTACCTGGGAAATGTAGGGCTATCCACTCCCCTTTATTTGGTTTTTAGAATAATATGAAGGCAGTTATATTACTTTCAACTATGCATGATTTGGAAACCATTGCTGAAGTTACAGGTAAACCAGAGTTTTGGATTACAATTTAACAAATGGAGAAATCGACACAGTTGATCAAATGCGAGGGCTGTAATGGATATATCAGGAATCAATGCTCAAATATTTTTTCATGCAAATGAGGCAAATCCAAAAATGAAGAAAAGAATTTTCTTGAAAGATTTAGCACTGTCTCTAATGAAGATTCAACTAGTGGAAAGAGCTAATATTCCTTCACTTCCTGCTGACATTGCAACTTTCATCGTGGAATACAAAGATCAACATCTTGAAAGAACTGATAAGCCTACCACCAAGAAAAAGAAGTCAGTGTCTGACATGTGGATGAGAAAGAAACACATCTACTACAGTAGAAGGTAGCTCATGCCATAGCTTTGTTTGTAAAAAATGTAAAAACAGTGAGTACATGTGAGAAGTGTAAGGAATTTCCTGAAAATGCGTAAGACAATTAATGGTTTGGATGGAAGGATCTGTGTGACAACTGATACTTCTTCAATACATAAAACCTTTGTCGTTTTATATTGCAATGAAAGAGTGTTTGCATTCAGTATGTGCTTAAAAAAGTGTTTGAATAGATTGATATGTCAGCTGTGGCAATAGAATGATATGAATATTTCTTATTCATTTAATCAAATAGTAAATGAGCAATGTCATACACATTTCTTGTATTGTTGTTTAAATAAACTAAAATGAAACTGTGATTTAGCTCATACATGTTTCCCTTGGTAGCATACTGATAGCTTTTGACTACATGTGTATAATGTGTGCTGCGTGCCTGCTTGTGTTATGAAAATTGGCGTGCCTGCTCAAGGGTTAAGTGTCTTTCTTGTTGCTCTGTTTGTCTTGTTTTGTTATTCATGTAACAGGTAAAGAGTTATATATGTAATTTACAATGCTACAGGGGACTATCTTGTGTGAAATGTCATGGATTTTGACAGCTGAAGCAGCTCAATTGCAGGCAGACAGTGTGTGTATGTTTAAGGAAAGTGGAAGAGAGCTTCTCACTGAAGAGTAACTCAAAGAGTATGCAGAGAAGAAAAAGAAATGGGGTTATGGATGGATGACTAAATATAGGCCTCAAAGTAACAAATGTGAGGATTTTGGGGGAATTAAGAATAAAGATGAAAGTAGAAAGTAAGGAGAAAGAAGTTGGTAGCATAAGTTTAGCTGAGGCACTGAGCTGTAATTGTGTAGAAATTAAGGAAAGCAATAATGAATCATCAGATATGAGGTATTGTGGAAATGTGGAATCTGAAGCAACAAGGAGTACCACACAGAGTAAGTGTGGCTCAACTAAAGTAAGTAAATGCATGGGTAGCAACATGGGTGATTTTAATCGCAGTAGTATCTATCCCACTGGGTGATAATGGGTGTTGCTTAGAAGCCATAGAGCCTGGGCAAGACCTACTGGCAAATTTATATGATGATAATTTTTGTGTTGTGCAGCATAGAACCATATACAGTAATTTTGTTGTAGATATTGTGGAGGATGCACAGGAGGTTATTGTTGAGGTTAACTGAATTGTAACTAATGAAATAGTATACACACACATTATGTCCAAAGGATGCAGATTTGTTACCATCTGGACTTGTGTTATCTCCTCAGAAGCAGGAAGGAGATAGGAGATGGAGGAGGAAATGGGGTTTTAAGAGAAATGTTCAGGTTGACGTGGTATAATACTTTGAGAAAGGTGTGCCTGAGGATCAGAATGTTACCACAGTGCAAGCACCAGGTCACAGTCATGCATGGTTGCAGACAGTGCAGCCTGCTCACACAGATGGTGAGCTGTTTACTAGTTAGCCGTAAGTTCATTGTGCAAAATGAATGTGATCTATGTGAAAGATACAGCACAAGCATCACACCAAACTGACCACCTGTGACACATGATGGAACCTGAGGGAACATTTTTCCAGTCATGGGACGCTGCCTCCAGTTCTTCTACCTTAAGGGACAAGTCATGTAAATAATGGGCAGGCTCACTAAGGCTCCATACACAGAATGTAGTGCCACAAGGCACCAGGAAGTTGCACCAGTGAGTGGGGGTACAAGGGAGTCTAGTGCTGTGAGAAGAATTCAGTTCATGATTAGCACTACAGTGAGGGAAATAAATAGAACTACCTATCAGCGTATTGTGTGTGATAGTAACACATGTTTTATGTATGAGCATGATTGTAGGGGACTGTTTCTTAGGAAAACATAAAGGAGACTTTGGCACAGAGATGTAGTTGCAAATCATGTGCCAAAGTGAGTAAAGAAACCATCGGCCAAACCAACAGAAATGTTGTACATAAGAGATTAATGGAATCAGACCATATACTGTTAAGAATGATTTGTTACGGATAATTTGTTAAGAGGGGCAAAGCTATCAGCAGACTGAGTTACTTGCCAAGCACAGGATATGATCAAGTGAGAATTTCTAATACTGAAAGATCTATCCAGTGCTGCATTAATTCGAACAAAATTCATTGTGATTAATGGTAGGAATGTGTGTATCTATGATTAAAGATAATTAATAAATAATGTTGCTAAATCTTTTCTTTTACTAATGAACACCTATTAGATTAGTGACACTATGATTTAAATGATTTTTTGTGTAGTAACGATGAAAGATGTGTGCACGTATGACATTTTAAGGAGTAGCCAGTGATTATGTGGATTAGTAGAACACTTGTATTCATTTTTTTGTGATGTTAGGAACATATTAAGCCAATTTACTGTTGAATGAATGACAAGGGATACCCAATGAAATAGAAGAGTTTGGTAACATTAGTATGGTAGTAGATAAGAAGCCTCTTAAAGAGATTTCAGACCAGGTACAAATGGAAGCCAGCAGGCTAATACAGGGTTGACAATACCTGTGGTAGAGACTGAAAAAATTGAAAAAAATGTATCCCATACCACTGTCAGTATTGGCATATATTCTAAGTTTCCAATAGCTACCTGGAGCTAATATCCAGTCCCTGAATTTACCAGAGGAGGGAGATATTGTAATGCCATCACTATTTTTTGGTGCTACTAAGTAATAATAGCACTGCCACAGCAGTTGCAAATACTATGCACAGAGAGGACCAAAATTTTCCAGCATAAAGCCAAGCGCCGGCACACTGGTCAGGAACATTAGAGCAGAGAACACTGTGAAGACGATGACAGCCAATTGCACATGGACTGACCCCTCTCTAGGACTACAATGCGAAGGCAGCGCACTCTATGCAAGGAGAATGTAAGCGCTGCATGCAACTAGCCACATCCAGTTATTTTCTGTAATGAAACTCTTTAATACAATTTGCTTGAATTGTTGTCTAGCAATCTGAGAAAACAGGTTTCCTAGGCACCCAATCTTTGACAAGTAGGCAGGATACAACATTGGCGATGAGTCTTCCAATGAACCCAGAGCTGACAGCCACCACAGATTCTATGTTTTCTTTTTGTGGAATTTTCTGTTTTGCTGGCACCTTAATTGGCTTTTCTTTGCAGGGGTGTGTTTACTTACTTTAACAGTACCTTTTATTTTTTGCTAATCAGTGTTTTCATGTGGGCATTGCGTAAATTTTCTTTGCTTTTGTACTTATTTTTCTTGCTTGGCTTGTCCGTTAATTGCATTTGTTTCTCTAACAATGAACAACCGGCCTACCACACCCCTTGCTAAAGGGTGCCTCAGCTGCAAGTGTTCGATGCAACACAGCTAATGCAGATGCTTCAGTTTCAGAGCCAACAAATATCAATCCTGCTCAATGCAGTGCAGCAGATACTGGCTGGTGCTGCATGCCCAACAGAACGAACTACACCTACAGTGGCTTTGAGTGCCATACTACCTTTCTTCCAGTTTCAAGAACAAGACATGGGATGGCTCAAGTGGTTGCAGCAGTTTGAAACCCATGTAATTGCTCACAACATAACAGGTACTGTGAAAGTTCTTTATTTTTTGCTCACAGTAGTAAGTGCAGTGTTCCACCTCATCTATAAACTACTCCGTAATGCGACTGTGAGTGAACTTTCATATGAACAGATTGTAGATTCACTAACTAACTATTGTGACCAACAAGTCAATGTGGTAGCAGCTAGGCACCAATTCTTTAATTTCAAGAAGTGGTCAGAACAAACTTATAGCAAGTGGGTAACAGATTTTCAGGGTATGATGAGGAAATGCAAATTCAAATGTGCTTGTGGTCCTTTATATTCAGATGTAATGTTGTGTGATGTAATTGTGTACAATGTAACTGACGTCAGACTTAGAGAACAGATTTAGAAACAATCTGATCCATCATAAGAGTCGATAGTGCAACATCAGTACAATTCAGGTGCTATGTCAGTCAATAAGTTTGAGCAGCCAACAATTTGTCAGGTCAAGTTTCCCCTGGCTCATGACCAACCCATTGGGCACATGCATGCCACAAACAGTTCTCTATACAGGCAGCTTCACAGGTGAACAGAATTAAGTCATGCCCTTGGTACTATTCATGGTACAAATGCTAAGACTGCCCATCCAGACAACCACAGTGTTAAGCTTGTGACAAGGAACGACATGTACAATCCATATGTTTGCATCAGAACAAACATACATATGAATTCTGTCCACTCACAAAAATCTAGTCACAAGGCCAATGTAATTAATGCAGTGTATTCAAAGCCTGCCTCAGGCATTAACAAAACTAGCAAGTGAACAGTTTCTTCAGTGCTACGTCAATCGAACAAACTTTTGGTTCATTTGTATATTAGTGGAAAATGTGTGAAATTTCAGTTGGATATGGATGCCTCTGTTACATTGAGGATTCATACACATATGAACTGTTAGGCTCCCCACATCTGTCTAAATCTAGCACACACCAAACAGCTTATAATGGACAAGCCATTCCCGTATTGGGAAAATGTACTTTGGCTGCCATGTATCACTTGCATACGCAAACTGTAACTTTCATTGTGCTCTAATCATGTGATTGTAAGAACATATTTGGCCTTGATTCATTTGACTTGTTTGGTTTCCACATTCAGGACCATGTGTTGTCAGTGTCTGCATTCAATACAAAAGGCAGTGTAGCTAGATTTCGGAAAGAATGCCCTGAACTTTTTTCTTAAGAGTTAGGGCAGGCTAACAATTTTGTTGCACATATTACTGTGAAAGACAATGCTCAGCCAAAATTTTGTCAGGCCAGAGCTCTTCCCATTGCATTACAGGACAAAGTCACTACTGAACTTAAAGAAATGCAAGTTAGCAGAGCTATTGCACCCATACAAACTAGTCAGTGGGCAAGTCCACTGGCTTTGCTCCCCAAACCTTCAGGTTGTATTGACTAAGTCTACAGTCAACCCACAACCTGTGACAGATACTTATCCATTGCCATGCCCAGAGGATCTCATTGCCAGATTAGGCACTGCCTGCTACTTTTCTAAAACTGATTTGTGCAACACATATCTCCAATTCCCACTAGATGGAGAATCTCAAAAAGTTTGTGTTGTACTCACTCATTTGGGGTTCTTTAAATATTTGTGTCTGTCTTTTGGCAGTACTTCTGCACCTAACATTTTCCAACAGCATTTAGAACAGCTGACTGCTCAAGTACCGAACTGTACAAACAATTTGGACGATATTGTCATAGCGGGTTGTACACCTGAAGAACACACTGCAAAACGGTGTGCTTTGTTTCATGTCGTATCTGATGCAGGACTAAAGTGTACACGGAACAATTGTAATTTTTTTAAACAAAAGTTGCAGTATCTTGGTCATGTCAAACAGTCAAGGTGTATATCCCCTTAAGCCACATTTGTTAGCCAGCCGTGATATTCCAGTCCTCACAATATTACAGAATTGTAGTCAGTCTTAGGGAAAATTAACTATTATATTCAGTTCATACCATATGCTGCACACATTGCAGCTCCATTGCATTGCTTGTGTTGAGAGAATGTCCCCTTTGTTTGGACAGATGAGTGCCAAGAAACTTTTCAATGACTTAAAGCTGCATTGCTAAGTTAACAATGCTTGGTTCACTTTGATCCTGATAAGCCAGTTGTTTTGCAAGCTGATGTTTCTTCCTATGGAACCAGTGCAGCGCTTTCACACAGATTTGATGATGAAGACAGGCCTATTGCTTTCACGCTAAAGTGTTGTGCAAAGCTCTGTGTAATTATTCACAAATAGAGAAAAAAGCATTGGGTATTGTATATGGTGTATAGTGTTACCAAATTCCACCACTATTTGTATGGAAAAAATTCTACTTAGTAATGGATCACAAGCCATTGCAATGCTTGTTTCATCCGATGAAGCTAGCTCTCTCGAACTGCCCAAAAATTGCAAATATGGGCTTTGTTGTTGTCTTAGTATCAGTATGAGATGTTGTATCGTCTGACAACTCAACATGGTAATGCGGACACACTTTCACATCTTCCAATTGGTCCTGATACAGACTGACACTACTTCTGCGTCTTGGTGTCACATCAATGCTCAGGATTGTCAATTGTTTCAGTACTTTCCTCTGAACAATGGTGCACAGACCACGGAAACCGATTGGAAAATTTTGCTAAACTACATTTGCACATCTTGGTCTCAATCTTTGCATAGCATAAAGAATTCTGTAGTGTGCTGATACTTTGCATATCAGAATAGCCTAACTAAACAGAAAGGTGGACAGTCACATGAGTTGATCCTCAAAGCTTTGCAAAAAGATGTGTTATAGTTACTTCACCAGGAACACTGGGGGATTGTTCGTAAAAAACGGTTAGCGCGTCAGCACAGTACTTGTCAGGGTTGTGTTGTTGTTGTTGTTGTTGTTGTTGTGGTCTTCAGTCCTGAGACTAGTTTGATGCAGCTCTCCATGCTATCCTATCCTGTGCAAGCTTCTTCATCTCCTAGTACTTACTGCATCCTACATCCTTCGGAATCTGCTTAGCGTATTCATCTCTTGATCTCCCTCTATGATTTTTACCCTCCACGCTGCCCTCCAATGCTAAATTTGCGATCCCTTGATACCTCAGAACATGTCCTACCAACTGGTCCCTTCTTCTTGTCAAGTTGTGCCACAAACTCCTCTTCTCCTCAATTCTATTCAATACATCCTCATTAGTTATGTGATCTACCCATCTAATCTTCAGCATTCTTCTGTAGCACCACATTTAGAAAGCTTCTATTCTCTTCTTGTCCCAATTATTTATTGTCCATGTTTCACTTCCATACATGGCTACACTTCACACAAATACTTTCAGAAACGACTTCCTGACACTTAAATCTATACTTGATGTTAACAAATTTCTCTTCTTCAGAAATGTTTTCCATGCCATTGCCAGTCTACATTTTATATCTTTTCTACTTCGACCATCATCAGTTATTTTGCTCCCCAAATAGCGAAACTCCTTTACTACTTTAAGTGTCTCATTTCCTTATCTAATTCCCTCAGATCACCCCACTTAATTTGACTACATTCCATTATCCTCATTTTGCTTTTCTTGATGTTCATCTTATATCCTCCTTTCAAGACACTATCGATTCCGTTCAACTCCTCTTCCAAGTCCTTTGCATCTCTGACAGATTTACAATATTCTTCTTGAAGTCTGAGGGAATTTCGCCTGTCTCATACATCTTGCTCACCAGATGGTAGAGTTTTGTCAGGACTGGCCCTCCCAAGGCCGTCAGTATTCTAATGCAATGTTGTCTACGCCCGGGGCCTTGTTTCGACTCAGGTCTTTCAGTGCTCTGTCAAACTCTTCATGCAGTATCGTATCTCCCATTTCATCTTCATCTACATCCTCATCCATTTCCATATTATTGTCCTCAAGTACATTGCCCTTGTATAGACCCTCTATATACTCCTTCCACCTTTCTGCCTTCACTTCTTTGCTTAGAAATGGGTTTCCATCTGAGCTCTTGATATTCATACAAGTGGTTCACTTTTCTCCAAAGGTCTCTTTAATTTTCCTGTAAGCAGTATCTATCTTACCCCTAGTGAGATAAGCCTCTATATCCTTATATTTATCCTCTAGCCATCCCTCCTTAGACATTTTGCACTTCCTATCGATCTCATTTTTGAGATGTTCATATTCCTTTTTGCCTGCTTCATTTACTGCATTTTTATATTTTCTCCTTTCATCAATTAAATTCAATATTTCTTCTGTTACTCAAGGATTTCTACCAGCCCTCATCTTTTTACCTACTTGATCATCTGATGCCGTCACTACTTCATCCCTCAGAGCTACCGATTCTTCTTCTACTATATTTCTTTCCCCCATTCCTGTCAATTGTTCCCTTATGCTCTCCCTGAAGCTCTCTACAAGCTCTGGTTCTTTCAGTTTATCCAGGTCCCATCTCCTTCAATTCCCACCTTTTTGCAGTTTCTTTAGTTTTAATCTACAGTTCATAACCAATAGATTGTGGTCAGAGTCCACATCTGCCCCTGGAAATGCCTTACAATTTAAAACCTGGTTCCTAAATCTCTGTCTTACCATTATACACTACTGGCCATTAAAATTGCTGCACCAAGAAGAAATGCAGATGATAAACGGATATTCATTGGACAAATATATTATACTAGAACTGACATGTGATTACATTTTCACGCAATTTGGGTGTATAGATCCTAAGAAATCAGTACCCAGAACAACCACCTCTGGCCGTAATAACGGCCTTGATATGCCTGGGCATAGAGTCAAACAGAGCTTGGATGGCGTGTACAGGTACAGCTCCCCATACAGCTTCAACACGATACCAGAGTTCATCAAGTGTAGTGACTGGCATATTGTGACGAGCCAGCTGCTCGGCCACCAATGACCAGATGTTTTCTATTGGTGAGATATCTGGAGAACGTGCTGGCCAGGGCAGCAGTCGGACATTTTCTGTATCCAGAAAGGCCTGTACAGGACCTGAAATGTGCGGTCGTGCATTATCCTGCAGAAATGTAGGGTTTTGCAGGGATCGAATGAAGGGTAGAGCCACGGGTCATAACACATCTGAAATTTAATGTCCACTGTTCAAAGTGCCATCGATGCGAACAAGAGGTGCCCGAGTCGTGTAACCAATGGCACCCCATACCATCACGCTGTGTGATATGGCAGTATGACAATGACGAATACACGCTTCCAATGTGCATTCACCATGATGTCGCCAAACATGGATGTGATCATCATGATGCTGTAAACAGAACCTGGATTCATCCGAAAAATTGACATTTTGCCATTCGTGCACCCAGGTTTGTCGTTCAGTACACCATCGCAGGCGCTCCTGTCTGTGATGCAGCGCCAAGGGTAACTGCAGCCATGGTCTCCGAGCTGATAGTCCATGCTGCTGCAAATGTCGTTGAACTGTTCGTGCAGATGGTTGTTGTCTTGCAAACGTCCTCATCTGTTGACTCAGGGATCGAGACGTGGCTGCACGATCCGTTACAGCCATGCAGATAACACGCCTGTCGTCTCGACTGTTAGTGAAACGAGGCCATTGGGATCCAGCACGGCATTCCATATTATCCTCCCGAACCCACTGATTCCATATTCTGCTAACGGCTAACAGTTGTTGGATCTCAACCAACACGAGCAGCAATGTCGTGATACGATAAACTGCAATAGCAATGGGCTACAATCCGACCTTTATCAAAGTCGGAAATGTGATGGTACACATTTCTCCTCCTTACACGAGGTATCACAACAACATTTCACCAGGCAACACCAGTCAGCTGCTGTTCGTATATGAGAAATTGGTTGGAAACTTTCCTCATGTCAGCACTTTGTAGGTGTTGCTAGCGGCGCCAACCTTGTGTGAACACACTGAAAAGCTAATCATTTACATATCATAGCATCTTCTTCCTGTCAGTTAAATTTCGCTTCTGTAGCACGTCATCTCCGTGGTGTAGCAATTTTAATGGCCAGTAGTGTATAATCTATCTGATACCTTCTAGGATCTCCAGGATTCTTCCATGCATACAACCTTCTTTTATGATTCTTGAACCAAGTGTTAGCTATGATTAAGTTATGTTCTGTGCAAAATTCTACCAGATGGGTTCCTCTATTTGTTACCCCCAATCCATATTCACCTACTATGTTTCCTTCTCTTCCTTTTCCTACTCTTGAATTCCAGTCACCCATGACTATTAAATTTTCGTCTCCCTTCACTACCTGAATAATTTCTTTTATCTCATCATACATTTCATCAATTTCTTCATCATCTGCAGAGCTAGTTGGCATATAAACTTGTACTACTGTAGTAGGCATGGGCTTCATGTATATCTTGGCCACAATAATGCGTTCACTATGCTGTTTGTAGTAGCTTACCCACACTCCTATTTTTTATTCATTATCAAACCTACTCTTGCATTAGCCCTATTTGATTTTGTATTTATAACCCTGTATTCACCTGACCAAAAGTCTTATTCCTCCTGCCACCAAACTTCACTAATTCCCATTGTCAAATGTCAGGGTATGAACACTAGATGATGTGACAGTGTCATCCATGTGTGGCAAATCAGTCTGATCCACCAAAAAAATTCTCTGCTTGGCCTAAATGGCAATCACTACAGCAACATGCACACGTAGACTTTGCAGGGCCTTTTTAGAATACTCGTTGGTTGACTGTGGTAGACTCTTATAGCAAATTTCCTTTTGCTCTACCAATGAATTCAACAACATCACATAGCACAATTTAGGTGTTGTCCTCTATTTTTTGTCTCAACAGTTTGCCTGAAGTCATAGTGTCAGACAACAGACCTTAGTTAACATCAAATGAATTTGAAACATTCTTTGAACACAATGGCTAACTAGTGCACTGTTCCATCCACAGTGAAACGGTGAGGTGGAACTGTTCGTCAGAACATTCAAGCAGCAGATGGCCAAACTTTGCACAACACACACCAGGAATCAAGCATTGCAACTGTTTCTTGCCTCCTATTATTTGCATCCACAAGATGGACCATTGCTGGTGGAATTGATTCACAGCCACTGCCATCAGACACTGCTGCACTCTTCTCAGCATCCATCACCAAAGGAAGGCCACAAGTATCACTTTGCACCACATGATATTGTGTTTTACAGGGTTTTTAGTGGCAGCAGATGGTGAGATTAAGGCAAGGTCCTTCGTTGACTTGGCACATGCATGTATCTCATTTCAGGCGCAGATGGATTGCAGCAGTAACATCACAATCAAATTCTCTACTGTCATGTGCAGGGTGATCCTTCTGTCTCTCTTCCCCGAGATTCATTGGTATTGAGGACAGTGCAGCCACATCAGCCACCTGAGGGTGACATCACAACACTGTGGGATGACCCCACAGAGATGGAGCCTTCACCTCCTTTGCCTACTCTCGGTCCTACCGATGGAGCTGGACACACCCACACTGAACCAGCCGACACCTTCTACATCAGGTTATGGGCCTCAGGAGGTGGACACGTACCCTTCTGGTCACTTTCCAGGGGACATTTCTGCCAGAGCAAAGGCCGGATGGCAGGGTACGACCAGAAGCCTGACATCCCCTGCAGCTACGGCTTCCAGTCCAGCACAGCATCCATGATCCCGCCTCTCCTCTCATTGTCAAGCTCCTTATATGACAACAGTCTGTCACTTTGTGGGGGAGGAATGTTCCTGTGTAAAGTCAAGCACTGGCACACTTGTCGGGAGCATTGGAGCAGAGAAGGCTGTAAAGAAGGTATCAGCCAATTGCACGCAGACCAACCCCTCTCTAGAATGACAAAGAGATGGCTGTGAACTCTATGAAGAGAACATAAGCGCTGCACCTGACTTACCACAGCCAGTTGAAGGCTACCAGTTCTGCCAGTTCTACAGCAGCAAGTCCAAGAATAGTATCAAGACTAGTCATTTCACTACTTCTATGTAGCATAGCCTATCCTCAAGAGATTTCCTATTTTGTCTGTTGCCCTTTGCTTGTGACATATCATGTACTTCTCATAGTTAAGTATTGTCATTTATATTTTGTAATAAAACTCTAATTTGATTTGCTTGAATTGTCTAGCGATCCGAGAAAGCAAGTTTCCTAGGCACCTCATCTTCGACAAGTAGGCAGGATGCAACACGAAACACCATCACATCAGACACAGTAAATACCACCATTTGGTTTCTACATTTCAGCCCAAGGACCAGTGCTTGCAGCAGCAGCTAGCACATTGATGCACCTACTGGCAATCACCATATTTTGATATACATACTTGTAAGCAGTGCCTCAGCACAACATGTGTGCATTGAAGCTGTATAAATACCCAAGATTTTCAATAGAGGTACCCACAGTCTGGTATCACCTACGTGATAGGAGGTCCATGTCAAGCAATGGGGTGACATGGTATTGCAAGCTGCCACCATGACACTTGGGCTCCATCATCGTGGAGCCATGTTCCAGTACTATTTTTCCATACCTGTGGACTTGGAGATTTCCATCTGGTGGACCACTCAGGTTCACTTCAGCCACAGCTGGACTTCTGTCTTGGAGGGCAGCTACTCATGTCTAGTGTGGTGCTGCCACCCTACTTCCTGCACTTATGCAGGCAAACTGCTGCTGTATGCCACCACTCACAGAGGCCATCACCACTACTGGAGGGTTGTCTTCAACAGCAAGAATCAAGGAGGGCTTCTGCATCCACAAGAGTACCCTGCCCTGAATTGCAAAGCTATGCCTGGCCAGTGCACTTGTAGCCACAGATGTCCCACATCAAGTCCTAGTCCACAACTGATGCTAAGCTGTGTCTCCATACTTATTATGAAGATGCTGGTAATTCATTACCAATGACTTTATATGCTGGAGGACACTTCCACCACAAACTGTTGTTCTACATACATGAGAATTCTTTTAAACTTGAGCCTCAGTTCTCCTACATGCTCCCCAGAGGGAAATGATTTCACTTCTCCTGTGATGTGACACAGCTGACTCTTTAACTTCCTTAGGATGGAAATCTTCCTACTTGTATCAGCTACCCTTCATACTTTAATAATCAATGTCGCTACAACATCTTTTGGTCACTATTACTGGTTTCAGTATGGACATCCTCAAAGAGGTCTGGTCTATCTGTTGCTATCAGAACTCGTATTTTTACATCATCGGTTGGCTCCCCAACTATCTGTCTTAGGCAGTTTTCAGAGTAGGGATTTAGTAATGTTTTGCAGAATGTCTTTTCATGTCCACCTCTTACAAAATGATATTTTTTCCAACTGATAGTTGGATGATTAAAAGCTCCTCCAGTGATGACACTGATTGGGAATAGTCATACTAGGGGAATGAGGTCTTCTCTAAAGTTTCTGGTTACATTTGGGGATGAGTCTGGTATTGATAGAAAGATTGAGTCACAAGTTTATGTCAATCCACTATCATGGCCACTGAGAGGAACACCTGTTGTGTCCAAGTGCAGTATTTGTGTACAGAATGTATCGTTTATTATACAGCTTTTCTGGGTATGGTGCTAGGTCATGTTGTAAAATAATGACTACTTGATCAAAGTTACAGTTACATTCTAATCAATCTAATGGTGCATTATGTTGTTCAGGGTTCATTACATATCATTATGATGGAATGAAATTATTATGACACAATTTTAAAGCCTAACACATCCTGGACCATGTGAGTGCTGTAGAAGACAGGCTGTGTTAGGATCCATCAGGGATCAATGTGGACCAAGAATGTAGAGAAGTCTACATCAGCAGACCAGTAGCTCTATACATTCAGGAGCACAAGTGTTACACTCAGCTTGGGCAGCACAACAAATCTGCAGTGGCTGAACACCAGAAAGATTGCAGCAAGAAAATAAAATTCAACAAAAACTGTGTTCTTGACAGTCAGGGTTGGTGAAACACAGAATCAGAGTGTTCACTGAAGTATTAAAATATCCTAACAATATGAACATAGAGGATGATGGTAGGCTTGCAGCATCCTGGCTGGCAGCCATCAGAGTTCAAAAGGCTGCACAAACAACTTGAGATGTGAGAATTCCAATGAACTACAGCCACTATATGACCCGTGTACCCACAAGAAGAAAACTACAGTGCACATCCCTACCACTCATGGCACATTATAAGCAGCAGATCCCCACTCCCTCCACAACAGGAAACCAATTACAATAAGTTTCCCACTCATTCCATCACATGAGAGCAATAATATCAATTATGTTAAAGTTGTAACAATGTCATGTTCTGTAGAGGAGTCATGACAAAATGTAATGGACTCTTGACAACAAAATATAATGGATTCTTGACAGCAAAATACACTAATAGTCCCAGAAGAAGAGCATGGGAACTATATCAAACTGTCAGTTTTATCAAGTGATAGTTACTGTAGAATATGATGTGGTACCTTACCCAGATTATACTTGCATTAACTGACACTGGCCACAAAGGCCTATACAGTGGTATAGAGCATATAAAATTTGTAGTGAAATCTGACACTAGTGCAAGAATGTAGGGCAGGGGCAGAGTAGGGGTAAGATCAGTGGCACAAAATATCATTTTGCCCATTTAGAAAAATTTTGTCTAACTCACGCTGCCGTTTATACCAAATCTTGCCCAAATATTCCTATTAGCCTATCCTTTTGATATGAGGTTATATTGTCCCCTAAATTACAAAAGGTAGGACACAGTTCTTAATGGGGTATATGATTACCGTGAATGGCGTTCTTGTGGTAGATCATTCCATTGTCCATCCTGTGCAGTTGACAGTAAGTGGATGGCCACTAGCACATGTGTATGTGCTGCAATACACCTCCCTCATGCATCTCTGATGTGCTTGATGGGATTTAATGGGGAATGGGCAGGCTAGCCAATTCATTGGTTATCCTCACATTCCAAGAGCTCATCCACCTGCTCTGTTCTAAGCAATTGCATAATGTTGCACTGCAGAATAATTTTATTGCATCTGTTTAAAGGTTTTAGAAGTTTTACCAGGTAATCTCAGAACAGAGAAGGTTAGCTGTACACCAGTGTGCCAATTGGAATGTTAACAAAGCAAATTGCCAATGTAATAGGGTGAAAGGTGAGCATTGCCACACAATCTCAGATAGAGGCAGAAAGGCTTGGCCCTTTTAATAACACTGCTTTTGGAGCTCAAAGACACATCACTCATGCTGACATTCTGCCTGTGTCACTAGAACCAAAGGGAATGAGAGTCTATTGGGTTTCAATGAAACTATGACAAGCTGATTGATGATGGCCAGCCTATAACCTGCTTGCTGACTTTAGCACTGAGGTGCAGCCAACCTGATGCATGCCACAGCTGTGATCTGCCACTTCTGTCTACTGGATCTTTGTGGGTAAGAGCACTGGTGGGCGGCCAGCCCTCTTATACTGCAGGTAATCAAAGATGATCTAAAAACTGTCATCCCCATACTTATCAGGTGTTTTACATTTCCACAGTATACTAGCCAGCTATTCAGCATCTGCTGCAGCCTTGGTTGATCCGTGATGGATGACCAGGGCCTAATCTTCTGACAGTTGACATCCTGGAGCACAGTCAGCAGCCTGCACCTGAGCACATAATGGACTGTCTTTAAGAGTGCTGAAGTGGAAGCCGTGATGTGTCACAGGACTTCAGGGCAAGGACATTCCTTGTCCCTCCCACTAGAGGTCTGCAAATAGGGCATTTCACTCACACATACTTGCTCGAGCCCAGCACGAACATTCATGGCTTGCCCATGTATGATTGGTCAAAGTGAGTAGACTGTAGTCAAATGAGGTGCCATGGGGAGGGAAGGGCAGAGGCCATCCGATCTGGCATGCTTGCATGCTGCTGTTGTGACCATTTCAGTATTCGTAGTGTGTGTCTACATGCTGGAGCTGCCCCTTACATACTCCCTCCGGCTGATGGACCTACACTCACATCACTTTAGTTATGCTGTAGACATATATTCCTGGGTGGTAGTGTCTATAGTGACACTATTATGATCCATCAGAGAAAATAGCATGCTTTATGCAATAACGAAACATTGGAAACCATTTGGAGTTTCACAAGAAAACCAAAATAATGCCTAGTGTTCTGATTCTGGACGAAATAAAGTTTCACGCTATAAAGTCGAGTGAGCATGGCACAATTATTACAGGACCTTTCCGTTTCCAGCAAGGACTGTCAGATATTGGGTTCAGAAAAGCTTATGATGCTACCAGTATGCACGAACTGTTAAAGAAATAACAGCTTAAAAACGCAGTAAATTGTAATAGGCCTACCTGTTTTGCGTGACTGAAAATATTTTAAAAAACTGATACCTTAAAATCAGAGTTTTCTGGCCAAAGTGAAGAACCAAACTTTTTATAGGCGTAACTGAATATTTTGGTTAATATATACCATTAATAAAGTTGTACTTGGACTTTATTACAAGAGTTACTCATTCCTTCCTGGCATCGTTTACGAACGTCTGCAGAATGAATTACAGATGTCAAAAACAATACTGCACAATTACTAACGTGTTTACTTCAAACATGTAGGCCTACCGACTTCATCACAAATAGCTTCATTATTTCAACTCGTACTTGAGATCGCAGACGCTAATTACGTTCTAAAACGATAAACTAAATCGAACGTGCATGCGCAACGCATAACAAGTCTCTCAATAATTCAAATACCTTTTAATCGTTTCCAAAAGTCCTCTGAACTTCAATTCAACTCAAAAGCTAACATAGGAAGCGCGAGAGACGTTTGGCAGAAAATGGCACCAAAGCTAATCAACCAATCACGGGCAACTTCACCTATGGCCACTCTCTCCCTATACAGGCTCTCTAGCCTGCAGCAGCCGAACGACGTGGCCAGCGCACGCCACTGGGTACAGAGGCCGGCGCAAGCAACGGCGAGCCGCGGCTTTTACCAGACTCTGCACCTCTGACCGGAGCGACGCGTTCGGTGGCAGGCGTCGGCAGCGTGCTGCCTTCATCTCCCGAACTGCGCTCGGCACTCGTGGCGACGCGGCTGACGTCGCAGAGCGTATCGACAGGGGGATGGCAGACTACCGCGGCGTGCGCACACAACGGCTCGCACGACGCGGGGGCAGCAACCACTGCCGTCCTGGATGTCGCAGACGTCTGCACACTCACACAAGGCGAGGGCAAGGCAGCCTGTGAGCCCACCACGCTGCTGCGGGTCAAGACCGCCGCGTAGGTTAATCCCAAGTCCAGCTGGTCTGTCCTACTAGCTTCGGGGACTGGACTGGTCTGTGGCCACAGCCCCTCTCTATTATCTAAGGCTAGGCGGCCTGTGGTACTAACATCCCGGGCCGCTGTCGCCTGGGGCTTTCGCCCAGCACTAAGGACGAAGGGCCTGTCCTCCTAGCTTCGGGGGCCCTCGCCTGTGACCTCCCGCCGGCCGACCTCTCTGGGGGCCCCAGAGTACCGGACACAGCATCGTGTCCCATACTCACTCTCCCCCGACCGGCATCGCCAGGGGTAGCGGATGCTGCATTGCAGATCCGCTGATGGCCGCTTTCATCTTCAGCCGCGGGTCGCGTCGGCCGCAAAACTCGCACTCGAAAACGGGAGTCTTTTCCGGGTCGTGCAGCCTTCTGTATTGGAGGAGAAGGGCCGAGTGGTCCTTATACTCGCCAAAGGTTGGCCTGCCGGCAGCCTTGGTGACGAAGCAGATCCGGCAGCGGAAGACCTCCGTCGGCAGGGTCACCACCAGCTCCATCGTTCAGGTCGCGGACCTGAAACAAAAAAATAAACGCGACCGCTTCTCGGTGCAGAAATCGGTCCATTTTAGCCCATATTAAGTTTATAAGAACAGATTTTTTAGTCATTGAGGTAATACTTGGGAAGGAACGTAGGAGAGGTTCACAGTCGGTAAGGAGAAAATAGCCGCGAAGGTGTAGCTCTACGGCGGCTGCCGGACACCGGAGCATCGCACTTCGGGCCGACGTAACTAAGAATTATCTCGGAAATATAAGATCTTGGGTTCTGGCCAAGATGGAGAGAGTCATAATCTTGTGTTTAGCCCCAGTGGAGACCCAGACGTAGCTGGCCGGGGGAAAAAAAGGAAGACGAGCAGAGTGGAAGGCTCATACGTCGCTACCAACTCTGCCGCCGGTGTCGACAGCAAAGGCTGGACACACAGGAGACCGGTCTGCATCTGCCTCCCTGCAGATCGCTGAACCTCGATCGAGGAAGGGCCAGATGGGGCCTGAGCATCTCGCAACCCTCAGTCATAATCGGGAGATAAAGAGGGAGGAAGACTTCAATGCAGGGCAGGTCCGGTAGTAACACCGGCAGTTGCTACCCTCACAGCAAGGCCGGCCACGTTCCGGAGCCTGCTGCTGCAGCTTCGTCATATTTGGGTGCTGGAAGACCAGTGACTAAAGAAAATACATCGCATATCAGTGTGTTTTTTATCCAACCTTGCCAGCATTAAGCTGATAAGAACAGATTTTTATTTATCGAGATAATTCTTAGTTACATTTTCACGAAGTATAAATTTAGGAAAAGAATATTCATGACTCTATACAATGCGAGTTTTACAGATTTAGTAAGTTTAGATAAAATTTAGACAAACGGTTCTAACCGTACTTAAGTATTGTATTACTATTCTAGTTCGTGGGTTAAGCCCACTACTTAAACATTGAGAGACCGCTTTAGGCGCGGGTACTTAAGTATGTCATCCTTAAGAGTATTCCAGCGATAGGCGCGGCCTTACTTATGTCAGACCAGGGTAGGTTGGACCTAATTTAGGGGCTATTTTATTTTTCCATTCTTCTCCATGCCCTGACAGCACACTGCACATGCACGGCTGCCAGCGGCTGGTGCGCCACGCACGCAGGCGGGTCACACTCAGCCGGACTTCTCCCCTCTGTCCGCCTTGCGGCAGACGTCACTGGGGTGTCGTGGCAGGAGGGCGTTGCTTCCCACGCTGGCTGGAAACTGCCGGGCAGTAGGCACACGTTTGGCGCCGCCTAGCACCGCGCCAACCGGGGTGGGGGCCATATTCGGCGGACACCACGGAGGGAGGGCCACCAGGCAGCACCGCACGCACCGCTACTGACTCGGCACTGCTGCGGTGCAGCGCGAAGATGGTGTAGCGCCGCAGGTCCCGCGTCGTGGAGGAGAATCTCGACACCGGCGTCACGAAGGCACCGACCTCGAAGTTCTCCGACGACTGCAGTCTCGAGGGTCTCGCAGCCTGACGTCAGAGCATGCCACAGTCTAGGGGGACACATACTGGCGGTAGGCAGTAATGTGTTCCACGTAAATGTCGCGGGACCACTTGATGGTGTCAGACACCATCAGCCGCCGCATCAGTTGGCAGTAGCGGCTAGCGATGCCTAGGTGCCGAAGCTCGTTCTGGCGGTCCCACGCCCCCAGACTGCCGACAACCAGGGCGTCGACAGTGACGGAATAGCCGCGAGCGGCTAATCCGCGCGCAACGTCGGCGTACTTTATCTTCTTCAGTTGCCGAGCGTTGTCGAGCGCAATCCGCCTATTCTCGAAGGGGATCGTCACATCGACGATGGTCACAGTCTTCGCGGCCTCGTCAGTTATTACGAGGTCCGGACGCAGCCCACTGCTGTCCCCTATGACGGCTTGGTTGATCCTGACGTCAGGAACAGCAGTGTTTCCTCTCCTTGGCCACCCAGCGACTGCTGTCGCGAGGCGGTTGAGGACCGCGTTGTGGCGATACTGCAGGGCTGCTGAGTGCACCATACACGCGTTGATCACGTGTGGGAGCGTCTCGTTGTTGTGGCCACAGCGTCGGCAGGCTTTGTTGTTGTTTGCCCGCCCATCAAAACGGCGGCAGCCGTTGAGAGGCACGACTCCGAGCCTGGTGCGATGTATGAAGCGCCAGTCTGCGAAGCGCGTGTATTTGCCTCCCGCAATGAAGTGGTTGGACGCTGTGGACTCCCTGGTGCACTCGAACACCTTCCCCTGGTCCGGTTTCCTGAGTAGGATGTTGCGCAGGCGCTGCCTCAGACACTCGCGGAGCGTCCGCGAGAGGAGACGTTTGGCGCCCTCTCCCACCCGGACATGCTCGACGCCAGTGTTGGCGGTGCGTCCCACGCTGTCATCATCGTGCTGCGGTCCATCGCCGCCATCTTCGAGGTGTCGTGTAGTCCCAGGCGCCGCCCCCTCCGTGGCCGGCTGCGTCACCCCTCCGATGCCGCCGTGTTCCGCGTCGTCAGCGATGGCGGGTCGGCCGTTGACCTCCACCTGCACTCAGAGAGCAGTTCACTCCAGCGCCAGGTGACGCCACGCGGCGCTAGGCGCCTTGTGGCGTTCCTGACGCGTGTCCACAGTGACTGGATGTCGCCTCCGTCACGTGCGAGGTCACCCTCAGTGCTGCCGCTAAGGTAGGTGGCCAAGTCGGGTCGACTCGGCTCCCTCCCCAGTCGGCGGCGCGCGGCCGTAGATAGAGTGGCCCAGGCGATGTCGCGGGCGGTGGCGTCGTCGCAGTGCAGCATGCGGAAGCCGTGGACGATCGTCGAGATGTCCGCAGCGTCCGCGAGCGGCGTCAGGCCGCATCCTCCCTCTCCCAGCGCGAGGTACAGCTGTTCAGTGGACGCACGCTGTGGAAGGAAGAGCCATGATTTGACAGCCGCTTTCACTGCCTTGTCGAGTGCAAAGTCAAGCCTAGGGGGGAGGAAGACACGCACAGCGTCAATCTTCTGCCAGGGAGCCAGCAGGGAAGCGTCCAGGTGCTGCAAGTCACGTCGAACTGCCGCCATCGCATCCGTTGGCGTCTGCGAGACTTTGTACCCGGTGGGAACGCCAAGATGGAGGTAGGCGTCACCCGCACAGAGCACGGCTGGTTCTCCCCCTTCCAGGGCGAATACCGAGCCTAGTGTCTGCCGACGGCGGATGTGAAGCGTGGCACACTTCGACGGCTTGAAGGTAAGCCCGGCCAACGTCGCCGCCTCACCCACAACATTGAGGAGCGTCTGCATCGCCTCTGAATCCCGCGCCAGAAGCACGATATCGTCCGCATACGCCAGTGCGCTCACACTGACGCCGCTAAGCGGAATACCACACTCATTTCTGAGCGAGGTTGCGGCGCGAAGTACCGGCTCGAGCGCGAGGTGAAAGACGATGGGCGACAGTGGACAGCCCTGCTTGACCCCCGCCTGGATCTCAATCTCCTCCTTTAGTCCGTCAGATGTACGGACGCGGGTGGAGCAACCATTGTACATATCGGCAATTAGCTGATGCAATTGCTCTGGTAGTCCCATCCCGCTCAGTACTCCAAGGAGGTGAGCGTGAGGCACCGAGCCGAAAGCGTTCGCCAGATCAAGCCAAGCAAAGCATGCTTGGCCTCCCCTGCGCCTTGCATCATCAATTGCCGTCTGCACAATGAAGTTGTGCTCATAGCAGCCTTCAAAAGTTCTGTTCTGGGGAGAGCAGGTTGAAACGCTCTGCCCAGAGGGTTGTGCGGTCCGCAACGATTGCAGCAAAGAGCTTAGAGATGGTGGAGCTCAATGCTAAAGGCCGCCAGTTCGTCACGTCCGAGACGTCCCCTTTCTTGTGGATGAGGACGGTAGTGGATACTTTCCACTGCACCGGAGTCTTCCGCTCATTCCAGCAGCGCGAGAAGATCTTAGCTAGCACATGGCAGCCAGGATCCTCACGTCGCAAGTCCGAGTAGGTGACTCCGTCTGCCCCAGGAGCAGTATTGCTCGCCTTCTGGAGCCGCTGTTGCACCTCCGCGGCGGTGATCAGCGACAGGACCTCCTCGCTGACATCAGGGAGCGTGGTGGCGGCAAAGTCCGGGACAGCAGCTGGTGCATCTGAAACAGAAAAGTCGGGTTTAGAATATACTTCCTTAAAGTGCTCCGTGAGCACGTTGCCATCGATTTGGCAGTACGGCGACGTCTCGCCAAGGACGCGTTGCATCGCCTTGCGCCGGTCCGCGCGGTACAGCTTCTGAATCTCAGACGCTGCATTCGCGTCGTACCGACGCTCGGCGGCCGCCGCGCGCCGTGCGCCACGTCCACCGCGCTGCCCACCGCGGCCGCGTGTAGGGGCAGGGGGAGGGGGATTGGCAGCAGCGTCGGCGCGGCCCTGGCCGCGGTGCGCTGCTGCTGGTGGCCCATCCTGTCGATCTCCGGCTGCCTGGCGTTGTGGCTTCGTCTCGGCGATCTCGGAGATGAAGTCCTCGACGACCGAGACGAATGCGTCCCACGGCTGGTCGTGGACGCTCTCCAGGGCCGCCAGCCAGCGCCGCTGCCACTCCGTTAGCCGAGCGTCGGCTGGGGGAGGGGAGGGCGGAGCTGCCTCGGTTGCGCCCTGTACGGAGGGTACAGGAGGGTTGGTCGAGTTCGGTGGAGGACAGGAGTTTTGCGGCGGAAGGTTGGGACTGGGACGGTTGTTACGGTGTCTGCATCTCCTCTTCTTGCTGCCAGGTCTCGGAGATGCAGCTGCAGTCCCTCCGTTCACGTCGCGCCGCTCCGTCGTCTGCGTCGGTGGTGGTGCCGTGCTGCCATCTGGCGTGGGTCGCGCAGTGCTGCTTTCAGTCGCCGCGCCGTTGACAGGTGGCGCAGCGGTAGCAGCGGGGGCCGGTGTAGCTTGCGCCGGCCTGGCGCTCGGGTCGGGCGCACCGCGGCTGGTGTTCGCCGCGCCGCCAACAGATGGCCCAGCGGTCGCCCGCGCCTTGCCGCCGGCGCGAGAAACACGAGGTGTAGCTCGCGCCGGTCGCTCAGGCGCGTCGACTCGCGCCGGACCGCTGCTACGCGGACTGGGCGGTATAATGCGCCGTCGGTCCAGAGGCGGTGGTCTGCGTCCTGCAGCACGGCGTCTGTCCCTCCGTGGGGTGACTACGTGCCACTCATTGTCTGTAAGAGAAACTTTTTTATTAATAACACTCCCTGCCAGAGCGGAGACGGAGTGAATGGCGCCACTCGACGCATTCGCCGGCAGGGCAGAGGAGCCGCGACGCGTGTACGTCTGCGACCGCACAAGCACCACACCGTCCGGTGCATCCGCCGAGCGCGCGGCCTTTGGTGCGTCAACAAGCGGCGCGGCTGCGCCGTGAGTGACAACACCACCGGTCGCGGCGAGCGAGACAGCCTGTCTGCCACTGTCCGTCGGCATCGCAGAGCTACCTGTTGGCGGCGTACCGAATGCGGGCGGCAGTCCCACGCCGGTACCCACGCTCCCGACAGATGGCGGGCGGGAGGCGCCTACGGCAGCCGCACGACGTGGCCAGCGTACGCCACTGGACGCGGTGGCCGGCGCGAGCAGCGGCGAGCCGCGTCCTTTGCCGGACACTGCGCCTCTGGCCGGAGCGACGCGTTCGGCGGCAGGCGTCGGCAGCGTGCTGCCTTCACCTCCCGAACTTGCGCTCGGCACTCGTGGCGACACGGTTGACGTCGCAGAGCGTATCGACAGGGGGATGGCAGATTACCGCGGCGTGCGCACACAACGGCTCGCACGACGCGGGGGCAGCAACCACTGCCGTCCTGGATGTCGCAGACGTCTGCACACTCACACAAGGCGAGGGCAAGGCAGCCTGTGAGCCCACCACGCTGCTGCGGGTCAGGACCGCCGCGTAAGTTAAACCTAAGTCCAGCCGGTCTGTCCTACTAGCTTCGGGGACCGGACTGGGCTGTGGGCATAGCCCCACTCTATTATCTAAGGCTAGGCGGCCTGTGGTACTAGCTTCCCGGGCCGCTTTCGCATGTGGCTTTCGCCCAGCACTAATTAAGGACGAAGGGGGCCCTCGCCTGTGACCTCCCGCCGGCCGACCTCTCTGGGTGCCCCAGAGAGCCAGACACGGCATCGTGTCCCATACTCACTCTCCCCTGACTGGTAGCGCCGGGGGTTGCGGATTCTGCATTGCAGAGCCGCTGGTGCAGACGCAGCGTCTTCAGCCGCGGGTCGCGTCGGCCGCAAAATTGACATTCGAAAATGGGGACCGTTTCCGGGCCGTGCAGCCTCCTGTAGTGGCGGAGAAGGGCCGAGTGGTCCTTGTACTCGCCAAAAGTTGGCCTTCCTGCAGCCTTGGTGACAAAGCAGATCCGGCAGCGGAAGACCTCCGCCGGCAGCGTCACCACCAGCTCCACTGTTCAGGTCGGGGACCTGAAACAGGAAAATAAGCGCGACTACACTTTGATCTTAGCCAAAAGGCCGAGAAAGACTGTCTCTATGAGAACAATTTTTGCTTTTGACCAACATTGCATCAATAAGTGTGTGCATTGGATATCTCTGTTGTTGTAATTATAAAAAATTTTTTCAACTCTGTATTGGCCACTGCCCAAAACAATTTTTAATATTTTTTTTTGTGAGGAGCACGGGAGCTATGTAAGTAGGCTGTTTAGGTTTTTATGTTGGTAACGTCATGTAGCGCTCTGTATGAAAATCACTGACTGTGCTGTGTGCAATCTGTGGCTGGTTTGCATTCTTGAAATAGTCGCTATTGTAGTGTTGGGCAGTTGGCTGTTAACAGCGCGTAACGTTACGCAGTTGGAGGTGAGCCGCCAGCGGTGGTGGATGTGGGGAGAGAGATGGCAGAGTATTGAGAGCGGATTATCTGGACGTGTCTCCATCAGAGAGGGTAACTTTGTAAGACTGGATGTCATGAACTGATATATATATATATTTTGTGTTTCCACCGGCACGTATTCTCGTAGGCGCCTGGCGCTGCGCTTCGATTAAGAAGGCGGTTCGGGTGTGATTTTGATTCTATGAACTGAACTGTGTCGAGAATCACTCCACGTTGTTTAGTTGGTCACACGGAGAGTGAGCAGCATATATATATATATATATATATATATATATATATATATATATATATATTTATATATATATATATATTACTTTTGAACACTATTACGGTAAATACATTGTTAATTCTCTATCAAAATCATTCATTTGCTAACTATGCCTATCAGTAGTTAGTGCCTTCAGTAGTTAGAATCTTTTATTCAGCTGGCAGTATTGGCGCATGCTGTATTGCAGTAGTTTGAGTAACGAAGATTTTTGTGAGGTAAGTCATTCATGTAAGGTATAGGTTATTGTTAGTCAGGGCCAATCTTTTGCAGGGATTTTTGCAAGTCAGGTTTCGTTGCGCTAAAAATATTGTCAGTTTAGTGATGATCAGAATAAGTAAAGAGAGAAATGTCTGAGTACGTTCAGTTTTGCTCAGCTGTTTGAAAATCAAATAACGTAAGGGGTTTACCAGCATAGTAATTCAAAGTTTTTCTAAGGGGAGGTTTCAACAGGACACGGGGGAATCGGCCTGAAAAGTTTTAGATGAGAAACAATCTCATCCCATCCCATCCCATGCTTTCTTTAAGAGTGGATACCTAGTTGAAAGTCCTGCATAGTACGTAACTCCCAAGGAGTTCGCCTTCGATCTTGATGGTGCGAACCTTTGTGATCACTGTGGCCCGACATTTTTCATTCAATGTTCATGATTTGTTTCGAACATTTCTTGTATGACGACTCGCACCCATTTTGTAGAGTATAATACATATATCCCATAGAAGATGTATCTCAGCATCTCCCGGATTCTCATCTTTTGTCGCCCTCCTGACGCACAGAGTGAGATATTAGTAGCTACTATTTTTCCTGTCACAATTGTTAACACAACACTTTCATATGGGCCTTACTAAAGATTGGACTTGCGACTTCGCACTGCGGTGGTTCGTTGTAAGTTTTTAGCACCGTTCATGTGCTGAACGTCGATGGAAAATTGGCTGAGATAATCGAGGTGGCGATAGGGTCTAGGAGGGCAATCATTAATCGGATTTCTTGTGGCATCCACGAGTGGGCGGTAGTCGGTATAAATTGTAAACAGCCTGTCCTCCATCTCCGCTTTGAAGTGCCCCACGGCCTTGTAAATGACCAAAGACTCCCGCATAAATGCAAACCGTTTGCATTGTGCAAGAGTAAGTTTTTGCGGAAAAAATCGTAAATATTGCTGTTGTCCGTTTACCAATTGTTTCAGGATCACCCACAAGAGTTTCACTGGTATCAGCTGTGGTAGCTAAAGGGGAGTCCTCGATAGATTGATCGAAGATGACGGCTTGTTGCAGACACCGTTTGATATTGCCGATGCTCTTTGCATCTCTTTCGTCCATGTAAGAGCGTTCTTGTCGTGTTTGACTTTTCCTCAGTAGTGCGTCCGTAAGCGGAACTTTTATCGCTGCAGTTTGGGGTAAATGCCTTCTGTATAACTTAATAGCTCCAACGAATCTTCCCGGTTGCTCATAGCTGCTTCGACGCAGGAGTGAGCGTAATAGTTCAGTCCTTTCGACTATCGGGCAAAGTCCGGCCTGTTTGACGAAGTAAGCAAGAAACATAACCTCTTTCTGTCAGATGACATTTGTCGTTATCACAAAACGGTGCTTTCCTAGTGCGTCGAAAATACGGTTACGATGTATGTCATGTTTTAGGGGCGTAACGAGAAGACAGAGACGTCGTCGAGATACGAAAAGCAGAAAGGGAATTGTGGTAGTATCTTGTCTATAAAATGCAGCGAAGTTTAGGCAGCGCCTTTGAAACTGTACGGCATCCAGAGAAATTCATATAATCGGAACGTTGTTGTTATGGCAGTTCTGGGCACATTTTTGGGCTGGCCGGAGTGGCCGTGCGGTTCTAGGCGCTTCAGTCCGTAATCGCGCTGCTGCTACGGTCGCAGGTTCGAATACTGCCTCGGGCATGGATGTGGGGGATGTCCTTAGGTTAGTTAGGTTTAAGTAGTTCTAAGTCTAGGGGACTGATGACCTCAGATGTTAAGTCCCATAGTTCTCAAAGCCATTTGAAGCCATTTTTTGGCACATTTTCACTTGCCGTTGGAATCTGTTAAATACGCCTTTTGGCAATCTAAGACGCTAAAAGTTGGTTGTGCCGGCCAAAGAGCTAGGTACCGATCGAGTATCGTGAATGTGTTAGCGAAAAATAGTCACCGCAAAGTCTATAAGAACCGTCCTTCCTTGTTACCAAGTGGACGTGTGAGAAGCATGAACTCTTTGATAGCTTGACAATATCCACCCTTCGAATTTTGTCTGCTGTGTTTCCACCGGCACGTATTCTCGTAGGCGCCTGGCGCTGCGCTTCGATTAAGAAGGCGGTTCGGGTGTGATTTTGATTCTATGAACTGAACTGTGTCGAGAATCACTCCACGTTGTTTAGTTGGACACACGGAGAGTGAGCAGCATTAGAAAATTGCACCGAAATGCAGAAAGATCTGCAGCGGATAGGCACTTGGTGCAGGGAGTGGCAACTGTCCCTTAACATAGACAAATGTAATGTATTGCGAATACATAGAAAGAAGGATCCTTTACTGTATGATCATATGATGGCGGAACAGACACTGGTAGCAGTTACTTCTATAAAATATCTGGGAGTATGCGTGCGGAACGATTTGAAGTGGAATGCTCATATAAAATTAATTGTTGGTAAGGCGGGTGCCAGGCTGAGATTCGTTGGGAGAGTCCTTAGAAAATGTAGTCCATCAACAAAGGAGGTGGCTTACAATACACTCGTTCGACCTATACTTGAGTATTGCTCATCAGTGTGGGATCCATACGAGATCGAGTTGTCGGAGGAGATAGAGAAGATCCAAAGAAGAGCGGCGCGTTTCGTCACATGGCTATTTGGTTAGCGTGATGTTCAGCAAACTCAAGTGGCAAACTCTGCAAGAGAGGCGCTCTGCATCGCGGTGTAGCTTGCTGTCCAGGTTTCGAGAGGGTGCGTTTCTGGATGAGATATCGAATAAATTGCTTCCCCCTACTTGTACCTCCCGAGGAGATCACGAATGTAAAATTAGAGATATTCGAGCGCAAACGGAGGCTTTCCGGCAGTCGTTCTTCCCGCGAACCATACGCGACTGGAACAGAAAAGGGAGGTAATGACAGTGGCACGTTGGCACCGTTGGGTGGCTTGCGAAGTATAAATGTAGATGTAGAAGCACCGAGTGACGTGGAGTGCGTTGATCATTACGGCCCTCTGTCGAAGGGACAGTCCGGATGGCAGTTTATTTTCGTTGTTGTGGACGCATTTATTAAGCACGTTTAAGGTTTACGCCACAAACCGCACCACAACGAAAAGTTGTGTAAAAATTTTGACAGGAGATTATGTGCGCACATGTGGGAGGCCCAAGAAAGTCTTCTCAGACCATGCTGCTACTTTCACATCTCCGAGATGGAAGGCAGGATTAGAAAAGGAAGAGATCAAGGTGACATTCTACTCAATCAGAAACCCTCAATCCAACTCTGCAGAACGATACATCCGCCAGCTGGGAGTGTTCTTTAGAACATTCGTTCCTGATACACACAATGCCTGGGCACAACACCTAGCGGAGATAGAGAGGTACTTCAACAAAGCCGTGCATTGCAGTACAGGATACAGATTAATAGACCTGAAGCTCCAGAAACCGAGTACGTCTGTGGTTGACAAGACTGCCAAACAGCCGACGGGAGGAGAGCCAGAGTCACACCAGCAACGAGTGAATCGAGTAGAGAGTTCATGATGGAGAAGGCGACGAAAAGAATCTAAGGGGATCAGGGATAAGGGACGAAGACTTAAGAGATCGGGAACCGAGTCCTCGTAAGAATGCATAGGCCGTTGGATGCCGAAAAGAAAAGAATAGAAAAGCTCTTCCACCTGTCCGAGGGATCATCGTTAGTAGCAGCCAATGCCTATCCAATTTATGATCGCGTGCTCTAGGTTGAGATTTTCAGCGTGCAGCCTGAGAGCATATATGACTCAATAGAGTACTGTACGGCAGTAGTGGTATAGAAAATTGTAGATGTCTTTTAACAGCACGCTGTATCTTGTGAATAGATTTTCTGTTGTAGTAATTAGTACTTATTGTCCTTGCCATAGACAGTCATTTTATGTGCACCTGAAGCGTGGGACACTTGGTTTGAATGTGGAGAGACGATATGACGGTAGCATGTGTGTGTGCCTTGGTTCCGAGCGCCATCGCGACGCGCAGCACATAACGGAGAGGACCCGCCCGCATTCGACAGCATGATACTTCCAGTAGCACGGGAGTGTCACGTAGCTCACATGTACATTGCCGTCTCCATGTCTTTCAGTTTTTCTTTGTTTGTTCTATATATTTAATTGTATTGCAGTTTGATGGATCCATGTTCTATTGTACACTACTGGCCATTAAAATTGCTACACCAAGAAGAAATGCAGATGATAAACGGGTATTCATTGGGCAAATATATAATACTAGAACTGACATGTGATTACATTTTCACGCAACTTGGGTGCATAGATCATGAGAAATCAGTACCCAGAACAACCACCTCTGGCCATAATTACGGACTTGATACGCCTGGGCATTCAGTCAAACAGAGCTTGGATGGCGTGTACAACTACAGCTGCCCATGCAGCTTCAACACGATACCACAGTTCATCAAGAGTAGTGACTGGCGTATTGTGACGACCAGACGTTTTCCATTGCCGAGAGATCTTGAGAATGTGCTGGCCAGGGCAGCAGTCGAACATTTTCTGTATCCAGAAATGCCCATACAGGACCTGCAACATGCGGTCGTGCATTATCCTGCTGAAATGTATGGTTTCGCAGGCATCGAATGAACGGTAGAGCCACGGGTCGTAACACATCTGAAATGTAACGTCCACCGTTCAAAGTGCCGTCAATGCGAACAGAGGTGACCGAGACGTGTAACTAATGGCACCCCATTACCATCACGCCGGGTGATACGCCAGTATGGAGATGACGAATACACGCTTCCAATGTGCGTTCACCGCGATGTCGCCAAACCCGGATGCGGCCATGATGCTGTAAACAGAACCTGGATTCATCTGAAAAAATGACGTTTTGCCATTCGTGCCCCCAGGTTCGTCGTTGAGTAGACCATCACCTTGGCTCCTGTCTATGATGCAGCGTCAAGGGTAGCTGCAGCCATGGTCTCCAAACTGATAGACCATGCTGCAGGCCGTTGGGATCCATCACGGCGTTCCGTATTACCCTCCTGAACCCACCGATTCCATATTCTGCTAACAGTCATTGGATCTCGACCAACGCGAGCAGCAATGTTTCGATACGATAAACCGCAATCGCGATATGCTACAATCCCACCTTCATCAAAGTCGGAAACGTGATGGTACGCATTTCTCCTCCTTACACGAGGCATCACAACAACGTTTCACCAGGCAACGCCGGTCAACTGTTGTTTGTGTATGAGAAATCGGTTGTTGTAGGGGCACTACCGGAGCCAGCCTTGTGTGAATGCTCTGATAAGCTAATCACTTGCATATCACAGCATCTTCTTCCGGTCGGTTAAATTTCGCGTGTGTAGCGCGTCATCATCGTGGTGTAGAAATTTTATCTGATGAGACCTCTGTTGCAGTATACAGAGGCATAGCAAAGGTACCTTACAGTTGGCAGGGCAGATATTTTACCATTGCAATGTAGTGCATGAAACGTTGATTGAAGCATGTTAAAGTTACTTTGCATGTTACAATTTAAAGGTTGGTTGAAATATCGCGAGTATACAAAGTAAGGTGCACAAAAGATTTGTTTTTAGATTCACATTCTAGGCGTCGGAACGGCTTGTGCAGTTGACACTATCGAATTTAGTATAAAAAAAAAAACCTGCTTGCTTACGATAAGGGTATAGAAAGTTAGGTACACGAACGCGGCTAGCCGGCCGGTGTGGCCGTGCGGTTAAAGGCGCTTCAGTCTGGAACCACGTGACCGCTACGGTCGCAGGTTCGAATCCTGCCTCGGGCATGGATGTGTGTGATGTCCTTAGGTTGGTTAGGTTTAAGTAGTTCTAAGTTCTAGGGGACTGATGACCACAGATGTTAAGTCCCACAATGCTCAGAGCCATTTCAACCATTTGCCACGAACGTGGCTCGCATAGCTGACCTAGTAAATACTGATTGTGGGTTCTGTGGAAGAAGGAAAGGTACAAATGTTATTTTTGCGCGTCATATAAGGTAAGAAACCATGTGCACTGTTGACGAAAACGTGAAGGGGTTGCCTGTCCCATCCTATCTAGCATATCATTATTAGTCCAATAAAGTGTGTCATTGAAAAATTTATTGTTTTGTGTGACCAGACGTTTGAAATAACATCCATTCTGTATCGATTTTGTACAATAGATTTTACACAATTTTACAACAGATTTTATACAATACCACTTAAGGTCAACTTTTGTCACTTTCCTTAATTCTGTGTTGTTTATTTTCCATGTTGGCATTTCTGACAAACAAGTCTTTCGTAAACATTATTGCTGTGTACAGTGCACTTCTGTTTCACATGTCTTCACTTTGGTTGGTTGATTTGTGGGATTGAAGGGATTAGACTATTAGGACGATCGGTCCCTTTCTCCATGAACCTGAAACACCCACAGGGAATAAAAACAAACGATGGAGATGACAAGAGACGACAGAGGACCAGAAAGAGACAGACAGAGACCAGACAAAAGGAATTACAATCACACCGAGTGTGACAGTGGTTGGCCGACCAAAGAAACAAAAAAAAAAAAAAAAAAAAAAAAAAAAAAAAAAAAGGAAAAGCCAGCCACCAAGAAATGCTCTAAAAACTCCAGTCAAAAATCGTAGGCCAAAGGCCAGACTCAACACAAGAAAAAGGACAAACACTTAGATCAAGCCATAAAACCTCCCTGCACGAATAAAACTCAAAACTAAATCTGCCACCGCAACGTCATCTGATAAAAGTGCAGGAAGCGTATCAGGCAGCGCAAACGTCTGCCTGAGCGGAGTTGAAAGTGGGCAGTCCAACAAGATGTGGGCCACCGTCAAAGCGACATAAAGGTGGGTCCTCACGGTGCAATAAATAGCTGTTTTTCATCCAACTGTGGCCAATGCGCAGCCGGCAGAGGACAACAGAGTCCTTGCGAAAGAACCGCAAGGAGGAGCGCCACGCATCGGTAGCCGCATTGATGGCCCGAAGTTTGTTGGGTGAAGGAAGGGTGCGCCATTCTTCACCTCAGGTGCGAAGTACCTTCTGCCGCAAAACTGACCTGAGGTCACTCTCCGAAAGGCCAATCTCCAAGGGTGGTGCACACGTATAGTATTCTTATCTGAGATGTGATGAGTGTTATTGTGAGCGGTTTATTTTTGCTTTACACTCGTCTTGAATACGTATTTATTCTGCATACATATACCGGGTGATCAAAAAGTCAGTATGAATTTGAAAACTTAATAAACCACGGAATAATGTAGATAGAGGGGTAAAAATGGACACACATGTTTGGCTTCAAATGGTACAAATGGCTCTGAGCATTATGCGACTTAACTTCTGAGATCATCAGTCGCCTAGAACTTAGAACTAATTAAACCTAACTAACCTAACGACATCACACACATCCATGCCCGAGGCAGGATTCGAACCTGCGACCGTAGCGGTCGCTCGGTTCCAGACTGTAGCGCCTAGAACCGCAAGGCCACACCGGCCGGCTAAAGAGCATCATCTTTGCTTTACTTTATCCGACTTTGTTATGCTAATTATTGCTATTCTGATCAGATGAAGCGCCATCTGTCGGACATTTTTTGATCTGTATTTTTTTGATCTGTATTTTTTGGTTCTAATAAAACCCCATGTCATTCCAAGCATGTGTGTCAATTTGTACCTCTCTATCTACATTATTCCGTGAATTATTCAGTTTTCAAATTTATACTGACTTTTTGATTACCCGGTACATCAACATCTATACTCCGCAAGCCACCTGACGGTGTGTGGCGGACGGTACCTTGAGTACCGAGCTACTGAGCGTCTCTCCTGCAGAGTGTTCCACTGGAGTCTATCTATCATCTCCGTAACGCTTTCGCGATTGCTAAATGATCCTGTAACGAATCGCGCTGCTCTCCGTTGTATCTTCTCTCTCTCTCTCTCTCTCTCTCTCTCTCTCTCTCTCTCTCTCTCTCTCTTCTATCAACCCTATCTGGTACTGATCCCACACCGGTGAGCAGCATTCAAGCAGTGGGAGAACAAGTGTACTGTAACCTACTTCCTTTGTGTCTGACAACTGATGGACACTTGCAGCCATCAGGACGGAACGCCAAGAATGTACGCGTGAAAGCATGTGAGTTGTTCTGCCCCGGCGGCAGTCACTTTACCTGCCTTAGAAAGCAGGAATGTGCCGGCAGTTCCAGCACCTTACGGCCACAGGCAGGAGCATACACAAAGGGCGGGGATTTGGGCCAGGGAGCCGTGTGAAAGAAGTTAGTTTTCTTAAGATGTTTTTCTCGGGAGTAAGGACATTCCTTGTTAATCACGGACGCTGGCAGATTTTGAGACGGAGCCCAAACATGAGTTTGTCCAGGCCTCACGCAGAGAGAGTGGTTAGAAAGAAGTTTTGTGTAGCTGCTCTCACAACAGCCTCTGAATGCCCGAAAATATCATAAGAATGTGAAATCGTGAGAAAGATGCCGATTCACGAGGCACGCCAGCCCACGCCAGAGCGGAAATTTTCACCCCACATGGAGAGACGTGGTTATGAAACTGTGATCTGTCATTGGCCTGCATTGAAAATTTTGGCCTCCAATGAAAACGCCGAAAGGAAGAATATTTCGAAAAGGAATTGGGCTGAGAGATGGAGGAGAAGAGTAAGGGGGAGTCGTGGAGACACCGCAGAAGCGAGAGGAGATGGGCGCTCCTCCACCATCGTCCAAAATCCGCCTTTCGATACCGTGATAGCACAGCTTCGGCCACGCGACCGACAACGTGCAGATCGTACCTGGGGCTCGCCGCGATTGCTCATGAGGGCAGCCGATTCGCGCCGAAACAGCCCGAGGCGACGCACCGAACCTACGCAAGGCCAGCCGCCGACAGCAGTACACTACGAACGATAAAGAATAATCGTTAGACGATTTCGTCCTCTCCTCCTTAATAACTGGGTCGTGTCCTTAATAACTGGGTCGTGTCCTTAATAACTGGTCAAATCGGCCCTGAGATGTACAATTTTGTTTTGGATTGTGACCGGCCGTTGTGACCGAGCGGCTCTAGGCGCTACAGTGTGGAACCGCGAGACCGCTACGGTCGCAGGTTCGAATCCTGCCTCGGGCATGGATGTGTGTGATGTCCTTAGGTTAGTTAGGTTTAAGTAGTTCTAAGTTCTAGGTGACTGATGACCTCAGATGTTAAGTCCCATAGTGCTCAGTGCCATTTGCCATTTTCGTTTGTGTAAACTTCACGAAAATAAATACATTTCTTTCATGTTTTGGTCATATAAGCAATCTTTTACATTCATACATGAACTCCTTAACTACGAAACATTTGTGTTTGATTTCATTTCATTATTGATATCATGCAATTGTTGGCTCCTGGTGTAGGCAAATCTCATTAGTCATCTACACGTCATTTCATGTCCGACAGCAGAGAGAAGAATTCACAGTTCACTACATTTTCGGCGCCAACGTGGGGCGATCTGATAGGTAACTTTCATGGTATCTGATGTCACAAAATAATTTCTCGAGACCACTGCATTATTCTTGAATAATAATTACATTTCAGATTAGTATCTCTCATCCGAGCATTGAAAAGGATTGGAAGCATCTACGCCAAAAGCATTTCGATCACTCGATTCTCTATAAAGGAAGAATAGTTTGTGGTATGAGTTCGTATTTTTCATGGATATACGCTTTATGGTTGTAACTTACTTAACAGCAGGTAAGTACACATTTATTGACATGGCGTCTTCGAAATTTCTTTCAGTATTTTTTATAGTCTCATCCAACAACAACGCTGTTATTTTACAATGGACACAGAGCCGACCATTGGGATGTAAGGTGGCATGTCGATAGATTGTAGTGAACACTTCTTCCACATCTTGTCAAATGGCTCTGAGCACTGTGGGACTTAACATCTGAGGTCATCAGTCCCCTAGAACTCAGAACTACTTAAACCTAACTAACCTAAGGACATCACACACATCCATGCCAGAGGCAGGATTCGAGCCTGTGAGGTTTTGGACGGATTAAATAAAAGGTTGCGAACGCTAGGTGTTTTCATTGATTTAACGAAGGTTTTTGACTGTGTTGACCACAAAATATTACTGCAGAAGTTGGACCATTATGGAGTAAGGGGAGTACCTTAAAATTGGTTCGCCTCTTACTTTAAGAACAGAAAGCAGAAGGTAATTCTCCGCAATATTGAGAATGGTAGTGATGTTCAGTCCCAATGGGGCACTGTTAAGTGGGGCGTTCCCCAAGAGTCGGTGCTGGGGCCACTGCTGTTTCTTATTTGTATAAACGATACGCCTTCTAGTATTACAGGTGATTCAAAAATATTTCTGTTTGCTGATGACACCAGCTTGATAGTGAAGGATCTTGTGTGTAATATTGAAACAGTATCAAATAATGTAGTTCATGAAATAAGTTCGTGGCTTGTGGAAAATAATTTGATGCTAAATCACAGTAAGACTCAGTTTTTACAGTTTCTAACTCACAGTTCAACAAGAACCGATATTTTGATCAGACAGAATGGGCATATTATAAGCGAGACGGAACAGTTCAAGTTCCTAGGCGTTCGGATAGATAGCAAGCTGTTGCGGAAAGCCCATGTCCAGGATCTTGTTCAGAAACTAAATGCTGCTTTATTTACCATTAGAACAGTATCTGAAATAAGTGACACTCCAACACGAAAAGTAGTCTACTTAGCATATTTTCATACGCTTATGTCGTATGGTATTATTTTTTGGGGTAATTCTTCTGATTCAAAAAGGGTATTTTTGGCTCAAAAACGGGCTGTTCGAGCTATATGTCGTGTAAGTTAGAGAACCTCTTGTCGACCCCTATTCAATAGCCTGGAAATTCTGACATTGCCCTCACAGTATACATTTTCTTTAATGTCGCTTGTTGTTAGCAATATTAGCCTATTCCCAAGAGTTAGCAGCTTTCACTCAGTTAATACTAGGCAGAAATCCAATCTGCATGTGGAATGTACTTCCTTGACTCTTGTGCAGAAAGGAGTGCAGTATTCTGCTGCATCCATTTTCAATAAGCTACCACAAGAACTCAAAAATCTTAGCAGTAGCCCAAAAGCTTTTAAGTCTAAACTGAAGAGTTTCCTCATGGCTCACTCCTTCTATTCTGTCGAGGAGCTCCTGGAAGAGCTAAAAAAATAAGCAAATTCCAGTGTTACAGTGTTGATTTTCTTTATTTAAACTTAAGACTTGTTGCCTGACTGTTTTTTTATATTTCATTTTATCTGTTTCTAATATCGTGTTATAATTTCATGTATTGACTCGTTCCATGACCATGGAGACTTCCCTTAATTTGGTCCCACGGAACAATAAATAAATAAATAAAAAAATAAACCGCAGCTGTCGCGTCCGCATCTTGTCACAATGAAATAATGATACCGTCGCGTTACAATCAATCTATTGGGGACAGTTCTGGTGAAAATGCAGGCTGGAGTAACTGACGATTATTTTGAAGAGGCATTGTGTAATGCGAGGAGTATGTTTATCGCTATTGCCCTGCCTGTGAGCCACTACACGTAGCAGGTAGCGGCCTCAGGACTCTGGTACCCCTATTAACTTTATGTACTGGCACAAACATTTTGCCTCACTAGCAATAATTTAGCATTTCGACTAAAAGATTCATGTCAACGACTGTTCCTCCACACTTAACGGATTTTGTTGATAAAAAAATTATTCTGTCTTTTTGTTGAAGGATAGTGCTGCATTTTTAAGATTTGAAATCTACCACGTACATCAGTTTTATTTGTGGACCACGTTTCCCTCAGCATTACAAGAAATCTAGGCCTAGGTAAGATTATCAAATAACAACGAAACTTTCTGGTAAATCAAAACTGTGTGATGGACCGAAACTCGACGTCGGGACCTTTGCCATTCGTGGGCAAGTGCTCTATCGATAGATCTAACCAAGCATGACCCACGACCCGTCTTCAGATCTTTAATTCCGCCACTAACTCGTAGACTACCTTCCAAAGTTCACAGAATATCCTCTCTTCCAGAAGTTTCGCAAGAGAGATTCTGTGAAATTTGGAATGAAGGAGACGAGTTACTGGCGGAAGTAAAGCTGTAAGGACGGGTCGTGAGTCGTGCATTGATAGCTCTGTGGTAGAGCACTTACCCACAAAACGGAAGGGTCTCGATTTCGAATCTCGGTCTGGCACACATCTCTAATCAGCTAGAACTGTCGTACTAGCGCACACAGCGCTGCAGAGTGAAAATTTCATTCTGGATCAGACAACAATGTTCATGTAAGAAAAAGGAGTGTGATATGCATGTGTTCGAAACAAAAACAATGAATATTACACTAAGTTAGGTTGGAGTATTTACTGTAGAAGGATGCACTGGAGCAGCCTCATTGTTCTTGCTGGTGCAAGCAATGTACCATTTTTCTCAGATTTATCCAATCGGTGGAGATAGATACAGGATCTCTTACTCCTTTTTGGTCAAATTGAAACAGGTCAGAGTGTGTCCACAACGGATTATATTGAGATAGAAGATCGATGGTCGGAAATGCATAATTAATGTACTGTGTACATACACCGCGTAAGAAAGTAGCTCATACTAATTGTTCAGAGCGACGCAATTCAGTTCTGCCGCACTCTCGCACAGATTCGGGGCATCTGTTATATACGAAAAGGCAGTGGGTGATAAACAGCACACTCCCTTGACGGATGAAGACTTACTTGCTACGGCGCAAACTGCCTGTCTCCTGGTGAAACAGACACAAGGAATCTTTGAGAGCATGCGCCATGCCATATGTACATTGAGACTGGTGATCTTCACTTTGAACAGTTAGTATGAGCTACGTCGTTGTTACGCGATGTACGCTGCGTGTGTCCCTTACACACAAAAATTACAATTCGAAAATTTGTCCGATACATCAAAATAATCGGTTGTGGTCCCACTATAATCTGCTCCAATTTGAACCGAAGGTTTGAGTTATTCTGTGCTTGAACATCTGTTGGCAAGGAGCTGCATTTGTTTTAAAAACGCCATATAAGACTAGACGGTGTTTAAGAGCTGACGCAGCAAATATGCTATCTCAAAACCCTACCCAGTTTCTGAAGCCTTTGGAGAACGTTGCTGAAGGTGGGAATCACAAGCCTCCAACAGTTCACGAGACCACATCTTTACGAAACGCAGTACCAGACCAGATGAATGGCGTTAACAGTGTCTTACAAAATAGAGCAGTTGAGCTTCAAATGGCTGTGGAATTTCTGAAATCGTTACAAAACTTCGTAACATCACAAAGTGGAAAAATGACACCGAAATACACGATGATGGTAACACGGAGGAAACTGTGGTTCGTGGAAGAGAGATGATCATGACTGATATTTACGTACCAATAGTCAAGTTACGCTGAGAATTTCCTCATCGTATAAACGCTTAAAAGAAAGCTCTTTCCTGTATGGGTTTTTCGCTGAGTTCTGAGTGAAGTCTGTTGCCGAATTTAAGGTAGGTGCCCATAGCAACAAATAGATTCCTTGAAAACTGTTCTGCGGACTTTGAAGTGAATTTTGAAGATGAAGTGGTACATTTTAAGTATTTCATCTGGGAAATTGTTAAAAGTGGAGAAAAAATTCCAGCTTCGTGGTCATATCAAGACATGTATTAAAAATCAGAGTTCCCAAATGTGAAAGTGTTAAAAATTTATTTATACCTCAGTTACGAACGCTAGAAGGTAGTGAATTTATTCAGAACCAAAACTCCTGTAAATTCGTCATCGATCTTCAATAGTGCAAAGACGGCGGGCATAATGACAATTGAAAACGGTGTCTTGTGGAAAACAGACTAAAAATATATCATGAAAGTTAGTACTGAAATAAAATTACGGAAAGTAGACGTTAACATATTGGCTGCATAAAAACCAATTCTGTTTTACGATTTCAATTTCGAAATGTAACACTGTTTAATGACACCTGTAATTTATTTTCTATAGGGTATTATTAATTATTGTTGTTTGTTTAGTTCAATAAACTGTATTTACTAAATTAATCATTTGGAAAAATTAGGAGTTTCTTAAGAGATCGTTATGGACGGCGGAGGGGGCGTTGCGGCTTCAACAAGATTTATTGGTGAACTGGATTAACTAAAGATTCATGCAAACTTTTTATCAAACGAGGGCAGTCTACGCCCTCTAAAAGAAGAGAGTAATTTGTCTTCAGTTTTGCTACTACGGACACAGATTTTTCCCTGTATCGTGTTGCTGAAAATGTTGTTAGGACACCTGTAAACGTAACGAAGAGGTTAGAAATCATATTCCAAACACGAACCCGTAACATGCTGGACTTCTGAGGTAATTATTTATGTTATGATTCTCAACAATACGTAGAAATGTTATTTTTATGCTTGTTGCGTTAACACAAATTTAAACCCCAGGAAGAATTTTAATTCATGCATTCTATCATCTGGTTTGTTGGGACGAAATTTTATCTGTGCTCTGAACGAGTCCACTTTTTCCCAATTTGAAGACTGAACTCTCTAACCTTACAGGCAGGAACTCAGCAGTTCCATTTCGCCAGTGCTGGTGTGCAGCTATAACCCTTTTTTATATACTGGTAGCATCCGCATACCTGCCAGACACTTTCTAGTAACGGTGATACTAAAAAATAATATCAGAAATTGTTGACACAAGCGTCGAGGGGTCCAGGGAACCGTAAACCTATTTTTGACTCTCATAACCAGATACAGTGTTATCTAAAAGAAACAGTGTAAGGCCGAAGCGTCTGTGTTTCGATTTAAGAGATTGGGGATACATCGACCCATTGATGCACGATACTGACGATCAAGATAACAGAGCATTTGATTACATGAGTGATAATCGCTAACCCACACTCTACTAGTCTTACTATATACTACATTAAAGCTGAAATAGCATTTGCTGTGCTTACATACCGTCCCACGCCCTTCAGACGGCTATTCATACACTACAAAAATAGCGATACAAAACGAGCGTGTAACTACTGCAATGAAATCACTTGGCTTTTTATTCCCATGGACGATACATATCTTAGTTTAATCAATTAAATTCATGTTTCACTGAGTATTGTGTGTTCAATGTGATGCGTTATGTGGAATTTCAATAGTGTAGCAAACGTGTACGTGCACAGAGTTGAGTTGATAGCCGCCAACACGAGTCACACTTAGGTGGTGTTTCTCCACTGCTAAACGAGATGGCAGCACGGACAGCCCGCAAAGAGTACTGTGGCCGATGTGCAGTGAGGAAATGTCGGCCGGTGTGCGCACGCCATGCAATCTTTCTTAAACGATTTTATAGAAATTATTCAGTAAAAAAAAATCTTTTTGCGTTACTTATACCTTTACATGTCAGATCCACTATGCCGTGTCCAGCATTTCGTCAATGGTCATAGTTATCGTGATATTTGCGCTTACGTAATACACTGCGTAAATTTCGAAAAAAGTTTGCAACGAAAATCAGGGGTTTCTATGATTTTGCCTTTGGTGCATATTACATTATATTTTATTGCGTCGGAAATTTAACTAACATACTAAATCTTTCTATAGACTTGGGTAGAGGTCTTGATCATTACCAACCTCGACAAAATTGATCTGATATAACACACCCATTTGCGATCACGCAAGCCAGTGATAAAGCCAGAACGAAATATCCAGAACATTCCTCATAATTCATAAGCTGTTTGAGGTATCAAAATGATCTTTTTGCAAAAGATAGCACGCTGAGAGGAGACTATTTTTTCATATGGTAATACAAAATTTCAGATTTAGCATGTTATTCCACTTACTACAGACCTTTTCGATGGAAGTACGTAATTATTTATAAGGGCCATCGATTGCTGATGAAACGAGAAATACTGTGGATTTTGGATCAACATTACTGAAGACCTTACAGAGGATGTGCTTTCTCGTAAGCTATTGACCTTACTTTTCCACCATTCGTCACTTAAAATTAATAAACCACTGTTTCAGAATTTTGTAGTAGTCTACACAACAAGTAGCACGTGCGCCAAAATATTATCTCAAATGTGCTATGGCAAAAGAAGCAAATTTTAGTATGACAATAAAAGAAATTAGTTTCCTCCCCCTTACCCAGTGTGGCTTCCGACCCTCCTTCTCTGCTAAAGACCAACTCCTCAACCTCATTCACCTTCTGTCCCTCCAGCTCAGCTCCCGTCGCTCCGCCATTTTAGTTTCCCTTGACCTCCAAAATGCCTATGACCGTGTATGGCATACCGGTCTCCTCTTTAAACTCCAAACCTACGCCCTGCCTATCAATTTTGTCCGTCTGGTCGCTTCCTTCCTCTCGCACCGTCATTCCTATGTCACCCTCCACAACACCAACTGCCGTATCTTTTATCCCACGGCTGGCGTCCCCCAGAGTTCTGTCCTCTCCCCTCTCCTGTATCTCTTGTATACGGCTGATATGCCCAAGCCCACCAGTCCACCTTCTCCAGTATGCTGATGACACCGCCTTCCTGGCTCTCTATCCTACCCTTCAACGGTCCCAATGTACCCTCCAAACCCACCTTAACTAGTTCACCACTTGGTGTAACCAGTGGTTCCTCCGTCTCAACCCCTCCAAAACCCACGTAATCATCATAGGCCGCATCACTCGCTCCTTTCACCTCACCCTTTATGGTCGTCCCATCCAGCTCACCCCCACACTGAAATACCTTGACCTCACCCTCGACTGACACCTTACCTGGACCCCTCATCTCCAGACCGTCCAGCAGAAAGCCCATTCCCGCCTCCGCCTTCTGAAACTCCTGTCGGGCTGGACATGGGGATTGCATCCTTCTACCATCCTCCACATCTACAAATCCCTCATCCGTCCTATCATCTGTTACGCCAGCGTTGCCTGGATCTCCGCCCCCACCCGTTTTTACAAGGCCTTCCAAATCCTTGAACACCATGTGCTCCGCCTTGCCTTCCGTATCTGCCTTCCTTCCCCCACACGGCTCCTGTATGAACTGATCCCCTTCCCCCACCTCCTCCTGTTCCTCCAACATCTCCACATCCTTTACATTGTCCGCAGGCTTGATCCCCCCTACCCTCTGGTTTCCTCCTTCCTCTCCACCCCCCGCCCATTGCCGCGCCTCTATCGCTGTATCCCTCCCTCTCTCCACTGCCACACCCTCCATCTCCTTCATCAGGGCAATTTCCAACGCCTCCCCCTCCCAGATGACGAACTTCGCAGTGACATCTATTCTTCCTTCCAACTATAACCTGGCCTTGTTCCCCCCCCCCCCCCCCCCCCCCAGGACCCCCTTTTCCTCTCCCCTCCTCCTCCCAGAGCGGATTTTCCTCCTTCCCCCCCCCCCCCCCCCCCCCCGAGACCCTGCACCCCATACTTGCATCTTTCCTTCCCACATTCATCACTCAAACTAGAAGTTTTGCCTAAGGCATCTTGGAACCCTCTTCGGTCACTCAGTGACACCTTCCAGTACACCACAGCAAACTGCTGCCTGCTCTGTCTGCAAATCTGCCAAACCATTTATTTTTGTAGAGAATAACAGTGGTCCTATCACATGTCCTTGGGGCACTCCTGATGGTACCCTTGTCTGTGATGAACATTTGCTATCAAGGACAACAAACTGGGTTCAGTTTCTTAAGAAGTCTTTGAGCCACTCACATATCTGTGAACCTATTCCATATGCTCGTAGCTTCTCTAATATCCTGCAGTGGGGCACCATCTCAAACATTTTCTTAAATCTAGAACTATGGGATTTGCATGGTGCCTTTCATACATAGTTCACAGTACATCATGTGAGAAATGGGCAAGCTGAGTTTTGCACAGGTGATGCTCTCTAAAACATGGACATAAGCTTCTGAGTCTCAACAAGATTTATTATATTCAAACGGAGGATGTGTTCAAGGATTCTGCAGCAAACTGATGTTAGGGATAATTCTGTGAGTCTGTTCTTTTGCCCTTGTTATACACAGAAGTAACCTACACTTTTTTCCAGTCACTTGAGACTGCATACTGGGGGAGAGATTAGTCATAAATGTAAGCTAAGTAAGGGGCCAATGCTGTAAGTACTCTTTATAAAACTGAATTCGGATTCCATCAGGCTCTGGCAACATATTTGTTTTTAACTCCTTCAGTTGTTTCTCTCTGACAGGAATGCTTATTACTATGTCATCCATACAGGAGTCTGTTCTGTGCTCAAGCAACAGTATGTTTGTATCATTCTCTTGCATGAATGATTCTGATGTGTGAACAATTTCTTGGACGTGAAATTCAATATTTCAGCTTTTATTTTGCTACCTTCAACTGCCATAACAGACTTGTCAACAAGTGACTGGATGGAAGCTTTAAACCTACTTAGCTTGTTCAAAAAACTTTTATCCAGTTTAACAAACATTGTGGCAGTCACATTTCACTGCATTTCTGAATCCTCATGTACTTCCAAAGATTTTTACTTTTAGAGGGCTGACATCTATTGTAACAGGATTCAACAGCACATCTAAAATTGTCAGCTGTCTACAAGGTATACAGTTGCATTATCAACAATAAAGCACCATTTATGTTAACATCCACTCCTAACTTTTCAACAGTGTCCAAGAAATCAGTAAAATGTTGTCACACATAATATCTAGGCTACATTTCATGAAGAATGAGCCATTTGAGCAGTATTTCTATGAAAGTAGGTCCTTTGGATGCATAGACTGATTCAAGTTTAAGCCATGCCCGATGTGATGTAGCGCAGTTCTTTACTTCCTTCAGCTTGGTGGGACTGACACATAAAATTGACTATGTCTTGTTTCTCTGTCTGCCACTACCCATTCTATGTAGTGGCATGTTTCTAGCGTTAATTTTTCATGTATTCGAGAACTGTCATTTTGCCAATCATGTAACTTGGGCCTATAAACTGTTGGGATGTGGTTTGATAATACAGGCACTATACATAATTACAGAACAACTTGATTCATTATTCACTGCTTGGAGAACACAGAATTACAAATAGTTGACTTCAAAACCACAGATAGCAGCATTTATAGACACCATAGGTATTACATGGAGGTAAAATTTGAACCAACAAAAATACAACATAAACTTTAAGACAGAGAAATCCTACAAAAATGAATTATGAAATCCTACAAAAATGAATTACTGTCAGCATCCTGAGTGGTGGAAACATTTTGATTTTATGTCACTTCTGTGGCTATCAAGCATATTTTCATTCATATTTTCTCGAAAGGATTCCTATATTGGATCTTGTGGCTGAGTTAATTCTTTTTGAAACTTTACCATAAACAAACAAAAATCAAGTGTAAGTACCATGAATCAAAGTAAGACTTCTGCATCAGTAACCAGAGTTTGACATAACTGTACCATAGAATCTTCCTACAGCTTTTACACAGAATTTTCCTGTCAAAATCTGTAAAACATTATGGGTCAAATTAAGTGATGGATTTTAATTAACAGACGCTAGACCTCTGACAAGAGTGTCTGAAGACAGAAGTAACCAAATTCTTGAGAATCTCAAAACCTCTTCAGGGAAAGTGATTACAGTGTTACATCTCTTGACCACATAAAAAACCCATATTAAATTATTGGAGTTAGAAATGCTCTGTGTAAGTATAATAATCAGATTGTTTTAAACACTTGTGCTTTCCATTGATTGCCATGACATGTAGAATATCTGCTTTAGGTCCGATTTGATTGGCTATACTTTTTTCCATAGCTACACTGTGATGAATTCCTAAAGTATGTCGAACATGTTACATAACCAAAAAAACATATTACATGTTTTAAAAAATGCTATTGTTCCTGATGTAGACCATAAGTGAAATGGTCCCCACGAGTGCAGAATAAATCAAAACAGCGAAGGCATGTTTACTTTCAATAGCTAATTACACACTCTTTAAAAAACATGGAAATGTATAATACACCAAGGTCCAATTGATAATTCCTAGCCACACATCATTAAGAAAAAAAATAGTTTACTACACTTACTTAAATTTATTTCATTCCTACACTGAAGACATTTAGGAGTCAATTTTTATTTAATGCTCAGGTTATTTGATATTTATTAATAATACGTAAATCAATTGTTCATACTAAGAAATTCATCAGTGCAGTGTGAAGAGGTGGAGACAAGAAAATCTTTTAGACTTCTCAAAGGGAACATTATCAGTAGCTAAAGTTTTTATGGCTGCTGAAAAGTTATTAAAAATGTGTGCTCTAGGATAACAATCATTTTATGAACCAAAGTCAGCTACTGCATATCTTTATGGAGGTTATTCTTATTTTTAGTAGTGATTCTGTGAACTGTCAATTTCAAAAAGATATACATTATTTATGACAAAATTAACTAAGGAAAGATATTTTGAGAACCATTAATTAGGGGGGGGGGGGCATGGGCTGAGTTCATAGAAATTTTATATCACAGTGCCATCTCCAAATAATGTACAGTAAATGAAGGTGTTTTTATAATCTGTTATAATACTGTGTGCATGTTTGGAGTTTACAGTGCTTAACAGTGAGTTTGTCAGTCCCCTGTTATAATGCAATAGTGAGAAAGTTTTTGATACTGAAAGCTATGTAGCAAATAATTTTTTTGAGGTTAAGAAGAAACAAGTGTAGTTCTGATAATCTCTCCTTCCTTCCCCCTAGCCCCATGATTTATGCTTGCTATCATGTATGGTGACAAATTATTTACTAATTTTATCCAAAGGAATAAGAATGTATTTTCACTAATGTTAAATTTTCTAATGAATTTGAGTCTTCACAATGTTTAATACAGAAGTGTTCCACTTCTGATAACTTTGCACCTTTTGCACAGTGTGCGGTGTAAGTGAAAGTAATAAACGTTTTGTGTGCATTAAATCAGATGTAAAATATATTGCCTGACAAAAAAGTTAAGCACCCAGGATATATGGTTGGTTGATAGTGTAACTTCATACAGGTGCATACATGTGGTGGCTCTGTAACTGATTAGAATTGCAACTCTCTGTGACAGGTACAATGACCACTGCAGTGAATTAGCCTTGTTCATGTTTACCACTGTTACCATGTCTGGTAGGGAATATAAGGAGTATGAATAACATCAGATACTGAGAGATCACTGAAGAATATGGAGATGTTGTGTAGTCGTATGAAACAGTGTTCTCTGCGCCTAACAGAGTTTGAAAGGGGCCTCAATGTGGGTCTCCATTTATCTGGCAGTTCAAATTGTGCAATATCCAGATTTGTCATATTTGTGGGGCATTCAGATGTGACAATGGTCACTTGTTGGACTGCATGGGAACATCATGTTAAGCATACTAATCATCATGGTTCTCACTACGACAATGAAGCTTCACTATATTGTGCAACAGCATCATCATAACCTCTTCAGAACTGTGCTTCCCATCTGAGAAGTAGTAATGGACTACTGGCAACATTCTGTGTCATTTCATACTATTGGTTGGATACTAGCAGCAGCCAAACAAATAAATTACTTTCCCATATGTAGGCTGGTGGTAACACAATACTGAGAGCTGCATTTGGAGTGAAGCTTTGACCAGTAAGTATGGACTACTGGGAGCAGCTTTGCATTGTGTTCAGTGTTGAATCATGGTTGTGCACTACCCTGGATGATCGCCGTTGGTGGGTACAATGGGAACAAGGGGAGAGGTCTTATTGTACCGATGTTTTTGGAGATGCACGGAAATGTTACTTCTGGGATCCTGGTGTGTGGAGACATCATGTATTATGACTTCAGGCCACAGATGGAAGTGACCGAGGGAATTATGATGGCACAACAGTATGCCACAGATATCTTGCATCCTCACGTTACCTCATGCGACAGTATCATTTGTGCCATTTTTCAGCAAGTCAGTGCTCATCCACACATGGCAGATGTGTTTTAGAACTGTCTACATGATGTTGAGGTTCTCTCATGATGGTCAACAAGATCCACAGATTTCTCCATCATACACCATGTGTGGGACCAACTTGAACATCCATTCCCGCATTAGTGCCACTTCCCAGGATATCAAGGAGCAGTTACAGTAATTGTGGGCCAGCTTGCCTCAGGATATGATATGATGGCTTTATGACACCCTTCTCAACAACATCAGTGCACATATCTAGGCCAGAGTGGGTGTAACATTGTACTTCTAAGTGGGCTCATACTGCCAAGTCATTCATAAATTTGACTTAATATCGTAATAAGTGAAATAACAGCCTGTGCCCTCTCAACCCTTAAAGTTTCATTCCATTTCCTCCTCCCCTTCTGCATGCTTGACTTTTTACATCAGGAAGCATGTTTTTTAAACAACTCTTCTTTGTTAATTGCCCCACCTGCTCCACCTCAATATCCTCCTCCTATACATGAGTTCACAGACATCTGAAATGAATCCTCCTCTCTATTTATTAAAACTTTTATTAAGATATTGATAAATGAGCCTCATTATGATGATGAAATGGAATCACCTGATTTACAAACACCATTTCTGTAAAACATTTGATACTCTGAAAACTGGTTTGTGATTAGACTTTCAAAATCATATCACACTCGACAAATAACCATGAAAGTAAAAACAGATGTCCTTTCTCTTAAAGCATAGAGACTTGTAATGATGTTCCCCATTTCACAGGATTCTAAGTGTAAATGATTAAAGATGCAGAGTAAGTACAAGCTTGGGTTCTACAATGCTCTCAGTCAATCATACAAAGTATAAACAGATGGACATTGTTAAACCACATGAACAGTATACCCTCACATCAAGCTGTGGCAATGAAAAAGAACGTTTTACTGTGATATTATTATTCATGTAGGGAATGATGTAATGATTGTATTGTGTGTGTGAAATCAGATGAATGAATATATTGTCACAGAAAAACCTGAGTAGCACAGTCACTGTAGTGTAGTGGTTATGATACTAGACTGTTGCATGGAGGGTCGTGAGTTAAAAACTCACCTAAACTGTAAAATTTTAATTTCTATATTTGGTTCAAATACATTCTAGAAGTATCCACAATTGTCAAGAATCATTGTACTGGAATGTTCTGTAACTGTATATACACTGTATGTGTTCTGGCCAGAGGCAGTTCACTCCACACATTTGTATGTGCAATTGCTGAATGAACCTTTGTTAAGAGAAGTCAGTGTTCGCCATTCACCTAATTACAACTTCTTCTACGTGACATTATTCTGGTGGAGACGCTGGGTACTGGAACTTGTGATAGCGCACATTATCAATGACACAGTGACTCCCATCAGGCCATGACAGAGCCATCGTTTATGTGGCGAGAAACCCGAGTTTGAGCCATATTCAACAGATCGCAATCTATCAGAGACAGAAGAGGAAGAAGAGGACATAACGATGAAAGCAACTGTGTGTCACCACATGTGACATCCCTCCGGGTTCTCTGGTGATGATGGCCAAGATCTAAACAAGTGGCTGAAGGTATATGAGTGCATAGCCAAATTTAACAAATGGGATGACACCGTGTGTTTGGCTAATGGACTTTTCTACTTGGAGCACACTGCCAAGCAATGGTATGAGAACAACGAGGAGAAGTTCACAAGCTGGGAAGTATTCCAGGTGGATCTGCCTCAGTATTTCGGCAACACATAAGACAGAAGTGCAAAGCTGAAGATAAATTAAAGTGCAGGGCACAGCGTCCAGGAGAAATGACAGCATCCTACATTCAAGACATCTTGGAGCTGTGTAAAATAGTGGATCCTAGAATGAAGGAGGAAGATAAGGTTGCCCATCTCATGAAGGGTCTTGCTGAGGAGACCTACTCCTGAAGGAGGTTTCAACAGCAGACGACTTCATAAAATAGTGCCAGTATATCGAGAAATTGCATCAAAAAAGAATTACATGCAAGAAGTTAAAACGGCTTTGAAATGTTGTACTGATGTCTGTGATGGAGGAAGAAACTGATTTCACAAGTTTTCTTTGTCAGATAGTGAGAGGGGAAGTTCAGAAGGCACCTGAATTGCATGGCGAGCAAAAAACCGAGATGCTTCAAGGGGTCATAAGGGAGGAAGTGGAACAGACATTGAACCCAATCTCTCATCCTTCATTTCCCTTTAAAACAGTAAAAAAAAATTGAGATCCAGGCAAAGTTACGTTCCTACAATGCCGCATGAGGAACCTGTTTGGGCAGCAAGGAAGGCTGACGTCTGAAGGACCCAGAATAACTAACCCATAGGTTTCCACTGCGGATGATCGGGACATGTGGTGCGCTATTGTTGAGTTAGGCAGTGGGTATTTGATGACGCCCACACCAGAAGACAGCAGACCGATCTTGGCAGATGCCAACTCCGGGACAATGAAGATGAACAGGAAGATGTGGGTGCAGAAAGAACACTCCCCAATACCCCGATCAAGGTCCTCATCACTGTTTAGAAGTTCTAGCTGATCACCCAGCTGCTGCAACCTGGAAAACTAAAGGGTGCAACCTTCCTTGTAGCTGAGGCCGCTGAAGAGAAAAATCCTCCGTCGTCAATCACTACAAACAAAACTGATAGGCAATTATATCGATATCCTCATGGAAGGCTGACCAGTCCAAGCTCTTGTGGACTCTGGAGCATCATATTCATTCATTGTGGAGGAGTACCATCACCAGTTGCAGAAAACCGTATTCATTGACAACAAAACATCTCTGCTGAAGGTGGCTAATGTGAAATATGCTAAACCTACTGGAAGATGTGTCATTCATGTTGGTACAAGTGGCCATACACAGCCCTTAGAATTCATCATTTTACAAGAGTGTAGTTATGACGTCATTCTCAGATGGGACTTTTTGAAACCTTCCCAGGCAATTATAGATAGTGGTCGCTCGAAGATTATGTGAGACGAGATGAGATACTGTGGACAGAGATGCGCATCCGCGCAGACAGTGGTACAAAGGTAACTGTCATGTGTCATGCTATGCATCAACCCATGGATCTTGTAGTGGAATGTAAGAGAACCACTGAAGAATAACTTTGTCATCCCGGCCTCTGCCGTCTTGTTTAAGAATGGATTCAGTGAATTGTGGACAATTAATTGTCACTGAGAACCACAGATCCTCCCAAGATGCATGTGCATAGCGAATGCTGAGCCATTAATTGAAGAACAGCTGAGTGTCATAGAAATCTCCCACGCCGAGACTCTGGGTGAAATTAGTGCTACCACTACAAGACAAGATAAGATATTACACCTCGACTATCACCAGATCTCACTAAGGAACAACAGAAGAAGCTACTTGCCATTCTTCAAGAGTTCTCTGAATGCTTCAACCCACAGGTGAAGAGGAAATTAGACAAGTCAATGGTGAAGCACCAGATTAGCACTGGAGATCCTCAACCAATAAGCTAGAGAGCATACTGTGTGTCAGCAATGGAATGTCAAATAATTCACGACGAGGTAGAGAAAATGATGATAAATTACATCATTCAGCCTTCGCAGAGCCCATGGTCGTCACCAGTGGTTCTCATCAGCAAGAAGGATGGCAGTTGGAGCTTTTGTGATGATTACAGGAAGCTTAATAAGATAACTAAAAAGGACATTTACCCTCCACCACAAATTGATAATACACTAGATTGTCTGAAGGGGGCAAAGTTTTTCTCAACCTTGGACATGTACTCGGGTTATTGGCAAATCAAAGTATATGACGCTGATCGTGAGCAAACTGCATTCATTGCCCCTGAGGGCCTGTATGAGTTTAAATTAACGCTGTTTGGTTTGTGTAATGCATCAGCATCTTTTGAATGGATGATGGATAATCTTCTAAGTCACCTGAAGTGGACAATCTGTCTTTGTTAGTTAGATGACATTATAGTGTTCTCAGAGACATTTGATGAACATATAAAAAGACCGAGGGTCATTCTTAAGTGTCTCCAACAAGGCAGAGTGAAACTTAATCCAAGGAAATGTCTCTTTGGATCCAAAGATATCTAAATACTTGGACGCATTGTGTCAAACAAAGCTGTTTGGCCAGATCCAGGAAAGGTGAAATCTATAACAGAATTTCCTATTCCTAAGAGTATTAGAGATGCGAGAAGCTTTCTTGGATCATGTTCTTATTACTGTCGTTTTATCAAAGACTTTTATATCAAAGCCAGGCCACTCAAAGTGTTGATAAAAGGCAATGCTAAATTTATATGAGGTGGTGCTCAAGAAGAGTCTTTCAATGTGCTGTGAAAAGCTCTGACGACTGATTCTGTACTTGGTCTGTATGATGAGAGAGCACCTGCAGAACTACACACAGATGTCAGTGGGTATGGGATCAGTGCTGTTCTGGTGAAAATTTCGGATGGAAAAGAGAAGGTTATAGCCTATGCTTCTAGGACACTTACAAAAGCTTAGAGAAACTACTCAACCACAGAAAGAGAGGGTCTTGCTGTGATCTGGACCATATGAAAACTTTGACAGTATCTCTATGGAAGGCCATTCACAGTTGTTACAGACCATCATTCACTTTGTTGGTTGACAGGTCTTAAGGGTCCAACAGGATGATTCTCCAGGTGGGCACTACGTCTTCAGGAGTATGACATTACTATAGTATACAAAAGTGGAAGAAAATGCCTAGATTCCGACTGTGTCTCAAGAAACCCTGTGCAAGACCAGAAGAACTTTGATGAAGATAGTGACTGTCTTGCTGCACTCCAGGATCTCTCTGCTGAGCAGAAGGAGGACGCCAAGATATCTCAAATTACGTTTGCCTTAAATCAGTAAGAGGATGTGAAAGGACAATTTAAGGTAGTTAATGGTTTACTTTGCAAGAGAAGCTTTGATCCGTTTGGAAAGAGGTGGCTACCAGTGATTCCTAAACACATGTGCTTAGATGTTCTTCAGAGATTCCATGACACACTTGAAGCCAGACATTTAGGATTTATTAAGTCATATGATAGGATCCGCAAGATATTTCTCTGGCCAGGTTTATTTACGAGTGTTTGTCACTATGTGTTGCACTGTTGAGAGTGCCAGAGGAGAAAGGCAGTTCCTCAGAAACCACCCAACCGACTCATATCAATTCCACCAACTGAAACTCCTTTCCAGCATGTTGGGATTGACCTCCTTGGACAATTTCAAATGTCTACAAGTGGCAATAGATGGATTATTGTTTGCACTAATTATCTGACATGCTATGTCATTACAAAAGCCAGGAAAACAGCCGAAGCATTCAAGGTAGCCAACTTCATCGTAGAAGAAATTGAATTAAAACGTGGTGCCCCAAAGTCATTAATTACAGATCGAGGGAAAGTTTTTCAATTGAATCTTGTGACAGAGAGAAACTGTCTGTGCAACATTACTCATCACATGATGCCTGCCTACCATCTGCAAACTAACGGGTTTACTGAACACCTTAGTAAGACCTTGGCTAACATACTATCAATGTCCATCAATGTTGAGCAGAGCAACTGAGATGAGGTGCTACCTTTAATCATGTTTGCATACAACACCACCAAACAAGGCACCACAGGATGTACACAATTTTTCCTGGTGCATGGGCATGAGGCAACGACGATGATGGACACTGTGTTTCCATTACATCCTGATGACATGGATGACAACAACATCGGCCAGGTGTTAACCAGAGCTGAGGAAGCTTGGCAGTTAGCTGAACTCCGAATGCTGCAGGCTCAAGAAAACGATTGCCAAAGGTATGACACGAGCCACCTCCCTGTTGTCTACCAGCCTGGTGACCTTGTCTGGATCTTCACTCCTGTTTGGAAGGTTGGTCTCTCTGAGATGCTCCTCAGGCGCAACTTTTGACCTTATAAGGTCGTAAGGCAGTTGTTTAATGTTACTTATGAAGTTGAAGATTTCAACCCCGACACAAGACGATGAAAGATCAGAGATATGATCCACATCCTTCAAATGAAGCCCTATAAGGATCCTGCAACCCAGGGTAAATTCAAAGCTGCAGCGACAGTCACTGTAGTGTAGTGGTTATGATACTAGACTGTTGCATGGAGGGCCACGAGTTCAAAACTCATGGTTACTGCATCAATGATTTCAGCCGTAAATAGAAATATTAAAAAAGGTAGGAAGATTTTTCTGTTTAGCAAAAGTGACAAAAAGCAGATTTCAGAGTACCTGACGGCTCAACACAAAAGTTTTGTCTCAAGTACAGATAGTGTTGAGGATTAGTGGACAAAGTTCAAAACCATTGTACAATATGTGTTAGATGAGTATGTGCCAAAGAAGATCGTAGGAGACTGAAAAGAGCTACAACAACCGAGCAACGGGAACTTCACAGCAAACAAACATAGCCAAAGCCTTGCAGACTAACAAAAATTACACAAAGCGAAATTTAGTGTGAGGAGGGCTATGCAAGAGGCGTTCAATGAATTTGTAAGTAAAGTTCCATGTACTGGCTTGGTAGAAAATCCTAAGAAATTTTGGTCTTATGTCAAAGCGGTAGGTGGATCAAAACAAAATATCCAGACACTCTGAAACCAAAATGGTACTGAAACAGAGGATGAGACTAAAGGCTGAACTACTAAATGTCTTTTTCCAAAGCTGTTTCACAGCGGAAGACTGCACTGTAGTTACTTCCCTAGATTGTCGCGCAGACGACAAAATGACAGATATCAAAATAGAGGACAGGGGGATAGAGAAACAATTAATATCACTCAAAAGAGGAAAGGCCGCTGGACCTGATGGGATACCAGTTCGATTTTACACAGAGTACAGGAAGGAACTTGCCCCCCTTCTTGCAGCGGTGTACCGTAGGTCTCTAGAAGAGCGTAGCATTCCAAAGGATTGGAAAAGGGCACAGGTCATCCCCGTTTTCAAGAATGGACGTAGAACAGATGTGCAGAACTATAGACCTATATCTCTAACGTCGATCAGTTGTAGAATTTGGAAACATATATTATGTTCGAGTATAAGGACTTTTCAGGGGGCTAGAAATTAGAAATCTACTCTGTAGGAATCAGCATGGGTTTCAAAAAAAACGGTTGTGTGAAACCCAGCTTACGCTATTCATCCACGAGACTCAGAGGGCCATAGACATGGGTTCACAGGTAGATGCCGTGTTTCTTGACTTCCGCAAGGCGTTCGGTACAGTTCCCCACAGTCGTTTAATGAACAAAGTAAGAGCATATGGACTGTCACAACAATTGTGTGATTGGATTGAAGAGTTCCTAGATAACTGAACACAGCATGTCATTCTCAATGGAGAGAAGTCTTCTGAAGTAAGAGTGATTTCAGGTGTGCCGCAGGTGAGTGTCATAGGACTGTTGCTATTCACAATATACATAAATGACCTTGTGGATGACATCGGAAGTTCACTGAGGCTTTTTGCGGATGATGCTGTGGTATATCGAGAGGTTGTAACAATGGAAAATTGTACTGAAATGCAGGAGGATCTGCAGCAAATTGACGCTTGGTGCAGGGAATGGCAATTGAATCTCAATGTAGACAAGTGTAATGTGCTGCGAATACATAGAAAGAAAGATCCCATATCATTTAGCTACAATATAGCAGGTCAGCAACTGGAAGCAGTTAATTCCATAAATTATCTGGGAGTATGCATTAGGAGTGATTTAAAATTGAATGATCATATAAAGTTAATCATCGGTAAAGCAGATGCTAGACAGATTCATTGGAAGAATCCTAAGGAAATGCAATCCGTAAACAAAGGAAGTAGGTTACAGTATGCTTGTTTGCCCACTGCTTGAATACTGTTCACCGGTGTGGGATCCGTACCAGATAGGGTTGATAGAAGAGATAGAGAAGATCCAACGGAGAGCAGCGCGCTTCATTACAGGATGATTTAGTAATCGCGAAAGCATTACAGAGATGATAGATAAACTCCAGTGGATGCATCTGCAGGAGAGGTGCTCAGTAGCTCGGTACGGGCCATACACCGTCAGGTGGCTAGCAGAATTTGGATGTGGATGTGGATGTAGATGTAGATAAACTGTAAAATTTTAATTTCTATATTCTGTTTGAGTTTATTCTAGAAGTATCCATAATTGTCAACAATCATTGTACTAGGATGATCTGTAACTGTATATATACTGTATGTGTTCTGGCTGGATGCATTTCGCTCTGCACTCTTGTATGTGCAAATGCCGAATAAACCTTCATTAAGGGAAGTTAGTGTTCATGATTCATCTATTTACAACTTCTTGTATGTGACAATATTATGTCCATTTGATAATCAGAAAAATGACACGCAGTGATGCAACATCACAAAATAACAGAATTTTTGTCCTGTTGGTACCAATGAACATTGCTAGTTTCTTTTAACATAATTCAGGGCCAATATTATTGATTTTCACTGTCTGTATGTATGTTTCAGTCATATTTTTGTATTTGCTTTATGGATAACAGTATGAAATCATACTCATGTTCATTATTTTGCAACAAAGCATGTTTACTCCAACCTTTTAGCATACTACAGCCACTCCTTATTATCTAATTATCATACATGAATTTGTCATCTTTCTCATTTGATAAAGAAATTCATATTCTTATTATTATAAATATTTTGTGTCCAACCAGGAGCATAGTGGTGTAATTGTTTTTAATGAAAGTTTATTAATTCAGGGATGTATCAGGATTTGAAGATATCAAAATGTCATTTCCATACAAAAGTAAATGTGTGAAAATTGAAACCTAAGAACTTACAACCTAATTAACTTTGTAGACTAGTTGTTCAAAATTCCCAGAATATGGTAATTTGGCTTAAATGTCCCTAATTCAAAGGTTTAATTAATTAAGATACAATCTCAAGTCACCAATAACTTTTGTACCTTGCAATATTTCTAAATTCTGTTCTGATAATATGGAAGCCCAAAATTTTCTGAACAAAGTGATGTTCTTAGATTTCCCATATTTTGATTTTTAAAAGAAATATTCAAAGTTTATACTTTTGTTAAGTATGCTGTAAATGGCAGCTCTCTTACAAATTATGAAAATTTTATTGCACACAATGGAATAATCATCACAAAATAAAAAAAAGTAGTGCCTTGTGTTTTTGTAAAAGACAAGGATCCAAAACAGCAGGTGCATGAAGTAAATGACCCTAAAAATCTGGGCTTGTTACCTTTATAATTACTCCCTTTTGCATCATTTATTGATGTACCTTTTCTCATAAATTACTACATAAATTACTAAAAAACAAAATGATGCATTGCCAGCAAAGGACAAGACTATAAATGGTTTACACAAGGCAACAAGATCTAGCTGTGAGTCAGCTGCAGTTAGTGGGAGTCCAGTTTGCAGGTGAGTTACAGTTAAGATCAGCCAAGAGTGTGGACTATGCTGAAAGCCTATGTCAAGTGCACCACATAGCAATAATATCAGAATTATTGAGAACTATGTTAATGTCATGATAATTGTGGATGAGCAAACCTTCAAAAATACACCTGTGTGTGAATGAGCTGTGAAAAGTTATCATGGTATACGTATTTTAAGAATGTGATAGTGATTAGCATCTGGCACATTATCTACAATTATATATTGTGTGGGAAGAAATTAATTATAATGCTGTGCAACTGTGATTTTTTAAAATTAATACACTTAACATTCCAAATTCCATGATTGAGATTGTAGATTCTCAGTTCACAGCGATCACTGAACAAGAAAGCTTGACGCAGTAAGAAACACACATTATAAATGAAAATGTTGCAAATTTTCACAGCCATAATTCCTAAGGCACCACACTTAATATTTTGGATAAGTACTGTTAACAAGCATCAACATGAGATTATCCAAGAGGAGATAATATTATAAAATTTCCATTTTTTGTGTAACTGATTCAGTGAAAACACGTCATACCTCAAGAACTCAATTTGACTGGACGTATACAAAACTTATTTATCTCAGATGCTTGATATGTATCCACTTAGTACTTTTAAAGGAAGGTTATGTTTATACATAAATAGTAAGCATATTTAAATAATTTATGCAAAGTAAATCTTCCTAAATTATTGAACTCAATTGAGAAATCCTAAATTATTTCCTCATATGATTAAGTCCAAGGTATCCAACAAATTACTAGCTATAGCTAGAAAACATCCTAAAAAATTGTTCATATTCCAATAAACTTGGGTTGACAATGAAAATCAAAAATTGGAAAAGTGGAAGAGTCAAAATGATTGAGAAAATCCTGTTGAATATTAATAAATATAACTAACAAGGGGAGGCCGCCAATTGTGAAATTCAGATTTGATTCATACTGCACATAATAAAAGCTCATGGCCAGAGGTGTAATGTGGCAAAGCACCAAGATGCACTTCTCAGCCGTTGTCGAGCAAATCAACAGTTAAAAGAAACCGTTGCGGTGAAATACTCTCTACGATTCATAATTCTCTACAGCGTCGTGGCGCAGCGGTAAGCCCTTGGGTTCGTATTCCAAAGGTCGCCGGATCGAATCTCGCGCTATGCAACTTTTTTTTTTTTTTAGTATTTGTTTTTTATTATATATATATATATATATATATATATATATATATATATATATATATATATATATATATATATATAGTTGCAACAATTATGCATATAACCAGTTGCTGAAAGTCGTTTGTCGTGGAAAAACTGGCAACTTCGAACATCATTATGTTTTCCGCAAACAAAGTTGTATTTCACAAATGTTATTAATTGTCTTCATAATGTTAAGTACGTATAGTTAACGGAAGACGTAGAAACGATATTCCGAAGCGAATACATATAGCGTAAGTCAAACGTTCGAATTAGAATAGAGACCCCACGAACACAAATTTGCTGTGGCAGGTATGAAATATAAACTCCGTTACTCGCTCATTACACTTCATTGACAGATGTTGAATGGGCCGAAACGAGCCGCCGCATAACAGTGTAGTTGCCTGCTAACTTCGAAAGAAGGTAGATGCGGTCCCTAGCGCAACTTATAACAGTGTCAAAAATCAGTGCGGACGGGAGAGCTTTGGTACACCCTGTTAAAAAAAAACGGAAAAATGGAGGCGGTACAATTGGAAGGCGATCTGCCTTCGATCCGGCGACCTTCGGATTGCGAACCCGAGCGCTTACCGCTGCGCCACGATGCTGTAGGAAATTATTAATCGTAGAGAGTATTTCACCACAACGGTTTCTTTTAACTGTCGATTTTCTCGACAATGGCTGGGAAGTGCATCTTGTTGCTTTGCCATATTACACCTCTGGCCATGAGCTTTTATTATGCGCAGTATGAATCGAATCTGAATTTCACAATTGGCGGCCTCCCCTTGTAAGTGCTAAATTAATGCTCATTGATGTAGAGCACATGGAATATACTTTAAAAACTTCAACTTTGGTAACATTTTTTTGCATCTGATCACATTAATGGATTTCTTACATTATATTCATGGTTCACTAAAACTGAGCAAAATATGTTTTTGGTTGGTTGAGTAAAGTGTGACAGAGAGCCAGCACACAGCTAGATGAATGTGGGAAATCTACCAAAGCCACTCTCAAATTGGCCAGCAATATCACCTTTTAACAGCCTAGACTGAACCAGGGCAGTCCCTGCCTTTTGTTTATCACATTATTATGAAGCCATGCCAGCCAGACTGCAGAATTTTAACCCTATGGTTGCATGTGGCACTGTGTTACATCCCATGGAGTTAAAGAGAGTCCCAATTCTGCCATGTAAAACTGTGCAGCAGGGGGAAGGGGTGTACATAGGTGAAGTGACGTAAACGACAGGCATGTTGTGAAGTTTATGTTGAGCTGGGAAGTAGCATTGTTAAGACCTGGATGAGGAAGTACAGAGAAAACTTGAGGACACTATGTTGGCATGGTTCTGTAAAGATTTGCGCCAATCATGATTACAAGATAGCACCAAAAGCAATGTCACTCTTTGCATAATATCCGTTGAAAAGTATGCAAAGAAAAAAATAGTGATTGCTGAAATCAAAGTATTTCCTGCCATGTTCGACAATATTAACTCTACAGCCTAATAAGTCACAGAAAAACTTTAAATCTTTGCTAGAAATTTGTGAAAATTCTGTAATGAACAAAAAGTGTGTATGCTTTCACAGATATATAATTAAATAGTCCATTAAATTTCGGGCATGCAGCTGTGCAAATAAAATTTTGTCCACTGATATTTTGGCCGCATATTGTCCAGCCATCCTCAGAGTTAGGCACAGACTGATGACAAGATGCCAAGCACATCCTTTTATGCTCCACCGTGGTGGTACTGCACATGCGGCTCACAGACGCTGGTTGTTGGCAAAGAAATATGCTTACACATGCGCCGCCTGTGGTGAAGACGTACAGACATCTGATTTGCTGATCGATGTATGATCGGCAGTGGTGACTCCATGATGATTTCTCTGCAGTTTAATTACCCCAAGAGCCGGATTACATTATCTCTATTTATTACATTATTAGCTAATCTAATGTTCATAGTTTCCTTGAAGACAGATTCCCAAAAGGAGGAGGTGAATGTTAAAATCTTCGCATCACTGTAATTCATGGAATGCCCTGTATCAATAAAATGTTTGGCCACAGCTGACTTGTCTGGATGTAATAGGCGTGTGTATCTTTGATGCTCTACACACCTCCCATGAACGGTGCGTGTTGTTTGACCTATGTATGACTTCTCACAATTTCTGCAAGAAATCTGATACACACCCACTTTACAAAGCTGTAAATCATCCTTCACAGAGCCAAGAAAAGCTGCGATCTTTGTGAGATGCCGGAAGATCATTCTAACACAGTGTTTCTCAAGAATACGGCCTATCCTCACATGGGCAAATATGCACTAGATCTGAAGGAATTACTATATTTATCCCCATTACATACCTGCATTCTAGGTTTTGTATTGAATGCTCTACGAATTTGTTGTGGGGAAAATCCATTCGATTTAAAAATGCTCTTGAGGTAGGTGAGCTTTCTTGCAAATTATCTTTGTCGGATATGCAGTGCACCCTATGCATTTAGGTCTTAAGGACACCTATGATCTGTGAAGGTTGATGGCAGCTACTGGCATGTAGGTATAGATTTGTGTGTGTTGGTTTCCAATATTTGGCATGTTCTAATGTGCCATCAACTTTACAGCAAATAACAACATCCAAAAAGGGGAGGCAGCCGTCTTTTCCTATTTCCATAGTAAATTTGATACTAACATGGATAGAATTCAAATGCTCAAGAAATCAGTGTAATTCATCCACCCCATGTGGCCATACCACAAATATGTCGCCCACGTACCTCCAGAAGACCATTGATGTAAAACTTGCTGAGTCCAGTGTCTTGTCCTCAAAGTCTTCCATGAATAAATTAACTACCGGGAGGGAGAGGGGATTTCCCAAAGCATCACCATCAATCTGCTCATAAAACTCACCATTAAACTGAAAATAAGATGATAAAAGCACATGTTCAAATAAGGCCAAAATGCTCTTATCAAAATGTACAAATGTGGTGACTACATTTTCTACTGATGGTTTCAATAAGGAAACTAAATATTTGGCAGAAAAATACGTTGGTGAACCAACAGTGCTCGTTATAGGTCTCATAGAGAAGTCCTCTAGACACTCATCCTTATCCATCATGTGAACTTTAGAAAGACCATAAAATCTTGGTGGTACTGCACCTTGCACTTTTAAACTTCTTATGGCTTCCTTTGGTAGTGATGAAGCATTCAGCAAGGCAGCAGTCCTTATTGTCACCTTGTTAGTAGGATCTTTGTTAATCTTCCAGTATGCACCTGAACTAAGTAGACCACATATCTTTTCCTTCCTGAGGCAAAAGGCTGGTAGCATTACCTTTATCAGCACGCAGGATGACTGTGTCAGCATCCTCATGCAGCTTTCATAACACACATCTTTCTTCCTTGGAAACATTGCTTCTTTGTGGATGATGTTTCATAATTACTCAACAGGTTTCTCATCTGATTTCTTCAGCAGAATCCTCTGATAGTGGTCTGACAGCTTTTGCAACGGCACTGATGAAAGACAATATTGGCAAAGTCTTTAGAGTAGGGGCAAAATTTAGCCCTTTACTTAAGACAGGTAACTTAGCTTTGTCCAGATTCTTACCCGTCAAATTTATGACAGGATGCCAAATAACAGAGTCCACCTGAGAAGGCTGGTCCAATCAGCTGTACTTGGCAATATGTCTTTTTGTAGCCACTTCGTGAACCAAGTGAGACTTAGCACATGTCATGCCCTCTATTCAGTGCCATGAGTCAGGAGATAAAACAGCTGCTACCTTCAAATGCAGATGATATAGCTGTTCATAAACATTCTCCAACTTCTGATGAGTAAAACGAATTCTCCCTCTGACAATAGCAGAACCAGCCCTATGTAAAATTCTGTTTACTGTGGCGTTCTTAACAAAGTGAATAAACCCTGCAAATTCTGTGACCTGCATGCGCAGTGCTGCCATGGTGGAGCAAATAAGGCTGCACTTGGCGTCTTGTCATCAGCCTTGTGACTCACTCTGAGGATGGCTGGATGATACACAGCTGAAATATCAGTGTAGGAAATTTTATTTGCATGTCTCCAGTCCTGAAATTTAATGGGCTATTTCATTACGCTGCAAGAAGTTGAAAATGCACATATAATTAAATATTTATGACAATTACAAGTAGTAGAAATAGTTCAAAAGCCCAGATCACTTGAATACTGTTCACTGGATAATCGGTTTCAACACACTAAAGCTGCCATCATCGGATCTGAATGTAGCTTAACATTTATAAACCATTTGGATATACACAAAAAAAAAAAAAAAACAACTGCTCTCATGGTCATTCTTTTCCATCAGATAAGCAGTGTGATGCCAACCGTTGTTAGTCGAGCAGCAGTCATGTACCAAATAGTTTTATCTTGTGACTTCGGTTTTACGTATCTGATGGAAAAGAATGACCACTAGAGCAGGTGATTTTTTTTATTTTTTTGCGATGATGATTTTATATCGGCTGGTCTGCCTCATGTACCGTTATTTCCAAATGGTTTATAAATGTTAAGCTACATTCAGATCCGATGATGGCAGCTTTAGTGTGTTGAAACCAATTATCCAGTAAACAGTATTTAAACAATCTTGGCTTTTGAATTATTTCTACAACTGAGTGATCACCCCACTATGCACTACATGTTGACTGCAAAATTACAAGTAGTATTTACTTAAGAAAAGTGCCTACTTTTTTAATTATACTGGGATTCTTTGCTTTGTATGCCTTAATTGTTCTCTCCTTAGCATCAACAGAAGCCTCAAGTTCCTGTACTTCTGCTCTTTTTGGGAATTCAATTTGTTCAGCACTTTTAACCTCATTTTGCATTGAAGTAATATGGTTCTCCAGGTCTGTTATTGATTCCTGAAATCATACATCATAGCACAGTTATCACACTTTTTTCAGTTGTAAGGTAATTAAAGAAATATTTTGTAGTATTTTAATCTACACACTGACCACATGTAACACAAAATGCTGCTACAGTGTATGCATTTATTTAAACCATTGAGCTAGATTTGGCTTCACACACACACACACACACACACACACACACACACACACACACACACACACACACACACACACACACACACAAATATTTTTACAAGTTGTTACTTGGTCATGGATCCAAATGAATCACAACTGAAGCTTTAGTTCCTCCATCAACATTTAAAAACTTGCTTCTCTCAGATGAGGCTGAGTGGAAATGAATTAGTTTAATTTATTTGTGGCTGGTGCTGTGCAATGCACAACAAAAGTTATGCAGTTATTTTTATTTCTTTGAGTCAAAAATTACCGAATACACTTTCAGTTGTAACCAGAATGTATGTTACGAAAGTACAATGTAGGGACATGAGATACTCAAACAATGGAAACTTCAGGTAGGAATAACAACTATATTAGGAACAGGATAGATTATGTCTCACCTTAAAGATAACCTTTTAAGTTGTAGACAGGCACAACTAAAAGACTACATACACAGGGGGCTTTGGCCAATAACTAGATTAGTAACAGTCCTTTCATTTTGCCTGTCTTTGACTCAATGGGTCATCTTTATGATGGATGGCAATCTATCCTATTCCTAATATTGTTGACATTATTGGACATGAGACGCTTGTAGTTAAGAAAATATTAGTTCACATCTAATTGTGCATCATGGAGTGCCACAGGGATCAGTGCTTGGGCCCTTGCTGTTCCTCATATATGTTAATGACCTGCCTTTATCCATCAATAAGCAGTGTAAATTTACAATGTTCGCTGATTATACGAGCATTGTGGTGGATAATGTGTCAACTACTGACTTAGAATCCGAGGTCAATGATATCCTTGAAGAAGTTCTGGGTTGGTTTAGTATTAACTCCCTTTCAATAAACCTGAAAAAAACAAATTTTATCCAGTTCCAGACAACCCACAAAAACCCAAAAGAAATACTTATCACACAGAATGATCAGATGATAAAGCAAGTGTACTTATCAAAATTCCTAGGCGTATACGTGGACAGTAAACTGAACTGGGAACGTCACGTTCTACGAACACTAAAACGGCTGATGTCGGCAACATTTGCTTTACGAATTTTGTCACGCTTCAATGACATTACCATCTCAAAGCCAGCTTACTTTGGCTATTTTCATTCAGTCATGTGTTATGGCATCATCTTCTGGGGCAATACACCTGCCGCAAAGAAAATCCTCACAGTACAAAAAAGAGCAATAAGAATCATTTGTGGTGTACCCCCACGAACCTCATGTTGAAATCGTTTTAAATGACTTGAAATACTGACAGCAACATCAAAGTACATATATTCACTGATGTGCTTCATAATAAATAACCCCACTCTGTATGAAACGAATTGCCTACATCATGAACATAACACCAGAAGAAAAGAGGATTTCCACTGTGAGTTAAAGAACTTTACACTTCTTCAGAAAGGGGTAAAGTACGCTGGAACAAAAATTATCAATTCCCTACCCAACAGCATCAAAAGTATAAGGAGTAGTACATCAGTATTTAAACGTAGCTTGAAAAATTATTTACTGAGACCTCACTTTATTCACTAGAGGAATTCTTTCAGAGAAATAAGTAAAACCCAGATTGGAAAGATGTTTTAAATTTTTTGACAATGTTTACTGTTAAACTAATGTAATATTGCCCTAATGTAAAAATTCCTGTTTTTATCATTTCCATTTTTGGATCACTTTTAAACCCAAAGTGGGAAGTTTTGATTACTATTCAAGGTTAAAATAGATGCAATAAAGCCCTAAATATGAAACTGCTATCTTCACATTTATGTTGACTAGTTTTTAAGCTAATAAGTATGACTTTTGTGCACTGTTATTAATACTATAACAATGTCTTTATTCTATGTATTTTATTATGTACATTGACACGTTCCACATCTGAGTGACTTGCTCACATGTACAGATCTATCGAACAAACAAACAAACAAACAAACAAACAAACAAACAAACAAACAAACAAACAAACAAACAAACAAACAAACAAACAAACAAACAAACAAACAAACAAACAAACAAACAAACAAACAAACAAACAAACAAACAAACAAACAAACAAACAAACAAACAAACAAACAAACAAACAAACAAACAAACAAACAAACAAACAAACAAACAAACAAACAAACAAACAAACAAACAAACAAACAAACAAACAAACAAACAAACAAACAAACAAACAAACAAACAAACAAACAAACAAACAAACAAACAAACAAACAAACAAACAAACAAACAAACAAACAAACAAACAAACAAACAAACAAACAAACAAACAAACAAACAAACAAACAAACAAACAAACAAACAAACAAACAAACAAACAAACAAACAAACAAACAAACAAACAAACAAACAAACAAACAAACAAACAAACAAACAAACAAACAAACAAACAAACAAACAAACAAACAAACAAACACACAAACAAACAAACAAACAAGTATACAAACAAACAAACAAGTATACAAACAAACAAACAAGTATACAAACAAACAAACAAGTATACAAACAAACAAACAAGTATACAAACAAACAAACAAACAAACAAGTATACAAACAAACAAACAAACAAACATACAAACAATACATACAAACAATACATACATCTATCTATCTATAACTATTCTGCAAGTCACTACAAGGTACTCCATTTTATGAATGATATCACCATTTTAATAAATTAAATATATGAATTCTCTCCCATTTGCTAAAGATAGAAAAATGTGTTAGAAAAACACACATTTAAATTTTGCTTCCTTATTATTTACTTTTAGTTAAATTTTGTTTAGCACTGAGTATCTGAAGTGTTAGCAAAAAATAATGGTAGTTCAGTAATAGTTTCTGGATGTATTAGTAACACACTGATGACAATTTTTAAAAATCAAACCATAAATCTTGTACATCTCTGTACCTTATAAAAATGTATGTATGTGCATATGAATGTTCATCATGTCTCCTAAAATACTAAATCAAATTGAACCACATGTGGTATACGTATCACTTGCTATTTGGAAAGAAGCACAGTGGGAATAATAAGCACCTACCTCTCACTGGGGTGAGGGTGGGGCTGAAAAAGAAGCATAATGCAATGTGTGGATATACCCAAGACTGCATTCATCCAGCATTTCAGAATAAGAGAAGCTGGTAGCTTGCAACAAACTTTAAACATAATTTTCAACCTCTATGAAACTTTTTCTCACTGACATGCCACAAAATGATGAAAGGAAAAAATTTTATCAGTTATTACATTTTTGATCTTCATGCAAGTAAAACTGCAGCACCAGGCATGACATTTTAACTTATTTCTCTTTACTGCTGACTGTATTCACAACTCATTTTTCAGATAGTATCCTCACATACTGCTGAATGTATCTACAAAATTTTATCATTGCATGACACATGGGTCAGGATACATGTTGTCAAACACTGAGATTAGTGAAAACTGCTGCATCAGACACAATATTTTAATTTACTATTTATTATTTGACAGTGATTTTGATTCACTGCTAAGCCCAAGAATCAATATGGGGAAGAGGTTAGGGTTATTCAGGCTACATAATCCAGCTGCAGCTTGATCCCACATGAGGTGCCGTCACAGCAATCTTGTCACATGGAACTGTCCACTGACATGTCACTTCCTGTAAATACAGTGGCCCAATGCTTGTCAGTCAGTGTCACTAGCAGACAAGTATTAGGCACACGCCATTCATCAGTGGAGCTTTGACCTTACCTGTAGTGCATTTTTGATTTGGGTTGCTCCCTTGACTGTTGGTATGTATTTAAGATGACTTTTCTACACTCTGAACTTGTTTTGGTTTCCTGTTCACTTTGTGAATGCCACCATAATTGGCCTCAGGAATCCCTTGTTTGCTCCACAGGTATCTATATTACTGCCAGTGCAAGTGATCATAAATTGTGTTCTACCTTTACAGAGTAGGGTAGGAAAGTGGGTATGAGAACTTTCTCACGGTGCAACTATTTCAGTGCAGTGTGGATCCTGAGTTTATAAAATTGTTGCAGAAGCTGTTTCAGCTGCAGCAGTTTCAGCTGCAGCAGTAACAACTGCAGCAACAGCATGGAAAATAGTGGAAACAACTGCAGCAACAGCATGGAAAATAGTGGAAACAACTGCAGCAACAGCATGGAAAATAGTGGAAACAACTGCAGCAACAGCATGGAAAATAGTGGAAACAACTGCAGCAACAGCATGGAAAATAGTGGAAACTCCAGCAGCAAGACAATTCCAGTAACTGACCCAGACAATCAGAATGCAGTTTTACTGTCTTCTAATAATAAACCGCACAAAGTGGTTCAAGAACTATGCCCACTCTTGGAGCCCAGTAGTTTGAGCTTTTCTGATGTTTGTGGTTTGCTGACTGACTACAATGGTCATGAAACCATCATAGTTGCAACTAGACTCAAATATTTGAACAGTATGTTAAGCTGTGTAAGTAAACATACATGGTATAGGCTGCTGACTTGCAAGACTTAGCACACAAGTGGGATGTTTCTTGTAAACAGTGTGGCTCTCTGTGATGATGTTATACATCTTTCTCCTGATAGATAAGTTAGTGCAAAGGCCTTAAAGCCTATTGATCCAAAACTGAACAATGAGTTTAAACATACCAAAGATCATGAAGTAAATGTGTCAGGGCAAGCTATGTTTCACAATTCTGCTAGTGTCAATGTCGTTGGTAATATTAGGCATTGTAGTGCTCTATGACCAACTGATGAATTTTAGTCAATGTCATTATACAATTTACTGAGCACATTTTCATCTGGCCCATGGGAGTCAGTAGTTAGTGCCCTCATCATAAATGCTGAAACAGAAGTTCCTTGTTCCCTGTTGGTGTATCCGAAAGCAAGTGGTGGTTCACACAACAGTTTCTCACCTCCATTTTTACAAAGGGCCACAGAGAAGTTCATGCCATCAAATCTTGTTGAAACTGTGGCTCATGGCATCAATGGCATCACTGCCATTTCCATTATGTCAATTGTTGCAGACAGGATGCTGAGGTGCTTGTTGCAACTGGACATTAATGGAGAGATAGTGGATCTCCAGTTGGACACAGGTGTAGTTGTGTCTCTAATTAATGAGGACACATTCCAGTTCATTGACTTCCCACATCTGATTCACCTCAGTGCAGAGTGGTGATGTGTAATGGCCGTCACTCCAACTTTGGGGCCAGATCATAGCTGAAGCTAAGTATTAAAATGTAGCTTGGAAACTAACCAAGCTAGTAGTCAACTCTTGGACAACAACTAAAATAACTGGCCTGCACATATTCATGCCCTTTGGTTTTCAAATTCAGGACCAGGTAAATCTAGTTTCAACTGCAGTACCATTCACAGAACTTGATACATTATATGTGGAATACAAATAACTGTTTGAACTACATTATTTTGTGCAACAGGATAACATGCCCATGTAGGCATAAAGCAATTGACAGTGCCTAAGTTTGTAGAATTCTTTCTATTACTTTCGCCATGAACAAGCAAGTTAAATCTGAATTAGCTAGGTTGTAGAGTATGAGAGTGATATCTCCAGTATTGTTCAGCCAGTGGGAAATGCCCATGGTCTTAGTTTAGAAACTAAATAGACCACTTCAAATTTGTGACCATTGTAAGCCTACTGTTTATGTTCAAGGAAATTTCAATCTGTATCCAAATCTAGGCCTGAGAAATTGTTAGAAAAATTTGCTGGGGGCCATTATTTTTCAAAGACAGACCTTGCTAATGTCTACTTCATGATATCTGTAGATGATTAGAAGAAAGAGTGTTTAGTGATTAATACAGCTTATGGTACATATTGTTATAAAAGGTTGCCAGTTGGAGTTGTAACCACTCCTGTGATGTTTCAGAGATATCTTGAGTGATTCATGCATGGTATCCCCAACTGAGTTAACACTTTAGGTTACTTGCTAATTAATGGAGACACATGGGAGCAGCACCTGCACAGCCTACAGGAGTAGTTTGAATGACTCCAAGACCATGGTCTGAGCTGGATTTCATGGACCTAGGGCTTACATTAAGTAAAAGAGGACTCATGTCCACACAGGATCATGTGGATACATCACTATCTTACCAGTTCCAAAGGACCTCACAAGAACTACAATTGTTCTTTGACAAAGTAAATTATTATGCAAAGTTTACTTCCAATATAGCCCAGATTTGCCACCTGCTTCATCATTTGTCAAAAGATCATGTGGTCAGAGGCATGCCAGAAAACTTTCATGTAACATGAAAAGTGCCTTGGCCCAGCCCCTTGTTTAACAATGTTCTATCCTGCCAAATGTTTAACACTTTCCACTAATATGTTAGATTGTGTTACTGTAGGAGTGCTGTCACATAAATATGCTGATGGCATGGAACAGGGCATTGTGTTTACATTTAAAATTCTAAATGCAGCACAGATGAATTAGTTGCAAACTGTAAAAGAAGTGTTGGTTATCATATACAGCATCAGAAAGTTTCAAATATATCTTCACAGTACCAAGTTTCACCTCATCATCGTTCACAAGCCCCATATTTTACAGTTTGGCCACTCTTGCCTTCCTTAATTACAGTGTTTACAATGGCATGCATTGTTCCTGAGCAATTATACCTATGCATTCATTGTCACTCCACCATGCAGCACAATGCTGAAGCACTTTCTCAATTGCTGCGTGACTCAGAGACAGAGTTTAAAAAGCATGAAGTGCTTTGTTTTGTCTTGGGTGCCAACCAGTGACACATCCTCATCAATTCTCAAATAATTACAGCATGTGAACAACCTGTTATCAACTACTGCACAGGATACTGTGTATCATGAGGTTGGTTAGACCACCTATCTAAGGCCACCAACCTGGCATGTTGCACTTATTTTTTTATTACAACACGGTCTTAATGTCACTGACAGTGTCACTTTGTTGGCTATGGATGCTTCTGAATGTCAGATGGCAGTTCCTCTCATGCTCTGCTCCTCCAATCTCTACATTGATGAATGTGTATAATGAAGGCAGTAGTATAGTGTAATGTGTCCTGGCCTAGTATTCACACCATCATAAAACACACCATCTGGAACTAATTGAGCTGCAGCCACACTCAATCAGCTCCACCCTCGGCTGCATCCTGACTGCCCCAACAAAGAATGCATATTGATTTTGCTTTATGTTTATGAGGAGAATATGGTTGGGACTTGTCGATGTCCTCTCTGACTCTACCAATGTGGCATGAATGTTTACCACCACCACCACCACCACCACCACCACCACCACCACCACCACCACAGCAGTTACCACCTGTGCCCTATTCATCATATTTGCAGTAGATGGTGCACCTTCCACTCTGGTTTCTCACAATGGACCTCAGTGTACTGCATTTGCATTTTAAGATTTTTATCAAAGCAATGGCATTGAGCGTCTGATAAACATTCCTTTCCACCCCACTTCCAATTTGGAAGCTGAGCAAATGGTCAGGACCTTCAAAATACCTATGTGCAACTCTGGGGGCACATGCACCAGCTTCCTCATCAGCTACTGGTCCACTGCTGTTAATGGATGTATCCTGACCAAAATTTTGAATTGGTGCACCCTCTTTGACCTGCTGCACCTGGCTCAGTTGGCTCTCCAGCAGTGCACTCAGCCACCTTACTGCACAAGCTCCCAAGTCTGGGCCGTACTTTCAGACAGAACCTGGGTTATCTCAAGGCACTGTCACTGGTGAAAAGGGGTGGCAAATGTTTGGGGTTGCAATGAGCTAGAAGCATCCAGTCAGGCATCAAAACCAACTCTCATCATATTGAGTCACCCACTTTCCCCTCAGCTGGCAAATGGGTGATATCTATGTAACTGGACATGGGACATACCTGTCCAACAGCCTGCCTGCTTCTGCTAAAACCTATGACCTCATGTTTGGTGTTGATAGGATGTCAAGAAGGATCAGTAATAATAGCCAACTGAGATGGAACCACTTCCACCACCTAGGCCACTTTCTGCTGCCACAAACACCAGTGACCCCCTCACCACATAATCAACAGAGGTGGAAAGTCTTCAGACTCAGGTGTCAATGGAGGCCAAATTATTGTTCCCATCTTCTACATGGCTGGCACCCACTCCCCTGCAGACAGGACCAATCTGTGCCCAGACTGGTTGGTGGTATCACTGCCTGCACAGGCATTGGACCTGGCCAGTCTTGTTGATGGCCTTTGATGGGAACCTTTATCAGAGCTCTCACCTTCCTCTACAAAGTTAGCACAGGTCAGGCCATTTCCAGCCCAATGTGATGATTATGGGGGGGTTAGTATATGGAGAATAGGTTGGAGATACTTAGGCTGCATACTCCAGTGGCATATCTCTCCCACGTGAGGCGCCACAACAACAAGCATGCCATGTGGAGCCATCCACTGATGCAAGACTGCCTGTAAATACCATTTCCCAAAACTTGCCATTCAGTCTTGGTACTTAACTGAAGCATTATATACATGCCATTGATCAGCAGAGCTTTGACCTTGCCTCAAATTACATTTTTGGTTTGGACTGTTTCCTGGACTACACATATACAGTTAAGATAACTTTGCTATGCTCTGGATTTGTTTTCTGTTAGCTGTTCACTTCATGAACTACACCATTTTTGACTTCAGGAACCATTTATTTCTTCCACCAATCTCTGTGTTACCACCAATTTGAGTTATCAATCATAAACTGTTTTCTACCTACCCAAAATAGAATGGAAAATATTACTTCCTTACTAATTAACTATTCACGAAATATTTCGCAGGCAGTATCTACATATACCACTGAAAGGATCTTCAAACATATACCACCGTATGCTTCATCTTTTAGGAGATATGATAACATAAACACTGAGTTACATGAAAAACTAACTCTTCTTAAAATGGAGTCCAAATTACTCAGACTGTAGTTATCCAGTATTTGATAATAAAAGCACATAGTGACTTCCTGCAACCTTTCAACATAATTTCAAACCATTTCTAAACTATATCTTGTGTACATATCCAATTACAAATATTTAACACATTATGATATGTGTAATCAGAAGTTGAAAGCTGCTTTATGCAGGGTAGCTCAATTGCTTACAGATCTGGGAGTTAACTGGTTACTTCCTATCTGTAAAGAAGCACTGTTGGGTTAAGAGGTAGCCACATTTCATAGGGATACAAATGCAATTTCAACCAAATTTGTTGGGTATATGAATTCTTGTTTACTCAAAAATACTGTTTGAGTAAGATCTTCTACTACCACGAGGGGTGGGTGTGTGGATGAGAAGAGGTAACAAATGTTCAAAAGTGGCCAGCGGGAGAAGGGGGGAGGCAGGATGGCGGAGGGAGGGAGGAGGGCAGAGGGAAGAGGGAAGAGGGAAGAGGGAGGAGGGAGGCAGGAGGGAGGGCACAGGGAGGAGGGAGGCAGGAGGGAGGGCACAGGGAGGAGGGAGGCAGGAGGGAGGGCACAGGGAGGAGGGAGAACGGAGGAGGGAGGAGGGAGGCAGGAGGGAGGAGCGAGGCAGGAGGGAGGGCACAGGGAGGAGGGAGGAGGGAGGCAGGAGGGAGGGCACAGGGAGGAGGGAGGAGGGAGGCAGGAGGGAGGGCACAGGGAGGAGGGAGGAGGGAGGCAGGAGGGAGGGCACAGGGAGGAGGGAGGAGGGAGGCAGGAGGGAGGGCAGAGGGGAAATGGAGGCAGGAGGGAGAGGGGGCAGAGGGGAAATGGAGGCAGGAGGGAGAGGGGGCAGAGGAGAAGGTGGGAGAGGGGGCAGAGGAGAAGGTGGGAGAGGGGGCAGAGGAGAAGGTGGGAGAGGGGGCAGAGGAGAAGGTGGGAGGAGGGGGCAGAGGAGAAGGTGGGAGGGGGGAGCAGAGGAGGGAGAGGGGAGGGGGGAGCAGAGGAGGGAGAGGGGAGGGGGGAGCAGAGGAGGGAGAGGGGAGGGGGGAGCAGAGGAGGGAGAGGGGAGGGGGGAGCAGAGGAGGGAGAGGGGAGGGGGGAGCAGAGGAGGGAGAGGGGAGGGGGGAGCAGAGGAGGGAGAGGGGAGGGGGAGCAGAGGAGGGAGAGGGGAGGGGGAGCAGAGGAGGGAGAGGGGAGGGGGAGCAGAGGAGGGAGAGGGGAGGGGGGAGCAGAGGAGGGAGTGGGGAGGGGGGAGCAGAGGAGGGAGAGGGGAGGGGGGAGCAGAGGAGGGAGAGGGGAGGGGGGAGCAGAGGAGGGAGAGGGGAGGGGGGAGCAGAGGAGGGAGAGGGGAGGGGGGAGCAGAGGAGGGAGAGGGGAGGGGGGAGCAGAGGAGGGAGAGGGGAGGGGGGAGCAGAGGAGGGAGAGGGGAAGGGGGAGCAGAGGAGGGAGAGGGGAAGGGGGAGCAGAGGAGGGAGAGGGGAAGGGGGAGCAGAGGAGGGAGAGGGGAGGGGGGAGCAGAGGAGGGAGAGGGGAGGGGGGAGCAGAGGAGGGAGAGGGGAGGGGGAGCAGAGGAGGGAGAGAGGAGGGGGGAGCAGAGGAGGGAGAGAGGAGGGGGGAGCAGAGGAGGACAGAGTGAGAAGGGGGGGGAGGGAGAGGAGGACAGAGTGAGAAGGGGGGGAGGGAGAGGAGGACAGAGTGAGAAGGGGGGGGGGAGGATGAGGAGGACAGAGTGAGAACGGGGGGGGGGGAGGATGAGGAGGACAGAGTGAGAACGGGGGGGGGGGAGGATGAGGAGGACAGAGTGAGAACGGGGGGGGGGAGGATGAGGAGGACAGAGCGAGAACGGGGGGGGGGAGGATGAGGAGGACAGAGTGAGAACGGGGGGGGGGGAGGATGAGGAGGACAGAGTGAGAACGGGGGGGGGGGGGAGGATGAGGAGGACTGAGTGAGAACGGGGGGGGAGGATGAGGAGGACAGAGTGAGAACGGGGGGGGAGGATGAGGAGGACAGAGTGAGAACGGGGGGGGGAGGATGAGGAGGACAGAGTGAGGAGGAGGAGGTGGACAGAGTGAGGAGGAGAGGGCAGTAGGAGGACGACGAGACGGACAGAGGGAGGAGGGGCAGTAGGAGGACGAGGAGACGGGCAGCGGGAGGAGGGGGCAGTAGGAGGACGAGGAGACGGGCAGCGGGAGGAGGGGGCAGTAGGAGGACGAGGAGACGGGCAGCGGGAGGAGGGGGCAGGAGGAGGACGAGGAGACGGGCAGCGGGAGGAGGGGGCAGTAGGAGGACGAGGAGACGGACAGAGGGAGGAGGGGGCAGTAGGAGGACGAGGAGACGGACAGAGGGAGGAGGGGGCAGTAGGAGGACGAGGAGACGGACAGAGGGAGGAGGGGGCAGTAGGAGGACGAGGAGACGGACAGAGGGAGGAGGGGGCAGTAGGAGGACGAGGAGACGGACAGAGGGAGGAGGGGGCAGTAGGAGGACGAGCAGACGGACAGAGGGAGGAGGGGGCAGTAGGAGGACGAGCAGACGGACAGAGGGAGGAGGGGGCAGTAGGACGACGAGCAGACGGACAGAGGGAGGAGGGGACAGTAGGACGACGAGCAGACGGACAGAGGGAGGAGGGGACAGTAGGACGACGAGCAGACGGACAGAGGGAGGAGGGGACAGTAGGACGACGAGCAGACGGACAGAGGGAGGAGGGGACAGTAGGACGACGAGCAGACGGACAGAGGGAGGAGGGGGCAGTAGGACGACGAGTAGACGGACAGAGGGAGGAGGGGGCAGTAGGACGACGAGCAGACGGACTGAGGGAGGAGGGGGCAGTAGGACGACGATCAGACGGACTGAGGGAGGAGGGGGCAGTAGGACGACGAGCAGACGGACTGAGGGAGGAGGGGGCAGTAGGACGACGAGTAGACGGACTGAGGGAGGAGGGGGCAGTAGGACGACGAGTAGACGGACTGAGGGAGGAGGGGGCAGTAGGAGGACGAGTAGACGGACTGAGGGAGGAGGGGGCAGTAGTAGGACGAGTAGACGGACAGAGGGAGGAGGGGGCAGTAGGAGGACGAGTAGACGGACAGAGGGAGGAGGGGGCAGTAGGAGGACGAGTAGACGGACAGAGGGAGGAGGGGGCAGTAGGAGGACGAGTAGACGGACAGAGGGAGGAGGAGGCAGTAGGAGGACGAGTAGACGGACAGAGGGAGGAGGGGGCAGTAGGAGGACGAGTATAGGCGGACAGAGGGAGGAGGGGGCAGTAGGAGGACGAGTATAGGCGGACAGAGGGAGGAGGGCTCAGTAGGATGACGAGTAGACGGACTGAGGGAGGAGGGCTCAGTAGGACGACGAGTAGACGGACAGAGGGAGGAGGGCTCAGTAGGACGACGAGTAGACGGACAGAGGGAGGAGGTCTCAGTAGGACGACGAGTAGACGGGCAGAGGGAGGAGGGCTCAGTAGGACGACGAGTAGACGGACAGAGTGAGGAGGGCTCAGTAGGACGACGAGTAGACGGACAGAGTGAGGAGGGCTCAGTAGGACGACGAGTAGACGGACAGAGGGAGGAGGGCTCAGTAGGACGACGAGTAGACGGACAGAGTGAGGAGGGCTCAGTAGGACGACGAGTAGACGGACAGAGGGAGAAGGGGGCAGTAGGAGGACGAGTAGACGGACAGAGGTAGGAGGGTGCTGGAGGAGGAGGTTGACAGAGGGAGGAGGGTGCTGGAGGAGGAGGTTGACAGAGGGAGGAGGGTGCTGGAGGAGGAGGTTGACAGAGGGAGGAGGGTGCTGGAGGAGGAGGTTGACAGAGGGAGGAGGGTGCTGGAGGAGGAGGTTGACAGAGGGAGGAGGGTGCTGGAGGAGGAGGTTGACAGAGGGAGGAGGGTGCTGGAGGAGGAGGTTGACAGAGGGAGGAGGGTGCTGGAGGAGGAGGTTGACACAGGGAGGAGGGAGCTGGAGGAGGAGGTTGACACAGGGAGGAGGGGGCTGGAGGAGGAGGTTGACACAGGGAGGAGGGGGCTGGAGGAGGAGGTTGACACAGAGAGGAGGGGGCTGGAGGAGGAGGTTGACAGAGAGGAGGGGGCCGGAGGAGGAGTTTGACAGAGAGAGGAGGGGGCTGGGGGAGGAGGGTGACAGAGAGAGGAGGGTGACAGAGAGAGGAGGGGGCTGGGGGAGGAGGTGGACAGAGTTAGAAGGGGGCAGGAGGAAGTGGTGGTTGTTGGGATGTTTAAGGGGGACTAAACAGCGAAGGTCATCAGTCCCCCACTCCAGAAAAAGGCGAGCCAAAAATTTGCGGAGCAGGTAAAAATCAAAGGGGGGAGGAGACTCCCCGCCAGGCAGTAAAGGAACACAAAAGCAGCAACAAACACTACAGACCAGAAGAGAACAGATGAACATCAGACAGAAAGAAACAGAAAGAAACAGAAGAAAAGAAGGTGGCCGGAGACTGGTTGACTGACCACGAGAACAAAAAAAAAAAAAGGAAAGAGTCAACCATCAGATTACACACCAAAACAGCAACAAATTTTGAGAGACGCGAGGACAAAAGACACAGAAAGGGAAAGGTTCAGGACCTCCCAAATGGAACCATAAAAAGGACTACCACGGATAAAATTTAAAACGTCATCAGCGATGGAGGTATCGTCGTAGAAAACCAAAGGCAAAGTGCCCGGGAGACTAAAAGACAGCTGGAGGGTGTGCAGTCGGGGACACTCCAACAAAATGTGGGCTACTGTCAGCCGGGACCCACACCGACACAGGGGGGATCCTCCTGATGCAAAAGATGGCCGTGCGTCAGGTAGGTATGGCCGATGCGGAGCCAACACAGGATGACAGAGTCCCTGCGAGAAGCCCGCAGGGAGGAGTGGCACACATCGGTCGTCTCCGTAACAGCCCACAGTTTATTCGAGGGTGTCATGCCACGCCACTCAGCAGTCCACATCCCAAGCACCTTACGGCGCAACATCAGCTGCTGATCGCGAGTCGTGAGTCCGATCTCCAAAGCTGGGGTGTCGATCGCCCCTTTGGCCAGCCTGTCAACACGTTCGTTCCCCGGTATGCCAATGTGACCTGGCGTCCAAACAAAGACCACCAAACGACCAGAGGGGGAATGGCGGAAATAGACTCCTGAATAGAGGACACCAGAGGAGAAGAGGTATAGCAGCGGTCGATGGCCTGGAGGCCGCTCAGGGAGTCACTGTAGATGACGATGGACGTACCTGAGCAGGAACGCATATGCTCAAGAGCGCGCAATATGGCCACCAGCTCTGCAGTAAAAATACAGCAGCCAGCTGGCAAGGAGCGCTGTTCAACATGGGCAGCGTGAGCAAAAGCGTAGGCAGTGCGACCTTCAACCAGGGAACCATCAGTGTAGACAGTCTCACAGCCCGAAAATGAGGCGAGGAGTGCAAGAAAACGGCGACGGAGGGCCACAGGCGGAACCGAGTCCTTGGGTCCCTGTGCCAAGTCCAGACGGACGGACGGCTGGGGCAAACACCAGGGAGGCATAGGTGCACTCACCCGGAAGGGAGGCAGAAGAGGGAAAGACCCCAGTTCCGACAGCAGGGACTGGACGCGGACAGCTATGGAAAGTGCAGACCTAGGCTGCCTTTCGGGCAGATGGAGGACCATGGCAGGGAAAATCAGGCGACAATTGGGATGGCCCGGCGAGCAATGCACGTGGACAGCATAGTTGGTGAGCAATTGATGGCGGCGAATCCGCAGCGGGGGAACCCCGGCCTCCACCAGTAGACTATCCACGGGGCTCGTACGAAAAGCGCCAGTTGCAAGCCGAACCCCACAGTGGTGTATGGGGTCTAACAACGTCAACACGGAGGGTGATGAAGACCCATAGGCCAGGCTCCCACAATCAAGCCTGGACTGCACAAGGGCCCTGTACAATCACAATAGCATGCAGCGATCCGCATCCCAAGATGTGTGGCTCAGGCAGCGGAGGGCGTTGAGGTGCCGCCAGCACTTTTGCTTCAGCTGAGTAATATGAGGAACCCATGTGAGCCGGGCATCAAAGACGAGTCCTAAGAAGCGGCATGTGTCCACCACTTCAAGCAGGTGGCCGTTGAGGTAAAGTTCAGGATGATGGTGGACCGTCCGATGCCTGCAGAAGTGCATAACTCGAGTCTTGGCTGCAGAGAACTGAAAACCATGAGTCAGCGCCCGTGATGCTGCCTTGCGAACGGCTACTTGCAGCCTGCGTTCGGCGACTCCAGTAGTCGTGGAGCTAAAGGAGATGCAGAAGTCGTCCGCATACAAAGAAGGAGACACCGACGACCCCACGGCTGCAGCCAGACCATTAATGGCCACTAGAAATAAGGAGACGCTCAACACCGAGCCCTGCAGGACCCCATTTTTTGTGTACAAGAGGAACTAGAGGTGGCACCGACTTGCACCCGGAAAGAGCGGCGCAATAAAAAGGTTTGAAGAAAAGCCAGAAGCCGACCACAAAGACCCCACTCATGCAACGTAGCAAGGATGTGATGCCTCCATGTGGTGTCACACGCCTTCCGCAGATCAAAAAAAAGACAGCAACGAGATGCTGACGTCGGGCAAAGGCCGTACGGATAGCAGATTCCAGCCGCACCAAATTGTCCGCTGCAGACCGGCCCCGACGGAAGCCACCCTGGGATGGAGCGAGGAGACCGCACGACTCAAGGACCCAACACAAACGCCGCCCCACCATACGTTCGAGCAATTTGCACAAAACGTTGGTGAGGGTAATGGGACGATAGCTGTCCACCGCCAGTGGGTCCGCACTGGGCTTCAAGATGGGGACAATAACACCCTCTCGCCATTGCGGCGGGAACACGCCCACGCTCGAAATGCAGTTAAAGATGGTGAGGATGTGTCTCTGGCAGTCCCTGGAGAGATGCTTCAGCATCTGTGCATGGATGCAGTCTGGTCCTGGTGCCGTATCAGGGCAATCGGCGAGGGCAGCGAGGAATTCCCTCTCGCTGAAAGGAGCATTGTATTTTTCAGAACGACGTGTGTGGAATGATAACGGCGTCTGCTCGGCTCGCTCCATTAGAGAGCGAAAGGCAGGGGGATAAGCTGCAGTCGCAGCGCTCTTAGCAAAGTGCGCAGCAAGGCGTTCAGCAATGGCGGCAGCGTCCGTGCAGACAGCGCCGTCCAAGCAGATCCCAGGGACACCCATAGGGGTCTGGTATCCATAAATCCGCCGGATCCGGGACCACACGAGCGAGGGGGAGACACGGGAGCCCAAGGATGAGACATACCTCTCCCAGCACTCCTGCTTACGCCCTGCAATAAGACGACGGGCCAAGGCGATGAGGGTCTCTAGAGACGGGTGCCGCCTACGACGCTGGAGGGCCCCCCTACGGTCGCGAATAGCCTCAGCAATCTCCGGCGACCACCAGGGTACAGCCTTACTCCGAGGGAGTCCATAAGAGCGGGGGATGGCAGCCTCTGCTGCCGAAATGATTGACGTGGTTAAGACACGGACCACCTCGTCAGTGTGAGGGTGCGAGAATAACAGTAAAGGGGCAGTGGTGCATCGGTTACGAGCTTTTTTTTTTGTTTGTGGTTTTTAGGGCGCAAAACTTCTATGGTCATTAGCGCCCAGCCCGTGACTTAGGAAACAGGAAAAAACCGAAATTTAAAACCAGCAGCAATGGGAACAAAGTCATAAAATTTGAGAAACTAAAAGCAGAAGGAATGCTTAAAAACCCACTACAGAAAGGGGTTGGTTATCCCCAAAAAAAGCTTCAAATAACTGTAGTCATTTCACTGTCACTAATGAACTGGAGAACGCGGTCGGCTGAGCGCGTGTCATCTGCTCAAATCAACGATAGATCAGGCGATAGCTGTAGACGGGAGCGTAACTGATTAAAATAGGGGCATTCAATTAAAAGGTGTCTGACCGTCCACAGCTGAGAGCAGTGGGGACAGAGTGGGGGAGGATCGCCGCTTAAAAGATGTCGATGGCTAAAAAGACAGTGCCCTATCCGGAGTCTAGCTAAAATTACCTCCTCCCGACGACGCGTTCGGGAGGAAGAGGTCCAAGCGCAAGGAAGGGCTTTCACTTCCCGCAATTTATTATGTGTCTGTAAGGTGATGGAGCGCATGGTTAATGCTCGGTTAGTCTGGATTCTTGAATCTCGACGACTACTTACTAATGTCCAATGCGGCTTTCGTCGCCGCCGCTCCGCTGTTGACCACCTTGTGACCTTGTCGACATTCATCATGAACAACTTTTTGCGAAGGCGCCAAACGGTAGCCGTGTTCTTCGACTTGGAGAAGGCTTATGATACCTGTTGGAGAGGAGGTATCCTCCGCACTATGCAAAGGTGGGGCCTACGCGGTCGCCTGCCCCTTTTTATTGATTCCTTTTTAACGGATCGAAAGTTTAGGGTACGTGTGGGTTCCGTATTGTACGACGTCTTCCTCCAGGAGAACGGAGTGCCTCAGGGCTCCGTCTTGAGTGTAGCCCTTTTTCCCATCGTGATCAATCCAATTATGGATTGCATTCCACCTAATGTCTCAAGCTCTCTCTTTGTCAATGACTTCGCGATCTACTGCGGTGCCCAGAGAACATAGCTCCTGGAGCGCTGCCTTCAGCGTTGTCTAGACAGCCTCTACTCTTGGAGCGTGGCAAATGGCTTCCGGTTCTCTGAAGAGAAGATGGTTTGTATCAACTTTTGGCGATATAAAGCGTTCCTTCCGCCATCCTTACATCTCGGTCCCGTTGTTCTCCCATTCGTGGACACAACTAAGTTTCTAGGGCTCACGTTGGACAGGAAACTGTGTTGGTCTCCACATGTCTCTTATTTGGCGGCCCGTTGTACACGTTCCCTTAATGTCCTCAGAGTTCTTAGCGGTTCATCTTGGGGAGTGGATTGCACTGTCCTGCTTCGCTTGTATCGGTCCATAGTCCGATCAAAGCTGGATTATGGGAGCTTTGTCTACTCGTCCGCTCGGCCATCCCTCTTACGCCGGCTCAACTCCATCCACCATCGGGGGATACGTCTTGCGACCGGAGCCTTCTACACTAGTCCTGTCGAGAGTCTTTATGCTGAAGCTGCCGAGTTACCATTGACCTACCGGCGCGACGTACTGCTGTGTCGGTATGCCTGCCGGCTGTTGTCTATGCCCGACCACCCCTCTTACGAGTCCTCCTTCGCTGATTCTCTAGACCGTCAGTACGTGTTGTATGTGTCTGCCCTGCTGCCCTCCGGAGTCCGCTTCCGTCGCCTGCTTCGACAATTAGATTTTGCCCTCCCTACCACCTTCAGAGAGGGTGAGAGCCCGACACCACCTTGGCTCCAGGCTCCGGTTCCTATTTATCTCGACCTCAGCTCATTCCCAAAGGAGGGTACTCCGGCTGCAGTGTATTGCTCACGGTTTGTCGAACTTCGTGCTCGACTTGCCGGTCACACCTTTATTTACAACAATGGCTCCAAAACTGACGACGGTGTCGGCTGTGCCTTTGTCGTCGGGGCCGCCACCTTTAAATACCGGCTCCTCGACCAATGTTCCAGCTTTACGGCCGAGCTTTTTGCTCTCCATCAGGCCGTTCAGTATGCCCGCCGCCACCGCCATTCATCGTATGTACTCTGCTCTGACTCACTCAGTGCTCTTCAGAGCCTTGGAGCTCCCAATCCGGTCCATCCCTTGATTCAACGGATACAGCAGTCCCTCCATTCTTTTGCTGATAATGGTGGTTCTGTCAGCTTTCTGTGGGTTCCCGGACATGTAGGAGTGTCTGGGAATGAGGCTGCGGATGCTGCAGCCAAGGCTGCAGTCGTCCTGCCTCGGCCAGCCTCCCATTGTGTCCCATCATCTGACGTTCGTGGGGATGTATGTAAGAGGCTTGTGTTGTCGTGGTGGGATGTTTGGTCATCCCTCCAAGGAAACAAGCTCCGGGCAGTAAAACCGCTCCCAACTGCTTGGACAACATCCTCCCGACCATCTCGGCGTGAGGAGGTCCTTCTGACCAGGTTGCGGATTGGGCATTGCCAGTTTAGCCACCGCTACCTGCTCTCCGGTGACCCAGCCCCGCAGTGCCCTTGTGGTCAGGCATTAACAGTGCGCCATGTTTTATTGTCGTGTCCCCGTTTTAGTCAATTTTGTGTTATCCTGTCCCTGCCATCTACTTTACCGGATGTTTTAGCTGATGACGCTCGAGCAGCTGCTCGTATTCTGCGTTTTATAACTTTAACTGGCTTGTCCAAAGACATTTAACCTTTTTACTTATTTGATCTGCATCTTTGTCAGGTCCTTCTGATGTCCCCCCATCCCCTTGAGTTTTAGCAGATTCCATGTGCTCTAACACCAGTGACTGGGCGCTAATGACCTCAGCAGTTGAGCGCCCTTAAACCCTACCAAAAAAAAAAACTGTCATAGAAGCATAAAATATGTAATACTCAGTCAACAGTAATTTTGTAACATTCATTGTTAAAATGATCTCCCTGAAAGGAAGTTACATATCACAACTGTATAATTTTTCAGGAAGTAAAAATAATTGCTGTTTTCTTTGGTACTACTTATTTATACATTTTATTATGTATGATCATGAGATACAGTATGTATTATAGAACAGCAATGTGTGTTTTGCATATTTTACAATATTTAGAAATTTATATTAATTTTTACACATCTTTCTCTGTAAGAACATTGCATATCCTGTAAAAGTACAGTATATATAAAAAAATATTAATTTTCTATTACAGTGGCAAAAATAATCAAAAGTACTAACATAACATATAATCCAAGATACAGAAATAGTACTTACCTACTTACTTGGTTGCCCACACAAACTGTTGTCAGATTATGAATAGGTATTTATTTATTTATTTAACTTACAATCAAAAAGTAACTAGTTATATATAGGACAAGAAACAAAAACATAGAGAAAAACTTTAACACAGGAAAAATAAACTGAACTGTTCAGTCAAAAGGTAAGTTCACATAAAATTCCTTATTTTGTACATCAAGAAATTGACACACATACAGCAAGACCACCATCCCAGCAGACAGATCAAGAAGCTGTTTATTCAACAAAGGATGTACCCACCACACGAGTTCAAAATTCGCTTAGTTCTAATGTAATACACCCATAACTGCACAGAACACTGTTCTGACACTTGTATTGAGGAGATTACACAGGCATAGGGTTGTTAATTTTAGGCTGATTTTTTCTTTTATTTTTAACAGAGAATGGCATATGAAAGATTAATTGAGATTATGACTGAGCTCCAGACACACTGCATTTGGATCATCTGCCCTGATGTTCAACCACACAACTAGTAATTTTCAAGTTAGAGTCAGATGATATAATCACTTCAAGAACATTGACAGCACCAAAAACATTTTGGCCCATTTCCTTTGTAATGAAAGGTGTACTTAAACAAGCTTACGATATTTCATACTTCCATTCATAGATAATCATGACATCCATTAATGCAAAATTATGGTCCCAAGACAGAAAGCTATGCCCAGAAACAACAAACGTAAGATCTACTGCTCTAAAATATCCTATTAAAACAAGGAAGTTTTACAAAAGTATCATTGTCTAGTTGTTTTTGTGCCCAAACCAGTGGCCTAACCAAGCAAATTATTCTAGTGTACAATTTTTATGTTATAATGACATACAACGTTCTTATATGTAACACTTTTGATGTGGTTTTTCAGGCACATCTTTACCAGCAGTACAAATATAAGATTTTCCACTGTACCTCCTACTTTTCATTACATTCTGCTTCCAATTTAATGGATCTATTTTCCTTTCTATGCTTTTATTTAATGATACAATATCCTATGGATTGAAACTTATGTCAACCACGTCTGCTATTTTCATTGACATACAATGTTCTTCCAGGATGGTCAACTTTCAGCTACAAATAGCTCAACTTGTAAACAGAAAAAAGACATTTGTTGATACAATAGCATGTCTCATGTGAGGTACCACTTTATTCCAGTGAAAATTCAACTTTGTTAAAAAATATGTTATACATCCTCCTTTGAGGGAGGTCTTCAAATACACATACTATGACCATAAAGTAGTTAAAATAATGTAATAGAGAACTGCAAGTGGTTGATATCTGGGAAAAATGTAGGACGAGCCAGTCGTCTGGATAACACACTAAAATCTTTTACATAATAGACTGTGTAGGACGTGAGATGCTACACAGAATCTTAAAATCTGTGTCAAATTGTTTTCACTGTTTCCTGAAGTAGATGAAAGATCAGCTGGTAAGCCTGTACCAACTGTCAAATGCTGAAGAGCCAAAGAAACTGGTACACTTGCCCTGCCTAACATCATGTAGTGCCCCCATGAGCACACAGAAGTGCCACAACATGACATGGCATGGACTCAACTAATGTCTGAAGTAGTGCTAGAGGGAACTGACACCATGAATCCTGCAGGGCTGTCAATAAATGTGTAAGAATATGAGGGGGTGCAGATCTCTTCTGAACAGCATGTTGCAAGGTACCTCAGATATGCTCAATAATGTTCATCATTGAGGAGTTTGGTGGCCAGCAGAAGTGTTTAAACTCAGAAGAACGTTCCTGGAGCCACTCTGTATGTGTGGGGTGTTGCATTGTCCTGCTGGAATTGACCAAGTCCATCAGAATGCACAATGGACATGAATGGAAGCAGGTGACCAGACAGGATGCTTACATACATGTCACTTGTCAGAGTCATATCTAGATGTATCAAGGGTCCAATATCACTCCATCTGCACATGTCCCACTCCATTACGGAGCCTGCACCAGCTTGAATAGTTCCCTGTTGACATGCAGGTTCCATGGATTCATGAGGTTGTCCCTATACCTGTACATGTCCACCTGCTCCGTACAATTTGAAATGAGACTTGTCTGACTACGCAACATGTCTCCACTCATGAACAGTCTGAAAGTCAGTGCTGACTGGCCCAGATGAGGTGTAAAGCCTTGTGTCATGCAGTCATCAGGGTACACAAGTGGGCCTACAGTTCCAAAATCTAATATTGATGATGTTTCGTTGAATGGTTCTCACACTGACACTTGGTGATGGCCCAGCATTGAAATCTGCAGCAGTTTTCAGAATGATTGTACTTCTGTCATGTTGAATAATTCTCTTCACTCATTGTTGGTCCCATTCTTGCAGCATCTTTTACCAGCTGCAGCAATGTCCAAGAGTTGCTGTTTTACTGGATTCCTGATATTCATGGTGCACCTGTGAAGAGGTCATATGAGAACTTCCCCATTTCATCACTATCTTGGAGATGCTGTGTCCCAATCATTCATGCGTCAACTGTAACACCACATTCAAACTCTCTTAAATCTTGATAGCCAGCCATTGATTTCACAATTCTCTTTTGCAAATAGGTAAGTGAAAACTACATACTACTCTTTGGTGCAATTCTTGCTGTAAAGCTGTTGCACAGTAGATCAGCTCCTGATGAAATAATTAACAATAATTCGCTGTGGCAAATGACAATCATCTTAACCCTCACAAACACAGTCACAGAGTTGAGTGATGCAATAATTTCACAAGAACAAAACTCTGTTTTTCAGGTTGAACAAAAACAGCATAGCTAAATATGATTGAAAGGTAAGATTGGTTGACATTAATTAAGACATTCTGATGACAGAAATTCACTTCAAGTGATCTTGTCGTTACACTATGGAAATCACACTAGAGACTTTCTCGTACCCACATGGAGGTGTTAGTAACCTGAGCCAACATAATGTTACACGGTTGAATGCTGGTCACAGAGTCTTACATACATAGTTATTGCTAAAGTTGATTCTGTTGGCAGACTCTGATATGAGCTGACTTAATTACGATACACGAGTGCTTGCTGATTGCAAACTTCTTTGATACGTAAGTGTTGCTTGGTGGTGGTGGTTAGTGTTTAACGTCCCGTCGACAACGAGGTCATTAGAGACGGAGCGCAAGCTCGGGTTAGAGAAGGATCGGGGAGGAAATCGGCCGTGCCCTTTCAAAGGCACCATCCCGGCATTTGCCTGAAACGATTTAGGGAAATCACGGAAAACCTAAATCAGGATTGCCGGAGACGGGATTGAACCGTCGTCCTCCCGAATTCGAGTCCAGTGCGCTAACCACTGCGCCACCTCGCTCGGTAAGTGTTGCTTGTTCGACAGTGCTCAAATGACTGGTGATAACTGGGGTACAGGTGGCTATTTAAAGACAGGTCTAAGAATGTGATGTGATTTTTGAAACTGCTTAATTTTTTAAAATGGGTTACATTAGAATTTGTTATTTTGTACAGACTGTAAAACTTCACTATTACCTGGTTCATTATTAAAAATGTTGAAGGTTAGTAAATCATAAAAGTATGTGGAACCTTATTATGTTTCTGTTGTCTGAAATCTCCTACTTACTGGTATGGCATCAATCTTGAAACTAATCTTTTGTTAATATAAATTATTCAAAATTTTAATTAGCATCTTAATTAATGACAGGTGTTGTCTGATTCAGTAAGATATAGCAACAAAAGTACAGCATTGAAGTTCAGACTCTTGTTAGCGTTAAGGCAAAATAGGCTATCAAAATTATAAGGACCTGAATTTTTAATGCCAGTTATATAAGAAGTTAATTAGTTTAAAGTATATTAGAGTATTTTTTCTGAAGGAATGAAAGACTTATTTGTCAATGAATGGTAACAGTATTTCATATTCTGTCTATTAATTCAAAATTCTTCCGCAGTACTTACTATAGTCAGAATTTAATTTAGCCATAACCTTTAAGTAAATGAGCTTCTATTGAAACTAATTGTCTCATTGGAATCAGGACCATAAATGCGACCAGCTGAACTATAAATTCCTACTTGTGCAGCTGCATTAGATGTAACATGAAAAAAAAAAAAAAATATTCACGGGAATAGAAAACATTACAGTTGGAGGAGTTTCCAACTTCCTATGGTTCAATATAAATAAAAATTTGTAGGGATATGAAATGGAATGATCGCATAGGCTCAGCTGTAGGAAAGACAGCCTTGGGTTCATTTGCAAGATACGGGAAAAATGCAGTCAGTCTACAAAGATGACTGCTTACAAACAGCTTCTGTAACATTTTCTTAGAATATTGTTGAGGTGCATGGGACCCATACTAAATAGGACTAACAGGGGATGCTCAATCTATATGAAATAGAACAGCACAAATGGTCACAGGTTTGTTTGACATGTGGGAGAGAGTAATGGAAATGTTGAAAAACGTAAATTGGCAGACTACTGAAGACAGACACAAAGTATTCCACAAATGCCTACATACAAAATTTCAAGAACCATAATTAAATGAAGAATCCTGTTTTAATGGTGCCTACCTTTCCATATATAATTCTAAAACACATAAAAGGAATGAAATGTATTCTTATTTAATATTCTCAACGTTAAAGAGAAAGTAAAGAAACTAGAAACTGTTTAGAATGGTTAGCATGAACATTACGTTTTCCATGTTATTCATCAATTCAAAACACTTCCTTTCATAGCTTATTGTAAAATTGAAAGAAAATGCATATGAGGCTACAGTTTCACTTAAATGCTCATGTAAAGTTATGGGACTTTACAAGGTATATGCAGTAACTTCACTGCTGAGACACAGGGTTATGCATCAGAAGTAGAAAGAATAACTAGGATTGAAGTAAACCAGCTGTGGCTGGCAAAACAAATGTGACAGCCATGGGATTGAGATTCCTCCTCCTGGATTTTGAAGTGGAAAGAAGAAATTTTAAAGAGACATCAGATAGGGCTCTCTACATCAGATAGGGCTCTCTCTCCTATGATGCACGAATTCTTCCCTCAGCAAAAAAACCCACCAGTGTCCAGTTTTGTGTTGTTCCGATGTTAGTGCACTACATTGTAATAGATTATGTTTTATACCAATATACACTGAAATGCCAAAGAAACCTGTGTATGCATGTGTATTCAAATACAGAGATGTTTAAACTGGCAGAATATGGCACTGCAGTCGGCAATGCCTATATAAGACAACAAGTGTCTGGTGCAGTTGTTAGATTAGTTACTGCTGCTACAATGGCTGGTTATCAAGATTTAAGAGAGATTGAATGTGGTGGTATAGTTGACGCATGAACAATTGGGACACAGTATCTCCAAGATAGTGATGAAGTGGGGAATTTCTCATATGACCACTTCACTCTGTTGATCAGAGATATGTGGACAGTAGAAGTGAGTAATTTCTAACTTTAAACACTGTAGGCTACATTAAAGGGACTATCCTTTTGTCACTGACAGTTTTCAGACAGTTACAACTAATGAAATAAGAGACACCAGCTACTGAGAGTGCCAAAGATGGAAAAGTTAAATTATGAATCCACTGATTCTGAATCACTGATATTTTAGTCACAGGGTAATAAATTTTTCTGTTTTTTGAAATGAATAATATTAAATTTTTGTACATTTAAAGCAGTGGCTAATCTTTGCACCTAACTGAAATTTTATCAAAATTTCATCGAGTATTTCTGTAGCTTTTTCAGATGGAAATTGATCATACATAATTACATCATCTGCAAAAAGTCTGTGGTTGTTAATAATATTTCCTGTGAAGTCATTAAAATACAATTTGAACAGCAAAGATCTGATAATACTTCCATGGCACACACATGAATTAACTTTGTAGTTTGTTAATACCATGCTGCATCCAGCCTACCAAGTAATCTTCAGTCTATTCACAAGTTTTGTTTGATACCCTGTATAGTTATACTTTGGTTAATAAACATCAGTGTGGGACAGAGTCAGATGCTGTTTGGAAGTCAGGTAGACTTTTATCTACCTGACTTCTCTGTCCATGGCTTTCAGGATGTGATGTGAGAAAAGTGCAAGTTGGGCTTCACATTACTGATGTTTTTGGAATCCATGTCTAAATATACATACATCAATAGTCTGCAAACTACTGTGAAGTGCACAGCAGATGGAACATCCTGTTATACTGTACCAGTTATCACAGCTTTCTCCTATGCGATTCATTTATGGACTACAGGAAGAATCACTGTTTAAATGCCTCCACACGCACTGTGATTAATCTGATCTTGTCCTCATGGCAGTATGGGAGCAGTATGTTGGGGATTCTAACATATTCCTAGAGTTATTTGAAGCCAGTTACTGAAATTTTGTAAGTACTGTTTCTCAGAGTAGTTTACTTCTATCTTCAACAGTCTGCCAGTTCAGTTTCTTCAGCATTTCTGTTACACTCTCCAACACATTAAAGACACCTTGCGATCATTCATGCTACTCTTCTCTGCATTTCATGTTAGGACCAAGTGGTTCAGATGTCACACACTTTGTCAATATTCCAGAATGGGTCATGCAAGTGATATGTAAGCAGACTCCTTTGTAGGCTGATTGTGTTTCCCAACTTTTCCACCAATGAACCAAGTCTGTCATCTACATGACCCATGACTGAGCATATGTCATCATTCCAAGTCATAACCCAACAAAGTGATACACCCAGGCATTTGTGTTAGTTGATCAATTCCAGCTATGACTCGTTAATGCTATAGCCATAGGGTACTCTGTTTCTTCATTTTATGAAGTGCACAGTTTGACATTTCAGAACTTTAACACAAGTGGGGAATCTGTGCACCACTTTGAAATCTTATCAAGATTAGATTGAATATTTCTGCAGCTTGTTTGAGATAGCATTTCATTATATTTAACTGCATCATCTGCAAAAATGAAGTGGTTACTATTAAGATTGTCCACAGTATCATTAATATACAATATTAACAACAGTGGTCCCAACACACTTCCCCGGACCACACCCAAAGTTACTTTTGCATTTGTTGTTGACTCTCAATCCAACATAACTTCTTGTATCCTCCCTAGCAAAAAAATCCTCAATACAGTCAAACATTTTCTTGATACTTCATGTAATCATATGTTTGATAATAAGTGTAAATAAAATACTGAGTCAAATGCTTTTTGGAAATTAAGAAATATTGCATCTACCTGACTTCCTTGACCCAAGACTCTCCAGATATCATGTGAGGAAAGTGAAAGCAGGATTTCACATGATCAATGTTTTTGGAATATATTCTAGTTGGCATAGAACAGATCATTCTGTTCATAATACCTCATTGTAAAATTCTACAACAAATCAATGGCAAGGATATTGGATGGCAGTTTGGTGGAACACTTCTACAACCCTTCTTGTAAGTGGGTATGACCTATACTTTCGTTCAACTACTGGGCAAGATACTTTTGAGGGATCTGCAACAGACTATAGTTAAAATAAGGGATAACTTAGATCTAGATTCAGTGTAGAATCTATTGAGGAATTCATCACATTCTGGAACTTTGTTCAATTTTATGACTTTCTGCTGTTTCACAATGACACTGACACTAGTACCTATAGCATTTATCTTTTCAGTAGTGCAAGGCTTAACCCGGGGCAATTCTTCTGTGTTTTCTTTGCAAAGGAACATTTGAAAATTGAGTTAAATATTTCTACTTTTGCTTTGCAACCCTCACTTGCAGTTCCTGTCTCATTTGTGAATGATTGACACTAATTACTTTGGTGCAACTGACAGCCTTTGCACATGAGCGCACTTTCTTTGGATATTCTGAGAGACCATTCGATAAGATGCTGCTACAGTAGTCATTGAAGACATCATGCACTGTTGTCTTGATAGCAAAATGTGTTTCATTCAGTATGTCTTTATCTATTGCCTTAAGCTTTGTTTTACAGCAATAGTAGCAATGCCACAGCTTAGTTTTAGTTATGTCATGTTCTGTAGATCATTTTCCTATTTATTTTATCGATATGATGTGGAATAAGTCAGATTACAAGATATATGTACGAGGGCTATCCACAAAGTACATTACGTTTCGGAATTAAAAATAAATAAAGTATTGGAAATTTTTTTTATTATATACAGATGAAAGCCACGCTTAATTACTACTTTTCTACATAGTTGCCATTTAAATTAAGGCATTTATCATAGCGATGGACGAACTTGGAAATTCCTTAGTCGTAAAATTCGGGCGCCTGCACCTTCAACCACGTGGTTAATCAGCAACCCGGTAGAAATATGATTTTTGTGGATTTCCTGGACAGAGGCACTACAATAAACTCTCAAAGGTATTGCCAAACTTTGCACAACTGCAGAAGAGCAATACAAAACAAGCGCAGGGGAAAGTTGGGGTCAAAGATCTTGCTGATTCACGACAACGCCCGGGCCCACATGGCAAATGCCACTCGTGAAGTTCTCAAATCTTTTAAGTTGTTTCCTCATCCGCCGTACAGTCCCGACCTGGCACCAAGCGACTTCCACTTATTCCCAGCAATGGAGAAATGGTTGGCTATGCAGCGCTTTGATGACGACGCACAGCTTCAAGAAGAGGTAACCACGTGGTTGAAGGTGCAGGCGGCCGAATTTTACGACGAAGGAATTTCCAAGCTCGTCCATCACTATAATAAGTGCCTTAATTTAAATGGCAACTATGTAGAAAAGTAGTATTTAAGTGTGGCTTTCATCTTTGGATACTGCTACACACATTACGGCACTGTTCTGTTTTAATCTCTTGCAATACTAGTCTGGATCAGTTGACAGAGGATTTAGGTTCACTCTGTAAAGGATTTACCAGAGAAGACACCGTGGTTATTGTGGGAGTGCCAGGGAACAGTATTGACAGAGATCCTGGGTACAGTATAGAGTGTGACCTGGTAAAGATGGTGTCGACATCGAGACACACCAATGTTGAATTTGTATCTGTCCTGAGACGCCATGACCGGCCTCATTTGAACTCTTCTGTTGGAAGAGTTAATTTGGAGTTGGAACGGCTGCTTGGGTCAGGTATGGGGGCTCATATTGGTGTGGTTCCTGTTGATCCTCTCAGTAGGTGGGACTATACCAGGCACGGCCTACATCTCAACAGGAAAGGGAAGGGGAAACTGGCTGGGGTAATAGCAGGAAATTTAAGGGGGGGAGGCACTGCCATGAATGGTAAAATACCAGTGGTTACAGGTGTTGGAGCAGCACCTTTTTTAGGATAGGTAACACAGAAAGATGTCAAGTTCTACGAGAGGTCAGGATTGAAACAAATCTTCAGTTTAGGAAAGAAATTAAACAGCAGAATTCTAGCACATTGGATCACCAATCACAGCTGTCAATTATAAAGTTTCACCAATCACCAGAAATTTTATCTCCACCAAGGTGTATCTCAGTCCTAGGTAATCGCATTGATGAATTAAAGTCACCCAACCCAGTTGACATAATCTGCCTCTCTGAACACCATGTGACCACTGGTATAGGAACTAGGCCTAAGCACAATGAGAAACTCAGACAGGAGAGTACTGCAAATGTTAGAATAAGGAAAGGTTATCATAAAAGTATAATTAAAAATAATGTAAGTATATTTCATCAAAATATTGGGAGTTTAAAGAATAAAATAGATGAGCTTCTGGTTTGTTTGAAAGATTTAGAAGCTGAGGATGAAATAGATACACTATGCCTGTCTGAGCATCACGTTGTTACTGATATGGATAAGGTGAATGTAAGTGGATATAAGCTCTCTGCACATGTAATGAGAGAAAATATGGAGAAAGGAGGAGTTGCCATATATGTCAAAAGTTATCATTGTGCAAAAAGTATAGAAACAAAAAAGTTTTGCGTAGAGAAATATATAGAAGCATGTGCCTGTGAGCTTAAATTAAATAAAGGCACATTTATAATTGTAACTGTATATAGGTCCCCATCAGCAAATTTTCATCTATTTCTGAAAAATTTGGACTCCTTGTTGTGCTATCTGTCAGACAGGGAAAAGCAAATTATTATTTGTGGGGACTTCAATGTAGCTTCTCTGATAGAGGGTAATAGGAAAAATGACCTTGAAGTATAACTCGGTTCTTTCAATTTGACACCTGTTATTGATTTTCCTACTCGGGTGGTAAAGGATAGCAGCTCACTGATAGATAACTTCTTTACAGACCAAGATAAGTTTAACCAGAAAAATGCTCAGCCTGTTGAGAATGGTCTTTCTGATCATGGTGCACAGCTAGTTACAATATATGACATAGCTACATTCAGCAATACTAAACAGTCCTCCAAAGTAGTACGTTCAGTCAACGATTTAACAATTGCAAATTTCAGGGAAAGCCTACAGCAGTTAGACTGGGATGAGGTGTACCGTGAACCTGATGCCAATTTAAAATATAATTTATTTCATGACATTTTTGTAAATGCATTTGAAAACTGCTTCCCCAAGAAAATAGTTAAATATACTCGTAAGAAACCTTGTAACAAACCATGGCTTACTAAGGGTATAAAAATATCTTGCAACCGGAAAAGGGAAATGTATCTGACAGCAAGGCAGAGTAGTGACCCAGAAACTATCAAACATTATAAAAACTACTGTGTTATATTAAGAAAAGTTGTTAAAACATTCAGAAGTATGTATATCATGACTGAAATCAGCAACTCTGATAATAAAATTAAAACAATTTGGAATATTATTAAAAGAGAAACAGGTCAACCAAGAGCACAGGAAGACAGTATTACCATCAAATTGAATGAAAACTTTACGAACAAAAAGTCAGAAGTTGAAAATATTTTTAATAATCATTTTCTAAATGTGTTCATTAGAAGATGCTAGGTTGTTAATGGAATTTGCAATTTGATACAATTGAAATCTCACCCACTTCTCCCTCTGAAATTAGGAAAATAATAAACTTGCTTAAAAGCAAAAACTCACATGGAATTGCTGGCATTTCCAGCAAAATACTAAAAGCTTGTTCTCAACAGGTAAGTAAGATTCTCAGCCACCTGTGTAATAGCTCTCTGGAACAGGGCATTTTCCCTGATAGACTGAAATATGCTATTGTTATACCTTTGCATAAAATGGGGGATAGATCTGACATCAACAATTACCGTCCAATCTCCCTTATAACAGCTTTATCCAGAATTTTTGAGAAAGTAATGTATTCAAGAGTAGCTTCACATATCTGTACAAATGAAGTACTAACAAAATGTCAGTTTGGTTTCCAGAAAGGTTTTTCAACAGAAAATGCCATATATGCTTTCACCAATCAAATTTTGAATGATCTGAATAACCAAACACCACCCATTGGGATTTTTTGTGATCTCTCAAAGGCTTTTGATTGTGTAAATCATGAAATTCTGCTAGACAAGCTCAAATATTGTGGCATAAATGGGACAGTTCACAAATGGTTCAATTCGTACCTAACTGGACGAGTGCAGGAAGTTGAAATAAGCAATTCTCACAATATGCAAAGATCAGCACATTCCTCAAACTGGGGAACTATCAAGAATGGGGTTCCTCATGGGTCAGTCTTGGGTCCTTTGTTGTTCTTAATATATATTAATGACTTGCCATTCTATATTCATGAAGAGGCAAAGTTAGTTCTCTTTGTTGATGATACAAGTATAGTAATCACACTAACCTAACCTAACCTAACCTAAAAAAATGTGTCCTTCTGACTCCAGTAATCACAGGTATTTTGCCTTGTGTGCATGTGGCCCCCCTTACATTTTCTGCAAGATCAACTAATCTATCCTCCTTCCTCCCATTCAGGTGCAGGTCATGACTAGTGTAGCCGGCCGAAGTGGCCGTGTGGTTCTAGGCGCTGCAGTCTGGAACCGCGAGACCATTACGGTCGCAGGTTCGAATCCCGCCTCGGGCATTGATGTGTGTGATGTCCTTAGGTTAGTTAGGTTTAAGTAGTTCTAAGTTCTAGGGACTAATGACCTCAGAAGTTGAGTCTCATAGTGCTCAGAGCCATTTGAACCATTTTTTTGACTAGTGTAACCCCACCTCCCAATTGCATCAACAGGCACAGCACAGATATGAGATTTAGTTTCTGCCAACAGTAAGCTGCCACTGTGAGACTTGGGCTCCATCACTGACGAGCCATCTTCTGGTAATGATTCCACATCTGTAGATTCTATGCCTCCTACCTGTTGAGTCACCGGGACTTCTACCTCTGAGTGCAGCAGTTCATGTCTGGGGTGGTGCGACCACCGTACTGCCTGTGCTTCTGCAGGCAGACTGGCACTGTACATCACCACTCAACAGAGGCTGGCACCACCACTGTTGGGGGTCTGTCTTCCACTACAAGAACCATGACAGCCTACCACATCTCCAGATGCAGCCTGCAGTGAATTGCAGAGTAGTGCCAGATCAGTGCATGTGCTGCCACAGGCATTTTGCATCAGCAATCCTTGTCCACCACTGATGGTAGGTCTACCATTGGTCACTTGCTACCTCAGTGACAGCTGGCCTCACTGTCATCAGCGTAGTACAGAATGGCATTATAAGGACTGTGACTTGTTTGCTAATAAAATGTATTATTGTTAATGCTATTTTCATGAGCCAACCCTGTTCAACATCCTGAAGTTGTACCAACACCTCATCTTACCCTGTTCCTGTAGAGGTGAACCATCACTAGCATCTGCATTTTGGTGACAGGTACTGGATCAGAACTAGTGACAATTGTCAGCTACAAGGAGGAAGCAGTTTCCTACATCTCTAGAGTTTGATCAGCCACAGGATCAATGTTTGCAGCTAGACTAGAAACAGTGTCTCCAGTTAAAGCTCACAGTGCCAGTATGTAGTGAGGTGAGTGCAATGCCTTTTTGTGTGTGGGGTTCATTTTCCTCAATTGAAAGGGATATGGCAAGTCAATGGGTCCTTTGCCAGAGGTTAAATTGTCTTTGTAGGTTCAGTATGTCAGGTAAAAGCAGACTGTGCTATGTGGATGTATAAATATAACTGTTAGTTTTTTCCAGTTAATGTGGTAATATGCTTTATCACAGGGATGGGTATGTCACTTATTTCAATATGGTAATATGCTTTATTATGGGGATGGATATGTCACTTATTGTGTAGAGGCATGTAAGGTGTTAGCCACGAGTAGCAATTTAGGAAGTGAAGCCAATTTTTGTCAAAATGTATTATGATAATGTTTTAATTCAGTGTCCTTTTTGTAGTTAGGTTTTGTTTGCTGTATTGTTGTACTTATTGAATAGAGTTTCTATGACACCAGGGTCTGAGAATTGAAAGAAATGTATGTTGGTCTGTACCATTTGGAAAGGGTGATGTATTTCTCATTATGCAAGGAATATTCTGTAAGCATTTAAAGTGGTTCTAGGGTAGTGGTATGTTTAACCTTGTGTATGAAGTGCGCTGACTGCAAAAAACATTGTTGTGCACTGTTCCAGTGTTGTTTTACAATAGCAAGCCTCTACCTATTCCTGCATTATTGATTCAGCTAGGACAATGAAAAGTTGTGTTGTTATAGGTTCACATGAGCTACAGTAATTTAAAATAAACTGCGAGTGTGTCATCTTAGTGTACAAAGTATCCATGCACCTGGCCTTGTACATAATTTTTCCCTTACTTTTATTTTGTTCCTTTTTAATCAAATCAAAAGATAACACACAACAAGCGGGTGTATCACTGTGCAGGGTGAGATCAAAGCTGACCAACAACAAGCTTGACTGGTTACTCAACAAGGATCCAGAGTTCCACTCTGTACCAGACAACGAAAACTATTTATCACATGAAGTGACCATGATTCAGATTCTGATCAAGTCCATGATTCAGATGATGACTGAAGAGTCACTCTCCACTGACGACCTTTTTATTGGGAGGGACAAAATGTGTAAATGGAATAAAATATGTTCCAATGTGACCTCGAAAATAAAAAGAAAGAATATTGTGAAAATATTCCCTGTGCCTACACGTGTTGCCAGTAGGTTCACAAGTCAAGCAGAGGCTTTATGAACAATACTTAGCCTGGAAATGATTGATGCAATTGTAAAATACATGAACATATACATTCACTCTAAGAAAGAATGTGTACAATATTCCAGATAAAGGGACACTAAGGAAACTACAAGGTGTGAAATAATGGCATTGTTGGGATTGCTGTCTCTCATCTGGACTAAGAAAGACAATAACACAAATGTCTATGAACTGTGGACAGCAGATGGTACTCGTATGGAGATTACGAGAGCTGTGATGAGCTACAGAAGATTTCTGTTCCTTTTATGATGTATCCATTTTGACAACAAGAGTACAAGACAAGAAAGAAGAATAACTGATAAATTTGCTCCAGTAATGCAAATATTGGATGCCTTTGTGGTAACTGCAAGAATGCTTATAGTGTAGGAAAATTTGTGACAGTAGATGAAAAGTTGCAAGCTTTCCAGGGTTGCTGTTCTTTTGTTCAGTACATCCCAAACAATCCAGCAAAGTATGGGATAAAGTTTTTTTTCTTTTTAGCACATGCTAAAACATTCTTCAGTAGTAATATTGAAGTATATTGTGAAGAACAATGTAAAGGATTATACAATGTTCCTAATTCTCCCTGTGAAGGAAGGCTAGTTACTCACACTGAAGGCTCAGGAAGAAACATTACAATGGATAATTGGTACACTAGCTATTCCTCAGCCAACTTCTTGTTGAAAAAGCAACTAGCATGCACCAGCACATTGTTTTTTCTCAAACATGATATCCCACAAGAATTTTTACCTGGGAAATGTAGGGCTATCCACTCCCCTTTATTTGGTTTTTAGAATAATATGAAGGCAGTTATATTACTTTCAACTATGCATGATTTGGAAACCATTGCTGAAGTTACAGGTAAACCTGAGTTTTGGATTACAATTTAACAAATGGAGAAATCGACACAGTTGATCAAATGCGAGGGCTGTAATGGATATATCAGGAATCAATGCTCAAATATTTTTTCATGCAAATGAGGCAAATCCAAAAATGAAGAAAAGAATTTTCTTGAAAGATTTAGCACTGTCTCTAATGAAGATTCAACTAGTGGAAAGAGCTAATATTCCTTCACTTCCTGCTGACATTGCAACTTTCATCGTGGAATACAAAGATCAACATCTTGAAAGAACTGATAAGCCTACCACCAAGAAAAAGAAGTCAGTGTCTGACATGTGGATGAGAAAGAAACACATCTACTACAGTAGAAGGTAGCTCATGCCATAGCTTTGTTTGTAAAAAATGTAAAAACAGTGAGTACATGTGAGGAGTGTAAGGAATTTCCTGAAAATGCGTAAGACAATTAATGGTTTGGATGGAAGGATCTGTGTGACAACTGATACTTCTTCAATACATAAAACCTTTGTCATTTTATATTGCAATGAGAGAGTGTTTGCATTCAGTATGTGCTTAAAAAAGTGTTTGAATAGATTGATATGTCAGCTGTGGCAATAGAATGATATGAATATTTCTTATTCATTTAATCAAATAGTAAATGAGCAATGTCATACACATTTCTTGTATTGTTGTTTAAATAAACTAAAATGAAACTGTGATTTAGCTCATACATGTTTCCCTTGGTAGCATGCTGATAGCTTTTGACTACATGTGTATAATGTGTGCTGCGTGCCTGCTTGTGTTATGAAAATTGGCGTGCCTGCTCAAGGGTTAAGTGTCTTTCTTGTTGCTCTGTTTGTCTTGTTTTGTTATTCATGTAACAGGTAAAGAGTTATATATGTAATTTACAATGCTACAGGGGACTATCTTGTGTGAAATGTCATGGATTTTGACAGCTGAAGCAGCTCAATTGCAGGCAGACAGTGTGTGTATGTTTAAGGAAAGTGGAAGAGAGCTTCTCACTGAAGAGTAACTCAAAGAGTATGCAGAGAAGAAAAAGAAATGGGGTTATGGATGGATGACTAAATATAGGCCTCAAAGTAACAAATGTGAGGATTTTGGGGGAATTAAGAATAAAGATGAAAGTAGAAAGTAAGGAGAAAGAAGTTGGTAGCATAAGTTTAGCTGAGGCACTGAGCTGTAATTGTGTAGAAATTAAGGAAAGCAATAATGAATCATCAGATATGAGGTATTGTGGAAATGTGGAATCTGAAGCAACAAGGAGTACCACACAGAGTAAGTGCGGCTCAACTAAGGTAAGTAAATGCATGGGTAGCAACATGGGTGATTTTAATTGCAGTAGTATCTATCCCACTGGGTGATAATGGGTGTTGCTTAGAAGCCATAGAGCCTGGGCAAGACCTACTGGCAAATTTATATGATGATAATTTTTGTGTTGTGCAGCATAGAACCATATACAGTAATTTTGCCGTAGATATTGTGGAGGATGCACAGGAGGTTATTGTTGAGGTTAACTGAATTGTAACTAATGAAATAGTATACACACACATTATGTCCAAAGGATGCAGATTTGTTACCATCTGGACTTGTGTTATCTCCTCAGAAGCAGGAAGGAGATAGGAGATGGAGGAGGAAATGGGGTTTTAAGAGAAATGTTCAGGTTGACGTGGTATAATACTTTGAGAAAGGTGTGCCTGAGGATCAGAATGTTACCACAGTGCAAGCACCAGGTCACAGTCATGCATGGTTGCAGACAGTGCAGCCTGCTCACACAGATGGTGAGCTGTTTACTAGTTAGCCGTAAGTTCATTGTGCAAAATGAATGTGATCTATGTGAAAGATACAGCACAAGCATCACACCAAACTGACCACCTGTGACACATGATGGAACCTGAGGGAACATTTTTCCAGTCATGGGACGCTGCCTCCAGTTCTTCTACCTTAAGGGACAAGTCATGTAAATAATGGGCAGGCTCACTAAGGCTCCATACACAGAATGTAGTGCCACAAGGCACCAGGAAGTTGCACCAGTGAGTGGGGGTACAAGGGAGTCTAGTGCTGTGAGAAGAATTCAGTTCATGATTAGCACTACAGTGAGGGAAATAAATAGAACTACCTATCAGCGTATTGTGTGTGATAGTAACACATGTTTTATGTATGAGCATGATTGTAGGGGACTGTTTCTTAGGAAAACATAAAGGAGACTTTGGCACAGAGATGTAGTTGCAAATCATGTGCCAAAGTGAGTAAAGAAACCATCGGCCAAACCAACAGAAATGTTGTACATAAGAGATTAATGGAATCAGACCATATACTGTTAAGAATGATTTGTTACGGATAATTTGTTAAGAGGGGCAAAGCTATCAGCAGACTGAGTTACTTGCCAAGCACAGGATATGATCAAGTGAGAATTTCTAATACTGAAAGATCTATCCAGTGCTGCATTAATTCGAACAAAATTCATTGTGATTAATGGTAGGAATGTGTGTATCTATGATTAAAGATAATTAATAAATAATGTTGCTAAATCTTTTCTTTTACTAATGAACACCTATTAGATTAGTGACACTATGATTTAAATGATTTTTTGTGTAGTAACGATGAAAGATGTGTGCACGTATGACATTTTAAGGAGTAGCCAGTGATTATGTGGATTAGTAGAACACTTGTATTCAGTTTTTTGTGATGTTAGGAACATATTAAGCCAATTTACTGTTGAATGAATGACAAGGGATACCCAATGAAATAGAAGAGTTTGGTAACATTAGTATGGTAGTAGATAAGAAGCCTCTTAAAGAGATTTCAGACCAGGTACAAATGGAAGCCAGCAGGCTAATACAGGGTTGACAATACCTGTGGTAGAGACTGAAAAAATTGAAAAAAAATGTATCCCATACCACTGTCAGTATTGGCATATATTCTAAGTTTCCAATAGCTACCTGGAGCTAATATCCAGTCCCTGAATTTACCAGAGGAGGGAGATATTGTAATGCCATCACTATTTTTTAGTGCTACTAAGTAATAATAGCACTGCCACAGCAGTTGCAAATACTAGGCACATAGAGGACCAAAATTTTCCAGCATAAAGCCAAGCGCCGGCACACTGGTCAGGAACATTAGAGCAGAGAACACTGTGAAGACGATGACAGCCAATTGCACATGGACTGACCCCTCTCTAGGACTACAATGCGAAGGCAGCGCACTCTATGCAAGGAGAATGTAAGCGCTGCATGCGACTAGCCACATCCAGTTATTTTCTGTAATAAAACTCTTTAATACAATTTGCTTGAATTGTTGTCTAGCAATCTGAGAAAACAGGTTTCCTAGGCACCCAATCTTTGACAAGTAGGCAGGATACAACACTGGCGATGAGTCTTCCAATGAACCCAGAGCTGACAGCCACCACAGATTCTATGTTTTCTTTTTGTGGAATTTTCTGTTTTGCTGGCACCTTAATTGGCTTTTCTTTGCAGGGGTGTGTTTACTTTAACAGTACCTTTTATTTTTTGCTAATCAGTGTTTTCATGTGGGCATTGCATAAATTTTCTTTGCTTTTGTACTTATTTTTCTTGCTTTGGCTTGTCTGTTAATTGCATTTGTTTCTCTAACAATGAACAACCGGCCTACCACACCCCTTGCTAAAGGGTGCCTCAGCTGCAAGTGTTCGATGCAACACAGCTAATGCAGATGCTTCAGTTTCAGAGCCAACAAATATCAATCCTGCTCAATGCAGTGCAGCAGATACTGGCTGGTGCTGCATGCCCAACAGAACGAACTACACCTACAGTGGCTTTGAGTGCCATACTACCTTTCTTCCAGTTTCAAGAACAAGACAAGGGATGGCTCAAGGGGTTGCAGCAGTTTGAATCCCCTGTAATTGCTCACAACATAACAGGTACTGTGAAAGTTCTTTATTTTTTGCTCACAGTAGTAAGTGCAGTGTTCCACCTCATCTATAAACTACTCCGTAATGCGACTGTGAGTGAACTTTCTTATGAACAGATTGTAGATTCACTAACTAACTATTGTGACCAACAAGTCAATGTGGTAGCAGCTAGGCACCAATTCTTTAATTTCAAGAAGTGGTCAGAACAAACTTATAGCAAGTGGGTAACAGATTTTCAGGGTATGATGAGGAAATGCAAATTCAAATGTGCTTGTGGTCCTTTATATTCAGATGTAATGTTATGTGATGTAATTGTGTACAATGTAACTGACGTCAGACTTAGAGAACAGATGTAGAAACAATCTGATCCATCATACCAGTCCATAGTGCAACATCAGTACAATTCAGGTGCTATGTCAGTCAATACGTTTGAGCAGCCAACAATTTGTCAGGTCAAGTTTCCCCTGGCTCATGACCAACCCATTGGGCACATGCATGCCACAAACAGTTCTCTATACAGGCAGCTTCACAGGTGAACAGAATTAAGTCATGCCCTTGGTGCTATCCATGGTACAAATGCTAAGACTGCCCATCCAGACAACCACAGTGTTAAGCTTGTGACAAGGAACGACATGTACAATCCATATGTTTGCATCAGAACAAACATACATATGAATTCTGTCCACACACAAAAATCTAGTCACAAGGCCAATGTAATTAATGCAGTGTATTCAAAGCCTGCCTCAGGCATTAACAAAACTAGCAAGTGAACAGTTTCTTCAGTGCTACGTCAATCGAACAAACTTTTGGTTCATTTGTATATTAGTGGAAAATGTGTGAAATTTCAGTTGGATATGGATGCCTCTGTTACATTGAGGATTCATACACATATGAACTGTTAGGCTCCCCACATCTGTCTAAATCTAGCACACACCAAACAGCTTATAATGGACAAGCCATTCCCGTATTGGGAAAATGTACTTTGGCTGCCATGTATCACTTGCATACGCAAACTGTAACTTTCATTGTGCTCTAATCATGTGATTGTAAGAACATATTTGGCCTTGATTCATTTGATTTGTTTGGTTTCCACATTCAGGACCATGTGTTGTCAGTGTCTGCATTCAATGCAAAAGGCAGTGTAGCTAGATTTCGGAAAGAATGCCCTGAACTTTTTTCTTAAGAGTTAGGGCAGGCTAACAATTTTGTTGCACATATTACTGTGAAAGACAATGCTCAGCCAAAATTTTGTCAGGCCAGAACTCTTCCCATTGCATTACAGGACAAAGTCACTACTGAACTTAAAGAAATGCAAGTTAGCAGAGCTATTGCACCCATACAAACTAGTCAGTGGGCAAGTCCACTGGCTTTGCTCCCCAAACCTTCAGGTTGTATTGACTAAGTCTACAGTCAACCCACAACCTGTGACAGATACTTATCCATTGCCATGCCCAGAGGATCTCATTGCCAGATTAGGCACTGCCTGCTACTTTTCTAAAACTGATTTGTGCAACACATATCTCCAATTCCCACTAGATGAAGAATCTCAAAAAGTTTGTGTTGTACTCACTCATTTGGGGTTCTTTAAATATTTGTGTCTGTCTTTTGGCAGTACTTCTGCACCTAACATTTTCCAACAGCATTTAGAACAGCTGACTGCTCAAGTACCGAACTGTACAAACAATTTGGACGATATTGTCATAGCGGGTTGTACACCTGAAGAACACACTGCAAAACTGTGTGCTTTGTTTCATGTCGTATCTGATGCAGGACTAAAGTGTACACAGAACAATTGTAATTTTTTTAAACAAAAGTTGCAGTATCTTGGTCATGTCAAACAGTCAAGGTGTATATCCCCTTAAGCCACATTTGTTAGCCAGCCGTGATTTGCCAGTCCTCACAATATTACAGAATTGTAGTCAGTCTTAGGGAAAATTAACTATTATATTCAGTTCATACCATATGCTGCACACATTGCAGCTCCATTGCATTGCTTGTGTTGAGGGAATGTACCCTTTGTTTGGACAGATGAGTGCCAAGAAACTTTTCAATGACTTAAAGCTGCATTGCTAAGTTAACAATGCTTGGTTCACTTTGATCCTGATAAGCCAGTTGTTTTGCAAGTTGATGTTTCTTCCTATGGAACCAGTGCAGCGCTTTCACACAGATTTGATGATGAAGACAGGCCTATTACTTTCACGCTAAAGTGTTGTGCAAAGCTCTGTGTAACTATTCACAAATAGAGAAAAAAGCATTGGGTATTGTATATGGTGTATAGTGCTACCAAATTCCACCACTATTTGTATGGAAAAAATTCTACTTAGTAACAGATCACAAGCCATTGCAATGCTTGTTTCATCTGATGAAGCTAGCTCTCTCGAACTGCCCAAAAATTGCAAATATGGGCTTTGTTGTTGTCTCAGTATCAGTATGAGATTTTGTATCGTCTGACAGCTCAACATGGTAATGCGGACACACTTTCACATCTTCCAATTGGTCCTGATACAGACTGACACTACTTCTGTGTCTTGTTGTCACATCAATGCTCAGGATTCTCAATTGTTTCAGTACTTTCCTCTGAACAATGGTGCACAGACCACGGAAACTGATTGGAAAATTTTGCTAAACTACATTTGCACATCTTGGCCTCAATCTTTGCATAGCATAAAGAATTCTGTAGTGTGCTGATACTTTGCATATCAGAATAGCCTAACTAAACAGAAAGGTGGACAGTCATATGAGTTGATCCTCAAAGCTTTGCAAAAAGATGTGTTATAGTTACTTCACCAGGGACACTGGGGGATTGTTCGTACAAAACAGTTAGCGCGTCAGCACAGTACTTGTCAGGATTGTGTTGTTGTTGTGGTCTTCAGTCCTGAGACTAGTTTGATGCAGCTCTCCATGCTATCCTATCCTGTGCAAGCTTCTTCATCTCCTAGTACTTACTGCATCCTACATCCTTCTGAATCTGCTTAGTGTATTCATCTCTTGGTCTCCCTCTATGATTTTTACCCCCCACGCTGCCCTCCAATGCTAAATTTGTGATCCCTTGATGCCTCAGAACATGTCCTACCAACTGGTCCCTTCTTCTTGTCAAATTGTGCCACAAACTCCTCTTCTCCTCAATTCTATTCAATACATCCTCATTAGTTATGTGATCTACCCATCTAATCTTCAGCATTCTTCTGTAGCACCACATTTCGAAAGCTTCTATTCTCTTCTTGTCCCAATTATTTATTGTCCACGTTTCACTTCCATACATGGCTACACTTCACACAAATACTTTCAGAAACGACTTCCTGACAATTAAATCTATACTCGATGTTAACAACTTTCTCTTCTTCAGAAATGTTTTCCATGCCATTGCCAGTCTACATTTCGTATCTTCTCTACTTCGACCATCATCAGTTATTTTGCTCCCAAAATAGCAAAACTCCTTTACTTCTTTAAGTGTCTCATTTCCTTATCTAATTCCCTCAGCATCACCCCACTTAATTCGACTACATTCCATTATCCTCATTTTGCTTTTCTTGATGTTCATCTTATATCCTCCTTTCAAGACACTATCCATTCCGTTCAACTGCTCTTCCAAGTCCTTTGCATCTCTGACAGATTTACAATATTCTTCTTGAAGTCTGAGGGAATTTCGCCTGTCTCATACATCTTGCTCACCAGATGGTAGAGTTTTGTCAGGACTGGCCCTCCCAAGGCCGTCAGTATTCTAATGCAATGTTGTCTACGCCCGGGGGCCTTGTTTCGACTCAGGTCTTTCAGTGCTCTGTCAAACTCTTCATGCAGTATCTTATCTCCCATTTCATCTTCATTTACATGCTCTTACATTTCCATATTATTGTCCTCAAGTACATTGCCCTTGTATAGACCCTCTATATACTCCTTCCACCTTTCTGCCTTCACTTCTTTGCTTAGAAATGGGTTTCCATCTGAGCTCTTGATATTCATAGAAGTGGTTCACTTTTCTCCAAAGGTCTCTCTAATTTTCCTGTAAGCAGTATCTATCTTACCCCTAGTGAGATAAGCCTCTATATCCTTACATTTATCCTCTAGCCATCCCTGCTTAGCCATTTTGCACTTCCTGTCGATCTCATTTTTGAGATGTTCATATTCCTTTTTGCCTGCTTCATTTACTGCATTTTTATATTTTCTCCTTTCATCAATTAAATTCAATATTTCTTCTGTTACTCAAGGATTTCTACCAGCCCTCATCTTTTTAACTACTTGATCCTCTGCTGCCTTCACTACTTCATCCCTCAGAGCTACCGATTCTTCTTCTACTATATTTATTTCCCCCATTCCTGTCAATTGTTCCCTTATGCTCTCCCTGAAGCTCTCTACAAGCTCTGGTTCTTTCAGTTTATCCAGGTCCCATCTCCTTCAATTCCCACCTTTTTGCAGTTTCTTTAGTTTTAATCTACAGTTCATAACCAATAGATTGTGGTCAGAGTCCACATCTGCCCCTGGAAATGCCTTACAATTTAAAACCTGGTTCCTAAATCTCTGTCTTACCATTATACACTACTGGCCATTAAAATTGCTGCACCAAGAAGAAATGCAGATGATAAACGGATATTCATTGGACAAATATATTATACTAGAACTGACATGTGATTACATTTTCACGCAATTTGGGTGTATAGATCCTAAGAAATCAGTACCCAGAACAACCACCTCTGGCCGTAATAACGGCCTTGATATGCCTGGGCATAGAGTCAAACAGAGCTTGGATGCATGTACAGGTACAGCTCCCCATACAGCTTCAACACGATACCACAGTTCATCAAGTGTAGTGACTGGCATATTGTGACGAGCCAGCTGCTCGGCCACCAATGACCAGATGTTTTTTATTGGTGAGATATCTGGAGAACGTGCTGGCCAGGGCAGCAGTCGGACATTTTCTGTATCCAGAAAGGCCTGTACAGGACCTGAAATTTGCGGTCGTGCATTATCCTGCAGAAATGTAGGGTTTTGCAGGGATCGAATGAAGGGTAGAGCCACGGGTCATAACACATCTGAAATTTAATGTCCACTGTTCAAAGTGCCATCGATGCGAACAAGAGGTGCCCGAGTCGTGTAACCAATGGCACCCCATACCATCACACTGTGTAATATGGCAGTATGACAGTGACGAATACACGCTTCCAACGTGCATTCACCATGGTGTCGCCAAACATGGATGTGAACATCATGATGCTGTAAACAGAACCTGGATTCATCCGAAAAATTGACATTTTGCCATTCGTGCACCCAGGTTTGTCGTTCAGTACACCATCGCAGGCGCTCCTGTCTGTGATGCAGCGCCAAGGGTAACTGCAGTCATGGTCTCCGAGCTGATAGTCCATGCTGCTGCAAATGTCGTTGAACTGTTCGTACAGATGGTTGTTGTCATGCAAACGTCCTCATCTGCTGACTCAGGGATCGAGACGTGGCTGCACGATCCGTTACAGCCATGCAGATAACACGCCTGTCGTCTCGACTGTTAGTGATACGAGGCCATTGGGATCCAGCACGGCATTCCATATTATCCTCCCAAACCCACTGATTCCATATTCTGCTAACAGCTAACAGTCGTTGGATCTCAACCAACACGAGCAGCAATGTCGTGATACGATAAACTGCAATAGCAATGGGCTACAATCCGACCTTTATCAAAGTCGGAAATGTGATGGTACACATTTCTCCTCCTTACACGAGGTATCACAACAACATTTCACCAGGCAACACCAGTCAGCTGCTGTTCGTATATGAGAAATCGGTTGGAAACTTTCCTCATGTCAGCACTTTGTAGGTGTTGCTAGCGGCGCCAACCTTGTGTGAACGCTCTGAAAAGCCAATCATTTACATATCATATAGCATCTTCTTCCTGTCAGTTAAATTTCACTTCTGTAGCACGTCATCTCCGTGGTGTAGCAATTTTAATGGCCAGTAGTGTATAATCTATCTGATACCTTCTAGGATCTCCAGGATTCTTCCATGCATACAACCTTCTTTTATGATTCTTGAACCAAGTGTTAGCTATGATTAAGTTATGTTCTGTGCAAAATTCTACCAGATGGGTTCCTCTTTTATTTGTTACCCCCAATCCATATTCACCTACTATGTTTCCTTCTCTTCCTTTTCCTACTCTTGAATTCCAGTCACCCATGACTATTAAATTTTCGTCTCCCTTCACTACCTGAATAATTTCTTTTATCTCATCATACATTTCATCAATTTCTTCATCATCTGCAGAGCTAGTTGGCATATAAACTTGTACTACTGTAGTAGGCGTGGGCTTCATGTATATCTTGGCCACAATAATGCGTTCACTATGCTGTTTGTAGTAGCTTACCCACACTCCTATTTTTTTATTCATTATCAAACCTACTCTTGCATTAGCCCTATTTGATTTTGTATTTATAACCCTGTATTCACCTGACCAAAAGTCTTATTCCTCCTGCCACCAAACTTCACTAATTCCCATTGTCACATGACAGGGTATGAACACTAGATGATGTGACAGTGTCATGCATGTGTGGCAAATCAGTCTGATCCACCAAAAAAATTCTCTGCTTGGCCTAAATGGCAATCACTACAGCAACATGCACACGTAGACTTTGCAGGGCCTTTTTAGAATACTCGTTGGTTGACTGTGGTAGACTCTTATAGCAAATTTCCTTTTGCTCTACCAATGAATTCAACAACATCACATAGCACAATTTAGGTGTTGTCCTCTATTTTTTGTCTCAACAGTTTGCCTGAAGTCATAGTGTCAGACAACAGACCTTAGTTAACATCAAATTAATTTGAAACATTCTTTGAACACAATGGCTAACTAGTGCACTGTTCCATCCACAGTGAAACGGTGAGGTGGAACTGTTCGTCGGAACATTCAAGCAGCAGATGGCCAAACTTTGCACAACACACACCAGGAATCAAGCATTGCAACTGTTTCTTGCCTCCTATTATTTGCATCCACAAGATGGACCATTGCCGGTGGAATTGATTCACAGCCACTGCCATCAGACACTGCTGCGCTCTTCTCAGCATTCATCACCAAAGGAAGGCCACAAGTATCACTTTGCACCACATGATATTGTGTTTTACAGGGTTTTTAGTGGCAGCAGATGGCGAGATTAAGGCGAGGTCCTTCGTTGACTTGGCACATGCATGTATCTCATTTCAGGCGCAGATGGATTGCAGCACTAACATCACAATCAAATTCTCTACTGTCATGTGCACGGTGATCCTTCTGTGTCTCTTCCCCGAGATTCATTGGTATTGAGGACAGTGCAGCCACATCAGCCACCTGAGGATGACATCACAACACTGTGGGATGACCCTACAGAGATGGAGCCTTCACCTCCTTTGCCTACTCTCGGTCCTACCAATGGAGCTGGATACACCCACACTGAACTAGCCGACACCTTCTACATCAGGTTATGGGCCTCAGGAGGTGGACACGTACCCTTCTGGTCACTTTCCAGGGGACATTTCTGCCAGAGCAAAGGCCGGATGGCAGGGTATGACCAGAAGCCTGACATCCCCTGCAGCTACGGCTTCCAGTCCAGCACAGCATCCATGATCCTGCCTCCCCTCTCATTGTCAAGCTCCTTATATGACAACAGTCTGTCACATTGTGGGGGAGGAATGTTCCTGTGTAAAGTCAAGCACTGGCACACTTGTCGGGAGCATTAGAGCAGAGAAGGCTGTAAAGAAGGTATCAGCCAATTGCACGCAGACCAACCCCTCTCTAGAATGACAAAGAGATGGCTGTGAACTCTATGAAGAGAACATAAGCGCTGCACCTGACTTACCACAGCCAGTTGAAGGCTACCAGTTCTGCCAGTTCTACAGCAGCAAGTCCAAGAATAGTATCAAGACTAGTCATTTCACTACTTCTATGTAGCATAGTCCATCCTCAAGAGATTTCCTATTTTGTCTGTTGCCCTTTGCTTGTGACATATCTATGTACTTCTCATAGTTAAGTATTGTCATTTATATTTTGTAATAAAACTCTAATTTGATTTGCTTGAATTGTCTAGTGATCCGAGAAAGCAAGTTTCCTAGGCACCTCATCTTCGACAAGTAGGCAGGATGCAACACGAAACACCATCACATCAGACACAGTAAATACCACCATTTGGTTTCTACATTTCAGCCCAAGGACCAGTGCTTGCAGCAGCAGCTAGCACATTGATGCACCTACTGGCAATCACCATATTTTGATATACATACTTGTAAGCAGTGCCTCAGCACAACATGTGTGCATTAAAGCTGTATAAATACCCAAGATTTTCAATAGAGGTACCCACAGTCTGGTATCACCTACGTGATAGGAGGTCCATGTCAAGCAATGGGGTGACATGGTATTGCAAGCTGCCACCATGACACTTGGGCTCCATCATCGTGGAGCCATGTTCCAGTACTATTTTTCCATACCTGTGGACTTGGAGATTTCCATCTGGTGGACCACTCGGGTTCATTTCAGCCACAGCTGGACTTCTGTCTTGGAGGGCAGCTACTCATGTCTAGTGTGGTGCTGCCACCCTACTTCCTGCACTTATGCAGGCAAACTGCTGCTGTATGCCACCACTCACAGAGGCCATCACCACTACTGGAGGGTTGTCTTCAACAGCAAGAATCAAGGAGGGCTTCTGCATCCACAAGAGTACCCTGCCCTGAATTGCAAAGCTATGCCTGGCCAGTGCACTTGTAGCCACAGATGTCCCACATCAAGTCCTAGTCCACAACTGATGCTAAGCTGTGTCTCTATACTTATTATGAAGATGTTGGTAATTCATTACCAATGACTTTATATGCTGGAGGACACTTCCACCACAAACTGTTGTTCTACATACATGAGAATTCTTTTAAACTTGAGCCTCAGTTCTCCTACATGCTCCCCAGAGGGAAATGATTTCACTTCTCCTGTGATGTGACACAGCTGACTCTTTAACTTCCTTAGGATGGAAATCTTCCTGCTTGTATCAGCTACCTTTTATACTTTAGTAATCAATGTCACTACAACATCTTTTGGTCACTATTACTGGTTTCAGTATGGACATCCTCAAAGAGGTCTGGTCTATCTGTTGCTATCAGAACCCGTATTTTTACATCATCGGTTGGCTCCCCAACTATCTGTCTTAGGCAGTTTTCAGAGTAGGGATTTAGTAATGTTTTGCAGAATGTCTTTTCATGTCCACCTCTTACAAAATGGTATTTTTTCCAACTGATAGTTGGATGATTAAAAGCTCCTCCAGTGATGACACTGATTGGGAATAGTCATACTAGGGGAATGAGGTCTTCTCTAAAGTTTCTGGTTACATTTGGGGATGAGTCTGGTATTGATAAAAAGATTGAGTCACAAGTTTATGTCAATCCATTATCATGGCCACTGAGAGGAACACCTGTTGTGTCCAAGTGCAGTATTTGTGTACAGAATGTATCGTTTATTATACAGCTTTTCTGGGTATGGTGCTAGGTCATGTTGTAAAATAATGACTACTTGATCAAAGTTACAGTTACATTCTAATCAATCTAATGGTGCATTATGTTGTTCAGGGTTCATTACATATCATTATGATGGAATGAAATTATTATGACACAATTTTAAAGCCTAACACATCCTGGACCATGTGAGTGCTGTAGAAGACAGGCTGTGTTAGGATCCATCAGGGATCAATGTGGACCAAGAATGTAGAGAAGTCTACATCAGCAGACCAGTAGCTCTATACATTCAGGAGCACAAGTGTTACACTCAGCTTGGGCAGCACAACAAATCTGCAGTGGCTGAACACCAGAAAGATTGCAGCAAGAAAATAAAATTCAACAAAAACTGTGTTCTTGACAGTCAGGGTTGGTGAAACACAGAATCAGAGTGTTCACTGAAGTATTAAAATATCCTAACAATATGAACATAGAGGATGATGGTAGGCTTGCAGCATCCTGGCTGGCAGCCATCAGAGTTCAAAAGGCTGCACAAACAACTTGAGATGTGAGAATTCCAATGAACTACAGCCACTATATGACCCGTGTACCCACAAGAAGAAAACTACAGTGCACATCCCTACCACTCATGGCACATTATAAGCAGCAGATCCCCACTCCCTCCACAACAGGAAACCAATTACAATAAGTTTCCCACTCATTCCATCACATGAGAGCAATAATATCAATGATGTTAAAGTTGTAACAATGTCAAGTTCTGTAGAGGAGTCATGACAAAATGTAATGGACTCTTGACAACAAAATATAATGGATTCTTGACAGCAAAATACACCAATAGTCCCAGAAGAAGAGCATGGGAACTATATCAAACTGTCAGTTTTATCAAGTGATAGTTACTGTAAAATATGATGTGGTACCTTACCCAGATTATACTTGCATTAACTGACACTGGCCACAAAGGCCTATACAGTGGTATAGAGCATATAAAATTTGTAGTGAAATCTGACACTAGTGCAAGAATGTAGGGCAGGGGCAGAGTAGGGGTAAGATCAGTGGCACAAAATATCATTTTGCCCATGTAGAAAAATTTTGTCTAACTCACGCTGCCCTTTATACCAAATCTTGCCCAAATATTCCTATTAGCCTATCCTTTTGATATGAGGTTATATTGTCCCCTAAATTACAAAAGGTAGGACACAGTTCTTAATGGGGTATATGATTACCGTGAATGGCGTTCTTGTGGTAGATCATTCCATTGTCCATCCTGTGCAGTTGACAGTAAGTGGATGGCCACTAGCACATGTGTATGTGCTGCAATACACCTCCCTCATGCATCTCTGATGTGCTTGATGGGATTTAATGGGGAATGGGCAGGCTAGCCGATTCATTGGTTATCCTCACATTCCAAGAGCTCATCCACCTGCTCTGTTCTAAGCAATTGCATAATGTTGCACTGCAGAATAATTTTATTGCATCTGTTTAAAGGTTTTAGAAGTTTTACCAGGTAATCTCAGAACAGAGAAGGTTAGCTGTACACCAGTGTGCCAATTGGAATGTTAACAAAGCAAATTGCCAATGTAATAGGGTGAAAGGTGAGCATTGCCACACAATCTCAGATAGAGGCAGAAAGGCTTGGCCCTTTTAATAACACTGCTTTTGGAGCTCAAAGACACATCACTCATGCTGACATTCTGCCTGTGTCACTAGAACCAAAGGGAATGAGAGTCTATTGGGTTTCAATGAAACTATGACAAGCTGATTGATGATGGCCAGCCTATAACCTGCTTGCTGACTTTAGCACTGAGGTGCAGCCAACCTGATGCATGCCACAGCTGTGATCTGCCACTTCTGTCTACTGGATCTTTGTGGGTAAGAGCACTGGTGGGCGGCCAGCCCTCTTATACTGCAGGTAATCAAAGATGATCTAAAAACTGTCATCCCCATACTTATCAGGTGTTTTACATTTCCACAGTATACTAGCCAGCTATTCAGCATCTGCTGCAGCCTTGGTTGATCCATGATGGATGACCAGGGCCTAATCTTCTGACAGTTGACATCCTGGAGCACAGTCAGCAGCCTGCACCTGAGCACATAATGGACTGTCTTTAAGAGTGCTGAAGTGGAAGCCGTGATGTGTCACAGGACTTCAGGGCAAGGACATTCCTTGTCCCTCCCACTAGAGGTCTGCAAATAGGGCGTATCACTCACACATACTTGCTTGAGCCCAGCACGAACATTCATGGCTTGCCCATGTATGATTGGTCAAAGTGAGTAGATTGTAGTCAAATGAGGTGCCATGGGGAGGGAAGGGCAGAGGCCATCCGATCTGGCATGCTTGCATGCTGCTGTTGTGACCATTTCAGTATTCGTAGTGTGTGTCTACATGCTGGAGTTGCCCCTTACATACTCCCTCCAGCTGATGGACCTACACTCACATCACTTTAGTTATGCTGTAGACATATATTCCTGGGTGGTAGTGTCTATAGTGACACTATTATGATCCATCAGAGAAAATAGCATGCTTTATGCAATAATGAAACAGTGGAAACCATTTGGAGTTTCACAAGAAAACAATGAAACTACCAAGTTTCGTCATTCTCATAATGATAAATCATATTGCTTTTTTTTTAAATAACTCCATCTGCTTTATTGATTCAAATGTACACATCCAAACTTGAGCACCTAACAAATTAGAAATCTAACAAGAACATAATTGTCTCCAAATTATTCCCTGTTGGCATAATTACAATGTATTGACTCATTTTGGATCACGTTTGCTTCATCCATCTGAGATAACTTTCCAAAACACACTAAAATTTCTTTTGCTATTCATACTTGGAACTGAAACATAAAATATTCTTCTCACGAGATTTGACAGTTTAGCAAAGAGTCTATGTGCGTTCACCTATCAGAGGCAATCCAGAACTTTACAATGCCATAAACCATGAAACAACTACAGTCATTCATGGCTTTATGCAATTAGTATTAAAAATTTGTAAATAACTTGAAGCAGCCTGCAGAAACTTTGAATTGATTGTATGGGAAGTGCGTGAACTCCAGTGGTCAGCAGAATGTCAAACAGCATTTGAAGCATCAACAGCAGTGTTAGTGTCTGATTCAGTGCTAGTCTTTCTGATTTTGAGAAGGAATTTATCCTCTCATGTAATGCCAGTTTTGTGGTAGTTGGTTATATTTTGAGCCAGAATATCAATGGACAGGAACAGTCCACACAAAGTGTGGGAAAATTGCCATAATAGCAAGTGGATCAATGGATATTAGTCACTAACCCCTTCATGCACAAGGAAAAGTCAAAAAATCCTTGACGAAATATTAGGGCCCTTATCAAGTCATCGAGATAACTTCTCCAGTAAACATTACAGTGCAGTTTCTGACTAAAATCTCCATTTTCCAGACATGTATGGTTAAACATTTTAGAGGAATGGTGGATACATTGCCATGAGTCCAGATGACAGAGTCAGGGTGCAAGAATAAGGCTAAAAAATCAAAAGGCATAGAGCAGTGGACAAGCAGAATGTACACAGTGATGACACATAACAAACAACAAGTAGTATTCAAGTATATCTGTTTTATGTCAAAGAGCTGTTTAATGCATGTGTTTTTCTCTTTTTGTTTGAGTGTAATTTGAATTTGTGCTGGTTACCGTTGGTCATACAGTAATATATTGGTTACATGTTGCTTCTTAGTTATTATGTTCAAATGTGTGTGAATTCCTATGGGACCAAACTGCTGAGGTCATCGGTCCCTAGACCTACACACTACTTAAACTAATTAGTGATATTTTGGTAAAAGGCACGTGAGATAGGCACTTTGAACTTCCAAATTCCAGCTTCTCTCACAGGTATGACTGTATGCCAACTAACTTGCTGTGCATTGTAATTGGCCAGGTAAACCATTGGTAGCACTGCCAATACAAAGTCTAACCTAGCTTAACAAATCCCTGAATCCTGATGTCACACTATTCAGACACACTAATAGCATTTCAGCAAGGGGTAAATGTTGCAACATGTTCAGCAGTATCAAGAGGACCTATTTGGTAACCATAGGCATTACAACCACCAGTCTTGCCATGTATCTGATAGCAATTTGCATGTGTTACTTTTATCTCAAACATACAACTATTCATTCTCCACACCTACTGACACATCAGATACCTGTCAAGTGGTTGACTGTCACAACCCAAGAAACATATACTAAAAAAGCTAAAATTTGTGTAATCTGTACAAAAAATAAGGATAATGTAGCATAACTGTGAAAAAGATTCAGTAAACTAAAACTTAAGAATGACATAGAATTGGGAAGCAAAAAGACAATCTATGTATGTCAGCTCTCACGAGCAAAAGTGTTGGTGCAATGGGCACACTGTACAATTATGTAAGTACATCTATGAAATTAGTGCAGAGGATTATTGAAGGCAAAATCCAGGATGAATTTTTGAAACAGGGGAGGAATGTCAGCAGAATAATTACATTGTGTATGTTAACATTTTTAAAAGGTCTACCAGATGATCACAGAACAGGGAAGGTTAGCTCTGGTATGGTTTGCTAATTTGAATGTCAAAAGGGCATACTGTCAATGTAACAGATGTCAGGGCAAGAGTTGAGTACTGCCACACATCATCAGAGCTAGGCAGGCAGAAAAACAAATGTTGCCATACTACATAACAAAGCACTGTGAGGTAACACAACATAACTTCAGTGCCTGAACACCACTACAAAATCAAATGTAGAAAGGAAGAACCCAGCTCAGTGAGCCAGAATAATTACTCAATTACCACAACAAGGCAATGAGTGCTGACAGGTCTGATAGAGGCGGACAAATGTGTCCACACACCCTGAAGCACTGAGTCACAGGCACAGGTTTGACCCTTTAAGTAACAAGGCTTTCATAACTCAGAGACACATTCAGTGATGCCGCCATTCTGTCTGTGTTAGTAGATCCAGAGAGAACTAGTCTACTGAGTTTCAGTGAAACCATGACAAGTTGAATGATGATAGCCTGCCTGTTGCCTGCTTTATAACTTCAACACTGGGATGCACTCAATGTGGTGCATTTCTACATCTACATCGACATCTATATACATACTCTGCAATCCACCATACGGTGCGTGGCGGAGGGTACCTCATACCACAACTAGCATCTTCTCTCCCTGTTCCACTCTCAAACAGAACGAGGGAGAAATGACTGCCTATATGCATCTGTACGAGCCCTAATCTCTCTTATCTTTGTGGTCTTTCCGTGAAATATAAGTTGGCAGCAGTAAAATTGTACTGCAGTCAGCCTCAAATGCTGGTTCTCTAAATTTCCTCAGTAGTGATTCATGAAAAGAACGCCTCCTTTCCTCTAGAGACTCCCACCACAGTTCCTGAAGCATTTCCATAACACTCACGTGATGATCAAACCTACCAGTAACAAATATAGCAGCCCACCTCTGAATTGCTTCTATGTCCTCCCTCAATCCGACCTGATAGGGATCCCAAACGCTCAAGCAGTACTCAAGAATAGGTAGTATTAGTGTTTTATAAGCGGTCTACTTTACAGATGAACCACATCTTCCCAAAATTCTAGCAATAAACCAAAGACGACTATCCGCCTTCCCCACAACTGCCATTACATGCTTGTCCCACTTCATATCGCTCTGTAATGTTACACCCAAATATTTAATCGATGTGACTGTGTCAAGCGCTACACTACTAATGGAGTATTCAAACATTACAGGATTCTTTTTCCTATTCATCTGCATTAATTTACATTTATCTATATTTAGAGTTAGCTGCCATTCTTTACACCAATCACAAATCCTGTCCAAGTCAACTTGTATCCTCCTACAGTCACTCAATGATGACACCTTCCCATACACCACAGCATCATCAGCAAACAGCCGCACATTGCAATCCACCCTATCCAAAAGATCATTTATGTATATTTTTAATATGTAGCGGACCTACCACACTTCCCTGGGACACTCCAGATGATACCCTCACCTCCAATGAACACTCACCATCGAGGACAACGTACTGGGTTCTATTACTGAAGAAGTCTTTGAGCCACTCACATACTTGGGAACCAATCCCATATACTCATACCTTAGTTAGGAGTCTGCAGTGGGGCACAGAGTCAAACGCTTTCTGGAAGTCAAGGAATATAGCATTCGTCTGATACCCTTCATCCATGGTTCGCAAGATATCATGTGAAAAAAGGGCGAGTTATGTTTCGCAGGAGTGATGCTTTCTAAAGCTGTGCTGATGCATGGACAGCAACTTCTCTGTCTCAAGGAAATTCATTATATTCTAACTGAGAATACATTCGAGAATCCTGCAACAAATCGATGTTAAGGATATTGGTCTGTAATTGTGAGGATCCGTCCGTCCACCCTTCTTATATACAGGCATACCCTGCACTTTTTTCCAGTCACTCGGGACTTTACGCGGGGCAAGAGATTTGCAATAAATGCAAGGTAAGTAAGGAGCCAATGCAGTAGAGTACTCTCTGTAAAACCGAATTGTAATCCCATCAGGACCTGGCGATTTATTTATTTTCAACCCATTCAGCTGCTTCACAACCCCAGGGATGTCCATCACTATGTCCTCCATATGGTAATCTGTACGAGACCCAAACAGCAGTATGTTTGTACAATCCTCCTACGTGAAAGATTTCTCAAATGCTAAATTTAAAATTTCAGCTTCTGTTTTGCTGTCTTCCGTTGCCAGGCCAGACTGATCAGTGAGTGACTGGATGGAAGCCTTCAACCCACTTACTGATTTTATGGAAGACCAGAATTTCCTTGGGTTTTCAGAAAGATCTTTTGCTAATGCATGACAGTGGTAGTGGTTGTATGCTTCATGCATCACTCTTTTCACAGCAGCACGAATCTCTACTAACATTTGCCTGTGCTCATTCTCCCGATCTTTCTTGTACCGCGAGTGCAACTGCCCTTGCTTCCCGAGCATTCTTCGAATTGCGCTGTTAAACCACGGTGGGTCTTTTACATCAGTAACTCACTTTTTTGGCACATACTTGTCCAATGCGTGATTTACAATGTGTTTAAAATTTGCCCATAATTCTTCCACATCCATCGTATTGGAAGTAAATGAAGTCAATTCATTTACTTAGTGGGATGCTAACAACTGCTTGTCTGCTCTTCATAGTAAGAATACTCTCCTAGCCTTCTTGACTGACTGACTTTAACTTTCGTAACCATAGTCATAATGACAACATCATGATCACTAATCCCTGTCTCAACACTGACACTGTCAATGAGGCCTGGTCTGTTTGTGGCTACCAGATCTAAAATATTTCCATTACGCATTGGCTGTCGATTTAGCTGCTCAAGACAGTTTTCGGATAATGTGTTCAAAAGTAATTCACACGACGGCTTGTCTGTACCACCTGTAATGAACACATAGACATCCCAGTCTATACTAGGTAGGTTGAAGTTGCCTCTGACTAATATACCATGATCCGGGTACTTCTGCGATACAGAATGTAGACTCCCTTTGAATGATTCTATAACTGTCAGGGTGGAACCTGGTGGCCGGTAATAACACCCCACAATTAACTTTATTTCCCCTAGTCCTGTTAAATGTGTCCAGATAACTTCACTATCACCCTCTACTTCGACCTCAGTAGAGACATTATTTTAGTCAACTGCAATGACGACACTACCTCCTACGGTGTCTAATCTGTCTTTCCGATACATGTTCCAACCCTCACTAAATATCTCAGGGTTCAGCCAGGTCTCAGTTCTGAGAATAATTTGCGTGCCACACGCTTCCTGGAGGGCAGTAAATTCAGGAACTTTATTCCGAACACTCTTAACGTTTACTGCTAATATCTTGATAGATGAAGTGTCTTTACACTGAGCGCATCCTGATTTCCCTGCCTGCAAGTCGACTGTTGAGTGTTCATCAGGACACCTCACACTACTGCCTAGCCTAAGAAAAACCCATGTGCACACCACAAATAATCTGCTATCTGAGTAGCCACTTCCTTTGTGTAGTGCACCCCTGACCAATCTAGGGGTGTTCTACAATTCCCCACTCAATAGCGGAAGTCTAGTAATCTGCAGCCAAGACCGTCACACAGTCGACGAAGCTTCTGGTTGAGACCCTGCACTCGGCTCCAAACCAAAGGACCCCGATCCACTCTGGGAACGATGCTGCAAATAGAGAGCTCTGCTTGCACCCCACGTGCGAGGCCAGTGGTCTTCACCAAATCCGCCAGCCACCTGTACGAACAGAGGATCACATCAGATCCCAAGTGACAGGCACCATTGGTGCCAATGTGAGCAACTACTTGCAGACGACTGCACCCCGTATGCTCAATAACTGCAGGCAAGGCTGCCTCCACATCTTGAATGAGGCCCCCCGGCAGACAAACCGAGTGCACGTTGGATCTCTTTCCAGCCCTGTATGCCATTTTCCTAAGGGGCTCCATCACCCACCTAACGTTGGAGCTCCTATTAACCAGCAAGCCTTTGCCACCGTGTGCCTGCTCAGGCCCTGCTGAAGGAGTGGCCACCTGCCCACTGGCAGGATGAATGGGCGATGCCAGCCAGACAGCCTTCACATTGACCCTCTGCCTCAAGTGGCACAAGTGTGTTGCAGTCTGCCGCTCACACTGAGGTAAGGGCGGCCCCAACGTGCTGGGTACAGTAGAAGGTGCCTCGGCAGCAGAGTCAGCGGACGCAGCAAGCGACACCTGGGGTGTCTCAAGTCACTCGCCAGAACCTCCACCGTCACTGCACCTTGAGGCAGCAGCCTGAAGACGGCTGACCATGGCCAACAGCATGCTCAGCTGCTCGTGAACCGCGGCCGGTTCCTCCTGTGCCCACACGCAGCACGCAGACACCCTATCCATCCTACTGCTAATATCTAACGACTCCGTGAATTTATACTCTACAGCTATCAATAAACAATATTACTCCTCTCAAATACGAGAATACGCAAGGATATCATAGCCATGGCCTGCTGTTCCTGTCCACTGAGTCATCATGGATGAGAAGACGAGGATGCAGCCATCCCTCTTCTACTATGGATCATCGCAGGTTATCTGCAAGCTGTCATCCCCTCACCAACCAGGGATTGCACCTTCACATAGGCTCCTGGTCAATTTATGAGCATCTGCTGCTGTCTTGGTTCATCCATGGTGGATAACCAGGACCGTCTTCACAACAACTGACATCATGGACCATAGTCAGCAACCTCCACTGAAGCATATGATGAACTGTCTTCCAGAGTGCTGAGGTGGAAGTTGCACTGCATCACAGAACTTCTGGGCTGGTGACACCTCCTTTTCACTTCCATTGCCACCAATACTGCACATGGCCGTGGCACTCATCTGTGGTGTGATATCACATCTTGCTAATGTAGCATTAGCACTTCCTTGTGGCACACACATTTACACCAGGCTGCCAACCATCACTTTGGATACACTTATAACTCTGTAACCTTTACATGATCAATAAATATTACTACAGATATCACTGTGCCACTAATGCCTCTGGCTGTGAACAGGACCACTCACACACACTCCATACTCAGCCTTCTATTCACAATGTGACCCCAAGTGACAACAATACAGTCATCCATAAAAATGAAGTCAGGGCTGAATGCATCCCTGAAAAGACACAAATGGGGAAGGAGTACAGGGTCACAATAACATTAACTGTTGATGGTACCATGTTCAAAGATTTGGAGGTATGTGCTCCCATGCAACATTATGCCTCCTCACAACATAATACCTGGACCACCAATCAATCCATGTTTGACAGTGTTCCTTGGTGCATTACATGTTCCCATCTCTCGCCATATAATGGTAGATTGTCAGTATCCAGAAGTATGTACAGTATGTCTGAGATTAGCATCTCTGATAATAAAATTAAAACAATTTGGAATATTGTTAACATAGAACAGGACAACAGAGCACAGGAAGACTATTTTTTATCAAACTCAATAAAAATTTTAACAATAATTCAGAACTAGAAAATAGTTTAATAATCATTTTTAAGTGTCATAGAAAAAATGGGATATAGCTCTTCATTACAAAATGTGAGGTTATATATGGAAGAGGCAATACCTATGCAATTTGATACAATTGAAATTCAGCCCAACATTCTTACTGAAATTAGGAATATAATAAATTCACTTTAAAGTAAATGCTTGCATGGAATTGATGGCATTTCCAATAGAGTACTAAAAGCTTGTTCCCAAGAGATAAGTAGGACACTCAGCCACATATGTGGTAGCTCACTGAAACAATGCGTTTTCTTGGATAGACTGAAATATGCTATTGTTCAAGCATTGCATAAAAAAGGGGATAGGTCTGATGCTAACAACTACTGCCCAATCTCACTTCCAACAGCTTTATACAAATTTCTTGAAAAAGTAATGTCTTCAAGAGTAGCTTCACATTTTGTAAAACTGAAGCACTAACAAAATGTCAATTTCATTTTCAGAAAGGCTTTAAACATCAAATGCTATATATGCATCCTCTGATCAACTATTAAACGCTCTGAATAACTGAATATCACCCATTGAGATCTCTCAAAGGCTTTTGACTGTGTGAAACATGAAAAGCTTCTAGATCAGCTTTAAGTACTTTGGTATGAGTGAACAGTGCACAAATGGTTTAATTCACATTTAACTGGAAGAATGCAGAAGGGTTAAATTAACAGTACAGGTAGTCTGCAAAAATCAGCCAAATCCTTGAACTGGGAGGTATCAAGAGGTGTCCCACAGGGTTTAGTCTCAGTTCTATTATTATTATTTCCTTCCTTTCTCAGACGTTATGTCTGGTTAAAAATGGAAAGTGACATGGACCTTGATCAAGCGTGACTTCCTTTTAACTGTACGGTATTTGTTACATTGCATTTAGGAACTTTCGGGTAATTGAACTCTTATCAATAATTACAGATTTCTGTAGTTGTATATATACGTTTGGATGTAGCTGTATTGCGTTGATGTACTGGTGGATATTGTGTGGTATGACTCCTGTAGTTGACAGTATAATGGGTATGATGTCAACTTTATCCTGATGCCACATGTCTTTGACTTTCCCAGCCACTTGGATGTATTATCCAATTTTTTCTCCTGTTTTCTTCTGTATATTTGTTGTATTGGGTATGGATATTTCGATTAGTTGTGTTATTTCTTCTTTTTATTGGCGAGTATGATGTCAGGTTTGTTATGTGGTGTTGTTTTATCTGTTATAATGGTTCTGTTCCAGTATAATTTGTGTTCATTTTGTGGTGCATACTTGTATCTGGAAACGTGTTGTTTTATTAGTTTATGTTGTATGGCAAGTAGTTGATGTATTATTTTTGCTACATTGTCATGTCTTCTGGGGTATTCTGTATTTGCTAGTATTGTACATCTGCTTGTGATGTGATCTACTATTTCTATTTGTTGTTTGCAAAGTCTGCATTTATCTGTTGTGGTATTGGTATCTTTAATAATATGCTTGCTGTATTATATGGTGTTTATTGTTTGATCCTGTATTGCAATGACAAATCCTTCCGTCTCACTGTATATATTGCCTTTTCTTAGCCATGTGTTGGATGCGTCTTTATCAATGTGTGGCTGTGTTAGATGATACGGGTGCTTGCCATGTAGTGTTTTCTTTTTCCAATTTACTTTCTTTGTGTCTGTTGCTGTTATGTGATCTAAAGGGTTGTAGCAGTGGTTATGAAATAGCAATGGTGTAGCCGATGTATTTATATGAATGATTGGTTTGTCTATTTTGCTAGTTTCTGCTCATTCTATAAACAATTTTCTTAAATTGTCTACCTGTTCATAATGTAGGTTTTTGATGTCGATAAATCCCCATCCTCCTTCCTTTCTTCTTAATGTGAATCTTTCTGTTGCTGAATGTATGTGATGTATTCTATATTTGTGACATTGTGATCATGTAAGTGTATTGAGTGCTTCTAGGTCTGTGTTACTCCATTTCACTACTCCAAATGAGTAGGTCAATATTGGTATAGCATAAGTATTTATAGCTTTTGTCTTGTTTCTTGCCGTCAATTCTGTTTTCAGTATTTTTGTTACTCTTTGTCTATATTTTTCTTTTAATTCTTCTTTAATATTTGTATTATCTATTCCTATTTTTTGTCTGTATCCTAGATATTTATAAGCATCTGTTTTTCTCCATTGCTTCTATGCAGTCGCTGTGGTTATCCAATATGTAATCTTCTTGTTTAATGTGTTTTCCCTTGACTATGCTATTTTTTTTTACATTTGTCTCTTGCAAAAGCCATATTTATATCATTGCTGAATACTTCTGTTATCTTTAGTAATTGGTTGAGTTGTTGATTTGTTGCTGCCAGTAGTTTTAGATCATCCATGCATAGCAAATCTGTGATTTTGTGTTGGTATGTTCCAGTAATATTGTATCCATAATTTGTATTATTTAGCATGTTGGATAGTGCGTTCAAAGCAAGGCAGAACCAGAAAGGACTTAATGAGTCTCCTTGGTATATTCTACGCTTAATCTGTATTGGCTCTGATGTGATATTTTTGAGTTTGTTTGGATATTAAGTGTGGTTTTCCAATTTTTCATTACTATGTTTAGGAACTGTATCAATGTAGGATCTACTTTGTATATTTCCAATATTTGTAGTAACCATGAGTGGGGGTACACCAGCAAAAGCTTTTTGGTAATCAATGTATGCTTAGTGTAGTGACCTTTGTTTAGTTTTAGCTTGATATGGCACATCTGCATCTATTATCATTTGCTCTTTACATCCTCATGCTCCTTTCCAGCAGCCTTTTTGTTCTTCATTTATAATTTTGTTATGTGTTGTATGTGTTATTAATTTCTGTGTAATGACTGAAGTTAATATTTTGTATATTGTTGGTAGGCATGTTATGGGGTGATATTTTGCTGTGTTTGCTGTGTCTGCTTGATCTTTAGGTTTCAAATAAGTTATTCCTTGTGTAAGTGTATCACGAAATGTGTATGGGTCTGCAATGTAACTGTTCAATAATTTAGTTAGATGTGAATGTGTTGAGGTGAACTCCTTTAGCCAGAAATTTACTGTGTTATTTTTTCCATGGGCTTTCAATTGTGCGTAGAATTAATTGCTCAGGTGACTTCATGTTGCAAAATTATCACTTCAGGCATTTGTGGTATCATCTTGTATGTGTCTGTTTCTGCTTGTATCCACCATGCATGCCTGTTATGTTGCACCGGGTTTGACCATATGTTGCTCCAGGCGTGTTCCATGTCTGTTATGTTTGGTGGGTTGTCTATTTTAATGTGTGTGTTATCTATTGTCTGATAAAATTTCTTTTGGTTTGTATTGAATGTTTGGTTTTGTTTCCTTCTATTTTCACTTTCTTTGTATCTTCTAAGTTGTTTGGCCAATGCCTGTAATTTCTGCTTCTTTTCATCTAACTGCTCTATCGCTTCTTGTTGTGAGATTTTACCTTACCTTTTTCGTTTTTTGTCTGATATTTCATTTCTTATAAATTGTGTTAGCTGTCCGATGTCTTTTCTCAGTTTTTCTATTCTGATCTGTAGCCTGGGTTGCCATGCTGGTTTTGTGGGTTTCTTCTGTGTGTTGGTTGGTTCTGATCTCTGCCTAGTGTGTATATTTAGTGTAGTGAATGCTCCTGTATAAACCAGTAGTTGCAACTCTTCCATAGTTGTATTTTCATTTATTTTGTTGCGTATGATTGTGTTGATAGTTATTGTTGTTTCGACTTGTGGGTTATTTGGTGGTCTATGCAAGAATGGTCTAATGTCTGTATTTGTGTCTTTGTATTCTATGTATGTTAGCTGAAATTTTTGTTCTGTATCTAACATGTGTATCACTTCATGTTGTATTTGTGCTTGTTCTGGTGGCTGTCTTAAGTTTTCATTTTCCTCTGATTGTTTAATTGATGCGTGGAGTTCTTTGTTTGTTTGCTCACGGATGTTTGAGTCCATTACTCTATTTTTGTCTTCTTCTGATTGCACATTATTTTGTTCCAGTATTTGTTGTACTTGTTGTTTGATGTTTTCTAATTCTGACTGAGGTATCCTGTTATTTTTGATTATTACACGGATCTGATCAGCCAGTCGTTGCTCTGTTAAAAATTTTAATTCCAGGTCTCTGGTAATAAATTTTGTGTATGCTTGTGATCTGTATCCAGTTGTGTTGGTTTCTAAGTTTGTTGCTTGGTAATAACAGAACATGAGGTGTTTGTGGTGTAGAGCGCCATAAAAATCGATATTTGTTCTGTGCGTAAGCGTGCTATCTTTGAGGAGAGGGCTTTGGAGAGCATGTTGGACGCTAACCGAGTTAGCCTCCGGACTTGTATCTGTGTAGACGCTAAGTGTGAATAAATCTGTATATGGAGAATTCTAGTTGTTTACCTACAACTATACCATATTCCCTCATGTTGGTTAACTTCATCTGACCATCTCATCCTCTGTCTTTGTTTTCCTTCTAGAGTGGTTGCAGAAAGCATATCCTGCAAAACACCTCTATTTGGATTTAAATCAGTTTCCGTGTGGCTAGCAGTGTCGTTACCATTGTGGACGGGCATAGGGTTCAAGCGTCGTCCCCGACCATGACAGCAGTTGTCCGAGGCTTCATTAGTTCTGTCCTGAACCAACTAATTACACTAAAAGGGGGGGGTTAGCCCTATTAGTGATTTTCTTTTTGTCGCCTTTTACGACTGGCAGAACATACTGAAGGCCTATTCAGGGATTATTATTATTATTATTATTATTATTATTATTATTATTATTATTATTATTATTATTATTATTGTCTTTCCTTTCTCAGACCTTAGGTCTGGTTCGGAATGAAAGTGACGCGGACCTTGATCAAGCATCACTTCCTTTTAACTGTACGGTATATGTTACATTGCGTGTAGGAACTTTCGGGTAATTGAACGTGTATCAATAATTACGGATTTCTGAAGTTGTATATACAAGTTTGGATGTAGCTGTATTGCATTGATGTACTGGTGGATATTGCGTGGTATGACTCCTGTAGTTGAAAGTATAATTTGTATAATGTCAACTTTATCCTGATGCCACATGTCCTTGACTTCCTCAGCCAGTTGGATGTATTTTTCAATTTTTTCTCCTGTTTTCTTCTGTATATTTCCTGTATTGGGTATGGATATTTCAATTAGTTGTGTTAATTTCTTCTTTTTATTGGTGAGTATGATGTCAGGTTTGTTATGTGGCGTTGTTTTATCTGTTATAATGGTTCTGTTCCAGTATAATTTGTATTCATCATTCTCCAGTACATTTTGTGGTGTATACTTGTATGTAGGAACGTGTTGTTTTAAAAGTTTATGTTGTAAGGCAAGCTGTTGATGTATTATTTTTGCGACGTTGTCATGTCTTCTGCGGTATTCTGTATTTGCTAGTATTGTACATCCGCTTGTGATGTCATCTACTGTTTCTATTTGTTGTTTGCAAAGTCTGCATTTATCTGTTGTGGTATTGGGATCTTTAATAATATGCTTGCTGTAATATCTGGTGTTTATTGTTTGATCCTGTATTGCAATCATGAATCCTTCTGTCTCACTGTATATATTGCCTCTTCTTAGCCATGTGTTGGATGCGTCTTGATCGATGTGTGGCTGTGTTAGATGATACGGGTGCTTGCCATGTAGTGTTTTCTTTTTCCAATTTACTTTCTTTGTATCAGTTGATGTTATGTTATCTAAAGGGTTGTAGAGGTAGTTATGAAATTGTAGTGGTGTAGCCGATGTATTTATGTGGGTGATTGGTTTGTGTATTTTGCTAGTTTCTGCTCATTCTATAAACAATTTTCCTAAATTGTCTACCTGTTCATAATGTAGGTTTTTTATGTCGATAAATCCCCTTCCTCTTTCCTTTCTGCTTAATGTGAATCTTTCTGTTGCTGAATGTATGTGATGTATTCTATATTTGTGGCATTGTGATCGTGTAAGTGTATTGAGTGCTTCTAGGTCTGTGTTACTCCATTTCACTACTCCAAATGAGTAGGTCAATATTGGTATAGCATAGGTATTTATAGCTTTTGTCTTGTTTCTTGCTGTCAATTCTGTTTTCAGTATTTTTGTTGGTCTTTGTCTATATTTTTCTTTTATCTCTTCCTTAATATTTCTATCATCTATTCCTATTTTTTGTCTGTATCCTAGATATTTATAGGCATCTGTTTTTTCCATCGCTTCTATGCAGTCGCTGTGGTTATCCAATATGTAATCTTTTTGTTTAGTGTGTTTTCCCTCGACTATGCTATTTTTCTTACATTTGTCTGTCCCAAAAGCCATATTTATATCATTGCTAAATACTTCTGTTATCTTTAGTAATTGGTTGAGTTGCTGATTTGTTGCTGCCAATAGTTTTAGATCATCCATGTATAGCAAATGTGTGATTTTGCGTGGGTATGTTCCAGTAATATTGTAACCATAATTTGTATTATTTAGCATGTCGGATAGTGGGTCCAGAGCAAGGCAGAACCAGAAAGGACTTAATGAGTATTCTTGGTATATTCCACGCTTAATCTGTATTGGCTGTGATGTGATGATATTTGAATTTGTTTGGATATTAAGTGTGGTTTTCCAGTTTTTCATTACTATGTTTAGGAACTGTATAAATTTAGGATCTACTTTATATATTTCCAATATTTGTAGTAACCATGAGTGGGGTACACTATCAAAAGCTTTTTGGTAATCGATGTATGCGTAGTGTAGCGACCTTTGTTTAGTTTTAGCTTGATATGTCACCTCTGCATCTATTATCAGTTGCTCTTTACATCCTCGTGCTCCTTTGCAACAGCCTTTTTGTTCTTCATTTATAATTTTGTTCTGTGTTGTATGTGTCACTAGTTTCTGTTTAATGACTGAAGTTAATATTTTGTATATTGTTGGTAGGCATGTTATGGGGCGATATTTAGCTGGGTTTGCTGTGTCTGCTTGATCTTTAGGTTTCAGATAAGTTATTCCATGTGTAAGTGTATCAGGGAATGTGTATGGGTCTGCAATGTAACTGTTAAATAATTTAGTTAGGTGTGAATGTGTTGAGGTGAACTTCTTTAACCAGAAATTTGCTATTTTATCATTTCCAGGGGCTTTCCAATTGTGAGTAGAATTAATTGCTTGGGTGACTTCATGTTGCAAAATTGTCACTTCAGGCATTTGTGGTATCATCTTGTATGTGTCTGTTTCTGCTTGTATCCACCGTGCATGCCTGTTATGTTGTACCGGGTTTGACCATATGTTGCTCCAGAAGTGTTCCATGTCTTATGTTTGGTGGATTGTTTATTTCAATGTGTGTGTTATCTATTGTCTGGTAAAATTTCTTTTGGTTTGTGTTGAATGTTTGGTTTTGTTTCCTTCTATTTTCACTTTTTTTGTATCTTCTGAGTCGTTTGGCGAATGCTTGTAATTTCTGCTTCTTTTCATCCAATTGCTCTGTCGCTTCTTGTTGTGAGATTTTACCTAACCTTTTTCGTTTTTTTCTGAGATTTCATTTCTTATAAATTGTGTTAGCTGTCCGATGTCTTTTCTCAGTTTTTCTATTTTCATCTGTAGCCTGTGTTGCCATGCTGGTTTTGTGGGTTTCTTCTGTGTGTTGGTTGGTTCTGATCTCTGCCTAGTGTGTATATTTAGTGTAGTGAGTGCTCCTATATATACCAGTAGTCGTAACTCTTCCATAGTTGTGTTTTCATTTATTTTGTTGTGTATGATTGTGTTGATAGTTTTTATTGTTGTTTCGACTTGTGGGTTATTTGGTGGTCTATGCAAGAATGGTCTAATGTCTGTATTTGTGTCTTTGTATTCTGTATATGTTAGCTGAAATTTTTCTTCTATATCTAATATCTGTGTCACTTTGTGTTCTATTTGTGCTTGTTCTGGTGGCTGCCTTAAGATTTCATTTTCCTCTGATTGTTTAATTGGTGTGTGTTGTTCTTTGTTTGTTTGCTCTGGGATGTTTGAGTCCATTACTGTATTTTCTTCTTCTTCTGATTGCACATTATTTTGTTCCAGTATTTGTTGTACTTGTTGTTTGATGTTTTCTAATTCTGACTGGGGTATCCTGTTATTTTTTATTATTCCACGGATCTGATCAGCTAGTCGTTGTTCTGTTAAAAATTTTAATTCTGGGTATCTGGTAATAAATGTTGTGTATACTTGTGATCTGTATCCAGTTGTGTTGGTTCCTAGGTTTGTTGCTTGGTAATAACAGAACATGAGGTGTCGATTAACTTCATCTGACCATCTCATCCTCTGTCTTTGTTTTCCTTCTAGGGTGGTTGCAGGAAGCATATCCTGCAAAACACCTCTATTTGGATTTAAATCATTTTCCAGTTGGCTAGCAGTGTCGTTACCATTGTGGGCGGGCATAGGGTTCAAGCGTCGTCCCCGACCATGACGGCACTTGTCCGAGGCTTCATTAGTTCTGTCCTGAACCAACTAATCACACTAAAAGGGGGGTTAGCCCTATTAGTGGTTTGTTCTTTTCGTCGCCTTTTACAACTGGCAGAACGTACCGGAGGCCTATTCTTTTCCCGGGCCTCCACGGGAATAATAATAATAATAATAATAATAATAATAATAATAATAATAATAATTAAGGCGAGTTACAATGGAAAAAACTTTTTTCACGTTTTTGGATCTTTATATCATTATAAAATTTGCAATTTTCCAAATAAAATTATGAAGCATTTTATTTTATTTTTTTGAATTATAATCTACACCGGCTGAAAATGTTAAAATTTTTATGTGCCTTACTTCAAGATCTAATAAATTTGTTAATTTTTTATATAGAAGGCTGTGAATTGCTGTGTTATAAAGGTTAAATTACATGTTTGTATTGGTAGCACTGTCAAAAACAGTATTGTATTGTATCATAGTAATGTTTTTCTGAGGAAAAGTGATGAATAGATTGGTAAATCTCTCAAAAATTAAAGTATGGCGCCAAATGAAGTGTTTTTAAGAAGTAGTAGCAGAAGTAGACGCAGAAGTTTATTGTGTCATAACATACAATTTCAAGCCATTGACTTAAAAGTACAGGAGACTTGTCAAAACACAATAAATGGTTGGCAACTTTCCATATAAAACCAGTACCATAATACACAGTACTGAATAATTGCTTAATTAAGCAATTAATAATTTTTCTTCAAAAGTAACAAACTTTTAAGATTAACAGTCCTAAGTACTGCTCAAATTTTCAGGTTGTCATTTATGAATTCTTCTAATTAATAGTAACATTTCTGCACTAGTTTCTCATATAAGGATTTTTTTCAGTGTTTCTAAATTTATGCTGAGCAATTCTCTTCCTTTCACTTTCTTATAAATTTTCATACCCATATAATGTGGAGAAAGTTTTAAATGGTGGGTGGGCAGCATAAAATTATTTTAATTTCTTGTGTTGAAATCATGTTGAAAATGATTTGCTACAAATAAATCAGGGTTACTATGTCCAAAGATAATCAGCTCATATATGTATAGTGAGGGAACACTTAGTATACTCAGATTCTTTAGGAGTGGGCGACATGATTTTCTTCGTCCTACATTGCGCATGTTACTAATGACAGTCTTCTGAAGTTTTAGTATTCAACACATATGGTTTGAGTTACCCCAAAATACAATTCCACACCATATTGCTGACTCAAAGTAGCTGCAATATACTACTTTTCTTATGCCCATACTGGTAGCATTGTACAATATTCTCATTGCATATGCATGGGTTTCATGGTAATAGATTTTTGAATAAAGGGAAACATTAGTTTAGATTGCATTATATTTACTTTCATTCCAATTTATCCAAAGTGAGGAGGCCCTCCAGGATGTAGAACATGTCAGGAAAAACAATAATACATGACTTTTTTAAATTAATTTTTTTTTATTTTTTAAATTTTTAAATTTTATGTTCAACATGTGGTGTGTAAAGTTACCAACAATGAAATACAGGCAAACTCATCAGTATCTAGAGAAACACCCATTAGTGCTTTGAAGATTAAAAATAATGTTGTGATACACAGTTTTCTCAAAATGAAAGTGATGTAAATCGTAGGATAGATTATATTCGGATAGATTTAGACATCCTAACAAGGCTGTTAGGTGAATGTGTGTTGTAAAATAGTGGAGGGCTAGTTAGTTTACATGAAGACAGTGAGGTATCAAATGGCTAGTTAGGAAACTCATCATTAATTGTGCCAGTCATAAATATACTCATTCATTTTGGAATTCTGATAAGTGTAAAGATAATTATTTTGAAGTAAATGTTAGGTGGTTTTATGGATTGAGAGTTTTTGGCAAAGGACACAGTGCAGCAGAAAAAATGTGTGCTATGATGAATATTCCACACCCACCTTGTAAAATCGACAAGTATCAGGATTTATTGGAGCTGCTGTGGAATCTGTTGCTTGTGAGTCAATGAAGGGTGTTGCAAAAGATGATGTTGAAATAAATGATGGTATGACTGATATACCAGTAGTTCTTGATGGCACTTGGTTGGCAGAAGTGTGACTACAGTTCTAAGGGCTCTGTTGCTATGGTGACCAGTGTGGATACTAGAAAGGTAACAGATTTCCAGGTTTTAACTAAACAATGTTATAAGCTTGAATCAGGGAATGAAGAAGGGTATATCAAAAATGGCTCTGAGCACTATGGGACTTAACATCTGTCGTCATCAGTCCCCTAGAATGTAGAACTACTTAAACCTAACTAACCTAAGGACATCACACACATCCATGCTCGAGGCAGGATTCGAACCTGAGACCGTAGCGGTCACGTAGTTCCAGACTGAAGCACCTTGAACCGCACGGCCTCACCGGCTGGCAAGGGTATATCTGTGACAGAAATTATGAAGGGGCAAGTGGTGATATGGAGGCCTCTGCAGCTATTGAAATATTTAGTCAATCTGTGAATGAAATGGGAGTGTGTTACAGTAAGTTCTTAGGTGATGTAGACTCAAAAGCATTATCAGAAAACTGGAATGTGTTGGTTGTGTCCAGAAGAGGATTGGCCCCAGGTTGAGGAAGTTGAAACAAATTTTGAGAGACAAGAATCTTTATGATGGTAAAACCATAAGAGGCAGGCTGATAGGCAAAATGATTGATGAACTACAAGAATATTATGGGATGGCCATTAGAATTAATACTGAGGATTTGTTGAAAATGAGGCAGGCAGTATGGGCTACCTTCTTCCACAGACTGTCAACTGATGAAAACCAATACACCACCTTTGCCCTCCTGGACGTGGACGTGATTAATGATGCTATTACTGCAATGCCCAGTACTCAAACAGTTCATACAGCCACAAACATTCCATCCCAGCAGCAGTTATGGATATCATAAAACCTATTTACAGAGACCTGGCAAATCCTGAATTATTGAAGTGTGTACATGGTTAGACTCAAAATCCCAATCAATAATCTTATATGGACTTGCTTACCAAAAAATGTTTCTGTTGGAATGAAGAAACTAAAGTGAGGGGTCACTGACGCTGTTGTTGCTCTTAATGATGGCAACATTGGTAGGGTGAAAGTGCTACAGCATATGGGAATTAATCCTGGAGTAAACTGCATCAGAAAACTTGAACAGGGGACAAGGTTTGCACTGAAACTTCCCAACAGATTAACACTGTCTGCTGCACCGATACTTGAACTCGGGAACTTTGCCATTCACTGGCAAGTGCGCACACTCCACTGCAGAGTGAAAATATCATTCTGGAAGGTTTGCATTGATAAAGCAGAGTATGCAGCACAATTGGCCACTGAGTCCAGAAAGAAGAAAAGAAGAAGAAACTTGGAAAAAATCAAGAGGATGATATACGGTATGATGCAGGGTGCTTCTGAGTGACTAAAAATAAAAAATTAATTAAGAATATATTTAGTGAGTTACAGTCTTTTGAAGCTTTAGATGGCATTCCTGAAAATTTACATTTTCTGTTGCATTTTTCTATAAATCTCAGAAACCACTTTGAGTACAGTATTCAAATTTTCAGGGAGTAACAACATATATATCCTGAGTCTACTGAACTTAAACAAGAACATAATGTTATGTACATTAAAATTATTTAGGATAACGTACAAAAAAAGTTCACACAATTTTAACTGTGTAATTATAAAATTGTATTTCCAAAAGTAGTGGCTAAAATACAATTATTGTAGTTCAGTAGACTCAGAATACACAGTTTAATGTCCTGTACAAGTTTCATGTCAATGACTACAGTTGTTTCTGAAATAGAGGAAAGCCAAGTTACTAAATTTAACATTATTGGGATAGGGTGTTCCAACACCCCTTAATATATATTAGTGACTTGCCACTCTACATTCATGAAGAGGCAAAGCTAGTTCTTTTTGCTGATAATACAAGTATAGAAATCACACCCAATAAACAAGACTTAGCTGAGGAAATTGTAAATAATATCTTTCAGAACTTCCCCCATGTACCATGGACCTTGCCATTGGTGGGGAGGCTTGCGTGCCTCAGCGATACAGATAGCTGTACCGTAGGTAGAACCACAATGGAGGGGTATCTGTTGAGAGGCCAGACAAACGTGTGGTTCCTGAAGAGGGGCAGCAGCCTTTTCAGTAGTTGCAAGGGCAACAGTCTGGATGATTGACTGAGCTGGCCTTGTAACAATAACCAAAACGGCCTTGCTGTTGTGGTACTGCGAACGGCTGAAAGCAAGGGGAAGCAAGGGGAAACTACGGCCGTAATTTTTCCCGAGGGCATGCAGCTTTTACTGTATGATTAAATGATGATGGCGTCCTCTTGGGTAAAATATTCCGGAGGTAAAATAGTCCCCCATTCGGATCTCCGGGCGGGGACTACTCAAGAGGATGTTGTTATCAGGAGAAAGAAAACTGGCATTCTACGGATCGGAGTGTGGAATGTCAGATCCCTTAATCGGGCAGATAGGTTAGAAAATTTAAAAAGGGAAATGGATAGGTTAAAGTTAGATATAGTGGGAATTAGTGAAGTTCGGTGGCAGGAGGAACAAGACTTCTGGTCAGGTGACTACAGGGTTATAAACACAAAGTCAAATAGGGGTAATGCAGGAGTAGGTTTAATAATGAATAGGAAAATAGGAATGCGGGTAAGCTACTACAAACAGCATAGTGAACGTATTATTGCGGCCAAGATAGACACAAAGCCCGTGCCTACTACAGTAGTACAAGTTTATATGCCAACTAGCTCTGCAGATGACGAAGAAATTGAAGAAATGTATGATGAAATAAAAGAAATTATTCAGATAGTGAAGGGAGACGAAAATTTAATAGTCATGGGTGACTGGAATTCGAGTGTAGGAAAAGGGAGAGAAGGAAATGTAGTAGGTGAATACGGATTGGGGCTAAGAAATGAAAGAGGAAGCCACCTGGTAGAATTTTGCACAGAGCTCAACATAATCATAGCTAACACTTGGTTTAAGAATCATGATAGAAGGTTGTATACGTGGAAGAACCCTGGAGACACTAAAAGGTATCAGATAGATTATATAATTGTAAGACAGAGATTTAGGAACCAGGTTTTAAATTGTAAGACATTTCCAGGGGCAGATGTGGACTCTGACCACAATCTATTGGTTATGAACTGTAGATTAAAACTGAAGAAACTGCAAAAAGTTGGGAATTTAAGGAGATGGGACCTGGATAAACTGAAAGAACCAGAGTTTCAGGGAGAGCATAAGGGAACAATTGACAGGAATGGGGGAAAGAAATACAGTAGAAGAAGAATGGGTAGCTTTGAGGGATGAAGTAGTGAAGGCAGCAGAGGATCAAGTAGGTAAAAGGACGAGGGCTAGTAGAAATCCTTGGGTAACAGAAGAAATATTGAATTTTATAGATGAAAGGAGAAAATATAAAAATGCAGTAAATGAAGCAGGCAAAAAGGAATACAAACGTCTCAAAAATGAGATCGACAGGAAGTGCAAAATGGGTAAGCAGGGATGGCTGGAGGATAAATGTAAGGATATAGAGGCTTATCTCCCTAGGGGTAAGATAGATACTGCCTACAGGAAAATTAAAGAGACCTTTGGAGAAAAGAGAGCCGGTTGTATGAATATCAAGAGCTCAGATGGAAACCCAGTTCGAAGCAAAGAAGGGAAAGCAGAAAGGTGGAAGAAGCATATAGAGGGTCTATACAACGCGATCTACTTGAGGACAATATTATGGAAATGGAAGAGGATGTACATGAAGATGAAATGGGAGATACGATACTGCGTGAAGAGTTTCACAGAGCACTGAAAGACCTGAGTCGAAACAAGGCCCCCGGAGTAGACAACATTCCATTGGAACTACTGACGGCCTTGGGAGGGCCAGTCCTGACAAAACTCTACCATCTGGTGAGAAAGATGTATGAAACAGGCGAAATACCCTCAGACTTCAAGAAGAATATAATAATTCCAATCCCAAAGAAAGCAGGTGTAGACAGATGTGAAAATTACCGAACAATCAGTTTAATAAGTCACAGCTGCAAAATACTAACTCGAATTCTTTACAGACAAATGGAAAAACTAGAAGAAGCCGACCTCGGGGAAGATCAGTTTGGATTCCGTAGAAATATTGGAACACGTGAGGCAATACTGACCTTACGACTTATCTTAGAAGAAAGATTAAGGAAAGGCAAACCTACGTTTCTAGCATTTGTAGACTTAGAGAAAGCTTTTGACAATGTTGAGTGGAATACTATCTTTCAAATTCAAAAGTTGGCAGGGGTAAAATACAGGTAGCGAAAGGCTATTTACAATTTGTACAGAACCCAGATGGCAGTTATGAGAGTCAAGGGACAAGAAAGGGAAACAGTGGTTGGGAAGGGAGTAAGACCGGGTTGTAGCCTCTCCCCGATGTTATTCAATCTGTATATTGAGCAAGCAGTAAAGGAAACAAAAGAAAAATTCGGGGTAGGTATTAAAATCCATGGAGAAGAAATAAAAATGTTGAGGTTCACCGATGACATTGTAATCCTGTCAGAGACAGCAAAGGACTTGGAAGACCAGTTGAACGGAATGGATGGTGTCCTGAAGGGAGGATATAAGATGAACATCAACAAAAGCAAAACGAGAATAATGGAATGTAGTCGAATTATGTCAGGTGATGTTGAGGGTATTAGATTAGGAAATCAGACACTTAAAGTAGTAAAGGAGTTTTGCTATTTGGGGAGCAAAATAACTGATGATGGTCGAAGTAGAGAGGATATCAAATGTAGACTGGCAAAGGCAAGGAAAGCGTTTCTGAAGAAGAGAAATTTGTTAACATCGAGTATAGATTTAAGTGTCAGGAAGTCATTTCTGAAAGTATTTGTATGGAGTGTAGCCATGTATGGAAGTGAAACATGGATGATAAATAGTTCAGACAAGAAGAGAATAGAAGCTTTCGAAATGTGGTGCTACAGAAGAATGCTGAAGATTAGATGGGTAGATCACATAACTAATGAGGAAGTATTGAATAGGATTGGGGAGAAGAGAAGTTTGTGGCACAACTTGACCAGAAGAAGGGATCGGTTGGTAGGACATGTTCTGAGACATCAAGGGATCACCAATTTAGTATTGGAGGGCAGCGTGGAGGGTAAAAATCGTAGGGGGAGACCAAGAGATGTATACACTAAGCAGATTCAGAAGGATGTAGGTTGCAGTAGGTACTGGGAGATGAAGAAGCTTGCACAGGATAGAGTAGCATGGAGAGCTGCATCAAACCAGTCTCAGGACTGAAGACCACAACAACAACATCTTTCAGAAGATTATTAAGTGGTTCTCTGCAAATAGACTCTCACTAAATTTTGAGAAAATCTAGTATACACAGTTCTGTACAGTGAATGGCATAACACCATTGATAAATATGGACTTTGAACAGAAGTCTGTTGCTAAGGCAAAATATTCCAAATTTCTGGGTGAGGGCTTTTATGAGAAATTGAATTGGAAGAAACACATTGATGATCAGCTCCAATGTTTAGGTTCAGCTTCTTATGCTATTAGGGTTATTGCATATCACTGCTTTCATATGAGATCATATTTTGAGGTAATTCATCATTAAGAGAAAAAGTATTCTTTTCACAAAAGCATGTACTCAGAATAATAGCTGGAGCCCACCCAAGATCACCTCACAGGCCCTTATTTACCCTTTGGGATATTCACATTACCTCCACAATACATATATTCACTTATGAAATTTATAATTAATAATCCATCCCATTTCAAAAATAATAGCAAAGTGCATGGCTACAACACTAGAACAAAGGATGATCTTCACTATTCTGGGTTAAATCTTACTTTGGCACAAAAAGGGGTGAATTATGCTACCACAAAAATCTCTAATAATTTACCAAAAAGCATTAAAAGTCTGATAGATAGCCAACCAGCATTTAAAAACAAATTAAAAGAATTTCTTAATGACAATGCCTACTCAATAGATGAATTTTTAGATATGAAGTAGTAACTGAAAAAAAAGACATGTCATGTAAAGAAAACTTATGTTAAACTGACACATTCCACATCATTACAAAATGTCGTATTATGATCTACGGAACAAATATTAATGTAATGTAATGTAATGTAATGTCATGTCAAAGAAAATAGCAATTGGCATAATTTGTCTTTTACATTTTATACCACCTGATTGTTGAACTGTAAAAATTGCATGTCATGTGGACATAAACTTATGAAATACAAATTGAGATTGAATATCTATCATATTTTGAGAGGGAAGAGTGTACTTGTTCTTGCATGCATAAGATTTTCAAATACCTCTAAGGAGGTTTCAAGTCGAGTGTCTGATTCATAATTATCAATCCATGCCTTCTTATCTTTCTTGTAAAGAGGTTCAGCAGTAGCATATTTCACAGCCAGACAGGAAATATCCCTTGTGATGTATGTGAAGAACAGGATTTTTAATATGTTCCCAGAGATATGCTTAACTACATGAGAATTTTTGTTTCTGAGAGGGTTAGTTACATTCTTAATTTATTGGGCAGATTATAGTGTTATTGTGATTGGCCTGTATTTATGAGACTTTAGCATTGCTTCTTGCATATATTCTATTTCTTTATTCCTTGAGCTGCCAATGCCAATCTTCTCAGTTACTTCCAAGAAATGATCATTAAATACATTGGCTACCTGACTGCTATTGTTTGTTATTTGGATGCATCATTAATAACAAAGTACTCATTTTTGTTAAAAAGTTTTGCATATAATTTTAATTTCATTATTTGAATGATTAATTTCTGACATTACAAAGAGGTTTATTTAATTCTTTAACATCTTTCCTTAAAAAGCACAGTATTTCTCATAATATGAAATAAATATCATTTCTATGTTTCTTCTAATCATTCTGTACAATTTCCTTTCACTTGCACATAATATTTTGATGCCTTTAGCCATCCAAAGACTTTTTAATGTCATTAGTGCTATATTTTATAGCTTACTACAGAAAACAGCTGATAAACATCGATAGAAATCCATCTGTAAATACATTAAATTTTCAGTTGACATTGTCACATTATATGCTTCCCTCCACTCAGCCAGTAGGTCTGCCTTGAAACTATGTTGCCCGTTCATTACTTTCTATAAGTTCTCTTTATATGGGCCAGAAGTACCACACTTTGGTGCACACTCATATAGCCACTAAAGTGTACAAAAATGTTTATCTGGAGTGCTGATTCTAGGCCTTCAAACAAACTCATTTTTAAGTTAACCCTAGAGTGGGCATCATAATTTTTGTAATACAAGCAGGTGTGGGACATAATTTCTACACATATGAATAATACCTGTTTTTATGATACCAAGGTAAACATATATGAGCAAACTCACACTGTAATCTTAGTTTAATTCAACAATGATAAAAGAAACTTATATTATGTGAGCTACATCCCTGTATAATTAAACAACAACAAAATACACTTCCTTTACATCACACTGTTGCTATGTACAAAAGTTGCCCCACATTAATGATCCACTCAAAGGATTAAATGGCACAGAAGTATCAGATTGCAGCCCAATTCTTAATCAATTACTAATTATCTTGTGGCAGTTATCGACTGCAAGAGTCGACCGCCTCATCTTTGAGAACGAACTTCTTTGAAAACTGTTGATCTCATTATGTTCCAAACACTGTATTCGAGCGGGTGTGTTTGTACCTACATGATCAAAATAAAGTTAATTCATTATAAACGAGCAGATACTTAATGTTGGGTTCGATATTACTGTATTTAACATCTCGATCCCCATTATCTCATAGACAACTACCTCATTGGAGGACTTGGTAGTGTGAAGTCTGGGGGATTTTCTTGCATGGATTGTAAATTTTTTTCTGACTGAGCTTGCTGTTTATTTTGTATTAATGCTGCTCACTTGGAAATATGACAACACTACTTATCACAGTGTTAGACGAAGCAATAATGAAGGAATAGGCATGGGTTCACAACTGTAAAACAAAAATGGGATGCTAAAAGGCACAGGTACATTTTGTTGGTGAGCTTTGTACCCAGGGGTGCCCAGTCAATGTTTAAGAGAAAATGTTTACATCAGTTTATTCCTTCAATGTACATACATCAATATGAATTGTGAATTGATAATCATTTATAAAAATTTCATGTAATCCCTATCAGTAGGTGCTCTCATTTATTTATAATCTGCTAATGGTTCTCCATTAACATTTAATATCTTATGAATTTTGCTGTTTTTGTTATATAACACCCTTAATAATACATTTGAATTATTGAAATTTTTTGGTGTGTAACAAATTTATTAGCTTCCATCATCACATTTCACATTTATACTTGCAGGTACTTGAGTAGGTATCAAATTTTTAGCCATCTACAATGCGGACATTCTTCATTTGTTCAGAACTTCATAAAATGTCCCTTTTATTCAGATGCCCCAAGATGATGTATATATAAGATATATAAGTGTAATAGATGTGACAAAACTTTTGGTTATGCATCAAGTTTTATAAAGTTGACTTAGGACATGGCTTGTTTTAGGCAAACATTTAAATAATATTATATGTAAGTACCACAAAACGTTGCATCCTGTAGGATGACCATATCTAATATAATTTACTAGCACATTATAATATTTACTTTTGGCAGTTCTGAAGAAGACGTTATTACTAATGTTGAAACCTAGGTAAACGATAAAGTTAACCTGCAACTGTAGGCTGTATATTTTTATATAAACAATATCAGTTGCTGTTTCTGCATAAAAATGTTAAAAATTACCAAGATGATGTGTCAAATATTAAATACTGTTGGTAGAACTAACCCAAATCTGGTAATCATGTTTACTTTAATTTCTGTCTGTTGCTGCAGTAGTCCTATTTTTGGTACGACACCCTGAACGAGTGGGTGTGCAACTATACCAAATTCATCTGTAAATCTGTACAAAAGCAAAATCCTAAAATGTAGTGTGTTGTTATATAATATGAAATTTGATCTGATTACCATAACTCACCTTTCAGCTTTTGTTTTTGTTATTTCATAGCACTTGCTTGATAGTTTCTTTTTGTTTTCTTCTACATTTTTCTTAATTAAGCCAACTCTATTGTTAATCATACCCTCTATTTCATTACTTAAGCAGTTCACCTCTGAACTCACTTCCTGGGCCTTTTGCATTGCATCATCATCATCTGAAAGAACAAATTCTTCATCCAGTATAGCAGATTATGGTTAACAATAAATAGCATTTAAGCTGTCGTTACATTTAAAAATTAGAATATTCTGACCATGAAGTTCAATTTTACTAGTCATGGATGTACTCAATGTGGTATGTCCACGTCTTCCTGCAACATTTGAACTGAGTTACCTAACGTTATAGTGAAAGTTGCAATAACTGAAAAAAGTAGAAGTTGACAGACCAATGATTGCACCTTGGACCTTTGCTTTGGTAGTACAACACCTAGCCACTTAGGTCGAGGTCACAGCTAAAGCAGAACAACCATGAAGGAACTGCAAGTGCAGGGATCTGAGAACTATTTTTTTCAAAAATCAATTTCTGAATTTATTGGTCTTTGAACCTTTACAAACATTGCCCAAATGTTCCATTTTCATAGCTTCACAACTGTATTGTCTCCTCCTGTCTAGGTACAAATCTCATAAATATCCATCAAATGAATAGATGATAATGTGAACTGTGTAAGATTTTTGAGAAATGCAACTAACATTCAGATGAAATCATTAGTAAGTTTACACTTTCATAATTTTAGGAGATAATTCTCTATTCAGTACATCAACCATTTGTCGTACATAATATAATAAATATAGTGACACTTTCTGATACACCAAGATACTTTTTTAACAGAAATAAAAAACGCAGTTTTGACTACATATAAGTACTCCTTAAATTATTTACTGGAATGGAAACAAGTTGAACTCAGACATTTGCGTTATGTTGAATAGTAAAACTAACATACTTACGTATGATCTTCAGGTTCTATGAATATGTCAACCACCTTATTCTGTTGTGAGGTTTTTTCAAATACAATACTCCAGTTCAATATTTCCTAAACATTAACAAACAGTAAGACATGGAATTTGTAAAATAAATAAATAAGTACATAAATAATTAAATAAAATTGTATTTCTTTAGGTAATGAAATACAAGGTAATGGCTCTGTGTTGTATATGAGCAATTGATTAGGAATGTCTGCCACTATTGTGTTTTAGACTACTGCTTCTTAAGTGAAATGTATACATTTAAATTATATACAACCTGTAGGAATAGCAATAAACATTCTAGAGTAGTGTGGAAATTAACTGGGACCAGCTCATGTTTTAAAAAGAATTTACGCTCGTTAGCTGTAATGAATTTCATCTGCCAAATTGTTGGACTCTTAGTGCACCGATGTTGCCTTAACTATGAACAACAGTCGTCAGTCCCCTCCAGTTCAGTTGAGTGCTTGTATATGTTGAAACAGCATTTGTTATTCCTGTGCTCTCAAAAGGAAAACTTTGTGTTTGTGTTAAAATTGATATTTCACCTAACAAGCTGGCAAAAATAGTTGCTTTTCATGAACATACATCTGTGACTATAGGAGACTGTGCCTCTGTTGCTGGCGTGGGAACATTTAGTATTTCAAGACATCTCAGGGCATATAGTAATACTGCGCCATTGTTTCCAAAGAGAAAAGACAGATGTAAATGGAAACTAAAATCCACCCCTATAAGTGACCAAACCATTTATTAACAGTAGAATTTGTCCTCACAAGTTAAGTATGGACATTCATGGAGATTTATTGGCTGCTGGAGCTGAAACTGACTGTTCAGCAGTATGGCATAGTCTTCTTGATCGTGAGTGGAAGGCGTGAAATACAATGAAGAAGAAACATTTGTTAACACCTACCATTAAGAAAAAATGATTGGCATGGGCCAAAATATATACATCTTGGACCTTCAATGACTGGAAACATGTAATTTTCAGTAACAAATCACGTTTTACTGTTCAAGGATACAGAGCAAGAGTTGTTAGGGGAAGTGCCCATGGTTCAGTGAGAGCTGACCATCTCAAGGAGATTGTAAAATACTCTGCCCACAACAAAAAAAATGTTTTGTGGTTTCTTCATTGCAAGGGGCCCTGGGGCACTAGTTCCTGTTGATGGCATGTCAATTTCAACCAAATACATGGAAATCCTTAGGTGCAGGATTGTGCCATTCCTACAGACCTTTGTAAATGAAGGAGGAACATATCAATATGATCTGGCTCTGTGTCACACTTCTAAAGCAGTCAATACATTCATGGAAGAAACAACATTAATGTGCTTTAGTGACCCCGCAATAAACCAGACTTAAACCCCATCGAGAATTTGTGGAGTAATGTGAAAATGCATCTTGGCAACATGGACTATTCAACAAAAGACTGCATGTTAGTAAATGTTGTAAAAGAGTGGTCTCATGACAAACATTGAAATATTTGCTCTAACCTGGTCAAATCTATGCCACAACATGTTCAGAAGCTCATTAAAGCAAAAGGAAGACACATTAGTTATTAATATTCAGTTAGCTACTAACTGTAATATACATATAGTAATAAATGTGCACAGTTATAGTTTAATCATCTTGTCCTAACTAATTAGCATGTCACTGTATTATATTTTAATTATAATTTAGTTGATAGAAAACCTGTTTACAAAACTGTATAATGGAATGTCCAGAATGGAATAACAACAACATTATGAAAGAGAGAGACTGCTACTCACCATTTAGATGATGATGAGTTGCAAACAGGTAATGAAAAGACTGCTACACATTTAAGTTTTTGATCAAAATGTGTTCTTCCAAAACATCAACTAGTTTGGAAGGCGTTCTTTTGGCCAAATGCTTAAACGTATAGCAGTCTTTTGTTGTACCTGTCTGTGACTAAACACCTCCACTATATGGTAAGTAGCAATCGATCCTCTTCATATGATAATATTATTGCTTAAAAGAATTGAGAGTCAGAGGAAGCAATTTTGTATACATTATTATTAAACCAAATATTCCAGTTTGTTACAGGGTTACCAAAATCTTCAACAACTGCAAATTTATTTGGAGCCTGCACATACAAAGCTGCTAAGTCTGTTTTACTACATTAGTAATTGGATCTAAGTGTTAACTCAGCTAATATTGCTTTTCATTTAGACTCAATGCTTCAACCCATCTAAGGAATTCTCATAATGACATTGCTGAGAGTACACTATATTGTAAAGCTAGCACAAACTGTACCAAGTGCTTATAACATTGATGAGAAAGTTGCTTTTAGCTCTAATGCATTGTTATTAAACCCCAATTTAACATGAACAAATAGCTTTTTTTAACTGAGCAGTATCATAGTGTTGTTGATTACTAGTCCTTTTCACAGTGTTTTGTAGAAAGATGAATATTATATTAGGCAAGTCAGTTGAGAGATGTGATTTGTGAACATATTATAGTTTAATTAATGAAACAGTTAAGAACTGTATTAGAGTGTATAAAGTCAGCCTATTTTCTTGAAGTTATTTCATCATCATCATCATCATCATCATCATCATCTTGGACAGTTTCCATCCTCTGGCCAGGGCTGTATGGAACATAGGACTCTCCATCATCTGTCTTGCCACCATCTCTTCACCTTGGTCCAGTCTTCTCCTTTCCTCTGGGCGCATTCCTCTACTCCTTTCAGCCATCTGTCTCTCAGTCTTCTCTTGGTCTCTTTCCTTCCAGTTTCATCTCGTGTATCCTCCTGGGTATCCTCTTCTCCTCCACTCTCTTAACATATCCATACCATATCAGGCTTGATTTCTCTGCCTCCTCCTGTAATGGTTCCACCTCTCTGATCATCTCATTTCTTAACCTGCCTGTCTCTGTCACTCCAATGCCGTTTCTCAAGAATTTCATCTCACTAGCTTTTACTTTGCTTTTCTCTCTTCCTTTCATAACCCAGGTTTCTGATGAATATGTCTGGATCGGGACATAGAATGACCAGTATATAACCTCTTTACTGATTTGGAGTACGTCGTTGATCCATATCAGGCTACTGACACTCTTCTGAAATGTTTCCGATTTTCTCCCCCAGGCGTTTATTTCTCTGTCATTTTTTTCCATCTTCCTGTATCAAGCTTCTTAGGTACTTTAAACTCTCCATTCTCCTCAATCATTCCCCACTAACTGTTATTCCAGTTGTTCCTCTCTCCTCCTTTCTTGCTGTGATAACCATCTCACTCTTTCTTATACTAAATTTCATACCATATTCTTGTACTGTTTGTTCCAATATGTCCAACTGCTCTTGTACTTCCTCCTCCTTACTCTCCCAAATCATCAGATCACCTGCAAACACCATAGCTTTCATCTTTCCTTCACCAATTACTTGTGCTACTGTACTCATTATATCATCCATCACTACAATGAATAATAATGGTGAAAGTGCACTTCCCTGCCTCAAGCCATTCTTCTGTTCAATCCAAGCTGATCTCTCTCCTCCCACTTTCACACAGCTCAGACTTCCATGGTACATTTCTCTTATCCTCCAAATAATCTGTTTTGCATCTCCTCTGTTACCCAGGGCTTTCCACACTTTGCTTCTATGTACACTATCATATGCTTTTTCAATGTCCAGGAAGGTCATTAGCAGATCTGTTCCATATTCACAGTGCTGTTCCTGCAGTTGTCTCAAAGCAAAAATTAGATCCACTGTGGACTTTCCTGTTCTGAAGTCATGTTGCTCTTCTCTCATTCTTCCTTTTGCCCTTCTTAAAGATCGGAACAATTATTCCTTCTTCCAGTTTTCTGGGATCATCTTCTGTCTCCACACAATTTTCATTACTCAATATAGCCATTGTATCCCCACCTCTCCTGCTGCTCTCACTATCTGTACACTTACCTCATCCAGAGCTGGTGACTTCCCTCCCTTCAAATTGCCCAATGCCTCTTCCACTCCCCCCCCCCCCCCCCCCAAAATAAGGTCTTTTTCTATTTGCTGTTCCTCCTATTTTTTCTCATTGGCTTGTTCTTCCTCATCCAGGTCTATATTCAGGTTCAGGAGTTCTTCAAAAATACTCCTTCCACATTATTGAGTTCCTCCTCTTTCTTTACATTTGTCCACTTTTGTTCACCTTTTGAGCATAATCTGTAGAACCATTCTTCCTCTTACTTTTAATCATCCTATATAACACTTTTTTTTTAACCTTCACTATCCTCCTCCATCATTCTGATCCACTGTTCCACTCACTTTCTTCTTTCCTCCACCACCACTCTTTTTGCTTCTTTCTTTATTGTCTCATACTCTTTTCTTGACTCAACTGTTCTCTTATGGAACCATACCCTAAAAGCTCCATTCTTCTTCTGTACTATATCCTTTGTTTTATCATTCCACCAGGGTGTTTCTTTCCATCTCTTTTGTTGCTTGTCCTCCCACATATTGCTTCTGCCACACTTACTAATGTTCCCTTGAATCTACCCCATTCCTCTTCTACCATTTTTGGTTCATCCTTTGGAATGCTTTGCTCTACTACTTGCAGATACTGTAGCCTGCTTTCTTCCTCCTACTTCCACACCCTTATGTGTCTTTCCTGCTTTCCTGTCCCTTTATTATCCTAAGTCCCTCTCAGGTTCATTACCAGCAAATGGTGGTCACTATTCAATGCCTCTGATGGTATTACCTTAATGTCAATGATGTTCCTATTCATCTCACTATCGTACAGGAAGTAATCAGTTACCGACTTTCTCTTTAAGTCTTGACTGTACCAGGTAATTTTGTGGCTCTCTCTTTTCCTGAACAAAGAGTTCCCAACCAGCAAGCCGTTCCTTTGACAGAACTCCAACAGTCGTTCACCTTCCTCATTTCGGCAGCCCCAACCCTCTGGTTCAAGTGCACTTTCGCAGCCTTGTCTTTCTCTTCCAACATGTGTGTTTAAATCCCCAATTACTATCATATTCTTCATTCCCCTCTGCTTCTACGTTTCCTCTTCAAACTCTTGCTTCTCCTCAGAAGTGCAACCCACCTGTGGCGCATACACTTTTATTACCTCTATGGTTGTACCCTCGAGTGATATTTTGGTCTTCATCATCCTATCATTTATTCTCTTCACTTCCTCTTTTAATCCACCTCTTACTACTATTCCAACTCCATTTCTCCTTCCCTCCTCATTTCCACTCCAGTACAGTCAGTAGCCTTTCCTCAGTTCTCTTCTTCCTTCTCCTTTCCATCTCATTTCATTTCAGCTAACCCCAATAGATCTAACTTCCTTCTATCCATCATGTCTACCATCTCCTCCACCTTTCCAGTCAATGTTTGTATATTTAATGTCCCAAATTTTAGTCCTTGTTTATAGACAGTTTGTTGTCAATTCAATCCGTCCTTTCTGAGGTCCATTCTATTTTTGAAAGCAGAAATCACATTCCACTACTGGCTTGATAGGCCTATGATAGCTTCACCAGAGCCCCGTTAGCCATCACTTTTCAGGATTCCTGTAGGACCTTTACAGCTACTGTAGCAGTCCCAGGGCACACGCAGTCCCCACTGTACCTCGCTTCTGAAGGCAATCCCATACTTCAAGCCGTTGCCCATCTCCCACGACTTGTGCGACAGGTTGGTCTCGAACTATACACAATAAAATCACAATAACTTTGGAATGGTTTGCAGTAGGATTTTCAAACTTCACCGTTGGCCATGGGGCATATTTGGAATTGGTATGGTTTGGTTTAGTGATGAAGCCCACTTTCATTTGGATGGGTTTATCAAAAAGCAAAATTGGTGCATTTGGGGGACAGAGTCCACATTTCATAATCAAGAAGTCTCTTTACCCTCAATAGTTGCCTGTATGTTGTGCAATGTCCAGTCACAGAAAAACTGATATGATATTCCTTGATGGCGTGGTGACTACTGAATGGCACATGAAGGTTTTGGAAGATGATTTCATCCCCATTATCCAAAGTGACCCTGATTTTGACAAGATGTGGTTCATGCAAGATGAATCTTGACCCCATCAAAACAGGAGTGTTTGATGTCCTGGAGGAGCACTTTGGGGACCGAATTTTGGCTCTGGGGTATCCAAAGGCCACTAGCATGGGTCTTGATTGGCTGCAATATTCTTCAGATCTGAACATATGCAACTCCTTTTTGTGGGGCATTATTAAAGATAGAGTGTATAGAAATAGCCCCAAAATCATTTCTGAGCTGAAAACATCTATTCAGAAGGTCATTGAAAGCACTGATATTCTGACACTTCAGCAGGTCGTGCAGGATTTCACTATTTGTCTATGTCACATTATCGCCAATGATGGGAGGCATATGGATCAGGTCATAACCTAAATCTGAATATCTGTAGTGATGTTTACATGATGAATAAAGTGTGTGTGTGTGTGTGTGTGTGTGTGTGTGTGTGTGTGTGTGTGTGTGTGTGTGCGCATACCATAGTTTGTAACCAATGTATGTTGATTTTTCATATAGTTCAATAATCGTCACCCTGTATATACACAAGAACTTCAGAAAGAAGTTGTAGTTTCTGGATTGATAAAAATTAAATCGCTCATAGTATGTCTCTGAACTCCTGTTTTTATGTAGTTTACATCAGGAAAATTTAGTTATGCCCACTTTGTACTTTGAAAACTCTCACAATGTGTTGACCTACATACAATATTGCTAGTACGCTTTAGATGTGTCCACACTCACTGCTGCCCTGCAGCATAATCTTCTAGGGAAATGCAGTTAAAATAAAAAAATTTATTTATTCTACAGACATTTGCAGTAGGAGTATTATGTAAAGGTAATTGCGAAGTATTTTGAAAAAGTTTTTTTGCAGGGACTTCATGCTTTTTGCGCTTATGTGGAAATTCATTTACTGATGAATGGTGTTCGCGATTAATAATAAAAGTGGAGTCTGTTTATACTGTGAAATTCACAACCACAGTGCTAGAAACAAAAAGTATTTCCATGGAAATTATATGAACCTGGCTGGGGTTGTTAACTACTACTACTACTACTACTACTACTACTACTACTACAAGTTAGCAGAATATTTAAACTTTGGGACATAAGTTACGAACACTAAAAGTTTATATCGAAATAATTTTTAATTTCTTTGGTTCATAAGCCATTATAATGGTCTCTGAAATCAGTAAAGGCAAATACGTACTTGAAAGAGGAAGAATAACAGCTTTGTTCAGAGAAGTTACTTTCCTGCTGAGGTAAATAGCAATTAAATACAAATAAATCTGTCTATATTGAATTTGATCTAGGGAGGCAAAAAACTCATGAAAACCAAATCTTAATGGGTGACAAATACATTAAAAAACAATACTCGACCAAATTTCTTGGCTTGACACTTGATGCAGAGTTAAACTGGTCTGATCATGTGAATGATATTTGCAAAAAGCTATGTACTACCATATATGTCCTAAAAAAACTGACACCTTTTTGTAGCACCAGCACTCTGAGGCAAATATATTTTGCACTATTTGAATCCCATCTAAGTTATGGGATAGAGGTATGGGGATCCAGCAGTAAAGGTAATATGAAAAGTGTATTTATCTTACAAAAGAAGGAACTTTATGTGCTGAAGATAATCATTTTGGCAGTAAACAGTAACAAAACACTTAATAAAGAAATACACGATCACAACACTAGAGGTAGAGAGACCCCACATCATCTCTCATAGAACAACACTTTATGAGAGAAGCCCTCACTATGTAGGCATAAAACTACTGAATGGCTTCCATCCTAGTATCTCCAAATTGCCCATTCCAAAACTAAAAATGAAATTAAAATGATGGCTCCTAAACAATCCTGCATATTCAATAGATGAGTTTCTAGATTTAGTACACTCGTATGATGGAAGACCATCTATCTAAAAATATTTGTAATCTCAGATCTTAGACTGTGTCACAAACTGTATATAGTTGAATGTCAGATATGAATACTGTGTTACAAACTGTAGATTCCTTGATCTAAGTATGGCAATAACACATTTTTTTTATGTATAGTCCATATATGTAACTCTGTTCTCTCAACTAAATTTAGAAAAAGTTGTGTAGATAAAAGTGCCAGCCAATAATATGTAACCCTAGTAAGTAAGGCTCTGACTTATCCAGAAGATTAGAACAAAAAAAAAAAAAAAAATTTTGTAATCAGTTGATGTCGGATCAAAATAAATATATAAAAGTATCTGGAAAAAATTCCCATACTTATCAGAGTTAATTGATTAGCACTCATTGTGATCTGTCATTAGTACTGTATACACAAGTTGCTTCCAGTGACTGTTTCAGTTTGTTAATTACTAACTTGGTTCATATTGCATCAATGGGCATGTTGGCCTTGGCTGTATGTAGCATTTCAAACTGATCCACAGCCTCATGCAACCGATACAACACGCAGTTCACCTGAACAATTTTCAGATTTAATTGGTGAATTAGGTTGAAATTTTTAAGTGCTAAGTCTCCAGTTAGCTTAATGAACTTAAAAAAATATTTGTCATTAACATTAGAGCCAGTCTGACTGTATGGTGATGATATCTTTTTGCAGATTATTGTAATAACTACAAATTTTTCAGAGGCATCTTAGAAAAAAAAGTTTAAAAATTTAAAACTTCAGTTTTCCTTTTGCTGTCTTTTTTAGCCACATCAGATTGGTCAATGAGTGACTGGATAGAGTCCTTCAATCCACTTAGCCACTTCATGTGGGACAAGAATTTTCTCAGGTTCCCAGCAAGTTCCTTCACTAAGCCACGATGGTGGAAATTATATGCTTTGACATCAATCTTATTATTATTTCTGCATTCTTTTTTGACCTGAGAATGCAACAATCTTTGCTTCCACACCAATCCCTGAATTTTGTAATTCAACCACAGTAGTCTTTTCCATCCTCAATACCCTTATTTTTCACATCCTTCTCAAGAGCATGGTTTGCAAACAATTTAACCTTCATCCAAAATTCCTCTACATCCACCATATTTGAACTAAATTATGTCCATTCATTGATTAAGTAGAATGTTAACAATGTTATCAGCTCTTCCCATAATGAAAACTCTCCTAACTTTCTTGATGGATTTATGAACTTCAGTGGTCATAGTCACTATGATGACATGATTGCTAGTCCCTATCTCTATACTGACACTGCTGATAAGATCAGGCATGCTTGTAGCTATAGGGACTAAAATACTTTCATAGAGAGTGAATTGTTGAACTAGCAGCTGAAGACAGTCTTGGAAAAATGTGTCCATGACTACTTCTCAAGACAGATTGTCCACAGTACCTGCAATAAATCCACGAACATATCAGTCTATACTCTGTAGGTCAATGTTGCCTCCAACTAATATTATGTGATTGCAGTATTTCCATGCTATGTAACACAGACTTACTTTGAATGATTATACAACTGTTACAAGAAAATTGGATGGCCAATAAAAACATCCAATGATTAACTTGAGTTCACCATGGCTAATCATGTATGTCCAGATAACTTCACAGTCAGACTTAATTTTACCTTCACAGAGACAATATTTTTGTCTATTTCAACAAACATTGCCTCTTATATGGGGTCTAAGCTGTCTTTTTGAGATAAATTCATGCCTCATTAAATATTTTATCTACTGGCCATAGAACCAAGTCAGTCAAAGCTACTTGTTCATGGAATGAGTCAGTATGTATTTACAGAATACTGCATGGAAAATCTGTAAACAAAAGAGTATAGAACTGCCCCAAAGTAAGATACTACAGGAAATTATAGAGTGAATTAACAAGTTTTCATGTTTCAGTATCTGAGACAGTGGATGTTATTCTTAAACATTTTCCATGCAAGATCTTGACACTTCCCAGTAGGCTTTTCATCCACCATAGTCCTGCAAAGACAAAGTGGTAGACTTCACTGACTGTTCAACTACTGTGTGACAATAAAATTTTACATCTACAATGGTTCCATATCAGAAACTGTATGCACTATGTTTAGTTGCTCCAAACTAACATTTTGCCATGGATGCAGGCCAGTAAAGGCTGTATTATACTAGGGAAGACTTTCAACTGGTGATACAACAGACTTGTAGAAATTGAACACACCAACACAGATGTGGACTATTTGAACATTCATGCATAGCACCTGTATCCCTTCAGGCTTGATGTTGACCTTGATGGTGATGGAATCTTCCAGCAGGCTAACTGTCCATATCACAGTACCAGAATCACGCTACAGTGGTATGAAGAGCACGACAGTCAACTTAAGTTGATATCTCTCCAGCCAAATTTTCATGATATGAACCACAATGGAAGACATCTGAGATGCTATTGGACACCAGCTCCACTCCCACAAACCGCCATAGTTTATGAGAATTGTGTGACTTGTGGCTAGTGCCACACACTTCTAGAAACCTACCAAAGACTTGTTGAATCCAAACTGTGTAAAAGTTGATTTGTGGGGGAGGGACCGGACAGCAAGGTCGTCAGTCCCCTTACATTAGGGAAGGATGGGGAAGGAAGTAAGTCATATCCTTTCAAAGGAACCATCCCAGCATTTCCCTGAAGTAGTTTAGGGAAATCACAAGAAACCTGGATCAGGAAGGCCGGATGCGTGTTTGAACCATTGTCCACCTGAATGCGAGTCCAGTGTCCTAACCACTGCACCACCTCACTCAGTATGACAAGATGTCTATGAGCTGCAGTGAGTACAGAAATGAGATGACTGAAATATGCTTCATATTTAAATTTTTGTCAAGTTACATTTTGTCATATTCTTTACACAGATTTGACTGGAGTCCTGCTCTGTTCTAAAACTCTTGCTGACATAAACATAACTTCTTCACAACTTTTGTGAATGACTTAACATACCTTTTTTGGCTTTCCCCATAACCAATGTGAGAGCTGCAACTTTTGCTGGATCAACTGAAACTTCTAACACTCTCTTTTTGTGATTCTTTACTTCATGCTCGAGTTTTGGGTGTTCTCTCTGAAGTGTCTGAAAATAATTATCTTAAGTGGCAAGAAACTGTTCATGAATAGCAAATATGTGAATAAAATATTTATGCAAAAATATCAGATTATAAAAAAAAATATAGACATTTTGTTATTTCATGATAAATTTGGAATCAAGTCAAGTTACACAAAACCAAGTAAAAAAAGTTAATTTTATCCTAATGAAAATGCAAGTAAAATTTTTGAAAGGTTTATCCATACACCTTAACAGTATTAATCAGCAGGGCTTTGATATCTGTGTCTTTCCCAAGAGACTGATTCAGAATTTATTTACTGTTCAAAATAGCTGTAAGGTCTATGTTGTGAAAATCATGAGACAAACTTTTAAGAGAAACATTTATTACATCATCTCCTCATATGCACTCTAATCAAAATAATGGGACATCTCTGATTCATTACAAAGTGTATAAAATGACTGTTCTCAAATCTAGACATTCAGGATGAGATGTTTTATTTTAGAAATGGGCAAAAGTAGGACATGGAGACAATTTCAAAGAGAAGTAAGACTAACTCAGGATATTACCTCTGATATAGCATGCCTGAAAACATCTTACCATAATTTCAGTTTCCAACTTTTGTGTTTTGGTTTTCATATTATTTATCTCTGGTGTAAGGAAACACATTTTTTGTCAATCTCATGAATTTTCCTAGTAAACTCTTCAAGTTTTTTCTGGCATTCTTGCATCTTTTTTCCAAGGTCCTCCACAGTTTTCTGAGTAACTGGAGCTTCAGGTACTTTTTGACTCCTTAGACCTTTTTTCACAGTATGGCCACCACCTGTCATTTCACCTGTAAAAATCACAAATCCAAGTTAGGACAAAAAAAATACTGACAGCTCTTGCACATTTCATTGCAAATATGTTGTTAATGAATTCTCTACAGAAATGTTGATTTAGCAAGTGTTATGAAATATTTACTATGTATACAAAAATACTTCTGTCAGTCAGTGTACTGTGCTTTATGATGTGTAGCAGCAGAGCCACTCAGAAACACACAAAAAAATGTACAGTTTAACAAATCAAGTTCCCAAATTCCAACATTTATTTCTAAGAAAGAATTTAATCTGCAATGTATGGATTAGGTGTTGTCATATGTATGGGAATTACTGATTAACACTGATTTTAAAGATCAAGATAGTTGTTTGTTAGTGTGTTTTGTAAAATTACAGTAAGAGATGTCTGATTAAGAATAAGTATGTCTGTATTAGATTAAGATTACTGGAGTCATCAAGGCCATTCCAAAATAGGAGATCAGAGATACAATGCACAGAGCAGACAAAGGTGGTAGTTTTTAGGTTACTGTAGCTAAATAGTAGCACTGGAGCCCTGAAAATTGCAGACACACTGAGCAGCTGTTACAGGGGAGAACTTTCACTTCAGAGAATTAACTGGTAATACCATCCACCACCTAGACACTGTCGTACAGCCTCACAGTAAAAGATGGCCATGAAAAGGCACATCTTAGCAGGGGCAGCAAGCTTGATACATGCTCCTAAGGACTGCAATGTCAGTGGGTTTACACAGGTCAGATTGCTACTGCAGCAGTCCTCACCCAAAAAAGGACTGAGGGTGGGGCCAAGTGATGTAAAACATTGTTGTTACTGGCCATAATAGGAGTGGCAGTGATGTTTAGTTTCCAGCTGAACGCTACTGCTACCAAACTTGGAGTTTGTTAATTTGAAGTCCAGAAACATACCTACCTACCAATTAGGAGAATGGGAGGAATCTAAATATGGTTGGCCAGTGGTGCCCTGGAGGTGCAGAGCAACTTGTCAGATTAGCTGAAGCTTCTTAAGTGCTGGTGGATTGGTAGGATGACTATAGGAAGAGAGTAACACTGCACCATCATGATTCTTTAAAGATCTAAGCTTTTATATTCAAAGGGAATTCTCACTCAGATCATTGGGGCATTGACTTCATGTTTCTTCTGGCCAGCCTCAGTAAAGCCTACTGAGGCTGGCCAGAAGCAACATGGATTCAATGCCCCAATGATCTGAGTGAGAATTCCCTTTGAGTACAAAAGCTTGGGTCTGTAAAGAACCATGATGGTGCAAACATGCCTGTTTTTTCACTTTGAGTGCTGCTCTCAAGTTTGTACCTAACATGCTGCCAGTGTCTGCTACCTCCGTCAGTGCCTACTCCCATGGAGTTAATCAGACCCCTGAATTCCATGGGTCTCCTGCTGCAAGCATCCTACCAAATCCCAGAATCCGTGCCTCTCATAGGTGCATTGTGACAGTGTTTGGCCTTAATTCAAGTCATCAACCTGCCTTCATTGGGAATTTGTCTTTCTGCATTTGCTCCTCACCACTCGGAAATTGCAGATTGACTAGTCAGGTTCCAGCTCTTGTCTGTGATATGAGTATGCCTACAGAGTGGCAAGTTAAGGGTTTATCTTTTTCTGTGTTTTCCACATAGTACATTTATTAAATTTCATGCATGTTTCTCTATTTAAGAGGATTAACTTGCGTTTTTGTAAGTGTAAATTCATTCAGTCTTTAGCACAGTAGTTGCTCACTGAACAACGAGCTATGTAGCTCTTTAACGCATCAGCATGCTTTGGTCCCATGGCAGGAGGGTTGCAAGCTACATATCTAAGATCAACTGCTTTTATAGTTCACTTCTTCAGTTAGTCTTGCTAAGATGGATTGGATGTGTACATGCTGCATGCGGATGCAGGAGTAGATGGCCACAGTTTGTGAACAGTTGAACGTGCTGTTGGCTACAGTCAGTCACGTTCGGGCTGCTGCCTCAGGCTGCAACAGAGGCAGAGAATCTGGTGCATCACACAAGACACCTCAGGTATCACTTCTTTTGCCCTCAGGCTCTGCTTCCGAGGGGCCTCCTAGTGTACACAACAAGGTGAATCTGCCCTCACAGCAAGGTGATTGGCAGGTGGTAACATGTTCGCATTGCTCAAGGCAGAGGACCAATGTGGAGACTGGCCACCTGGCCTTGCCCATTCATCCTGTGAGTGGACAGGTGGATGCTCCTTCAGCAGGGTCCAAGCAGGCTCACAGGGGAAGGGTTTACTGGTTATTAGGAGCTCCAATGTTAGGCTCGTAATGGAGCCTCTTAGGCAGATAGGATTCAGGGCTGGAAAGAAAGTGGATGTTCACTCAATATGTCTGTGGGGTGCCTCATCTAAGATGTGGAACCAGCCTTGCCAGTGGCTATCGAGCATACAGGGTGCAGTCACCTGCAAGTTGTGGCTCATGCCAGCACAAACAATGCCTGTTGCATGGTACTGAGGTGATCCTCAGTTCATACAGGCAGCTGGTGGAGGTGGTGATGCTGGCCTCAACCACAGGGTGCAAGAAGAGCTTGCAATCTGCAGCAATGTTTCCAGAGTTGATTGAGCTTGTAACATCACGAGTCAAACCACAATAGCATTTTATTGAAGTAAACTACCTTGCAGTACGGGCTCATAGCTTTGTAGTTGGTGGCGGTGACAGCCGCTTGTATCTCGGTGTGATTCACTCACACCTGTTGCTAACACAACCATGGGAAGCGCCACTTGTGTCAGTTCCAGAGACAGAATATTCAAACCCTTAAGCATTTAAATAAACAATACTAAATCTTATTCAATTTCGAAAAAAACTTTTTATTTAGTCTTTTGATATTTAAAAACGGCACTAGTAAGATGAAAGTCAGTTCGGATGCATAACAGTTTGTCCTTTGCTATCAGTTGGAAACGTAACTAGAGTTTACAAAATGTTAGGACAGTATGTTTGAATTTTTATACTTAAATAACATAAATTATTTTTCATTTTCAGAATAGAGAATTCATTAGGAATTGATATTCATTTAATAACTATTTATTTTGTTGTGTAAATTACTGAGAGTGTGCATGTGGGACATATGTAAAGATTCAATATTATCTCCTGTTGAACATTATGTTACTTGGTCAAGGGAAAGTGTGCAACAAGCTGTTGCAACAAAAGCTGTAATTCCCCTTACTTGCTGATGACGTATGTCCAAGTGTGCTTGTTTTTGTAAGAAGGCTGCCACAATAGTTAATTGAAGAGTAAAGTTTTTTCGAAAGTTAATTCAAGATTAGTTTTCGTTTGGTTTGGTTTGGTTTGGTTTGACATTTTATTACTATTTGCAGCATAAAATGATGTAAATGCATCTGTGAATGTTGATTGGAGTAAAACAGTTTAGGTGCTAATATGATCTTGAAAGACTGATCTGATTGGCTGTTAATTTGATCAACCAATCAGAGTGAAGTCTTTCCCACACTCTATCAAGTAGTATATGTGATGTGAGCAACAGCATGGAGGCAGTCGTAGTCTCGCTGTCAGATGCGCAGGTCATGTTGAATGTTACCGAAAAAGTTATATGTAAAATGAAGAAGGTACTGTTATTTTGTGTTAATTTTATATCGCTGTGAAGGCAGATGCATTTACAGACAGATTGTGAAAATTTGAGTTTTGTGAAGGAATTAGTTAGAGAGATAAATGTGTGTCAAGTCTCGGCCTTTGTGAAGAAATCTGCGTGGCATATTTTATAATCATTTATGGAATAGTTGGTGAGCAACTTCTTTTAAAGAAATTCACTGAAAAAGACCAAATGTAAAACTTATGTTGTAGCTTAGCATAAACAGTGAAAGTTGCATAATAATTCAAGTTGAACTTTGGTACATTTCTGGCTGTCTTGCATGAGTACTACAGGGTATGAGCTGTGAGATGAGGACAGTGATATTAGCTGTTAGTTTTAAATGCAGGCTGATGGCACCTATTTAATTTGGCATCTAAAGCAAATAATGAACTATATGCCCAATTTTTACAGTGTTCTAAGAGATGAAATAATCTCCCTCCACCCAAAAATTTGTATAACATGTTTGCATGACATTTCGCTACGGAGTTAATGCAGACTGTGCTAACATAAGTTTTTCATCAACGCTGCTTTTAACATTGCCAGAAAAGTATCTACATTGCAGAGAAGTGGGTTGGTGACCAGACACTATACTGAGGTAGGTGGGACTTTTGAGGTCGACAGTATGACAAAAGAAGCAGTAAGCAGTTACACGAATTTTAGCCAAGCAATGCTGCAATTGGTGCTTTATCGACCAGGAATTACAATATAGAGTTTGGAAGAGTAGGTACTGTATATAAAAGCAGCAGTGTTCAATGAACTTGTTGAAATGTTTGACATGTGAGTGAAAAAGGAACTACACTACTGGCCATTAAAATTGCTACACCACGAAAACGATGTGCTACAGACGCGAAATTTGACTGAGAGGAAGAAGATGCTATGATATGCAAATGATTAGTTTTTCAGAGCATTCACATGAGGTGGGCGCCAGTGAAGACACCTTCAACATGCTGACATGAGGAAAGTTTCCAACCAATTTCTCATACACAGACAGCAGTTGACCAGCGTTGCCTTGTGAAACGTCGTCGTGATGCATTGTGTAAGGAGGAGAAATGTTTCCGACTTTGATAAAGGTCGGATTGTAGCCTATTGTGATTGCGGTTTATCATATCACGACATTGCTGCTCATGTTGGTCGAGATCCAATGACTGTTAGCAGAATATGGAATCGGTGGGTTCTGGAGGGTAATACGGAATGCCGTGCTGGATCCCAACGGCCTCGTATCACTAGCAGTCAAGATGACAGGCATCTTATCTGCATGGCTGTAACAGATCATGCAGCCACGTCTCAATCCCCGAGTCAACAGATGGGGATGTTTGCAAGACAACAACCATCTGCATGAACAGCTTGACAACATTTGCAGCAGCATGGCCTATCAGCTCAGAGACCATGGCTGCGGTTACCCTTGATGCTGCATCACAGACAGGAGTGCCTGTGATGGTGTACTCAAGGATGAACCTGTGTGCACAAATGGCAAAACGTAATTTTTTTTGGATGAATCCATGTTCTGTTTACAGCATCATGATGGTCGCATCTGTGTTTGGTGACATCGCGATGAACGCGTATTGGGAGCGTGTATTCGTCATCGCCATACTGGCGTATCACCCGGCATGATGGTATGGGGTGTCAGTGGTTACACGTCTCAGTCACCTCTTGTTTGCATTGTTGACACTTTGAACAGTGCATGTTACATTTCAGATATGTTATTACCTGCGACTCTACCCTTCATGCGATCTCTGCAAAACCCTACATTTCAGCAGGATAATGCACGACCGCATGTTGCAGGTCCTGTACGGGCCTTTCTGGATACAGAAAATGTTCGACTGCTGTCCTGGCCAGCACATTCTGCAGATCTCTCACCAATTGAAAATGTCTGGTCAATGGTGGCCAAGCAACTGGCTCATCACAATAGTCCAGTCACTACTCTTGATGATCTGTGGTATCGTGTTGAAGCTACATGGGCAGCTGTACCTGTACGCGCCATCCAAGCTCTGTTTGACTCAATGCCTAGGCATATCACGGCCATTATTATGGCCAGAGGTGGTTGTTCTGGGTACTGATTTCTCAGGATCTATGCACCCAAATTGAGTGAAAATATAATCACATGTCAGTTCTAGTATAATATATTTGTCCAATGAATACCCGTTTATCATCTGCATTTCTTCTTGGTGTAGCAATTTTAATGGCCAGTAGTGTATATTAGGACAATAGACACATGCGCTAATGAACGTGCATCAAGAATCGGCAGCCATTGAAATGAGGTGGCAGAGTATGTCGGTGACCACTTGGCAGAGAGAGGTGTCATTTCTACTGCAGTGAGAACAACTGACGGTATGCAGTAGCAGATGACGTGCTGAAAGCTGAAGATCACCAGGTGTCATTATACTGCGGTGACCAGCATCTGGGGCAGTTGGCGGCCATTTATGCAGCAGGGGCCTGGACACTGTACTTGGTTGGCGCAGAGCTTGGCAGATGGATACGCAGTTTCATCTCGGCATGCAGTCAACCAGATGAGATGAAAGATATGTAGTGCTCTACTTTATTATCTGTGTGCATGTGCTAAGAAACTAAGCAGAATGGCTGAAAACAATCAGGAAATTGTAGATGAGAAACTGGAGGTAGGTTTGGGAAGAGTTAAAGCTGGAAATGATTCCATGAGTACTGGTTTCAGTTTTGATATGTCACAAGCTAATGCGAGTAGCAGTTTGACAGATTCAATGTATGCTAATTATGGACCAGTTAGTGAGCACAATATATTGGAACCTAGTGTCCCGCTTACACCTGGCAATGTTAAAGAAATAAAGCAGGAGCCAATGTCAGCTGCTAGGAAGCAGAAGGACAATGTGTCAGATATGTTGGCAAGCATCTTGCAACATATGGGACAAATAAATGCTAATATGTGTAAAATGGAATTGGATATTGATAGTAAGATGAATGATTTGGGTTCCAAAATTAAAACATCATCGAGTTCTGATATTGATGATAAAATGAATAAAATTGGTAATGACATTGATACAAAAACAACAAAAATGGGGTCAGATATAAAAACTTCACTAAGTTCTGAGATAAAACAAATTACATATGAAGTGGTCAAAATGGAATCCAAAATGCAAAATAAAATTTCGAATTTGAGGGATTCAAGGAAAAATGACCTGACTTTGTTTGGTAATAACACTAAAATTGACATTAATCAGGTGAGGCAAGAATGTAATGCTGCAATTGTAACAGTGGAAAGTGAACTAACGTCACAGATAAGGCAAGTTTCTGAGTATAGTGTTAAGTTAGAGAAAAGAGTAAATCCTGAATTAGATAAAGTTTATGAACATATTTAGAATGTAGAAAAATGCAGTGAAGTTTGTCACATTGTCTTAGAAAGTAAAATTAAGGAAGGAAATGTGTGTATGAAGGTTGGTGTGCAAATGTCTAATAAAATTACTAATACAGAAACTAACATTAATCAGTTTAGTACTGAGGTAAATGGACAGCCATGTAACCATGAAGGTAGACTAACAATCGTTGAACAGAAAGCTAACAAGAATAGTGTGTGTGTAGTGTCTAATGGTGTTGTGGAATCTACTGAAATTGCCTATGTGATGCAGCACCAATATTTGAAATTTGAGCCAAATAAGAATGTTCATCCAAAAGAGTTTTGGAGTGATTTCAAAGATGTGTTGCCTAAAGTGTGGAAGACGAGCAAAAGATTGGTTTCTTTAGGTCAAATTTAATGGGGGAAGCCAGAATATGGGCGAAGTTAGCTTCTGATAAGTATGATAGTTTAGGGGATTTCAAACAGGCTTTTTTCAAAGAATATTGGGGAAAGAGAAAGCAGATGGAAGTTTTAAACAAGTTTTGGTTCGGGAAAAAATATGACCCAAAGAAAGATAGCATCAAAAGGTTTGTACAAAAGTGGGTGACTACCTTATCATATTTAAATGCAAAGGTAGAAACAGAGCAGATCATTATGGGCATAGAGAATATGTTGCCATTATATTGGCGGAATAAGATTATTTCAGCTCCTCGAGATGATATTGATAGGTTTATCCATTATTTAGGAAGAGTAGAAAACATTTAGAAAGAGTAGAAAACATTTAGAAAGAGTAGAAAACATTTAGAAAGAGTAGAAAACATTTAGAAAGAGTAGAAAACATTTAGAAAGAGTAGAAAACATTTAGAAAGAGTAGAAAACATTTAGAAAGAGTAGAAAACATTTAGAAAGAGTAGAAAACATTTAGAAAGAGTAGAAAACATTTAGAAAGAGTAGAAAACATTTAGAAAGAGTAGAAAACATTTAGAAAGAGTAGAAAACATTTAGAAAGAGTAGAAAACATTTAGAAAGAGTAGAAAACATTTAGAAAGAGTAGAAAACATTTAGAAAGAGTAGAAAACATTTAGAAAGAGTAGAAAACATTTTGAAAGAGTAGAAAACATTTTGAAAGAGTAGAAAACATTTTGAAAGAGTAGAAAACATTTTGAAAGAGGAGGAAAATAATAGGAGAGAATGTAGGCCTCCCATGAGACCCAATGACAATAGGACAGAAGTCAATGTAAATAGAATAGGCATACAAAGAGGTAATGGATACCGGGGTTGGTACAGAGGAAGAGGTGGTGCTGCTGGAAGTAGGTTCAATGACAGAGTACAGTATTTTGATTGCAATCAGCTACGAGTCGATGACGTAATGGACGAGCATCACCTATCAGGTAATAGAAATGTCAGAGGCAATGGCATCGCATGACAGGGAAATGCGTAGCGATCTGTGATGACACTAGTGTTTGCAGACTGCAACCGTATAGACTAAACCCTTTGTAAAGAAGGCACCTACTAAATAATGTACTGAAAGTAATGTTAATGAAATAAGAAGGGCAGAGGAGAGTAACACTGAGAAGCAATTTATTTCTTTAGAAAAGGAAGTAGCATTTTGTGTAAAGGAAAATTTTAGTAAAAATCGCAGGAACCATGCTGAGAAGGAACTTGATAGAGAAAGTAAAGACTCAGGTCAGGAGGTGGGAGTGAATCAGCACTGCGAAACCAATGTGAAACTACATGTAAATGGTGGAAGTGACACTATGGGGGTACAAGAGGATGTTGTTAATAGACTGAATCAAGTAATTTCGGAGAGTGAGGATGAAGGGACAGAAGAGGAAGAGGTAGTAAATTATTTAGATAGTTTTGATGACACCTTGGATAGGGTTGCAGAAACAAAGATTATTCTGGAGGTTGAGAAGTTAGGGAAATGTTTTGATTTGTCTATAGTGGAACAGATAGTAAAAGCCACCACAAATAATGAAGTGAAAGAAGGGGCCAGTTAAGTTAAATGTACTTTCCACAGAAGGTGTAGGCTATGACAGGCGCAAAGTAGTGCAAGATTTATTAGAAGGACCTAAGTCTGTAATCAGAAGTGAATACGTGGGACAATCTATAGTAGAAGTAACTGTATTTGAAGAAAAGGTTCCTTGTTTGATAGATACTGGATCAGAAGTTTGCACATTGTCACAGAATTTTGTGAATGCTCTTCCAAAAAGTAAACAAATAGTGATAATGCTTGTGAGTGGGTTAAAAATTGTGGTGGCCACAGGTAAAAGCAAGAAAGTAGTTAAGCAAGAAATATTGTTACCAATCACTGTAGGTGGGATACAGATCGAATTGAATTTTTTAATTATCAATGGACTCAGTGTGGAAATGTTAGTAGGTGCCAATTTCTTGAATAAATAAATAAATTGAAAAAATTTTGGAACCAATGATGCAATGATTAGGGTAAATGGAAGACAAGTAACTATAATGTTTATAGTAAAAGACATAGTGTGAATAATGAAGTAAGTGATACTCTGATCCGATACTGTAGGACTGCTGTGGTGATGGAAGGTTATAATGAATATGGTAAAAGGAAGGGAGTAGATCCTCTGAGCTAGAGAATGTCAGAATCAGAATCAATGTAAAATTAGAGGAACTAACTGATTTGACTAATGTACAAAGACAAGATCTGAGGCAAATTTTAAATAGGCAATGTGAAGTATTTTTGGACCAGCCCAGATTAGTTTGGAACTGTGAATGCTATTTAACTGTGAAAGAAGATACACATTTTTTCTGAAAACCCTTTGCTGTTCCAGAAGTACGTAAGGAAGCTGTTCGTGATTTGATTTAGAACATGCTCGAATGGGAGATAATTAAAAAAGCAATTAGTGTCTACAATAATCCATAGGTTCTAGTACCTAAGAAGGATGGCTCAATTAGGCTAGTTTGGGATGTGAGGGTATTACGTAAAATTATCTTACCAGAAAGTGATAGACCTGGAAACATAGAAGAATTATTAAAAAAATTTAAAGATGCAAAATTTTTTACTTCTGTGGATGTAACTTGTGGTTACTGGAATTTAACTTTGGCTAAAGAATCCAGAAAGTACACAGTGTTCCTGGTTGAAGGACGATGTTACCAGTACAAGGTAGTGCCCTTTGGGTTGAACATCAGTGTGTGTGCTTTTGTTAGGGCAATGCCCCAGGTCTTAGGTGATAACTTATTAAGGCAGCTAACTGTTTGTGTGGATGACATATTAGTTTTGACTCCCACTTGGGAAGAGCATTGCATATTGTTAGACAAGGTATTAGAGGCAATTAAAATAGGGGGAATGAAACTGAAATTAGACAAAACCAAATTTGTAAAGAAAGAAATTAAATTCCTGGGACACATAGTTAGTGGTGAAGGGATTACGCCCAATCCAGGTAAATTAAAGGCTATTAGAGATTATGCAGCCCTAAGTACGCATAAAGAGCTAAAGAGTATGTTTGGCCTTTTCGGATTTTACTGAAAATTTGTACCAGGTCAGTTATTTAATGAACCGTGTCTGAGGGAACCTTTGAAGAAGAATGTGCCTTATAAATGGACCCCAGGAGTGTCAAACAGCTTTCCAAAAACTTAAAGAAGCACTGGTGAACAGTCAGAATTTGAATCATCTTGACTTTTCAAAACCTTTTTGTTTAGGATCAGATGCTTGTGGTTATGGTCTGGGGGTGGAATTGTTCCAAATCAAAATGGTTGGTGAAGAGCCAGTCCACAAAACAATCGCCTTTGCAAGTCAATTGTTGCAACAAGTGGAGAAAAATTATAGCATTTCGGAACTGGAAGCATTAGCCATTATTTCCGGTTTGCAGAAATTCGAGCAATATCTTTCAGGACAAAGTTACGATTCTTACAGACCATAATGCTCTAACATATTTAGATACTTTGTCAGCTTAAACATAGCAGACTGAGGTGTTGGTCAATGTACTTACAGCAGTTTGACTATGAGATGAAGTATATAAATGGTTCTGAAAACATTGTGGCAGATGCATTATCTAGCCAATAAGTCAATTGTATGAAAAATACTGAAAGGCAAATAAAAATATTCTATTCTATTCTATTCTAGAAGTGTAATGAAAAGGAACAGGTGTGGATCCATTAAGAAACAGGAACTGTGATGAAATTCTGCTGGTGGTAATTCAGCTGCATGAAGAGGGAGTGATTAAGTACATCTGCAAGAATCTTAGATGGGAGCAAAACCATGATGGTAATTTGAAATTAGCAAAAAGCAGAACAGTTCACCCTGACTTTCGAAAGATAGCTGAATATTACCAGGTGTACAAAGATATACTTTTCAGAAGGAGAAAGAACAGTGAGGAGAACTGGCACATTTACTTCTCCAAACATGTGGATTTGTTAATTGATTTTATACATGGGAAGTATGGGCATTATGGAGCCCATAAATGTATTGCCAAATTGGTGAAGTGGTGATTTTTGATAACATGTGGCGTCAAATGCAAAAGAGGCTAGAATACTGTGACCGATGTCAAAATGTACAAGCAAACAACAGAATTGTGGCAGGACAGATGTACTCTGTGGAACCTCAAAACAGATTAGATTTAGCAGCAGTGGATCTTTTTGGCCCTTTACCAGTCTTGACAGAAGGTTGTGAGTAGGTGTTCGTACTGGCAGATGGTTTTACTAAGTATGTAAAATTTTATCCAATTAAAAAGGCCAGTGCTAAGGTAATAGTGAGTAAATTGGAAAAGGACCATTTTGTAAACATTGGGGTTCCAAAAGCAATTTTGTTAGATAATGAGCCTCAATTTATTTCTAAGCATTTTGAGAAATGTTTAAAGAAGAAAAATGTGGAGCACATTAAAATTTCTGCCTATTTTCTACAGGGTAACGTGTGAAAGAATCATGAAAGAACTTAATCATCTCTGTAGAACATACTGGCATAAGAAACACTCTGCCTGGGCTAGCTACTTGGAATATTTTGAGGAGGTACTTAACAGTTTGAAACACGAAGCCACGGGTTTAGCACAAGTAGAATTAATCGGGGGGAATCAGACCTAATAATTTCCTATTTATTTATTGGAATTCCCTAAAATTACAAAATTGGCTATGGAAGAAAAGAAGAAGGTAGCCCATGCCAATATTATAAAAAAGGCATTGGAAATAAAAAGGAGACATGATGTGAGAGCTAGTCCAATGAACTTTCAGATTCGTGACCTAGTGATAGTAAAGATTTAGGAAAAATCTAAGAAGTTTATGGCTGAAACTAAAAAAATTTACAAATGAATATGCAGGACCCTTTAGAGTTATAGAGAAACCGCATGCTAATGCCTATAGACTGGAGTATGTGAAGCCACAAACTATTTGGATTAAGAAAAATTATTGATTTAAAGAGATACATTCAGAAAGAAGTCTAAAACCATAGTAACTACACTGGATCACTACCCAATTCTCTGTCCTGTCTTATTCCTCCAGGGCTGTGTGTCTTGAACATTGTTGTTAGCACCTGCAGAGTGCCCAGATGATTGGTTTATTCCTTCAGTTTTGGTTTTTGTAAACTGGTCACCTACCTGTCTCTTTAATCTATGCATCCTTGCTAGCCCCTCTCCCCCCTCCTTTGGGAGTGCAGAAGGAACACTTTTCTATCTACCCATTGCAGTTCCTTGTATTGCCACTTAGCACTACCAATGGGTTACGGATCTGTTGAGTGATGTGAACACTGAGGCAACAATGCTTCCTGCATTTTTCCCTGGCTCAAGGAAGAAGCAAAACCAATTTACAGCACTGTTTCTTGGTTAAACCATTGACAGCTTCCTTATATGGTCTTCCCATTCTTGTCCAGGCCCTTGTATGAACTTGTAATAATACCATCTCGTTACGGACTTGTTGAGTGATGAGATGACTGAGGCAACAATGCTCTGCCCTCCTATCCCTGGCTTAGGCGATCAGCAGAGCTGTTTTTCAAGCAAACAACACAAATCTACATTGACACATTTGTTCTAATAGTGAACTGAGATAGTGACCAAAACTAACAAAAATGTAAATGAGATGACTTGAAAGCCACAGAATATTGTCAGTAATTCTTGAATGAAGTTGTGTTTGATGAATTTGAGAGTTATAGAAGTTGGCTTGAGTTATGCGTAGTAGTTTCTGTAAGGACCTGTTATATATAATGTGTGTTTAATAAGTATTTTGGTATAGGTAATAATGAAGAACCACAGAAGTGATCATGAAAATATATATTTATTTTATGGTAATGAAGAGCCACAAATGTTGGCCTGAGTTATGATCTTTTCTGTATGTACTATATATATATTGTAAGTTGGATCATGAATGACGAAGGGCCACAGTAACTGGCTTTTATTAGAGGTGTTGTGAGAGCCACGAAGTTGGCTGGAGTTAGGTTCAGTTATGTGTAATGAAGAGCCATAGTAATGAGCTAACAGGTTCAGTAATCCTCTATAAGGACTTTTTATATTTGTCTGGAATATGGTGTATGAGATGTACAGAGCCACAGAGGTGGCATGAGTCATGTTCAAATTTTTTACAAGGACTTCTGGTAATTCTGTATACCAACAATGATGAGTATTCGTTATATAAGATGTGTGTAATGTGTGTTGCTTAAGCCACAGAAGCTGACAAAGTATTTTCAGTCTGCAAACCACAATATAGTAAATTTTTGTATATGGGATATGTGCGAGGACTTTGCTAAAACCACAGATGAGGGCAAGGGAATTTTTTAGTAAATTTATATAAGGACTTTCTGTGAAGTATATAGTAGTATGTAAGATGTGCTTCAAGGCTACTGAAGAGGACATAAGTAATTTTAGCGATTTTCTGAAATTGTTCTCTCTTTTTCTGTGTTGTATATAGGAAATGTTGCTAAACTGCAGAAGGTGAACTCAATGATTTTTCAGTGAATTTAATGATTTTGGCATTTCCTATATAGCTTGTAATGACATTTTTTCAAAACCGCAAGGGGTGGCGAAAGTAGTTTTTCAGTATGTGTAATGATGTTATATTTTTTCTTTGCGTACAATAGCTTATTTGTATGACGTGAAGCAGTTTTTTTTTTTTTTTTTTTTTTTGTGAATCAGCAGGTTTTGTAACAGTAACTTGCTATATCATTAACAGATTTTAAAAAAGTTTCAGTAATAGTGCCAATTTCGGGTACTGTTAAAGATGTGAGGGAGACAATTCATTCTCCACCAAGTTAGTAAATACTAAATGTAAAGAATTGTTTGATTAATAATGAATATGAATTTGCCCAAGAAAGAGTAAAAATTTGAAAAGTTCTTTGACAAAGTTTTGCTTTTACCTCTGAATCTGAGAGTCAAGCAATGAGAAATTTGTAATTAGGATATATGTGCGTGTTAGGTTAGGAGGTAGATACTAAGAATGGACATTAACACATACTGTATATTGCTGGTATGAATAACATGACAGAACCAGAAACGGTACTGAGAAAGAACCTGATTGTTGAGAGAGAGAGCTGAACACTGTAACCCAGTGACAAGCCATGATATGAGCCATATCTAAGTGTTAGTGATCCACACCCATTTGTTTTATCAGCAAAAGTAGTCGAGACCCCAATTTTGTTTGGAAAAGTGTTGCAGGGATGTACGACCCATGCACTGCCATAAAAGATTATGTTTCAGTGAAGTTTTAGAACGCTCCATAAGTGATGAAACAGAATATGTGTTTTTAGGTTAAAAATTAGGTACAAAATGAAAAAGTTTCCACATGAGTGTTTTGTAAATTTTAATTGAAAGAAAAATGATGTAGTATTGCATTCTGGGAGAGAAAAGAATTGAAAGTTGTTTTGTATAAGAATTTTCTGTATGCCATCAAGCCCTAGCCAACGATTATTTGACGTAATTATATAAATTTTATAATGTAATCTGAAATATTCTGTTTATTTGTGAAAGACTTTAGTTCAACATAGAGTTTTTGTAAGAACTATTTTAGATTTGACAGTGTTCATATGGATATTGAAATTACTAATATTCGCTCCGTATTTTGTAAGAACCATAAACATTCGTAAAAGAAATTTTGGGATCTTAGGGGGTGTGTAACGTCGCAAAGTCAATCTGCAATAGTATTTTAATGAAGTAAACTACCTTGCAGTATGGGCTCATAGCTTTGTAGTTGGTGGCAGTGACAGCCGCTTGTATCTCGGTGTGATTCACTCACACCTGTTGCTAACACAACCATGGGAAGCACCACTTGCGTCACTTCCAGATGGTGGTGGTTGTTGGGATGTTTAAGGGGGACTAAACAGCTAAGGTCATCAGTCCCCCATTCCAAAAACAGGTGAGAAAGTCGCGGAGCAGGTAAAACCCCAAGGGGGAGGAGACGCTGGGAGCTGACCACGAAGACCCCAGTCATGTAACGTAGCAAGGATGTGATGCCTCCATGTGGTGTCATACGCCTTCCGCAGATCGAAAAATACAGCAACGAGATGCTGACGTTGGGCAAAGGCCGTACGGATAGCAGATTCCAGCCGCACCAAATTGTCCGCTGCAGACCGGCCCCGACGGAAGCCACCCTTGGATGGAGCGAGGAGACCGTGCGACTCAAGGATCCAACACAAACGCCGCCCCACCATACGTTCGAGCAATTTGCACAAAATGTTGGTGAGGGTAATGGGACGATAGCTGTCCACCGCCAGTGGGTCCGCACCAGGCTTCAAGATGGGGACAATAACACCCTCTCACCATTGCGATGGGAACACGCCTTCGCTCCAAATGCGATTAAATATCGCGAGAATGTGTCTCTGGTGAGATGCTTCAGCATCTGCGAGTGGATGCAGTCTGGTCCTGGTGCTGTATCAGAGCAATCGGCGAGGGCAGCGAGGAATTCCCTCTCGCTGACAGGAGCATTGTATTTTTCAGAACGACGCGTGCGGAATGAGAACGGCGTCCGCTCGGCTCGCTCCTTTAGAGAGCGAAAGGTGGGGGGATAAGATGCAGTCGCAGAGCTCTGAGCAAAGTGCGCGGCAAGCCATTCAGCAATGGCGGCAGGGTCTGTGCAGACAGCGGCGTCCAAGGAGAGCCCAGGGACACCCATAGGGGTCTGATATCCGTAAATCCGCCGGATCCGGGACCACACGAGCGAGGGGGAGACATGGGAACCCAAGGATGAGACATACCTCTCCCAGCACTCTTGCTTACGCCGTGCAATAAGACGACGGGCCAAGGCACGGAGCCTCTTAAAGGCGATGAGGGTCTCTAGAGATGGGTGCCGCCTACGACGCTGGAGAGCCTGCCGACGGTCGCGAATAGCCTCAGCAATCTCCGGCGACCACCAGGGTACAGCCTTCCTCCGAGGGAGGCCAGAAGAGCAGGGGATGGCAGCCTCGGCCGCCGAAATAATTGACGTGGTTAAGACGCGGACCACCTCGTCAATATCACCCTGTGGGGGAGACTCACTGGTTGCAGCGGAAGTAAAAGCCGCCCAGTCAGCCCTATGGAGAGCCCAGCGGGGCAGGTGCCCAGAAGAATGACACTGGGGCAGTGACAAATAGATGGGAAAATGGTCACTGCCGCACAGGTCAGGGTGCACCCTCCAGTGGAGGGATGGGACAAGTCCGGGGCTGCAAAGATAGAGATCGATGGCCGAGAACGAGCCATGGGCCACACTGAAATGCGTGGGAGCACTGGTGTTCAAGAGGCTAAGGTCGAGCTGAGCCAACAAATGCTCCACGGCCCGACCACGGTCATCAGAGACAGTCCCACCCCGTAGAGGGTTGTGGGCATTGAAATGGCCCAGAAGCAGCAATGGTGGCGGGAGTTGAGCCAGCAGCGCAGCCAAGACACGTCGGGGGTGCTCCCCATCCGGAGGAATGTAAACAGAGCAAACAGTAATAGCCGGCGAGAGCTCAACCCTGGCATCAACTGCCTCTAAAGGCGTCTGAAAGGGTACTGGTGAGCTACAGACAGAGTGGTGAACAAAGAGGATAACCCCACCTGACGTTCGTTGACAGGCAGCACGGTTCTTATAGTATCCCCGATAACCGCGAAGGGCGGGGGTCCGCATTGCAGGAAACCAAGTTTCCTGCAGAGCAATGCAGAGAACAGGGGAAACACTCAGAAGCATCCGGAGCTCAGGCAGGTGGCGGAAATAACCGCCGCAGTTACATTGGAGAATGGAAGCAGGAAGGGACTGGGAGGGGGTGAAGGCGACTAAGAGGCAGACAGCGCCTCAGAGCCAACTGCCGCCACCGGGGGAGAGTCAGCTGAGTCCATAGGAGAGGCCCCCAAGGGTTCCGTGAGGGCGAGATCCGCGGCAGAGGCGAGGATCTCCACCTCATCCCCGGAGCCAGGACTATGTACAGCAGGCGGTGCTGAAACTGCCGGAACGTCCTTCTTCTTGGACACATGCCGTTCCGTCTTCTCACGTTGGCCCTTAGGGTGAGAGGGCTGGGAGAGCTTCTCTGAAGGAGCGTCGGAGGCTGACGACGACGCAGAAGCCCTACGACCAGCAGGTGGCGGAACCTTCAGCCACTGGCTGACATCCGGCTGGGTAGGAGAAGAAACGTAGGAAGGGAGAGCCCCGAGGGACCCCTTCCGTGAGAGAGGAACCGGTGGAGGCAACGCCGGCAGAGAAGGAGGGGGAGGGATCGAGCCTCCCGGTTGTGGAGCAGATGTCACTCCTGAAGTAAGCGTGGGGGGAGCGACAGAAGAGGGTTTGCCCCCAACTGCTAAGGGGGCAACAGAGGAAGGCTTGCCCCAGACACGAGGGGGGCAGACAGAGATACATGGCCCCGAGGGCCCAATGAAGGCGGCACAGATGAGGCGACAACCGTCACTTGCGTGGGCGACGATAACGTGGCTGCAGCATAAGATGTTCGAATGGAAGCAGGATACAACCTTTCATATTTCAGTTTTGCCTCTTGATGAGTAAGCCGGTCCAGAGTCTTAAATTCCATGATCTTCCACTCGTTATGAAGAACGGGGCAATCCGGCGAGCATGGAGAGTGGTGCTCCCCACAGTTGACACATACAGGTGGAGGCGCACATGGAGAATCGGGATGAGAGGGGCGTCCGCAATCTCGACATGTAGCACTGGATGGGCAACGGGAGGACATATGCCCGAACTTCCAGCACTGGAATCACCGCATTGGGGGAGGGATGTATGGCTTGACGTTGCAACGGTAAACCATCACCTTGACCTTCTCGGGCAAGACATCACCCTCGAAGGCCAAGATAAAGGCACCGGTGGCCACCCTGTTAGTCTTGGGTCCTCTATGTACACAACGGACAAAATGTACACCACGTCGTTCCAAGTCGGCTCTCAGCTCGTCATCGGATTGTAACAAGAGGTCACGATGGTAAATAATCCCCTGGACCGTATTTAAGCTACTGTGGGGAGTGACGGTAACAGGGACGTCCCCCAGCTTATCACACAAGAGCAACGCTCGTGACTTGGCTGGGGAGGACGTCTTGAGGAGGATGGACCCATTCCTCATTTTAGACAACCCCGCCACTTCCCCAAACTTATCCTCCAGGTGTTCCACAAAAAACAGAGGCTTCATCGTAAGAAAGTAGTCACCATCAGTCCTGCTGCAGACAAGGTATTGCGGTACGTAACGCTCCCACTTGGCACTAGATCGGCGTCCCTCCCATGGCGCAGCCAACGAGGGGAACGACTGAGGGTCATATTGCGCAGTATCAAAGTCTACTCTACCTCGCTTAGAGACGCTGGTGGCCGTGCGACCACCAGCTTGGTGTGATTTATTGCGCTTCATTGCGCCACATCCGCCCAGATGCCACCTACTCCGAATGAGGGCTCTCCCCAAGGGCGCCACCCAGCCAAAGCAACGGGTACCTGGCCGATATCCCATTGCCCGGAGCCCCCGTGCCCCAGACAAGATGGGCACTTACTCCTTGGCATGCATGGGGAGGAAACAGCTCTGGCATCTGTAGTGCGAACCCTGCGTGGTCAGGGGGCTACCACCAAGAGGGTACATGACGACCCCATCACAACGGACTGGCTACCGTGCTGGATTTTAGATGTTGAAAGGGTCCACAGTTGTCGTGGGTGCGAAGAAGAAGAGTGCGCGCAAGGCGAGAAGGAGACAACCCAGATGATGTTGGGCGTAGTCCCCCCCCCACACGACAATAGGTAACATGCAAGATGGTGGAGCATGATGGACCAATAGAAAAACACCACATAAGGTGTCCTTCCCTAAATGGCACACACTAACAACGGAAATTTGGAAAAAAAAAAAGGGAGGTCAAACCCAAGAGGGGACCATCACAGAAGGCCGAAACGTTTGAGACTCCTTTTAGTCGCCTCTTACGACAGGCAGGAATACTGCGGGCCTATTCTTACCCCCAAACCCGCAGGGGGATCACTTCCAGATACACACTATTCAAACCTTTAAGAATTTTAATACACAATACTAAATCTTATTCAATTTCGAAAAAACTTTTTAGTCTTGATATTTAAAAAAAAAAAAAAAAAAAAAAGCTGGTTGCAAAATGTCAGCTTTCTGGCTGGGATGCTTTCAAAGTTAGAGAAAAGGATCAAAGATCCCAAAAATCAGCACTAGTAAGATTAAAGTCAATTCAGATGCATAACAGTTTGTCCTTCGCTATCAGTTGGAATCGTAACTAGAGTTTACAAAATGTTCGGACAGTATGTTTGAATTTTTATACTTACCGGTAAATAATGTGAACTATTTTTCGTTCTCTTAATAGAAAGTTCAGTAAGTATTGATATTTATTTAGTAACTATTTTGTTGTGTAAATAAATGAAAGTGTGTATGTGGGACATATGTAAAGATTCAATATTATCTCCTGTTAAACATTATGTTACTTGGTCAAGGGAAAGTGTGCAACAAGCTGTTGCAACAAAAGCTGTAATTCCCCTTACTTGCTGATGACGTATGTCCAATTGTGCTTGTTTTCGTACGAAGGCAACCACAATAGTTATTTGAACAGTAATTTTTTTCTACAGTTATTTAAAGATTAGTTTTCATTTGGTTTGGTTGAACATTTTATTACTATTTGCAGCATAAAATGACGTAAATGTGTCTGTGAATGTTGATTGGAGTAAAACAGTTTAGGGGCAAATATGATCTTGAAAGACTGATCTGATTGGCTGTTCATTTGATCAACCAATCAGAGTAAAGTCTGTCCCGCACTCTATCAAGTGGTATATGTGCTGTGAGCAACGGCATGGAGGCAGTCGTACTCTCACTGTCTGACGCACAAGTCATGTTGAATGTTACCGAAAAAGCTATGTGTAAAATGAAGAAGGTACTGCTATTTTGTGTTTGTTTTACATCGCCATGAAATCAGATGCATTTACGGACAGATTAGAAAATTTGAGCTTTGTGAAGAAATTAGTTGGAGAGATAAATGTGTGTCAAGTCTTGGCCTTTGTGAAGAATTCTGCCTGACATATTTTGTAATTGTTTATGGAATAATTGGCAAGCAACTTCTTTTAAAGAAATCCACCGGAAAGGACTGAATGTAAAACTCATGTTGTAGCTGAGTATAAACTGTGAAAATCTCAACAATTCAGGTTGAACTTTGGTACATTTCTGGATGTCTTGCATGTGTACTAGATGGTGTGAGTTGTCAGATGAGGACAATGATATTAGCTGTTAGTTTTAAATGTGAGCTCATGGCACCTATTTAATTTGGTATCTAAAGCAAATAAAGAACTAATTGCCAAATTTTGACATTTTTCTAAGAAATGAAACAATCGCCCTCCACCCAAAAATTGTTATAAGATATTTACATAACATTTAGATACAGAGTTAATGCGGACTGTGCTAACAAAAGTATTGATGATGTTTTTCTTCAACGCTGCTTTTAACATTGCCAGAACAGTATCTATGTTGCAGAGAAGCGGGTTGGTGGCCAGACGCCATACAGAGGTAGGTGGAATTTTGTGGTTGACAGTACGACGGAAGAAGCAGTAAGCGGTTACGTGAATTTTAACCCAGCAATGCCGCAAGCTGAGTGGAGTATATCAACCGAAGGCTTCGTCAACTCTGTGACAGTCATGGCTGCAGATTTCTGGACCTGTGTTTTTGTGTGGGGCTTTATAGGCCTCCTCTTGATGGGTCAGGGGTGCACTACACAAAGGAAGCAGCTACTTTGGTAGCAGATTACTTGTGGAGTGCACATGGAGGTTTTTTTTTTTTTTTGTCTAGGCGGTAGTTTGAGGTGCCCTGATGAACACCCGCCAGTCAGTTAACAGCAAGAGAAGTCAAACGGGGCTCAGAATAAAGACATTTCGACTGTTACAACTTTATCAGTCAACTTTTGAAGTATTTATAATAAAGTTCCCAAATTTACTGCCCTCCAGGAAAGTTCTTGCACTCAAATTATTCTTGGGACTGGGAGCTGGCTTAAACCCAGAGTGGAAAACTGAGATATATAGCCAGTCATGGAACATGTTTTAGAAAGACAGATTAGAGGCCATGAGAGAGGGAGTTTTCATTGCAGTTGACAAAAATGTTGTCTCCATTGAGGTCGAAATTGAGTGTGGCTGTTCTAGATTCATTCAAAGCAAATCTATGGTCAGTAGTGCGCAAATATTCAAATCGTTCAATACTAGTTGGAGGTGACTTCAGCCTGCTGACTACAGACTGGGACATCAATGGATTCATTGTGGGGGTGTGGGGGAGGGGGAGGAGGGTTACAGACAGACAATCATGCAAAATACTTCTGAACACTTTTTTTTTTTAAACGTGACTTGAGCAGTTAGCTTGGCAGCCCACACACAATGGAAATACCTTTAACCTTGTAGCTACAAATAGACTGGGCCTTATTGACAATGTCAGTATATAACACTTTTTTTTTTAAAACGTGACTTGAGCAGTTAGCTTGGCAGCCCACACACAATGGAAATACCTTTAACCTTGTAGCTACAAATAGACTGGGCCTTATTGACAATGTCAGTATATAAATGGGGATTAGAAATCATGGTTTCATTATAGCATCTGTGATTACAAAAGTTAATAAATCAATCAAGAAGGCTAGGAAAGTTTTATGCTATGTAGAGCAGATAAGCAGTTATTAACATCTAGCTTTGACCATGGATTGGCATCACTTAGTAGCAGTAAGATGGATGGAGAGGAATTAAGGGCAAAGTTTAAGCAGATTATAAATTGTGGTCTGGAGAGTTATGTGCCTAGTAAGTGGATGAAAGATGGATGGTTTAATAATAAAATTTGTAAGATGCTAAGAAAGGAGAGGCTGCTGCACTCTAGGTTCAAAAGGAAACACACAAATGCTGATGAACAAAGGTTAGCAGAGATTTGTGTGTGTGTGTGTGTGTGTGTGTGTGTGTGTGAAAATATCTATGCATTACAGCTTAAAGAAAGATCTAGCCAGGAACCCGAGAAAATTCGGATGTTATGTAAGACAGATAAAGCAAGTCTAATGCTTCCATTCACTCCCTTGTTGACCAGTCTGGTGTGGCTGTTTAAGATAGCAAAACAAAAGCCAAAGTTTTAAATTTCACGTTCAAGAAATCATTCACACAGGAGAACTGTACAAACATACAGTCATTTGACCATGACAAAGACTCCCATATGGATGACATAGAAATAAGCATACCTGGTGTAGAGAAGCAAATGAAAGATTTGAAAACAAATAAATCACCAGATCCAAATGGAATCCCAGTTCAATTTTATGAAGATTACTCTATGATATTGGCCCCTTACCTAGCTTGCATTTATTGTGTGTCTCTTGTCCAGCACATAGCCTCAAGTGACTGTAAAAAAAAAGTGCAGGTGACACCAGTATATAAGAAAGGTAAAAGAATGGACCCGCAAAATTACAGACTGATATCCCTAACTTCTGTCTGCAGCAGAATCCATGAACACATTCTCAATTTGAATGTAATAAGCTTTCTTGAGGCTAAGCAGCATATTACCACAGATCAGTATCCTTTTAGAAAGCATTGCTCATGAGAAACTCAGCTTGCCTCTTTCTCATATGATATACTGAGAACTATGAATGAAGTGCAACAAGCAGATTCCATATTTCTAGATTTCTGGAAAGCATTTGACACAATGCCCCACTGCAGCCTGTTAATGAAGGTATGAGCATACAGAGTAAGTTCACAGATATGCGAGTGGCTTGAATACTTCGTAAATAATATAATCCAGTATTCTGTCCTCAATGGCGGGTGTTCATCTGAAACAAGGGTATTGTCACGAGTGCCACAGGGAAGTGTAATGGGACCGCTGCTGTTCTCTGTATACATAAATGATTTGGCAGACATGATGGGCAGCACTCTGCAGTTGTTTGCTGATGATTCCATTGTTTACAGTAAGGTGTCAAAGTTGAATGACTGTAGGAAGATACAAGATGACAAACAATATTTACAATTGGAGTGATGAATGGCAGCTAGCCCTAAATGTGGAAAAATGCAAGTTAATGCAGATTAGTAGGAAGAACAAACCTGTAATATTTGTACACAGTATTACTAGTGTCCAGCTTGACACAATCAAGTAATTTAAATATCTGGGGACAACTTTGCAAAGTGATAAGTGGTGGAACAAGCATGCAAAAACTGTAGTATGGAAAGCAAATAGTCAACTTCAGTTTCCTGGGAGAATTTTAGGAAAGAGTGGTTCACTTGTAAAGGAGACTGCATATAGGAGACTGGTGCAATCTATTCTTGAGTACTACTTCAGTGTTTGGGATCCATTCCAGGTCAGATTGAAGTAACACATTGAAGCTATTCAGAGGGGGGCTATTAGATTTGTTACCGGTACGTTTGAACAACACATAAGTGTTGTGGAGATGCATCAGGAACTCAAATGGGAATCCCTGGAGGGAAGGTGCTGTTACTTTCAGGAAACACTACTGAGAAAATTTAGATAGCTGTCATTTGAAGGTGACTGTTGAATGATTCTGCTCCTGCCAACATACATCATGTTTAAGAACCACAAAGATAAGAGAAATTAGGGCTCATACGGAGGTGTACAGACAGTCCTTTTGCCCTTGCTCTATTTGCATGTGGAACAGGAGAAGAAATGACAGGTAGTAGTAGTAGTAGTAGTAGTAGTAGTAGTAGTAGTAGTACAGGGTACCCACTGCCATGCACCTTACAGTGGCTTGTGGAGTATATATGTAGATGTAGTTGCAGATGACCACAAATCTCATACTCTCTCTTCCCTGTGTTAGTACACGACATTATTCACATTTCTTATTGGTGAATAGCTGCAATGCCAGCTTTTATGTATTTACACTGTGTGTCACTGGTTGAGTGGCTTCCTAACTATTGATATTTTACACTGCTTTTCACCGATTATTTACATTTTCAATCATGAGATTACCTGCACTTTCAGTTTCATAATATTTCCTAATCTAATTCCCTTAGCATCACCCGATTTAATTAGAATACGTTCCATTATCCTCGTTTTGCTTCTGTTGATGTTCATCTTATATCCTCCCTTCAAGACACTATCCATTTCGTTCAACTGCTCTTCCAAGTCCTTTGCTGTCTCTGACAGAATTACAATGTCATCGGCGAACCTCAAAGTTTCTATTTCTTCCCCATGGATTTTAAAACCTATTCCAAATTTTTCTTTTCTTTCCTTTACTGCTTGCTCAATATACAGATTGAATAACATTGGGGGGAGGCTACAACCCTGTCTCACTCCCTTCCCAACCACAGCTTCCCTTTCATGTCCCTCAACTCTTAAAACTGCCATTTGGTTTCTGTACAAATTGCAAATAGCATTTTGCTTCCTATATTTTACCCCTGCCACCTTCAGAATTTGAAAGAGAGTATTCCAGTCAACATTGTCAAAAGCTTTCTCTATCTCTACAAATGCTAGAAACATGGGTTTGCCTTTCCTTAATCTAGCTTCTAAGACAAGTCATAGGGTCAGTATTGCCTCACGTGTTCCCTTATTTCTATGGAATCCAAACTGATCTTCCCCGAGATCAGCTTCCACCTGTTTTTCCATTCGTCTGTAAAGAATTAGTGTTGTTATTTTGCAGCTGTGACTTATCAAACTGATAGTCAAGTAATTTTCAAATCTGTCAACCCCTACTTTCTTTGGGTTTGGAATTATTATATTCTTCTTGAAGTCTGAGGGTATTTCGCCTGTCTCATACATCTTGCTCACCAGATGGTAGAGTTTTGTCATGACTGGCTCTCCCAAGGCCATCAGTAGTTGTAATGGAATGTTGTCTACTCCCGGGTCCTTGTTTCGACTCAGGTCTTTCAGTGCTCTGTCAAACTCTTCACGCAGTATCGTACCTCCCATTTCATCTTCATCTACATCCTCTTCCATTTCCATAATATTGTCCTCAAGTACACCACCCTTGTATAGACTCTCTATATACTCCTTCCACCTTTCTGCTTTCTCTTCTTCACTTAGAACTGTGTTTCCACCTGAGCTCTTGATATTCACACAACCGGCTCTCTTTTCTCCAAAGGCCCCTTTAATTTTCCTGTAGGCAGTATCTATCTTGCACCTAGTGAGATAAGCCTCTACATCCTTACATTTGTCCTCTAGCCATCCCTGCTTACCCATTTTCCACTGCCTGTCGATCTCATTTTTGAGACGTTTGTTTTCCTTTTTGCCTGCTTCATTTACTGCATTTTTATATTTTCTTCTTTCATCAATTAAATTCAATATTTCTTCTGTTACTCAAGGATTTATACTAGCCCTCGTCTTTTTACCTACTTGATCCTCTGCTGCCTTCACTACTTCATCCCTCAAAGCTACCCATTCTTCTTCTACTATATTTCTTTCCCCAATTCCTGTCAATTGTTCCCTTATGCTCTCCCTGAAACACTGTAAAACCTCTGGTTTAGTCAGTTTATCCAGGTCCCATCTCCTTAAATTCCCACCTTTTTGCAGTTTTATCACTTTTAATCTACAGTTCATAACCACTAGATTGTGGTCAGAGTCCACATCTGCCCCTGGAAATGTCTTACAATTTAAAACCTGGTTTCCAAATCTCTGTCTTATCATTATGTAATCTATCTGATACCTTCTAGTATCTTCAGGATTCTTCCATGTATACAAATTTCTTTCATGATTCTTGAACCAAGTGTTAGCTATGATTAAGTTATGCTCTGTGCAAAATTCTACCTGGCAGCTTCCTCTTTCATTTCTCACGCCCAATCCATATTCACCTACTATGTTTCCTTCTCCCCCTTTTCCTACTCTCAAATTCCAGTCACCCATGTCTATTAAATTTTCGTCTCCTTTCACTACCTGAGTAATTTCTTTTATCTCGTCATACATTTCATCAATTTCTTCATCATCTGCAGAGCTAGTTGGCATATAAACTTGTACTACTGTAGTAGGCGTGGGCTTCGTGTCTATTTTGGCCACAATAATGCGTCCACTGTGCTTTTTTGTAGTAACTTACCCACACCCCTATTTTTTTTATTCATTATTAAACCTACTCCTACATTACCCCTATTTGATTTTGTATTTTTAACCCTGTATTCACCTGACCAAAAGTTTTGTTCCTCCTGCCACCGAACTTCACTAATTCCCACTATATCTAACTTTAATCTGTCCATTTCCCTTTTTAAATTTTCTAACCTACCTGCCCGATTAAGGGATCTGACATTCCACGCTCCAATCCATAGAATGCCAGTTTTCTTTCTCCTGGTAACGACGTCCTCCCGAGTAGTCCCCGCCCGGAGATCCAAACGGGGGTTTATTTTACCTCTGGAATATTTTACCCAAGAGGACGCCATCATCATTTAACCATACAGTAAAGCTGCATGCCCTCGGGGAAAATTACGGCTGTGGTTTCCCCTTGCTTTCAGCCGTTCACAGTACCAGCACAGCAAGGCCGTTTTGGTTAGTGTTACAAGGCCAGATCAGTCAATCATCCAGACTGTTGCCCCTGCAACCACTGAAAAGGCTGCTGCCCCTCTTCAGGAACCACACGTTTGTCTGTCCTCTTAACAGATACCCCTCCATTGTGGTTGCACCTACGATACGGCCATCTGTATCGCTGAGGCATGCGAGCCTCCCCACCAACGGCAATGTCTGTGGTTCATGGGTGCTCTTACCAAATGAAATTGGGACTCATCTTACCAGGCTATGGTTTCCCAGTCATTTATGGTCCAACTGATATGGTCATGAGCCCAGGAGAGGTGCTGCAGGAGATGATGTGGTGGTAGCAAAGGTGCTCACGTCAGTCATCTACTGTCATTGCCCATTAATGTCATATTTCACTGCACTGTCCTAGCAGATGTGTGCATTGTACATCTCACATTGATTTCTCCAGTACTTCATGCCATGTTGCTCATCTGCTAGTGCTGACAACTCTACACAAATGTCACTGCTCTTGATCATTATGTGAAAGTGTCAGCCACTGCATTGTCCATGGTGAGAGGTAATGCCTGAAATTTGGTATTCATAGCACATTCTTTAAGCTAAATAGCTCAGAATATTGAATTCCCTAATGATTTCTGAAATAGAATGTCCCATGCACCTAGCTCAAACTATCATTCTGCATTTGAATTCTCTTAATTCCCACTGTGTGGCCACAATCAGGTCTGAAACCTTTCCGCTGGATTCACCTGAGTACAAGTGACAGCTCTGCCTATGCACTGCCCGTTTATAATTTGTGTATGATATACTACCACTATCTGTGTATGTGCATATCACAATCCCAAAACTTTTAGCAGCTCTAGAACTTTGTACTCTGTGGTCTATTTGCAGTAATGCAATCTGGTGGCATATGGCAAGCCCTCTATAGCAGAGGGTCATCGTGGCTCATTTAAATGTTTCTTCTTTAAAGGTATGAGTGGTGTGTGATGCTGCATGTGTAGTTGACATAGACACCATCAGTGCTGCATTGATTATATTTAACGGACCATGGCAGAGATAATATGAGACAGTCTTGAACCAGTTTTTTTAATGCACACTGTCAGTTTAATTTTTAAAATTTGTCAACACATTCAAAAATTGGTAAAACAACTGCACCTGCTATGCGTTTTGGTAGTCATTTATTTAAAAAAAATCATCTGATACACAGTAATAACTGGACTGCAGGCACAAGTCTTGGAAACAAATAGTTATTATGGAAAATTAGATGTACACCTGCTACTGAAGCAACATCATAGCAGTTGTACACCTGCTACTGAAGCAACATCATAGCAGTTAAATTAAGTAAGCTGCAGGAGGCAGTTTACAGTGTGTCAGTGCATGTGCATGCATGCATATCCAATTTATAGAGCTATAATGTTCATTCAAAATTCAGGAATTCCACCATAATTTATTATTTCTTTTCCATCTACATGTCAGTCATTTTCATGAACAATGTAGTGATATCACTTACCGAACGAATATTCTGAAATTGCATCAGTGAGATTTCTTACAATATTTTGCAAACTATAAAAATAAAGGCATTACCTTCTATTCACTCCTAACAGATGAATGCCTAAAATGTTTTGTCCTTCCTTTGTACATATTTATGATCATCCAGACACACACACTCTGCCATTACAGTATCATATAACCCAGCACACCATTACTCTACAAAGTGTCCGAAATTTTTCATTGTTTAGTGGCATCATTCTATTGATCATGTGAGAGAGTGCCCCTGACCTTTATTAATGAAGTGTGTGTGGGTGATAGGCAGTTACTCAGCAGAGGATACCAGTTTTTTTTACAGAGTTTGCAAAACAGTTATAATGCATAAAGTAACTCATAAATTATTGAATCCTCGAGTGAAGTATTGCTGTCACTTCATTTGATTGTCTTTAGTGCTCAAGGTTGTCTGAAGATCAGTGTATGTTACCTTATAGTGGATTCTGGAAATTTTGTGCATCTAAACTTCACTGTGAAAAAGGAAGCACTTCATGTGAATATGTGTTGCAGGTTTGGAATGGCAGTGCTGTTTAGTCCCACCTGTGGCACCCACTTACATAACTACACTCGATGTTCAAAATTTCTGCAAAATTAGTCATATTAAACATGGGAGACAGTTGATAATAATTCTGAATTAATCACCTGTAGCTTCAATGATGTGTCCTTGTAAAGTAACTACTCTGTTACGATTTCCTCCAGAAAAAGCAATTCTTGTTGCTTGTGCTACATCATTTGCAACAAGTGTGTTACGTAGAGCAAAGTAAAATGCCACACGAACTCTCTCATCTGCTAATTTGATTAAGTCAATTAACCGTGGTGCATTCTCAGGCCTGAAAAATATTGATATTTTTTTTCTTTTATGTACACTTGAAAAGTAAGCAAATTCGACAATTACATCCAGGTAAAATGCCAAAGGAATACCACAATATATTTTTAATTGACTTTGTTGTCATTGCCCTACTAACAACATCAAGTAATCAATATTATAGCGCAGTCATTACTATGGGTCAGTTTCCTTCCCATTCATAACATTATTCCTCGAGCAGGGGCACCATTTTTCGTAATACAAGTGGGTGTGTGGAGCACTTTGTACACATGTACAGAATAGCTGTCTTTATGTTACCAAGGTAAACATGTATTATCAAAATTACAGTTTAATCTTAATTTAATTAAATAAATAACAAGAAAAGAAACTTACATAATATGAGCTAAACCACTGTTATATTAAACAATACTGAAATAAAGTTTTACTGTAACACACTGTTGCCAAGGACAGGTGTTACAGAGACAGTAATGGCCCACTCAAAGCATTAAACAGTGCAGTTGTATCAAATCTCAGCCAGCCACTTATTTGATTACTAATTATCTCTTAGACAACTGCTTCGGTGTGGGATTATGTTGGTAGGTGGGGTCATTTTTTTGCACATATCATAAATTTTTTCTCGCCTAGATTACTTTTATTTTATATTACTGCTGCTTGCTTGGACACATGACAACAAAATTTATTGCTGTGCTACCCGAAGGAGTAATTAAGGAATAGGTATGGGTTTGCAGCTGTGAAACAAAAATGGAACCGCGCAAAATCATTTTAATGTTGGTTGGCGCACTTTATATGCAGGCATGTCGACTTGGGGGGGTTAAGGACAATTTTTAGAAAGTAGTCACTAGACTGTAAAATCAGTGTGTCAAATGATTTACACACTGCTGCCAATGATCCAATCAATACTGACTATAAAAATAAATATAACGTAAATTAGCAATGATCACATTGGCTTGTTACAAGTCATGGTGACTAAATTGTCAGAGTCACAAGCAGCTACAAAGCTTTACATCATCTCATGAATAACTCTATGTCATGGGTATTAGTAAATGAATCAAAAAATGTCCTGTGTGTGATTGGAGGAGAGGGAGATTAGTGTTTAACGTCGCTTTGACAATGAGATCATTAGAGATGGAGCACAAGCTCAAATTAGGGAAGTATGAGAAAGGAAAGTGGCCATGCCCTTTTGAAGGAACCTTCCCAGAATTTGCCTTAAGAGATTTAGGGAAATTATGGGAAACCTAAATCAGGATGGCTATATGTGGGGTTTGAACCAGTGAAACCCTGCACTACCCTGCTAAGTGTGAGAGATTGGATCTATGAAGGTACCTTCATAACCAATTGACACTATATAACAAATGCATGTTTAAATTGTGAAACCACACTACTGAATCTTTTGAAGCATCAAGTATTAATATGTTTAAATAAACTTTTAATTTATTTGCACTATGTTGATAGCAAATATGTTGTATGATATCTTCAATACCATTATAGATGTTGTGGTGTTACCGCCAGACACCATACTTGCTAGGTGGTAGCCTTTAAATCGGCCGCGGTCCATTAGTATACGTTGGACCCGCATGTCGCCATTATCAGTGATTGCAGACCGAGCACCGCCACATGGCAGGTCTAGTCTAGAGAGACTCCCCAGCACTCAACCCAGTTGTACAGCTGACTTTGCTAGCGAAGGTTCACTGTCTACATACACACTCATTTGCAGAGATGACAGTTTAGCATAGCCTTCAGCTACATCATTTGCTCCGACCTAGCAAGGCACCATATTCAGTTACTATAATTACTATCTTCAAGAATGTATACTGAACAGATAACATTGTGAATCATGTACCATCAAGAGCAATGTTCATCATTAATGGATTAAAGCTAAGTATCAAACTAATTACGTCCGCTTTCTGAATTCTCATTCCTTGTCATGTTCCAGACCTGACGTCAGTATAGTTCTTCCCTCCTTATGCCAACCTGCATGAGCTAAAATGCGTGCATTTCGACCTCCACTTGTAACATGGTGTTGGCTCTTCTGCTAACACAAAAGATGTCATTCAGCATATTATAACTGCCCTGGCAATTACAGTGGTGGTGTTAATTTGTTACAATAAATTATGCATATTTTTCCACAGGTTTACAGTAACTGGCTCTTCAGCCTCCCCATCTCTACATCTTCCTTCCCAGCTCTTCTTTAGTCAAACGATTAATTTCTTATTGACAAACTGACAAAAAACAAAACCATATAGTCACTAAAGTGCATGGCACTTATTAATTCTAATTCTTAAAACCGACTGGCTGGCATTAACTAAAGAAGGGAATACAAACGTTTCTGGCCGAGTGTAACAGGGTGAATGATACTTTTGTTGGTATTCAAGAACAATGAATGATGCCTGGCCGATGTTTGACTGACGCAACAGCTCAATGCTTTCCTGTGCTGTTTTCACTGTATCAACTACCATGTGGTTTAAATAACCACAGGCTGTTGAAACTGCCACATCGTACATCTCGTCTATGGCACCAAGGTCTCCCTGCAATGTTTCACATGAAAAAGTTGAGATAGCTTTAAGAATTACACACATCAATTGGGAAAAAGTCGATAAAAATTGCATCTTTCCTGTACAATGACTTACCAATCTTCCAAAGAAACTTGGTAACTTATTCTCCAACTTGCAGTTCGTCAAATATTCGACAACTTTATTACTTGAAACTGATTTTGTCATTGTTTGATGAGCTTCATGTAATTTCATTTGAATAACATGCAGTTGTTTTGAACATATTTCCTCTTCATGTGCCAGTTGTTTCTTTTCATCTTTGGCCAGCATTAAATCCTTTTCCACAACAGGGAATCTTTCCAGCATTTGTTGTTTTTCCCTAGAAGAATGAAGTTTTATGTCATTGACTCCTAAGAAAACTGATCAAGTTAATGAAATGGCTGACAGCCCCTACATATTATTGAAAGGTTTGTGTGTCATTTTCTTGTTATAAACTTCACAAATATTACTGTGTTATAGCGACTGCAAGGTGACAGAAGTAGAATGCTGTTTAGATCAATTAACATTCATTCATTACTGTGAGTAACACCTGACACTGAGTTTTCAACATCACAAATTTTGACACCATGGGTAATTTGACAATTCAGAAGAATTCACATTCACTCAGTTTGTATCTGCAACTCATAAGACACATCAAATCACTAACTACTTAGTAAATTTTTAAGAATAAAGGAGACAACTCAGCATAGAGGCAATGCATGGTTGACAGGCTCACAAAAAAGAATGAAAACTTTGCTAACTTTCAGCAAAGGTATATGCACGAGGGAGAGGCAGCAGGAGCACAAGATAGGAATGTGACACATGGGCACTAGAGCCCGTGAGTTTGTGTGGCACTTCACCATCATTGCCCCCTATCACTGTCCTGTACCCTACCGGATCATCCCTTCTCATCATTGGGTGTCTCATGAACTCGCAAGCTCTTGTGTGTCACATCCCTCTTCAATGAACCTGCAGCCACTTCCTCGTGCAGTCCTATCCCCTACATCTTTTGCCTCTCACCTAGACATAAACTCTCACCCTAGTGTACCTGCCAAACTGCAATGCTGGCATTAAGCGTTTTAGGCTGCCTAATGTAAGACACAGAGGGCCATAGACATGGGTTCCCAGGTAGATGCAGTGTTTCTTGACTTCCGCAAGGCATTTGATACAGTTCCCCACAGTTGTTTAATGAACAAAGTAAGAGCATATGAACTATCACACCAATTGTGTGATTGGATTGAAGAGTTCCTAGATAACGGAACGCAGCATGTCATTCTCAATGGAGAGAAGTCTTCCGAACTGATTTCAGGTGTGCCGCAGGGGAGTGTTGTAGGACCATTGCTATTCACATTATACATAAATGACCTTGCGGATAACATCGGAAATTCACTGGGGCTTTTAGTGGATGATGCTGTAGTACATCGACATGTTGTAACAATGGAAAATTGTACTGAAATGCAGGAGCATCTGCAACGAATTGACGCATGGTGCAGGGAATGGCAATTGAATCTCAATGTAGACAAGTGTAATGTGCTGCAAATAGACTGAAAGATCCCTTATCATTTAGCTATGATATAGCAGGTCAGCAACTGGAAGCAGTTAATTCCATAAATTATCTGGGAGTAGGCATTAGGAGTGATTTAAAATGAAATGACCATATAAAATAAATCGTCACTAAAGCAGATGCCAGACAGATTCATTGGAAGAATCCTAAGGAAATTCAGTCCAAAAACAAAGGAAGTAGGCTACAGTACACTTGTTCGCCCACTGCTTGAATACTGCTCACCTGTGTTGGATCCGTACCAGATAGGGTTGATAGAAGAGATAGGGAAGATCCAACGGACAGCAGCGCGTTTCGTTACAGGATCATTAAGTAATCATGAAAGCTTTACAGAAATGATAGATAAACTCCAGTGTAAGACTCTGCAAGAGAGACGGTATGGGCCTTTGTTGAAGTTTCGAGAACATACCTTCATCAAACTGTAGATTAAAACTGAAGAAACTGCAAAAAAGTGGCAATTTAAGGAAATGGGACCTGGATAAACTGACTAAACCAGAGGTTATACAGAGTTTCAGGGAGACTGTAAGAGAACATATGGCAGGAATTGGGGAAAAAATACAGTAGAAGAAGAATGGGTAGCTTTGAGGGATGAAGTAGTGAAGGCAGCAGAGGATCAAGTAGGTAAAAAGACGAGGGCTAGTAGAAATCCTTGGGTAACAGAAGAAATACTGAATTTAATTGATGAAAGGAGAAAATACAAACATGTGGTAAATGAAGCAGGCAAAAAGGAATACAAACGTCTCAAAAATGAGATCGACAGGAAGTGCAAAATGGGTAAGCAGGGATGGCTGGAGGATAAATGTAAGGATATAGAGGCTTATCTCCCTAGGGATAAGATAGATACTGCCTACAGGAAAATTAAAGAGACCTTGGGAGATAAGAGAACCACTTGTATGAATATCAAGAGCTCAGATGGAAACCCAGTTCGAAGCAAAGAAGGGAAAGCAGAAAGGTGGAAGGAGCATATAGAGGGTCTATACAACGCTATGTACTTGAGGACATTATTATGGAAATGGAAGAGGATGTACATGAAGATGAAATGGGAGATACGATACTGCGTGAAGAGTTTGACAGAGCACTGAAAGACCTGAGTCGAAACAAGGCCCCGGGAGTAGACAACATTCCATTACAACTACTGACGGCCTTGGGAGAGCCAGTCCTGACAAAATTCTACCATCTGGTGAGCAAGTTGTGTGAGACAGGTGAAATACCCTCAGACTTCAAGAAGAATATAATAATTCCAATCCCAACGAAAGCAGGTGTTGACAGATGTGAAAATTACCGAACTATCAGTTTAATATGTCACGGCTACAAAATACTAACGTGAATTCTTTACAGACGAATGGAAAAACTAGCAGAAGCTGACCTTAGGGAAGATACCCTACGGCGTATCTTCGAAGTTAGATTACGGAAAGGCAAACCTACATTTCTAGCATTTGTAGACTTAGAGAAAGCTTTTGACAATGTTGAGTGGAATACTCTTTCAAATTCTGAAGGTGGCAGGGGTAAAATAAAGGGAGTGAAAGGCTATTTACAATTTGTATATAAACCAAATGGCAGTTGTAAGAGTTGAGGGGCATGAAAGGGAAGCAGTGGTTAGGAAGGGAGTGAGACAGGGTTGTAGCCTGTCCCCGATGTTATTCAATCTGTATATTGAGCAAGCAGTGAAGGACACAAAAGAAAAATTCGGAGTAGGTATTAAAATCCATGGAGAAGAAATAGAAATGTTGAGGTTCACCGATGACATTGTAATTCTGTCAGAGAAAGCAAAGGACTTGGAAGAGCAGTTGAACGGAATGGAAAGTGTCTTGAAGGGAGGATATAAGATGAACATCAACAAAAGCAAAACGAGGATAAGGGATTGTAGTCGAATTAAGTCGGGTGATGTTGAGGGTATTAGATTAGGAAATGAGACACTTGAAGTAGTAAAGGAGTTTTGCTATTTGGGGAGCAAAATAACTGATCATGGTCGACATAGAGAGGATATAAAATGTAGACTGGTAATGGGAAGGAAAGCGTTTCTGAAGAAGAGAAATTTGCTAACATCGAGTATAGACTTAAGTGTCAGGAAGTCGTTTCTGAAAGTATTTGTATGGAGTGTAGCCATGTATGGAAGTGAAACATGGATGATAAATAGTTTAGACAAGAAGAGAGTAGAAGCTTTCAAAATGTGGTGCTACAGAAGACTGCTGAAGATTAGATGGGTAGATCACATAACTAATGAGGAGGTACTGAATAGGATTGGGGAGAAGAGAAGTTTGTGGCACAACCTGACTAGAAGAAGGGATCAGTTAGTAGGACATGTTCTGAGGCATCAAGGGACCACCAATTTAGTATTGGAGGGCAGCGTGGAGGGTAAAAGTCGTAGAGGGAGACCAAGAGATGAATACACCAAGCAGATTCAGAAGGATGTAGGTTGCAGTAGGTACTGGGAGATGAAGAAGCTTGCACAGGATAGAGTAGCATGGAGAGCTGCATCAAACCAGTCTCAGGACTGAAGACCACAACAACAACAACAACAACAACCACCTTCATCGAGGAGCGGTATATTGCTCCCTCCTACACCACCTACATATATCTCCCGAAGATACCATGAGGATAAAATCAGAGAGATTAGAGCTCACACAGAAGCATACCAACAATCTTTCTTTCCATGAACAATACGAGACTGGAATAGAAGGGAGAACTGATAGATAAACTCAAGGTACTCTCTGCCACACACTGTCAGGTGGCTTGCAAAGTATGGACACCACTTCGAGTGGGGAGGGAGGGGGTGCAGGGCAGCAGGGGTAAGTGGAAGGGATGGTGGGGAGTAGTGAATGGACAGGGGAGTAGTGGGGGCAGGGGGGCAGCATGCACACACCTGTATTTATACTTTATTTCATTAAACATTTTGTCCAAAATCTGGCAAATTTTTTATTTTTTTGTGTGTCTGCTTATTAATAAATGTCTCCACTATTCAGTGAGTTGTCCTCAGTCCTCATTTATCATATGTGCTAGCCTTGACTTATTTTTTTATAGCTCAGGCAATTAACTACAGCTACTGTGCATCACTGTAGGAGGTACTTTCCACCATTTGCATGTGCTTTCTGTGCATCACTTTTTTTTCATTTCTGCAAGCTCCCAGTAGGTTTCAGACTCTATTGTAGAAAGCTGTTTATCACCATTTTAGCATGGCTTCAAGAAATATGGTAATTTCAGCTTGTTTTAGTCATATCTCCACAATATACTGTAACATGCTTATATACGAGGGTTGGAACTTAAATAATGTCAACTATTTATTCACAACTGATACAAAAGAGTTACATGTTTTCCCTGTTACTGTCCTTCAAAGTAGTCGCCAGTGTTGTGTAGAACCCGTTGCCAGCAATGCAGAAGGTGTAGCATACCATTAGCAGAGCCTGTTCTGGTGATCGTGCAAATGGAGCGGTCTACTGCCTGTCGAATCTCTGGAACAGTTCTGAAGCAAATGCCACGAAGTGGTTCCTTCATCTTCGAGATCAAATCAAAGTCACAAGGATGTAAGTCTGGGTGTATGATAAATGGCACAGTACATCGACCAGAGTAGCCAAGCTTGTGCTGTATGGGCCCCTCACATTGTTGTGCAAAATGATGGGTGGGTTGCGCAGGAAGTGTTGCCACTTCTTTCACAAAGCTGGTCACAGGTGATGCTCCAAAAATGAACAGTAATACTGTTCACTGACAGTCTGCTGTGAAGGAATGTTATGCGTTAGGATAACACCATCACAGTCATACATGAGAATCACCATAACTTTCACCATACTAGGACTCTGATGCACTTTCTACTTTCGCGGTGACCCATAATGACGCCATTTGTTGGATTGGCATTTCAGTTTTGGCTCATACGATGTGGCTCATGTCTCATCCAGTGTTATGATTTGGCATAAGAAAGCCTTTCCTTCACACTCATAGACCTCCAAGGGCATCTGAGCAGCACCGTAATGCATCCATTTTTGCATTTCCATGAAGTCATGCGGAACCCATTGGGATACTATTTTTTGTATGCCCAGGTGTTCCTTCAGGTTGTGAGACACAGTTTTATGCTAATCCGGTTTTGTGGGGAAGCTCACGAATCATATGGCATTGATCACTGTCCACTTATGCACTAACAGCATGCACTACTACTTCAGAAACGCAAGGACAACCTGCCTGATGCATGTCTGCCACAGTTTGCCAACCTTTTTTGAAGGTTTTTACCCAATGTGCCACTGTTCTGTATGGCAATACTGATTCCCCACATGCCTCTTGAAGACCTTTATGACACTGTCATGCTGTATGACCTCTGGCACATTCAATCTTGATCCAGCTCTGTTGTTCCTGTTTTGCAAATGTAGTGACACCATTACGTTAGACTGCTCACTCACAAGTGACTGTTTCCCTTGATTGTGCACTCGCCAGTGATGTGGGACATGCGAGTCCATTTGCTCGTAGGTAAGGTAGGTCAACAACGTGTGGTATCAGCAACAATAGTAGAGTCCATTGCATAGTGTTTGCAAAGCAGTGTTGTCACTATTTAAGTTCCAACATATGTACTATTATATATTTTTATAGCTCAGGCAATTAACTACAGCTACTGTGCATCACTGTAGGAGGTACTTTCCACCATTTGCATGTGCTTTCTGTGCATCACTTTTTTTTCATTTCTGCAAGCTCCCAGTAGGTTTCAGACTCTATTGTAGAAAGCTGTTTATCACCATTTTAGCATGGCTTCAAGAAATATGGTAATTTCAGCTTGTTTTAGTCATATCTCCACAATATACTGTAACATGCTTATATACGAGGGTTGGAACTTAAATAATGTCAACTATTTATTCACAACTGATACAAAAGAGTTACATGTTTTCCCTGTTACTGTCCTTCAAAGTAGTCGCCAGTGTTGTGTAGAACCCGTTGCCAGCAATGCAGAAGGTGTAGCATACCATTAGCAGAGCCTGTTCTGGTGATCGTGCAAATGGAGCGGTCTACTGCCTGTCGAATCTCTGGAACAGTTCTGAAGCAAATGCCACGAAGTGGTTCCTTCATCTTCGAGATCAAATCAAAGTCACAAGGATGTAAGTCTGGGTGTATGATAAATGGCACAGTACATCGACCAGAGTAGCCAAGCTTGTGCTGTATGGGCCCCTCACATTGTTGTGCAAAATGATGGGTGGGTTGCGCAGGAAGTGTTGCCACTTCTTTCACAAAGCTGGTCACAGGTGATGCTCCAAAAATGAACAGTAATACTGTTCACTGACAGTCTGCTGTGAAGGAATGTTATGCGTTAGGATAACACCATCACAGTCATACATGAGAATCACCATAACTTTCACCATACTAGGACTCTGATGCACTTTCTACTTTCGCGGTGACCCATAATGACGCCATTTGTTGGATTGGCATTTCAGTTTTGGCTCATACGATGTGGCTCATGTCTCATCCAGTGTTATGATTTGGCATAAGAAAGCCTTTCCTTCACACTCATAGACCTCCAAGGGCATCTGAGCAGCACCGTAATGCATCCATTTTTGCATTTCCATGAAGTCATGCGGAACCCATTGGGATACTATTTTTTGTATGCCCAGGTGTTCCTTCAGGTTGTGAGACACAGTTTTATGCTAATCCGGTTTTGTGGGGAAGCTCACGAATCATATGGCATTGATCACTGTCCACTTATGCACTAACAGCATGCACTACTACTTCAGAAACGCAAGGACAACCTGCCTGATGCATGTCTGCCACAGTTTGCCAACCTTTTTTGAAGGTTTTTACCCAATGTGCCACTGTTCTGTATGGCAATACTGATTCCCCACATGCCTCTTGAAGACCTTTATGACACTGTCATGCTGTATGACCTCTGGCACATTCAATCTTGATCCAGCTCTGTTGTTCCTGTTTTGCAAATGTAGTGACACCATTACGTTAGACTGCTCACTCACAAGTGACTGTTTCCCTTGATTGTGCACTCGCCAGTGATGTGGGACATGCGAGTCCATTTGCTCGTAGGTAAGGTAGGTCAACAACGTGTGGTATCAGCAACAATAGTAGAGTCCATTGCATAGTGTTTGCAAAGCAGTGTTGTCACTATTTAAGTTCCAACATATGTACTATTTATCATTAAGTGATAGTTTATGTCATAAAAAAAAAAATACAGCAATATATTGTCTTTGAAACAGAGCTGGTTCTACATTAGGCAATGACCTATACTTTCTCATTCTGATAAGAGAATGCAAAAGGAAGATGAGAGTCCAGAAAAAAATGAGGAATGTGATGGCACAGATGATGCATTTCCAATGAGGGAATACTCCAGAACAACAAAGCCTATGTCATCGCCAACAGAAAGGATGTTCCATGACATGCATCTACCTAAGATGACAGATAAAACCAGAAAGTCATTTCATTGGTGGGTTGTATGGACATAAGGGTTTCACATTTGTGTAGATGCAAAATTTGTCTCTTTTGCAGGAAAATGGAACTGTTTTTTACAGTTACATAAAAAATAACAGAATAGACCATTATACAGGGACTTCAAAAAGTAAGTTATGCTTGTCATTGTGTGCTAAGGCCATTGCAGGATAAGAGTAGCTCATTATTAGAGGACAGTATGTGTTGAGGGTTTTTTGCACACACACACACCACACACACACACCACACACACACACACACACACACACACACACACACACACACACACTTCTGCTGTGGTTTGGATAACAACACACACACACACACACACACACACACACACACACACACACACACACACACACACACACACACACACACACACACACACACTTCTGCTGTGGTTTGGATAACAAATGCATTGCACTGTGGGAGTGAAATGGTGTGTCAACTGGGAATATACTCAATTTCAAGTATACAGGATGGTATGATTCTTGTGAGAGAACCATCTGAATTGCACACAGATTCACCATGAAACTTTGGCAGTTTGTGGACCACAAGCAATGTTGCATCCAGCCAATGTGAAATGTTGCCAACAATTAAACCAAGGTGGCACAGACGTGGGTGATGCCATTAAATAAGGAAGGCCACCAACGTTGACACTGACCATGGATGGGAAAGTTCAGGCAATCTAAGATTTCCTGATAAAGATGTTCGCACATTGGTTCTTGAATGACTATGACCAACTATTGGATTTTTATCATTAAGGAACTGAACAATTGGTAGGATGTTCTGACAGTTATTTGCAGAGACTTGGTGAAAATGTTGAAAACTAGTGTCATATCTCTGTGTCACATTTGAGTGTAGTGGAGCATTCAATTAAAGTGACTTGACCTGCCACAATAATGTGTATCTTACTTTTTGAAGTCCCCTAATATGAAAGATGTAATAATAAAATGAAATTTTGTGGTAATTACATAAATACAGTGGATGGACAAAAATATGGGAACACCAGAAGAAATACATGCTTGAACGTAAATGCAAATGCTAATGAAGCCTGGAGCCTGCACTATTGTATTTGACAATGAACGGCACCTGTGGAATGTCCTCAATACGCTGTAAGCATCAGGTGTTGTCAAAACAATGTTCTGGGTAGTTTCAAGTCTTATGTCAGAGCTAAGGGAATTCAAACATAGGTGAATTGTTGATGCTGATATTGTGGGTGCTTTCTGTAACCAAGGTAGCCAAAGTGTATGGTGTTTCAAGGAGTACCGAATTGAAGATTTATCAGCACAAGGGAAAGTGGGAGATCATCATCCTCTAAGTCTCAATGTGTGAATGATCATGACACATGGTCACTGAAGAGAACTGTGATGAAAAATAAAGGGATGACAGCTGCAGAAGTCACCGCAGAACTGAATGTGCCACTTGTTAATACTTTCAGCACCAAAACAACACAAAAGCAGCTCCATAATTATGGAACTGCAGTGTGAACTACAGTTCCAAGACTACTCATCAATGATTCAAGTGCCCATATGAGGAAAACATGGTGCCAAAGCCACAAAACCTGGACTATGGACCAATACAAGAATGTTATTTGGTTGGATGTTCTTGTTTCACACGGTTTCCATTTTCTGGCTGAGTTTACATCCTGAGAGTGAAACATGGTGGGGGTTCAGTGATGACTTTGGGAGCCATATCATCGTACTTGATGGGTCCCATGCAAATACACTTAGTACCTGGTAGAGGTTTCATAGAACACCTTCACAATAATTATTTTTCACACTCTAACAGCTTGTGGAAAAAAACAAACACCTATGTCTTACCATGCAAGTTCTGATTTCCCTTATTTTATTACGTTGATCATTTCTCCCAATGTAGCTTGGTGTCAACAAAATATTTTCACATTCGGAGGAGAAAGTTGGTGACTGAAATTTTGTGAGAAGATTCTACCACAGTGAAAAATGCATTTGTTGTAATGATGTCCACCCCAAATCCTGTATCATGTCAGAGACACACTCTCCAATATTTCTCTATAATACGAGACTTGCTGCTCTTCTTTGAACTTTCTTCATGTACTCCATTAATCCTATCTGGTAAGAATCCCACACCAGGTAGCAGTATTCCAAAAGAGGATAGGCAAGCATAGTGTAGACAGTCTCTTTAGTAGATCTAGTGCATGTTCTAAGTGTTCTGCCAATAAAACACAGTCTTTGGTTCGCTTTGCTCACAATATTTTCTAGGTGGTCTTCCAATTTAAGTTGTTCCTAATTGTAATTCCTATGTATGTAGTTGAATTTGTGGCCTTTAGATTTGACTGATTTATTGTGTAATCAAAGTTTAATGGATTCCTTTCAGTGCTCATGTGGATGACCTCACACTTTTCATTATTTATGGTCAACTGCCAATCTTTACACCATACAGATATTTTTCAACATTTTGTTGCAATGTTCCTTGATCTTCTGATGACTTTACTAGATGATAAACAACAGCATCATCTGTAAACAATCTAAGACGGCTCCTCAGATTTTCACCCGATTCATTTGTGTAGATAAGGAATGGCAGATGGCCTGGGGACTGCCAGAAATCACTTCTGTTTTATTCAATGACTTTCCAACAGGTAATACAAACTGTGACCTCTCTGACAGGTAACCACTAATGCAGTCACGTAACTGAGATGATATTCCATAAGCGTGCAATTTCACTGCAAGCTAATTGTGAAGTACAGTGTTGAAAGCCTCCTGGAAATCTAGCAATATGGAATCAATTTGAAATCCCTAGTCAACAGCACTCAACACTTTGTGTAAATAAAGAGGTAGTTGTCTTTCATGAGAATGATGTTTTCTAAATCCGTGTCAACTGTGTGTCAATAGACCATTCTCTTTGAGGTAATTCATAATGTTTGAACTCAATATATGTTCCAAAATCCTACTGCATATTGATGTTAATGATATGAGTCTGTAATTATGTGGCCATTTTGCTGGTTTGGGTCCATCCTGTAACACAATTTCTGATCCCCAATGGTGATGCAGTGTTCCAAGATGACAGGGGCTCTATTCACATAGCTCACATCATCCAGGCTTAGTTTTATGAGCCTGAGAATGAACTGTCATATCATCCAGGATTAATTTTATGAGCACGAGAATGAACTGCCACATCTTCCCTGGCCAGCTCAGTAACCAGGTTTCAATATTATTGAGCATATGTGGTCTACTTTGTGAGGAGGATGGATGATTGCCAATCTATAAATAAAATCCACCAAAGGTATCCTTGAAAATAAGTAATTACTAGGATAAGTAATATATTTGGATCCTGTTGTAGCAACACAGTAGATGTGATGTACATGTACAGATAAACAAGTGATTAAAATTTCAGAAAAAATGGGTGATTTATTCAACAGAAAAAGATTCACAAACTGAGCAGTTGGCCCTTATGCAAGCAGCTATTCAGCTCAGGATTGATCGATAGAGTTGTTTGGTGTCATCCTAAGGGATATCATGCCAAATTCTGTCCATTTGGTGTGTTACTGTAGATCGTCAAAATCACGAGATCATTGGAGGGCCCCATCCATAATGCTCCAAATGTTCTCAACTCGGTAGGACCCATTGTTCTTGCTGACCAAAGTAGGGTTTGACAAGCATGAAGATAGGCAGTGAAAACTCTGGCCATGTGTAGGTGGACATTATCTTGCTGAACTGTAGGCCCAGGTTTGCCATGAAGGGTAGCAAAACAAGTCATAGAATATCATCAGTGCAGTTCTGTGCTGTAAGAGTGCTGCAGATGACAATCAAAGGGGTCCTGCTACGATAAGAAGTGGCATCTCAGATCATCACTCCCAGTTGTTGGACTGTATGGTGGGCCACAGTCCTGTTTGCATCCTGCTGCAACCCAGCACATCTTCAGATACATATTTGCTGGTTGTCAGGGCTCAGTTCAAAGTGGGACTCATCACTGAAGACAATTCTACTCTAACCAATGAGATTACAGGCCAAAGATGTTTCTGGATCTGTCCCCAGTAATGCCCATCTGTGCATTGGGAGAGTTTCTATTGTTTATCTTTGTACTCACTAAATACTACCTTGGCCAGTAAGATTGCCAGATCTCTCCACAGTTGAGAACATTTGAAGCATTATAGGTAGGGTCCCCCAACCATCTTGGGACTTTGACAATCTAACATTCCAATTGGACAGAATTTGGCACAATATCCCACATGATGACATCCAACAACTGTGTCAATCAATTTCAACCAGAGTAACTGCTCGCACAAGGGCCAGTGGAGGAACAATACATTACTGACCTGCTCAACTTTTAAAGCAATTTCTCTCAAATGAACCATCCAATTTTTCTGAAATTTTAATTATTTGTTTGTTTGTTGTGTACATGTACATCACATCCACATAGATGGGCATAGCTTTGCTTTATCTATATAAAACAATTTTTTTTAGTTCATTTGATGACATGAGATTCTCCTCATGTTGCATAGAGAATCTGGCATTCTGTGTTGTGCTGGGTGATACAACAGAGATGTTTCTGTGTTCTATCACTGGTGTCTCAATGTGAACCAGTTAAGGTGCTTCCACTGCTGCAGGTTGGTTCTGTGGAATATCGTGAGTCACACTGCATATCATATTAAATATCATATAGTTCCAGTCGGAACTATGCCTTACTGGAATCTATCGCAGTAAGAGTTCCAAAATGGAGAGATTGCTGGAGTCTCACAAATGCTAGCTTCAATAAGTTTGAGTAGCTACATGGCAGACTGACTGCTTGGTGTGTACTGTTATAACCAGGAGCTCTCTCAATGGGCACCACCCAGCCATGGCAATAGCCACCTGGCACTATGAGTGTTGCCCGAAGTACCAGTGCCCCAATGGGAATGACCACCTATTCCTTGATATAAATGCACATTGAAGTTCAGATGCCAGCAATACAATCCCAGCTTTTTTAGGTAGACTGAAGTTGTGGAGGCTCATGATAGTTCCTTCCAATGAACTGGCTACCCAATTAGGTTCTGAGTCTAATAGGTGGTTCACCCAGAACTGGATGTCAGGGTTGAAGCACCCTGCCAGGTACCTATGTGCCACAGCATCTGGCCTTTTCTGCACAATTCATACTTCAGAGAAATTTGGAGAAGAATGGATTTTAAATAAGGGTAGGGACTAGAACAAGTTAAGAAAGGTAGGAAGTAACATAAGGCCTCAAAAAGGAAAAGCCAAAACAAGACCAAGGTGAGATCTAGATTATCATCAAGAGAGCAGGCAAAGATAGAGTGAGGGAATAGAATAAGAAGAGACAGTAATTGCAGCACAGAAAAAAGTTGTACTATGTTGGTTCAGTGCCTTGTGGTCAACACACATGTAAGAACAAAACAGTCACTGCCCTATGCGGGGTTTACAGAAGAACCACTACTATGGGAGACTGCTCCTTTTCCCATTTAAAATTCAGGTTCTGTTTTGCTACAGTTGCATGCTGCTTATTTTCAAATTTTCAAATGGTACCAGTTATCTATTTATCTACTTATTTATCCATGTATGTATATCTACATACATACATAATAAACCACTATGAAGGGAATGGCTTTGTAAAGGAACATTTGAAAACACAGTTAAGCATTTCATCTTTTGCTCTGCTACCTTCAATTTCAGATCCTGTCTCACTGGACACTAACTCTGGTGCCTCTAACAGCCTTTACATATGATTAGAATTTCTTTAGATTTTGTGAAACCATCATTTGACAATATTCTGCTATGGTAGTCATTGAAGGCTTCACAAATTGCTTACTTGACAGCCAAAAGAGTTTCCTTCAGTATCTCTCTATCGATAGTCCTGTGCTTCACTTTACACCTATTATGCAGTAGGCTCTGTTTCTTTAGAAGTTTCTTTACAGTGGCTATATGCTTTTAAACTTGAGTCATAGATCCTCTACATGCTCCTGCTCTGTACTGAAAGTTTCAACTTCCTCTTTGAGATAAGACATTACTGGCATTTCATCTAGTTTACAGAACATGCATATCTTTCTAATTGGTTTAGCTGTCATTTTTTCTTTAGTTGTTATTGTTGCCATGAATAACATAGCTGTCATTGATAAACATAGCTGATAACCAGCCTACAGTGCAGCATAACTGAAAAACGTTATTACTTGCATTAAAAGTGTAAAACAAATGAACATGATGCAGTGTACAAAACAAATGTGTACATGATATCAAGCACATGAAAACAAGAAATAGTGAGAACACAAACAATAATAGGGGAAAAACTGCAAATGAAAAAAAAGAAAAAATAGGTGAATGAAGGCTATGCCATGTAAAAGGCAGGAGATTAATAATAAAATAGACACACTTGTATAACCAGAAGGTAGATGTAATGTACAGTGTGTTTCAGGATGTATTAAGAAAATGAGGTTTTTTTTCAATAAATAATAGTTAATATTTTTTGCAGCCATATGGCACAACATCCTTTAAGGTGCTTCAAATTTGATGTATCTTCTGCATATGTGCGAAGTTTTGAATCATTCTGACTGATGGCAGAACCATAGTGAACCATCCAAATGGCATCTCTGGAAGACACTCTTTAGAAGCAACATGCTGTAACTGAATTTTTATTTGTGGAAAAGCAAGCAGTTGTGAATATCCATAAACATTTGTGTGCAGAGTATGGTAATGACACAGTTGATAGGAGAACTGTTCGGTAATGACTGCTGGGAGAAAGCATCACTAATTGCAGGAACTGAGCATCATGATCAGCTACATTCAGAACATCCTGTCACAACCACTGCTCTTGACGTGATGAATCACTTGGGTGTTATTTTTCCATGCAGAATGCAGAATAGTGCATCACAACTTGAAAGCTGGCTGTAGAGATATCAGTGAGCATTGGAAGTACACGGGCAGGGGGTATGAATCTTGGATATTCAGAGGTGTGCTCAAGATGTGTTTGACAAATGCTCACAACAAACCATAAGTTTCAAGAAAGAGCTTTTCTTTTTCTGAATTGTTGTAGAAGTTTGAGGCCAATGGAGAGGCTTTTCTGTCACAGATCATTACAAGTCTTGAAAACTGGTTGGTTTACTTTGAGCTGGAAATGAAAATGCTGTAACTGGAGTGGCACTACCATCAATCACCAAAAAAAGAAGAAATTCACGGCATGTGCCTCTGTTGGCCATAATTGACCATGTGGCCATGAATATGGACAGGAAAAATGAGATGTAGCTATAAAAGATCTTGGACTATCAGACCATCTCTGTCAAACAACAACAGTAAAATCAGGCATCGAATCATTCCCTAAACTACAAGCCTACAAATGGCATCTATCAGAAACCAAAATAAAAGATTTTTCAAAATAACTACAGAAACAAAGCTGGGATGAAGTGTCTAAGGATACCAATGTGAATATGAAATTCTCTAAATTCTACACATTGTTTAAATTGAACTTTGGAAAGGCATTTCCAAAAGTATGCATGTCTGTATCAACGTCTCACAGAAACAGATGGATAACAGCAGGTATTAAGAAGTCCTTCCAAACACTTAAATACTTCAGTTCCATGCAAAAGATTCGCAATGATCCAGAATTCTTAAATTTCTATCATAGATACAAAAAGATCTATAGGAAAGTGCTGATTGCTGCAAAAGAGTCATTGAATGACAAAATAATACATAATGCTGAGAATAAAAGAAAAGCAGTCTGGGGTGTTTCAAAAAAGGAACTGGGGAGAGGCAAACAAACACATAATAACATACTGCTATGGGAGGGGGATAAGGTAATAAATGATCCACAACACTTAGCAAACAATGTAAACGAGCATGTTTCAACTATTGCAGAGACGTTACAGCACAAATTCCCCAAAACAAATATAACACCTGTAAATAATGTTGCACTAATTACAATGATGTTACTTCCAATCACAGAGAACAAAATCAATAAAATTGTTAAAAGCTAAAAAATAAAAAGTCAGGCTTAGATGAAGTACCAATGTGTGTACTGAAACAATGGCTGGGGATTATTCAAGGCCACTCAACATATATAATAAATGAATCTTTCACATCAGGGACATTTCCAGAGCAGTTAAGACAGGCAAGAATTGTACGTTTGCTTAAGAAAGGTAATGCAGGAGACATAGAAAGTTACCAGCCCTTTTCCCTGCTGTCAGCATTCTCAGAAATAATAGAAGCAATTATGAAAGACAGATTAATGAATTACCTGAATAAATACAATCTTTTAAGTGAATCACAGTTTGGTTTCCAAAGTGGCAAAAATATGAAGACAGCCATAGTAGAATTCACAGAAGTTGTACTTGATGCTCTTGACAAAGATGAGTATGTCACAGGCATATTTTTGGATCTTTCTAAGGTGTCTGATACAGTTGACCACAAGATTCTATTAAATGAATTAGAAACATTAGGAATAAGAGGGGTAGCTAATTACTGGTTTTGATCATACCTAGCAGATAGGGTACAAGGAGTAGAGATAACACATACCTCAAATAGATCTAAAAATTTAGTAAAACACTTATCAGAACCAAAATACATTAATATAGGGGTTCCACAAGGTGGCACATTAGGACCAGTACTATTCCAGATATACATCAATGACTTTCCCAGTAGTGTTACTCATGGTGAAAAAATTCTCGTCGCTGATGACAGTAATATTATAAACACTGACAAAATGAGAGAACTCCTTGCCAAGAAAGCAAATGAAACTCTGAAGGAAGTTTATGATTGGTCAATAAGCAATAAAGTGACATTGAACATACAGAAAACTAGTGCCATCAATTTCAGTTTGAAGAGGAGAAATTACAATTTTGAATTAAATGTATATGGCACCTCTATAGACTGGGTAACAAATGCTAAAATTCTAGGAATAAATATTGATTCTCGGTAGAAATGGTGTGAACACACAAAGGTACTTGCAAACAGAATGTCATCAGCATTTTATGCCCTAAGAAGCCTATCATCAGTGTGTAACATGCAGTGTCTTTTAGTTACATACTATTCATTTGTACACTCAGTTCTTAGCTATGGCATTCCCTTTTGGGGAACAAATGCACAAAATTTGAACACAATTTTCAAACTCCAGAAAAGAGCTGTAAGAATAATAACCCAAAATACTAGTCAAGCTCATTGTAAAGATCTGTTCAAAACACTGAGGATTTTAATTGCTCCATTTCAATACATACACGTCAGTTGTACACATCAAAAATAACATTGGTAATTACTGCACAAACAGCTCTCTCCATGACCATGCAACAATAGAGAGACTCAACTTACATTTACCAAGTACAAATAAAAATAAAACTCAAAACAGCATTTTCTACCAAGGAATAAAACTGTACAATAAATTAACAAGAGAGATTAAATAAATTGCAAAAATACACTTATTTAAAAAGGCAGCTAAAATGTACCTGTTATGCAGTACAATTTATACTTTGATGAAATACTTAGTAGATAAAACTGAGTAGGTATTTGATAAAAAAGTTATACAAATAAATAATAATTCCCGTGGAGGCCCGGGAAAAGAAGATGCATCCGGTACGTTTGGCCAGTCGTAAAAGGCAATGAAAAGAACAAACCACTAATAGGGCTAACCCCCCTTTTAGTGAGATTAGTTGGTTCAGGACAGAACTAATGAAGCGTCGGACAAGCACTGTCATGGTCAGGGATGTCACTTGAACCCTATACCCGTCCACAATGGTAACGACACTGCTAGCAACATGGAAAATGATTTAAATCCAAATAGAGGTGTTTTGCAGGATATGCTTCCTGCAACCACTCTAGAAGGAAAACAAAGACAGACGATGATATGGTCAAATGAAGTTAACCAACACCTCATGTTCTGTTATTACCAAGCAACAAACTTAGGAATGAACACAAACGGATACAGATCACAAGTATACACAACTTTTATTACCAGATACGCAGAATTAAAATTTTTAACAGAACAATGAGTAGCTGATCAGATCCATGTAATAATCAAAAATAACAGGATACCCCAATCAGAATTAGAAAACATCAAATAAAAAGTACAACAAATACTGAAACAAAATAATGTGCAATCAGAAGAAGAAGAAGAAGAAGAAAATACAGTACTCGACTCAAACATCCCAGAGCAAACAAACAAAGAACAACACGCATCAATTAAACAATCAGAGGAAAACAAAATCTTAAGACAGCCACCAGAACAAGCAGAAATAGAACACGAAGTTACACTCATGTTAGATATAGAAGAAAAATTTCAGCTGACATATATAGAATACAAAGACACAAATACAGACATTAGACCATTCTTGCAAAAACCACTAAATAACCCACAAGTCTAAACAACAATAACAACTATCAACACAATCAAACACAACAAAATCAATGAAAATACAACTATGGAAGAGTTACAACTACTGGTTTATACAGGAGCATTCATTACACTAAATATACACACTAGGCAGAGATCAGAACCAACCAACACACAGAAGAAACCCACAAAACCAGCATGGCAACACAGGCTACAGATCAGAATAGAAAAACTGAGAAAAGACATTGGACAGCTAACACAATTTATAAAAAATGAAATATCAGACAAGAAACGAAAAAGGTTAGGTAAAAATCTCACAACAAGAAGTGATAGAGCAATTAGATGAAAAGAAGCATAAATTACAAGCATTTGCCAAACAACTTAGAAGATACAAAGAAAGTGAAAATAGAAGGAAACAAAACAAAAAATTCAACACAAACCAAAAGAAATTTTACCAGACAATAGATAACACACACATTAAAATAGACAATCCATCAAACATGACAGACATGCAAAACTTCTGGAGCAACATATGGTCAAACCCAGTACAACCTAACAGGCATGCACAGTGGATACAAGCAGAAACAGACACATACAAGATGATACCACAAATGCCTGAAGTGATAATTTTGCAACATGAAGCCACCCGAGCAATTAATTCTACGCACAATTAAAAAGCCCCTGGGAAAGGTAATATAGTAAATTTCTGGCTAAAGAAGTTCACCTCAACACATTCACATCTAACTAAATTATTGAACAGTTACATTGCAGACCCATACACAGCCCATGATACACTTACACAAGGAATAACTTATCTGAAACCTAAAGATCAAACAGACACAGTTAACCCAGCAAAATATCACCCCATAACATGCCTACTAACAATATACAAAATATTAACTTCAGTCATTACACAGAAATTAATGACACATACAACACAGAATAAAATTATAAATGAAGAACAAAAAGGCTGCTGGAAAGGAGCATGAGGATGTAAAGAGCAACTGATAATAGATGCAGAGGTGACATATCAAGCTAAAACTAAACAAAGGTCGCTACACAATGCATACATTGATTACCAAAAAGCTTTTGATAGTGTACCCCACTCATGGTTACTACAAATATTGGAAATATACAAAGTAGATCCTACATTGATACAGTTCCTAAACATAGTAATGAAAAATTGGAAAGCCACACTTAATATCCAAACAAATTCAAATAATATCACATCACAACCAATACAGATTAAGTGTGGAATATACCAAGAATACTCATTAAGTCCTTTCTGGTTCTGCCTTGCTTTGAACCCACTATACAATATGCTAAATAATACAAATTAAGGATATAATATTACTGGAACATACCAACACAAAATCACAGATTTGCTATACATAGTTGATCTAAAACTACTGGCAGCAACAAATCAACAACTCAACCAATTACTAAAGATAACAGAAGTATTCAGCAATGATATAAATATGGCTTTTGGAACAGACAAATGTAAGAAAAATAGCATAGTCAAGGGGAAACACACTAAACAGGAAGATTACATATTGGATAACCACAGTGACTGCATAGAAGTCATGGAAAAAACAGATGCATATAAATATCTTGGATACAGACAAAAATAGGAATAGATAATACAAATATTAAAGAAGAACTAAAAGAAAAATCTGGACAAAGACTAACAAAAATACTAAAAACCGAACTGACAGCAAGAAACAAGACAAAAGCTATAGATACTCACGCTATACCAATATTGACCTACTCATTTGTAGTAGTGAAATGGAGTAACGCAGACCTAGAAGCACTTGATACAGTTACACGATCACAATGCTACAAATATAGAATACATTACATACATTCAGCAACAGAAAGATTCACATTAAGCAGAAAGGAAAGAGGAAGGGGATTTATCGACATAAAAAAATCTACATTATGGACAGGTAGACAATTTAAGAAAATTCTTTATAGAGCGAGCAGAAACTAGCAAAATACACAAAGCAATCACTCATATAAATACATGGGCTACACCATTGTTATTTCATAACCACTTCTACAACCTTTTAGATCACATAACATCAACAGATATGAAGAAAGTAAATTGGAAAAAGAAAACACTACATGGCAAGCACCCGTATCATCTAACACAGCCACACATCGAACAAGACGCATCCAACACATGGCTAAGAAAAGGCAATATATACAGTGAGATGGAAGGATTCGTGATTGCAATACAGGATCAAACAATAAACACCAGATAATACAGCAAGCACATTATTAAAGATACCAACACCACAACTGATAAATGCAGACTTTTCAAACAACAAATAGAAATAGTAGATCACATCACAAGCAGATGTACAATACTAGCAAATACAGAATACCCCAGAAGACATGACAATGTAGCAAAAATAATACATCAACTACTTGCCATACAACATAAACTAATAAAACAACACGTTTCCACATACAAGTATGCACCACAAAATGTACTGGAGAATGATGAATACAAATTATACTGGAACAGAACCATTATAACAGATAAAACACCACCACATAACAAACCTGACGTCATACTCACCAATAAAAAGAAGAAATTAACAGAACTAATTGAAATATCCATACCCAATACAACAAATATACAAATGATAACAGGAGAAAAAATTGAAAAATACATCCAACTGGCTGAGGAAGTCAAGGACACGTGGCATCAGGATAAAGATGACATTATACCAATTATAGTATCAACTACAGGAGTCATACCACACAATATCCACCAGTACATCAACGCAATACAGCTACATCCAAATGTATATATACAACTACATAAATCTGTAATTATTGATACATGTTCAATTACCCGAAAGTTCCTAAATGCAATGTAACATATACCGTACAGTTAAAAGGAAGTCACGCTTGATCAAGGTAAGTGTCAATTTCCATTTTTAACCAGACATAATGTCTGAGAAAGGAAAGAAGAAGATGATGATGATGATGATGATGATGATAATAACAGTAACAATAACGATTATAAAACATCCAATATCCCATGTAACACCTTCACTTGTCCACCCCCAGTAGCTGAGCAGTCAGCACGACACAATGTCAATCCTAAGGGCCCAGGTTTGATTCCCCGCTGGGTTGGAGATTTTCTCCACTCAGGGACTGGGTGTTGTGTTGTCCTAATGATAATCATTTCATCCTCATCGATGTGCAATTTGCTGAAGTGCCATTAAATCTAAGGACTTGCACCCGACGAATGGTCTACCTGACAGGAGGCCCAAGTCACATGACAGCACATCACATCACAGCTTCACTTTATGTTTTTTCCTTTCTAGAAATACCAACCCCCGAGCTATGCATAGCACACTAGTAACACCTCTTCCTCTTTCTGAGCTCAACACCTCACCCATTATCAAGGTGCACACATGTGTGCGTGTGTAGTGAGTGAAGTGTTATGAAACAATGTGTGTAGCGTGTTCAGTGACTGATAGTGAGATGTGAGTGAACAGTGTGGCATTACATTATTTAATAAGTTATTTGCAAACAAAAGTATTATATACCAGGAGTAAATCTAAAGACTGCATCTAACTAGAAGTCTGCAAATATATGTGTATACAAATTAGCTTATTTTAAATTGGTATAAACTTGTTAATACTTTGTCATGTCCTATACACTTGCAAAGAGAGATCTACGGATGAATGAAGAAGCTGCTGCTGCTGCTGCTACTGCTACTGCCCCCCCCCCCCCACCACCATCAAGGTGGCAGGTGCAGTCATCCAGCTCTGAGAGGTGCCCTGGGTTGGTGGAGCTGATGGTGACAGAACTGTGGTAGCGGCAGCGTAAGATGTCATACACACAGGTGCAGGCATTTAAATTTTCTCTTAGCTTCAGTGTAGGTCAGTCTGTTCAGGGTCTTGTACTCCATGATTTTCCTTTCTTTCTGGAGAATACTGCATTCAGGCAAGCAAGGCGAATGGTGCTCTCTCCAGTTGACACAGATGGGAGGCAGGGCACATGCAATATTGGGATGTGATGGGCATCCGCAATCTCAGCATGTGATGCTGGAAGTACAGCAGGAAGACAAATGGGCCAACTTCCAGCACTTAAAGCACCACATTGTGGGAGGGATGTAGGGCTTTACATCACACTGGTAGACCATCACCTTGACCTTCTTGGGCAATGTATCAACTTCAAAGGCCAAGATGAAGGCACCAGTGGCAACCTGATTATTCTTCAGACCCTGGTGGACAAGTGGCTCTGAGCACTACGGGACTGAACATCTGAGGTCATCAGTCCCCTAGAACTTAGAACTACTTAAACCTAACTAACCTAAGGTCATTACACACATCCATGCCTTAGGCAGGATTCAAATCTGCGACTGTGGCGGTCGTGTGGTTCCAGACTGAAGCGCCTAGAACCGCTTGGCCACTCCAGCCGGCCCCGGTGGAGATGCCGGATGAAATTTACACCTCGCCAATCTAAATTGGCGCGCAGCTCACCGTCGGACTGCAAAAGGAGGTCTCTGTGAAATGTAATACCCAGGACCATATTTAAGCTCTTTTGGTTGCAGAAACATCCCCCAGCTTGTCACAAGCAAGTAACTCCTGTGACTGGGCAGAGGATGCAGTTTTGATCAAGACTGACCCAGATCTCATTTTGGAAAAGCCCTCAACCTCCCCGAATGTGTCCCCTAATTCCCCACCAGCTCTCTAACATACAAGAGTACTGGGTGAATAAGATCTGCTACCATCCTTAGCCTGACGTTCCTCCCACAGTGTGGCCAGGGAGGGGAACGATTTGGGGTCGTACTTCTATTTGTTGAATTGAGCTCATGATCACTTACAGACTGCTTGTATTTCATCACCAGCAAGAGATGGACTACACTTTATCACGTGTCATCCGCCCTGATGTCACCCACTCTGACCAGGGGGCCTCCCCATGGGCGCCATCCAGAAGCAGCAAAGGCCACCTGGCAGGATGGCCATTGGCAGGAGTCTCGATGCCCCAGGGGGATTGTCATCTACCTCTTGGCATACATGGGGAGTTAATGACACAGGCATCAGAAGAGTGATCCCTGTGTGGTCTGGGGGCTACAACGAGAAGGGTACATGGTAGCCCCACCACAAAGGACTGGCGGCCGTGCTGGATATCAGGTTCAAGTAGTCCATGTTCATCGTCGATGCAGAAAGCAACACTGCATAGTGCAAGGTCGACAATGCACCCAGGAAGGTGTCCTCGCCCAAGAGATGGAGAATGGGCAGGACTGCAATGCGATGAGGAGAAAGTGGGCTGAAGATCTCGATGAACGATGGACACAATGCACCTTGTAAAGCGCCCTTCCCCAATTGGGTCACTCTTCGGGAAAATTTTGAAGAATGGAGGCCAAACCCTACAAGGGACCATCATATGAAGGCCAAAACTTGTGAAACTCCTTTTAGTCACCTCGTACGCCAGGCAGGAATACCTCGGCCTATTCTAACCCCCGGACCCGCAGGGGGGCTTAGGTAGTGGAAGAGATACTGAATTTAATTGGTGAAAGGAGGAAATACAAAAATGTAATAAATGAAGCAGGTAAAACTAAACAACTGTCTGAAAAAATGAGGTCGACAGGAAGTGCAAAATGGCTAAGCAAGGATGGCTAGAGTGCAAATGTAAGGATGTAGAGACATATCACTGCGGTTATGATAGACACTGCCTACTTTGACAAAACACAGTATATACAGTTCCACACAGTAAATGGAATGGCCCCATTAATAAATATAGACTTCGATCAGAAAGCGGTAGCTAAGGTAGAATATTCAAAATTTCTAGGTGTATGCATTGATGAGGGGTTGAACTGGAAAAAACACACTGAGGATCTGCTGAAACGTTGAGTTCATCTACTTATGCTATTAGGGTCATTGCAAATTTTGGCGATATACATCTGAGTAAATTAGATTACCACGCCTATTTTCATTCTCGGCTTTAGTATGGCATCATATTCTGGGGTAACTCATCATTGAGTAAAAGAGTGTTCATTTCACAAAAGCGTGTAATCAGAATAATTGTTGGAGCTCATCAAAGATCATCCTGCAGACATTTATTTAAAGAGCTAGAAATCTTCACTGTAGCCTCACAATATATCTATTTACTTATGAAATTTGTTATTAACAATCTGAACGAATTCAAAAGTAATAGCAGTATACATGGCTACAACACTAGGAGAAAGGATGATCTTCACTACTCAAGGTTAAATCTAACTTTGGCTCAGAAGGGGGTTAATTATGCTGCCACAAAGTCTTTTATCACTTACCTAATAGCATCAAAAGTCTGACAGATAGCCATATAGCATTTAAAAGGAAATTAAAAGAATTTCTTAATGGCAACTCCTTCTACTCATTAGATGAATTTTAGGATATAGTAAGTGGGTAATTTCCCAACCTCCAAAAAAAATTAAAAATTATTGAGTGTCATGTAATATTTTGTCTAATGTAATATCTTGTCTAATGTAAAATCTTGTATATACAACTTTTATTAACCTGACACGTTCCACATCATTACGAAGTGTTGTATTCATGATCTATGGAACTAATACTTATCTAATCTAATCTACAGGAAAATTAAAGAGACCTTTGGACAAAATTGGACTACCTCTATAAATGTCAAGAGTTCAGATGAAAAACCAGTCCTACGCAAAGAAGAGAAAGGAGATAGGTGGAAGTTGTGTATATAGAGGGTCTACACAAGGGAGATGTACTTGAGGGCAGTATTATAGAAATGGAAGGGGGGAGGGGCAGATGAAGGCAACTAGGGAGATATGATACTGCATGAAGAATTTGACAAAGCACTGAAGGACTTCAGGTTAAACAAGGTCCATGGAGTAGACAACAATCCATTAGAGCTACCGATAGCCTTGGGAGAGCCAGCCATGACAAAACTCTTGCATCTGGTAAGCAAGATGTATGAGACAGGTGAAATACCATCAGACTTCAAAAAGAATATAATAATTCTAATTTCAAAGAAAACAGGTGCTGACGTTATTATCAACAACATCAGTTTAATAAATCATGGCTGCAAAATACTGAGACAAGTCCTTTACAGAAGAATGGAAAAAGTGGTAGAAGCCAACCTTGGTAATGTATCACACTCGAAGGCCAAGATAAAGGCACTGGTGGCAACCAGACTATCCCTTAGACACCAGTGGCCACAACGAACCTCGCCGCTCTAAATTGGCACGGCACTCATCGTCCGACTGCAAAAGAAGGTCCCTGTTAAATATAATATCCTGGACCATATTTGAGCTCTTGAGGGGCTTGATGGTTACAGAAACATCCCCCAGCTTGTCACAAGCGAGTAACGCCCGTGACTGGGCAGAGGATGCTGTTTTGATCAAGACTGACCCAGATCTCATTTTGGACAAGCCGTCCACCTCCCCAAAATTGTCCTCTAAAGGCTCAACAAAAACTGAGGCTTCATCGTCATGAAAGATTCACCATCAGCTATCGAACATACAAGGTACTGGGGCGAATAAGATTGGTTGGTTGGTTTAAGAGAGGGAGGGAAGGGACCGAACTATGAGGTCATCGGTCCCTTGTTCCTAATAAAACAGTGCCCCAAGTGTGAGAATAAAACAGACAATATGTATAACACAAAACGGAGAGAAAGGAAAAACCACAAGAACGAAGGAAAGGCAACAAACACTCAAAGGAACAAAACAGGACAATAAAACAACAGAGAGACGCTAGGAAAAGAAGAGTGTAAAACAAGAAAGCAGATTACAGTTGCTGGCTGACCACGAGAATAAGAAGTTGAAGCCAGCCACTCTACAACACATCAAAACCTCCACCCTAGTAGAATTAGGGTGGAGGACACAGAGGGACAAAGGACATGTGGTAAAACTTAAAGGAAAAACCCACCCTCACGAATAAAATGTAAAACAATCAGCCAAAGAGACGTTGTCAGATAAAATGAGCGGCAACGAGTCCAGTAACCCAAGATTTTGTCGATGGGCAGTCAAAGTGGGACAGTGGACCAGATTATGGGCCACTGTCAACAGGGCACTGCACCGACACTGAGGTGGGTCTTCACGGCGTAAGAGATAATTGTGAGTCGCCCAAGCGTGGCCAGTGTGGAGCTGGCAGAGGGCAACTGATCACTGCGAGAGGTCTGCATGGAAGACTTCCACACATTCATAGTCTCCTTAATGACACGCAGTTTGTTGTGTGTACTGTAATGCCATGCCATCTCCCAAATCCGAAAAATCCTGCAGTGTAAGTCAGAACGCAGGTCAGGTACAGAGATGCCTATCTCCAGAAGCGGTTTCCACGTAGCCTGTTTCGCCACCCTGTCAGTAACTTCGTTGCCTGGGATGCCAACGTGTCCTGAGGTTCACACAAAGACAGCTGAACGACGCGATCAGTCTAGGGCATAGATGGACTCCCGAATGGATGCCACCAAAGGATGGCGAGGGTAGCATCGGTCGATAGCTTGTAGGCTGCTCAAGGAGTCAGTACACAGAAGAAACGATTCCTCCGCGCATGAACGCATACACTGAAGTGCACAAGATGTGTCCACCAGCTCTGCAATGAATACACTGCAACCAACATCACGGAATGCTGTTCAATATAACCTCTGTGGACAAAGGCGAAGCTAACATTACCATGAGCCATTGTTGGTGTAAACCACTTCAGAGCCCCGGAACACTTCAAGAATCGAGAGGAAGTGACAGGGCAGAGCCATACGGTTAACGGAGTACTTAGGGCCCTCCAACAGGTCCAGGCGAAGCTTCGGCCTGCAGCTACACCACAGAGGTGTATGTGAATGGACTTCAAGGAGAGGTAGTGAAGGGAAGGACTCCAGTTCGGACAGAAGCGATCGCACACGAACCGCAATCGTTAGCCCTGACATGGGCCGCCTATGCAGGACGTGAACCGCCGTGGTTGGGAAAATAAGACGATAATTAGGATGTTCAGGAGCGCTATGAATGTGTGCAACGTAACTGGCGAGCAGTTGTGCACGTCTGATCTTCAATGGAGGGACTCCAGCTTCCACCAGTACGCTTGTCACTGGAATCGTCCTAATAGGTCACTGTCGATAGTCAAACTCTGCAATAGAGCAATGGGTCGAGCAAACGCAACGCTGAGGACGCCGCAGAACCATAAATCACACTGTCAATCAAGGCGGAATTGAACAAGGGCTTTGTAGAGCTGCAGCAGCGTGGAGCGATCTGCACCCCAGATGGTGTTGCTCAGGCGTGGAGAGCACTGAGGTGCTGCCATCACTTCCGTTTAAACTGACGAAGATGAGGAAGACAAGTCAAACGAGCGTCGAAAACCAGACCTAAGAATCGATATTTCTCCACTACAGTCAGGGGATCGTCAATATTGTAAAGGTCTGGTTCCGGGTGAACGGTACGACGCCTACAGGAACGCATGACATGTCTTCATGGCAGAAAACTGGAAGCTATGGGCTAGAGCCTTGTCGATGGCTCCCTGTAGGCGACGTTCAGCAACACCAGTACTGGAGGGGGGCGAATAAGAGCCGCTGCTGTCATTAGAAGTTCCTCCCATGATGTGGCCAGGGGGGAACGATTTGGGGTCGTACTTCTGTGCATTGAATTGAGTCCGTGAACACTTAGGGACTGCTGGTATTTGACCACCAACAAGAGATGATGTACTGTGCTTCATCGTGTGTCATCCACCCTGATGCCACCCACTCCGACTAGGAGCCCTCCCCACAGGCGCCACCCAGCTGCAGCAAAGGCCACCTGGCAGAACAGCCATTGACTGGAGTCCCGATGCCACGGGGGATGGGCATCTACCTCTTGGCACACATGGGGAGTTAACAACGCAGGCATCAGCAGAGCGATCCCTGTGTGGTCAGGGGGGCTACAACCAACAGGGTACATGGCGACCCCACCACGAGAGAATGGCTGTCATGCTGGATATCAAATGCAAACTAGTGCATTACCATCATCAGCGCAAAAAACGATACTACACAGTGGATGGAGGGTGACCTCGCCCAACAGCTGGAAAATGAGCGGAAGTGCAGATCCACGCCAATGTAGGAAGCAAAAGGTCACAGTGGACAATGGACACAATGCACCATGTAAGGCGCCCTTCCCCAGTTGGCTCGCTCTCCGGGAAAATTTTGAAATATGGAGGTCAAACCCCACAGGGGACCATCACATAAAGGCTGAAACGTGGGAGACTCCTGTAAGTCGTCTCTTACGACAGGAAGGAATGTCTCAGGCCTATTCTAACCCCCAGACCCAAAGGAGGCAGGAAACTGGGTACACCAGGTGGCAAAAAAAATATGGAAACCCTGCAATCATAACACATTACGATGTCTAATATGATGTAGGAAAACTGTTGCAGTCGAAACAGCTTCTAGTCCTCTAAAAGTTGGTAAATACAGGTCCTGTGTGAAGGGAATCTTATATCATTCTTTCTGCAAAATAGTGACTGTTTCAGGTAATGATGATGTAAGTGAATAGCGATCATGCACCTTTCTCTGCAAAGTAGACCACAAAGCCTCAATGACAGATCTAGTGACTGTGACGACCAGAAGAGATATCACAATTCATTCTCATGCCCAAAAAACCAGTCCTGGGTGATGCAAGCAGTGTGAATAGGGGCCCTGTTGCGTTTGAAAACAGCACCATTATCGCAGAACTCCCATTGTACCATGGGATGGACCTGATCAAGTAAAATGGTTGCATAATCATAAGCAGTAACGCGACCTTGCAGTGTAACCGTGGTGCCCGTGGAATACCACGATATGGCTGTCCATATCACTACCATGCTCACACCATGTTCCAGTCTTGGAATGTAACGTAATCTTTGTCATAAGTTGGGAACACTGGGAAGTAAGACTCATGTGAGCAGATGACTTTCTCCCATTATTCCATAGTCCAAGTTTGGTAGCTTCCACAGCATGATTACCTCTTACAGACACACTCATCACTGATGAGTTGTTTTGGAATTCCAGCTCGTCCTAAAATACCCCGCTTATGGAGCTCTCTTCATGTTGCTTTGGTGCTGACAGGGTTTGTGAGTGCGAGATTCAGTTCTGCATTGACTTTTGTAACTGTCATCTTTATTTTTTGTCACAATCCTCTTCAATGGACGTCCATCATGATCACTCGCTACACACTTTCGTCCACTTCGACTTAGCAGCTGATGTCTTTCTGCTTACCCCGTATGCAGTGTAAATCTATAGTGAGGTGCCTCTTGACACCAAACATTTCGCTGCCTTGGTTATGGAAGCACCTACCATGCGACACCAACAGTTTGCCCACTTTAGAATTCACTTAGCTGCCACATAATGCACTCACAAATACAATAAACGCCTTTCTGACCACGACAAATGGCTTCCTGGCTGGTGGGCAATCCAGGAATAGTTACTTAGCTGGTTGGTGAGCAATGATGGTGCACGCTGGAGAGTGTTTAAGATGTGGATCGTCTCTTGATGGATAGATGGATGACCTGAGTTTAACGCCCTGTCAGCAACAAGTTCATCAGCGACGGGGCAGAAGCACTGGTTATAGAAGGATGGGGAAGAATGTCTGTCATGCCATTTTGGAAGAATCATCTAGGCATATGCCTTACACACATTAGAACCATGGCGTTTCTGAATGCACGTTAAGTGTGCTAATCACTGCGTCAGCATACCTCGTTGGGTGTCTTGAGACATGATGTATGATTAGGAGCTACTGTTGGATAGGAAATGGTAGTTCGCTGACTACAGCACAAAGCCTATACATGGTACACCTGCAGTTTGAGCAAAACCAGATAAATACTACAGAGTGACCCAGGAATGTTGCAACAAACTTCGAAGGGTTGTAGAGGATGTCTTGAGGAACAAATCGAGGATAAGAACTCTTGTCCCGAAATGTCATCCAACGACTCTATGGAGCGTCGAAGTTATAGGCGCCGGCGCCTACCAATAGCCATGCCTTCGGCAGCAGACATGACTTTGTACACTGAAGACCATTGGCGGAACGTCTCGCAACTTTGTTATTAAGTGATCTCGATTTATTGCCACGATCGACAGTGATCATGATGGTACTAGCTGCTGCATAGACTGGTCTAGTATTTTCTCTTTTTTTGTTTTAGGGCGCAAAAACAACTGAGGTCATAAACGCCCATGTCAGAGCCTTAGAACACCAATAAGGAAAAGAAGTTAAAAGAGACTATACTTAAGCCCAATCAGCGGAAGGAAAGAGCTAAAAACAGCGACTTCACCTTGAACAAACGTCCACAAAATAACCCAGAGAGAGAGAGAGAGAGAGAGAGAGAGAGTAGAGATCTCTAACCCAAAATTAAATGTCCTTCGCCATACTGCTACGAAGGGGTAAAAGCAAAACGCGGTCGACAGCCCGCGTGTCCTTAGCTAAAACGGCCGGTAATTCAGACGGCAAACGTACACTACAACGTAAGTAGATAAAAAGAGGGCTTTCGGTCAGGATATGGCGAACCGTCAAAAGTCGATGACAATGGGCACAAAGTGGTGGTGGAACACCACTTAACAAATGGTGGTGGCTAAGAAGAAGCTGTCAAATACACAACCCAGCTAAAATGATCTGCTCGCCAAGAGAGGGCTGAGAGTAAGTTGGCCAAGCCATTGGGAGAGGTTTAATTCCCCACAGCTTATTGCTGTGAAGAGAAGATCAGTGGTCATGCCAAAGCGACACCAGTTGCCGACAGACTTCAACACAGAGATCGTCCAAAGGAACAGAAGAGCTAGCAGGTTGAGTGTTTTATACATAGTTCCGCGTAGTCAGCACGTACACAACTTTCCCACTAGAGCGCGCCCCGCTAAGCACAACAGCACAGGCGCAGCGCTCATCTGTCTCCGCACTACGAGATGGCGCTGCCTTAGAGATGGACCAAATTCTGCTTCTGCTTATCCGCGTATTAATATGTAACGCAGCCAATGAGATTGCTGCTAACGTAGAACCTTTTCTCCTTGCGGATCACACTCTCGCAGTGATACCTGAACGCACGAGGTATTATAAGGAGTGTACAGGCCTCCGATTAGTCAGTCTGCATTTGTCTGCACCAGTCTGCATTAGTCTGTACCAGCCTATAGCCAAGTTTCAGTCTGCACCTAAGAAGATTATCATATTCCTGTACATAGCCATGAAGATAAATCTATAGACGCTTTGTCAAGTATCAGAGATATGTGAGAATAAGATTAACGTACCAAGACCAAACGAACTTCAGATTGTCAATTGTAAATAGAATCCAGAGTCAAGTTACGTAATGTTTATCCTTTTTATTATTTTAATAAATGTGTGTGAAAATTAATCAAGTTCTGTTTAAAGTTGGTCACCGTCAATCTGCTACTCTAAGCGTGCAAGTGGCATTTCTATCGTCTGACCTAATGGCAGAAGATAAACACGCCACGATAAGACCACGAGACATATTGCTGACACTCGCCTACTTCGTGAGAATAATGTCCTTGGGAAGCAATTGAAGTCCAAAATTAACATGGGCCACTGCACGAAGCTAAGGCAGTGAAGGGTTCACACCCTATGGGAATGTGGCAGGTAGCGTGGCGTCAAACTGGCGGAGCAGTTGCCGAAAGCAAATTCCGCGAGGTTACAGAAGAAGAGCGCACCCTATATTGGCGGTCAAGGGAGTCACGGAAAAAGGAGGCATAATATGGGTGGCCGCATGCACGGAAGGCAAATGGCGGGCGTATTTGCTGAGGAGGACATCACACCAGTATGACAGTAGCAGTTCGGCAGAATTTGCACTCAGACTTGCAACTGGGCTAGTGTTAAAGGCGCCGGTGGCCAAACGTATTTCATGCCAGTGGATTCTGTTAAGATGGTGTAATATGGATGGAAGTGTAAATGAATAAACGAAACACCCATAGCCTAGTTTCAAACGGACAAGCGATCGGTATAAATGGAGGAGGGTGGTCCGATCCACTTCCTAGGAAGGACCACTTAAGACATGTAGGACATTGAGGGAATTGGGTACAGTGTGCAGACAGGTATGACACGTGGGTGGACCAAGAAAGTTTCGTATTAAGCATGAAATTTCGTAGTTTCAGCGATCAGAAGAGCAATCGGTCCAAGATATAAAGACGAAGGAAGAAATCCATTGCACCGCCAAAAATTCATACAAATGGTTTTATCAGTGGAAAAGTGCAAGCCGTTGTTGATGCTGCACGAGTAAAGACGATGGAGACATCGCTGAAGACGCCGCTCAAGAAGACAAGTCCAGGGAGAAGCGCAAACGATAGAAAAGCCGTCGACGAAAAGAGAACCAGAGATTCCTGGTGGGAGACAGTCAATAATAAGGTTAATGGCTATAACAAAGAGGACGATGCTCAGGACAGACCCTTGAGGCAGCCTGTTCCCCTGTAGAAAGGTGTCTGACAAGGCCAAACCCACACATACCCTGAAAACCTGGTCTTTAAAAAATTTCTGAAAGAAATTGGGCAGGAGGCCTCAGAAGCCCCACATGTACAGACTATGGAGGATACTGGTCCTCCAGCAGGCTTCATAAGCTCTCTGAGGTAAAAAAAAGACCAGAGTCTGGTATTTCCGCAGAAAACCGTTCACAACACAAGTTGACAAAGTGACGAGATGGTCAACTGCAGAACAGTGCACACAAAATCCACATTGTGCAGTGGTTAGTAGATTGCTACTCAAGCCACTATACCAGGAAGCAATGAATCATATGTTCCATCACCTTACAAACACAAGTCCTGAGAGAAATAGGGTGGTAGTTAGAAGAAAGGTGTGTGTGTGTGTGTGTGTGTGTGTGTGTGTGTGTGTGTGTGTGTGTGTGTGTGTGTGTGTGTGTGTGTGTGTGTGTCCTTAGAATAATTTAGATTAAGTAGTGTGTAAGCATAGGGACTGATGACCTTAGCAGTTAAGTCCCATAAGATTTCACACAAATTTGAACATTTTGAACTTAATCTTCGACTGAAGCACTACTCAATCAAATGTGAGAAAGAGATTGCTTGTAGTCATTAAGTTTGCGTCAACGTTTTTCATTACCCAAAGGACGACAGTGATGCCGTGATCACAGAGAAAATGTTCGATTTCCCCCTTGTTCAGACCATCAAGCAGCTGAGAGTAAATAACACTATGCAAAGATTTCAGCATACGTTGGGCCTCAGTATGAACAGGATAGCTGTCGAGGAGTGAAGCTGTTGGCAGTTGCTGGGCTCAAAAATTACAATTGGTCTCCAGAAGCAAAGTGCAGGGACCAATGTGCAGCTGGGAGAGTCGATAAATCTTTAGCCTTATTTCGTTAATATTGATTTAGTAGACATAGACTGAGATGAAGAGGATTGGGTCATTGCAAACAAAATGCGCCATGATTGCCAGTACCTCCAATGGCTCACTCCTTCTGATGGGGGAGCGACTCAAGGGATAGTGGGGAAGGGGGGGGGCTGGCTCACCCACCTCAGATAACACATCCCAAACTTCAGACAGCAGGACCAACTGGCTTTTGAGAAGGTAACGGATCAGGCAATCACCCCTCCCTGGGCCGGGCCAGTACTAGTGGGTATATATATGAACCCTACCTGTCGACCTGGAGGTGGTAATAACGCGTTACCCATTCAGCTGTTACATGTCAAGTGTATGACGCGTGGGCTGGCCTTCAGGAGCGAACAGAGAGAAAGAAGAAACAAAGAGAAACCACAAACGCCGAAGTGGAGGAAGGGGGGGGAGACGAAGGCAGACGAGGGACTATTCAAATGCTGGGCTACCGAAACTTTAGAAAGCATTCCCGAAATTACCCAAGACATGTTCCCCAAGGGATGGGAAGAAGGGTGGCAGGAGAACAGATATGCAGCACAGAAAGGGAACTGGTGCTGCAAAGGCTGGGGCCCAGAGGTAACCAAGCACGAATTCACCGGAGAATTGTGAGCCCCCAAGGGACGACATCATCGTTGGATGACGTTTCTGGACACAGGTTCCTATCTTCGTATGTTCATCGAGACACCCTCTACAATCCCTACAACCGCTAAAGACACTAAGTTTGTTGCAACATTTCTGGGACACCCTCTGTATACATTTTTTTAAAGACATATCTGCACTGCAGAGCTTATGAAGACACACTTTAAAATGCCTGTGGCTAGAGGGTTGTGTGAGTAAAAAACAGCTACCTGCATTCTCGGATTCTAAAATTTTGTAAACCACTTTAATTGTTTTGGTATGCTGCAGCTATGCATTTGACCAGAATTTTCGTCTGCAAAAACTGGAACTCTTAAATTCAATTGACGAAGAGCGTAGATGTCGACAATTACCACCATTTAATATACCATGAACTGTCATTCTTGGTACGAACCCGGATTTCCCACTTCATGGGAGCAGTCGCCTTAACTGCCTTGGCCATCCCATTATCCCTAATTGTACAGTTTGTACCAGATAAAAATTATGCCTTCAGCCTGCCGAAAATAACTGAATAATGCAGAAAATTTGTTTTGTGATCTACGTTGTTGAGAAATATGAAATCAAATCATCTGCAACGTGAATGCACTGCCTTTTAAATGCAGTGCTTTCGCAGTCCCATACCCCCCCTTTCCCTCTTCAGAAAGGGTGGCGTGGTGGTGGAGTAAGTATGCAGACAGGCAAGAGCTATGACGCATGAGCAACAGCACTTCTTGCGTGCCAAATCCTTGGCAGTCGCTGTCGTAGAACAATAAATGTCAGCTTAGCATTTCAGCAACCTTCGTTCACCTTTAAGTATTTCTCGTTCAACGACACGCTGACAACTACGATTCCAATTGTAAAACGTAAACTTTCGTGACCGAAAATGTCACAATTAATATAATGTTCCTGGCTATTATGCCGTGGTCGAATGGACTTCATTTTAGAACCAAAACATCTGACGTCGCGCCACTGCGCGAAAGTGCGCAGAAGCGGAATTTTGCTGCAGTCAGTAGCGAGCCGGGTGTGAATCCGACATTCAAAGAAGATACGATCCCCCTTGAATATGTCCACTGCAGATGGAGACGAAACGTTCTTTTCTAATATGAAATCCCTTCGACCACAGCATAACAGCATGAAACATCTTTTTAATTGTAACTATGATTTTTCAACTACTCCTAGCATAATTCATGACAAAATAGTTCACTGGTGGGTGGCATGATGTTAGTGTCTAACAGGAACATTATTTTGGCAACCACCAACATTGCAGTCTGCAGGTGCGCTGATTAACTGATTGCCTAGGAGCCGATGCAGGGCATTAAACTTGCTCCTTCCCTCTCCCACTGGCATCGCCACGTCCGCAGTTCGCTAATAGGGATGCATGTTGGCTGTGTGTCTGCTGTGAAGTAGGACTGTAGTCAGTAGACTTGTTTTGAGCCTTTCAAATTCCTTTATTATAGGACTCCGCAGTGATTCATTACAAACAGCGGTAGTGTGGTTGAGGCACACACTTGCCTCCGATATTTGAATGTGTGACATCTCACAACGCTGACAAAGCGTGACATGACCGAGAAGTGGCGTAACGCCAGAGGTGGATGGTCTGCTTGGATGTGTATCTGAACACTCTAACAAAGAAAACATCAAGTTCCTCTCAGAAGTCACAGAACTTTCCATAGATACCTTGCCCCCATCTTGTTTGAACCAGTATGTAGAGCTTACTATGCCCCACACAAAGGATGTCTTGTAATGAAGGATTTGATTGGTTCTTGCTGCATTTCCCCACCAAACTACTACTGCTGCTGCTGCTGCTGCTGCCGCCGCCGCCGCCGCCGCCGCCGCCAGTGTAGGAGCACTGACCGCCATTTTCTGCAGACGAGACTTTCAGCGGAAAAACTATTTTGTACAGATCGAAAAGGAAAAACATACAGCAGTCATACAGCACTGACAGTTAAACCTTGCAAAAGTGATCTACCGATCATGAAATACGGAGACTACTGCCAAAGATACTTCCTCAATTATACTGCTTTGCTACTGCCGTGGAGAGCTTTAATATTTCAGTGTGAAACTGATCTCCAACCATCCTACATCACCACATACTATATCACTGTAGAAAACACACAATTCGTATCCTTCGCCATACGAAATCATCACTTCTGCAACCTGCATATAGCTATCGACCACCAGACACTCGTAAATATACCGCAAAGACAGACACATCTCAAAAAACAAACATAAGCATATGCACCATTTATAATCTTCGCAGCACTAGACATTTCCGGCGAGGTCGGTCGGTCATCCACCACAGCCAACAGCCATGAGTCAACTGCCCCTACAAACACACTGGTCCAAATTGCGATATGAGTGTCTTTCACGAAAAGCGGTTACTCTCCAAACTGTTGTACAAAGGCTGGGCTGGTTTCCCTTCGCACAACGGCGTTACTCTTCCTTGCGCTGCCCTGACCTGCTTGCTACCATGGTTTCCACACCCATCTCTATACTCTGGGATTACAAGAACACACGTATCTTCACTCGGTTTGCCACAGTATCACACCATTTACGCGATAGTTCTCGATATCAAGCAGATAGCAGCATCGCTTGCACAATATAATTCCGAAGATAAAGAGTGGAAATTATTGCTCTAGAAACAAGATACTTTAGCAAGGTGCAGCGATGTGGAACATGCTGCAAACCACTGAGTAACTAGAATCTTATCTCGTCTGCGAAGATCTTTACCTGAAAACTCGGAAAATTAGAGGAAACTGGTAGTTCCACTCATGAACACAGATTCCAAATCATCCTACTTTCCAAAGTCAACTAAGGCGTTTCTCATGTTTAGGGAAACAGCAAATGTCTCTTCCAGCGGTCTTTCATCATCTAGATGCACACAACACACCACAATCGGTGTTCTCTCAACAAAATAGTGACAGGAAATGTGCAGTAGCAGTCAACCGGACAATTTACATGGGAGGGAATTACGGTCCCGCGCAAACACATTCCTATGTTGAATCTTCTCAAATTCCCACAGACAACACACACGATCACTAAGGCTGCCCAACACATACTGAGTGTTAGTTCGCTGTTGACCCGCCTAGAGGGCTTCTCCAGTCCAGATGGCTCCCGCCGTAGGCTGAAAATGTCAATTGTTCTGGTGACCGGCAACCCCTGCATCGTGTACTCCGGTACTCCAGACAAAATTGTCATAGGAAATCAGCAATATGTTTTAGCACTGCACCGGTCTTTATAATTAAATATTACAATTGCAGTCTCAATCTGATGACATTCGACAATAAGCGAAGTATTGGAAATACCTCCTCATGACGGCTGTGGCTCTGGAAATAAATATCTGTACCATTCTTATGACTGGACTTAATTTCCTGCATAAAGAAAATCTTTCATTCCCTTACAGCTGTCGTAGTTTTCCACATCAAATCCATACGTTCCTTACGACAGGACACAGTTTTCTTGCACATGTCGGAATACACTCATACTTTATAAGACTGCTGATCTCGACGAATCTATCACACATCCTCTACTAAGGATATTACTTCGCCAACATGCTGGTGATACCAAACAATATTGAGTGAAAATCCTCGATGGATGGATATGTCTCATTTGTTTTCCTTGCGAGTGGTACCAGTGTGTCTCAGGAACAGAAATATAATCGTCTTATAAGCGACCAACTCTTAATCAGGAACGATCGCAACGACTATGCTACTGTCACAAGCGGTCCTGGTTCTGCTGGCGCCCGTTAAGTATCGGTAACGATATCCATGTTAAAAACTACACAAGCCTTAGAACTCGAAATATGGTATTGCTTCTGAACGAAGTGGTTCTCCACACAAATACCTCGTCATTGAATACAGACGGTGATCGCTGGGGTGTGTATTAACAGACCGAAAGTGCGGATTCAAGTCGCCAGTGATGTAACCTCAGAATAAAATCACCGAACTTAGAAAGTGACTTGGCTAAGGAACATTGGTATGAAGCCAGTATTTGCAGCTCCCTCATACTTCTGCTAGATATTTCTCCAGTATTTGTAAGGCATCCTGTCACAGCGCCACGTCAGAGGTTCTGCAATAAATTCACTGGGTTATGGGTGATGGTTGGTTGAGAATGATCGCAGACAGTAGTTTGTGTGCTATACGATGAATCACTTTAAAGAAATTCAATGCCTGATTGAGGTCACAAGAAATATACACCAGCTTTTAAGAGCTATGGTGTTCCGTTTTCTTCAAAAAATGCTGTCTGCGATTTGGAATACTATGGAAATGGATTTTAATGATTACAGCCACCAGTGAATCATACACTCCTGGAAATGGAAAAAAGAACACATTGACACCGGTGTGTCAGACCCACCATATTTGCTCCGGACACTGCGAGAGGGCTGTACAAGCAATGATCACACGCACGGCACAGCGAACACACCAGGAACCGCGGTGTTGGCCGTCGAATGGCGCTAGCTGCGCAGCATTTGTGCACCGCCGCCGTCAGTGTCAGCCAGTTTGCCGTGGCATACGGAGCTCCATCGCAGCCTTTAACACTGGTAGCATGCCGCGACAGCGTGGACGTGAACCGTATGTGCAGTTGACGGACTTTGAGCGAGGGCGTATAGTGGGCATGCGGCAGGCCGGGTGGACGTACCGCCGAATTGCTCAACACGTGGGGCGTGAGGTCTCCACAGTACATCGATGTTGTCGCCAGTGGTCGGCGGAAGGTGCACGTGCCCGTCGACCTGGGACCGGACCGCAGCGACGCACGGATGCACGCCAAGACCGTAGGATCCTACGCAGTGCCGTAGAGGACCGCACCGCCACTTCCCAGCAAATTAGGGACACTGTTGCTCCTGCGGTATCGGCGAGGACCATTCGCAACCGTCTCCATGAAGCTGGGCTACGGTGTTAGGCCGTTAGGCCGTCTTCCGCTCACGCCCCAACATCGTGCAGCCCGCCTCCAGTGGTGTCGCGACAGGCGTGAATGGAGGGACGAATGGAGACGTGTCGTCTTCATCGATGAGAGTCGCTTCTGCCTTGGTGCCAATGATGGTCGTATGCGTGTTTGGCGCCGTGCAGGTGAGCACCACAATCAGGACTGCATACGACCGAGGCACACAGGGCCAACACCCGGCATCATGGTGTGGGGAGCGATCTCCTACACTGGCCGTACACCACTGGTGATCGTCGAGGGGACACTGAATAGTGCACGGTACATCCAAACCGTCATCGAACCCATCGTTCTACCATTCCTAGACCGGCAAGGGAACTTGCTGTTCCAACAGGACAATGCACGTCTGCATGTATCCCGTGCCACCCAACGTGCTCTAGAAGGTGTAAGTCAACTACCCTGGCCAGCAAGATCTCCGGATCTGTCCCCCATTGAGCATGTTTGGGACTGGATGAAGCGTCGTCTCACGCGGTCTGCACGTCCAGCACGAACGCTGGTCCAACTGAGGCGCCAGGTGGAAATGGCATGGCAAGCCGTTCCACAGGACTACATCCAGCATCTCTACGATCGTCTCCATGGGAGAATAGCAGCCTGCATTGCTGCGAAAGGTGGATATACACTGTACTAGTGCCGACATTGTGCATGCTCTGTTGCCTGTGTCTATGTGCCTGTGGTTCTGTCAGTGTGATCATGTGATGTATCTGACCCCAGGAATGTGTCAATAAAGTTTCCCCTTCCTGGGACAATGAATTCACGGTGTTCTTATTTCAATTTCCAGGAGTGTATTTGTGGCACTCTCATATCTCCAAACTAGTCATCTTTTTGGAACCTATCTTCTATAGTAAAACTCCAAAGTGGTTTTACACAGTCCCTATGCATCTTGTAACTGTTCCTCACGCTCTGCCCCGCCATCCCTGCAGCTTTCTGCATGTGATCAGTCCAATTTAAGTCAGAACTCAGCAGAAGTACGAGGGTGCTATATCTATCACCTGTGTAGAAACAGGGTAAGCAGAATTAATGCGACAGGACCATCTTTTGACCTCTTGGTGGAAATGAAACATGTTGTAGCTCTGCCAACCGTGTACAGCGTTTTAGGCCAGCGCCAAACTAAGCTTTCTCCTGAAACACAAGGTCATAGTAAAAAGAGACAGTACGGGAACTGGAAGGAGGACAAGAATTTGATACTGCATTGCAGTACATCTTCAAACAACACACAGGTACTCCAGTCCAAAGCAGATCTGCTTCCCTCAGTGTCCATTCACATCTGTCACCCAAAACTTCTCCCTATCACAGTTATTTTGTACCATCCGACAGAATAAAAAACTGGAAACTATAAAAACCCTGCTAAATTTATCAGACAGTGAACTCGATAAGATATTACTACGTCCTCGTCTTCTGATATACACACACATCAAAGAGAGTTTTGCATCATCCCAGTTCCCAGAACTCCTGAAGATAGACGCTGACTGTGGATATTGTATCACAGACACAGTCTCTTTGACTGTTCAGAGATGTCGCTAAACCCGCCTGAAGATGTAAACAGCCATGCATGAGCAGCGCCTATTAGATGGAGGGGTCCGCCAGCCGATCAGTTCCAGTCATTCCACCAGGAAGGAAGTACATGGCTCGTGTTGTCTGTAGTTCAACCATGCCTAGATGGTCAATACCGCGGTTCGATTGCGTCCTCATTGTTGCTTTGTGCCAGGAAGGACACTCAACAAGGGATGTGTCCAGACATCTCACAGTGAACCAATGCGATGTTGTTCAGACATGGAGGAGATATAGAGACACAGGAACTGTCGATGACATGCCTCGCTCATCCCGTCCAAGGCCTACTACTGTAGTGGATGACCACTACCTACAGATTATGGCTCAGAGGAACCCTGACAGCAACGCCACGATGGTGATCTTTTTGTGCAGTCACAGGACACCGTGTTATGATTCAAACTGTGTGCAATAGGGTGCATTATGCACAACACCACTTCATGGCGAGTTCCATCTTTGCAACCACGACACCATGCAGCGTGGTACAGATGGGCCCAACAACATGCCCAATGGACCGCCCAGGACTGGCATCATGTTCTCTTCACCGATGAATGTCACATATGCCTTCAACCAGAAAATCGTCAGAGACGTGTTTTAAAGCAACCCGGTCAGGCTGAACGCCTTGGACACATTGTCCAGCGAGTGCAGCAAGGTGCAGGTTCCCTGCTGTTTTGGGGTGGCATTATGTGGGGCCGACGTACGCCGCTGGTAGTCATGGAAGGCGCTGTTACGACTGTACAATACGTGAATGTCATCCTCCAACCGATAGTGCAACCATATCGGCAACATATTGGCGAGGCATTCGTCTTCAAGGACGACAATTCTCGCCCCCATCGCGCACATCTTGTGAATGATTTCCTTCAGGATGACAACATCGCTCGACTAGAGTTGCCAGCATGTTCTCCAGACATGAACCCTATGGAACATACCTGGGATAGATTGCCGGCCAGAGTGGCCGAGCGGTTCTAGGCGCTTCAGTCTTGAACCGCATGACCGCTATGTTCACTGGTTCGAATCCTGCCTCGGGCGTGGATGTGTGTGTTGTCCTTAGGTTAGTTAGGTTTAACTTGTGGTGTCACCGCCAGACACCACACTTGCTAGGTGGTAGCTTAAATCGGTCGCGGTCCATTTAGTACATGTCGGACCCGCGTGTCGCCACTGAGAGATCGCAGACCGAGCGCCACCACAAGGCAGGTCTCGAGATACGATATAGCACTCGCCCCAATTGTACGACGACTTTGCTAGCGACTACACTGACGAAGCCTTCTCTCATTTGCCGAGAGACGGAATAGCCTTCAGCTAAGTCCATGGCTACGACCTAGCAAGGCGCCATTAACCGTATCTGAAGATAGTCTTATTTGTATTATCAAGAGCGATGTACCACAAGGATAGAATAAAGTTAAGTATTCGAGGAGCTGCATACTTTTCTTATTAGAATTCACTTCTTATCCTGTTCCAGAATTGACGCCAGTCGGCTTGTGTGTACGCGTGCCTTTCGGCTCCCTTCTCAGTGTGGCGTAGCTAGATTGTTATGCCACAACACATTGGCGATGAGGATTAAAGGATCGTGTTCTTTCTACTTGCTTTGCTCTGATTTATTTGTGTCATGGCTTCGCCACAATCTCCAGATGTACTGTCCGAATTTTATCGCTTGCAGAATCAGCAGGCGCAGGCGTTATTGGATGCCCTGGGACGGCTCGTCCAGGGTCAACGTGCACTGCAAACCGATGTGGCCGCCGCCGCTTCATCGCTCCCGCAGCCACAACGTGCAGTTGCACCGCAGTTTCGCAATTTTGATGCACAGCACGAGACCTGGACTGAGTGGTCCCGCCAATTTGGATTCCATCTCGCCGCCTACAGAATTCAAGGTAATGAGCGGCAGCCGTTTTTGCTTTCGTGTGTAGGTGTGTCCACCTACCGTGTGATAGTGAAATTATTTCCCCGACGCGACGTAGCAACTCTGTCCTACGATGAAATTTTGTCGGCATTGGATGCCTATTTCAAAGAAACAGTCAATGTCGTTGCAAAAAGGTATACGTTTTTTCGTACAAAACGTACAGCCGGTCAAACTAATAGGGAGTGGGTTGCAACATTGCAAGGCCTTACAAGGGACTGTGCTTTTGAATGTGACTGTGGCCTTCCTTATTCAGATACTATGGTGCGTGATACAATAGCACAGAACGTTTCTGATATTCGCATACGGGAGCAAATTTTGTAACTAGTTAATCCCTCCCTTCAGCAAGTGATAGACATATTAGATAGACAAGGCACGCTTGACTGTGCTCAGGAATCTTTTGAAACTTCGCCAGCCGTGTGTAACATTGACCGGCCCGCCGGGCGCACTATGCGGCCCGTTAAACTGCCCTCGCACACTTCTGCGCAGCTGCCGCCACGCTCTAAACCAGGTGTGCCGCGACAGAATACAACTGCAGTGAAATCTTGCCCGCGGTGTGCTACTAGACATTCGCGTGAACATTGCCCGTCACGCCAAGCTATTTGCTTTTTCTGTAATAAGAAAGGACATGTTCAAAGTGTTTGCCAGAAAAAGCTCAGATCAGACAATCACAACCATTCCAGGCCCTTTGCTTCGCGCCGGAATCAAACCAAGAATACTCAGGCTCGTGGACCTTCGTCCATGGACATTCATGTAGTTAATTCCACTCCGCCCAGTGCCACTTTCTCTAACAGTGACTGTGTTCGTCCCCCAAAAAGTGTGCGTCGACGTCGCCGGAAATCACGTCAATTAGTAAGTGATGCTGTACCTGTGTCAGTTGAAATTGCATGAGACAGTCGCTCTTGTCGTCAGCAGGACAATAAACTTTTTGTAGATTTGGACTTTAATGGCAAGGTCATACCATTCCAGCGATACCGGAGCTGCAGTTTCACTGCTCAATCACGACACGTACAAACAACTGAGCAAACCTCCGTTGCGTTCCGCAAATGTTAACTCACTACATATTGAGGACAGAAGGTCCCTGTGTTAGGACAGTGCACTCTTCTTGCAACATACAAGGGACAAACAAAACGTGTGTCATTTTACGTTCTTCGTTCTTCTATTGCAGTGAACTTGTTTGGCTTAGATTAATTTCAGTTGTTTAACATGTCTATAGTAAATCAGGTCCTTTCAGTGAATCGGACTGTGCCTCCAGACAGTGTTTCTAGCGTTTGTGAAGAATTTACAGACATTTTTGCACCGGGCCTTGGTTGCGCTAAGAACTATGAAGCACATTTGGAACTGAAAGTAAACGCGCAACCGAAATTTTTCAGAGCGCGCAATGTTCCCCACGCATTGCGTGATAAGGTCGCGAGAACCTTACACGATTTAGAATCACAAGGTGTGAGTGAATGTGCGCAATGCCTCTTCCTTTCAGCTCCGCTTCATCGCTTACGCCGTACAGGAGTTCCGTTTCTCTGGATGACTGAATGCGAACGCGCTGTTCGCCAGTTGAAATCGGCGTTGCTTTCTAATACTTGCCTTACACCATTCGATCCCCAGAAACCCGTTTTGGTGATGGTAGATGCATCGGAATTCGGGATCGGCGCTGTGCTTGCGCACAAAGTGGGCTCGCATGATCGCCCTATTGCCTTTGCGTCAAAATTGCTCTCGTCTGCGCAAAGAAATTACTCACAGATAGAGAAAAAAGCTTTGGCTCTCGTCTTTGGTGTTAGAAAGTTCCATGATTTCTTGTATGGTCGTCACTTTACCATCATCACAGACCACAAACCTTTGACGTCGCTTTTTCATCCGAATAAGCCTGTATCTCCATGTACAGCGCAGAAATTCATTCGCTGGTCTATTTTCCTCTCGCAGTACCGCTGCGATATCTTGTATCGGTCCACTGCCAAGCACGGAAACGCCGATGCGTTGTCCCGTTTGCCTGTTGCTGAGGATAAAGCATTCGATTCTTCCGAACTTGCTTGCATGTTCATTGATGCGGAAACCGATGAAGTGGTCGAATCGTTTCCGATTGATTTTCGTCGTGTAGCTACAGCCACAGCTGCTGACCCTGTCCTTGCCACCGTTTTGCGTTTTGTTGCTACGCAATGGCCTTTGTCGAAGTCTCGGATCGAGGATCCGTTGGTTCGCCGATTTTTTGCTCACAAGGAGAGACTTTGTTCGACGTGGTGTTTTGTTGTTGCGTTCTGATAATGATCAGTCCAGAGTCGTGGTCCCACGTTCGTTACAGTCCTCTGTTTTACGGCTTCTTCACCAAGGACATTGGGGTATAGTTCGAACGAAACAACTTGCTCGTCAGCACTGTACTTGGTTCGGAATCGATGCTGCGATTACGAGAATGTGTTGTTCTTGCATGGCGTGTGCCGAACAACAATCCGCACCGCCGCGGAAAGTCTTTGGATGGCCAAAAGCCACTTCCCCTTGGCAACGCTTGCACATCGATTTTGCTGGTCCATTCTGGAATGCTCGATGGTTGGTTCTGGTAGATGCCTTCAGTAATTTTCCTTTTGTTGTCCAGATGTCTTCCACGACGTCAACTGCCACCATCCAAGCGTTGTCTGCTATCTTTTGCATTGAAGGTCTTCCGCAGCCTATTGTTTCCGATAATGGCCCACAATTCATGTCCGCAGAATTTCAGTCATTCTGCCAGGCCAATGGTATTCAACATCTGACATCCGCGCCGTTTTCGCCTCAGTCAAACGGTGCCACTGAACGATTGGTCCGGACTTTCAAGTCACAGATGTTAAAGTTGAAAGAATCGCATTCTCGGGAGGATGCGTTGTTGCTCTTTTTGTCATAGTATCGCTCCCAGCCCCGAGATGGTCGCTCGCCAGCTGAGTTGCTCCACGGTCGTCCTCATCGAACCTTGATGTCTTTGCTGCACCCACCGCATCAGGTTCCTGTGCAGCGGCAGACTTCTGCTTTTGCTCCAGGCAACGTTGTATTTTATCGCAATTATCGGGGTTCACGGCGTTGGCTCGCAGGGCGCATTCTTCGCTGCCTCGGCCGCGCGATGTATTTGGTTTTGGGGGGCTCTAGTGAGGTGCGTCGGCATCTCAATCAGCTGCGCCTCTGTCGTCGCCCGGGTTCTGCCGCTCCCCGTCTGCTTTCAGCGACGGTGCCGTCCGGTCAGCGCCCTGGGGACCCATCTACTGGCTCGCCTCATCCCCAGGTGTTACCGACGATGCCTTCCATTTTGGCCCATGGCGACGCGTCGCCGCAGCCGCCGCCGCCTGTTCTCCCGCCGGCGCCGCCAGCATTCGACGCTCGCTGCAGCCGCCAAGCGCCTCCCTGGGTCACGCGCCGCCGATCGCTTCCCGTGACCAGCCGTCCTCCGCCATGGAACTCTTGCCCGCTCGGGACCACATGACATCATCGCGCGTCGGGTACCCCGACGCAATGGAGGTCGACCCTTCGGCCCCTCCTGTCTCTTTACGGGCGCATACACCGCATGTTGACGTGCACCCTGGACTAGGTTTTCAGGCGTTTCCTAGCTCCCCTCGGACCGAATGGCCGGGTGCGGGTGGCACAGCCTCGCCTGTTAGGCTCCCCACCTCATCGCATACGTCAACATGGGGTCCTCCCCACGGCGGGCGGAAGCCTTATAACACGACCGTTCGCCGATTTGCGGGGGAGGAATGTGGTGTCACCGCCAGACACCACACTTGCTAGGTGGTAGCTTAAATCGGCCACGGTCCATTTAGTACATGTCGGACCCGCGTGTCGCCACTGCGAGATCGCAGACCGAGCGCCACCACAAGGCAGGTCTCGAGATACGATATAGCACTCGCCCCAGTTGTACGACGACTTTGCTAGCGACTACACTGACGAAGCCTTCTCTCATTTGCCGAGAGACAGTTAGAATAGCCTTCAGCTAAGTCCATGGCTACGACCTAGCAAGGCGCCATTAACCGTATCTGAAGATAGTCTTATTTGTATTATCAAGAGCCATGTACCACAAGGATAGAATAAAGATAAGTATTCGAGGAGCTGCATACTTTTCTTATTAGAATTCACTTCTTATCCTGTTCCAGAATTGACGCCATTCAGCGTGTGTGTACGCGTGCCTTTCGGCTCCCTTCTCAGTGTGGCGTAGCTAGCTTGTTACGCCACAACATAACTAGTTCTAAGTTCTAGGGGACTGATGACCTCAGAAGTTAATTCCCATAGTGCTCAGAGCCATTTTTTTGAACCTGGGATACATTGAAAAGGGCTGTTTATGGACGACATGACACACCAACCACTCAGAGACCTATGCCGAATCGCCGTTGAGGAGTGGGACAATCTGGACGAACAGTGCCTTGATGAACTCGTGGATAGTATGCCACGATGAATACAGGTGTGCATCAATGCAGGAGGGCGTGCTACTAGGCATTAGAGTTAGAGGTACCAGTGTGTACAGCAATCTGGACCACCACCTCTGAAGGTCTCACTGTAGCGTGGTACAACATGCAATGTTTAATTTTCATAAGCAATAAAAGGGGAGGAAATCATGTTTATGTTGATTGCTATTCCAACTTTATGTACAGGTTCCGGGACTCTCAGAACAGAGGTGATGCAAAACTTTTGATATGTGTATATATCGAATGCAATCTCCATGATGGCACCGATCATCATCAATGACCCCATTAAACATACAGGTATTGATCCACTCAGTGACTGCAGTCACTTCCATGGACCGGTGTAAAGTGTCACTGCCTGTACTGTAGGAGGCACATATCCCACTGACTATCAGTTGCAAGGGGGGCTCCCAGGCTCCCTGTGTTGTTGTTTGATACATTTGTTTTTCTGCTGCAACGCATCCAAGCAGCGCATGAGTGCAGCTTTGTACAGTGCCATACATTTGTGTTTTTCCTATCACAACTTTGAGGTCTGTGTGAGCTTCTAAACTGACATTAACATGTTCTCATCCATTGGCTCTGACTGAATCGCAACAACACACATACACACGATTTTAAGTAAGGACAGTCAAAACATACGGAAACTGTAATAGTTTTATGGCATTGTGCAGTGTTTCCAAACAGCTGTCCACATGTGATTGGCGACATCTACGTTTAAACTCATCTTTCAGTGACGGGACAGCTGATGGTTTGGTGTTCTGTTTCGATTCATTCCTTATATTGCAGTCATGCATGTGATCATTGTTTTGGTGCTAGCTATCCTCAGAAGGTGTTGCTCCTCCACCGAGACTCACTCTCCATCTCTAACAAGTGATGTCAGTCGATCATTACATGGTAATCAACAGCGTACCAATGGACATATGGCATGGAAAAGACACCATCGAAATAACGTAATAATTGGCATCCCACTTGATAGTGCAATCAATTTCAGCAATTTTACTGTAATTTCAACAGTGACCAACGACATGACAGTATGCTTACCAGTTTCTATATTATCGCTAAACTGACACACTGTTCCTTGACGAGATGTGGAATGTAGCCGTCTACTTTTAGTCAGCTCCAAATTTCATCAGTGACATTGTTGCAGGGAAGGTCGGTCAAAGACAACGCAAGGAGATTTGTCAATCTCTAACTTTATCCTAAGAATGCGAGAATGCTCTGTAACCTGTTCTGATTTGTGAGTGCCATATACTAGATTGCGAGTGTAGATAGATGACTGTACACTACATCCATCCATTGTTAACTCTCGAAAATGTACACCAATGTATACCGGACAGTGTTCTACATATTTCTAGTGCTTCGATTATTGGACGTAATTTTCGATCTTTATCTACATGGATGGAGGTTACAGAGCATTCTAGCGTGTGTGTCGAGAATGTTAGTACCCCTGATTGGTGTAGAATAGATACAGAAGTGTTGTGATGATATAACAGATAGTTAAGAGAGGAAACGGATGGTTTTTATGCATGATGGAGCTCCAGACGGATGGTGTTTGAAGCATTTTACAAAAAACAGCTGCGCTATCAATTCTAAAGTATTGTTATAGTGTCTGGGATCATTACCTAAGAGGTATTGGTCAGAGAGCACATGCACTCGTGGTGCTACACAGTTCTGCACTTAAAACACGCTATAATGTTAGATCGTTGCTGTTTCCGACCTAATAGTCATATGGAATGCAACACCATTAATATTCCAATGTATATTTCCAGACATGACATACATTCTCCTTGCAGGTTTCTCTACGATAAACTACGGTGGCAAACTGTAAAATGAATAAACTACTTCCTCAAAGCATTGATTCTTTGTGATACATGCACAATATATAATTTACACTGCATGATTTAAGGCTTTCAGTCAGAGCCACTGGATCGAAATGTGTTAATGTCAGTTTAGAATCTGACACTGACCTTGAAGTCATAACGGAAAAAAACAAAACGTATGGCGGTGATCAAAGGTGCACTCATGCGCTGCTTTGATGTGCTACAGCATAAAAACCAATGTATAAAACAACAACACAGGGAGCCTCTCTTGAGACTGATGATCTGTGAGATATGGTCCTCCTATAGTACAGGCGATGACATTTTGCACCGGTCTGTGGAAGCGAGAACGGTCGTTGAGTGGATCAATACCTGTATGTTTAATAGAGTCAGCGCATATGCTCGATGCCAGCACACAGACGTTATTCGATGTACATGTATCTGAAGACAAGAATGCAGTATTATCTTACCGAGTTCTCCATCAGATGAATCTGATGAGTTTTCTGTATTTTGTAGTTTTTTATTCTGTTGGATGGTACAAAACAACGCTGATAATATGTTTGAGTGACAGACATTACTGGACCCTGACAGAAGCAGATCTGCTTTGTACTGCAGTACCCTGATGTAGTTTGAAGATGTACCACAATTGCAGAAGCTAAATCTTCGTCCTGCTCCAGTTCCTGTACTGTGTTTTTATACTATGACCTCGTGTTGGAGGAGAAAGCTTCGTTGGCGCTGGCCTTACACATTGTACATGGTTGGCAGATCTATGACATGTTCCCATTTCCATCGAGTCGTCAAAAGACAGTCCTGTTGCATTAACTCTGATTACCCTGTTTCTACACGGGTTGCAGAAAATGAGAGATATAGCGCTCTCCAACTTCTGCTCAGTTCCAATTGAAACGATCACGTGCACAAAGCTGCAGGGATAGTGGGGCAGAGCTTTTTTTTTGTTTGTTTGTTTTGGTTTTAGGGCGCAAAACTGCTATGGTCATTAGCGCCCGGTCAGTGACTTAGGAAACTGTAAAAACCTAAAATTGAAACCAGCAGCAATGGGAACGAAACTCAAAAAATTGGAGAAACTAAAAGCAGAAGGAAGGCTTAAAAATCCACTACAGAAAGGGGTTGGTTGTCCCCAAAAAAAAGCTTCAAATGACTGACGTCATTTCACTGGCACTAATAAACTCGAGAACGCGATCGGCCAAGCGCGTGTCATCTGCTAAAATTGACGATATATCAGGCGACAGCTGTAGATGGGCGCGTAACGGAGTAAAATAGGGGCACTCAATTAAAAGGTGTCTTACCGTCCACAGCTGAGAGCAGTGGGGACAGAGTGGGGGAGGATCGCCGCTTAAAAGATGTTGATGGCTAAAAAGACAGTGCCCTATCCGGAGTCTAGTTAAAATTACCTCCTCCCGACGACGCGTTCGGGAAGAAGAGGTCCAAGCACAAGGAGAAGCTTTCACGTCCCGCAATTTATTATGGGGAAGTGTCGACCAATGTGCGTGCCATAAAAGAACAACACGATGACATAAAACACTCCGTAGATCGCCGAAGGGAATCGATTGAATAGCTGGCTGAAGAAGAGGGACTGCAGCCTTGGCCGCAATATCGGCCGCCTCATTTCCACAGATACCAACGTGTCCCGGGAGCCAGAGGAACGCCGAGACGCCCCCCAGGTGGAGCAAGCGCAGACAGTCCTGAATCCGGTGGACCAGAGGGTGCACAGGGTGTAGAGCTTGGAGACTGAGGAGAGAGCTGAGAGAATCTGAGCAGATAACATACTGTATCCGCTGATGGCGGCGGATGTAGTGGACAGCCTGGAGAACAGCGTAAAGCTCCGCAGTATAAACCGAACATTGGTCGGGAAGCCGAAATTTATTTGGGGTGTTGCCAACAATATAGGCATTCCCTACACCTAACGATGTTTTCGAGCCGTCAGTGTAAATAAATGTGGCTTCCTTCACTTGTGCACATAGAGCAGCAAATGCCCGACGATAAACAAGTGAAGGGGTACCATCCTTGGGAAATTTACAAAGGTCACGGAGCAGGCAGATCCAGGGACGGAGCCAAGGCGGTGCTGTACCCCAAGATGTCAAAAAGGTTTTAGGAAAGCGGAAGGAAAGAGAATGGAGCAGTTGACGGAAGCGGACTCCCGGTGGTGGTAGGGAGGAGGGGCGGCCTGCATACCCTACTTCAAAGGAGGCGTCGAAAAAAATGTCATGGGCTGGATTAGCAGGCATGCAAGACAGATGGCTAGCATAACGACTCAAGAGGACTGCTCGCCGATTGGACAGCGGAGGTTCAGCAGTCTCAGCATAAAGGCTTTCCACAGGGCTGGTGTAAAAAGCTCCAGACACTAAACGTAATCCACGGTGGTGGATAGAGTCGAGACGACAAAGAATAGACGGCCGAGCAGAGGAGTAGACTATGCTTCCATAATCCAATTTCGAGCGCACTAAGGCGCGATAGAGGCGGAGAAGGACCACTCGGTCCGCTCCCCAAGAGGTACCATTCAGGACACGGAGGGTGTTAAGGGAACGCAGACAGCGAGCCGAAAGATAGGAATCGTGGGAGGACCAGCACAGTTTTCTGTCAAACGTAAGACCCAAGAATTTAGTGACGTCCACGAATGGAAGGTTGACTGGGCCTAGATGTAAAGAAGGCGGAAGAAACACTGTACGACACAAAAAATTGATGCAAACAGTCTTACTGGGAGAAAAGCAGAAGCCGGTTTCGATGCTCCAAGAGTGGAGGCGATCAAGACATCCTTGAAGACATCGTTCAAAAGGTTTGTCTGTTGAGAGCTGTAGTAGATCGCAAAATCGTCCACAAAGAGGGAGCCCGAGACATCAGGAAGGAGACAATCCATAATTGGATTTATGGCAATAGCAAACAGTACAACACTTAGGACGGAGCCCTGGAGTACCCAGTTTTCTTGGGAGAAAGTACGGGAGAGAGTAGTGTTCACCCGCACCCTAAATGTGCGCTCTGCCATAAATTCGCCAAGAAAAAGGGGCAGCCGACCTCGAAAGCCCCAAGAGAACAGTGTGCGGAGGATGCCTGTCCTCCAACAGGTATTGTATGCTCTCTCCAGATCAAAAAACATTGCTACTGTTTGGCGTTTCCGGAGAAAATTGTTCATGATATAAGTGGAGAGAGATACAAGATGGTCAACTGCAGAACGGTGCTTTCGGAAACCGCATTGGGCTGGTGTTAAAAGACTGCGGGATTCCAGCCACCAAGCTAAACGGCAATTCACCATACGCTCCAAAACCTTACATACACTACTCGTGAGAGAAATGGGGCGATAGCTAGAGGGGAGATGTTTGTCCTTTCCAGGTTTCGAAACAGAAACGACGATAGCTTCCCGCCATCGTCTAGGAAAAGTACTGTCGGTCCAAATTCGATTACAAAGGCGAAGGAGGTAACGCAGACTATGGGTTGATAAATGCAGCAACATTTGAATGTGGATACCATCCGGTCCTGGGGCGGAGAAGCGAGAAGAAGAGAGTGCATGTTGGAGTTCCCGCATGGAGAAAACAGTATTATAGATTTCGCGATATTGAGAGAAGAAAGCAAGAGGTTGCACTTCCGCTGCACGTTTCTTCGGGAGAAACGCTGGCGGGTAATTTGAAGAGCTCGAAATCTCAGCAAAGTGTTTACCCAAGGAGTTAGAAATTGCGATGGGGTCCACTAACGTATCACGCGCGACAGTGAGCCCAGAGACCGGGGAGAAACTAGGCGCGCCTGATAACCGTCGAATCCGACTCCAAACTTCCGAGAAGGGAGTGAAGGTGTTAAATGAGCTAATAAAGAATTTCCAGCTAGCCTTCTTGCTATCGCGGATGACGCGACGGCATCGCGCACGGAACTGCTTATAGCGGCTAAAGTAGGATGGTGGCGGAAAACGCGAAGAGCACGTCGCCGCTCTCGTATTGCGTCACGGCATGCCTCGTTCCACCAAGGAACTGGGGGGCGCCGGGGCAATTCGGAGGTGCGTGGTATTGAACGTTCCGCAGCTGTAAGAATAACGTCGGTAACATGTGTGACCTCATCGTCGACGCTAGGAAAGTGACGGTCATCGAATGTCGCTAGAGACGAAAAAAGTGTCCAATCAGCTTGGGCAAACTTCCAGCGTCGCGGGTGCATATAGGGCAGTTGAGGATGCAGTCTAAGGACACATGGAAAGTGATCACTCGAGTGTGTATCATCAAGGGCGAACCATTCGAAGCGCCAAGCTAGCGGAACAGTACCGACCAAAAGGTCCAAATGAGATAAATTTGCCGTGGAGGCAGACAAAAATGTAGGGACCCCAGTGTTGAGGCAAACTAGATCCACTTGGTGGAAGACGTCTAGCAATAGTGAGCCACGTGGACAAGGATGTGGAGATCCCCAAAGCGGGTGGTGGGCATTGAAGTCCCCAACCAGCAAATAGGGGGGTGGAAGCTGACCAAGAAGATGAAGGAGATCAACTCGTGCCATTGGTGTGGACGATGGAATGTATACAGTACAAATAGAAAAGGTATATCCAGAAAGGGAAAGACGGACAGCGACAGCTTGGAAGGAAGTGTTTAAGTGGATTGGGTGATAATGGAGAGTATCATGGAGAAGAATCATGAGTCCTCCATGGGCTGGAGTGCCTTCAACAGATGGGAGATCAAATCGGACGGACTGAAAATGGGGGAGAACAAAGCGGTCATGGGGACGTAGCTTTGTTTCCTGAAGACAGAAGATGACCGGCGACTAGGATCGTAAGGGGATCGACAATTCATCCCGACTGGCTCGAATGCCGCGGATATTCCAGTGGATAATGGACATAGGGTGATCAGAAAATGGAGGAATGTGACCAAGGTTGCCGTCAACTCAACGACTGCTCAGAGCTTGCGACTGACAGCATGGAATGGCATTCAGCCGAAGGCAGAAGATCCTGATCCATAGGTTGTTCAGGAGGAGCTCCTGCCACCAGCGATCGGCCGGTTGATCGACCACCAGCCTCAGCGACACAGAAGATGGCCGAGGGCGATTTCCGCCAGGTGGTGCTGTAGACGAGACATGCCTTGGCGGAGAAGGAGATGAACTGGATTTCTTATTAGCCTTCTTGGAAATATGATGTTTAGGTGAAGGAGGAACCGATGGTTGTGAAGTTGGGTTACGTAAAAAATCTTCACGAGTATGCTCTTTTTTCGAACTCTTTGTGTCTGACTTTGGGCTCGAGATTTAGCAGGAGCCGTAGAGTGGGCAGGCGAAAGTGGTGAGGTTGAATGGGCGATCTTTGCGCTGGCCGAACTGACGACCATGGCACTAAAAGTGAGGGTCGCAAGTCTGCGTTGCCGCCTCCTTTGTTGGCCGAGGAGAACGAAGGACAGTGCTGTATTTTCCTGTCTGAGGCACGGTGGGCTGTCGACTGGCGAATAATTTTCGAGCAGCAAAGGTCGACACCTTATCCTTCACTCTGATTTCCTGGATGAGCTTTTCGTCTTTAAAAATGAGGCAATCTCGAGAGGAAGCAGCGTGGTCACCCATACAGTTGATGCAGCGAGGGGATGGAGGTGGACAAGCACCCTCATGGGCATCCTTGCCACACGTAACACATTTAGCCGGATTGGAACAGGACTGGCTGGTGTGATTGAACCGCTGACACCGATAGCAATGCGTAGGGTTTGGGACGTAAGGGCGAACGGAAATTATCTCATAGCCTGCTTTGATTTTGGATGGGAGTTGAACTCTGTCGAATGTCAAGAAGACAGTGTGGGTTGGAATGATGTTCATGTCAACCCTTTTCATAAGTCTATGAACAGCCGTTACGCCCTGGTCAGACAGGTAGTGCTGAATTTTGTCGTCAGACAATCCATCGAGGGAGCGTGTATAAACGACTCCACACAAGGAATTTAAAGTACGGTGCAGTTCCACCCGGACAGGGAAGGTGTGGAGAAGTGAAGTACGCAGCAATTTTTGTGCCTGGAGGGCACTGACTGTTTCTAAAAACAAGGTGCCATTCCGTAATCTGGAACAAGACTTTACAGGACCTGCAATTACGTCGACACCTTTCTGAATAATGAAAGGGTTGACTGTGGAGAAGTCGTGACCTTCATCAGACCGAGAAACAACAAGGAACTGTGGCAACGATGGAAGAACTGTCTGTGGCTGAGACTCAGTGAACTTACACTTGTGAGCAGACATAGTGGAAGGTGAGGAAACCATTGCGGAAAAATCCCCCATGATTACCGGCGTCTCCGATGGCGTGCTCCTCCCTTGTGGGGCACCTCTCTGATGGCACTCCCGCCTTAGGTGATTGTTCACACCTCAGGTCACACCTCCCGACAAACGGACGGAGGGACCAATTGGCACTTTCGGAAGGTATCAGCTCAGGTAATCACCCTTCCCTGGGCCTGGCCGTTACCAGGGGGTACGTACGTGTCCTACCTGTCTACCCGGGGTGGGGAATTACGCGTTACCCCGTCACCAGCTATGCACGAAAATGCGTGGGTCGGCCTTCAGACAGGCACAGGGAGGAAGAAAGAGGAAGGGAAAAACAAAGAAGGGGAAAGGAAAGAAGAGAGGTCTCAAACACCGCAGAGGAGAAAAGGGTAAAGAGAAGAGGTAAGGAAAAGAGAAGGACAAAGGAAGGATATAGACATGCAAGCAGAAAATGCAAAGAATGCGTTACATTTACGAGCGTCGGTCTCTGGACGTAGGCACAAACCATACTCCAAGAGGGGGAGAAAGGGAAGGAAAGAGCCAGAGGTGAGGGGAGGGGGGGGCGAAGATGGGGGGATAGGGAAGGATGTGGAAAAGGAAGGTATGCAGCCCGGAAAGGAAGGAGGGCCACATTAGCTCGGGGTCCCGTGCTCGCTACACACGTATCCACAAAAGAGTTGCGGACCCCCTGGGGAGGGGCGGGGGGCAGAGTCTGAGGAACTGTTCAAGACGTATAGGGACTGTCTAAAACCAAACTGGAATTTTACTATAGCAGACAGATTCGAACGAGGTGAATCTTTTCGAGATGTGAGATGATTCACAAGTGGCTGTAATCATTGAAAGACATCACTATAGAATCCAATGTATGCATATGGTAGAATAGAAAGTCTTGACTCCTAATCACAGACAGCATTTCTAGAATAAAGTGTAACACTATAGATCTAAAAAGCTGGTGTATATTTCATGTAACCTCAATCTAGCATTACATTTTTTTAAAGTGATTCATCGTATGGCACACCAACTACTGGATGCGAACATTCTCAACCAACCATAACTCATAATCCAGTGGATATATCACAGGACCTCTGAAATGGCATCAGGATAGAATGTACTACAAATACTGGAGTAATACACACCAGTAAGTTGCAAATACCGGCTTCATACAATGTTCCTCAGCCAAATAACGTTATAAGTTCAGTGATTTTATTATGAGGTTACACCACCAGCGACGTGCACCGACACTTTAGGTCCGTTAATAAACACCCAGCAATCACTGTCTATGTTCAACGTCGAGGTATTTGTAAGGAAAAACATTTCACTCAGAAGCAATACCATATCTCGAGTTCTAAAGCTCCTGTACTTTTTAACATGGATATCGTTAACGACATTTGAGTGTGCCAATAGAACCAAGACAGATTGTGACAGTAACATAGTCGTTGCAATCGTATTTTTTTAATGGCTGGTCGTTTATAAGACGATTACGTATCTGTTCCTAAGACATACTGGTACCATTCGAAAAGAAAGAAAAAAATCAATGAGACATATACATCCATCGCGGATTTTCACTCAATATTGTTGTCACCAGCATTCAGTTATTGAGGAAATACACTAAAGAGCCAAAGAAACTGGCACGCCTGCAGATATTGTGCATGTTCCTAGCGGCCATGTAGAAGTGCCGCAACATGACGTGACAGACTCGACCAATGTCTCAATTAGTTCTGGAGGGAATTCACACCATGAATACTGCAAGACTGTCCATAAATCTCTAAGAGTACAATGGAGTGGAGATCTCTTCTGAATAGCATGTTGGAAGGCACTCTAGATATCATCAATAATGTTCATGTCTGGGGAGTTCGGTGGCCAGCGCATGAGTTTAAACTCAGAAGTGTGTACCTGGAGCCACTTTGTACCAATTCTGGACGTCTGGGGTGTCGCATTATCCTGCTAGAATTGCTAAAGTCCATCGAAATGCACAATGGACACGAATGGATGAATGTTACCAAACAGGATGCTGACATACGTGTCAGCAGTCATAATCGTATAGAGAAGTATCAGAGGTCCCATATCACTCCAACTGCACACGCCCCACACCATTACAGGGCCTCCACCAGCTTAAACAGTGCCCTGCTAACATGCAGGATACATGGATTCATGAGGTTGTCACCATAAGAGACTTATCCATCTGCTCGATACAATTTGAAGTGAGACTTGTCCGACCAAACAGCATGTTTCCAGTCACCAACACTCCAATGCCGATGCTGATGGTCCCAGGTGAGGCATAAAACTGTGTTGTGCAGTCATCAAGGGTATACGAGTGTGTCTTTGGCTCCGAGAGCCCATATCAATTACGTGGTGTCACCGCCAGACACCACACTTGCTAGGTGGTAGCTTAAATCGGCCGCGGTCCATTTAGTACATATCGGACCCGCGTGTCGCCACTGTGTGATCGCAGACCTAGCGCCACCGCAAGGCAGGTCTCGAGATACGATATAGCACTCGCCCCAGTTGTACGGACGACATTGCTAGCGACAATACGGACGAAGCCTTAGCTCTCATTTGCCGAGAGACAGTTAGAATAGCCTTCTGCTAAGTCCATGGCTACGACCTAGCAAGGCGCCATTAGCCTTACATAGTTTTAGAGTTATCGTATAAATTTCTCACGAAGAACGTTGTGAACAAACCAAGATTAAAAGTTAAGTATAAAGCAGCTACGTACTTTTCTTGCTACCATTCAATACTATCCTGTTCCAGAATTCACGCCAGTCGGCGTGTGTGTACGCGTGCCTTTCTTTCGGCTCCCTTCCCAGTGTGGCGTAGCAAGCTTGTTACGCCACAACAAATTATGTTTCGTCAAATGGTTTGCGTGCTCACACTTGGTTGGTTGGATGGATTGATTAAAAAGAGGGGGAAAGGGACCACACTACGAGGTCATCAGTCCCCTATTCTGAATAAAACAATGCCACATGTGTGAGAACAAAACAAACGAGACTGACAACTCAAAACGGAATGAAAGGAAAAATCACAAGAACGATGAAGGGCAACAAACATGTAAATGGACAAAAGGGGACAAGAAAACCACAGAAATGCAAGAAACAGGATGAAGAGGATAGAACAACAAAGCAGATTACCATGACTGGTTGACCATGAGAAAAAAGGAGAAGCCAGCTTCTCGGCAACACATTAAAACCCCCGCCCTAGAAGCATAGGGTGAAGGACACACAGGAACAAAGAACATTAGCTAAAACAGATCAAATGATAATACCCACCCTCAGGAATAAAACATAAAACTATCAGCTGATGAGTCGATATCAGATAAAATTAGTGGCAACCAGTCCAGTGGCCCAAGATTTCGTCACTGGGCAGTCAAAGTGGGACAATTTTTTTTGTTTTTTTTTTGTTTTTGTTTGTGGTTTTAGGGCGCAAAACTTCTATGGTCATTAGCGCCCAACCCGTGACGTAGAAAACAGGAAAAAAACGAAATTTACAATCAGCAGCAATGGGAACAAGGTCATAAAATTTGAGAAACTGAAGGCAGAAGGAATGCTCAAAAATTCACTATAGAAAGGGGTTGGTTGTCCCCCAAAAAAAAACTTCAAATGACTGACGTCATTTCACTGTCACTAATAAACTGTAGAACGCGGTCAGCTGAGCGCGTGTCATCTGCTAAAATCGACGATAGATCAGGCGATAGCTGTAGACGGGAGCGTAACTGAGTAAAATAGGGGCATTCAATTAAAAGGTGTCTGACCGTCCACAGCTGAGAGCAGTGGGGACAGAGTGGGGGAGGATCACCGCTTAAAAGATGTCTATGGCTAAAAAGACAGTGCCCTATCCGGAGTCTAGCTAAAATTACCTCCTCCCGACGACGCGACCGGGAGGAAGAGGTCCAAGCGCAAGGAAGGGCTTTCACTTCCCGCAATTTATTATGGGGAAGTGTTGACCAATGCGCATGCCATAAATGAGCAACTTGGCGACATAAACCGCTCCGTAGATCGGTAAACGGAAGAGACTGAATAGCTGCCCGAGGAAGAGAGACTGCAGCCTTGGCCGCTATATCGGCCGCCTCATTTCCACAGATACCAGCGTGTCCCGGGAGCCAGAGGAACGCCACTGAGACGCCCCCCAGGTGGAGCAAGCGCAGACAGTCCTGAATCCGGTGGACCAGAGGGTGCACAGGGTAAAGAGCTTGGAGACTTAGGAGAGAGCTGAGAGAATCTGAGCAGATTACGTACTGTATCCGCTGATGGCGGCGGATGTAGTGGACAGCCTGGAGAATAGCGTAAAGCTCCGCAGTATAAACCGAACACTGGTCGGGAAGCCGAAAGTGATTTGGGGTGACGCCAACAATATAGGCACTCCCTACTCCTAACGATGTTTTCGAACCATCAGTGTAAATAAATGTGGCTTCCGTCATTTGTGCACACAGAGCAGCAAATGCCCGACGGTAAACAAGTGTAGGGGTACCATCCTTGGGAAATTGACATAGGTCTCTGAGCAAGTCGATCCGGGGACGGAGCCAAGGCGGTGCTGTACCCCAAGTTGTCAAGAAGGTTTAAGGAAAGAGAATGGAGCAGTTGATGGAAGCGGACGCCCGGGGGTAGTAGGGAGGAGGAGCGGCCTGCATAACCTACATCAAAGGAGGCGTCGAAAAAAAGGTCATGGGCTGGATTAGCAGGCATGGAAGACAGATGGCTAGCATAACGACTCAGAAGGACTGCCCGCCGATTGGACAGCGGAGGTTCAGCAGTCTCAGCATAAAGGCTTTCCACAGGGCTGGTGTAAAAAGCTCCAGACACTAAACGTAATCCACGGTGGTGGATAGAGTCGAGACGCCGAAGAATAGACGGCCGAGCAGAGGAGTAGACTATGCTTCCATAATCCAATTTCGAGCGCACTAAGGCGCGATAGAGGCGGAGAAGGACCACTCGGTCCGCTCCCCAAGAGGTACCATTCAGGACACGGAGGGTGTTAAGGGAACGCAGCAGCGAGCCGAAAGATAGGAAACGTGGGAGGACCAGCACAGCTTTCTGTCAAGCATAAGACCCAAGAATTTAGCGACATCTGAAAACGGAAGGTTGACAGGACCTAGATGTAAGGAGGGCGGAAGAAACTCCTTACGTCGCCAAAAATTAACACAAACGGTCTTACTGGGTGAGAAACGGAAGCCGGTTTCGATGCTCCACGAGTGGAGGCGATCGAGACATCCTTGAAGACGTCTTTCAAGAAGGCTGGTCCGTTGAGAGCTGTAGTAGATCGCAAAATCGTCCACAAAGAGGGAGCCCGAGACATCAGGAAGGAGACAATCCATAACTGGATTAATGGCGATGGCAAACAGTACAACACTCAGCACGGAGCCCTGGGGTACCCCGTTTTCTTGGGAGAAAGTACGGGAGAGAGTAGTGTTCACCCGCACGCTAAATGTGCGCTCTGCCATAAATTCGCGAAGAAAAAGGGGCAGCCGGCCTCGAAAGCCCCAAGAGAACAGTGTGCGGAGGATGCCTGTCCTCCAACAGGTATCGTATGCTCTCTCCAGATCAAAAAATATTGCTACCGTTTGGCGTTTCCGGAGGAAATTGTTCATGATATAAGTGGAGAGAGCAACAAGATGGTCAACGGCAGAACGATGCTGTCGGAATCCGCATTGGGCTGGTGTTAAAAGACTGCGGGATTCCAGCCACCAAGCTAAACGGTAATTCACCATACGCTCCAAAACCTTACAGACACTACTCGTGAGAGAAATGGGGCGATAGCTAGAGGGGAGATGTTTGTCCTTTCCAGGTTTCGGAACGGGAACGACAATAGCTTCCCGCCAACGCCTGGGAAAGGTACTGTCGGTCCAAATTCGATTATAAAGGCGAAGGAGGTAACGCAGGCTATGGGTTGATAAATGCAGCAACATTTGGACATGGATACCATCCGGTCCTGGGGCGGAGGAGCGAGAAGAAGAGAGTGCATGTTGGAGTTCGCGCATGGAGAAAACAGTATTGTAGCTTTCGCGATTTTGAGAGGAGAAAGATGTCGCACTTCCGCTGCACGTTTCTTCGGGAGAAACGCTGGCGGGTAATTTGAAGAGCTCGAAATCTCAGCAAAGTGCTGACCCAATGAGTTAGAAATTGCGACGGGGTCCACTAAGGTATCATGCGCGACAGTGAGCCCAGAGACCGGGGAGAAACTAGGCGCGCCTGAGAACCGTCGAAGCCGACTCCAAACTTCCGAGGAGGGAGTGAAGGTGTTAAATGAGCTAATAAAGAATTTCCAGCTTGCCTTCTTGCTATCGCGGATGACGCGACGGCATCGCGCACGGAGCTGTTTATATCGGATACAGTTGGCCAAAGTTGGATGGTGACGGAAAATGCGAAGAGCACGTCGCCGCTCACGTATTGCGTCACGGCATGCCTCGTTCCACCAAGGAACTGGGGGGCGCCGGGGCAATTCGGAGGTGCGTGGTATTGAACGTTCCGCAGCTGTGAGAATAACGTCGGTAAAATGTGTGACCTCATCGTCGACGCTGGGAAAGTGACGGTCATCGAATGTCGCTAGAGACGAAAAAAGTGTCCAATCGGCTTGGGCAAACTTCCAGCGTCGCGAGCGCATATATGGCAGTTGTGGCTGCAGTCTAAGAACACATGGGAAGTGGTCACTCGAGTGTGTATCATCAAGGGCGAACCATTCGAAGCGCCGAGCTAGCGGAACAGTACCGACCGCAAGGTCCAAATGAGATAAATTTGCCGTGGAGGCAGAAAAAAATGTGGGGACCCCAGTGTTGAGGCAGACTAGATCCGCTTGGTGGAAGACGTCTAGCAATAGTGAGCCACGTGGACAAGGATGTGGAGATCCCCAAAGCGGGTGGTGGGCATTGAAGTCCCCAACCAGCAAATAGGGGGGTGGAAGCTGATCAAGAAGATGAAGGAGATCAGCTCGTGCCAGTGGTGTAGACGATGGAATGTATACCGTACAAAGAGAAAAGGTATATCCAGAAAGGGAAAGACGGACAGCGACAGCTTGGAAGGAAGTGTTTAAATGTATTGGGTAATAATGGAGAGATTTATGGAGAAGAATCATGAGTCCTCCATGTGCTGGAGTGCCTTCAACAGAGGGGAGATCATATCGGACGGACTGAAAATGAGGGAGAACAAAGCGGTCATGGGGACGCAGCTTTGTTTCCTGAAGACAGAAGATGACCGGCGAGTAGGATCGTAAGAGGAACGACAATTCATCTCGATTGGCGCGAATGCCGCGGATATTCCAGTGGATAATGGACATAGGGTGAACAGAAAATGGAGAAACGTGACCAAGGGTGCTGTCAACTCAACGACTGCTCAGAGCTTGCGACTGACAGCATGGAATGGCATTCAGCCGAAGGCAGAAGATCCTGATCCATAGGTTGTTCAGGAGCAGCTCCTGCCACCAGCGATCTGCCGGTTGATCGACCGCCAGCAGTGCGCCTCAGCGACACAGAAGATGGCCGAGGGCGATTTCCGCCAGGTGGTGCTGTAGATGAGACATGCCTTGGCGGAGAAGGAGATGAACTGGATTTCTTATTAGCCTTCTTGAAAATATGATGTTTAGGTGAAGGAGGAACCGATGGTTGTGAAGTTGGGTTACGTAAAAACTCTTCACGAGAATGCTCTTTTTTCGAAGACTTGGCGTCTGACTTTTGGGCTCGAGATTTAGCAGAACCCGACGATGGGTGAGCCATAGAGTGGGCAGGCGAAAGTGGTGAGGTTGAACGGGCGATCTTTGCGCTGGCCGATCTGACGACCGTGGTACTAAATGTGAGGTCGCAAGTCTGCGTGGCCGCCTCCTTTGTTGGCCGAGGAGAAGCAAGGACAGTGCTGTATTTTCCTTTCTGAGGCACGGTGGGCTGTCGACTGGCGAGTAACTTTCGAGCAGCAAAGGTCGACACCTTTTCCTTCACTCTTATTTCCTGGATGAGCTTTTCATCCTTAAAAACGGGGCAATCTCGAGAGGAAGCAGCGTGGTCACCCATACAGTTGATGCAGTGAGGGGATGGAGGTGGACAAGCACCCTCATGGGCATCCTTGCCACACGTAACACATTTGGCCGGATTGGAACAGGACTGGCTGGTGTGATTGAACCGCTGACATCGATAGCAACGCGTAGGGTTTGGGACATAAGGGCGAACGGAAATTATCTCATAGCCTGCTTTGATTTTTGATGGGAGTTGAACTTTGTCAAATGTCAAGAAGACAGTGCGGGTTGGAATGATGTTCGAGTCAACCCTTTTCATAACCCGATGAACAGCGGTGACGCCCTGGTCAGACAGGTAGTGCTGAATTTCTTCGTCAGACAATCCATCGAGGGAGCGTGTATAAACGACTCCACGCGAGGAATTTAAGGTACGGTGCGGTTCCACCCGGACAGGGAAGGTGTGGAGCAGAGAAGTACGCAGCAATTTTTGAGCCTGGAGGGCACTGTGTGTTTCTAACAACAGGGTACCATTCCGTAATCTGGAACAAGACTTTACAGGACCCGCAATTGCGTCGAAACCTTTCTGAATAATGAAAGGGTTGACCGTGGAAAAGTCGTGACCTTCGTCAGACCGAGAAACAACAAGGAACTGTGGCAACGATGGAAGAACCGTCTGTGGCTGAGACTCTGTGAACTTACGTTTGTGAGCAGACATAGTGGAAGGTGAGGAAACCATTGCGGAAGAATCCCCATGATTACCGGCGTCTCCGATGGCGCGCTCCTCCCTTGTGGGGGCCCTCACCGAGGGCACACCCACCTTAGGTGATTGTTCACACCTCAGGTCACACCTCCCGACAAACGGATGGAGGGACCAATCGGCACTTTCGGAAGGTATCAGCTCGGGTAATCACCCCTCCCTGGGCCTGGCCGTTACCAGGGGGTACGTACGTGTCCTACCTGTCTACCCGGGGCGGGGAATTACGCGTTACCCCGTCACCGGCTACGCATGGAAGTGCGTGGGTCGGCCTTCAGACACGCACAGGGAGGAAAAAAGAGAAAGGGAAAGGAAAGAAAAGGGGGTCTCAAACGCCGCAGCGGAGAAAAGGGCAAAGAGAAGAGGGAAGGAAAAGAGAAGGACAGAGGAAGGACGAGGACTTGCAAGTGTAAAAGCAAGGAATTTGGAACAGTTTCGAGCGTCCGTCTCCGGACGTAGGCACAAACCATACCTCCAGAGGGGGAGAAAGGGAAGGAAAGAGACAGAGGTGAGAGGGGGGGGGGGGGCGAAGATGGGGGACGGGGAGGGATGCGGAAAGGGAAGGGAAGGTATGCAGCCCGGAAAGGAAGGAGGGCCACATTAGCTCGGGGTCCCGTGCTCGCTACGCACGTGTCCACAAAAGAGTTGTGGACCCCCTGGGGGGGAAAGTGGGACAATGTACCAGAATATGGGCCACTGTCAACCGGGCGCCGCACCAGCACTGAATGATGATGATGATGATGATGATGATGATGATGATGATGATTAGTTTTTTAGGGCGCCCAACAACGAAGTTATCAGCGCCCGTTCCCAAAAGATCAATTCAGAGCCGATCTTTGCGAGAATTGGTAATGTTCAAATTGCAAGACTGGACACAGCACAGCAAAACAGGTAGATAAAACTAAAAATAAAATAGAACAAAACAGGTAAAAATAATTAACGGTGGCTGAGTGACCACTTGCAAATAATGGGACCAGCACTGAAATGGGTCTTCATGGTGCAGGTGGGAACTGTGGGTAGCCGAAGCGTGGCCAATGTGGAGCCAGCATAGGACAACTGCTGCTCTGCAAGAGGGCCACATGGAAGACTTACATAAATTCGTTGTCTCCTTAAGGACACGCAGTTTGTTGTGTGTACTGTAATGCCATGCCATCTTCGAAAGCCGAAAAACTCTACAGCGTAAGTCAGAACACAGGTCAGGTTCATATATGCCCATCTCCAGAAGCGATTTCTGTGTAGCCTGTTTGGCCAGTCTGTCGGAAAGTTTGTTGCCTGGGATGACGTTGTATCCTGGGATCCAGACAAACCCTGCTGAATGACGGGACTTTTACAGGACATAGATGGACTCCTGGATGGACGCTACCAAAGGATGGAGAGGGTAACACTGGTCGATAGCTTGTGGGCTGCTCAAGGAGTCACTACACAAAAGAAACGATTCCCCAGGCTATGATTAGATATACTGAAGTGCACGAGAGATGGCTACCAGCTCTGCAGTGAATACACTGCAACCATTGGGCAATGAATGGTGTTCAAAATGGCCTGTGTGGACGTAGGCGAAGCCAAAATGACCATAAGCCATCAACTTGTCAGTGTAAACCACTTCAGAGCCCCCAGAACACGTCCAGAATCGAGAGGAAGTGACAGCAGAGAGCAGCAGGAGTAACTGACTCCTTAGGGCCATGCGGAAGGTCCAGACATATGTGTGGCCTAGTTGTACATCATGGAGGTGTATGCAGATGGACCTGGATGGGAGGTTGTAATGTAAAGGGAAGGACTCCATTTCAGACAGAAGGGATCGCATGCGAACTACAATCAGTAGCCCTGACCTGGGCTGCCGATGCGGGAGACGAACTGCTGCGAGAGGAAAAAGCAGACAGAACTTTGGATGCACAGGAGAACTACGAATATGTGCAATGTAACTGCCGAGGAGCTGTGCACGTCGGATCAGCGATGGAGGAACTCCAGCCTCCACAACGACGCTGGCCACCAGGCTCGTCCTGAAAGCTCCCATCGCTAAGTGAACGCCACAGTGGTGCACTGGGTCGAGTACATGCAGTACAGAGGGCGATGCCGAACCATAAATGAGACTGCCATAGTCATGGCGGGATTGAACAAGGGCTTTGTAGAGCTGCAGAAGAGTAGAGCGCTCTGCAGCCCAGTTTGTGTTGCTGAGGCAGCAGAAGACATTGAGGTGCTGCCACCACTTTCTCTTAAGCTGACGAAGGTGAGGTAGCCAAGTCAATCGGGCATCGAAAACCAGCCCTAAGAATCGATATGTCTCCACTACATTGAGTGGATCGTCATGAAGATAAAATTCAGGATCCGGACGAAGGTACGACGCCGACAGAAGTGGATGACACACGACTTTGTGGCCGAAAACTGGAAGCCATGGATGAGAGCCCATGACAGCGCTTTGTGGATGGCTCCCTGGAGGCGCTGCTCAGCAACAACAGTACTGGAGCAGCAGAACAAAATGCAGAAGTCGTCTGCATACAGAGAGGGAGAGACAGACGGCCCTACAGCTGCTGCTAGACCGTTAATGGCCACTAAAAATTGTAATACTCTCATACAGAGCCCTGCAGGAACCCATTCTCCTGGATATGGGGAGAACTATGGGAGGCACCAACTTGGACACAGAAATTACAGAGCGACAGGAAATTCTGGATAAAAATCAGGAGCGGGCCTCAGAGAACCTCACCTGTATAATGTGGCAAGGATATGTCACCAGGTGGTGTCATACACACTGCGTAGATCATAAAAGGAGGCAACAAGGTGTTGGCATCTAAAAGGTTGTTCAGATGGGAGACTCGAGGGACACTAGATTATCAGTGATAGAGCGTCCCTGGCGGAAGCTGCTCTGACATGGAGCCAGTAGGCCCCATGACTCCAGGACCAAAGCCAACCGCCGACACACCATACATTCCAGCAGCTTACAAACAACGTTGTTGAGGGTAATGGGCCGATAACTATCCACATCAAGCGAGTTTCTGCCGGGTTTGAGAACCAGAACGATGGAGTTCTCCCGCCATTGCGATGGAAAGTCGCTATCGAACCAGATCTGGTTGAAGATGACGAGATTGAGCTTGCAGCTAGATGAGAGATATTTAATCATCTGACTGTGGATCCGATCTGGCCCAGGAGCTGTGTCAGCACTGTTGTGGACTGGCAAGACAGCCAATCCACAGTGACGGGTAGCCGAAAGTCACGCGTTTAGCTCACGCAAACTGGAGTGAGGTCTGGAACAGTTAAGGGAATTAATAGTAGCAAATAAAGTACGTAGTTGATGTAATACTTAACTTTAATCCATAATTGGTGTACATCGCTCTTGTTTATACATGTTTTATAATCTCAATATAAACTGGTAATGGCGCCTTGCTAGGTCGTAGCAAATGACGCAGCTGAAGGCTATGCTAACTATCGTCTCGGCAAATAAGAGCGTATTTGTTAGTGTAGCATCGCTAGCAAAGTCGTCTGTAGAACTGGGGCGAGTGCTAGTAAGTCTCTGTAGACCTCCCGTGTGGTGGCGCTCGGTCTGCAATCACTGACAGTGGCGACACGCGGGTCCGACGTATACTACCGGACTGCGGCCGATTTAAAACTACCACCTAGCAAGTGTGGTGTCTGGCGGTGACACCGCAAGTACAATGTGCAAGTGCGCTGAGGAGCTCCCACTCTGTAAATGAAGCGTTATAGCGTTCACTGTGGTGTGTAGTGAACGAGAGGACTTTCCTTTCCATTCACAATTTATGGGTTCGAAAGGATGGGGGATAGTTCTCGGACACAGAGGCTCGATCATAGTGCTCAGGAAAGTGCTCGGCAATCGCATTTGCGTCAGTACATAGCACACCATTTGTGGTAACGCCAGGGACACCATTTGGGGTCTGGTAACCAAAAAGACATCTGATCTCCATCCAGACTTGGCAAGGTGACGTATGGCAACCAATGGTCGGGACATACCTCGTCCATCACTACTCCTTCCGTCGTTTTATAAGCTGGCGTACATGGGCACAGAGTCCTTCACATGCTATCAGGTGCTGTAGGGTAGCGTGTCGCTTATGTCGCTGTTGAGCTTGCTGACGCTCTGTAATTGCCAAAGCGACTTCCGGGGACCACCAAGGGACTGTCTTTCGCTGGGGGCACCCTGAAGTGCGAGGGATCGTTGTAGTCACCTACTCAACCATCACATCGATGATACCATGTGGGACATGGTCAATGGTGACATCAGAGGTGGAAGTTTCCTAGTCTATCTTGTTTAAAGCCCATCTGGGCAAGAGTCCGTCGGGATGACGCCAGGGCAGTGACAGGAAGATGGGGAAGTGGTAACTACTACATTGGTCGCCATGTGCTCTCCAGTGGATAGATGGGAGAAGTCCTGGGCTGGAAACTGATAAATCAATGGCTGAGGAACTACCTCGAGGCATGCTGGAATGTGCGGCGGACTTAATATTTAAGAGGCAGATATCGAACTTAGACAGTAAAGTTTCGACATCTCTGCATCTGCCAGTAAGCATGGTACCACCCCACAAGGGGTTATGGACGTTAAAATTGCCCAAAAGTAGGAAAGGTGTAGGGAGCAGCCACAGCTTCAAGAGGGCTTTGAAAGGGCACAGGTTCACTACAGACTGAGTTTAGGGCACAAGCGAGTAATGCCTGCGAGTGGGAAGAATATGCTGTTTTTATCAAACTTGACCCAGAGCACATTTTGGACAATCCCTCCACCTCCCCAAACTTTTCCTCCAAATGCTCCACCAGGGGCAGTAGGAGCGGGCAGTAGGAGCGGGCAGTAGGAGCGGGCAGTAGGAGCGGGCAGTAGGAGCGGGCAGTAGGAGCGGGCAGTAGGAGCGGGCAGTAGGAGCGGGCAGTAGGAGCGGGCAGTAGGAGCGGGATGATGAGTTGGCTGGGTGAAGGGAGGGGAAGTGATGATGAGTGGGAGGGGTGAGGGGAGGGGGAGAGGCTGAGGCATGGAGGAAGGGGGAGGGGACAGGAGGATGGATGGGACGGAGAGGGGAATATCAGATGGAGGTGACATTTGGCGGAGGGGACAGGTGGGGGGGGGGGGCGGAGTGTGAGAGGGACGGGAGGGTGAGGAAGGCCATGGGTATTTCCAATGCGACAGGAACTGCTTTGCGTATGGCCCTGTGGCTACTGTGTGGTGATGCTGTATGCCAGCACACTCCCTGCCCGAGTCTGCACACTCACACGTACAGGAGTGGAATGAGCGTCTTTCCTCTTGCCCATTGGAATACTGACTGACTAGACTTTTATCAAGTGGTCTATGGTTGCAGTACATGCATTTATCAGTATGAGTTGTGAAGCATAACTTTGCCCCATCGTGCTGCATAGTCATTATTTCTTGAAGCATATTTATCTTCAACAAATGAAGCGTGCCCACGAATAACGCTGTATGGCACATTTTGACATCTCGTAGAATCGCATGGAATAATGCTGTATACGGCAGTCTGCTTCACCTGCTGTTATAATTGACATGTTCACCGTCCGAGGGCTGCACTAAAGAGCGACGAGACGCGCACAGTTTTCGCGCCTCTGCGCGAACAATGCTGTATGTTACAAGAATGGTGGAGTGCAGCAAGGTGACGCTTACCGCAAGTGGTTTGAAACGTGCAAATAATGCACGGCAAAGGAAAATTAACATTGGTAGCTGGCAGGATATTAAGAGGAAAAGGCTTCGTGATGCTGGACTGGAACATAAATCACGAAAAGAAAAGGTAGTTCCTGCGAAACAGCTTCCAACACAGGTGAGTGGAATAATGCTTTATGGCTTTTGTAGAAAGGTGTATGTCTTTAGAGAAGCATATGTGTCCTGTAAAGCGGCGATGTGCCCTGTAGAGTACATGGCTCTAATGACATGTTATGTGTATATTCTGAAAACATTACAGTAAAAGTATCTAACGTGAATGAAATTAACTACAGTTCCGTAGTTATCATTGGCGAAAAAATAGAATACTCAGTCTGAGCAATGCTATATTATTAAAAGAGAATGTGAAATTTGATAATGTAGTTGAATATTAGGTAGTAATAGTGATCGTTTTCGTGATTCGGGATCGTGTATGTAATGCAGAAGTGTGCTCAAAACAAGGATGCAATGAAGTTAAAGCTGTACAAAGAATATCATGCCTTAACATACGATGAGTAGTCCATATATTTAATAAAATCCATGGAAATAGGCGTGCCAGCCAGGCGCAAGAGAGGCAAGACAGGCTACTTTCAAATACAAAGTTTACTCAAAAGGAAAGTGTCAAAAAATATTGCTTGACATATTCTCCATCACCCAGGGACGAACGCAGACTCTGCAACGTAAAGTAAAAAGTGGAATAACCACTCCTAAAGACGGTAGAGGAAAACATTGCAATAGGCCACATGCCATATCAAATGACAGGGCTCTTATTCGGCAACACATATTGAGTTTCCCAAAGCAGATGAGACATTACAGCAGGAATAAATCCTCAAAAGAATGTCTGCACCCCGATCTCAACCTCTGTAGAATGTATCGGTTGTTTACCGAAAAGTTTCCTGATAAGTCAATAAGCAGGTCATACTATCAAAATGTGTTTCAAACAGATTTTAATCTGCGTTTCGGAAAACCTAGATCAGATATTTGCAGACTGTGCGATTTGTTGTTTAACAAAATGATTGCAGCTTCAGATGAAATAGAACTGCACAAGATCGAGAGTGAGTTGCATCATTCAAAAAAGGGCAGACCAAGCATACAAAGCCCTAAAAAACGATACGGAAATGGCTAAGAGGAACAATAATATACATGTTATGTGTGTTGACCTACAATAGGTTTTACTTTGTCCTACAATGACTCATTCCACGGTATTCTACCAGAGACAGCTGTCGGCGTATAATTTCACGATTCATGACGTTGGTATTGGAAACATCACCGTAAATTTGTGGGATGAATCCACCGCAAGGAGGAGAGGTTCAGCCGAAATAGTTTCCCGTCTGCTTAAATTTGTGACGCACCATTATGATACGCTTGAAGAAGGTATGGAACGAAAACTGATTGTTTGGTCAGAGCGCTGTGTCGGGCAGAACAACAACTGGAGAGTTTTAGCGCTTTCTTTCTATCTGACCAGCTGCAAGAACTTTACAGAAATACATCAGAAGTTTTTATGTTCGGGTCACAGTTTCCTACCTTGTGACGGGGATTTTGCAGTCATCGAGAAAAGAAAGAAAATGTCAAAAGTTATGGTTCCTTCAGAATGGAAGCACGTCATTGCTGAGGCCTTTGTCGATCCTTGAAAACTGATCATTCACGAGATGATGATGGAAGACTTCAAGGACATAGGATCCACCGAGTTACTTTTGAAGACGCCGTCTGCTTTGAAAATTACCGATGTATTTTGGTTGAAGCTGTGTAGTGACGATCCTCGAAGTTTAAGCTTGCGCCATACCCACAATGTGCTTCGCCCATGGGAAAGACACTATTGTAAATTATGGTTGTGAACATGAAGTAAAAAATTGTCCATTGCCTTCTGAATTCCGGTTGCTCTATAGCGGGACACAAAGTTCAGAAGGAGAAGAAAAGGATTCTATTGGACTTGGCGAAATATATGGAACCAAAATACAGGCAGTTTTATGAAAACCTGCAGTGTGACAACTGACTAATGTACTACATTTGAGCCTAAACTTGATAAATTTATGTTGTATTTTTTATTAAGATCAAGCAGTTCAGTTTACAATAAATATCACTTAGTATCTTGTTTTAAATCTGTTACTATTTTTGGATTCTAGACACCTTATAATTACAGTAGAGCACTGGCTGATCTGGAATAATGCTGTATTTCCATTGCCATACCGTGTTATTCCATTTTAAAATTTACTTATTTTCGAAAAATCTATGCTTAGCGCAATTTTAAAAACCAGAAATTGGTATTTTCCACAGCCTATACGGCCAAACAATACATATCTGCTATTACATTATTACATCATATTAATTCTCTGGAACTAACAGTTTTTGTCAATTTCCCAACAACTGCAAAATGTACCATGCAGCATTATTCGTGCACATGCTTCAAATATCCTAGCTATCAACATGGCCCTCAGATGCATGGCTACAGCTAATATACTACTCCTACTCCTCCAGCACAGACATCTCATCGATTGAACACACTGAACAATTACGTCTGTCCTAGTCCAGCAGCTAGAAAAAGACTAAGTCCTTTTCCCGCCATTTTTTGCCCAGACCGCCTTCTTGGATTACATCATAGTACAAGGGGAGAGGGGGTGGGGCGGAGAGGCGCGATGGGGGCAGGCAGGCGCGATGGGGGCAGGCAGGCGCGAGGGAAGAGGTAACCCAATTGATCTATTTTTCTACCAAAATTTAAACTTCTGGCCATGACGTCACTGCGATGTTGCCACATCTACCGCCGCCATCTTGGAATCGCCATCTTAAATAAGTTTCGCAACAATGCAGTGTTTGGTTATGCCTTTGTTGCCCTACTACTCTCATGTGCTATGAGGGTGCTTTGATTTTCAGGAGACCCAGATGTCGACTTCTGCAGTGTCAGCATAATATGACAGTTCTTGCCCAGAAACATTGTTATTGAGGTTTCTTGCGCTACCTTGCAATGACGTCTGTCAGCTGAGTCAGTGACATGTCTCTTCTGCTAGGCTAGCAGGGCCGTGGTGTAACATATCTGCCTCTTTGTTAGATGCAGACTGTCCATCCTCCTAAGAAAAGTCTAGGCACATCTACTACCCCTTACACGTATGAACAACACATTTAGATTTTCCTTACTCTGTTTCACTTGATCGACCATTTTACTTAACTAATTCTTATTCCTAAGGTTGACCCAGTCAACAGGTAACAAAAGTGAGAAGGGAGCTCAGCTGGGTGGTTGGTTTTCGCCTTACATTGATATATAAAGCACAAAAAAGGGTGAAAGACATCTACTATGGTGGGATTTCTGTGGATATCCTGGAAAGGCGAGCTAAAAAAAAATGTGGGGACAACATACCTGGAAGGGTGAGCTATATGAAAGATGTATACTACTATCCTATATGTGGGAAAGTAGTAAGAATTGTTACATTCTGCTAATGAGTTGATACAAGGGTCGTCAGCTGCCTGAGTATCAGTAATTAACACAAACTAAAGGACTATATACTATGGCCTGTAGGCTGATTGGAAGCTGTCTGTTATTTAAAAGACGATTTGCGCTAAAGGTAGAACTGTATAGGAAACAATGCCCCCACATGTAAGTATGAGTGACAGCCTTTGTTAACTCACATTTAAATAAAATGCGATCAGATAACAACCGAAATGATATCAAGAAGAATTCAATTACTATACATTTATTTTAGACAGATCTGCACACACACACACACACACACACACACACACACACACACACACACACACACACACACACACAGCAAAAGCTTAACACGGCAAATGTCATCGTTCAACATAACTAGAAATACATGAAGTTTTAAACTATCTTAGTTGCTAGTAAGGCACATGTGAGTCTACAAGGTCCTGGGAAAAACGGCGTAGAAGGGGTGTTACTTCAAGAGATCACGACTGCATACACTTCGAATCGTGGCAGAAATAACTGCATTACCCATGGTATTAAAAAGAGGTTAGACATGGACCACAATTAATGTGTGCTCTAGGCGAATTAAGGAGCAAGTCAGAGGTACGTCAAGATTCACTGTAACAAACGCTGCATGCTAAAAGTCGAAAGAACTGAAAGGAAAAGTTAAAAATCATTACTATGGCTATAAAAGGACTCTAAATTGGCCGCAAGTTTCCTAAACTGTAAACAGTTCTGATCTCAGATCCTAATACTGCATTGAGAATACTCATCATTCTGGTTGCCACCTTGTGTCTCTAACTATGACCACCTGGTCTCCATTGATCTCCAAAGTAAGTTTCTCCCTACCGCTCTCCAGAACAGAATTTTCTCTGTACTCTTTCGTATCTCTAACTTTGGGGTGTGAAAAAAGTAATTCCACCAAAAACTCCCGTCAGCTAACCAGGGCTTGTGCTTATTCGTTGGACCTATCGGAAGAGAACCAATTTTTTGCTCGAGTCCTCTCTTCTCATCTTGCGAGCTTAAGATCGATCTACATCACATGTTAGCGGCCAATGAGAGCTCTAGTCTTGGCGTTAGCATATGAGAGATGAGCAAACGCTCGTTCCTCCCCTATCATCCAGAATATTTTTCGAGAGCGTCTTAACATTTCCAATGGAGTTTTTAAACATCTTTGACGTCGGTATGTCTGCCAGGGGCGTAAATTCCTACTCAATCACAGGCCGTCAACTTTCTCGTAGCGCCAGTATGTCGCCTGGGAGTCTACAAGACCATTCTGAGCTGTCTTTTGGGGTTGGAACCATCTCATCTGCAAGAGGTGTGTCTCCATCGTTAATTAGTGAAATGTCCTCTCCAGAGCATTCTACCGATAACGGGCCATGACGAACCCCAACCACGCATGTAATACGACCACCCTGGGCAGCATCTCCTCTGTACGAGTTATGCAAAGTCTTCGCATCGTCTGAAGGACATTTGGAGGGCTGTCTTGCCAGAAAGGGTGTGCAACTCGCATGTGAAACTGCCACCTTAACGTTATCTCATACAAACGAAAAACTTATTTCAATAAGATCTGACTTGATTGTTCCTTGACCTGTTAAGAGGAGTATCAAATTGTCTATCTAGATCCTAGTAAAAGAATCTAATTACCAGTGGAAACCAATCTGAACCGACTTCCAATCACAGCAGGAGGATGTCTGGGTCAAAATGCAAGTGATGAGAGACACACCAGCATCTTCCCATGTTCCTTTCATTAATCTGACTCTTTGTTATTTATTGTCAGATTGGACTTTCATATTAGTTGGATTAGGAAGAAAGAAGGGAGTGTGGACCCAGATTATCATTTATCAAAAATGCAACCCTAAAGGAGAAAATGGCCTATCCTAGAGGCTGGTTATTTTCGCAAACATTTAACAAATAGTAAAATCAAATGAACAGTCGAAATAAGCAAAAATAGTTGAGAGGGAGCCGACAGATCTCTTCCAGAGTCAGGACTATAATGGCTCCTGAAACAAACATTTATCACGACTCTCTGGTGCCGATCACTATGGTACTGCTGCATGTGCTGGAGCATCTGATTCGCAATTGTGTGTTCCTTTGAGTTGTTGTTACTTCGTCCAGTGAGTGAACAAGGTCGGTTTCCAGGGAGTCATTGAGGTAGTTTAGGTTCTGTAGGTTCTGGGGCAGGAGTACTTTCAGTGATTTATCTGGTCAGTAAAACAAAAGTTCCGTCACATTAACAATAGCAGTTCCGGATAAGGTAGTCGGGAGACGGAAAGTTGGATTAGATGTGCCACAAGTTGTGCCGTTAAGTAACAGACCTCTGCCTTGCAGCTCTAGTCAAATAGCGCCCCTAGGTTGACCTTACCTATAACAGCTCGCAGCGAGTAGTTTAGTTTGCACATGGAGTACATACAAATTTCCCCTGCTCTTTCTTTGAAAATAGGGTTGCTGTGCCAGCATGCCTCATGGTCTACCTTCGGCTCTTGCTCTCCCAAGAATATCTGCACCTCACAAGCCCTCTGCATCTCTTGAGTCAGGTGCATCGTGACCCGCTCTCTGTCAACGACGTAGTCCATCTACTGACATCAACACACTTCTTCCCTTCCATCTAAAATTAAGGTTACCTTCAACAGTGAAGACATTCTCCTTCCACACAATACCTCGCATGGCGACAGACCTGTGCTATCGTGTATTTTAGAATTATATGCTGTTACTATCTGTGGTACGAAAACAATCCAGTTATGATGGCTGTTGACATAATAGCTCAGCACCTTATCGATCATACGATGAACGTGTTCTATTTTTCCGATAGTCTGAAGATGTAATGGAGTAGTTCGTAGTTTGTGAATGTACCAAATGACATAACTGCATCGGGTCTGATTAAGTTGGTGCCCTAGATCGTAATTACCGTCTCCAGAACACCGAACTTCAATAGCCGGTTATTTACTTTACCACGTATGCCTGTTGATCTGGAATAGTGATCATTGCCACATATCAGAAGAAATGATCTGTAATAGTCAGAATGTAGTGGTTTTCCGCTGTTTTCTGGCTAAAATGTCCGAAAATCTTCAGTTGTCTGCTGAAAACTTAAAACTTGTCTCTTGTGGCCAATCCTACAATTCCTGAAGTGTTTACTGTAAATTACCAGCTGTTGATGAAAGGAAGGATGTGGAGCAGTGAATCATAAAATTTTCAACAAGCGCTGAAATCTTCATTCTGTCATTCATGTTGCTTATAGTAATGGCGAAAAGGGTGAAATAGTGCTCAATTTAGGAACACAAGTCTCGTGTATCTTGTATACAAACGACTCGAGAGTGTACTATAAGGTAACGGAATGACCACTTTGCAAGGAAAGATTTCAAGATTAGCAACATTTCATATATGCACCTATCATGAAGATGGGCGAATATGTTTTACCTCCACGTTATGTTACATCCCTTTCAAGTATCAAGGAATACCTGCACAAGGTGTTATGTGCTCAGGAAAGCTTCCTGTAGAGCTGCATCCAGAAGCGTCAGATTATCAAGTGCAGAGCGCTCCTTCTAGAGGCTAATGAGCTGCTTCCTCTGTAACAACCACATTAGACGGCAGTTTACCATGTGTCCTATGGCTTTTCTTACATTTTAACGAAAATATTACGGTAACTGCTTGTGGAGATATTATTCACTGATTTTATGAGGCGTGTCATAAATATGCCCTCTATTAACCTGTATAGTCCCTGTGACCTATGCAGTTTAAAAGATCAAGAAGGACTTCTGTTGTGACTTTACACAACTGACAACATACAGCTGTTACGCATATTAATATCTGGTCCTGAGACTGTATCCTCAGTAACAGACAAGGAATTTTCCAGTACTCACATAGAGAAAGGACAGTTAATTTTTCTCGACTGTCTGAACTTAATTCCATCTGCGCCCTCTCTGGAGCTCTTTCCGACGTACATATGTGGTTCTGCATTGCTGTTAGTGTTACGGAATGAATTAGCCATTACCCTAGCTATGCCATTCAGTACGACACACACGCACGCACGCACGCACGCACAACAGAGGCAGAGGCAGATGGGGGGGGGGGGGGGGGGGGGGGATCTGCCTTTGCTGAAGACCATTCTGATACTCCCATATAAATTAATCGAATACAGACACTCTTGCCACGAACTCTTTCTGCTCTCTTTAATTGTCTGCTGTGCTTTTGACTTCGTGAGTTGGAAGGCTCTTACATTGACACCTGTATGTATGAGTCTGAACCATCGCTGTACCGCCGACCTTTTACTGATTGCAGTGCAACAGTGCCAATGAACTGATTGCCTCTTGGAGTATTCAGAGGTCTTCGGTATGGCCATCTCAGCTGCATGGTGGACCACACTTATAGCATGACCCACCCAGTCCTGAGCGATGTCTTCACATTTGCACCTACCTAACTGGCCATAGAGTTTGCATTTCACACTATGCGTCACCAATCTTGAGGACTTCCTCTGGGACTTTTATTCCGATAGGCAGGTGATCTTAAGTGCAGATCTGCGTCCAGTTTGCACTATCTGTGAGGTCATGAGGTGAACAGGCAAAAAGGTCTATGGCCGAAAACAACATTGTGGCTGAGCAAAATGCGTTGCTTGACCTGTTTTCAGAAGGCAGTTGTCTTCTGGGGAACCCTGCAGTTCTTTGCGTCATTAAAATCTCCAAAACTTACGAATGGCAGCTCGGAGGGGGAGGGGGGGCTTCTAAGGAGGTCTACGAGCTCCTCTATCAAGTGGTTCATGTGGTGGGAAGTATGCTGTGCTTATTGTGATTTTCAGCAAAGCATAGATGACAACAGCTACTACCCACAAGCTGGTGGTGAGTGGGTCAGGTGACAACACAACCACATCCTTAGCCCTCATGCCAATCAAGTCATCTTTCTCTGTTGAGAAAGTAGGTTCCTAGCATAGGGGCATTAGTGGTTATTGATGTGTTGGCAAATGTGCCAACACCTTGTAGATAGAGGAGGCCGAAATGCACGCTACCTAACGCAGACGGGCGTGAATTCTGGAACAGGGTAAGTATTGAATGCTAATAAGGAAAGTATGCAGCTCCTCGAATACTTAACTTTTATTTATCCTTGTTGTGAATACAGCATTCTTGATGAGACATTTCATACAATAACTATCAAACTATGTAAGGCTAATGGCGCCTTGCTAGGTCGTAGCCATGGACTTAGCTGAAGGCTATTCTAACTGTCTCTCGGCAAATGAGAGAAAGGCTTCGTCAGTGTAGTCGCTAGCAAAGTCGTCGTACAACTGGGGCGAGTGCTAGTCCGTATCTCGAGACTTGCCTTGTGGTGGCGCTCGGTCTGCGATCACACAGTGGCGACACGCGGGTCCGACATGTACTAAATGGACCGCGGCCGATTTAAGCTACCACATAGCAAGTGTGGTGTCTGGCGGTGACACCACAGTTATCAAGTGTGTGTCCTGCAGACACACGTAAAGGGACTGCTTCTATGCTAGGAGTTCTAGCTCCTTTGTATGAACTCTGAATTAATTGCGGTTCCATTGACTAATGGGAGACATTGGTCAGTGAGGGTTCTCTTTTCACTTCTTTTTACAGTGTTGATGTGCATCAGATTGCAGGTGTAAAAGTCGTCTGATTCTTTTCTTGTTCTATGGCGATAACGATGTACGCAACATTGCCTTCGCCATCAGAAAATGAATGTTCGGAAATCCGATGGTTTTAATCAGGATGATGATATTTTCGTGGCGCTCAACAGTATGGTTATCAACGCCCTTGCGGAATATGAACTAAATGCTTGAGGAGGAATTGTTTCCTCGCAAGCAGTCTTCTTGGGGATATGGCCCCATTAATACACATTACAAACTTTGAAGACAGACTGATAATGACGATACAGACAGTGACTGCTCATGAATGCGTTACAATGGATAATATCCGCGCGTTCATGCCCCTTCCTCGTCCATAAATGAACTGTAAAATAGTCATGCCAAAACACTAAATAGTTGGACAATTAGATGAAAAATATCGAAAGCTACTCCACGGTACTGATGGCTAGCTGACCACTAATAAAAATAGGTCAAGAGCCAGCCACTGTGAGAAGAACAAGTAAATATTCGGCAACAGTTCAATTAATGTACCCTAAAATTGAAGACTGTTTTAGATAATCGTGGTTAGCTGTATCACTGACTACATAAAGATAATCCATCCACTCTTAGATATATTAAAATAACTTCCCATGTTATTTGGAAAGGAGTCTTGATACCATAAAAACCTTAAAACCTTTTCCACATTCGTCTCATTTAAGGCTGTGGACAAATCTTTATCAAGGAAAATTGCTGGTCTATTGCTAGAATATAAAATGGAACCAACTGAAATGTGGGGCATCGGCGATGGTACAAGCGCCACCCATTATCGGCTCTTCTCACCACAGGTGGTGCTTTTGTGTGTGTGTGTGTGTGTGTGTCATAAGACAGTGCATCCTATTTTCAGTCTTGTTGAAGCCACTTCTTTCCACCTGCAAGACTGGAGAAACATTCGTAATGGCAGAATTTCAGGCTTCACCAGCCTTAATTTGCTGCATTCGTGTTTGTGTTTAAGTAGATTCACCAACACTGTTTTAAGAGCTGTCGCAAAGGCTGTAGAGAATACTGGAGATTGCATTACCATGAAGCCTTTCTTAGCCTCACCATGCGGGACTCTCATCGTCACATTTAGTCCCTGAAGTTTACTTTCTTTTGACATAAACACGGCAACCCATGTGCTCAATTCGATATTATCACCAGAACAAACTTCAACACTTTGGTGGAGATGTACACGACTAGTTTGATTATCTTCATCTGTCACACACGGTTTCGCCTTTGTAAGCATTAGCTGCATGTCCAAATTCTGGTATTTAAAATCATGTAGGGTTCGATGCATAGATTTACCACTGAGGTAGATAAACGCAGCTGTTTTAGTTTCTCCATGTGCACTACAACTGTGTGTTTAATTAATGGGAAGGCCGCTCCAGTTACTCTGTGGAACTTTATTGAGTCAACTACCAGTTTCGGCTTTTTTGTTAAGCCATTCTCAAGTGGATCTGAAACTGCCATACATATAAAAGATGTATACACCCATACGACTGAAGATTAATAAGAACAAAAAAATAAAACATATGTTTATGTACAGACAGACTATAAGACACTCAAAGTTCTACAGAGCAGCTGGAACGGCCTTTTCATTAATTATACGGGCCGAGATTATGCTGGTAGTACGTGGTGCTTAAATGTTAATACATATTTCAGTATTTTTCCTACTGAGTCACTTACAGTCTTTAAAATGCTTACCTCCGTGACTGCCATTCATCCTCGAATTCAGTGGGGTCAATTTCCAATATTTCCAGTACATCAGGGCAGGTCATTACCCTTTTATTGAGGTTAAGGAAATCATGCATTTCTCTTACTATAGAATAGTCAACAAATTTTTTGGATCCTAGGATTTAGGTGGGTCGGCTACTTGGGTGGGGCAGGGGGTTCGAATGGTAAGGGAGCACATAAAGAGGTCATCAGTCCCTTGATCCAGGACTGGTGCATCCAGAAAGAGAGACATCAACCAAGAACATTTTCTGATCTAGTTGGGAGATTCATAACAGTGAAAGTGTGAAGGTTAAAAACATAATGGACATATTTTGTACCATCATTAAGAAAAGCAAAATGAAGGAGATAGGGAAGTCAGCAGGTGGACATCTCTGAGGCTGTGCATGTGACACTAAACATTCCACCCACATCTGTCCCATTACTGACCCATTAAAGTCAACAGCGCCTACTATTAAACCAAGTGCAACACCCAGAACAAAAAATTAGATGCAGCAGAAATGAGGCAAACCGAATCTAAAAGCGACTAAAAAAGAGTAAGAGAGGGATAAAAAAGTAGCCTCTGTCAAGGACATAGGATCATGTATTCCCAGACCTAGTGTATAGCAGGAGACGCCCCATCCCCAACCACCCTGGTCCTTCTTCGGTAATAGACTAAACTGAGAATAAAAACCTCTTTCATGGAGGAAACGGAGAACCAGTTCACTCATCCATAAATCTTCCACGAATATTAGAGGCTATGAGCATGGAAGTCCATACTTACCATGTAGGGCCAAAAGGAGGGGGCATTCCACCAAGATATGAGCTATTGATTGTAAGTCTCTACAACCACAACTTGGGGTGTCTCGTTACATGAAAGAATAGTATGCTTAAGCTCGTATGACAAATGCAGAGTCTACATGTGTAGAACTGTGGATTGCTTCCGCGACAGCTTCCGAGCTGTAGGCATAACAGATGGCAGCGCCCTGTAACTCTGGAAGAACTGGACATAACAGTCGCCAAAAGGTCATGGGCGCGACCGAGACTTTAGTACCTTGGAAGATATCGGTCCTAAGCTGTGCCCTGGCCACCATCCAAGTAGAAGTGCGCGAGAAAACACTGAAAGCACAATCCATGGGGGAGAAGGAATATGGAGATCTTGGCCAGAGGGAAGAGAGGTGCTTTCCAAACGGTAGTCCCACCCATGGGTCAGTACCAGTAGGACGACACCCCCTTGTATGTAAAGAGAATGGAATAGGTGGGATGACCGGGGAATTGTCGAATGGCAATTGCATAGGAGAGCAAGATCTGGTACTGTCGTATCTAAAGGGGGAGGGTGCCCACTTCAGCAAGGCAATGGCTATGGGGCTCGTCTGAAAGGCGCTGGTGGCCAGATGCACGCCATGATGGTGGGTTGGGTTTAACAGTTTCAAGACAGAAGGCGTCACCAAACCATAGATTTGGCAACTGCAATCCACTCAAGACGAAACCAGGGCCCAGCAGGTATGCGTAAGAATAGCACGATCCACACTGCAAGAATTGAGAGTGAAGAAGCAGATAGCATTAAGCTTCTGCATGCAACTAGTCTTCAGGTGACGAATGTGGGGCAGCCACGTCAGCTTTTTATCAAAAAGAATGCCCAAGAACCGAGACTATGCTACAATTCCTAGGTGATGGGTACCTAAGTAGAGTTCTGGGTCAAGATGGACCATGGTATGACAGCAGAAATGCATGACCCGTGTTTTTGTAGGAGAGAAATGGGAACCACAGGATCAGCCCATGTACAGGGCTACTAGATGGAACCTTGGAGATGGTGTACAGCAGAGGCTACTGAGTGGGAGCTGCACCAAATGCAAAATTCGTCGATATACAACACAGGGGTTACCAGTGGCCAAAAATAGAGGTCACTAGCCCATTAATGGCGATGAGGAAAAGAGTGATGCTCAACACAGAGTCCTGTGGGACGCCATTCTCTTAAACCTGTGGGGAGCTGAGTGACGTACAGATTAACCTGCAACAATCAGTGGGATAAAAACAGACGAAAATCTGCTGGGGGCCTCAAAAGCCCCAGTCATCGAGGATGAGTAATATGTGATGACGCCAAGCAGTATCATATTCCTTCTGTAGGTCAAAAAAAGACTGCAACAAGGCGATTGCGTTTGGAAGAGGCCCGTTCGATTTCTGTTTATAATGCAAGCAGATGGTCGGTTGTGGATTGCTCCTCCCGGAAACCACACTGATAGGGGGCAAAGAAGGCCCTGAGATTCGAGAGCCCAGCATAATCTGTGGGCAAGTATCCTTTCAAGCAGCTTACAGAGCACGTTGGTCCGACTATCAGTCGGTAACTGACGAGACACATTAGGTTCCTGCCTGACTTAAGGACTGGGACAACTATGCTATCTCACCAATGCGAGGGGAAGGCACCTTGAAGCCAAAGACAGTTCAAATGTTCAAATGTGTGTGAACTCATATGGGACTTAACTGCTAAGGTCATCAGTCCCTAAGCTTACACACTACTTAACCTAAATTATCCTAAGGACAAACACACACACCCATGCCCGAGGGAGGACTCGAACCTCCGCTGGGACCAGCGGCACAGTCCATGACTGCAGCGCCCTAGACCGCTCGGCTAACCCCGCGCAGCCCAAAGACAGTTGAAGACGGTGAGGAGATGTTGCCTTTGGGGAACATACAGGTGTTTGATCATCTGATTGTCAGTTCAATTAGGGCCTGGGGCTATGTCATAGCCCAGGCAAGATCCTGAAGGACCTCCCAGTCAGTTTTTTTTTTGTTTTTTTTTGTTTGTGGTGTTTTAGGGCGCAAAACGTCTATGGTCATTAGCGCCCAGCCCGTGACTTAGGAAACAGTAAAAAACCGGAATTGAAAACCAGCAGCAATGGGAACAAAGTCATAAAACTGGAGAAACTAAAAGCAGAAGGAAGGCTTAAAAATCCACTACAGAAAGGGGTTGGTTGTCCCCAAAAAAAGCTTCAAATGACTGACGTCATTTCACTGTCACTAATAAACTGGAGAACGCGGTCGGCTGAGCGCGTGTCATCTGCTAAAATCGACGATAGATCAGGCGATAGCTGTAGACGTGAGCGTAACGGATTAAAATAGGGGCATTCAATTAAAAGGTGTCTGACCGTCCACAGCTGAGAGCAGTGGGGACAGAGTGGGGGAGGATCACCGCTTAAAAGATGTCTATGGCTAAAAAGACAGTGCCCTATCCGGAGTCTAGCTAAAATTACCTCCTCCCGACGACGCGTTCGGGAGGAAGAGGTCCAAGCGCAAGGAAGGGCTTTCACTTCCCGCAATTTATTATGGGGAAGTGTTGACCAATGCGCATGCCATAAATGAGCAACTTGGCGACATAAACCGCTCCGTAGATCGGTAATGGGAAGCGACTGAATAGCTGGCCGAGGAAGAGAGACTGCAGCCTTGGCCGCTATATAGGCCGCCTCATTCCCACAGATACCAGCGTGTCCCGGGAGCCAGAGGAACGCCACCGAGACGCCCCCCAGGTGGAGCAAGCGCAGACAGTCCTGAATCCGGTGGACCAGAGGGTGCACAGGGTAAAGAGCTTGGAGACTTAGGAGAGAGCTGAGAGAATCTGAGCAGATTACGTACTGTATCCGCTGATGGCGGCGGATGTAGTGGACAGCCTGGAGAACAGCGTAAAGCTCCGCAGTATAAACAGAACACTGGTCGGGAAGCCGAAAGTGATTTGGGGTGTCGCCAACAATATAGGCACTCCCTACACCTAATGATGTTTTCGAGCCGTCGGTGTAAATAAATGTGGCGTCCGTCATTTGTGCACACAGAGCAGCAAATGCCCGACGGTAAACAAGTGTAGGGGTACCATCCTTGGGAAATTGACATAGGTCTTGGAGCAAGTCGATCCGGGGACGGAGCCAAGGCGGTGCTGTACCCCAAGTTGTCAAGAAGGTTTTAGGAAAGCGGAAGGAAAGAGAATGGAGCAGTTGACGGAAGCGGACTCCCGGGGGTAGTAGGGAGGAGGAGCGGCCTGCATACCCTACATCAAAGGAGGCGTCGAAAAGAAGGTCATGGGCTGGATTAGCAGGCATGGAAGACAGATGGCTAGCATAACGACTTAGAAGGACTGCCCGCCGATTGGACAGCGGAGGTTCAGCAGTCTCAGCATAAAGGCTTTCCACAGGGCTGGTGTAAAAAGCTCCAGACACTAAACGTAATCCACGGTGGTGGATAGAGTCGAGACGCCGAAGAATAGACGGCCGAGCAGAGGAGTAGACTATGCTTCCATAATCCAATTTCGAGCGCACTAAGGCACGATAGAGGCGGAGAAGGACCACTCGGTCCGCTCCCCAGGAGGTACCATTCAGGACACGGAGGGTGTTAAGGGAACGCAGACAGCGAGCCGAAAGATAGGAAACGTGGGAGGACCAGCACAGTTTTCTGTCAAACATAAGACCCAAGAATTTAGCGACGTCGGAAAACGGAAGGTTGACAGGACCTAGATGTAAGGAGGGCGGAAGAAACTCCTTACGTCGCCAAAAATTAACACAAACTGGATGAGAAACGGAAGCCGGTTTCGATGCTCCACGAGTGGAGGCGATCGAGACATCCTTGAAGACGTCTTTCAAGAAGGCTGTTCCGTTGAGAGCTGTAGAAGATCACAAAACCGTCCACAAAGACGGAGCCCGAGACATCAGGAAGGAGACAATCCATAATTGGATTAATGGCGATGGCAAACAGTACAACACTCAGCACGGAGCCCTGGGGTACCCCGTTTTCTTGGGAGAAAGTACGGGAGAGAGTAGTGTTCACCCGCACCCTAAATGTGCGCTCTGCCATAAATTCGCGAAGAAAAAGGGGCAGCCGGCCCCGAAAGCCCCAAGAGAACATTGTGCGGAGGATGCCTGTCCTCCAACAGGTATCGTATGCTCTCTCCAGACCAAAAAATATTGCTACCGTTTGGCGTTTCCGGAGGAAATTGTTCATGATATAAGTGGAGAGAGAAACAAGATGGTCAACTGCAGGACGATGCTTTCGGAATCCGCATTGGGCTGGTGTTAAAAGACTGCGGGATTCCAGCCACCAAGCTAAACGGTAATTCACCATACGCTCCAAAACCTTACAGACACTACTCGTGAGAGAAATGGGGCGATAGCTAGAGGGGAGAGGTTTGTCCTTTCCAGGTTTCGGAACGGGAACGACAATGGCTTCCCGCCATCGCCTGGGAAAGGTACTGTCGGTCCAAATGCGATTATAAAGGCGAAGGAGGTAACGCAGACTATGGGTTGATAAATGCAGCAACATTTGGATATGGATACCACCCGGTCCTGGGGCGGAGGAGCGAGAAGAAGAGAGGGCATGTTGGAGTTCCCGCATGGAGAAAACAGTATTGTAGCTTTCGTGATTTTGAGAGGAGAAAGCAAGATGTCGCACTTCCGCTGCACGTTTCTTCGGGAGAAACGCTGGCGGGTAATTTGAAGAGCTCGAAATCTCAGCAAAGTGCTGACCCAATGAGTTAGAAATTGCGACGGGGTCCACTAAGGTATCATGCGCGACAGTGAGCCCAGAGACCGGGGAGAAACTAGGCGCGCCTGAGAACCGTCTAAGCCGACTCCAAACTTCCGAGGAGGGAGTGAAGGTGTTAAATGAGCTAATAAAGAATTTCCAGCTTGCCTTCTTGCTATCGTGGATGACGCGACGGCATCGCGCACGGGAACTCCCTGTCAGTGAAGGGTTCATTAGAGAATGCAGCTTGGTGGAGAGTCAAGCATAAGTGGATGTCTAACATGTCGCCTCTGCAGTAGAAAGGTGACCGAATAAGAAGAGTACACCGATCCTATCACGAAGTGGGTCACAAGGTGTTCTGCAAGAACCAATGTAATGTTACAAAGCTCACTGTGTAGGACAAGACCACGAAAAGCTGTTGAATGTTAGAAGGCCTTAAGACCATGGAACTCTGTACACTCCTGAGATGAGGCATACATCCCCAAAGAGGAGAGACACAGAGCTCCTAGAATTCCTTCTTACTGTATTTGATTGAGCAGCGAGCCTTAGCATGAAGTTCATTAAAACAAGTTTGGTCTGCGAAGGATGTCATTTGAATCGTTCCAGGGCTCATTGGTGACCCTCAATAGCTTTTGCAATATCTTTGGTCCATCGTGGCATTGGTCGACCATGAGAGAGGCGCATAGAAATGGGAATGAATAGCAGTTTCAGCGGCGAGGATAATAGCGTCTCGGACGTCTTGCATAACCTTATCAGTACAATCCGACAGAGGGGCAGTGAGTGTAACAGCAGAGGCATGCAAAGGTCAATTGGCTCTGAAGTTCCCAGTGTGGTAGTTGGTCTGTCTAGCAGTGGCAAGAAAACAATGGGATCACCGGAAACTGGTCACTGTCACGAAGGTCGTCGTGTGGTGACCAGTGTAGCCACGTTACAAAATTAGGAAAAGACTTCGTTATACCTATAGGTGAAAAGATGCCATGGGTGGCACTTAAGTGGGTACGAGAACCATCATTGAGGAGACACAAATCATTGTCTGTGTGAATCTGATCAATTGCAAGGTCCTTACAAGACGAAATAATGCTCCCCATCAGGGGTAGTATGCGCTGAAGCCCCATGCAGGAGAAAGGGGGGGGAGGGTAGAGGTGGAGGTTATTAGATTAATGTGGTCATTTCAACGTAAGTGGTCCAATGAACGTACGTAGGGAAACGCTGCAAATGGTAATCGCTGGGGGCGTTTGTACCCACACAGCTATTGGCTCCAACGAGGTACGAAGGGGAGTCCATTCACCAACAACATCTGTACAAACCAAATGTAGACCCTTTCAGATGCCCTCTTCGGACCAGATCATTTCTGACAATGAACGACAACCAAAGAGCGCCCGAGTGCGTGAATTTAGATCACTTTGTTTATTAGCATCTGTCTGTAGTTTCCTGAAGGATCAGTTCACCCAGCAACGTAAACTTAAATGCATTGTATTAAATTAACATCAGTGAACTGTTAAAAGATTATACTATATTATTTGTATTTACCCTCTCAAATCTCTGAACGTAAAATTAATCTCAGTCTAGACTACAGAAAGATTAGATTCCTTTCACTGTCTTAGAGAACATTGGGGTAAATAAGTAAGCGGAAATAACTAGGTGCTCAACCAATAATGTAGTATATGACACATTAATATCCATTAGGTTACGCTTGCTCCAGTGAATCACTAGGAGTTCTAAATGTGCTCTCACTAAAACAAAAACGAAACTACGTTAAACTGTTCTGATCCTATAGAACAAAATAACAGCCCGATTTTTTCATTGAATGCACATGAAAACTCTCAAAATAGAACACGAGCAGAAGAGAATGAAGCTGTAATAAAGATGCCAGGGACTGCTGATACTGTTTACGAGAGAGAGAGAGAGAGAGAGAGAGAGAGAGAGAGAGAGAGAGAGAAATACTGAAGGCATTTGACCCTGTCCACGTGAGTGACGGAAGAATGATCGAGGATTATTCCTATTATCTCTGAAATGTCTGCCTTGTAAAAGAAACATTTAGTTTAGCAGAGAAAAATTGATTCAGACAGAAGATTATTCAAAGGGAGAACAGCCAAGTATTATCAAAAAAAAAATTTAAAATATTTAAAGAAGGTTTTAGGTCCCAAAATGTTTTAACTTTGTAAGAAAATTTACGCTCATTTAAACATTTTACTTGTCAAGAAATCTTATTTCATACCGATTTTTAATTTCGAAAATTAGTTTTTTTCCTAAACAAGCTTCTGGATTTCGAAGCACAACAACAAAGGAGATCATCCGGAGTCCAACGTCTCAGCCACTGTTTCGCCTAACTCAATGGGAGGAAAACAGCAAACGGCTTCATGTAGTTCAGCCAGAAAAAGGACACACACATAATAGTTGTAACAGTGCCGTACCACACCACATTGGCACTCCTTGTAAAATACGTAAGTGAAATGGCTGTGCCTAGACGAAGTATTAAGATCTTTGCGTAAGGGCGTGCGGTAAGGAAAAGCATCATTGACGTATTGGACGGCAATGTGTGTGACTACGGAGAGCTTGAGTAGCTCGATAAAAGCCACTTGGATGGCACACACAGGAGGAGGGAGGAGGAGGAGATTAGTGTTTAACGTCCCGTCGACAACGAGGTCATTAGAGACGGAGCGCAAGCTCGGGTGAGGGAAGGATGTGGAAGGAAATCGGCCGTGCCCTTTCAAAGGAACCATCCCGGCATTTGCCTGAAGCGATTTAGGGAAATCACGGAAAACCTAAATCAGGATGGCCGGAGACGGGATTGAACCGTCGTCCTCCCGAATGCGAGTCCAGTGTGCTAACCACTGCGCCACCTCGCTCGGTGGCACACACAGGAGGAGACAAAAGTGTGCTGATGTGTTTACAACTCTGGAGAGTTTGCTAAGGATGCTACTTTTGAACTGCTGCTGAATGACTAACTGACGACTGATTAATTGAGAGGGTTTATGGGACCAAACTGCGAGGTCATCAGTTCCGCAATTCCGAAGTAAGCTACAGAAGAAAGAGGGTCTGCTTAAAGTGGACAGATCCAGTTAGAGGAGTCAACTTATAAAATAATGAACATTAATCAGATACAGTAAAAACATGAAAGGTTAGACCAAATATAAAACCTGGAAACAAAAGGGGGGGGGGGGCGGTCATCGGGTCACAGACCGAGAAAACTGTGAAAGAAGTCCCAACCACCACTTACCTGCCCCTGCTCCAAGACTAAAGTAGATCCTGGAAATAAAAACCACTGACGGAGGAAACCGAGGACCAGTTCAACCATCCATGGATCGTCTGCTAATATTAAATTTAAGGGATCGGGAAGACTACACTTAACACGGAGCGCCGAAAGAAGGGGACATTCCACCAATATGTGAGATTCGTCAGTCTGGCTCCACAACCATATTGTGGGGGTGAGCCGTTATGTAGGAGGAAACAATGGGTGAGCCGCACATAAATTAGAGGACTCCTTCCGAGAGGAGCAGAAGGAAGAGGGCCAACTGCAGTAGACACGTTGATTGTGCGGAGTTTATTACTATGAGCAGTAGCGCTCCAGATGGCATTCCCCTTTTGGGCAAAGAGAGATTTGACGTTGATCCGCATATTCGTAAATGGTATCATGAAAGGAAATCGGGGGGGTGGAGGGGGGGTAGGTATCTGCTTGTCTAGCCAAACGGTCAGCCAGTTCATTCCCTGTGATGCTCACATGACTTGGGACACAGAGAAAGAGGGCAGAACAGGTAGCACGCTCAAGGGCAGAGAGAAGGTTATGGATAGCAGAGACCAAAGGGTGACGAGTGTAGCATCGGTCGATAGCCTGAAGGCTGCTCATGGAGTCTAAACAAATTAAAACACTGTGGAGGGTGGCCTGAGAAACAAAAAGGAGGGCCCTGTGAATGGCTAGAAGCTCAGCTGTGAACACACTACATGACCTCGACAATAAATGGTGTTTGAAGCCAGTAGGAGACGTGAAAGGGTAACCCACCTTATCGATTGTCTTAGAACCATCAGTGTAAAATTTGATGGAACCATGGAACTCTGCAAGGATGACACATACAAGACGCTGGAAAACCATAAGCGTGACAGATACCTTGGGACCTTGGAATAGATCGGTCCTAATCTGTGGTCTGGCCACCGTCCAAGTGGCGGAGGGGGGGGGGGGGGAGGGGGTGGGGGGGTTTGGAGCAAAGCCACAGGCTGCAGTCGAGTGAGTGGAGATGGAGATCCCGATAGGGGGAAGTGAGACGCATGGCAACCTACAAACCCACCCGTGGGCGCGTGTTAGGAGGGAGACATCCCTCGTTGGCGAAGAGTACAGGGTACACAGGATGGCCAGGGAATTGGCGAATGGCGATTGGGTAAGAAACAAAGATGTGTAGAGGGGGAATCCTCGTTTCTGTGAGGAGACTATCAACAAAAATGAGTGTGAAATCCTATGGGACTTAACTGCTAAGGTCACTACTTAACCTAAATTATCCTAAGGACACACACACACACACACACACACACACACACACACACACACACACACACACACACACACACACACACACACACACACACACACGAGGGAGGACTCGAACCTCCGCTCGGCTAATCCCGTGCTGCGACTATCAACAGGGCCAGTGCGAAAGGCACCAATAGCCAGACGCACCGCAAATGATGGACAGGGTTAAGGAGAACTGCTGCTGAATGGAAAATTTTATATAAGGAGTTAATAGTTTCCAACAATGTTGGTGCGTAAACAAAAGGAGAGTAATGAGCTGCAACTTTGCTTACATATAATTTTAAGTCTTCGATGCTTTTTCTGCCTGTACGTGAAAGCTAAACTTAGCAACTATTATAGTGAATTTGACACAGTTTTCACTAATAAACAGACCAATTTACGAGGAAAGTCTACGCCAGACAAGTCGTACGGCTGTAGATAGCTAATTCCACCCAGCAGAGGTCGGGGTGTGTATTATTACGTAACTTTAAAAAAAATTGTTAAAACTGTGGGCAGGATCGCCAGCCAGACCTTACTGCAATAAATTGATTGACCAGTGGAGTTAAGAGAGACTGAACAGTGAGGTCATCCGTCCCTTCTTCCTTTAATAATCAAAGCCTAAGGGATTTCATGAGCAGAAAACCGCGTACAGCCATGATTTCGTTCATAGCTGTCATTTTTTTCAGCAACTGTGTTTTATATATAATTATCTCAAAACAAAATTTGGTCGTCAGCGGCACAATTTGAATGTTTATTTCACGTAACATGTTTCGATAGATTAATCTGTCATTCTCGGAATTCAGTACTGGTTTAGCAGAATGAAATAAGCAAACTTATGTGCACATGACAGCACAAAAAATGACCGTCGCTGAAATTTGAATTACCTTCTATGTTATGCAGGAACCATTCACATTATGGGTGTATAGATCTTCTCATAAACATGAAGAACATTTGTAATTCTGAGTGTAGTACAAAGATTAAAACATTTTTGGCACATTAGCATAAGGATGCTTATTTATTTATTTATTTATTTACACGTCAAGTTTCGTAGGGCCAAATTGAGGAGCAAATCTCAAAGGTCATGGAACGGGACAGTACATGAAATTACAACATATAAGTAATAACAGATAAAAATAAAATGTTTATGAAGCAAAAAAAAAAAACATCAAGCCATAAGTTTCAGTAAACGTAGTCAACAAAATAACATTAGAATAAGCTTAATTTTTCAATGAACTCAACAGAACAGGCGGAGCGATCCATTAGGAAACACTTAGGTTAAAAGTCGAAAGCGCGTGATTACTGCTAAGGTTTATAAATTTTTGTGGTAGGTTATTGAGAATGGATGCAGCAGTGTACTGCACACCTTTCTGCACAAGAGTTAAGCAAGCCCGATCCAAATTCTGGTTGAATTTCTGCCGAGTATTAACTGAGTGAAGGCTGCTTATGCTTGGGAATAATCTGGTATTATAAACAAGAAACGACAGTAAAGGATATATATAGTGGTCCATTGATCGTGACCGGGCCAAATATCTCACGAAATAAGCGTCAAACGAAAAAACTACGAAGAACGAAACTTGTCTAGCTTGAAGGGGGAAACCAGATTGCGCAATGATTTGCCCGCTAGATGGCGCTGCCATAGGTCATGTGGGTATCAACTGCATTTTTTAAAAATAAGAACCCCTATTTTTTATTATATATTCGTGTAGTACGTAAAGAAAGATGAATGTTTTAGTTGGACCACTTTTTTCGCTTTATGATAGATGGCGCTGTACTAGTCACAAACATATGGCTCGCTATTTTAGACGAACAGTTGGTAACAAGTAGGGTTTTTTTAAATTAAAATACATAACGTAGGTACGTTTGAACATTTTATTTCGGTTGTTCCAATGTGATACATGTACCTTTGTGAACTTATTTCTGAGAACACATGCTGTTACAACGTGATTACCTGTAAATACCACATTAATGCAATAAATGCTCGTAAATGATGTCCGTCAACCTCAATGCATTTGGCAATACGTGTAACGACATTCCTCTCAACAGCGAGTAGTTCGCCTTCCGAAATGTTCGCACATGAACTGACAATGCGCTGACTCATGTTAGGCGTTGTCGGTGGATCACGATAGCAAATATGCTTCAACTTTCCCCCGGGCCATGGTATGGTGCTTCGACGACCAATCCACCAGTCATGAAATATGCTATTCAATACCGCTTCAACCGCAGGCGAGCTATGTGCCGGACATCCATCATGTAGGAAGTACATCACGATTCTGTCATGCAGTGAAACATCTTGTAGTAACATCGGTAGAACATTACGTAGGAAATCAGCATACATTGCACCATTTAGATTGCCCTCGATAAAATGGGGGCCAATTATCCTTTCTCCCCTAATGCCGCACCATACATTAACCCGCCAAGGTCGCTGACGTTCCACCTGTCGCAGCCATCGTGGATTTTACGTTGCCCAATAGTGCATATTATGTCGGTTTACGTTACCGCTGTTGGTGAATGACGCTTCGTCGCTAAATAGAACGCGTTCAAAAATTCTGTCACCGTCCCGTAATTTCTCTTGTGCCCAGTGGTAGAACTGCACACGACGTCCAAAGTCGTCCCCATGCAATTCATGGTGCATAGAAATATGGTACGGGTGCAATCGATGTTGACGTAGCATTCTCGCGCAATTTGTCTGCTACTGATGTGCAGATTAGCCGCGACAGCAGCTGAAACACCTACTTGGGCATCATCATTTGTTGCAGGTCGTGGTAGTTGATGTTTCACATGTAGCTGAACACACCCTGTTTCAAATGTGTCAAATCATATGGGACTGAACTGCGAAGGTCATCAGTTCCTAAGCTTACACACTACTTAACCTAAATTATCCTAAGGACAAATGGTTCAAATGGCTCTGAGCACTATGGGACTTAACACCTGAGGTCATCAGTCCCCTAGAACTTAGAACTACTTAAACCTAACTAACCTAAGGACATCACACACATCCATGCCCGAGGCAGGATTCGAACCTGTGACCGTAGCGGTCGCACGGTTCTAAACTAGCGCCTAGAACCGCTCGGCCACTCCGGCCGGCTCCTAAGGACAAACACACCCATGCCCGATGGAGTACTTGAGCCTCCGCCGGGACCAGCCGCACAGTCCATGACTGCAGCGCCTTAGACCCTTCCTGTTTCCTTAAATAACTTAACTATCCGGCGAACGGTCTGGACACTTGGATCATGTCGTCCAGGACACCGAGCAGCACACACAGCACACGCCCGTAGGGCATTTTGACCACAATAGCCATACATCAACACGATATCGACCTTTTCCGCAATTGGTAAACGGTCCATTTTAGCACGGGTAATGTATCACGAAGCAAATACCGTCCGCACTGGCGGAATGTTACGTGACACCACGTACTTATACGTTTGTGACTATTACAGCGCCATATATCACAAAGTGAAAAAAGTGGTCCAACTAAAACATTCATATTTCTTTACGTACTACACGAATATTTAATAAAAAATGGGGGTTCCTATGTTAAAAAACGCAGTTGATATCCGTCTGACCTATGGCAGCGCCATCTAGCAGGCCAACCATAGCGCCATCTGGTTTCCCCCTTCAAGGCAGACAAGTTTCGTTCTTTCTAGTTTTTCCGTTTGATGCTTATTTCGTGAGATATTTGGCCCTGTCACTATCAATTTTATATATATATATATATATATATATATATATATATATATATATATATATATATATAGAGAGAGAGAGAGAGAGAGAGAGAGAGAGAGAGAGAGAGAGAGAGGAGGGGGGGGGGCAATGTCAGAATACCGAGACTAGTGAACTGGGGTCGACAAGAGGTTCGCGAACTTACACCACTTATTGCCCGTTTCTGAACCAAAAATATCCTTTCAGAATGGGAAGAGTTGCCCCAAAATATGTCATACGGCATAACCGAATGGAAATAAGCAAAGTAGACTGATTTTCGTGTCAAGCGATCACTTAGTTCAGATACTTTTCGAATAGCAAAAATGGCAGCATTAAGTCTTTGAACAAGATCCTGAACGTGGGCTTTCCACGACAGTTTACTATCTGAACACCTAGAAATTTGAACTGTTCAGTTTCACTAATCATATATCCATTCCGTGAAATTAAAACGTCCGGTTTTGTTGAATTACGTGTTAGACACTTAAAAAACTGAGTCTTACTTTGATTTAGCGTTAGTTTATTTTCTACAAGCCATGAACTTATGTCATGAACTGCACTGTTTGAAACCGAGCCAATGTTGCACGCAACATCCTTTACTACCATGCTAGTGTCATCAGCAAACAAAAGTATTTTAGAGTTACCCGTAATACTAGAGGGCATATCATTTATATAAATAAGGAACAGGAGTGGACCAAATACGGCGTCTGTAGCGTAAAGCATTCGTTCAGTGGCATTGTCGGCATCTAGTAGGCAGCTGCCTGGCGACAAGGTTTGGTTAACATCTCGCTTGGAGTAATTTTTTGTGTTATTCCCTCAGTTTGTGTAATCAGTTGAAATCGTGACATAAACAGAAAGAATACTTCGCTGTTCGTAATAACATATTTTCGGCCCTCAAAATGGCACGGAATGTGGCTTCTTCACCACTTAATATCCCGTTCAGAGCCCTGCAATTTCAATTAATTACAGCAGTCTGCAAGAGAAGGAATCTATGAGATAGATATCAAATTTTAATTTTCTACCATCTCCTCCCAGACAGCTACAACAACTTTCCAAATGTCTTCACGGGTTCTTGACAGTGGTCAGACCAGTTTTGTCACATGCTCCGTTTCGTCTCTGCCTATAAGTTTTCGACTGGCTTTAGGTCTGGTGCAAGAGGAGGCTAATCGAGAAGAACTCTCATTCTATTCTCGTTGATTTTTTGGAGTTAAGCGGATCAGACTGCGTGGTCATCCTATGGGTATAGAACCGGGAATATTCCTCAGACGAAGGACACAAAGGCAAACCCTGGGAAGCCCGATTGTAGCCAAGATGCAATAAGACAGAGAGAAAAGCAAGGGGGAAGGAGAGGCGTGACAGGGAGTACATTGGAAGAGCCGCTGTGCCCACAATGCAGTTGGAAGTACCTGGGGCACGGAATTTGGTAACAGACGCACTCTCTGCATCTGACCAGCATTACCTTGCCCTCCGTTACCCTAAGAAAATGAGTAGCACAGACCATGATAAAATTTTAGGAAAGAAAAAATATTAAAAATGGCAAATACACTGAACGGCCAAAGAAACTGTTATAGGCATATTCAAATATGGATATACATAAACAGGCAAATACGGTGCTGCGGCAGGCAAAGCCTATATAAAACAAGTGTCTGGCGCAGTTATTAGATAGGTTACTCCTGCCGCAATGGCAGGTTAAGATTTAAGTGACTTTGAATGTGGTGTTATGGGCGGCGCACGAACGATAGGATATAGCATGAAGTGGGGATTTTTCCGTACGATCATTTCACGAGTGTACCGTGAATATCAGGACTCCGGTACAACATCAAATCTCCGACATAGCTCTGGCAGGAAAAATATCCTGCAAGAACGGGACCAACGACGACTGAAGAGAATCGTTCAGCGTGACAGAAGTGCCACCCTTTCGCAAATTGCTGCAAAATTCAGTGCTAGGCCATCACCAAGTGTCAGCGTGCTAACCATTCAACGGAACTTAGCTGATATGGGCTCTCAAAGTAGAAGGCCCACTCGTGCACCCTTGATGACTGCACGACACAAAGCTTTGCGCCTTGCGTGGATCGCCAACACTGACATTGGACTATTGATGACTGGAAACATGTTGCCTGGTCGGGCGAGTCTCGTTTCAAATTGTGTTTAGCAGATGGATCTGTGTGGGTATGGAGGCAACCTCATGAAGCCATGGACCCTGCATGTCAGCAGGGAACTTTTGAAGATGGTGGAGGTTCTGTAATGGTGTGGCGCGTGTGCAGTTGGAGTGATATGGGCCCCCTGATACATCCAGATACGACTCTGAAAGGTGATATGTACGTAAGCATCCTGTCTGATCACTTGCATCCATTTATGTCCATTGTGCATTCCGACAAACTTGTGAAATTACAGCAGGACAATGCAACATCCCACACTTCCTGAATTGCCACAGTGTGGCTCTTCTGAGTTTAAACACTTCCACTGGCCACCAAACTCCCCAGACATGAACATTATTGAGCTTATCTGCGATGCCTTGCAATGTGCTGTTCAGAAGAGATCTGCACCCCCTCATATTCTTACGGATTTATGGACCGCCCTCCTGGATTCATGGTGTCAATTCCCTCCAGCACTACTTCAGACATTAGTCGAGTGCATGCCACATCGTGTTGTGGCACTTGCGTGTGCTCCTGGGGGGAGTACATGATATTTGGTAGGTGTAAAAGTTTCTTTGCCTCTTTAGGGTGTAAAGGAATAAGGAGAGTAAAAAGGTGGTAAGGGGAGAAGCCAGGTTGGACTAACAACCCAGCGCCGCTGCGGGTCCGCTGGGCCAGAGCAGGCGTGGTGTGCCCTAGTTTCTCAGGTGGTCAATGCAGAGATGAGTAGAAATCAGGTCAGCCGCTTTGCCGTCGTCCACTAGCACCAGAGGTTGTGTGTCAGAAAGTTTAAGATATCGCCGCAAAGGAGCCAAATTTTGGAAGTGTAGTAGGATGTGGGTCACTATCCAAAACAATAAATGCATCGAGGACAACTACTAAAAGGCAGCAAAAAATATGGGGTTAACTGAATCTTTCGTCCAAAAGTTAAATTGATCAGATCCGAGGTCGGGGTTCACGGCATGGGGGCAGACATGATTGCTCCATGACAAGAGGTGACAGTGGGAGAAGTTGGTGTTCAGAGCAGAGACACTGTAGTTGAACTGCAATTGTGACCCCAACACTGGGTCTCTGTTGTGGGAGGTGGATCTCCCAAGTAGGAAAAGGACATGGTAGTTAGGATCCTTAGGGGAGCTTTGACTGTGTCTAGCATAGCTGAGTAGCTGTTGTTGGCGCCTGAGCCACAATAAAGGGACCTCAATCTCCATAAGTAGACTGATAACAGCGCTAATTCGAAAGGCTCCTGTTGAAAGTCGTGCCCCACAGTGGTGTATTTGATCCAGTGACCACAATGCTGAGCACAACGTTGAGCCATATTCCAACCTGCCATAACCAAGATGGTACAGGATTAGGGGTCTGTAAGGGTCGTGCAGTCTGCACCTCAGCTGGTGTTACTGAGACAGTGACGAGTACAAAGGGGTAGTCAGCACTTTTGCTTAATTTAGCGAAGATGGGGAAGCCTCAACCAGGCATTGAAGATCAGTCCTAAAGGGCGATAAGTCTCCACCTCATTAAGTAATTGGTCGTTGAGGAAAAGTTCTGGTTGTGGATGAACAGTACAATGGCGACAAATGTGCATGACGCGAGTCTTGGCAGCTGAAAGCTGTGGGTGAGGCACTGTGGCTTCACCATTTGAATGGCTTCCTGCAGACAGTGTTCAGCAACACTCTTATTAAAGGAACAGTAGTAAAAGCAAAATTTGTCAGGATAATAGGAGGGTGGTACTGAGGATGCCACAGCTGCTGATAGACCATTGATGGGCGATAGAGAAGAAAGGAACACTTAGTACAGAGCCCTGTGGAACCACATTCTCTTGAATATGGGAGATACTGTGGGAAGTATCAAATTTAGCTTAGACAGTACACAGTGACAAGACGTTCTGGATGAAAGTCAGCAGTGGGCCCTGAAGACCCCACTCATGTAAGACAGTGAGGATGTGGGGTCGTAAGCCTTTGTAGGTTGTGGAAGACAGCAATAAGATGTAGACGCCAGTCAAAAGCTGTCTGGATGGCAGACTCCAGCCAAACCAGATTATCAGCAGTGGAATGGACGTGGCGAAAACCGTCCTGGGGCAGCCAGAAAGCTGCAAGTCTCAAGGAGCCACACAGCCATCAGCTCACACACACTCTCTACAGGGTGCTTACCCAATTTCAGTACTGGTACAATGATGCTTTCTCGCCACTGACATGTAAACTCACACTTATTCCAGATACAATCGTCGATGGTAAGGAAACTAAGCTGACAAACCAATAGGTGTTCGAGCATGTGGCTGTGGATGTGATCTGGCCCTACACCTGTAACAGGTAAAAGGGCTAGGGGATAGGGCAATGAAGAATTCCCACTCACTGAATGAACACTTATATAGCATCTGGATCAACGAAGACAGCACTGTTCAAGGAAATACCAGGTACACCTGTGATCTTTGCCCAAACTTACCAAGGAGTGGCATGTGTTCCAATGGTTGAAATGTACCATTACCAGCATTATTGCCTCTTCATTTTATTAGGTAGTTGACCCAGGCATGGAGCTGCTTAAAGGAAATCAGTTGCTCCATCGATGAATGCTGCTTATGACGTTGGAGAGACCATCTGCGATCACTAGTAGCCTTGGCAACTTCGGAGATCCACCAAGGTACTGTCTTGTGAGGGGGGATGCCCAAGAATAGGGGATAGCTAATCAGTTTCCGACAGAATGGCTGCTGCTGCTGCATTCTGGACAGCTGTGTCAGTACCTCCATTCTTTTGACTCTCCAGTGGAAGGATGGGGGAAGACCACAGCTGCAGATGGGCAGATGAATGGCCAAGTATGTTCCACATGCAACACTGAAGTGTATGGGGGCACCAGTATTTAAGAGAAGAAAATCAAGATCTGTCAGTAATTTTGCAACGCCTTTACCAGAGCCAGTGATCATGGTTCCACACTCCAAAGGGTTATAGGCACTGAAGTCAAGCAAGATAACGAAAGGTGGAGGAAGCTAAGAAACCAATGTAGGCACTACGTTCTGAGACACTTCACCATTAGTAGGGAGATAAACGTTACAGATGGTACAATCCGGCTATGCCCTTTATCCGAACAGCCGCAGCTTCCAAAGCTCTATCAAGAGGCACAAGTTCGCTATATACAAAGTCCAGACAATTTGTGCAAACTCCAACACCCTATCATAGTCTGCGATATTCTTAAAATATCCCGGGCAGCCACAAAGCGCAATGCACAAAAGCAGAAGAAGAGCTTAGGAGATGTCACTCAGACAAGTGGTGGAAAAAATGCAACAATTCCACTGGAAAATCATGCTGTCTGTATTGTGAGAGCGTGCAGGGGCAAAGGAGGCAGCTTATGTCCCAGGGTCACCTGCTGCCACCGAGTGAGAGGTTATTGTATCAGCACACACAGGTCACGAGACTCGTTGTGTGGTGCTGTCTGCTGCCTCAAGTCCTACCAGCATCTCCAACTCAGGCACAGTAGAGGAGAATATGAGATCCAGTTGCATGGGGGTCACCAGAATCTCTGTCTTTGAAGACATTTTTATCTTTGTCCTCCTTGGGTCGTTTAGATGAGTGGGAGAAATTCTCTGAAATTGTTCCAGGTACTGAGGAAGATTGTGAAGCCCTACAGCCTGCAGCCTGTAGTAACTCCTTCAGCTACTGGCTGTACTGGAAGGTACTGCATACCATGAGAAACCTTGGAAGGGAGTGTCCCGAGGAACCCCTCTATGGCGTGGGAAGTCGGATGAATGTGATGCAGCTCTGGCTGGTGGATGGGGGTAGACGTCACCAGCAGTTGGGGAGCTATTGCTCCCAAACTGGGAGTGAGGGAAGCAGCAAGAGGAGAGCCCCCAACCATCAGGAAGGTACACATAGTTGAGCGCCCCGAGGGCACACAGTAGGAGGTGTAAGGGCAAGAGTACGCTCGTCAGAGAGGACAATGTTGTCAGAGCTGTAGCGTACATCATTCTGACATGTGCAGGATGTAGAAACTCAGACTTGCTTGGCCTCTTGGTATGTTAGTTTCTCCAGAGTCTTATACTCCTGTATTTTTGTCTCTCTCTGAAAGGCAGTGCAGGCTTAGAGTTTTAAACATGGCTCTTATTCATAAACCCTAGACTGGTTTCAACATAGGATTAAAAAGCCAACTGGTTCCACATAAATGGTAGGTATATGGACCTAGGTTTCGACACATACGGGGGGAGGGGGTGGGAGTGCCTTCATCAGAATAAATGTTGCTGAACGGCAATACAGAGTAAATGGGGTACGAACAAGAACACATAATGAAGAGTTAAAAAAAATGGTTCAAATGGCTCTCAGCACTATGGGACTTAACATCTGAGGTCATTAGTCCCCCAGACTTAGAACTACTTAAACCTAACTAACCTAAGGACATCACACACATACATGCCCGAGGAAGGATTCGAACCTGCGACTGTAGTGATCACGCGGTTCCAGACTGAAGCACCTAGAACTGCTTGGCCACAATGGTCAGCAATGAAGATTTTCATGATGCACAAAGGTTACTTACATAAAATTACATTGCTAAAAAGCAATAGAATTTGGAGCAGCTACGCTCCTGTCAAAAGTAAAACAATGTTGTAGCCTTCGCCACATGCGCCCAGCTGGTATCATCAGAAGAGTGAGCAAGCCCAATGGCTTACATTGCTGCCAGGAAAAGAATACGAGTTGCATCGCCTATCGCACGCAGACAGTAAGTGTGCCCTTTTGAAACATTATAGCAGAAATGCTTGAATGAAAGACTTAATTTTAAAAATAATATATATAGAGAGCTTAATAGTAGCGGTAAAAGGGGAGCTTAACCCCACTTTGCACTGGCAATATCGCTATGACTCATAGTGAGAAGCTGAAATTTTAATTGGAAAATAGGTCGATTGGGCTACCTCCACTAACCTAGCCCCCTGCCCCCTTCCCTCCCCTCCACAAGAAAATGGCAGGAAGTTCAAATTTTGGCGGGAACAAGAGGTCAATTGGGGTACCTCCACTAACCTAAGTAATGCAACCACCACTTGTTCCTTGGAATTGGTGGGAAAGGACGAGCCTATACTGGGCTGCTGGATAGGATGGAGGTAAGTATTTTACATGCAGTGTTCATTTGAACTATTAGACTTATCATAGGCAGTAGCTCCATCCAGTGTCTTCACCATGAGGTCTGAAGTCTTACTGACCTAGTACGCAGTACTGCCACCTGAGGGTGCTGTCGTCCCTTGGCAGCTTGGGGAAAAATGGCGGGAAAGGGACTCTCTGTGCCTGGCTGCTGGGGAGAGGAAGGAGTGTATTTATTTTGGAACAATTTACTTAGGGATGTTTTTCACATACTTTAATTATTAATTATGCTGATAAAAAACACACACATTGACATGCCTGGTTGGCTGGTTTGGTTTAAAAGAGGGGGTGGGGGAAAGGGACCAAACAGCAAGGTCATCAGTCCCTTGTTCCTTGTAAAATTATTACACAAGGGAATGAAGAAAAGAAAGGAGACATATAGCACAATAACAGGAGAAAGGAAGAACCACAAGAGCAACAGAAGAATAACCAACACTACTATGGACAAAACAGGAAATGAAACCACAGGGAGAAGCAAGAAACAGGTAGAAGAGGTAAAACCAAGAGATCAGATGACCATGACTGGCTGACTACTAGAGTAAAAAGGAAAAGCCAGACACTCTATGAAACATTAAAATATCCACCCTAAAAGCATTAGAGCGCAGGACATGCGCTAAAACTTCTATAGAATTATAAAACCCACCATCACGCATAAAATGTAAAACTAAATAAGCTGTTGAGGCGTTGTCAGCTAAAATTAATGGCAACGAGTCAGGTAACTGACGAGTGTCTTGCAGGTCAGCCAAAGAAGGGCAGCTCACCAAGATATGGACCGCTATCAGCCCACAGTGTTGTGTTTACTTGACCCTGTGCACTACTGTAGCGTTCGCCTAGCGACGGGAGCTTTTACGACGAGTCTGGTGACCAGGGGCCTCGTGGAGGCTGGAATCCCTCCACTGCAGGTTAGGTGTGCACAACTGCTGCCAGTTAAGTGGCACACATTCGTAGTTCGCCTGTGCACCAGAATTACTGTCTCCTTTTCCCACCCACGGCGGTTCATCTCCCGCATCGGCGACCCAGATCAGGGCTTCCAATTGCAGTATGTGTCCAATCCCTCCTTTCTGAACTGGAGTCCTCGCGGTTACCACCTATACTTGAGGTCCATTGACGTACACCTCCATGGTGTACACCTAGGCCGCGCCTTCGCCTGGACCTTTCACATGGCCCTACAGACTCAGTTAACCCCACGGCTCTCCACTGCCACTTCCTCTCGATTCTTGACGTGTTCTGGGGGTCTCAAGTGGTTTACACCGATGGCTCGATGGCTTGATGGGGGCTTCTATGGGGGCCACACTGAACAGCATTCCTTACCCGATGGCTGCAGTGTTTTCACAGCCGAGCTGGTGGCTACATCTCGTGCTTTTGAGCACATCTGTTCATGCCCTGGGAAGTGGTTTCTTCTGTTTACTGACTCCTTGAGCAGCTTACAAGCTATCGACCAGTTCTACCCTAGTCATCCTTCGGCAGCGACCATCCAGGAGTCCATCTGTGCCCTGGAACAGTCCAGTCATTCAGTGTTGTTTGTCTGGACCCCAGGTCACATCGGAATCCCAGGCAATGAACTTGCCGACAGGCTAGCCAAACAGGCTATGCAGAAACCGCTTCTGGAGATCAGCTTCTCTGCAACTGACCTGCGTTCAGTACTAGCCCACAAGGTTTTGCGGCTTTGGGAGACCAAATGGCATAACCTCAGCAGCCACAACAAACTGCGTGCCATTAAAGAGACTATGAATGTGTGGCAGTACTCCATGTAGGCCTCTTGGAGGGACTCTGTGGTTATCTGCCAGCTCTGCATTGGCCATCACAGCTACCTCCTGCGCCGTGATTACCCACTAACCACACTACCATAGTCAAGGCGGGATTGAACAAGGGCTCTGTAGAGCTGCAGCAGCGTAGAGCGATATGCACCCCAATTGGTGGTGCTCAGGCAGTGGAGGGCATTGAGGTACTGCCAGCACTTCCGCTTAAGCTGACGAAGCTGAGGAAGCCAAGTCAATTGTGCATCGAAAACTGGTCCTAGTAATTGATATGTCCTCACTACAGTGAGTGGATGTCATTAAGGTAAAGTTCTGGTTCCGGATGAATGGTACAACACCGACAGAAGTGCATAACACACGACTTTGCGGCCGAAAACTGGAAAAAGGGGGATACAGCCAATGATTGCACTTTGTGGATGGCTCCCTGTAGGCGCCACTCAGAACACCAGTACTGGTGGAGCAGTACAAAATGTAGAAGTCGTCTGCATACAGAGAACTTGAGACGGACGGCCCTAAAGCTGCTGCTAGATCATTAACGGCCACTAAAAATAGAGACACACTCAATACAGAGCCCTGCGGAACCCCATTCTCCTCGATATCGGGGGAACTATGGGAGGCATCAACTTGGACACGGAAAGTACAAAGCGACAGGTAATTTTGGATAAAAAATGGCAGCGGCCTCTGAGACCGCACTCCTATAATGTGGCAAGGATATGATGTCACCAGATGGTGTCATACGCTTTTCGTGAATCAAAAAAGATGGCAACCAGGTGTTGGCGTCTGGAAAAGGCTGTTCGAGTGGCAGACTCGAGGGGCACTAGAGTATCAGTGGTAGAGCGACCCTGGTGGAAGCCGTCCTGACATGGAGCCAGTAGGCCACATGACTCCAGGACCCAACCCAACCACCGACACACCATATGTTCCAGCAGCTTACAAAGAACGTTGGTGAGGCTGATGGGCCGATATCTATCCACATCAAGCGGGCTTTTACCGCGTTTGAGCACCTGAATGATGGTGATTTCCTGCCACTGCGATGGAAAGACGCCATCGCACCAGATCCCGTTGAAGATGATGAGATGTTTTCAGATGTGAGATGTTTAGTTATGTGACTGTGGATACGATCTGGCCCAAGAGTTGAGTCGGTACAATGTGCAAGGTCACTGAGGAGCTCCCAGTCTGTAAATGGGGCGTTATAGGATTCACTGTGGCGTGTAGTGAACGAGAATACTTTCCCTTCCAGCCGCCGATTGAGAGTGGAAAAGGCTTTGGGGTAATTCACTGACGCAGAGGCTCGAACATAGTGCTCAGCAAAATGTTTGGCAATCGCGTTTGCGTCTGTATATAACACGCCATTTATGGTAACACTGGGAACACCTGTTGGGGTCTGGTACCTGAAAACACGTTTCACCTTTGCTTTTCTCTCCCAACACTCCTGCTTCTGTCGTTTGATATGTTGGCGAGTGCAGGCACAGAGCCGTTTAAAAGCTATGAGGTGCTCCAAGAAAGGATGCCGCTAATGCCACTGTAGAGCTCGCCCACGCCCCTTAATTGTTTCACCGACTTCCAGAGACCACCAACGGACTGCCTTTCGCTGGGGGCACCCTAAAGAGCGAGGGATCGTGTTTTCTGTCACAGAAACGATTGTTGCGGTCACCTGCTCAACCATCACATCAATGTTAGCGTGGAGAGAGATTCAATGGTGACAGCAGAGGTGAAAGTTTCCCAGTACACCTAGGTTAAAGTCCATCTGGGCAGGCATTCATGGGCCTGACGGCGGGGCAGTGAAGTGACAGGAAGATGGGGAAGTGGTCACTACCACATAGGTCGTCATGTGGTCTCCAGTGGATAGATGGGAGAAGTCCTGGGCTGCAAATTTATAAATCAATGGCCGAGTAACTACCAAGAGCCACAGTGAAATGTGTGGCGGTCCCAGGATTTAAGAGGCAGAGGTCGAACTGAGACAGTAAAGTTTCGACATCTCTGCCTCGGCCAGTAAGCACGGTTCCATCCCACAAGGGATTAAGGCCGTTAAAATCCGAAAAAAGTATGAAAGGTGTAGGGAGTTGATCAATTAGTGCTGTTAATATGTTCAGGGATACTGCACCATCTGGAGGAATGTATACATTGCAGACAGTTATTTCCTGTGTTATCCTTGTTCTGACAGCCACGGCTTCAAGAGGGGTTTGAAGGGGACAGTTTCACTACAGGCTGATTTCAAGACATAAATGCGAACTCCACCAAACACTCGATTATAGTCACTACGGTTCCTGTAATATTCCTTATATCTGCGGAGGGAAGGGGTCCACACTGACAGGAACCAGGTTTACTGGAGGGGAATGCAGATAGCTGGTGTAAGTCTTTACAGTTGCCGTAGCTCAGCCAGGCAGTGGAAAAAACCGCTGAAATTCCACTGGAAGATGGAGTCATCGTGAGACTGGGAAGGCATGGAACATTCAATGAGACAGTTTACGTCTCAGGGTCACCTGCTGCCACCAACGTTTTGCCTGAGCAGTCTGTATCCATTGTGTCTCAGGGTCTGGGGAGATCTAGATCCTCGGCAGACATCAGAATCTCCACCTTATCCACCGACACAGAACTTGAAGGTAGCGGTGGTGTGGGTGCCACTGCAATTCCCTTTGCCTTGGCGGCCTTCTTGTTGGTTTTCTCTTGCTGCTCCTTGAGTTTCCCTGGCTGAGAGGACTTCACTGATTCAGTCTCTGGGACTGACGATGAGCGTGAAGCCCTACGACAATCTGCTTTGGGCTCATCAACCATTGGCAGGCGTCATCTTTCCCACTAGCAGAAACCTGGGAAGGAGTGGCTCAAGGGACCCCTTCCTAGTTAGAAGAGCCAAAGAAGTGCTTCTTCTGCTCAGAAGGGGGGCCTGATATCCCCGAGGGTTGGGGGGGGGGGGGGGAGGTGTTGCTCCCGAAGTAGGTGGTGCAAGACCAACAGGGATGGAAGGTCCCCCCGCCCCCATCAAAGGGGCAAGTGTAGTCGTCTTGTTCTGAGAAACGACAGGCATGCGAGGAACTGATGGGGGCGACAACTGTTGTCATAGCAGTGGTGTAAGACAAGGTCATAGCCACAAGATGTAGGCACTCAAATTTACAGTGCACGTCAGTGGCTCCAGAGTCTTATAGTCCATGATTTTCCTCTCTTTCTGTAAAATCCTCCAGTTTGGCGAGCAAGGTGAATGGTGGTCTTCACAGTTGACACAGATGGAAGGCGGGACACATGGAGTATTGATATGTGATAGACGTCCATTAATTCGACATGTGACACAAAGTACAGTGGGCAGACAGATGGCCAAACTCCCAGTTTTTAAAGCACCGCATCGGGGCAGGATATATGGCTTAAAGTCACCTTGTCTTTCTCGGGCAATGTGTCACCCTCGAAGGCCAAGATAAAGGCACCGGTGGCAACTTGTTATCCCTCTGACCCCGATGGACACTCCAGATTAAATTAACACCTCGCTTTTCTAAATTGGCGCACAGCTCGTCTTCAGTCTGCAGAAGAAGGTTCCTGTGGAATATAACACCCTGCACCATAATTAAGCTCTTACAGGGTGTGATGGTAACAAACATCCCCCAGCTTGTCACAAGTGAGTAATACCCATGACTGGGCAGAGGGTGCTTTTATTATCAAGACTGACCCAGACCGCATTTTGGACAAGCCCTTCACCTCCCCAAACATGTCCTCCAAATGCTCCACAAAAAACTCAGGCTTCATGGACATGAAAGATGTCCCATCAATTCTGGTACACACGAGGTACTGGGGTGAATCAACTTCACTGCCATACTTGGCTTGGCGTTCCTACCATGGTGTTTCCAGGGAGGGCAACGATTTGGGGTCATATTTCTTAGTACTGAAGTTCGAATTTGTCCGCTTAGAGACTGCTGGCGGCAGACCACCAGCAAGAGATGACGTACTACGCTTCATGGCATGTCATGCACCCCGATGCCACCCACTCCAACCAGGGGGCCTCCCCACGGGCACTGCCCAGCCTCAGTAAGGGCCACCTGGCAGAATGGCCATTGCCCAGAGTCCCGATTCCCCAGGGAGATGGAAATCTACTCCATGGCATACGTGGGGAATTAACGACGCAGGAATCAGCAATGTGATCCCTGTGCGGTCAAGGGGCTACTACCACCAATGTACATGGCGGCCCCACCACAGTGGACTGTCTACCATGCTGGATATTAGGTGCCAATATTTCCATGGTCTTAATCGGCACAGAAAACGACACTGCATAGTGGTTGGAGGAAACCGCACCCAGGAAGGTGTCTTCGGCCAAGAGATGGAGGATGAGTGGGACTGCAATGCCACGACGAGAAAGTGGGCTAAAGATCTCAATGCACAATGGATATGATGCACCACGTAAGGTGCCCTTGCCCAATTGGCTCACTCTTCGGGAAAATTTAGAAAGATGGAGGTGAAACCCTACAGCAGACCATCACATAAAGGCCAAAAGTTTTAAAACTCCTTTCAGTCGCCTCTTACGACAGGCAGGAACACCTCAGGCCTATTCTAACCCCTGGGCCCACAGGAGCATTGCGCCTGGGTGTCAAACTCGTACATACTGCAATATGACGAATCAATCGAAATGGAACGCTGAGCCGTATCAGCTATTCTGTCACTGTGACATATGAGTTTAAGTGTAGTTTCAGTATCGATCACCTATGGAGAGCAGTTTGGAAAAGCTCCGCAACGTCGCAAAACTTTTCCGGTTTCTTTATGTTTTGCCTGTCTTATTTAAAATCAACCAGTGTGTGTTATGTGTTATGCTTGCAGCAGCAGCAGCAGCAGCAGCAGCAGCAGCAGCAACATGATTTACCATGCGATGTCTAGCTTTCTGTGAGTGGCAATGTTCGTATCAGTTTGGAGCCTGACAGTCCTCAAAATCGTGGTAGAAAAAACAGTACGTGTGGCAGTGTACAAAGCTTGTTACAGCAGAAAAAATAACAATGCTTCAAACAATGACAGAGGGTCACAGGGAGCTTCTCTTGCGACTGTTAGTATAGCATGTGAGATACAGCCATCCTCTTACAGTACAGGCAATGATACCTTACACTGGTCTATACAGTGGCTCAATACCTACGAGGTGCGGCTAGAAAAAAACCGGACTGATGCTGGAAAAAACATTTATTTACAATTATTTACAATTTCATGTTATCTCCTTCAATGTACTCTCCTCCTCGGTCTCTACACCGCTCCATACGAATTTTCCACTGTTCATAGCAATGCTGCAGATCATTTTCGGTAAGTCCATACATTACTTCCGTCGCTTTTTCTTTTACTGCTTCAACAGTCTCAAATCTAGTTCCTTTCAAAGCTGACTTGACTTTAGGGAAAAGAAAAAAGTCACAGGGGGCCAAATCAGGTGAGTAGGGTGGATGATCTAAGATGGGAATGTTGTATTTTGCCAAAAACGTCTTCACTGACAACGCACTGTGAGCTGGGGCATTGTCTTGGTGAAGGATCCATGACTTTTCTCCACAAACCGTTCCGTTTTCTCCGTACTCGCTCACGTAGGGTAGCCAGGACGCTAATGTAGTAATGCTGATTCACTGTTTGTCCCTCTGGTACCCAATCAATGTGCACAATCCCTTTGATGTCAAAAAAAACAATCATCATTGCCTTGAATTTCGATTTTGACATTCGTGCTTTTTTTGTCGTGGAGAACCAGGAGTTTTCCAATGCATCGATTGGCGTTTAGTTTCGGATTCGTAAGTAAAAAAGCACGATTCATCGCAAGTAATAACATTTTTTAAGAAGGTGGGATCACTTTCAATGTTTTCCAGGATGTCAGAACAAATCATTCTTCGGCGTTCCTTCTGTTCAATTGTGACACACTTTGGAACCATTTTTGAACACACTTTGTTCATGTTGAAACTTTCATGAAGAATCTGCCTAACACTTTCCTTGTCAACTCCTGTTAACTCAGACACTGCTCTGATTGTTAAACGGCGATCTTGTCGAACAAGTTTACCGATTTTTTCAATGTTTGCATCAGTTTTTGCTGACAATGGTCTGCCAGTGCGAGTGTCATCACTGGTGTCTTCGCGGCCATCTTTAAACCGTTTAAACCACTCAAACACTTGTGTTCGCGATAAACAATCATCGCCGTACACTTGTTGTAACATTACAAACGTTTCACTTGCAGATTTTCCTAGTTTGAAACAAAATTTGATGTTAACACGCTGTTCTTTCTGTACACTCATCATTTTCCGACGCACAGACAAAACGTCAACTACTTAAAACAGACGCCACGGGCAGACTGAGTGCAGGAGGCAGATGAAACTCGAGCAGTAGGCGGAGCGAGAGTCACGTGACAGGCCACGCGACTTTCAGCCTTATTGCATTCGTTTTATTGTTTCACCAGTACTAGTCCGGTTTTTTTCTAGCCACACCTCGTATGTATTTAATAGGATCGCCACATGTGCTCCTTGCCGGCATGCATTAGTTATTTGTTTTCGGTATATGGGAAGAGGCAGATACTGTAAAAATCTTATGAAGTTCTCTATCGGATGAAGTTAGCGGAGTTTTTATAGTTCGAAGGTTTTCTCTGTTGGATGGTACATAATAACGATGATAGAATGTTGGGGTGATAGTCATGAATCGACCCTTAGGGACGCAGATCTGCTTTGGACTGCAGTACTAGTATGATGTTTAGCCTTCGTAATTATCGCAATAAGTTACATCCCCGTAACTATTCGTACTTTCTTTATACTACCTCGTACTGCAGGAGCGGGTTTCGTTTGGCGCCGACCTTACACATCGTACGATGTACATGGTTGGCGGTGCTACGACAACATGTTGCCAATTCCATCGAATGGTCGAAACACGGTCCTGTTGCACTTACTCAGCTTAGCCCATTTCTACACGGACTGCAGAATGTGGTAGATATAGCTTTCTCTGACTTCTACTCAGTTCTGACTTAAACTGGAACGATCACATGAGCAAAGCTGCAGGGATGGCAGTGCAGAATTTGAGAGGCAGTTGCAAGATGCATAGAGACTATCTAAAATTTTACTGAAGCAGATATGTTCGAAAAAGATGACTCGTTTCTATTTATGAGTGTCAGCAATATGATTCACTAGTGGCTGTAATCATTAAAAGACTTCTCCATAGGAACTAACGCAGGTGTGTGATTGAATGGAAAGGCTTGATTCCAAATCGCAGACAGCATTTCTATCGGAAAGCATAGCACTTGAGATCTGAAAAGCTAGTGTTCATTTCTTACGACCTCAATCAGCATATTGTCTACTGTGTGATCATTCTCAACCAACCATCATCTATAAACCAGTGGAACCTTTGACGTGGCATCGAGAGAGAATGCGTTACAAATATTGGAGAAATATTTAGCAGTGTCATGATGGAGCTGCAAATACCGGCTTCATATGCATTTCTTAGCCGAATCACTTTCTAAATTCGGTGATTTTTATTATGAGCTTACACCATCGGCGACGTGTAATCGCACTGTTGGTCTGTTAATATACACTCCAGAAATCACCGTCTATATTCACTGTCACGGTATTTGCATGGAAAACGCACTTCATTCGGAAATAATGTTGTACCTCGATTTATAAGGCTTTTATAGTTTTTGTCATGCATGTCGTTAGCGATACTTGCGAGCACCTGTAGAACCAAGACCGCTTGTGACAGTAACATAGTCATTGAGATCGTGTTTTTAACATCTGGTGGCTTGAAAGACGGTTACGTTTCTGTTTCTAAGACACTGTGATACCACTCGCAAGAAAAACTTGTGGGACATGTCCACCCATTGCTGATTTTTGGTCAGTCTTGTTTCATATCGCCAGAAATCAGCTAGTTGCGAAGTACTATACTTAGTAGTAGGGGATGTGTAATATATTTCTATTTCCAGAGCCAGAGCCGTCAGGAGGGGTATTTCCGATACTTCGCTTGTTGTCGAATTTCGTCCAATTGAGACTGCGATCGTAATATTTAGTTGTAAATACAGTGATAAAATGTGTATGTAGCCGATTTCCAAGGACGATTCTGTATGGCGGTGCGTGGCGTGCGGCGGCGGTGGCCAAGGGTGGGAATGATTGACGTTTCCGGCTTATGGCAGGAGATGTCATAATTGAAAGACCGTTTGGGGTACAAGAATGTAGCTAACTTAGGTGCATCGCCCTCTAGATGGCTGAATAGTAAACTAATACCCACTATTTGTTGGAAAGCCTTCGTGATCGCGTGTATTCACTGTGGAAATTTGAGAAGAATCAATGTGGACGTGTGTTTGCACTGGACCATTATTCCCTCCCATATAAATTGTCAAGCTGGCTACTTCTCCACATTTACTGCCTATATTGGGTTGAGCGAACATTGATTGTGGTGTGTGCATCTAGCTGGTGGAAGACACGTTTGCCGGTTCTCTAGACATGAGAAGCACCTTAGTTGACTTCGTAAATTATAGGGATGATTTGGAATCTGGTTTATCACCGACATCGGTATTTGCGAGTGGAACATCAGTTTTCTCTATTTTTTTGGAGTTTTCACGTAAATATCTTAGCAGATGTTTCTAGCTATGGAACATTCTGCAGCAGTAAGGATAACGTTTGTGAGATATTCCACCTGGTCATCCCAACTGGGGAAATTTTGTTCTTTGAAGGTCGCCAGGGAAGAATAAAGCCGCCAGTCAGCCTTAGTAAGCTGCCATTTGGACGTGCACGTGGATGGGGTAGGAGTCAGCAGATAGAACATGGGAAATGGTCACTCGAGTGGGTATCAGGAAGAACAAACGACTCAAGACGATGGGCAAGCTGGGTAGTGCCAAAGGATAGGTCCAAATGGGAATAGGTGTGCGAGGAATTGGAAATAAAAGTGGGAGCTCCAATGTTTAGGCAGAAGAGGTTAAGTTAGTTACGAAAGTCAGTCAAGAGCGTACCACTCTAACAGGTCCTGTGGGAACCCCAAAGGAGATTATGTGCATTAAAGTCACTGAGTAGCCAGAATGGGTATTGTAGCTGCCCAATAAACCGAAGGATGGCTGCCCTGGGGACATCAAATGACTGTGGGACATAATTGGTACAGAGGGAAAAAGTCAGGTGGGCAAGGAAAAGCCGAACTGCAACATCTTCAAGACTGGTAGACAGGGAGATGGGCTGCCTTTGAATGTCATCCTGTATGAGCAGCATGACGCCCCCATGAGATGGATGTCGACCTCAGGGGGAAGGCAAAATGAGTCGGTAAGTAATGTGAAAGCTCAAAGCAGTCGTGAGGGCGCAATTTCTTTTCCTGAAAGTAGAGTACAAGGGGATGCTGCGATGCTAAAAGCAGCCGTAAATCCTCTTTGTGGGACCAAAGGCCGCGAACATTCCATTGGAGGACTGCAATGAGGAGGAAGAGATGTAGAGGTGTCAACTCAGTGGCTGCCAAGTGATAGCTGGTGTAGAGTCGCTACTACAGAGCAAATAAGCAGGAGTATCCTGCTCCATGAGGTTCACAGAATCAGCAGCTTGCTTGTGTGGTCGGTCTGTGGAGTCCAACTCCGGAAAACGGTTGGTGGAGCACACCAGCGATACAGAAGCCGGCCAGACTAAGGTACCATGTGGTGACACTGTTGAAGAGAGCCTTCGAGTTGGTGAAGGAGAAGCCCGTTTGCCTTTGGTGGACTTCTTTGAGCCTTTTTGGTTAGAGGAAGACTCTGGTGTTCTTTGGCTGGAGGGACATAGGAAGTCTTCATGAGAGTACTCATTCTGTCCTTTCTGGCCTACCAGTTGTGTAGCTGGTGGCCTCATCTCTTGAGGTGAGAGTTTGACGGCTTGTTGCACAGCTGGACAGAGGGATGGCGATGCTACCTTGACACTGGGTGATTTCAGAACCTCAGAGCTGAATTGGAGGTCACATGTCTGCATGGCCATGTCCTTCATGGAGCGAGGGGTAACAAGAACAGACCTATAGGTGCCAGACGGGAGAATACAGGGTTTGCGACAGGCCAGTAACTTTCGAGTGACGTTGTAAGGCACTTCTTTTACCCGGATCTCTTGGACAGCCCACTCATCAAGATAAACGGGACCATCCCGAGAGGAAGAGCATGGCCGCCATTGCAGTTGATACAGCCAGGAGAAGGAGCGGGCAATCACCCTCCTGTGCACCCCAACCACAGGTTACACATTTGGCTGCGTGTTGGCAAGAGATGCTAGTGTGGGTAAAATGATGACACTGGTAGCAGCGCGTCGGGTTCGGAATGTACGGCTGGACTGTGATAATTTCATAGCCTGCTTTGATCTTGGACAACACCACAACTCAATCAAAGGTGGGGAAAAGAGTGCTGGTGGGCACTAAGGAGGAATCTACCTTTTTCATTACATGATGGACAACGATGACACAATGGTCAGAGAGGTAAGATTGGACTTTGGCCTCAGTTAGATCGTCAAGCGGCCTGGTGTAGATTACACCACAGGAAGAATTCGAAGTTCTATGGGCCTCGACACAAACAGGGTAGCCGTGGAGAAGCGACGCAGTAAGCACTTGTTGTGCTTGAGAATCAGAAGTAGTCTCCAAAAGCAAAGTGCCATTTCGTAAATAAGAGCAGGATTTCACAGGTCTGGCAATTGCATCAACACCCTTCTGAATAAAAAACGGATTTACCGTGGCGACAGACTGACCATGGTGCAGCGGAAAGGGTCTTGGAATCATTAGCCTCATTATGTTTACGTTTTGTAGACGTCGATTTTGAAGGTGATTGGCTCATCGCAAAGATATCCCCCATGATTCCCAGCGTCTCCGATGGCACTCTCTTTCCCCTTCACAAGGGGGCGCACCTGCTGTAGGTGATTGTTCACACCTCAGGTCACATCTCCCGAACACCTGACAGAGGGACCAACCCATTGACCCTGGGCTGTGAATTACGCGTTACCCAGTCATCTGTTATGTATCAGACGTGTGGGCTGGCCTTCAGGAACGCACCAGGAGGAAGTAGAAAAAGAGGAAGAAGAAAAAGAGGAACCTCAAAAGCGGAAGCAGAGGAACGAGAGAAGGGAAAGAAAGGAAAAGGGAGCGAAAAACAAAGGAGAGTCTGTTCTTACATCAGTGACAGACAGTGCAGAACATTCCCAATAACATCCCAGACAGTTCCCCAATTGAGGGGAAAAAGAATAGCAACAGGATAGACATGCAGCGCAGAAGGGAAAAAATGCTTCAAAGGCTGGGGACTGCGGTAGCCAAGCATGAACTCACCAAAGAGTGGAGAGCCCCTAGACTTGGGAACTGAACACAAGTTCTCTGCTTCCCAGACGTGCACGTTGGTCGCTACGCCAGCGGGGCTTTCATTGCATTGTCGGTAATTAAGCCGCATCAGAACGAGTTTCTCTCCTTGACTTTTAAGAAAATTGTGTTAGCAAACTCCATATATCAAGCAGAAAAAATCTACCAATCCCGTCATTTTTGAGTAGATTACATGTCAAACTTTAGGGGTGGTTTCCTCAAAAACGGGACGGCCAAAATAACTAAGTCTTTCATTTTAAGTTGTACACAAGGACCTGCCAAATCTGATCCATATCTGTTTGCCATTTCTGAAGCGTTCCCCTTTTAAGTGAGCCGTTCACATAAGTGGCCAATAAAACTGGTTCCCCCTCAGAATTCTAAGTCCGCCCATCTACACGATCTGGCACCTCTGTAGGATGAGGAAAGATCTGGAGGAAGCGTTATCCTCTCCACTAGAGCTGTTCCAGTACTGTTATCTGCTTGTGGTCTGTGGTAAATGTCGTGCAATGTAGATGCAAAGTCGCGAGTTTGAGCCCACTCATCACTTTGCGTTTTAACAGCATTTCAACTGGCTGCTAATGGTATCCGTCTGATGGAGCCTCAAAGATGATTTGCTTCACTTTCTCGCCCAATCCTTCCGAGAAAGAGCTAGTGGCTGTATCACGGTCAGAACTGCTTAAACTCGAGAGTTTCATTGTCCTACAAGAGCCACAAGCCGCATGGCGCTGGCTGCCGTCCGACGGGGTGAAAGCTGTGCTGCTCATTTTTGACACGTTTCTGTATCACACTGGTAAGGAAAACATTGTTTCTCATACACAGTCCAGTCAAATTAAAGTGACCACCTGTCAAAAGCCTGAATAACCATACTTTCCAGTAGTAGACGTGCAGGGAGAGAGTCAATGACTATCTGAGAAGTACCAAAAGTGGTGCAGAACCACGACGATTCCAGTGTCGTCGCCAGCTGCACTAGATTGAGAGTCCATGTCACGAACAGACCAAGCAATGTGGTCTCACAGATTCTAGATTGGGTTTAAATCCGGGGAGTTTGGTAGCCAAGAGTACGGTAAACTCATCCTGATGCTCTTCGAACCACGCACCTACTCTGCGAGCTATGTCACACGTTGTATTGTCCTACTGGTTGATGCCATAATGCCGAGGATAAACTGCATGAAGGGATGGACATCGTCCCCAAGGATAAATACATACTTGGGTTTATCTACAGCATCTTCCTGAAAGACGAGATCAGCCAGAGAATGCCACGAAAACATTCTGCAGACCATAACCTTCCCTCATCCGATCTGGACACACTGCTTTCAGACGTTTCATGCAGTACTGGCCAATGGCCATCTCTGATGGAGCATAATATGTTATTCATATGGAAAGGCCACCTGTCACCATTTATTAGACGTCTAGTTGCGGCACTGACGTGCGAATTCCAACCTTTGCCGCTACTGAACAGCAATCAGCACGGGTGCCTGCTATGGGGGCTCATACGCAGCAACGTTCGGTGATCAGTCGTTGAGGAGACTCTAGTGGTAGCCCCTATTGGGTACCTTAAGTTGCTCAGTAGTTGCACGTCTATCTGCCCGTACATATCTCGGCAGCCGTCGTTCACACCTATTGCCTGAGGTGCATCACATTTGCCTCGGCGCCGGTTTTGGATAGCGTCATGTTGCCATGCACGGTGTACTTTAACCACAGCGGCGACCGAACGGTTTCAAAACTTGCCCGTTTCGTAAATGCTTTCACCCTTGACCCTAAAGCCAATGATCATGTCCTATTGCACGTCAGATAAATGTCTCCGTTTCCGCATCATGACAAAGACTGCACTGATTTCCGTGTTCCCCCGACACGCTTTATATACCCTCCACTGCTAGTGCTGCCACATACCGTCTGAGAGTTATTGCACGTTGACGTCGAACACTGGTGATGATCACAATGACTGGACCGAGTAGTTGTTTGAGTTTTCGCACGAAACAACTTCGATAAACCAAGTGAGTTAGTTACGCAACATGTTCTGGTTACTATTAGTATTTATCAATTTCATTTTCTCATTTGTAGTTTTAGTATTTATCTTGCAGTTACGAACTTGATTTTGCTTACTTTAATCTCATGAACGTTGTTTAAACGTTATCAAATAGTGTCTAAATGTTTAACATTTGGGACATATTGTTCGCTTTGGGTTTAGTGGACGGTAGAAGTCAGCGGAGGCAGCTTGAAACATTACTGTCGTTTAAGAGGCAAATAATATCGGGCAAATAACATAAGCAAAGGGATGACTATTACTGCATTTTTATATGTAGCGTCTGTTTCGAAAGGCCAGACACCATTTTCATCCTGCAGCCTCTATGAATCAAGACAACGGAATTAAAGACATGAACTGCCAGTGGACATTAACTTAAATCAATGGGAGAAGTTAAAAATTTGTGCCAGACCAAGATTTGAACCCGTGTACCGTGTTTACTAGGCTTCCTAGTAAGCAGAAGACCTGGGTTCGAGTCGTAGTCCGGCAGAATTTTCAACTTTCCCCATTGATTTAAATCAATGTCCACTGGCAGCTGACATCTTTAATTTCTCTGTATCTATAAATGAATGGCTGAGTACTCATGAAAGACATCTCCTCGAGCAAAGGGTAGTGAGACAGGAAATACTTGACATCTGGTGTCACAAAAAGGGTGCTCTGCGCCACGAACTCCTCCGCACGAGTATATTAATTGCAGCTGCCATTTGTTGTAAACAGCTGGGACACGTTTCAGCCGCAGTATGACAAAAACGATCAAAACTTCTAGTGTTGTTACTACGTGATAATGCATCCACTGATTTCACAAAAGTATATCCAATTGTTAATTTGTGATGTCATCCTCATGCACTTATCTTATGCCCTAAAATTTTCACCTTTCCCACTAAATATCTTTCTATGGGAAAATACACTTCAAACCTGGCTTGACGATATCTATCTCCGAGCGTGTGGGTTTCTACGTGCGTGGAATTGGTAAACTAAATGAGCATTGTCAGACTTCTACGTGGAACGACCTTCCCCGAGCCAAAATAAGAAAAACTGTATGTCTTTGATTCATCGTGCGAGGAATATAGCAATAGAGATGCAGGAAATGTAGCACGTCTTTCATTTTTTAACGAATGCATAATGATTTCATATGTCACAAAGTAAAAGACACTTTATGAATAATATAGTCCGTCAACGATTCTGCATTTCGGGGTTTAGGTTTTACTTCCGATACTTACGGGAAATGAAATCAAAACCAAAATACCATAGATTAGACCTTAGATTTCATTTCCAATATATATCGGAAAGGAAAACATAAAAAAAACGAAATATAGACTCGCTTCATCGTTGAAAAATTCAGCCCACATCCAAACCACCTAGTATGAAAATCAAAGGGCAGAATTTTTTTTCTAGTTCTAACAGTTAAATGCTTCATTTCTTCTGCATCTGTTGTTGCATTTATTAGATGCGTGTCCTCACAATTTGTAGTCTTCCTTCCAATCTAAAATGAGTTTCTTGAACTTACAAGGACATCTCATATGCACATGAATAAATTGATAAAGTGAAGACGAACATCTTTTGTTTCGTCTATTCTGCTTTACCTCGAGGTATATAACCAGAGTCAACGTAAGGTAAACTGTGGGCGTACTGCAAATAGAAAAGCATCAACACAAAGTATACTGAAATAATTCGAGTAGATGATTGTAACAAGCTATTCCCCCGTAATTTTAAGTGAACTGGCCGCGTAACAACGATTTTGTTATCGGACCTTTGAGAGGGAGGCTTCCAGCAACCCCGATGGTTTACAACAGTAAACTGCAGCTTAACTGTGCTCGATATGTCTTATTTACTGCAAAAGTAACCATAAAAGATTGGAAGGTTCTTCTGGAATAAAAGATTACGTTCTCTAACATAAATAAACTAATTTCCGAACGTAGAAACACACCTACCCGCATCACACACACACACACACACACACACACACACACACACACACACACACACACACACACACACACATTCACCTTGATGAAACTGACAGATTCCAAGAACGATTCACTCTGAAATAGCCGCGGACAATTCGACATTACTGTTTCAACTAAATACTCCTCACAATACATTATTAAATACTACCTTAATTTCGCGTATTCCAGTCTCTCGGCTCTTTCTCAAATTGTATAATGAATTGTCCGAGGAAATGCAAAAGGTTATCCAAATACATGCGTTTAAAAAGGCAGAACAGTTTTCGTAAGTAATGCATACTACACAGTCAAAAATTATGTAGAGGACTCAGTAGTTGTTATTAATGGAAGGAGGTAATTACAACAGCCCGTCACATTACAATACATAACCACAAACTAATGCTTCTACAAGAAGTGCCAACGTCTGTAGATATGGTAGTAATGTCATTCTCCTGAACTCAGTATCTATCATGGTGAGATACTGACTCGGTTTTTCAGGCGGTGTGAGATGAGAACGGGAAGACGTGAATGACTCGTAGACCATGTTTACACCTGGGGGCAGTTCTCCGGAACACTGGAGACAGTGCAGTTGGCATAGCAGAATATTCATTGTGCACGAGTCGCCAGTAGATGTGCTTAGTGTGTGCAGCGATGAGGAGCAAAACTATGTTTCCTGTTATAAGTTATCTGGAGAAAACTAAGTAAAAGAACGTTGTACAAGGTGGATCAACTGAATCAGGCAGCGCAGTTGTTAAGCCTCTAACCTCGTATTGGTAAAGATGAAGTCTGCTCTGTCCTACCACCTGATTTACATTTTCCATGGTTTTTCTAATGTATTAGAGACAAATGCCAGGAAGGTTCTTCAGCAAAGCCGCGGCCTACCGTGTGCCCTACCGTCGTAAAAACAGCCTTATATATTCTATGTATAAATTAGCTATTTATTTTCATTGCATTGTGGTGACAAATCCTATACCATTGTGACGATCCGTGGATGAATAAATTAACTGTTAAAGTGTTCGTGTGGATTTCAGAAAACGAACTCTCAGGATTAATGGACAAGAATTTTAATTCCACTCACTCAGAATACGAGTCTTGTTTTTGAAAATCTGCAGTCACGTCAAGCTGTTGCCACAGTTGGTATGTTAACAAATTTGTTTCCTACAGACGATATCAGCTACAGTTTTGAAACACATATGGTTAATATAGAACGAATTATCTCACCTAGCGTGGAATTCAGACAGTAAACATTTAACATCCGAAATGCTAAACACACCTACACGGGCTTATCCTTCATATGACGCTGAAGTGAGAATAACTAAGGAGACGCAGCTAGACCCATTGAAACAAGAATTACTTTTTCAAATTTTTAAGTAATAAAAGAAGAAAGGCACTTACTTCAGAAAAAGGACCAATGTATTTCTTGCCGGCAAAGCTCTTGAAATTCTCGCAAACAATATGTGAGATGATTAATCTTGGACCCGGCCTGTCATGGGAACAAGCTGGTTTTGGAGGCGGTGGAATGTAAACGTCACCAAGCCTCATTGCTCCCTCTTCGTCTGAATGCTCGCTGTCTTGATCAAAGACTTCATTTCCTGACCGATCCGATTCCATAATGCTGAATGGCGACTGCACTATTATGCCTTCTCCCGCCAGTTACAAACAACTGTCGCTTAAGCCGGAAAAGTTCGTCAGGCAGGTCAAAGCTCTCCATAAACGCAGATGTTTCACATGCTGTGTAGCTGTCACAGAGGTTCATAGCTGTAAAACGTTATCATGTATAATTTCAAAAACATATTTGCTAATTTATCGAAATGTATCGGAGACTATTTTTATTAGTTCTCTGGAATAAGATGTCAACAAAAAGTGGAAAATAAGAGTGACACGGGTTGTGTAATTAATTCAGCGAATGCTTCATTTCATAAGGTACAGCATAAAGGTGCTTTTACATCTGTGCGCCGTGCGGCTATAGCTTCCCCCACTCGAAAGTAGAGGCGCCCAATGTGAATACAGGTGTGAATGGAATTAGTCGCACGCACATGTTGATGAATACGCATGCAACCTACACGCGTGCCTCTACTTGCATGTGGGGCAAAAAAATGGTTCAAATGGCTCTAAGCACTATGGGACTTAATATCTGAGGTCATCAGTCCCATAGACTTAGAACTACTTAAACCTAACTAACCTAAGGACATCACACACAGCCATGCCCGAGGCAGGATTCGAACCTGCGACCGTAGCAGCTGCGTGGTACCGGACTGAACGCCTAGAACCGGTCTGTCACAGCGGCCGGTCCGTGTGGGGCAACCCAAGTCGCACGGCGACTAGGCGCTAGGCGCACATGTGGAAATGCAGCTTAAGAAATATTTATATGAGATATTCGTTATCCCTCTCAATGAAAATATTTTATGTGATAATTGCTAAAGAGCACAAATATTTCATTAGATGCGAAAAAGTAACTTCTTTTAATAAATGATGTACCTAAAGCGCAAGAGAAAGTGTCCGAGGAATGCATGCATAAGAGGATGGACCATGTGCTACTGTTTTACGCCGCTGGTGATACAGATACGCCTTTCTGAAGTAAAGAAGGATTATTAATGTTCCCTTGACGACGAGATCATTAGATACAGAGCACAAACTCGCAACGTTCAAGAAAGGAACAAGAATAGGCCACTGACCAGATTCAGGCGGCGTCGTATAAGGCGGAATGGGGAAACCACGAAATCCTAAACCGAGGCAGCCAGACTGGGTCCTTCTGAGTACGAGGCGAGTGTCTTCACCACTGTACCATCTGGCAACGGGGAAATAATGCCAAATTCAAGAGTAAATAAATAAACGAAGTAAAAAGACGGACAACTCTTAACTTCACTCAATCGCTAGGCTACTTACGATGATTGAAGTTCTGGAAAAATAAGGTTTCTCATTTGCAACAGTTCCAGCTACAGCCCATTGATGGATGAAAGCCAGCTTGCTACTAGTTTCCAGAAATTGACGGACCTACTCTTGAAGCCACTTTTGCCAGATGAATGGTGTGAACAAGATAGTGATTATTATGATATGCTGAGAGAGCATCTGATTGGGGGAGGGGAGGAGTACGAAAGTGACCGGACTCTCTAACTCTAGAGATCCTTAACACATGGGCCGGCCGAAGTGGCCGAGTGGTTCTAGGCGCTACAGTCTGGAACCGCGCGACCGCTACGGTCGCAGGTTCGAATCCTGCCTCGGGCATGGATGTGTGTGATGTCCTTAGGTTAGTTAGGTTTAAGTAGTTCTAAGTTCTAGGGGACTGATGACTTCAGAAGTTAAGTTCCATTGTGCTCAGAGCCATTTGAACCATTTTTTAACACATGGAACAACAACAGGAGATTACGACCATGTGGCATTATTGTCGAGAATTGAAGTACTTCGGGTCACTCACTGCTCCCGCACTATGCTGACTGTCCAATGAGAGACTTGAAATGGAAAATTTGTAACTATCTCGATATCTAAAGAGGTAATAATCTTGAAAATAGAAACATAACCTGTAGACTCACTTGGTGGCTAAATATTCCTGGTATACTGTTTGAAGAAGACCTAAACAACAGGACTGAATTTCGCAGCAGCGAAACTGTTGTGATGTATGGTTTCAAAAGATAGAACCCCTGAGGAAGCTGTTAAACATGCATTAGGATTACTGAAGGTAGGATCCAAGTCAGTCTACGAACCCGCACGTCGTGGGCTAGTGCTTAGCATCGCTGCCTTTAGATCTTGAGGTCCCGGGTTCGGATTGGGGATTTTATTCGTTCGGGGATTGGGTGTTTGTGTAGTCGTCATCTTTTCATCTCATCTTCATCGACGCGCAAGTCGCCGAAGTGGTGTCAAATAGAAAGACTTGTACTATGCCACCAAACAACCCGAGATGGGTTCTTCCAGCCGATTATGCCATATGATCATTTCGTAATGCCAAAGCTGTAACTGCAGAGTACTGGGATAATTTCTGTCTTTCTCATCGGTTCAGCGTCCCTTCAGCTAGAAACATCACAGCATAAATTATTCAGTCTGTGCCTAGAGTAAGCAGTTACGGGGACCAAAGAAAAATTTGGAAAATGAACCGACGTTCAGGGATAGAAAGAAAGGTTCAGGTTTAACGTCCCGTCGACGACAATGTCATTAATAACGGGGACTGAAGAAGGACTTCAAATTGGTCGTGTTTTTTTTCCTCCTCCAAAAGAACGATTCCAGCATTTGCCTTTAGTGACAGGAAAACAACGAGAAGCCTACATCTGGAACACTGGACGGATATTTGAAATAACGTCTTACTAAGGTGAATCCTGTGTCTTACCACTGCGTCACCTCGCTCGGTACAACCGGAACGCCAGAAGCAGATTTGAAGCGCTGTCCTCCCAAAAACGAGTCTATTGTCTGACAAGTGCCCCCCTCCCCTCCCCCCCCCCCCCTCCCTCTACAGTCTGTGAGAAGTTCAGGAAGAAGAAATAAAAACTTTAATGTTTGTAGATGACGGATATGGACATTATTTGTTTGATTGTAAGAAAAAGAAACAACTATAGCGGTCCTTATGACGTCATTTATTGCGCAGCTACCAGTTTCGGCGCTTCAATGCGCCATATTCAGGCCATAGTTGACGCTTAAGGGGTTATCACGATCCATAAATGCGATGCATTAGCGGCCAACTGGTTTACTCAGACGTTCTTTAACTGTGAAGTTGTCTCTCCAACAATCATCTGAGTTGACAGTTCTTATTTTGTACTACTGCAAAATTACTGAACAAAGTAAAATTTCAGTGACTGCTAATGAAAACAGACGTCCAAAGTCATTCGAAAGAGTTTTAGAACTAACTCTGAGTAAGCTTTGTGCTAGAAGATGGAATAGTTTTTACATGCCGCTCAATTTTTTTCTGAAGAAGACCATGATTTGAATGTCCTATATCGTTATCCTGAAATAAAAGTGATTTCAGGAGATATAACTTACCACCACCATCTTTGCACATGTAGAATCTACTTTTAGTATGCCACAATGGCAAATTTCGAAAAAAAAAACTTTCTGACGAGATATTTGCTCTGGAAACTAATTTCAATGCAACAAAATGTACATTTGTTTACTAAATGACCAAAAAAACGGAGTAATATATGTCATTGTATTTCAAATTTATCTATAATTCGTAACAGTTTTTATTCACAAATGACGAATAAATGTTTTTATTCATGTAAATGAATGATATTTTGAATAAGTATTTTTATTTGTTATTCAAGAGTAACGACTAATAATTTTTAGCTGTATTCGTTATTCATCATACGAATAAATTTTGTCCAATTCTGGCTAATGACATTATAATAGACGGCAAAGGACTAGAAATATCAGAAGAATGCTGTGGATAGCGTCTTGAAAACGTGTTGTAAGAAGAACAACAGTAAAAGTAATGGAGTCTAGTTCAGTTACTTAGCTATTACCTGAGAAATTAAAATTACGAAACGAGACTTTGAAGCTAGTAGACGAGCATTATTTGTGCAACAGACAAGCTGAAGATGCCAGAAGTAAAGACGATTTAAATGTAGAATGGCGTTATCAGGAAAAGCTTTCTTGAAAACGACAAACACGTTAACATCAAATATGCGTATTTTCAAAAGAATTTATTTGGAGCATAGCCCTACATGGAAATGGAACGGGGATGATGAAACAATACAGACAATAAGAGAATACAAGCTTTAGAAAAGACGACGTTACGATACGATGCGACATTTTTGCAGTGCCTGTGTTGTTCAGAATGCAATGTTCCTTCGAACATGCAAGCATGTCCGAAGGCGACGACTACACCCATTATGATACACACGAAATTTATTCGCAGTTGCGAATATGGAGAACCATCAGCTGTATAATGGAACGACGACAACGAAAATTTGTGCCGAACCGGGACTCGAATCGAGATTTCCGCCTTATAGCGAGTGGTCGCCTTACTATTAGGCTAGCCGAGCACGACTCACGTCAGACCAAAACTTCTGTATGTCGTCAACTATGTGTCTGCAACTAGTACCCGCACACCCACTATGTACATTCCTGTACAGGGGAGACATTTTAATTGAAAGTCGTTTGACCGGTGTCGGCTGATAAATATGATACTGTAGTGCCTGTGTTGTTCAGAAGTAAGATACAATTTTCCTTCAGACATACACCATACGCACTGCAGTATCGTATCTGCCGACATCGGACAAGCGACTTTCAATTGGAACGTCTCACCTGTAAGGGAATATACATTGTGGATGTACTAGTGCAGGTTGTTGACACATGGTTGACGACATATGGAAATTTGCGTCTGACCGTCAGTCGTGCTCACATAGCCTAATGGTAAGCCTCCCGCTCGCAACAAGCGATAAATCGCGGTTCGAGGCCCCGATCGGCACAGGTTCTCATCCTAGTTACTCCATTATACAGCTGATGGATGTCCATAATCGCAACTGCGAATACATTTCATGCAGTTTAGAAATGAAGTGCTGCTGAAAAACATTAAAGATTAGATGGATAGATCAGACAACTGATGAAGAAGTACTGAATCGGATTGAGGAGAAAATACAGGAAATACCGGGTGATCAAAAAGTCAGTATAAATTTGAAAACTTAATAAACCATGGAATAATGTAGATAGAGAGGTAAAAATTGACACACATGCTTGGAATGACATGGGGTTTTATTAGAACAAAAAAAAAAAAAAAAAGTTCACAAAATGTCCGACAGATGGCGCTGGACAGCAAAAACTGCTACCGTGACGGGTGAGAGGTACGCCGAAATGTTACAGAATCGCATCATCCCCAGCCTGGCTGATAAACACCTGCTGAAACGTACGATGTTTACGCAGGATGGCGCTCCACCCCATATTGCTAAACGAGTGAAAGATCTCTTGCGCGCGTCGTTTGGTGATGATCGTGTGCTCAGCCGCCACTTTCGTCATGCTTGGACTCCCAGGTCCCCAGACCTCAGTCCGTGCGATTATTGGCTTTGGGGTTACCTGAAGCCGCAAGTGTATCGTGATCGGCCGACATCTCTAGGGATAATGAAACACAACGTCCGACGCCAATGCTTCACCATAAATCTGGACATGTTTTACAGTGCTGTTCACAACATTATTCCTCGACTGCAGCTATTGTTGAGGAATGATGGTGGACATATTGAGCATTTCCTGTAAAGGACATCATCTTTGCTTTGTCGTACTTTGTTATGCTAATTATTGCTATTCTGATCAGATGAAGCGCCATCTGTCGGACATTTTTTGAAATTTTGTATTTTTTTTGGTTCTAATAAAACCCCATGTCATTCCAAGCATGTGTGTCAATTTGTACCTTTCTATCTACATTATTCCATGATTTATTCAGTTTTCAAATTTATGCAGATTTTTTGATCACCCGATAGCTCCATGAAATAAACTTACTAAATGAAGGTATAGTAATGAATAACCCGGAACGTCTTCCGAAAATCGTATTGAGTTGTCCCTCAGTCTTGACAACTGCCGCATCGCAATTAAAGTACATAAAATTACGGGTTGAATAATCTCTCCTCCGACACCTCATCCCTATTGTAATGGCAAAGACAAGTTACACAGAACCTTAAATTTCTGTGGTACTTAGCCAGTAACCTGGATGAGAGATTAAACTTCTCGACACACACTAATTTGTGGTACGAAGCGAATGTATGGGCACACAGACTAAGCTGGTGGATGACATACGGTCTATGTTGTGACTGCCGCTTGCAGTTCTCCTCAGATGTCTTTAGTATATTAAGTGATGCACTGCAAATTGTCTTTGCGGTTCAGTCTCTTGAGCTATTATTGAGCTATTATGAGTCCACTTGTCACTATGACGTTCCACCCCTTCCGGCCTGGATGCCTGCACTAACACAGTCTGGAAGGCTGGTATTAAGCCGTTGTTTTCTGTCCTGAGGCAAGCTGGCCCACAACTGTTGTAACTGGTGCTTGCTATCCTAGATACTGCCACTGGGATGGAGCTAACGTCAGCACTGCCTTCACACATATTCTATCGAGGACAGTTCTGGGGATTTTACTGGCAATGGGAAGACCTCATCATCTCACAGACAGTGCACAGAGACATGTGCCATATGTGGACGACCGTTGTCCTGTTGAAATATGACACCACAATATTGCTGCACTAGAGTAACGTATTGCTGTGTCGTTCGAACAGGACACAGCCAGGGCAAAAGCACCACAGGCAAAAAGATGCGAGCTGGTGCCAGTGCCACAGCGACTCGCCATCAGCGCCACGGGCGGCTCTCAAGATGAAGATATAGACTTCGCCTCGGCCGACTGCCAATCGCCGACCGAGTACAATTCGCCAATGACCGGACGACAACGGACAGAAGCCTATTCGGAAGATAGAAGAGCAGCTCTCGCCCCAGTTATAGATCATCGTCCAGGGTTGACTTAGACAGGTGACAGGGAACGTTGTTTAGGGAACTCTTAGAAGTGAATAGACAGGTGCTGTAAATTCAGAACAGGTTGCTCCCACAGAACAACAGTGTGCAGTTATTCAGAACACTAGTTCTCCTGTGCAACGTCTCTCTAATAAATGGTATGTACCTTTAGTGATTGCAGGCCATAAAGTAAAACTTCAATTAGATATAGGTGCATCAGTGTCCTTGTTAAACTATGAAATTGTTAGGAAAGCCAAAACTGTGTCAATCTACAAATGCGCGTACAGCGTACAATGGCCAGAACATTTCCGTGATAGGAACATTTAACATTGCGGCCACGTATCAGAATCTGTAGAAGATAGCTTCCTTTCAAGTGGTACGAAGTAGACGAACAGTTAAAATTTTTGGTCTCGATTTGTTTGACTTGTTTGGACTAAACATTGTGGCCAGTGTGCTAGCTGTGTCTCATTTCAATTCAAGTGACAGTGTTGCTAAGGTCTGTGACGAATTTCAGGAATTGTTTGCTCCTGGCGTAGGTATAGCCAGTAACTTTGTAACGTACGTCATACTTAAAGACAACGCACAGCCGTGTTTTTTCAAAGCACGTGCAGTGCCTCTTGCACTTCGTGAACAGGTTACACAAGAACTGGCTCACTGGCAAGAAAATAGCATAATCGCAACAATCTCTGCAAGTCAGTGGCCTTCCCCAGTAGTTTATGTTCGCAAACCACCAGGAAAAATTGGGATTTGTGCTGATTTCAAAGTCACTGTCAGTCTTCGGAAAGCTGTGGGTACTTATCCATTGCTTCGCTCTGACGAGCTCATGGATCGTTGAAGGACCAGGTCGCTATTTTTCAAAATCTGACCCTTGCGATGCCTACCTTCAGATTCCTCTTGATGAATCTTCGCAAAATGTGTTTGACGTCTATACACATTTACGACTTTTCAACTTCCTTCCCTTGGCTTTTGGTAGTGCATCAGCACCTGCCATTTCCCAACGCCATCTAGAATAGCTGACTACTTCTGTACGTTCATGTACAAGTTACCTGGACGACACTGTAGTTGCTGGCCGCACAGCAGAACAACATCTTGCCAACTTGCGCACTTCATTTCAAGTTTTGTCTGAGGCTGGACTCAAGTGTAATAAGGAAAAGTGCGTCTTTTTCCAGTCGGAAGTAGATAATTTATGTCATGTTATCAATTCTGAAGGTATTCATACGACAAGCGCACATTTGCAAGCAAGACGTGATCTCAAACTGCCTCAGAATGTCATAGAATTACAATCTGTCTTAGGGAAGCTCAGTTATTACATTCGGTTCATCCCTAACGCGGCTCCCTTGCATCGCCTTCGCCGCAAAAGTGTTCCTTTTGTTTGGTCCCAAGATTGTGACACAGCCTTTCAGAAACTGAAAGCGACATCGCTCAGTGATCGATGCTTGGTTCATTTCTATCCAAACAAACCTGTCATTTTGGCCACGGACGCATCGTCCTATGGCGTTGCTGCTGTTTTGTCACACCGGACTGGCTCGTCAGGCAGGCTTCTAAGCTTCTGAACAAAACTCAGCATAACTATTCCCGTGTAGAAAAGGAAGCTCTCGCCATCATTTTAGGAGTGACTAAATTTCACCAATACCTATATGGCTGAAAGTTTTATTTGGTCACAGACCACAGCCTTTTGCAGTCACTCTTCAATCTGCCCAAACCGATTCCTATTAGTACTGCTCAGAAATTGCAACGTTGGGCTCTTTTTCTCTCCCAATACTGGTACGAGATCATTTATCGGCCCATTTCCAAGCATGGGAGTTCAGAAGCTCTCTCACGCATGTCGGCCGGTGTGGCCGAGCGGTTCTATGCCCTTCAGTCTGGAACCGCGCGAGCGCTACGGTCGCAGGTTTGAATCCTGCCTCGGGCATGGATGTGTGTACTGTCCTTAGGTTAGTTAGGTTCAAGTAGTTCTACGTTCTAGGGGAATGATGACCTAAGATGTTAAGTCCCATAGTGCTCAGAGTCATTTGAACCATCTCTGAAGTCTACTATGGGACCTGATGCTGACTTCGACATTTCCGTAGCAGCACGATTTCAAATTTGTACACAAGAAACTGACATTGTCGAGCGGTTTCCCCTGGATTATCGCAAAGTAGCGCAAAGCACTTTTTCCGATCCCGATTTGCAAATTTTGCTCCAAAACACTCGTACCGGGTGGGCATCTTCCATCAAGCACGTTGTTTTCCCCCTTGTTCGTCGAAATTTTGCGCGTCGACATGATCTTTCTCTTGATCATGGTGTCATTTTGCTACACACAACCAGGACATTCGCGTGTGGTGATACCGAAAGTGCTTCAAGGACATGTACTCAGCTTATTGCATCAAGGTCATCGAGATATTGTCCGCACAAAACAATTAGCGTGCAGACATTGCACATGGTTTGGCATGGCCGCTGAACGGTGTGAAGCGTATGCAGAACATCAGGTCGCCCCTCCACAACGTTTTATTGAGTGGCCCAAGGCAGAGGCGCCTTGGCAGCGTTTACACGTAGACTTGTCTGGCCCTTACTGGAACACACGCTGGTTATTGGTGTCGACGCATAGAGTAAATTCCCGTTTCCTGTTCCCGTGTCATCGATGACATCTCGCTCCACTTCGCAAGCACTTCAGTCCATACTCTGCATCGGAGATCTGCCTGAATCGCTCGTCACTGACAACGGTCCTTAATTTGTCTCTGTGGAATTTGAAGATTTCTGTACAGCGAACGGCATACGCCATCTCGCTTCAGCACCATTCTACCCACAATCGAATGGTGAGGCTGAACGTTTTGTTCGCATGTTGAAACAGCAAATGGACAAGCTTTGCTTGCATCATCCACGCGAACAAGCCTTGATCCGCTTCTTGTCCACTTATAGCTCCCAGCCCCGCAACGGTCGTTCGTCTACCGAGTTGCTACATGGGCGACGCCACGGCACACTCTTGCATTTGCTCCATCCTCCGCTCCGGTCGGCGCCTACAGATTCTAGTCAGCCGACGTATCAGATTGGCCAACCAGTGTTTTACAGAATCTATGGCAGAAAGAAGTCATGGGAGCAGGGCATCATTACTAATTCAATTGATTTGCGTATGTTTCAGATTCGAGGTCCTGATGGATTGCAGAAGTGGCACCAAAATAAAATTCGCCCTTGTCACTTGCAAAGTTGTGCCGCTTCTCGTATGTTCAGATTCCTCACCTTCCCGGTCGACGCAACTTAAGCACCATCTATCAGAGTGGTATTACGCGACGCTGTTTCCGGACCTCGAGCCGATGGACATCGATCTGACGCCTCAGCCGTCCAGTGCGGACGTCCAGTGGTGCCTGCCACCCCATCACCACTGGGTCAACCCAGCGCCGAGACCCACCAACGAGCCTCCAGTTAGGAAGACGCCTTTGCGAATTCACACCATCAAGAAGATGCCCTGCCGATGGGTGCTGGGACGCACCGTGTGTGTCGTTTTCCGGCCAGTGTTCCCTCGCAGTCTCAAGACGGATATCGGGGTGCGAGCAGGTACTCGTCATCGACTACAGCAACAGTTGCCTCTCCAACACTGGTGCCAAACCCACTTACCATCGGTATAGTGCTCGTCTGTACGTGACGACGGTGCGGCGATTTGGGGGGTAAGGAGTGCTGTGTCGTCCAAACAAGACACAGCCAGGACAAAAGCACCACAGGTGCAATGATAGACTGCACTGGCCAGTCAGCTGGTACAGCTAGCTGCAGTGGCGTGACCACGTAAAAAGAGACGAGCAGAGGAGCAATGCGACTACGAATGTCATTTAATTTTTAAGCAGAATGAAACAATATACTGCAAATCTCCCACAATACGCTCCTTAGACGACTAGATTAAACCCGCAACACGTTATCGTTTTTAGCTAACGTACTATTCTAATTAAAAACAAGAATGACGAAAATTCCCAACTTAATCATAGGGTAATTTTTCTGCGTAAGCTGTGTGTAACGTAAGAGAGTATTGAAGGATTCCATCGTATAGTTAAATATTGAAGCCACTGAAGGTATTACTTACAGTCAGTCGTCTGGTAATCCCTTAGCTCCTTCCCTATCCGAATCCGACAAATACATTTCAATTCTGGAAGTGTCACCTGCTAAGTTGGTAACGAGCCCATCAACAAGAGAATCCACGAAGCCAACCAGGCGCAAAATTTTCTATTCTTCTTTTATGACGAGCCATTCTATATCCCTCCAGCGTTCGGCACTGACGTGTGAAAAAGCTGCGTGCGTTGGCTCCAGTACGTCCGACAGCTGAGCAGTCTGTTTAGTTCTCGGGAAAAATCCCGCAGCTTGGCTCCAGATCAGTAAAAAAAAAAAGGGTCAACTGGAAGGATAGATAGTGCAATGCTTACATCAGGTTTATTCTTATGATGAACGGATTATTAAAAAAATGGTTCAAATGGCTCTGAGCACTATGGCACTTAACATCTGAGGTCACCAGTCCCCTAGAACATAGAACTACTTAAACCTAACTAACCTAAGGACATCACACACATCCATGCCCGAGGCAGGATTCGAACCTGCGACCGCATCGGTCGCGCGGTTCCAGACTGAAGGGCCTAGAACCGCTCGGCCACACAGGCTGGCCCAAATCAGTTCTGCTGGGTTTGTATTGTAATGGTACAGTAGCAAACGTAAAAATGCAGAATTTGTATGATGTGCTCGATGCTGTGAAAATGATTCTTTTTCATGTTTCTACGATACTTATCTACCTCTGTGGTATAAGACGATGGACATAGTCCAGATAAAGAGGATTTGGTGTTTCATTTTTGCCATAAAAATTAAATTGTTATATTTTCCTATTTTAAACAACTTTTATGGACTGGAACAGTCTTTCTTAAAACATTAAGAATTTGTGTTTGAAATGGAAACAGGAATTTCGCGTCCAATATGTAATTAGAAACAAGAAGGCATGCATTATTCATAAAAAATGATGATGAGTTTTATAATTGCGAGATGCAGGTATTTCAAACTGAAGGAGAAATAAATGATACTGGGAAGATTTGAACCAACGCACAAACACCCCGGTGTCAGTTACAGTCCATTAAGCTGCCAACTGCGCTACATGTTCAACGTGGTTTTTATTGCCGATTGTAGTATATATACCGCCGGGAAAACTTCAAAGCCGATTATCTCCGTAAATTCATGAAAAACGTTAAGAACAGCTTGCTTCTTCGCAGTTTTTAATTATGTTTCACGCGCGTGTTTCACTACGAAACAGAGAGCATCCTCAGCCATTTTCATACTGCGCAGTAACAGCGCGACAATCAGAGTACAACACTGCAGAGGCTGTTACTGTACACGATTTTTGAAATAAAAATTACGTAGCTAAAGGGTGATTAAGGAAAACGTTGATGGCTGTTACTACATTAGAATATCTTAAAATTTCATGTAACGTAACTTGGTAATAAAATACCTAATACATAAGTAGGACCTACTTCCAAGAGCGTAACAACACCAGTGTATGTGTGCAACGGCTTCGGACCAATCATCGCGTTTGTGTTCGTTTAGATCAGGTTTATTCTTACGATGAACGGATTATGGTCGCTAAGATAAGTAAACCTTTTAACTCATTTGTGTGACTTTGTTACTAATTTATGGGAGTGTTGTAGAATCTTCGTTCAATCCTGTCCTGTTAAATGACCCTGGGCCATAGTTGTGTAATAGTGGTAGGGAAAACTTGTCTTAGCGGTGTACTGCATCGGAAGCCGTTTCAAGAACTCACAAACTCGGCCTTCCGTAACACCAGTGGCATCTCAGCCTTCACAGCAGTAGCGACGAGATCTTTACAAAACTGGCGACAAGGGTTTACAAAACGCATGAGGACGCAGAATGGCGGCGATGTAGCGATGTGCCTTCAGGGTTCCCTCAGCCACTACCAGTCATGACCTGCAGCCATATCTGATGGCTTCCCAATCCATGACGCCAGGAGTAACTCCGCTGCACCTCTCCAAAACTTTTGAAGAATAGGACCTCTCTCCACACAGTCTACACGCCCGCCAACAACGGTCATCAAGGTTAGTACAGAGTCGCGATGCATCACTGAATATAATGTGATGCCACTCATCAGTAGTCCATGCTTCCTGGTAAAGACACCAATGCTAACGCAACTGTTTGTGTTGTAGTGTGAATGGCAGCCTACGCATGGGATTGTAATTCCCTAATCAGGCTTCTGCTAGTCTACGATCAATGGCTACGGATGACACAGAATGATGAAGGGAATCAGTCAGTTGTTCTTAGATGGCAAGCGCAGATGTGGAGGGGTTCTGATGTTTCCTTTACAGTGGTCGAAGTGGTCTTCTGAACCCTGATGACAAGTATGCCCACCCCCACGTTCCCATATAGTCCAGTATCGAGTAACTGTCACATCCGAATGCCCAACAAATCTGGATGCTACAAGACCTGGCCCCAAATAGATACCCACAATGAGTCCTCTTTCAGAATCTGTCAAGTGCTGATAACCCTGGCCCACACAAGTATGCAGCATCTCCATGTCTTACAGAGTGAACAGTGGACATCTAATGCTGTTCAAGCCACTTACACACAGTACCAAGCCTGGTAACAGTATTAAACACGAACAACACTAATGCTCTCTGTTGGCCTTTCTACATGTGATAGGGAACTACAACTCTAATAATTTACCTCCCCTTTAATTGTGTGTACATGTGCAAAGCTATATTGACATCTGACCATGTTTATTGGGTGCTTCACTTTATTTTTCAGGTAGCGTATAAATATACAGGTACTTCAAATTTGATGTTTCGTCTCCACACGTGCGAAGTTTCAAACAATTCTGACAGATGGGAGGGATGTAGTTAACCATCAAAATGGCGTCCAAGCAAGACACTCATCACAAACAACGTGCTGTAATTTAATTCCTGATTGCAGTGAATGTTGTAACAGTGACCGGAACGGTCGCGGGGTTGAAGTGACGGAAAACGCGGCGGGACCCGCGGAGCGGCCCGCGAACAACAACACAACGGGAGAGGATGGACACGACCAACGAAGGACAGAATGAACAACAAGACCGAAACAACGGAGTAACAAGAAAACCTAACAACCACGTCCACTCGTACACAGAACAAGAAAATAAATAAGCTGTCTAATGCGAGGCGATGTGTCCAGAGACGTACGGAAGGTTAGACTGGCTGTCTGAGATTTTTTTTCTTTATTGTAATTTTCATACCTATATAGATACATAGGTAGGCTGGTAGCAGCATCGTACGCTGCTCTTCAGCCTTCGATTTTCCAATGAGAAAAACAGTAAGAAGATACATAATTGTTAGAGTGACGGGTAAAAACCAGTAGACATGCAAAAATACAAAACACGGAGCCGTCCACACTCGATGAAAATTACACTGAAACACGTTGGCACGGCGCACAAACACTGATGATTCGACGGCACAGGTGAACGTAGGAGTGTGACGGTGAACACTAACACAAACACGACGGCACACACACGAGAAACTGATGGCGATGATCTCTGGCGCGCGAATGTCCACGTAACGTGTGCGAGTCTTGGTACCTGCCAAGAGGGGAAGAGGGGTGAGGGGGAGGGAGAGGGGAGAGCAGAGATTCCATGGCAGAGGAGATGGGAGGAGGAGTAGAGGGATGGGGGTAGGGGAAGCCTGGGGGAGGAGTCGGGAGAAAGGGAGGAGGGAGGGAAGGGGGAGAGAAGGGAGAGAGGGTGCCCAAAGGAAACAAACACAGGAAGAGGGAGGGAGGATCAAAGTTGGTAGGAGGGGTAGATAGAGGGGAGGAGGGCATCATCAGGGAGGGGGAGCTGGCGGAAGCCACCTTGGGAGAGGGTGTGGAGAGTGGAGAGATGGAGAGCAGGTGGGACATGGAAGTACAGGCGCGGCAGCGGACGGGGGTGGGAGAGGATGGAAGAGATCAGCGGGTGAGGAGGATCGAGTTTGCGGGAGGTGTAGAGGATCCGTATCCATTCGAGGAAATGGAGGAGGTGGGGGAAGGGAATTAGGTCATACAGGATCCGCGTGGGGGAGGGGAGACAGATGCGATGGGCGAAGCGAAGAGCATGGTGTTCCAGGATCTGAAGGGATTTGTAAAAGGTAGGGGGAGCAGAGATCCAGGCAGTGTGGGCATAGCAAAAGATAGGGCGAATGAGGGATTTATAGGTATGGAGGATTGTAGAGGGGTCCAGACCCCAAGTTCAGCCAGAGAGGAGTTTGAGGAGACAGAGGTGGGAGAGTGCCTTGGCTTGGATCGTCCAGAGGTGGGGGGTCCAGGAGAGGCGACAGTCAAGGGTGACACCAAGGTACTTAAGGGTGGGGCTGAGGGCGATAGGACGGCCATAGATGGTGATGTAGAAGGCGAGGAGGCGGAAGGAAGGAGTGGTTTTGCCTACTATGATCGCCTGGGATTTGGCAGGATTCACCTTAAACAACCACTGATTGCACCAAGCGGTGAACCGGTCAAGATGGGATTGGAGAAGGTGTTGGGAGCGCTGCAGGGTGGGGGCAAGGGCAAGGAAGGCAGTGTCATCGGCTTACTGGAGAAGGTGAATGGGGGGTGAAGGCGGCGGCATGTCCGCCGTATACAAGAGGTACAGAAGAGGGGAGAGGACGGAACCCTGGGGTACACCGGCGGAGGGGAAAAAGGTGTAGGAATCCATGTTGTGGATGGTGACATAGGTAGGACAGTGGGAAATAAAGGAGCCGATCAGACGGACGTAGTTAATAGGAAGGGCGAAGGTTTGGAGCTTGAAGAGGGGACCAGAATGCCACACGCGGTCATAGGCTCATTCAAGATCAAGGGAGAGGAAGATAGCGGAACGACGGGAATTAAGCTGTTCGGAGAGGAGATGAGTGAGGTGAAGGAGAATGTCATCGGAAGAGCAGGACGGCCGAAAGCCACACTGGGTAATGGGAAGGAGGCGGTGCTGGCGGAGATGCTGGTGGATACGTTGGGTGAGGATGGATTCCAGGACCTTGCTGAAGACCGAGGTAAGGCTGATGGGATGGCAGGAGGAGACAGCGGATGGCGGTTTACCAGGTTTAAGGAACATCAGGATATGGGAGGTTTTCCACAGGTCGGGGTAGTAGCCGGTTGACAGGACTACACTGTAGAGCCTGGCCAGAGTGGAGAGGAAAAAGGCAGGAGCTTCAAGAAGGTGACGATAGGTGACACGGTCGTGACCAGGAGCAGTGTTGCGTTTCGTGCGGAGTGTAGCAATGAGATCCTGTGTAGTGATAGGGGCATTGAGTCCTGTGTGTGCAATGTTGTCCAAGTACTGGAACCCAGGGGCGAGGGGAGGGACGCTGGCTGAGCGAGAGGCAGGCGCTTAAGTACTCTATCGGGGACGCCGCTATTGGCCGCTGGAACCACATGTTCCACTGTGGCGCCCTCACACTAAATGTGGGCCAGAAGGCGCGCGCCGCGACGGCTTACGGTGCGATGGTACAGAGACCTCTAGGGGTTTCGACGTCCATGACGTCTGGCAGGGATTCAAATTCCGAGGCGCGCGGCACCAGAGTGAACATCCATAAAACGTTGATATGCTGTTGATAGTAATGTTGCATTTGATAGTTTTGTTGGACGATGGGTAAAGAACATTAAAGCATCAAGAATTAGAGAAACTGAGATCCAAGGTCAGCCACGTTCTGGACACCGTGTCACAGCTACTGCTTCTGACATCGTGAATTGTGCTGATGCCATTATTCATGCAGACTAGCGCATCACAACTCGACAATTGTCTCTACAGCTATCAGCCGGCATTAGAAGTACATGTCTGATGACTGAGACTCTTAAACAATGGAAATTCCAGGTAAGAATATGAACAACATAGGAAAAGATAGACTGCTACTTACTGTAAAGATAATACGCTAAGTTGCAGACAGGCAGAATTAAATGATATTTGCACATAAGCTTTTGGCTGCAGCCTTCGTTCTAGCAGCGTGGCCAAAATGCAACTATCGCAGCCTCAACCTAAGGTAACATACTGTGCCTACACTCTCCACCCAACAGTTTTTCCCCTTCTGTCCTATCATCTTCTCCCCCATCTGCCACACTGTTTCTTTACCACCTTCTGCCAATGCACCAGCCCATCTTTCCCCACTTCTCTTCTTTTTGCTCTGTTTTCTCCACCTTTACAGTAAGTAGCAATATATCTTTTCCTACATTGTTCATCGAGACTCTTAGATATTCAAAGTGTACACAAGATGGGCCCCATCAATTCTCACAATAGGCTGCAGGAGTCAAGGAAAAGACATTTCATCTGAACTGTTGGAGCAGTTTGAAACCAATGAAGAGGCCTTTCTGTCACAGATCATTAAATGTGACAGAATGTGGCTGCATCGTTTTCACCCTGAAACAAAAAGGCAGTTACAGGAGTGCCAGCACCCCCAATCACCAACAAAGAAGAAATTCAAGGCAGCTCGCTTTTGCTGGCAAAGTCAGGAGGATAGTATTTTGTGACAGTGATGGTGTCATTCTTGTGGATGCCTTGTCAAAAAGATCAACACCAGTTCAGAAGCATACGAGGTGTGATTGGAAAGTTTTAACAATGGGCCTGTAATTGTACAGTGGTGGTGCTTACATGCTATTGAGATGCATCTCCTTCAAAATAATCCCCCCCCTCTGGCTAAATGCACCGACGCCAACGGTGTTTCCACTTTGGGAAACATTCCTGGAAATCTTTATCCTGAAGTGTGTTAAGGGTGCTCTCTCTATTTGCCTAGATGTCTTCAACCGAGTCAAATCGCTTCTCTTTCACTGAAAATTTCGAATTAGGAAACAAGCAGAAGTCCACAGGGGCCAAATCAGGGGAATATGGTGGTTGTGGAAGTACAGGAATTTTGAATTTGGTCAAAAATTCAACGATGGAGAAGGCGCGATGAGCTGGAGCACTGTAATGGTGTAGCACCCAACTCCTGTCTTTCCACAATGCAGGCCTATTCTTCTGCACCTTTTCGCACAAACGCTCAAGGGCAGATTTGCAGTATTCCTGGTTCATTGTTTGTCCTCCAGGTGTAAATTCATATGCACAATACTGGCAGAACCGAAAAAAGTCACCAACATTGTTTTTACCTTCAACCGACTTTGCCGTGCTTTTTTCGGTTGTGGTGAACCTGGGGTCTTCCACTGTGAAGACTACACTTTGGTTTCAGGATCATATCCATATACCCACGATTCGATAGCTCTAATTATCCTGTTTAAAAAATCTGGGTCCTTTTAGTCCTCAGTATTGTTTCTGGTTACCTGACAACACTTTCGGAATGAATTTTGAGGACACTCGACGCATGCTCAGATCTTCAGTTAAAATTGACTGAACTGCATAGAAACTTAAATTAAGTTCATCAACCAACTCCCTAATTGTAAGTCTACAATGAGAGCGCATTAAGTTGTTAACTTTCACAACATTTTCATTCGTTTTTGAGGTAGAAGAACGGCCAGACCGTGCTTCATCTTCAAATGATTCGCAGCCATTTTTAAATCTGTTGAACCAGACAAAAACATTTGATAGGTTCATACTATTATGTCCAAAAGCTGCTTTTAATAGTTCTTAAGTCTGAGGAGCTGATTTCCCGGTTTTAAAACAAAATTTCACACAAACTCGTTGCTCCGTTTTTACGCCCATTTTCACTCAGACAGAATCCAGCAGGAAGCCCTAATGGGTCCGCACTCAACCATCTACCACAACGAACTGAATGAAGGAAACACAGTTTCCTGTCAAAGGGCATTCAAGGACAAGGCAATGACTCACTCCATACCCTATGTGTACCTGCCCGCCAAACCAGTAAGCAGTAGCGGATCTATTCTTCAAACTTTCCAATCATACATTGTATGTGACGACTGAACAAACTCAAGACTGTGACGTTTTCGATCTCACAAGAATCCAAAAGAAATCTTGCCACAACATGGTAATGCATGCCTGCACACAAATCTCAGAATCCAGGAACACATTGTCAAATTGGATTGGATAACATTACCCCATCCAACCTGCAGCCCACACTTGGCACTTTCGGACCTCCATCTGTTTGGGTCTCTTAATGATTCTAGACAGGGGTACACCTTGAAGAGGATGAGAGCATATTCATGCAGTGAAAGGATGTATAAGAATACAGGACAAAAGTTTGTACGTACATACTCTTACGCACCCCTGGCATGAGGCTGTGGAATTTGATGGAGTACGTATCAAAATAGTATATATTAAAGATATATTGACTGATATTGTTATCAAATTTTAACTGTTAATAATGATGTTATGAGAAAAAAATTGTGGCGCATTATTTATTGAGTGGCCTTCGGATCTTGGCGACAGTGATATGACTACTCAGCCACTGGATTGCAAACATATTCTTTGTCTTGAGACGCCAGGGAGACATTTCAAATGGTAGTAATTACCTACTGAGCTTCACGACTATTTGCTGTGTTACGTTCTACATCCAGAATATTTGCGCAGCCTATGGAATGACCTGATCACATTCATCTGGAGTGTAAAATTCACGGCCGGCCGCAGTGGTAGAGAGGTTATAGGTGCTTCAGTCTGGAACCACGCAACCGCTACGGTCGCAGGTTCGAATCCTGCCTCGAGCATGGATGTGTGTGATGTCCTTAGGTTAGTTAGGCTGAAGTAGTTCTAAGTTCTAGGGAACTGTTGACCTCAGATATAAAGTCCCATAGTGGTCAGAGCCATTTGAACCATTTTTGTAAAATTCATGAAACGCCATTAGCAGAGAGGGCACACCTGTCTACGAGGCACGGAGGGATGGAGCAAAATTTAGGTTCCTGAACACAATAGTCGTTCTTTTCTTTTTTGGGTGGCGTCCAAAATACAATGTGCAATTGTAACACCACAGACAGGCTATTGTAAAGAGAAGAGAGACTTTATTGATTTACAAACACGCGACCGCGGACGCACAAGCGGCTGCTAAGGCCGGGTCATATTCGTGGTGACAGCTAAAATCAGCTTGACAGGAGCACGTGGAGGGCCAGTTTCACTCTATACTCCACAGATGGGGTTATCTCTGGACTTCCATCGGCTGCTAAGGCGACCGTGTGACCGGGAAAACCCGTCCGTTAGGCAGCACAATGGCTGCTCGTTTCTATGGCATCCAGTGCAAAATGAAAGCTTACCCCCAATTAATTTACATTGAACTATGTGTGTCACCGAAGCGCAAAAAATGGGCTATTACGCGTGTGAAGACGCGCCTTCGATATCCGCATTAGTTTATAAGTTATTGTAAGGTAAATGTTGCAAATGGTTCTTGAACTGAAAAGTGAATATGGCGGCAACAAAATATACAATTGCAACAAACGAAGTGTCTACGGATACATCCTGTAGAACTCTATCGGAGTGTGATAGTAAATTTACTGAAATTATTCGAATGAGACGCCGAAAAGTGGATTTCGCACAATTAAAAACAGATTTTCTTACCAAATATATAAAGAAACATTAAAAGTAGTAGCAGCATAAATATAAACGTTCGATGTATAGGAAATTATTGAACCTATAATTCAAGTTGATTGTTAATATTTACACTTATAAATCCGAAAATGGAGGAAAACCGTAGAAATTATTGCTTATCAATAAATTATAGCAGATAAAAGAAAATGATAACAGCATAATATTTCTTGGAAAATTTCTGTGTGACTTGATGTGTCATAAGTGAATAAAACGTTAAAATTAAGAATACCAGCAATTATTCATGTTCAGTGATTGCACTGACCTCAGTGGTACTTTACTGAGGTTTCTTGGGTGAACAACGGCATTTTGGTGGGGGTCTACGAGGTTGGGACGCCGTTGGAGACGGTCAGGCTGTATTATTCCGTATTAGGAGAAAGTTTTATGTGACGAAAAGTAAAACAGCAGGTAGTTTGCATGTGCCATTTTATTAGAATTCCTACATTCGGACAAACAAATTTTTCAGTATCTGATGGACTCGTTATTTTTCAGGGTGCGTGTGATACAACCACACTTAAGATTTCAATGTGTAGCCGTTGTGGAATTTATAGTTTGAAATAGTGTGGAACTTTAATGGTTTTCTAAAGATAACTCATGCAATTAATCGTGGTCTAGTCAGCCGCCTCCAAGATATTAAGACACACGGTCAGGCTCTGAAAATAATTTACTGTGAACTGTGACTTTCGATTTTTCTATGTTCTCATTGGAAATGAACTCGGATTTGTGAAACTTCAAAAATACGTTTGTGCATACGTAGGTTTTGCATAATAAATCATGTCTTTTGTGGAACATGGGGTACGTTGCGACGAATGTGAGTTGGCGCACCATAGACGAAACGCAGCCAAACCTGCAAGTCCACTGCATTTACGAAGTGTTTGTGCTGTGTAATGTGTTTGTAAATCTTTTCGTGCAGTAGCACATAGGAACTCCTGGCTGATATAGAGCTTGTGAACTGTTTGATTTTCGGTGAGTTGATGAGAGAGATTGTATTTTATTTCGTCATCCACACCACATGCACATTCCCACATAACCCTTACGGTCGCAGCAAATAGCTAATGTGTGCCAAGGGCAGAACAATACGACTATTCGTGGAGGAAGAGAGCAATCGTTTTATACCAGGATAGAATCTAATAATTAAACTAATGTAGTGATATTGCTCCAGTAAATCATCGGCTTGTCTTTGGAACCTTGATAGGGAGACTGCAGCTTCAGTGTCTACTGTTACACAGATGGTGACACTCGAAGTATTCCAGGCCATCTGACATTTCTGTATTATTATTTTTTCATTCTCCTGTTGTTTTCGAATGTTTCCCGTACCAAATTTTCATTATACCTTCTCACATCATCTAGGATACCTTCCCAGATACTGTTTAGTTCTGCATACTCTGTCAAGTTCCCATTATAGTTTGCTTCAGACTTTTGCCTTCTCTTTGATAGTTTGGTTGTTATGTTTCAGATGTTTCCTTCAAAAAAATAGTTCAAATGGTTCTGAGCACTATGGGACTTAACTTCTGTGGTCATCAGTCCCCTAGAACTTAGAACTACTTAAACCTAACTAACCTAAGGACATTACACACACCCATGCCCGAGGCAGGATTCGAACCTGAGACCGTAGCGTCGGGCGGTTCCAGACTGTAGCGCTTAGGACCGCTCCGCCACCCCAGCCGGCATGTTTCCTTCCTCTACCTGTTTCACATCTTAACATCTTTTGCTGTTTGCCTAAGTGCCCTAGTTAAATAGTTACCCTTTTCGTCTCTGTAGATACAATCTTTATTTTATGAGATTCTGAACTTACGTATATTGTCTTCTTTGTTTTACGCCTCTTTTCTCCCAGCTGCAGTTATACAATATATACAGGGTAGTCAGAAACAGTCTGAAAAGCTGGTAAGGGTGTTGTAGGGTATTGTGTACTGTATTGTGCATTTAAACCGGGGACCTAGAAACGATGGAGATGCTTCGTCCCGCCGTAGCCCTCAGTCGTACAAACCCCACAACAGGCCACAGCAGTCCACCCACCCCGCTGCCGCCCCACACCGAACCCAGGGTTATTGTGCAGTTCGGCCCCCAGTGGACATCCCCCGGGAACGTCTCATACCAGACGAGTGTAACCCCGAATTTTGCGTGGTAGAGTAATTACGGTGTACGTGTACGTGGAGACAGGTTGCAGGGTAGGTTATGCTGGAAAATAACTGTTAAGAAAAAATTGAATACATTGAGCCTTTTCCGAGTTAATTAGCATTGAAGTTAGCCAATCAGGCCATTGCAACCGAAAATTCAAGCGGCCTGCCAGAGACTACGTAGCCAAAAGTGTACTTCGTTTGGTTCCCCAAAACAGAACAATAGAGCGATACAAAACTGGACGTGGGACGGTAATAAGGATCGTATCTGAGCCAAAGGCTGAGGAGCCTCGTGCGCTATCACCTACTCTATGAGAACATCTGACACTATTTGCATCTGTCGGGCCACTTGAATTTCCACGCAAAGGCCGAATTGGATATCTTCATTGGTAATTAAGTCGAAAACGGCGTATCGTATCAAATTTATTTCTCAGCACACTCTACCCTGCAACATCCCTGCAAGCTTTTCAGACTGTTTCTAACCATCTTGTATAGGTTGATACCACCTTCTGTGACTGTAACAAATGTCTTGTTAAGACCATTAGAAGTACGTACACACACACACACACACACACCAGTCAAAAAATATAAACCCATAAGCAGAGCAATAACAGTAGCTTTCACCACCACCAAAACAAAACAAAAGACGAGCGCATCCAGGAATATACAAAACAAAGTACACAAATTGGTGAGACGGCAGTGAACCTGCAGAACATAGAAATGTAAATATATTTCGTCTCAGTGAACGTGCTGTGTCCAAAAGTCTAACACGTATGTGTAGAAGGACGTTAAGAATGATGTAAGAGACAAAGAAACCGTGAGTAGGGATAATAAATTAATACCGTCTATTATAGAAAGTTAAAGCATGAGAATTGTTCATGATCTAACACACAAAATTGTAAGAAAAACCATACCATTACAGTGACCGCTGAAAATGCTTCGAAATTAAACGAAACGAGCTTGGTCATAATAAGACTTTTATTGCAGTCGCAAAATTAGCCTTCATATCTTATTAGCCTACATAACTTATTAGCCCACATAACTTATGCTGAACATGATGTATAATGTGTTATTTGATGACTTTCTGCTACAAAATATATTATCACTATCTACATTTTTGCCTTCCTGACTGCTGAGTTTCTTTCTAGCTTTGTATCACTTGAAACCCTAAAGCTGTTTAGGACAGTCACGTCATGGACTTTGATAAAACAGTTTCAGATAGGCTCCTTTCCTTCTAAAAATGAGGGAGTCCCTGTTCACAAAACAAAGGCTAATCGAGAGGTTTAATGAAATCTTATTTCAACATAACTGAGTAGGTGTAGGATAATTTTGTCATCCTTTGACAGCCAAATCAAATCTCCCTTCTGCAGATGGAAGAGAATAACATGCCAAGTTCAAGAGACAATGAGCGTCGATGTGCTAGCGGTGGTCTTTGCTTCACTAACCCACAATCCAAAGATAAAGTTAAGAGATATTTCCATTGGCGACAGACTGCAAGTAAGTGCTCTATGCGATTATGGCACAGAGATATTTTCACAGCGTATACAAGCTGTGCATTCAGTATCTGGGTCCTCATAATGTGGTATGCGGGATATGGTGAGTAGAGGGCCAAGCACTGTCTTCCTTAATATTAGGGAGTAGTTAGGAATGTGTTTTCTCAACTCATAGTTTACTTTCTTACTGAACACTGCCTGTACTCAATTCACTTACAGCAGTTGCAGCGCAAAGAAAGAGGCATTTGGAAAGGTGCAGGCCGTGGCACTCATTAATATACACTGATGAGTCACCTGCTTAATAGCTTCTTTGTCTGTCTTTGGAGCGAAATATACGACAGATTCTGCATTTCAAGGATCCGACATTTTGTTGCTAGGTTTGTGGAGGCATGTGGCATTACCGCTGATTTGCGTACGCGGTGGTGGCGTCCGATAGCGACTAAGATGGGTAGACACGATTTAGATCAAGCGAATCTCGTCGCTGAGGCCCCAACGTGTGTTCCCTAGTACGTTCCTCAAACCACTGAAGCGCCGTTCTGGCTCCGAGACACGAACAATTATACTGCTGAGAAGTGACATCGCCGTCTGGAAAGACATCAAGGGTGGACAGAAGCAGGTGGGTCGCAGCTGTGAGCGGGTCTTTGATAACTACCACAGGTCCCAGAAGAATGTTTCCCGTAGCATAACACTGCCCCCACCAGCCTGCGCCCGTTTCAACCGCCGTTCACCTCGACGACGCTTTTTGTGGAGACGACCATCGATTTACTGTAGCAAAAATGTGATTCACCCGAACAGCCGATACGTTTCCATTGATCGGCGGTCGAATCCAGATGGTCCTGTGCTCACTTCAATCGTAATTGACGATATCGTTGGGTCAAGATGTAAACACGTAGGGGCGGTCTGCTGCGAAGCTCCAAGTTCAATAATGTGGGATGAACAGTGTGCTCCGAAACACTTGTGCATGCTCTTTCGGCAGAGATGCCACAGACCACTATCTATCCTACTTTACCGAGCAGAAAACCCTCCGAACCACGTTCTCTCATCTCGTGGTCGTGCGGTAGCGTTCTCGCTTCCCACGCCCGGGTTCCCGGGTTCGATTCCCGGCGGGGTCAGGGATTTTCTCTGCCTCGTGATGACTGGGTGTTGTGTGCTGTCCGTAGGTTAGTTAGGTTTAAGTAGTTCTAAGTTCTAGGGGACTGATGACCATAGATGGTAAGTCCCATAGTGCTCAGAGCCATTTGAATTTTTGAACCACGTTCTCTGAAGAGTCGTTGGCGTCCAACCATTTAGCGTCTAGTGATATTTTCTCTGTCCTTCTACCTGTTTCTGTAGACGCTCACCACAGTAGCATGTGAACTTTGGACCGGGTTCTCCGTTTTTGGGGTACTCGTTCACAGGCTCTGAATAGTAATAGTCTGCCCTTTCTTAAAGTCGCTTGTCTCATCCCCTGTCCGTGTCTGCTTTGCTTCCGTTCTTTTGTTACCGCGTGACTTGCTGCAACGCCACCAGGCAGCATGCAATGTCGCGGTGGACAATGGTCCAAAGTGTATCATAATGTAGATGTGAACGTCACCCTGGACCGTTCAGTACAAGATGTGGTAAAGAGTATAGAATTATGGAATACGATAGACAAATCATCCGATACCATCCTTTACAAAATTTATGCAGTGAATAACCTCGCTCTGAGATATTTGGAGCAGTGGCAAGTGAGGGTAATGCGTGAAATTAGAGCGTGAAAGTACTGACTGAGTGAAACTACTGGTCTCTTTACTAGGTGAAACTACTGAGTCTTTACTTATTTTTATCATTTAAAACATTGACCTACAGGATTTTGCCTGTCGAAGACAACTCAAACATAACCTATTTATTTATTACCCACAATTAACAAGCCGAACGCAATCTGACTGCTATATAGTGACAACACGACTTCAAATAATTAACACAAAAGAACAGCACTGAATTGCAAGAATTCCTAACAATAACCCATATTTTTTCATAAGTCACTTACCTCATAGAAAATCTTCATAACACAAACTACAGTAATTACAGCAAGCAGCAACTACAGCCGGCTAAATAAAAGATTCTAACTACTGTAGACCCCAACTACTAGGAAGCATATGGTTAGCAAAAGAAAGATTTTGTTGAAGTGCAAACGATGTATTTAGAAGATTGTACCTTATTCACGTGACATCCAGTTCCAAAAATTAAATAGTTGTCAATAATTCCACTACCCAAACATTACCAACTACATCCACCCTCATTTTACAATGCATGTCCTACCAACACTGAGTCTCCACTAAGGAAATCATGTCCAAACCCTTCTCTACCCGCTCACTAACTACTAGTCCATTTAACTACAGAATCTGTTGCCGAGGTCACAGAGCTTTGTCCAGCGATATTAATACAGTCTACAGAGCTGCCAACATACAAACAGGCTACTTACATAACCCCACTGCTCCCCTCCAAAAATTTTACAAAATGTTTCGGGCAGCGGCCAAGACAAAGTTGTTAAAATTTTTTATGTTAACAATATCAAATAGATCAGATGGACACAAATGTTAAGTAATATGCTGTTGGCCAATAAAGTAAAAATTCTTCTCACAGTCCCTTGAGATTGTTCTAATAATTCATCATAAGAGAAGTCTATGCCAGTTTTACGCACAAATGCTGAGCAGTATATGGAAATGCACAAGTAAGTAGTGGACAACCGTGCAGTCTTGAAGAAGTAGTGTTGCCCTCCCCACGGAAACACAGTGCTGACTCTTGACATGGAGATTTCAGTTGGAGTTGTAAGATTGGTAATGGGCCACAACAGAGCAGACCCACAGCAGTATCAGTCTAACGAGGGGACCTTCTGGGAGGTGCATCGAGTTATGAGCTCCCACTTCTCCTGCTTATAGTGTGGGTAGGCAACTATCACACCATAACATTGTAGGTGCCAATGCGGCCAAGTTTTTGAAATATTGCTTTTTAAAGTTTGGGCAGCTCTTTATATACAGAAATGTTTCATTATTGTGGCAAGTGAGCTAGTAGCCGAGTGGCATGCGATCGAGGCTCCTGTCCAGGTGATCCTGGTTCGAAACTCATCTATGCTACTTTTGTTTCCTTTTCTTCAAATTCCTGGTTTAATTTATAATTAATCATGAAAATTCCGCAAGGAATTGATTAAAAAGAATTAAAGCCTCTATAAATCAAAATTACAAATTCAATGTCACATTTTGTTTCAATCTTTTGCGCTTTTTTTCATTTTAACAGGAAATTAACTGTAATGTAATGTCTTGAAATATTTTATTATTGTTCAATTTCTTTGGTTGTATTTTTAATTTTGTTCCGTTGAGATACGGAATATTAAAAAATATACCAACGAATGAAGGATTAAAAATATGTTTCATTTAATGGAAAGTTAATCGATATTTCCTATATTTTGACGAGTACATTCCGACGGATGATACTTGTTATAAAAACAATCAAAACATTTGTACTTTGGACACCACGAACATTGTACGAATGCACATTCATTTTCGTCGCAGTCGCATCTGTATTTTCTCAAGTCCGCAGGAAACGCCACTGCATTGACGTTATGAAATGATTCTTTTTCGCGGCACGCCAGGTGTATCTGTAACAATATTAACGATGAACTTGTATTATATCTGAAAATTCAAGCAAGCTATCAGAAAATTGAAAATAATGCTTTATTCACGTACCTTATCATATTTTTATATGTCGTAGCCTGCAGTTGGTCATGTACCAGCGATTGAATTTTTACCATGTCCTCCCTGGATGTAATTTCTACGTTGTGTTGCAATAGGTACGGAGCGTTTTGGAAGTGGTGAATGTTTCTTTACTTAGCGATAAAAATATACATCGCATGGCTGACAAAACGGTGTACGTCGCGGTGGTATCACTGATAGAGTACAAGTTGGTAGTCCATCTTCATCGTTGAATTTCATTTGATTCAAGTACGTAGAGGTTTGCCCACCTCACGAGTCAACGATGTAGGGGAATTGATTATTGCCGGCCGAAGTGGCCGTGCGGTTAAAGGCGCTGCAGTCTGGAACCGCAAGACCGCTACGGTCGCAGGTTCGAATCCTGCCTCGGGCATGGACGTTTGTGATGTCCTTAGGTTAGTTAGGTTTAACTAGTTCTAAGTTCTAGGGGACTAATGACCTCAGCAGTTGAGTCCCATAGTGCTCAGAGCCATTTTTGAATTGATTATTTTCCACGTATGGTTGAATTACTTTATTGAAAAACTCTTCGAACGTTTGTTTATGCAGTTTTCCGGACTTTGCCAATGTGATGTGAACATTCTGGTGTTTCTCCATATATCCGTCGACGTCTTCTCGGACTCGGGGGCCGAACGTTCCAGTTACTTCTTGTGGGCAAACAAATACTTTGGGCAGCAGTTTTCCAAACAATACGATTGGATGTTGAGCAGTATATGAGTGCGTCAATTTCGGTGACTTTTTCACCTTTGTGGGACAAAGTGCGCCTCCTGCTTATTTTGTACTCATATCCTGTTTGATCTGTATTTATGAAATAATCAGGGTTCAATTTCGTGATTATATTGCTTGTTTGCTGCTGATATTTCGTAGCTATTTCCAGAAACTCGTCCAAAGTTCTCTTGTCTTTCTCGCTGAGATATTTTGTTACATGCCGTTGAGATATCCGATGCATCGATTTGAAGCGACGAACCCAAGATTCCGAAGCTTTGATGTCAACATTTCCATCCAGAAATTGAAAACCAGCAGCCATTGCCCACTGTTGGAGGTAGCATCCGTGTTGTTACGAGGCCTGCCCTCTGGTCTCTCGCCTCGATAAACCGGTCGTAAACATACGAATTGATTAGTTCCAGTTTATCATTTCGCGTCCCTCCTACTGCGATTAGGAATCTCCACTTTGACAACTGGGTTTTGCTTTTCCATAATCTCGTTGAATGTTTTTGTAACGTTTTCAATGACCACGTTGGATGAAGTTGTGCCATCTCCACGGCCTTGACTTTCACTGCATATGGGATTCGGATTCGCTCATCTCCATCATCTTCTTCATTGTAATCCGAAGAAATAGGTGTTATTTCTATTTTTCGTTTTTTCCATGCGTCACTTTCGTCGTGGCTTGCTTCGGAAGGACTCGCAACCTCTTCATTGTCAGAAAATAACACTTCTTGGTCCGTGACTATCATAGTCCCGTACATGTCTAAAAATCTTTTGAACATTTCTCTGCCGATTAATGAAGATCGTTCGCTGATGTTGGAGTTTACTGACTCCATTATAAATTTGTTTTTGGTAAGTAACTGCCGTAAACAATGCAGTGCGTCTGTTAACTCCTGCAGTTCTTCATTTTTAGGTGGAGCCCACAAAAGACCTCCTTGGTCTTCCACCAAATGTTCAATATTGTCAAAATTCCACCCACTGACAACTCGTGAGCAACTTGCACTTTGCTCCATTTTAAAGGATAAACGTCTGCACACTTCAAAGCCAAGCTTTCAACCGACGAGAAACGTTTATTCGCTACTCACGTACACAGACAGTAGAGTCCCTTTATTCGTGGAACGGCATGTACAAATAGGGGAACGCCAACGGTCGCAGACCATCAACAGGATTAGGCGCGACGACGCGTCAACGATCTGACAGGTATAAAATTTACTAGGATCGTGTCCCAACATTTGTATGACGGGCTTATGACTATTTTCGAAGAAATATTTTAACAACTTCTCTCAATTTTCAGGTAAATAGGCAAGTTTATGTATGCCAACGTTTTAATTACGATTAATTTCCTGGTAAAATGAAAAAAACCGCAGAAGATTGAAACAAAATATGACATTCAATTTGTAATTTTGATTTATAGAGACTTATAATTCTTTTTAATCAATTCCTTGCAAAATTTTCATGAGTAATTATAAATTAAAATAAGAATTTGAAAAAACAAAAACAAAAAACAAAAGTACCATAGACGGGTCTCGAACAAGCGTCACCTGGACGGGAGCCTGGCTCGCTTGCCACTTTTTTTTTCATTTCGTTTGGTGTTGATTGTTGCGTTTGGCCTGTGCGGACGTCACAACACATTCGCTCAAGTTGATCGTTGATTCCTTCAATCAGTGCCGGCGTGGGCTGCAGACTTTCCCTCGGCTACTCGCTCACTTGCCACAACAGTGAAACTTCTCTGTATATAGAGAGCTGCCCAAACTTTAACAGGCAATATTTCAAAAACGAGGCCGCATTGGCACCTACAATAGTTGCCTACCTACACTATAAGCAGGCGAAGTGGGAGCTCATAACTCGATGCACCTCCCAGAAGATCCCCTCGTAAGTCTTGAAGAATATTGGTAGAATTTATGGGTCACCACAGAGTAGACCCATTGTACTCCTTGTAGAAATTATGATAGTAGTGGGCTACCAAAGGTGCAGACCCACTGTAGTCCTTGTAGGGACGGCCAGCAGCCATCCATGGCGACTGTGTCGGAGCCCTGAGCCACTACTTGTGCACTCACAAGAAAATTTTTTTTTTTTTCTTTGCAATGTCTTTACAATCAGCGATGCTTTTAACCAGTCCCTTGCTGAATCATCAACACAGGTGCATGCACTAACACAGGCGCAAAATCTCTGAGATTTGATCCATATAGCACGACCAACAGACAAATGTGTGCAACAAAATGAATCCTTACTATTTATCTAACTTGAAGAACTGGCGTCTATACAATTACAATTTAACAGCTTGGGAATACAACTAAAAATATAAAGAAAACATCATTATAGTAAAGAACACGATAATACAAATAACATTTTAGTAATACAGGATTTACAAAAACAATAAATAACCATATATACGAGTATTACAGGAATTACGACATAAGTAAATAAATGAAAAATGAGAATATCAGTAGAAGCATAACAGAATATATAATGTGTGAACATCTTCCTAACGTAAAGAACATGGTACAAAAACAGAGATTAGATTTGAGGATAACAGTATTCCTCATCATACCGAATGCAGCCTAGTATTAGAAGGAAAAAAATTCTACCAAATTTATCTTATCAGGTAAACACAAAGAGATAAGAAGAACACAGAGACACAAGGGCGCACATAAACATAGCGGAATAACACAACGGAAAGGACAGGGTCTGTTTTCAAGTGTTAATGTGTCAAAGTGTAAGTGTAACATTTGATACTGCAGTACTTGTGATGAGCATTTTATACCTCTATTTCATTTTTCCATTTTTTTCTAATACACTTCAAGCTAATATCTGCTTTACTTTCAACCAAAACTACTTCATTTCCAACTAAAACTTCAATTAATTCTCGCAGACCTCTCTTACTTCAACATTTTTTTCCACAAAAAATCCTATCTTTCTCTATTTATACCTTCAACTAGGGCTTATACTTCCATATTTTTCTTACATCATCATTCGTTTTCAAGATAATGCCACCTAAACCTGTTGTCACTATACCCTAGTTATATCTGTTCATTTCATTTTTCAAAATAATTGTTCCTCATTATACAATACTTTTTGGCCAGTCCTTTTCGTTATAGCTTCTCAATGCATTTCTTCCCAATTCATCATAACTCATTTTCTTATATAGAACCCCCCCCCCCCCCGTTAAGCTAACTTAAATCTGCTGAGCTCAGATTCATAAATAGAGAACGAGGTAATGCAGCAGCACAAAAAAAACCACACAAACAACAATGACAAAAATGCAAATTGGCAAATCAAGCAACAGTATATCTAAATTAGCAAAGCAAATGCAACATAAGAACTAATATAAGTCAATATGCAGCAAACAAGAAAAATAAATCAATGGTAAAACTGGCTTATCACAGTAATACAACGTAAAGTTCAGTAGGACATTGCCTGACAAATAGCAGCAGCAAATGCAATAACTTATACCTAAACATGACGAAGCACAAGCTGAAAAAATGTTACAGTAAAGACAGCAGTGCAGATAAGGGAAATATAAGCGTAAGCTTACAATAGCATGTGTGCATCTGTGATCATCAAAACTATCCAAAGCGCCAGCATAACGAACAAGATCTTTACTATCTCCCATGTGAAACGCAATGATTTTATGTCACATCTTAACACTAAAGTGGTGCGCCACAACAACTTATTCTACCAAAAAATTAGCATGTTCTTGAAAAGAAAATTATGTATGCAGGTCCTGTTACTATAATCCGTTCAGCATAAGAATAAACCTGATATAAACTAACACAAACGCGATGATTGGTGAGAAGCTGTAGCTCACGTACACTGGTGTTGTTACGTTCTTGAAAGAGGTCCTACTTATGTATTAGATATATTATTAATAAGTTATGTTAAATGAAACTTTTAAGATATTCAAGTGTATTAACAGCCACAACGTCTTTCTTAATCACGCTTCAGCTACGTAGTTTTTATTTCAAAAATCGTGTACAGTCACAGCCTCTGCAGCGTTGTGACCTGATTGTTGCACTGTTAATGCACAGTACAAAAATTGCTGAGGCTGCTTTCTGTTCCGTAGTGAAACACACACGTGGAACACGGTAAAAAGTGCAGAGTATCACTGTTTATCTCGTTCAGTTTCAGATACCTACATCTCGTAATTATGAAACTCATCATCATTTTTTTATAAATAATGCATGTCTTCTTGTTTCTAATAACATAGTGGACGTGAAATTCCTGTTTACATTCCAAATACAAATTCTTAATTATCTATGTTTTGTGCAAGACTGTTCATAAAAGTTGTTTAAATTAAGAAAACATAACAATTTAATGTTTAAAGGAAAAACTGAAACACCAAATCCTCTTTATTCGGACTATGTTCATAGTTTTATACCACAGAGGTAGATAAGTATCGCAGAAACATGAAAAACAATCATTTTTACAGCATCAAGCACATCATACAAATTCTACATTTTTATATTTGATACTGTACCATTACAATATGAACCCAACAAAACTGTTCTGGAGCCAAGCTGCGGGATTTGGCAAGAGAAGTAACAAGACTGAAGCTGCCAGACGTACTGGAACTAACGCACGCAGCTTTCTCACATGTCACTGCCGAACGCTGGAGGGATATAGAACGGCTCGTCATAAAAGAAGAAGAGAAGATGGTGCACCTGGTTGGCTTTGTGGATTCAGTTGTGGTTAGGCTCGTTACCAACGTAGCAGGTGACACTTCCAGAATTGAAATGTATTTCTCAGATTCGGATAAGGAAGGAGCTAAGCGATTACCAGACGACTGACTCTAAGTAATGCCTTTAGTGGCTTCAGTGTTTAACTATACGGTGAAATCCTTCAATACTCTCTTACGTTACACACAGCTTATGCAGAAAAATTACCCTGTGGTTGAGTCAGGAATTTTCATCATTCTTGTTTTTAATTACAATAGTATGTTAGCTAAAAACGATAACGTGTTGCGGTTTTCACCTAGTCATCTAAGGAGCGAATTGTCGGAGATTTGCAGTATATTACTTCATTCTGCTTAAAAATTAAATGATATTCGAAGCCGCATTGCTCCTCTTCTCGTCTCTTTTTACGTGTGAACTGCAGCTGGCCACATCACTGCAGGCTAGCTAGCTGTACCAGCTGACCGGCCAGTGCTGTCTAAGTTAAATGCAGCGGTAAAGCTGTTGTCCCGTATTATCGCTAAGTCGATGAGCGTGTAACGCATAGCACAAAACGTACCCTAATTATCGTCTTTGACATTACTCGAGACAGCTTGGCTTCAGTCCCACATGAAAGGGAAATCCAACGAGGTTCCAGCAAATGAGGAAGGATAGATAGTGCAATGTTTACATCAGGTTTATTCTTATGATGAATGGATTATAGTCCCTTCTCCTTGTTATTCTTCTTTCCTTTCCGAGTGCTCTTTTTTAAGACGTGAATCATAAAATTATTATTAAATGGATCTGTTGACAGAAAGTGTACTGAATTTTGTTTTATAAAACCAATGCTGCCACACATCTAGAAACCGGATATCAAATAAAGTGAGCAAATATGTACAAAGCGAAACATAAAAACATCATTCAACAGCGATGTCGCATTTCATAAGTCAGTAGAAATTCTCTAAACTCTCATAGACAGACACCTGTCTTAATTAGGTGTGTAAATGTAAGAATATTTCTCATCAGTTCATGAGCACTTCAGTAAGCAGCACAAAGTACAAACTCCAAAGTGTAATTAGATACTTAGAAGTAATAGTGTAAGTCGTGTTTGTGGTGTGTTCTGTAAAGAAATATTTAGAGCGAGGTAAACAGCCTCTCTTTTCTACATCTATGCGAGTGTTTGCAGAGTGCGGCGAGCTTAAAAACGGCTGGAGCGGTACCAGTAAAGTTAACAGGTAACACAACAATAGGTATACGCCAAGGAGGCTAGCGCACAGCCCAGCACAGCAGAACATTACGTCAAGGTCACATACATCACGAAAAGCTATCACACTATCACAATGGTTCCTAAAGTATATGTGAACAGTTCCCAAAATACAAAGTACAATTTCACAAATGCAAAATAATTCAACTACACTCCTGGAAATGGAAAAAAGAACACATTGACACCGGTGTGTCAGACCCACCATACTTGCTCCGGACACTGCGAGAGGGCTGTACAAGCAATGATCACACGCACGGCACAGCGGACACACCAGGAACCGCGGTGTTGGCCGTCGAATGGCGCTAGCTGCGCAGCATTTGTGCACCGCCGCCGTCAGTGTCAGCCAGTTTGCCGTGGCATACTGAGCTCCATCGCAGTCTTTAACACTGGTAGCATGCCGCGACAGCGTGGACGTGAACCGTATGTGCAGTTGACGGACTTTGAGCGAGGGCGTATAGTGGGCATGCGGGAGGCCGGGTGGACGTACCGCCCAATTGCTCAACACGTGGGGCGTGAGGTCTCCACAGTACATCGATGTTGTCGCCAGTGGTCGGCGGAAGGTGCACGTGCCCGTCGACCTGGGACCGGACCGCAGCGACGCACGGATGCACGCCAAGACCGTAGGATCCTACGCAGTGCCGTAGGGGACCGCACTGCCACTTCCCAGCAAATTAGGGACACTGTTGCTCCTGGGGTATCGGCGAGGACCATTCGTAACCGTCTCCATGAAGCTGGGCTACGGTCCCGCACACCGTTAGGCCGTCTTCCGCTCACGCCCCAACATCGTGCAGCCCGCCTCCAGTGGTGTCGCGACAGGCGTGAATGGAGGGACGAATGGAGACGTGTCGTCTTCAGTGATGAGAGTCGCTTCTGCCTTGGTGGCAATGATGGTCGTATGCGTGTTTGGCGCCATGCAGGTGAGCGCCACAATCAGGACTGCATACGACCGAGGCACACAGGGCCAACACCCAGCAGCATGGTGTGGGGAGCGATCTCCTACACTGGCCGTACACCACTGGTGATCGTCGAGGGGACACTGAATAGTGCACGGTACATCCAAACCGTCATCGAACCCATCGTTCTACCATTCCTAGACCGGCAAGGGAACTTGCTGTTCCAACAGGACAATGCACGTCCGCACGTATCCCGTGCCACCCAACGCGCTCTAGAAGGTGTAAGTCAACTACCCTGGCCAGCAAGATCTCCGGATCTGTCCCCCATTGAGCATGTTTGGGACTGGATGAAGCGTCGTCTCACGCGGTCTGCACGTCCAGCACGAACGCTGGTCCAACTGAGGCGCCAGGTGGAAATGGCATGGCAAGCCGTTCCACAGGACTACATCCAGCATCTCTACGATCGTCTCCATGGGAGAATAGCAGCCTGCATTGCTGCGAAAGGTGGATATACACTGTACTAGTGCCGACATTGTGCATGCTCTGTTGCCTGTGTCTATGTGCCTGTGGTTCTGTCAGTGTGATCATGTGATGTATCTGACCCCAGGAATGTGTCAATAAAGTTTCCCCTTCCTGGGACAATGAATTCACGGTGTTCTTATTTCAATTTCCAGGAGTGTATGTAACTATCAACACATATGTCGGAGACGTAGTAAAAAAATATTTATTTCTCTCTGTTAAATGACCAGATAGCTGAGTAATTCTGTGTTAGAGAAATATGGTACCGATATATAAAACAGTATAAGCAAATACCATATTGGCTAGAGCTCCCTGCGCATGGTGCACAGAATAGGCTTACCCCCATGAGGGATATTGTAATTATACCTCAGATCTTACAGATTAAAACTGCAGAATGAAATGAATCACCGAAAGCCTTCTCTATATCACTGAAGTTCAAAAATATTTCTAATAATGTTTCAAGTACAAAAAGTAATCACTCAAACGCGCGTCATGTAGCGTCAAACTGTACTTCTTGCTGCAAGAAAATTTCTGTCATTGCTTAACAGTAAAAATGTGCCAAGTGTCGTAGTTATCGTCGTTCATAAGCAAAGTTCTCCAAAAATAAATGTACTTACCTTGTCATGTACAAATGTAAAGTGCTATGGCTGTAAATGTTGTAGTTATTATGTTCATTGTCGTGACCTTGAAAGTACTGTACTGCAACGTATTGATGTGAGACTGTGTAGACATAAAACAGGTATGTCGTAAAAGCAATAAAAACATTGTGTCACTCATAAGTAGCGTTGTAACAACAACGCTGTACTTTTGTACATATAAGTAAATTTTTTTTCTTCCATTTGATTTTTCGATAAATTAGTGTAATCGATGTTCTGATTTCATTTCTTTTTGTTTCATGTCATTTTGTTAAGAAAACTGTAAACAAATTTCAATGTGAATATTAATGTTTGTGTCAAATGTCAAGCAATATTGTAATAAAATTGAAATGTAACAAATGTTTAGACTGTTGTAAGATGTTTAAAATTGTAAATGTGCATCTGGTCCATATGTAGGCAATGTGTTAGTATGTAGAATGTAAAACCTCGGGTGAATACCCTGTCTGTAAGGGAGCGGTAAAAGGTGGATGGCAGGCGAGCGCGGGAAAATGCGCACGGGCGCTGCACGGCACAACGGGCTCAGCAGTAGTAGTTGGAATTTGGCATTGGTCTGAGCAACATGTTCCGGAGCGAGGAGGCTCTCCTGGAAGACGTAGTTCCATTGAGCCTCGGGTATGCCGTTCCAATGCCCATAGAGCATGGCCAAATTCCATAGGCACTAAATGGAAAAGTATTGCGACGTTATGAAGAAATAAAGTGCCGGTACGTCAAGAGCCATAGCTGTGGTTGGATGTGTGCTCTGTGCCTCGCCATCTCGCTGCCTGCCAACCGCCGCGTCGATACAAACAGGTTGAAGCTTTTAGTACTGTATTCGTATGGTCCAGTGTTACTTTTGTTCCATACTGTTCAATAACAACTTAAATTTTACCAGAACTTTCCTATCATTTAATTATCCTCACAACTAACCTAGATAGTGTCCTTTGCAAATGTTGTGCAATCCGAGTGTCCCGAAATGAAAAATTAAATTTTGTGTTAATAATAATTACTTGCAGACCTAACTATGTTAGAATGGTGTTTAAAGAACTGTTTTGTTAATGAACCAGTAAATGAATAACGAAGGTCTGACAAAGTTGGAAGATAACTTTAATATTGATTTAGTAATGAAGTTTAATTATTTCGAGACAGATGAAAAGGTATTTAAATAAGCAGGAAATAAGATAAAAAGAGTAGTAACTCATATACTGGAAATCTTGAGCGCATAATGAATTCAGTAATCAAATTTTTTTTCATACAGTGATCATAACAGTTTCAGGGTCCACCCCCACCCCTTTTTATTCATTTCAATTCTGAAGTGTTCTAAATCGATTTGACCAGCAAAAGTTAAAGTCAATATAAAAGCCAAAATTTATCAGTGTTTTATCTTTATCAAAATTGACATTGTATGTGCGACCCCAAAGTGCTATTTCTAGGGTAACCTATGCCCAATTTTAATCAGATCAATAGACAGTACGAAGTTTTGTAGTATACATTATAGTGTAGTGTTATGTATTCATGGTTATTCCATATCAGTACAGAAAGTGAAACTATCAGTTCAATAGATTTTCTGGTTATAAGATTTACTATATTATGCAGTGTTACTACGTGTTGTTTTGCATGAATGTACATCAACTTGTACAGGGAAGAAACTCAGTTAATGCCTAATTAGACTGGCGACCGTATTATTAACAAATAGGTAGCATCTGCTGTGTTGCTTTTTGTCCGTCCTGACGTGTAGTTGTATTTCAGACTTATTTGACGTATCATTGTTATTACCGAGTGGGTGTAAGTCTCATTTGCCTCCATTCAGGTACATGCGGTCAATATCTATACAAAAATCCTGTCTCGTAAGGTAAACGCCACTCACTTACCATAGTACAGGCTTTAATGAGTATTGTGTGGCCCACGCCCACGTTTACAAGTGGCTCCCGGTGACACGACATCCAGGTGTTGTCGGTCACAAATTAATGTGGATACCGAACAGTGGACGTTCAGTGGCACGAATTGCAATAATATTCAGTAAAGTAAACAGCAGTGAACGTCAAGAACGGTAGTGAGGTGCAATTTGCGATCAGTATGGACAAGAACGTAGACACAGTAGATGGGACGAGCGTAATGGAAAATGCAGCTGGCAATGACAGGAGTTTACGCGGCCAGATAACAGATGGCGTTAGCGGAAGACAATTGGCGTACATACAATATCACGAACATGTTAACGAACAGATTGAAATGTCGAGATTGCCTAGAACACAGCAAGGAATAAAACAGGAAGTAGAGGATGACTTTGTAGATGATAGTGGGTATGTGAACGAATCCACTGAGATGTTTGATTCACCTCAGATAAAGAAAGTACCGAAAGAAAATTTTGATTTAGGATCGGAACACACCGATTTCGTAGAACAAAACAGCGTGAAAATTTTAAGCATGAACGATTTATTTGAGCAATTAACCAAACAAATTGTAGGACAGAGTGAACAGCTCAAAACACAGAATGATCAGCTTAAAAACACGTTGATCAGCAGCTCAAAACACAAAGTAATCAGCTCAAAACACAGAATGATCAACTTAAAGCACAGGTCGAAGAACAAGGAATTAAAATTAGTAAACAAACAGAACAGGTAGAACAAAAAGTGGGTAATTTAAGCTCTGTAGTAAATACTATGAAGTCTGAAATTGATGCAGTTAATTAAAATATGAATACTATGCAGGGGGAAATTGATAACATTAACAGTAGGTTTGAGGTTGAAATTCTCAACATCCAAGAGAAAGTAGAGCCTCTAGTTGAAACAAAAGTAGACGAAAAAGTTTTTGGTCTTAAAACTGAGATCGTAAACGAACGTCAACATGGAATCTCACAGTTGAAAAAGGCAGTTCCAGACACTGAAAGAGATTTAGGCGAAAAAGTTACCGGATGTGTACAAAAGTGTGAACAAAACTCATCGAAAATTCAAGGCAAAATTTTCGATCTCGAGAGTAAAATCAAAAATAGGCCTGGTGTTGTCTGTAATGGCACACCACTTATGTAGCTGTTGGAAGGTGAGGAACGCTTCGATCCCGCCAAAAAACATAACAGATGGCATCCGTTAGATTTTATCAAAAATTGCGAGAGGATGTTTCCTGAACACTTGTCTGGTCAGGAGAAGATAAACGTAGTAATTAGCGCCTTAGCAGGTGACGCTAAGCGCTAGGGAATTAACTTGAAAACTGAACTAATGACGTTCGAAGAGTTTAAACAAAAGTTTACGGAAGAATATTGGTCCGAACAAAAACAGGATCATTTGTGGCGCGAGTTTATCCTGGCCAAACTTCATGATAACAGTGGCAGGAATTCTTTGAAAGATTTCTGCGAATATTGGTACCGAAAGTTGACACATTTAAGAGGGAGAAGATCCGATTCAGAAATCGTATGGGAGCTATATAAAAAGCTTCCAGAAGATTCGAAGAGATATGTGGGAAGCAATCATCGCAGCTTCCAAGCGTTTCTCGAAAGGGTCGAAGACGAAGATCACTGGCGCGAAAGTCGTGCCAATTATCAGAATTTTGGTAACATAAATAATCGCAATAATGACAAGAGAAATGACGGCGATGGGTTTCGCGTCAACATGATACAGAGTGGTAGAGGCAGAGGAAGAGGAAGAGGGGGTTATCCAGGTAGCGGTAGAGGGTACACCGCGCAAAATAATAACGACGGGGGAAACTGATTTCCGCGAACGTTGCTGGCCAAACGGAAGCGGACAGAACATACCGGCCCCGATCTAAGAAACATTACTGGACTGACAGTAAAGTTATGAGACTGCTTATAGACAGGCGTGAAACGACGCAACATGTTGTTGCGGAACAAGCGTTAGGTGCGAGCGCAGATGAATCATCTTCGCCGTGCAGAGCGATACATGTTAACAGGCGAGTGGAGCATCAGAGGGCAACAGCGCAGCCTAGTAGAACAGATGTTCAGAGAGAAGCCGCTAGCAAGGCGGCAGAATTACGTACAAACATTGCCACAAGAGCTGGCGAATACATTACGACTGGTAATTCCGTGGCGAAGGAAATAATAGGTGGAACAGTGGATACACAGAGATGTGCGGTTAGCAGTGTTAGTAATGAAGTAAATGGCGAGAATGAATTAGCAGAAGTAAGTGATTGGCGTGTGTAGATCGATGATCTGTACAAGGGCCTCAAGCAATGTGAGTGGGAGGATTTGAAGAAGCAGTATGAAGCAAGGAGGTTAATTAGTGAAAAAGGAAATAGTAGGGACGTCGATAAGGTGACGTGGCCCAAATTTGAAGAGGAAAGAGTAAATAGCGCCGCGCAAAGTACACGTGCTGCCGATAGGACGATGGTTGAAGATAGGAAGGAATTGGAGGATGAAATCCTAAGCATTGACAAGGAAGTAACTTCTGTTAACGATCAGTCAATAGTAGAAGCTGTTACCGAAAGGCACTGTGGGGAAGAGGCAGGTAATTATCTACGAGTAACGGAAGTCCACGAGGATTACACTAAATATGAAGTAACAGTGGATGTGAGTAAAGCTGATAATGAGGCCGTTTTGCCAAAAGAGGATACTGAGTTAAAATTAAAGCCTGATGAAATTGCAGAGGAAGAACTTAGTGCCCGTCTCAGAAAAGCTTTTATGTTAGAACCTGAAAACGATGCAGAATGGTCGGATTCGGACGATAGTTCAGATGACGAGTATTTCGGTACTAGTGAAAATAATGGGAATACAGCTAATTGCGATATTGTACCTACTGATGACGAAGTTTCAAAACAAAATCCAGATGTTGAGACTGAACACAGAAAGATGGAGCCACCGGACGACTCTGTGTCTATTTTACAAAGAGTTGAAGTAAGCAAAGAATTTGAACTCCAGAAACCAAGAAAGCCACCAGATATAAATGGTTCATAGGTCAGGAACGTATCTTGGGACGATGTCACAGTCGACCAAGGTGTGTGGTGGAAAAAACAGGAAAGGGCATGATTTAGAGTCTGGGGCAGATTGATATAGGACTCTGAGAATGTCATGAACACCTTACATCAGGAATCTACTGGGTTCCCACCGGAAGAAATTTTGTTAGGCAGCAGAAGTAAAAGTTTAATTGAGGAAAAACTAGAGTTTCCACCTTGAACAAGCTTGGGGTTGAGTCAAAAGAAAGAATTAGTCAGAAAAGGGGCAAAGCAGAAAGCTGAATCTAGATCTAAAAGACATGATAAAAATCTGAAAGTTTCAAAATTTAAAATTGGGGCTTATGTTCTTTTAAAAACCCACGAAAAATCTAGTGAACTGAACCATGAAATTTCTAAATTTAAATATATTTATAATGGACCGTATATAATACAGAACATTCCACATGATAATGCTTACTACCTGATCTACTCAAAATCCATGAGACCTTAAGGTGTAAGAAACATTGTGAACCTGAAACTGTATGTTCCTAGGGGTGAGTGACCTAAATACACTCAGAAAGCAATCTGCAGTAAATATGCTGTATCTTATGCTGAAACTATTTTATTCTAAATGTAACAAATGTTTGTAAATGTATGTATACTAATGGCAGTGTGCTAATGTACTTATGTGAGTTTCAGATTACCAAATGTACTATAAATGTAAAGATGTATGGAGAAAAGGGCTGAAAAGAAAGGGTAAATGCTGCAAGCTAAATAAAAGATGGGACTGTCAAACACCAAAGATGGCAGATAAATAGTCAAAGGAGAATTGTAAGTGTGGTACAAGTGATGTGATAAAATGATGCGAAATGGACTGCCCAAATCTGAATAATAGGCAGCAAATATGTGTAGTAATTTTTCTAAATATTATTGTGTGTTTATTAGTAAATAAGGAAGTGGACTGCTATTCAATGCAAGCAGCGAAAAATTGTTTTATAGTGTATATAGGTATTTGTATATGCTTTGTAGTTAGTGTTTGTGTTTCAGCTTTTGAATTTATTTTTCTGAGAAATTTAATAATAAGTAATTTGCTATTTAAATTATGTTGTGATAGGAGGTTGGACTGTGTCAAAGGCACTTAAGTAAATGATAGGTAAATGTTCTGATATATTAAAAAGTATAGACCTCTATAATGTGCGAGAAAGGAAGTTTAGTGATACAAAAATTTATGATGGTACATTCACTCAAAGATTCAGAACCACTGTATAAATATAAAGTTTAGTGTTCCCATCAAATTTGCACTTAGTGAAATTTACTGGGAACAGGGGAATGTGTAACAACAACAACGCTGTACTATTGTACATATAAGTAAATGTTTTTTTCTTCCATATGATTTTTCGATAAATTAGTGTAATCGATGTTCTGAGTTCATTTCTTTTTTGTTTCATGTCATTGTGTTTAGAAAACTGTAAACAAATTTCAATGTGAATATTAATGTTTATGTCAAATGTCAAGCAATATTGTAATAAAATTGAAATGTAACAAATGTTTAGACTGTTGTAAGATGTTTAAAATTGTAAATGTGCATCTGGTCCATATGTAGGCAATGTGTTAGTATGTAGAATGTAAAACCTCGGGTGAATACCCTGTCTGTAAGGGAGCGGTAAAAGGTGGATGGCAGGCGAGCGCGGGAAAATGCGCACGGGCGCTGCACGGCACAACGGGCTCAGCAGTAGTAGTTGGAACTTGGCATTGGTCTGAGCAACACGTTCCGGAGCGAGGAGGCTCTCCTGGAAGACGTAGATTCATTGAGCCTCGGGTATGCCGTTCCAACGCCCATAGAGCATGGCCAAATTCCATAGGCACTAAATGGAAAAGTATTGCGACGTTATGAAGAAATAAAGTGCCGGTACGTCAAGAGCCATAGCTATGGTTGGATGTGTTCTCTGTGCCTCGCCATCTCGCCGCCTGCCAACCGCCGCGTCGATACAAACAGGTTGAAACTTTTAGTACTGTATTCGTATGGTCCAGTGTTACTTTTGTTCCATACTGTTCAATAACAACTTAAATTTTACCAGAACTTTCCTATCATTTAATTATCCTCACAACTAACCTAGATAGGGTCCTTTCCAAATGTTGTGCAATCCGAGTGTCCCGAAATGAAAAATTAAATTTTGTGTTAGTAATAATTACTTGCAGACCTAACTATGTTAGAATGGTGTTTAAAGAACTGTTTTGTTAATGAACCAGTAAATGAATATCGAAAGTCTGACAAAGTTGGAAGATAACTTTAATATTGATTTAGTAATGAAGTTTAATTATTTCAAGACAGATAAAACGGTATTTAAATAAGCAGGAAATAAGATAAAAAGAGTAGTAACTCATATACTGGAAATCTTGAGCGCATAATGAATTCAGTAGTCAAATTTTTTGTAATACAGTGATCATAACAGTTTCAGGGACCACCCCCACCCCATTTTTGTTCATTTGAATTCTGAAGTGTTCTAAATCGATTTGACCAGCAAAAGTTAAAGTCAATATAAAAGCCAAAATTTATCAGTGTTTTATCTGTATCAAAATTGACATTGTATGTGTGACCCCAAAGTGCTATTTCTAGGGTAACCTATGCCCGATTTTAATCAGATCAATAGACAGTACGAAGTTTTGTGGTATACATTATAGTGTAGTGTTATGTATTCATGGTTATTCCATATCAGTACAGAAAGTGAAACTATCAGTTCAATAGATTTTTTGGTTATAAAATTTACTATATTATGCAGTGTTACTACGTGTTGTTTTGCATGAATGTACATCAACTTGTACAGGGAAGAAACTCAGTTATTGCCTAATTAGACTGGCGACTGTATTATTAACAAATTGATAGCATCTGCTGTGTTGCTTTTTGTCTGTCCTGACGTGTAGTTGTATTTCGGACTTATTTGACGAATCATTGTTATTACCGAGTGGGTGTAAGTCTGATTTGCCTCCATTCAGGTACACGCGGTCAATATCTATACAAAAATCCTGTCTCGTAAGGTAAACGCCACTCACTTACCATAGTACAGGCTTTAATGAGTATTGTGTGCCCCACGCGCACGTTACAGCGTCATAATATAATCGTGTATCTGTCTAACAAACCAAATACTGTTTCATCTGTAACCTCTCAGAAAGCGCTTTAAATAAAAAACATTTTTTCAAGTAAACCAAAATGTTGCAGTAAAACCACATTAGCAGTATGTGTTCCAAGAATGTGAGCCATATAGTCGTGACATATTCGTGCAATTAACAGAGGAAAATATACACACAATAAGGTTGTCTCGTCTGTTCCCTATAAAAGTGAACTCGAAAAATTACTGTCTTAATATGTTCCATAGGCTCTTGACTAGATAATTAACATCAAAACATCACTGAATGCTAACAATTTCTAAACGTGACAACGAGTAAGAGTAACTCGAAGAGAAAAAATTTTACAACAAAGACTTAGTCAGAAAGCAAATTGTTTCTCAGTAAACGGCTGTACATGAGAAATGTGGTGCAATCGTTTACTTTTCTTAGTACGCAGAGTTTCAACTTCAACGCAATTGTCATGCGGGATACTGTAACACTCTACGCTCGGGCGTACGTTAACTCTTTAAAGCCTGTACTATAGTAAGTTGACGGGCTTCACCTTATAAGAAAGGATTTTAGTAAATAGGTTGACCACGTGTACCTGAATGGAGGCAAAATCAGACTTACACCACTCAGTAACAACAATGTTACGTCAAGCAAGTACAAAGTGCAACTACACGTTAGGACGGGCAAGAAACATACACAGCAGATGCTAACAATTGTTAATAATACGGTCGCCAGCCTAATTAGGCATTAAGTGAGTTTTTCCTTGTACAAGTGGATGTACGTACAAGCATAACAACACGTAGTAATACTGCATAATATAATAAACTTTAGAACCAGAAAAATCTACTGAACTAAGATTTTCCCTTTCTGTACTAATTTGGACCAGCTATAAATACACAACATTACACTACAATGATTACTACGAACTGCATTTTATCTATTGATCCGACTGAATTCGGGCATAGGTTACCCTAGAAATAGCACTTTTGAAACACACATACAATGTCAATTTTAAGAAAGGTAAAACACTGATAAATTTAGGTTTTATATTGACTTTAACTTTGCTGGTCAAATCAGTTCAGTATACTTCAGAATTTAAATGAACAGAAAAGAAAAGAGTGGAGGGGGGACCCTGAAACTGTTATGATCACTGTGTTAAAACTATTAACTATTGGAAGCATTAAGCACTCAAGATTTACATAATATGAGTTACTACTCTTTTTGTCTTATTACTTCCTCATTTAACTACCATTAATTTTGTCTCAAATTAATTAAGCTTCATTACTAAACCATTTCCAAAATTATCTTCCAACTTTGTCAGACGTTTGTTCTTTGCTTATACTTTCATTAACAATAAAGCTCCTTAAACATCTTTCTAGCATAGATAGGTCTGCAGATAATTCTTATTAACATAAACTTTAAATCTTCATTTCGGGACACTCGGATTGCACAACATGTGGAAAGGACCCTGTCTAGGGTAGTGATGAGGATAATTCATTGATAGGACAAATCTGGTAAAAGTTAAGTTATTATTGAACACTCAGGAACAAAATTAACACTGGTCCACACGAATACAATTCTAAAGATTCAACCTGTTCGTGTTGATACGGCGGTTGGCGGGCGGCGAGATGGCGAGGCGCACAGCACACATACAATCACAGCTATGGCTCTTGCTGTATCGGCACTTTGCTTCTTCTTAGCGTCGCAATCCTTTTCAATTCAGTGCCTATAGAATATAGCTATGCTGTATAGTCGTCGGAAACGGCACATCCGAGGCTCAATGAAACCACTTTTTCCAGGATAGCCTCCTCGATCCGGAACGTGTTCCTCAGACCGATGCCCAACTCCGACTGTATTGCTGAGCCCGTTATGCCGTGCCGCGCCCGTGTGCATTTTCCCGCGCTCGCCTGCCATCCACCCTTTTCCGCTCCCCTACAGACAGGGTATTCACCAAAGGTTTTACATTCCACATATCCTAATACATTGCCTACGTATGGACCAGGCGCACAATTACAATTATAAACATGTTACAATAGATTCAACATGGGTTACACTTCAATTCTGTTATAGCATTGCTTGAAATTTGACATAAATATTAATATTCACATCGAAAGTTGCTTACAGATTCTTTAACATAATGACACGAAAAGAAAAAGAAATGAAATCAAAACATTGCTCACACTAATTTATCGAAAATCAGAAGAAAAAATTAGTATATGTACAGTTGTTGTTGTTACACATGCCCCTGTTTCCAGAAAATTTCACGAAGTATAAATTTTATGGGAACACTAAATTTTACGTTTATACAGTTGTTCTGAATCCTTATGTGAATGTCCAAAAAAATTTATACCACATACTTCCTTTCACTCACATTATATAGGTCTATACTTTTTAACATATCAAGAACATTTACTTGTCATTTACTTAAGTGTTTTTTGCACAGTCCAACCTCCCATCACAACATTATTAAAATAGCAAATTACTCATTTTTACTAAATTTTTCAAAGAAATAATTTCAAAATCTGGAACACAACCACTTAACTATAATAGCAAACACAAATATCTATATACACTATAAGACAATTCGTTGCTGCTTGCATTGAATGGCAGTCCATTTCCTTACTTACAAAAAAAAAAAAAATACACACAATAATATTCAGAAAATTTACTACACCTATTTGCTGCCTATTATTCAGATTTGGGCAGTCCTTTTCACCTCATATTGTCACATCTCCTGTATCACACTTACAATTCTCCATTGACTATTTATCTGCCCTCATTAGTGTTTGGCTGTCCTTTATATTATGACTCATATACTGTCCACTTTGGTTTTCGGCATTTACCCTTTGCTTTTCAGTCCTTTTCTCCATACATCTTTACATTTACAGTACATTTGGTAATCTGAAACTCACATAAATACATTAGGACACTGATATTGGTATACATATATTTACAGAGATTGGTTACATTTTGAATAAATTAGTTTCAGCATAGGATACAGCACATTTACTACAAATTGCTTTCTGAGTGTACTTATGTCACTCACTCCTAGGAACATACAGTTTCAGGTCCACAACATTTCTTACACCTAAAGGTTTCTTGGATTTTGGGTAGATCAGGTAGTAAGCATTATCATGTGGAATGTTCCGTATTATATACGGTCCATTATAAATATATTTAAATTTGGAAATTTCATGGTTCAGTTCACTAGACTTTTCGTGGGTTTTTAAAAGAACATAATCCCCAATTTTAAATTTTGAAACTTTCAGATTTTTATCATGTCTTTTAGATCTAGATTCAGCTTTCTGCTTTGCCCCTTTTCTGACTAATTCTTTCTTTTGACTCAACCCCAAGCTTGTTCAAGGTGGAAACTCTAGTTTTTCCTCAATTAAACTTTTACTTCTGCTGCCTAACAAAATTTCTTCCGGTGGGAACCCAGTAGATTCATGATGTAAGGTGTTCATGACATTCTCAAAATCCGATATAAATCTGCCCCAGGCTCTATGGTTGTGTCTGCAGTATGTTCTACAGAATCTCCCGATTTCTCACATGTACCTTTCAACCGGGTTGCTAGCAGGATGGTAGGCTGCGATATATTTAACCTCCACACCATTTTTCTCCATTCCTTCTTTCCAAATTTTGGATATAAACTGGGTCCATTGTCAGATAGTACTGCCTTGGGTTTCCCAATGGTTCTGAAGTATTCGACCATTCTATTAAATACAGCTTTTGCTGTTGCTTTTTTCAAGGGGTATAATTTCATGAACTTTGAGAATACTTCCAAAATTACTAAAATATATGCACAATTTCCCAAAGTCTTTGGGAGGGGACCATACAAATCTACAGATAATAATTCTAGGGTGTCTTCAGGTAATGTACTTTGCATTGGACCCCTACTAGTTTTGTTTGGTACTTTGGCCTTTTGACAGACATCACACGACTTAACCCGTTCCTTTACCTTCTTACTGACACTATCAGCAATCACTACTACATTATTCAATTTATCCAAACATTTCTTTGGACCACTATGCCCCAATGCTAAATGAAAATAGTCTATGACCTCGGTATCGAACTGGTGTGGCCAACATACTCTCCATTCCTCAGTGGCTAATTCTTTCCTCCTATATAAAATGCCTTTAAAGATTTTGTAATACTTCTTAATTTGAGGATACTGCACACTGTCAAAATTTACTTTCACAGATTTCATGTCGGATCCTCATTTTGATGGTATCTCATATTTTTACATATTCGTTCAATTTTCCTTTTTCCTGAAACCTCTTTCATATACCTTATCTGAAAAGTACCCTCTTCACCATTTTCATTGGGCACTTCACTCATACCATTAGGCAATCCAGATAAAGCATCTGCCACATAATTCTCAGTACCATTAACATAGAAAATCTCGTAATCAAATTGTTGCAGGTACAAAGCCCAACGAGTTAGCCTGCCATTAAGTAAACGACAATCCTTAAGAAAAGTTAAAGCTTTGTGGTCAGTAGGTATGATGAGTTTATGGCCCCACAAATAATTTCTGAATTTCTTTAACCCCCATATAATGGCTAAAGATTCCTTTTCTGATATAGTGTAGTTTCTCTCGTATTTTGTTAGAGTTCTACTTGCAAACGCGATAGTCCTGTGTTCGATTTCTTTGCCATTACAGATTTCTTGGAAAACTTCTATACCAATTCCATAAGCACTGCTGTCAGTACTCATATGGAAAGGTTTTGAAAGTATGGGGTGATGCTTATATTGTCATTCAAAAGTTCACTTTTTAATTTTTCGAAATCTCTCATACACCCTTCAGTCCACACAAAAGCACTATTTTTCTTAAGTAGATTATTCAAATGAGGACTATTAAAAACTTGCCCCTTGACGAATTTTCTATAGAACCCACATAAACCTAAAAAGGCTTTCAACTGTTTTCTATTTCTAGGAGCTGGACACCCTGCTATTGCACTTAACATTTCTGGGTCCTTGCCAATACCGGTCGTAGTAATAATGTGCCCCAGAAACTTTATTTCCGACTTCACGAATTCACATTTTTTCCACTTAAGTGTCATGCCCCCTACTTGTAGAGCAACAAAAACTTTCTGCAATAATTCACAATGCTCTTGCCATTCTTCTGTAGCAATCAGTAAATCATCTACATAAATGGTTAGCCGGGAACTCAATTCTCTCCCTAATACAAAGTCCAGTGCCCTAATAAATACTGCCACAGAAGTGCTAAGCCCAAATGGCACTACTTTATACTGATAGCATTTCCCAGCAAATAGAAAAGCGGTATATTTACGGGATTCTTTACTCAATGGGATTTGCCAGTATCCGGCGGTCATGTCCAGACTGGTTAAATACTTCACGTTATAAAATTTTTGGAGTATTTCGTCCAGATTTTCAGGTCTATCTATTTCCTTCTTTACAATTTTGTTTAAAGTCCTGGCGTCGATAAATACTCTCACTCCCCCATCCCTTTTGTTCACGATGATAAGGGGACTATTATATTCGCTGCTACTTCGTTCAATTACACCCCATTCTATCATTTTATCTATTTGCACTTGCACAGCCTGCCTCTTTGATATGGATACCGAAAACGGTTTTACAAAGAAAGGTTTATGCTCTATTGTCTCAATCTGGTATTCAAAGTTCTTAACTAGGCCAGGTTTGTCCGAAAATACGGTGCTGTTACTATCTAAAATACCAAGCAATTCTGTTTTCTGTTCGGGAGATATTCCCTTCAAATTTTCCACCATTTCTTTAAAATCATGCCCCTGCTTGTCACTCTCATCTATTAACCTCTGGACATGGTACACCTCATACTTGTTTGTCAAACCATCATTCCCTTGGTCGATCTCCAACAATAAAGAATCAATTTCTGAATCGAACACCTTCACATTTTCCTCAAATTTTAATTCCAAATTCCTAGATGCATTATTAATTTTGATCACTTCCTGGCTACAATCAATAATAACCTTTTCTTTATCCAGCCAATCTATTCCTAGAATCATTTCAGTACTCAAGTCTGGCACAACCAAAAAATCATGTTCAAATGTTTGTCCTTTTATATTAAATTCAACCAAAACCTGGTTCTTTACCGGCTTCCTAGTTTTGCCCGTAGCACCAACAATTTTTACACCCGTCACTGACATAATTACTATTCCAGGCTCATCACAAACGTGTTCGAAAAACGACTGGGAGATTGCGCTTATCTGAGATCCAGTATCAAGAAGTACTTGCAATTTCACATTATAAATTTCAACTGGTATTACAGTTTGTTTAACCGTCGAATGTTTTTCATTATTGTTGTCTTCCCTAAGCAAATCCGGGTCGACGATAACATCGTCCCAAGATATGCTTTTAACATTCACCTCATCTATATCTGGCAGTTTCTTTGGTTCCGGGAGTTCAAAGTCATTAATTACTTGAACTCTTTGTAAAATAGACCCTGAGTCGTCAGGTGGCTCTTTCTTTCTTTGTTCAGTCTCAACATCTGGGTTTTGTTTTGAAACTTCGTCATCATTAGATACAATATCGCAGTTAACTGTATTTCCATTATTTCCACTATTCCCGAAATATTCGTCGTCTGAACTATCATCAGAATCCGACCATTCTGGGTCGCTTTCAGGTTCTAACATAAAAGCTTTTCTGAGACAGGCACTAAGTTCTTCCTTTGTATTTTGGTCAGGCTTTGATTTTAACTCAGTATCCTCTTTTGGCAAAACGGCCTCATCATCAGCTTTACTCACATCCACTGTTACTTCATATTCAGTGTAATCCTCGTGGACTTCAATTACTTTTAGGTAATCATCTGCCCCTTCTCCACGGCGCATTTCGGTAGCAGCTAGTACTGTTGGCGAATTGTTAACAGAAGTTACTTCTTCGTCAATGCTAAGGATTTCATCCTCCAATTCCTGCCTATCTTTCACCTTCGTCCTATCGGCAGCACGCGTACTTTGCGCGGCGCTATTTACTCTCTCCTCTTTAAACTCAGGCCGCGCCACCTTATCGACGTCCCTACTATCTCCTTTTCCACTAACTAATTTCTTTGCCTCATACTCCTTCTTAAAATCCTCCCACTCACATTGCTTTAGGCCCTTGTACAGATCGTCGATCTGCACACGCCAATCAGTTACTTCAGCCTTTTACTTCATTGCAAACACTGCTATCCGCACCTCTCTGTGTATACACAGTTTCATCTATTATTTCCTTCGCCACGGAATTATCACTCGTAATATATTCATCAGCTCTTACGGCTATGTTCGTACCTAATGCTGCCTTATTGCTAGCGGCTTCTCTCTGAACAGCTGTTCTGCTAGGCTGGGCCGTTGCCCCCTGATGCTCCACTCGCCTGTTCACAAGTAGCGCTCTGCGCGGCCGAGATGACTCATTCTGGCTCGCACCTGACCCTTGTTTCGCAACAACAGGTTGCGTCGTTCCACGCCTGTCTCTAACCTGTCTCATAATATAACTGTCATTTCGGTAAATTTTCTTAAATCGGGGCCGGTATATATTGTCCGCTTCCGTTTGGCCCGCAACGTTCGCGGAAATCAGTTTCCCGCGTCGTTATTATTTTGCGCTGTGTACCCTCTACCGCGACCAGAATAACTTCTTCTTCCTCTACCTCTACCTCTACCTCTCTGTATCATATTAACGCGAAATCCATCGCCGTCATTTCTTTCGTCATTATTACGATTATTTCGGTTACCAAAATTTTGATAATTGGCACGACTTTCGCGCCAGTGGTATTCGTCTTCGACCCTTTCTAGAAATGCTTGGAAGCTGCGATGATTGCTTCCAACGTATCTCTTTGAATCTTCTGGAAGCTTTTTATATAACTCCCAGATATTTTCTGAATCTGATCTTCTTCCTCTTAAATGTGTCAATTTCCGGTACCAATATTCGCAGAAATCTTTCAAAGAATTCCTGTCCCTGTTATCATGAAGCTTGGCCATGATAAACTCGCGCCATAAATGATCCTGTTTTTGTTCGGACCAATATTCTTCCGTAAACCCTTGCTTAAACTCTTCGAACGTCATTCGTTCGGTGTTCAAATTAATTCCCCAACGCTTAGCGTCACCTGCTAAGGCGCTAATTACTACGTTTATCTTTTCCTGATCAGACAAGTGTTCAGGAAATATTCTCTCGCAATTTTTGATGAAATCTAACAGATGCCATCCGTTATGTTTCTTGGCGGGATCGAAGCGTTCCTCACCTTCTAACATCTTTGTAATTGGTGTGCCATTACAGACAACACCAGGTCTATCTTTAATTTTATTCTCAAGATCGAAAATTTTGCCTTGAATTTTCGAAGTATTTTGTTCACATTTTTGTACACATCCGGTAACTTTCTCGCCTAAATCTCTTTCAGTGTCTGAAACTGCATTTTTCAATTGCGAGATTCCGTGTCGACATTCGTTTACGATCTCAGTTTTAAGACCGAAAACTTTTTCGTCTACTTTTGTTTCAACCAGAGGCTCTACTTTCTCTTGGATGTTGAGAATTTCAACATCAAACCTACTGTTAATGTTACTAATTTCCCCCTGCATAGTATCCATATTTTTGTTAATGGTGTCAATTTCAAATTTCATAGTATTTACCACAGAACTTAAATTACCCACTTTTTGTTCTACCTGTTCTATTTGTTTACTAATTTTAATTCCTTGTTCTTCGACCTGTGCTTTCATTTGATCAACGTGTGTTTTGAGCTGATTACTCTGTGTTTTGAGCTGCTCGTCAACGTGTTTTTTAAGCTGATCATTCTGTGTTTTGAGCTGCTCGCTCTGTCCTGCAATTTGTTTGGTTAATTGTTCAAATAAATCGTTCATGCTTAAAATGTTCACACTGTTTTGTTCTACGGAATCTGTGTGTTCCGATCCTACTTCAGAAATTTCTTTCGGTTCTTTCTTTTTCTGTGGTGAATCAAACATGTCAGTGGATTCATTCACATACCCACTATCATCTACAAAGTCACCCTCTACCTCTTGTTTTATCCCTTGCTGTGTTCGAGGCACTCGCGACATTTCAATCTGTTCGTTAACATGTTCGTGATATTGTATGTACGCCAATTGTCTTCCGCTAACGCCATCTGTTATCTGGCCGCGTAAACTCCTGCTACTGCCAGCCGATTTTTCCATTACGCTCGGCACATCTACTGTTTCTACGTTCCTGTCCATACTGAATGCCAATTACACCTCTCCACTGTACTTGACGTTCACTGCTATTTACTTTACTGAATGTTATTACAATTCGTGCCACTGAACATCCACTGTTCGGTATTCACATTAATTTGTGACCGACAAAAACTGGATGTCCTGTCACCGGGAAGCCACTTGTAACGTTCTACGCTCGGGCGTACGTTAACTCTTTAAAGCCTGTACTATAGTAAGTTGACGGGCTTCACCTTATAAGAAAGGATTTTAGTAAATAGGTTGACCGCGTGTACCTGAATGGAGGCAAAATCAGACTTACACCACTCAGTAACAACAATGTTACGTCAAGCAAGTATAAAGTGCAACTACACGTTAGGACGGGCAAGAAACATACACAGCAGATGCTAACAATTGTTAATAATACGGTCGCCAGGCTAATTAGGCATTAAGTGAGTTTTTCCTTGTACAAGTGGATGTACGTACAAGCATAACAACACGTAGCAATACTGCATAATATAATAAATTTTAGAACCAGAAAAATCTACTGAACTAAGATTTTTCCCTTTCTGTACTAATTTGGACCAGCTATAAATACACAACATTACACTACAATGATTACTACGAACTGCGTTTTATCTATTGATCCGACTGAATTCGGGCATAGGTTACCCTAGAAATAGCACTTTTGAAACACACATACAATGTCAATTTTAAGAAAGGTAAAACACTGATAAATCTAGGTTTTATATTGACTTTAACTTTGCTGGTCAAATCAGTTCAGTATACTTCAGAATTTAAATGAACAGAAAAGAAAAGAGTGGAAGGGGGACCCTGAAACTGTTATGATCACTGTGTTAAAACTATTAACTATTGGAAGCATTAAGCACTCAAGATTTACAAAATATGAGTTACTACTCTTTTTGTCTTATTACTTCCTCATTTAACTACCATTAATTTTGTCTCAAATTAATTAAGCTTCATTACTAAACCATTACCAAAATTATCTTCCAACTTTGTCAGACGTTTGTTCTTTGCTTATACTTTCATTAACAATAAAGCTCCTTAAACATCTTTCTAGCATAGATAGGTCTGCAGATAATTCTTATTAACATAAACTTTAAATCTTCATTTCGGGACACTCGGATTGCACAACATGTGGAAAGGACCCTGTCTAGGGTAGTGATGAGGATAATTCATTGATAGGACAAATCTGGTAAAAGTTAAGTTATTATTGAACACTCAGGAACAAAATTAACACTGGTCCACACGAATACAATTCTAAAGATTCAACCTGTTCGTGTTGATACGGCGGTTGGCGGGCGGCGAGATGGCGAGGCGCACAGCACACATACAATCACAGCTATGGCTCTTGCTGTATCGGCACTTTGCTTCTTCTTAGCGTCGCAATCCTTTTCAATTCAGTGCCTATAGAATATAGCCATGCTGTATAGTCGTCGGAAACGGCACATCCGAGGCTCAATGAAACCACTTTTTCCAGGATAGCCTCCTCGATCCGGAACGTGTTCCTCAGACCGATGCCCAACTCCGACTGTATTGCTGAGCCCGTTATGCCGTGCCGCGCCCGTGTGCATTTTCCCGCGCTCGCCTGCCATCCACCCTTTTCCGCTCACCTACAGACAGGGTATTCACCAAAGGTTTTACATTCCACATATCCTAATACATTGCCTACGTATGGACCAGGCGCACAATTACAATTATAAACATGTTACAATAGATTCAACATGGGTTACACTTCAATTCTGTTATAGCATTGCTTGAAATTTGACATAAATATTAATATTCACATCGAAAGTTGCTTACAGATTCTTTAACATAATGACACGAAAAGAAAAAGAAATGAAATCAAAACATTGCTCACACTAATTTATCGAAAATCAGAAGAAAAAATTATTATATGTACAGTTGTTGTTACAATACGTCAAATCCTGTAAGGTTCAATGTAAATCAAAGAATTTGTGACTCAAATGTTTCTTCTTATGTGAAAATGAATGGGCTTTAATGAGAAGTTTTTGACCAATGTGTAGTTTCTTTGCATTGTCTTACCGTGTAGTTTTCTCCTATTGTCTGCAGCAGAATTTATATTTTTAATAACCGAATCAATTATGTCTTTATGTCGAAGTTTGACGTGTACTCGGAAAAGGTAAACTTTCTTATTCTGTTCGTTGGTTACTCATTCTTCAGTACAAGAACAGGTGGTAAAGCAGTGGAGTCATAAGGCATTTCATTCAGTACGTTTAGAAATAAGTGTAAGTATCTGTCCCAGTACTAATAGCTTCCTGTGACAATAAGTTTGCAAAGCTTATTAATTTCTTTCATAATGCGTTCAGACGGGTTACAATGTGGAGAGAACAATGAAACAGAAACAGGATTGATTTTACGATTCCGAAGCATGCGTGACCAAATAGCAGATCTGACTTGTGGTCCGCTATCTGAAATGACCTTATCAAAGTGTCCAACTTCACGTAAGAAATTTTTAACAAACGCGTTGAATACAGAACGTCCAGAGGCTTTGCCTAACGGTGTGAAAGAAACAAATTTTGAAGTATGTGCAACAGCGACCAGAAAGTACGAAAATCCATCCAGGGGTTCCCAGGAGATCAACAGCAGCTAATTCTTTTAATCTAGTAGGAATAATAGTAAACAATGGAGCACTATGTGAGATGGTAGACGGTTTAGCTTTTTGACAAAGGTTGGAAATAGAAAAACTCTCCTAATTCTCTTTTCCATGTTGTTAAAATAACAAGTTGTCCGAAGAACATGATAACATTTTCGTGGACCAGAATGTGCGTAGCTGAAATAATTGTATCAGATGAGCTTATTAACAAAATCGTCAGGAATACAAAGTACGCACAGCTTGTCATCAACAGTGTAACGTTCGAAGAGTATATTATTTCCAACCAGACAATAACGACGAATCTGCGTGTGTGTCTTTTCATGCCATTTACTTTTAATATCTTTCCAAATCGGATACTTGTCTTCCTCATAAGCAATGTCCTTTAAAGATACAGTGACGAAGTTTTCAAAGGCTACTTTTTGAATGTAAAGAATACTGAAATTTTTCTAAAGGTTAGTTTCTGTGTTGCTTTTTCTCAAGGCCAGCCAGTGCACGTGACAGTGCGTCCGCATCTATGTTTTCTGTGCCAGGAATGTAGATTATTGTGAATTTGAATTCTTGCAGAAACAATGTCCAACGTTTCAACCTGTCATGATTTAATTTTGAAGACATAAGAAATTGCCGTGCTCGATGATCACTACAAAGCTTTACACGTTTGCCAGAAAGAAAGAAACGAAAATTGTCAAATGCCTAAACGATAGCTAAAGCTTCCAGTTCAATAACCTTTCTCAGATTTTGTCAGCACGCGGCTAGCAAAAGCGATGGTTTTCTGAACAGTAATGTCATTTTCTATTGCTTCTTGAAATAAATGGGAAGCAAGACCAACTTAAGAAGAATCCGTACTAAGACAGAAATCTTGTGACAGATCTGAGTGAGCTAAGATTGGCGCGTTAAGTAGCGCTTCCTTCAAACAACCAAATTCCAACTGTGCCTGTTCGTCCCAGTTCCAAATAGTGTTTTTGCCAGTGAGAGAACAAAGTTTTGGAGTTCCTAGAACATGCATCTTCAGGAAACGACGGTTGAAATTCACGAGACATAGAAAACTGCAACCTTGTCTTTTTGTGGTTGGAACAGGAATGGCTCTGATTGTTTCCAACTTTTCAGGGTCCGGCTGAATGCCCTCAGAGGAAATAATGTGACCCAGAAACTTCACCTTTGTCCTACCGAATTCAGATTTTTGCAACTTAACTGTAATTCCAGATTCGGCAAAAATACGTAACAAACTGTTGAGGATAAGATTATGTTGTTCCCAAGAGGCTTCTGCTATTAAAATATCGTCCACGTACGAAGTGATGTGTCGTTTTAAAAACGCAGGTAATATGGAATTTAGCTCACGAATGAATGCTGCCGAAGACATGTTCAAACCAAAAGGAAGTTTCCGAAATTGATAACAAACGCCGAAACAAAGAAAAGCCGTATATTTTCTACATTATGGATGAAGTAGAATTTGATATAAGCTAGATCTGAGATCAATAGAAGACAACACTTTTACGCCATTGAAATTTTGAAGAAGTTCTTCCAACGTTTGCAGTCTGTTTTAGGAATGATTATGGTACTTATTTGTCTGGAATCTAAGACAATTCTGTTCGATCCGTTTTTGTCCTCAACAACATGTAATGGATTATTGTATGAGCTGACCGCTGGTTCAATAACGCCCTCATGAAGCATAGATTGTATTTCCGTTCTAACACGGTCCCTATAATGTGTCAGAATTACGTATGGCCTGAGGGCAAATTTTGTACGATCACGAACACGAAATTTGTATTGAAATCCTTTAATTGTTCCTGTTTTGTGAATAGAAACTGTGGAATGTGCTTGTAAAATGTCAAAAAGGTCCTGCCTATCAGTGTCATTACATTTCTCAATTGTTTGAATTTTTTTCTCAATTAAAATGTTAGTATCCAATACGTCATCAATATCATCCCTGTCAGTACTTGCAAAGTGATTATTAGTGTCAAATTCCGTTGAAAGTTCCAAACTGTGATCTGACAAAAGGTGTACCCGATTGATTTCCTGGTCATTGTTTGAAAGCCAATCTTCAAATTTCAAAGCTATTGACTTTCTTCTTTTTCTAAACTTATTTCAGCGTCATGAAAGTTTAAAATTGCTTTATACTCATCCAAGAAATCTACACCTAATATAATCTCTGTCGACAATAATAGAACAATAAGAAAATTCATAATAAATCTGTGGCTTCGTCAAAAGAAATGGAAGTTAGTTTGTTGGCGTACATCTACACTTTTTCCAAAAATTGCAGCTTGTAATTTAATCTTACGTAAAGGAAGTGTGGGGCAATCGTTCGATTTGTTGCATTTACTGAAAGCTGTTTCACTAATTACCGAAACAGGACTGACGGAGTCAAGTACCGCCGTAAATTTTGTCATTTGTTGTGATGTGAATTACAGGATATGCAATATTGTTCTGTTTCATGTCATGTTCCTGGAGTAAAATGTCCCTCATGTCTTACATTTCCAGGTAATTGATAGTCATGGCAGCTACGTCGTTAGCTTCATAAGTACGTTTCGTGGCTGCCCGTGGTGAGCCGGCCGGAGTGGCCGTGCGGTTCTAGGCGCTACAGTCTGGAGCCGAGCGCCCGCTACGATCGCAGGTTCGAATCCTGCCTCGGGCATGGATGTGTGTGATGTCCTTAGGTTAGTTAGGTTTAATTAGTTCTAAGTTCTAGGCGACTGATGACCTCAGAAGTTAAGTCGCATAGTGCTCAGAGCCATTTTTTTGCCTGTGGTGGGAGTCATTGTCTATTATCTCTCTGTTATCGCGCATCTTTGCTGGGATTTCGAGGTCTAATTTCTATAATTTCAGCTTGTCGAGAGGGTCCTGCCCAATTTGAATCACGCCAGTTCTGATTAAATTCAGGTCTGTTGCCATGTCTATAACGTCTGTCGTCTTGTCGGTAATTTCTGTAATCTCTTTCTCGTCGTATAAGTGATGGGGAACTTCACCCAGAATCGAAATTACGTGGTGAAATGTTGCATCCGAAGTCATTTTGTCTCCCTTGATAATAATTATTCTGGTTTCCATATTGTCTATTGCTACGGTTGTCTCTGTCATACTCATTACCACGGATATGTGATCTTTCTCTGTAATTATTGTTACTCTGCCAATGGTTGTCATATGGATAGTGTCTATTTCGGTCACGATTTGAGTTATAACAGTAGACTTGTCGTGTATGGTTATTATTTCTGTTATCACGAAATTGTGATTTATGTGACCTGTAATTGTTGTTGTTTTCCAGTTTTCGCATCATGCGATTGTCCGTGTCGATTTCCAGTTCTTACAAAAGTCCCTGAAAAGCATCGATATCATCTTTACAACGTCCAGCCAAAATAATATGTCTTAAGTGTTCAGGTAATTTAACTAAGCAAATGCGACTAAGTTCCGAGGGTTTGCACAGGTTTGACAAACAGTGATTCTTGTGTAACATATCTTCAAAATATTTTAGAGGGCTGGAAAATTCAGACTGTTCGAAATGCTTCATCATTGTAATACGGTGTTTTACTCGATCTTGAGTAGCCTGAGATCAATATGCAGAAAGGAGGGCATGTTAAAAATCTACTTCACTGTGACAATCACGAATACCCGATCCCATTCTTACATCTGGTTCATTTTCTAAATAGCCACACAAAAATTCGAATCTGTGCTCTAATGACCAATTGGGAGGATAACAATGAGAAAATTGATGAAGCCAAGCTTGTGGATGTATTTAATTACTAGAATTCTTGAATGATTTAAATTTACGCCTTGTGATGAAGAGCTTATAGTCAAAGTCAACGTGTCACCGAGTCGCAAATCGGTCATTGTTACGTCGTGTCGGCGGTTCCATCTCAAGGTTCGGTGGACCCTGTCGACTCCTTTCAAAATCTCCGAAATACCATGTGTTATTACTGTGTGACTCTTCCGTATTTCTAAATCCCTCTTCCCCTGTCGGGCGCGAGTATCCTCTGCAATATGTAGTTCTTGTATCGCCTGTGCCAACTGATCTTGTACTTCCCGTATTCCTCTTTTGTTTTGCGTATTAATTTGTTTCTGACTGTGTTTAAATTTCCTTATTTCCTAGTACTCCTCTGTGTCAGTAAAGGCTACCGGTCTTGTATCATTCAAATCATCAGTTACCTTCGTAGATAAATTTGTTAACTGATGCGAAAGTTCGGCTACTTTTTCCGACAATGTGCTGATTTCCTCAGTGTGTTTTGCTGAACCAAGTTTTAGATTGACCATTTGTGTATCTACTGTGTCCTTTAAGATTTCCTGATTTTTTGCAAGTTGCATAACCATATCGGTAGATGCAACAGAGTCAATTTTAGCCTGCAAGGTGTCGTGATTTTCGTGTACAGTGATCTGCAGTTCTTTTATTGCTGCTTCATGGTTCTGTAATGTGTCTTCATGTCGTGAAAAAATAGACTGAAAATGGTCACCAATTTGCGTTTTTACGTCTTCAGAAATTTTTTTATATTTCGATTCGATTTTGCGTATCTCAGAGGTTAAATCTTTACCGCACTTGGCCGCGAAAGGCAAAGGTCCCGAGTTCGAGTCTCGGCCCGGCACACAGTTTTAATCTGCCAGGAAGTTTCATATCAGCGCACACTCCACTACAGAGTGAAAATCTCATTCTGGAAATCTTTACGTGTTTGTTCAATTGTGTCTAACTTTTGAAGCTGTTGCTGTGTTTGTTTCTGATTTTGTCCCATTTGTTGCTGTGTTTGTTTCTCTGTTTGATAAAATTTTTGAATTAATTGCAATAACAATGCATTAGTGATTGAAACATGTTCCATTGTGATTTTCGTCAGTGCGTTTGCACCTGCAATATTCGTATTTTGAAAAGCAGAGAGTGTGTCTTGACTTAACTGAGAAAAGTGTATTGATGCCAAACCTGAATCTACGTTATTTGCAAGACTTTATGTTATTTCACATTCCTGAGGTGAACTGTTACCGACGGATCGATCAACTGTAGTTCCCTGTTCACTGATTATTTCAGTTTCTACCACATTATGTACTGTCTGGTCCATGTCCCTGTGCACTACTACCAAATTATTCCATTGCAAATTTGTCGACTCGTTACTAGGTGGTGTTAACAAGCTACACTTGTTGTCTCTGTCATTTCTCAATTTGCTTTGCAGTCTAGTTTTACGCTTTTCACCCACCATGATTATCACATTATTTTACACAATAACACAAAAAGTTTTGAAAAGCAAAAATGGGAAGAACCACTTAAATAGCACTTAAAATAATCAATATCTAATTAGTCACAAAAGCGACTGTGAGATACTTAGTGCAAATCCACATGCATGCGACAACTACTTTGCTCATGGCAATACAGTACAACAATAAGAAACTACAACTACAAAGGAAATTCCATACATACCATTACACGCTATCAGTAGACAATAAGTAGTTTCTAATCATGTGCTAATTATTCAAAATACAAGAAAATCTGAAGATTCAAGTGAAGTATCCTGGTAGGGTCTCCAAGTGAAACTACTGACTGAAACTCCTGGTCTCTTTACTAGGTGAAACTACTGAGTCTTTATTTATTTTTATCATTTAAAACACTGATCTACAGAATTTTGCCTGATGAAGACAATTCAAACTTAACCTATTCATTTATTACCCACAATATACAAGCTCAATGCAATCTGACTGCTATCCAGTGACAACATGGCTTCAAATAATTAATAGAAAAGAATGGCACTGAATTGCAGGAAATCCTAACAACAACCCATACTTTTTCATATGTCACTTACCTTATAGAATATCTTCATAACACATACTACAGCAATTACAGCAAGCAGCTACTACAGCCAGCTAAATATAAGATTCTAAATACTATAGACCCTAACTACTAGGTGGCATACGGCTAGCAAAAGAAAGATTTTGTTGAAGAGTGAACTATGTATTTGGAGGATTTTACCTTATTCATGTGACATCTAGTTCCAGAAATTATATAGTTGTCATAATTCCACTACCTAAACATTACCAACTATATCCATCCTCACTTTACATGCATGTCCTACCAACGCTGAGTGTCCACTTAGAAAATCGTGTCCAAACCCTTCTCTATCTGCTCGCTAACTGCTAGTTTGTCCAACCACAGAACCACTTGCCAAGGGTGCTGAGCGCTGTCAGCGATATGGAGAATACCGTCTTCAGTGAATAGCTGATCAGCATTTACGTCGACGCCTAGCGTTATGCGCACCGCCACGACACCATCAAAGGAGCGTCAAATGTACAGAACTGTCTCTGGATTCATTTTTCTCTTGCGTGGGAGATGACGTTCCCATCGCAGCTGCCTGTACAAGGCGTAAACGTAATTGGTGTCTTACGAGGAGAACACGGCAAGTGCCATCACCTGATTTCGCTCAGTGGAAGAGGTGTCAAAATAAAAGAAAACGTGTCTCGGCTTATCCGTAGATACTCAACCGTCTCTGAAAAAACGACGGTCAATGTTTTCGAGGAATTTTCGATGTAATTTATCTGCTATTTACCGCTCGCTCTGATGAGAGGAAATGGGGGCTCAGTGGTTAGCGCCGCGACTTCCTAATTTTGCACCTCGTGTTCGAAACTCGATTATTATTATTATTTTAGTTTTATTGTTTTCATTTCTTTACCAATGCCCATAGAAAGCTCCTACACGAAAGTTTCTTTTCGAATTAAGGGATGGCAACGGCGATATATTAATCGTAAAATTACAACTGTATTTCTCAATAAGTGTTAGACGTTTATTAAATAATATATATGTGTGCACGAGCATCGTACGAAGGCACAGTGACATTCCTTCGTATGAATCGCACTCGGGAAAGAGACGTCGTTAACACCGGTGAAGATTTCGTGCGTTAACAATAATTGCGCCGCGAACCATGCATAATGGCTCACTTTTCCGAAAACTGGCGGTTGCTGTTTATTATAAATCAAGACACAGTACAGGAATTTCAACGAAAACCATTTCAAATAATTTTCTCACTCTTTTTTTAAATTCATTCATATGGCATACAATTAATAGACGAATAAGGCCAACATTATAGCAATATAAACGAGAAAACATTCTTGTAGTAATCTTCTATAGACATGGGTACGTAAATGAAAAACAAAAACAGAAGTAATAATCTGGTTGCGAGCATGGGACGCAAAATTAAGAAACTGCGTCGCTAACAACTGCGCCACCATTTCGTCTGAGGATGTCACCTGTAAAAGGCACATAAAATACCTGGAAAAGTATCTCGAAAACTGACCATCGTTTTTTCAGAAACCGTCGAGTACCTGTGGATTCGCCTAGACACGTGTTCGATTATTTGGACCCCTCTTCCAATAAGGGAAGTTTCTGGAAAATCGGAGTATGGCCCTTGCCGTGTTCTTCTCGTTAATATAGCACTAGCTCTAGAATAGTTACGTCAAACTGCGGTCAAACAAAACCGACGAGAAGCCCAGTTGAATGAAGAACTAACTACTGTTAGTATACAGGGTGCGGCGCTTAAATCCGGAGAAACGAAACTTTTTTTTTAAAAAAAAGCAAATTTATTAAAACAAAATACAAATGAAAACGAAAATCCTTTCACATATAAGTAGTGGTATCTTTGAAGAGTAACATTACTAGGATGTAAGCCCCTTCAGCCGCAACAACCGCCTTTTTAAATCTTGTCCTGCAGCGCTCGCATGCACTCTTTAAAAGTAGCGCTGTCCATATTCGCGAATGCTGCTTCGATAGCGATGCGTAGAGTTGCGGTATTAGGGTGCCTCGTCTTATTGATAACTCTTTCGACTATGCTCCACACATCGAGGGCATTTTAATCCGGGCTATTTGGGGGCCAGAACTCCTTTGACCAGAACATTTCAACGTTATCCGAAAGCCAGTTTTGGGTTAAATGGCTAGTATGAGGTCCTCCTCTGCCATCTACCGCATTGTTTGCTTACTGACTTTCAATACTTAAGTCAGTTTCCTCAGTGATTGCCCCGGGCCCTGCGAAATCAGCGCCTAGACCTTTTTGATGACTGCCACATTTCTTCACACGTGTTCCTTTGTATGAAGTTTCCTCGCCGGGTTAGCAGAACCTCCCCCAGATTTCTCCTAAGCATTATTTTGGCCATAATATCGTAAAAAGTTGATCTCGGGTACTCGAAGAAATGAACTATTTCTGTGTAAGAACGCCTAGCGCGAAGACTTTCGATAATCGCTGCTCTTCGATTGTACTCCGCACTGGTCCGTAACATCTCGGCCATTTTGAGGTTCAGACTGTTAACTAGATGCCTGTGACTTTTAAGAACGACCCCCGGCGGAATACGATATGGCGGGAAATTCAGATTGAAATTTGTCCGTATTTAAGCGCCGCACCCTGTAGTAAGCCGCTTCGGAAGCGGTAGACTCATATGTTTCTTTTAAGGTATACAGGCCATTTTCGTGATAAGAAAATAGAAATTATGTGATGATAGAGACGGTCAAATTTGGTAACTTGAGGTAAGAAAGGCTGCTCGGAAAACGAGTGAGTCGAAAGTTATGAAGCCAAATGTGTTGTGGAATAAGTCTGCCAGTGGATTACGTCAACCAAAGCGTCGTTGCAGTCAGTAAAATTTTTTTGGTATGTGAGCGCGTTGTCAATGTATGAAATTCTCCGACGTTATGACCACTGTTGTAAATGCCCTTCACTTTTTTCCAAAAAAATTCTGAAGGATCCCATTTGTAACAGTGAACGAAGCCTAGGAGAATTTTACACATTGACAATGTGATCACATACCCAGAAGAATTTTATTGAATGTGACAATAGCTGCGTAGGTCTACGCTTACGAACAGTCGTTGTTTGTAAAAGGCAAAGGTAAAGTCCGTGGCGAAAACCCGCGAGGAGGCAACTAGGCTGACTGCAGGCAGAGCGCAAACTATCTTCGGTACAGCACTTCGTGGGCGAGGGTGGCGGGTCCCTTCGGGGAAGGTGCCCGCTACTCGTTTGATAGGAGGATGAGTGAAGGGCTGGAAAGAGGAAAAATTCCCGCTCCTCTCTGGGACTGAACCTGGAGCCTCCAAAGCCGGAGTGCTGTACTGTATCCTCTACACCTTCATGCCCACATCGTTGCTCGCGCGATGTAATAAATTGCTTTATTATGTACGTTGTTGCTGACATTGCACAGTAGGACAACCGACCAACATATAGACTACGCTGGCTCTTATTTTTCTCTGTAGTAACACCCAACCCCGACCACAGTTTGGTTCTATTGACCGAAAAATGATTTGCGTGAAATCTGAGTTTAATAGACAAGAGGATAGAGTGCCTCTCGCCCCTTACTTTAAAATATCTCAATAATTTATTATCTAAAAGTTTACTCTAAAAAAGCAGTTGTAAATAATAAATAACGAGTGAGAAAGGCATAATGCTGATATTATTATTAGCTGCCACTTACACTGCTTGTTCAATATGAGCACTGGAGACGATGAGGAGATATTGTACAGCCCCAGGTTTGCAGCTGGTGGCCAAAATTAGTACCAATTTTTTCCGTGTAAATAGTTTCCGTATAAACGCATTAGCATATCTACTAAGTTTGGCTGTTATACGATACTTACAGCCCAGATTGGACTTCGGTGAGTAACTACACTTTGATTATAAACACCTAATACGATGTGAAAAGGCTGGCCGCGGTGGCCGAGAGTTTCTAGGCGCTTCAGACGGGAACCGCGCGACTGCTACGGTCACAGGTTCGAATCCTGCCTCGGGCATGGGTGTGTGTGTGATGTCCTCAGGTTAATTAGGTTTAAGTAGTTCTAAGTTCTGGGGGACTGATGACCTGAGAGCCATTTGAACCATTTTTGAAGTGAAAATCACGCCATACTGTTTGAATATCTATTACTTGATAAAGTCTCTATCTTCGTAACCTGGAAACTTATGAAGATATTCAGATAAAAGCTGAACCACATACTGCTTCTGTTTCTCGTTCTATGCAGATAACTTATTTTAATACTCCATGAGCCGACAACACTTTCAGTCGAATCGTTAATAGTTATCAGTTGCCTAGAGCGCTTGTGAACTCTTCATTTCATGCCAAAACGAAGGATCTGCTTCAGGAATTCGTCACTTTTCAAAACTGGTAGAAAAATAGCGTTGTTTTATGAGAAACAAACTATTTAGCACCCTTACTGAGCGTTTCTAAGATTTGATAGACTCCTGCATGAACTGATTTAATGTGTTCGTCTGTCCACTAGTCAGTGCATAGATCATCTTCATTTTTGATTCAGAAGGCAAATTAGTAGACAAGCTGATAGATTAAGGAGACAGGTACCAAAGATGAGTTTTAAGTTCTTGCAAAGCCACGTGTTGCACTACCAAAAATTGCTTATCTTCTTCAATAGTAGTAATACTGAAAGCATAAGCATGGGCTAAATCAAAAACAACAAAGCATTTTTCTCTTCGCTCATGAACCACGAACCTCCTATGCCTTTCCAGTACGTATATGAAGCCGCTTTTATTGTTTGTACATAGCTTGTACTTCTGATACGCAATATCTAAGCTCCTGTGACTAAATATGATTTTTGTACCAATAAATTATCCATTCTCGGAAATACTGAGTGGCATCATGAGCCACAGTTAATTTTAACATCCACAAATTGTGAAACAAAATCATTGACGTTTATTTGACACGTGACTGTTTGCATCTAATAATTTCATGCACCCGAAAAAATTAATTTTTTCCTGTAAATGAACTGAAGACGAATTAGTTGTACTTGCTGCAAATGCTGCTTTCCCTCGAAAGTGAAAGACGAGTGCGTTGGTCCCGGTTGGGTCGTACAGTAGAAAGGTATGGCTCCGCTCTGTTCGCCCCACCCTCTCTCTACCTCTATAGAGGTCACTGACCTGTCGTTTCAGAAGAACAGAGTGATCTGTGGAATGAGAATGCATGCAGTTAAGGAGCCTCAAGGAAACTCCTGTCCACATTAGGTAATGAGAGAATTTGTCAAGCTAAACTGTGGAAATCAAGGCACTGGGCCTGCTGAATGGCTGACAGGTTTTCTCAATAAGATCATTAAAGAGAATAAGATACCTCCTGAGCTGACGTTGAACACTACTGCCCCAATTTGTATGCAGAACGGGAGACTGACTGAAGATTCCAAATATCATCCTGTATGCCTCCTATCACATACATTGAAGATGTTAGAGCACATCACAGACAGTAGAACACACAATGTCGCCAACATTATCAGCAATCAGCGTGGTTTTGTGAAAGGCTATGGTGCCACTGATGTAAACCATGTAACTCGTTTTGTTGTTGAGAAACACAGTGAGAATCTACGCGTCTTCACTTCGCTTTCCACTGAGAAGTACCTGAAGAACTAATTGAATGAGTCCGGTTGCTCCACAACAATCCTAAAAGACAAGCACTTCCTGTGGCTGGGGTATCAGACGGCTCTCCTATTTCTGTAGGCGTATGTAATGTATCTGCTTTTTCTACTCCTCTCTTAATCATAATGACAGACACGGCCACCAGAGATCTTCTGAAATTATCTTCTTGGACACTGCTGTATTCTGCTGATGAACTGTTGGCTGCTGAAGTCAACAGCGACCTTAAGTGGTAAGTCTAGTCATGGAAGAACCGTTTGGAGCAGTCCAGACTACGTTTCAGTACAAAGAAGACTGAATACCCATCAAGAGATGCAAATAATACAGACACCATCAATATCGACGGTATAGATCTGTCATAGATAAACATTTTTAAATATCTTGGCTCAAAGATCATTGCAAACTGCTCACTACTTCCCGAAATCACAAATCGCGTTAGCAGTGCATCCCTTCAATGGCGCACAATAAGTGGTGTGCTTTGTGAAAGAAGATCCTGGATTGATTTAAGTCGAAAATGAACCGTTCTGAAATTCACCCGGTTGCCTTTAACGGTACAGAATGTTGGTCCACAACGAAAGAAGCAGAGAAATGAATTGTGTATGGAAACCAAAATGCATCGGTGGACATCTGGCTTCATATTTCGTGATTAAGTGAGCAATAATGAAATGTGCAGGTGATCTGGAATGGTCTTATGGTTAGAAAGTTGAGGAAAAGCCGTCTACAATGGTATGGACACGTACTTCAACCAGATTTAGAAACAACAGCAAAAAGCTGGGTTTTGTTTAAAGTCAGTGGTACATGATCTATTGGGAGAGCGACACAGCGTTGGACAGATACCCTCCATTTAGACGTCAAGATAGTGCGTATCCGTGCTGACCAAGGACAAGATCATCCCAAGTAGAGACAGAAAACCATAAGAGTGAACACCGTTGCATTGCGGTACAAACGCTGAAGCAGAAGAAGGAAGAAAAAGAAAATGGTTTTCTTTCCATGATTGTTCCAATTTTCACTGCCCAGGGGCATGTTTTCTATTTGTCCTGCTGAGCCCATATTTCACATAGCTCATTTTTACGTGTAGTCGAACCAAAGTGTGGAGTATTCCAAAAGATATTACCAAAATTAGAAAAAGTATAAGAGCAACCCTAATGAAGAGCAGGGTGTGGGAACTCCACTAATTTGTTACATGTGATGTGATATGTACAGTGATAAGTTATGTTTTTCGTGTATAGATCTGTAAGCATGCAATTTGTATTAACAAGATGAAGTGTAAACTTTACCAACCATCGTAGACAGTAGTTTTACCAAATTAAGGAGTTAGCAGACTCGATTATCGGATACAGACAAGCTAATGGAAACTGTAGGGAAGTTGAACAGTTGCATTATATCATGTACCCGAGTTGGAGAACTCTGAGTCACATGTTTCCGAGCCTGTTCCAACGGTTTATGGAGTCAGAGCAAGTGGTACCACATTTCAGTGACCTAGGAAAGCAGCGAAACGTATGGACTCCCTACTCAGAAGAGACAGTGCTTGGCCGCGGAGGTGAGGAGCTTTCCATCATCATTCGAACAGTTGTACATCAAGTGGGTGTTGTGCGCAGTAAGTAAACCTAGAACTGTAGCTACACCGCTACCATTCACCGAAATTACAAGTTTCATTTTCTGCTGACAGTTTATCTTGTTCCTTGGTAAGCCAATGGGTGTTAGAGCGTTGTACGTTCGGTCCTCACTTTCATGCAGACGTACATTTCTCGGATGAAGTCTGTTTCGCCAGAGACAGAATACTCAATCGTCGAAATGCTTACGTCCCACAAGTTGAGATTCACCACGTAACAGCAGTGAGTATCAGTCAAAACGTATCTGCAGTAAATTTGTATGCTGACGTGACTTGGTTTAGGGCTTGTATCGACTCTCTCTCCAATTAGCTGCAAAATGTTTACTATGGTTCAGAGAGACATATTCCCCACGTTGTTGGAAGTTATGGCACTCCATGCTCTAGCACAAATATAGTTCCAACATGATAGCGTCCCAGCTCATTTAGCGAGCTTTGCTCATCGACACCTACTATGGACGATCCCTAGAAAGAAGGGGGAGGAAAAGGGGGAGTGGGCAGTACCGTTTAGTGGTCAGATCGTTCGCCTGATATGAGCCCATTTACTTTCTTCTTATGGTGCTATGTGTACACAAGTCTTGTGTAGTCCACACTTGTCTATACTGAAGAGCATCACCTGGCGAAAACTCTCACTGCCTCTGCCGTCGTTCGAAAAACAGTGAGGTTGTTCGAATGGGTACGGCAAGACTTCGTTCGACGATGTCATGCCATTTTGAACAACTATTGCCAATGTGGCACCTTGTGTTACGGCGTAAAGTCAAGCGCCGGCGCACCAGTCGGGAACGATAGAGAAGAAATGGCTGTGAGAAGCAGTCAGCCAATCGCAAGTTGACAGACCCCTCTCCAGGACGACAAGCGACAGCTGTGGCCCCTGCGCGAAGAGAACAGACGCTCCGCGCCCGACTGGTCGCGGTCCAGTTCTACAGCATCTTGTCTTGTCGGACGAGTCTTGTTTTAAATTGTATCGAGCGGATGTACGTGTACGGATATGGAATCCATGGACCCTGCATGTCAACAGGGGACTGTTCAAGCTGGTGGAGGCTCCGACAGGGGACACATACGTAAGCGACATACGTTAGCGACCAGTGACCGTTAATGTTAAGAATAAACCTGATATGGTTATTACACACTGTGGCTTGGTTATATTTGTATCGAATGAATTTAGTATTGGAGACGAAGCACTTATTTCGAGACTGCCCCTGTAGTTCCGTGTAGGTACGCTGGCATGCGTGAAAACGACACCTCCCATCCGTCGTCAAATTCAGGTTGTGTAACATCTTCACTTGGCCGATGTTCCAGCGTAGAATTAGTAATGTTATGTGCAGAATCTTGGGTGGATTGGTGATTATTGGTAAGGGTTTCATAGTCTGTTCTTCTGAATCCCAAAGCGGAATGAAGGTTGTACACCATCCCGAAATGTCCAACATATAATACAAGCGCGGTAATAATAACCACCTCAAATGTAAACAAAATTCATTAGAACATTTACAATACCAATGCCGATTCTCTTTTGATAACTTGTGTACAAGCCTATATTTTCTTCTACCATGGAGACCTCACCACCCGTGAGGCCATTTTCTAGGATGGCCTTCGGTTGTGCGTCTGAGGTATGACTTTTGAGGTTATTTTATTGAGGTTCTAAGAATTATACCACAATGGCCTATAACGGCCTTGCCTAAAATCAAAGTACCTGTTTGCACACCTTATACCATTTGGCATTAATACATATTCTCTATAAGCGTCCCGAAACTGACGCACTAAATCATCCAAATTAGGCTTATAATACCACAATTATTCCAACACTATTACAGCTGCGGAATAATTAATCCTGTTGCCATAAAATGTAATACCAAGTTCATCAATCCTCTGCTCATTATTAGGAACAAGGAAGGCGAGGCGTAGATCGTCCGGGTAATTACGGATATGGTCCCAGTTGGCATAAAAAAACTTCAACGCAGACATTAGCTGTAAACAAATACTTTTATTCAGAAAGTTACATTTCCCTTCCTCTTACAAAATGTCATATACCTCAATAAATTAACCTCAAAAGTCATACCTCAGACGCACAGCCGAAGGCCTTCCTAGAAAATGGCCTCACGGTCAGTGATGTCTCCTGATCAGGGTAGAAAGAAATATAGGCTTGTACACAAGTTATCCAAAGAGAAATCGCACTGGCATTGTAAATGTTCTAATGAATTTTGTTTGAATTTGAGGTGGTTACTATTACCACGTCTGTATTATTTGTTGGACATTCCAGGATGGCGTACAATCTCCGTTCCGCTGTGGGATTCAGAAGAACAGACTATGAAAGCCTTAGCGGTAGAAGCGTCAACTCTAAACAATTGCTTTTACTGTCTATGTAAAACGGACTTGTGAATTGTTATACCGAAAAGATTTCTTATTTTTTCTCTCGCCCTTTGCTTGCGACACATCTGTGTAACACAGAGTTAAGTAGTGTAATCTTTTCCTTTTGTAATAAAACTCATTAATATGATTTGTATGAATGTTGTCTAGCGATCCGAGAATGTTCGAATGTGCGTGAATTCCTAAGGGACCAAACTGCTGCGGTCATCGCTCCAACACTACTTAAACTAACTTATGCTAAGAACAACACTCACACCCATGCCCGAGGGAGGACTCGAACCGCCGGCGGCAGTGATCGCGCAGTCCAAGACATGGCGTTTCAAACCGCGAGCCTACTTCGCACGGCAGCGATCCGAGAAAGCATGTTTCCTAGACACCCCATATTCGACGACTAGGCTGGATTTAACAACTTGGGCGTGCTGTGAAGATAAATGTAATTGTTACAAAATGTGCTTTCTGAGATTTTTTTCATCGTCAGTAATCCACACGCAAATTTAACGTTTTCTCATTTAAACTTATAACATCTGAATTTGTCGTTTACAGACCTGGGTTCCATGTCTCAACTGATATATTTGTCTTATGCGTATCATCATCACGAAAATACCTTGTACAGTTGACTTATGCGTATCATCATCACGAAAATACCTTGTACAGTTAACCAATCGCAATTTCCAAGTACACTGCATGTTTTTAAAACTGTAATACGAAGAAGACGACATGCAAAAACGTCAAATTCACATGATATGTTCTACATGCTTGCGTATAGAAATGATCAGTATTTGATCACAACCCAACAGTGTGGGTGGGAATAGCGTCATCTACATTCTGTGTATAATGAAAGGTTATGCAGCAGATTTCTCATGCAGAAATCGAATTTTATTTATGTTTTTTGTGATAAGTTCGTTGTATGCTACATTTGATAAGAGGCTATTTTCCTTGCTTTGTTCCATACTGTCACCTTTGAAAGTTTGTCAACGAAGTTCTGGTTCACTCTGTACGGCAAGAAACGTGTCTCAGACTACAGTATATCGCTCCAAGATATTGTTGCATGCGTTGGGTGGGATCCAAGATTGTGTTCGAATATGGAATCGATGAGATCAGGAAGGCCATGGACAGAACCATACTGGATCTCAGCGATCCAGCGCAATTAGCGGCCGAGAGGGCAGACATATTGTTCGATCCGTTGCGCAGGATCGTAGAGCGACGCCACGTAGCTAGAATCATGAAATGGGCTTCTTTGCAGCTAGACATGCAGAGACAGAGAGGGCGCCAGGAGCACTATGGACTGTCAGCACGGCGACCGTAGTTGCAGCTTTCTTCGGTGCAGCAGCAGAAGAGCCACTGTGTCCAATGACAGCATTGGACACACAAGTCGCACTTCGCCATCTTTTCAAAGCAGTCAGATTATCCGTACAGCACCACACGATTAACTTACCCATGTGTGCAGGATGCAAGGAGGACGAACATTGTCAGAAAGCGTTATGACATTTAATTCATATTTGCACGGAACGTAGCCGTGGGAACTGTTGAAAGCACTACGAGTTGATGAGCAGGAACGTGCATTGGCTCAAGCCCTAAGACAGTCGCGCCCCAAGGAAAAGTTCTTTGAAAGGCTACTGGGGGTGTTCTGAGAGGTCCCTGTCCATTGGAGTGGCTTTTGCCATGCACAGATGCCGCAGAAAGTTGGGCCATTGTATAGAAACATTTTACGACCAGAAGATGGAGCGAGAACTTACGTGTTTTAAGTGGAATACACCTTTGTACGCGAGGTGGTAAAAGTTGGCCGTTCCCCGGAAAAGCACAGAAGCGTTCCTGCACCGTTGAAGTTGTAGGAGACTGCCGAACGGTATGACTTTGCAGAAAAACAATGTTTATTTGATGTAAAACCTGCCGCTATTGTCTAACGTAAACAAACTCTAAATTAGAAAGAGCCACTAGTCGGTAGCTAGGCAGAGCATCTCACTGGCCGAAGAAAGAGACAGAGAGAGAGTGACGCGACTTTTTCCGGAAGAGCATGGTAGGACACAAGCCAATGGTTAAACAGTCAGGGGAAGGGGACAACTTGTTTTAACGAGCAGTCTGACTGGTCAACACTCGAAAGATTAGGAGCTAAGCCATCAAATACTGTGAGAGACAGAAAACGCGGCAATGCGAGGTTTCCTCTTACTTCACATACGACTGGAAATCTAATGGGAAAGTAGACTTCTTCTGCTCAGATCAAGATCAAGATCTGGAGCCTCTTCCGTTCGACTTCGATCCTTAGAGCCGCTGCAGAGCCACCTGAGCCGATGTGAGGGGATTTCGAAACATTTCAGGGCAATTTGGACTTAGTCGCTGACGAGGATCGTTGACTCCAACAATGACCTATATCCACTTGAACCGTCTCATGTGAGTGTAATGGTAATACCGTGCCGCAGCTCTGAGACGAGGCAGAGGGAAATTAGAGTTACTCTTCCGAAATACGGTTATTTCAAGCTTCACTATGAAGACCTGCATTTTGTCATTAACAAACCGTTTGCTTTCAACTTTACTGACAGCCTCACAGGTCTGATTCTTCTCCTTTCTGTAGTATCAGTACTTCTATTGATCTTATGACAATCACTCGCCATTCCGCGATTGTAAGTAAATTTCTTGGGAGATTAATGGCTTCTCCTCTGATCTCTATGTCAGGTAAGTCAAGGCTAGTGGAGTAAAGCTGCCACAGTTTGCCACTCAATTGCTTATTGGTCTATGATTTTATTTTGTTAATGTTGCCACAGGCTGTCACTATTTAATATTAATTTTATTGTAATAAATCAAAGTCATTATAACTATCGTTTCATTTAATATGGTTCAAATGGTTCTGAGCACTATGGGACTTATCTGCTGTGGTCATCAGTCCCCTAGAACTTAGAACTACTTAAACCTAACTGACCTAAGGACATCACACACATCCATGCCCAAGGCAGGATTCGAACCTGCGACCGTAGCGGTCGCGCGGCTCTAGACTGTAGCGCCTAGAAGCGCTCGGCCACTCCGGCCGGCTTCATTTAATATTCACAAGCTCCTCCATCACAACTTTGTAGGGTAAATTTAGATACGTTTCGTTAGGCCTCGTTTGAGTAGAGAGAAGAACTAAATTTAAAACGACCTCACACAGCACTTGTCTTCGTCATACAGGCACAGCATCTTGCGTTATGTATGGGGTTCCATTGAGTTCACAACGGGATCAGCTCTGGATCACATAGCTGGGAATATGAATAGCCGCTGTTAAAAATTTGAAGTACCAAGTCCGGTGGCTGTGTCCTATCTTAGAGGTCTTTCAACAAGATATCACAAGACCACATGTTCCCCTTGCTGCCCTGACCTGTGTGATGAACTGCTGTTCTGCCCAACTCTTTCTCCAAGACTCTCACACACTGAGTACATGTTGTCATTAATTTCTGACAAACTGCCATAGATCCAGTCGTCAGTCCCTACGACTGATGAATCCTGGCGCAGAGTTGAAGAAGCATGGAATGACGTACCCTTATCGACCATCCAAACTCAGCACGACTCATTGTCCATCTGGGCTAGGACCATTGTTTCTGCCAGTTGGTTGTGCGGCATAGCCGCGCGGTCAGCGGCGTCTTGACACGGTTCGCGCGGCTCCCCCCGTCGGAAATTCGAGTCCTCCCTCGTCCATGGGTGTGTGTGTTGTCCTTTGGGTAAGTTAGTTTAAGTTAGGTTAAGTACTGTGTAAGCCTAGGGACCGGTGACCTCAGCAGTTTGGTCGTGTAGGAACGAACCACAAATTTCCAAATTTTCTGCCGGTGGTGGCAGCTTTGTGTACTTAATTTTCTTATCTTGTATACGCCCAAACACCTTCAAACTTAGTCATACCTTCTTCCTCCCACACTGGATACGCACAATAACTAAAACTGCGGTATTTGCTGTTTTTCCTGTGGTCGTAATTTTAATGGCCAGCAGTGAGCTAACCTTACAATTCTTCAGAGGGCAAATAACGAAAAAAAGAAAAAAATTTAAAGCAGATTTACACACATTTGGAAAGCAACTAGCCAAAATCATAAACAAACGAAGAGAATTATGTTAACTTCAGACACCAGTATCTAAAAGTCCTTTGAATGTCACACACTCGTTAATATGAACTTTAGACTCGGAATTATGCGAACGACCGCCTTCTGAGCAGCTAGTATCCGTTCGATGTGACCTGAATTTCCAGATGACAGCCTGTGGTAAGAGACGGGCTCCTGTGGGCGCCTCATTTCATTTGGGGCTGAGCCTGGCTACTCCAAGCAGTAACCACGTTTACGACCGCTGCGCGCCGCCCCTCTCCCTAACTTCTTCCTTTTCCAGGCCTCACTCAATTTCGACGCTGACTGTCCGGCCCTCTGAGGTGGGCGCGTCTCTTCTGTATTTCCTCTCGGTCTCCGGCGTCGTAAACCGGAACACAGAAGCGCCTCCAGCCTCGTGACCTCGGCGGTCACTAGGTGAACCGCTTACCTTACAAGCTATACAAGAGGTAAGTTACCTGCTTTAAGGGCTGACAGTATTAGTGATTCTGAACAAAGAAAAAAAAATAGCATGAACATACGCGCTGTTCCGAAAGGTTTCCGAAATACATCACACTTCACATAACATTTCTCGAATAACTCTAAAACCGCACCCTCCGGCGAAAACGGGTCGCAGTACAGAGTCAAACTACATTGAATTTCCTATTAAAAAAATCCTATCCATTTTTTCTCTAGGACTAATAGTTTGCGTGCAGAGAGACCGAAAATATCGGAAATCTCGCGCGACGCTTAATGCACTGTAACTGAAGCAGTTTTTGTAGGCCAGTAGTTAGTAAATTAGCTTACTACGCCGATTTTCACTCATTGCTGGCATATGGCATCATATTTTGGGGTAATTCATCACTGAGGAATAAAGTATTTATTGCACAAAAGCGTGTAATCAGACTAATAGCTGGAGTACACCCAAGATCATCCTGTAGACATTTATTTAAGGATCTAGGGATATTCACAGTAGCTTCTCAGTGTATATAATCTCTTATGAAATTTGTTATTAACAACCAAACCCAATTCAAAAGTAATAGCAGTGTGCATAACTACAATACTAGGAGAAAGGATGATCTTCACTATTCAAGATTAAATCTAACTTTGGCACAGAAAGGGGTGAATTATACTGCCACTAAGGTCTTTGGTCACTTACCAAATAGTATCAAAAGTCTGACAGATAACCAACAAGTATTTAAGAAGAAATTAAAAGAATTTCTGAATGACAACTCCTTCTACTCCATAGAGGAATTTTTAGATATAAATTAAGAAAAAAAGAAAAAAACCAAACAAAAAAATTATATTCAAAAAATTTAAAATTAAAAAAAATAAAAATAAAAAAGTTGTTATATTAACTTAATTATGTTGTTAAATTAACCTAATTATGTCATGTATTGGAAAATTTGACTCGTTCCACATCATTACGAAATATCGTATTCATGATCCATGGAACTAGTATGAATCTAATCTAATCTAATCTAATCTGAGGTAGCATCCCGACTTCATAGACAACAAGTGTCCTGTATCAAATTGTTCCTCTCAACTTCCTCTACACCACTATAGTGCTTTGTAAACAATAACAATGTCTGAATAATAATCATCATCATTTATTGCATATACACAGGCCATTGAGACCCATGGCAGAAGATAAAAATACACAAATACAAGACATACATAGATCATAATGAAATGATTAACACATCAAGTCCACGAGTCCCCTTTCACTTCTGTCTCCGGAATCTTCAGTGCTGGCTGTTGGATCTGCTTCTTCCAGAGTCACTAAGGTCCTGTCTCTCCACCAGATTCGCGGACGGCCTCCAACATCTAAATCTACAGCGACATCTACATGGATACTCTGCAGATCACACTTAAGTGCCTGGCAGAGGGTTAATCGACCCACCTTTACAATAATTCTCTATTAGTCCTCTCTTGAACAGCACCCAGAGAAAACCGACGCCTATATCTTTCCGTGCGAGCTCTGATTTCCCTTTTTTTATTCTGATGATCGTTTCTCCCTATGTGGGTCGGCGTCAATAAAATATTTTTGCATTCGGAGGAGAAAGTTGGTGACTGAAATTTCGTGAGAGGATTTCGGCGCAACGAAGAACTCCTTTGTTTTAATGGTGTCCATCCCAAATCCTGTATCATGTCCGTGACACTCTCTCATCTATTTCGCGATAATATAAAACGTGCTGTTCTTCTTTGAAATTTCCCGAGGTACTCCGTTAATCCTATCTCGTAAGGATACCAGATCGCGCAGCAGTACTCCAAAAGACGGACAAGTGTAGTGTAGATTGCCTCTTTAGTAGATCTGTTACATTTTCTAAGTGTTCTGTCAATAAAATGCAGTCTTTGGTTTGCCTTCCCCACAACATTTTCTGCGTGTTATTTCCAGTTTAAATTGTTCGTAATTGTATTTCCTAGGTATTTAGTTGAATTTACAGCCTTTAGATTAGACTGATTTATCGTGTCACCGAAGTTTAACGGATTCCTTATAGCACTCATGTGGGTGACCTCACACTTTTCATTATTTAAGGTCAATTTACAGTTTTCGCACCAATTAGATATCTTTTCTAAATCGTTTCGCAATCGTTCTAATGAGTTTACTAGACAATAAACGACAGCATCATCTGCGAACAATCAACGATGGCTACTCAGATTGCCTCCTAAATTGTTCATAAAGATGAGGAACAGCAGAGCGCATATAACACAACCTCGTGGAGCGCCAGAAATCACTTCTACTCTATGACTTTCCGTCAATTACTACGAACTATGACTTCTCTTAGAGGAAATCATAAATCCAGTCATATAACTGAGACGATATGTCATAATCACGCAATTTCATTACAAGCCGCTTGTGTGGTACAGTGCCAAATGCCTTTTGGAAATCTAGAAATACGGGATCAATTTGAAAATCCTTGTCAATATATCCCTGTTCGCTAGCTCTGTGGTGACGTGTTGACTTGTGAAAAAGCGTCTGTTATTGCCGGCCGAGGTGGCCGAGCGGTTCTAGGCGCTACAGTCTGGAATCGCGCGACCGCTACGGTCGCAGGCTCGAATCCTGCCCCGGGCACGGATCTGTGTCATGCCCTTAGGTTAGTTAGGTTTAAGTAGTTCTATGTTCTAGTGGACTGATGACCTCCGAAGTTAGGTCCCATAGTGCTCAGAGCCATTTTGAACCTTGTCAATAGCACTCTAACACCTCGCGTGAGTAAAGAGCTAGTTGTGTTTCACAAGAACGATGTTTTCTAAATCCGTGTTGACTGTGCTTCAGTATACCGTTCTCTTTGAGGTGATTCATAATGTTTGAACACAATATAAGTAGTAATGAGATGGGCTTTCGAGGACACTTTTAATATGTAAAGTAATTACAATGATCAATTAATGACCCCCGCACGCGACCACCACCGCCCCCGACCAAACCCATCCCCAGAGGACATCACGTGTTTTTCTCAGCCTGCCCCCTCCCCACCGTCCCGCCTCCACGACCTACTGTATTGGTGGGAATTTCGAATTTTGGCGAGAATTTCTTTGTCCCAGGGCTGTGCTGACATCCCACTCCACTCTCAACAGGGAATTGGAGGGAAAATAAAATTAGCAGTTCCATTTCTGGGACTCGAACCTTGGTACTCCTGGACAGAAAGCTCAAGTGCACCCTCTCCCCCCCCCCCTAACACAATTACACCACCATAGGACGGGAAATTAAAAACGGCGGTGTCCCTTCCGGGACTCGAGCCCTGATTCTACTGGATGGAAAGCCCAAGCGCACCCCTCAACACATGGAAACTGTCCAGATGCGGGACAGGAAGGTTAGGTTAGCGTACTTTATTGATTTTGGTCAGGAAACTACACAAAGATCGCTCCCAATTACGTAATTAACCACTATGATCTGGCCTTATTACACAACTATGTGCACAGCGCTACACAAGGATGGTATAAAATCGCAATACATCTCAAAAACTGATGATGCCATACAACTGGTGTTAACCCACTGGGATAAAGTTTCACAGTACCACTCAAATGTCTACTCTACACCTACAATCTGGCAGGAAAAAGGCAAGGGTGTAAGATACTATCTTTATTCTCTTTGGCAGGAAATACGTTCATCTGACAAGGTGCTGGTGTTGGACAGAGAGGGGTTTAAAAAGTGTATTACCTGTAAGCACACAGAATCTATCACTGTTTCACATCATAGTTCGCTACAGACACCTAATCAACAACCATTCTATAGCCCAGGTAATCGAAGCAAGTACACGCTGTTACAACTGATGGAGAAAAATGCGTCACAGTTCTCATTACACTTCGAAATTGTCCTGAAAAAACCAGCACTTGTAATGAAGAGGTCATAATGCAGCACATTTACTGGGGAAAATTACCGTCCAAAAAAATTACAAAGGGGGTGGTATCTGAACATTAGTTCTCCTTAATGTACAATCACAAACTGCCGAAAACCGAAGCACTCGCCCCGCCCTCCATCCCTCTCCCCTGTTTCCCCCCATAGACCTGTAGGGAGGACACACGCTTCTTCAAATGGCCAGATGCTTCGCAGAGCGTCTCGCGCCCCCGCTACCACCCCTCTAAGGCCGCTGGAAGTACCAAGCGTTGCACTACCTTCCCCGGTCGCTCACGATACATGGCCTGCCTTGAGGCGGGTCCCTTAGCACTAAAGGGAAATTTACCAGTATAACAACGACCACCCACGGCAGTCGCAACCCTGCTTCGGCACCCTTTGGGGCCACTTGCCGCACTCGGCCCTTGGCGGTCACTCGCTATACGCGGCATGCCTTGAGGCGACGGTCCTAGACAACGTAAACGGGAAATTTACCAGCAAAACCCCGCCCATTTGGAGAACAGTCCAGATGGTCCACAGCACTCGGCTTTCCACAATCTGGCTACTACACTCCTGAGTCTCCTACGTCAACACAGTAGCGCGTATAGTCAACTTGTTCCTCTAAAGTCTTGTGACACAGCCACCCCTAATGGTTAGGGGGCGCGAATGCAACGGCGAACTGACACAGACTAGGCCCCCAACGCCTCCAATAGGCCTCTCATTCGACGATGGAAAGCACTTTTACTTAATGTGAACAATTCTTTACTGCAATCTGTTAGAAAAAGGAAAACATCAACCTTTAAAACATACGTCTCTTCATCACCTGCAGATTTGCGTAGTTTAGAAAATGTGGGATGGTTCATAGACGATCCAGAGGATAGAACACTTGCTGAGTACAAGCGATTTACTACATGAATACCTCTAAAAATGCTTATGGGGTACTTTGAGGACATGAGACAGTTTATTATGAACGCTAAACAGGAACTCATTCTGATGCGGCGTCCAGCGGACAGTAACTCATACATTCAAAGAGCTCAATGGGAGAATATGATCACAATCAGCAAGATAATATGGAAAATGCCTCACATCTGTGTATCAGACGAAGAGCGTTTGAAGCTTTTAAAAGTCCTGCATTCAGGTACATTTCTGTCACTGACACTTCGCTCGTGGGAGGTTTCCGAGTACCCAGTGTTACCGACTGCGAGTAGACAAACATGGGCTATTAAAACCTCCTCCCATCTAGAGACACCTAGATTCATCATACTTGCATTTCAGACTAATAGAAGAGGTAATATGGCAAACCATTCCACCGTGTTCGACAACTTCAAGTTAACTAACGCCAAAGTCTACCTCAGTTCGGAATTCTACCCATATGACAGTTTACATCTGCAGTGGAATCAAAATGTATACAGTATAGCGTATGACATGTATGCAACGTTTTGTGCTTCTTACTATGAAGGAGAGGGAGGAGGGTGTCTACTCAGTCCACGTAAGTTCAAGGAGCTTTCACCGATGATCGCAATAGACTGCTCGAAACAGAACGAGATAATTAAGTCTGGACCTATAGACGTGCGAATTGAATAGGAATCATCGAAAAATTTCCCAGAACACGCTGCCACCTATGCTCTAGTTCTACATGACCATTTGATCAACTAATGCCTGCTCACCAGTGTTGTGTAACGAGCTGTATAAACGAATAGGTGCTGCACCATACCTAGAGCATTTCACAATGATGTCTCAAGATGTGAAAATCATTGCAGATGCTCAGGGTTTCTATTATGGTGAGCGTAGGCAGTTCGTATTTAAAGATGTTGCATTTGTAGCTTACACACAAGATGCTGGAATAATAGAAACATTCGCAGCAAATATTGCATCACCAAGGTCTTTCAAGTATTTGAGGTGTGCTCAGACACGGAAGAGTGCAAAGTGGTTAACACATTTCTACCATTGAAATCACTGGGATGATCCTGGCATACCTTATAAAGATATGGTGACTGTGCATAAATTATTCGATCAGACAGATACCATCATCTACGTGAAGGGGAAGGAGAAGATCTCATGGATGTGTCGAATCTTTAGGTTTTCTGCTATTCAAGACCTGGAATTCTACGGGTGTCCTTTCTCCCCATCGACTCAAGAACATGTATCTAAAAAGTTTTGCTGTATCTGCTTACGAAAATGTAAAATTACTTTTAAGTTGGATTAATGAAAATAAATATTTTTTTTCCAACAATCCGTGTATACTTCTTTTTGACACCTACGTCCTTAGTATAATAAGTTTAACCATGATACTGTACCTGTTTCCATCTATACCTGCAATCAACTGGAAGTGTGCGACCTACTTATCACACCCAACAAGGGACTAGCAGCACCTGTGCTATTAATAGGTAGGCTTCCGCATTCCAGTGCACTTGCCTGCAGTGAATTCTCTGAAATTGTGGGTTAAAGGCGCTACATCTCGCAGACGTGTGACCGCAGAGGGAACTGTGTGACCTACTTACCACAGGCTTGTGCGCTGTCAACAAGAGAGTAGCGGTACCTGTGCTATTAATAGGTAAGCTTCCACATTCCTGTGCCCTTACCTGCAGTGAATTCACTGAAATTGTGTGTTAAAGGCGCTACGTCTTGTACACATGCACGTGCAATGCAGATACGACTGCAGAATGTTCACAGATAAGTTTTAGCAAAAGAAAAAAATAGAAAGATTAGGTTTTAAAAAAAATGACAACAATGATGTACGGTAACAAATTTTTTTCGCTTATTCAATTCGATTCAGTTGTTGAGATTACAGTTTAGTTAGTGATGTGCGATATATATAGTTATTGAGATACATTTCAGTTCTTGATGTGTTTCAACACAGAGATACTTTTAACTTATTACTAGAATCCAACACATGTTGGAGATTCCTCCAAGGGACTGTTTTATCCCTTATAGGGCCATACTTAAAACTAAAGCAGAGGTATAGACTAACTTACACGCAAATACTGTTGTTGTTGTGGTCTTCAGTCCCGAGACTGGTTTGATGCAGCTCTCCCTGCTACTCTATCCTGTGCAAGTTTCTTCATCTCCCAGTACCTACTGCAACCTACATCCTTTTGAATCTGCTTAGTGTATTCATTTCTTGGTCTCCCTCTACGATTTTCACCCTCCACGCTGCCCTACAATACTAAATTGGTGATCCCTTGATGCCTTAGAACATGTCCTGCCAACCGATCCCTTCTTCTAGTCATGTTATGCCACAAACTTCTCTTCTCCCCAATCCTATTCAGTTCCTCCCCATTAGTTATGTGATCTACCCATCTAATCTTCAGCATTCTTCTGTAGCACCACATTTCGAAACCTTCTATTCTCTTCTTGTTCAAACTATTTATCGTCCGTGTTTCACTTCCATACATGGCTACACTCCATACAAATACTTTCAAAAACGACTTCCTGGTACTTAAATCTGTACTCGATGTTAGCAAATTTCTCTTCTTCAGAAACGCTTTCCTTGCCATTACCAGTCTACATTTTATATCCTCTCTACTTCGACCATCATAACTTATTTTGCTCCCCAAATAGCAAAACTCCTTCACTACTTTAAGTCTCTCATTTCCTAATCTAATTCTCTCAGCATCACCCGACTTCATTCGACTACATTCCATTATCCACGTTTTGTTTTTGTTGATGTTCATCTTATATCCTCCTTTCAAGACACTATCCAATCCGTTCAACTGCTATTCCAAGTCCTTTGCTTTCTCTGACAGAATTACAATGTCATCGGCAAACCTCAATGTTTTTATTTCTTCTCCATGGATTTTAATACCTACTCCGAATTTTTCTTTTGTTTTCTTCACTGCTTGCTCAATATACAGATTGAATAACATCGGGGATAGGCTACAACCCTGTCTCACACCCTTCCCAACCACTGATTCCCTTTCATGTCCCTCGACTCATAACTGCCAACTGGTTTCTGTACAAATTGTAAATAGCCTTTCGCTCCCTGTTTTTTACCCCTGTCACCTTCAGAATTTGAAAGAGAGTATTCCACTCAACATTGTCGAAAGCTTTCTCTAAGTCTACAAATGCTAGAAACTTAGGTTTGCCTTTCCTTAATCTAGCACCGAGCGAGGTGGCGCAGTGGTTAGACACTGGACTCGCATTCGGAAGGACGACGGTTCAATCCCGCGTCCGGCCATCCTGATTTAGGTTTTCCGTGATTTCCCTAAATCAGTCCAGGCAAATGCCGGGATGGTTCCTCTGAAAGGGCACGGCCGACTTCCTTCCCCATCCTTCCCTAATCCGATGAGACCGATGACCACGCTGTCTGGTCTCCTTCCCCAAACCAACCAACCAACCAACCTTAATCTAGCTTCTAAGATAAGTCGTAAGGTCGGTAATGCCCCACGTGTTCCAATATTTCTACGGAATTCAAACTGATCTTCCCCGAGGTCGGCTTCTACTAGTTTTTCCATTCGTCTGTAAAGAATTGGCGTTAGTATTTGACAGCTGTGGCTTATTAAACTGATTGTTCGGTAATTTTCACATCTGTCAACACCTGCTTTCTTTAGGATTGGAATTATTATATTCTTCTTGAAGTCTGTGGGTATTTCGCCTGTCTCATACATCTTGCTCACCACATGGTAGAGTTTTGTCAGGACTGGCTCTTCCAAGGCCGTCAGTAGTTCTAATGGAATGTTATCTACTCCCGGGGCCTTGTTTCGTCTTTCAGTGCTCTGTCAAATTCTTCACGCAGTATCATATCTCCCATTTCATCTTCATCTACATCCTCTTCCATTTCCATAATATTGTCGTCAAGTACATCGCCCTTGTATAGATTCTCTATATACTCCGTCCACCTTTCTGCTTTCCCTCCTTTGCTTAGAACTGGGTTTCCATCTGAGCTCTTGATATTCATACAAGTGGTTCTATTTTCTCCAAAGGTCTCTTTAATTTTCCTGTAGGCTGTATCTGTCTTATCCCTAGTGAGATATGCCTCTACGTCCTTACATTTGTCCTCTAGCTATCCCTGCTTAGCCATTTTGCACTTCCTGTCGATCTCATTTTTGAGACGTTTGTATTCCTTTTGGCCTGGTTCATTTACTGCATTTTTATATTTTCTCCTTTCATCAATTAAATTCAATGTTTCTTCTGTTACCCAAGGAGTTCTACTAGCCCTCGTCTTTTTACCTACTTGATCCTCTGCTGCCTTCACTACTTCATCCCTCAAAGCTACCCATTCTTCTTCTACAGTATTTCTTTCCCCTATTCCTGTCAATTGTTCCCTTATGCTCTCCCTGAAACTCTGTACAATCTCTGGTTTAGTCAGTTCAAAAAATATTTAGAGCTATCTAGTTAAGAAGGAGAACGTTAATTCACTGAGCAGCTCGGTTCAATATAGTCTGTTTACGTGGAATTTTATTACTAATGAACCTGGACAAACTTCATTAATTGGGTGGCTCCAACTTAACGAGACAAGTTCTATATATATGTTTGAACTAGACATTTCCCATGAAATACTTTAATAACAACATTTAATTGGATGGTTCCAACTTAACTGAGCAGCGCTAAATATTTTTGAACCGGGTGGCTCTAGACATTTTCCACCACAGACAGCTGAAATACTTTAATAATAATAACAATCAATTGCGTGGATCTAAAGCGCCCAACCCAAACATCTGTACTAAAAAAAATTATCTCATGGAATTCAAACTACTTTGACTGGAAGGCTAGTGGTAGGTGAAGCTTAAACACTACTCTATTTACGCACACACATGAATCACGAAAGAGAGACAATAATATTTTTTTCCAGCACATGGTGCTTATATATAAGGAAAGTATTTTTTGTATTTATTTTAAATTTTTTTCAGCACTTGGTGCTTATATAAACTGGATGTATTTACACACACATTCATACATATTTTACACTCACTCATACGCACACACACACACACACACACACATCACACACAACAGTTACACTAAAATAAAAGAGATGTACTATGTGATACATAAACCCCCATCCCATTCACTCACTCATTCTCCCTCTCTCCATCTCTCAATCAGAGTCCCCCACTCCTACTTTCACTTCAAGTAAATAGTGTGGGTATGGGAGGATTTCTACCTCACCCTCATAAATGACTCTTTTTATCATCATGAGGAGACAATCCAAATTTAGATTGCAGTACAGTGACCTCGCGATCAAAGTCGAGTTTGCCGAACCTTATGCGGACGAGTGCCTTGAATGCTGCGACCGTACTGGCACTGCAAGTAGTCCTCCACCGTGAGGGCGTGAGATGCTGCACGTCGAACACCCTTTGCCCGCCTCTGGGTGCACTCGTCTATTGTACTATATGCATACATTTTGGACCTCAATTCCACAAACTATACAATCGGTAAACCATTCGCCTCATCATTCATATGACTGGTAACCTTCTTGTTCTTAGGAACAATACCGTAAATATTATCGGTCAAGTAAGAAACGTGTCGAATTCTTTACTGTGGCACATAATTACTTCATATGGATCGCAGTTCTTCATCCAGTAGATACAACTGTCAGTATCTATATAGAACAACTTTGGTTCTACGAAATGAGGTCTTGCAAACCTGTCGCGGAAGATGTACATGTAGAATTTGGAGATATCCAGTATGCATATCCCCAAATAAATAAGCTTGATAAAGTGATTCTTCAGTTGCTCCTGGCGTATTTGTTGCTCGAACAGTCGACGGGTATACTGCCGGTTCATAGTGTCCAACGGGCACAATATTTCGGCGATCAGACATGTCGCCATCGTCAGGTGTGCTGACGAACTGAGCTCCTGAGGGCGGGCGGCCGATTTTGAGGTGTTTCAATTCCTGGGGCAGATTCTCTGCGTCTGAGATGCTGCGCGCCCTGTGTACTAGTGTTTTTAGTTCTCTATTCCTCTGAGAAGGGTGGTGGCAGATGTCTGCATGCAGGTACAGGTCAGTGTGCGTTATCTTCCTGTACACCCTGTGGCTCAGGGTACCATCAGCTCTTCTCTTGACCATGACCTCCAGGAATGGTAATTTTCCTTCTGCTTCGGTCTCCATAGTACACAGGGCGCGCAGCATCTCAGATGCAGAGAATCTGACCCAGGAATTGGAACACCTCAAAACCGTGTTCCGAAAACACGGGTACTCGGAATGGCAGATTAGACGCGCTCTCCGTCCCACCACAACAGCACAACCTGTGGAGACTGATGAAGTCACGGAAGAAAGGGTAGCCACTGCCTTTATTTCGTACAATGGCGCACTATCGGGGAAAATCGGCGGTATATTAATGAAACACCGAGTTAAAACCGTCTTTTGCCCGCCCAATAAAACACGGGCATTGCTGGGAAGTGTGAATGATGACCTCGGTTTGAGGAAGGCCAGCATATACGAAATTCCCTGTGAGTGTGGGAAGACATATCGGACAGACAGTACGCACCATCGAAGATCGTTGCCGAGAACATCAAAGGCACAATCGACTGAAATATCCAAATAAGTCGGCGGTAGCAGAGCACTATTTGTCGGAGAAACACGAGATGGATTATGAGTGTACCAAGATCCTGGCTCAGACTTCTAAATATTGGGACATCGTTATGAGGGAGGCTACCGAAATTCGCACCAGGGAAGATCTTATCAACCGAGATTGCGGCTACAATCTCAGCTAGGCTTGGGACCCGGCATTGAATGTAATTAAGAAGACTCTCAGCAAGAAGTACGAACTGGCGACCAGGGCAGACGTAGCAAGCACATCGACGCTACGACAGATTCCGACGCCCACGTCTTCCCTACTGCCGGCGCGCGGGCGCGGACGGCGAAGAGAGCTGCCCGCGGAGGGAGAGGATTTAAATCGGCTGCCCGTCCTTAGGAGCTCAGTTCGTCAGCGCACCTGACGATGGCGACATGTCTGATCGCCGAAATATTGTGCCCGTTGGACACTATGAACCGGCAGTATACCCGTGGACTGTTCGAGCAGGCTTGATGAACTCTACTGAAATCTTTGACATCTCCACAGCAACAAAGTTTTTATTGAAGATGGTGCCACACTTAAAATTTGCCGTGGCGATACACTTTCTCACACCATAATGCCCATACCATGTGGTTCTAATCAAAATATCTCGTTTATTTCTTAAATTCTGCATAGTTTTCCCGAAAATGGAATTATTCACTAATTTATAAAAATCTTTTTCAAAATCATTAGTCGTGACTGCCCTCTTTTCGGTATTTAGTTCAATATACTCCTTCAACCATGGGGATTGCTTGAAGGAGATAGCCCGGGTGATTCTAACAAGCTTCAGCCCTAAGCTGAGACACTGCTGGAAATTACAATAATGAATAATATACCTCTGCTTATCTTCAACAGTAACCATCAGTTTAGGGATGGTGCTTCCTCGCTGAATTTGTTGTTCCAGTCAAAACAGCAAGCCGCTTGTCTTTCCATGCAAATTATAAGGATATGTGAGGTCTGCCTCAAGCACATACCCTACATCAGAATCGGGCACAAGACCCATAATTTTTCCACCTAATCCCTTCAATTCGTCTTTGGGCACCCATCAATACCCACCAACTGGCAGTGGCTGCATCATGGCGTGCCCGTACAAGTTGTTCACATATAACTACATAAGGTAACTAAAATCAAGGGATGTGTTAAACCCGACACCCATCTGTCGGTTATTTGCCTTGGCATTCCTATGGATCCATTGGCAAAGTCCCCCACAGATCACGTGCTCAAAAAATAGAAGCATTGCAGCATCAGTCAAAAGTTCGATGCTGCACCCCGTTTTTTTGTTTTTTTTTTGTGTAATAAAACGCTGGGTCCAGAGTGTATGTGGTCATACATACACTCCAGAACTTTTCAAAAACATTTTCGAAAACATCTGCAAGCAAAAGCATGTCTGTGTCTATGTATAGTCTTGCATATTCTCCCAAATTAGGGATGTTGAATTCCCGCCAGATATTCACGGCATGCTCATGATCTGCTGTAGATATGGCATCACCTGTGAGAGTTCTGGTAAATGCAGATATGTCGGAAAGTGTGGTTTCATCGAGTTTATCCATACTATCAGCATACTCATATGGGTAAACTCCTTTCCTAGTCGCAAGTTAGAACTTTTCCTCGTCAGGAAATTCAGACCGAGTGATATGCATATTAATCTGAGGAAGAGTTTCAACGAGTTTCTGCAGTGAAGTCTGCATAAATCGTAAAGAGTCAAGGAAACGGAGCTTAATTTTGGCATCATTCGTTTTTAGAAAAAATGTACTTCTCAACACTTTCAGGCAGGACACTGACCTGATCTTTCTTCATACCGAAATTAGCCAAGTGCTCAACCAGAAAATGAGTGTCATACCCACTCAAATTATGAAAAAAGACAGGTATGTGCCGTGGTAACTTATACTTCAAATTGCATGCATTATGAGCTGCACCTCGGAACTTTCCCGCAAGATGGCAATGATCTGTATGGGGAGTTTCCACTTTTCTATCTAATGGCAGCCCACAAATATGACAGTTAACCGCCTTTTCATACAATTCAGCATCTTCCTGTGATTTGGTCATGGGAATGTTGGTTCTGTAGAGCTTATCAACTTCCCATGAAAGTTTTTCAAGCTCAGTGTGAAGCCAAACTGCAGAATCGTCCCTGACATAGCGGTTAAGTTTAAAATCATATCCGCATACAACTTGAGATGCTGCCATATAAGGTACGTGTCTTTGTGCGAGGGTTCCATAGGAGGCTAAAGGGTTCCCTTCACAGTGAGCAATAGGAGCCAGAAGGCATTTAGAGTTGGTGTACACTACAAACAGACATCGTTGTTGGTGGTGATCATTTTGAAATTTAATGAAGTTATTTTCCCCTGTGGGTATAATAACACGTACCGGGTCCTTGGAAGCACAACCTAATAAATATATCACTAATAACTCGTCTGATGAAAAATAATTGAGGCACCTTTAGCAAATATGTTGTTTATGATCATGTTTATTTATCTGGGAGGAAAGGAGTCAGGACATGCCTTTGATCCAAACATAGTGGTAATTTTCACTTTCAGAGAAGAGCAGCAAGTTAACATGCTGATTACTCTCACCTGCAAATTTTGAGAAATGGAAGGGCCCAACTACCGTATGTTTGTCCTGCCCATCAGACGTGTCGTTATTCTTCTCCAGGCCATAAATGTGAACTGATATTCTGGTATTCTGCGCCTCAAATATAGATATGTCCTGGATCTTGACAGGGAACTCGATACCATTGAAGTTATAATATGTCTTAATATCACGGACTTTTTAACTGTTCGGACGCTGCAGATCTTTCTTGTAATTTCTTTCACGAGTCAGGACTGACCACGCAAAACAAGCATTATCACATCGATTTTCGACATTAACGCAGGCATGCTTATTAGCTATATCTTTAGGGAGCTTGATATAACTGAACCCTCCTGTTACTTGATCATAGACATGGATATGGATGTGAAGGTGTGGTATGTAGCTGAGTGCCTTAGCTGACCCTCTAACTTCCATCCGGAAAACTGGGCTGTAATAGCACTCAAGGTGAATTCATGATACCTCTCAGCAATGGATGTGCTCTGAGAAATAATGCCATTATCACCCCATATATAGTGCAGAGTTGTAGCCTCTGCATCACGAGGACGTTTAGGTGGGTGATTCAGCTCGCAGCAGAGTACTGCGCTGCTTTTAATGGCATTAAATCTCGGATCGTCTAGGACTTTGAGGAGCTCGGTCTCCAAGACAGGGAGACACACTTCTAAAAACCTGACAGGGTCGCGATACCTCCCTCCTGGATTCTCAATCCTTGTGAATGAGATACATCCCTCAAAAGCCCTAGCAACTGCTGTGTATTCTAGAGCGGTCATTATACCATTATTCTGATATCCTTCACTATTAATAGGATGGGGGAGAGCACTACTGCTAGCCATAGAATAATCAATATTACTATTACTAATGCTACAACCAGGGGTCCACCCCGTTGATGATGCGGCTGGTGAGGGTGCATCTGCTGCAGGGAGGGATATGCGCTGAGGTACATACACTTTTGCAGATGGCGGGGATGAACTGTCTGAGGAGGCAGAGGTGGTGATGGTCAGTGGGAACAACCGGGCTGTGGTGATGGTTTCTGGGGTCTGGTGTTCCCATTACAGACCTGAGAGGTGGGAGACAGATGCCCTTCTTCTTTTGTCAGCTGAGTTGTCCATGGACACCAGAGGGTTTGTGGCGGTACGCTGGCGGGTGCTAGAACCACAGCTGCCACCTCTCACGCAGCCATGAGCGGCACTATACAAGACGCTGTGTGTCTCTACAGAGTGTAACCAATTCCCGGCCCCGCAAACATCGCTTTAGATATCCGCTGTACTTCGTGTGATGCCCCTGTAGCATACAAAAAAAAGTTTAATTTTCTAGATTAAAAAAAAATAATAATAACAATAAATGATGGTAATTATTTGTTGTAATGATAATGTTCCAAAATATTTACCTTCTCTACTCTGGCTCCATGGCTTGAGAAACTCAACAGCTCATTCACTCAGGTCTCCCACCCACTCTGGTATCACATGATAATGTTCCAAAATATTTACCTTCTCTACTCTGGCTCCATGGCTTGAGAAACTCAACAGCTCATTCACTCAGGTCTCCCACCCACTCTGGTATCACATCCGCTTCATCTAAAAGGGCAGATGGCTGCGCCTTTCGGGTTCTTCCTCTGCGGTGGCCGCCATGTGATGAACCCAATCAGGGATTTCACCCCACCTTGGTCTGAATGCTTCACACCCTTGGCAGCTTCCTCCCTATCCATAGAATCACCTAGAAAATAAAAACATAAAATGTCTCAGACAACTGAATGTAGGCATTTAGAACACCACTATACATTACACGAAATTATTTTATCTAACAACGGCATTTTACAAATATATTGACATTCGCACTGTGTTTCAGCCTTCTCAACTTCTAGTTGATGGGCCAGCTCCACCAGCGTGAGAGGGATGCATTCTACAAAGATGGAAAAGAGTGACTATAATATCCTGTATGGAAAAAAAATTCTATAGCACACAGACATTGAACACACACACACACACAATCCGTTAAAGGACCCAACAGTATGTGGACTGTGGCTCAAACACATATTTGAACACAGATAACATTTGGCACAAGGACATTGAACACACAACACATACACAATCCATTAAATGACACAACAATCCGTGGACTGTGACCCAAACGGATATTTGAATGTAGAAAAAAATACTTACCGGGTAATTGATCTTCATCTCCTTGGAGGCCCTTGCCGCTGCTGCTGCTGTCGCTGCTGCTGCTGCTGCTGGTAGACTTCATCTTGAGAGAAGTACAAGCGATGGAACTCGAAGGAACAAGCTGTAGAACTCAGAGAAGCACAGGAGCAGAATGAGGGTGAGTTCGGTTGTGGCTGGACTTATATACCTTCTATGACGTCGAATCACGTCACTGATGCAGTAGCCAATAGGATCGCTGCATTCTATGGGTGTTGGTAATAGGTACTACATCATGAATGAATGACGACCGTGATCCCAGTAGGAAAACCTCGAACTTCTCATTTGATTACTGAATCTCCAAATTATACATTAATTTATCGAATATCAATAAAACTGGATTCGAATTAAGTACTTGGTTAATTCATAGAGAATTTCTTTAATTGGATAATATTTTAGCCAAGTTCGTAGTTAACACAGAGTATGGTGGTTTACGAACTGGCAGATGCGAGATAAGGAATGTGAACTTCTTTCATGGCATGTGGCTTTCCCTGCAATCTATTCATATACTGGGAATTCCAGTGTCTCTCCCTCATTCACCCCAGGTGTTAAGAGCGGGCAAATATTTTTAGAAGCTTTGTGTTCTGGAATATATCGGAATGTCGGAGCTGAATAACTACTGTCTTTGAGGGAGCTTACAGGCTATATACTCGAGAGTGAATGCAGTAAGCATTTCCCATCACGATAAATAGATGTAGTTTTGGTCTCGTTGTCTTTGCAATATAAATTTGAATACATTGCTGGAAGAATTCATATTATGAGTGAAGATGGTATTTGGAATACACACTGGATGATATTGAATTCAGCCTTTAAATCTGAAGTCATTATGTATATATTACGAACTCATCTGAGAAATCTGCAATTAGATATATTCTTGATCAAGGATTTATTGCATCTCTCTCAAAGTCTCTGAGCTTAGTGATTTTTCGAACATCAATGCTATATACATGTAATACTAGGCTGTTGGTATTAAGACTAGTGTTTGTTAGCTTAGTAATTTTCGAACGTCAATGCTATATATGTGTAATACTAGGCTGTTGGTATTAAGACTAGTGTTTGTTAGATTTAGCTTAGTTTCGTAAATGATGATGCAAATCATTTACAAAGTCTTGAGGTGATAAAATGCTGAATTTTTTTTTAGTATTTAGGAATAGTGTACAGCAGAAAAGATGAAATTCTGGGCTATTTTGGTAAACAGGTTATGTTAGGGCAGGAATTTTTCGGTGGAAAACATCAATAAAACGAATGTTAAATATTTGTGGGACACTATAGAATTTCCGAGAGTTCGACTTGGTTCTTATTTATACATAGTGTTGTTACTTGATAGCTTTGTTATGTGTGCAATGCATCAGCTACACATCGCACCTGTTCCATTAGAATCGTGAGCAGATTTCTACAACACAATCTGTGATGTCAGTGTGCGCATCCAGGCTAGACACTGTGATGTCAGTATGCGCGCACATGTGAGCTATACATGTCAGACGAGTTCCATTTGAATCGCTCGAGAGAGAAAGCAGTCAAACAGATGTGAGGGATGACAGTGCACTCTGGTGGTGGTACTGTGTACTAGACCCTGACCTCGTGGCGAACACGCTGTTTCCCGCCATCTCGGATAACAGTACTTGTGTCATCAGCTGACATCACGAAGTGGACGACAGTGCCCTCTGGTGGCTGTACTGTGTACTAGGTCAGTTGGATTCTGGACCTCATGGTGAACACGGTGGATGGCTGTACTGTATCAAATTGTTTAAATAAATAGTGCATGCAAAATTAAGACTTGTGTCCAGCACAGGTCGAGGCCTCTCCCAGCCAATCCCTAGGAAGAGGTGGTGGTCGGATGGCTTAGATTAGTGGAGGTAGCCCAACTGCCCTTTCTTTCCCACCATTTTCTTAGGTTAGTAGAGATAGCCCAAGTGACATATCTTCCTGCCAATTTCTTAGGTGTGTAGCATTGTCCTGATGGAATTTGAACATCCTACCATTTTCTGGGGGAGAAGGTTAGCCCAATTGACCTATCTTCCCGTCTGTGGTGTCACCGCCAGACACCACACTTGCTAGGTGGTAGCTTTTAAATCGGCCGCGGTCCGGTAGTATACGTCGGACCTGCGTGTCGCCACTGTCAGTGATCGCAGACCGAGCGCCACCACACGGCAGGTCTAGAGAGACGTACTAGCACTCGCCCCAGTTGTACAGCCGACTTTGCTAGCGACGACACTGACAAATACGCTCTCATTTGCCGAGACGATAGTTAGCATAGCCTTCAGCTAAGTCAATTGCTACGACCTAGCAAGGCGCCATCACCAAGTTATATTGATAATACTGTATCAACAAGACCAATGTTCACCAATTGTGGATTAAGGTTAAGTATTCCAGCAGCTACGTACTTTTCTTTATAGCATTCATTACGTATCCTGTTTCAGACCTCACGCCAGCCTGCGTGAGTTTAAGCGTGTGCCTTTCGGCTTCCTCTCATTGTGTCTAGGCTGTCTTGCCTAGACACAACACCGCCAAAATTCAAACTTCCTGCCAAAATCTACCATCTTGGATGACATCATCAGATGATGTCACAGTCGCCATCTTGGGTGACGTCATCGCCGCCATCTAGGATAACGGTACTTTGTGCCAGAAAGGCTTTGTCCCAATACTGTTATAAACTATGATGTACTTCTATAGCTGCACTCGCCACATGCTCTCAAGAAGGCGATTTTTTAAATTTTGTTTTTATGAACCAAATCGTTGTGTCATTTAGTGAAGTAGGCCACTTCATCATTTTGATCTCTAGGAGCGAGTTACAACAACATTCCTTCCATCTTCTTATTCTGTGACGTTCCCTTAAGCAATTTTTCCGATTTGTGGAGATGTGTTCTGTCTAGGCAACCAATTGAAGGCAGTTTATTCCCATACATGTTTTGCTTCTTTTATTTGTGAAGCATTGTCACGAATAAAGGAAGCGAAATGCATATGGCAATAAACAAACTGCCTTCAATTAGTTGCATAGACGGAACGTGCCTTCATGAATTTTGAAGCAACTAAGAAACGACAGAAAACAGAAAAAAACGTATTTTTCGGGTGTCGCTATAGATGTATTTGTACAGTGTGGTACTACATTTCATTTCTAACTCATATTCCGAAACGGAAAATCCAAAACAAGACGTCGATGTGAACGAGGATAAAATGACACAACGTAACATTTACGACAGTTTCCAGAAGAGAGTCAATATTCTATCGTTATCATGCATTCATGGAAGCACATGATCGGCGAAATTTGAACAGTGTTATGTACTCTAGCCACACTTTTCGATACTGTTAAGTACGGCATACCTGTGTCGGCAGGTAGCGGCTTCGAGTTCGTGCCACTGTGGCACTGCAGTGTGCATGCGAGGATCTGAGGCAAAGTGCTTTTGCTTGGTTGGCGCAAGGACAACCGACCACAGCGTTTCAGTTCGCTAAGACCGTTCGGTATCGCTTCCGAAATGCTTACAGAATAATGTTGGGGCTCTCTTTCGAAAGCGTACCGAACAGATCGGCAAAATGGCGGAAAGATACAGAATAGGGCCCCAGTCTGCATCGGTGACGCGCTGCAAGTTTCACCTCGAAGGACGTTTGGGGAGACAACCATCGACCTAGTGTAGCAAAAATATGATTCCCCCAAAGCGCCGATACGTTTCCATTGATTTACAGTCGAATTCCGATGGTCCTGTGCCCACTGCAATCGTAATTGACGATGTCGTTGGGTCAACATGTGAACACGTAGCAGTGGTCTGCTGCGGAGCTCTATGTTCAACAATGTACGATGAACAGTTTTCTCCGAAATTCTTGTGCATGTACCACCATTTCGCTCTTTCGGCAGAGATGCCACAGTTCACCATCCACCCTACTTTACAGAGGAGACAATCCTGTGAAGAGTCGTGGACATCCAACCATTTAGCGTCTAGTGATAGTTTCACTGTCCTTCTACCTGTTCCTGTAGATGTTCACGATAGTGGCACGTGAACATTCGACCTGCTTCCCCTTTTCCAAGACACTTGTTAACAGGCTTTGTGTAATAATAATCTCTCCTTTGACAAAGTCGCTTATTTGAGTGGATTTTACCATTTGCAGCCCATATGTTCGCTAGGCAGACCCCATCCGTCTCTGCTGCGCATATATACTTTTTATAGCGCGTCACGTGCCCACAGCGTCATCAGGCAACATCCACCCTCGCGGTGGGCAGTGGTCATAAGGTTTCGGCTGATCTGTGCAAGTATTTTAATGATGGATGCTTACAATGACGCGAACTACAGGAACCCAATTTTGTTTTTTAAAGAGATGATCGGATGAAACCAGTACCCTGATGCACCATATGGCATGGTGAAATTAAGAAGAATATGTCTAACCAAGCTTCCACACCGACTATAGCGAGAAATCATCGTAGTCGGGAGAAATATGAATGACATGAATGCTTTCAAATGTTGGTTACAGCTGTGCGGAGTGGCCGCGGGGCTAGTGGCGCCATGTCAAGGATTGAGCGGCCACTCCCGCCGGATGTTCGAGTCCTCTCTCGGGCATGGGAGTGTGTGTTGTTCTTAGCATAAGTTAGTTTAAGTAACGTGTAGGTCTAGGGACCGATGACCTCAGAAGTTTGGTTCCCTGGGAATTCACACGCATTTGAACATTTTGTTCGTCACAAGAGCTGGAGTATGACCACAATACAGAAGTGTGGGAACCTGCACAACAAGTGAAGAATAATCCACCTTCGAATCACTACACTGAAGAGCAGACAGAGTGGCAATATAGACAGCACTCGGGTCAGAACAATAACAGGTGGGGTCATAATTCCCAGAGAGGCCACTAATCTCCTCGGAATCAATTCAGTGATAGGCGCAATTTCGGTAGAAATGACAGAGTTTTAAATCATGACTCACTGTAAGGAACTGTGGAGGTGTGGACTGCGAATCCATGTAAAATACCCTGAGTGAAGGATGGAAAAGTCATTCTCAAAAATGAGTGGAAATAAGGAGACCAGACGATGATGTAGGTAGTGAAATGGTGTTCATGCCTTTATTTATAAGCGTTATAGAAACTGGGGATATGTTATTAGAAGAAGAAGAAGGTAATGTAATTGCTGCTTACCAAATTCTTAGGATTATGATGAATGGTAAAGAAATACATTGCTTTATCAGGTAATTAGTTTTCTATCCATTGAAAGGAACAGGTAATCAGAAATTTTTCGCCTTGCAACTGAACTAATACAGTGATCGGCACAGAAATGTAAGGACAGTCAAGAAGGCACACTCCGTGTCACGCTCTTGGTAGTCGGAAAGAAAGTTTTAGGCAAGTCATATCGTATGTTGAGATAACATAAGTTCTTCGGCAATAAATTTTTTAATATATAATAGGGACCATTTCGAGTACGCAGAGCTATCCACCCAAATGTGGTCGAGATAGAAACATTGCACACGATCAGATACGGTGTGCATCACATATCAAACCTTACAAGGGTCAGGCACTAAATTTTTTGAACAAGAATCTGGATGATTGGCGCCCAGTCTAGCTGTAACATCCACAGCATATTAATGATTAATATCTATTCATTGTTTGTCTTTAATTGATTTAGGTAAGTCTGCATTCATGACGTTTTTTAATTATGTGAAGTAATAACCTGGGTATTTCTAGTCCTAGTATTTGAGATGGGATGTGGAGGGTGGGAGCTTCCCTCTGTTTTCATCCTTCGAAATAGATTGATTAAGCCAAGAAGAGAAGGTTTTGCTGAAGTCACGAGAAGGATTACTGAGCCGCAAATATGAAATAGGATTATGGATGCGAAGTAAGATTTTTATAATGAGTTTCTCATGAGCAGGGTTAAGATTGTCATGTGCAAATTTCAGATAAAAATGGAAGGGAAAAAATGCTCAAATAAGGGACAAAACGTGCTGGTTCATTCAACTAATTCAACGGCTTCTCTTTCCGCTATTCATTTTAATGAATTGCAGACAGGTAGGGTACATCAAATTATCACTCATTAAAAGAAATTGAAGCCATGAAGCTGTTGTACTTCAAAACATTAAGCACCCCTACATCTTTAAAAGTACGTCAGTTTCTATTAGGAGATAAAATGTCATTGCAGGTGCCAAAGCTTCTCTCAACATCCACAGAAACCTGTGGGGCAAGCCTTGTATTCATTCGGAATGGCACTTCTACAGATGTGGCGAGTTCCTCAACGTTTGGATTCCTCTGAAGGCTAGACTCAAGTTTGTCTAATGGCTCCCTCAGGGAAGGAAAAAAATCCCATTGTTTATCCTTTACCAGACCTTGTTCTTCTAATCGTTTAATAGCTGCAGTCAGCTACTTGTCACTATGGACACAATATATTTCTCTCTGCAAATTACGTATTTTCTCCGGTAACAGAAATTTCTGTTCCTTGTAAATTGCACCTGCGTCGGCTGGACCCAAAGAAAGCACAAAATCTCTAATTTTGTCAAAATTCTCAGGAGCACAGCAAATCCAAGATCTCCAACAAGTGATGACTGGAAAATCTGGAACCCGCAGGCCAGTGGTTTCTCTGTAGGCAACTACACGACTCGGAGCTTTCAGTAAAATCTTCTTCAGGGCAGAGATGAACTGATTTGCGATGTGGCATTTGTTCCTTATGGATTCAGAAACCCTGTGAATGGCATGAACCAAGCGTGTCACATGCTTCAGCTTAGAAAATAAAGGTTTCGATTGGTTGACAGCTGAAACCATGTATGGAACCTTGTGCGTAGCGACAAGGAGCAGTTTTTCGAACCCAGTACCAGTAGGCCAGAGTTTTTGGCAGAGGTCCATAACTGATTAATTACTGTACTGGCACAGGCTTTGTGCAGCTCATACATTTTCAACAACATGGGCCTAACTTTCTCCCTATCTAAGGGAAAACATAAAATGTTCGCCGGCCGGGGTGGCCGAGCGGTTCTAGGCACTACAGTCTGGAACCGAGCTACCGCTACGGTCGCAGGTTCGAATCCTGCCTCGGGCATGGACGTGTGTAATGTCCTTAGGTTAGTTAGGTTTAATTAGTTCTAAGTTCTAGGGTACTGATGACCTCAGAAGTTAAGTCCCATAGTGCTCAGAGCCATTTGAACCTTTTTGAACATAAAATGTTCAAAATATATTGTTCCATTGAGCCTATGGTTGCATCCCCAATGAATACCACATCGCAATCAGACACTTTCTCCTTGATTCTTTGTGTGGTTTCCTGGTAAGCAGGGTCCATGAAGTTTTTCTTAAAGTACTCTCATCGCGTATTGACGTCTTTGTGTATTTATCAAGAAAATCCTTGAAGACTGGATGGTTCACCTTATCGAGTGGAATTCCTTCCTGTGTAAAAGTTGCACACAAATCAATGTTTCATTCCTTCAAATTTTGGCTTTTTGAAGAACTCTGATGAAACGCATTTCGTTTGCTTGAAGAGTCTTATTTATTTGATTCTTAGAGGTAGAAATGTGTTGCCTGATGCGATCCCGCTGGTGTTTTTCATCTAACATAATTCTTGAATCGCCAGTAGTAAATCGCATGACAGTTCCATCAGTGGCTATGAAATCTTTTTTGAATTCCTGAACCAGAACAATAAAACTGAAGCTGGGCACCTTTGGCGTGGTAAAATCTATTAGTACACTCGTTTAGTTATGTAACAAATAGTTAACAGCAGTTCAATTGCTAACTCAGTCTTACTGTCACACAACACTCTTGCTCCCATTCGATCACTTGCTGTCCACACTCTCTTTTATAACACCGCTACAATTACTAGAATGTTGTCATTAATGCTGGAACTGCAGTCTCAGCGATTTCTAGTAGCTTCGAGTAGAACCCAGTCTCAGTTCTCCGAACTACGTGGCTGCGGTTCCTGCCGTCTCTGCGTGACCAACCTCCGCCTCCACGTGAACAGATGGCGTTTCTCACAGTAACAAACTCACATTCATGAACAGCAAGCTACTGATTCTGGTGGGGTAGAATACTCAGTGTCAGCTGCATTACTGCGGGCTACTTTGTAGCGATAAAGCGAGAGAAAGAGATTTTGTCGAACACACCATTATTTTCCATTGTTGCAGGTGTGCTTTCAACTGTCGCGCGGCATTCACTGAAAGAGGTAAGCTTAGTGTTCGCACTTACACAGCAAGCTGAGGAGACGTTAATTGAAAGTTAGATATTTTATATCGATTAGAAATTTTATAGAATAAATTGGAATGAAACTTTAAAGAAAAAAGGGGGAATGGAGGATTATGGGTATGGTTGGGGGAAAAGGAATAAAGATTCCAAAAAAAAAGGAAACTGCATGAAAAATTGCTTCTTTTCACAACTAGAAACAAATTTTCACTGTGTGATATCTTTACAAACAGCTTTAATTTAGCCTAAGAAAAAAGGTGCGTACGTTAAAATCCTAACCCTGCTTATGAGTTAACGAGTCTTGAGGTGTTTTAAGTGCCAGTCGCAAATGAAGCACTGTGCTAATTTTGGGGCAGGTATAATTGCCTGTCAGAGCAGAAATATGATTAAGTCATAGAAATGGAGCAATTTCAGAGCTTGGGGCTAATATTCATGGTTTTTCAGAGAAGTTGGATGAAGCGATCATGAGTGAGGATATTATGAAGAGATCCCACAACCAGTGCAAGAAGACAAGGGATCCGTGGCAATCCAGAAAGTAAAGTTAAGGAGAAATGTAAACCCCTACCATCAGAAGAACTCACGCAGAGGATACTGTTTTTTTTTTTTTTTTAAATTGTAGAACATTCATGATCTACTAAACTTTTTGTTTGTTTTAAGCTCAACGAACAAAATGGTTCAAATGGCTCTGAGCACTATGCGACTCAACTGCTGAGGTCATCAGTCGCCTAGAACTTAGAACTAATTAAACCTAACTAACCTAAGGACAGCACACAACACCCAGCCATCACGAGGCAGAGAAAATCCCTGACCCCGCCGGGAATCGAACCCGGGAACCCGGGCGTGGGAAGCGAGAACGCTACCGCACGACCACGAGATGCGGGCTACTCAACGAACAGGTGTAAGGAAATCCACAATGAATAACGGACTAAACCCTACCCAGATGATAAGACCAAATGCCGAGATATAAAGTAGTAATGGCAGTACTTGAAGTATATCAGAACATTTGAGGTACGTAAGAAGCGTCAACCCTTCTCGAACAAAGTGTGATCAGTGATATGGTTGACATAACAACTAATGCATCCATCATGTATTTTGATAAATAATACAGTGCTGGTATTTATATTTCGTATTTGGCATATTCTGAAGTTGTGCTTGCGTATTACGAAAATATGCAGTTTAAGTGATGAGACACGTCAAAGATCTCGCCAAAACATACAATTATCAGCATATTTTGTTGAGCTGAAGTGCCGGAAAATGTGACGCCGGTGAATAAACATGCTACTAGAACATAAAAACAGGTATGCCGAAGATCAAAAGTTATATTAGTCAATTAATAACGTTAATTATATTTTTCTTGTTGCATCATCTTTTCCCCTTCCCCTGTAAAATGGTGCTTCGTGAGGTTCGCTTTTGTACATAGCCTCATTTGGGCCTAAGAGGAAGAATCAACTATTAGTGTATTGCCTGCTTAGCATATTATTTTAGCCGCATGTGTTTTGTGTTGTCATAGAATAATATAGTCGTTAAAATAGCATCGCTGCGCTTAATTTGAGAGTCCGCATTCATGTTTTAGGCAACAAATGTGCCTTAAAATGTAAGTTACACAATAACTACACTCTTCCAGTAGCTGACATATTATTTTACCTCACATGTGTTTTGTGGAACAATAATGCAAACAATTTAGATGTGGAAATGTTTAATTTGGGACTCGACTTTACCTTGCACCAAGTGTGGTAGAGTGATCGTAGTTTGCTCATTGCCATGTACACCTTAACCTGTAAGTTAGACAAGCAGTAGTGAACGTGTCTTTTAATATATATGACATTTTAATAATGTAAATATTTAATTCTGGCGATCACTGTGTCTTGCACCAAGTGTGGTACAAACATCCAACTCCACTCGTTGCTAAATGCAGCTTAACCTGTAAGTTATCTTAGCAGTAATTGTTTAATGTATGGGTATAAAACAAGTTTACATGTTACAAGACACATTTGTGCTCGACAAATTTTTTTCTGTACATACGTATTTTCATAAATAATACAGACATAGAAATACTTTAAGTTATACACTTTTCATATTTTCGATTAAAAATTCAGATCATTTGGACACTTTTGAGCATGGTAGCAATATTGTTTGAATACCTTTGAACATGCACCAACTTACGGAATTTAGGTGAAGGTTATGTATTTTGATAAATAATAAAGAATCTTAGGTGTGAAAGTACTGTAAGTGACACCAGTGTTATATCTTTACAAATTATTCACAAATGATTCAGATCGTTTGGATAGTTTTAAACATGGCGCCATAATGGCTGCTTGCGGTAGTGAGCTAGTTCTGCCGTGTTGCGTTTTTTAATTCCACACCACCAACAACTTGGATTTTGCCATCTTGATTATGATGTCAGAGGGGGCACGACTCCTCTCAGCAGAAGTGTACCAGAAAACTTGTAGCTATACTACTGTCGACTACAGACTCAAGTAGAGACCCACACATACGCATACAAAAAGGCTTCCACATTTAATAAATTAGAAAGTACTGAAATGAGTGGAAAAGTGCTTTTAATATACATAATCATTGGTGAAAAGACCGGCAGACAGCTCTAAGTCAATAAGGGAAAATCGCGTACAAGGTGTCATGGAAGTCACAGAAATATAGAAATCAAAGACGACAAAATAATGGATGAGCGAATGAGAGTCTGTCTCATGAAGATTGTCGTAGCGGCGGCTTAGAGGCGTCTGTGTTTAGATGCCGTAATAACTGTGAGCCACCATCTTAATTCCGATGTATAAGGGCATGCTGAACAGAAATGCCATCGAACTTTTTATGTGAAAACTCATAAAACTTTTTAAATAAAACAAACGTTGTTAACCTTCTACATCTTCCTCATGTCTACATATTTATTTCTCAACATAGTCACCCCGACAACGAACACATTCTTCGCAGCGAGAGACCAATTTGTTGACACTGTCACTGTGGAATGTTTAACTTTATTGACGGAGCCACAACCTCATCTCTGCTTGCGTTGCTTCACCACTATGAAAGGGAAGACCTAGAAGGTGTTATTTAAGTTTTGGAAACATGAAAATCGGATGGGGCAAAGTGGGGACTTATGGAGGTTGAAGGATGATCCATGAGAGTAAACCCAAGACGTCGGATGGTTGCAGATGTCAGAGCGTTCGGGTGTGGTGCGGCATTGTCATGCAGGAGGAGAGCGTGTTTTATGTGTGGACAAACCCTTCGAATTCGAAACTCCATTACAGCACACTGTTTCTCACGCACCGACATAGCTACGTTACACATCATATTACATGCTAGAACTGGAGTCCTCTAGCGGCAGAGGGCTGCAAATACGTAAACATGAAGGATAAAGATGTAGAATATTAATAACGTTGGTTTTATTTTTTAAAAATCTTTAAGAATTTCCCATAAAACTCGCAGGCATTACTTTTCAACACGCCCTCGTATCTAATAGCGAGGAATCAAATTGTAAACTGTTTTGGTCGACAGAACTGGCACCCTTTACTGATCTTCTGAGGCCTTAGGCGCTCCTGTAAACTACTGCAATATGGTGACTAAACTGTAGTTCCATGCAGTGTGAACGCCGAACAGTACTAAATGCGAAAGACGCATCTGGCCTGTAAAAGCAAGAGAGACTGGCTGCTAGGCTTGGGCGCTGTTTATAACCTCGGACGCGAAAGAAAACAGTCGACACTACCGAGAGGTGTTACATTCTACGGCCACACCAACCGTGTTCATTTTCAGAACTTATGCAGGGTGCTAGGACGCATAAAACTGCCAGACACTGAGGTTTCAAAACGCTTGAAATCCTTTCTCTGGTACACCCATGCGCGACGCATAGTTCGAGTTTCTACAAGGGCTCACATTTAAGGGAAAATACGGCCTCACACAAACAACTAATAACAAAACCCAAGCAATAGAAATTAAATTCAAGTATTTACGTCATTTCGAGTCTTGAAGGCTTCCTATGCTTTAATTACCCGTATTATACATTGTTGATTAAATTTCGCAAACCCAGGAGGGAAAGGCATGACATGCCCTGAAAGGATTTCTGATCAGGAATAAATCACGTGTAGTTAATATAACTGCGTTCAAATGTGTGTGAAATCTTATGGGACTTAACTGCTAAGGTCATTAGTCCCTAAGCTTACACACTACTTAACCAAAATTATCCTAAGGACAAACACACACACACCCATGCCCGAGGGAGGACTCGAACCTCCACCGGGACCAGCCGCACAGTCCATGACTGCAGCGCCTTAGACCGCTCGGCTAATCTCGCAGGGCTAATTTAATTATGTATTCAAAATCAATAATCATTACACAAGGCATTTATTAATACCACAGAAGTCTCGAGCGGAAACGACTTTAAGCCAGCAACTTCTGAGATTTTGCGAATGTGTTATGCTAATTGTTAGGTCTGTGTTAGTACAGGCCTGGGGTCGTGTCCCATGTTAGCAATTTATTTGTCTGTGGTAGGTAGAATGTTCTCGCACCTGGTGGAACTGGTAAGGTGATATGTTGCAGGTCTTGCAGTGCTTAATCACGCAACGCACCTAAAATAGAGACTTACCAAGGAGACACTAAACACACAGTAAACTGATGATTTTAAAGGCAGTAACAATTACACATCACAATTCAATCAATAGTGGTACTGGGAGAGTTTCAATTCTTTTAATTACGTTTGCTTTTGTTTCTATCTAAGAGAAAACGTTTCCATCATACGTGAAACAAAACATGTAATTCAGCATTTCTTGGGCTGCAATTCACCAAAAAATGTCCAAACACTGTGTAGCCATATACAGGTCGGCAGATTAATTCACTTTGTTGATACAGGTAGCAAATAAACTGTCGGAAAAGAATCACAACACAAAAAAATAATTAATGTACAGTAACGAAATTTTTGGAATACATTTGCTACGTGACATATTTAAATGATTAACACTGTAAGGTCACAGATTTATGTTAAGTACGATGTGAATCATTGCAAATGTGGAAGACTGGTACATTAATAACCGGAGTAACCTTCAGAATGTTGAGTGCAAGCATGCAAACATGCATGCACTGTGTTGTCGAGATGCCCGATGTCAGTTTTTATTGTGGAGTTCCATGCCTTTTGCAGTTTGTCAGTCAATACAGGGACGATTAATGCAGTTTGTGGATGACGCTGCAGTTGTCGTCCGAAGATATCCAATATGTGATCGACTGGAGACACATCTGTTGATCGAGAATGCCAAGGCAACATGTCGACACTTTGTGGAGCATGTTGGGTTACAACGGCAGTATGTGGGCAAGAGAAATTGTGTTGGAAAACAGCCCCTGGAATGTTATTCATGAATGGCAGCACAACAGGTCGAATCACCAGATTGACGTACAAATTTGCATTCGTGGTGATCGTTGGGATAACTACGAGAGTGCTCCTGTTGACATACGAAATCGCACCCCAGACCATAACTCCAGGTGTCGGTCCAGTGTGTCTAGCACGCAGACAGGTAGGTTGCAGGCCCTCAACTGGCCTCCTAACCAACACACGCCCATCACTGGCGCCGAGGCAGAACCAGGTTTTATCAGGAAACATAACAGACCTCCACCCTGCCCTCCAATGAGCTCTCGTTTGACACCACTAAAGCTGCAAATGGAGGTGGTTTGGGATCATTGGAATGCACGCTACAGGGCGTCTGTCTCGGAGCTCTCCTTTAAGTAATCGATCGGTAGCAGTTCGTTGTGTCACTGTGGTGACAGCTGCTCCTCAAACTGCTGCTGCAGACGCAGTACATTGCAACAGTCAATAAGTTGAACAAGATTGCTTTCGCTCTCGGTAGTGCCACGTGGCCGTCCGGAGCCGGTCTTGTTGCGACCACCGTTGCCAGCAATCATGTACACTGGCTACAATGCTGCCAAGTCTTTCTGGAGTATCGCAGAAGGAACAACCAGCTTCTCTCAACGCCATTACACGACCTCGTTCAAACTCAGTGAGGTGTTGATACTGACGTCTTTGCCGCCTTAAATGCATCCTTGACTAACATCAACTCACACGCCCAATTTCCAAAGTAATTAACGCTCACTACCGTAACAAAGTGTATTGGAAATAAACCTGGTTTGCATCCTCATAATGGCGCTACTAGCGCCACTCTTATGCGACTGGCGCGAAATTTGAATAGACACCATCTACCAGAGTTAGAAACACGCCTACCACCTTTCGTTTATATCGCACAAATCCATCTTGGTGTGCCGATTTTTTTTTCTGTCAGCGTATTTTTTCCCCACTCTCATTTGTGAAGCTAGGAAAGATAGGAACATGACGCTAATACCACGTAACACCGTCTTTAGACTCGATAATGGCCTCAGTGCGACGTGGTGGAGAATTCAGATTTCTTCAAGTTTGCGACATCCAGCTGATTAGAGTTACCAAATTAATGAATTTTAACTGCTATGTTTTACCCTCCGTTCCTAATAGGTGGTCCAGTAACATTAATATAACTAGCATATGTTCGACAACGTGCAATAGCCGCTCACAGAAGGTAGGTGGCAGCATTATCATGTGATGGGCAAATAACGCGTGTCAGGAAGACGCGAAAAACAGTGCCGTCGTTGTCTTGATATGGAAATGGAGTGATTTATTTGCTGTCCAAAGGGGACGATCATCGACTTTCGGACAAAGATGGAAGCATATCCGAAACGGCTAAGGTTGTAAACTGTTCGCATGCGACCTTGGATAAAGTACACTGCGTGTGGCAAAATGGTGCTGTACAAAATCGGCACCAGTAGACGTGCAACTGCTGAGCAACTGACCACCCAGATCAACAAAGAAATTGCCAGCAGTGTCTCCTCAACAAGTGTTCAGCGAACGTTGCTGCGAATGTGCCTTCACAGCAGGTGCCTGGTTCATGTTACCATGCTGATTGCTGCTCATCGGCGACGAAGGCTGGAATTAGCACGCCAGTACCACAGGTGGGCATCCACTGAGTGTCAGAAATTGGACTTTTCAGCTGAATAATGTTTTATAATCCATCTGACATGTGGCTTTTGGCATGTACTGCGTGAAACGCCTGAAAGCAAACAATTTTCAACAATCCTGGGTAGAGTACGGGCTGGAGGAGGTAGCGTTATGGTCTGTGGATAGTTTTCGTGGCATTCCATGGGTGATCTCCTCATTTTGGGAGGCACAATGGATAACACAAGTATGCATCCATTCTTGGGGACCATGTCCACTCCCCACATGCAGTTTCCTTTTTCCTCAGCTTGACGTTATCTACCAGCAGGTCATTCCAATGTGTCACACAGCTCGCAGCGTACAAGCGTGGTTCGAAGCGTACCAGGATGAGTCACTGTACTCCCGTGGCCACCAAACTCCCCGGATTAAAACCCAGTCGAGAAACTGTGGGACCACCTCGATCACACTGTACGTGCCATAGACCCTCAACAGAGAAACTTCGAGCAGTTGCCCACAGCACTGGAGTCAGCATGGCTCCACATCCCTGTCGGTACCTCCAGAACCTCGGTGACTCTTCCTGCACGTCGCGCAGTGGTCCACGCTACAGAAGTTGGTTATTCAGGCTTTTGACAAGTGATCACATTAATGTGTCTAGAAAGCGTAATTCCAGATATTTTCTACGGGATTACGATTAAGTGATTTGGTGGGCCATCTGAGGTGCAACAGGGTGGCTGAGTATTCGTCAAACTAGGAACGTATACGTGCAGCCCTGTGAACACGGCTGTTGTCATCTTAGAAGATAGAAATGTCCACAGCATACTCAATATGAAGATGTAGAAGAAAGATTACTTTTGGCTACCAAGAATGGTGAAATGAACATCCTCGTCCATGTTCTTGGTAACCTGAGTGAGTGCGCTCACATCATGATACGAAAAACACCCGGCAAACATCGCTAAAGCACGACCAGTCTGATGTATATCCTCCAGACGCTGCGCGCTTAGCGCCTCATTGGACAGCCGTCTTGCATTATTTGAGACGCGGAAACATCGCAAATCGTCGGACGAACTATACATGCATCCAGTCAGCTCCTGGCGACCAATTACTGTGTTCTTTGGCCCATTGGACAAGTCCAGCTTCAAGTGCCTCTGTGAGCAATTGTGTTTTGTGAGGTATTCGACTGGAAACAAAGACTGTGTGCAGATCCCTTCCAGATTTTCGCTCGGGAACTGGTTGAGATGGGTCTGCATTCATTGACAGCAGCAATCCCTGTGTGGTATGAAAACAATTATCACCGACGAGGCGTGACATTCGCCTCCGCATTTTCGATACAGCTGAGTAAAGTTCGTTTTTTGTACCATCCGTTCCTTGAACATTACTTGCAATAACAGATGCTGGCCCCACATCACAGACAACACTATCACTAAAATTCAGTACATTTTACTTGGAATATTAACAGCACAAAACTGCAGTACATAGTTAATAAACGAACTGTTTCATATTTTACTCACGAATACCTAAGACTCACTTTGAAATACAGCTAAACGGAGTGGGTTATTAGTTTAGCTGTGGAAATAGCTGTAACTTCATATATTTTTCCTCTTGAAGTGTTGAAAAACGAAATAAAGTTACCACACCTCTGAGACGCCTACAAATTTAAGACGCATTTGTTTGGGTACATAATGCTCACGAAAGCTATACTGAAAACTGAACATCTAGCAAAATAAGCCAATATCCTCTCAGATTTCTCATAGTATAATTATATGGCATGCATACTGTAGTAATAATAGTCCACCACTGTCTGCGTTTCATACGTCACAATTACACCAAAGTTGGTAGATTGCTATTACGACTGTATGTATTTCATAAAATTTTTTGAAGCTGCAGAACAGTATACAAAGGAAATATTCGTAGTATAATTTTTCACTGACTTAAGCCCCCAGAGTACCGAAAAAGAACTGTCATTGCCAACGGTGCAAATGTTTCCTACTTCGGGTATACATTATGCAATTGCAATTGCCAACACTTTTTAGGGCCCCAAAATAGAAACCGAGAAAAGAGGAATAACATCTCACACTTACCAGAAAACAACGCCAATTAAAATTTTTCTTTTGTAGAGTGTGAAGTATTATCATTTTCTCCTCTGAAAAGATGGTATGTGAAGTGAACAGTTATTGAAAAACTTCTAAAAAACGTCAGGTGATGAATGTTCGTTTCTGTACTGTGAGTGGACCATGACATAAAGTAGACCAAAAATTGAAACTAATAAAAAGCTATATTAATCAGTCAACAATGTCTGTTATGTTTTTCTAGAACGTGATGTGTTAGCTTCTTCTCCTCTGAAATTGTGACTGATTAAATGAACCATTACCGAAGAACTTCTACAACGTTAGTTGATTAAAGTTCGATTTTAGCACTCACCGTTCTTGAACATCATTTGCAATAACTGACACTGCTCTCACATTGCAAACAACAGTACCATCAAAATTGGCGGAGTTTTACTTGTAACACAGTGACTTAAGACTTAAAATTATAGTATACAGGCTGTAAAAAACCGTCTCACATTTGGCTTACAAATATCTGAGACACATTTCCAAATACAATTAATTAAAAAATTGTTGATTTGGTTATGGAGATAATCATAATGTCAAATCTTCTTTTCTCAAAAACGTAAAACCACCAAATGAAGCCAATTAGTCCATTGTTTGCATCTATTTGCGATACCCACGTCATCATGCATGTGTTTAACAACATGCTGCTTCCAATACGTACATCTAAAATAGAAAATCTTGCAAAAATCCTCATAATATCCTTTAAAATTGTTCATAGTATACTGTTTCACCATTTTAGGCCCACGGGGTACGGAAAACGAACTAACATTGGCTGTGACGCGAAAATCTCCAACACCATGCATACGCTATGCGATTTTCTGTTCTACTGGATGAGAATTAGCTTATGCTTTGCCAGCCTTGTTGGAGGAATCTCTCTGATTGGCTTATTTCCAAGAAACGAGTGAGACTTAAGAAGGAGTTGAGAAACATGATTGGATGAGCTGATTTGGTAGTAAAATACTGAGTTGTGGCTGGGCTAAATATGTGTGTTAGCTCAGATGATCTCTGACTGGTCTTTACATATAAGACTTGTGGCTTATGAAGGAGTTGAAAAATGTGATTGGACGACCTGATATGGCAATTAACTACTGAATTCTTACTGTGAGAGCTAAGAAATGTATAGCACTACTGGCTTAGAAGGTCTCTGATGACACTACTGGCCATTAAAATTGCTGCACCAAGAAGAAATGCAGATTATAAACGGGTATTCATTGGACAAATATATTATACTAGAACCGACATGTGATTACATTTTCACGCAATTTGGGTGCATAGATCCTGAAGAATAAGTGCCCACAACAACCACCTCTGGCCATAACAACGGCCTTGATACGCCTGGGCATTGAGTCAAACAAAGCTTGGATGCGTGTACAGGTACAGCTGCCCACGCAACTTCAACACGATACCACAGTTCATCAAGAGTAGTGACTGGCGTATTGTGACGAGCCAGTTGCTCGGCCACCATTGACCAGACGTTTTCAATTGGTGAGAAATCTGGAGAATGTGCTGGACAGGGCAGCAGTCGAACATTTTCTGTATCCAGAAAGGCCCGTACGGGACGTGCAACATGCGGTCGTGCATTATCCTGCTGAAATGTAGGGTTTCGCAGGGATCGAATGAATATGAAGGGTAGAGCCACGGGTCGTAACACATCTGAAATATAACGTCCACTGTTCAAAGTGCCGTCAATGTGAACAAGAGGTGACCGAGACGTGTAACAAATGGCACCCCATACAATCACAGCAGGTGATACGCCAGTATGGCGATGACGAATACACGCTTCCAATGTGCGTTCACCGCGATGTCGCCAAACACGGATGCGACCAGCATGATGCTGTAAACAGAACCTGGATTCATCCGAAAAAATGTCGTTTTGCCACTCGTGCACCCAGGTTCGTCGTTGAGTAATACCATCGCGGGGGTTCCTGTCTGTGATGCAGCGTCAAGGGTAACCGCAGCCATGGTCTCCGAGCTGATAGACCATGCTGTTGCAAACGTCATCGAACTGTTCGTGCAGATGGTTGTTGTCTTGCAAACGTCCCCATCTGTTGACTCATGGATAGAGACATGGCTGCACGATCCGTTACAGCCATACGGATAAGATGCCTGCCATCTCGGCTGCTAGTGATACGAGGCCGTTGGGATCCAGCACGGCGTTCCGCATTACCCTCCTGAGCCCACCGATTCCATATTCTGCTAACAGTCATTGGACCTCTACCAACGCGAGCAGCAATGTCGCGATACGATAAACCGCAATCGCGATAGGCTACAATCCGACCTTTATCAAAGTCGGAAAAGTGATGGTACGCGTTTCTCCTCCTTACACGTGGCATCACAACAACGTTTCACCAGGCAACGCTGGTCAACTGCTGTTTGTGTATGAGAAATCGGTTGGAAACTTTCCTCATATCAGCACGTTGTAGGTGTCGCCACCGGCGCCAACCTTGTGTGAATGCTCTGAAAAGCTAATCATTTGCATATCACAGCATCTTCTTCCTGTCGGTTAAATTTCGCGTCTGTAGCACGTCATTTTCGTGGTGTAGCAATTTTTATGGCCAGTAGTGCAGTCTATTTTCAAGCAATGGGCATTGATTAGGGAAGGGGAGGGCGAGGGGAAGTGACATGACTTAGAAAGGGAGTGGTGACAGAGGCGGGGAAGGGGGGACGGTAGAAGCGTGGAGTGGTGGAGCATGGGGCGGTGGGACTTGATGACGTCATGTGTTTGCTCCTTCCTCTGAATGTAGGCCACCCGGCAGTCAAAGGTCAAATATGGTCCAAAGTTGCTATTGCTTTCCTAACAATCCTAACGGACAAGCAACACAGCCTGAAATAACAGCAGGAATCAATGTGGAACGTACGACGAACGTACCCGAAGGGACAATGAGGCAAAATTTGGAGTTAATGGGCTATAGCAGCAGACGACCGACGCGAGTGCCTTTGCTAACCCTATGACATCGACTGCAGTGCCTCTCCTGGGCTTGTGAACATATAGTTTGGACCTTAGACGTCAGAAAACAGTGGCTTGGTGAGATCGGTCCCATTTCAGTTTGTAAGAGCTGATTGTAGGGTTTGAGTGTGGTGCAGACCCCACGAAGCCATGGGCCAAATTTGTTAACAAGGCACTGTGCAAGTTAGTGGTGGCTCCATAATGATATGGGCTGAGTTTACACGGAATGGACTGAGTTCTCTGGTTCAACTGAACTGATCATTGACTTGAAATGGTTACGTTCGGCTACTTGGAGACCATTTGCCATCAATCACTCACTATTAAACGATAGAATTTTTACGGATGAGAATGCGCCATGTCAGAACATTCTGGGCAATCGAGCGAATGATTTGGCTACCCAGATCGCCTGACATCAATCCCGTCGAACATCTATGGGACATAATCGAGAGGTCATTTTGAGCACAAAATCCTGCAGCAGCAACACTTTCACAATTGTGGATGGCTATAGAGATAGGATGGCTGAATATTTCCACCGGAGACTTGTTGACTTGTTGAGTTCATGCCATGTCGAAAAATGGTTCAGATGGCTCTGAGCACTATAGGACTTAACATCTGAAGTCACCAGTCCCCTAGAACTTAGGACTACTTAAACGCCGGCCGTGGTGGCCAAGCGGTTAAAGGCGCTACAGTCTGGAACCGCGCGACCGCTACGGTCGCAGGTTCGAATCCTGTCTCGAGCATGGATGTGTGTGATGTCCTTAGGTTAGTTAGGTTTAAGTAGTTCTAAGTTCTAGGGGACTGATGACCTCAGAAGTTAAGTCCCATAGTGCTCAGAGCCATTTTGAACTACTTAAACCTATCTAACCTAAGGACATCACACACATCCATGCCCGAGGCAGGATTCGAACCTGGGACCGTAGCGGTCGCTCGGTTCCAGACTGAAGCGCCTAGAACCGCTCGGCCACACCGGCCGGCTATGCCATGTCGAGCTGCTGCAAAAGAAGGTCCGACACAATATTACGAGGTATCCCATGACTTTCTTCACCTCAGCGTATATCTTCCTGACATCAGCTACGACATTTTTCACACAGTGCTGTAGATATCCGCATCAGCGTTTGAAATCGCAATGGTATCTGAGTTTGGCTGGCAGATTTTTCCAATCACCGGGGCAGCATACACACTGTAAAAACGAGCAGAGCCCCTATCTTCACTGCCAGACGTATCCCCACTCTATCCGTCTGTAGTTGCAGTCAGTTAAATAAATGCGATGAATTGCCCATTCTCTTGCTCTTTTTCCAGTCCCTCCGATACCGGGAGGAGCAGTGTTAATCCTCATCGTTCACAGACCATTGCTTGCGGTGTGACCAGAATGATGTTGTGGTCTTCTGTGCGTAGACTGTTTTGCTGCAGCTCTCGAAAGCTTCTTCATCGCTATACAACTACTACAAGCCGCATCCTCCTTAGTTATGTGTTCTAACCACGTAATCTTCAGCATTCTGTTGTAGCACCACGTTCAAACTCTTCCTTCTCTACTTCGTTCGTCGTCAGTTGCTTCGCTGTCCAAATTAGAAAACTCTTCTACTACTTTTAGTGTGATGAGAATAGTAGCAGAAATTTCTGATAGCGTATGAAGGGTAGATTAAATATCTCTGTCCATGCTACTAGATATCGGAACGCTAGCTCATCAAGACAAGGACTTAGCAAGAATTACGCGATCCCTTGTTGAATAAACCATTCTGACAGTAGCCTGAGGTAAATTAAAGGAACTATAGAAAACCAAACACGGCGCAGATGCATACTGGTTTGAAATATTCTTCTCCGGTTTACGAATGCAATATATTGACCATTGTGACAATTCACTCTGTACAAGTAGGTGTCTCAGAATGAGGTTAGAGCAGTTCTTAGTTCTCAGTATAGTACACACACCTTGTTAGAGTCATAGTTGCACCAGTCTACTGCATGATAATACGCATAGCAGGGCACCAGAACGTTAATCAGTAAATCGTTAATTAACGAAATTGACTTTTCGAGTAACGGATTAACTTTCAAATTAATTTTAGGAAAGTTTGATGGACTCTTTAACTACCGTCGACTTCTCTGACTCCGTTAGTCGTTAATTTGATACCTACTATTAATGACAAAAATGAACTCGCGCCGCCCACGAAAGTCATTTCCTGACAAGTTCGGTTCTTGTAGGTATGTGGCTACGCGGGGGTGCGCTCGATCGATGTAAACAATCGAGTGCGAGAGAGAACAACAAGGTGTCGGAAGTTTGTTTACTGAGTTCAAGTTAAATATTACTTTTTGTTACTGGATTAGTTGTGGAAACTAAATCATGAAATCGGATTTTCTCCTAAACGAGCCTCACTCTCGTGTGAAAATCCTTTAACGTATTGATGTGTACGAAGGAAAATATGCATCTTATGTCAGATACTATCTGATTCACCTGTATTTTGATTCTGTCGTGATTTAACACTGGTAACTAAATGATTATGAAACTAAACAATTAAATGATTAAACTGTTTTTTTATTTATCTACGAGCTCCTACCCAAACATCCCCAACCAAAACATTTTTATTTAACCAACGTAATGCGTTTGATTCACTTGTCATTTCACTACAACCACAACACAAATTTTACTATTACGAGCTAACAATTAACGATTAACTCCCGATAAATCTCCTGTAAGGAAACTCTTTAACGTTTAACGAAGTTAACTTTTCTAGTAACAGATTAACAATTAGCGAAGTTAACTTTTTGATTAACGTTATCCAGCTATGATCATACGACGTAGTGTAGGGATGGGAGGAGAGGGAGAGGTGGGCAAGATGTGCGTGCTTCTGTGAAAAGAGATGACGGCGCGAAGATATATTCTTAAATTTTGATACGAAGTGCTCGCTTCCAGCCTGGCATGTCAATGGATATTGACAAGGGAATGGTCCCATCTGACATTGAAATCCTTCGCATGGGAAGAATACACCGAAAGAAATTTTTCTTCTTTAGGGCCAGCAGCGTAATGTGTCTGATAATGACATGATTGTTACAGTAGATACACAAATAGCTGCTTATAATAAGTAATCTTAAATTTCATTTACGACAGTCTGTTTCGGCTTAATCGCCATTTTCAAGCACGTCTACATTGATGTGACGTCCATATTGCGTCGTTAGTAGACCGTTGTGCAATTGTCACTGCTTTAACAAGATCGTAAAGGTTGTTAAGATGCTGAAATTAAATGTTAATTACTACTAAGTAGTTTGACAGTTCCACTATTACGACGCTATATGTTTACCTAAACACATAGCGTCGTAATAGTGGAACTGTCAAACTGCTGTCACGTAGTAATTAATATTTAATTTCAACATCTTAACAACATTCACGATCTTGTTAAAACAGTGACAGTTACACAACAGTCAACTAACGACGCAATATGGACGTCATATCAATGTAGACGTACTTGAAAATGGCGAGTAAGCCGAAACAGACTGACGTAAATGAAAATAAAGGTTATTTATTATAAGCAGATATTTGGTGTATCTACTGTAACAACCGATAGAAATGTACCGTCAAAATTTTAGCTGCTGAGGCGCACTGCAAGTACTTAAAAAATAGTAAAATTACGCATATTTGCCACACGAAGAGCCTCTTATAAAAGCGGTTTGTACAACCCTTCTTGTCGTGCGCGTGAATCTACGAATAATTAAACACAGCCGTGACAAGAGAACACAGCGCCGCGTGGCGCGAAATTGAAAGTGCTCACAAGCGAATTTTAAGCACTTTAAGCCACACCAAAAATGCGTAAAATCATTAATTGTTTGAATAACTTGCAGATCATATCAACAGCTTAACGGTTGTAGATATACGTGTTACGCAAGTGACTAGTAGAGGAAAGAAAATGAAGGCAATGTATGATGTAACATTACAGAGGACTTCCATCAATCGGTACTTTAATTTGTAGACATGCAATATGAAATAAATTCCCTTAGCACAATTCTCAAGATAATTTTTAAATAATGGAAAAACTAGTAGAAGCGGACCTCGGGGAAGATCAGTTTGGATTCCGTAGAAAAGTTGGAACACGTGAGGCAATACTAACCTTACGACTTATCTTAGAAGAAAGATTAAGAAAAGGCAAACCTACGTTTCTAGCATTTGTAGACTTAGAGAAAGCTTTTGACAACGTTACCTGGAATACTCTCTTTCAAATTCTGAAGGTGGCAGGGGTAAAATACAGGGAGCGAAAGGCTATTTACAATTTGTACAGAAACCAGATGGCAGTTATAAGAGTCGAGGGGCATGAAAGGGAAGCAGTGGTTGGGAAAGGAGTGAGACAGGGTTGTAGCCTCTCCCCGATGTTATTTAATCTGTATATTGAGCAAGCAGTAAAGGAAACAAAAGAAAAATTCGGAGTAGGTATTAAAATTCATGGAGAAGAAGTAAAAACTTTGAGGTTTGCCGATGACATTGTAATTCTGTCAGAGACAGCAAAGGACTTGGAAGAGCAGTTGAACGGAATGGACAGTGTCTTGAAAGGAGGATATAAGATGAACATCAACAAAAGCAAAACGAGGATAATGGAATGTAGTCAAATTAAATCGGGTGATGCTGAGGGGATTAGATTAGGTAATGAGACACTTAAAGTAGTAAAGGAGTTTTGCTATTTAGGGAGTACAATAACGGATGATGGTCGATGTAGAGAGGATATAAAATGTAGACTGGCAATGGCAAGGAAATCGTTTCTGAAGAAGAGAAATTTGCTAACATCGAGTATAGATTTAAGTGTCAGGAAGTCATTTCTGAAAGTATTTGTATGGAGTGTAGCCATGTATGGAAGTGAAACATGGACGATAACCAGTTTGGACAAGAAGAGAATAGAAGCTTTCGAAATGTGGTGCTACAGAAGAATGCTGAAGATAAGGTGGGTAGATCACGTAACTAATGAGGAGGTATTGAATAGGATTGGGGAGAAGAGAAGTTTGTGGCACAACTTGACTAGAAGAAGGGATCGGTTGGTAGGACATGTTTTGAGGCATCAAGGGATCACAAATTTAGCATTGGAGGGCAGCGTGGAGGGTAAAAATCGTAGAGGGAGACCAAGAGATCAATACACTAAGCAGATTCAGAAGGATGTAGGTTGCAGTAGGTACTGGGAGATGAAGAAGGTTGCACAGGATAGAGTAGCATGGAGAGCTGCATCAAACCAGTCTCAGGACTGAAGACCACAACAACAACAACAATGTATATTTTACTAACAATGAAACAGTTCCTTCTTTATTACTTGCAGTCGTCACAAAAATGTGCAGTGTCTTCCGTATGGCAAAACAAACATTTTTCTTACACCAAACACAACTGATAGAAGAAAAATCAATACATTCAGGCACTTCACAGTAATTACTAGTTTTATTTAGACAAAATTGGGACTAAGGGAGAAATGTTCGTCGCAATTGTTCTGCATGTTATGCTGCATTTCAGGCATGCTTCATCAAATTCATAAAACGTGCTGACGTAAACTGACAATGGACAAATGTCTGAAGATTAACAACACCGGTCCGCTGATAAACCTGAAATGTCAAACAGTTATCCCAAGTTATATTTTCCGACTATTTTCTAAAAATATGTCACAATGTATAAAAATTTCTTTATCGCTAGGCTAAATCACACTATTAGTTCCAGGTGGAATCTAAATTATATTCATAGTCTTTTCGTCGTCCTCCTAAAGACAGAGGTATTGGTATATCCACGACAAGAGTCTAATAAAAACAATGAATTATTTTCTGCAATGTGGTAAGAAGATGTATCGGATGTAATATTGAAAGTTGCTCTCTCCCATTTTTCCAGATTTTGCTACGACGATTGCAACGTTTTTGCAACTAAAAGCCATTTTTTAAAATTTTTGGTCCTAATTTGCACTGGGGTCCCTGAAGAAAGATGTATGGTTGTGGAACCAGTAAGCCACTGATACATATTTGCGGTGTAAGTTTCAGGCGATTCACCCGGTATAAGCAGTGTGCAAAGCCGGTTTCGTTTCGTAAAATCTGAACATGAACTATATAAATTGAAAAAATATATATATATTTACACGAAGTACGGAATATGCTCCAAAATGAAACTCGCAAAAGGGTGAAAAAAAAACTCGCGAGAGTCAATGCGCCGTTATTGTGTGAGATCTAGGACACTGGTCGCTTTGAATTCCAAGTGAGATGAACATTACTGATTTCCAGACTTTTTCGACCTGGTTAAACAGATTCGGGAAATTATAAGGAAAAGGAAGTCGCAAAATGAATACGTTTACCTCAAGTAAACGTGTAGAGGAGATGGCATTAATAATTAATACCATAGAGAAATTCGTAGCTGCCATAAAGACGGAGTTTATTGTTACCCCCTAAAGTACTGTGTATATAGCCTGTCAGTCAGGTTTCGTGCAAGAACTGCGTGAAAACCGCAGCTTATCATTTGAGTGAAAAAAGACAGAGTCGATGAACGCTATGACACATTCGTATACAACAGCGCCAGTGATAAGGGCTTTTTGGTGGCAGTTACCAGTCAACACTTGGTTTCCCCCTCATCCCCAGCAGTCTCTAGTGGCTATACATGCTGGGAGCAAGTAGTGGGATACAACCATTCCTAGGGCAGCTCAACTCTACCCCTCCCCGCCCCCCCCCCCCCCTTCTGCCGCAACGTCAGCCCTCTCTCTCCTTCCCAAGGGCAGCCCTAGAGCTCACACACTCTCCCCACTAAAGGTCACCACTCAGTATCACCCCTTCCTTCTCACCTCTCGTGTTCACCCCCTCACTACCCCCATCAAACTCAGCCCTTCTGTCTCCCTATGCAGCATTGCCACATTTCTCGTGGGAAAGTCCTAGATGGTGAGAAAGGCCAATTAAAATAAAGTAAAATTAAAACTGGTGTAAAAACATCCAAGAAGTCCATAAGGGCAGGAATTTCAATTGGTATTATATATGTAGTACTATTTTAGAGATAGTTATCTTGTGCTACTTAAAAATGCTGGAGTTCAAAATTCAACATGACATTAAACAATTTTGTGAATCATAGTTGATGAAGATGGTTAAGTAAGGAAGTCGGTCACCACTGAATGAGGTTGCACTGGCTTAAACAGGAAGTTGTGTACGAGAACCTCTGTAAAATTCAGAGAGTAGGAGACAGCAACTGGTGGAAATGAAGCTGTGAGCCAGTGGTCCCAGTCTGACAGAGAGTTTTAATCTTCCAGGAAGTTTCCTGACTAAACACTGTTTCATCATGGGCAATTTAGAAGAGAAATATTTCTTTCAAACAGTGTCAGCATTACTAGTTGTCACAGAGGACATCAGAAGTTATCAAGGGCTGTTACAAGCTATGATAAGAACCTTATCTCAAGGTGACTGATAAGAACTTCTGATGTCACGTTACACACCTGGGTTGTTTATATTCAAGGTCACCCCATACTCCTCTCCCCCAAGGGAATCACTGGCACTTGTATGTGGTAGATTAAAGGTCAGCCAGGAGAACCTTGCATTACCTACTCACCTGGGACAACTGGGCTCATTGTGTTCAAAGTCAAGATGTAACTTGAGTGTGGTCACATGTTCTTGTGTGAAATAAAATTGGTAGGAAACTACTCCTACCTGTCAGCCAGTGGCAACACATTAAAACGATGGGAAACACCATCCCCTGCCGACCTTGATCAATAAGATTTGAGCTCACCCTCCCCCTTATCATCCTTTTCAGTTTTTTCAGTTGTGTTGGCCTCTTTAGTCAAGGTCTATGCATTAAGAAGAGAAAAAATGGCTCTGAGCACTATGGGACTTAACATCTATGGACATCAGTGCCCTAGAACTTAGAACTACTTAAACCTAACTAACCTAAGGACAGCACACAACACCCAGCCATCACGAGGCAGAGAAAATCTCTGACCCCGCTGGGAATCGAACCCAGGAACCCGGGCGTGGGAAGCGAGAACGCTACCGCACGACCACGAGATGCGGGCATCATCAAGAAGAGAGGTTCATGTTTTTCATATACAAATAATTTTTAACAATAATTTTGTAGTGAAAGGGTTTGGAAATAATAAGAATGATATATCAAATTAATCAATGGTTTCTTATTGACAATTTTTTGCAGCACAATGAGTTATCAGTATTGTCTGATTCGTTATTAACAATTTTTTTTCTTTTGTTGGTTTTATTCACAAAGTGGTTTGTTTCATATATATATATATATATATATATATATATATATATATATATATATATATATATATATATATATATATATATATATATATATATATATATACTTGTTGGTTTCTTTACAAGCTATTTTCCTTTGTAAAGAATTTTTTACAATTTTTTGTCAGTGTAGTTGCATGTCATCAACCAGGTCTTAGGTGCATGGTTGACGACATACGGAAGTTTGGGCCTGGCCCTGAGTCGTGCCTGGATAGCTAAGTGGTAAGGCGACTGCTCGTGATAAGTGGGAAATTTGAGTTCGATTCCCAATGCAGTTCAAATTTTCATTTCTGTCATTCCATTCTACAACTGATAGTTGTTATTATTTTCAATTGCGAATACATTTAATGTATTTCATAATGGCTGTAGTTGCGGTAGTGCCTGTTCTTTTGGAAATGCATGCACGTACAAAGGAACTTTGCACAGTAATCAGAATAACACAGGTACTGCAATAAGAGAGACTGCTGTAAAGTAAACTTTTGTGTAAATAGTGCGAAGGTCATAGAACTCTATGCACTCTCATGGTATTATCTGGAATGATACAGATAGAGCAACTGGAATACATGTCTAGGACTTAAATCCCCCTTGACACCAGGAGGTCGCCAGGTTCTTTTAGTGAGCAACGAAAACAAATATTTCATGGGCATGACTGTCTAGGAAGCTTAACAGCCTTCCTTCAGAAATAGGAAATGATCAGCCCAGAAAGATTAGATCACTCCATAAACGAGGGACTGTGCTCCAATCTAGGTATTATATTTTTTGCCAAAACATGGCCATGCTTTCCATCAGAAACCAATATGAAGGCCAAACATTTGATAAAGAGCCACAGTGGAAAAACAGAAGCAGACAGGGGATCTATGGTGGTAGCTTTCAAGAAAACAGAAATAGCAAGAGGAGGGAAATGCAAAATTCTAACCATTTCACACAACCGGTCTTGAACTCAGGGCAAACAGGGTATAATGGAGGGACTGATCACTAGAGTGATGTAGTGGAAATCAGACCACCTAACCCATCAAACAGAAACTGCAGCAGAAGTTAAAATGGTTCAAATGGCTCTGATCACTATGGGACTTAACATCTGGGGTCATAAGTCCCCTAGAACTTAAAACTGTTTAAACCTAACTAACCAAAGGACATCACACACATCCATTTCCAAGGCAGGATTCGAACCTGCGACCGTAGCGGTCACGCGGTTCCAGACTGTAGCGCCTAGAACCTCTCGGCCACCTCGGCCGGCGCAGCAGAAGTCCTTTTACGAATTGACAGTCAGCTGCTGTGGCCTCAGCCCAAGATAAAGCTACACATAATATCGGTATGGGGAACATTAACTTATTAAACACTTCATAGAATAAGACTTTTACAGTTAGATCATTAAATTAGTGTTAAGAATCGTTTGTTTCCAATTCGTTTATGCATTCATTTAGTATATTGTTCTTTATTTGTTTGCACTTACACTTTTTGGATGATTTATTTTTATAATTAGCTATATGATCTTCTTGTCTGACTTTTGATCAATGAGTTAGGCATTTGTAGTTTTCTGTACAGCATTTTTCCTTTGATAATTTACAGCAAATTTGAGATGAAAATTATTTCATGGACAGAACGGAGCTGATTTCTTGGCAGAGACCTCTCGGGTTTATGATAAAATTGGTTGGTTCATTTCTTGAGCATTGCTATATTATAGCTTGTCACACCACAGAAGAGGTATGTGTTTGAAAAGCGTGAAAATTGCAGTTTTGATTCAGAAATAATTGCACAAGTCTTAGAGACATAACTCTTCACTAAATTCATCTTGTAATTTAGTAATGGTTTGGTTACTTCCATTGATATTGTGTACATTACCAGATGGGCGAATACAGGGTCTGTTCCATCACTTGGAACGAGGAGGCGATAGTGGTACCACAGAAGCTGACTGCCATCTGATAGTGGATCTTGGCGTGATTTTTATCACGACACCGATACTGATTGGGGTATCTTGCTAGTAGACATGGTTTGTCCACAGCAGAGACTTGTTAACGTTTAAGTATGGTTTTTTCTCTGTGCTTCGCCTAGGGTTATCATCAGTGGAGCGATGTGTTCTCATTGGTGGTTTTCAAGTGCGGTTAACCTTATGGATAATTGCCTATGGTGTGATATTTTTTCGCTGCTGGTACTTTTTCGACTGTGGGTATCACTTATGGAGTATCGCAAGTAGTGTGATGATGTTTGCCTTGTGCTATTGCGATTCTGGATTGCCCACACCAGAGCCACATCATTGGCAAAGTTTTGTATTACGTGACATGAGCATGTGGAGTGAAAGTCACAGTAGTACGTTATTAGATGAATGGAAAGGAAATGGCGAATGAGACCAAATAAAAACGTAAGATAATCACAAATCCTTATGCACTACAAATTATAAAAGAGATGGTATTTTATGTCTTTGCAGCAGCTGTTATTTGACGACACCTGTACGTCGACTACTAAGAGTAGTAGGTGAGTTTCAGAAGGAAAGGTGAATTGGTGCAGAAGTTCGATCTATCCTGAACGCATAGTAAGGGGTGTACAGATGGCAGTGAGCGGTATGTAACCGGGATTCTGCGCCAGATAGCCGTATCAATGTCACCATCCAATAATCTGGCATCAGGAGAAGTATAAAAGTACAGATTGGAGTAAAGTAGAAAGTGTTAGAGGTAGCTAGACTTGGTAATGGGTAAGATGTAATGAGAAGTAAGTGTTGCATGGCGTGAGAGTGCTCATAGTATGAATGTACAGGCTGCGCTGGTTGTCCACTGGGGTACATGAGCGTTGTTGGGAAACTAACAAAACACTAACATACACTGCAGCAACATGACTTCACCATGAGGAAATGATTAGTTTATTCCTTTCAGATAAGCAGTTAATGATCGATGTTTATTAAAATCAAAAAAGATGCGCAAAGGACTGCATCAAGGAACCATAGTAGTAACATTCTTTAAATAAAAGAAAGCAGTAAGGCACGTTTCAATTCTTTGTATTAATCATATTGTAAAGTTTGAACTGAAAACAGTTCATATTTTTGTTATGATTTTCTATGTATGTGCTTTTGTTAACATTCACTGTAAAAACATGGCACTAAAATATGTGCATAGGACTACAGCATTCTGAACAGTGAGTAAGAAGCAGACCTTTGACCAGCAGTGGCTTGAGAGACACACAATGTGACCGGGCACTGGGCAGGTGGCACACGTTGCTGTGCGGCTGACAGGGCTGGCATGGCATAGCACCTGTTGGGCAAGCTATGACGCACACTGTTGCTAGCATGACATCACCACATGGCCTCCAGATGGGATGAGTGACAAGCCGACATGATGTCACTGCCTGGCCACACTGGCAGCTATAAGCTACAGGCGGCCCATCCCCCCCCCCCACCCCCACCCCCAGAGGCGACAGGGCAGGCAGCCAACAGATGTGATGACACTGGGGCGGATCATAGGTGATAGAGGCGTGCACAGATTCCCACTGGTCTCTTCCACTTGCGCCAACAGAAAGGGAAAGGAATTCCAGGAACCACTGCTGAAAGTATCAGCAGGTAACGAAGGCTCGCCCATAATGTCACACGACTACCTGGGCCACCGCTGATTGATACAAGAGTCTCGAGAGACTAGACCTGAATGTAATGCCACTGGTTACGAAAAAGAAGGGACTAGAGAGCACCGTGCCAAGCGATTGACATCTCTGGACACTCACCACAACACTGACAACTGCCGCTGGAGGACTGTCTTCAACAAGAACAACAGTTTGTCAGCTGCTGCCTTATCTCTTGACTGTCAAAGCCTGCCTGTTACTGCCATAAACAGGAGACAGGCCCTGCCACAGACACCGCTGCCACCACTGATGATGTTAAGTAAAGGGGTAACCCTTAGCTAAGCGCCAACTCACCTCTGCCCCCCCCCCCGCCCCCACAGCTGCCATGTCCAACCTGTTACACACCGCATGTATTAGTGCTGTATTTATTCATGTGACTAATGTAAAGCTAATTTTGGACTCCCTAAACACCCTTGAAAAGGGCGCAGTAGGAGACTTAAAATATATTTGTGTGTTTTTATTCTTATTTTTGTGTGCCCTGTTGCATTTGCTGATACTTTCTAAAATTTAAGATTGGCAGAAGATCACATACAACAAATACATTAATATTCAAACCACTTTTTGAAATTGGCTCATGTTTTTTTGTCTTTGTCATTTGTGTAAAAGTGTACTATGTTCCACATGTCATTTAATTGTTGTTTATTTTGTTTTAACACCATTTACACTGTTGTACTAAAAGAACAAACAGACATCTTACTATGAAATAAGTTTAACAAATGACAAATGTCACAAGAACACACACTTGACATGCCTAGAATTGCTGAATGCTTGAATAGAGTATGCATGTTATTTGTCTCTGCAGTGGACTGAGTAACTGTGAATGCTTGGGCAGGGGTAACAAAATCTCTGCAGCAGAGAATGCTCAAAGCTCAACAACACTGTATTGTGGTCAGGGAAATATATTACTTCTGACCTCAATTTCGGTGTGAATGGGTTAGTTAAATGCCTGCATGACATTTTAATCGTTCCATTCAGTTATTGTATTCATAGTCTGGGGTGTATGTCAAAGACCTGAGGGTCCACAAGAACAATTGTAACATCCAGTAAATCACATGACTTTTGCAGGCATGCAGTAGTGAGTGTTTGTATGGATCCTGGCTGAATGAGGTAAGTACAGGGTGTGGTAGTTTTTGGTTAATGGATGGCAAAGCTGTCATGGTCCGGCATGTCATTCTTGAAGACCCAGTTAAAATGTCATAATTTCTTGTGCTGCGTGTCACACTAACTTTATTGAAACGTGACTCTCCCCTTACAGAAATTATTAGGTAATGGGGAGGTTTTAAGAGGTGGCACACCACTCTCTCACTTTGTTTTGTCAGTCAGATTAACATTCATATTTTAGGTCATGAAATCGGTGTTTCCCGGTACTACATTTGCAACATGTGGTTCATGCCTTTTTCTACATGAGGAAACTGTGGGCAGAATGTGTGTAATCTGTAGAGGGCTTGTAACCAGGAGGCCATAGTGGAGGCGACCGAGAACAGGGAGAGAGATGAATTGGGGCCATAAATGCTGAGTGCAGGAACCTGGTTGTACAAGTGATTCTGGGAAACAGTGTTCAGTGTTTCTTACCTGCAGAGGGACTTCTGGTCGAAGTTCTCTCCTCCTTCTGCTGAGGATCGAGCAGAAGGGCGCCAGTTCGAAAAACATTTTACCTAGGCCAGGCGTCAGTCCATTGCAGTAGACAGCCGGATGGCTGAAAGTGGCTGCAGGAAGCCATTTAAGAAAGACTGCTGGAAACTGAGCTTTTGTGCAAACGGTGTAAAGGTCATAAAACTCCATGATTTCTCACGTTAGAAGCAAGGACGATATGGTCAGACCGGCTGATGTACATGTCTAATGGAGATAGGACTGTCACTCACCCTGACTGCAGGAAGCCGCCAGGTTCTTTTAGTGAGCAGCAAAACATATATTTCATGGGCACTACTATCTGGGAAGCTTAACAGCCTTTTTTTCAGAAATTGGAAATGGTCTGCCTATAAAGATTAGATTACTCCGTAAATGAGGGACTGTGCTCCAATTTAGGTAAATGTTTTTGCCGAAACATGGGCATGCCCTAGTCAAAAGTCTTATTTTTTCGTACAAGATAGATTTGGAGACGCTGATTTGCTCCTCTCAGTTTACGTAAAGGAGAGGCTTGCTCCCTAGTGTGGGAAGCCAGTGCTGTGTCTGGATTGGCTACCAGGCCAACAGAACTGTCATGAGTGGGGAGTCAATGAGTAGAGCAAAGTTGGTTTGTGCAATGTGGGGGCGGTTTCGTTTTCCTAATTCGGCTCCCATACCGAGTCTTGTTGGAAAGTGGCTGTGATTCATTGATGGACTTCGTCTTCTGGTCCTCTCCTAGTGGAGAATTGCAGGTCTTTGTCTAGTAGGTGACACTTGTGGTCTGTATCTCATGGTGGATTAAGTGTCTGTGGTAGTTTCCAACTACACCGACAGTGGAACTTCATATCATTTCTAACATATCGTATGTCACGAGGGTGATTTTATTCGTCCTGAATCAGCCATCTGACGTTTGACAATTCCAGCATGCGCCTTCGTGCCTGTGAGTCAAAGTGGTTTGGCCAGACCAGCAAACGGGTGCATCTCACACTGAAATCTGCCAGGATTTCAGGGTTCTCATAGGAAAGTTTCCCTTGTTCTGATAACCATAATTCCAGACCGCATAGTTTGCGTATTTTCGTGGACGCGTCAGAACATTACAGCTGCCACAGCGCACCGCTCCTCGCCCACAGCGCCCGGTTTTCTGCTGCCGCCTGAATCAAGCTGAAACGCTGCGTTGCATCGGCGTAAGGTTGTTAAATGATATTCATAGTTCCCTGTTCTCAGGTGAACCATAGTTTGTAGTATAGTTGATCTTAGTTGTTTCCATTTGAATAGAGTTGGGCCTCAGAGTGGATTCATGTAAATAAATTTAGATTGCGTTGCAAAAGGAATTAGTTCAGGGAAGAATTTGTGTGGCCCCCACCCCAATGTATGCTTTGACTATCAAAAACCATTCCTTAACCGACTTGTGTTTGTCATTTTTGTGGAAGATTTATCAGCTGCTTCTACAGAAAGTTGTAGTTAATAAAAGTTTTATTAAACTTGTCATTATGCTGTAAATTTAAGGACGCCACTATTCCCATTCATACTCCCTCTACTATTCACTGTTTTTATTTTATTGTGGTGGTACATGGGTACGCCAGCAATTTAAGGATCAATATTATTAAACTAGTCAATTTGATTATTAATTTGACTTCTGAAAGTGATTATATGCATAGGGCTGCAAAAGTGCCACGAGTAAATTCACTAATTCGTGTAGAAGACTCATGTGAGTGTCACACGATTTGAGTGTTATTGTCAAATTAGTATTTCTCTTTATTTAAAGATGTTACACTGAAGCGCCAAAGAAACTGGTATAGGCATTCGTATTCAAATGTAGAGATATGTTGGGAAGTGCTACTGATGAGCGGTTTTCACAGAATGGTTTGGCAGTCAGGGACTCATATTGTCAGCCAATAAACAGAGTGTAATAATACTTAGAGAGTGCATTTTTTGTGCAAACGTACACTTTTTAAACGTACCAGTGCGTATTGAGTTTAATAAACTAAAAGGAGGGTAAATTAAAATGTCAGTGGTGTTTGTTGCGAGATTCTAGTGGGAGTCGTTTACGAGATACCGCATTTTTTTAAAAATGTTTCCACATCGACACTTGTTTGTGCCATTCAACCAACGTAGTTGCTGGGTACGATGTTGTGTTTGCTTGCAGTGTGCTTGTGTGATCCTAGACTGCATTGCGATTTGCTAGTCAATTAGTGTGTGACAGTCTAAGCAGTAGGTCGGCAGTGGGCGATGGGATTTACCAGTGAGGAAAAAGTGGACATGCTCGTCGTGTATGGAGAGTGTGGGAATCATGCACTTCGTTCTTGTACTAGGTATGCCGCAAGATATCCCAATAGACGTAAGCCATCTCGACAATTATTTATCAACCTCTTCAAACTGTTACGTGAAAGTGGTAGTGCAACATCTAGACATCGTAACGGAAGGAAAAAAGTGACGACAAAAGAGGGGGAATTAGTGCTCTTGCTGCTGGTGCAGCTGATCCGCACACCAGCTCCCGTGCAATCGCACGAGGAAGTGGCCGTAGTCAAGCAAGTGAACTACGCATTCCCCAGCCACATAGGTTCCATCCCTATCACATCCCTCTCCGTCAAGAGCTTCGTGGGAGCGATAATGAGAATCGTTTCAACTTCTGTACATGGGCACTAAGACAGGATTCTCCAGACTTATCATGTATCTTGTTTAATGATGAAGCCACATTTACCACTCAAGGCCTGTTAAAGCGCCAAAACATGCACTGTTGGTCTGTTAATAATCCCTGTTGGCTTCGTCAGGTAGAACGTCAGCGTCCATGGAGTGTTAACATGTGGTGTGGCATGGTGAACCATCAGTTAATTGGCTCGTTTTTCGTAAACGGAACGCTGAACGCTAGCAAGTATAGAGGCCTCCTAACAAACCATCTTCCACGGAAACTTGAAGACGTTCCTCTGAAGACTAGGAGGAACCTGTGGTAACAAAATAATCACTGTCCAGCCCATAGTGCATGAAGTACTACAGTATGGCTTCACGAATTGTTTCCAAATCATTGGATTGGGCGCAGAAGAACTGTAACTTGGCTGGCCGGTTCCCCGGATCTGACGCCTGTAGCTTTTTTTCTGTGGAGAAAGCTGAACGAGGATGTCTACAAGGATATACCAACTACACTCGATGATATGCAACGACGTATTACTGCAGCCTGCTCGGACATCTCCGCTGAAATGCTAGCACATGCAAAAGTCGTTCCCCACCAGACTGGAAGCATTTATTGTCGCTGCCGGTGGCAATTCTGAACACATCCTGTGATGGTCAGTTGTCTCTTTACTGGTCAGACTCTACATAACTAATGTATACACTTGTTTCACAAGCTGCGACATCGTCGCGAAATTTTTTTTTTTTCCTTTATTGAATTTCAAATCCCCCCGAAGGGGACGGGCTGGCAGCAGCTTAGTACACTGCTCTACAGCCTACAGACTACAGACTACAGAAGAAAAGAAACAAGAAAAACAGGCGATAAAACGGTGACTTAAATTGTAAAACGGCGGAAAATTGTGGAAAGTTAAAACATAAAGCAAAGGGGTTGGCAATGTTAATAAAATACACAGGAATCAGAAAAGTAATAAAGTAGACACACAATTTAAAAAAACATGGCGACAGTCTGCTTTCTCTTCGCAAGAGATAAAAAATCACACCCAGCGACAGTATGATGGCCATTCGCAACACTTCCCAAAAGACACACAACACGGAACACTCACTGTAAAACACTGCACGAAAATGTTGGCACAAAGATGACACTCCCTAGCCAAGGGCAGATGGGGGGGGGGGGGGGGGGACCTGGATGAGTGGATGAGGGGGAAACAAGGAGGAAAGAGGAAAAAACGAAAGGAGCAGGGGAACCAAAGGAGGGAGAGGACTCATAAGGGGGGAGAGGGGCAGGGCAGACGCGAGAGGGAATGGGAAAAGGCAGAGGAGGGAAATGCAAAAGGACTCGGGGGAGAGAAGGGGGCAGAGAGAGAGTAGGTGGGGAAAAAAGAGGATGGAAGGGGGGAGAGGGAGCCCGGGAAAAGGACAGAGGAAAGGAGGGGGAGTGAGGATCAGAGTTGATAGGAGGGATAAATGGAGAGAGAGAGGGCATCATCCGGGAGGGGGAGTTGATGGAAGCCACCTTGGGAAAGGAGATGAAGGGTGTAGAGATGGAAGGTAGGGGGGACACAACAGTGAAGACGTGGCAGAGGGTGGGGATGGGAGAGGAGAGGAGCAACCAGGGGGTGAGGGGGATCAAGGCGGCAGGAGGTGTAGAGTATGCGGATATGTTCGAGGAACAGGAGCAGATGGGGGAAAGGAATGAGGTCATAGAGGATCCGCGTGGGGGACGGGAGGCGTATACGGAAGGCGAGGCAGACTGCATGACGCTCAAGGATCTGGAGGGACTTATAGAATTTGGGAGGGGGCCAGATATCCAGGCAGCACTGGCATAACAGAGGATGGGACAGATTAAGGATTTGTAGATGTGGAGGATGGTAGAGGGGTGCTACCCCCATGTCCAGCCAGAGAGGAGTTTGAGGAGTCGGAGGCAGTTGTGGGCTTTGGATTGAATGGAGCGGAGACGAGGGATCCGGGTGAGGTGATGGTCAATGGTGCGGCCAAGGTAGGTGAGGGTGGGGGTCAGGCGGACAGGACGGGCGCAGACAGTAAGGGAGAAATCCAGGAGCCAGAAGGAGCGAGTGGTATGACCAACGATGATTGCCTGGGTCTTGGAAGGATTGATTTGCAGGAGCCACTGGTTACACCAAGCGGCAAAAAGGTCAAGGCTGTTCTGGAGAAGGCATTGGGACCGTTGGAGGGTAGGAGTGAGGGCGAGGAATGCAGTGTCATTGGCATATTGCTAGAGGTGTACTGGAGGGGGGGGGGGGGGGGTTGGGGCATATCGGCTGTGTGCAGGAGGTAGAGGAGAGGGAAGAGGACAGAGCCCTGGGGCACAACTGCAGAGGGGTAGAAGGTGTGGGAATTGGCTTTATGGATCGTAACATAGGAGGGGCGGCGGGAGAGGAAGGAGGCCAGCAGACTGATGTAGCTGACAGCAAGGGCGTAGGTTTGGAGTTTAAACAGGAGACCGCGATGCCAGACACAGTCGTAGGCCTTTTCGAGGTCGAGGGAGACAAAAATGGTGGAGCGACGGGAGTTAAGGTGGAGGGAGAGGAGATGAGTGAGGCAGAGGAGTTAGTCATCGGCAGAGAAGGAAGGTCGAAAGCCACATTGGGTACCGGGGAGGAGGTGGTTTTGGCGGAGGTGGTGATGAATGCGCCAGGAAAGGATGGATTCCAAGAGCTTGCTGAACACCGACGTGAGACAGATAGGATGATAGGAAGAGGCGTCAGATGGAGGCTTGTTGGGTTTGGAGAACATCAGGATATGGGAGGTTTTCCACAGGTCAGGATAGAAGCCAGTGGCAAGGATGACATTGTAGAGGATGGCAAGGACTGAATGGAAGGAGGGATGGCAGTGTTTGAGGTGGTGGTAGGTAATGCAGTCGTGGCCGGGAGCAGTGTTGCGTTTAGTGCGGAGTGTGAGGTTGATGTCCCGTCTAGTGATGGGAGTGTTGAGTTCAGATGGTGGTGTATGGCCCAAGTGCTGGTAGCTAGGAGCAAGGGGAGGAACAGAGGTATTCGTACGGTCCATGACGTCAGGGAAGAGGGAATAATCAAAGTGGGGATAATCTGGGATGGAAAAAACATCTGAGAGGTGAGAGGCAAAGTGGTTGGCCTTACTGAGGTTGTCAGGAAAGGGACAGTCATCAAGGAGGCGAGGGTACTGGGGGGTGGGGCGGTTCCCAGTAAGGCGATGGAAAGTAGACCAATACTTGGAAGAATTTATGGGGAGCATAGTGTTGAGTTGTGTACATGTCTTGTGCCAGGCACGGCGTTTCTTCACCGTAAGCAGGTTGCGGATGTGTCATCATAATTGCCGTTGGCGGGCAAGTGTATCCCGGTCACGAGTGCGAAGAAAAGAGCGGTAGAGGCGCTGGGACTCTCGAAGGAGAAGGACGGCCTGTGGAGGCAGGGTGGGGCGGTGAGGGTGGATGGCTTTGGTGGGGATATGGGTGGCGACGGCGTCAGGCAAGGTCTGGTGCAGGAAGGCAGCAGTGCGAGAGATGTTATCAGGAGATTGGTGAGTACAGTCGTGGCCATCAACCTGGGTGTGAATGGAGTCCCAGTAGGCATCCCAGTTGGCACGGGAGTAATCATGGACAAGTTTAGGAGGGATGGTGGGGCGAGGAGCGTTGCGGGGAGGGCGACCATTAGAGATAGTGAGGAGAACAGGAGCATGGTCACTGCCAATGAGGTCAAGGATTTCTGCGGTGATGCGCCCAAGGAGGTTGGGAGAGGCAGGGACCACATCAGGAGTGGTGTTGGATTCGGGTTGGGTGTGCTGAGGGAGGGGAACCAGGTCTCCCTGGAGGGTGGTGATAAACTGATACCACCGCTGGAGGTCAGCACGATCATGGCTGTGGATATTGAGGTCAACGGCAATCACATAGGTGGAGAAGGTGTGGTCAACATGGGCCAGGAAATCGTACGGGATGGGGGTGCAAGGGCAGACATAAATGGTGGCACAGGTGACAGTAAGGGCGGGGATGAAGGGGCTGAGGGTGAGATGCTCGGCAGGATTGTTAAGGAGAGGTTGGGGCCGTACAAGGAGGTGCTTGAGGTGGCCTATAGCAATCCCGCCATGCTCCAGAGGGTACGGGTTATCACTGCGGTGAAGAGTGTAAGGAGCTGGGTAGATGGAGATATGGGATTGAAGGAAGGTTTAATTTAGGACAAAGGCATCCACGCGGTGCTGACAGAGGGTGAGGAGGAAGAGGAGTTTGTGGGTGGGCAGGGAGCGAATATTGTGGATCAGGATACAGTAGAGTTGTTGTACCATGGAGGGGAGAGTTAGACGAGGGTGGTGAGGGGGATGAAGGTGAAGTGGGCCTGGTTGTGGGAGTATGTGGCGTAGGTGGTAGGATGGGCGATGGAACGAGCAGCGAAGGCGATTTGGGAAAGGGTGTGGGAGCACTGGAAGGGGTGGATGTTTTGGAGCACAATGATGATGAAACGGATGATGTCCTCTGCAGTAGGTGGAGGGCAGAGCGAGTTGTTGGGGTGGATGGGGTCATCAACAGGACGGACAGGGACAGTGAGCTCAGGGGTGACTGGACGAGGTTTCGCTTTACACTTCGAGGAGTACGTAGGATGTGGTTCATTACAGGTATTGCAGGAGGGGGGAGAGGTGAGGTTGGGGCAGTTCTTGAGGAAGAGAGAAGCTTTGCAGTGGGGACAAGTAGGGGGGTTCTTGCAGGCAGAGGTAACATGGTCGTTGTATGTGAGGCAGCATTGGCAGCGGTAGGATTGGACAGGGGAACGGGAGGGGTTCACCTTATGATGGCGACTGTAGATGAGGGCCCCCTCGGTGAGGAGGGGGTCAATGGAGGAGGAGGATTCAGTGAATATCTGCATGAGATAAGTGTCTTCTTTATGTTTTCTCGTTGTTAACTCTGGTCTGAAGAGCAGCGTAAGATGCTGCTGCCAGCCTACCTGTTGTACAGGTGTTGAAATAACAATAAAGGGAAAAAAAGCAGTAATTAGAGTAAAACATTGTCAAATAAAGCAAAGTAGGCATTAGGCACAAAGTCACTTTGCCAGTTAAGCGGTTTAGTTGGTTCTCTATATTTTGCTTTACAAATTTCAAGCTCCTCTAACAAATTAAGAGCACGGCCTTTTTCGACTCTGTGAAGAATACGTATACAACTCTCAATGCTCCCTATGGAATGACCAGTGTCAGATAAATGCTGTCCCAAAGACGTTTTGTTTTGTCTTTTCTGAATCTGTGCTTGCTATGTGTCAATAAATTGTTTTCTTCGAGGTAATTCATAATGTTCGAACACAGTATATGTTCCGAAACCCTTCTGCAAATCGACGTTAGTGATATGGGCCTGTAATTTAGCGGATTACTCCTATTTCCCATTTTAGGCATTGGTGTAACTTGAGCAATTTTCCAGTCTTTAGGTACGGATCTTTCTGTGAGCGAGCGGTTGTATATAATTGCTAAATATGCAGCTATTGTATCAGCATACTCTGAAAGGAACCTGAGTGGTGTACAATCTGGACCGGAGGCCTTGCCTTTGTTAAATGATTTAAGCTGCTTTGCAACACCGAGAATATCTACTTCTATGTTTCTCATCTTGGCAGTTGTTCTTCATTGGAATTCAAGAATGTTTACTTCGTCTTCTTTGGTGGTGGAGTTTCGGAAAACCTTGTTTAATAACTCTACTTTAGTGGCACAGTCATCACTGACTTCAGCGTTGTTATCGCGCAGTGAAGGTATTGATTGCGTTTTGCCACTGGTGTGTTTTATGTATGACCAGAATCTCTCTGGATTTTCCGAGACGGAGTTTCGTTGTGGAAATTATTATAAGCATCTCGCATTGAAGTACGCTCTATCTTTCGAACTTCGGCAAAACTTTGCCAATCTTGGGGATTTTGCGTTCTTTTAAATTTGGCGTGCATTTTTCGTTGCTTCTACAACAGAAATCTGACCCGTTTTGTGTACCATCACTTATTAATTTATGTTGTATATATCTCTCATTTGCCGTCGATACTAGCTCTTTGAAATCATTCCACATCTTTTCTACGTTTACATGATCAGGACGGAAGGAGTGGAGGCTGTCTCTTAAAAAGGCGTTAAGAGCATTTTTATCAGCTTTTTTTCAATAGATGTACTTTGCGTTTCATTTTCATGGTTGTGGGTGTTAGGGTATTCAGCCTAGCAGCAACTGCCTTGTGGTCGCTAATCCCTGTGTTCGTCATGACACTCCCTATTTGTCCAGGATTATTTGTTGCTGAGAGGTCAAGTATAGTTCCGCAACCATTCACGCTTCGAGTTGGCTCATGAAGTAATTCCTCAAAATAATTTTCTGAGAAAGCGTTCAGTACAATTTCTTATGACCTTTTATGCCTGCCGTCGCATTTAAAAGTATAATTTTTCGAGCATATGGAGGGAAGATTGAAGTCGCCAGCGACTATAATTGTATGGTTGGTGTACGTATTTGAAATGAGACTCAAGTTTTCTTTGAACTGTTCAGCTACTATATCTTCTGAGTATGGGTGTCGGTAAAACAATCTAATTAATAGTTTATTCTGATTGTCAAGTGTAGCCTCTACCCATAGTATTTCGCAGGAACTATCTACTTCTATTTCACTACAAGGTAAACTACTTCTGACGGCAATAAATACTCCACCACCAACTATATTTAATCTATCCTTTCTGAACTCTGTTAGGTCGTTTGAAAAAAAATTCAACTGAATTTATTTCCGACTTTAGCCGGCTTTCCGTGCCTATAACTATTTGAGCTTCAGTACTTCTTGTTGTGTCTAGACCAGACAGCCTAGACACAATGAGAGGAAGCCGAAAGGCACGCGCTCAAACTCACGCAGGCCGGCGTGAGGTCTGAAACAGGATACGTAATGAATGCTATAAAGAAAAGTACGTAGCTTCTGGAATACTTAACTTTAATCCACATTTGTAGAACATCGCTCTTGATGATACATTAATAGAATCTCAATATCAACTGAATACGGCGCCTTGCTAGGTCGTAGCAAATGCAGCTGAAGGCTATGCTAACCATCGTCTCGGCAAATGAGAGCGCATTTGTCAGTGAACCATCCCTTGCAAAGTCGGCTGTACAACTTGGGCGAGTGCCAGGACGTCTCTCTAGACCTGCCGTGTGGTGGCGCTCGGTCTGCAATTACTGACAGTGGCGACACGCGGGTCCGACGTATACTACCGGACCGCGGCCGATTTAAAAGCTACCACCTAGCAAGTGTGGTGTCTGGCGGTGACACCACACTTCTATTAGGGCTTGGAGCTCTGGTTCTTTCCCAACACAGCTACGACAATTTACAACTACAATACCGATCGTTTCTACAACTACCTTACTGTGTTTTACGTGCTCCCTTACAGACGGACGCCCTTTCTGTGGTTTCCTGAGACCCTCTAACCCAAAAAACCGCCCAGTCCCTTCCACACAGCCCCCACTATCCGTGTAGCCGCTTCTTGTGTGTAGTGGACTCCTGAGCTATTAAGCGGAATCTGGAAACCCACCACTCGATGGCACAAGTCTAGGAATCTGCAGCCTACACGGTCACAAAACCGCCTGAGTCTCTGATTCAGACCCTCCACTCGACTCTGCACCAAAGGACCACAGTCGGTTGTATCGACGATGCTGCAGATAATGAGCTCCGCCTTAATCTCACAAGCAAGGCTGGCAGTCTTTACCATTTCCGCTAGCCGCCCGAAACCAGAGAGAATCTCTTCCAATCCAAAGCGATAAACGTCATTGGTACCGACATGAGTCACCACCTGCAGTTCGCTGCATCCTGTACTCTCCACGGCATCCGGAAACACCGTTTCCACATCCGGAATGACTCCCCCCAGTATACACACGGAGTCCGTATTGGCTTCCTTCCCCTCTTTGGCAGCGTGTTCCTAAGGGCCCCATTACACGCCTAACGTTGGAGCTCCCAATTACCAGCAAACCCTCTGTGAATGCCCAGACCTTGTGGGCCGAGAAGGTTCCTCTGGAACAGGGTGGATGACTGCATCTGCTTAGAGATAGATCCATCTTAGTGTATGGCTGTGGGCTTGTGCCTTCAACAATTGACCTATTGGTGATGTGCCCATAGCAAGACAAATCACAGCCTGGCCCATCTACATTCGTGCACTGATGGCTGGACATATCACAGCTGAGCCAGGCAAATATGATGTACCTACAGCTAGACATGAAACAGCCTGGCCCTTCGATAATGTACTCATGGCTGGAAGTGTCATAGCCTTGTCCATCAATGATGCACTCCAGTCCATCGAAAATACACCCACCAACACTCTGATGTAGCACCATGAGACGGCAGCCCAGTCTGTTATCGACACCGTGGCACAGCATTGTTGCTGTCACATTTGGGGACAGTATCCCACAGGTGTACACTGACGACATGAATAGGGGATTCGAGATCCTACTACTTCCCTCAATGTTTGTGAAGACGTTAAGACGTTTTGGAAAGGTAGCTCCCCAGATCTGTCAAAAACCTGTGGTGTTCCTCAGTTAAATGCAAAGCAGTTCTGTACTCTGAACTCACCCCCCCCCCCCCAAAAAAAGTAGATAGAGATGCTTTTGAGGAAAAGAGTATCGTCCAAATTTGGAGGAAAAATGGTATGATATCATGGTGCAAGTCAATCACAGACTAGTTTGGAACTTTTACCATGAGCCTCATTTTTCTGAAATGCAGGAAAGACCGTCTGGTAGGGCACTCAGCCATTTACTCCCCCTTGATGTATACTCACGTGATTTTGATTCACTTAATGGGGGGGGGGGGAGGAGGAGAGGGGGTCCAGATTCTTGGGACTTCCGAGAAATATTTCCGCTGAACCGGCATGCATTAATGTCCAGAACCTTGATGAGAGGAATGGATATTGCTTTCCAAGGTCACTTCTGGCTTGCAATACAAATTACCTAAAATATTCATGTGATATGAGAACATACAAAACATAAAATATTTGTGGGTATTGTAATTTAAAAGGCATCTCATTCTCTGCAAAACTGTAGTACCTATCAAAATTCTAAAGGCAGAACTCTGTTTATTCAGTTCACATGTTTGGCTTGGATGTTGGTGACAGCGAGCCAGAAGAAGAAGAAGAAGAAGAAGAAGAAGAAGATCATCAGATCACTGTGCAGAACAAGAACGTCATCAAGCACAAAATAGTGGTACGCTTTACTTTTCTAAATTAGCCAGACAACGCTTCCACCACGTGGATTCGTTGCTATTCTCTGAGGGCGAGAAGCAACACTATCTGTAGATCAAAGGCATGTCCTGCCTACATTCCTCTCAACTGAGAAAACGAGAAGGTAAATGATATTTTGCCCGCACATGCTTCAGCTCTTTTCGCAATAGTGAGGTTCTAGATCGGCACCTCACTGACTCCTTAACCCAGGAACTGGTATGTGAGGAAATGCCTGCCAAGGATAAAAAAAGTTCTTAAGGTTTAAGAATGCCCATGGCGAAGAGCGACGTCTCTTCATTGCATAAGCTGACTTCGATTGCCTCCTAACTCCTGTGCTATATTGTGAAGGCCACCCCACCACCTTTCATACTACCTTCACAGAATGGTACATACTGTATGCGGGAGGTTATTAAATTGTATGCTAATATGACTTCATTCGCAACACATTTGAGTCATACGTTGGGGATAATCATCCAAGATGGCTACTCCCTGATCTTGAGAAACTAGAATGGGAAGATGATCGCATTTATCGCAACGACGTTCCAATCATCGACTCACAGGAGACTGATGCTTTATATGAACAGGCAGTTGATAGTCATATTTGAGGGCTGTCGTTGGATAGAAAAGTGAGAACTACATGTAGAGACCACTGTCATCTAATGGGGAGCTTCCGGTGCACAGCTCGCAACGCATGCAGTTTGAAGTACCAACTGCCATGTCACATAGTGGTCTGCTTTCATAATTTGAGCGGGTGTGATGCTCACTTCCTTGTTCTGTTTTCAGTCTGATGTAGTCAGTTCAGAAGATAGGTACGTATGTGTTAACGTTCCTCCATTTCCATCCCATCTGTAAAAAGTGACATTTCCTCGTTCGTTGACAGAAGTAACTCAAGCGATTCTGTCCAATTTGAAATATTAAACAGTATATGGGTAACTGTGAAGAAAGCATTTGAAGTGGTCTCTCACTTAGCATTCAGTCTGCAATTGTTAACATCTACATCCACACCATGCTCCGCAAGCCACCAAATGGCGTGTGGCGGAGGGTACTTTCGGTACCACTATCTGATCCCTCCAACCTTGTTCCACTTGCGAATAGTGCGTGGGAAGAATGATTGTCGGTAAGCCTCTGTATTGGCTCTAATTTCTCAAATTTTATCCTCGTGTTCAATACGCCAGATGTATGTGGGGAGAAGTAATATGTTGTCCGACTCCTCCTGAAAAGTGGTGTCCCGGAATTTCAATTGTAAATTTCTCCTTGATGTACAACGCCTCTGCTAATCGTCTGCCAGTGGAGTTCGTTTAGCATCTCCATAATGCTCTCTCGCCAGCTAAACGATCCCGTATCGAAACGCGCCACTCTTCGTTGGATCTTCTCTATCTCCTCCATCAATCCTGTCTGACAGGGATCCCAGATACATGAACAATACTCAAGAATCGGGCGAACAAGCGCCTTATAAGCCACTTCTTTCGTGGATGAGGTACATTTCCGTAAGATTCTTCCGATGAATCTGAGTCTGGTGTCTGCTTTTCCCACTATCTGTTTTATGTGGTCATTCCACTTAAGGTCGCTCTGCATAGTTACCCTTAGATATATTACGGCAGACGCTGTCTCCAGCTGTTTGTCATCAATAGTGTAGCTGTACAGTAGCGGATTTCTTTTCCTATGTATGCGCAATATGTTACATTTATTTTTCAGGGTCAACTGCCAGAAGTTGCACCATTCATCAGTTCTCTGCAAATTCTTACTATCTTTTGCCGTTGCTACTGTGGTATAGACAACTGCATCATTTGCGAATAGCCTTAAAGAGCATCAGACACTATTTACTAGATCATTTACATATATTGTAAACAGCAACGATCCTATCACAATTCCCTGTGGTACTCCTGATATTACCTCTACATCTGTCGATTTTGTTCCGTTAAGAGCGACGTGTTGAATTCTATCTGCAAGAAAGTCTTAAATCCAATCGCAGGTCTGCTCCGATGCTCTGTAAAGTTCGTTTTTTTTTTTTCATTAAACGGCAATGCGGGACGGTGTCAAAAGCCTTACTGAAATCAGGGAACACGGCATCAACCTGAGCGCCGTTGTCCACTGCGCTGTGGATCTCATGGAGGAACAGAGCGAGCTGAGTTTCACAGGATCCCTGTTTGTGGAATCCATGTTGATTTTTATAGAGGAGATGTTCATTTTCCAAAAACGTCATAGTTCTTGAGCATAAAACATGTTCCATAATTCTACAACAGACTGACGTCAACATATAGGCCTATAACCGTGTGGATCTGTCTTACGGCCTTTCTTAAAAACGGGAATGACCTGCGCTTTTTTCTGTTGTTAGGTACCTTCCGTTGCTAAAGCAATCTACAATACATTACTGCTAGAAAGGGAGCAAGTTCTTTGGCATAATATTTATAGAATCTTATAGGTATCTCATCTGGCCCTGAAGCCTTTCCACTACTAAGCGATTGTAGCTGCTTTTCAACTCCGCGATCGGTTATCTCAACGTCTGCTATTTCGATATTCGTACGAAGATTGAAAGGCGGGACAGTGTAAACGATCTTGCGCGGTGAAACAACTTCGGAAGACCGAATTCGGTATTTCGGCCTTCTCTCTGTTATCTTTCGTTTTGGTGCGGTCGCTGTGAGAATGAATAGATGAATTTGACCCACTTAACTGATTTTACATACGACCGAAATCTCTTGGGGTTTTTACTCAGGTCGGTTGACAACGTCTTACTTTCAAAATCATTGAACGCTTCTCTCATTGCTCTCCTGACGCTCGTTTCCGCTTCGTTCAGCTTTTGTTTTCAGCTAGGTTTTCATTTCTCTTGAATTTGAGATGAAGTGCTCTTTGTTTACGTAGCGCTTTTCTAACACGGCTATTAAACCATGGTGGAGCTTTCTCATCTCTTACAACCTTACTTGGAACATACTTGTCTAGGGCATATTGAACGATGCCTTTGAATTTTTTCCATCTGTTCTCCGCATCTTCGCCCTCATCACCGAATATTTGATGCTAACTGCTGAGATATTGTGAAATTTGTATCCTGTCACGCTTGGTGAGCAAGTATATCTTCCTACCTTTCTTAACATTCCTTGTAGGACCCGTCGTCAAAGATGCTGTCACAGCCTTATAATCACTGATACCTTCCTCTGTGTTAACTGATTCGATAAGGTCAGGTCTGTTTGTTGCCAGGAGGTCTACGACGTTACCCTCTCGAGTTGGTTCTCTAACTATCGACTCAAGTAATTTTCGGAGAAGACGTCCAGAAAAATGCCACACGATTCCCTGTCTCTGGCTCCAGTTTTGATGGAATAACACTTCCAATCTATACCTGGCAAGCTGAAGTCACCCCTATTACAGCGGCATGATCAGGAAAATTACTAATGATATTCTGAAAGTTCTGTCAGAAGCGCTCTACAACAACAGACCCTGATCCAGGTGGTCTATAAAAACATCCGATCACCATTTTTGACCGTTCTTTCATACTTAATTTCATCCAAATTAATTCACGTTCGGAATCCGTGATAACCTCGCTACATTTTATCGGATTTTTTACTGCAATAAACATACCGCCACTATTGGCGAGTAACCTATCCTTACGATAAACATTCCAATCTGGACTCAGGATTTCGTTGTCATTGACGTCTGGTTTCAACAAGCTTTCTTTTCCCAATACTATCAGTGCATTATAACCTTCAGTAAGCGATAGTAATTCTGGGACCTTTCCTTGGATGCTCCTGCAGTTTACTAAAATCATATTAATCTTTTCTGTCTCTCTTCTGTATGGACCAAGATTCTCTGAGGTCGCTGTGGCTGATTTAATAGGCAAGCGTCTTTGCTCCCAAAGGAGGAGTTCTCTATCCTATGAAAAGCCCCATGTGCACGCTACACGTACTCCGCTACCCCAGTAGCCGCTTTCTGCGTGTAGTGCACGCCTGACCTATTAAGGGGAACCCTTCAATTCTGCACCCGATAGCGGAGGTCGAAGAAATTCGCATCCAATACCGTCGCAGAGTCGTCTGGGTCTCTGGTTTAGACCTTACAATCCGCTCCAAAGTAGAGAACCGCGATCAACCCTGGGTACGATGCTACAAATAGACAGCTTAGCCCGCACCCCGCGTGTGTTGCTAGTTGCCTTCACCAAATCAGCCAGCCACCGAAAGGAGCCGAGGATGGCCTCAGAACCCAAGTGGCAGGCGTCATTCGTGCCGACATGTGACACTACATGCAGCCAGTTGTACCCAGTGCGCTCGACAGCCGCCGGTAGGGTCTCCTCCACTTCACGGATGAGAACTCCCGGCAAACATACCGAATGCACATTGGAATTCTTTCCCGCCTTGCTTGCTATCTCCCTGAGGGGCTCCGTCACCCGCCTAACATTGGAGGTCCGAATGACTACCATACCCACCTTCTGTACTTGTTCGGACTGGGCACGAAATTCGACCACTGGCCCAAAAGGAGAGGCATCCCGTGCTGGCTCAGAGTTATCATCAACATTGGGTAGCACCTCGTGCCTGTTGCTAAGACGGAGGGAGCCAGCCGCATGGCCTGCTCCCTCTTTCGCCTTCCGCCCAGTAACACGCGAACTCACCACTGCCACGTACTCTGGAGTGAGGACGGAGCGGTGAGATGGTGCGTATTAGAAGCCGCAGCTACGTCCGGGTCACCAGGGGATTCCAGTGGCACCAAAGGTGCCGCAGGTCTCGTCACTGGCGCCCCGACGTCACTGCAACTTTGGGTATTAGCTAAAAGCTTGTCGACTGTAGCCAACGCAGCTTCCAGCTGTTTATGGAGAACAGCCAACTCTCCTTGTACCCGCTCACAACAAGCACAGTCCCTAGCCATATCGTACTGTGTGTAAAATAGATATAAGTCTCAAATGGCGCTACTGAGTTTGAAAATATACCAAAGGAGAAGAAAGTAACACTAAACGTTGCTGTGCAGATTTCTCACTGTACTCTGAAACCGTAAGCTATTAAACAGAAATAAATTTCTCTGCTGAAATTGATGTATTTACAAGTACCTGTTGTTAGAAATCCCGTTTGCCGAAAAGTTACTGCAAGAGACAGATGTTCAAACGTGAATGCACTGATCTATACTGTGTGCTGTCTACTAGCACAAAATTAACTCTTAGTGGCGGGACGGAATTTCTGGCGACGGGAAAATTTACACTAGGAAGCCGCCCTACACAAAAATATTCGCAAGACTTAAGCAACAACAAAACCTACTATTAATTTTCTAACCACTAGCCTACACAGTAAAATACACACGTACAGTTCGCTTCTTTGCAGAAGCACGTGAACGGAAAACAAAGACTAAATTAATTTACAGTTTATCAGACAAGTGCTGCTGCTGCTTTGCTGCGCCTCCTCTCGGCTCGGCGATTTACATCAACGTCAATAAATCTCGAAATTTCCTACTGCAGTTCCTTCATTTTCCATTTATTTGTATCAGGTTTTTCAGTAGATACAACTTGGGTTCCAGTTCTAAACGTTGCAACAGTTTATCACAATGCAGCTATTAATATTTTGGGATACTGACGGGAATGAACATCTTGTACTTGAACAGAACTGAACCGCCTCCCCCCCTCCTCCCACCCAGAAGAAAAAACTTCTCTACGCCCCTGGTTCAGGAACTGAACACACTAATCACTAAGCTACAGTAGCTACGTCTTTTCACGATCCCATATTTCATAAAATTTAATGTTGTTGTTAGAGAAGTTTTATTTTCGGCGGCGCGGTTTCTTTCGTCCATTACCTGCACCTACCTGTGAACTCGTTGCAGTAGATCGCCGGCAGGAAAGTCGAGCAGAAACCTACCGTACTGCAACTCGCACCAGGCTGAAATTCAAGGTAACTATTCCAAGAATCGGAACAAGGTCTTAATTTTGAATTAAAGATGGAAATACTGGCAAAACTTCGGTATATTCTGAATCTCTAGCAAGTTTATGGCAACGCATTCCCCGAAAGCTGAACAGCTACTAAGCACGGATTGTCCTTAAATTAAAATTCTCGCCATACTATTAAGGTTATCGGTGTCTAATGCACTCAGGTTTTTAGTCACCGATCTGCTCAATATGTCTCGCGGAATTACTAACTTTTCTCATACGCAAAATTACTTAAAAATCCGTACCTTCTGAAACACACCGGAACAAATATTCCTTCACTTTAAAACACTTTTGGAACCTGTAGCACAACTAAAACCGGCACATTACAGCTTCCTTCGGGGCTCATACCACATACGACCGTGCCATTGAAAGGTTGGGCTCCGTCCCCTTTAGACTACTGTAAGCATTCTGATTTCTAAGAGAACACAGGTGCGAATTATTCTCCGTTCTGATTGGTCAGTTTTCCTTAAGGCCAATAGAAAAACATTATTCTCCCGCGTTAGTCCGAGCTTTTCATGACTAATCAAAAAACAAATAACACACTTTCGAACTGTACTTTTCTACCAAAATAAATATTTGACATTCTGATATTTTGTTTATACTTTACTTTATTAACTATTTTTATTTGCACTCGAATTAGCTTTCCTTTTACCACAAATTCCCCGTCGTCTGCATTCGCACTGTCTTAAAACTTTCTCACATTTAGTTCGTACAGCGTTCATCAGTAGAACAATGATCTACATATGTACTTTAGACTACATCCACGCATCATTCGCACTACTAAAAGCATATACAAAACTGTACAAACATAAATAAACAAAGAAGCCTTCAAGAAATAAACAGAACAATTCAAAAAAACATTCTCTTGACCTGTTTCTTGAATGTCTCTGTGCACTGCTGGAGTCTGGTAGATGAAAACTAGAGCTACCTACTCGACCGAACCCGCTTCAGACCATCTGTCACTGTGCACGCATGAGTCATTCTCCCGAAAATTGGAAATTTGTGGTAAGGACAATGGGACCACGCTGCTGAGGTCATCGGTCCCTAGGCTTACGCACTACTTAATCTAACTTAAACTAACTTACACTAAGGACAACACACAGACCCATGCCCGAGGGAGGACTCGAACCTCCGACGGGGGGAACCGCACGAACCGTGACGAGACGTCTCGGCTACACCGCGCGGCCATTCTCCCGATACACAGGCTCTAGGGCTCTAGCCATGAGCGATAAAAGGCGCCACGCCTCAAGACGATCATGTAATTGCGATGTGGGAGTGGAATTCAGTAACAGAAAAACGAAGAAAAGGAAAAGTAGCTGGAAAACATGGATTGGAGGAAAGAATTAAAGGGGAAGCCTGGAGGTAGAATTTTGCGGAGAGTACAGTTTAGTCAGTACTAACACCTGGTTGTCGAAGTGGAAGAGACCTGTAGACACCGGAAGGATGTCCGCCCCTGGTAGCTGAGTGGTCAGCGCGACGGAATGTCGTCCCTAACTGCCCGGGTTCAATTCCCGGCTGGGTCGGAGATTTTCTCCACTCAGGGACTGGGTGTTGTGTTGACCTTATCATCATCATTTCGTTCCTATCGACACACAAGTCACCGAAGCGGCGTCAACTCGAAAGACTTGCACCAGGCTAAAGGTCTACCCGATGGGAAGCCCTAGCCACACGGCATTTCCATACCGGAAGGTTGTAGGTAGATTATATAATGGTGAGGCAGAGGTTTATAAACCAAATTTTAAACTGCAAAACATTTCCAGCTGCAGAGGTGGGCACTTACCATAATTTATTTGTTACGAACTGCAGATTGAAAATGAAGAAATTGCAGTAAGGTAGGGAATTAATGACATGTGATCTGGGTAATTCGAAAGAACGAAAGCATGTTGGAGTTTCATGCAGAACATTAGTCAAATATTGGCTGAAACAGGACAGTTTAATTCTGTGGGAGACGAATGAGTTCCTTCGGGAGACAGTGCAGTAAAGGCAGCGGAAGACCAACGAGGCAGAGAGACTAGAACCTATAAAATTTCTTGGATAATAGCCGAGATTCTGAAATAGTTGGCGAAAGCAGAAATTATTTAAAAAAGTAAAGCCAGCAAAAGGAGAATTGAGACGTCTAAAACACGAAACTGACAGGAAGTGCATAGTGGCAAAGTGAAGACTAGAGAATAGCTGCAAAGCTGTAGAAATATGTGTCACTATGCGGACAGATGCCGCCTATAGGAAAATTAAAGAAATCTTTCGAAGGGAGAAGAGGGCGTGTACGAATACTAAGAGCGCATATGCCAAATCATTACTAAGCAAAGAATGAAAGGCTGAAAGGTTGAAGGAATATGCAAAAGGGCTATACCAGAGGAAACGAACTTGAATACAGTATTACAGAAATGAGAGGAAGTAGGTGAAGAGGAAGTGGCACATAAGGTACTGCGAAAAGAATTTGGCAGAACACTGAAATATAAGCAAAACAAGGCCTCTGAAGTAGATGACATTCCAGCAGATTATTGAGATCCTTGGGGGAACATACCATGATAGAACTATTCCACTTGCTATTAAGATACCCTCAGAGTTCAAGAAGAATGTAATAATGTCAATATAAAAGAAGGATACTGGCAGATGTGAATACATGTCCGTCCAAAAAATTCCGAGACTGATTTTATTCCTGGTATATAAGTGACGTCAGCGCAGTAACTGCGGTAGTAGCTTCAACCAACAACTGTAGACAACAGATGTGAGCAGGCAGTTTTAAGTAGTGGACGTGCGATCGTAGTGCATCAACATTATTGTGTCACAAATCGCAGTGGAACAACAGTTCTAAATCAAGTCTTCAACACATTCTAGATAATGTTTTGCAGAAGAGAAAAGTGTGTGGAATGTATGTCCCAGACATCTTGACTCCCGCTCAAAAACAACGATGCGCGATCGCCTTCCGTGAGTTGACTGAAATGAAAAACGCGAACAAATATTTTATTGCAAAAAAATCATCACGGTTGACAAGACTTGATGTGGTCAATACGACCCTATCACAAAATGACAGCAGAAATTCACATGAAGAGTTGACGCTTTGAAGACGCAACCGAAATTTACGCCAATGTGAGACGCGATTTGAACAACATCGCAAACAAGGACTTTCCTGAGAGTTTCTCATGGTTGTATGATACCTATGCAGAACACCAGGAGCGTTAAAACCACCACCTTAACGTTCCTCTAATTTTTCTTAATCAGGTCCAGAAAGTTTTGGACTGAGGGGGAGTATAGCGCTATCAGCTTAATAAGTCATGGCTGTAGACTAGTGATATGAATTATTTACGGAAGGATGGAAAGGCTAACTGAAACCTACCTCGGAGAAGAGCAGATTTCGTTTTGAAGAAATTTAGGAACATGCGCGGCTTCTCTTAGAAGATGGACTGAATAAGGCATTTGTAGACTTGGAGAATGATTTTGAGAATGTTGACTAGAGCAAATTCTTAGAAACTTTGAATGCAGCAGGGATAAAATACAGGGAGCGAAACGTTATGTAAAACTTGTACAGAAACCAGATTGCAGTTACAAGAGTTGAAGACGTGAATGGGAAACAGTAGGTGAGAAGGAAGTGAGACAGGGCTTATAGTCTGTACCCTACGTTATTAAATTTGTTCATTGAGCAAACCTAAGAGGAATTTAGAAAATAAAGTAAAAAAAAAAAGCTTGTAAGTTCCCTGATGACATTTTAATTCTGTCAGGAGCGGCAAAAGACTTGGAAGATCAGCTGAACGGAACACAAAATTCACAAAGGCATCTCGAAAATTCCCATAGACAACAACCCTGCCGTTTAAAAAATTTCATATAACACACGTCACAACTCGTTTTTAAAGATATCAAGTGTAATTTATACCCTTCGATTTGATGTGAGAAGATGCTCGTTTGTTCTTTAATTATTTAATAGATGCCGATAGCTATTATATTTTCATAGAAATTAAATGCAATTTATTTACTCAAAATTGTTCTTATACTTTGCTTATTTTAAGTTAATTGTACTCTCGCATATGTCACTGCACCGGCTACGCCGCTAGGATGAGAGCACTATTTAACACTGCATCTATTGTGAACGGCTGCCTATAGCTTGCTTTTCCCTAAAATTCTGACGATTAACAAAAATGTCCCGCTCTTATTACATTTATTGCCTTGTTTTGATATTTGGTCCAATTTGTAGCCGCTTCTTACACTTTACTGCTCTTTTCGTTCGCCGCCGTTGGACCCAATACACACACATTGTCAGAGAACAATACAGTATTTCAGTTCAACAATATTGTTGTTATTCCATTCTGGACTTTCCACTGAGTATTTCACTTTATCACAGCTGTGCTCTGCAGCAGCGTAAATGTTGTGATTGCGACACCAGTATTTTTTACTACAAAGTTATTCAACTATTCCTTTTCGATATGGATTGTATGGAGTGGTCCGTCCTCTACTACAAGTAATAAAATATTTGTGCACACACCAATTGGACATTGTGTTGCATGCGGCTCATACCGCGTTTATTTTGTACTACCATGGCGGGGTCAGCTGGTGTGCTCAACGTCCGCCTTCTATTTTACACGTTTTTATGACGGATGGATTACGTATCCACTTACTGTTGCGTCGATTTTCCATTTTACATGGCTGTATGGCGGATGAGTTACACACCCAGCAACTTTTACGCGATCAATTGGTGCCCCAAAAAGGTGAAACATGTCATTGATGTTAAATACTTTCGTAACCAAGACTGTTTTTGTTCTTTATTAGTTAATTATCACACTTTTTTGTGTGGTGACAAAATATGCTCAATCCCCGAGTGTGTTATTTGTGGTGAAAAACTTAGTAGTGCTGCTATGGTTTCCAGTAAACTGAAACGACATTGGTCAACAAAACATTCCTCTCTGTCACGCAAAGATGAGAATTATTTTCATCAGTCGATGAAACAAAATAAAAAAGAACTGGTGAAGCTCATGATTACATAGGTCTGTGAAACTTCCTGGCAGATTAAAACTGTGTGTCGGACCGTGACTCGAAGTCGGGACCGTTGCCTTCTGTGGGCAAGTGTTCTACCATCTCAGCTATCCAAGCACGACTGACGAATCCTCCTCACAGCTTTACTTCCGGCAGTACCTCTTCTTCTACCTTCCAAACTTCACAGAAGCTCTCCTGTGAAACTTACAGAACTAGCACTCCTGGGAGAGAAGTAAAGCTGTGAGGAGGACGGGTCGTGAGTCATACTTGGGTAGCTCTGATGGTAGAGCACTTGCCCGCGAAAGGCAAAGATCTCGAATTCGAATCTCGGTCTGGCACACAGTTTTAATATGCCAGGAAATATCATATCAGCGCACACTCCGCTGCAGATTGAAAATTTCACTCTGGGAACATTCCCCAGGCTGGGGCACACCCATGTCTCGGCAGTATCTTTTCTCCCAGGAGTGCTAGTTCTGCAAGTTTCGCAGGAGAGTTTCTGTGTAGTTTGGAAGGTAGGAGACGAGGTACTGGCAGAAGTAAAGCTATGAGGATGGGGCGTGAGTCGTACTTGGGTAGCTCTGACGGTAGAGCACTTGCCTCGAAAGGCAAAGGTTCCGAGTTCGAGTCTCGGTCCGGCACGCACTTTTAATGTGCCAGGAAGTTTCATATCAGCGCACGCTCCGCAGCAGAGTGAATATTTCATTGTGGATACATCTGTACGTGTTTAGTAAAACAGAGCACAAGATGCTAGCTCTAAGGTAGCTGAAACTATCGTAAAGGCCAAAAAGCCACACATGATAGCAGTATCGTTGTTAACACCCACCAGTAAGGAAATGGTAAAAACCTTTGTTCAGAAGCTGCTATCGAAATTTCAAAAATTCTTCTTTTTGATGACACAATCAGCTTCTAAGTTAGTAACATGTCGAGTGACATGAAGACATTTTGATGGTGAAAATACAGAGCAGTCGTAAGTTCCTACTTCAGATCGACGAGTCCACCGGTATTGGCCATCACGCATAAACTCTTTCCCATACAAGGTACTGGTAGCGCAAGTAATTTCTTTTTTTTTTTGCAAAGAACTGTCGGAACGAACACCCGGTGAATAAATATTTCGTGCGCCTAATGGATATTTGGCCCATAACGAATTAACTTTGGAGGACTGCGTTAGTGAAGTATAGACGGAGCCGCTCCAGTGCCAGGGCAAGTGAAAGGATTGTGGGTGAAGTATGCGAAGTAAATCTTGACTTACGGACAGACCATTGTCTCAGTAGCCGCGAAGCCATTGTTGCTTTGTTTTTGCTATCTCCTCTGAAAATTGTGTTGGATGAAATAGTAAACGCCGAGAACTTCATCAAATCGCGGCCCCTAAATATTCTACTTTTTAACGTTTTGAGTCAAGAAGTGGGATCACAGCACACTACATTTCCGGTATGTACAGAATCACGATTGTTATCTCTAGGTCAAGTGTAAACGCGAATGTTAGAATTTAGGAATGAAGTACTTGCATTTTAGACTATAGAGGGACATGAGTATGCGGATTTATTTGCATATGATGACCGAGTATCTAAGGATCTTTCTGACATACACTTAAATGAACTAAACAAAAAAATGCAAGACAGAAACGAAAATATTCTGAATATTAGTCTATGGATAATATTCAAGGATTTATTATGAATTTAAATTTGTGGATACAGACAACTGAAGATGGATCGTGTGAGATATTCCCAACTGTATGTCGCTTACTGACAATTATTCGTATATTTAGTACTCTTGCAGAATTTCAAAAAATATTTTGAAGAAAGTGTTGAAGATTCTGACTGGATTTGTCTTTCATTCTTGTATTAGAAGCATCTTCCGAGAAATTTAGATTTAGGCTTACGAAAGGAACTGGCAGATCTGAAAGCAGACAGGACATTGAAATCAGAATTTTTCGAAGAGCCTTTGGATAAATTTTGGTCGTCAATAAGCAGTGAATACCCGGCTATCTCCGAGATGGAAGTTAATGAGTTATTACCATTTCCAACTACATATTTGCATGAAATGGGATTCTCGGCGTTGACTACAGTTAAAAGATCAAAAAGAGAGAGAGAGAGACTGAAATCCATCGCTGAAGAAATAAGGCTCGCTTTGTCAACGATTCCGCCACGAATCAGCCCTGTGTGTGTGCAGCTAAAATGGCTCAAGTATCACGTTGCAAGTATGAGTAAAATTCGTATTAGAAATGTCTATTTACTACAGTGAATTAAAGTTAATAACTTGTTAATAAATGCGTGAGTACATTCCTGTTTAATAATAATAATAATAGTAACTGATAACATAACGATGTAATAATTCGTAATTATATTAAGATTCACACGCTTTTGAAGAGCATGACAGTTTAGTGCCCCGTATTGAATTTAGGCCCATCTGGATGTACCGTGAATAATAACAGGTTGCCGAACGCTGGGAATAGAACATTCACGTAATCGATATGATATGTAAACGAGAACAAAACTGATTCTCAATTTTATTTGTATATCTTAAATATGGCGTACTAATATAACTTACTTTTGTTTTTGTTAAGGCAGAACACGTTGTGGAAATATACTAACGTTTTTGAATACTGCTACACCAATAAACGTACATACAGTGTAACTGAAATTAACTTTATATTACAGATTATGTGCACAGAGATAAAAAAAAAAAGATTGGGATTACAAACATTGGCGTTCGTAAGGTGGGAAGGAGAGAACGTGTGGCGAGAGGACGCACCTCGCTCTGACCTGGAATATGGAACATACACATCGTAGAAGTCTCGTATATTTCTAGAAATTATTGCCTTATGTTCTACTGGAGAGGATCAGTTTGTTCAACCGTTAAGTTGCCGAGCGTGGTCGGAAATACTGTGTTCTCTGCAGTCAGTACATAATTTAAGTTTTTCTAGGCGCTACGGTCGCAGGTTCGAATCCTGCCTCGGGCATGGATGTGTGTGATGCCTTTAGGTTAGTTAGGTTTAAGTAGTTCTAAGTTCTAGGGGACTGATGACCACAGATGTTAAATCCCATAGTGCTCAGAGCCATTTTGAACCATAATTTAAGTTTGTTTTCATGCCATGCTGTCCGCAATAAATTACGTCGTTTTCTATGGCCTGTAGTGGTTTCGGCGCCGTTCTACTATGAAGACGGATACGAACGTTTGCTGAAAGGTGAAAAATCCTCATTATACTTTTCCAGTCTTTCCATGATACAAGTCGTTAATGAGCTCCAGAAAAATGAAAAACAAATCCTGCACCCGCTGCGCGAAGTCGGTCACCAATTGCCTCGACATTGTTGTTCTCCTACACCAGCACAACTTTAAACGTGGTCATAATATACCTGCCGATATCCGTCAACATTTCCCAGAAGGACACCAACCCCCTCCAACTTACACAACATTAATCAACTCAGATGTATACATTTTTTCCAAGTGCAGCCTAGACAACGGCGGATTTGTGTCGTCACATCGAGTTTTATGTGGTGGAACGATTGTAGCAAACGCTGAAAGCCGCGACAATTTTATACGGCAGATTTGCTATCGTTTGCTTCATCTATGGGCATGAAAGCATCAGTCGGGAGTGAAACGCGCCATTTCCTACTACAGAAGTAAACGTAAAATGGCGTGAAATTTTATTTTGTTCGAAAAGATGTCTTCTCCAATATTTGACACCTTCTACACTGAAAAGCCAAAGAAACTGGTACACCTGCCTAAAATCGTGTAGGGCCCCAGCGAGACGCATAAGTGCCGCAAAACAACGTGGCATGGACACGACTAATGTCTGATGTACTACTGAAGGGAACTGACCCCACGAATTCTGCACAGTTGTCCATAAATCCGTAAGAGTACCGGAACGTCGAGATCTCTTCTGAACAGCACGTTGCAAGGCATCCGAGATATGCTTGTCTCGGGAGTTTGATGGCCAGGGGAAGTGTTTAAACTCAGAAGAGTGTTCCTGGAGTCACTCTGCAGCAATTGTGGACGTGTGGGGCGTCGCATTGTACTGCTGGAATTGCCCAAGGCCGTCGGAATGCACAATGGATACGAATGGATGCAGGTGATCAGACAGGATGCTTACGTAAATGTCACCTGTCAGAGTCGTATCTAGACGTTTCAGGGGTCCAATATCACTCCAACTGCACACGCCCCACACCATTACAGAGCCTCCGCCAGCTTCAACAGTCCCGTGCTGATATGCAGGGTCCATGGATTCATGAGGTGTCTCCATACCCGTTCACGTCCATCCGCTAGATACAATTTGAAACGAGACTCGTCCGACCAGGCAACATGTTTCCAGTCATCATCAGTCCAATGTCGGTGTTGACGGACCCAGGCGAGGCGTAAAACTTCGTGTCGTGCAGTCATCAAGGGTATACGAGTGGGCCTTCGGCCCCGAAAGCGCATACGATGATGCTTCGTTGAATAGTTCGCACTGTGACACTTGTTGATGACCCAGTATTGAAATCGGCAGCAATTTGCGGAGGGTTTGCACTTCTGTCACGTTGAACGATTCTCGTCAGACATCGTCGGTCCCGTTCTTGAAGGATCTTGTTCCGATCGTAGCAACGTCGGAGATTTGATGGTTTACTGGATTCCTGATATTCGCGGTACACTCGTGAAATGGTCGTACGTAAAAATCCCCACTTCATTGCTACCTCGGAGATGTGTCCCATCGCTCGGGCGCCGACTATAACACCACGTTCAAACTCACTTAAACCTTGATAACCTGTCATTGTAGCAGCAGTAACTGATCTAACAATTGCGCGAGACTCTTGTTGTGTTATATAGGCTTTGCCGACCGCAGCGCCGTATTCTGTATTTGAGTATACATACCTATACCAGTTTCTTTGGCGCTTCAGTGTATGTTTCGACAAGATGGCAATACATTCTACATGCAGATATAGAATTATAAAATCTAGCAGCACATTGGCAGGTCTGTTCTGCAGCGTGTCAAACTGAGGACATAAGGATTATCAAACTTCAGTCCTAGGCCGCTAAGAGCCACTTATTACTGGCGAATTTTATTGTGGTTTTGAGAGGTTTAACCCATTCACACGCCGAATGACGGGCCTAGGTTTACTCTGCATCGGCTATTCAACACACATTTGTGTCGCTTAAATTATGCCATCCGAACCTAAGACGTAGAGTGAATTGAAGTTAAATTTTACGAATGAAACCTCTAACTCATGATAGTTTGAAAGTGAGGAAATAAATAAAATAAATACAGACATTTCTCGTTTAGCTACAGTTTTGTATGCACATGGGGTAATATTTGAAGGAGATGGAATGCCGAATTTTCACAACCAATTCATGCGTGCAGATGAAAATCCTTTTTGCGAAAAATTTATGCTACAGACCATCAGCAGTGTTAGGAATAACGCATTGGCTGAAGTTTTATGGACCATACCTGGTAAAACATGGCGTATTCAAAACCCTGGAACTATTTCAGAGAGCGGAAACGGCCCTCGGATAAGCTTCGTCTACATTCAGGTTGATTAGAAACAGTCTGAAAAGCTTGTAAGGATGTTGCTGGGCAGGTTGTGCTAAGAAATAATTGTTGAGAAAAGATTCGATTCCGTTGCGCTTTTTCTGAGTTAATTAGCACTGAAGTTATCCAATCAGGCCGTTGCGCGCAGAGTCAAGCGGCTCGCCAGATACGGTGTCGCAAAACGTGTACTTCATTTGGTCTCCTAAATTAGAACAAGGGAACTATACAAGAACTGGACACGAGGCGGTAATAAGGATCGAACTTGAGCCAAAGGATGAGCAGTCTGGTGCACTACCATCTACGCTATGAGAACAACTGACACTAACTGCATCTGGCGGGCCGCTTTGAGTATGCGCGCGCAACTGCTTGATTGGCTACTTTCAGTGCTAATTAACTCGGAAACGGCATAATATACGGAATTTTTTTCTTAACAGTTATTTCTCAAAGCGACCTATCCTGCAATACCTTTACAAGCCTTTCAACTGTTTATGATAATCCTGTATGAAATAACAATATTGTATAAAAAGTAAAACATACCATACCCATATAAGTAACATTTTCAATAAAAAAACTGAGTAAACCAGCAAGGTACAACCAACTAGACGAGAATCTATAGGAACAAGAGAAATAAAACAAATACGCTACGTAGTGACAATTGTTACAAAGATAGAAATAGCAGTAATATGCCAAAACAAACATATCAAGCTTACTGATTTTTTCCTTTTCGACGATGTCAGATACAACTAACGCACATTGCCGCAACAGAGATTATTAGCTACACCCTTTTATTTCCAATTCACTCAAGATTTATTGTAGCAACAGTGCATACGGTGCACATGAAATGATTACATTTCCAGATCAACAGCACAAGCGGTTCTGAATTACCAGGTACCGACCGATGCATGCTGGAACACCCATGATAGAACGTGGTGTAGTCTCCATGGGCGGCAATACAGGCGCTGACTCTGACATTCAGTCGATTGTACGGATGGAGATAACTGTCCTGCGATATTTTATGCCACGCCTGCTCGACTTATCCACGTAGTTCTCCAAGAGTTGTTGTTTTACAAAATGCGTAACACTGCTGTCGGTGATAATGTTATTTATTCCGCTGCCAGTTTAGGCCTTAAACCATCATCAACGGCAGAAAAATTATCGAAGATGTATCATATTTTAATGTCGCTACAATTTTTCATTTGTATTGTCAGTTATGGTTTTTAGTGGTAACGTGTGTCAAAGCGTGTATGACATGCGATAAATCTGCGATAATTTGTCTGTCGTTGATGATGGTTTAAGACCAAAAACGGTAGCAGAATAAATACCATTATCACCGACAGCCCAGTGTTATGCATTTTGTAAAACTCGTACATGCTGTTGATCAGCGCCTAAGCACGATGCGAAGAGTTGTTGGCTGACGAGTCGCACGAGTCACTTCTCGTCCCATCATATCCCACACATGCTCGACTGGAGGCAAATCGCGAGACCGTACTGGCCAGTGAAGTAACTGCACGTCTCGCGTAGCATGTTGAGTATGTGGACGAACGTTATCCTGTTGGAACAACACATCACCTTCCTGCTCCAAGAATAGCAAAAGAGCAGGTCTAACAACGTTTTGCGCGTACCGAGTGCTGGTTAGCGTCCCCTCGAGAAACACTAAAGATAAACGAGAGTTGTGGCTTATCACACGCCAGACCATAAGGCCTGGGTGGGACCAGTGTAATGCATTCTACGAGACAGCGCTCACCAGGTCTCCGTCTTACGTGCAAACGAGTATCACTTCATCGCTAAAGACCGCGGCGCTCCATTTCATCTTCCAAGTGAACTTTCTTGACTTCCGCAAGGCGTTCGATACAGTTCCCCACAGTCGTTCAATGAACAATGTAAGAGCATATGGACTATCAGACCAATTGTGTGATTGGATTGAAGAGTTCCTAGATAACAGAACGCAGCATGTCATTCTCAATGGAGAGAAGTCTTCCGAAGTAAGAGTGATTTCAGGTGTGCCGCAGGGGAGTGTCGTAGGACCGTTGCTATTCACAATATACATAAATGACCTTGTGGATGACATCGGAAGTCCACTGAGGCTTTTTGCGGATGATGCTGTAGTATATCGAGAGGTTGCAACAATGGAAAATTATACTGAAATGCAGGAGGATCTGCAGCGAATTGACTCATGGTGCAGGGAATGGCCATTGAATCTCAATGTAGACAAGTGTAATGTGCTGCGAATACATAGAAAGAAAGATCCCATATCATTTAGCTACAATATAGCAGGTCAGCAACTGGAAGCAGTTAATTCCATAAATTATCTGGGAGTACGCATTAGCAGTGATTTAAAATGGAATGATCATATAAATTTGATCGTCGGTAAAGCAGACGCCACACTGAGATTCACTGAAAGAACCCTAAGGAAATGCAATCCGAAAACAAAGGAAGTAGGTTACAGTACGCTTGTTCGCCCCCTGCTTGAATACTGCTCAGCAGTGTGGGATCCGTACCAGATAGGACTGATAGAAGAGATAGAGAAGATCCAACGGAGAGCAGCGCGCTTCGTTACAGGATCATTTAGTAATCGGAAAGCGTTACGGAGATGATAGATAAACTCCAGTGGAAGACTCTGCAGGAGAGACGCTCAGTAGCTCGGTATGGGCTTTTGTTGAAGTTTCGAGAACATACCTTCACCGAGGAGTCAAGCAGTATATTGTTCCCTCCTACTTATATCTCGCAAAGAGACCATGACGATAAAATCAGAGAGATTAGAGCCCACACAGAGGCATACCGACAATCCTTCTTTCCACGAAGAATACGAGACTGGAATAGAAGGGAGAACCGATAGAGGTACTCAAGGTACCCTCCACCACACACCGTCAGGTGGCTTGTGGAGTATGGATGTAGATGTAGATGATCCACTGACGGCACCAGTCGAGCCGCGCACGTCGATGCTGTGGCGTGATTGGAAGACGGACTAGAAGTGGGCGTGCTCCTAGTCCCACTTCTAATAACCACTTCGCAGCAGTTCGTGTTGACACGTCTGGGCTCACAAACCCTCTTATCTGTGCTGTGGTAGTTGAACCATCTGCCACTGCTGCCCTTACAATAGGACGATCCTGGCGGGCATCTGTGCTGCGTAGACGTCCAGAACCTCATCTACGGGCATGAGTATTTTCACGTGACCACTGATACCAGTATCGTCGCACAACTGACGCAGCACGTCCCACTTGTATGGCAGATCTCCGAAAGGACCATCCCACCACTCGGAAGGCCGCAATCTGACCTCTTTCAAACTCGCTCAGTTGACTGTGGGAAGCACGAGCGCGTCTCCGTGGCATTGTTGTCTGCTTGCTTCATACGTTTGCTCCATACTGAGCCTTCTAGCTGTGAGCATTCCCTATTAAAGGGTAGACAAAGCTGGCGCTCTGGTAGCTATGCCACTACGTTATCTGTTGGTGGACGACGTTTAAACCATTATCAGTACATCTGCTCCCCAGGTGACCTATGATGTCAACGGATCAAGTGTATGTACTGTACACAAATTCTTCCTCAGTTAATAATGAAAAAGCATTCTTAAAGGCCTAAACTCAGAAATTGATTGGAAATGTCCGAAATATCTTCGACTTGCATACATGCACACATACACTCGTCAGATCGTTGACCCTCTCAAACTTTCAGACTTCACTGAATTGTGGCAAATGCTTTTGCACGGTTACCTTGCACTTTATTTGTGTTTGCGTTAGGAATGTCTACTGCATGTATCAATTGCCTTGGAAGAGCCACAGATAAGAATGCCAGGTACTGAGATCGGGATAGCGAGCAGGCAATGGAACTGATCTTCCCCTGGCTACCCGTCATGACAGGTGTCAGCTAGATGTCCAGAAACGTGGTTCGCATATGTCGAACTCCATCATGTATAAAACACACGTTTCCCCTTTCTTTCCGAAACTCATCCTGTAGCAAGTGTAAAAGCACGCATCACCTGTGACGTGTTCTAGGAGAATATAGACATTTACCAAATCATGATTTGCAATTTCAACCATTGCGTTATTCGTGACACTGCTGATGATGTCTGGCGTGAACGTTTCCCGACGACGAGTTTCATCTGCGCACATGAACTGATTGTGAAAATTTGGTATTTCATCTCCACCAAATGTTACCCCATGTGTATACAAGACTGAAGGTAACAAGAGAGTGACAGAGTCACAGAGAAAGTCACAGAGTAAACTTGTGTGCTGACAGCGACTGGAACATGAATCTTCGTCCACCATGGATTGATGTAAATTTGCTTCAATCTCAGACTGTACATTTCACAGGCATTAAGTTTTGCTATCGGGAACTGGGGATTATTTCACTTTGGACCCGTGAAACGGATATCTTCTTTGTAAATATGTATTGTGAATTCTTGTTTTATAAAATGTCTTACATCCTTCAGGATCTCCTCGCTACAGATCTACAGAACAAAAATAACTTTTAAATTTAAACTCCAAGCAACGATTTGTGTTTGAATCCTGGACGTTGTTACTTTATAGGTACATCCACCACAATACACGCTTTACTGTATAGTCGCAGTTTCACGCTGAAAATACTGATAACCAGTTATTTGGTCGTACTTTTCCTTTATGTTTTAGCATTGCACATTTCAAACAGGCGACTGCTCTAATTCTGCTACCAAATAGAAAATCCAAAACAACAGCCATAGACAAAAAAGTATTGTGCTTGCCAAAGGAAGAAGCCGTCTGCTATAGAAAGTATAGCTGAATTATGACTGGTTAATGTTGCAGTATTGCTTGTGGGCGTGGAAGATGCAAATGTTCTGGTGTCAATTTGCAAGATCTGCGTCATTCTCTTAAAATGAAATTTCGGCGGTCGCTTAGTAAATATTATTCCAAGAATATTTGTACACGGTCACTTTCCCAGAAATACTCGTGTAGGAATATTTTACGCACAACTGAAAACGGGTTTATGACAGCGGATTGTTGACAGTCAGAACTAAGCTATGACTAATTTGTGGAAAAAATCAGAACGTTTCGTGTAGAAAGCTCATTTTGCTGCGATGGAGAAGTACAGATAAATGAACGACACTATCTCTAGCAGGCTACCATGTGTTGTCCTGATGCTAAATGTGATTAGAAAGATAAAAAATGGTTCAAATGGCTCTGAGCACTATGCGACTTAACTTCTGAGATCATCATTCGCATAGAACTTAGAACTAATTAAATCTAACTAACCTAAGGACATCACACACATCCATGCCCGAGGCAGAATTCGAACCTGCGACCGTACCGGTCGCTCGGCTCCAGACTGTAGCGCCTAGAACCGCACGGCCACTCCGGCCGGCGATTAGAAAAATCTTTCTACTCTTTGAAATAGAAGCATATTAGACCTCACGTAATTTTAGGAGCACAGCAGAGACTGTTTACAGTCGGCTGTGTTTGTGTTAAATACTGAAAAGAACTTTTTACTTTATGCGTACACACTATCTCATTAGTGTGCCTTAGTTTAGAATATTGAAAGCCCCGCCTTAGCCAAATAGGGGGCAATAGCCTTGGTGCTGCGCAACTGCATCACCTAGCGGCAGTCTGCAGAAACAGCTGTGTAGTACAGAGCGCACCTCGTAGATGTCAGGAGCAGGCGCTCGCTGTCCGACAGAGGCATAGGTGATGCTTCAGTTTTCCGTGTAGACAGAGCAATATCTATCAGGGCTGCAACTTTAATATCAGTATCAGAGGTGTTATGTTTCCTGGCGACTGTATGCAGTTTTGTTATCGCGGGTAAATTCAACCTTGAGGAAAGTAGAACAAAATTGCAGGAATGACATATATGCCGAGTTAAAACGTATCCGCAAGTTAATTACCACCACACGTGATAAAGACCTTTTTGCAGTTAAACACTTCAGTACAGGAGAGAAAGGCGAAGCATGTATCCGATCCTTAGGAACAAAGTGACGAAAAAAGTTGTATCATGGTATCAGCTTACCGGCAGTGTTCTTGGTGTCATACTTTATGTACAATTACTTTAACTAAAACTCATTAGTTTCCCTGAGAAATGACAGTTAGTTGTTCGTATTACAGCGGTGCAAGGCGTGCTAAACGTCGTAGGTACCACTTTCCCTGTAGTTAGCCTTGAAGACCAAGTATACCGATTTTCCCTGAAGCAGATTCTGTTTGTCTTGTTTGCGGATCGCTACACTTCTAACGTAATTGCTTTTTGAAAGATATAACCGCCATTTGAATGTACTACAGGTTTGGCTCCACATTCTAGATTTCGGCCTATTGTGGAATAAAACCTGTTGTACAGTCAAATGGCGGTTATATCTTTCAAAAAGTTTTATATGGCTGCGGCTTCACACCAAAGTAAAATCACTAACGTAATTACGCCACCGAGGACAATACTGCTGTTAATTGCGAACGTTGCAAAGCGTGTCCCGACAAGGTATCTGCTGACAAGTATTTTGTTATCAGTCACCTCCTGAATCGCAGGTATTCCTTCACAGGCGACGTGCGCCGCCATCGGCGGGACGACTGAAACCGCTTTCACCTGAGGCACTCTCTTCCCAGAAAGCTTATCCGATGGAACCTGCACGGCTGAAGGTCTTACAAACGATGCTGCCAGGTGGCAACAAGAATTTCTGCGAATTGCAGTGAATGCGTCAAAAGTGACGCACAATGGATTATCTTGGTGAGGACGAAACAAATATACCTAAAGATGTGATTCACACTATTTAATTTAAAGAAATTTTCCCCTTAACCCAATTGATTTCTGTGATGTTTTGCCTTTGGGGAATTTCCAGAGATGAATCACTGCGTTAGCAAAAACACGGAATCGAAATTTAAAAATCTGTGTATTTTATTTCTTATGTGACACGGAAAACTAAATACTTGCGGCACACTGCACTATATAAATCAAGATCGTATATTATCTCAGGCATTTTCCTTTTTCTCTTTAGGGAAACGTCAACTAAATGTATTCATGTACATACATTAGTGATGCAATCTTTTGTCTTTGAAACTCGTGTGGGAACGAATCATTGTACCCATTTAAACGTTTGGGAACATCTGATTCTGCACAGTTTCTTTCTTGAATTAAGCGAGATAAAACATCAGAGTGTCAAATGACAATGAGTTATGAACACAAGCCTATTTCTGCAGAGTTGGAGATATTCCAGCACGTAACAAATAAGCTGTGGAACAGCACGACGAGAGATGTACCATAGCCGCACCATTATCGTATTGTATGCATTACTGGTAAGCGGTCTGTACTTTTTACTGTTGCTCTATTTCACAGAAAAATATCGCAAAGGCGATAATCGTTCTGTGCAACTCAGGGAGATCGAAAAGCTGTTATTGGCTTCCCTAACGAATGCAGGTCTGTAACTCAACAGATCGCCCAAGGAGCTCAAATTACTTAAAACACACATTAGTACACATTTCGATTTGACACCTCGCACCTAATCTGAATTAGATGACGTTCGAAATAAGGTAGCCTCGCGTGGTTCTTACGTACGCTAACCCGTTTCGTGAGTAATACTTTGCAGGACGCCCCCCAAATTTGGTCGACCTGCAGTCTTCCACCATCGCTGTTTTCTCTTTACGTCGCGTTGCTTGTTAGTTACAGATATGGGCTATTTTTCAATTTTTTTTATTTTTACTGTAACTTCCTCTCTGTGCTATAGGCAAGCAGTATTATGACAATAGATTTTACGCCAAGCGTAAGTTCATGGGCCATTGTAATTTTAAACGCATTGTCAGTCGGCGTTATTAATCGTTACATCGGGCAATTTGAAAAATACCCCTTTTATTTCCGGTGCACCGCTATTCACTGCTTGTAACCACAGCTTGTGATAGTTTAGCGTGTCCTATTTCCGCCGTCAAACCTGGAGATAGGTAACTTTGTAGCGGATGTGCCGCCTGTATGTGGTACAATGCAGTGCGTTAAGCTTGGGAAGTCAAGTCCAATGCCGATATGCATAGATATGCGAGGATGTTATCAACTGCGCGCGTTTTATCAACTATGTGCTTTTTTATCAAGATATGTATAAGTATGGAGTGCTTCTTGTGCTCTGATTTCATGTAATGTAACATGGCACTTTTAAAACTAGTTCCATAAGCTACGTGAAATTTTGTACTTCTTTTATATAATAGGTGAAATTAGGGCTAATGGTAATCTCTCTCCCCTCCTCATTATCGTCATGTTCTCCCCTTGGATCAGACGATAGCAGCACAAGATTGTTGAAACTGGCCATCTTGGAAAAATGAAAGTTTCTATACTGCGATCGGAGTGTACGAAGTGTGTGTTCTTCATTTCCAACTTAAAACACAGACATGAGATGGACAGTGATAACACAGTGACAAACGTTTTCTTGGGTTCACCAAGTAGTCGACGTTCCAAACATATGCACTGAAATATGATAAAGTGTAGACAGGAGCAATTGTAGAGCGGAAGAAATCATGAAGAAGTTATGAAGGGAAGATTATAGAGATGATTCAGAAGAGAAAGCCGGTGTTCTCCACGACTATTGCCAGGAGAGTCAGTTTTAGGATGAGAAAAAGGACCTTACATTATCACCAGTTGGAGACGTATTGTAAGATGCGTGTGGAATATGAAGCTTAATCTCTCAGTTCCAATTGGGAAGTGGTCGGGAGTTTCAGTACTCTTCCAGGAATGCTGAGACTCGTATTCCGGGATCCGTTATTACTATATCACTATTCGTTAACAAGAAGTGAATTTGCGCAGTTGCTTCCCAAAATGATGATTACTTTAAGCATCATAAACGTATAATTGCGCAACTTAAAATTTAATGTTCTGTAGTTGTCGTCTGAGATAATTTGTATTTATGAGGAGAAATTTGCTTTAAGAAATCTTTCTTTGTTCATTTAAGTTACCACTACAGTTCATCCTCACACAACATTAAAAGTAAGACGTCTGTGTGCGAGAACACCAGTTATAAGTGACCGAAAATATCATCCCAGTGATGTATTACCTTCACGAAAAACAAAGAAATCAGAACTGTTTCGACTTGCTTTTATTTTATTTTACTTGTCTAAGGAATAGACATCGAAGTTACTGAAGAAGGCAGTCAGTGTACTTGTTAACGGAATGGTTTCCCTCCTGATAACTTCCAAAATAAAAATATATAAATGGTGGAATACGTTTTACCTGACTGTACTTCATACGTTGCCAACAAACCGCTATGAACTTTACAGAAAGGTAACAAGCTTCTGCTGGTTCCGTGCGTTCTCTGGAGCAATATCACAGACAGAATTACTAAAGAGCATTGTGTAATTTAAATTTTGTAAAGATTATCCATTTTCCAGTCTAATGATTCATCAGGATGTGTCTCAGTTCTGTTTCTTACTGAATTTATGCGTTTGGAATTAATACATAACTACACACATAAAATATTACGTTATTTAGTGGAAATAGAAAGAAACATTTTTATGTGAAAAAATGTTACAGTTGCACCTTTCCGCGCTAGGGTTCCGTGCGGATTTTCGACGCTGCTGATGTTCAAGGCGGGTGTCCAAACTGCTTGTGATGAATACGACTTTAGAGATGTCGCTGAAAATATCGTTCGTTTACATTAGCGGACAACTGGTATCTGCGCGCTAATGATTGTATAACACGCTCAAAACAAACAGTTGTTCGCGAATAATGGCCGTAGCTTCATCCAAAAGGTTAATAAGCGCTTTTCGAATATCTGTCGCTGTTTCGTACACCAAACGCTTCATTTCCATTCCCTCCCCCCCTAACTACATACACACACAGAAAGTTATCCGTACGTCTCTAAAACAAAATTCATCACGTCATGATTGACAGCTACGACGGAAGCAGCGGAGGGGAGTGCACACATGAAGCATGGCAAGCATTCGGCCAACCCCACGAGGCCTGTCGCCCCATCAACCGTACGCAGTTGTCAAACCCCCACATCACCACAACGCTTCCCGCTTACGTTGTGCTGAAGTATCAGGCAACTTGCTGTCCCACGTTTTCGTTGCATCCTGTGATTCTGTCTCTCATAGTTTTGATTTTTATAAATTTTTGTTTGTTTATTTCAACTTGCTCCATCATATACGTACTGTGAGTGTGTGAAGTGGAGTGTAATGATTGTGTCGTATGATGAGAGAAAGAAGAGGGTGCAACTCGGTGCCGACACATAGCCTACTCTTAGCGAATAGCACCCAAGAGGCTGTCAAATCTAACGTCGCCACCCAACGGACGGATCACCATCGACAGTGTCAAATGTCCTCACTGGGAGCGATTTGGTACATAAACCAGTCTGATGTTCAGGAACGTAACTCCGGCTGAGCACTTGTAGTGAACATTTTTTGCACCACTAGACTTCGAACCGGCTTGCCACCGCGTGGAGCACCACCGCAAAAGCGTGCGTTAGCGACCCCTTTCTTTGTATTTGGTCCTAGGAGACGTCACATGACATTCGTAGAAGTTCGTTGTCGGTCGTTTCACACAGTTTTTATTACAGAGGCCCGCCAGCTCACTGACCAAACACGTTGAGCTACCGTGCAGGCACGGAAGGTGGTTACTAATATTGTTGTTGCAAGACGTATTACTTTATACGTTGTTACTGTTATTTGATGCCGTACTAAACGTCAGAGGGAAGTTCGTCAGAAGTTATGAGTGGTAAAGTTCGGCGTCTTTCTCTTAGATAGGGGATTGCCACACGGCGCAAGTCGAGAGAAATGGTTTGCGGGTTACGCGTCTACTTTGAAATCGAAGAACTTAATGGTGGTTTCGTTAATAATATTATCGACATAACTGCGGCAGCTTTGAATACAAACAGAAATTCTACTCAGAAGATTGGCAAGGAGAAGTTAGAGAAAGAAAAGGAAGCTAGAAAACACCGAAGCTTGAAACTCTGGGGAGAAAACGTTGTGTGGATAAGAGTATTACCAACACAGAATCATTTGCTGAGGACGCGATTCCTCGTCATACTCAAGAATGTTATAGCAGAAAGAAACATCCGACATTTAGTCAGTTATTTGTCACCCTTAAGGAATCAGGCCTCTTTCACGGAAGTCGCACATTGTTATTCACAGTCTTTAACCTAACACATTACCACTGCTATTTCAATCCGTTAGAGGTAATATAGGCCCGAATTAAAGGTTACGTTAGCAGAAATAATAACAAATTTACACTTTTTTACCAACGAGAGTGATGTCAGAGTAGTTCCATTATCACCACAGAAATGGATAGGTGGACTGAGCTGCATATTTGATGTAGCTTTATAATGAAATATTTTCGTGAGTTTCAATAAGAAGCTCTTATCAGCAACTAAGTTCAGATGAAGTTCGTGTCATGACTTCAGCAAATATCACACAAAATAAATACCCCTATTTTCATTATAATTAGCTCAATACTGAAGTTCTGTTTTTTTTAATCACTTTCGTTCTTTCTTCCAGTACTGGTTGGCCTGTTATAGATAAGTTCTCTCATGGCGCTAAACACATATAAAATTATCTTTTGTTCTGTTAGAAATAATTAGGTGGATCAGAAAACTTAATAACAAGTTATTATAAAGCTAGCGATCCGTCACCATACGGGCGACCGCTTGACTCGCTAGCAAATGACTCTGCGCCATATTTAATAGCGGATGATTGTGCGGCGTATTTAAGTGACATTATCTCGTGTTAGGAAACACTGACAGAGTTCCTGTTTGAAGTAGATGAAAATCTGTTGTATTGTTAAAATTTAATTCGCTTAATGTGATCACCTAACTTCAATAACAAAAAAGTTTCCTGGATGTCGAAAATTTGGTAACGTCGTTAGAAAATGCATTTTCGTAAACTGTAAGTACACCGTCTTAATAATTTGTTGCCGCAAAAAAAACAAACTAAAATGGACTCATAGTGTAGCTTCTCCAGAGCACATTGATGCCAGTTCCACATTTATACAGGGAATGGTTTGCGAGTTTAAGCGAGTTGAATGAAATGAAACATTGCGCTGGAGTTTCGTGCGGGTCGTGGCATCTTGACTACGCACCTCCAGGTGTTCCTGCCAAACTGTCCACCCTAGAAGTAATTTTGAACAAACGACAGCCTGAAATACATAGCGGGGAAAGCGGAGCACTATTAACATTTTTGTCATACAAAAAACCTGTTTCTTTTATCTCCTGCGAACACTCTAAAGTTTTGCATATGTAGTTATTTTACACCCTATACGGGGATGTTTCATGATGATGTTACAGACTTTCAGGGATGATGGTAAGGGGTAAATATATCAGTTGGAGGTAAGGGACCCTGGCCCGGGAACGATCAAGTCGAAAGTGATTACCGAAAATCGTCCCTACATCTCCGAGAGTGGAATACGTGTACTGCGACTGATGCTAAGATTGTAGGAGGGAGGGGGGGGGGACGCTTTAAGAGGTGATAGTATGGACCAAAATAAGAAAAAAATGTCAGGTAGACATGGGCTTTAAAATGCATAACTTAAGAGCTACGGTCAGTTGTTCAGTAGAAAAGATGTCTTCCATAGTAGCTCTTAAGGTATGCATTTTAAAGCCCAAGCTCAAGAGAAACACATTACTTGTTTTGGTGCATACTACACCTGAAAATTGCCTACCCTGCAGTATTAGCAACAGCCATAGCGATACATGTATTCCACTGTCAGAGGTATCAGAACGATTTTCGCTTATAACTCACGCCTCAGTCGTTTCCAGACCAGGGCCCCTTAGGGGACATCAATTGATTACGTGAGTTCAAAATCAAGGGCGAGCGGTCCGGCAAAATCTCATGAAATCTCATTTAAAGAGGAGGAGGGGTCAATTGAAATCTCCCCTAACTATTTAATTCAGAGAATATGCCTTATAATAACGGATAGTATTTTGTTTTATATAATTAATCCCGAGCATAGACAGTATTAAAGTGCCCACCAATCATTATGGCCTCTCTGACCTGAAATAAAAGCTTTACACATGTGTACGCCGGGGATTCCCCGATTTGAAACAAGTGCCGCACACGTGTCAAATTTCATTTGGGCAGTTCTCTGCCACGCCGGTCGCAATTACTGCGTGTCAGTCAGTGATATTCTGCAACACATATAAACCCGATATTATTGTGTTCAACATGAATTGTGTCAAAACTTTTACAGCGGCGTGACGACAAGTCGAAATACACGTGCTAGCAAAATGTTAATCGTTTGTGGAAGGAATCTAAGCTGAAGTTCACCGACAAGAATACTGTTAGCAATCATATATATCAAGAGATTGAAAAGCCACTAATCATACGGTTCTAAAGAAAGTAAAAACAATGTTATCTTTTATCTGAAAGGTAAGTAAAAGTTCAATGGCATTTAATGTACATAATACGAGGGGCGTTCAATAATTAATGCAACACTTTTTTTTCGAAAGCAGGTTGATTTTATTCAGGATTCCAGTACGCCATATTATTCCCCACACTTCAACCTGTAAACCCTATTGTTCAACATAATCTCTGTTAAACGCGACGGCCTTACTACGCCTTGTTGGAAGGGTCTGTATTTCCGCATGGTACCACTCTACTGGTTGACGTCGCAGCCAACGTTTCCTACATCAATAACCTCCGCATCATCCGCGCACTGCTTCCCCGCGGAGTGCATCCTTCATTGAGTCAAACAGAACGGCTACTCAAGTAACAGAGATTGAGGTCTAAAAAGAAATAGATCGACTCGTGTCTAGTTGTATTCAACATGTACAGTGGCGTAGGGTCGCGCGGAGTGGCCGTACGGGTTTGAGGCGCCATGTCACGGACTGCGCAGCCTCTCCCGCCGGAGGTTCGAGTCCTCCCTCGGGCATGGGTGTGTGTGTGTTGTTCTTAGCATAAGTTAGTTTAAGTAGTGTGTAAGTCTAGGCCTCTTCATCGGCTTCATTTCCACTTTCTTGCATGGGAAAAAAGGCTCATAATTTTTCAAACTGTGCCTAAATTCTCATTATACGTCAAGAATTATTAGTCAGATGTACATGTCCTACATAAAAAGTTTATTATGTTACATCAGTTATATTCCATGGGTACCGCAACGAGATGTCTCTGGGATGTGGAAAGATGACAAAAACGTACATTTCGTTTAAATTCAACAGAGTGAAATGACTTGTTGCTGTTGTTCTTCTTGTGGTCAGCAATCGAGAGGCTGGTTAGTAGCAGTTCTCAAAGCTACTCCGTCCTGTGCAGTCCCCTTCACCACCGAATAATTACTGCAACCTACATCCATTTGAATCTGCTCACTGTATTCATCTCTTGCTCTCTCTTTACAAGTTTTGCTTGCACACTTCGCTCCAATACTAAATTTATGATTCCTTGATGCCTCAGAATCTGCCCTATCAACTAATCCCTTCTTTTGGTCAACCTGTGCCAAAAGTTCTTTTCTCCCCGATCCTGTTCATCACTTCCTCAATAGTTACGAGTTCTATCTATCTGATATGAAGCATTCTTCTGTAATACCACATATCAAAAGTTCTATTCTCTTCTCTTCTGAACTGCTTAACGTCCACGTTTCATTTCCGAGCAAGGCTATACTCCACACCAATGCCTTCAGAAAAGACTTCCTAACACTCAAATTTATATTAGATTTTAACAAATATCCCTTCTTCAGATACACTTTTTGGCCATTGCCAGTCTCCATTTTATATCCTCTCCACTTCGGCCATCATTAGTTATTGTGCTGTCGAAACAGCAAAACTCATGTACTTCTTTTAGTGTCTCGTGTCCTAATCTAATTCCCTAAATTAATTCGACTACATTACATCACACTTACTACGCTTTTGTTCATGTTCGTCTTATATTCCCCTTTCAAGACATTGTCCATTCCGTATAACTCCTCTTCCAAGTTCTTTGTTGTCTCTGGCAGAATTACAATGTGATCGAAAAACCTCAAAGTTTTTATATCTTCTAAAAGAATTTCTGTTTCTTCTCCTAATTTTTCTTTAGTTTGCTTTACTGCCTGCTCCATGTACAGACAGTATACTGAGGTGACAAAAGTCATGACATAGCGATATGCACAGATACAAATGGCAGCAGTATCGCGTACAGAAGGTATAAAATTGCAGTCCACTGGGGGAGCTGTCATTTGTACTCGGGCACTTCATGTGAAAAGATTTCTGACATGACACCATGTCAGAATACCAAATTTCAGGCATTACCTCTCACCAAGCACAACGCAGTGGCCGACGGCCTACACTTGACGACCGAGAGCAACGGCTTTTGCGTAGAGTTGTCGGTGCTAACAGACAACCAACACTGCGTGAAATAACCGCAGAAATCAATATGGGACGTACGACGAACGTATCCGTTAGGATAGCGTGTCGAATTTTGGCGTTAATGGGTTATGGCAGCAGACGAACGACGCACGTGCCTTTGTTAACAGCGCGGCATCGCCTGCAGCGCCTCTCCTGAGTTCGTGACTATATCGGTTGGACCCTAGACGACTGGAAAACTATGACCTGGTCAGTTGAGCCTCCTTATAGTTAGTCCGACCTGATGGTACCATTCGAGAGAGGCGCAGACCCTACGGAGCCATGGACCCAAGTTGTCAACAAGGTACTGTGCAAGCTGGTGGTGGCTTTTTGTGGTCCTCTGGTCCAACTGAACTGATCATTGACTGGAAATGGCCATGTCCGGCTACTTGGAGACCATTTGCAGCTGTTTATGGACTTCATGTTCCCAAACAAAGATGGAATTTTTATGGATGACAAAGCGCGATGTCATCGAGCCCCAATTGTTCACGACTGGTTTGAAGAACATTCTGGAGCATTCGAGCGAATGATTTGACCACTTAGATCACCAGACCTGTATCCTATTAAACATTTATGGTACACAATTGAGAGGTCAGTTCGTGCACAAAATCCTGCACCGCCAACACGTTCGCGATTATACAGGGTGGTCCATTGATAGTGACCGGGCCAAATATATCACGAAATAAGCATCAAACGAAAAAACTGCAAAGAACGAAACTCGTCTAGCTTGAAGGGGGAAACCAGATGGCGCTATGGTTGACCCGCTAGATGGCGCTGCCATAGGTCAAACGGATTTCAACTGTTTTTTTTTTATTTTAAATAGGAACCCTAATTTTTTTATTACATATTCATGTAGTACGTAAAGAAATATGAATGTTTTAGTAGGACCACTTTTTTCACTTTGTAATACATGGCACTGTAATAGGCACAAACGTATAAGTACGTGGTATCACGGAACATTCCGCCAGTGCGGACGGTATTTGCTTCGTGATATATTACCAGTGTTGAAATGGACAGTTTACCAATTGCGGAAAAGGTAGATATCGTGTTGATGTATGGCTATTGTGATCAAAATGCCCAACGGGCGTGTACTATGTATGCTGCTCGGTATCCTGGACGATATCATCCAAGCGTCCGGACCGTTACGTTGTTTAAGGAAACAGATAGTGTTCAGCCACATGTGAAAAGTCAACCACGACATGCAACAAATGATGATGCCCAAGTAGGCGTTTTAACTGCTGTCGCGGCTAATCCCCACATTAGTAGCAGACAAACTGCGCGAGAATCGGAAATCTCAAAAACGTCGGTGTTGAGAATGCTACATCAACATCGATTGCACCCGTACCATATTTCTATGCACGAGGAATTGCATGGCGACGACTTTGAACGTCGTGTACAGTTTTGCCACTGGGCACAAGAGAAATTACGGGACGATGACAGATTTTTTGCACGCGTTCTATTTACCAACGAAGCGTCATTCACCAACAGCGGTAGCGTAAACCGGCATAATATTCACTATTGGGCAACGGAAAATCAACGGTGGCTGCGACAAGTGGAACATCAACGGCCTTCGCCGGTTAATGTATGGTGCGGCATTATGGGAGGAAGGATAATTTGCCTCCATTTTATCGATGGCAATCTAAATGGTGCACTGTATGCTGATTTCCTACGTAATGTTCTACCGATGTTACTACAAGATGTTTGACTGCATAACAGAATAGCGATGTACTTCCAACATGGTGGATGTACGGCACATAGCTCGCGTGCGGTTGAAGCGGTATTGAATAGCATATTTCATGACAGGTGGATTGGTTGTCGAAGCACCATACCATGGCCAGCACGTTCATCGGATCTAACGTCCCCGGATTTCTCTCTGTGGGGAAAGTTGAAGGATATTTGCTATCGTAATACACCGACAACGCCTGACAACATGCGTCAGCGCATTGTCAGTGCATGTGCGAACATTACGTGAGGCGAACGACTCGCTGTTGAGGGGAATGTCGTTACACATATTGCAAAATGCATTGAGGTTGACGGACATCATTTTTAGCATTTATTGCATTAATGTGGTATTTACAGGTAATCACGCTGTAACAGCATGCGTTCTCAGAAATGATAAGTTCACAAAAGTACATGTATCACATTGGAACAACCGAAATAAATGTTCAAACGTACGTACGCTCTGTATTTTAACTTAAAAAACCTACCTGTTACCAACTGTTCGCCTAACATTGTGAGCCATATGTTTGTGACTATTACAGCGCCATCTATCACAAAGCGAGAAAAATGGTCCAACTAAAACATTCATATTTCTTTACGTACTGCACGAATATGTAATAAAAATGAGGGTTTCTATTTAAAAAAACGCAGTTGATATCTGTTTGACCTATGGCAGCGCCATCTAGCGGGCCAGCCATAGCGCCATCTGGTTTCCTCCTTCAAGTTTTTTCGTTTGACGCTTATTTAGTGAGATATTTGGCCCGTTCACGATCAATGGACCAGCCTGTAGACCGCTATAGAGGCAGCATGGCTCAGTATTTCTGCAGGGGACTTCCATCGACTTCGAGATACGCTACAACCCTGTCTCACTTCGTTCTCAACCACTGCTTCCCTCTCGTGTCCTTTGACCCTTATAAATGTCGTCAGGTTTCCGTACAAATTGTAAATAACCGTCCACTTCTTGTATTTTACCCCCGCTACCTTCAAAATTGCAAAGTGAGTATTCCAGTCAACATTGTCGAAAGTTTCCTCCAAGTCTACCAATGCTATAAACGTCGGTTTGCCTTTCTTTGACCTGTTTCCTAAAATAAGTCGTAGGGTCAGTATTGACTCACGCGTTCCAGTCGGTTTCCGAAACCCAAGCTGATCTTCCTCGTGGTCGGCTTCTACCAGTATTTCTATTCTTCTAGAAATAATTTGTGTCAGTATTTGGCACCCATGACTTATTAAACTGATAATTCAGTAATATTCACAACTGTCAGCAGCTGATTTCTTTGGAATTGTATTATTTCACTTATCATTATGAAGTGTAATTTTATTACAACAACAATGATAATTGAAACTTCCTGGCAGATTAGAACTGTGCGCCCGACCGAGACTCGATTACCAAATTACTTAAAATATTAATTTTAAGACTATATTCAAAGATGTGGAAAGAGTATCACAACAGAAACCTCTTTAATTCAGTCTTAAGCTCCAATAATTTACCTGCCAGACATTGAATATGCTGTGACTGGCTGTTGAAAATGCATGTGTATTTACGTGCTTTCTATTCTAATTATCCATGAAGTCTTTGTAGAGCTTCTTTTTGATATAATGTTGCAGATTTATTTTACACTACTACTTGAGAAAAGAGGGATGTTTGTGACAAAAACGGATAGTAGCGCCTAAATCTATTGTGAAGCAGCTGTTAAAACATCAATATGGGTTACGAGATCGTTGTAGATTTTCTAAGACTAACACCAGACGTAGTTCTTAAAACTCGTTTCTGCAGTCCGAAAATACCATCGTCGTAAGTTGCTTTTCCGCAAAAATTTTTCTGTAACTGATTAGTGAGTGGAATTATGCGGAGTACAGTGATTTCTTTATTTAAAATAAGCTGTAGCAGTAATCACGCGTACTGGTAAAGTAGATGAACTAAGGCGCTTCGTTAAGTCTAGGGTTTGCGTTTGCCACTTAAGGGTCTGATTTAACTACTTTCTCAAAACTGTTATCGAGTAACACATTGCGTACCAGTGAGAAACAAGCACTGCTGCTAAACATCAGCATATGATCGAAGATAATTAAGGAAAAATAAACTCTTTATTCTACGAAAAGCTTTGCTTGTTGCAGTCTCCTTCCCCCCCCCCCCCCCCCCTGCTCTCATTTGGTGTATACCTAAACAGCCGCGGTGTTCTAGAGCCATCATAGATAAAATGACAATTTGACAATTTCTGTTTTACGAAATCGATACCTCAATATCGTTTCCGGTGCGGCTCTGCAAAGTTTTCTACATTCAGTAAAGTAAGACTAAAGTATTTTCAAAAGTTTAAACTTTAACGCTTTTGTGTCCTCGTGGAAATGAGATAATTGGGGATGTGGTTCATGTTTTCGTCAGCAGTACAAAGCAAACGCAATTCGTGCATGGTGTTAACTTTAAATTAAATATGTTGCTCACAATGAGCTCTCTCTCTGTACGCGCTGTGCTAATTTCAATAAACATAAAAATAATATATACTGTTAGATGTGACCTGTTTAAGGAAAATAAACAGGGCTTTTGTGTCCATACAAAGCAAATTAAATTCGCGACAGCAGAGCGACAGCCTACGTTCTCGATTCTGTTTTCAGATGATTTTCAACAAAAATGGTTCAAATGGCTCTGAGCACTATGAGACTTAACTTCTGAGGTCATCAGTCCCATAGTACTTAGAACTACTTAAACCTAACTAACCTAAGGACATCACACACACCCATGCCCGAGGCAGGATTCGAACCTGCGACCGTAGCGGTCACGCGGTTCCAGACTGTAGAACCTAGAACCGCTCGGGCACCCCGCCGGCGATTCTCGACAAATAAATTAAAAGATGTATTGTCCACAACTCATAACACTGTGGAATTCTGTGATACGTATAGGTGTAAATTGAAGTTGAAATATACTTGCAATGGATAAAAATCTAGAACTTCTTGTGGTTCCACGGGGAACCATCATCTTCCACTCGGGAAATCCAGCTGCATCAGTTTCACAGTTAGTCATAGTTCATTGTAGATCCAGTGGGCAGAGAAATGTGCTCCTTTGTAAGAACAATGACAAAAACGACGTACAAAATTATAAAACTGTGTCCCTAAGGTTTGTAGAAGTCATAATATAAAGATCTATCTCGATAAGAAAAAAAATCATCTAAGTCAATGTAAGTTTGATGGAAAGGGCTGAAATGGAACACAATCCTAGTTCATCATACGTAAAGGTTTGTATTTTTTTACGTAAGTGAAATAGTAGGCAATGACTTGCCAGCTTTCGAAGTACGGTCGACGTCTATCACGCTAATTGGTTATAGCAAATCACGATCAAAAGGCGGGATAGTGTTCCTTGAAAGCAAAATTGACGCTAGGTCTATCTCAAGAAGCCCTGATGGCATCTTCACAGTGACAGTATAAGTGAACAATTTACCATCCAAAATGAATGAGGTTGTCAGATTGTTAGTTGCCAGCGTTGTGTCGTCCGAACAAGACACAGCCAGGGCAAAAGCACCACAGGCGCGATGATGCAGCTCACCATCACCATTCTGCAACTTTATTTGTTTATATTGTGTCTTCTCAGTAAACGAACACAAATCATAACAACAGACGTAAGTAAAACTACAACAAGCTTGATCGACCTGTTGCTGATGCCGAAAGAAAATTACACTGACAATGCTTCAACTCAACAATCAGAAATGCGTTATGTGAAATAGCAAACGCCGTTTTGTTGTACCGACTGGCTTACAAAACAGTAGGTTGAAATAAATCTGCTATTCAGTGAAGAAGTTGTCTGTTATGCACTAACCAATTTTCCCCTTACTCAGTCAACATGAATAATGCACAATACGGTTTGACAAATTAATGTGAAACATTAGTCCAGCTGTCCCCAGTGGTGTAAAATGCCTGGGATTTATAAGTTGGGGCAAATGCGCAGTATAAATGCCTGGGCAAATGGCCAAAATTCATAAAATCCCGGGTATTTATGCATTTTAAAGATTAATTGATAAACAGTGCTTATAAAAACTTTTAAACTGATATTTTGTAGTTAAAAGGTGCCTTGCAACACTACTTCTGTAGTGGTTGGATAACCATGTTGGAAAAGAAGCTGCTTGAAAGCTGTGGGAGAGCTATTAGTGGAAATAAATTGGACTATGAACGTAACATTTTGTATCTTTAATGAGGCCACTTTCTCAGGTAGTACATAATAAAAAAGAAAACACTGAAGTTTAAAAGTAATTTTTGAAATAAAATATAGTTTATATTACGTACCTAGCCTGTAGGTAGCATTTTTACTTTCCTGTACTACTACAAAAAAATTACAGCAAGAAAAGATTATTCATAATGATTTTTACTAGGAATCTCATGTTCCCATTCCGATTCCACGATTATCTAGGAATCGATTGTCTAGGAATCGACTATTATCGGAATCTAACGATTTCAGCGTCTTGGGCATCGAGTCTTTGTTGTTAAATCCTTTTTATGTTAGGGTTGTCATTTTATTTTCACAGCAGTGCAGTCATACGAAAGTTGATAAAGAAAGGAGCAGACTAGAAAACTACAGTATGTCTCAAACGTCGGTACATCTGACAATAAAGCAATATTGTTTTTCACTGAGAACAGTCTAATATTTAAAAATACATTTATCATCAAGAAACACATTCCAACTGTTTAATACATTCAGTAATAATTTTGCTATCAATAATCATTCTTCAATAATATTCAGAGATTTGACACGGATTATAAAGTGCGTTGCGTTACAAAGCGATGACCTAAGGACAAAGTTTTTATTCTGCTTATTACCTAAGTGTTCAACGGGGTCGGTGTGTGTGTGTGTGTGTGTGTGTGTGTGTGTGTGTGTGCGGGGCGGAGAGACCGAGCGTGAAGAGTAGCGCCGATAAAAAGAAACAGGGCATTGTAAATGATAAGCAGCTGTCAGCAACACGCGTCTGCTTTGGTACAGTACCTTGGTACATTCTAGCCGTAAAAACTTTAAAAGTATTTTTTTTATAAATGCCCAGATTTTGGGCATCTAAAACTGCACTGGCCAAATTCCTGGGCAAATGCCCATTTGTAAATGTCCAGCCCACTGGGCATTTGCCCGTCCGACATCATTAGTTGTCCCATATTCCGGAGGTAGTGCTTTGCAGTTGATATTGTTCTGCTCGTGCCCTATTTACACAACAATTCACATTACTTGATATGAACTATACGATATCCACTGCACTCAACACTATATTTGGTTATGTACACAACGTCTCAGGAAATCAGTTGTTAGCTGTCTTCGCTTCTGCGCTTCAAAATTAGCTTGATTTAAATATATTAGCGTTATCGCTGATGAGAAGTCATTAACGCGGTCAGAATGTATACAACTTCTTTCCTGAGTCAGTACCACCCCTAGCTTACTAAAATGTCTTTCCCTAGAGGCACTACTGGCATGTAAACGTAAAACCTCTTTGCTCAGTATCGAAAGCGCACTAGCATTTGCTTTCCAACATCAAAGAAGGTCTGAGAACTCGTCTTTTGGACTCTCCATGTTCATGTAGTTCTCGAGCTCATCTTTCGATTTTGAGATCGATGTTCGACGATTGTGAATTTTTTTGTGAGAGAGGTCAATAAATCTCCGGTTACATTCATATCAACAACATTATTTAATATTTATCGCACTTCTTTATGAATTTTTCCTGTTCTTCCTTCGGGAAGAACTAATAGTTCTTTGAAACAGGGTTGCAAGAACATTTCCACGTAATGAACGTCATGTAGTTCATTTGGGACTTACTGTTTTATAAACAGTTCTGCCCTTTCCTTTAGTTTGCACGCTGTCACATCGTCGGCTCCAGCTTGGTAGAGATCTAATAGTTTTAAAATCCATGGCACTACAATTGGTAGTGTTGGCTCATTTTCGCCTTCTAAATCAAACTTGGCCGCCTCGAAAACCTTCAGAAATTAAATAACGCTTTCCATAGTCGCACTATGGTACTACGTCATCATCACGTATTTGTCTGAATCGCACAAAACGGTCACTATATGGTCTTTCTGTGAATGAAATGAGTTCAACATCATTTACACACTGTTCCACCTAGTTTCTAGATTCTGACTTAAAGATTTTCTCTAATCTCGCTATCAAGCCTGCTCGTTTCATAGAGCCTGTTAGTTTACGTACGGTCAGGATGGAGTCATATACTACAGGGATCTCATCAGATTAAGAAAATTCCATTGAATGTGTGCCTCAGTGCTGCATTGATACAGTGCACCATGCACAGAAGGCTTTAGTCTGCTTCTAGAGCTCCTTGATGTTAACTCCCTGGTCTGTCTAAGTTCCGAGGAAGTTATCTGTAATTCTGCCGTTGCTTATATACAAGGTGTTCAAAAACAGGATCGAATATTTTGAGAGGTGCCAGTACTCATAGAAACAAGAAAAATACGTCCAATGAACATGGGTCCAGAAATGCGTACTTTCTGAGATAAGTCCAATAAACATGTGTACTTTCTGTGATCAACACGTGCCGGCCGGAGTAGCCGAGCAGTTCTAGGCCCTTCAGTCTGGAACCGCGCGACCGCTACTGTCGCAGGTTCGAATCCTGCCTCGGGCATGGATGTGTGTGATGTCCTTAGGTTAGTTAGGTTTAAGTAGTTCTAAGTTCTAGGGGACTGATGACCTCAGAAGTTAAGTCCCATAGTGCTCAGAGCCATTTGAACCATTTTTTGTGATAAACTCGTGTTTACAGGAGGTGTTCAAGTAGCGTCCATTCATTCATGACGATGCACCCCTCTGCCCTCTGGCGTAAGGAATGACGCATCCTTTGAAGTACACGCGGTTGTTGTTGTACCTGCTGGCACGCATTGGACGCCCGACCCTGTAGTGTCTGCACATCGTTGACTGGCGTGGCGTAGATCAATTTCTGCAAGTGTTCCTATAACCAAAAGTCTAGGGGATTGAGGCCTGAAGAACTAGCAGACCATGGTAAGCCCTGTCCCCCTCCCCACGACCAATTCAACGGTCCAGAAATGTCTTCGTCAGATGTTCGCGAACATTGTGACGATAGTGTGCTGGTGCGCCATATTGTACGATCCACATTTGTATTCGTTGCTGCAGTGGCACAGCCTCCAGTGAGGTAGGCAATGCATTAGTGAGAAAGTCCAGATAATGCGCCACAGTTAACCTTCGTGGTATCACGTGTGGCCTCCTAATATGTTAACTGAGAATCGGAGTTGATGCCCTCTTTCCTGAATTGCTTGCGGACTTACGTGGACCCTCCCTCATTGGTGAATAAAATCTTGGATGTGAACAGTAGATCTGCGGCACTCTTCTGCAACTGCCACTGGCAGAGCCGCCGTCTGCCACGATGAGCCTGTGGGGCCTTAGGGCCTGAACGCACTGTAGATGATTCGGGTACACCAATTGCTCAGGGAACACCCCCGGGTAAGAGAATGAGACACGCCCTCTGCCGCTGCTACTCGTCGTGCATTGGCCCCAGGTGGTTCTTCCACCGAACGCAGCACACGCTCCTCAACGTCAGGCGAGCGGACTGTGCGGGGCCTTCCACTGTCAGTCTTCCGAGGTACAAGGGTACCTGCGTTCCTCAGACATTGGAAAAGTCTGTCGCAAGGCTCGTCTGAGGGCACACTGCGCTGTGGATATTTTTCAGCGCAGGGGGCATGGGCTCGCAGGCGACGTCCATTTGCTAAACCGTAGCAGAATATCATATCCGTCATTTCACTCGTCGACTAGTAGGCTTCCGTTGTTAAGAAGTGACAGAGGAAAGAAAATGTAAATGAACTACACTACTGGCCATTAAAATTGCTACACCACGAAAAATGCAGATGGTAAACAGATATTCATTGGACAAATATATTATACTAGAACTGACATGTGATTACATTTTCACGCAATATGGGTGCATAGATCCTGAGAAATCAGTACCCAGAAAAACCACCTCTGGCCATAATAACGGCCTTGATACGCCTGGGCATTGAGTCAAACAGAGCTTGGATGGCGTGTACACGTACAGCTGCCCCTGCAGCTTCAACACGATACCACAGTTCATCAAGAGTAGTGACTGGCATATTGTGACGAGCCACTTGCTCGGCCACCATTGATCAGACGTTTTCACTTGGTGAGATCTGGAGAATGTGCTGGCCATGGCAGCAGTCGAGCATTTTCTGTATCCAGAAAGGCCCGTACAGGACCTGCAACATGCGGTCGTGCATTATCCTGCTTAAATGTGGGGTTTTCCAGGGATCGAATGTAGGGTAGAACCACGGGTCGTAACACATCTGAAATGTAACGTCCACTGTTTAAAGTGCCGTCAATGTGAACAAGAGGAGACCGAGACGTGTAATCAATGGCACCCCATATTATCACGCCGGGTGATACGCCAGTATGGTGATGACGAATATACGCTTCCAACGTGCGTTCACCGCGATGTCGCCAAACACGGATGCGACCATCATGATGCTGTAAACAGAACCTGGATTCATCCGAAAAATGACGTTTTCCCATTCGTGCACTCAGGTTCGTCGTTGAGTACACCATCGCAGGCGCTCCTGTCTGTGATGCAGCGTCAAGGGTAACCGCAGCCATGGTCTCCGAGCTGATAGTGCATCCTGCTGCAAACGTCGTCGAACTGTTAGTACAGATGGTTGTTGTCTTGCAAACATCCCCATCTGTTGACTCAGGAATCGAGACGTGGCTGCACGATCCGTTACAGCCATGCGGATAAGATGCCTGTCATCTCGACTGCTAGTGATACGAGGCCGTCGGGATCCAGCACGGCGTTTCGTATTACCCTCCTGAACCCACCGATTCCATATTCTGCTATCAGTCATTGGATCTCGACCAACGCGAGCAGCAATGTCGCGATACGATAAACCGCAATCGCGATAGGCTACAATCCGACCTTCATCAAACTCGGAAACGTGGTGGTACGCACTTCTCCTCCTTACACAAGGCATCATAACAACGTTTCACCAGGCAACGCCGGTCAACTGCTGTTTGTGTATGAGAAATCAGTTGGAAACTTCCCTCATGTCAGCACGTTGTAGGTGTCGCCACCGGCGCCAACATTGTGTGAATGCTCTGAAGAGCTAATCACTTGCATATCACAGCACCTACTTCCTGACGGTTAAATTTCGCGTCTGTAGAACGTCATCTTCGTGGTGTAGCAATTTTAATGGTCAGTAGTGTACATTATTTGTACATACAAACAGCGCAATAACAGTAAACACATATGTGATTCCGTATTCGGAAGAAGGTAAAACAGCATGATACGTACCCAGGGTTGACAGTACTGTACAATAAGGGACACGTACACGACGAAAACTAACGTAGCCTACAACACGTCTCGAGCCACACAACTGACTGCTGACTCCGTAATAGTAGGTAGATTACTGTGAGTAAGTACCAGCCGACACATCTGACGGAGCACCAAAGCAACGACTGTGCTAACATCCTCAACCAGACATCGTGTAGCCCATCCTATAAACACGTACTTATCTCGGAAAGTATGCGTTTCCAGATCCATATTTGCTGGACATATTTTTCTTGTTTCGAAGGGTACTACCACCTCTCGAAGCATTCGACACTTTTGTTCAACACCCTTTATTTTCGTGATAATGTGATCACCGTTCTTGGCAACATCAGCAAAACTTGTAGTTACACTGTTTTTCAGTTTCCATTTGTTGGTCGACTCATCAAAACAGCTGGATGTGACAGCCAAGTAATGTGTCTAACGATAGCTGTCTATCTACAGATCGCACGTCATTGAACATTGGATTTTTAACAATTGCGTCTTTTACTTGTGTAATAAGTTCACTCCTGACCAGGCAATTGCTTAATGTATCGTGCTAGCCGGCCGCGGTGGCCGTGCGGTTCTGGCGCTGCAGTCCGGAACCGGGAAGCTGCTACGGTCGCAGGTTCGAATCCTGCCTCGGGCATGGGTGTGTGTGATGTCCTTAGGGTGGTTAGGTTTAAGTAGTTCTAAGTTCTAGGGGACTTATGACCTAATATGTTGAGTCCCATAGTGCTCAGAGCAATTTGAGTCATTTTGTATCGTGCTACAGTCCTTGGAGAAGGCAGCGCTTCTTTACATAGCTTTGTCCATGTTTTGTCCCGGTATTTATCAGTTCTTCATTTAAGCCTGAGTCCCTCACCACATACAATCTGAAAAGGTCGGAGGTCTGTTGCACACATCAAAACGCATTTGTTCCGAGTAGATATTTTATCAGCACTGGTAGCTGCAACGCTTGACAAGTGTGACATTTATCTCTATTCATTCCAACTGTGCTTCCTTTATAAACAAGCAATATTCCACAATTTTCATTTCGTCACCGAACATAACCAGCTGGAATATGTGTATCTCTGTCAACAACCACCTGAAACAGTCGTAATAAACACATTCATGTATGTTTCATGAAAACAATCTGCTTGTAGTTAACGGACACAGCAAACGTGTCAGTTCATTAAAAATGCCACGAAAACGAAGCGATTCGACTAATCACGCCTCGCATTTTGAAGCTCTGTTCTTTAGTTATTTAGTAACCTTGGAAGGACTTACCTTGAATTCCTCCCAGCTACAACTACCACTATTACTCCCATTTTATTTAGCAGAATGTATGTTCCAGCAGCAAGTTTGTACAACATAGTATCTCTTATGATTGCAGTCGTTGCACAATGATCGTTATTGGACCTGGTTCCGAAACCGCTCATATTCAGTTCCGTGACAGTTCGCAGCCTGCCGCTGCGTTACGATAATGCGGTAGTTATTGCCTCGGGCCGGCACGCGTTCGGTTCGACAATTCTCGCGGCAGCTCTGTCTCGTAGAGTGGCGTCAGCCATCCCCACCCCACGCGCCTGTGCCGGCGATAATGGGTTGCGCACTCGGCGAGAAGCGAGCCACACTGAATCGCGTTTTAACGTGCTCTATTGCGAATGGTTTGCATTTCAGTGCCGCAAAAAAAAGTGAGGGTAGATAATTTGAGTGGTGTTTGTGTGCGAGAAGTACGTCTTTCTATCCGCAGCTTTTTAACAATTCTCACAGGACATATAACGTTTTATTGTTATAGTAATTAATGTGGACTAAATAGGGAATATCTCAAACATGTACCAACGACGATTTATAATTTCTTATGTGATACCAGTAGGAATTTTATAGTATACTATCGCTGTGTATCGTGTGTTCCTTTTTCGTCTTGTTTACTCGTTTTCGTATACTCTGATTGTAAATCTTGTTTCATGCCGAATCCGTCTTTTCTTAATCCTATGGAACTGAGTGAATGTCATCGTTGGCCGAGAGGCCCCATCTGGGGAAGTTCGGCCGCCAAGTGCAAGTCTTATTTCAGTCTACCCACATTGGCCCACTTGCGCGCCGGTGATGATGATGAAATGATGATGAGGACAACACAACACCCAGTACCCGAGCGGAGAAAATCTCCAACCTGACCGGGAATCGAGCCTGGGTCCGCTTGCATGGGAGGCGAGCACGTCACCACCCAGCTAAGCAGGCGGACTCTTAATCCTATGTTACATCGTAACAGGGTACACTTAAAATAATGTCTGCCATGAATTGTAGAAACCAATAACAATTGTAATATTCCATTTCTTGTGTTTGGACCGCTGTAAGGACACACTCCGAAAGTACGTCTTGAGCCCCGTTTAAGAAACGTCTATCACCAAGAGTCGGAAGTCGATTGTAGCTGGATCGTGATCTATCGAGACTGTGTTTTATCATTCTGCTCGCACTGTTCGCGATCCCACGACTGTTATGCTAACGTGGAGTCTATGCGTTCTGAAGGACAATACTCAGCACCATGCGGTATCTCAGTGACTAGCGCATAAGCGGACATACATACTGTACACTCGGCCGTGCAAGTTTGTACAGCCACGTCATGCACCTTAAGTCAAGAAACTGGTCTGTTTGCAACTACACACGCATACACACTGAAAATGTGGTGATGTATGGAGCACCAGGAACTGTCAGCATAGGGATCTTTCTTGCAACTTCCCTCGATACAGCAACAGAGAAGAGGCACGCCGGCAGAGGTGTGTCCAGTGACAAGACTGCACACGGTAGTGACAGCATATCTACTTTCAGCCGAGTTCAGCATCCAACATCACGATGGACGTCCGTGTATGGAACTTCCGAATAAAGCAGATGTTCCCAGATTGCATTTGTCATCATATGGGCCCAGTGGTATGGAGTGCCACTGTGTACACAACACGGTCACCTGCGCTTACGATAGCTTAATGTAATTCAAGGCTATATGTTACCATGCTGACCTGCACTACCTGGATACAGAAGATGTTCGACTGTTGTCCCGGTCAGCATGCTCTTCTGATCTGTCGCCCACAGAAAGCATCATGCTACGCATTGCCGACGGACTGGTTTGCCATCAGTTTCCAGCCATTACATTTCATGAACTCTGGTATAGAGTTAGGGCAGGATGGAATGACGTAGTTGTATCTGTTATCCCAGCTCGGTTTGACTCTATGTCTAGTTGTATTAGAGCTGTTGTTGCTGTTAGAAGTGGCAGAACTGTGCAGTATATTTGGGGGGTATATGGATATACCCCCTATCACTTAACAGTTTAATCACGTATTCCTCCCAGTATACTGTATACGCACTAACAAGTAAAATTTTGGTATTTGCTATTGTTCCTGGCATTGCAAGTTTAATGAAAAGTAGAGTGTAATGTTTCCTACGGCTCCTGTCTTGGTGGTCATTACTTTGTGTGAACTCTTGTTGCCATGCTGGTGATTGTTTCTGCATCAAGTCGAAATCACGGCCAGTTTCAAAGTGTACTTTTATCGATGTCAGTCACTCGGTGTCAATAAATTCCTGTCCACACATGGACTGAGCAAACGATTCTATTTTGTACAAATCTCCCAACTACGTTACTGTTTGAATAAAACATTACCACGACAGTACAAAACATATTCCAAAAATGGAGCCTCCTGCATTGTTTACCAAATAGTGACAGATCAGGGACACGGGCCGAAGTTGAAAAATCGGGACCAAAAAGAAAAAAAAAAAAAACGAAACAATGTCTGATGCAGAAGGAAAGAAGAAGGGGATTTGGCTTCCTTTCAATGAAGAAGTCATTGGGAGTGGAGCTCAGTCTCATATTGGAAGAATATGGAGGAGTAAATTAGCCGTGGCCACTTCAAAGAAACTAACCTGTCAATCATCTTAAGAAATTTAAGCGAAACGTGGAGAATCTGTATCTGGAGGCCGGATTGCTATGTGAACTCTTATATTCCGGAATGCGAGTACAATCCCTTAATCATAGCATCACCTTGCTCAGTATGTGGCATAGAGATATATCAGAGAACATGAAAGCGACACATAAGGAGCTTGTCTTGGACGTCACTCCAAACATAGGTTGGAGACAGGCCTCCTTCGAGAAAACCTGGGTTTATATTGTGGGGCATTCTCATCTGCAGCGCCATCGTTAGGGAGCTAGAAGACAGAACTCTCAGCTTGAAATGTGAAAACTGCAAACGAGTACTTATGATTTCAGACTCCATGGCAGAGGCTCTGTAAGTCAGATGCTATTAGACCATCTACAGAAAGTGAAGGTTGAAAGGTTACCGTTATGAGAAAAACATATGCTGGCGGGGTCACCTATACAAAACATTACTGTTGTTTACAGCTCAGGAGTAGGTGACCTCTATGATGTGTGGTGTAATTGGGTTTACAGGGGTCAGGAAGCCAGTAGTTTACTATCCTGGGTGGAGTAGCATTGGAGGGGCAGGTGGAAGTCTGTTTGTTGACCGACGTGGTTTCATGAAAACAGCATTGTTGACATTTATTTTATTTCACAGCAAACTACTACAGCTGTGATGTGCTCGGAGGTGAGAGTGCCCCCAAGGTGTACGCTGTGCGCTGTCTGTGAGAAGCCCTGCCGTCTGCCATCAGGAAGCAGCCTGTTGTCACCTGCACCTTGTCGTGTCACTTAGCTGGTGAAATGATGACTCCAGCTACTTCGCATCGGATGGTAGCCACACAGACTAGAGGCAGCGACGGAGATTGGGGCAGAGCGCGACATAGCGTGCAGAATCAAGCCGTGGACACAGCGTAGAGGAGCTGTTTCCCAGCAACAGTGCCTGCCTACACAAGCAGAGGCGAACAGCAGCAGAATATAACCGCATAAGGGAAGACAGCTGAGCAGCTTGCGTAGCCCATCCTCGAATCGTAGACCACCAGGGTAGGAGGGTGACAGTGACTGGAAGTAGGCCCACAGGTGGCCCATCGGTTCGAGGGTACTAAGTCATCAGCCTCAGACTTAACTGGCAGCGACTAGAAGTAGACCCATTTGTGGCTCACCAGCTGGAGGGCGCTAAGACACCAGCATGAGATTTAGTATGGCTGCCAGGCCCATGGCTAGCAGAGATCAAGTCCAATGGTGGCAGCTGGTTGGCTCCTGTTGACTCGAAGATCGGCGTGGACCTCTACTTGAAACTGGTGACTGTCAGATTGTGTGAATCTGTATAGAAATCTGGTGTTATTAATAAGGGCTTGGCTCATCCCTGTTTTGCCAAGGCATCAGTTTTCATCATGTAAGCCACAAGAGGACCACAGCTTGGTCGTCAAGCAATTTGGTATTTTATTCAGCCATATCAAGTACAATAGTTATGGCGCGACGTATCTCCTCTCTCGAGACGATCTGGAACACTGGATCACTGGTCATGGCAGTTCTCCAAAAATTGATGTACATCTTGCAAGTTGACAGCCACGTACAGTACATTCAGTTTTTCCCTTGCACTAGCTCAGCTAAAAATATTCAGCTTGGTTGTATTTTTAACTTAAAGGTTATTTTCTATGACGATTCCACTAAACTTTCCTCTTTTTCACACATCGTCATGAAAACGTCGTATAGTCACTTGCAAACTAGTAAAATAACACTACTACATTCTCCACTCGTGGCAAATGCTTTAGCACTTGTTTAACACAAATGGTCTCACTTCATTAACTCCTCATTCTCAGTATTCGTTTTTGCTTACCTGGAGACACTGGACCAAATCTTTATTTAACCAAATGGTTCAAATGGCTATGAGCACTATGGGACTTAACATCTATGGTCATCAGTCCCCTAGAACTTAGAACTACTTAAACCTAACTAACCTAAGGACAGCACACAACACCCAGCCATCACGAGGCAGAGAAAATCCCTGACCCCGTCGGGAATCGACCCCGGGAACCCGTGCGTGGGAAGCGAGAACGCTACCGCACGACCTTTATTTAACCAATCATTTTCAACAGTAAAAGTCTTATTCCACTATTCTGCTGACCTCCAATGCTCAGCATTTCTTTTTTGTCTATCCAGTCGCTTCTTTTTTCGCTGCTTTAGTACATCATCTGGAAGTTTGTCTTTGCAACAGTGCATCTTATGATTTCTCAGAAAACAGCACCTCTAAAACTATGCAAATCTATGCTCACACATAAACCACAACAGTGCTACCAAACACAATATGCTGACCCGCAGTTCCACTTATTCCCCCTACTTCAATGCTAATCACAGATTGACTTCTTCTGGCAATGCTATATTTCCTTGTGATACTAAACCACACAAACTGAGTCTTAGTGATTTTGACCAGAGTTGAATTTGTTTTTCCATCACGAGTGACGAACATTGCGGCAGTACATTACTTGTAGCACTTTTCCCCTGCTGGAACGATGTTCCCCTCGGGTCTACCGGAAGTTGCCGAAGAAAAATGTTTGCATGACGCTTCCTCTTACCTCCAGTACATGTTACATTGCATGTGTTCACTTCCGCGAACATACCAATCCTCAGGCACAGACTCCTGAAATTATTCAGCCTTGTTGACCTGATCAGTAGTCCAAAAAGCACTTTTCCTCTTTTGCAGGGCACTCTCACTTTTGATTCGGTGTAGGGAATACGATTTACGGCGATTTGACTACATACATTGTGATGAAATGGTGGGCAGCAGTTTATGGTCTTGTTTGCGTGCTCTACAGAGAGAAATACAGTAAGCTTTACCTGCCTTCAAAGGAACAGGGTGCCAACTTAAACGACTGCAGTAAAAGCACGGCATTGGTGGGGCAACAAAGCGTGTTTTTTCTGCGAAACGATGAAGAGACATTTCCAGACGGCCGCGTGCAGCGGTCGCATTGTGCAAAACACATTAGCTTTGGCGCCAGACGTCCAGGTATACGACCTAGCGCTGAAAAGTCGCCAATGCGCATTGCAAGCCTTGTTAGCGATCAAGCCGCCAAAAGAAATGTAAACGTTCTGAAAATTTCCATGGGACAGGGAAACTGGGACCCAGATGTCCAGACTCTGTTTCAAAGCATGTTTTGTCAATGCTAGTTTATGGCCGTTCTTTGTAAACTTTGAAATGGACGCAACAGGGGAGATAACAAGCTGTTTATGGAGGGCTGTGCTTCCACCCTGTATTGTGTTAGCAAAAGACACTGCAAGCGTGTGCAAAAGAGGCCGTGAAGCTGAATTGTTTTCCGTTTTCTGCCAATTAACTTTAAGTCTCTGATTGGTCAAATCGGTTTACTGTGCAAAGACCATTCACCGAGCTTAGAATGCTGGGCTCCAGCTCGTGATTGGCTTGTGTGAAAATGGGGGAAGTCAAAAAAGAGAAATGTGCTTTTGCAACCGAGCTGACGAGGAAATGGGGAGAAAGGGAGATCGGCACTCTTGTACAAGTCTCTTGTACTGGCGCTTCGCTAGTAAAGAACTGCAGGTCTCTACCTAAACGGTGAGACTTGTGTCCTTTGCTAGGGTGCGACTTAGAGCCTGTGCCACTCACCTTCTGAACCGTCAACGGTACTGCTTATATCATCATGGTCACAACGAGTGATGCGTGGGTGTACTTATTTGTCTTGAGTCGGCCGTTTAAACATTTGACGTATTCCGACACGCACTGTCGTGGCACGTAGTCAAATTGGTTTGGCAGACCAGCAAACGGGTCCACCTGCACACTGGAATCCGTCGGGGTTTCAGAGGCTCTTAGGGAAGTACCTGCATTCTGGATTAACCAAACGCGAGACCGCATACTTGCATTTTTCGGGAACGCGCATTTAATAACAGATTTCCGCCGTCCATGACTTCAGTCGCCGAACGCATCGTAGTGTGCCGCCTTGACCAGTAGGATGGTAAAGTATTCGCTGCTGCGACGTAGGGCTATAATATCTATTTCTCAGCACCCTGTTCTTTCGAACCATATTTTTCCTTTTTTTTGTATGGTAGAATATAGATGCTTGGTGGTGGCATAGTTTGATGCCATAACCTGGATTCACGTGCATGAAGTGAAATAAAGCGAGTAGTGTTCTGGTTAGTGTCGTGTGTCGATCCCCAGCAGATCACTTTGTCCACCATAGATCCCATTTTAGTAAGGCTTTTGTTAAATAAATATTTTTTGTATGATGTTTCTTTAATAATTTTGTTGTCTTGTCTTGTTTAAGATCAATAAATTGATTGTGAATTAGACTGCAACTTCTCCCTGAGTTCCGAATAACAGTTCCTTCGCATTTTTATGGCAGTGTAGATCAGAAACATAAGGAGTAGCTTTTTCATTTGGTGGCCACTGCGTGGATCTTTTACTCCATTAACAGTAATCTTCTTTCATGCCCTTCGAAAATAAACTCGTCTGTGTCAGTCCATTACCCACAACATTTGCAACACAATTAATGTTATTAATAAATTTCTTTGCAACCTCCGTAATATCTACAACAAAACTGCAGTCTGCAGTTTCTCTCTGCATGACACAAATACCATGAGCATATGCGCTTACCTGTAAATCTGGGTCACGCTCTAGGGTCTCCAAACAACACCCATTATAGCCCAGTGGGATAGATACCATTGTGCCTAAATCAATATCATCCATGTTGCTCTCTCATGCTCATTAACTCCAGTACAGCACAAATTTGCTTCGTCTGGCACTACAGCTAGTTCACATCCACCTTTTTCATAAGATACTGCAGCTGATAATTCTATGACACTCTCCTTCAATTCCACAAACACACTACTTTCTGCATCAACTAAACAAACATTGTTAATATCTTTCTCTTTAATTTCTGCTTTTGCACTAGAACCACTCTTTTTGTTGCTTTGAAGCCTCTCAAACCCTTATGTTCCTTACAATAGGAGAAACATACTTGTCCTCGCTTTTAGCCCACCATTCATCTAAATTTTTGTGCAATGTCTGCAGATACCTTGGAATAGCTCTGCAGCGCAAAGCTATGTTTTTTCCCTCAACCTTTATGTACTTAGCTATATTTTTCTGGTCTCCTCTTAACTCAGCTAACTGGGCTGCTAAAATTTGCAACATTTCTCCCAAGGTAGCCCAGTGTGGTATCGCCAGTGACACGAATAATCCTCTATCCAACAGGTACAGCAAAATAGAAGTTACAGGGGAGACAAAATCAAATAACATTTAAACGTAAAACTATTATAACAATTTCGACAAAACTCAGCTTCATCTTCTGAATCGATACACATGCTTAACATCTTAAACTTACAGACAATGAGCCACATTATCTGCCCATGATAAGATACATTGCCCATACTAACCAGGTGAAACTAACATTTGTACTTACACTGTCTGAAGTTACTTGCTACTCGCCACAAACGGGAACGGAATTAAAAGCCTTGTAGAAGACACACTGTGCTCTACATGATATATGCAGTGGAAAAAAAAAATTCTATGCTCACTATACTGTATGTCAACGAAGCTGCAAACTTGTAACAGTCGAGCCATATTCTCAAGGAATGACGGCCGCTGATGTTCCTCTGACACGGAAATGTAGAGGGGAAAATCCCATATCTGATACCATTTGTTGAGGCCAGTAGTGGATAACCTCTAGGGTGGGTGGTGAAACTGGGTTGTCAGAAATCGGGAAGGCAGTAGTGCATCTTCCCGGGCAGCGTAGTAGTGGAGTGGGGGATGGGTGTCTGTTTGTTGACTAACGTAGCATTATGAAATAAGTGTTGCTAAACATTCATTTTATTATGCAGCAAACTAATGCAGGGATGACATGCTGGAGACGCCAACGCCACCAAGGCTCCTCCTTGAGGAGGTGCTGCTATGAGCAAGTGTCCTGTTGTCACTGCCAGCCTGTAGCATCACTCAGCCTGTAAAATGATGACGCCAGTGACATGGCAAGAGGGCTCACACCCATCGCGGACAGCAGGCTGCGATAGCAGTGACACAGACCAGAGGTATCCACAAAGACTGGGGCAGGGCTCAACGGAACACGCAGAATTACGCCGTGGACCCAGTCTGGAGGTGAAGTCTATCAGCAACAGTGCCTGCCCACGTAAGTGAAGGCGAACAGCAGTAGAATTCACCTGCACAACCAAAGGCAGATGAACAGCCTGCTCGACTCCATTCTCGAACTGTAGACCACTAGGGGAGGAGGCTGGTAGCGAATGGAAGTAAGCCAGCTCGTTGGTCACTGACGCTAAGTTACCAGCATAAAAATTATTGTGGATGGTAGGGCTGCAGTTAGCAGACACCAATTTCGGTGCTAGTAGCTTGTTGACTAGTGTTGACGACTGAAGTGGACATCCCATTGAAACTGGTAGCTGTCAAACTGCATGCATCTGAATGAGAGGCTGTCCCAGATTTGTCACGACATAGATGCCTATCACGTAAGACACAACAGAGTTGCGACTTAATTGTCTAGCAATCAGATAACAAAGACATGAATGGTTTATTCATGATGAACATATGATTTGATTCAAACAGCAAAGAAACTACTCTTATCAACATAATGCGTGGGTAAGGTCAGGGAATGTTGACAAAGAAAACACGTGGTTTAGGATAGGAATCTCTCTATCACACTCGTTCGCTCATCAAATAAATCGAAATGAGAGTAATGTTTCACTACCGACAACCTGCATACTCGACAGTGAATTCTTAACTCAACCCAGAGCAAGTGCTCAACAGAGAAAAAATCTATTAAATTATGTGACCTCCAAACGAAGTACAATAATCACACATGTAAGTATTGATTCTATTCTACAATTTTAGATATTTCCAATGATTAACAAAACAAAGAATTGCGACACAGTCCGCTAGTTTACTGTACTCAATGGGAGCAATCACACATTACTAACTGTATTGGACGATAAAGTTTCTTTGTACAGAACACCATGTGGTAGCCAACACATAGACATAGAACTCCCTCTCACAAACACAAGAAAATGGTAAGTCCACATTTGAAATTAATCCTACTATAATTAGCATGTTTTCCCCAATATTCAAAATACTGAATAAAGATTGTCAAATACGTACATCACACACTATGTTAATTCAAATGCTTCCATCCACAGACTGTCCAAGAACACTTCCTGTTTTTACTCAGTCACAGCAGCAAAATGTGTTCGTACTGGAAGAGCGGAAACCGTCCTTTACTTACCCATGGTTGGGGTAGCCACTACAGATGGCCACAGCACCCGCATGCCAACCTAACAGTGACTATCTGTTCAGACACCTACCCTGATGGTCAAATTAAACGTCTCTGTCTTTCCACCTAACGTGCCACAACTCTGCAAAACAACACTAGCAAACAACAGATACGAGCCACCCTTAAGAAACCCATCTTCACTAATGTCAGTTATACATACTGAATGAAATAATAGGAAAAGGATGCTAGAACGACAAAGACGCATTAATATCAACGTAAATATCGAGAAGAAAACTTATTACTTCCTTTAGACAAGCACGCTACCTTCACAAACAAATAGCTTGTTTTAATGCGAAATAAGATAGATATGGAATAGTAGAAATATATATAGGAGATGGATATGTGAGATGGATATGTGAGATGGATATGTGAGATGGATGTGACAGATGCGCCTCATCACATCTCGTGAAAAGAAAAGTGTTGGGAACTAACCTTCCTGATTGGATATTAGGAGGAAAATGGTTCAAATGGCTCTGAGCACTATGGGACTTAACATCTATGGTCATCAGTCCCCTAGAACTTAGAACTACTTAAACATAACTAACCTAAGGACATCACACAACACCCAGTCATCACGAGGCAGAGAAAATCCCTGACCCCGCCGGGAATCGAACCCGGGAACCCGGGCGCGGGAAGCGAGAACGCTAGCGCACGACCACGAGCTGCGGACTATTAGGAGGAAATCATGCTAATTATGGTAGCAGTAATTTTGGATGTGAATTTACATTATTCTTGTGGTTTTGAAAGGGACTATTATGTGTTGGCTATCATGTGGTGTTCAGTACAAGAAACCATATTATCCAATCCATTTAGTAAAGTAAAATTGCTTTCAATGTGTAAAGTAAACTCACGGACCTCATCGACATTTATTCCCGCAAGATAGATACGTCTCTTATCACAATGCTTGCCTAAATTACAAGAATGAAGGGTCCCTCTACATGCCTCCCCTTCCAAGGACGTATTTCCATCATTAGCAGTAACCTTTTGTACGGTAGCCCAGGCTAGAACATAAAGAGCAGTAGTAACAACCTTTCAGATGACGACTCTACCCAGGATTGCTCAGTTCTCAATCAACAGTAATGTTTTATACGGGTGACCCTGCCAGAACATGTTTTTATCATAACATCAGCTATTTAAGACAGTCGAAAAATTTGCGAAAGTCAGATGTGTAACTGATGACCTGCAAAGTTCTGTGTAATTAGAAAATAAATAACAATTAATATAACATATGAGGTTAATAGTGCAATATGCGCAGCAAAGTTAGGGATATGTTGGTAGTTCTAGTTCGAGATGATGCAGCCTTGGCCATTTTCTTAAACTGCATATTTAGGTTATTTTATTATTAATAATGAGGGTTACATATTACATAGTGAAAACACGCTACTAAATTTTAAATATTATTTACGACAGCACAGTACCACACTATGTACGGTTTATTTTAGCACATAAGTTACACAGTGCACTGGATTATATTAGATTAGATTTACTTTTCTTTCTAACAGCAAGGAGAGCCTTAGTACGTAGAACATGTCAGAAAACAAGCATACACAATAGATATTTACAGACGAAACCAGATATGCTAATGGACCTTCCACAATCCCAAGTGAAATGGTCCATGTGGATGTAGAACGGGCAAAAGCAACATACTTTCACTTAAACGTTAATAGCACTTGTCACAACTGTGTATATGTTTAATACATTGAGGTGCACACGAGTAAGATAATTTTTAGGCTATTGTAGCTACGCATCATCAAAGAGAAAAATCATTTTACAGCATTTTCTTACAATGACCGCATTACTACACTAAAACCGTACAGAAGTCAGATTGTGCGTATTACTCCCATCATTTGATATTATTAATAACAGATACACATCAGTAGTTTCTTCTAAGAAATTCATCAATTAAGTAGAATCAGAAAATAAATAAAATAAAAAATAATATATGTGAGACATTTTTATTCCCCTGTGCAAATTAAGAAAGAGTTTTTAGCGTTGTACTTCAGTCTCCACTGATAATGATTATTATTTATCATTGTAGTAAAGTATTTGTGCATGTCGTTGTTTTAAAATGGAAATATACTGCTCCAAATGTTCATCAGAGGCTAAATGTCATTAGCATATTGTTTTTAATACAACAGTATTATTGGATCACTGCTTGTTATTTGTATCGTATAAGTTTCCAGGTTCTTTCAAACCGTTACTTGACGTTTTTAGCGACTCAGGTTTGGTGACTTTCAATATCATATTTAATGCTTTCCTTCGGATAACAGCATTTCAAAATTGAATATAAACATTTCAAGGGATATGCTAAAGCTATTTCTTGCGTTGGTACCCTGTGAATAGCAATTCGAACCCGAATAAATATCCTGGAGGTGTTCTGGAAAACAAACTACCCGCCTGATAACAATGACTCATCTTAATACCATCACCCATTGTGTTTGACAGCAAAGAACATGCTTCCCCTTTCCAGGAATCATTTCTCCATTTGACTACTAGTACGCTAGCAATTGCGGAATTTGTGATAAAATGACACCCAGCCGTGTCTCTGTCACGAAAATCGGGCGTTGCTAGAGTGTTATAAACGGATCATTATTGCGAGACAGATGAATAGCATTTGTGGAAAATCATGGTTTGCACACAAGCGCATTGTCATTTGATTAAACAGCCAGTTTCAGGCAGAAACGGACTATACTCGGGTATAATGGACATTATTAATTAGATACGTGAGAAATCATAGCTATTAACAAGCACCATGCCATAAACCAACGTATTAACTCCAAATATTGTGCTGGAGTACACACAGTATGCAGTTGGTAATGTGGCGAAGCACGTGGTAAAACTCAAGACCCAAGGTTCAATACTGTATATACATCAGTATTGCTGTTGGATTTAACATGTTTGTTCATGGCATGATGCTAACCCCATGAGACACTGAAGAGGTGTCTCGCATGTAATTCATGACATTGGTGCAAAGTCTGGTGCCCAGGAAAAATAGACCATTGCCTCTTCTTGCTGGCCCAACACTGGACAAGAAAATTGCTACCCGTACTATGTGTACACCTATGATTATACTGCGCAAACCACCGTACAGTGTGTGGCGAAGGGTACATAGGGCATCAGAATTATTTTCCCTCTTTCTCATCCATTGGCTGATGATACACAGGACGCAAGGTTTTTTTTCTGTCAGTCTGCATACGATTTTATCCTCATTCTGCGAGTACAAAGTGGATTAAGTAATATGTTTCTTGACTGGAACTGGTGAGGATACTTCAGCACCTCCTCCCTCGGGTTAGTGACTCAGACACAGAAACGATTCGGCAAACCTTTGCAAGCGTTATACCACTATACAGACCAGAATACTGTTGAAACAAGTGCAAAAAATTGTGATTTTAGTATTTCGGTAAATGGATAAGAATGATAAACTGAGCTGCAAAATGCGGTAAACTGCCTTTAAGCTTTAGAATAGTGATCATCAAACTGTTTTGCTCAAGTGCCAATTTTGACACAGTGGGGTGGCTCCTCGGCCCGAAATGAACCTGTATCGATCTTATAATTAATCGCCAACCTATGTGCCCCCCAAAAGACTGCTTTCATGGTGCGCTGATGAGTACTCATCGGTAAAAGTTGGCTCCATTAGGAATACTTCGTGTCGACTGTTCTGTGTTTCAGATTGCTGCCACCCTCAGCATGTGCTAATTGCCTGACGAAGCGTTGTTGTGTTACCTGTGTTAGTGGATGATTAATCACTTAATAAGATAACAGTAGTTGTACTTACATTTAAATGCATTATTCAGTATGAGACACAATCACAAATGTTTACTAAATGTTTCGAATGTCTTTCTTCTTCTACTCATTGTCTTGTATTGCGACAGCCTTGATTTAATTTCATATTGCTTGGTACAAATATGTACAGCATTTAAAGATGAACGTCTCTGCAATGCGTACCCACGAATCATGTCACTTCTGTTTGAAATTAATATCATAGCAGCTGCTTGGTACGAGTTGCGCACACGCGTGGATTGTCAGCACTGTAAGACAAACAAGAAACCTCCCTCTAACCCGCCGTGTCCGCGCCTCAGGTAAGCGACACACTTTACTTCGCTGACGGCCAAATTCACCAACATCTATTAAAATTAGACACATCTTAAGATATTTATGTTTCTTACTGAGGAGGAAAACTACAATCTTTAGAAGGTCTTAACGTAAGATGACCTTTTTGGATTCGGCTGTTGGTTGGCTGCTGGATGCATATTATTATAAAATGAGCCTGTGAAAACCGGGCCTCACGAATACTTGGTTGTCACAATACGCAGAACGTTTCCAGCTGTCATATACACTCTTGGAAATTGAAATAAGAACACCGTGAATTCATTGTCCCAGGAAGGGGAAACTTTATTGCCACATTCCTGGGGTCAGATACATCACATGATCACACTGACAGAACCACAGGCACATAGACACAGGCAACAGAGCATGCACAATGTCGGCACTAGTACAGTGTATATCCACCTTTCGCAGCAATGCAGGCTGCTATTCTCCCATGGAGACGATCGTAGAGATGCTGGATGTAGTCCTGTGGAACGGCTTGCCATGCCATTTCCACCTGGCGCCTCAGTTGGACCAGCGTTCGTGCTGGACGTGCAGACCGCGTGAGACGACGCTTCATCCAGTCCCAAACATGCTCAATGGGGGACAGATCCGGAGATCTTGCTGGCCAGGGTAGTTGACTTACACCTTCTAGAGCACGTTGGGTGGCACGGGATACATGCGGACGTGCATTGTCCTGTTAGAACAGCAAGTTCCCTTGCCGGTCTAGGAATGGTAGAACGATGGGTTCGATGACGGTTTGGATGTACCGTGCACTATTCAGTGTCCCCTCGACGATCAACAGTGGTGTACGGCCAGTGTAGGAGATCGCTCCCCACACCATGATGCCGGGTGTTGGCCCTGTGTGCCTCGGTCGTATGCAGTCCTGATTGTGGCGCTCACCTGCACGGCGCCAAACACGCATACGACCATCATTGGCACCAAGGCAGAAGCGACTCTCATCGATGAAGACGACACGTCTCCATTCGTCCCTCCATTCACGCCTGTCGCGACACCACTGGAGGCGGGCTGCACGATGTTGGGGCGTGAGCGGAAGACGGCCTAACGGTGTGCGGGACCGTAGCCCAGCTTCATGGAGACGGTTGCGAATGGTCCTCGCCGATACCCCAGGTGCAACAGTGTCCCTAATTTGCTGGGAAGTGGCGGTGCGGTCCCCTACGGCACTGCGTAGGATCCTACAGTCTTGGCGTGCATCCGTGCGTCGCTGCGGTCCGGTCCCTGGTCGACGGGCACGTGCACCTTCCGCCGACCACTGGCGACAACATCGATGTACTGTGGAGACCTCACGCCCCACGTGTTGAGCAATTCGGCGGTACGTCCACCCGGCCTCCCGCATGCCCACTATACGCCCTCGCTCAAAGTCCGTCAACTGCACATACGGTTCACGTCCACGCTGTCGCGGCATGCTACCAGTGTTAAAGACTGCGATGGAGCTCCGTATGCCACGGCAAACTGGCTGACACTGACGGCGGCGGTGCACAAATGCTGCGCAGCTAGCGCCATTCGACGGCCAACACCGCGGTTCCTGGTGTGTCCGCTGTGCCGTGCGTGTGATCATTGCTTGTACAGCCCTCTCGCAGTGTCCGGAGCAAGTATAGTGGGTCTGACACACCGGTGTCAATGTGTTCTTTTTTCCATTTCCAGGAGTGTAGTATGTAGTCTGACAAATTTTTGTGTTACGTAAGAAACAATCCACATGGACAAATAAAACTAGTCTGTTTAAATATAATAATGTTGAAATGTTTTATGATATCAAAGAATGTATTGATTATATTTTAAAGGATTCACTGCTAACATGAAAAGTTTAGGCTTGCAGAAGGAAAAATGTCACATCTCTTTATGTATTTATTCTTCAGGGGAATATGAATTTAGAAAAATTTCATGTGCCGAAGCTGCTGCACGTTCATAATAAGTCAAGATACGAAAATTGTCGTATGCATCTCAACTAACTGTCTTATAATTGACATGCAAGATAGACGGCAAATAAATTCTGAACGACCCATGTCTCCTAATTAAAAATAGGAGTTTATTTTGATTTGTAACTATTTATAAGAATTTAGTTGATATTTATTCTGTACTCAGAGAGTATGTACAGAAAAACAAAGAAGAAACCTAATGCCAATTAACTCTTTGCAGCAGTGAGCTTTCAACTGGATTTTAAGTAGTACTTTGGAGACAGAGCGACACAAGCAAGAGAGTGGAAGAAAACACGCTAATCTAGTTTATAGCTGGCTCCATAAAATGGCTATAACAATCTAATGTGGACTGGGATGTAATGTGGCGTTGAAAAATCTTACAATCACATTAATGTCTACATCTACATCTACATTTATACTCCGCAAGCCACCCAACGGTGTGTGGCGGAGGGCGCTTTACGTGCCACCAGGAATTATTGGTCAAGAAATTTCGTCCATGGCGTTATTCGCACATGCGACGTCGTTTCTAAATGCACCTCTCGAACTTCTCCTCAATCATCATAAAACTCTTTCTGAGAATAGACTTGGAGAAGCTTTTAGCTTTTCAACTAACTCTAACTCGCATCTTGCGTAGGGGCGGCCACTCCGTTAAGACCCCCTAGAAATGTATGCTACTCTACGTTGTAAGACAAACCCTGTAATAAGTCCAAGAGCCAGAAAATATCTCTTGTATCTGTGCCAAATTCCTTTTCTCTCTCAAGGCAACCCCATACACTCCTACAGTTCTCGTAATCTAAAATAAAACGGATCTTAATAAAAACATGTGATGAATTAGAATTTCAGTTATGCGTAAAGACATAAAGGAGCTTTAATGTGTGATAGTCAAAATCAGATGTTCAAATGTGTGTGAAATCTAATGGGACTTAACTGCTAAGGTCATCAGTCCCTAAGCTTACACACTACTTAACCTAAATTGTCCTAAGGACAAACGCACACACCCATGCCCGAGGGAGGACTCGAACCTCCGCCGGGACCATCCGCACAGTCCATGTCTGCAGCGCTCCAGACCGCTCCGCTAATCCCGCGCGGCGTGTGATACTCCATCGCCAAGTTCGCCGAGTGGCAATAACAATGCAGCTAGATGCCTCGACCGCCGCTGTGATGTGCTTAAAGCGCTTTTCGTAGTTGGATTTCCACTCTCTCCAGAGCGAAGTCGCACGGTTAACGCTATCGCTACCGCGAAATGCAGTCGCCGTAGGCCACGCCTGTCGCCGACCACAGAAGCATTTACTGTGAGAGGACGGCTATTGTCGACTACTGCGTGCTCTCGCCTCTGTTCTGTCTTCTCCACGCGCTCCAGAGCAGTTGTGCCACTTTCTCGGAATTGCCATTCCCTCGCTTGCCCCAGTTTCCCTTACGATAATTGCGAAGTACTTTGCTTCTCCCACCGGTGGCTTGATAGCTTCCGAAAAGTTTCCTGTCTGTTACGAGTCTTACTTGAATACCTTTCTCTTTTCATAGACTCTCGATCTTAATTATTTACTTATCTCTTTTCGAACTACACAGAATCATATTTTTGTTATGCCCCTTGCGAACTTTTAGCTACTTTCAAAACGTCCCAGAGCTCAACTATGAAACATAATTTGCTAATAAAAAGCGCACTTCCGTTGCATTTCCCGCAGTTGCAATAAGGTTTGTTACCAAATAACTTACGGAAATGCAGCCGGGTGCAATGTATACACCAGGAGAAACTCAGGTCTCACAAGAAAAGGTCACGATAAGTTGTCGCGAAAATTACATTCGTACATAGCTCAATTAATAGAGCAACAAGATATACATATGCGATAAAAATTGTAGCCGCTGTGGACAGGAGATGTCAGTCGTAAAATTTACGTTGAGAATACTGTAAGTATGAATGATTCACTACGCAAATGCGTTTTTTGGGACAAATAGTCAATAATATTGAGAGGCACCCACATGCCTTGCTCATACTGTGGCATCAAGCAGTCAGGCCTGCAAGATGAGTGGTCTGCCAAGCGAGTGGATTCATTCTTATTTATCGAGTAACATGAACTCTCGTACTCACAATTTAGTTACAAATTATCCTCCTGTATGAATAATACGCAACGGAAACACGCATCTGACTATCAGTAATTTACAGAACTCCGACTGTTCACTACGCACTGGCAATACCACATTTTCTTTCCTTTTTATTTAACGGCTTTTATCAACACGTGGCCATCGCACTGAATATGAGTGGCGCACACATTATAAATTCTGGATATCATGACAACATACAATTCGAAGGAAAAGGCCACCAATCTTTTTCTTTTCACTATCTTATTTATTCCGATAAATTCTATAACCTAAACACACAAATTCTATAACCTACAACAATAACACATGAGAAATTCCGCCCAGTGGGCATGGCTTAACATTGGTGATTCTCTACCTTATGGTCTCGTAATTATTTAACGCTACAGTGCACTTTCTGGATAGGATGGTGGATCTTTTATTATTTCTCACACTTCGACTCTCACAATCATCATCACGAAACTTTCCTCCAGACCGAGCAGTACAAAAGGAACGCGCATAACCCACTAATCTTTTGAAACTACCTCGCTACTCTCCCATGCAAACCACACATACCCAAATTACATGACATACACCACACTACAATATGAAATACTACACAGGGAATAGTCACAACATTATCACTATCAGCTTTCCCACTTCAATTAATATTTATCCCAGTTTCACACGACACTGCCCCACTTTGTAATTCTACTTTCCTACTATGAACTCTGGAGATATATGCACGTCTTCCTGTGCAATGCAAGCCAAGTGGCGTTGCTGGATAGACGGCCGACTCACCTTGCTTCTCTCTCAGAGTTTGAATCTAGCGTCACACGGAATCATATCACGCAAAGTAATATTAAGAACGTATTCATCACACACGCGAGTCCTCAACTGATACCATGGACGAGTACTTCTCTTTATCTTTTGTCTCATACACAGTTTGAGACTCACACAGTACTCACCACGTGGAACTACTCGTCTCTAATTTCAAGTCCTGCACACGCCATTTCTTAAATATTTCAACTTATGGTACACACACTAGTAACTCAGCTTAACTTAAGCACACGGAAGTATTTCAACTTATTGCTACATGTGGTTTCATTGTGACCGTTGGTCACTTCCGAAGATTACTACAATCCCATTAATATTACCTGCCTGACATTTAATTCTCCCCACAAAAGTTCCTGAAATAGAGAAATTATTATTTCAAACTACTCTTAAATATTCCACATACATACGATGTCTCCACTCTTTTGTCTTTATGGAGCACAACTAAGACAGGTCTTAACAGCACAAGATCCAGCGGCAGAGTGCTGAAACATGGCCGTTCTTCAGGTCCTCTCGCACCTCTGCTGAAGTGGGGGAGCACCTTGCTACCGTATTGGTCAGCCATATTTCAGGCGCTCAAAGCTCAGGTATATATCATCTCTTTGGTCCCACCAAAGGTGGCCAAAGGATCGTCTCAAAGATGATCACATATTCACATTCACTATCTGCGGTTAGCAGACGACCATACATTCATTCATTTCACAGATCTCACCAAACTGGATGTAGGGAGCTATTTTGTGAGAGTGCACATGTGATCAATTAAATAAATAAATAGTCATTCTTTCCCACACTGGTATCCGGCTTCGCTGTATTAATTGAAATTGAGTTATTTTTTAAAAAAAGTGTTGTTCTGCCAAAAATAATGAAGTATGTAGTACCTATTTTCAATATCGGACGGTACTGTACCCTTTCAATATGACATGAAACACTATTACAGTGTTTACGTGACTACACTATTGGAGGCGAGAAATATGAAGTCAGCAATAAAACATGGTCAATGTGTAGACAGTTCTCTCAGCGTGCACATACGATGAAAGCAGGTCAGTCACAGTTCTTATGGAAACATCCCTCAGTTAATCCTTCTTCGAAGCAGTACTCCCAAGGTGTTTGAAATACCCTTTTTGGTGTACACACAGAAAAAATGCAAATCTGATTAAATTGGAGAATTTTGCCGCCGAGAACTAGAAATACACAAACGACTGAAGGCGAAATAAGTGGTCTGTGTGCCATATGTTAACGTCGTTGTCAGAAAATACCGTAACTGTATCTGCGATAAATTTCACAAAGTTTTTGTGTGGTCGCAAGAAGGAAACGTCGGCATGTTGCTCAGTGCCTGTGCACTTTGCTGACATCAGCATCTTGATGAATTCAGCGCCTTCAAGTACTGATGAGTTGCAGTTATAGTTCCTCATCTCTACTGGCTGTCCAGGAGTCAACCAAGACAAGGTTTTTCCTCGTATATGTGGCCACATTTCTTGTTCTAGGAAGACACTTAAAACCTTCTTCGTCCTTTTAGAAGATTTCCTAGCAAATGCCTTGGTGTTCGGTGATTTTTTCATATACTACTGGCCATTAAAATTGCTAAACCACGAAGATGACGTGCTACAGACGCGAAATTTAACCGACAGGAAGAAGATGCTGTGATATGCAAATGATTAGCTTTTCAGAGCACTCACACAAGGTTGGCGCCGGTGGAGACACCTACAACGCGCTGACATGAGGAACATTTCCAACCGATTTCTTATACACAAACAGCAGTTGACCGGCGTTGCCTGGTGAAACGTTGTTGCGATGCCTCGTGTAAGGAGGAGAAATGCGTACCATCACGTTTCCGACTTTGATAAAGGTCGGATTGTAGCCTATCGCGATTGCGGTTTATCGTATCGCGACATTGCTGCGTTGGTCGAGGTCCAATGACTGTTAGCAGAAAATGGAATCGGTGGGTTCAGGAGGGTAATACGGAACGCCGTGCTGGATCCCAACGGCCTCGTGTCACTAGCAGTCGAGATGACATGCATCGTATCCGCATGGCTGTAACGGATCGTGCAGCCACGTCTCGATTCCTGAGTCACCAGATGGGGACGTTTGCAAGACAACAACGATCTGCACGAACAGTTCGACGACGTTTGCAGCAGCATGGTCTATCAGCTCGGAGACCATGGCTGCGGTTACCCTTGACGCTGCATCACAGACAGGAGCACCTGCGATGGTGTACTCAACGACGAACCTGTGTGCACGAATGGGAAAACGTCATTTTTTCGGATGAATCCAGGTTCTGTTTACAGCATCATGATGGTCGCATCCGTGTTTGGCGGCATCGCGGCGAACGCACATTGGAAGCGTGTATTTGTCATCACCATGCTGGGGTATGAGAATTCAGAATGGAGCTGATCCTCGTGCACTGCAATCAGGTTCTCTAAGCTTCGTGGCAAAGAATCAAAGAGGACCTAGGTATATTTCTGAACAATCTTAGTCCATGCAGTTGGCATGCTAGTTCACAATGCATCAACAACGGTTGATGGTGTCAGTGAGAAACAAGATGGCGACTATCCACATCCCAGACATATTCTTTGTGCAACACATAGGGCAGACATGTAGGCCAGAGAAGTTGTAGGACCCGTGGTTCTTCGAAGAAAGATTGCCACGCTAGCGAAGCACTGTACGAATAAAAATATGGCATGTGTAGTTGTCTGAAGTATGTATAGTTGACTGGGCTCAAGAACCTTCCACATGTTGGGTCCCCCAAAATCATGAAACCCCGTGTTTGCCTGCTATGTAACTAAAAAAATGCCGGTTGACATATTGGGAACACCGTACTACCGCCTAATACGTTTGCAGCCATCAATATAGGATTGATTTTAGCGAATCACGTCCAAAGACGTCAAAGTTTGACATACAGAACGCCAGCAGCAGTGTTCACTTGTTCAGTACCAGCGTAGGCGTTTACAATTTCTAGAAACGTGAAGCCGATGCAGTGAAATGGGTATCAGTGTTACAGATCGCAACAGACCGCGTCGAATCGACACAGTCAGGTCCACATCCGATACTGTTCTCCAGCGTCGAGACAACGTTGTGGACGAAGCGTTATTGTCCGTTACGGCCAAGCAGATCAGATGGTTAGGATCCCATGCTGTGGTCTCATTGAGAGATCCAGTATTCACTCGTAGCTGCGTAGGATCCTTCTCTGCCATTAGTTCCAATGCGGACGGCTATTTCGTAGCGCACGTTGTAAGAGCCGACAAATCCATTGCAGTGAGGCCAACTATTCTGCTACATTCACCACTAGTTGCTAATAAGCTTTTCTGCATACCTTCCGAGTTTTTAATCGTTCGAGTTAGTTTTGCTTTGAGATGCAAATATCACAAACGTCACCAAATTGTCAATTGAAATACATTAGTGGCCATTAAAATTGCTACACCACGAAGATGATGTGCTACAGACGTGAAATTTAACCAACAGCAAGAAGATGCTGTGTTAAGCAAATGATTAGCTTTTCAGAGCATTCACACAAGGGTGGCGCCGGTGGCAACACCCACAACGTGCTGACATGAGGAAAGTTTCCAACCGATTTCTCATACACAAACAACAGTTGACCGGCGTTCCCTGGTAAAACGTTGTTGTGATGCCTCGTGTAAGGAGGAGAAGTGCGTACCACCACGTTTCCGAGTTTGATGAAGGTCGGATTGTAGCCTATCGCGATTGCGGTTTATCGTATCGCAACATTGCTGCTCGCGTTGGTCGAGATTAAGTGACTGTTAGCAGAATATGGAATCGGTGGGTTCAGCAGGCTAATACAGAACGCCGTGCTGGATCCCAACGGTCTCGTGTCACTAGCAGTCGAGATGACATGCATCGTATCCGCATGGCTGTAACGGATCGTGCAGCCACGTCTCGATCCCTGAGTCAACAGATGGAGACGTTTGCAAGCCAATAACCATCTGAACCAACAGTTCGACGACGTTTGCAGCAGCATGGACTATCAGCTCGGAGACCATGGCTGCGGTTACCCTTGACGCTGCATCACAGACAGGAGCACCTGCGATGGTGTATTCAACGACGAACCTGTGTGCACGAATGGCAAAACGTCATTTTTGGGATGAATCCAGGTTCTGTTTACAGCATCATGATAGTCGCATCCGTGTTTGGCGACATCGCGGTGAACGCACATTGGAAGCGTGTATTCGTCATCACCATACTGGCGTATCACCCGGCGTGATAGTATGGGGTGCCATTGATTACACGTCTCGGTCTCCTCTTGTTCACATTGACGGCACTTTAAACAGTGGACGTTACATTTCAGATGTGTTACGACCCGTGGTTCTACCCTTCATTCGATCCCTGGAAAACCCCACATTTAAGCAGGATAATGCACGACCGCATGTTGCAGGTCCTGTACGGGCCTTTCTAGATACAGAAAATGCTCGACTGCTGCCCTGGCCAGCACATTCTCCAGATCTCTCACCAACTGAAAACGTCTGGTCAATGGTGGCCGAGCAACTGGCTCGTCACAATGCGGCAGTCACTACTCTTGATGAACTGTAGTATCGTGTTGAAGCTGCATGGGCAGCTGTACGTGTACACGTCATCCAAGCTATGTTTGACTCAATGTCCAGGCGAATCAAGGCCGTTGTTACTGCCAGAGGTAGTTGTTCTGGGTACTGATTTCGCAGGATCTATGCATCCAAAATTGCGTGAAAATGTAATCACATATCAGTTCTAGTATAATATATTTGTCCAATGAATACCCGTTTATCATCTGCATTTCTTCTCGGCGTAGCAATTTTAATGGCCAGTAGTGTAGAATTAATATGCCTATCCAATGTTTATAGATATATCTACCGAAGGTCTGTTTATGTGAGTCTTCTGTTCGGTTATTTCAGATTCTCTCCTCAATGCGTTATGGAATTTTACTTCTGGTTCTTATTGGACGTGAATTTGACAACTTTTCCCACTGCTCCCAAAACGTTTGTAACAAAAATTCAAATGGCTCGAAGCACTATGGGACTTAACATCTGAGCTCATCAGTCCCCTAGACTTAGAACTACTTAAACCTAACTAACCTAAGGGCATCACACATCCATGCCCGAGACAGGATTCGAGCCTGCGACCGCAGCAGCAGCGCAGTTACGGACTGAAGTGCCTAGAAGCGTTCGGCCACAGTGACCGGCCCTTCGTTTAATATTGGGCCATGTAGCTTCTGTAGCCGTCAATAATTGCGAAAATGTTGCCGGTGTAGGATTGTGTGCACGAACTGACTTCTCGATTATGTCCCACAAATGTTCAATGGGATTCATGTCGGCCGATCTGGGTGGCCAAATCATTCGCTTGAATTATCCAGAATGTTTTTCAAACCTCCATTCCATGTAAACACAGCCCACACCATTATGTGGTCACCATCAGTTTGGTCAGTGCCCTGTTGACAACTTGTGTCCATGACTTCGTGGGGTCTGCACCACACTCAAAGTCTACCATTAGCTCTTACCAACTGAGATCGGGACTCATCTGACCAGGCCAGGTTTTCCAGTCGTCTAGGGGACAACCGATATGGCCACGAGTCCATGACAGGTGCTGCAGGCGATGTCGCGTTGTTAACAAAGGCACGTGCGTTGATCGTCTGCTGCCATAACCCATTAACGCCTAAATTCGACACACTGTCCTAACGGATACGTTCGTCGTACGTCCCACATTGATTTCTGCTGTTATTTCGCGCAGTGTTGCATGTCTGTTAGCACTGACAACTCTTTGCAAACGTCGCTGCTCTCGTTCGTTAAGTGAAGGCCGCCCGCCAGTGCGGTGTCCGTGGTTTGAGGTAATGCCTGAAATGTGGCATTTCGGCACACTCTTTACTCTGTGGGTCGTGGAATGTTGAATTCCTTAACGATTTCAGAAACTGAATGACCCAGCAACAATTCTGCGTTCAACGTCTCTTAACTCCCGTCGTGCGGCCTTAATCACGTCCTTTTCACGTGAATCACCTGAATACAAACGACAGCTCCGCCAGCACACTGCCCTTTTATACCTTCTGTAAGCGATACTATCGCCATCTGTATATCTGCATATTGCAATCCCATGACTTTCGTCGCCTCAGTGTAATTCATGGCGCTGAAATGATGTTTATGTGCCAGTCGGTTGTATTGAATCAGCGCAATAAGAAAGGCCCACCTGGAGGTGTAACAGAACGGTAGAATGGAGCTATCGTATTTGGACGTGCCCATGACCACTCTGTGAATGAAGTAACCCAATTGGTTAGTGTATCAACAGGAACCATTCAGCGTGGCTGTAAGTCATGTAATACGCACTGGTCTTAACAAGATCGTAATCGACAGGGACCAGAGGAGAGTATAACGCCTCGTTAATGTCAGTCGGTTACAAACCCGACAAGAACTGCGGCTGTTAGTGAATGCAGCCCCATAATGAGATTTTGACTCTGCAGCAGAGTGTGCGCTGATATTAAGCCTCTGACAGATTAAAACTGTGTGCCAGAGCGAGACTCGAACTCAGGACCCGAGCTAGGTCGCAGAAGTGTTTCTGTGAAGTTTGGAAGGTAGGAGACGAGGTACTGGCAGAACTGAAGCTGAGAGGACGGGTCCTGAGTCGTGCTTGGGTAGCTCAGTCGGTGGAGCACTTGCCCACAAAACGCAAAGGTCCCGAGTTCGAGTCTCGGTCGGTACACAGTTTTAATCTGCCAGGAAGTTTAAATGCAGTTCCATCTCAACCAGTTTTCGAGCGAACACTGTGAAAGGAACAGCATGCAAATTACAACTGGAGTCATATATCCAGCAAAGGGGTAATGACACATTAAGCTGCACCTCTTCGACGGGCCAAATAACACAGAAACCAGACAGGAGTTGATTGGAGGCCTGGTCCAACGAGTGGATGTGGTTCTTTTCAAATGATGCTTCATGTCGAGTATACGGATTGCTCAGCCGAATGTGCTACAGTGTGTGCAGGGTGTCGTTCAATCCGGAGGTGGTTCTGTGATGTTTTGGAGTTATTTTTCGTACCGCGACTTGGACTCACTGATACAGGTTACTCTGAACATGTACCAGCTGCAGGACTAAATTTTGATTTTTGTTGTCGGCCACAGAACACACACACACAACTAAAAAAAGGAAAATAATGAAAAAACCACTGAGGATGCCACACCTGTTGTGAAACATGTTTGGCTGATTCAACAAAACAATAATTTGCATGTTTACAAAACGGCAGACCCATCCTTAATTCACTATTATTCTTCTGCACTTGCAGGAACTGAACTCAGAACTTCAAAGTGATACATATGATTATGATGGGCTTAAAATGGACGCTCCCATCTCCCAAGATGATGATAACCGAGCTGCCATGGCTGCTCACGTACGTTTCTGGTTGGAAGAAGAATGAGGCACCTCTACTGCACTTCGAGTGGCCCACTAAATTGCCGGATCTTAAATACCACAGAAAATGCCTTGAACTATTTGAAGTAATGGGTGAAATATAGCACTCAACATCTACATGCACGCTAATACTCCGCAAGCCACTGTATGATGTATGGCGGAGGGTATCTTCTAGTAGAGGGACAAGGCCGTTTTCAATACACGCAACAGTTTGCCTACATCAGGGGCAAGTTTACATTCAGGGGCAAATCTATAGTTTTCTTTTGATTGACAGGTCGTTAACCAGTTGTTCTGCTAAGAGGACTATGGCCTTCAGGGGATAATCTGTCCTTTTTATTTACAGCTCCTTAACCTGTTATTAGGTTAATTGGGTTTTCCAAGAAACCCCCACCTATCCTCCTCCCCCACCTCCTCCCACTCCCCTCCACCACCACCAACACTCCGGGATGTCCCATCGCCGATACAAGCACACTTCTCATCTCAATCTGAGTGAATAATTAATTAAATAGATAAATTAATTTCCCTCTGAAAAACCCCCAGCCCTCCTCTCTCCCCCACCAGGAAATTGGTGTGAAAAGGACTCAGTTGGTCGGCCATTTGGCGGGAAATCGATTTCAGTGTATGGAATACTGTGCAAACAATTTAGACAATGTAAGGAATATTGTTTATTTAAACAATTTATGGGGTACTGGGCGGTGTTTGGAAAATAGTTTATTTATTCAGTTAAAGAATTCGTCAAGAAACTGAGTGCAGTGTATGGAATACTGCTTATTTAAACAATTTGTGGGTGACACCACAGTATGAAATATTAAAACAATTGCGGTGGTTTTTTTATTCTGATTCACATGGAAATGCTGAGTGGATGTAGTTTATATTTACTGCCAGAATCAGCGATGTTGAGACACTTATTTCCACACTTTTCGAAGCACACTGGGATCTAGGCAAAGTCGGGAAAATCAGCACAACTAAATATCTAAAAATTTATGACGAACCGCACCGGCACTTCCTGCAGACGGATAAATTACTAGAACCTTAACGGAAAACTATTTTGTACAGGTCGAGAAAAATACGTCAGTCATATTGCACTGACAGTTAAACCCAGTAAAAGTGGTGTACAGATCATGAATGCCACCATTTGAGGTCTCTCACTTGTTTGTCTATCGTCAGCACGCCGCCACGACGGTCAAAAGCGCCCGATGGCCTAATTACAGATCACGATGCTAAATACCACCGACCACGGACCGCATAACGGTTTCCTTTGATCTCGCGATCCCCAAACAAAGCATCATGTGGCACCTTCTTGTTGACAGGCCACACTCAGCAGGCGGCTACACGGGTAGCGGAGGCTGTGTGGCATGGACTGGGCGGTTTTTTAGGTTAGAAGGCCTCAGGAAAGTACGGGGTGGGCTGCAATCTCAAAGGGTGCATGGCAAATACATGACATGCTTGGATCAAGGAACAGTCGGAATTTTAGTTGTAAATTGTTGTAGTTGTGCTGGGTAAGTCCCTGAACTTCAAGCGCTAATAGAAAGCACAGAAGCTGAAATCTTTATAGTTATAGAAAGCTGGCTAAAGCCTGAAATAAGTTCTGCAGAAATTTTTACGAAGTCTCAGACAGTGTTCAGGAAAGACAGATTAGACAGAATTGATGGTGGAGTGTTTGTGTCTGTCAGTAGTGGTTTATCTTTTAGTGAAGTCGAAGTAGATACTCCGTGCGAATTGGTATGGGTGGAGGTTATACTTAACAGCCGAACTAAGTTAATAATTGGCTCCTTCTACCGACCCCCAGACTCCGATGATATAGTTGCTGAACAGTTCAGAGAAAATTTGAGTCTTGTAAAAAATAAATACCCACTCATATGGTTATAGTTGGTGGGGACTTCAACCTTCCCTCGAAATGTTGTCGAAAATACTTGTTCAAAACCGGTGGTAGGCAGAAAACATCTTCCGAGATTGTCCTAAATGCTTTCTCGGAAAATTATTTCGAGCAGTTAGTCCACGAGCCCACGCGAATTGTAAATGGTTGCGAAAACACACTTGACCTCTTAGCCACAAACAATCCAGAGCTAATAGAGAGCATCATGACTGATACAGGGATTAGTGATCACAAGGTCGTTGTAGCTAGGCTCAATACCGTTTGTTCCAAATCCACCAGTAACAAACGCAAAATAATTTTATTTAAAAAAGTGGATAAAGTGTCACTAGAAGCCTTCCTAAGAGACAATCTCCATTCCTTCCGAACTGACTATGCAAATGTAGACGAGATGTGGCTCAAATTCAAAGATATAGTAGCAACAACAATTGAGGTATTCATACCTCACAAATTGGTAAGAGATGGAACTGATTCCCCATGGTACACAATACAGGTCCTAACGCTGTTGCAGAGGCAACGGAAAAAGCATGTGAAGTTCAGAAGAAGGCGAAATCCCGAAGATTGGATAAAATTTACAGACGCGCGAAATTTGGCACGGACTTGAATGCGAGATGCCTTTAATACGTTCCACAACGAAACATTGTCTCGAAATTTGGTAGAAAATCCGAAGAAATTCTGGTCGTATGTAAAGTACACAAGCGGCAAGACGCAGTCAATACCTTCGCTGCGCAGTGCCGATGGTACTGTTACCGACGACTGTGCCGCTAAAGCGGAGTTATTGAACGCAGTTTTCCGAAATTCCTTCACCAGGGAAGACGAATGGAATATTCCAGAATTTGAAACGCGAACAGCTGCTAGCATGAGTTTCTTAGAAGTAGATACCTTAGGGGTTGCGAAGCAACTCAAATCGCTTGATACGGGCAAGTCTTCAGGTCCAGATTGTATACCGATTAGATTCCTTTCAGATTACGCTGATACAATAGCTTCCTACTTAGCAATCATATACAACCGCTCGCTCACCGTTAGATCTGTACCTACAGATTGGAAAATTGCGCAGGTCGCATCAGTGTTTAAGAAGGGTAGTAGGAGTAATCCATCTAACTACAGACCTATATCATTGACGTCGGTTTGCAGTAGGGTTTTGGAGCATATACTGTATTCAAACATTATGAATCATCTCGAAGGGAACGATCTATTAATACGTAATCAGCATGGTTTCAGAAAACACTGTTCTTGCGCAATGCACGAAGTAATGGCCGCTATCGACAGGATATCTCAAGTTGATTCCGTACTTCTAGATTTCCGGAAAGCTTTTGACACCGTTCCTCACAAGCGACTTCTAATCAACCTGCGGGCCTATGGGGTATCGTCTCAGTTGTGCGACTGGATTCGTGATTTTCTGTCAGGAAGGTCGCAGTTCGTAGTAATAGACGGCCAATCATCGAGTAAAACTGAAGTGATATATCAGGTGTTCCCCAGGGAAGTGTCCTGGGACCTCTGCTGTTCCTGATCTATATAAATGACCTGGGTGACACTCTGAGCAGTTCTCTTAGGTTGTTCGCAGATGATGCTGTAATTTACCGTCTAGTAAGGTCATCCGAAGACCAGTATCAGTTGCAAAGCGATTCAGAAAAGATTGCTGTATGGTGTTGCAGGTGGCAGTTGACGCTAAATAACGAAAAGTGTGAGGTGATCCACATGAGTTCCAAAAGAAATCCGTTGGAATTCGATTATTCGATAAATAGTACAATTCTCAAGGCTGTCAATTCAACTATGTACCTGGGTGTTAAAATTACGAACAACTTCAGTTGGAAAGACCACATAGATAATACTGTGGGGAAGCGAGCCAAAGGTTGCGTTTCATTGGCAGAACACTTAGAAGATGCAACAAGTCCACTAAAGAGACAGCTTACACTACACTCGTTCGTCCTCTGTTAGAATATTGCTGCGCGGTGTGGGATCCTTACCAGGTGTGATTGAATGAGGACATCGAAAGGGTGCAAAAAAGGGCAGCTCGTTTTGTATTATCACGTAATAGGGGAGAGAGTGTGGCAGATATGATACGCGAGTTGGGATGGAAATCATTAAAGCAAAGACGTTTTTCGTCGCGGCGAGATCTATTTACGAAATTTCAGTCACCAACTTTCTCTTCCGAATGCGAAAATATTTTGTCGAGCCCAGTTAGGTAGGAATGATCATCAAAATAAAATAAGAGAATAAATGGTTCAAATGGCTCTGAGCACTATGGGACTTAACATCTATGGTCATCAGTCCCCTAGAACTTAGAACTACTTAAACCTAACTAACCTAAGGACAGCACACAACACCCAGCCATCACGAGGCAGAGAAAATCCCTGACCCCGCCGGGAATCGAACCCAGGAACCCTGGCGTGGGAAGCGAGAACGCTACCGCACGACCACCAGATGCGGGCAAATAAGAGAAATCAGAGCTCGAACAGAAAGGTTTAGACGTTCGTTTTTCCCGCGCGCTGTTTAGGAGTGGAATGGTAGAGAGATAGTATGATTGTGGTTCAATCAACCCTCTGCCAAGCACTTAAATGTGAATTGCAGAGTAATCATGTAGATGTAGATCGGGAAATTTCTGCCTAGTTTTCCGTCTCTGTCTGTGTCTTTCTCAGGAGGGCACTCCCTGTTCGATTGTGTGTATCGTCTTGAAACATGCAGACAGAGTTTCTTTCGTCTCTCCTCAGAATACAGCGTCCATATTGGCTAATGCCGGAGACGAAGGGAGAGCAGCCGCAATTTCGATATCAAAAATAGAGTGAATTAATTCATTTCGAGTACCCTATCAAATTAATTGTTTAAAAGTTTTCGGGAGTCAAACAGATCGCTTAAATCACTCACCTACATATTACAACGATCCTTCTCCTTAATAAAACGTATTCTCAACATTTGAGGACCACAAACAAACATTATCCAAACCAAGTAACAAAATTTCCAACACAAATTGATCGTAGCACTAAATATACCAGAGGTCTTGTACACACCGACGTTTGACAGCACAAATAACCTCCTCCAACACAACGTTTCCACTAAACAAAAAACCCTACCGATCAGAGAAACTAACGACAGCGAGTCACGCACCATCCGCCGACTACTGGGTACCCCAGTCCGCACCGGCCGGGAGAGAGACCCAAACACACACCGTCCATGCTTACCGCTACCATAAGCGTGCGTGGTCACAATACAACTATTGGAATCAATAAATTGATCACTCGGGGATTTGACGTTGCGATTGGGCTTTGAAAGCACTGTAGAATTCGTAAATTTATCCTCTCCGCCACACTCGGAAGGAGGGAGGAAAGTGTATACTGTGTCATAGGGTAGCAACAACAATAAATACCACAGCGATGTATTGATAAGTACGATCCTTTCACAGGTAGATGCCGGAGATCGTTGAAAAAATTCTTACATCCCACGTGCTCACCTTCCAGACCTCTACACTCAGCGCACCATGCCGCAGCACAGCGTCAACGGAGGAAACTACTGCCGTAAACGCAGCCCATTGCCATAGCTGCGGAAGGGCGTGTCAGCCAGAGAGAGGCCTGCCTGCTGTGGAGATCCACACCCCAGAAGTACCTGAGCGGTAGAAGTCCAAATGCTATCAATACTCCCAGCGTAAACACTCGTCACGTTGAATCTTCTCACATTTCCACGGAGTATACACGCTACACAAGCGGTCCCGAAGGCGATTCAATGCAAACTGGGTATTAGTTCACTATTCACCCATCCAGGGGCAGCCGCGAGCCAAATCGTCATAAGCCACCGCAGACCGGAAGTTTTCTCGGTCTGTTCGAACTGGTGTACAAAGAATGGGCCAGCTCCAGCCCAGAACAAAGGCGTCTGCTGAGATACTGTTTCCGGCCCTGACCTGGTTGCTTGTTGTTGTGATTTCTATGGCCGTCTCTAGACTCAAGAATATTGGGAACCAGTCATATATTTATCAGGGTGACTATGATTAAATGCTACGATTGTTGCTGCAGTCTGACACCGAGCGATGTACTGGAAATGTCTCTTCTTCACGGCTGTGATTCTGGAACCAATCTCAGAATCTATAGCGCACATAATTTTCCACGTAAAATCTCTCTCATACCCTTACGGCTATCGATGTGTTGAATCTATACCTCGCTTACCACCGAAATGAGTCCTTTTCTTTGCACATGCCGGAACACAAGCCACAGTAACTTCGCACAGCAACATTTCAGACAAGCTGTGCAGTTATCGTTCACATGTGTGCAGCACCCGAAAAAATTATAGTATGTTACAATCACACTGGCTAGGTGTAGCGTTTCTCCTGAGTTCTAGGAAATTATGTGGCTCTGAGCACTATGGGACTTAACTGCTGAGGTCATTAGTCCCCTAGAACGTAGAACTACTTAAACCTAACTAACCTAAGGACATCACACACATCCATGCCCGAGGCAGGATTCGAACCTGCGACCGTAGCGGTCGCGCGGTTCCAGACTGTAGCGCCTAGAACCACTCGGCCACGGAAATTATATGACTTTTAAGTCTACCACTCATCGCTTCCAAAATGTGCTGCATCCTGTTAAGAGTCTCTCAAACAAATGTTGTAAAGCACACGCGTCCGGCACTATGTGATAATCAATAGTGCACCCGCGGATGAAAGGGCTGGAAAGACATCACCGATACTGGCTGGTGTACTGTAATCAACATCGCAATCGACAGAGCAAAAAGAAAAACGTGAGGATATGCTTAGGGGAGGCGATGAGAGGACGTTCTGTGTAACCATTTTGCTACAGACGTACTGCCTGTCCTGCGGCGCGGGGTAGCCGCGCGGTCTACGTCGTCTTATCACAGCCCGCGCGGCTACCCCCGTCGGAGGTTCGAGTCCTCCCTCAGGCACGGGTGTGTGTGTCGTCCTTAACGTAAGATAGTTTAAGTTAGGTGAAGTAGCGTGTAAGCTTAGGGGCCGATGACCTCAGCAGTTTGGTCCCATAAGACCTTACTATAAATTTCCAAATTATTGCCTGTCCTGTTTGTGTACTACAGGGGATCCAATTGAACCCATGCATTGATACATTGTGTAACTGTTTACGAAATGAATCTATCACCTTTTACATTTGATTACTTCCCACAAACGTATGGTGATAGGTCGGAACATAAGCTACAGCAGCTTTACGTTGCAGCAGCAGCACAACGTTTCTGACTATCATTTGTTCGTGTATAACAAAAAAAAAAAAAAAAATGATACGTCCACACTCCCACTAGCTGGGTGTAATTACAGTTTTAAAAAAGCGCCAAGCGTCTTTTTTTAAATTATCGATTTCACCACTTCCACGAAACAGTTTCGTGTTTAAATACTTTAAGACCATTCCATGCATAGCTGCAGTAGACCAACCTACCACCACGCAGATCATACAAATTTCTCCTGATTAAGAAACCATTAAGAGCGCAATATACAGTTGAAGACGTCTATTCGGAGGGGCCGAGAAAATGGGTAACGAAAAAGCAAAACTGTTCTAGTCTAAGTACATTTTCAAGTTTCTGTTGCTAAGCACCGTACCTCTATAACACATTGGAGCAGGAGGAGTATCACCACGAGATGGATCTGTTGTTGCAGGTGGCCAAATTGAGTTTGTTACGGAAAAACAAAAGATCGTGTTAGAGCGTCATACTAAGACTTTATTTGTTACATGTGCGAGGAAAGGTGACTTAATGATACAGACCTGCTTAGATCCAATAACATGTCTGTGCGGGAACTGAATTTTGAATAAGGACAATCATTTTATGAAGATACCTCCTATAAACATTAATGCAAAAAATACTTTATTCTAAGCATATAATATTCGTCTGTTTGTCCCTTTAAGCGCGCCAGCTCTATGTAACTGAATAACCACTATGAATCCATCGTCATTCAGTTACTTAACTTCAAGTGTATGCAAGATGTCTGTGAATAAGGTAATGCCGTATTTATAACAGTGAATTTGAGGAGAGGTAGTGAGTGTATTGTGCAACGTACGGTCATGTTTTAGTTATCGCTATTAAAGGGGGATAGTGATTCCATAACTCTGCTTGTTCAAGAACACAGCTGTCCCCAAACATTAGAAATAATGTTGTGGAGCTCTTACTTCCTCGATATGTTGTAAGAGTTATCCTTGAGGACTACGTATTCACTGGGGAAAGAGAACGTTACTGCTCACAACGTGTTTGAGCGGATTCAAGCAATAAATGTGTGTAATGTGCTCTCACATATTTATATGAAACTGATGAAGAGTCGTCGTCACCTGAACGCTTTTGATTACATGCTCCCTACACAGCTTGTGCCATTACTATGAGATATGCTCTGAAACGCGAAAGAAACTGCTATAGGCGTGGGTATTCAAATACAGAAATATGTAAACAGGCAGAATACGCCTATATTAGACAACAAAAGTCTGGCACAATTGTTAGATCGGTTATTGCTGCTGCAATGGCAGGTTATCAAGATTTAAGTGAGTTTGAACGTGGTGTTATAGTCGGTGCACGAGCGATGAGACACAGCATCTCCGACGTAGCGATGAAGTGGAGATTTTCCCGTACCAACATTTCACAAGTGTACCGTGAATATCAGGAATCCGGTAGAACATAAAATCTCCGACATCGGCGCGAGCGGAAAAAGATCCTACAAGAACGGGACTAACAACTACTGAAGAGAATCGTTCACCGTGACAGAAATGGAACCATTCCGTAAATTGCTCCAAATTTCAATGCTGGACCATCAACAAGTGTCAGCGTGCGAACCATTTAACGAAACATCATCGATATGGGTTTTCGAAGGCGAAGGTCCACTCATGTACCCTTGATGACTGCATGACACAAAGCTTTATGCATCGCCTGGGCCAGTCAACACCGACATTGGACTGTTGATGACTATAAACGCGTTGCCTTGTTGGGCAAGTCTCGTTTCAAATTGTATCGAGCAGATGGGCGTGTACGGATATGGAAACAACATCACGAATCCATTGTCCCTGTATGTCAGCAGGTGACTGTTCACGCTTTGGAGGCTTTGTAATGGTGTGGGGTGTGTGCAGGGAGTGATATGGGACCCATGGGACGTCTAGATTCCACCCTGACATGTGACTCACACGTAAGAATCCTGTCTAGTCATCTGCATCCATTCACGTCTGTTGTGCATTCAGACGGATTTGGGCAATTCAGGCAGGACAATACGACACCCCACTCGTCGGGAATTGCTACAGAGTGGCTCCAGCAACACTCTTCTGAGTTTAAACACTTCTGTTGATCACCAGACTCCCCAGACATGAACTCTATTGAGCATGTCTGAGATGCCTTGCAATGTGCCCTTCAGAAGTGATCTCCACCCTCTCATACTCCTACGGTTTTGTAGACAGCCCTCCAAGATTCATGGTGCCAATTGCCTCCAGACTACATCAGACATTAGTCGAGAGTACTGGGACAAGGGCGGTTCTGCCCCACTCTGCATTGTTTCCAAATGTATCCAAGATGGCCATGATGATATCATCCAAGATGACGGCATGTAGACTTGGCAACAGCGTGTGACATCATCCGAGATGGCAGCTTTTGGCTGGAAAGTGCCACGCCCCCCTTCCAAGCCCCCATGGTGGGAAGTTCTAATTCCAACAGGATAATGCATCACACCACAGTTATCTCTACTAACCTAAGAAAATCGCTGGAAGATAGGTCAATTGCGATACCTCCACTAACCTAAGTCACCTGACTGCCACCTCCCCCAGAAAAACGGCGGGAAGCTCAAATTCCAACTGGATAATGCATCACACCATGGTTATCTCTACTAATCGTGGGAAGATAGGTCACCTCCACTAACCTAAGTCATCCGACCGCCATCACCTCCTCCTAGGGATTCGCAGAAAAAGACTCCACCAGTGCTGCGCTGCTGGAGAGAGGAAGGAGTGTATTTATTTTGGAACAGCTTATTTAGGGATGGAGTATATTTATTACAGTGATACAAAACAGACGCTCTGACATGCCTGGGATCACACCACACAGCCTACAGAATGCAAACCACTAAAAGACCCTGCAAACATGCTTACTAATTGTCAACTGTTGAAATCATGCACCAGTCTTTATATTAACAATTAAAGCCACTGCCACCATCCAGTGTGTTCGCCATGAGGGCCAGAACCCAACTGACCTAGTACACAGTACCACCACCAGATGGCACTGTTGTCCATTTGGTGACGTAATCCAAGATGGTGGGGGGGGGGGGGGAATGGCGGGAAACAGTGTGGTTGCCGTGGGGTCCAGAGTCCAACTAACCTAGTACACAGTATTGCAACCAGAGAGTGTTGTCATTCATTCTGTGATGCAACCCAAGATGTCGGTCTGGGGTGGAGGAAAATGTTAGGAAAACGACTCTACCTATGCTGGACATAAGTCTTTATTTTGCAGGCAGTGTCTCCACCACGAGATCTGGACTCCTATGGACCTAGTACACAGTAAAGCCACGAGAGGGTGCTGTCATCCCTCCTGTGATGTCATCCAAGAGGGTGGTCTGGAGGGGGAAAATGGCATGAAAATGACTCAGCCTGCGCCAGGTTGCTGGAGAGAGTAAGGAAGGAGTGTACTTTATTTATTTTGGAATAATTTATTTAGGGGTGGAGTATATTTATCACACTGACACAAAACACATGCTTGGGGTCATGCCACACAGCCCACAGACCTGTAAACTAATCCTAAATAACGTTAAGCAAACACACAAATAACTTCTAATTCACCGAAATAATTTCAGTACATACATGCAGACTCCTCCTAAATAGTTCAGTACACTGATTTGTAGACACACTCAGTACTTTTAAACTGTCCGAATAACACAGCACCACCTGCCACCTCCTGTCCATTGAACCGCACAGGAGGCTACCGCACACACTCCCAGGTGTCATGATGTGCCTACACACCCCGCAAAGTGATGCACAGATGCCCATTCGGGTCCCACATGCATGAGGTGGCGACATCCCTTTCATACTTGGTACTTGAGAAATTCCTCTCGACATATGTGATCACCTAGGCATGGTTGAGACCAGATGGAGCGAAGACTTACTTACAGAGTGCACATGCTCTAAGGTGGGCCGTGAGCATGTGTGTTTGTTGCTACCATCCCTCTACCTGCGGTCCGGTGAAGAGCTAATTGCCAAGCGACGCTGCAGAGATCCGTTCCAGAACAGCACAAGCTGGTTTCTCCCCAGTGATTCTAACGGACCATGTGTGACATGTGGCTTATGCATTGACGCTCATAGCTACATACCACTGCAAGCACATCCAGCAACGTTCTCAATGTTATACTGAAGTCACATGGCTATGTAAAACCAGAACCGAGTCAACCTCTAGGAAATTGTGTAGTGTCCCAGAAATACTTATTGTGCACTTTCTTGATGTCTCAGCTTGTATGCATGAAAATTCTTCCCCTAACAGGACCAGTTTACGAAAATAGCGCAGAATAACATCAAATGCAGTCTTCCTCACAGGCCTACCATGGTACCCCATCCATCATGTGTTACCCTTCCTGTTTTCAACACACACAAACGTTCCCTCCACTATGTAGAGACTGCTATATCTCAGTACAAAGGATGAGTCGAGCATTATGATTGTCTATTATCGAATTTACCCACCAAATTACTGATGCCGCCTGTATCTAAGCACCATCCACCTTTCCTATCTTTCTGCAGGCAAGACTTTCAGCGGTAAAGTTATTTTGCACAGATCGCTAAACTGCACTGACAGTTAAACCCACAAAGTTGCCTAAAGATCAACAAATATGTATGAGACTCACAAGAATATTGGAAGCCAGAAACATATTTACCAGTGTAACTACAATTAAATATTACGATTGCTGCTACAGTCTGACACTGATGGATGTACAGGTAATGTCTCCTCTTGACGGCTGTGCTCCTGTAACAAATCTCAGTATCTATAGTGCACATAATTTTCCATATAAAAAATCTCTCTCATACCCTTGCGGCTATCGATGTGTCGAATCTATACATCCCTCACGATACGACACAGTCATCTTCTCTAGTCATGCCGCAACATAAGCCACAGTAACTGTACAATGCAATAGATACACATTTTACACAACATAAGCCACAGTAAGTTTACAATGCAATATATACACATTTTACACAAACAGTGCAGCTATCTCTTATATCTGTACAGCACCCAAAAAAATTATGGTATGCCTACAGTCACACCGGCTATATGTCACGTTTCTCCTCAGTCCTAAGGAAGCACTGTCCACTTTTTCTCTCTTTCTACAGACATGATTTTCAGTGGCAAAAAACTATTTTACACTGATTGCCTTATTACACCGACAATTAAACCTCGAAAAGTGCCATACATATCGTTAAAACGGAAAGACTCTTACTCAATTACACTGCTCTCCTACTGAGGAGAGGAGCTTGAATGTTAGAGCATGAAACCAATCTCCAACCCAGAAATATATCACTGCGTACTGTGTCGATGTAGTAAACATACAATTCATATCCTCCACCATACAAAATCATCCCCTTTACATCAGAAAGCCGTCAGTGGAACGAAGTCACTCTCAGAAGGTTTGCCGGTAAGAGCGCTGCTAGTCGCCATACTGGAACCTGCCGCCTCTGCCACTGCCGCCACTGCCGCCACCGCCGCTGCCCCCGTCGTCGCCCCTACACCAGCTCCACACTGGCATTCATGGATCGCCGTCCTTCAGGCTAGCGGGTCAGGGCTGCAGCAACCAGGTTGCTTGCACTGGCCCGACTCCACAGTGTCTCCTCCTCCTCCTCCTCCTCCGCCATCACATCCTCGCCCGTTACGTGAGGTACAGCACATACACACGTCACCACAAGTAACTTCATCACCTAGTTTTAGTTACAGTATTAGCAACAGAGATGATCTTGTGGATAGTGGCAGTTCCCTCTCCTGTCCTTTTAGTGAAGGACACCAGGTCAGTGACACCATACCATAGTTACCACAGTTAGAATACTCAGTGATTGCAGACGCCATTAAGGAGTGAATCCCTTTCACGAGGATCAAGAATCTGGCGGGAGGGTACCATGATCTCATTGGTTTTCTAAGGGCATGCCTTCCTGTCATGGAAAAGGAGCTCCTCAAGGTAATCAGTGATCCATGGTATCCTGCCATTAAATGGAGTGCAGTCCTGTGTGTCAAACTGTCTCACCCTTCAAAGTTGATTCTGGTGTTGATGAGACAAGTCTTCATTATCTGGGGGGAGGGGGTGGGGGACTGGTGTGATAATGCAGAGCACATCAATTCCAGAGTGGTCTCTTTACATCCTCCTTGAGTGCTATGCTTGTTCGGTTTACCGAGATGGAAGTGAGAGGGTCAGCTAAAGCACTCAGCCGAATACTATACCTGGACATCGATACACATGTCTATGATCTGGTAAATGGTCTAACTAACAGAGCTAGTTAAAGATATAGCTGATAAAGGGGCATGCATAAATGTCGAAAATAGAAAGGATCAGGCTTGTATTGCTTGGTCAGTCCTGGCTTGCGAGAGAAATTACGAGGAAAATCCGCTGTGCACAGGTAAATGCAGTGCACCTAAAGATATTATCCCTGGAGGGTATGACTTTGATGGTATCAAATTCCCCATCAAGATCCAGGCCATACCTCAATTTGAGGCGCAGAATACCAGAATATCAGTTCGTGTTCATGGCTTGGAGAAGAAAAGGAAGCCAGATGAGCAGGACAAGCATACAGTCGTCTGGCCCCTCTGTTTCTCAAAATTTGCTGGTAAGGATGAGATGCATGTAAACATGCTACTCTTCTCTGAAGGTGCTAATTATCATTACGTCTGTCACTCAGTGTGACCGCACAGTTAGAGGCGCCATGTCACTGACTGCGAGGCCCCTCCCAGCAGAGATTCGAGTCCTCCCTCAGGTAAGAGTGTATGTATATTTTTTAGCATAAGTTAGTTTAAGTAGTGTGTAAGTCTAGGGACCGATGACCTCAGCAGTTTGGTCCCTTAGGAATTCACACATAAATATCATTATGTTTGCATCCGTGCCCAACTCCTTTCTGCACAGCTAAGCAAACATGCACATAAACAGCATATTTGCTTAAGGTGACTCAGTGCCTGTTTCCCAGACAAGTTATTAGCAGAGCATCTAGTAGATTACGCTTCCAGGGACGCAGTATGTGTTACTATAGCTATTGAGAGAAACCAATTCATAAAGTTTAAAAATGGTCACCACTAGGAGCGATGCCCGTTTGTAGTGTACGCTGACTTCGAATGCCTCTTCGCTCTTGTAACCTGCTGTGAAGGTGAACCAACGACCTCACATCCCACCTTTACAGAAAAACGTGTACCATATGCAGTAGCATACCAAATTGTATGTCCTATGATTCTAATCTTAACCCCCACAAATTGATGGCTCTGAGCACTATGGGACTTAACTACTGTGGTCATCAGTCCCCTAGAACTTAGAACTACTTAAACCTAACTAACCTAAGGACATCACACACATCCATGCCCGAGGCAGGATTCGAACCTGCGACCGTAGCAGTCGCGCGGTTCCGGACTGCGCACCTAGAACCGCTAGACCACCGCGGCCGGCCTACAAATTGAGAGAGAGTGTCTGCAGAGTAGTAGTATGACAATTTTACCATAGTTTAAGTTATATATATATATATATATATATATATATATATATATATATATATATATATATATATATATATATATAAATCTGTGTGTCTGAGTGTCTGTGTGTGTGTGTGTGTGTGTGTGTGTGTGTGTGTGTGTGTGTGTGTGTGTCTTGTAAATATTTATGTATACTATGTACATGTGTATATACACACATAACACGTGTGGAAAAAAAATTTAAAAAAGGAAAAATGTATATAAATGCACACCATGTGTGTGTGGAAAAAAACTTACAAAAGCATGAAAAAAATATTTATATTAATTTACTCATACACAGCATATGTGCACCCTGTAAATTTATATCTACTCGCCAAGTGCATCTTGTAAATAGAATAGTTTTTAAGTTTTCACGTGCTGCTAGTCGTTCAAGTCAGATTAGTTTTTAAGTGTATACAGGGTGAGTCACCTAACATTATCGCTGGATATATTTCGTAAACCACATCAAATACTGACGAATCGATTCCACAGACCGAACCTGAGGAGAGGGGCTAGTGTAATTGGTTAATACAAAACATAAAAAAATGCACCGAAGTATGTTTTCTAACACAAACCTACGTTTTCTTAAATGGAGCCCCGTTAGTTTTGTTAGCACATCTGAACATATAAGCAAATACGTAAACAGTGCCGTTTGTTGCATTGTAAAATGTTAATTACATCCGGAGATAATGTAACCTAAAGTTGGAAGGTGAGTACGAGGGATGTAAGAGTTTTTTCACCGATCTCAGGCATCTAGCTGTGAAATGATCGTACTTATCAACATATCGCAGTGGTATTTACTGTTGTTACTAACCTATCATGCAGCAGACACTTTCCTACCTTCTTCCCAGTGTGTTCGAGAGGACAAATTTAGGAATTCTATAGTGCTTTAAAAAGCCAATCACACTGTCAAATTCCCGAGTGACCAATTTATTGTTTCCAATAGTTGTATTGTGAGCACGCAAGCTCACGGTAGGGGCAAGCATGGGCTGTGTGTTTTTTAGTCTCTTTCCCAGCCAATGCGGAATGGGCTACCGTGTATTCGAGGATGGCGCACGCCTCTCTATCGTTAGTCTGTATGATCAGTAGGATTTTTTGTTTCACCAGATATGTTTAGTGGAAACGTTGTGTTGGAGGATGGTATTTGTGCTCTCAAACGTCGGTGTGTACAAGACCTCTGATATATTTAGTGCTACGATCAATTTGTGATGGAAATTTTGTTACTTGATCTGGATAATGTTTGTTTGTGATACTCAAACGTTGAAAATATGTTTTACTACGAAGAAGGGCCATTGTATGATGTAGGTGAGTATTTTAAGCGATCTGCTTGACTCCTGAAAATTGTTAAACAATAAATTTGATAGGGTATTGAAATGAATTAATTCACTCTATTTTTGATACCGAAATTGCATCAGCTCTCCCTTCGTCTCAGGCATTAGCCAATATGGACACTGTATTCTGAGGAGAGATGAAAGAAGCTCTGTCTGTATGTTTGGGAAGTCGATTCACACAAACAGGGAGTGCCCCCTTGGGAATGACAGAGACGGAAAGCTAGGCAGGAATTTCCTGATTAACAAAAAGGTGCCACATGATGCTTTTTTGGGGGGTCGCGAGATCAAAGGAGACCGTTATGCGGTCCGTGGTCGGTGGTATTTAGCAACGTGATCTTTAATTAGGACATCGGGCGCTTTCGACCGTCGTGGCGGCGTGCTGACGATAGACACACACGTGGGAGACCCCAGACGGTGGCTACTATACCGCACTTCATTGCATTCATTCATGATCTGTAGACCAATTTTGTAGGGTTTAATGTCAGTGCAATATGACTGCTGTATGTTTCTCGATCTGTACAAAATAGTTTGCCATTAAGGTTCTAGTAATTTATCCATCTGCAGAAAGAGGCGGTGGGTTCAGATATATGTCATGAACTTTTAGATATGTAGCTGTTCTGATTATCCCGTCTGTGCTTATACGCCAGTGTGCTTTGAAAAGGGAGGAAAACAAAAAATAGGAGCCTTAACATCCCTGACGCTAGCAGCAGATATGAAATAAGACTACTTATCATTCCCATGCACGTTCAGAATAAACAAGCACAGAAATTGTTTAAATATTTCATACTGGCTTCTCACCCACAAATTGTTTAAATAAAGAGTATTCTACACACTGCACTCAATTTCTCGAGAAATTCTTTAATTAAGTACATAAACTATTTTCCTAACACTGCTTTGTATACTGTAAACTATTTACATAAACAATATTTCACACATTGTCAGAATTGTTTAAACAATATCACATACACTGAAAGCTATTTCCCACCAATATCCAGGTGGGGGACAGGAAGAGGGGGTGGGGTAGGGGAGATTTTGTAGAGGGGGAGGGGTTAATTAATTGATCGATTTAATTAATTAGTCTCTCAAATTAAGATCAGAAATGTGCTTGTATCGGTGATGGGACTTCCCAGAGGGTTGGAGGAGGAGGAACGGAATGGAGAGGAGGAAGGGGAGGGGGATAGGTGGGGCTTTCTTGGAAAACCACTTTACCGAACAATACGTTAAGGACCTGTCAATGGAAAGAGAACATTAGGTTTGTCCCTGAATGTATACATGCCACTGATGTAAGTATCCCGCAACGTGTGCTGAAAACAGACTTGTCCCCCTACTCCTTGTACTCCTACTAGTCATTTCCTTTCCAGTTCCTCTCGCAAATAGAGAGAGAGAAAAGCGACTGTTTATGTGCCTCCGTACGAGCCCTAATGTCTCTTATTTTCGTGGTCCTTAAACGAATTTACGTCGGCAGCAGTAGAATCGTTGTGCAGTCAGCTTCAAGTGCTGGTTCTCTAAATTTTCTTAATAGCGTTCCTCGAAAAGAACGTCGCCTATCTTCCAGGGATTCCCATTTTAGTTCCTGAAACACATCTGTAATATTTGTGTGTTGTTCTAAAATGCCAGTAACAAATATAGCATCCCGGGTCTCAACTGTTTCTATGTATTCCTTCAGTCCGATCGCATGAGGGCCCCAAACACTCGAGCAATATACAAGAATGCATCGCACTAGTGTCTACATGCTGCTTCGTTTGGGGACATCCATTAATTATATGAGCTCAGAATGGGGGTGTCCAAGAAAATCTCATCAAATCTCATTAAATGGGAGGGGGGGAGGGGGGGGGGGGAGGGGGAAGGGAATAAAAATATCACGTCAACATTTTGTTTCAGAGAATATGCATTATTATAATGGATAACATTTTTTTTGTCTAATTAATCCCGAGCATAGACAATATTACGCACCAATTGTTATGTCCTGTCTGAACTGAATGCTTTACACGTGCGCATGCCTCGGATTCCCTGATTTTAAACAAGTCTCAGATTTCATTCGGTGAGTTCTTTGCCGCGCTGGTCGAAATCACTGCGTTTCAGTCAGTGACTTAGTGGTGATATTCTGCATTGCACAAAAATCCAATGTTATTTTGTTCAAATGGCTCCGAGCACTATGGGACTTAACATCTGAGGTCATCAGTCTCCTAGAACTTAGAAATACTTAAACCTAACTAACCTAAGGACATCACACACATCCATTCCCAAGGCAGGATTCGAATCTGCGACCGAAGCGGTCGCGCGGTTCCAGACTGAAGCGCCTAGAACTGCTCGGCCACAGTGGCCGGCTTGTTATTTTGTTCTACAAGAATCTATATCAAATCTTTTACAATGCGCATGTTAAGCGGCATGTCGACGAGTCGAAATACACGTGCGAGCAAGAAGTTAATCGTGTATGGAAGGAAACTAAGCTGGAATTGACCGACAATAATTCTCATAAATCGAGACACTGAAAGGTACGTGAACATATGGTTCAAAGGACGGTACATACAACGTTGTCTTTCATTTACAGAGCAAGTAAACGTTCATTGACATTTTATATATATAATATACCAGCAAAAGGCCAATTTTTTAGGACTCAATCAAAACGGTTAATACTATTTTCATGGACCCTTTTTGTCCACCTGTGCCTGCCTGTCAGTCTGTTTGTCCGTGCGAATACTGCTCAGGGTTGGCATTTTCAAGATAAGCGTTTTTTGTGAGCTGTTAAATACACTTCATAAATGAAAGATTGTCTGATTAAAGCGTTTTAATCAATGTTTAAAACAAATAAATTCATTTTTAAGTAATTTTACCCGAGTACGTGGTAAACCTCACGTGACGTGGAGGGAGGGGGGGGGGGGGGTTATACCACATCTTACCAAAGGGGGGAGGGATCCAGATTTTAAAGAAAAGCCCTGGCGTAAGTAATGGACGTCCCCTTTACAGATGAACCATGTTTTCCTAAAATTCTTCCAATAAACTCAAGTCGACCACTTTCCTTCCCTACTACAGACCTTAAGTGCATGTTCCATTTCATATCATTTTGCAACGTGATGGTTAGATATTAATCGACGTAACCGCGTCAAGCAGCACATTACTAATGCTGTATTCGAACATTAGGCGTTGTTTTTTCCTACTCATCCGCATTAACATATAGTTTTCTACATTTAGATCCAGCTGCCACCTAGCAATTTTGTCCAAGTCATGTCCTACACTCACTCAACGACGCCTCCTCCCCGTACACCACAGCGACAGCATCGTCAGTGGACGACCGTACATTGCTGCACTCGCTGTCCGCCAAATCATTAATGTGTACAGAAAATAATAGCGGTACTATCACACTTCCCTGGGGCATTCCTGACGATACACTTGTCCTCGCCGTCGAGAACACCGTACTGGGTTCTGTAACTTAAGAAGTCTTGGAGCCACTCTCGTATCAAGGAAGCTATTCCGTATAACCGTACCTTTGTTGCCTGCGATTAGTTCCTCCGCAGGCTCTAATGATGATAAGTAATTGAAACCCTCAGCTGCTGACAGGTATTGTTGATATACCCTGGAGGGGGCAGCAGAAAACATGCGCCCCGACCGGGACTCGAACCCGAGATCTCCTGCTTACATGGCAGACGCTCTATCCATCTGAGCCACCGAGGACACAGATGAATAGCGCGACAGCAGGGACTTATCCTTTGCACGCTTCCCGTAATGCCCACATTCCCCACTGTCCACAATCTACATACGTAATGTACCTAATAGATATTTGCCCATCCACTCATTACTCACGCACACTAAGGTGACGATTTCCGTAAGAGTTTGTGTAACCTGTGCGCAATCGCAACGAGACGAAGGTCAATGGCCGGGTAGCCTTTAACTATATGTGAAGATAGTAACTACTCTCAAAGGAACAGATACCACTGATGACCGTGCAGCTTCTCCACAATAAATAATAATTAATTGAAACCCTCAGATACTATAGGTATTGTTGATAGAGCTCGATGGGGACAGCTGAAAATGTGTGGCCCGACAGGGACTCGAACCCAGGATCTGCTGCTTACATGGCAAACGCTCTATCCACCACCACCACCGAGGACATGACTGAGTGGCTTCAGCTGGAGATGGCATACCTGAAGAAGCCTGTGACACTTCCTCGGCGATCTGAGGCCGTCATCGAGGCCCGAGCCTGTGTTACACGGTACTCCTGTGCTGTCTCCTAGGTGTTTCTAATATTTTGTCTAGTGTGATTAACTACGAGGGCTATCCACAAAGTACATTACGTTTTGGAATTAAAAATAAAGTATTGGAAATTTTTTTTATTATATACAGATGAAAGCCACACTTAAATACTACTTTTCTACATAGTTGCCATTGAAATTAAGGCACTTATCGTAGCGATGGACGAGCTTGAAATTCCTTCGTCGTAAAATTCGGCCGCCTGCGCCTTCAACCACGTGGTTACCTCTTCTTGAAGCTGTGCGTCGTCATCAAAACGCTGCATAGCCAACCACTTTTTCATTGCTGGGAATAAGTGGAAGTCGCTCGGAGCCAGATCGGGACTGTACGGCGGATGAGGAAACAACTCCCACTTAAAAGATTCGAGAGCTTCACGAGTGGCATTTGCCGTGTGGGTCCGGGTGTTGTCGTGAATCAGCAAGATCTTTGAGCCCAACTTTCCCCTGGGCTTGTTTTGTATTGCTCTTCTGAGGTTGTGCGGAGTTTGGCAATACCTTTGAGAGTTTATTGTAGTGCCTCTTTCCAGGAAATCCACAAAAATCACACCTTTTCTGTCCCAAAAGACAGTCGCCATCACCTTCCTTGCCGACATTGTCTGCATGCATTTCTTGGATTTTGGGGGGGAATTTGTGTGCCCCCACTGCATTGACTGCAATTTTGTCTCGCAGTTCACATGCTTAACCCATGTTTCGTCACCAGTAGTTCGGCCATTTTTAAATTTTATGACCCATTGACGCACTCCACCTTCAGTGATTATGTTGTCCCCATACAATTCACAAAGCTGCCGATAGATTTCTATCGGTGTACAGTTTTTTGCAGTCAGAAACCTTATTACAGCACGCACATCACACTACGCGGCATTTTCAATTAACACTGACATTTCAAACTGTCACAGTAACTCAACGGAGTACAGCACGATCCTCTCACTAACACGGCAGGATGCCGACTGAGCAGCGGAATGCCATGACACCAAGATGGCCGCGCTAGCCCCGCCCCTAACGTACACAAACGAAAACATAATGTACTTTGTGGATAGCCCTCGTACTTCCGTTGACTGTCTAAATAACTTTTTGACCTCATGGACATTATACTGCATCCTTCTTTCAACAATCATGCTTTTATGCGTCAGCCTATTAACTCTCGGTTAGTACATTAAGATATGGTACAACTCACTGCACACGTCAGACGAAAGAACGATGAAGACGAGTCGCCATGGAGTTTACATGCTGTTGTGAGTAACAAAACGCCGGCAAGTTGCCTTATTTCGATTTCTTCGTGACGAAGTAAGCTGCTGCCAAAACAGGATTCCGTACAGCAGAGTCGATTCGGAGGAGCGGTACGCTCTGCAGCGATTCGACATATTGATCTGCTCCAGTTGCATACACAATATATAAGTTTGTGATTCTAGTGTTGGGTGTCTAGGTTTCTGAGGTAATCAAATGTCTCTTTCTCAAAATAGTTTTCCAGTCTCGCGCAAATCAACACAAATGAAGCTACATTTTCCTAGCTGCGGCGATTTCCCGCAACGTACTGCGTGGAAAGAGTACGAGACCGCGCTGCCACACACGAGGCCGTTTTCCTATAGCGCGGATAACACAGTGCCGCTACGGGCTCTCCCAGCGGGAATCATTTGCGTGCTTCTGGGGGACCTGTCCCACACGTCGCAGAGACGTGCTTAGCTGGAGGACAATCTCCGCTCGTCCATAGACCCACATCAAGATTAACCGTTTAATTGTGTTATGTAACTGTTTAATTGTAATAAGTAATATAGTTATTTCTGCAGAGTGAGGGAGTCGTAAGCATGCCTCTGATGTGATCGGACGTATTTTTGCATTTTGTGCTAACAATGCAATTTAGACTTCGTCAACGTGAAAAATCAAAAGACGCTGTGATATACTAAAATGTGAGAAAATATATTAACGTAAAAATAATAATTCTGCGACAACAATCTTCAAATTTATTTAGATCAAGACAACCGTGAGGACCTAAAATGTAACATTTTCAACTTCAAGAATCAGACCCCTAGTCAAGAAGAACTGGAGCCAACTCTACATGACGAGCTAGTAAGCTAGGAAGTTTATTGTAATCTTCGGCCGGTCGGGGTGGCCGAGCGGTTCTAGGCGCTACAGTCTGGAACAGCGCGACCGCTACGGTCGCAGGTTCGAATCCTGCCTCGGGCATTGATGTGTGTAATGTCCTTAGGTTAGCTAGGTTTAAGTAGTTCTAAGTTCTAGGGGACTGATGACCTCAGAAGTTAAGTCCCATAGTGCTGAGAGCCATTTTTTTGTAATCTTCGCTCCTTTCAAGTCTTCATAAACGACTTCAATGTGGAAAATAGATGGAAGTAGGAAGAAGGGGGTCGATTACAAACTCCTCAAAGTACCGGCAGACCTTTTCCCAAGCTAGTAGAGCCCGAAACTGAGGACGAAACTGATTTGATCTCCAAATCCACGGCAACAACAACCAAAAAATTTAGATCCGACCTTAAATGCGAAGCCCAGAAAACAAATCTGCAGTACTGTGATGGGCTAGGAAACCATAAACCGGAGAGATCCAGGATACGTCAACAATTCGACGTTTCGGTACAAAAGTGAAGCGCCTCATCGACAGCTTGCCTTCCTGCTTCCATCTCAAGTGTTGACAGTGGGCAAGACCCAACGTATTACGACAATAAAGTCACTACTGCAGATTTCGCTACCTACGAGAAGTGAAACATACTTTCTGTATTGCACCATATAGTAATATTTTCTTTCTTTAAGCTGCAATATATTTCATTCAGACAACAGAATCACTATTTCGTCCGATCCTCAGTTTCATTCCCTGCCTTCAGGAACAGGAAAACTGCAGGTATACACATTTTAATTAGTGTGGAAGGAAAGCAATAAAGTATGTCCAGTGCTTCGTTGTACGTAGCGGATATTCGGCCAGTCACCATTTATCCTACTGGAACGATTGCACAGCAGTATATAAAGCAATCTATGGTGTATAACAATCGACTGTGCATTCCAATTGACAGTACGTCACAGTTCCAGTCCCCGCCTTCTGGAACAATAAATCTACATGCACGCGCATTTTAATTAGTATGGAAGGAAAGCAATCAAATACGATCATGTGCTTCGTTATGCGTTGCAGATGTTCAGCAAACCAGCATTTGTTCTACTGGAACGATTTCACAGCAGTGCATCTCAATCGATAGTACATAACAATCGATAGTACGTCACGTCGCCTGACAATTTAAATTAACCTTACTTATTAATGAGGAACTTACCTTAACGTAACTGCGAGTTTTTCTGCTAGTGTTATTGGTTTCGTATCTCCATAACAAGAACTACTTCTGAATTTGTCTTCAATTAACGCAAGAATGTAATGAAACTGGTTGGGTGTAAATCTGAAAAATGACCTAAACTTGTCCGTATCGCTGAGCAAATATTTGTATACTAAAATGTACGAACCTTCTTCTTCATGATATGAGAACATTTGTCTGACTGCTTAGCGTTTCTGATTACTCTTTCCAGTATTATACTGCCTTCCTCCTCTTTCATAACTTCCACGTACATTCGGAATGCCTAAATTAACAGCTTTTGTAGATCGATCACTGCGCTGCATGTCTGGCTTTTGCTGTCTCCGCTACTACTGTCGCGCCACACTGCCCCGCCCCAGAACAAAATGTTCCTCGCACCGCGTTGGACACACGTCACGCCTGTGAACCACACAATATTGCTCTCGTCGAGGAGAAATTGTAGCAGCCACCGACTTCTGACAAACTGTAAAAACAAAAACAAAAACAAACCTTTTTAAAAAATTTTCTCGTTTCCCCCCCCTCCCTCTCCCCCGCCCCCCCCCCCTCAAATAAAAACCGAAGGGATAAATATCATCGCTTACTGCATTTTGGATGTTGGTTTTCTAAAAGTTTCGAGTCAAATGTGAGAATTTAATATATTTCTTTACAATTAATGGTCCACCTAGTCAAAAAGTTGGCAGTCGTTATCGAAATATACTAGTGAAGTGAACAATAAAATTATGTTGTTGTACGACACATATTTTAGGTGATATGGCGTGATAAAAATCGGGTAGCGTTAGATTAAGTATTTCTCTATTTCAATAGCACAAAGGTCTCAGAAGATAGTTCTGGTATCACTCTATCATGTACATTTGCCAAACTACAAAAAACACAGCTTTTAACTTTTTACTTTCTGCCGCCTACCACCGCGCGCCTACGAAAACGTTTCACGCTAAGTCCTGCGGCCCGCATCGGCCAAGGGATGAAGCGAGCGCATTCCGTAGCACGCTGCGTTTAATTTCCGTTACTAGGAAAACGTACCTTAACATTCAGAAATAAAATACTATCTCACGCTAATGGTCATTAAAGACCCATTCTGCAGCCTTTACTCAGCCCCAGCTCCGATTACCACATGAGTGGATACGTAGAAGTTTGCAGCAACTTCTTACTTGCAGATATCTTTGAAATACAAGTGATCTTGTTGAGGAAATAAGCTGTCATTGTTTGCCTATAGTTAACGTTTCAGCAACACTGGACAAAGTTCCTATTAAACTCAAAATATACAGGCTGTCTCAGGAGGAATGGTCAGTATTCAGGTACGTAACAGAAACGATAAATCGAAGCAGAAAAGATCTAATAAACATGGGCTCTAAAATACGTGCCTCAAGAGCTATGAGAACTTCTTCGTCTTCGATACTACGAAACAAATTTCTTTTACTGCAAGCTCATTTCTTTCCATATTTTGAAAGGTGGTAGTATGGACCAAAACAAAAAACAAGTGCCCGGTAAGCATGGGGTCTAAATTGCATACATTAAGAGCTATGAGCACTTGTTCATCTTTGCTACCGTGAAACACTGTTCCACTGAACAAGTGCTCATAGCTCCTAATGAACGCATTTTAGAGCCCATGTTTACTCGGCATTTTTGCTTCCAATCATCGCTCCTGTCATGTCCCTGAATATTGACGATTCCTCCTGGGACGTCCTGTATTATTGGCTGGAAGGTGCGGTCCCCCTGTGTAAGGTAGCCAGTCAGTTATCATTCACTTGGACACTAATACAGATCACTTTTATAAATGACAAATGTCAGAGGAAGATAACCAAATTAACAGACCCCCACTACAACGTTTCAAGCGATTGCCACTAGCCAACATCTAGTCATACCAGTGTTGGGTTTGTGTCGGTTCTGGAGCGCCACGACCGACCTCATTTGAGTTCTTCTGTCAGGAGAGTTAATTTAGAGTTGGAACGGCTACTTGGATCTGGTACAGGGTCACACATTGGTGTGGTTCCTGTTGATTCACTCTGTAGGTGGGACTATACCAGACATGGCCTACACCTCAACAAGAAAGGGAAGGGTAAACTGGCTGGGCTGATAGCAGGAAATTTAAAGGTGGGAGGAACTACATCTTATGGTGGAAACTCTTTTTTAGTGTAAGATCAGTGTCCAGTGGGAAACTCAGCCAGGCAAGTACTAAAGATGTTAAAAAAGTTCAAGATACAAAAGTAAAGTGAAAAATAATGTTAGTAAATTTCATCAAAATATTGGGGGATTGAAGAATAAAACTGATGAGCTTCTGCTTTGTTTAGAAGATATAGAAACTGAGAATGTGATAGATGTACTATGCCTGTCTGAGCATCACATTGTCACTGATATGTGAAAGGTTAGCATCAATGGGTACAAGTTAGCTACACATGTAAGTAGAGATAATATGATGAGAGGAGGAGTTGCCATATATGTCAAAGGCTTCCACAGTGTAAAAAATTTAGAAACTAAAAAATTTTGTGTAGAGCAACATATGAAAGCATGTGCCACTGAACTTAAACTAAATGATGGCACTTTCATAATTGTAACAATGTATAGGTCCCCTCAGGGAATTTCCAGCTATTTCTAGAAAACTTCGATGCTTTGTTGTGCTATCTGTTAGACAGGGGGAAGCAAATTATTCGTGGGGATTTCAATGTTGATTCCCTGAAGGAGTGCAATAGGAAGAATGACCTTGTAGTATTACTCAGTTCTTTCAATTTGAGCTCCGTCATTGATTTTCCTACTTGGATAACAAAGAACAGCAGTACATTGATAGATAACTTTTTTATAGACCAAGATAAGTTTAAGGACATAAATGCTTATCCTGTTGAGAATGGTCTTTCAGATCATGGTGCACAGCTAGTTACAGTACATGACATAGCTCCATGCAGTATATCAAATCAGACTTTCAAAGCAGTGCGTTCAATTAACAATATAAATATTGCAAACCTTAGGGAAGCCTACAGAAGCTAGACTGGGATGACGTGTATAAGGAACCCAATGCAAACTTGAAATATAACTTATTTCACGATATATTTTTAAGGGTATTTGAAAATTGTTTTTGCAAGAAAATAGTTAAACATAATTTCGAAGAAAACATATAAAAAACTTTGGCTAACTAAAGGAATAAGAATATCTTGCAACTGTGAAAGAGAACTGTATCTAACAGCAAGAGGGAGTACTGACCCCGAAATTGTTCAACATTATAAAAACTATTGTGCAGTACTAAGAAAAGTTATTAAAAAGTTCAGAAGCATGTGTATCATATCTGAGATCAGTAACTCTGATAATAAAATTAAAGCAATTTGGAATATTACTGAAAGGGAAACAGGGCAACCAAGAGCACAGGAAGACTTTAGTGCCATAAAACTGACTGACAAGTGGACTAACAAACAATCAGAAATTGAAAATATTTTCAATAATCATTTTTTAAATGTTGTGGAGAAAATAGGATCTAGATCTTCACTAGAAGAGGCAAGGCTATTAATAGAAGAGGCCATACCTTTGCAGTTTGAAACAACTGTAATTCCACCAAACTCTCCCTCTGAAATCAGTAAAATAATAAACTCACTGAAAAGTAAAAGCTCTTACGGAATTGATGGCATTTCCAGCAAGGTACTTAAAGCTTGTTCCCCACAGATAAGTAGGATTCTCAGCCACGTATGTAATAGCTCTTTGGAGCAGGGTGTTTTCTCTGATAGACTGAAATATGCCATTGTAAAACCATTGCATAAAAAGGGGGATACGTCGGATGTCAACAACTACCGCCCAATCTCTCTTTTGACAGCTCTATCAAAAATTTTTGAGAAAGTAATCTATTCAAGAGTAGTCTCCCATATTTGAAAAAAATAAAGTACTAACAAAACGTCAGTTTGGTTTTCAGAATGGCTTTTCAACAGAAAATGCTATATACACTTTCACTGATCAAATATTAAATGCTCTGAATAACCGGACATCACCCATTGGTATTTTTTGTGATCTCTCAAAGGCCTTTGATAGTGTAAATCATGGAATTCTTTTAGATAAGCTAAATCATTATGGTTTGAGGGGGGCAGTGCACAAATGGTTTACTTCATACTTAATTGGAAGAATGCAGAAAGTTGAAATAAGTGGTTCATGTAATGTTAAAAGAACAGCTAATTTGTCAAACTGGGGGGCTATCAAGTACGGGATCCCACAGGGTTCAGTCTTAGGTCCTTTACTGTTCTTGATATACATTAATGACTTACCATTCCACATTGATGAAGATGCAAAGTTAGTTCTTTTGATGATAGAAGTATAGTAATAACATCCAAAAACCAAGAACTAAGTGATGTAATTGTAAATGATGTTTTTCACAAAATCATGAAGTGGTTCTCAGCAAACGGACTCTCTTTAAATTTTGATAAAACACAGTGTATACAGTTCCATACAGTAAATGGCACAACTCCAGCAATAAATATAGACTCTGAACAGAAGTTTGTAGCTAAGGTAGAATTTTCAAAATTTTTCGGTGTGTCCATTGATGAGAGGTTAAACTGGAAGCAACACATTGATGGTCTGCTGAAACGTCTGAGTTCAGCTACGTATGCTATTAGGGTTATTGCAAATTTTGGTGATAAGAATCTCAGTAAATTAGCTTACTGTGCCTACTTTCATTCACCGCTTTTGTATGGCATCATATTCTGGGGTAATTCATCGTTGAGTAGAAAAGTATTCATTGCTCAAAAACGTGTAATCAGAATAATTGCTAGAGCCCACCCACGGTCATCCTGCAGACATCTATTTAAGGATCTAGGGATCCTCACAGTAACCTCACAGTAACCTCACAGTATATATATTCACTTATGAAATTTGTTGTTAATAATCCAACCCAGTTCAAAACTAATAGCAGTGTGCACAGCTGTAACACCAGGAGAAAGGATGATCTTCACTATGCAGGGTTAAATCTGACTTTGGCACAGAAAGGGGTAAATTATGCTGCCACAAAAGTCTTTGGTCACCTACCAAACAGCATCAAAAGCCTGGCAGATAGCCAACTAACATTTAAAAATAAATTAAAAGGATTTCTAGATGACAACTCCTTCTACTCATTGGCTGAATTTTTAGTTATAAATTAAGGAAAAAAGAAACAAAAAAAAAACCAACTTAAAAATTAGTGTCATGCAATATTTTGTGTACTGTAATATCTTTTACAGACATCTTTTATTAACTTGACACGTTCCACATCATTACGAAGTGTCGTATTCATGATCTATGGAACAAATATTAATCTAATCTAACCTGAATACAACAAAGTTCACTTGCACTCATATAAATGAAACACTACGAGGTTTATGAGCTCGCATCGGCCTTGAACAGTGAAAACTAGTGGTGGACACCTTGTTGTTGTTGTTGTCGTCGTCAGTTCGAAGACTGGTTTGAGGCAGCTCTCCATGCTACTTTATCCTGTGCAAGCCTCTTCCTCTCCGAATAACTGCTGCACTCTACGATTTTTACCCCGAACACTTCCCTCCAGTACTAAACTGATGATTTCTTGGTGTCTCAGAATGAGTCCTATCAACCGATCCGTTCTTTTGGCCAAGATGTGCCCCTTATTTCTTGTCCCCCAATTCTGTTCAGAACCTCCTCATTAGTTACGTAATCGACCTATCTTGCACATGTCAAATTGTATAAATATTTAGACGTAATTAATATTGAGAAGCGATACGAAATAGAAGGGTCACGTAAAATCAGTCTTAGGGAAGGCGAATAGAAAACTTAGATTTCTTTGAAAGGTCCTGGGAAAATGCAATGTATCTTTAAAGGAGATAGCGCACCAGATCCTAGTGCCACCAATTCTAGAGTGTTTTTGCAGTGTTTGGAGCCTTCAGCAAATAGACCTGACAGCGAGGAACAAACGAACTCTGAGAGGCACTGCTAAAATCGTTCCAGGTCCCATATGAAATTGGCCAGGGAACTTAAATTTCAATCCTTGGAAGAAAGACGAAGTAGTTATCGGATAACACTGTTGCGTAAATTTAGATATCCTGTATTCGAAGACGGTGCGACCGTTATGCTGACACCATCGTATATCTCGCATAGGGATAATGAGAATAATGTCTGCGGCATTAGAGCGCGTACAGAGGCATACAGTCAATCATTTTTGCTTCGTTCAGTACGGGAATGGAATAGAACAGAATATCGATAATATTGGTCAGTATACAGTGGCTTGTGGAATATGTATATTGACGTAGATATAGAAGGACCAATCATATGGAATGAGAATTCACTTACTGCTTCGCCCGTTCATTACCGGGCTACTCATACTCCAACCCATATTACGTTGAAAATTAAACAGATCCTGCCAACAGCGTTTTAAAATTTAAAGTGCTCTGAAAACTAAAACGCTGACAGTAAACCTTTCAGCAGCAATTGGTTCGAAAAACGGTCAGCAAAACCGGCATTATTTATAAGCAACCAGCGAGTCGCCCCGGCTTTGCACCCGCAGCCGCAATAAGTTATACACACAAATCGTCCTCGTCAATCAGTCTGTCTGTTAGTGAAAATCTGTTAGTAAAAGCATATTAGAACCCCTACAGAAGTTCCTGAGATTATCCATAACGTTCACTCAGGAAAAACGCTGGTAGGGGGACTTCAGTTTATAATATGTACAGATTTAGAGACGTCAGGCAATAGTCAAACTTTTGTGGAATCCGAAAAAAGAGTGCATCTGTTTTAACGTCAACAGATTTGCTTTTTTTATCACTTTGCTTCTGATAACCTAAACTGATTAACAGCTTCTTGCATTGTTCAGTTGACGTATTGTCTAGGACTGATTCTATTGTTAGAACGTTTGAACGACACGCAAAAACTCACTCGAAGATGAAAGTATATATACTGATGAGCCAAAACATTATGGCCATTGGCTGCATCTTTGGAACGTAGTACAGCATAATTCTGCGTGGCGTGGTTTGAGAGAGTCTTTTTTTAGGTTTACAGGAGTATGCGACATCCAACGTCTACCCTCAGGTCACGCAGTTCCCGTGAACTACGGGTTGGTGGTTGATGGACTCGGATTGCTGGCCGGTGTGGCCGTGCGGTTCTAGGAGCTTCAGTCTGGAATCGTGTGACCGCTACGGTCGCAGGTTCGAATTCTGCCTCGGGCATGGATGTGTGTGATGTCCTTAGGTTAGTTAGGTTTAATTAGTTCTAAGTTCTAGGCGACTGATGACCTCAGAAGTTAAGTCGCATAGTGCTCAGAGCCATTTGGACGCGGATTGATGGCGTCCCAGCCGTGTCCCAATGTGGTTCCGAACAGGCAAACTCGATGCAAACTCAGTGCAAGTTCACTATCGTGTTCCCTCAAAACACTGTAGAACGGTTCTGGTCTTGTGTTATGAACAGTTATCCTGCTGGAAGATGCCATCGCGCAAGACATCAAGCATGAATGGGCGCAGTTGGTCCGACATAATAGTCACGTGGTCCACAGCTGTTTTGATGGCTTAAATTACTATCATAGGTCCCATGGTGGCCCAGGTGAATGTCTCTCATTGCATAATGTTGCTCCCACCAGCCCGCATTCACAGCACGTGCAAACCTTCCCTTGAGTTCCGGACACGACCATCAATCTGTCCTACTGTGGAACGACATTCATCTGCAAGGCGATACGTTTCCCTTGATTCTTGATCCAGTCTCAGTGATGATGTGCCTACTACAGTCGTAACTGACGAGGTCGATTGGTCAACATCGGAACAAGTAGCTGTCATCAGCTACAGAGCTGCATGTTCAAGAGAGAACGGTATGTTCCGAGACACATGTGCCTGTACCAGTATTGTACTCTGCCGCCCCCAGTGGCTCGGCATTCAGGTGCTGGGTACGGGCTTGGCGACCCCAGGGGTTCCTGAGCTGGGGACTGGTAAGCGCCGCCAGTCCCCTATCACCATAAGCTCTGAGCATACTTCAGCGATCACCATGCGGCGCGGCGGTGGAATGTTGTGTGTCTCAGGGAATGGGGATCTTGGCTTGACCGCCTGGATTGCGAGGATGGAATAAACCTCTGTAAACAACCCCTCAATCTCAAGGTGTGCTGCGCGCTGATGAGATGCATGGCTGTTGAGGTGGAACAGTCGTTAGCGGGCAACCTCTGGGGAACCTGCCGCACCTCAGTTGTATAAGGCTTACCTAGGACGCGGGGCTATGTCTAGGCGGACTTCTAGTTCCCTAGCTGCTCGTGGGACCGAGATGGATCCTTCGAAATCCTCTTTTCTTCCTCCCAGCTGAAAGGTTCTGACACCCGGTCTCTTAAGAGGGCTCATGCAGTCAGTCCCCCTGACTCTGGCACTTCTTTGACAAGTCCAGTCTTAGGTAACAGAATACATTCTGGTAATCCGAATGTGTTTCTCATTGTGAAACGGAAGGAGGGTAGTGTCGAGAAGGTTTCGCCCTTCTATATACAAAAGGGTTTGGAGGGAATCTGTGGCTCCTTAAAATCTGTGAAGCGCTTACGTAATGGGACCTTGCTAGTGGAAACTTCCACTTCCCAGCAAGCAACTAACCTCCAATCTGCTAAATGCCTTGGAGAGTATGCCATAGACACTGAACTGCACAGCACCTTGAACTACAGCAAAGGTGTTGTGACATGCCGGGATCTAGTTGACATTCCCAAGGAAGAACTGAAATGTGAGTGGGCTCCGGAAGGTATCGATGTCCAACATATCATGAAGAGGGTTGATGGCAATCTTGTCAAATCCGACTCCATTATTCTGACCTTCAGTAGCATGAAAGTTCCTGAACATGTTAAACCCGGCTTCCTTCGCCTTAGTGTGAGGCCTTATTTTCCGACCCCAATGCGCTGTTTTAAATGCCAGCGTTTTGGGCATACCACCTTAGGATGTACAGGCGAAGCGACTTGTGGCATCTGTGGTAAGGCTGCTCATGAAGGAGTTGGTTGCTCGTCTCCGGCTAAACGTATCAATTGCTCTGGGAACCACCCTGTTTGGAGTAGGGACTGCCGAATATTTTTAGAGGAACGCAAAGTACAGGAAACAAAAACAACCAAGCGTATTCCCTATGGTGAGGCCAAGAAGATCTATAAGTCGATGCAACCTCCCACATTTGCTACATCTTTTGCATCCCTGGTTCAGAAGCCTACTCCAAATGTCGATGACTCAACGCAGACCAAGGTGGTGAGTGTCGGCACTAACACCTGCAGCTGTGAGTGCACTTGCAACGCAGCCAGTATTTCAGAGCCAGTAGCCCATACTCGAACGGCGGACAAAGGTACAGTGGCGAACTTGGGCCAGCCCACGGCGCCTCCAAGAGCTGAGGCTGTTCCAAAGCCCAGTGCGCCAATTACCACTCCAACATCAGCTCCCCCAAAGCCCACGAAACCACAGAAAGCTCCTGTACAGCAGCAACAACGGGTCAAATCCCGTGGTAAACCGTCTGAACATGTGGATGTGGTTTTTTACGTGAGGCTTCATCTGACTCTTCCCCAGAGTTGATGGAATACGATGTATGTGTGGGGCAATCATCTCGTCCCACGCCTGCCCCTCCACCTGCTGCGGTCTCCCCGCCCCGTCGGACAGACGGGATAAATGTTCTACCCCCATCATAGATGGCTCCCATACTTCAGTGGAACTTGCAAGGGTTCAGGACGCATGTGGAGGAACATCGTCTACTCTCTCAGGGTAGACCACTGTGTCCATGTCTCCAGGAGACTTATTTCCATCCCTCATACTCCCCTGAGATACGAGTCTATACACTCCACAAAAAGGACGACCTGCATGGGGAGAGAGCTAGAGGAGGCGTCGGTATTTTCGTCAGGACGGACTACCACTCCTCACCTCTCTCACTTACGACGACTTTACAGGCCGTTTCTGTGTCCGTGCACGTGCGTCATCCATTGACTGTATGTTCGCTTTACTTGCCCCCACATGATGCACTTGATGAAGCGGCCCTCACCGACCTTCTTACACAGCTACCCCAGCCATTCATTATTTGTGGTGATTTTAATGCCCACAATGTGCTTTGGGGCTCTGCAATTACCTCTCCCAGGGGTAGAGCAATTGAGAGGCTTCTCCTGTCATCCTGTGCCTACTTGCTCAATGGAGGACAGAGCACTCATTTCTGCTCAGCGACTGGGTCGTTCTCTGCCATTGATCTCTCGCTTTGCTCTCCTCCTCTTGCCGCGAGTGCTCATTGGGAAGTGGTCGCTGACTTGCACGGCAGTGATCATTTCCCAATCTGGATTCACCTGCCAGATGGTGTGGGCCCTAAAAGGAGACTACCACGATGGGTGCTCAGTGGAGCCGACTGGACACTTTATAGCCAGTTGGCCCAGTTCGAACACTGTGCGAATGTTGAGGCGTGGGTGGATCATATTACCACAACGGTCCACCACGCCACTGCAGCATCCATTCCACGGTCCACAGGCCACCGGAAGAGGCCACCTGTCCCTTGGTGGAGTGCCGAATGCCGCTCTGCAATCAGGACCAGGCGTGCGGCTCTGCGTCGTTTCCAGTGTCGGCCGACTGCTGAGAATCTTGCGGCCTTTCGGGTGGCGAGGGCAAGATGTCGCCGCATTATTCGTGAGAGCAAGAAGAGGTCGTGGTAAAAGTTGCTGAACACCATTAATCTTTCCACCAAAAGTTCCATTGTGTGGGAGACCATTAGGAAAATTTCTGGCAGAGGAGGGAGGTGCCCCATAGCTGCTGTAATGAATAACGGCACTCCCCACACGGACCCGCGAGACATTGCCCCGACTATGGCAGCATATTTTGCCACAGTTACTGCAACAACCAGTCAGGATCCAGGTTTCCAGCCCCACAGAGCGGTTGCTGAGAGATGTAGTCTGGACTTCCAGTCCACCACTCATGAAGTTTACGACTGCCCATTTTCTATGTGGGAGATGGATTCTGCATTGTCTGCAGCTCGTGACATCCCCTGGTGACGACAGTATCCATTACAGTATGCTATGGCACCTCACAATGCGCAACAAAGAAATCCCCCTACTACTTTTTAATGCCATTTGGGCGTCGGGTCACTTTCCTGACGCGTGGCGTGAGGCAGTTTTAATTCCTTTTTTAAAACCTTGGAAAGACCGCACGAGCCCGAGTAGCTACCGTAGTGTTGCCCTCACTAGTTGCATGGGAAAGACCTTGGAGCGGATGGTCAACCGCCGCCTTGTCTGGATGTTAGAATCCCAGCAACTCCTTAGTAGCTTTCAGTGTGGGTTCAGGAGGTTTCGTTCCACCTTCCATAACCTTGCCCTCCTGGAGGCGGCTATACAACAAGCTTTCCTGCACCGTTATCACCTTCTAGGTGTATTTTTCGACATCGAGAAGGCCTACGACACCACTTGGAAGCGTCTCATCCTGGAGCAGCTTCACGAATGGGGTTTTCGTGGTTGTCTTCCTCTTTTTATTCAGTCTTTCCTCTCGCCACGATATTTTAGATACCGAATTGGTGACGTCCTGTCTGAACGCTTTGAGCAGGAGAACGGTGTCCCTCAGCGTAGCGTTTTAAGTGTGACTCTCTTTGCCATCACTATTAATAGCATTACGTCCATAGCGAAAAGTCCTGTCCAGTGTTCCTCGTTTGTGGATGATTTCTCTTTGTTTTTCTCTTCTTCAAGCCATGCAACGACAGCGCGTCAGTTGCAACTTACTCTTAGACGTTTGGATGACTGGGCGCAGAAGAGTGGTTTTAAGTTTTCCACCGAGACGTCTGTATGTGTTCTTTTTCACCGTTCTCGTTCGATTTTAACCTTTCCCGAGTTGAGGATGAGGGACACTATTCTTACTTTTAAAGACACGGTGAGATTTCTGGGGCTCATATTTGACTCTAAGCTTACGTGGTTACTTCATCTTAAAGACCTGAAAAGACGGTCACTTAAGGCTTTAAGTATTTTAAAATGTCTTGGCCGCAGTACATGGGGAGCTGACAGGACTTGTCTGCTCCAGTTTACAGGGCGTTTGTGCGATCTCGGCTCGATTATGGATGCACGGTGTATGGGTCTGCGAGGCCTTCGTACATAAAGATGTTGGACGTTGTGCACCATAAAGGGCTTCGGTTGGCCACTGGGGCATTCCGAACTAGCCCCATACCAAGACTCTGTGCAGAGGCTGGTGAACCGCCACTTCATATGCGGCGACGGCTACTTACAGTACGGCAGGCGTATAAAACTTTGTCCACAACATACACCCCTGCATACCATACCGTTGCTCAGCCTCCTCTGGCACGGTTATTTCATAACCGGCAACGTGCGACGCAGCCCTATGGGATTCGCGCACAGGATTGCCTTGCTGCGATGTCTATGGCTGGTCTTCGTGTTTTACGTCGCGGTTGGAGCAGATTTCCACCTTGGCTCCTTCGGAGACCCAAACTTATTTTAGATTTGACTACTTTTAAGAAAGATAGCACACCAGATTTTAGATTCCAATCTCTGTTTAACATTTTAGATATGCAACACGGTTTCACCGTCGTTTACACTGATGGTTCCAAACAGGAGAATTTCCTTGGGTGTTCTGTGGTGTTCCCTGATCATGTTACCCGGATTCGCCTCCCTGCTGAATATACCGTTTTCGCAGGGGAGCTCCACGCGATCCTGAAGGCACTGGAGCAGATGAATCGTGTTCGGGGCGATCGATTTCTTCTCTGCTCCGATTCTCTTAGTGCCTTACAATCACTGCAGAACCTGTACCCGACTGAGCAGATGGTCCAGCTGATATATGACCAACTGTACTTGCTCCAATGGTGGGGTAAGGAGGTATCCTTCTGCTGGGTGCCTGGTCATGTCGGAATATGGGGGAATGAACAGGCCGATCGGGCTGCCAAGGAGGCCTGCAGAGAGCAGGACGTGGTCCAGTGTCCTATCCCCTTGCAGTCTGTCATCTCTGCACTCCACAGGAAGTGCACGGAGTTGTGGGAGGACGAATGGCTGCCGGTGACGGCCAATAAACTGCGGTTGGTAAAGTCAACAACTCGGCCGTGGCGTTCTTCCTGCCGGTTGCTCAGGCGGGAAGAGGTGGCCCTCACACGTCTTCGGATCGGGCACTGTCCTCTCACACATAGCTTTTTATTACGGCGGGAGGATCCTCCGTTTTGTGATGCTTGTGGTGTGCACATCTCTGTCCGGTACATTTTAACAGACTGCATTTTATACCGTGATGCAAGGGCAGAAGCACAAGTTGATGGGGATCTGCCTTGTGTTTTAGCTAACGATGAGACGTGTGTGTCTAGGGTTATAAAGTTTTGTGATGTGCCTGGACTCTGGCGTAAGCTTCTAGGCTGGAGGTTTTAGTCTATTGCAGAGTGGCTGACTCCTCCCTTTTTTCCTTGCGGTCAGCCAGCCACTTCCATCTGCTACGTTGTTTTAGCTCCCTCTACCACTTTCTTCCTGTGTTATCCATGTTTTACTGCTGACGCCCTGCTTCATCCCACGCTTCGGTGTGGGTAGGCACATATTTTTCAAAGCTTGTTACCTGTATTTTATGTTCTGTTTTATATTACTGTTCTGAGTTTTTTTCTTGACACCTGTCTCACTATGTTACTGAACGGGTGCTGAATACCTTGCTGTCGTGCGCCCAAAAAACCCTCTACTACTACTATTACTGTACTCTGCCGTGAAATCTGCCCCAGATCGCCGCCTATTGTAGTTGACAGAGAGGGAAAATCTGTCAACTCCACGTTCTGTGATCGTTTCGCTGCGCTTCAAACACATAGATGCTCACGACAGTAGCACACGAACAGCAGACAAGCTTCGCCGTTTCTGAGATGCCCATTCCCAGGCGCTGGGAAGTAACAATCTACCTTTTGTCATAGTCGCTTACGTCAGCAGATTACTCCACCTGTGGCCCGTATCGTCGCTAGAATGATTCCTCATTTGACTCTGCTCAACTTATATACATTGAAGAGCCAAAGAAACTGGTACACCTGCCTAATATCGTGTAGGGCCCCTGCGAGCAAGCAGAAGTAACGCAGCACGACATGGCATGGACTCGACTACTGTCTGAAGTAGTGCTGGAGGGAACTGACACCATGAACCCTGCAGGGCTGTTTATAAATGCGCAAGAGTACGGGGAGGTGGAGATCTCTTCTGAAGAGCACTTGCAAGGCATCCCAGATATGCTCAATAATGCTCACGTCTGGGGAGTCTGGTGGCCAGCGGAAGTGTTTAAACTCAGAAAAGTGTTCCTGGAACCACTCTGTAGCAATCCTGGATGTGTGCATTGTCGCATTGTCCTGCTGGAATTGCCCAAGTCCATCGTAATACACAATGGACATGAATGGATGCAAGTAATGAGAGAGGATGCTTACGTACGTGTTACTTGTCAGAGTCGTATCTAAGACAATCAGGAGTCCCGTATTACTCCAACTGGACGCGCCCTGCACCATTACAGAGCCTCCACCAGCTTGTTCAAAATGTTAAAATGTGTGTGAATTCCTAAGGGACCAAACTGCTGAGGTCATCGGTCGCTAGACTTGCATACTACTTAAACTAACTTATGCTAATATCAACACACACACACACCCACACACCCATGTCCGAGGGAGGACTCGAACCTCCTCCGGGAGGGGCGCCGCAATCCTTGACATGGCGCTTCAAACGACGAGGCCACTCCGCACGGCACCAGCTTGAAAGCTCCCCTGCTGAAATGAAGGGCCCATGGATTCATGAGGTTATCTCCATACCCGTACACGACCATCCACTCGATATAATTTGAAACGGGACTGCCCGCAGCTCGTGGTCGTGCTGTAGCGTTCTCGCTTCCCACGCCCGGGTTCCCGCGTTCGATTCCCGGCGGGGTCAGGGATTTTCTCTGCCTCGTGATGGCTGGGTGTTGTGTGATGTCCTTAGGTTAGTTAGGTTTAAGTAGTTCTAAGTTCTAGGGGACTGATGACCATAGATGTTAAGTCCCATAGTGCTCAGAGCCATTTGAACCATTCTTTTGAAACGGGACTCGTCCGATCAGTCAACACGTTTCTGGTCATCAACAGTCCAATGTCGGTGTTGATGGGACGAAGCGAGGTGCAAAACTTTGTGTCGTGCAGACATCAAGTGAACACGAGTGGAACTTCGGCTCCGAAAGCCCGTATTATGATGTTTCGCTTAATGGTTCGCACGCTGACACTTGTTGAGGGCTCAGCATTAAAATCTGCACAATTTGCGGAAGGGTTGCGCTTCTGTCACGTTGAACCATTCTCTTGAGTCGTCGTCAGTCCACTTCTTGCAGGATCTTTTGCGGGCCGCACCGGTGTCGGAGATCTGATATTTTACCGGATTCCTGATAGTCACGGTACACACGTGAAATGGTCATACGTGAAATTTCTCACTTCATCGCTACCTCGGAGATGCTGTGTCCCATCGATCGGGCGCCGACTACACTCCTGGAAATGGAAAAAAGAACACATTGACACCGGTGTGTCAGACCCACCATACTTGCTCCGGACACTGCGAGAGGGCTGTACAAGCAATGATCACACGCACGGCACAGCGGACACACCAGGAACCGCGGTGTTGGCCGTCGAATGGCGCTAGCTGCGCAGCATTTGTGCACCGCCGCCGTCAGTGTCAGCCAGTTTGCCGTGGCATACGGAGCCCCATCGCAGTCTTTAACACTGGTAGCATGCCGCGACAGCGTGGACGTGAACCGTATGTGCAGTTGATGGACTTTGAGCGAGGGCGTATAGTGGGCATGCGGGAGGCCGGGTGGACATACCGCCGAATTGCTCAACACGTGGGGCGTGAGGTCTCCACAGTACATCGATGTTGTCGCCAGTGGTCGGCGGAAGGTGCACGTGCCCGTCGACCTGGGACCGGACCGCAGCGACGCACGGATGCACGCCAAGACCGTAGGATCCTACGCAGTGCCGTAGGGGACCGCACCGCCACTTCCCAGCAAATTAGGGACACTGTTGCTCCTGGGGTATCGGCGAGGACCATTCGCAACCGTCTCCATGAAGCTGGGCTACGGTCCCGCACACCGTTAGGCCGTCTTCCGCTCACGCCCCAACATCGTGCAGCCCGCCTCCAGTGGTGTCGCGACAGGCGTGAATGGAGGGACGAATGGAGACGTGTCGTCTTCAGCGATGAGAGTCGCTTCTGCCTTGGTGCCAATGATGGTCGTATGCGTGTTTAGCGCCGTGCAGGTGAGCGCCACAATCAGGACTGCATACGACCGAGGCACACAGGGCCAACACCCGGTATCATGGTGTGGGGAGCGATCTCCTACACTGGCCGTACACCACTGGTGATCGTCGAGGGGACACTGAATAGTGCACGGTACATCCAAACCGTCATCGAACCCATCGTTCTACCATTCCTAGACCGGCAAGGGAACTTGCTGTTCCAACAGGACAATGCACGTCCGCATGTATCCCGTGCCACCCAACGTGCTCTAGAAGGTGTAAGTCAACTACCCTGGCCAGCAAGATCTCCGGATCTGTCCCCCATTGAGCATGTTTGGGACTGGATGAAGCGTCGTCTCACGCGGTCTGCACGTCCAGCACGAACGCTGGTCCAACTGAGGCGCCAGGTGGAAATGGCATGGCAAGCCGTTCCACAGGACTACATCCAGCATCTCTACGATCGTCTCCATGGGAGAATAGCAGCCTGCATTGCTGCGGAAGGTGGATATACACTGTACTAGTGCCGACATTGTGCATGCTCTGTTGCCTGTGTCTATGTGCCTGTGGTTCTGTCAGTGTGATCATGTGATGTATCTGACCCCAGGAATGTGTCAATAAAGTTTCCCCTTCCTGGGACAATGAATTCACGGTGTTCTTATTTCAATTTCCAGGAGTGTATAACACCACGTTTAAACTCACTTAAATCTTGACAACCTACCATTGTAGCAGCAGAAACCGATTTAACAACTGCGCCAGACACTTTTCGTCTTATGTTGGCGTTGCCAACCCCAGCGCCGCATTCTGCCTGTTTACATCTCTCTGTATTTGAAAACGCATGCCTATACCATTTTCTTTGGCGCTTCAGTGTACTTTCCTTGCCCGCAGCGCCACCTGGCGGCAATCAGGCTCGCTGTAGCAGTGGCTATAATGTTTTATCTCGTCATTGTATGAAACAACGGTATTACATATAAGCGTATTGCTTGTTGCAAGCAAACGATAAGAGAACCACAATACAATGTTACAATTTTCGTACATATAAAATCATATAGATTAAAAAATAGTGATATTATGATGTCAAGAAAATTAGCGAACATATATACCTTTATCATCATCAGTAGCTTCTAAAGGAAACAAGCGGCAATAACAGCGAACGAGGCTGTAATCGTATCGGTGGAGAAGGGAGGGAAATCTTTCTTTCTGTTGACAAAGCTGTGCTTTCAGTATTAGCTCAATGCAGAAGAAGCAGGCCATTAATCTGGACTGCGGCATAACATATCTTACTTCCAAAGTTATCTCGATTGGGAAGCCGGCCGTGGTGGTCTCGCGGTTCTAGGCGCTCAGTCCGGAACCGCGCGACTGCTCCGGTCGCAGGTTCGAATCCTGCCTCGGGCATGGATGTGTGTGATGTCCTTAGGTTAGTTAGGTTTAAGTAGATCTAAGTTCTAGGGGACTGATGACCATAGATGTTAAGTCCCATAGTGCTCAGAGCCATTTGAACCCATTTCGATTGGGAAAAATCTAATATTATTTTTAACATTATTGTCTTATAACATAATAAATACAGCATAAGTTTGCAGAAAAAATGAGAATGACAGCATTACAAAAGTATTTAGCATTCCATTGACGTCGATGTCACTGGTGGGCACATTGCCGTATTTTACAGACTATAAGACGCCACGTACTATAACACGCACCTCACTTTTAAGTATTGTTTTTAAATGACACTTTTACCATTTTTATTATTAGGTTCAAAATGGTTCAAATGGCGCTGAGCACTATGGGACTTAACTGCTGAGGTCATCAGTCCCCTAGAACTTAGAACTACTTAAACCTAACTAACCTAAGGACATGACACACATCCATGCCCCAGGCAGGATTCGAACCTGCGACCGTAGCGGTCGCGCGGTTCCAAACTGAAGCGCCTAGAACCGCTCGGCCATATTGGCCGGCGGTGGACTGCTGATTCCAGCTGAATGCAGTGTTGCCTTATAGAGGTAGATTTCCCGCGGAATCGAATATACGGCCATTTTTAAGACTGGTGGGTTTAAATCAAACTATGGGCAATTTTATACTACTTTCGTGTGTAAGACGCGCGTCAATTTTGCAGGCAAGTTTTCGAAGAAAGAAATGCGTCACATAGTTCGCAAAATACGGTATACGATGACACAACAACGCGCTAGCTTTGAAATGTGGAAAACATGAACCACGAGGGAGCAAAAGTTTAGGAAGACCAAGAAAGAGAGTGTAACCAATGTAATCATAAGTGATAATAAAGTTCTTTACGAAGGTAACTGGGATTTTTTTCTACAATAATTTGAATATTTCGATTATTATGATTAGTTCATTAGCTAATGGATGCGGTTAAGAATTTTAGAGGGATGCCAAGGCTTGACTACAGTGCGACATTCCCACGCAATTCACGTGGCGCCAGTGGTCTGGCACTTCGTGTGGAGCCCGGCGTCTATCCCGCTCTCGCGTACTCCCTTCTATCTTTCGTCCGTTATTGTTCCAATTCTGCCTTTCACTGCGGTGGCGCCCTATTTTCCGCCCTCCGGCGTGTGCCGTCCTTTGTTTCTCCCGCTCTTCGATGTCGTCCAAATACCTGTTCTCTCGACAGTGCCCCAACGAGCGCACGTTGTACGTGAGCAGGAAAACGTGAGCGCATCGTGCTACACCATTCCTCATCTGTCATTTTGTCGTTCAAGGATCCCGACAAAATGAAGTGAGCAGCGTATGTTGCCAGAATGTGGCACATTCTGTCCCCGATGTACACTCATCTTTGCACTTGTCTGTGCGGCCGGGATCCAGTATGTTGCCAGAAACTTAGTGCAGAAATCCTTGTACCTATTGTGCTCGCAAACTGTTACGTCAAACCTTGCAGCCTCCACCTGGTCGAGCGTAGCATTAAATTCCGCCACTCTTTTCGCACGCAGATACGCGTCTAAATTCTTTAGGTACGCCTTCGGGTGGGGACTGCGCATTCGACCGATCTTAGGCAGTGGTACGTTCACCGGAAATACGGCCTGCAAATTTGTTGGAGTCACCTGCATCACAGGGAAATTCCCTTGTCACATTGCAGACACTTAGTGCTCGAGAACTGACACTCGTGTTTGTGTTTCCTTGGACGATTTACTTTCCTCATCTATGAGTGCGGAGATGTCAGAAATCTTCGCGTTTACTCTCGTTTCTAAGTTGCCAACCAATATTTCACATTCTTTTGTCACCTCGACCAGGCTGTTGGTGATCTCTGTCCGTATCTTTTTGGTTTCGGTTTTATATCGGCTTCCCGTCTTTCAAATCGTTTTTCATTCTCCTCTCTCACGGCGGTTAACTGTGATGTGTGGTTTTCTAACATCGTGAGAATTCGATCCAGTGGACTCTTGACTTCGCGTATGGCCCAGAGACGTGCCTTACGTCACCCCCGAACTTTCCTAAGATAGCCTCTCGGTTTCTAGTGAGCTCTGAAACTGTCTACTCCCTATAGACGTGCCAGTCGTTTCCTCACTCAGATCCGAATCCTCCTCCATGGGCCTGACGTTTTCAATGTTTACCAATCTCTCAAACCTCAATTGCACAGAGAAGGGAAACCACAAAGTAAAAGCACTCCACAGAACAAACTGAGACAGGCAATACGACGCTGATGGCAGCGCTGGTATCCGCAAACAGAACAATGAAAACGTTGAACAGAATGTTCACAACAACGAACTAAATGTCCTAAAAGCATTGCAGAAAATACGTGGCAGGCTGTGGGAACTGAAAGTAAATAGTTTAACTACTGCTGTACCTACTTCATACAGCACACTTGCAACGCATTTAGCACACAAATACACCATCCGTGTGCTTGACATCACACACAAAGAGGTTAACATATTCTACTAAAGGTACAGCACGTTAATTTTTCATGAGTCGTGCCTGAAAGTTTAGAAATTATCACACTAGCAGAATCGTGAGATTGAAATCAAACAGAAGCGCCACGTTGGGCGTAGAAAATGTAGTGATTTAGACTTTTTCTCTGCTCTCTGACAAGAAATGGTATGGTGAAGATCAATGAAAAAAAAATGGTTCAAATGGCTCTGAGCACTATGGGACTTAACTTCTGAGGTCATCAGTCCCCTACAGCTTAGAACTACTTAAACCTAACTAACCTAAGGACATCACACACATCCATACCCGAGGCAGGATTCGAACCTGCGACCGTAGCGGTCGCGCGGTTCCAGACTGTAGCGCCTAGAACCGCTCGGCCACACCGGCCGGCGAAGATTAATGAGATTGTACCACAATGGGAGCCAATAATTAAGTGATGTCAGCAATTAAATGAAATCAACCACAAAGGTTATGAGATTCATAAGCGAATGTAACAGATTGTTTAGATGAATAAAACGTGAAATGACTGCATTTATTTCAGTGATTTTTGCACACAAAACAAAACAAAAATTATAAATCTTAGGATGATTTAACTGGGCGTGGACACGACTCAGTTATTAAGGGAAAGTAGAGGGCAATGAATCATTTCTCAGTTCTTCATAGACGTATGTCGTGTGGTGATGACGGCGGCATGTGCTGGCTCGGGACGGCGCGTCGCCTAGGAGCTGCCCGGTGACCCGCGGCTACGCAGCGAGGGCCCGAAACGAGTCCGCGTTGACAGGTCGCCGTAGCCGAAGCAGCGTTATCACTGTGTCGGAAGGCGGATGCTGGAGATACACCACTGGCCATTACAACTGGTACACCAAGAAGAAATTCAGATGATAAACGGGTATTCATTGGACAAATATATTATACTAGAACTGACATGTGATTACATTTTCACGCAATTTGGGTGCATAGGTCCTGAGAGATCAGTACCCAGAACAACAACCTCTGGCCATAATAACGGCCTTGATATGCCTGGGCGTTGATTCAAACAGAGCTTGGATGGCGTGTACAGGTACAGCTGCCCATGCAGCTTCAACACGATACCACAGTTCATCAAGAGTAGTGACTGGAGTATTGTGACGTGCCAGTTGCTCGGCCACCATTGACCAGACGTTTTCAATTGGTGAGAGATCTGGAGAATGTGCTGGCCAGGGCAGCAGTCGAACATTTTCTGTACCCAGAAAGGCCCGTACAGGACCTGCAACATGCGGTCGTGCATTATCCTGCTGAAATGTAGGGTTTCGCAGGGATCGAATGAAGGGTAGAGCCACGGGTCGTAACACATCTGAAATGTAACGTCCACTGTTCAAAGTGCAGTCAAACGAACAAGAGGTGACCGAGACGCGTAACAAATGGCACCCCATACCATCACGCCGCGTGATACGCCAGTATGGCGAAGACAAATACAAGCTTCCAATGTGCGTTCACCGCGATGTCGCCAAACACGGATGCTCCCATCATGATGCTGTAAACAGAACCTGGATTCATCCGAAAAAATGACGTTTTCCCATTCGTGCGCCCAGGTTCGTCGTTAAGTAACACCATCGCAGGCGCTTCTGTCTGTGATGCAGCGTCAAGGGTAACCGCAGCCATGATCTCCGAGCTGATAGTCCATGCTGCTGCAAACGTCGTCGAACTGTTGGTTCAGATGGTTATTGGCTTGCAAACGTCTCCATCTGTTGACTCAGGGATCGAGACGTGGCTGCACGATCCGTTAAGCCATGCGGATAAGATGCCTGTCATCTCGACTGCTAGTGATACGAGGCCGTTGGGATCCAGCACGGCGTTCTGTATTAGCCTGCTGAACCCACCGATTCCATATTCTGCTAACAGTCACTTAATCTCGACCAACGCGAGCAGCAATGTCGCGATACGATAAACCGCAATCGCGATAGGCTACAATCTGACCTTTATCAAAGTCGGAAACGTGATGGTACGCATTTCTCCTCCTTACACGAGGCATCACAACAACGTTTCACCAGGCAACGCCGGTCAACTACTGTTTGTGTATGAGAAATCAGTTGGAAACTTTCCTCATGTCAGCACGTTCTAGGTGTCGCCTCCGGCGCCAACCCTGTGTGAATGCTCTGAAAAGCTAATCATTTGCATATCACAGCATCTTCTTCCAGTCGGTTAAATTTCACGTATGTAGAATGTCATCTTCGTGGTGTAGTGGTGTAGCAATTTTAATGGCCAGTAGTGGAGATGGGAGAGCTCCCACGTCCTCTTGCTTCCGCACTGTCGCAGTGACTGTCCCCTTGCTTCTCTTCCATCTCTCGACCACTCCTCGAAATTTTTCTCCTCTCGACATTTCCATTGGCGTACTAAATTTGCAGTGCCGCCCAACGACTGATCACTATTTCGTGACCACGCCTCCCAGGGTAGGGTGGAAATTCTCATCTTGTGTCGGCTTGTGTGTGGGTCGGGAATTGTCGTCTTTCTCACGTTTTCACTGTCAAGGCTGTTCTCAGCGTTCGCCGTACATTACTTCTATGTTTCTCTGCATTCCTAAGTTGTTGTGAAAGCAGCCACGCAACACTTCTCAGTAACGGCTCTGTCTGCGTGAGGCCTGGACAGTGTCATGTTTCTGCTACGTCTCCGAATCTGCTTCCGTCCGTGGTTTGTGAGGAACGTCCTTACTGTCCAGAACACATATTTTTAAGCAGGCTGACTTCATTCGCAGTTCTATAGTTTCACACGCTTCCCAGTGCGAATTTTTGGGGCTTTAGATACGGTCCTTCCCAGTGCCTGTAGGTTGTTGGAATTGTCGACACCTTCTGGCTTTCTAAGGCAGCTAAAATGGCTGCTGCGAGCCAGAAGATTCACATGCCTCCACGCGAGCATTCTTGACGCATTTGTATCTACAGGGGTCCATCAGTTTTCGGCACGCTTCACGTTTTCCGCCAGACTCTTCGCAACGTGTCCATTCTTAAGTGAGACGAGGGCATCTTCCAACCTTCCCGCTGTGTGATTGCAGAATGGCTGCAGTGCCCGCGTCTCGGGCGCTCACCGCGTGGGGCCCGGCTCTCTCCTCGCCCGGGCCTCTGGCGTTGTGAGTTGGCGAAAGTGGCCCCCGGCGGATGTCAGTGTTTTCAGTTTATGGTACCTATTTTCTGGTCATTGACTGGCTATCGAAGTATGACTGTACATGCTTCTCTCTTCACTCACAAACTTGACGTTTTGCATGTGGCATTCGTATTATGAGACATTTTTGGTTGGGGTACCCTGAAGTTTAGTTCAGTTGCTACGTTTGAAAATTTTCCTTATTTGTCGATACATCACCTCTCCATTCCTAAATTTCAATGTTCTGTGTCAAATGTAAAACTCCATTGTAGATGCCTGTGAGGCTTACGAGTAGATGGCAATGACTATTTTTGCTGTTTGTAATGGTAAGACAAAGCAGATTTGGATTTGGATTGTTTGGAGGAAGGGACCACACAACGAGGTCATCGGTCTCATCGGATTAGGGAAGCGTGATTACTGGGTGTTGTGTGATGTCCTTAGGTTAGTTAGGTTTAAGTAGTTCTAAGTTCTAGGCGACTGATGACCTCAGAAGTTAAGTCGCATAGTGCTCAGAGCCATTTGAACCATTTTTGTCTTAAAGAAAAACACTTGTGGCCACAGCGATTATAAGATCATCCAAACAATACTGGAAAGTGCTGTTACTGATGCGTTTTTGAACACAATTGTAAAATACAGTTCTATGAAAATGGACAAAGATTAAAGTACGCACTGGAACACTGTCAAGATGGAAGCAGTTCTGTTGTCAGCAGCAGTCCCAGTTCAGTGTGGCTCCCATTTCAGGGCAACTGTGAGATGGAATGCTCCGATAGCGTTCAAGAATCGATGTGGTTGTAACACAGAGGTTTTCTACAGACATTTGGAGCAAGTTTCACTCTCTAGCTGTCCATCCTACTCCCTTTACAAAGAGAAAGATAGCAAAATAAAATTAAAACTGCTGTTCCAATCAAAGATTCGGGTTGCTTATACACTGCGATTCCTCCTCATACACACATCATCCTGGTTCCCAGAATGCCTGAAGATAGATATTGACTGTGGATATTGAATCACAGACACAGTGCCTTTGACTATACAGAGATGTCACTAAACCCGCACAAAGATGTACACCATGCATGAGCAGCGCCTATTAGACTGAGAGGCTCCGACAACCGATCAGTTCCAGTCATTCTACCAGGAACGAGGTACACGGCTCGTGTTGTCTTTAGTTCAACCACGCCTTGTAACGCCGGAAATGCATATCCTCCTATTTCCATCTATTGTACTATAAACTTTTTCCTTATTTTGTCACCTGAAGATATGACAATTTTTTCTCTTCATATATTGTAATTGTTTTACTATTTGTGTATATATGTATATTTATGCATTTATGAAGATGTATAATTGGTTTGTTTTGTAAATACTATTTGTATTTTTACGCCGGGTCTTGCCTAGGGAAAACTATGCTATCGAACGAATACATCGATAGGTCGTGTGGAGAACCAAAGTGTTTAGGATCTTTGGTAGTGTTAACTCCAGAGAGAGTCTGGCTGGAGGAGGGCAGTGGAGCAGGTGTGTTGTGTGACGCTCCCGCGAGTTGCCGCGCTTTCGGGGTTTGGCAGCATGTAATTGCGCTCGACTTGCTATGTTAGTTTCTGACATGGTGTCGCGGCGGACGGGAAGCGTTAGCTGGCACACATCAAGAGCCCGTTTCGGCTGGAGACCGTGTCGAGAAGAAGGCGCGCCAACATCCAGCTTCTGCAACAGCGACGGCCGACAATGAGTGACTGTCGCCACCTCCTCGATCGACGACTTCAAACCTTCAATCAACCAACAAGGAAGACTGGTAGCACGTAAAGTTTTAGAACTGTATGGCAAACCTCAGCTTTTCAAACTGTTAAATTTTTCTCACTAAATTACAGCAACGTAGCATGAACCTTTATTGCTCATTGTCCCAATTGCATTACCAAGCAGGGTCCCTTCCTATTCCGGAATGAACCCGAGTGTCGTTGAAATTCAAACGCCAGCATTAAAGTAATATCATGCGATTTCACTGCTTTAATTTCAAAGTTCAGTTAAGGTATTCATAGCTGGCTACAATATTTAGATTACACAAGCACAAATTAAGAGTGCGAGTTTTGTTACCGTATTTTAGCTTACCTGTGACGGCAGCTCAGCTTGGTACGTACTAAATTTTACTACTGTTAATTGTTCAGAATCATTTAATTCAAGTTCAAAGTTAAATCTATTATTTCTAAATTGCGTAGATTCAAGCAGCTTTTGAAATGATTGTTGAGGTAGCCCAAGACTAACCGTATTTTACTGAATTTCGATGTGCTTCAGAAACAAAACTCACTATTAATTTCAGTCATTAAATTAACTTTCAATTTTCCGGTTTTATTAATTCTTTGCCAAATTAAGTCAGAGTGTAGCGAAATTTATTACTTCTGATATACTTTCAGTTTTCGCACTACACGTGTCAACCTTCAGTTGCCACGCTTCTAGTGCTAATTATATGTGTAATAACCTTCCTTTTTCAGTTACTATAGTAATTGTCCATAGGACTGGCGACCGTAATTTTCCCCAAATCTAAAATATCTAATTACCGCTAGTTAACTGTTAACGTAACGGCCGCACATTTACTTTCTTTATTAACTTTACCCCTTTTCAAAATTAATTTCCACCAGTTTCATTTGCATTTTTCCTTTCATTTAGATGTAACCCTTTCCTCCCTCTTTACCGACAGATTAACTTCGGTGACGATTGCTTTTCCCAAATTCCCATTAGGTACACGCGGTTTAATTTTTCACTGTCATTAAGATCGATAAGTGAGGAGGAGGTTACCCGTGGCGACCTGGTGACGGGAGAATCTTCAAATTTGAGGTTGTTCTGAACACGAATTTTGCATTGTGCAAATCTCGTAACAAAGTACTGGTTACGAACAGGCCGTTACGTCAGCGAGAATAAGTAGTGGGAGTAATCCCAATTATATTTTAGATTTGGCCTTTATATTGAAAATTATTAAAATGTGTGAAGGCAACAATTACCAAAATTTGGTAGACTTGGATACGGAACAATCGGTCGAACAGTGGAAAACACGCACCGCGGAACCCATTGTCCAGGGGCAGGCGGCTAGCATGAAAGACGCGACCGCCGAAACGCAACAAAGAGCAGAAATGGAACTTCAAACTTTAGAAAATGTTTCGGAATCGGAAGCGAAAATCAAATCTGTACCCCTTGATGACGAATACGGGGGAACATATATAGAGGAACCAGCTACGGAAGTAAAACAGGTAGTTTCCGGGAATTTAACTGATTTATTGAATGTTTTGATCAATGAAATCAAGAGTCAATCGGCAGAAATTAAAGCTCAGTCTGAAAAAATTGACAGGAAGCTAGACAACCAGAACAAAGCTATTAATGTTGTTAACAACAATGTTGTAGTTGTTAACACAAAAGTTGATAAAATTAAAGAAGATATTGTTATGATTAATACCGAAATCGGTAATCTTAAACAGGAAATGATAGGAGTTCAGGCGGAAATTGCAAGCATAAATACTCGTTTTGATGCCGAAATTAGCAGAATCGAGAAAGGTGTAGGAGAAGCAGTTGCTCCGATCATCGAGAATAAGGTGACGGAACAAATTCAATTAGTGAAAAAAGAGGATCAACAGAAGGTGGAAACTTTAAAGTCTTTGGTATCCGAAGTAGATACTAAAGTGAGGAAGCAGGCTAATACCTGCGAAGAAAAAAAAAGGGAAGTAGAAACGCTTGCGACAACCACTTGCCAAGTAATTACGAGAGTGTCGGAATTAGAAAAGAAACTTGACGAAAAACAGAGCTATGTGCCAATCTGTGCACATAGTTCGGAAGTTTTGACGAAAGAGGAGCGGTTCGACCCCTTGAAAAAAGGCGGTATACACGCGACGGATTTCATTAAAAATTGTGAAAGAGTTTTACCCAGATCATGGACTAGTGAGAGAAAAATTAATGCGGTTAATGACGTGTTGGCTGGTGATGCCAAGCGTTGGGGCTTAAACCTCAACATTACGAACCTGACTTTTGACGAGTTTAAAAATTTGTTTCTGGCTGAATACTGGTCAGACCAAAAACAACAAAGTGTCTGGCGCGAATTTGTCGTATCGAGGCCCTTCGATGCGAATTCACGTGGCTCGATGAAGGAGTTTTGTGAGGGCTGGTTCCGCAAGTTGGAATATTTTCGTGATCGCCGCACGGAATCCGAAATAGTCTGGGAACTCTACAAGAAGCTTCCAGATGACAAAAAACGATACGTTGGAAGCAATTACAAGACAATCAATGATTTCCTGGAAAGAGTTGAGGACGAGGACAATTGGCGCAATAATCGCGACAGTGGTAGAGGCCATGGTAACAACAACGGGTACCACAACAACCACAACAACGATAACCATGGGAATAATGCATACCGCAACCATAGCAGCAATAACAATAATGGTTCGGACCGTAATGACAATCGGTACAATGCAAATAATAACAGGAATGACGGAAACCAGTATCATACTAGCGTGATACGAGCTTCGCAGAATAGTAAAAACGCCAGAGGGTGTGATCAGCCGCCTCAGCAGCATCCGGGGAGTGTACCTGCTGGGACGAGACAGGGAAACCATTAGCCGCGCCTGTGAGGGGCCGACCGGGCGTGGAGAAATTTTGGCGGCCCAATAACAGTAGAAAACCGAGGTGTCGTCGTTATGAAAATTCCGTATGGAATAATCAACGGCGGGAGAGTGTGCCAGTGTTAGGAGAAAGGAGTGCGCCCACAAGTAGTAGATAAGCTGTAGACACGGCAGCAGAAAATACATTCACTGCCAGTGAGAACAATTTAAGCAGTGTTCCGGAAATCGATTATAAAGTGGCAGCTGTAACACCCACATCGGAACTGGAGATTGAGTTTAAGAATGATTCGCAATTGTTGAGAGAAGATCAGATGTCGGATAACACGTCCGTCATCGAGCGAGGGGATGCAGAGAGGTATGAGGTCTGGTTAAGGCAGTTCGGTCGCTTATACGACGAACTAAGAGATTATAGGGCCTGTATGGGAGAAGTGTTTATGGGGAGCGCGTGGAGGATTTTCCGCGTCTCGTCCCGCAGGAAGAGAGTGTTTGTGAAATGATAGAAAGTTCTGGCCCTAACCGGCAGACTTTACCAGAAATAGTTGATGTTAGTGGGGAACACGACAAGATTCGTTGTGTTTCATACCGCAAGAGTTGGATGTTGAAGTAGTAACGGAAAGTTCTGGCCCTGACCAGCAGACTTTACCGAAAGTTATAGTGTTAGAAGTGGCCGACCCATCCGATGCAAAACTCCAGTTTAAACATTGCGAAAATATTGAGGAGAAAGATTACGAGAATTTTAGTGATAGCCGGACACGATTGGTAGAAAAGCACGTAGATTGCAGCGTGTATGAGGTTAGAGCGGACGTTATACGGTCGGACGATAGCAGTGTGGGTTGCGCAGATCCAGAGGAAGTAATTGCAGATACTACTGGGCACATTCCTCCAGGTAGACTGGCAGATGAGATCAATCTGACCAAAGAGGAATCAACGAAGGTGACAATTAGTGAATTGATAGCAAAGCAACACTCACTAGTTGACGAGTTACAGGAAAAGGTTTCGGTATTGGAGGCGGAGCTACAGACTAAGCCTCAGGACAAACGTGTTGAAATTAAAACTGTATGTGAACAGAGGCTGAAAAAGCCGCCAGATAAGCCGGATTTAGGATCAAAGCCACATGGTTTTTTCTGGAATGACCTGGATATAGACGAGGATTTATTGTGGGAAAATAAAGAAACAGTCGAGGATAAGTGTAGACAGATAGTAGTGTCTGTTGATATGCACGGCCTACAACTAAACGTGTTGATTGACACCGGTGCAGAATTGAGTGCTGTATGTGGGAAAATATTTGAGTTACTGAAAGACAGACCTGGTATCGTAGTTATGCCAGTAACAGGAGTGAAAATTATCGGTGCTACTGGGAAGGCCAGTAAACCGGTCACAAAACAGATTTTTGTCCACTTCGAGATATGTGGGCACGATTTGAACAAGAGTTTGTCGTCGTGCCAGACTTAACTACGGAAGTAATTATCGGGTTAGATTGGCTATTAAAGTACCGTGCAGTGATTAATTGCGAAAGCAAAACTTTGACATGTACGTCACAAGATAAAAAAATAGTAGTTAGTTTTGACGAGGCAGGAGACGGTGTGCATAGGCAATACCAGCCTATACACATTGTTAACTGGCCGGATGCTATTGACGTAGGTATGAATTTGAACTACTGTAATGTGAGGAATCTCGGCACTGACAATAGTGCAGAAAGTGAATTGGAAAGTATTGTAGACGGTGTGTCAAACGTAACACACGAACAAAGACGAGCCCTGTATGAAGTAATAATGAGGAATAAGAGGGTGTTTTCAGACAAACCGGGACTTGTGGAAGAGATAATCAAATTCCCTTCATGGATTTACATTAGTATTGGTGTGAAAAAAGATCGTTTGCGAGAAATAATGAAGCTAAAAGCCGATGCTAACATACGTCGTCATGACGCTAAAGCGCGTTTTGCTAAGTTTGCAATCGGGGACTTAGTACTTGTAAAAGCTCATGAGAAATCGAGCGAGATAGACAATGAAATCTCTAAATTTAAGTTTGTTTATAATGGACCATATAAAGTCAATTGGTATACCTCACACAAATGCTTATTGCTTAGAGTATCCAAGCTCTGGAAAGCTATTAGGTATACAGAACATTGTAGACCTGAAATTGTACCAACCAAGGATTGATTAATACCACAGAAAGGGTACTTTGTACAGTATGTAAATATAGAGTGTAATATTTAAGGATGTGCCATGTTGCGATGCTTTTGCCTGACCTAGAGGTCGTTAAAGAAGTTGTCATTAACAAGTAATTAATTTTGATTAAATGATTTAAGAGTAACTGATTAGTAACCAATTGAAAAATCCAAGCTGGTAGTTTAAGTTTTCAGCTGAGTCACAGTAGATTAGGGAATGTAAATATGATTTTGTAACTAGCTGTAAGATTTCATGAATGTGTGTTTTACTACTCATTGCCGATGTACTTAGACGCTGTTTTAAGTTTCAGGCTAGTACATGCGTGTGATGGACAGTGTTGAGTTATCCACTGTGATACTATTAATGGACTTCTTGAGATTACTCGGGAGTGAGTTTTTCCAAAAGAATTCGGTGAAACGGAAGTTCTGGAAATGCCGTTACACAGGCGAGTGAGATCAAGCGCGCCGCACAGGCGGGCGCAGCAATACTGGCGAGGCGGAGCCGCTGTCGGCTCTTGTGCCGCTCTCGGCGTTCTTTGTACTTGCGGGTACGGAAGGCAGAGTTGTTTTTCTTTCCGGGCAGCTAATGTGAAAGAATTCTGCTGTCAATAATTATGTTTTTTTCGATCTGCTGTGTATTATTTTCTTGTTTAGCGTTAAGTGGACTCTCATGACAAGAATATTAATTACGAAGAGGTTATATAAAAATATGTATTCTACGTAATTAATTATTAATTTGCGTATTTTGATCTACCTGTTTTATGACCATGTAAATTTTGTAAATAGTATTCCATTTCTTGATACTGTTAGGAATTTTGTTGATTTTGGAATAGCTAAACCATTTTCTATGTTTTCTATGAATTAACATATTGTCAACATGTTTTCTTTTGTGTAAGATGACAGAGTGGAATAAGATTAGGAGTGTCTCCACTCAATTATTTTGGTCTAGAAATTGGTTTATGGTTAATTAGGTTAATGCTACATTTTCTAGATGTTTTGAGCATATGCATTTCCGCTGGCTTTTCTTTTTTCCTTTTTGGGACATTTTCTGAGTCTTTTTAGGTTACATGAACATCCTCAGACAATGTGGGGCACGTGTAACGCCGGAAATGCATATCCTCCTATTTCCATCTATTGTACTATAAACTTTTTCCTTATTTTGTCACCTGAAGATATGACAATTCTGTCTCTTCATATATTGTAATTGTTTTACTATTTGTGTATATATGTATATTTATGCATTTATGTAGATGTATAATTGGTTTGTTTTGTAAATACTGTTTGTATTTTTACGCTGGGTCTTGCCTAGGGAAAACTATGTTATCGAACGAATACATCGATAGGTCGTGTGGAGAACCAAAGTGTTTAGGATCTTTGGTAGTGTTAACTCTGCCGCGTGGAGCGCGGGCAGAGCAGAGAGAGTCTGGCTGGAGGAGGGCAGTGGAGCAGGTGTGTTGTGTGACGCTCCCGCGAGTTGCCGCGCTTTCGGGGTTTGGCAGCATGTAATTGCGCTCGACTTGCTATGTTAGTTTCTGACATGGTGTCGCGGACGGGAAGCGTTAGCTGGCACACATCAAGAGCCCGTTTCGGCTGGAGACCGTGTCGAGAAGAAGGCGCGCCAACATCCAGCTTCTGCAACAGCGACGGCCGACAATGAGTGACTGTCGCCACCTCCTCGATCGACGACTTCAAACCTTCAATCAACCAACAAGGAAGACTGGTAGCACGTAAAGTTTTAGAACTGTATGGCAGATCTCAGCTTTTCAAATTGTTAAATTTTTCTCACTAAATTACAGCAACGTAGCATGAACCTTTGTTGCTCATTGTCCCAATTGCATTACCAAGCAGGGTCCCTTCCTATTCCGGAATGAACCCGAGTGTTGTTGAAATTCAAACGCCAGCATTAAAGTAATATCATTCGATTTCACTGCTTTAATTTCAGAGTTCAGTTAAGGTATTCATAGCTGGCTACAATATTTAGATTACACAAGCACAAATTAAGAATGCGAGTTTTGTTACCGTATTTTAGCTTACCTGTGACTGCAGCTCAGCTTGGTACGTACTAAATTTCACTACTGTTAATTGTTCAGAATCATTTAATTCAAGTTCAAAGTTAAATCTCTTATTTCTGAATTGTGTAGATTCAAGTAGCTTTTGAAATGATTGTTGAGGTAGCCCAAGACTAACCGTATTTTACTGAATTTCGATGTGCTTCAGAAACAAAGATCACTATTAATTTCAGTCACTAAATTAACTTTCAATTTTCCGGTTTTATTAATTCTTTGCCAAATTAAGTCAGAGTGTAACGAAATTTATTACTTCTGAGATACTTTCAGTTTTCGCACTACACGTGTCAACCTTCAGTTGCCACGCTTCTAGTGCTAATTATATGTGTAATAACCTTCCTTTTTCAGTTACTATAGTAATTGTCCATAGGACTGGCGACCGTAATTTTCCCCAAATCTAAAATATCTAATTACCGCTAGTTAACTGTTAACGTAACGGCCGCACATTTACTTTCTTTATTAACTTTACCCCTTTTCAAAATTAATTTCCACCAGTTTCATTTGCATTTTTCCTTTCATTTAGATGTAACCCTTTCCTCCCTCTTTACCGACAGATTAAATTCGGTGACGATTGCTTTTCCCAAATTCCCATTAGGTACACGCGGTTTAATTTTTCACTGTCATTAAGGTCGATAAGTGAGGAGGAGGTTACAGCCCAGACGGTCAATGCCGCAGTTCGGACGCGTCCGCTTTGTTAATTTGTGCCAGGAAGGGCTCTCAACAAGGGAAGTGTCCAGGCATCTCGGAGTGAACCAAAGCGATGTTGTTCGGACATGGAGGAGATACAGAGAGACAGGAACTTTCGACGACATGCCTCTCTCAGGCCGCCTCAGGGCTACTTCTGCAGAGGGTGACCGCTACCTACGGATTATGGCTCGGAGGAACCCTGACAGCAACGCCATCAATGTTGAATAATGCTTTTCGTGCAGCCTCAGGAGGTCGTGTTACGACTCAAACTGTATGCAGTAGGCTGCACGATGCGCAACCTCACTCCCGACGTCCATGACGAGGTCCATCTTTGCAACCACGACACCTTGCAGCGCGGTGAAGGTGGGCCCAACAACATGTCGAATGGACCTTTCAGGACTAGTATGACGTTCTCTTCACCGACGAGAGTCGCAATTGCCTTCAACGAGACAATCGTCGGAGACGTGTTAGGAGGCAACCCGGTCAGGCTGGACGTCTTAGACACACTGTCCAGCGAATGCCTGGGATAGATCGAAAAGGGCTGTTTATGGGTGACGTGACCCGCTCACCACTCTGAGGGATCTAAGCCGAATCGCCGTTGAGGAATGGGCAATCTGGACCGACACTGCATTGTTGAACTTTTGGATAGTTTGCCACGACGAATACGTGGATGCATCAATGCAAGAAGGCGTGCTACTGGGTATTAGAAGTACCAGTGTGTTTAGCAATCTGGACCACCACCTCTGAAGGTCTCGCTGCATGGTGATACAACATGCAATGTGTAGTTTTCATAAGCAATAAAAAGGCTGAAATGATGTTTATGTTGATCTCTATTCCAATTTTCTGTACAGGGTTCCGGAACTCTCGGAACTGAGATAATGCAAAACTTTTTTTGATGTGTGTTTCGTGTCGGACCTCCTTTAGCACGACGTAGTGCAGCAACTCGACGTGGCATGGACACAACTAGTTGTTGGAAGTCCCCTGCAGAAATATTGAGCCATGCTGCCGCTGTAGCCGTTCATAACTGCAATAGTTTCGCCAGTGAACGATGTTGTGCACGAACTGACGTCTCGATTATTGCTAAATCCGCGAGCCCTCGGATACCGATGCACACGGCAGAGAACAGGCGAGAAACAATGACGACGCGAGGTGGGAAGACCACCTGCGGTCGGGACTCAAACCCACGCCGGAGTCGAGCAACAAGGCAGACGAACGGCGGGCCCCACACAACCACAGCAAGGCAATAGGAATCTAGGCTACGAAGAAGTGCGACAGACGTTCGACACAACGCTGTCAGCAGATCAATCACGAGCCACAATCCAAGTCGAGACCAGAGAGCAAAACCAATATCAAAGCAAAGTCGTCGGCGTTTAGTCAGTAGTACGGTGGAGATGGTAACGGACGCTATCAGATGAAGTACGCGACTAACTGAACGGTCGATATGCGGCGGTATTTACGCACGCTGCCAGGAGCACTATTGACCGGTGTATTCACGTGGCGAGGCGGTACCGCACTCACTACGCAAGTGCAGCGCCGCGGCGACACTGCCCTCTATCGGCCATCGAGATCCATTTGTTCCGGCGGGCACTCAGCTTCCGCGTGACCCGATAAATGTTCGATGGGATTCGTGTCGAGCAATATGGGTGGCCAAGTCATTCGCTCGAGTTGTCCGGAATGTTATTCAAACCAATCGCCAACAATTGTGGCCCGGTGACATCGGTATTATCATCCACAAAAATTCCATTGTTGTTTGGGAGCAAATGGTTTCCAAGCACCTTAATATACCCATTTGCACTCAACGATCGGTTCACTTCGACCAGACGACACAGTCCATTCCATGTAGATACAGCCCACGCCATAATAAAGCCACAACCAGTTTGCACAGTGCCTTGTTGACAACCTGGGTCAATGGCTTCGTGAGGTCTGCGCCACAACCAAACCCTACCATCAGCTCTTACCAACTGAAACCGAGACTCCTCTGAGCAGACCGCGGTTTTCCAGTTGTCTAGTGTCCAACCGAGATGGTCACGAGTCCAGGAGAGGCACTGCAGGTGATGTGATGTTAGCAAAGACACCCGCGTCGGTTATCTGTTGCCATAGGCTATTATCCACAAATTTTGCCACACTGTCCTAACGGATATGTTCGCCGTACGTCCCGCATTGATTTCTGCGATTATTTCACGCAGTGTTGCTTGTATGTTAGCACTGACAACTCTACGCAAACACAGCTGCTATCGGTCGTTAAATGAAGGCCGCCGGCCACCGCGTCGTACTTGGTGAGAGGTAATGGCTGAAATTGGTATTCTCGGCACACTCTTGACACTGTGGATCTCGGAATACTGAATTCACTAACGATTTCCGAAATGGAATGTCCATGAGCGTTCAGAATCTGTGGATACCTGTCGTGCAGCCATAATCACATCAGAAACCTTATCACAGGAATCACCTGAGTACATTGACAGCTCTGCCTACACTCTGCCCTTTTATACCTTGTGTACGTGATAGTACCGCCATCTCTATAAGTGCATATCGCTGTCTTATATCTTTTGTCTCCTCAGTGTACACTAACGCCTTTAGTGATGGTAAGAACGGGCTGTACACCCTTTTGTTAAAAAGTCGACGGATTTAATTTTTGTAATTATGCTTTAAAATTAATTTTCTCAAACCATCCGTAACCACAGATAGCTTGCCTCGGTGAGGGGTATCAAATGGTGGGAACAGAGAAATTTCTGCGATCACCAGTCAGTTAATTCATAAATCCCTTAAAATGTTGTAAAACTGCATAAGTTTCAGGTGACGTTGATTTCAAAAATCCAAGCCAAGGCGACAGTTGCGCGGAGTGACACCGGCCTCCGTAGCGGCCATATGTCTGGTGGTACACGATTAACTTTTGATTGTTCGGGCCAGACGGCCCCTCGGCCGGAAAACTAAGATACCGTCGACATCCCCGTGCTCATCCACGTTTGCAGCAGGACCATTTGCCCCTCAAGGAAGCATACATTTGCAGTGGATCAAATGTTACAAAACTGCTGAGAGCCACCCTCTCTGCATCAGTTCGTGGCATTACTTAGTAGACTCCATTCGTTACACTATCTGTTAAGCTCATATGTTGCAGTACATGGTAGGCTTTATTTCTTGACCAGCAGCTGCACTGTAGTAACTGCCATTTTGCGATTCGTGTGTTCATTGCTAGAAAACAATCATGCACAATTATCCTCAGTTTGTATCAAGTCATATGCGATTCAACGTTCGCAGCGGAACAGACCGTGTTTAAGATGCAAATATTCGATGTGAACCGCGAACATAAGTTTCACGGTTTTATTGGTAAGTTTCGTCGCATCGCCCCTGTCCGTGTGTTCGTAGAGTGTTCTAATGGCTCTTTACCTTCATTTGTGATTTGAATCCTGGAGTTCGTCTTTATTATGCTGCATCTAAACTCTCTACGAACTGGTATGGTTATCGTCGTTTATGGTGATATTTTATGTCTGTCAATGTACTTGTGGCTCGGTTTACAGCAAGCCTGCGGATCGCCTGCATAGTGCGAAACTGAGGACTAGCTAGTTACCATCTGTCTGTACCGAGACTACCTATTAATTCAATGTGTTTTCGAGAATGTATCACCTTTTTTTTTAGCTGTCTGACTATGGTCTGTAGTCTGCCCGCATTCTCTTCATTAATCATCTAATTTCAGTGGTCAATCGAGATCCCTGCAGTACATGAACCACCCGACGCCATCACGGTCCAGAGAGCAGCAGACCATCAGGCGAGGTCGTTCTAATCTGATGGTAGGGAAGATGGTGATAAGCAGAACTCATTTCTTTCTTTCATTTCAATTCCTCTCAAAGCCAAACCAGCTACATGGTAAACAACCTAAACGAAAGTAGCTCGTCAGTCACAGAGACTGCCGCAGAATAGATTAGATTCGATGTATTTTTCGTTCCGATCAATCCATAGTGAGGAGATCCTCCAGGATGCAGAATGTCTCAGAAGAATAAGAATACACAATAAATATTTACAATGAAAAACAAATATGCTAATGTATCTTCCATAGACGCCAAGTGGAATGATAGTCATGGATATGGAATGAGTCAACACATTTTTAAACATATTTTCATTTGTGAGGTAATGAACACTGAATACAAGAACCATTTTACAACATTTATCCACAATGATCGCATTACTGCACTGAATTTGTACAGAAGTCAGGTTGTACTAATATTCGCATTATTTTATATTATTAGCAAAACACACACACACACACACACACACACACACACACACACACAAACCAGCTGTTTCTACTAAGAAATCCATAAATGGAGTTGAAAGATTTGTCCACCAATAAATCCTTTAGGTTCCTCTAAAACTGAACTTTGTTGGTAGTTAAACATTTTGCGGCTGCTGGAAAGGTATTGAAAATGTGTGCCCCTGAATAATGAACATGTTTTTGGACCAAAGTAAGTGACTTTAAATATTTGTGAAGATCATTCTTATTTCTAGTACTGATTCCACAAAATGAGCTGTTGGTTTGAAGAAGAGATGTATATTTAATGACAAATTTCATTAAGGAATAAATATACTTGGATGCAGTAGTTAATAACCGTAGTTCACTAAACAAACTTCGGCAGGATGTTCCTGTGTTCACGCCACAAAAAATTCTTATTACGTTTTTGTACCTGAAAACTTTAGTTTGCCTTGATGAGTTAGCCCAACAAATGATCTCATGCAACGTTATATTCATAACTGCTGATTCGCTTGCAAAGAAACGGAAACATTCGAAGTAAACTACTGCAAGCAAATTAGTGAATAATTACAGAAACAAGGTGATGAAAATGAAGCAGAGAGCAGTTCCCTTCACTTGAGTAACGATTCGGTTCATCCGCAGCGTACCTTGCAAACACAAATAGAAGACGTAATGATAACATCTACAGTTCCTTGTGTCTTTCACGAATCTGCCCTTGCGGCACAACTATTTTCAAAAATTCCTTGGAGTTACCTTAGATCTTACATTTTTGTTCAAGAAATATCTGACCAATATTGCTTGAAAACTCAGCACTAGAAACAACATTAAACAAAACTGCGCAATACGTTGGGTTTCCAAGGCGCTTACTTTACGAATCAGCCCTCCTGCCACTATGGTCCTGCCTGGTTAAAAAGCTACCAAATAAAACTGATTAATGTTCAGATGAATCAGACAATGAAGATGATTATGGGAACGATTAAATCTATTTCGAGTCAGTGGCTTCCCACAACATCAGCAATCACGCAATTGGGTCTCCTAAGAATAGATGTCCTCATGAGAGTGTACAAAAGAATTTTTCTGAAACTATACCTTTCAGTCCGCCAAACACGATTACCTTCCAAAAGAGACGGGCTCAAATCTACACCATAATCTATTAGGCAAGAAGCAACACTCACAATGGAACATTCCCAAGTGTCAATAACCGATCTTAATGAAACTTAGTGGGTGTGTAGAGCGAGCAAAATAGTGCAATTCATCTCTCTTTGTTTGTACCCAATTTCACTTTTAAGGGGTAAAACACACCCCAAAAGCTAATTTCGCATTTTAGTTTTAGAGTGAATATCTTCAGAACGATCATTTATAAAAATATTTTTCATATAAAAGTTGATATGTAATGAATGTTCTTGAAAACTGCATAAGCAACTTTTGTAATAATTTGAAATTTTGCAAAATATCCGACCACAAAAGCTGGTTTCTGAAATACCATTTTGGAAAATAGGCTGTACATAATGTGCTGTCAGTGGATTTTCAACATACTTGATTAAAATATCTAAACATTCATTACTATTTTAATTATTTGTTTTACTTATACTTGTTTATGTTTTAAAATGTTTTACGTTTTACATTCATGGTGTTTTTTAGTTTACAGTTTCACATATGTGTATTTTCTTAATGGGAAATAATAAATAACTCATTATTACGATAGAAAATAATTACAACAATGATCTTCTGTAAATAAGTAGTGAAGTAAAATATAACGTTTTTCTACACTATGGACATACAAGGAACGAAATTTCTTCACGTAGTAGACACGACAGAGAAGGCAATATAAAACAAAGTTCAGCAGGACTTATCTGAAAAATATGTTGATATATTATCGTTTCGAAGATATTACCTCTAAACCTAAATGGCAAATTGCCTTTTGGGGTGTGTTTTACACCTTACAAGTGACACTGGGCCAAACAAAAAAAAAAAAAGACCGAGTGAGGTGGCGCAGTGGTTAGACACTGGACTCGCGTTCGGGAGGACGGCGGTTCAATCCCGCGTCCGGCCATCCTGATTTAGGTTTTCCGTGATTTCCCTAAATCGCTCCAGGCAAATGCCGGGATGGTTCCTTTCGAAGGGCACGGCCGACTTCCTTCCCCGTTCTTCCCTAATCCAATGAGACCGATGACCTCGCTGTCTGGTCCCCTTCCCCGGAACAACCAACCAACCAAACAAAAAGATATGTATTGCACTATTTTTCCCCCTCTACACACCTGCCAGTTTTCTTTAGGATCGTATATTGACGCTTGGGAATGTTACCTTGTCAGCCAAAAAGCTACAGCTCATTTGAGCAAAGGTGCGACCGATGGAAAAACTTCCTACGATGTGAATTTCCCTGAGGAGCTGTTCCTTGAGGATCGGAGTTGCCTTTCAATGACTGGATTAGGCTGAGCAGAATCCAAATTGTCATCGATCATGCGCTGATATTCTTCATAAATCCGGCTTCGTGTAGTAGACATGTTGCATGACTGCAGCGCGTTCCACAAAAGTATCAACCATATTCTGAGAGACTGTACACTTCGTGCGTATCAAGAGAAATGGAATGACCTTTTAGAGGCTAGTCCTAGAAGACTACTTCTAGAGCTTTGAACTTTTTTCCTCAGTTAGACATCACCTGAGGAATAGTTCGAAAGTTTATTTAGTCTTTGTTATGCGCCTACCATGTTCCGGTTTTGTACGGCACATATATTTTCTCTTTCACATCTGACATCTACATCTACATTTATACTCCGCAAGCCACCCAACGGTGTGTGGCGGAGGGCACTTTACGTGCTACTGTCATTACCTCCCTTTTCTGTTCCAGTCGCGTATGGTTCGCGGGAAGAACGACTGTCTGAAAGCCTCCGTGTGCGCTCGAATCTCTCTAATTTCACATTCGTGATCTCCTCGGGAGGTATAAGTAGGAGAAAGCAACATATTCGATACCTCATCCAGAAACGCACCCTCTCGAAACCTGGCGAGCAAGCTACACCGCGATGCAGAGCGCCTCTCTTGCAGAGTCTGCCACTTGAGTTTGCTAAACATCTCCGTAACGCTATCACGGTTACCGAATAACCCTGTGACGAAACGCGCCGCTCTTCTGTCTACATATTCATTTTAAATTCTCTATTTCAATTTTTTTTGCGCCATATGATAAATAATTAACGTCAGCTGTTGGCAGTCGCCTTCTTGGAGACGAGATGCAGTCGTTCTTTTCGTTGCGAACTGCGATGAATAGATGTGAATACCAGGAAATTAAATGCCATCAGTATGTTGTTCCCATAGCGGAGAGTCCGTCAAAATTACGATTAAACCTTTTGGTAGATGACGAGGTCATTAGAGACGGAGCACAAGCTGAGTGTGGGCAAGGTTAGCGGAGGAAATGGGTCGTCTTTTTGTCAAATGGACCATCACGGCATTCAGCTTCATTGTTTATGGAAAAAAGAGAAAACCTAAATTTGAATGACATAATGTGAATGTAAATCTCGGTCTTTTCCAGTGCGAGACGTAAGAGTCAGAAGCACAAAAAAGAACTAATTTTAGGCCGAGTAGTCAAGATCAGGAACGAATTCTGCTACCTTCGAAGCTAAATAACACATGACGGAAGTAGGAAGTAGGTCATAAAACGCAAACTACCACAGGCAATGAGGATGTACCTGCTGAAAAGAAGTCTGCTAGTAGCAAAAATTTCTGAGAATGTACTTTTGTAGTACAACATTGAATGGAGGTGAGACATAACCGTGGGAAAACCAGGAAGGGAATCGAAGCATTTAAATGTGGTACTGTAGAAGCATGTTGAAAACTGGGTGGAATAGTAAGATATGAAGAGGTTGTCTGCAAAATGGGCAAGGAAAGGAACATATGGAAAACACTCAAAGGAAGAAGGGACATGATGATAGGACATGTACTAACACATCAAGGAATAACTTTCACGTTATTTGAGGGAACCTTACAGGGGAAATCCTGTACAGGGAGACAGAGACTGGAGTATATCCAACAAAAGATTGAGGGCATTGGATGTAAGTGCTGCTCTGAGGTGAAAGAACCCATGGCAGGGGACATCAACTGATGACACGAACAAAGCAAGAATACAACATGAATATAAATATATTCCACAAGGGAATAAAATTATACAGTAAACCACTAAAAGAGACCAACAAATAAGAAATCATTATGGTAAAAATGTTCTACATTTTCTTATCAACAAAAAATTATCCGAATAGATCACTATAAAATTTAAAACAATAATAAATGTGTCTTCCTTTCGTACCTCAAAGAATTATAAACCTATTGATTTCAGAATATCTCTAGTCAGATGTGTAATACGGATGCTAACTCAGTTTAGTGACACATAATGAGGAAGGATCAGAAGACTAACAAAATATAGTATATCGGTGTTGCAGTGAGCTTCATATTATTCTTCTGTTATTTACAATTTATACACACACATGTACAAGTCTCTGACAATACTAATAAGTGTGTTCCATGAAAAATGAATTACACTGTCTGACCACATACTTATATATCCTGAGAACGAGGGCTATTAATAGGCTTTATAGTTACAGACAATTGCTTCCATCGAATGTTTAACATTATTGCATTTCACATCGAAGGCAGGAATATTTGGAACACGCGACAACATTCCTGCTGTGTGATACTGGTCAAGCGGCCATGCGCTCGCCAAAATACACTGGCAGCGAGTGTGACCTCGCCACAGTTCAGCGATCCTCATTTTGTTCCAGTCGTCGTGCCTTCATTCTGTCAGCTAAACGTGGCACCCCTTCATCACTACAGTTCACTTTATAACTCCCTCTTACTTCACTGCGATCCTCAGATTCTTTTTCCATTTTCCTTGTAGTACATCGCTTACAAGGGGACATTCCCATGTGTCAATAAACAACGTTGATGAAACTGGGCGGATGTGTAAAGGCGGCAAAACAGTGCTACACGTATATTTTGTTTGTGTCCAATTTCATTTATAAGGGGTAAAAACACCCTGAAAGGTAATTTGAAATTTTAGGTTTAGTGGGAATATCTTCGAAACGATGACATATAATAAACATTTTTCGTATAAAAGTTAATATGTTATTAATGTTCTTGAAAACTACATACTCTATTACATCCTGAAATAGCATTTCTGGAAAATAAGCTGTACACAGTTTGCCATCGGGGTACTTTCTACATACCTAACTAAAATACCCAAACATTCATTACTACTCACATTTTTTATTTTACTTATATTTGTTTTGTGTATCAAATTGTCGTTTCACGTTTTACATTCGTGTTTCATTTTTTTGTTTTTCAGTTTTCAGTTTCACATAAGCGTATTTTGTTCATTGAAAACAATAAGTAACTCATTATTATGATAGAAAATAGTTACAGTAACGGTTATCTGTAAAGAAATGATTAAAACATAACATTTTTTACTCCATGCACATAAAATGAACGAAATTTCTTCAGGTAATATATACGACGGAGAAGACAATATAAAACAAAATTCAGCAGGATTTCAAACTGCAGCTGGTGATCCTCTAAATATCCTGACTTGTATCTGGCATATTGCAGTACACTGGTAAGCGTTGTCGAAGAGAATTGATTGATTAAGTACTAATGAGTGCAACTTGAGTATATTGTTCCTCGAGTGGAGGTTGAGATCATTATCATTCGACAGAACTAGATCTGAATGACTTCTCACAAAGTTCTTCGAACATCGAAAAGTGTATACGTCCAACGGCTGTATCTCTACCGTCGAGCCCCTTGGGGTCACCAGATGAACAAGTTCCTTGTCCTTAGGTGTCATGCTCTAAGCTGTTCTTTCACACTGACCACCGTAAGAATCTAATGATAATACAGATATTTCTCCCTCACTGGGAAGAAGAATCATGCAAATGTCTTTTGATCTGGTCAGACCTTTTTTACCAGATTTCGATTCTGTCAAGGACATTTTGAGCTTCAAAAAGAGATTCTATAATTCTTGGTCCAAACTCACCATTAGTTTCTTTTAAAAGTATGATAAGGCGGGTGGTCAGTGTGAAAAAACCGTTTTGAGCGTCGTATCGCAGGACAAAACACGTCTGGTGATCCCAGATGTCTGGACTGCACAGGTACAGACGTGGAACGTATACGGCTTTCGATGTTGGAAGACCTCTGTGAGAAGATTTTCATATATAGTTCTGTTGAATGTATTTGACGTGAATCTCCACTCGAGAAACAATATCATCAAGCTGTAGTCGTTAGTACATAATCAATTATCTTCGACAAGGTTTACCAGTGTACTGAAATATGCCTGATACAAATCAGGAAATTTGGAGGAACATCCATGAAAATTTGAAATCCTACTGAATCTTGTTTTACCCTTACATTGTCTTCTCCACAGTGCATATTTTGTGAAGATATTATGTTCATTTTATGTGCATGGTGTAAAAGAACATTATGTTGTAAACATCTTACAGATTATTTTCTACCACTATATTGAGTTGCTTGTTATTTTCAGTTAACAAAATACACGTATGTGAAAGGGTAAACTAAAAAAAAGCATTGAATGTAAAACTTAAAATAACAGCTTAAAACATAAAACAAATATAAGTAAAATAAACAACTAGAATGGTAATCAATGTTTATATATTTGAATCAGATATGTTAAAAATACTTTGACAGCACATTGTGAAAATGCTATTTCAGGATCCAGCTTAATCACACAGTGATCTATGTGGCTCGAAAGCTTGTTTAATTCATGTTGTAACAGAAGTTTTCATTTTTCAAAATTAATTTATGGTGGTGGGGTTGATTACACATATTTCAAGGATATAAATTACATTGTTATTTGAGTCATCATTCTTCCAACTAGTTTGGTGAGGCCCGCCACATTTTCCTCTCCTGTTCCAACCTTTTCATCTCAGGGCAGCACCTGTAACCTGCGTCCTCAATTTGCTGGATGTATTCCAATCTGTCTTCTTCTACAGTTTTTACCCTGTACAGCTCCCTCTGGTTCTATGGAGGTTATTCCCATTTGTCTTAAGAGATGTCCTGTCGTCCTGTCCTTTCTTCTTGTCAGTGTTTTCCATATATTTCTTTCGTCCCCGATTCTACAGAGAACCACCTCATTAATTACCTTATTTTCCACCTAATTGTCAACATTCTTCTGTAGCACCACTTCTCAAATGCTTCTATTCACCTCTGTTCCGGTCTTCCCATAGTCTGGGTCTCACTCGCATACATTGCTATGTTCCAAACGTACATTCTTAGAAATTTCTTCCTTAAAATATTCTTTATATGTCATCGTTTCGAAGACATTCCCTCAAACCTAAAATGCCAAATTACCTTTCTGGGCGTGTTTTAACCATTACAAGTGAAATTGGGCACAAACAAAAAAATACGTATTGCACTATTTTGCCTCCTCTACACAACCGCGAAGTCTGATCAAGATCGTTTATTGGCACTTGGGAACGTTTCCAGTGAGATCCTGCTGTCGCCCACAGAGTGGTACAGTAGTAAGTAACCCATTGCTCACATTTGAGGTTTCACTGTAACATTGATGTTGTACATCTGCAGCAACATCCGTTATCTGCAAACCACTGTCAAGTATATGGCAGAGGGTACGTCCCACTGTACCAGTTATTGGCATTTTTCCCGTTCTGTCCACATTTGGAGAGCGGGAAGAATGCCTCCGTGCGTGCTGTATTTAATTTAATCTTGTCCTCACGACCCCTACGGGAGAGATAGGTAGGAGGTTGTAGTACATTCCTAGAGTCATCGTTTGAAGCCGATTCTTGAAACTTTTTAGGTAGGCTTTTTCGGGATAGTTTACACCTGTCTTCAAGAGTGTGCCAGATCAACTCTTCTAATGCCTCTGTGACATTCTTCTATGGGTCAAACAAACCTGTGACCAGTCGTGCTGCCCTTCTCTGTATACGTTCAGTATTCCCGCTAGTCCTGTTTGGTACGGGTCCCACGCACTTCAACAATATTCTAGGATTGCACGCATGAGTCGTTTATCAGCAATCTCCTTTGTAGACTAACTGCATATCCGTAGTATTGTACCAATGAACCGAAGTCTGCTACCTGCTATATCCACGACTGAGCCTATGTGATCATTCCATTTGATATCCCTACAAAGTGTAACACCCAGGTACTTGTGTGAGTTGATCGAGTCTCACTGTGACTGCTTGATGTTGTAGGAAACTACGTTATTTCATTTTGTGAAGGGCACAGTTTTACATTTCTTAATATTTAAAGCAAGTTGCCAATCTTTGCACCAGTTTGAAATCTTATCGAGGTATGACTGTTTTATTTTGTGGACGGTCTCTCCACCCCACCTCCACTCCATAATACCCACTAATAGATACACAGTAAGTTCGATTAATCACCACCAGAAATAAGAACGAAGTCCGACACACCATTCGACAACAAAACACTGCTCGGCTACGCCAGTGCACCAAGGAGACTGGGAGGTAGCAGTACACCTTGTGTTAACGTTGTGTTGAACGAATTCATCAACAATTGCAGTGGTATAAGGATGTACGTGAGCTTCGAGAATATTATCTGTGCAGGCCAGTGGAGTTATAGTTACAATGGGAAAAACATCTAAGCCTGTGTATCTACTCGAAGGTGCAGCTTCCCTACGCATAGAAAATGTATCATCCGAAGACTTTCGTTTGGTTCATGGGTGACTACAGGTTCCGCCTCCATCAAATTAAAATCACCTCTTTCGTCACTACCCACCCCATTAGGGTGTACTTACTGTTAACGCCCCTTCTCTGACTGGTACACAATGTATCTCAGAGCTTTTAAGAGGCCTACAGTGCATAATGCTGTTCGGAGCGTATGCGAAATATGCAGAAGTTCATCAAAGAGTGCCAAGTGGAGGAGAAATAAAAGGATCCACAAAGCTTGTGATAGCAACCCAGAAACGTTCTCGGGAATTAAAGCGTGAGACAGAGTATGTCACTATATGAATTGCTTACAGTTCTTGCTACGTCTACCCTACACTCCACCAGCCACCTTACAGTGTATGGAGTAGAATAAGTCGCGTAACAGTACTTCCCCACTTTCAGTCATATGCGGGAGGAATGACTGTTGGTGACTATCCCGACGGCCTCGAATCTTTTTGGTTTAACCTTCATGACCTTCTCGCCAGATCTACACTGAAGCAGCAGAGAAACTGGTATAGGCATTCGTATTGAAATACAGAGATATGTAAACAGGCAGAATACGGGGCTACGATCGGCAACGCCTATATAAGAAAAGAAGTGTCTGGTGCAGATGTTAGATCGCTTACTGCTGCTACAATGGCAGGTTATCAAGATTTATGTGGAGTGATTCTTCAGTTTCTCCAAGCGTATTTGTTGCTCGAACAGTCCACGGGTATACTGCCGGCTAATAGTGTCCAACGGACACAATATTTCGACGATCGGACATGTCGCCATCGTCAGGTGTGCTGACGAACTGAGCTCCTGAGGGCAGGCGGCCGATTTAAATCCCCTCCCCGCGCGGGCCGCTCTCTCCGCCGTCCGCGCCCGCGAAATTCGCACCAGGGAAGATCTTATCAACCGAGATTGCGGCTACAATCCCAGCTAGGTTTGGGACCCGGCATTGAATGTAATTAAGGAGACTCTCAGCAAGAAGTACGAACTGGCGACCAGGGCGGATGTAGCAAGCACATCGACGCTACGACAGTTTCCGACACCCACGCCTTCGCGACCGCCGGCGCGCGGACGCGGGCGCGAACGGTGGAGAAAGCGGCCCGCCGGGAGGGGGGATTTAAATGGCCCGCCCACCTTCCGGAGCTCAGTTCGTCAACGCACCTGGCGATGGCGACATGTCTGATCACCGAAATATTGTGCCCGTTGGACACTATGAACCGGCAGTATACCCATGGACTGATCGAGCAAGATTAATGTGACTTTCATCGTGGTGTTATAGTCGGCACACGTGCGATGGGACACAGCATCTCCGAGGTAGCGATGAAGTGGGCATTTTCCGGTGCGAACATTTCACGACTTTACCGTGAATATCAAATCTTCGACATCGGTGCGGCTGGAAAAAGATCCTGCAATAACGGGACTAACGACTACTGAAGAGAATCGTTCAACGTGACAGAAGTGCAACCCTTCCACAAATTGCTGCAGATTTCAGTGCTGGACCATCAACAAGTGTCAGCGTGCGGACCATTCAACGAAACATCAGCGATATGGATTTTCGGTGCCGAAGGTCCAATCGTGCACCCTTGATGACTGCACAACACAAAGCTTTACACCTCACCTGGGCCCGTCAACACCGACAATGGACTGTTGATGACTGGAAACATGTCCTCTGGTTGGACAAGTCTCGTTTCAAATTGTATCGAGCGGATGTACATATACGAGTATGGAGACAACCTCATGAACCCATGGACACTGCATGTAAGCCGTGGAATTTTCAGGCTGTTGGAGGCTCTGTTATGGTGTGGGGAATGTGCAATTGGAGATATATACGACTCCTGACACATCTAGATACCACTGACAGGTGACACGTGCGTAAACATCCTGTCTGATCACCTGAATCCATTCATGTGCATTGTTTCCGACGGACTTGGGCAATTCAAGCAGAACAATGCGACACCCCACACGCCCCGAATTGCTACAGAGTGGCTCCCAGAATAGTCATGTGAGTTCAAACACTTCCGCTGGTCGCCAGATTCCCCAGACTTGACCATTATTGAGCATGTCTGGGATGTTTTGCAACATGCTGCTCAGAAGAGATCTCCACCACCTCCTAGTCTTACCGATTTATGGACAGGGTTTACGGTGTCAGTTTCCTCCAGCACTACTTCAGGTATTAGTCGAGTCCATGCCACGTCGTGTTGCGGCACTTCAGCGTGCTCTCGGGGGCCCTACACGATATTAGGCAGGTGTACCTGTTCCTTTGGCTCTTCTATGTATGTAGGTGAAAGGCATATGACTACCCCGATGAGCTCAAATCTCTTTAACTCGACCTTCGTGGTCTTCTCGCGAGATATGTGTAGGAGACAGGTGTTGTGTACACAAGGGTGAGGAGAGGCGGGCTACAGAGCGGTGCAGCAACTGTCGTCGTACAGAAGCTGGACAGGAGCAGACGTTAACACAACAAACAGAAGATATGCTTAACTTGCATTTCTCCAAGCATACACGGACTTGTTACAAATGATACAGCAAGAAACAGAGCCCAGCTGTCATATTATCAACAAGCATGAGGTTCCTTGAACTAACCACGAACGATGGCATGGTAGCGTTGAGGTTCCACGTGCAAGTGGGGCGGAGTGGCAGCAGCCGGCCATCCTATGTTGCAGGGACCGCTCGTTATATGGAATCGTTGGAGGCGTAGACAGCGGGGACGCACCATAGAGTCCGCCAGATCCCGTGCGACTGCTGTCGACATCTAACGACGCGATACCACAAAAGAGCATGTTGACTGACTCTTGTGATAAAGTACGCTCTCAGCATTTTAATAGTGAATCACCCGGTGAGGTACAAAGCCTCTCTTGCTGTGTCTGCCACTGGAGGTGGGTGAGCAAGTCTGCGACGTTTTTGCATTTAGTAAACGAGCCTGTTACGAAACGCGGTGCTTTTTCTTTGAATCTTCTCTATTTGCTCTATCAATCCAATCTTTTTTTTGTTTTGGTTTTAGGGCGCAAAACTGCTATGGTCATTAGCGCCCGGTCCGTGACTTAGGAAACAGTAAAAAACCGAAAGTGAAAACCAGCAGCAATGGGAACGAAAGTCATAAAATTGGAGAAACTAAAAGCAGAAGGAAGGCTTAAAAATCCACTACAGAAATGGGTTGGTTGTCCCTAAAAAAAGCTTCAAATGACTGACGTCATTTCACTAGCACTAATAAACTGGAGAACGCGGTCGGCTGAGCGCGTGTCATCTGCTAAAATCGACGATATATCAGGCGATAGCTGTAGACGGGAGCGTAACGGATTAAAATAAGGGCACTCAATTAAAAGGTGTCTTACCGTCCACAGCTGAGAGCAGTGGGGACATAGTGGGGGAGGATCGCCGCTTGAAAGATGTCGATGGCTAAAAAGACAGTGCCCTATCCGGAGTCGAGTTAAAATTACCTCCTCCCGACGACGCGTTCGGGAGGAAGAGGTCCAAACACAAGGAAGAGCTTTCACGTCCCGCAATTTATTGTGGGGAAGTGTCGACCAATGTGCGTGCCATAAATAAACAACACGACGACACAAAACGCTCCGTAGATCGGCGAAGGGGATCGATTGAATAGCTGGCCGAAGAAGAGAGACTGCAGCCTTGGCTGCAATATCGGCCGCCTCATTTCCACAGATACCAACGTGTCCCGGGAGCCAGAGGAACGCCGAGACGCCCCCCAGGTGGAGCAAGCGCAGACAGTCCTGAATCTGGTGGACCAGAGGGTGCACAGGATAAAGAGCTTGGAGACTGAGGAGAGAGCTGAGAGAATCTGAGCAGATAACGTACTGTATCCGCTGATGGCGGCAGATGTAGTGGACAGCCTGGAGAACAGCGTAAAGCTCCGCAGAATAAACGGAACACTGGTCGGGAAGCCGAAAGTGATTTGGGGTGTCGCCAACAATATAGGCACTCCCTACACCTAACGATGTTTTCGAGCCGTCGGTGTAAATAAATGTGGCGTCCGTCATTTGTGCACATAGAGCAGCAAATGCCCGACGATAAACAAGTGAAGGGGTACCATCCTCGGGAAATCGACAAAGGTCACGGAGCAGGCAGATCCGGGGACGGAGCCAAGGCGGTGCTGTACCCCAAGTTGTCAAGAAGGTTTTAGGAAAGCGGAAGGAAAGAGAATGGAGCAGTTGACGGAGGCGGACTCCCGGTGGTAGTAGGGAGGAGGGGCGGCCTGCATACCCTACATCAAAGGAGGCGTCGAAAAAAGGTCATGGGCTGGATTGGCAGGCATGGAAGACAGATGGCTAGCATAACGACTCAGAATGACTGCTCGCCGATTGGACAGCGGAGGTTCAGCAGTCTCAGCATAAAGGCTTTCCACAGGGCTAGTGTAAAAAGCTCCAGACACTAAACGTAATCCACGGTGGTGGATAGAGTCGAGACGCCGAAGAACAGACGGCCGAGCAGAGGAGTAGACTATGCTTCCATAGTCCAATTTCGAGCGCACTAAGGCGCGATAGAGGCGGAGAAGGACCACTCGGTCCGCTCCCCATGAGGTACCATTCAGGACACGGAGGGTGTTAAGGGATCGCAAACAGCGAGCCGAAAGATAGGAAACGTGGGAGGACCAGCACAGTTTTCTGTCAAACATAAGACCCAAGAATTTAGCGACGTCTGAAAACGGAAGGTTGACAGGACTTAGATGTAAGGAGGGCGGAAGAAACTCCTTACGTCGCCAAAAATTAACACAAACGGTCTTACTGGGAGAGAAACGGAAGCCGGTTTCGATGCTCCAAGAGTGGAGGCGATCGAGACATCCCTGAAGACGTCGTTCAAGAAGGCTGGTCCGTTGAGAACTGTAGTACATCGCAAAATCGTCCACAAAGAGGGAGCCCGAGACATCAGGAAGGAGACAATCCATAATTGGATTGATGGCAATGGCAAACAGTACAACACTCAGCATGGAGCCCTGGGGTACCCCGTTTTCTTGGGAGAAAGTACGGGAGAGAGTAGTGTTCACCCGCACCCTAAATGTGCGCTCTGCCATAAATTCGCGAAGAAAAAGGGGTAGCCGACCTCGAAAGCCCCAAGAGAACAGTGTGCGGAGGATGCCTGTCCTGCAACAGGTATCGTATGCTCTCTCCAGATCAAAAGATATTGCTACTGTTTGGCGTTTCCGGAGAAAATCGTTCATGATATAAGTGGAGAGAGCAACAAGGTGGTCAACTGCAGAACGATGCTTTCGGAATCCGCATTGGGCAGGTGTCAAAAGACTGCGGGATTCCTGCCACCATGCTAAACGGTAATTCACCATTCGCTCCAAAACCTTACAGACACTACTCGTGAGAGAAATGGGGCGATAGCTAGAGGGGAGATGTTTGTCCTTTCCAGGTTTCGGAACAGGAACGACGATAGCTCCCCGCCACCGTCTGGGAAAAGTACTGTCGGTCCAAATTCGATTATAAAGGCGAAGGAGGTAACGCAGACTATGGGTTGATAAATGCAGCAACATTTGGACGTGGATACCATCCGGTCCTGGGGCGGAGGAGCGAGAAGAAGAGAGTGCATGTTGGAGTTCCTGCATGGAGAAAACGGTATTGTAGCTTTCGCGATTTTGAGAGGAGAAAGCAAGAGGTCGCACTTCCGCTGCACGTTTCTTCGGTAGAAACGCTGAGGGGTAATTTGAAGAGCTCGAAATCTCAGCAAAGTGCTGACCCAACGAGTTAGAAAATGCGACGGGGTCCACGAATGTATCACGCGCGACAGTGAGCCCAGAGACCGGGGAGAAACTAGGCGCGCCTGAGAACCGTCGAAGCCGACTCCAAACTTCCGAGGAGGGAGTGAAGGTGTTAAATGAGCTAATAAAGAATTTCCAGCTCGCCTTCTTGCTATCGCGGATGACACGACGGCATCGCGCACGGAACTGCTTTTAGCGGATACAGTTGCCCAAAGTAGGATGGTGGCGGAAAACGCGGAGAGCACGTCGCCGCCCACGTAGTGCATCACGGCATGCCTCGTTCCACCAAGGAACTGGGGGGCGCCGGGGCAATTCGGAGGTGCGTGGTATTGAATGTTCCGCAGCTGTAAGAATAACGTCGGTAATATGGGTGACCTCATCGTCGACGCTGGGAAAGTGACGGTCATCGAATGTCGCTAGAGACGAAAAAAGTGTCCAATCAGCTTGGGCAAACTTCCAGCGTCGCGGGCGCGTGTATGGCAGTTGAGGCTGCAGTCTAAGGACACATGGAAAGTGGTCACTCTAGTGTGTATCATCAAGGGCGAACCATTCGAAGCGCCGAGCTAGCGGAACAGTACCGACCGAAAGGTCCAAATGAGAGAAATTTGTCGTGGAGGCAGATAAAAATGTAGGGACCCCAGTGTTGAGGCAAACTAGATCCACTTGGTGGAAGACGTCTAGCAATAGTGAGCCACGTGGACAAGGATGTGGAGATCCCCAAAGCGGGTGGTGGGCATTGAACTCGCCAACCAGCAAATAGGGGGGTGGAAGCTGACCAAGAATGTGAAGGAGATCAGCTCGTGCCATTGGTATGGACGATGGAATATATACAGTACAAAGAGAGAACGTGTATCCGGAAAGGGAAAGACGGACGGCGACAGATTGGAAGGAAGTGTTTAAATGGATTGGGTAATAATGGAGAGATTTATGGAGAAGAATCATGAGTCCTCCATGTGCTGGAGTGCCTTCAACAGAGGGGAGATCATTTCGGACGGACTGAAAATGAGGGAGAACAAAGCGGTCATGGGGACGTAGCTTTGTTTCCTGAAGACAGATGGCCAGCGAGTAGGAGCGTAAGAGGATCGACAATTCATCACGATTGGCTCGAATACCGCAGATATTCCAGTGGATAATGGACATAGGGTGAACAGAAAATGGAGGAATGTGACCAAGGGTGCTGTCAACTCAACGACTGCTCAGAGCTTGCAACCGACAGCATGGAATGGCATTCAGCCGAAGGCAGAAGATCCTGATCCATAGGTTGGTCAGGAGCAGCTCCTGCCACCAGCGATCGGCCGGTTGACCGGCCACCAGCAGTGCGCCTCGGCGACACAGAAGACGGCCGAGGGCGATTTCCGCCAGGTGGTGCTGTAGATGGGACACACCTTGGCGGAGAGGGGGAGGAACTGGGTTTCTTTGTAGCCTTCTTAAAAGTATGATGTTTAGATGAAGGGGAACCGATGGTTGGGAAGTTGCGGTACGTAAAAACTCTTCACGAGTATGCTCTTTTTTCGAAGTCTTGGTGTCTGACTTTTGGGCTTGAGATTTAGCAGAACCCGACGAAGGGTGCGCCAGAGAGTGGGCAGGCGCAAGTGGTGAGGTTGAATAGGCGATCTTTGCGCTGGCCGATCTGACGACCGTGGCACTAAAGGTGAGGTCGCAAGTCTGCGTGGCCGCCTCCTTTGTCGGCCGAGGAGAAGCAAGGACAGTGCTGTATTTTCCTGTCTGAGGCACGGTGGGCTGTCGACTGGCGAATAATTTTCGAGCAGCAAAGGTCGACACCTTTTCCTTTACTCTTATTTCCTGGATGAGCTTTTCGTCCTTAAAAACGGGGCAATCTCGAGAGGAAGCAGCGTGGTCACCCATACAGTTGATGCAGCGAGGGGATGGAGGCGGACAAGCACCCTCATGGGCATCCTTGCCACACGTAACACATTTGGCCGGATTGGAACAGGACTGGCTGGTGTGATTGAACCGCTGACACCGATAGCAACGCGTAGGGTATGGACGTAAGGGCGAACGGAAATTATCTCATAGCCTGCTTTGATTTTCGATGGGAGTTGAACTTTGTCAAGACAGTGCGGGTTGGAATGATGTTCGTGTCAACCCTTTTCATAACTCTATGAACAGCCGTTACGCCCTGGTCAGATAGGTAGTGCTGAATTTCTTCGTCAGACAATCCATCGAGGGAGCGTGTATAAACGACTCCACGCGAGGAATTTAAGGTACGGTGCGGTTCCACCCGGACAGGGAAGGTGTGGAGCAGAGAAGTACGCAGCAATTTTTGTGCCTGGAGGGCACAGACTGTTTCTAACAACAGTGTGCCATTCCGTAATCTGGAACAAGACTTTACAGGACCTGCAATTGCGTCGACACCTTTCTGAATAATGAAAGGGTTGACCGTGGAGAAGTCGTGACCTTCGCCAGACCGAGAAACAACAAGGAACTGGGGCAACGATGGAAGAACTGTCTGTGGCTGAGACTCTGTGAACTTACGTTTGTTAGCAGACGTAGTGGAAGGTGAGGAAACCATTGCGGAAGGATCCCCCATGATTACCGGCGTCTCCGATGGCGCGCTCCTCCCTTGTGGGGGCCCTCACTGAGGGCACTCCCGCCTTAGGTGATTGTTCACACCTCAGGTCACACCTCCCGACAAACGGACGGAGGGACCAATCGGCACTTTCGGAAGGTATCAGCTCGGGTAATCACCCCTCCCTGGCCTGGCCGTTACCAGGGGGTACGTACGTGTCCTACCTGTCTACCCGGGGCGGGGAATTACGCGTTACCCCGTCACCGGCTATGCATGGAAGTGCGTGGGTCGGCCTTCAGACACATACAGGGAGGAAAAAAGAGAAAGGGAAAGGAAAGAAGAGGGGTCTCAAACGCCGCAGCGGAGAAAAGGGCAAAGAGAAGAGGGAAGGAAAAGAGAAGGACAGAGGAAGGTCGAAGACTTGCAAGTGTAGAAAGCAAGGAATTTGTAGCAGTTTCGAGCGTCCGTCTCCGGACGTAGGCACAAACCATACTCCCAGAGGGGGAGAAAGGGAAGGAAAGTGCCAGAGGTGAGGGGGGGGAGGCCAAGATGGGGAACAGGGAAGGATGCAGAAAGGGAAGGTATGCAGCCCGGAAAGGAAGGAGGGCCACATTAGCTCGGGGTCCCGTGCTCACTACGCACGTATCCACAAAAGAATTGTGGACCCCCTGGGGGGAAACAATCAATCCAATCTAGTAACAGACCTGGGTTGAGAAGCAATACTCAAGTATCGACGGAACAAAAGTTCTCTAAACTGTTCCATTCTTGGCTGGACTACACTTACCAAGGATCTTTCCAATAAGTTTCAGTCTGGCAACTACTATTACAGTCTTTAGTTTATATGATGGCACTACTTTAAAGTGTTCCAAGAACAAATTACCTGGTATTTAATGGGTGTGGGTACTTCCAGTGATTGTTTGGGTATTGTTTAATCAAACAAAGACGGGTCTTTCCTATTCATGTGCAGTATGTTACATTTGTTTATGTTGATGATTAGTTGAAGATATTCATCCATATGTTGTCGAACTTTGCCGTCGCAAAAGATGGAATAGTTACCTACCATACTGAAATATTGATTTATGTAGGCACAAAAATCTAGTATTTCTAGACACGTAGACACGTGCCGCCCGACCTCCCCCCCCCCCCCCCCCCAACTTTTATCTCAGTGAGCTAGTGATGTACCCATATTACATTACAAAATACTGTGATGTGTGACATTTAAATATATTTTCTACGATTATAGTATCACCAACGAGCAAGAATTCTGGTGTTGGGTGTCTACGGGTTTGCTATAAATGGTGACTTATTTGCATTCGTAACAAATAATTCAAGCGGGCTTCACGTTTCTATGGCAGAGCTTATTATTTCCGCAATGATCTACACCATGCTAACAATGTAATTCCTGAAAATGTGACAGTATGGTGAGAATGTTGAAGATTATTAAACTGATTAATTAGTTAACTGTTATTTCAAGCTCAAAAGTGACTGGCTGTAGTTTTTAAAAACTTTTTTAAAAGGCCAGACACAATTCTAGTGTTGTGACACGTCCAAAATTAAAGTACTAAGATCAGTTTCAATGTTTTATGATAATTCCTTAAAAACATTGCAGTTCCCATAAATGTAAGGTGCAAGTATTGTATGTAAAGCCCTCCTCTCTCTCTCTCTCACACACACACACACACACACACACACACACACACACACCTTTACAAGCTCTTGCAAGGCTAAGTCACTTGTAATTGACATGTCACCTAAATCGCTTGAAATATTCAGATTTAAAATTAAATCAAATATTCAGCCTTACTGGCATAATGCAGCTGCAAACCCAACTGTATTTTCTTATATTTATTTCGTGTATATACTCTTGTAACCACAGTCAGTAACACTATAATACTGCTCATCACGGTAAGTAGCGTAAGTTTTTGGATTTCCCTAACATAGCATAATAAGAAACTAAGCAGCATGCAAAGCTGGTCCGTACGCGGTTGCTCAGCGGCGCGTTTGCAAGTCCCTGTCCATGGCCGCTCAGACAGCATAGCAGGATGGTGTACACTGAGAGGATAGGGAGGGGTCCACGAGCCAAAGGGCCACCGTGTGCCGCATTTCTGGCCGGCACTACTGTAGACGCTTCCTGCCATGCGAATGCTCGAGTAGTGGAAATAGTGACAGCGCAGCTATCATGCTGAAATACAGAGGGTGTCCGTAACTGAATTTTCAGTTTCAAAACTCTGTGGGACGAGAAAACTGCTCAGAATGACAAAATTTCAAAAGCATGGTATTAACGCTGGGGAAATGTGATCGAACAAAAAAATTTAAGGATTATATTACCAATGGAGCGTCAAAATATGCACACCAACGGACATGCAGCAGACAGCTCTCCCTCAGTTTACATCTGAGGCTCTACATCTACATCCACATCTACATTTATACTCCGCAAGCCACCCAACGGTGTGTGGCGGAGGGCACTTTACGTGCCACTGGCATTACCTCCCTTTCCTGTTCCAGTCGCGTATGGTTCACGGGAAGAACGACTGTCTGAAAGCCTCCGTGCGCGCTCTAATCTCTCTAATTTTACATTCGTGATCTTCTCGGGAGGTATAAGTAGGGGGAAGCAATATATTCGATACCTCATCCAGAAACGCACCCTCCTGATGTGACTGTCTCATAAATATTCATGCACTGCTCATTGTGATTCTTTTATCTTTTAAAAAAGTCAGCTTACCTTTAAATAATTTTGCTCAAACCTACAATTTCCTTCTGCTGTCCCAAATTTTCATTTCTAGCTCACTTTTATCATATAGAAATTTTAAAAAACATAAATTTCATTATGAAATATGTATAAAATTAAGAGAAAAGAAATACGAACGATTTTTTCTTAGATTCATTTTCTCAGAAAAATACTGAGTTTAAGGAAATAATGGAAACAAATTCCGTTTATTATATTTTTATGTTCTGCATTTTCCATAATTCCTTTACTTTTAGCAGACATAAGATTATTATAAAGTTTATTTTTAGATGTACCTTTAATTTTGTGGTAAAAAGATATATATTTTATAATAAACATTTTTGATCATAGGAAAAGTAAATTTTTCCGACTAGAAATTCTAGGTCATAAAATTCAGTATCATTATATCCAAATTATTTCATTCCTTTATATCTTAGCTTAATATTCAAATTTTTAGAAAATTGAAATTTTCAACCAACTATTTAATTTCGAGAACCTGGCTGGTAAAATAATTATAAATTTACCAACAAGCTCCTTCCAAAATTTGTCTCCATGATTAGTGTACAAATATTCACAGCTAGTAATGCAATACTCATACAAATTATATTCTCTTAGCTCACTTAACTTTTTAAACAAAGTAGAATTGTTAGAGTTGTTGAGATTCTTCACTAGAGCCTTCATTTATGTTGTACAAATTTTATTAATAAAATTTAAACCACATCCTGAAGATTAATTTTTCATGATGAAACTATTTGATCAAATAATGTCAGTATCGAAATGTATGTATTTTATTTTCTAAAACATATATTTTATTGTCATGTGAGCTAAGTGCATTTTTATTTACTTTGAGTGATTACATTGCATGTTTGAAGCATTGTCTTAAATTGATGGTCTTGTATTGTTCTCTAGTGTTAATCAAACAATTTTTATAATGTTTTAAACATATTTTATTTTTAACAACACATTTCTTAACTCCTTTAGATTTTCTCTCTATCTTGTCACCAAACTTGTAGGCATACATTTTTGCTCTTAAACCACAAAATTCTTCCATTATTAGCCCATTACATTGATCTTTCATTTTTACTAAATCTTTCTGCTTTACTTTTAGAATGCCATAAACATTATCTTCTTCTTGAAAATCACTTGCATCAAGAGATGAAGCACGGATTTTGTCTTCATAGAAGTCCTCAGTCTGTATCTTGCATGTGTGTGTGTTGGTATGCATATATGAAAGCTAAGTATTTTCTCCATACTTTGCTTTCATAAGATTATGGTGAAAATCACACATCAGTTCTTTAGATAAATGAAGTATACTCATTCCAATATAAATTGGTTTCTTAAAAACAGTTTTTGTTTTACTCATATGGATAGCAGCAAAATTTTCATTAAGTATTGTTGCTCTTTTGAAGTTTGGCTTTGCCACAAGTCTTTCACACTTTTATCTACCTGAAACTAATTGTACACCAACTCTGTTTCCAATATTTTCCATCATTTACTAAAACAACAAATCATTCATTATTTTATAGAAATCTTTCTCAAAACCATTCTTTGCTTTGGTTCTTGTTTTTATGTTCAAGTATATATTTTTTTAACCAAGCAGATTGTTTAAATTTTAAAATTCTGTTTGCTTCTGTTATCTTCACTCTTAGAGGGAGATACTATGTAAGATCTCTGCAGTGAACTACATAATTATGCTTATCATCCAGAGCCGTCAATAACGTCCCTTCTTTAGTTCCTGGTACAATTTTGTTTTCAGGAGCAAGTAGTAAATCTTATGTAAATCATGTGATTCCTTTCTATTTTCTAGATCTAATTCAAATATATATCCACTTTTAGAAGTATGTGAATTCTCAATTATTTTTGTAAAATCGAAATTATTTGTTTCATCCCATTCAAATCCACCATAAGGTAAATATTGACTCATAGGATAACCATAGAAATTATTTGCATCTAAATATGCTAAATAATTTGATATCTTTTTTACAACATAATCTATCTTTCAGTGGTCTACTTTCATTATTTTGAAAAATTTCATTAACATTTACAATTTCAGAATAATGTACTTATTTCCAAAAATCTGTACCCTGGCATCTGTTAACAAATATAGTTAGATTAGCTTTATTTAATTTGTTATATGCAGTTAAATTATTTCTTCCACAGTAATTATGAAGTTGGGCAACCGTGAATTGTTCCATGGAATATAAAAAAAATTTGTGAAGGAATTTTAAAATTGAGCTGTGCCTGATTTCTTATTCGTGATATTTTTTTGAGTACATTTTTAACATTTACTCATTAGTTTGTCTTTATATGATAGGTTTGGTAAAAAAAAATATAAATTTTTAGTTTATTTACAATCCAGTTACATTGTTTCTTCTACAGTAATCATGAAGTTGGGCAATTGTGAATTGCTCCATTGAAAATAAAAATAGCTGGCAGGAGAGGATATTGAAGAAAGAGGGGAAATGATTAAAGGAATAATACATGAGACAGCAGAATCTGTACTGGGCAGAATGAAGCATTCAAGAACTTCGAGATAGTTTGATGAAGACTGAAGAAGGAATATAGAACAAAGAAATGAGGCAAGAAAAAGAATGCTGCAGAGGAGGATTAGAGGTACTGTAGAAGATTACCAGGAGAAGAGAAGGGAAGCAGATAAGGAATGCAGGAGGAAAAAGAGAGAATATGAAAAATGGTGGACTGATGAGTTAGAAGAGAGAAATACTGCTCAAGAAACAAGGGAATTCTATATGAGGGTTAAAGATGTAAGGAAAGGATTCCAACCCAGAGACGTTTACTGTGAAGATAAGGAGGGAAATCTGATAGGAGGAAAAGATCAGATTTTAGACAGATGGTTGGAGGATTTTAGTGAACTACTGAATGCAGAATCAGAAAACGAAGATGGGGTTGATGGTGGTATGGCAGAAGAGGTGGAGCAGGAAGTAATCAGAGATGAAGAGCGCCAGGGATTAGTAGGAGAATCCACACTGGAAGAAGTTAAAGTTAGAATGAAGACTCTTAAAAATGATAAAGCTCTGGGGGAGGAAAATATCACAGCAGAAATGATAAAATATGATGGAGAAAAACTAGTAAGGGTTTTGCATGAGATTATAGTGGAAATATGGCGGAAAGAAAACATGTCGAAATAGAGGAGTACAGCAATACCCTGCCCTATACATAAGAAACGTGACAAGCTGACTGTGGGAATTATAGAGGAACTGCACTACTCTGTGTAGTATATAAAGTATTCAGAAAAGTTAAGAACATATGTAAAATAGTATCTAGGAGACTACCAGTGTGGTTTCAAAACTAACAGATCCACTACAGATCAGATTTTCACTATCAGACAAATTCTTGAAAAATTTTATGAGTATAGCATAGATCTCCACCAGCTGTTCATTAATTTCAAACAAGCTTATCATAATATCAAAAGGGATCAACTTTGGAAGGCAATGCAAGAGTCAAGAGTTCCTAAAGAACTGATAAGATGGGTTCAAATGAGCTTTAGAAGAACAATATCCGAAGTAAAGATCGAAGGCACTTTATCAAAGGCATCTGAAGTTAACCAAGGATTGCGGCGGGGTGATGTGCTCTCCACTATTCTGTTTAATGTCACCTTGGAGAGTGTAATGCGAAAGACAATATAGCAACAACCTTGGGGGAGCACTGTATAAAAGAGTGACTCAGGAGCTTACATATACGGATGATTGTGATTTGTTATACAGGAGGAAACAGGACCTGGAAGACAAGCTTGAAAAAGTAGAAAGATATGGTGCAGAGATGGGGCTGACCATTAATCAGTCAAAGACCAAGTAGACGTTAACATCCGGAACAAGATATAGTGAAGGAGAGAGAAGCATGGCTTCGAAGGGAAAAGAATATGAACACTATGAAAGCTTTATATACCTTGGGTCACTGGTAACTGAGAATAATGATATGAGAAAAGAAATACAAGCAAGGACTGCAGCTGGTAACAGGAGCTGCTTTACACTGATTTAAGTGTTTAAAGCAAGGAGCGTTAGTAGGAATCTGAAGCTGACTGTGTATTGTACAGTAGTTGACGAGGAGTTGTTACTGAGATGGGAAAGGAAGATACTTAGGAAAATCTATGGGCCAGTGAATGGTAGGGGTTTTGGAGACTCAGAAATAATAAGGTGATCAGAGAGTTGTACAACAAACCACATATCGTGACAGAAATACAGAGTAATAGACTACGTTGGTTGGGACATGTAGAAAGAATGGTGGAGAGCAGTACAATCAAGAAAGTTTTCAAAGAACAACCTGGTGGACGTTGTACAAAGGGCGGACCAAGGACTAGATGGCTAGACAACGTGGAGGCGGACTTCAGAAGGATGGGAGTTAGAAGATGGAGAGCCAATGCAGCCAGCAGACAAGAGTGGGCAGAGATTGTCTGGGAGGCCAAGGCCCTACAAGGACTGTAGAGCCAAGGAGTAAGTAGTAAAAGTAGAAAAGGAAGTTTTAGTAAAAATTAAAGATAAATGTATTTGGCTAATAATGGAAGAATTTTGTGGTTTAAGAGCAAAAATATATGCCTGCAAGGTTGGTGACACGATAGAGAATCAATCTAAAGGAGCTAAGAAATGTGTCGCTAAAAATGAAATATGTTTAGAAGGCTGTAAGGATTCAAAGGGCTCAACAACTCCAGCAATTCTAATTTGTTTAATAGATCAATGAGGTGGGAGAAAATAATTTGTATTACATTACTGGCTGCAAATATTTGAGTACTAGTCATGGAGAAAAAATTTGTATGGAGCTCGATAGTAAATTTAAGATTTTACCACACAGATACTTGAAATTAGTTGGCTGGGAGTTTGTTTTTTAAGGATGGAAATATTAAGCTAAGATATAAAGGAATGAAAAAAATTTAGAAATAATGATAATGAATTTCATGACCTAGAATTTGTAGTTAAAAAAATTAGTCTTTCCTGTTAAAAGGTTAAAAGGACAACAACTTTTCGCTAAAGGAGTGTGGTAGATGTATGACTAAAGAGTAGGATCGAAAAGATGTATATCATAGTATACAGCGTGAAGCGAAATTCGTGCACTCGGGTTTCGCACCGCTACTCCTCACACACCAGCATTAAAAAAATATCTCTCATAAAATATCGTCTGGCGAGTACATCTGGCAGATAAAGGACGTTAAAGAGTTGCACTCTGGCAACACTGTAACAACACATATGGTAACTACCTCTGACAGGGCACTTTATTTGTCGGCGCAATGCATAGAGTTTTGGGTTAGCATGCAAGAGGTCGAGGGTTCAATCTGGGGTTGGGGTGCATTTTCTTTATTTGCTAATTTCATTCTGACATTCCACACTGTAATGTACACCGTTCCTTATATCCCATGTATCCAAAATTTACAACATTTTGGAATGCTGAACACAACAAATACTTGGTTAGACAAATAAGAAGTAGACAGTTGAAACAATTAATGGGACCATGGTGATAACACATACAAATAGTAACCGAGTTTGGACATTATTCTTAAGGCATGTTGCTAGTCCTACTGGTAACATAAGGCCCTAATAAGATGTAACGGACCTGAGCGAGGCAAGAATAATAGTTGGTACTACTCTACGTGACCATTAGAGGAGGGTAATAAAGAAAACCGGTTACGTATCTAGTAGAGGAAGTGGTGTGAATAAATGCGAGCCCACGACGTGGAAAGGACGTCTTACAAAGCTGACTAATCTTCCACTTCCATGATTGTCGCATGTAAGTGTAAGTGTTTTTCAGAGGACCCACTGCAATCGCTGTTGACGATTAAGATACCATATACCGTACCACTTGGACTACATTTACCAAATGAGAAATATATTCCTGAACCCAGGATGGAACCCATGGTCTCCTGCATGCTAACCCAAAACTCTACCTGCTGCACCAACTGTACAGCACAACTACCACCTGTTGACCGAGATAGTTACTATAAATTTGGTTACAGTGTTGCCAGATTGCAACTCTTTAACGTATTTCTGCCAATGTAATTGCCGGACGAAATTTTGTGAGAGACATTTTTTATCGCTGGCATGTGAGGAGTCGCGCTGTGAAGCCCGAGTGCGCGGATTTCGCTTCACCATGTATGTCTCTTTTTACCACAAAATAATAGTTAGATGTAAGAACAACACTTATGTCTGCTAAAAATCAACAAACTATGGTCAGTGCAGAGCATATAAGATACAATAAATGGAATCCATTTCGCTTATTTTCTTAAACGTGACTTTTTCTGGAAAAGAGTACATAAGAACAAAATATTACTCCTCATTTCGTTTCTCTTAATTTCATAAATATTTTACAATAATACTTATTTTTTATGATTTTTATATGAAAAAGTGAACTAGAAATGATCATTTGGCATAGTAGTAGAAAATTGTAGGTTCGAGCTCAGTATTTTAAAAGTACGATCACTTTTTTATAAGATAAAAAACCTTCCATTTCTTTATCTAATGCATTGCTCAATGCATACCGAATGTGATCACCTAGGCACACAAATCTGTTGTGGAACGTGCTGTTTCTTGATTTCAGCAGCATATTGAACATGTCTTGTGCCAATCTCATGACTATTAGAAACTAATGTTATTTTTCGTTTTATGCGGTATTTGGCACCAGGACAATTAAATGCCATTGTCATTCTGCGTTTTATGCGGTTATTGACCTCAGGAGAGACAGAAACAGATTTTTTCCCATCCAATGTTGTACGATCTTGCCATTGTGGATGGGCTTACCTAACAGTGCCATAGTTGTTGACTGCCGAACTTTTGCTGCCATGTGCATTCAACAGTACAGACGGTGTAATGCACAACTCACATTACAGACGATGAATAGCTATTTATCTATCATTTGTAGTCACTCCTATTTACATTAAGACGCCTGCAGCGCCATCTACTTTTCGTTAAATTCCTTTGTTCCATGACGTTTCGCCCTTCATCAATAAATTGCTGATTAAATTTGACGACATTTAGAGTAGTGGTTCTCTTTCTACAACACTTTGAAACTAGAACTGTAATTATGGACACCCTAGTAGTGGGGCAGAGACAGCACCACTGCACCCTGCATCGCTGCCAAATGTATTTAACATTGCAGATCGAAGATGGCAGCTATAGATGTGGCAATATCGCAGTTACATCATGGCAGTAACTTCAAATTTTGGCTGGAAAATAATATAACTGGGCTACCTCCACTAACCTAACCCCAACCCACATTCCCTCCCCCACCCCCAGTCACCTCCCCCCTCCCCTTTCCTATCTGGACATTGGTGGGAAAAGCAATCAGTCTCTGCTGGGCTGCTGGATAGGATGGATGTAGGTCTTTATTTTGCTTGCATTGTTTATTTAAAAAATATGAGTTGACATAGACAGTAGCTCCTTCCAGTATGTTCACCATGAGGCTGGGATGTCCAGCTGAGTTAAACTTCACAACATGAAGACCAGAGGGTGCTGTTGGCCTTCCCCCTCTTCTCCTGTGATGTAATCCAAGATGGCGGTCTGGGGAAAAATCGCGGGAACCTCTCTCAGTCCATGTCTAACTGGTGTACTGGGAGGATGGACATAAGTGTTTACTGTGCATACTATGTGTTCAATGGATGAGATGTCTGTGCTGTAGAAGGAGGAGTTCAATGGGTGTATTAGCTGTAATCATGCAGCTGAGGAGTGTGTCGAAGGCCACCTCCACGATGCTTGGAAAGCAATGATGTTTGGTGATTGTATGATGAAGACGAATACGCTTCATCAAATAACGAAATGCAGCAGGATGGTGCGAAGTTACACGTAGCAACTCATGCTGATAAATACGTGTGCTGTAACTGAAGATCATTTTATTAAAGACCAGTCAGTCTTCCAATGCTCAAGAGGCAGGACGTTCATCTCAGAGCCTCCACATACACTGGAGGAGAGGCTATGCCCCTGGTTCATGGCGCCGACACGCAGTAGCCGCAGGTGCAGCCGCACGCTAAGTATTCACTGTCACATTGGAAATACTCCAGCTTTCCTCCTTCCCATCCCTGGTTCACGGATACCCATTGTTGATGAACACGAACTTCTTTGGCAGTTATTAAATCTGGTGTTTAAGCAATGTACGGAACATTTTCACATATATATCCTGAAGATGCCACAGGAATTAAATGTACCACTGCACAAAGAGAGTGAGAGAGCTTTGCAGATGACGCAAGAATATTTAAACCATTTGCAATGTAGTTATACGTCTTATCTAAGGAATACCACCGTCACACATGAATGCAGATTCTAAAAGAAATGATCGCGTCAGACTTGTGAAACCATCCCTGAGACAAAAAAATGGTTCAAATGGCTCTGAGCACTATGGGACTTAACATCTGTGGTCATCAGTCCCCTAGAACTTAGAAATACTTAAACCTAACTAACCTAAGGACAACACACACATCCATGCCCGAGGCAGGATTCGAACCTGCGACCGTAGCCGTCACGCGGTTCCAGACTGAAGCGCCTAGAACCGCACGGCCACAACGGCCGGCCATCCCTGAGACACTTCGCGTGCTTTTACAGGAAACACCCTTGCCTTTGACCATGAGCTGCATGAGGAGTTACCACAGCCAATTGAATATGTCTCTAAACACAGTTTCAAGAAAGATCATTGCGCAGTGGTCTGTTTCAATTTTGCAGTGTATAAAGCCATACTTGAACTCAGACTAAAAAGATCGCTGCATACTTGTGAAATCTCCCTGATACACTTAACACGCTTTTGTGGGAAACAGATCCCTAAACCGGCATCAGTTGCAATATTTGATTTTACACGCCAAATCGACGATATTTGAAGGTCGAAATAAATATTTCTGCAACTCTAAACAGGACGCTCACCTCTTTTCGAGTTTTGGTTGCATGTTTGAAGGCACTGCCAGAGAAAGAGAGAGAGAAATTTCTGAGTCCTACAGTTGCTGTAGTGTTAATCAGTTTTCTGAAACGGTGAGTGGGCTTAGTTTATATTTGCTGCTGGATTCAGGGACGTCATTTTCCTCACTTCTCAAAGCACACACTGGTGTCTTAGCACAGACAGGAAAATCACAACAATTACACAAACAGAATTCGAAGTTCTTGCCAAAAGATAAAAGTTAATATGTGACCGCACTTCGTATGTCAAGCCTTTTACATAGAATCGGTGTACATGTTTTGAAGGACATTTCAGCTGTGTTTAGGATAGCTATTGTGTACATGTTTTAAGCAATATGTTATAGAATCAGGTGAATAGTAACCGAGATAGAGATTTAGTGACAGGGTACAATCAAATGCTGCTGTTCCATAAGCATCAAAGGTTTTACGTGATTGAATCACATCCTACTAGGGGAAAATTAATTAACTTTACCGTGAAGTTCTTAAACTGTTACTGATTTTGTACAACTAGTAATAAAGGTATTTGTTTTTTGTACCACAATTGACTGTATTGGTCTTCGAAAACTGCTTAACACATTTACTACTATGTAGTATATTTCTACCAAAAAAGAGTTTATAGTGTATTGGTATAGTCAGGCTTGAAAGCATACACAACTATTAACATACATCGCATTTCAGAGGTCATCATCAACAGTGTCACTGTCATTATCGTCGTCGTCGTCGTCACTTTCTAAATTAATAACTGTACCGTATGTTTTCAATAATCCCATCCTTAACCTAGTACTCTCAAGTTTTTCCACGGAGAGGCTGTATGCACTCCAGTCATCTTGAGTTATCGTTTCAAAACCTGTAACAGTTGGGACAGGTGTTTGTACTTGCTTTTTTTCGGTTACTGCAAAATTTAGTTTGAAATACATGACGGAAACTCAGAAAATTGCTACATACGTTCTTTCACCAACTGCAGTAACTTCGTGATGCAAATATCTCCAAGAATACTTCTTCCACTGACGAAATATATAAGTTTTGCCCAAGTCATTTCAATTGGTTTTAAGTCACAGTTGTATGGTGGAAGTCGCAGCACAATGTGTCCACGAGCTTCAAGTATTTTATTATTTTCAAATACTTTGCCTTCCGGCTTATGTTGTTTAATTAAATCAAACAATTTTGTTTTTCTGATTGACAAATTAGCTTCCATCTTATTTTTAATAACCATTCAATCACTGCCAAAATATTCGAGGACCTAGTTGGTGCTTTGTTATGCTCCTTGTGATTTGAACACAGTTCGGTGGCAGATTACTTTAGTCGATAACCAAGTTGAAAAATTTTTGTAGCTCATTTGCCCATGGCAGTCCCCTGTTGCGCATCCCGCTTTATAAATTAACTGTGCGTTGGGTGAAAACCCACCCTTTGATCCAATATTGATCACTATAATCCTATTTCTCCCGCTCACATTGTCCATAATGCCATCAACGCCAGGAACCTGCCAACATTTTCTATAAATAATGTTGTTGTCCACCCAAGTTTCATCAGTATAAAAGACTTTTGTACCTAGCTCCCATAATTTTCGCACTTGGATCAGGTACTTACATCGCCAGTGAATTATATCCGTTCTCTCTACGAGAATCTTTTGTTTATTTACAGATCTTTTCCAAATAAATCCTGTTTCACGCAGTGTCTTGCGTAAAACATCTTTCTGCCAAGGAAAATGATTTTTTTTCTTTCACAGAAGTAAGTAATTTCCATAATTTCGGCAATATTTTTTGATTTATGTAAAAGTTCTCCATCGTGTGTCGAATGACCGATTTTGTGAGACTGCCTATAACGATGAGTTTCCTACCAAAATTGTTAATTTTCCATCGTGGCGATGGTTTATTTTCGCGTTCCTTCCTTATGCGTTGTGTTGTGGCGTGGCTGACGTTTGCATAAATTGCAGCCCTTTGATTAGGATTGGTAATATTAGGCGACAGTTCTTTTGTGCCACCTTTTTAACACACGCTGTAATAACATTAGAGACGATCAGACGTTCGTTACTCCACAGATACCTCCTCTTCTTCATATTCTACACATTTTCTTGCAATGCAGGGCGATTAACCATTACTTTCGGATACCGAATTATATCAGTAAGAATACAAAGTTAACTGACTGACCCTGGCAAATAAGATCCCACGAACAGGAACGACGTATATGACTGCACGCCGATCTACACCGCTAGACAGGTAACGGACAGCTGATTTTGGATGTCCCTGAAGGCCAGTGGTAGGGTTCTTCCGGTAAGGGCCGCTTCCCTCATCAAAAGCGCTGCTCCCTTTTGCGTTAACAGATGGACTATACCAATTTCCTCTATTTTTTCGAGTTTTCACGTAAACATCTTCACAGAAGAGATAAGTTTCTATTTACTCATTGGTCTGCGGCATGTCCCACCTCGCCAATGTTTCGGGTTTCTAGAGATAAAATTTCCACTCATTATCTTCGGAATTATGCTGAGCAAGCGATCGGTAGCGTACTCCTATGTGGCTGATATCTAGAAATACCGCGTGAATTGTATGATATTCTGGCAAAGCATGTGAAAATATATGTTGTTGTTGTTGTGGTCTTCAGTCCTGAGACTGGTTTGATGCAGCTCTCCATGCTACTCTATCCTGTGCAAGCTTCTTCATCTCCCTGTACGTACTGCAGCCTACATCCTTCTGAATCTGCTTAGTGTATTCATCTCTTGGTCTCCCTCTACGATATATACCCTCCACGCTGCCCTCCAATACTAAATTGGTGATCCTTTGATGTCCTACTAAACGATCCCGTCTTCTAGTCAAGTTGTGCCACAAACTCCTCTTCTCCCCAATCCTATTCAGTACCTCCTCATTAGTTATGTGATCTACCCATCTAATCTTCAGCATTCTTCAGTAGCACCACATTTCGAAAGCTTCTATTCTCTTCTTGTCCAAAGTATTTATCGTCCATGTTTCACTTCCATACATGGCTACACTCCATACAAATACTTTCAGAAACGACTTCCTGACACTCCAGTCTATACTTGATGTTAACAAATTTCTCTTCTTCAGAAACGCTTTCCTTGCCATTGCCAGTCTACATTTTATATCCTCTCTACTTCGACCATCATCAGTTATTTTGCTCCCCAAATAGCAAAACTCCTTTACTACTTTAAGTGTCTCATTTCCCAATCTAATTCCCTCAGCATCACCCGACTTAGGTCGACTACGTTCCATTATCCTCGTTTTGCTTTAGTTGATGTTCATCTTATATCCTCCTTTCAAGACACTGTCCATTCCGTTCAACTGCTCTTCCAAGTCCTTTGCTGTCTCTGACAGAATTACAATGTCATCTGCGAACCTTAAAGTTTTTATTTCTTCTCCAAGGATTTTAATACCTACTCCGAATTTTTCTTTTGTTTCTTTTACTGCTTGCTCAATATACAGATTGAACAACATCGGGGAGAGGCTACAACCCTGTGTCACTCCCTTCCCAACCACTGCTATCCTTTCATGCCCCTCGACTCTTATAACTGCCATCTGGTTTCTGTACAAATTGTAAATAGCCTTTCGCTCCCTGTATTTTACACCTGCCACCTTCAAAATTTGAAAGAGAGTATTCTAGTCAACATTGTCAAAAGCTTTCTCTAAGTCTACAAATGCTAGAAACGTAGGTTTGCCTTTTCTTAATCTTGTAGGGTCAGTATTGCCTCACGTGTTCCCATATTTCTACGGAATCCAAACTGATCTTCCCTGAGGTCGGCTTCTACCAGTTTTTCCATTCGTCTGTAAAGAATTCGCGTTAGTATTTGGCAGCCGTGACTTATTAAACTGATAGTTCGGTAATTTTCACATCTGTCAACGCCTGCTTTCTTTGGGATTGGAATTATTATATTCTTCTTGAAGTCTGAGGGTATTTCGCCTGTCTCATACATTTTGCTCACCAGATGGTAGAGTTTTGTCAGGACTACCTCTCCCAGGGCTGTCAGTAGTTCTAATGGAATGTTGTCTACTCCCGGGGCCTTGTTTCGAATAAAGTCTTTCAGTACTCTATCAAACTCTTCACGCAGTTTTATATCTCCCATTTCATCTTCATCTACATCCTCTTCCATTTCTATAACATTGTCCTCAAGTACATCGCCCTTGTATAGACCCTCTATATACTCCTTCCACCTTTCTGCTTTCCCTTCTTTGCTTAGAACTGGGTTTCCATCTCAGCTCTTGATTTTCATACAAGTGGTGCTGTTTTCTCCAAAGGTATCTTTAATTTTCCTGTAGGCAGTATCTATCTTACCCCTAGTGAGATAAGCCTCTACATCCTTACATTTGTCCTCTAGCCGTGCCTGCTTAGCCATTTTGCACTTCCTGTTAATCTTATTTTTGAGACGTTTGTATTCCTTTTTGCCTGCTTCATTTACTGCATTTTTATATTTTCTCCTTTCTCAATTAAATTCAATATTTCTTCTGTCACCCAAGGATTTCTACTAGCCCTCATCTTTTTACCTACTTGATCCTCTGCTGCCTTCACTACTTCATCCCTCAAAGCTACCCATTCTTCTTCTACTGTATTTCTTTCCCCCATTCCTGTCAATTTTTCCCTTAAGCCCTCCCTGAAACTCTGCACAACCTCTGGTTTAGTCAGTTTATCCAGGTCCCATCTCCTTAAATTCCCACCTTTTTGCAGTTTCTTCAGTTTTAATCTGCAGTTCATACCCAATAGATTGTGGTCAGAGTCCACATCTGCCCCTGGAAATGTCTTACAGTTTAAAACCTGGTTCCTAAATCTCTGTCTTACTGTTATATAATATATCTGAAACCTGTCAGTATCTCCAGGCTTCATCCATGTATACAACCTTCTTTTATGATTCTTGAACCAAGTGTTAGCTATGATTAAGTTGTGCTCTGTGCAAAATTCCACCAGGCGACTTCCTCTTTCATTTCCTAACCCCAATCCATATTCACCTACAACGTTTCCTACTCTTCCTTTTCCTACTATCGAATTCCAGTCACTCATGACTATTAAATTTTCGTCTCCCTTCACTATCTGAATAATTTCCTTTATCTTCAATTTCTTCGTCATCTGCAGAGCTAGTAGGCATATAGACTTGTACTACTGTAGTAGGCATGGGCTTCGTGTCTATCTTGGCCACAACAATGCGTTCGCTGTGCTGTTTGTAGTAGTTTACCCGCATTCCTGTTGCTTTATTCATTATTAAACCAACTCCTGCATTACCCCTATTTGATTTTGTATTTATAACCCTGTATTCACCTGACCAAAAGTCTTGTTCCTCCTGCCACCGAACTTCACTGATTCCCACTATATCCAACTTTAACCTATCCATTTCCCTTTTTAAATTTTCTAACCTACCTGCCCGATTAAGGGATCTGACATTCCACGCTCCGATCCGTAGAACGACAGTTTTCTTTCTCCTGATAACGACGTCCTCCTGAGTAGTTCCCGCCCGGAGATCCGAATGGGGGACTATTTTACCTCCGGAATATTTCACCCAAGAGGACGCCATCATCATTTATCCATACAGTAAAGCTGCACGCCCTCGGGAAAAAATTACGGCCGTAGTTTCCCCTTGCTTTCAACCGTTCGCAGTACCAGCACAGCAAGGCCGTTTCGGTTAGTGTTACAGGGCCAGATCAGTCAATCATCCAGACTATTCCCCTGCAACTACTGAAAAGGCTGCTGCCCCTCTTCAGGAACCATACGTTTATCTGGCCTCTCAACAGATACCCCTCCGTTGTGGTTGTACCTACGGTGCGGCTATCTGTATCGCTGAGGCACGCAAGCCTCCCCACCAACGGCAAGGTCTATGGTTCATGGTCTTGTAATCCCAGAGTTCGGAGATGGCTGTAACAAGCATGGCAGCAAGTAAGCAACCAGGTCAGGGCCAGAAACAGTCACGCCTTTGAGCCAGGGGAACCAGGGCAGCCTGTGTACACCAGTTCAGAGAGTGACTGCGCTCTACTGAGGCCGCTCTGATCGCATATCTGGCAAGCATGTGCAGGGGCAGTTGACATGTGGCCTCATGGTGGATGGTTGACCGAACTCGTGGGAAATATCTATTCCAAATAAAATATGTGTGAAATCTTATGGGACTTAATTGCTAAGGTTATCAGCCCCTAAGCTTACACACTACTTAACCTAAATTATCGTAAGGACAAACACACACACCCATGCCTGGGGGAGGATTCGAACCTCCGCCGGGACCAGCCGCACAGTCCGTGACTGCAGCGCCTCGGACCGCTCGGCTAATCCCGCGCGGCATATCTAGTCCGCAAGGACAATATATGGTGCATGTACTTGTGTTTTTGGGGGTCTGTCTGTCTTCATAGCATATGTACGAGTGTCTGGTGGTCGATAGCTACATGCAGGATGCAGAAATGATGATTTTGTATGTTGAAGTATACGAACTGTGTTGACTATAGCGATATGATATGTGGTGATATAGCTCGGTTGGAGATCTCAAGCTTTCCTCGACAGCAGAAGAGCAGTGTAATAGAGAAAGTGTCTATAGTGGTACGTGGTTTCCCGTTTTCATGATCTGTAGACCTCTTTTGCAGGGTTCAACTGTCAATGCAAGATGGCTGCTGTATGCTTTTTTTCGATTTATACAAAACAGGCTTGGCCCTGAAATTCTCGTAATTTGTCTGTCTGCAGAAAATGGCGGACAGTGCTACCACACTGGCAGCAGCAGTAGTTTGGCAGGTAAATTCAGTAAGAACCAATCAGAATACTTCATTCCCAAGCAGTTTCGTGGCATCAGAAAGTAACAAGACATCCTCTGTGCGGAGCAAAGGAGCCACTACAGAGTATTATGAACAAGACGGGGACAAGGTATCTACGGGAAGTTCTGAGACGTCTGAGGGTCACGTGATGTCTCCTTTGTTCGAGTGTTCAGAGACAAGTCCAAGCAGACAACCTCTCCTGGTTCGGACAGGTGGGATGCTGTCACTCACCCATCATTGTGGCTTTAGAGCGTCTCCAGACCAGCATCTGCTGTAGGAAATCGAAATTTCACCGAAAATTCCAGTCATTTTTCTTGACCGTAGGATAGTGCTTCGAATTCTGTTTGTGTAGTTGTTCTCATTTTCCCGTTTGTGCTTGGACACCAGTGTGTGCTTCGAGGAGTGAGGAAAATAACGTCCCTGAATCCAGTAGAAAATATAAACTAAGCCCACTCACGGTTTCAGAAAAGTGATGAACACTGCAGCAACTGTAGGACACAGAAATTATTCTCTCTCCCCAGCAGTGCCTTCAAAGAAGTAGCTGAAACTCGAAAAGTTGTGAGCGTCCTACTTAGAGTTACAGAGATATTTATTTCGAATTCCAAATATCGTCGTTTTGGCGTGAAAAATCAGATAGGCCTATTGCAGCTGACATAAGTTTTGGGATCTGTTTCCCACAAAAGCGTGTTAAGTGTTTCAGGGAGGTTTCACAAGTGTGCAGCAATCATTTTAGAGTCTGTGTTCGAGTGTGGTGGTTTACACGGCAAAATTGAAGCAGACTACTGTTCAGTGATCTTTTTTGATATTATATTTAGAAATATATTCAATTGGATTTAGTAACTCCTGATCAGTTCAAGCTCAAGGACAAAGGTATTTCCCACAAAAGCGCTTGAAGTGTCTCGGGATGGTTTCACAAATATGCCCCGATCATTTCTTTTAGAGTCTGTATTTATGTACGATGGTGGTATTCCTCAGAATGAAATGTGCAGTTACATCGCAAATTTTTTAAACATTCTTGAGTCATCTGCAAAGCTCTCTTACTCTCTTTGTGCAGTGGTACATTTAATTCCTGTGACATCTTCAAGTTACGTATGTGACAATATTCCGCACACTGCTTGAACACCAGATTTAATAACTCCCGAAGCAGTTCGTGTGCGAGGAGAAAGGTTATCCCTGCGCCAGGGATGGGAAGGAGGAAGCCTGTGGGTATTTCCTGCTTAGCGCGCCACCGCATCTGCCGCTACCGCATGCCGGCGTATGGGGCTTGGTATGTTGCGTCTCTTCCAGCGGGGTGCGGAGGCTCTGGGATGAACATCTTGCCTCATGTACTTTGGAATACTGACTGGACTTTTATCATATGATCTGCAGTTACAGCACACACATTTATCAGCATGAGTTGCAAAATATAACACAGCCCCGTGCTGCTGCATCTTTATTATTTGATGAAGCATATTCATATTCTTCAGACATTCACCAAATGTCATCGCTTTCCAAGCATCGTGCAGGTGGATGTCGACACAGTCGCCAGCTGCATGATTACAGATAATATACCCGTTAAACTCCACTTTCTGCACAGACATCTCATCCATTGAACATATAGTACACACAGCTAACAATTATATCTGTTCTCCCAGTCCAACAGCTAGACACAGACTAAGCGAATTTCTCGCTATTTTTCCCTGGACTGCCATCTTGGATTTCATCACGGGAGGGGTTGGGGGGTGGGCTAACAGCGCCTTCTGGTGTTGGTGTTGTGAACTAGGTCAGTTGGACTCCTGACCTCATGGTGAACACACTGGCTGGAGCTACTGTCTATGACAAATCAAATTATCTAAATAAAGAAGGCACACGAAATAAAGAATTATGTCTGGACTGAGTCGTTTTCCCACCAATTTCCAGATGGGAAAGGGGAGGGGTGGTGCGGGGGAATTAGAGGATGGGGTAGGGGTTGTAAGGGGGGGGGGGGTTAGGCTAATGGAGGTAGCCCAATTGACATATTTCCTGCCAAAATTTGAACTTACCGCCATGACGTTACTGCGACGTTGCTACACATACGGTCGCCATCTGGGATCTGCCATCTTGAATAAATTTGGCAACTGTCTCACTACTCACCCTGTACTACTGTTCATATACACTCCTGGAAATTGAAATAAGAACACCGTGAATTCATTGTCCCAGGAAGGGGAAACTTTATTGACACATTCCTGGGGTCAGATACATCACATGATCACACTGACAGAACCACAGGCACATAGACACAGGCAACAGAGCATGCACAATGTCGGCACTAGTACAGTGTATATCCACCTTTCGCAGCAATGCAGGCTGCTATTCTCCCATGGAGACGATCGTAGAGATGCTGGATGTAGTCCTGTGGAACGGCTTGCCATGCCATTTCCACCTGGCGCCTCAGTTGGACCAGCGTTCGTGCTGGATGTGCAGACCACGTGAGACGACGCTTCATCCAGTCTCAAACATGCTCAATGGGGGACAGATTCGGAGATCTTGCTGGCGAGGGTAGTTGACTTACACCTTCTAGAGCACGTTGGGTGGCACGGGATACATGCGGACGTGCATTGTCCTGTTGGAACAGCAAGTTCCCTTGCCGGTCTAGGAATGGTAGAACGATGGGTTCGATGACGGTTTGGATGTACCGTGCACTATTCAGTGTCCCCTCGACGATCACCAGTGGTGTACGGCCAGTGTAGGAGATCGCTCCCCACACCATGATGCCGGGTGTTGGCCCTGTGTGCCTCGGTCGTATGCAGTCCTGATTGTGGCGCTCACCTGCACGGCGCCAAACACGCATACGACCATCATTGGCACCAAGGCAGAAGCGACTCTCATCGCTGAAGACGACACGTCTCCATTCGTCCCTCCATTCACGCCTGTCGCGACACCACTGGAGGCGGGCTGCACGATGTTGGGGCGTGAGCGGAAGACGGCCCAACGGTGTGCGGGACCGTAGCCCAGCTTCATGGAGACGGTTGCGAATGGTCCTCGCCGATACCCCAGGAGCAACAGTGTCCCTAATTTGATGGGAAGTGGCGGTGCGGTCCCCTACGGGACTGTGTAGGATCCTACGGTCTTGGCGTGCATCCGTGCGTCGCTGCGGTCCGGTCCCAGGTCGACGGGCACGTGCACCTTCCGCCGACCACTGGCGACAACATCGATGTACTGTGGAGACCTCACGCCCCACGTGTTGAGCAATTCGGCGGTACGTCCACCCGGCCTCCCGCATGCCCACTATACGCCCTCGCTCAAAGTCCGTCAACTGCACATACGGTTCACGTCCACGCTGTCGCGGCATGCTACCAGTGTTAAAGACTGCGATGGAGCTCCGTATGCCACGGCAAACTGGCTGACACTGACGGCGGCGGTGCACAAATGCTGCGCAGCTAGCGCCATTCGACGGCCAACACCGCAGTTCCTGGTGTGTCCGCTGTGCCGTTTGGTGATCATTGCTTGTACAGCCCTCTCGCAGTGTCCGGAGCAAGTATGGTGGGTCTGACACACCGGTGTCAATGTGTTCTTTTTTCCATTTCCAGGAGTGTATTTTGATATATCACAAAATCATTCTGCCGACAGACGAAGCCAATTTCCATCTCCACGACATCTCAATGAACAGAATTACATAAAATGGAAAACGAAAAATCCGCGCGCACATCAACTGGTACCACTTCATTCAGCAAATCTGACTGTGTGATGTGGGTTGACAGCATCGTTTATAGCAGGGCCATCTTTTTTCGAGGAGATGAGTCCTGCGGGTCCACTTACCTGCTCCGTCACTTGTAAACGCCACAAGAGTCTTTAGCGCACCAACGTGGGAAGAATCATTTTTTTCCAAGATGGCGCTGCTCAGCGCACTGCACAGTCAGACGGCTGCTGCAGAAAAATTTCTCGAGTGCTAGAATTACCAGGCGTCATTTCCCTACATCCTGGCCGTCCGGATCAACTGATCTTAATCCGTGTGACTTCGGACTGTGGAGTTATCTTAAAGATTTTGTGTTCAGTGCTCCAGTTACGAACGTAGCGGAATTGAAGCCATGCGTGGCACAACGCATTCTGAACGTGACCCCCGAGACACTTCCATCTGTTGTGGCACATGCTGTTTCTCTATTGCAACTTCTGGCAGTAAACGGTGGACAGCATATTGAACATGTCTTGCGCCAGTGACACCACAGTTAGAAACCGAAACCGAACGTGACCCCCGAGACACTTCCATCTGTTGTGGCACATGCTGTTTCTCTATTGCAACTTCTGGCAGTAAACGGTGGACAGCATATTGAACATGTCTTGCGCCAGTGACACCACAGTTAGAAACCGATGTTACTTCGCTTTTTATTAGGTTTTTGGCCACAGGACATTTAAAAACTGATGTCACTCTGCATTTAAAGCGGTTTTCGGCATCAGGACAATTGAAAACAGATTTTTTTCCATCCGATATGATACGACTTTGCCGTGTTGGATGAGCTTACCACTAATAATGCCACAACTGTTGACTGCCGAACTTCTGCACTTACGCACACTGAACAGTAAGGATGGTGTAATGTGCAACTCAACACATAGACGAAGTGTTGAAATTCATCTGTTATTTGCATCCGTCGCTTTTCCGTTAATGCGCTTACAGTGCCACCAACTGGTAAAATTTTCGTTAAATTATTTTGTTCCATGGCGTTTCCCCCTGCGTCAATAATTTGCTGTTTAAATTCGACGTCATGGTGAGCAGTGGTTCTCTTTCTACAGCCTTTTCAGACTTATAACAGCTAGGATATTTTGGTAAATCACTAAAGCTTTTGTAATGCCGTGATCACCAGCATGCGCGACGGCGATTGTGGTGCCAACGCTACACAAAATCTGCACGTCCAGCGTGGCAGTGTAGCAATGAATACGGGAATGGCGCATGAAACGATAACTGCAGCCACTGGCAACGCGATTAGCCGGTCACGTTATGGAGAGATACTGCAAGAAATACAGCGGCACGTAAACAGGACGAAACTAATATCTGAAACAAATCTCGGAAGCGACAACGAGGTTGCACGGCGCAGAAAAGCCCCGCCAGCCGAAGGCGTAAAATGTACAAACTTTTAATCAGCGGCGCCATCAAAGAAAGTATATGATTATCTCAACAACATGGTACTGTTCGCCGTGCCAATGTAAACGCAGGTAACGCAGGAAACTTAGGCAGGAGTTACCTCATGACTCTTGTGAAGTTTATTGAGCTGGAAAGCCAGTTCTCATTCACTGGCCTCGCATTGAGGAGCACGACGGTTCAAATCCGCGTTCCGGCATCCAGATTTAGGTTTTCCGCGATTTTCCTAAATCACTCAAGGCAAATGACCTCCGAAAGGGTACGAACGATTTCCTTCCCCATTCTTGGAAAATTCCGAGCTTGTGCTCCGTCTCTAACGACCTCGATGTTGACTGAACGTTAAACCATAGTCTTCCTTCCTTCGCACAAATAATCAATATCATGGCAAGAGGGAAACACCAAGTGAAAAGCAAATTGGTGGAACTATATCCCGAAGCTCCTTACTCTTAAGCAGGGCATTATAAGCAAGGTAGAAACCTAAATAACGGAGGAAGAACTGTGAACCGGAACGATACGTTGCTGCGCAGTTAGGGAAGCACTTGCAGTGTCGGGATTATACCGCAAACCATGTACCATGCACATGCGAAAAAGTTTATGTTGGAATGCTTGGACGATCAGTCAACACAAGGATCACAGAACATAAGCGGCATTGCGGGTTGGGGTAGGCGGGGAAATCAGTCATGGCAGAGCACGCACTTTGTGAGGCTGACCACACAGTCCCGATCTGGTTGATGTGTTTGGGGGAGGATACCAAACTGGGAGGTCATCGGTCTCATCGTATTACGGAAGGATGGATAAGGAAGTCGGCCGTGCCCTTTTCAAAGGAACCATTCCGGCATTTGCCTGAAGAGATTTAGGGAAATCACGGAAAACCTAAATCAGAATGGCCGGACGCGGGATTGAACCGTCGTCCTCCCGAATGCGAGTTCAGTGTGCTAACCGCCGATCTGGTAATACTGTTTTTGCGCTCTCAGCGCTCTCCAGAGGCAGTTGTCGGTTTTATTTGGGTCGCGAACAATACAGTTTGTTCACGAAAATGGACGTGTGTAAAATTCCTATGTTACCTCTATTAAAACACACATTTCCTCCTTTGTCATTATGATAGTTATGCTGTTCTCTCAGTAGTATATATAAATAAAACCTTCAATGTCCGTAAACATGTAATAAGACAAAAAGGAAAGATACATGTTCAGTCAGTAAGGACATCAGCTTATAGAAGTTCACCAAATCGAACACACTCGATTCTTATAGAAAGCGCACTTCTATTTACATAATATCAAGTATTACCGAAATTAATTCTATTGTATTCTTAAGAAAGTCACACAACCTTTTAGAAAACGCTGAGGCAAAAAAACCTTGGATACAGCAGCTCTACCTTCTGTATCATAACGTGGCGCCTCAACCCACTACGCTACACTGCGACCTTCAAGCTAGTGACCTTGTATGTTTTGTTACAGACTTCTATCGGCTTTACTAGTTGAAATATTATTAACTGACATTTAATTATAATAAATTTTGACAAGAACGACACGTTTTTCATCAGTCTTCAATGTGCTGTTGCCTTAAAACGGTTTAACTTACTTTCTTAACACGTGAGTTCAAAGATGTTCAGATGAGTGTGAGTTCTTAAGGGACCAAACTGCAGAGTTCATCGGTCCCTAGACTTGCACACTACTTAAACTAACCTATGCTAAGAACAGCACACGCATCCATGCAAGAGGGAGGACTCGAACCTTCGGCGGAAGGGACCGCGCAGTCAGTGAAATGCGCCTCTAACCGCGCGGCAAAAAGTGAGTTCCAACGCAAAAATAGCTAAATACTAAAATTCTTTAACCACCAATATGACGTTTTCCGTCAATTTATTACAAATCGTACCAATAACAATTCATTCTAGAGACATTCAATGGGCTGGTGCTTACAAACAGCATATATTCATAGGATGTAAGGTACAACGTAAGACCCGGTGAATATGGGCTTCTGTCGTGTCTTGCTTTCTGTGGGCCTCGTATTTTCTACTTGTGACGCTGGTAGCGTTCTTGGAAATTTGTGGTAAGGTCCTATGGGACCAAACTGCTGACGTCATCGGTCCCTAAGCCTACATACCACTTAATATAACTTAAACTAACTTACGATATGAATAACACACGCACCCATCCCAGAGGGAGGACTTGAACCCGGCTACCCCGCGGCGAGTGTTCTTGTTTCCTGTCGGTTGTACTTCACGTGATACGTTGGCGAAATATCGAAGAACTTATTTCATGTTTCACGTGACGAAATGGGTCCTCAACGTGAAATAGCAGGAAATAACGTCACAAAACTCGTAGAACGAGAAATCAAGGTTAGCTAACGCGTCCCGTGTCCCGACGGCTTAAGATGAGCTGTACGAGCAGGTTACTGTTGACTTACGCTGCTATTACAAATAAAACTCACATGGTTAGAACAGTGTTATGCTCTTGCAGGTAATTATAATTTCCGAGTGTACTTTACCAAAATAAATCAAGAATAAGCAGAGATGCAGTTGCTGGAGGAGGAAATTAGTGTTTTAGGTTCCGTTGACAACGAGGTCAGCAGAGACGGAGCAGATGCTCGCATTAAGGAAGGGTGGAGAATGAAATCGGCCATGCTCTTTCAAAGGAACCATCCCAGGGATCTAGGGAAATCACGGAACACCTAAATCAGGATGGCTGGTCGCGGGTTTGAGCCGCCGTTCTCCCGGATGTGAGTCCAGTGTGCTAGCCCTGCGCCACCTCACTCGGTAGATGCACGTGGTCTTCGTAATACTGTTCTATCAATTGGAAATCACGCTATGGAAAAGAAAAACAAATTGTGCCTTATGACCTCATTCCGAGGTACGATTTCAAATTAATTTCGTCGAATGTTTTTTAGTAGTATCTCTAATTGCTGTGCTGTTGGCCTATTTTGGAGAATACCAGTGCAATCTCCCGTCCGATGGCAAACAACACGGCGTCGTTAACTGAGAAAAAGCAATTAGCCGATCGCAGCGCGTTCCGGAATACCTAGAGGTGCGGTAGTCGGCTCGCCCTTCACATCTGCTAACGTCTCGTCGACAGCGACGTAATTGGAAGGGTGTCGGGTGGTCCTGCGGGACGCGTGGCACGGCAGCGGATGTCGGTGGGCCAGGGCTTCGCTCGTGACGCAAGAGCTGACCGCTGGAACCTCGCGGCCACCGATCGAAGCCAGCCGGCTCTCTGCATTCACATTCGATACGTCGCTGTCTGCTGCTGCACGGGGAAGCACCTCTCGTGGGAACTTGCCTGCTGGAGGAATATATCCGCTTCCCCGCCGCAGGGAGTGCCGTTGCGGGAACGACGAAGAAATACGCTAGCAACGCACCAAATAACGCTGCGCGTTATACGAAAGAGATACAGTAAATATATTCGCAATTGCTTATATGGACATTCATCCGTTCTAGAATGGAGTGACGACAATGAGTATGTGTGCCGGACCGTGACTCTTCCCACTTATAGCGAGCGGTCGCCTTATCGTTTGGCTATCCGTGCACGACTAATGACCACACCTAAACTTCCGTATGTTGTCAATCACGCGACTAGAACATATACTCTTACACTCACTATGTATATTCTCGTACAGGAGAGACATTTTACTTGAAGGTCGCTTGTCCGGTGTCGGCGGATAAATACGTTAATGCAGTGTCTGTGTTATTCCTAATTACTATGCAAAATTGTATGTATCCGCCGACACCGGGGCATCGACTTTCAAGTAAAACGTCTCACCTTTACGGAAATATACGGCTGGCTCTGAGCACTATGGGACTTAACTTCTGAGGTCGTCAGTCCCCTAGAACTTAGAACTACTTAAACCTAACTAACCTAAGGACATCACACACATCCATGCCCGAGGTAGGATTCGAACCTGCGACCGTAGCGGTCACGCGGTTCCAGACTGACGCGCCTAGAACCGCTCGGCCACACCGGCCGGCGGTCGCGCAGTGGAAATATACGTAGTGGATGTACTAGTACAGGTTGTATATGCATGGTTGACGACGTATGGAAGTTTGTGTCTGACCGTGAGTGGTGCGCAGATAGGCAGATGGTAAGGTGACCTCTCGCGATAAGCGGGAAATCCGGCTTCGAATCCAAGTCCGGCACAAATTCTCATTCTCGTCATTACATTCTACAGCTCATGGTTGTCCATATTCGCAATTGCGAATATATTTAATGTATTTCATAACGTCTGTAATTGTCGCAGTGCGTGTTCCTTTGGACATGCATGCATGTCCGAGTGAACTTTGCATCGTAATTCGGAATAACACAAACACTGCAATATCGTATCATACGAAAGAAGTCGGCGAAACGTTACAGATATCTGGCCTCTTCAGTATAAATAAACGGCATGGGAATGCTATAGAACGTTACCAGCATGTAGAAGGGATGTACTGGCAAGACTCAAGTGCCTGGACAGTTAAGTACCTAAGAGTGCTGCCTACGAAAGGCAAAGTTCCGGGTTCGGTTTCTGACTCGGCACACAATTTTAATCTTCTTCGAGGCAGTTTCGGTATGGAACGTATTTCTGAGTTCTAATTCGATGGTGTAATAAACTACGTGGACGGGAAAGAATAGTAGCGTGATGATGAAATCGTCGGGAAGGATTACACGACAATCGACGTGGCGGAAATGTCAGACTATATGGAACTGGATATAGATCCACAATAAGAAACAATAAAAATCCTTCTCCCATTCAGGAAAGCTATCGCCACCGTCAATTTCAACTCACTAACTGTAAATAAAATGAAATGCGTGTATGGCATTTTTGGCAGGGAGTCGCCGGGAGTTCAGTCTCCTGGTGCAAGTCTTTTAACTTGACGCCACTTTTTTGTCTTTTTTCTTTTCTTGTGTTTTGTTGTTGTTATTATGTTATATTCTTTTAAAGATGCTGCGACTGCCGTAACGGGCGTCCTCGTCGTCTTCTCGTCTGTTGGTAGCACCCCACCCCTAACCCAGTTCAATCCGTAGTGGATCAGTTTGCTCCAGGGCAATCTTATTCAGCAACCGCGTCTTTACCCGTAACGCCCCAATGAGCGGGAGGATCCAGGAGTAACGAACCTAAATAATTAACGAAGGGGGTCTTATACTTCGGATGGCAGGTGAAAGCCGCATGTGTCTTCGTTAGTAGGGACCAAAAGTCGAGTGTGCTTTTCTGTACATCATAACATATCTAGTATACTGCCACGCCTTTTAGCCGGTTAACGGCACTTGTCCTGGCTGTTGGGTATTGTACTCTGTTTGGCCGCAGTATATCGTCAGGGGAGACAGACTCCGGCAATCGCCGCTGCATTAATGCCAGCACGCGTTGCGTGAGCAGCAAGTAGTCGCCGGTCGCGTCGCAAGTCAGGCGGTGCGCATCCGAATCACCAACTGGAGCGTAGCCGCTGAGAAGAAGCGAATTATACGTTCACCGCCACGTACCGCGACGAACGCACCGGTGTCGGTTGAAAAGGCGTGTAGACTGCACTCCACACCGTGTACCAGCAAACGTCGGGGTGCCGTTGTGCCACCGTATTGATAGGTAAAGGTGATAATAGTCTTTCGCGTAAGACATCCCTATCTACATCTGTGGTCAGCAGTCCCCTAGAACTACTTAAACGCAACTAACCTAAGGACATCACAACCATCCTTGCCCGAGGCAGGATTCAAACCTGCGACCGTAGCGGTCACGCGGTTCCAGACTGAAGCGCGTAGAACCGCACGGCCACACCGGCCGGCCTACAGCAGATCTGCAAACAAGTCAGTCGAGAATTCTGTGATGTCAGCGAGTGCTGGCGAAATGTGTCCCACGGATACCGGTGGTCGTAGAGAGCGTGGTGCCACTTCAGCTGTCAGGGGTGCCTGTCAGGTTGGCGTGGGCAGAGGTCCACGCGAGACCCACGCTGCTGAGATACAGCGCTCGCGCGCGGTTATCGACACGAATTACACCGATACTGCCCGCCCGCTGCGGCAGTGTCAGGGTGGCGTACAGGACTTTAAAAACGAGATCGGTGCTCACGAAATGTCCATACGCTGCTTGAAATTAATCGGCCTTCGTAACCGCCAAGGGAAGGACGTGAGCGAAACATACTAAAGTGCCAAAGAAGCTGGTACGTGCATGACTATTCACATACAGAGATATGTAAACAGGCAGAATACATCGCTGCGATCGGCAACGCCTATATAAGACAAGCGTCTGACGCAGTTGTTAGATCGGTTACTGCTCCTACAGTGGCAGATTGTAAAGATTTAAGTGAGTTTCAACGCGGTATTATAGTCGACGCACGAGCGATGGAACACAGCATCTCCGAGGTAGCGATGAAGTGGAGATTTTCCCGTACGACCATTTCACGAGTGTACCGTAAATATCAGGAATCCGGTAAAACATCAAATCTCCGACATCGCTGCGGACGGAAAAAGATACTGCAAGAAGGGGAACAACGGCGATTGAAGAGAACCGTTCAACGTGACAGAAGTGCAACCCTTCCGCAAATCACTGGAGATTTCAATGCGGGGCTATCAACAAGTGTCAGCATGTGAACCACTCAACGAAATATCATCCATATGGGTTTTCGAAGCCGAAGGTCCACTCGTGTACACTTGATGATTGCATGACACAAAGCTTTACGCCTCGCCTGGGCCTGTCAACACCGACATTGGACTATCGATGACTAGAAACATGTTGTCTGGTCGGGCGAGTCTCGTTTCAAATTGTACCGGGTTGATGGACGTGTAAGTGTATGGAGACAACCTCATGAATATATGGACCCTGCATTTCAGCAGGGTATTGTTCAAGCAGGTGGAGGCACTACAATGGTGCTGGGCGTGTACAGTTGGAGTTATATGGGACTGCTGATGCGTCTAGATACGACTCTGACAGGTGACACGTAAGCAATCATCCTGTCTGATTACATGCATCTATTCATGCCCAATGTGCATTCTGACGGACTTGGGCAATTCCAGCATGACAATGCGACACCCTATACGTCCAGAAGTGCTACAGAGCGGCTCCAAAAACACTCTTCTGCGTTTAAACACTTCCGCTGGCCAAAAAACTCCCCAGACAGAACATTATTGAGCATATGAGGGATGCCTTGCAACGTGCTGTTCAGAACAGAACTCAACCCCCTCGTATTCTTATGGGTTTATGGACAGCACTGCAGGATTCATTGTGTCAATTCGCTCCAGCACTACTTCAGACATTAGTCGAGTTGCAACGTCCCCTCTTTGAAGAATTATACAAGACTGTGCTTTAACTGACACACAATATTTATTAGCGCAACGCAATCTGACTTTCAATAATCCCTACAAAAGAATGGCCCTGTCTAATATTAACCTATACGTTTCACAAATCACTTACCTCACAAAAATCTTCGTTACTCGAACAACTGCAATACAGCGAGCGCCACTACTGCCAGCTAAATAAAAGATTCAAACTAAGGAAGGCACTAACTACTGATAGGCATAGTTAGCAAATGAAAGATTTTATTGGAGAACAAACACTGTATTTACCTTAATAGTCATATTATATATAGCAGTTCATGACAGTCTTACAAATTTCAAAACTCCGCTATCTCTCTTCCCACATCCATCACTGCTGGCGGCTCACCTCCAACTGCACAACGCTACGCGCTGTTCACATCCAGCTGCCGCTGCCCAACACTACAATGGCAGACAACAATGCAAACTAGCCACAGACTGCACACAGCACAGCCAGTGATTTTCATACAGAGCGCTACGTATCGTTGCCAATAAGAAAACATAAACAGCCTACTGACATAGCCACCATGCCCCCACAAAATAATTTACAAATTGTTTTGGGCAGTGGCTAATAATGATTTGATAAAATTTTTCATAATTACAGTAACAAAGAAATCAAATGCACACACTTATTGATACAATGTTGGTCAAAAGCTAAAATTTTCTCACAGTCGATAAAGACAGTCCTGGTCGTTCATCACAGTAAAATAGTAGTGTTTTTCTCAAAGTCTGAGCAGTAAAAGAAAATGCACATGGAAGTAGAGGATTTCCATGCAGTCTTGAAGAAGTAGTGTTGTCCTTCCAACGAAAAGACAGTGCTGACTCTTGACATGCAGACAGGTAATAGGCCACAACAGAGCAAACCCACCGCAGAGTCAGTCGAAGTTTTGAAGAGTATTGGTAGGTAGGTCATCACAGAGTGAACCCACTGTAGTCCTGGTAGAGATTACGGTATTGGTGGGCCATCAAAGATGCAGACCCACTATAGTCCTTGTAGAGATAATGGTATTGCCGAGTCAGCAAAGGTGTAGACCCGCTGTAGTCCTTGTAGAAACAATGGTATTGGTGGGTCACCAAAGATGCAGACCCACTGTAGTCCTTGTAGAGATGGCCAGCAGCCATTTGTTGCGACTGTGCAGGTGCACAATCACCATCGAAGAGTCTTGCGGAGAAATAGCAAGTCCATAGACCACCACTTGTCCACTCACAAAAAATTTGTTTGAAATGTCCTTAGAACCAGCAATGCTGTTATCCAGTCCCTTGCTGAATTATTAACACACGTGCAAAGACTAACAGTCCCTACTTCTCACATATTGTCCATATACTATGACCAACAGAAACGTGTGCAGTGAAATGTAACTGACAAGTTACTTTCTTTGATGAACTGGTGTCAATTACAATTTTATAACATAAGAATACAATAACAAAGGTACAAAATACATCATTAAAGAAAATAATAATACAGATAACATTTGTAGTAAAACAGGCTTTACAAAAGAATAGAAATAAATAGATACATCAGTGTTACCGGAATTATGACATAAGTAAATACATAAAAGATCAGAATAACTTTTGAAATATCAACTTCACACATGAGCATTAAAACAAAACAGAATAAATAATGTCTAAACATCTTTGCAAAGTAAATAACATATTATTAATGCAAATTATATTTGAGGATAACAGTATTCCTCATCATAGTTCATGTAGCTGAGTATGAGAAAAATTCTACAACATAAGTATTATGAGGTAAACATATAAAGACAGGAAGAACATAAATATACAAGAGTACACAAATACAGCGGAATAACAGAAAGGGAAAGGACAGGGTTTGTTTTACTGCAGTATCTTGCAAACAAAACTTTCTTTACTTCTTGGAGATCTCCCCTCGTTCTTCATTATTTCAAAAAGTGCTGTCTATACCTGCTTTCTGTATTCTATTCATATTTCTTTGAAAATAATTATTTCTCAGTGTACAACACTCATTTTGGCCCAAATCTTTTTCATATAACTTCTCAATTGTCCATTGTCCATAAACAGTTACTTATATAGTCTACCCTCTCTTAAGCTAACTTAAATATACTGAGCTCAGATGCTAAACTAAGGGACGAGGCAATGCAGCAGCACAAAACAATTAACGCAAACAGCAATGAAAAAATGCAGATTTGTGAAGCAAGCAGCATTATAGACATTAGCAAAGCAATTGCAATATTACAACTAATATAAGGCAGTGTGCAGCAAACAATAAAAATAAATCTGGCTTAGCAGAGTAACACAAATTAAAATTCAGTAGCACTATGCCTGGCAAACAGCAGCTTATATCTAAACATGACAAAGCGCAAGCAGAAAAAATATTACACTGAAAATTACCATGTCTAATACCTATGTCACATCTTAACACTAGAGTGATGCATCACAATTTATTCTAGAAAAGAAATTACCAAGTCATTAAAATAGTATTTATGCAATTCCTATGAAGGGAAATATCTATTTGTGCTCTCTTTTCCAAGAAAGTTTATCAGAAACGTATTCTTTACTGGGTCTGTAGACAGAATATAGTGATATTAGTACATCTATTAAATTTTATAATAAGCAATGCTGCAGTGCAGCTAGAAACTAGATATGAAAGAAAATGAGCAAATATGTACAAAGGAAGGCATGAAACATCATTCATTAGCCATATGGCATTTCATAAGGCAGTAAAAAATTCTCTCAATTCTCGAGAAAGACGCTTGTCATAATCAGGTGTGCAGATGTAAGTATCTTTCCAAGTAATGAACGTGTCGTATTTGCGGTGCTTTCTACAAAGGTATGTCAATAGCGAGGATAATGGCCTCCCTTTTTTTTTCTACCTGTGCCTCTGAAAGGGGCACATGCTAATGGCTTTTTTCCAGGCGACTGTCGCCCAGCTGGGTGCCCACGACGCATTACGTGCAGGTGGTCACTTAACTTTCTTACCGAAATATTTACGACACCAGTTTCGCTACAGTGACAGTCTCATATGAAAACAAATCACAGAATTTGCGTTACAAATATGTAGAAACAAAATCCTATGAATATAACAGTGTGCAAAAAATTTTCGCCTGCATTGTGATACATTCACGCATTTACACACATTTCATAACTCTAGAAGTACGATTCTTGGTTTTCAACAACCTTTTTCACAAGTCAGAGTCCCTAACCGCTACTCATTATTCCTTACCCTATTACACATAAACATATTCGTCGTCGTAAAAATAACATCAAAACACCTCAGTCAAATCTCAAAAACGTCGTAGCTTTCTGCAATAATGTCAAAACCTAAAAAAAAGTTCTCTGCTCATTTCAATAGTGTCATCTACCTCAAACGTACTTTAAAAATCATGATCTCATACCAAATGCATCATTCAAAGCTCTCATAGTATCACAATGGTTCTGAAAAAATATGAACAGTTCACAAAGTACAGACAAAATACAATTTCGTAAGTGTGAAGTTACCCAACTGTGTAATTGCGTAAACATGTGTCAGTGATGTAGTAAAAAAAAGTTTATCTCTCAGTTTAATGATCAGATAACTGTGTAATTTGTGTGTTAGAGAAATATGGTACCGATGTGTAAAGTTGTATAAGCAAAAACCATATTAGCTAGGGCTCCTTGTGCTTGCCAAACACATGGTACACAAAGTAGGCATGTACCCCCCTGAGGATTAATGTAATTATACCCTCAGCTGTTACAGATTACAGCAATGGAATGAAATGTATCACGGAAAATCTTTGTATCATTGTACTTCTAATATCTTTAAAAATAAATGATTTAAGTACAAAATTAATCACTCAAATACGTGTACTGTAGCGCTAAACTGTGCGTCTTGTTGTAAGATAATCTCTGTGAAAGTGTCGTAGTTATCGTCCTCCGAAAGCTACGTTCTGCAGAAGTCAATGTACTTACCTCATGATACACAAAAGTGAAATGCTTTGCGTATAGATATCTTAGTTATTACGCTTATTGCTGTGATGAAGAAAGTACTGTGCTGTATCGTATTGTTGTCCTACGGAAAAGGTTGTCTCCTTGTAGCTATACCACAAAAGTTACTACTAAAACATGTTTTACTTTACAGAAGAATTCAGAAAAACTGTGCAGATATAAAACTGATACACCGCAAAAGCATTATTGTAAATTGTCACTCATTAGCAGCGTCGTGATAAAATCGTGTAGCTGTCACATAAACTAACCACTGTGTCATCTGGTATTTCACAGAAAGTACTTTAAATTCAGAATGTATTTTCAAGTAAACCAAAATGTTGCATTAAAATCTCATTAGCAGTACTGGTAAATGTTCTAAGTATGTAGGCCTTATAGTCGTTACGTAATCGTGCAACTAACAAGCAAGAATGTACAAATAACAACACTGTGTCGTCTGTTCACTATAAAAATGCATTCGTAATTTCTGTTTAAATAAGTTCTCTCGGTTCTTGACTGGATATTTAACTTCAAACATTGTTGCATGTTAACAGTTTCTTAAGTCTGACAAAGCCTACTAGCAATGTAAAGTGAAAAGTTCTATTTCAAAGACTAAGTTAAAAAGCAGATTATCTTTCAATAAGCGGTTTTATATGTGAAGTGTGGTGAAATTCTTTACTCTTCATAGTACTCAGAATTTGAACTTGAATGCAATTGTCACATGGTATACGTCGGTAAAGAATACTGGAATTTTTTTCTCAAGGTTAGCGTCTATGTTATTTTTCTCTGAGCCAGCCGGCGCACGTGGCTCCCTGCGGTGCGGGTCATTGTCTGTTTCTTTGTTGGCGGGCGTCGTTATTGGGATTAGGAGACCGAACTTCTACAAATTCACCTCCTCGAGAGGGCCCTGCTCTGTTTGAATCCCGCCAGTTCTGATGCAATTCAGGTCTGTCGTTACGATCATATCGTCTGTCGTCATGTCGGTAGTTCCTGTAGTTTCTTTCTTGTCGGTTAAGTGGTGGAGAATTTCTCCCTGAATTATCACTGCACGGTGGACCGTTGCGTCTGAAGTTATTCTGTCTCCCGTGATAATAATAGTTCTGGTTGCCATATTGTCAGTTTCTACACTCCTGGAAATGGAAAAAAGAACACATTGACACCGGTGTGTCAGACCCACCATACTTGCTCCGGACACTGCGAGAGGGCTGTACAAGCAATGATCACACGCACGGCACAGCGGACACACCAGGAACCGCGGTGTTGGCCGTCGAATGGCGCTAGCTGCGCAGCATTTGTGCACCGCCGCCGTCAGTGTCAGCCAGTTTGCCGTGGCATACAGAGCTCCATCGCAGTCTTTAACACTGGTAGCATGCCGCGACAGCGTGGACGTGAACCGTATGTGCAGTTGACGGACATTGAGCAAGGGCGTATAGTGGGCATGCGGGAGGCCGGGTGGACGTACCGCCGAATTGCTCAACACGTGGGGCGTGAGGTCTCCACAGTACATCGATGTTGTCGCCAGTGGTCGGCGGAAGGTGCACGTGCCCGTCGACCTGGGACCGGACCGCAGCGACGCACTGATGCACGCCAAGACCGTAGGATCCTACGCAGTGCCGTAGGGGACCGCACCGCCACTTCCCAGCAAATTAGGGACACTGTTGCTCCTGGGGTATCGGCGAGGACCATTCGCAACCGTCTCCATGAAGCTGGGCTACGGTCCCGCACACCGTTAGGCCGTCTTCCGCTCACACCCCAACATCGTGCATCCCGCCTCCAGTGGTGTCGCGACAGGCATGAATGGAGGGACGAATGGAGACGTGTCGTCTTCAGCGATGAGAGTCGCTTCTGCCTTGGTGCCAATGATGGTCGTATGCATGTTTGGCGCCGTGCAGGTGAGCGCCACAATCAGGACTGCATACGACCGAGGCACACAGGGCCAACACCCGGCATCATGGTGTGGGGAGCGATCTCCTACACTGGCCGTACACCACTGGTGATCGTCGAGGGGACACTGAATAGTGCACGGTACATCCAAACCGTCATCGAACCCATCGTTCTACCATTCCTAGACCGGCAAGGGAACTTGCTGTTCCAACAGGACAATGCACGTCCGCTTGTATCCCGTGCCCACCCAACGTGCTCTAGAAGGTGTAAGTCAACTACCCTGGCCAGCAAGATCTCCAGATCTGTCCCCCATTGAGCATGTTTGGGACTGGATCAAGCGTCGTCTCACGCGGTCTGCACGTCCAGCACGAACGCTGGTCCAACTGAGGCGCCAGGTGGAAATGGCATGGCAAGCCGTTCCACAGGACTACATCCAGCATCTCTACGATCGTCTCCATGGGAGAATAGCAGCCTGCATTGCTGCGAAAGGTGGATATACACTGTACTAGTGCCGACATTGTGCATGCTCTGTTGCCTGTGTCTATGTGCATGTGGTTCTGTCAGTGTGATCATGTGATGTATCTGACCCCAGGAATGTGTCAATAAAGTTTCCCCTTCCTGGGACAATGAATTCATGGTGTTCTTATTTCAATTTCCAGGAGTGTATGATTGTCTCTGTCATAGTCATTACCGTGGAGAGGTGATCATTCCCTGTAATTATTACTACTCTGCCAATGGTTGTCATACGGGTGGTGTCTGTTTTGGTCACGATATGTGTTGTGAGAATAGCCTTGTCGTGTCCAGTTATTATTTCTTTCATCACGGAATTGTGACAGATGTGACCTGTAATTGTTGTGTTCCTGTTTTCGCGTTCCGCGATTGTCAGTGTCAATTTCCAGTTCTTGTAACAGTCCCTGAAAAGCTTCGATGTCGTCTTTGCAACGTCCTGCTAAAATAATATGTCGTAAATGTTCAGGCAATTGGAGTAAGCAAATGCGGATGAGTTCTGAGGGGCTGTATGGGTTTGAAAGATACTGATTCTTATGCAACATGTCTTCAAAATATTTGACAAGACTGGAAAATTCAGATTGTTCAAAGTGTTTCATCATCATGATGCTATGTTTTACTCGGTCTTGTGTAGCTTGAGGCCAATATGCTGAGAGGAAGGCATGGTAAAATTCTCCTTCACTGTGACAATCGTGAATGACCGATCGCATTCTCTAAGTAGCCACACATAAATTCTAATCCGTGTTCTAACGACCAGTTGGGAGGAAAACAATGAGAGAATTGATGGAGCCATGCTTGTGGATGAATGTCGTTGCCAGAATTCTTAAATGTTTTGAATTTACGTGTTGTAATGAACAGCTTATAGTCAAAATCATAATGTCGGCGAGTCGCATATCGGTCATTGTTAGGTCGTGTCGGCCGTTCCATCTCAAAATTCGGTGCACATTGCCAATTTCTTTCATAACTTCCGAAATGCCCTGTGTTATTATTTTGCGGCTTTTCCGTATTTCTAAGTCCCTCTTCCCGTGTTGGAGCGCGAGTGTCCTCTGAAATTTGTAATTTTTGTATTACTTATGCCAACTGATCTTGTACTTCCCGTATTTCTCTTTTGTACTGTATATTGATTTGATTTTGATTGAATTTCCTAATTTGTTCGCACTCTTCTGTGTCATTAAAGATTACCGGTTTTGTGTCATGCAGATTATCATCTACCTTCGTAGATAAATTAGTGAACTGATCCGAAAGTTCGGCTACTTTCTCCGATAGTGTACTTATTTCCTCAGTGTGATTTTCTGAACCAAGTTTCAGAGTATCTACTGTGTCCTTTAGGTTTTCCTGAGTTTTTGCAAGTTGCGTAACCGAATCGGTAGATGCAACTGAGTCAAATTTAGCTTGCAAGGTCTCATGATTTTCATGAACAATAGTTTGCAGTTCTTTTATGGTTGTTTCGTGATTCTGTAATGCATTTTCATGCCGCGAAAAAATAGGTTGAAAATGCTCACAAATTTGTGTTTTTACGTCATTACAGACTTTTTGGCATTTCGATTCAATGTTATGTAACTCAGTAGTTAAATCTTCACATGTTTGTTCAAGAGTTTGTTCCGATGAGTCTAACTTTTGAAGCTGTTGCTGTGTTTGTCTCTGATTTTGTTCCATCGTGTCTAACTTTTGAAGCTTTTGCTGTGTTTGTCCCATTTGTTGTATTAATTGTAATAACAATGCATTAGTGTCTGAAACATGTTCCTCAGTGCTTTTCGGCAGTGAATTTGCACCGGCAACATTCTCATTTTGACAAGCGGAAAATGTGTCTTGACTCATTTGAGAAAACGGTGAGAACCCAAAACCTGAGTGTACAGTATTTGCAATATTGTGTTCTGTCATTCCCGATTCCTGAGGCGAGCTGTTGCCGACCGATCGATCGATAATGCTTCCCTGTTCACTACCTGTTTCACTGTCTACACCATTATTTGACGCCCGCTCCATTTCCCTATGCACAGTTACCAAATTACTACTTGGAACATTAGTAAATTCATTACTCGGTGATGTGTTGGTAAATGTGCCAACACCTTGTAGATAGAGGAGGCCGAAATGGAAGCTATCTAACGCAGACGGGCGTGAATTCTGGAACAGGATAAGTATTGAATGCTAATAAGAAAAGGATGCAGCTCCTCGAATACTTAACTTTATTCGATCCTTGTGGTACATCGCTCTTGATAATACAAATAAGACTATCTTCAGATACGGTTAATGGCGCCTTGCTAGGTCGTAGCCACGGACTTAGCTGAAGGCTATTCTAACTGTCTCTCGGCAAATGAGAGAATGGCTTCGTCAGTGTAGTCGCTAGCAAAGTCGTCGTACAACTGGTGCGAGTGCTAGTCCGTATCTCGAGACCTGCCTTGTGGTGGCGCTCGGTCTGCGATCACACAGTGGCGACACGTGGGTCCGCCATGTACTAAATGGACCGCGGCCGATTTAAGCTACCACCTAGCAAGTGTGGTGTCTGGCGGTGACACCACACTCGGCGGCGCTGATAAGCTACGCTCGTCGTCACTATTATTTCTCAGTTTACTTTGGAGCCTAGTGTTACGTTTTTCACACGCCATTATTGTCACAATATTTCACGCGATAACACAGAAAAGCACAATTTGAAGAGCAAAATAAGATAACACATTAACATAGAAATGGAAATAATGTCTACTTAAATACTTGGTGCAAATCTACATGCATGTCACAACTGTTTTACTGTACAACAATGAAAGACTGCAACTACAAACGAGATTCTCTCTACAATTACGCGCTAGCAATAAACAAAATCTACGCTAATTACAAAAACTACAAGGAAAAAATCAGAAGATTCCAGTGAGGTATCCTCGGCTAAGGGTCGACATATTAAACGTCCCCTCTTTGAAGAATTATACAAGACTGTGCTTTAACTGACACACAATATTTTTTAGCGCAACGCAATCTGACTTTCAATAATCCCTACAAAAGAATGGCCCTGTCTGATATTAACCTATACGTTTCACAAATCACTTACCTCACAAAAATCATCGTTACTCGAACTACTGCAATACAGCGAGCGCCACTACTGCCAGCTAAATAAAAGATTCAAACTAAGGAAGGCACTAACTACTGATAGGCATAGTTAGCAAATGAAAGATTTTAATAGAGAACAAACACTGTATTTACCTTAATAGTCATATTATATATAGCAGTTCATGACAGTCTTACAAATTTCAAAACTCCGCCATCTCTCTCCCCACATCCATCACTGCTGGCGGCTCACCTCCAACTGCGCAACGCTACGCGCTGTTCACATCCAGCTGCCGCTGCCCAACACTACAATGGCAGACAACAATGCAAACTAGCCACAGACTGCACACAGCACAGCCAGTGATTTTCATACAGAGCGCTACGTATCGTTGCCAATAAGGAAACATAAACAGCCTACTTACAGAGTCCATGCCACGTCGTGTTGCGGCACTTCTGCGTGCACGAGGGGAACCTACCTGATATTAGGCAGGGGTACGAGTTCCTTTGGGTCTTCAGTGAAGTTCAGTTTTGAGATAAGATAGACGTTGACATTACGTGTTCGTAGTAGTATTTCCATTCGAGGCCCACTTTTGCGAGTTGCTCGTCGATAATGATGAAATGACAATAAGAACAACGCACACACTCAGTCCCTAGTGGAGAAAATCTCCGATCGACCGGGAATCAAAGCCGAGTTTTGTGACCGGGAGTCAGCAACGCTAACATCAAGACGGCGAGCTGCTGACATACTAATTGGAAAGTATAAACAAATGACTCTGTATCGTGGCGCAGAAATAGATACAATTTTGTCCTACAGGTCGCTAACAGGTCACAATGAGGGGAATGAAACATGTACTATGGAGCGACGTAACAGCAATCCATCAAGTAGCACTGATAACTATCCTGTAGATTGACAAAATACATTCTATAATTTCGCACTGAAATTACCATCCTTAGCTGTATCTCAAGCTAACAATATATTCTACAAACGAATCTTTACAAGCTGTTTACGCGTAGATCAGCAAAGCAAAACTTAAAAAGAATCCTTACAAATCACAATCAATGGTGTAAGTTCATAGGCTTTCACAGCCGTGTAATTTTGAGTAGTATAATTTCGGGCGTTAGGCCGCGTCATTGTTGTTTTAGTGTTTGACAATGACGTGGCATAACACGAGAAATTATTTTATTCAACACAGTAAGTGGTAGACAACTTGTTATTCACATTTGCACAAATCCCTGGAATCACACGCTGAGAGTTCTGTGCAAAATTATGTATATAGGCAGTTCAACCATCCCGGGAATCGAGGATTTTGACGATTTTTGCCTCTTATCGACACTGATATCAGCAAGACATCGGTCTCAGGTAGTCCAAGAGTAGCCAGCTGTTGTGGCCGAGCGGTTCTAGGTGACCGTTACGGTCGCAGGTTCGAATCCCGCCTCGGGCGTGGATGTGTGCGATGTCCCTAGCTTAGTTAGGTTTAAGTAGTTCTAAGTTCTAGGGGACTGATGAGCTCAGATGCTAAGTCCCATAGTGCTCAGAGCCATTTGAACCATTTGCACCTAAACTTCCCACTTTTGACTCCAACAGTGCCACAATAAACTAACAAATTACTAATGAATCCCCAAGTAAAATGTATAAAATCATCCCTCTAAATTAATACCACTAATAACAAATTAGCACAGCTTTTCACTTTTCCCCTCTCTCTATATACTCTTGACTGCATCAATCACTTCCTTAATTCTGTTATGCATATCGACTTCCTCACTCCAAACCTCAGTAACTATGGTATGAGCAATCTCATTGTCACCTGTTCAAAGTCTTTTAAATTTTACTTGCCTTTTTTGGTTCTGAAATTCAAATTCTAGGCATTTCCCTACACAATTAACCGAAGTATTGGATTTGCACAGGAAGTCAGTACCTAAAACTACCTCCTTTACTTGACCACTCACTACAAAACATTCTATCTCGAATTTATTTTCTCCACATTTAAATTCTAAAACTATTTGTTGATTTTATTGGCTTACTCATACCACCAACTGCCGTTTTAATCCGAACGCCAGTGCCTGCGAAGATTTCCTATTTTTGATCATGTTCATAAATTTTTCCGACACCGCTCACACATTGCTACCTGAATCTAGAACTGCCTCTACCATTTCTTTGCCAACTTTAATTTCAATAATTGGCTGTACATTTACCATTTCCTTTCGTTCTAAATATTTTTCCCTTAATATATCATTTTCTATGACTCGTCCCTTCTCTTCCAATTCTAGCATACACACATCCTCTTCTATCCATCCCTCAATCTCATGTTCATCCCAAAATAATTTATTAAATATTTCCTTCACCCCAAATTCATACCTTCCCTTTCCTAAACCTCTAGCAATTTTAAACTTCTCTCGTTTCCACATGTGCGGCAGTAACAACCATAACGTTTTACCATACCAATGCCAATCAGTCACACTAAAATCCACTCCTTCATATACCAATTCGTACAAACTTCGTTACCCAAACTGTGGCCGAGCGGTTCTAAGCGTTTCAGCCTGGAACCGCGCGACAGCTCCGGTCGCAGGTTCGAATCCTGCCTCAGGCATGGATGTGTGTGATGTCCTTAGGTTAGTTAGGTTTGAGTAGTTCTAATTTCTAGAGGACTGATGACCTCAGATGTTAAGTCCAATAGTGCTCAGAGCCATTTTAACCATTTGAACCATTACCCAAACTACACCCATCCACACTATTTACTTCAACCCTCTCTAAATTTTCTATTAGTTCTTCCACACCTTTCGCCGATTCGCTACCCACCGTCTCCAAATTAACTGTACGTGAATCGTACACAACTTTATCCTCCGCCGCTACATTGTACAAATTGTTGTTACCTTGTCGTACAATTTCAGACTTCCAGACTTGCTACATTCCGCTGTGATCGGACAAAAATCAGCACACACTGCCATTTCCACAAACTCTTCATCCTGATTAACCCCAGATTATACTTTACATACATTGTCACATTCATACTATGACAAACGTTTTAGATCCACACATTCATCAATAAGTTTCGTTTTGCCTTCATACGTGACTAGAAACGCGTAAATTCCTTCCGGTTCAAATGGCTCTGAGCACTATGGGACTTAACTTCTGAGGTCATCAGTCCCCTAGAACTTACAACTACTTAAACCTAACTAACCTAAGGACATCACACATATCCATGCCCGAGGGAGGATTCGAACCTGCGACCGTAGCGGTCGCGCGGTTCCAGACTGCAGCGTCTAGAACCGCTCGGCTACTCCGGCCGGCCCAAAGTATCAATACCATTAGCTTTTACATCATTACATAAATTACCTTTACTCTGTTCTTTTAAACAGATATCATCTACCTCTGCCGATACATTTTTAACTTCAACTGCTGGCCAGACCATTGCTAGGCCTCCGTTAGTAACACTGACGCTCTCCGCCGAAACACAATCACCCTCATTTGCAGTTGGCGAGACCAAAGCTACGCCGCCTTCACTAACATTGCTGACTCACAAATACTTGCAACTACAACACCTTCCTTACTGTTTGCTAATACCTCTTCAGAACTCTCCACACAATTTGCTTTCACAAAATTGAACTCTTCTTCAAGTTCTTTTTGAACCACTGAATCTTTCCATTCTTCACCATTCACACACTCATTCATTACACATTCATAATTTACATCATGCCCTGCAAATTTATTCCCATTACTTTTACTTAAATCTCCCACAAATCTATGCTTACGCCATTCGCGCCTGCTTTTATTGAAAGAGCCACCTATATAGCCTTCCTACATACTCCATATTACATATTTGTTGCCTTTCTCCAAACCTATCAACATTTCTACCATTACCATTATCTCCAGTTCTTTTCATCGCCTGTTCATATCGCCATCCCCAGACGTGAGATGTGGCGAACAACAATTTCCCGACCGGTTGTTACGCTATTGCACTTCGAACGAATTTCCCCCACAAAATCTGCGTTGTTTACTTGGGTCCCGTTCACGGAAGTTATCATTCCTGTTCGTTCTTCGACCATTCTGCTCATTCCAGCTACTATCACCCTGAGAATTCCTTTGATTTATCTCACGATTATCATTTTGGTGATGATTATTTGGATTCCCATTTTGATAACTATCACCCGGTTTGCTCTGATGTTTGAACTTCAAAGCTCTCTGTAATTTTTCTAGAAATTCTAGAAATGGTTCAAATGGCTCTGAGCACTATGGGACTCAACTTATGAGGTCATTAGTCCCCTAGAACTTAGAACTAGTTAAACGTAACTAAGCTAAGGACATCACACACATCCATGCCCGAGGCAGGATTCGAACCTGCGACCGTAGCGGTCTCGCGGTTCCAGACTGCAGCGCCTAGCACCGCACGGCCACTTCGGCCGGCACAAATTCTAGAAATTCGTCCATGGAATCACAAGGACTATGGATAAGATCCCACTGCAAGTTTTTTCCGGTAATCGTCTTTTAAACGTGGTGGTTTCCGTTAAAAGCCCCAACGGATGTGTCACATGCAAAAATCTCTCATCGACTCATTACTGTACCTGTAACTCGGCCCGTTTAAGAATTCATTTTGGATCCGTGTCTGTTTTGTCTCGCTCCAAAATTTATTCAAAAAACATTTTCCAAACTGTTCGTACGATTCGGTGGGTCTCCCTCCAAAGGCCGTTTAACGTATTTTATTTTTGCTTCGTCCGACCTGCCGTGAACAAAAGCGCCCCTGCACGCAGCCAAGAAATTTACTGGGTAATATCTTCCATCATCTGCGTAACATTTCAAAGATCCGGTATTTGCCCAAGGGATGTTCATAACTGGCGTGGACTGTTTGGAGGCTAACGAATTTAAATCACTTTTTATCTGTTGCATCTCCTCCTCACCTACACGATTGGCAATGTCGCTAATTGCTAAATTTGTATTGCTTTTGTGAGCATCTTGCGGTTTTATACAGCCACTTACCTTGCCCCCAAGTTCCATCTGTATCTTCTCCATTTTGTCCCCAAGATCTTTTTCTACTAATTCGACTTTAGATTTTACTATTACAACTTCGTCTGTAATTTTCCCCATATCCACTCGGACACATTTTAATTTACCATCAATTGCTTTTTCACGGTTACCCATATTTTTTTCACCTTCCTCTTTCATAGCGGAACCTATTCCAGTTCGCATTGTATCCATATCAGTCCGAATCGTATTCGTAACTGTTCCAATTGTACTGATATTATGTGCCATTGTATTCATATTGTTTCCCAATCCCTAGATCATCTGCATTAGGTGATACATCATATCCCACGCATTCATTCCCCTCGTCTGAATTCCTACTAGTTACACTTTAGCGCTCTGATTTAAGACTAACCGACTCACTTCCGTTTTCAGAATTACACGTACTAGGTGACTGTTTTATATTCGCGAGATCTATAAGTAGAGCTTGAACTTCAAACACTGTCTCACTATTTGTGCAGGCGCTTATCTGATCTGAGATGGTTCCCTCTGCTATGGTGATGCCGTCGGTTGTAGTGGAAGTCGACATTGAAGAGTGCCCTGGAGTGCTCACAGACGCTGCCGCCGTGCTGCTTTTGATCTGCGTCCGCCACTGGAGAAGTCACCTGAAGTAACTGTAGTTGCTGCTGGTTACCGCGTATTCCAACCGTCTCCGATACCGCTGTCCGTTAAACGCGCTAACCGCTACTGTTCCCTGCACTCAACTTATTTAGACTCTGAGCCCCCACGCAAATTGCCTTTAACGTTAGAGATTAGGACCTCTATTGATAGCATGTGTTAGTTGTGAATATTACTGCGTAATTTCACTATTTCCAGAAACCTACTTGCGAAAAAAAGCCGATCTCACACTGTGTTGTGTGAGAGATTCACTCTACAGAAATCTCTACTGGTTTTGCAAAGGTTTTTACGCTTTGCATAGTACGCTGAATAACCAAGAACAAAGGAATTAACAAGTTAACACTTTGCAGGACACAAATCCCAGATGAGCCCCCAATTGTAGGCTTAAAAAAAAAGAAAAAAAAACGAAATGTGGCCCTCCCTCAGCTACGTACCCTCAGACTCAGAGTTGAAATATTAAAAGTTTTGGCTGGTTTCGTTGTCTAGGGGCTGGGATACGTAGTTGCCGCAATAAAAGCCGAATACTGCTGACTCTACAGTATACAATATGAATGTACACATGAATCGAATGGTTGAAGGTTCCCATCACTTGGCAGTTGCGAATTTTGAGTGTGACATCGAAATTTATAAATGAAAGATTGGAATTAAATAAAGTCAGCTGGTAATATTTTTAATGACTTTAAGTGATGAGTACGATAACAGAAGTACTTTTAAGAATGCTGTTTATTACTGCAAAACACGTATTGGTGTCGATGGTCTAGCAGTTACATAAAATATATGTTGAATAACAGGGAAACAGTAGATTCCTACTTCACGTAATTAGTTATGAACGACAACATAACTCATGAGAAATTCACTTCTAAACGCATACTACGCCTTCACTGCAGAAGCCACGGAAGTCTCACAAGTGCACAAGTCGTCACTACGAAATATTTCCATCCCCCACGACCACGCGCAAACTGCTCCGCTCTCCAAGTCTATCCTGCGACTGCCTGTCGCACCTTCGCGTCCCGCACTCCACTGTGTCCTCTGCAACCCTATGCCCCTCCCCATTAACGAGGGCTGTGATTGGCTAGAGCGCTCCTGCCATGTCTTCTAGCCAACGCACATTCACAAACATACTGAAACACATACGAAATACTGGATTTACATTTAAATAACTTGAAATTAAATAAATATTCCTATGGCTGAACCATAATCATGCTCTAACACACATAATTAAATACATAAACAAATCAAATAAACATATATCAAAGGAATAGAAACAAAAGGTAGGCCAGTAGTGTAATGTTTCTGTGCTTTCTAAAACACAGTAAATATTTAACCAATTTCTTCATAAATAGTATACATCGGTTCTAAACAAAGACATAGACGAATAAATATACTTGTAAGTATGCAGCTACCGTTTTCTCGTTTAACTGTGGCGTACTTACGGCCTGACGCGATCAATAGTAATCGGCCACTTTGACCTCCAATAACTCATGTACTATTCAAGTTACATGCCTGTAGTTCATACCAATTTAGGTTTGCACTAATAGCTTTCTAAAGACACCTCAGTCGACAAAATCAGATGAACCGTTTAGATTTTGGAAATTCGTTGCTGGGTGTTACTTTTATAATTTATAGTCAGATACTAAACTTTAAAGTAAGAAAAATATTGAAAATATGATTTCACCATCAGAATCATCGTGCAATAATGTTAATGTACATGTTTCTTTTTAAAGTATCATTATTAATTTCTACATGAACTGTGAAATGTCTGCCATTATGGTTTCACAAAGTCCGCCATCTTTGGCACTCCCGGCATACAAATCTCATTCATCGACACATACCACAGTCCTCATCACAGCGTCAACATGCAATTCCCAGCCACGCAGTCGGCCTGGACCGCGCGCTGGTGCCACCCCTCCTGCCGGCGAGCCGCGGCCCGCCAAGAGGCCCCCGCACGGCCACGCCAACTCCGAACTTAAAAAATTTTCAGGGCGCCACAACTCGCCCGTTACCTCACAGGCTCCAATGTTCAGAAGTGTACAAATCACGCATTTAGAAGAACACTTGGCTTATTTGTACCATTCCTTATAGTAGTGGACCGCTGGGCCACGTGTAGTGACTGTGCAAAGGAAGTTGACGTTTAGGCAACGCTTACCACAGTAAAACATCTTTCAGTTTGTACTTTGAAGGAATAATCAACGCAAAATAATGCGCTTCACGCAAGTCTTTCTTTTATTACTGGTCTTCGAATTCAGAGCTTTGCTTTTGTACGATCTCTGGTACCGTGTACCACAGTGTGGGTTACATTGAATAAGGATAAGTTTGTTAGAAGAGCTTCCAGTTACGTTTGTCCATCTTGTATCGGAATTTTAGTTGATATCTTGGTGAAAGTGCAGTGATGAACGGCACGTGTCACTCAAACAATCTGCCAGCATCAACAATACAAGTGGTAGAATAGGATCCCTTCTCGGATTTATTGATGAGTTCTGTGGAATAATCAGGGATGTTTAAACTCGTTTTTTAGACACAACTATTTTTGGTAACTTGTAACTTTCCGCATGTTGACGTGATAGTGCCTCTGTCCTCGTTTTGCCGTAGAACAGTGGTAACTGTAGTGGAGAGTTTATTCTGAATTATTCGTTGAATACATGTGTGAATGTCCGATATTCTAAATGTTGCCAGTCCTAATATTCCGATAATGGTAGCGATAATGGTAGAGACGTATGGAAATCATTTTACGATAAGATGTTCCTTTTCCATGCTCATTGTAGTGTTATGGTAGATATACAGGGTGGTCCATTGATAGTGACCGGGCCAAACACCTCACGAAATATACAGGGTGTTTCAAAAATGAGCGGTATATTTGAAACGGCAATAAAAACTAAACGAGCAGCGATAGAAATACACCGTTTGTTGCAATATGCTTGGGACAACAGTACATTTTCAGGCAGACAAACTTTCGAAATTACAGTAGTTACAATTTTCAACAACAGATGGCGCTGCGGTCTGGGAAACTCTATAGTACGATATTTTCCACATATCCACCATGCGTAGCAATAATATGGCGTAGTCTCTGAATGAAATTACCCGAAACCTTTGACAACGTGTCTGGCGGAATGGCTTCACATGCAGATGAGATGTACTGCTTCAGCTGTTCAATTGTTTCTGGATTCTGGCGGTACACCTGGTCTTTCAAGTGTCCCCACAGAAAGAAGTCACAGGGGTTCATGTCTGGCGAATAGGGAGGCCAATCCACGCCGCCTCCTGTATGTTTCGGATAGGCCAAAGCAATCACACGATCATCGAAATATTCATTCAGGAAATTAAAGACGTCGGCCGTGCGATGTGGCCGGACACCATCTTGCATAAACCACGAGGTGTTCGCAGTGTCGTCTAAGGCAGTTTGTACCGCCACAAATTCACGAAGAATGTCCAGATAGCGTGATGCACTAATCGTTTCGGATCTGAAAAATGGGCCAATGATTCCTTTGGAAGAAATGGCGGCGCAGACCAGTACTTTTTGAGGATGCAGGGACGATGGGACTGCAACATGGGGCTTTTCAGTTCCCCATATGCGCCAGTTCTGTTTATTGACAAAGCCGTCCAGGTAAAAATAAGCTTCGTCAGTAAACCAAATGCTGCCCACATGCATATCGCCGTCATCAATCCTGTGCACTATATCGTTAGCGAATGTCTCTCGTGCAGCAATGGTAGCGGCGCTGAGGGGTTGCCGCGATTGAATTTTGTATGGATAGAGGTGTAAACTCTGGCGCATGAGACGATACGTGGACGTTGGCGTCATTTGGACCGCAGCTGCAATACGGCGAACGGAAACCCGAGGCCGCTGTTGGATCACCTGCTGCACTAGCTGCGCGTTGCCCTCGGTGTTTGCCGTACACGGTCGCCCTACCTTTCCAGCACGTTCATCCGTCACGTTCCCAGTCCGTTGAAATTTTTCAAACAGATCCTTTATTGTATCGCTTTTCGGTCCTTTGGTTACATTAAACCTCCGTTGAAAACTTCGTCTTGTTGCAACAACACTGTGTTCTAGGCGGTGGAATTCCAACACCAGAAAAATCCTCTGTTCTAAGGAATAAACCATGTTGTCTACAGCACACTTGCACGTTGTGAACAGCACACGCTTACAGCAGAAAGACGACGTACAGAATGGCGCACCCACAGACTGCGTTGTCTTCTATATCTTTCACATCACTTGCAGCGCCATCTGTTGTTGAAAATTGTAACTACTGTAATTTCGAAAGTTTGTCCGCCTGAAAATGTACTGTTGTTCCAAGCATATTGCAACAAACGGTGTATTTCTATCGCTGCTCGTTTAGTTTTTATTGTCGTTTCAAATATACCGGTCATTTTTGAAACACCCTGTACATAAAACATAAAACTACAAAGAACGAAACTCGTCTAGCTTGAAGGGGGAAACCAGATGGCGCTATGGTTGACCCGCTAGATGGCACTGCCATAGGTAAAACTGATATCAACTGCGTTTTTCTAAGTAGGAACCCCCATTTTTATTACATATTCGTGTAGTACGTTGAGAAATATGAACGTTTTAGTTGGACTACCTTTTTCACTTTCTGATAGATGGCGCTGTAGTAGGCACAAACGTATAAGTACGTGGTATCACGTAACATTCCGCCAGTGCGGACGGTATTTGCTTCGTGAAACATTACCCGTGTTAAAATGGACCGTTTACCAACTGCGGAAAAGGTCGATATCGTGTTGATGTATGGCTATTGTGATCAAAATGCCCAACGGGCGCGTGCTATGTATGCTGCTCGGTATCCTGGACGACATCATCCAAGTGTCCGGACCTTTCGCCGGATAGTTAGTTGCTTAAGGAAACAGGAAGTGTTCAGCCACTTGTGAAACGTCAACCACGACCTGCAACAAATGATGATGCCCAAGTAGGTGTTGTAGCTGCTGTCGCGGCTAATCTGCACATCAGTAGCAGATAAACTGCGCGAGAATCGGAAATCTCAAAAACGTCGGTGTTGAGAATGCTACATCTAACATTGGTTGCACCCATACCATATTCCTATGCACCAGGAATTGCATGGCGACGACTCTGAACGTCGTGTACAGTTCTGCCACTGGGCACAAGAGAAATTACGGGACGATGACACATTTTTGGCACGCGTTCTATTTAGCGACAAAGCTTCATTCACCAACGTAAACCGGCATAATATGCACTATTGGGCAACGGAAAATCCACGATGGCTGCGACAAGTGGAACAGCAGCGACCTTGGAGGGTTAATGTATGGAACGGCATTATGGAAGGAAGGATAATTGGCCCCCATTTTATCGATGCCAATCTAAATGGTGCAACGTATTCTGATTTCCTACGTAATGTTCAACCGATGTTACTACAAGGTGTTTCACTGCATGACAGAATGGTGATGTACTTCCAACATGATGGATGTCCGGCACATAGCTGGCGTGCGGTTGAAGCGGTATTGAATAGCATATTTCATGACAGACGGCTTATTTATCTGAGGTCCCCGGATTTCTTTCTGTGGGGAAAGTTGAAGGATATTTGCTATCGTGATCCACTGACAACGCCTGACAACATGCGTCAGCGCATTGTCAATGCATGTGCGAATATTACGGAAGGCGAACTACTCGCTGTTGAGAGGAATGTTGTAACACGTATTGCAAAACGCATTGATGTTGACGGACATCATTTCGAGCATTTATTGCATTAATGTGGTATTTACAGGTAATCACGCTGTAACAGCATGCGTTCTCAAAAATGATAAGTTCACAAAGGTACATGTAATACATTGGAACAACCGAAATAAAATGTTCAAACGTACCTACGTTCTGTATTTTAATTTAAAAACCCTATCTGTTGCCAACTGTTCGTCTAAAATTGTGAGTCATACGTTTGTGACTACTACAGCGCCATCTATCACAAAGCGAAAAAAGTGGTCCAACTAAAACATTTATATTTCTTTACGTACAACACGAATATGTAATAAAAAATGGGGGTTCCTTTTTTTAAAAAACGCAGTTGATATCCGTTTGACCTATGGCAGTGCCCTCTAGCGGGTCAACCATAGCGCCATCTGGTTTCCCCCTTGAAGCTAGACAAGTTTCGTTCTTTGTAGTTTTTTCGTTTGACTCTTATTTCGTTAGATATTTGACCTGGTCACGATCAGTGGACCACCCTGTAAAGCCCTCGCTCAAAGTCCGTCAACTGCACATACGGTTCACGTCCACGTTGTCGCGGCATGCTACCAGTGTTAAAGACTGCGATGGAGCTCCGTATGCCACGGCAAACTGGCTGACACTGACGGCGGCGGTGCACAAATGCTGCGCAGCTAGCGCCATTCGACGGCCAACACCGCGGTTCCTGGTGTGTCCGCTGTGCCGTGCGTGTGATCATTGCTTGTACAGCCCTCTCGCAGTGTCCGGAGCAAGTATGGTGGGTCTGACACACCGGTGTCAATGTGTTCTTTTTTCCATTTCCAGGAGTGTAGTTGCCCATTGCTGCAACGACGAATGAGACATCTCCGGCGGTACTTCGGAAAGAATACCGCCCTTCGATTGTGGCTTTTGTCATTAATCGAAGCGTTAGGGTTTTGCAGGTGCCAGCCAGTCAGCCAGCCAGCCAGCCAGCCTGCCAGCCAGTAGACGCGGTCCAGCCAGCCAGCAGCGGTCCAGCCAGCAGCGGTGCAGCCAGCAGCGGTCGAACCAGAAGCAGCAGCAGCAGCGGTCCAGTCTGCAGCAGCAGCAGCTGCGGTGTTCCTGCCAGCCAGCGTTCCTGCCAGCCAGCCAGCGTTCCTGCCAGCCAGCCAGCGTCCCTGCCAGCCAGCCAGCGTCGCCTTCACCATCGCCGTCATCTACGTCATCGCCGGCGCCTTCACCATCACCATCCCCAACTCCGGTGTCGGCTCCAGTGTCCACGCTGGGACCTGCCACTTGCCGCCACCTCCCTGTTGCTCCTGTGCCGCATGTTTCCTCTCTCCCTTCTGTCGCCCTCAAACGCCCTAGTGGCACCACTGCCTCCTCAGCTTCCAAAATGGCACCGCCCATCCTCCTTCCCCCCCCCCCCAGGATGCCATGCATGTCTCCCCACCTGGCCCTGCTGCCTCCGCCTCCTCCTCCTCCTCCCCCCCCCTCTTCCTACAAATACCTCCTCTCTCGTACCGATCCTTCCCTCCTCAACACTTTCCTGGAGCCCCCATCTCCCTCCTCACTCCCCGAAGAGACTCCGTTCTGATCTCCTCCCCCAGCCCACCCTTCATACTGACATCCTTTCCCGCATTCCCATCACCCAGTTTGGCCCCAATGCCTCCCTCACCCCTGCTCCTTCCCCATCTCCTACCTGCCAACCCCAACCCCCACGTCGCCTGCCAATGCTCACCACCGTGATCAATTGGCTTAGTCTGTCGATCACAGAGGAGGAGGTGTTGACAGAGCTCAGGGCGCATCCCTCGTTGGAGGTCCGGGCAGTCTGCCGCAATTTTAACTCCACCGGCCCCACCCACCTTATGCGGGTTTTTTCGGAAGACACCCATCCATTGACTGCCTCCTGAAGGAAGGTGCCCTCATCTTCAACCAACGATACAAAGTCGACCCATCTTGTTCCCCTCCTCAATCCCTCTGCTGCCAGAGGTGTCTGCACTACAACACACATACAACATCTGAGGACCGCGAGGCCCCCACCTGCCCGCAATATAAGCAAGCGCATTTCCTCTGGCAGTGCCCCAACCTCCAGTCCCCTCCCTCCTATAATACCTGTAATCTCCCGCATCGCACATACTCCCAGAAATGTAAAGCCCGACCCCTTCCAACCACTCCTGAACTCACTGTACCTGTCCGCCCCCTGGATGCCCTCATCCCTCCTGGCTATTCCTTTCGCTACCCCCCCCCCCCACCCCCCACTGCTGAAGACATCATCAGGTTCCTCACTATCATTCTCCAAAATGTCCACTCTTTCCAGTGCCCTCACACCCTCCAGTAGATATCCCTCGCCGCCCGTTCCATTTTCCACCTCGAAATGTATGCCACCTACTCCCACAACCAGGCCCATTTTACCTTCTCCCGTCTTGACACCCTCGTCTAAATCCCTGTCATGGCGCGACAGCACCGTATCCTGTTCAACAATATCCATTCCCTTCCCACCAACAAGCACCTCTTCATGCACACCCTCGCCACCCACTGTGTGGATGCCTTCCCCCTCAATGAAACCTTTCTTCAGCCCCACCACACCATACACACCTCGCCCTACCTCCTTCACTGCTCCGATAATCCTTTCCCGATAGTGCGTGGTGCCATTAGTCACCACCACCAGATCCCAGTTTGGCTCCAACCTCTCCTTCCCGACCCCACCCAACACCTTATCCTTAGTCTCTTCTTCCCTGGCCGTACCGTCACCTGCGCCACCATCTATGTCTGTCCTAACGCCCCTATTCCTTTTCACTTCCTCTCCCACATTGACCGTACTGCTCCTCCTACGTGATCGCTGCCGACTTCAACATCCATAATTGCTCCGCCACCCAGTTACAGCGGTGGCATCGGTTCCTCTCCTCCCTCCAAGGTGACCTCGTCCCCATTCCCCAGCCCACCTGCCCCAAATCCAACTCCACTCCTGATGTCATCCTCTCCGCCCCTAACCTCCTTGGCTGCATAACGGTGGATGTCCTGGACCCCATTGGTAGTGACCATCACCCTGTCCTCTTCACCGTTTCAGATGGTCATCGCCCCCGCACCGACCCCCGTAATGAACCTCTCCCAAAGTACGTCCCGTGCCAACTGGAATGCCTACTGGGATACCCTATCTACCCAGGTTGATGGCCACCCCTTCACCTACCACCACCCTGATGATATTACCCATGCTGACTCCTTTCTCTAGCACAGACCTTGTCTGAGGCTGTGGAGGCCCACGTCCCTCCTGTCGCCATCCACCCCCACCGACCTACCTTAGCCCACAGGCCGTCCTCCTCTTCTGTGAATCCTGCCGTCTCTACCGTGCCTTCCTCCACACATAAGACCCGGACACACTACGACGCCACTGGCAACTCCAGCGACACATCCGAAACTTGCTCTTGGCTAAGAAACGCCGGGACTGGCGAAAGACATGCACCCGATTAAATGCCACACTTCCTATAAACTCATCCAAGTTCTGGTCTGCCTTCTGCCGCCTTACCGTATCTAACCCCCCCCCCCCCCCCTACTATCCTCTCCTTCATGATAGTCAACCCTTCTCTGACAGCCTTAGCAAGGCTGATCACTTTGCCTCCTACCTCTCCGATGTCTTTACCATCCCCGGCGATCCTCAGTTCGATTACTTCCTCTTCCTGGACATCCGCGATCGAACTGACTCCTCTGTCCCTCCCCTCGCACCTGGTTTCCGGTACTTGGACAACATTGCACACACCGAACTCAATGCCCCTATCACTACACAGGATCTCACCACTACACACCGCACAAAACGCAACACTGCTCCTGGTCACGATCGTGTGACCTATCGCCACCTTCGTGAAGCTCCTGCCTCTTTCCTTTCCACCCTGGCCCGGCTCTATAATGTAGTCCTGTCCACCAGCTACTACTCCGACCTGTGGAAAACGTCCTGTATCCTGATGTTCCTTAAGACCGGTAAACCGCCGTCCGCTGTCTCCTCCTACCGTCCCATCAGCCTCACCTCGGTCTTCAGCAAGGTCCTGGAATCCATACTAAACCATCGCATCCACCAGCATCTCCACCAGCACCACCTTCTTCCCGTTACCAAGTGTGGCTTTCGGCCGTGTTGCTCTTCCAATGACCTTCTCCTTCACCTCACTCACCTGCTCTCCAAACAGCTTAATTCCCGTCGCTCCGCTATCTTCCTGTCCCTTGACCTTGAACGAGCCTATGAGCGCGTGTGGCATTCCTGTCTCCTCTTCAAACTCCAAACCTTCGCCCTTCCTATTAACTACATCTGTTTGATTGGCTCCTTTCTCTCCCAACGTCCTTACTACGTCACCATCCATAACACGGATTCATACACCTTTTTCCCCTCTGCCGGTGTGCCCCAAGGTTCTGCCCTCTCGACTCTTCTGTACCTTTTGTATACGGCGGATATTCCGCCGCCTTCACCCCCCCATCCACCATCTCCAGCACGCCGATGATACCGCCTTCCTTGCCCTTGCCCCCACCCTGCAGAGCTCCCAACACCTTCTCCAATTCCATCTTGACTGGTTCACCTCTTGGTGCAACCAGTGGCTGCTTAAGGTCAATCCTTCCAAAACCCAGGAGATCATTGTAAGCAAAACCACCCCTTCCTTCCGCCTCCTCGATTTCTACATCACCATCTATGGCCGTCCTATCACCCTCACCCCCACCCTTAAGTACCTTGGTGTCACCCTCGAGCGTCACCTCTCCTGGACCCCCCACCTCTGGACAATCCAAGCCAAGGCATGTTCTCGACTCTGTCTCCTCAAGCTCCTTTCTGGCTGTTCATGGGGTCTGGACCCCTCCACCATCCTCCATACCCATAAATCGCTCATTCGCCCTCTCCTTTGCTTCGTCCACCCCGCATGGATCTCCGCTCCCCCTACCTTTTACAAATTCCCTCAGATCCTAGAACGCCATGCTCTTCGCCTCACCTATCACACCCGTCTCCCCTCCCCCACCTGTGGCTGAAGAGTGGCGTAGGATGCTGCTGCCAGCCCACCTTCTGTAAAGGTGTTAAAATAACAATAAAGGGAAAAAATGACGAATGGGAAACGCCGGCTTCCCTACGCTGCCACAATCGGTAGCCTACTTACGACTGAGCGGAGAAACTCTCGGCCCAGTTCTTAGTCAACGCTGAAGACGAGAGCATCAACTTAGATAAGCCACCGCTGTATTAAATGCCTTATGCAGAACTTATTGTGAACGTTATGTTAAGTGTGCTTCAAGTGAAGAGTCATGTAAATTCGTCTGTGTCAAGTAATGCTTCAATATTCAGAGACAACTGTAACTACTCAGAACATTCCTGTGGAAATGAATTCTACAAAGTTAAGTAAATCTTCATATCTGTATTGTGAGGAAGTGAACTAATACTTTACTTGTTATAGTTTCACTCCGTCTCATTCTGGAGCAAACCAAAGAATCCACCGTTGTGCTTGTAACTGTATTTTGTACCACACAACACTGTCGTAACAATTTAACAATGCATAAACCGCAGGTGTGGGGTGGTGATAATCTCTGAACTCTAATGCGCGATACACCAGTCCAAGCACTATCCAAATTAGCTATTTGAATACTGAATCACGGGTTATTTAAACGAATGTGGATTTAGTACAGTGAGGGTTGTGTGTACATACTGATGTTCATTCAGATAAATTATTTCAGAATTATCTTCCGAAGCTATAAGGAACTAAAAGGAAAGTCCTTTCCGTCGCAGCCCACTGATAAAATACCTTTCCTCAATAGCATTTTCAAGCAGTCCTCGCTTCCACAGTTAACAGATAGTAATTTAAATAGTGCATCCCCTTCTTCCTTATTCATGGCAGTGTGTTCTGCCTGGCGAGTCTAGTTGCAAAGTGTATCGAGCGAATCGACGTGTGCGGGTGTGGAGACCTTATGAATCCATGGACCCTGCATGTCAGCGGGGGACTTTTCACGCAGGTAGAGGCACTATAATGGTGTGGAGCGTGTAGAGTTGGAGTTATATGGCATCGCTGATGTGTCTAGATACGACTGTGACAGGTGACACGTAAGCAAGCATCCTGTCTGATTACCTGCAGTTATTCATGCCACTGTGCATTCTGACGGACTTGTGCAATTCCAGCGTGACAATGCGACACCCCACACGTCCAGAAGTGCTACAGAGCGGCTCCAAAAACACTCTTCTGAGTTTAATCACTTCTGCTGCCCACCAGACTTCCCAGACATGAACATTATTGAGCATATCTGGGATGGCTTGCAACTTGATGTTCAGAAGAGATCTCTACACCCTCGTAATCTTACGGATTCATGGACATCCCTACAGGATTCATGGTGTCAATGCCCTCCAGCAGTACTTCAGACATTTGTCGAGTCCATGCCACGTCGTGTCGCGGCACTTCTGCATGCTCTCGGGGCCCCTACACTATATTAGGCAGTTGTACCAGATTCCTTGGCTCTGCAGTGTATAAGGGACAGTCAAATGAAAAGAGGAAACCGAACACGTGCCACAACGGGACCATGATATGGTTCCATTCAAAAGCAAATACCACACAGGTTAAGACACTTATCCGACTGGAAGACGAGACGATCAATACCTATTTCGTAGAATGCGGTCGGCCGCTGATGGAAACGTGACCGCAGCCGCTCTTGCTCTTCTTGGTCTGACTGAAACCGACAAGTCGATGGATGACTTTCTTCAGTTCCCGAAGATGTGAAAATCACACGGCGAAAGATCTGGCCTGTACTAAGGATGTTGCAGTGTTTCTCAACCAAATCGCATCCAATTGGCAGTGTGGGGTGGGTGTTATTGTGCAACAGGGTGGTTCTGTGCAGTTAATGGAACTATTTGTCACCATTAAAGACAATTCCCAATATGTGAAATTTTAGCATATTAACGTAATCGCAGTTCGACGGCTATGGTTTGAGTTGCACATTACATCTCCGTACCGTTCAATGTGTATGACTGCAGAAGTACGGCATCGAACAATTATGACACTGTTAGGTAAGCCCTTCCACCATGCAGTGTTGTACCACACCAGACGGGTTAAAGCTGTTTTTAGTTATCTTAAGCAAAGCAAAATGCATCAGTTTTTAATTGCCCTGGGGAGAAAAACCACATAAAAATCAAAATGACATCGGTTTCTAATTGTCGTTTATGTTACATAATTACCCACATTTATTAAATTTTGTTGCTATTTTTTAATTCACTGTACAGGATGATTTTGTTACGGGTGGGTAGCGGTTCGGTAGGATAAAAAACAAGACTCATCAAACGCCCCACTAGATGGTCACCTAGCGTGAGAATGGCCAGGCGAGCGAGATCAGTATCTCACTGAAGTGGAGAGACAGTGGGGATTCACCTACGACGCTAGGCGCCAAGAAACAAATCTTTTATTATTTGTATTTACTGTTTAAATACTAATATATAACTCCAACAATGCTGATGAAATTACTTGCACTGAGAACTTGTTAACAATTTTAATATTACTCTATTCACCAGTAAATACTAATTAAAATTGTAGTTATCATAATGCTAATTTATGGAAAGGATGGACCAGTCACATGTTCATCCTGAGAGGGCAGCTGCCAAACTGCTAGGATAGTATACTACAAGTTTACGAGCATTTATGGAGGAGGCAATACGTGAATCCGCATGTAAAATGTGATCTCGTGTTAAGACGGAATATTTTGTTGGAGTTGCTTCGGATGACGTTCTTGTGCAAGGTAGAGCGATCTCATGTTGATTCTAAGATTGTGTGAAGTTTTGTTGTGTCTTTTGCGTTGTTTGGGAACTAATGATTAATGGCCGGGGATCGTTTTATGAATACTAACGATAGACTGGCTGTCAGAATCTTTTTCTTGATTTTTTGGTTTTTATACATGAAAATAAAAATCCAGTGGTCTCCCAACACTCCATAATTTCAATTTTAATAGCACTGAATTCCTTCCCATTTGCCATTTCGTTATGCACGGTTTACTGCATGCACGTGTCCAGCGTAGAAGAAACCAACTGGAACGACAGCTGCATCTTTACGAGACGAGAGGTAAGTAGGTTGCCTCCAGTTATGCTAGGCATAGTGAGAGTGGACATTCTTTACTGAAATCCATCGTGTTTGTAAATCCAGGCACATTTTTTTCCGTGGGAAGCATTATCTTCAGGAACCCAGTGTGTAGTATCTGAGTGCAACAAAATCATACTTGACGTATCCTCATGAATTCTTTACGCTTAGCATCCCTTATGTGCTTAATAATACCTTTAAACTGCTGTTAATTTTAATAGGATGCATTAAACCCTCCGTATACTTCAAATGCTGTCCACCGTTTTCTGCCAGAAATTGAAATCGAGAAACAGCATATTGCAAAACAGATCGGAGTGTCTCGTGGGTCATGTTCAGAATACTCTGCGCAATGCGTGGCTTCAACTCTCCTACGTTAGTAACTGGAACACTGAAAACATCATCGTTCAGATAATTCCACAGCCAGAAGTCGTACGCATTAAGATCAGGTGATCTGGACTGCCATTCTTTGGGGAAACGAGGGCTGATAATTGTAGCATTTCCGAAATGCCCCTGCAGCAGCCGTTTCACTGTGCAATGGATGGAGGAGCGCTATCTTGCATAACAATGATCTTACACACACTTCCACGCTGTTGAAGGTTTGGAACTACGTTGATATGAGAAATACTGTCATAGCGTTTACCAGTGACAGTACAGTTAAGAAGACCCGTATTACTCATCTCCTCGAAAAAATACGGCCGAACGATGAACGATGGCGTCAAACTGCACCTTTTCAGAATGAAGTGGTACCGGCTGATGTGCGTGAGGATTTTCCGTTGTCCATATTCTGCAGTTATGCATATTGACATATCCTGGAGATGGAAACGGTCTTCCTCTGTCCACAGAATTTTCCATTACCATTCATTGCCCAATTTCATGCCGGCAAGAAATTCCAGAGTGCATGTTTCTCTTGCTGGAAGAACAGCAGGAAATAACTCTAAAATATAGGTAATTTGGCACAGATAGCAATGCAAAGTGATTTTGTATAGATACCAAAGCACGATGTTTTGAAGGATTTTAAGCACTGTGTTCGCTGGTATGGCCAACGTTCGGGCGATTCCCCATGCACTGGCCACTACACGTTTGCATACCACTACTCGACCTGTCCTGAAATCCTAAGACCACATCTCCGGCTGGTGTCAGATCAGGTGCTTTCTTCCCCTTGCCACATTGCACTCCAGACCCTTAACAGAAATAGGACCAGTGTCTTCTTTCTTGTAAAAGAACTTCAATGGCAGTGCCCAATCCTGTTTGATGTCTCGGATGCAAATTGAGGAACAGCCACGTGACGCTCGTCCGTTACTGTGAGTATTATGACACTTACAGTGCCATGTACTGACGAATTTTTCATTTAAATTTTATTCTTCGGTGACGTTTCCCTCTGCATCAATAATATTCTTTTCATATTTGACATCATTCTGAGCAGTGGTCGTCTTTCTGCAGCGTTTTCAAACTGAACTTTATTTATGAACACCCCTTAAGTAGGAGGACAAGACAGGCATCAGTGCATTTTGTTAGTGTGGGTTGCCTACATCAGGGGCAGGTATGCACTCAGGGGCAAACTTATTGTTCTCCTTTGATTGACAGGTACTCTACCTATTGTTCAGCAAAAGGATCTTTCCTTTTCATTGACAGGTACTTAACCTATTGTTCTGCTAAATGGATCCTTCCAGTTGATTGACAGATCATTAACATATTGTTCTGCTAAAAGGATCCTTCCTTTTGATTGACAGGCACTTAACCTATTGTTTCCCCCCCCCCCCCCCCCCCAAACCCGTCACCCCTCAGGTACACTTTCAGGTCTAAGTTATTGGAATAGCCCCTCTCACTCTCATCAATTTGATTGACTACTTAATTAAATTGATCAATTAATTAACCCTTCGATTGCTGCACTGGGGCGTGCAGCTGTCCATGTCAAGCCTGCCCTTGGGGCTGCCTAATCTGTGTACCTGCGCTGGCAGCCACTTCCGCGGACTATTGTGTGTGCCTGAGCCCTCCACTCGGCTGTCCTCGCCCTGGCCTGAGTAGCTCTGGAACCACAGCAGTCGTGACAGTCTCGCAGTTAGTGTGATCGCTGACATTACAAATAAATGCAGGACATCTGGATACTTATTCCCTAGCTTTGAATCTGGAGACGAATTGGTCGACATACCTAATGTACACTGAAACTGCTTATGCTGCTAAAATGTAACTCCTCATCAAAAGCTTTCTTTCATTTGCAATTAGTTCTTGAGAATCGTCATAAGGTCTTAGTATACATCTGTGTTTCATTTGTCATACTGATACTTAATTGTCAGATTGTTGTACGCAACTTACGATGTGAACGCTGTAGAATCCGTAACGACCATACGTTGACATTCATCTGTACTAGCACAATAATTCGCCCACAAACAGCCTTCAAGCGAAGTGTTTGGATGCCGAGACACACTTTTGAAGCTAATCACTATATTTTGAGCGCATTAACCCAAAAAATTATCCCCAAGGAAACTTCAAAACCAAAAATTCAACATTTCTGAATTCTTTTTATATGGGATGCAACTGTTATTGTACTGTAGAAATAAACAATGATTTATAACTTTTGTTTGAGTATTAGATAAGGAAATACTCAAGTTTCTAAACTACCTAATTAGACATCACCTTTAATTCCTAATGTGCTTCAGAAATGGGCGAGTGTATGCAACTGCCAACATGTGCCGAGACGCCCTTTGCAAGTATAGGCCTAGAATTTTTTCACAAATCCAGTGTCCTGGAAAAATAGGACAGCAATCTGTTATTGAATATTACTAGAAAATTGTAGCCTGGGTTGTGGTAAGAGATATTTATTTAAGCGGCGACTAGTTTCGGGCGAAGCCCATTTCCAAACAACCATGTCGAAAAGGAATGTGACAAACTGTTAATAAAACCATAGAATATTGATAGCTATCCATCTTCTATGGTTTTATTAACAGCTGTATTGTGGTTGTCACAGTCTTTGTTTTACATAGTGGTTGGAAATTGGGCATCGCCCGAAACTAGTCGCCACTTAAATAAATATCTTTTACAGTAACCCAGTCAACAATTTTGTAGTAATAATAATAATGCTAGAATTTTTTGTTTAATTAAGGGTATTTGCACTAAGTTTAAGGTTTAACTTCTACCAAGAACTTATGGAAGAATCCGTAAGTTTCTACTACGTTTTAATTTTTGCACCTTCTGTACAAACACTTGAAAACTCCAGTCTGTATTTGTGAGCACAAACTGGATGTTTCACATGTTCATACATAAGGTGTTTGTCAGCAAAGTAATTCATCTGGAGAGGCTCTACGAACTCAGATAATTCGGTGATTTATTTATTTATTTATTTATTTATTTTTTTTTTTTTTTTTTTTTTTTTTTTTTTTTTTTTTTTTTTTTTTTTTTTGCACGTGATTCATGGTGTGGGTTCCTGTAGTCATGTCCTAGTTCATGAACCACGGGCAACGTATGAGTGGCCAAGTAAGTGGTCCCGACAGTCGGGATACCATTTACTTTGGAATAAGGCTGGGCACCTCGGACATATTCTGAGTCATGGTCACCTTTGTGCACATACGGCAAAGACTACCAAATCCACCGGTTAGTCCCTCAACCGTTAGGGGTAAAACTCAATGGGACTAGGGGCAAGTAAGGCTAGCAACCTGCTTCCCTGGTACTTTAAATATGATGCTGGCAACAATCAGAGCAAAATGCCTCGGACCTTTGGAGGTGACAGAGTCCCACTAACAAACCAGGGACTCCTAAGATACGACTTGGCAAACAAATGGTAATGAGTTGGGGAGCTATTAATATCAATGGGGGCTACTCTGGGAAGAAGGTAGAGCTGGCAGAGGCTGCAAGTAAGATGGGGCTGGACGTTTTAGCTGTTAGTGACATTCGGGTAAGGGGTGAGAAAGAAGAGGAAGTGGGAGAATACAAGGTCTACCTGTCAGGAGTCAAAGCAGGAATAGCACAATGGGGTGTAGGACTTTACATCAGGAAAGAAGTGGAACCCAGCGTAGTTGCAATAAGGTGTGTAAACGAACGACTGATGTAGATAGATTTGACAGTGTCTAGCAAGAAAATTAGGATTGTGTCAGTATATTCGCATTGTGAAGGGACAGATCAAGATAAGATGGATAGTTTTTATGAGGCACACAGTGATTTAGTTGTTAGAGTAAAGGACAAGGACAGTGTTCTGCTCATGGGTGAGTTTAATGCCAGGATTGGAAATCGAACAGAAGGGTATGAAAAGGTTATGGGTTAATTTGGAGAGGATATGGAGGCCAACACGAATGGGAAACAACTCTTGGATATCTGTGCAGTATGGGCTTAGTAATCACAAACTCCTTTTTTAAACATAAGAACATTCACCGGTATACTTGGGAAGGCAGAGGAACCAGATCTGTCATTGACTATATAATGACAGATCAGGAACTCAGGCAGGCTGTGAGGGACACACGTGTATTCAGGGGATTCTTTGATGACACTGATCATTATTTAATCTGCAGTGAATTTGGGATTGTGAGGCCGAATGTGCAGGAGGTCAGGTCCATATGTAGGAGGATAAGAGTGGAGAAACTTCAGGATAAGGAAACCAGGCACAAGTACATAACAGCGATCTCAGAAAGGTACCAGTTAGTTGAATGTAGTCAATTACGGTCATTGGAAAAGGAATGGACAAGGTACAGGGACACAGTACTAGAAGTGGCTAAAGAACGTCTTGGAACAGTAGTGTGTAAAAGTAGGATGAAGCAAACAGCTTGGTGGAATGACACAGTCAAGGCAGCCTGTAAAAGGAAAAAGAAGGCGTATCAAAAATGGCTACATACAAGAACTCAGGTAGACAGAGACAGTTATGTTGAAGATAGAAACAAAGCCAAACAGATAATTGCAGCATCCAAGAAGGAATCTTGGGAAGACTTTGGAAACAGGTTGGAGACTATGGGTCAAGCTGCTGGAAAACCATTCTGGAGTGTAATTAGCAGTCTTCGAATGGGAGGTAAGAAGGAAATGACAAGTATTTTGGACAGGTCATGAAAACTGCTGGTGAATCCTGTGGATGCCTTGGGCAGATGGAGGGAATATTTTGAAGAGTTGCTCAATGTAGGTGAAAATACGATCAGCAATGCTTCAGATTTCGAGGTAGAATGGGATAGGAATGATGATGGAAATAGGATCAAATTTGAGGAAGTGGAGAAAATGGTCAATAGATTGCAGTGCAATAAAGCAGCTGGGGTGGATGAAATTAAGTCGGAACTCATCAAATACAGTGGAATGTCAGGTCTTAAATGGCTACACAGGATAATTGAAATGACCTAGGAGTCGGGACAGGTTCCATCAGACTGGACAAAAGCAGTAATCACACCAATCTTTAAACATGGAAACAGAAAAGATTGTAACAACTACAGAGGTATCTCTTTAATCAGCGTTGTGGGTAAAATCTTCTCAGGTATTGTTGACAAGAAAGTGCGAGTATTGGTTGAGGAACAATTGGATGAAAATCAGTGTGGGTTTAGGCCTCTTAGAAGTTGTCAGGACCAGATCTTTGGCTTGCGGCAAATAATGGAGAAGTGTTATGAGTGGAACAGGGAATTGTATCTATGCTTTATAGATCTAGAAAAGGCATATGACCAGGTTCCTAGGAGGAAGTTATTGTCTGTTCTACGAGATTATGGAATGGGAGGCAAACTTTTGCAAGCAATTAAAGGTCTTTACATGGATAGTCAGGCAGCAGTTAGAGTTGACAGTAAATTGAGTTCGTGGTTCAGAGTAGTTTCAGGGGTAATACAAGGCTGCAACCTGTCTCCACTGTTGTTCATATTATTTATGGATCATATGTTGAAAACAATAGACTGGCTGGGTGAGATTAAGATATGTGAACACAAAATACGCAGTCTTGCATATGAGGATGACTTAATTGTGATGGCAGATTCGATTGAAAGTTTGCAAAGTAATATTTCAGAGCTAGATCAGAAATGTAAGGACTATGGTATGAAGATTAGCATCTCCAAAACGAAAGTAATGACAGTGGGAAAGAAATATAAACGGATTGAGTGCCAAATAGGAGGAACAAAGTTAGAACAGGTGGACGGTTTCAAGTACTTAGGATGCATATTCTCACAGGATGGCAACATAGTGAAAGAACTGTAAGCGAGGTGTAGCAAAGCTAATGCAGTGAGCGCTCAGCTACGATCTACTCTCTTCTGCAAGAAGGAAGTCAGTACCAAGACTAAGTTATCTGTGCACCGTTCAATCTTTCGACCAACTTTGTTGTATGGGAGCGAAAGCTGGGTGCATTCAGGTTACCTTATCAACAAGGTTGAGGTTACGGATACGAAAGTAGCTAGGATGATTGCAGGTACTAGTAGAGGGGAACAATGGCGGGAGGGTGTCCACAATGAGGAAATCAAAGAAAAACTGGGAATGAAGTCTATAGATGTAGCAGTCAGGGCGAACAGGCTTAGATGGTGGGGTCATGTTACACGCATGGGAGAAGGAAGGTTACCCAAGAGACTCATGGGCTCAGCAGTAGAGGGTAGGAGGAGTCAGGGCAGACCAAGGAGAAGGTACCTGGATTCGGTTAAGAATGATTTTGAAGTAATAGGTTTAACATCAGAAGAGGCACCAATGTTAGCACTGAATAGGGGATCATGGAGGAATTTTATAAGGGGGCTATGCTCAAGACTGAACGCTGAAAGGCATAATCAGTCTTAAATGATGATTTTTTTTGCACATTTGTATGTTCCATCCTTCTTTCTCATCTGAGCTTTGGACCAGCAATGGCGAAGTTAAAAATTAATTTAAATTTTTTGTAGTTTTTAATTTTTAAGTAATTTTTTTCAGAAAAAAGGTCTTAATTTCATCTCTGAGCTGTAGCAACTTGGCTAAAAGTTCTTTTTTGTGTGGTATGTTTAAAAACATGGGTCAACGCACAAAGGTGCATTGCATGTTTTGCATTCATATTTTGTTTCTCGGTGCACATTCTGTTTCAAGCAGACTGTACATCTACGCCATAGTCTGTGTTTCTTGGACCGGTCATCTGGAATGATATGATAGCATCCTACTAAAGCAAAGAGGATTCTCATCGTCAGAGCGCCTTCCTTTCCTATCTCTTCTCTGTTCTGTAGCAAATTTTTCCACAAGTTCTCGTACCAGACATACGAGCCATTAGAAGCCAAATACCAATGAAGTTATCCATTTCCTAAAAACCTGTATCTTTCCAGGTGGATAGTCGAGAACGAATGGATTCCGACGTATTTTCCATGGTGCTATATTGCTGAGTTGGAGATCGGTTTCATGCTCTAATATTCAACTCCTGTCGTCAGTGGCAGAGTAGTGTAATTGAGTGAGAGTCTTTCTGTATTTGATGGTCTGTAGGCCACATTGAAAGGTTTAATTGTTGGTGCAATATGGCGATCGGTGCAAAATAATTTTTTTGCTGCTGGAAGTCTCATATGCAGATAGAAAAATGAAAACGGCCAGTGGCTCCACACCGGCGGCATCAGTAATTCGGCGGGTAAATTCGATAAGAGTCAATCATAATGCTCCGTTCATTCATTCACAAGACATTCTTTGTGCTGGGATATAGGATTCTCTACATAGTGGTGAGAACATTTGCGTATGTTGAAAGCAGGACTTAACGATTTCTGGTAAGGGTAACACACAATGGACTGGGTGACAAATTAGGACCATCAGGAGGAATGCATTTGGCGTTATTCTGCGCTATTTTCGTAAACAGGTTCTGTTAAGCCAAGAATTTCCATGTAGACAAGCTGAGACATCATGAAAGCTCCTACAAAAGACCATTAATTATTTCTGGGACACTATACAATTTCCGAGAGGTGGACTTGGCTCTTATTTTACATAGCCATGTGATGTCAGTATAACACGGAGAACCTTTTAGATGGTAAGTCTCCACATGCGTGCATTTCGCAGCGATGTGCACGACACACTGGGCAGGCAAGCATTGTTAGACTCAGCTCGTATGTCCTGTTAGGATCGCTAGGGAGAAAGCAGCCTGTGCTGTTCTGGAACAGATCTGTGATGTCAGTATCCACAGGTATCATGCCATCAATGTTAAACACATTTACCCAGAGGCGTTTCGCGTATGGGACCGGTGTGAGTGCGCCTTGCAGTTCTGTGACATCAGTACAACACTTGAAGAACTCTAACTGTATACACGAAAACAGAAGCGAATTTCACCTGCTTACTATAGGCGGCAGTGGCGTGAGTGTGATGGCCCGTGTTGGCTTGCATTGAATGGTGGCTCATGGCAGCATCGATGTGCGTGCGCCTCTAGAGCCTCTGATACGTTGACGATAGTTCGATAGCGTTTTTACGTGCAATGAGTGTTTGTGCACTACGTTATTTCCGGCTGATTATGCGTTGTGAGCGTGTTGACAGAGCATTATATATGCATTATTTCAGTGATTTACGAGTATTTTGCAGGTTTGTATGCTGTGTACTGGCTTATGTTGACAATTTATGAGTTGATTTCGGGTCTGAACGTCAGTGTTCGGCATTATTTACAAGTAGTTTGCGTGTCTGTGTGCTGTGTAATGCATTACTTCGGTAATTTAGGAGTTGTTTCCGTTTCTTCAGAGCGTTTAACATATGTTATTTCAGTAATTTACGAGTAGTTTGCTGGTCTGTAGGCTGTGTGGCGTGACCCCAAGCATGTCAGAGCAAGTGTTTTCTATCAGTGTAGTAAATAAACTATGTGAAATCCGTCCCTAAATAAATTTCTCACAAATAAATAAAGTACACAGTGCCATCTGGTGGCAGTATTGTGTACTAGGTCAGTTTAACTCCAGACCTCATGATGAACACACTGGATGGAGGTACTGCCTCAAATTGTTTAAATAAAGTCTGGAAACAAAGACATACCCAGCACAGGCAAAGTTCTTTTCCTGCCAGTTCCTAGGATGAGGTGGCGGTCGGGTGACTTAGATTAGTGGACGTAGCTCAATTGCTCTTTTTTCCTGCCATCTTCTTAGGTTAGTGGAGGTAGCTGTGGAGTGTAGCATTGTCCTGATAGAATTACAGTTTCCCACCAATTTCTGGGAGTGGTGTGTGGGAGGGGAGGGGGTTTACCAGAGAGGGAGAGGTTAATTAATTGATCAATTTAATTACATAGTCAATCAAACTGATGAGAGTGAGATGGGTTATACCAATAACTTAGACCTAAAAGTGTACCTGGAGCAGTGTGATGGGGGGGGGGGGGGGGTTCCTGAAGGGGGAGGGGAGTGGGTGGGGGGAAACAATAGGTTACCAGAACAATAGGTTAAGCACCTGTCAATCAATGGAGAACAATATATTCATTACCTTCAATCAAAGGAGAACAATAGGTTAAGCACCTGTCAATCAAAGGAGAACAATAGGTTTGCCCCTGAGTTCATACCTGCCTTTGATGTAGGCACCCTGCACTAACAAAATGCACTGATGCCCACCTTGTCCTCCTGCTCCCTTATGTCACACAAAATAAGCTTTACTGATTACGATATAATTTCTGCAATACTGAACTAATTTTTTCTGTATTGCTTTCGTTCTTTCTTCTAATGCTGGTTGGTCTATTTGATATAAGTTTTCTCACCACTATAAATTTTATATTCTCTTATGTTAGTAGCTGCTAGGTGGATAAAAAAAATATTAAAAGATTAAGTATAAAGTTAGGGATCCGTTTCACGCATTGAAACCATACATGCTTCTGCTTAGTAGTTGACTTGTGAGCAGACCGTTGCTCATCATATTTAACTGAAATTATCACATGTTAGAAAATTCTGATGTATCTCCGGTTTGCCAGCTGCTGTGGCCGAGCGGTTCTAGGTGATTCAGTCCAGAACTGCACTGCTGCAATTGGTCGCAGGTTCGAATCCTGCCTCGGGCATCAATGTGTGTGATGTCCTTAGGTTAGTTAGGTTTAAGTAGTTCTAAGTCTAGGAGACTGATGACCTCAGATGTTAAGAGCCATTTGAACCATCTCCGGTTTGGAGAAGATGAAACTTTGATGTATTCTTAAGATTTCATCACTTTAATAACTTCAACAACAAAAAAGGTCCTCTGACGTCCTGTGCAGTGGTTAGACACTGGACTCGCATTCGGGAGGACGACGGTTCAATCCCGCGTCCGGCCATCCTGATTTAGGTTTTCCGTGATTTCCCTAAATCACTCCAGGCAAATTCCGGGATGGTTCCTCTGAAAGGGCACGGCCGACTTCCTTCGTCATCCTTCCCTAATCCGATGAGACCGATGACCACGTTGTCTGGTCTCCTTCCCCAAAACAACCAACCAACCTCTGACGTCGAGAATTCGACAACGTCGTCAGCAAATTTTTTTCGCAAACTGTTCTTATATGGTCTTAATAATTTGTTGCCGAAAATAAAACTGCAATGATAATATAGAGCACCTCTTCCAGTACACGCTGATGCAAGTTCCATACTTATAAAATGAGTAGTTTGCGAGTTTAAGCGAGTTCAATGAAATGTAACATTACGCATGAGATCTGCGTGGAATGTGGCAACTCGGCTCCTCAGATCCACGTTCCCTACCGAAGTGTCAAACTTAATGTAATGTTGAAAGACCTGTAGAGAGGTGGCGTAACCAACGCTGCACCTCCCCCCCCCTCCCCCAAACCCGCCCCACCGTCCGCTCCCACGTAACTTAACGGCCTGGGTAACTTCTGTCCTGGCAGAACAGAACTGGAAAATTACCTGGGCGTGCAGCGGTGGAGGTGTACTGTGCCCTGCCGATGTCCCACACCTTACTGCTCCCTCTTTTAATAATCTCTTTTCTTTGTTGACTTCCCTCAAGACTTCCAGATTGGCTTTGCTTTCTGTCCAGCTGATTTTTGTCATTTTCCGCCATATCCACATTTCAGGTGCTTCAAGTCGATTCCATTCCAATTTACCGAGAGTCCAAAACCCACTTCCATAGATCAGTGTACTCCATACTAATGATTATGCAAAGGATTCTCTGGGTACAAGGATATGATATGTATAAACCAGCCAATTAGTTGCAACAAAATTTTACTTTTACCAGGTTTTGAGACTGACTATGGGTGTCTTCATAAGAAAATTCACTATTACCTAAAAAAGTTATAAATAAATATTAACGTAGAGCAGTCGTTCCCAACCTATCTTAAACCATTACCTCGGAGTGCAATTAGACATTAACTAGTACCCCTGCTCTCCCCCCACGCCCCCATTCCCCCACATTATCACCACCCTTAGCACATAACTAAACTTTAGAACGAAAGATTTCTCTCGGAACTCTTTTACTTTTAAAATGATGAAAGATGAATGATATTTAGTTTTGTGTGTGTGTGTGTGTGTGTGTGTGTGTGTGTGTGTGTGTGCGCGCGTGTGTTTGTTTGTGTGTGTGTGTGTGTGTGTGTGTGTGCGCGCGCGTGTGTGTGTGTGTGTGTGTGTGTGTGTGTATGTGTGTATGTTAGAATGAACGATGAAGGAATTCGTAGTGCATCGCAAGTGCTCCTCACAACTCCTTCTCAGATCAGAAAGCTGACTATCGACAGTGAGAATAGACACTTGTTACAAAACATTTCCCCTGCATTGCTTCTCTCTATTGTTGCACTTGCTTGACCTGCACACAGCAACCTCATTTAAAATCAACCAAGTGAAAACATATGGACTATACTTACTGTTCGTAAATCACTTAATTGCTGCACTCCTTACTTCTGAACAGGCACAGACTGGAAGACATCAGGCTGCTAATGCTTTGTGTCTGACCACAGCCACTAATAGTAACAGCAATAATAACAATAAAAATAATAATAATAAAACTAGGTACAGCACTCTAGTAACCTTTATGTAGTTCTTTCGAAATTGATTTAGTTTCGTGACATAAACAGTATCGAGTCTTTTAGTTTTTAACCCTCAGAAAATTTCATTTTTCCCCTCACGGGTAATTAAACCCAGAATGATAAACACTGACAGAGACAAAAACCAGTTTTTGTTCTGAACAGATTTATAAGAAGACTGCACTGACGTATAGTAACTGACAAACGAATTTAAGAGCAATAATGCTCTTGTTACATAAAATACTTCATACCCTTTATTCGCACGAAGTAATGGCCGCTATCGACAGGGGATCTCAAGTTGATTCCGTATTTCTAGATTTCTGGAAAGCTTTTGACACCGTTCCTCACAAGCGACTTCTAATCAAGCTGTGAGCCTATGGGGTATCGTCTCAGTTGTGCGACTGGATTCGTGATTTCCTGTCAGGAAGGTCACAGTTCGTAGTAATAGACGGCATATCATCGAGTAAAACTGAAGTGATATCAGGTGTTCCCCTGGGAAGCGTCCTGGGACCTCTGCTGTTCCTGATCTATATAAATGACCTGAGTGACAATCTGAGCAGTTCTCTTAGGTTGTTCGCAGATGATGCTGTAATTTACCGTCTAGTAAGGTCATCCGAAGACCAGTATCAGTTGCAAAGTGATTTAGGAAAGAATGCTGTATGGTGCGGCAGGTGGCAGTTGACGCTGAATAACGAAAAGTGTGAGGTGATCCACATGAGTTCCAAAAGAAATCCGTTGGAATTCGATTATTCGATAAATAGTACAATTCTCAAGGCTATCAATTCAACTAACTACCTGGGTGTTAACATTACGAACAACTTCTGTTGGAAAGACCACATAGATAATATTGTGGGGAAGGCGAGCCAAAGGTTGCGTTTCATTGGCAGGACACTTAGAGGATGCAACACGTCCACTAAAGAGACAGCTTACACTACACTCGTTCGTCCTCTGTTAGAATATTGTTGCGCGGTGTGGGATCCTTACCAGGTGGGATTGACGGAGGACATCGAAAGGGTGCAAGAAAGGGCAGCTCGTTTTGTATTATCACGTAATAGGGGAGAGAGTGTGGCAGATATGATACGCGAATTGGGATGGAAGTCATTACAGCAAAGACGTTTTTCGTCGCGGCGAGATCTATTTACGAAATTTCAGTCACCAACTTTCTCTTCCGAATGCGAAAATATTTTGTTGATCCCACCCTACATAGGTAGGAATGAACATCAAAATAAAATAAGAGAAATCAGAGCTCGAACAGAAAGGTTTAGGTGTTCGTTTTTCCCGCGCACTGTTCGGGAATGGAATGGTAGAGAGATAGTATGATTGTGGTTCGATGAGCCCTCTGCCAAGCACTTAAATGTGAATTGCAGAGTAGTCATGTAGATGTATATGTAGATGAAGAAATTAAAGACACTTAAACGGAAATATCCAGTAAAACCATAAGTACATGGAGAAACACGATACACGTCAGTAAAGACTGCAAGAGATAAAGAGTCTCTGGAGTGCATCAGACTAACAAGAGGACCATCAGACCTGTTTATTACGGATTTTCACGGATGTTATGTACGTTGTAGAGCGACATGTCCTGGGTACCTCCATAGCGGCTTTTCATGCGACGGCCCCTAATTTCCGAGAAAATCGATATGGAAGTTTTATGCGTAATCCTACACCTGTAACGTTAGCGCTGTTCCGAGCAAGCCAGCATCCCACAGTGGCTAAGGTTCACGGCTATAGTTCATGCAGGATACCGTGGCCGATGCACAGTGACCAGTTTTCGTCCAAAGCTCTGAGCGAGATCACTCATTTGCTCGGAAGGGGAGGACGGTAAGTTTTCCACCTTTCGGTTAGTCATCGATGGCTGAATCGAAGCGCGGAGTCTGCAGTCTTTCTCAAACGGTTTTACATAAATTATTTGGTAAAAAAAATTAACTTTTGTGTTACTTATGGCTTTACATGTCAGTTTCATGATGATTCACCTACCATTTCGTTAATAGTCATAGTTAATGTGATATTCACGTGAAAGTAAATTCGGTTCAAATGGTTCGAATGGCTCTAAACACTATGGGACTTAACATCTGAGGTCATCAGTCCACTAGACTTAGAATACTTAAGCCCAACTGACCTAAGGACATCACACACATCTATGCCCGAGGCAGGATTCGAACCTGCGACCGTAGCAGCAGCGTGGTTCCGGACTAAAGCGCCTAGAACCGCTCGGTCACAGCGGCCGACTGCGAAATTCGGAAACGTATGCAATGAAAAATAGAGGTCGCTATGATTTCGCGTTTGATGCGTTTTACATAATCTGTTACCGCATATGAAATTTAGGTAACATATTGAATTTTTCTTTAGAGTTGGGTGGAGGTACCTGTCTGTCGCCAGTCTAGAGAAAATCGATCTGACGACCTGATATAGCACACTCATGAGCGATTGGGTCGCACCAGTGATAAGGCCAGAGTGAAATATCACAACATTCCTCATATTTCATAAATGGTTCAGATATCGAAATAAGATTTTGGCAAACGATAGCACTGTATATCGTTATTAGGTAAAACTTCATTATCTACTGTGCCGTTCTACTAACCATAGACTTTTTCGATGAAAGAGTGTAATTTTTAAGGGCCATCGATAGCTCGTGAAACAAGAAGTGCTATGGGTTTTGGAACAACATATGTGAAGACATTACACGTTTTTTTGTAGTGAGGATGTGCTTTTTATGAGCTACTGACTTTACCATTCCTCAGTTCCTCACTTAATAATCCACTGTTTCACAATTCTCTCGCAACTGCGTCTGCAAAACATGTTAGTGAGCTGATATTGTATAAACTCTGCTGTGCTTTGGCAAAAGAAGCAAATTTTGACATGGCAACCAGAGAAATGTGTAGGTTTTACCCAAAATTCGCCATTCGTGATGCTTCTCTGGAAGTAATAAATGGTCAACTAACCAGCCGAAAATAAATCACTGCATTTTCGACTGACGAAAGCAGAGGTGACAGATCTTTCTGCATAGTCACTTCGCAAATGCGGGCGTGGAGGGGCCCCGCTTAATATTTACAGAAAATGTGGGCGTAGGTCTCATTTTAGAACGGCACTTCTCTCCAGCGCTCGATGTTTCCCTCACCACTGCCTCTCTCCCCTCACTTCCCCAGCCGATTGCGCATATAGCGACCACGGCATTTTGCGCGCACTATACCAAGCCAGCTCATCCGGCTAGCTGTGCGGTCTAACGCGCTGCTTCCCTAGCGAGAAGGCGCGCCGGTCCCCGGCACGAATCCGCCCGGCGGATTAGTGTCGAGGTCCGCTGTGCCGGCCCGCCTGTGGATAGTTTTTATGGCGGTTTTCCATCTGCCACGGCGAACGCGGACTGTTTCCCCTTATTCCGCCTCAGTTACAGTATGTCGGCGATTGCTGCGCAAACACTGTCTCCGCGTACGTGTACACCATAATTACTCTACCACGCCAACATTGGGGTTAAACTCCTTTGCAATGAGCCATCCCGGGGTGAGGGGGTCCACTGGGGGCCGAACCGCACAATAACCCTGGGTTCGGTATGGGGCGGCGGTGGGGTGAATGGGTGAATGGACTGCTGTAGCCTGTTGGGTGGTTGTGTACCACTGAGGGCTACGGCGGGGACGAAGCCTCTCCGTCGTTTCTAGGTTCCCAGTTCAATACACACATACCACGCTACTTTTTTTTCACACTCATAGCACAGAATGTGTCATTAAATAGTACGTCATGGAAAATTATTCAAAAAGTAGTAGTAACTTCATTAATTAATGCATTTCTGCAGATGCATACTCCGTTTGTTACAGAATTGTCTTAGGCTATCAATGGCACCACTTGCTGTGCTAGCACAGAATTTTGGATGATACTTGTCGTATAAAAATTTAAACATCCTGTTTTTCCGGTATCGCTCCCTAAAAATGCGTGTGCTACAAGACAGTAGCTGTCATTCACTGTGCGTGGTGCACTTTCAATGTGTGTTTCGGTTACTTCCACGACAAATACCGTCTGGAATTCTGTGCTGTCACAGCAAGTGATGCAAGCCATAGCGAGTAAGACAATTCTGTAACACATCTGAAGAAACACTACTGTAATCATCAATTTAGTAATGAAATTACTACGACGGAAAAGGCTGTTATGAAGAATGTTGGGTGACATACAAAATTTAATGATATTCTGTACGACTAAATTGATAAAAAAAGTTATCCAGCTAGGATATGAACCGTTATCTTCAAAAGTAGCAGCTGCGCTAGGCTCCCCTGGTCGAAACGTAACTACCGTTAAGTGTATAGCAGGTACGCATATAACTTGGGGCAACATCGATTTTCTCGGAAACTATGGGCCGTCACATGATAGGCCACTAGCCAGATGTTCAGAACAGGTCCGTCTACAACGTACCTAAGACCAAAATCCGTGATTGACATGTCTGATGGTCTCCTTGTAAGAGGCACATATGCCAAAGTTGCCACTACATGGACCCGAAACAAGTCACGCGATGTTGAAACAATCGACGATAACAGGTGCCTAGTCTGGAACCGCGTGGCCACTACGGTCGCAGGTTCGAATCCTGCCTCGGGCATGGATGTGTGTGATGTCCTTAGCTTAGTTAGGTTTAAGTAGTTCTAAGTTATAGGGGATTGATTACCATAGATGTTAAGTACCATAGTGCTCAGAGCCATTTGAAACATGTTTTTTTTTTTTTAACAGGTGCCTAATGTTTCAAATTTTTTAAATAGCATATAAGAGTTCATCAAAAATACCAATAGCCAGAATTATGCAAAATGAAAAATTATATTGGACAATACAACGGCAAATATTAGGTACACTTCTGTACGAAACGATTATAATGTAATAAATGACAAAGAGAGCGGTTAACGATATCTCAGAGTCTACTCTGAGGAAATAAGGAGCTCAACTTAAAACGTTTCTGAGTAACAGCTTTGTACCATTAAAAAAATTTTGCTACATAATTGCTATGGATGTTGTTGACCGCAATATTTTTAATGAAATTAATTTCAGCTTAGAGATTTTCACAAGACAAAGGAGAAGAATCGGCTTTTTGTGAGAATGAGAGTGTGTTGAAGAGGAGGACACTATGTGACCAGATGACTGTTAATGTTAAAGCCAAATAATTTAGCTGACGGCATTAGTTTTTGAACTCACGTGTGAAAGTAACTTTTTCTTGAAGGGGGCTGAAAATTTTGAATAGGTGATCAGTGCCATTATTAGACCGTCAGTAAATAATCAAAATGTCGCCTGAATATCTGAGGTATGAGAGAACACTAAAAGTGGCAGCTGAAATTTTTAAAATTTTTTTTCTTCAAAGGAATTTATGAATATGTCTGCAAGGATAGCAGCTAATGGATTGCCCACTGCAAGACTGTCTCATTATTGATACAGCTGCCCATTGAAATGGAAATAATTATGTTTACCTACAGTTTGAATTAAATTCTTAAGGTCAATAGTATGCTCATCAGAAACCTCTTTTTTTAAAGATATGTAAATTTTTGTTTACAATATCCAAAGTTGCTTGCCCAGATACTTTTGTGTAATAATTTGTAATATAAAAAAAGTCTCTTTATATTTTGATCGCAATGTAAGGCTTTTATTTTACTAAAGAGAATTTGATTGTTAGAACCTGTATAATTATTCTGAAAAAATTTTAAGTTATTGTGAAGAACCTTCACTATGATGCGATATTGAACAATATGAACAGTGCTTATACCCCTTTCATAGCAGTCATTTATTACCCTGAATAACTGGTATTTCATGTTGTTATCTACATTTTTCAGCAGTTCATCAGGAATGTTGTAAGACCTCACTTTTGTTTGAAATAGTTACCCTGACCCAGAAAAATAATTAAGGGCCAGACACACCTTTAAGACCCATACTGAAATTACTGTGCCCAAATGAATGACTAACATGAAGGATTTATGGCCCTAGCTGCGGATTTTAAAGTGGAGAACTCATCATATCAAATATGATATTAAGTGAAGGTGTTAACAGAAACAGATTACAAACATATAACGCATCTGACTAGGAAAGAACTTCAATTGTTATTACAAATCTGCTCTGCACTAATTACAACAAGTGAACCTTCTGGTTACCAACGTTATTTGTAGGTGAACGGAAACATGCCCTTTAGACACAACTGACGTTCAGAAACGACTCGCGAGCTTCTAATTCAATGAATGTAGTGACTGTTGGCGTGACAGTTAGATTGAGAAACAAACGCATCCACTAAAGCGATGCTCGACTTGAGACGGATAACAGCAATGATGTGACTAAATCTGGACTAAGGTCTGTCCTATGATGCAGGGTTGCTAATAATGCTCCCTGTGAATAAACAGCGTGAGACATGCAGAAGGCCGCCGACGTGCCTGTGTGTCTGAAGCACTGGCCGAGGATCGTAATTCCTGTGATACGAACTCTAGACTCTGACCAGGTGCTTCTGTGGAGAGCGCAGCTCACAACAGTTTGTTCTCGTCTCCATCTCCGGATGAGCACCTAGATCTATCATCGTCTCTCTCTCTGAACTAACTCCAAATTTTGTAGCTGAATCGTACAGCCTGCTCTTTCCTCTCCGACGTACAGTAAATTATTATTATTAGTATTATTCTCGTCTCAGAAACATACATAAAACATAGTTTATACAGTTATTGACAGAATCAACTCATTTTAAATAATCTTTGACCAGAATTTGACCACTTGCAGTGCATATTCCGTTGCCTGGTGAAGGTCAACTTCTGTGCAGTTGGCTTGACGCAGTCGACACTGAAGAATATGCTGATAAGTCTCTTCTTCTCTACAGTCGCAATGGGTTTTATTTTCTTCAGTGTCTCCCCATTTTGTCAAGTTAACTCGTGATTTGCCCACTCCAGACCTCAGTCTCTTCAAGGACTTCCAGACTGGCTAATTCTCATTATGACCAGCAGGTAAAGATTCTGAGAAACTTTTCCAGCCACGAGGTTGGGATGTCTCATCCCTCCGTAGTAGCAGCCTGGCTTCTTCATCAATAGGTGGTAGTTTCTCTGATGTTCTGAGGAATTTTTTCCTTGACCTTAGCCGTTGTGGGTATGGTTGTTGCTCATGCATGGAATGCATTTTTTCCTGCTCCAGTTTCGTTCTGTCCCTGTTTGCTGATATTTCTTTTCGGACAGGAGATGGTGCAATTCCTGCAAGGTGGTAGAGTCATTCGACTGGAGTTGACTTCAAGCAGCCTGTTATAATCGTGCATGTGTCGTTTACGGCAGTACCCACCTATTTGGTATGTGTTGACTTATACCAAACAAAACGTGCATAACCTGCAGCAGAGTAGCATAATGCCATTGCAGAAGTTCGTATGGATTTAGCTTGCCTGCCACACTGTGACCCGGCCAGTTTTCACAGTAGGTTGTTCCTGGTGGAGACTTTTGATTTGAAAATCATGCAGTGTTTTTCGAACGTTAGATATCCGTTGAGTGTTGTTCCTAGGTAGTTTGGAGTGTCACAGTGTCCCAATTTAACCCCTAACCATTCTATTTTTATCTTCAGGTGGTTTCCCTATTTATTAGATGGAAAACACACACTTGTGTCTTTGATGGGTTTGGTTTAAGTTGGTTTATCCTGTAGTATTTTGAAAGACCTTCAACATCACTCTTCTACATCTACATCTACGTACATACTCCGCAAGACACCTGACGGTGTGTGGCGGTACCTTGAGTGCCTCTATCAGTTCTCCCTTCTATTCCAGTCTCGTATTGTTCGTGCAAAGAAGGATTGTCGGTATGCCTCTGTGTGGGCTCTAATCTCTGATTTTATCCTCATGGTCTCTTCGCGAGATATGCGTAGGAGGGAACAATATACTGCTTGACTCCTCGGTGGAGGTATGTTCTCGAAACTTCAACAAAAGCCCGTACCGAGCTACTGAGCGTCTCTCCTGCAGAGTCTTCCACTGCAGTTTATCTATCACCTCCGTAACGCTTTCGCGATTGCTAAATGATCCTGTAACGAAGCGCGCTGCTCTCCGTTGGATCTTCTCTATCTCTTCTATCAACCCTATCTGGTACGGATTCCACACTGCTGAGCAGTATTCAAGCAGTGGGCGAACAAGCGTACTGTAACCTACTTCCTTTATTTTCTGATTGCATTTCCTTAGGATTCTTCCAATGAATCTCAGTCTGGTAACTGCTTTACCGACGATCAACTTTATATGATCATTCCATTTTAAATCACTCCTAATGCGTACTCACAGATAATTTATGGAATTAACTGCTTCCAGTTGCTCACCTTCTATTTTGTAGTTAAATGATAAGGGATCTATCTTTCTATGTATTCGCAGCACATTACACTGGTCTGAATGGAGATTCAATTGCCATTCCCTGCACCATGCGTCGATTCGCTGCAGATCCTCCTGCATTTCAGTACAATTTTCCATTGCTACAACCTCTCGATACACCACAGCATCATCTGCAAAAAGCCTCAGTGAACTTCCGATGACATCCACAAGGTCATTTATGTATATTGTGAATAGCAACGGTCCTGTGACACTCCCCTGTGGCACACCTGAAATCACTCTTACTTCGGAAGACTTCTCTCCATTGAGAATGACATGCTGCGTTCTGTTATCTAGGAACTCTTCAATCTGCAAAAAGCCTCAGTGAACTTCCGATGACATCCACAAGGTCATTTATGTATATTGTGAATAGCAACGGTCCTGTGACACTCCCCTGTGGCACACCTGAAATCACTCTTACTTCGGAAGACTTCTCTCCATTGAGAATGACATGCTGCGTTCTGTTATCTAGGAACTCTTCAATCCAATCACACAATTGGTCTGATAGTCCATATGCTCTTACTTTGTTCATTAAACGACTGTGGGGAACTGTATCGAACGCCTTGCGGAAGTCGAGAAACACGGCATCTACCTGTGAACCCGTGTCTGTGGCCCTCTGAGTCTCGTGGACGAATAGCGCGAGCTGGGTTTCACACGACCGTCTTTTTCGAAACCCATGCTGATTCCTACAGACTCGATTTCTAGGCTCCAAAAAAGTCATTATACTCGAACATAATACGTGTTCCAAAATTCTAGAGCTGACTCTTTAGGGTGAAATCTATTGAATCGAAGTTTGTGCTTTGGGTTGCAGAGCGAGATCATCAGTATACAAGAAACTCCTGCAGTTCCTGCAGTTGGAGACTATGGGTAGGTGATTAGTATATATATTGACCACAACTGGAGCCAACACATTTCCCTGAGGAAGGCCATTTTTCTATAGCTTCCATTGGCTGCACTGTCCTTGGAGATTAATGAAGAATCTTCGGTTCTGCAGGAGATTGGCGAAGAGCTTGGAATCCTTGGTTAGGTGGTAGACCTTGTTTAATAGTAATTTGTGGTGTCGTACACTACTGTCAAGTCCACGACCACCACTCCTGTCGCCTTATGGACTTCAAACCCATCTTCTATGAACTGTGTAACACTGAGAAACTGTCCTGTGCAGCTTTTTCCAGGGTAAAATCCAGCTTGCTGAATACAACACATGGTCACCAGTCACTGAATAGGGACACTCAGTTTCCCAATCGCATGATAGCTTCTTCTATAAATATCATGCGAAGAAAAACGCTTTGCATTAAAACTCAAATGACTTCCTGATCCACCCATCTTTTTCAAACAACTACTGCTTATGCTCCGGCTTTTTGACATCACAACCATTTCTACTGATCGCGCGTTTTTGGGCCCTGTAACTATCCTTGCACTAGAGGATCTCAGAAAGTAAAAAACTACACCTGATGCTAGGCCTTCATTTTTCGGATTTTTTGTGTGTGTACAGTTTAGCATTGTTATCTGCTGACGGCAGTCTTCAGAGCACTGGCTGCCCACTGATAGAGTTCCTCCCTTTCCCAGTGTTCAGCCACTGGCTGGGGTGAGTCATAAACGGTCCTCAGGGCTTGCCTGGTGAGACCACCTCCACAAAAACAACGTCTGACACTACCTGTGTGTGAGAATGGCAGAGGTCATGTTGGCTGCTCAGTACCACTTTTTTCGCCACGTCGGACAGTGCCTTGTCTATTCCAGATCCAGTGTGTGCCCTGTTCCCACGTACTCCCAGAAGGTAAAAAGAAAAAAAAGACCTGCACCATGTTAAATGTAGTTAAGATACGAAGTTAGTCAGAAGTCAGTAGGTACAGTCACTGTAGTCTAATGCACTTTTACAAAACATTATTATCATATCCCAGCTCCTCATTATCCTCTAAGTAGAGTGTGATTCTCACATTAAATGAAAAAGGACATGCCAAATGGCCTGCCATTTTTCATAACATCCCCGAGGAATTAAATTTTGTACCGGAGGTGACCCTTTCAAGGTAGGTAAAGGGGGCAGCAATAAGCAAAATTTACTGCCTACAATGTACCTGATTCAGATAGAATATTAAGTTTGTCCAATCGACAACCAACATCAATAACTGTCAGTAGGGGAGAATAAGTAATGCTGTCGACCATAACATGTAAATAATGACCAAGTGAGAGAGACAATCACATACATTCTCGAGGAAACCACCCTAACCTGTACTTAATCCTGGCTTGAATTCAGATGGTAAAAGATAGATCAGTTACTGAATGTTCAAATAAAAATAAGGATTCTGTCACCAGCTGCTCAACACAAAATTCTCTTTCCCAAGATGAGAGTCATTTACATTTTCAACTTATGTCTGTTACTGCAGTGGTTCGTTGTTCACCCGTTACATAACAGGATAGCATGTAGTGACAGAAGGTCCACTCGTACCAAATACCCTACAAGAATATTTATATAGTTACTCAAAAGTGTACAGAGGGTATATGGCGTCCACTGATGTATGTGTAAATTATGGTATGAATACAGCTTTAGCAAAATGCGGGGACATTCTACAGACGGAATCATCGATAAGTATAACAAGAGACACATATGAAGAACAGTATGTTAGCGCACAATGATGTATAAAGCAAGTTAGACAACATCGACATAAACACAAAACAAATAAATGATTCTGTTTGTGTGCTTAGTATTAACTACGTTTTCATGTACAGGAGAAGTGTAATTTTCTTATTAAATGTGATTTTAATCATAGCATACAAGAAAGCAAGTTCCAGTTTACTAAAGTAGTTTGTCTGTGAAAAGCATTGTGTGTGAGTGTACTAAGCCTAATGTGAACAAGGCAAAATAGATATCAAACGTTATGCGATACTGGATCCTTAAAAAACATGTGATTATGCGGTAGCTCAAAATAGATTGCAAGACAAGTGAGAAATGCGAATTGTGCAAATGCCATATAGAACAAGTACAAGATGAAAGAATAGAACATAGTCATTGACATAATGGCCCATCATGATAATATCAAAACAACACTCAATTACCACGCCAATAACCAAAGAGATGTGGAGCAGAATCCACAAAACCATAAACCTGAAGCTGAAAAATGAGTTTCCGATATTGAGGCGATCAAGGCAGGGTCCGCCCAATATATGCACATCCCTGCCTGTATTTGAAATGCTTACGTTGACCCGCAAAATTAATTAAGCGGACACACTTTTAAGACCCAAGATGAAAATACTGTGTGGGACAGAATGTCTAATACGAGGAATTTATGGCCCAAGCTGTGGATCCTAAAGTAGAGAATTGCATAATATTATATATAGGGTGATTCTAAAAGAATACCACAACTTTAGCAATTTAAAACTCTGCAACGACAAAAGGCAGAGCTAAGCACTATCTGTCGGCGAATTAAGGGAGCTATAAAGTTTCATTTAGTTGTACATTTGTTCGCCATTTCAGCCAATAAAGTTTTTGGTCCCTTTTTCTTCGAAGGTGCTACTGTAACTGGACTACAGTATCTGGAGATGTTAGAGAATTGGCTGTTCCCTCAGCTCGAACAAGAAGCACAACAATTCATATTTCAGCAGGATGGAGCACCACCACATTGGCACTTATCTGTCCGTAACTACCTGAACGTCAACTACCCGAGGCGATGGATCGGCCGCCAGGCAGCCCGTGACAGAGCACGTCATCACTGGCCTCCAAGAAGCCCTGATCTTACCCCCTGCGATTTTTTCTTATGGGGGTATGTTAAGGATATGGTGTTTCGGCCACCTCTCCCAGCCACCATTGATGATTTTAAACGAGAAATAACAGCAGCTATCCAATCTGTTACGCCTGATATGCTACAGAGAGTGTGGAACGAGTTGGAGTATCCGGTTGATATTGCTCGTGTGTCTGGAGGGGGCCATATTGAACATCTCTGAATTTGTTTTTGAGTGAAAAAAACCTTTTGAAATACTCTTTGTAATGATGTATAGCAGAAGGTTATATTATGTTTCTTTCATTAAATACACATTTTTAAAGTTGTGGTATTCTTTTTGAATCACCCTGTATAATATCAAGTGTGTCGAACAAACACCAAATTTTTTAGCTGAATCGTACAGTCTGCTCCTTCCTTCCTGACATACATGATATGAGCACCAGTCGCTGAAAAAGAACACTTACCCAGTCAATGGCACTCTTATCAAGAAAAACGCATTGTGTAAACCTCCACTGATTTTCTGATCCACCTCTCTTTTTCAGAGAACTACTGCTTGTGCTCCAATTTCCTGATGTCACAAGCATTTTAACCAGTCGTGTGTTTTCGCGTCCAGTAACTAGCCTTGCATCAGAGATGCTCAGAAAGTATAAAACTGTACCTGAGTCTAGGCCCTTATTTTTTAGCATGGCGTGTTTCCTTAGGAAAGTGCAGCATTGTTATCTGCTGAATGCACTCTTCAGAACATGGGGGAGCGCCGATGACCCATTGATATACTTCCTCCCCTCGCCACTGTTCGGCAGGTAGCCTAGAGACCATACGTAAATGCACGATATCAGCGGTTCCCGGGCTCGCCCGGTCAGACTACATTCACAGAGACAACATCGAATGCTAGCTGACGATACAAACGCCACAGCCCCGCTGGCTGCTCAGCTCCGCTTTTTCGTTACGTTGGATACTGCCTTACCTTTCCCAGATCCGGAGTGCTCCCTGTTCCCATGCACTCAGAAAGTTGAGATATGAATTTAGTTAGAAGTCAGTACATACAGTCACTGCAGTACAGTTCGCCTATATAAAACATTATTACTATATTCCGCCCACTCATGATCCTCTAAGTAGAGTGTGGTTCCCATATTAAATGAAAAGGGGCATGCTAAGTGGCTTGCCGATTTTCAATACCATCAAAACCAGTTACTCTCCCTTCTTTGAGACTCCAAAAGGCATGTTCAAGTTTATGTCTAAATATGGGACGACCGTGCACTTCTCTTTCACACTCATTTATGTCTTCAATTAGATTACTTTCATTCTTGACGTCCTTATCATCGTGCAGTCTTCTATGCATTATTTCCAGTGAATGCATTACATCATCATAGACTATAAGTAATATTTCCTCTTTATCTTCAACTATTGGTAATTTCGTTTTAGGTATGTACTGAAGACCTCTGACTTCCTTACAATTTTGGTCCTGCTCCTTTCAGCAATGATTTTGATACATTTGTCTTTTTCTTCTCTGCATTTGGTTGTGGTGTGATTTTTAGTTGTTTTGTGTCATCTACGTTGTTTTCCGTCCTGAGCTTATTCCTTTCCTCAACTAGGTTTGGTACGTCTTCTGTCACCGAAGCTTTTCTGGGGCCCAGTTTTCTTTTCCCTTGAACCTCATTTGCTGCTTCGATTATCACCAACTTAATATTATTTCACTGCACTGGCTCAACACTTCTACTAGCTATTTTATTTGTACGTTCTTCAATAACCGTCTTTATTGCTTCTTCTTTCAATTCTTATACTGTGAATTTCTTTTTACAAATCTCTTGGTTGTTTTAAATCTAATGTTGCACGTGGCTAACACTAGTGTATATTCACAATCTATGTCTGGACCTGGATAGCTGTGGCATGATTTTATCTGTATCCTGTACTCGTGCTTCATTAGTGTGTAATCCGACCGAAATTGTCTTTTGTCTGGTGCCTCCGGAGTGTACCTTCTTCTGAGAAGAACTTCAAATAATGTATTTATGATAAGCATATCACTGTGATTGAAGAAATCTATCAATTTTCACGTCTTTCATTTGTTTCCCCCAAACCAAAATTGTCTGTCCTATTGTCTGTATGGGATCTTCCTATGTCATTAAAGTCACCCATTCCTGTAATATTATCTTTTTTCTTTAGTTAGTTTCAGTAGCTCTTCAGGAGCTTCATACATAGTCTCCATCTCTTCAAAGTCGTGAGTCGATGTTGGGAAACATATTTGAACTATTTTCAGGTCCACAGATGCACTGCTTATTTTTGCCATCATTAACCGATCACTCATACGTTAACTATTGCAAAATTGTTTGACCATTTTCCTCTTATTACAACTGGCACTCCGTGCTTTCCTCTTTCCTCACCACCCTATACATTACTGTAAACTCATCAATGTAGAAATTTCCATTTCTCTCCCATCTTATCTGACATAGTCCTTATGTATCTGTCTTATCCTTCCTCACCTGGTGTCTCACTGCATCCAGTTTTCCCACTTATAGTAGCGTTTGCACATTCCATGTTCTTATCTCCATTGCGGTTTTAGAGGGATTTCGCTTGATGGTGACCTGAGATGCCTTTCCTGCCAGATCTTGCTTCCGTGTCTCATGATTGGTTGCCAATTCCTCATTAATATCAAATTCCATGGTTGCATTCTACTTGGGATATCCTTCAGATTTGTAATAGTGTGGTTTCCCGTTGACTACCCTATTCTATGCTGTTGATCAAGATGCTTTGGTTCATCCACGTTTAGGGGCGATTTCTCACTCCAAGGACGAAAGAGCGCCCTGACCACGTCCTCAGAGCAGACGGCTGGCGAGACTGGGAGGAGCCTTTTACGGCAGGCAGAGGTTACTATGGGTGAATTCTAACCTGCAAGTGTTCTATTACAATGGGCTCCAAATTAATCACAGTTATGATCACTGCAGAACAGAACACAATTTCTAGTATAAATATTGGGAAATATGGATGTTCCAGAGCTTAAAACTGGTTAATACTAATTAAATTTTTATGACTGAAATCCGGCACTGTAAGACCGTTTCGTTGCACAAGCGTAGTAGCACCCTCAGGACTGGTAACGTTCCCTGTGTGACTGAAGACGACTTCCGGTACAGTCAACACTAAATCTTCTATAGACGAAATGTCTTTCAAAGATGAAAAATCGTTGACGTCCACTTAGCTGGTGTGTCTGTGATTAAAATGCTCAGTTTATCGAAATTATCCTGGCTTCTGCAACCGGAGGTAAATTGCTAAACCTGGACCAACAGTGTCAGTTAAACACGAAAAATTTCGGAAGGGCAAGATGGGAAGCGAACATAAAAGACAATCAGACAATACGTGAGCAAAAACATGAAAACAAGTAGTGAAAACTTTACTTTGTATTGAAATTTTAAGTGTTTCAAACACGGTGTTGATGTAAACAAAGGCGGCCGGTGTGGCCGTGCGGTTCTAGGCGCTTCAGTCTGGAACAGCGTGACCGCTACGGTTCCAGGTTCGAATCCTGCCTCGGGCATGGATGTGTGTGATGTCCTTAGGTTAGTTAGGATTAAGTAGTTCTAAGTTCTAGGGGATTGATGACCACAGATGTTACGTCCCATAATGCTCAGAGCCATTTGAACCATTTGATGTAAACAAAGCAGAGGCAACTATCTTATTTTATTTTATTTTAAACGGTAAGGTGATTCTCGACCATCTGGCTGTTCCCCAAGTCTAAAGAAGTGTCTGTCTGTCTATTCGGTGTTGGCGTTCATCCTTGCTGCAACATCCCAGATGAGGTACTATCTATTTCCTCAAGTTCCATCTAATTATCTACAGTATGATATGTTAATTGTTCTTACTATATGATCAACCCAACACAGCCTTCTCGTTTTTAACGCTATCACAAGGTTATGGTGTTTTTACAAATCTAGTAGCTCGTTACTTCTTCTAATCCTCCAATCTCTAGTATCTTCGTTGATCACAGGTGAAAAATATTTTTTCTGATATTTCTTTTTCGACTGTTACAAGCGAAGAATTCCAACATTTTCTTTTCGAGTGGTAACAGTTTTTCCTCATTTCCTCCTTCGCTGGCCACAGCGTGCCGAACTTGGCGCACCCTCTCTCGGCTTTGCTCTGTTCTTCGGAACAGCTGGAAGTTTATCCAGTAATGGGATGTGGCATTTGTCGTTCGGCACAACTATCTTCAGTCCGACAGAATCGTGGTCTCAGCGCTCTTTACCTTCTGCTGTTTGTTTGTAGTGTGAAGGACGTTCACACGATCAGTGGCTGTTTATATAAAAAGTGGCAGTCTAGCTCTCTACCGTACAAGCGTTTAAAAATCAACAGGAATGGCAGAAGAGAGGTACGAGAAGTCTCAATATATACTGTGCAGTAGCATAAGCGATGGGTGCTGGAAATTTGCTATGAAATGACATTACAGTACCATGCAGAAAGAACTGAAAGGGCTTCTTGATAGTGAAAGAGCAAAAAATTACAACGATCAAATCGCTGCTTGCGCTATTTCCCACACATATTTACGATCCAGACTTCTTCTAGCAGCGGTGGAGCATGTCGTGGGATACATTCTATTTATATTTTTATTAAAAATGAATCTCCTCCAGCTGTACTTAAGATTTCACATTTATTTGGCTACTAGTTTCGACGTTGCGTCAACGCCACCTTCAGGCACGTAGACTTAGATGATATCAATGGCTGAGTACTAGAAGTCTGCAGTGAGACCAATACGTGGAGTACGTATCGGTCTCTCACCGCGGGTTTTTATAACTGAGCCACACAGGAGTTTCATTTTTAATAAAACTATACCAGCTGATGTCCCACCATCATCCAATTTAAGTATGGATGTACGAAGACTTTCTGTTTAGGACAGCCATATTTGGTGTATCTCTTGGGTGCATCATCAGGTTACAAGGTTGGGTCACTGCTAATGATTATGCTGGATCGCAGGTGAGTGCACACTGTTCCCATCGTGAGACTGCTTTTACCAAGATGAAGATAACCCAGCTACACAGATGTTTGTCACAGTCACTAGAATAGACAATAGGTGGTCTGCCTTCATTCGCATTATATGCTTAGCATATTCATTCACAAAATCTGGTAGTTTATTGATCGAGAATAATAAACACCCAAGTAACTGCTATCAAGGACTCGCGTATGGGAACTGAACTTATCTGACTGCAGGGATTTTGACCTCCTCCCACACCTATCACTTTCAAAGTAACCCCCTTCCTTGCCCCCTCCCCTTCTATCACCCTCTTCTTGTAGACCATTTGTTCTGTTTACGTAGGATCTAATTTATTACCCTGGGCTGTTATCCTATTGGTTACAGGGCAGATGATGGTGTTTATTTAGGAGCCTTTGGCATGGGGCTGAGCTGATTCAAGTGCATTCATATATAACCCCCCTCCCCCATCTGTCACTTTCAAGATCACTCCTTCCTCTTCCCTCTCCCCTCCTCCTCCCCCACTCTTTGTAGGCCACTTTTGCTACATTTATAAAGGATCTAATTCATTAGCCTGGGCTAATGTTGGTGTTTATTTAGAATTTAGCTTGTTATTGAAATTACACTAATGGAGAAAGATCGCAACACAAAGAACGAGTTGTGTGACATAAATGAAAGTTGGTAGGAATGTTTCTATGTCTGAAAGATGACTTTTATTCTAATTTCGCGCCAGTCGCATAAGAGTGGCGCTAATAGCACCACTTTGAGGATGCAAATCAGATTTGCTTTAATTACACCCCGTAACGTTCGTGAGCTATAATTACCTTTGAAATTGGACGTGGTGAGTTAATGTCATTAAAGAGTGCCATTAAGGCGTCAAAGACTCCATTATCACCACCACACTGAGTTTTAGTTACTACACAGAAGTATCATCGAAAGAAAAGTAGTAGTATTAACTTACAACAATTTCTGTCATGAACAAGTAAGCGAGAACGGTAGATTCGAGCTTAGAGGAAAGTGGAACACGGAGTGCGAGCTAGTGAGCAGATGACACGAGCAGACGACAAAAAAGCGATTCACGACCGTCTGCAGTTCGTTAGGGGCTCAGCACAGTGGCAAAAAATAATGTTACTTAGACATCGATAGCTGACACATATGATATTATCTATAGCATTTTAATAACATATCGATATATTAGTTAACTATCGACTGTTCTGTGCAATTATTTCAAACGAAAAATAACTCACTAAGAATTTTTATTGATTAAAGATAACAATACAAGATACGCAAATTTTGTTTTGCTGTTTAGTCTGTTGTTTAAAATATAACGTTACAAGATATGAAAATTTTGTTTGATAAGAAGGCTGCAGGTGAAGTCGCCGGACAGCACAAATATTTAGTGACCGTTACAGGCAACATGCTATTATACACTCCTGGAAATTGAAATAAGAACACCGTGAATTCATTGTCCCAGGAAGGAGAAACTTTATTGACACATTCCTGGGGTCAGATACATCACATGATCACACTGACAGAACCACAGGCACATAGACACAGGCAACAGAGCATGCACAATGTCGGCACTAGTACAGTGTATATCCACCTTTCGCAGCAATGCAGGCTGCTATTCTCCCATGGAGACGATCGTAGAGATGCTGGATGTAGTCCTGTGGAACGGCTTGCCATGCCATTTCCACCTGGCGCCTCAGTTGGACCAGCGTTCGTGCTGGACGTGCAGACCGCGTGAGACGACGCTTCATCCAGTCCCAAACATGCTCAATGGGGGACAGATCCGGTGATCTTGCTGGCCAGGGTAGTTGACGTACACCTTCTAGAGCACGTTGGGTGGCACGGGATACATGCGGACGTGCATTGTCCTGTTGGAACAGCAAGTTCCCTTGCCGGTCTAGGAATGGTAAAACGATGGGTTCGATGACGGTTTGGATGCACCGTGCACTATTCAGTGTCCCCTCGACGATCACCAGTGGTGTACGGCCAGTGTAGGAGACCGCTCCCCACACCATGATGCCGGGTGTTGGCCCTGTGTGCCTCGGTCGTATGCAGTCCTGATTGTGGCGCTCACCTGCACGGCGCCAAACACGCATACGACCATCATTGGCACCAAGGCAGAAGCGACTCTCATCGCTGAAGACGACACGTCTCCATTCGTCCCTCCATTCACGCCTGTCGCGACACCACTGGAGGCGGGCTGCACGATGTTGGGGCGTGAGTGGAAGACGGCCTAACGGTGTGCGGGACCGTAGCCCAGCTTCATGGAGACGGTTGCGAATGGTCCTCGCCGATACCCCAGGAGCAACAGTGTCCCTAATTTGCTGGGAAGTGGCGGTGCGGTCCCCTACGGCACTGCGTAGGATCCTACGGTCTTGGCGTGCATCCGTGCGTCGCTGCGGTCCGGTCCCAGGTCGACGGGCACGTGCACCTTCCGCCGACCACTGGCGAAAACATCGATGTACTGTGGAGACCTCACGCCCCACGTGTTGAGCAATTCGGCGGTACGTCCACCCGGCCTCCCGCATGCCCACTATACGCCCTCGCTCAAAGTCCGTCAACTGCACATACGGTTCACGTCCACGTTGTCGCGGCATGCTACCAGTGTTAAAGACTGCGATGGAGCTCCGTATGCCACGGCAAACTGGCTGACACTGACGGCGGCGGTGCACAAATGCTGCGCAGCTAGCGCCATTCGACGGCCAACACCGCGGTTCCTGGTGTGTCCGCTGTGCCGTGCGTGTGATCATTGCTTGTACAGCCCTCTCGCAGTGTCCGGAGCAAGTATGGTGGGTCTGACACACCGGTGTCAATGTGTTCTTTTTTCCATTTCCAGGAGTGTATTTTGCCCAGTATTCTAATCCACAAGCATGCATGTCTATTACAGATTTTTCAGAATACTGACATGGGCCAATTATGGATTACTGGTGGAACGACATCGATGTTGGTCATTGGGCAAAAAAAAAAGTAAATCATCCGATTTCAGACTGGTAGACGTATCAGTAGACGTATTAATACTGCTCATGGATGCTGCTGTTTCAGGTATTGTTCTTGGTGTTGATGCGGTGATAGCAGCGTACTCTTTCTGAAGTAGTTGTTCTACGTTGTCTGCCTCTTGAAACGTCCTGAAACCAAGTTTTCTAAACCTAGAATCTAAAAACGTTGCAAGCATATTAGCAGTCCGTGCTTTAAATGGTTTCAGTCTTTCACTGACTGATTTAATCAACGAATCCAGAACATTTCGTGCTTCATTAGATGTTCAGGTGCTTTCCAAGTCTCAGAACTTTTCAGAAATATCTCGCACAAGAGGTATAATTAAGGAAGCAGTGACATATGACTTCTCTGAGACTGTTGTTGTTGCTACTTCCACAGATTCAAGAAGACCTATAATCTCTTGTATAGCTTAGTAATTTTCTGTCGTGAGAGAAGGTCGTGCTTTAGAACTTTCATTGATCGCAATCGCAAGCTCACTTCAAACTTCCAAAAGTCTTTTGAGCCTATAGTATGAGCTGTTCCATCACGGCGACACCTCCTGTATCAGTTTAAGTTCTTTTTTGTTTGCTGTTTTTTTTTAGCATTGCGCAGCTTGTCACTGGCTAGTGTACAGCTATGAAAGAAACAGCCTTCGTTTTCAGTAAAATTTCGGAAAATGATTCTACTTTCAAACAAACTTGTACTGTTAAGTTGATGCAGTGGGAAAACAGGGTGAATGTCGAAACTTTAAGATTTCAGGTGTTTTTTCATAACTGCAGCGTTGGCTGTAACCACTACTACTGTCTTATCACGAATATTGTATTCTAGTAAGATTTGGATGATGACCTGAAAAAAATGTAATGCTAAAATTAAGTGCCTATACGTCAGGAATTTTGCTTAATTTTCTAAACTTTTTTTCAACGTGTTCTTACGTGAAAAATTACTTTCATATATAAAAAGTAATTATTATAAAAATCGGGTCAATATATTACTTGTCGGTGATAAGTTGAGCTTCAGCATCTTAGAAACACGAGGAAAGCAGGAAAAGTAAAAGAAGAGGAAGGTCACCATGATGAATAGGTAGGCGAGAAGGGAAATGTTTACTGGTCTGTGTGATTTTCCTGGCTGTGGCCACCAGTATTTTATTTTGCTAAAAGTTCGCCTTGATGCAGCTTGATACACGTGAAATAGCATATGGTACAAAAGTGGAGTGAGGTACAAGCGAAAGTTGGTACAGCATGTTCCAGTCCCGTAGGAGAGTCCGCCAACTGCACTGAACTTGCTTCTGATTGCTAGAACTTGCTTCTGATTCGGTTGCTGGGCGCCAAAACACCTAACTTCTCTTATTTATTACTTATATACTTTTCGTTGTATTTAACTCAGTTTTTAGTATGACAATCTCTGATGGTTATCCTACGAGTCCATCGTTTTTGTTTATTAAATTTCGCTAGTTTTGAGAAACATAAGAGTAACGATATTGCAACCGAAGTGCTTCGGACATCTTCGGGTTGCTTTGGCACGCCTGGGAGACAAAGTACTTCGGCTACGGTAGTCACTCTGTTTCGGGCGTTCTTCAGAGCCGCCATGTAACTCTGTTTCGGGCGTTCTGAAGGATCGGATACGTATCTCTGTTTCGGACGTTCAGGAAGGACGGACATGTCGTATTCTATCTCGGAAGTTGGATAGAAAGTTACCGTACAATTAAGAAAGCAGCTATGTTGGGTGTTGTAAAAGACAGTGTAAAATGTGTGCGTATTTAAGTAATGTTGACCACTGTAGCCGAGCGGTTCTAGGCGCTTTAGTCCGGAACCACGCTGCTGCTACGGTCGCAGGTTCGAATCCTGCCTCGGGCATGGATGTGTGTGATGTCCTTAGGTTAGTTAGGTTTAAGTAGTTCTGAGTCTAGGGGACTGATGACCTCAGATGTTAAGTCCCATAGTGCTTAGAGCCATTTGAACCATTTAAGTAATAACCAAACAGGATACATTAATGAGAAGTGTCGCTTACCATCATTGTCAGTACCACAGATCTTGCCCTTTGTAGATACAGACACTAACCTGGGCAAGTGGCATCCCGTAAAAGAAAGCACAATCACAGGCTCGAGATGACAAAACAGCAGCCTCCGCCGAAGAAGATCTCACGACCGACGAGCTGTCTTCTGCGCTGCGGACACAACTTTAGAAGACGACAGGTTGGTGGAAAGAACGGTTAGAGACTCTTATTCAGTCTCTCCAGATCTCTCCAGCCTCCAGATCTGACTTCCAAAGGAAACATAATCTATATTTGCCATACAATGCTGCTACCTTAGGTGTGCATGTTTGCTTGATGAACTGCAGCAGATACAGTATAAACTGCACACGGGAGTAATAAGGTTTAGTGAAAGCGCATTGAAGAGACCAGGGGTGTTTCTCATTTGAGGTGACACTCAATACAAAACAATAGGGCCATCACTTCACTGTAATGCTACGCCTGCTACGTCACTGAGGTCGGCAGCACTCGTCATTTTAATGCAGTCGATATAGCTTGTGGAAATTTTCTTGGGAGTTTCGTCGTTCGCCGAGCGAAGGCACGGAGCGGTATAAAGAGCACAATAGTGGTGAAGGGTACGTAAAGGTGCGGGGAGAGACAGAATTTCTGGCAGCTTCACCCATCATACCGATGCATTCTTAAAATATACCCGAGCAGCTCAAAGTCTGTACTTGGCAGATCCTGATAGATATCGTTTCGCCGGCTTCACTGTAGTTGTAATACAACTGCTTCTATTACACAACAGCCGAGAGTTTTCCATTACCGCTGGAAAATTCCGATTCGATTAATACGGCCTATATTTACAACTTGCTTTGGTTAGCCTATTTGGCAAAAGATATGCATCAATATTTATGCCATTTTATAAGTACCGGAAGTTTTAATTCTGTTCCGATTCGCTAACACAATGTAAGCGATTCTGTATAAATCGCACACCAGAGCACGTTGTGTATATACTCGGAGGACAGTAACACAGTAATTGTGACTACACGACCAGCTAATTTTGCTACACTCTTTTAATTTTGGTGCAGACGGTGTTAGGTTCGCGTTCGTTTCTCACTTGTTACTCTGTTGTTATGCAAACTGGAAATGCATCTCTCAAGTGTAAACCGTGGGCGGTCCGCTATAAATGGCGCGCGGAAGTAATAACGTTTTGAGAAAGCGTATTATGGAGGCATCGGCGTTCGTACGTGTTGTTTATTTGCAGTAATGAACAAGAAAATAAATTAAACCTCTTGTAACGCAGTTATTAAGTGATTTCATAAGGTTCCCAGTGTCAGTAAACAGAGCACAAATGACATGTCTTCAGATTTCTACCGACAAAAGGGGCGCGTGTGGGGGGAGGTGAAGCTGCCGAGAGGAATTTTACAAGTTATACAGACTTCAATTGTAGAGACATGTACCGTTCATGAGAATGGACCGAAACTCAGACTGTCATTGACAAATTAAATAAGTTAATATTTTAAAACATATTACTTACATGTGCCGTAGGTTCTGCGTTGTGATGAACTGCAATTTTTGTCACTTTTAATATGAGTGAAACTAATTTTTCGTTCATTATAAAGTGGCAAGACAACGCCAGTATGCCTTCATTTGCGTTGCTTATGCACATGTGCGTTGTAACACTCAACAAATTACATGTTGTAAGAACTTTTTCTAATCTTTATTTTTGTCTCCTCGTGTATTTTTGGGATCAGTGAACATTTAAGTACGGTTTTATTTTGCAACTCGTATCTGCTGTCTGTGGCATGAACAAATGTTTTTAAACCTTGATTGTCGGAATTTCTGTACGGCAGCATACCGATAGCGACCATTTCTGCACAAAGAGGATCAAGTTCTGATTTTACTTTTGAAGTGGTACAACTGACTTGTGTTAGAATAATTTTTTAAACAGTTACAAGATTTTTTTTTTTTTTTTTTTGTTGCACCACTTGCACTTGATCCAGCTCTTAATTTGATTCCTCACCTTTCAGTCCTATTACTAATCTGTGGTTCTCTGCTTTTTCACCATGCTTTCATTTTAAGTGCTCTCTTAAATTAGTCTATTCCCTCAATGTTTATATTCATTACTGCAGATGGTACACTTCACAAACTGATTCTTATCCGCCACTTTCTTGAAAAAAATTCCACACAGATGATAGATTTTTGCGATTCATTTTCAAAATAATAACAAAAAACTCTATTTATGCACTTCTCACATAAACAAAATAATCTTGGAAGTGCGGGATTGCCTCGACCAACAGAGACTACCGGTGGCGCACGTGAAGTCCTGGTCGTTTCATGTCGACACCATTCGGAACACTTCTTGGGGAAAGTGCTCTTTGACTCACTGCTGCCAACGACAGCGATTGAACAGTTGTAGCACTGTAGTTGTGTGACGAAGAATAATCACGTTGTTGTGTAGCGTTTAAATAACGAAAAGAGTGACGAAGAAACCATTGTCGGCACATTGAGGTCACCTCCTATGACACCGCCGAAAAACTAGTAGCCTTAGGGGCAGCATTCTTCTTCGTGGCTCTAGAAAAATAATTGATCAGGTCGCATAATGCTGTAAACTCGAAACAATAAAAAAATAAAAAAGTGAACTAATTCACCCATTTCACAAGTTTCAAAAAAGGAGTTTCATTATCAACAGGCAAGAGCTTACGAAATATCTACAGGATTAGGAGTTTTTTCAAAAACATTGCTAGACGTTCACCGTCAACTCTTGGCAAGAAGAGATTAGTTTTACCTCAAATCCATTGAAATATTCACATTTCGCCCGAATTACTTATGAATCTGCATTGCAATACTGTGAATGCAGATAGCACATAAATACCTTGGTTTTGGTTCAAATGGCTCTGAGCACTATGGAACTTAACTGCTGTGGTCATGAGTCCCCTAGAACTTAGAACTACTTAAACCTAACCAACCTAAGGACATCACACACATCCATGCCCTAGGGAGAATTCGAACCTGCGGCCGTAGCGGTCGCGCGGTTCCAGGCTGTAGCGCCTAGAACCGTTCGGCCACTCCGGCCGGCCCCTTTGTTTTGTTTTGGTGATTAAGTCCAGCTACCATACAAATAAAGACCTTGACACTCGACACGTTGTGTTTTTACTATATTCAGTTTTGCGGGAAAATGTGCGTCGTTGAAGGAACCAACTCCGATAGTCGAACACAACACAGATAACGAACATATGAACGATGTTTGCGATTGTACACAGGCAAACGTGACGCAGGGGCGTTAGGATTGCGTCGATATTTTGTGTTTTCGAATCACTTTATACATTAACATGTACGTCTGAAATCAATTTTTAGGCTACAATGAGGACTCAGGAACAGAAGAGGACAATAGCGAGTGTGTTTAATTAGTAACAATAATAATTATATTTATTTTAAAATGCATTGTGCAGTACAATCACAAACGCTAAACAAAGCATTAGAATGTCACTTTTTTCCTCTCCTAACTATGTTGTATTACAACAACGTTTTTTACATTTCTATTCCTTGCTACAATTAAGTATGCTCACACATCTAAAGATGACAATCTGTGTAATGTGCTTTCATGAATCCATGTTATTTAGGTGTGTAATTTTCACCATAAGCATCTGATCGGTACGACATTCGACAACTGTGAGTTGTTATCAGTGGAAGAAAAAAACGAAAATTCCCTCTCTCTCGGCTCCTCCCCCACAGCGTCAGTCTATTAACAACATACGTTTATAAACAGCATATACTGGCTAAGGTACCACCATATTTGATACTGATTAAATACCTCTATGCAGCCTACGTTCCCTCTGCAGTCCACTAGCCATGGAGCTAACAGGACCCGAAAACTTCTCGCCCACCAATTAAAGAAGAATTACATTATAAGCGATATGACTATCGATAGTCAAACCAACAACCGGTACTGACGATAGTGCAGATGCTATTGATTAATCGATGGTTTATCGATGTTTAAGTAACACCAAACGTTTCACTACGAAGTGGCGCAATGAGCAGAGCTGCGCTGCAAAGTAATACACTGTATGGGTTGACCGCAGGTACAAGCCGTTCAATACGTCCCAGAGTCTGTCACTGTTCAATGAAGAACTGGGGGTTCAGGGATCAAGAAACAGAGAATAAACTACTACTCTTGTTGACTTAATTTCCTGGTCACAACTACAGCACAGACATAAAGCAATAAGCAAAGAACCCATGCTTTCTTCTATTAAACATTGTTAACTTAATACTCACAGTCTTAGTGACAAGGGGTAACTTCGGATCTCGAAGATGCCTTACTCTTATGAAAAAGAAAGATGAGCATTTTCATCACTCTACAATTGGTTTCAAATGTTTTTTTAACTAATGTCTCGATGTTTGGAGTGAGTTTACTGATCGGCGAATGTATTTCCCTCTGTCAGATAGACGTCAACAAAACTACTCCTAATCTTCGATTTAGTTAATTTCGTTCTTGAGAACACATTTTCATACAGATAAGTGGTCCCAAACATACTCCATACTCAAGCAGTAGCCGCGTGGGGTAGCTGTGCGGTTTGAGGCACCTTGCCACGGTTCGCGGGGCTCCCCCCTTTGGAGGTTCGAGTCCTCCCTCGGGCATGTGTGTGTGTGTGTGTGTGTGTTGTCCTTAGCGTAAGTTAGTTTAAGTTAGATTAAGTAATTTGTAAGCCTAGGGACCGATGACCTCACCAGTTCGGTCCCATAGGAACTTACCACCTTTCACTGCACTTCAAGCAGCTATGTGAAACAAATGCGGAAACCGTTCTCGAAGGAAGATATTTATATTTTATGGAGTGTGAAACCTCTCCCTGTCCTCAAAGCTACACTGAAACTCAGTGAGCTCTAACCGAATGGTAACAGATATTAGAAATGGGTTCGAAAACAGCCAGCTGTCATATGCCGAACTGCAGCTGATCAAGTTTCCATACAAGAGACGATGCATCCAGATTGGTGTTTATTCCCACAGGGAAGACAGCAGCAGTACGTGGATTACTAAACACTTTTTGCATTATGTCGTTGCGGTTTCGAACCCAATGTATCATCATACTCGACGCATGGCATCCATTTCTAGCTCCATAGCCTGGCAATACTCGAAACGTAGACTTAGTCTGAAATCATGAAGACTTATGGGTTTGACTTTTATTGAGATTCAACAGTCTCTACTTCAACAGATCTTAGTTTTTTTTCTTATTTTATTTTTGTAGATGATGAATTATCAGCATTGTTAACAATCTTAGAGGTCAGAAGTTCTAAACTCTGACTGACATATTCATCCACTTAGGTCAGGAGGACATTTCGTTCTATAATTTTTAAATAATTGGGCTAGAAATCTTTCGTTCTGTTACAGTAGTTTAGATATTTTGTTGGTATAAGGGCTTTTAATTTTACCGAAAGCGGAATATAATCGATGTAAGAAGAATATTTAACACTTGTGTTAGACAGTTTTGTTTCTTGAAAAAACAAAAAATCCTGTGTTCAGTTTGTAAGAATGGTGTCTATATTCTCAAGAAAGATATTATACCTTTAGGGGAGGCCTGCTTTTTAGCCATTGAGGGGAACAGTATTTAGCTTTCGGAGAAAGAATATAGACATCGAAGAGGATATTTGTTTGTTTTCTTGGAAGAAGCAATTTTATTTTCGATTTGGAAGACTAAGTTTTGTTTGACCCCCTCGGACATTCACGCACGTTAGCTTCGAGGATTCGAGAGGGTGCACCGGTCCCAAATCGAATCTGCCTGAACTAGATATGGATTTTAGGCAGTTTCCCACATCGGTCTAGTTGAATACTGGGTTTGTACCCACGTCCCTCGTCAGTTATACGACTCGCAAACTTTCTGAAAACGTCTTCATACTTTTACTTGTGGTAACACTAGATGTAAGATGATGTGGTTCGCAAATTCCGTCCCGGAGGGGAAAGGGTGGTGACAGGAAGGGCAACGGGCCACCGTCTACTACTAATATAGTCAGATCCAGATAAAAATGCTGACCCTGTGCAGCCATGGGATAGGGCCAGGAAAAAGAAGAAAGAAAGAAAGAAGAATAATCTAATTTTTTGCGGATCAGTTCTTTTCTTATAAGAACACTGATTTTCTATAAAGGGAGAACAATGAATTTTAAACAATTTCGTTTTCAGCAACACCAACAGCGTGCATGGTAGTGGTCTGTTGATGCTCTTCCGTTTCAGTTTGTCCACAGCTGCTACCGAAATACCAGTCTAAAGAGCTAAATGTGGCTAATGTTTTTCCGGACTTCATTTTAAGACTGCCACGAACTCATCTAGTTCGTCTAAAACCGGAATAGTACCGGCCTGTCTGTGGAACGAGCCACAATGTATGTGGCGGTAGGAGCCTGCCTGATGCCTCTCTGGTATTGGTTTCCGATCAATACCGGACAGCGCTTACGTCGTATATGGAACACTCTGTGTATAGGAAGCCATTGCAGCTATTGAAGCAAGATTTTCGATTAGTGATAGTACCTCAAGTGGTGAGTATTTTTTGTGTTATCGATGCTCCTAATGCTTGTCTTCCAAAATACTGAAGCAACTCCGGTTTTATATAAATGGAATGATGTATTTTAACTGCATTTTAGATTTCATGAAAAGGGGGGTACACAGGATTAGCGCTTGTTAAGATTTGAAGTGAACACTGTCGAAAAATGGAAGGGAATACTCCAAGTAAGGAGCCCACAAATGCTGCTACATGTTAGTTTCACCTGCTTTATTCTGGACCCTCCGTGTGTTTCTTGGTTTTCATGTTTAGCTTATCCAAATGCTTCAAATGGCTCTGAACACTATTGGACAACATCTGAGGTCATCAGTTCTCTAGAACTTAGAACTACTTAAACCTAACTAATCTAAGGACATCACACACATCCATGCCCGAGGCAGGATTCGAACCTGCGACCGTAGCGGTCGCGCGGTTCCAGACTGAAGCGCCTAGAACCGCTCGTCCACAACTGCGGGCTTAGCTTATCCCAGACCCCTTTCGACTCAATTTTGATTGAAGCTGCAACAAGTTAACAAAATGGTTCAAATGGCTCTGAGCACTATGGGACTCAACTGCTGAGGTCATTAGTCCCCTAGAACTTAGAACTAGTTAAACCTAACTAACCTAAGGACATCACAACATCCATGCCCGAGGCAGGATTCGAACCTGCGACCGTAGCGGTCTTGCGGTTCCAGACTGCAGCGCCTTTAACCGCACGGCCACTTCGGCCGGCAACAAGTTAACATCATTATTGTCCTCTTTTCTGCTGTTCGTGTATTCAGATAAGGCAAATTTACCATTGATAGCGTGGCTACCAAAACCGCGCGGTTTTAAAAAAGAAGAGAAGTGGGGCAGCTACATGGTGAGAGTGGCAGAGGGAGTCTGACACACCAGGGCTGCCACTTATTTCAGAATGACTATTTATTAGACAAGTAAACACTATGGACGTTTAGACTTTTGAGCTAGTGACTTACAACACTCAGATGTATGCTCTGATTTTTCTGTCATTCTTAGCATTTTCTTTTTAATTTGACAAATCTGCAGTTTCCCCTTCCTCAATCGCTATGCTACTTCTTTGCCAGTAAACACCAGTGTCCTCACTACATTAGTAAAGACTCGCCAAATGAGTAAGAAGCCTCACGACAAAAGAAAACCATACACACTTGTCTAATTGAAAAACTTTGGAAACACCGAAAACAGAACACATTCCCTCGTCTAATGCCATATAGGAAACCCGTTGACATTCTAAACAACTGCCATTTGGCTTGGAACGGATAAATACAGGTCCAATATGGTTTCTAGGAACTCTTATAGCATTCTTCCTGCAAACAGCGGCAACTTCAGGTAACGACGACGGAGCTGGATAGCGATGTCACACCTTCTCTCCAAAGAAGACCACAAAGGCTCAACCATATTGAGATCTGGTGACTGCGGTGGGCAGGGGAGGTGCCTCAATTCATCCTGGTGCTCACAAAACCAGGCCTGGATGATGCGAGCTGTATGGACAGACTAACAGTGTACCATGTAAAGAACCTGATCAACGAATATGGTCACATAATCAGCAGCAGTAACGCAACCTTGCAAAGTAACCGGGGGGCCGACGGAATACCACGATATGGCTGCCCATATCATCACCGAACCTCCAACATATTTCACTCTTGGGGCGTAATCTCGACCAGAGGTAGGAGCAGTGTGAAACAAGACTCATCCGACCAAAGGACTTTCTTCCATTGTTCCATAGTCCGGGTTTTATGGTTCAAATGGCTCTGAGCACTATGGGACTTAACTTCTTTGTTCATCAGTCCCCTAGAACTAGTTAAACCTAACTAACCAAGGACATCACACACATCCATGCCCGAGACACGATTTGAACCTGCGACCGTAGCGGTCGCGCGGCTCCAGACTGTAGCGCCTAGAACCACTCGGCCACTCCGGCCGGCCGGGTTTTATGGCTTCGGCACCACTTTTTCCAGTCGCGGTCATTTGCATCACTGGTGAGTGCTTATGGAATTCCAGCTCGCCCTGCTTATGGAGCTCCCTTCATGTTGTTTTGGACTTGTCAGGTTTCACGAGTGCTATATTCAGTTCTGCATTAACTTTTGCATCTGTCGTACTTTTATTTTTCGTCACAGTCGGTGTCAATGACTGTCCGTCACGCGCACTGGGTGATGTTTTTCCGTTTTCCCTGTATACGGTATAAATCTTGGATGTGGTGCCTCGTGAAACACCAATATTTGGGTCCCGTTAGTTATGAAAGCACCCGCCATATGAACATCAACAAGTTTTCACGTTCGAATTCACTTAGCTCCGACGTAGTGCACCCACAACTGCATAGAACACTGTTCTGACCACGACTGATATTTGCAACGTACTGAGGATGTTGCACAGGTGCCGCTCGTTGTCATATACAGCAGCGTAACCAAACGTTTGGCTAGCATCTGCATTTATGTGCAAGTATGCATTTATCGCGGTGTTTCCTTGCTTTTGTCCGGCTCTGGTGTAAATTCATGGCTTCGTACTGAATAAAACTAGTACAGAGCATACAATAAAATTCTCACCCATCTGAGAGCAATCGCAATATTGTGAATAGGAAGCCAGGAACAGAATTATATCCTTTCCGCTCTACAGTTATTTCGAATCAATGTTTAACTCCTCCTCCACTTCTGTTTAAGAAATTTAATTAGGTATGACTTAGCACATTACCTTTTTAACTATAAGACTCAATCAACAGTTTCAAAGGAAAAATAAATTAAAAATCATTAATTTATCGCTTTAGTATTGTTCTCTATAGTGATATTTAAAAATTGTTTACATTATTCGAAAGGGAACCAGAGACAAGTTCAGCTCGTTGGCATACGGTACTGTTACATAACAATAGCCGCTCGATGTGGCGAGCACCAACACTGATACATGCATTCTACCCACATATCATGTTCTGATACACTCTATTCATCACACCTATTGCCTCATCAATCTATTGCCCACCGACTAGAACTCGTGTCAGCAGATCTTCCTCTGCTCTGCAGAATTATCATGAATTAAACTTTTTATACAAATATGCATCGGATGTACAGGGCTTTTTTTTTTTTTGGAAATTCGTGGTAAGGTATTATGGGACCAAACTGCTGAGGTCATCGGTCCCTAAGCTTACACACTATTTAATCTAACTTACGCTAAGGACGACACACACACCCATGCCCGAGGGAGGACTTGAACCTCCGACGGAGGGACCCACGCGGACCGTGACAAGACGCCTGAGACCGTGCGGCCACAGGGCACATAAAAGCATTATGTGACATTAGGTGAGCGTCTGACCTCGTACCTTTCATTTGCTGTGCTGTTCCATTCCACGACATGCAAATAATAGACGTTACTCTTTCCCACAGCCGACGTGGGTGAACTAAACACCTGATTTAAAATGGCTGGCGCTCCAGACGCCTATTCTTATTCAAAATATTGTATACTCGGCACACTATAAGTTCTAAGAGTTTGTAACTGGAATTTTCAAGCACTCTGTAAAGGAAATCCTATATTATATGTATCAGTACGGCCTCCATGAGAGGGATTTACATCTACATTTATACTCCGCAAGCCACCCAACGGTGTGTGGCGGAGGGCACTTTACGTGCCACTGTCATTACCTCCCTTTCCTGTTCCAGTCGCGTATGGTTTGTGGGAAGAACGACTGCCGGAAATCCTCCGTGCGCGCTCGAATCTCTCTAATTTTACATTCGTGATCTGCTCGGGAGGTATAAGTAGGGGGAAGCAATATATTCGATACCTCATCCAGAAACGCAGCCTATCGAAACCTGGACAGCAAGCTACACCGCGATGCAGAGCGTCTCTCTGGCAGAGTCTGCCACTTGAGTTTGCTAAACATCTCCGTAACGCTATCACGCTTACCAAATGATCCTGTGACAAAACGCGCCGCTCTTCTTTCGATTTTCTCTATCTCCTCTGTCAACTCGACCTGGTACGGATCACACACTGATGAGCAAAACTCAAGTATAGGTCGAACGAGTGTTTTGTAAGCCACCTCCTTTGTTGATAGACTACATTTTCTAAGGACTCTCCCAATTAATCTCAACCTGGCACCCACCTCACCAGCAATTAATTTTATATGATCATTCCACTTCAAATCGTTCCGTACGCATACTCCCAGATATTTTACAGAAGTAACTGCTACCAGTGTTTGTTCCGCTATCATATAATCATACAAAAAAGGATCCTTCTTTCTATGTATTCGCAGTACATTATATTTGTCTATGTTAAGGGTCATTTGCCACTCTCTGCATCAAGTGCCTATCCGATGCAGATCTTCCTGCATTTCGCTGCAATTTTCTAATGCTGTAACTTCTCCGTATACTACAGCATCATCCGCGAAAAGCCGCATGGAACTTCCGACACTATCTACTAGGTCATTTATATATATTGTGAAAAGCAATGGTCCCATAACACTCCCCCGTGGCACGCCAGAGGTTACTTTAACGTCCGTAGACGTCTCTCCACTGAGAACAACATGCTGTGTTCTGTTTGCTAAAAACTCTTCAATCCAGTCACACAGCTGCTCTGATATTCCGTAGGCTCTTACTTTGTTTATCAGGCCACAGTGTGGAGCTGTATCGAACGCCTTTCGGAAGTCAAGGAAAATGGCATCTACATGGGAGCCTGTATCTAACATTTTCTGGGTCAATGAGGTTGAATATTGCGACATTGAGGTAGACGATTTTCGGAGCAAGCCGATAACAGATGTAGCAGTAATCATGACGGACAGCAATATGGTAAATTGCGGTGTGGGACGTCGAGCGTATAGTGGACAGCGAGATTCTGGGCGACAGTGGTCCCACTGACCGACAGCGAGCATCGAAAAAGATGGTTCAGATGGCTCTGAGCACTATGGGACTTAACAGCTGAGGTTATCAGTCCCCTAGAACTTAGAACTACTTAAACCTAACTATCATAACGACATCAGACACATCCATGCCCGAGGGAGGATTCGAAACTGCGACAGTAGCGGTCGCGCGGTTCGAGACTGAAGCGCCTAACTAACCTAACGACATCAGACACATCCATGCCCGAGGGAGGATTCGAAACTGCGACAGTAGCGGTCGCGCGGTTCGAGACTGAAGCGCCTAGAACCGCTCGCCCACATCGGCCGGTAGCGAGCATCGAATCGGCGTGATTGATTAGCTGGAATTGGCCGGAAATCCGACGCGCGCACCGTCCCCACCAGCGCGTGGGCGGACGCTAACGGCTTCCTCTATGAGGCACACGCCGTTGCCCGACACTTCCTACGATACACAGCTTCACGAACAGGGAATCCTACCGGAGACAAAGTAGGTTATCTGAATAAAATCTTCTTTCACTTAGCACAATATGTGCCGTCTTGAATACTTGTTACAGATGTAACTGTGTGTTGAACAGCGACTCGAACATCTTCACACACAGTTTTTTGACGTAAAATCTGACCGCCAGCCGGCTGCCGCAGAGACTTATCTGAGTCGTTCACTTAAACTGAACTCTGTCCGAACAGGCCTTGGAAGGCCCAACGGTACAGACCGGCCGCCGTGTCATCCTCAGTCCACAGGCGTCACTGGATGCGGATATGGAGGGGCATGCGGTCAGCACACCGCTCTCCGAACATATGTCAGTTTACGAGACCGGGTCTTTCACTTAGGCGGCAGTAAGAATTACCGTCCCTAAGACTCCTAATCGCCACCGTATGTCCAAAATTGCAAGGCTATAGGATGCGGAAGTGTTATCTTCAGATTAAGCTGTTGTAGTGCTATTTCTACTCGTGGTCTACAGGTAAACGTTGCGCAATGTAGATGGAAAGTCACGAATTCGATCCCATTAGTTTATTTTCGGAAGCACCGTTGGCCTGTCTGCTAGAGGTATCAGTCAGAGGGATGCAGGAAGATAACTTGCTTTACAATCTAACTCATTAGCGCCTGAAGCCATCCGAAGTCCACACAGGCGAGCGCCGTGCAGTGCAGGCCACGTGGACACGTTTCAGCACTTGCAGTGAGAAGCATAAAATTATTTACTGTGGCAAGCATAAAATTACTTATTATGGCACTATGACTGTCAATAACTCTGATAACTCAATAACTCTGATAAACTGACTAAACACTGTGCAGCAACACCATTGCATGGCCATTGCTCAGACTGTTTTCAATGTGAGAAATATTGTATTGTTTAACGTACCACCATTGTTAAAAGCTACCTAGAACAGAATTATGTTGGTGCATGAGTTGCTATGTATATGTTTGGTGTGTAGGTGGATAGTTTGCTGTGACTATAGTTGTCAATTTTTTATTTGAAGCTTTGGGATCTCTCTTACAGACGCACCTCACTTTGCACACCTGAGTGTTACGAATGTTGCTTAAAGATATAGAATATAATCTCAGGTGGAAAAACGTCTAACATTTGCGACATTTTTTTCGCTTTAAGTTTATTAGTGGTGTTAGCGAGTGGAAGCAGCTTGAAACATTTATGTTGCAATAGACACACCCTTGGGGAACAGTTCGAAGTACACAACACCCTCTTTGTGCCAGCAGATGCAAAATATTTTCTGTTCACATTGTCCTTGGGTAGAGGATTTTTTTGTTCGAACTCAGCTATTAGTTTCTTCTTACGCTGTTAACATACATCACTAGTAGAAACATTGCTTAGGGATGCTCAACGAGAGAACTGGTGATGTACAATAACCATTCATTTTATTTTCGTTACTTTGAATCAGAGTATGCAGTATTCCTGCATCTGACTTTTGAACCTTGGCTATTGAATGAAAATGTCGCACGAAGGTTAAATGATTGAAATTCATCACATTTGTCAAATATTGGCTCTCCCTGAATGTAGAAAATCTTTCATGCCAGAACGATCCTTTGTGAAACGACAAACTCATTTTCTGCTGTGATTTCTCTGCCACCACTAGCCCCACACACAGCAAAAATATTTCGAGCTGCCTTCAACGCTCCATTAAACATAAAGCGATCAGTGTGTAGCAAACGATTTAGGAGTAAAGGAGACCACTCACTGAATATCGAAGCGTTTAGTCGTCTACAGCCACACGCATGAGATAGAAAACTTGCTAGTTTTCGGAATAAATCCTTTCTCGAGTCAGAGTACACACAGACACACACATACACGCACACACACACACACATACACACACACACACACACACACACACACACACACAAGCCTTCACACTCTCGGCTGTGCCCCTACATAGTACAGGCTGAATACACAAGGATGGGACTGCAGTTTGACAGTTGGACAAGTATGTGATGGGTGTTATGTCGAGTGGGGTGGGTAGAAATACAGAGAGGCAAGAGACGATAAAAAGGTTTGGGTGTAGATGACTAGTGCCTCGGGGCAGCTGCATTGCTGACTATGGAGTGTGGCAGGCGCACAGGCTGGGTATGTTATGGATGGCCACTGCAGCCGGCGGGGAGCAGTGCACAATGAAAGTGGCATGGAGAAGTGTACTGGGAGGAAGCGATAGAACAGAGGAAGGAGTAACTATTGGGTGGAGGATGTGGGGATAGTGAGTTACTGGAGACTGAGGCTAGGACAGTTATGCTCCCTTATGGTTCTTTACGCACATTCTCTGGAACAGAGTTTTTGGAGAAGAATTCTTAAGAAGTTTCGGTACCCAAATTGAAATCTTTGAGGTCCTGAAGAGCTCAGCTGCTATCTTAACCAGCTGAAAGGTTAAAAGCCGTCAGGCTTGTCTTCTTCCATTTATACACTAAATTCGTCTGCCCCTTGTCACGACTGGCGATAGGCAGGACTCTTTAGTTTCACCGTGGTAGAAGTCTAGTGATGTTATTCAATGGTAGAGAATGTATTTTATAAACTTCAGTTGTTGTCGGTCGAGGCTCGTAGTTACATTCTAACAAGGGAACCTCCCCATCGCACCCCCCTCAGGTTTAGTTATAAGCTGGCACAGGGATAGGCCTTGAAAAACTGTACACAGATCAATCGAGAAAACAGGAAGAAGTTGTGTGGAACTATGGAAAAATAAGCAAAATAAACAAACTGAGTAGTCCATGTGCAAGGTAGGCAACATAAAGGAGCGTGTTAGCTTACGAGCGTCAGTCTGCTTTCGGCTGCGGTGGGGCGAGGACGTCCGCTGCGCCTCGCCGTGCGCGACCGTGAGCGCTTGCTTGTGTTTACCTTCTCGCGGCGCGAGTTGTATTTGTTCCAAGTTCAGTGCGATTATGGCACACACATGGCGCCACGATACGATCAAAATTACTTTCCAACCAGATCACGCGCGTCCTCGAGCCTATGAAATCGAACAGTTCATACGCGACGATCTACGTTTAGATCCGGCGACTGTCGTCGGAATACATTTTTCTATAACGGCGAGCGTGGTTTATGTTAAAATGACCAGTGCAGAGGTCTGCGCGACAGTGGTTTCTAAATACTCGAACTCTCTCCGATTCAAACATGCTGACGGGCATATCGGTGCAGTGACGGTGGATCATGCAGGCATGGGCCTAAGGACTGTAAGAGTTTTTGAGCTCCCCTTCGAGGTCCCAGAGGAAGTTGTCAAGGACGCCTTCCGACCATATGGCAATGTTATCAGCCACGTTGCAGAAAAGTGGCAAACTTTCTCGACGTATAAGGTCTACAATGGTGTGCGCCAAATTAAACTTGAGCTCAAGAAACATGTGCCGTCCTATTTGAACATCGGTGGCTGCCGTGCAATCATCATGTACGACGGTCAACCGCGTACCTGTTCCGGATGTGGGCAGGAAGGCCATGTTCGATCGAGCTGCTTACAACGTAGAATTACGCAGATACCAGTGGGAGACTCCGTTTCCCCGACGGGGACGACAATCCTGCCCCTCACGTACGCTCAGACGACGATGCGCACCATAGTTGAGGACGAAACGGGCGATCAGACACATCCATCGACGCCAGAAGTACCACGGGAGGAAGAGGAAGGACCCTCGGTGCCAACCCATATGTCGCCCCCTCCACAGCAACAACAGCAGCAACAGTCCCACGGACTCCAGACGCAACATAACATTCAGAACGCGATGGACGTGGACGCGAACATTGTCCCGACCGCGGCTTTCCTAGCGGAAGGTGATACGACGCTGGATTGCCTCCCACATTCGGATACGGATGTCCACGTTCGAAAGCAACGTTCGCCCCGACGACGCAAGCGACGTCGGCGGACCCCGTCTGACGATTGCCTCCTACACACGGCCGGTCAAGAAGGTGACATCTCATCAGACAGCATGGATGCTGCGCCTGCTGAGGATCTAAGTGGTGTAGACGGTTCACTTGCCCATACTACGAGTGCCCAGTTACTTCTTGCACCACAAACGCGGCAGGTCGCGTCGATGGATGGCGATCCGTCTACCTCTACCAAAGACGACGTACGTGAGAGAGATTTAGGTGCCGATCAGCCACACAGCATCGTGTTGCACCCACTGTGGTCGGACGATGTTGAGGAACTTCCTGACGAGGGCACGGGTGACAGGGGAGGGGGCGGCATTGGGGATGCCACTACTAGCGTGAAAGACTCATAATTTGCAACGGGTTTGGTGGGTCCGGCATCTCTTGCGGTTAGCTTTTATTGCCATGGCGTCTACCCTAGGTGAAGAGGCTAGGCAGCACACCTTTCGCCTTGCCACAATCAATATCAACGCGATAAGGGCACCACACAAACTGACAATGCTACATCGCATGCTTGATGCGGCGGACATCGACGTGGCCCTCTTACAGGAAGTATGTGTCGCTAGTTTCCCTGACTTCTACGGATATACCGCCCACATCTCCCACGCCTCTTCTACCGATTGTGGTGTGGCTGTTCTGCTACGGGACGGTTTGGCGGCTACGGACGAACTGTACCTACCGAGTGCAAGAGCCATGGCAGTAACTGTCAACGGTGTACGACTCATCAATGTATATGCCCCTTCAGGATCAGGGAGACGGAGAGATCGGGCCCGCTTTTTTTCGGAAGATATTACGCGTCTATTTATGGGCCACATAGACGATATGGTGATCGGAGGAGATTTTAACTGTACATTATCTCCATCTGATCAGCAGCCACATCACGTCCCGTGTGCGGAATTGGAAATGCTAGTGCGTGACCTCCACCTGATTGACACGTGGCGACACATCCATGGCCCAGCTCCTGGTTACACCCATTATACAAGCCATTCATCAAGTCGGTTGGACAGGATTTACGTCACAAGCACCCTTTCGACGGCGACGAGAGGAGCAGAGCTCTGGCCCGCTGCATTCACCGACCACACAGCCTATATTTGCACCATTGCCCTCAAACCTGCACGTGTGTGGCGCAGTAGGCCTCCCTGGAAACTGAACGTCGCCCATCTGGACGAGCCGGCATGTAAAGGTGCTGTCGAAGAGTCGTGGAACGCGTCCTTACGGCGTCGTGGTCGGTACCGATCGACCCTCAGTTGGTGGATTGAGTGTGCGAAGCCTGCTCTTAGACGCACCTTCATGACTTACGGCCGGGAAGCAGCGGCATGGAGGAGGAGCACGGAAAACTTTTATTACACCGTCCTACGGGAATGTCTTGTTATGGAGCCCTCACCTGACAGGCAGATCACAGTCAATCGCGCGAAAGCGCAGCTCGTCTCCTTAGCACGCCATCATTTACAAGGCGCTGTTATACGGTCGCGTGCTCCAGACATGATACAATCAGAAAGGCCATCTATGCACCACGTGCTCATAGAACGCAGGAGGCGCCGTAGGGCACTGGTAACCGACATGATGACCGACGACGGTCGACATGTGGTAGAACAAGCAGATATAGCAGAAGCCTTCTATGGGCATTACGCTCAACTTTATTCAGCAGTGCTCCCTGATATGGCGACGGTAGACACCGTTTCAGCACATGTCCACGGTACAGTTCCACCAGACATGGTACCGACTTTACTGGGAGAAGTGACAGAAGAGGAAGTGCTCCACGCCATTGGTAAAGGTGCTCCCCATAAATCACCAGGAATCGATGGGTTACCATTAGAGTTCTATCGAGCCTTTAAACAACTGTTGCTACCGTGTTTGATTGAAATTTGCCAGGAATTGATGTCCCCGGGTATAACATTGCCTGCACCATTCTTGGAAGGTCTGATTGTCCCCATCCATAAGCCGAAGGGACGGAATCATGTCCGCGACTATCGTCCCTTAACGTTATTGAACAGCGACTTCAAGATCTTTTCGAGGCTGCTATCAGAACGTATTCGCGGAACACTATTGCACGTCTTGTCCGGCGATCAGACGTCCTTGGGGGGACCCAACAACATCAGAACTGCGTTATGTCGTTACAGAGATCTCATCTCCCTTGCACGGGTGAGACGTTTGCCGGCAGCCCTCGTGTCTATCGACTTTAGCCAGGCTTTTGACCGTGTGGGCCACACTTTCCTCACGGCCGTTCTACGGCGCATGGAATACCCCGACCCCTTTATCACAGTGTTGACACGCCTACTACATGGTGCAACTTCTCGAGTTCTTGTCAATGGAAGACTGACGGCACCCATGCCGATCCGCCGATCAGTGCGACAGGGATGTCCATTATCAACATTGTTATTTGCATTGGCCTTAGAACCCTTGTTGTGTGGTCTCCGAGACAGGCTCACTGGGATACAGTTCGGCGGCTCCATCTATCGCTGCACCGCATATGCGGATGATTTGATGATCGTCATACGAGGAGCTGACGATATGGCCGCAGCTTTGGACTGGATTGGAACCTACGGTACAGCTTCTGGTAGCCAAATCAACGTTGACAAGTCCGTCGCCTTGAGCATCGGGATTGGGCTACCGCAGGAACACATTGCCCCCTTACGCTTCAGTGATACTGTACGCTGCTTGGGCTTAGATTTCATGAACGACATGCGACGCGCGACGACGCTCAATTATCGACGCCTTCTTAACCAAATTAGGGCCGGAATTGCAAATCAGCGGTTGCGATCCCTCAACATCGTTCAGCGGGCGTATTATGCCAATGTATACCTTGCGTCCCGCATACCGCATGTCGCCCAAACGCTACCCATTCCGAAGCCCTTGGCTCGTAGCATTATGGCAGCGCTGGGATACTTCGTCACCACTGGTATGTTACTGAAGATCAGATACGTATCTCTTACCCTCCCCAAGGACAAAGGTGGTCTCGGCCTAGTTAACGTCCATGATAGGGCCATTGCCCTCTATGTTAGCTCACATTTATGTCTGCTGCGCCGTTGTCCTACGAGCCTCACGAGTCTGCTTCTGACGGCACTACGACCTGCTTCACTAAGAGCGCCGGTGCCACTACAGGACATCCCGGCGCCCCTCTTTTATATAGGACGTTTCTATTTAGAACAAAGTTATTGCAGTGTAGCGCTCACGACACCACAAATGGCCACAACTCGACGCCTATATCATGACATGCTGCAACGCCGCCCCCTAAATGTGGTCGAACTAAAATATCCTGACGTACGGTGGCGCGTGGTGTGGAAGACTGTACACGATGCCATGCTTGATTCCGATGTTGTTTCTCAATGGTACGTCGTCGTTAATGGGAAGCTCGTGACGCAAGAACGTCTCTACAATATCCACATGACAGAATCTCCCAATTGTGTGGGTTGTAATACAGTAGATTCTGACGAGCACCGCCTCAGCTGTGGAGAGGCGGAACCGGTTTGGCACCTAGTGCGGCAGATGCTGGCTTATCTCTTGCGAGTTAGGCCGGAGCATATATCTGCACGCACGTTATTGTTTCCGGATGAGACATTTTACCCCAAGACTCGAACCAACTCCGTCACCTGGATACGTGGACATGCCGTCCATTACCTCTGTCGTGACGGACACAAGGATTTCCTTGACTTCTGGCTCTATTTGCAAGAAAGACATCATGCTATTTCCGGGCATACCAGATATCGACAGTGCTTCGCAAATTACCTATGGAGTGCCTTTCACAGCCCGCCGTGTAGCTGGAATGTTCCAGGCAGTGGCAGATGAGGTCAGAACGAACTGCAAACGACCATATATTGAACAACCTTATCAGTGGGCGCAGTCGCTGGGAAGCCTCACTACGACGTGGTAGCTTTCTTTTCATGCTATTTATGTCTCATATCTTCGATGGCGTCTTCATTCTGTTTTAGTTTTCCAGGCTTGGTTAACTGTGACTACCCTTTCCTTTCTTCTTTTATTTTATTTTTTTATACAAAGTTCAGAGGCATATTTAATTTTTGTTCGTTGGCGGAACCTGAAGTGGCGGCGAACGGCCGTCCTAGTTAGCTTCAGGATGAAAGTGGCGGTGGCACTAGCTTTGTTTTTGTTTTTAGGCTAGATAGGTTTTTGGGGGTAGTATGGGTGATAGGGGCCAACACCTGAAGTGAAAAAAAAAAAAAAAAAAAAAAAAAAAAAAAAAAAAAAAAAAAAAAAAAGAGCGCTAATGCGCTGCTTCCTGGACTCGGGTAGGCCAGCCGATCCCGGATCGAATCCGGCCGGCGGATTAACGACGTGGGCCTGTGTGTCGTTCAGCCTGGATGTGGTTTTTAGGTAAAATAAAAAAAAAAAAAAAAGAAAAAAAAAAAAAAAAAGCGCCGTGGTCCCGTGGTTAGCGTGAGCAGCTGCGGAATGACAGGTCCTGGGTTCAAAGCTTCTCTCGAGTGAAAAGTTTAATTTTTTATTTTCAGATAATTATCAAAGTTCAGGCACTCACACATAATCAACTTCGCTCTCCAAAATTCCAGGACATGTTCAGATTTGCTTGGACATATACAGGATTTGACGGTCTACGCACGGAAACATTTGAAAACGTAAAAAACATATGTTTTGACAGAGCACAAGGAAAACTGTGCGACTGTGAAACTGTTGCATTCATTTGATGCAGTTTATGTGACAAACTCATCACTTTTTTGGGAGTGATTATCACATCCACAAGAAAACCTAAATCGGGTAAGGTAGAAGAATCTTTTTACCCATTAGCCAAGTGTGCAAGTTAGGTGGGTCGACAACATATTCCTGTCATGTGACGCACATGCCGTCACCAGTGTCGTACAGAATATATCAGACGTGTTTTCCTGTGGAGGAATCGGTTGACCTATGACCTTGCGATCAAATGGTTTCGGTTCCTATTGGTGCACGTCCTTTCGTCTACTAATCGCACGGTTTTGCGGTGCGGTCGCAAAACACAGACAGTAAACTTATTACAGTGAACAGAGACGTCAGTGAATGAACGGACAGATCGTAACTTTGCAAAAATAAAGAAAGTAAAATTTTCACTCGAGGGAAGACTCGAATCAAGGACCTTTCGGTTCGCATCTGCTCACTCTAACCACGAGACCACGGCGCCCATCAGCCATCATTGTCCTTTATGTTGCTTATCTTCCATATGGACTACTCAGTTTGTATATTTTACTTATTTTTTCATAGTTCCACACAACTTCTTCCTGTTTTCTCGATTGATCTGTGTTTAGTTTTTCAAGGCCTATCCACTGTGTCAACTTATAACTAAATCTGAGGGGGGTGCGATGGGGAGGTTCCCTTGTAAGAATGCACGAGAACCACTCAGTTCACTGAGAACTCTGAAAGCGACAGGTGAGACCACACGGCATTCAGAGGCATTGTTCCGGCTTACGCCTGTCAAGGAGCCACCTGAGAGGGCTCACGGAACTCCCCTGCCAGACATTATAATACAGGGTCCGCGGTATTCGGGACGTTCTGGTTCTGTAAAAGGCTCAGGTCCCTAGTCTCAAATGGTGGCTGCCACCTAATAACACATGGTGAGAAATCGCAAGTTTCGTGATGTATTGGCCTACGCTGTGGGAGAAACACTACGGAGTTCCCGTCACATTGGTTAGGGTTCTGGAAATTCAGAAGTGTATAACAACGCTCTGATTCGCACAACGCCTACTAACGTGAGGTGAGAATTTCTAGAGAAAAGTGGCGAAGAAGATATGCTGTGATCGACCCGCGCCTGGAAATATTTCTGTGGTGGTAATTCACGAAACGTGGCAGTTTTAACACTGTTGGCGAAAAAACAGTAACATTTTTCCCGATTGACGGTTGCGGCCACAACAACGCAAATAGCAGAGTCGGGAGCAGTGACACGTGGAAAAAGACACACTTTTTTGAGTGTGGAAGGCGAAAGGTCGCTGGTTTTAGACTTCGAGGACTCTGAGTTCAAATGGTGAACGCAACTTCACGGTGACAGGGCCTGAGGGGTGAAATTCTGAAATTCTGATTCTTCACAAGCGACCACGCATAGCCGACTACGCCTGTCTAGCTGAGTGGTATTCATGGACCCACCGCCCAGCTGGGATGTGCAGGGTGTGCGAAGAAATTGACTTACAGATGTGACATTTCCACGATTCCTCTACGGTTACAGATACAGTCTCTGACTGTGTGCAGCGGCCCCGGACACTCCGAAGGTTGACAACTGGTGATGTCCACTGCAATGACGACGGCATCTTACTGGCCGCCCACTTCGATAAGGCGAACCCAGCGGGAAATATGGCCTTTTTTAGTTCACATTATCGGCGTAATTTTTGGCGTATGGCTCCCTTGTTTTTGTTGCTTCTTATAAAAAAAAATTGGGATGGTGCGCTTAAGTGGTAAAAAAAAAAAGTTGGTAGGCAGCCCAGGTTAGATTTCCGGGCGATGCATTTGATTTTAATTTATTGTTCCGTTTCCGTATACATGGGGTAGAAAAAAATGCAGTAATAGTTTTTGCGATAAAGCAGACAAAACCTTTCCCTTTTTTTTTAATTAAGAAAAGTTGACAGACAGAAAAAGGATATAATACAACAACAAAAAATGGTAAGGCGACCGCTCGATTAAAAAAAATGGTAACGTGTTTGCCTACCATGCAGGAGACCGGGTTCGATTCTCGGCCGGGTTGGAGATTTTCTCCGCTCCTCGACTGGGTGTTGTATCGTCCTCATCATCACCGACGAGCAATTCGCCCAATCTAGCGTCACCTGAAATAAGGCTTGCTCGCGGCAAGCCGAACTTTCCCGGATTAGGCCTTCCGACCATCAATGGCACACGATCATTTAATTTAATTTTTGTAAAAAAAAAAAAAAATGGTTGTGTGCTTGCCTCCCCTGCAGCGGGCCCGGGTTCGATTCCCGGCTGGTTTGAAGAGTTTTCTCCGCTCGATGACTGGGTGTCGCATTATTCTCATCATCACCGACGCGCAAGTCGCCCAGTGTGGCGTCACGTGAAATAAGGCTTGCACGGGCGGTCGAATTCCCCCCAAAAAGGGCCTTCCGGCCAATAATGCCACTCAATCATTTCATTCTTTTTACGCACAGCCGACTTACCACCACAGCAGATTGGTGAGAATATGCATCAGCACCGGCGGTAAGTGGGCGTTGACGTTGTCCGAGGGTATGTACCGTTGCCACAGTACCGTTAATCCCGGCTCCATGATATTATTGTTTTCATTCACCATTCAATCGACCAACTGAGTAACTAAACATTTGGTGGGTTGCATTAGTGACTGAATATGCAGATAGAGTACGGCAGTGCTCCCCCGAAATGCTTCATACCTTTACTGCAATCACTTTTATAATAGTCATGTCACTGAGTCTAATGCTATGTAATTGCTTTTAATATAATAAAACATAAATTAAAATTTGTTTGTATTTCATTTCAAGTGACTTATAGTTTCCTTCAATTCATTATTATTATTAGTCAGTTGAGTAAGAATAGTCATTCAGTAGGATTTTATAGTAATTCACTACCTTAGGATTCCATGTTAGGGTCATTTTTGAGATAGCGATTCCGATGGGGAGTTAAATTTTGACATCGCTTGTTAAGGGGTTTGTGGCGGAGTCTGGGAAGTTCGAGCATTCCGGTACGATTTCACATCCACACACCGCGGCGTTTGGCACCTCACCTTCGCCTGTTCCAAAGGAGACACGTATCTTGGGAACTATCTCCGTAAGCCAATCCACTGTTCCAATTCGGTCATGGACAAAGTGACATTACGCTCTTGTTATACTCTAATTAAGTAGTGCTTGTATTGCTCATCTTCAGACATTTCTACGTACTGATTACTGATTCCTACGAATCTATAAAACGCAAATTCTGTCGAATGTTCTGTTTTGTGGCAGTAAGGTAATTTACATAGTTAATTTTTTAGCTATAGTTACGTCAGTCACACAGTAGGTACGAGTACAAAAAAGTATCGAGCACTGACCCTTTTTTGGTAATGCTACAAACTATTGTTTCGTGTTCATTGGTTCCATAAATATTTAGCTATAGGCACTTAATTTGTAGGCATATAATTTGTATAGGCCATGTTGGTTCCTTAAAACATTTATTTACAAGAAAGGCTTGCGCTATTATAAACTATTAGGGATGTGTAGTAAATCTTATGAGAATTTTTTGAGAACGCTTACATAAAACTGTTTGCAGAGAGATTTGCAATTTTGTTACAAATGTCCTTTAAATTTTTTTTTCGTTATACAGTGAAAAGCTACATAAATCGGAATGGAAAAGCAACCATAGAGAGCGGATGTAGAGCAATAATTTGACTGAGCACAAATACAGGTAAACCAACAGATTTATTTGCAGAAATAAGTTTAACTTGAAGACGTAATGAGGCTCTCACGATACGCCGCGGAGGTGAAATTCTCATTTCCGGTCTGGCTCTTTCGATTTAAGTTTCCACTTGTTTATCTAACCCTCGCTAGCTCATTCCGGCCGGGGGCACGATAAAGTTCACGTCTGGCTGCAGCTACAGAATCTTCCACGAGTAAGCTAGATTACTCCCTCTCTCTCCGCCCCCCCTCCCCCTCTTTCTCCATCTATCTCTCTCTCTCTCTCTTTCTCCCTCTCTCTACGAACTTCCCCGAGCGAAATGTCGCAGTTGAGAACGCTGAGCTCTTATGCGGTAGCTATCAGTTTCAAAGCTCTTCTGTCAGTTCGCTTGGCTGCTTTACGTAATTTCAGGCTAATATTGGATTTTTTTTAAGTACCGACACTGAATTGAAGGAAGGGGACACGCGGCGACGTATCTATAGATATTACAAATTGAAGACTCTCACACCGTTTTTCTGTCTGTACGTGAAGGCTAATCTCTGGAACTACTATAGAGATGTTGATATAGTTTTCACTAACAGACTGAGTCAAGTGGAAGGTTTGTGTCTATAATTTATACACTGGTGTACAAAACATAAGCTCGAAAGTAATTTTCGCACGATGTGTCACTGCCAAGTAACATAGCTCGGTGAAACTTGGACCATAAATAGAAAGAACTGCTAGAGTATAGTACAGTACAGTACAGAAGATAAGTGAAAGGTATACGCAATGAGATATGCAGAAATGACAGTTCTATTCTAGGGCAGTAATTACACCCAAGTCATCGCAATACATGATTGTCTCACATATGGATTTAAGTCGGGGGAGACCGAGCGAGGTGGCGCAGTGGTTAGACACTGGACTCGCATTCGGGAGGACGACGGTTCAATCCCGCGTCCGGCCATCCTGATTTAGGTTTTCCGTGATTTCCCTAAATCGCTCCAGGCAAATGCCGGGATGGTTCCTTTCAAAGGGCACGGCCGACTTCCTTCCCCGTCCTTCCCTCACCCGATGAGACCGATGACCTCGCTGTCTGGTCTCCTTCCCCAAAACAACCAACCAACCAACCAAGTCGGGGGAACGGGGAGACCGTCCATACGTCCATTCACGGAAAATCCTTTTGTTCCAGGAGCTCCAACCCCCTGCCCTGTTCGAAACGTTCGTGTATTCTGATCCATAAAAATGAAGTCAGGGCCGAATGCTTCCCTGAAAAAACGTACATGAGGAAGGATTATAGTGTCACAATAACACTGACCGGCGAGTGACTGTGTTCAAAGATCTGGAGGTCTGTACACCCACACAAAACTATGCCTCCTCACGCCGTAACACCTGGATGAAAATCGTTCAAATAGCTCTAAGCGCTGTGGGACATAACATCTGAGTTCATCAGTCCCCTAGACTCAGAACTAATTAAACCTAACTAACGTAAGGACATCACACACAACCATGCCGGAGGCAGGATTCGAACCTGTGACCATAGCAGCAGCGCGGTTCCGGACTGAAGCGCCTAGAACCGCTTGTCCACAGCGGTTGGGGACACCTAGATCACAAAAACGATAATTGTCGACAATTTTGGAAGTACCCTCATATACAGAGAGGTGGGAACGCATAATGCACCCAGAAATATTGTCAGATATGATCGTTTTGGTCGTCCAACTGATATGCTGTGGGGAAGCATAATGTTGCATAGGAGTACTCACTCCCCGGTCAACGTCATTGTGACACTTTATTCCTTCGCCATTTGCGTCTTTTCAGGTGTGCATTCGGATCTCAAGCCATTTTTATGGATGACAATGCGCTACCGCTTCACAGAGTGCAAAGCTAGGGAGCTATTGAAACAAAAAGATATTCGGTGAATGAACTGAGCTACACGTTCGTCAGACTTAAATTCATCGGAAACGTGCGGGCTGTGGTGTGGAGACATACTGCAGTACGCCCATATGCACCAAGGACCATCCAGCAATTGTCATCAGAGCTTAGGGAGGAATGGAACGCCCAAACACAACTACTCCTTGCCAGTTTCAAAATGGCTATGAGCACTATGGGACTTAACTTCTGAGGCCATCAGTCCCCTAGAACTTAGAACTACTTAAACCTAACTAACCTAAGGACATCACAAACATCCATGCCCGAGGCAGGATTCGAACCTGCGACCGCAGCGGTCGCGCGGCTCCAGACTGTAGCGCCTAGAACCGCTCGGCCACTCCGGCCAGCCCTTACCAGTTTAATGGCCAGCATGGGAGCGCGTTGTAGAGTATGTCTGTGATGATCACATTTATTAAGAACCTGTCCAGCCTTCGTAATGTCCAGTGAATCATCATGACTCGCAGTCATTTCAGTGTAATCATTGCCTTTGAAGAAAAGTGTCATTTCTGTACGTCCCATTGCGTATTTCTTTCAGTTAGCTTCTGTACTGTACTGTGCTATCCTGTACTGTACTATATTGTAGTAGTTCTTCCTATGCATGGTCCAAGATTCATCGAGCTATGTTACCTGGCAGAAATACATCATGCGAAACTTACTTTCGTGATGATGATGATGGTGATGATGACGATGATGTTTGGTTTGTAGACCGCTCAACAGCGCGGTCATCAGCACCCGTATACATTCCCAATCTGTACACAGTCCAATCTGGCCACTTTCATGAATGGTGATGGAATGATGAGGACAACACAAACACCCAGTCCCCAGGCAGAGAAAATCCCCACCCTGGCCGGGAATCGAACCCGTGACCCCGTGATCCGGAGGTAGCAACCCTAGCCACTAGACCACGAGCTGCAGACTTACCTTCGTCCTTATGTTTTGCACATCGGAGTAATTACACTGATGATGAGCTTGTAATGTATAAGGGGAGATCAAAAAGTTTCCGTTAGAAGGGCGTGCAGTCCAGAGTCTTTATGCCAATCAGGCAAAATCGACGTGATCTTTGAAACAATCATCTCACCGACACACCAGCTTCAAGATACACATTCGATAAAGCACCGTGTCCTGCTGCGTGAAGAAGTCCGTAAGTGCCTGCTGCACAGCCTCGTCCGATAGGAATCGTCGACCCTTCAAGGCCTTTTTTAATGGACCAATAGCGTGATAATCGCATGGGGAGAGAGCTGGACGGGAGGGTGCTCGAGTGTCTCCCACAGCCTCGTGATGTTTGGGTGTTGTGTGATGTCCTTAGGTTAGTTAGGTTTAAGTAGTTCTAAGTTCTAGGGGACTGATGACCATAGATGTTAAGTCCCATAGTGCTCAGAGCCATTTTTTGTCTCCCACATGTCCGTAATTGATGAGGCTGACCTTCCAGATCGGCTGGTGTCTTCTATCGACTCGCGAACAGCACAGAACTTGGCACACCATTCCCCAAGGGTGGTTTTCGACAGTTATGCTGCCACAAACACATTCTCCAATTGATGGCTACCGGTGTTTGTCCTTCGGCAGCCAAGAAAAGGATAACAGCGCGTTGAATGCATTTGGTAATAAAATTGCCATAGTTCACGTTTCCGCATGTACCGCAGGCACCTCAGAATGAGACGAATGCCACACTAATCCCCTGCCTACATGTCGATGCTTACGTATCCTTCGTTGCATGTACACAGCAGCAACGCCCTCAAACGGAAACTTTTAGTTCGCCCCTTATGTGCATTGTTACCGGTTTCATATTTGACTGTCGATTGGAGTGACGTCTCCTGGCGGTGACTGAAGATATGAGCTGGCCAGATAAAGAGCATCGGTATCTGATGGGAAAAGCAATAAAGTACACAGCCACTGCAACTCGATAGAGCAAACAAACTTGACCAGAATCCATACGTACTTATATCTATTGATATTATAATTTACAGTCCCCTGGCGTATTTCTGTGTGGACGTGCGTGCACGTCCAAAGGAAATTTGCATTGTAATCAGAATGACACCTGGGAAAGCCCCTTAGCCGCACCCCTGCCCCTCCAGAAATTGGCGGGAAAAGATTTAGTTGATTGGCCATTGGCGGAAAATTGATTACAGTGTATGGAGTGTTCTTCAAGTAATTTAGACAATGTGTGGATTATTGTTAGTTTAAATAATTTGTAGGATACCAGATTGTGTATGAAAATAGTTTATTAATTTATGTAAAGAATTTGGTAGGAAATCGATTGAAGTGTGTGGAATATTGTTTAAACAATTTAGACAATGTGTCTAATATTGGTTATTTAAATAGTTTATGTGATATGAGGCTGTGTATGGAAATAGTTTATTTATTTCTGTAAAGAATTTGGTGGGAATTCTATTGCAGTGTATGGAATATTGTTCGAACAATTTAGACAATGTGTGGACTATTGCTTATTTAAACAGTTCACACAATACGAGGGGATGTATAGAATATTTAAACAATTTCGACGCCTTTTCACTTCGACTGCGTCAGGAAACACGTATTTACACTGTCACAGACCGCTTAAACATATCTGAAAAACTTTCTCGCGTCTCACCACGGACTTAGGCTGCCCGGAGTCATGACGTACCAGATGGATTTCAGAAACGCCAGCAGGCTTACCACACCACTGTCGGCTGTCGGCCGCCATCTCAAGTGGTCTGTATGCGGAATCAACCTGTCGGATACCAGCGCAACCTGACTGGGAACGGAACCTGAAATATTGGTGGTGTTAATATATCATTAATTACTGCTGCATGGTCGTGATTTAGGGAATATAAGGCAAACGAAGTAGCTATTCCACACACACAAATTGACGATGTAACAAAACTAGTAGCAGGCAGACCCGAAATAAACTGAAAAGAAAAGATCATTTCACTCAGAGAGAGAGAGAGAGAGAGAGAGAGAGAGACAGAGAGAGAAAGAGAGAGAGAGGTGTTGTTTGCTTTGCTGATGACATAGGAGCTAGCGTGGGATATTTCATTCCTCCATGGGCTCTAAACTGCCGTAGCCTTCCTGGCGCATTTCCTTGCGGTGCTTTTCACGAACTGCTTCAGAAGTCATTAAATCTGTTGCGGAATATCACAATTGAAGATGTCACAAATGTGATGAGGTGCCACGGAAAATTTTAATAAAATCGTTAATATAGCGACTAAACGATTTGCTTGACACAATTTAAAACTACTGGAAATAAAAAAAATCGACACTGCACAGAAGTTTGCGTGCATAATCAGCAGTGTTATGTTTCTGACGAGGAATTTCATTAAATAATCCAAACCTATTACAATTTGACTTCACTACTGGAAGCAGTAATGTATGAAATGATAGATGGAATTTGAAATTTTGGCGTGAATTTATACCATCACGGTTATACAGTTTCTGACCACTACAAGTCTCCCAAGTGTGTTTTCTTTTTTAAAGCACTATAGAATTCCTAAATTGGTTCACTCCACTACAATCAGAGAAGGAAGGGTCTACTGCGTGATAGGATAGAGACAACAACAAATACCCATGCAAGATAGACTCCACTGCAAAGTACTGAGAAGCACTAAACGCGCCTCATTTCAAGCACGATCCATTTCTTAGCAGTAGCTGTCGTGGCTAGATGGTGGAGATTGCTGAAACACTCGCACACTTCCCCTGCTCATGTCCCGATGTTCATATGAAGCGTGCTGGCGGCGCCAACGCTCAGAGGTCGATGAGAACCGAAGCCACAGACTTGGATGCTCGTGTGTGCCGGAGTGCGATATCCCCGGCCATGGACATCTGGGGATGACTGGAGTGGTAGGAATTTGGATGTTATTAATGTGTCCAGTGTAAACAAATGTCCATGTTGAATCGTCTCTCACACAACACACACGTCCGCTTCTGGCGCGCTCATCCAGCGCACTAATAATTCGCCATCCCTCGCTGCCATGGGCAAGATCAGACAGGTTGGCGCACCATTTGTACCCGTCACAGGCTGAGCTAATCCGCAACTTTCGTTCGTTGAAGCCGCATAACGAACCGTTGCAGCCAGCCGCAGTACACGGCGAAACAAGTACCTGCAGCTTGGACGTATATGCTAATTAATTAAACTAATCATGAGAGTGACTTTACGTGACAAGTCGGATTACACTCAGAAGGTAGCTCAAATGGGTATACCTGGAGAGAAGAGGCTGTTCTTTTCGAGGAACACTATTGAGAACAGACGTTTGAAGCTGGTCACAGAAGATTCTAGGGCTGGGAACATACACTTCACATAAGGACCGCACTATTAAAAACACGATCACAAAGACTATATTACTGTCGCCCTGCATAAAAAGCGCTCTTGGTTCTACATGCACACACAAGAGTCGCTGCCAGTGTTACGCTTTCTGACAGAAATGCTGTCTGAGATTTCGAATCAAGTCTATCCATTCAGCTACATACTTCTGTTGGATCCTATGGAGATGTGTTTTATGATTACAGCCTCTGCTGAACCATATTCGTGTCAGACTCATATCTCGAAACGAGTCACCTTTTTTCAAATCTATCTGCTACAGCAAAACGCCAGCCCTTTTTTTGACAGTCCCTCTGCATCTTGTAACTGTTCCTCAGTCGCCGCTCTGCCCTCTCTGCATCTTTGTGTATGTGATAGTTTCAGTTTAAGTCGGAACTGCGCAAAAGTTGGAAAACACCATATCCGTATATACAAAATTCTGCGATCTGTGGAGAAACAGGGTGAGCCGAGTTAATGTTTTGACCACTTGGTGTAAACGGGAACATGTCATCGTAGTTCCACCAACTGTGTACAGTGTGTAAGGCCAGTGCCAAAGGAAGCTTTCTCCTGTAACATGAAGTTGTAGAAAAGACAGTACAACCAGTTGCGATGGTGTTTCTTATCTAGAACATTCGAAAGACACCATAGCATACAGGAACTGGACGAAGGATGAGGATTTTGCTATTGCATTATGACGTAACTTCAAAATGCATATGGATAGTGCAGTCTGAAGGACAACAGCATCCTACAGGGTGCATTCATGTCTGTCACTCAAACATATATATGGTGATCCTGATAAATATAGAGATATTGGTTTACTGGAGCAGGTGGCCAGTGATCGAAGTTGCTTTACAGACCAGTGTAAGATTTCATAACCTGTACTGTGGGAGGACAACATCCCACAGACTATCACCCGCAAGAGTGGGTTCCTGTGTTGTTGTTTGATGCCATATATTTTTTATGCTGTAACGCATCCAAGCACTGTTTGATTACCAACTGTACTACATTTACAAGCAAAAAAAATGGTTCAAATGGCTCTGAGCACTATGGGACTCAACTGCTGAGGTCATTAGTCCCCTAGAACTTAGAACTAGTTAAACCTAACTAACCTAAGGACATCACAAACATCCATGCCCGAGGCAGGATTCGAACCTGCGACCGTAGCGGTCTCGCGGTTCCAGACTGCAGCGCCTTTAACCGCACGGCCACTTCGGCCGGCATTTACAAGCAATTTTAGAATACATAATGAGGAGTGATATCATGATTGCATGGGGAGAAGTGATATAAAATCTGTAAAATTACAAAAAGTGACGGAAAACATGTATAAACTAGTTGAGAATACGCTGAAACACAGGGACAACTAGGGAGTACTTGCATATCGTCTGATTGGCGCAGGACAATTCTTGTACATGGGAGCAAGTATGCAACAGCAAGAGGAATGCGAGGAAAAATTGACATGCAAACACCGGGATCCAGGGAAGCAGTCATTTTGTTTTTCGTCAGCAGTGATAAGAAAGTTGGAATAGAATGTTTAACACGGTTGACCAGCAAATGCAGAGTAAAAATTTTTTGTATGTTGGATCACAAGCTGTAGTGTGACCCCGAAGTTATTAGCAACCACCTTATAGATTTTTATAAAGTGTCCTTAGCTAAAGAGTATTATATTGCCAGCTGGTGTGACTGAAATATACTCTGCAGAATGGATCACTTGTCTGACCCTGTGCAGGACTGTTTAGGTCTATTAAACCCTAACAAACAGTATTACAATGTGCTTCTCTGTACTCTCCACCAATCACAACATTGCCGTGTCAGTTAACAAACAGTTGCTGTATGGCTTTCCTAACAACATTCTACTGCATGAATGTTGAGGTAATAGTGACACATGCAAGTTGACTACTGCCTTTAGTGCTTTCTGAGAAAAGAAAGCTATCTGCCTATAAAGTGATATGGATCAGCTTTAAAGAGTATAGAAAGTAAATAGAGTGATTGATTGAGAAGCAGAGAGGGATATGTTGCTGCAGGCCAATTATCGTTCATTTAACCATTTTTTCTGTTGTTCTCTCAGGGTGTATCAGTTGTGTGGCAAAACCTGCAATCGATTCATATAGAACTGGATGTTATGTGTATGACTGAGAGCACTATCTACCTGTGATCGTTAACAGCAAACCTCTCCAAACCACAGTCATCAGAGGAATTCCAACTCATCTGTGATGATGATTAAACATGTCCATTCTGTTTTGGCACACTCCTTTCGATGAACGAAGATGTATGTGAAATAGTCCGGTTCTCTGCCCATATTGGACATAAATCAAGTCTTCAGTTCCATATAGGTACAAAGCTATACTTCCCATGTTCATCCTATCCTAAATGTATGCAAGTGGATCGTCGAGCAGAGGATAAGTCTTAGGATTTTTTAGAAGGTTGGTGTATAATATGCGCAAACATCCTCGTATAAAATCAAACAGCACATGGGTATGTCATCAATATGACCATACACATATGAAAAAATTGTGGAAAAAATGGAAAAGACATAAAATCGGTAAAATTCGAGGAACACCTGGTACAACCACGAAAAATTGATGTGAGGCACATAAAAATTGAGGGAAATACCATGAAATATGTAAAATCGCAAAAACCTAGTGAAATTAAGGAAATTGACTGAGAATATATAAAATTGGAGACTAATACCATTTAACGGTACTGAGCAAAATCAGTAAAATAGTGTGTTCTTAGGGAGGAGTGTAGACTGATATTACATATACTCATCTTCATAGAGGACAGAGGAGGCATTCTAGAGACGTAGCCTCAAACCGAAAGGGCAATGTTATCCCACACATGAGCAATACAGCCTAACATCGGGGCATGGTCTCTATGTGCAAAAGGAAGGTTACCAGAGGCAGTGGTAAACTGTGGTAAGAGTGTTACCTCTCCTCTGGCTACTGAGAGTGACGTCACTATTCCTTTGTATACATTTTCGGCTGTCATCTATTATTTTATAGGGCTGTTGGTAACATATCATAATTTCCGAACCATTATCGTGCTTGAACATCGCACACAGCAGGCGTCATACATCGTTGGAAACCTATATAGTGTTCAGTTACAAAGAATCGGTATTTTATTTGGTGTTCCACTTTAGAGTTTGTCATCATAGTTTACCGTAGAGAAACTTGTATGACCTGCGCTACGAATGTAATTCTTACACTGTAATATTAACAGCGTTGCATTCCTCACGACTAATAGGTCAGAAGACACACTGCTCTTGCATTATAGCATGTTTTAACCACACAACTGAGTAACCTTGGAATGCATACGTTTATGTTGCACGATCATTTCTCTCTTACCAATACCTTCTTGGTACTGATTCTAGACACTAGATCAATATTTTAGAATCTATAGCTCAGATGATTTATGTAAAATGCTTTAAACTACGAACATCTGCATCTCCATCATGCATAAAAACCAAAAGTTTCTTCTTCTTAACCGTCTGTTATAACATCACAACACTTTCAGATCTACTATACACCGATAAGGTGTGATAACCTCCTTCACATTCGCGAATCTGGAGAAATATTGTGCACATTCGGGTGCCATAAGTGAGATTGGTGCGGAACAGCCATTACGGAGTCAACTCGCTCTGTTTCTTCATGTGACGTGGAATGTAGCCTCTACTTCTGGTCATACGAAAATTAAATTGGAGACAGTGTTACAGGAAGGGTTGGTCAAATACAATGCAAGGAGATTTTTCAGTTTTTAACTTTGTCCTAAGAGTGTGAGAATGCTCTGTGACTCCCATCCGTATAAAGAAAGATGTGCAATTATAATCATGAAATACTATGACAAAAGAGCTAGAAATATGTAGATCGGTATAGGACACTGTCTGGTATACTTCGGTATATACCGTATGTTTTCGAGAATTAAAAGTGAATGGATGTACTGCACAGTCATCTATCTACATTAGCAGTATAGTACACATATCAAATAAAGTTTTGCATCACCTCGGTTCTGAGAGTTCCGGAACCTGCACATAAAATTGGAATAGAGATCAACATAAACATCATTTCCGCCCTTTTTATTGCTCATGAAAACAACACATTGCTTGTTGTACCACCATACAGCGAGACCTTCAGATGTCGTGGTTCAGATTGCTGTACACACCGGTACCCCTAATACCCAGTAGCACATCCTCTCGCATTGATGCATGCCTGTTCGTCGTGGCATACTATCCAAAAGTTCATCAAAACACTGTTGGTCCAGATTGTCCCACTACTCAATGGCGATTCGGCGTAGATCCTTCAGAGTGGTTGGTGGGTCACGTCATCCATAAACAGCCCTTTTCAATCTATTCCAGGCAAGTTCGATAGAGTTCATGTCTGGAGTATATGCTGGCCACTCTAGTCGAGCGATGTCGTTATCCTGAAGGAAGCCATTCACAAGATGTACACGATGGGGGCGCGAATTGTCGTCCATGAAGACGAATGCCTCGCCATTATGCTGCCGATATGGTTGCAGTATCTGTCGGAGGATGGCATTCACGTATCGTACAGCCGTTATGGCGCCTTCCATGACCACCAGCGGCGTACGTCGGCCCCACATAGTGCCATCCCAAAACATCGGGGAACCTTCACCTTGCTGCACTCGCTGGACAGTGTGCCTAAGGCGTTCAGCCTCACTGGGTTACCTCCAAACACGTCTCCGACGACTGTCTGGTTGAAGGCATATGCGACACTCATCGGTGAAGAGATCGTGATGCCAATCCTGAGCGGTCAATTCGGCATGTTGTTGGGCCCATCTGTACCGCGCTGCTTGGTGTCGTGGTTGCAAAGCTGGACCTCGCCATGGACGTCGGGAGTGCCTATTGCGCACAGTTTGAGTGGCAACACAACGTCCTGTGGCTGCACGAAAACCATTCAACATGGTGGTGTTGCTGTCACGGTTCCTCCGAGCCATAATCCGTAGGTAGTGGCTATCCTCTGCAGTAGTAGCCCTTGGGCGGCCTGAGCGAGGCATCTAATCGACAGTTCCCGCCTCTCTGTATCTGCTCCATGTGCCAACAACATCGCTTTGGTTCACTCCGAGCCACCTGGACACTTCCCTTGTTGAGAGCCCTTCCTGGCACAACGTAACAATGCGGACGCGAGCGAATCGCGATATTGACCGTCTAGGCATGGTTGAACTACAGACAACACGAGCTGTGTACCTTCTTCCTGGTGGAATGACTGGAACTGATTGGCTGTCGGACCCCTTTTATCTAACAGGCGCTACTCATACATGGTTGTTTACATCTTTGGGAGGGTTTCGTGACATTTCTGAACAGCCAAATGGACTGTATCTGTGAGACAATATCCACAGTCAACGTTTATCTTCAGGAGTTCCGGGAACCAGGGTGATGCAAAACTTTTTATGATGTGCGTATATGGTGCCTGCAAAGTAGTGGATGGGTGGTTTAGTGGCGATAGAGAAATTGGGAAGCATGCTGCTGTGTCATTGGTCTGCACTGAAATTATGGGAAAAACTGGTAAAATTACTAGAATTGATCACGCTGTGGTACTTATTACAGTACATCGATGGTGTCTTTTCCATTCCATCCATCCACTGGTATGCTGTTGATTACGACACAGTGATTGATTGACATCACTTGTTTGAGATGGAGAGACAGTCTTAGTGAGAGAAGCACCAGCCGGGGATGGGCTGCACTGAAACAGTGGTCGCACACATGACTGCAATATGGGAAATCAATCGCAACGGGACACCTAGACATCTCCTACCACGTCATTGTGAAAGATGAGTTTCAGTGTAGATGTTATCAATCACTATCAGTCAGTTGTTTGGAAATTCCCCACAATGCCGCAAAACTCTTCCAGTTACCATATGGCGCGAAGTCTTCCACATTCTTTTTGACAATAAGAAACACTATCACCGTTTTTTATTTCAATTATCCTGTGTATTGTAGAAGTAGGAGCAGCATAATTTACGCTGTGCAATGTCCAGTGTTCAGTGAGAGCCAATGGGTCAAAATGCGTTAATTCTCGTTTAGCACCTGACACTGTGTTAATGTAGATTTAACACCTGACATAGACGTAGAAGTCGTTGTGGAAAAATAAAATGATGGTTGTGTATGTAGCTGTAGTCATTTTTCGTAATTTTACAGATTTTGTATCACTTCTGCCCATGCGATCACTCCTCACTCCGTATTCTAAAACTGTTTGTAAATGTAGTGCAGTTGGCAGTCATACACTGCTTGAATGGGTTACAGCAGAAAAACTGTATTAAACTACCACACAGGGACCCTCTTTTGAGACTGATAGTTTGTGGGATATGGTCCATCTACAGCACAGGTGACAAAACCTTACACTGGCCTCTGGAAGCGACTTCCGTCACTGGCCACCTGCTCCAATGGACCAAAAATAGGATCGCCACATACGTTCGATGTCTGCAGAAGATGGTATTTGTTATCGATATAGCTGAAGAGAGGGAAGCGATAATATCTTATTGAGTTCTCTATCAGATGATGTTAGCGGCGTTTGCCTAATTTGTAGTTTATGTCTGTTGGATGGTACAAAATAACAATGATAGAGAGAATGTTTGAGTGACAGACGTGAATGCACACAGAGAGACGCTGATGTCCTTTGGACTGTGGTACCTGTATGTAATTTGAAGATGCATCACAATGCAGTAGCGAAGTCTTTGTTCTTCGTCCAATTCCTGTATGATGTGGTGTCTTCCTAATGTTCCCGATGAGAAAAACCACCGCAACTGTTCGTACTGTCTTTTCTACTACCTCGTGCTGCAGGAGAAAGCTTCGTTTGGCGCTGGCCTTAAACTTTGTACACAGTGGGTGGAGCTAAGACAACATGCTTCCATTTCCCCTGAGTGATCAAAACACGGTCCTGTCGCATTAACTCAACTCACACTGTCTCTCCACGGGTTGCAGAACTTGGTAGAGATAGTGCTTTCCGACTTCTGCTCATATTCGGCTTAAATTGGAACAGTCACATGCACAAACATGCAGGGAGGACGCAGCAGAGACTGAGGAATAGTTACGAGATGCAGAGGGACTGTCTAAAAAACCACACTGGCGCTTTGCTGTAGCATAGTGAAAAAAGGTGACTCGTTTCGAGGTATGAGTGTGTCCCGAAATTGTCCAACAGTGGCTGTAATCATTAAAAGACATCTGTAAAGGATCAAAAGGAAGTATGTGGTTGAATGGATTAGACTTGATTTCAAATCACAGACAGCATTTCTACTAGGAAGCGTAACACTATCTGTGACTCATGCATGTGCCTTAGATCCAACACAGCTTTTTATGCAGGGTGTCAGTAAAGAGCCATTGTGATCGTGTTTTTAATAGCACAGTCATTACATGAAATTTATGTTGCCGGCAGTAGAATTCCTCTGCGATTAGCTTCAAATGTCGGTTCTCATTAGTGTTCCACAAAAAGAACACCGTCTTGCCTCCAGGGATATCCATTTGAGCTACCTGGTGAGTGTAACCTGACTGCTAGAAAGATTAATTAATTAGCCTATAAATCCAAGCTTCAGCTTCACGTTTTACTGTGTACCGTTGCTGGCTGCAAGGGTGGTCACGAGGTTTCAACAACCGAAGGTTGCAGGTTAGCCTAGCCTGTGACATGTACAAAGAATGAGCTGACCTGTGTGATCTTGCTCATGACAGCGACGGCTGGCAGTGTGACCACTGTGCTGGGTGAGCACGACAGAAGTGGACATGTGTGTTGTGTGAGAGAAGATTCAACATGGGCATGTGTTTGTACTGGACATATTGATAACATCCGAATGCCTACCACTCCAATCATCCCCAGATGGCCTCCATGGTCGGAGGTATTGCAGTCTCACATACACGAGCATCCACGACTGCAGCTGCCGCAGTAGTTTTCATCGAGCTCTGAGCACTGGCGCTGGTGGCACGCTTCCTGTGGACATCGGGACGGGAGCGTGTGGGATGTGCATGTGTTTCAGCGATCTCTGACATATATCCATTACTGCTACTGCTATGGACTGGATCGTAGTTTAACTGTGTCTTGTTTAGTGCTTTTCAATACATTGCAGTGGACTCTGTCTTGCAGTGGTATGCGCTTATGTCTCTATCCTAACATGCAGTAGGCCTTCCTCCTTCCGAATGTAGTGGAGAGAATCAATTTAGGAATTCTGTAGTGCTTTAAAAACTAATCGTGACGTCGAATTCCCGATTGATAGCGATCTCTGACGTCTAGCCATGACAACTAATTACTATGGATTGGATCGTGTGTCTTGCTTAGGAATTTTTCATTGTTGTTGCTACTATCCCATCATGTGGTAGACCCTTTTCTTCCTGCTCCTTCGTCCTGGTGTAGCAGAGAGGACCAGTTAATTCAGAAATACCATAGCCCTTTAAAAATGAAAATAGACTTAGCAGAGCTGTAGTGATAGGGAACTGTATAACCGTGATGTTATAAATTCACGTCCAAATTTGAAATTCCATCTATCATTTCATACATCACCACTTCCAATCGTGACGTCAAATAATAATAGGTTTGCATTATTTAATGAAATTTCTCGTCGAAACATAACACTGTTGTTAATGCACGCAAAACTACTGAGCAGTGTCGATATTTTTTATTTCGAGTAGTTTTGAACTATGTGAAACCAATTCTTTAAACGCTATATTAACGATTTAATTAATATTTCCTGTGGCACTTCTTCTGAAGCAACATATGTGACATCTTCAAGATGTGATACTCCGCACCAGATTTAATAACTCCTGAGGCAGTTCATGAAATGCACTGCAAACCTCTAAACTGTCCCGTCAGGAAGGCTGGGGCAGTTTAGAGCCCATAGCGGAATGAAATATCCCATACTAGCTCCTTCGTCTGCAAAGCAATCTGCAACTCTCCCTCTCTCTCTCTCTCTCTCTCTCTCTCTCTCTCTCTCTTTGTTTGCAATATCATTTCTTTTCAGTTTATTTCGAGTCTGCCTGCTACCAGGTTTGTTACATCGTCAGTTTGAGTGTGTGTGAAATAGCTGCCGTGCCTGCCTTATATTCCCTACATGAAGATCATGTACTGGTAATTAATTAATTATTAACATCACCAATATCCTGCCTCAGGCATGGATGTGTGTGATGTCCTTAGGTTTGTTAGGTTTAAGTACTTCTAAGTTCTAGGGGACTGAGAACCTCAGATGTTTAGGCCCATAGTGCTCAGAGCCATTTGAACCATTTTTTTGCATCCATAAACAATGTACCATATATTGTCTAAACTGTTTAAGCAAAATTCCGTAGACTGTAGTCAATCTGTCCCCAACTGGCCATTCAACTGAGTCTCTTGCATGCCAGTTTCCCAGTTTCCGATTTGGGGGGGGGGGGCACAGTGGGAATAGCGCTGGGGGTTTCCCAGATGAGGTGGGGGTTAATTGATTGATCAGTTTAATTAATTACGCAATGAAACTGATATCTAAAGTGTGCTTGTATCGGCGAGGGGAGTTTCCAGAGAGATTGGGGAGGCGGAGGAGATGGAGGATGCATAACATGGAAAGGCACTTAACTGAACTATAGGTTAGGGACCTGTCAATCAAAATGAGATTATCCCCAGGGGGTCACAATCCACTTAGCAGAACGATAGGTTATTGACCTCTCACTCAAAAGAGGACAGTGAGTTTGTCCCTGAATGTATGATTGCCCCTAAATGTAGGCAACCTGTAGTAACAAATTGTGCTCATGCTGGCTTTGTTCCCTACTCATATTTTTTAGATTTGTAATTTCATAGAAATCTTGTCTTTGTTTTTATACATGCCTTTAGGAGCAGAAATAAATTGCTGTCAGACCATCCTCCCTTTCATGACTGAGGGAATGAAATAAGAGCTACAGGATGAGTTTACCGTACTCCCCTGGTCACCAGACTTTCGGGGCTTACATCTGTGGTGTGCATACTGTAAGATCTTCGGTACACACGCCATCAGATTATTTGACTTGTCACTCTAACGAAGTAGGCGAGTGTCAGCAATATGTCTCGTGGTCTTATGGTGGCGTGTTTATCTTCTGCCATTAGGTTAGACGATAGAAATGCCACTTGCACGCTTAGAGTAGCAGATTGACGGTGATCAACTTTAAACAGAACTTGATTAATTTTCAAACACATTTATTAAAATAATAACAATAATAAACGTTACTTAACTTGATTCTGGGTGCTATTGACAATTGACAATCTGAAGTTCCTTTGGTCTTGGTACGTTAATCTTATTCTCACATATCTCTGATATTTGACAAAGTGTCTATACATTTCTCTTCATGGCTATGTACAGGAATATGATAATCTTATTAGGCGCAGACTGAAACTTGACTATAGACTGGTACAGACTAATGCAGACTGATGCAGACTGATGCAGACTGACTAATCGGAGTTTTTTTTTTTTTTTTTTTTCTTTATTGTATTTCAATTCCCCATCGGAGCGGGCTGGCAGCAGCATATGCGCTGCTCTTCAGCCGAAAGACATAGAACAAAACAATAGAAGACATTTAAAAACAGCAAAGGAGAGAAGAAGGCGAACATAGATATAAAAAAGGGAGAACATCATGGAAGGCAATATACAAAAAACGGGGTGACTGTAAAATGGAGATAAAAAACTGTTTAAAAGTAGCACACACAAAAAGCCACACACTGCGACGATTAAAAGAGCACAAGGCACAGTATGACTGGAGCATAAAGGTGTTGACGGATGGCATAGAACACAACGTAACACTGACGGCGAACCTCAAGGCAGTACACAATTAAAATCGCACCTCTTGACGCACACGAGAAAAAGCACGAAACACAACACTGACGTGGCACACTGATGATGATCAATACAGAGGATCTGCCAGGTTTAAGGAGAAGAGGGAGACCTGAAGAAGGGAGGGAGGGGAAGAGATGGGGGAGGGGAAAGGGGGGCGCTCGGAAGAGGGCCAGGTAGGGAGGGATGTGGGAAGGAGAGAGGCAAGTATGGGGTGCAGGGTCTCAGGGGAGGGGGGGACGGAGGAAAGAGGAGGAGAAGGAGGAAAGAGGAGAAGGGGGCCCTGGGGAGGGGGGGGGGAACAAGGCCGGGTTATAGTTGGAAGGAAGGGTATATGTCACGGCGAAGTTCGTCATCCGGGAGGGGGAGGCGTTGGAAATTGCCCTGATGAAGGAGATGGAGGGTGTGGAGGTGGAGAGAGGGAGGGATACAGCGATAGAGGCGCGGCAACGGGCGGGGGGTGGAGAGGAAGGAGGAAACCAGAGGGTGGGGGGGATCAACCCTGCGAACAATGTAAAGGATGCGGAGATGTTGGAGGAACAAGAGGAGGTGGGGGAAGGGGATCAGTTCATACAGGAGCCGTGTGGGGGAAGGAAGGCGGATACGGAAGGCAAGGCGGAGCGCATGGCGTTCAAGGATTTGGAGAGCCTTGTAAAAGCGGGTGGGGGCGGAGATCCAGGCGACGCTGGCATAACAGAGGATAGGACGGATGAGGGATTTGTAGGTGTGGAGGATGGTACAAGGATGCAATCCCCATGTCCGGCCGGACAGGAGTTTCAGCAGGCGGAGGCGGGAATGGGCTTTCTGCTGGATGGTCAGGAGATGAGGGGTCCAGGTGAGGTGTCGGTCAAGGGTGAGGCCAAGGTATTTCAGGGTGGGGGTGAGTTGGATAGGACGACCATAAAGGGTGAGGTAGAAATCTTGGAAGCGAAAGGAGCGAGTGGTACGGCCTATGATGATTGCCTGGGTTTTGGAGGGGTTGAGACGGAGGAGCCACTGGTTACACCAAGTGGTGAACTGGTTAAGGTGGGTTTGGAGGGTACGTTGAGACCGTTGAAGGGTAGGATAGAGAGCCAGGAAGGCGGTGTCATCAGCATATTGGAGAAGGTGAACTGGTGGGGGTGGCTTGGGCATATCAGCTGTATACAAGAGACAAAGGAGAGGGGAGAGGACAGAACCCTGGGGGACGCCAGCCGTGGGATAAAAGATACGGGAGTTGGTGTTGTGGAGGGTGACATAGGAAGGACGGTGCGAGAGGAAGGAAGCGACCAGACGGACAAAATTGATAGGCAGGGCGTAGTTTTGGAGTTTAAAGAGGAGACCGGGATGCCATACACGGTCATAGGCATTTTGGAGGTCAAGGGAAACAAAAATGGCGGAGCGACGGGAGTTGAGCTGGAGGGACAGAAGGTGAACAAGGTTGAGGAGTTGGTCGTCAGCAGAGAAGGAGGGTCGGAAGCCACACTGGGTAAGGGGGAGGAGGTGGTGTTGAGCAAGGTGCCGATGGATACGGTGGGAGAGGATGGATTCAAGGACCTTACTGAAGACGGAGGTGAGGCAGATGGGACGATAGGAAGAGGCGGCAGAAGGGGGTTTGTTGGGTTTGAGGAAGAGGAGGAAGCGGGAGGTCTTCCATAGGTCAGGGTAGAAGCCAGTAGAGAGGATGACATTATAGAGATGGGCGAGGACAGTTAGGAAGGAATAGGGACTTTCTCGAAGGTGACGGTAGGTGACACAGTCGTGACCAGGGGCCGTGTTGCGTTTGGACTGGAGGAGAAGTTTAATGTCTTGTGCTGTGATGGGAGTGTTGACGTCGGAGGGGGGCAACTGCCCCAAGTACTGGAGGCTAGGAGCAAGTGGAGCGACTGAGGTATCAGCACGTTCCATGACGGTGGGGAAAAGAGAATAATCAAAGCGGGGATCATCGGGGATGGAGAAGACCTCGGAAAGGTGGGAAGCGAAGTGGTTGGCCTTACTGAGGTTGTCTGGAAGGGGGCGATCATTATGGAGAAGGGGGTAGTGGGGAGCGGAAAGGGAACCAGTAAGACGATGGAAGGCAGACCAGTACTTGGAGGAGTTGATAGGGAGGGTGGCATTGAGTCGTGTGCAGGTCTGGCGCCAGTCCCGGCGTTTCGTTGCTGTAATAAGGTTCCGTACGTGTCGCTGTATTTGCCGGTGGCGTTGGAGTGTATCCCTGTCACGAGTGCGGAGGAAGGAGCGATAGAGGCGGCGGGATTCACGGAGGAGGAGGACAGCCCGCGGAGGGAGAGTGGGACGGTGTGGGTGGATGGTTTTAGTAGGAACATGGGCCTCCACGGCGTCAGTAATTACCGTCTGAAGGAAGGACGAGGCGCAGATGATGTCGTCAGGATGGCGATAGGTAAGAGGGTGGCTTTCGACCTGGGTGGAGATGGAGTCCCGGTAGGCATCCCAGTTGGCACGGCGATAGTCATGGACGACCTTGGGAGGGGGTGCAGGTTGCGGAGGCGGAGGGGGGCGGTTTGCAGACGTTATGGTGAGAAGGACAGGGAGGTGATCGCTACCTGTGGGGTCAAGGACGGCGACAGTGATACGCCCAAGGAGGTTGGCGGAGGCAATTACAACATCGGGGGTGGTGTTACTTTCGGGTCGGGTGTGCTGGGGAATGGGAACAAGGCCACCCTGGATTGTGGAGAGGAACTGATGCCACCGCCGAAGGGCAGCAGGAGTGCGGCTATGGATGTTGAGGTCGGCGGCAATCACATAGGTGGAGAAGGTGTGGTCAATGTGTGAGATGAAGTCATAAGGAAGAGGAGCAGTGGAGCAGACATAGATGGTGGCACAGGTAATGGTGAGAGAGGGGAAGAAGACGCTAAGGATAAGGTGTTCAGTGGGGTCATTGAGGAGAGGTTGTGGCCGGACGGGGATATGCTTAAGGTGGCCAATCGCGACTCCACCCTGCGCACGAGGACCAGGAGCATCAGTGCGGTGGAGGATATAGGGGGAGGTGCGGATAGAATGGTGGGGCTGGAGAAAGGTTTCGTTCAAGAGGAAGGTGTCGACCTGGTGGTGGGAGAGGGTGTGCATGAGGAGGTATGTGTTGCAGCGGAAGGAGCGAATGTTCTGGAAGAGGATGCGAGACTCGTGCCGCGCCATGACGGGAAGGAGGGGGGGAAGAGAGGGAAGGGAAGAGACTTAAACTAGGGTGTCGAGGCGGGTGAAGGTGAAGTGGGCTTGGTTGTGGGAGTAAGTGGCGAAGGTGTTCAGGTGGAAAACAGAGCGAGCAGCAAGGGATATTTGTTGGAAGGTGTGCGGGCGCTGAAAAGGGTGAATGTTTTGGAGTACAATGGTAATGAACCGGATGATGTCCTCGGCAGTGGGGGGTGGACGGAGGGAATTGTTAGGATGGACAGGAGGATCGACGGTACGAACCGGGACTGTAAGTTCAGGGGTGGCTGGAGGGGGTTTAGCTTTACACTTGTGGGAGTATGTGGGATGGGGGCCATTGCAGGTATTACAGGAAGGGGGAGCAGCGAGGTTGGGGCAGTTCTTGAGAAAGTGGGAGGCCTTGCAATGGGGACAGGTGGGGGGGTTTTTGCAGTTGGGAGTCAAGTGGTCATTGTACATCAGGCACCGTTGGCAACGGTAGGATTGGGGAGGGGATTTGGAGGATTCAACAGGGTGGCGACGGTGGTATATCAGGGCACCCTGGGTGAGGAGATGGTCTATGGACGGGGCGGACTCTGAGAATACCCGCATGAGGTAGGTGGGACCAGAAGCATTGTGGATACGGCGGGCAGAGCGGATTTCCAAGTCCGGGTGGGAGTTCAGTTCTACCAACACTTCATCCTCTGTGATCACCGGGCTGAGCTTGGTGATCACAGCGGTGTAGGTGGGGGGGGGGCGACGGGGAGGCTGGGGCTGACGAGGAGTGGAAGCGGAAAGGAAGGGTGTCAGAGAGACGTGGGGGCCAAACATAACTCGTGGGAGTTTTCGCAGGAGGTCTGTGTGAAATGATGGGGACGGGGACTTGATAAGGACTGAGTCCCTGCGGGGAATGAGTTGGGAGATGGGAGCACCAGGTAAGTACTTTCGTATTTCCTTGGTGAGGATACGAGCGTCAAGGAACTTAGGATCGGGAGTTGACAGGACAAAGGTGTGGAGGGTGGGGGCCAAGGTAGGGGTGGCAGGAGGAGGGGTGGTGTCCATGGTGACGGCAGGGGGAGGGGGAGGTGGCGTTGATTTTTTGTGGGAAGTGGCGGGAGCTGAGTCGGTAAGGACGCGCTTTTGGGGTTTTTTGGAGACTGGAGGCTGGGAGGAGGGGAGAGGGACGGGGAGGAGAGGGAGGTGGCGGGTGGCAGATCCCTGTGGCGTAGTAGAGGCACCGGGAGAAGCAGCTGGTTCAGTGGTGGCGATGGTGGCTCGGCGCAACGTGATGCGTGCGGGAGATGCAGAAGACGACGCGACGGGGTCGGTGAGAGAGGGGAAGCCAACCACCTGAGGGGCGGCAGCAGAGGCGGCAACAGAGGCGTACGTGAGGGCGGGGGTAGTAGTGGGAGCTGTTGAGGGTGTGGAGGCTGGAGGAAGGGTGTAGAGGTGTGGGTATACAGCAGGGGAGGAGATAGGGGGGTGGGTAAGTGGAGGAAGGGAAGGGGAGGTGGAAGGAGGGAGGCCAGAGGCGGCACTCCAGGAAGTGACTGTGGGAGAGGGGGAGGGGGAGGTGTAGATGACGGTGGAGGTGGGAGTACTCATTGCAGACGAACGGCGACGGACAGACGGACGTGCAGCAGGCGGCGTCGGCGTCGGCGTCGGCGGCGAACAGACGGACGAACAGCAGGCGACGGCGGCGGCGGCGGCGGCGGCGGCGGCGATGGACAGCCAGCAGGCGGACGGACGGACGGACGAACGGACGAACGAACGAACAGCGACAGCAGCGGGCGGGCGGGCAGACAGACAGACAGACAGACACACACAATCTTCGAAGACGGAGATTCCACCCTGAGAGTAGCCCAGGCTTTGCAATCTGACGCTTGCGAAGGAGGGGATCCAACCCTCTAGATGTGCTAATCGGAGGTCTGTACACTCGTTATAATACCTCACACGTTCAGGTATCACTGCGCGAGTGTGATCCGCGAGGAGAAAAGGTTCTACGTTAGCAGCAATCTCACTGGCTGCGAGACATATTAATACGCGGATCGGCGGAAGCAGAATTTGGTCCGTCTCTAAGACAGTGCCATCTCGTAGACGGAGATGGACGAGCGCTGCGCCTGCGCTGTTGTGCTTAGTGGGGCGCGCTCTAGTGGGAAAGTTGTGTACGCGCTGACTACGCGGAACTATGTACACAACATCAAATCGAGAATCTGTGGGACCACCTCGATCGGCCTGTTCGCCCCACGGATTCTCAACCGAGAAATGTAACGCAACTAGCGAAGCGCTTGGAGTTGGTATGGCTCTATATCCCTGTCGGTACCTTCCAGAACCTCACTGACTCTCTTCCTGCGCGATCATGCTGCAAAAGATGATTATTGTGGTTTTGTGACAGGTAGTCATATTAATATGACTGGACCGTGTACTTATGCTGGTCTGTTCTGAGATACTAGATTGAGTGGTTCTGGAATTGTAACGCTTTCACAAATTAAGGAAATGCGAAAAACCCTTGCCTTATGCATCTGATACAGGCTCTTTACTTGCCTGTGTTGTCCTTGTTTTCCCTGACGTGCAGGAAGTTAGTATGAATTACGAAAGAAGGACTTACCTTACGGGTGGGTAGGGGCACTGGAAGCATAGTAAACAGTCAAGGCAGAAAAGACGGTGTGATGCATCGTGGAGTTACGTATTCTCAATAAAATCAAACAAAGAAGAGTTATGAAAGCTGTATGGGACTGTATGAGAATGAACTGTCATGGTCCATTAAAGAAAGCTAGCACCAATTATAATATTATTAAAGCGGTGCTGAGCTAAGCCCGGCCCAAAGCCTGTAGAGTTGTTCTACAAAGATTAAAAAGTAAAGTTTACAGTGAGGTCGTAAAAGTCATAGGGTAGCGATATGCACATATTTAGATGGCGGTAGTATCGGGTACACGAGGTATAAAAGGGCAGTGTATTGGCGGGAACTGCTATTTGTACTCAGGTGATTCATATGAAAAGGTTTTCGACGCCATAATGGCCACACGACGGGTATTAACAGACTTTCAACGCGGAATGTTAGTTGGAGCCAGACGCATAGGGCATTCCATTTCGGAAATCGTTAGGGAATTCAATATTCCGAAATGCACAGTGGCAAGAGCGTGCTGAGAAGCCAGATTTCAGATATTACCTCTCACCACGGACAACGCAATGACCTTCACCTAACGATCGAGAGCAATGGCGTTTGCATAGGGTTGTCAGTGCTAACAGACAAGGAACACTGGTTTAAATAACCGCTGAAGTCAATGTGGGACGTACGGCGGCCGTATCCGTTAGGACAGTGATGCGAAATTTGGCGTTAATGGACTTTGACAGCATACGACCGACGCTTACAGCACGACATCGCCTGCAGCGCTTCTCCTGTGGTCGTGGCCGTATCGGTTGGACCCTAGACGACTGGAAAGCCGCCAACTGGTCAGATGAGTCCGCAGTTCAGTTGGTGAGAAGTGATGTTAGGATTCGAGTGCAAACCCCACGAAGCCATGTACCCAAGTTGTCAACATGGCACTACAGTGTAAGCTGGTAGTGGCTCCATAATGGTGTGGGCTGTGTTTACATGAAGTGGACAGAGTTCTCTGGTTTAACTGAACTGATCATTGAGTGGAAATGGTTATGTTCGGCTACTTGGAGACCATTTGCAGTCATTCAAGGACTTCATGTTCCCAAACAAACGATGTCATCTCGCTGGGCCACAATTGTTCGCGATTGGTTTGAAAAACTTCCTGGACTAATCGAGAGAATTATATGGCCAACCAGATCACCCGACATGGATCCCATCGGACATTTGTGGGACATGATCGAGCGACCAGTTCATCCTGCACCAGCAACACTTTCGCAGTTATGGACGACTATAAAGGCAGCATGGCTGAGTATTTCTGCAGGGGACTTCCAAAGACTTGTTGAGTCCATTCCACGTCGAGCTGCTACACTACACTGGGCAAAAGGAGGTCCGACACGACATATGGAGGTACCCCATGACTTCTGCCACCTCAGTGTATGTTATTTAATTTCTGTAATGTGCCCAACTGCACGTGTACTTATAGTGACTTACGAACAGAAGAGATATTAGACCCAAAAAGAAATGACGCACATAGACTCATTCTCTCTCTCACCCCCTCGCCCCCCACCCCCATCGCTCTCTCTCTCTCTGTGTTTTTCTCTTTTACACAATGGATTTGACACCTACTTAGTCGATGTAAAAGCGTGGTCGTTTGGCTTGTTGAAGGTTAAGAAAATTTAAGGGAAAAAATTTTGGAAAGCGACAAATTCCATTGGAAATAAATAATTATACGGCGTAGATTAGTATTTTATGCGATACATATCAACTCAGAAAATCTCGTGATCCTACATATTGGATGAAGATGCCACCAGAAAACATTCAAATGCCACCAGCCGCGTGTTCCACTAGGTAACAGATAACTTTGCCACAGTAAGGTAATGTTGCACCAAATATCTTAGTGCGCCAAGGTTCACTATGACCATGCTCAGAGAGACGGAGAACTAAAATAATCGTTGGATTAAAAGTCTTCAGAGTTGATGAAAGGTTTAAATAATTCAGTTTAAGGAAATTTTGTCACGTTATTGGTTACATACTATACGAGTATAATGACTTCCTTATTTAGGCTCTAAAGGTCCAAGAGATGTCAACGGTCCGCCGTCTCATACTCTGTCATTTGGAAGCCCCAACTCGTTTTACGAGAAAAATTACCTTGAAGTCGGAAAACTGCACATATATTGTATAAGCACTGAAGGTGCAAACATTTAGTGGAAGAAAGATCGTGATTTCTACCTGTGACCTTAACTGAACAAAGCTAACATCTTTCAAGGCCAGAAAATCTGAGACAAATACAGAATCCGATTCTGCGCTTTGCCCAACTGTGCTCTGCGCATTTACTCACACTTTGGAAGCACATTCATATTACTAACTGCATCAGAAAATAAATTTCCTTTGAAGTGAACACCACGTGGTGCTGAACAGACTCACAGCCAAGGCACTGCCTCTCAAAAACACAAGAAAAAACTTAAATTCACACACGAAATTAATTTTACTGTAATTAGCATGATTTTCCCCTGCCATCCAAAATGTTAATTTATACCCGAAATTAATCCTACCATAATTAACATGATTTCCTCCTAACATCCAAAATGCTGAAACAAAGATTGTTAAATGTGAACGTCACACACTAAGTAAATTGAAATACTTCCATCCGCAAAATTTCCGAATACATGTCCATTCTCACCACGTCTCAACAACCATGTGTGCTCGTACCAGGTGAGTGGAAATTGTCCCTAGATTACACGTAATGGGGATAACCAGCAGAGATAACCAAGACACCCACTTGTCAACCTAACTACCATCTGCTCAGAACCTGTCCTGATGGTCAAGTTAAACCGTTATGCCTTTCCACCTAAGCTACCACTATTGGAAAAATTGCACTAGGAGACAACAGTTACCGGCTACCCTTAGAAAACTCACACTTACTCATCTTAATTAGACATACACGATGTAGTAATAGCAAAAGGATGTAAGAAATATCGAGAATAAAATCACTAACTCCCTTTCGAGAGACATGCTAATTTCAGAAACAGATAGCGAGTCTTAATGCAAAACGGGACAGACCTGCAATAGCAGAAACATATATGGGATGGATCCGTCTCAAATGTGTCAGTCTGAATGTTACTAGTCTATGATTACTTTAACTTCTAAAGTAGTTTAAGAGTCTTACGTAGAGCTCAAATTTCGTTATCGTTTGATAAAATATAGTTAATTTCAATTTTTACTCAGTTTATTCGTCGCCAAGTCCATTATCTATTTGCCTTCATTTTAAAGAATTTATTAAGGATAAACATATTGCTAAGCTTGGCAAATTCTAATAATAAATTATCTCTGACGTTCCTGCTACTATACTCAAAGCTTCACTTTGGAGAATCATTCTTTATTTTTTGTCTTATTTTTGCATTAACTGAACTTCCCTGTTATCATCTTTTTCTGACATTTATCTTCATAGAGTTCTTCAACCTCCTCGTCAGCCATAAGCATGTTTGCGCATGCACGAGAATTATTTTCTGCTCTGTTACTTCTGAAATAAAATGTATTTTCAGGATTTAATTCCATTTGGTTTACGTTTTTTCCTAAAGTTTTGAAATCTATTCATACGAAATTAAAAATTATGCAGTTGGATTTATAGGTCTCATGTTATTGTGCATTTAGCCATACTTCATGTAGAAAATTGAGGGCTAGTAAGTAGCTGAGTGTGCCTCTTGGCCTTAGAACCATTACCGGTACCTGAGTTCAGTAGTCTCAACGCTTTTTCAACCAACATTTCAGAAACTCATATGTGGCAGCAAGATCTTCCACAAACCCATTCATGATCCACAAGTCTGACGGGGTCCAAACGGATTTGCGAGGCAAGTGAACAGTGTTAAACCTTGGCGGAAGTATACTCACAGTATTTCCAGTCCAAGCCAGACTGCTGTTAAGTCCCAGAGCAAGAGATCAACAAGAACAGTTCGCATGCTGATGACGAATCGGCTGATCCGTCAAGTAGCCAATCAATATTCTCATTTAGCAGTCTGCAGTGCATGTAGGTGACCATCCCATCCATTTTGATTCTCCACAAAGTTATACATCAAGAAGGCTTTCTTATGGTTACTAATATCTGTACCATATGAACGTTTGGCTTTTGCTGCCCTGTCCGGTACCCTTAATCCTCACCAAGAAGTTGTGAAAAGCTTGTCCCAGTTTTTAGCAGCGTCACCTTTGTAACTTCAGTGCCTAAGGGCCTGAATTTTGAGCACAAATGACGTAAGCTATCCTCTGTTTCACTAACGCACTGTATTCGAATTATTTTAAGTCTTTTAAGAGAGAGGCAATGCAATTGCGCTGCAAAGTGATAGCGATTTTTCTTCAAATCCTATTTTATACAGAAGGGTTGTTACTCATCAAATTAAGTAATTATACACTGACGAAAAAAATTTCTGCACTCCAAGAAATAATTAGTAAAGAGTAATGAAATATCACGAATACAGCTTTCTGGGTAACATATTTAAGTGATTAGCGTTGCAAGATTACAGGTTAATGTAAGCGGGGGGAAAGCTATCGCAAATGTGAAATTCTGGTACATTAATAACCATTGTAGCCGCCAGATTGTTGAATCCAAGCATACAAACGTGCATGATTGTGTTATACAGGCACCAGATGTCATTTTGTGCGATGGAGTTCCATGCCTGTTGCACTTGGTCGGTCAATACAGGGAAGGATAATGCTGGTTGTGGATGACGCTGGAGTTGTCGTCCGATGATGTTCCACATGTGCTCGACTGGACACAGATCTGTTAATGTAGCAGCCCAAGGCAATATGTCGACTCTCTGTAGAACATGTTGGGTTATAACAGCGGTATGTGGGCGAGCATTATCCAGTTGGAAAACACCCCCTGCAGTGATGTTCATGAATGGCACTACAACAGGTCGAATCATCAGATTGACGTAAAAATCTGCAGTCAGTGGGATAACAACGAGAGCACTTCTGTTGTCAAAAGAAATTGCACCCCAGACCACAACTCCAGGTACATCCAGTTTGTCTAGCACGCAGACAGTTCGGTTGAGGCCGTCAGCGAACATTCTTCTAACCAACACACGGCTATTACTGGCACTGAGGCAGAACCAGCTTGCGTCAGTAAAACTACTGACCTCCAACCAGTCCTCCAGTGAGCTGTCGCTTGACACTACTGAAGTCGCTAGCGACGGTGGATTGGGGTCAGCGGAATGCACGCTACAGGGCGTCTGGCTCGGTGCTATCCTTGAAGTAACCGATTTGTAACAGTTCGTTGTGTCACTGTGGTGCCAACTGCTCCTCAGATTGCTGCTGGAGATGCAGTACGATGTGCCAACGGCATACGCCGAACACTATAGTCTTCCCTCTCGGTAACGCCACGTGGCTGTCTGATGCCCGGTCTTCTTCATACTGTACCTCCCCTTGACCACCACTGCCAGCAGTCATGTACAGAGGCTACATTCCTGCCATGGCTTCCGGCAGTATTGCAAAAGGAACCATCGAGTTTCTCGTGAGGTGTTGACAATGGTGTTCATGTTTGCCCTGTAGTTCGTCCAGAGAAAGGTCCTGGACAGAGGGGCAGTTTTGGGCCTCGAACACATCCACAAGCATTTCCACAATTTGGAGGGTATCATACAACAAGCCCATTGCCATGAGAATAGGATGGGCAGTAGCTGGCATAGAACATCGGAGGGCACGAATGACAGTCCAGTCACACTTATGGTGGAGGAGGAAAGCGGACATTCTGTCCTCCCATTGTTCAGACCTCCAGTCAGCGAGCTGGTGGCAGAATTAGCTCTGGAGGCGTCTCATTTGACGTTTGCCTCGAGGATCGCGAAACTGCTTCCACCGCCGGCGGTAGCGGTTCTTTTGCACCTTCAGCTCCTCTAACAGGGGAAGCTAATCGTTCAGGGGGGTTAACGCCGGAGATACAGTGGTGTTTGAAAGTTTTACAGCTTTCTGTATTTTGGCAGTAACGTAATCCACGGCACTGTCTATATTGGCTGGTGTTGTCAAGTCGAGGTCGTGTTGAGTCGTGTTATTAAATACCCTGGCAAACTTGTCTCAATCGGTGAGGGTCACAGTGGAATGAACATCAAATGAAAGGGCAGCATCGGCGAGGTGCAGGAGTACTGGGTCATGGTCGGAGGCCAAATTGTGGACAGTTTCCTGTGAAAACTGAGCAGCAATGTTTTTGAAGATGGCCACATCCAGAACATTCTGGCTGGCAGTTAGAATGGACTGGGATATGGGTAGGTTTGTGGGGCCATAAACCGATAGCGCTAAAGTATCCTACAGGTAAAGGAGGAGCTGGCCTTTGGGGCTAGAGACCTGAGAATCCAAGCCAGGTGTTTGGCATTGAGACCACCCCAACGATGAGCCTGTCAAAGGATGTCAATGTGTGGAGGTCTGCTTCCAGCAGTGGATTGTTTGGGATCCAATACACTGCTGCAAAGGTAATGACACCAAGGTGTGTGGAGAAAGTAACTGCTGTGGCCTCTATGTGTTCCATTTGCTGGAGAGTCTCTTAGGTATGGAGAAAAGCTTTGTTGAGGAACACTGCCAAGCCTTCACCACAGTGGTCGAGGCAGTGAGAGTGGTAACACACCATGTTGTGAAAGCAGAAGTCGTCTGCCAGTTTGAGGCGAGTTTCTGTGACCAGTAAAATATCCACACAATGGTCATGGAGAAAGGAATTCAACTCCGTCTTCATCTGTTTGATGCAATTGGCATTAAAAATGGGCAGGGGCGGGTGTAGTAGTAGGCAGAGTAGGGGTAGGGGCAGAGGGCTAGGATCCAGTCACAGGTGTATTGGAGGGGGCTGCAGCTGGCTCCTGTAGTCGGTCTGCAGTGGAAGCCATCATGGAAGATGGACAATGAGGAGGAGATCAGGCTGCAGCAGCAAAGGATGTCACGTGGGTCTGGGCAGAAAGGGCACAGGTGCAACAGAACTGTCTGGTGCCTGAGTTTCTGGTACCAGAGCAGCTGCCAAGGGCGGTGCACCGTGCTGGCCCTGCAAGACAGGGAAGTTGGTTGTGTCCCACTGCAGTGGGGAACGGCGATTTGTTCTTCGTTTCATTCTGGGAGAATGGGAAGACTTCAGTGCCTTCTGGTAAACAGGGCACCTCCTCCAGGATACCATGTGGTGTGGATGGTTCAAGTGGCTCTGAGCACTATGGGACTCAACTGCTGAGGTCATTAGTCCCCTAGAACTTAGAACTAGTTAAACCTAACTAACCTAAGGACATCAGACACATCCATGCCCGAGGCAGGATTCGAACCTGCGACCGTAGCGGTCTCGCGGTTCCAGACTGCAGCGCCAGAACCGCGCGGCCACTTCGGCCAGCGTGGTGTGTATCACGGGTCGTGCCCAAACACCTGGTCCAGATAGATTTCTCCAAGGTGGGGGCCGTGCAGTTCTCCACTAAACGTGGGCTGGCACACTTAACACACGACAATGGCAGGGAGCAATGATTCTCAGTATGTCGAAAACGTTGGCATTTGCAAAACAGATTATTGGCCTGTTGCGGCCCTCATACGATTCAATCCGGACATTCGTGTACAGAAGGTACCAGAGTTGGTAAATCCGCTCTATCCTACCTCTGGGGAAGGGAGACTATGTGGATAGGGCAGGGGATCAACACCCGGGTCTCAGGATCCCTCTTGCTATACTGGTGGACCAAAGGATCTTCAAAACAGAGCCGAAGCAGTTGCTCCTTGACCTCCTGTGCCATAACCTCTGGTGGCAAGTCCCTGATGACGATTTTGGTTTGGCGATTACCTGACATCTGGTGGATAAAGTAAAGCATCGCCCTTGATTTGACAAAGTAGACAGTGGTAAGATATGAGATTTTCACTCTGCAGCGGAGTGTGTGCTGATATGAAACTTCCTGGCATATTAAAACTGTGTGCCCGACCGAGACTCGAACTCGGGACCTTTGCCTGTCGCGGGCAAGTGCTCTACCAACTGAGCTACCGAAGCACGACTCACGCCCGGTACTCACAGTTTTACTTCTGCCAGTATCTCGTCTCCTACCTTCCAAACTTTACAGAAGCTCTTCTGCGAACCTTGCAGAACTAGCACTCCTGAAAGAAAGGATACAGCGGAGACATGGCTTAACCACAGCCTGGGGGATGTTTCCAGAATGAGATTTTCACTCTGCAGCGGAGTGTGCGCTGATATGAAACTTCCTGGCAGATTAAAACTGTGTGCCCGACCGAGACTCGAACTCGGGACCTTTGCCTTTCGCGGGCAAGTGCTCTACCAACTGAGCTACCGAAGCACGACTCACGCCCGGTACTCACAGTTTTACTTCTGCCAGTATCTCGTCTCCTACCTTCCAAACTTTACAGAAGCTCTTCTGCGAACCTTGCAGAACTAGCACTCCTGAAAGAAAGGATACAGCGGAGACATGGCTTAGCCACAGCCTGGGGGATGTTTCCAGAATGAGATTTTCACTCTGCAGCGGAGTGTGCGCTGATATGAAACTTCCTGGCTGATTAAAACTGTGTGCCCGACCGAGACTCGAACTCGGGACCTTTGCCTTTCGCGGGCAAGTGCTCTACCAACTGAGCTACCGAAGCACGACTCACGCCCGGTACTCACAGCTTTACTTCTGCCAGTATCTCGTCTCCTACCTTCCAATCTTTGCAGAAGCTCTTCTGCGAACCTTGCAGAACTAACACTCCTGACCGAGCGAGGTGGCGCAGTGGTTAGACACTGGACTCGCATTCGGGAGGGCGACGGTTCAATCCCGCGTCCGGCCATCCTGATTTAGGTTTTCCGTGATTTCCCTAAATCGCTCCAGGCAAATGCCGGGATGGTTCCTTTCAAAGGGCACGGCCGTCTTCCTTCCCCGTCCTTCCCTAATCCGATGAGACCGATGACCTCGCTGTCTGGTCTCCTTCCCCAAACCAACCAACCAACCAACTAACACTCCTGAAAGAAAGGATACAGCGGAGACGTGGCTTAGCCACAGCCTGGGAGATGTTTCCAGAATGCAAGGTTCGCAGAAGAGCTTCTGTAAAGTTTGGAAGGTAGGAGACGAGATACTGGCAGAAGTAAAGCTGTGAGTACCGGGCGTGAGTCGTGCTTCGGTAGCTCAGTTGGTAGAGCACTTGCCCGCGAAAGGCAAAGGTCCCGAGTTCGAGTCTCGGTCGGGCACACAGTTTTAATCTGCCAGGAAGTTTCATATCAGCGCACACTCCGCTGCAGAGTGAAATTCTCATTCTGGAAACATTCCCCAGGCTGTGGCTAAGCCATGTCTTCGCTGTATCCTTTCTTTCAGAAGTGCTAGTTCTGCAAGGTTCGCAGAAGAGCTTCTGTAAAGTTTGGAAGGTAGGAGACGAGATACTGGCAGAAGTAAAGCTGTGAGTACCGGGCGTTAGTCGTGCTTCGGTAGCTCAGTTGGTAGAGCACTTGCCCGCGAAAGGCAAAGGTCCCGAGTTCGAGTCTCGGTCGGGCACACAGTTTTAATCTGCCAGGAAGTTTCAGTGGTAAGATAGTCGTCCCTACTGTAGAGCAGGTATTTCACATGGGCAAACAGCTCGCAATGGGCCTAGAATGAGCCGCTGGAGCTCAGTGTTCAATTTTGTATTATTAGTGACATTATATACCACAGTAGGGGGTATCCTCTCTTTCTTCTGAGGCCTTGACAGGGTCTCTTGAGAGAGAGGGTCGGGAGCAGGAGCCATTTCCTCAACCACAGGACCATCCGGTGCAGGGTCACCCAGGAGGGAGGTATCGGAGCACGATCCGCTGTCACCACGGCCTGCGTGGGCGGAGGAGCGTCTGGGTCAGGGTGCCCAGTAGGCTCGCCACTGTGGAGGTCAGACACATCCGAGGCGTTCGCCGTCTCACTATGAGAAAGATCAGTTACTAAGCGGTCAGGTGAGTCGTCGGGAGACGACGACACGGAAGAACGGTCCCTGACACGGGACGGTGGACAGTCGTCACGGTTATCGGTTTCAGTGGCGGTGGTATCCACCGGCGATTTGTGGCGCTTGGCGAGATTCAAACGATCCTTCGCCTGAACATCTAGCGCAACAGGAAGCCGGGGTGAGCGGCGTTTGCCGCGTGGGGTAGCCGCACGGTCTGAGGCGCCTTGTCACGGTCCGTGTGGCTCCCCCCGTCGGAGGTTCGAGTTCTCCCTCAGGCATGGGTGTGGGCGTGGTCCACAGCATAAGTTAGATTAAGTAGTGTGTAGGCTAAGGTACCGATGAAGTCAGCAGTTTGGTCCCATAAGACCTTACCACACATTTCCAAATAGTTTTAAGTGGCGTTTCCGACGCGGTTCACCCCGAGGGGCGGCGGTGGAAGAGTCGGAGAGCCGCGAAAATTGCTCCGCGGATTCCTCCATGATACACATGGGTCTGCCTGACGTAGCTAGGGACACAGCACGAGAGGACTATGTACACCGAAAACTTCCCAGCTAATCTGGGGCAAAAACTACGAAATACCAACGCCGACAAGGCAGGTAAACAACGCTGACATACAGTGAAAAGTACAACGATACTACACGGACACGCACTCGTACAAGAAAACACTTCCAGGGACCCAGCCTGTAGCACGCGCTCACGACCGTTGCAGCGCGTACTTAAAGCAAACCTGACTAGTACCAATCTAATGCGACCGGCATGAAATTTGAATAGATATCATCTTTCAGATGAAGAAACACGGTTACCAACTTTCGTGTATTTGCCACAAACTTATTATTGGTGTTGCGATTTTTTCAGTCAGTGTAATTTCACGTCGAAAAATCTTAGATAAAAAAACGTTCTTATCAAATGCAAAAATACTAATTTTTACATGTGGGCCAGTCTGTTGCCTATTAGTTACTGTATTATCTTATTTGGAAACTGCAGATCGATAATCTTTTAATTTAACAGTTCGACCTCAGCTCTTAACTAAAAGTAGCAGCTCCGCTCCTGTTACATCTTAGACGCGAATGGGTACTTCATGAAAGTGTTTAACTCACTATGAATCTGCTGTTTCTGGTTATCTCTGCTGTACACACTGAAATGTGTCTCTACGTTCTCACTTATCATGTTAAGAATTACATGCACAAATCACAGAAGAGAAGAAGTATAATTATGTCCTCTTGTCCTTTTTTAAATCACGATAGCAGAGCCAATATTATTTTCAATAATACAAGCACTCGGTAGTTCCGAACTGCGGAGCTACGAGACAGAGCAACCTTTGAATGCCCTCACAGAATAATAATTACAAAAAAATCTTTAACTCAAACAGAAAATCACCCCTGGCGTGATTGCATCTTCCAACTCGTTGTTATCAGTGTGTGCTCTTTCCGATGCTTCGCGGAACTCGATCGAACCAAAAGCAAATAGACAAACAATGAAAGCTTCTGACGTTTTGCCTGGAGCCCATGAATCCTGTGGTATCAGATGGAAGCACGTACAGTTGTTGTGTAAAGCTGAGTAACGATGGCACGAAGCACAGAAGCAGTCACACTGAAGGGCTAGCCGCTATGGAAACGAATACTCACGAGCAAGCTATCATCGTTTCGGTGGAGACGCAAGATGAGATTTCTGTCAATATACGAGCCTGCTAAATTTCGTTGCCAGTTACTGCCCCGAAAGAAAGGGTTCTGATAGTACACCAAGCATACTGTTTTTAGCTGCAAGGATGTAGTCTGAACGATTAACCGTGTGCATTAAGTGTTGGCCATCGAAAGGTTAAACCCGACTGGTTGTGAAACCGAGGCTCAGCTGATAGTCCTCTTAGGGAGGGAATAATGAAGAAAAGTTGAAGTTTATATCCACTTGCCATCCGAGAACAACTAATGGAGTTCCCACAACATCCTGTGCTATCCTGCACCACTGGTCGGACACTGCCAGCAGCCGGACTAGGGCATGGGCTGCCGTTAACGCCCCAACACAAACGGCTGCATTTGGAGTGGTACCGTAAGTGGGAAGCGGTGTTACTCATGGAACCATGGTGTGGGGAGTCATTGGATATGATTTCAGGTCAAGTTTGGTAGCGGCTGAGGGAATTATGGTACGTCAGGGACATTCTGCCTCCACAGGTGTTACCTCTCACGTGACAGTATCAAATGGTTCAAATGGCTCTGAGCACTATGGGACTTAACAGCTGTGGTCATCAGTCCCCTAGAACTTAGAACTACTTAAACCTAACTAACCTAAGGACATCACACACATCCATGCCCGAGGCAGGATTCGAACCTGCGACCGTAGCAGTCGCGCGGTTCCGGACTGCACGCCTAGAACCGCGAGACCACTGCGGCCGGCTGACAGTATCATGGCGCCATTTTTCAACAGGACAGTGCTCGTCCGCTCGTGCCACGAGTATCTATGAACTGTCTGCGTGATTTTGAGTTATACCTTTGGTAAGTAAGGTCCCCGATAGAACATCGGCGGTGGCAGCTCGAATGTCAACCATGTCCCAGTATCAATAATATCTAGGAGCAGTTACACGAATTATGGGACAGCTTACCTCAGGAGAAGATTCAAGCGGTTTGCGATACCCTATCCAACAGAATCAATGGATGCATCCAGGTCAGAAGAGGTGCTATGTGTTACTGGTAAGTTCTTTGTAAATTTGATTCGATTCCGTAATCTCTGAAATAACATAACATACTCTCTTCACTCGTGAAGTTTTATTTCGTTTCGTCCTCCACTTCTGGCTACTCTACTTTTTTCGTCAGTGTCCAGTCCTTATCATGTCACGTGCCTGCAAACCATGCGGCATTAAATCTCTCGGTGGACAGTGGTCGTAATGTTTTGCGTTTATGTCTGAACTGGGGACTTGCACCCACGAATGAGGGCCGAACTACAAGAGGGCAGCGGATTGTTCATTACAGAAGTGGATGTGCACCGGAACATGTAAGAGGCGACGACTGCTGAATCAGAGGTCGTCATACAACTGCTTCGTGTCTGGATGCCTGGTGGACGAGTCACCTCCTATGTTGCTTACATGTGGAATCCTTGGACGCCCAACGACTTTGTAGTCCAATCATAGCGACCGTGTGTAGGACGAAAGTACTGATGCACTCCTCTGTGGCAGAGGACGTAGCATCAAAATGGTCATGTGGTGAACATGTGAGCTGGTAATTGCGAGTTCCAAACAGGAGCAGCGGAATGACGCTGAACTGGAGAGGAAGCTGATTCAAAGTACCTTCCGGCCACACAGATTTATATTTCCTGGGACTTCTTTGTGGCTTAAAGATATTGCCGGGATGTTTCCTTGTGAAAGGGCTAAGCTGATTTCCTTCCCCAGTCGAAGCATGTACTCCCTCTCTTATCACCTCGCGTCAGCGGGACGTTAAACCCTAATTTTCTTCTAGTTGCTGTATCGACTGGATTTGTCTCACCTGGGTGGTGTTTCACTGCATGGGCAAAGACTGTAACAGCTTTCGATATCGAGATACTGAAGCAACCGCAGTTTTCTATAATATGACGATTTATAAGTCTTGTTTGTGATTTTTTTACCCTCGACATAATCACAATCAGTAAGTGCTGATTATTAATATATATATTTGCCCTTCTGTTATCGCATTCTTTCTTTTTTTCAGACTTCATAATCTCGTCCTCACCAATGTCATAATATTTAATACGGTGATGTACATTTAATCCAGTGTTATATCGACACCAGACAAAGATTAACAATCAATAGCTACTTAGGCTGAAGCCTGATAGGCTCACTTCTTTATGTAACAACCCCAGTGATGCTTATGAACTCAGGTAGGGAAATTATATATGAACAAGAAAGTCAGGAACCTTGAAATGCTGGAATTGCAAGTTTGTAGAAACAGCTTAGTGATACCATTATATATTTTCTATTGTGTGCATTAATTTTCTGAATTTTCTGAGAAAAAGTAGCGTAATAGAGTTGCCGTGTGTCGACATGATGCACTGTAGTGTTTCTTAGAGCTAGGAGAGTTAAATTTAGCATTTGAACTCAATAAATAGTTTCCGTCACACACTTCCTTCGCTGCATGCACCAGTATAGGCGGTATTTGTTAAAAATTGATTACAAGTTCTACAACCTGACGTTTCTGTTTTAAATTTTAGAGACCTTTCAGGCCCAGTGTAAACAGCAGTGGAATATATATCACCTGGTAATAGCTAACAATGTGTGTAACAGAGCCGATGTCGTCACAGTGAAAATTTACACCGCGACTGATTCTTAATTTTAGTGTCTAGCAGCTTCACCCTCAGAATAATGTCGAACATGGAGATTAAATCAGTTACAATTATTTATCTTGAGGTAATTTTTCTTCAGGAAACTTTACTATTTGTGTCCGCGTTTGCTCGTACGTTCCATTTGTTACGTGATTATGAAAGGTTTCGGAATTTTACAGGAGAAAAGAGTAGAGAAACGCGTTTCGCCCAATGAGCGAACTGTCACGTTATTCAGGAGAGAAAGATGCTTCTCTTAAGATAAACTACAAAATTTCTTCATTTGGACTAAAAGATGGTCTTGGATTGGGGGGAGGGGTAAGTCACATAAGCACGTTTCTGTGACACATGTAGGAAAAAGTACATTTGTATGGCATAGTTGGCTGGGAGCAGCCTGATTGGGAAGGTTTTCCCTATTCTCCGTGCACACTGGCAACTTTCCTTTGCGAAGTGTGATATTTGTGTGTTAACTGTGTCCGATACATGTAGATGACTATGTGTAGTGTGGTGTCGTGTTTGTGTTGTGTGAAGATGAGGGAAAGTAGGGCGTGAAACCCGTTGCCGACACTTAGCCTAATCCTCTCGAATAGCATCAAGGGGGCCACCATCCGAGAGACGTATCACCATCAACAGTGTCACTTGCCCTCACTCCATGAGACACTGCGGACAAGATTGGAATTTAATTCTGGACATTGGCACAAAGTGTGGTCATCAGGAACATTACGCTACCACCCCTCTTCCTCTTTGACTTAAAGGCAAATCGAAAATTTGTAACAGCGGATGATATACCTGCCGGCCGAAGTGGCCGTACGGTTAAAGGCGCTGCAGTCTGGAACCGCAAGACCGCTACGGTCGCAGGTTCGAATCCTGCCTCGGGCATGGATGTTTGTGATGTCCTTAGGTTAGTTAGGTTTAACTAGTTCTAAGTTCTAGGGGACTAATGACCTCAGCAGTTGAGTCCCATAGTGCTCAGAGCCATTTGAACCATTTGAACCATTTTGATGATATACCTGTGCGGTTACCCATGCAATTACTGACGTCACCCTTTAGCTCTGGTGATCTGACGTGTACCGGTGTATTCAGCGAGGCTGCTGGTGCAAATGTAGGTGGCATCCAGAGACATGTACAATGCTAAATGGATTTTCTATTTTTTCTTCAGAGAAAACTTTCGTATTAAAAATGAAAAGTTAAAGCGTTGAATGTCTCTCGGCTATTTATTTACCTCAAGAATCGTTTTAGGCTTACAGTAGCGTTCCCAATGTTGTACATTGAAGCGCCAAAGAAACTGGTATAGGCATGCGTATTCAAATACAGAGATATGTAAACAGGCAAAATACTGTGCAGTTGTTAGATCGGTCATTGCTGCTACAATGGCAGGTTATCAACATTGAAGTGAATTTTAACGTGGTGTTATTTTCCTGTGCGACCATGTCACATGTGTACTGTGAATATCATGAATCGGGTAAAACATCAAATCTCCGACATCGCTGTGGCCGGAAAAAGATGCTGCGAGAATGGGACCAACGAAGACTGAAGAGAATCGTTCAACGTGGCAGAAGAGCAACCCTTCCGCAAATTGCTGCAGTTTTCAGTGCTTGGCCATCAACAAGTGTCTGCGTGCGAATCATTCAACGAAAAATCAGCAATATGGGCTTTCAGAGCCAAAGGCCCTTGATGACTGCATGACACAAGGCTTTACGCCTCGTCTGGGCCCGTCAAGACAGACATTGGACAGTTGATGATTGGAAACATGTTGCCCGTTTCAAATTTTATCGAGCGGTTGCATGTGCACGGGTATGGAGACAATCTCATGAATCCATGGACTCAGGGTGTCAGCAGGGGACTGTTCAAGCTGGTGGGGACTCTGTAACGGCGTGGGGTGTGTGCAGGTTGAGTGATATGGGACCCCTGATACGTCTAGATACGACTCTGACAGGTGACATGTGCGTAAACACCCTGTCTGATCACCTACGCCCATTCATGTCCACTGTGCATTACGACGGACTTGGGCAGTTCCAGCAGGACAATGCAACACCACACGCCTCCAGAACTGCTGCAGAATGGCACCAGGAACACTCCTCCGAGTTTAAACACTTCAACTAGCCACCAAACTCCCCAGACATAAACATTATTGACCACATCTGGGATGCCTTGCAACGTACTGTTCAGAAAAGATCTTCACCTCCTCGTAATCCTAAGGATTTATGGAAAGCCCTGCAAGATTCATTGTGTCAATTCCCTCCAGCACTACTTCAGACATTAGTGGAGTCTATAGCACATCGTGTTACTGCTCGTGAAGGGCCCTACACTATATTAGGCAGGTATACCAGTTCATTTCGCTCTTCATTTCATATATGGATGCTAATATGACAGCATTTAGAGAAACATACTTTAAAATTACAGATGTGATAAAACGCCGAGGCTATTATTGATCACATAAAAAGCAAAATATTTACTGTAATTACAACGCTGAAGCTCTGCAGTTTAATTAATGTTTATAGTTATATAAATGTATTTAGACTAACAATTATTGATTGGATTACAAAATACATTTGAAACATAAAAATTTATGACTGACATCAAAGATGCACCTTCTGATCTCAATATTGGTAATAACTACATCTCTCGAGTAAAAGAATTAAAATATTTAGGTGAATGGATTGCAGAAAATTGTAATGAAAAGAAATCTATCAGGTCAAGAGTTCAGAAAATGGTGACGGCGTTTCAGTTAACAAAAAAACCTTTACAACAAGAAGAGTCTCTCGTGTAACTGCAAAATACGGCACTACACAACAGTAATTAAACCCGAAGCTCTCTACGCATCTGAGGCACAAAACCTGCAACACAGAACACTAAAAGGGGAATTAGAAGTGAAAGAACGTAAAACAATGTGGAAAATCCTAGGACCAAGAACTAAAGATGATGTACATTATCCAAAACCCAATGCAGAAATATATAAAAATATCTCCAAAATAACAGACACAATGCGCATGAGGAGAATCCAATTGTACATCTACATCTACGTATACACTCCGCTAGCCACCAAGCGGTGTGTGGCGGAGGGCACAACTCGCTCCCCCCCCCCCCCCCCCGCCCCCCCCCCCCACCCCCTCTCTGTTCCACTCGCGGATCGTGCGAGGGAAAAACGAGTGTCTGAACGCCTCAGTACGAGTTCTAATTTCCCTTATCTTTTAGTGGTGATCATTGGGCGATTTGCAAGTTGGTAGTAATAATATATGCTCTACATCCTCAGAGAAGATCCGATTTCGGAATTTAGTGAGCAGCCCCTTCCGATTAGCGCGTCGTCTATTTGCAAGTGTATGCCCCTTAAAACTTTCTAGGAGATTTGTAACGCTCTCGCGATGGCTAAATGTACCAGCCACGAATCTTTCTGCTCTTCTGTGGACCTTCACAATCTACTGAATGAGACCCAGCTAGTAAGGGTCCCATACAGACGAACAATAAGACTGGGCGAACTAACGTATTGCAAGCAATTTCCTTTGTTGAAGGACTGCATCGATTCAGGATTCTACCAATAAACCGCAGTCTAGAGTTCGCCTTACCCGTTACTTGTGTAATCTGATCATTCCATTTGAGATCATTTCTAATAGTCACACCCAGATACTTCACTGATGTTACCGCTTCCAAAGACTGATCATTTATTTTGTACTCATACATTAATGGGGATTTTCGCCTTGTTATTCCCAGTAGGTTACACTTACTAATATTGAGAGATAACTGCCAGTCATTACACCACGCATTTATTTTCTGCAAATCCTCATTGATTTGTTCACAACTTTCGTGTGATACTACTTTCCTGTAGACTACAGCATCATCAGCAAACAGTCTAAGGCCGCTGTCAATACCATCAACCAGATCGTTTATGTAAATCTTAAAAGGCAGAGACCTATTACGCTGCCCTGGGGCACACCTGAAGTTACTCTTGTTTCTGTTGAAGTCACCCCATTCAGGACGACATACTGCTATTGCTATGACTTGGGCCTTCTTCCAGTCCCGTGGAACTTCCCGCCGTTCCAATGATCTGTGATAGATGACGGATAAGAATGGTGCTATATTTGCAGCATAGTCAACATAAAATCTTACGGGGACACCGTCTGGGCCAGATGCCTTCCTGGCGTCTAAGGATCTTAATTGTTTTACTATCCGAGATACGCTAAACACTATGTCAGCCGTCCTTTCTTTTGTTCGATAATTGAAAGGGGGAATGGTGTTGCAGTCTTCTATCGTAAACGAGTTTTTGAAAGCTAGGTTTAGAATTTCGGCCTTCTGTTTATCATCATCAGTTACATTACCCGTACTGTCAGTAAGAGAAGGTATTGAATTATTTGTAGCGTTCATAGATTTTACGTACGACTAAATTTTTTTGGGGCTATTTTTGGAATATGCAAATAAAATATTGCTTTCAAATTCGTTAAAAGAGTCTCTCATTGTCCTTCTGACAGCTGCTTTCATTTCGCATAATTTCTGTTTGTCAGCGGGGCAGTGACTACGTTTAAAACGACTGTGCATAATTCTCTGGTTTCTCAGCAACTTCCTAATATGTTTGTTGTACCTAGATGGATCCTTTCCCTCCCCTATACTTTTGCTAGGCACATACTTCTCTAGCACATGGTGGACAATACCTTTAAATTCCGACCAAAGATGCTCAATATCTTTGTGTCCCGCGGTGAATGCTTGGAGCTGACTATGAAGATATTCATTAATGACACTTTTATTTGCTTTCCCAAACAAGAAAACTCTATGCTGTTTCTTTGTTTGTTTTTTTTTTTTTTTTTTTTTTTTTTTTTTTTTTTTTTTTTTTTTTTTTTTTTTTTTTTTTTTGCAACTTCCACTGACATAGAAGCCACAACGACTTTATGGTCACTAGTACCTTCTTCTAAATTAACTTCCTCAAAAAGATCAGGTCTGTTTGTCGCCAAGATATCTAGTATGTTCCCATCTCGAGTTGGTTTTATGAGCAATTGCTCAAGGTTGTATGTTGAGAGCGCTTCTACAATAACTTCACACGAATCTTTGCCTCTGTCCCCTGTGATGAACGTGTAATTTTCCCAGTCAATGGATGCTAGATTAAAGTCTGCACCTATAACTAATGGATAATTTGGATATTTACTTCCTATGTACTCAAGACTTTCCCTGAAACTTAGAACTACTTAAACCTAACCAACCTAAGGACATCACACACATCCGTGCCGGAGACAGGATCCGAACCTGCGACCGTAGCGGTCGCGTGGTACAAGACTGAAGCGCCTAGAACCAGCTGCCAGCACCACCATTAAAGTAGTGTTTTCTTTATTTTTTTTAAACAAAGACTCACTGACAGCCTTGTATTTTATTGTACTGCAGCGAAATGACGGTCATCTCTCGTCCATATTACGTTATGATTCTGGAATTGAAATATGAACACTTGTCTCCCTGAAAAATGCACTGCGGATTATGGATGCTTCACTCATGAAACAACAATGGTATTGAATCGATCTACAGATTTTATAACGCCGTCTGTAGCAACCCTATGTGCTAAGGAAGCTCAGATGAGGTCTCTAGAGCATAGATACCCTGTCACTAATCTATGCACGCACTATGGTGCGTACGTCGAGCAAGCGTTCTCTTGGGAGAACGAGTGTTGTGACAAGACAGTAGACCTGGTGTAACAGGTAAAATTTCTTATGTGACCACACAACATCTTTTCAGTGTTTCATAGCGCAGCGAATATATTCCCACACCTACTGTGAACGGAGCTGATGATGTCTGTGAGGCAATAATGGCATATTGAGGGATTAATTTATGGCATAGCTCCATTTACGTTATGAAGACTTTATACCTTCACCAACAGCTTATCCAGAAGACCAATTAACGTTCATTTGATTGATTGGAGGGTGTGGTGAAAAGAGAGGAGATAATGTTCTGGCTCAGGTGTTTGTGTATGTGGGGTGGGGGGGGGGATGAGGGGGGGGATATATCGGTTTTGGCAAATGTTGAATTTAACTGGTGGTCGTTTAAAAGAATATCTATAATTTTTCGTAGAAATTTCGAGTAAGTAGACAATAACGCAACGGAAATCAAACAGAACAGCAGGAAATTTTTAACGTCCTAATGTCCATTATTAAGCAATCGAGTAATTATTAAGCAGCTAAATTAAGACACACATTCTCAGTTAGTTGTGCGTCGACGTACGTTATCACTCTTTTTCAGAAAAAGAACAGAAGAATCCACTTTCAGCAAATTATAACTGATTTGTTTTGGCGGGAGCGACTTATTACACTTCAGAAACAGATGTATCATTCATAGAATAAAATCCTGCCAATTGACTCTAATTACTGTATAAAATGTTCGTTAACAACCGCCAATGATTTGTTTTGTTGACAACCACCAATGATTTTGAAACGGAACTTGGTCTCCCATTCCATATTTTTCTCAATAAATTCCGCTACAGGATAATTATAGCGAGAGTGTTTTTACTCTGCAGAAGTAAATCCGTGGGTAACAAGCAGGAGAGAACGGACCAAGCGGTGTTTATTTATCTATTCATTGATTTTTTTATTTCGTGTGTTCCACATTTCCTTGCATCTTTTCCCTTATGCGACATTGAACTGTATGACTGAGATATTATGTGAAGTAGCAGAAAGCTTTCGTCAGAGGTCGTAGCATTGCATGAGTAGAGTGGTTGTGTGGTAGGATAGTACCAACTCCCTAAACGCGAACAAGTTTAGCAAAGATAGTGTGCAAGTCAGGTCAGAGAGGTCGCGAAGGCAGGAGTATTGGCTCTGTCAGGTTGGCGAACCACGCCATCCACCACCTTTTGAACGAACGACAGTTAGGCGAGGTGTCCGCAGGTCCACTTGTTCCTGGGTAGCGGCGCTGGACAGACATGGAGACGCAACTCTTGATTTTGGTAATGCTAACAAATGTATCAGAATGTCTTAAGGCCCGTGGTGCGTGGCCTGACCAAGGCACAAACGCAAATTTCTACTGAAATTTGATTAAATTAAGAAAATAAGCTCCCTTATGGGGAGCTCGTTAATATGATCCAGATGTTGAAATCAGGTGTGATATTACCACGAAACCCCCATAACGGAGCTTATTTTCATACTTTAGTCAAATTTCAGTAGAAATTTTGCGTTTGTGCCTTGGTCAGGCCTTAAGCTCGCGGTCGCATTATTGCTCTGTATTTAACGAAGTCCTCTCATTTAATGTATTTTAATGTGGTCCTTTTTTACAGTAATATTTTGGGGCATTTTTATTTATTTTTCATATGTTTCCTTTGTGTACTTGCTTTCCCGCCACGTGGTCGGTCGGAGTAACCGCCACATTGGTAAACTGCAGTTTCAGTCTAAAAATGTATAGTAGTCGAGTGAATAACTATACATCTACATCTACATATATACTCCGCTAGCCACTAAGCGGTGTGTGGCGGAGGGAACAGTTCGCGCCAGCACCGAGCGAGGTGGCGCAGTGGTTAGACACTGGACTCGCATTCGGGAGGACGACGGTTCAATCCCGCGTCCGGCCATCCTGATTTAGGTTTTCCGTGATTTCCCTAAATCACTCCAGGCAAATGCCGGGATGGTTCCTCTGAAAGGGCACGGCCGCCTTCCTTCCACATCCTTCCCTAAACCGATGAGACCGATGGCCACGCTGTCTGGTCTCCTTCCCCAAACAACCAACCAACCTTCGCGCCAGCCATATTTCCCCACTCTGCTCCACTCGCGGATCGCACGAGGGAAAAACGACTGTCTGAACGCCACAGTACGAGTTCTAATTTCCCTTATCTTTTAGTGGTAATCATTGGGCGATTTGAAAGTTGGTGGTAATAATATATGCTCTACATCCTCAGCGAAGATCCGATTTCGGAATTTAGTGAGCAGCCCCTTCCGTTTAGCGCGTCGTCTATTTGCAAGTGTATGCCACTTAAAACTTTCTATGAGATTTGTAACGCTCTCGCGATGGCTAAATGTACCAGCCACGAATCTTTCTGCTCTTCTGTGGACCTTCACAATCTACTGAATGAGACCCAGCTAGTAAGGGTCCCATACAGACGAACAATAAGACTGGGCGAACTAACGTATTGCAAGCAATTTCCTTTGTTGAAGGACTGCATCGATTCAGGATTCTACCAATAAACCGCAGTCTAGAGTTCCCCTTGCCCTTTGCTTGTGTAATCTGATCATTCCATTTGAGACATTTCGAACAGTAACACCCAGATACTTGACGGATGTTACTGCTTCCAAAGACTGGGCATTTATTTTGTACTCGTACATTAATGGGAATTTTCGCCTTGTTATACACAGTAGGTTACACTTACTAATATTGAGAGATAGCTGCCAGTCATTCCACCAAGCATTTATTTTCTGCAAATGCTCATTGATTTGTTCACAACTTTCGTGTGATACTACTTTCCTGTAGACTACAGCATAATCGGCAAACAGTCTAATGCCGTTGTCAATACCATCAACCAGATTGTTTATGTAAATCGTAAAAAGCAGCGGATCTATTACGCTGCCCTGGGGCACACCTGAAGTTACACTTGTTTCTGTTGAAGTCACCCCATTCAGGACGACATACTGCTCTCTGTCTGTTAGAAAACTTCCTATCCAACCGCATATATCATCGGATGGACCGTAAGCGTGCACTTTTTGGAGCAAGCGACAGTGCGGAACTGAGTCGAACGCCTTTCGAAAGTCGAGAAATATGGCATCAACCTGGGAGCCAATATCTAGAGCCTGTTGTATATCATGCTCAAAGAGGGCCACCTGTGTCTCGCATGACCGTTGTTTCCAAAACCGTGATGGTTTCTGGAGATGAGCTTCTCAGAGTCTAGAAAGGTAATTATGTCTGAACACAAAATATGTCCCATGATTCTAGAACAAATCAATGTCAGTGAAATTGGCCGGTAATTATGTGCGTCCGATTTTCTACCTTTTAATAGATTGCTATGGCCTGGGCTTTCTTCCACCCCCGTGGAACTCTCCGCTGTTCCAATGATCTCTTATAGATTATGCATAAGAATAGTGCTATATTTGTTGCATAGTCAACATATAATCTTACGGTGATACCGTCTGGGTCAGATACATTCCTGCCGTCTACGGATCTTAACTGTTTTACAATCCGAGATACACTAAACGCTATGTCAGCCATCCTTGCGTATGTTCGATAATTGAGGAGCGCCGGAACAAAACCCGATATAACTACTTTTGCTGTATTCGCCTGTTTGAGCTATAGGGGGGAGATACTGGAGTAATAATAATTGCTGCCACAAAATAATTTTCAGCACAACGCGACATGAAGCGTTTTACGGTGTGTTTCTTCTTTTTGTAGCTTGTGGAGCCATTTAGAGATCACTATTTGTTACTTTCTGTATTAACAGCAAATGCGGATTTATCGGTTTTAATTCCGGCGCTCCTCAATTGAAAGGGGGAATGGTGCTGCAGTCCTCTACCGTAAACAAGATTTTGAAAGCCAGGCCTAGAATTTCGGCCTTCTGTTTATCATCTTCCGTTACATTACCCGTACTTTGAATTATTAGTAGCGTTCATAGATTTTGCGTACAATTATCTCGTGCGGTAAGAAGCCGCCTGCCCCTCTGGTGGTGTTTCTGAAAGCAAGATTCATTCATAGTTAAGTGCACCACTTGCTACCATTTTTTCAGCGTACGTTTTGACGAAAATTGAAATAGGCAAATACTCTTGCGCCCTGACCGAGTTCGCTTGTAGCGTCTTTGCTAAACTTGTTCTGTGTGACCTACAGTGATTGATCGTAAGCCTGAGTTTAGGTATAATAGTGTGCCTGCATAAAATTACATTGAAGCCAGGTCTCCGCCCCCCTCTCCCTTTCCATAATTACATGGCGAAACTGAATCATGTTAACTAGGGAGACAAGTTGTGATGATGTATATTCCAACAGACACACGGCTAGTTATTAAAATACCATCGATATTGAATAAATATCAATTAACCTGTACCCTCGACTGCTTATTTCCTCCATTCATCATAAAGAATAGTTGAAAGACAGTACCACAGTTGAATGCTGGGTCATGAAAGTAAATAATGGCTCTATGCTCGTGCCTTCTGCAGTGGTTCTAAAAAGATATTGCATTATCCGTTGCATCAAATTTTTACCGGTTGGTTAAAGCCTTCCGCTAGAAATTATTAATACCCGGAAATAACTCGTAGGGGCCTGTAATTTCGTGGACCACACGAATTTGTTAAACCATTACTACAGAGGGTAGCTTGCAGGAGCTGTAGGACATAACGACGGTAATCTTCGTACCAGGTCGAGTTATGACCTTAACTATACCACCAACAGTACGAAGGTTACGTTACAATTTGTTCTGTGCACCTAAATTCTCAAGCGTTACAGTGTAAAGATTCCTCGTCATCGTATTAATGACTGAAATGTAACTGGTCATATCGATAGCTAGAACACTTATTGACATTTGAGATACCAGAGTTAAAAATGAAAACATCATCTGAAACATTTTGTTATTTTGTCCTACGTGTAGAGTAGTAGCTGTTTGTTATAATTATAGAATTACGGTTCCGTATCTACCCTGTCCTCCCCCCCCCCCCCCCAACACACACACACACACACACACACACACACACTAACTACGATTCAGTAACAACGGTGTTGCAAAACAACAGTGCCGGTAAGACTTCCCATAAACGAAGTTCTAGAAATCTTTATCCGAAACAGTGAGACCAGTCGACGTGAAGCCTACCTACTCGCCTCGAGCGCTTACATAAGCACAAACGGAATTACACCTGTCCCCAGAGGAAGCCACACAGCTGCCGTTAGATGGACTCCCGCGTATTTCCAGCAGCTGAGCTTCCTCACGGCTGTGTTTCTTCGCGGCGGAAGCGATTCAACTATGCTTTGTCTTTGCTCAGGCAGGGAGGGAGTAGTATAACGTTCGACAGAGAAAACTTCAATAGACATGGTGGTCACGAAATTGTAGCTGTATACAGGGTGATGTCCTTCCAAAACAATACCTCCACCTTATGGAACATTAGTGTTGAAATAGACCACTTAATGATATTGCTGTACAGATGGTAGTAGCTACTGTCCATCACTAGATAGTGTAATGGACCCACTTGTCATTGACTTTCTGCAACACAGCGCCACAGTTAACGCACTCAGATACGTGGACATGGACAATTCGCAAAAATTGAAGCCTGTCATCAAGTCCAAACGCCCAGGAATTTTGACGGACGGCATCATTGTGTTGTAGGATAATACCCGCCCGCATATTGTCAACGTTGTTTTGAATAAGGAGCATAAGTTTCGCTAGGAACCCCTTACACATCCTCCATACAGTCCCGATCTCTTCCAATGTGATTTTCATCTTTTGGAGTCCTGAAGAAAGACATTCCTGGCCGTCGATTTGCTTCGAACGGTGAGGTGCATGCGTGGGTACAATCATGATTCAGTAGGCAACCGCAAACATTTTTTCATGAAGGCATTGATCGTCTCGTCTGAAAGTTATGGGGATTACTTTTCTAATAATAAACAGTTAAATTATCTTTATCCATCGGTGTCGTCTTCGTTTGACTGCCCCTTATACATGAAATCACTAAAGTAAGTGGTGTACCATGTTACCAATCATGTAACGTCTCCGTGGGGATTGTGTCTGGGATGCCTTACTAGTGTCTGGATAAATCATTTTGCGTCAGTTTCGATACGGACCTCTTTAGGGACTAGTTCATGATATATTGTGGGTTTTGTTGTTCATATGAACAGACTGTGACGACTGAACGAGGTAGCGCTGTGGTAAAACACTGGACTCATATTCGGGAAGACAGCCGTTGAATTTCTCGTCCGACTGCTCAGATTAGGATTTTCTGTGATTTTCTTAAAGTGTCCATGGCGATTGTCGGTAGGGTTCCTTAGAAAAAGCACAGCCGATGTCCTTTCCTATCCTTTTTCAATTTCAGCATGTGCTCCGTCTCTGACCTCAAAGTCGACGGGACCTTAAACCCTAAACTTCCGTCCGAGCTCCTAACAACTTCGTAGCCAATGGAACGCTAAAACATATTCTTCCATCTTTTCCACTTTTTTGGTGGACTCGGTTAATGATGGAAATGCTTCATTAGATTAGCAATGAGAGGCTACATAGTGACTGAGTGAGCCAGTTCTTTGCTATACTAAGTTAGCTGAAAAGGAATGTCTGCTATCCCAATTTCCGAGTGAGAGATGCTATTCAGTCTTGTTCAATCTACAAACGCTGGTAACGTGAGACTAGGCTGTAGCATTCGCTTTGACAGGAGGAATCAACGAATAAGTGCTGGCTGAAGCAAGGATGTGGGATACAGCCAGCTAGCAGTTACCATTTAGTTCTGAATCATTGGTTGTTGGTTCGTGATTTCATGGATTTTAAGTCTGGAAGAATCAGACCTTGCTTTGTTTAGTATACATTAATAGAACTGGAATATGTTACACTCGTATTTTTCACAGTTCTGGCTGCCATGATCTACTATGAATATGGTCGAAAGGCGCGCTGAATCTGAAACCGCTTCCTGCAGCTGTAAGCTTCCTATGTAATATATTTGAATATAAAATACTCAATATTCTTTTTCAGAAACCTTTTTACTCGTGTAAAGTGTCCTTCAAATATGGTTTTCAACTTCTGAGCAATACTAACACTTGGTTGGCTCTGTGTTGCGCTTGTGAAGAGCGTCGTGAAAGAAAACTTTGGCCTTAGGAAATGCTGAATTTGGAATAGTGAAAATGAATCTAATTAAATCACAAAACAAACTAATTCCGTACTCAGTGCAAATTATTTAAATGAAACTCAATAATGAAGTACGTTATGAAAGTTACGTGCACGAAGTGTAATGTCTGACTTGAAATAACCGAAAAATGAAGTAGGCCTACTGCTCAACTCGGAAGAAATGTCCTATTTAAAATTACCTACACTGTTCGCTGCAAATTGATCTACTTACTTACCACATCACCTGAAGATTCTGTCTCTGTACTGTTTGCTGACTAGAATACCAAGTGAGATCTGTCCCGAAAAAAAAGTAACTTACCTCATGCTCAGCATGCTATTTTGTTTCTGGTGTACTGTCGTGCTCGAAAGTAAATACAATAGCTAAAGAAAAGTGACGAACTCGCTACTACATTTGTCTTTGCTTGTCAGAAACAAACCTCGGATGCATGTGGCGTAAGGTGCAATGCACACACGACGTTTTATTTAAAACTTTGCTAATAATTATGGAGATGGGTTTTAGTTTAAAGAAAAGCGTATTTGAAAAATTAAACTCTGATTATTGTCAAAAAAAGACTGTAGAACATAAGAAGTCTCTAACAATTACGAAATTCACTTATTACAAAAATCACAGACATTTAAACCAGTTGCATTATCTGTGACGTAATGAAAACATAGAAATCAAATTAACACCAATTACGAATATTATTAGTTATCTAAGGGACAAATATTTCCTTCAATTAATAATTCTGACAAACATTTCATTCTAACACGTACACTAGTTACCTCGAAATATTCCTCCAAAAATCTTCTCCATCCATACAGCCAAGAAAAAGTCTTTGCAAACAAATTTTCATCTCCATAATAAAGTATTCCAGTCAGTTTCTCCCAGATCACAAATATCAGATCTCCTGTAAAACTCAACTGCTCGCTACTATGCCTCCAATAAGAATAAGGCTACACAACTCATTGGCGACCAAGTGCAGCGCAGATTACATTAAATATAGAATCAACAATCTTATCCACTTCTCGTGCAGCATGCTCATGCGCCTTTGTCTCAGTACAGAGTAGGTGAAATAGTTACAATGGTAGAAAACAGATAAAACTATTTTTTCAGAGCCAGGGGCTAAAGTGCCGTAGTATGTTAATGTTCCATACAGCTCGAATATGTGTTTAATTTATGTAATTTACACGGTTATCCAACACGCTTTGCTATCTGCACAGTCATCAACCTCCGATAGCACTTAATACTGTCACTGTGGTGTTCATACAGCTCATGATACAGGTTGTCCATAGCTAAAATTCCAGTTTCAAAACGTTGTAGACAGAGAACCGCTGTTCATATTTCAACAGCATATTACTGAAACGTCATGGGAAAAAAAACCAATAGACGGCGCTGTAAGCGTGAGAGTATGCACACAAACAGACAAATGGCAGACGGCTGTTGCTCTGTTCGCGTCCGAGACGCCCGACATGACTGCCTACGTGAAGGATCACGCGCTGCTAGTAAAGCTCTTGTACAAGAACAGTGAGTATGCGCCAGTAGTCCTGCAGAGGTTCTGGACACTCAAGAGTAGGAAAAAAGGCGTTGGACCGATGTCAGCTACGTTTCTGGAGTATATGATTAAAAATTTTGAAAATACAGGTTCTTTTGAAGTGCAGCGCGGTAGAGAGGGGAAAGCCGTTGATCAGACTTTTGTCGAACATGTGGCCATAGCATAGCAGGACATGTCCAGAGGTGGTGTGCAAACATACAGTGCACGGCGAATTTCCCGAACGCTGGGACATGCCTGCGAGCACGGTGTATAAAATCCTCCAAAGCATCCTGCATTGCTATCCGTACGAAATCGCCCATGTTCAGGAGTTGCTTTCTGCTGACCCGCCAGGAAGACAAACGTCCGCTCTCGAATTTGTTGCTCGCACGGTAGTGGACAGTGAATAGGCATGGAACATTCTGTGGATAGAAGAAGTCCATTTCCATCTCCAAGAACATGTCAAAATGCAGAATTGCAGAATATGGACAACGGAAAATGCACACGCAAATCGACCGGTACCACTTCATTCTACAAAGCGGACTATGTAGTTCAGGTTGACGGCATCGTTTATCGTTGGGGTAGGGTTGATTTGGAGGAGAAGACCAAACAGCAAGGTCACCGGTCTCATCGGATTAGGGAAGGATGGGGAAGCAAGTCGGCCGTGCCCTTTCAGTGGAACCATCCTTGGTTCAAATGGCTCTGAGCACTATGGGACTTAACTTCTGAGGTCTTCAGCCCCCTAGAAGTCAGAACTACTTAAACCTATCTAACCTAAGGACATCACACACATCAATGCCCGAGGCAGGATTCGAACCTGCGATCGTAGCGGTCGCGCGGTTACAGACTGTAGCGCCTAGAACCGCTCGTCCACTCCGGCCGGAGGAACCATCCTGGCATTTGCCTGAAGCAATTTAGGGAAATCACGGAAAACCTAAATCAAGATGGCCGGACGCGGGATTGAACCATCGTCCTCCCGATCGTTTATGGTAGGGCCGTATTTTTTCAAAGAGATGAGACCTGCGGATCCTGTTACCTGTACTGCCAGAGGTAAACGCTGTGAGAGTCTTTTGCACACCAACATCATCCAACTCTTCAGCTGCGTGGATGTGTGCGTAGGATCATTTTTATGCAAATAGCGCTCCTCCGCAGTGAAGTGGCTGCTGTAGAGGCATTTCGGAAATGCTAGAATTATCAGCCTTCATTTCCCTACAGCCTGGCCGTCCACATCACCTGGTCTTAATCCGTATGACTGCTGATTGTGAGCTCATCTGAAATATATTGTGTTCAATGCTCCAATTACGAACGTAGCTGAACTGAAGGCAAGAATTGCGCAACGCGTTATGGAGTGACTCCCGAGACACTGCGATCTGTTGTGGAACAAGCTGTTTCTCGATTTTAACTTGCGGCGGAAAACCGTGGACGGCATGTTGAACATGTCCTGCGCCAATCTCACAACAATATGAAACCGATGTCATTTTGTTTTTTATCCGGTTTTTGGCCCCAGTACAGTTGGAAACTGATGTTGGTTTGCTTTTTATGCTGTTTTTGCCCTCAGAAGAATTAAAAACCGATTTCTCCCCATCCTTTACCGAGCGAGGTGGCGCAGTGGTTAGCACACTGCACTCGCATTCGGGAGGACGACGGTTCAATCCTGCGTCCGGCCGTCCTGATTTAGGTTTTCCGTGATTTCCGTAAATCTCTCCAGGCTAATGCCGGGATGGTTCCCTTGAAAGGGTACGGCCGACTTCCTTCCCAGTCCTTCCCTAATCCAATGAGACTGATGACCTAGCTGTTTGGTCTCTCGCCCCAAACAACACAACCCCAACCCCATCCTTTGTGATACGACTTTGCCCTGGTGGATGAGCGAACCTGGCTAACAGTGCCACAACTGCCGAACTTCTACAGTCACGCACATCGACCAGTACCAAATGTGCAACTCAAACCATGTGATTCATCTGTAATTTTTAGCCAAGCTTATATACGTTAAGACGCTTACGGCGCTATCTATTGGTAAATTCTTTTTTAATTTTTTTTATTGCATATCATTTCCCCCTACCTCAACAATATGCTATTCAAATTTGACGTCATTCTGAGCAGTGGTTCTCTTTCTACAGCGTTTCGAAACTTTAAGTTTAGTATTTAAACGTAAAGCAAGTACATTACAATATTTTTATGTTTTAATTTTTCTTTGTCGCTTAATTTATGTGAATTACTTTGGTGAGAAATGCTGGGCAATTTATTAAGAGTTTTCTTTTTATGAGTATCAACTTTCAGGATGAAATGCCCTTGAGAAAAATTAATTTGTGGCAGTTTTAAAATCCAATATAATGATGCAGTCCATTTGCCGGATTTAAAGAGAAACTGTGAAATATACGATCTACTGGCGTAATCAGATTACCTCTAGAGCTGTGCTAATCCGTTTAACGTTAAGTACATCGCTGAAGAAACTAATCCGTGCGCGCTACAAAAGAACGGAAAAAACATAAAAACGTGAGTGATATGGCTCAGCATTTATTCGTAGCAGCAAAGAATGTCTAACAAATGAATTGAAATTTCTCCGGTTTTTGAACTGATAATTTAGAGACCTAGACTGCTCTTACATGTGCTGTTTCTCTCTGTCTGTCTGTCTGTCTCTCTCTCTCTCTCTCTCTCTCTGTGTGTGTGTGTGTGTGTGTGTGTGTGTGTGTGTGTGTTCGCACTTGCGTAGGACATCACAGAACATCCTCCACTTTGTAATACGTTTCTGAATTTTAAGCAGTCAATGAAACAGTAACTGAGTGATAGAAGGCAATAAAAATTACTGAATTTTGGTCCTAGCTACAACTATATTCATGTCTCTCATGGATCTTCCACTTCAGCGGCTGAACAATTCTTCCGAGATTTCCTTTCCCCATGTCTAATCAGCACGTCGTTGACGGTACGTTAAACTCTTCTATCTCCCTTCCTTTCTCCCTACATTTCTTTACTCAATGGAAACGTATTTTACATCTAGTTCACTTTCGTATCTACTGTCTTAAGTTCTTCATGGTATTGTGATGGTTATTATCAACCGTTTAAGGAGAAGTCACGGTTTTTGTCGTATTTGTTTCGCCACTACAGGTCATCGGAATATTTTAGACGTCACTAACATTCTAATTCTACAATACTACGTCAAATATCGTTGCAAAACTTCACTTTTATAAATGGGTGTCAGTGCAACGTAATTAAAAGAGACTAATAATGAAAACTTAAGGAAATCAAATATACTATTGTACCCACTAACAGTGCCCAACATACTGTTTAAGAAACGATCCATTACGGCTTGTGTAGCACAACGGTGAATCGTTACAACCAACATCACATCTTGGTGGCGAGAAAATTCTGTCACTAACTACTTGAAAGAAGTGGTTAGGTAAAAATTATTCTCAATTTCTCCGCTCTGAACAAATGTAATGTGTGCATTGATTCGTTTTACATAGATAACTCTGGGACATCAGTCAAATATAAAACAAAAGAGCAACATAGTATTTTGATACTGCTGGAAACTGATCCGATATTAGCACACCATCGTGTCGACTCCACTAGGTTCTAGAAAACAAGTAGTTTAGTTTTACGTTCTCGGCCTACATTTAGCGTAATATGTCAACATGCTACTTGGGCGTCTATAGTATCTAGGTTTACATCGATACTGCGCAGTCCACCGTACTGTGCGTGGTGGATAGTACCCCATACTAGTAATTTCCTTTCCTGTTCCACTCACAAATAGAAAAACGACTATTTATATGCCTCCGAATGAGCCCTAATTTATTGTATCTTACCTTCGTGGACCTTACCCGCAATGTATGCTGGAGACAACAGAATCGTCCTGCTATCAGCTTCAAACGCCGGTTCTCTAAATTTCCTGAATAGTAAATTGAATGTGGAGGAGAAAGAAAGGAGAGGAAAGGGTAGGGATCACTGATTTCAGCTGTATCAGGGCATTACGTGGAATCAGCGGCGACGAGTGATAATATATACCGCAATGCGATTCGATCCCGGAACCTCGTGCTTACCGGGGAGATGCGTTAACCACGGCGCCATCCGGGACACATCGTTATCGCCACTGCGTGGGCTATCTCGGCACACCTCGCGGTCTACCCACGTTTCCACCGAGTGTCAGCTGTCCGCAGTCCCTGTTCCATTTCCTCTATGCTCGCTACTCTGAGATTCCCGCAGCAGGTCGGACGTACGTGTGCATCCGCACTGAAGAAGGTGGATCCGTTGTCCATCTAGGCGAATCAGTTATATGAATGCGTGGTGTCTGTTCTTTCGGACATGTCCAACAAATCTAGCAGACCGCCTCTGAATTGTTGCCATGTCTTACATTAATCTGACCTGGTGCAGATCCCAAACTCTCGAGGAATACTCAAGAATAGGTCGCACTAGCAGTCTATATGCGGTCTCCTTTACAGATGAACCACACTTACCTACAATTCACCCAATAAATCGAAGCCGACCAATCGCCTTTCCTACCACAATCCTCACATGCTTGTTCCATTTCATATCGCTTTGCAACGCTGTGCCCAGATATTTAAACGACGTGACTGTTCCAAGTAGGTCACTACTAATGCTGTATCTGAACAAGCCGGCCGTTGTGGCTGAGCGGTTCTAGGCGCTTCAGTCCGGAACCGCGCTGCTGCTACGGTCGCAGGTTCGAATCCTGCCTCGGGCATGGATGTGTGTGATGTCCTTGGGTTAGTTAGGTTTAAGTAGTTCTAAGTCTAGGGGACTGATGACCTCAGATGTTAAGTCCCATAGTGCTTAGAGCCATTTGAACCATTTTTTTTTTTTTTTTTTTTGTGTCTGAACATTACGGGTTTGTTTTCTTACTCATTTGCGTTAACTTACACTTTTCTCCATTTAGAGCTAGCTGCCATTCATCACACCAACTATAAATTGTATCTAAGTCATCTAGTATCCTGCTAAAGTCACTCAACTTCGATACCTCACCGTAGAACACAACATCATCAACAAACAACCGCAGATTGCTGCCCACCATGTCCACCAAATCATTTATGTATATAGAGAATAAAAGAAGTGCAATCACACTTCCCTGGAGCATTCCTGACGATACCCTTGTCGCTAATGAACACTCGCCGCCAAGGACAACATACTGGGTTCAATAACTTAAGAAGTCTTCGAGCCACTCACATATCTGTGAACCTACTCTGCATGCTCGTACCTTATTTAACAGCCTGCAATTGAGCACCGTGTGAAATGCTTTCCAGAAATCTAGAAATACAGATTCTGCCTGTTGCCCTTCTTCCATAGTTTTCAGTATGTCATGCGGGAAAAGGGCCAGCTGAGCTACGCATGAGAGATTCTTTCAAACACTGTGCTGATCTGTGGACATAAACTTCAGAGTCTCAAGAGAATTTATTATAATCGACTCCCGTGAAGGGAGAGTCCCTGAACCCCGTTACAACAGCATCACCACATCTGGTCCTCGATGAGTGTGACAGACGCTTGCCACCTGTTCCAGTCTCCTGGGATGATGATATCAACGATGGAGCAGATCGAGATGGTGGCCCTCCCATTAGGCACTGCCCCTTGGAGGTGCCTGATCCGCCTTCCACCCAGTGATTGTGGCTACAGTGACTGCACCGGATGTTACATGCCAGCCTGACATCTCTGCCGGAACATCTGTGACAATGGTGGGAGCACGCCCACAACACTACCGCATCGCGATGATGAATCTGGCCACCATTCGGGCTTCCCACAAACTGACAGTGTTTCGAGAGCCCATTTATGTTGCTGATGTCGACATTGCCCTCCTCCAAGAAGTGACCATCGCTGATTTCTACGCCCCCACTGGCTACACGGCACACGCCTCCCATGCTTCTGACAATGATAGCGGAGTCGCCATCCTCCTCCATTCTGGACTCCCTGCCGAAGATGTAGTGTACCTTCCTAATGCTAGACGAATAGCTCTCACGCTGTTTGGCGTCCGCATCCTCAATGTATATGCGCCGCCCGTCTCCAGTCGACGTCGTGACCGACACACCTTCTTTGCTGACGAGGTAAAGCCACTTTTTGAGGGTCCTCTGGAAGAAATGGTCCTCGGTGGCGATTTCAAATCCACAGAAGGGCCTGATGACCAACTTCCACTTCATTCCTCGTGTGCGGCCCTCTCTGTCATCATCGACATACTTCAGCTTGTTGACACGTGGACAAAGGTTCATAGCACCAGCGCAGGTTTCACATATTCTACGGCGCATTCGTTCACTCGCCTCGACCGTATATACCTCACACGTTCACTTGCTGCCGACAGTAGACATGCCGAAGTATGGCCTCCGGCTTTCTCTGAACACGATGCCTACATCTGCGATGTCGTCCTCGCCCGCCAACAGGTGTGGCACAGCCACAGCCTGTGGAAGTTAAACGTTTCCTACCTGACTGTCCCCGACGGACCGTTGAGGATGCGTGGGCGCTCTGTCGTCGACGTTGCCCCGCATACACATCCACCTTATCCTGGTGGCTATCCTCAGCAGGGCACTGATGGGATATGGCAAAGACTTCAAAGCTTGGCAAGCGTACACCATGGACTTTTATTACGCGGTGCTTCGTGACTGCACTTCGATCGCATTCTCTCCTGTCCATCAGACGATAGTGCATCGTGCTAAAGCGCAGATTACTTCACTCATGCGACGACGCTTCGAAGGGGCCCTTGTCAGATCCTGCATCGAGACCATATGACTCATGAAACTCCATCGATGTACCGTCACCTCACACAACGCCGACATCGTTGTCGAGCTGTCATCCACGACTTCACCGATGCGGAAGGACGTCGATACTCTACGCAATGCGCCATTGGTCATGCTTTCTGTTCCCATTTCCGCCGGCTGTACGCTGCCGTCCCACATCCTCCGATCCTAATTGAGGAGGTAGCAGCAGTGATTGTCAACACCATGCCAGAGGATGTACGTCAAGAACTAATGGAACAAGTAACCTCCGATGAAGTCCTAGATTATATCAACGTGGGAGCTGCCAACAAGTCCCCTGGACCTGACGGCCTCCCGCTCGAATTTCACAAGAGCTTTTGCTATCTTTTGATATCTACTTGGACGTCCATCTGTCGCGAACTGGTACCATCCACAACGACGATCCCAGCCACCTTCCTTGATGGGATCATCATCCTGGTCCCTAAGCCACATGGGTGATCACAGATCTGTGATTGCCGGCCCATCACTCTGCTCAACAGTGAGGTGAAAGTTTTTACCTGTTTGTTGGCCTCATGACTCAAGAAGGCAGCAAGATACATCACCTCACTAGGCGCTGACATCAACATCCATACGACCCTTTCCCGTTACAGAGACATGATCACGCTCGCGCGGTCGCAACATTTACCTGGCGCATTAACATCGCTTGACTTCAGTATGGCATTCTACGTTGTCGACCATACTTTCCTGAAATCGGTCCTCCAACACATGGGTTTTCCGGCTCTTATAGTACGATCGAGCGCTCTGTCCGACGGGGTTGCCCACTTTCCACGATACTGTATGCTTCGGCATTAGAGCCGCTACTCCAGGGGCTTCGCCAAACCCTGGTGGGCCTGACATTGCATGGGCACCGCTTGTTATACAGCCTATGCTGACGATCTAGTCCTCTACCTCTGAAATGACAACGATGTTCACGCGGCTCTGACTTGGGTGGCGACATATGGGGAGGCATCGGGCAGTTCTCTTAACATTTCCAAATCGAAGGTTCTGCTCATTGGTGAGGTTCTACCTGAGAGATATGTCGCTCATCTAAGTGTGGCCACCAGCGTCCGCTGTTTGGGCATTGATTTTATGAATGACCTCTGTCGTTCAGCGGCAACCAACAGTAGACATCTCCTCCAAACGATGAAGGCTAGCCTTGTGGACCACTGGCTTAGATCCCTCGACACTGTACAGCATGTGCAATACGTGAATGTTTACCACGCCTCACACATCCCCCATGTGTAAAAAGCGTTCCCGGTCCCAATTACCCTCACACGTCTTATGTTGATGGCGATGGGATCCTTTGTCTGTACCGGGACGGTATTTAAAGTTCAATATTCCTCCCTTGCCCTCCAACAGGAGCGTGGTGGAGTGGGCTTATTCCATGTGCAAGACAGAGTTACGGCATTTTTTGTTAGCTCCCAACTGAAAGTGTGGCGTCGCTGCCCGACGATCCTGACTGGACTACTTTTTGCATGAATATGCACCAGCCTCCATGTCAGCCGCAGTCATGTTATCAGACATTCGACCCCCGCTTTTATCACTTTTGGCATTTCTTCCTTGAATTATCCCTTTCACGTATACTTTGGACAAAGACTGTACGTGACACATTACAAACGTGTCGAATCCCCAACCCCATCGAACAGTTTCCCCAGATCATATGGCGTTGTGTGTGGAAAGTGGTGCATGCTGGTTATCTCGACACCAGCGTCCAGTCCACCTGGTATATCACCGTCAATGGCAATCAGGTCAACCAGTTTCGTTTGCAGCGCATCCGCCTCGCTGACACAACCCTCTGTGTTCGCTGTGGTGTAGAGGAGACACTCTCATCGAGTCTCATGTGGTCCGTTGTCCGACGCCTGGAGACTCGCGCAGCGTGTCTTGGCTTTCCTTACCCGACAGAAACCTGCTCAGATCACTTTCCTGACGCTTTTATTCCCAGATGTGATTCATTACCCCGCAATAAAAACTAACGCTGTGAATTGGATACGCGGTCATACGGACCGTTACCTTGTTGGCCCCGTCGAGAAATTAGAACTACGTTATTGGATGTACATTAACGATTGGCATTGTGCACTTGTTCGCAACCCAAGATACGAATAGTTCTATCCCAATTTTCTACGGAGCACTTTTCATGACCCACCTTCCAGCTGGAACGTCCAAGCCATGAGATGCTGGTACTTTTTTGCCGACATAATGTTCTGAACGCCCTACAAACGGAATCTCCATTAAATTTTCGAGAAGACACGTTTGGATGTTCCGACAATCGGAAGGCGCTACCGACTCCTGGAATTCTGGTACATAGACTAACTAAATTTTTAAAAAATTAAAAAATTTGAAAAATAAGTAAATAAATAAATAAAGGAAAATAAAAATATACGTCCAAAAACGAAAAAAAAAAACAAAAAATGCAACAAAATAAACTAGAAAAACAGGAGCCCAGACACAACTACTTTAATTTTCATTGCTGCTCTCTATGTTTTTGCCCCCTAGTTTCTTCCGTTCCTATACCCTTATAGTAATAGGTTTGTTGGTTTGGGGTAGGCCTAGATAGGCGACAACGCCTGACGAGATGCACTTTATTTTTTATTTATTTATTTATTGTTTTTTGTTAGGACTCAAGTGGCGATGGCAAGTAGATTGTTTTCTGTTTTTTTTTGTAGTTTTCCCTTTCCTGTCCAGGGGCGGAAAAAATGTGGTCAAAAATTGTATTTTAAAAAATAAGGGGTACGTAAAAAAACTACCAGGAAGTTACAAAAAATACAAAAAAAAAGATTATAGAGCACTTGCCTGCGAAAGGCAAAGGTCCCAAGTTCGAGTCTCGGTCTGGCACACAGTTTGAATCTGCCAGGAAGTTTCATATCAGCGCACACTCCGCTTGAGAGTGAAAATCTCATTCTGGAAACATCCCCCAGGCTGTGATTTTCTCTACATAGTAACTAGGTGACGGGACTGTCACTCTTTATTAGCCGTGGGACAATGTGTGGCGTCACGGCTACCTAAGCGACAAGAGCAGAATGTGACCCGCTCGTCACTCCACAGGGGGCACTTTTTGGTACCAACATTTTTTATTATTTAGTGGTTGAATTTCACCTTTATTGTCAGAGCCCTTTGCCAGATACTAGTGATCAGCTATTAAACTATCATAAATTGAATTATATTGAAGGCGCAAACCTTAAACTGACCCCACACGCCCTGTCATATCGTAATTTACTCCATAAAGTATCCGTTGCGCGATAGGAACTGTAGTAGTTAAAGGGGGAGGGGGAATTGAGTGTATTAGCCTAACTAATACGGATTTCTTTAATGACTCTGGGTGACATGGCCACCTATTAACCCTGGCACCTCGCACGTTGATGACTCAATGATATGGCGCATCGCTATGCACACGAGTGCGTGTTATTTTTTACTGCATCAGCTGAGCACCTTTCCACTATGAAAAAGTCAGCGGAAAATCTCTTTCATGTAACTGTTATAGATAACTATTATTTTACGAAGTTTCAGCTTTCTTGGTTTCTGATATCTGTTCAATTTGATTACTAAGACAAGTATGTCTACGCACGCGGACGCATTGTATCCGTCACTGCATCAGCTGTTTCTCTCTCAGGCTAAATTATATTATTGATTACGCTAAACTATGATAATACATTTAATGCAATTATTAAAAAACACTTATTTAAAAATACATATGACGAATGAAAGACATAATTTAATATTCCCCATCATCGCTCCCAAACTCATGGTCATTTTCTTGATACCTGCCATCAAAGTCGATTATTTGTTCCTCATCATCTGTAACGAAATATAATAATAATATATTACTACATAAAATTTTTTGCGTAAAACGTTTTGTACGTTCATGTTCAGAAAAAAACAGAACACCTTAAACAACTAGACATAGGTCGTTCATATTCACAGGACATATACATCAGCATGTTCTGCAGAAATGATTAGCATATTAGTCACCTCGGTTAAGCATGTGCCCTGTTGCCTAGTAGGCACAAAGTCCGCCATGGACCCTGATAACTTCTGTTGTGTACATAGTTCCGCGTAGTCAGCACGTACACAACTTTCCCACTAGAGCGCGCCCCGCTAAGCACAACAGCGCAGGCACAGCGCTCGTCCGTCTCCGCACTACGAGATGGCGCTGCCATAAAGACGGACCAAATTCTGATTCCGCCGATCCGCGTATTAATATGTAACGCAGCCAGTGAGATCGCTGCTAAGATCTCCGGCGGTACTCTGAAAGGATACCGCCCTTCGATTGTGCCATTCCAGCACTAATCGAAGCGCTAGGTTTTCAGGTACCAGCCAGCCAGCCAGCCAGCCAGCCAGTCGAGCAGCAGCGGTCCAGCCGAGCAGCAGCAGCAGCAGCGGTTCCGGCCAACAGCAGCGATCCCGGCCAGCAGCAGCGATCCAGCCAGCCAGCCCTCCAGCAGCAGCAGTCCAGCCAGCCAGCCCTCAAGCGGCAGCAGCGGCAGCAGCAGCAGCAGCAGCGGCCCCGGCCCCGTCCGCGGCAGCAGCAGCAGCTGCGGCATTCCTGCCAGCCGTCGCCAGCGCCAGCGCCAGCAGCGTGGGACTCTGGTCTTCGTCCATCTCCATCTTCGTCTTCATCCGTCTTCGTCCGTCTTCGTCCGTCTTCGTCTGTCCCCAGTTTTTCCCCTCCTTTTCGTCCTGTGCTTTTTTGTTTATCCCTGTCGTCATGTCAGCCCCCACCACCACTGCCACTACTACCACCACTGCCATTTTGTACACGTCGCCCTCCGCTGCCACCACCACCATTACATGGTGTGCCCAGTCACACCGCCCCTCTTTCCATCCCTCCTCTTCTCACTCTCCCTTCGCCCTCGCTCTTTGTCGCCCCCTCTCCAGCTTCTTCCTCCTGCTCCTCTCCCTCTGATCCTTTCCCCCCACTCCCCCAGCCTGTCACTGCAGCTCCAGCTAGGGTGGTGGCCTTCGCCTTCACCGCCACCACCGTCGCCGTCGCCGTCGCCGTCACCATCTCCAGCACCGACGGGACCTGCCCCTTCCAGCCACCTCCCTATAGCTCCCGTCCCACATGTCACCACCCACCCTTCTGCCGCTGTTAAACGCCCTAGTGGCACCACCACCTCCTCCGCTCCCAAAACGGCCTCGCCCCGTCCTCCTTTCCCCCCAGGATGCCATGGATGTCTCCCCGCCTGGCCCTGCTCCCTCCGCCTCCTCCTCCTCCTCCTCCCCCCTCTCTTTATACAAATACCTCCTCTCCTGTCCCGATCCTTCCCTTCTCGAGGCCCAGAATCTCTCCCTCCTCCTCCGCCAACACTTCCCTGGTACCCTCATCTCACTCCTCACTCCTAGACGGGATTCCATTCTCATCTCCTCCCCCAGCCCCACCCTCCATACTGACATCCTCTCCTGCCTCCCCATCACCCGGTTTGGCCCCAACACCTCCCTCACCCCTGCTCCTTCTCCATCTCCTATCCACCAACCCCAACCCCCACGTCACCCACTGACCCTCACCACCGTGATCACTCGGCTCAGTCCAACGATCATGGAGGAGGAGGTGTTGGCGGAGCTCAAGGCGCATCCCACACTAGAGGTGCAGGCGGTCCGCCGCATTTTCAACTCGACTGGCCCCACCCGCCTTATGGGGGTTTTCTCCGAGGACGCCCCCTCCATTGACCCTCCTGAAGGAGGGTGCCCTCCTCTTCAACCAGCGCTATAAGGTTGACCCCTCCTGTTCCCCTCCTCAATCCCTGCGCTGCCAGAGTTGCATGTACTATAACGCACACCCAACAGCCGAGTGCCGCGAGGCCCCCATCTGCCCGCATTGTAGGCAAGCGCACTTCCTCTGGCAGTGCCCTAACCTTCAATCCCCTCCCTCCTGTAATACCTGCAATCTCCCCCATCCCACCTACTCCCAAAAGTGTAAAGCCCGACCCCCTCCGACCACTCCTGAACTCACTGTTCCTGTCCATCCTCTGGACGCCCCCACCCCTCCTGGTAATTCCCTTCATCCCCCCCCCCCACCGCTGAGGACATCATCAGGTTCGTCACCATTGTCCTACAAAACGTCCACCCTTTACAGCGCCCTCACACCCTCCAACAGGTCTCCCTCGCCGCCCGTTCCATTTTCCACTTAAAAATGTATGCCGCCTACTCCAACAACCAGGCCCATTTCACCTTCTCCTGTCTTGTCACCCCTGTCTAAATCCCTGTCATGGCGCGACAGCACCATATCCTTTTCAACAACATCCGCTCCCTTCCCACCAACAAGAACCTCTTCCTGCACACCCTTGCCACCCACCTCGTGGATGCCTTCCTCCTCAATGAAACCTTCCTCCAACCCCACCACACCATCCACACGTCGCCCTACCTCCTTCACCGCTCCGATAACCCCCTCCCGATTGCACATGGCGGAGGTACCATTGGTCACCACCGCCAGATCCCAGTTCAGCTCCAACCTCTCCTTCCCGACCCCACCAAACACCTGATCCTTAGTCTCTTCTTCCCCGGCCTTACCGTCACCTGTGCCACCAACTATGTCCGCCCTAACGCCCCTATTCCCTACGACTTCCTCTCTCACATTGACCGTACCTTCTCCTCCTACGTGATCGCCATGGACCTCAACATCCATAATCGTCTGCCACACAGTTACGGCGGTGGCATCGGTTTCTCTCCTCCCTTCAAGGCGACCTCATCCCCATCCCCCAGCACACCCGTCCTGAATCCAACTCCACTCCCGATGTTATCCTTTCCTCCCCTAACCTCCTTGGCCTCATAATGGTGGATGTCCTGGAGCCTATTGGTAGTGACCATCTCCCTGTCCTCCTCACCGTTTCAGACAGTCGTCGCCCCCGCCCTGACCCTCGTAATGACCCTCCCCCAAAGTACGTCCATGACTATTCCCGTGCCAACTGGAATGCCTACTGGGATAGCCTCTCCACCCAGGTCGATAGCCACCCCTTCACCTACCACCACCCTGACGATGTAACCCATGCCTCCTCCTTTCTCCAGCAGGCCTTGTCTGAGGCCGTGGAGGCCTACGTCCCTACTGCTGCCATCCACCCCCACCGTCCTACCTTACCCCCACAGGCCGTCCTTCTCCTCCGTGAATCTCACCGTCTCTACCGTGCCTTCCTCCACATGTGTGACACGGACACACTCCAACGCCACCGGCAACTCCAGCGACACATTCGAAATTTGCTCGCAGCTCAGAAACGCTGGGACTGGCAACAGACATGAACCTGTTTAAATGCTACCCTACCTATACACTCGTCCAAGTTCTGGTCAGCCTTCCATTGCCTTACCAGAACTAAACCCTCCCCCTACTATCCTCTTCTCCATCATGATCACCCCTTCCCTGACACCCTTAGTAAGGCCAATCACTTTGCCTCTTACCTCTCTGATGTCTCCCATCCCTGATGAACCCCAGTTCGATTACTCCCTCTTCCCGGATGTCCGCGATCGAACTGACACCTCTGTCCCTCCCCTCGCACCTGGTTTCCATTACTTCGACAACATTGCACACACGGAACTCAATGCCCCTATCACTACACAGGATCTTATTGCTACACTCCACGCGAAACGCAGCACCGCTATTGGTCAGGATCGTGTCACCTACCGTCACCTTCGTGAAGCTCCTGTCTCTTTCCTCTCCACCCTGGCCAGGCTCTACAATGTAGTCCTGTCCACCGGTTACTACCCGACCTGTGGAAAACCTCCCGTATCCTGATGTTCCTTAAACCTGGTAAACCACCATCCGCCCTCTCCTCCTACCGTCCCATCAGCCTTACCTCGGTCTTCAGTAATGTCCTGGAATCTATCCTCACCCGCCACATCCACCAGCATCTCTGCCAGCACCACCTCCTTCCCACTACCCAGTGTGGCTTTCGGCCGTCCTTCTCTTCCGACGACCTCCTCCTTCACCTCACTCATCTCCTTTCCGAACAGCTTAATTCCCGTCGCTCCGCAATCTTCCTCTCCCTGGACCTCGAACGTGCTTATGACCGCATATGGCATTCCGGTCTCCTCTTCAAGCTCCAAACGTTCGCCCTTCCCATTAACTACGTCCGTCTGATCGGGTCCTTTCTCTCCCACCGTCCTTCCTATGTCACCATCCATAACACGGATTCCTACACCTTTTTTCCCTCTGCCGGTGTGCCCCAAGGCTCCATCCTCTCTCCCTTTCTGTACCTTTTATATACGGCGGACATGCCGCCACCGTCACCCCCCGTCCACCTTCTCCAGTTTGCCGATGACACCGCCTTCCTTGCCCTTGCCCCCACCCTGTAGTGCTCCCAACACCTTCTCCAATCCCATCTTGACCGGTTCACCACTTGGTGCAACCAGTGGTTGCTCAAGGTCAATCCCTCCAAAACCCAAGCGATCATGGCAGGCAAAACCACCCCATCCTTCCGCCTCCTTGATTTCTATCTCACCATCTATGGCCGTCCTATCGCCCTCACCCCAACCCTTAGGTGCCTTGGCGTCACCCTCGACCGTCGCCTCTCCTGGACCCCCCACCTCCGGACAATCCAAGCCAAGGCATGCTCCCGACTCCGTCTCCTCAAGCTCCTTTCCGACCGTAGGTGGGGTCTGGACCCCTCCACCATACTCCACACCTATAAATCCCTCATCCACCCTATCCTTTGTTACACCCATCCAGCCTGGATCTTTGCCCCCCCTACCTTTTATAAATCCCTTCAAATCCTTGAACGCCATGCTCTCCGCCTCGCCTATTACATCCACCTCCTCTCCCCCAAGCGGATCCTGTACGTTCTCATTCCGTTCCCCCACCTCCTCCTTTCCCTTGAAAGGATACGGATCCTGTACATCTCCCGCAAACTCGATCCTCCTCACCCGCTTGTCTCGCCCATCCTCTCCCGCCCGTGCCCACTGCCGCGCCGGTATTCCCAAGTCCCACACGGTCTCCATCTCTCCACCCTCCTTACCCTCTCCCAAGGTGGCTTCCGCCAGCTTCCTCTCCCTGATGATGCTCTCCTCCCCTCCATCTACCCCTCCTACCAACTTTGATCCTCCCTCCCTCTTCCTGTGTTTGCTCCTTTGGGCACCCTCCCACCCTTCTCTCCCTCTTCCCTCCCTCCTCCATTTCTCCCCACTCCTCCCCCGGGCTTCCCTTCCCCTGTCCCTCTCCTCCTCCCCCATCTCCTCAGCCATTGGCATCCTTGTTCTCCCCTCTCCCCTGCCTCACCCTTCTTCCCCTCTTGGCACGTCCCTGGACTTGCACACGCTAAGTGGACATTCGCGCCCTGGAGATCATCGCCATCAGTGTCTCGTGTGTGCTGTCGTGTTTAGTGTTCAGTGTTCACCGTCACACTCCATCGTTCACCAGTGCCATCGACATCTTCAGTGTTTGTGCTTCGTGTCAACAGTTTGTAGTGTGGATTGTCATCGAGTGTGAACGGCTTCATGTTTTTTATGTTCACGTGTCTACTGTTTTTTCCCCACCGTATTGTTCCAACCCATGTGTCTTCTCTGTTTTATCATTGTACTATCTTTGGGCGAAGAGCGGCGTATTTTGCTGCTGCCAGCCTACCTGTTATACTGGTATTAAAATCACAATAAAGAAGAAAAAATCGCTGCTAACGTAGAACCTTTTCTCCTCGCGGATCACACTCGCGCAGTGATACCTGAACGCGCGAGGTATTATAACGAGTGTACAGACCTCCGATTAGTCAGTCTGCATTAGTTTGTATTTGTCTGTACCAGTCTATAGTTAAGTTTAAGTCTGCGCCTAATAAGATTATCATATTCCTGTACATAGCCATGAAGATAAATGAATAGACACTTTGTCAAGTATCAGAGATATGTGAGAATAAGATTAACGTACCAAGACCAAAGGAACTTCAGATTGTCAATTGTAAACAGCATCCAGAATCAAGTTACGTAATATCTATGCCTTTTTATTATTTTAATAAATGTGTGTGAAAATTAATCGAGTTCTGTTTAAAGTTGGTCACCGTCAATCTGCTACTCTAAGCGTGCAAGTGGCATTTCTATCGTCTGACCTAACGGCAGAAGATAAACACGCCACCATAAGACCACGAGACATATTGCTCACACTCGCCTACTTCGTTAGAGCGACAAGTCAAATAATCTGATGGTGTGTGTACCGAAGGTCTTACAGTACGCACACCACAACTTCGTACCTGCGTGATGGAATAGGAGCGTGTAGGGTGCAAATGGCGTTCTGTGGTATAGGCATCCACGGTGCATTCACCTGGTTCCAAAATTCATCTGTGGTGGTTGGCAGTGGGTCACAGTGCAGCATCCATCGTTTCGTCGTTTCACCATATCCCACACAGTTTTGACTGGTTACAAGTCTGGTGACCTGCGGACCAGGGTAAAAGGCTGACATCCTGTGGCAACTAGAAGGCACGTGTTCGTGGAGCAATGTGTGGTCGTGCGTTGTCTTGGTGAAAAATGGCGCCTTGAGTGTTGTGCAGAAGGGATATGGCTACGGGTCGCAGGATTTCATTCACGTAGGTCACACTGATCACAATGCCCTAGACATGCAGCAGCAGTGATCTGTGGTTGTACCCAGCAGCACCCACACCATAAGGCTTTGAGTTGCCGCTGTATGTCTTGTGCGAATACAGTCGCTGTGATGCCGCTCCCCCTGTCTGAGGCGCCCCAAAATGCGGCCATAATTTTCAAACAAACAGAACCTGCATTCGTCCGATATCTGATGCCATTCCCGTACCCACTGACATCGTTCCATACACCATTGCCGTCTAGCATGTTTCTGCACATACTTAAAGGTAGACGGTGAAGAGGACGACGCGCACGTAACTCATGCCGTAGTAAATGGCGAAGGACTGTCACCCCTGACACTGTACGATGTGTTCCACTGTTCAACCAGAGTCGAGGAGGACGCAGATCTGTCACGTAATGTCATTCGGATAAGATGCCGATCTTCTCGGTTCAAATGGTTCAAATGGCTCTGAGCACTATGGGACTTAACATCTGTGGTCATCAGTCCCCTAGAACTTAGAACTACTTAAACCTAACTTACCTAAGGACATCACACACATCCATGCCCGAGGCAGGATTCGAACCTGCGACCGTAGCAGTCGTGCGGTTCCGGACTGAGCGCCTAGAACCGCTAGACCACCGCGGCAGGCGATCTTTTCGGGAGGAGGGGAGGGGTGGTAAGGGTGATGTGGTCTGACCCATCTCGTAGTGTTCTACGGCCTTCCGTGAACCATTTTGCACACATCCGTTGCACTGCCGAAAACTTCGTCCCACAGGAGCAGCAATTTACCGGATGGATGCGTCATATCTCTCGTGCCAATAATGCGCCGGTTTCAAACTCATTGATCAGACAGTACGGTTCGCGCATATGTCTGCGAGGCGTCCTGCACGTTTGGTCCAGTCACACTCACCCATTACCTTCGGTTTCTGGCGACAACGAGAGCCACAGGCACATTTTACAGGTAGGTGGTATGGCGCCGCGATATCGATGTTGACCTTGAACCCGCAGGCCGACTTGGTTAAAATGCTCATCATTTCTGCAAAATATACTAATGTACATGCCCTGTGAATGCGAACGTCCTCTCTCCAGTCATTCAAGGTGTTCTGTTCTTTCTAACCGCGAGTGTACTTTCAATGAGTAGTACAGGTTGTATAAAAAAGATTCATCCGATTTGGCACGTCTGTATTTCTGAAACTAATAAAAATATGCAATGAATTTTCTTTTTTGTTGAACGGGAAACACAAAAAAAAAAAAATTCATGCCTTTTCATAGGTGTTCAGTATGCATCCCTAGAGATGCACGGCATATGTCAATGTGGTATTCAAATTGTTCCCACACTGTAGCGAGCATGTCTTGAGTAATAGCTTCCACAGCTGCTGTTATGCAATGCTAAGTTCATTCATTGTTTTTGGCAACGGAGGCACATACAGACAGTCTTTTATAAACCCCTACAAGAAATAATCACGTACAGTGAGGTCCGGTAATGTAAGACTGTATCATTTGGTCCAGTGCGGCCGACCCATAGTTCAGTAATCCTTTGATTTAAAAATTCCCGCACTTCCAGATGTCAGTGTGTTTTGCGCCATCCTGAAGGTAAATGAAATTCAAATCAGCCTCCAACTGTGAGAAAAGAAAGTTCTCAAGCATATCGAGATATGTGCTTTCTGTGACAGTGTTCTTGGCAAAGGAAAATGGCCATACACATTTTCTCGTGAAACTGCACAACAGACATTAAATTTGGAGAGTCCCTCTCATGTTGTACATCTTCATGTGGTTGTTTCGTACCTCATATTCTCACGTTATGACGGTTCACCTTTCCATTTAAATGGAACGTTGTCTCGCCCCTAAACACTAAGCGTGGAAGAAAACAGTCATCCTCCATGTTGCCAAGAACGAAATTACAGAACTACCCAGGCTGTTGTTTGTCACCTTCACGAAGAGCTTGCAGTAGCTGAATTTTGTATGGTTTCATGTGTAAACGTCGACGCAACACACACAAGACGGACATCGGAGGGATGTTGAGTAGTAGAGCTGCACAGCGAACGGATTTCTGCAGACTCTTTGTGAAAATATGGTGGATGTCTTCGACGTCTGTGTCAGACACTCGGGGACGGCCCGGCGATTTGCCTTTGCGCAAGCCACCTGTTTCTCGGAATTGTTCATGCCGTCGTCTAATGCTCTGTGCAGTAGGAGGATCCACATCATACCTAGTACGAAAGTCACGCTGAAAAGTTGTTACTGGCACGCTCTGTGCAAAACGTAGAACACAAAACACTTTCTGTTGTCACGACATCACTTTTACAAGAACTGAAGTGGGCGTATAATGCTGCTACCTTGCTGGAACCATGTAAAACTACAGAGTTTGCTCTCTCCAACAGTACGTCGTTCATGCACATATCTCAAATAACATAATAGTTATGATTTTTTAAATCGGATGATTCTTTTCGATATACCCTGTAATGCGCGAGCATAATATTAAATAAGTTAGAATATTATTTATGAGAGGCGTATAACTTACAACGAGACGTTTTTTTGAAGTCCTTAAGTCTTTTAAAATTAAACACAATAATCGAAAATGACAAAGGAGGACTGGTTGTTTACTCCGACGACACCAGCAACATCATCACCCCAATCTACCGCCGGCCGCGGTGGTCTAGCGGTTCTAGGCGTTCAGTCCGGAGGCGCGCGACTGCTACGGTCGCAGGTTCGAATCCTGCCTCGGGGAGGATGTGTGTGATGTCCTTAGGTTAGTTAGGTTTAAGTAGTTCTAAGTTCTAGGGGGCTGATGACCATAGATGTTAAGTCCCATAGTGCTCAGAGCCATTTGAACCATTTTGAACCCAATCTACCTCCTCACCTTGAACAGCAACCCGTTTTCTGGAGCACTGTCATTCTGCCTGAAAAATAATTTACAATTAGTTATAATACATGATATTGATATTTAAATACTGTATGATACATGGTGTTAAAATGAGCACCACTATAAATATTAAAATGATCTTTCTTTCGAAATTTTGCTAACTACTTCGTGCGCATAATGAGGGATAAAGTAACATGGTTTGAAAATAAAATCAGTTTACAGACACATTTAAATAAATACTTACTCTCTTTCCGAAGACGAAGAAGCTTGCTTCTTCGGATCATGTACGCTCTGTTTCCGCTGCAAAGCTGTGAAACTGATTGTGGTACTTTCGATAAATATTAATCTTTGTCGCCAGTATAGCGATCGCCGAATGCAAATTAATATCGTTCCGAATTTTTAACACATCTAGGAATTTGTTTAACGTATACACTTCATTTGTTTAACATATACACTTCAATTTTTCACCTTTTTTGGAGCAAAATGTACAAAAATTTTCTACGTTAGACATTTCCGAAGCAGCTCAGGTACTCTCGAATTTAACGGCCACACCGACTGCCGTGGAGACGAGAAGCTCGTACGAGGAAATGCGAGAGAGAGAGAGAGAGAGACAGACAGACACACAGACAGACAGTGAAAGAGAGAATAAGGCGAACTTAGGTAAAGGTCAAATGCGTCGTCAGACCTGACTCTCGTGGTTACCCCAAGCACACTGAGTGAAAATTTGTACATCAGTCTAGTGATTTAACCTGTTATGTTGCCATTCATGAACAGCATTCCCGGGAGTGTTTTCAAACAGGATAAAGGACGTCTCCGCAATATCCTTTCTTCCAGGAGTGCTTCTCTTGCAAGTTTCGTAGGACAGCTTCTGTGAAGTTTGGAAGGTAGGAGACGAGGTACTGGCGGAAGTAAACCTGTGAGGTGTTGTGAGTCTTGCTTGGGGAGCTCTGTCGGTAGAGCACTTGTCCACCAAAGGCCAAGCTGCCGAGTTCGAGTCTCGGTCCGGCACACACTTTTAATCTGACAGAATGTATCAAGGGATTACAGTTGGTGCAGAAACTTCAATAAAGCGGCCGCTTTCGACTGCGAAGTTATTGCAGTTTGATGATTTAGTAAAATCATAAAACTAAATGGTCCAAAGATAAGACAGCTGTTATTAGTCTGTGTTTTGACATTCTGGGCACAACAGCTTCCACATATTTTTTGTATTCATTGGTTTTGTTGGGCAGTGGATGTTTACGCAGATTCTGTTTTACAATACTATATGTGGATGATGTATCGATATAACAGCAAACAGTGAAGAAGTAGAACACCACATGTGCATATTTTGGAAGGCCTCACAAAAGCAACATTCGTGGGTGGGACAAGCAACAAATTTGCGCATTGGTGATTACAGTCTCACATCCCGAATCTGCCATCGTGCGTCAAACACAAGTAAATTAACGAAATATACTCTCCTAACAATCTTAGAACAGAAGAAGCAGTAGCGTCGGATGAACACGGAATTTACACGTGTGAAGTTACTTCTGCCACAAATATACAGCGAAGGCCAAAGAAATTTCCACCGCTATCAAGCCAACATCACTTCAATGCCAAGTCCAGCACTGGTGGTAGCAGGTAGCTCATGCGATGACGCTGCTGGCATCTGAGGACACCGCCTCCCTCTGCTACACAGTACAAACAGCTTTCGTAACAAATCAAGACTACAGCATACCACATTAGAACTCTACAGTCTGGCAAGCTTTCTCCTACGCCATTCACCTCCCCCCCAGTCTTACTAACCGCAGTTTCCAAAGACTAAACCAGCAGAGTATGCAGTGTGAACCCCAACCCCTCCGATAAAATTTCGGAGGTTTGTTCAGGGATTTTTTCTGAGTATTTTGTACAAGAGGCCCACGGTCTCCATTAGTTCAAGAGTGAGTAAAAATGTAACTATAATTTATTCAAAAAAAAAATGGGTCAAATGGCTCTGAGCACTATGGGACTTAACATCTGTGGTCATCAGTCCCCTGGAACTTAGAACTACTTAAACCTAACTAACCTAAGGACATCACACACATCCATGCCCGAGGCAGGATTCGAACCTGCGACCGTAGCAGTCGTGCGGTTCCGGACTGAGCGCCTAGAACTGCTAGACCACCGCGGCCGGCCATGATTTATTCAATTTTTTACCCCAACTACCACTGTTTCTGTGGAAATACTGTCACTGCATTGAAAATGCCTGTAATATGCAATCACCCAATCACCAAAGCGACAACACAAAACACAGAATAATACAGCAACCCTTATAAAAATGAAATAGTATTGTGATGTGGTTGCCGTCAATGAGGTAACAGTGAAGCATAGTCTCTTTGCGCCACTCTTTCATTGTACTCAGTGAACCCGTACATGACGTGCACATCGTCCATCTTTTCATCAGTAAACTTATGCATATTCCTATGTATCACTCTTAACGTGCAGCTAACACCGCCGGAGAAACATATCCGAGACACAAGTGAGCAGTACGGAATGCAAATTGCTGGGTGAAAAGTAAAGCGCATGCAATATCAGGAGTATCCAAACACCTATTAGTGGACATTAATATGGCCTGTGTCCACCCTTCGCCTTTAAACTCTGCTGGGGATACCTTCTATGAGCTTTCTGAATGTCTGTGGCAGAATGGCATCCCTTTCTTCTTCAAGAGATGAAGTCAAAAGAGGTAATTATGCTGTACGCTGGGGTCTGCAACGAAGTCGACATTCTAACTCATCCGGAAGATGTTCAGTTGTGTTCCGGTCAGAACTCTGGGCTGATTAGTCCGTTTAGGTAATGTTATTGTCCACAAAACATTCTTCGCAGATGCTGCTTTATTGCGTCGTAACAGGGTGCATTGATATGCTGATATAAACACTCATCGTCTCCCAACTGTTACTCTACTGCGCGCAGTACACAGTGCTGTAAAATGTCTTCACATCCTTCCGCATTAGCATTTTCTTTAGCGCAATAACGAAACCTAACATTCGGCCTGCTAGCCGTGCGCGTTCAAGCGCCAGTTCCGGGAAGGGATGTGCGCCGGCGCCGAATCGAATCCGCCCACCGTATTAACGACGAGGGACGGAGTGCCGGCCAGCTCAGATGTGGTGTTTTTGGCTGTTTCCAACACCCATCTAGGTTAATACCGGGCTGCTAAGCGCATCCCTCCTCCCTTACAAGAGTCACAAACATTTAGAAAAACTTCCGCACCCTTTCATACGAATAACACTTCACGAAGACAACTCGGGCTGTTGATAAACTATCGATATATCGATGCATCAATACCTCTTCCAATAAATGTCACTAGGCATATGGGCGGCATTTCTTTCCACGACAAATCAATATATCGATATCGAAATGGCAAATCGAGGTTCGATATTTTAATTTTATATTATTTTTTTGCAGTTTTCGGTAAATATTTCAAGTCGTTCTTTTGAAATTATAGTAGAACATAATTTTACTATCACTGTTTGCTGTAAAAAATGAACTTGGGCGGGAGGACTCATCCGGGGAAGTTCGGCCGCCGAGTGCAAGTCTTATTTCATTCGACGCCACATTGGCGACTTGCGGGCCGGTAATGAGAATGAAATGATGATGAAGACAACACAACACCCAGTCCACGAGCGGAGAAAATCTCCAACCCGGTAGGGAATCGAACCCGGGCCCGCTGCGTGGGACGCAAGCACGTACCACTTTTTTTTTCGTTCTTGTTCGTTGTATTTGGTTGTATGGTGGTAGCGGACGTCACATGACATCCGTTGAAGTTCGTTGTTGATCTATTAACTCAGTTTTTTATTAGAGCCCAGCCAGCTCTCTGACCAAACACGCTGAGCTATCGTGCCGGCCACTCAGCTAAGCAGGCGGACACTATGTGCTGTGTCGTCCGAACTAGACACAGCCAGGGCAAAAGCACCACAGGCGCAAAGATGTGAGCTGGTGCGAGTGCCTCAGAGACTAGCCACTTTCGCGAGTTCCACCAGCGCCACTGGCGACGCTGTGGATGAAGATATCGACTTCGCCTCGGCCAGTTGCCGGCCGAGTACAATTCGCCAATGACCGGACGACAACGGACTCTAGCCTACTCAGAAGATAGAAGAGCAGCTCTCGCCCACTTAGTTATAGATCGTCATCCAGGGCTAACTTAGACAGGGAACATCGTATGGTGAATTCTTAAAACAGACAGTTGTCGTAATTGCATTTGCTATCTACTGTGAAGTTTACCTACCATTATTTCGATTTAGCCATTGAGGGCATTTTTTTTTCTTTTTGTTATATAACACGCAGTGTTGCAGACTTAATTATTCAACAAGTCACAAAGACAAATAAACATTTTAACTCATTTGTGTGACTTTGTTGTTAATTTGTTGGAGTGTTATAGAACCTTCATTCTCCTATCCTGTTACCTGAACCTGGGGCACAGTTGTCAAATAGTTGCAGGGAGAAATTGTCTTAGCGATATAGTACACCAGAAGCCGTTTCACGAACTCACAAACTCGGCCTCCACAGCAGTAGCAACGAGGCCTTTATAAAACTGGTGACGAGTGTTTACAAAACTATGGGAACGAGTCTTACTACTTTTTGAGCTTTCATTGTGTCCGGTCTTTCTCTTTGACTGTGTGAAGCAAGTATAGGTGGCACATAGAAGAAATACGAATGAACGCGCTGGTGGCCGTGTAACTGAAATCGAGGTCCCCGATGTGAAGAAACAGCACACAGTTGTGTTAAAAACCAATTTTTAACATAGCTTCCGTGCTATTTCTTCACATCACGTTCTTCAAAAACAGTTGCTGAAAATGATGAGCAAAAATCTAAATGAAAAATTAGTCTTTGCGGTGGGTGGAGACGTGTTATGGAAAATACTGATGTACTCGGCGCTCGACGCTACCAACAGAATCTGCAGCTTTTAACTTCACCAAGTAATTTCGACACTACAACTGCTAGGTCGCTGGCATTGGCAGAAATAAAAAAAATAGGGACGTCGACACGTAGTGTTCCGGGAAAATCCGACAGGTTGAAAGACGTGCATCTACCCTGCACTTCTTTCACTTGTTTACGATTTACGATATTGTAGTCATATTATTATCATTAGTAATACGGCAATAGCATGCCTGCTATTCTGCTGATTTTTTGACAGCATAATGTAACGGGAGAGAGGATTGGAGCAAGGTACATTTATTTTATTTCCATATTTAGCAGCCTCCATCAGCTAGCCATGGTGGTTTTCCTTTTCCCGCGCTGACCTTTGAGCTTGGAAGCATGGGCCGGTAGTTTGAACGACTTGGAGAAGCCAAAGTATTGTTTCTTCTTATTCTTGTAAACAGTAGTACCAACATGAAATTCAGTTTCTCCTGCACGTTTGGCTCTGTAAAGAGGCCTCCCTAACGACTCCCTGACTAAATTCTATCCAATCACGAGTCATTCCGCCAAGTCAGGAATGTCTACTTGAACGGCAGCTAGTTCGGCGACAGATCCGTACCCCCTAATTGGCTGGCGAAAAATGCGCCAATTCCCACCCCCACAAGGCCCGGCTCCGCTGGAGCAACGGCCAGTAGGCGGTTAGCAGTCGTGAGAAGTCGGTGCCGAGATCCAGAAGAAGACGGTTGCAAGCTGGTAAGCATGCGTGCTCTTACTAGGTTCAGAAGTGGACTGAGTCGCGAATACATATTAAAGTGTTACGTGATCTTTAATTTCGGGAGGATTTGTACCTCATTGCTTTTATTTCGTCCTCATTTTGCTATTTTGTTTTTGGACTTGGCGTCAGAGCCTAGTCGGTTGCAGTATGCAAAACATGCGTGGGACTCTCTGTGGTGTCACCGCCAGACACCACACTTGCTAGGTGGTAGCCTTTAAATCGGCCGCGGTCCGTTAGTATACGTCGGACCCGCATGTCGCCACTATCAGTGATTGCAGACCGAGCGCCGCCACACGGCAGGTGTAGAGAGACGTCCTAGCACTAGCCCCAGTTGTACAACCGACTTTGCTAGCGATGGTTCACTGACAAAATACGCTCTCATTTGCCGAGACGATGGTTAGCATAGCCTTCAGCTACGTCATTTGCTACGACCTAGCAAGGCGCCATTACCATTTACTATTGATTCTGAATCATGTACCGTCAAGAGCGACGTTCACCATTAATGGATTAAAGTTAAGTATTCCACCAGCTACGTCCATTTTTTTTTTTCTAAATTCTAATTTCCTTGTCCTGTTCCAGACCTCACGCCAGCCTGCGTGAGCTAAAACACGTGCCTTTCGGCTTCCTCTAGTAACACGGTGTTGGCTCTCCTGCCAACCCACAACACTCTGTCACCACGTTCGGTATAATCCAACCACCCTCGCAACTACTTCGCCTTCAGCGAACGTCTTTCCTTCTCCAATACTCCGTGATATTAGTGAACATTTCATAACGGCCTTTGTGTGTTAGTTTTTCCCTTCTTTGTCACCCACGTGTGAACACGTGGCGAGTAGTTCTGCACACCATATCTAAATTGAACGAGAAGTAGCATGGCCCACGTTTCTTGTTATTCTATCTATCTTTATCCGGATCCCGCTCCAGCTACTGCCGGGTGTGGGTGCTGATGAGTCATCTCTATTTGGCTCGGTCCTCCCACCACTTTTCTTCCTCCACTTGCTGCCAGGTCACACCTCTCCTTTCCACAGATATTCTCACTCCCATTTTCCACCGTGTTCTTGGGTGCCCTCTAGGTCTTTTCCCATCCATCTTTAGTTCTTCCATAATTTTGGGGAGTCTCTGTCCATGCACCTTCTTAACATGCCCATACCATCTTAATCTCTTTTTTTTAAGTTCTTCTCTCATACTTTCTTGTTTAAAGTCCTTTCTAATCTCTACATTCCTTACTCTGGCCGGCCGTGGTGGCCGAGCGGTTCTAGGCGTTTCAGTCTGGAACCGCGTGACCGCTACGGTCGCAGGTTCGAATCGTGCCTCGGGCATGGATGTGTGTGATGTCCTTAGGTTAGTTAGGTTTAAGTAGTTCTAAGTTCTAGGGGACTGATGACCACAGATGTTAAGTCCCATAGTGCTCAGAGCCATTTGAACCTTATTCTGTCCATTCTTGTTTTTCACTTAACTGCTCTGAGAAAATTCATTTCCCCTGCTTGCAGTCTGCTCCAGTCCCTTTCTGTCATTGTCCATGTTTCTCCACCATAGGTGTCAATATGGAAGTAATAATTCTTATACATTAGGAGTTTTGCTTTTTCTGAAACTTCCTTATTCCAAATCAGGTGTTTCATTGTTTCGTAGAAACTGCCTCCCTTCTGTAACCTCCTATTAATGTCGTTGGTTATTCTTCCATCCCTTTCTTGTTATTCATATTCGTAAATCAAAGGTGCTTCAGAATGAGTTTTATGAATTCTATTAGTTTACGGACGGGAGGCCGCTTTAATAACGTTTATCCACAAATAGTTCGTAGTTTCCTTTTTCAATATACTTACGATTGGCTATTGGATCCCGTATCTTCCCTTTCGCTAATTATTCGAGTAAATTCTTTTGTGAATGGCCAGTTCCCACCTTTCCTTGTCCATTTCGAACGCTAGTATTGTGGGTGACTGCTGAATTTAGGCCATATCCCCCTACGCCCCCCCCCCCCCCAGTCTTGTATTAACGTCCATAGTTAACAAGATATGTATACTCATTAATTATACTTCGTTTGTACAAGTGTAATTTCGATTTATAATAAATTGTGGTGCTTTCAATCCGACTTTCAATGAGAAGTGTTAACCCCATTTATAGAGATATCAAGGAAATGCAAGACCCCAGATAGACGATCCTTGCGCCAGGCCCTAATCCTTTCTGATGCGCCGACGACTCTTGTATGTGGTTATCTGTGCGAAATTCAACCCCAGTCCTCCGTTCTAGATAAGGGAAAGTCACACTGACAGAGCAGTTGTGAGCAAAATCCACGTTATGTGGTGAAAGGGTAGGCCCTGCCATTCCCAATCCCTTTTAATGGACAACGCACCTCTTTTAAGGTGACGAAACTGAACGACTGACACTTTTTATTGTGCCACTTACATGCAGTTACCATTGTTAGCAAAGTGGTTATCCCAAGCGGGAACGCGAATCGTTCTCCTTTCAAATCTTGCTTTAAGGGGGATAGGCGGGCAGCTAGCTTGTTGACGTACAGAATATCTAATAATAAATCAATACTTAAATATGCAGCTTTAAAACTGGCATTATATTTACAATGTGCTGCCGATATTTTTATTTTCTTCGATGTATCTTGTACGTTTCTCGATGTATCGAGGGTCGATAATATTTGTTTAAATATCGGTTTATCGGGTACCCGATATTTTTAAAACATCAACAGTCCTAGTACACACATCCCGTCCGGCGAGTGGTGGGGGGGGGGGGGGGGGGGAGGGGAAGGTAACGGAGTTGAAACGAGAAGGGCAAACGGCCATCACTTGAAATAACCATGGCAGATCCTTAAATGAACACAGCCACCCTGCGCAATTGCGAGACAAAGACATAAGAAAAAGAAGAAGAATAACGGGACCACACCCTTACTACGAAAAACATCCCCATACCGTAACATCACGTCATACTTCATTGCTGGCTCTACACATGATAACAGGTAATGTTCTCCAGGCATTCACCAAATCCAAACCCTCCCACCTGATTCCCACAGGGTAAAGCGTCATTCGTCACTCCAAATCGCTCTTTTCAATCATCCACTGTCCAGTGGCATCGCTCTTGGCACCACGTCAAGCTTCGCTTCCGTCTGAATACAGAAATGTGTGGCTTACAAGGAGCTGTTCCACCATTGCACCGCATTGTTTTCAACTCCCTTTGCACAGTCACTATGCTAGCCGGACTGCAGGCAGTACTTTGGAAATGGCAAGTAATTCCTGCCGCTGATTTCAGGTGATTTTCTTACAACCAGCAGCGGTCCTTGTATGTCAGTACATGAGGTCTGCCTGGTTTTGCATTAGTTATGGTTTTTCCTTCATGTTTCCAGTTCATAATCACGTGACTAACAGTCCACTTGGGTAGATTTAGACGGGTTGAAATGTCGCTCATGGATCTGTTACTCATATGACAACCAATGATTAGTCCACGCTCGAAGTCACTGGACTCTCCTGACACCCATTCTGCTGTTGCTGCTACTGTACTCGCAACAGTCGCAGGTTCGAATCCTGCCTCGGGCATGGATGTGTGTGATGTCCTTAGGTTAGTTAGGTTTAATTAGTTCTAAGTTCTAGGCGACTGATGACCTCAGAAGTTAAGTCGCATAGTGCTCAGAGCCATTTGAACCATTTTGCTACTGTACTGACAACACAATAATTCCTGCCACCTATTATACTGGGGCACCATCCTTGAGGCACCTAGTGGTGAATTTCACGTTATATAAGGCTGTCCAGATACTATTGATCAGATCGTGTATAACAGCGAGACCGAGAGCGGATGGAACAAGTTAGTTTTTAGTATTTTATCCATCTTCAGAAACAATAGTTGTATATAACGAAATAATTAGCAGCCAGTTGCATAAAAGAATATTAATTTCTTTTCGATTTTGGGCACTTAGTGCCCTTCTTCAGAAGGCTGCAATTGAAAATACACCACAAATAAGTAGAAGTCAGATAAGAAGCTTAAAATTAAGGACAAAAAATTTAAAAATTTTAAAAATTTAAATATAAAAAGTGGTGCATACTTATACCTATCGCATTATTTGAGAGTGTCAACAATAAGATGCATATAGGAAAATTCCATGGACCTACAAAAGATATAGGAGCAATAAGAAATACAATACTCAATACTGTATTAATGAATTCTGTGTTGTGTTACTTATTGCTCCTATATTTTTTTAGAACCATGGCATTTTGATGTATTCACCTTATTGCTGACACTCGCAAATAATGCGATAGGTATAATAAATATGTACCACTTTTTATCATTAAATTTCTAAAATTTTTTAACTTGCCATCCTTAATTTTAATATTCTTATCCGACTCCTGCTTATTTGTGGCGTATTTTGGCCGTATGAATAATATCTTGATATATTTATGGTATCGTGAAACCAGCAAAAGCTGCCATAATGTGTCTTTATTTATCGACAGCCATTTTAGCTGAATAGTACAATGGACTGGCAATTCATGCACTTAGTGACTAATAGAAAACTGTAAAGCACCGTAGCCATTGGGTGTTGGTGGATGTAACTGTAACAGATTAGCAAAGAACCAACGACTAACACTGTTCCCTAGCAGATCACTAACCTACAGGTCTTCTGTCCCAAACGTCAGACTTCGTTTCTTACAGCAGGTGTTTCATCGATTAGTAAGGAATTGATTTACAAAAGGGACAGTAAGGCAGATACAGACAACGATAGTCAGGATAACCTGGAGTAACATTGTAAGGTGGCAGATTGAATGAATGTCAATTTCGCACCTCACATGAAGGTGAATATGTCACCCAACATACTTTGGCGAAAATGAGCAGATCTGCCTATTAAAATGTACAGTATGCAAAGCAAAGGGATGACACTCAGTTTGATGGTATTAACACACAGAACCCAAATCCTGCATGTCAATGAGCAAAAGGTGAAAAATTCTGCTGGAGGAAACGTTTTAGTTTGGGGGCAGACATGAGTTACGCCATCAAGGCCCGAGTACAACGGAACGCTTTTAAAAAAGGAACTGGAGACCCATGGCGACAGGGACAACGAACGCGCCGGGAACACCTCGAGGAGAGCAGGTAGTGGGCCAGCGGTGCATGCTACGGAGAAACGCTTCAGAAAACTGCATTGCGGTATTTCCAGGTGGATACAATCAGACCAGCGACAAAGTTGATCATGCGAAATGCTCGTGGTACACTCGTGATGTACATGTGTGACTTTTAGGTGTCTGGATCGGGCACAAAATGTCCGATTGCCTGAAATGAACTAGGAAGGAGTAGAGTGCCAAAATTTTGATGCAGTTTGAAGGTAGGCCCTTTGCGATTGGCAGAGGTAGTTTCCACAAGATGAAAGGAATGCTCCTATTGGTCCCAGTGGGGGACAGTTTGCTAGGAGAGACAGAAGACCGAAAACTTCAGCGACTCTCCTCTGAACCAGCATCAACTATAGAACAGGGCGCATCACGATCTGTATGATGCCAAAAGAGGAATTTTGTGTGAACACTGTGTTCACTTCAGCTGACATTCAGCTGGAAATTAGCTGAAGAGCCGATGAGCTCTGACAGCGGAGAAACGAAACAGCCACATAGTTAACTGTTCTTCCAAGACCTGAGAGGGCATTGTAGTATGCATGCTGCTCCATCTATGCATGTGTATATCGCCATATTTGCATACTAGGGATGAGTGCATGTTTTCTCACCTAACGAGAAATATTGGACAACATCTGCTGATAAAATCAGTACAGATTTTGATTAGTTTTTATACACTACTGGGCATTAAAATTGCTACACCATGCAGATGACGTGCTACAGAAGCGAAATTTAACCGACAAGAAGAAGATGCTGTGATATGCAAACGATTAGCTTTTCAGAGCATTCACACAAGGTTGGCGCCGGTGGCGACACCTACAACGTGCTGACATGAGGAAAGTTTCCAACCGATTTCTCATACACAAACAGCATTTGAATTGCGTTGCCTGGTGAAACGCTGTTGTGATGCCTCGTGTAAGAAGGAGAAATGCGTACCATCACGTTTCCGACTTTGATAAAGGTCGGATTCTAGCCTATCGCGACTGCGGTTTATCGTATCGCGACATTGCTGTTCGCGTTGGTCGAGATCCAATGACTGTTATCAGAATATGGAATCGGTGGGTTCAGGAGGGTAATACGGAATGCCGTCCTGGATCCCAACGGCCTCATATCACTAGCAGTCGAGATGAAAGGCATCTTATCCGCATGACTGTATCGGATCATGCAGCCACGTCTCGATCCCTGAGTCAACAGGTGGGGACATTTGCAACACAATAATCATCTGCACGAACAGTTCGACGACGTTTGCAGCAGCATGGACTATCAGCTCGGAGACCATGGCTGCGGTTACCCTTGACGCTGCTTCACAGGCAGGAGCGCCTGCGATGGTGTACTCAACGACGAACCTGGGTACACGAATGGCAAAGCGTCATTTTTTCGGATGCTGTTTACAGCATCGTGATGGTCGCATCCGTGTCTGGCGACGTAGTGGTGAACGCACATTGGAAGCGTGTATTCGTCATCGCCATACTGGCATATCACCCGGCGTGAGGGTATGGGGTGCCATTGGTTACACGACTCGGTCACCTCTTGTTCGCATTGACGGCACTTTGAACAGTGGACGTTACATTTCAGATGTGTTACGACCCGTGGCTCTACCCTTCATTCGATCCCTGCGAAACCCTACATCTCAGCTGGATAATGCACGACCGCATGTTGCAGGTCCTGTACGAGCCTTTCTGGATACAGAAAATGCTCGACTTCTGCCCTGGCGAGCATATTCTCCAGATTTCTCACCAATTGAAAACGTCTGGTCAATGGTGGCCGAGCGACTGGCTCACAATACGCCAGTCACTACTCTTTATGAACTGTGGTATCGTGTTGAAGCTGCAAGGGCGGCTGTATCTGTACACGCCGTCTAAGCTCTGTTTGACTCAATGCCCAGGCGTATCAAGGCCGTTATTACGGCCAGAGGTGGCTGTTCAGGGTACTGATTTCTCCGGATCTATGCACCCAAATTGCGTGAAATTGTAATCACATGTCAGTTGTAGTACAATATATTTGTCCAATGAATACCCTTTTATCATCTGCATTTCTTCTTGGTGTAGCAATTTTAATGGCCAGTAGTGTATATATTGAGAGTCCAATCTCAAAATACCCAGATCCGTGAACAGGAGTCGACAAGAGGTTCGTGAACTTACACCACTTATTGCCCGAACCGCCAGTTTCTGAGCCAAAAATATCCTTTTAGAATGGGAATAGTTACAACAAAATATAATACCATACGACATAACCGAATGAAAATAAGCAAAGTAGACTAATTTTCGAGTCGGACTATCACTCACTTCTGATACCGTTCGAATAGTAAAAATGGCAGTATTAAGTCTTTGAACAAGATCCTGAACGTGGGCTTTCCACGACAGCTTACTATCTATCTGAACACCTAGAAATTTGAACTGATCAGTTTCACTAATCATATGCCCGTTCTTTGAAATTAAAACGTCAGGTTTTTTTGAATTGTGTGTTATAAACTATAAAATCTGAGCCTTACTGTGATTTACCGCTAGTTTACTTTCTACCAGCCATGAACTTAGGTCATGTACTGCACTATTTGAAACCGAGCCAATGTTGCACACAACATCATTTACTACCAATCTAGTGTCTTCAGCAAGCAGAAATACTTAAGAGTTACCTGTAATACTAGAGGGCACATCATTTACATAAATAAGGAACAGGAGTGGCCCCAATATTGATACCTGGGGCAGCCCCCCCCCCCCCCACTTGGCAGTACCCCACTCAGAAAACACATCACAGCCATTATCAGCATTGTGAATAATGACCTTTTGCTGCCTGTTGCTAAAGTAAGAGGTGAACCAATTGTGAGCTACTCCTCATATTCCGTAATGGTCCAACTTCTGGAGCAATATTTTGTGATCAACACAATCAAATGCCTTAGTTAAATCAGAAAATATGCCATGCATTCGAAACCTTTTCTTTAGCCTATCTAGTACCTCACAGAGAAAAGAGAATATAGCATTTTCATTTGTTAAACGACTTCTAAAGCCGAACTGTACATTTGATAGCAAATTGTGTGACATAAAATTATCAATTAGCCTTACATACACAGCCTTTTCCACAACTTTTGCAAACACCGAAGGCATAGAAATGGGTCTAAAATTATCTACATTATGCCTTTCTCCCTTTTTATAAAGTGGCTTTACTACTGAGTACTTCAATCGTTCAGGAAACTGACCATTCCTAATGGAAAAATTACAAATATGGCTAAATACAAGGCTAACATGTGCAGAACAGTACATTAATATTCTGCTAGACACTCCATCGCAACCATGAGAGTCCTTAGTCTTCTGTGATTTAATTATTGACTCAGTCTCCCTCTTTTCAATATCACAGAGGAGTATTTCAGACATCAATTTCGAAAAGGCATTTGCCTAGAAAGTTATATGGTTTCCTGCAGAAACTAAAGTTTCATTTAATTCACCAGCAATGCTCAGAAAATGATTGTTAAATACTGTATATATATCTGATTTATCAATAACAGAAATATTAACATAACAGAAATATTAACAGGGTCTTTCCAATGAAGTGTCGGCAATGCTAAGAAATTTCTGCAAAACATTAGCAAATATAGAGATATAATTGCAACTCCGAAGCCAGTAAAATTCAACCTGAAGTTGCTTCTTTGGACTTTGAAACACCATTTGATAAAATTAACCATCAGTACCTATACAAGTTCACAGAGGAAATGGACTTTCCACCTCACTTTATCAACTTAAATAAAATATGTTTTACAATGATGTAACAAAAATAGTGGTTAACAGATAACGAACAAGAGAAATCAAAATGCAGAAGCTCTGTGATACGAGGTTGTCCAGTGTCAATGACACTTTTCACTGCTTCGATCGAACTCTTACTCGCCACTGTGAAGAAAATCTATAAATGTTTGACATTAATGGTAAAAATGTAGTATGTAGTGCATATGTAAACGATGTAGGACGTTTGATAAAAAGTGGAAAGGAAGCAGATGAAGTCCTACAGATCTTATACAAATATGGGTGAGCACCTGGAACTAAAATAAATTTAAGAAAAACTGTGATAGTGAATATAGGGAAAGGAAACGAAATCAGAATGAGAGGCATGTAGCACGTCATAAAAAATGAAATACCTTGGGATCGCCTTTAGAGTAACTACCGCAAACTACAAACAACTACCTACAAACATACGGGCAATTTTAGAATAACTGTCACAGACAGTTAGGTGAGATCCAGAAAGCTATTCTTGTCAGTACCTATATAATAAGCAAAACTAATTTTGTTGTACAAATTCTGCTACAACGCCTAACAATGGCGAAACGAATCGTGTCTGCGATAGGATACTTCATGTATCGAGGTCACATATTCAGAATCACATATCATGCATTAACGCTTGCTACCACCAATGGAAGACTAAACCTTATAAATAAAAAGCTCTCTGTGTGTGCAACATATACGGACAGCGGGAAATGACACCAAATAGTGTAACGGCACATTTGTTGAATGAAATAGTTCGAGACTAGTTTGGTCCTCAAATAAATTTCCAGCGCATGCTGAACGAACTCTCCCATTAGAAAAGTTAATAATCAGATGCAGCTGCAGTCAACTCAGAATAAGGAAAAGGGAAATGACCAACGTCAGAGAAGTATATAGAGAGTTAGTGGAAAGTATGAACAGGAGTGATATTGAATTAAAACTCCCACATATCGAACAGCTAGCAATCTGGACCAATATGCATAATCAAGACCTCCCACTGCAATTGAGATCGTCATGGTACACAGCAGTCAACAGAGGAATACCTACAAACTCTAAGCTCCACAAAATAAAGCCAACAGATTCACCAAGACGTTTCTCCCGCTAACTAAGCGATAATAAGGAACACAGAATCGTGTGTAAAAATGTGGAAAACATTTGGAGTATTCATCAGTTTAAACTTCCGGGCTGAGAGGCCGTGGTCGATGTATTAAATTTCCACCTAACGGTTCGTCTCTGGCTGCGAGAGACATCTTCTGAGGTCGACCGGCTACTGCCACTGAGGCTCCAGGTACTCACGCATTTTTAGAGCGCATAGAGGGCACCACCATTCGTCAAGTGATTCTGACGGTATGCCTATCTTTGGAAGGTGTCATCATTCACGATTAAGAGTAATCGATTGTCATTCTGCTGGCGCAACGTCGACATCCATATTTTGTCCAACTTTAAAACTTCCTCTTTTCTAGTAAAATTATCATGGTGTTTATGAATCTCTATTGTGTCTCTATACATGCGCGCATGATAATGGGATGTTCGTGCTAGAACGGTTGTCTCATTAAATTTAAATTCATGGTTCCCATCACGAAAAACATGCTCAGCTACGGCCGATTTTTCGATGTTTCCTAAGCGACAGTTTCTTTTATGTTCGGCTAAGCGGTTGTTTACACTTCTATTCGTTGTTTCAATGTATACTTGTCCACAACTGCATGGAATTTTGTATACCCCAGGTGTTGCTAGGGGGTGTCGGGCGTCTTGAGCAGTTCTTAAATATTCCTTCATCTTCTTGGTGGGTCTGAAGATTGTTTCGATCCCATACTTGGCCAGAACTTTCCCGATACGGTCCGTGCCTATTAATGAACGGTAGGAAAAATTTTCCAGTTGGTGACCGTTGTTGCTATTGACTTCTGGCTTCTTTTCTTCTTTGATGGAGGATTCGATCACTTTCCTTGCTGGTATATCCGTTTTTCATGAAGGCTGACCGTAAGTGACTTAATTCATCTTGCAAGTAAGCCGGCTCGCAGATTTTGTTGGCTCTGTCCACCAACGTTTTCATGACACCTCATTTTTGCCTAAGACGATGGTTTGATTCTTTGTGGAGGTATCGATCCGTGTGAGTGTTCTTTCTATATACCTTGTGGCCCAGCGTCCCATCCACCCGTTTAATTACCGACACATCAAGGAAATTGAGTTGACCATTGCTCTCTTTCTCCATCGTAAACTGTATCTTCGGGTTAATACTGTTCAGATGCACCAAGAAGACATCCAGCTCTTCTTCACCATGAGTCCACACTACAAATGTGTCATCAACATAGCGGTACCATTTAGCTGGATTTTTACTGGCAGTCTGCAGTGCTCGCTGTTCGAAGATCTCCATAAATAAATTGGCAACAGCTGGGATGAGAGGGCTCCCCATCGCCACCCCGTCGATCTGGTCATAAAACTCGTTGTTGTACTGGAAATAAGTTATCGTCAGGCAGTGTTTAAATAAAGCCACTATGTCAGTCGGAAAAATATCTGCTATATATGAAATAGCTTCGTTCACAGGCACCATGGTAAACAATGACATTACATCGAAGCTCACAAGAATATCACTTGTGCTGACGATAATCTGCCTCAGTGTTTCAACAAAATGCGCCGAGTTTTTAATGTAACTGTTCGTTCTGCCGATGTATGGTTGCAGCAAGCAGGCGAGATATCTGGCCACCTCTTGTGTTGGAGATCCTATAGCACCCACAATCGGTCTCATCGGGACCTGTGGTTTATGTATTTTTGGGAGTCCATATAGTCTGGGTGGAGAAGCTTCCGTTTCGCAGAGTTGTTTTTTATTATCCGAAGAAAGAGAAGATTGTTTTACCAGTTGATTGGTATTTCTCAAAATTTTGGTTGTAGGATCCTTCTGAAGGTTTTTATACGTAGTGGGATCCAAAATGTCACTAATCTTCTTGTGATAATCTGTGGTGTTTAGAAAAACCTTAGCATTTCCTTTTTCAGCTACAAGTACAATAATGCTCTTATCCACACTGATCTCCCTCAGTGCCCTCCTTTCCGCTTGAGACAAATTGCTGGTAGGTGGTTTCGCTTAGCGTAATATTCTGGCTGTTTCAGTCCTGATTTCATCCGCGGAATGCGATGATAACAAATGGATTCCTGCCTCCACATTCGCTATAATGTCCTCCGTAGGAACCTTTAGTGGCGTGACTGCAAAGTTGCCTACTTTCGATAGAACTGAATGTTCCTCTTTTGTTAATTCTCTACCTGCCATGTTAATCACAATTTGAGAGTTGCCAGCGACTGATGTTTCACTTCTACCTCTCCGTAGGATATCGAATTTCCTCTTCTGCCTATTAGTTGCTATTTCTGCACTGAGCTCCATGGTCCTGAACGTTAGACAGTCCACCTTATTCCAGTCATAACACTGCATTACGTTACTGATATATAAATGGAGATATAACAGCTTACTGCAAGTTGCCGCTAGTTCTCTTCGCGTCTGGTGTAGTCGTTCCCGTATCATCGCTAGATCCATGCGGTTCTAAATACGGTTCGCTTGAGCCTAGTGAAACAGTCTCCTCGCCTTCAGAAACTTTGGCACTGTAGCGGTGTCCCGGCAGGCGTAGCAGGAAAATAAGCATACACAGTTGCTGTGCTTTCTTCTTGCGCAGTCGCTCCAGTCGCCGAACCAAAACTGACATTTCCTTCCCGTAGATGAGTTTAATCATGCAATGTAGGCTTTCACGGCCGGTGTTGTCTTCAGCTGAAACTTACGGGCTGAGACGCCGTGGTCGATGTATAAAATTTTCACCTAACGTTTCGTCTCTATCTGCGAGAGACATCTTCTGGGGTCGTCCAGCAACTGCCACTGAGGCTCCAGGTACAAACTCTATAAAACTGTCGTGTTTCCTAAACCCATTAATACAGTACCTTAAAATCAAGAAAAAAGCCGTCATCTGGATAGAAGGACAGACACTTTAAAAGAGAAGGACAAAACTGAGGAAGATTAAAGGATAGCTCTTAAAAGGGAAAATTAAAAATTAGAGAAGAAGATAAAAGAAAAATTACACAAACTTTTTAAATAACACGATAAAGTAAAAAATTCTACATTTAAATATAAAAAGTTACAGAAAGATGGGAAGGGAAGAGAAGGAGACAAAAGGAAGCTTTTTAACCTTTAAAACTTTGAACTACTATTAACTTTTTACTTTATTTTATTTTTTAGAAATGTTAAATACTTGTTTCATGTCTTATGGAGGACGATTTACATCTAGAAGGGAACTGTATTAATTTCATAAAATGTGTATATAATTATGTTACAGAGAGAGAATATACTAATTTACGACTAATAACCATTATGTTTTGTAAAAGAAGATGTTGAATTAATTTTAGAAAAGCAGAAGTCTTGAAACATCCCCTTTGAAAAATTAATGAATTACTGTGCTGATAAACCTCTTACGTTATTTGATTTTCAAACAGCTGACCATAACAGAACGTACTCAGACATTTCTTCTTTACTTATTCTGATCAACATTAAACTGACGCACAATATTTTCGCGCAACGCAATCTGAATTTCAAAAATCCCTACTAAAGAATGGCCCTGACTAACTGACTGACAATAACCTATACCTTTCGTGAATCACTTCCCTCACAAAAATCTTCGTATATATATATATATTCTGTCAACTCTCTCTGCACATCCACCACTGCTGGCGGCTCACCTCCAACTGCGCAACGCTACACGCTGTTCACATCCAGCTGCCCAACACTACAATAGCGAATATTCCAACAATGGCAACCAGCCACAGACTGCACACAGCACAGCCAGTGATTTTCATACAGAGCGCTACGTGGCGTTACCAACATAAAAACCTAAACAGCCTACTTACATAGCCCCCATGCTCCCGACAAAAATTTTACAAATTGTTTTGGGCAGTGGCCAATACAGATTTGAAAAAATTTTTCATAATTACAATAACAAAGATATCAAATGCACGCACTTACTGATACACTGTTGGTCAAAAGCAAAGATTTTCTCACAGTCCATAAAGACAGTCCTAATCATTCATCACAGTAGTAATTGTAGTGTACTTTTCAAAGTCTGAACAATAAAAGAAAATGCACACGGAAGTTGCGGATTTCCATGCAGTCTTGAAGAAGTATTGTTGTCCTGAAAGGGTACAGTACCGCCCGACATTGAAAATAGGTACAACATACTTCATTATTTTTGTCAGAACAACACTTTTTTTGTAAAATAACTCAACTTCAATTAATACAGCGAAGCCAGATACCAGTGCGGGAAAGAATGACAATTTATTTATTTAATTGATCACATGTGCACTCCCACAAAATAAATCCCTACATCGAGTTTGGTGAAACCTGTGAAATGAATGAATGTATGGTCGTCTGCTAACTGCAGATAGTGAATGTGAATATATGATCATCTTTGAGACAATCCTTTGGCCACCTTTGGTGGGACCAAAGAGATGAAATTTACCTGAGCTTTGAGCGCCTGACAAAAGAGTGGAGACGTGGTATGCATGTGGAATACTTAAGAGCAGTTTGAAATAATAATTTCTCTATTTGAGGAACTTTTGTGGGGAGAATTAAATGTCAGGCAGGTAATATTAATGGGATCGTAGTAATCTTCGGAAGTGACCAACGGTCACAATGAAACCACGTGTAGCAATAAGTTGAAATACTTCCGTGTGCTTAAGCTAAGCTGAATTACTAGCGTGTGTACTATAAGTTGAAATATTTAAGAAATAGCGTGTGCAGGACTTGAAATTAGAGACGAGTACTTCCACGTGGTGAGTACTGTGTGAGTCTCAAGTGTATGAGACAAAGGATAAAGAGAAGTACTCGTCCATGGTATCAGTTGAGGACTCGTGTGTGTGATGAAAATGTTCTTAATATTACTTTGCGTGATATGTTTCCGTGTGATGCTTGATTCAAACTATAATACTCTGAGAGAGAAGCAAGGTGAGTCAGCCGTCTATCCAGCAACGCCACTTGGCTTGCATTGCACAGGAAGACGTGCATATATCTCCAGAGTTCATAGTAGGAAAGTAGAATTACGAAGTGGGGCAGGGTCGTGTGAAACTGGGATAAATATTAATTGAAGTGGGAAAGCTGAAAGTGATAATGTTGTGACTATTCCCTGTGTTGTATTTCATGTTGTAGTGTGGTGTATGTCATGTAATTTAAGTATGTGTGGTTTGCATGGGAGAGTAGCAAGGTAGTTTCAGAGGTAGTGGGTTATGCGTGTTCCTTTTGTACCGCTCGGTCTGGAGGAAAGTTTCGTGATGATGGTTGTGAGAGTCGAAGTGTGAGATATAGCAAAAGATCCACCATCCTATCCAGAAAGTGCACTGTAGCGTTAAATAATTACGAGACCATAAGGTAGAGAATCACCAATGTAAAGCCATGCCCACTGGGCGGAATTTCTCGTGTGTTATTGTTGTAGGTTATAGAATTTGTGTCTTTAGGTTATAGAATTTATCGGAATAAATAAGATAGTGAAAAGAAAAAGATTGGTGGCCCTTTCCTTCGAATTGTATGTTGTCATGATATCCAGAATTTATAATGTGTGCGCCACTCATATTCAGTGCGATGGCCACGTGTTGATAAAAGCCGTTAAATAAAAAAAAAAGAAAATGTGGTATTGCCAGTGCGTAGAGAACAGTCAGAGTTCTGTAAATTACTGATAGTCAGAATTGCGTTCCTGTTGCGTATTATTCATATAGGAGGATAATTTGTAACTTAATTGTAAGTACCAGAGTTCATGTTACTCGATAAATAAGAATGAATCCACTCGCTTGGTAGACCACTCATCTTGCAGGCCTGACTGCTTGATGCCACAATATGAGCAAGGCATGTAGGTGCCTCTCATATCTTCGACCCTGCTAGGATATTTTGCAAGGATATTTTGCTGTTACGGTTTGCTGTTAAGATTTTTTTATTTGATGGAATATATTGTGACAGCACTAAGAAGCACAATTTTTTTTGTTTGCAATTTCTTTCTGGATTGGTTAGGATTTTTAATTTTTCTTATGTAATTAATTGCTATAACGTCCAAGGCTGGAAGATCGTTGCATAATTTTTTTTGCGTAATGTCCATAGTAACTATGTCACAGTCGAAAAGTGTAGTCAACATGGAGAATAGTGATTCTGGGGTGAACGTAGCAGTGCAGCAGTAAGTAGGTGTCAACCTTGGGTTAATGAGTGAGAACGGCAAACACTCGGAAGGGGCTGAATTGTTCAGCGGACCGCGTCTAGGTGATCCTTTAAGCGGCGGGCTTTGTCCACAACCGGGGGCTTTTCCCGACGACGCGGGCGAGCCGGGACTAGGTGAGGTATGCAGTGAAAGTGAAGCTACCCTTGGCGAAGCTACGGTTTCTCAGGCGAACGAGGTGAGCACACCGAAAGTAGCAAATGACAATGTGCTACTGCAGTTTTTACAGAGGATGGATAGAGATAATAGGGAAAGATTGGAAGCGATGAATAGAGATAATAAGGAAAGATTGGAAGCGATGAATAGAGATAATAAGGAAAGATTGGAGGCAAATAAGGAAAGATTGGAAGCGATGGATAGAGATAATAAGGAGAGAGATAGGGCGACTAAGGAAAGATTGGAAGCAAATAAGGAAAGATTGGAGGCAATGGATAAGGGAAATAAAGAGGCAATGAGGAAGCTACACACAGTTATCAATGAGCGTCTGTCCGCAGTTAATAATCGGTTAGATGAGGGGGAGAAGAATCTGGATGCCTTGAAGCAAGTATGTCATGCCGTGAAAGAAAAAGCCAATAATTTGGAGGGACGAATAAGTGCAATAGAGAGCGATATTACTGAATGTAGGGACGTGTTGCTGGATGAGCAAATCAAAGAGATAGTGGAGGACTTACTTGCAGATAAACAAGGGGCATCAGACATCGTGGAAGCTCAAGTCACCCGGCAGGAAGTGGCGCTAAATAAACACAGGGATGAAGTTGCGGAGGTAGTGGTCAGAATGAATACGATTAGCGCATATGTAGAAAAGATCAGTATAAGAGGCGAAACAGGCTCTGACAGTAGGCAGCGAGAGGTTTATGCCGACCAGGAGGAGATACAATCACTATTACAGTTTAAAAAGGCACAATTAGAAACAAATAGGAAACATAGGGAAGAACTAGCACAGTTGCAATTAGCGTGCAGAAGCGAAGGTGAAACACCACTAGGTAGATTGCAGAGGGAGAGTGGGATAAATTCAAAAAACGAAAATAGGGAGAATGAGGAAGACGAACTCAGAGAGTTAGAAGAACGGTTGTGTCGGATAAAACAGGTGGCAAACCCAACTGGGTATAGTCCAAGGTCGGAAAACATAAATGCGGAAGAAGAATGTAGGAGGCACTTCGTGTCAGTACAAACGTACACTTGTTTTCCGGACCCTGATAATTACCAACATCCATGCCTGTGGCTGTCTCAATTTCAAGATTCATTACCTTCGTCATGGGGACCGCTCCTCAAAATGAAGTTTGTGTGTAACCATTTGAGGGACGAGGCTAGAGCGAAAATGCAGGAAGTTATTAAAGACTGTGGTAGCTACAAGATATTTTGTGACAAGTTTTTAAATGAATTCTGGTCGAAAAGTAAGCAGGACCAGGTTAAGCAAAGCATATTGATGATGCAAGGTGGTGATGATTGAAGGTGGTATAAGAGATCCAGTGTCGTGCTATCAGGAAATGCTGAGACGAAATAGGTATTTGGATGTGCCATACGAAACTGGGGAGCTCATTAGGATCTGTATAACGAAGTTGACAGTGAGATTGCGCAGAGATATAGTGATAGCAGGCAGAGGCTTAGACGATTCCGCGTCATTTCAGCACTTGTTACAGGAACTGGGTAGTGAGAGCAACATCGTGAATGGAGACATGACTCATAGGTCAGACAGTGTCGAGGATAGGAACGGCAGAAACTATGAGAATGACAGGAGAGCATGGAATCCTGGCATTTCATTCTTGTTATAATGGATTGAAGGATAGGAGAAACTAATCCAACATATCAGCCCTTAGCATCTTGCCTTAAAACACATGCCGCTGGCACTGAAAATTGTCTATGTAGCAGACATACTCTACTAATATGTAGGAATGCAAATACCATACTTCTGATCACAAAAAAAAAACAGTAACGGCATCTGTTAGGCTGGTCTCTCAGAGGAAAATTTGCAAATTTTTATTTGGAACACTAAAGTAAAAGGACTGTTTCCTCAAATACCAGTTGCCAGTTGCTAAAAATGTTAGGTTAATGCCAATGAGTCCAGTTTATTTAGTGCGATTTGACTATTGCAGGTACTTAACACGTAATGTAAAAAGTCAACATTGTGATAGAAGTTTTTAAATTAGATGCCATCTGATCTATAATATGTCATTGTCGTGGTGACAGTTATAATGAAGTGTCTGGTGTTAGGGAAAGAGGCCACTAGCACCTAAGTTTCTAACACTTGGGCTGCCCATTTCTCCCAGCTTGTATATTCTCTGCACACATTTAATTTTCATGTAAGCACAGATTCCTAACTAGCAAATTCTTTGCTGTGTATAGTGGACCACTCAGAGTGAGGCGGATTGTCCATGAAAATCCTGTACTGATTGAGACGATTAAGGGAAAATAATCTCGTGGGCTTCATCACATTTCTAACTTCAAATTATGGAAAAGTTAAGGATAGATCGAAAGTAGGCAATTTATGGCAGATAGTCAGTGTATTTATTTGTGGTGTGTAACGTTGTGCAGGGTCAAATCGAACATAGCAATTTTCTGGTGGGATGTCAGGAAGTATGACGGAATAGACTGGTCGAATGAGTCATGAACAGGAGTCGACAGAGTGGTGTATGTACGTATTTTTTGTCATATGAATAAGGATCAAGCAGAAACGACGTGATGATTAATGAGTGGATAAAGATGGTAGATAGAGAGAGAAGCGACGTGATAAATAGTAGTGGATAAAGGTGATATTTAAGGAGAGAAGCGACGTGGAGCAGTGTGATTAATAAAGAGAGATTCGACGTGATGAAACAGTGGTAAATAAAGGTGAGTAGAATTAATAATGTGGAGATGTCTTGGATGTATGTCACAACGTGAAAGGACATAAAGGGAGTATGAGATCCAGATGGTGAACGTTGTGGAATACAGACGTAAGATGTAATATGAGTGTAAATCTAATTCTTACCATAAGATTTGCAATATTGAAAAAATAATATTTTTGTTGTTGTTGCTGAAGCCTGGTGCCAGTATAACTATTCAAAACGGTACCAAGAATGTGTACAGTTATTTTGCTGGATGAATAATTTGTGTATTTTTTGTTCTCAGATGAAATATCGCAATTCTAAGTTGATTTTTAGCAGGATGAATAATCGGTAAAGTGAATGCAGAGGTAAGCCGAAGGAGAGAGGTGCCAGAGTGAAAGGACGAATTCAGAGACTGGAATGCTATCTCCGAAACAGCTTCATGTGTTATGCGGTTGAGTATAAGGGAGCAAAGGTATGGTATGTTGACGTGAGTGTGGTGGTGTTAAGGTTAGCTGACTTCTAGACCTATTCTGTTGGTGTATTAATGGATTGAATGAGAAGGAAAATGTGATGTCTGGTGAGTGAGAGTCGTAGAGTAGTGTGATCAATGCACACACTCCTGTAAAGGGGATGCTACCGATTCACAATTAAAACATTATTGTATTTTATTGTTTGATTTGGATGAACCTCGATGGCAGGTCAGGATCTGACATCATGTGGATGGTACATACATGTCCTAGAAATGTTGTTATATATAATAAAAAGGTAAAATATATAAAGAGATACTAATTTCAGTCTGTCACAAGCACAAAGGTGCATTGTATGTTGTAGATTTAGAGTCATCAGTTTCTAAAATGTTTACTGTGTTAGGATGTTAAAGTAGTTTACTATTTAATAACATGTGGTAGGTAATGGTGAGATGTGTAGATTATTTCTAATTTTTTTGTTAGAACACTTTCAAGGGGTATTAATTTCAGTCTGTCACAAGCACAAAGGTTCACTGTATATTGTAGTTTTAGAATCAACAGTTTCTAATATTTTCACTGTGATAGGATGTTAGAGTAGTCTACTATTTGATATTGTAATTATGAGATGTATAGATTGTTTCTTATTCCTTTTTTTTTTTTTACACTTTCATGTTTTGTATGAGGGACGACAGGTACAATCAATAGTACAAGTGTGGGCCGTATATAGAAATGGGATAAATGTTGATGTTGTATGTGTAGAAAACTAGGGTGTATGATTTTACATTTTTTGGAACAAAGATTCTTTTATTACCAATGTATCTAATAGATCATACATGTAATCAATGAGTATTTAAATACTGTAAGAATATCTTTTTGTCTGTAATGTTGCGAGATGCACGGAAGGGTCTGACTGATTGGGTGTCGTAGCGCTGAGGTGCTCATGCAGAACGCGCCCGTACTTGCATAAGAAGGTGGGAGGCCAAGCTAACGTCACCATGGGAGAGGCGACAGAGCCGCGGCACTCCCCACTCCACTGCCGGTCGGGGTACACTCCACGTGCCCGCTACAGCAGGTCAATGGCCTGGGGCAATACACACTTACCACTGGCCATTCATAAGTTCCGCCACCCTTACGACTGGGGAAAGTATCCTGCAGAGGCAACAGCGGGTGGTTTCTTCTGCTCAACACCTCGTGTGGCGGCGCCACGGCAGAATGAATGACACGCGGCAGAGTCTAGCGGGCATTTTTTACCAGCAACTATTAACTAGTACCGGACTGTGGAGCCGTGAAACAAGATGACTGCTCGCATGTCTCCAAACAGTGGAAAGTGAAGGACTGGTGTTCCCACGTTGTGAGCGGTGGAAAAGATTTTGTCTTTAGCAGACAGGACGATTGTTTTGTTTTGTGTTGACCACTCAACGGTCGGATCCATAAACTTTTGGCAGTGACTTGTTAAGTGTGCTTTGTGTGCTTGGTACACGTAAAGAGGACAGTTGTCGTTTGGTGACTAATTATTGTATGAATGCAAGAAACTAAAGTGGGACATTGACATTTGCATTTGTAGTAGGAGACATTTCTTTAATTGGTGCGGGAATAAGTGCTGTTTGTTGGAACTTACGACTTTTAATTACACCATGAACTGAAAGGACAGAACCGTGGGTAATAGTAGTTGTAGGGCCATTTCTGGACGACCAGATTCGTGTGGATGGTACTCTGAGAGTGACTATGACATTTGTGTTTAATGTGAGATACAGTTTACTGTTCAGTGCGTGTTAAAAATGCCGATTTGAGTGACCTAAAGACTTTCGTCCGGTTAACCATGGGAGAGCTTTGACACTGAGACAGTGTTACTAGGGAGCCTGTCAGCAACTTTTTGACCCCAAGAAAATCACTGAATGAAATGATTCCGTGTGACTCGCAAGATAGGGAATAATGTACTTGTACTTGTAATTGTGTATTTTTTTTATATGTTTCATTCCAGACGGGACAGCAAGTGTAATTGTATTTCATTAACATTTGTGTTTAGAATAGTCAGTGTTTTTTTTTTTTTTTTGTTCTGGGATACCAGTTCACGTAGCATGTTTATTAGAATATTTGGTACAATGATGCTTTCATTATTAGCCAGTGGCGTAATACTAATGTAGCGGCTCTTGTTGCATTGATCAGTAAGGTTGTCACAGGGGACAAGAGTTTGCATTGCACAACAAATATCGGAATTAACTGATGCATTTTGATGTCGTGGACAGTAATGATCTTGTTGGTGTGTTGACTGAAGTAAATTATTTGCATTATCACAGTGGTGATATTTCACATTAAAGTGTAACGAAGGCTAGTTGAAATGCAAGTTCTTGTCGTCTAAACGTGTAACAACACAGAAATGAGCAGTAGAGTAAGATACGAGAGCTACTGGTGGATTCAAGCACTTATTGCTAACTATTTACTGCGTGTATTGATCAAAGTTGATGGGCTGACTAGCTCAACAGCAGGTATTTGTACTGGTGGAGAAGGATAAGGTTAAACTCACAGTCGAGTAGTGGTGGCAATTGCTTAAGTGATGATAGTCAATGAGGTATGACATGATGTCATAGACTGACTGTATTACGTAACCAGTATGTAACTTGTGGTATATTTTGTTGTTTTTTTCTCAGTTTAATTTCTCTGTAGGTTTGATGTACATTTTAGAGTTATGGTATGGAGCCTGATATTCTACATGTAACTAGTGTACGCAGTTATTTTTCTTTTGTTGATTTTGTTTTGAATTTAGACATTGCCGTGTAAAGATTATTACAACGCATTTTATGAATGTCAGATTACTTGTTCTGTGTTTGGACGGTGAGCTATTTAAAATTTTGTGAGTACAATTAGTATTTTTTTATTTTCTTTAGAATTATTGAAGTTTGGATTACTCCTAAAAATAACGGAGATCCCGGTAACTATTTGAGGTCACCAGGGGCTAAGGTCTCCTCCTGGTTATCTTGATGACTTGCTACGTTTGTTCTAATACAGCTTTCTTAAAAAAATGTTCAGAACTACCCTCGCATTGCAAGGATAGTACCGTGCCATTTTTTTCTGCATGGGTAGCCGGTGGTGAGAGGGTACAGTACCGCCCGACATTGAAAATAGGTACAACATACGTCATTATTTTTGTCAGAACAACACGTTTTTTTGTAAAATAACTCGATTTCAATTAATACAGCGAAGCCGGATACCAGTGTGCGAAAGAATGACAATTTATTTATTTAATTGATCACATGTGCACTCCCACAAAATAAATCCCTACATCCGGTTTGGTGAGATCTGTGAAATGAATGAATGTATGGTCGTCTGCTAACTGCAGGTAGTGAATGTGAATATGTGATCATCTTTGAGATGATCCTTTGGCCACCTTTGGTGGAACCAAAGAGATGAAATTTACCTGAGCTTTGAGCGCCTGAAATGTGGCTGACCAGTACGGTAGCAAGGTGCTCCCCCACTTCGGCAGAGGTGCGAGATGACCTGATGAACGGCCATGTTTCAGCACTCTGCTGCTGGACCTTGTGCTGTTAAGACCTGTCTTAGGGGTGCTCCGAAAAGGCAAAAGAGTGGAGACATGGTATGCATGTGGAATACTTAAGAGCAGTTTGAAATAATAATTTCTCTATTTGAGGAACTTTTGTGGGGAGAATTAAATGTCAGGCAGGTAATATTAATGGGATCGTAGTAGTCTTCGGAAGTGACCAACGGTCACAATGAAACCACGTGTAGCAATAAGTTGAAATACTTCCGTGTGCTTAAGCTAAGCTGAATTACTAGCGTGTGTACTATAAGTTGAAATATTTAAGAAATAGCGTGTGCAGGACTTGAAATTAGAGACGAGTACTTCCACGTGGTGAGTACTGTGTGAGTCTCAAGTGTATGAGACAAAGGATAAAGAGAAGTACTCGTCCATGGTATCAGTTGAGGACTCGTGTGTGTGATGAAAATGTTCTTAATATTACTTTGCGTGATATGTTTCCGTGTGATGCTTGATTCAAACTATAATACTCTGAGAGAGAAGCAAGGTGAGTCAGCCGTCTATCCAGCAACGCCACTTGGCTTGCATTGCACAGGAAGACGTGCATATATCTCCAGAGTTCATAGTAGGAAAGTAGAATTACGAAGTGGGGCAGGGTCGTGTGAAACTGGGATAAATATTAATTGAAGTGGGAAAGCTGAAAGTGATAATGTTGTGACTGTTCCCTGTGTTGTATTTCATGTTGTAGTGTGGTGTATGTCATGTAATTTAAGTATGTGTGGTTTGCATGGGAGAGTAGCAAGGTAGTTTCAGAGGTAGTGGGTTATGCGTGTTCCTTTTGTACCGCTCGGTCTGGAGGAAAGTTTCGTGATGATGGTTGTGAGAGTCGAAGTGTGAGATATAGCAAAAGATCCACCATCCTATCCAGAAAGTGCACTGTAGCGTTAAATAATTACGAGACCATAAGGTAGAGAATCACCAATGTAAAGCCATGCCCACTGGGCGGAATTTCTCGTGTGTTATTGTTGTAGGTTATAGAATTTGTGTCTTTAGGTTATAGAATTTATCGGAATAAATAAGATAGTGAAAAGAAAAAGATTGGTGGCCCTTTCCTTCGAATTGTATGTTGTCATGATATCCAGAATTTATAATGTGTGCGCCACTCATATTCAGTGCGATGGCCACGTGTTGATAAAAGCCGTTAAATAAAAAAAAAAAGAAAATGTGGTATTGCCAGTGCGTAGAGAACAGTCAGAGTTCTGTAAATTACTGATAGTCAGATGTGCGTTCCTGTTGCGTATTATTCATATAGGAGGATAATTTGTAACTTAATTGTAAGTACGAGAGTTCATGTTACTCGATAAATAAGAATGAATCCACTCGCTTGGTAGACCACTCATCTTGCAGGCCTGACTGCTTGATGCCACAGTATGAGCAAGGCATGTGGGTGCCTCTCAGTCCTTCCAACGGAAAGACAGTGCTGACTCTTGTCGTGCAGACAGGTAATGGGCCACAACAGAGCAAACTCACAGCAGAGTCAGTCAATGTTTTGAAGAACATTGGTAGGTAGGTCATCACAGAGCAGACCCACTGTAGTCCTGGTAGATGTGATTCTTGAGTTTCTCCCGGCGTATTTGATAATCAAAATATCCACGGGTGTGCTGCCGGTCTAAAGTGTCCAATGGGCACAATATTTCGGCGATCATACACGTCGCCATCATCAGGTGAACTGACGGACTGAGCTCCTGTGAACGTGCCGGCATGGAGATCCGTACGCCATGGCTGCTCAGAGGGATCTGGGTTCGGTCGCGGCGGCGGCCGATTTAAATACCCTCCGCCCGCGGCGCGCTCCCTCTGCCGTCCGCGCCCCGCGCCACGGTCGCGCGGTGGAACAGATTGCGACGGCGTCTGAGATGACGTCGGTGTGATGGCTCTGTCCGCCGTGATCGTCACAACTATACGTTTGCTCGATTTACTCTTGATTAACCCGATCGCTGGTTCCCAAGCCTTGCTAAGATTATAGCCACAGTCACGGATTATGAGGTCGTCATTGGTGCGAATTTCGATGGCCTCTCTAACAACGCTGTCCCAGTATCTCGACGTCTGTACCAGAATCCTCGTGCGGTCATACTCCATGGCGTGATTTTCCGACAAACAATGTTCAGCGACCGCCGACTTGCTCGAATACATCAGTCGAGTGTGCCTCTGGTGTTCACGGCATCGATCCTCGACGGTACGCATCGTCTGACCAATATACGACTTGCCACATTGACACGGAATCTGGTACACGCCGGCCTTCCTCAAACCGAGGTCATCTTTGGCGCTCCCCACCAGTGCACGAGTTTTATTTGGAGGACAAAACACAGTTCCGACCCGGTGTTTCTTCAGAATGCGGGCGATTTTCCCCGAGAGTGCGCCTGTGTATGGAATAATAAATCGCTTAGAACTACTGAAACCTAACTAACCTAAGGATATCACACACATCCATGCCCGAGGCATGATTCGAACCTGCGACCGTAGTAGTCGCGTGGCTCCGCACTGAGCGCCTAGAACCGCTAGACCACCGCGGCCGGCTCTGTCGTTATGTCTATATCGTCTGTCGTCATGTCGGTAGATTCCATAGTTTCTTTCTTGTCGGTGACGTGGTGGAGAATTTCTCCCTGAATCGTAACTGCGCGCTGAACGATTGCATCTGAAGTTATTCTGTCTCCCTTGATAATAATTGTTTTGGTTCCCATATCGTCTGTTTCAATGGTTATCTCTGTCATATTCATTACTACGGAAATGCGATCTTTCTCGCTAACTATTATTCTGCCAACGGTTGTCATATGGGTGGTGTCTGTTTTGGTCACGATTTGCGTTGTAAGAATAGCCATGTCGTGTCCAGTTATTATTCCTTTCATCGCGGAATTATGAAGGATGTGACCTGTAATGATTGTTTACCTGTTTTCGTATCCCGTGCTCGTCAGTGTCAATTTCCAATTCTTGTAACAGTCCCTGAAAAGCTTCAGTATCGACTTTGCAACGTCCTGCCAAAATAATACGTCGTAAATGTTCAGGCAATTTGATTAAGCAAATGCGGATGAGTTCTGAGGGGCTGTATGGGTTTGACAGGTACTGATTCTTATGTAACATGTCTTCAAAATATTTCACAAGACTGGAAAATTCTGATTGTTCGAAATGTTTCATCATTATGATGCTATGTTTTACTCGGTCTTGTGTAGCTTGAGACCTATATGCTGAGAGGAAGGCATGATAAAATTCTTCTTGACTGTGACAATCGTGAATGACCGATCGCATTCTTACAGCTGGTTCATTCTCTAAGTAGCCACACATAAATTCTAATCTGTGCTCCAATGACCAGTTGGGAGGAAAACAATGAGAGAATTGATGAAGCCACGATTGTGGATGACTGTCGTTGCCAGAATTCTCAAATGTTTTGAATTTACGTGTAGTAATGAACAGCTTATAGTCGAAGTCATCGTGACGGCGAGTCGCATATCGGTCATTGTTACGTCGTTTCGGCGGTTCCATCTCAAAATTCGGCGCGCCTTCCCAATTTCTTTCATAATTTCCGAAATGCCCTGTGTTATTGTCTTGTGGCTTTTCCGTATTTCTAAGTCCCTCTTCCCGTGTTGGAGCGTGAGTCTCCTCTGAAATATGTAATTCTTGTATTACTTGTGCGAACTGATCTTGTACTTACCGGATATCTCTTTTGTGTTGCGTATTAATTTGATTCTGATTTTGTTTGAATTTCCTAATTTGATCGTACTCTTCTGTGTCATTAAAGACTACCGGTCTTGTGTCATTCAGATTATCATCTACCTTCATAGATAAATTATTTAGCTAATCCGAAAGTTCGACTACTTTCTCTGATAATGAACTAATTTCCTCCATGTGTCTTTCTGAACCAATTTTCAGAGTATCTACTGTGTCTTTTAAGTTTTCCTGAGTTTTTGAAAGTTGCGTAACCAAATCGGTAGATGCAACTTAGTCAATTTTAGCTTGCAAGATGTCGTGATTTTCATGAACAATACTTTGCAGTTCCTTTATGGCTGCTTCGTGATTCTGTAATGCTTCCTCATGATGCCAAAAAATTGGTTGAAAATGCTCACAAATTTGTGTTTTTACGTGATTACAGACTTTTTGACATTTCGATTCGATTTTAAGTAACTCAGCAGTTAAACCTTCGCATGTTTGTTCAAGCGTTTCTTCCATTGTGTCTAACTTTTGAAGCTGTTGTCCCATTTGTTGCATTAATTGTGATAACAATGCGCTGGTGTCTGAAACATGTTCCTCAGTGCTATTCGGCAGTACATTTGAACCGGCAATATTCGCATTTTGAAAAGCAGAAAATGTGTCTTGACTTATTTGAGAAAGCGGTGAGGACGCAAAACCTGAATCTACAGTATTTGCAAGATTGTGTCCTGTCATTTCGGATTCCTGGGGCGAGATGTTGCCGACCAATCGATCGATAATGCTTCCCTGTTCACTAATTGTTACACTGTCTACACCATTATTTGCCGCCTGGTCCATTTCCCTATGAACAATTACCAAATTACTATGTTCAATATTAATTAATTCATTACGCAGTGGCGCTAACACACTACTCTTGTCTCCACTGTCTTTTCTCAGTTTACTTTGGAGCCTAGTATTACGTTTTTCAAACGGCATTATTGTCACAATATTTCACACGATAACACAGGAAAGCACAATTTGATGAGCAAAATAAGAAAACACATTTACATAGCACTGAGAATAATATCTAATTAATTGCAAGCACAGCCGCGAAATACTTGGTGCAAATCTACATCCATGCCACACCTGTTTTACTGTACAACAATGAAAAATTACAACTACAAAGAAGATTCTTTCTACAATTACGCGCTAGCAATAATCAATAGCTACACTAATCACACAAACTACAAGAAAAAATCAGAAGATTCCAGTGAGGTATCCTCGGCTAAGGGTCGACATATGAAACCTCCCCTTAGAAAAATTTATGAATGACTGTGCTGATAAACCCCTTACGTTATTTGATTTTCAAACAGATGAGCAGAACAGAACGTACTCAGACATTTCTTCTTTACTTATTCTGATCAACACTAAACTGACACACAATATTTTTAGCGCAACGCAACCTGACTTTCACTAATCCCTACAAAAGAATGGCCCTGACTAACAATAACCTATACCTTTCAGGAATCACTTACCTCACAAAAATCTTCGTTACTTGAACTACTGCAATACAGCGAGCGCCACTACTGCCAGCTAAATAAAAGATTCTAACTACTGAAGGCACTAACTACTGGTAGGCATAGTTAGCAAATGAAAGATTTTGATAGAGAACAAACAATTTATTTACCTTAATAATGTTCAAAAATCATAATGATATCCAGTATTAAAAAATTACTCTTTCTGGTGGACACACGTCCAGATCGTCCGTTCTCAAAATTCTGTCATCACTCTCCCCACATCCACCACTGCTAGCGGATCACCTCCAACTGCGCAACGCTACACGCTGTTCACATCCAACTGCCCAACACTACAATAGCGAATATTCCGACAATCCCAACCAGCCACAGACTGCACACCGCACAGCCAGTGATTTTCATACAGAAGGCTACGTGACGTTACCAACATAAAAACCTAAACAGCCTACTTACAGTCTTCATTTTTGTTTTTTAATGGAAAAATAATGTCACAGAAGGCACGCTGAGAAGGCACCCACTGGCGAGTGGAGGTAATAATACACATGAAGGAAGTGATTAGTGTCGCTGCCTAACGTACTATGGGTCGCCAGTTCACGCGACTATCAGCAATAACTTGTTGTTTAGTAATTGTCATTTCTGAAAGGTTCTTCCAGTACCTTACGTTTGCATTGTTTGTATATTCTGGAATATTCGGTGTTTGTATGAATACCAGCATTCTGGAATATTTCATGTTTGTATGAATAGCTGCACTCTCTGAGCCAGAGGGTCAGCTTTGTTCTGGTGTCAGTGAGAAACGTGCTTTCAGTGCTACGTTTTGTAATTCATTTCCGACCTTGCCTACGTGTTTGGACTTGATTGTTCTTTCGGAATGACAATATACAGTCACAAGAACCGTGACTGTATCTTCAATGGCCAGCTCGAATTTAGAAACAAAATTTCGCTATAAAATTTGTCCCATAATTTTGTTTTGGTAGAGAAACTTTGTATGCGGCCACAGTTACCAAAACATTAGTCCAATACAGAAGAAAAAACGGAAATTCTGGATTGTAGATTCCAAACTTTAAAAATTAATTACGATGTATCCTATGAATATGAATCATTGCAGTAAATGACTTGATAGCTGTAAACGTACTCCATCACTGCACCATCTTGACCTCTGATAGAGCCAACTTGAAGTTGGAAATAAACGTCACATGTGTTCGACGTACTGTTTTGGTCTAACTCATTTTTCAGCATGCTACATACCAACGGAGCAAATTTCTATGTATTAATATATAAAATAAAACTTCTCCTCGATTAGTAATAGTCCCTTGCATATAATGGGAAAGCTTTCGTAAACCACAAAATCAGTAATATTCTCGAATTAAATAGTGACTGTCACCAGTCGCAGTACATTTATATCCCAAACGCGTTTGGAACGCTTAAATCTCCATCATCAGATGGATTTATATGTCTCAGTATTACGTATGTATGTTGTGTTACAGCTTTGGGGTAAGCTGTGGCACTCTCCAATGGTCACAGGCTCCATTCTCCGTCTTTATACATCATATATAAACTGTCACATTTTGTAAACAACCTTTGTTTACTAAGTGTGGCAGAAATGCCCCAAGTTTGTGGTAAATTTGCCTGTAGGGAGTTTCGTAAGCAATGTATGCAGCTACCTATGTGGAATGAGAGTACAATATGTGGCGAACCCAACGACGATAGTACGCTGATCAGGCAGAACAATATGAGCACATGCCTAATAGCCGGTATGTCCACCTTGGACACTGATAACAGCGGCGACGCGTCGTGGCATGGAGACAATGAGGTCTTGGTAGATCGGTAGGGAGTTGGCGCTACATGTGTACAGACAAGTTGTAACACCCCACCCATCAATTATCTGGTTTTGTCGTGTGTTCACCCCTGCTATTTGACTAACAGATCAACAGAGAGTGCAAAACTGCTGTAATATCGGATAACACAAAGAAAGTAATAAGGCCCTGTGACTCCTGATTGAACTGCGGTGGCAGTGTTGATACTAATTGATTCAGAATTGATCACTTTTAATTAAAAACGGGTGCACATTGATGTTATATGCAGCTATTGAACACCAGATGCAAACATTGAACAAAAAATAAATTAAGAAAGCGACTTAGGATTTCAACTACTTGATTGAAAACAGATGCAGTCGATTATTACAAATTTATTTTAACTCACGACCTTCAATCATCACATTACATGACTCTCCTAACAGGGAGTGGTAATAAATTGCGTTTGCGTGGAGTAAAGCTTGATAACTCAAAAGTAATTCCTATCGACTGACTGAGGCGTAATACGAAGTGCGAGAAGAATTCTACAGTACACGACCCATGAAATTCTCGTGGAAACTTTGCCAACGTGATCCAACAAATTAATCAGTGGCCGCAGAGGGCGCAATATCACCAAATACAGCGTGGCGGAGCGGCGTCGTTGTGTGGACATCGGCCGACCTCCTGGTGCTGCAAGGCTGCGCTCATCTGTTCACTCTATCTTGCTCAGTACATAGCTGAACCAAAACTTTCTATCTCCAAGCTCCATCGTCCCATTTGCTAAGTCATAAACTGCAGAGATGCTCACTCTTTCTCAGGCAAGCTGAGTAAAGAACGCCACCTCCGCACTCTAGGCTAGCTGGGAACGGAAGACCTCTACTGAGAATTCTGCCAGTCCGTTCTTCACCTCAGTTTCCCCTCCAGCAAAATCACTTACGCCAATTGCAGTGCAAGTCGCATTAATTATGCGGCGCTTCCCAGTGTCGACCAATGCCTGCTCTGGGAAGTGAACAAATTCCCACAAAATTTCCCTTCCTCTCAACGTCTTCTATTTAGCTCCCACCAGGCCACCCATCAAGGATAGCATCTGCACAAACACCAAATTTTCCAGCATTCTGGCTCCCAGGAGAGTACTTCAAATTCCTTGGTCCTACATTCCCATCGGAGGCCGGTGTATTTCATGCTGTCGCTCTTCACCTGATTTACTTCAGGCTCTGCGGACAGTGAATTCAGCGTGAAGTTGCTATAGCCACGAACACGCATATTTTGACCTCTGTTGACCACTCCACCGTAGCTTTGAGCGGCTTTGTCGCATGTTTCACAGAAAACGGGACACGGACATTTGTCAACAGGCATACAAGTTCTCCATCTGTTTCCCGGTACACCAGCATGGAGTCGGGGTCAACCACCCACTCACTGTCACTCATCTTAAGGCGGCTGAAGGCAGCGCCGTGTTACCGCTTTCTCAGAGCTTGAGTCGCCCTAAGCTGCCTACTGTCGCTTCCCTTCGCCATTCCCCAGCCAGCCACGGTCACTCTAAATGCTTCCCTGGGGTAAACTAGCGTCCAGTAAATCGACTTGTTTCCACAAAGTTTTCATGTCGTGTGAACTACTTTAAAACCATCACCCAACATTAATTATTCCAATACGTCCATACTATACCCTCTACAAGATGCATTGTGCCTTGTCAGTCAATTTTTGTTCAGCCCTACTGTTCGCTCAACGTGAGTTAGGTGATCTTTAATGACTTCATGTAAGGGGCATAGTTCTTGCCATCTTACAAAGTCACCTAATTCCCGTACATCCCAGAAAGTGGGGCAAAGAGCTCTGACGCCATGTGCAATCACATCCCGGATGAGTTCAATTGGTTTCAGATCTGGCGAGATAGGGTGCCAGAACACCAATTGGAACTCGCCACTGTGTTCCTCGAACCACTCCATCACACTCCTGGCCTTGTGACATCACTAATTATCTTGTTGAAAAATTCCGCTGCCATCGGGAAACATGATTGTCATGAAGCGTTGTACGTATTCTGCAACCAGTGTATGATACTCTTTGACCGTCATGGCGCCTTGCACGAGCTCCACTAGATCTATGGATGCCCACGTGAATGATGCGCAGAGCATAATGGAGCCGCCGCTAGCTTTTCTCCATCCCACAGTACAGGCGTCAAATATCTGTTCCCCTGGAAGCGACGGATTCGCATCCTCCCATGGGTATAATAAAGAAAGTATCAGTGTTCATCAGACCATTCAACACTCTGCCACTGCGCCACCGTCCAGTGCCGATGCACACGTGCCCATTTCAGTCGTAAATGCTGATGTTGTGGTGTTATTATTGGCACATGCATGGGTCGTCGGCTGTTGATGCCCATCCTTACATGTGTTTGGTGCACTGCGTGTTCAGACACACTTGTACTCGGCTCAGCATTAAAGACTGATGTTAGTTCCACCACAGTTTACCGCCTGTTCTGTTTTACCTGTCTGCCCAGCCCATGACGCTAGACGTCTATAATGAGGGGCAGCTGGCCAGCCCCACGAAGTCTGGTTGTGGTTTTACGTTGGTTTCGCCACGTGTTGAAGACACTCACCACAGCACTGCATGAACACCCGACAAGTCGTGCAGTTTCCGAAATGCTGGTGTCAGGCCTCCGGGACATCACAAAAAGTCCTCGGTAAAACTCGGATAGATCACGCGACTTCGCTATTCTACGCAAGGACAGCAAGCTCACTGATAGTACATACACCTTGCGTGTGTCCTACTAGCAGTCATTCCTGGCCAGGTGACGCTGCTATCGTGTGAACGGGTTTCTATCGACAGTAGGTCGGTCAGTGTAGGTCTCTATTGTCAGATATAAAATCTCGATGAACGTATGAACGTATTAAGTTTGGTAGTTTAAGAAAATTTCTTGGCCATAGAAACAAGTTTGGTGAATTCAGTAGCTAATATCTAGCCATTCGCTACATGAATTTCTGACAACTCCAACCCGATACACAGCGAATGTTCAACTAAAGTGAAAGTACCATCAGGTAGGCCCCATGCAAGCACAATAGGGCCTCTAATTTTCTCAGTGTGTATGAAAGATTTATCAAATAGGATCTGCAGCAGTACCAAATTCTTCGTTGACAATTCTACCGTCAATAGAAAAGTATCATCGTCAGAAGGACTTGGGCAAAATTTTCGCTCGGCATAATGCATGACAGCGTTCTTTAAACGTGGATAAATACAATATAATGCCGATTAAAAGGAAAAACAACTAGTTAACATTCTATTTGTAACTACGTAGCGGTAATATCAAATGCGATATGAAATGCGACGAACACTTAAAATCAGTAGTAGGGAAGTCTGATGGAAGACTTAACTTAGTTATAGGATTCTGGGAAATTGTAATGCATCTGTAAGGAAAATAACTGCAATATACAATCACAGTAATCTGTTGTTGTTGTTGTTGTCTTCAGTCCTGAGACTGGTTTGATGCAGCTCTCCATGCTACTCTATCCTGTGCAAGCTTCTTCATCTCCCAGTACTTACTGCAACCTACATCCTTCTGACTCTGCTTAGTGTATTCATCTCTTGGTCTCCCTCTACGATTTTTACCCTCCACGCTGCCCTCCAATGCTAAATTTGCGAGCCCTTGATGCCTCAGAACATGTCCTACCAACTGGTCCCTTCTTCTTGTCAAGTTGTGCCACAAACTCCTCTTCTCCCCAATTCTATTCAATACCTCCTCATTAGTTATGTGATCTACCCATCTAATCTTCAGCATTCTTCTGTAGCACCACATTGCGAAAGCTTCTATTCTCTTCTTGTCCAAACTAGTTATCGCCCATGTTTCACTTCCATACGCTCCATACAAATACTTTCAGAAACGACTTCTTGACACTTAAATCTATACTCGATGTTGACAAATTTCTCTTCTTCAGAAACGCTTTCCTTGCCATTGCCAGTCTACATTTTATATCCTCTCTACTTCGACCATCATCAGTTATTTTGCTCCCTAAATAGCAAAACTCCTTTACTACTTTAAGTGTCTCATTTCCTAATCTAATTCCCTCAGCATCAGCCGACTTAATTCGACTACATTCCATTATCCTCGTTTCGCTTTTGTTGATGTTCATCTTATATCCTCCTTCCAAGACACTGTCCATTCCGTTCAACTGCTCTTCCAAGTCCTTTGCTGTCTCTGACAGAATTACAATGTCATCGGCGAACGTCAACTTTTTTATTTCTTCTCCATGGACTTTAATACCTACTCCGAATTTTTCTTTTGTTTCCTTTACTGCTTGCTCAATATACAGATTGAATAACGTCGGGGAGAGGCTACAACCCTGTCTCACTCCCTTCCCAACCGCTGCTTCCCTCTCATGCCCCTCGACTCTTATAACTGCCATCTGCTTCGTGTACAAATTGTATATAGCCTTTCGCTCCCTGTATTTTACCCCTGCCACCTTTAGAATTTGAAAGAGAGTATTCCAGTCAACATTGTCAAAAGCTTTCTCTATGTCTACAAATGCTAGAAACGTAGGTTTGCCTTTTCTTAATCTTGCTTCTAAAATAAGTCGTAGGGTCAGTATTGCCTCACGTGTTCCCATATTTCTACGGAATCGAAACTGATCTTCCCCGAGGTCAGCTTCTACCAGTTTTTCCATTCGTCTGTAAAGAATTCGCATTAGTATTTGGCAGCCGTGACTTATTAAACTGATAGATCGGTAATTTTCACATCTGTCAACGCCTGCTTTCTTTGGGATTGGAATTATTATATTCTTCTTGAAGTATGAGGGTATTTCGCCTGTCTCATACATGTTGCTCACCAGATGGTAGAGTTTTGTCAGGATTGGCTCTCCCAAGGCCGTCAGTAGTTCCAATGGAATGTTGTCTACTCCCGGGGCCTTGTTTCGACTCTTCACGCAGTATCGTATCTCCCATTTCATCTTCATCTACATCCTCTTCCATTTCGATAATATTGTCCTCAAGTACATCGCCCTTGTATAGACCCTCTATATACTCCTTCCACCTTTCTGCTTTCCCTTCTTTGCTTAGAACTGGGTTTCCATCTGAGCTCTTGATATTCATACAAGTGGCTCTCTTTTCTCCAAAGGTCTCTTTAATTTTCCTGTAGGCAGTATCTATCTTACCCCTAGTGAGATAAGCCTCTACATCCTTACATTTGTCCTCTACCCATCCCTGCTTAGCCATTTTGCACTTCCTGTCGATCTCATTTTTGAGACGTTTGTATTCCCTTTTGTCTGCTTCATTTACTTTGTTTTTATATTTTCTCCTTTCATCAATTAAATTCAATATTTCTTCTGGTCTGTTAGTCTGTAGCACTACAAATTATTGAGTTTCATTGACTTGATGTCATTAAGATGTTGCATTCATTACCTAGTTGTCCTATATGTGCCGCTACATGAGTGCCGAATGGATCGACCAAATTTCAAGGCCAGTACAGGTCTCGAACTGAGATGCCCGTGCTAGGAGGGAGCGTAACATTCTTTTAACAACCAACCAGGATGATCAACATGCGGGGCAGAGAGTCCATGTTACTTCTTACAGACAGACACGTGAATTACATTTTTCATAACCTCTCCTCGCCAACGACCTTGCCGTAGTGGTAAAATCGGTTCCCGAAAGATCACCGAAGCTAAGCGCTACTGGGCTGGGCTAGCACTTGGATGGGTTACCGTCCGGTCTGCTGAGCGCTGTTGGCAAGTGGGGTGCACTGAGCCCTTGTGAGGCAAACTGAGGAGCTACTTGATTGAGAAGTAGCGGCTCCGGTCTCGTAAACTGAAATACGGCCGGGAGAGCGGTGTGCCGACCAGACGCCCGCATCCAGCGACACTTGTGGACCTAGGATGACACGGCGGCCGTTCAGTACCGTTGGGTCTTAGTGGCGTATTCTGGCAGAGTTTAGTTTAGTTTAGATTTTTTATATCCTCTTCTCCAGGACTTAGGCGAATGCCACTCTGTCTCTTATAACTTGCTCCTCTCCCTCTGTCCATTATTCAGCTTTCGAAACTTAAATGTTACTGTTCCTTTAGAAAATATTTTTAACTTTTTGTCATCCATGTCACTGGCGTATGGTATAACTACACCCTTCTTATAGGGTTCCAATTAGAAACCGAAAATTCGATAAGTGCAGACATTATCCTCAGAGTATTTATTACTTGAAAATGCACCTGCTCCATACTGCCCTCATCCCACTTTCCGTTCTTTAAAGCCCGCATCTCGTGGTCGCGCGGTAGCGTTCTCGCTTCCCACGCCCGGGTTCCCGGGTTCGATTCCCGGCGGGGTCAGGGATTTTCTCTGCCTCGTGATGGCTGGGTGTTGTGTGCTGTCCTTAGGTTAGTTAGGTTTAAGTAGTTCTAAGTTCTAGGGGACTTATAACCACAGCAGTTGAGTCCCATAGTGCTCAGAGCCATTTCGTTCTTTAAAGTGCACAAGACTAGCTGCGGCCAGTTCTATAGTACTCTTCGGGCATTTGAAGTGCGTGTTAAATGGGAAGGGCGGCAAGTATCGAACGATTTCAAAGACGTACCGCAAGCATTGTAGCAAGTCGACATAGTCAGTAAAAAAATGTAACAGAGACTGGTAACCGAGGAAGACTGGAGAAGAATTCTGCTGCAACATTTATGTATATTGCGTATTGATCATTAGAATAAAATGAGAAAGATTATAGCGTGTTCAGAGGTGTACAGACAGCAGCACGCGAATTTGGTGGGACAGATAATCGATAATATTGGTAGCAAGTACCCTCCCACACATATCATATAATGGTTAGCGCAGTATATGTCTAGATGTGGATCAAAAAATGGAATGGCAAGAACTGAACAGATTTAATAGGACTATGAAAGTGACCTTGGAAAGAAGTATGTGTGGAATTACACCATCTGTTCAGAACCATCCGGGCAGCCCCGAAACCAAGATCAGGCAGACCTCATTGTACTGATGGACAGGGACCGTCGAATGTTACGGACGATGGTTAAAAAAATCGCATGACAACAGCGGAAGAAATCACTCATCAGTTTCAAAGTACTACCAGTAGTCTAGCCGGTAAAACGGCCGTCTGCAGGGAGTTAAAAGCAATGCGGTATGATGGTCGAGCAGCTCCTCATAAGCCACACATTTCTGTAGTCAGTGCTAAGAGACACGACGTGATGTAAAGAAAGGCTGAGTAGGAAGAGTGATTTGGAGTGGTGGATCGCACTATAACCTTTGTCAGTCCGATAAATGGGTTTGTGTTTGGCAAATGCCTGGAGAGTGTTACGTACATCACGTGTTGTGCCATCACTGAAGTATAGATGAGGTGGTGTTATGGTCTAGCGATGTTTTCATGGCTTGAGTGTGATCCCCGTACCGCGCTCGAGACAACGCTAAATGCGGAAGGATGTGACAATATTTGACAGCTCTAAGTACTGCGTACAGTAGATTAACAGTTCGCAGACAATGATTGTTTGTGTCAGCTTCTCATGAAGCAGCATCTTTGAGACAATTCTGTGTGAACAACAGTATTCCTGAAATGGATTGAACCCAGTGGAACGCCTTTGGGATGAGTCAGAACATCGACTTCGCTCCAGACCACAGCTTCCACAACTTCTGTGGTTTCGGCCCTTGAGGAAGAATGAGCTGCTATTCATCGATCCAAAATTAATATCCACTGGTTGATTTTGGGGGAGGGGTCACATCGGATTAGGGAAGGATGGAGAAGGAAGTCGGTCGTTCATTTTCTAACGAACCATCGTGGCATTTACCTGAAGCGATTTAGGGAAATCACGGAAAACCTAAATCAGGATGCCCGGACGCGGGTTTGAACCGTCGTCCTCTCGAATGCGAGTCCAGTGTGCTAACCACTGCGCCACCTCGCTCGGTATCCACTGTTCACGTAGTGTATAAGAACAGGTAATATGGAGAAGAATGTCTACGGTCTTCAAAGAAAAAGCTGAAGCAGATGTGTTGAAAAAGTCATTATTATTATAACGTTTGGTATTCCAGCGAATATGAGAATGTGGGAGACAAATACAGCTGCTCGACAGTTGTTAGAGAAAAAAATATTAGCACCTCAGCCGTTGTTTTATAACGATTTATTCGCATAACGTAAGCGGTGGACAGCACTCACATAGGCTCTGTCGCAACTGTATCAGGAAAAAAACTATAGGATCTCATTTACAAAGGATAACCTCCTTCACTCTGTCATGTGGTCTCATCCGAAAGCCGAAATGAGCAGCTGTAATGCAACTAATTCTTTTGGATTTTGTTACAAGGTGCTACATGAACTATAATGATCGGGAAAGGACCTGAATGCTTGTCAGAATGTTACCACTGTTGCGACATCGTGCGAGTGGCAAAAATTGTGACGTCAAAAGTAGAAAATACTGCTCTCACCATTGGAATAATTTCACGTGTGCACAGTGGAAGAATAAAATATTTAAATAAGTATATGCGCCCTGTGAATTTGTTTTTATAAATACGTTCACTCTGTTGAAGTAGCTGTGTCTTTGTTACCAACTAGCTATGCATTGGGCTTTTTCTCCTCATGTAAAATACTTTCTCTTCCTTCAGGGAAATCGCCTCACTGGAAGAAGCCTTAATAATGTCTCCGTTTCAACTTACACGCATACTTCTGAGGAATAATTTGCTTTCTGCAAAGTTTGTTGGAACGCGTATTCAGAGAGAGAGAGAGAGAAATGGCACTCCGTTCTGTATGCGTGTTAAATGCATCTCCCTCTCACCGGCTTCGTCACCCCAATTAGCGCGTTCCGCTACGAGCTGCTGCGCAGAAGTTTCCTGACTTTGCTCGACGTTCGCCTTACCCTTCACGTCGCAGTTTCCGAAACTTTGCGTTCCAGTTACTCCGTAATCGGGCTGAGGAATTCGGCTGCTCAGGAAGTAATTCATTTTTTAATAAATGCTTAACTGAAACTTTCTATGCGTCAACGTAAAAGTAATTCTTTTGTTTTCAATTTGTCCAAAAGAAGCATAATTGAAACATAAGAACCATTTTTCTTACAGTTACTGCTGCAAATTTCAGAAGAATTACAAAAACTCTCAGCTCTCAAAACGAGGGAAGTGAGATGGAATTTTTTCATTACTGGGAGAATTATGTACAGAAAAAATAAAAGCTAACACCAGAACGAAGATCGAGCTTCATGGGACGTCTTTACAGAGTCATTGAGAATAGAGTCACAAAACAAAAATTTCAAAGAAGAAAATTACTTCATTCATGATGCCTCGAGAGCACCGCCGCTACTTTTGAAAAGACCACTATAAAGCAGAACTGCAATCAGCCACACTTTTTAAATGAATTGTTTATTACACCGGAACTAGTTTCAGTCCCAGGCCTATCGTCAGACGACAGCGAGGATTTCTGGAATAGTTTCACATTTCTGTCGTATAAGAAACATTAGTGAACATTTTCAGTTAGCCTTTAATGTGACTGTTATTGATTTCGAATGAAACAACAGCTTTACAGTCACCAGTCACTATTTATTTGTATCCAAAACGCGTTTCAAGGGCTTAAACCTCCATCATCAGGCGGATTTATGAGTTCACCACATATCGTACTCCCGTTTCACGTAGGCAACAGCACACATTACGCGCAAAACTTCCTACTGAAAAATTTATCACAAACTCATGACATTTCTCGAAGATAAAGTTAAATCTAAATTTCGTATACCTCTCAGCTACGTCGTAAGCACATGCGGTCTGTGGCAGTTTCGAATCACAAGATCTCGCTATTTTATTTCATTTCGTACTGGTTTCATCCGGGATGCGTTTACTGCATTACGTTCTACCGCACTAGTCCTAGCATCTGAGCTCTGGCGCAGAGTGAGATGAGAGAAAAGACGTCCCGCTCCCACTCTAGACCATATCGCTTACCTCAGACGCGGGAGCTGGAAAGCAAGGGATAGGGCGAGCTGCGTTGCAACGAGCGATGCAGAACACAGAACTCGATCTCCAGGACACCCAATAGGAAACGTCTTCATCACGTATTGGTTACTGGGATGTCGTCTGTTTAAACTGCAGGTAACAGTTGCCGTTGGAGGTCTTTTTAAGTGGATATTTGTGTGTGTGTGTGTGTGTGTGTGTGTGTGTGTGTGTGTGTGTGTGGGAGAGAGAGAGTGAGAGAGAGAGAGACAGAGAGAGAGAGAGAGGAGGGAGAGAGAGAGAGAGAGAGAGAGGAGGGAGAGGGGCGAGAGCTATGCTTGTTTTTCAGACTTCCGTTTGTTGTTGTTTCAGTGGCTAACATGGTCAATGAGTTATTGCTTATATTGATTTGGCCATTAATTACGTTCTGTTTCACTGCAAGGGCTCTTTGTACGTCAAAGTAATGTCAGGAGTTTTTGTTGCGATAAAAACAATAAAAAAACGCTCTCACAGTGAACGATACATTCACACATACCAAAATACACTCACACAGAACGATTGATAAATATGAGACCACATACACAACACAAACAAAAGCCGAAATACAAACACTCAACGATACTTGGCAGCATTACACACTGTACACACACAAATGTAGGTGATGTGTTGTAATAAATGTGAGTGAAAACACGCCAGAAATAGGCCAGCTAGGGCATGGGGACCAAATGAGCACATCTCCAGGACCGGATATATGGAATGACTATACTGGAAATCGTAGCACCAAATGACAATTTAAAGTCACGAAATTTGTGTTACAAAAGTTGTTTCTAATTTGAAAATCATGACAAAATGTAACATAGCAACATATTGTAACTACTACATAATACATTTATTATATGTATCAAACGAAACGTGTATTACATGCCACTGAAGATGCTTCACAAATAAAAGAAGCGAAACGCGTATGGCAAAAAACAACTTCTTATCATTTAGTTCCATAGATGGAACATACCTACATGAATCGATTAAAACACTTTAATAAAACCAACTCCGAGTAATATTCGGACACGCAGATAGAGACAGAAGGACAAGAAGGATCCGCCAAAATGTCATTAACCATTTGTCCAAATGGTTCAAATGGCTCTAAGCACTATGGGACTTAACATCTGAGGTCATCAGTCCCCTATTCTTAGAACTACTTAAACCTAACTACCCTAAGGACATCACACACATCCATGCCCGAGACAGGATTCGAACCTGCGACCGTAGCAGGCGCGCGGTTCCGGACTGAAGCGCCTAGCATTTGGACAGATCCCCAGAAATCTGATGTTTTATTTGTATATTAAATTCATTAAATCTCAATGAACCTTTGCTTACTTTGCAGATGAAAAACTAGATTGTTTCTACCTTTCTTCGAACTGCATGATTACGTAGATGATCACTCTCTCGATTTGTATGATCAGTAAGAGAATTCTCATCGGTGAACTTCAGCTTAGCTTCCTCCCACAGACGATTAACTTGTTGCTGGCGCGTTTGCTCCGGCTTGTCGGCACGCTGGTTAACTTACGCACTGGAAAGGTCTGCTATAAATTCATTTTGAACACAGTATCACGACTGGCTCTGACTGACGCGCTGTGATTTTAACCGGTGCTTCAGGGAACTACCAGAATGAAATCTGATACTTGTGCGGCACTACCAGAAAGAAATCTGCCACTTGTGCGGCACTTGCTTCAAATTTAATAAAATAAAATGACATCCGTGATAAGAATGGATATTTTCTTTACTGAGAAATCTGCCACTTGTGCGGCACTTGCTTCAAATTTAATAAAATAAAATGACATCCGTGATAAGAATGAATATTTTCTTTACTGAAAAGTTGACGTGAGGTTTCCGTCGCCCCGCCCGCCTCCCCCCGCTATAAATGAGATTTGCCGAGTTTACCAAACCCCACCTCCCACATTGAGCTCACTTAATTAATGGACGTCGCTTTACCGACGACAGAACTGTAGTTTTCGTCTTGTTTTATGAATCAGTATAAGCATTAGGTTATATACCGACCCCTGTAAATTTGTTCATGGTTGCCCAGCTGTGGTAGGTTTTGAAAGACGTCTCATTCTGAGGATTTCCTGTCCAGCTGTCCTACAACGACAGATGCTGCACCACACTCTAGCCCACATCTCCTTACGATTGTGTACGAAGCAGTACACAACGGCACTAGTAATAGAATAAGAGGTAGTGAGTGTATGTGAGCAACTATGCTCTGGTACTCCCATGCAGAGGTTTCGGTGCCCAATTTCCGGTGGAGTGAGGTTCCTTTTCCTGTAAGAATCATATCAATTTGACTCAACAATTGAGTAATGGTACGTCACTACCTATGTCTGCACTATACAGCGAGGAACATGAATCCTCTTCGATGCTGTACTGCGGATGTGAAGAGGTTTCAGCTAGAAACCGAAGAGAGACGATTCATGAACACCCACGCTAACACTGGCTACAACCTAGGAACTCATTCAGCTACTTCTACGTTTAGTTCAGCCGTGTGGATGGCTTTAACGTGGATCTCGTGAGCTTCGCATCACATTCTACACCTCATTATTGATGACTTGGGTACTCCTTATTCTCGTTTCATGCTGTTAATAGTAATGAGAGTAGTAAAAATTAATCAAGACAGCTGTCTTGATTAATAGCGAAGTGTTTTTGGAGTCTTACGTTCTGTTTCATCTTGTAGAAAAAGTAAGATGTTGTAATAGGACTCAGCGTAGAATATAAGACATATAGACAGCTTAACGTTGATCCAAAAGGATGTCAAAATGTGATTTCACTATAGAATCAAGAGAAAAGCTAGAAATACAAATCTTGGCATCGCTACTCTTTATATTTCGGCTACACAACTACCTAGCCTTAGCCTCCTGTACAGAAAGGTCTGCGTGGCGTGTTAGGTAACTGTATTTGGCATTTTACGTCCCGTAAAAGATGTCTTTACGGATCAGCGAGGACTGTGTTTGTTTTTCTAACGAGTAGCTGCACTTCAGTGGAACAATGGAACCAGTCTAGACAGATCCCTCTTCAGAATAATGTGGTACTTACATATACACTACTGACCATGAAAATTGCTACACCAAAAAGAAATGCAGATGAAAAACGGGTATTCATTGGACAAATATATTATACTTGAACTGACATGTGATTACATTTTCAGGCGCTCAGTCCGGAACCGCGCGACTGCTACGGTCGCAGGTTCGAATCCTGCCATGGGCATGGATGTGTGTGATGTCCTTAGGTTAGTTAGGTTTAAGTAGTTCTAAGTTCTAGGGGACTGATGACCACAGATGTTAAGTCCAATAGTGCTCAGAACCATTTGAACCATTTTTTTGATTACATTTTCAGGCAATTTGGGTGCATAGAGCATGTGATATCAGTACGCAGTACAACGGCCTCTGGCCTTAATAACGGCCTTGATACAGATGGGCATTGAGTCAAACAGAGGTTGGATGGCGTGTACAGGTACAGCTGCCCATGCAGCTTCAATACGATACCACAGTTCATCAAGAGTAGTGACTGGCGTATTGTGACGAGCCAGTTGGTCAGCCACCATTGACTAGACATTTTCAATTGTATCTGTATCCAGAAAGGCCCGTGCAGGATCTGCAACATGCGGTCGTGCATTATCCTGCTGAAATGTAGGGTTTTGCAGGGATCGAACGAAGGGTAGAGCAACGGGTCGTAACACATCTGAAATGTAACGTCCACTGTTCAAAGTGCCGTCAATGCGAACAAGAGGTGTCCGAGCCGTGTAACAAATGGCACCCCATACCATCACGCCAGGTGATACGCCAATATGGCGATGACGAATACACGCTTCCAATGTGCGTTCACCACGATGTCGCCAAACACGGATGCGACCATCACGATGCTGTAAACAGAACCTGGATTCATCCGAAAAAATGACGTTTTGCCATTCGTGGACCCAGGTTCGTCGTTGAGTACACCATCGCAGGCGCTCCTCTCTGTGATGCAGCGTCAAGGGTAACCGCAGCCATGATCTCCGAGCTGATAGTCCATGCTGCTGCAAACGTCGTCGAACTGTTCGTGCAGATGGTTGTTGTCTTGCTAATGTCCCCATCTGTTGACTCAGGGATCGAGACGTGGCTGTACGATCCGCTACAGCCATGCGGATAAGATGCGTGTCATCTCGACTGCTAGTGATACGAGGCCGTTGGGATCCAGCACGGCGTTCCGTATTACCCTCCTGAACCCACCGATTACATATTCTGCTAACAGTCATTGGATCTCGACCAACGCGAGCAACAAAGTCGCGTTACGATAAACCACGATCGCGATATGCTACAATCCGACCTTTATCAAAGTCGGAGACGTGATGGTACACATTTCTCCTCCTTATACGAGGCATCACAACAACGTTTCACCAGGCAACGCCGGTAAACTGTTGTTTGTGTATGAGAAATCGGTTGGAAACTTTCCTCATGTCAGCACGTTGTAGGTGTCGCCACCGGCGCCAACCTTGTGAGAATGCTCTGAAAAGCTGATCATTTGCATATCACAGCATCTTCTTTCTGTCGGTTAAATTTCGCGTCTGTAGCACATCTTCGTGGTGTAGCAATTTTAGTGGCCAGTAGTGTAATTCATCGTGTGGTGATAATTCACAGCTAGATAGAATGTCAGATTTGAATTTCATTCCTTATTATAAGTTTATGTGCATAGATCTGTCAACGTCAGTCAGTTTTTTTTTATTCGTGTCAGAAGCACCATGGATACAGGAATATAAAGAAAAAAAAATGAATAGCACACAGAAAAAAAATTAATTACAGACATATGAAAATATATATACAAATATGTGTGCACAGAAACAAAATGTTATAGGCATAAGCGGGCTACGTCGACAGCATTTGGGGTTGCCAACATCAGATCCTCTAAAGTGCAGTGTGAAGGACATTCAGGGCAGTTATACATGTGCTGGGTCGTCTGCACCTCTCCACAGTCGCAGAGATTAGATGTAGTAGAATATCCCGACTTCAGAAGGTTATCTCTTGACCGTGCAGTGTTAGTGCGTGGCCTGTTCAGTGATCTCCAGACCACCCAATCCTCATCGTAACCTGGTGCCAATTCTTCCTTTGGTTCCATCCAGTGCCCTTCTCCCGACCGCTTCCATCTCTCCACCCTAGATCCAGGTTGGTCGCTAAAATCTTCGGTTGCTCTGAGAAAACTGCGTCTAGATTTCAAGCGTTTGGTGGCTGGCTGAGTTTTGTGGAGGGGGTGGCTCTCTGCCATCTCAGCCCTCGCTCTTTCACTATAGGCTGCCGCTTCTCTTCGCACTGCAGGAGGTGCAATCCCAGCAAGATGGTAGAGCTAGTCTGTTGGCGTCGGTTTCAGACATCCAGTGACGAGCCTGCAGGTCTCGTTCAGAGCAATGTCGACCTGTTTAGCGTGGGTAGAGTTGTACCACACACTGCTTGCATATTCGCCTGCTGGGAAGCAAACTGCTAGTGCTGTGGTCCTCACTACCTCTGGCTTTGCGCCCCAGGAGGAGTTCGTTATTTTCCGAAGAATATTATTTCTGCCGCTCACCTTCAAAAAATGGTTCAAATGGCTCTGAGCACTATGGGACTCAACTGCTGAGGTCATTAGTCCCCTAGGACTTAGAACTAGTTAAACCTAACTAACCTAAGGACATCACAAACATCCATGCCCGAGGCAGGATTCGAACCTGCGACCGTAGCGGTCTTGCGGTTCCAGACTGCAGCGCCTTTAACCGCACGGCCACTTCGGCCGGCGCTCACCTTCATTTTGGTGTTAATACAGTGCTGTTTATACGTCAGAGCCCTGTCTAGGGTTACTCCTAGGTATTTGGGGTTAACGCAGTGTTCGAGGAGTGTGTCCTTCCAGAAGACACGTAGCTTACGGGGTGCCTGCTTGTTACGGAGATGGAAGGCGCAAACTTGTGTTTTGCTAGGGTTCGGCTTGAGTTGATTGTCGGCGTAGTACTGACAGAGCATGTCTAGCGCATCCGTGAGCTTTGTCTCAACATCCTCAAAGGAGTCACCCTGTACGGCCATAGCACGGTCATCGGCGTAGATATAGTTTTCCGTACCAGCTGGCAGTGGTTGATCGTTGGTGTATATGTTAAAAAGTAAGGGTGCCAGTACGCTGCCCTGAGGGAGACCATTTTTCTGGGCCCGCCACCTGCTATGCATCCCTTGGAATTCCACAGAGAACCTACGGTTCTCTAACAGACTTGTAACTGTGGATGTGAATTTAAAGTCCCTGGTAATGGCATACAGCTTCTTCATTAGCAGACGTAAGTTGACGGTGTCATATGCGACTGTCAAGTCTATAAAGGCAACACCGGTTATTTTCCGGTTCTCATAGCCGTCTTCTGTCAGCTGCGTGAGGTTAATTACCTGAGATGTAGTGCTTTTCCCTGGGCGGAAACCTGCTTGTTGGGGGATTAGGTAGGGTTCTATGGCACTGGAAAGGCGATCCTGGAGTATTCTTTCAAAGATTTTAAAGATCTGGCAGAGAAGTGATACGGGTCGGAAATTTCTGGGGTCATCAGCATTTTTGCCTGGTTTTAAAATGGCAATAACTTTAGCCTTCCTCCAGATTGTGGGAATCTGACCTGTTTCCATGCAATTGTTAAACAGTTTCAGTAGCCATTGTTTAACGTTGGGACCAAAGTGTTTAATCTGTTCAACAAAAATCCCGTCCAGGCCCGGGGCCTTCCTTAGCTTGCATTTCGCTATGGCTTTGTCCAGATCTGCCATTGTGAGGGGGGTGGCCAGAGTTGAATTTTCTTGGTGTTCAATCCTGTCTATTTTGGTCTCCGACTTCCTGATTTTGGTGTCGGGTTTCCCATTCTTGAGAAGCTGGTGGGCTATTTGGTCGGCTGTGACGGGAGCATGTCCTGGAGAGAAAGTCGGGTCATTGTTGAGACGTTTAAGGAGTGTCCAGGCTTTCTGACTGCTCCTTTTCATGTCCAATTCCTCTATTGTCCTCAGCCATTTCTCTCCCCTGGTTTTAGCTAGTGACTCGGTTAGCTGCTCGCCCGCAGTGATAGTTTCCGCGGATAGAGGGTTTGCGTCAAACAGTGTCAGGTATTGCTGCAACTGATCCTCTAATTCTGGCGTAAGGCCTTCAACATAATTACTTCTGCATCCTCTAGGGATCGATTGCTTGGAACACCACTGCACAGCCTTCACGAAATTGTCATAGAATCTTGGTTCAGGTGGTAGGTTGTTTACAGAATCTTCCATGAGGTTTTGAAAGGTTGACCATTCTGCTTTCTTAAAATCGTACCTACGGCGAAAAGGTACGCTATGGGGTTTAACAACAGATATGATCTGGCACATTATTGGACGGTGCTGGGTGTTTGGTATTGGTGAGCGAACTCCTTTTGAGCATTGGGACGTTACTTGATGGCTAACGAAGATGAGGTCCGGGTTATAACCTCTCCCCCATCTGCCACTGTTGTAGGAAGCAGGCAGTTTATTGTCATGTATCAGTTTTAGGTTGTTTAGCTCGGCCCAGCAGATCACAGCTGTGCCATTGTCGTCGTCTTCTTGGTAGCCCCACTGCGTACTGTGGCTGTTGAAATCACCGATTACAAAATTAATTCTGTCTTTTTTAAAATTGTTTATGTTGGAGCTGGAAAAGTCCACAGTTGGTGGTTTGTACACTGATGTAACAGTGCAGTCACTAAGTTCAATGGTTAGCACTTCAGTATCATTGATGTCGTTTATACTGCTTGAAAGGATCTGTATGTTTGGCGTGGTAAAGATTGCGCTGCCATACTGTCGTTGTGGCATTTCAGCTACTAGTCGCATGCCGTTTATCTTGGGTCTTTTGAGTGTGCTATCTCTGTGAGTTTCTTGTAGACACAGGACGTCACATTTCTCTTTCTGACGGAGGTCTTGTAGTAGACGCTCTTTGCATGCAGACAGGCCTTCAATATTTACAGAGATAATCGTCAGTGCTGGGCCTGATAAGGTCCTTTTCTGCAGGATTGTCATGTTGCTTCTGGAGTGAAAGGATCAGCCGGTATACAACCGCCCAGGGGACGCCCGAGTATGTGTATTGCATTCACATACTCTTCGTGGAGGCTCCCAACGTCAGTCAGTGATAGTGCTTGATTCAAAGTTTCCTCGTCCACGACAAACAGAAGGGAGTAAATAGCAGCTCCCAGGTTGATACTGTGTTCCTTGACTTCCTAAGGAGGTTTTATATGACTTTTGATCTTCACAGTATATACAAACGCGTAGTAGTTGAGTTACATGTGTGGCATTTTGTAGATTATGCTGTTGTAAACATTGAAATCGCTAAGCTACGAAACAGTAGTGAAATGCAGGAATTCGACGCTTGTTGCAGGAATGGGCAGTTGACACTCAATGTACACAAATTTAACGTGCTGTGCATAAACAGGCAGAAAGACCTATGACTGTATCTTACACGACTGCAGAACATAATCAGTGGAAGCAGTGACATCCATTACATATCTGGGGGCGATTTATAGGGAACGGCCACATAACACCAGTCGCAGGTAAGGCAGATGCCAGACAGACATTCTTTGGAAGATTCTCAGGAATTCTAGTCCACCCATAAAGGAGGTAGCTTACAAAACTGTCTTTCGATCAGTACTTAAATGTTTCTCGTCAGTCTGGGACCCGTAACTCGTACACCTGCTATGGTGCAAGGCACTCCTTATTACACAGAAAATATGGATACGCTGTAATCAATTGATAGTTCACATTATCAATCTGTGCTGTGTCATTGCAAATTTTAGAGCATGCCAAGAGAATAATTCAGAAAGTCATAGTTCAACCACACCCGCCAGTGATCCATAGGACAGAATTCCAAAACGTAGTCCGGTTTCAATCTAGTAAACTGCCAGGTCATAAAAGTACGGAATAAGCAAGGTAGAGACTGCAGTACAGCACGATTCCAGGCGTATTTCAGCGGCCCGGTGGCCAGATTTTATTTCCAGCTTCACGTCAGCGGACAATCCCTTGTGACAGCCCGCTGGAGCCTCTTCAGGCCTGGCCAGTAGTCTTGCACATAATAGTTCGACACTGGGAACGTTCAGTTTAGTTCGCGGTTCCGTCGCGAACTAGGTCGCTCTTTTAGTTCGTTAGGTCCCATCTCGATTTCCAGAAAGACAGTTCGCTCGCTTTGCTACCGCTACTGCACACGCTCTTTTATTTGTTATGCTAGTCTTTTAAATAATGACCAGTGTTGCCAATGCCTGTATTATTACAGTTTTATGTCGAGTAATTAGACTTCGAAAAAGCAAATAAACCAGTTATTTACACAAATGGGTAAAATGGGGTAGTCAAAAATGGCTCTGAGCACTATGGGACTTAACATCTGAGATCATCAGTCCCCTATTCTTAGAACTACTTAAACCTAACTAACCTAAGGACATCACACACATCCATACCCGAGGCAGGATTCGAACCTGCGCCGTAGCGGTCGCGCGGTTCCAGACTGTAGCGCCTAGAACCGCTCGGCCACTCTGGCCGGCTCTTGCTCGTTGATAACAGTGTTTTTTTGTTCATTAAGGATTTGTCCCGTCGCCGAAAAAACGCGTTCGCAGGGCACTGATGTTGCTACTATGCAAAATCTCCTTAACACATATGCATATACATGAGGATATAATTGACAATGCTCGTGCCACCACTCAAGCGGATCTTCTTTCAGATCTAAATATTCTTCATTGAGGTATTTATCGAGTTCGCGAATACCAGCAGCAAGTTGGTTATCTGGTCTAGTGATTTTTCTTATTTCTTGGTCATACTCGTCCCACATAGAGTCTTTTTTATTTTCGTTACTGCTGCTACTAGAACAAGACGCCGAAGGGTCGCTAGCAGTAGGATAAGCCACTACAATATCTCGATTCTCCCTCTGAAGTAACTGCACTCTTCCAACTCTATTTTTGAGGCGTTGTATTGCAACTTCACAAGCTTTTTGATTTCTGAAACCTCTCTGTCTTAATCGGGGGTCCAGAATAGTACACTCAGCGTATAGAAAGTTATTCTCTAAATCTTTAAAACGGTCTTCCATGCCTTTCTTGAGCACTGATTGCACAGCGACAATTTTTTTATTGTTAGAAGCATGCTTCTGCAGAAAACTGTTGAGAAGGTTACAAAACACAATAACTATTGACAAAGTCACGTGTCTTTCGGCACTTACTTCTACCGTAATTTCATAGAATGGACTAAGTAAGGGCAAAACTCCTTCTATTATTTGCCAGTCACTTTCTTTTATTGTTAGGTCAGAGCGCAGAATTGCTAACTTAGCAGTCACTGCATCCTCATTATTCGCTGAAGCATGTCAAAAGTAGAATTCCAGCGGATCTGGACGTCCTGTTTGAGCTTGAGGACAGGCAGATTGATTTTCTGTTTTGTAGCAATCAGTTTTTTTTTGGCCTTGTGTACTACGATTGAAAAACTCGACAATATTTTTAACTTGCGCCAAAACGTCAGATATTTCTTTAGTAGCTTCTTGTACAACAAGATTTAGAGAGTGGGCGAAACATGAGACTGATCGCCACTCACCAAGTCTGACAGCAGGTAAGATATTTGCAGCATTATTGCTGACAATAGCAACAACTCTGTGGGAAATATGCCAGTCTGTCATAACGTCTTTCATGAAATTGCACAAGTTTTGGCTGGTATGCCGCTCTTTATAATTAATACAACCAAGTAATGCCGACTGAAGTTTAGTCTCTTCATCTATAAAGTGGGCTACAATGGCTATATAGCTTTCATTATTCCTCGACGTCCAACCATCAGTAATGAGAGATAAAGCAGTTACAGCTTGCACCTTCTTTTGTACTTCATCCATTATGTCATTGTGAACCCTTGATATTAAATTTTCCGATAACGTGTTTCTTGATGGAAGTTTGCAGTTTGGGCAATGAGAAACTAGTTCTATCAGTTTTCGAAAATCTTTTTCTTCCACAATTCGTAGAGCGTGATGCCCTTTTGCTCTTCGAATATATTGGTTCATTGATTGTTGGGAGGCTGACACCGAAATAACGTTCTGCGATAAGGATGTGGATTGATTGTTTACTAGATTGATTTGCTTGCAGTGAGTTTAAATGGTTCAAATGGCTCTGAGCACTATGGGACTTAACATCTATGGTCATCAGTCCCCTAGAACTTAGAACTACTTAAACCTAACTAACCTAAGGACATACACACATCCATGCCCGAGGCAGGATTCGAACCTGCGTCCGTAGCAGTCGCGCGCAGTGAGTTTAAACTAGACATTATCGGTGGTTGTCTTTGTGGTGTCACCGCCAGACACCACACTTGCTAGGTGGTAGCTTAAATCGGCCGCGATCCATTTAGTACATGTCGGACGCGCGTGTCGCCACTGTGTGATCGCAGACCGAGCGCCACCACAAGGCAGGTCTCGAGATACGGTATAGCACTCGCCCCAGTTGTACGACGACTTTGCTAGCGCCTACACTTACGAACCTTTCTCTCATTTGCCGAGGGACTGTTAGAATAGCCTTCAGCTAAGTCCATGGCTACGACCTAGCAAGGCGCCATTAACCGTATCTGAAGATAGTCTTATTTGTATTATCAAGAGCGATGTACCACAAGGATGGAATAAAGTTAAGTATTCGAGGAGCTGCATACTTTTCTTATGAGAATTCACTACTTATCCTGTTCCAGAATTCACGCCCGTCTGCGTTAGATTTCGGCCTCCTATATCTACAAGGTGTTGGCACATTTACCAACACATCAGTCTTTCCATCGTTATTGGGATTAAAGGGTGTTTTGTTTTCATATGCCGGGTTAAATTTTCGTTTGAGCCTCCTTCAATACTTATTAATGTTCAGCAGTGGTTACATTTTGCTTTTCTTTTATCTGTGTCTTCAGTGAAATGCCGGCCGCGGTGGTCTCGCGGTTCAGGCGCTCAGTCCGGAACCGCGCGACTGCTACGGTCGCAGGTTCGAATCCTGCCTCGGGCATGGATGTGTGTGATGTCCTTAGGTTAGTTAGGTTTAAGTAGTTCTAAGTTCTAGGGGACTGATGACCACAGATGTTAAGTCCCATAGTGCTCAGAGCCATTTGAACCATTTTTCTTCAGTGAAATGTGTCCACAAGGAACTATGTTTCCTTTTTGATGACATCGTAATAAACAGCCTAAAACAAAACATAGTAACACTATAATCAACCGATACGCATTACCGTACTCTACATCATCGCATTGTAGAAGTCCATTGTTATGTGATGATAATCATTTTACATTACACATTTTAGGTACTGTACATACCTAACACTGTGTACGATTTTACTTCTTGACACTATGGTTATATGTCAGACACTGCAGTGCAGAATACCGTAGAACAGAAAATTCGCAGCACTGAAGTATGTAACTGCAGCTGGCGGACGCTCAGCACGATATGACGCTCATTGGTGGGTGCCGGGGGGGGGGGGGGGGGGGGGGGGGGAGGGAGCACGTGATTTTTCTAAAGCCTACTGCGGGCTCTCGCTCCGTCTCGCTATTGTCCGTTGGTCTTCGGGAAAGAGCGAATGAACTAAGTAGCGAGGTTATTCGTGAAGTAGTTCGCGTAGTTCGCCTGTCGGAGTGCTATTGCGAACTAGTTCGTTCGCGAACTACACAAGACTACTGGCCAGACACTACGCGGCCTGCCGGTACGGCCAACGGAGTTGCTTCGCAGCCACCGGGCCGCACCGTTGAAATTGTATCGTGCGGGTCACAGAGTGCGGCTGTGACGCAGCTGCAGCAGGTGAGCCGCGCCTGCCAACTCAGAGTTGTCTGCGGAGTACAGATTCGCCGCGGCCTAAGCGGCTGTGCTCACTTGCGAGCGCATTTGACTGCCGCGTGGCAGCAGCGGCGGGCGGCAGCTCTGTCATAGCGCGCTACATATCCAAGTTGCTAATGAGGTTTCGGCGGCTTCCGCAGTCTGATAGCTGACGCAACAGTAGCTTCTGCGGCCAGCCGCTCTTGCCTGTGTGGCTTCCCTTGCAACTGTACGCATCGGCTACCCGCCGCAGCGTGAACTCCACCGGCAGGCCGCGTTTTGCCTGTCCAGGCTTTTACCGGCTGCTGGAGGAGTCGTTGATAGTGGATGTCGCAAGGTATCGACGTAGCTGAAGGATGCCAGAGATATAACAGTACGAAGTGGGAAAGACAGAGGAAATAGAGTGTGTGTGTGTGTGTTTGAGGTTTACGGGCGCTAAACAGCGAGGTCATCAGCGCCCAAACGCATAAAAACAGGAACACATGCAGTGAAGGGACTAAGACGAACAGCGAACAAGGGGAACAGCGAAAAGACACAGACCTGACGCAGTTCCAAATCCTCACGTACAGAGGCAAAACAAGAGGAGAAGGAGTGCACTAAAAAAGGAAAGGAAACACAAGGAAGGGAGGACAGAAACTGAAGGGAAACAAGGAGGTATTCGTGACTGGCGGACCTCTTACCTAAAATCTGGGTGAGCCAGTCATCCAGCAGCACATTAAAAACCTCTCCCTAAAAGCCGTGGCAACAAATTGGACAGGACACAAAACCGTAAAACCTTAAACACAGACGTTGCGTCGTCTTTCAAAATAGAGGGCAAATCCGGTGGCAAAGAAACCACCGCCCTCTGGTCAGAGAATAAAAGACAGTCAAGTAAAATGTGGCGGACAGTAATCTGGACGCCACAAGCACTGCAGATTGGGGGATCCTCCCGCCGGAGTAAAAAACCATGTGTGAAGGGACTGTGCCCGATGCGGAGGCGAGTGAGGAGAACTTCATCCCGCCTGCATGACTGGTAGGACGTACGCCATGGCCGCGTGGTGGCCTTGACCAGACGCAGCTTATTTTCACCGACTGCCAGCCACTCCTCTTCCCACTGACGCATAACGCGAAAACGCAGGAGGGAGGTAACAGCATGGAGAGGGACGGCACAGTCAACAACGTGAGGGAGGGAACATGCATCTTTGGCAGCCACATCCGCCAGCTCGTTTCCCCTAATACCCACGTGCCCCGGCACCCAGCAGAAGGAAACCTCCTTCCCCTGCCGCTGCAGGTGGAGTAGGGCATCATGGATGTTCTGGACGACCGTATCCGCTGGGTACAAGCGTTGCATGGTCTGAAGGGCACTCAGGGAGTCAGAACAGATGAGGAACTTACGACTGGGAACACATCTCATCTGCTCCAATGCCCGCATGATCGCAAACAATTCGGCATCAAAGATGGTAAACGCCGCAGGAAGCCGTAACTTGACGAGTCGATCAGGGAAAACAACAGCACAACCAACAGAGTCCCCCTGTTTAGAGCCATCCGTAAATACTGGTACATGGTCGGGATGCTGGTTTAAAATATCGTAAAATAAGGCGGTAAAAACAAACGCAGGAGTGCAGCTCCTCCGGTACTCCGACAAGTCTAAAACGACGCTGGGCCTCTGGAGCAACCAGGGAGGCAGGCGAGTAAAACCTTGTCGTTGGGGGGCCACACGCTCCACACCAAGGGACTCAAGCAAATGCTTGACACGAATCCCAAACGGTCTCGTTGCCCCGGGACGACTGGAAAAGAGACGTTCCATAGGCGGTCGGGCAACGGTAGGGTACGCAGGGGAGGTAGGACAGGCAAGGAATTGACACACCCGTCGCACCATGAGGAGTTTCCGCCGGATGGCGAGCGGCGGTTCCCCTGCCTCAGCACACAGGCTGGGGATGGGACTAGTACGGAAGGCACCAGTGGCCAGCCTGATACCCTCATGGTGTACTGCGTCAAGAATCTTCAGATACGAAGGCCTTGCTGACCCATACACGGTGCAACCATAGTCAAGTCGCGATCGGACGAAAGCCCTATAAAACTGCAGCAGACGCGCCCGATCTGCTCCCCAGGACCGATGGCTCAGACACTTCAAAATATTCAGTGCCTTCAGGGCCCGCACCTTGAGGTCTTTAAGGTGAGGCAACCACGACAACTTTGAATCAAAAGTGAGGCCCAGGAACCGCACAGTGTCGCTAAAAGGAAGAATGGTGTCCCTCAGACGCAATTCAGGGGAGGTAAAAGCACGTCGAGAACGATTAAAATGAACACACACACATTTGTCTGCAGAAAAGGTAAAACCCGTCTTCGCAGTCCATGCCTCTAATCGCTGTATCGTAAGCTGCAACTGTCGACTAGCAGTGACAAGACTGGAGGAAGAACAGAAAACAGCGAAATCGTCCACAAACAAGGAGCATTGGGCAGGACTCCGGATAGTGGACGTGATACTGTTAATGGCGACGGCAAAGAGGGTGACACTTAAAACGCTTCCCTGAGGAACACCATTCTCCTGCACATACAAATCAGATAGCACATTACCAACCCTATAGCGAAAGAGGCGGTGGGAAAGAAAGGACCGAATGAAGATGGGGAGACGGCCACGAAAGCCCCACTCATGGAGTTGATTGAGGATATGGCGGCGCCAAGTAGTGTCATACGCCTTATGAATGTCAAAGAATACACCTAGACAATGCTGGTTACGCAGGAAGGCCTGCTGGATGGCCGCCTCAAGCAGGGTCAAGTTGTCTATAGTGGAACGCCATCTCCGAAAGCCACACTGAGAGGGGCTAAGGAGCTGCCTGGTCTCGAGCAGCCAAACCAGGCGACGATTGACCATGCGTTCCAACGTCTTCCCGACACAGCTCGTCAAGGCGATACTTCGATAACTACTGGGATGCGTTCGGTCCTTCCCTGGTTTGAGGAGGGGTATCAAAATCGCTTCCCTCCACGAGTCAGGGTACGTGCCGGATAACCATATCATATTAAAACAATTCAGGAGAACTTCCTTGGAAGGCAGTAACAAGTGCCGCAGCATGCTATACCGGATTTGATCATGACCAGGCGCAGTATCATGAGCCACAGACAGCGCCGAATCCAGTTCCCACATTGTGAAGGGGCAGTTGTAGGGTTCAGAATTAGGAGACCGGAAGTCCAAGTGACCCCTCTCGATGGCAGTGCGGTAGCGGCAGAAATCTGGATCACAGTTAATAGTGGCGGTAGATTCCGCAAAATGCATGGCCAGTGTCTGGGCAATGTCTCTCGGCGCCGTGAGGAGACTTCCCTGATGCAGCAAGGCCGTGACGGGTAGCTGGCCGAGTTTCCCGGAAATCCTCCTGATGGCTTCCCATACTTTCGTAGAACTAGTGGAGCGGGAGATGGAGTTCAAGAACGATTGCCATGACCGTCGTTTGCTCTCTTTAATCACGCGTCGCGCTTTAGCCCTTGCCACCCGAAAGGTTGCAAGATTGTCAGCCGTGGGACGGCACTTGAAGCGGCGCAGAGCGGCACGGCGGGCTCGGATGGCTGAGCGGCACTCAGGGGTCCACCAAGGGACAGGACGCCTCTGGGGATGACCGGATGACCGTGGGATTGACAATTCAGCAGCATGGGAGATCACGGCTGTAACATGGTCTACCCATTCGTGGACGCTGTCACGGTGTTCCAAAACGGCCAGGTGGCTAAAAAGTGTCCAGTCAGCCCTGCAGAGGTGCCACCGGGGCGGTACCGGAAATGCCATAGCCTCATCCAGGAGGCGAATCCAAAGGGGGAAGTGGTCACTAGAATGGAGGTCAGCATCAACCTCCCATAGAGCAGAATCCGCTAGTGCTGGAGAGCAAAAGGAAAGGTCAATAGCTGACGACGACCCAGAAGCAGTACAGAAATGAGTGGGGGCACCAGAGTTGAGGATGCACAGTTCTTCAGACACCATGAGGCGTTCCAGAATGCGACCCCTGGGGCAAGTATTCGACGAGCCCCATAAGACATTATAAGCATTGAAGTCCCCCAGAAGAAGAAAGGGGCGGGGAAGTTGGCCAATAAGGTCTGAGAGAGCCTCAGAGTCTATCGCATCCTGAGGAGGTAAGTAAAGTGAACAGACTGTGAGCCTCCGACCCACAAGAAGGTCAACTGCAACTGCTTGCAAGTCTGTAACGAGAGGGAGCTCAGATGAGGGGTGCATGTCACGGACAAAAACCGCAACACCACCCTTTGCCCTTTCCCCGTCAGATCATCTTTCCGATAGACGGTATAGCCCCGTAAAGAAGGAGCATCAGTGGCCCGAAAATGTGTCTCTTGGAGACATAAGCACAAAGGGAACTCACGTACAGGGAGTTGTAGTTCGGCCACATGCGTCCTGAACCCATTCAGGTTCCACTGTAAGATGGGAGCCAGTGATCAGGGTGGCTGAACTTTCACCCTGCCTCTGTGTTTTGGAGGAGAGCCCGTACTGGCCGGAGATTTATTCCTGGGGCGAGAAGAGCGCCCCCGGTCGACATCAATGTCCATCAGCTCCGATGACGACCCACGGGAGATGTCAGACAGTACGATGGCCTCGTCATCGAACCGACCCTGATCAGTCTCCGCAGGTGGCAAAATCTTCACCTTCGGCGTCTTTGTCTTAGGGGGCTTAGAATGCAGAGCCTTGTCAACAGGTGGAGCTTTACTCGCCTGGGCAGAAGGCGCCATAGGGGAAGAGGCAGGAAGTACCCCAATGTCAGCAACCACGGCCTTGTCCGACGTTGCGGGGAGAGCTGCAGGTTGCAAAACAACCGCAGCAGCACAAGTGCACTGGCAAACGCAGGTATTAGTGCTAACACTAGCAACCTCCGTTTGCGTAGCAACAGTGGCCATTTGTACTGGTTTTTTCAGGGCGGAAGCGAAAGATGTAGTAAACACAGGAGGTGGCATGGCCTTAAAGAGCTTCTTGGCCTCACCATAGGGGATGCGCTTAGATGTTTTGATCTCCTGTATCTTCCGTTCCTCGAGATAGATGGGGCAGACCCGGCTCCAGACAGGGTGACTCCCAAAGCAATTCACGCACTTCACAGGCGATGAACAATCGGCTCCTTCATGGGCAGGCTGACCACATTTACCGCAAGTGGCTATCCCATTGCACCCCAATGTAGTATGCCCAAAGCGCTGACATTTAAAGCAGCGCATTGGGTTGGGGAAATATGGCCGTACTGGCAAACGTAAGAACCCCGCTTTAACATGCTCTGGAAGTCTCGGGCAACTGAACGTGAGAATAAACGAGTCGGATTTTACTAGGTCCCCATCGACTCGCCTCATAATATTCTGCACGTCAACAATACCTTCGTCAGCCCACTCAGATTTCAACTCGTCTGTGGAGATATCCACCAAGTCCCTACATGTCACAACACCCTTACTATAGTTGAGTGTGGAGTGGAGCTCGGTCTCGATAGCGTACTCTCCGAGACAGGGTGCTTTCCGAAGAGAAGCGACTTGACGGGAACTAGAAGTCTCAACTAAGAGAGTACCATTGCGCAGTCGCTTAACAGATTTCAGTGTACCTGCAATTCCTTCAAGACCCTTGTGGATGTAAAAGGGAGAAACCCTCTCAAAGCTACCCTCCTTTCGTTTAATAATCAAAAACACATTCTGATTATCAGCATGTGCTCTGTTACAACAGTCTGATAAATCTCTAGCAACACCAGGAGCTGGAGGACTCGAAGCACGAAGTCGCTTTTTCGAAGGGGTGTGTTTGCCTACCAGCGGCCCACCCAATCCACTGGTAGGGGGAAATGTAGAAGTCGAAGGGTCCATTGCGGTCCCACGAGCAGCTAGGGAACTAAAGGTCCGCTCAGACAGAGCCCCGCGTGCCTGAGTAAGCCGTATACAACTGGGGTGCGGCAGGTGCCCCAGAGGTTGCCCGCTTGCGACTGTTCCACCTCAACAGCCATGCATCTCGTAGGCGCGGAGCACACCGGAAGATTGAGGGGTTTGCATAGAGGTTTGTTCCATCCTCGCGATCCGGGCGGCCAAGCCAAGATCCCCATTCCCTGAGACACACAACATTCCACCGCCGCGCCGCACGGTGGTCGCTGAAGTGTACTCAGAGCTTACGGTGACGGGGGACAGGTGGCGCTTACCAGTCCCCAGCTCAGGAACCCCGGGGTCGCCAAGCCCGTACCCAGCAAATGAATGCTGAGCCCCTGGGGGCAAAATTTTCGGTCGAGGGAAAATTTGAGGAAATGGAAAAGATCCAAAAAAGAGCAACGCGTTTCGTTACAGGTTCATTTAGTTAGTGCGAAAGCATCACAGAAATGATCAGCCAAGAGCGACGGCAGATGCTACAAGAGCATACGTTCCCGCAAGAGTCAACCAATATGTTACTTCCTCCTTCGTATATCTCGTGAAAACATCATGAAAGTAAGATGAGAAAGATTTGAGCTCACTCGGAGGCTTACCAACAATAGTTCTACCCGTGAACATTCGCGGCTGGAGCAGGAAAAGGGGAGAAGGGTACGGAAAAAGGCAGTGGTACTGAAAGTACCCTCTGCCACACACTATAAGGTAGCTTGTGGAATATAGACACGTGTAGCAACTCGCTTTTGAGTGCAGCAGCTGCGTTCATGTGCCGCGTTCCATCACCAACAAACTGTTAATGACCGCATCATTGCTGATTTGGAGGAAATGAATTTTACAGAATATGAAGGAACTTGAGGAGATATCATGTTCCTGAGGGAGCTGATCGACAATCGATAAAATGGTACTAAGGATTTGGTGAATCCAGTATGAGCTGTTTTGCCACACTGCAAATCGAAAAATAAGGAGTGAGCTCAGAGTTCTATCGATCTCGGCCCTCGTTGAGGATCTTTGTCTGGATACTTTTGCAGGTATGTCGGTGGCGCCATCGATGGGTACAAAAGCCGCGAAGCAAGGTTTTGGCGTGGTGCGTGGAGTGAATTGACCAGGAGCGCGAGAAGTTTGGAGTTCTGAATGGTACACGAGAAAACGAATCGGCTCCTGTGAGGGCGCCGAGCCTGGTTTTGACTGTCGGTTATCACCTGCCCTGCGAAGCGGTTTCCGCAAGTGGGAAACACACCAGCGACTTGGAGGTAAATGTAAACGTCGTGTGACAGGGGCCTTCCGTCGGGTAGAACGCTCGCCGGGTGCAAGTCTTTCGATTTGACGCCACTTCGGCGACTTGCGCGTCGATGGGGATGAAATGATAGTGATTAGGACAACACAACACCCAATCACTGAGCGGAGAAAATCTCCGACCCAGCCGGGGATCGAACCCGGGCCCTTAGAATTGACAGTCTGTCGAGCTGACCACTTTTTTTTTTGCATGCAATAATCTTTGTCGAACAAACTAACAGTATATATATATATATATATATATATATATATATATATATATATATATATATATACAATGCAACAGTTCTTCCAGGTACAATTTAAACATATAAAAATGATTGTTAGTTTAACAAAAATATTAGAAAAACATTAAATACAACAAAATATAACATATCTTTTTTTGTGCTTACAAGGGAACCTCCCCATCGCACCCCCCTCAGATTTAGTTATAAGTTGGCACAGTGGATAGGCCTTGAAAAACTAAAAACAGATCAATTGAGAAAACAAGAAGAAGTTGTGTGGAACTGTGAAAAAATAAGCAAAAATATACAAACTGAGTAGTTCATGGGAAGATATGCAACGTCAAGGACACTGGCAACGCAGGAGCGCCATGGTCTCGTGGTAACGTGAGCAGCTGCGGAACGAAAGGTCCTTGGTTCAGATCTTCCATCGTACGTAAAGTTTAATTTTTTATTTCCAGTTTTTGTGACAAACTCTTATGTTTTCATCAATTTTTTGGGAGTGATTATCACATCCACAAGAAAACCTAAATCGGGCAAGGTAGAACAATCTTTTTACCCCTTCGCCAAGTGTACAAGTTAGGTGGGTCGACAACATATTCCTGTCATGTGACGCACATGCCGTCACCAGTGTCGTATAGAATGTTGTGTCTAGACAAGACAGCCTAGACACAATGAGAGGAAGCCGAAATGCACGCTGTAAGCTCACGCAGGATGGCGTGAGGTCTGAAACAGGATACGTAATGAATGCTATAAAGAGAAGTACGTAGCTTCTGGAATACTTAACTTTAATCCATCATTTGTATACATCGTTCTTGATGAGACATGCTTCATACGATAACTATCAATTGCTATGCCGCCTTGCTAGGTCGCAGCCATTGACTTAGCTGAAGGCTATTCTATCTTCTCTGCAAATAAACGAGGCTTCGTCAGTGTTGCATCGCTAGCTAAGTCGTCCGTACAACTGGGGCGAGTGCTAGTAAGTCTCTTGAGACCTGCCGTGTGGTGGCGCTCGGTCTGCGATCACTGACAGTGGCGACACGCGGGTCCGACATGTACTAATGAACCGCGGCCGATTTAAAGCTACCACCTAGCAAGTGTGGTGTCTGGCGGTGACACCACATTCCTCCCCCGCAAATCGGCGAACGGTTGTGTTATAAGGCTTCCGCCCGCCGTGGGGAGGACCCCATGTTGACGTATGCGATGAGGTGGGAAGCCTAACAACAGGCGAGGCTGTGCCACCCGCACCCTGCCATTCGGTCCGAGGGGAGCTAGGAAACGCCTGAAAACCTAGTCCAGGGTGCACGCCAACATGCGGTGTATGCGCCCGTAGAGAGACAGGAGGGGCCGAAGGGTCGACCTCCATCGCGTTGGGGTACCCGACGCGCGAAGACGCCATGTGGTCCGGAGCGGGCAAGAGTTCCATGGCGGAGGACTGCTGGTCACGGGAAGCGATCGGCGGCGCGTGACCCAGGGAGGCGTTTGGCGGCTGCAGCGACGCGTCCACTGCGGGCGGCGTCGGCGGCAGAACAGGCGGCGGCGGCGGCGGCGCGTCGCCATGGGGCAAAATGGAAGGCAGCGTCGGTAACACCTGGGGATGAGGCGAGCCAGTAGGTGGGTCCCCAGGGCGCTGACCGGACGGCACCGTCGCTGAAAGCAGACGGGGAGCGGCAGAACCCAGGCGACGACAGAGGCGCAGCTGATTGAGATGCCGACGCACCTCACCAGAGGCCCCCAAAACCAAATACATCGTGCGGCCGAGGCAGTGAAGAATGCGCTCTGCGAGCCAACGCCGTGAACCGCGATAGTTGCGATAGAATACAACGTCGCCTGGAGCTAAAGCAGGAGTCTGCCGCTGCACAGGAACCTGATGCGGCGGATGCAGCAAAGACCTCAAGGTTCGATGAGGACGACCGTGGAGCAACTCAGCCGGCGAGCGAAAGCCTTATAACACAACCGTTCGCCGATTTGCGGGGGAGGAATGTGGTGTCACCGCCAGACACCACACTTGCTAGGTGGTAGCTTTAAATCGGCCGCGGTCCATTAGTACATGTCGGACCCGCGTGTCGCCACTGTCAGTGATGGCAGACCGAGCGCCACCACACGGCAGGTCTCGAGAGACTTACTAGCACTCGCCCCAGTTGTACGGACGACTTAGCTAGCAATATAACAAGAGGCGACGAGGCTTAAAAGAGGATTTCGCGTTCGTATTGCTCTAATTTACTTGTGTCATGGCTTCGCCACAATCTCCAGATGTACTGTCCGAATTTTATCGCTTGCAGAATCAGCAGACGCAGGCGTTATTGGATGCCCTTGGACAGCTCGTCCAGGGTCAACGTGCAATGCAAACCGATGCGGCAGCCGCCGCTTCACCGCTACCGCAGCCACAACATGCTGTTGCACCCCCGTTTCGGCACTACGATGCGGAGGTGGAAACCTGGACGGAGTGGTCACGCCAGTTTGGATTTCATCTCGCCGCCTACAGAATTCAAGGTAACGAGCGGCAGCCTCATTTATTGGCGTGTGTAGGGGTGCAAACGTACCGTGTGATAGTGAAATTATTTCCCCGACGCGACGTAGCAACTCTGTCCTACGAAGAAATTTTGTCTGCTTTAGATGCCTATTTCAAGGAATCAGTTAATGTAGTTGCAAAACGGTATACGTTCTTTCGTACAAAACGCACGGCCGGTCAAACTAATCGGGAGTGGGTTGCAACTTTGCAAGGCCTTACTAGGGATTGTGCTTTTGAGTGTGAATGTGGACTCCCTTATTCAGATACTATGGTACGTGATGCAATTGCACAGATCATTTCTGATGTTCGTATACGGGAGCAAATTTTGAAACTAGTCAATCCCTCCCTTCAACATAGAATATATCAGATGTGTTTTCCTGTGGAGGAATCGGTTGACCTATGACCTTGCGATCAAATGTTTTCGGTTCCCATTGGAGAGGCACGTCCTTTCGTCTACTAATCGCACGGTCTTGCGATGCGGTCGCAAAACACACACTAAATTTATTACAGTGAACAAAGACGTCAATGAACGAACGGACAGATAATAACTATGCAAAAATAAAGAAGATAAAATTTTCACTCCAGGGAAGACTTGAACCAAGGACCTCCCACTCAGCAGCTGCTCACACTACCACGGACCACGACGCTCCTTAGATCACTACTTTCATTATGTTGCCTATCTGACCCGTGGACTACTCAGTTTGCATATTTTGCTTATTTTTTCACAGTTCCATACAACTTCTTCCTGTATCTCAATTGATCTGTGTTCAGTTTATCAAGGCCTATCCACTGTGCCAACTTATAACTAAATCTGAGGGGGGTGCGACGGGGAGGTTCCCTTGTTAGCAAGAGGGTAGTGAAATGTCTGGGGCAACAACAAGAGATCTGGAGTAACCGTCTTTGGCGGGGCACGGAGGTAAAAGCCCACGATTCGTTGGATGAGGAGCCAAACTTTTCGTTTTAGGGGGAACGTAAGACGGTGCTCGTCGGTGTATTCGAGCTGACACTCAGGGCAGAGTGGGGAGGTGGCCAGTCCTATGCGATAACGTCGACTATTAGCCGGGAATTTGCCATAGACTGAAACATATCAGAGTGTAGACACAGACGACGGTAAAAAGGGTGCATGCACACCCCCAAACGGTTCGCCAGTTAATGTCAGTGTGCTGAAGCACCATGAGGTCGCAAGGGTTGAACAGTATAAAAAAACGATAATAGTCTTTTGTACGGGGAGGACGGGTGACTGGAAGATCGGCCCTAACGTAGCTGAGTTCTATGAAACAATTGGCGACATGGTGCAATACTGGAGAAATAGGTGCCACGTTGATCGGTGGACCGAGAGAAGCTGGTCGGAGGATATCTAAGACCACTCATATACCAGGGGCGTCTAGGAGATTATTTGGCCAGTTCGACACTAGTGAAGGTGGTCCGGTCTCTCGCACGCTTAAGGAGTGTAAGGACGACAGCCATCCCGTGCAAGTTAAGTAACCTACACGTATGTACTTCCCTCTCGTTCTTCCCATTCCCCCCGCCCCCTCCCAGATGGGGTTTATGCAGCCATCACTCATAATTAATAGCAGCTATTTATAAGTCATTTGCTTAACATCTGATCAGTGGATTTTGGCTACCTGTAGCTGCTTTTTCAGTGACTGTTAATTGTTTTTAAAATTCTGAGCTTTGTGTGAGTACTGAGTAAAAGTGGATTCATAATAAATGGCAGCTGTTTAAAAATCATTTGCTGAATATCTGATCAGGGAACTTTGATTAACTGTAGCTAACTATTCAGTGACTTGTTGTGAGATTCAGTGACTGTTACTTTTTTTCAAAATTCTGTACCTTAGCTGTCTACTGAGTGACAGTGGCTTTATAATTAATGGCAACTGTTTAAAGGTCATTTAGTTTTTAAAAAATTGCCCCGTTAATTTTGCTAACTGTAGTTTACTTTTCGTGTATAATTAATGGCTGTTGGCTCATAATTAGTGGCAGCTGTTTGAAAGTCTTTTTTCCAAAGTCTGTTCACTCAATTTTATTGTTGACTTTTTTTAAAACTCGTTTGACTTAATAAAGGCAATTTATGTGTTAAAGATGATGAACACTGAATCATCACTTAACTTTTCCGATCTGAAATGCCGTGGTCCATACATAAAACTCTCCCCTGACGTTTCGCCTTCGACTGCGGGAGGCATCCTCCGAGGACAACTGGCGAACTGCAACGAGAGCGCGAGTGAGCGCCGTATATATAACAGAACTGTTATACAAAGATGGGCTCATTTCCCCTCGGCACAAACGTGTTACCGTTTCTCGACCTGACCTGCTTGCTTACTTTTCTACACACATCACCAGACTCTAGGATTACAAGGACACATGATTTTCGCATGGTTTTCCATAATATTATACCATTTACGCTATACATCTCGATATCAAGCACACAGCGGTATCCTACCGATCACTCACACAACGTAACTTCGAAGATATGGACTGGAAATTATATCTCTACTAACCCGAAACTTTAGCGAAGTGGAGCATGCTGTTAACAACTGAGTAACTAGAAACTCACCCCGTCTGCGGAGGCTTTTACGTGAGAACTCGAAAAAAATAATGAAAACTGATATTTCCACTCGTGAATACCGATGTCGGTGATGTAACAGATTCCAAATCATCCCTATAATTTACAAAGTCAAATAAGGTGTTTCTGATGTCTAGAGAACCAGCAAACGTGTCTTCCATCTGTCTTTCACCTGCTAGATGCACACCCACGATCGATGTTCTCTCAACTAAATGAAGACGTGAAATATGAAGAAGCAGTCAACCGACCAATTTACATGGGAGGGGATAATGGCCCAGTGCAAACACATGTCCATGCTGAATCTTCTCGGATTTCCACGCAATCATGAAAGCTACCCAACACATATTAAGTATCGGCTCGCTATTTGGCCGTCTAGAGGACAACATGTTTAAGTCAGCTACATTCCTACACTCCCATCAGACTTCTCCATTCGGACAGCTCTTGCCGTTAACGGGAAACGTGAATCATTATTGCCACAGGACACCGGCTCTGCACGCCAAACACCCCTAGACAGATTTATCCTAGGCAGTCGGTCACATATATATTTTATCGCTATACTTACAATTCAATGCTATGATCGCGGTCTCAATTGAACAACATTCGACAATGAGCGAAGTATCGGAAATACAGTCTTTTGACGGTTGTGGCTCTGGAAATAGAAATATCTGTACCATTCTTATGACTTGACATTCTCTTCCCTTTGCTATCACAGTATTCCACGTCAAATCCATACCTTCCTTACGACTGGACATAGTCATCTCCTTTCCACATGTCAGAACACAAACACATGGTTTACAAGCCTGATGTTAAAGGCGAACCTATCACGCAGTCCCTACTACCAAGTATAACACTTCGCCGGCAATACAAAATAGTACTGACCGAGAATCAAGGATGGGTGGTTGTGTCTTATAATTTTTTCTTGCGAGTGGTACCACCGTGTCTTAGAAAGAGAGGCGTAATCGTCTTAGAAACCAACAGATATTAAAAAACACAACCACATTACCACCACAAGCGGTCTTGGTTCTACAGGTGCATACAAATATCCATGTTAAAATCTATAATGGCTTTATAAATTTACGTATGGCATTACCTCTGAATGAAGTGGTTTTTTCCAGACTAATACCGTGACACTGAATATAGACGGTGATCGCCAGAGTGTATAGTATCAGACCACCAGTGCAGTTACACGTCGCCGACGGTGCAACATCGTAAAAAATTACCGAATTTTGAAAGTGATTCGTATAAGTAGTGTGGTATAAAACTGATAATTGCAACTCCCTAACACATGCGCCGCTAGATATTTCTGCTGTATTTGTAACGCATTCTCTCTCGATGCCATGTCAGAGGTTCAGTGATATATTGACTGGTTTGTAGGCGATGGTTGATTGAGAAGGATCACAAACAGTAGTAGATGGTGTGCTGATTGAGGTCGTAAGAAATGTATACCAGCTTCTCAGATCTCTAATGCTACGCTTTCGGTAGAAATGCCGTCTGGGATTTGGAATAAAGTCTTTCCATTCAACCATATACCTGCGTTGGATCCTATGGAGATGCCCTTTAATAATTACAGCCACTAGTGAATCATATTTCTGGTACTCTCATATCTCGAAACGAGTCACCTTTCTCGAACCTATCTGCTACAGTAAAATTCCAACTTGGTTATAGGTAGTCCCTATGCATCTCGCAACTGCCGCTCAGACTCTGTACTACCATCCCTGCAACTTAGCGCATGTGATCTTTCCAATGTAAGTTGGAACTGAGTAGAAGTCGGAGAAAAATCTACCACCTTTTGCAACCCATGTAGAAACAGGCTAAGCTGAGTTACTGGGACAGGACAGTGTTTTAACCATTCGATTGAAACGGGAACTGGGAGAAGGACGAGGATTTTGCTAGTACACTGTGGTGTGCCCCCAAACTACATAGGGCAATGTGTAGGCGACGAGACGCTGCACCCCCAGATGTTCTGAAGAGAATCGTTCGACGTGACAGAAACTTGATGACTCTCTCCCCAAAGAAAGAGCTGGGCTTTCTTGCACAAGTTATTCAAATGAGCCGCTAATTGGGCGAAATTAGGAACAAACGTCCGAAAGAAATTCATCATTCGAATAAAACTGGCCACTCCCTTCTTGCTCTTGGGGGCGCGGGAGTCATACAAGGAACGTGTCTGCTCCTGGTCGATGCTCACCTCTTGAGCCGTAACCAAGTGACAAAACAAGGGTATAGAAGGGCAAGCCAACATAATCTTAGAAAGATTGACAGTAAGGCTGGCTTCCCTAAGTAACAAAACGTCTTTGAAGTTGTCCAAATGCTCTGCGAACGTTGCACTATAAACCACCACGGCATCAAGATAGTTATAAACGGATTTGAACACAAGACCTATCAAAACATGGTTCAAAAGTCGATACAACACGGCCGCGCCCATAAACAGTCCAACAGGAACCTGATAGAACTTTTAAAGTTTTCTGGTTTGGAATCTTTGGTCAAGGTTACATGGTAACAGACTTCATTGAGGTCCAGTACAGAGAACCAACAGGCACCCACCAACCAGGCGAAGCACTTTTGAAGTTTGGGCAATGGAACTGATTCCAAAACAACATTCTGGTTGAGTGCCCTATGACTGACAACTGGTCGGTAATCGCCACTCTATCCTGTAGGAACGAGAAAAATGTGTGAAGCATAGGAAGAACTGGAAGGCCTAATGACGCCATCCTGGAACTTGTTATAAATTAGCCTGTGCAAAATCTGCATCTTGGATGGGGACAATGTGTATGGCGCCTGACGAGCAGGAATATGATCTACCAAGCAAATCTTATATCTAATCTTACGAGTGATGCCTAATTTATTGGTGAGGACGTTGGGAAAACATACTCAACAGTTGCCTAGCCTCGCCATGTTCCAAATGATCAACGGCAAACTGAGAAGACTCCGACTGCACATTGCTTATCGTTTGAGAGAGCCGACATTGAACACAATGCTATCCATTCATTAAGATAAAATCTGAAGTTAAAGGCGCGACTTTGAGAATCAAGAACCAGATCGGTACACTCTATAAAATCATAGCCTAGTGTCAAGTTAACTGAGAAATTCTTAGCAATTACAAAGTTGACAGACTATATAATATCCAGTATGCCTAACTTGCCCCCAACTCCCCTACTAGAGGTAATTCTTTTCCATTAACCACACGACATCTCTGGGAGGGCAGGCATAGAGGAGACATTCTACATACATTCCCAAATTCGGGGTATCAATTATAATCAAGTAGTGAAACAGAACTCCCAGAATTCAACAGAGCGCATACGGCCTCATTATTCAAGTGGGCATACACATAAGAATGCATTAGATTTCGCACTGCTCTAATGTGGGAGCAATTGTTAACAGGAAGACAGGAAACTCTTCCCACCGGTATCCTATGGCGTCAGATATGGCCACACAAAATGTCTACTACCATCATACCTGAAACAGATCTTAGGTTTAACCTTACTGACTGCAAAGCCTGCAGCATCCTGCTGGTTGCCCTGAGATGGAGTGACTAGGCAGTTACTCACCTCCCATTCTTCCATCTCGGCAACCAAAATATCTAATTTCACAAAGGTGGTAGGTTTCCTAGAAAGAGCTACATGTAACTGGTCCTCAGGCTTCATGCCTCCTAATATGATTTTAACCACATCACCTTCAACTACTTGCAACCCCAGAGCTAGCACAGCAGTGCGGATTTCATCAGTGTATTTAAGCAAGGTCTCGTGACCGGTACTGCACACGCCAAAAATGCTTGCATTCCAACTCAAGCCTAATCCTGGGTGACAATTTCATTTGAATAATGCACTGTCTCAAATCACAATGGGATCCTTCACTCCTCATAATTTCAGAGAAAATTCTGCTTGAAATCCCACGGTTTACCACATAAAGAAGCTGAAGATCAGTGTGAAATGCACAGTGCATCAGCTTGAATTTCAAAACGAACCGCTAATCACAACACAAAGTCAACCTGCTCGATACAAAGCTCGTTAATCCCTTGTAGAACGTGCAAAATGGAATTCGGTAACCCAGAAAAAGCATTAGAGGTGATCACATTTACTGCTAGCTTGGTTTCCTGCTTACTCTCCTGATGGCTCGGATTATCACCTACACCATCTGTAGCTCCATAAATTGACTAATTAAGCTATCAACGGCAGCACTTTCCGAGGTTTTCAGGGATGCCTGCTTTAAATCGCCAAGGAGATTCACCCACTGTGTTGCCCGCACTTGAATCTTATACACTAGTTTGAGCATGGGCTTTCTATCCCGCAAGATGATCTCGCCAAGGCAACTGAACCATTACTGAGCACAGCACCTACCTCACTAGCTAAGCAGAGGCTAAGGTCCGTACAGACTAGCAGCCAATTCAGGCACTGCGCCCTCTTCCATTTCCTGCCTAATTTGTAATTTGTACAAAAGGTGGTCTTTCTTAAGGCAGCCTATCCCTGGGCACGGCCTGGCTTCCATGTTGACGATTGTTACCTGGGAAGCACTGTGTAATTAAAGAAATACAGTTTATAATTAACGAAGGGAAGGTAGTAACAGAACGTTGTTGGAAGAAGGGAAATGATGGCCACTCCCCGCTTCTGAGTGTATCTGAAAAGGGAAAATAAGCGTGCTCTGGGCTACCAGTTGATAGCTAGCAATTCTGGTGGGAAGATCTGGGAGCGGGTCACCCTAATGGAAGGACTGGGGCCTCACATAACTGATTCAGTGTTGATCATAGAATGAAGGCTCTCACGGTAGATGTTGTCATCACTTAACATTTTTTAATGGCTCTGAGCACTATGGGACTCAACTGCTGTGGTCATAAGTCCCCTAGAACTTAGAACTACTTAAACCTAACTAACCTAAGGACAGCACACAACACCCAGCCATCACGAGGCAGAGAAAATCCCTGACCCCGCCGGGAATCGAACCCGGGAACCCGGGCGTGGGAAGCGAGAACGCTACCGCACGACCATGAGATGCGGGCACTTAACATTTCCGGGCTGAGATGCCGTGGTCCATACACCAACCCAAGGGGAAAGTGTTCTTACCATTTATCAGTAAGGTCACTGATCGCATTGGAAAAATTTTAAGCAAGTACGATGAGGAAACTGTTTCCAGACCCACCACGAAAATAAAAGAATGTTTAAGATCCTCAAAGGATAAACGACATCCTCTAGTTACAGCAGCGCTCTATAAAATTCCGTGGAGTTGTGGAAAGGTCTATATAGGCACAACAAAAAGAAGCATCAACACCTGTCTGGGTGAACATAAAAGGAACTGTCGCCTCTGACATATTGATAAATCGGCTGTAGCGGAACATGTGTTTCAGGAAGGTGATCATGAAATAAAGTTTAGTGAGACGACCGTCATAGCAAAGACGTCGCATTATTATGTGTGAATGTACAGAGAGACCATTGAGATTGCTAAACACTGGAATAATATTAACAGAAAAGATGAAGGCATTAAGCTGGATAAGATATGAATGTCAACATTGCAGCAACAGTGTCCACTGAGGACACTCTGGTCACACGTTGGGAATTGGTGACTACCCGACCACCTGGGAAATATCTAGTGCCACGAGTATACCTATGGTGCATGTGCTTATGCTGTCTGTCTTCATGGTACATGTACGAATGAAGTAAAAGGGACGATTTTTTATGGTGCAGGATACGAATGGTATGTTTACTACATCGACACAGTATGAGGTGATATACTGCTGGGTTGGAGATCGGTTTCACGCTCTAATATTCAAGCTCCCGTCCTCAGTGGGAGAGCACTGTAATTGACTAAGAGTGTTTCTGTATTTGACGTTACATAGGGGCACTTTGCAGGGTTTAATTGTCAGTGCAATATGGCGATCTGTGTGAAATTGTTTTATGCCACTGAAAGTCTCATCTGCAGAAAGAAAGGAAAGACAGACGGTGCTTCCACATTGGTGGCATCAGTAATTGGGTGGGTGAATTCGATAAGAATCAGTCATAATGCTCCATTCATTCACAAGACATCCTTTGTGCTGGGATATAGAGTCTCTACATAGCAGTGAGAACGTTTGCATATGTTGAAAGCAGGAATGGTAGCACGCAATAGATGGGGTTCCACGTTAGGATCGTGAAGAATGCTTTCGACGTTATTCCGTGCTGTTTTCGCAAACAGGTTCTGTTAGGGCAAGAATTTCCATGCAGCCAAGTTGAGAGATCATGAAAGCTCCTACAAAAGCGAGCGTTAACTATTTCTGGGACACTATACAATTTGTGAGAGGTCGACTTGGTTTTTATTTTACATAGCCATGTGATATCAGTATAACATTGAGAACCTTTTTAGATGCATTTGTGATGGTGAGTAGCTACGCACGCACATTTTGCGGCGATGAGTCAGCCACGCTGGGCAGGTAACCATGCATGGACGGCTAGACGCAGCTCAACTGTCTCGTTAGGATTGTGAGGAAGAGAAAGCAGCCTGTGCTTTTCTGGGAAGCAATGGAACAGATTTTTGCAGTTTCTGCAAGGGTGATTCTACTCTGCAATTACGTCTTCGCTCCCATTCTCAGTGGCAGAACAGCGTAATTGAGTAAGAGTCTTTCTATATTTGAGGATATTTAGGGCTCTTCTGCAGGGTTTAACGTCAGTGCAATATGGCAATCAGTAAATAATAGTTTTGGTGCTGAAACTCTTGTCTGCAGAAAACAATGGCGGACAGTTCTCCCACACTGGCTGCAGTTTGATGGGTAAATTCAGTGATGAATGGATTGTCCCAGTAGGATTGCAGTCGAACATATTTCTATAGTGCAACCTGTGACATCAGTATAACATTGCGAACCTTTTAGTTACTATGCAAACATCTCTCTCTGCACTGGACCCACACCACGGCTACGCATCATCGCGTCAGCAACGGGGCCTATGTGAACACGTATTTCGACAGGAATTTCTCACGTGTCAAGTATGAATGGGATGCTGGTGCCTCATGTGGGACCTGAACAGAGACCTGTGCATGGCTGGGCAGCTGACGGCCATGTTGTCTCTTTGCGGGGGCTGCTGGAGCATCCCGACTTCTGGGAGCGTTGGCGGTAGTGTCCTGTGCGGTCCAATGGATGGGGGGGGGGGGGGGGGTGAAGGCAGTGCGTGTGTACGCTGGGGCCTTTTTATTACGAGTTGTTCTTGTGTCTGTTGCATTATTTTGCTAGCAGGTTTGTAGGCTGTGCTATGCGTTATTTGGAGAATTTACGAGTAGTGAATGTGTCTGCAGAGCATTTTACGTATGTTGTTTTTACAATTTACGAGTTGTTTCCGTGTCTGTACTTCAGTGCACTGTGCACGGTGATTTATGAGTAGTTGATGACAGATCTGTACGCTGTGTGATGCATTATCTTGGTAATTTATGAGTTGTTTGCATGTCTGCACATCAGTGTAGTACATTATTTGCGAGTAGTTTGCAGGTCGGCAGACTCTGTATTGTGACCCCATGCACATCAGAGCGAGTGTTTTGTATCAGTGTAACAAATATACCATGTCAAATCTGTCCCTAAATAAATTATTCCAAAAATAAATAAAGTACACTCCTACCTTTCTCCAGCAGACGAGAACAGGCTGAGTCCTTTTTCCTCCACTGTCCCATGCCCCAGACTGCCATCTTGGATTATGTCACAGAAGGGACTACAGCGCCCTCTGGTGGCAGTACGTTGTACGAAGTCAGTTGGACTCTGGATCTTGTGGTGAACACACTTGATGCTGGCACTCTCTCTAATTGTTTAAATAAAGGGTGCATGCAAAATAAAGAATTATGTCCAGCAGAAGCTGAGTTCCTTTTCCCGCCATCCCCCCCCCCCCCCACTCTCTGCCGCCATCTTGGATTACGTCACGGGAGGGGCAATGGTGCCCTCTCCTGGCAGTAATGTGTACTAGGTCAGTTGGCCTCCGGACCCCGTGGCGAACACACTTGATGGTGGTACTGACTCTAATTGTTCAAATAAAGACTGAAAAAAAGACTTGTCCAGCACAGGCCATATCCTTTTCCCACCAGTTCCTAGGAAGAGGTGGCGGTTGGGTGACTTAGGTTAGTGGAGGTACCCCAAGTGCCCTTCTTTCCCGCCATTTTATTATATTAGTGGAGCTAGCCATTGTGTGTTGCATTGTCCTGATGGAATCTGAACTTCCCACCAGCGGGGGTGGCTGGGGGGCATATCACTTTTCCGCTAATTTCTGGGAGGGAGGGTGGAAAGGGAGGGGGGCTTATCATAGGGGGGAGAGGTTAATTAATTAATCAATTTAATTAAGTAGTCAATCAAACTGATAAGAGTGAGAGGAGCTATCCAGTAACTCAGGCCTGAAATTGTACATGTAGCAGCGAGGGGTGAGGTCTCCTGAGGGGGGAGGAGAGTGGGAGGGGGCAGGGGAGCAATAGGTTAAGTCCCTGTCAATCAAAAGGAAGGATCCTCTTAGCAGTACAATAGCTTAAGGACCTGTCAATTAAAGGAGAACAATAGGTTAAGGACCTGTCAATCAAAGGAGAACAATAGGTTAACTACCTGTCAATGAAAGGAGAACAAAAGGTTTGCCCCTGATGTATGCAACCCGCACTAACAAATGGGCTCGTATGAACTTTGCCCTATTTCTTCCATCCATCTGTTCAATACAATTTGAAGCAAGACACGTCTGACCAGGCAACATGTTTCCACTCATCAACAGTCCAATGTTGGTGTTGACGAGCTTAGGCTAGGTGTATAGCTTTGTGTCATCTAGGGCACACGAGTGGACCTTCAGCTCCGAGAGCCCATATCGATGATGTTTCGTTGAATGTTTTCTCACGCTGACACTAATTGATCGGCCAGCATTGAAATCTGCAACAATTTGTGGAAGGGTTGCACTACTGTCACATTGAACGATTCTCTTCTGTCGACAGTAGTCCTTTTCTTACAGGATCTTCTTCTGGCAGCAGCGATGTTGGAGATTTGATGTTTTACCGGATTTATGATATTCACGGTAAACTCATGATATGATCGTACGCGAAAATCCCCACTTCATCGTTACCTCAGAGATGTTGTGTACCATCATCGAGCACCGACTATAACACCATGTTTAAACTCACTTAAATGTTGATTACCTGTCATTGTAGCAGCAGTAACCGATCTAACGACTGCGTCAGACACTTGTTGTCTCATATATGTGTTGTGGACCACAGCGCTGTATTCTGCCTGTTTACAATTGTAAGTAGGCTGTTTAGGTTTTTTTATTGGTAACGCCACCTCTGTATGAAAATCACTGGCTGTGCTGTGTGCAGTCTGTGGCTGCTTTGCATTGTTGTAATACTCGCCATTGTAGTGTTAGGCAGCTGGCTGTGAACAGCGCGTAGCGTTGCACAGTTGGAGGTGAGCCGCCAGCAGTGGTGGATGTGGGGAGAGAGATGGCGGAGTTTTGAAATTTGTCATGAACTGCTATATTTATATATGATGATATCAAGGTAAATACATTGTTTGTTCTCTATTAATATCTTTCATTTGCTAACTATCCCTATCAGTAGTTAGTGCCTTCCATAGTTTGAATCTTTTATTTAGCTGGCAGTAGTGGCGCTCGCTGTATTGCAGTAGCTTGAGCAGCGAAGATTTTTGTGAGGTAAGTGATTTGTGAAAGGTATAGTTTAATGTTAGTCAGGGCCATTCTTTTGTAGGGAATTTTGAAAGTCAGATTGCGTTGCGCTAACAAAATATTGTGTGTCAGTTTAAGCACAATCATGTAGAATTGTTCAAAGGGGAAGTTTCACAATCTCTGTGTTTGAATACGCATGCCGGTACCAGTTTCTTTGGTGCTGCAGTGTACATAGACCATAGGGAATTTCTGCTCGATACTGGTAATCACGTGTTGAACTGAGTATCAGCCCGCCCCAGAAATACTGGTAGGGTTGGTCGTTGTTCGGTGACTGTTACTTCCTTTTAAAATTCTGTCCCTTCACTGTCTACTGAGTGACAGTGGTTTCACAATTAATGGCAGCTCTTTAAAGATCATTTACTTAAAAAAAACTGCTCAGTGAATTTTGTTGTTTTTAGTTAACTATTTTAAAATTTCTGTACTTTTGGCTCTGAGAACTATGGGACTTAACATCTATGGTCATCAGTCCCCTAGAACTTAGAACTACTTAAACCTAACTAACCTAAGGACAGCACACAACACCCAGTCATCACGAGACAGAGAAAATCCCTGACCCCGCCGGGAATCGAACCCAGGAAGTCTGTACTTTTGGTCTATAATTAATGGCTGTTGGCTCATAATTAATGGCAGCTGTTTATAAGTCTTTTTCTCTCAGGTCTGATCAGTCAATTTTACTGTTTATTGTTTTTAAAAGTCATTTGACTTTAATAAAGGCCATATATGTGTTAAAAATGATGTACTCTGCAGCAGTTATGTGGGGACGCCAGTCCTTCCATTAGGGTGATCTATCTCAAATCTTTCCACCCGAATTCGCAGTTATCAAGGACAACGATTAGGATTTAATGGCCTGTTAATGATGAAGACATTAGCGATGGAGCACACGCTTGTACTGGGGACTCATGAGGAAGAGATACAGCTCTGTTCTTTTAAAGAGACCTTCCCAACATTTGTGTTAGGGATTGAGCAGTACAATGGAAAATACACTCCTGGAAATTGAAATAAGAACACCGTGAATTCATTGTCCCAGGAAGGGGAAACTTTATTTACACATTCCTGGGGTCAGATACATCACATGATCACACTGACAGAACCACAGGCACATAGACACAGGTAACAGAGCATGCACAATGTCGGCACTAGTACAGTGTATATCCACCTTTCGCAGCAATGCAGGCTGCTATTCTCCCATGGAGACGATCGTAGAGATGCTGGATGTAGTCCTGTGGAACGGCTTGCCATGCCATTTCCACCTGGCGCCTCAGTTGGACCAGCGTTCGTGCTGGACGTGCAGACCGCGTGAGACGACGCTTCATCCAGTCCCAAACATGCTCAATGGGGGACAGATCCGGAGATCTTGCTGGCCAGGGTAGTTGACTTACACCTTCTAGAGCACGTTGGGTGGCACGGGATACATGCGGACGTGCATTGTCCTGTTGGAACAGCAAGTTCCCTTGCCGGTCTAGGAATGGTAGAACGATGGGTTCGATGACGGTTTGGATGTACCGTGCACTATTCAGTGTCCCCTCGACGATCACCAGTGGTGTACGGCCAGTGTAGGAGATCGCTCCCCACACCATGATGCCGGGTGTTGGCCCTGTGTGCCTCGGTCGTATGCAGTCCTGATTGTGGCGCTCACCTGCACGGCGCCAAACACGCATACGACCATCATTGGCACCAAGGCAGAAGCGACTCTCATCGCTGAAGACGACACGTCACCATTCGTCCCTCCATTCACGGCTGTCGCGACACCACTGGAGGCGGGCTGCTCGATGTTGGGGCGTGAGCGGAAGACGGCCTAACGGTGTGCGGGACCGTAGCCCAGCTTCATGGAGACGGTTGCGAATGGTCCTCGCCGATACCCCAGGAGCAACAGTGTCCCTAATTTGCTGGGAAGTGGCGGTGCGGTCCCCTACGGCACTGCGTAGGATCCTACGGTCTTGGCGTGCATCAGTGCGTCGCTGCGGTCCGGTCCCAGGTCGACGGGCACGTGCACCTTCCGCCGACCACTGGCGACAACATCGATGTACTGTGGAGACGTCACGCCCCACGTGTTGAGCAATTCGGCGGTACGTCCACCCGGCCTCCCGCATGCCCACTATACGCCCTCGCTCAAAGTCCGTCAACTGCACATACGGTTCACGTCCACGCTGTCGCGGCATGCTACCAGTGTTAAAGACTGCGATGGAGCTCCGTATGCCACGGCAAACTGGCTGACACTGACGGCGGCGGTGCACAAATGCTGCGCAACTAGCGCCATTCGACGGCCAACACCGCGGTTCCTGGTGTGTCCGCTGTGCCGTGCGTGTGATCATTGCTTGTACAGCCCTCTCGCAGTGTCCGGAGCAAGTATGGTGGGTCTGACACACCGGTGTCAATGTGTTCTTTTTCCCATTTCCAGGAGTGTATAAACCCGAATGGCCGGGAACAGATTTGAGTCTTCCGGAATGCGAGTTCGTTTTTTTACCACTACACTGTCTTGCTTGGTACAACACCTTTGGCTATGAAACAGTAACTAGTTAATGATAAATCAATTTCTGAATGCAGTGTAGGTGGGATACACTGTTGTGTTAGCATGGTCCATTGATATTCTTGTTCAGACATATTTGGGAGTCGTTGCTATGAAGCAAACAACTGGAAATTAGTAATATGTTGCCTAATAAACGTCGACTCTGCTGAGTAGCGTTTTCTGGGTAGTTGGTGACACTACTGCCACATCTAGCGATATTCATTCGTTTTTAGCCACTATTTGGTGGTTATTTGATTGCGATTACTGAACATGTGGGCTTCAGAAGAAGACTTCGCGTTTTTTTGCGCTGAGAAGGTGTACTCTCGATGGGATCTCAGGGTCCTGTTGTCGGCAGAGGGCAGTCAGTGAGTTTCATTATGAGAGGCGGACCTCCCTAGGGAGATGATCAGTTTTTTATGAATGTGAGGCTGTGGACTACTTCACTGGTTTGTGAGCAGAGCTGGCGTCTGACCTAGATGAGGACAGGGACATCGTGCCGCCAGTGCCATCCCCAGAGAATAATTGGGTGTGTCACTTTTGCCTTTTCTGCACGAACATCAAAGGCGCCACCTGGTCAGCGTGAGAAAAACAGATGCTTCTGCTCCAAAAGTTTAGTCATCCAGTGGATCTTAGTTGCCCCACCCTAACGTATGGCATGAAGAAGCTGACTCATTGAGGTACTGTCTGGTACCAACTTCCAGTTTGTTAATGTGTGTTTTGTACGTCAAGAGTGAGAAGGTTTTGCTGTTTCATCTGTGGTCCACCATCTGTTGCTGGCTGGTGCATGGTAATTGTTGTTGTGGAAAGTATCGCAACTGCAGTAGCATGAATCACTTTCTGAACAACTCGCTACTTGCTTACTTCGCAACACAACTTGTGATGCTCAGTTTCGTTATAATTTGCCACTATTGTTGTATCATAATCTCTGATTCCACTAGCTGCCCAGATGAGGAGATCTTGTTGCACTTTCTCCATGCAGTCTTCCTCACTTTTTGGTACCTCCCTAAACTGTTAGCGTCATTACGTAATTTGATTTAAGTTATAAGGTACTTTGTCCTCTGGTAATTTTTCGCTGATTAAAGGAAAAACATCTGTTCATCTCAATCTTTACTTAGATTTCAAGATTCTTTAACTTTTCTACTACTTTCCATGATTAGGTGACCACTAATAATAAATATAACCTGATGCAAACCAAGGGTTGTTATCCTGGCACTGACGAGACTATCGTTGTCCCCGTTGGCCAAACCAACGATCATTACTCAGTGGAGGTAAAGAACATTGAACTCACTTGTCTTGTTTGATTATAAATGCGTTTATTGACTAGGGAAAGCTGTGTCGATTTCCCTTAGGATTATAAATTTACTTTGTGTTGTTTCATGACTATTTGGCTTACAAGCATGTAGTACTCAGACATAATACTTAGAAACATTGCATACAAATGTCAATCATTAATAAAATTTCATATCGACTCTTATCCAGGATCCTACTTTGGTTCCATATGATATCTTGCAATTAGAAGTGCACAGCCAGTCAAAGGTTGGGGATGCAAAAAGTTGTAGCATCTATTTTTGTTTCATGTTGTAGCTTGTGCATTCATCTGCAGCTGCAGCATATGCTATCATGATGCGTGGGAACTACGTGTTGTAAATTTTTTGTTTCTTATATATGTACCTGTATTTTAGAGGATTTTATTGGTAAATTTTTCATCACGTGTGAAGATTCTTTGTATTATGTGTGAAGATATTTTTGTGCTAGGTATCATTCACATATTTTAAATCTATGATAGGGATAGTTCACTGTGTAACAGACTTTTTCATTTCTTTTATACATGGATAGAGCTGGTCGTGATCTAGAGTGGAATGGAAAGTTTTTAACAAGGAATATTCAGTGGAATCACAGGGAAGCATGTCACCATTCTCTGAGGTGGAGGCGTCAACAGCAGTTGCTTTGCCTGAAATCCAAAAAACGCACCTACGACAGAACAGGGCTAACCTACCGCGACTTTCAAAATACAGTCGACTATAGCGCAGAGCAGCTGAAATTTCGAAGATAGGGAAATGGGATAAGGTAAAGAACAAGCAAAGGCGGATAGAAAACAAGCAGAGGCAGACAGGAAAGAAGCACACGAGAGAGACAGGAAGCCCGAAGAAGATAGGATAAAAGCAGAAGTAGACAGGACTGAAGTGTGGGAGGACAAAGGTGGGTTAGGGAAGAGTTGGCTGCGTATGAAGATAATTCGATGGGCGACTGAATGCAGTGGATGAACAGCTGGGGAGGGTTTCAAAAGTAGTAGAAAGCAACCTGACCAGGCTGGCCCAGGCCGAGTCCAATTTAAAGAAAGTGGAGGAAACTAAGACTAACTTTCTACATCTTCCTCTGCCGTGCAGCCATGCTAACTGCTGTTCATCGGCGTCGAAGGCTGGAATTATAGCGAACACCCTGCAACAATCGTCGGGTGGGTCCCGGCTGGACGGCATTTCTTAGGTGATCTCGCCTTCTGTAACGCACAAGTATGCATCTGTCCTTGGACACCATGTCCATTCCTACATGCGGTTTGTTTTCTCTCGCCACGATGGCATGTACCAGCAGGACAATGCAACATGTCACACAGCTCACAGTATACCTGAGTGGTTCGAAGAGCAGCAGAATGAGTTTACGTTACTCCCCTAGCCAGCAAACTCCCCAGATTTAAACACAGTCGAGAATCAGTGGGACCACCTAAGCCGAGCTGTACCCGCCATGTACTTCAACCGAGAAACATAGCGCAATGGAGTCTGTATGGCTCAACATAAAATATGAGTTCATTACATTAATCAATAAAAGATTTACTTAACTTTGACACCTTTCTTTGCCACAGGAGTGATGGCTAATTCACAACTGTTATAGACCAACAAAACATCACTTGATACAGTAATTAACAAACTGTTCTCTTGAGGTAACATATTCAACATTTTCTGAAGTACAAGTTCATCCGAAACTTAAACAACTCGTTGGTCTTACATCAAGATGTCGACTCTTTCAGATGCAGTCATGAAGTGGGCTGAGCTCTCTCCCGCACGTATCAGAGCGGTCGGCGTTGCAGATGGCAGTTATTCAGGCTTTTGACAGGTGGTCACGTTAATGTGACTAGACAGTGTATTAAATGGCGAAGAGCCGACCTGCCAAGTCGTCCTCTCTTAGCTCGTATTCTCTACAGATGAAAGCAATTCATATACTAAAATAAGAAAGTTTGCACGAATCAGTATACGAAAATATCACTTCTGCCAAAACCCACCGTTGTACCTTGTCCACTGTGTTGTCAAGAGCGGCGCGGGATTAGCCGAGCGGTCTGGGGCGCTGCAGTCATGGACTGTGCGGCTGATCCCGGCGGAGGTTCGAGTCCTCCCTCGGGCATGGGTGTGTGTGTTTATCCTTAGGATAATTTAATTTAAGTAATGTGTAAGCTTAGGGACTGATGACCTTAGCAGTTAAGTCCCATATGATTTCACACACATTTGAACTTTTTTTTTTGGCAAGAAATCACGGTGTCTATTGCAATATTCTGTTATTTCTTGTCATTGCTCCTTATGGCATCCATATTCCTTGGAATTAAACGTGTAGATATTCTAGTGCGTTATTTGAGTGTATCTCCCTTACGCAAAAGACAGAAGATGATATAGCCCCTTGAAACCTTGCACACTCAATTGCAACATTACAGTGTTGTACGAGCAGTACTGAACAACTTTCGCAATGATGAGCTCAAATTGTTAAGCTAGGGTTGTTGAGATTTTACTTCTGGACCGTTTTCGCTCTATAACCTGTATAGTGTTATCCAGCGTTTTGATGTTGCTGCAGCTTGCAGTCCGAAAACTGGTGTAATGCAATTCCTACGCTATATCCTGTGCAGTCTCTTTATTTCTGAATAACTACTGCAGTCTACATCCATGTGAACCTGTTTACAATAAACAAGCCGTGGTCTCCCTCCACAATTTTTACCTCCCCATCCGCCTACCCAAATTTCCCTCCATTACCAAAATGACAATTCACTGATGCCTCCAACTGATCCTATCAACCGAGCCCTTGTTTATTCAAATTGTGCCATACATTTCTCTTCTCTCCAATTCTATTCAGAACCATGTTATTAGTTTTCCGATCTACCCATCCAATCTTCGGCGTTGTTCTGCAGCAGCACATTTCAAAAACTTGTATTCTCTTCCTGTATGAACTATTTATCTCCTAAGTTTCACTTCCATACAAGATTACACTCTATAAAAGATACCTTCAGAAAATACTTTTTAATATGTAACTTTATATTTGTTATTGACAAATATCCCTTAAACAGAAAAGCATCTTTTGCAACTGCCAATCTGCCCTTTATACACTCCTGGAAATGGGAAAAAGAACACATTGACACCGGTGTGTCAGACCCACCATACTTGCTCCGGACACTGCGAGAGGGCTGTACAAGCAATGATCACACGCACGGCACAGCGGACACACCAGGAACCGCGGTGTTGGCCGTCGAATGGCGCTAGCTGCGCAGCATTTGTGCACCGCCGCCGTCAGTGTCAGCCAGTTTGCCGTGGCATACGGAGCTCCATCGCAGTCTTTAACACTGGTAGCATGCCGCGACAGCGTGGACGTGAACCGTATGTGCAGTTGACGGACTTTGAGCGAGGGCGTATAGTGGGCATGCGGGAGGCCGGGTGGACGTAGCGCCGAATTGCTCAACACGTGGGGCGTGAGGTCTCCACAGTACATCGATGTTGTCGCCAGTGGTCGGCGGAAGGTGCACGTGCCCGTCGACCTGGGACCGGACCGCAGCGACGCACGGATGCACGCCAAGACCGTAGGATCCTACGCAGTGCCGTAGGGGACCGCACCGCCACTTCCCAGCAAATTAGGGACACTGTTGCTCCTGGGGTATCGGCGAGGACCATTCGCAACCGTCTCCATGAAGCTGGGCTACGGTCCCGCACACCGTTAGGCCGTCTTCCGCTCACGCCCCAACATCGTGCAGCCCGCCTCCAGTGGTGTCGCGACAGGCGTGAATGGAGGGACGAATGGAGACGTGTCGTCTTCATCGATGAGAGTCGCTTCTGCCTTGGTGCCAATGATGGTCGTATGCGTGTTTGGCGCCGTGCAGGTGAGCGCCACAATCAGGACTGCATACGACCGAGGCACACAGGGCCAACACCCGGCATCATGGTGTGGGGAGCGATCTCCTACACTGGCTGTACACCACTGGTGATCGTCCAGGGGACACCGAACAGTGCACGGTACATCCAAACCGTCATCGAACCCATCGTTCTACCATTCCTAGACCGGCAAGGGAACTTGCTGTTCCAACAGGACAATGCACGTCCGCATGTATCCCGTGCCACCCAACGTGCTCTAGAAGGTGTAAGTCAACTACCCTGGCCAGCAAGATCTCCGGATCTGTCCCCCATTGAGCATGTTTGGGACTGGATGAAGCGTCGTCTCACGCGGTCTGCACGTCCAGCACGAACGCTGGTCCAACTGAGGCGCCAGGTGGAAATGGCATGGCAAGCCGTTCCACAGGACTACATCCAGCATCTCTACGATCGTCTCCATGGGAGAATAGCAGCCTGCATTGCTGCGAAAGGTGGATATACACTGTACTAGTGCCGACATTGTGCATGCTCTGTTGCCTGTGTCTATGTGCCTGTGGTTCTGTCAGTGTGATCATGTGATGTATCTGACCCCAGGAATGTGTCAATAAAGTTTCCCCTTCCTGGGACAATGAATTCACGGTGTTCTTATTTCAATTTCCAGGAGTGTATCTACAATTTCTGCATCAACATCGTCAGTTATTTTGCTGCACAAATAGTAAAAACAATATTTTCTAACCTAATTCCCTCTGCGTCACCTGATTTAGTTGACTGCAATCCATTAGCCTTGATTTACTTTTTTTTATATTAACCTCGTAACTTCTTTTCAAGACACTATTGCGTCAAACTGATCTTCCAAAATCTTTTCTGTCTCTGACAAAATAACAATGTCACTGTCAAAATCTCATAATTTTTATTTCTTTTCCCTGAACTTCAGTCCGTTTTCTAAATTTATTACTGAACTTTCTTTCCTGCTTGCTTAATGTAAAGACTGAATAGAATGAGGGGTAGGAAGCCCTGTCTTAGCCTTTTCTCAACTACTTTTTCCATCTGCTCTCCTTGTATCCGGCTGTTATTGTATTATCGAAGAAAGAGTACGTAGTAGCTGCTTCCTTTGACTATAGTTTCAGATTTTAAATGGTACAGCTCAAAAAGTTGGTGCCCGTTGTTTTAGGCGAGGTTCCAGCGAATATTGTATAGGTGGCTCAGTGAGTTTCGGCTCGCAGGAGGTCGATGAGAGTGGCCTTTGTGGGGGCCCATTGTGCTTCCGTCACGAGCAGATGCGCTGCCGAACGGCGTGCGATGGTTGTTCCCTCCCCCTGGCGGTCCTCAATATGGCTCGTGCTGTGGTGACCGCAGTCCTCACACAATCTTGTAGGTGGCCTTGAACAGGTGTTGACGTCTCGTGTGAGTTCAGTGCAATTACAGCTCTAAAAGAGCGAGCAGACAATTTTTTGGCCTAGCGTACAGCTGACGTTGATCTGAATGGTCATATTTTTCTTGATACATTTTGTGCTGGTGATGGCGCACAGTACACAACTATTTGAAAGTAGTTCGTATTTCAGAAAATAATTATTTCTTTACTACCGGTGTCGATTATACAGGGTGTTTTAAAATTCGTGTTATACATTTCTGGAAGTTGTAAAAGCGGCTAAGTAGATCAAGTTTTACTTAGGAACCCATGTTCAGAAACGTCATCCAACAATGCTGCACCGCGTCAAAGTTATAGGCTCCCGCAACTGTAAATTTATGTGTATACGGGGTGACTCAGTGAAGATGTTACAAAGTTTCTGGGATCATGGAGGAGGATAAATATATCGATTTGTGTAGGGTTCCCTGTACAGGAAACGAACGAGTCGAAAGTTATAAGCGAAAACCGTTATGACACCACTGACAGTTGAATACATGTACTAATACTGTTGTTGCTAAGATTTTAGGGTCTGTAACTTTCTGAGGTGGCAGTATGGACCGAAACGAGAAAAAATGTCGTGCGAACATGAGCTCTAAAATCCATACCTGAGGAGCTATGAGCACTTGTTCGCCTTCACTGTTGTGAAACACATCTCTATTGGAGGAGCGCCTATAACTTTATCGCTCTGTAGCGTAGCTGGATGACGTTTCCGGACATGCCTTCCTATGCAAAACCTAATCTACTAAGTCCCCTCTACAACTTCTAGAAGTGTTTAACACCCTGTATAAGCATCTTCAGGTATCACAAAATTATTAACAGCATACCTGACAATGTTCTTACTGTGGTGTGAAATAAAATAAAAGTCACCTTGCGTCACTTCTGCCAACAGCGAAATACATTAAACAGTCAACAGTAAAATTTACTGACGCGGTTGAATCTTCGTAAACAGTCAGTATCAGGTTGCAACTTTACATGGCGTGTGCAGTCATTTTCCCGAGCTCCATCGCTGAACGCAACGGGAAGACTCCATAATATGTAGCACACTAGCAAGTACCCTCTACAGTGCAATTCACAGTGGTTTGCAGAGTACAGATGTAGATACAGATTTCGGTGTAATGTAGATGCGTGTCACTGAAGAACGTAACAGATGATGACATCAATAGTAGGCGTTTATCCAGCAGTAGGTGCCAGATGGATTACAGTGGTGAGAACGATGATGATGAGGATGTACTCACTGCAAAAAAAGGTGGACAGTGTGCGTTGATCTCAAAGGCGGCTGCACTAAAAAAATGATATTTTTGACGTAAGAAATACACTTTTTCACTGTCAGACTGATGATTTTCTTCATTCGATTGTATACAGGAATATGGGTTTTCAGACTCCGTACTTGGAAAAACACGATGTATTTCCTTTTTCTGTTTCCCCAGTCATGTTTCGACACCTATGGGTGATGTTCTATGGATCTCGATTTATTGCTCTAAAAGTACTGCACAAAGTTAGTGGTTGTTTTTCTATTTCAGACCTAAATATGTAACAATTAATTTTTTTTAATTTTTTTGATTTTTCGCCCGAAACTTCATTAATTGGGGCAGTGGATCTCTACAGGTTTATTTGCATTTACGCATTTATATGGTTTTATGGCACAGAATCTGCAAAGTACTCGGAATAATTTGCAGAGAGAGTTATGCATACTGAAAACACTTTTCCGAGAGTAGTAATGTCCTGTACTTAAATTGTGTATACTGTGTTGTATCATTGGCGTGTTTTGTTGTTTGGTCGCAGTTACACTCAAATTTTTTCACACCTTTAACGCTTCACCATCTTCTGGTATCGCACGTTTTCATACACAGAAGTAGACGGGAGAGAAAACTTACGTCGCTATACTCATCAACAGACGCCGTCTTATTGTTGCCGCTCACTTGTTTCTCGTACCCGTCCAGTGTGGCGCTGATTTTGAATATTTGGTGCAAGTTTTCATGGTGCGTCTGGTGGGAGAAAAACTTATTATTATGTCGTGTGTATGTGTGTGTGTGTGTGTGTGTGTGTGTGTGTGTGTGTATGAGAGACAGAAAGAGAAATGAGAGGAGGCGGGAGGAGGAGAGAATGGAGAGGTTGAGAAACAAGTGTTTTTGGATAAAAGAAGTTATTTGATGTACAATGATTTCATTGAGAAAGTGTCTTGGTGTAATTCGTTTGGTGTTGCTGAACAAAAATGACTGACAAGGCACAATGCGTCTTATGGACGTATTGGAATAATTAATGTCGGGTGATGGTTTTAAAGTAATTCACACGACACGAAAAACTTTGTGGAAATGCGTCGACTTACTAGAGGCTAGTTTAACCCAGGGAAGTATACAGAGTGACTGTGGCAGGCCGGCGGGGGAGTGGCGAAGGGAAGCGACAATAGGCAGCTTAGGGCAGCTCAAGCTCTGAGAAAGCGATAACGGGGCGCGGCCTCTGGCTGCCTTAAGATGGGTGACAGTGAGTCGGTGGTTGACCCCATGCTGGTGTACCGGGAAGCAGATGGAGAACTTGTATGCCTGTTGATAAATGTCCGTCATCCTGTTTTCAGTGAAACATGTGAGAAAGCCGCGCAAAGCTACAGTGGAGCGGTCAACAGAGATCTAAATATGCGTGTTCGTGACTATAGCGACTTCACGCTGAATTCACGGTCCGCAGAGCCTGAAGTAAATCAGGTGAAGAGCGACAGAATGAAATACGCTGGCCTCCGATGGGAACGTAGGACCAAGGAATTTGAAGAACATTCCTGGGAGTCAGAACTTGGTGTTTGTGCAGACGCTAACCTTGATGGGTGGCCTGGGAGGAGTAAAATAGCAGTCGTTCAGAGGAAGGGAAATTTTGTGGGAATTTGTTCACTTCCCAGAGCAGGCATTGGTTGGCGCTGGGAAGTGACGCATAAATAACGCGACTTGCGCTGCAATTGGCGTAAGTGATTTTGCTGGACAGGAAACCGAGGCGAAGAGTGGACTGGGAGAAGTCTCCATAGAGGTCTTCCGTTCCCAGCTTGCCTAGAGTGCAGACGTGGCGTTCTTTACTCAGCTTACCTGAGAAAGAGTGAGCATCTCTGCAGTTTAGGACTTAGCAAATGGAACGATTGAGCTTGGAGATAGGAAGTTTTGGTTCAGCTATGTACTGAGCAAGATAGCTAGGAGTGAATAGACGAGCGCAGCCTTGCAGCACCATGAGGTTGGCCGACGTCCGCACAACGACACCGCTCCGCCACCCTGAATTTGGTGATATGCGCCCACTCCGGCCACTGATTAATTTGCTGGATCATGTCGGCAAAGTTTCCATGAGTGTTTCATGGGCAGTGTATTGTAGAATTCTTCTTGCACTACGCATTATGCCTGGGTCAGTCGATAGGAATTACTTTTGATTTATCGCGCTTTACTCCAAGCAAACGCAATTTATTACCACTGCCTGTTAGGAGGGTCATGTAATGTGATGACTGAAAGTCGTGAGTTAAAATAAATCTGTGCTAATCGAGTGCATCTGTTTTCAATCAAGTAGTTGAAATCCCAAGTCACTTTCTTAATTAACTTTATGTTCAACATTTGCATCTGGTGTTCAATAGCTGAATATAACATCAATGTGCACCCCTTTTTAATTAAAAGGGATCAATTCTGAACCAATTAATGTCAACACTGCCACCGCAGTTCAATCAGGAGCAACAGGGCCTTATTACTTTCTTTGCGTTGTCTGACATTGCGGCAGTTTTGCACTCTCTGTTGATCTGTTAGTCAATTACCTGGGGTGAACACGCACAAAAACCAGTTAAGTGACGGGTGAGGTGTTACAAGATCCGTGTTTGTGAGCGCCATCTGGAGACTACTGCATGGAGCTGCGAGACACCAAGGGAGTAGTTGTACCTCCGTGGTGGTGACCTGATCCTGTACTACTTGGTAGAGATTATTGCTTTCTCTAAGGATCTTCAGATCTCTTTCAATATTATTTGGGTGGTGATTTACCTCTGTGGGACGATCTCTAAAGTGAACTGTCTGCTGTCACTTTTCAAGGCTCAGAGATGTTTAAATGCCTAGCTTTAAAAAGTTCCTGCAAGTTTGACTTACGTAGGGAGGTTTGCAAGGACTGATAGATTACAGCTTTGTTGATTTTGTCTGTGGAGGTGTTGTTGTTGGGATTTTTCTGTACTGTGTTCTTTGTGCGGTATGATATTTGTAATCCATCTTTCTTCAGAGTGTTCCCCACTCAATGAACAGCTTTGTTGCTGTATGTTACTGCACAGTCCAGTCATATTAATGTGACCACCGCCTATGTTCGATGTCAACGTGCAGTAGCCACTCGCAGGCGACAGTTGGCAGCACCAGCTGTGGGGAGTATATAAAGTATGTCGGTGGGATGCTCAAAACAGTACAGTTGTTGTCGTATACTGGAAACGGAGCGAGTTTTCTGACAGCCAAAAGGAAATGTTTTCTGGATTTCGGGCCAATGGTGAAAGCATTTCCGAAATGGCTAAGCTTGCAAATTGTTCGAGTGCTGCCGCAGTTAAAGAATACCGCGCATGGCAAAATGACACTATCCAAACAGGGCGCCGAGGCAAGTGTGGTGCACGGCTGGCCATAGATGTCAGGGGTGAATGACTGACGCAGAGATGTATACGGGCGAATAGACGTGCAGCTGGTGAGCAATTGACCACACTGATGAACTATGGGGCTGCCAACAGTGTCGCCTAAACGACCTATGATCGAACGTAGCTGGATACGGGCCTCCGTAGCAGGTGCGACAAATGCTGGAATTTACACGCTAGTACCACAACTGGACGTCCAGTGTATGGCGACAGGTGGCCTTTTCAGATGAATCACGTTTTGTGCTCCATCGGACAGATATGTATTGGCGTGTACGGCGTGAAACGTCGGAAAGGACACAACCTGCAACAACTGTCGGAAGGGTCAAGGCTGCAGGGCATTCCCTAGGGGATCTCGTCACTTTGGAAGTCACTGTGGGTCAACACAAGTATTCATCTATGCTTGCAGACCATTTCCATCCCTACATGCCATCTGTTTTTCGTGAGTGCGATGGCATCTACCAGCAGGACAATGCAACATGTCACACAGCACGCTGTGTGCGTGCATGGTTCGAAGAATACTTGAGTTTACCATACTCCCCTGGCAACCAAAATCCTCGAATTTGAACCCAGTCGCTCGCACCATGGATCCTCACCCAGGAAACTCAGCGCAGCTGGCCACAGACTGGTGTTGGCATGGCTCCACATCCCTGTCGACACCTTCCAGAGCCTAATTGACTATCTTCTTGTCCATCTCGCAGTGGTTCGCGCTTCGGGCTTTTGACAGGTCTCCTTAATGTGTCTGGACAGTGCATGTACTGTGTAGGCAACAGGAACTTCCAGCACCAACATGATTATCTTATATATACGGATATGTATACTGTTTCTTGCTACAAACATTGATGCATAAGAAAGCGTCATGAACGTCATAAGACTTGTCTTGTGTCTGGAGGACGGGAGGTAGCATAAGGACAGAGCCACACACAGAGCGACACAGCCTGTAGAAATTTCAACCTTACTTTATGGTATTAAAGACGCTCAGAAAACTTTGAAGTCGGTGTTCTTGAGAATTTTTGAGAGCTGATTGGAAAGTTCTTAAGGACTGATATTTAAATACTGAGTACTCACAGGGAGACTACACGGAAATCTATTTCTCGAATCTTTTTTAATGTTTATGGTACATTAAGTTCAGAAACATAATATCTGACAACCAAAGCTGACTGATGCAAGACTCAAAAATTCTCAAGCACATCGGCTTTGAAGTTTTCCAAGTGTCTTTAATCACCTAAGTTAAGGTAAGTTTTTCGACAGGCAGCGTGGCTGTATGGTAGAACACTCGCCTACCAACGTTGGGGCATGGGTTCGAGTCCCGACCAATACAAATTATTAAACAAAGGTGTACATTCTACAAAGATTTACAAGGGGTGAAAAGCATGTAAAGATTAAAAGAATTAATTTGCAATGTTTTTAATGCTAACAGTCGCTATAAACAATCTTTAACAAAAGATCGATCATAAAAATTTATATTTGCAATAAAAATTTTATTTCTGTGTGCAATATGTAATTAGAACTAAGAAAACGTCCATTTTCACAAAAATAACAACTGGGTGTGTGTTTATTAGCATACATTCGAAGAATTTTATTTTTAAATGAGGTAGGTATTAGAACTGAATGGAAAAAAAGAAAAAAAATTATCGAAATGAGACTCAAAACAGCGAACACTCGATTATCAGTCTTCAGTGCTATTATTTTTTCCCCTCTTTATGTGTTCTATACTTCACGGAAATGCACGTAGACCATGCACCTATGTTTGCTATGTTTATAAGTTTGCACCACAGCTCCCCCCCCCTCCCCCCCCCTTTCGAGGAAACGACAGAAATTTTTTGAGAGCCAACTCTTTTAATTTTAAACTGCGTAGGTAGCTACATTGTTATTAACTTAATTAACACAGTCATAAGCTAGCTTTTCGGTGAAAACGCCCTCATTCTGAGTGAGCTAATTTCACTGAGGTTGAGCCCTTCCAACTATCCCATTCACACTCGTATACTAGTTTTTTCTGTAATGTTGGTAGGTGCCAGCAATAAATAATATATACATTTTTTATTATCCATGAAAATGTTAATTGTATTGCCTATGTTAGTTTCCCAGGTCACATGCCATAATGGTGTATGATAAATGAATAAGATAAAGAGACATTAGTTTCGTATATCTCTTTTCGTTCATCCTCTCTATATGTCCAGACGATGTCTACATATCTTTCTGAACCCACGATACTACAGTATTGGGGCAAGGGTGATTCGGTCACACTCTGCATTGTTGCCACATGCGTCCAAGATTGTGGCGATAACGTCATCCAATATGTCAGTGTGTATACTTGGCAACAGTGTATGACATCATCCAAGATGGCGGCCATGATGTCATCCAAGATGGCGGAGTTTGGCGAAAAGTTTGAATATTGCCGAAAGATGGGTCACTTGGGCTACCTCCACTAACCTAGGTCATCTGACCGCCACCTCTTCCTAGGAACTGGCGTCAAATTTGAATTTTGGCGGTAAAGAAAGGTCAATTGGGCTGTCTCTACTAACCTAACAAAATAGTGGGAAAGAAAGGGCAGTTCCACTAACCTAAGTCACCTGACCTCCACCTCTTCCTAGGGGTTGGCGGGAAAAGGACCCAGCCTGGGCTGGGCTGCTGGAGAAAGGAAGGAGTGTACACTATTTATTTTGGAACAATTTATTTAGGGACAGATTTCGAAAGATAGTATATTTATTACACTGATACAAAACACACGCTCTGACATGCTTGGGGTCACGCCACACATCCTGCAGACCTGCAAACCACATGCTTGCTAATCATCAACTGTCAAAACCATGCACCAAATTTTTTTTAACGATTTGAGGCACTACAGCCATCCAGTGTGTTCCCCATAAGGCCCAGAGCCCAACTGATCTAGTACACAGTATCACCACCAAAGGGCGCTGTCATCCATTCTGTGACATAATGCAAGTTAGCGGCGATGTCGTCAGCTGATGACACAAGTACCATTATCCAAGATGACGAATTTTCGCGGGAAACAGTGTGTTCACTACGAGGTCTGGACCTAGTACACAGTACTGACACCAGAGACCACTGTCATCCATTCCATGACATAATCTAAGATGGTGGGGGCAAATGGCAGGAAACAGTGTGGTTGCCATGGGGTGCGGAGTCCAACTAACCTAGTACACAGTACTGCCACCAGAGGGTGCTGTCATCCATTCTGTGATGTAACCAAAAATGGCGGTCTGGGGTGGGAGAAAATGGCGGGAAAAGGCCTCTGCCTGTGCTGGACATAAGTCTTTATCTTGCAGGCAGTGTCTCCAACACAAGATCTAGAGTCCAACTGACCTAGCACACAGTACTGCCACCACAGGGTGCCTGCATCACTCCTGTGATATGATCCAAGATGGTGGTCTGGAGGGTGAAAATGGCATGAAAATGACGGAGCCTGCGCTGGGTTGCTGGAGAGAGTAAGGAAGGAGTGTACTTTATTTATTTTTGAACAATTTATTTAAGGATGGAGCATATTTACCATACTGACACAGAACACATACTCTACATGCTTGGGCTCATGCCACACAGCTAACAGACCAATAAACTACTCCTAAATAGCGCTCTGCAGACACATAAAAAACTCCTAAATCACCGAAATAATTTCAGTACAGACATGCAATCTCCTCCTAAATAATGCAGTACACAGATGTGGAGACACGAAATCAACTCGTAAACTGTCCAAATAGTGCAAAGCACAGCCTACAGACCTGCCCACAAAATAATGCAGCAGACACGCAATCAACATGCACAAGCACCATCTGCCACCCCCTGTCCAGTAGACTACACAGGGGGCTACCTGCATCCCCGTGAAGTGAAGCAGCGTTCATCTGTTTGCTGGTTCTCTGCACATGAGAAACACCTTATTTGACTATGTAAGTTATAGGGACGATTTGGAATGTGTTACATCACGGACATCAGTATTTGTGAGTGTAAATATCAGTTTCCCCTATGTGTTTCGCAGGATAGGAATTGTATGTTTACTACATCGACACTGTATGTGGTGATATATTGACGGGTCAGGGATCAGATTCACATTCTAATATTCAACCTTCTGTCCTTGGTGGGAGAGCAGTGTAACTGAGTACGAGTCTTTTTGTATTTGACGATATGTAGAACACTTTTCAGGTTTTAATTCTCGATGCAATATGGCAAATAGATTTTTACCGCTGAAAGTCTAGACTGCAGAAAGAAAAAGAAAAGGTAGACTCTGTTTCCACACTGACACCATCAGTAATTCGGCAGGTAAATTTGGTAAGTGCGAATCATAATGCTCGATTCATTCACAAGGCATTCTATTGTGCTGGGATACAGGTGTCTCTACATAGTGGAGCGAACGTTTGTGTATGTGTTGAAGGCAGGAAGGGTAACATGTGATGGAGGGGATGGCACCTTAGGTCCGCTAGTAAGACTGCATTCGATGTTATTCTGCGCTATTTTCGTAAACAGTTTCTGTTAGGGCAAGAATTTCTGTGCATACAAGCTGAGACATCAAGAATGCGAGCATTAAGTATTTCTGAGACGCTATACAATTTCCGAGAGGTCGACTTGGTTCTGATTTTGCATAGCCATCTGACATCAGTGTAAGATTGAGAACCTTGTTAGATATGCTTGTGATGGTTTGTAGCTATGCGCACGCACTTCATGATGTTGCGTCTCTCACGCTGGCAGTTATGCATGGTTAGACGCAGCTTGCATGTCCAGCTAGAAACAATGCTCACTATGCTGCTCTGTCATCAATGGAAAACACACATGCTGCCCATATGTCTCTCACATATGGAAGCAGCGTGAGTGCGCCTTGTAGTTCCCTGATGTCAGTATAACACTGACTGTATACTTGAAAATAGACCCAACATTCACCAGCAGTGGTGTGAGAGCAATGGATCGCATTGGCTGGCAACAGGCAGTCGCTCACGGCTGTGTCAGCACGCTCTGCAAAAAAAGTTTTGCTCCTGTTCAGTTGCGTCAGCAACGGTGCCCAGGTGAACATGTATTTCGTGGGAATTTATTACGTACCAAGTATGAAAAGAATGTCGCTGCCTCATGCTTGAGGGCACTTGCGTATGGTTTGACAGCTGGTGGCCGTGTCACTTCGTGAGGCTACAGGTAGCCCCCTGTGCAGTCTACTGGCCAGGGGGTGGCGTACGGTGCTTGTGCATGTTGATTGTGTGTCTGTTGCATTATTTTGCAAGCAGGTCTGTAGGCTGTGCTTTGCACTATTTGGACAGTTTATGAGTTGATTTCGTGTCTCCACATCTGTGTACTGCATTATTTAGGAGGAGATTGCATGTCTGTACTGAAATTATTTCGGTAATTTAGGAATTTTTTGCGTGTCTGCAGAGCATTAGTTAGGAGTAGTTTACAGGTCTGTGGGATGTGTGGCACGAGTCCAAGCATGTCAGAGTGTGTGTTCTGTATCAGTGTGTTAAATAGACTCCATTCTTAAATAAATTGTTCGAAAATAAATAAAGTACACTCCTTCCTTACTCTCTCCAGCAACCCAGCGCAGGCTCAGTCATTTTCGTGTCATTTTCCCCCTCCAGACCACCATCTTGGATTATGTCACAGGAGCAATGCAGGCGCTTTCTGGTGGCAGTACTGTGTTCTAGGTCAGTTGAACTCTAGATCTCGTGGTGGAGACACTGCCTGCAAAATAAAGACTTATGTCCAGTACAGGCAGAGGCCTTTCCCCGCCATTTTCCCCCACTCCAGACCACAATTTTGGGTTATATCACGGAATGGATGACAGCACCCTCTGGTGGCAGTACTGTGTACTAGGTGAGTTGGACTCTGGACGCCATGGCAACCACACTGTTTCCCTACATTTTTCCTCACCATCTTTGAACACACTGCTTCCCGCGAAAATCCGCCATCCTGGTTAATGGTACTTGTCATCAGCTGACGTCATGGCCGCCAAATTGGATTACATCCTGGAACGTGCGACAGTGCCCTCTGGTGGTGGTACTGTGTACTTGTTCAGTTGGGCTCTGGGCCTCATGGCAAACACACTAGATGTCTGTAGTGCCTCAAATTGTTTAAATAAAGACTGGTGCACTATTTTGACAGTTGATGATTAACAAGCATGTTTGCAGAGATCTTTAGTGGTTTGCAGGTCTGTATGCTGTGTGGCGTGACCCCAAGCATGTCAGAGAGTGTGTTTTGTATCAGTGTAATATATATACTATCTCTCGAAATCCGCCCCTAAATGAACTGTTCCAAAATAAATGAAGTACACTCCTTCCTCTCTCCAGCAGCCCAGCCCAGGCTGGATCCTTTTCCCACCAATACCTAGGAACAGGTGGCGGTCAGGTGACTCAGGTTAGTGGAACTGCCCTTTCTTTCCCACCATTTTCTTAGGTTAGTGGAGATAGCCCAATTGACCTTTCTTTAAAACCAAAATTCAAACTGTGCACCAGTTCCTAGGAAGCAGTGGAGGTAGGATGACTTAGGTTAGTGGAGGTAGCCCAAATGACCTATCTTCCTGCGATTTTCTTAAGTTAGTAAAGGCTGCATTGTCCTGATGGAATTTGAACTTCCCGCCTTTTTCTGGGGAGGGGGGGTTTAGGTTAGTGGAGGTGGCCCAATTTACCTATCTTCCCACCAAACTCCGCCGTATTTGATGACGTCATGGCCGCCATCTTGGATGACGTCATGCGCTGTTGCCAAGTCTACCCATCGCCATCTTGGATGACATCATCATATCAATTTGGACAAATCTGGCAAAAGTGCAGAGTGTGATGGAATCACTCTTGCCCCAATACTTACTACATCTTCATTCAGTCCATATTGCTCTCTAAAATAAACTTAATAAACTTTGATCGAAATTTTAAGTCCCACTTAAACTATAGGTACGTTGAATAAATGATGACATCTTGCTTAATAACGGTGTAATTTATTTGCTAAAATTAATTTGTCAAGTATCCATAAAATTAAATCATTATAATGACTGTCAAACACAAATCTGAATAGTGACCTTGCATCTCCTTGGAATGCTTTGGTAAGTAAGTTCTTAAGTTTTTAATTTTAAGCACGTCCACAGGTTCTCTTCGTAAAGTCAACTTTTCAATTTACTCTCGTTGAAGTTCAAAAGATCATGATTGTACACACGAATATATTGACCTGAACAAAGAGAGAACAGCAAACGCTAGGTTTTTCAGCTGATTCTATGAGTCAGTAATGTTATTAGAGGTGTTAGAAACCTACACATCTTCCTTCTCTATGTAATTTAAAGCAAACCACTTGTACAGGGAACTAAGTTCACTTCTGATTTTCTCCAAGATTTCCATAACAGCATAATACCTTTCAATGTCTTGCACTATAATTCTTTTTTTTTAATCCAGTAATTGCATTACAAATTTGCCATTGTTAACATTAAACTGATGAAAATTGAATTCTGTTACAGTAGCATGAAGAAGTTGTTCCAGCAAAGACTAACGGCACTTCACTATTCCTGAATTCCTAAAACTCATTAAAAAATCTTCCCTCACATTTAAAACTGCTGTTTTGAAATCGCAAATGTCAGTATCCTTTTTTTGTTTTTGCAATAAAAGTTTTTTCTTCAAGATATTCAACAAAAAGAGATAATTCGTTTTTGAATTAAATAACTTCCTCTAGCATCGATAAAACGGTTTCTACATCTACATCTACATCCTTACTCCGCAAGCCACCTGACGGTGTGTGGCGAAGGGTACCCTGAGTACCTCTATCGGTTCTCCCTTCTATTCCAGTCTCGTATTGTTCGTGGAAAGAAGGATTGTCGGTATGTTTCTGTGTGGGCTCTAATCTCTCTGATTTTATCCTCATGGTCTCTTCACGAGATATACGTAAGAGGGAGCAATATACTGCTTGACTCTTCGGTGAAGGTATGTTCTCGAAACTTTAACAAAAGCCCGTACCGAGCTACTCAGCGTCTCTCCTGCAGAGTCTTCCACTGCAGTTTATCTATTATCTCCGTAACGCTTTCGCGATTACTAAATGATCCTGTAACGAAGCGCGCTGCTCTCCGTTGGATCTTCTCTATCTCTTCTATCAACCCTATCTGGTACGGATCCCACACTGCTGAGCAGTATTCAAGCAGTGGGCGAACAAGCGTACTGTAACCTACTTCCTTTATTTCCTGATTGCATTTCCTTAGGATTCTTCCAATGAATCTCAGTCTGGTATCTGCTTTACCGACGATCAACTTTATATGATCATTCCATTTTAAATCACTCCTAACGCGTACTCCCAGATAATTTATGGAATTAACTGCTTCCAGTTTCTGACCTGCTGTTTTGTAGCTAAATGATAAGGGATCTATCTTTCTATGTATTCGCAGCACATTACACTTGTCTACATTGAGATTCAATTGCCATTCCCTGCACCATGCGTCGATTCGCTGCAGATCCTCCTGCATTTCAGTACAATTTTCCATTGTTACAACCTCTCGATACACCACAGCATCATCTGCAAAAAGTGCCAGTGAACTTCCGATGTCATCCACAAGGTCATTTATGTATATTGTGAATAGCAACGGTCCTACGACACTCCCCTGCGGCACACCTGAAATCACTCTTACTTCGGAAGACTTCTCTCCATTGAGAATGACATGCTGCACTCTGTTATCTAGGAACTCTTCAATCCAATCACACAATTGGTCTGATAGCCCATATGCTCTTACTTTGTTCATTAAACGACTGTGGGGAACTGTTTCGAACGCCTTGCGGAAGTCAGGAAACACGGCATCTACCTGTGAACCCGTGTCTATGGCCCTCTGAGTCTCGTGGACGAATAGCGCGAGCTGGATTTCACACGACCGTCTTTTTCGAAACTCATGCTGATTCCTACAGAGTAGATTTCTAGTCTCCAGAAAAGTCATTATACTCGAACATAATACGTGTTCCAAAATTCTACAACTGATCGACGTTAGAGATATAGGTCTATACTCCTGCACATCTGTTCGACGACCCTTCTTGAAAACGGGGATGACCTGTGCCCTTTTCCAATCCTTTGAAACGCTACGCTCTTCTAGAGACCTACGGTACACCGCTGCAAGAAGGGGGCAAGTTCCTTCGCGCACTCTGTGTAAAATCGAACTGGTATCCCATCAGGTCCAGCGGCCTTTCTTCTTTTGAGCGATTTTAATTGTTTCTCTATCCCTCTGTCGTCTATTTCGATATCTACCATTTTGTCATCTGTACGACAATCTAGAGAAGGAACTACAGTGCAGTCTTCCTCTGTGAAACGGCTTTGAAAAAAGACATTTAGTATTTCGGCCTTTAATCTGTCATCGTCTGTTTGAGTACCATTTTGGTCACAGAGTGCCTAGACATTTTGTTTTGATCCACCTACCGCTTTGACATAAGACCAAAATTTCTTAGGATTTTCTGCCAAGTCAGTACATAGAACTTTACTTTAGAATTCATTGAACGCCTCTCGCATAGCCCTCCTCACACTACATTTCGCTTCGCGTAATTTTTGTTTGTCTGCAAGGCTGTGGCTATGTTTATGTTTTTCTGTTAAGTTCCCTTTGCTTCCGCAGCAGTTTTCTAACTCTGTTGTTGTACCACGGTGGCTCTTTTCCATCTCTTACGATCTTGCTTGGCACATACTCATCTAACGCATATTGTACGATGGTTTTGAACTTTGTCCACTGATCCTCAACACTATCTGTACTGTACGAGTTTTCAGATAAAGCACTTCACTGGATTCTTTGTCCCTGCCACCCGTTATGAACGTTTGAGTCTCCCAGTCTATATCCGGCAAATTAAAATCTCCGTTCCCCTGTAGTTTCCGACTGAGATGATTTTGAAGAAGCGTAGTATCTGCCGCGAAATAAAATTTCTGAATCCACAATTCGTTCATTACTTCTGGATAGTGAAAGAGTAAGCTTTAATTCCTGTTACTAAGGTAGCGAAATTTTTCTAAACGTTTCCTCTTGGGAACCAAAGTACCTTGTTATGCAGAAGAAGATCTGTGTACTCGCTCTCTGCCTCAATTAAGAATTCTTTAAATTGGTGATGGTTAACAGCTTTAGCTATAATGGAGTTAATAATAATTTTCACGAATTTCTTTCGAAAATGTCTGTGCAGAAAGCGCTTCATGATGAAAAATTCAATGGTAAGTACGTATCTCGTGATTAATTTATCCCTACAGAATAGAAATTAACACCTGTCCTACACCGTCATACTTTCTGTCCCATCTGGTGAAACGGAGATGATTTTATTGAGTGGAATATGATACTTTTCAATGCACTGAATTGCAGCATTTGCTATATCCTCTCCACGTGTTTGACTATTGAGTGGCAATAATCCTAAAAGTTCTTCTTTAGCACATGCAGATGATGTAAACAGTACAGAAAGTGAAATTTCCGATGCATCTATGCCACAACACTCGGCCGCTGCTGTCGCGTTAGAGCTGAAAAGATCTTTCACTTCCTGGTAGGTGACATCTGATGATACATTGACGGAAAGAAACCTACATCAAATACATTTGTCTAGGTAACAAATTTAAGTGGTTAAACTTGCAAGGTCACAGGTTAATGTAATCACTAGATAAGCCACTGCAATGTGAAAGGTTGCCACAATAATAAGCGGTGTAACTGCCGGAACGTTGAATTCAAGAGTGCAAACGTGCATGAATTGTGTTGTACAGGTGACGGGTGTCAGTTTATGGGATAGAGTTCTATGCCTGTTGCTCTAGATCGGTCAGTACAGGAAATGATTAATGCTGGTTGTGGATGTCGCTGGAGTTGCCGTCTGCTGATATTCTATATGTGCTCGACTGGAGACAGATCTGGCTATCGAGCAGGCCAAGGCAACGCGCCGTCAATCTGTAAAGCATGTCGGGTTACAGCAGCGGTATCCTGTTGAAGAACACCTCCTGGAATGTTGTTAAAGAACGACAGCACATCAGATCGAATTACCAGATTGACATACAAATTTGAGGTCATGGTGCGTGGGCTAACCACGAGACCGCTCTTGCTGTCATACGAAATCGCACCCCGGACCATAACTGCAGGTGTAGGTCCAGTGTGTTTAGAACAGACAGTTCGTTGTGTCACTGTGGTGCCAACTGCTGCTAAAATTACTGCCGCAGATGCAGTACGATGCGCCAGAGCCGTACGCCGTACACGATGGTCTTCCCTCTCAGTAGTGCCACATGGCTGCCAGGAGCCTGCTCTTCTTACGACAATACATTCTCGTGATCACCGCTTCTAGTAATCGTGTACAGTGGCTACATTCCTACCACGTCTTTTTGCAGTATCGCAGAAAGAATATCCAGCTTCTCGTAGCCCTACTACGCGACATCGTTCAAGCTCAATGAGGTGTTGATATTGGCGTATTTGTCAACTCAAATGCATTATTGACTAAAATAAATTAACCATGTCCAGTTGCAAAGGCAACTAACGCTCACGACTGTTACAGTCCGTATTTAAATCAAACCTGATTTGCATCCTCACAGTGGCGCTACTAACGCCACTCTTATGCGACTGGCGCGAAATTTGAGTAGACGTCATCTGTCAGATGTAGACACACGCCTAACAACTTTCGTTTATGTCGCACAACTCCTTCTTGATGTGGCAATTTTTTTCCCGTCAGCGTATTTTGCCTGTTCCATCTCCCACTATTTTAGCAGTCAGTGTTGACTATTTAATATCTGTAGCAGATGTTTTTTGTTGTTAAAATCCCGAAATAGCTCTTCGGATGCATTTATAAGACAAATTTTCTCGAGGGACTTCAAAAAGTAAGTAAGAAATTATTGTGGGGGAGAAGCAACTTTTATTGAATGCGTGACTACACTAGAAAGTGACACAGATACATGACACTATCTTTTGACCTACTCACCAAGCCTCTGTAAACAACGGTCAGAACGACCTACAAACTGTCCAATTTCTTGACGACGGAAATACGATCCTACGTCACAGAGTCGTCAGAGAACCACTGTGCCAACGTCCTTATCGTCGGAAAATCTGCGAATGTTACAGATCAGTCCCTCGATTCGCTGGAACTTGTTGTCTGTGGTCGATGTCGACGTACCACCCACGCCTGTGCGGCCTTGGTCAAACTATTGACACCATTCCATTACGGCTGATCGCGGCATTACATTTAGTCCATATAGCACCAGAATTTTACGTTGAATCTCTGTGCAATTTAGACATTTTGCCACCATAATCGTACTGTCTCGCGTACTTCGTCTCTGGAGTGTATTGCCAGTTGCCACGCAGTTCCGCTCCTGTACTTTGATGCACTTATTATCCGTAATGCAGCAGAAGTCTGTCTTTAGGGAACCCAGGACATGCTCTCTCTTTCTCTCTCTCTCTCTGTCCCAACAAAGCGCAATTCTTGTTGCGCAATGGCCTTGGCGTGTGACGATACTTTTTGAACCCCCTCGAATATATTCGTTTTCAGTGAATGATTTTCCTTTCTCAGCAATCGCTTGACGAATCGTCAAACTTACTGTGGTGTCACCGCCAGACACCACACTTGCTAGGTGGTAGCCTTTAAATCGGCCGCGGTCCATTAGTATACGTCGGACCCGCGTGTCGCCACTGTCAGTGATTGCAGACCGAGCGCCGCCACACGGCAGGTCTAGAGAGACTTACTAGCACTCGCCCCAGTTGTACAGCCGACTTTGCAAGGAAAGGTTCACTGACAACTACGCTCTCATTTGCCGAGACGATAGTTAGCATAGCCTTCAGCTACGTCATTTGCTACGACCTAGCAAGGCGCCATTATCAATAGATATTTAACTTGTGATGCCTGTACCATCAGACCAATGTTCTCCAATTATGGATTAAAGTTAAGTATTACATCAACTACGTACTTTATTTGCTACTATTAATTCCTTTACCTTGTTCCAGACCTCACGCCAATCTGCGTGAGCTTAAAAGCGTGCATTTCGGCCTCCTCTAGCAACACGGTGTTGGCTCTTCTGCCAACACTTCACTTACCATATTAACATTGCTGGAAGTTACATACACTTATTAAATATAGAACATGATTTTTTTTACCCTACTTAAGTTCCTCAACTGCATTCTTCCTTGCATCATTGCACCACTGACAGGATACTGAGGATTAAATGGCACGTGTTTAGCTGCAAAGCGTCTCCCCAACTTTGATTTTTTTATGAGCCAGTTTCTGCTTGTAAGTAAGACAGATCGGAATACCGTTTAACTTCGAACGAAAGCGGAAGTCTGGGTCCATCGAATTTTAGTATAACGGTTTTCGTCTTCCGCACTTCTTGGCTTCTTCTGTAGCCATGTCAAATAAGGCACCTAAAAAATGCTTCATTTATAGTAATAAAGATACGAACACAAAATAATTAGAATTCCTTAGCTCATGATAAGTATAAATCTTTGGGATTTGCATCTGAATGTGGAATTACAGGTAACTTTATGCTTCCAGTAGGCCCTCTGGCGCCCGCACACGTATTGTGCACGCGGCTAACCTAACCACTGCACAATGAGACTGCTGACTGGCTCACTCATCTGGAGCATGAATTGTCCCGTGCGTATAGACCGCCTGGAACTTCGCAGCCCCTAAGTACGCAGAACTGTAGCGAGTGGAGTTGTAAATGCCGCAGGTGGGAAAACAATGGAGGGGAAGCAAAGCGCTTCGGACAGAAGCAGCAGAAATTACCAAGCGCAAGCATGCGGACAGTAACTACAGTTCTCGAGTTTCCTGCTAGGGCATGCGCTCGGTAGTAACACATTCTAGAACACACAGCATATCCCAGACACCCACTGCAACTGACTGCGTAACTCACAGCAGTTCGTGCCGTCCGCGATCCCATAAAGACACATATTTCCGCTCAGAGATTGACACGTTAGTCAAATATCCTTTAAAAGAGGCGAATACTAATGCTGAATTACATACACTGGAAAAGGTAGCATTTCACAATGACTGTGACCCAAACCTAGTCTCTCTCTCTCTGTCACACACACACACACACACACACACACACACACACACACACACACACACACTTGCACAGCACACGCACACGAAACAGAACATAGTAAGAATAGAAATCAATAGAAATCACATCACATTATAAAAGACCAAGCAAACAGAAAAAGATTAGTTTATAACCTTACATAATGGGGTCATTTCCTACAATATATGTCGTTTGTTTCGAAAAACTAGGCTGCAGATTGGCTTCAGAGCAGAGAACAATGTAAGAGCGCGTCAGGTACACAATACAGATAAGAGCCGAACGTATACACTGAGCAGCTACAACCTTATGACTGTCGACCTGCTATCGATATAAACCCGTCCACGCGATACCAGTGTCACTCGGAGAGACATGACTGCTAGTCAGAGACACGCACGATGCATGTAGTATTAGTGAGCGTTCTGTCCGCGTGTGCCGGCCGGGGTGGCCAAGCGGTTATAGGCGCTACAGTCTGGAACCGCGCGACCGCTACGGTCGCTGGTTCGAATACTGCCTCGGGCATGGATGTGTGTGATGTCCTTAGGTTAGTTAGGTTTAAGTAGTTCTAAGTTCTAGGGGACTGATGAACTCAGAAGTTAAGTCCCATAGTACTCAGAGCCATTTGAACCATTTTTTTGTCCGTGTGTAGAATGGGCAAGGCGCGCGATCGATCTGAGTTTGACAGAGGGCAAATTATGATGAGGTTCGGCACGAGCATATCGGAAACTGCACGATTTGTTGGGGGTTCGAGGATACAGTTATGGTGTTAACATTATTACTAAAATTTTTAAACTACAGACTATTATGGAGGACTATTATGGAAGTTTTTTAGCTTAAACTAGTAAATTAACAACAAATTACTATTTTGCCCCAGTTGCTCGTCTACTTCACCCCATGCTATGTCCTTTAAGTTAGTGTCTCTGTACTCCTCAAAACCTGTTTTCCACAGCTGTGGAACGGTTCTGAGGCTTCAAGAAATAACAGAAAAAAACTAGCACTTTTATGACTTCCGGCTCGTAACTTTTAAAACCCAGCTGGTCTGGTGTTGACATACATACATTAGTTTTTCCTATTAGCATCTCAATTACTGAATATTTACCAATATTTGTATCTCCATATAAATACAACTGCTTTTTCCTTACCTCATTCTTAAGGTATCTCGCATTGTACCAACGAACTGCTTGCCACGCTCAAGAATCACCAAATAAATGGATTCCGACACAGGTATAGAGGGTACCTTAATTTCCTCTTTGCCTGAAAATCACGCAAAAACAATTCTATAATTTTCTCTCTATGCGATAACCTACACATGAAAGGTTGCGCGTAGTGAACCACAGATGTACATCCCTCAGCAAACTTGTGCAGCTGGTAACAGAAATTTAATTGACTAGCGGGAAGATTTATATTTGCATAACCATCTTCTTTTGTAATATACCGGGTGATCAAGGAGTCAGTATAAATTTGAAAACTTAATAAACCACGTAATAATGTAGATAGAGAGGTAAAAATTGACACACATGCTTGGAGCCGGCCGCGGTGGTCTAGCGGTTCTAGGCGCTCAGTCCGGAACCGAGGGACTGCTACGGTCGCAGGTTCGAATCCTGCCTCGGGCATGGATGTGTGTGATGTCCTTAGGTTAGTTAGGTTTAAGTAGTTCTAAGTTCTAGGGTACTGATGACCACAGATGTTAAGTCCCATAGTGCTCAGAGCCATTTGAACATGCTTGGAATGACATGGGGTTTTATTACAACAACAAAAAAAAAATTTCACAAAATGTCCGGCAGATGGCGCTGGACAGCAAAATGCTCACAACTGCAGAATTTGGGCTACCGAAAATCCTAGAACTGTCGTGGAAACTCCATTGCACGACGAGAAAGTCATGGTATGGGTTGGATTTACCACATTTACCGTTATAGGGCCTTTTTTCTTCGAGGAAATGCGTGATTCTGTTTTTGTAACTACTACCGTGACGGGTGAGAGGTACGCCGATATGTTACAGAATCGCATCATCCCCAGCCTGGCTGATAAACACCTGCTGGAACGTACGATGTTTATGCAGGATGGCGCTCCACCCCATTTTGCTAGACGCGTGAAAGGTCTCTTGCGCACGTCGTTTGGTGATGATCGTGTGCTCAGCCGCCACTTTTGTTATGCTTGGCCTCCCAGGTCCCCAGACCTCAGTCCGTGCGATTATTGGCTTTGGGGTTACCTGAAGTCGCAAGTGCATCGTGATCGACCGACATCTCTAGGGATGCTGAAAGACAACATCCGACGCCAATGCCTCACCATCACTCCGGACGTGCTTTACAGTGCTGTTCACAACGTTATTCCTCGACTACAGCTATTGTTGAGGAATGATGGTGGACATGTTGAGCATTTCCTGTAAAGAACATCACCTTTGCTTTTTCTTACTTTGTTACGCTAATTATTGCTATTCTAATTAGATGAAGCGCCATCTGTCGGACATTTTTGAACTTTTGTATTTTTTCGGTTCTAATAAAACCCCGTGTCATTCCAAGCATGTGTGTCAATTTGTACCTCTATATCTACATTATTCCGTGATTTATTCAGTTTTCAAATTTATACTGACTTTTTGATCACCCGGTACTTCAATCGATTTGAAGGTAATCTAATTTCTGGGAGATCAAATACACCATCCTTTCCGTAACTTAGAAAAAATTTCGCACATAATTTGTCAATATAAGAGCCTGCCGAACGAATCTGGAAAGGCGGCGTCATTCGTCGTGCAGCTGGGCGTGCAACAGCATTGGACGGCGAACAGATGCCACGCTACAAGAGGAGACTCAGACGTTCTCGCCAGAACATCGATAATATGGAAGTTACGACGGCTGGTAATGTTGGAGCACAAGTTGTCCTGTAAGGGCCGTCGGTGTTTCGCGGATGATTTCTGTACTTAACATTTACGAAGAATGATACACCTCAACATGGTAATGGTTGGGTTACTACTGCAATTGTGCGAGGCCACAGACGTCAATAGATGTTTTGAAAAGCTCGGTCTCGAGGTGACACTGCAGATTCGTTTGTCGACGTCTGTGGCGTCTGTGAGGCTGTGCGAGGTCGGTGTGAGTTACACCATTTGAAGCTGTGGAAACAGATCTGTTGAATTTTGTCCCGTGGCGTCACATGACAGTTTGACGGAGGTGTGAAAGGAGGTTGATGTTCTGGTCCCCCAACTCGCTAGATCTGAACCCGATCGAACACATTTGTGATGTTGAATGTGGCGTCAGAGCTCATCGACCCCCTACCTGGAGTTTACGGATATTAGGTGACTGTGTGTGCAGATGTGGTGCCAACTCTCTCGAACGACCTACCGAAGCCTCACTACTTCCATGCGACGACACGTCACCGCTGTTACCCGTACCGAGAAGTAGGCAGGTGGTCATAAAGTTCTGACTGATCAGTATAACATGTCAGGTGTGTATAAAGTAAAATGTAGTGAATATTCCAAGGTGCTACCCCCGGCGGGTGTAAAAATGAATGTGCGCAACGGAAAATATTGAACGCGACAATGAAAATTTGGCTCTGTCTGACTACCCCCCTGAAGCAGAACTTAGGATCTCTTAATGGTGATATTACTTCCTCCTTCTTTCTCTTTAACATATAAATTACAGCATAAAGATAAATGAATGATTAAGGGAACTAGTAACTAAAAAGGATAAATCTTGTCTCTGCTTATACATTTATTGTAGATCAAAACCCCTTTACATATTACAAATGCTTATATATATATATATATATATATATATATATATATATATATATATATATATATCAATTTGCAATGGACATGAAGAGATACAAATGAATTTCCTAACTTAAATTACTGATCAATTGCACAGATCTGCCCCTTTTTATGGCTACGCGATCTAATATAAATAACACGAGATGACTGACATCACCTACGTACCAAAAACTGGAAGACTACTTTCAAAGATGATCTACAGTGGTATGCAACCTCAGTGGAAATAAAACTTACGTGGTCACAGCTGTTTAGCTTTATAGCCCCAACAAGCCCAAGCAATTAGCAATATCACCGTATTTACTACGTCCGGTGTGTCGGAGTGATGGTTCTCGTACATGTCTGCGACGATGGAAATACTCCAGCCACAAAATAAAAAACTCATTCAAACACTAGGACGGCAGAAGGCGGTCCTCTGACTAGTTTAATCTAATACTGTCTTCTCCTCTTTGTGTTCTACAAACAAGAAACGCTAACTTCCAGCCACAAGGACGGAATTCAGATTACGTCTCTACGTGAGTATAGACAGAAGAAGTGCTCTCAATCACTGGACGTTGCGTGCTCAACAACGACTCCCTACCCGGAGGCGAAGTCCAGAATCGTTTAAGTTCACTACAGTACAGTGACTAACCGCTCTAATTATAAAATCTCCTGACAGCAAAGACAGTAAGTCCGTCTGTACCAACAAAAGGTGATACTCAGCGACCGTCAAACATGGGCGCTCAAAACGGAAGACCTCTTTCTCTCCACCGTTCCAGCAAAGCTCTGCTCCCCTCCGTCGTAACCGCAGAAGGCGAATCATATTCTCGAAACCATGGAATATTCTCCCTCTCTAAAGATTCTTGCTAACACTGACCAACCATATTTTAGTCTTTTATCGTACAGCGTGGAAAGATTTTGAGGAAATACCTATCCCCGTTAATTAGGAATTCATACAATGGTACGCTTCTCAGAGTAAAAATCCTCGGAAATAACCCAGCCTGCGTGATTTCTGAGGTAACGCTTCTTTGTTCCTCTATGCTGCGGCCAGGATTTTCAGAGTTTCCGGTTATCCATCCGGCCTCACTATAATACCAGCCAACCACCGCTGTATTGTGCTTCAGCGCTCAGGTGCCCCGACCGTCTGTCTTGGACTACTTCCTGTGTTAAGCAGGACCAACACACCTGTGCGGGCTTTTCCACCCAGGCCCTGAGTTACACCTGCCGTTTCATTTCCGCTGGCGTTCCAACCTCTGCTAGTATAGGCATTCATGACGCCGTTTTGATAATAAAGACAATCAATCACCTTTCATGCAATAAGCATTAACAACTATTTACAAGGTGTACCTGACAATGTCAGTCTTCTTTAAATATTTGTATATACTACGTACAACCTATCAAATGATACCTAATTCTGGTTGTGAATCACGGTGAAGTATGTAGATGAGTCTTATAGGGTGCGAAATTATAGTCACCTTACAATACCCCCACCTAATGAACTATTTTGAACTAGGATGGGGTAATTCTTATAGTATTATTCTCATGCAGTACAAAATTATATAACCATCAATTGTCTGTACAGCCGAACTAATAAGAATACGATGGCAGGGGAACGATTGAATCATGATGTGTTCTTCTACAGTCATTCTGCGTTCATTCATGGGGTTGCTGCCATAAATTTATTTACTACATGTTTATTACTTAATCTGTCTGATCCTTATGTTTGGAACATTTTTTGAGACATGACAATGGGAATATACAATAACACACCAAATAACCCATATTATCAAAATAAATGTAACTAACATTGCAAATGATTTTTACGCTCTTTCAAAAATGGCAGTTCCCACCTTTCTTTAGACTTAAGGCCCATGCTCTCTGTCATCCATCCATCCCTAAGACATAGGTTGAGGCAAGAAATTTTAAAGTATCCTCATCTTTTCAAAGTGGTCGTCCAATAAAGTACATGTACTCCGTTTAGCCATTAAGATGAAAAACAAGCAGCTATGTCATCTATTCTAGACGTTATCTATTGGTCATTATAAAACTATATAAAATTCTGTGAAGCATCTTGCGTAATTTTACTTTGTCATATTCATACTCTTGGCTTGCACTTTTTTTTAAAGAAAGAAAGAAACATCATTTAACAAACTGATTGTTCAAGTATAGTGTTTCCCTAACGTATATACTCTCTAAACATTTCACCACTCTTATGTTCTAAAGTGTTCTTTGACAGAGTGCATTTACATTTACTGTGACAACTAATATTTGTAATAAGATTTCGGATCGACCACCATTTTTAACCAACTTTCTTGTTCACAGTGTATAAAAATGTAATACATTGAAATGTTAAAACCCATAGCATCATTATCAAAGAGAATGACAAACAATAATTTTACATGAATAATACATACATATTTTCTTAAGACTGCCCTAAAAAATGAGTACATGATGTTTACAAAAATGATAAATATATTGTAATCTGTTAGTTTGTGGGTGTAACTATTCAGTATTCATCAATTGTATGCCTTTTTTATCGAGAGTCACACAGTGATTCGGAATTCACAACACACTTTCATCTTCATTTGTGTACGGGGATGGAAGCTACAGTTTTTGTGAAGTTTAGGAAGCGAAGATTGGTTCAAAAACTTGTCTGAGATCGGTCATTGTGGGTTTGCAAATCAGTCTTTGGACCCTCAGCCCATTGTTGATCCTGTCAGGTAACAAGTCTCTCACAGAGTTGATGATGTGGAAGGATCCTCGGAATATACAGCAAACTATGTGGGTGTATCTTTTGAAACAGCCAAATTTTCGTCGAATTTGCACACAGTATGAGGAAGGTACGGTCAGATAGGATCTTTACAGGTCACCTAAAATTCTTCTGTCAGCTAAGAGAACTGTAATGGTATCTAGACTTCAGTTCTTTGTGTTTCTTATTTTTTACTATGTTTGTGTTCCTACTCTCCTGTTCTTCATGTCGCTTCTTTCTCTTAATATAAATATTGTATTTTGGATAAGGATATCGGTAATTGTGGACAGGTAGGTTATCTGTTTGGTGATATCATACATGGAACTTGAGTCGTCGTATGTTGGTCATATTCCTCAGAAGTCAGTGCCAGGTGACTGATTGATTATGATTTTTATCAGTGTCTGTCTGGCAGAGAACAGCAGAAGGAAACGCAAATAGAGTTCACAGTTCCTTACAGCTATTAGTAGTTGAGCTGTAGGATTAACTGACTCTATCATGTATGCAATTTGCTCATCTCGTCTCCATCATGTAATACAACAGTGAAGACAATTCATTAGTGGCCGTTTGATCACCCATCTTGACCTGACCCAGCAGGGCTGCTGGGGATTGCCGCTTACTGCCTGTTCTGCCCCCTCAGGTCTTCAGGCAGCCGCATTTGAATAGTCCTGCTGTTTGCCCACGTCCGCGACATGGCATTGGCTTACCAATGGCGTCCCTTGCTTCTGATTTTCTCTGCAGCTGTGCCGTTAGCCTCCCATTCCATCTGCACATCATGTTGTTGCTTCCAGTGTGTCTTGCAAAAGTTTTTTTTTTGTGAAACCTGTACCCACTAATACATAGAATTAGTTTCCGATTTACACAAATACTATACAATAAATAACACAAAGTCATTGACGTGTTTCTCTTATGAAACAGTTTTTCTTTCAAGCAGCACTTATCAGTGAGGTCGTTTATATTTATTATGGTTCTAGTTGCACAGTTCAGCGAAGATGCTCACTTATTTACTCTTATTATTCTGATCAAAATTTCATGTTATTGTTAATAATAAAAGAACATATTCTTCAACCTGTGTAATTTAATTATTAAATGTCTGTCGGCACCTGTATTTCTATAAAATTACATGTTCATTAGTTATCCACATAACAGTAGAATTATGATCATCACCAGATCCCAATGTTAATAATTGCAAATACTACTTGTTACACTACGTGTTAAACTGTAAATAGTCTTCACGGGTTTGCCGCTGGATCACATTGTGCAAATTCCACAATATTTCCTAGGAGCAACTGTCCGACATCTTCAGGTGGTTCAACCTTGCTCGTGGCTGGGTATGACTGACAGTATCCGCACACCGACGCCCCGTTTTTAGAACACACCCGCGAAGAATGCTCGTAAACTGCGCATGCACAGTGATTTGCCATATTCAAACTCCAGCTGCCGGGAGTTATGTTAGTAAAGTTACATTATATTTTACTAGTGGTACCTGGAAATATATAGATTTTTAGTACATTATATAAAATCACTGTCCATCAACATGACTGCCATGCCTTTGCCTCATGATGTCATGTGTTTTGAACGTATAGCATTTTGTACTTTCCTTTATTTATTTTTACGTGTCAGCAACTCCTTATTACACGTCCATTTCATGATGCTGTAACACTCAAACAATATATCGATGCGCTCGTATGGTATTCCGCAGAACTGGCCACCATGTGCACAATTCCTCCATCTTTCTGAACAGCATAGATACAACACTTCCATGTACAAATGACGGTGCACTCTCACGTAGCCACGTGGAGCTGGCCACCTAGTGAACTGTCGTTTCTCTGAATAGAGACAAATCATACTTGGACAAAACACCTGCGTGTCACCGTAAACCACTACCAGCAAGTCACTCATTTGAGATCCCATTGCTAGACATGGAAAAGAGACACTCATTTCATGAAGTAGTTCTAAAATCTTTTCAAACTGCTGACATTCTCTGGTAATACGTTCCACATCTATTGAATAACAAACTTACCTATTCACACATCTTTACAACATTTTTTTTGCAGTACCAGACATTTCGCATTTTTGCTTTATTCCTCCATGGACAGACAGCACACCTTAAACTCCAGACAAATTTTAAATTGTACGCTCAGCTTGCTGTGCACATAGTTATAGCCTACACAAAGAAACATACCCTAATTTTCTCACTCTCGACACTCTGCCCTTTTAAGCACTGTAGTACCTCTTTTAATATGATAATAGCACGGAAAATATTGATAAATCTACATATCGCTTCAGTGCAGTAACTTAACTTACGTGATAACTATATACAATATACTTTACTTTCGCCATACAAGCTCGCTTTAATTCTTCCAAAGATTTTTGGCGTACTCTCCCAAGGTTAGATAGTCTAATTTCAATTGACTGTTTCCGATTCCTGTTGTTATTCATTGCAACCCATCCTTGGTAAGACAGTTGACGAGTTTCTCTATTGTCGCCTTATGATGCGCCATTATTTTGTGGCTCCCATCTGTGTTCATTTTGTTGCCTATATTTTCTGCCACAGTTCTTCCACTGTACATTGTTCCCACTGTGGTATCATTGGTCCATGTTTCGCTGAAGCGACCGATTTCAGGGCCGGCGCAAGGCATGTGCGAAACGTGCGGCCGCACGGGGCGTCGCTTTCCGAGGGGCAGCAAATCTGCCGCCCGCCCCCCCTTTTTTTTTCTTTTTTGGACAAACTCAACATTCAAGCCCAAGAGGGGATTCTAAACCAAAAGTCGGAGGGAGCGGCTTCGGGAACTGTGGCATGGCGCCTCGACTACATGTCGGCCACCCCTGTTCAACAAGGGGAGGGAGAAGGACTAATTTCTCCCTCGCCACTGTGGCAGCACCGTCGTGGTTACTCCGGAGGAACAGAAAGGGAGAAGCAGTCTGGCGTACACGCCAGTATTCTTATGAGTGGAGCGCTGCCAGCCTGTTACGCGCCGTGCGTTTACTCGCAACTAATTTTGCAGAAGACGAAATCCAATTTGGAAATTCGAATGCAATGTTCGATACTGCGGTTACATGTTAAGCCTGAAGCAATTTGGCTAAGCCCTTCAATGGCAGTTTCAGAGTATTTTACTCTTCCCGCATTATGGAAAAAAATGTTGAACATTACTACAGTCAAACATGTCCAGCACCTACAATGGCTGGAAGCATTCCGAATGAGTAAATACGCTGCGAGTGATTACAAGGGATATAGACATTGCTAATAAGCCTGGCATACGTTGGGTTTCGACGTATTTTTGAGAATTTTGCTATCCGTTTCTGAGTGATAGTAGGACGTTTTGGTTTTTGAGCCATGAAACACCTGTCTCCGTCTGCATGAACAACAATTAAACTCTGACCGCCACTTTTGTTTGACAATACTACTCGCACACTATCCCCTTGCCAACATTTATTTACCGTATAATGCGTGTGAATCCATGTTTCACCTTAGTAAACTACTGGTCGCTTTGATTCTGATGAAAAACTGAGAAATTATGGTCTTGTAGCAACAATGTCCTCTCGTCCGCACAAAAAAAAGTTAATTTTGATACCTTCTAAAACGAAAACTCATAGACAGAACATTGCTTCTAAGGGTTTCCTTGCTAGCTTTGAAGCTCATTTCTGTTTGACAAAAGTTGTGCAGTTTTTCGCAAAGTTCGTATTTCTTTCTATTATCCGTAATGCCATGGAAATTGCTGCCTGATAATACATTTATCCATATCATCGGTCACATACTTATTTTGAGCTTCTTGCTTCTTCTTCTTGGGCCCTAGTTTAACCGTAGCCTCGCAGTACCTCGTCAAATGACCTAGCTCCTGGCATTGCCGCGTCACCACTTCGCCTTTCCAGCAAATAGGTATTGTTGCTTTCTCTACAACGAAAACTACAGAATTCTCTTCGGTAGTTGGCCAAGGGTCTGGTACCGCGCGCTGCGGAATTTGAATCTGCGCCAGACGTCATGGACGTCGAAGACCCATAGAGGTCGCTGCACCGTAATCTGTGGAGGCGCGCGCCTCCTGGCCCGCTTTTAGTGTGGGGGCGCCACCAGTGGAACACGTGGTCCCAGCGGCCAATAGCGGCGCCCGCGAGGGCGTACTTAAGCGCCGGCCACTCGCACATCAAAACCTTGGCGTCACCCTCGACCGTCGCCTCTCCTGGACTCCCCATCTCCGGACAATCCAAGCCAAGGCACACTCCCGACTCCGTCTCCTCAAGCTCCTTTCCGGCCGTACGTGGGGTCTGGACCCCTACACCATCCTCCACACCTATAAATCCCTCATCCGCCCTATCCTTTGTTACGCCCATCCGCCCCGGATCTCCGCCCCCCACCCTACCTTTTATAAATCCCTCCAAATCCTTGAACGCCATGCTCTCTGCCTCGCCTATCGCATCCGTCTCCCCTCCCCCACGCGGATCCTGTACGATCTCATCCCCTACCCCCACCTCCTCCTTTTCCTTGAAAGGATACGGATCCTGTACACCTCCCACAAACTCGATCCTCCTCATCCGCTTATCTCACCCATCCTCTCCCACCCCCACCCCCTGCCGCACCTGTATTCCCACGTCCCACCCGGTCTCCATCTCTCCACCCTCCTTACCCTCTCCCACGGTGGCTTCCGCCAGCTCCCCCTCCCTGATGATGTCCTCCTCCCCTCCATCTATCCCTCCTACCAACTTTGATCCTCCCTCCCTCTTCCTGTGTCTGTTCCTTTGGGCACCCTCCCTCTCTCCTCCCTTTCTCCCCACTCCTCCCCCGGGCCCCCCTCCCCTGTCCCTCTACTCCTCCTCCCATCTCCTCAGCCATTGGCATCTTTGTTCTCCCCTCTCCACCCTCTCCACCCCCCCCCCTCACCCTTCTTCCACTCTTGGCAGGTCCCCGGACTCGCACACGCTACGTGGACTTTCGCGCGCCGGAGATCATCACCATCAGTGTCTCGTGTGTGTGACGTCGTTTTGTGTTTTTAGTGTCCGCCGTCACTCTTCTACGTTCACTTGTGCCGTCGGATTCATCAGTGTTATGTGCGCCGTGTCGACGTGTTTTCAGTGTCGTTATCGTCGAGTGTGAACGGCTCCGTGTTTTTTGTGTATCTGTGACCACTATTTTTTGCCCGTCACTTTGTTCATTCTAATTCTCCATTCTTGTACTGTTATTGTCAACACTATGGCTGAAGAGCGGCGTAGCATGCCGCTGACAGCCACCTGATTGTTCAGGTATTAAAATAACAATAAAGGGAAAAAAAAGCACATCAAGTCAGTCTTATCTCGCTTACGTCGGTTTGCACCTCGCTTGCGCTAGACTGCTTTGTTTCTGGTTCGTGTACGAGTTTGTTTCCTAGTGACTCTGTTGTTCGGTCTTGTATTCGTTCTGTCCTACGTTGGTCGTGTCCGTCCTCTTCCGTGTGTTGTTGTTCGCGAGCCTCTTCGCGGGTCCCGCCGCGCCTTTCGTCAGTGCTTCACCGCGACCGTCCTGGTCGCAGTTACTACAGAGGGAGTCAAGATTGGCCAGAAGTACTTTCGCTGCGTTTCGTAAGAACAGAAGAATTAGTGCGTCCGAATTTCTTGCAACTTGGGATGTAATAGGTATGTGCTTTTCATATAACGTAGAATTAGTATTGCGCATGCACGTTACTCATAAGTTAGAATTTTTCTCCTTCAAGATTGCAGAATAGGAAAATTTATTTTTCTTATGATCTGTTACTTCAAAAATTGGCAAGTCGGAAATAAGCACGCCAAGTCTCAAAGTGAAGTGATACGGCGATGGCTAATTTGTTACCCCTTATTCCATAATCAGACACGAAAGAGTGACATGGAAATTACGACAGGTGTCGAATGTCAGTTCTTTGAAATGAACACCCGCAGTGCAGTGAGTTAATATATTTCGACTAGCATTAGTACCCGACGATGCCGAGGTCTGTATTTTTTGCATTATTATGTTACTCCATCTCATTATTCCTCTCCATTGTCTTCCGCCCCACTCTATGACCGTTTCACCTGCGTCTGTGGTGAAATTCGGCCTGAAATTCAATTTCACGCGGCTCAATTCATATGACTTCATCTCTTGAACATTGTGTCCTACAGTAATATAATTTTCCGTTTACATGCAGTGGAATATCAGGAAATTTTCAGCGAAGTGTGTTACAAATAAAGCTAGTACACTGACATCAACATTTAGTTTCACGTAATCGTTCTTCACAGGCTGGATCGAAACATGTCCGACTTTAGAAAAGACTGTCTGGCAGTGAATATAGGAAAAGACGGGCGCTGAAGAAAGATGACGATAAGAAGCAAAAGGATGCACTACAACGACATTTCAAGCCAAAGAGAGAACGACGTAGCAGCTGCGAGGGTGGAAAAATAGATCCTGAAAGTACAGAAACTGGTGGAGCTACTGCAGCTAGATCTTTATCTTCAGGACATGACCAGAAAGTTGACGAACACAGTACTGCGACCACCGCATACAGTAGCAGTGATGACGGTGGGCCATCCACATGTTCAACAGGGCTCATCTGGACTCAAGACCTGCTTTGTGACGAAAGCTCCGAGACTGGAACATCAGGCAGAACTGAAATTAGGCGATCCGATTCGGAAAATACCTGAGGAACCTCAGCCGAGGTACTCACCACCGGAGAAGGGATTTAAGGTGAGCCTAAACTAGAAGACACAATTGACGCAGATCCCGGTAGATGACCGGAAATTATTACCGACTGCATTCCAACGACTTTGGTGATGCGAGGTCCTCCCGAGCGCATTAAGAAAGCTGAAGAATGTCCTAAAAACGCAGACAACCGGCGTTTCAGCCCTGTGCACTACAGCTATTCTTTGAAGAATTTAGAAGAAGCAGATAGACATTGGTTGGTGTACTCAAAGAGCGAGGATGCTGTATTCTGCATTTGTTGCAGGCTTTTTTCGTCATCTACAGCAAAAATTTAAACAACGGTATAAGCGACTGGCGGCACCTTGCTTCGTATCTCGAAAGTCACGGGAAGTCTACCGAGCATTTGAATTCACATAAAAAGTGGATCGTTTTTTCCGAGGGAGTGAAAAAGTCACGAACTGTCGACACCCATCATCAATGGCTTCTGAATACTGAAAGCGAACATTGGAAAAATGTTCTTGAGCGCTTAATAGCAATAATTCATCTCCTGGGTCGGCAATGTCTGCCTTTGAGAGGAAGTACAGATACACTCTTTCAGCCTGACAACGGAAACTTCTTGAAACTCGTTGAATTATTCGGAAAGCTCGACACTGTGATAATGGAGCACCTGCACAGAACAAAGCAAGGTGAGAACAAGGGTCATCATTATCTTGGAAAAGAAACACAGATTGAAATAATTCATCTTGTTGGATCATCTATAACCAACATTCTATTAATGATGAAATCTGCAAAGTATTACAGTATAATTCTGGACTGCACACCAGATATTTCAAAAGTTGAGCAATGACAGTTGTGGTACGTTTCATCCAGGAGACAAGGCTCGACAGGGTATACGATGTCCGAATTCGGAAGCATTTCCTGGGATTTCTTCCAGTGCCCGATTCTTCAAGCTCCACTTTGACACAGCTCGTACTCAAGTTCTTGGAAGATAAAAAAATCCTATTGTGTAATATGAGAAGGCAAGAATACAACAATGGAGCAAACATGAAGTCTGGTCTCCAGAATAGAATTTCAGATATGAACAAGAGAGCATTTTATGTACCATGTAGCAGTCACTCATTGAATCTTGTTGTAAACGATGCCGCTATGTCTTCTAAATATGCTGTTTCCATGTTTTTGACAGTGAAAAGCGCTTATGACTTCTTCTTGTCCTCCGTTCGTTGTTGGGATGTCTTGAAGAAGCATCTGCCTAACCTGTCGCTGAAGCCACTGAGCGATACTAGGTGGGAAAGTCGCATCGATGCACTTACTCCCCTGAGGTTTCAAATTGGAGGCGTTTATGATGCACTAGTTCAGATATCAGAAGAATTCTATGGAATGGCCGCTCACGAAGCTACGTCACTTGCGAATCAAATAAAAAATTACACCTTTCTCACTTCTCTGGAAATCTGGTACGACGTTCTGCTTCACATCAGTGTAGTCAGTAAGACCCTCCAGACCACTGGCATAAATGCTTGAAAAAACGAAAGCATATTTTGAGACTTGCAGAACAGAAGTAAAGTTTGTGTCTTTCTTGACAGATTTCAAAGAATTGGCTACAGAATTAGAGCTAGAAGATGTAACGTTACCACAGATAAGTGTTTCCCGGCGACGAAGTAAGAAGCCAATACACTTTACCTATGAAGGAAGGGATGAGACAATAGATGACCCAGCAAAACGTTACAAGACTGAATTCTACTATTATCTTTTAGATATAGTAACCACATGTTTGGATGAGAGATTCAGTCAACTGAAATCTTATTGTAATTATTTTGATTTTCTCTTGGACATCGGTGAGCTGAAGAATGCACCTCCTGACGGCCTGGACACAAAGTGTAGAAACCTCGCAGCGATTTCGCAAGATCATGTGTCAAGCGACATTGATGCACTGGAGTTGAGGGAAGAACTAAAAGTGCTTTCACCATTGTTGAAACCTGGAATAGATCCAAAAGAGACTCTGGAGTTTATAGGAAGACATAATTTTTGCCCTAATGTTAACATTGCTCTGATAATTCGCCTAACACTCCCAGTGACAGTTGGAGTGGAGAGAGGAGTTTCTCAAAACTGGAATTGATGGAGACATACCTCCGATCAACGATGAGCCAAACTCGTTTGAATGATCTTGGAACAATATCGATTGAGCACGAGCTTGCAGAGGACTTAAATTACACAGATCGTGTGAAAGAGTTTGCACAAGCAAAAACCAGGAAGGTTATATTTGTCTAGTATTTTTTTAAATTTTTGTATTATGATCAGTATCTTGGTTATTTACTGTGTTGTTTCTTATTTTCTTGAACATTAAATAGTTATTGTAAACATTATTGTTCAAACCACATTATCGTTAAATTGTAAATATATTTTGTTTTCCGTTGAATACATTATCTGTGCCGCCGACCGGATTAACGGCCGATACCACAGATCAGTACCTCAGAAATCAAATCACTGTGAATTTTCGTAAATATTTTATCTGCCTTTTCCTTAGTTCCATTCATTTTTTTAACCTCGTTATTGGAAATGAATTAGTATTTATGCAAGATTGTGTCAGAAGAAGCAAGATGTAACATGCTAACAATAAGAGAAATCGGTTTTCTCAAAACTTGTTACAGTGACGAATTTCAAAATAAAATGGATAATCCATTTTGGGAAAGTATGTCGGTAATTCTGTTGTAATTCCGACTAATCGTGTAACCCAGAGTATTTTTATAACAATGAAGATGTGAAAAGGAATAACAACGGGTTCTCTGTCTCATCTTGGCTCTGCGAAAACTGGAAGTTGTTGACAGCAAATATCACACCATGTCATACCTTTTTTGGTTCTGCTCTCGTATTCATCGACACATACGTCGAAAATACAATGTCTCTTCTAGTCCTCCATTATCAAAATCTGACTGTCGATTTTCTCAATAAGTACAGAATACACTCTTTGTATCCACGGAGAACGCAGGACTGCACGCTGTCTGTCAGCAGGCCCCTCCGCTCCGCGTGATTTCCGCCTCGTTACGGGCTAGTAAGCTGCGAAATTCCGCAGCCGCAGACGTTCAACCCCGTGCGCCACAGCAGAGCGTCCATTTACCGAGCAGTTGACGGTCCGCAAATATTCCGCTCGACTGTCCGTACCCCAGATGCAAGAGTGGACTGCCGGACCGCAGCCCGCTAACAATGCGAGCCGTGCGTCAAAGGCGCCGCGTTTCCACCGCCAGTCACTCTGCGGAGCGGTCGCGCCAGTCCGCAGTCCTCCCCGTAACGCCGCACCACACGAGCGCCATCTGGCTATTACCGTGCATTTGCTCGCTGAACGCGCTTCGAGCGCCAGTCGGCCACTGCTCGCCGTACCTGTTACGTGTCTGCCGATCGTTTGTCCCGCTTCAAAGGGAAAACTCCCCAAGCAGTGCTTCGATTCCGCGTCCACACATTCCTGTTGTTGCAAGTGTTTGTGTGTAACAGCTATGCAATCAACCGTGACTCGTTATTATTCTCTACGTAACTATCGAATATTACATTGAAGGGCCAAAGAAACTGATATAGGTATGCGTATTCAAATGCAGGCAGAATACGATGTTGTGGTCAGCAACTACAGGATGGTCCACTGATCGTGACCAAGCCAAATATCTCACGAAATAAGCGTCAAACGAAAAAACTACAAAGAACGAAACTTGTCTAGCTTGAAGGGGGAAACCAGATGGCGCTATGGTTGGTCTGCTAGATGGCGCAGCCATAGTCAAACGGATATCAACTGCGTTTTCTTTTTAATAGGAACCCCCATTTTTATTACATATTCGTGTAGTACGTAAAGAAACATGAAGATTTAGTTGGACCACTTTATTAGCTTTGTGATAGATGGCGCTGTAATAGTCACAAACATATGGCTCACAATTTTAGACGAACAGTTGGTAACAGGTAGGTTTTTCAAATTAAAATACAGAACGTAGGTACGTTTGAACATTTTATTTCGGTTGTTCCAATGTGATACATGTACCTTTGTGAACTTATCATTTCTGAGAAGCATGCTGTTACAGTGTGATCACCTGTAAATACCACATTAATGCAATAAATGCTCAAAATGATGTCCGTCAACCTCGATGCATTTGGAAGTATGTGTAACGACATTCCTCTCAACAGTGAGTAGTTCGCCTTCCGTAATGTTCGCCCATGTACTGACAATGCGCTGACGCGTGTTGTCAGGCGTTGTCGGTGGATCACGATAGCAAATATAATTCAACTTTCCCCACAGAAAGAAATCCGGGGACGTCAGATCCGGTTGACGTGCGGGCTATGGTATGGTTTTTCGACGACCAATTCACCTGTCATGAAATATGCTATTCAATACCGCCTCAACCGCACGCGAGCAATGTGCCGGATATCCATCATGTTGGAAGTACATCGCCATTCTGTCATGCAGTGAAACATCTTGTAGTAACATCGATAGAACATTACGTAGGAAATCAGCAAACATTGCACCATTTAGATAAAATGGAGGCCAATTATCCTTCCTTCCATAATGCCGCACCATACATTAACCCACCAAGGTCACTGATGTTCCACTTGTCGCAGCCATCGTGGATTTTCCGTTGCCCAATAGTGTATATTATGTCGGTTTAGGCCGGCCGCGGTGGTTCAAAATGGTTCAAATGGCTCTGAGCACTATGGGACTTGACAGCGGAGGTCATCAGTCCCCTAGAACTTAGAACTAGTTAAACCTACTTAACCTAAGGACATCACACAACACCCAGCCATCACGAGGCAGAGAAAAATCCCTAACCCCGCCGGGAATCGAACCCGGGAACCCGGGCGTGGGAAGCGAGAACGCTACCGCACGACCACGAGATGCGGGCGCCGCGGTGGTCTAGCGGTTATTTTTTTAGGCGCGCAGTCCTGAACCGCGCGACTGCTACGGTCGCAGGTTCGAATCCTGCCTCGGGCATGGATGTGTGTGATGTCCTTAGGTTAGTTAGGTTTAAGTAGTTCTAAGTTCTAGGGGACTGATGACCTCAGATGTTAAGTCCCATAGTGCTCAGAGCCATTTGAGCCGGTTTACTTTACCGCTGTTGGTGAATGACGATTCGTCGCTAAATAGAACACATGCAAAAAATCTGTCATCGTCCCGTAATTTCTCTTGTGCCCAGTGGCAGAACTGTACACGACGTCCAAAGTCGTCGCCATGCAATTCATGGTGCATAGAAATATTGTACGGGTGCAATCGATGTTGATTAGCATTCTCAACACCGACGTTTTTGAGATTCCCGATTCTCGCGCAGTTTGTCTGCTACTGATGTACGGATTAGCCGCGACAGCAGCTAAAACACCTACATGAGCATCATCATATGTTGCAGGTCGTGGTTGACGTTTCACATGTGGCTGAACACTTCCTGTTCCCTTAAATAACGTAACTATCAGGCGAACGGTCCGGACACTTGGATGATGTCGTCCAGGGCACCGAACAGCATACATAGCACACGTCCGGTGGGCATTTTGATCACAATAGACATACATCAACACGATATTGACCATTTCCGCAATTGGTAAACAGTCCATTTTAACATGGGTAATGTATCACGAAGCAAATACCGTTCGCACTGTCTGAATGTTACGTGATATCACGTACTTATACGTTTGTGACTATTACAGCGCCATCTATCACAAAGGACGTGATATCACGTACTTATACGTTTGTGACTATTACAGCGCCATCTATCACAAAGGTAATAAAGTGGTCCAACCAAAAAATTCATATTTCTTTACGTACTACACGAATGTATGATAAAAAACGGGGGTTCCTATTTAAAAAAAACGCAGTTGATACCTGCTTGACCTATGACAGCGCCATCAAGCGGGCCAACCATAACGCCATCTGGTTTCCCCCTTCACACTAGACGAGTTTCGTTCTTTGTAGTTTTTTCGTTTGATGCTCATTTCGTGAGATATTTGGCACGGTCAGTATCAATGCACCACCCTGTGTAAGAGACAACAAGTGTCTAGAGCAGACGTTAGATTGGTTACTGATGCTACAATGGCACGTTATCAAGATTTAAGTGAGTTTGAACTTGATGTTATAGTCGGCGCACAAGCGATGGGACACAGCATCTCCGAGGCAGCGTTGAACTGGGGATTTTTCCAAATGACCATTTCACGATTGTACCGTGAATATCAGGAATGCGGTAAAACATCAAATCTCCGACATCGCTGCGGCCGGAAAAACATCCTGCAAGAACGGGACCGACGACGACTGAATAGAATCGTTCAACGTGACAGAAGTGTAACTCTTCGGCAAATTGCTGCAGGTTTCAATGCTGGGCCATCAACAAGTGTAAGCGTGCGAATCATTCAACGAAACATCATCAATATGGGCTTTTGGAGCCGAAGGCCCACTCGTGTATCCCATATCTGGGATGCCTTGCAAAGTGCTGTTGAGAAGAGATGCCCACCCCTTCATACACTTACGGATTTATGGACAGCCCTGCTGGATTCATGTTGTCAGCTCCCTCCAGCACCACTTCACACATTAATCGAATCCATCCCACGTCATGTTGCAGCACTTCTGCTTGAACGTGGGGGGTCTACACGATATTAGACGGGTGTACCAGCTTCTTTGCTCTTCAGTGTATAAGATATCAGTCACGCATGGACAGGACGCAAAGCTGCAGGGTGTGCACGAATTTTGTCTGCCACATAACTATATTTATTTATATTTCAGGCTTACCTGTAGAACAAACCCAGTAACATATGTTTTTGGGTGGGGTCCGCCTTTAGCAAAACACAATTTTGTTTTTTGTCCCAGACATGTTTCACTGCAGTTTCACCATCATCATTGTTTTTTGTATTATTATGGCTTCTTACCACATAGTGTGGTTTTCGTGCTGTATTACGTTTTTACAGTGTCAGTTTTTCTTTACAGTTTGGCAGACATTGTAAAAATGTAATACAGCAAGAAAACCACACCATGTGGTAAGAAGCCATAGTAATAAAAAAAACCACTGATGATGCTGCAACTGCAGAGAAACGTGTCTGGGACAAAAAACAAAACTGTGTTTTGCTAAAGGCGAACCCCACTCAAAAAAATATGTTATTGTTGAAGCAAACACAGACAAAAGAGCTTCAGCCTCAAGATGATCAAACACACTGCCTCATATACAGTTCTGTCTTCTCGTAGAAATGGAAGTTCATCCAGGTAGTTTTCCCTAAATTTGATTGATCTTTGGGAATACTCGAAGTGTCCTCTACAATCACAACAGATAGTATCGCAGGAGCGAAACTGAATGTCATGTCGTCGTGCCACGATAGTTGATGAAGTGTTGATAACATGATTTTTTCTACCACAGTGTATTGCCTCCTTCAATCTCAATTTGCGAGATGACACGTGACATCACAGAACAACAGCTTGACGTGGCAGTCCAAATTCTTTTTAAGTTTATTTTATTTTAAAGTTTCATAAATTTGCGACCGGGGATTGAATTGCATGGTAAGATCCTATGGGATCAAACTGCTGAGGTCATCGGTCCCTAGGTTTACACACTACTTAATCTAAATTAAATTAACTTTCACTAAGGACAACACAAGCACCCATGCCCGAGGGAGAAATCGAATCTCCGACGGGGGGAAGTCGCGCGAACCGTACGGGTAATTTGTGTGGCCATTGAGCGGTTAGAGGGTGTGAGAGGGGATATATTGTATTGCTTGCCTTCCAGTACTGACAAATTAGGACATGCGCGACTCGTGCAGATCAGATGCTGTGGTATAAATGTTGACACGGATCTGACATGGATACGTGAGTGCCCATTACGCAGACTGTCTTTAAATCGGCGGTGCTTATAAGTAGGTCGAGTAGGACGAGGCTGTTGTAATACCACACAGCGAGCAGAAGAAAACTGGCATTTAAATCATTTATCAAACTTCTGCGATAGTGTCTCATAATCAGCAGTGCGTTTAAATATTATGTATTCTGTTATTTCACACATAGTACAACCAGCAGCACTTCAAAGTGCACTGTAGTGTCACACCTGTTAGATCACTGAGGTTGGCAGTAATCTGAAACAGACAGCTGCAAAGCGCAAAGTAATTGTAATCTCACTATAATGAGAATGCTGTCTCATAAGATAGCCAAAAGTTTCCACATTTAGAAGACGCAGTGAGGACTGCATGCAACTGAATAGGCGCAAATACGAAAGAGATACCAAAAAGTACATCACAAGGCCTATATATATATATATTGTAATTTTCGAAAATACTGATCCATATTCAATACCAAACATGTTATGAACTCCATCCATTACTGACCAGTGCTGCACTGCCAAATGTAAATTCAGCCTTTCTGCATGTACCTCTTTTCCTTCGTTTCTGCTTTTATTTAAAATAAAATTCATTCAGCCATTGTGAAACGTAGTTAGCTAGTTTTTTAAATGTATTTAAAACAATGCTAAAAATCTAGGAATTGTGACTGTCCTTTATTCTTGCTGTTTTCGTTTCTTTCGCTAACTGCTCATCTGAAATATTTAATTCGAATCTTAGAGTCTGTATCCTAGCTTTACCATTATATAACTGTTGAGGAGAACACATCAAGTGCCATCACCCGATTTCCTAGGAACTTCGCTCACTGGAAGAGGTGTCAAAGTAAGCGAACTCGTGTCCCAGCTTATCTGTAGATACTCGACCGTTTCTGAAAAAAAACTGTCAAAGTTTCTGAGATTTTTCTACGTATTTTATGTGCCTTTTACGGATGAGATCCTCAGACGAAATGGTTGTGCAGTGATCAACATAGTGGCTTATTAGTGCTGCATCCTGTGTTCGCAACCTGATTTTTTTCCACAGACAGTCCTGTTGGAAGAACATCCGCAACTGAGCATTATACCAGAAGATGAAAATACCACTTCAGTTGTAAATTTCTCTTATTATCACGACGGATTTCGGGTTCTCATAAGCCCATCCTCAGGTGTCGCAACTGTGCTGTGGCCCCCTAGCGCCGCGGTGGACGTGCACTAAGCGCAGTTTGCTACCTATGAGCACAGAACAGGGAGTTCTCATGCGCAGTGTGCTATCTATGAGCGCAGAACAGGGAGTTCTCGTGCGCAGTGTGCTACCTATGAGCGCTGAACAGGGAGTTCTCATGCGCAGTGTGCTATCTATGAATGCAGAACAGGGAGTTCTCATGCGCAGTGTGCTATCTATGAGCGCAGAACAGGGAGTTCTCGTGCGCGGTGTGCTACCTATGAGCGCTGAACAGGGAGTTCTCATGCGCAGTGTGCTATCTATGAATGCAGAACAGGGAGTTCTCGTGCGCGGTGTGCTACCTATGAGCGCTGAACAGGGAGTCCTCATGTGCAGTGTGCTACCTATGAGCGCAGAACGGAGTTCTCGTGTGCGGTGTGCTACCCATGAGCGCTGAACAGGGAGTCCACATGTGCAGTGTGCTACCTATGAGCGCAGAACAGGGAGTTCTCATGTGCGGTGTGCTACCTATGAATGCAGAACAGGGAGTTCTCGTGCGCGGTGTGCTACCTATGAGCGCTGAACAGGGAGTTCTCGTGCGCGGTGTGCTACCTATGAGCGCTGAACAGGGAGTCCTCATGTGCAGTGTGCTACCTATGAGCGCAGAACAGGGAGTTCTCGTGCGCGGTGTGCTACCCATGAGCGCTGAACAGGGAGTCCTCATGTGCAGTGTGCTACCTATGAGCGCAGAACAGGGAGTTCTCATGTGCGGTGTGCTACCTATGAATGCAGAACAGGGAGTTCTCGTGCCCGGTGTGGTACCTATGAGCGCTGAACAGGGAGTCCTCATGTCCAGTGTGCTACCTATGAGCGCAGAACAGGGAGTTCTCATGCGCGGTGTGCTACCTATGAGCGCAGAACAGGGAGTTCTCATGCGCAGTGTGCTATCTATGAGCGTAGAACAGGGAGTTCTCGTGCGCGGTGTGCTACCTATGAGCGCTGAACAGGGAGTCCTCATGTGCAGTGTGCTACCTATGAGCGCAGAACAGGGAGTTCTCATGTGCGGTGTGCTACCTATGACCGCAGAACAGGGAGTTCTCGTGCGTGGTGTGCTACCCATGAGCGCTGAACAGGGAGTCCTCATGTGCAGTGTGCTACCTATGAGCGCAGAACAGGGAGTTCTCATGTGCGGTGTGCTACCTATGAATGCAGAACAGGGAGTTCTCATGCGCAGTGTGCTATCTATGAGCGCAGAACAGGGAGTTCTCGTGCGCGGTGTGCTACCTATGAGCGCTGAACAGGGAGTTCTCATGCACAGTGTGCTATCTATGAATGCAGAACAGGGAATTCTCGTGCGCGGTGTGCTACCTATGAGCGCTGAACAGGGAGTCCTCATGTGCAGTGTGCTACCTATGAGCGCAGAACAGGGAGTTCTCTTGCGCGGTGTGCTACCCATGAGCGCTGAACAGGGAGTCCTCATGTGCAGTGTGCTACCTATGAGCGCAGAACAGGGAGTTCTCATGTGCGGTGTGCTACCTATGAATGCAGAACAGGGAGTTCTCGTGCGCGGTGTGGTACCTATGAGCGCTGAACAGGGAGTCCTCATGTCCAGTGTGCTACCTATGAGCGCAGAACAGGGAGTTCTCATGCGCGGTGTGCTACCTATGAGCGCAGAACAGGGAGTTCTCATGCGCAGTGTGCTATCTATGAGCGCAGAACAGGGAGTTCTCGTGCGCGGTGTGCTACCTACGAGCGCTGAACAGGGAGTCCTCGTGTGCAGTGTGCTACCTATGAGCGCAGAACAGGGAGTTCTCATGTGCGGTGTGCTACCTATGACCGCAGAACAGGGAGTTCTCGTGCACGGTGTGCTACCTATGAGCACAGAACAGGGAGTTCTCATGCGCAGTGTGCTATCTATGAATGCAGAACAGGGAGTTCTCGTGCGCGGTGTGCTACCTATGAGCGCTGAACAGGGAGTCCTCATGTGCAGTGTGCTACCTATGAGCGCAGAACAGGGAGTTCTCGTGCGCGGTGTGCTACCCATGAGCGCTGAACAGGGAGTCCTCATGTGCATGTGCTACCTATGAGCGCAGAACAGGGAGTTCTCAGGTGCGGTGTGCTACCTATGAATGCAGAACAGGGAGTTCTCGTGCGCGGTGTGGTACCTATGAGCGCTGAACAGGGAGTCCTCATGTCCAGTGTGCTACCTATGAGCGCAGAACAGGGAGTTCTCATGCGCGGTGTGCTACCTATGAGCGCAGAACAGGGAGTTCTCATGCGCAGTGTGCTATCTATGAGCGCAGAACAGGGAGTTCTCGTGCGCGGTGTGCTACCTATGAGCGCTGAACAGGGAGTCCTCATGTGCAGTGTGCTACCTATGAGCGCAGAACAGGGAGTTCTCATGTGCGGTGTGCTACCTATGAATGCAGAACAGGGAGTTCTCGTGCGCGGTGTGGTACCTATGAGCGCTGAACAGGGAGTCCTCATGTCCAGTGTGCTACCTATGAGCGCAGAACAGGGAGTCCTCATGCGCGGTGTGCTACCTATGAATGCAGAACAGGGAGTTCTCGTGCGCGGTGTGCTACCTATGAGTGCAGAACAGGGAGTCCTCATGTCCAGTGTGCTACCTATGAGCGCAGAACAGGGAGTCCCCATGCGCGGTGTGCTACCTATGAATGCAGAACAGGGAGTTCTCGTGCGCGGTGTGGTACCTATGAGCGCTGAACAGGGAGTCCTCATGTCCAGTGTGCTACCTATTAGCGCAGAACAGGGAGTTCTCATGCGCGGTGTGCTACCTATGAGCGCAGAACAGGGAGTTCTCATGCGCAGTGTGCTATCTATGAGCGCAGAACAGGGAGTTCTCGTGCGCGGTGTGCTACCTATGAGCGCTGAACAGGGAGTCCTCATGTCCAGTGTGCTACCTATGAGCGCAGAACAGGGAGTCCTCATGCGCGGTGTGCTACCTATGAATGCAGAACAGGGAGTTCTCGTGCGCGGTGTGCTACCTATGTGCGCAGAACAGGGAGTCCTCATGTCCAGTGTGCTACCTATGAGCGCAGAACAGGGAGTCCTCATGCGCGGTGTGCTACCTATGAATGCAGAACAGGGAGTTCTCGTGCGCGGTGTGCTACCTATGAGCACAGAACAGGGAGTTCTCATGCGCAGTGTGCTACCTATGAATCCAGAACAGGGAGTTCTCGTGCACGGTGTGCTACCTATGAGCACAGAACAGGGAGTTCTCATGCGCAGTGTGCTATCTATGAATGCAGAACAGGGAGTTCTCGTGCGCGGTGTGGTACCTATGAGCGCTGAACAGGGAGTCCTCATGTCCAGTGTGCTACCTATGAATGCAGAACAGGGAGTTCTCGTGCGCGGTGTGCTACCTATGAGCGCAGAACAGGGAGTTCTCGTGCGCGGTGTGCTACCTATGAGCGCAGAACAGGGAGTTCTCATGTGCGGTGTGCTACCTATGAGCGCAGAACAGGGAGTTCTCATGTGCGGTGTGCTACCTATGAGCGCAGAACAGGGAGTTCTCATGTGCGGTGTGCTACCTATGAGCGCAGAACAGGGAGTTCCCATGCGCGGTGTGCTACCTATGAGCACAGAACAGGGAGTTCTCATGTGCAGTGTGCTATCTATGAGCGCAGAACAGGGAGTTCTCGTGCGCGGTGTGCTACCTATGAGCGCAGAACAGGGAGTTCTCATGTGCGGTGTGCTACCTATGAGCGCAGAACAGGGAGTTCTCATGTGTGGTGTGCTACCTATGACCGCAGAACAGGGAGTTCTCGTGCACGGTGTGCTACCTATGAGCGCAGAACAGGGAGTTCTCATGCGCCGTGTGCTACCTACGAGCGCAGTACAGGGAGTTCTCATGCGCCTAGTACATGTCCACCGAGCTGCTAGGGGGCCACAGCACAGTTGCGACACCTGAGGATGGGCTTATGACAGCCGAAAATCGTTCGTGATAATAAAAGAAATTTACTACTGAAACAGTATTTTCAACCTCTGGCGGATTGTTTTTTCTTTTCTCCCAGTATGGATTCATCTGTTCAATATGTTTCTTCCTTTCTTCTTTCTGTCTTCAGACCATTCTGAACCAATCTCTTTAGCTACCCTGCCTTGTAATCCTTCCATTTTCGATACTTTTTCCCAAAAGGCTTCTCTGTTGTTTATATCTTCTATTTTTATATTGTTTCTTTCTAAATCACTTTTACTTCGTTGACCCATCTTGTTATGGACTTCATACCCCACAAATATTTGAAAATCTTATTAGTTAAGTCACTGTCTTGCGTTCGAAATACACTCCTGGAAATGGAAAAAAGAACACATTGACACCGGTATGTCAGACCCACCATACTTGCTCCGGACACTGCAAGAGGGCTGTACAAGCAATGATCACACGCACGGCACAGCGGACACACCAGGAACCGCGGTGTTGGCCGTCGAATGGCGCTAGCTGCGCAGCATTTGTGCACCGCCGCCGTCAGTGTCAGCCAGTTTGCCGTGGCATACGGAGCTCCATCGCAGTCTTTAACACTGGTAGCATGCCGCGACAGCGTGGACGTGAACCGTATGTGCAGTTGACGGACATTGAGCGAGGGCGTATAGTGGGCATGCGGGAGGCCGGGTGGACGTAGCGCCGAATTGCTCAACACGTGGGGCGTGAGGTCTCCACAGTACATCGATGTTGTCGCCAGTGGTCGGCGGAAGGTGCACGTGCCCGTCGACCTGGGACCGGACCGCAGCGACGCACGGATGCACGCCAATACCGTAGGATCCTACGCAGTGCCGTAGGGGACCGCACCGCCACTTCCCAGCAAATTAGGGACACTTGCTCCTGGGGTATCGGCGAGGACCATTCGCAACCGTCTCCATGAAGCTGGGCTACGGTCCCGCACACCGTTAGGCCGTCTTCCGCTCACGCCCCAACATCGTGCAGCCCGCCTCCAGTGGTGTCGCGACAGGCGTGAATGGAGGGACGAATGGAGACGTGTCGTCTTCAGCGATGAGAGTCGCTTCTGCCTTGGTGCCAATGATGGTCGTATGCGTGTTTGGCATCCGTGCAGGTAAGCGCCACAATCAGGACTGCATACGACCGAGGCACACAGGGCCAACACCCGGCATCATGGTGTGGGGAGCGATCTCCTACACTGGCCGTACACCACTGGTGATCGTCGAGGGGACACTGAATAGTGCACGGTACATCCAAACCGTCATCGAACCCATCGTTCTACCATTCCTAGACCGGCAAGGGAACTTGCTGTTCCAACAGGACAATGCACGTCCGCATGTATCCCGTGCCACCCAACGTGCTCTAGAAGGTGTAAGTCAACTACCCTGGCCAGCAAGATCTCCGGATCTGTCCCCCATTGAGCATGTTTGGGACTGGATGAAGCGTCGTCTCACGTGGTCTGCACGTCTAGCACGAACGCTGGTCCAACTGAGGCGCCAGGTGGAAATGGCATGGCAAGCCGTTCCACAGGACTACATCCAGCGTCTCTACGATCGTCTCCATGGGAGAATAGCAGCCTGCATTGCTGCGAAAGGTGGATATACACTGTACTAGTGCCGACATTGTGCATGCTCTGTTGCCTGTGTCTATGTGCCTGTGGTTCTGTCAGTGTGATCATGTGATGTATCTGACCCCAGGAATCTGTCAATAAAGTTTCCCCTTCCTGGGACAATGAATTCACGGTGTTCTTATTTCAATTTCCAGGAGTGTAGATGTCTAAAAAACATGAGTCTTCTTTTTCTCATTGCGTTTGAAGTATCTTCTACACACATCGAAAAAGTTTTGAATCACCTCGGTTCCGAGACTTCCAGAACATGTACAGAAAATTGGAATAGAAATCAACATAAACGTCACTTCTGCCTGCAATGGCACTTGAATTATGTAACCATTACAGCACCTCACCTCAACCTATCGATACCAGCAATATTCTACTGTGTTTCTATAAAATAGTTAACATATTTCTGTGACAACATCCAGATTTGATTTCATTAATGTAGAGGTACTTTGATACATCGATATGTTTATATTGGAATGGTATTATTCTTATGTGTATTCTTTCTTTTGTCACTGTGATCTTTGTTGTACTTGTAACTCTGATTTTTGGGCGCGTAAGCGGTTATTAGAGAGTCAAGTCTTGGTCGTCATGTTGAAAAGACGCAAATTGTAGTCAGTTTATGAAATGTGAACTTCAACAGTGAGGAAGATATTTTCAAGTATGTTTTATATTGTGAAGTGATGTTGCAACAAAAGTAGTGAAAAGGAAGTGTAACTTAAATTCGGAGTGCTGATTACTTGCAAAAGTTTAATCTTCAAGAATGGTTTATGAAACACATCTATAAAACTTTTGAATATCGCAGAATAACACCTAGGCCTCTTTACATCCGAGCTTGGAATCATCACCACCTAGATTTTCGACGATTGAGCCATGAATTCACAACGAGACCAGCGTGGGAAGTACGATAAGATGAGTGCCTAGTTTATCCATTATTTCATGAAATGACTTTATTAACTGTACTCTAATGACACCTGCCACATAATATAACTTTGTTGTTGCCCGAAAATGCAATATTTAGCAGCCTGAGCAACACTACAATCATAATTAATTTTTGACCTTTGTTGTGGTAGGGTTGTTTGACGCCTTTTTCATTGCTCATGAAAACTACACATTACATGTTGTACCACCGTACAGCGAGACCTTCAGAGGTGGTGATCGAGATTGCTGTACACACCGGTACCTCTAATACCATGTAGCGCGTCCTCTTGCATTGTTGCACACCTGTGTTCGTCGGGCAAATTATCTACAAGTTCATCAAGGCACTGTTGGTCCAGATTGTCCCACTACTCAACGGAAATTCGGCGTAGATCCTTCAAAGTGCTTGGTGGGTCACGTCGCCCATAAACAGCCCTTTTCAATTTATCCCAGGGATGTTCGATGGTGTTCATGTCTGGAGAACATGTTGACCACTCTAGTCGAGCGATGTCGTTATACTGAAGGAAGTCATACACAAGATGTGCACGATGGGGGCGCGAATTATCGTCCATGAAGACGAATGCCTCGCCAATATGCTGCCGATATGGTTGCACTATGGGACGGAGGATGGCATTCATGTATCGCACAGCCGTTACGGCGCTTCCGTGACCACCAGCGGTGTACGCCGGCCCCACGTAATGCCACCCCAAAACAGCAGGGAACCTCCACCTTGCTGCACTCGCTGGACAGTGTGTCTAAGGCGTTCAGCCTGACCGGGTTGCCTCCAAACACGTCTCGGACGGTTGTCTGGTAGGCATATGCGACACTCATCGGTGAAGAGAACGTGATGCCAATCCTGAGCGGTCCATTCGGCATGTTGTTGCGCCCATCTGTACCGCGCAGTATGGTGTCGTGATTGCAGAGATGGACCTCGCCATGGAAATCGGGAGTGAAGTTGCGCATCATGCAGCCTATTGCGCACATCTTGAGTCTTAGCACGACGCCCTGTGGCTGCACGAGAAGCATTATGCAAGGTGGTGGCGTTGCTCTCAGGGTTCCTCCGAGTCATAATCCGTAGGTAGCGGTCATCCACTGGAGTAGTAGCTCTTGGGCGGCCTGAGCGAAGCATGTCATCGACAGTTCCTGTCTCTTTGTACCTCCTCAATGTCCGAACAACGTCGTTCTGGTTCACTCCGTGACGCCTGGACACTTCCGTTGCTGAAAACCCTTCCTGGGACAAAGTAACAACGGGAACGCGATCGAACCGCGGTATTGACCGTCTAGGCATGGTTGAACTACAGACGACACTAGCCGTGTACCTCCACACTGGTTGAATGACTGGAACTGATCGGCTGTCGAACCCCTTCCGTCGAATAGGCGCTGCTCATGCGTGGTTGTTTACATCTTTGGGCGGGTTTATTGACGTCTCTGAACAGGCAAAGGGACTGTGTCTGTCATACAATATCCACAGTCAACGTCTATCTTCAAGAGTTCTGGGAACTGGGGTGATGCGAAACTTTTTTTAATGTGTGTATATTTTGGTATATTTCAGCATTACTTTGTAATTTCCAACTTTCTGCTGTGTTTTGTGGTCCTAACATTTTCCTTATAATCCGCCTTTCTAGTACTTCTAGTTTATCTAAATTACAGTTTAATGTCAGAAACCCGACTTTTCATTTTAATGATTTTATTTTTATTGTTTTCTTTAATCTATCCATGTCCGGAGGAGGTTACTACACGAGTGTGGGGATACAAGGGCGTTATATTAATTGTATTATTACAAATGAATTTCACAATAAGTGTCGTATATTTATTATATAACATATGTGTGTATGCTATGTCGAGGGGCTACAATCTTTGAATTCTCACATACTGATTATTTCATTCTCATATAAATTCTTATATTAATTCTTATGTTTTATTCATATTTTTTATGCTTCAGGAAAATTTGGTGCATTCATTTGGATGATACCGATCGTAGAAACATTCGAAACACAGATATTCATAACACCACAAGCTTAGCGCGAAGGCAGGTTTGCCACAGTGACATTTCTTCGGATGGCTCTCACTCGGGAAAGAAACGCACTGGTAATAATTTCACGACAAACCATACATAATGGGTCATTTTTACGAAAACTGGCATGCGAATGATTATGAGTCAAGACAAAGTACAGGAATTTTACCGAAAACAGTATCAAATAATTTTCTCATTCTTTTTTTAAATTCATTCGTCTGACAACATTATATCAATATACAATGGAAAACATTCCTGCGGTATACAAAAGAAAAACAAAATAGGGTGTCAATTAGGTTTCGAACACAGGACGCACAGTTAAGAATCTACAGCGCGAACCACTGCGCTGAGGGTAAGGCCCATTAAAAGGCACAAATAGCTCGATAACTTTGACCGACGTTTTTCAGCAACACTCGAGTATCTACGGATAAGCCGAGACACGCGTCGTTCGCGTATTTTGAGCCCTCTTCCAATGATCGAAGTTTCTGGGAGATAGAGTTATGGCACTTGCCGTGTTCTCCTCGTCAGAACCTATTGTCATTTTTACGAAGAACTAAATAGCTTACAAAAACAAAAACTTGTTCACATTACAGGCGTACCTGCGCAGAAGCGCGCGAGGGAAACGCCAAGGACGGGCTGTACCCGCCCCGTCTCCCCGCAGGTTTTTCGTGTCACCCAGAATCAATCTTCGTTAAATCTCGGTGCTCCTGAGCGTTCGTCGCGTTGAAAGTGTGTTTGTACTCGTTCTTGGTCTGATTATCTTTACTGGAATAAATAATGTCTGGTATACCGTCAAATGTAATATCTAAGAGGAAGATAAGTGAAGAGAACAGCCGGCCGCGGTCGTCTAGCGGTTCTAGGCGCTCAGTCCGGAACGGCGCGACTGCTACGGTCGCAGGTTCGAATCCTGCCACGGGCATGGATGTGTGCGATGTCCTTAGGTTAGTTAGGTTTAATTAGTTCTAAGTTCTAGGGGACTGATGACCACAGATGTTAGGTCCCATAGTGCTCAGAGCCATTTGAACCATTTTTGAAGAGAACAAGTTTCCGAGAAATATGGGAAGAAAAATTATGCTTTATAATTGGACACAAACTGATGACCACAGATGTTAAGTCCCATAGTGCTCAGAGCCATTTGAACCATTTTTGAAGAGAACAAGTTTCCGAGAAATATGGGAAGAAAAATTATGCTTTATAATTGGACACAAAGAAGGTATTGCCATTTGCTTAATACGCCAAGAAACGATTGTGGGAATGAAGAGATACAGTTTATTATGCCACTGCACGAGTAAGCATTATTCACTTACGGTAACTTTTCCTTTAGATTCAAATGAAAAAAGAGGAAAAAAATGATCATCTAAGATCAACAACTCAGCTTCAACGAAAAGTTATGTTAGCAACAGTTGGGCAAAATGAGGTTGCCACGCAAGTATTATACGAAGTATGTAATATTCTTTGAAAAAACATGAAAACTTTCACTAATGTTGAATTATTGAAACAGTCTGTGATAACTGTTTCTCAAACTTTGTCTTAACGTTTCTCAAACATTAAACAAATGCTGGCCGAAATAAATGAGCTTGCGTTTTCAGAATCTACTTGTCGCCGCCGCATAGAAGACATTTCAAAATATTTATTTGACGGAGTAATTAATAATGTAGAAATACGCAAATGCTACAGTCTTGCATACGATTCCAGTAAAGATGTAGCTTCGATGGCCCGTTTCTCATTATTTGTGCGTTACTACACAAATGATGGAGTAGTAGAAGAAGATTTTCTGGAAATGATAAACATGAGAGGTCACACGAAAGGTTGTGATTTTATAGATACAGCTGAAGATTCTGAAGGAACAATGGCTTGTCTACAAGCAATATACTATTAGTGTCTACAGACTGTTGCCCGTCAATGACGGGCATAAACAGTGGCCTGACAGCGCTGATTAAGCGAGAATGGAATGTACCAAATTAACTCTCCATTCACTGCTTACTGCATCAAGAAGGTTTGGCATGTCAGATTTCAAATAACAGATAGGAGGATGTTAGGAAGGCCGTCATAACCGTTACAAATTTCATTCGTGCATGTGAAATTCATCACCGAGAATTTAAAGAAGCACTGGAGGAATTGCAAGCTTCTTATGGTGACGTTGCAAACATACTGGTGTTAGCTGTGGCTAAGCACAGGGAAAGTGCTGTGAAGGAATGTCAATTTGAAATATGAAGTTGTTTTATTCATACAACAAAGTAGTAAAAATTATGTTGAACTTGATAATGATGAATGGTGGGCACTTACAGGTTTTTTGTCTGATATTATAGAGAAATCCAACAAACTTAATTTGGAATTGCAAGGACCAAACAATTTAAGTGGACAAATGACTAATAAAATATTTGAAGTTGAAGCCTAACTGCAACTGTATATAAATGAAATTGAAGTAAAATATCTGTCTGATTTTCCAACTGTTTCTGTGCTTTCATTAGACTTAACTATCGGCGAAAGTATTTCCCAAGACATAGCGTACTATTTGTAAGTATATTTGGAAGAAATGAAAAAACAGATTTGCAGACGTTAGAAATATTCGATGATGCTTCATTCTCATAGAGAACCCTTGACGTGTTGAATGTGGTGATCTCAAATTATTCCGCAAATTTGAATTTCATGGAACTCATATTATAACTGAAATATTCGAACTTCAACACGACGCACAGCTTAAAGCTCTCTTTCATTCTCGAAGAGAACCCTTGGCATGTTGAACAACATCATCTCAAATTATTCTGCTAATTTGACATTCATGTAACTCCATTGATAAATAAAACATTCGAACTTCAACATGATACACAGCTTAAAGCTCCATTTATACAAGTAGAATATCTTGAACTATAGGCATACACTGAATTTGGGATGTGTGCTCAGCAATTATTAAATTTTACGAGACTGTGCATAGTTTATTTTAACACTATTTCCTTCACTTACCTTTGTGAAATTTCATTTTCAAAAAATGAATTACTTGAAAACTAAATATCATAATCGGTTGTCCAGTCATTTAGAAGATGTAATGAGGATTGCATGACACGAGTTATCCGAAGAAGTCATCAAAATTAACATTAATTATAGATTTCACTCCTTTACTTAAGATTTTTTGGAATTAGAACAAAATTCCAGATTCTGGAACAAGACTGTAGCTTTCTTTTATAGCCTTTGTCATGTGAAGGGCGTCAGAAATGAAGGAGCTCATCGGTTTTTTGTCATTTTAGAAGTTTGAGGTTAATAACATTAGAATAAACTTTAGTTGGCCATTTGAATAATGTAACATAATTTTGGATGATCTTGCATAAAAGTACTTTGAAATCAACATCAGGAACAAAATAGAATCGTTTTTGACAGTGACTTAAAATGATCTAATTACTGATGTGTCCCTTTCTTTTCTGCACAATGCATACACACGTATTAAGTGACGTGACGGATATAAGACTACGCAAGTCAGGTTATCCTTATTTTTACAGGGATAAAATAGGCTGGACATTTTTACACTGACTCACTATATTCTTTCTTGTAGTTTACTGGAAACTGATTAGCAGCACTTTAAGTTATTTCCTACACTTGGAAATATGGTGGCGCTCTTTTTGTGAAATTCTATCAATGGCAAGTCACATCACTGACTCATGCTCCCACAACGACTATTCCAATCGGCGCCAACACTCGACGCCTATCAATCTCATGAATAATTACGAAAAAAAGTAATTGTTGTCAAAATGACACATGCGAAGTATCGACTCCTATGAATACCTCCCTCAAAATCTTGTTGTTATCAATCGGGGGCGGCGATTTAAAATTCTTATTCCCTGTGTTGTAGGATTTTAATATTGTAAACACAGCTGAATTTTGACTGGAACTGGACAGTAATTTTATTCGACGAAGAAATCAGGTACAGCCAACTGCAGTGGCGACTCGTGCAAAATTTTACAAAAGGGCTACAGCAAATTTATAACTAATAGTTTAACGTTACGAGGAATAAAATAAAATGAAGAAAAAATTATGGTAGCTGGTGGAATCGTGCGCGAGCGAAAGAATTGACACGCGGTGCACTTGACTATTGGGCCGCAGCACCCATACGTGAACTAGTTCTCAAACCTCCCTCATATTCCACCCCTAAATCTTTAGAGAACGTTTTACCTTTTCCTACGGACCACTCAGGCGAAATATTCTACCAACTTGAAAGGACCATCTACCTGCTTCTACTCACTTTCTCCTCCAAAGATCTGGAAAAGTGCCTTTTTACCAGATCATCTACGGAATTCGTCGCGTTGCTTGCACCATTGTTTAAACGCACTTTCAAAGAAAAATAGTGACCTGGTGCTGTGAGCAACGTAGCACTCATAGTGCCGGGAAGGATGACGTCGCATCAGAGCATGTACAGTCGGAAACAGACAGCTGCGCTCCTTCTCTGTGTTGACCACTATTTCAGCAAACGACATCGCGGAAAGAGCGCTACAAAATATATTTTCGTCCGTTTTATTTGCTTACCAGCAAGCATTCGAGGAGAAATGGCGTCTCTTAATGCGATTTCCGGCTTGAATTCTAAGGGAAATGACATACTTTTAAAGCAATTTCCGGCTCGAATTCGAAGAGGAATGGCATATTTTAAGTGCGATATTTACAGTGTGTTACAGCATACTAGCACATGATCACTCGCAGTTACAAGGCAACTATTACGAATGGTAAGTATTTATTCTTTACCAGTTTCGAAAATACATATCCATTTGTTACAAGTGTTAACGTTGGATATCTTCTGCAGAAGGGTAAGTGATTTATATCCCAATCCGGTGCCGTGTGGCTAGGGCCTCCCGTCGGGTGTACCGTTCGGCTGGTGCAAGTCTTTCGAGTTGATCCCACTTCGACGACTTCCGTGTCGATGAGGATGAAATGATGATGATAAGGACAACACAATGCCCAGTTCCTGAGCGGAGAAAATCTGCGACCCAGTCGGGAATCGAACCCGGGCCGTTAGGTATGACATTCCGTCGCGCTGACCACTCAGCTACCAGGGCGGACTCCCAATCCGGTCAAGAATAAATACTTACCATTTGTAGCTGTTGGCTGTACCTGACTCCTTGGTCAGCTCAAAAATGAGAATAGTAGTAGGCGCGCGAAAAGTTGGCCGATCACCTCAGGGGCCAAGTTCTCTGCAGAGGCAGATAGATATCTCATTGCGTGATGAGGGGCCATGATATGGGGTATGTTTGCTCGTTTGTCTTCCAGTGTTGGCAACTCACGGGCGTGTGAGCCTCATACCAGTCACCTGCTATGGTCTATATTTCAAACAGAAGCAACACGGATTCGTGAATATACATTATAGAAACAGTCTGCTTCAAATGTGGCACATATTTGTAGCAAGGAATATGAAATAAAATTAAGGATTTTGTAGTACAATATAATGAGTAGATGAAAAATAACATTCAGAACATTTATTAATCATTTGCGATCGTGTCTCATGTTGTTTAATGCCTTTAAATATAATTACACTATTACTGTTATTAATCAGTTAATCACCCGCTCACAAAGACAACACAAGAATACATTGTCAGTCAGTTATTATGTCACAATTTTGTGGTTTGTGATGGTGGCAGAAATCTGCGAGAAAAACAGAGAACAATCAACACGAAGTCTTCCGATAGTTGTCGACTTTAAACGATTAGTACTCTGAGGTCAGTGGCAAACCTGTCGCTCCGTTACTACAGCTAGTACGCTGCGGCTCATAACATGAATGGTTCGAATGGCTCTGAGCACTATGGGACTTAACATCTGTGGTCATCAGTCCCCTAGAACTTAGAACTACTTAAACCTAACTAACCTAAGGACATTACACACATCCATGCCCGAGGCGGGATTCGAATCTGCGACCGCAGCGGTCACGCGGTTCCAGACTGAAGCGCCTAGAACCGCACGGCCACACCGGCCGGCGGCTTATAACATGTTAATCTCCCTAGGTTATCTGTTAATAATAAGATCGGTACACACAGGGTGTTTCCGTAAGTGCGTGCAAAAATTTAATGGGACATAGAGGATGCTGCAATGAACAATTTGAGGTAGGTAACCTGGGATCGGAGAAGCCAGCTGATGGAGGTAATAGGAATAAAATCACATTAATGTGTACTTTTTTATTTACATTATTTAACTGCAAATACCATCACTGACGCAATGAACGTACCATTTGTACTGTATCTTACAAAATGTGGTGAAACTGACGGCTGTCAACCTCAATACAAGCATGAAATCGGCGAACATGTTTCTGACGCTCCCTGACAAATATCACAGACAGCTACAATTCTGGGAACGAATTCCATTTCCATGTCCACTGGGATCTCTTACACAAGTGACTTAAGATACACCCATAGGAAATAATCAAGGGGATTCAAGTCTGTGACCTCGCGAGCCTTGGAATAGGATCTCCCCTTCCAGTCCAGCTACCAGGAAATACAGCACTGAGATTGCTGCAGACGTCCAAACTGAAGTGAGGCGGTGCACCGTCATGTTGTATCCACATCCTCTCACGAACACCCGAGCGTACGTTCTCCAACAACTCGGGTAGAACTCTTTGCACAAACCTCAAATATAGGTGGCCATTCAGACGGCCAGGTGGACTGTCGCCTACAATGAGGGCCCAGATATTCACAGCAAAACGTACTTGATGGTGTGACTCTACTACAGCTTGAGGATTTTCCTCATCCCACACATGGATATTCCTGCTGTTCGAAATATCATCACAATCATATGAGACCTCGTCAGTAAACAGCACGATTTGGAGGAAATGTGCAATCCATTGTTGGAGCGACCACTGACACAATGCGCCCACTGGTGCAAAGTTAGTCACAAGCATTGCATGAATTCATTGTGGGTGATACGGGTGTAATTGGTTTCTTCTTTCCAATGAACCAGTCTCCCGCATTTGTCGATCAAGAGAAATAAATACTCCTCGTGACGGATGATGTCTGTTAGGAAATCGTTCCCGTACAGCCTTTCGTCAGCGAGAGCACTGCAACGTACTTCCCCATACACAAGGTGCATGTCAGTAAGTTCTGTACAACTGTGCCGGCACCGCTCCACCGTATTATACTGTATGTCTTTGAATAGCACTGAGTAATGAATGGGTCTGTCGTTGATTCATAGCACATTCTGTCATGGGACAATGTAAATATGAGACAACAGAGCCACCTTATGGACAAGTAATGTAAACAAAACCTACATCATGGCTTCGTAGTAACCAGCCACGTCCTCCTTGTTTTCTTGCAGGAAATAAAGAATGTACAAGTAAATAAACAGCACAGTAGGTGTACACTTGTACATATGTTAGTTGTAAATAAGCTGGAAAGCAGGAATGCTGGACAAAGCGGTAGACAAACTTCCATACCTCCATAACCTGGCTTCTCCTACCGCAGGTTCCCTACATCAAATCATTCAGTGGAGCATTCTCTATGTCCTGTTACTTTATTGCACGCTCTTGGGGAAACACCCTGTATGCGGCCCGAGGTGCTGCTCTACAATGTCAGTATTGGTTCTTGAGATAAGAAGTTTGGCGACCACTGCTATAGACGATGCGTGTTTTCCGCAGTGGCACCAGCTTTGGTCAGACGCCGGGAAGGGGTTTACATGTGTGAGCAGTGGCTTTTCTATCTCTCATGTCAGTAAGCATCGTGTGTCAGACCGATGCACTCAAACGCATGCTGTTTTATGTGGGTTTATCTTCGCCAATGAGGGTACAAAATCGTCAATGAGGGTACAAAATCGTACGTGGGTTACGATATGCTGATACTTATTATTAGTTTCACAGCGTCCAATCACAACTGAATAAAACACAAATGTTGTGTCATACGTGTTTCGCCTTCATTATTTGCAAGGCATCTTCAGATGCACGTCACGTGGATGCTGTTCTATGTGTGTTCTTCCTTTGATTTGCCGTTCTTCGTCTACTTATTGCCATTTCAACTTTTCTTTTCACAGCACTAGGAATTGAACACTCGTTATCCAAAACGTAACATCTAAACAAGAGTTCAGTTTCTCGTGCTGTGCAAACAAAATTTAAAATGGCAGTAAGCAGACGAAGAAAGGCTATAACAAAGGAGAAAGAAAACAAATAGATCAATATCCATGAAATGTGCATTTGAAGATGCCTTGCAAGTAATAATGACGAAACGCGTGTGGCACAAAAATTGTGTTTTACTCAGTTGTGATTAGACGGTCCCAAAGCTATAATTATCAGCATACCGTAACATATACGCAACTGAGGACGAGAGACCTACAAAAGTTGAAGATTTCATACCTGGGTGTTGGATATCGGTGGATACTGCGAATCATCTGTGCCACAATTTCCTTGAACTGCGGGCATGCTGAACAAGAATTAGCACTTTAGAGATGTTATACGCAGTAGACTTACCTACATATGACTTGATCCTAGTAGAACGAAGTACGATCTTCCATTGTGGAGAATGTCCTAGCTTTCTTCACAAAGATATGGCATATAGTATTTCTTTTCTATCTCATCCCTTAACAAGGCGTGTTCCCCATTTAATACGTGTACCAGAGTCTGTCATTAAATTGTTAACTGCAAATTTGATTTTACAATATATCTACGTTTACATACATCTTCCACAGGCCACCATACAGTACAATCCACATTAAGTACCTTAAGTATCTGTACACTCTTTTGCATGTGGTTTATCGTCCAATTACAATCCTAGCAGTACGTGTCTTTATTCGTCCAGATGCCTTTATAACGATATGAAGTAGCCAGGCAGGTTACACACGAAAAACATTTGTAGCGTCTTTGTCTTTCGATGCCAGAGTATCAAAACCACGTATAACAGCTGACAGTGCAACAACACATAGGTTTTGTACCAGTGGGGAACTTTTTTTTAATTTTTGAAACGAACCGTCGACCTTGCTGTCGGTGGGGAGGCTTGCGTGCCTCAGCGATACAGATAGCCTTATCGTAGGTGCAACCACAACGGAGGGGTATCTGTTGAGAGGCCAGACAAATTTGTAGTTCCCGAAGAGGGGCAGCAGCCTTTCCTGTAGATGCAGGGGCAACAGTTTGGATGTTTGACTGATCTGGTCTTGTAACATTAACCAAAACCGCCTTCTGTGCTGGTACTTCGAACGGCTGAAAGCAAGGGGAAACTACAGCCGTAATTTTTCCCGAGGGCATCCAGCTTTGCTTAAATGATGATGGTGTCCTCTTGGGTAAAATATTCCGGAGGTAAAATAGTCCCCCATCCGGATATCCGGGCGGGGACTCCTCAAGAGGACGTCGTTGTGAGGAGAAAGAAAACTGGCGTTCTACGTATGGGAGCGTGGAATGTCAGATCCCTTAATCGGGCAGGTAGGTTAGAAAAATCAAAAAAGGAAATGGATAGGTTAAAGTTAGATGTAGCGGGAATTAGTGAGGTTCGGTGGCAGGAGGAACAAGACTTCTGGTGAGGTTAATACAGGGTTATAAATACAAAATCAAATAGTGGTAATGCAAGAGTAGGTTTAGTAATGAATAAAAAAATAGGAGTCGTTTAAGCTACTACGAACAGCATAGTGAACGCAGTATTGTAGCCAAGATAGACACGAAGCCCACGCGTACCACAGTGGTACAAGTTTATATGACAACTAGCTCCGCAGATGACGAAGGGACTGAAGAAATGTATGATGAGACAAAAGAAATCATTCGGATAGTGAGGAGAGACGAAAATTTAATAGTCAGGGAGACTGGAATTCGACAGTAGGAAAAGGAAGAGAAGGAAAAGTAGTAGGTGAATATGGACTGGGGGTAAGGAATGAGAGAGGAAGCCGCCTGGTAGAATTTTGCACTGAGCATAACTTATCATAGCTAACACTTGGTTTAAGAATCATGAAAGAAGGGTGTATACGTGGAAGAGGCCTGGAGACACTAGAAGGTTTCAGACAGAGATTTAGGAACCAGGTTTTAAACTGTAAGACATTTCCAGGGACAGATATATATTTATTGGTTATAAACTGTAGACCAAAATTGAAGAAGCTGCAAAAAGGTAGGAATTTAACGAGATGGGACTTGCATAAAGTGAAAGAGCCAGAGGTTGTAGAGAGCTTAAGAGAGGGCATTAGGGAACTATTGACAAGAACGGGGGAAAGAAATACAGTAGAAGAAGAATGGGACGAGGGCTAGTAGAAATCCTTGGGTAACAGAAGAGATATTGAATTTAATTTATGAAAGGAGAAAAAATAAAAATACAGTAAATGAAGCAGGCAAAAATGAATAAAAACGCCTCAAAAATGAGATCGACAGGAAGTGCAAAATGGCTAAAAGGGGTGGCTAGACGGCAAATGTAAGGATGTAGGGGTATGTATTACTAGGGGTTCAAATGGCTCTGAGCACTATGGGACTCAACTGCTGAGGTCATTAGTCCCCTAGAACTGAGAACTAGTTAAACCTAACTAACCTAAGGACATCACAAACATCCATGCCCGAGGCAGAATTCGAACCTGCGACCGTAGCGGTCTTGCGGTTCAAGACTGCAGCGCCTTTAACCGCACGGCCACTTCGGCCGGATTCACTAGGGGTAAGATAGATACTGCCTACAGAAAAATGAAAGAGAACATTGGAGGAAAGAGAAGCACTTGTATGAATATCAAGAGCTCAGATGGGAAACCGGTTCTAAGCAAAGAAGGGAAAGCAGAAAGGTGGAAGGAGTACATAGAGGATCTATACAAGGGCGATGTACTGGAGAGCAATATTATGGAAATGGAAGAAGCCGTAGATGAAGATGAAATGGTAGGTATGATACCGCGTGACGAGTTTCACAGAGCACTGAAAGACCTGAGTCGAAACAAGGCCCCGGGAGTAAACAAAATTCCATGAGAACTACTGATAGCCTTGGGAGAGCCTGCCCTGAGGAAACTCCACCATCTGGTGAGCAAGATGTATGAGACATGCGAAATACCCTCATACTTCAAGAAGAACGTAATAATTCCAATCCCAAAGAAAGCGGGTGTTGACAGGTGCGAAAATTACCGAACTATCAGTTTAATAAGTCACGGCTGCAAAGTAGTAACACGAATTCTTTACAGAGGAATGGAAAAACTGGTAGAAGCCGACTTTGGGGAAGATTTGCTTGGATTCCGTAGAAATGTTGGAACACGTGAGGAAATACTGACCCTACGACTTATCTTAGAAGATAGATTAAGGAAAGGCAAACCTACGTTTCTAGAATTTGTAGACTTAGAGAAAGCTTTTGACAATGTTGACTGGAACATTCTATTTCAAATTCTGAAGGTGGCAGGCGTCAAATACAGGGAACGAAAAGATATTTACAATTTGTACAGAAACCAGATGGCAGTTATAATAGTCAATGGGCATGAAAGGGAAGCATTGGTTGGGAACGGTGTGAGACAGGGTTGTAGCCTATCCCCGATGTTATTCAATGTGTATATTGAGCAAGCAGTAAACGAAACAAAAGAAAAATTTGGAGTAGGAATTAAAATCTATGGAGAAGAAATAAAAACTTTGAGGTTTGCCGATGACATTGTGATTCTGTCAGAGACAGTAAAGTACATGAAAAAGCAGTTGAACGGAATGGACAGTGTCTTCAAAGGAGGATATAAGGTGAACATCAGCAAAAGCAAAACGAGGATAATGGAATGTAGTCGAATTAAATCATGTGATGCTGAGGCAATTACATTAGGAAATGAGATACTTAAAGTAGTAGATGAGTTTTGATATTTGGGGAGCAAAATAACTGATGATGGTCAAAGTAGAGAGGATATAAAATGTAGACTGGGAATGGCAAGGACAGCGTTTCTGAAGAAGAGAAATTTGTTAACATCGAGTATAGATTTAAGTATCAGGAAGTCATTTCTGAAAGTACTTGTTTGGAGTGTAGCCATGTATGGAAGTGAAACATGGACGATAAATCGTTTAGACAAGAAGAGAATAGAGGCCTTTGAAATGTGCTGCTACAGGAGAATGCTGAAGATTAGATGGGTAGATCATGTAAGTAATGAGGAGGTACTGAATAGAATTGGGGAGAAGAGGAATTTGTGGCACAACTTGACAAGAAGAAGGGATCGGTTGGTAGGACATGTTCTGAGGTATCAAGGGATCACCAATTTAGTATTGGAGGACAGGTGGAGGGTATAAATCGTAGAGGGAGACCAAGGGATGAATACACTAAACAGATTCAGAATGATGTAGGTTGCAGTAGGTACTTCTAGATGAAGCAGCTTGCACAGGATAGGGTAGCATGGAGAGCTGCATCAAACCAGTGTCTGGACTGAAGACCACAACAACAACATCTATTTATATGATTATTTATCACATGTGGGATATAAGTTATAATTTACTCATTATCATTTCACTATCTACATCTATACTCCTCATGTCACTTACGTTGTGTGATAGACGATACCACTGGTATTACTATCATTTTCCCCTTCTTTGTTCTACTTGCGTGGGAAGAACGAAAGTTCATAAACTTCCGTATGACCTATAATTTATCAGATTTTCCGGTCGTGATCATTTCGCGAGACAAATGTGCAGGAAAGTAATATGTTGCCTAAATCTTCTTCGAATGTACGCTCTCGGGACTAGAGAAGTTACCCTCTCTTTGATACACAACACCTCTCTTGTAGCATCTGCTACCGATGTTCATCCAGCATTTCCATAACGTTCTCGCACTGACTAAATGATCCCGTGACGAAATGCGCCGCTCTTCGTTGGATCTTCTCTATGTCTTCTATTAATTATAGTAGATAGGAATCCTATACTGATGAATAGTACTCAAAAATCGGTCGAACACGTGTTTTGTGAGCCACTTCTTTCGTGGATGAATTACATTTGCTTAAGATTCTTCCACTAACTCCCAGCCTACCATCTACTTTTCCTACAGTTCATTTTATGTGGTCAATTCTACTTTATGACACTCCGGCCATTTACTGCTCTGTATTTTACGGTTTTTGCTGCTTTCGTTGAGTTTTGACCAACAGCATAAACGAACAGTAAAGGATCTCTTCGCCTATTTACGCGCAGTACATGAGACCTAGGGTTAACTTGCCAGTCCCTACAGTCTTCCTATAGACAACAGTATCGTGTGCAATTATCTCACAAGAGCAGAGCGAATAACTGGGATCGGTAATTTCGAGGCAGAGGAATAGTAATAGTATGAAGGCTTTCACGACAATCCGGAAGGTTTACCAGAAGAGGAATAGTAAGCCTACATAATTTCAGTTAAATCTGAGATTTAAGTTTGTGCGAATTTGCTGTTACTAATGTAAAAGCGTCATACTGCAGTTCAAAGTCTCGCTAACGTCGAGGTCAATAGATGCGGAATACTACAAGGTGCAGTCACATTAATGTGACCGCCGCATATGTTCGACGTCAACGTGCAATATCTATTCACAGAGGGCAGGTGGCAGCACTAGTACTGGAAGATATACACTGATGACCCAAAACATTATGCCCAGCTGTTTAATAGCTTGTTTGGCCGTCTTTGGAACGAAATAAATCACTAATTCTGCTTATCAGGTATCCGACAGTTTGTTGGTAGATTTGTGGAGGTATGTAGCGGTAGATGTCTTCGTACATGCAATGTAATCGCGTAAATAACGGGCCGCTGATTTCCTTTCGCGGTAATGGCGCCCAATAGCGACCCAAGTGGGTTCCGTAGGATTTACATCAGGCGAATCTGGTCACCGAGACATCAATGTTGAGTTCACTATAATGCTCCTCAAACCGCTATAGCACGGTTCTGGCTGTGAGACATGAATAATTGTACTACATCACCGCCGGGGAAGACAGCAAGCACGAAGCGATGCACGTGGTTCGCAGCTGTCAGCGTGCCTTCGATTACTACCACAGGTCCCATGCAAGCGCAGGAGAATGTCTCCCATAGCATAATACCGCTCTCATCAGCCTGCGTCCATGGCACGCGGCACGTTTCAAGCCGCCTTTCACCTCCATGGCGTTGTAACACCCCACCCGTTGCTTGTCCGGTTTTTGCGTGTGTTCACCCCTGACAAACAACTTACAGAGAAATTGGGAGTGGAACTGTACGCAAAAATGGATAACGCTAGATTTAAATGTGGCCCTGTCACCCCTAATTAACCTGCGGTGGTAGCGTTGACGATGAATCACACCTGTTTTTACTTCCAAACATGAATGACCATGAACACTTACAGTGTTCAATGACATCAAGCACATACAAAAAAATAAAATAACGCAAAAGGGTGAATTCAGGATCAACTACTGAAAGTAAAGGCTCTACTGAATCACAATAATTTTATTATAACCTTCAGATCAATGCTGAATAAAACACAATGAACAATTTACAGATTATCCTCCTGACTGGCATTGGCAGTGAACTGTGTTAAAATTGGTCCAAAACGCGATCTCTTATGACTTGGCTGACCGACTGACGTCGACACAAAACATAAAATACGAAGAACCGCTGCACCCCAAAGTACCGTGAAACCTCTGTGGAAACAGCAATTGCACGTAATCCAACTATTTAACGTTACCCCTAACACAAGCCAGAGCGGGAGCGATCTCACCGTAATGTTCCTGTTGCAGCGGCGGTCTCTGACGGCGACGACGTCCATAAACTTCTCTTCCCGGTAGCAAAGAGCTGGAGCGGCTAACGTCCACTCAGAACGAAAAACCAAGACGGGAGACGACTTGTATAACGTCCTCTCAGTACGAGAGCCCAGAACGGAAGACCTATTACCGAGATTCCAGCAAGATCGCTCTTCACCTTTGTTTTCTCCCCTCAAATTTTACCGAGCGAATCACATCACTAGAAGCTCTCAAAATACCCAGTTTGCCAGTGCCGACCAATGTACGGCCTGGGAACAGAACTCTTTTCCACCATTCTTTTATTTCTACAAAATTTCGCAAGTAAACTCCGCCCTCGCCGGCTAGGAAGAACCACAGCTGTGGGCAATAACACGTTTACTGGACATTTTCTCCCAAGAGACCACTTGAGATTTTCCCGGCAAGATTCCCCGTCGTAGCGAACACAGATTCTTGCATTGAAAATTTGTTTTCGGAACTCCTGGCCTGCCTCACTTGAGTTACTCGAAGGCATAAAATTAATGGGACATAGGCGAGAGCACGCACAGGAAAGCCCGTCCAGCTATCCACTGCTCTGTTTTGGTAAACACTTGGACACCTGCAGCCGCACGTCCTTCAGAGGTTGGCGACGACTGTGGCCTCTCTAAACGGATTACAGAAATCCCGCAGTTCACCATTCATACCGTTAGGCTGTGGCCTTCGGCGGCTAGGCTGCGAGGTAGCCGAGCTCTGTCTCGCGTACTGCCATGCCGCAAAATCTTATAATTACAAAATCGCGGAATTCTCGCGTGCCGATGTGTTTTCACATAGATTTCCTACACCGTAATTTAGAGTATTACTCCAACAAAACCTAAAGTGTCACGTTAAATGGTCGCATGTAAGGGGCAAGGCCGTTGCCACCTTACAGTGGCGTTTATGGAGACGACCATTTACCTAGTGTAGCAAAAATGTGGTTCACCGGAGAGCCGACACGTTTCCATTGATCGACGGTCGAATCACCATGGTGCTGTGCCCACTACAATCGTAACTGATCATATCATTGGGTCAACATGTGAACACGTAGGGAGGGTCTGCTACAGAGCTCCATATTCATCGTCGTACGATGAACGGAGTGCTGCGAAACACATGTGCGTGCACCAGCACTGTGTTCTTTCGCCAGAGATGCCACTGATCGCCATCTATCCTATTTTACAGAGCAGAAACCACACGTTCTGTGAAGAGTCATGGACGTCCAATCATTTACCGCCCAGTGATAGTTTCACTATCCTTCTACCTCTTTCCATAGGTGTTCACGACAGTAGCTCGTGAGCATGCGACCACCTTCACCGTTTTCGATATATGCGTTCACAAGCTTTGCGTAATAATAATTTGTCCTATGTCAAAGTCGCTTATCTCAATGGAATTCCCCATTTGCAACCCATATCTTCTTTAGAGTGATCCCCCGTCCATGTCTGCTCCACTTATATACTTTTACCAGAGAGTCACGTGCCCGCAGCACCACCAGGCGGCATCCGACGTCGCTGTGTACAGTGGTCATAGTGGTTTGGCTGATCAGTGTGAGGGGGACGAGGATAATAGTGCAGTCGTTTCCGTAGTGCGGAAACAGAGTGATTTATCTGACATCCAAAAGGTATTGTTGTTGACTTTCTGGCCAAGGGTGGAAGCGTTTCCGAAACGACTAAGTTTATAAACTCTTCACTTGCCGCGGTGGTTAAACTATACCGCTCATGTTGAAATGGCACTGTCTAAATCCGGCATCGTAGCAACTGTGGTGCACCATGGACCACAGACGACAGAGGTGAACGACAGATACGTAGATGCGTTTGGGGGAATAGATGTGTAGCTGTCGAGCAATTGACCACCGACATGAACCAAGGCACTATTAACAGTGTGTCCTCGACAACAGTTCGACGGATGTTGCTGCGAATGGGCCGCCGCAGCAGGCGACTGGTTCATACACCCACACTGAAGCCGGCCGCTGTGATCGAGCGGTTCTAGGGGCTTCAGTCTGGAACCGTGCGACTGCTACGGTCGCAGGTTCGAATCCTGCCTCGGGAATGGATGTGTGTGGTGTCCTTAGGTTAGTCAGGTTTAAGTAGTTCTAAGTTCCAGGGGACTGATGACCTCAGATGTTAACTCCCATAGTGCTCAGAGCCATTTGAACCATTTGAACCCATACTGACTGCTATTAATCGCCGTCGAACTCTACAGTTTTCACGCCATTACTGCAATTGGACGTCTGCTGAGTGGCGACAGGTGGGCTTTTTAGATGAACCACGTTTTGTGCTTCATTGGGCAGATGACTGTTGGCTTGTGCGGGGTGAGACGTCTGAAGTCAAACACCCTGCAACAATCGTCGGAAGGGTCCAGGCTGGGAGGCATTCCTTGGCTGCTCTTGTCATTCCGGAAGTCGCAATGGACCAGCACAAGTATTCATCTATCCTTGCGGATGATGTCCACCCCTACATGCAGTTTGTTTTTCCACGGCATGATGGCATCTATCAGTGCGACAATGCAACGTGTCACACAGGTCGCAGTGTACGCGCATGTTTCGAATAGCACCAGGTTGAGTTTACCATACTCCCCTGGCTACCAAATTGCCGGATTTAAACACAGTCGAGAATCTGCGGGACCATCTCTATTGATCTGTTTGCGCCGTGGATCCACAAGCGAGCAACGTAGCGCAACTGACCACGGCACAGGAGTTGCCATGCCTCCAAATTTCTGTCGGTACCTGCCAGAACCTCACTGATTCTCTTCCTGCCCGTTTCGCAGCGGTCTGAACTGCAAAAGCTGATGATTCAGGCTTTTAACAGGTGGTCACATTACTGTGACTAGACGGTGTAGCTGAGTTGAAGTAGGTTGAGAAAATAATATTCTGTGGCTTTTTCAAAGGTTTCCCAGCGTTGTCTGAAGCGAATGGGTAAAATCTAAACCTTATTGGAAGCCTACGAATTTGAGCTTAGTTCATCCCAAATACGAATTTCGCATTAACAATCACTCACGCTCGCCCGTACTCACTTTTGGTATGTAAATGTCTCTAAATGATGTGGAATGATTCAGAAAACAAAATAAGAGCAATAAAAACGTGTATTACGACCGTTTCCAGGATGGGAAGGCAGTGAAATGTGCTGGAAATGATTTCGGTTCCCCCCAATCGGTATTACTCTCATTCTGATACACTGCCTCGCTCGTTAAGTTGCCATACCAAGCTGTTGAGAGGAAACTTCTGTATCCTCTGTACCACAGATCCCGACACGTTTCCACATACTTGCGTTTTACGGTCGGTCGTAAATGTCTCTCACTGCTACTGTGAAATGCTAATGTGGCTGCAGTAGCGAGCTACAGCTCCCCGTGGCCCGTGTCTGATACCACTCAGCTGCGCTTTTCCGATCGAGTATAACAGGAGGGCTCCACATTTCAATCTAGGCATGTATGCGGAATTCTACACAGTATCATTATTACAGTGTTTTACTACACCTATTAGTTAAGACACCAATAACACATCACAAATATCATTCGTGGCAAATTACACAATCATGTATACAATAGTCGTATTGACCGCACCAGTGCAATGATACAATGAAGCATGACGTTGCTTCGGATTGAAGCCGTGAATCACATCAACCGTCTTGGTGTGGTTTGATTTGATTTAACCAAGCAGACAAAACAGCAGTGACTTAGCACCCTGTGGTCCACACCGAAAGTTTTTTGCACGGTATCTCTCCGTCCCATTCTCGAGAAGACGACCAATACTCGTAAAAAGTAGTGGAAGTCCATTTACTACATCTCTGTTGGCCACAGTTTCATCAGGAATGAATAACGAAAATATTTTGTGTCTTTTGGGCTCCAGTGCGAAGCACTGTAACACTACATGTGGTGCAATTTCATCTTCCTACCACATGGTCTGCGCTTTTGCTTGTGTCGCTATCCTCATCATGTGCTGGTGTTTCTTGAGATTTCCATGTCCGATCATTAAATCTACCTAGAGTTTATCCTGCCTCCTGTTCAACTCCAACATTACGGAATTTCTCTTTAGTCATGGTTTTGGCATCACTAGCGCACAATATTTTTATTTTTTGGGTTTTGGTCGAGCGTTATACGTGCTGTCTTCGTTTTCGGTCTAACAAATGTAGTCATCGTCCGTCACCAGGCCAGGCTATCAGTTTGTTCGTTCCCCACTGATTCCTGAGTGACCAGGGATCAACAGCAGATTTACCATTTTACTTTCCCCTGGCTACAACTCCCAGTGGCCTGTGCCATAGGACTCAGCCTTATAAAGATTTCATGTCATTCTGCAACATTCTTCGATCTCGTTATAGGGGTAAACTGTCTTAGTTCGACCGCTAGGTAGTTTTTCTGTGTTCGAGATGTTATTAGCAGCGTGACGCTACGGTCGCAGGTTCGAATCCTGCCTCGGGCATGGATGTGTGTGATGTCCTTAGGTTAGTTAGGTTGAAGTAGTTCTAAGTTCTAGGGGACTGATGGCCTTAGAAGTTAAGTCCCATAGTGCTCAGAGCCATTTGAATCATTTGTTATTAGCAGAGAGCAGTCAGTAGCGAGCTAATTTCTTTTAGCAACAATATTTTTTGCAGTCAAATAACCGCATAAAATTTATAGTGGCTTAATCAGTTTGAACTAATAAGTCATTCCCAATAGTCTATCGATAATACTTAACCTAAGACTGCTTCAAAATACGCCAACCATCCGCATTCTATCATTTCTGATAGGATACTAGCAGAAATGCCGTGTCTCGGCATACGCCAAGAATGGTCTATCGAAAATGACCCATTCCAAACCTGTTAGCCAGCCAAGATTTTACGCGAGTGTTTGACTGCAATACACTTTTCTTTCACTGTCGTAAACTATATAAACGCTTTGGGAGACAATCTGAGCAGCCCTCTTAGATTGTCTGCATATGAAGCTGTCGTTTACCCTCTAGTAAAGACATTAGAAAGATCAAAACCAACTGCGATATGATTTAGACAAGATATTTGTATTCTATAAAAAGTGGTACCTGACACTAAGCAATAAAAAGAGTGACATCCTCGACATGAGCACTAAAAAGACTCCGTTAAATTTCGATTACACGATAAATCACACAAATTTCAAGTTGTAGATACAACTAAATATCTAGGGATTACAATTGCGAACAACTGAAATTGGAACCGTCGCATAGAAATTGTAGTGGGGAAGGCGAATCAAAGACTACATTTTATCGGCAGAACACTTAGAAGATGCAACAAAAAGTATTAAATAGTCGGCCTGCACTAAGTTTGTGCGGCCTCTTGTGGAGTACTCTGCAACGGTTAGGATTGAAGGAGGACACCGAAAAAGTTCATGGAAAGTCGTCTCGTTTTGTATTATCGTGAAACTGGGGGGAGAGAGTCATGGGCACGATAAGATAGTTGGAGTGGTAATCATTTTACAAAGGCATTTTTCGTTGAGGCGAGATCTTTTCAAAAAATTTCACCAACAATTTTCTCCTCCGAATGCAAGAACATTTTATCGACTTCGTCATATATAGATAAGAAATACCACAATCATAAAAAAGAGAAATCACAGTTCGCATGGAAAGATTTAGGTATTGGTGTTTGATACATGTTATTCGAGAGCGGAACGGGAGAGAAATGGTCTGAAAGTGGTTCAACGAGCCATCTGCCATGCCTGTACGTGGCAACTGTCGAGTAGTTATGCACGAACACATCTGTATGAAGCATATTGTTACGTTAAATTCGATCTCCCGACACATCTAATATTCAGTGGTGTCTTATTTCTACTGTGTTATAATTTTTACGATCGAATAAGGAGAATGCCTTCGCAGAGAGGGAAGGAATATTAGAGTTCGAGATCCTACCGACAGTGAAACTATTAGAGACGGAATACAGTCCCGTAAGTACAAATAACTGGTAGGAAGGAGGCAGTGACCTGTTCATAGGAACCACCCTAGCAATATACACTCCTGGAAATGGAAAAAAGAACACCGTGAATTCATTGTCCCAGGAAGGGGAAACTTTATTGACACATTCCTGGGGTCAGATACATCACATGATCACACTGACAGAACCACAGGCACATAGACACAGGCAACAGAGCATGCACAATGTCGGCACTAGTACAGTGTATATCCACCTTTCGCAGCAATGCAGGCTGCTATTCTCCCATGGAGACGATCGTAGAGATGCTGGATGTAGTCCTGTGGAACGGCTTGCCATGCCATTTCCACCTGGCGCCTCAGTTGGACCAGCGTTCGTGCTGGACGTGCAGACCGCGTGAGACGACGCTTCATCCAGTCCCAAACATGCTCAATGGGGGACAGATCCGAAGATCTTGCTGGCCAGGGTAGTTGACTTACACCTTCTAGAGCACGTTGGGTGGCACGGGATACATGCGGACGTGCATTGTCCTGTTGGAACAGCAAGTTCCCTTGCCGGTCTAGGAATGGTGGAACGATGGGTTCGATGACGGTTTGGATGTACCGTGCACTATTCAGTGTCCCCTCGACGATCACCAGTGGTGTACGGCCAGTGTAGGAGATCGCTCCCCACACCATGATGCCGGGTGTTGGCCCAGTGTGCCTCGGTCGTATGCAGTCCTGATTGTGGCGCTCACCTGCACGGCGCCAAACACGCATACGACCATCATTGGCACCAAGGCAGAAGCGACTCTCATCGCTGAAGACGACACGTCTCCATTCGTCCCTCCATTCACGCCTGTCGCGACACCACTGGAGGCGGGCTGCACGATGATGGGGCGTGAGCGGAAGACGGCCTAACGGTGTGCGGGACCGTAGCCCAGCTTCATGGAGACGGTTGCGAATGGTCCTCGCCGATACCCCAGGAGCAACAGTGTCCCTAATTTGCTGGGAAGTGGCGGTGCGGTCCCCTACGGCACTGCGTAGGATCCTACGGTCTTGGCGTGCATCCGTGCGTCGCTGCGGTCCGGTCCCAGGTCGACGGGCACGTGCACCTTCCGCCGACCACTGGCGACAACATCGATGTACTGTGGAGACCTCACGCCCCACGTGTTGAGCAATTCGGCGGTACGTCCACCCGGCCTCCCGCATGCCCACTATACGCCCTCGCTCAAAGTCCGTCAACTGCACATACGGTTCACGTCCACGCTGTCGCGGCATGCTACCAGTGTTAAAGACTGCGATGGAGCTCCGTATGCCACGGCAAACTGGCTGACACTGACGGCGGCGGTGCACAAATGCTGCGCAGCTAGCGCCATTCGACGGCCAACACCGCGGTTCCTGGTGTGTCCGCTGTGCCGTGCATGTGATCATTGCTTGTACAGCCCTCTCGCAGTGTCCGGAGCAAGTATGGTGGGTCTGACACACCGGTGTCAATGTGTTCTTTTTTCCATTTCCAGGAGTGTACATTTACATCACACTCCGAAAGCCACATAATGGTATCTGGTGGAGGGCACTTTTTGAACCGCTAACTGAGCCCTCCACCCCTGCTCCACTTGAGAATAGCGCGTGGGAAGAATGACTGTCGATAAGCCTCTGTATTGGCTCTAGTTTCTCGAATTTCTTCTCGGGGTCACTACGCGAGACTATGTGGGGGGAAGCAATATGTTGTCCGACTCTTCCCGGGAAGTTCTCTCTCGAAATTTTAATAGCAAATCTCTACGTGATTCACAACGCCTCTCTTATAACGTCTGCCAATGGAGCTTGCTGAGCATCTCAGTAACGCTCTCTCCCCGGCTAAACGATCCCGTGATGAAACGCGCCGCTCTTCGTTGGATCTTCTCTACCTCTTCTATCAGCCCTGCCTGATAGGGATCGCAGATAGATGAAGAATACTCAAGAATGGATCGAACAAGCGCCTTGTAAGTCACTTCCTTAGTGGATGAGTTACATTTCCTTGAGATTCTTCCCATGAATCTGAATCTGGCATCTGCTTTTCCCACAGTTTGTTTTATGTGGCCATTCCACTGAAGTCGCTCTGGATAGTTACTCCTAGATATTTTACTGCAGTTACTGTTTCCAGCTGTTTGGTATCAATAGTGTAGCTGTACAGCAGTGGATTTCTTTTTCTATGTATCTACAGTATGTTACATTTATTTATGTTCAGAGTCAACTGCCAGACATGAACTCTGGAGATCATTCTGCAAATCGCCACTATCTTATGCCGTTGTTACTTTGTTGTAGACAAATCAAATGCGAACAGCCTTAAAGAGCAACCGACACTTTCTACGACTTTGTTTATATATATTGTAAACAGTAACGGTCTTATCACACTTCCTTGGGGTACTCTGGAAATTATCCTTACTTCTGTCGATTTTTACGTTAAGAGCGGCGTACTGAGTTCTGTCTGCAAGAAAGTCATGAACCCAAGTGCAAATCTCCTCAGAAGCTTGATAAGCTCATTTCTTCACTAAACAGTAGTGCGGGACGGTGTAAAATGCCTTCCTGAAGTCCAGGAACACGGCAGCCATTTAGGCACCATTGTCTACGGAGCTGTGGATATTATGGAGGAAAAGAACGAGCTGAGTTTCGCAGGATCTCTGTAATGCAGAATCCATGTTTATTTATTTCTCCAAAAACTTTATAATTATTAAGCATAAAAGATGTTCCCCAATTCTACAACAGATTGACGTCAACGATATAGGTCTATCATCGTGTGCCTCTGTCCTACGTCCCTTCTTAAAAACGGGAATGACCTGCACTTTCTTCCACTCGCAAGATACACTTCGTTGCTCAAGCGATCTACGATAAATTACTGCTAGAAGGGGAGCACGTTCTTTGTAGAATCTTATAGGTATCCCATCTGGTCCTGACGCCTTTCCACTACTAAGCAATTGTAGTTGTTCTTCTATTTCACGATCTGCCATTTCCACATTCGTTCGATGATTGAAAGGAGGGACCATGTCACAGTCTTCCGCGGTGACATAATTTCGGAAGACCGAATTCAGTATTTCGGCCTTCCCTCTATGGTCTTCCGTTTCGGTGCCAGTATGGTCACTGACTGAATAAATAGGTGATTTTGACCTACTTATTGATTTTACATACGACCAAAAGCTCTTAGGGTTTTTACTCAGCTTGGCTGACAAAGTCTTGCTTTCAAAGTCATTGAACGCTTTTCTAATTGCTCTCCTTACGCTCATTTTCCCTTCGTTCAGCTTTTGTTTGTCAGATAGGTTTTTACTTCTCCTGAATCTGGGACGAAGTTCTCTTTGTCCACGCAGCAGTATTCTAACATGGCTATTAAATTATAGTGTCTTTCCCATTGCTTAGGACCTTGCTCGGAACATACAAAGTGATAATTATTAGATAATATGAAAAAATGTAAATTAGTTACAAACTACGGCGTGCACACACTCTATTCAAAATGTAAAAGTCACTACAGATATCCAGATATAGGTTATGACATGTTCGATATGCCTGCCACCATTGGCGATGATGTGGCGCAGACGAATATCGAAATTCTGCATCACCCGCTGAAGTGTCGGAACATCGATGCTGTTGATGACCTCGTAAATGGCTGTTTTCAGCTCAGCAATTGTTCTGGTGTTATTGCTGTATACATCGTCTTTAATATAGCTCCACAAAAAGGAGTCGCATGTGTTCAGATCCGGAGATCTGGCCCATGCCAGTGGCCTTTGGGTACCCCAGAGCCAGAATGCGGTCCCTAAAGTGCTCCTCCAGGACATCAAGCACTCTCCTGCTTCGATGGGTTGAGTTCCAATTTGCATGAAGCACATCTTGTCGAAATCAGGGTGACTGTGGCTAATGGGGTTGAAATCAACTTCCAAAACCTTGACGTACCGTTCCGTAGTCACCGTGCCATCAAGAATATCGCACCGATTATTCCGTGACTGGACATTGCACACCACATAGTCACCCATGGAGGGTGAAGAGACTTCTCGATCGCGAAATGCGAATTCTCGGTCCCCCAAATGCACCAATTTTGCTTATTGACGAACCCACCCAGATGAAAGTGGGCTTCGTCGCTATGTGCTATACGCATGCACATACTAATTCCTATGATGCCCTGCGGCCATCACTGCATTTTGAACGCCCTAACGCAAACCGTTCAGAAGTTATGGCGATTTTATTTCATATAGTTCAATAATTGTCACCGTCTACTTATCTGGGGCATATTGCACGATGCCTTTGAATTTTTTTCCATTTGTTCACCACATCTTCGTCCTCATCACGGAATACTGGATACTGACCACTCAGATACTCTGAAATTCGTATCCTGTCACTCTTGCTAAGCAGAAACGTCTTCCTACTTTCTTAACATTCTTTGTAAGACCCATTCTCATAGATGCTATCACAGCCTTATGATCACTGATAGCTTCCTCTGCGTTAACTGATTCCATAAGTTCATGTCTGTTTGTTGCCAGTAGGTTTAAGACGTTGGTTCTCTAACCATCTACTCAAAGTTCCACGCGGCTTTTTGCGGATGATGCTGTAGTATACAGAGAAGTTGCAGCATTAGAAAATTGTAGCGAAATGCAGGAAGATCTGCAGCGGATAGGCACTTGGTGCAGGGAGTGGCAACTGTCCCTTAACATAGACAAATGTAATGTATTGCGAATACATAGAAAGAAGGCTCCTTTATTGTATGATTATATGATAGCGGAACAAACACTGGTAGCAGTTACTTCGGTAAAATATCTGGGAGTATGCGTGCGGAACGATTTGAAGTGGAATGATCATATAAAATTAATTGTTCGTAAGGCGGGTACCAGGTTGAGATTCATTGGGAGAGTGCTTAGAAAATGTAGTCCATCAACAAAGGAGGTGGCTTACAAAACACTCGTTCGACCTATACTTAAGTATTGCTCATCAGTGTGGGATCCGTACCAGATCGGTTTGACGGAGGAGATAGAGAAGATCCAAAGAAGAGCGGCGCGTTTCGTCACAGGGTTATTTGGTAACCGTGATAGCGTTACGGAGATGTTTAATAAACTCAAGTGGCAGACTCTGCAAGAGAGGCGCTCTGCATCGCGGTGTAGCTTGCTCGCCAGGTTTCGAGAGGGTGCGTTTCTGGATGAGGTATCGAATATATTGCTTCTCCCTACTTATACCTCCCGAGGAGATCACGAATGTAAAATTAGAGAGATTAGAGCGCGCACGGAGGATTTCAGACAGTCGTTCTTCCCGCGAACCATACGCGACTGGAACAGGAAAGGGAGGTAATGACAGTGGCACGTAAAGTGCCCTCCGCCACACACCGTTGGGTGGCTTGCGGAGTATAAATGTAGATGTAGATGTAGAAGTAATTTTCAGACGAGATATCCAAATCATTGTCCCTTTCTCTGGCACTAATTTTGATAGTACGGCACTCCCAATCTATACTTGACAAGTTGAAGTCACCGCTATTACAACTGTATGAGCAGGATAATTATTAAAGATATTCTGCAAGTGCTGTCGGAAGCGCTCTGCCGCTAAAATTCCTGACTCAGGTGGTCTATCAAAACTTCCGATTACCATTTTGGACCGATCTTTGATACTTAACGTCAACCAGATTAATTCACATTCGGAAACCGTGATAACGTCGCTAGATGTTGTAGAATCCTTTACTGCAATAAACACGCTGCCATCGTTACTGACTAACCTATCCTCACGATAAACATTCCAATCTAAACTTAGGATTTCGTTGTCATCGGCGTCTGGTTCCAACCAGCTTTCTGTTCCCAATACTATCTGTACATTATAACCTTCAGTAAGTGATACTACTTCTGGAACTTTTTCTTGGATGCTCCTGCAGTTTACTAAGATCATATTAATCTTTTGTATCTATGGTCTGCAAGGACCAAGATTCTCTGAGGTCACTGTGGCTGATTTAATAGGTAAATCGTCTTTGCTCCCAAGGGAGAATTTCTAACCTAAAAAATGCCCCATCTGCACGCCACACGTACTCCGCTACCCTAGCAGCCGCTTTCTGCGGGTAGTGCACGCCTGGCCTATTAAGGAGAACACCACAATTCTGCACCCGATAGTGGAGGTCGTGAAATTCGCATCCAGTACCGTCGCAGAGTCGTCTGAGCCTCTGGTTTAGACATTCCACTGTACTCCAAACCGGAGGACCGCGATCAACTCAGCGTATGATGCTACAAATAGACAGGTTAGCCTGCACCCTGCGTGCAGTGCTGGTTGCCTTCACCAGATTAGCCATCCACCGCAAGGAGCCGAGGACGCACTCAGGACTCAAGCGGCGGGCGTCATTCGTGGCGACAAGTGCCACTATATGCAGCCAGATACACCCAATACCCTCGATAGCCGCCGGCAGGGCCTCCTCCACATCACGGAAGTGCCCCCCCCCCCCCCCCCCCAAGGCAAAAATATACCCGTACTGGCTCAGAGTTACCACCAAGATTGGGAAGCACCTCGTACCTATTGCTGAGGCGTAGGGAGCCAGCCCCACGACCTCTCCCTCTTTCGTCTTCCTCCCAGCTTCCTCCCAGTGACACGCGAACCCACCACTGTCTGCCACCCACTCTAGAGAGAGAGGACGGAACGGCCAGATGTTGCATTTCAGAAGGCGCATCGACACCCGGGTCACTAGAGGATTCCAACAGTACCAAAGGTGTCGCAGGTCTCGTCACCAGCGCCCCGATGACGCCTCAACTTTGAGCATTAGCCAGAAGCATGTCGACGGTAGCCAATGGAGCTTCGAGTTCTTTACGGACTTCAGCCAATTCTCCTTGTGTCCGCTCACAAGTACAGTCCCTAGCCACGTCTTAGTGTGTAAAAATAGATGTAAAATATCAAATGGCGCTGCTGAATTCGGAATGTACGCAGAATATAATGAGGAGAATAAAGAAACACTAAAAACTGCTCTGCAGATTTCTCACTGTACCCTGAGACGGCAAACTACTAAACAGAAATAAATTTCTCTACCGATGTGGATGCATCTACAGTTACCTGTCACTATAAACTCCGCTTACCCAAAAGCTACTGCACGAGATGAGTGTGAAAACTAGAATGCACTGATCTGAAGTATATGCTTCGTTCAGTACGAGATTTAAACTTAGAGGCGTGACGTGGAGCTTCTGGCTGCGGGAAAATTGCACCAGTAAGCCGCCTTACACAACGATATGCACCAAGAAAAATGTTCAAATGTGTATGAATTTCTAAGGGACCAAACTGCTTAGGTCATCGGTCCCTATACTTACACACTACTTAAACTAACTTATGCTAAGAATAACACACACACCCATGCCCGAGGGAGGACTCGAACCTCCGGCGGGAGGGGCCGCACAGTCAGTGACATGGCGCCTCTAACCGCTCGGCCACTCCGCGTGGCTCTGCACCAAGACGTACGTAAAAACAAAACTTAGAGTAATTTGCTAACCACTATTCTACACAGTAAAATACACAGCTGTGGTTCACTTCTTTGCAGAAGCACGTGAAAAACATCGCCCAAGTGATGTAGGGATACTACATGAGAGCTCCGTTAGGAAGAACGAATGGGTATTTGTAGTCAGCTCTCTCAGGTAGGTATTTCAGAATTCTGACTCATTGCATCGGAGAACATCTATTTTGTAGACGTATAAATTCTTCTTATATCTTATTGTTATTAATGTCACAAGTACTGTCGTTATTATCATTACCACCATTAGTGGCAGCAGCTGCAGCAGTACACGTAATACCAGTATGGACTTTGTTAATTCTTAGCCAGAAATTCGCTCACACTGCCTCTTCTGACACTCATATCATTTTAATATTTGTTATCATATTAAAATTGTTATTTCTTAGGTACCTATGATGTAATAGATACTGTTTGTGTGAACTCTGGTCCGACGTAAGAGAGAGTCTGAAGGCCCTAATCAGATCAGGTTAAATAAATAAATAAATAACTACTCCGCAGCCTCCCTGGATGCACAGTGAGCCATGAAATGAAGAGTCGCTGACCCCGCTGTTACAAGGGAGCATTATTCAAGTCGTGAAGGCACTAAAAGAAAACTGCAAGATGATTAATTTGTCAGAGGCCAGATTCGAATTCTTTCCTCTTTCTGTTTAAACAGAACTAGTGCCAGTTGTCAAGTGATAGCGCTGTTGACGGTAGGTGAAAGGGTTTGTTAAATTTTGCATAGGTGTGACACTGGTTTCGCGACCCATGATGCCAGGGAAATAGTGTAATATAGCAATTACGGATTAAGGCGCAATCAGCTGAAAAGTTAGTATTACGTATTTATAATTTCTGGATAAAAATGCCGACGCAGTGGCATATGTGTCACTTACGAGCCTGCCACGTCTGACCACCACAAGGGAGGTCTGTCGTATTGTGCCGAAGCACATCGTACCCCTTCAAATATGCGCCTGTCATCCGAGAACAAGTAATGGACTCCTCGAAACAATCTGTCTCATCCTGCATCATTGGTCGTGGACTAGCAGCAGTTGGACTAGGGAATTACCGTCCCACGCATAGGCTGCCTTTAGCACCGCAACATAAGCGACTGCGTTTGGAGTGGTGCCGTCATCGCAAAGCACGAATGGCGTCGCATTGTGTTTAGCGGTTCTGCTATACACCAGATGAGCGAGTATAGCAGTGACCTGGGGAGAGGTTGCATCCTTCCAGTGCTATGGAGAAGCACAGCGGTGTTACTCTCCGCGTCATGGTGCGGGTGGCCATCGATAAACATTGATAGTGACTGAGGCAACTATGACAGCAAACCGGTACGTCACGAACATCCTGAATCCTTATAAGACACTGAAGCACCAAAGAAACTGGTGTAGGCATACGTATTCAAACGCAGAGATATGTAATCAAGCAGAATATGGCACTGCAATCGGCGGCGCCTATAAAAGACAAGTGTCTGGCGCAGTTGTTAGATCGGTTACTGCTGCTGCAGTAGCAGGTTATCAAGATGTGTTTGAACATGGTGTTACAGTCGCCGCATAAGCGATGGGACACAGCATCTCCGAGATAGCGATTTAGAGGGAATTTTGCCGTACGACCATTTCATGAGTTTATCATCAATATCAGGCATTCGGTAAAACATCGGATCTCTGACATCGCTGCGGCCGGAAAAAGATCCTGCAAGAACGGGACCAACGACAACTGAAGAAAATCGTTCAACGTGACAGAAGTCCAGCAAATTTCTGCAGATTTCAATGCTCGGCCATCAACAAGAGTAAGGGTGCGAAAAACCCACTCCTGTACCCTTGATGACTGCACGACACAAAGCTTTACGCCACGCCTGGGCCTGTCAACACCAACATTGGACTGTTGATGACTGGAAACATGTTGCCTGGTCGAACGAGTCTCGTTTCAAATTGTATCGAGAGGATGGATGTGTACGGGTATGGAGACAGCCTCATGAATCCATGGACCCTGCATGTTAGCAGGGGACTGTTGAAGCTGGTGGATGCTCTGTAATGGTGTGGGGCGTGTGCAGTTGGTGTGATATTAGACCCCTGATAAGTCTAGATACGACTCTGACAGGTGACATACGTAAACACCCTGTTTGATCACCTGCGTCCATTCATGTCCATTGTGCATCGGGCAATTCCAGTTGGACAATACGACACCCCAGACGTCCGGAATTGCTACAGAGTGGCTCCAGGACCACTCTTCCGTGTTTAAACACTTCTGTTGGCCACAAAACTCCCAGACATGAACATTGTTGAGCATATCTGGGATGCCTTGTAACGTGCTATTTCTAAGAGATCTCCACCCCCTCGTACTCCTACGGATTTATGAACAGCCCTTCAGGATTCATGATGTGAATTCCCTCCAGCATCGCTTCAGACATTATTCGAGTGCATGCCACGTCGTGTTGCGGCACTTCCGTGTGCTCGCGGGGGCCCAGCATGATTTAGGCAGGTGTACCAGTTTCTTTGGCTCTTCAGTGTGTGTTTCCTGTCATTACACAGTATCGTGGTGAATTTTTTAAACAGGACAATGCTCGTCCACACACGGAACGTTTCTCTATGAACTGTCTATGTGGTGTCGCGGCACTCCTGTTGCCACCTAGGTATTCAAATGTGTTCCTGACAGTAAGTGTGGGTTCAGCTCAGACGTCAACTCCGTCCCAGTGCTACTATCGTGAATATCAAAGAGCAGTTACACCAGTTGTGGACCAGTTTGCCTCAAGAGAGGATAAAAAGGCTTTACGACAGCCTCCTCAACGAAATTTGGGCCAGGTCAGAGGGAGTGCAAAATCATACTGATGAGCAGACTCGTACTGCAAAGATTTTTGTAAAGTTGGAACGATTTTGTAAGCACTGAAATAATATTACGTATCCTATCAACTCGTTAAGTTTCATTTCGTTTCCTCCTTCCCTCCTGAGTGCTTCACACGTTTGGTCAGGCAGTGTATGCAGGCCGTTAAGGCCATGGGGAATGGAAGTCGGCCTCCCTGCACTGTGTGGTCCAGTGGTCACTGTGGTCACAGTGTATATGCCATCTCTCTGGAATCTTAATCGCTTATTGCTGGCGTGCTGTTCTACATATAGCTTGAGTTTGAATTCACTTCTGTCGACCATCCCGTATGTTGCAATTTTCGCAAATGTTAGTATAGTATACACAATTATTCTTAATGTGCTGATTTTGCATCACGAATGGAAAATACACAAGAAACTTTGTACGAATAAGTGTTCCACTTTCTTAGATTCCCAAGTACCTTAATTCGGCATACATGACAAACTGAAACATACCCGTTAAAGGGGTAAGTTCGAGAACTCATTCTATTTCACATCTATTTGTTTTGTCACTCGCATGAATAAAACTGTACATCGTATTCTTTGCTGCAACGATTTAGCATTTACATGTGGCTGGGAGAAATTTGCAACAGTTAACTCAAACTCATTTTCCCTAGAGAAATCTTAACACACCAGCTGTACACTGCGCAACACTATTAAAGGGTCACTTTTATGAAGCCCCATAATTGTCTCCCACTGCGATGCACAAGTTTGAAGTTTGACTCAAAGGTGCCTACACCTTTACTCTGTAATGGTGCAAGAGCATAGCTCCCTGTAACGTCACCCTCAGGCTCAGCGACATTTCAACCAGCAAGGTGTTCACACATGCAAAAGAAGGTTGAATTCAAAAGTTCCTGCATGAGTTCGGTTAACGATGTCACATTGGCACCAAATTTCACCACAATTCTGCCCATGCACAGTGGACATGTCACACAAAGGGAAAGATCGTCACAATCCCTCTTACCCACATTGCACACCTGCAGTTTCACCGACGACCTTTACGCCAACTCCTGAGACCTTTCGTTCGATTCTGTGAGGTGGTGTGTCTGAAATTTTCCTCGGCCACCCATAAGAAAACCGCGTCGTTTCAGTGGAGAGCGTCGCGGTTCTGACCTTGGTCACAGAGGCGTCAAAAGAAGGGATGAAATATGTGCAAGAGGGGTGATATCGCAGAGCGCCGTGATTTTTCTCCGTGACAGAGGAAGGCTGTAGGCACCTTTGAACCAAATTTCAAACTTTCTCGTTGCAAAGGGAGACAGTTATAGGGTTTCAAAGAAGTGACGCTGTAATTGTGCTGCACAATGTATTTGATTGTAAAAAGAAAAGAAAAATGCTAAGAAGATTTTGTACTTAATATTAGAGGAGACAACTTCTAAACAGAAAAGTAAATAGAAATCCCTTACAGGAGTGATTAGCACTTATTTTTCTTGTTTCGATGAGTACTACCACCTCTTAAAGAATTCGACACCTTCTTTTGAAAATCCTGTATAATATATCCTAGCCACACATGTGTTACTAACTGTTTAATGGAACTTTTATCATTTCTATGTCCACAGGTCGTGTTCTCGCGGTAGCGTTCTCGCTTCCCGAGCACGGGATCCCGCTTTCGATTCCCGGCGGGGACAGGGATTTTCAACTGCCTCGAGATGACTGGGTGTTGTTGTGTCGTCCTCATTGTCATCATTCCTCCACATTACGGACGGAGGAAGGCAATAGCAAACCACCTCAGCTAGGACCTTGCGTAGTAGGCGGTGCGGGTCTCCCGCATAGTCCCCTACGCTCTGTCGAGGAGTATGGGCTTCATCATCATTATCATTTCTATACAGAGTGATTTTTTCCACCGTACAAACTCTAGGGATAGATCAATGAGAGGGTACGAAACAAAAAAGGTCTCATGAACTTATGTCCGGAAATGTATGGTTTCCATGCTGCGGACCATTTATTCAATCACACTTTGTTACGAGACTGCGGTCTAGTACGCGCTGTACCATGCAGTCACGGTTACAATATGCATGGTTTCCTCCTAGAGGGTGGTACTGTTCCTCGTACGGCGTGTCCTAGTACCCTCTCTTGCCATAGTAATTGGTAATGTTGTGTCCCGACTCACCGACTCACTTCCTTGCTGACTCACCTTGTAGTGGATGTGATAAAGCATTGTACACAATAGTTCCGTATTCCAATCAAGAGCTTACCGATATGGAGTGTACTTACGGAAAGGGAAATGGTAACGGGCGGTAGGCAGCAAGGTTGTATAAAGAGACTTATCCCCGCCGACAACGACCACAGCATTCAATATTTGCAACAGTGTTTCGCCGTTTGTCTGAGACACGGTCGTTTCAGGAACAAGGAAACCATGAAGGACGTACCCGAAGTATTCGGACACCAGACTTGGAGGAAAATGTGATGAACACTGTGGAAAGTGACTGCCGTGTCAATACCGGGCAATTGGCCCGCCAGTACAGGGTAAGCCAAATGACCGTGTGGAAGATTCTCCATGACAATTGATGCTACCCTTATTACTTACAGCGTGTGCAGTGCTTTCTAGTGACAGACTTTTCATATTGGGAGCAGTTTTGTCACTGGTTTCGTCACAAGGCAACCACGATTTGTATCATCCATCCCATTCACAGATGAGCCCACCTTTACGAGAAGTGGTATCTCCAACTTTCATAACAGTCACCTGTGGGATAGGATGCAAAACCCACATGGTATGATGACAGCGAATTATTATCATCGGTGCAGCCGGAATGTGTGGGCCGGGATGATTGGCGACCGTATTTTGTGAGCAGTTTTCATTCCACGTCGCCTAACAGGCCGGAACTATCGGCGTTTCTTGCTGTTGGCTTGGCATCCCCTGCTGGAAGAAGTGCCTGATGATTCGAAGGGCTTCGTAGCTGCTACATGATGGTGTTCCAGCCCATTTCGCCGTTAACGTCCGGAAGCATCTCAATCGTGTCTCTCCTCGTCAATGAATCGGACAACGGGGTCCAGCTGCATGGCCTGCTCGTTCACCGGTTCCCAACTCGTGCGATTTCGGGTTATGAGGTCATCTCAAAAGCATCGTGTATGCAGAGCCCATTCCAGATGTGGAGACACTGGAGTAGCATATTCATGATGTTCTTGACACAGTTCGGATGCAGCCTGGCCGATATGAACGTGTGAGACAGAACATGCTACGGCGCGTACACGGCCATGGCAACCATTTTCATCACATACTGTAACTGTGGCTGCATGGTGCAGCGCGTATTAAACAGCAACCTCTGTAACACTGTATGATTGAATAAACTGTCTCTAGCATCAAATCCATGTAGTCCTGGGCATAAGTTCATTAAACCTTTTTTATTCCATATCCTCCCATCGATCAATTCCAAGAGTTGATACACGGAGGAAAAAATCACCCTCTATGTGCTGTGCAGTTGGCTAATCTCTCTGAAGAACTGTCAGAATACATTCAAATTATTTCAGTACCTGTAAAACGTTATTCTAAAATTCGCCCAGCTGCTTATGTAGGTAGCATTTTCAGCTATGATCTGCTGCACTGCGGACAGTGATGGCACCATGTCAACCATCGAACAGTGAGTGAAGGATGTAAACCTCTTGTCGTGCTACGGTTAGGCACTAACTAACTTTTAATCACACCACACAACTTTTAATTTACAGTACGCCGGCTACACTATTGAATATTCTAACAAAACAGCACTCATATCACCATACAGACATTGTTATGGGGTTTAAGAATGTACTTTTGGAAAATATCAGTCCACATGCAGGAAGTGGACGTTGGTGTGAATTACTTACATAGAGGCATAACAGCTTGCATTAAGCCAACACTTCTAGAAGTCTTGTATAAAGCAGGTTGCTCAGTGTTCGTGGGGAGACGGAAGAAATGAAAACGTCCTTTGACGAGAGTCACTCACGTTTTGGAGCTGAGTAACCCAAGGTAACCATTGGCATTAGGAATAGTTTTCTCTAAGATGTCAAAATGAAATCTTTATAATAATGTCCACATAACCAAAGCTGACCTAAGAGAATTGCAGAGCTCGACTTACATAGAGAAAAAACTTGTTAACCTGCTCTCTGGATGCATGAATTTTGGAAAAAAAACTCACTTCCGCAAACTGTCGCATTTGATCCGTGACTGATTCATGACTGTTCTACCACAGGCCTTTATACACCATCACTTTTTGTGCTGCTGCCTTCATAGCATACTTCAGCAGACACCTTGGACCAGTCGCCAGTCAAACGGCATTGGGTTACATTCACAAAAAATGTTTAAATGGCTCTGAGCACTATGGGACTTAATATCAGAGGTCATCAGTACCCTGAAACTTAGAACTACTTAAAGCTAACTAACCTGAGGACAACACAGACATCCATGCCCGAGGCAGAATTCGAACTTGCGACCGTAGCAGTCGCGCGGTTCCGGACTGAAGCGCCCAGAACCGCTCGGCCACCACGTCTGGCTTTACATTGTTACTTCAACAGAACACATGTAGCTGTGATGGCGACACATGTTCGCTGTGGCTTAGCCTTACCGTTTGGTTAACCATACTACTCGTCAGACAACAGAAATTCTCATCCATAAGCTAAATACAAATAACGGATAACGTCATGTTTCATTTTAGTTGCATCATAAGGCATTTTGTTGTCGTATGGTGTCTACTACACACAAAATTGACTTCATTATTCAAGGGCTCTATATCATGTATTAAACGAGAAGATAACTTTCTGAAGTTAAGTGAATGGTTAGTAACATACAAGGCATTGTGAATCTTTATTACTTTCACCCGTAGCTCCAAAACAAAGAGATCAGGTTTTAGGTAACAAATATAGATGGCACGTAGTTGAACTCAGTACTGTATCATCGTGAACGCACTTAGCTCACTTCTATTTTACGAAAGGATTTTAATAGCCTTCTCCAGTTTGTTTAGTAGTATTTATGAATTTAAAATAGATTATATAGGAATAGCAGAAACATTTTCAGCTTCCTAACTGAATAAGAATTTTCGTGTTTTGCTGCAAACACAGAAACGTTTTGTCTTTCTTTGATGATAAAACAGGAAAGAGGCTTTTGCATGTTTATTTTCTTACCGTCTAAACTTTGAACATAACGTATTTCTCGAGGTGTTGCATAAAATAAATCATCAACAATATGAATGGTAATATTCATTGTGGTTATTAACAAAGCCAGTGTCATCTACCTCTCAATATGTCCTCGACAAGCCATCATACGACCTTTGCTGCAGAGTAGTAGATATAAAAATAATGGAAATGCCTTATGAAACGCCGCGTTTCAATGTGTCAAAAGAGACAAGCAATGTGGCTCCTGCGTATACCTACATGGATTTTACACCTGCTGCCTGGTCTAAACCCAATTCACAATCAGTACTGCCGAAGGAGGAGCACAGAGTGAAGACGAGAAAACAGACGAAGAGAGAACATTCCTAAAATTACAGTAATCGGTAGGAGAGTTTATGTGCGTTGAGTATAGCAAACAAAACAAGGACAGTGTTAATTGATAGGCTGATAAAAGGATAACAGGAGTTTCGTCGAATATTATCTATCGTTACAGCTCTTGGAAAGTATGAGGTACGCGCTGTTCAGCGCGCGGCTTTTGTGGATGCTGCAGAAGAGGAACAAATAGCAGTTAATGAGAGAGCGCTTCCAGGAATTTTTCGAAAGACGCAGGTTCCTTTGTGTATTATTTCAGTATAGGATCATTAGCGTGTCAGCTTTTTCTAGCTCGTCTACACAGCCCTTTACGAAAACAGTATCTCATTATATTTTCATTGTATTTGGGTTTCTGAAAACAACTGAGTGGGGAATCGCTCTAGTAGACGCCGTTCTTCAAGCTATTGTGTGGAAGAAGAAATCTGAAGAAACTAAATTTAAACACCACAGGCTGAAATACATGTTAGAGCCCCTGTTTTTTATGCCGGAGGAACAGTTATACTGCGACGTTCAGTGGAAGGTGATGATTCCTGCATCTGCTTCCCTTTTTATGGTTCCGTACCTCACACAGTAAATCGGAGTCCTTATAGAATCACGTTGCTGCCGTCTGTGAAGACACCATTTTCTCAGGAATGGGTACAGGTATCAAATTGAAATTTATATCAAATCCACGGTCCACTGGCGATGTGAAAAGTTGAGCTTCTAAATCAATGCAGTAAAAAGATACTGACATATGGCCATTGATGTCATATGTTTTGATACTCGCAAACTCACACATAAAAAATTAAAGGGTACTTCCTGTTGACCTAGAATCATGAGATGTGGCAAGAAGCAAGGTTTTGCAGAACAAGTAAAGCAAAAAATCCTAAAATTGTCAGTTTGTAATTACCACATAAAAGTAGATTTTTGCTATTTGTTGTCCGCCTGTCAGTCTGTACGTCTGCTAAGACCAGTTTTTCTTAGGAACAGGTAGTGGAATCAAGTTGATATTTAGGCCAAATACTGAGGTCTAAGGTTCCTCGGTAGCGTAAAAAATTGAAGCTTCTCAGTCAAAGCAATCAGAAGATACGGCCATTTATCTCCCATATATTTAAACTCGCAAACTTACTCATCAGAACCTATAGATGAACTACCTATATACAATTAAGTTTGTCTGGACCCTCATAGCGCGTGTCTTACTCGAACTTTTCTGGTTTTTCATTGTCATCTGAAACAATTTCAAATCCCGAAACTGACAGCGTTATTCCACCTTATATTTGAAGTATGACACGCAAAGCTGAATGCTTCTTTGGTATGAATGGCAGATGGAAATTTTCGTTTCTTTCGATGTAGAAAGTGCATCAGGAAACTGTGAATGACTGTAAAACAATTTCAATATTGGAAACAAGTAAACAAGATGGGCAGCTACGGCAACGTGAACATAAACTCTTCTTTGGTCTAATATGTTCAGGTTTCAAATGTCTGTGAGGAGACTGAAGAAGAATGAAGACACCAGCTTCGATTAGGAGCACGCCATCTGTCTATATAATTCGCAAAATGCACTGAAATTAGAGGTGTTTTTTTTAAGATGAAGCGTGAAGAGTAATAATCGTGAAGGTATAAAAACCAACACTGTGTCAACGTACTGCCAAGTTCACTGTCTTCATTTCTGATGGTTTCTCTCAGTTGTCTGGGAAAGAGTTAATAACAGATAGTGTGATCTTATAATATCTCGTCTCAGGAAGATTACCACACGTCTGTTCCAGTCGCGAAAGGCATTCACACAGTTATTTCAGAGGCAGTGGGTAGAATCGCCTGTACAATTGTTGAAGGAAGCGCCAGCGAATTTTAGACTGACTAGACAGCATGATACCTGTCTTCTAAAAGACAGCTATAATAAAATCATTGTCTGCAAATAATCCTTCTTCGTTACCTGTCCAGCCCCATGTTTTCTGGAGCTGACGACATTGTGCTCCATGTCTTGTAGTTTTACTACTTGATTTAAGGTGCAACTTTCAGGACATCCAACACTGAAAGAGATAACAACTGTGAATAAAATAATGTATCCTGGGAGCGTAAGAAAATACGAGATTGCTGTTACTATCCTCACTATTCTAGATTGGACCGTTATGTAAGAATTTCTATGATTTTGGCATGGGTGACAATACGAAATATATGTACTTTGCAGTCACGTTATACACCTAACGGTAACTTTAATTTCTTTGGCTAATTCTTTAACGACTTATTTAATTTACTGGCTCACATAAGACTTGACTCTGGTAATGGTTCTCATAAAATGCAACAGATAACCTTATTTCGTTTGACTCATATGTACAATCAAAGATTGGAATATCACACCAAATTTTACTTGTAGAAATTATTACTTCATGAATACATTAAGGATGAGACTGGACTGTAATATATAAGCTCTTTTAAACATTCTATCTCAATGACTTATTGATGAAACAAGTTAAATACGGACCAAATATGCACAATGAGAGTGCACTCATAAACACACTATACAAGCATGATACTACTTCACAGTAAAGTTGAATTAAATTTATTAGCGTATTGTCACTGAGTAGTGATAGGGGGTAGCCTGGGTATGTTCATAAAAGGATGGAATCTCATAATCACACACTCGGTCATGTATCAAGAAATGGAGATGAAAGTATTTTACCACTCCCAATAGCCACTAAAAAACCTACGGAGTAATAAACAGAGGAGTCTAAGCTCAACCCTGAGCAAGTGCCAAACAATGGAGTATCTATTAAATTCAACACTCCAAAAATAGTGAAAAATAATCCCTGGATGTAGATATTCATTCTAAACTGTGAAATTAGATCTATCAAATGACTAGCAAGAACTGAATTTAGATGTTCTCTGAGGGTGGAACTCACTGGTATACATACAAAGGGACATCGTGTCTTCCACAAGAAAATTCAACTTCAGATTAGAAAACCGCACATATATCACATGAGCACTGAAGGTGCATGCACTTTACCAAAGAACTAAAAGAACTAGTGAAGGATTGCACATAAGCTGAACAAGTCCACAAACCACAAAAAAGCATGAAATTACACAGCTCCAAAATAATGAAAAATAATCCACCAATGTAGGTATTTACTCTACTCTGTTAATTTATATCTACACAATGATCAACCAAGAACTGAGTTTTGTTGTACTTTGAGTGACTCGTGATTGAGCACATACAAAGGAAACTGATCTATGTCCAGAGAAAATCAGCTTAAATTAGGAAAAACTCACACACACACACACACACACACACACACACACACACACACTAAGAATTCAATACCAAAACCACAAAAATAATGATAAATCCACATCCAAAATTCTTCTACCATAACTAACATGATTTTCCCTAATATTCAAAATGCTGGAATAAAGATCCTTAAGTGAAACTATTCCCAGTGGCAGAGTACTATACCAGCGAACAGTAACCTCTTTCCGCTTTCCAGTTTCAATGCAGTAGCCAGAGATGACCATGTCCCTCCTTAAGAACTCATATGTGTACCTGCTCACTTACCTGACCTATAGTAACGCTAAACCTCTACGGCTATCTGCTGAAGCTACCACTATTGGCACAACTGCACCACAAACTCTTAGAAAAATGCTTATTTACTCACTCCAGTCATTTACGGTGGACTAAGTAATTGGACAAGAATATGGGAAAGACACAGGTGTGCAAATACCGAAGTTAATAGTGAGATAAAATTGACTGACTTCGCTTTGAGAGGCAAGCTACGTTCATAAACAAATAGCGATTGGTAATAAAAGTCGGAAATGATTTCAAATAGCAGAAAAATACATCAGATAGATCTGACAGATCCACCTCATCACACCACACTGGAGAAAAGAAAATATGCTGGAACCAGCTCTGCAGTGGAAGGTTTGTTTCAAACATTTTAGAAAAAAATATTTATGTTTCTTTCACAGTGCCTCTAAAATAATGCAAATGTTACCGATCTTAGAAGTATATCAAATAGAGCTGTGAATGTAGGCTCCAACTGTTAACTCTTTTACATCAGTCATACATAAAATATACAAAATATAAGACACATAAAAAAAACATTTCATACATTGAAAATGATCAAAAACATAAAAAATGCATAAACACATGTCATCTGAAACAAATTTTAAATGAAAAATTTCCAGAAAATGACATTCTTTCACCAGGTACAACAAAATGAACTGAAAATTATCGGAACAGCACCTTGATGCTCAAGAAAATCGCTATACTTATTCATGAAATGAATCATGAAATGAATTAATGGAATCAAAAACATATAAGTTACTAGATACTACTGTAATGAATTGTAGTGCATGAAGCATAGAAGAAAATTTGAACTCATGAAAGCAAAAGTGAACAGAATCCACAACAATACAATGCTAAATATAATTCACTAATGTAAATGGAAAGAAGTCGAAACCATATATCACAGTGTAACAGTATAAATTTCTTCAACGTTAAACAAAAAGATTAGTGGATAAAATAAAGACTGCATAAAAGAGCAAATGAAGTAGTAATCAAAATTAAAAAAATCTACGTGAACTCGCAAGAAATAAGTCACTGTATATAAGAAGAAAGAAAAAAACAGATACATATCATAGTGTAAACATAACAACAAATTTCCGTCATGCAAGTGCAGTCAATAACACATACAAAACTAGTATATAAAATAATAACTGTCATATATTTATTGTGGGTGTATACTGTTTGGTCACCCCACTGGTGGATAACAAGCAGTTGGTGAGTTCTGTGAAAGAGAGAAAAATAAAAAGATGCACACGTAGTGTTTAATAAATATCGTTTACTAAATTTGAATTCCAGTGGCTAAATCCAGATCAATAAGCAGTGCAAGTCCGTGAGACAGACCGAATCCACAACAGTAACGGAGGCTGTGTGTCGACACACAGTGATTAGGCTAGACAGAGAGAAACACAACAGTAACGGAGGCTGTGTGTCGAGACACAGTGATTAGACTAGACAGACAGAACTGAACTGACTGAAATGAACTCACAGATGGGACGTGCGGTGTCCTTAAATTCAGCTCTGTGGTGGCGCTGGCCACGCAGGCTGAGGAGGGTGTGCCTCACATCCAGACGCCAATTGACGGTGCAGTTACATGGTTGCTGTCAACTACTAAACATGGACTGGCATGGCGCAGTGTCGATCACGAACGATCCCACAACCTTCCACATAAACCTCCTCACCATGAGTGGTGCTGATGGAAACGACAGCAGGGGGATGGTGGGGGGGGGGGGGGCGTAGAGATCTGGGTGCAGGTACGGCTGAGGAGGCAGGAGCTCGAAACTTCAGTTGATGACAAGCTCCTGCCCACAACCCGACAATCGTCTTGCGAATGGCTGCAAACATCAGCTGAAAAACCAGCCATAGTGAGTGCACCTAAGCCTGTGGATGGAGCATCTTTTTCCACTGGCGGAGGCAAAATGGCGACCCTGGGAGAGGGGGGGGGGGGTTGTTATATGACAGCGCACTGGAAGGCAGTATGGCGAAAGGAGACCAAGTGCAACGTCAGGGGCTGCTGGTGCTGCAGTGACAGCGATGGTACTACATTGATGTCCATAGGCTCCATGTCCAGCTCCAACAGCGTGAGACCTGAGGGAGCTGAAGGCAGCTAAGCCTGGGGGTCCTCATTGGCACCACAAAAATGAAGCTGATTTTGATTGCAATTTAGCAGCCCACTGGGGCCCTCCACAACATGCAGTGAACAAACAAACACCCTGGTGATAACACTCCATTCCCAGCACCTGTCTCTGCCAAGAACTCTGAAAAATACCAAATCATGCACACTAAACTTAGAGCCAAATGATGCACACAAAACACAGAGCACTGTGGAGGAAGGGCCGACCACTGTGGAGAATGCACCAGCTGAAGCAGTTCATGTGGCAGTGTCTGTGCAAGAGCTCTGGCGGTGATTTGCCATTACGTAATTGGCAACGACAGAATGAGATAAAGATCAATAAAGTTGATCCCAAGGGAGGAACGTAATTTGTTCATCTGTAGCCTGAAAATTTTGATGAAGCGTTCTGCTTGCTATTGGATTTATGATAGAACAGTGTGGTTGTAACAGGCTTCACTCCATAGGCGTCACAAAACTTCTGAAATTCCACAGATGTGATCTCAGCTCCATTGTCCAAAAGCAGTACTTCTGGCAAACCATCTACGCAACGTTAGATTTTGAAAGCGCTAGCCATTGTGGCGGAGTGCATGGGCACACGAAGAGAAACTTGCTAAAGGCACTGACAACATTGAGCCAACGGAAGTAACAGCAGGCACCCAGAATGTCAATATGCAGTATTTGTCAAGAGGTGTTGCGCTTGGACCGATCGAAAAATCTTTGTGGTGGAGCAACCACACATCCCGTACGTTATGATGTTAATTGTCCATGCTGACCCAAGCGCAATGACGTACAGCGAGCTGCTTAGCGCATACTCTTCCCAAGTGGCCTTTATTGAGAAGGCAAGGAACTTTCTTCTGAATCAACCATAGCACGACCACATGGTACTGATTATTATCTGTATGTAAGAGGATAAAATCCTGCTGGACCGATAAGCTGTGCTGAAGCGCCAGTTAATGGCGTACGACTGGATCGCTAATCTGCTTAACTGTATGTGGCCAACTGGTGCGAAGGAACTACAACACGATCTTGAGATTTGGATCCGCAGCTGTCGCCTGAGCAATCCATCGGTGGTCAGTGCGAAAACCATAAAGTGTTTCATTGTCTTGGACATCAATACGAAAGCAAGAACCTTCTGAGTTGAGAATACCGAATCAGTTCCGACTGGTAGGCGAGAAAGAGTGTCCATTTTCTAATGCTTAGCCATTGACCTGTACGCAATTTCATTCTGATAGTTGGAGAGGAGCGGAGACCAAAGCTGCAACTTTTGCACTGTATGTGGAGCGATGGCTATCTAGGGGTGAACAGGAGGGTGAGACGCTTGCGGTTTGTCACCAATACGAGGACTTGTCGAAAAGTAATACATTTTTAATGGAAAAACTCCCAAAACTTTTTAAATGCGCAAACCAAAATAATTTTTTTATCATTTTGGTTCCGAGAGTTCCGGAATCTGTAGAGAAAATTGGAACAGATATCAACATGAACATCATTGACACCCTTTTTATTGTTAATGAAAACCACACATTGCATGTTGTACCACCATACAGCGAGACCTTCAGAGATGGTAGTCCAGATTGCTGCACACACCGGTACCCCTAATAGACAGTAGCACGCCCTCTTGCATTGATGCATGCCTGTATTCGTCGTGGTATACTATCCACCAGTTCATCAATGCACTGTTGATCCAGATTGTCCCACTACTCACGGCGATTCAGCGTACATCCCCCAGAATGGTCGGTGGGTTACGTCGTCCATAAACAGCCCTTTTCAATCTATCCCAGGGATGTTCGATAAGGTTAATGTCTGGAGACCAAGCTGGCCACTCTAGTCGAGCGATGTCGTTAGCCTGAAGTCATTCACAAGCTGTGCACGATGGATGCGCGAATTGTTGTCCATGAAGACGAATGCATCGCCAATATGCTGCCGATATGGTTGCATTGTTGGCCGGAGGATGGCGTTCACGTATCGTACAGCTGTTATGGGGCCTTCCTTGACCAGCAGCGGCGTACGTTGGCCCCATATAATGCCGCCCCAAAACATCAGCGAACCTCCACCTTGCTGCACTCTCCGGTCAGTGTGTCTAAGGCGTTCAGCCTGTCTGGGTTACCTACAAACACGTCTGCAACGATTGTCTAGTTGAAGGCACATGCGACACTCATTGGTGAAGAGACCTTGATACCAATATTGAGCGGTCGATTCGGCATGTTGTTGAGCCCGTCTGTACCGCGCTGAATGGTGTCGTGGTTGCAGAGGTGGATCTCGCCATGGAAATCGGAAGTGAAGTTTCCCATCATGCAGTCAATTGCGCACGGTTTGAGTCGTAACACGATGCCCTGTGTCTGCACGAAAAGCATTATGCAAGATGGTGGCGTTGCTGTCACTGTTCCTCCGAGCCATAATCCGTAGGTAGCGGTCATCCACTGCAGTAGTAGCCCTTGGGCGGCCTGAGCGAGGCATGTCATCGACAGTTCCAGTCTCTCTGTATCTGCTCCATGTGTGAACAACATCGCTTTGGTTCACTCTGAGATCGCCTGGACACTTCCCTTGTTGAGAGCCCTTCCTGGCACCAAGTAACAATGCGGACGCGATCGAACCGCGGTATTGACCGTCTAGGCATGGTTGAACCACAGACAACACGAGCCGTGTACCTCATTCCTGGTGGAATGATTGGAACTGATCGGCTGTCGGACCCCGTCCGTCTAATAGGCGCTGCTCTTACATGGGTGTTCACATCTTTGGACGGGTTTAGTGACACATCTGAACAGTCAAAAGGATTGTGTCTGTAATACAATATCCACAGTCAAGGTCTATCTTCAGCAGTTCTGGGAACTGGTGTGATGAAAAACTTTTTTTGATGTGTGTGAAACGTCTTTATTCATGTCCAAATATTTACAGCCCCCTGCCCCAAGACAGCTCCGAATTGTAGCATGCAGCATGACGATGTGTAACTATGATTCATGAGAAACAGCTTGCTGTAATCAAGCTTCGAATTCGAAGTGTTCGTCCACACATGGAGCACTCTCTCCTTCAGAACTATGATGCCAGACCACACAAAAGTGCTGTGACATCAGCAACTGTCTGATGCCTTGAGTTCACTGTCATAGATAATCCTCCATACTCTCCCGATTTGGCCACATCCGACTTCCATCTATTTCTAAAACTTAAATAACGCCTTCGGACATCTCACCTTGATAGTGATGTAACGGTGAAAGCAAAGGGGAGGTTGTGGCTTCGCCAACAAAGTGTGGTGGCGTTGCAGTAATTCTAGATTTACTTCTGGTGGAGGCCAAGCAGATGTTACAACACACACAAAATATTATATCTCTTTATTAAAACTTGAACAAGATAGAGTACTTAACTTCGAAACAATCCATGTCCACAGCAAACTCATTAGATACATGTTACTACAGCTGAACAGTAAAATTTGTCACTTTGTTTGATACATAATTGTAGTCATATCTCGATGTACAATTGACTATAAACTTTGAGAGACAGTTCTGACTTCTAGTACAGCTCACACTGCTGGATTTGAAGTAAGATGATGCTGCATTTGTAAACGATGATTAATGATTGCGATGAGTGGCACTGTGCTCTGACATTAATAAGAGTCCAGCAGCAGTGGCATGTGGAACGTCTTGAGAGGCGTATACATTGACGTCCTCCATTCGTTTCTGCGTCAGGCAATGATTGTCCTTAGCTGTGGTTTCGTTGTAAGGTAGCAATTTTGACATGGGACCTAGTTCTGTGGCGACATCACATTTCTCCTCCCCAAACCTGCGCACACCAATCGTGTAGCGCTATGAAATGTGACATTGGCTGGGGAGCGGGAGGTCTCAATTGGACGTAGATGAGGAGACAGGGACAGTAGCGACAGTAGATGGTATTTCCTTGTCCACACCTCGGTATACACCTTGCGAGTGACTGGTAACTATGGGCAAAAAACCAGCCTCAGCGTGCACGCCTGCATCTTGTGACGCAGACACTGTGATCAGAGAGACTCCTGCTGGTACTTCAGGGGTTTCGTGACAGCTGTCCAGGGGCAGCGCCTCCACAGACATCGGCTCTGCCAGTCAGACCGACAGCGGTGGCAGCGATGGCCATAGAGGCGCGACGTCTGTCTCCATCAGCACCACTCTGGATGTCACCAACCACGATGGGCGGAGATGTCTGCTGTTGTGGAGCCCAGCGTCGTGCTGGGTATATAGATAAAATTTCTGAAGCAGGATCACTGATACAAGAGGACCACAGCTGGTTCTGGTGACGACATGCACCCAGCACCCAGAGGAACCTTCATTGACGTTCCAATCTCGTATGATGACTCCGTGCTCCCATATCTGTTTCACGCCAAAAACTTTAAAGGAAACTTAATCCTAAAGCTGACACTTTGTCTGACCAGGTGGAACGAACTGTTCCTGTGGCACCTGTAGAAGATGTAGTCGGATACAGTGATTATGGTCCTCTAACAATTCTGCTGGTGACATCCCATCACATGGCAAGGACCAGTAGGGTGAAAGAAAAATCTTTAAGAATCGACCCCGTGTGTGAGAGGAACGGAGTTTCTTCATGTGACTTTCAAACATTCATACAAAGGGTTCAGCTTCACCATTAGACTGAGGGTGAAAAGGTGCAGTGGTTACATGTGTATGCCGTTGCTCGCACAAAGCTATTGAAAATGGGCTGACATGAAACGCGTTCCATTGTCCAAGACAAGGACCTCAGGAAGACCTTCGAGATGGAAACTACAAGACAAAGCCAAATCAGTGTGAGCAGTAGTTGTGGACGTCATGTGGACTATAAAATTAAACTTACTGTATGTGTCTTCCACCAACAACCATATCATGTGCCAGAATGGACCCGCAAAATTAATATAGATTCGTTGCCAAGATCCAGATGGTTTGAGAACTGAAAAAACCGTTGTGGCGGAGTGAACATGATGCTCGGCACGCACACTACGATGAGAGATCATTTGCTGAACCTGAGCGTCCATTCCCCGACAAGTACAATGACGTCAGGTGAGTTGCTTTGTGCGAACAAAGCCCCAGTGACCTTGATGCGTCAACGACGATTCTTCATACTGGAGAGAGTGAGGAATCACAACCTGCGCATTGTCATTCTCTGAAAGCAACAGCAGAACACGTGATTGCGGATAGCGAATTACTTAGCGAAAAATAGCGATGTGCTACTGGGTGGGGAATTTCTTCCAAAGCACGTGCTCACTCATGGCGCACATATTGCAAAATTACCCACAAAGCTGGGTCTGAAGCAGTTGTTCCAACAATACAGCAGAAATTGGGAGGAAAATTTAAAAGAGTTTCTAAATCCTGAGTATTATTTTGATAACATGATCTCTAAAACAAATTAAACACTCTTTTGGTACCGAATGTTGTCCAGTGGGCCTGTACAATCTCTCATATTGATAATTAGGCAAAAGAGGAGCCCAACAGAACATTTTGTGTTCTGCCCATGATGGGACAGACTTGTAAACGTTGAACAAAGTCATTAAGGGCTGATGATCTGTAAGCAAATAGCACTTACGCCTATACAATTATTGGTGGAACTTGGTAACCCCATAGGTAATTGCGAGAGCCTCTGTTTCAAGCTGATTTTTGTGATGGTGTTTTGATGATAGTTTCCTAAGCAAAAGCGTTAGGTCAATCAGACAAACTAATTATGTGGGAGAGCACAGCTCCAGTTCTGTACGAAGATGCAGCCACAGCTAACATAACAGTCTTAGCTGTATGAAAATGAATCAGACGACAATGAATTAACAGTGCATCCTTTAACCACTGAAATGCATCTAGACCATTCCTGAGACCACACAAGAGGAACACCTTCCTGGCACAGGTGGTTCATGGTAGCAACAATTTGCGCAGTGTTGCAATAAACTTAATGTAATCTGTTAATTTTCATGTGACAGCCTGTAACTCCTTGATGTTAAGGGCACCAGCAAATTTTTAGTGGGTAACAAGTGCGAATTAGCACGATGAATACTCTGTGCATTTACGACATGTCTTAAATATTCAAGTTCTTTGTGCAAGGACATTTGTTACACTTCAAGCCAAGTTCAGTGAACACATTAAATAACCTCTCCATATTTGCCTAACGTTCGACAGGCTTATGATCAACGACAACAATATCTTTCAAATAGTTTGTACAGGAATGGACTTTGGCTATTAATTGTTCCAAGAAATGTTCAAAATTAGAAGGAGTGGGGCATTTCTGAATGGTAGTCTTTGAAGCTGGAACAAACCCTTGAACCTACAATGACAATCTGCACAGCATGTGGGATGAACGAAATGTAATAAGTGAGCTTACCAAACACAGACTGAAGGACACTCACTGACATTCTGAGGATCTGGGAGGTCTCAGATGGAAGTGTGACTGCAAAGGGTGGATACCTGGCTGTTCATAACGCTTCTCAAATATTCGTCACAGTCTGGAAGAACGAGCATGTGGCTTTATTGCACTCTAACTTTGCATCTGAGAGCACTTCAATAAATTGACCGAGCGGGGTGGCGCAGTGGTTAGACACTGGACTCGCATTCGGGAGGACGACGGTTCAATCCCGCGTCCGGCTATCCTGATTTAGGTTTTCCGTGATTTCCCTAAATCACTCCAGGCAAATGCCGGGATGGTTCCTCTGAAAGGGCACGGCCGACTTACTTCCCAATCCTTCCCTAATCCGATGAGACCGATGACCACGCTGTCTGGTCTCCTTCCCCAAACCAACCAATCAACCAACTCCAATAAATTACCTGAGATTAGAAAGACGTTTGTCAGGAGTACGACCCAAAGGTACACCGTTGTCCAAGTAGATCGTGCAAGGAAAAACGATAACAGCTAACTGTTCTCAGTAACATTGAAAAGTTTCAGGTGCGGACACATTACCAAAGGGAAACTGCAAAAACGTAAATAACTGCGTGTGAGTGTTGATCACAAAACTCATTCGGGCTGTTCATCTAAGGAACTCTGCAAATAGGCGTCGCAGACATCAGTCTTGGTATGGAAGCGACCTGCATCAAGCTTGTCCATAAATTCCTCAGGCTATGGCAAAGGAAAAGAGACAGTTGCAGTCTATGGATTTACCACTGTCTTGAAATCTGCAAAAAAGCGTAATTTTCGTAAAGGTTTGTTTGTAATATCCGAAGGGGACACCCAGTGACTCGCTGTTACCAGGGAAAACACACCATTGTCCTGTGCCATACGATCTTAGATACAGTGAGGGATGGGCTGTACTTGGGACAATCCTGGTTGCACATTTCCTTTCATGATAATGTGAGCCTCGAACTTTTTAGCTTTGCCTACAATATATTGAAAAATGCTACTAAATTCAGGACATAGTTGAGCTACGCTTTCTGTATTCACAGAGAGGACATTGCCTTGAATGTGTAAACCAAACAGATGAAAAGAACCAATTCTAAAAATCTTTTCACTTTTACGTGAGCACAAAATCGACAAAGACACCTTTTTTGTAACGATACGAAATGTGGAAGGTAGGCTACAAGTACCCTGTACAGGAATGTTATGTCCACCGTAAGCAGAAATCTCAGTATGTCCATCTTTATATAGATCGTTGCGGGACCTCAGCCGTTCGGTACAGAACGTCGAATAAAAACACTTTTCACACGTCTAAATTTCCAAATCGATATTTTATTGAGCAACCACTTTCGGCCATATATTACGCCATCTTCAGGCCCCCTGACCGATGTGCAGCAACATTTCCATCTCCGGTCCAGTAAAAATAGGGGCCAGCATTCAATGACTGGTATCCGTAGATTTTTGTCACAGCAATCCCTTCAATCATCACTTGCAGCTTGAGTCGGAAAATGATGATCAAAGGGATTGCTGTGTCAAAAATCTACTCGACCCAGTAGCCGACGGCCTGCACTTGACGACAGAGAGGAGCGGCTTTTGCGCAGAGTTTCCCGTGCTAACAGACAGGCGACACTGCGTGAAATAACAGCATAAATCAATGTGGGACGTACGACGAACGTATCAGTTACGACAGTGTGTCGAATTTCGGCGTTAATGGGTTATGGCACAGACGATCGACGCGAGTGCCTTTGTTAACAGCGTGACATCGCCTGCAGCCCCTCTCCTGGTCTAGTGACCATATCTGTTGGATCCTAGACGATTGGAAAACCTTGGCCAGTCAGATGAGTCCCGATTTCAATTGGTATGAGCTGATGGTAGGGTTGGATTGTGACGCAGACCCCACGAAGCCATGGGCCCAAGTTGTCAACAAGGCACTGTGCAAGATGGTGGTGGCCCCATAACGGCGTGGACTGTGTTTAAACGGGGTGGACTGGGTACTCCGGTCAAACTGAACCGATCATTGAGTGGAAATGGTTATGTTCGGCTACTTGGGGACCATTTGGCACCATTCATGGACTTCATGTTCTCAAACTAGGATGGAATTTTTATGTATGACAATGCGCCATGTCACTGGGCCACAATTGTTTGCAATTTGTTTGAAGAACATTCTGGACAATTCGAGTGAATGGTTTAGATACCAAGATCGCCCGACATGAATCCCATCGAAAATTTATGGGACACAATCAAGAGGTCAGTTTGTGCACAAAATCCTGCACTGGCAACACTTTCGCAATTATGGAAGAGCACGAAGCAGACCGAGTCCGTACATCGACAATAGTCACAGAGGCTTTGTGTCGAGGCACAACGATTAGACTAGACGGACAGAAATGAACTGACTGAATTGAACTGACAGATGTGACGTGCGGCATCCTGTAACTCAGATCTGTGGTGGCGAAGGCCGCGCGGGTGCGGTGCAGTTACGTCGTTGCTGCGAACTTCGAAACGTGGACTGGCTTGGTGTGGTATCGATAGCGAATGACGCCACATAAGCGTCGAAGGCTTGGGATTTTTTTCCAAAAATAGCGCGGCAAGTTACTGAGAACTTTTTAATCGAGGACTCCCTCACGAAAGACTTCTTAGCCTTTTGTGGATTTCACCAACAGTTGCGACATAGTGAGGTACTAAGGAGGCCTGCGAGAAATGACAATCGTCGGTTGCTTCACCAATGACAACTGAGAAAAGATTCGCTCCACTTATTTCCATCATTATTTGCTTCGTGATCATGATAAAAAAAAGCAATAAGGTCCCTTTCCTAGTAGATTTGACACTCCTGTAAACACAGAAGTATGCTGTAAATGATGTTTCGGATTTTAGATGAAACGTCCCCTTAGAAAAATTATACATGACTGTGCTTAAACTGACACACAATATTTTTCTAGCGCAACGCAATCTGACTTTCAGAAATCCCTACAAAAGAATGGCCCTGACTGACATTAACCTATACCTTTCACAAATCACTTACCTCACAAAAATCTTCGTTACTCAAGCTACTGCAATACAGCGAGCGCCACTACTGTCAGCTAAATAAAAGATTCAAACTACAGAAGGCACTAACTACTGATAGGCATAGTTAGCAAATGAAAGATTTTGATAGAGAAGAAACAATGTATTTACCTTAATAGTGTTCAAAGGTCATAATATATATAGCAGCTCATGACATCCAGTCTTACAAATTTCAAAACTCCGCCATTTCTCTCCCCACATCCACCACTGCTGGCGGCTCACCTCCAACTGCGCAACGCTACGCGCTGTTAACAGCCAACTGCCCAACACTACAATAGCCAACAACAATGCAAACCAGCCACAGACTGCACACAGCACGGCCAGTGATTTTCATACAGAGCGCTATGTGGCGTTACCAATTAAAAAACCTATGCAGTCTACTTACATAGACACTGAGAAGAAGTACAAGTTCAACATAACTGAGTTTAGCTTTTGCATATTAAGTCATCGGAACTGCCACTCGTTGCTATTGTATAGTTACATATTGAACAACAATACAAGCCATATTCTAACAAAGGGAAACAGTCTATTATGAACTCACTTTCTACTCAGACGCATCCTGGTGATACTTCAGTAAAACATAACCACTAAATCGAAGCTAAAACCACTCAGTAATTTCAAAATAACAAATTTTAACTGCAAATAAATCACACCGAATCCAACGAGTGGCAATACTCAAACCTAGCCACTGCCCGGTACAGTTGTCGGAAAATCGGGGACAGTATAGATCGGTACCAGGCCCTAGAAGCTTGAAGAATAGCAACTTCGGATAAAGAACCGAAAATGACGTCACTGCCGAGGCTAATTTACCGCACCGATCGATATAAACGGTACAGAATAGGGCCCCTGGTGCTACACACAACAAAACAATGACAATATAGACATGGGATCTGTGGTGTCACCGCCAGACACCACACTTGCTAGGTGGTAGCTTAAATCGGCCGCGGTCCATTTAGTACATGTCGGACCCGCGTGTCGCCACTGTGTGATCGCAGACCTAGCGCCACCACAAGGCAGGTCTCGAGATACGATAGAGCACTCGCCCCAGTTGTACGGACGACATTGCTAGCGACAATACGGACGAAGCCTTCCTCTCAATTGCCGAGAGTCAGTTAGAATAGCCTTCTGCTAAGTCCATGGCTACGACCTAGCAAGGCGCCAATTGTAATAGTGCATGTATATTACGAGTCGCATTTGTATAGTCAAGAGAGATGTATCACAAGGAGTCATTAAAGTTAAGTATAAAGCAGCTACGTACTTTTCTTGCTACCATTCAATAGTTATCCTGTTCCAGAATTCACGCCCGTCTGCGTTAGATAGCGTGCCTATCGGCCCCTCAAAATAACACTGTGTCGGCACTTCTGTCGGCACATCAGGATCCGAATGTGGTTCGTGAGTATCAGATCCTCGATCAGATGTGCGCCACTGCCGAAAGATATCCATAAAGATCACCTCATCTCTTCAAGAAATTCAAGCCTTTTTGAAAGCAACAAGGAATCAGGAAATAACACTTCCGCCCTTCAAAACAGTACACTAAAGATTTTGTAGCTTTGCAACGATTAAGTGTTAAACAACCTACAAAAACCAAAGAAATCGACGAGCGCCGTCACTTATAGCGATTGTTAAGTGGGATTAAAAAAGAAACCGCCGCTAAGTAAAACAGGTGTTCGTTACCTCTGTGTTCGGGCAAGAACAATGAAGTAGTGTGGATACGGCCAAAGTAAATAGTACACAACTCAAACAGTACATTGATTAATGGCAACACCAAATAGAAGCCGCTGCGCGGGGTAGCCGCGCGGTCTCAGGCGTCTTGCACGGTTCGCGCGGCTCACTCCGTCCGAGGTTCGAGTCCTCCCTCGGGCATGAGTGTGTTGTCCTAAGCGTAAGTTAGTTTAAGTTAGATTAAGTAGTGTGTAAGTCAAGGGACTGATGACCTTGGCTGTTTGGTCCCATAGAAGCTTACAACGAAATTCAATTTTCCAAATACAAGCCAAACAACTTGGTCTCTCCAAATACAAATCAAGTGCAAACTAAACAATTTTTAGTGCTCCTGACCTGTAACAGCTGATCTAATGCAGGCTAACCTAATTGCGCAGTATTAGATCGAAATTGCTTTCATATGAGAACCATATTGTTACCGTCAAAACATAGGTGGAGTCACTACAGGCTACAAGACACATAAGGAAAAGGGCAGCAATACAGATAACCAATAAAGATATTCATTCCGTAATGATCGACCTCTTGTCCAACGAAGATCCGGTATTTGTAGAAATAGTAAAAGAAAATTTGCGATTTTTCTTATCTGGTGTGTAATTAGATATCACAAAAACCATCAAAGATGACCTGAGAAAAATTGACGAAATGATAACCTATAATAAAAGAGTTGGTTTACTAATTTCTATGGATAGTAATGCAGGAACTAGCATGTGACATGATATAGTAACAAACACCAGAAAAAAGCAAATGGAAGAATTTCTGGCTTCCACTAATCTGAACCTACTGAACGAGGGGAATTGTGGTCTACGTAAAGGAAAGAGCAATGGTGATATAACTATGGCTGCCTCACACCTACTGCTGATGCTAAGCCAATGGACGTGTGGTGAAGAAGAGAGGTGCTCTGACCGCAAGATTATTACTTTTAGCAAAGGAGTGCGCCCAACAGTATATACTGGAAGTATAATTCAAACTAAAAAATTTGTTGTTAGAGATGAGACCTGAGAGACTTTGATGGGTACTTGTTGGAAGAACTTCAGCACAAATATTTACCAAACAGGGACTTAAAATAAATAGACCAGAATTTCGCAGTAAAAGTTCAAGCAGAAACAAGTACTGAAATTCTTATTACAGAATTTGAAGAAGTTCTAGATACCTCATCCAATAAAATGTTCAAGATACTAAACCTGCTGAAGTACAGAACTGGAAGAAAACCTGTCCACTGGTGAACATCTGAATTAAACGCAATGCGGAAAAAAACGCATTAAGGTGAATTTATCAAAGGCCAACGGACAGTGAACAGCTGGGGGATCTACGAGGGCAACAACATTGTAAAGAGAAGAAGGAATATAGCACAGCAATACACGAAGCAAAAACACAGTCTCGGGAGCAATTCTGCAGTTTGACCCAAACAAATAACTCCTGGAACGCAGTCTATCGAAATGCATCAGGGAAATCAGAAATGACAACGCTAAGGAAAAGTGATAACACGACAGTTACGGATTTAATCGAAATTCCCTCCAATAAGCTCAAATATTTTATGCCTGAGAACTATCAGACTTCAAACGCGGAATATCATACACATATCTCTAACACTACGATCCAACGGCACGATTGGTGATGTAGCTTTTACACAGACAGAAATAGAGGAAATAATAATAAACATGCCTGCAGACAAGACTTCTGGTGAAAATGGGGTTATTAGTAAGTTACGTCGTGATTCTATAGCGTTTTCCCAACTATCTTACCGCTTTATACACTGAACCGCCAAAGAAACTGGTATAAGCACGCGTATTCCAGTATAGAGATATGTAAACAGGCAGAATACAGTGCTGCGGTCGGCAACGCCTATAATACGACAAAAAGTGTCTGGCACAGTTGTTAGATAGATTACTGCTGCTACAATGCCATGTTATCATGATGTTAAAATCGGCGCACGAGCGATGGGACACAGCATCCCCGAGGTAGCGATGAAGTGGGGTCGTACGGGAAAATCCCCACTGTTTCTTACATTGGAATATTTACAGAGTTGCATTCCATGCGATTAAAACAGATCGGAAACTGAAGTGATCTAACATTATACCCTGCTTTAAGTGCAGAAACGTGTAGCCTTAGGAGTGCATGTGTTTGTGTTCTCTCCAAGCAATACCCTTCTGGTACTGATTCCAGACACTAGAACAATATTTTAAAAATTGATTGCGTGGTGGATTTACGTAAAATGCCTCGAGCTCCATCCGTCTGGAGCTCAATCATGCATGAAAACCACCCGTTTCTTATTCTTCTTAACCGTCTGCTATTACATCACAACACTTTCAAATATACTACTATACACCGATAGGGGGTGCTAACCTCCACCACATGGACGCATGTGGAGAAATATTGTGCACTTGGATGGGCGCGACTCGGCAAGCTCCATTCATTCACGAGACGCAGAATCTAGCGGTCTACTTCTGGTCAGCTGCAGATTAAATCGGTAACAGTGTGCAGGGCAGGTTGGTCAAAGACATTGCGAAGGAATCTTTCAGTCTCTAACTTTATCGTAAGACTGCAAGAATGCCCTGTGACTCTCATCTGCAAAGGGACAGATAATAAATTATGAACTATGCATTAGGTGCTAGAAATATGCAGACCGCTGTCTGGTATACTTTGATGATGTATATGTTCGACAATTAACAATGAATGGACATCCTGCGTAGTCATCCATCTACATTCGCAATCACACTCGCAAAGTAGAGAAGGAGCACTTGAGCGATGATACTGAAATTGGGAATCATGCTCTCTTATCATTGGTCGGTGTTCAAGCTACTGTAAAATTGCTAAAATTGTTCGCACTATCAACTGTGATGTTTATTATTACAGTACATTGATGGTGTCTTTTCCATCCCAACCGTCCACTGGTACACTGTTGGTTACCACGTAATGACTGACTGACATCGCTTGTTTGAGGTGGAGAAAGAGTTTTGGTGGAGGGGCAACACCTAGTGGGGACGGCTAGCACCGAAACAGTGATCGCGTACATGACTGCAATATGAGGAATAACTCGAAATGGAACCCAGAGCCATCAGCCATTCCATCCTTGTGACAGATGAGTTTAAATGTATAGGTTTTCAATCAGCTTCGGATAGCAGTTTGGAAACGCTCTGCAATGAAGCCAAACTCTTCCATTTTCTTTATGTTGTAAATGTCTTCTATTTAAAATCATCCAGTATGTGTGGTGTGTTATGGTAGCAGCAGCAACAACATGATTTACACTGTGTGATGTCTAGTTTACTGTGAGAGGCAACGGATTAGAATATATTAATGTCAGTTTAGAACTTGACACAGACCTGGAAGCCGTGGTGGAAGAAACAAAATGTATGGCAGTGTACAAAGCGTGTTACAGCAGAAAAAAATCAGTGTTTCAAACAATGACAAAGGGTTACAAGGAGCGTCTCTTGCGACTTAATTGCATAGTTTGTGGGATACGGTCATCCTCCTAGAGCACAGGCGATACAACTTTACACTGATCTGCGCAATGGATCAATACCTGTATATATAATAGGATCGTCACATGTGCTTGATGCCGGCATGCAGACAGTATTTGTTTCTGATATACGAGAGGAGAGAGATGCAGTAAAAATCTTACAGAGTTCTCTATTGGATGAAGCTAGTGGTGCTTTTATAGTTCGTAATTTTTCTCTGTTGGTTGGTACAGAACAACAATGATAGCAGGTCTGGATGAAAGACGTGATGGGCCCTGAGGGATGAGGATCTGCTTTGGACAGCAGTACCTGTATATAGTTTGGGGACGCATCACAATGCAGTAGCAAAGCCCTCATCTTTCTCTCAGTTCCCGTACTGTCTTTTTATACTACCTCATGTTGCAGGAGCAGCCTTCGGTTGCCACTGACCTTACACATCGTACAACTTGTTCCCATTTCCACCTAATGGTCAAAACACAGTCCCGTCGCACTAAATCAGGTCACTCTGTATCTGCACAGGTTGCAGAAGGTGATAGATATAGCTCTTTCCGACTTCTGCTCAGTTTCGACTTAAATTGGATCGATCACATGCCCAAATCTGCAGAAATAGCAGCAGTTGCAAGAGGGATAGGGACTGCCTAAAATTTTACTGTAGTAGTTAAGTTCGAAAAAAGTGACTCGTTTCGAGATATAAGAGTGCCAGAAATATGATTCACTAGTGGTTGTAATCATTTAAAGACTTCTCCATAGGATCCAACGCAGGTATGTTGTTGAATAGAAAGACTTCATTCCAAACTGCAAACAGCATTTCTACTGGAAAGCGTAGCACTAGCGAACTGAAAAGCCTGTATACATTTCTTACGACCTCAATCAGCACACCATGTGCTGTTTGTGACCATTCTCGATGAACCACTGCCTTTAACCCAGTCGACATATCGCAGAAAACTCTGACATGGCATCGAGACAGAATGCGTTACAATACTAGAGGAATATCTAGCGGCAGCATGGGGGAGCTGCAAATACTGGCATCATACCGCGATCCTTAGCCGAATCACTTTCAAAATTCGGTAACTTTATTACACGCTTACACCGTCGGCAACGTGTAACTGCACATTCGGTCTGTTAATATACACTTCGGCGATCACCGTCTATATTCAGTGTCGAGGTATTTGTCTGAAAAAAACCACTTCATTCGGAGGTAATGCAATACCTCAATTTATAAAGCCAGTATAGTTTTTAACATGGATACTTGTGAGCACCTGTAGAATCAAGACCGCTTGTGACACTAACATGGTCGTTGCTATCGTGTTTTTTTTTTTTTTTTTTTTTTTTTTTTTTTTTACATCGGGCGGCTTGTAAGACGATTACACCACTCTTTTTAAGACACAGTGGTGCCACTCGTAAGAAAAACTTATGAGACATGGCCACCCATCGCTGATCTTGGCTCAGTATTGTTTCGTATTGCCAGCAATCAGTTATTGGGGAAGTATTATACTTAGTGGTAGGGGATGCGCGGTAGGTTCGCCTTGAGTATCGGGCTTATGAAGTATGTGTCTGTGTGTGTGTATGTGTGTGTGTGTGTGTGTGTGTGTGTGTGTGTGTGTGTTCCGACATGTGCAAAGGAAATGATTATGTCCAATCGTAAGGAAGGTATGGATCTGACGTGGAGTACTGTGATAGGAAAAGGAAAAGTATGACAAGTCATAAGAATGACGCAGATATTTCTTTTTCCACAGCAACAGCAGTCAGCAAGGTGTATTAACGATACTTCACTCACTGTCGAATGTTGTCCAATTGAGACCGTCATCGTAATATTTAATTGTAAGTACAGTGATAAAATATATATGTAGCCAGTTTCCAAGGACGAGTCTGTCTAGGGGCGTGCGGCGCGCGGCGGGGGAATGATTCACGTTCCCGCTAACGGCAGGAGCCGCCCTAATGGAAAGATTGGTTGGGGTACAGGAACGTAGCCGACCTAACCGTGTCGTCTTGTAGCCGGCGGAATACTGAACTAATAATCAGTATGTGTTAGTCAGCCTTCGTGATGCGTGTGTTCTCGGTGGAAATTTGTAAAGATTCAATTATAGACATGTGACTGCAATGGTCCATTATTCCCTACCATGGAAATTGTCCGGTTGGCTGCTTCTGCACATTTCCCGTCTTTATTTGGTTGAGAGAACATCGATTGTGGTGTGTGTTGTGTGCATGTAGCAGGTGAAGGACGGGTGGAAGACACGTTCGCTGATTCTCTAGACATGAGACACACCTTAGCTGACTTTGTAAATTTATAAGGATGATTTTTAATCTGTTATATCACCGACGTCGGTACTCGAGAGTGAAAATATCAGTTTCCTCTATTTATTTGAGGTTTGATGTAAAGGTCTTTACAGACGATATCAGTTTCTAGTTACTCAGTGGTTTACAGCACGCTCCACCTCACTAAACTTTCGAATTTCTAGAGAAATAATATCCGGTCTATATCATCAAAATTATACTGCGCAAGCGATACTGCTACGCAAGCGATATTGCTACGTGTTTCATATCAAGAAGTATCGAGAAAATGGTATGATATTCTCGTAACCATGTGAAATTACGTATGTTCTTGTAATCCTAAAGTCTGCAGATGGGTGCAGAAAGCAAGAAAGGAAGCAGGCCGGGGCCAGAAACTGTAACACCTTTGTGCCGAGGGGAACAGACCCCGACTTTGTACAACAGTTTGGAGAGTGACTTCGGTCCGCTGAAGGCGCTCTGGACACGTATTGGGCGCGGATGAGTTGTGACCGTCGGTTGCGCTGGATGACTGCCCGATCTCACCGAAAATATGTAGTGCCGCGAGGAGTATATACGCTGCATGTGTTTATGCTGTCTGTCTTCGCGGCATATGTACGAGAGTCCGGCAGTCGACAGCTATATTCATGATGCAAAATGGGCGATTTACTATGCCGCAGGATACGAAATGAATGTTTACTACATCGACACGGTATGTGGTGATATATTGCTGCGTTGGTGATCAGTTTCAAGCTGTAATATTGAAGCTTCCGTCCTCAGTGGCAGAGCAATGTAATTGAGCAAGGGTCTTTCCATATTTGACGATCTGTAGACCACTTTTGTAGGGTTCAACTGTCAGTGCTATATGGCGATGTGTACAAAATAGTTTTGCTGCTGAAAGTCTCGCCTGCAGAAAAAATGGCGGACAGTGTTCCTACACAGGCAGCAGCCGGCAAGAGCCAATTAGAATGCTTCATTCGTTCACAAGATATCCTTTGTGCTGGGATGTAGGAGCCTCTATATAGCGGCGAGAACGTTAACCGTTTCTGAGACGTATGTTGAAAACAGGACATTACGATTTCCTGGAAGGGTAGGCCGGAATGTCTCGTCAGCTCCATTAGGAAACCATTCGGTGTTATTCTGAGCTATTTTCGTAAACAGCTCCTGTTAAGGCAAGAAATTCCATGCAGACAAATTGGGACATCACGAAAGCTCCTACATAAACAACAAAAGCGACCGTCAACTATTTCTGCAACACTTCACGATTTCTGTGAGGGTCTGATATATAGTGTTACTTAAACACCGATAAACTATCTATTAATCGATAGTACCTTCACTGTTGTCACTATCGGTAGTCTGGTTTACCTATTGATAGTCCTATCGTTTATAATGTAATTCTTTTTGAATTGGCGCCTGAAAAATTGTCAGTTCCTATTACCTCCATAGAGTTTGGAGTGCAGAGGGAAAGTAGATGGTGTGGAGGTAAGTATCTAATCAACAACAAATATGGTGGAGCCTTAGCCAGTCTAAGTTACTTATAATCTATGTTGTTAATAGACTAGTGTGAGAGGACTCATGAAAGAGGGCATTTTCTTGTTTGTCTTCCAGTGATGACAACTCACGGTCGTGCTCATCTCGTACCGATCAGATGCTTATGGTAAAACTACAAACATAAATAACATAGATTTGTGAACGTGCATTATACTAATTTTAATTTTCAAATATGTGAGCTTACTTAGTTGTAGCAAAAAATAGAAATGTAAATAAGGCTGTTGTAATACAACGCAAGTTAGTAGAGCAAAAAATGACATTTTCAAAATTTGTTAAGTGTTTCTGATTGAACGGTATAATGCATTTTAAAGTAAATACAATTATTTTCATTATTAATTAAACACACCTGCTACTATCCTCTTTTGTTTCCGAGTCCTTATTGTATGAGGGTTGGAACTTTAATGGCAGCAACTATTTATATACAGCTCGTACAAAATAGATATGTGTTTCAAAGTCTTACTGACCTTCAAAGTAGTCACCAGCATTGTGTATAACCAGTTGCCAGCGATGTGGAAGTCGTAGGATGCTCTGAACAGTGCCAGTTGTGTTGACAGTGCGAGCGGCGCGCACTAGTGCCCGACGAATTTGAAGCGGTTCTGAAGCGAATGCCGTGAAGTGTTTCCTTCAATTTAGAAATCGAGTTGAACTTACGAGGGCTTAAGTCAGGGGAGTGCAGTACGTGGTACAGCACTTAGCAAAAAAAAAAAAAAAAAATTGCTCTGAGCACTATGGGACTCAACATCTGTGGTCATCAGTCCCCTAGAACTTAGAACTACTTAAACCTAATTAACCTAAGGACATCACACACATCCATGCCCGAGGCAGGATTCGAACCTGCGACCGTAGCAGTCGCGCGGTTCCGGACTGAGCGCCTGAACCGCTAGACCACCGCGGCCGGCAGCACTGAGCAGCTCCATCAGTCAAATACATGAGTAACAGCTTGCACTGTACGTGCTTGAGCATTGTCCTGCAAAATGATGGTCAGGTCCTGCAGAAAGTGTCATCACTTCTGTCTCTCAGCTGGTCGTAGATTTTGTTCCAAAAATGAAAAGCTGTTACTGATCTGTTTGACTGATGGGGCTGCTAAGTGCTGTACCACGTACCGCACTCCCCTGACTTAAGCCCTCGTAAGTTCAACTCGATTTCTAAACTGAAGGAAACACTTCACGGCATTCGCTTCAGAACTGCTACAGATTCGTCGGGCAATAGACCGCGCCGCTCGAACTGTCAACACAACTGGCACTGCTAAGAGTATCCTACGACTTCCACATCGCTGCCAACGCTTTATACACAATTCTGGTGATTACTTTGAAGGTTAGTAAAACTTTGAAACACGTATCTATTTTGTACTAGCTGTAAATAAATAGTTGCAACTATTACAGTTCCAAACCTGGTACTTACAAGTGTTTTCAGTTGTACATGTTAATGTGGGAAGTGATTCGAAACCACAAACCACTGACGCAATCCTAATGCCCCTGCGACACTTCTGCTTTTGCAGAAGCACAAATATCACTCATATGTTGGTTGCCCATGTTGCGGTCAATTAGCGGAGCTTGTTCCTTCAAGAACACATCAGCTCCTGCAAAACTGAATATAGTAAAAGCACAACCCGTCGAGTGTCAAGTTTTTTTATTTATATGGCGGATGGACAAAATCATCAAAATATACAGCTGTATTTACATGCTATCTGCTTTCACAGAATTGCACTGCATACTCATAAGTAAGTCGGGCGAGATGTGAACGATTCAGTAGATGTGAAACAAAACTAATCTCTTCTTGCGAAGAGTTGACTATGAATGTCCAGGAGTATTTTTGCAAAACTCCAAATCCTGTACTGTACATATTTTTTAAGCTCTTGCCCATTAATGCTGGAACTCCTCGTTTGAAACTTGTGCAGCGAATGAATAAGCTTACCATTTTCATTTTTTTTTTCATTTTTTCGTGTTTGCATCATTCTGCAACCTGATCAAAAATTTTTGGAACGTCACGAGGAAGAATCCCGCGCCTACAGCTTCTGGCACTATGGGGTATCGTAGAATGTGACCTCAATGAGAAAACAATGGCTTCTTCGTCACTAATTTGTTTATTTAAACGCCACATAACAGCAGGATTATTCTTCAACACGCAACTGTAGAGCAACAACTGTTGAATCGCTGTCGTTGGCAACAGTGAGACAAAGAGCAGTGTAGCGAAGAAGTGTTCCGAGTGCTGCCGACATGAAACTATCAGTACTTTCCACACGCCACCAATAGTCTCTGTTGGCTGAGGAAATTCCGCGCCTCCAAGATTTGTTGATTTATGTAAGAGGTGCGTAAATAGTTTTTTTGGTATTGTTTTAAAAATGAACCGTAAAAATCAATCATCTGCGTGAATTTTTTCAAGAAAGTCAATCTGTAAAGTGTACCATCGACTTTAAAGATTATAAACATGAATAGAGTACAGGACTAACTTAAGAGACCACTAAAGGAAAGCACGGTGAAAAACTAGGTTCAAATGGCTCTGAGCACTATGGGACTTAATATCTATGGTCATCAGTCCCCTAGAACTTAGAACTACTTAAACCTAACTAACCTAAGGACAGCACACAACACCCAGCCATCACGAGGCAGACAAAATCCCTGACCCCGCCGGGAATCGAACATGGGAACCCGGGCGTGGGAAGCGAGAACGCTACCGCACGACCACGAGATGCGGGCGAAAAACTAGGAACAACCACGAATTAGTAATAGAACTGAAATGTGAGGGATCAACTTGTGAGCTAGATCAAGTGCAAGAGGTGCAACCAAAAGAACTGAGAAGCTCTATAAAAATTATTTTAAGAGAAGTCAGTTGTACGATTCCATTTCAAAAGTAAAAAAAAGTGCTTGATTCTCTTCATGCACGAATAATTGCTATCGATATGCTGCGGTTCAGAACTTCCGACCATTAAGGTTTGAAAAAATTTGTTTATGCCTTAGACAGCAGATATGAGTTGCCAGATAAACCACACTTAAACGTTTACTGATCTGAAAACTATAAGAAGACACAAAAAATAAATCAGGGGAAGCTCTTACAAAATGTATTTTTTTTTTTTAGTGTTACAAACGTCATATGGAAGAATAACGTGAATGAAGGTATACCATTGACTTGTCACTTTATTATACACGAAGAATTAGTTTCATCCTTATTAAAAGTTTCTTCCTTTAACTCGTCAATGTCATGCTCAGTTTCGTTTCATTCTTGTGATCGGTACATGTCAGTGTAAATCAAGTCAGCGTGACCTGTAAGGTATTTCTTGCCAGTTTCACTCCTCCCCTCCCCGCCCCCACTCCCCCTCACTCCTCTTGTCGATAGAAATCTGAAGCCGTCGTGTCATTTGTGTTCTGTTTACGGACACCGCCAGCCGTAACAAATCATTGAATAATTGCGTTACAACAGGCTTAATACATTTGCTTATTCATTACTATAAATTAGCTACACATTTGAACCTAGATGTCTCTATAACGCTCTTTCTCAAAACTTTGTTACTTCCGCACCCATAGTTTTCACTTAAGAGTTTTACGATACCAGACTAACATATAAGAAACGAACGCGAACCCCAACACCGTCTGAACCAAAATAAATACAGCATAGCAAAATCAGCTGGCATTGGCGTTACAATTACTGTGTTGCTGTCTACCGAGAATATAAACAACTTGCTTTTGTGGCGATTTATGAGGAAGTGCTTCCATTGTGTTCATGAATCAGAACCGAATTAAAACTTTCGGTGCTTATAAAAGAGCTTCAATATAAATGCATATAATTGTCAAAAAAGACTAACGATAGCAAGTTGTAAATCTAGGCCTTGCTAACCGAATCGGAACTATCCAGTGGTAATGGAAATCTCTCAGCTATTGTATAACGGAACCTGTCATATCGCCAACGAAAAGCTATGTATCAGGTTCTGTCAAGTGCAAACTTTGAGCGGGGCGGATATATTATAGGAATACATCGGTATGATGGGTGAAGGTGTCAGCACTGCTGTCTCTCACCGCATCCTTCCTTATCCTTCATTAATACCGCACTGCGCTCTTTACACCGCTACGTGCGCCTCCCCGTCGACTGCACTCACAAGTGCTGCCGATCTCATTGATGTAGCAGCTGTAGCACTGCTGTAGAGTGATGGCCCTTTTGTTTTGTACTGCGTGTCAACTCAACTAAAAATAGCCATAATGAATGAAAAAGCCACCCTTGACCTCTTCAACGCAGTTTCAATGTTCTTATTCCCATGTACAGTTTATACCGTATCTACTGTAGTTCATCAGCGAGCAGTGCGTGGCAGACCAATAACACTTCCCTTCTCACATCCCTATTTCTTATGGTGACTTCCCCTTCTTCTTCCTCTTTTATATTGGCCCAGTTTTTACAAGATTTTTTAATATATATATATATATATATATATATATATATATATATATATATGACAGTATTTTCAGATAACAAGACATTGAAATTAAAGAAATTATTTGACAATATTATGCAAAATTTCGGGGGAGACTTGGCTGTTATTTACATAGACATGTGATGTCAGTATAACTTTGAGAACTTTCTAGGTGCGCCTGCGATGGTGAGCTATTATGCAAACATTTCTCTCGGTGCTGGACCTGCAGTTGTGCATCACCCATGGTGGCTAGGTGAGCACGTGCGCATCCAGGGGGAGACTTGGCTCTTATTTACATAGACATGTGACGTCAGTATAACACTTGAAGAATTCTAACTGTATAGAGGCGACTTTCACCTGCTTGCTGCAGGCGGCATCGGCGTCATAGCGATAGCTTGCGCCCCAGCGTTCGTCTTGCCGGCACTGGCTCTTGTCCAGCTGGCCCTGCAAAGCTTGTGTGCGGAGACGACGGTGTCGGCGCGTGCGCGCATTGGAGCCTCTGTAGGGAACAGTTCGCTGATACGTCGTGGTCGCATTTCATAACGATAATTCGAAACCGATTTTACGTTTCAGGTGTTTAAGCATTGGGGGTGTGTTGTCAGATTGTTATGATGGGCTCAAATGGCTCTGAGCACTATGGGACTTAACTGCTGAGGTCATCAGTCGCCTAGAACTTAGAACTACTTAAACGTAACTAACCTAAGGACATCACACACATCCATTCCCGAGGCAGGATTCGAACCTGCGACCGTAGCGGTCGCTCGGCTCCAGACTGTAGCGCCTAGAACCGCTCGGCCACTCCGGCCGGCTCAGATTGTTATATATGCATTATTTTGACAATTTGTGTCTGTTGCATTATTTATTGAACAGGTCTGTAGGCTGTGCTATGCATTATTTCGGTAATTTGCGAGTTGTTTGCGGTGTCTGTAGATCAGTGTACTGCATTATTTAGCTAAGTTAAGAGTAGTTTGCAGGTCTGTAGGCTGTGCAATGCATTATTTCAAGAGTTTACAATTAGTGAGCGTGTTTGCAGAGCATTATACATGCTTTGGAAATGGCTCTGAGCACTATGGGACTTAACTTCTGTGGTCATCAGTCCCCTAGAACTTAGAACTACTTAAACCTAACTAACCTAAGGACATCACACACATCCATGCCCAAGGCAGGATTCGAACCTGCGACCGTAGCAGTCCCGCGGTTCCGGACTGCATACATGCTTTACTTTGACAATTTACCAGTTGTTTCCGTGTCTGTACATCAGTGTACTGCATTATTTCAGTGACAAACGAGTAGTTTGCAGGTCTGTAGGCTGTGCATTGTGACCCCAAACACGTCAGAGCGAGTGTTTTCTATCAGTGTAATAAATAAACTGCATGAAATCCGTCCCTAAATAAACTGTTCCAAAATGAATGAAGTACACCCCTTCCCCTCTCCAGCAGCCCAGTATAGGCTGAGTCCTTTTCCTGCCATTTTCCCCAGACTGTCATGGGATGATAGCGCCCTCTGGTGGCAGTACTGTGTACTAGTTGAGTTGGACTCCAGACCTCATGGTGAACACACTGGATGGAGCTACTGCCTATGACAACTCAAATTGTTTAAATAAACGCTGTATGCAAAATAAAGACTTACGTTGATCCTATTCAGCAGCTAGCACAGGTTGACTCCTTTCCCCATCAATTCCAAGGAAGAGGTGATGTTCAGGTTAGTGGAGGTGGCCCAAGCGCCCTTTTTTCCCTGCCAAAATTTCAACTTCCCACCATTTTCAGGAGGAGGGCAATTATAGGGGGGGGGGGGGGGGGGGGGGGGAAGGGAAGGAGGTTATGTTAGTGGAGGTAGGCCAATTGATCTACACTCCTGGAAATGGAAAAAAGAACACATTGACACCGGTGTGTCAGACCCACCATACTTGCTCCAGACACTGCGAGAGGGCTGTACAAGCAATGATCACACGCACGGCACAGCGGACACACCAGGAACCGCGGTGTTGGCCGTCGAATGGCGCTAGCTGCGCAGCATTTGTGCACCGACGCCGTCAGTGTCAGCCAGTTTGCCGTGGCATACGGAGCTCCATCGCAGTCTTTAACACTGGTAGCATGCCGCGACAGCGTGGACGTGAACCGTATGTGCAGTTGACGGACTTTGAGCGAGGGCGTATAGTGGGCATGCGGGAGGTCGGGTGGACGTACCGCCGAATTGCTCAACACGTGGGGCGTGAGGTCTCCACAGTACATCGATGTTGTCGCCAGTGGTCGGCGGAAGGTGCACGTGCCCGTCGACCTGGGACCGGACCGCAGCGACGCACGGATGCACGCCAAGACCGCAGGATCCTACGCAGTGCCGTACGGGACCGCACCGCCACTTCCCAGCAAATTAGGGACACTGTTGCTCCTGGGGTATCGGCGAGGACCATTCGCAACCGTCTCCATGAAGCTGGGCTACGGTCCCGCACACCGTTAGGCCGTCTTCCGCTCACGCCCCAACATCGTGCAGCCCGCCTCCAGTGGTGTCGCGACAGGCGTGAATGGACGGACGAATGGAGACGTGTCGTCTTCAGCGATGAGAGTCGCTTCTGCCTTGGTGTCAATGATGGTCGTATGCGTGTTTGGCGCCGTGCAGGTGAGCGCCACAATGAGGACTGCATACGACCGAGGCACACAGGGCCAACACCCGGCATCATGGTGTGGGGAGCGATCTCCTACACTGGCCGTACACCACTGGTGATCGTCGAGGGGACACTGAATAGTGCACGGTACATCCAAACCGTCATCGAACCCATCGTTCTACCATTCCTAGACCGGCAAGGGAACTTGCTGTTCCAACAGGACAATGCACGTCCGCATGTATCCCGTGCCACCCAACGTGCTCTAGAAGGTGTAAGTCAACTACCCTGGCCAGCAAGATCTCCGGATCTGTCCCCCATTGAGCATGTTTGGGACTGGATGAAGCGTCGTCTCACGAGGTCTGCACGTCCAGCACGAACGCTGGTCCAACTGAGGCGCCAGGTGGAAATGGCATTGCAAGCCGTTCCACAGGACTACATCCAGCATCTCTACGATCGTCTCCATGGGAGAATAACAGCCTGCATTGCTGCGAAAGGTGGATATACACTGTACTAGTGCCGACATTGTGCATGCTCTGTTGCCTGTGTCTATGTGTCTGTGGTTCTGTCAGTGTGATCATGTGATGTATCTGACCCCAGGGATGTGTCAATAAAGTTTCCCCTTCCTGGGACAATGAATTCACGGTGTTCTTATTTCAATTTCCAGGAGTGTATTTTCCTGCCAAAATTTGAACTTCTCACCATGACTTCATTGCGGCATTGCCACATCTATCATGGCCATCTTGGATGCCCCATTTTAATAAATTTGGCAACAATGCAGAGTGGGGCCATAACCCTGTAGTCCCACTACTAGCATTGTGAATTCTGACAGGCCCTACGCCAATAAAATCACAGAATCACAAAATTTTAACATGTGGCCTATTCTATAGATTACAAACAGCAGCCCCATCCAGCAAGTGCAGTAATTGTAGAAGAAAAAATGGTTCAAATGGCTCTGAGCACTATGGGACTCAACTGCTGAGGTCATTAGTCCCCTAGAACTTAGAACTAGTTAAACCTAACTAACCTAAGGACATCACAAACATCCATGCCCGAGGCAGGATTCGAACCTGCGACCGTAGCGGTCTTGCGGTTCCAGACTGCAGCGCCTTTAACCGCACGGCCACTTCGGCCGGCAATTGTAGAAGAAGACTACAAATTTAAGGAATATCCTATAGAGGTTAATACTGATTGGAGTTATTCAGAGAATGAAACAGGTTCAGGAGTGGTAATAATCATTAATGGCACACCTGCCTATCATTTAAAGCAAGAATGACACCATTAACCAAGCAGAACAATTAGCATTCTTGTGAGCCTTAGAGAAACTAGAGAACTTACAAGGAAAAAATGTTAGAATGGCAGCTGTAATATGCACAACAGCCGAATTACGCTAAATTAATTAAAAAAAAGGGGATGAGTTGAGTCAGTAGTTTTATAGCGGTGTAGTATAGTCCCATGTGTGTGCTTTGCATGAAAAATGTAACTCGTTCGCCCATTAGACTTTTAATCACCAGCCCGCAATATCCTTACTTTTGTCACACAGGAAATCTATTTAAATTACGAGGAGGAGTAACTTTAGAACTGATGTAGTATCCCGTGTCGATGAAATATACAACTTCCCAATGTAGGATTTTTGTTCATCGTGAAAGAATTTCGTTCTTTCCATGCGTTTGTATGGGTGCCACACTACTTTTGACCGTACTTTTTAAGTTATTAAATTTATCTCATTTTCTTTTATCTCTGGGTCTCTCAGCATATGTAAATGCTATCTGTACGTTTTATCAGTGTCACCAGATCCGCTAGTCTGTCTGTCAATGGAAGAAACTGCTGTATCACATTAAGAAGAAAGGGTGGTTAGGATTTAAAGCCCTGTCGACGACTGGGGAAGGATGGAATAGGAAATCGGCCCTGTCGTTTGTAAAGAAACAACCCCACCATTTGCCTTAAACGATTTAGGGAATCCAGGGGAAACCTAAATCTGGACAACCAAACGGGGATTTGAACCGCTGCTCTCCCAAATACAAGTTCAGTATCCCACCACTGCACCGCCCTGTTTGATGCATCCCATTCAGCTAACTGTACACACGCACTCAGGTTGCTATTTATATCACTGTATTCAGAGATTCAAAAGTGGTCCGAAGTCCGTAGTTTGTGTAACACTTGCACAGGCTAACTGTATAGGTCATTAATTGTGAGTTGGAACATCCGTTTTATGCACAGGCGGATCCTGTTTTATTGTAGACAGCGATTATGTTGCAACTGGAGAGACCAAAAGTCACGACATAATCTATTCAATATCATCAGAAGACATCAGAGAAAAAGATTAGGGAATTGCATCAGAGGAAATGCCGTATTATTTCGAATGGACGAAAGCACATGCAGAAACTGCTGCGCATGAACTAAAAAATACATGAATGAATTTCACAAATTTTGCAGTTTAATAGCGTTTCCCAGCATATGAATATTGATGTTACTGAAAGTTTAAAAAAATCATGTTCTACCTGAAAACCTTATATCGATCATATAGAAGTTTGCTGTTGTGAATATAATTATTAGTATACATTTTATCATGTTCTAATTGGAAACCTATCGATCATACCGAAGTTTTCTATTGTGAATACTGTTCATCCATAGTGTTGTCGCTCGTTATAATTAAACTTCTTCTTTATGTATCTAAACATGTAGTGTTACACACATTGTAATGGGGCATACTGAATAAATGAAATGAATGAAAAATATAAAAAAAATACACTGTTTGTGAGAAAACAATTATGGATACACCAAAATAACGACCTGCCCGCACGTTGCTGGGCCTGGTCCTCAGACAGAAACACCGTGCGCGTGTCTTCTACACTGTGCGACGGAGTGTTCGGTTGTTTTGTTTTGAGTTTCCTGTTCAGTTTCCATTCGGTATGGTATACACGAAGGATCCGTGAGTGTTTCTTGTGCTGAACTGCGCAAAAAAAAAGCTTGAATTCGTACGAAAATTTACCGGTGTGTATATTCCCAATGATTCGACAATACGCAGATTAGTGAAGAAATTTCAAGAGATTGGATCTGTGTTACACAAACGAAGTCCGAGAGAACCTAGTGTTTTAACCGAAAATAAATTAGGCGAGACAGGGGAAGTCTTGGAAAGAAGTCCGCGGAAATGCCTGCGCCATTTGGCACTTCAGACTATTGTGTTAAGAGTATCTGCTCACAGATCTGTGAACAAACTGAAATTGAAACCATACAAAATAAAGGTAGAGCTACAACTGAGGAACTCAAATCCTACTGCTAGACGTCGCTATTGCAACTGGCTGTTACATTCTGTGCACGATGGGGAAGTAGATCCTGAGATGCTTTTTTTTCTGATGAAGCATGGCTGCACTTGTCAGGGTACATAAATTTTCAGAACAATCAACGTTGGAACTCCAAAAATCCTCATTAATTACATCAACAACCTCAGCATGATTTGAAAACAGCAGTGTGGTGTGCAATTCCTGCAAGACGAATTATTGGATCAATCTTTTTCCACGAGGCAATACGTTCTGACAAGTATGTGAACAATATACTGCGTCCTTGTGTTGCTAGAACTAACACTTAGCGAAAAGAGCAACAGTTACTTCATGCAGGACAATGCAAGACCACACATCGCCAATGCTTCTACACCGTAGAGCCAAAGAAACTGGTGCACCTGCCTAATATCGTTTAGTCCCCTCAAGCACGCAGAAGTGCCGCAACACGACGTGGCAGGGACTCGACTAATGTCTGAAGTAGTGCTGGACGGAATTGAAGCCATGAATCTTGCAAAAAAATGGTTCAAATGGCTCTGAGCACTATGGGACTTAACATCTGAGGTCATCAGTGCCCTAGAACTTAGAACTACTTAAACCTAACTGCCGGCCGGCGTGGCCGTGCGGTTCTAGGCGCTACAGTCTGGAGCCGAGCTACCGATACGGTCGCAGGTTCGAATCCTGCCTCGGGCATGGATGTGTGTGATGTACTTAGGTTAGTTAGGTTTAATTAGTTCTAGGCTCTAGGCGACTGATGACCTCAGCAGTTAAGTCGCATAGTGCTCAGAGCCATTTGAACCATTTAAACCTAACTAACCTAAGGACATCACACACATCCATGCCCGAGACAGGATTCCAACCTGCGACAGTAGCAGTCGCGCAGTTCCGGACTGAAGCGCCCAGAACCGCTCGGCCACCGCGGCCGACTGAATCTTGCAGGGCTGTTAATTAGTCCTAAGAAAACGGGGGCGTGGAGACCTCTTCTAAACAGCACTCTGCAAAGCATCCCAGATATGCTCAATAACGTTTATGTCTGGTGGCCAGCGGAAGTGTTTAAATTCAGAAGAGCCGCGCGGAGTGGCCGCGCGGTTTGAGGAGTCATGTCACGGACTGTACGGCCCCTCCCGCCGGAGGTTCGAGTCCTCCCTCGGGCATGGGTGTGTGTGTTGTCCTTGGCATAAGTGAATTTAAGTTAGTTTAAGCAGTGCGTAAGTCTAGGGACCGATGACCTCAGCAGTTTGGTCCCTTGGGAAAAAAAAAACTCAGAAGAGGACTCCCGGAGCCGACCTGTAGCAATTCTGGACGTGTGGGATATCACATTGTCCTGTTGCAATTGTCCAAGTCCGTCGGAATTCACAATGGACACGAATGGATGCAGGTGATCAGACAGAATGCTTACGTACGTATCACCTGTCAGAGTCGTATGTAGACGTATTAGGGGTCTCATATCACTCCAACCGCACGCGCCCCACACCATTACAGAGCCTCCACTAGCTTGTACAGTTCTCTGCTGACTTGCAGAGTCAATGGATTCATGAGGTTGTCTCGATAAACGTACACGTCCATCCGCTCGATACAATTTGAAACTAGACTCGTCCGACCAGACAACATGTTTCCAGTCATCAACAGTCCAATGTTGTAGTTGACGAGCCAAGGCGAGGCGTAAGGCTTTTTGTCGTGCAGTCATCAAGGGTACACGAGTGGGTCTTCGGCTCCGGAAGCCCATATCGATAATGTTTTGTTGAATGGTTCGCACGCAGACACTCGTTGTTGGCCCAGCATTCAAATTTGCGGCAATTTGCGGAAGTGTTGCACTTCTGTCACGTTGAAAGAATCTCTTCAGTCATCGTTGGTCCCGTTCTTGCAGGACCTTTTTCCGGCCGCACCGATGTCTGAGATTTGATGTTTTACATGATTCCTGATATTCACGGTACTCTCGTGAAATGGTCGTACGGGAAAATCCCCACTTCATCGCTACTTCGGAGATGCTGTATCCCATTGCTCGGGCGCCGACTATAACACCATGTTCAAACTCACTTAAATCTTGATAACCTGCCATTGTAGCAGCAGTAACCGATCTAACAAGTGCGCCCGACACGTTTCGTCTTACATCGGCGTTGACGACCACAGCTCCGTATTCTGCCTGTTTACGTATCTCTGTATTTTAATACGCATGCCTATACCAGTTTCTTTAAGCGCTTCAGTGTATGACAGCAGTACGAAGCGTTTTTGATGAGAGAACGGTTGACTGGCCTCCTCGTTTTCCAGTTCTAAATCCGTGTAATTTTTATCTTAGGGGAATGTTAAAAGACGAGGTGTAGGTAACCAATCCCTACACGCTCGAGGAGTTGGAAGACATGGTTCGGCTAGTCATTTCCCAGATTTCGGCAGACTAAATTCGTCGAGTGTTTGCTAATGTGTTTAGGAGTTGTGAGGCTGCTCTTACCACAGAGGGACTTCATTTTGAGCTCCTACTACAAATAAAGGTAAACTTAAGTTAATCAGATGACAACGTTGTTTATGCGCGCGCCCAGCCGACCACCGGCAGACTAATGTCCGAGAGTAGGGCGCGGCGGCGGCGGCGGCCGACTGATGCGGGCGGTGGATAGCCTTCAGTTAAATTTTGTGCTGGGATACGTTTCCACTGAAGGCGAAGATTTTCGAATTACTCAAGGAAAAAAAGTTTGAAGTGACATTCAAACGCGTCACCACCCCCACATTCATCCTTCACCTGTCAGGATTTCTAGTATGTTGTGCTTGGCACTCGTTCCTACTACTGAACAAAAATTTCCGACTACACGAACTATTCCCTATATTCGAACTTTTTGGATCCCTATTGATTTGCACAACATCACTGTTGGCTTTTTTGTAAAAATTATTCATTTAGACGTGCACATGAGGGTAATGAAAGAAAAACGACTTTCGTAAATGTTACGCTAAAACTAATTACGTTGACAGTTCGATAAGAATTTAATCCTTACAAGCACAGAAGTATCATAGTCAGACGGCTTTACGAATGATATGATATAATTACTTATTTTTTGTTGCTAAAGTCACGGAATTGTTAGATGAAAGTTTCACAAACGTCAGTTTGACTTGACTAAGCCGGTAGTGTAATACGTCCAGTCAATGAAGACCAAAAAAAGTCGAATGGGCGAAATAATTCGTGTAATAGCAAATATCTGTACAGAGGTAGGAAGGAGTGCCACGAGGAGCCTACTAGAAAAGCTGACAGGTGGTGACTGAGAGTGGTAGTGGGGATACGATTAAAAGTCGCTTTTGTATGCTTTTCTTGAATAACTCGAAAACTATGGCCTCCAGCGAAAACGTATCCCAATACAAAATTTAATTACATTACATTTCCCGCAAATAATGTCCTGCTTATTTTTGTCTATGGGCTAATTGTTCATGTGTAGCGAGCAAGAGAATATGAAAATCTCATGCGTAGTTCCTGAAAGCGGTAAGTAACATTGGGGGCTTCTTAAAACGACATCGATGGGGGCAGCTAAATCCCCATATATATATATATGGGGATTTAGCTATATTATTAGCTATATATATATATATATATATATATATATATATAGGTTATGAATGCTTTTAGAAGTCTTGGCTTGATCACGTCAGGGCGAGGGCATAAATAACGGCAGCCATTTTCACGTGGGAACTTGAATTTCAGCAGCAGCTGGAGCGGAATTCATAGACCGATAGGACGCGTGAGTGGTTGGACATCACATCGCGTCTGCATCAGAAACATTTTCTAAGTATTTGGTCGTTGTTGTTGTTGTGGTCTTCAGTCCTGAGACTGGTTTGATGCAGCTCTCCATGCTACTCTATCCTGTGCAAGATTCTTCATCTCCCAGTACCTACTGCAGCCTACATCCTTCTGAATCTGCTTAGTGTATTCATCTCTTGGTCTCCCTCTACGATTTTTACCCTCCACGCTGTCCTCCAGTACTAAATTGGTGATCCCTTGATGCCTCAGAACATGTCCTACCAGCCGATCCCTTCTTCTAGTCAAGTTGTGCCACAAACTCCTCTTCTCCCCAATTCTATTCAAGACCTCCTCATTAGTTATGTGATCTACACATCTAATCTTCAGCATTCTTCTGTAGCACCACATTTCGAAAGCTTCTATTCTCTTCTTGTCTAAACTATTTATCGTCCATGTTTCACTTCCATACATGGCTACACACCATACAAATACTTTCAGAAACGACTTCCTGACACTTAAATCAATACTCGATGTTAACAAATTTCTCTTCTTCAGAAAGGCTTTCTTTGCCATTGCCAGTCTACATTTTATATCGTCTCTACTTCGACCATCATCAGTTCTTTTGCTCCCCAAATAGCAAAACTCCTTTACTACTTTAAGTGTCTCATTTCCTAATCCAATTCCCTCAGCATCACCCGACTTAATTCGACTACTTTCCATTATCCTCGTTTTGCTTTTGTTAATGTTCATCTTATACCCTCCTTTCAAGACACTGTCCATTCCGTTCAACTGCTCTTCCAAGTTCTTTGCCGTCTCTGACAGAATTACAATGTCATCGGCGAACCTCAAAGTTTTTATTTCTTCTCCATGGATTTTAATACTTACTCCCAATTTTTCTCTTGTTTCCTTTGCTGCTTGCTCAATATACAGATTAAATAACATCGGAGAGAGGCTACAACCCTGTCTCACTCCCTTCCCAACGACTGTTTCCATTTCTTGTCCCTCGACTCTTGTAACTGCCATCTGGTTTCTGTACAAATTGTAAATAGCCTTTCGCTCCCTGTGTTTTACCCCTGCCACCTTCAGAATTTGAAAGAGAGTATTCCAGTCAACATTGTCAAAAGCTTTCTCTAAGTCTACAAATGCTAGAAACGTAGGTTTGCCTTTCCTTAATCTTTCTTCTAAGATAAGTCGTAGGGTCAGTATTGCCTCACGTTTTCCAACATTTCTACGGAATCCAAACTGATCTTCCACGAGGTCGGGCTCTACCAGTTTTTCCATTCCTCTGTAAAGAATTCGCGTTAGTATTTTGCAGCTGTGACTTATTAAACTGATAGTTCGGTAATTTTCACATCTGTCAACACCTGCTTTCTTTGGGATTGGAATTATTATATTCTTCTTGAAGTCTGAGTGAATTTCGCCTGTCTCATACATCTCGCTCACCAGATGGTAGAGTTTTGTCAGGACTGGCTCTCCCAAGGCTGTCAGTAGCTCTAATGAAATGTTGTCTACTCCCTGGGCCTTGTTTACACTTAGGTCTTTCAGTGTTCTGTCAAACTTTTCACGCAGTATCATATCTCCCATTTCATCTTCATCTACATCCTCTTCCATTTCCATTATATTGTCCTCAAGAACATCGCCCCTGTATAGTCCCTCTATATACTCCTTCCACCTTTCTGCTTTCCCTTCTTTGCTTAGAACTGGGTTTCCATCTGAGCTGTCGATATTCATACAAGTGGTTCTCTTTTCTCCAAAGGTCTCTTTAATTTTCCTGTAGGCAGTATCTATCTTACCCCCCGTGAGATAAGCCTCTACATCCTTACATTTGTCCCCTGTTTAGCCATTTTGCACTTCCTGTCGATCTCATGTTTGAGACGTTTGTATTCCTTTTTACCTGCTTCACTTACTGCATTTTTGTATTTTATTCTTTCATTTATTAAATTCAGTATCTCTTCTGTTACCCATGGATTTCTACTAGCCCTCGTCTTTTTACCTACTTGATCCTCTACTGCCTTCACTATTGCATTCCTCAAAGCTACCCATTCTTCTTCTACTGTATTTCTTTCTCCCATTCCTGTCAATTGTTCCCTTATGCTCTCCCTGAAGTTCTGTACAACCTCTGGTTCTTTCGGTTAATCCAGGTTCCATCTCCTCAAATTCCCATCTTTTTGCAGTTTCTTCAGTTTTAATCTAAGTTCATAACCAATAGAGGGAGTCCACATCTGCCCCTGGAAATATCTTACAATTTAAAACGTGCTTCCTAAATCTCTGTCTTACCATTATATAATCTATCTGAAACGTTCTAGTATCTCCAGGGTTCTTCCATGTATACAACCTTGTTTTATGATTCTTGAACCAAGTGTTAGCTATGATTAAATTACGCTCTGTGCAAAATTCTACCAGGCGGCTTCCTCTTTCATTTCTTAGCCCCAATCCATATTCACCTACTACGTTTCCTTCTCTTCCTTTTCCTTCTGTCGAATTCCAGTCACCCATGACTATTAAGTTTTCGTCTTCCTTCACTATCTGAATAATTTCTTTTATCTCATCATACATTTCATCAATTTCTTCATCATCTGCAGAGTTAGTGGGCATATAAACGTGTACTACTGTAGTAGGCGTGGCTTCGTGTCTATCTTGGCCACAATAATGCGTTCACTATGCTGTTTGTAGTAGCTTACCCGCAATTCTATTTTTTTATTCATTATTAAGCCTACTCCTGCATTACCTCTATTTGATTTTGTATTTATAACCCTGTATTCACCTGACCAGAAGTCTTGTTCCTCCTACCACCGAACTTCACTAATTCCCACTATATCTAACTTACCTATCCATTTCCCTTTTTAAACTTTCTAACCCACCTGCCCGATTAAGGGATCTGACATTCCACGCTCCTATGCGTAGAACGCCAGTTTTCTTTCTCCTAATAACGACGTCCTCTTCAGTAGTCCCCGCCCGGAGATCCGAATGGGGAACTATTTTACTTTCGGAATACTTTACCCAAGAGGACGCCATCTTCATTTAATCGTCCGCCACCGGTAGCTGAGTGGTCAGCGCGACGGACTGTCAATCCTAAGGGCCCGGGTTTGATTCCCGGCTGGGTCGGAGATTTTCTCAGCTCAGGGACTGGGTGTTGTGTTGTCCTAATCATCATCATTTCATCCCCATCGACGCGCAAGTCGCCGAAGTGGCGTCAAATCGAAAGACTTGCACCAGGCGAGCGGTCTACCCGACGGGAGGCCCTCGTCACACACCATTATTTATTTTATCATTTAATCATACAGTAAAGCTACATGTCCTCGGGAAAAATTACGGCTGCAGTTTCCCCTTGCTTTCAGCCGCTCGCAGTACCACAACAGCATGGCTGTTTTGGTTAGTGTTACAGGGCCAGATCAGTCAATCATCCAGACTGTTGCCCATGCAACTACTGAGAAGGTTGCTGCCCCTCTTCAGGAACCACACGTTTGTCTGGCCTCTCAACAGATACCCCTCCGTTGTGGTTGCACCTACGGTAGGGCTATCTGTATCGCTGAGGCACGCAAGCCTCCCCACCAACGGCAAGGTCCATGGTTCATGTGTGTGTGTGTGGGGGGGGGGGGGGGGGGGGGTGATATTTGTCCGTGGACTTGTAAAAATTTTGCATGTGACAATGCCGAGGCACTCTTAAATGATTTTAGCTTGTATGTACTTAAAAAATTCGCGTCACGTGAGCTGGTTGATAGGGACTTGTAAATATTTCGAATGTGTCAGCCGCAAAGACTTGGTAACATTTTTCAACGTGAGCACTCTGAACAGTTTCAGGTTAGGCGTAATAGTCTAAACCTCTATGAATTGTTCTGCAGTTAGCTGTGATCGTCATCTCCAGTCAAAATATCGTTAGTTCGCGATCATAGAAAGTCAATTTAGAAGTGCACTGAAACACTTTAAATAATTTTCGTGCATTTTCAGAAGGTTCTTCCACTGACAATATAATGTTAATGATAACCTATTGTGAAAAGTGTGAAAAGATGTTCCTTTTGTTTTTTCTGCATTAAACTCACTTTGTGTAGAGAGTAAATCAACGTGAGAAATGAGCATTATTTCAGCACAAATTCCTGTGTGCGCATTTATTAAATAATGGATGGGTTGGTTGTCCCACGATGAGTGACGTAGCCAATATTATGAAATTCAATCACGCATTAGAAGACCCTACGAACACTGTTTTTCTTGCTTTATTTAACTTTTATTCGTGCTGATGCATGTGGGGGCTTACAAGTCGACCTCTGGTGGAAGCAACAGTGGTTAACGTTACCAGTAGTTGTTTATGTTTCCGATAGCAAGCAGCAGGAAGAGCAGTGTGAATATTCATTTTCATTTTACATTCAAAAATATTTCCCCACTACATCGCACACTGTTAGAGGTATCAGAACGATTTTCGCTTATAACTTTCCTCTCGGTTGTTTTTGTGCCAGGGTTGCCTACCTTAAATTTACATGTTTGCTTTACTTCATCATGCCTGAAAGTTTGTAACATCATCATGGAATCACCCTGTATCTTACAAATATCAACTATTAAGGCTGTTAAACATGAAGCTATAATTAACATGTGACTTAATTATTTGCTTCAACCATGACTGCATTTTACATAGCAGCAAATAGAAATTTCAGCTTTTAGTTCTTCTAACTTCGCACCGTGACCCACAGTCGTGTTACTGCGTGACATGACGGTGGAGGGTAGCAGGTAGTCATGCTTCCCAGAGCTCCAGCCGACACTATACAGGCCTTTCAGAGAACGTCGATATTTTCCTGCAATGTAATGCATAATGAACGTGAACTTACTAAATTGGCTGACAGTCATGAGAAATATTGTATAATATCATATTCGTCAAGCCATGTAAGGAATGGTTTTTAAACCTAAATGTTTTCATTAGTTTAGCACTTGTTTCTAGCTTATGTTGGGTGAGCAGTGCTTATCTTGCGTCTATTTAATACATGTCACGGTAATATCCTATCTATATGAGCACGTCAGGTACACTATCCGCAGAAAAGAATCCAAACAGCCCTATGCAATGAAAAAATGGTCACTAGATGTCAGGAAAGGCGGAACCACTAGTATAAGAGGAGGTGGATAGTATTACGTTGCCAGCAGAGAAGCAGTATGGGTCAGTCAGGAGCGCTCACTGACTTCGGACGTGGACTAGTCATTGGATGTCACCTGAGAAACAAATCCATCAGGGACATTTCAAACATTCTAAAGCTGGCCAAGTCGACTGGTGGTTATGTCACAGTGAAACTAAACGCGACGGAACAACCACAGCTACACCCAGACCAGACAGACCTCATGTAGCCTACTGAAGGACAGATACCGTCATGGACAGCGTAGAGTGCTTTATAAAGTGTCGTATGAAATCAGTGGAAGGACTCTCCCGTGCGTTCCAAAGTGGTACTGTGGTGTCGTCCGTAGAGTGAGTCCCAGGTTACAGTGGGTACCTCACTACAACGTCACAAGCTAAAGACAGTCGCTGCCAGACGCAGTCACTGGTAAGAGACATCGGTGAAGGCACGACCTCAAGACGTTCCACACGCCACAGCTGCTGGATATCTACAGGGTGTCCGAAAAGTCTTTCCCTGATTACATAAATTGATAACTCAGGCTAGAAGTAAGATACAAATATGAAACTGGTATCTAATTGTTTACAAACTATCAAAGTTAATTCACACATCAGTAAACTTCCACATGAGCAGCCTTGGTAGCACGTATCACATCTAGGCGATATTCAATTTCCGTCCGCACATTAGCCAACATCACTGGAGGGATCGATTCAACGACTGTGGTTATCCGTTGCCGGAGGGTTTCAAGAGCTGGTACACGTGTTCGGTAGACCTCGTCCTTCGACTGTGGTTATCCGTTGCCGGAGGGTTTCAAGATCTGGTACACGTGTTCGGTAGACCTCGTCCTTGACATAACCCCATAAAAAGAAGTCTATTGGGGTTATGGCAGGAGAGCGTGGAGGCCAAACTGTTGGCCATCACGACCAGTCTATCGCCCACGAAAGGTCATATCGAGATAGGCATGGACGTCCAAACCCCAATGAGGCGGTGCACCGTCTTGCTGAAACAAGACATCGGGGTGATACTGAAGCAGCTGAGGAACAGCATACAGTTGCAACATGTCCAGATACACTGCAGATGTGATGGTAGCCTCAGCTAAGAAGAATGGCCCGATAATTCGATCGTGCAATAGCGCGCACCAAAGATTCACCTTTGGACTGCCTCTGATGCACTCCATGACCTCGCCAGGGGGTTGTGAACCCCAAATGCGCACATTATGGCGATTCACTACTCCACTGACAAAAAAGGTCGCTTCGTCGGAAAAGGCAATTCGTCTGAGATAACCATCGTCGCCCTCAATACGTGATAGCATTTCGACCGCAAAGTCATATCGACGTGTACTGTCATTGGGCAACAAGGCCTGAACGATTTGCACTTTGTATGCACGAAACAATAAAAGTTTGTGTAAAATGTCATGGAGAGGGCTTTTTGGCATCTGTAACACCGATTTCTTCGGACTTCGCAGAAAAGACTACCTTACAGCTTCCACCCTGTCTGCTGAGGTTCTTGGTCGACCAGACCTCAGAAGATCAGCAACCGATCCTGTATTCTTGAACTTCTCATACCAGACTTTAATGCTCTTGACATCAGGTGGATTCCTCCCAAATGTTGTCTGGAAGTGTCTCTGCACCGTGGTTGGTGATCGTGTCTCATGGTACCATACTACACATTGTGCCTCCTCCTGATTGGTTAACATGGTTTCTTGGGCACTGCACCTCATCCACTATTTACGTACTGCGAAACTAAAACAGAAAAAAACTTTGATAGTTGTAAACAATTCGTCACAAGTTTCATATTTGTATCTTACTTCTAGCCTGAGTTATCAATTTATGTAATCAGGGAAAGTCTTTTCGGACATCCTGTACTTACGTCAGAGTGCAGCGCCGATAGCCCCACCCTGTGATCGCCGATTATGAGAGCAGCATCAACATAGTTCAGATCCAGCAGCGCTAGTATTATTCGTCAGAAGTGTGTACCAGAGTACGAGTACATTGATACGTGACTGTCTTTCACTACTATTCAAGTATAAACAGTATTTCTGTACCCAGCGACAGGCATAAATGCTATATACTATCATTCAAGTGGACATGGAATGCATCTAAGTTACATGACCTATATTAAAGACTTATAGTAAAATGAACTAATATTTCACGTGTGTTGTAGTAACCGCTAGACCTTCTCCTGAAGTAAATCTAGGCTTGCTGCGACACCCAACAAATGCCAACGAGGCTGTCTCAAGTCGGTTTTTCGTCCACCACAACAGCTGCCTGCACTCTAGCTAGAACGAGTTAAGAAGAAGGGGTTACGATGGTGGAGTAGTTCCTCATAAGCCACACATTTCTGTAGAGTCCTAAACGATGCTTGCGGTGACGCAAGGAGCGATGCCGTTGGATAGAGATGAGCCGCGAGGGATTAGCCGAGCGGTCTAAGGCGCTGCAGTCATTTACTGTGCGGCTGGTCCCGGCGGAGGTTCGAGTCCTCCCTCGGGCATGGGTGTGTGTGTTTGTCCTTAGGATAATTTAAGTTAAGTAGTGTGTAAGCTTAGGGGCTGATGACCTTAGCAGTTAAGTCCCATAAGACTTCACACACATTCGAACATCTTTGGTAGATATGACTGTAAGTAAGTGTTTTGGGGTGATGAGTCACGCTGTACCCTGTGGCAAACCCATGGAGTGTTTGGGTTTGGCGAATGCCTGGCGAAGGTTACCTGCCATCACGTGTAGTGCCAAACGTGACGTTTGGAGGAGGTGGTGGTGTTGCATGTGAGGGTGTGACCCTCCTACTGCGCTTAAGGAAGCACTAAATGCGGAAGACCGAGCGAGGTAGTGCGGGAGGACGACGCTTCAAACCCCACGTCCGGCCATGCTGATTTAGGTTTTCCATGATTTCCCTTAAACGCTTCAGCCAAATGGTGAGATGGTTCCTTTGAAAGGCCATAGGCGACTTCCTTCCCCAACCTTCCCTAATGAACCGATGACCTCGATATTTGGTCCCCTCCCCCAAATCAACCAACCAAGGAAGTTTAAAAAAACATTTCACTGTCTTGCGTACTGCGTACAACAGAGGAACAGCTCTGAGACGATGATTATTCGTATCTGCATGAAGTGCACCCTGCATGAAGCAGCATCTGTGAGATAATGGTCTGTGGGCATTAACATTCCTGAAAAGGACTAGCCTGCCCGGAGTCCCGACCTGAACCAAACGAAACACGTCTGGAATGAATTCGAACGTTGACTTTGTTCCAGACCGAAACGTCCAACATTACAACCTTCTCTGGTTTCAGCTCTTCAGGAAAAATGGGGTTCCACTCCTCAACAGACAGGTATCACAATAAAAGTGTCCATAGCAGAGTTCAAGTTGTCATAGCGAGTTCATAAACATCAACTTTGTTCCCTTCAAAGTAATCTCCCTCACAAGGGAAACTCCCCATCACACCACCCTCAGATTTAGTGGTTAGATGGCCCATCGGATAGCTCGTCAAAACCTCAACACAGATAAAGTACGAAAACAGGAAGAAGGAGTTCTGAACTGTGAAAAGCAGAAGCAAAATAGAACCATTGAACGGTCCAACATCAACATGTACAGCACTTAGCGACTTTGAATCACGGTGGCGTTATGGTTCAAATTTTTTCATGTCCCACTTTTTTGTCACAAAGTTCTGAGTTTTCCGTCCTGTCATAGACGTGTGTGTCCGCTGTATTCAAATTTGTCTGCATCGTGGTGTAACGTCCGTTTGCAACAGCGACGTGTAACGAAGGGAACTCCAAACGTACGTACTTTCTATTTGTTCTACCCAGATACCACATGTTATGACTCTTCCTTTTCGTTTTGGAAGTTTCGAGTCTTGAATTCCTTTGTTGTAACATAGTTCACACCTGTTTATTTGTTGTTTTTATTTCTTTGAGAGGTCTGTGTAGTATCTCGCCTGCTCCGACTACTCATCACGTTTACTTGTCCCGATAATATATTCTTACCACATGACTCATATTCTATAACCAATGTATAGTATAACAACAGCCAAGGCAACAGAAGGAGAACAGACACGTCAATAACCGGAAGGAAATTAATAAATTAGTGAGGGGAAAAAAGGGGGCACGAGAGAGGTTTGAACAAGGATCTTCCGCTTTGCAGTCCATCACCGTCACCGAAGAACCACGACGCCGTGGTTCTTGCGAGTTGCTCGACGTTGCACATCTTGAACTTGGACCGTTCACTGTTTATATTTTTCTTCTTTTTTCACAGTTTATTACACATTCTTCTTGTTTCCATGCTCGACTGTGTTCAGTTTCTGACGAGCTATCCACTGAGCTATTTTACCACGAAATCTGAGGGTGGGTGCGATGGGGAGTTTCCACTGTCAGATGTAATACACTTGTGCCATGGCTTTTTCTAATCTTGCAAGCACTTCTGGAACTCACTTTTCGTTATGGTGTTCAGCTCCTTCAACGATTCTCCTTTTATCTCACCAATGGTGGCAAAACGATGGCCTTTCATGCTTGTCTTCAGCCTCGGGAATAGAAAGAAGTCACAGGGGACCATGTCTAGCGAATACGATGGCTGTGGCAACATAATGTATGTGTTTTTTTTTTCAAAAAATCACGAACAAGCATTGAGGTGTGAGTTGGAGCATTATGTCGAAATAATTGTTGTGTTTTTTGCCAGAATCACGAACAAGCATTGAGGTGTGATCGGGGGCGTTATCTTGATGGAAATTCCCGAATGGTTCTGCCACAATTCTGGTCATTTTCTTCGGACTGCTTCACGCAAAAAGCGCCTAATTTCCAGATAGTATTCCATATTAACCGTACGATCATAAGGCAGCAACTAATGACATAGTACCTGATTATAATGGTAGAAAACAGTGAGAAAAACATACACATGTGACCGAACTTGTCGAAATTTTTCTGTCTTGGCTCTTGAGGCAGTTTCCATTGGGACGACTGGGTCTTGGTTTCGACCTCATACCCGTATACCCATGTTTCGTCACCTGTATACCTTCCTTAAAAGTTGTAGATCCCTGTCTAATTCATTGAGCAATTCCCGGGCGATGTCTACGTGACGTCATTTTGGCCGAAATTAACAATTTAGGAACGAACTTTGCTGCTACAGTTTTATACCCAAACAATCGAAAAACTTGCTTGCCATGAGCCAAAGTATACGCCAACATCATCAGCAATCTCTCTGATGATGATTCGACGATTTTCTAGAACTATTTTCGTTACGTCTCCCACATCGTAGTCAGTAATTGGTGTCCTAGGGTATCCAGGGAGGTCGTCGTCTTCAACACCTTCTCGACCCTCTTTGAAAGTTTATACCACTCATACATAAACGCTTGTCTTACTCATAGTAGGTTCGCCAAAATTCCCAGTTTAGAATGCGGTGTTGCAATTTATTTTATTTTTTAAGCAAAATTTAATGCAGTTTCTTTGATCCATCTGTTTCGAAAGCAATAACTCGCCGAGCACTCGAAAACACCTATAATCTTTCCGACTGCCAACAATAAACTCAATATTCAAACCTGCTGAAAACGCCAACATATATCAGGAACATGTGTATCAACAACTTAAAATTTTTTTTTGAAAATCAGATGTATAAAACCCGTGAAATTAAAAAAAATCCGTTACTTTTTTACCACACCTCGTACATAAAAAGAGCTGAGACGATTGGAAAGTAATTCTAAACTTAGTTGTCGGAGGAGTTCTCATTCTGCAAAGCATGATAAGACAAGATCTGTGACAGATATGACGACATGGCTGAATGCTGGTGCAGGTAAAAGTATTGGCCGCAAATGAGAATGCACACTGACCTAACCGACCGCGACAAAAGGGAGATATATCAAGGTTTCTGGAAATGAGCATCTCAGAAACGGGCAAGCTGATCGGCTGTTCGGGTTCTATTGTCAATGTGGCTGAAAGACGGTGAACCCACGAATAGGAGACAGTGTGCTGAATCTCAAAGCCTCATCACAAAACTTAGTTGTCGGAGGAGTTCTCATTCTGCAAAGCATGATAAGACAAGATCTGTGACAGATATGACGACATGGCTGAATGCTGGTCCAGGTAAAAGTATTTCGAGCACACCGTTCAGCGCACGAAGGGCTCCGCACCAGACGACACCTTCGTGTTCCCGTGTTGATCGAACGCCATCAACAGTCGCACTTGCAGTGGGCACTGGATCATCGAGACTGGGACAGTAGATCAATTGCCTGGTCGGATAAATCACGTTTCTTATTACACTAGGTCAATGGTCGTGTCTAGTACGTCGTCATGTAAGCGGATGGCTGATTGAAAAATGCACTACGCCACGGACAGAGGCCGTTCCATGGGACCTGTGGTACTAATCGAAAGCACCATGACAGTTGCGGGCATTGTGAGCGTCATTGTGTACCACCTCCATCCCTCCATAATTGAAATCCACCGCAGCGGCGATGACATCTTCCTATAAAACAGCTGTGTCACAAGACCAGAACCGTGCTACAAGGCTATGAGAAACATGATGATGAATTCACGTTGATGACTTGTCCAACAAATTCGCCTAATCTGAGCCAGATAGAACACATCTGGGACGCTATCGAACAAACCATCGGTCTGTGCTACACGGGAACTGGGTGATCTGTATATAGGTATTTCGTGCTATGTGCCTCTGGAAACCTACGAAGGAACTGTCGTATTCATGCAATGGAGAACCACGGCTATATTGCGTTCTAAGGTGGATAAATACCATATTAAGCATGTGGTCGTAATATTTTGCCTCATCAATATACACTACTGGCCATTAAAATTGCTACACCACGAAGATGAAGTGCTACAGACGCGAAATTTAACCGATAGGAAGTACATGCTGTGATATGCAAATGATTAACTTTTCAGAGCATTCACACAAGGTTGGCGCCGGTGGCGACACCTACAACGTGCTGACATGAGGAATTTTTCCAACCGATTTCTCATACACAAACAACAGTTGACCGGAGTTGCCTGGTGAAGCGTTGTTGTCATGCCTCGTGTAAGGAGGACAAATGCGTAGCATCACGTTTCCGACTTTGATAGAGGTCGGATTGTAGCCTATCGCGATTGCGGTTTATCGTATCGCGATATTGCTGCTCGCGTTGGTCGAGATCCAATGACTGTTAGCAAAATATGGAATCGGTGGGTTCATGAGGGTAATACGGAACGCCGTGCTGGATCCCAACGGCCTCGCATCACTAGCAGTCGAGATGACATCCATCGTATCCGCATGGCTGTAATGGATCGTGCAGCCACGTCTCGATCCCTGAATCAACAGATGGGGACGTTTGCAAGACAACAACCACCTGCACGAACAGTTCGACGACGTTTGTTAAGCATGGACTATCAGCTCGAAGACTATGGCTGCGGTTACCCTTGACGCTGCATCACAGACAGGAGCGCCTGTGATGGTGAACCCAACGATGAACCTGGGTGCACGAATTGCAAAACGTCATTTTTTCGGATGAATCCAGGTTGTGTTTATGATGGTCGCATCCGTGTTTGGCGACATCGCGGTGAACGCACATCGGAAGCGTGTATTCGTCGTCGCCATACTGGCGTATTACCCGGCGTGATGGTATGGGGTGCCATTGATTACGCGTCTCGGTCACCTCTTCCTCGCATTGAGGGCACTTTGAACAGCGAACGTTACATTTCAGATGTGTTACGACCCGTGGCTCTACCCTTCATTCGATCCCTGCGAAACCCTAAATTTCAGCAGGATAATGCACGACCGCATGTTGCAGGTCCTGTGCGGGCCTTTCTGGATACAGAAAATTTTCGAGTGCTGCCCTGGCCAGCACATTCTCCAGATCTCTCACCAATTGAAAACGTCTGGTCAATGGTGGCCGAGCAACTGGCTCGTCACAACACGCCAATCACTACTCTTGATGAACTGTGGTACCGTGTTGAAGCTGCATGGGCAGCTGCAGCTGTACACGCCATCCAAGCTCTGTTTGACTCAATGCCCAGGCGTATCAAGGCCGTTATTACGACCAGAGGTGGTTGTTCTGGGTACTGATTTCTCAGGATCTTTGCACCCAAATTGCGTGAAAATGTAATTACATGTCAGTTCTAGTATAACATATGGGTCCAATGAATACCCTTTTATCATCTGCATTACTTCTTGGTGTAGCAATTTTAATGGCCAGTAGTGTACATATATCCGCTAGATGGCCCATTTTACTATCGCGTGCTATGCGTCCCCTGCACCACACATGTCACCACAACGTCTTCCGGTGGCCGGGTGACCGTATCTATACAAATACTTCTACATTTTACTAGGGGATGTCCATTAATTACGTGAGTTCAAATGTTGGGAGGGGAGAGGGATCCTACAAAATCTCACCAAATCTCATTTAAGAGGAGAGGGAGCGGGGCAATGAAAATATCACGTCTACGTTTTTATTCAGAGATTATAAATTATTATAATTAAAAGATTTTCATTGACCAAGTGACCACCTAGCTTGATGGTCTCTCTAAACTGTGTGCTTCACTAGTGTGTACGCCCGGGATGCCTCCGATTTGAAAGAAGTGCTGCACAGTTCATACGGGTAGTTCTCTGCCGCGCTGGTAGGAATCACTCCGTATCAGTGTCAGCCTGCTTAGCTGAGTGGTAACGTGTTTGCCTACCGTGTAGCGAGCCCAGGTTTGATACCCGGACGGGTTGGAGATTTTCTCCGCTCGTGAACTGGGTGTTGTGTTGTCCTCATCATCATTTCCTCATCACCGACGCCCGAGTCGGCCAGTGTGGCTCCACCTGCAATTAGTTGCAACCCGGCGGCCGAACTACGCCGGATGGGGGCTTCCGGCCAACAATACCACACGATCATTTCATTTTCTTTTCACTGCGTATCAGCCAGTGAATCACTCGTGACATTCTGCGGAGCTTGTAAAGCCGATGTTATTGTGTTCAAAACGAATTTGTAGCAGAACTTTTACAGTGCGTATCTTAAGCAGCATGCCGACAAATCGAAGGAAGCGCACCAGCAAGATGTTACTCGCTTGTCGAAGATAGCTAAGATGAAGTTCGCCGACAAGAACTCTCTAATGGGTGAGTGCACCAGCATCCATTGGAAGTTAATCGCGAAGAAGTCGGCATTTAAGCCTGTTCAACGCAAAATTCTGGTGCACCAAACTCGATCGAAGTTAAACCAGGGAGTTGACTGCGGTTAAATTTTGCTGTGGCTCACGCCCAGTTTTCACGAGGTGACCAGGGTACAGTGTTCAGTAGATGGATTCACATTTCGATCTACTGAGGCATACTCAAGGCATCATAAATTTTTTTTCGAGTAACAGTCTGGCTGTCTGGTAACATGCTTGCTCGCTGCATGGGGGACCTGGTTTCAATTCCTGGTGGATTCAAATTTTTAAACAAAGGTAAATGTTCTATGAATGTTTACATGAAAAGTAAAATACAAAAAAATCAGAAAAATTATTTTGTAGTTTTTTAATTATACAGTCCTGATTAACAATTTTTTATGAAAGATCGATAATTAAGAGTTTTTGTTTGCAATGAAAACTGGATATTTTGTGCACTAGAAACAAGGAAACGTGCATTTTCATGAAAATTACTAATAGATGTTATCATTAGTACATATTATATTAATTTTATGTTTAAATGATACAGGCATTCGAATTGAATGGAGAAAACGCAAACAAATAATGAGCCTGTATATAGTTCTTATTTTATACTACAGTTCTTTTATTTTCAAGAGCTGGTCCCACTATGACTATCCCGTACGTCGAAAAAATTGGTGTTCCTGTTTTGTTTTTCATTTCGCCAACCACAAACGAGTGGTTTAGTAGTGAAACTTATAAATGCAGAAACTTCAACAGTTCAAATGGCTCTGAGCACTATGGGACTCAACTGCTGTGGTCATAAGTCCCCTAGAACTTAGAACTACTTAAACCTAACTAACCTAAGGACATCACACACATCCATGCCCGAGGCAGGATTCGAACCCGCGACCGTAGCGGTCGTGCGGTTCCAGACTGTAGCGCCTTTAACCGCTCGGCCACTCCGGCCGGTCGAAAACTTCAACAGTCTTGTTATTTAACCGCAATATTATAAACTTTTCTTTTATCTAGTAAATGAGGACGACATAATCCCAGAACACCACATTTTATAAGACTGCTTTAAATTCTCTTTTATTTTATTTTTTTATCTTTGTAACTGTAAAGATGGTTTCGTTGATGTTTCTTTGTCACCGGTACAATTTGTTGTGTGTAAAATGTGTGATATTTCTGGATAGCTGGGTCAAGTGTCAACAGTTGTTTGTTACCATTATTTACAGTACAGACTCACAAAGTTGTTTTTCGTGTTTTCTGTATGTAAAAATTCTCCTTACCTTATGTCTAGCAGTGGTAATTATTCCTGTAGACATGAGGGGCTGTTAATTGTAAGTATTCAAAAGTCAAGTCATCGTCGAAATAGAGTTATTTCGATTAGTAGGAAATTCTAGCCTATCATTAATTTGGTTTAACAACCACCACACTGTTTCTTTCTCTTCACACTTTCCGTCACCATAATCTTCAAAAGCGATCTCCCTTTCCGCAATCGCTCTAGTATGTTTGCGGTCACAATTTAAATGGTGAAGTGATAACATTCTTTCTCAGTGTCATCCATAACATCAAACGCATTGCCATCTTAATACCGCACACTTGTAAAACTGTAATCATCTCGAGAAGAACCGGGCGTGAGCCACAGTCAAACTCGACTGCGGTCAGTTCCCTCATCTAACTCTGATGGAAGTCACTGCACCATAATTTTGCGTTGAGCAGCGTTAAATGCCGGCCTAACCGCAGTTAACTTTTAATCGAGGTTGGTACACTTTGCCTTTAATGTACTAGGGGCTTCCAGCAAGTAATACAACACATTATTTTTCCAACAGCTGGTTGGTTTTATTCAGGATTCCAGTGCAGCACATTATTTCCCACTCTTTTGGCTGCAGAACCCTATTTTGTCTCCGTTCAATGCAACGAGCTCACGCCACCAGGTTGGGAGGGCCCGTATGCCCGCATTGTTACATTCTAGTGGGCGACGTCGGAGCCAACGTCTTGCTGCCTCAACAACCTCCACGTACTGCTTCCAGTGGAGTGCAAAATGGTTCAAATGGCTCTGAGCACTATGGGACTCAACTGCTGAGGTCATTAGTCCCCTAGAACTTAGAACTAGTTAAACCTAACTAACCTAAGGACATCACAAACATCCATGCCCGAGGCAGGATTCGAACCTGCGACCGTAGCGGTCCTGCGGTTCCAGACTGCAGCGCCTTTAACCGCACGGCCACTTCGGCCGGCCAGTGGAGTGCATCCTTCATTTGGTCAAGCAAATGGACTTCGAAAGGTGAGAGATCCGGGCTGTAGGGTGGATGAGGAAGAACAGTCCAATGAAGGTTTGTGAGCTCCTCTCTGGTGCGCAGACTTGCGTGTCAACATTAGCAATAGATACATCCAGTTCAGCAACGAGTTGTTTGATTGTGATCCGTCGATAATCTCAAATGAAAGTGTCTGCACTTTCCAACACTGCAGGAGTCACAGCTGTGTGCGGGCTGTTGGCGCGTGGGAAATTCGATTGGTTTGCGCGAGCTTGTTGCGGCGATGACAGACGCCTCACCCGACTCGCTGTGCTTTTGTTCACTGGCAGGTCTCCGTAGACATTCCGTAAACGCCTACGAATATCCGTTATGCTCTAGTTTTCCACCAAAAGAAACTCAATGACAGATCTCTGCTTGGAACACACCTTCGTTGCAGACGTCCTTTTCAAGGGTATGTATAGGTCGGCCACGTATCGGAATTTTATGAAACTACAAGAGCTGAAGGGGGAATACTGCATGATATCCCACAATTTATTCCGATTTTCTCAAGCGAAATTGACCTAGGAAAAAAGTGTTGCATTACTTATTGAACGCTCCTCGTATGTAATATATCCACATAAGCTCAATTTCTTAGGAACCTGTAGAAAAGGCTCGTATTATTTTCGCGAAGCCTTTTTGTCTGCCTGGCTGCCTGTGTCTCTCTGTCTGTCCGAATGCTACTTAGGATGGGCATGTAAAACACTGTTGTAATCACGAATTTAAAAGCACTGTTTAATACACTTTCTACATCTAGGTGCATTTCTTCTGTAAAACTGTAAGTGAAATGACAACCACTTTAAGGTGTACTATAATGAAATTAACCAAATTAATTGGCTCGATTGCTGCCACATGGCAGTGAATATTGAGAGAATATCCATTAGTAGAACGCATAACGTTTTGTTTTATAAAATTAATTCCGAGTAACCAAATAGGATTTTTGAGTGGTACGGAGCAAAATCACGAACGTATCGAATATGTGCAATTATTTAGAAATTGTAGGGAGAGGTCCCACAACATCTCACCAAATCTCAGTAAGGGGAGACGCAGGGATCAGATTTAAAAAAAGGCCTCATGTAATTAATGGACGTTCCGTGAATCCTCTAGAGGCGCAGCAGTTGAGTGCGGCCGGGCTGTGTGGAGTGAGGCGGCGCCGGGATTTGGTCGTCCCAGACGGGCGCGGGCCGGCCCGTGCGGGTCGATCGCTGCTCCTCTGCCGTGTTGGCAGCTGGCCGCCGCTCACACGGGCACAGGGCCACCCGTTCCTCCACTGGCGCAACGCAATGTCGTCCCAGTCGCTTGCGAGTAGCTTATCAAGATATCTTATCGAAATGTATGACATAATGGTAAAAAGTGGAGGACATTTGACAAAAATGTAGGACATTACCGATCAGTGCAGAAATAATGTAAATTTATACATTGAAGAGCCAAAGAAACTGATACAACTGCCTCATATCGTGTAGGGCCCATCGCAACACGACGTGGCATGGACTCGACTTATGTCTGAAGTACTGCTGGAGGGAACTGACATCATGAATCCTACAGGGCTGTCCGCAAATCCGTAAGAGTACGACGGGGTGGAGATCTCTTCTGAACAGCAAGGCACCCCAGATATGCTCAATAATTTTCGTGTTTGTGGAGTTTGGTAGCCAGCAGAAGTGTTTAATCTCAGAAGACTGTTCCTGGAGCTACTATGTAGCAATTCTGGAAGTGTGGGATGTCGCATTGTCCAACTGGAATTGCCCAATGCACAATGGACATGGCCGGCCGCGGTGGCCGAGCGGTTCTAGTAGCTTCAGTCCGGAACCGCGCGACTGCTACGGTCGCAGGTTCGAATCCTGCCTCGGGCATGGAGGTGTGTGATGTCCTTAGGTTACTTAGGTTTAAGTCAGGGCTTCACAAAATACGTGCTCGCGGTGCAAGCTGTGAGCAGCAAGGCGCGAGCACGGAGCAGCGCGAGCACGCTACCCCCACTACCGGACTAGAGCGGAGAGTGGGGAGAGTCACTTGGGGCACACAACGGCTGCCGCCAGTCAATGAAAATCCGCGGCCACCCGCAGGGATATCAGTCACGAATTATTACTGCGACAAATGAAACAAATAAAGGAGAATGTACACGTGCCACATAATTTTATTAGCTTAGTGTATGCATCTACATTCGTATTAATTTGTGAACTGTTACACAATAAAAGGTGTCACTGAAGTGTGGGATTCTCGGTTATCTTGTACTTTTTGCCCTTTACAATTGCGTCTATGTTCGAAGTAATGTTCTTGCGCATTGTAGGCGCAGCGTGCAGTTTAAATTTCGATCAGACAATGCGTTTCTCAGGCGCGTCTTGTTACATTTCATTGCAGAGAACAGTTGTTCACAAACATACGTGAGTATACATGAGTAATTAGCAGATCTTTACCTTGTAATGAAATGTTCAAAGCATTCAGATGGCTAGTTAAATCTGCTAAGGACGCGAGATCACAGTTCCATGAAGGCTCTTTCAATTCAGGAACACACATTTTAGCCCGCATCTCGTGGTCGTGCGGTAGCGTTCTCGCTTCCCACGCCCGGGTTCCCGGGTTCGATTCCCGGCGGGGTCAGGGATTTTCTCTGCCTCGTGATGGCTGGGTGTTGTGTGCTGTCCTTAGGTTAGTTAGGTTTAAGTAGTTCTAAGTTCTAGGGGACTTATGACCACAGCAGTTGAGTCCCATAGTGCTCAGAGCCATTTGAACCATTTGAACACACATGTTATTTATTTCCATGAACATATTTAGCTCATCTATTAGGGAAAAAATCGATTTAATAATTCGCCACGACTAAGTCAGCGGATCTCGCTGTAATAAGGCAGGCTACCATACTGGCTTTCTACATACTCAAGAAAGCTTTTAAATTGCCTGTGTTGTAGCCCATGGAAACGCGCGACCGCTACGGTCGCAGGTTCGAATCCTGCCTCGGGCATGGATGTGTGTGATGTCCTTAAGTTAGTTCGGTTTAAGTAGTTCTAAGTTCTAGGGGACTCATGACCTCAGATGTTAAGTCTCATAGTACTCAGAGCCATTTGAACAATGGACATGAATGATTGCAGATGATCAGACAGATGCTTACGTACGTGTCATCTCTCACAGTCGTATCTAGACGTGTGAGAGGTCGCATATCACTCCTGCTGCAGGAGACAGAGCCTCTACCAGCTTGAACAGTTCCCTTCTGACGGGCAGAGTCCATGGATTCACGAGGTTGTCTCCATACTCGTACACGTCCATCCGTTCGATACAATTTGAAACGTGACTGTCCGACCACGCAACATGTTTCCAGTCATCAACAGTCCAATGTCGACGTCGGGTAAAGCTTTGAGTCGTGCAGTTATCAAGGGTACACGAATGAGCCTTCGGCTCCGAAAGCCCGTATCGATGATGTTTCGTAGAAGGGTTCGCACGCTGACACTTGTTGATGGGCCAGCATTGAAATCTGCAGCATTTTGCAGAAGGGATAACTTCTGTCACGTTGAACAATTCTCTTCAATCGTCGTTGGTCCCATTCTTGCAGGATCTTTTTCCAGCCGCAGCGATGTCGAAGATCTGATGTTGTACCGGACTACTAATAATCGTGGTATATTCGTGAAATGGTCGTACGGGAAAATCCCCATTTCATCGCTACCTCAGAGATGCTGTGTCCCATGCTCGTGCTCCGACTATAACACAGCGTTCAAACTTACCTAAATCTTGATAACCTACGATTGTAGCAACAGTAACCGATCTAACAACTGCGCCAGACTCTTGTTGTCTTACCGGCTGGGGTGGCCGAGCGGTTCTAGGCGCTAAAGTCTGGAACCGCGTGACCGCTACGGTCGCAGGTTCGAATCCTGCCTCGGGCATGGATGTATGTGATATCCATATGTTAGTTTTAAGTAGTTCTAAGTTCTAGGGGACTGATGACCTCAAAAGTTGAGTCTCATAGTGCTCAGAGCCATTTGAACCATTTGAATTCTTGTTGTCTTACAAAGGCGTTGCCGACCGCAGCGCTGTATCCTGCCTGTTAACATATCTCTGTATTTGAATACGCATGCCTGCACCAGTTTCTTTGGCGCTTCAGTGTAAATGTACCAAAGGTTTGCAGAGTCCCAGAGAGAGCGCAGCTTGTGTCCCTAACAGCTGACTAAATTGAACTGCTTGCCAGTGACGTAGCTGTGTTCAGAGTGGTACCAGAAACGCCTCGCAGAAGTTGTGTGAAGAAATCCTGTGTTTCCGAAGTGAAACAGGTAATAATCCTTTTCAGCTTTCTTGATGTTGTTCTGGTACTCTGTTGCATAAGTTATGCACAGAATACACGCGCAATAGCCTTTAATTCTTCATTGGATTTTGAAAGGCTGGCTTGCAATGTACCATACAGCATCCAGATATTTTGCAAATGTGATGTGCGCTGTCATCTGTTGACTTCACTTGGAATCATTGTTTCTGTACGAAAGAACCTGCATATAACGTCCCCAAAGAGTACGTGCGTTCTCCTTAGGGTTGCTGCGTTGATTTGGAGGAGGGGACTAAACAGCGAGGTTATCAGTCATATCGGATTAGGGATGAATGGGGAAGGAAGTTGGCTTTGCCCTTTCAAAGGAACCATCCCGGCATTTGCCTGAAGTGATTTAGGGAGATCACGGGAAATCGAAATGAGATGGCGGGACGTGGGTTTGAACTGTTGTGCTACTGATTGGGAGTCCAGTGTGCTAACCACTGCGCCACCTCGCTCGGTCTCTCTTTAAGGCACAGCTGAAAATTTGTACTTCTTGAGTGCGTTGTGGAGTCCAAAAGACAGGTTTTGTTCCTGAATGACTTCAAACTAAATACGAAAACCGTACAGGACGCTCACCTAAACTTAGGAGCTGTTCAGTGGGGCAGACAACGAACTGAAAATGGATAAAGCAAGTAAAAGTTGCCGCTGCTTTGGATTCGAAGGAGTCTGCTTTAAGGAAAAGACTGAAAGCTGTGAGCAGAAAACATAGATTTTGGCGTTTCCAGAGGACTGGATCCAGTCCATTAAGTGTGAGAGATGGTGGCACGAATAGTGTTCTTCTTTTGAGGGTGATACTGCGTTCATTTGTGATATTTGCTAAATACGTAATCTTTGGGCATGTTTTGCGTACTCTTAACCGCAGAAAGAGTGTGCATTTCCGTTTTATTTTCTATTTTTGAGTTCGATAAAAGTGTTGCTGTAGTTTTCTGAACATGTAGATTTGGTGTTAATAATTATAAACGTAAAATAATTTTGTTTTCCTATTGATAATAACCCAGATATTTACGGTTATTCCTAACTGCGCACTCTTAGGCATGATTTCGTTATATACCCACAGGCGCATACATTTATATTTTCTTAAAATCGTGACACACACGATGTTAAGTGTGATCATCAACAGTAGTCAGTATTATTTCTCTGAAGAACTAACCTTCCACAAAACATTTAATTTGTCTGAAATATAATCAAGAAATTCCACACAGCTCAAGTTTTTGAAATGTTTCTATACAAAAACAACATCTTTGACTGAATCAATAAATAATCTGTTCCTTTCATCTGTCCACTGCACTCTTATTAGTGAAAATACTCTTTCTTATTTGTATTGTATCCAGGAACAGGAAAGAAATATTGAACTAGTTTCAGAAGTTCAGAATGGCAGTCCCCTTACTTTCTACCACTAAAATATTTGACCCACCTATCATTACAGGGCACTTTCTCTAGTTCAGAGCTATGCTTCTGCAAAAACTTGTTCACATTTACTCGTACATTCTTCGTCATAGCACTTAACATAACATATTAGAATTCCTTTATCGCTCAGGAGCTTGTAACCTCCCCCTCACTTATCGACCTTAATGACAGTGAAAAATTAAACCGCGTGTACCTAATGGTAATTTTGGAAAAGCAATCGTCACCGAAGTTAACCTGTCGGTAAAGAGGGAGGAAAGGGTTACATCTAAATGAAAGGAAAAATGCAAATGAAACTGGTGGAAATTAATTTTGAAAAGGGGTAAAGTTAATAAAGAAAGTAAATGTGCGGCCGTTACGTTAACAATTAACTAGCGGTAATTAGATATTTGAGATTTGGGGGAAATCACGGTCGCCAGTCCTAAGGACAATTACTATAGTAACTGAGAAAGAAAGGTTATTACACATATAATTAACACTAGAAGCGTGGCAACTGAAGGTTGACACGTGTAGTGTGAAAACTGAAAGTTTGTCAGAAGTAATAAATTTCGCTACACCCTGACTTAATTTAGCAAAAGAATTAATGACCGGAAAATCGAGAGTTAATTTAGTGACTGAAGTTAATAGTGAGCTTTCTTTCTGAAGCACATCGAAATTCAGTAAAATACGGTTAGTCTTGGACTACCTCAACAATCATTTCAAAAACTACTTGAATCTACGCAATTTAGAAATAAGAGATTTAACTTTGAACTTGAATTAAACGATTCTGAACAATTAACAATAGTAAAATTTAGTACGTACCAAGCTGAGCTGCAGTCACAGGTAAGCTAAAATACGGTAACAAAACTCGCACTCTTAATTTGTGCTTGTGTAATCTAACTATTGTAGCCAGCTAATGCTTGAATTGAACTTTGAAATTAAAGCAGTGAAATCTAATTATATTATTTTAATGCTGGCGTTTGAATTTCAACGACACTCGGGTTCATTTCGGAAAAGGAAGGGACCCTGCTTGGCAATGCAATTGGGACAATGAGCAACAAAGGTTCATGCTAAGTTGCTGTAATTTTGCGAGGCAAATGGAACAATTTGAAAAGCTGAGGTCTGCCATACAGTTCTGAAACTTTACGTGCTTTTAGTCTTCCTTGTTGGTTGATTGAAGGTTTGAAGCCGTCGATCGAGGAGGTGGCGACAGTCACTCATTGTCGGCCGTCGCTGTTGCAGAAGCTGGATGTTGGCGCGCCTTCTTCTCGACACGGTCACCAGGCGAAACGGGCTCTTGATGTGCGCCAGCTAATGCTTCCCGTCCGCGACACCATGTCAGAAACTATCATCGCGAGTCGAGCGCAATTACATGCTGCCAAACCCCGAAAGCGCGGCAACTCGCGGGAGCGTCACACAACACCTGCTCCACTCGCTACTCCCGCCAGACTCTCTCTGCCCCCGCTCCACGCGGCAGAGTTAACACTACCAAAGATCCTACACACTTTGATTCTTCACACGACCTATCGACGTAATCGTTCGATAGCAGTTTTCCCTAGGCAAGACCCAGCGTAAAAATACAAATAATATTTACGAAACAAACCAATTATACATCGACATAAGTGCATAAATATATATATATCCAAACAGTAAAGCAATTACAATATATAAAGAGACAGAAATGTCATATCTTGCGGTAACAAAACAAGGAAAAAAATAATAGTACAATAGATGGAAATAGGAGGATATGCATTTCCGGCGTTACACGTGCCCCACATTGTCTGAGGATGTTCGTGTAACGTAAACAGACTCAGAAAATGTCCCAAAAAAGAAACAGCGGGAATGCATATGCTCAAAACATCAACAAAATTTAGCATTCGTCTAATTAAGCATAAATCAATTTTTTAGACCATAATAATTGAGTGGAGACACTCCTAATCTTATTCCACTCTGTCATCTTGCACAAAATAAAACAGGTTGACAACATATTAAAATTCATAGAAAACATAGAAAATGTTTTAGTTATTCTAAAATTGTCAAAATTCCCAACAGTATCAAGAAATGGAATACTATTTACAAAATTAATCAGAGTACATGGTCATAAAAACAGGTAGATCAAAATACGCAAATTAATAATTAATTACATAGAATACACATTTTTACATAACCCTTTCATAATTAATATTCTCGTCATGGGAGTCCATTAAACGCTAAACAAGAAAATAACACACATCAGATCGAAAAAAACATAAATATTGACAGTAGAATTCTTTCAGCTGTCCAGGAAGAAAAACAATTCCGCCTTCCGTACTCGCAAGTACAAAGAATGCCGACAGCGGCCCAAGAGCCAACAGCGACACAAGAGCCGACAGCGGCTCGCCTCGCCAGTATTGTTGCGCCCGCGTGTGCGGCACGCTTGATCTCACTCGCCCTTGTGACGGCGTTTCCAGAACGTCCGTTTCACTGAATTCTTTAGGAAAAACTCACTCCCGAGTAATCTCAAGGAGTCCCTTAATACTATCACAGTGGATAACTCAACACTGTCCATCATCACACATGTACAAGCCTGAAACTTAAAACAGCGTCTAAGTACATCGGCAATGACTAGTAAATCACATATTTATGAAATCTTACAGCTATTTACAAAATCATATTTACATTCCTTAATCTACTGTGACTCAGCTGAAAACTTAAACTAGCAGCTTGGATTTTTCAGTTGATTAGATCATGATTAAATTGATTAAAATGGCAATCTAGCAAATCGTTAAATCTTACACTCTGTTTTACATACTGTATAAATTACCCATTGTGTGGTATTAATCGATCCTAGGTTGGTACAATTTCAAGTCTACAATATTCCGTAAGCATTTGTGTGAGGCATACCAATGACTTTATATGGTCCTTTATAAACAAACTTAAATTTAGAGTTTCATGGTCTATCTCGCTCGATTTCTCATGAGCTTTTACAAGTACTAAGTCTCCGATTGCAAACTTAGCAAAACGCGCTTTAGCGTCATGACGACGTATGCGAGCATCGGCTTTTAGCTTCATTACTTCTCGCAAACGATCTTTTTTCACACCAATACTAATGTTAATCCGTGGAGGGAATTTGATTATCTCTTCCAATTCACTTTCTACACTTTTGTCAATGCCGAAATTCCTCATGTTATGGCAGTTCAAACTCATTCCTACGTCAATGTCATCCGGCCAGTTAACAATGTGTATAGGCTGGTATTGCCTATGCACACCGTCTCCTGCCTCGTCAAAACCAACTACCATTGTTTTATCTAGTGACATACATGTCAAAGTTTTGCTTTCGCAGTTAATCACTGCACGGTACTTTAATAGCCAATCTAACCCGATAATTACTTCCGTAGTTAAGTCTGGCACGACGACAAACTCTTGTTCAAATCGTGCCCCACATATCTCGAAGTTGACAAAAATCTGTTTTGTGACCGGTTTACTGGCCTTCCCAGTAGCACCGATAATTTTCACTCCTGTTACTGGCATAACTACGATGCCAGGTCTGTCTTTCAGTAACTCAAATATTTTCCCAGATACAGCACTCAATTCTGCCCCGGTGTCAATCAACACGTTTAGTTGTAGGTCGTGCATATTAACGGACACTACTATCTGTCTACACTTGTCCTCGACTGTTTCTTTATTTTCCCACAGTAAATCCTCGTCTATATCCAGGTCATTCCAGAAAAAACCATCCGGCTTTGATCCTAAATCCGATTTATCTGGCGGCTTTTTCAGCCTCTGTTCACATACAGTTTTAATTTCAACACGTTTGTCCTGAGGCTTAGTCTGTAGCTTCGCCTCCAATACCGAAACATTTTCCTGTAACTCGTCAACTAGTGAGTGTTGCTTTGCTATCAATTCACTAATCGTCACCTTCGTTGATTCCACTTTGGTCAGATTAATCTCATCCGCCAATCTACCTGGAGAAATGTGCCCAGTAGTATCTGCAATTACTTCCTCTGGATCTGCGCAACCCACACTGCTACCGTCTGACCGTATAACGTCAGCTCTAACCTCGTACACGCTGTAATCTACGTGCTTTTCTACCAATCGTGTCCGGCTATCACTAAAATTTTCGTAATCTTTCTCCTTGATACTCTCGCAATATTTAAACTGGAGGTTTGCGTCGGATGGGTCGGCTACTTCTACCACTACAACTTTCGGTAAAGTCTGCCGGTTAGGGCCAGAACTTTCCGTTACTACTTCAACATTCAATTCCTGCGGGACGAAACACGACGCATCTTGCTCGTGCTCCCCATTAACATCAACTATTTCTAGTAAAGTCTGCCGGTTAGGGCCAGAACTTTCTATCACTTCACAACTACTATCCTCCTGTGGGACGAGACGCGGCAAATCCTGCCCGCGCTCCCTATAAACACTTCTCCCGTACAGGCCCCTATAATCTCTTAGTTCGTCGTATAAGCGACCGAACTGCCGTAACCAGACCTCATCCCTCTCTGCATCCCCTCGCTCAATGACGGACGTGTTATCCGACATCTGATCTTCTCTCAACAATTGCGAATCATTCTTAAACTCAATCTCCAGTTCCGCTGTGGGTATTACAGCTGCCACTTTATAATCGATTTCCGGAACACTACTTAAATTGTTCTCACTGACAGTGAAAGTATTTTCTGCTGCCATGTATACAGCTGATTTACTACTTGTGGGCGCACTCCTTTCTCCTAACACTGGCACACTCTCCCGCCGTTGATTATTCCATACGGAATTTTCATAACGACGACACCTGGGTTTTCTCCTGTTATTGGGCCGCCAAAATTTCTCCACGCCCGGTCGGCCCCTCACCGGCGCGGCTAATGGTTTCCCTGTCTCGTCCCAGCAGATACGCTCCCCGGATACTGCTGAGGCGGCTGGTCACACCCTCTGGCGTTATTACTATTCTGCGCAGCCCGTATCACGCTAGTATGATACTGGTTTCCGTCATTCCGGTTATTATTTGCATTGTACCGATTGTTATTACGGTCCGAACCATTACTGTCATTGCTGCGGTATGCATTATTCCCATGGTTATCGTTGTTATGGTTGGGGTGGTACCCGTTGTTGTTACCACGGCCTCTACCACTGTCGCGATTATTGCGCCAATTGTCCTCGTCCTCAACTCTTTCCAGGAAGTCATTGATTGTCCTGTAATTGCTTCCTACGTAGCGTTTTGTATCATCTGGAAGCTTCTTGTAGAGTTCCCAGACTATTTCGGATTCCGTGCGGCGATCACGCAAATATTCCAACTTGCGGATCCAGCCCTCACAAAACTCCCTCATCGAACCGCGCGAATTCGCATCGAAAGGCCTCGATACGACAAATTCGCGCCAGACACTTTGCTGTTTTTGCTCTGACCAGTATTCAGCCAGAAACAAATTTTTAAACTCGTCAAAAGTCAGGTTCGTAATGTCGAGGTTTAAGCCCCAACGCTTGGCATCGCCAGCCAGCACATCAATAACCGCATTAATTTTTCTCTCATTAGTCCATGATCTGGGTAAAACTCTTTCACAATTCTTAATGAAATCCGTCGCGTGTATACCGCCTTTTTTCAAGGGGTCGAACCGCTCCTCTTTCGTCAACAATTCCGAACTATGTGCACAGATTGGCACATAGCTCTGTTTTTCATCAAATTTCTTTTCTAATTCCGACACTCTCGTAATTACTTGGCAAGTGGTTGTCGCAAGCGTTTCCACTTCCCTCTTTTTCTCTTCGCAGGTATTAGCCTGCTCCCTCACTTTAGTGTCTGCTTCGGACACTAAAGCCTTTAAAGTTTCCACCTTCTGTTGATCCTCTTTTTTCACTAATTGAATTTGTTCCGTCACCTTATTCTCGATGATCGGAGCAACTGCTTCTCCTACACTTTTCTCGATTCTGCTAATTTCGGAATCAAAGCGAGTATTTATGCTCGCAATTTCCGCCTGAACGCCTATCATTTCCTGTTTAAGATTACCGATTTCGGTATTAATTACAACAATATCTTCTTTGATTTTATCAACTTTTGTATTAACAACTCCAACATTGTTGTTAACAACATTAATAGCTTTGTTCTGATTGTCTAGCTTTCGTTCAATTTTTTCATACTGAGCTTCTTGCTTGGCAGACAGAGCTATAATTTCTGCCGATTGACTCTTGATTTCATTAATCAAAACATTCAATAAATCAGTTAAATTCCCGGAGACTACCGGTTTTACTTCCGTAGCTGGTTCCTCTATACATGTTCCCCCGTATTCATCATCAAGGGGTACAGATTTGATTTTCGCTTCCGATTCCGAAACATTTTCTAAAGTTTGGAATTCCATTTCTGCTCTTTGTTGCGTTTCGGCGGTCGCGTCTTTCATGCTAGCCGCCTGCCCCTGAACAATGGGTACCGCGGTGCGCGTTTCCCACTGTTCGACCGATTGTTCCGTATCCAAGTCTACCAAATTTTGGTAATTGTTGCCTTCACTCATTTTAATAATTTTCAATATAAATGACAAATCTCAAATGTAATTAGGATTACTCCCACTACTTATTCTCGCTGACGTAACGGCCTGTACGTAACCAGTACTTTGTTACGAGATTTGCACAATGCCAAATTCGTGTCCAGAACAACCTCAAAACCGAAGATTGTCCTGTCACCAGGTCGCCACGTGTAACCTCCCCCTCACTTACCGACCTTAATGACAGTGAAAAATGAAACCGCGTGTACCTAATGGGAGTTTTGGAAAAGCAATCGTCACCGAAGTTAACCTGTCGGTAAAGAGGGAGGAAAGGGTTACATCTTAATGAAAGGAAAAATGCAAATGAAACTGGTGGAAATTAATTTTGAAAAGGGGTAAAGTTAATAAAGAAAGTAAATGTGCGGCCGTTACGTTAACAATTAACTAGCGGTAATTAGATATTTGAGATTTGGGGGAAATCACGGTCGCCAGTCCTAAGGACAATTACTATAGTAACTGAAAAAGAAAGGTTATTACACATATAATTAACACTAGAAGCGTGGCAACTGAAGGTTGACACGTGTAGTGTGAAAACTGAAAGTTTGTCAGAAGTAATAAATTTCGCTACACCCTGACTTAATTTAGCAAAAGAATTAATGACCGGAAAATCGAGAGTTAATTTAGTGACTGAAGTTAATAGTGAGCTTTCTTTCTGAAGCACATCGAAATTCAGTAAAATACGGTTAGTCTTGGACTACCTCAACAATCATTTCAAAAACTACTTGAATCTACGCAATTTAGAAATAAGAGATTTAACTTTGAACTTGAATTAAACGATTCTGAACAATTAACAATAGTAAAATTTAGTACGTACCAAGCTGAGCTGCAGTCACAGGTAAGCTAAAATACGGTAACAAAACTCGCACTCTTAAGTTGTGCTTGTGTAATCTAACTATTGTAGCCAGCTAATGCTTGAATTGAACTTTGAAATTAAAGCAGTGAAATCTAATTATATTATTTTAATGCTGGCGTTTGAATTTCAACGACACTCGGGTTCATTTCGGAAAAGGAAGGGACCCTGCTTGGCAATGCAATTGGGACAATGAGCAACAAAGGTTCATGCTAAGTTGCTGTAATTTTGCGAGGCAAATGGAACAATTTGAAAAGCTGAGGTCTGCCATACAGTTCTGAAACTTTACGTGCTTTTAGTCTTCCTTGTTGGTTGATTGAAGGTTTGAAGCCGTCGATCGAGGAGGTGGCGACAGTCACTCATTGTCGGCCGTCGCTGTTGCAGAAGCTGGATGTTGGCGCGCCTTCTTCTCGACACGGTCACCAGGCGAAACGGGCTCTTGATGTGCGCCAGCTAATGCTTCCCGTCCGCGACACCATGTCAGAAACTATCATCGCGAGTCGAGCGCAATTACATGCTGCCAAACCCCGAAAGCGCGGCAACTCGCGGGAGCGTCACACAACACCTGCTCCACTCGCTACTCCCGCCAGACTCTCTCTGCCCCCGCTCCACGCGGCAGAGTTAACACTACCAAAGATCCTACACACTTTGATTCTTCACACGACCTATCGACGTAATCGTTCGATAGCAGTTTTCCCTAGGCAAGACCCAGCGTAAAAATACAAATAATATTTACGAAACAAACCAATTATATATCGACATAAGTGCATAAATATATATATATCCAAACAGTAAAGCAATTACAATATATAAAGAGACAGAAATGTCATATCTTGCGGTAACAAAACAAGGAAAAAAATAATAGTACAATAGATGGAAATAGGAGGATATGCATTTCCGGCGTTACAAACTGTACTCACTTTTGCACATAATCCATGTATACTTTATTATTTAAATGTAACTAGCTAAGACATTTGAGTTCTGAAAATGGGACACACCATTTATCTAAATAATCCAGATATTCACCATGCAACGATACAGCCTCCTGCGTAAAACTGAACTCCTGTACCAATGCACTCCTCCCTAGAATTTTTCAATGTTTCTTCGTCTTTTGTGACAGGAATTTAATCTCCAATCTGTTCTTAAGGAAATAACACACATCAGTTAATATTGCAGTCATCTCTACAATGGATATTTGTTCACTTTCAGCTTTTTTATGCCATGATCAAACAACAGACGTCATTGAATGTTCATGATATAAATAAGCCCTACTCAAACGTTTTCAAATAACATGTTTAGAAAATTAGGAGCACTGGATATTGTCAAAAAGCTAGACTGCATTGTACACTTCATTTATTCCGTCAAGTATAGGGAGCAGATATAACCATCGGGGTTTGCTGTGATTAAGAAGGTGTTTGACAATAATTTCTACAAATTCACACTAATGCTTGATTTCTTTAGTCCTTACTGTATATGTAGAAAAGTGATTGTGCACCCCTAAAACAACACACTATAAATTCGAAATTAAACTATCTGCCCACGCTTAATGGCATTGTTAAGAATGTGAACTGGGCAACCCACTTCAACTAAAATTTCATTAATATACAATTTCAATTTGATGAATACATTTTTAGCCTCTGGTCGACTTATGCTGCCAAAATTTGTGTTCGTACTCCTAACCCTATTAAAGTACGTATCTCGAACATGATATGATACTGTTTCATCACTTCCTTCTGAAATAGTTTCAATTTCGACTGCCTTTGTCTGCATACTGCCACCTCTAAGGTGAAAATATTGTATTAAAATAGGAATGACTTTTTGGTAACCATGATTATTGCTGTCCGTACTAACCTCAAAACTAGAAATTTCTTCAAGACATTGTATCGTCACGTCAGCAGGATGTAGTGGAAGCACATTGTTAACGCTGAATTCGATGTTTGTTCTCCAGCACGAAACTTTCTTCGCAATATCAAAATCGTTGTATACTTTTCTATTTAGTTTAGACATACAGTCCATGGATTTCTATGATGCACGAAGAGAACTAAAAAGTGTAAGCGATGATTCTGCAGCGCTAACTCGATATTCTGACTGTGTGGATTGAGCAAAGGAATCTTTAATATGTGAAGCATCGGCAGAATTTTGGGAAGTTTAATGTTTCTTAGAAGACAGGTGTACTTACAAATCTTGCGCACCACAAGAGAAAAGTTCCTCTTATGAACATAATGCTAATCAACCAAAAGCATCCAGTATAAACTGAAACTCTTTAAATAATAAACATAGCAATATGCCGGTCCAAGTCAAACACAAATGATTAAGAAGAAAAATAACCTATTATATAACCATACATTTGTGTGTAACAGAGACTATTTCTGGAGAACGAATAAGGCATTGTGCTTCGTGTGCCCTTCTTCCTGCCTTGAAAACGTATTTTAACGGCAATGCATCACTGAGCTTTCATTTCCGTTTCGGCACTGCTAATTAACTGTTAACTTTCCACTTCCTTATTCTTCAACAGCCAAAATGCAAATGGAAGAGTGAGAATAAAGCATCGATTTGCTTTGCTGCAGAGTGCAAATGCTGTGTTGTCGCATCCCTCGTTCTATGTTGTATACTCTTTGACTGTAACTGGTGTAGCCACGTTGCCATAGCGAGTTGCAATTGCGCCTAATAACCAATTACTCGTTTCTACTATCGTAGTTGACACTTGATTTTCTAACGATCACTACATCTTTCTAAAAATGTCTTCTGACAATGTCATCTTTCGACTAGAAACTGCTCAAAATTCCAGCCAGACGTCGGACAAGTGAAACAAACACTCCAATGCACCTTGAATGGTAGCTGCATTGCGGCTCTTAAGCGACTCTGATGCGATTTACCTCGCTCTGCGTGTTGGTTCATAGTTAATAAAGTCAGATTCAGACCAGCAGTTTGTGCAAAGGTGACTGAAGCAGTGGAGCATCACTGTCTATACAACCACGGTTTGTGGTTGTATAGAGAGTATTCAAACAAAATTGCTGAGGGAAAGGCATAGGAAGCTGTAGGTAAGGAAACGGATATGAGTGGAAAGTAAGTGTATTGTCATCTCATTAGTGTCACTGTTCATGTGAAATCCTGGAAAATGTACAGCAGCTTTCACTTATCTCTAGATACAATATTGTTCACTATGAACTGATCTTTATTAGAACGACAACAACCCTTTGTTGGCCGCCACACTTATTGTGCGGTGTGAACGGACAGAGTTATAGTTAAACGCCTGCGAGCGAATTTTGGGTTGCATCACGGTGGACTGGTTATCTTACCGGTGTACCACGCGAATAGTTAGACTAGGGGAGAATAGGAGTCCTTGACTTCAAGGCGTAGGGAGAGTTTGATTGGCGAAGGTCAATCCAGATAGAACGAGACTTATCTTATTTGTCAGCAGCGAGCGTTGCAGACAGCATTCATCCCAGCTTACTGTATTGTGTGCTACAGCTATTGTGAGTCCCGTATTTCCTCCACAACAGTACACTTCACTGCATTTCACACGCAACAGCCTCGACCATACCTAGCAACATTCTAATGGATGGTTATTCAAGTTGAGTAGGCGCAGCTCTCAGCCATTCTGCCAAGTCAATAACAATCTTAAACTTTGTATAGAAATTTCATTAGCGAATCCTATCCTTGAGAGGTAACTTCACATTCCGAAAGGAACCCAGAAATAATTTGTTCAGTTCATAACTGAAAGTGCCATTGTGATTTCTCAGAATTTTTCCAAAATAAATAATAATTTTCGTTAGTTTAATGTGTTTCTTACACTAACTAGCACTACTCCAGTACCCAAGTATCCCACTAGTTACATAAGAAATTTCGTGAATTTTTGTGTCATTTCCGTACAGCGGACGACTCCAGAAGATATTTATTGCTGAAAGTTTTACAAGCATTTCTCTTTAGAACATTAGGAGCGTCTGTCTGACTTCTGCAGTAGTGTGGGGGTGGAAATTGCATCTTGCAGGAGCCACAGGGTAAAGGGTACATCTCAGATTAATCCGTTGCGCAGAATGACAGAATAGCACTCACGCCACTCACAGAAAATGGCGACCCTGCCAGGATAGGTAAAATAGGTAAGCTACCAGGATAGGAAAGTGTCAGGATAGTTAGGTGCATCAGTAGCACTTTGAAGAATTTTCTTTCATGTATTAAATAGCTATTTGCAAAGATTGGGATCAGAATAGATACAGGTAATGAAGAAAGCAGAATTGTAGGAAAAAGGGCGTGTGTTATTGTGTTGGAAAATTTTGCATTTTTTTACAATTTTTGGGTAGCTGTTAGGGCATAGGATTTTCAGGTAATAGCCACAGACGCAGAGTGACGCAGAGACGCAGTGTGACGCAGCATCATATAAGTTAGAATTAAGAAATAACATTTTTATCCCTTTGCAAGCTCACAGAGACTGTAGCAGAACAGACAGAACATTAGCCAAGACGTCACGACGTTGTTGTTGTTGTTGTTGGTTCAAACAACTGGTAACTGATCGTATAGTTTTGTAGATAGGGTTGTGGTGTGTTGAAAGAATTTCCATGTTAACGAGAGCAGAAGCCAAAAGGTTATGTGAGAAACAGCAAGTAGACAAGATGGGGGAGAATCAACCAGATAGACAGCAAGTAAACAAGCTTATTGAGAATAGGACAGAAAGTGAACCTGAGAACAGGACAGACGGTGAATCAGAGAATAGGACAGTCGGGGAGCTGCCGAATCAGCAGGCTCAGTTAGACTGGGATAAAATTAAGACAGATCAGATAGATGGGAATCGAAGGGACGAGAATATCGAATTTCCAGAATATGAAATCCCAGTTAAGGCACATTCTGAGCCAGAAATAGATAGCCCACGTAGGAAATGTCAAAGATTTGAAGCGAAACGAGCACAGGAAACGCGTTTGTTTGCCACATATTCAGGGACAGAATACGTGTCAATCTAGATAGAACGAGAGTTATCTTATTTGTCAGCGGCATGCGGCGCAGACAGCAGTCACCGCAGCTTACGGTATTGTGCGCTACAGCTATTGCGAGCCCCTATTTCCTCCACAACAATACACTTCACTGCATTTCACACTCGACAGCCTCGACCGTACCTAACAACATTCTAATAGATAATTATTCAAGTTGAGTAGGAGTGGCCCTCAGCCATTCGGCCAAGTCAATAACAATCTTCAACTTTGTATAGAAATTGCGTTAGCGAATCCTATCCTTGAGAGGGAACTTCACATTCCGAAAAGAACCCGGAAATAATTTGTTCAGTTCATAACTAAAAGTGCCATTGTGATTTCTCAGAATTTTTCCAAAATAAATAATAATTTTCGTTAGTTTAATGTTTTTCTTACACTACCTAGCACTACTCCAATACACAAGTATCCCACTAGTTACGTAAGAAATTCTGTGAATTTTTGTGTCATTTCCTTATAGCGGACGACTCCAGAAGATATTTATTGCTGAAAGTTTTTCAGGCATTTCTCTTTTGAACGTTAGGAGCGTCTGTCTGACTTCTGTAGTATTGTGGGGGTGGAAATTGCATCTTGCAGGAGCCACAGGGTAAAGGGTACATATCAGATTAATCCGTTGCGCAGAATGACAGAATAGCACTCACGCCGCTCAGAACCCTATCAAGTGCCTGCGCAGTGAATAACTGTTTATATTTTCATTTAATTATCACTAACATAGTAGCTCCAGTGCCAAAGTAAATTAACATTCAGTGTCAAGAAATGCTGTGATAAATGTTTTTGTATACGAAGCAATCAAAAAGTATCGGTTCTAAGGCCGTACAGTTCAGAATCGGTATGCCAATCAGGCAAAATGTCAGGAGCATTGAGGCAATCACACCATCGACGCACCAGGTTGAAGAATTTCGTTTGGTAAAACACCATATCCTGATACGTGAAGAAGTCCGTAACTGCCTGCTGCACATTCTTGTTCGTCAGGAATCGTCTACCGTTCAAGGCCTTTTTTAAGAGACCAAAGGCGAGACAATAGCATGGTAAGAGATCAGGACTATAGCGCTGTTGGAGTGTATTTCACTTGAGTTGTCCGTAATGGATGAGGCTGTTCTCTCAGATTCACCGGCGTCTTATGTAGAATCGTGACCAGCACCCTTCCATAACCGTGGCTTTCGACAGACATTTTTACACATTTTTCATTATCCGATGGATGTCTACCGATGTTCGTCCTTCAGCAGGCAAGAAAACAGTAACAGCACGTTGTCCTGTTTGGACGCATTTGGTAATAACGTCGCCATAGTTCACATTTGCGGATTTACCGCACGTACGTTGGAAAGTCACGAATGTCATCCGCATCGGAGTTGCGCTACGTTGCGTATACGCTGCAGCAACGCTCTCAGATGGAAACTTTCTGATCACCTCCTATAATTGTTGGGCATTATGTGTGTCATCAACGGGAGTGAGGTCAGCTACTTGCATTATGTGTCTGATACGATCCCAGTGAAAGCCATAATCAGTTACTAAATATGCTTTTTCATCTCCGTTTCTGTTGAAGTTTTGCAGCACGCGCACAGCTTTCACGATTCTGGTCACTGTCGACATTTTTCTCAAGCTACAGCATTATGTAAAATTTGGAACTTTTCGGTTATCACGCCGAATGCACACGATCCCTGCTCAATCTGTAGTTGAAAATCCACGTTGCGTCGTTCAATCTTTTTTGAGGTTATGGTCACATGAGGTTTTTCTTAAGAGGAAATGCTTCATCAGCAACAAAATTAAATGTGAACCTTGATCTTGTAATGTCGTGAGTTAATGCATAAGGTTCAGGCAAGTCGAGAGTTCCTAGTTGTTTGCTGCGATTCAGTTTGAAGCTTTGAAAATTGCACGTCACTGTTTCTTTCCGGATATCCTGCATCAATCGCAATGAAATTTCCATCAGGAAAGGCTGTAGTTATCATCACGTTTCAATGACAGTGAGATTTCTTGATCTAATTTTAGGAACGGTTGATTAACACGGTATATTAAATGCTGTACACATCCCACCTGCAAACCATGAAAAATTCATACAAAGCGGCTTGGCCTGAAGAAAGCGGACTACATACTTCCTAACTGTGGATTCCCGATACTTACTGATCGACCAGTCTTAACGCACAGGGCCATTAACTCAGTTAACCAGATCTCATAACCATGAACGAAAAATTGGAAACTTCGCTTCTTTATAACGGTGCTGTCTGGGTCAAGAAAAAGATGCAAAGCATAGTCGTTGCCGTTACGGGCAGTAAAATTATCATAATTTTTACTCGTTGTAATAAAACATAAAATAAGTATGTCAGTCGTAAGCGGAAACGACATGTTTAACAATTACATGAAGGCTGTGGACCCAGACGACACCTAGCTACGCCCTTAGTGTGGCACTCATGAAATTTCCAAACTTGATATTTAAGACAAAATTTCTCTAGAGCTGCCTGTTGATGGAATTCTCCGATCATTCCCTCAGTCGTATACAATAGACGCCGGCCGCGGCGATCTAGTGGTTCTAAGCGCGCAGTCCGGAACCGCCCGACTGCTACGGTCGCAGGTTCGAATCCTGCCTCGGGCATGGATGTGTGTGATGTCCTTAGATTAGTTAGGTTTAAGTAGTTCTAAGTTCTAGGGGACTGATGACCACAGATGTTAAGTCCCATAGTGCTCAGAGCCATACAATAGACTTTCGAAAAATGTCACGTAATGAATCAGGAGGAATACAACAATGCTCGTTCGAATGTCTTGCACCTGTAGCTCATTTTGTTGTTGTTGTGGTCTTCAGTCCGAAGATGGTTTGATGCAGTTCTGCACGCTAGTCTGTTCTGTGCAGGCCCCTTCATCTTTGCATGACTACAGCAACACACATGCACTTGAACCTACCTTATCTCCCTCTACAATTATTAGCACTCACAGTTCCTTACACTGCCAAACTTAAGATTTCCTCACGCCTCAGAATATGTCCTGCCAACCGATCCCTTCTTTTAGTCAAGCTTTGTTGCAATTGTTTTTAGTCAATTCGATTCAGTACCTCCTCAGCAGTTACTCGATTAACCCGTGTAATATTCAGCACTCTCCTGTAGCACCATATTTCTCTTCTTGTACACGCTGTCTGTCGTCTGCAATTCACTTCAGTATAAGGTTACACCCCATATACATATCCTTCCTGAGATTTATATTTATATTCGATGTTAAAAAAGTACTCTTTTTGAGAAACTCTTTCCTCGTATTGCCAGTTTGCATTTATAGCCCCTCTACTTCAGCCATCGTCAGTTGTTTTGCTGCCAAAATATCAAAACTGATCTACTACTTCTAGAGCGTCGGTTTCTAATCTAATTTTATCAGTATCACCTATGTAACTCGTCTGCATTTATTTTCGTTCATGTTCATGTTATAAATTCTTTTCAAGACACTGTCAATTCCATTCAGCTACTCTTCCAAGAACTTTGCTGTCTCTGACAGAATTACGAGGGGCGTTCAATGAGTAATGCAATACATTCGCCTTCTGAAAGCAGGTTTGTTTTATTCAGGACTGAGGTAGTAAAAATCGTGGGATACCTACTGATATCGTGTTGCACATCCTTTTGCATGGCGTAGTGCACCCACTGGACGTGGCATGGACTCAACAAGTCGTTGGAAGTCCCCTGCACAAATATTGAGCCATTCTGCCTCTATACCTGTCCATAACAACAAAAGTATTGCCGGTGCAAAATTTGTGCATGAACTGAAAATGGTTCAAATGGCTCTGAGCACTATGGGACTCAACTGCTGAGGTTATTAGTCCCCTAGAACTTAGAACTAGTTAAACCTAACTAACCTAAGGACATCACAAACATCCATGCCCGAGGCAGGATTCGAACCTGCGACCGTAGCGGTCTTGCGGTTCCAGACTGCAGCGCCTTTAACCGCACGGCCACTTCGGCCGGCTGCATGAACTGATTTCTCGATCATGTCTCATGAATATTCGATGAGATTCACGGTGGGTGATGTAGGTGGCCAAATCATCTTCTCAAATTGTCCAGAATGTTCTTTGAACCAATTGCGATAAATAGTGGCCAGGTGACATGGCGCATTGTCATCCACAAATATTCTATCGTTGAAAAGTCAAATGGCTCTGAGCACTATGGGACTTAACATCTATGGTCATCAGTCCCCTAGAACTTAGAACTACTTAAACCTAACTAACCTAAGGACATCACACAACACCCAGCCATCACGAGGCAGAGAAAATCCCTGACCCCGCCGGGAATCGAACCCGGGAACCCGGGCGTGGGAAGCGAGAACGCTACCGCTATCGTTGAAAAGCTGCAGATAATCTCCAAGTAGCGGAATACAAGCATTTCCAGCCAATGATCCGTTCAGTTGGCCCAGACGACTCAGCCCATTCCACGTAAACACAGCCTACACAACTATGAAACCACCATCAGATTGCATACTGTCTCGTTGACAACTTGGTTTTATGGCGTCGTGGACTCTGCGCCACATTCGAACCATACTATAAGCTCTTACCAACTGAAATCGGGATTCATCAGACCAGCTCATGGTCACGAGCCTGGGAGAGGCGCTGCAGGCGGTGTCGTGTTGTTAGTAAAGACACTTGCGTCGGTCGTCTGCAAATTAACGCCGTATTTCGCTGCATTGCCCTAACGGATACGTTCGTCATACGCCCCACATTAAATTCTGCAGTTATTTCACTCAGTGTTTCTTATCTGTTACAACCGGCTGGTCCACGCCGCCGCTGCTGCTCTCTGTCGTTATGTGAAGGCTGTCAGAGTAACAGGGCAACATCGTTTCAGCGCATTCTGTTAGTGCAGTTTGCATACATCAGGGGCAGGTATGCACTCAGGGGCAAACCTAGTGTTCTCCTTTCATTGACAGGTCATTAACCTATTGTTCTTTTTTGATTGACGGGTCCTTAACCTATTGTTCTGTTAAAAGGATCCTTCCTTTTCATTGACAGGTCCATAATCTATTGTTCCCACACCCCCTTCACATCCTGCCCCCTCAGGAAACCTCCCTCCATGCTGCTACAGGTACACTTTCAGGTTTGAGATATTGAAATAGCCCTCTCACTCTTATCAATTTGAGTGACTACTTTCAAATTCTGAAATTGGCATTGGTAAAATACAGGGAGCGAAAGGATATTTACAATTTTTAAAGAAACCAGATGGCAGTTATAAGAGTCGAGGGGCATGAAAGGGAAGCAGTGGTTGGGAAGGGAGTGAGACAAGGTTGTAGCCTATCCCCGTTGTTATTCAATCTTTGTATTGAGCAAGCAGTGAAGGAAACAAAAGAAAAATTCGGAGTAGAAACTAAAATCCATGGATAAGAGAGACAGCAAAGGACCTGTAAGAGCAGCTGAACGGAATGGATAGTGTCTTGAAAGGAGGATATAAGCTGAACATCTACAAAAGCAAAACGATGATAATGGAATGTAGTCGAATTAAATCGGGTGATTCTGAGGGTATTATATTAGGAAATGAGACGCTAGAAGTAGTAAATGAGTTTTGCTATTTGGGGAGCCAAATAACTGATGATGGTCGAAGTAGAGACGATATAAAATGTAGACTGGCAATGGCAAGGAAAGCGTTTCTGAAGAAAAGAAATTTGTTAACATCGAGTATAGATTTAAGTGTCAGGAAGTCTTTTCTGAAAGTATTTGTATGGAATGTAGCCATGCATGGAAGTGAAATGTGGACGATAAATAGTTTAGACAAGAAGAGAATAGAAGCTTTCGAAATGTGGTGCTACAGAAGAATGCTGCAAATTAGATGGATAGATCACATAACTAAAGAGGAGGTATTGAATAGAATTGGGGAGAAGAGGAGTTTGTGGCACAACTTGACAGGAAGAAGGGATCGGTTGGTAGGACATATTCTGAGGCATCAAGGGATCACGCGTTTAGTATTGGAAGGCAGCGCGGAGGGTAAAAATCGAAGAGGGAGACAAGGAGATGAATACACTAAACAGATTCAGAAGGATATAGGTTGCAGTAAGTACTTTGAAATGAAGAAGCTTGCACAAAATAGAGTAGCTTGGAGAGCTGCATCAAACCAGTCTCTGGACTGTAGACCACAACAACAACAACTTAATTAAATTAATCAATTAATTAACCTTTCCCCCTATGGTAAACTCCCCCTCCTCCTACTCTCCCTCCCAGAAATTGGCGGGAAAAAGACGGCTACCTCCATTAACCTAAGAAAATAGTGGAAAAATAGGTCACTTGGGCTACCTCCACTAACCTAAGTTATCCTACCACCACCTCTTCCTAGGAATTGGCTGGGAAGGACTCAGCCTGTGCTGGATAGGATGGACATGGGTCTTTATTTTCAGTCTTTATTTAAACAATTTGAGGCCATACCTCCATCCAGTGTATCCACCATGAGGTTCGGAGTCCAACTGACCTAGTAAACAGTACTGCTACCAGAGTGCACTTTCATCCCATGGCGGTCTGGGAGAAAAATGGCGGGAAAAAGACTCAACCCAACCTGTGCTGGGCTGCTGGAGAGAGGAAGGAGTGTATTTATTTTGGAACAGGTTATTTATGGACGGATTTCACGTAATTTATTACTCTGATACAAAACACATGCTCTGATGTGCTTCAGGTCGCGATTCACAGCCTACACACCTGCAATCTACTCGTAAATCATCGAAATAATGTAGTACACAGATGTACAAGCACACAAAGAACTCGGAAATTGTCAAAATAATGCATATATAATTCTCTGCAAACGCGCTTGCTTATAGTAAACTGTCGAAATAATGCACTGAACAGCCTGCAGAACTGCAAACTACTCGTAAATCACCGAAATAATGCAGTTCACTGATGTGTAGACACATTCACTAATTATAAACTGTCTAAATAATGCATACAATTTATTTAGGGGTGGATTTCACCTACTTTATTTTTTACATTGATAGAAAACACTCTCCCTGGCGTGCTTGAGGTAGCACTAAATAGTCTACAGACCTGCAAACTACTCGTAAATCACCGAAATAATGCAGTACATTGATGTGCAGAGACGGAAACAACTCGTAAATTGTCAAAATAATGCATGTGAAAGGCTCTGCAAACACGATTGCTACTTGTCAACTGTCGAAATCATGCAGCCTACCGACCTGTTCACAAAGTAATGCGACAGACACGAAGACAACTCGTGAATCACCGAAATAATGCATATATAACACTCTACCAACATGCTCACAACGCTTAAACAGCAGAAAATAATACACTGCACAAACATTCAGGGCACGTAAAAAAACGCTTTCGAACTATTGTCAACCACGATGTATCAGCAAACTGCTCTGCTACAGAACTCCAAGACGCACACACTGGGCGGCGCGCTCATTTCAGCACTATACACGACACGCCTCAAGGTATATGTTTTTACCATTGCTGGCACGATACCATTCTACCTATGGTTACTGACGCCACAGGTCGCACTATAGAAATATGTTCCATAATAACATCGACTGCTTTCTCCCTAGCAATCCTTCCGGGACATGCGAGGTGCATCTAGCTGTGCACGCATGCTTACCCGCCCAGCATGGCTGACGCATCACCATGAAATGCACGTGTGGCGACTCACCATCGAAAAGGTTCTCAGTGTTATACTGGTGTCACATGGCTATGTTAAAAAAGAGCCAAGTCGACCTCTCGGAAATTGTATAGTGTCCCAGAAATAGTTAATGGTCGATTTTGTAGGAGCTTTTGTGATCTCTCAGCTTGTCTACATAGAAATACTTGTTCTAACAGAACCTGTTTACGAAAACAGCGCAGAATAACGCTGAATGCATTCCTCCTGATGGTTCTAATGTGGCACACCATATATCACATGTTACTCTTCCAGGAAATCGTTAAGTCTTGCCTTCAACAAACATCTCCAAAACGCAAAAGCTCTCACCGCAATGTAGAGGCTCCTACATCCCGGCACAAAGGATGTCTTGTGAATGAATGGAGCATTATGATTGGCTCTTATTAAATTTAGCTGCCGAGTTACTGATGCCGCCGATGTGGATGCACTGTCCGCCTTTCTTTTTCTTTCTGCAGATGAGGCATTCAGTGGCAAAAAAATCTATTTTGTGCAGATCACCATATTGCACCGACAATTAAACCCTGCAAAGTGACCTACATATCGTCAAACACGCGAAGACTCTTACTCAATTACACTGTTCTGCCACTGAGGACAGCCAGCAATATATCACTGCATATCGCGTCAATGTAGTAAACATACAATTCGTATCTGGCGCCATACAAAATCGCCCATTCGTATAGCCATCGGCTGCCAGACACTCGTACATATACCAAGAAGACAGACAGCATAAACACATGCACCATAAGTGTACCCCTTGCTGCAGTAGATATTTCCCACGAGGTAGGGCAGTCATCCACTCCCGATACGTGACCAGAGCGCCCTCAGTGGACTGAAGTCACTCTGAGAACTGTTCTACAAATTCGGGGTCGGCGCCCCTCGGCACAAAAGCGTTACCGCTTCCGACCCCGACCTTGCTTGGTTGCTTGCTTTTCTACGCCCATGTCCAGACTCTGGGATTACAAGAACATATGTAATTTCACATGGTTCGCCAGAATATCATGGCATTTTCGCGATACTCCTCGATATGAAGCACATAGCAATATCGCTTGCACAGCAGTATTTCTCGAGCAACATAATTCTGAAGATACAGAGGGGAGATTATTTCTCTAGAAACCCGTAACTTTAACGAGGTGCATCGTGTTGTAAACCACTGAGTAACTAGGAACTTATCCTGTCTGCGAAGACCTTTACATAAAAACTCGTAAAAAAGAATTTGAGGAAACTGATATATCCACATGCAAATACCGATGTCGGTGATTTAACGGATTCCAAATCATCCTTATAATTTACAAAGACAAGTAAGGTGTATCTGATGTCTAGAGAACCAGGAACCGTTTCTTCCACCTGTCTTTCACCTGCTAGATGCACACACCACAATCGATGTTCCATCAACTAAATAAGGGTGTTAAACGTGCAGAAGCAGTCAATTAAACAATTTACGTTTGAGGGAATAACGGTCCAGCGCAAACACATGTCCATATTGAATCTTCCCAAATTTCCACGTGAAGACGAAAGCTGCCCAACACATACTAAGAATTAGTTCGCTATTCAGCCGTCTAGAGGATGAGACGTTTAAGACAGCTACATTCCTGTATCCCAACAGGCCTCTCCATTCGGATGGCTCCTGCCGTTAATGGGAAACGAGAATCATTCCCACCACAGGCATGTCAAGCATGCATAGGCAGAATCATCATCCTAGGAAATTGGCCACATATATATTTGGTTACTATGCTTACAATTAAATGTTACAATTGCAGTCTTAGCTGAATGACATTTGAGAATGAATGAAGTATGGGAAATACACCCTGCTGACGGCTGTGGCCCTGGAAACAGAAATATCTATACCATTCTTACTACTTGACATACTCTTCGTCTTGCTGTCACAGTATTACGCGTCAAATCCATACCTTCCTTACTAGTGGACATAATCATTTCCTTTGAACATTTCAGAACACACACACACACACAACACACACACACACACATACACACACACACACACACACACACACATTATAAGCCTCATGCTCAAGGTGAACCTATCATGCATCCCCTACTACTAAGTATTATACTCCACCAATAACTGATTGCTCGTGATACAAAACAATACTGACCAAAAATCAGCTATGGGTGGACATATCTCATAAGTTTTTCCTGCGAGTACTACCACTGTGTCTGATAGAGAGGTGTAATCGTCTAACAAACCGCTATATATGTTTAAAAAAACACGATCACAACAACCATATTACTATCACACTCGGTCTTGGTTCTACAGGTCCACACAAGTATTCATGTTAAAAGCTATAGTGGCTTAATTAATTTACGTATGGTATTACCTCTGAATGAATTTATTTTTCCAGACAAATACCGTGAATATAGATGGTGATCGTAGGAGTGTATATTATCAGACCAGCAGTGCGGTTACACGTAGCCCACGATGCAACCTCGTGATAAAATCACTGAATTTTGAAAGTGATTCGGCTAAGGAACATGGTATGAAACCAATATTTGCAACTCCCTCATGTCACTGCTAGATATTTCTCCAGTATTTGCAAAGTATTCTGTCTCAATACCAAGACAGAGGTTCCGCAATATATCCACTGGATTGTAGGCGAAGGTAGCTGGTGTGTTGATTGAGGTCATAAGAAATGTACACAGGCTTCACAGATCTCTAGTGTTACTCTGTCCACTAGAAATGCTGCCTGGGATTTGGAACCAAGTCTTTCCATTCAATCACATACCTGCATTGGATCCTGTGGAGAATTCCTTTAATGATTACAGCCACTGGTGAATCATATTTCATGCACTCTCATATCTCGAAACGAATCACCTTTCTCGAAACTGTCTGCTACAGTAAAATTGTGGTTTTAGGTAGTCCCTATGCATCTTGCAACTGCTCCTCAGACTCTGCGCTACCATCCCTGCAGCTTTGCGCATGTGATCGTTCCAATTTAAGTCGGAACTGAGTTGACGTTGGAGAAAGCTATGTCCACCACCTTCTGCAACCCATGTAGAAACAGGCTAAGCTAAGAAACTTCCTGGCAGATTAAAGCTGTGTGCCCGACCGAGACTCGAACTCGGGACCTTTGCCTTTCGCGGGCAAGTGCTCTACCAACTGAGCTACCGAAGCACGACTCACGTCCGGTACCCACAGCTTTACTTCTGCCAGTATCTCGTCTCCTACCTTCCAAACTTTACAGAAGCCCTTCTGCGAACCATGCAGAACTAGCACTCCTGAAAGAAAGGATATAGCGGAGACATGGCTTAGCCACAGCCTGGGGGATGTTTCCAGAATGAGATTTTCACTCTGCAGCGGAGTGTGCGCTGATATGAAACTTCCTGGCAGATTAAAACTGTGTGCCCGACCGAGACTCGAACTCGGGACCTTTGCCTTTCGCGGGCAAGTGCTCGCTAAGTTAGTGCGACAGGACTGTGTTTTGACCATTCGATGGTAACAGGAACATGTCGTCATAGCTCCGCCAACTGTGTATGATTGACTGACATCGCATATTTGAGATGGAGAAAGAGATTTGGTGGAGGGGCAACACCTTCTGACAATGGCTAGCACCGAAACAGTGATCGCGAAAATGATTGCAATATGAGGAATCAGTCGAAACGGGACGCAGAGCCATAAACTATTCTGTCACTGTGGCAGATGAGTTTAAATATAGAGGTCGTCAATCACCTTCAAAGAGTAGTTTGAAAACGCAGCCAAACTCTTACAGTTTCCTCATGTTGTAACTGTCATTTATTTAAAATCATCCAGTGTGTGTGGTATGTTGTGGCAGCAGCAGTAACAAGAACATCTACACTCCGCAACGTCTAGTTTTCAGTGAGAAGCAATATATCAGAATGTATTAATATCAGTTTAGAACCTGACACAGACCAAAAAGTCGTGAAGGAAAACCAAAATCTATGGCAGTATACAAAGAGTGTTACAGCAGAAAAGCAAAGTTTCAAACAACAGCACAGGGTCAAAGGGAGCGTCTCTTGCGACTTATTGTATAGTTTGTGGGATACAGTCATCCTCCTACATCACAGGCGATGCACCTTTACACTGGTCTGTACAATGGATCAATACCTGTATATTAAATAGGATCGTCACGTGTTCTCAATGCTGGCATGCAGATGGTATTTGATATCGATATGCGGGGGGAGAGAGATGCAGTACAAATCTTGTGGAGTTCTCTGCCTGGTGAAGCTGTCTGGTGTAGCTTTTATAGTTCGTAATTTTTCTCTGTTGGATGGTACAGAATAACGATGATAGCATGTTGGGGTGAGAGACGTGAATGGGCCCTGAGGGACGCAAACTTGCTTTGGACTGCAGTATCTGTATGAAGTTTGGTGACACAGCACAGTGCAGTAGCAAAATCCTCGTCCTTCTCCCAGTTCGTGTACTGTCTTTTAAACTACCTTGTGTGACAGGAGCAGGCATCGTTTGGCGCTGACCTTACATATTGTACATTGTTCGCAGAGCTACAACAACACGTTCCCGTTTCCATCGAATGGTCAAAACACAGTCCTGTCACACTAATTCGGCTTAGCCTGTTTCTACACGGGTTGCAGAAGGCTGTAGACATAGCTTTCTCCGACTTCTACTCAGTTCCAACTAAAATTGGAACGATCACATGTGGAAAGCTGCAGGGATTGTAGTGCAGAGTCTGAGGGGCAGTTGCAACATGCATATCCAGTGGATATGTCACAAAACCTCTGACATGGCAGCGAAGCAGAATACATAACAAATACTGGACAAATATCTACCGGTGGCATGAGGGACTTGCAAGTATTGATTTCATACCATGCGCCTTAGCCGAATCACTTTCAAAATTCAGCGATTTTATCAAGAGGTTGCATCGTGGGCTACGTGTAACCGTACTGCTGGTCTGATGATATACACTCCTACGATCACTGTCTATATTGTGTCGTGGTATTTGTCTGGAGAAACCAATTCATTCGGAGGTAATACCATACGTTGGTTTATAAAGCCAGTATAGCTTTTAGCAAGAATACTTGTGTGCAACTGTAGAATCAAGACCGACTGTGATAGTAATATGGCCGTGGCGATCGTGTTCTTTTTTTAAACATATATAGCGGTTTGTAAGACGATTACGCCTCTCTTTCTAAGACACAGTGGTAGTACTTGCAGAGAAATCTTATGAGACATGTCCATCCATCGCTGATTTCCAGTCGATATTTTTTCTTATCAGCAGAAATCAGTTATTGGTGAAGTATAATACTTAGTATACTTCGTAGTAGGGGATACGTGGTAGGTTCGCCTTGAGCATCAGACTTATAAAGTGTTTGGATGTGTGTATGTGCGTGTGTTCTGACATGTGCAAAGGAAATGACTATGTCCAGTCCTAAGGAAGGTATGGATGTCACGTGGAATAGAAAGAGAAGAGTACGTTAGGTCACAAGAATGGTACAGGCATTTCTGTATTTCTGATACTTCACTCACTGTAGAATGTCGTCCTATTGGGACGGCGGTCGTAATATTTAATTGTAAGTACAGAGATAATATATATATATATATATATATATATATATATATATATATATATATATATATATATGGGCAGTTTGCTAGGACGATTCTGTCTATGAATGCTTGGTGCGCGACGGCGGCCTGTGGCGGAAATTATTCATGTTACCGGCTAACGGTAAGAGCTGTCCGAATGGAGAGGACAGTTAAGACGCAGGAATGTAGCTGATTTAACAGTATCGTCCTCTAGACGGCCGAATAGCGAACTGAAACTTAGTACATGTTGGATAGCTTTCGTGATTGCGTGGCAATTTGAGAAGGTTCAATATGGACGTGTGTTTGCACTGGACCATTATTCCTTCCCATGTAAATTGTCTGGTTGGTTGTGTCTGCACATTTCGCGCCTTCGTTTAGTTGGGGGACATCGATTGTGTTGTCTACATCTAGCAGGGGAAAGATGAGTGGAAGACACGTTTGCTGGTTCTCTAGACATGAGGCTCTAACAGCCTCGTTTATTTTCTCGTAACAGACTCAGTTTTGCCACCTGAAACAACAGATCCATCTCGCGGTGATCCTAATCCTGCTCCAAAGTGTTAAACAGGTATTGTGCTTTGCAACATGAACTTAAAACTGCGCTTAGACTACAACAGTTTAGCGGTTTCTTCACCGACATGCTCTGCCTGTGAAAATAGCTTCGAATGAATGTACTCTAGTATATTTTGCACTCACAGTGATTTCTTAGTCAGGGGAAAATTGTGTGATCTGGGTGGTGGAAGCTATGCATGGAATGCACTGACACAAATCCCGACTTGGAGGTCTGAATTTTTATATATATATATAAAGAAGTCACTATGTGTTGGCTGGAGCCGGCCGCTGTGACCGAGCGGTTCTAGGCGCTACAATCCGGAAGTGCGCTGCTGCTACAGATGCAGGTTTGAATCCTGCCTCGGGCATGGATGTGTGTGATGTCCTTAGGTTAGTTAGGTTTAAGTAGTTCTAAGTCTAGGGGACTGATGACCTCAGATGTTAAGTCCCATAGTGCTTAGAGCCATAGTGCTAGGAGCCTGTCCTTAATAACACTTGTTTGAGAGAATCTTGACAGGATGCAGCAGCTTCCAGAAACACTGATTCGAAGACGTTGTAGACAATTTCCTAGGACTAAGTAGAATGGAGTCATATAGCCAGTGTGAGTGTAGGCATACCATAATTTATTTATGCACTGTACATATGTAAAAGATAACTGCAGTGTTTGTGTAAAATGTGTATATATTGCAGTGTAACATTACTGTGGCTTATGTTGTGGCATGACCAGAGAAAATGAGTGTGTGTCTTATCGTGGGGGATGTATAGTTTCAGCACATCGATAACAGTGAGGATATGAGAGAGATCTTTACATGGAAAATTATGTGCACTATAGATACTGAGATTCGTACCAGAACCACAGCGATCAAGAGGAGACATTACCTGTACATCGATTGGTGTCAGACTGCAGCAGCAATCGTAATATTTCATTGTAGTTACACTGGTAAATATGTTCCTTGTTCCCAATATTCTTGTGAGTCTTGTATGTATTTGATGATCTGTATACAACTTTTGTGGGGTTTAACTGTCAGTGCAATGTGGCGATCTGTACAAAATAGTTTTGCTGTGGAAAGTCTCATCTGCGGAAAACAACGGCGCATGGTGCTCCCACACCAGCAGCAGCAGCAGTTTCACGGGTAAATTCAGTGACGAACGGGCTGTCCCATTAGGATAACTAGAAACAATGCACCCTGTGCTATTCTGGGAAGCACTGGAACTGATTTCTACAGTGCAGCCTATGACATCAGTATCTACAGGTAGAGAGGTATCGCACCAGCAATAATGCCTAAGTGAACATATATTTGGACAGGAATTTCTCAGGAGTCAAGTATGAAAGGGATACTGCCGCCTCATGCTTGCGGGACCCGAATGGACAACTGTGCATGGTTCAGCACCTGACAGCCGAATCGTCACTTTGCGGGCGTCGACGGTGCAACCCGACTTCTGGGTGTGCGTGCGGAGTCGGCGGCGTCGGCGTTGGGCGCCCATTGGCGAGATGTGTTTTTTATTAGCAATATTTTGTTTAAAATATATTCTGTCGATTTCACCTACCAATAGGGTGCTGTGAATTAAAGAAGACTACCCCATACATCTGAAGAATATCGATTTCATTAAGTTGCATAAATTTTTTATATCAATGTGGTGTTAGTGGTACAATAGTTAAGGGGAGGGTGTGCATGAGTGGGTGATATGGAGCAGAACATGAGGTTAAATGCAGAACACTACGTTACTTTCCATAATTTTTATGTAAAATACAGTACAATATTTTAAGAGGATAAGTGACAAAGAGAAATGCTCCGGAAATGGCGTTCAAAAGCATGTTACATTCGAAAAATGTACCAGATAATGGTGGGAGGACTTAACTAAATACTTAATTTGGTATCAAAGGCGGTACAATAGTTTAAGGAAATGGGGTGACATGGAAAACCAATTAACAGAACAATAGGTTGAGTGCCACCAAAGGGCCGAACATTAGGTTAAGGCACCCAGAGTACAGTGGCAAACACTAGGTTATGCTACATGTTTGCCCCATGTAATTACTTCTTACAAGTCCTACATGTTTCCAAACAGCAGACAATGATGAGCAAGAGAAATCCAATCCACACAAACAGATTTTTTTATAAATAAACAATATACCGTTGAATTTCTTGTTATGAGTTTCTTCCTCTCGACCAAAGAGCGACCAGTTTCTATATATGCCATACACTGCCTTGAATCTCCTAAACTGTTTAAATAAACAATATTCCACACATTGTCTAAATTGTTTAAGCAATATTCCACACACAAAAATCGATTTCTGGACAAATTCTTTACCTAAATAAATAAACTATAGTCCATACACTGCCATAAATAATTAAATAATATTCTATACATCGTCTAAAGTGTTTAAACAATATTCCACACACAGCAACCGAATTCCCTCCAAATGACTGCCCCACTGACCCTTTTTCCTGCCAATTTCAGGGAGGGAGGTTGGGAAACTAGGGAGTTTACCAGAGAGGAGAGGTTAATTAATTCATCAATTTAATTAATTAATCAATCAAACTGATAAGAGTGAGAGCGGTTATAGCAGTGAGGGGGAAGATTTCCAGTAGAGTGGGGGGTGGGGGTGGGGGAGCAATAGGTTAAGTGCCTGTCAATCAAAAGGAAGGATCCTTTTAGCAAAACAATAGGTTACATACCTGTCAATCAAAGGAGAACAGTATGTTAAGTACCTGTCAATCAAAGGAGAACCATAGGTTTGCTCCTGAGTGCATATCTTGCCCTGATGTAGCAATCTGCACTAACAAATTGCACCACAAATGGCTCTGCTCCACTACTAAAGTGTTGTATCTTGTAGGTTTTGGCACCGTTTATTTCAAATTGTGTGGCTTCGTGGAAGGGCCGATAGGTATAGCTTTTGCACAGAGCCAACCAATTTGAAGTAAATGGTGCCAAAACAGAATTAAGAACGCCATGCTGATAAGAAATCAATAGTCTCAGACATCTGTCACCACCACATACAGCTGTGTAATTTTTTTAAAAAAACACGTGATGTTTCCTGGTCGGCGTTTCAATCCACTGCCTGATTTTAGGATCACGAGAAGTACTGTGCCCTACATACAGCCATAAGCAGTTTCCGACATTTTCTACTGTTTTTGATGTTGTGAGATATGATGTGTTTTGTCCAGCGTTCGAATATGTTACGAGTTCTATATATTAAAGTGCTTGATAAAACATTAAAGCAAGATATTGATAATTCTTCTGTTAAAGAGTTTTCTCTTGAGTAAAATTCTATATATTTTAACAGTAGTTACATAGCGGGTGGAAGGTTGTTAAAGCTGTACTTCATCAGTCTTGCATAGTCTTGTACCTTCAAACAGAAAGATTTTTTCTAACATGGAACAGATTATGTCTACAAATGAACTGAGTTTCTTTAATGTCCAAACAATTTTCCCTGTCTTAAAAATGTAAATTTGTGTTAGTTGTCAATAGTTTCTATTTCAAAATATTTGTAAATTGTAACAGGTTTTTGATAATACTCCTTCTTAATTAGATTTCACATACTTATTATTAGTGTGTAGTAGAGTAATAATAGACTATTAGATACAGTACTGACAAGATTTTTCTCGACTGCAACCATTTTAAATTTGAATAAACGAAGTGCCCTCCTAGTCTTTATTGTTATTGGCGCATCTGTGTGTTTTGTCTTTCTTAACAATGAGATATCTTCTGTATACACTATAAAGTAAACGCGGGAGGTGGCTCAGTGGTAAAACACTGTTTTGACATTGAAAATGATGGTGGTTGAACTCCCTGTTTTTCTGTTTATTTTCACTTACGTTTAGTTTTTCTTCGATGTCCCTAAACTGCTGATTCCCGTCTTCCCCAACATGTGCTTGTTTTCCGTCTCCAACGACCTCGAGATCGACGATACAAACTCTAATCTTCATTTCTTCCTTCGATAACGAAATTGTCCGTATCTCTAAAAATACGTTTGTTCGTGTTTCTTAAGTATTTCTGCATTAACTGGTATACAATTCTGAGTTCCCAATTCCTCTGATGTCTTGACTCTAAATCTAAACTGTTTGTTAAAAGCAGGTATGTGGAATGTACAATAACAGCAAAACAACAACAACGATTACTAATGCTGATACTGCTCTAAAAATTTCTCCGCAGTATCCTTTCTACTAGGAACTAGGAGGTACGAGAGAGTTACTGTCAGAGTTACTGTCCTTGGAAGTGCCTGGATATAAGGCAGTAAAAGCACTGCCTGTGAAAGCCAAGCTCCCGGAATCGATTCCCAGTCCGCCACATAATTTCAATCCGCCAAGAAGTTTTAATAACAACAGTCGTGAATACTAGAGCAAGGAAATAATAGTTTTGTAACATCTGCTTCACCCAGTTTATATACAACAGAACTAGTGACAGATGCGAGGTCATCCATAATGTCGTGTCGAGAAACTGTAGTTTCCTTTGTGAAACAGGATGCTTGTTAGTGACGCCCACGTTGTGCTGCAGTTTTCCAGACAGTCGCTTTACGCGTTTCCTGCCGTGTTCGCTCGGCCTGAGCGAAGCTACCTCGTTAACGACTTCGTGGGAAGCAACTGGGGATGAGCCTTGGTACTGACCTTCTACGTCCGCTTGCGTTTCAATTCTTTTGTTTTCGCTACCGCTGCGGTTCAACACCGTGTCTACAACTGAAGGGTTATCATTCTAATGGGGTTAAGCGCCAGTTTTGCGTAAACTGTATTTTCCACTTCGTTAGGTAGTATGTGAACAGGGCTCTTACATACTGAAAGGACTATCCCCTAGGAAAGCTGATGTAGGTGCTACGAATGCCAGTAGATAGTGTGAGAGATAACTCTTGTATGCTGTTTTGTCGAAAACTGATATTCTGAGCCAGTGACTGTGTACAAAATATCGGTTGACTCTTACAGAGAAGATAACACCAACCAGCCACATTTTATAATGCTATTTATTTATTTAAATAGCGCCGTTACCGGTTTTGAACCGATAGGTTCATTGTGAGACGGATAGTTCACGTTAAGATATATTTTACAGTAGCTTTCACTTTTTGTTCTTCCAAATGATGAAATTTCCTTGGGGTGGTGGCGCCGTACAAGCAATTGGTTGTAGAGCACCACTTCCCCAAGGAAACTTCATCATTTGGGAAAACAGAAAGTGAAAGCTAATGTAAAATGTTTCTTATCGTGAACAAGCCGTCTGGTGATGAACCTGTCGGTTCGATCCGGTAACGGCGCTATTTAAATAAATAAATAGCATTATAAAACGTGGCTGGTTGCTGTTATCTTCTCTGTAATAATCATCCTACAACTTGTTCAAGCTAAATGAGGTCAGTACAGAATATGTTCCACGAGCTGACTGTACTGGAAATAGAGATGACACACTTTCGCTTGCTCTTGCCTCTTTGTAGACTGTCTCTTGTGGGCTTCATTGGCGGTGCAATGGACAGTGAAAAAAACTGGTAACTCTAAAACGTCGTGTGAGCAAAGGTGAGGAGGCATTTTGTTCCTGATTGTGTTGCAAGGTTTTTAACTTATTTTTGGTGTTCGATGAGAGTGATGTGAGTTCTCTTTTCATTCTGTGGTGTGCGTACTGTAAGACCTTCGGTACACACACCATCAGATTATTTGACTTGTCGCTCTAGGGAAGTAGGCGTGTCAGCAATATGTCTCGCGGTCTTATCGTTGCGTGTTTATCTTCTGCCGTTAGGTCAGACGATAGAAATGCCACTTGAACGCTTAGAGTAGCAGATTGACGGTGACCAACTTTAAACAGAACTGGATTAATTTTCACACACATTTATTAAAATAATAACAAGCGTAAAAATAACTTAACTTGGTTCTGGATGCTATTTACAATTGACAATCTGAAGTTCCTTTCGTCTTCGTACGTTAATCTTATTCTCACATATCTCTAATACTTGACAAAGTGTCTATACATTTCTCTTCATGGCTATGTACAGGAATATGGTAATCTTCTTAAGCGCAGATTGAAACTTGACTACAGACTGGTACAGACAAATGCAGACTAATGCAGACTCACCAATCGAAGGTCTGTACACTCGTTATAATACCTCGTGTGTTCAGGTATCACTGCGCGAGTGTGATCCGCTAGGACAAAAGGTTCTACGTTAGCAGCAATTTCATTGGCTGCGTTACATATTAATACGCGGATCGGCGGAAGCAGAATTTGGTCCGTCTCCAAGACAGCGCCATCTCGTAGTGCGGAGACGGACGAGCGCTGCGCCTGCGCTGTTGTGCTTAGGGGGGCGCGCTCTAGTGGGAAAGTTGTGTACGCGCTGACTACGCGGAACTATGTACACAACACATTCGATAAGTCATACATCACTCTTGTTCACTAGATATTTTTTCAGATAGATGTCTTTCACAGTCGATATGTTACGGAAGTGTCTTGCTCCAGTAAAAATGCCTAGCTGCTCTGTCGTTGTGGACTGGAAATTGGATTCATGTGACCATACCCACCTGGCTTCAGAGACAATCTGGCTGCGCTTGTTCTGCCATTCTGAACATAGCTGTAGCTACTAAGACAAGTATTACGAATACTTACTTCCATATCGATTGCTTATACTCACTTTGCTTGTCTTCTTTGATATTTATTTGTTGTTTTAAATTTGCTGCTGGGATTTACTTATTTTTATATAGTTTATGCTATTGAAGAGATGAATACAGTAAGTAGGTTAAAATGATACAGATTGCAGTAGTTATTTGGAGATGAAGAGGCTCGTACCAGATAGAGTAGTGTGGAGAGCTGCATCAAACTATTCTTCGGACTCAAGATCACGTGAATAATAACAACAACACTGGAATGGCCAATATTCTGCCACACGGGCTAGACGTGTTCTCGCGGCTCACTCCCATTAGTTTAAGTTAGCTTAAGTAGTATGTAAGCCTAGGGATCGAGGACCTCAGCAGTTTGGTCCCATAGGACTTCTCCACAAATTTCCAAAATTTCCAAATTGCCATGATTTTCACGGTTAAATTGTATACTGTTCCTTGCCCATTACGTTAGTTATAAAAAACGAGTGTTTCTGTAAAGCAAATACGCGGTAGAAGGTAGACTATCTAAACAGGGGTAACTGCTGCCCAATTACCCCTAAATATGAGCCCATATTTAAAGTGCGAAAGAAAGTAGGCATAAGAAAACTCTTCATTGTTTTCTCACGTGGCATCCATATTTTAACTAACATAGGAGCTGGCGCTATTTATATTTTCCATCACAAACTCAGTGACAGAGTTAATAAGTAAGCTCAGTTAGACGTCTAGTCATGGAACTGGATCTCAGATTGGCGTTATATAGCAAGCTATTAAAAGTGAATTCATCCTTTGTAAATTAGGAACCACTGTAAATGGAAAACAGTTGTTTATATGCTACACTTTCTTCTGTTAAATTTTTTTTAATTGTATTACTCTCTGTGGACACTGTAGTGTACTGTGGCAAAAGGAAACAACCAGTATTATCAAAGGAATACTGAATACGTGACTAAATCATACAGGCCACTCTTTTAATTGTATTATCGTTGTACGCTAAAAAGATGCCTTATTCCAACAGTAAACAAAAGTTAGGTGCCTCATTATCGCAAAGACGTGATCAATATAGACATGTGTCACACACGATAGACTTCGCTTTTAGCCTGAATAACTCATAATAGCTCTTGTTATGGCGTAAAGTGATGCGCCGGCACGCCAGTCGGGAACGATAGAGCAGAGAGGGCTCAGAAGAAGACGTCTGCCAATTGCACTCTGACCGACCTCTCTCCAGGACGACAACGCGACAGCAGCGGCCTCTACGCGAAGAGACTGATCACAGCCCAGTCGAACAGCAGCTTGAAGACTAGCGAATTGAAGAGCAACTTCAAGATCAGGCACTTGTATAGCAGCGACTCAGGAATCGCTTATACTGAAGAAGCTTCATTATTTTGTATGTCGCCCTTTGCTTGCGACACTTCTGTGTACTAGTCAAAGTTAAGTATTGTCGTTTAGTTTTTTGTAATAAAACTCATTAATAGGATTTGTCTGAATTTTGTCTAGTGATCCGAGAAAGCAGGTTTCCTAGACATCCCACATTCGACGACTAGGCAGGATTTAACAGTCTTAACTTAGTTGGGACGAAGATGTCAATTAACTACCTTTACCAGTGATACAGACACATAGAAAAATATGGGAGTTTCGTTCACACACCAAGCGCTGACAGAAAAGGGTTTATGAAGTGTGAAGAATGTTTACTTGGTTTAGGTAAACAATTATACAACATTAACGTAATGTATCGGCATAGAGTAATAATTACACTTAAAATATTAAAAGCAGTGGCTCATTTTTTTGCATGTTACTATCCCTTGCTGTAGGGGCTGTAATTTTGATATTTTTTTCTAAACCAGCAAGGTAAAACAGAGGCCACTACTTCCGCCACGTCAAATGGATTTAGTGCTCACGTACTCACACTGAGCTGTGAACACTTCCCTGTTTATTAATGGGGAATAATTGAAAATCGTTATTACTATTATCGGTACCATGCGTGCAATGGTCGTGCCAGGCGCGATATTGAATCTTTATCCTATCACTGAAGGCGAGAGATCTGCACGACCTTGTAGCAACCGTTATCGTGAGAATACTTCTGCATTATTCTACTGTGACATTAAGGGTGGTTTCACGTAATGAAAGGGAGAATATAAAGATTAAAGATTTATTTATCAGTTGAATATTGAACAATTATACAATCCAATGGGGGATGGGGGAAGAAAGAATTGAGTTCAGCAGCCTGCCCCAACGTACGTTCATTATAAGCCACGATGGCAGTAGAAAAGGAATTTTAGGAAAGATCGCCGTATTATCAAATGGAGTTCAATTTACTAAAGGAAGGGGTTGCCGGCATGCAACGACCACCACCATGAATCAGCCAAAGACTAAGAAAGTTGCGACTGGGGCTGAATCACTAGGTAGCCTCCTGTACTAACCAGCAAGACACGAAACTATTCGTACAGGCGATACTAGATAACTTTGGCTCGCGGTCCGACTACGTTAACGAAACATGAAGGGGCGCCAGACACTCACCACGTGGCATAGGAAAAAGGGCACAAGTTTTCAAGCTAGACCTAAATTCTGAGTCAAATTTTGCACGGGAGAACTGAAAGAGCTACTGCCAGACGAAGCGGAAAAGTGAGCATGAAAGTATACACTTTAGTGCCGAACTGCAAGCTACTGTGACTAACCAGCACATCGCGCACGTTATACCCAACTGTACACGGAAAATCTACAGTCTTATAATCCGTAAAAATTACGTAAACCATAATTTAAGGAACGCACATCAGTAAAATGACCTACAAGGTTCCCTCTGGGCCGCAGGGTGCGAAGCTACAGCGCACGTCGGCGCTCATGCTTGCCGAAACTTCATCTTCTGGAAGCAGCACCTCCAGCCTCAGACACGGTCACACCAGAACTGCCCACTGGCCTTTTGTCCACTATCCACCTGCGGTGGGCGCGCAGCTGAACTGGCCAACCAGAGGGCCGGAATCTCACAGGGAGGCGACCTCGCGACGTTAAAATCGAGCAGAAATAGCAGTTACAAGGTTGGTAAGCCAAGTTGGAGAACTGAGAACAGGAGAAACTTTGGCCACTACTGAACGTTCAAACGACACCACGTGCTATATTGGCGATCGGAAAAAGGATGGGAAACTGGAAGCCGTCAAGGCTGCTAGGAAGACTGCTGCCCTCGCCCATAAATAAAGAAAATTCTTAGCGCCAAGCTCCTCTCACAGATCAGTGTGAGACAAACTGTAAACATCGTCAAATAAATTAGGCAACCCATAGAAATTATTAACAGTGCCTGAATTGTTATATTACCGAATACCAGAATGATGGGATTAGAAAAATGAAATACGAGTACTGAATGGTGAATGAAGTGCACGTCCTCATTATCTCTAATAAAGTAATTAAAGTAATCCCCTGGAGTGCCAGCAGCGTTCTTATGGTCTTGAATTAATTTTGCGAGAAGCTTCAGTAGCGTAATACACTTCTCAGTATTCAGTGCACAGTAACCAATAACGATTAACTTGCCCGCATACGTTACAACAAATGTTGACAACGGTTTAAACTTGCATCTGCTTCTACGATGGGGTCGCAAGCTTCTGTTACAAGACTGGCAATCACACTCTTTCTTTCTACCAGGTGAAAGTTCTTAAGCACAACTGAACTGTAATTAGCACCATATTTTTCGCTTTAATAGCAGCCAGCCATCTTACACGGGAAACTCCCCGTTGCAAAATGGCTCTGAGCTCTATGCGACTTAACTTCTGAGGTCATCAATCCCCTAGAAGTTAGAAATACTTAAACCTAACTAACCTAAGGACACCACACATATCCACTCCCGAGGCAGGATTAGAACCTGCGACCGTAGCGGTCACGCGGTTCCAGACTGTAGCGCCTAGAACCGCTCGGCCACCACGGCCGGCACCCCCCGTTGTACCCCTCTTATATTTAGTGGTAAAATGGTCCAGTATAGCCCGTCAAAAACTCAACACAAATCAAACATGAAAACAGGAAGAAGGTGTAATAAACTGCTAAAAAATAAGCAAAAGAGAAACTGTGTTTTTTTTCAGAAAATTATGAAATTTCCGTCCGGTCATTGACGTGTCTGTCCTCATTCTCTAGTCTTGTCTATTGTCATACTCTGCACTGATTATGGAATGAATCTATATCTACATCTGCATGGATACTCTGCAAATCACATTTAAGTGCCTGACAGAGCGTTCATCGAACCACCTTTACAATTCTCAATTATTCCAATCTCGTATAGCACGCGGAAAGAATGAACACCTATAACTTTCCGTGCTTGCTCTGACTTCCGTTATTTTATTGTGGTGATCGTTCCTCCCTATGTAGGTCGGTGTCAACAAAATATTTTCGCATTCGGAGGAGAAAGTTGGTGATTGGAATTTCGTGATAAGATTCCGTCGCAACGAAAAACGCCTTTCTTTTAACGATTTCCAGGCCAAATCCTGTATCATTTCTGTGACACCCTCTCCCATATTTCGCAATAATACAAAACGTGCTGCCTTTCTTTGAACTTTTTCGATGTACTCCGTCAGTCCTATCTGGTAAGGATCCCACAACGCGCAGCAGTATTCTAAAATAGGACGGACAAGCGTAGTGTAGGCAGTCTCCTTAGTAGGTCTGTTACATTTTCTAAGTGTCCTGCCAATAAAACGCAGTCTTTGGTTAGCCTTCTCCACAACATTTTCTATGTGTTACTTCCAATGCAAGTTGTTCGTAATTGTAATACTTAGGTATTTAGTTGAATTTACGGATTTTAGATTAGACTGATTTATCGTGTAACCGAAGTTTAACGAGTTCCTTTTAGCACTCATGTGGATAACCTCACACTTTTCGTTATTTACGGTCAACTGCCACTTTTCGCACCATTCAGATATTTTTTCTAAATCGTTTTGCAGTTTGTTTTGATCTTCTGACGACTTTATAAGTCGATAAACGACAGCGTCATCTGCAAACAACCGAAGATGGCTGCTCAGATTGTCCCCCAAATCGTTTATATAGATAAGGAACAGCAAAGGGCCTATAACACTACCTTGGGGAACGCCAGAAATCACTTCTGTTTTACTCGATGACTTTCTGTCAGTTACTACGAGAACTGTGACCTCTCTGACAGGAAATCACAAATCCAGTCACATAACTGAGACGATATTCCATAAGCACGCAATTTCACTTCGAGTCGCTTGTGTGGTACAGTGTCAAAAGCCTTCCGGAAATCCAGAAATACGGAATCGATCTGAAATCCCTTGTCAATAGCACTCAACACTTCATGTGAATAAAGAGCTAGTTGTGTTTCACAGGAACGACATTTTCTAAACCCATGTTGACTATGTGTCAATAGACAGTTTTCTTCGAGGTAATTCATAATGTTCGAACACAGTATATGTTCTAAAATCCTGCTACATATCGACGTTAACGATATGGGTCTGTAATGTAGTGGATTGCTCATACTACCTTTGTTGAATATTGGTGTGACGATGCGGTGTGATGACGCGATAAGAATATATTACCGTCGCAAGTAAGTGTGATGAAATGAAAACAATAAATCATCGGGCGTGAACTACGTTACAACAAAGGAATTCAAGAATTAAAACTTAAAAGACGGAGCAGAAGAGTCTTAAGATGTAATACTTATGTAGAAGAAATAGAAGGTACGTACGTCTGGAGGTCTCTTCGTTATACCTCGCTGTTGCAAACGGACGTTACACTATCACCACACAGACACAAATTTGAATACAGCGAAGTGACACGTCAGTGCCCGGAAAGAAAGTTCATAATTTTGTGAATATATGTGGGGCACGAAGAAAGTTTGAACAGGGATCCCCTTTCTCGCAGTCCAACAACGTGACCACATAACCACGAAGCCACGGCTACAGTGGATCGCTCGATGTTGCACTTCTCGAGCTTGGACCGTTCACTGTTTTTATTTTGCTTCTTTTTTTCACAGTTCAGCTCACCTTCTTGTTTTCATGCTTGTTCTGTGTACAGCTGCGGACTATCCACTGGGCTGTCATACCACTAAATCGGAGGGACGGGGGTGCGATGAGGAGTTTCCCTCGTTAGTATACTCACCAATTTGTTTAGTGCATACGGATACCTGAGAGACAAAAATAAAGAAAAAAACGCATTTTATGGCTACCAATATACAGCCATATTCCGCTCGAGCATGGGGCTCGACGTCAGCTGTTGATCTGTCGTTGCAACCAGGCTTTTACAGCAGCTAGTCACGCGATGCCGGTCTCTGGTCCGAAACGTCAACGCATCCAGGCGTTTTACTGGCGCGAGACACCTCCGGTCTGTTACACCATAGAGGTTCTGAGTCCAAGCAGTGTGATCTTTGGTTGTCGGTAGTACTGTCGTTGCCTGTGTAGCATTAGAGGGCTTAGCATTTAAGAGGGCTTGGAGATGGTCACACTGCTGAGCGGTCTGGGGATAATTAGCAGGACACAGAGATGCAAACGCGGAAGATGTTTATTTTTGGAAATATGGTGTTATAAGACTGATTTTAGAAGTGTTCAGATATTCAAGTAGTGTTGTCGCTGCATTGCTTGCTCGCACGTAATTTGTGACGAGTTTGAGAAATGTAAATGTTCAGTGTGATTCTTTCCTTTATTGGTTCCGGTCGGTTAGTTTGATTGTTGAGACGAGATCAGACAAAATTATCTTCTCACATGGCTTGGACGCAGAGTTGTAGATCCACCTCGCCTTTACCATTTCGTTAGCAAATTGCATGAAAGAATTATATTTTTTTTTTTATATATGAAGTGAATTTTGTAAAAACTGTCGTAATTGATAAAAGTCAGTTTCATGAAACAGTTTTTAACGGTTAGTCTCTTCTATTTAATTCATTAAGTTCAGTTTCTCCCACGGTTTAGATACTAAAATTTTATTTTGTAATCGTGTGTTACTGCGTTGTACATAGTGGAACATAGTTGTTCGAAGCATAAAGTATGATGTGCTTAAATTAGCTGCTATTCCTTGCGTTGCCGTTGGGCGAAGTTTCCTGCTGTGCTGCATTTTAACATTCACCACTTTCGAGCAGTACCGAGTTTTCGTTGCCACAAGGTAAATCACGAAAGTTTGTTTGAGCCAGTTTAACATCACTGTTAGGACATAAGATCATTTACAGTCAAGTACTGGATTTCAAAATTATCGCGTGGATCAATACATTTCTTTTGTCCATCATTCTTACTGTTACAGTGCAGTGTTACATTTGGAGCATGGATCATTCAAAACTTGGAGTTTTACTTAGTCAGTTTGGATACTAGTCAGTTTGGATGTGTAAATTTGCATGGCGTTTTAACATAAGTATTTTGGTCATTTATTCTTTCGAAATTCGGTTTTGAATTTTATGGAGGAATTTTACTCTGGCATTTTTGTGTGTCGGAAGTGCAAGACAGGTACTGTGGGTTAACACATTGTAGCACTGGTACTGCACTGCACAGTATAGAACTTCACGTGAGATCTCCTTTAGTATGTAGTTTAAAGTTTTATAATTAATTTTGGTAAGACTTAATTGGGATACAGCTACAAAGTTATCGTTGGATTTGGCGACTCATTTCATCAGATAGCGTTTATGTAAGCATACGACTTGCATTCTGCAGTTAATAGAACGTTGTCAGTGCAATACATGCACACACGGAAGTAAAGAATGGGAGAACAGTATACAAAACAAAACAAGCAAAACAGTTACATTGTAATGAACACTTGCCGCGCGCGATTAGCGCTCGCAATCATGGACTGTGCGGCTGGTCCCGGCGGAGGTTCGAGTCCTCCCTCGACTATGGGTGTGTGTGTGTTTGTTCTAAGGATAATTTAGGTTAAGTAGTGTGTAAGATTAGGGACTGATGACCTTAGCAGTTAAGTCCCATAGGATTTCACACACACTTTTAATGAACACTATAGCAACAGCTCGCAGTAAGCAACCATTTAAAGTTGTTCAGATAAGAGACAGTTATTTTATACACCTTCAGCAAGCAGCTGATATGATCATTAACACAACTAAGGTTAATATAAGGTCTGCCTCATGGATTAAAACCACCGAATCTGGGGTGATTCAGGTAAAAAGGACATTTGGTGAAGTAGAAGGATGGGAAATGATGAATTGATAATAGTTTTGAAAAAGTGTGGCGATGTGACGATATCAGAACCACAGCAGTCAGTAAAATGGAAATGGGCGTTTGGCGTCATTGGCCGGGAGGTCCCTTGCGGGGCAGGTCCGGCCGCCTTGGTGCAGGTCTTATTACATTCGACGTCACATTGGGCGACCTGCGCGCCGTATGGGAATGAAATGATGATGAAGAATATAAGGTAGCAGATTTTGCACCTTACATGATGCTAAATCAGTACTAATACACCGAATACACAGAGATAGCCATTTAACAAAACAAGATAATTGGCCCACCTGTAGGAGAGAATGGACACGGAAAAGGAAATTGTGTGTGTCATGTCAAACTAACGAGATGGCCGCAGAGGCTGGAACACGGGTGGCCCCTTTGTCGGCTGGCACTTCAGGTCACCAAAGACGTTGGGAGAGGCTGGGCCATCACAACAAGAAGTGACAAGGAGGTGTATGCGAAAGAGAGAAAGACGATTTCGTGCCACTGTGGAAAATTTTGCGGAAGACTGTGACGGGATCGGCGCAGAGCGCGTAGAGTTTGGCGGCAACAGTAACCGCGGCAGAATTCTGTGTCGTGGTTGGGTACAAACGCGCACTGATACATGGAAGTCTGTGTCGTGATTGGCTACCAACGCGCACAGATCCATGCGGCGAAGAACGGCTAGGTTTGCAAAAATCTGAATGAGGACTCTGGGATCGGCACTGGACCGGAACAGTCGCGGTGTCTGCCTCCCCTGCTTGGAGAGCGTGGAGAGAAGTAGGTTGGAGAAATTACCGGCACTGAGTCCAGTGATTACTCTCCAAGTCAGAATAGTGTAGAGCATATGACTCCACACACGTAGCATTATCTGTTCCTCTGAGAAGAGAAACAGGTTTGTACTAACTTGTGGTGTTCATATGCAATTTGAAGTGTACCTTTGCTGCCGCGCACTTGAGTCGACCAACTACTCTTGGCATATGTGCAAGTAGCTTGAGTATTGACTCGTGACGAACTCCGCAATTGAACCCTTACGTACAGGAGTTTACGGACGCAAATCACGTCTACCTTTGAGATTAAAGCCAAGCTCGCTCACGGGAAAGGCGGCATCACGATTCTGGCTGGGCCGACCGTCGTAATCATCACGGAGAATTACAGTGATATTAGCAGCCGAAGTAGGGCACTGTAATTCTAAATGAGTTCGTATTCCACTAGCTCTTTGACTGGCGCTCTCTGAGTCTGTGTCCGTTCAGGCAGAACTTCACTAGTGTCACTTGCGGGCTCAGTGTTGACTTAAGGAGTTAGGGAAAGGGCATACATTGTGCCAATGATAGGCTAGTTAGGTTAGCGAGGGTATTGAATTGTCATGTTATGCTAGAAATATTGCTCATCCTGTTTTATGAATAAATCTTAATTTGGTATCACATGCTAATCACCGTATTATTGATTTCGTAGCTAGCAATCACCATAGTTTTGTTTAATAATTAGAGTGTAATGATAATTTCGATGCAAACAATAATGGGGCATAACCGCGCGTTTAAACAGAGCCAAGTTAAGTCAGCTAGCAGCTCAAGGTCGACTAAGACTACCAGTAGATATTTTTCAATATATCGATAACTGTACGTTGCAAGACAGCACAACACCCAGTCCCTGAGCCGAGAAAATCCCCGACCCAGTCGGGAAGCGAACCCGGGCCCTTAGGATGGCAATCCGTCACGCTAACCACTCAGCTATCGGGGCGGACATAGCATTCGGTGAGGTCGCTGGAGCACAAGGATTGTGTTCATAGCAGAAAGAGAGCTCAAAAGTTTGATGGACTACCTGCCTGGGTTGCAAAAACAGTCTTACTATGAAGCGTGCCAAGACTGAACAGTACAAATATTGCTAGATGTAGAAATATTACAAATCTTCATTGGTGGACTTAGTCTATTCATCATTTCAGTGCAAATTTATTTTGAAAACTCAGTATTTATTTGTTCCTTTGGGATCATGCCAAGTGATAACTTGTTTTCTTAAAGTCAATAACCAAATGTTAATGTGGAGTCAGTGAATATTTATGTTCTTGTTATTAAAGTTTACTCTGAACAACCTATGAAGTAAGGTGTGTTACTTAGCCCCTTTAGCATGATAATCCTTCAGTTAGGTTGCCACAAGGTGATAATTCTGACACTCCTTCTGGATGGAATAGTTCGTTCTATACTCCCCCCAAAACGACGATTTGAGTGACAATAAATCACATGACGACCTGTTGTCTTTTATTCTGGTGTTTCTCCTATTCAGTGTGATGTCTATCCTCTTTCCCTCGTCATGTTTCTGGAAACTGGTTATCCTTTCCGTATTTCTAAATACTTTGTCTTACTGAAACTTCACAGATCTCACAGTGAACAGCTGACATATACGAACTGGTATTGTGCCTAGCCAATTACGCAGCCAGTCCCGCTGCTACATGCCTTTATTTCATTCGAAATACCACTGCGCCGACGCTTCTATTGGGCTTTATCACAGAGCCATATGTAGCTCTGTAACTGGTATATTTGGTTTTTATTTGAAATTCACTCTGTTCGAATTCTTTCCTTTTTAATGCTTTACATTTTCACAATACATTGAAAGATAAAACTGACCTCAACTCGGAGATTAGTTCAAAGCCCACATTGCTTTAAAACTCTAATGCTATTGGAAGTGGTATAGTATACCCTCGCCCTGTTCTGACCTGTCGACTGACTTACACAAGCCAGTTACAAGGTATCCAACAGTAACTTCCTTGGCAAAATGGTTCAAATGGCTCTAAGGACTATGGGACTTAACATCTGAGGTCTCAGTCCCGTAGACCTAGAACTACTTAAACCTAACTAACCTAAGGACATCACATACATCCATGCCCGATGCAGGATTCGAACCTGCGTCCGCAGCAGCAGCGCGGTTCCGGACTGAAGCGCCTAGAACCGCTCGTCCACAGAGGCCGGCCTTCCTTGGCACTTTTGACATGTTACACTCACTTCTAAAGGTACAGAAGCGATAAATAAATGTGTGATTAATGTAGAAATACTAAATAAATGTAGAATATTTCAAAGTCAATATGCTATATTATGTATATTTAAAGTTCTTCTATCGATGCATTTATGTACTTGTACTGACACCAATTTATCTTATGAATATCATAAATCTAGGTTTAATGTTCATAAAACACGTGCTGAAATACACATACAGTACAGAGATAAAAATATGATATCATAAAAAACTAAACACCGTATGGATTACAACTTGGTATTACCGACTACCGGTTTCAGTCTGATTAAGATTTGAACAGAAAAAATGCAACAAAAATTTTAAAAAATTACAAAAGAGTGGCATTACGTACACTACACTCAAATGCTGTACAAATAACAAAACATGTCATCTTCAACCTTTGTTAGACGTCCCAAAGTAATAATTATCAACAAAAAGTGTTGTAGACCAACACACATCTGGCACCGCAAAGTGCAGTTCGTGCATAGTTGTGTAAAAATAACGTAAAGTTCATCAATGTGATGAGGAAAAAATTTCGTATAGTCACTTGAAATGTGCATAAGTCACAGATGAGTACATTAAAACTGTATAAAAGAGAATCCTCCATCATAAAACAAAATCAAATAATTAATAAAAATTAAAAATTGGAAGACACGTTAATGTAATACATTTTAGAGTGTATGATGCGTCAAACAATATAGAAAAAGAAAAAAATGTTATAAGCAGGCTCACAGTAAATTGTGAATCATAGTTTTTCGTTCTTCATTATGTATTTTAGAAGACAATGAAAAATTAATAGACACGTCCCATTTGCATAGCTTGGATCCTCCATCTGTTAAATTAAAACTTTAAGAATTTGATTGAATTTCAATAAGTGAAAATAAAAGTACACTTAGAATTCTTACAGTCGCGTAAACAATGGGAGAAAAAGGAAGAAAAGAAAAAGGAATATAGCTACAAAAACAGCAATACGTATTAACGACGATATTAGGTGACAGAAGTTAGAAAAATAGAGTGGCCACTTGAGTGAGTGATGAGGGATGCATTAGTGGGTTTAGGCAAGTCACAGGCTGCAGTCTGAGCCAACCAGCTTCCACCATGGACAACGAACATGATATACACATTCATGTTCGCGGAACGAGAAGGGACATCAACCATTGTACTCCAGAGGAACACGTCATCGTAAACATTAAAGTAAGCGTTACAGAAAAATTCATTCTGTTCGTTAAAATTGTCGACAGGTTCCTTTCTTTGGCAGTATAAATTTCAAATTCTTCAAGCACGTCAAGATACAGACCGCTATTTGCTTTATGCAGTCTCCATGCTATTGTCAGCACTAGAGATTTGATGGTTATGTGTTGTCAAATATGCACATAGTGCATACTTTGGATAAGCGTGTGTTCATTGAAGCAAATTCCAAATGTTCGGCCCTTACGTCCAATATAGTCATTTTGGCAGTCACCACATGTTATATTATAAACACCTGTGTTATGACGAACCCTGTGTCCCAACGTATTTCGGTTCTTAAGGCAACTTATAGGTTACGTTTACACAGGAAATTTCCTGTTTTATAAGAGGTTCGCCACGGTACGTCATGCTGAGAAAAACACATTTCTTTCTTAATTAAGGTCCGTGTTGTTTGCGCTTTAATGCGTACACGTGCAACGGTAGAGCTGCGGTAGCCATTTTGCTTCTGAAGTTTGCTTAAAGCTTTCAATTTCGTTATCTATTTCGTCTCGTAATAAATGCAGTCGCGTCACTTCTACACGATAGTGAGTGAAAACATACTTTCTTGTATCGTTTAGGAGGCCATGATTTCGCATGGTTAATAGTATCAGTGCACGACTGCTACCATTAGCTTCTGAAATGGTTAAGTAAAGGAATAGAGGATACCATGTTTCGCTGTTTCTGTAGTAAATTGAATTTATGATGCATGGTACACATTTCCTTAGCTAGCTGCTTGATGTTTTCCTCACTCCCATGAATTAAAATTATTGCGTCATCGACGTATCTCTTACAGTATAGCACGTGATTTTCAACCAACGGTTGTTTTCGGAAACAAACCAAATCCTCAACAGGCAGGTGTATCGTGCAATTAAACACTAAAAAAATGAAAGGAAAATGGCAGCTCCAGAAATTCCTCATTTTTACTTTCTGTACATACTATAGCATTTGTACGCATGGTCCAAGTTTCATAGAGCCATGTTACTTGACAGTGACACATCATGCAAAAGATACATTCGTCCTAACGTTTTGCACACCAGTGAAGAGCAATGAGATCTGAAACCTGACTGAGTGAAAATATTCATCAAGGGGTCAACCGTTACAATTTTATTAGATATAATAGTGGAAATGGGTACGAAGGAATCACAGTAGTCGTAGGTAAAAAGGTAGTATACAGGGTGACAGTTACTGAACTATATGAAATAAAATCGCCGTAACGTCTGTACAGTTTGCATTAGGACTTTCAAACTGCTCGGTTGGCCGCGAGGCATTATGGGAATTGTATGGTTTGAGCGACGAAGCCCACTTTCATTCGTATGGGTTCGTCAATAAGCAAAATTGACGCATTTGGGGGACTGAGAATCCGCGTTTCGCGATTGAGAAGTATCTTCACCCTCGACGGGTGACTTTGCAGCGTCCAGTCACGGAATAATCGGTGCGATATTCCTTTATGGCACAGTGACTACTGAATGGTACGTGAAGGTTTTGGAAGATGATTTCATCCCCATTATCCAAACTGACTCTGATTTCGACAAGATTTGGTACATGCAAGACGGAGCTCGACCCAGTCCTTGCAGAAGAGTGTTTGATGTTCAGGAGGAGCACTTTGGGGACCCCATTCTGGCTCTGGGGTACCAAGAGGCCAGTGGCATAGGCCTCGATTGGCCGCCATATTCTCCGGATCTGAATGCATGTGACTCCTATATTAAAGACAAGGTGTACAGCAATAACCGCTAAACCATTGCTGAGGTGAAAACAGCCCTTCAGGAGGTCATCGACAGCTTCGATGTTCCGGCGCTTCAGCAGGTCGTGAAGAATTTCGCTATTCGCCTGCGCCACAAGCACACCGAACATGTCATAACCTAAATCTGAGCTATCTGCATTTCTGTAGTGACGTTTACATGTTGAATAAACTGTGTCCACTCCGTTGTTTGCAACTAATTTACGTTTTTTCATACAGTTCAATAATTGTCACCCTATACATTCCTCATAATGTACAGGGAAATAATAAATGCATAAACATTGGGATGCCTACCTTCTACAAGGCTCTCTCAAATACTTGGTGGACCCGTGTGATAATCCCTCCCATCGGTACGTACAGATTCACGTAACTGTCTGTAGCCAGCGATAGTCGTTACATTCGCTACACTTATTGCCCCGATAAAATTGCTTATTGGTTCTAACGTGAAACTTTCTTTCAAGGCTCTGGCAGAATCAGGAGAAAACCTGTTACTCTACTTAACTGGTGAATTATCCTTGGATTATACAATTTGGTGTGTCCATCCGAGTAACCAAATTTGATTAAATCAGTTTTAAATTAAAGTTTTCTTTAGTATTCCCTTTTTGAAACTAGACCCAGCAGTGTCAAGCTGGAGCGCCTCATCAGCCCTGTCAGCCCAGTTTCGTGTAACAGCACAAACTTCTGCATAAGACAGCAATCTGTTTCATTTTCAGAACAGATAAATCATAAGTTATAAATACTGTAATTACTCCTAAATTACTTGCCAGATCTTGAAGAGTGAAACGGTATTGTATTCGAATTTATCAGAACTACGGTAGCAACAGTGCAAATTACTGTACTCCTATTTGAAAAACCGATATTTCAGTAATTACTATAGTTATGAGAAAAGGAAAACCGATATTTCAGTAATTACTATAGTTATGAGAAAAGGTTATAAATCATTTACTGGTGACTTTTTCACAATTAATTTGAGTCGAAACAGATTTACGATATCTTAAACAGTCTAGGAAACAATTGAGGTGAACTGTGTAGCTGAATCAGCCTGTTTGTAGGAGTAGAATGTAGCTGGGAGGCACCGGTTATTATACACTGACGATACAACTCGTGCGGGGACAGTGTAAGAATGCGCATTTCAGTGGTGACATACTCTTTGCTAGTGTTTTCGTGTGTTCATTTCAATTAACTGACAAACAGTTTTCACATTAAGAGCTTTTTTTTTACCTTTTGTGTAGCTATAATCTGTACGTAATTTGATAGCGTCATTTTACTTCGTTAATCTAACACTTCATCTCTGAAGGTTTCGATGCCGACGATGCATTTACGTTTCACATTCGACTCACAAAGATACAATATTTATGCTCTGGCAAATAAAATTTTCGCCTTCCTAGATTGAAACGCAAGTTTCGTTCGAAGATTAATTTGTCTCGGATTATTGTGGTTTCCAAACAACTGCCAACCACAGATTAGTAAGCGCTACACATAAATTCCGAAATTCCTTCGGAGATACGAATAGTATTTGTTAAAAGCACGGCTCGAATTAGGGAGTTCATTTGTGAGGATGCTTCTGAGAGCTTTGTGAACTTTCTGATCCTTCAGTGGACACCTCTTTCTACTTCATTGGAAGTATATTCAGAGACATTCTTAAAATTAATGTCTTAGGTTATTTTAATTTTAACACTATCACTGTAATGCAATGGCCGGCCGAAGTGGCCGTGCGGTTCTCGGCGCTACAGTCTGGAGCCGAGGGACCGCTACGGTCGCAGGTTCGAATCCTGCCTCGGGGATGGATGTGTGTGATGTCCTTAGGTTAGTTAGGTTTAATTAGTTTTAAGGTCTAGGCGACTGATAACCTCAGAAGTTAAGTCGCATGGTGCTCAGATCCATTTGAACCATTTTTTTGTAATGCAATAATTTAGAGTAATATGTTTAATTTCATTGTATTCCACTTAATGAAAATTTTCGTCTTGACTACATTCCACTTCCTGGAGACCCATGTGATATGGGTAATGTATCTAACGATCCGTAATTGCCTGCTACGCTGGATTATTGCTCGGCGTTTGAGTTACGCGTCCATTGTGAGACCGTGGCGGAGCAGCGATGCACGTGTAGCCTCGCTATTGTGGGATCACGCCTACAGCCCGCGGCGGATGCCAAGAGCAGCGTGGCCGCGGCCAGTTACTCAGCAGCAGGCGCCGTCGTCGTACAATATCCGTAGCCTAGTGGAACTAGGCAATTAACCCTGAAAAGAATTTTACTAACTACGACGTCAAACTGATCTCTGCAATAAGAAAAAGTATACTTCATCCCATTTCATAAGAAAGGCTAAAAGCGATTGCAACAAGTATAAGGCCGTTAGCATTACTGCATCAGCGGGAAGGCTGTACGGTCGAATGTCTGGGGAATGAAACTATGACAGGCGAAGACGAGAGTGGCTACACCGCAGGCCCTTCCTATGTAGATAAATTTGCTATAAAAAAGGCGACTGAGAAAAGAAGAACCAGGGAGGAAACAATGATTACTATAGACTTACAAAAAGCATATGACACCGTATCGATAAATGATCTACAGTGCTGTGCAAAACGTAGTACGAGATAGATAAAGTTACGTAACATGTTAATTGCTAGCTGCAGATGAATGATAGTGCGGAAGCGTGTTGTCGAAAATCTACCAGTCTTGCACGGCAAGTTAGACGTCACATGGCATGTGGACAAGGAGAGTTGGCTGCTTTCCGTAAACAGCTGGAAGCTGCGTTGGCTAGCTTCTAGCTAATGCTCAAAGTTTCGGTGACGTCGGGGCGCCAGCGACGAGACCTGCGACACGTTTGGTGCCACTAGAATCCCCTGGTGACCCGGACATCGCTGCGACTTCTGATATGCAATAACTGACCGATCCATCCTCACTCCAGAGTGGTTGGCAGACAATGGTGGGTTCGCGTGTCACTCGGCGGAAGGCGAAAGAGGGAGCAGGCCGTGCGGCTGCCTCCCTACGTCTTAGCAAGTGCAAGGGGTTACCCAGTGTTGATGGTAACTCTGAGGCAGCACGGGATGTCTCTCCTGTTAGGCCAGCGGTCGATTTTCCTGCCCAGTCCGGACAAGTACAGAGGGTGAGTATGCTTGGAGGTCCAACGTTAGGCGGGTGATGGAGCCCCTCACGGAGATAGTAGGCAAGGCGGGAAAGAATACCAGTGTGCATTCGGTATGTTTGCAGGGAGTTCTCATCCGTGATGTGGAGGAGGCCCTGCCGGCTGCTATCGAGGGTACTGTGTGCAACTGACAGCATATAGTGGCACATGTCGCCAAGAATGACGCCCGCCGCTTGAATCCAGAGTGAATCCTCTGCTCCTTTCGGCGGATGACTGATCTGGTGAAGGCAACTAGCACTGCACTCGGGGCGCAGGCTAACCCGTCTATTTGTAGCATTATATGCAGAGTTGATCGCGGTTCTCCGGTTTGGAGCACAGTGGAATGTGTAAACCAGAGGCTCAGACGTCTCTGCGACGGTACTAGATGCGAACTTCTCGTCCTCCGCTATCGGGTGCAAAATTATAGGGTTCCCCTTAATAGGTCAGGCGTGCACTACCCGCAGGAAGCGGCTACTAGGGTAGCGGAGTACGTGTGGCGTGCACATGGGGCTTTTTTAGGTTAGAGAACCCCTCCCTTTGGATCAAAAACGATTTGCCTATTAAATCAGCCACAGTGACCTCAGAGAATCTTGGTGCTCTTAGATCAGAGATAGAAAAGATTAATATGATTTTAGTAAACTGGAGGAGCATCCAAGGAAAGGTCCCAGAATTAGTATCGCTTACTGAAGGTTATAATGCACAGATAGTATTGGGAACAGAAAGCTGGTTGAAATCAGACGTCATTGAAATCGAAATCCTAAGTTCAAATTGGGATGTTTATCGTGAGGACAGGTTAGCCACCAATGGTGGTGGCGTGTTTATTGCAGTAAAAATTCGATAAAATCTAACGAGGTTGTAACGGATTCCTAATGTGAATTAATCTGGGTGAAACTGGGTATCAAGGAACGGTCAAAAATGATGATCGGATGCTTTTATAGACCACCGGAGTCAGGATCTGTAGTTGTAGAGCGCTTCAGACAGAACTTGCAGAATATCATTAGTAATTTTCCTTATCATGCTGGAGTAATAGGGGGGGACTTCAACTTAGATTGTGAGTGTTATGCCATCAAAATTGGTGCTAGCAACAGGGATTCGTGTGACATTGTTCTGGATGTCTTGTCCGAAAATTACATTGAGCAGATAGTTAGAGAACAAATTCGTGAGGGTAACGTCTTAGACCTCCTGGCAACAAACAGACCTGAACTTGTCGAATCAGTTAACATAGAGGAAGGTATCAGTGATCATAAGGCTGTGACAGCATCTATGACGACGAGTCCTACAAGGAATGTTAAGAAAGGCAGGAAGATATATTTGCTCAGCAAGGGTGACAGGATACAAATTTCACAGTATCTCAGCAGTCGGCATCAAATATTCGATAATGAAGACGAACATGTGGAGAACAAACGGAAAAATTCAAAGGCATCGTAATATGCCCTAGACAAGTATGTTTCGAGTAAGGCTTTAAGCGATGGGAAAGATCCACCGTACTAGAAAAGCGCTACGTAAACACAGAGCACGTCATCCCAGATTCAAGACTAGAAAAACCCTAGCTGACCAACAAAAGCTGAGCTGGCGTAGGAAGAGCAATGAGAGAAGCGTTCAATGATTTTGAAAGTAAGACGCTGTCAACCGACCTGAGTAAAACGCCTAAGAGAGTTTGGTCGTATGTAAAATCAGTAAGTGGTTCAAAATCATATATTCATTCTCTCAGCGGCCACAACGGCACCGAAACGGAAGATAACAGAGGGAAGGCCGAAATTCTGAATTAGGTCTTACGCAGTTGCATCACCGCAGAAGATCGTAACACTGTATCTCCTTTCAATCAACATAATACGAACGTCGAAATGGCAGATATTGAGATCACCGATTGCGGAACTGAAAAGCAGCTACAATCGCTTAGTAGTGAAAAGGCGTCAGGACCAGATGAGATACATATAAGATTCTATAAAGATTATGTGAAAGAACTTGCTCTTCTTCCAGCAGTAATCTATCGTAGACCGTTTGAGCAACGAAAGGTACCTAACGACTGGAAAAAAGAGCAGGTCATTCCCGTTTGTAAGAAAGACAGGGGGGGTTGGGTTGTTTGGGGAAGACCAGACAGCGTGGTCATCGGTCTCATCGGATTAGGGAAGGACGGGGAAGGAAGTCAGCCGCGCCCTTTCAAAGGAACCATCCCGGCATTTGCCTGGAGCGATTTAGGGAAATCACGGTAAACCTAAATCAGGATGGCCGGACGCGCGATTGAACCGTCGTCCTCCCGAATGCGAGTCCAGTGTGCTAGCCACTGCGCCACCTCGCTCGGTATAAGAAAGACAGACTCACACAGTTATAGACCTATATCATTGACGTCAATCTGTTGCAGAATTATGGAACATGTTTCATGCTCAAGAATTATGACGATTTTGGAAAATGAAAATCTCCTCTATAAAAATCAACATGGATTCCACAAACAGGGATCCTGCGAAACTCAGCTCGCTCTGTTCCTCCACGAGATCCACAGCGCAGTGGACAACGGCGCTCAGGTTGATGCCGTGTTCCCTGATTTCAGAAAGGCATTTGCTACCGTTCCGCATTGCCGTTTAATGGAAAAAAATGCGAGCTTACGGAGTATCGGAGCAGACTTGCTATTGGATTCAAGACTTTCTTGCAGATAGAACTGAACACGTCGCTCTTAACGGAACAAAATCGACAGATGCAAAGGTAATATCCGGAGCACCACAGGGAAGTATGATAGGACTGTTCCTGTTTATAATATACGGGGGTTAGAACTTAAACAGTGGCAACTATTTATTCACAACCGACACAAAAGAGTTACATGTTTTCACCTGTTACTGTACTTCAAAGTAGTCGCCAGCGTTCCGTAGACCCCGTTGCCAGCGATGTGGAAGGCGTAATATGCCGTTAGCAGAGCTTATTCTGTTGATGGTGCGAATGGAGCGGTCTACTGCCTGTCGAATCTCTGGAACAGTTCAGAAGCGAATGCCACAAAGTGATTCCTTCATCTTCGGAATCAAATTAAAGTCACAAGGACTTAAGTCCGGAGATTATGGTGGCCGGTACAATACTTCCCAGTCCCATCGACCGGACAGAGCAGCCACTGCGCCAGAGATTGCGCCAAAGAGTATTATTCAGCCGCCTCCACTGGCAGTGCTTGGGGAGAACTCGTAGTAGTCAGTGCTTGTTGAGATGTGCTAGTGGAGAGTGCTTGGGGTGAACTCGTAGTAGTCAGTGTTTGTTGAGATGTGCTAGTGAAGAGTGCTTGCTGAGATGTGATACCGAAAAGTTCTTGTTGAGATGTGGTAGTGGCGAGTCGGTGTGGAGATATATTGTAATGATTAGAGTGCTTTTCGTCAATATATGAAGGTAAAAGAAAAAAAAATTTTCCTTTTCTTTTTATTATCTCAATGTCTTAAATAATGCACCATTACAGGTTCAGTCAACAAAGCATCTGGCTTGTGTTCTTGTATTAGAGTGTAATTCTGCTTTCCTTACGCAATTATAGTATTTTTATTTTTTAGTTACTTCAGTATAAATGGTATTTAAAATTTCTTGTCTTGTTGAAGAAGAACCGTGCCAGATGTGTACGTTGAGTCACACTCCCACACACAGAACAATTACACTTGTGCTTTGGTTTCGTAGGTTTTATAGTTGCTGGGGACTTAATTAATTAATTGTGTTAACGAAAATTTTCGTTTCATTCTTTGTTGTTGTTCTATGCAGTCAGATTGCGTAATAATACTAGTCAGGGCAAACCGATTACGAGACACAGCGTAATCGGACCTACAGCCACCAAAAATAAAAAAATGATTTTCAAATTAATAATAATTAAGCCCCCATGCACGTGGCGACCGCTGCTTCGGATCGTCCCTTGGAATCTTCTGACTGTAAAAATAGTAGACAGTAGTATTGTTGTAGTAATTTGTAGTTTAGTAATTGTAGTCTATATTGCATGTGTAGATTTGGTAATTGGCATTCTTCTAATGGTATTTTTCAAAATTTAATTTGTGTTGTCTTGTCTACGGGTTTGACAATTTAGTGCAATTATTTCAATTGTTCGTTAATCGTGTTTGAGGGAAATATTTCGTGTGAATGGTATTGTTGAGGATGAGGAGTCATTGTGTGTAATTTTCGTACAGTGACAAATTTTTTATGTTTTGTTAATGATTACGCGATCAATGAAAAAGGCAAAAATGATGGATAGTGAGAATGACGAAATTGTTAACATGGCGAACTCGCCAACAGAGGAAAACAGTATCATGAATAATGGTGATGAAAACAATTTAATAAGCAGGGAAAATAGTCCGGAAACAGTTCAAAATTTTTCTCAATCAGAAAATTCACAGATTACGTGGTTAACGACAGAAGGAATGGAGCAGTTAATGAGTGCAATATTAAATTTGGGATCAGAAATAGGAACAATTAGAACTGAGATGAAAGCAATGACAACACGGTTATGCTCAAAAATAGGAACAATTGAAACAGAAATAGGAACAATTAAAACCGAAATGAAAGCAGTGGGATCACAGTTACGATCTGAATTAGAAACTGATATGGGAACAATGGAAACACAGTTAGGCTCACGAACAGGGACATGTTTCAAATACATGAAAGACGAATCAAATAAAGAAATTAGAGAAGAAGTACAACCGATTTTGAAGGCTCACAATAATAGCTTAATTTCAACAGAAATCAGACAAGAGGAACAGGGCAGGGAACAGGAAGAAAAAGATTGCGTGATAGTACAGAAATTTTCAGAGTTAAATTTACAATGTGCACACGATAAGGAAGAAATACTTGAGAGAATCGAGGAGTCCGTATCAAATGACAGATTAAATAACATAACACAACAATATGAACGGTTAACTACCAAATGTGTCAATACTGAAACCCGAGTCGCGACACTTACGGAAGACGTAAATAAACAGAAAGGACAATTAAGGGACTCATCGGAAAGAGTTGAGAAGATCTCAGATAAATTGACAAGTCTTAGTTTAGCAGAGGGGTTTGAAGAAAGTAATTTATTTCATTTACGGGATGCAATAAGAGAGCGCGAGGCGCGTGAACTTGACAATAATCGACATTCGGACAGGGACAGGCGCGGTAGGTCTTTGTCGCCACGAGGCGAAAACTTTGACTATAAACACTTTTTGACTGTTCGGAAATTTAAGATCGTTCGTAATTCTAAGAATGACATACATCCATGTTCATGGTTAGATCAATTTATGTACGCACTTCCACCGAGTTGGCCACTAAGACACAAACTGGAAATTATGTGCGGCTATTAAAGTCCTCAGGGGATTCACTACTGAATATGTGCCATAGCGAGCATAGGGCCCCGAGCTGTAGTGGTGCTATTTCCCTTTTAGTTTTCTGCACCGCTGCCTACTCTTTTACTATTCTTTGCATCTGTCAAAACAACCCTTCGACTATCAATCTATCTAGAGAGTAAGTAAACAATAACCTGATATGACTATTTTACCTAAAAGTGATTTCGGAAATTACCGTTTGGACTTACTGTACCTTCAGCAGCATTCATTCCTAGTTTAAACGAAATTTTACCTGTTTTTCTTCGTGACAATATTACTTCATATGTTGACGTTATTCTTATTGCTAAACGTTCTTGGAGTGAGCATAACAAAATTTTGGATTCATTGTTACGTATTTTTGCAAGAGTTGGCATTACTGTGAACTTGGAAAAATCTGAATTTGGTCGTTCTCAGGTGAAATTTCTCGGTCACATTATTTCTACAGAAGGTATTCTTCCTGATCCAGAGAAACTAGATGCTATTCGTAATTATGCTGTTCCTACCACAAAACGTGATGTTCGTAGTTTCCTTGGTGTCTCTAATTTTCCTAGACGCTTTGTTAGATTGGACAATTTGGCCACACCTCGTTTTGGCAAACTATCTGGAAAGTTCTTTTTAAACGAAAATCGGTCGACAACTCTGTTTGGTTAGTTTGTATTCCTGATGAGTGGGTTAATAAGCTGATTTTGTATACGCATTTCAGTTATGCACACTTTGGTCCCAGAAAATGCTTTCATAAATTACGGGAAAATTGCTACTTCAGTAATATGGAAAAACGTATTCGATCTGTTCTGGCCAAATGCAAATTATGTCAAAAGGCTAAGCCGCCAACAATTTCTCACAGAGCACCGTTGTTTCCTATCATTCCAGCGAAATTAAAGGACATGGCTGCAGTCGATTTGTTCGGTCCAGTGGTTCGTTCTACTAATGGTTTTGCGTACATTTTCGTAGCAGTGGAGATGACATCAAAATATGTGTGTTTTACACCTTTACGCAAAGCAACAGCTCGTTCAGTATCTAATGCTTTCATTAACCATTTTCTTAAAGAAATTGGTCATGTTGATAAGGTTATATCAGATAATGGATCACAGTTTCGCTCTAAAATTTGGCTTCGTACTCTACGACGTCGTAAAATTAAACCAATCTTCATTTCACTTTTTCACCCTCAATCTAACGCTTCAGAGAGATGGATGAAGGAAATCAATAAATTGTGTCGACTTTATTGTCATCAGAATCCCAGAACTTGGGATCAGTATCTTCATATTTTTCAAAACATTCTGAATGAACTTCCTAATGACTCAACTTCTTTACCGCCAATACTGATATTAAAAAACAAAGCACCGACAAATCGCATATCTGAAATCGTTCCTTTTCCGCCTACATGGAAACTGCGGCATTCTGAAGTTGTGAACATGGCTCTGCAAAATATTTCATCTGCGGCTGCTAGAAGAGAGAAATCAGCTAAACATCCTGGTCGTTTAAAAATCTTGTCAATTGGTCAAAAAGTGTTAATTAAGTCTCATCGTTTGTCTCACAAAGGAAAAGGCTTGTGTCTCAAATTTTTTCTGCTTTATAACGGTCCATATAGAATTCGCAAAATTATACATGATAACACTGTTGAAGTAGAAACTCTTACATCACGACGCTCTAAGGGAATACATCATATATCAAACGTTAAAATTTTTGTGGAATGACATACTTTTGAGAGAACCAACAGTTTACGTAAACATGCAGAGAATACAAGGATACCGCGCTGTGTTTTGGTGCCGGCATATACTCAAAGCAACAGTCAAGTCTGCGCGCCGCACAAGGCAGTCGTTGACCGTAAACAATTGCTTCCTACGTCACGCGCCTACAGCTGATCGAGCGCTCAGTGCGAATGCACTGACAGCCGTAAACAAATACACAGTCTAATTACTCCGACTAAATTCAGTATAAAGCTATAGTGACTTGATGAATTATGTTATTAACGTTCAGTATTTTTCAGGATACGGTTGTATAAAATATTTAAGAACTTCAGGTAAATTCTGTGTGTTTCCGACGTTAAGAGGACTTGCTATCGAGAAAATTTCAGAAAGAATGTAATTTCCAAGAAGAAACTAATAAACTAAAAAGGTAACTATTAATTGAGTTTATTTTTCAGGTAACATAGTTCCACTTAGGTACGTACTTTAGACGTAATTTGCTGCTCGCAATTATGTGATTCATACTTTGTGCTAATTTCATGTTCTATGAATTTACTTGTGAAGCGACGTGCTTGCGTACATTAACTGATTTTGACAATGATTGATGATTGAATAGGGTTGTTATTTGTTTATATTATGCATCGCTTGGCTGCACTGCTTTTCCACTGATGTCATATTTTTTTAATTATGTGCCTGCTGTGCTTATTTATTTAAATTATAATTGTAACCTGATTAATTGTGCTGACTGTGATTATGTATGTAAGTTATACTTTGTGATTTATCTGCTTGCGCCTTCATGTTTACTTATTAAGATTACATATGAACATTTATTTGCTTATGCTGATATGATGCTAATGACCTGTTTATTATGTTAGATAACATATTTGCTGCCTTGCTTATGGATTGCATATTTATACATTTCTGTTTGTTGTCATAACTACTCTTTAATTTGGTATATAGAAATGCTGATGTACTGTGTACGAACAGAGAGTTTAGGTCACACTATTGTATTAATTATAGATTGTTCGCTTGGCAGAGCCTCGTTGTAAGAATTGTGCTGCATCCACTTGTTGACATTCTGTTCACTACTGGTATATTTACTCGCTATTGCATGTTTTGCTTACGCTCAGTGCCTTATATTTTTAAGATAGGAAAATGAACTGCTATAATTCGACATAAACGACATTAGTACAAGAAACTTCAAAGAAGTCACATGAGCTGGAGGTTTTATGAAAGCTGTATAAATGTATGCTAATAGGAAGGAAGCTAACGACATGACATACCAAAACTAGGTTTAGACCATTGACAGTTATTACACTGCATTTTTCGTGAGCAATTGAAATAAGAAGTGACACTCGACACAAGAAATACTCCACATGTTTGCTTCTGTTTGCCATAATTCTTGAAGTGGTGTATACACTGTGAAATATTATGATCATTCACACTCCGTAATCGTACTTAATTACTGAGAGTTATTCGAACTAAGTCTGTTAGAGGTCATGTATGCATTTCTTTTGTTTATAATTCATAATGAGTAGAAGATTTGGCTCAGATGGATTACACAGAGGTTGTGTGTTGACAGTGTGTCTTCGGATTGGATGGGATGATGAGGTTTGCATTAGGATTTTATCTGTACTTGTTCGAGGAGACTGACTAGAGGAAAGAGTTGTTATGGAAGTGAAATGATATTGGTAATAAGGTTTATATGTATCGACGTATTGAAGAGGTATTATTGAGGTTTTATTGAGATTATGTGAAGTTGATGATTATTGGAGTTTTTGTGGACAAGAGGTAAGATAAATGATATTGATGATAAGATTTATATGTATCGACGTAAGAGGTATTATTGAAGTATTGAGATTATATGATGCTGATGATTACTGGAGTTTTGGTGGATAAGAGGTAAAGTAAGTGAGGAGCATATTTTTTTTTTTTTTTTTGCTGGTCTATATGGAACAAGGAGGATGAAGGTAGCAGACTAGAACACTCAAGTAGAAGCAAGATTGTCTACACACACTTTGTTAAATCACTAAGCAGTATATACTTTTTTTTTGGAGAGAGGAAGTAATTGCATATCTTGGCTCACTGACAGTTGTTCAGCAACAGTACATTTGATCTGGCTTGGCAAACATTGGTCTTGACATGATGACTATGACGTTGACTTAACTATTATTGACTGTTACACACTGCTGCCACTACTACTTGATACACATGATGAACATCAAATTTTGACAAAATTGCATTTACACAGTTAACACTATTCAATTACACAGTAGTACTTAATGTGGATGAAAGATGAGTGAGTGTGTTTTGTGTGTTTTCCTTTCCTAATCTTACCCACCTATCTCCTAAATAATATTTTATTTGTATGTAGTGGCTTGCACTGACACCCATAAATATTATAGGTTTACTGATATTTGTGTATTTGTAATAGTTAATGTGACAATTATCTGACATCATTTGTGTGTTTGTTATGATTTGTATGTTTAGTGTAAAAGCATTTGTATGTGGATTCAAACTATTTTTCATGCCTGAATTGTCTGATTAGTGATAGTGAACATTATGAACTGTTACCTGCACTTGTTCAACATTGATGTGTGACACTTAGAAATGTTTAATTTCTGCTGATGAACTGTCTGATTAGTGATAGTGAATATTATGGACTGTTACCTGCACTTTTTCAACATAATGGGTGCCACTTAGAAATGATTAATTTCTCTGATGAACAGTGTGATCAGTGATAGTGAATATTATGGACTGCTCTCTGGACCTGCTCATCATTGCTAGGTGCAACTGATGGACTGCTTCTACTGAAATAATGTCACTTGTTGGTGTCTTCACCTGCTGAACATTACTGGGTGCCACTGATGAACTGCTTCTACTGAAATAATGTCACTTGTTGGTGTCTTCACCTGCTGAACATTACTGGGTGCCACTGATGAACTGCTTCTACTGAAATGATGTCACTTGTTGGTGTCTGCACCTGCTCAACATTAGTGGGTGCCACTGATGAACTGCTTCTACTGAAATGATGTCACTTGTTGCTGTCTGCACCTGCTCAACATTGCTGGGTGCCACTAATGGAACTACTTCTAGTGAAATAATGTCACTTGTTGGTGCCTGCACCTGTTCACATTACTGGGTGCCACTGATGAACTGCTTCTACTGAAATAATGTCACTTGTTGGTGTCTGCACCTGTTCAACATTGCTGGGTGCCACTGATGGACTGCTTCTGCTAAAATGATGTCAATTGTTGGTATTTGCACCTGTTGACCATTGCTGGGTGCTACTGCTGGAACTATCAACTACTTGCTTTTTTTGTATAATTAAAAGCATTTTTTGTGAACATTTGCATAAACTGATTTTTTGTGTATTGTGTAAACTATTATGTAAAGTCACATGTATGAAAGAATTTGTATTGCTTACTGTATTTTATATATTAGGTTATTGAAAGGTCAGTGCAAAGCCAAAATTTTAACTAATTATGTGATATTAGGGTATTAATATTATCTTTTATTTTTGTCTGTATTTTTGTGGACGAATTTGGTGGTATTTTCACCACCAATGCTGGCAAAAATACCATCAAATTCTGGCCCGTGGAGGAGGGGCATATGAAAGGTGGCTACACTGAGCCACTGCGCCAGAGATTGCGCCAAAGAGTATTATTCAGCCGCCTCCACTGGCAGTGCTTGGGGAGAACTCGTAGTAGTCAGTGCTTGTTGAGATGTGCTAGTGGAGAGTGCTTGGGGAGAACTCGTAGTAGTCAGTGTTTGTTGAGATGTGCTAGTGAAGAGTGCTTGCTGAGATGTGATACTGAAAAGTTCTTGTTGAGATGTGGTAGTGGCGAGTCGGTGTGGAGATATATTGTAATGATTAGAGTGCTTTTCGTCAATATATGAAGGTAAAAGAAAAAAAAATTTTCCTTTTCTTTTTATTATCTCAATGTCTTAAATAATGCGCCATTACAGGTTCAGTCAACAAAGCATCTGGCTTGTGTTCTTGTATTAGAGTGTAATTCTGCTTTCCTTACGCAATTATAGTATTTCTATTTTTTAGTTACTTCAGTATAAATGGTATTTAAAATTTCTTGTCTTGTTGAAGAAGAACCGTGCCAGATGTGTACGTTGAGTCACACTCCCACACACAGAACAATTACACTTGTGCTTTGGTTTCGTAGGTTTTATAGTTGCTGGGGACTTAATTAATTAATTGTGTTAACGAAAATTTTCATTTCATTCTTTGTTGTTGTTCTATGCAGTCAGATTGCGTAATAATACTAGTCAGGGCCAACCGTTTACGAGACACAGCGTAATCGGACCTACAGCCACCAAAAATAAAAAAATGATTTTCAAATTAATAATAATTAGGCCCCCATGCACAGTCGTACACGAGAATCGCCATAGCTTTAGGCCACTCCATTCGCACCATCAAGAGAACAGGCTCTGCTAACGGTATACTACGCCTTCTACATCGCTGGCAACGGGTCCTACACAGCGCTGGTGACTACTTTGAAGGAGAGTAATAGGTGGAAACATGTAACTCTTTTGTATCGTCAGGCTGCCCTCCATTCAGAGGCTGTTGCACGCAGCGACTGTTATTGACTTGTAAATAATAGATTTCAGCTATCAGTCATCCTTTTAAAATTTTATTGGCAGATATAGGTTTCAGCCAGAAACTAGCCATTCTCAATGCGCTATAATTTTTTATCAATGCATCTAATGGCTGTTGGTCGGCCTTCATTCACAGTTCATTTAGTACTCAATTCAATTCAGTATTCAATTCAATTCAGTATTCAATGAACTGTAAATGAAGCCCGACCAACAGGCATTACATGCATTGATAAAAAATGATAGTCCATTGAGAATGGCTAGATTTTAGCTGAAATCTAGATCTGCCAATAAAATTTCAAAAGGATGACTGATAGCTGAAATCTATTATTTACAAGTCTTTTGTATCGGTTGTGAATAAATAGTTGCCACTATTTAAGTTCTAACACTCGTATATAAATGATCTAGTAGAAATCGTCGGATGCTCTGTAAGACTATTCGCAGATGATTCAGTTGTCTATACCAATGTAGCAACGCCAGAAGATAGTAAGAATTTACAGAACGACCTGCACAGAATTGATGAATGGTGCAGGCTCTGGCAGTTGACCTCGAACGTAAATAAATGTAACATACTGCGAATACATAGGAAAAGAAATCCACTTCTGTAAATGTCTACATAAATAAGATAGTGGGATAAGCAGATACCAGACTCAGATTCATCGAAAGAATCTTAAGGAAATGTAACTCATCAACGAAAGAAGTGGCTTATAAGGCACTTGTTTGCCCCATTCTTGAGTATTGTTCATCTATCTGGGATCCCTACCAGGTAGGACTGATAGAGGAGATAGAGAAGATCCAACGAAGAGGGGCTCGTTTCGTCACGCTTTCGTTTAGCTGGCGAGAGAGCGTCACAGAGATGTTAAACAAACTCCACTGGCAAACTTTACAAGGGAGGCGTTGTGCATCACGGAGAGAAAAAAATGGTTCAAATGGCTCTGAGCACTATGGGACTCAACTGCTGTGGTCATAAGTCCCCTAGAACTTAGAACTACTTAAACCTAACTAACCTAAGGACAGCAGACAACACCCAGCCATCACGAGGCAGAGAAAATCCCTGACCCCGCCGGGAATCGAACCCGGGCGTGGGAAGCGAGAACGCTACCGCACGACCACGAGATGCGGGCCTCACGGAGAGATTTACTACTGAAATTTCGGGACAGCACTTTTCAGGAGGAGTTGGACAACATATTACTTCTCTCACATACATCTCGTGTATTGACCACAAGAAGAAAATTGGAGAAATTAGAGCCAATACAGAGGCTTACCGACAATCATTCTTCCCACGCACTATTCGCGAGTGGAACAGGGTTGGAGGGACCAGGTAGTGGTACCGAAAGAACCCTTCGCCAAACACCATTAGGTGGCTTGCGGAGTATGATGTAGACGTAGATGTAGATGTAGTGTAGATGTAGATGTAGATGTAGATGAAGATGTAGATGTAGATGGACAGCATGACCGAAGCGCCAGTTGTGGCTTATACGAGGCAGCTGAAGGAACGGATTCAAAAATGGCTCTGAGCGCTATGGGACTTAATATCTGAGATCATCAGTCCCCTAGAACTTAGAACTACTTAAACCTAACTAATCTAAGGACATTACACACATCCATGCCCGAGGCAGGATTCGAACCTGCGACCGTAGCGGTCACGCGGTTCCAGACTAAAGCGCCTAGAACCGCAGCGGCCAGCCGAAGGTACGGGAAAAAACAGTTTATGTCAATCAGCGAGCAGATACGATGCACGGTGGCGGTGATCTGCATTACAATATGACGCGGAGACAACATTTGGATGACTTCAAACGGGGAAGGACCGTGGGAAAAGTGGAAGAAGGACGAAGTGTGACGAGAGTAGATCAGGCGTTTAGAATTGCTCACAGCATTATCTTACGTGGAGGAAAGCGTTCCGAATCGCAGGCACTGCTGCCCGGAGGACAGGAGGTGGTCGACCACAGCCAGATACGAATGCAGATTGGTTGCTTCGGGGCAGGGGACTAAACAGCGAGGTAGTCAGTCGCAATGCATTAGGGAAAGAAGGCGGCCGTACCCTTTCAAAGAAACCATCCCGGCATTTGCCTGAAGCGATTTAGGGAAATCACGGAAATCCTAAATCAGGATGGCCGGACGTGGGTTTGAACCATCGTCCTCCCGAATGCGAGTCCAATGTGCTAACCACTGTCCCACCTCGGCAAAAGCAGATGACCGCTACAGTATGCAACAGGCAAGACGGGACCCTTGTCAAACGACAGGTGCAGTTGCAACCACATTTAACAGAACTGCAACACACGCAATTCTCACGATCCACAATGACACGGCGTCTGCATGGGGTTGTCTCTTTGACCGACGACTAATGCGGTGTTGTGTTCCGTTGATACTTGCACAGCGGCGGCACCATTTGTGATGGTGCCAGGAGGATAGGATTTGGACCAGCGAGGAGCTCTTCTCGGATGAGAGCAGATTCGGTCTGAATAGAGGGGTGGGAACACTTAATGCACCAGGAAAGTTGCCGAATAGGAATCGTTTCGGTGGTCCAGGTTTTATGGTGTGGAGACCCATAATGCTGCATGGGCTTGCTTACCAACAAATCTTTGAATACTGCGACGCTATCGTGGCAAAAATTAATTACGCTAATTTAATTTAAACCTCTGCTCTTTTTCTTTCCGTCTATGGGCAGGATTTATTACCTAAATTGCGTAACTTCAGTTTAAAATAAAACTGTCGAATGGATACTGACAAGTGGTCAGAATTCCAGTAACTGCTAGACCGAAACATAGACACGGGTTTTAAGCTACTAACGCAACTACAAGTGATTTAAGTTTTCACAGATAAAACTTATTGTCCACTCAACACACGTTATAGATTTTTGATGATCAACAGAAAGTACTGTGTAGCGGTAAATGATATGACTCGAGCGCTCAGTGGTGGATAACAACGCAACATAATTTTAATAAATTAATAAACTAGCTCGAAAACACCAGACTGTGTTCACATCTACAAATTACAAAGAAATGTCCTGACTCAAAGCTATCTAACAGACACAACAACCTATTGTTCTATAGGTCTATTAGATATGGAATTCAAATAACGTTATCTAGAAGCTGCTGTGGCCCTCGGCAAAATTATCAGAGTCCAAACTGAGCCCAAGTACTGGGATTGTGCCAGAGATTAAGTCGAGATATTGCACAAAATTTATCGGACTCCACACGGAAATCGAAATATTTTCAAACACGTATCAGCCCCCCTAAAAACGAACTGCTTTTCTAACTCTCGGCGTCTCCCACCCGCCAAAAATGCACACAGTGATGTCAAAAAAGTTCCTCATGTGATCACCAGTATAAATTTACAGTCTTATACATACGTTTAACTAAATTTCATATTGCGCCATTAGATGCGCTCTAAAATTCTGCTTCAGAAAATATATCATAATAATTTATAAGTACGATAGTTTGCCTATAAATTAGAGTTTAATTATTCACAATTTGAGCTTCCATGCCTGTGGTGTCTTTGTTATTCCGTTTAAAATTACGAATGGCATATCATTTGCATCAGATTTTGTCTCCCCTTTTCATTTCTGTACTCAGAATTTATATATCTTTGATGAAATTCAAACTATGGGCAAAACTAGGTAAATTTAACAATAAACAGTCAAAATGATTAATAAAATAATAATCATTTTGTGGTGTCACCGCCAGACACCACACTTGCTAGGTGGTAGCCTTTAAATCGGCCGCGGTCCGTTAGTATACGTCGGACCCGCGTGTCGCCACTATCAGTGATTGCAGACCGAGCGCCGCCACACGGCAGGTCTAGAGAGACTTCCTAGCACTCGCCCCAGTTGTACAGCCGACTTTGCTAGCGATGGTTCACTGTCAAATTACGCTCTCATTTGCCGAGACGATAGTTAGCATAGCCTTCAGCTACGTCATTTGCTACAACCTAGCAAGGCGCCATTATCAATTGCTATTTATCTTGTGATGCATATACCGTCAGACCGATGTTCACCAATTATGGATTAAAGTTAAGTATTCCAGAAGCTACGTACTATTTTTGCTGCTATAAAGACCTTGTCCTGTTCCAGACCTCACGCCATCCTGCGTGAGCTTAAACGCGTGCCCTTCGGCCTTCTGTCCTAGTGGATTGGCTGTCTTGCCAGTCCACAAAACTTTTAACCTAAATGGTGTATGTAGTTAATAGTATTCGCTGCCGACACATACTGCCACGCTATCAGTGTATCTGCCTTCGCATATAAGTTATGTCGAATTTAATTGACTTCCAATTAAATTGATTCTCTAATGTTATTAGAGTTACGGATCATATCAATATCACACTCAATGCAGCTCATCAAAAGCAGTACTTTGATTGCCCAACCTCTTTAGTGGCTTGATTACATTAAAAGTTGTAAGTTATCAAGTGCATACGTTATAAGTAAATCTATTTGCCTCCTTAACCTCTTTTATATAAAGTATGATGTCTTTATAACGTTAGAGGTGTATTTAAACCCTCTATCACGTGACACCTCTTGAGTCTCTGTACATAGTACGGATTGCAAACGCGAACAATATGTTTATACTACGTAACCGTGGCTTCAATGCGGCCTCGCATTCATAGCGGCTTCCGGCAGAGCAGAAAACGCCCTCTGCCAGCGGCCAGAGGCAGCGCAGGTGCCCCCTTCCCTCGCATGCCACGCGAGTGTGTGATTCGATCGCCGCGCCCGACCAAATTGCATTCCAATAGGTCTACACAGAGGTGACTTGTTTTCTTACAACACGGTACACTCACCGGTCAATGTCAATGTAACACTCTACTCCTTCTCCATGTCAGTCTTTTCAGGGGTGCATTCAGCCCTGATTACATTTTTATCTTTGTTTGAAAGAATAAACCGTCATTTGACTGTGAATTACTGTATTTACCTTATGTACTATCTAGATTTCGGCTTTTATGCCATTATCGAGTACAATGCTTAAAGCTGGAACGTACAAATAGTACGGCACGTAGGAAAAAGAAAACAGTAGATTTTCAAAATAGTATTGGATTCTCACTGATATAAAATTGCGAGATATTCACTCACTTACTTTTCGCACTGCACTCGATAACGGTATAACAGCGGAAATCTAGATAGTACAGAAGATAAACATAGTAATACACAATCAAATGGTGGTTTATTCTTTAAAAAATACTGCGTGACTGGGGCTCAGCAGTGTCAAAAACTTTTTGCACTTTTATCGCCAACAGTGTGCGACCACATTTCACAGTAGAGGCTATTCGGCGAATGGACTGACTTACTCGTTCCCTCGACTTAAATTCAATGGAACACGTGTGGGATGCGTTGGGGAGACGGTGTCCACATGCACTAACGACCATCCAGCTGTTATCAACTGCGCTGTTGAAGGAATGGACTAGCATGGGAGCACGTCCTACCTTTTGTAATGTCCAGGGGACCGTTGTGACTTCAGTGTAATTCCTGTATTAGAATAAAAGTGTCATTTCTGTTCGTCTCACTGCGTATTTCTTTCAGCTGGTTTGTGTACTATATTGTAGCAGTTCTTTCTGTGTATGGTCCAAGTGTCATTGAGCTGCGTTACTTGGCTGTGACGCATCATGTGAAATTTACTTTCGTCCTTACGTTCTGCACACAAGTGCACATCAATATCACAGTAAATCAGATATATGTTACTGGAAGTAAAAAAAAAGTTACGAGGGATTAGACATGAAAATCAAAGTAATAAAAGAAATCTCCCGAGTAAGACCAACAATCAAAGGCATTAAATACCGATGGCGTATAACACCTTCTATGTTTAAATATTATCTGAACGAAGTTCTTAAAGAATGGTTAAAACGTGTGGGAATTATCTGTCTGGTTTACTATTCACCGATGATCAAATAATATTACATGTAGATAACTATGATATATAGCACGTGATGAAGAAAATTGTAGAGACATAAAATAAGGCCGAGGTAGGAATAAATTTCTCTGAAACAAATATCTCTATAGCAAGCAAACGTGACATTATCGTGGCAGGAGAAACCATCGACATATGTCAAAAGTATACATATCTGGGAGTTATAATCTCAGATCAGGGTTCCAGTAAAGGAGAAATAACGCAACACGAACGAAACAAGCAATCGATAATCTGAATTCCTTGCTTTGGGCATATAAAATTATTAAAAAGACAAAAAAGGCTATACAAATCAATAATAGAAAGAATTTGTTTATGTAGAGCGGAATCGTGGGAAATGAAAAACTAAAATGGAAGAAGATTTGAGTCTCTGGTAATGGATTTTCTGATAAAGAGCCGTAGAGTTACAAGGTGAGAGAACATACTACATAAAAAAATCAGGAAGCGAATCAAAAATCCCATTTATATAACCGAAGAGATGAGAAAACGGCGTTTCAAATGGAATGGGCATGTGATGAGGTTAGGGGATGAACGATGGCTGAGAAAAATACAATGTTGCCCACCTCAATACAAGAGGAAAAAGAGGATGACCCTGTCTAGAATGGAAAAATCGAGTGGACGAGAATATGCCACGAAGAAATTTGAAAGACTATATGTAGAAGGATCCAGAATCTTGGATACAAGGTTGCGAGAAACGATCTAAAGAGCCAGAAACAACATAAAAAAACGAAAATTATTTGGATCCAAAAGGAATGGGACGCCTTTTGACACGAAAATATTGGAGTTTTTTAAGTGATACACATGTTATTGTAAATGCTTAGATACTATAAATACCTACTCTATAATGCCTCAACACCAAAGGTTTCCAAACTTCTTTTTCTCGTACATCAGGTGCCACTTTTTTTAGTTTTGGATAGATCATTTCCCTTTCATATATCGGTATTATACAAATTCATGAACTCCAAATGTATTTTTGATAACTGATACGCTGCCACACACATTGATACTTTTAACTTTAAGCGTAGAGTGAAAAATTTAGAAAAAAATCATTTTAAGTTTTCTACATTTATTATTATCAACTACACAAAATGCAAATCTATTAAAACTAATACACAATGGGAGAGATGAACCAGAAGCTTTATTAGCAGTTTTTAAATAGTTGGATTCAGTTTTTTTAAGAAGACCGGCAACGGCGTTGGACGAAGAATAGAGGTGGAAAAGGTTTCAAAAACTCTCTCACGGTAGTCCATAATACAAAACAATTAACAGGTCTGTCTCTCTGAAGATCTTCGTTACTATTTATTCCGAGCAGTTCTTGTAATAATATCGCCATACTGGTTGATAAAAAAATGGTTCAATTGGCTCTGAGCACTATGGGACTTAACTTCTGAGGTCATCAGTCCCCTAGAACTTAGAACTACTTAAACCTAACTAACCTAAGGACATCACACACATCCATGCCCGAGGCAGGATTGGAACCTGCGACTGAAGCGCCTAGAACCGCTCGGCCACCCCGGCCAGCCTGGATGATAAATCACTGTGATATTTCCATAGTCAAAACATCCCTAAACCTAGTTTCAAAGTCTGTGTGACAGACATTTATATGTTGGACGTAGGTCGAAACGTAATCATCCTGGCAGTTTGTCTGTGACAAATGGAGAAACTGGGAAAATTCACACCATTCAGTGTTATGCTTGACTGGTTTAATTCTGGCAAGAAAAGCTGAAGCAATGGTGTTTGTTTTTATCAAATTTAGACTGTTACCTTGTAACTGAAAACTAATCTAATTAAATCTAATTTACAAATCTGTTAAATGAGCAACATCTGGTTTCCTCTTGATTAAATTTTCTTTTGAAACTGAATCTTTAGAATCCAAAAACTCCAAACCAGTCTTAAAAAGCGAAAAACCTCTTTTCAGACATGAGAATTTTGACAACCGGCGTACTTCAGTGTGAAGAAGAAATCGATCATGCATTGTTGTTGTGGTCTTCAGTCCAGAGACTGGTTTGATGCAGTACCTACTGCAACCTACATCCTTCTGAATCTGCTTAGTGGCTTAGTGTATTTATTTCTTGGTCCCCCTCTACGATTTTTACCCTCCACGCTGCCCTCCAATACTAAGCTGGTGATCCCTTGATGCCTCAGAATATGTCCTACAAACCGATCTTTTTTTCTAGTCACGTTGTGCCACAAATTCCTCTTCTCCCCAGTCCTATTCAGTACCTCCGCATTAGTTACGTGATCTATCCATCTAATCTTCAGCACTCTTCTGTAGCACCACATTTCGAAAGCCTCTATTCTCTCCTATTCTAAATTATTTATCGTCCATGTATCACTTTCAGAAAAGCCTCCCTGACACATAAATCTATACTCGATGTTAACAAATTTCTCATCTTCAGGAACACTTTCCTTGCCATTGCCAGTCGATATGTTATAGCCTCTCTACTTCGACCATCATCAGTTATTTTGCTTCCCAAATAGCAAAAGTCATCTACTACTTTAAGCGTCTCATTTCCTAATCTAATTCCCTCGGCATCACTTGATTTAATCCGGCTATATTCCGTTATCCTCGTTTGGTTTTTTTATGTTCATCTTATATTCTCCTTTCAAGACTCTGTCCATTCCGTTCAACTGCTCTTCCAGGTCCTTTGCTGTCTCTAACAGAATTACAATGTCGTCGGCAAACATCAAAGTTTTTATTTCTTCTCCATGGATTTTAATTCCTACTCCAAATTTCTCTTTTGTTTCCTTTACTGCTTGCTCAATATAAAGATTGAATGACATCGGGGATAGGCTACAACCCTGCCTCATTCGCTTCTCAACCACTGCTTCCCTTTCATGCCCATCGACTCATAACTGTGATCTGGTTTCTGTACAAGCTGTAAATACCCTTTAGTTCCCTGTATTAGACCCCAACCACCTTCAGAATTTGAAAGAGAATATTACAGTCAACATATTCAAAAGCTTTCTCTAAGTCTACAAATGCTAGAAACGGGGGTTTGCCTTTCCTTAATCTATCTTTTAAGACATGTCGTAGGGTCAGTATTGCCTCACGTGTCCCACCTTCTGTACGGAATCGAAACTGATCTTCCCCAAGGTCGGCTTCTACCAGTTTTTCCATTCGTCTGTAAAGAATTCATGTCAGTATTTTGCAGCCGTGACTTATTAAACTGATAGTTCGGTAATTTTCACACCTGTCAACACATGCTTTCTTTGCGATTGGAATTATTATATTCTTCTTGAAGTCTGAGGGTATTTCGCCTGTCTCATACATCTTGCTCACCAGATGGTAGAGTTTTTTCAGGGCTGGTTCTCCCAAGGCTATCAGCAGTTCTAGTGGAATGTTGTCTACTCCCGGGGCCTTGTTTCGACTCAGGTCTTTCAGTGCTCCGTCAAACTCTTCACGCAGTTTGATATCTCCCATTTCATATTCATCTATATCCCCTTCCATTTCCGTAATATTATCCTCCAGTACATCACCCTTGTATAGACCCTCTACGTACTCCTTCCACCTTTCTGCTTTGCCTTCTTTGCTTAGAACTAGTTTTCCACCTGAGCTTTTGATATTCATGCAAGTGGTTCTCTTTTCTCCAAAGGTCTCTTTAATTTTCGTGTAGGCAGTATCTGTCATAACCCTAATGATATATGCCCCTACATCCATACATTAGTCCTCTAGCCATCCTTGCTCAGCCATTTTGCACTTCCTGTCGATCTCATTTTTGAATCGTTTGTACTCCTTTGCGCCTGCTTCATTCACTGCATTTTTATATTTCCCACTTTCATCAATTCACCGCGTAGGGTAGTCGTGTGGTCTGCGGCGCCTTGCCATGGTTCGCGTGGCTCCCCCCGTCGGACGTTCGGGTCCTCCCTTGGGGCATATGTGTGTGTGTGTGTGTGGGGGGGGGGGGGGTGTTTTGTCCTTAGCGTAAGTTATCGTTAGATTAAGTAGTGTGTAAGCCTAGGGAGCGATGACCTCATCAGTTTGGTCCCATAGAACTTCCCACAAATTTCCAATTTCATCAATTAAATTCAATATCTCTTCTGTTACCCTAGGATTTCTACTAGCCCTCGTCTTTCTACCAACTTGATCCTCGGCTGCCTCCACTATATCATCTCTCAAAGCTTCCCAGTCTTCTTCTACTGTATTTCTTTCTTCCGTTCTTGTCAATCGTTCGCCAATGAACTCTCTGAAACTCTCTACAACCTCTGGTTCTTTCAGTTTATCCAGGTTCCATCTCGTTAAATTCCTGCCTTTTTGCAGTTCCTTCAGTTTTAATCTACAGTTCATAACCAATAAATTGCTGTCAGAGTCCACATCTGCCCCTAGAAATGTCTTACAATTCAAAACCTGGTTCCTAAATCTGTCTTCCCATTATATAATCTACCTGAAACCGTCCAGTGTCTCCAGGCCCCTTCCACGTATACAACGTTCTTTCATGATTCTTAAACCAAGTGTTAGCTATGATTAAGTTACACTCAGTGCAAAATTTTACCAGTCGGCTTCCTCTGTCATTCCTTACCCCCATTCTATATTCTGAATTCCAGTCCCCTGTGACTATTAAATTTTCGTCTCCCCTCACTATCTGCATGATTTCTTTTACCTCATCATACATTTCCTCAGTCCCTTCGTCATCTGCGGAGCTAGTTGGCATACAAACTTGTACCACTGTGGCACGCGTGGACTTCGTGTCTATCTTGGCTACAATACTGCGTTCACTATGCTGTTCTTAGTAGCTTGCCCTTGCTCTTATTTGTTTTTATTCATTTTAAATCTACTCCTGCAGTATCCCTAATTGATTTTGTATTTATAGCCCTGTATTCACCTGACCAGAAGTCTTGTTCCTCCTGCCACCGAACTTCACTAATTCTCACTATATCTAACTTTAACCTACCCATTTCTCTTTTTAAATTTTCTAACCTACGTGCCCGATTAAGGGATCTGACATTCCACGCTCCGATACGTAGAACGCCAGTTTTGTTTCTCCTGATAACGACGTCCTCCTGAGTAGACCCGCCCGGATATCCGAATGGGTGACTATTTTACCTCCCGAATATTTTACACAAGAGGACGCCATCATCATTTAACCATACACCAAAGCTGCATGCCCTCGGGAAAAATTACGGCTTTAATTTCCCCTTGCTTTCAGCCGTTCGCAGTAACAGCACAGCAAGGCACTTTTGGTTAATGTTACAAGGCCAGATCAGTCAATCATCCAGACTGTTGCCCCTGCAACTACTGAAAAGGCTCCTGCCCCTCTTCCGGAACCACACGTTTGTCTGGCCTCTCAACAGATACCCCTCCGTTGTGGTGGTTGCACCTACGGTACGGCTATCTGTGTCACTGAGGCACGCAAGCCTCCCCACCAAGGGCAAGGTCCATGGTTCATAAGGGGGGGGGGGGGGGGGGGGGGGGAGAGAGAGAGAATCGATCATAGTTCTCTAGGTTATTTGCGCAGTTATGTGGAAAAATCACGAAATCGATCCTAGTTCACGTGATTTTTTCTATATAACTCCGCAAATAACCTAAAATTCAATGCTTTGCTCAGGTTTTTGGCAAGTACATGTTGTCGATGGGTGACGCAATGTATTGTAAATTCCCTCACCCCGTCCCTTCACCACCCCCCACCCCTCCCCCTGGGAGGAATTTTCTTTTAAATTACTTATAAATCCACGATAGTCACTGATATTGTATTTGATAGAAGGATCGTTTTTCCACGAAATAATGTTTGATTCATATTAGTGTCTGTTACAGTTCTCGCAAAGAGTGGTCCTCCATGGACTGCTTGGCCTGTACTAAAACGAACATATGGCAATAATAAAGCTTTACTGCCAGGTAAAGTAGAATCATCCAGTTGTATGGAGAAATTGGTCGTTTGCAGATAATTACACAACATGCTTTCAGTATCGTTACTCATTTTAGCAACATGTCTTTAACAGCGTTATTGCTCAAAGTAATTCTTTTGAGTATATCATAAGCAGGTTTATGTAGAACTATTTTTAGAACCCCTTCAGTGGCTGCAAAATTTACTGCTGCCCGGTGGTATGCAGTTGTCCAGTTTTTGCTATAGGTAAAGAAATATTGCAACAAGATCACAAACTATCATCATCTCTTTGTGGCGTAGAAGTGAACATACTGTCAACCGTGGGAATATCTAGAAGTTTTCTTGAAGTGTTGTTCGAAAGTATTTCAAATCTGTACCTGTTTTGTCAGGATAATACCTTCTAAGATGATCCTCCGGCTTGGATGGTTTCATAGCGTCATTGCTTAAGACTGTGTTGCATAAAATGGCACACAGGTAGTCGTTTGTCCGACAATTATCGAATGAAGCCAAACTTCAAATAATCAACACTGTACCTCCTACATTTCTATTTAAAGTCGGTCATGCTTAGTATCACTTATCGGTGGAGAAAAGGTATTTAGGTAAATATGAGAAGACATTGCAGTCAGAATTAAGCCTCTCAACCTCTTATCATGAGGACACAACTTTACACAGTGGAAGGAACTGCAAAAAGAAAATTTTAAAAAAATATATCAATTACCTACCTTTCTCTGGGACTCCTAAATAATATGAGACTGATTCACTTTAACTTGTATAGTTCCTAACTATACACGTCAACAGAAGTGCTGCATCACCATGATATGTCGTACAGGTGTGTTGCTACTGTGACTGTTCCTGTACCGTTCGTAAACGTACGCCCAGTTACCATGAGGGCTACGTGTGGATAGAACGCCACACCAAAATGGATTGCAGCATTTCAGTTGGCAGTAAAGCACAAGCAGAGACGCATTCGAGACGTCTGTGGAACATCAGAATGAACATCCGTTATGAAACTTCCTGGCAGATTAAAACTGTGTGCCCGACCGAGACTCGAACTCGGGACCTTTGCCTTTCTCGGGCAAGTGCTCTACCAACTGAGCTACCGAAGCACGACTCACGCCCGGTACTCACAGCTTTACTTCTGCCAGTACCTCGTCTCCTACCTTCTGGAAACATCCGTTATGTCACGAAGGTCAATCGCGACCATCAATTGGGTGCGTTATGCGTAGACGACTTGTCCAACAAAGTTGCTCGACGTGTGCGCTACAGTCAAAGAATGTGGCGCCGACATGGAATCAGTTCCTATTGACAGGTATCGTTGAGGACTAACACAATGCAGCCCGTCCACGTTCGACAGGTGTACACGAAAATCGATCTATACGACTCTTGAGTCAAAGGAACCGTGGTCTGAGAGCTGCTGAAGTGAATTTGGCGTTCGAAGAGGCTACAGAACGTCATGTATCGGATCAGACTGTGAGTGACGACTGCATGGTGCGAATCTCCATTCCCGACGATCATGGCGAACACCACGTCATATACCACAACACCATAGACTCTGTTACAGAGGGGCAAGGAATCAAGCAGAATGGACGTTTCAGGATGGCTGCTAGGTGTTGTTTATGGATTCATCTCTGATGTGCTTGTATTCTGATAATCACAGGCAATGAGTCTGGAGACAACCTGATAATATCCAACGCCTCCAACACATGCGCAAAACGCTGGTCGTGCTGCCTTATTTGTAATGAGTCTTTATACAGCTGGAAAAACAAAGGTTAAGTAAATCTTCGGTTTATTGCACTAACTTCTTCGCAAATCATTTCTGCTCCTGTCCACATTTCGTACAACGACAGTTGCTGCACTACTATGTAGCTCATCTCTCTTTACTATTGTGTGCGAAGTCATACCCAACAATTTCCACTTGCAATGAGAGACAGATTTGCAAAGTATTTTGTTAAACATTATCCCCATAAGTGGCACAGTACTTATGTTCACTAAATTGTGGTGAAGAACGGTAAAATGTTTGTCAAACAATTACACAGGTATTTCTTGACTTCCAGAGTTGATTCTTTCTCTCCAAAAATTTCGACAAAGCTTTGTATTTAAACAACCCATAGCCCACACAGAAACGAGAAAAAACTGCATTGGGAGAGCAACACACAGGGCATGGCAGCTCTGTCACTAGTGTGGGAATGGCCATAAGATGCTGTGTTTCCAACTGTCAGAGGTACTAGTTTGGCAGGGCTGCCAGGAGAACATTGTGGCGGCAGGCCTACTGCCAGCACTGAAAAACTCAGGTTGATTCCTGGTGCGGAGGCTCCATTGTGGTTCAAATGGCTCTGAGCACTATGGGACTTAACATCAGTGGTCATCAGTCCCCTAGAACTTAGAACTACTTAAACCTAACTAACCTAAGAACATCACACACATCCATGCCCGAGGCAGTATTCGAACCTGCGACCGTAGCGGTCACGCGGTTCCAGGCTGAATGTAAAATGTTCCAGTTAAAACGCATGTCCACACATTTCCGCAAACTGCCAAGAAAAGCCAAAACCTGGAGACATCCAAATCCACACCTAGGGGAATTTCAACTGGATCACGTAGCCATATCTAAAAGGTACATCACGGAAATTATGAATGTTAAAATAGTCGGAAATGGGGAATTCGATTCAGATCATTACCTCTCTAAGATTAAAATAAAATTTCTCCCATCTAAACCAAAAATGGCGACCAAGAAAGTGATCAGATACAACACCACTACAGCTAATATTACAAAAGAAAATATAGAAAAATGTAGAGAAGAAATTCAGACAAGTAAAGAACGTGATTGGCGTGAACTCCAGATGAAAATAACCCAAGCAGCAGAGAAAACTTTAGGATTAGCCAAGAATAAAAAGAAGACATGGTGGAATGAGGAGTGTGAAGAAGCACTAACACAAAGAGCTCAAAAATGGAGAAAATGGAGATGTCCGAAAAAACAAGAAGACCTTGAACAATTCAGACAACAAAAAAGAAAAATCAAAAATAATCCGGAAAATCAAAAGGAACTTCGAAAATTGTCAGCTGATTGAAATAGAAGAAAATTTCACCAAAAATAATTCTAGAAATTTTTACCAAACCTTTAAACACATACTTAAAGTATATCAGGCACCAAGTATTTGTTTCAAAGATGAAAATGGCAAAATAGGATTTAATAATAAAGAAAATTGTGAAATTTTAGCAAATATTTTTGAAAAGTTGTTAAACTGTCCAGTTTCAACAGATAAATTAGAATTTCCAGTGACATCTCAAAATCTAGAGGAAGATTTCCCGCCAACACAGCTGGAAATTCATGAAGCCATCAAAACACTCAAAAACAATAAAGCAAGTGGTGAAGACTCAATTACAGCAGAATAATTGAAGTGGTCAGAACCAAAAATCATAAAGGATGTACAGCTGCTTTTTGAGAATATTTGGAAAACTGAAAAGATTCCAGTTGAATGGAAAATAGCATTAATCCACCCGCTACATAAAAAGGGAGACAAACAAAATGTCAGTAATTACAGAGGAGTGTCAGTTCTGCCAGTGGCATACAAAATATTATCAAAAATTCTCCTCAACAGAGTGGTAGATACTTTAGACAAACAACTAGGAGAATATCAGGGTGGTTTTCGAAAGGGAAGATCCTGTGCACAACAAATTTTTAACTTAAAGTCAATAATTCACCATAGAATGTTAACCAGCAAACCCATACTAATGTCATTTATAGATTTCAAGAAAGCAATTGATTGTATAGACAGAGAAACGATAGATAAGGTCATTAGAGAATTTGGTGTTAAATCAAAACTAGCAAACATAATTCGTGAAACACTAACAGGTACAGTATCTAAAGTCAAATTTATGGGAGAAGTATCTCAACCTTTTGAAATAAAAACTGGTGTTAGACAAGGTGATGGTTTATCACCTTTACTATTTAACTGTGTTCTAGAAAAAAATTGTAAGGATCTGGAATTTGGAGCTAAAAAAATCACAAAATTGAACCAATAACTCTGGGAAGGAAAACAAATGGAAATAAGGTAAACTGATTGGCTTTTGCGGATGATTTCGCAATACTTTCAGAAAACCTGACAGAAGCAGTTACTCAAATAAACATTCTGGAAAAATTAGCGAACAGAACTGGTCTCAAAATTTCAGCTGAAAAAACAAAATTCATGACAAATATAAAAAATGCACCAAAATAAATAGAAACACAAACAGGAAAAATAGAGAGAGTAAATAAATTTAAATATCTTGGAGAAACTATACAACAAAATGGACTAGAAAAATCTGCGATAGATGTAAGAATTAACAAAATGGAAAGAGCATATGGTTTGACCAAAAATATTTACAACAAGAAATGTATATCTAGAAAAACAAAACTAAAACACTACACCACAGTAGTACGACCAGAATGTTTATATGTATCTGAATGCATAACGATGAACTATAAGATGGACAAACTAGAGGTACTGGAAAGAAGGATTACTAGAAAAATGATGGGTGCAATGAAAACTGCAGATGGTTGGAAAATAAAAACTAATGAGGAGATCTACAAAAATATAGAGAAAATATCTGAAGTAATGGCCAAACAAAGATTAACGTTTTTTGGACATCTCTACCGAATGGATGGAAACAGACTAACAAAACAAATACTTCTATATTTCTGGAAGAAGAAATCGACAATAGCATGGATTACAGAAGTAAGAAAAGATCTTGAAAGAAACAACATCAAGGAATCAGAAATAGCATTAAAAAACGTTTTAAAAACAAAATACTAAATTTGGAAGGCTTTCAAAGGATAAGAAATAAAAAATCGGGAACAACACGGACAGAAGAAAGGAAGAGACTTCATGGGGAGAAAATGAGGGAATACTGGAAAAATAGGAAACAACAACAAAGGAAGGAGAGGAACTGAAGTTGTTAACGTGATCCTAGCCGGTCAATACGATTGTAAAAAAATTAAATAAACTGTTATATCATTGTTTTTACCTCCAAATCCCTCCACTGTAGAATTATTGTTAACAATAATTTTGTATTACGAATCTGAATGTGTTACCATGATGCACAGACCTCGAATACAGAGGCCTATGTAATTGAGCTAGTTACATAGGGTGATGAAGGAGTGGATTGGGAGCTAGGCTCAAATCTTATTGATGCATGAAGAAAGGGGTGTTGCGCCAATTTAATGTGCTCCCGTTCATCCAAGGAGCTTCTCCCTATTTTTATATCAGGTGATCAGTATCGAATTATATCATGACCTAGTTCACTTGTTTAAGGAGCATGGTTAGTGTGGGGGCTATCCTTCGTGACCTTCAATATAACTCGCACACTTGTGTAAGATGTGCAGGACAGGCGTTTGCTTGGATGACAATGATCAGTTCCCCGGGAGGGCTGGGGAGGGAGGGGGAAGGAGCGGAGTGGGGCTGATCTTGAATGTACGTCGCCCAGGTGCTTAAGTCCTTACGAATGACCTTGAGATACGATCGTCCTCGTAGCCGCAAAGTAAAATTACTACTTATCAGTTACAGAGTTATCTTACCTCTGGACATGAACCCTCTATTCCACTACGCTCAATGTTGCACCAAGAAGAGAAAAAATTAGTAGTTGCTCCATCCTTCCCGTTACCCGATGAGATGAACAGTGATGCACAAAGAGGAAGCTTCAGATCTGTGAGAATTCAGAATTTTTGTTGGGACCTGACTAAATGGGATCAACTCTCGTGCCGTTTACATCTAATGCACCTCCAATTGCTTTCTTTTGTGGTGGAAAATTGGAGTCGACCCCTGGAAGCGATATAGACTACTTCGGGAGCCTCTGCTTTCCACTGAGGAGCCTGGGAGAGAGATAGGCAGTCAGTCTCTATGTATGCATGTATCAGAAACATTTGTAAACGATGTTCAGTGAAACAGAATGCCTATGGTACATTTAAAGGACCATTATAAAAAAATTTTTAGAACATGTAATGGAAACGAGAGTTTATAGTACGAGGACACTTTGAAATCAAAGAAACCAATGAAATGAGTTCACAAATGGAGTTACCTGGACTTACTTCATCTGCCATGACAATTTACAGTTTGTGTCATACCACGATACGAAAATTTTGGTTGGAATTCGAATCTGCTGCCTATCCGAAAAAGTCTTCTAAGTCGGGCAAGCTATCTGAGCATGCTTCCAGAATCTTACGAATACGGCTATCTCCAAATGAAATGTAACTAAGACTCAAAGAGCCAGTGAAACGGAGCACCCCTCCTCCCTCCTCCTTACTCACACACCTTCTAATGAGGAGAAGTTTTCATAATTTTACCTTTAAGAAACAATTAAATTTTGGTTTCATTTTTAGAAAACGTGGTCAGCAAATTCTTGCTGTTACACAAAACCTGTTGGTTTCTGTTCTACAAGTTGAATTTTGTAGGGATACCTGTGAGAATCGTCTGTTGTGTATGAGTCTAGTGTTCGAACTCACATAGGGGACACCACATCATCTGCATGGGGAGATTTTACATGTACAATCCAGAAGGATAGATCATGCGTCTTTTGTTGTTCTTACGCTATGTTTGTTGTCTACCATTATATCTGCATTAGGTAGCAGAATCACTAACTTCTGCAGATATTAAAAGTATTTTTGTAAAATAGAGGAAAGAAGCATTCGCTAAGAAAATAATAACAGAAGTGTTTATGAAATTTATTAACTGGTTGTGACAAGCAGGGTAAAATGTTCTAAGGTGTATAAACAGATGAGTATATAAACTGAAAATATCATAGAGTAAGCTTGCTTAAGTGTTTCGTGCCAAAATAACTGATCTGACTGACAGAATAAATCATAATTTCTTTCTACGTCGTAACAGCTTCTATTCGACAAAGATATTCATGTACAGGAGTAAGTCTTCTTTTCCCTAGTGTTTAACCGGTCTCGTACGGCGTCCGCTGTTTAGTATTTGAAAAATTTTATTTCATTATTTAATTTCGTAGTCGGATGCGCATCCAGACCCCACAGTCGTCAGAGAAACCTAATAGAAGCGTGAGAAATGGTCTGAAACCACATTACGGCTGGGCGTTCTACCAGCGCAATTTCATTAATCTGCGGTGAGAATTTAATCGGGGTCTGGCTCACTTCTCCGTCTCCGCAAGCAAGTGCGTTGCCCTTTACACTATACGAACAGGCCCGTGGCAGAAATAACCATTCTTCCCAAGCTCCAACCAGCTGGATGGACTGTGGTACTTTCTGACATAATTTCGCTTATTGCTGCTCTCTTTATCGTGTAGCCTGGTAGAAGCACTCCCCTATGCTTTTCGTCCGTACTTGTTCGTCTATATACTTTGTGCCGTCGAGACTTTCTTCAGCGTGGTATCTGCGTTCGTGTGTGTGTGTGGTGCGTTCGTCACGTTATTTTGTGCGTCATCGTCACTGACGCCGTCTCCATCTCGCCGCCACTGCAGCCTCCGCCGCCGCTGCCGACGACGACGTCAATCATCCATCACCCATTAACTAGCGCCGCCGCCGTCCATGCCGCCACCACCTTCATCTGTTTATCGCTGCCACCCCTGACATAGCTGCTTCCATCACTGTCACATCAGAGACATTCTCATCGTCCCCAACTCCGCCATAGTTCGTCAACGCAGTCCCAGCAGTGCTTCGGCAGCCGCTCACACCAATCAATGCCGCTCGTCACTGTCCACCATCGCGGTTCGTCTCACAACCTATATCATCTATACTTCCCCTTTCCCTGCTCTCACTGTCACACATAGAGCGTGATCTCTAGTCCACCCTCCTACATCTATCCTCCATTACCTACAGTATCCTCTTCCACCATGACAGAAACACATGCATCTCTTTTCAACCCCTGCTCCCTCCACTTTTTCTCTTTCAGCCACAACTCACCACCCGCAACATCCACCACTGCCGCACCCATAACAGCCCGCCAAGCAACAGTTGCCACACATGATATCTAAAGCATCACTTCCTCAAGCCTCACCGCACCAAGCAACAGATGCTGCAATGAAGGACATGCACAACTCATCGGTAATCCTCAACAATGTCACATCACGCCACCCCCATCCCACAAGCATCCTTTCCTCAAAGAGCCATCAAAAATCAACAAAACACTGACATCTCTCCCACCTCCACACAAAGAAACTGCAAACTGAAACTGACGTCACTCGGGATATGGAAACAACTCCTCCCCTTCCTACGTCTTCTCCTAACATCTGCACCACCATCCTCTCCAACTCAGACACAAAATCCCTCAAACTCAAATTCCTCACTCTACAAATCAAAACCCCTACCTAGCCTCCACATTTAACAAACCATCCCATGAGAAGACTCTGTATTACTACCGACCCTGTACCTCAACTGCCATACTGACATCCCCTCCGAAATTACTCATGATACCTTTGATACCAAAGCCTCCTCAACACCTCTTACCACAATATCCTGTGCCAAACAACCTCACTCTCCTTGCCATCCTCCTACCCTCACTGGAGTGATCAGTAAAATCGAGCTGAAGAACTGCCTGAATTTAGAAGTTCAAAGAGCCATTCGGATCAACAGTGATCATGGTCCCACTCGCCTCGTCTGTGTTTTTACTGAATCTGCCTGCACCATAGGCCTTCTATCTGAAGAGAAAGCCCTGATATACCACCATTGCCACAAGGTCAAACCTTCCAAATTCCATCCTTCGTCCTAATGCTGTCGAAAGTGTCTTCGCTACAAAGATCACCTAACTGCATATCGTAAAATCACACTCACTTTTCCACACTGCAAAGGCTTCCAATTTCTTAAACAGTACCCTAACCTTGGCGAAGAGTTCACGGGCTTCCAGCCCGGTGGCGATGTCTTCAAACTGCGACGTTTCGACGAGTGACATACTCATCATCTTCTGGCGAAGTGCCGAGACTTTGCTGATGCCGGTCCCTTTATACCTGCGGTGTGCCTCCCACCACCTGGCCGCGGGAGGCTGGGTCCAGCGGAGCCGGCGGGCGGGGTGGAGGGGGAAGCGGGTGCGCCGTTCGTGTCTCCGTCAGAGCATTCTGATCGCGTCTCGTGAGCTGGACGGTTCTTGTTGCGTTCCTGGCGTACTGCGGCTAATGCTGGATTCCAGGCCGCGCTCAGTTGATAGCCTTCGTCCCTGTTCACAAGATTCTCGTGGACCCGTATTTCTATTGATTCTTTAATGACGCTATCCCAATAGCTCCCGGCTCGGCACAGCACCCTGGTGTTTTCGAAATCAAAGGTGTGGTTTTCTTTGATGCTATGTTCAGCTATAGCAGATTTCTCTATCTGTCCAAGTCGAACATGTCTGATGTGTTCCTCGCACCTTTTAGAGATGCAGCGCTGCGTTTGACCAATGTACTGCACACCACATTCGCAGGCAATGCTGTATATACCAGGTGTGTTTAGTTTCAGTGGGTCTTTAGCTGAGCCCAGCAGCTCTTTCGTCTTCGGCGGTGGTCGGAAGACGGTATTTATGTTCGATTTTATTAATAGCCTCCCGATTTTGGCTGATGTGGGCCCCAAATATGGAAGAAAGACGAGTCTCTTGTTAACTTCCTCTTCCTGAAATTTGTCAGCCTGTCTCCTCTTGAAGGCCCTGCCAATCTGTGTTTCACTGTACCCGTTTTTCCGAAATACCTCTCTTAGGTGGTGTAATTCTTCTGAGAGGCTTTCTTTGTCACAAATGACGTGCGCCCTATGTACCAAGGTGGTCAGTACTGACTGGCGTTGCGCCGGATGGTGGCAGTTGGTTGCATGGAGGTACAGGTCTGTGTGCGTCTTTTTTCTATATACTGAATGGCCCAGCGTGCCATCTGTTTCCTTCCTGATCAGTATGTCCAGGAATGGAATACAGCCATTCTCTTCTGCTTCCATCGTGAAGGTGATATTTTCATGTATGCCGTTTAGGTGGTCCATAAACTCCTCCAGTGCCTGCCTGCCATGCTGCCATATCACGAAAGTGTCGTCCACATAGCGGAAGAAATGCCTGGGTCGTCGACGATGACCAGGAAAACCGTGGTGCTACTGAAGGACTCAGATCTACCAGAGGCAGTGCAGAAACGGCTGTATCCCAGAGCGCCAACGACACCGCGCCTGTATGGATTGCCCAAGATTCACAAAGATGGGGTGCCTCTACGGCCGATTCTGGACACTATCAACTCGCACAGTTATGGACTGGCCAAATACCTGGCGACACTATTGAAACCACTGGTGGGACACTGCAGTCATCACGTGAAAAACTCCGCAGATTTCGTTAGAAAACTGAAGGACATCCGAATACAGAGTGATGACCTACTCGTGAGCTTCGACGTCACCTCCTTATTCACGAAAGTACCGCTACAAGACGCCGTGACGCTCCTTAATCAGTACTTCGAGCCTGAAACAGTGAAGCTCTTTGAATATGCACTTACTACCACCTACTTCAAGTGCAATGGAGAGCATTATGAACAAGTGGATGGAGTGGCCATGGGATCTCCCCTTGCTCCAGGTATCGCGAATCTCTATATGGAACACTTTGAGGAGGTGGCACTACAAACTGCTCACCGTAAACCCAGGCACTTCTTCCGCTATGTGGACGACACTTTCGTGATATGGCAGCATGGCAGGCAGGCACTGGAGGAGTTTATGGACCACCTAAACGGCATACATGAAAATATCACCTTCACGATGGAAGTAGAAGAGAATGGCTGTATTCCATTCCCGGACATACTGATCAGGAAGGAAACGGATGGCACGCTGGGCCATTCAGTATATAGAAAAAAGACGCACACAGACCTGTACCTCCATGCAACCAGCTGCCACCATCCGGCGCAACGCCAGTCAGTACTGACCACCTTGGTACATAGGGCGCACGTCATTTGTGACAAAGAAAGCCTCTCAGAAGAATTACACCACTTAAGAGAGGTATTTCGGAAAAACGGGTACAGTGAAACACAGATTGGCAGGGCCTTCAAGAGGAGACAGGCTGACAAATTTCAGGAAGAGGAAGTTAACAAGAGACTCGCCTTTCTTCCATATTTGGGGCCCACATCAGCCAAAATCGGGAGGCTATTAATAAAATCAAACATAAATACCGTCTTCCGACCATCGCCGAAGACGAAAGAGCTGCTGGGCTCAGCTAAAGACCCACTCAAACTAAACACACCTGGTATATACAGCATTGCCTGCGAATGTGATGTGCAGTACATTGGTCAAACGCAGCGCTGCATCTCTAAAAGGTGCGAGGAACACATCAGGCATGTTCGACTTGGACAGATAGAGAAATCTGCTATAGCTGAACATAGCATCAAAGAAAACCACACCTTTGATTTCGAAAACACCAGGGTGCTGTGCCGAGCCGGGAGCTATTGGGATAGCGTCATTAAAGAATCAATAGAAATACGGGTCCACGAGAATCTTGTGAACAGGGACGAAGGCTATCAACTGAGCGCAGCCTGGAATCCAGCATTAGCCGCAGTACGCCAGGAACGCAACAAGAACCGTCCAGCTCACGAGACGCGATCAGAATGCTCTGACGGAGACACGAACGGCGCACCCGCTTCCCCCTCCACCCCGCCCGCCGGCTCCGCTGGACCCAGCCTCCCGCGGCCAGGTGGTGGGAGGCACACCGCAGGTATAAAGGGACCGGCATCAGCAAAGTCTCGGCACTTCGCCAGAAGATGATGAGTATGTCACTCGTCGAAACGTCGCAGTTTGAAGACATCGCCACCCGGCTGGAAGCCCGAGAACTCTTCGCCAGCTGTATACGCCGGGAAAGCATACATTCACAGTACCCTAACCTTGTTTCCCCTCCCAGCTGTAACACCTGCACCCCACCTATTCTGTGAAATACAAAGCCAAGCCGCAGCAAACAAATCATGAACTCACTGCTCCAATCCGCCCCACTCATACTCTCATTCGTCCCAAAAATTCCCTCCACTCAACCCCCACTGCTGAAAACAGCATGAAATTCATGAAAGTCGTCTAGCAAACCATTCATTCATTCCAACATCCACATACTCTCCATTAAATCTCCCTCACTGCCCACTCTATCTTCTGTCCCAACAACCAAGCAACCTACTCTCACAACTAGGTCCACTTCCTCTTCACCTACCTCGACACCCCAGTCTAAACTACCTTCTGCCCTAACAAACACACACACACTACGCTTATCCCTTACCTGTACCACAACATCTACTCCCTATCTACCAACAAACATCTTTTAATTCGTGCCCTGTCCTAAGGCAATGCCTGTATCGTTATCCTTAATGAAACATTCCTCCAAGTCAGTCACACCATCCAACCTCTTCCTGGATCCTCCACCATACAGATAATCCCATTCCACTGGACAGAGGTAGAGCTGCAACTAGCCACCACAAGAACATCCGTGTTCAGCCACAACGCTTATACAGTACTCCTACTGAATACCTTGTTCTTATCCTATTCTTCAACACCGTAAATATTACTGTACCTATGCCACTATTTACATCTGACCTAATCACCCTGTCGCCTATGACTTCTCACCCATACATATCATACCTTTTCCGCCTATACTATTGCCGCTGATCTCAACATCTATAGTAGATGCCCTCCAGAACTCCAGTGGTGGTGTCAGTTTACATGTTGACACAGTCTCCGTCCCATACCACACGTCTTGATGAAAACACCACTCCAGATGTCATCCTATAATCTCTCAATCTCCTTGGACACTTCACTGCAAAAAGCCTTGATCCAATTGGAAGTAACCACATACCGGTTTTCCTCACCATCTCTTCCACACTACCTCATCCTCATCCACCCCATCCCAGTCTCTGTCCAAGAGTTATCCAGGACCACCCCCATACTAAATGGGATGTCTACTAGAAATCTACAGAAACCCAGACTAAAAACCAGCCCCTGGCCTTACAGAAACCTGACGATTTCCCTCATGCCACGTCATTCCTGCAGCAGACCTTGTCAGCCGCTATATCCACCCACCTTCCTACCAAGACCATATATCCTTATCACCCCACCCTCCTTCCACAAGCCCTACTCCTTCTGCAATAATATCATCACTTGTAGTGCTCCTTCTTGTGGATTCGTGACCGGGATGCACACAAACGCCACCTACAAACACAAAGACGTATCAGGAATTTATTAAATGCAAAAAACTTCGGGACTGGCGCCAGACATGCTAGAGACCCAATGCTACACTCACCATTAACTGTTCCAAGTATTGGAAAGTTTTCCATCGACTTACTGGCAATTACCCCATCCCTCACTACCTGATCCTCCACAACCATCTGACAACCAGAGATATGCTGACCACTTTGTATCCTATTTCTACAACATCTCCTCAATCCCTGAAGACCCACATTTTGGTTACTTCCTCTTCCTTGCCATCCATGAATACGCAAAAACCGCTGTCTCACCCTAGCTCCGAGCTTCCAGAACGTGGACAACACGTCACAAACAGTATTAAATACACGAATCACAGCATACGACGTAAACAGGTACCCCACAAACAACACAAAATCCCCCCAGTCACGTCTGTATTACCTAGTAACATCTCAAAGAATGCCCCCACTCCTTTCTAGTCACTTTTGCAACCCTTGACACCACTATCTCCTTTGATCACCAACCCTAGCATACTGCTACACCTTTACAAAAATGTCCCACCATCCCTTCAACACCACACACTGCGTACCCTTCCCGAATGTAACCACAACCAACTCTGTCTCCCAGATAATGAGATCTGCCCCGATATTTATCCCTCCCATCAACATTAACTCTTCCTCACCTATCCACATACAGATCTGGGCTCCTCTCCCTCTTTCCCTCTGCAGCCATCCCTGTCCCTTTCCTATTGTTACCACTGCCCTACCCACACACCTAACTCCTCCTCAACCTATGTCTTTTACACCTTCTGTCTTCGTACTATCCACCTCAACACCCACCTTCGTCTCCATAATTGTCCTACCCAGCAGACCCCTCCTTTTCCTATCCACAAACCTCAACCCTCCGGAACAAATTCTGTCCTCCTGGAACACTTCTCTCCCAGCGCAGGTCCTTTAGATTTTATGTGAAAGTGCAGTGCTTCAATGCTTTTTCTTAGAAGAATTCTACCATTCTGTAACGTGTCTTTAAAATATATTTTTTTTTCTTTTTTAGCTGCCCGTCTCTTATTTTTAATTTAAGAAAGAAAACAGTACCAATGTATTTTTTTCCTCGTCTTTGTTATATTTCTAAAAATGCTCTTGGCCGAAGAGCGGAATATTGTTCCGCCCCCCCCCCCCTCCCCCCCAACCCCACCTCTATGGGCCTATGGGGATGAAACAATAGCAAAGGAAAAAAAGACGGAAATAAATAATAAAATCCTGTAAACTACCCCCAAATAGTCACGTAGGCCTAAATATGTATTATTTAAGGGATTCGTAAGCCTTTTATTCAGTTTACACGTTTCGGTTTATTAGTCTTATCTATAGAACACGCTACCATCTCATGTAGAACTCGTATATTACGAGGAACATCGGCTGGAAAACTAGGGTTTCCTAGCGAAGCAGCTCAGTGGTTAGCCAACTGAACACGCTTTCCTTGCATAAAGCCCCCTAGTTTAAGTTTTCGCTAAATCGATTAAGTCGAATTCTTGGATGATTCATTTGTTATAGATTTCGGCGATTTCCTTTCGCACCCTCGTCCTATCTGAGGTTATGCTCCATGTCTCACTACCACATTACCGAAAGCACGCTAAACCCTAACAATCCCTTTCCTTTCACAGAATAATTTTAAATAAAAGGCCAGAGACAGCTACAGTGCCACCAGCAGTGACGAATGTAGCTATTAAGACAACACTATTTTCTCATCATTGGAGGAAAGATGGCGATGAGACAATAAGTTGGTGTAAAGTGTTTAACATTCCTCAGGCAGTGAGATCCTCACTTTTAACAAAGACGACAGAATGTATTTAGCATAGTAGTATTCAAATGCCCATTCTTGAATTTAGAAAAAATGGAAAGTTTGAATCTGCGTGAGTAGAGGGAGACTTGAAGCATCTCGAGTAAGAGACTAAGTTTTTGTCATTTAGACAAAACAGCTCAGTGAAACCTTAACAATCGTAAGGGTAGTAAAAATTTTCGTTTTCTTCTGAAATGCTATGTTTCTTCAGCACAAGATTCTTCATCCAGTGTCGCTGCCGATCTAACGATTTCACAAATGCATTCAAATGGATCAAATAGCTGTGAGCACTATGGGACTTAACATTTGAGGTCATCAGTCCCCTAGATCTTAGAACTACTTAAACCTAACTAACCTAACGAACCTGCGACCGTAGCCACAAATGCATTCCCCAATTTTTTGATATATTTATGCATCATTGTTACGGGACAAGACAATGGCCTTCAGGCCCTCTCTTTCATCACATCAAACATACTCAGAGAATCTACTTATGTAGAGTAAATGGCTGCATATGTAGAGTAAATGGGCTGATAATATTAATGTTAGTAATAAATATAGTTTTAGTGATGAATACAGTAATGTGACTGGTATTCGCATTGTGTTAAGTAAATTATGGTGGAAAAATCGGCCAGGTGTTAATAGGACTTGCGGTCTAAGGGTTCCGTACAAACTTAATTATGTATATAGACAGTTCATCTATTCTGAGAATAGAGAATCTCGACAATTTTTGCCTGTTATCGACATTTATCCTTGCAAAATATCGATCCCAGGGATTCCAAGACCATCGAGAACGTTTTAATCTCATGTTTGACATCGGATAACAAAGGACAAAAGAAATTATTTTTTCATGTAATAACAAATTAACTATTTTCTATTTTTTTTTTTTTTTTTTACTTGTGCTGTGAGAGTTTGGTCCTTGCCAAATTTCATGTTTCTTCGTCATCGGGAAGTACCCTATAGGTTTTGGTGAGCCTAAATGGCCGTATCGTTTGACTGCAATGACTTAGAAGCCTCAGTTTCTTACACCGCCAAGAAACCGTAAGCCTTACTCTGTGACATAAATTTAAACTTGATACGTCTATTCGTTCCTCTGAAAAACGTGTCTTAATAGACAGACAGGCAGATGGGCAGACAGCAAAGCGATCATATAAGGGTTTTGTTTGTACAGAGTGAGGCCCGGAACCCTGGAAATGAGATACTAACAAGTGCAGTGAAACTATGCAGAAGGAATGAAACCAGAGACGAAGCTAACTGGGCTAGGAGTAATAGAATAACATTAGATGTAATTGGAAAAAGGAGAAGAAGCCAGCAGCGAGAAAATTGACAGTGTGACAGACATACTTGTGCACTTAAGAGGGAGGAGGAACACAGCTGGGATTTGCTGAGAGGGAAGCTACACCGATCATTAAAGGAAAAGCTTTAACCTCCTCTTGAAGGTAACGTGGTTTGGGATCAGACGAAGGTGATTAAGGAATTTGTTGAAGAGACGTCTGATCGTGAGCTATGCGTAGGGACAGATCTTGTCTTGCAGTTACAGGTGTTTGGCACGCGAAGAGACGTTTTGAGGACACCGGTAACTACGCAGTTGATAAAGATAACAGAGCGTGTGAAAATTTCGTGTTCTATCCACTCACATCTTCTCTTACCGAGCGTAAGAGGGTTCACGTGATCAAGTAACTGACTGTTACATGCATATCTTACGCAGGAGTTATTGGCTAGCTCAAGCAGCATGGAGTTTTCACTATTTGTGCCATGTTGAACTACGTCGCAGTATTATTTATTAGCTGGATCTAATAGCTGGACTGGTATTTGGTTTAATTTAGGTGGAAATATTTTCCTAAATTTCTGAATACCGTATGTGTATTAAACAGATTTTTCACGAGTTGTAACAGTTTGTACCTTTCAGTTCAGAGATATTTTACTGCATTTTTGTATAGTGACAAAGTACAATCAAGATTTATGGTAAGTGTGGTGTCACCGCCAGACACCACACTTGCTAGGTGGTAGCCTTTAAATCGGCCGCGGTCCGTTAGTATACGTCGGACCCGCGTGTCGCCACTATCATTGATTGCAGACCGAGCGCCGCCACACGGCAGGTCTACAGAGACTTCCTAGCACTCGCCCCAGTTGTACAGCCGACTTTGCTAGCGATGGTTCACTGACAAATTACGCTCTCATTTGCAGAGACGATAGTTAGCATAGCTTTCAGCTACGTCATTAGCTACGACCTAGCAAGGCGCCATTACCAGTTACTATTGATGCTGTAAAACATGTACCGTCAAGAGCGATGTTCACCATTTACGGATTAAAGTTAAGTATTCCAACAGCTACGTCCTTTTTTGCTAAAGTCTAACTTCCTTGTCCTGTTCCAGACCTCACACCAGCCTGCGTGAGATAAAACGCGTGCCTTTCGGCTTCCTCTCATAGTGGGTTGGCTGTCTTGCCAATCCACAACAGTAAGAACTTTTGAAAATGCTCGCCAAACAACTTTCGGTGGGAATGCGCCCAGGATTCCCGCGGATCATGATATTGAATATAGCTGGTCGACTTGCTGTTTCGAATACTTGTTTCTAGTTTAAATGTATTTGCAACTGCAAATATGGACAACCATCACCTGTAGAATGGAATGACGAGAATGAAAATTCGTGCCGGACCGGAACTCAGACGCGGATTTCCCGGTTATCGTCAGCGGTCGCAATACCATTTGGTTATCCGTGCACGACCCACGGCCAGTATCAAACTTCCTCATGTCATCAACTATGCGCCTGCAACCTATATTTGTATGTTCATTATGTATATTCCCGTACAGATGAGACATTTTACTTGAAAGTAGCTTGCCCGATGTCGGCGAAAAATATTCCAGTGTCTGTGTTATTCTGAATTACAATCCATATTTCCTTCGAACACCCATGTATTCTGAATTACGATGCAAAGTTTCTTTGGACGTGCATGGATCGTAAGTCAAAATTACACAGGCACTTCAATATCATGCTTATTTCTAGGTTTGATCAGTGAAAGAAACATTTTGTCTCTCCCAACGGTGTTTCTTTTAAATTTCCACAGCATATATGTACCTACAGAATAGCTCTAGCTACGCGTCTCTGAAACTCTTCGGGCTCTTCATTTAGCCTAATGTCGTATGATTCACAAATGTGTCGTCAAACTGTTCAGCTCTGTCTACAATTGTTCTGCAATATTTGGTAACATAAATGAAACTAGACTCAAAACGGTACTTCTTGCAATAGACAATAAATGTGTTCAAGCAATATTATTGATAACCTGCTTTTACTCTGAGGTAAGACTAAAGTAATGGCTTCATTTGTGTTTCGTTTCTGATAGGAATTGGTGGACCCATGTCTTAGTCAGATTAAGAAATCGGTGTTAAAAATGAGTTGTATTCTTTTCAAAAGGGCCCAAACTTTTCTGAACAGTTCACATTTGTACCAAACGTCGCTAAGCACCCAAACGTGCTGTATTAATCTTATACATAGCTTTTCATTGTTAATTCTTTGTATAAAATGAACTACTCTCTTTCTCACATCCATATGACATTAGCAAAAATGGTTTAAATGGCTCTGAGCACTATGCGACTTAACTTCTGAGGTCATCAGTCGCCTAGAACTTAGAACTACTTAAACCTAACTAACCTAAGGACATCACACACATCCATCCCCGAGGCAGGATTCGAACCTGCAACCGTACCGGTCGCTCAGTTCCAGATTGTAGCGCCTAGAACCGCACGGCCACTCCGGCCAGCTGACATTAGCAAGATCGGACCTTTATAATCGTCAGTCGTCCCATACCGTAGTGTAAAGATCAGACATTTTCATCTGTGTTTGCATTGAGAATTGCTTAATGTGGATTACATTCAAGAGTAGCATTCCATAAAGGAAATCAGACGTTCGTCTTTTAACTGGGTGGAAATGAAGAAAGTACACACATAAACCTTCACCCACTATGGATAAATTACCACTGGCAGTGTATCTTCCACAACAAATTATTTCGTATGATGTGATATTCCACTTAACAGATTTGATTGAAAAATTTAAACCACTACTACTTTAAAAAGCCAAATGCTGAAAATATTTCACCTATTGAGCTGATAGTCCACTTTGTTATTACGAAACACGTAATGGGACGAGGAAAACAATCTGTCACTGGCTTCAACGCCACGTTTATAATGCCGACAACTTTTCATTTTCACGTTGTGTTACTGGAAGAAGAACAATGTCGTCCAAGGACAATCTGTTGACGAAGAGTGTGAACGCATTTGAATTTTCAAAATATCGTAGCCATACAAAAGCTTTTTGTGTGGTTAAGCTTTTAAGCAGTACAAGTAGTTTAAAACACGCTTGTATCATTTGGAAAGAAACTGGTGAGTCAGGAGACTGCTGAGACTTCGGAGGCGAGGACAGCAGCAGGCGGCAACGTGGCGCCGCAGTAGCCTCCTGTTTTCCCGTCACGTACGCAGCGGAAGCGGAGTAATTCGTCGGCTTTACGGGCTCCGATAATGGAATCGGCAGTGCTTTTGTTAGAGGCTAAGCCAGTCTGCGACACTAGACGAAAACTTTTCCGACATAACAGAAAAATTCTGCTCGTCGCTACTCGTTTCTCAAAGGATACTCTAATTCTCAGTCTTACGACATTCCTGCAGGGAGATAAACTTTTGTGGGTGAATTATCATACGCCAGGAAAAAAAGACCTCTCGTTTGGAATACAGCTTGCTTTTCACACACAAGACATCTTGCAAATTGTAGACGCAGGAAAGTTCCCATGTTTGTAGACATCTGTACGGTAGTCGACACTGTGCGATACTATTGTCTGATAACCAAAAAACGATGATGGAAAGTGTCTTGTTAGAAACTTAATCAGTTTAAAGAATTTTTGGCTTGTGACAAATGCTCACCAGAAGTGAAAGTAATATTTGGAGTAGTGAACGGAAGTGTAAAAGAACCGTGTTTTCAGTGCACATAAGATATTTTTCTGATAGGGGCAGCAGTCTTAGATTTATTGCTGGCAATAATACGTTCTGCTTGAAGGTATCATCGCTCGATAATTGAAAGGAAATGTACAACAGCATAGACGCCAGTTATACAGGGCACACTGAAGGACATTTTTAATTATATTGTATATAGAAGGAAGATAGTGTTCAGAAACAATACTTTTCTGGAGACCAGAAATCTACTCTGTAGGAATCAGTATGGGTTTCGAAAAAGACGATCGTGTGAAACCCAGCTCGCGCTATTCGTCCATGAGACTCAGTGGGCCATGGACACGGGTTCCCAGGTAGATGCCGTGTTTCTTGACTTCCGCAAGGCGTTCGATACAGTTCCCCACAGTCGTTTAATGAACAAAGTAAGAGCATATGGACTATCAGACCAATTGTATGATTGGATTGAAGAGTTCCTAGATAACAGAACGCAGTGTGTCATTCTCAATGGAGAGAAGTCTTCCGAAGTAAGAGTGATTTCAGGTGTGCCGCATGGGAGTGTCGTAGGACCGTTGCTATTCACAATATACATAAATGACCTTGTGGATGACATCGGAAGTTCACTGAGGCTTTTTGCATATGATGTTGTGGTATATCGAGAGGTTGTAACAATGGAAAATTGTACTGAAATGCAGGAGGATCTGCAGCGAATTGACGCATGGTGCAGGGAATGGCAATTGGATCTCAATGTAGACAAGTGTAATGTGCTGCGAATACATAAAAAGAAAGATTCCTTATCATTTAGCTACAATATAGCAGGTCAGCAACTGGAAGCAGTTAATTCCATAAATTATCTGGGAGTACGCATTATGAGCGATTTAAAATGGAATGATCGTATAAAGTTGATCGTCGGTAAAGCAGATGCCAGACTGAGATTCATTGGAAGAGTCCTAAGGAAATGCAATCCGAAAACAAAGGAAGTAGGTTACAGCACGCTTGTTCGCCCACTGCTTGAATACCGCTCAGCAGTGTGGGATCCGTACCAGATCGGGTTGATAGAAGAGATAGAGAAGATCCAACGGAGAGCAGCGCGCTTCGTTACAGGATCATTTAGTCATCGCGAAAGCGTTACGGAGATGATAGATAAACTCCAGTGGAAGACTCTGCAGGAGAGACGCTGAGTAGCTCGGTACGGGCTTTTGTTGAAGTTTCGAGAACATACCTTCACCGAGGAGTCAAGCAGTACATTACGCCCTCCTACGTATATCTCGCGAAGAGACCATGAGGATAAAATCAGAGAGATTAGAGCCCACGCAGAGGCATACCGACAATCCTTCTTTCCACGAACAATACGAGACTGGAATAGAAGGGAGAACCGATAGAGGTACTCAAGGTACCCTCCGCCACACACCGGCTTGCGGAGTATGGATGTAGATGTAGATGCAGAAATAACTTAGCAGTGTCCGTTTGTACTTTTGGAATATGTTCCGTCGTTTAAACACCAGTGAATAAGACCGTGGAGCGATATGTAATGGAAAGAACACATGAAATTGTAAGTTTGGAAGGTAAATAGGAAACAGATTTATTATGTCAATTCTGGGTATGTGTTGAAAATCTGATGAGGGATCTGCATCTAAGACATAGATGTAACCAGTTATAGAGAACTGCTCAGATTTGGGGATTTTATTAAGTAAGCCTGACAGCAGACAATGAAAGAATTCAGAAATGAATTGGTATTACCTTATCAGAGCTGCGTAGCACACACGAAAGTTAATCACAGCTTCGCGGTGAACGTAAATGGGTATCTGTGGGATAAAAGCAATTTTCTCCGCGCGAAACGTTGCAGAACAAATTTAGGAAACCACAATTTGAGAGGACAATCATACTGTCTCGATCGTATATATATAACCACAATTTTTTATTCGCTCCCTACTCAACTTGAGTATAACAAACAGTTTTTAACACTGGTATGAAGTATACTTACGGAGATTATACAGTGATAAGCCAAAACATGATGACCACTGCCACCGCGAAGTTGTATGCTGCCTGGTGGCGCTGAGGGCACGTGAAGCGGTAAGAGAAGAATGTGAGCGGAGCAGAGACGAATGGGGTACGATTCTTGCGACAGTAAGTGGCGCAAGTGCGGAAATCTGGCAACTTTAGTGACTTTGACAAAAGCCAGATTGTTGTGGCCTAGTGCCTGGGAGCGAGCATCTCGGAAACGGCGAAGCTGGTCCGCTATTCGTGTGCTACTGTCGTGCGCATCTGTGGAACGTGGTTGAAGAATGCTGCAACCACGAGTAGGCGACAAGAAGTTGGACGTCCGCACCTCATCATAGAACATAGGGGTCGGAAGCTTGCCCGCCCTCTAATGCGTGATAGGCGGCGATCTGTGGCAGATCTGACGACAGAGCACAGTGCTGGCGTAGGCACAAGTGTTCTGGAGAACACCGTTCAGCGCACAGTGTTGAACGTGGTGTTCCGACCTGTACGTTTCCCATGTTGACCCAACAACACCTTCAATCATGGTTATAAGGAGCGGGGGATCATAGAGATTGAACCACGGATCAGTGGAACCGTGTCGCCTGGTCGGATTAATCCCGTTTATTGTTAAACCAGGTCGCTGGTCGCGTCATCCAGGCGAAAGGCTGCTAGAAACAGCCAGCGCGCCACGGAGGCAGGTCGGTGGCAGCAGTATTATGTTATGGGGGACATTCTCTCGGCTTCCATGGGACCTGCGGTAGTAATGTAAGCCATAATGACAACTGTTGAGCACGTCACGTTATTAGTGGCCACTTGAAATCCCTTATGCTTGATGTATTCCACAGCGATGACATCTTCCAACAAGATAACTGCCCGTGTCGCAAAGCAGAAAACGTGCTGCAATGGTTTGAGGAGCATGATAGTGAACTCACATTGATGTCTTGGCCATCAAATTTGATTTGTCTGTATCCGATGAAACCCATCTGGGACGCTATCGCGCGCCTGTTCCGCACCCACCAACCAATTGCTCGTAAATTACGGGAAGTGTGTGATCTGTACGTAGGCATCTGGTGCCACAAACCTCTGGAAACCTATCAAGTGCTTGCCGGATCCACGGGATGCGGAATCCCTGCCTGACTGCGTTCCAAAAGTGGACCAACACATTTTTAAATAGGTAGAAATAATGTTTTGGCTCATCAGATATAACAAATTATTAGTGTAACTAACTGGATTTCAAGGAAAACTGTGACATACATTGAGGTGACAAAAGTCTTACGATGGCGATATGCACATATTCAGATGGCGGTAATATTGCGTACACAAGGTATCAAATGCTAATGCATTGGCGGAGCTGTCATTTGTACTCAGGTTATTCATGTGAAAAGGTTTCCGATGTAATTATAGCCGCACGAAGGCAATTAAGAGACTTTGAACGCAGAAGTATTTCGAGCTAGACACAAGAAACGTTTCGTTTCGAAAAATGTTAGGAAATTCAGTATTCCGAGATCCGTAATGTCAAGAGTGTGCCGAGGATACCAAATTTCAGGCATTATCTCTCATTTTGGACCATGTAGTGGCCGAGGACCTTCACTTAACGAGCGGAAGCAGCGACGTTTGCAAAGAGTTGTCAGCATAACAGACATGCTGCATCCCATGAAATAACCTCAGAAATCAATGTGGGACGTATGGCGAACGTGTGCGTTGGGGCAGCAGGGTGAAATATGGAGTTAATGGGCTATGCTAGCAGACTACCGATGCGACTGCCTTTGCTAAGAGAATGACATCGATTGCAGCGCCTCTTATGTGCTCATGACCATATCGGTTGGACCCTTGACGACTGGGGTCCTCTGGTCCAACTGAATCGACGATTGACTGGCAGTGGTTATGTTCGGCTTCTTGGAGGCCATTTCCCGCCACTCAACGATGGAATTCTTGTGGATGACAAACCGCCATGTCACAGGGCCACAACTGTGTTCGCGATTGGTTTGAAGAATATTGTGGATAATTCGAGGGAATGACTTGGCAACCCAGATCGCCCGACATGAATCCCGTCGCTCATCGTACACTACATCCTGCACCGGCATCACTTTCGCAGCTGTGGATGGCTATAGAGTCAGAATGGCTCACTATTTCTGCAGGGGACTTTCAACGAATTTAGTCCATGCCACGTCGAGCTGCTGCGCTACTCCGGGCAGCAGGAGGTCCGACACGATATGAGGAAGTATACCATGACTTTTGTCACCTCAGTGTGTTTTATGCTCTTAAGGATACTGGACAGTAAATAACACATCACGCTAATAAAGTTCAGTCCACCTTTAGCCCGGATAATGGTCTCAATTCGACATGCAAGAGAGTCCACAAGTTTATACAGGTGTGCCATATCCACTCAAGGCACTTGCTGATGACTGGTTCACGTAGAGCTACCAAATTTCTCAGGCGTTGATTGGTACGTTGTTTCAAATAGCCGCAGACAATTATTATTGGGTTGAGGTCGGTTGCTTTAGCGGGCCAGTTGAGGTGGAATATGTGCTATTCGTCTAATCAAGAGTGTATGCTTGCAGCCTCGAAACACAACTATTTTAATCTGGGAAAAAAGGTGTCTTCAGAGCATACTCATCGTGAAACTCTAGAAGAAAGGGCCACCAAGAATGTTTAAATGAATATCGTTTCCACACAACCTGTCACACATATCCCAACTACCCCACAATTTCTCATTGCCCAGAACGGCTAAGTTTGTCAACTGTTCGGGTGCCACCATGGTTAAATTACACCCTGCATGGCAAAATGACGCTATCCAAAACAGGCGCCGAGGCAACTGTGCTGCGCTAGAGGCCATAGATGCCAGGAGTGAATGTCAGCTGGAGAGTTGTGCACGAGAGAATAAAAGTGCATCTGCTGAGTAACTGCTGCCCAAATGAACCGAGGGTCAACGGATGGTGTCTCTCCAATGACAGTTCAGCAAACGTTGCTGTGTTTTCGCAGGAGTCTGGTTCGTACACGCATGCTGTCTGCTGTTCATTGGCGAAGGAGCCTGGAATTTGCACGCCTGTACCGTAACTCGACGTCCACTGAATGGCCATAGGTGAAATTTTTTAGATGCTCCATCAGACCGATGGCCGTTGGTGTGTACGGCGTGAAACGCCTGAAAGGAAACACTCTGGGAAATGTTTTCGTGACTCCCTGGTTGAACTTGTCAGTCTGGAAGTTACAAAAAATCAACATAAGTACGGATCTATCATTGTGTACCTTGTCCACCCCTATGTGCACTTGTTTTTCCTAGGCAGGATGGCATCCATCAGCAGGACAATGCAACGTCTCACACAGCTCGCATTGTACTACATGTGTGGTTGTAAGACTACCAGCATGATTTTTCGTACTCCCCTGGCCATAAACTCCCCGGATTAAAACCCAATCGGGCTGTTTTCGCCGTGGATCCTTGGCCAAGAAACGTAGGGCATCTGGCCATGGCACTCGAGTAGGCATGACCTCACATCCCTGTCGGTACCTTTCAGAACTTCATTGACTGTTCCTGCACGTCTCGCAGCGGTCCGCTCTACAAAAGGTGGCTGTTAAGGCTACTGACTGGTGGCCATATTAATGGGACTGGACATCGTATTTGCAATAGTATCATCATCATGTCCTGCCGGTCTTGGATTGAAACGTTGGGCTCAATCGATATTGTCCACTAAATTCAGAAATTCTTCTACTGAGACATTAAAGTTAAAATTTCTGGGTTCTGACGCTAGACGGGCAACGAGCGGGTCAGACCGCCTTGTAATCCTCAGCCAGTGACGACATCGAATGTGGTATTGAGGGGCATGTAGTCAGCACACCACTCTCCCCGTTTTTTTTCGGACTTATTGACTTTGAAAACATCACTAATGGATCGAATAGGTCCTCAATTGGCCTTATGAGGCCGAATGCTCCCTATACTAGTTCCCCCACCGTGGAGAAATCCCTGGTAGTACCGGGAATCAGACGCGGTTTCCTTGCACGGCAGTCAACTATGGCGGTGGACTACTCAGTCTTTGGGACAGTTAATACGATCCCACTACGATGACTTTGAAAGTTTTCTTTTCAGACTGGAATTTCCGTCAACATTCCCAACTTTCTAAGTAGCCTATCCTAATGAAAAATTTCGACGTACTCTTTGTCTTTACTCAGGAACATGGCTTGAACACTGCTAAAATTTATAAACTACTCAGTATGCTGATTAATTCAGGTCTGGGCTCCTCCTACCAACTACTTCTTAATAAAATTATTTATGCAAGATCTTTTATGCCACCAATGTAATTATCTTTGCATACCGAAATATAGTCCAGAGCATGGTATCTGAGTTCCCAATTAAATAGTTTCATCGTCCCCCTCCCCTTCCCCTCTCCTCTCTCTCCCCTCGGTCTCTCACTCTCTTCCTCATGCAGCGTTGCCGAGAAAAATCTGAAATGGTTATTTTAAAAAAAACAAAAACAGATCAGTTAAAATGGCAGAACCGGGGTTTTATTATTTATATCTGAACAACTAAGACAGAGGAGGCCGTGTGAAGTGCAGGGACCAAGACGTAGCCGCAGAGAGTATGGGTATTGGTGGCCGTAGTCACGGACAATTTTTTGGATGAGCTACGATAGTCATGAATGAAGCATACCTGCATGAGCTGGAAAGGATTAGAACCACTCACCTGCACTTCCTCCCAGTTGCACAGATGCATTTTTCCCCACACAACCACCAGAGATGCAAGAAGAAAGATGAACTGCGGAGGGAGGAAGAGGGAGGAGGTAGCTATGTGTGTCAGCATAATAATGAGGCGGGTGCACTCTGAGGTGTCTTGATCGTACTGTCAGGGTGTACATAGTAATGGGATGTCCCGGTTCCCTATGATTATGATAGACCGCGCACATTGAACTTTTTAGTTTTGTGTTCGCCTATGTTAATCGACCCAGGTGTTAATGTTTCAGTATTTTAGTTTTATAAATATTATACTTCACCATTAAGCGATGTATTATATCAGAAATAAGGTAACATCGAAATGGCAGAAGAAGACAGTATCCAATCAGGTATGGATATCGTCGAAACAGTTACATCAAAAGCATTAACGCTGAAATTTGCAAGGGTTCGTGGAGATGGCCGAATTAGCAGTCACAAAATCATAAAAACATCAAATGGTCCTGAGGGAGTTTCATAACAAGCAGCGATCACAGCGATGGCTACATGCCTCACTGAAAATCAGAAACATCCCCCGCAAGAGGTAGGAAGCACTGCTGAAATCTGTGTGAACGGTTTGTTAACCGTTTTAGAAGCGAAATGAAGACAGCAGCGGCTGCTAATTATATGGTTCAAAGTACTGTTTCCACGCATGAGGGTCTTGTATTATAGAGGGGGATTTTTATTAACGTTTAAAAATCCCCGAAGCGACGTAGATGACGCTAAGACAAATAATTTAATGTAAGACACATGGGCCGCAAATGTCGGGAAATACCCCAAAATCTCGCTCCGCTGGTTAACTGAAAAGTACAGTACAACAAAAACCTCAGAAACCCATGGTAGCCGGCCGTTGGTCGGCGAGCGGTTCTAGGCGCTTCAGTCTGGAACCGCGGGACCGCTACGGTCGCAGGTTCGAATCCTGCCTCTGGCATGGATGTGTGTGACGTCCTTAGGTTAGTTAGGTTTAAGTAGTTCTAAGTTCTAGGGGACTGATGACCTGAGATGTTAAGTCCCATAGCGCTCAGAGCCATTTGAAACCCATGGTATTGCGTCACGAGTAAATAAGTATAACTGTCCGAACTGCATCGTTGGCAATAAATGACCTGTGAGTTCTTTATTACATAAAGTCTGTAAAAAAAGAGAAAAGAAACACAAAATTAGAACATTTGAATAGATGAAAAGCACTAGTCTGTTTTGCTCTACAGTATTACTTTTATTGTGTTAACCGGTTTTTCTCTGCCTCGTGATGACTGGGTGTTGTGTGATGTCCTTAGGTTAGTTAGGTTTAAGTAGTTCTAAGTTCTAGGGGACTGATGACCATAGATGTTAAGTCCCATAGTGCTCAGAGCCACTTGAACCACTTAACCGGTTTTCGGCTTACAAGGCCATCTTCAGACATTTACTGACTATTGCCGCGAAAGAGGTTACAATGTTTGTAAACGACACTGGAAAAGAAGTTACACATCTAGACTGAAGCAGAAACATACAGTAAAGAGCATCTTTGACAGTGTGGTGGTAATGCAATGTAAAAACTAAAAAGTTGGACAATAAATAAATATAAACAGAGTAAACAGGAAAAAACAAGAACAGTAAGCCTACATAATAGTTTATATTAATAAACAAAAATAGTAAATAAAATAAAATCAGTGCTTGACAAGGCTACTTCAGGAGATATAAGACATTGAGAGTGATACACAAGCCACTTAAGTTCCTTATATATTCTGCAGTTACATTGATAATTCTTTCTTCAGTTAGTTGATTGGTTTGTGTATCGCTCTCCACGTTTTATACCTTCTCAAGTAGCCTCGTCAAGTACTAATTTTATTTTGATTATCGGTTTTGTTGATTAAAATGAACTGCTATGTAGGCTTGCTGTTCCAGTTTTCTTCTGTTTACTCCGTTTCTATTTATTTACTGTCTAACTTTTTACATTGCATTACCACCACACTGTAAAAGATGTTCTCTTCTCTACGTTTCTGCTTCAATCTAGATGTGTTACTTCTTTTGCAGCGTTGTTTACAAACATTCTAACTTGTTTGGCGACTATAGTCAGTAAATGTTTGAAGATGGCCTTGTAAGCTGAAAACCGGTTGACACGATAAAAGCAATATCGTAGAACAAAAGCAAACTAGCGCTTTTAGCGTATTATAATGTTGTTCTACCAAGAACCGACTGAAGAGTCAGTGAATTAGAGTAGATTTTGCTATGTCACAACGAAGACAATAATTTAGTAACTTCTACGTTTACAACAGATCAGATTTACAAAAGTGTTGGAAAACAGCCCAGCCCAGCAGAGTGATGTGTAGCACTGCCTCACTAGCGCGGGGGACGGGATCGAAAAGCCCGATCGCTGCATGTGAGGTGATGTTCGTCATCTGGTGACGTCACATGTTTGACATTTTTCATCCACTTATCCACTTCCAGGACATTTTCCGACGCTTGCGACTCCATGTATCGTATATTAAATTACTTGCCTCAGAGTCATTTACTCCGCTTCTGGTTTTTTAAACGTTGTTAAGAATCACCCTGTATATACCAGCTTTCCACACCGGACAACAGGGAATAATAAAAGATTTAATGACTGTGTTATCGGAAGAAGAAATAATGGCTGTCACTGACTCTCAATATCCCGTACTCCAACTCAAACCGTATGCTAAGAAAGTCTAGGGAAATTCACGAATTAGGGAAACACCGTGGCCTATATACCTTGTAACATTTAAAGTGCAGAAACGGCCTGATTTTTATGTATACAGGATGTGCGTCGCTCTGTTGAACCGTACGTGAGAGTTGTTACGCAATGCTTTAATTGTCCACAGTACCGTCGCCCCAGTAAACAATGTCGTAGTCTGAAATGCTGCCCACATTGCTCTAGGCCAACAACATTAACAAATGTGACAAACACACAGTTCCCTTTTGTGTTCACTGCTCACGAGGGCATCCGACTAATTGTAGAGAGTACCGGAAGTACGTTCGACAGATGAAAATTAACCAGTTCATGATATTAGCTGATTTTGAGCGAGCACTTGCGTCTGCTCAAGCGCTTGCTCGCGTGGTGGGGAGTGAGGGAAATGAGCGCGCACTATGTGATAGCGACAACACCGAAGGAGCGTCGAATGTGAAGTAGGGGAAGATCAGTATTGACAGCGGCGCCATCTAACGGCAGCAATGGTGACTCAGCGTTGTGTGACTCCAACAATGCCGTCGAATTTCAATCTTCAGTGCCAAGATCTTATTCCTTGACACTGAAAGATTTAACCGCAAAATATACTGAAGCGCCAAAGAAGCTGGTCACTCCCAGCTATTTGCTTTTACTGTAATAAAAAAGGACATGTTCAAAGTGTTTGCCAGAAAAAGCTCAGAACGGCAACTCGCACCCATTCCAGGCCCTTTGCTTCGCGCCGGAATCGGAATCGAACCAAGGATACTCAGGCTCGCGAAACTTCGCCCATGGAAATTCATATAGTCCATTCCACTCCGCCCAGTGCCACTCTCTCTAACAGTGACTGTGTTCGTCCCACAAATAGTGTGCGTCGACATCGCCGGAACTCCCGTCAAGTCGCAAGTGATTTTGTACCAGTGTCAGTTCACGCTGCACGAGACAGTCACTCTTGTCATCAACAGAACAATAAACTTTTTGTAGACTTGGACATTAACGGCAAAGTGATACCATTCCAGCTCGATACCAGGGCTGCAATTTCATTGATCAATCAAGACACTTACAAACTGCTGGGCACACCTCCGTTGTGTGCCGCTACTGTTAAGTTAAGTACCTATTCAGGTCACGAGATCCCTGTGTTAGAACAGTGCAGCCTTCTTGCAACCATACAGGGGACAAACAAAACTTGTGTCATTTTACGTCCTTCGTTCTTCTTCTGCAGTGAACTTGTTTTATTTCGATTTATTTCAGTTGTTTAACTTCTCTGTAGTAAATCAGGTCCTATCAGTGAACCAGGGTGTGCCTTGAGACAGTGTTTCTCGTCTATGTGCCGAATTTGCAGACATTTTTGCACCGGGTATCGGTTGCGCTAAGAACTATAAAGCACATTTGGAACTGAAAGTAAACACGCAACCGAAATTATTTAGAGCGTGCAATGTTCCCCACGCATTGCGTGATGAGGTCGCAAAAACGTTACACGATCTGCAATCACAAGGTGTAATTGAACGTGTGCAGGCTTCTCTCTGGGCATCACCCTTAGTAATTTTGCCAAAACTTTCCGGAAAATTGAGACTCTGTGTGGACTTCAAGGCAACAGTGAATCCACAACTAGTGACTGCAACTTTTCCTTTACCCCGCCAGGAAGATCTTTTTGACAAACTGTGCCCGGGTAAATATTTTTCGAAGTTGGACCTAGCAGATGCGTACTTGCAAATACCGGTGGACGAATAATCCCAGCGGGTTTTGGTGGTTAACATGCATCTTGGTTTGTATCGATTCAAACGACTGCCATTCGGGTGTGCATCCGCCCCTGCATTGTTTCAGCAATGTCTACAAACTGTTTGTGCGTCGGTCCCTACTGCAGCAAACTATCTGGACGATATTGTGATCTCCGGAAAGACGGACGAAGAGCATTTAGCCAATCTCAGAACGTTATTTCAGGTCTTGCGACAAAATGGTCTTCGCTTGCGGAAGGACAAATGTGTGTTTTTTGCTCGTGACTTACCCTACCTGGGACATGTACTCAATGCCCAAGGCGTACATCCCAGTCCCGAGCACCTCCGTGCCATACAAGACTTGCCTTCGCCGCAGAATTTGAAGCTGCTACAGAGTGTGCTGGGCAAAATTAACTATTATCATCGCTATGTTCCCCATGCGTCTTCCATTTCAGCTCCGCTTCATCGCTTACGCCGTAAAGGTGTTCCGTTCGTCTGGACGACGGAATGCGAACGCGCCTTTCGCCAGTTGAAATCGGCGTTGCTTTCCAATACTTGCCTTACGCCATTCGATCCCCAGAAGCCCCTTTTGTTGATGGTGGATGCATCGGATTTCGGGATCGGTGCTGTGCTTGCGCACAAAGATGGATGGCACGATCGCCCTATTGCCTTTGCGTCCAAATGGCTCTCGTCTGCACAAAGAAATTATTCACAAATCGAGAAAGAAGCATTGGCTCTCGCATTTGGTGTTACAAGGTTTCGTGATTTCTTGTATGGTCGTCACTTTACCATCATCACAGACCACAAACCTTTGACATCGCTTTTTCATCCGACCAAGCCTGTACCTCCACGTACAGCGCAGAAATTCATTCGCTGGTCTATTTTCCTCTCGCAGTAACGCTACGATATCTTGTATCGGTCCACTGCTAAGCACGGAAACGCCGATGCGTTGTCCCGTTTGCCTGTTGCTGAGGATAGAGCATTCGATTCCTCCGAACTTGCTTGCATGTTCATTGATTCGGAAACCGATGACGTGGTCGAATCGTTTCCGATTGATTTTCGTCGTGTAGCTACAGCCACAGCTGCCGACCCTGTCCTTGCTACCATTCTGCGTTTTGTTGCTACGCAATGGCCCTTGTCAAAGTAACGAATCGGGGATCCGCTGGTTAGCCGATTTTTTGCTCACCAGGAAAGACTTTTTGTACGACGTGGTGTTTTGCTGTTGCGTTCTGATAATGATCAGTCCAGGGTTGTAGTTCCACGTTCGTTACAGTCCTCTGTCTTACAGCTTCACCCACCAAGGACATTGGGGTATAGTGCGAACGAAACAACTTGCTCGTCAGCACTGTACTTGGTTCGGAATCGATGCTGCGATTAAGAATATGTGCTCTTCTTGCATGGTGTGTGCCGAACAACAATCAGCACCACCGCGGAAATTCTTTGCATGGCCAAAAGCCACTTCCCCTTGGCAACACTTACACATCGATTTTGCTGGTCTATTCTGGAATGCTCGATGGTTGATTGTGGTATATTCATTCAGTAATTTTCCTTTTGTTGTCCAGATGTCTTCCACGACGTCATCTGCCACCATCCAAGCGTTATCTACTATCTTTTGCATTGAAGGTCTTCCACAGATAATTGTTTCCGACAATGGCCCACAATTCATATCTGCAGAATTTCAGTCATTCTGCAAGGCCAATGGTATTCAACATCTGACGTCCGCGCCGTTTTCGCCACAGTCAAACGGTGCCGCTGAATGAGTGGTCAGGACTTCCAGGTCCCAGATGTTGAAGTTGAAAGAGTCGCATTCTCGGAAGGACGCGTTATTGCTCTTTTTGTCCTCGTATCGCTCTCAGCCCCGAGATGGTCGCTTGCCGGCTGAGTTGCTTCGCGGTCGCCCTCATTGAACCTTGATGTCTTTGCTACATCCGTCGCATCAGGTTCCTGTGCAGCGGCAGACACCTGCTTTTGCCCCAGGTGACGTTGTCTACTACCGCCACTATCGAGGTTCACGGCGTTGGCTCGAAGGGTGCAATCTTCACTGCCTCGGCCGCGCTATGTATATGGTTTTGGGGGCCTCTGGTGAGGTGCGATGGCATCTCAATCAGCTGCGCCTCTGTCGTCGCACGGGATCTGTCGCTCCCCGTCTGCTTTCAGCGACGGTGCCGTCCGGTCAGCGCCCTGGGGACCCATCTACTGGCTCGCCTCAGGCCCCGGTGTTACCGACGCTGCCTTCCATTTTGCCCCATGGCGACGCGCCGCCGCCGCCGCTGCCTGTTCTCCCTCCGGCGACGCCCGCAGTGGACGCATCCCTGCAACCGCCGGGGGCCTCCCTGGGTCACGCGCCGCTGATCGCTTCCTGTGACCAGTTGTCCTCCGACGTGGAACTCTTGCCCGCTCTGGACCGTATGTCGTCTTCGCCCGTCGGGTGCCCCGACCCTATGGAGGTCGACCCTTTGGCCCCTCCTTTCTCTCTGCGGGCGCATACACCGCATGTTGGCGTGCACCCTGGAGCAGGTTTTCAGGCGTTTCCTAGCTCCCCGCGGTCCGAATGGCAGGGTGCGGGTGGCACAGCCTCGCCTGTTGTTAGGCTCCCCACCTCGTCGCACACGTCAACATGGGGTCCTCCCCACGGCGGGCGGAAGCCTTATTCCACAACCGTACGCCGATTTGCGGGGGAGGAATGTGGTGTCACCGCCAGACACCACACTTGCTACGTGGTAACCTTTAAATCGGCCGCGGTCCATTAGTATACGTCGGACCCGCGTGTCGCCACTATCAGTGATTGCAGACCGAGTGCCCCCACACGGCAGGTCTAGCGAGACTTCCTAGCACTCGCCCAGTTGTACAACCGACTTTGCTAGCGATGGTTCACTGACAAAATACGATCTCATTTGCCGAGACGATAGTTTAGCATAGCCTTCAGCTACGTCATTTGCTACGACCTAGCAAGGCGCCATGTTCAGTTACTATTGATATTGTGAATAATGTACAGTCAAGAGCGACGCTCATCATTAATGGATTAAAGTTAAGTATTCCGCCAGCTACGTCTGTTTTTCTAAATTCTAATTTCCTTGTCCTGTTCCAGACCTCACGCCAGCCTGCGTGAGATAAAACGCGTGCCTTTCGGCTTCCTCTAATAACACGGTGTTGGCTCTCCTGCCAACCCACAACACTTTTAATATCGTCAAATCGAGTGTCATCCCTTTTGGTATTACATGGAGTGGAAATTAAGTCCCATGCTTACAGACAGAGTGTAGAAGAACGATGCAGGAGACCCGCACTACCATACTAGGCAAGGTCCTAATGGAGGTGGTTTGCCGTTGCCTTCTCCCGACCATAATGGGGATGAATTACGATGATGAAGACGACACAACAATACACAGTTATCTTGGGGCTGGTGAAAACCCCTGACCCCACCAGGAATCAAACCCGGGACCCCATGCTCGGGAAGCGAGAACGCTACCACAAAAGCACGAGTGACAGACTGGCTTTACAAACTGTACATTTTGATAGGCAAATTTGCTCACTGCCACTGAAGTATATCAGGTGGCATGTTCATATACTTGTTAAGACATATAAAACCTCATGTAAGGTGAGAAATTAACATTCATTCAAGTTGCAACCTTACACATCAACAAGTTATTGTTATTTTGATCATTTCATAGCTTCTGCTTCTGATAATAACTAGACACCAGTGCCTATGAGCTTTAATTTGTAAGCTAAAGCACTGAAGATGATCGTTATGTGATCGAAAATCGATTTTGATGTTAATAAATCATCAAAATTACCGCCACCGCTGACCTTCCTACTAATTCTAACATCAACAAGTGTCAGCATGTAAACCATTCAATGAAACATCATCAGTATGGGCGTTTGGAGCCGATGGCCTACTTGTGTACCCTTGATGACTACACGACACACAGCTTTACACCTCGCCTGGGCCTGTCAACATCGACATTGGGCTGTTGATGACTGGAAACACGTAGCCTAGTCGGACGAGTCTCGTTTAAAATTGTATCGCGTCGATGGACTTGTACGATTGTGGATACAGCCTCATTAATCCATGGACCATGCATGTCAGCAGGGTCTGTTGAAGCTGGTGGAAGCTTTGTAATGGTGCGTCGCGTGTGCAATTGGAGTGAAATAGAAGCCCAGATACGTCTAGATACGACTCTGACAGGTGACACGTACGTAAGCATCCTGTCTGATCAGCTGCATCCATTTATGTTCATTGAGCATTTCAATGGAGTTTAGAAATTATAGCAAGGCAATGTGACACCCCACACGTCCAGCATTGCTACAGAGTGGCTCCAGGCGCACTCTTCTGAGTTTAAACACTTCTGCTGTCCACCAAACTCCCCAGACATCAACATTATTGAGCATACGGTTCAAATGGCTCTGAGCACTATGGGACTTAACTTCTAAGGTCATCAGCCCCCTAGAACTTAGAACTACTTAAACCTAACTAACCTAAGGACATTACACACATCCATGCCCGAGGCAGTATTCGAACCTGCGACCGTCGCGGTCGCGCGGTTCCAGACTGTAGCGCCTAGAACCGCTCGACCACCCCGGCCGGCTATTGAGCACATCTGGGATGCCTTGCAACGTGATTTTCAGAAGAGATCTCCACCCTCTCGTACTCTGATGGATTTATGAACAGTTGCTTCAGAAGCAAAAACGGAAGGGGTTTCTGCATCGCATTGTGACCGGGGACGAAAAATGGGTTCATTACGATAACCGTAAACGCAAAAAATCATGGAGGTATCCCGGTCATGCTTCCATGTCGACAGCCAAACCGAATATTCACGGCTCCAAGATCATGCTCTGCATTTGGTGGGACCAGCTCGGCGTCGTGTACTATGAGGCGTTAAAACCAAGTGAAACAATCACAGGTGCTCGTTATCGAATGCGTTTCAGCAGAGCATTAAAAAGACAAACGCCTGCAATACAGCGAGAGGCACGATAAAGTGATTTTGCAGCATGACAACGATCGACCCCTCGTTGCAAAAGAGGTCAGAACGTACTTGGAAACGATAAAATGGGAAGTCCTACCCAACCCGTCGTATTCTCCAGACATTTCTCCCTTTGACTATAACCTGTTTAGATCAATGGTGCATGGCCTGGCTGACCAACACTTCCGATCTCATGAAGAAGTCACAAATTCGATCGATTCGTGGATCGCTTCACATTTTTTCGACGCGGGATTCGTATACTGCCCGAAAGATGAGAGAAAGTAGTGGCCAGCGATGGAAAATACTTTGAATGATACATGTGTAACCAATTTGTTTCATTAAAGCCTCAAATTTTGGGGGAAAAACGGCGGAAGCTAAGTTGTACATTTTGTAGTAAATGTAAGTTTGTCTTGGAATTTATTAGTTTGTGTGTTTGTAGGCGGAGCGCCATTCATTTTGGGAAATAAATCAGGATTCGCAGTAAAACTGAGTGGGGAAATTAAAAACCTTCCAGTACCAAATACGTGATGATCTGCAGCGTGAATTAATTGATCTGCAATGCAGCAGGGAATATAAAGACATTCTAACTTTATACGGTATTTCCCTCAGGTTCGATCTCGTCGTTTAGGCAAGTTTCCACACGTCTCCCCACCCTACTCCCTGTCACAATGGAAGGGATACAGTACTCGCTGCTCAGATCTGCTCGCGGAGCACATTTGCTGTGAAGCTCTTTATTAGGTGGCATAACACACTGGCGAGGATCTTTACAAGTAAATTTCATGACGTACGTAGACGTAGTCAGAAGGAACTTGGCGCCTTCCCAGAAAAATGTACGCTCTCAGTCTAGTACAGACAGTCGCCTAATACATCCGGACAACACGAAACTACACAATGGAAGACACAGTTCTTCCGCAAGTCAGTCGCTTCAACAGACATCACGTGATTTACCAATACCGCCTGCATATACCAGTCAACGACATCACATTTCTAACATATGGAGACCAAACAGCGAGGTCATTGGTCTCATTGGATTAGGGGAGGACGGGGAAGGAAGTCGGCCGTGCCCTTTCAAAGAAACCATCCCGGCATTTGCCTGGAGCGATTTAGGGAAATCACGGAAAACCTAAATAAGGATCGCTGGATGCGGGATTGAACCGTCGTCGTACAGAATGCGAGTCCAATGTGCTAACCTTTGCGCCACCTCGCTCGATCTAACAATTAAAGAGACAATTATGAAAAAATAGGGCTCAGGCGGAGACGGTAGTACGTAAATTGAAGGGGACCACTGCTGTCAGCTGCAGCGGGACATTACTCGGAATCAGCGGTGACGATGGAAAATGTGTAGCGGACCGGGATTCGAACCTGAGATCACCTGCTTACCACTGTGCCATCCGGGACACTTCGTTATCGCAACTGCGCGGACTATCTCGGCACCCCTCACAGACGACCCACATTCCCACCGATAGCCACCTATCCGCAGTCCCTGCCCACTGACTCCGCGTTCGCTACTCTCAGATTCCGACAGGAGATCGGACGTATTTGTGCATCCGCGCTGAAGAAGGTGGAGCCATTGCCCAGCTAGAGGTATCAATTACATGAATTCATGGTAACAACAAATACCACGCATTCATATAAAGGAGATAGTAGTAGTACAACAGGGAATGGTACAAGAAAGAGCACATTCGGTGCCAGATAATACGTACAAAAGCTTATGGATGCCAAAGACTGTTCACACAACTGCGGTACGAAACGACTCGTATCCACTGCAACCCTACAGGGTTCAGCAGGGCCAAATTGTTCAGGACGGTTTAATCGAGGCAATTTATAATATAGTAATGAATGTCCGTTACGAAGACAGCTGACGTGTAGCCCACATGCAAGGTCGAACAGCAGTAACGTCAAAGTATTGGTTAAAAACAGTCTTGGTTGCAATTTTAGTTTTTTATTTTTCAACGACGCGTCTCGCCTTATTTAGCCATCTTCAGGTTATCTTTTCTAGATGGACACGAGAGGCACCAAGATCTGCGTAACGCGTTCCCGTTTACAGGAGCGAGTAACAGAGTAAGATGGGGCCTCAAGTAGTAAGCATCATTATTATAGTATTATTATATTATATTATATAAGATTATGCTTACTACCTGAGCCCCACCTTACTCTGCTACTCGCTCCTGTGAAGGGGAACGCGTTATGCAGATCTTTGTGCTTCTCGCGTCCATCTAGAAAAGATAACCTGAAGATGCCTAAATAAGGCGAAACGCGTCGTTGAAAAATAAAAAAAAATAAAATTGCAACCAATACTGTTTTTTTAAACAATACTGTTAAGCACTGATTTGCTGTATGCCACATGTGGATTTCTATAGTAACGTAAAAGAATGCATAGTACAGTTGCTACTGAGTATGGGTCTCAACAATGGGGGGATACGTTAAGAACTGCACTGGGAAGCTAGTTCCATTAAATGTAATAAACAGAGCATGCTATTTTTTTTATTTTCCAACCAAACATCAGTATATGCGATATTCTTGTTTGCTGGGTTTAATGCAATTTGAGCCGACAGAGACGATCGTAGTACACTCCTCATAAGAAAACGACTTACATATAAAATTGAAAGAGGCGATACACGAGAGATATCACTTCAAGCTTCTACAGCTAGGTTGTTTATGAATAAGAATGATATAAAAAGGGAGACTTTAAGGAAAAAAACACTTAATATATTGGTTAATTTGGTAGTGCATCCGAAGATAATATTAGATAATTTCAATGTTCATCACCCTGCTTGGGACTCAGACCGAGAAAACAGTGTCGGCGAACTACTAGAGGAAAAGTGTCGACAATTATAATGGAATAGTTTTAAATTACGGTTCCCCGATGAGGATAAATGGATCACACCAGCGACTGAGCGCTGTAGATAGGTGTTTGGCGTCATCTAGTTTAACATTTGACTTCACATGGAAGGTAGAGCTGATCATGCATCCACCGTTCTCAAACGTGACGCAGGAGCTATACGTGGAGTCATATGGCAAGCCTAGAAGTGGAACATACTGAACGAAGACTGGAATAAGAGACAAGAACAGGCTAAGAAAACTTCATTGCTATTGTAAGGTGGCAAGAACTATGCCCCTTACATGAAGTCATTAAAGATCACCTAACTCACGTTGAGCGAACAGTAACGCTGAACAAAAAATGACTGACAAGGCACAATGCATCTTGTAGAGGGTATAGTATGGACTTATTGAAATAATTAACGTCGGGTGATGGTTTTAAAGTAATTCACACGACATGAAAAACTTTGTCAAAAGGCCTCGATTTACTGGAGGTTAGTTTATCCCAGCGAAGTATAGACAGTGACCGTGGCCGGCCGGCGGAGGAGCGGTGAAGGGAAGCGACAATAGGCAGCTTAGGGCGGCTCAAGCTCTGAGAAAGCGGTAACAGGGCGTGGCCTCCAGCTGCCTTAAGATGAGTGACAGTGAGTCGGTGGTTGACCCCATGCTGGTGTACCGGGAAGCAGACGGAGAACTTGTATGCCTGTTGACAAATGTCCGCCGTCCCGTTTTCAGTGAAACATGCGAGAAAGTCGCGCAAAGCTACAGTGGAGCGGTCAACAGAGGTCAAAATATGCGTGTTCGTGACTATAGCGACTTCACACTGAATTCACGGTCCGTAGAGCCTGAAGTAAATCAGGTGAAGAGCGACAGAATGAAATACGCCGGCCTCCGATGGGAACGTAGGACCAAGGAATTTGAAGTACTCTCTTGGGAGTTAGAATTCCGGAAAAATTTTTGTTTGTGCAGACACTAACCTCGATGGGTGGCCTGGGAGGAGATAAATAGCAGAAGTTGAGAGGAAGGGAAATTTTGTGGGAATTTGTTCACTTCCCAGAGCAGGCATTGGTCGGCGCTGGGAAGCGACGCATAATTAACGTGACTTGCGCTGCAATTGGCGTAAGTGATTTTGCTGAAGGGGAAACCGAGGCAAAGAGCAGACTGGCAGAAGTCTCCGTAGTTGTCCTCCGTTCCCAGCTTGCCTAGAGTGTGGACGTGGCATTCTTTACTAAGCTTGCCTGAGAAAGAGTGAGCATCTCTGCAGTTTAGAACTTAGCAAATGGAACGATTGAGCTTGGAGATAGGAAGTTTTGGTTCAGCTATGTACTGAGCAAGACAGCTAGGAGTGAATAGACGAGCACAGCCTTGCACCACCACAAGGTCGGCCGACGTCCACACAACGATGCCGCTCTGCCACACTGTATTCGGTGATATTGCGCCCGCTCTGGCCACTGATTAATTTGTTGGACCACGTCGGCAAAGTTTCCACGAGGGTTTCATGGGCCGTGTATTGTAGAATTATTCTCGCACTTCGCATTATGCCTGGGTCAGTCGATACGAATTACTTTTGAGTTATCGCGCTTTACTCCACGCAAACGCAATTTATTACCACTACCTGATAGGAGAGTCTTGTAATGTGATGATTGAAGGTCGGGAGTTAAAATAAATTTGTACTAATCGACTGCGTCTGTTTTCAATCAAGTAGTTGAAATCCCAAGTCACTTTCTTAGTTAATTTTATGACCAACATTTGCATGTGGTGTTCAATAGCTGAATATAACAGCAACGTGCACCCCTTTTTAATTAAAAGTGATCAATTCTGAATAAATTAATGTCAACGCTGCCACCTCAGTTCAATCAGGAGTCACAGGGCCATATTATTTTATTTTTTTTTCTTGCGTTATCCGATATTGCGGCAGTTTTGCACTCTCTGTTGATCTGTTAGTCAGTTACCTGGGGTGAACACACGCCAAAACCAGCTAAGTGACGGGTGGGGTGTTACATATGGCTGACCCATGCCAGGATACGATACTTCGGGATATGCTAGCCATTGTTAATTGAAAAACGGGTAGCATTAGTTACAATAAGTTACACTGTCTTCTTCATGTGCTGTCCTTTCAAATTGACGTTTATAGGTGCCTATGCATTATATTTGTGATTTGTTGGAGTACTTATGATGGGCAGTGCCATAATCAGCCAATGCTGAGCACACAGAACACAATCATTGGTACTAGCCTTTTTGCCTTGCTTAGCCATTGTTAATTGAAAAACGGGTAGCATTAGTTACAATAAGTTACATTGTCTTCTTCATGTGCTGTCCTTTCAAATTGACATTTATAGGTGCCTATGCATTATATTTGTGATTTGTTGGAGTACTTACGATGGGCAGTGCCGTAATCAGACGATGCTGAGCACACAGAACACAATCATTGGTACTATCCCTTTTGGGGGAATGCTTCATGAACTATTTGTCGGGTCACTGGTCACACCCAGTATATCAATTTGTGTCCTGATATATGTTTTCCGTTGTCTAATTATTGAGTGTAAGGGGTACTTGGGTTTTGAGTTTTCGTGTAACATAAAAGTGCAAATGATAACGAGGGGAAAACCAAGACAACGGCAGAATATAATCAGGCTGTTACTCGGGAGAACATGGGTGATAGTAGGGAAAGCTCTACCGATGAGCATGACGAACGCGAGTTGCAACTTCCTGAAACTGCGTCTCACGACTGGTTTAGTCCGCTGAATAGCAAGGACGTTGATTCAGACAGTGATACTGAGGGATTGGGGGACACAGGGAGTACAGGATTAATCCATAAGTATGGAAGATCCAGCCTAAGAAGCCAGAGTGTGTTGGAACAAAACGGTGTCCGACCATTATCAAACGATTCATTCAGAAGTGATCCGACGGGGGCGCGGAGACGGTACTTGTCTAGATATCGAAGGGTTTCTCGGAACAGAGGAGAAGAGTCGCATTTTCAACCACAAAAGGACGAGGATCAAAATGCGGCTACTCTCAAAAACATTACGGACCTGTTGCAACAGATGCAAGCGGTGAACTTAGAGCAGAGCGCCAACCTTAATTCCGGAATTAAAAAGGTGAATTCGGAGCTGAACTATAGGCTCACAGAAGTTCATAGGGAAGTAAAAGAGGAGGTAAAGTATCTCGGCGTCAAAATAGAGAAAGAGATTGCCTTCATCAAACGAACGGCAATTGAAGCCAAATTAATTGCGAAAGGTGCAAGGAAAATAGCGAGAGAAACTCGGGACTCCACGCAAAGCACGGCAAAAGTAGGAAAGGTCATGTTATCAAGGCTACAAAGCCGGGTAAAACGTGTCGAAGAAAAGCAACAAGAGCAACCGGACATAGGGCCTAACGAGTTGTTGAAAGAGGAGGTGGCGATATTAAAAAGAAATATAGAGGACGACGTAAAACGTCTCATTATAGAGACATTAGGAAAGAAGAAGGGTGTAATTACTGTGTCGGCTGAACCGTCACTTGCCGGAACACAGATAACCGCTTCACGGTGTGACAAAGTTGACACTATAAGCAACGGGAGCCACGCCTTCATTCACAGCTCTGAGGCAACGACCGAGGTAAATACGGACAGCGCGCAGCAGTCAAGTGAGCACAATTGCTGTCAGCTGATTAGATGTACCGAACAACTGTCGAAAATACAGAGGGGGAGAGATGACGATAGCGTGTCGGAACGAATTAGTCCACTTCCCGAAGTTCATACGAATCGTAAGAACGGGCGAAATGATAACTGGAATGATGACCGGTTTGACTACAAGCATTTTGTATCAGTCCAAAAGTTCCATCACTACAAAGACGAAGCTAATAGCTTGCATCCAAAAACTTTTATGGGACAATTCGAGTTATCTTTGCCCCCACACTGGCCATTGATGTACCAGCTGGATTTTGTGTGCTCTCATATGGAGGGCGCGACCGCTGAGTACATGAGAAATGTAGCGAAGACGAGCGTCTCGTTCGAAGAATTCAAAAATGCCTTCTTGGGCAAGTATTGCTCTAAAGAAACCCAAGAAAGGATCAAACAAGAAATTATGATGTACAGAGATATGGAAGGGGCAGGGTACCAGAGTCTGGTCAAATTTTTTGAAAATATGACTAAAAGGAACCAGTACGTAGACAACCGATGTAGCGGTGCGGAAATCATCAGATTATGCTACCTGAAACTTCCCATCTCGTATCAACTATCACTTTCCGGTCGTTGTGGTAGCGATACTGAGGTATTTAAGGGCATTTTACGCGAACTGGAATTCGCATTTCAAGAGGAACAGACGCGGGAGAAACGCCGACAGCGTGAACAAAATAACAACCGTCTCAACAATGGACCTCAGTGGGATAGTAGGCCAGTGCTGAACTGCAGCGGCCACAATCAAGATAACAGTTATGGAAACTGGAAAAGAAGGTACACGGAAGAAGAGCGACACTCTCCGGTGGAACATAATAAATTGCAAAGGACTTGGGGCGGTAACCAGCAATCGGGAAGGAACAGGAATAATGGTTACCAAAATAACAACCAGGAAGAGGTCGAAGTCCGCCCTCCGAAGCCTGGTCCATCCCACCTTAACGGCAGGATTACGAATGACTAGATCAGAGCGCGGACGTAGTAAATGTAGGCTTAGAATAAGAATTTTTTCTAAAGTGTCTTGTTTGTTTGTGTATGTACTGATCTTAGTGGTAGAATGTCTCGTTTATATGTGCCGATATTTTGCGTTTTTTATTATTAATAATGATATCTCGCCTCTCGATGTTGTGAAAGTGAAGTGCACCTGAGTATTTTGTAAAAACATATGATTAAAAAATGGAAAACAAGTATTTCCGGGCGTACCCCTAGAAAAAGATAGATTAGGAACTCTGTAAATTACAGAAAAGTTCTCCGTAATTGTATCTCCGTCATTGGAGAACATATTTAAGGCGGCCAGTCCCGTAGGTCGTTACTAGGACGCACCGACGCATCTCGTATGCCCCTGAATACGTAAGAGGTGGACAGCTATGTGCAGTTGCGTGAATTAGCGCACCCAGTGCATATTAAAAAGAACCGGATGTAATCATCTACAGAGCAAACAGGAGCATTAATACGCCAGAAATACTTGTTGATACCAAGATAGTGTAACAACTGCGAGTGTGAGCAGTGAGCTATATTTGTGTTGTGCCATTGTGACATTGCTAATCCGAAAAATGTTCACAGGCCTTACAAAACCATTCGTGACAGAAGGAGAAAACGGAAGGAAAATAGAGGGGAGAAGAAGTGTCGCAATAAAACATAATAAAGGACGCTATTCAAACTTTCAACAAAAACCTTGGTAAGACTGACACATGTCTAAGTTTGTTGTGTTTTATACATGTTCGCAGGCACAATAAGAAGGACGTCTGCCACATAGGGAATTCAGAAGAAAAAACAAGATTAGAGATAACAAGTAGTAAATAGTAGATATGTAGTCGGGTTGGCCAACACCGTGTTAGTCGTAGGAATTGGTAGTTAGAAATGGTGATGGGATCCTGGCCAGATAATCTTGATTCCCTATCCCTTGGTTGTGTGTGTGTGTGAACGACTGTGAAGCAAGTTGTCTTGTACATTTTTATGTTTATGTATAAAAAAGTTCTGTTACACTTCTATTTTAATTGATCCTGAAGTTGATTTACAAACAAGTAAAATTATTCCTTTTGTAATGAAACAAGTTCATTGTCTTAAAAAAAATAAATGTATGGCACTGGTGGTTAAACTTGAGCACTTTCTATGTACTAAAATTAGTTGTCTTAGTGTGTTAAGGTGGCGTAACTGAGCAAAAGGGAGTTGAAGCTACGACACCTGGCACACCACACACGAGCTGACAAGGAACGAGGACGACAGCAATGAAGGGAGCACACAGCTGACGGTGGTGATGGCATGCAGACCACGCCCTGAATCGATGGTGACGGTGGTCAACTCGGCAGCCAAGGAGAGGTGACATCCAGCACCTCTCTGTACGACAAAGAGGTCGGTCCTGGTCTCTGTACACGGTACAGATCGGGGGCAGCAATGAAGAGGTCCAAGAAGGTTTGTATATTTGTTGCTCGCCACGTCAGGTGGAGCGACAGCCCATCTGACCTTTTGTGCCTAATGACACCAACTTTGAAGGCCTGAGCAAAAATAGACTCTTGTCTGATCACAGTCCCTCCTTTGCCCTAAAACGTCTATAGAACGAGCAACGACCTGTGGGTGAGCCGCGAGAGGTCACCGATAATAGATGCACCGATGGAGTCTTGTGCATGTCGGACGAGATGTCAACGAGCTCCTAGGTGAGAGCCATCCTGCCTCAAGAAGATGCGGGTGCCTGTGGCGCCATCTCCGTAATCGACGTTGCTCTCTTCTAAGCTGTTAGCCATCCCTCAACTTGCTAGTCAGAACTAATGTCACTTCCGTTCCTGCAAGAAACTTGTGCTGTGTGTGTGAGTGTGTCAGTGTGGATTCAAATGAATAACATGCACCTCAACGAACGTAAAGTACTCATTTGTTCTGTTTATGAATTATGTAATAAGAAGGTTATGATTTTATAAATGTGCCATTTGTTAAAACGTCATATATTTGTCATGCTATGTCTCTTTGTGTTAGAATAAGATTTCATACTTATACCTTGTTACAAATACACAACAGTGGTTGCTCAATGCGCAATGATTCTTGTTATTTTGGTTGTGTTTTATAGATATGTATATATATAAAAAAAGGTACATGTGTGTACACAATCCCAGACACTGGACTGGGCCGGACCTTGTTGAATTGTGTAAAGATGACACTTACACCATGCACAATATAAACGTCCAGAGGCAGTGAGACACAAAAAAGACCTTTATTTATAAAATGTCAAACGGGCGTTCACATATAATTGAATGAGAGCAACCACTATCAACTTCACAAAATGTTAAACGAATATTGTTCATCTATGTTTTTAGTAATTTAGTAATTTATGTCGAGTATGGATGGATAACTGAGAGTGAATGGACCTTAAGTTATAATTGTGGATCTTACCATTCAAATGACAAGCACAGAGGTGCTTAAACATGTGTATTTGCCCTTTGCGACGTATGTCCTTGTAATATAATTGTAGTTTTCTTTTGAGTACTCTGACCAATAATTGTCTCAGGAATCGGCAGAGATTAAAGTAAAATTAAGACTAAATAATGACCACGTCTTTACCAGTAAATTCAGTCATTGAAGGCAGGTACCCTAGGAATGAGTGGGAGTATGCATCAGAGAGGAGGCAGTGGTAATCAATCGCCCGAAACTAATCACGTGAATGGATTAAAAATACCAGCTATGGAGATATTAATTTTGTACAACAGGTGGTAACACCATAGGAGTCATCACCTGTACTACAAAATTGATTTGAAGAGAGGGTCTATGTAAGATGGCAAGAACTATGCCCCTTACATGAAGCCATTAAAGATCACCTAACTCACATTGAGCGAACAGTAGGGCTGAACAAAAAATGACTGATAAGGCACAATGCATCTTGTAGAGGGTATAGTATGGACTTATTGAAATAATTAATGTTGGGTGATGGTTTTAAAGTAATTCACACGACATGAAAAACTTTGTCAAAAGGCGTCGATTTACTGGAGCCTAGTTTATCCCAGGGAAGTATACAGAGTGACCGTGGCCGGCCGGCGGGGAGTGGCAAAGGGAAGCAACAATAGGCAGCTTAGGGCGGCTCAAGCTCTGAGAAAGCGGAAACGGGGCGCAGCCTCCAGCTGCCTTAAGATGAGTGACAGTGAGTCGGTGGTTGACCCCATGCTGGTGTACCGGGAAGCAGACGGAGAACTTGTATGCCTGTTGATAAATGTCCGCCATCCCGTTTTCCGTGAAACATGCTAGAAAGCCACGCAAAGCTACAGTGGAGCGGTCAACATAGGTTTAAAATATGCGTGTTTGTGACTATAGCAACTTCACGCTGAATTCACGGTCTGCAGAGCCTGAAGTAAATCAGGTGAAGAGCGACAGAATGAAATACGCCTGCCTCCGATGGGAACGTAGGACCAAGGAATTTGAAGTACTTTCCTGGGAGTTAGAATTCCGGAAAAATTTATGTTTGTGCAGGCACTAACCTTGATGGGTGGCCTGGGAGGAGATAAATAGCAGAAGTTGAGAGGTAGGGAAATTTTGTGGGAATTTGTTCACTTCCAAGAGCAGGCATTGGTCGGCGCTGGGAAGCGACGCATAATTAACGTGACTTGCGCTGCAATTGGCATAAGTGATTTTGCTGAAGGGGAAACTGAGGCAAAGAGCAGACTGGCAGAAGTCTCCGTAGTGGTCTTCCGTTCCCAGCTTGCCTAGAGTGTGGACGTGGCGTTCTTTACTAAGTTTGCCTGAGAAAGAGTGAGCATCTCTGCAGTTTAGGACTTAGCAAATGGAACGATTGAGCTTGGAGATAGGAAGTTTTGGTTCAGCTATGTACTGAGCAAGACAGCTAGGAGTGAATAGACGAGCACAGCCTTGCACCACCACAAGGTCGGCCGATGTCCACACAACGATGCCGCTCTGCCACACTGTATTCGGTGATATTGCGCCCGCTCTGGCCACTGATTAATTTGTTGGATCACATCGGCAAAGTTTCCACGAGGGTTTCATGGGCCATGTATTGTAGAATTATTCTCGCACTTCACATTATGCCTGGGTCAGTCGTTACGAATTACTTTTGAGATATCGCGCTTCACTCCATGCAAACGCAATTTATTACCACTACCTGATAGGAGAGTCTTGTAATGTGATGATTGAAAGTCGGGAGTTAAAATAAATTTGTGCTAATCGACTGCATCTGTTTTCAATCAAGTAGTTGAAATCCCAAGTCACTTTCTTAATTAATTTTATGTCCAACATTTGCATGTGGTGTTCAATAGCTGAATATAACAGCAATGTGCACCCCTTTTTAATTAAAAGTGATCAATTCTGAATAAATTAATGTCAACACTGCCACCTCAGTTCAATCAGGAGTCACAGGGCCATATTACTTTTTTGCGTTATCCGATATTGCGGCAGTTTTGCACTCTCTGTTGATCTGTTAGTCAGTTACCTGGGGTGAACACACGCCAAAACCAGCTAAGTGACGGGTGGGGTGTTACACTATTATAGAAGAAACCGCTACGGCATCTATCCCACAAAATAAAATCTATGTTCTGGAAACTAAGTCATTATCAGTGTGAAGGGATGGGAAGTGCAATGATACATAACTGTAGCGAAGAAGTGCTCTAAAACTGTACAGAGAGCACGCTTCGGAAGAAAATCACATTAATTCAGTAGAATAAAGGCGAAAGTAAAGTAACTATTCAAAAACAAGGAAAAAACTACATGGATAAACGTCTGTAATAATCTTAAAAGAAATGTACCCAGCCCAACCATCTGTCAACGAACTAAGTGTATACGTAGAGCTTGGAACAACGCTTCCGAAGTAATCAGCGATAACTTCTTGAAACTCTTGCCACCATACTCAGTTGAATAACCCATTCACGAGGAAGAAAAGGAAGGAGACAGTCTCCTGAACGTTTGCGTTACTATTGCAGAATGAAACAGAGCCATGTTATTTGTGAGACGTAGTGACCCAGGAACTGACAATATACACGAAAGGAGGTCTGTTACTTTTCGTAGGCGATGTCGTTGATGACTGCGACGGAGAAAAGTTTCCCATTTACTACTACTTGCTTAAACATACCTTGAGGGCCGTAAACATTGGCTTCTACTCTTTGTAACATTCCACTAGCACCGTTACACTCTGTGATCTTTAAATGTAAAACGTACATTCGCAAACATGTGGTGGATGGTGCTACACAAAGAATGGATTCATACTAGCAGGTGTAAAATATGTAAACAAGAAACCAAAAGACCAAGCTAGAATATTGTGAGAGAAGATCATTGAAGGCGATTAGACGAAAGAATAACAAAAGGAAATTTGGACTTCAAGAGAACAGTATGGTGAACCATCACTCATGATGTTCACAAAAAGTCTTCAAGAGAACGGTATGGTGAACCATCACTCATGATGCTCACAAAAATATCCACCTTCATCGGAATAAATTCATTCATATTGCACGCAACAAATTAACTCTTCGCAAAGACCCTGGCATTGAACAATTATATCGTAACATCTACATCTACATCTACATCGATACTCTGCAAATCACACGTAAGTGCCTGGCACAGGGTTCATCGAACCACCTTCACTAAAATTCTTTATTATTCCCGAACACCGCGCGGAAAAAACGAACACCTATGTGATTCTTCAGTTTCCCCCGGTGTATTTCTTGCTCGAACATTCCACGGGTGGACTGCCGGTCCATAGTGTCCAACGGGCACAATATTTCGGCGATCAGACATGTCACCATCGTCACGATGGCGAGATGTCTGATCGCCGAAATATTGTGCCCGTTGGGCGTTATGGACCGGCAGTACACCCGTGGACTATTCGAACGAAAACCTAAATCTTTCTGTGCGAGCTCTGATTTCCCTTATTTTATTATGATGATCGTTTCTCCCTATGTAGGTCGGCGTCAACAAAATATTTTCGCATTCGGAGGAGAATGCTGGTGACTGAAATATCATGAGAAGATTCTGATGCAGCGAAATACGCCTTTGTTTCTGTGGTGTCCACCCTGAATCCTGTATCATATCAGTGACACTCTCTCCCCTATTTCGCGATAGTACAAAACGTGCTGCCCTTGTTTGAACGTTCTCGGTGTTCTCCGTTAATCCTATCTGGTAAGGATCCTAGACCGCGCAGCAGTACTCCAAAAGAGGACGGACAAGCGTAGTGTAGGCAGTCGCTTTAATAGATCTGTCACATTTTCTAAGTGTTCTGCCAATAAACCGCAGTCCTTGGATTGCCTTTCCCACAATATTTTCTGTGTTCTTTATAATTTAAATTTTTCGTAACTGTAATTCGTAGGTATTTAGTTGAATTTACGGTCTTTAGATTCAACTGATTTATCGTGTAAAAGAAATTTAACGGATTCCTTTTAGCACTCGCGTGTATGACCTTTTCATTTTTCAGGGTCAGTTGCTAAATTTACGCAGTAGACACATATCTTTTCTAGATCGTTTTGCAATTTGTTTTGATCTTTTGATGAGCTTACTTGACGATAAGGGACAGCATCATCTGGAAACAACCTAAGACGGCTGCTCAGATTATCTCCTAAGTCGTTTATATAGATAAGGAACATGAAATATTAGTTCTTAGCAACAATGAACATACTAAGCCCATGTGGTCGGTAACGGACAAGGGACAAAGCATATACGCAAAATCGCACTAATACACGAATTTAATTAGAATGAAAGCGCGAACCTCACAAAAAGCATTAATGATTACTAGCTCGAAATGAAAACAATGATTTACTCACATCTACCTACATCCTAGCCTGCACAAAGCAACATGCAACAGACATACTTACACACCAGGAAGACGGCCGCAAGAGTGACTCAAAAAACCAATCTTCCGGCATCCGTTGACGACGAGCCTCGCTTTTTGCAAGGATGGGACGGCAGAATTTGGCTAGCCAATAGAATGGACACGAAAAAGCGTGAAGACTCCAGATTTGCAGCAAGCATCTATGGAACGGAAATGTTCGGGTTGGTATTACTACACTCCGAACCAAGGAAACTTCTGCGATCTACCTTGCTGTATGTATCCGACAAACACTCACCCATGCATCCATATTTTACCGACAGACATTCCAGGTGTGGTAAGCGACAAAGTAAGGGGTTGCTGATCTCAAACGAAATAAAGCAGAACCGCTCCATTGTGTCCGTTTCCCAAGTATCTGTACAACTTCAGCTACGAAGTAGAGACAACAACAACTGACGACATTCGCAACCTTAAACTTGACGAAAAGATGTGTCCCTTTCATCACACTATTTCCTGGGAGGAATTCACACAGGAACTGATTTTCTTAAGTTTTTCATAAATAATTAGGAAGAAGGAAATTTTTCTTATAATAAAACCAATAAAAAACATCGCTAATGTAGTCTGTGTATATCAGTAGGATTAAATAGTTGGTTGCATGTTAAATGTGTAAGAACAAAATTTTAAAACATTATAAAAATGATGACCATGTAATGAATACTCCACGCGCAAACAAAGTTTACACTCGGCGTGGTGGCTGATCGGAGCGACCGCAGAGGTATTTCCCATTTACAGCCGCTGTCATCAGCCACCGCGCCGAATGTCAACTTTGTTTGCGCGAATATTAAATCATCCTCATCAGGTCTACAACTACGTTGGCGGAAAAGGAAACAAAATACTAAAAGCAAGAGTGTACAAGTAGTAATTGACAATAATTAATCAAATATGCAAGGACATTACAATAATAAACAATAATTTTCCTATTCTGCTTCTGCGTTAAACTAAAAATGTGCCAATACAGCACGCAATGATTGCGAAAGCACCAAAAAATGGTTCAAATGGTTCTGAGCACTATGGGACTTAACATCGGATCATCAGTCCCCTAGAACTGAGAACTACTTAAACCTAACTAACCTACAGACATCAACACATCCATGCCCGAGGCAGGATTTGAACCTGCGACCGTAGCAGTCACGCGGTTCCGCTCGGCCACCGCGGCCGGCGAAAGTACCATATAATATTGTTATTAGTTATTGACTCGTTAGTTAATTCTCATTCATTAAATTTACAAAGTAATTATTAGCTTTCCTTTGCTAGACGCTGGTATTACTACGTGTTATCTTCCATATCTTCAGAAAAATCACTCATAATCATCAGTCCGCTTTAATTACATCCCACACACTGACAGAACAAACCATGCAAACTGTGACAACGGACATGTTCCCACTGTGTTCTGAACAAAAGACTGCTTCCCTCCATGCTCAACAGTGTTGACAATCCTACTCCTACAGCGGTTATATACCATATCTGGACATGAAACCTTTATGCCGTGAAAAAGCTAGAATAACAGCACTTACAAGTGGAATTAGTGCCGAATGACCAAACATGCACTTGAATTTCATGAGCTATGAACGTCACATATATCTCACGTAATGACCACGACGATAGAATTAAAAGTATTCGTGGTAATATGATGTGTACCAATTGTCGTGTGCATTCTGAGAATTCAATAGAGAAGGCGGAAAGTACTTTCGTTACGCGTAACCTCAACTTGCGGAACTCAAATGTAAATGTGAAGTCAGCGGAAGTGAGAAAAGCGTGACGCTGCGAGGTGGTGAGGACAAAGAGGCGAGGAGACGCAGGAGCTGCTTTTGTGGAAACGTGGAACTGTTCCAGTGAGATTGAGAGGAGATAGCTCTCGCTTCTGGCAGTAAACTGGGAGTGCTCTTTCAGCGCCGCCTCAACGAATCGAGCGTTGGCTGTCGGGGCGATAGGCCGGAGGGTATACTAGCGACATTCTTCCCCGAGGTCTGGCGAAATCGAGGTCACGGTACAAGTTTACGACGGGCAGAAGAGATGAGGCCTCAGACAAAGAAATCTGGGTGACGCGTGCCCACCCTTTTCCTGCCTGTGGTAGGTCTGAAGTGCACTGCGTAGGGAAAATGGAGCACAAACAAAGTTACGATGAAACAATAAAGTGGATAGCTTTATACAGCACAATACTGTAATTTATGACTTGTGTAACAATGACATTCCAAAACAGCGTAGAGACTTTAATTCAATTAACAAAAGTAATTAGAAATCAGAAGTACCTATCAAAGTACATACTGAGCTTGTTGAACGTACGTTTAAGACGTGAAATTAGTAGAAACAGTAACAAATACTTGCCGTGCCGTGATGCCCGAGCAGGCTAAAAACAAGCTGCACATTCATCAACAATGAGCTGATAGTTATTGGTGAGTTAAATGCTAACAAACATTGAATACATCTGATGTCATAAGGGTTGAAGATAATATATTTAAAATGATTTATCATAACACTCCACCTTGCATAACTGTGCTACCCTTACTGTTGTAAAACCGGCTGAGAAAACGACTATAGTTCGATTTGTTTGATAGTTTCTTTGTTATAAACACAATGAACCTGTCCATATTGGCATGATCCAAACGATCGTCCGTAAGCACAGTTAAAAGGAAAGGATTACTTTCAGCGTTACTTTTTTTGCTGGAAACATTTAAAGTGAAACAATTGTATGAAAACTTGAAAGTTACTTCTGAAACGTTACGTGGGACGCATGTATCACTGAAAATTAAAAGCAGGAGTGAGAATAATAGACTGTCAAGGACGCTTAGCAAGCGATGGATTCAACAAAGCAGGTGATCGGGTCCTGCTTACCAGGTAACTTGTGTTGTGAAATGTCCAGCCAGTGCACAGCCAAAATTTCAGTTTCTTTATGGAACATTAGGTTAGGCTTCCTTTTAGGCCTATGTTTACCAGACTTGTCGTGAAAGGGAATAAGCACACAGCAATCCTTCTGATGCATGGATAGCCTTACAGATAATGAGGCGTACTATATGCCGCTTTACATGTACTATATGCCATATACTGCTTTTGAGAATCTTTTTTACCGAGTTTTTGAAAAAGTCTTCACTTTTGAATACTGCACGGTATGTTAAACCTTCGTAGTAAATAAAAACACAGCTGTGGTAAGTTAGTACACTCTCAGCTCTAGGCAGACTTTTGTCAAGGCGAAATAGAGAGGCTTGGGCAGAATTAAGCTTCCCGTCTACGGCGAAGTCATTAACTGCTGTGCATGAAGGCATAGGGAGCGGGTAGTGACAGGAAGACTTGGGGTTTGAAATTCATTTCTTCCGTCATGCACTGACGACTACGGGGTGAACAGATATGTATACTACTCACAGCCTAAGACACGATATGAGAAGTGGAACTAGACACGACTGATTTACTTAAGAAGACAGATAGACAGGATTACAATTATTGAACTATATGAAAAAATGCAAATTAGTTACAAACTACGAAGGGCACACACTGTATCCAACACGTAAACGTCATTGCAGATATTCAGATTTAGGTTATGACATGTTCAATATGCCTGCTATCATTGGTGCTGATGTGGCACAGACGAATAGCAAAATTCTGCATGACCCGATGAAGTGTCGGAACATCGATGCTGTCGATGACCTCCTGAATGGCTGTTTTCAGCTCACCAATTGTCTTTAATATAGCCCCACAAAAAGGAGTCGCATGTGTTCAGATGCGGAGAATACGGTGGCCAGTCGAGGCCCATGACAGTGACCTCTTGGTACCCCAGAGCCAGAATGCGGTCTCCAAGACATCAAACACTCATCTGCTTCGATGGGGTTCGAACTCCGTCTTGTACGATCCACATCTTGTCAGAATCGTTGTCACTTTGGATAATGGGGATGAAACATCTTCCAAAACTTTCACGTACCGTTCGGCAGTCACGAAATAATGGAATATCGCACCGATTATTCTGTGACTGGACATTGCACACAACGCAGTAACCTGTTGAGGGTGAAGAGACTTCTCGGTGGCGAAATGCGGATTGTCGGTCCCCCAAATGCCGCAGTATTGCTTATTGACGAACGCATCCAAATGAAAATGGGCTTCTTCGCTAAACTAAAGCATATTCACATTCTAATTCCCATAATGCGCGGCAACCAACGTCCTAACTCAAAGTGTTCAGAAGTCATGACGATTTTATTTCATACAGTTCAATAATGGTCACCCTGTAACAGCGAAACTAAGGACACAAAACAACGTTATCATCCTAGAATGAAATTTTCACTCTACAGCAGAGTGTGCGCTGACATGAAACTTCCTGGCAGATTAAAACTGTGTGCCGGGCCGAGACTCGAACTAGGGACCTTTGGATTTCGCGGGAAAGTGCTCTACCAACTGAGCTACCCAAGCACGACTCACGACCCCTCCTCACAGCTTTAATTCCGCCAGTCCCTCGTCTCCGACGTTCCAAACTTCACAGAAGTTCTCCTGCAGGAGAAAGGCAAAGGTCTCGAGTTCGAGTTTCGGTCCGGCACACAGTTTTAATCTGGCAGGAAGTTTCAACGTTATCTTCATTTTTTTCTTGGTGGGCACCGCAGCCTCGATGTATCCGAGGTCATTGGGCTGTATCCATAACAGATGTGGATACATCGTCCTCGTCTCATCATACAAAAATCGTATGCCATGCGTAATAGTGCGTAGAACGTAGTCAAAAAGCGTGATCTCGTGATGCGTAGATGCAAAAAAAAAAAAAAACAAAAAAAAAAAACAGTTGTTCACGGAAACTGGTAACGCTGAATAATGAATAAAGTACCTTTTTAAAATGCAGATCGGTGGAGTAATGTCTTTCCTTGACGTTATCTGCCTGGAGGGAGAAAATCGAGTACGCACTACCCAGTGGAGCCAGAAAGCTTGTAAGTCTGTTCGGTGGTTGTACTGTTGCAGTCTGCAGGTGTGTCTAATTTTGGTACTGTGTGTTAGTCTCCTCGTCATCGGTGTTCCGCTGCTCGTCGGCAGTGGGCATTGTTCGAAGGAAACGGATTAGTCTTTTCTAAGTCTCACCTGCCCCAATGAGTTTCTTCTTGGCACCGATATCGGGGCTAGAACACTTTCACGGAGTGACACTTGCACGCAGTTTGGGGCTGTTGCCGGACTAACCGGATTTTCGCAGGTACAGGCACACTAAGAATTCTAGCAGTTCAGCACAGCTGCCAGTGTGAGCTGGCTCGCGCTCACACCACAGCAGTGAGCAACCATGTTTCACTTCAGAGTGGTTTCATTAACTCTTTTAATATTTTAATGATGCAGTGAACAGAGGCACCAACACAATATTTCTTACGACTGTTGCAGCCTTATGCTGACTGTCGTTATCGGACGAAATTTAAATTGACCAATTTATATTTGGTTACCCTTTTATTTAAACATTAAACATAAAAACACAGAATGTCGATGAATACTATTTATTTTGCCTTTCACTTTTCGAGTAACGCTAATTGGAAGGCAAGCTTCTAAGTTGAAGTCCGCCAGGGAGCTTCTGAGGGTGTATTTCGTGCTCTTCATTGCGTAAAAACGCAGCATGCACATGTTTGTTTAAACATCGACATAATCGTAGCTGCACACTTGTAAAGCCGTGAAAATTTACAGTGAGGAAACAAAAGTCCACGTGACTAATTTTGTTATGAAACTAACCATGCAAAGGTCGCACTGTAGGTGTATAAGTTTCAGTTGTAGCCGAGTTCCACATTGTCAACATAACTCGAAAATCAGTGAAACTGCTCAACCCTTTGCAAGCTGAAAAGCAGCATGGTAATTTGATCTAACTGCACATTCATTCCTTGAGTGTTCCTCCTGAAAACAAAAATATATTTTCGTAAGGAACATGTTGGGTAAATTATTGCGACGTTTATTTCTCTGCTCCCATGTAATAATACTTTCTTCAGTCATATCGCTTAAAAACTTTTTTTTTTCACATCGGCTTCTCGCTGTTCGCCTTCCAAGTGTCCATAATCTTTTGTGTGCAATCTATTGTAATGTTGTTGTAACCTGAATTTTCTCGTTGTATTCAAAGTGTCGAAGCACATCAACAGAACACTTAGCGTATCAAGACACCATCACATACAATAGACATATAGACTAGGCATCCTGCACTCATACGTAGACGCTGATGCGTCTGACCGCTTTGGAGTTCCTAACCCGACCATCATGCTACTTTTCATCCCTTTAGAAACAGCTACTCTCTATTTTTACGGGGAAACTCAACCCTAAAACTTCAATTTTTTCAAAAAAAAAGTTAACGGCTATTTCACATCTTTGGAGCGTTTACTCTCAGATCTCAACAAATGTTTGAAATACGGACTGCGTAATGTGCCGTGGCACTCCGAAAGATGCTAAAGATAGTTTATGGTTTCTGTCACCATCAAACAGAACCATCTTTACCCCGAATTTGGTACAAACTCAAACTGGGAAAAACCAGTTGCAAGATTTCCAGGAAAACTGAAGGTAGCCAGACGTTGGAAATCAATTATTATTCCCGCAATCTAAGTTGACACCCGACGCGGTGGATAATGGGAGTGACTGTAAATGGGAAATGTCTTTACGGTCTCTTCCATCAGCTACCGCGCCGTCTGTCAATTTAGTCTGCGTGAATAGCTGACTGTGTAAATATAAATTTAGGGGATGCACTGAAGTCCTATTCAGTACAATCAACAAGGTCCAAGGAAATACGCATTCGCTTACAATAAGACATCCCTATCACTGCAACTCCTCAAGAATACCATGAGTAAATATTCAAGAAAAAGGCTATCTTGATGCTGAAATTACAAGAAGAAACCTCATATCAACTGAAAGGGTAAACGTTATGGTGCTGGTGAATTTTAATGGCTATTTGTCTTGTAGTGACATTAATTTCTCAATAAAATGTTGAAGCCCATTTACCATATATTTGTTTTTCTAAGCTCAGTGCCAACTGGTTTACCATAAATACTAACCAGTTTCAATGAAATTTTTGAAGGAAGTAATATTGATGTATTTGCATACTTCTGTGCAATAATGTTATCGAAAATGTAATTTTATGTTGTCATTACATTTGTATATTGGTAATTAAAGACAATTTAATGTTGAAATTTAAAATAAACACTGAGGACAAATTATTAATATTTCTCACAAAATGAATACACAGAACAGTTGAGCTATGACTTGTGAATGTACCTACAAAACCTGGCATGTCAAAATTGTGGTGTGAGTGCCAAAAGTTGGTTTTCAAGAGTACCATTAAAATCATATAAAAAATTCAAAACTCGAAAAACAATGAACTTACGGAGCTGAAAACTTGCGTATTGTTATATCTTAATATAATAGGCACAATTTTAAATTTTCGTTGCTATTAGCAATGCAGAAGAAAACTTAAATTTTGGATGGAATCTTCCCTTGAGCATTGCGCCATATACAGGGTGGTCCATTGACAGTGACTGGGCCAAAAATCTCACGAAATAAGCATCAAACGAGAAAATTACAAAGAACGAAACTCGTCTAGCTTGAAGGGGGAAACCAGATGGCGCTATGATTGGCCCGCTAGATGGCGCTGCCATAGGTCAAACGGATATCAACTGCGTTTTTTAAAATGGGAACCCCCATTTTTCATTACGTATTCGTGTAGTACGTAAAGAAATATGAATGTTTTAGTTGGACAACTTTTTTCGCTTTGTGATAGGTGGCGCTGTAATAGTCAAAACGTATAAGTACGTGGTATCACGCAACATTCCGCCAGTGCGGACGGTATTTGCTTCGTGATACATTACCCCTGTTAAAATTGGCCGTTTACCAATTGCGGAAGAGATCGATATCGTGTTGATGTATGGCTATTGTGATCAAAATGCCCAACGTGCGTGTGCTATGTATGCTACTCGGTATCCTGGACGACATCATCCAAGTGTCCGGACCGTTCGCCGGATAGTAACTTTCATTAAGGAAACAGGAAGTGTTCATCCACATGTGAAACGTCAACCTCGACTTGCAACAAATGATGATGCTCAAGTAGGTGTTTTAGCTGCTGTCGCGGCTAATTCACACATCAGTAGTAGACAAATTGCGCGAGAATCGGGAATCTCAAAAACGTCGGTGTTGAGAATGCTACATCGACATAGATTGTACCCGTACCATATATCTATACACCAGGAATTGCATGGCGACGACTTTGAACGTCGTGTACAGTTCTGCCACTGGGCACAAGAGAAATTACGGGACGATGACAGATTTTTTGCATGCGTTCTATTTACTGACGAAGCGTCATTCACCAACAGCGGTAACGTAAACCGGCATAACATGTGTGGTGTCACCGCCAGACACCACACTTGCTAGGTGGTAGCCTTTAAATCGGCCGCGGTCCGTTAGTATTCGTCGGACCCACATGTCGCCACTATCAGTGATTGCAGACCGAGCGCCGCCACACGGCTGGTCTAGGGAGACTTACTAGCACTCGCCCCAGTTGTACAGCCGACTTTGCTAGCGATGGTTCACTGACAAAATACGCTCTCCTTTTCCGAGACGATAGTTAGCATAGCCTTCAGCTACGTCATTTGCTACGACCTAGCAAGGCGCCATTGCCTGTTACTATTGAGATTATGAATAACGTACCGTCAAGAGCGATGTTCACCATTTATGGATTAAAGTTAAGTATTCCACAGCTAAGTCCTTTTTTGCTGGTCTAATTTCCTTGACCTGTTCCAGACCTCACGCCAGCCTGCGTGAGCTAAAACGCGTGCCTTTCGGCTTCCTCTCAAAAACGGGTTGGCTCTCTTGCCAATTCACAACATTTGGCGAAGAGGATGGAATGCGCGTTCGTATCGATATTGCCCTGTTTTACTTGTGTAATGGCTTCACCACAATCTCCAGATGTACTGTCCGAATTTTATTGCTTACAGAATCAGCAGAAGCAGGCCTTACTGGATGCCATTGGACAGCTCGTCCAGGGTCAACGTGCAATGCAAAACGATGCGGCAGCCGCCGCTCCACCGCTAACACAGCCACAACACGCAATTGCACCAACTTTTCGTCCTTTTGATGCTGCACTGGAAAGCTGGACGGAGTGGTCACGCCAATTTGGATTCCATCTCGCCGCCTACAGAATTCAAGGTAACGAGCGGCAGCATTTCTTATTATCTTCCGTCGGGGTGACCACGTACTGTGTGATAGTCAAATTATTTCCCCGACGCGACATAGCAACTCTGTCCTACGACGAAATTTTGTCTGCATTAGATGCATATTTCAAAGAATCAGTCAATGTAGTTGCCAAACGGTATACATTCTTTTGTACAAAATGTACGGAAGGTCAGACTAATAGGGAGTGGGTTGCAACCTTGCAAGGCCTTACTAGGGATTCTACATCTACATCTACATTGATACTCCGCAAGCCACCCAACGGTGTGTGGCGGAGGGCACTTTACGTGCCACTGTCATTACCTCCCTTTCCTGTTCCAGTCGCGTATGGTTCGCGGGAAGAACGACTGTCTGAAAGCCTCCGTGCGCGCTCTAATCTCTTTAATTTTACATTCGTGATCTCCTCGGGAGGTATGAGTAGGGGGAAGCAATATATTCGATACCTCATCCAGAAACGCACCCTCTCGAAACCTGGCGAGCAAGCTACACCGCGATGCAGAGCGCCTCTCTTGCAGAGTCTGCCACTTGAGTTTATTAAACATCTCCGTAACGCTATCACGGTTACCAAATAACCCTGTGACGAAACGCGCCGCTCTTCTTTGGATCTTCTCTATCTCCTCCGTCAGACCAATCTGGTACAGATCCCACACTGATGAGCAATACTCAAGTATAGGTCGAACGAGTGTTTTGTAAGCCACCTCCTTTGTTGATGGACTACATTTTCTAAGCACTCTCCCAATGAATCTCAACCTGGTACCCGCCTTACCAACAATTAATTTTATATGATCATTCCACTTCAAATCGTTCCGCACGCATACTCCCAGATATTTTACAGAAGTAACTGCTACCAGTGTTTGTTCCGCTATCATATAATCATACAATAAAGGATCCTTCTTTCTATGTATTCGCAATACATTACATTTGTCTATGTTAAGGGTCAGTTGCCACTCCCTGCACCAAGTGCCTATCCGCTGCAGATCTTCCTGCATTTCGCTACAATTTTCTAATGCTGCAACTTCTCTGTATACTACAGCATCATCCGCGAAAAGCCGCATGGAACTTCCGACACTATCTACGAAGTCATTTATATATATTGTGAAAAGCAATGGTCCCATAACACTCTCCTGTGGCACGCCAGAGGTTACTTTAATGTCTGTAGACGTCTCTCCATTGGTAACAACATGCTGTGTTCTGTTTGCTAAAAACTCTTCAATCCAGCCACACAGCTGGTCTGATATTCCGTAGGCTCTTACTTTGTTTATCAGGCGACAGTGCGGAACTGTATCGAACGCCTTCCGGAAGTCAAGAAAAATAGCATCTACCTGGGAGCCTGTATCTAATATTTTCTGGGTCTCATGAACAAATAAGGCGAGTTGGGTCTCACACGATCGCTGTTTCCGGAATCCATGTTGATTCCTACATAGTAGATTCTGGGTTTCCAGAAATGACATGATACGCGAGCAAAAAACATGTTCTACAAGAGATCGACATAAGAGATATAGGTCTATAGTTTTGCGCATCTGCTCGACGACCCTTCTTGAAGACTGGGACTATCTGTGCTCTTTTCCAATCATTTGGAACCCTCCGTTCCTCTAGAGACTTGCGGTACACGGCTGTTAGAAGGGGGGCAAGTTCTTTCGCGTACTCTGTGTAGAATCGAATTGGTATCCCGTCAGGTCCAGTGAACTTTCCTCTATTGAGTGATTCCAGTTGCTTTTCTATTCCTTGGACACTTATTTCGATGTCAGCCATTTTTTCGTTTGTGCGAGGATTTAGAGAAGGAACTGCAGTGCGGTCTTCCTCTGTGAAACAGCTTTGGAAAAAGGTGTTTAGTATTTCAGCTTTACGCGTGTCATCCTCTGTTTCAATGCCATCATCATCCCGTAGTGTCTGGATATGCTGTTTCGAGTCACTTACTGATTTAACGTAAGACCAGAACTTCCTAGGATTTTCTGTCAAGTCGGTACATAGAATTTCACTTTCGAATTCAATGAACGCTTCACGCATAGCCCTCCTTACGCTAACTTTGACATCATTTAGCTTCTGTTTGTCTGAGAGGTTTTGGCTGCGTTTAAACTTGGAGTGGAGCTCTCTTTGCTTTCGCAGTAGTTTCCTAACTTTGTTGTTGTACCACGGTGGGTTTTTCCCGTCCCTCACAGTTTTACTCGGCACGTACCTGTCTAAAACGCATTTTACGATTTCCTTGAACTTTTTCCATAAACACTCAACATTGTCAGTGTCGGAACAGAAATTTTCGTTTTGATCTGTTAGGTAGTCTGAAATCTGCCTTCTATTACTCTTGCTAAACAGATAAACCTTCCTCCCATTTTTTTATATTCCTATTAACTTCCATATTCAGGGATGCTGCAACGGCCTTATGATCACTGATTCCCTGTTCTGTACATACAGAGTCGAAAAGTTCGGGTCTGTTTGTTATCAGTAGGTCCAAGATGTTATCTCCACGAGTCGGTTCTCTGTTTAATTGCTCGAGGTAATTTTCGGATAGTGCACTCAGTATATTGTCACTCAATGCTCTGTCCCTACCACCCGTCCTAAACATCTGAGTGTCCCAGTCTATATCTGGTAAATTGAAATCTCCACCTAAGACTATAACATGCTGAGAAAATTTATGTGAAATGTTTTCCAAATTTTCTCTCAGTTGTTCTGCCACTAATGCTGCTGAGTCGGGAGGTCGGTAAAAGGAGCCAATTATTAACCTAGTTTGGTTGTTTAGTGTAACCTCCACCCATAATAATTCACAGGAACTATCCACTTCTACTTCACTACAGGATAAACTACTACTAACAGCGACGAACACTCCACCACCGGTTGCATGCAATCTATCCTTTCTAAACACCGTCTGTACCTTTGTAAAAATTTCGGCAGAATTTATCTCTGGCTTAAGCCAGCTTTCTGTACCTATAACGATTTCAGCTTCGGTGCTTTCTATCAGCGCTTGAAGTTCCGGTACTTTACCAACGCAGCTTCGACAGTTGACAATTACAATACCGATTGCTGCTTGGTCCCCGCATGTCCTGACTTTGCCCCACACCCGTTGAGGCTGTTGCCCTTTCTGTACTTGCCCAAGACCATCTAACCTAAAAAACCGCTTTTGAGTGTCAATGTGGACTCCCTTATTCAGATACTATGGTGCGTGATGCAATTGCACAGAACGTTTCTGTTATTCATATAAGGGAACAGATTTTGAAACTAGTCAATCCCTCCCTTCAACAAGTGATGGACATATTGGATCGGCAGAACACACTTGACTTTGTTCAGGAATCATTTGAAACTTCGCCACCCGTGTGTCAGGTTAACCGGCCCGCCGGGCGAGCTGCACGGAACAGTAAACAGTCCTCGGGCCCGGCCGCGCCAAAGACGCCAGGCTCTCAGCCACGCGTACCGCGCCGGCAAGCAAATGCACTGCTAAAATCATGCCCTCAGTGTGCTACTAGCCATTCGCGTGAGAATTGCCCATCACGCCAAGCTATTTGCTTTTTCTGTAATAAAAAAGGACATGTTCAAAGTGTTTGCCAGAAAAAGCTCCGATCGGAAGCTCAAAACCATTCCAGGCCCTTTGCTTCGCGCCGGAATCGAAATTGAACCAAGGATACTCAGGCTCGCGACACTTCGCCCATGGAAATTCATCTAGTTCATGCCACTCCGCCCAGTGCCACTCTCTCTAACAGTGACTGTGTTTGTCCCACAAATAGTGTGCGTCGACATCGCCGGAACTCTAGTCAAGTCGCAAGTGATTTTGTACCAGTGTCAGTTCACGCTGCACGAGACAGTCACTCTTGTCATCAACAGAACAATAAACTTTTTGTAGACTTGGACATTAACGGCAAAGTGATACCATTCCAGCTCGATACCAGGGCTGCAATTTCATTGATCAATCAAGACACTTACAAACTGCTGGGCACACCTCCGTTGTGTGCCGCAAATGTTACGTTAAGTACCTATTTAGGTAAAGAGATCCCTGTGTTAGGACGGTGCAGCCTTCTTGCAACATACAAGGGACGAACAAAGCTTGTGTCATTTTACGTCCTTCGTTCTTCTGCAGTCAACTTGTTTGGTTTCGATTTATATCAGTTGTTTAACTTGTCTATAGTAAATCAGGTCCTATCAGTGAACCAGGGTGTGCCTTGAGACAGTGTTTCTCGTCTATGTGCCGAATTTGCAGACATTTTTGCACCGGGTCTCGGTTGCGCTAAGAACTATAAAGCACATTTGGAACTGAAAGTAAACACGCAACCGAAATTATTTAGAGCGCGCAATGTTCCCCACGTATTGCGTGATGAGCTCGCAAAAACATTACACGATTTGGAATCACAAGGTGTAATTGAACGTGTGCAGGCTTCTCTCTGGGTATCACCCTTAGTAATTTTCCAAAAAACCTTCCGGAAAATTGAGACTTTGTGGGGACTTCAAGGCAACAGTGAATCCACAACTAGTGACTGCAACTTTTCCTTTACCCCGCCAGGAAGATCTTTTTGACAAACTGTGCCCGGGTAAATATTTTTCGAAGTTGGACCTAGCAGATGCGTACTTGCAAATACCGGTGGACGAAGAATCCCAGCGCGTTTTGGTGGTTAACACGCATCTTGGTTTGTATCGATTCAAACGACTGCCATTCGGGTGTGCATCCGCCCCTGCATTGTTTCAGCAATATCTACGAACTGTTTGTGCGTCGGTCCCTACTGCAGCAAACTATCTGGACGATATTGTGATCTCCGGAAAGACGGAGGAAGAACATTTAGCCAATCTCAGAACGTTATTTCAGGTCTTGCGACAAAATGGTCTTCGCTTGCGGAAGGACAAATGTGTGTTTTTTGCTCGTGACTTACCTTATCTGGGACATGTACCCAATGCCCAAGGCATACATCCCAGTCCAGAGCACCTCCGTGCCATACAAGACTTGCCTTCGCCGCAGAATTTGAAGCTGCTACAGAGTGTGCTGGGAAAAATTAATTATTATAACCGTTATATCCCACACGCCTCTTCCATTTCAGCTCCGCTTCATCGCATACGCCATAAAGGTGTTCCGTTCCTCTGGACGACGGAATGCGAACGCGCCTTTCGCCAGTTAAAATCGGCGTTGCTTTCCAATACTTGCCTTTCGCCATTCGATCCCCGGAAGCCCCTTTTGTTGATGGTGGATGCATCGGATGTCGGGATCGGTGCTGTGCTTGTGCACAAAGATGGTTCACACGATCGCCCTATTGCCTTTGCGTCCAAATGGCTCTCGTCTGCGCAACGAAATTATTCACAGATCGAGAAAGAAGCATTGGCTCTCGTATTTGGTGTTACAAAGTTTCATGATTTCTTGTATGGTCGTCACTTTACCATCATCACACACCACAAACCTTTGACATCGCTTTTTCATCCAACCAAGCCTGTACCTCCATGTACAGCGCAGAAATTCATTCGCTGGTCTATTTTCCTCTCGCAATACCTCTACGATATCTTATATCGGTCCACTGCTAAGCACGGAAATGCTGATGCGTTGTCCCGTTTGCCTGTTGCTGAGGATAGAGCATTCGATTCCTCCAACCTTGCTTGCATGTTCATTGATTCGGAAACCGATGACGTGGTCGAATCGTTTCCGATTGATTTTCGTCATGTAGCTACAGCCACAGCTGCCGACCCTGTCCTTGCTACCGTTCTGCGTTTCGTTGCTACTCAATGGCCTTCGTCAAAGTCACGGGTCAGGGATCCGTTGGTTCGCCGATTTTTTGCTCACAAGGAGAGACTTTTTGTACGACATGGTGTTTTGCTGTTGCGTTCTGATAACGATCAGTCCAGGGTCGTTGTCCCACGTTCGTTACAGTCCTCTGTCTTATGGCTTCTCCACCAAGGACATTGGGATATAGTGAGAACGAAACAACTTGCTCAACAGCACTGTACTTGGTTTGGAATCGATGCCGCGAATACGATTTGTGCTCTTCTTGCATAGTGTGTGCCAAACAACAATCAGCACCACCGCGGAAATTCTTTGCGTGGCCAAAAGCCACTTCCCCTTGGCAACACTTACACATCGATTTTGCTGGTCCATTCCGGAATGCTCGATGGTTGGTTGTGGTAGATTCATTCAGTAATTTTCCTTTTGTCGTCCGGATGTCTTCCACGACGTCATCTGCCACCATCCAAGCGTTATCCGCTATATTTTGCATTGAAGGTCTTCCACAGACTATTGTTTCCGACAATGGCCCACAATTCATGTCCGCAGAATTTCAGTCATTCTGCAAGGCCAATGGTATTCAACATCTGACGTCCGCGCCGTTTTCGCCACAGTCAAACGGTGCCGCTGAACGATTGGTCAGGACTTTCAAGTCCCAGATGTTGAAGTTGAAAGAGTCGCATTCTCGGGAGGACGCGTTATTGCTCATTGTGTCCTCGTATCGCTCTCAGCCCCGAGATGGTCGCTCGCCGGCTGAGTTGCCCCACGGTCGCCCTCATCGCACCTTGATGTCTTTGCTACATCCGTCGCATCAGGTTCCTGTGCAGCGACAGACACCTGCTTTTGCCCCAGGCGACGTTGTCTACTACTGCAACTATCGTTGTTCATGGCGTTGGGTCGAAGGGGCATTCTTCGCTGCCTCGGCCGCGCTATGTATATGGTTTTGGGGGCCTCTGGTGAGGTGCGTCGGCATCTCAATCAGCTGCGCCTCTGTCGTCGCACGGGATCTGTCGCTCCCCGTCTGCTTTCAGCGACGGTGCCGTCCGGTCAGCGCCCTGGGGACCCATCTACTGGCTCGCCTCGGCCCCAGGTGTTACCGACGCTGCCTACCATTTTGCCCCTTGGCGACGCGCCGCCGCCGCCTGTTCTCCCGCCGGCGACGCCCGCAGTGGATGTGTCGTTGCAACCGCCGGGCGCCTCCCTGGGCCACGCGCCGCCGATCGCTTCCCGTGACCGGTTGCCCTCCGCCATGGACCTCTTGCCCGCTCCGGACCATATGTCGTCTTCGCCCGTCGGGTGCCCCGGCCTAATGGAGGTAGACCCTTCGGCCCCTCCTGTCTCTCTATGGGCGCATACACCGCATGTTGGCGTTCACCCTGGAGCAGGTCTTCAGGCGTTTCCTAGCTCCCCTCGGTCCGAATGGCAGGGTGCGGGTGGGTCAGCCTTACCTGTTGTTAGGCTCCCCACCTCATCGCATACGTCAACATGGGGTCCTCCCCGCGGCGGGCGGAAGCCTTATGCCACAACCGTCCGCCGATTTAAGGGGGAGGAATGTGGTGTCACCGCCAGACACCACACTTGTTAGGTGGTAGCCTTTAAATCGGCCGCGGTCCGTTAGTATTCGTCGGACCCACATGTCGCCACTACAGACCGAGTGCCGCCACACGGCAGGTCTAGAGAGACTTCCTAGCACTCGCCCCAGTTGTACAGCCGACTTTGCTAGCGATGGTTCACTGACAAAATACACTCTCATTTGCCGAGACGATAGTTAGCATAGCCTTCAGCTACGTCATTTGCTACGACCTAGCAAGGCGCCATTGCCTGTTACTATTGAGATTATGCATAACGTACCGTCAAGAGCGATGTTCACCATTTATGGATTAAAGTTAAGTATTCCACAGCTACGTCCTTTTTTGCTAGTCTAATTTCCTTGACCTGTTCCAGACCTCACGCCAGCCTGCGTGAGCTAAAACGCGTGTCTTTCGGCTTCCTCTCAAAAACGGGTTGGCTCTCTTGCCAATCCACAACAATATGAACTATTGGACAACCGAAAATCCACGATGGCTGCGACAAGTGGAACATCAGCAACCTTGGCGGGTTAATGTATGGTGCGGCATTATGGGACGAAGGATAATTGGCCCCCATTTTATCGATGGCAATCTAAATGGTGCAATGTATGCTGATTTCCTACGTAATGTTCTGCCAATGTTACTACAAGATGACGAAATGGTGATGTACTTCCAGCATGATGGATGTCCAGCACATAGCTCAAGTGCGGTTGAAGCGGTATATGAATAGCATATTTCATGACAGATGGATTGGTCGTCGAAGCACCAAACCATGGCCCGCACGTACACTGGATCTGAAGTCCCCAGAGTTCTTTCAGTCAGGAAAGCTGAAGGATATTTGCTATCGTGATCCACTGAGAACGCCTGACAACATGCGTCAGCACATTGTCAATGCATGTGCAAACATTACGGAAGGCGAACTACTCGCTGTTGAGAGGAATGTCGTTACACGTATTGCCAAATGCATTGAGGTTGACGGACATCATTTTGAGCATTTATTGCATTAATGTGGTATTTACAAGTAGTCACGCTGTAACGGCATGCGTTCTCAGAAATGATAAGTTCACAAAGGTACATGTATCACATTGGAACAACGGAAATAAAATGTTCAAACGTACCTACGTTCTGTATTTTAATTTAAAAAACCTACCTATTACCAACTGTTCATCTAAAATTGTGAGCCATATGTTTGTGACTATTACAGCGCCATCTATCACAAAGCGAAAAAGTGGTCCAACTAAAGCATTCATATTTCTTTACGGACTACACAAATATGTAATAAAAAATGGGGATTCCTATCTTTAAAAAAACGCAGTTTATATCCGTTTGAGCTATGGCAGCGCCATCTAGCGGGCCAACCATAGCGCCATCTAGTTTCCCCCTTCAAGCTAAACAAGTTTCGTTCTTTGTAGTTTTTCGTTTGACGCTTATTTCGTGAGATATTTGGCCCGGTCACGATCGATGCACCACCCTGTATACTGAATGTTCGTACGTGAGGCCACGCCGAATCTAATTGTGGTCATTGCTCTGAAGGCAGCACATTTTTTGCACTTCTCCTGCGTTACCAGTCGGCGTGCTGCGGTAAGTAAAGACGACTGATCGTCACATTTTACCGCAAGCGCTCACAACCCAGGCAGCGAGCGAGCTTGAACGTTCTCGCTCACCTAGCAGCATCCTCACCAGGCCTGCTGTAGTCTACGACATGTGTTACTAAAAATTAGTTTTAACATATGTTGAAAGGTTGCAAAACTACGACCAGTCACTTTTTTATGACAATTTATTTTGCGTATACCAGTTTTATGATGGTTTGCTCATATTCTAACAGAGGGAGATTCAAATGTTCAAATGCGTGTGAAATCTTGTGGGACTTAACTGCTAAGGTCATCAGTCCCTAAGCTTACACACTACTTAACCTAAATTATCCTAAGGACAAACACACACACCAATGCCCGAGGGAGGACTCGAACCTCCACCGGGATCAGCCGCACAGTCCATGACTGCAGCGCCTTAGAACAGAGGGAGAAAGTATTGATTTAATTGCATTTCATTTGCCTGAGTTTTCGGTGCAAAGATTTCGTATTCGGTGTCCACCCATACATATTTTGATTCTAAGAACATCTCAAGGCGAATGCTGCGATTAGACCCTAGAAAAATCTTGTCCTTTGAGATAATCTTCAGCACGGGATATTTTACACAGTTCAAGAGACATTTAGTCAATTTCGTGTAGTTTCCAGAGAACACCACGAGAAGGTGGTTTCTTTTCGTCTCACATTTAATTTATTTACAATATTTATATGATTGCCAATGATTACATTGAATTACTTTTCTTAGTTTACAAATTTTTCAATGATTCTGATCTTTTCTTCGTCATTATAGCTTCTCGGTGTAAGCCACAAAAGTCAGAAACGATTTTAAGTTCCCATCAGTTTGGAGTTTCTTTAATGTATTTGCAATCGTTTCGTCAGTCTTCAGTGTTGACTTTTTCTTCTTTTTCCATCAAAGTTTAAAATTAGTAGGTCAAACTGGTTGCCATGGTACTCTGTTTCTTCTCGAAGATTTTTCACTAATAAGTAAACATTCGGATGAACTTTTTATATTAATGCATTTATTCTTCGGTTCCATCCTTCTAAGACGAGTAAGTGCGATGGCGCCTTCCACCGCAGTTCCACATTCCTCTTGGAATATGTTCGTTATGAATCTACTGAACTACAAAATAGTCATAAAAGCCCTAAAGCTTTTAGTTTTCAAGCACGCTGTCCTGGATACACAGCCAACCATCATCCGACATGTCCAGGGGAAGATGTGCTGAAGCAGAACACATTTTTATCTGACAGCGTATTTCCTTGTTTTTCTTATGGGCTGGAACGAGGTCGCAACACTGAACGAGTTTCTACAGTAATTGGATAAAATGATAGTTGCAACCAGTAATCTCTGTTCCATGGAACAAACAGTTAGCTGCTTGGACGATGGCAATTTTGAGGTTCATCATCAGAGATGCAAGGTTAGGTGCAGAGCGTTCGAAAAATGGCTCTGAGCACTATGAGACTTAACATCTGAGGTCATTAGTCCCCTCGAACTTAGAACTACTTAAACCTAACTAACCTAAGGACATAACACACATCCATGCCCGAGGCAGGATTCGAACCTGCGATCGTAGCGGTCGCGCAGTTCCCGACTGAAGCGCCTAGAACCGCTCGGCCACACCGGCCGGCGCAGAACGTTCGCTTCAATAACTTTAAAAAACGTTAATATGTTTCTCGCTTTTTATTTGGTATCAAAGCGTAAATATCTGGAGTGGTGTTTATTTGCTCCCGAACCCTATTAATGTCGGCGTGGAGTATAAACAACCTCCAAACTGCTTGCTCGAACTCTTGAACGTTCCATGCACAAAGAATGATTCGCAGTCTGTTGTACACGCTTTTCCTTTTTCGCTTGCAAACAGCAGTATTCTGTCATTCGGTCCCCTGATATCATATACAAGTAAAAGATTACTACTGTCATTAATCAGTAAATCATTTTCTATAAAAATATTCCCCCAGAATCGGTGGGATCTTGTGTAGTTCCCATATATATTTTTTTAATTCGATGTAGCGATTGTTTCGCTCTTCTGTGTGGTGGTAACTACGTTACTAATTCATAGCTTCGATTAAAGATCTACCCTGCTTCTTCAAAGAAAACTGCTGAAACTGTAGCGTCTGTTTCGTTTGCCCGCCTCTTTGCTGCATGTAGCAGTAGACAGGTAGCTGTATCCTACTTCTGGAACACCCTTACGCTGCCTACAGTGTCCTGAGCGCCGTACAAATATCAACACATTCCCTCTTCTTACAAATGTTACTCTGTGCAAGTGCTATGAACTTTCCATTTCTTCATCATCTCTATTGCTCCCTGCCCGTAAGCATTCATGAACCATACCGCATATTTTGTATAAATCTTCTAATCCCTACTTTCGAATGCCGACTCTCAGAAGTGATTGTCTCAGGTTATGGCAAAGTAAGAGTACGGAAGTGGCGGTTGCTGTGCGGCTTGCACTAGCAAGACATTAATGGTACACTGTTACCAGCCGAAACATTTGCCTCAGCGGTTGCGACTTCCTCACATGACTCAATTGTGTATCGATCTTGTAACTAGCGAGATACGAGACAATCTGTTCTGTTGACAGAAATGAGGTTCCATGGGGTAACAGACTCTTTAACGTGTGGGGTAACACTTCCACTGCATACTGAGCGGACTGAAGACATGGGCTAGCGATATGCAAATATACAGATGGCGGTAGTACCGCGTACGGAAGGAGCGAAAGGGCATTGCATTGACAGAGCTATCGTATATACTCAGGAGATTCGTGGGAAAAGCTTTCTGACATGATTATGGCCGCAAAATAGGAATTAACAGATTTTGAACTCAGGATGGTGTTGGCGCTAGAAGCATGGGAATTCTGTTTTGGAAATCATTAAGAAAGTCAATATTCCGAGATCCACAGTGTCAGGAGTGTGCCGAGAATGTCACATTTCAGGCATCACCTCTCACCATGGACAACACAATGGCCGACGATCATCACTTAATGACTGAGAACAGTGGCGTTTGCGTACAGTTTTCAGTGGTAACAGACAAGGAACACTGCATGAAATAACCGCAGAAATCAATGTGGGACGTACGACAAACGTATCCGTCAGGATAGTGCAGCGAAATTTGGCACTAATGCGCTATGGCAGCGAATGAGCGACACCAGTGCCTTACCTAACAGCACGATGTCGCCTGCAGTGACTCTCCTGGGATTGTGGCCATGCCGATTGGACCCTGGACAACTGGAAAACCGCGGCCTGGCCAAATGAGACCCGATTTCCCTAGGTAAGAGCTGATGGTGGTGTTCGAGTGTGGCTCAGACTCCACAAGCCATGGACCCAAGTTGTCAGCAAGGCACTGTGCAAGCTGGTGGTGGCTCCGTAATGGTGTGGGTTGTGTTTAGATAGAATGGACTGCGTCTTCCGGTCCAACTGAATCGATAATTGAATGGAAATAGCTATTTTAGGCTTCTTGGAGACCATGTCCCCAAATGAATACGAAATTTGACATGCATCATGTCACCGTGCCACAACTGTACGTGATTGGTTTCTGGACAGTTAGAGCAAATGATTTGGCCACCCACATGGCCAACATGAATCCCTTCGAAGATTTATGGGGCCTGATCGAGAGGATAGTTCATGCATAAAATCCTACACCGCACACTTTCGCAATTGTGGGCGGTTATAGAGGCAGCGCGGCTCAGTATTTCTTCCAGCGTCTTGTTGATCCATGCCACAACTGCTGTACCACGCTCGGCCAAACAAGGTCCGACAGTATAATAGGAGCTATCCCATGACCTTCGTTACCTCGGTGTATACTTGAGGCCAACGGCCTTGCTGCAGTGGTAACACTGGTTCCCGTCGTTTCACTGTGGACCGGACACTATCGATGGAACCATCAGGAGGTGCCGTCCCTGTGCCTGTCAAGTGTTTTGGAAAGCCTCAGGCCTGCAGAAGTATTTTAGAATGGCATGCGACATCTGTGGCAGCTCTGAAATGGTCTTATTTGGGACACAAAAGCACTTCTCTTATTTTATCCGAGGCCCGTCGACATAATGATCTCTGTGATAAATGTGTTGTTCACTTTAGAACTAAATGGAAAAAAAGGTGCCTAAGGTGGCTGTGGGGAAAATAGTTCCAGAGCGTAACATCTTTGGCTCCATGCACGGGAAATTACGAGTCACGGATTGGCTATATCTCCAGCAGGGAAAACAATATAATTTGCTTTGCTTAGCATGGGCCAAAGGGTAGAGCAGACGAGTTACAGTGGAGACTTGGCGCGCGTGAAATCTTGTGATTGGCACGAAAACCTTGTGGACGTGGTTGCGTGAGTGCTTTTACCAAGGTTTTATGGAAATGGCGGAGAAGTCTTAGCTGCACCATAAGTTTAGCCCAGTGCTGAGGGCAAACTTATCCATATCAGGTCTGTCGCCTTGATATTGTATCTCCTTGTATGCATTGCCATATAAGTGAGTCAAATTGGTTCATGGTGCGACTGGTGAATTGGACTATCACACGCTGGAATCTGCCGAGATTTCAGGGCGCCATCAGAGAGTAACTGCAATCCATCTAACAGATTGCCAGCCCTCGGCTTTGCTTATTTCGTGCCCATGATAATGAATTACATGTCCCGCACGTCGCTGCACTGCAGATGCTTGCACTATGACCATCACCTGAGACGGCGCTATGCATCGAGAAAGGAGTGTAGTACCGCTGCTCTGGAATGTTAGGGCGAACAGAATCACAGTCTTGCCACTTGTTCTCAGCTGCAACGAAGTTGTATAACTTCTGTGTAGAATAAATCCATCAAAGTGTATTGAGCGTCAGATAATTTCAGATTTCTTTACTCTAGTTTTGAGAGAGAGTAAACAGATTAAACAGATAAACCTTTGTCTCTGCCAACCAATCACCACCCAGTGGAATGATGATTATTTGTTGCATCTGTTTGTCTTGCTTACAGTTCATGATATCTTTGTCATGTCGCTTAACTTGTGTTGTTTATCCTATTTTATGGTCATTATACTTTTGCTATAATTTTGTATGAAAGATTAATCCCGTGTTGATATATTAATCAACCATCAATAATTGACTACAATAATGAAAGGGCCACCATTTACCTATCATTTCAGAATACAAGTTTTATTTAAGATTCTGATAAATGTGATGACCTCCAACGCAGGCTAGCAACAACAACCACTGATAGAGGACAAAATCAGTTTAGCAGATGCATGGCCAAGTAGACAAGTGGAATGCTAACAAGTTAAAGTGATTGCTGTCAGGGAATAAACTAACAGTCACCTGTAGCCTATCAAGTCAAACCGCAAGACCAGTGTCGTCTTGCAGTTTGTTTCCAAGGATAGCAGTTATATTCAAAGTAAACGCAGCTGAACTGAATTGTTTGGGCAGCTAAGCAATACACTTCTACCTCTTCAGCTTTTCACTGATATACGCACCCAAAAATTTGGAGCATTGTACCTTACTTACTGACTTCTGTTTATGTGCCACATCAATTGTTGGTATGACTGCTTGTTCTAGAGAACTGAACATCGTGCACTATCCCAAAATTTAGAGCGAGCCCATTTTCAGAAAACCAGTTAATAATTTGTTGTAAGAGATTGTTACAATTTGTTCTATTGTTTTCTCTCCAATGGGATTTATTGCAATACTACTATCGTCAGCAAAAGTACCAATTCTTCACTGTGCAGCCCGTCTCTGACAGAGCAAAGAAAGATGTAACCTCGGGTATAAATGACACAAAGTTAAGTGGAAGGGCATTGATATGTTAAGGAATAAGAGTGGGCCTGAAACTGAGGCCTGTGGGACGCCCTTTGTTATTTCTACACAGGCACTAAAATTTCCTCCCCTTCTAACAGCACTTGAATTATTCTACATAAAGTTTTGCATTCGGTTTGTAAAGTATAATTCAGACGAGCTGTGTATAAAGGCAGAAGTTCCATAAAATTTAAGTTTTTCTAAGAGAGTAGAATGATCTACGCAATGAGACGCCTTGCAGTGATCATTAAAAATACCAAGCGGGACTGTTTCATTAAGGCCGTGTAATATTTGACAAGTGAACATACAAATAGCGTTCTCAGTAGGTCAACTCTACTGGTCTCCAAACTCTAATGCGTTAAGTAAATTGTTTCTGCTTGAACGAGAGACTACTCTTGAATGGCTTAGTGTGGTGAACATTCTAAACATACAAGGAAGGTACTGACGGTCGAATTTCGTGCAATTACGTGTTTCAGAGAAGAGTTTTGGTGAGGGCCTTCTGGATAGTGAACGATTCTTCTTACGACTGTACCACAAGTTCTAAGTGACGCGGCAGCTGTGTGCCAGTATCGATGCAAGAAACGTGCAGATGATTGTCGACTTGACATGAACGTACACCTGAGTCGTCAACAATTTCTGATCTGTCGGCAACTAAGCACACGGTAGGATCATTGCCGCCATTTACTGTGAGAAATATCGCAACACGACAGGCTTCCTCTCATACCACGTCACCGTGCGGCCCGTCTCTGACAGAGCAGAGGGTGACATAACCTGGAGCATGAACGACACAAAGTGAAAAAATGAAATGACCATGTGGCATTGTTGGCCGAGAGCCCCCATTCGGGGAAGTTCGGCCGCCAAGTCCGAGTCTTAAATCAGTAGACGCCACATTGAGCGAAGTGCGTGCCGGTGATGACGATGAAATGATGATGAAGACAAGATAACACCAAGTCCACGATCGGAGGAAATCTCCAACCCAGCCGGGAATCGAACCCGGGACAGCTGCACGGGAGGTAAGCACGTTACCATTCAGTTAAGCAGGCAAATAACACAAAGTAATTATTGTAGAGTAGATACTATAATGGCATTAGTGGTGGCCATTTATGACTGCGACGTAGACCAGTTGCGTCTAACTTGTGGAGTGCATCACACAGTGTCATACAGGACCAGATCTGGAAATCACGACGAGAGGAGTCGTTGGAACAGTAACCGTACAGGTCTGGTGGTTTTTTGAGTGGACACTGAATAGCGTAAGATAGATCCAGAACATTACGTACCCCTTTCAGCTACTGATACTGGAACATCAGTGAGAGCTGCTTTTTCAGCAACACCGCTTGTGGACACATTTCTCTTGTTACCAAACTGCTGGCATTATTTTCAGCCTTGTCTCTACTCAGCAGTTCTCCAGCACGCTCAGGTTGTAAGTAGGCTGTTTAGGTTGTTGTGTGCAGTCTGTGGCTGCTTGGCCTTGTTGGAATATTCGCTATTGTAGTGTTGGACAGTTGGATGTGAACAGCGCGTAGCATTGCGCAGTTGGAGGTGAGCCGCCAGCAGTGGTGGATGTGGGGAGAGAGATGGCGGAGTTTTGAGAGCGGATGATCTGGACGTGTGTCCATCAGAGACAGTAAATTTGTAAGACTGGATGTCATGAACTGATATATATATTTTATGACTTTTGAACACTATTAAGGTAAATACATTTTTTGATCTCTATCAAAATCTTTCATTTGCTAAGTATGCCTATCAGCAGTTAGTGCCTTCAGTAGTTAGTATCTTTTATTTAGCTGGCAGTATTGGCGCTCGCTGTATTGCAGTAGTTCGAGTAACGAAGATTTTTGTGAGGTAAGTGATTCATGAAAGGTATAGGTTATCGTTAGTCAGGGCCATTCTTTTGTAGGGGTTATTGAAAGTCAGACTGCGTTGCGCTAAAAATATTGTGTGTCAGTTTAGTGTTGATCAGGATAAGTAAAGAGCGAAATGTCGGAGTACGTTCAGTTTTGCTCAGCTGTTTGAAAATCAAAGAACGTAAGGGGTATCCAGGCACAGTAATTCTTAAATTTTTTTAAGGGGAGGTTTCAAGGTCTGCGTTATAGACGATGCTTCTTGGCCCACTGAGAGAACAGATGGTGCTCGCGTGGAGCAGTATCTCCAAATTTGACATCTGGTACCTCTATGATCATCGGTACGAGCTACTGAGGACCTGTACATTAACCAAAGTAGGTTACAAAAGATATTGACATTTTTATCCGAGATATCTTGAGCGTAGTTGATATCTTGTACGATATAAAATCTTTCATATATGTGAATTAAAGTGCATTGATTTGGGAAATCTGCTTCAACGTATTAATCTTTCATTTTATACTGACTGGCAACTAAATGACTTACTAACAACTTCAAACAAACAAATAAAGTAGACATAGAATGTGAGATGGTCAACAGCAGAAACGTCTAACATAAACCCAGGAGAGGACATCAGTTGAATGAGTTACTAAGACAGCAGGATGTTCCATGGAGTAATAAAAAACGGTGAGGTATTCTTCTAACTCTCGTGAAGAAATAGCAGGTATGCGTGTTATATATTTTAGCACGTGCCTGAAGATACTGAACGAAATGTCTTGTCATAAATATTGACGAGTATTGAAACTTTTTACGGTTTTGAATGAAAACTGCAAGTATCTTCTATTACAGAGTATTTCTGTCTGTATTCCTGTGTTATAATTACCGTCGGCAGTGTGGCATAAAACAGGAAACACTATTAAATGTTTCCGCAAGAAAATGGAGAACCATGTTTTCTTTTTAGGTTCACCAACATCGAGATCATTGCAGAAAGAACGAACGAAATGATCGTCAGCGACCTTTCTTAATAACCGGCTTTTTCTCAGATTTATTTAAGGACCCTAACGCTGATTTGACATAAAAGTTTTCTGAGTATGGCACCGCTTCATAATATGAAAAAATCTGTACTGAAGAGACCAACATTTCGGTAATAGTTACTAGGCCTTCAGTTGGATCTACTGGGCTGCTTACTGGACATGTCAGATGTCACTGTTTAAAAGATCGCTGACCCTAACACCATGAACAGAGATGATGGACACAGTCGTGTCCATCTTGGCTACCGGCCACAACCGCAGGCGCGCACGCCGCCACACGGTCTGCGGCCAGCAGAGGGAAAACAGGAGCACACGTCTCATTCAGCGATGACCACCAATCATGATACACAATGCAAGAAGCAATAAACATAGCAGATCTCCAGTCCTTCCACCGTAGTAACCAGTTACAATAAAGTTCACTCTCCTTCCGCCTCAAGAGACCAGTCGTGACGTATTGTCATGCTCAATGACTAATAATAACAATATATAAGTGACTATGCACAGCAAAAACACACCAGTTGACCCAGAACAAGGTCACTCTAACCGTGGCTGAAACATTGGTTTCTCCAGTACAGTTTTTTCTACATTGAGACGGGGTACCGTATTTTCAAAACTTTTATGTCTACTGACGACGGCCGTGGAAGCCTACGAGACTATAAAGGTGACTTCTTCACACTCAGTACTGAGCCTGATGACAATCAGGGACGGATTACTGAAGTTTTGCGGCTGGGGGTGGTTGCCTAGAAGAGGAAGAAGACCTAGGAGTACTCTCTTTGAAAGTTAAGGAAAAAACCTCGAAAAACTAATGTTTTGTGCTGTTTCAATGCTTAAAAATATCGAACAATAGCAAAAATGTGTTTTATTTTAGACAAAAAAAGTTTTTAATTTCTTGAAATGTGTAGCATTCACAAACTTTTTCTGTGTAACTTTTATTATGTAATTGTTAACACACAGCTACAAGCTCACGAGCCTTGAGCTTGATTATCAAATTAAAAGGAAAACACTGAAATTAGAATAAAATACTTTCAATTTGTTGACAGTTGTATTTTTGCCCATTTATTTATATAAATATATATCGAAAATTATAATTGTAAAGTGGGCTGCAGGAATCCCTGCTAATATCTGGCATCCACAATTCGAACGGGAGCAAGAGCACAAGTCGCTAGTACAGGTAGTACATTCTCTTGGGCACACAAAGTGAGATAGCTTGGGCAATACTGAATTAAATGACTAAATCCCCTGACCAAGACTCTAAATTCTCGAACTTAATTTTTGTGCAGATTACAAAAATTACCATTTGATAATAATACAGTTTCAACTTGAGAGAGGACACGTTACTCTCTCACCTATTTTTCACATACGGAAAATTATGAAACATTTCATTACAACCTGATGCTCCTCGAGCGAGACTCCAGAAAGATAATGGCTTAAGCAGATGTTCATCAAACCTGGTAGATCGCTAAAAGTATGAGGTATTTTTGTGATTCTTTGCTCATAGAAATGACATGTTGGGAACTGAAAGCAATTGGCGATGAGCCCATCCCTTAGTAAATCTTGCCGGACGGGTCCACAGCCATACAGAGCAGACAGGGCAGACAGGGCAGCCCCTCGTCGAGACAGGTTTCCAGCAGAACAATGCTGCGATACCTGCTGATAGTGCAAACAGGCCAGTGAACCACTTCCCAGCCGCCTCGGTTGTATAACAAAAAATCCGGCATCTGAGAAATGTTTGGAGATAGAATCTTTATTACATCTCATAGCTAGGACTAACAAGATCCAAGGCATAGGCGATTTAGATAAAGATCTTTAAGATTGTATTTACTCACTTGTTGCTGTGGGAAGCAACACAACTACGGAGAAAATCGTCTCTTCCCCCTCTGCGAAAGCCTATAAAAAGCGAGTAACTGGCAGTTCCATTTTTTTCCATAGACACAGGTTTCTTAACTCTTGTCCTGGTTTGAGATGAGTTTGTCCTGTCATGTGGGAGGGGAGGTTTAGCGCCTCTAGAGTCCTGTGATTGGCTCAAGATGGGGTGAAGGCGGTGTCGTTTGTGCACTTTGCGGGAAAACGGATTTTTTTTCTGGGAATGATGTGAGACACTCAGGTGCAGGACATTGGTCTGGTAAGCTTTGTTGGCCGAAGCTCTGGCATGTGTGGTTGGTACTTGGGACCTGTCCTGAGACTGACTTCATTTGCGAGTAGTTTGGACTGGGGAGCCTGTGGCAAACTTCTTACTGTACCGACAGTGTGACTTAAAACGTCTCAGACTACTCGTTTGCCAAGGGCACACTTATTCGTTTTTGGTTTACCGGTCCCGACGTTTGGTACCCTTGCGCGCTCTGTCGTATAAGAGTGCCAAATTGGTCTTGGTACCACCAGCGAATGGGTGTGTCACACACTGAAATCTACCGTGATTTCAGGGCTCTGGTAGAGAGTAAATTGCGATCCGTTCGCCTGAATGCTAGACCGTGAGATTTTTGCATTTCTTTCATGGCCGCGATCGATTCACAAAAATGGTTCAAATGGCTCTGAGCACTATGGGACTCAACTGCTGAGGTCATTAGTCCCCTAGAACTTAGAACTACCCATGCCCGAGGCAGGATTCGAACCTGCGACCGTAGCGGTCCTGCGGTTCCAGACTGCAGCGCCTTTAACCGCACGGCCACTTCGGCCGGCGATCGATTCACAGGTTCCGCCTCCACGCCTAACCTCCGCCGCACACATCTCGCCAGCTGCAAGTTACATCGCCGCATGAAGCAAACAGAGTAATAAGGCCGGCTCCCACTAGGGATGCCGCGCGTCAAAACCGCGCGGCAGCGGCGTGGTTGCCATGGAAACGCCGCCAGCGGCGCAGCGCGGCACGGCGGGGTCTGCGTCGCGGTTTGCCCATGACGAACCGCTGCCGTGTGCCGCGCTCCAGGTCCGCGCCGGCAATCACAGAACGCGCTGAACGTGACGTCGGCTACGGATACCCGGGCCACACGAACTTTCGTCGAACCGCTGGCGCGGACGCGGCGGCAGCTATGAAATACTTTTCATCCGATTCCGAGGGAACTATTCGGTAGAAACATTTGATTCTTGTGCATGTTACAGCCTGATATCTTCTCTCGATAAAAGACCGAATTTCTTTTCGTTATTCGTCTTGCTTACTTGCTGTATCACATTTACGTAAACCTTTACACGAAATTTTAATGCGTGTGCAGAGGTAGAAACGCATCATGTGGACTTTGCGTACAGTTCACTTTAGGTAATACATTACTGCGTATGAAATTCAGTCAACATATCGAAATTGTTTCTAAAGCTGAGAACAGAACGATAGCTATCTCTGTTCTCGACATATTGAATGACGGCGCGCGGGTCGCTCGCGATGCGACCGATACTTTGTCCTGCTCGTCGTAAGCCACGTGGTTGTATCAACCGCAAATTTCGTAAGCGGTTCAAGAAATCGAAACCTGTTTTTTTTTTTTTTTGCAAGCGGTAACTTGTAAAAAGTCATGTATTTCATCACATGATAAATATCCAAAATCTATTTATCTACCGAGATATGAAAGTCACTACAGTTTTTCAGAAGTGATAGATGAACTTTTTTAAACGGCATTTAATAGCATGTGGAATGAGAAGTTAAACCAAAACTAATTTGCTGGTATGTCATAAGATGTAATTTGCTAAGTACCTACAGCTATTGATTATTTCCTTAGGTAAGTAACAAACCTTTTTTTCCTTGATCCAGTGTACTTTATTGGTTCAAGACGCATTTCGCCTTTTTCTTTTAGGCATCTTCGGTGGAATCTAGAATGATTCAGTTTTGTTTTGATATGTGATACTTGCAGATTATAGAACAGTTCACATCTTTTTTTACGTGAATAACTGATTACTTACACTGAATCGAGTTTTTGGCGGACATCTGCGTTTCCCATCACATGGTCACGTGCTGGAGGTTGAACTAAAACTTATATTATAGAACATAAGCACATTTTCATGTTCGCTCTTTTTTCTTCTGTCACTAGCTGTAGACATTTTACCGAAAACTCTGATTTGAAGTGGTAACTACAGTGTGTTTACCTCATGTCCCTTCATGTTTGGTTTGTTTATTATCTGTATGTGTACGTGGCAAGCCAGTGACAGTTACAGAAAGTTGAAAGTGAATGCAGTACTGGTCAGACAGTGGTTGAAACATTTGGTGTTCAGCTGATTTCAGTTTTGGTTTAAATGTTTTGTGGAGGAGTGCAAGGATGAGTAAATTCACTGCTTACATTAACAGATAAAATAGTAGAATAGCATTTCAACAGATGATTATTATGAGAATACTATCACACAGTCCCTTTGTTCTCACTCTTTGACGCCTCATAATATGTCCTGTCAACTAACCCCTCTTGTAGTCAAAGTTGTGTCGTAATTTCATCTTAATCCCGTACTTAATTCCGTACCTCTTCTTTAGTTACACGATCCTCGTATCTAATCTTCAGCATTCTTATTGATCACCACGTTTTGAAAGCGTCCATTGTCTTCTTGACGGTAGTGTTCATCGTCCACGTTTCACTTACATACAAGGCTGCACTCAACACAAATACCTTTGTAAAATAGTACCCAACCATTAGAATTCTTTTTCAGAACGCTTTCTTGGTCTTGACAGTCTTCATTTTATATGCTCTCTACTTCTGCCTTCTCAATTACTGCTTCCCTTTCAAGTCATAGAAGTCTTAGAAATGCAGTTTGGTTTCTGTAAAAGTTATAGATAATCTTGTCTCCCGGTGTTTCATCGATGACATCTCCAGAGCTTCAAAGAATGTTTTAATTAAGACTGTCAAAACCTTTCTCTAAACATGCAAATGCTATAAACACAGTTTCGCAGTTTTTCAGTCTGTCTACTTAGCTAAATGGTAGGATCAGTATTGCCTTGCGTATTCAGACATTTCACAGGACTCTAACATTGTGCTTATGTTAGTATGTACAACCCCTCCCCCTCTCCTCTCTACATATTCCAGTTTCTAGCCTTCTCTTATTTGCTTAGTTCTGGCTTGCCAGATGAGTTCTTGACAGTTGCTTCCCCTTTGAGCAAAGTTTTCTTTCTTCTTTCTCATTTTCATTCTCTTGTGTTTTCCAAGTGCAAAATCGCGTTGCGATTTTGGACTTTCTGTCAACGTCATGTTCAGACATTTCTATTTCCCATGGCCTACTTTATTTGCTGCATTTTTATATTTTTCCCTCTTGTCAAATTTAATATATCATGTTTTATCTGACGATTTCTACTGTACCTTTTTCCCGTTCAGATACTCTGCTGCATTCACCACTTCTTCTCTCAAAGATATCCATTCGTATTCTAGCGGATTCCTTCCTCTGTTTCAGTCAGTCGTTGCATTACGGTAACTTTAAGATTACCGAAAAACTGTGGGTCTTGACTTAGTCAAGTTCCATCTCCTTAATTTGCTACCGTTTACTGTCTCTTTAGTTGCAAACAGCAGCTCGTAACCAATAAATTATTGTAGGTTTGCGTCTGCACCGGGAAATGTCTTATAATTTAAAATCTGGTTTCGAAAACTCTGTTCCAAATATATATTATTCTTTCGTGGTTCAAATGTTCAAATGTGTGTGAAATCTTATGGGACGTAACTGCTAAGGTCATCAGTCCCTAAGCTTACACACTACTTAACCTAAATTATCCTAAGGACAAACACACACAGGACTCGAACCTCCGCCGGGACCAGCCGCACAGTCCATGACTGCAGCGCCTTAGCCCTTTCATGATTCTTAAGCAAGGTGCTGGCGATGATTACATTATGCTCTGTGGGAAATTATATTAGGTAGCTTCCACTTTCATCCCTTCCCCCTAGCCTTTGTGTTCTGTTTTCGTGTACCTGCTACCGTATCACATATTAAATTTTTGTCTCGCTTAACTATCTGAATAATCTATTTTGTCGTACATTGTTTCAATGTGTTAGGAGATAGCGAACAATCATGATGGTATCCATGAAATCTGTTTATGATGAAATGAGGAAACATGAATAATGAAATATGTGAAAGAGTACATTGTACAGAAAATGAAAAATTGGTATGGTTTCACCCAACTTCGTCTTTCCTTCATGTAGGTGTAAGATATAGTTAATCAAACGCACCGGGCGTTTCAGTGGGTCCCGCCCCGTACCTCAGTGGCTCTCCTTCATTGGCTACCGCTAACGTCTGCCGCTTCCATATAGGAACGCCAATTCCGCGAGCCGCCGCGTCAAAGCGGAAAACGCTTGCCGCTGCCGTTACCACACGCCGCGCTGCAGTGGGAACCGGCCTTAACACACTGACGCTCCTGCATTGTCAGGGCGTACAGATCTCAATCGCCACTTGCTCTCAGCTGCACCTACGTAGAGAAACTACAGTATATTTGATCATTTAAAGTCTGTGCCACCTAGGATCCTTGTCCAGTGTAGTCTTCAATTACCTGTCAGTAAATAAATGTCATGTGACTAGGCTCTCCCATTGGGGAGACCGTTCGCCAGGTGCAAGTCTTTCGATTTGACACCACTTCGGCGACTTGCGCGTCGATGGGGATGAAATGATGATGATTAGGACAACACAACACTCAGTCCCTGAGAGGAGAAAATCTGCGACCCAGCCGGGAATCGAACAGGGGCCCTTAGAATTGTCATTCCTTCGCGCTGTCCACTCAGCTACCGGAGACGGACACCTTTTAGTTGTTTACAGTATTCAATGAATAACTTGTTTAGAGTAATTTATGCCTGTTTTAAAGAAAGAATAAATGTTATTAAAACACTAAAATAATGCCAACATTCTCAATCAATTTGTATACTCCCACTAGGGTTACCCTTTCAAACCTTAGGAGGGGAGTATCACCCCTTCCGATCCCCCCGCCTACCCCCGTCCCCGTTTAATCTGTCCTTGATGACAATGCGGGATTGTCTGGTATATAAGTTTCTACATAATATATCTTACTGTTGCTTTTTTCTCATATATTCTTCTTCTATATCTACGTCTGCACATAATATAAACTGAAGTCGTCCCCCCCCCCCCCTCCCCCTCGTGGTTTTTGTCTGCATGTTCAGGCTAATTTTAGAAACTGCTTTAGGCTTTGTTCGGTCTTCACTAACTGAGAGACTGAGTCACAAGGAATGTACTACTGGTAAGTAATGATGAGTGTGTAACATACGTATTGTTGTTATTTGTTACATACTTAATTGGCATTTGGAATGACATCTCATGACAATAATGGGAGCTACAAGCTGCTCAGCCACAGAACACACGGTATCTGGAAAGAGAAACAGTAATGTAAAAATCTACCTAAAACTCCTGAGACCAATATGCTTGCGTAGATTCTACATCTCACATGGAAGTCAAGTGGCATTGTCACAGTTCAATGGTCGCAGCGGTCGATCACTCAGTGCACTACGGCCAGAGTTTACAAGTTAAGTGCTATTCGTACCGTCTGGCGTACCGTCTGTTACACAGCATCGTTACGCGATAAATGATAGTCTTTACATCTACTCAAATGTGTGAACAGTATAAACAATAATGGAAACCTAACCCCGGAAGAACACCGTGAAACTGAAAATCGGCAAGGAAGAACAACGAGCTCTCGAAATTCAGAATTGCGTAACTGCCTACGAACTAACAAGAGATTACTAACCAGTGAGTTTAATTTTTCAGCTTTGGTCTGATTTAGTGTTAGAGCGAATAATTCGCGAGTTAACATTAGCAACAAGTTCTGTCTGTAAGTTTACCGTTAGTCCAGTCGAAGGTAGCTTGACAAATGTGCGTGTCTTTAACATCCCGGTGGAAGATCCCAACGAAAAAATAAATGGAAACATCCGGAAATTCGGAACGAAGTCTGCGTAGATTTTTGTGTGTTCCCCGTCCCAAATGGAATAACACCTAGCAAGATGGAAGTTGGCTTCCGTCCGTAATGATTATTGGAGCGTATGAAGCATACATCACATACATAGGACAACCACCAGCATTCTTCATACGCAATGAAACAGACGACTTTAAACAGGACTGTCCCAGACGGAAATTCCTTCTTGAGCTCAACCTAACTAAACGGAAACCTTTGTTTTCTGACTTCGTAGCACGAATAAGTAGAGAACTGGTAATAAACATCAGCTGAAACTAATTCAGTTCCAGTTAATGATAGAATGTAAACAATGAGCCTAAACACAGTAGTGACGTTGCAAACGTTTTAAACGAACGTACATTTCTGTCTTTGGACGTATGTGGAGAGAATCAGAACGATCTGGAACGGAGAATACTGTTCCATTTCCTAAGTCAATCCGAGGCTAATAGTTACGTTGAAGATTTTACCACAGCTGACACAGGCAACGTTGAGGCAACAAACAAAAAACGACGAGACTGTTAAATAGACACTAAGACCCCTTCGAGACATGACTTTTCGGGGGCAGACAAGACATGAAATATAGACCTGTCAGCCTCCTCTCCACTATGTGCGAGACACTCATTAAAAGTAACATTTCGGGAAAAAAAATCATATTTTTACCAGACAAAGGGACAGGTTTCTTCTAGACATGGATTAGCATGATAGATGACTTGCAGGTCGTCAACTTAAAGTGTAACGGTACAATGAGTATGATATACCATTCTGTCATAGATCTTGATAAAACATTTGATTCAACTTCAACAATATCTATAGTTACAATACTTGAACACAAGACATTGATTCAACCTATCTATATTATTACACTTTGGAATATGTACCCTGCTTTTACTGCTTCTTGTAAGGCATTAGATGTCTACGCACAGGTCATGTAATTCACGTAAATAATGGGTCGCTAATTTGCGACGTGAACATTGGACCAGATTCGCCGTTTCCGAGATCCTCTTTACAGGTTCTACGTGATAATAATCTGCCCTTTGTCGAAATCGCTTGTCTGAGCGGATTTCCCCATTTGCAGCCCATATCTTCGCTAGGGTGGTCCCCCGTCCTTCCTTCTCTTCATACATACTTCTGTTACCGCATCACATGCCCGGAGCGCCACCAGGTGGCAGCCATTGTCACGGTGGGCAGTAGTCATAATGTTTTGGATCATCAGTGTAGATGATATTGCTAGCGGGAGCGTACCCATTGCTAAAAGGAGCAACGCTCGAAAATGCGAAATAATAAAAAAGTAACAGAAAATATCGAAAACTTAGTAACTAAAACTCAATCACAAGCAAAAACTGGAGTCGAAATTTAATAAAGAACGTTTTATTGACAGAAAAGTTATATTTAGCACAGCCAAGAGGCATCTCAGATACGTCGGTAATTTATGTGGAGATACAGAAAAAAACCAGAGTTCACTCCCATGAAGATTAAGGTTGTTGTTGTCGTTTTCATAGCCAGTCCGTTTAATATCTACATGAAAACAAAACCTAAATGGGAACGCTTATTGCCAGTATTAAAAAAGTTATCACATCTTCTGTTAGACTGTGTGAAAATCGCGCTGAAGGAAATATCTTCCGTGCTAATTCCCTCTTGTACGGTCGGTTTTGGATCTCTCAGTAAAGGGAGTCACGTATGCGAAACGGAAGTGTGAAAAAAACTCCCACATTCACAAGAACGGCTATGAAAACTCACTAGGAACGGTGTGAGCGGCTACCGGCGCGGCTGCGCCTTTCCGATGACTTCGCATCACTTTGAGGGGTTTGGCTCCGTCACATGGAACACGCGGCAGCCGGGGCAGGTGAGCGTGCCAGCCGCAAAGGACACCTAAACGTCCCGTTCTGAGCCGCTTGTTTTTTGACGGTAGCGACGTACTTTCCTTAAGCCGGGGATCAAAGCTCCCTTTTTATCGGGCTAGTACTGCACATGGGTCTTGGCCGGTCGGCTTACGATCACAAAGGCCGGCCACGTGAGGACTTTTTTAACGTTTTCATCTCTGCGTCTACTTTCCGGTATGTATAAATGGAGTCACGTGCATCAAAGACTCTTTTCTATTTTACGAGCAGTTTACGATGCAGAATCGAAGTTCTCACGTATGGTAGTACACATTGTGGCGATTATTTATCTATATGAATCACAACCGCTACTCTTTTATCCACTGGCCAACAGAAGCATCTATGGCTCTTTTAAAAGCAAAACCTAGTACAAGTTATAGAATTTTTTAAATCTTTAAAACGTGTTATAAGATTCTATATCCTTTGATACAAGAAGAACAGTGTTATAAACCGGGTACATGATCGGAAGAAACAAAAAATATGAGGATAATATTCAAAATGTGAAGACGAAGGCGGCCAGGATAGAACAGTCTCATCTCAACTGTCAAGTACACCTAGGTTACAAAAGTCATGGGATAGCGATATGTACATAAATAGATGGCGGTAGTATCGCATACGCATGGTATAAAAGGGCAGTGCATTGGCGGAGCTGTCATTCGTACTCGGGTGATTCATGTGAAAAGTTTGCCGACGTGATCGCGGCCGCACGCGGGGATTAACAGACTCTTAACGTGGGATGGTGGTTGGAGCTAGAAGCATGGGACATTCCGTTGAGGAAGTGGTCAGGGAATTCAATATTAAGAGATCCACAGTGTCAAGAGTGTGTCGATAATACCAAATTTCAGGCATTACCTCTTTCTACGGGCCTACGCAATGGCCGATTGACTTTTTTAACGACTGAGGTCAGAGGAATTTGCATAAAGCCGTCAATGCTAACAGACAAGCAACACCGCGTGAAATAACCACAGACATCAAAGTGGGACGCATGACGAACGTATCCGTGAGGACAGTGCGGCAAATTTTTTCGTTAATGGACTATTGCAGCAGACGACCGACGTGAGTGGCCTTGCTAATAGCATGACGTCGCCTGCAGCATCGCCTCTTCTGGCTCGTGACCATATCGGTTGGATCCTAGACGACTGGGAAACACTGACCTGGTCAGATGAATCCCGATTTCAGTTGGTAAGAGGTGATGGTACGGTTCGAATGTGGCGCAGACGCCATGTAGCCATGGATCAAAGATGTCAACAAAGCACTGCGCAAGCTGGTGGTGGCCCCAAAATGGGGTGGGCTGTGTTTACGGTGAATGAACTGGGTCCTCTGGCCCAGCTGAACCGATCATTCACTGGAGATGGTTAAGCTTGGCTACCCAGAGACCATTTGCAGCCTTCATGGACTTCATATTTCCAAACCATGATGTGCCATGTTACTCTGCCACAATTGCTCATGATTCGTTTGAAGAACATTCTGGGTAATTCGAGCAAATTATTTCGCCACCCAGATCGCCCGAAGTGAATCCCATCGAATATTTATCGGACATAATCAAATGGCTCTGAGCGCTATACGACTTCTGAGGTCATCAGTCGCCTAGAACTTAGAACTAATTAAACCTAGCTAACCTAAGGACATCACACACATCCATGCCCGAGGCAGGATTCAAACCTGCGACCGTAGCGGTCGCTCGTTTCCAGACTGTAGCGCCTAGAACCGCCCGGCCACTCCGGCTGGCGGGACGTATTCGACAGGTCAGTTCGTGCACAATGACAACACTTTTGCAATGAAAAAATTAAATGGTAGTCTGGCATTGATGGTCGGGAGACCCCATCTGGAGGAGTTTGGCCGCCAGGTGCAAGTCTTGTTTCAGGTCACGTCACAATTGGCGGCTTGCGCGTCGGTGATTATGAGATGATGATGAGGACAGCACAACATCCAGTCCACGAGTGGAGAAAACTCTCCAACCGGGGCGGGATTCGAACCCGGATCTGCAGTGTGGTTAGCAAACATGCTACCACTTTTTTTTTTTTTTTTTTTTTTTGGGGATAGTGGACCGGTGGGGGCTCCAGGGGCAAAGTGTGCAGGAGTCGAAACACGAGGCCAGGCCACAGTGTCTCCATCACCACCACCGAGCTTGTGGGGTACAAGGAAGTGAAAGATACAGGAATCAACAGAAGTAGAAGGCGTTGTTATTGTTTATTTATTTGCACTTTGTTTCGTAATATTCACTGTTATTATGAAATTATGTGGAACACACATCAGCGACAGAGAAAAAAATAGAAATGGTGGGTAAAGAAAAAGAAAAGAGAAAAGGAAAAGAAAAAAGAAATCAAATCCTCGCAATCCACGACGCGCTCTCTCATCCGTGGAGATCAGAAGTAGAATCGATCACAGGCGGCTTATACTCAGACTCGCCGGGGTGTGGGCCAAGGGGGAGGGGTAAGTGCCCTCAGCTCCAGGCGCCCCCCCTCCCACTTAGTGGAGGCCTAACAAAGACCCCTCGAAGATAGTTCAAAATGATTCAAATGGCTCTGAGCACTATGGGACTTAATTAACTTCTCAGGTCATCAGTCCCCTAGAACTTAGAACTACTTAAACATAACTAACCTAAGGACATCACACACATCCATGCCCGAGGCAGGATTCGAACCTGTAGCGCCTAGAACCGCTCGGCCACTCAGGCCGGCTTGAACATAGTTAGCAAATTATTTTCGGTACCGTGGCGTGTTTTCGATAGGTGCATGGGCTGTCAGTAAATAGGTCCAGAAGTCGAGGTGGGATTTAGGTCCCTCATGAAAGAGACAAGCGACCGCTCGCCCGTTGTCCCATGTAACTGCATGACATTTGGCGGAGGGAAAATGTTTGTCCTCCGGGTATAGAAACATTAGCGTTCGATTGTGTCTGGTGGCACTCGGAGATAGCAGGCAATGATTTGCTGCACGAAGCGCCAGCCACCTTGTGAAGAAGCGCATGTCAGATGGTGGTCATCAGTGTCCAGTTGCTGGCAAAAGAGACAAAGAGTGGAATCTGACAAGCCAATGTTGTGCAATCGCTGTTTCGTGGCAAATTTTCTGTTGACTATATGATACCAAAGTGCCAGGACATCCGTAGGGAGGGAGGGCTAGTGGATGGTAGTCCACACTATGGGCCATTGGATGGAGGTATGTTTGGTCTCCATCACATGCTGGGGAACACGGCGCAATAATAGGCTGTAAAAATCCTTAGTCCAGGGTGGGTGCATATCTGGGAGACTGGTATGTGTGTAACTGTAGTCGATGAAAAAGGTCGAAATGTGCGACAAATGATGCACGATGTGGCCGACAGACACTGGTGGTGAGGTGGAAGCAGGCAGGAGGCCCTCAGGCAAGCTGCACGCTAGAGATGTGCCCTATCTGGTCCTCTGTCTTCTCATGGTACTCATATACAAGGCCGCAGCTCGCATACGGATACGACGAGCCCGAGGTCACCATCCCTTGGGGGCAGGGTAAGTGTCTTATAACGGACTTTAGACATGGAACCAGCCGTGAGATAACAGCCAAAGGCCGCCTTAAGGTTGCGCCCAATCGCCGTCGGCAGATGGAGAACCTTTTTTTTTTTTTGTTTAAAAAAAATTGTTTATTCACAAATCTTTATAATTATACATATGCAACCCACCACCTTACATGATTAGTGGGTCCTTAAATGTTACATATCATTACAATTGTAGCTAATTTACAGTTGTTATAAGTGAACTACAGCCAGTACAGAATTATAATGGGCTGCTTTATTACTATTAATACTCTACTTTGTAATGGCTACTTATGTCTAATCTCTATTGCCTGCAGCGTCACAAGTGTATCAGCAAGCATATAAACCTACTATGCAGCCTTGCTCACCGAGCTGACCCCGATGAGCGTGCCCCTGACACTAGGCAGGCCAAGGATGTCTATCGTAGCAGGTTCCTATTTTAATTTCCTATTTCTAAGTCCTACTAACTAAAGTTCTATTCTATGTCAAGTTCGGTGCATATCCTGATTTGTTATTATTGCCCCCCTAGTCCTGCATGTGGCGGATTCCAACCATAATGTAAGTCGGACTGTCCATGCACAGGCGGTATAGGATTAGGGTACTGGGCACATTTGGTGTTTGTTATTAATCACAGGTTAATAATTAATTAATGTCCCTCAGATAATCTGTGAACACTTTCCATGATACCTCGTTTGCCAAACTGTTCAGAGTTTTAAAAATATCTTCACGTCTCAGTAAGTGGTGTCATTGTTAGGTAACTGGTCTCGTAGTGTGGTTGCTACATCATTGAAAAGGGAGTGCTTGTAAACCACTTGGTCAGGAGTACCCTCCGTGCTCCACAGTCACGCGTGGGTGTAGCCCTTTTCCCAAACTGACACAGATATGTCGGGTAGGGCCCATGACCAGTGAGAAAATGGGACAATCCCCGGGTTTCTTCACATCTGTTAAAAATTCAAATGTTCTTTGGCCAGTTTCATCCGCTTCCCACGATTCCTGACACAACTCTTCACCTCTTCTCCTTATTGCACCCTTGTCCTCAACCATAACGCCCAGTATGTCCCCTGTTTTCATGTTATCCCATTTTTTGGCCCAGTACCATGCTACTTGTTCTATAATTTTAATGTCCAGAGGACAGAGCCCCATTGTAACTAATAGGGCCCCACTGGAGATGTCCTGTAGGCCCCCACCTACTATTGATGTTAAGATGCTGTTATGATATAGCTTTATGAGATGAGCTGGAAGATGAATGAAATCTTTTATGACCCATGGAGATAAAATTGTTAAGCACTTGCAGGGCTCTCTGGGTTATGATTTCAGTGTGTTTTCCAAAATTCCACCTTTCGCCAATGATGATTCCCAGGTAGCGTGTCTCGTGTCACCAAAGAACTGGTGAGCCCTCAATTCTCACAGTGGTATTCTTTATCAGCTGTCCTTTCAGAAAAAGATTTGTAGACTTGCCCAGTGAAATTGTCACCTTTGTATTTTGGCATCTTAGTTGTAATGTTCCTATAGCACTTCCTATTTTTGGCTCTATGTCTTCTCGGCTTCGGCCGCCAACCAACAGGAGGAGGTCATCCGCATAGGCTATACCCTCCAGCACTTCTTCACTTTGTTGTAGGTTGTACAACAGTGGCTCCATGTGGATGTGCAAGAATAGGGGGCCTAATACGGAACCCTGAGGGCATCCCTTTGTTATTGTTTTTCCCACACTTCCACCAGGGGATGATAGCCGGACTCCCGATCCTCGCAACAGCATCTCAGACAACCGTATAGTGGCTGTGGACACTCTTTCTCCCGCAAACAGGAGAAGAGCGATGACCACCACAGGTGGTCGAAGGCGCCACTGATGTCCACCATGATGTCAACTATGTATTTGTATGTGATTGAGCCACAGACCTCAGCCGCCAGGGCGATTGCATCAGATGCCGACCACCCAGGCCTGAAGCCGCTGGCTGCTACTCATCCCACACAGCACTCTGTGTGCTGCCAGTCTGTCAGCCAGCAGTTTCTCTAGTATCTTCCCAAATAAGTCCAATAAGCAGATGGGCCTGTAAGATTTTGTTTCAGCTCGGCCTTTGTTGAGTCCCTTCTTAATGATCACGACATTTGCAATTTTCCAGATCTTTGGGAATTTTTTCTGTCTGAGGCAGTCATTGAACAGATGAGTGAGTGGTGCCACTAGCCAGGGGGCCAAGAATTGCACCACTTCCGCCACAATTGCCGTCTGGCCCAAGCGCTTTCCCTCACTTCAACGATTTTATATGGGCAATCACCTCCTCTTCAGAAAAGGGGTAGACTGCCGTATCATTGATGTATCTACCAAGGTCTTCATTTCCTAATTGGCGCTGTCCTTCAGTCTCCCCATCCGCACTGTCATCAGGCAGCAGGGACTGGAGGAGGACGTCAGCAGTCTCCTGCCAAGATTCTGTCATCTTGTCCCCATGCCTGACTGTTGACAGCTCCATAGGAGAGCGGATTTTTTCCCTAACTAACTTATAAGGTACTCCCCATGGGTCTATAGCTTGCTGATTCAAAACATAGCTTTCCCAGCTCCATACCTTTACCGCCTGTAGTTCCCTTTGGATCCTCTGCTTTGCCTCCCGATATTGCACCAACCATCTTTGCCGTTCCCACCAGACGACACTGCGCTGGTTGTGCATCCTTAGCCTTCTAACAGTCTGACGCATATCCTCCAGTTCGGCTGACCATGGTGACAGAGAGGCTGCTATAGCCTTCGTCCTAGTTGGTATGGCTGCCTTCACCGCTCTGGTTATCGCACTCACCAGTTCATCGGCTCTCTCGTCCACATCTATGTCCTGGTGTGTGTCACCTTCTGGCAATGCAGGAATGTCGCACTCCCTCGCTAGGCGCACGCAACCAGCTCTTTTATAATTCATCTGTACCTCCCACCCCATGGTCCAGTGGCACTCCTTATCACCTAATGTGAAAGTTATGAGATTATGATCACTTGTGGTGGAATTATCTTCAACATTCCAGTTTTGTATGATGATGACGGCGTTTGGTGTGACTAAGGTCACGTCTGTATTTATGCCTTGTCCCCCTCCCGCTCTATAGGTAGGAGGGTTGCCAGGCTTGTTGGCCACCACAAGTTGCTAAGTCATAATTGACACTTCTACTTTTTCTACATTTGCATATCTTGAGCCACTGTATCATAGTGGGGATTTTGCATTAATGTCGGCAGTTATGATCACTTTTCGCCCCCGCAACGCCGTAATTACTCTTGTCAGATGGTCCAGATGTTGCTCGATGTTATCTCCATATTGAAAGTACATATTTACGAGAGTAATTATTCCAACGGGAGATTGCAATTCCACGAAGTTGCAGTGACTGTTAGTGTACTGCGAGAGAGTTGTTAACCGCAAAACTTTATTCGTCATCCCCTGTGCTGACAACCTGCCATGTTGCGGCTGCAAAAGCTATTTTCCCAGCTTGAGAGTACGGCTCCTGCAGGCAGAGCACGTCCATTTTCTTCGCCTCCACCTCCTTACGCAGCTCCTGCATCACTAGTCTATTGTTATGAGTGTTAAGTTGACCAATGATTATTTTAGTCATTACGGAAAATATGTGTGAATATGATCGTCTGGCTAGTTCTTTTTCAGTCGAACGCGATACGTCCATTTGCCAAGACTGATTGATTGTAAATGTCATCAAGGTCGGATTTTTCGCCTCATCATTCGAAAACTTTCTTTAGCAAGTCCCGCAGGGCTCCGAAGATGGTGGGGAGATTCATTGTCTTTAGCTGTATTCTGTCTACAGCCTCCATCACCGAGAAGGTGACCTTTCTACCGTTTACATGTCCCACTCGGACAACATGTCGCAAGGCAGCGGTCAGAGTAGTCGGCTGCTCCAACCTCGCCAATTGGATGGCACACTCATTGTTAGGTTACACCCTGACTGTGTCAGCAGGCGGTAAGCTCACTAAAGGGGTGTCTTTTGCAGTTAGATGTGCACTTGTAATGGTTGTTGTACTGCGTGGGAGTGGTTGTTGTTCTGCTCTGCGCAGTTCGTTTTTCTGAACTGCCACCGGTGGGGCCACTATCACAGTATGCCCTTGCCGCTGTTGGTCTCTTGTCGATCTCATTTGGGAGCTGTGATCATCATGGGAAGCTCTGTTTATATCCCTATATCAACCATTTCAATTTTGGGGGTGCCTGAGAGCGACCTCAAAATTCTTTAACTTTACTTGCCCTTACAGCATCCTTCCTCCTTTTACTCGGGGATTTTTGCTTTGGCAGCCTGTTTCCTTTACCGTATTCAGCCGTAACCTATTCTTGAGATAAGTCTTTGCTCGAGCATTCTGTAGGTAGTGCAGTTCCGTCCAGTAGCTCTGCATGATCTTTTGCCTCGTCTTTTACATGGGATACAAACGCTCGCTGCCCTGCAATCTTTCCGGGTATGACCATCCTCATCATACTTGGAGTACGCCGACCCCCTGGTGCACTGCCCAGGTCACCACAATTGTGGCAACGAGGTACCACGAGGTAATCTCTTATACTGACCGCATGAAATTCTATATATAGTTTGCCCATTGTCATGATTTTCTTCCACATTGATGTGGGCTCAGCAACATGATGGATGACATCACGCTCCCGAGTCCACGTTATAAATCTTAACTTGAAACTCTTTTTGAATTCTTCATCACTCATCTCTTCAAATTTTGTCCTCTTATTGTCTCATACAGTTGTTGGTTTGTCATTATAGTAGGTACATCGTATAAAATGACTAAGAGGTTTCTCTTTATGGGTGGCTCACGCTTGACCACCGTATTCAGCTTTTGATTATTTAACAGTTTTTCTTTATCTTCTTCAGTAGCTACATCTACAATTACCACATTTTTGCCTGGTTTCACCTTATTTATCTTAATTTTATCTTTGACAGGATTGACAGTTGTTGTAAAAAGTTCTTGGACCTTCTTGATGTCTTGGCCAGGCAGGGGCCTAAGGAAGACCGCCGTGTCCGGCCGCTTGGTTACCCTTGCTATTGTGTCTTTGGTAGTCTGCAGCTTAGGTAGCACTTGCTCGACCACTCCAGCCCAGGTCCTAGTTGGTACTTTCTCAATTTCTCGTTTTCTTTTTCCAACTCCTCAATGCGGCCTTTGAGTTTAGCATTGGCAATAGCCCATGCAGCCAACTCGTTTTTGATACTCGACAAGGTGCATGACTAATCTTACCATTCTCAATATTCTGCTCCAACAGCAGCGTAATTCTAGCAGGCCTCTGCGTAACGTTTTCATCATTTTCCTGTCCCAGCTCATCGTGTGGAGAGGGATCAGTCATCATAGATGACCGTGTAGGCGCACTCACATTACTCGATTCAGTTTAAAAAAAATTGGTTCAAATGGCTCTGAGCACTATGGGACTTAACAGCTTAGGTTATCAGTCCCCTAGAACTTAGAACTACTTAAACCTAAATAACCTAAGGATATCACACACATCCATGCCTGAGGCAGGATTCGAACCTGCGACCATAGCAGTCCGGCGGTGCCGGACTGTAGTGCCTAGAACCGCACGGCCACCGCGGCCGGCGTTTCAGTTTCAGCCACCTTGATTACGAGTGATAAAAAGGTTGGGAGCCTGTCTCTTACCCCGGATCAGCTTCTCTGGCATAAGGGGGTGGGGGGGACAGATGCAGCTCGCCCACCGACCTCGGCCCCCTAGGCTAAGGGCACTCCTGAGCTGCTGGGTTCAACGCGCCATCGCCAACGCACTAGTCCCCTCGGTGGCCCCATCATTGGTGATTTCACCTGGCGCTCCTCGGCAAGTACACCCCGCACTCTGGAGAAGCGGATGCACTCCTCGTCCTTCGCCGCCTACTGGCCCGAGCTCCCATCTCTCAGCCAGGGACCCACTCCTACTCAGGTGGTGGGTGGGCCGGTCACCCAGTCGCTCGGCGGTGTGGACCCAGTAAACCTGGCCCAGGCGATGCCATCACCTCCTGAGTTTGGCAGAACACAACCCAGTTACCCACGGGCTCGGCGAAGCGTCCTTGCAGACTCGCGCCAAGATCCCACGCCGACAAACGAGGTCGCCGGCATGCAGAGCACCTGATGTTCTGTGCTCTGCACAAAGAGAGGGAGAGGAGCAACAACCACCCAGTGCAGACAGGTCGCACATAGAGTGAGCAACACCTCCCGCAGCCTATCAGCCCCACTAAACCCTCCCCACCAAGGGACTGATCTTCCGTCCATTGACGCAGCTCCCTCTGTGCCATGTACCCTTCTCTTTCGCATCCAGTTGGGTCCCAACTCTCCCTTTTGACGCAAGGCAACATCCGGGTGGGCCCAAGAAATGCCGAGCTTGCCGTCTGGCACCACGGGAAAGCGGAAAGAGGGGTTATGTATGGCGCATCACTTCCCCATGTGAGGCCTGTCGCGGGCATGCCCGACCACAAGCGATACTCCCTGGTGGGAGATTCCGTGCCTTACAGCGCGCCGGCGGCGGGCTGGCCCACATCAAGCGCACCGTCAAGTGACTGAGGAACTGCAGGCTTGCACCCGTGCTCAACTCATTCGACCCTACGCCAGACAGAGGGACAACTTGCGCTATGCGGCCTAATTTTGATGCTACATAACGATTAAGATACTGAACGCATTGAAGTGTGTCCTGGCGCCGCAAGAGGTTCTGGCGGACATCGTTGAAGATGACATGTAAAATGCGACGGAAATTCGTTGCAGCTGTGCGTGATACCATGGGGGTAAAGGTAATACCCAGGTACCAGAAAGTCTGTACAAGTGGTAGGGATGCCACTTCACCTTCCTGGAGGCCTCGTCCAATGTACATTGCAGATGATTTCGCGACATTTGTGACACTGCCGGGGGCAGACTCCTAATGTGTGATCAATTCGAAGACTGCTCGAATCTCAGAGCCGGAGCGAGTGAAGAGGAGGAGGTCATCAGCATTTGACCCATAGCGAAAAGCGTGTTTGCGAAAGGTGAGCTCAGAGAGCGTGGTTGTCAAACTCCCAACGAGGGGCTCAAGGGCAATGGTATACTGGAGGGTAGAGAGGGGCACCCTTGCCATATGGAACGGCAGAAGGGTACCGGTCCTTCTAAATGCCCATTGACTTGGACACGTGAACTGGCACTGTTGTAAGGACGCCGGAGGACGTCGAGGAACGGAGGGGGGATCCCCATTCGGATCACCACCGAAAACAGGAAATCCTGTAATACACATTGAGTAGGGGGAGCGGTCTGTAGCTCGTGACCGTCAAACCACGGGCTGGTTTGTGGACCAGAACGATGATGTCGTCAACAAATGCGGGTCGGATTGCTTGGTCAGATATCATTAGTTCTTGATACATAGTCGTCCACCATGGTGCCATGAGGTCCCAGAAGGCACGGTAGAAGTCAATCGGTAAGCCGTCAATGTCAGGCGATCCATTGACTGCACCCTTGTCGATTGCGTTGTCGACTTCGTCTCGTGTGACCACCACTGTCAACGCATCCCGCTCCGTGTGGGGGAGGTTGCGCGTGACGTAATGTAAAATGGAGTCGTCTGCTTCAGTATCAGCATCTTCTTCCCTATAAATATGACGGTAGTGTTCGACGAATGAGTGGACGATGTCATTTTGATTGGTCATCTGCGTGCCATGAGGCGTGGTCAGAGTGTTAATGATCTGCCGACGACGCCGTCGTTCGTCGGACACTATATGATACATGGATGGAATTTCTTAACCAGCAAGGTCGTGGCGCCGCGTCCGTATCACCACCCCTTGCAGATTTCGGCATGTCAGCGTAATTATCCTGGCGTCAGTTCCTTTCCACTACAACTCCATGTCTGGGGTTGGCAGCTGAATGTCCAGATCTCAGAGAATCGCATAATAGAAGTCAACAGTGTTGCAATGCCAGTCGGCCAAGTACTTCCCATAGCTCATCAGTGTGCCACGGATCGCTGGTTTGGTGTAGTCCATCCACCATGTCGGTAGCAGGAAAGGCGTCATTTGCAGGCTGTCCATGTCTCAGTAACTTGTTGGCGACAAGTCAGTTTATGCAGATGAGAAGTATTTAGTTTCCATAGCGCACAGCTGCGCCATAGAGATTGTGGTGGAAGGAGTACCGTACAGTGCAGTGGTCGGAAAAGGCCAGTGGGCAGCGTTTGGCGTCCCATATCTCAGATCTAAGAGTTTGGGAGGCATATGTCCTGTCCAGACTGCTTGCGGAATGACTGGTAAGAAACGTATGGCCAGAACAGTCTCCTTGTTGAACTTCTAAGGTATTGTGAAGCGGGAGGTTCCGCACCGCTATACGTAGTTCCTGGCATGTAGTCTAGCGTGAAACCTGTTCTTTGGGGTGCAGAACGCAGTTAAAATCACCTCCTAGTAGGCAGTGGTCATATCACCCCCTGCGGGTCCGGGGGTTAGAATAGGCCCGAGGTATTCCTGCCTGTCATAAGAGGCGACTAAAAGGAGTCCCTCCCCCTCAAGGGGGTAGTTAGCGCCTGCGTCCGGAGACGGACGGTTCCACGACCTATATTTGCGGTCATTTTGGTTTTTCACTTCTTCTCGTTTCTTCCTTCCTTTGGTTGGTTCCTTTCTTTGTTCTTCTCCATCTCACTGTCTTCCTTACTCTTTCACTTGCCTTCTTCTCCTTGCCTTCTTCTCCTTGCCTTTTTTTCCTTGCCTTCTTCTCCTTGCCTTCTCTGGTCTCCACCTCGGCGTTTGAGACAGTCTGTCCTCTCTCTCTTCTTTTTCCTTTTCTTCCTTCCTCCCTGTGCGCTCCTGAAGGCCGACCCACGCGTTCGCACGCGTAGCCGGTGACGGGGTAACGCGTGATTCCCCGCCCTGGGTAGACAAGTAAGGCACGCACGTACCCCCTGGTAAAGGCCAGGCCCAGGGAGGGGTGATTGCCTGAGCTGATACCTTCTGACCATGCCGATTGGTCCCTCCGTCTGTTTCTCGGGAGGTGTGACCTGAGGTGTAAACATTCACCTAAGGCGGGAGTGCCCTCTGAGAGGATACCCACAAGGAAGGAGCGCGCCATCGGAGACGCTGGTAATCATGGGGGATTCCTCTGCAATGGATTTCTCTTCTTCTTCTCTCTCGACTTCTGCCCTCAAACGGAAACTTGACCAGCCACCAGTGACAAAAGTACTACCGCCTGCCCCACAGTTCCTCGTCGTTTCTCGATCTGAGTACGGAAAGTATTTTTCCTCTGTCAACCCATTCGTTATCCAGAAGGGCGTGGATGCCATACCCGGAACTGTAAAGTCTTGTACCAGGTTACGTAATGGTACCTTGTTAATAGAAACTGAGAGCGCCTTTCAGGCACAAAAACTGCTTCGGGCCACACTCCTGTACACGTTCCCTGTCCGGGTGGAGGCTCACCGTACTTTGAATTCGTCTCGTGATGTGGTATATACTAGGTCACTCGACGGATTGACTGACGAGGAGATTCAGTCTTTCCTCGCTGAGCAGGGCGTGACGGCTGTCCGTAGGGTCATGAAAAAGGTCAACAATGACCTTGTACCGACCCGGACACTTTTCTTGACCTTTGATAGTGTTCAACTGCCGTCGCGCATCAAAGCGGGCTATGAGGTTATTTATGTTCGCCCCTATGTCCCGACACCTACGCGCTGCTACCAGTGTCAGCGTTTTAATCACACTCGCCAGTCTTGTTCCAATGCGGCTAAATGTGTCACTTGTGGCAGGGATGCCCATGAGGGTGACTGTCCACCTCCGTCTCCTCGTTGTGTGAACTGTCAGGGTGACCACGCAGCGTCCTCCCGCGACTGTCCCATCTATATGGAAGAACGCTGTAGCCAAGAAATTCGGGTAAAAGAGAAAGTGTCCACCTCGCCTGCTCGCAGGATATTTGCTAGTAGGAAGCCCACGCTGCTCCCAGTGGGGAAATACAGTACTGTCCTCGCCTCTCCTCGGACTACCAGGGAGGTGGCGACACAGACATGCGATCTGACCTTCAGCACCACGGTCGTCCGTTCGGCCAGTGCTAAGATCGCGCGGTCGACGTCTCCTCTTCCCCCCGTCACCCCTCAGACACAAGCACTCCCATCAGCTTCTGCCAAGACGAAGACCCAGAAGTCAGATACACGGGCCTACAAGAAGGACCCGTCCCGTGCAGACTTCCTACGTACCTCGAACTCCCAGCCATCGACCAGTACTTCCACAAAACGACCTTCCAAGAAGGCTCATAGGAAGCACGGTTCTCCTTCTCCGCCACGGCGCGTTTCTTCTCCTGCGCCACCCAGCGGTTGCCGCCCCATGCCGTCATCCGTTTCGCCTGGACGCACCGCTGGTAGCCGAACATCTGGCCGTTCACCTGCAGAGGAAGCTCCCCCTCCCGGCCATCTTAACAAGATGGCCGATGAACCTATAGAACCAATGGACGATGACTGTCCTCCTACTGATAGCGGCGGCAGTGCTCGCTCGAAGCCAGGCCCTCAGTGGCCTTCGAGGTGACCCCTTCTTTCATCTTCCTTTTCTTCTCACGATGGCACTTATTCACTGGAATATTCGCAGCATTCGCTCCAACCGAGAGGACTTGAAGTTGCTGCTCCGCTTGCACCGTCCGCTCGTCGTAGCCCTCCAGGAAACGAAGCCCATGCGATCAAATTGCCTTGGCACACTACACCTCTGTGCGTTTTGACCTAACCCCTGTGGTAGGTATTCCGGCTCATGGCGGGGTTATGTTGCTGGTCCGGGATGATATTTACTACGATCCCATCACATTGCACACCGGCCTGCAGGGCCCGCATCTCGTGGTCGTGCGGTAGCGTTCTCGCTTCCCACGCCCGGGTTCCCGGGTTCGATTCCCGGCAGGGTCAGGGATTTTCTCTGCCTCGTGATGGCTGGGTGTTGTGTGCTGTCCTTAGGTTAGTTAGGTGTAAGTAGTTCTAAGTTCTAGGGGACTTATGACCACAGCAGTTGAGTCCCATAGCGCTCAGAGCCATTTGAACCATTTGAACCGGCCTGCAGGCAGTTGCCATCCGAATTACTCTCCCCATTTTTACATTTTCCATTTGCACCGTTTACACTCCATCGTCGTCTGCCGTTACCAGGGCAGACATGATGCAAATTATTGCTCAGCTACCTGCACCATTTTTGTTAACTGGAGACTTCAATGCCCACCATCCCCTTTGGGGCTCTCCAGCATCCTGCCCGAGGGGCTCCTTGTTGGCAGACCTTTTCAACCAGCTCAATCTTGTCTGCCTCAATACTGGCGCCCCTACTTTTCTTTCGGACACATCTCACACCTATTCCCATTTAGACCTCTCTATATGTACTACCCAACCTGCACGCCGGTTTGAGTGGTATGCACTTTCTGATACATATTCGAGCGACCACTTCCCGTGTGTTATCCATCTCCTGCATCATACCCCCTCTCCATGCTCAACTAGTTGGAACATCTCCAAAGCAGACTGGGGGCTCTTCTCTTCCAGGGCGACCTTTCAGGATCAAACCTTCACAAACTGCGATAGTCAGGTCGCACACCTCACGGAAGTCATTCTCACTGTTGCTGAATATTCCATCCCTCACACTACTTCTTCTCCACGTCGCGTACCGGTCCCCTGGTGGACCGCAGCATGTAGAGACGCTTTACGTGCTCGTCGACGTCCTTTACGCACCTTTAAACGCCACCCTACAGTGGCGAATTGTATCAATTATAAACGATTACGTGCCCAGTGTCGTCGTATTATTAAAGAAAGCAAGAAAGCCAGATGGGCTGCTTTCACAAGCACCTTCAACAGTTTTACTCCTTCTTCTGTTGTCTGGGGTAGCCTGCGCCGGCTATCTCGCACTAAGGTCCACTCACCAGTTTCTGGCTTGACGGTCGCGAATGACGTCCTTGTGGCCCCTGAGGATGTCTCCAATGCCTTCGGCCGCTTTTTCGCAGAGGTTTCGAGCTCCGCTCATTACCACCCTGCCTTCCTCCCCCGAAAACAGGCAGAGGAGGCTAGGCCACCTAACTTCCGCTCCTCGAATCGTGAAAGCTCCTCGAAAACGCACTTACCCGGTCACGGTCCTCCGCTCCAGGGCCTGATTCTATTCATATTCAGATGCTGAAGAACCTTTCTCCTGCTGGTAAAGGTTTCCTTCTTCGTACTTATAATCGCATCTGGATTGAGGGACATGTTCCCGCATGCTGGCGCGATTCTATTGTTGTACCGATTCCTAAGCCGGGGAAGGACAAGCACTTGCCTTCCAGTTATCGACCCATCTCGCTTACCAGCTGTGTCTGTAAGGTGATGGAGCGAATGGTTAACTCTCGTTTGGTTTGGCTGCTCGAATCTCGACGCCTACTTACCAATGTACAATGTGGATTTCGTAGGCGCCGCTCTGCTGTTGACCATCTGGTTACCGTGTCGACCTTCATTATGAATAACTTCTTGCGGAAGCGCCCGACCGCGGCTGTGTTCTTTGATTTGGAGAAGGCTTACAACACCTGTTTGAGGGCGGGCATTCTCCGCACCATGCATACATGGGGCCTTCGCGGTCGCCTCCCTCTTTTTATTCGTTCCTTTTTAATGAATCGACAGTTCAGGGTACGTGTGGGTTCTGTCCTGTCAGACACCTTTCGCCAGGAGAATGTGGTGCCACAGGGCTCAGTTTTGAGCGTCGCTCTCTTCGCCATAGCGATCAATCCAATAATGGATTGCCTCCCAGCTGATGTATCAGGCTCCCTTTTCGTGGACGATTTTACCATCTATTGCAGCTCGCAGCGTACATGTTTCCTGGAGCGCTGTCTTCAGCGTTCTCTTGACAGTCTTTACTCCTGGAGTGTCGCCAATGGCTTCCGTTTTTCTGCCGAGAAGACGGTCTGTATTAACTTCTGGCGCTACAAAGAGTTTCTCCCACCGTCCTTACGACTCGGTCCCGTGGCTCTCCCATTCGTGGAAACAACCAAATTTTTAGGTCTTACATTTGACAGGAAACTTAGCTGGTCTCCACATGTGTCATATTTGGCTGCCCGTTGTACCCGTTCTCTAAATGTCCTCCGTGTTCTCAGTGGTATGTCGTGGGGAGCGGATCGAACCGTCCTACTTCGCCTATATCGGTCGATCGTCCGCTCCAAGCTGGATTATGGGAGCTTCGTATACTCCTCTGCACGGCCGTCCATCTTACGCCGCCTCAACTCCATACAACATCGGGGTTTACGTCTTGCGATCGGAGCGTTTTGTACTAGTCCCGTCGAGAGTCTTCATGCTGAAGCCGGTGAATTGCCACTCACCTACCAGCGCGAAATACTGCTTTGTCGGTATGCCTGTCGGCTACTGTCAATGCCCGACCACCCGTCTTATCGTTCCTTTTTTGACGACTCTCTCGACCGTCAATACGGGTTGTATGTCTCTGCCCTGCTACCCCCTGGAGTTCGCTTTCGTCGCCTCCTTCAACACCTTGATTTTTCACTTCCTGCAGCCTTTCGAGTGGGCGAGAGCCAAACGCCACCTTGGCTCCAGTCTCAGGTTCGCGTTCACCCAGCTCGCTCCCGAAGGAGGTTACCCCCGGTTCGGTATACCACTCCCGTTTGTCGAACTTCGTTCGAAGTTCATTAATATGACCAAAGACGGGGTCGGGTGTTCCTTTATTGTCGGGGCACAAAGTATCAAATACCGGCTCCATGGCCATTGTTCGGTCTTCACAGCTGAGCTCTTTGCCCTCTACGAGGCTGTTCTTTACATCTGCCGCCACCGACATTCTGCATATGTCATCTGCTCCGATTCCCTGAGCGCCATCCAGAGCCTCAGTGATCCGTATCCGGTTCACCCTTTCGTGCACCGGATCCAACGCTCTCTTCAGCAGCTGGTGGACGACGGTTCTCCGGTTAGCTTTATGTGGGTTCCTGGCCATGTCGGTATCCCTGGGAACGAAGCTGCAGATGCCGCGGCCAAGGCTGCGGTCCTCCAGCCTCGGACAGCTTCTTGTTGTGTCCCTTTATCAGATTGTAGCAGGGTCATTTGTCGGCGCATTTTATCGCTGTGGCATGCCGATTGGGCTGCACTTACGGACAACAAGCTTCGGGCCTTGAAACCTCTTCCCGCGGATTGGACGTCCTCCTCACGCCCTTGTCGGCGGGAGGAGGTCGTTTTGGCCCGGTTACGAATTGGACACTGCCGGTTCAGCCATCGCCATCTCCTGACGGCTGCGCCGGCGCCGTTCTGCCCATGTGGGCAATTGCTGACGGTCCGCCACATTTTAACGTCCTGTCTGGATTTTAATACACTGCGTCTTGACCTTGGCCTGCCATGTACTCTAGATGCCATTTTAGCGGATGACCCAGGAGCAGCTGCTCGCGTTCTTCGTTTTATCAACTTGACAAACCTCTCTAAGGACATTTGATTATGCTGTTTTTTTTTAATCCTATGCCTATCAATCTGTCTTTTATCGTGTTTTCCCTTTTAGTTGCTGTTTTAAACTTGTGCCTCGCGGTGCATTCCTAACGTAGTCTGGGCGCTAATGACCATTGAAGTTGTGAGTCCTAAAACCACAAAAAAAAGTGGTCATATCGCCCTAAAAACAGGTGGGCGATTTCCTCTGAATGAAACTGGGCCCATTCATGTCGTTGGTTGTTGCCTGAAGGAGTGTAGACGTTAATGATGCGCGTCCCTATGGCGGTGAGTGCCATGCCCAGAACTGATGGAAGGAAGGCGACGTCGGTGGAAGATATCCCGTGACGAACGTAGGTGGCCACTCCACGGCCCGTAGCATTACTCGTAGAGAAGTGGGCGGTGTAGCCATTGATATGCAGGAGACTGGCCAAGTGAACTTCCTGCAGAAAGGCGAAATCAATATCAGAAGCCCAGAACATCTCTTGCATAAGGCGGATTTTCACCCTAGAACGGATGTTGTTGGTGTTCTGGTTGCTATCCGGTAGGCCTGATGGCTGACTGCTGGAGGCTGGTCCACTCTGGCGTCAGCGCAAGGGCGTGGGGGGTCGCAGTAGAGCGTTATTCCTCTCGCCTGCAGGGGATTCTGGGGAGAGTATGATTAATTTATCGGCCCCGACGGCACAGGGCCCTGTTACGGGTCCTGCTCCTCGGCCTCCTCCTCGTGCCACGCCATGGAGGCGGGTACCGGTGTCTCGTCCATTTGGTCTGCAAAAGATGATGTAATGGTTCGTGGAGTGGTGTAGGCTGTGATACGTCCATTAAATAGTTCAGCGTCCCCATGGGGTGTCGAGGGGACGAGCGTAGACACACCGGTGGATGTCTCCGCACTCATGACGTCTTCGTCGGCAGTAGCGGATTCTGGGGCGTCGTGCTGGTCGACGGTTGCATCGTCTTCGACTTGCGACGTCTCCTCTTGGCCAGAAACGACGCGGCGCCTTCTCTTGTGACGTTTCGGAGAACGTTGTTTCCTTATGCGACCCTTCGTGTCCGACGACGGTAGGGAGTCGCGTCGCTCTGGCAAGAAGGATGCTATAGGGACGATGAGCGAGTCGATCTCCATCGTGTTGCGGCGTGTTGGGTCAGCGGCCGGTCGCGGCGGCATCGTCGGAGCGGCGTCGATGGCCGGCCGAGGCGGCGCCGACCGAGGCGCTCTCCGTCGGGGTCTGGTCGGGCTCGTTTGCGGCGTCTTTTGTGACGTCTGGCCGGCGCTGCGAAGCGATAGGAAAAGCAAGAGCAGCGGCGTAGGTCACCGGTAGAACCGTACGTTGCGACGTGCGTGGTCCTTCGGCAATGGAAGCTGCGCAGTACGCCGTTGTAGGCATTCCGACCTAAGGTGGCCTTCTTTGCCTTACCCGCAACAGGTCCGAGGCTGGCCGTCGTATATAATTATTGCACGGCATCCGCCGATCTGTAAGTAGGACGGGACGGATCAATTGTGACCTGTCGGACGCCGCTTAGGACAGAATATGTCCGAAACTGTGTACACTTCTCCGCAGTATGGTCGTGGACTGTGCCGTATGGTCGGAGTGCCGCGACAACTTCCTCTGCAGGAAGTTCGAATGGCAGTTCGAAAATGCGTATCGTACGCATGCCTAAGCCCACGTGGTCGACGGTTACCGCCCCCACATTGCCGTCAGCATGACGGATGCGGAGCCCTGTTAGGTCTCACGTAGGATGCGTTCGCCCGCCGCGTCGTTAATGATTTTAACATAGACCGTGCTGCTCACGATCGACAAATGTATGACGATAATATCGGTCACCGGGATCTTCACTTCCTCTCGCCGGAAACGCTCCACCCCTAGTGCTTTGGGTCAGGAATAACCGTCGCAGGAAGTAAATCGCAGTGTAGATTTACGATAACGGTTCGCTATGTATTGTATACGGTAAACCGGCACTTAAGCAACGGCCGTCATAATGTAAGGAAGGCGAGCTCACGATCCGCACACGGAAAACACGGACGCGTCTACACTGTTGCCCTGCCAAAGGCAGACTGGAACTCAGCTAAGCAGACAGAGACTTTCGCACTTATGGACGGCTAAAAAGACAGCATGGCTCAGTATTTATGCAGGGACCTTCCAACGACTTGTTGAGTCTATACCATGTTTAACTACTGCACTACGCCGGACAAAAGGAGGCCCGACACGGTATTATGCGGTATCCCATGCGTTTCGTCACCTCAGAGTAAATGTCACATAGAGGAGCGGCTTCGACCTCAGGTTTAGCACTTTTCCAAAAATACGCGAAATTAGCATGACATGTACTGTTGTGGGTTGGCAGGAGAGCCAACACCGGGTACCAGAGGAAGCCGAAAGGCACGCGCCTCAGCTCACGCAGGCCGGCGCGAGGTCCGGAACAGGACAAGGAAATTAGACTCCAGAAAAGCGGACGTAGCTGGTGGAATACTTAACTTTAATCCATTAATGATGAGCGTCGCTCTTGACTGTACATTATTCACAATATCAATAGTAACTGAACATGGCGCCTTGACTCCAGAAAAGCGGACGTAGCTGGTGGAAACCTTTAATCCATTAATGATGAGCGTCGCAATTGACTGTACATTATTCACAATATCAATAGTAACTGAACATGGCGCCTTGCTAGGTCGTAGCAAATGACGTAGCTGAAGGCTATGCTAAACTATCGTCTCTGCAAATGAGAGCGTATTTTGTCAGTGAACCATCGCTAGCAAAGTCGGTTGTACAACTGGGGCGAGTGCTAGGAAGTCTCTCTAGACCTGTCGTGTGGCGGCGCTCGGTCTGCAATCACTGATAGTGGCGACACGCGGGTCCGACGTATACTAACGGACCGCGGCCGATTTAAAGGCTACCACCTAGGAAGTGTGGTGTCTGGCGGTGACACTACATGTACTATGTGCTTGGATATGTAAATGATTAGCATTTCGACGTTACCTCATAAATTAAGCACGAATAACGCCATCTACTTTATGCATGTAAAAAATGTCACGTAACGGGTATATCATTCAGAAATTGCATTCGGATACTAGTTGCTTTTGAGAAGAGCATAAATAAGAGAATAAAAATCGAAAATGGGCTATTTTAGGAACAGGTTAATTTGAGCGGTGTTAACACTCAGGTTTAACTGGCATAATAACGCCATGCAGTAAATGAGCTTGTTTGCAGCAAGCTAAGTATTCACACGTGCAATGCGTCGACGTCTGCCGCACACGTCGTCTTGTCAGGCCGGTTCCCTAAATGCACACAGCCTTATGATGGCCTTATCCGTGCTCCGAGGAAATGTGTAACACGAGCCTTTGAGTTTTGAAGGAAATTTAAACTTCATGTTTCAGCAGGAAACCAAATGTTACACGCTTTCTTGAAATCATAATGTATTTATTTTTAATTTAGTTTTATCTATATAAACGGTATTGAATTTTAAACGACATTTAAACTTCCGGGTGTCGTGGTGCGGTTTTGCACTCGGGTGATCTACCTACACTAACGTGAATACTACATACGCACCGGCCGGAGTGACCGAGCGGTTCTAGGCGCTTCAGTCTGGAACCGATTGACTGCTACGGTCGCAGATTCGAATCCTGCCTCGGGCATGGATGTGTGTGATGTCCTTAGGTTAGTTAGATTTAAGAAGGTCTAAGTTCTAGGGGACTGATGACCTCAGGTGTTAAGTCCCATAGTGCTCAGAGCCATTTGAACCCCGCGTTATCTCTGCATTAGGAATAGGTTAATAACGCTACAACTACACACTGCAGCGGTCAGTCTAAACCAAAGATTTTAATGTCTTTGGATTTAAAAATTGTTTAACCATGACCTACAATTAACTACACTGTTATTATTAAGGCAGTCGTACTATTCTAAACAAAATGGCCCAAATGGCTCTGAGTACTATGGGACTTAACATCTTAAGTCATCTTTCCCCTAGAACTTAGAATTACTTAAACCTAACTAACCTAAGGACATCACACACATCAATGCCCGAGGCAGGATTCGAACCTGCGACCGTAGCGATCGCGCGGTTCCAGATTGAAGCACCTAGAACCGCTCGGCCACACTGACCGGCTATCCTGAAGAATTTAAAAGATGCTTGGTTGGGTCGTCCTATAAAACTCTATAGTAACACACACTGCTCCACTTATCTTAGTCATTAATAAAAGGACTTTGAGACATCCACTAAACTTCAGTGCCTGTATTTCATAGTGGGATGAGAATCATAAAAATATTGACTTGTGTCTTTTCAATATAAAAAAAAGTTTTATTTCCCGAACAATTCGGTCGCCAGCCCGCAATGAGCAAAACTGAAAATTGTTTCTCTATCCGCACTCAAAAATCATTGACATAATTTTCTTGGAATTTTGCCTGAGTTTAGTGAATAAAGCACAAATTTACTTCGCTAGTTTTTCCACGAATATTATTGACCTTATTTGAACAGAAATTATGTCAGTTGATTTTGTTGTTGCACCTTAATCTTTCAAGTTTTTAATTGTCAGATTAACCATCCAGTTTGGCATCGCGAGTAAACCAGTACCTAGGCAAAACTTTGGTTTATCTTCAAACTGTGACTATTTCTGTTTCAATTCAAAATTTAAAAAAATTAGCAATTTGCAATAAGAAATTAACAAACCATTTTTCCTGTATCTTCAAGGCATTTCACTAATATTTCTGCTAAGTCACATTAGCATTACTGTCCAAACAATTGTACTGCATGTAAATACTTTCTAATTAATAATCTGAGTTTTGATAATGACATTGGAGAACGGAAATAATAAGCTTTCAAGTAATACTAACGTACGTTATAGGTGATCATGTTAATATGAGCGATTTTCAATAGGTAATGCAACACATTTTTCTTTCTCGGCCAGTTTCGGCTGAAAAAGTGCGGAATTTTTTGAGTGACATCGTGGAATGTTCCCGCTCCAGCCCCTATAGTTTCATGAAGTTTAGATAGGTGGCGTCGCCATACAGAGACTTCAGAATGGCATCTGTAACGGCGGTGCGTTCCAAGAAGAGAACAAGGTCACGTAAATCTGTCTCATCTTTCGCTTGCCGACCTAACACACAGAGCTGTGGCTCCTGCAATGTTGGACTTCAGCTTGCTCAAAAATGCAAACGAACTTCTCCGTGACAACGCAAGGCCTCACACAATCCTGCGCACCCGAGAGGAGCTCAGTAAACTTCAATGGACTGTTCTTCCTAATTCACCTTACAGCCCGGATCTCCAACCATCCGAATTCCACTTGTTTGGCCCAATGAATGGTGCGGTCTGAGGGTAGCAGTACGTGGATGACTGGAAGGTTACTGATGCAGAAAGACGTTGGCTCCGACGTCGACCAGTCGAGTGGTACCACACGGGTGTACAGACCCTCCCAGTAAAGTGGCCTAAGGCCGTCACATTGCACGGAGATTGTGTTGAAAAATAGTTTTGTAGCGCAAAGAGTATGGAATAATATGACGTACTGGAATTCTGAATATAAGCAACCTGTTTAATAAAAAAAAATGTGTTGCAACACTTACTGAATGTCCATCGTATAATCTATATTCAATTATGATGGCAAAAATCTTGATAATAATAAAAAAATGTAGTTACGTTGCGAGACTGTATTCGTCATTGTCATACGGGTCCAGCACCTGGCGTCATGGTACTATTCACAACACCGTCACCTCTGGTACGCATAGCTGGTAATTTGAACAGCAGCTGTTGGGTTTCCAACTTGTTCACGCTGGTGACTGTGTCCTGTCGTCGGTGTGCCACTAACGTTGTCTTCCAACAAGATAACGCAAGACTTATGTTGCCTACGCTGTCATCCCATCCTCTACACCGAGGCTATTCGGCTGTTGCCCTGGCAAGCACGCTCTCAACCCCTGAAAACAATTTGCCATGGGTTGCCGATAAACTAGCAGTCTACCCTTATGAGCCACTACTATTCGTGAACTCTGCTGCCCAGTTTAAGCAGCATTTAATGCTGTCCACATATGTACACGAAATGTATACGCAGTTGCGAGTACCATCAACTATCAGCTGTACAAGGGAATAACGACAACGCAAATTTGTGCCGGACTGGGACTCGAACCAGGATTTCCCGCTTTACAGGGGCGGTTCCCTTAAAAGCTTTGGCTATCCGTGCAAAACTCACTACCAGAACCAAACTATCATATGTAGTTGTACATACGTTATGTAATTCCCTTAAACCGGTCGTCATTTTAACTGAAAATCGCTGCCTGGTATCGGTGGATAAATACGATATTTCATGCTCGTATCGTTATGTTAATAAGAACGAAGCAATGTTCCTTCGGACATGCATGCAAGTCCAAAGAAACAGGTGGCTCCACTCGTAATGAAATACATGAAATGCATCCGCACTTGTGAATACGAGAAACCATCAGCTGTATCAGTGAACGACGATAATGAAAATTTCTTCCGGGCCAGGACTCGAAACCTGATTTTTCATAGTTCTTGTTAACAACACAGGCAATACAATGTCGTATATATCCGCCTATTCCAGGCAGTGACATTCAATTAAAATGTTGTCCCTCGCATTAGAATTACATAATATGTGTACGAGTGCAGGTTGTGTCGTAGGAACAACAGGATATGGAAGACTGGGTGGGGCCGTGAATCGTGAGCAGGTAGTCAAAGCGGTTAAGGCGCCCGCTAGCCTCAAACCGAGAAATCCGTGTTTGAGTCCCGATCCGGCACAATCTTTCATTGTTGTCGTTCTCTTTTACAGCTGATGATTGATCGTATTCGCAACTGGGTTTAAATGGTTCAAATGGCTCTGAGCACTATGGGACTTAACATCTGTGGTCATCAGTCCCCTAGAACTCAGAACTACTTAAACCTAACTAACCTAAGGACATCACACACATCCATGCCCGAGGCAGGATTCCAGGATTCGAACCTGCGACCGTAGCAGTCGCGCGGCTCCGGACTGAGCGCCTAGAACCGCTAGACCACCGCGGCCGGCCGCAACTGGGAATGCGTTTCATGTGTTTCATAACGGCTATAGTCGCTTCAGTGATTATTCCTTCGAATGTGCGTGCGTGTCTTGAGAAATATTGCATCGGTTTTCTTAACAACATAGGCACTGGAGTATCGTATTTATCTGCCGATATCAGGCGTCGATTTTCAATTAGAATGTTTTCGCCTGTACAGGAACTACTTAATGTGTGTAAAAGTGCAAGTTGTGACGTAGGAACGACGAGACATAGAAGTCAGTCATCTGCGGATACTCAAAGCTGTTAAGGCGACTGCTAGCGTAAAGCGACAAATCCGGGTTCGAGTCCACAGATTTTTACTGTCGTCATTCCCTTATACAACTCACGGTTTTTCGTATCCACAACTACGAATACCTTTCATGTGTTTCATAACGCAGTGCCTGATCTTATGGACATGCATGCATGTCCGAAGAAACATTACATCATTCTTCATAACAAAACAGGTACCACAGTATCGTATCGGTCTCATATGTGTCATCCGAGCTCAGTTCGACTAGAGGCCCAACCTAGTTAGACGCATTGTAGCTGCTAGAGGAGACAGCTCAATCTACTAAATTTCGCCCTCTGTATACCCTCAAATCACCTACTAATTTAATCATATATTCGTCTTACTCCGGCCGCGGTGGTCTAGCGGTTCTAGGCGCGCAGTCCGGAACCGCGCGACTGCTACGGTCGCAGGTTCGAATCCTGCCTCGGGCATGGATGTGTGTGATGTCCTTAGGTTAGTTAGGTTTAGGTAGTTCTAAGTTCTAGGGGACTGATGACCACAGTAGTTAAGTCCCATAGTGCTCAGAGCCATTTTTTTCGTCTTACTTTACTGTGCACTTCAATAAGTAAAATTTTATTCTTTTCTCTTGGCGTTGTTTTAATGACCAGCAGTGTACTCACTTGTGGCAACTTAGCAGTTTCTTATGTACATATCATTGAACAGCAGCTGTTGGGTTTCAAACTTGTTCATTTCTAAATTCCTAAATTTGCTTATTACTTTTCATTTCTGTACTTATCGCTTAACATTGCTATTGACATCTTGTCAAGGATACGTGGAGTAATGACGCGTTGGAAGCCTACACTCATGCCTGAGGTGATAGTGGAATCCCTGGGGCCAACGAGATACACTGCCCCCGTAACGAGATTCTGACGTCACGCTAGTCACCTTTTCCGCCACACTTCGCGAAAGGTCGGCTCCTTGGAGGGCCCACTGAAAATCAATATTTAATTGAAAAGGTACCCACTAAAGGTCTCAATTTTGCACCATTTAAACACGCACTCCAGAATTAATAAAATCGTCAGAAACAGTTACTCACACCCCGTCGGGGACGGCCGCTGCCATTCGTAAGACCTGTAGTGTCACATGCTGTGACGCACGCGCCACGGCCTGTCTTTCTGGTGGGTGTCCGGAATCTCCGAGGTACGTCATAAGAGACAACGACGCTACCTTGAGACAGTGGAAGCTAGTTAGGGTTATTATCCTCCTCTACTCATTTCAAAATCTATAGAAGTACACCAAGTTTTTCCGTATCTTGAACCATTTATGAAATATTATGCATACAAATACAACACTTTTGTAAGCCATTACCTCTATCGCTGAGTCACTTAAATTAGTGTTGGGAGCCTTGGCGCAATGGTTACAGAACTGGAACTCGTGTTCGGGAGTATCAGGGTGGAAGTGAACGTCTGGGAACCCTGAATTATATTTTCCATGGTTGTCATAAATCAGTACGTCTGAAATGTCAGATGGTTTCTCGAAAGGACCACAGGCGCATTCTTCGTCCACCCTTCTGAAATTTAGCTAGTGCTTCATTTCTAAAGAAGTCTTTGTCGACGGGAGATCAGACTTTATTATCTTTTAACATTACACTTCATGTTCTTCTGCTGACTTAACTGCATCTGCAAGAAACAGTGTAGCAGTTTTAGGTTTTCCTTGGTAAAAAAAAGGAAAAGAGAGTTATCGCCTTTTATTCCTCTCCGCTGATCAGAGTCACGCGAGAATGCCGCCTTGTTTTTCGTATTTCACGATTAATATCCCAGAAGAAAATGGTATAACAATTAGAGATCGATAACTTACGTTTGTGAACGTGTCAGCCAAAACAAGCATTGTGTGTCCGTGTATTCACTAGCGAAACACAAGACAGATACGTTTTAATACCTTTAACAGTTTTAATAAATTTCATACAGATAGCACGTCGCTGTAAGTTTCTAACTGGCAATTGCTAGTCCACAGTTGTTCAAAACACACAACCGAATTTGGGGTTAAGTCATTCGTATTTGTCAAAGACACAAAAAATAAAAAAATTGCGAGAGTAATCAATCGTATTTTTCAGTAATGTTACTCTAAACATCCTACTACATTTTTTTTACTTTGAAGCTAATTTAATTAGATCAGTATATATCAGTCACTAGAAGCGCCAGTGTTACAGATGATATGCTGTGATGCCAGTCGTATCCCGTAAAAGTTTGCAAAGAAATGTGATACGTAGCAAAAGAAGAAGATATCCAATTCTTTCAATATGGAGAATGAACTAGCAATGATCAAAAAATTAACATTTCACTGGTATAATCGCTATTGTTTTCGTAGAGATTTGAGCATTCATTAAATAAATACTTAACGCATGATTATACGTTAAAGGAGCAAGTAATTCGCGTTGGAACATTTTGAATATGGAGTAACTAATCTCTCTGGAGTGGCAGATTTACGTCATAATACCTGCAAAGGTAACTAAATACAAAACACTTCTCTGATAAATAGCAGTTATTTAATATTTGATAGCGACTCGTGAAAGTTTTAATAGGATTCTTCGAATAACCCCACATATCTGGTTCCCCGTAAAGCTCAGCACTCATATTGCCCCGGAGCTATAATTTCACAGCAAATCCATATAAAACGATAAAACAGTATTTACATATACATCTACAAAAATACTCGGCAAGCCACCGTACGGTGCGTGGCGGAGGGTACCCTGTACCACTACTAGTCATTTCCTTTCCTGTCGCACTCGTAAATAGATCGAGGAAAAAACGATTGACTATATGCCTCCATAAGAGCCCATATTTCTCGTGTCTTCGCAGTCTTTACGCGATATATATGTTGGCGGCATTAGAAACTTTCTGTAGTCAGCTTAAAGTGCCTGTTCATGTTCCACGGGAAGAACGTCACCTTCCCTCCAGGGATTCCCATTTTAGTTCCCGAAGCATCTCCGTAATACTTGCATGTTGTTCTAAACTACCAGTAACAAATCTAGTAGACCGGCTCTGAACTGCTTTGACGTCTTCCTTCAATCCGACGCGGTGCGGATCCCAAACAGGTGAGCAATACTCGAGAATAGGTCGCAGCAGCTTCCTACATGCGTCTCTTTCACAGACGAGCCACACATTCCCTAAATTCTCCAAATAATCCGACGTCGACCACTCACCTTCTCTACCACAGTCCTCACATGCTCGTTCCGTTTCATGTCGCTTTGCAACGTTATGTCCAGACATTTAAACGACGTGGCTGTGTCAAGCAGGACACTATTGATACTGTATACGAACGTTACGGGTTTGTTTTTCCTACTCATCCGCATTAACTTACATTTTTCTACACTGCCATTCATAATACCAACTAGAAACTTTGTCTAAATAATCTTGTATTCTCCTACAGTCACTTAACCTCGATACCTCTACGTAAACCACAGCATTGGCAACCAACAGCAGATTGATACCTATCTTGTCCGCCACATCATTTATGTGTATAGAGAATAATAGTGGTCCCATCACACTTCGCTGGGACACTTCTGACGATACCTTTGTCTTTGATGAACACTTGTTATCGAAGACAACATACTGGTTTCTGTTACTTAAGAAGCCTTCGAACCGAGGACATATCTGAGAACCTAATCCATATGCTCTACCTTTGTTAACAGTCTGCAGTGGGGCACCGTGTCAACTGTTTTTCGGAAATCTAGAAGTATGAAATATCCCTATTTGCTATTTATCCATAGTTTCCAGTATATCATGTGAGAAAAGGACAATCCGAGTATCGCCCGAGTTAGGCCTGATTCGTGGAAATAAGCTTTTCGGTCTCTAGGAAATATATTATATTCGTACTGAAAATATGTTCAATAATACAGTATCAAACCGATGCTAAGGATATTGATCTGTAATTCTGTGGGTCCGTTCTTTCACCATTCATTACAGGAGTCACCTGCGCTTTTTTGCAGTCCCTTGGGACTTTGCACTGGGAAAAAGATTGACGATAAATGAAAGCTGAGTAAGTAGCCATTGCCGTAAAGTATATTTTGCAACATCGAAAAGGGATTCCATCCGGACCTTGCGACTGATTTGTTTTCAGCTCTTGCAATTGGTTCAAATGCCTTGAAGCACTATGGGACAACATTTGAGGTCATCAGTCCCCTAGAACTTAGAACTACTTAAATCTAACTAACCTAAGGACATCACACATATCCATGCCCGAGGCAGGATTCGAGCGTGCGACCACAGCAGCAGCGCGGTTCGGACTGAAGCGCCTAGAACGGCTCGGCCACAGTGGCCGGTTCTTGCAGTTGTTTCTTCGACAAGCCAAAGGTCTTATTTTTATGGCCCGTCGCCTGAGGAAGAGCATCTCGGAAGCAATGAAGCTGGTCGGCCCTTCGCGTGCTCCTGTCATGAGTGTCTACGGAATGTGGTTGGTGGACGGTGAGCCTCTGTAGAGGAGGAAAGGCGGTGATCTGTAGTAAATGTGACTGCAGAGTAGTGTCTTGGAGCACTCCATTTAGCGGAGCTTGGAGAACATGGGGCTCCACAGAAGACGGCCACCGAGCGAGGTGGCGCAGTGGCTAACACACTGGACTCGCTTTCTGGACGACGACGGTTCAGACCCGCGCCAACCCAAGCTGATTTATATTTTCCTTGATTTCCCTAAATCGCTTCAGACAAATGCAGAGATTGTTGCTTTAAAAGAGTGCGGCCGACTTCCTTCGCCATCCTTCCCTAATCCGATAGGACCGATGAGCTCGCTGTTTCGTCCCCTCGCCCCAAATAGAGCAACCAACCAACTTCAGAGGATGACCCTTACGTATTCCAACGTCGATCCAACGACATAGTCAATTACATTTCAGTGGCCACGGGATCCTCAATGTTAGACCTCGGATCAGTGGAAACGTGTCGCTTGTTGAGATGAATCACGTTTCTTGTTACAATGGTTTGATGGTCACTGTCAACATCACAAAGCCAGAACCGTAGTACTGTCGTTTAAGGAGCATGGCAGTGAACGAATATTGATGTGTTGGGCACCAAATTCTTCCTATCCGAATGAGATGGGACGCATCTGGTACGCTACCGGGTGCCAGTTGTGTGCCCACAAACTAGTGGCCTGTACTTAGATATTTGGTGCCACATGCTTCTGGAGACCTATCAAAGACTTATCAAATCCATGTCACTTAGAAAATGTTGCTGTATTGCGTTCCAAAGGTGGAACAAAACGCTATTAACCCTTAACTGGCGTTGCAGAGTCTCTCTGACTCCAGGGAAGTATGAAGTGTAGTAAATTTTGTATCTGTTGATTAGGGAGCATACCATTTTCTGTACCTGCCTATGTTTTATTTATTTACACGTGAAGTTCCGTAGGACCAAATTGAGGAGCAAATCTCCAAGTTCGTGGAACGTGTCAGTACATGAAATTACAACATAAAAGTAATAACAGGTAAAAATAAAATGTTTATGAACCCGAAAAATGTCAATCCATAAGTTTAAGTAAACGCAATCAACAATACAACAAGAATCAGCTTAATTTTTCAAGGATTTCCTCGACAGAATAGAGGGAGTGACCCATGAGGAAACTCTTCAGTTTCCATTTGAAAGCGGGTGCATTACTGCTAATATTTTTGAATTATAGTGGTAACTTACTGAAAATGGATGCAGCAGTATACCGCACACCTTTCTGCACAAGAGTTAAGGAAGTCCGATCCAAATGCATGTTTGATTTCTGCTGAGCATTAACTGAGTGAAAGCTGTTTATTCTTGGGAATAAGCTAATATTGTTAACAAGAAATGACAGTAAGGCATATATATAAATATATTGAGAGGCCAATGTCAAAATATCAAGACTCGTGAACAGGGGTCGACAAGAGGTTCGCGAACATACACTACTTATTGCCCGACCCGCTCGTTTCTGAGCCAAAAATATCCTTTTAGAATGGGAAGAGCTACCCCAAAATATAATATCATAGGACACAAGCGAATGAAAATAAGCAAAGTAGACTAATTTTCGTGTCGTACGATCACTCACGTCAGATACCGTTCGAATAGTAAAAATGGCAGCTTTAAGTCTTTGAACAAGATCTTGGAAGTGGGCTTTCCACGACAGTTTACTATCTGTCTGAACACCTAGAAATTTGAACTGTTCAGTTTCACTAATCTTATGCCAATTCCGTGAAACTAAAACGTCAGTTTTTGTTGAATTGTGTGTTAGAAACTGTAAAAACTTAGTCTTACTGTGATTTAGCGTTAGTTTACTTTCTACAAGCCATGAACTTATGTCATGAACTGCACTATTTGAAACCGAGCCAATGCTGCACACGACATTATTTACTAATATAGAAATATAAATATTTTAGAGTTACTCGTAATACTAGAAGGCACATCATTTATATAAATGTTGGGGAGACACGTCGCGTGCTCAGGGGACTGCAGTTTGTTATCAAGACAAGACTGGTAAGCAATGAACACAGAGTCCCAGGACCTCCGCGGTGGAGTTAGAGTAATATTTTGATTTAGGGAATATGTCAGCGAATTAAAAAAAAAAAAAAGTTAAAGCTGTGCCGAGGCGGCATTATGCTATCTTTGGATCCTCTGGTTGGCTGGCGTCCCGGTAGGAGGCGCGAATGCCGCATTGATTCGCACGGTTTGTCACTGTTTGTGAGTGAGGAAAGGGTGGGACCCGCGCCGCGGCTGGCGATTTGGTGTTGGTACGAGGTGGCAGTAGTTACGGACTGATGGGCCAGTCTGTTGGCACTGTGGCTGTTGGGACCTTTGGTGTGTTCGAAGCCGTATGCACGATAGCAACAACTGTGGCTGATATCTGGGTTTTGGAGAGAGCGTGCATCAGCAATTTGCATTCTGGGATGTTCTTACCGTGTGCAGTTTGAATGTTACCGGGAGGAAAAGTGCATTGAATGATGGCATATGGAGTACTAAAGAAGTTACGGTGCGTATTGTGTTTATTTCCTCAGTGAACGTCGCCTGCGATGTTTGAAATATGAGGTTTTCTTGCAATTGCTGTAACCTACATGAAGCCACGAGTGTAACCTTGCTGATTTGCTTAGTGATTTCTATTTTTGTGTGTATAAGAAGTGTTGTACACTCAGCTGGTCTGTTAGAATCTCCAAGTTGGTCTCGAGTTACATGAATGTTTACTTAGATGGGCCACTGACTGAAAAGGTAAAATTATCTTTGTACTGTTCTGCTCCGATTTTGTACTGGTGTTTCCATTTGTTGTTCCGCAGCTTTAAGTCATTCCTTATTTGTTGTAAGTATTGATCAATGTTGAGACCGATGACCTCGCTCTTTGGTCCCCTGCCCCAAAAGCAACCAATCAATGTTGAATTAACTTTTGATGTTTTAAACTAATGTTCTTTTAAATTTCTTTAAGATGGGCTTAAATCTTGAGATTGTGCAACCTCAATCTTATCTGTAAATGTTAAGCCTAAAGTTCGTACCACACGGGTAATCTTGTATCTACTATTCTGTAGTTTCAAAAGAACATTAGATGTATGTTGGTAAATCCGCTATTGGTTATCACAAGTGTCTTATCCTTTTATAATGGCAGTTTTGGTACAGTAATTGAAAATTATGCTTATACAGGGCTATTACAAATGATTGAAGCGATTTCATAAATTCACTCTAGCTCCATTCATTGACATATGGTCACGACACACTACAGATACGTAGAAAAACTCATAAAGTTTTGTTCGCCTGAAGCCGCACTTCAGGTTTCTGCCGCCAGAGCGCTCGAGAGTAATTGAAATTTATGCTTATACAGGGCTATTACAAATGATTGAAGCGATTTCATAAATTCGCTGTAGCTCCATTCATTGACATATGGTCACGACACACTACAGATACGTAGAAAAACTCATAAAGTTTTGTTCGCCTGAAGCCGCACTTCAGGTTTCTGCCGCCAGAGCGCTCGAGAGCGCAGTGAGACAAAATGGCGACAGGAGCCGAGAAAGCGTATGTCGTGCTTGAAATGCACTCACATCAGTCAGTCATAACAGTGCAACGACACTTCAGGACGAAGTTCAACAAAGATCCACCAACTGCTAACTCCATTCGGCGATGGTATGCGCAGTTTAAAGCTACTGGATGCCTCTGTAAGGGGAAATCAACGGGGCGGCCTGCAGTGAGCGAAGAAACGGTTGAACGCGTGCGGGCAAGTTTCACGCGTAGCCCGCGGAAGTCGACGAATAAAGCAAGCAGGGAGCTAAACGTACCACAGCCGACGGTTTGGAAAATCTTACGGAAAAGGCTAAAGCAGAAGCCTTACCGTTTACAATTGCTACAAGCCCTGACACCCGATGACAAAGTCAAACGCTTTGAATTTTCGGCGCGGTTGCAACAGCTCATGGAAGAGGATGCGTTCAGTGCGAAACTTGTTTTCAGTGATGAAGCAACATTTTTTCTTAATGGTGAAGTGTTTAAACCTCCTCTACCAAGAAACGTGCCAGAACTGCGAGCTCGCATCAACGATGCTTTCGAACTCATTGATGGGGACATGCTGCGCCGAGTGTGGGAGGAACTTGATTATCGGCTTTATGTCTGCCGAATCAGTAAAGGGGCACATATCGAACATTTGTGAATGCCTAAAAAAACTTTTTGAGTTTTTGCATGTGTGTGCAACGCATTGTGAAAATATCTCAAATAATAAAGTTATTGTAGAGCTGTGAAATCGCTTCAATCATTTGTAATAACCCTGTAATTAAAAGGTTTAAGTCTTAGCGATGCTTTAAGGGAATTATTAAGACTTAAAAGACCTGAAGACCTTATTGTGGGAGCTCTTGCCATAATGTGTATGCTGTTTCTTGACAGGCTTGGCTTCTGAGTTGTGACATTGTAATTGATGCGGCGCTTGCCCGCGCCTACGTACTCCTGCATTTCGGCCTGTGCATGTACCCGAACGGTTTCTCCGAAGGCAGTTAGCTCTCCCTGGAGTTTTGATTCCAGCTGCAGCTGCTAAACAAGTTAAGTTTTCCGGATATTCTATTTGATGGGTGGTTTTAAGTAACTACCTTTTCGAACTTGCCCTGCCTTGTTCTCTGACATAACGAACCAAAGAATCTATTTTCTGTACTTGAATTTACGAACATTTACTGTACTTAGGTTTTGAACGTTTAAATTACATCTGTAATTAATTGTTTGACCTAATTTGGTTGCATACTTCTTGTAACTCATTTGAAGATTACCCTCTTTCTGGGAGAACTGATTCTTGTATCCGAGATGGGATGATTTGGGGGTGAGGAGACCAAACTGCGAGGTCATCGGTCTCATCGGCTTAGGGAAGGATGGGGAAGGAAGTCGGCCGTGCCCTTCCAAATGAACGATCCCGGCATTTGCCTGAAGCGATATAGGGAAATCACGCAAAACCTAAATCAGGATGGCCGGACGCGGCATTGAACTGTCGTCCTCCCGAATGCTTGTCCAGTGTGCTAACCACTGCGCCACCTCGCTCGGTGATTGATTCTTGTTCTTGGTTGTTGTGTAATTTAACTTAGGAACACTGTTATTCTTGTGTTGGTTTTACTTAAGGCTCTTACGGCCGTTTAAAATTTTGGGTTACTTTAATTTTTCTACAAAGTTTTAAGAGCGGACCCTCTTCGAGTAAGGGTGGCTTCGGGTTACTTATTGTGGTAAACAGTAGTTACTTTAATTATTGTTTTTCCGTTTTAAATTTGCTTGTGTAAGTGTAGCTTGCTGTATTTCTCTCATCTTTAAGATTGATTATGTAAGAGAAACTTCCTGTTCATTATCATATGTTAGGTGCAAGTGAAGATTGTGGTTTTAATTATCATTCTGATTGTCGGCATATTTTGAAATAAATTTGTAATTACGTAGGGAAAAATGATGTGCTCAGTCTGGGTTGGCCCTTCCACATCTTTCTTTTGTCGATCCTATGTTCAGACGTTTCACGAGCTACAGATCGTAACTTTGAGGAATGTCTACTGAGATGGAGATGGATGGGAGACTATGGTGCTGACAGTTCAGAACAAGCTGGTTAACCCAAGGGAAACATTACCATCGGAAATGTTATTCCAATTTATCGCGAATCAGCAACTGAACTTTGTGGCGATGAATCTGTTGACTAACATGAGTTGCAGGTTACTGTAAGAGAAGACGGAAATTGTGCGTTCAGTGCAATGCACATCTACAAGACTCCTGATTATTGTCTCTCTTTATATGCGTGTTTGCACTGTCGCCAAGATTTTACAGTTTTCATGTAGAAGTAAATGTGTGCTCTTTCTCTGTAGTTTAGACTTTACCAAATGCGTGTTGAATAAAAATGTTTTTTATTTGTCAGTTTTTTCTTGAATATATATATATATATATATATATATATATATATATATATATATATATATATATATATATATATATATAAAACAGGATGAATATGTTTATTTTTGTAATATCTTTAGCTTCAGATCTTTTCACTTCAGTTTGTTTTTAAATTTGTTATAAATAAAAAAAGTTCATTCGCTCCTGAAGTGTCGTAGGGGTTTGAAGAGGTGCAGCGATACGTCGACCGAGAGCATCCTAGAAGTGCTCGATGGGGTTTAGGTTTGGAGAACAGGCAGATCACGCCATTCGCCTGATATCTTCTGTTTCAAGGTACTCCTCCACGATGGCAGCTCGGTGGGACCCACTGCACCCTTGAAAAGGCCGACATACTGGTGCAAAATGACGTCCCGATACACCTGACCTGTTACAGTTCCTGTGTCAAAGACATGCAGGGATGTACGTGCACCAATCATAATCCCACCCCACCGACCTCCGTACAGGTCCCTTCCGAGGACATTAAGGGGTTAGTATCTGGTTCCTGGTTCACGCCAGATGAAAACCCGGCGAGATTCACTGTTCAGACTATACCTGGACTCACCCGTGAACATAACCGGGGACCACTGTTCCAATGACCATGTACTGTGCTCTTGATACGAGGCTTTACGGGCTCTCCTGTGACCAGGGGTCAGTGGAATGCACCTTACAGGTCTCCGGGGGAATAAACCATGTATGTTCAGTCGTCTGTGGACTGTGTGTCTGGAGACAACTGTTCCAGTAGCTGTGGTATGGTCCCGAGCAAGGCAACCTGCAGTACTCCGTGGCCTTCTGCGGGCACTAATGGTGAGATATCGGTCTTCTTATGGTGTTGTATACTGTGGACGTCCTGTACTGTGGCGCCTGGACACGTTTCCTGTCTGCTGGAATCGTTCCCATAACCCTGAGATCACACTCTGTGGCTCACGGTGGACCCGTGCTACGACCTGCGGTGTTTGACCAGCATCCAGTCGCCCTAGTATTCTACCCCTCACAACGTCATCAATATGTTTTCTTTGAGCCATTTTCAACAAACGGTCACCATTAGCACGTCTGCACACTTACTCGCTGCACCGTAGTCTGACATACACCAAACACACCTGTGCTTATGTGGACTGCTGCCAGCGCCACCGTGCGACGACCGCAGGTCAAATGCACCGAAATGTCATACCCCGAGGTGATTTAAACCCGCAAACCGCCCACCAGAGCGTTGTTTCACCATGTATCAGCATTATCCTTAATTTTTGAGCGTGAGTGTACATAGATACTCTGCTAATTACAATTAAGTCCCTGGCAGAGGGTTCATCGAACCACCTTCAAAATAATTTTCTTTTATTCCATTTTAAACAGCGTGAGGAAAAAACGAACAGCTATATTTTTCCGTGCGAACCCTGATTTCCTTATTTTATTATGATGATCATATCTCCCTATGTAAGTCGGTACCAACCACATATTTTCTCATTCGCCGGATAAAATAGGTGATTGAAATTTCATGAAATGTTCCCGCTGCAACGAGAAACGTCTTGTTTCTTGCTCGGATTGCTGTGTTTGTGAGAGATGTTGAGTTCAGCTCGATGGAGAAACTCCGTGATTAAGTGCCAATGTACTATACAGCTGCGGCCAGCTTAGGAAATATTGTTGACAAAATGTCATCTGTTGGGAAAAACTTTCGCTGATTGCAACAGATGGAGCTACTACAATGATTGATCAAATGTCTTGTGTCGTTGCTTTGATAAGGCACAAGCTGAAAATAGAACTAAACACTTCCCATTAAAATTAAATGTATTAAGTCAGTAGTTGTTTCATAAAAAAGCACGTGCTGTTTGCTTATTACTTTATGTCTGTGTTGTATTTGCTACTAGAAAATTTCATATTGTATTCTCTTTTCTTCATCACTGTACCTCCCCACCCCCTCCCCCGCCGGTCCATTGTCCCGTTCTCTGCTGAACTTGACAGAATTTGGAAGGTTTAACACTGTTTGTAATTGCTGTCAAACTATCCAATGTATGCGGCGCCGCAGTACTCATGAGAACATTATGCACTAAGGAGATTATTCTTCATTTTTTTCTATGTCGATGAGTTATACCTCTATCGAACTGCAGACGGTCAACTGCTTTTTTATCGTCTGCTGGTGTAATCTGAACGTGTGTACCTGCTTTTAGTTTTTCGAACGAAAGTAGAACGATACACACACGCTCAAAAGAAAGTGGAACAGGAAGTACGAGCTGGTCGCACAGAGAAAACAATCAAAACTTTGCTGTTTTACAACGTAATAATTGACATGCAAAGCCTTTTGTGATGAGATGGCTCATGTAAGCACGCACACTGGCGTAAATTCATTTACTGGTCTTCACAACAGAACTGTCTGAAATCTAACTATAATTACTTCATCATGCGATGGCATTTTTATTTAATGCAAGTTTGGCCTTTAAGGACAAAAAATGGTCAAATGGCTCTGAGCACTATGGGACTTAACTTCTGAGATCATCAGTCCCCTAGAACTTAGAACTACTTAAACCTAATCAACCAAAGGACGTCAAACACATCCATGCCCGAGGCAGGATTCGAACCTGCGACCGTAGCGGTCGCGTGGTTCCAGACTGTAGCGCCTCGAACCGCTCGGCCACTCCGGCCGGCTTTAAGGACACTTTCGTTGACTGCAAGAGATGAAATCCTGCTGTATTCGTTAAATACACTGACAAAAACCATGGGATACCTCCTAAATTCGTGTCTGACCTCCTTTTTCCCAGCGTAGTGCAGCAGAACGACCTTGCATGGACTCAACAAGTCGCTGGAAGTCCCCTGCGGAAATATTGAGCCGTGCTGCCTCTATAGCCGTCCATAATTGCGAAAGCGTTGCCGGTGCACGAATTTGTGCACGACCTGGCCGTTCGATTGTGTCACATAATGCTCGATGGGAATCACATAGGGCGATCACGGAGGCCAAACCATTCTCTGGAATTGCCCAGAATGTTCTTCAAACAAGTCGTGACATGGCACATTGTCATCAATAACAACTCCATCGCTTTTTGGGAACATGAAGCCTATGAATGGCTGCAAGTCGTCTCCAAGTAGCCGAATATAACAATTTCCAGTAAATGATCGGTTCATTCCCTGTAAACACAGCACATACCATTATGGAGGCACCACCAGCATGCGCAGTGCCTTGTTGACAACTTGGCTTCGTGCCCTCGTCGGGTCTGCAGTACACTCGAAACCTATCAGCTCTTACCAACTGAAATCGGGACTCATCGGATCAGCCCCGGTTTTCCATTCGTCTAGGGTCCAACCGATATGGTCACGAGACCAGGAGAGGCGCTGGAGGCGATGTACTGCTAGCACAGGCACTCGCATCGGTTGTCTGCTGCCAGAGGCCATTGACGTCAAATTTCGCCGCAATGTCCTGCCGCGTTGTCCGTGGTGAGAGGTAATACCTGATATGTGGTAATCTCGGCACACACTTAACACTGTGGATCACGGAATATTCAACTCCCTAACGATTTCCGAAATGGAGTGTTCCACGCGTCTAGCTCCAACTGTTATTTCGCGTCAATGTCTGTTAATTCCCGTCGTGCAGCCATAATCACGTTGGAAACCTTTTCACATGAATCACCTGAGTACAAGTGAAAGCTCCGTCAATGCACTGCCCTTTTATACCTTTCTTATATGTGCATTTCGCTATCCGATGACTTTTGTCACCTCAATTTACTATGCGCACCTTAGTTTGGGTCGTAGGTATTCATTTCATTGTCGTACTGTAGTAATTACGTCAATGTAAGGAATATGAACATGATTAAAAACACTAGCGTCAGCTGCCGATCGTGCCTTATCGGCAGTCTTCAGTTCTGTTCGCGAGAAAATGCGCGCACATCATGCCCGTACGGAGATAGAAATGTCCTCAGCGCCTGCGGGCAGCCCCCGCGCCCAGCCTTGCAATAGGTGTAGTCCCAATACTGAAAGATTGTCTTCACCAGGTACCACCAAGCTAGTCTCTGCAACTGACATAGTCGCATCAGTCGCCTCAGTACGTTTGTTATCTGAATCCACTTCATTTCGTCAGATGGACTACACTTCAGATAAGGCATCTAGTCGTCAGAAGTCCCAGTCCACTGTTCAATAAACTTTCCAAAGCTTCCTCGCTGGCACAATCTGACAAAACGCTTATAAATCTTAGGCCCTATGTTTTAAAATAAATATAAAATATCTCCCTAACCTCAAAATTACGCAACTCATGCCACATATTGACGTCGTCAGTTCATTACTTCCATTCCATCCTACTGCGCAAACTCTCCTCCAAAAATTTCAACAACGTGCATTCTTGCTTTCACTTGGCCTCTTACATTCCAGACGTCCTCATCTCTCACAACACCAACCATTCTCACTGGAGTGATCAAGGGGCGATCATAGCTGAGGAGAATGAGAGGTGCTGTAACTCTAGCCTTAAACCCTGGACCTGAAAGGGACCCCTCATTCACAACAACTCTGGTTCTACATTCTTTGTACATGAATTTTCAGAATCTACGCGAATGATAGACAACCTCAATACTCATGGCGTCCTCGTTAAACAACAGAGATGCCACGTAGAACTTTCCTGAGCCTAAACCCAAGTGTAACGTTGTCAACAATGTCTTTCATACAATCATCACTTTAGCCAAGAATCTATAAACTCACGCTTGGTACCCTTACAATTATAAGGAGAAATTTAATCCAACGGATCCAACATCGACGGTCCCTATCGGCTCCAACAACACACCATTATGCCCATACAATATCACCGGCAAAATGTTATACACTAATTTAAAAAAAAAAACATTGATGACTTTTGGGCGCTCTTGATGGTGTAGAACAGGTACCAGGTGATTAAGTGATCCTCGACCACTGACGTTAGTCATGGCAGTGAAGCAGATGATTTGGGTTCTGAACAGGTGATAAATGGCATGATTATTGCACATGTAAAATGTAAGAAATGAAATATATATACACTCAAACACCAAACCTTTGTTAAATGACTTCTTCTTTGCTGTGACTGTGCGTCACAGTATACATGAACATGTATATACATACACGTTGACAATTATTGAACTATATGGAAAAAACCTAAATCAGCTACAAACTACAGATGGCGCGCACACACTTTATTCAACACGTAAACGTCACTACAAATATTCGGATTTTGGTTATGACATGTACGCCGGCCGGTGTGGCCGAGCGGTTCTAGGCGCTTCAGTCCGGACCCGCGCTGCTGCTACAGTCGCAGGTTCGAATCCTGCCTCGGGCATGGCTTTGCGTGGTTTCCTTAGGTTAGCTAGGTTTAAGTAGTTCTAAGTCTAGAGGGGGGGGGGGGGGGAATTGATGACCTCAGATGTTAAGTCCCATAGTGCTTAGAGCCATTTGAACCGTTTATGACATGTACGATATGCCTGCCATCATTGGTGCTGATGTGGCCCAGACGTATAGCGGAATTCTGCATGACCCATTGAAGTGTCGGAACATCGATGCTGTCGATGACCTCCTGAATGGCTGTTTTCAGCTCACCAATTGTCTTTAATATAGCCCCACAAAAAGGAGTCGCATGTGTTCAGATCCGGAGAATATGGCGACCAATCGAGGTCCATGCCAGTGGCCTCTTGCTACCCCAGAACCAGAATGCGGTCCCCAAAGTGCTCCTCCAGAACATCAAGTTCTCTACTGCTTCGATGGGGTCGAGCTCCGTCTTGCTTGTACAGCATCTTGTCGGAATCAGGGTCACGATGGATAACAGGGATCAAATTATCTTCCAAAACCTTCACGTACAGTTCGGTAGTCACCGTGCCATCAAGGGTATTGCACCGATTATTCCGTGACTGGACATTGCACACCACACAGTAACCTGTCGAGCGTGAAGAGACTTCTCTGTCGGGAAATGCGGATTCTCAGTCCCCCAAATGCGCCAATTTTGCTTATTGAACCAATCCAAATAAAAGTGGGCTTCATCGTTAAACCAAACAACAACCGCATAATAATTCCCATGATGCCCTGCGGTGAACCGTGCAGATTGAACGCCCTAACGCTAACCGTTCAGAAGTTATGCCGATTTCATTTCATATATTTCAATAATTGTTACCCTGTAGATAGGACCAGTCTAACACGTGCCGGCCGGTGTGGCCCAGCGGTTCTGAGCGCTTCAGTCTGGAACCGCGCGATCGCTACGGTCGCAGGCTCGAATCCTGCCTCCGGTATGGATGTGTATGATGTCCTTAGGTTAGTTAGGTTTAAGCAGTTCTAAGTCTAGGGGACTGATGACCTCAGAAGTTAAGTCCCATTGTGCTTAGAGCCATTTGAATCATTTTTTCATAGCAGTGTTCAAAGACAAAGTTCACGATCATCTGCAAGGACTTGCAGATTAATTCGAGGAGTCTAACTGATTGTCTCTAACTCTGTTGTCGCTGGACACGGTACTCTTCTCCCTACTATGCGTCCACTGGAACGTAGCCTGGCATAGAACTGACCTCGTGTCGGCGTCTAGGACAGGTTGCCGATGGGGGAGCGGAGAACGTCTGTGGGCGTGTCTTGCTACTTCCGTCCCACTGGTGTGGCCAGGAATGCTCCAATAGCAAGGAGCATCTTTGAGGTGTCGATAGCAGGTGCCAGCAATACACCTATCGATTACATCACATGGTGGCGAAAGTCATGACATAGGAATATGTAAATATACAGAGGGCGATAGTATCTCGTGCACAAGGTATAAGGGCAGTGCATTGGCGGAACTGTTATTTGGTGATTCATGTAAAAAGTTTTCCGGCGTAGTTATGGGGGCACGACGAGAATTAACACTCTTTGAACGAGGAATGGTGTTTGGAGCTAGGAACATGGTACATTCCATTTCAGGCATTACCTCCCATCACGGATAACGTAGTGGCCGACGGCCTTCACTTAACGACCGAGAGCAGCGGCTTTTGTGTACAGTTGCCAATGCCAACAGACAAGCAACGCTGTGTGAAGTAACCACAGAAATCAATGTGGGAGGTACGACGAACGTATTTGTTAGGACAGTGCGGTGAAAATTGGCGTTAATGGGCTATGACAACAGACGATCGACGCGAGTGCCTTTGCTAAACAGCACGACATCAATTGCAGCGCCCCCTCCAGCGTTCGTAACCATATCGGATAGACTCTAGACAATTGGAAAACCCCCGCCTGATCAAATGAGTCCCGATTTCAGCTGTTAAGAGCTGATGCTTGGGCACAAGTGTGGCGCAGAACCTACGGAGCCATGGACCTAAGTTGTCAAAACGTACTGTGCAAGCAGGTAGTGGCTCCTTAATGCTGTGGGCTGTGTTTACACGGAATGGACTGGGTCCTCTGGTACAACTGAACTGGTCATTGAGAGGAAATAGTTATGTACGGCTGCAAGGAGATCATTTTCAGCCATTCGTGGACTTCATGTTCCCAACAACGATGCGACATGTCATCGTGCCACAGATGTTCACAATACGTTTGAAGAACATTCTGGACAATTCGAGCGAATTTAGAAACGAGTGTGGCCAAAATCGTGCACCGGCAACACTTTCGCTATTATGGACGGCTATAGAGACAACATGGCTCAATATTTCTGCACGGTACTTCCAACGACTTGTTGAGTCCATGTCACGTCCAATTGCTGCCCTATGCCGGGCAGAAGGAGGGGTGACACGGTAATAGGAAGTGTCCCATACTTTTTGCCACCTCAGTGTAATTTGATCCTCCTTGGTTGACTGGTTTGGTCTGGTACCCAACAACCATTAAAACGGAGGAAAGGTCAGGAGACTCACTATCGAATGATCCAGACAAACATCACTGCATAGCTTTGTGACCAGAAAAATCTATCCACTGAAAAGAAGCTGTAGTTGACTGTACGTGCTCCATAGATAATGAATAGCACTAATATTCTAGAACAAACTCCCCACTGTAGGTGGGATACTGTTCAAAATTTATTTACAACTTTCTCGAAGAGTTGAATCATTTACGTGAGAAGTCCATGATAAAAGGGGATCCACCAATTGTTCTGAAAATTTAGTTTATTACTTAATGTCGCTAAGCAGAGAATCTAAATCATGTTTTGCTGGTCTGTAATTAATGTGTCACCTTGTGGACACCACTACTATCGACTTTGACACGATGTCCGCAACTCATTGCGGGAGAATAATCCTATCGAGGTCCTCGCACGTGTGACATCCTGTATCCTACAGGAATACTCCCGGACCAAAGATTCTGTATTTTAATCTGACTAATCACATTCTATCTGCTAAGAAACTGCAGATTCCTTGCAAGAAATTTATTGCCATACCAAGCCAATCCAGTGTCTGAGATGACAAGTTTATTTTAGTGTGTCATATGCTTTATATAAAAGAAGTTCTATTAGTATTTTCTCCGTTAAGATATTGTTGTTGTGGTTTCAGTTTGAAGATTGCTTTGATGCAGCTCTCCATACTAGTCTGCCCTGTGGAAGCCTGTTGACCTCTGCATAACTAACGCAAACTACGTCATTGTAACCTGCTTACTGTATTCATCTCTTGGTCTCCCTCAACAAATTTTACTTCCCACAATTCCCTCCATTACCAAACTGAGAATGCCTTGCTGCCCTAGGATGTGCCTTTCTTTAGTCAAGTTCTACCAAAAATTTATTTTTTTCCAATTTAGTTCAGTACCTCCACATTTGTTGTTTAGTTTTCGCGTTTAATCTTCAGCATTATTCAATAGCACCACATCTATTCTCTTCTTGTCTGAACTGATTATCGTCCATGTTTCACTTTCGTATTACCTCACACTCCAAACTAATACCTTCAGAAAAGACTTCCTGACGCTTAAATTTATATTTGATGTTAACAAATTCCTCTTTCTCAAAAATTATTGTCAATGTGCATTTTAAATCTTCCCTACTTCGGCCATCATCAGTCATTTAGTTTCCCAAGTAATCTACTACTTTTAGCGTCTTACTTCCTAATTTAATTCCTTCAGAATCGCCTGATTTAAGTCGACTACACCCATCACCCTTGTTTAACTTCTATCGATGTTCCTTTTATATTCCCTTTTCAGGAAATTATCCATTCCATTCAGCTGATCTTTGAAGTCCTTAGCTGTTCCTGACAGTGTTACAGTGTCATCGACAAACCACAAAGTTTTTATTTCTTCTTCCTGAACTTCAACGTTTCAGAATTTCTCCTTGGTTTTCTTGTTGTTTAAAAGCTTTGAGTAGATCAGCACACAATAGAGTTAAGATACCTGTTCTTAGTTTCACTTTCTTAAAGTGATACGAAACTCTGTGAGAGCATGTATTGACTTCAGTGACCATTCCGATCTCGACTTTATCGATTTGTCTAGATGTCTTCCTATTCTAAATCAAATGGCTCTGAGCACTATGGGACTCAACTGCTGAGGTCATTAGTCCCCTAGAACTTAGAACTAGTTAAACCTAACTAACCTAAGGACATCACAAACATCCATGCCCGAGGCAGGATTCGAACCTGCGACCGTAGCGGTCTTGCGGTTCCAGCTTCCTATTCTAGATGGCAGTGCTACGGCCTATAAGATTCGGGTAATGAGGGATTATTATTTGTCTGGAATACAGGACTAACAATCTGTGGTGGCCATTCTTAATTCAACTTCTTCTGGCATCATATCTGAATTAATAAGAATGGACTAGCTTCCTGGTGAAGATGGCTATAGCATTTATCATCTCCTCTCTGTGAATAGCATGACGAGAAACTTAAATCTGTCTACATCATCGTGTAGCACTGAGCTCAAATTACGTGGTACTGTCGTTTACAACATTTTACCTACGTAAGTTTACAGCCATGAAAGATCATTTGTTTCATTGCTACACTTCACTTTTAAACCCAAATTTTTTTAGTTTCGTCTACACTTCCTGTCATATTGATTTCGTTGTCACGAGGTGAAAAATGAACTATACAACGTACCTTCCTTCCCTTAACGAAAGCCATTTCAACTTTGGCATTTAAGCATCGTATTTCAAGTAATTCTCGAATGTTGTCGTGCCACAGCCCTGGAAAATCCCTCGTTGTGCCCCGTAGTTGGGAAATGTCGTTAATTTTCTATGTTCCATGAAAATGAAAATGTTGTAGAGATATTTCTTATATTCGATAACGGCTAACAGTGATATGGGACGACATAAATTTTATTTGGTTAAATAATTTTCTCATGGCTGACGTATACTAAACCTAAAATGTTTCCCCGATACTTTTTCCCATTTGCCTCTGTACCGATGTTGTCTCATATTTTCCCTCTAAAAATTGAGTTTTATATCAGCTATAAAATGATCTGAGCCGAGCGTATCCGTTAAGCCGGCAAAAGGGAAGCGCAGAGTAATATCAATGGCTGTTCTCTTTAGTGGCGTTGCCGATACTGTTGGCGATCCGCTATTCAGTATTTTTTTCACTCTTATCAACTACAGATTCTAACAGTCGCGTTTTATTACGTATCATTCACATCATACTCCAACGCATGTAGACGAGAGTACAAATCTCCACTCAGTAATTATGGAAGTGACGACTGCTTCAAAACATTTACCCATAACCATATGCTTATTTTTGTTCGAGAAGATCAGCAGAATGAAAAATTCTGGCGTCCCTGTCTCTGCTACACCAGTAACAACGTAGATCTCGGTCGCCAGGAGATGCAGAAGGACTCTACGAAATAAAAGTCGTCAACCTGTCAAAAGACTGACACCATCTCTGCCATCATTCCGAACTTTTCTTATGAGATTTCATCTTCGAGAAGAAACATTTAATTCAGGTTCAGCTAAGTTTTTTAGCGCTATTGTTCATTCTGAAGCAATTCTGTTTCTTCCGTGGAGTACATCCATCTGTCATTCCACTTAATATTACTACCGACAATTTCTGAAAATCATTACATCTTTTAACACGCATTATATGGGGTGAATCACCTAAACCTTGCACCGCAATTGTTGCGGAAATGGAAAATGCTATTGATGTGCAGTTTTCACAGAATGGGTTGGTAGTAAAGGGCTCGTATTGTTAGCCAATAAACAGATTGTAATAATGTTTACAAAGTGCATTTCTTGTGCAAACATACATTTTTTGAATGGAACAGTGCCTATTGACATTACTAAACTAAAAGTACAGTGGTGTTTGTTGTAGGATTCTAGTGCGAGTCGTTTACGAGATATTGTATTTTGAAAAGCTTCCACACCGACACTTACTTGTGCCATTTAACCTGGGCAGTTGCTAGGTACGATACTATGTTTGCTCACATTGTGTTTGTGTGTTCGCGACTTGCTAGTCAGTTAGTGTGTGACAGTAAAAGAAGTAGGTCTTGAGTGGACGGTGGGATTTACCTATGGAGAAAAATCAGAATGCAGTTCGTTCTTCTACAGTGTATGCAGCAAGATATCCCAATAGACAAGAACCATCTCGGCTATTATATATCAACCTCTTCTACGAGATATACGAAAGCGGTAGTGAAAGACCTAGACAAAATAACAGTAGTAAACAAGTGACGAAAGAGGATGGGAAAATTAATGTTCTTGCTGCTGTTGCGGTAGATCCGCCCATTAGCTCCCGCGCAATCGCGCGAGGAAGTTGCATGAGTTAGGCAAATGTCCTACGCATTCTCCATCGACATATATTGCTTCCCTATCACATCTCTCTCCATCATGAGCTGCGTGGAACCGATAATGAGAATCGTGTTAACTCTGTGCATGGGCACTAAGACAGGATGCTCCAGACTTATCATGTATCTATGTATCTGGCTTAGTGATGAATACACATTTACCACTCATGGCCTGGTAAACCGCCGAAACATGCACTGTTGGTCTATTGACAATCCCTGTTGGCTTCCTCAGGTGGAGCGTCAGCATCCATGGGGTGTAAACGTGTGGCGTGGCATAGTGAACCATCGGCGAATAGGCTCCATTTTTGTAAATGGAACACTGAACGCGTGCAAGTATAGCAGCCTTCCAGCAGACCATCTTCCACGGAAACTACACCACGTTCCTGTGAAGACTAGCGGAATCTATAGTACGAACATAATGGTTGTCCATCCCATGACGCACTAAGTACTACAGCATGTCTTCACTCATTGTTTCCAAATCCTTGGATTGGACGCAGAGGACCTGTACCTTGGCTGGCCGATTCCCCGGATTTGACGCCTGTAGCCTTTTTTCTGTGGGGAAAGCTGGAAGACGATGTCTACAAGCACGTACCAACAACACTCGATAATATGCAACGGCGTATTGCTGCAGCCTGCTCGGACATCTCCGCTGAAATGCTAGCACGTGTACAGCAGCCGTTCCTTACCAGACTGGAAGCATTTATTGTCGCTGCCGGTGGTAATTTTGAACACACTCTGTGATGGTCAATTGTCTCTTTACTTTTCAGAATCCACATAGCTAATGTATGCGGCCGGCCGGTGTGGCCGGCGGTTCTAGGAGCTACAGTTTGGAACCGCGCGACCGCTACGTCGCAGGTTCGAATCCTGCCTCGGGCATGGATGTGTGTGATGTCCGTAGGTTGGTTAGGTTTAAGTAGTTCTAAGTTCTAGGGGACTGATGACCTCAGATGTTAAGTCCCATAGTGCTGAGAGCCATTTGAACCATTTTTTTAATGTATGCACTTCTGTTATTCCTGTACGAGTGTCAGTATGGGAGCTTTTCAAATTGCAGTATTTCGTAAATGACTCGCACTAGCTTCCTGCAACAAACACGACGTACATTCTAATTTACCATACACTTAGTTCGTTTATGTGAATAGACGTTGTTCCTTTTAAAAAATGGGTTGTTTGCACAAAAATATATTGTCTAACTATTATTATACTTTGTTGATTGCCTGACAAAATGGTTCAAATGGCTCTGAGCACTATGGGACTTAACTTCTAAGGTCATCAGTCCCCTAGAACTTAGAACTACTTAAACATAACTAACCCAAGGACATCACACACATCCATGCTCGAGGCAGGGTTCGAACCTGCGAACGTAGCGGCCGCGCGGTTCCAGACTGTAGCGCCTAGAATCGTTCGACCACCGCGATCGGCGATTGGCTAACAATATGAGCCTCTGACTACCAGTCCATTCTGTGAAAACCGCACGTCAAAAGCACTTTTCCATTTCGCAACATCTGCGGTGCAAGTTTTAGGTAATTCACCTGATATACTCGACAAATATATATCAACTTATTTTTGTTTCACAGTTTATAGTATTATATTTACAAACTGATCAATGATCATTTCGTGGTTCACATTAGTGTGTATTTCTGGATTTGTGGTAGTGTTTGGTAATGACGAGCAGTCACTGCTATGGAGTTCGTGTTGCACCAATCGGATCCAGGTTTTGCTGATATTGCCACAGTCAGCACCCGTAAGCTAGTTCGACTGCACTGTGGCTAAACTACCCAACAGCTTCACAAATTCGTACTTTCTGTTTATTGTTCTACAGTTTGTGCTACATCGATGCGATCCTGAGATTATCCTTTTTATTATACTTTGAAATCATGTTCGGTTTTGGTCCACCGATATGTCTAAATTTCAAGCTCAAAACTTGTCTGTGCTATTTACATTGTAAGTCTACCACTGTTTTTCAAAACATAAACTGCTCCATTTAGAAAGTTTTAGCATTTTGTAATGACAAATGTACTGGGTGTAACAGGTACAAGTGTAAATATTTCTGTTGGTGACAGAGGACGATGTACTGAACAACATTACATCAGCATTTCCTTCAATTACAGACTAATAATTAAAGCTGTTAGGAGTAGTATGTTTTTAGGTTGGTTAGTGGTAAAGGAACGCCATTAATGCTTATTTTCCCCTGGGCAGCAGTCAGGTGTTGAAGTGTGGACACAAGGACGCAAAACAGTAAGCCTGTACTGACAGGAGTTGTCCATGTTCTGGTCCAATTACAGCCATGAAGCAAACATCAGGTCGTAAGGTCTGTGACGTTTTTGCGGGAAGACTGTTCTAAGCAGGGAAAAATCAACCAATACACTGACGTATGTACATTTTTGGGTAACACGCATATAAAAATATCTGCTCTTATGTCCGTTACACCCTGTATTTTTTTCGTGAAGTGCCTGTAGCATTATGAGCTTCACTGGCATGTGTTTAGTAACGGATAACGCTCTGCATTGTGTTGACGAGTGAATTCTGTGATATCAGCTGCATTACAGCTAGCTCCAAAACTGTTTGCATATCTAACTACTTCTAATGCTATTATGTAAGTATAACACATTTTCAATTGCAGAATAAAAGAATCTTCCACATCCCGTGAATCTGGAGATACTGTGGAAGAGATTGAATTTAGAAAGATATAATACACGTTTGTGCGTTAAATAATATTCCTTTGATTTCTTTGAACCGACGTTTTGTTTAGTTTTCTCTCACTTTTCATAAGTGATGGTGATACTGCTAACACTTCCTTCTCTATCTCATTAGACATTAATGGAAGTTCAGCTGTGTAGGGATGAAGTCAAGAATTAACTGCAGACTTGTTTAAAAAAACCATCCAGACGGTCACCTTTGGTTATTGGATGCCACAGAAAACCTAAGGGACCGATGACCGTAGCAGTCTGGTCCCTTTAATCCCACAAACCAACCAACCAACCTAAAATAAGAATGCTGGGCTGGTATTAACTCCCCTCGAATACGTATCCATTGGTGTAATCTCTCTCTGTGTCACTTGGCCTGTTTAAAGAGGGTAGCTGCATTGTGTGTGTGTGTGTGTGTGTGTGTGTGTGTGTGTGTGTGTATGTTTGTGTGTGTGTGTGTGTATATGAAGGAGAGAGAGAGAGAGAGAGAGAGAGAAAGAGATGGGGTGGGGAGGGAGTAAGGGAGGAAATGCGGATGTGTGACGGAAAATCTGTAAAAGAAAATTGTTGTAAGCTAATGTGTTCCAAGATCTCCGAAACCAAAATCGTGTGTATCTATGTCGTTCTGTGAGAAAATATGTAATACTCAACATACACTTGGACTGTTCTGAAATGTTTTATATGTGATTTGTAGCTCTATGTATTTTACAGAGATATTATTCAGAAATGGGTACAAAGAGCAAAAGAAGTAACTCTCGTTAATATCACCTAGTCTATTGCTTGACAAATGTATAACCTGCAGCTGAATGTGGTAGCGATTTCAGGACAATATCCTGAGAATAGAAGGTGAGAAAGATATACATGGCAGCTGTTACTGATTCCACCCTTACTGAAAAACCTTTAGCTTGAAAAGGGAACTATCGAACCAACACTTGATCACTCATCTCAACGAAGGTTAAGGAAATGATTTGTTGCCAGTGATGTATATTATTAAACAAACTGTATTGCACAATAAAACACAAATACTCCACGCGTTGCAATGTTCCTTTCCGAGGCTGAGCAGTAAATGAGGCTGTTAATTACATATTAAAAAATTCCTGGCGCATGAGCAACGTCACCGTGCAACATATTGCAGTTTAACACCCCATCGAAGCGTTCTCTCACCGGCGCATTAGATATTAAATAGTCACGTAGGAGACACTGTATTAAAAGCGCACGAAATTTGCAGAGTATGAAACCAGCACTCGACAGTTACCGTTCACGAAGGTATTCTTATTACGATCACGAATATTTTGAAACGTAAAATGTCTTTCAGAGAAACTTATAGGAATGTATGGTCTGCTTGAGGTCCGTTAACGTCCATTAGAAGAGTGTCTTTCGTACTTCACTAATGGCTTCTACAAAAAGCTGCGCTCCGCGCTGAGAATAATTAATGAGAAATAGAAATCTCTAGTTGAATGTCTTTGTCAGCTATGAAAGAAGATCGGAACTAAAATTTTCAGCAGTTTCGTAACTGGTATTTAACGGCTGGCTTAGTTTTCAGAAACTAAGGACATGGGCGTGACAGATTGATTGGACTACAAAATAGAAACGAAACTCAAAACAGAAGTACATTACAGTCTGTTTCTTCTATCTACTGTTATTGTTACTTTCAGGAAACGAACGGTAACATCATAATTAAAATGTTTCGTTGTACCGGAAACGACGACAAGAAACTCCTCAGTGATATTCGAAATAAGAAAAACAGTTGAGACAGTTCATCTAAACTGCTGCTCTGTTTTTAAACGATCATCATCTTCATAAATATCACCTTCAACACTTTCCAGATCCAGACTGGCTCTGTTTGGAATAGAAGTGTCACCATCAACTCCTGTTTTTCCATCACCTTTCTGTGTTGCCTCTGGTCTAGTCCTCGTCTCTTGTTTCAACACACTACTGCGCGCCTTTCAGCCATCTATCCCTCGGCCTTCCTCTTGGTCGTTTCTTTCGCATCTCCATTTCGTGTGTCTTCTCGGAAATCCTCTTGTGTTCCATTATTTTTAAGTGCCCACACCATCTTAGTCTTGATGTTTCTATCCTTCTCTGCGAGGCTCCCTCGTTCATCATTTCCCTTATCCTTTCGTTCCTCATCCTGTTTCTTCTTGTTACTCCTTTCCTACGTCTGATGAACTTCATTTCCCATGCCTGCAATCTGCTTACATCTCTTTTCTTCATTACCCAAGTTTCAGATGCGTAGGTCAGAACTGGGATGTTTTAACTTGTATATATTACTCATTTGCTGTTTTCGGTAGGAAGTCTTCGTTCCAAACAGGGCTCCTAACACTTCACAGGACTGCCTCTGCCTGTCTGCCACGTTCACTGATCTCTTCCTCATTTCTTCCTTTTTCCTCGGCCGGCCGCGGTGGCCGTGCGGTTCTAGGCGCTGCAGTCCGGAACCGCAGGACTGCTACGGTCGCAGGTTCGAATCCTTCCTCGGGCATGGATGTGTGTGATGTCCTTAGGATAGTTAGGTTTAAGTAGTTCTAAGTTCTAGGGGACTGATGACCTAAGATGTTAAGTCCCATAGTGCTCAGAGCCATTTGAACCATTTGAACCATTCTCCTCTATCGAGCAGTCTCCTTAGTTGTAACCGGGAGCTCACATTTGTTTGCATATGAACGTATAATTAATTTCAGTTTAACACACTGTGCGAAAAAGGGAAATGGAACATTTCTGATTTCATCATAATATTGCTCTACCTATTAGAAACAGCAATCAGAGAGTGTTGGTTAAGTGACCTGCACGCTACACGAAGCAGCTACCAAGCTTTCTCGCAGCTGAAAGAGCGATTGTGTTATTTACGCATTGGAGCTTTAGATACGGAAAATGTCACTGTGAGATATCGTTTATTACATGGAAGGCTGTTGGGCAATTTCGTGCGACCCGATTCTCAGTTTCTCCTCGCATTTTACTCTTCTTCTCCTAACTTGTATTCCTTGTGTTTCAGTTTCTTCCTTTTTTCTAGACAGTTTATCTTTCATCACACATCTTTCGTGCTGCCATATGTATATTTTCGTCACTGTTTTAACTTGCTATTCCTTTCGCTACTGATGTTACACTTGTTAGGTTATACTTTTGCAAATTAACGTTATTAATATCAGCCTTACATTTTGGAAAAAGTTGTTATAACATAAGTCAATGAATTATTTGTGATATTTCATAGAATAGAATTACAAAGTGTCTGTATGTTTATATATACAGGGTGGACCATTGATAGTGACCGGGCCAAATATCTCACGAAATATGCGTCAAACGAAAAAACTGCAACTAACGAAACTTGTCTAGCTTGAAGGGAGAAACCAGATGGCGCTATGGTTGGCCCGCTAGATGGCGCTGCCATTGGTTAAACGGATATCAGCACAGTTTTTTTTAAATAGGAACCCCCATTTTTATTACATTTTCGTGTAGTACGTAAAGAAATATGAATGTTTTAGTTGGACCACTTTTTCCACTTTGTGATAGATGGCGCTGTAATAGTCACAAACGTATAAGTACGTGGTATCACGTAACATTCCGCCAGTGCGGACGGTATTTGCTTCGTGATGCATTACCCGTGTTAAAATGGACCGTTTACCAATTGCGGTAAAGGTCGATATCATGTTGATGTATGGATATTGTGATCAAAATGCCCAACGGGCGTGTGCTATGTATGCTGCTCGGTATCCTGGACGACACCATCCAAGTGTCCGGACCGTTCGCCGGATAGTTACGTTATTTAAGGAAACAGGAAGTGTTCAGCCACATGTGAAACGTCAGTCACGACCTGCAACAAATGATGATGCCCAAGCAGGTGTTTTAGCGGCTGTCGCGGCTAATCCGCACATTAATAGCAGACAAATTGCGCGAGAATCGGGAATCCCAAAAACGTCGGTGTTGAGAATGCTACATCAACATCGACTGCACACGTACAATATTTCTATGCACCAGGAATTGCATGGCGAAGACTTTGAACGTCGTGCACAATTCTGCCACTGGGCACAAGAGAAATTACGGGACGATGACAGATTTTTTGCACGCGTTCTATTTAGCGACGAAGCGTCATTCACCAACAGCGATAACGTAAACCGGCATAATACGCACAATGGGCAACGGCAACGGGCAACGGTCAACGGAAAATCCACGATGGCTGCGACAAGTGGAACATCAGCGACCTTGGCGGGTTAATGTATGGTGCGGCATTATGGGAGAAAGGGTAATTGGCCTCCATTTTATCGATGACAATCTAAATTGTGCAATGTATGCTGATTTACTACGTAATGTTCTACCGTTGTTACTACAATATGTTTCACTGCATGACAGAATGACGATGTACTTCCATCATGACGGATGTCCGGCATATAACTCGCGTGCGGTTGAAACGGTATTGACTAGCATATTGCATGACAGGTGCATTGGTCGTCAAAGCACCATACCATGACCCGCACGTTCACGAGATCTGACGTCCCCGGATTTCTTTCTGTGGGGAAAGTTGAAGGATATTTGCTATCGTGATCCACCGACAACGCCTGACAACATGCGGCAGCGCATTGTCAATGCATGTACGAACATTACGGAAGGCGTACTACTCGCTGTTGAGAGGAATGTCGTTACACGTATTGCCAAATGCATTTAGGTTGGCGAATATCATTTTGAGCATTTATTGCATTAATGTGGTATTTACAGGTAATCACGATGTAACAGCATGCGTTCTCAGAAATGGTAAGTTCACCAAGGTACATGTATCACATTGGAACAACCGTAATAAAATGTTCAAACGTACCTACGTTATGTATTTTAATTTAAAAAACATACCTGTTACCAACTGTTCGTCTAAAATTGTGAGCCACATGTTTGTGACTATTACAGCGCCATCTATCACAAAGCGAAAAAAGTGGTCCAACTAAAACATTCGTATTTCTTTAAGTACTACACGAATATGTAATAAAAATGGGGTTTACTATTTTAAAAAACGCAGTTGATATCCGTTTGACCTATGGCAGCCCCATCTAGCGGGCCAACCATAGCGTCATCTGGTTTCCCCCTTCAAGCTACACAAGTTTCGTTCTTTGTAGTTTTTTCGTTTGGTACTTATTTCGTGAGATATTTGGCCCGGTCACGATCAATGCATCACCCTGTAATGATCTTTATTGTAAGATATGAACAGAACGTAACAGAGGTTTTACCTGATATGTTACAATAATAACATTACCAACAATGGAATGCTAAGAGGTAGGCCAGGTGGTTATGGAGGCCATTCTGTTAGATCATAGAGCGCCCCACTCCCCTCCGCTGCAAAATCTGTACAAGCAAGTCTGGAAAATGTTGTACTTTCCGACATGGAACAGAAGTTTAGACTCTCGCAATACTGTACTCGTGGAAAAAAAATGAAGGCGAAGAGATGAAGAGGGGTGTTCAGCGGACCCTTTAACGAAACATTACCAAAAATGTGCTTCATTGGCATTGACGTCATCCAGAAGAATTCTGGGACGTTACCATCCTTTTTGTAGCTTTGACGCCGGCCGAAGTGGCCGTGCGGTTAAAGGCGCTGCAGTCTGGAACCGCAAGACCGCTACGGTCGCAGGTTCGAATCCTGCCTTGGGCATGGATGTTTGTGATGTCCTTAGGTTAGTTAGGTTTAACTAATTCTAAGTTCTAGGGGACTAATGACCTCAGCAGTTGAGTCCCATAGTGCTCAGAGCCATTTGAAACATTTTTTTTGTAGCTTCGACCTACTGTACTCCCTAACAGGAGAAATATTTCACCATGTCCTCCATCTCATTGCGCGTCTCCATTTAAAGGGGATGACATAGACTGTTTTGTTGGCCAACTAATAACACACGACAAAAAATCAACAGATAATAAAGCGAGGCGGCGCAAGACATTGGACTCGCGTTTGGTTTGAACGAAGTTCATGTCGCTTCATGGTTTCTAGGATTTAGGTATTCTGTGATTTTCCTGAATCACTTAAGACGAATGTTACGATGGCGCCCTTGAGGAAGAAACAATGCGAGTGTATACTCTATTTCTAATGCCATTGTTGCCGACAGTACGTTAAAGTTTAAGTCTTCTTTTCGGCCTTCCTTCTAGAATTACCCTGATTACGGGTAGTCCAGCCCATTGGAAAGATTTGCCGTTTATGTAGTGTAAGAAATCGACCCTGTACGATAGCCTCAGGAACTCACTTGGAAATGATGGAATGTTAGAGTTTTTTATCTAGTCAACGATCGATTAATATGAACATAGCGCAAATTCAGGAAAGATACGTATGGGGTAGAAATCTACCATGGCCATGCATGAGTAGCCGCAGTGGAATTTGGCTCAAGAGCCTTAACTACGGAAATCCGAACGGAGATTTCTCCCAAACAGAAATCCGACGAGCTACTTTATTTTACAGGTCCGTCCTGCTCACACAAACTTTTACGCTTCACTATTACCGATTTCGGCTACTGCCATCTCCAGATGGCTACTCGAGGAAATAGAGTTTTATGTACACAGAAAACGGCAACCGGAATTACTGCTGAATGAACGCAATGAGTTTAACCTGAACGATTATTTTGATGCATTCAGAAATCTACAAGTTTGAGCGCCGCTGGAGCTTGGTGTGCGGTCTGCGCGCCAGCGGCCAGCGACGAGGCGTCAGGGCCTTCCTCCGCAGGAAAACAAGGACGTCATACAGAGAAGCCACTCCGGGTGTATTATCGACTGTCGACTTTTTAATTAATAGTCACTTTTTCGTTTATTAGCTTACACTTACGGTTGCGGTTTAATTGTTTTGTCATGCTCGAAGATTTCGTTTTATAGATTTACGGTAGTAATAATGGGGAGCTCCTAGCCTGGCAAAGTAAAACATACAATTGTGTAAAAGACAGTATAAAAAGTTTAAAAATAAAATTCCACTACTGGCCATTAAAACTGCTACACCACGAATATGATGTGCTACAGACGCGAGATTTAACCGACAGGAAGAAGATGCTGTGATATGCAAATGATTAGCTTTTCACAGCATTCACACAAGGTTGGCGCCTGTGGCGACACCTACAACGTGCTGACATGAGGAAAGTTTCCAACCGATTTCTCATACACAAACGACAGTTCACCAGCGTTGCCAGGTGAAACATTGTTGTGATGCCTCGTGTAAGGAGGAGAAATGGGTACCATCACGTTTCCGACTTTGATAAAGGTCGGATTGTAGCATATCGCGATTGCGGTTTATGGTATCGCGACATTGCTGCTCGCGTTGATCCAGATCCAATGACTGTTAGCAGAATATAGAATCGGTGGGTTCAGGAGGGTAATACGGGACGCCGTGCTGGATCCCAACGGCTTCGTATCACTAGCAGTCGAGATGACAGGCATCTTATCCGCATGGCTTTAACGGATCGTGCAGCCACGTCTCGATCCCTGAGTCAACAGGCGGGGACGTTTGCAAGGCAACAACCATCTGCATGAACAGTTCGACGACGTTTGCAGCAGCATGGACTATCAGCTCGGAGACCATGGCTGCGGTTACCCTTGACGCTGCATCACAGACAGGAGCGCCTGCGATGGTGTACTCAACGACGAACCTGGGTGCACGAATGGCAAAACGTCATATTTTCGGATGAATCCAGGTTGTGTTTACAGCATCATGATGTTTGGCGACATCGCGGTGAACGCACATTGGAAGCGTGTATTCGTATTCGCCATACTGGCGTATCACCCGGCGTGATGGTATGGGGTGTCATTGGTTACACGTCTCGGTCACCTCTTGTTCGCATTGACGGCACATTGAACAGTGGACATTACATTTCAGATGTGTTACGACCCGTGTCTATACCCTTCATTCGATCCCAGCGAAACCCTACATTTCAGCAGGATAATGCACGACCGTATGTTGCAGGTCCTGTACGGGCCTTTCTGGATACAGAAAATGTTCGACTGCTGGCCTGGCCAGCACATTCTCCAGATCTCTCACCAATTGAAAACGTCTGGTCAATGGTGTCCGAGCAACTGGCTCGTCACAATACGCCAGTCACTACTCTTGACGAACTGTGGTATCGTGTCGAAGTTCCATGGGCAGCTGTACCTGTACACGCCATCCAACCTCTATTTGACTCAATGTCCAGGCGTATCAAGGCCTTTATTACGGCCAGAGGTGGTTGTTCTGGGTGCTGATTTCTCAGGATCTATGCATCCAAATTGCGTGAAAATATAATCACATATCAGTTCTAGTATGATATATTTGTCCAATGGATACCCATTTATCATCTGGATTTCTACTTGGTGTAGCAATTTTAATGACCTGTAGTGTATATTTGTACAATGAATGCCCATTTCTCATCTGCATTTCTTCTTGGTGTAGCAATTTTAATGGCCAGTAGTGTATTTCCACTTTTTATGTGGATTTTAAGTATGGATCTAATTCCAGGTATTGCATGTCAGTACATGTTTTATTGTCAGACGCTCATTTTGCCACGTGAAGCAATTTTAATTAATGACTACGCTTACTGCATTTTAACTGTTAAATTTGCAGCACTGGTTCCTCATCTGCCCTAGCTGTAGCGCCTTCTGCTGACCTCAGTTATTTGTATAAACACCAGACGCATCCTTATCGTCACTTACTCTGTACCTACATGTATAATTTGACGATAATACCTACATCAGAATATTTTATGGTATGTATGTCTGGTATACATGACTATTAATCGTGTAAATACTTTTTATTTTTCTTATGTAGCACCAGTCTCTTATAGATTTAGCATCAGCAAATTAAACTTAGTTAGTTACACCTTGTTTTCGTTTTTTAACAGGTCTGAAAATGGCAATAGCCGAAATCGGCAGTAGTGAAGCGTAAAAGCATCTTTGATTAAGACGGAGCTGTGAAATAAGATGCCACAATATGATGACAAACTCATTTTCAGACTTGATACACGACGAGCTAATCATTATGCGAACTGGAGACATTTGAAGCTTCAGAACAATTTTAAGACTATTTTATTAGACAAGTACTTCGAAAGATATTTCACACCATAATGAGTCGTCTAGCGTCTGTCCAATATTGATTCCGAATTTGATGACTCTGAGCAGCCGCAGTAACGGTGAAAGCGTAACTGGGCTGTCCCCATTTCTCAGTTGAATCATCATAATAATATCTAAGTTGCAGAAGACTATAGATTAGATTAGGGAATAAGACCGATGATTGGTCGTGGAGAGTATCTGGGAATAAGAGGGCTTTAAGAACAAGACCAGATGAAACCAACGTGAGTCTAATGGCGCAGTCACAAGCTAACCTGCTATAAGTACTGAGTGTTGTTAATGTTTCTAGGAACGATCCTGCATAGAACCATGAGTTGGTCGTAGAGGGCAAACATTTGGTATCAAAAATCGTTTTGGTAATTTTCGTCGAACAAAATTATTCAACTTATAGTGTAGGATCTGGAATGCACAGGAAGATGGTTGAATAATTTTATTTCATGTAATTCTAGCTCCTCTATTCAGTTACCAATGAGTTTGTGTTTCCGTAAAAATAACCCTTAGTCCTGTCCCGCGGCCTGTCTCTAGTTGATGGTTGTGTCACGTACGAAGCTAAATATTATTTTTTATTGTTACTAGACTTTCCCATAATATTTATCGTGATAAACGTCATTAAGTTAAGCAAGGATGACTGGATGAATAAATTTCATTTTAGACTCAGTCAGGTCATCAGAGCCAATTTCTTTTTGAAAGTGAATACCATTAAAATGTAACACACTCATTTACTCTCTTACGATGTTCGTTGTCAGCAATTAATCGTAGTTTGAAAACAACAGTTATAGTAATAGAAGGAGGAATCATTTACACTGTGCTTCACTCAGCCAGTGTGTGTAAGGAATTTAATAGATCTACATCTACATCCATACTCCGCAAACCACCTGACGGTGGCACAAACTTAAATTTTTACGAAGACTCAGACGGTGTTCAGGAAAGATAGATTAGGCAGAATTGGTGGTGGAGTGTTTGTGTCTGTCGGTAGTGGTTTATCTTGTAGTGAAGTCGAAGTGGATACTACGTGCGAATTGGTATGGGTGGAGGTTATACTTAACAGCCGAACTAAGTTAATAATTGGCTCCTTCTACCGACCCCCAGGCTCCGATGATGTAGTTGCTGAACAGTTCAGAGAAAATTTGGGTCTCGTAACAAATAAATACCCCACTCATACGGTTATAGTTGGTGGGGACTTCAAACTTCCCTCGATATGTTGGGAAAAATACTTGTTCAAAACCGGTGGTAGGCAGAAAACATCTTCCGAGATTGTCCTAAATCCTTTCTCCGAAAATTATTTCCAGCAGTTAGTCCACGAACCCACGCGAATTGTAAATGGTTGCGAAAACACGCTTGACCTCTTAGCCACAAACAGTCCAGAGCTAATAGAGAGCATCATGACTGATACATGGATTAGTGATCACAAGGTCGTTATAGCTAGGCTCAATACCGTTTCTTCCAAACCCACCAGAAACAAACGCAAAATAATTTTATTTAAAAAAGCGGATAAAGTGTCACTAGAAGCCTTCCTAAGAGACAATCTCCATTCCTTCCGAACTGACTATGCAAATGTAGACGAGATGTGGCTCAAATTCAAAGATATAGTAGCAACAGCAATTGAGAGATTCATACCTCATAAATTGGTAAGAGATGGAACTGATCCCCCATGCTACAAAAAACAGGTTGTAACGTCCACGCACGGGCGTACGTTAACTCTTTAAAGCCTGTAGTATGATAAGTTGACGGGCTTCACCTTATAGGAAAGGATTTTAGTAAATATGTTGACCGCGTGTACCTGCATGGAAGCAAAACCGGACTTATACCCAGTCAGTAACAACAATGATACGTCAAGCAAGTATAAGTGCAACTACACGTTAGGACGGGTAAGAAACATACACCGCAGATGTTACAAATGGTTAATAATACGGTCGCCAGCCTAATTAGGCATTGAGTGAGTTTTTCCCTTGTACAAGTGGATGTACGTACAAGCATAACCACACGTAGTAATACTGTATTATATGGTGAATTTTAGAACCAGAAAAATCTACTGAATTAAGATTTTCCCCTTCTGCACTAATTTGAACAAGTTATAAATACACAACATTACACTACAATGATTACTACGAACTGCGTTTTGTCTATTGATCCGACTGAAATCGGACATAGGTCACCCTAGAAATAGCACTCTTGATACACACACATACAACGTCAATTTTAATAATGGTAAAACACTGATAAATTTAGGTTTTATATTGACTTTAACTTTGCTGGTCAAATCAGTTCAGTCACTTCAGAATTTAAATGAATAGAAAAGAAAAGAGTGAACGAGGGGGGGGGGGGGGGGGGGGCCTGAAACTGTTATGATCACGGTGTTGAAACCATTAACTATTGGAAACATTAAATACTCAAGATTTACAAAATATGAATTATTACTCTTATTGTCCAATTACTTCCTCATTTAACTACCATTATTTTTGTCTCAAATTAATTAAGCTTCCTTACTAAGCCAATTCCAAAATTATCTTAGTACTTTGTCAGACCTTTGCTCTTTACTTATATTTTCATTAACCATAAAGCTCCTTAAAATTCATTCTAGCATAAATAGGTCTGCAGGTAATTCTTATTAACATAAACTTTAAATCTTCATTTCGGGACACTCGGATTGCACAACATGTGGAAAGGACCCTGTCTAGGTTAGTGATGAGGATAATTCATTGATAGGACAAATCTGGTAAAAGTTAAGTTATTATTGAACAGTCAGGAACAAAATTAACACTGGTCCACCCGAATACAATTCTAAAGATTCAACCTGTGCGAGTCGATGCGGCGGTTGGCGGGCGGCGAGATGGCGAGGCGTACAGCACACATACAATTACAGCTATGGCTCTTGCTGTATCGGCACTTTGCTTCTTCTTAGCGTCGCAATCCTATTCAATCCAGTGCCTATAGAATATAGCCATGCTGTATAGTCGTCGGAAACGGTACATCCGAGGCTTAATGAAACCACTTTTTCCAGGATAGCCTCCTCGATCCGGAACGTGTTCCTCAGACCGATGCCCAACTCCGACTATATTACTGCTGAGCCCGTTATGCCGTGCCGCGCCCGTGTGCATTTTCCCGCGCTCGCCTGCCATCCACCTTTTACCGCTCCCCTACAGATAGGGTATTCACCAAAGGTTTTACATTCCACATATCCTAATACATTGCCTACGCATGGACCAGGCGCACAATTACAATTTCAAACATGTTACAATAGATTCAACAGGGGTTACACTTCAATTTTGTTATAGCATTGCTTGAAATCTGACATAAATATTAATATTCACATCTAAAGTTGCTTACATTTTCTTTCACATAATGACACGAAAAGAAAAAGAAATGAAATCAAAACATTGCTTACACTAATTTATCAAAAATCCGAAGAAAAAATTATTATATGTACAGTAGTTGTTGTTACACATGCCCCTGTTTCCAGAAAATTTCACGAAGTATAAATTTTATGGGAACACTTAATTTTACATTTATACAGTTGTTCTGAATCTTTATGTGAATGTCCAAAAAAATTTATACCACATACTTCCTTTCACTCACATTATATAGGTCTATATTATTTAACATATCAAGAACATTTACTTGTCATTTACTTAAGTGTTTTTTTTTTTTTTTTTTTTTTTTTTTTTTTTTTGCACAGTCCAACCTCCCATCACAACATTATTAAAATAGCAAATTACTCATTTTTACTAAATTTTTCAAAGAAATAATTTCAGAATCTGGAACACAACCACTTAACTATAATAGCAAACACAAATATTTATATACACTATAAGACAATTCGTTGCCACTTGCATTGAATGGCAGTCCATTTCCTTACTTACTAAAAAAACAAACACACACAATAATATTCAGAAAATTTACTACACATATTTGCTGCCTATTATTCAGATTTGGGCAGTCCTTTTCACGTCATATTGTCACATCTCCTGTATCACACTTACAATTCTCCATTGATTATTTATCTGCCCTCATTGGTGTTTGGCAGTCCTTTATATTATGACTCATATACTGTCCACTTTGATTTTTGGCATTTACCCTTTCCTTTTCAGTCCTTTTCTCCATACATTCTTACATTTATAGTCCATTTGGTAATCTGAAACTCGCATAACTACGTTAGCACACTGTCAGTGGTATACATACATTTACAAAGATTAGTTACATTTTGAATAAAATAGTTTCAGCATAGGGTACAGCACATTTACTGCAATTTGCTTTCTGAGTATCCTTATGTCACTCATTTCTAGGAACATACAGTTTCAGGTCCACAACATTTCTTACACCTAAAGGTCTTTTGGATTTTGGGTAGGTCAGGTAGTAAGCATTATCGTGTGGAATGTTCTGTATTATATATGGTCCCTTATAAATATATTTAAATTTGGAAATTTCATGGTTCAGTTCACTAGACTTTTGGTGGGTTTTTAAAAGAACATAATCCCCAATTTTAAATTTTGAAACTTTCAGATTTTTATCGTGTCTTTTTGATCTAGATTCTGCTTTTTGCTTTGCCCCTTTTCTGACTAATTCTTTCTTTTGACTCAACCCCAAGCTTGTTCAAGGTGGAAACTCTAGTTTTTCCTCAATTACACTTTTACTTCTGCTGCCTAACAAAATTTCTTCCGGTGGGAATCCAGTAGATTCATGATGTAAGGTGTTCATGACAGTCTCAAAGTCCGCTATAAACTTGCCCCAGGCCCTATGGTTATGACTGCAGTACGTTCTACATAATCTTCCGATTTCTCGCATGTACCTTTCAACCGGGTTGCTAGCAGGATGATAGGCTGCGATATATTTAACCTCTACTTCATTTTGCTCCATCCCTTCTTTCCAAATTTTGGATATGAACTGGGAACCATTGTCAGATAGTACTGCCTTGGGTTTGCCAATGGTTCTGAAGTATTCAACCATCCTACTAAATACAGCTTTTGCTGTTGCTTTTTTCAAGGGGTATAATTTCACAAACTTTGAGAATACTTCCAAAATTACTAAAATATATGCACAATTTCCCGAAGTCTTTGGGAGGGGACCATATAAATCTACCGATAATAATTCTAGGATGTCTTCAGGTAATGTACTTTGCACTGGACCTCTATTAGTTCTGTTCAGTATTTTGGCCCTTTGACAGACATCGCACGACTTAATTCGTTCCTTTACCTTCCTACTGACACTACCAGCAATCACTACTACATTATTCAATTTGTCCAAACACTTCTTTGGCCCACTATGCCCCAATGCTAAATGAAAATAGTCTATGACCTCGGTATCACACTGGTGTGGCCAACATACTCTCCATTCCTCAGTGACTAAATCTTTCCTCCTATATAAAATGCCTTTAAAGATTTTGTAATACTTCTTAATTTGAGGATACTGCACACTGTCAAAATTAACCTTTACAGATTTCCACGTCGGATCCTCATTTTGATGGTATCTCATATTTTTACATATTTGTTCAATTTTCCTTTTTCCTGAAACCTCTTTCATATACCTTATCTGAAAAGTACCCTCTTCACCATTTTCATTGGGCACTTCACTCATACCATTAGGCAATCGAGATAACGTGTCTGCCACATAATTCTCAGTACCCTTAACATAGCAAATCTCGTAATCAAATTGTTGCAGGTACAAAGCCCAACGAGTTAGCCTGCCATTAAGTAAACGACAATCTTTAAGAAAAGTTAAAGCTTTGTGGTCAGTATGTATGATGAGTTTATGGCCCCACAGATAATTTCTGAATTTCTTTAGCCCCCATATAATGGCTAAAGCTTCCTTATCCGATATAGTGTAGTTTCTCTCGTATTTTGTTAGAGTTCTACTTGCAAACGCGATAGTCCTGTGTTCGATTTCTTTACCATCACAGATTTCTTGGAAAATTTCTATGCCAATTCCATAAGCACTGCTGTCAGTACTCATATGGAAAGGATTTGACAGTATGGGGTGATGCAAAATATTGTCATTCAAAAGTTCGCTTTTTAATTTTTCGAAATCTCTCATACACCCTTCAGTCCACACAAAAGCACTATTTTTCTTAAGTAGATTATTCAAATGAGGACTATTAAAAACTTGCCCCTTGGCGAATTTTCTATAGAACCCACATAAACCCAAAAAGGCTTTCAGCTGTTTTCTATTTCTAGGAGCTGGACACTCTGGTATTGCACTTAACTTTTCCGGGTCCTTGCTAATACCGGTCGTAGTAATAATGTGCCCCAGAAACTTTATCTCCGATTTCACAAATTCACATTTCTTCCACTTAAGCGTCATTCCACCTGCTTGTAGAGCAACGAAAACTTTATGCAATAATTCACAATGCTCTTGCCATTCTTCTGTAGCAATTAGTAAATCATCTACATAAATGGTTAGCCGGGAACTCAGTTCTCTCCCTAATACAAAGTCCAGTGCCCTAATAAATACTGCCACAGAAGTGCTAAGCCCAAATGGCACTACTTTATACTGATAGCACTTCCCGGCAAATAGAAAAGCGGTATATTTACGGGATTCTTTACTTAATGGGAATTGCCAGTATCCGGCGGTCATGTCCAGACTGGTTAAATACTTCACGTTATAAAATTTTTGGAGCATTTCGTCCAGATTTTCAGGTCTGTCTTTTTCCTTCTTTACAATTTTGTTCAAAGTCCTGGCGTCGATAACTACTCTCACTCCCCCATCCCTTTTGTTCACGATGATAAGGGGACTATTATATTCGCTGCTACTCCGTTCGATTACACACCATTCTATCATTTTATCTATTTCCACTTGAACAGCCTGCTTCTTTGATATGGGTATCGAAAACGGTCTTACAAAGAAAGGTTTATGCTCTATTGTCTCAATTTGGTATTCAAAGTTCTTAACTAGGCCAGGTTTGTCCGAAAATACGGTGCTGTTACTATCTAAAATACCAAGCAATTTTGTTTTCTGTTCGGGAGATATTCCCTTCAAATTTTCCACCATTTCTTTAAAATCATACCCCTGCTTGTCACTCTCATTTATTAACCTCTGGACATGGTACACCTCATACTTGTTTGTCAAACCATCATTCCCTTGGTCAATCTTCAACAATAAAGAATCAATTTCTGAATCGAACACCTTCTCCTATTCCTCAAATTTTACTTCTAAATTCCTAGATGTACTATCAGTTTTGATCACTTCCTGGCTACAATCAATAATAACCTTTTCTTTATCCAACCAATCTATTCCCAGAATCATTTCAGTACTCAAGTCTGGCACAACCAAAAATTCGTGTTCAAATGTTTGTCCTTTTATGCTAAATTCAACCAAAATCTGGTTCTTTACCGGCTTGCTAGTCTTGCCCATAGCACCAACAATTTTTACACCCGTCACTGACATAATTACTAGTCCAGGCTTATCACAAATGTGTTCGAAAAACGACTGGGAGATTGCGCTTATCTGAGATCCGGTATCAAGAAGTACTTGCAATGTCACATTATAAATTTCAACTGGTATTACAGTTTGTTTCACCGTCGAATGTTTTTCATTGTTGTGATCTTCCCTAAGCAAATCCGGGTCGACGATAACATCGTCCCAAGATAATGCTTTTAACATTCACCTCACCTATATCTGGCGGTTTCTTTGGTTCCGGGAGTTCAAAGTCATTAATTACTTGAACTCTTTGTGAAATAGACCCTGAGTCGTCAGGTGGCTCTTTCTTTCTTTGTTCAGTCTCAACATCTGCATTTTGTTTTGAAACTACTTCATCATTAGGTACAATATCGCCATTAGCTGTATTTCCATTATTTCCAATATTACCGAAATATTCGTCATCTGAACTATCGTCAGAATCCGACCATTCTGGATCGCTTTCAGGTTCTAACATAAAAGCTTTTCTGAGACAGGCATTAAGTTCTCCCTCTGCATTTTCGTCAGGCTTTAATTTTAATTCAATATCCTCTTTCGGCAAAACGGCCTCATCATCAGCCTTACTTACATCTACAGTTAATTCATATTTCGTGTAATCCTCGTGGACTTCAATTACTTTTAGGTAATCACCTGCCTCTTCCGCACGGTGCCTTTCGGTAGCAGCTTTTACTGTTGGCGGATCATTAACAGAAGTTACTTCCTCGTCAATGCTAAGGATTTCGTCCTCCAATTCCTTTCTATTTTTCACCTTCGTCCTATCGGCAGCACGCGTACTTTGCGCGGCGCTATTTACTCTCTCCTCTTCAAACTCGGGCCACGTCACCTTATCGACGTCCCTACCACCTCCTTTTTCACTAATCAACTTCCTTGCCTCATACTCCTTCTTAAAATCCTCCCACTCACATTGCTTTAGGCCCTTATACAGATCGTCGATCTGCACACACCAATCAGTTACTTCTGCTAGATCATTCTCGCCATTTACTTTTATGCTAACACTGCTAATCGCGCCTCTCTGTGTCTCCACCGTTTCATCTACTATTTCCTTCGCCACGGAATTACCACTCGTAATGTATGCACCAGTACTTACGGCAGTGCTCGTATCTAATTCTGCCGCATTGCTATCGGTTTCTCTCTGAACAGCTGTTTTGCTAGGCTGGGCCGTTGCCCTCTGATGCTCCACTCGCCTGTTAACATGTAGCGCTCTGCGCGGCAACGATGACTCATTTAAGCCCGCACCTGACGCTTGTTTCGCAACAACACGTTGCGTCGTTCCACGCCTGTCTCTAACCTGTCTCATAATATTACTGTCAGTTCGGTAACTTTTCTTAAATCGGGGCCGGTATATATTGTCCGCTTCCGTTTGGCCCGCAACGTTCGCGGAAATCAGTTTCCCGCATCGTTATTATTTTGAGCGGTGTATCCTCTACCGCGACCTAGATAACTTCCTTGGCCTCTGCCTCTGCCTCTTCCTCTCTGCATCATATTGACGTGAAATCCTTCGCCGTCATTTCTCTCGTCGTTATTACGATTATTTCGAAGACCAAAATTTTGATAATTGGCACGACTTTCGCGCCAATGGTCTTCGTCTGCGACCCTTTCGAGAAATGCTTGGAAGCTGCGATGATTGCTTCCCACGTATCTCTTTGAATCTTCTGGAAGCTTTTTATATAGCTCCCAGATAATTTCTGAATCTGATCTTCTACCTCTTAAATGCGTCAATTTCCGGTACCAATATTCGCAGAAATCTCTCAAAGAATTCCTGCCCCTGTTATCATGAAGCTTGGCCATGATAAACTCGCGCCATAAATGATCCTGTTTTTGTTTGGACCAATATTCTTCTGTAAACCTTTGCTTTAATTCTTCGAATGTCATTCGTTCGGTATTCAAATTAATTCCCCAGCGCTTAGCGTCACCTGCTAAGGCGCTAATTACTACGTTTATCTTTTCCTGATCAGATAAGTGTTCAGGAAATATTCTCTCGCAATTTTTGATGAAATCTGACGGATGCCATCCGTTATGTTTCTTGGCGGGATCGAAGCGTTCCTCACCTTCTAACAGCTTCGTAATTGGTGTGCCATTACAGACAACACCAGGTCTATCTTTAATTTTACTCTCAAGATCGAAAATTTTGCCTTGAATTTCCGAAGTATTTTGTTCACATTTTTGTACACATCCGGTAACTTTCTCACCTAAATCTCTTTCAGTGTCTGAAATTGCCTTTTTCAATTGCGAGATTCCGTGTTGACATTCGTTTACGATCTCAGTTTTGAGACTGAAAACTTTTTCGTCTACTTTTGTTTCGACCAGAGGCTCTGACTTTCTCTTGGATGTTGAGAATTTCAACATCAAACGTACTATTAATGTTGTCAATTTCCCCCTGCATCGTACCCATATTCTTATTAATAGTGTCAATTTCAAACTTCATAGTATTTACCACAGAACTTAAACTACCCACTTTTTGTTCTACCTGTTCTATTTGTTTACTAATTTTAATTCCTTGTTCTTCAACCTGTGCTTTAAGCTGACCAACTTGTGTTTTAAATTGCTCGTCAACATGTGTTTTAAGCTGATCATTCTGAGTTTTGAGCTGATTACTTTGTGTTTTGAGCTGCTCTGCAACGTGTGTTTTAAGCTGATCATTCTGAGTTTTGAGCTGCTGATCAACGTGTGTTTTAAGCTGATTATTCTGCCCTGAAATTTGTTTGGTTAATTGTTCAAATAAATCGTTCATGCTTAAAATTTTCACACTGTTTTGTTCTACTGAATCGGTGTATTCTGATCCTACTTCAGAAGTTTCTTTCGGTTCTTTCTTTATCTGTGGTGAATCAAGTATGTCAGTAGATTCATTCACATACCCACTATCATCTACAAAGTCACCCTCTACTTCCTGTTTTATTCCTTGCTGTGTTCGAGGCGATCTCAACCTTTCAATCTGTTCATTAACATGTTCGTGGTATTGTATGTACGCCAATTGTCTTTCGCTAACGCCATCTGTTATCTGGCCGCGTAAACTCCTGCTACTGCCATGCGCCTCTTCCATTACGCTCGGCGCATCTACCCCGTCTACTTTCCTGTCCATACTGAATGTACGCTACACCGCACTACCGTACTTGACGTTCACTGCTATTTACTTTAATGACTATTATTGCAATTCGAGACACTGAACATCCACTGTTCGGTATTCACATTAATTTGTGACCGACAACAACTGGATGTCCTGTCACCGGGAAGCCACTTGCAACGTCCACGCTCGGGCGTACGTTAACTCCTTAAAGCCTGTACTATAAGTTGACGGGCATCACCTTATAGGAAAGGATTTTAGTAAATATGTTGACCGCGTGTACCTGCATGGAAGCAAAACCGGACTTATACCCAGTCAGTAACAACAATGATACGTCAAGCAAGTATAAGTGCAACTACACGTTAGGACGGGTAAGAAACATACACCGCAGATGTTACAAATGGTTAATAATACGGTCGCCAGCCTAATTAGGCATTGAGTGAGTTTTTCCCTTGTACAAGTGGATGTACGTACAAGCATAACCACACGTAGTAATACTGTATTATATGGTGAATTTTAGAACCAGAAAAATCTACTGAACTAAGATTTTCCCTTTCTGCACTAATTTGAACAAGTTATAAATACACAACATTACACTACAATGATTACTACGAACTGCGTTTTGTCTATTGATCCGACTGAAATCGGACATAGGTCACCCTAGAAATAGCACTTTTGATACACACACATACAATGTCAATTTTAATAATGGTAAAACACTGATAAATTTAGGTTTTATATTGACTTTAACTTTGCTGGTCAAATCAGTTCAGTCACTTCAGAATTTAAATGAATAGAAAAGAAAAGAGTGAACGAGGGGGGGGGGGGGGGGGGCCTGAAACTGTTATGATCACGGTGTTGAAACCATTAACTATTGGAAACATTAAATACTCAAGATTTACAAAATATGAATTATTACTCTTATTGTCCAATTACTTCCTCATTTAACTACCATTGTTTTTGTCTCAAATTAATTAAGCTTCCTTACTAAGCCAATTCCAAAATTATCTTAGTACTTTGTCAGACCTTTGCTCTTTACTTATATTTTCATTAACCATAAAGCTCCTTAAAATTCATTCTAGCATAAATAGGTCTGCAGGTAATTCTTATTAACATAAACTTTAAATCTTCATTTCGGGACACTCGGATTGCACAACATGTGGAAAGGACCCTGTCTAGGTTAGTGATGAGGATAATTCATTGATAGGACAAATCTGGTAAAAGTTAAGTTATTATTGAACAGTCAGGAACAAAATTAACACTGGTCCACCCGAATACAATTCTAAAGATTCAACCTGTGCGAGTCGATGCGGCGGTTGGCGGGCGGCGAGATGGCGAGGCGTACAGCACACATACAATTACAGCTATGGCTCTTGCTGTATCGGCACTTTGCTTCTTCTTAGCGTCGCAATCCTATTCAATCCAGTGCCTATAGAATATAGCCATGCTGTATAGTCGTCGGAAACGGTACATCCGAGGCTTAATGAAACCACTTTTTCCAGGATAGCCTCCTCGATCCGGAACGTGTTCCTCAGACCGATGCCCAACTCCGACTATATTACTGCTGAGCCCGTTATGCCGTGCCGCGCCCGTGTGCATTTTCCCGCGCTCGCCTGCCATCCACCTTTTACCGCTCCCCTACAGATAGGGTATTCACCAAAGGTTTTACATTCCACATATCCTAATACATTGCCTACGCATGGACCAGGCGCACAATTACAATTTCAAACATGTTACAATAGATTCAACAGGGGTTACACTTCAATTTTGTTATAGCATTGCTTGAAATCTGACATAAATATTAATATTCACATCTAAAGTTGCTTACATTTTCTTTCACATAATGACACGAAAAGAAAAAGAAATGAAATCAAAACATTGCTTACACTAATTTATCAAAAATCCGAAGAAAAAATTATTATATGTACAGTAGTTGTTGTTACAAGGTCCGAATGCTGTTGCAGAGGCAACGGAAAAAGCGTGCGAAGTTCTAAAGAACGCGAAATCCCGAAGATTGGCTAAAATTTACAGACGCGCGAAATTTGGCACGGACTTCAATGCGAGATGCCTTTAATAGGTTCCACAACGATACATTGTCTCGAAATTTGGTAGAAAATCCGAAGAAATTCTGGTCGTATGTAAAGTACACAAGCGGCAAGACGCAGTCAATACCTTCGCTGCGCAGTGCCGATGGTACTGTTACCGACGACTGTGCCGCTAAAGCGGAGTTATTGAACGCAGTTTTCCGAAATTCCTTCACCAGGGAAGACGAATGGAATATTCCAGAATTTGAAATACGAACAGCTGCTAGCATGAGTTTCTTAGAAGTAGATACCTTAGGGATTGCGAAGCAACTCAAATCGGTTGATACGGGCAAGTCTTCAGGTCCAGATTGTATACCGATTAGGTTCCTTTCACATTACGCTGATACAATAGCTCCCTACTTAGCAATCATATACAACCGCTCGCTCACCGATAGATCTGTACCTACAGATTGGAAAATTGCGCAGGTCGCACCAATGTTTAAGAAAGGTAGTAGGAGTAATCCATCGAACTACAGACCTATATCATTAACGTCGGTTTGCAGTAGGGTTTTGGAGCATATACTGTATTCAAACATTATGAATCACCTCGAAGGGAACGATCTATTGATACGTAATCAGCGTGGTTTCAGAAAACATCGCTCTTGTGCAACGCAACTAGCTCTTTATTCGCATGAAGTAATGGCCGCTATCGCCAGGGGATCTCAAGTTGATTCCGTATTTCTAGATTTCCGGAAACCTTTTGACACCGTTCCTCACAAGCGACTTCTAATCAAGCTGCGGGCCTATGGGGTATCGTCTCAGTTGTGCGACTGGATTCGTGATGTCCTGTCAGGAGGGTCGCAGTTCGTAGTAATAGACGGCAAATCATCGAGTAAAACTGAAGTGATAACAGGTGTTCCCCAGGGAAGCGTCCTGGGACCTCTGCTGTTCCTGACCTGTGTAAATGATCTGGGTGACAATCTGAGCAGTTCTCTTAGGTTGTTCGCAGATGATGCTGTAATTTACCGTCTAGCAAGGTCATCCGAAGACCAGTATCAGTTGCAAAGCGATTTAGAAAAGATTGCTGTATGGTGTGGCAGGTGGCAGTTGACGCTAAATAACGAAAAGTGTGAGGTGATCCACATGAGTTCAAAAAGAAATCCGTTGGAATTCGATTACTCGACAAATAGTACAATTCTCAAGGCTGTCAATTCAACTAAGTACCTGGGTGTTAAAATTACGAACAACTTCAGTTGGAAAGACCACATAGATAATATTGTGGGGAAGGCGAGCCAAAGGTTGCGTTTCATTGGCAGGACACTTAGAAGATGCAACAAGTCCACTAAAGAGACAGCTTACACTACACTCGTTCGTTCTCTGTTAGAATATTGCTGAGCGGTGTGGGATCCTTACCAGGTGGGATTGACGGTGGACATCGAAAGAGTGCAAAAAAAGGGCAGCTTGGTTTGTATTATCACGTAATAAGGGAGAGAGTGAGGCAGATATGATACGCGAGTTGGGATGGAAGTCATTAAATCAAAGACGTTTTTCGTCGCGGCGAGATCTATTTACGAAATTTCAGTCACCAGCTTTCTCTTCCGAATGCGAAAATATTTTGTTGAGCCCAACCTACATAGGTAGGAATGATCATCAAAATAAAATAAGAGTAATCAGAGCTCGAACAGAAAGGTTTAGGTGTTCGTTTTTCCCTCGCGCTGTTCGGGAGTGGAATGGTAGAGAGATAGTATGATTGTGGTTCGATGAACCCTCTGCCAAGCACTTAAATGTGAATTGCGGAGTAATCATGTAGATGTAGATGTAGATGTAGAAATCATAACTGTTTGACAACTCCTACTACTTTACAAGAGAATTTCGGAACGTGTAGTTGTGTGGTGTGTGTGTGTGTGTGTGTGTGTGTGTGTCCTTTTCTTTTAAGAGAGGGAGGCAAATAGGTAGGGTGAGATAGATAGATAGATCGAGAGAGACAGACAGACAGAGGCTGGAAATAGTTAAGTGTAAAATACTGAACGTGAAAACGAAAAATAACTTACAAAATATATGAAAATGATCAGCATGTCGGCATACTTCTCACTGAGGAAGTGGACTGTAATAATTGTAAAACTGAGTCGTTCACCGTCATAGCGAGAGGATACAGTTATGATCCGCGTAACATCCAAATAACTTAGTAAATATATAACTACTAATCTCTCGAATCGTATTATCAGTATGGACACGACCATATAAAAATTCTCAAAAATTGCTTTTGCAGATATACTTGGCTGGTTGATCACGCAATTTGTGGAACGACTCAGCCACTCTGAATATCGTTGAAATCTGTACCCAGTGATGTTAGAGTGGAGCTCTGATGCTACATAAAAATTTAACAGTCATCTTTCTTGTCCCATTACCGTTTTAAATTAATGCCAAACTCCCTTGACAGGCCAAAGGCTTCTCGCTCTGCAGCGTATAAAATATATGGAGTTCAAAGGTAGTGGATTATGAGCGCTACTCCACAAATATTCCATCCTGTGTGCCTTCATTTCTGGGAAGGTGGAGCGTGTCACAGGGTGTTCTGAAACACTAAGGCGAGTGAGGACTGCTTCGCCCTTTCTATGAATTTGAACTGAGATGTGCCACAGTCGCACTATAGACTACAGTGAGTGGAACATGTTTGTCATTTCCTGCCTCTTTTGCCCGACTCATGAGAAGAACACGGCAAGTGCCATAACACGATTTCCTAGAAATTTTTGGAAATTTGTGGTAAGTTCCTAAGGGACCAAACTGCGGAGGTCATCGGTCCCTAGGCTTACACATTACTTAATCTAACTTAACGCCAAGGACAACACACACACCCATCCCCGAGAGAGGATTGGAACTTCCGACGGGGGTAGCCGCGAGAACCATGGTAAGGCGCCCCAGATACCGCGTATACCCCAAGCGGCTTTCCCAGAAACTTCGCTTAGTGGAAGACGGGTCAGAATACGCGAACACATGTTCAACTTCTCCCTAGACACTCGACCGTTTCTGAGAAAACAACGCAGTTTATGTGGCTTTTAGCGAGGATACTGATCAGTCGAAGCGTTGGCACTGGGACTAGCGTTGCGGCTTCACACTCTTGCATTCCGTTTTCTAAACCCGATTACTACTATTATTTTTATTTTTTATTTCTCTACCCATCACCGTAGAAGATTACTATAACACAGTTGTCAGTTGTATATTGAAATAATGTTGTCTTTATTCGTCTATTAACTGTATGTCTGGTGAATGAGTTAAAAAGAAATAAAAAACAATAAATGAATGTTAAAATTATTTGAAGCTATTTTCGTGAAATTCTTACCATGTATCTTGATTCATAATCAACTGCAGTCATCAGTTTTCAGTAAAGTGACCCGTCATGCGTAATTTGCCGCGGAATTATTGTGAATGCTTGAAGTCATGACGTTTCTTTCCCGAGTGAGGTTCATACGAAGAAATGTCACTGTTCCAAACCTTCCTTGGCACAGTGCTCACGGTGTTCCGAATTACTATGTTTCGAATATTTCTACGATCGGTATCATCCAAGGGAGTACACCGAACGGTGAACGGTGGGAACTGGCGCGTGGCAATTACTTTGTCGCGCCCCGACTGTTTAAAAAAGTAAAGAAACTTATCACCTGAACATGCATCTCCAGTGATGACAAAGCGCTCGTGACGCTCGTGACTTTTTAATAACAATATTTTAACAGCCACTGCGGAACATTTTATTCACCATGTGCTACTTTGGCTGCGGATGCCCGAAGTCTAAAACGAAGAGGGCGTTTTGTTGCCATCCTTGGCGTAAAAACTATGCACACCACAATTTTATCATTGGATCATTATGTGAACGATGTAGTAGGTTAACCTGCCACATGACCAACAAATGTGCCGCTCCTTACAGCTGCAATTGCTGGAATTTTGGAGACCTAGGAATGAAATGCCATGGAATGGTAACTGATCGACCCATGGTCGTTGTGGTCCTCTTTAATCGGGGAAACAATAAGGGTGCAGTCCCAGCCAACTAACTCAACTCCCCAGTAAGGTCATTCAACCCTGCAAACCACGAAATTTTGAAGGAAGTGGCTAATGTAATGTTGAGTCATTTCAGTTGTAAATGTTCGAATTTTTGGTTAATATCTTTAAAAGCATAATCCACATGTGTTCGTGGACAAGAGCAGTAGTAGAGGTGCAAGAGAGATTGTGGCGCATTTTGTTGGTGCGAGTTGCCTACATTAGGGGCAGGTATGCACTCAGGGTTGGCTCTGAGCACTATGGGACTCAACTGCTGAGGTCATTAGTCCCCTAGAACTTAGAACTAGTTAAACCTAACTAACCTAAGGACATCACAAACATCCATGCCCGAGGCAGGATTCGAACCTGCGACCGTAGCGGTCTTGCGGTTCCAGACTGCAGCGCCTTTAACCGCACGGCCACTTCGGCCGGCTGCACTCAGGGGCAAACCTATTTTTCGCCTTTGACTGACAGGTACTTAATCTATTGTTCTCGTTTGATTGACAGGTCCTTAGCATATTGTTCTCGTAAGTGGCTTTTCATGTCGCTGCACTTAACCTATTGTCCCTGCACCTCCTCCCACTTGCCTCCCTCCTCAGGAAACCCCCATTCCTCGCTGCTGCAGCTGTACTTTCAGGTCTGAGTTAACCTATTGTTCTATTAAGTGTTTTTCCATGTCACCCCCATTTCCTTTTGATTGACAGGCACTTAACCTACTGTCCCCCCCCCCACCCCCACCCTCCCCAACCCCCTCCCCCCTAACTGCTACAAGGACACTTTCAGGTCTGATGTATTTGAATAGGCCCCCCTCTCGCTCTTATCTATTTGATTGACTACTTAATTAAATTGATCAATTAGTTAACCTCTCTGGTGGGTAAGTACCATTCCTCCTGCTGTGCCCCCCTTGTGGGAAGTTCAAATTCCACCAGGACAATGCAACCTCTACTAACCTAAGGAACTGGTGGGATGATAAGTTAGGTCACATTGCCTACTTAATTAAATTGATCAATTAATTAACCTCTCTGGTGGGAAAGTACCACACCCTCCTGGTGGGAAGTTCAAATTCCATCAGGACAATGCAACCTCTACTAACCTAAGAAAATGGCGGGGAAAAAAGCGCACCTCCACTAACCTAAATCATCGGACTGCCACCTCTTCCTAGGAATTGGTGGAAAAAAGACTCAGTTGATCGATCATTGGAGGCTAATCGATTGTAGTGTATGGAATATTGTTTAAACAATTTAGAAACTGCATGGAATATTGTTCATTTAAACAATTTAGGGGATTCAAGGCATTGTATAGAATATATGGAAATTGGTGGAGAGGAAGGATCTCATAACAGGAAATTGAAGGGTATATTGTTTATTTATATAAAAAAATCTGTTTGTGGCGGTTGGATTTCTCTTGCTCATCATTCCCTGCTGTCTGGAAACACGTAAGTCTTGTAAGAAGTAATTACATGGAGAAAACATGATGCGTAACCTAATGTTTGGCACTGTAGTCTGGGTGTCTTAACCTGTTGTTTGGGTCTTTGTCAGCACTTAACCTGTTGTTCTGTTAAGTGGTTTTCCATGTCACCACCATTTCCTTAAAATATTCTACCGTCATTGATACCAAATTACGTAATTAGTTATGTCCTCCCACCATTTTATGGTACGCTTTTCGACTTTCACATCCTTTTGAACGCCATTTCTGATGCGTTCTTCTTTGTACTGCATTTTGCTTAAAATTATGCAAATTAACTTAGTGTTATGCACTTAACCTGCTGTTCTGTTCCGTCTCACCCACTCACGCACTCCCTCCCATTAACTACTGTACTGCTAACACCACATTGATATAAAAAATTTATGCAAATTAATTAAACTGGTATTGTTAACATGTATAGGTTGTTTTTCTTAATTCTTAGCATCCTATTGGTTGGTGAAATCGATAGAATATAATTTAAACAAAAGATTGCTAGTAGAAAAAAAAAAAACACATCCCACCACGAGACGCCCGACGCCACTGCCGCCCCCACCGCAGCCGCCGCCGCCGCCAGCCATCACCAGACGCAAGCCAGAGCGAGCAGTCGCTCTCACATAGCTGCATGTGAAAGTTCGGTCTATTTTCATATATACAGTTAGAATTCTTCAACTGTTATACTGACGTCACAGAACTCCAAGGCACACTCACTCTGGTCCCATACGTGATGACAAATAGCTGTGGTATGGTCCAGCAATGAGAGACATGTTCCAATGCTTCCCAGAGTAGCACAGGGTGCATTGTTCCTAGTGCGACATGAGACACACGTCTAACCCTGCTTAACTGGCCAGCATGACTGACGCAAAGCCGCGAAGTGCACACGCTCAGCTACAAACCTTCGCAAGCGCATCTAACAAGGTTATCAATCTTATACTGATGTCACGTGACTATGTAAAAAAATAAGAACCCAGTCGACCTCACAGAAATTGTATAGTGTCCGAGAAATAGTTAATGCTCACTTTCTTGATGTCTCAGCTAGTATGCACGAAAATTATTCCCCTAACAGAACATGTTTACGAAAATAAGGCAGAATAACGTCGTTTGCAGTCTTCCTCACGGACCTAAGATGGTACCCAGTCCATTCCGTGTTACCCTTCCTGCTTTCAACACACGCAAACGTTCCCTCCGCTATGTAGAGGCTCCTATATATCAGCACAAAGGAGGTGAATGAATCGAGCATTATGATTGGCTCTTATCGAATTTACCCGCCGAATTACTGGCACCGCCAATATCGAAGCAACGTCCGCCTTGTTTCCTTCTGCAGACGAGACTTTCAGCGGTTATTTTGCACAGATCGCCATATTGCACTGGTAATTAAATCTTATAAACTGCCATACATATCGTCAAATACAGAAAGACTCTTACTCATTTACATTGCTCACCCACCGAGAACAGGAGCCTGAATATCAATGTGCAAAACCGATCTCCAACCTAGCAATATATCACCGTGTACAGTGTCGATGTAGTAAAAATACAATTCGTATCCTGCACCAAACAAAATCATCCCTTTTACATCATTCGTACATATATTGCGAAGATGGACAGTAGCGTATATACTCCTCACAGCACTACGTATTTTCCCACAGCTGACGTTCACAAGGCATCCACCCCCCAACACGCGACCAGAGCACCCTCAGCGGAGTGAAGTCGCTCTCAGAACTGTTCTACAAACTCAGGCTCCTTTCCCCTCGGCACAAACACATTAGTGTTTCTGCTCCGAACCTGCTTCCTTGTTTGCTCGCTTTTCTACACACATCTCCAGACTCGGGGATTACAAGAACACGTATTTTCGCATGGTTTGCAATAATATTATACCATTTTTCGGTACTTCTCGATATCAAGCACTAGGCAGCATCCTGTCAATCGCTCACACAATACAATTCCGAAGATATAGACTGGGAGTTATTTCTATAGAAACCTGAGACTTTAGCTACGTGGAGCGTGCTCTACACTGCTGAGTAACTAGAAACAAACAGACGAAAAATGATATTTCCACCCGCAAATACCGATGTCAGTGATGTATCAGATTCGAAATCATCCCTATAATTTACAAGGTAGCTAAGGTGTTTCTCATGTCTATAGAAATGGAAACGTGTCTTCCACATGCTAGATGCACACCCCACAGTCGATCTTCCCTCAATTAAATAAAGGCGCGAAATGTGCAGAAGCAGTCAACTGAACATGGGAGGGAATAACGGTCCAACGCAAACGCACCTCCATACACAATCTTCTCAAATTTTCACTTGATCACGAAAGCCGCCCAACACATACGAAGTATTAGTTCGCTATTCGGTCGTCTAGAGGACGGCAAAGTTAACTCAGATACATTCCTAGACTCCAACAGGCCTATGCATTCAGACGGCTGCTGCCGTTAATGAGAGATGTGAATCATTCCCGCACAGGTCACCGGCGCTGCAGGCCCAGCACGCACAGGTACAATCAATCATCCTAAGAAATCGGTCACATTTATGTTTTATCATTATACTTATAATGGAATGTTACGATCACGGTCTCAATTGAACGGCAATCGACAATGAACGAAGTATCGGAAATACACCCTGCTGCAGGCTGTGGCTTTGGAAAAGGCAATATCTGTACCTTCCTTATGAGTGGACATAGTCATTTCCTTTACACATGTCAGATGGTTCAAATGGCTCTGAGCACTGTGGGACTTGACGTCTGAGGTCATCAGTCCCCTAGAACTTTGAACTACTTAAACCTAACTAACCTAAGGACATCACACACATCCATGCCCGAGGCAGGATTCGAACCTGTAACCGTAGCGGTCGCGCGGCTCCAGACTGTAGCGCCTAGAACCGCTCGGCCAGTTTACACATGTCAAAACACAAAAACATACATTATAAGCCTGATGTTCAAATGTGAACATATCACACACCTCCCACTACAACTAAGTATAATACTTGACCAATAAATGATTCCACGTGATGCAAAATAATACTGATCGAAAATCAACGATGGGTGGGCATGTCTCTTAGGTTTTTCTTGCGAGTACTACCACTGTCTCTTAGAAAGAGAGATGTAATCAGCCAGATGTTAAAAAAAACCAGATCGCAACAACTACTGTGTGTTACTGTCACAAGCGGTCTTGGCTCTATAGGTGCACACAAGTATCCATGTTAAAAGCTATACCCACTTTACAAATCGAGGTACAACATTACCTCTGAATGAGGTCGTTTTTTTCCGGACAAATACTGTGACGGTGATCATAGGAACGTGTATTATCAGACCAACACGTAGCCCACGATGCAACCTCGTGATAAAATTACCGCATTTTGAAAGTGATTGGGCTAAGGAACGTTGTATGTAAGCGGTATGTGCGGCTCCCTCACACCGCCCCAGCTAGATAATTCTATAGTATTTGTAATGCATTTTGTCTCGATACCATATCAGAGGTTCCGCGATATATTCACCGAGTTATAGGCGATGACTGATTGAGAAGGATCAGAAACAGTAGCAGTAGATGATGTGCTGAGTTGAGGTTGAAAGAAAATGTACACCAGCTTCTCAGATCTCTAGTGTTACGGTATCCGCTAGAAATGATGTCTGGGATTAGGGAACAGGTCTTTCCATTCAAGCACATACCTGCATTGGACCCTATTGACAGTTCCTTTAATGATTACAACCACTACTCAATCATATTTCTAGCTCTCCCATATCTCGAAACGAGTCACCTTTCCCAAGTGATGCATTGAACTCGACAGTTTTCATGCAAGATTGGGCCCCACCGCATATCGCTCGTGAGGCTCACTTGCTTCTCCAAAACACTTTTGGAAACAATCGAATTATCAACCGAGCGTTTCCAAATGCTTGGCCGGTATGGTCACCTGATCTCACTCCCTGTGATTTCTGGTTGTGGTGCTACCTGAAGGACAGAGTTTACCGCGGGAACATTCACACATGTGCTGGTCTGAAGTGCAGCATGTCTAGAGATGTTGCCAGATTACCCACGGACGCGCTTCGTTCTGCTGTGCAGAATACAATCCTTCACTTTCAGACTCTTCTGGCCACTGATGGGGGCCATATTGAGCACCTTTTGTAGCAGTAATGGTACCGATATGTAATGGTATGATGTACTGTAGCAGCACATTAAAAGTGTTTCAATTGAATTGATTGTGCATTATTTCTCTTTCCCACGTCTTTACATTAATGCTACCAAGTTTGGTCCTTGTATGGTAATTAGTTTCCGTGTTATAACGTGTTAAATAGGGAAAGTTTAATTATAACCACCCGGTAGATATCATTGTAAGCCTGCTGCCATGCCGCTCTCTAGCCCGACTGCAGCGGGACGCCTGGCAGCACTGCAGCTGGGCCCCACGCGCAGCTCAGCTCGGCTCCGTTGCGCCGCTGCACTATAATCCGAGACTAACTGTTCACAGCTATTATTAATCACTTCGATTACATCTCGAAAAGAACGGAGGCCTTCAGGATTTTTCGGGTTAACTAAAGTGTGCCCACACTCTGTCACCTTTTCAGTTACGTGTTGCAATCTTGCTTCTTCACAGTGGAAAAGTAACAGTTGGATTTCAGCGAGAGTCATTGCCTGGTACGGTGTATGCAGAAGGCTGTTCATACGTACAAAGAGCACATTCGATCGAGAGGGTGGATGTGGAACAGCGGCAGCCCAGCGACGATCGTTAGAAAAGTTTATATGTTACCAGACCTCGTGTGATGCACTGTGTAGAATGCAGAGATTCACGCAACAGATAGCGGTAATGTATCAGTCGACTCAGGACGTAACAACACCCGCAGATCGTGAAGTCACGACGTTAACGGTAGAGTCAGCTGAATAGAGGATCCAAATTTACAATTCCAAGATGGAGTTAAAAATGCAGATCATTTTGTCTAATCACGAGAACGCTCTAAGTAATTCCTTCTCTCTGGTATTAGAGGTGTGGACAAATCGTATCTTGCAGAATGAAAGTGGCATCGAGATGCAGGCGATGACCCGTCACTGGTACTGGGCCCTCAAAAGTTTAACAACGAAGTTTCAACTCACAGGACTTGTTAGTCAGGTATTGCTCACGAGTGTTGCGTCGTGGGTTTTTCTGTGGACTGAGGGCTGTAAGAACGCACTTATCCCCCAGAAGGCCAAACTAAGGCACCGGCAATAAATTCAGTATCTCACATGAAACCAGACTCACCATTATCATCCTTGATGCTTACGGGGTGGAGTTCAGTTCGCAATGTTACTGGCTGGCTTGGAAGACAATAAGTTACAAAATAACAATTACCATATATTTGAGTGGGCGTTAACCTAACCTGTTCGTCGCTGGGCTTAAGACTAGGCCAGACTAGGAATTTTGTCCGTGGAGAGAAGGTACACGTAATGGAAATGTCATGATTGAATAAGGTGGGGATAAGGGATTTCCATCCAAACCATAGCTTCCCAATCGGTTTACGTATTGTGCAATATGTGAGATTGCCGCATCGGGTCTGGACTGAAGATAGGTGTGCACAGGATACCTTTTAGAGCGAGGTATTGATGGTTTCTCTACGGGCCGGGCCTGAGACCCGATAGTTGGACAGTTGGTAAACTAACAAAGCTTACGCATCGTAAATGACAAGCAACAATAACAGTCCTTAATATTTTTACAGGGACAAGTGCATAGATTGGCAGCTGGAAACGTAATCTTAAAAACAAGTACATAAACTTATAATGACGGCTTAAGCGTATGAAGCGAAACAAGAGCCCGTATATTTTATTAATTTATTTATTACTTATTTAGCCTGTCCAGATTAGGGCCTTAAGGCCCTCTCTTACGCCTGTCCAGGAACAAATGGTTCAAATGGCTCTAAGCACTATGGGACTTAACATCTGAGGTAATCAGACCCCTAGACTTAGAACTACTTAAACCTAACTAACCTAAGGACATCACACACATTCATGCCTGAGGCAGGATTTGAAACTGCGACCGCAGCAGCAGCGCCTTTCCGGATTGAAGAGCCTAGTACCGCTCGGCCACAGCGGCCTGCTTCACCAGGAACAACAAATACCAAAGATATTACGAAGACTTTCACAGGAGTATAATGGTAATAATAATAACTGACACTAATAATGATTATAATAATTTACAATAATAATAATGGTAATAACAGTTGACACTAATAATAATTATAAAGAAAGCACATAAATATTTGGTGTTACAGAAGTGGAAGAAACAGGAGAAGTTTGAAATGACAGACTAAGTGGATGTTAGGAAAGAACAGAATTTAATTACTCTGACAACTTGCATGAGGGAATGGTTATGGGGGAGGGGGGCTGACGAGAGTGAGCTGCACATTATTATATAGGAGAGATGGCTATTGTGATAGGATGTTGGCAATCAACTGCCTTTTGAAGTTTCGAAGCAATTTAATTTCTCCGATTTTTAGGAAGATTGTTCCAAGGTTCGTGATACACAAAATGATTTACAGAACGTGACAGTGTTATGAGATAGTACTAAGAGGATTTTACTTTGTAAAACGTTTATTTCTGGTATGCTGCTCAGACAGTTGTGTAAGCGTTGGAGATAAGTAAGAGGGAGTGCAATGATTACGAAGATGATTCTAGCTTTTACGGAGGTCTGTAAGTGTTTAATAATAAGGGAGCAACATGAATGCGAGTTGGAAGCGAGATCACTTTAGTGGTTATGAAGATTCAGTGGAGGTTACTCCTACCTCCGAAATAGCTATCTGATCGGACATCTGCAGGTGTTCAGTTGTTACCTCGTGATCATCTTGGCAAAGATGTTCTTGTGTGACACTGAACGGAAACACGGAGGAGCTTTACTTTGAGGTCAGCTTGGGCTTGGATACAAAGTTGGTCACATGGTCAATAGCATTTTCTGTATACCGGATAGGAGTATTCGGAAAAGTTTATCCCTCACGACCGATTTTGGAAGAGAGAAGCTAATCGATGCGGTAGGAAGGGAGACTCTATGTCTCAATGTTCTTGGCTGGGGAAGACGAGATAGTAAACCGGTACTGCTGGGAGAGTGTAGCCAGAGACTACTCTCCGTCAGCAAAAGAATAAACAAAGAATAGCGAGGGCCGCTCAGCAGAAGAGTAAGAATTAAACAGGGTGAACAAAGCAAACAGCTACCGATGGCAGGCGCCCACCAATATTAATTCAGGACGCAGATCGGCAGACTGGATGGCTGCTATCATTCCTCTTCGGCAGCATAAGGAACTGAGCAAACCAAAACACGTTGGAACTAGTGTCTATCTTTCGTGGGTGTGATATTACCTCTCTGACTGCCCATTCCCAAAACAGGTAATATAAAATCCTGCGAACTAGTTCCGCAGCTTCTTACTGTGGACTTCTTTACGATATACATGAAATGTATTCACAGTTGCGAATATGGACGACTATCAAGTAAGTAATGGAACGGCGACAGTGAAAACTTGTGCCGGACCGGGACTCAAACCCGGATTTCCCACTTATCGCGATAAGTCGCCTTACTATTACGCTACCCCAGCACGACTCAAGGACAGATGCAGACTTCCATACGTCGTCAACCATGTGTCTGCATGCAGCACTCGTACATACATTATGCATATTCCCTTACAGATGAGGCATTTTATTTGAAACTCATTTGCCCGGTTTCGGCTGATAAATGCGATAATGCCCTTCCTTCGTAGATACATGTATTTCCGAAGACATGGGCACTGCGGCGACTACATCCGTTATGAAATGCATGAAATGTATTCGCGGTTGTGAATACGGACAACCATCAGTTGTATAACGGTATGACGACAATGAAAATTTGTGTCGGACTGGGACTCGAACCTGGATTTCTCACTTATCGGGAGTGGTCGCCTTACTATTAGGCTATCCGAGCACGACTCACGTCACATCTGAGCTGCCAGTTATCTTAGTTGACCTCCTAAACCCGCATTACTGATGCCCTACTGTTGGCCCAAACAGCCACGTATCATGTCGGCAGGAATGTTTAATTAAACTCGACGAGGTGTTAAGACTTAATGTACACTGAGGTCATGGAATAGTGATATACACAAATACAGACAGCGGTAGTATCGCGTACGCTTTCACTTATACTCAGGTGATTCATATGAGAAGGTACACAACGTGATTACGGCCGCACGACTTTAATTAACAGACCGTGAACGTGTGATTTCCAATTCGTAAATCATTCGGGAATTCAGTACTCCGAGATTCACAGAGCCAAGAGTGGCCGAGAATACCATATTTCAGACATCCCTCCTCACCACAGACAACGCTGTGGCTGGCGGTCTATGCTTAACGACACAGAACACCGCCAATGCATAGAGTTATCAGTGCAACTCTGAGTGAAATAACCGCAGAAATCAATGTGGGACGTGCGACGAAAATATCCGTTAGGACAGTGTGGCGAAATTTGGCGTTAATGGACCATGCTAGCAGACGACCGACATGAGTGCCTTTGCTATCAGTACGGCATGCCTGCAGAGCGTCTTCTGGGTCAGTGACCATATCGATTGTGCCGTAGACAACTGAAAAACCGTGCCCTGGGCAGATGAGTCCTGATTTCTGTTGGTAAACGATGATGGTGGCGTTCGAGTCTGGCACAGACCCCACGAAGCCATGGGGCCCAAGTTGTCAAGGCAATGTGCAAGCTGGTGGTGGCTCCATAACGGTGTGGGCTGTGCTTACATGGAATGGACTGGATCCTCTGATCCAAGTGAACCAGCTGACACCGTTTGCAGTCATTCATGGGCTTCATGTTTACAAACAATGATGGAAATTTTATGGACGACAATGCACCACCAGGAGCTGTTATTCGCGATTGGTTTGAAGAACATTCTGGACAATTCGAGATAATGATTTCGCCACCCAGATCGCCCGACATGGAATCCCATCGACCATTAGCCGTATATAATGGTGAAGTCAGTCATGCACAAAATCCTGCACCGCCAACACTTTCACAATTATGGACGGCTATAGAGGCAGCGTGGCTCTTTATTTCTTCAGTGGACCTCTAACGACTTGCTGTATCCATGCCACGTCGACTTGCTGCACAACTCCGGGAGAAAGGAGGTCCGGCACAGTATTAGGAGATATCCCATGACTTTTGTCTCCTCAGTGTATATCCGCCACTCCGGGGCTCTACTGGTTGTGGGACCCTCGCCCTAGTTTGTGGGACACGTATACTTCATATTTTTTTCCACTGAACCAAATATCTTGGCGTGAAAAGATCGCACGCCTAACAGCCACCTCCCACTACATACACTATGCTCACTTCCATTTCCAAAGTGTGAACAGAGTGTTTTTTAATGTACTTCCGAGGGATCTTCTCAGTTGTTTTGCGTCGTACAAGATTAACATTCAACCCGTTCAGCCTTGTGTATTCTCTACGCAATACAGTGCTGTCACATTATATTACCCACATCCTGCAAGAATACCATGGAGCAATCTTCCTTCTTTATTCACTATATCTTACATCACTTTGCTTGGCCCCTGTACTGAAGGACATACCATAAAGACGATACGATTTTGCAGCTCCTGTGTCCTTCAGAAATACAACACAAAGTTCTGTCGCACATAGTTGCATGTTCGAAGGAACATTGCATCATACTTCTGAATAACACAGGCACCGCAATATCGTATTTATCCGCCGACACCGGGCTAGAGACTTTCAATTAAGATGGTTTCAATGCACGGGAATATACATAATGGATGTACGAGTGCAGGTTGTAGACACTTGGTTCACGACGTCTATGGTACCACAGGTAGTTTTATCGACGGTTTTTGTCATTTCACTGTTTGCAGGAAAACCAAGTGAAATTGTCAACAAACTTTTGGAAACTATTTGCAACCTAAGTCATCACTGGATAGTTATAGAATAACTAATCTGTTACATGATGGAAAGTTGTCCTACTACGACTGAGTAAATGCAGAAGTCTGCAGAGTGCTTCCATCGTAATTTTGTCTCCGTGCGTCAGCTGCACAGGGCAGTACGAGGCGGAACGAGCCGAGAGGGGCTCAGAAACTTCCACCCTCGGCTCAAAGTTCGCCTGGTGTGGCTGTCTTAGCTTATTGCGCTGCCGGGTCTTGGCTTCCCAGGCCAGACGCTGAATTTTTTTTCTTTTTTGCAGAAATGGGTCAGTGTGATGCCATTAAATGTTTTATATTGGGGGCTCAAGGTTTGAAGAGCAATTCGCCATAGGATAAAAAGGCGCGATTCACTTAACGATCGAGAGAAGTGGCATTTGCGGAGTGCTAACAGACAAGTAACACAGCGTGAAATAACTACAGAAGTCAATGTGGGACTTATCCTTTAGGACAGTGCTGCGAAATTTGGCGTTAATGGGCTATGGAAGCAGACTACCGACGAGCGTGTCCGCCTGCTTAGCTGAGTGGTGACGTGCTCGCCTCCCATGCAAGCGGGCCCGGATTCGATTCCCGGTCGGCTTGGAGATTATCTCCGTTCGGGGACTGGATGTTGTGTTGGCCTCATCATCATTTCATCCTCATCACTGGCGCGCAAGTCACCCGATGTGGCGTCGACTGAAGTAAGACTTGCACTTGGCGGCCGAACTTCCCCAGATGGAATCTCCTGGCCGGCGATGTCATACGCTCATTTCCTTTTTTTGGTGAGAGTGCCTTGCTAACAGCACGACATCGCCTGCAGCGCCTCTCCTGTGCTCGTGACGATGTCTGTTAGACCCTAGAGGGCTGGAAAACCACGCCATGGTCACATGAGTCCCGATTTCAGTTGATAATAGCTGACGATACTGTTCGACTGTGGCGCAGATCCCCAGAAGCCATGGACCCAAGTTGTCAGCAAGACACTCTGTCAGCTGGTGGTGGGTCCACACTGGAGTGAGCTATGTTTACATGGAATGGAGTGGGTCCTCTGGTTCAACTGCTACTTGGATACCATATGCAGCCATTCATGGACTTCATGTTCTCAAGCAACGATAGAATTTTTATTGATGACAATGCGCCATTTCACCGGGCCACAGTTGTTCGCGACTGGTTTAAAGAATTTTCTGGACAATTCGGGAGAATGATTTGGCCACACAGATCGCCGGACCTGAATACAATCGAACATTTATGGGACATAATCTAAGAGGTCAGTTCGTGCACAGAATCCTGCGTCGGGAACACTTTCGCAATTATGGGCGGCTATAGGGGCAGCGTGGTTCAATATTTCTGCAGAGGACTTCCACTGACTCGTTGGGGCCATACCAAGCTATGTTGTTTGCACAGTGCCGGGCAAAAGATGGCTCGATACGATATTAGGAGACATCCCATGACTTTGTCACCTCAGAGTATGTTTATTTCACATTGACATTCCATCTTGTACACACCTGCAGTGTGTAAAGCATCTATCTTGTCCTTGGTGGAGTCAAGCACATCCTGTTTACCAGTCTGGTCAGTAACATTCTTCAAATGGGGTAAGCGCGCTGCTGGCTGCAGTTTGTCAATTTCTTGTCTGTCTTGCATTCTTTTGATCGAAGTCATGACTGTGTGGAGTTGTAAGTAGCAATAGATAACAGTATATTCCCACTCCCTCCACGGCGGTAACCTACTGCAATAAACTTCCCAGTCTTTCCATCTTAAGAGACAAATTATAAATAATTATGACGTGGTACCGCTCGCTGACATTGAAGAGCATCTTTCTCGAGATGATCGCGTAGGTAACTATTGAACATCCCCAGATTTCCGACAAAATAGCTGTTTCGGAATTAGGAAAGACATCCACTGAATCTTCGTAATGACCAAATACATCTCGCTTCCAGCGTTTCATTCAGGTTGGTGCCTCGTTATTAAACACTTGCACACCTCCCGAACAGCTGTAATCATCTTCTCAGCCATTCTACTTCCTCTTATTTATCTTCAGTTCTTACGCTACTATCTGAACAGCACCTCAGAAATACTCGTTCTGAACAAAGCAAAAATCCTTTCCATACAAGTGCATAAAACTGCCACGTTCTGTAAATCATTTTCTGTACCGGGAAAACGACTTTGGAACAATATTCCTCAAAAATCAGAGAAATTAAATTCTTTCCAAACAGCAAAAGGCTGTTAGTTGCCAACATTCTATCACAATAGCCATCTCTCATCATTTCATCCCCATCGACGCGCAGGTCGCCGAAGTGGCGTCAAATCGAAAGACCTGCACCAGGCGAACGGTCTACACGACGGGAGGCCCTAGCCACACGACATTTCCATTTTTTATTTCGATATTCGAATTTTAAATGTGCGCTGCAATCGAAAATCCCGCCAGTTGTGAAGTGTAGTCTGTGATATGGTTTTTGTTGGCAAAAAGCCTAAAACCTACAGAAATTTATCGTGAACTGTGCGAAGTGTACGAAAACAACGTAACAAGTGAATGTTCCGTCCGGAAATGGGGCATTCGGTTTAAAAATGGCCGAAAGAACGTTCATGATGAAGAGGAGAGTGGACGCCCAAGCACTGTGACTGACGATCTTATCGCTAAAGTTGATGAAACGATTCGTGAAAACAGTCGCTTCACAATAACGTAGCTTTAACTTTCTTTTACACAAGTTTCTCGAACTTTTTTGTTTGAAATTGTCACTCAAAAGCTGGGCTACCATAAATTTTGTGCACGATGGGTGCCAAAAATGCTTACAGAACGCCATAAAGAACAGCGAATGGGGGCAACGTTGACATTTCTGGAGGCCTACCACAAACAAGGTGATTCATTACCTGGATCGAATCGTAACCGGTGACGAGACTTAGGTGAAACACGTCAATAGCGAGACAAAATTACAGTATATGGAGTGAGGGCACACAAGGTCCCCCCAAAAATCATGAAAATGTTTGCAAACCTTGTCAGCGAGGAAGTTTATGACGACAGTGTTTTGGGATAGGTAAGGTGTGCTTCTTATTGATTTTCTCGAACATGGAGCAACCATGAATCCTGCCCGGTACTGTCAAACTTTGCACAGCCTTAGAACAGCAGTTCAAAACGAACACCGAGGAAAGCTGACGTCCAAAATTTTGTTTTTGCACGACAGTATCCGACCTCACACGGCAAACCGCACTAAAGAGCTCCTAAATTCATTCAAATGGGAAGTTTTCCCTCATCCGCCCCACAGCCCCAATCTTGCATCAAGCGACTTGGACTTGTTTCCCAAGATGGAGAACTAGCTTGCAGCACTTTGATGATGACGCGGAACTCCAGGCGGGCGTGGCTCACTGGATGAAGTCTCAGGCGGTAGAATTTTACGACGAAGGTCTTTCAAAGCTTGTCCACCGCTATGATAGGCGCCTCAATGTGTTTAGTGACTATGTGGAAAACTAGTTAGTCAGTCGCTCTTTCAGATTTATATAATAAAATGTATTTCTTGTACTTAGTTTTTTTTAATGCCAAAACGTTCACTGTTTTCTAAATAACCCTCGTAAGTTTATGTACTTTTTTTAAGACTACGTTTTCAGTTGCCTATCTATGCACCTGTCCCTGTAATAATTTTAAGGATTGTTGAGGTTGATTCTGATTTATACGCTTTGTTAGGTTACCAAGTGTTAAACTATCGGGTCTCAGATCGGCCCGTAAAGAAACAATGAACACCACGATCTAACAGCTATCTTCAATCCAGAGCCGATGCGGCAGTCTCACATGGTATACAATACTTAGACTGACTGTAAAGCTATGGTTGGGATGTAAATGCCTTATTACAGCTCTACTCAAAGAATGTTCCCTTTCCATTACCTGTACCTTCTCTCCACGGACAAAATTCCTAGTCTGGCCTAGCCCTATGCCGAGTGACGAATCGGTTAGCTTAACGCCCAGTCAGATATGTGGTAATCGTCATTTTGTCTTAAACGTCAGCCAGTAACATTGCGAATTGAAATCCACCCCGTAAGTATCAAGGATTGTAATGGGGATTCTGGTTTCATGCGAGAGCCGGAATTTGTTGCTAATGCCTTAGATTGGCCTTGTGGGCGACAAGAGTCTTATTACAGCCCCCAGTTCACAGAAAAATCCATGAGGCTACACTCGTGAGCAATACCTAACTAACAATACCTGTGAGGTTAAAACTTGGTTGTTAAACTTTCGAGGGCCCAGTGCCAGCGATGAGTCATCGCCTGCATGTCGATGCCACTTTCTTCCTGCAAGACACGAATCTTCATCACATCTGATACCAAACATAGGTACTTACTCAGAGCGTTCTTGTGATCAGTCTAAGTGATATACATTTTCAACTCCGTCCTAGAATTGTAAATTTGGGTCTTCTAGGGACTCCCTAGAAGACCCAAATTTACAATTGTAGGACGGAGTCATTGTCGTGACAGCACAGTATGTTAGTGGGCTTACACTCAGGTGACGAAAGTTATAGGATACCTCCTAATGTCGTATCCGACCTCCTTTTTCCGGCGTAGCGCAGGAACTCGTCGTGGCATGGACTCAGCAAGTCGTTTGAAATATCCCACAGTAATACTGAGCAATGCCTGCCTCTTTAGGTGTCGAAAGTGTTGCTGATGCAGGATTTTGTTCACGATCTGACGTCTCTATTATGTCTCATAAATGTTGGATGAGATTCATGCCAGGCGATCTGGGTGGCTAAATCATTCACTCGAATTCTCCAGAATGTTCTACAAACCAATCGCGAACAATTGTGGTCCGGTGGCAGGGCGCTCGTCATTCATAGGAATGAAGTCAATGAATGGCTGCAAATGGTCTGCAAGTAGCTGAAGATGATCATTTCCAGTTAGTGATCGGTTCAGTTGTACCAGTGAAACCAGTCTATTCCGCGCAGACACAGCCCACAGCATTATGCACCCACCACCAGCTTGTTCAGCGCCTTGTTGACAACTTGGGTCCATGGACTCGTGGGATCTGCGCCACACTCAAACCCTAACATCAGCTTTTACCAACTGAAAACGGGTCTCATGTAACCAAGCGTTGGTGTTCGAGTCGTCTAGGATCCAACCGATATGGTCGTGAGCCCAGGAAGGGCGCTGTAGGTGATGTCGTGCTTTTAGCAAAGACACTCGCGTCGGTTGTCTGCTGCCATAGCTTGTTAACGCCAAATTACGCCGCACTTTCCAAACGGATACGTCCGTCTTTCGTCCCACATTGATTTCAGCGGTTCTTTCTAGCAGTGTTGCTTTTGTGTTATCACTGACATTTCAACGCAAGTACCGGTGCTTTCCGTCGTTAAGTAAAGGCCCTCGCCACTACTTCGACTGTGGTAAGAAGAAATGCCCGAAATGTGATATTCTCGGCACACTATTGCCGCTGTGGATCTCAGAATACTGAATTTCCTAACAATTCCCGAAATCTAATGTCCCAAGGGTCTAGCTCCAACGGCCATTCCGAGTTCAAGGAAAGTTAATTCCGGTCGAGGGGCCATAATCACGTCAGAAATCCTTTAACGTGAATCACCTGAATACAAAAAACAAGTCCACCAATGCTCTGCCCATTTATTCCTTGTGTATGTGATACTACCGCCGTCTCTATACATACATATCACTATTCCATGGTTTGTCGCAGCAGTGTACGTGCGTAATCGACTGCTACATTACCACTGTCTGTTGCTCACGTAAAGTGAAGTGTGGTATAATATCCATTTTATAACTATTGTCACAGGGCTCCCTTCGTTCCACAATCAGCCCTCGCAATCGAAAGTGCTATTTGAACGTGTGAACAAATTACTGCATACACCGCACAAGGCCGTGACCCCTGCAGAAATCAAACTGTCGCTCTCCCACAATGAAGAAGCTAGATTTTAACGCGTAACTGCAATACAAATAGAGTGTGGGCATGCGTTAGTGGACTCAAAGCAACCTGTAGGCATCCGTTCTTGCGTCAATGGAATTCGAGAGGGAGGTGTCAATGTGCACGGCAGGCGTATATAAAGGCCAATTTTCCGTGCAGAAAGCCCAACGTGGGGTCTGGACGCCTGGGGGCATCAGCGGAGTGATAGGATCACTGGAAAGTGGACACTGCTACAAAGATCATCGTGGGTTGACCAACGTAGGGAAGGCACGAGAGCAGAGGAGGAGATAGTGAGATCGAGAGCAGTAAAGGTGCCATGAGCGGCACTGAAGTGGGTAGGGGAACCCTCATTGGGGAGACACAAATCGAAGTCTCTAATAAGTTGGTCAATTAGGAGACCCCTACCCATTGAAGTGGCACTGCCCCACAGTGCGTGGTGGGTGTTAAATTCCCAGAGGAGGAGAAGCGAGGGCGGGATTTGCTGTATTAAGGTAGAGAGTTCAACATACGGAAGGGGGCTACCTGGAAGGAGGTAGACATTGCAACCGGTGATTACTTGAGTCGTTAGCGCTCTAACCACTATTGCTTCCAGGATGGTACGAATGGGGATTCACTCACTAACGAAATCGGAGCAAACCAAAGTGCAGACCGCAACAGATGCTATGCTGGGGTCGGCAAGGCATAACCACGAAACGTGGGAGAATGGTCACCACGGAAGTGAGTTTCTTGGAGAACAAAGCAGAACGCAGATTAGGAGCGGCCTGTACGTTGTATTTCCGGTAAGTGACGATAGTATCCGTAGCAAATCGACTGGATGATCGTGTGGCGAGAGTCAAGATTAGACGTACAGAAGCCGAGAGGAAGTCATGTCTCTGTACACATGTCAATTACCTGTTGCAGATATCTACACGGTAAGAGGAAGTCAGATGAAGGTGTAGAACTATGCCAGGCTTTGAGTTTGAATCAGGTGCATTACTACACGAGTCTGCACACAAGCTCTCTGATGTGCCGCATAGTACATGGATTTGTTTCCAGAATACGAGTTTCCAATCTGCACCAATCGTTGAGCCTCATCTTGGTACGAGACGAGTGTTACTAAACTTTTCATGATCTCCCTATCCAAAATGCGTGCATGTAGATCATCGGGAAGAGGGAAATTCTTAGGATTTTTTAGTAGGCTGGTGTACAGGACACGCAAGTATCCACGTATAAAATCGAACTATGCGTGAGTACGCCAGCAATATGACCATGTACATAAGGCAAAAAACCCAAAACATTTGAAAAATGACATATAATTGCGAAAACCTGGTACAATTAATTGGGGGAAATGGGAGGAAATTCGTAAAATTAAGGAAAATACGATGAAATGTGTAAAACCGCAAAAAAAAAAATGTTGCAAAATTACGTAAATTGATTGAGAATACATAAAATTAGAGAAAACGTACCACTAAATGCGGGGAATTGAGATGGATTGGAGGTTCCCGGACACTCAAGACCGAGAAAAGCTTAAAAACTATACTCTGGCTGCATTCAGTTTTAACCCTCCCGCTTCCCCTGTAAACTACGTGGGTTTTCGTACATATGCTTCAACAAAAGCGACATAAGTATTACGCAGAGGCCCTATATTAAAGCTTGCAAAACATATGTATCCCAATCCATAATTTTATTCTCACACATGCAGCCGAATATATATATTACTAAATTACGGCTGTTTCTCACAAACAACTTTATTCCTTAAGTATTAGGGAGAAGAATCAATGCATTTATCGGACATAAGCATTTCCCTAAACTATTCTGTGCGGGAGTGGACCGATTCGCATCTATCACCTTTAATAATGTGTATGTGTGGGGGGGGGGGGGGGGAGGCGGGGGGTGTATTTGAGAGATGTGGTGTCAGGACGAAATTACCACATTCATTACATATCATTTGCCTACTGATCTTGGTGCTTACTTCCTATTAAAAAGTTGCTCCTTCTTCGTGTGTATTTCGTGCAGCAGGTTGTGGGTGGTACCTCTATGTATCATATATCACAATTATTCATGTTGGTTATTCCTCACTCTATTTCCCAGTGAGACGTAGCTGTATCCGTCAACACCGATACTGCACGGAGGATTGGTCAAGGACAATGTGGGAGAGAACTGCCAATCTCAGGCTTTATTCTATGAATTCGGGAATGGTCTGTTGTGCCCATCCACACAGGAAAACATGGCCCATTGTAATCGTAAATTCTGCACTATGATCGATGCGCTGGAAATATGTAGAGAACCTGATTGCATCGGTATAGGAGGCTAGTATATTGTAGCGGCAAACGAATGGAGAGGTGATTTCGCGATAATGCTGAAATTGGGAAGCATTCTGCAGTGTCATTGGCCGGCGCTGAAATTGCGGAACAACTGGTAAAATTGCTAAAATGAATTGCGCTGTCAGATGCGGTGCGTGCTACAGTACATCGTCCAATATCAACAATGTTCAAAAATGGTTCAAATGGCTCTGAGCACTATGGGACTCAACTTCTGAGTTCATCAGTCCTCTAGAACCTAGAACTACTTAAACCTAACTAACCTAACGACATCACACACATCCATGCCCGAGGCAGGATTCGAACCTGCGACCATAGCGGTCTCGCGGTTCCAGACTGTAGCGCCTAGAACCGCACGTCTACTCCGGCCGACATCAACAGTGTCTTTCCCATCCCATCTGTCCACTGATATGCTGCTGATTACTGCATAATGACTGACACCACTTGGTTGAGATGGAGGGATATCTGATACTTGCCATTGTGGTGCATAGGATTAAATGTAATGATCATCACCTTCAGACTGTTGTTTTGAAGCATTCCTCAATGCTGCAGACTCGTCCCGTTTCCATATGCTGCGATGCCCTCCACATGTTTTTATTTTAGTTTTTTCACCAATAAGATAACCGCGCCTCTTTTTATTTCTACTACCTCGAGCATGTTGTGAACGGCATCGTCCGGCGATGGTCAACAACGGAACAGTAATCATGTACATGATTGCAAAATGAGGAAACAAACTCGTCGAAGAGGAACACTGCGACATCCGCTACCCCTTCGATGTGGAAGGTGAGATTAACTATATAGGTCATCACCTTCGGATAGCTGTTGGAAACGCTCTATAATGCCGCAAACTGTTCCAGTTTCTACATGTTGCGACGTCTTCCCCATTTTTGTCAATGAGAAATATCGCCTTTGTGCTTCATTTCTACCGACCTGTGTGTTGTGGGAGCTGCATAGTTTACGCCATGGGATATTCAGCTTTCTGTGAGAGCCAAAGGATCGAAAAGTGTTAATATCGGCTTAGCACCTGACGTAGTCCTAAAAGTCATGATAGAAAAAGAAAGTATATAGCGGTGTACAAAACTGTAGTCGTACCCTGCTTTATGTGTTACAGCCGAGGAAACAATGTATAAAAATGGATATGAAGAACCAATACAGGAACCCTCTCCTGTAATTGATAGTCTGCTGGATATGGTCTTCCTCTAGTACAGTCGACAGATGCAGATCTGTGCAAGCGACTTTGAGCAGTGACCATGTGCTCCATTAGGGCCATACATTTGTGTGTAATATGCTCGATGTCAACACGCGGACGGTAATTGTTTTTTCGATATATCAGTAGAGAGAGACGAGGTAAAATCTTGTAGGGGGTTCTACTCGAAGGAGTGGTACAACTGGTTAAAGTCTGGATGCAGATAATTCTCTCAAAACTTCACCGATTTTGATCATAAACCCAATAGAAATCCGATGTATCTATTCTCGTGAAATCATGACTTTTCATTATTATCATGACGATTGCATGTTTAAAAAGTAGATGTTACGGCAAGTCCTGTGCTGTTTCATACTTCATAACCTCTGACTATAAATTGGACAGCTCTTGAGTTGTACCTCGTTGTGTAACCTAGAATAGATAGTGTTTTTTCCGGACATGTGAGTAGACTGCGTGAATCAGGCTGTGACGATCTAATTGCTTGCTAAACTAGAACACAAGACTCTACTATGCGATAGAAAGTTTACAGACATGTCGGTAGAGGGGAATTATGTATCAAAAATGTCAAATGTAGCCGACCGTGGTGGCCACGCTGTTCTAGGCGCTGCAGTCCGGAACCGCGCGACTGCTACGGTCGCAGGTTCGAATCCTGCCTCCGGCATGGGTGTGTGTGATGTCCTTAGGTTAGTTAGGTTTAAGTAGTTCTAGGGGACAGATGACCTCAGATGTTAAGTCCCATAATGCTCAGAGCCATTTGAACCATTTGTCAAATGTAAGCACGCAGACGGTAATTTCTTTCGATTTAACGGAGGAGAGAGAGAGAGGGAGAGAGAGAGAGAGAGAGAGAGAGAGAGAGAGAGAGAGAGAGAGAGAAAGAGAGAGAGAGAAGCGGTAAATCTTGTAGGGCGTTCTATTTCAAGACAATATTTCACGATTTGTTCTATAAATGTATTGGTAAAACTAGAATTGACATATTGTACAAAACTGCAACGTCCTCTTGAATTATAGCATGTTGTTGGCGAACATAAAAATGGTTGTGGTTTTTTCGCGACATTTGAGCTAATGTTGCGAACGACTGTATTCTCTAATGTCATTTCACGTGTCTGAAATGTTTGTAATACACACGTGCATGACAATTTAATTACAGACATTTATTTGAACGCGAGAGACTCAGAGGTCATACAATTCGTCCATCAAGCTGAAAGAAATTGCTTACAATAGATGGCTTTTTTTCTTCGGGTTTAAATTCTCGCTTTTTCTTTAGTCCAATGACAGTTTAGAAATAATGAGGACATTCTATGGTGACCGGTGATTTTCTGAGCAAGTTTTTTCCTCATCTTTACGCAGGGTGGACATTTACAGAGGGTATACAACTCGACATCTGAATGTAACAGGCAGTGGTGCACTTCGTTGGATGTCGCAAAATAATGAAATGCGAATTCTGTCCTGTAGTTGAACGTAAAAAATATACCGACATTTATCATAAAACTAAAAGGAAATGGATTGCGTCTATTTTCATGGAAAGGGGACATTTATTATCGACGCGATTGTGTTTTCCTTTTTAAAATATGTTTGATGATAACATTGTTGTTCCATGTGGAAATTTCCGAGATATACGTTCAACAGATTGCAAGAAGTGTCTTGTTCTTGTCTATTGTCTATCTGTGACTGATTTCCACAGACTGGAGATAGTATACAATGCCACCAGAAGGATCTCTTTGTGGACCACCAGTGGCCAGATAGAACAGGCCTCTATCTTTCCTACGGTGCGAAGAGGGAGGGAGGGAGGGGTGAGGGGTGGAAGCGGAGGGTTAAGACTTCCTCCAATTTGGTTAGTTTGTGGGAGCCCATCGAGGAGGACACAGCTACAACTGCTGCCGCTCCGCAGTCTCCTGTTGTCGGTTTTTGCTGTAGTTGTGTTATTACGATGATTTTTTCCCAATCCCCAGGACATGTGTTGCATTATGACCCATTTATTACGAGTGCTAGTTTTTCACAACGATTTAGAAGTGTAATTAGAACAGTGATGCACTTGTTCCATCAGTTGCGGTACCGTGTATTGGCTTTGATTACTTGTGCTGCAGGGTGATTGTCAAGCAGTCGTCTGTAGCGAACTCCGACATCAAACAGCGATAGATACAGTCCTCAACTGAATGCTTGCAGATAATACACTTATTCAACTCCTCTCTGTCCAACACCAGCATCTCATCAGTTGAATATATTTCCAGCCAAAAATTATAAAAAAAATGATAGTAACTTACACCCCAGCCCTTTTCCCGCCAGCTTGTAGGTGAAGGGTAGAGTTTGAGTGCGTCTGCCACTGGTTTCGAGTGGTACTGTGAAATTTTTTCCCAGCGGGATAACACCAGTTGTATGGCATCGCGACTGTATTGCGATTTTAGGCAGTCCTTGTGTAGCGCTATGCTTATAGTTGTATTAGTAGGACCGATCTGTGTGATTAATTACGTAATTAGAACCGATCTTTACTTCAGTTTCCCAACCAAATTAAATAAAGTACACTAACCTAACCTTCTTCTCCTGCATCTTGGCAGTTTGCATGTGTTGAGAGGCGCACTTGGACTTTCTGTACAGAAGGACTAGTGTTTCATTCCCAGAAATGACACCGCCATTTTCAATTTCCCACCATTTGGAAGCTCCTCTGGTGGTATAAATGTGTTAGGGGGGTGCATTTGGGCTTCTCGTCCAGGAGGAGTAGTGGTTGAGTCCTATAAAGGGCACTGCCATTTTTAATTACCGAAAATTGGCGGGTATGTAGTGGGGTGGGACGTCAGTACAGTCCTGGGACAAAGAAATTACCATCAAATTCGAAATTCCCGCCAAAATGCGGAACTCCTATCAATAGGGTAGGTGGTGGAAGAGGAGGAAGGGGGCTGAAAGAAACACATGATATCATCTGGGCGTGGGGTGTGGGCGTGGTTTAGGGTAGTTAATTGATCAATTTAATTAATTTGCAAATCAATTTGATATCAAAAGTGGGCTCAGAGGCCCAGTACCCTACTACTACAGTGTACCACTACTAGAAATTCCCTTTCCTGTTTCACTCGCAAATGAAGTGGGGTAAAAACGATTATCCATATGCTTATGTACGTCCTGTAATTACTCTTAGTCTATATTGTTTTCGCGCTCCTTACATGCAATGTACTTTGGTGGCAGTAGAATCGTTCTGCAGTCATCCAAAAATGCCGGTTCTCTAAATTTCCTGAATAATGTTTCGCGAAAGGAACGTTATCTTCCATTCAGGGATTTTCATTTGAGTTTACGGAGCATTTCCCTTCCCGTAACACTCGCATGTTGATCGACCCTATCGGTTATAAATCCAGCGGCACACCGTGGAATTGCTTTGATATATTTCATTAATCCGATCTAGTGGGAATCCGAAAAACTACCCAGGAATGGGTCGCACTTGTGTTCTACACGGTGTTTCCCTAATGCATTCTCCAAATATACCGAAGTCTACCATTTGCCTTCCCTACCACCGACGTTGCAACCTTCACGAAATGACATTTAAACGGTGTGGCTGTCCCAAGATGTACACCACTGATACAGTATTCAAACATTAAAGCAATGTTTTTCCCACTCATCTGCCTTAACTTTTTCTACATTCAGAGCAAGCTACCAATTATTATATCGGATAAGAATCCTGCCTGTGTCGTCCTACATCCTCCTACAGTCACTCAACGACTATACATTCCCACATACTACAGTCTCATCAGGAATTAGTCACAGACTGCCGTACACCATATCCGTAATATTCTTTATGTATACAGAGAACAAGAGCGGTTCTGTCACACTTCCCTGGGGCACTTCTGACGATATCCTAATCTCTGATGAACACTCACAACCCCGGGCAACGCACCGTGTTCTGTTATTTAAGAAGCCTTCGAGTCACATACGAGAGAAACTATTCTGTATGGTCAGATCTGCGTTAACAGTTTGCACTATGTCAAGCATGGAACCTTCCTGCTGCCAAACATCAAATGATATCGAGCGAGGAAAGGGTACGCTGAGTTTTGCACCAGAGATGCTGCCTAAATCCTTGCACATTTGTGAACAGAAGCTTTTCCATCTCACGGAAATTTACTATATTCGAAATCAGAATATGCTCAAGAGTTTTGCACCGAATGGACGTTAAGGATATTGGTCCTTAATATTGGGGAACAATTCTGTTATACATCTTATACGCGAGCGGGGTTCACTAAGTGCCGCAACACTTTTTCCGGAAAGCAATTTACTTTTATTCAGGAATTCAGTACACCATATTATTCCCCACTCTTCTGGCTAGGAAACCCTATTTTTCAACATAATCTCCCTTCAATGCGACGGCCTTACGTCACCTTAATGGGAGGACCTGTATGCCCGCATTGTACCACTCTCCTGGTCGACGTCGGATCCAAAGTCCTGCTGCATCAATAAGCTCCCTATCATCCACACATTGCCTCGTGTGGAGTGCATGCTTCATTGGTCCAAACTGATGGAAGTGCAGGGTGCGAGATCCGGGCTGTGGGGTGTATGAGGAAGAACAATTCGATGAAGTTTGTGAGCTGCTGTCGGGTGCACAGACTTGCGTGAGGCATTGCGTTGCCATGGAAAAGGAGAAGTTCGTTTGCTTTATTGTGGCGACGAAGATTGAGAAGTCGTTTCTTCAGTTTCCTGAGGGTAGCACAACGCACTTCAGAACTGACTGTTGCGCCAAGGTGGAGGACATCAAACAGAGTAATCCCTTCAGAGTCCCAGAAGACCGTCGCTAAGACCTTACCTGCTGAGGTTGCAGCTTTGAAATTTCTTTCGCAGGAGAGGTGGTGTGGCGCAACTCCATGAACTGCCATGGATTGCCATTTTGTTTCTGGTTCGAAGCGATGAACTCGTGTTTCATCGCCTGTGATGCTGTTCGACAAAACTACTGTCAGTCCCCTAAGACGCAAGTAATTCTCACAGATGGCCCTTCGTTGCTCTTCATGGTCTTCGGACAGCCGTCGACGAATCCAATGAGCACACACCTCCGAGTACCCCAGCTGCTGGACAGGTGTGTTAGGACTACCAGCAAAGACGTCCAGTTGTGCAGCGAGGCGTTTGTTTTGTGATCCGTCGATCATCTCGACCGAGTGAGGTGGCGCAGCTGTTAGCACACTGGACTCACATTCAGGAGGACGACGGTTCAGACCCGCGTCCAGTCATCCTGATTTAGGTTTCCCATTGATTTCCCTAAATCTCTTCAGGCAAATACTGGGATAGTTCCTTTGAAAGGACTAGGCCGACTTCCTTCCCCATCCTTCCCTAATCCGATGGGGCCGATGTCCTCGCTATTTGATCCCCTCCCACAGATCAACCGACCAACCGATCACGTCGAACGAGAGTGTCCGCACATTCTAACATTGTAGGAATCACAGCTGAGTGCGGGCGGCCGCGACGCGGGAGATCGGGCAGGTGTGCGCAACCTTGTTGCAGTGTTAACAAACGCCTCCCGCAACGACTCACCGTGGTTTTGTCCACTTCCAGGTCTTCGCAGTCGTTCTCCAAGTGCCTGTGAATATCTGCGATGCTCTGGTTTACCGCCAAAAGAAAATTGACGACAGGTCCCTGCTTACAACGCATCTCCAACACAGACGCCATTTTGAAGGTACGGGTAGCGCCGCCACCTATCGAAACTTCGTGAAGCTATAAGTGCTTAAGCGGCACTATTCAGCAATGTCCCGCAACAAATTTGGCATTTTTTAAATCAAAAGTGACCAACAAAAAAAGTGTTGCATTACTTCTTGAACGGCCCTCGTACAAGAGCCAACTGCGCTCCTTGCATTTTCTGTGATCTTCACTGTTGTTAAAAATAACCCTTTGTCAGCAACGCAAAGTACTCCTTAGGACTTACTGGTGCATCTTGAATGCTCCTATAACTGTTTTCCCAGTGTCTATGCAGATGCCAGAAACATAACTATCTGTGTACTTAGTATCTCATTTTTTGTTTTCTCAAAATTTTTTCCTCCACGGGTAAGTCACGTATTTTACCATTTTATCTTTCACACGAGAAATGAAAAGAACGAATGATAATCAATTTATATTTTAATTGTGCAAAACACGTCGTTTACTCAATTCCTGTCTCTCGTTTACAGACCCTTGTCGATTCGGTTGCTGGCGGACGTGGAGTGAGCTGTCAGCCACAGACAGAGATGGCTGTCATTGGTGTGGGTGGCGCATGACGACAGTAGGTTGGTGCTGGCTGCTGGCTGCTGGCTATTGAGCGGCAGCACGTGCTATCAACAAAGCCGACCTTGACCGACGAGGCTGCAGCGTCTGAGCATCGATCTGGCGGGCCCGCGAGACGCCGCTGCCGCTGCCGCTGCCGCAGTCGCAGCGCCGCGGTCACCAACCCCGAGCCGATGCCTGCATCCTCCCGTCATCGTGGGCTCTGCGGCTGTAGTCGACGTCAGTAAAGCATTCCTGGACTGCTGCCCACATCGCAGTGGAATCCCGGACCCAGTGTTCCTACCCCCGTTGCAGGTGACCTTGAATGCTAGGAAATTTCAAAGGGATTACAAAGGATCCTGTTTCCAAAATATTCGTGCTATCCATCCTAGAATATTATACTGTGTGTGGCACTTGTGCCAGATAGGAATAACAAGGGATACTGGACGTGTACAAAGATTGGCAGCACGAGTGGTAACAGGTTTGTTAGACTGATGGGAGAAAATCGTGGAGATGCTGAAAAAAAACTCAGCTGGCAGACACTTGCAAACGGACGTAGACTATCCCGTGAAAACCCACTAACAGACTTCTGGGGACCAGCTTTAAGTTAGGAATCGAGGAATATGCTACAGGCCACTATGCACCGCTCCTACAAAGATCGCGAAGACAAAATTATACTAATTACAGGGTGCACAGAGTCTTTTAAGAAATCGTTCATCTCTCGCTGCGAATGTGATTCGATTAGGAAGAAGCGCTAATAACTGTTACAGTGGGAAGTACTCTCCGCCACGCACTTCACTGTGGTTTACACAGAAGAGATGCAGAATATACACTGTTCAAAAGAATTCGAGTAATATTGGTTGCAAAGTATGCCGTATTGCAAAGAATAATAGTTTACAACTAAGTACGCTACCCAATATACATTTACTACTTACAGTTAAAGTACACAAATTACCTTGAAACCTCGTCCATTTTCTCAACAGAAAAAGTCTCAATCCATGTCGGAATAGTCGTTTAACTGGTCATCCGAGGTGGCTTTCATCAGAGTTCGAGAGATTCTATACTGTATGTACCCTACTTGAGTGTTTTTCTGAGAATAACGCCTACCTGAAAGACTCCAGATAGCCAACGAAGGTCATTCAGGAGCACCCTTTAGCAATGTTCAATGAGAGCCTATGTAATTCCGTAAAGTAGCAGGGCAGCGATAAACACATCTCTCAAATTTTTCACTGTTTATTTCGTTTAAGGCACTCACACACTAGACCAACAAAGGCCAACGAACGACACACAATCGCTTCGTTGGACGATATTTGCTTAGCGTGTACGGGCGCCAAATCGGAGGCAACGAAGCGGTTGCCCTCGGTTGCTGCTCCGCTGTCGGCTGTAACATCAAAGCGCTGGCGGCGGGTTGAGATTGGGACCCCTCTCGTACTGTGGACGCCGGATCGAATGTTCGTTGGCTCAGTAGCGATTTGCAGTTTCAGGCCAACGAGTGTCTTCTTATTCTATTTATATTGGAATACTGAGATACGGAGATGACATTAAAGCTGATAGTTTTTTGTTGAACAGGAATGTTTATTGGACACCCGTACTGCGATTCTTAAAGCAAATTGAAAAGATTACGCCCTTCGAGGGAAACAAGTGAACGGTTAGAAAATAATGGCACTATGTGGAAAAGAAAACTGAGTTTTTATTGACATAGTTTTGCAGCAGATATAGCAGCGTCATCGCTGGAAATTTTAGGGTCTACACAACTCAATAACAACTCGAAATCTATAGTTTTCGATGGGAAAATATATGGAACAGTTGAACTTATAGGTGACACATTAATTTTGTTCCATCACACTGCTCCCTACTTTTTGAACGAGAGGTCGTCCACCAGCGTTATTTCTTCTTCTTCTTTTCCTGATGATCAGCTTCTTGCAATAGAACAAATGCTACGACCACTGGCCATTCAAGTAAAGGGCATGCACGCTAGGCCAATGAAGGCTAAAGAACGACAGTCAGTGGACTGCACAGAACGTTCGTGACCAAATTATTGTCGTTCGGTCTCTCCTCCTCACCAAGAAAAGGGGTTGGGACGAACAGATTCAGCCACTTGGAGTCACAGTTGGCCCTGACAACTTGTCGAGGTTGCTCCCATTTTGTTGTTGTTACAATGTAACGTTTAAATGACAATTTCATCTGCCGATATTATCAGGGAAGAAGAGAATTGAGCAGTCGTCGAATTTGCAGCTTTATTTTACTGTAAGAAGCTGATTATCAGAAAAAGAAAAAGAAGAAGCGAGACTGGTGGACGACCCCTCTTTTAAAAAGTAGGGAACAGTGTGGTGGGACAAAATTAATGTCTAACCTTAAAACTGAATTGGAATGTTAGCTATTTCATAATTTTTTTCCCAGCGAAAGCTATAGATTACAGGTTGTTATTGAATAGTGTAGGGCCTAAAATTTGCAGAAATGACAGTTCTTTTAAGGGAGCTGTGGCTGCCGAAAAATGATATCAATAAAGGGTCAGCCTTCTTTTTCACATCTTTTTTTTTTTTTTTTTTTTTTTTTTTAACAGTACACTTATTTCCCTCCAAGAGCCTAATCTTTCCGATTTGCTTTTGCAGTTGCAGTTCGTAGGGACCTGGGAACATCACGTTCACGATAAAACAATCAGCTTTAATGTCGTCTCCGTATTCCACTCAATACTCTAATACCTTTGAACACAATAAATAGATACACGTTCAACAGACACTGCAAACAACTACTGAACCAACGAACATTCAACCCTGCGTCCGCACAAGGAGAGTGGTTCCAACCCCAGCCTACAGCCAAAAGGTTTGTTGTTACCGCCGGCAGTCGGAACCGCAACCGAGGCCAACCGCTTCGTTGCCTCCGATTTGCCGACCGTACAAACTTTGAGCAACTGGCATTGTCACAATGAATGATTTGTTACGGAAACTTTAGCCCACTCTCTGTCGTAAAGTTGATCAAATGGCTCTGAGCACTATGCGACTTAACTTCTGAGGTCATCAGTCGCCTAGAACTTAGAACTAATTAAACCTAACTAACCTAAGGACATCACACACATCCATGCCCGAGGCAGGATTCGAACCTGCGACCGTAGCGGTCGCTCGGCTCCAGACTGTAGCGCCTAGAACCGCACGGCCACTTCGGCCGGCTCGTAAAGTTGATCACACAAGTGTGTAATATTTTGTTCCTATGCTACTAGTGCTAATACTTAAAACTTGAAATGGCTGAAACAGAAAGTTTTTGCAACCAGTGATGAGCTGTAAATTATTTTCACTGAAATAAAACAACGTTTTATCCCCTTTATTCAATTACAAATAGCTTTAAATGGAGTGGCACCGTTCATCAGTACTCAGTGATGCAAGAGCAGCTCAGTTAAATACAATTCAGTTTATTCTTTCATTGAAAAATTAATAAATTATTAACATTGAAATAACTGATGCACGTTCACAATTATCTGTACACTATCTTATCAAAACTGTCGGAAGACTCAAATGTAATGCGGAGTAGAGCTCTATCTGTGACGAGAACGGACTGGCCAGTATAACAGGAGGTGGGGACTATTGTGTTGTCAGTAGAGAAGCAGTAACAGCAGAATCGGTGACTTGGAACGAGGAATGGTACTTGGGTGTCACCTGAGTAGCAAATCCATCAAGGACATTTCAACCCTTCTATAGCTACCCAAGTCGACTGTTGGTAATGAGATTGTGAATTGGAAACGCGAAGGAACAACTATAAGTAACCGAAGACCGGCAGACCTCATTAACCAACCGAAAGGGAGAGTCCAGCATTGCAGAGGATGGTTCTAAAATATAGCGTGAAATAGTGAAAGGAATCACTCGTGAGTTCCAGAGTGCTACTAGCAGCTGAGTTAGCGTAATGACTGTGCATAGGGAGTAAAAAAAGAATTGGGTACAATGGTCGAGAAGCTCGTTATAAACCACACATTTCGGTAGTCAATTCTGAGTGACACTTCAGGTGGTGTAAACGTAAAGAGCTCCATTGGGCAGTGGATGACTGGTGCCTTAGATTTGGAGTTACTAGTCATGCCCTGTGGCATTGAGATGGAAGTGTTTGAGTTAGCCGAATGCCTGGAGAACGGTACCTACTATCACATGTGGTGAAAACAGTGAATTACAGAGGAAATGGTGTTACAGTAGTAGTAGGGAAACAAGGACGCCACCTCCCTTTGCATTGTTGCAAAATTTGTTCAAGATGGTGGCCATAGATGTGGCAACATTGCAGTGACGTCATGGTCGGAATCTCAAATTTTTGTGGGGAAATAGATCAATTGGGCTACCTCCAATAACCTAACCCCCATCCCCTTCCCCCTCTCCCTGCCCCCTCCCCAATCTGGAAATTGGCGGGAAAAGGCATCAGTCTGGGCTGCGCTGCCAGTTAGGACACGTGTAAGTCTTTACTTTCTACGCATTGTTTCTTTAAACAATTTGAGTTGTCACAGGCAGCAGCTCCATCTGGTGTGTTCACCATGAGGACCGGAGTCAAACTGACCTAGTTAACAACACCACCATCAAAGAGCACTGTCGGCCCTCCCCCTCGACCCTTCTGTGATGTAATCCAAGATGGCGGTCTGCAGAAAAGATGGCGGAAAAAGAACTCAGGCTGTGTCTAGCTGCTGGCCTTGGAGGATGGACATAATTGTTTACCGTGTTCAGTGGATGAGATGTCTGTGCTGGAGGAGGAGGAGGAGTATATTAGCTGTAACCATCCATCTGAAGACTGTGTCGATTGCAATGATATTTGGTGAAGCTGAATATGCTTCATGAAATAATGAAGACACAGCAGCATGGGTCTATGTTACACTTTGCAGCTCATGCTGATAAATGCTAATGCAGTAACTATAGATCATTCGACAAAAGTCTAGTAAGTCTTCTGAAGCGCAAGAGGCAAGACATTCACTCGGGTACGTGCGCTCCGCTTGAATAAAAGACCACGCGCCGGCTTACAGCAGGGCTACGCGGAAGCTGCAGGAGTGGCCACGTACTTTCTGTGGCGTTGGAAACATCCACGGCCCTCCTCCTTCTTCCCAACTCCCGTGCACGGATACTCTTCGTCGTTGAACATGAACTGCTTCGGGAGTTACTACATATGATGCTGCAGAATATTGACACACACATAACCTGAAGATGTCAGAGGAACTAAATGTACTACTGCGCAAACAGAGAGAGAGAGAGAGAGAGAGAGAGAGAGAGACAAGAGAGAGAGAGAGAGCTTTGCAGATGACGCGAGAATATTTAGACAGTTACACGTTTTATTCCGAGGAATACCAACACCGCCACACTTGAACACGGACTCTAAAAAGATCGCGGCACACTTGTGAAACCATCCCAGAAACATTTCGCCCGTTGATGCAGGGAATACCCTTGTCTTAGCACGAGCTGCTTCAGGAATTGCTAAATCCAATTGAATACGTCTCTAAATGCACTTTCAAAAACGATCGCTGCACAGTACTTTGCGCCAATTTTGTTATGTATACCGCCACACTCGAAGATGGACTCTAAAAAATGATCGCTGCACACTTGTGAAACCTCCCCGAGACACCTGACACGCTTTTGTGGGAAATAGATCCCGAAACCGATATGAGCTGCAGTATCTGATTTTACACGCCAAAACAACGACATTTGGAAGTCGAAGTAAATGTCTCTGTAGCTCTAAACAGGACGCTCACCTCTTTTCGGGCTTTAACTGTTTGTTTGAAGGCACTGCCAAAGAGAGAGAGAAAAATTTCTGAGTCCTACAGTTGCTGTGGTGTTGATCAGTTTTCTGCAACAGTAAGCTGGCTTAGTTTTATACTTGCTGCTGCTGGAGTGAGGGACGTTATTTTCCTCACTTCTTGAAGTACACGCTGGTGTCCAAGCACAGACCAGAAAATCAAAACAATTACACAAACAGAATACGAAGCACTGTCTTGAGATGAGAAAAATGGCTGGAATTTTAGGTGAATTTTCGGGTGCCTACAGCTGCTGTCTAGATCCACAGTGGGCGTCCTGCCAGAGGTGGATGGTCTTCTTGGACGTGTATCTGAAAACTCGAACAAAGAAGACATCACGTTACTCCCAGACACCACAAAACTTTCTGCAGATACCTTTCCCCAGTCTTGTTTGAACCAGTTAGTAGAGGTTCCTATGGCCCGCAGAAGAGGTGTCGTGCAACTGGAGAATTCGGATTGGTTGTTACTGAATTTACCCGCCAAACTGTTGCTGCTGCCAGAGTGGGAGCACTGCCCGCCATCTTTTTTCTGCAGTCGGACAAATTATGAGACTTTCAGGGTCAAAACTATTTTGTAAAGATAAAAAAACTACTACAGACATATTGCACTTATGGTTAAACCCTGCAAAACTAGTGTATAGAGCATGAAAAACGGAAACTATCGCCAAAGACACTTCCTCATTTACACTGCTCTGCTACTGTCGAGGAAGGCTTGAGTATTTCAGTGTGAAACCGATCTCCAACTGGGCCGTATCACCACATACCAAATCTATGTAGTAAACACAATTCGTATCATGCAACATGCAAAATCATCACTTCTGCGTCCTGTATATACTTGTCGACCACCAGACACTCGTACATACACCGCGAAGACAAACAGATCCCAAAAAAAGAAAACATAAGCACATGGCCCGTATACAGTCCCCGCATCACTAGGTATTTCCCGCGAAGTCGGCCGACGGTATATAATAACGTCATGTGACGAGGGCCTCCCGTCAGGTAGACCGCTCGCCAGGTGCAAGTATTTCGATTTGACCCCACTTCGGCGACTTGCGCGTCGATGGGGATGAAATGATGATGATTAGGGAAAACACAACACCCAGTCCCTGAGCGGAGAAAAATCTCCGACCCAGCCGGAAATCGAACCCAGGCCCATAGGACTGACAGTCTGTCGCGCTGACCACTTTTTTTTTATCTCATTTTGTCCGCTTTTGTTCGTTAGATCTGGTCAGGGCGGACGACGTAAGACATCCTTTTTTTTTTAAGTTCGTTGTTGATCGATTAACTCAGTTTTTTTATTACAGAGGGCAGCTAACCCTCTGACCGCACACGCTGAACTACCGTGCCGGCACCACTCAGCTACCGGGGGCGGACTGGTCATGAGTCAACTGACCACACACTCACGCTGGCTCGACGTGCGATTAGTGCGCCCTTCACAGACAGCGGTCACTCTCCAAACTGTTGTACAAAGGTTGAGCTCATTCCCCTCAGCAGAAAGACTTCACTGTTTCCGGCCCGTAAATCAAGTTTTAGTTTTTGCAAAATTTCGCCACTTAGCGCAGATTTGTTTGTTGATATCTGTGCTGCAAAGTTTTAACACAGAACAGCATATAGCACCGTTTTTAGACGTAATCTATAGCGATCTACACACTGCGCAGCTCAAAATCTTCATATCTATAATAATTAATTAATTATGGGCGATAAATGTTAATAATGATTTGCAAACAATGAAAACTACTGCATGTTAAGTGTATAGTATAACTTAACTAGTTTAAAATACGTTTGATGCCACCCAAAATATTGTATACTGCTGTTCTTTACGTCATGAATTTTCTATCGAATTTCATAAGAAATTTTCCCTCAAACTTTGTTTATTGCTCTTTACGGGGTTAATTAGTTATGAATCTTGACATATGACTACGGCACTCGATCCGCTATGACGGGATGTTTTTAATGAGTGCTCGCTCATCGCTGTAAGTTGTTATTTACTATTTTTATTAATCTTTCAGTATTCGTGATATTAACCGATTTTGAAGTTACTATAACTTTTGCGTCTCGTGACTTGAAATAAAGATCGATCTTTCAGAAGGTGCATATTGCTGAGCAAAATCCACTGCCGCATCGCTCTTCACCATAAGTTACATAGTTTTCGCATAATGCACAAAAAACCAAACAATGCCCCAAGCTGCAGGCCACGTGGCCGACCGGCGGCAGAGACATCACACCGACCGTTGCAAATCTCGCGCGCGCGCGCCACGCGATTCCGTGAATCGCGCACCCTGTCGCGCACTCGCTCTCCACAAAGCATTCCTTGCATACTAGACCTATTCATCTAGTGACGGAGTTTGTACCGTCACAATCTACAGACAACACGAGCCGTGTACCTCCTTCCTGGTGGAATGACTGGAACCGCTCGGCTGTCGGACTCCCTCCGAAATAGGTGCTACTCATGCATGGTTGTTTTCATCTTTGGGCGGGTTTAGTGACATCTCTGAACAGTCAGAGGGACTGTGTCTGTGATACAATATCCGCAGACAACGTCTGTTTTCAGGAGTTCTGGGAACCGGGGTGATGCTAAACGTTTTTTGATATGTGTACTTTTGCCGCTGAAAGTCTCATAATTTGCACGACTGCAGAAAAAATTGCGGACTTTCCCCCACGCCGGAAGTTGCAGCAGTTTCGCGGCTAAGTTCAGTAAGAGCCAATCAGAATGTTCCATTTACAAGACATCCTTTGTGCGTGGCATAAGAGCCTCTACAGACTGGTTCAAACAAGACGAGGGAAAGGTATCTACAGAAAGTTCTGTGACGTCTGAGAGTAACGTGATGTCTCCTTTGTTCGATTGTTCAGACACACGCCCAAGAAGACCATCCACCTATGATGATATGCTGTCTCTCATCCCCCGTTGTGGCTTTACAGCATCTCGAGACCAGCAGCTGTGGGACAACGAAAATTCACCGAAAATTCCAGCCATTTTCTCGTCTACAGGACAGTGCTTCGTATTCTGTTTGTGTAATTGTTCTGATTTTTCCGTCTGTACCTAGACGCAGTGTGTGCTTCGAGAAGTCAGGAAATTAGCGTCCCTGACTCCAGCAGCAGCAAATATATAACTAAGCCAGCTCACCGTTTCAGGAAAGTGATGAACACCACAGGAGCTGTAGGACTCAGAAATTTTTCTCTCTCTCTGGCAGTGCCTTCAAACAAGCAGCTAAAACTCGAGAAGTTGTGAGCGTACTGTATAGAGTTACAGAGATATTTATTTCCCTTGCCTAAATTGGTTTACATATGTCGCAGGTAATTATAATAGAGTCTTTGGATTTTTATCTGTCAGATTCTTTCACCTTTGCCCATGTTTGACGTGAAAAACGTCGATCTGCGGAATGATTCGGAGTAGAGGATGAACTGTAGTTGCCTGTATAACTCACTGGATAAGTCAGTTCAAAGGTCGGAGGAAATACACGGTACTTCCTACAATAGCACTATGTCTAGTAAAATACTATACTCTTCAAACCAACCTTTGACCTGATAACAACTTTTGCTTTTTTAATGAAAGCATAGAAAATTGTTCCTTAATAACATCAAGAGCGAGTGTGCCACATTGTTCTATACTATTTTTTCCTGTTCACCTCACATGTTTAGTTAGTTTTTGTGTATCAGGTACCATTTTTAAACCATGGGTAATTATTTAACGAGTAAATTTACAACGGTGAGAAATGAAATGTATTCAAACTACTGAAAAACAATGAATATCTCTAACCTTATTCTAAACCAATCCTAAACCTGTTCCATGGTCTTCATGAAGTCATGTGCTAAATTGTTCATGACGAAAAATGTAATAATCGGCGCCAAAAGGCTTTGTGTGGTTTTACATTGTATTTGTGCTAAAGTAATATGAAAGCACTCCTAAATTTTTTTCATTTTTACTCTCGTGTTTTTGCTGTAGCACTATTTCATAAATTTTTATTAATTTTCAAAGTTTTGCAAGCTTAGCAAAACTTTGCGTGCGTGTAATATCCAAAAGTACAAGCAGTACAGATAAGTTGTTTGTAGCACAATAATAGTCTTCAAAAGAGCTTCCGAATGGTATATCTGCTTCCTGAATCCGACGATTCCTTCTCACAAAGGTGTAGCATCTTTATTTACAGGTTGGTCAGAAACAGTCTGAAAAGCTTGTAAGGGTGTTGCAGGGTACGCTGTGCTGAGAAACAGTTGTCAAGAAAAAAATTCCATACGTTGTGCCGTTTACCATTTATTTAGCATTGAAGTTATCCAGTTATGTCGTTGAAAGCAAATTCAAGCTCTTGCAGGCGGTAAAATGCGGTAATGCACAATCATCTGTGGGTCCCTGAGTAGTTGTTCATATGCTCATTACCAGTTAAAATATACCTTTTTCGGGAGTGATAAATTTAACCTAGGTGAGGAAAAGCCACATTTGTTTGGTTTGAGGAAAGAAAACGAAGAAAAAGTGTGGCTACACTGCATCTAGCAGGCAGCTTGAATTTGCGCGCGCGACGGCCTGATTATCTAATTTCATTGCTAGACAACTCAGAAACGGCGCAACGTATCAAATTATTTTCTGAACAGTTATTTCTCATCACAGGCTCCCCTGAAACACCCTTACAAGCTTTTCAGACTACTTTTGACTATCTAGTACACTGCGGGAATAAATGCTCTCACTGCAAGTACGGCTGACAGTTGAAGACTGGGATTTTCATCTCGTAGCGTTTCCGTCGCCCCGCACTACGTAGGGACCTGGAAAACGCTACGGGGCTTCGTACTACCCCGTGACGGAATTCCGCAGTTTCGCGCTCAGTTTCTCTTCTCGGATCCTACGGCCATCTAATGTTACAAGCGCCCTGGCGTTATCGTGCGCGAAACGAATTTAAGAGCCAACACTGTACGTAGCAATGGGTGCATGGAGTAAGTACATAATAGACTAGGTGTATTTCCTGGTAGTACTATACCCACATACAACAACTAGGTCGATAAAGTTGTTAATGCACATGCCACATGCAAACATCGGTTCATATGGCTCTGAGCACTACGCGACTTAACTTCTGAGGTCATCAGTCGCCTAGAACTTAGAACTAATTAAACCTAACCAACCTAAGGACATCACACACATCCATGCCCGAGGCAGGATTCGAACCTGCAACCGGAGCCGTCGCTCGGATCCAGACTGTAGTGCCTAGAACTGCACGGCCACTCCGGCCGGCATGCAAACATTGCTATAGTCTGTGGACTTGTTTGAGACCATTCGGCATGTACCGGTCACCCTGACATCTCTGTACAAGCACAGGCACATTACCTCGAATAAGGGAAAATCCTAAGAGTTTGCTTATCGAGGAAGGAATGGTGTAAGTTCCCTGTACTAAACAGGATTTGGCATCTGGAATGAAGTTACTCTATAGCTGAAGGTTGTGCTACAGAGTAGCGAAGCAGCTGTTTGAGTTCGGTATTGGCTGTGCCTAGGTCCCAAAAGAATTTCATATCAACCACCGAGGTTGTCCCGCAGTAAGGCCATGTATCCATTAACTGATTGGTGTTGGTTGCTGGAAAGGGGAAATAGTTGCTGAACAGCAGTATAGCTCACCCATGGGCTTGCACTGACAAGGGGAGGCCGCAACGTTTGGAACGCGGATTTACAGCAAACTTCGTACACTCGTAGCACTCCATGAGGACAACAAAATGTGTAAGCAGTAGCGCGTACTTCTCGAGCGTTATTGAGAAAATCGCAAGATAGTTTCGGTCAGCCGGCACAGTAGCTCACCGTGTTCGGTTAGAGGGTAAGCTACCCTCTGTAATAAAAATACTGAGTGAACGGATCAACGAACACACTAAACGGCTGTCATCGGACGTCCACAACGAACGAATCAACGAACAATGTAGAACAAATTGAGATTTAAAAAAATGGTTAGCGTTCAAGCACCGTAATCGATGGATCGCTGGATCGAGTCCCGTTCGTCATTTTTTTTATTTTAACACAGTCATTTTCTTTACTATTTATATTACAATTGATATAATGGGAAAAATACGTGTAATCGGATGAAGTTTTATTAAATTTAGAATGTTATTTGGCAATCTACAAATAAATATTATCACAAATAATATAATATTCATAACAATCGACTAGTAGACGACCGAATGCATAAAGTGATACTGAAAATGTATGCTTCTCCGTGTCTTTAAAATTGTTGGTATGTAATCGAAAGAGAACGAGAAATTGCTTCTCGTGAAGACGCTATTAAAATACACTCGATACTGCATGACCAATCATCAGCGCCGATATTTAAGGAAATACTGCGTTATGCACGGTTTGCTCCCAAATTATCGAAAGAGAGGTTTTTGAAAATGTTAACGAGGTTTGTTTTTCCAACAAAAATCTCAAAAGGCCTTGCGTATGCGGAAACATAGCATTTATTCAATGCAGCTAGTGCCGTTTAACTTTATGTTTTCCATGTTTTTACGAAAAATACCATCTTGCAACTTTTGCTCGTAATGTCGAAAGCGACGATTAAATTACATCTTTCGAAAGCCGTCTGTGCCGTTCAAAACTTGGAGGTAACAAGTCGTTTCGGGCTCCTTCCAGGTATAAGGGATTTCTCAAATCACGGACAAACATACACTTTCAGTATCACTTTATGCGTTTGGTCGTTTACTAGTCGATAGTTATGAATATTATGTTATTTGCGATAGTAAAAATTTTTAGACTGCCAAATAACATTGTAAATGTAATATAAGTTCATCCGTTTACACCTATTTGTCCATTATATCAATTGTAATATAAATAGTAAAGGAAATGACTGAGTTGAAAATTTAAAAAAAACCTCACGAACGGGTCTCGATCCAGCGATTACGGGGCTTGAACGCTAACCACTTTTTTAAAAATTGTTCTCATTTTGTTCGATTTTATTCGTTGCATTTGTTATGTGTGGATGTCCCATGACACCCGTTCAAGTTCAGTGCTGAGCCGTTGACTCAGTTTTTTATTACAGAGGGCAGTTAACCCTCTACTTAACACTCTGGGCTTCCGTGCCGGCTCCACTCGCCTGCCGCCGCTTCAAGGTAAAAGTGGCCACGCACAGGTATATATTTGACGACCGAAATTATCTTGCGATTTTATCAGTAACGCTTGAGAATTACGCGTTACTGCTTACACATTTTGTTGTCCTCATGGGGTACTACGAGTATACGAAGTTTGCAGTAAATCCGCGTTCCAAACGTCGTGGCCTCCCCTTGTGAGTGATGCCGTTAATATAGCAGCTCCCGACTACGGCATCTTTTCGTCTTTTTAGCTCACTGAAAAACCGCAAGTTCCATATAGAAAATAAAATTTGTTTTACTTTAGTGAGGCTGGGCAAATGGATTTCGCATCTCTTCAGGAAAGTCTAAAGGCCCAAAGAACATCCTCTAACGTAGCCCGCCAGACTACTGCTACTTCCTACTGTCGAATTCGGAAGTGTTGCAGAGCTTACTAGCATATTCCATTTTATCGAGGTCACAGTACATTCAGTTATGATGGATAGCTGTGTTCTTACATTTGTCATGTAGAGCGCTGTATCATAGTGAACTGCAAAGACTTTTCTGGAGCAGTGCTGCTTCTTAAATTCCATTTTCTTAAGCTCTTGTTTTTATTCTCTCCTTGGTTCTATGAGTCGTGCGTTCTAGTTTTCCGAGCTTCTTCATAACTGTTTATTGCTCTTTTACGGCACTTATATACTGCAGCCGTTACCTCGGTTTTATCGCCGATGCTATTGTCTGACTGGGGCACTCGTCTGTTGAGGAAATCAGTTTGTTCGATCAAAGCTCAGTCTCTCAGTGTGGGTTTGCAGATATTTTTTAAGAATGCAAAACTGATGACGTCATCATTACAGACGCTAGGTCGTCTAGATGAGACAGAGTGATTCGAATTCGCAATCACAAAGCGGCATAGGTTATTACGTCAATTGCTTTCGTCCAGGTTTTATAATAAGATCATAGTCTCATACTGGTTTCTTTTAATTTGTAAATACGTTACTGGCCATTAAAAATGCCACAAACATTAAATTTGTGTGAAGTGTACTCCATGCTTTGATGCGGAATAAATTTCAGGGACATTACACAAAGTAAGTAAAGGTCGTCTACAGTCTGTAAAGAAATAAAGATTACGCAGTTGGTTTTTCACTCAGATATCACATCTGCATGTTGATCGTTTACGAAAAGTTCGTGTCGTGCCTCGTGTAACAAAGAGAAACGTTTATCAGTACATATCGTTCATCGATACAGTTCCTCAGGTTCCTAGTAATCCCACGACTACGATACGAATATAGAATCTATGGGTTCAGGAGACCGGCCGCAGTGGCCGAGCGGTTCTAGGCGCTACAGTCTCGAACCGCGAGACCGCTACGGTCGCAGGTTCGAATCCTGCCTCGGGCTTGGATGTGTGTGTTGTCCTTAGGTTGGTTAGGTTCAAGTAGTTCTAAGTTCTATGGGACTTATGACCTCAGCAGTTGAGTCCCATAGTGCTCAGACCCATTTGAACCATTTTTTGGTTCAGGAGAGCCATACTCAACGCTATGCAGGATCTCAGCCGTCCCACACTACTAACTCCCGACGGGATAAATGATCGAGCTGGATCGTTATAGCCACTTCAAGCACCGGAAGTCAGGAAACGGGCTTGTTAGTACGAGGGTCGTTCCATAAGTAACGCCCCACATTTTTTAAAAGGCCATTAATATACATAGACAGACGTCCTTTTTGGTGCTTCACAATTTATGTTTGTTCTGTGAAGTTTCGAAGCGTTCTGGCAGATCCCAGAGCAGTAGTACAGCGTCAAAATGGCGTCTACATACGACTCACTTTATGAGCAGCGTGCTGTCATTGAATTCTTGAATGTAGAGAAAGAAACCGTGGTGTACATTCACAAACGTTTGTGTGTAGCGATGCTGCAGTTGATAGGAATAAAGTTGAGCGATAGATAAAGAAAATTACAGCCTCAGGAAATGCAGAAACAGAGCTCCATGATCAGCCACGCTAGTGACGTCCTGTCACAGCCACTGCTCCAGACATACAGAATCGTGCGGATGCCATTATTCGTGCCGACCGGCGCATCAAAACTCAACATTTGGCTCTACAGCTGTCGGTCAGCATTGGAAGTTCGTATCCAATGATCGAGACTCTCGGATATCCAAAAAGGTGCTCATGGTTGGTTACACGAATGCTCACAGCGGACCACAAGTTTCACAGAAAGGCCATTTCATCCGAACTGTTGGAGCGTTTTGAGACCGACGGAGAGGCCATTCTGTCACGGATCGTTACGGGGGCCGAAAGCTGGGTGCACCTCTCCAGTGCATGGAGTGGCATCATCCTCATTCACCACAAAAGAAGACATTCAAGACAATCCCTTCTGCCAGAAAAGTCATGGTGACAGTCTTCTGGATTGTGATGGCGCCATTCTCGTGGATTTGGTCCCAAGAGGGTCAACCATCAATTCAGAGGCATACGTGAAGACTCTGAATAAACTCAAGAACCGTTTCCGACGTGTTCGATCGAACAAGAATCCAGTGCAAATCTTACTCCAACACGATAATGCACACCCACACACAAGTCTGAGAACCCATCGCCAAATTGGGTTAGACATCATTGCTTCATCCACCTTACGTTACAGTCCAGACCTGGCACCCTCGGACTTCCATCTGTTTGGGCAGGTTAAAGATTCTCTACGGGGAACACACTTCGAAGATGACGAGAGTGTCAGTCATGTAGTGCAAACATGGCTACGCCTACAGGACAACGGCTTTTACCAGCAGGGAATACATGCTCTTTCACAACGCTGGCGTATGGCCATAGAACGTGATAGGGAATACGTAGAAAAATAGGAGATGGGCAAAACATGTTGATGTACAGGGTGATCAAAAAGTCAGTATAAATTTGAAAACTGAATAAATCACTGAATAATGTAGATAGAGAGGTACAAATTGACACACATGCTTGCAATGACATGGGGTTTTACTGGAATAAAAAAAATACAAACGTTCAAAAAATGTACGACAGATGGCGCTTCATCTGATCAGAATAGCAATAATTAGCATAACAAAGTAACACAAAGCAAAAATTATGTTCTTTACAGGAAATGCTCAATATGTCCACCATCATTCCTCAACAATAGCTGTAGTCTAGGAATAATATTGTGAACAGCACTGTAAAGCATATCCGGAGTTATGGTGAGGCATTGGCGTCGGATGGGTTCTTTCAGCATCCCTAGAGATGTCAGTTGATCACGATACATTTGGGACTTCAGGTAACCCCAAAGCCAATAATCGCACGGACTGAGGTCTGGGGACCTGGGAGGCCAAGCGTGACGAAAGTGGCGGCTCAGCACACAATCATCACCAAACGACGCGCGCAAGAGATCTTTCACACGTCTAGCAATACTTTGTTGTTGTTTGTTTTTTGGGTCTAATAAAACCCTATGTCATTCCAAGCATGTGTGTCAATTTTTACGTCTCTATGTAATTTATTCCGTGGTTTATTAAGTTTTCAAATTTATACTGACTTTTTGATCACCCGGTATATTGTCACCAAATTCTGACTCTTTACAATAAATATGTTCTGAGGAAAAAAAATGTGCGGCATTACTAGTTAAACGGCCCCTGTAGCAAGGTAAGTAGCCACATGGATATTTACTTACATTGACCAGAACGGACTGTCAGCACGGTGATCATTAAAACAACCGAATGAAGAAACTAACCTGCGGCCATGTCACTCTCAAGGTTCCAGTGGTTTCACTCATTGTGAGACAGCCGGCTGACGCTGGTACTATCTGTCGGTAACGTCAGTTATACAAATATTTTCACTCAGCCACTGGCTTTGAGTGATCTCAGTTACAAACTTTTTTTACCCTTTCCCTTGGGGGGCGACGGTCGTTGTTGGAAGCGGGCAAGCGGGACCGTTACCGTAGCCTCCTCCTGCTGCTGCCGAGGCCAGGGCAACAGCCGGCGCGAGGAGGTGCCGCGGTGGCCGGCGCGAGCGCAGCTCCGCCCGGGCCAGCGGCTTGCAAATTCGCCTTACAGCCTGCCTGCTCCTAACCATTAAAGTAGCCCTGCCTGCCACAAAGAGACACAAGAGTACATATTGTGTACTGAAGCGCAGTGGTTAAAGCAGGCCAGTTAGGGTTTCCGCAAGCCTGGTGAGCTACACGGTATCCGTTCACGTTGCTGCCTGCACCTGACAACGGGTTGCGCTCTCAGTCCAACATCACTAGCTACGTATATGTTTGCGAAGATGGTTTCACTGGAGTTCATTTATCGTAACGGTGGAAGCAGAAAAATGAATAAGCCAAACTTGAAGGAGAGATAGGATAAATTAAAAATTAGGGAAAAAGGTAAGGGGCATAAATTTGTCGTCTTGGTAAGTTAGGACCTCTATAAGTCCTGAAAGACTACGAAGACAGTACAAATTTTTGTATACGAGGGTCGTCCACAAAGTAAGTTATGTAAAACAAACGCGTGCGGATACAGAAAAATTATTTATTGTACAAAAATCTACAACTGTTAAACTACTTTTCTACATAGCTTCCGAAATTTTGTAGGCACTTGTCACAGCGTGGCACAAGTTTTTGTATGCCATCTTCATAGAAGGTTACCGCCTGTGCATTCAATCATGTGGTAACATGTTCTTTCAGCTCGTCATCGTTGAAGTGTTAACCACCAAGGACAAAATGGTTCAAATGGCTCTGAGCACTATGGGATTTAACTTCTGAGGTCATCAGTCCCCTAGAACTTAGAACTACTTAAACCTAACTAACCTAAGGACATCACAAACACCCATGCCCGAGGCAGGATTCGAACCTGCGACCGCAACGGGAACGAGGACTAAGATTTAGTGGATGACAGGTGTAAGGAAATGTGTGCTTAAGGGCTTGAGGTCACTTCGCAGCATGCAGATTGAGCATTAATAAAACCGAAAAACTGCAGGGATGGATTTCTGACTGGAAATGGACGACAAAAGGTCCTATGAACATGTGTCCGAAAATACATCGTTGCCACGGTAGACAGTGCTGACGAATGGCTGTTCCTCTGACCAAGTGCCATGTGTTTCTTGCGTGTTTCAGGCTGTGTGATTAACGCAACGTACTGTAAGCAGCAGAATGGGCCGGTATTCATGTCGAAAACAAGCCGAGATGGTGTTTGTGTACGGCCAAGCAGATGGAAACGGTCGAGAGGCCAAAACAAGTACACTCACAGACACCAACTAACCTACACATCATTTCAAGCTCTTTTTGGGCGGTTGTGTAATCATGGGTCCTTTCAGACAAACGAACGTGCTGGAAGGCGGCGAACTGTGCGTACACCAGATCTGGAGGACCAGGTTCTACAGGATAGTGAGACGAACCCTAGTACAAGCTCCAGGCAAGTGACCTGCCAGCGTGGTGTGAGCCTAAGTAGGATTATGTGTACCCCGCATGACAACCGTTACTATCCCTATCGCCTGCAATCCCATGGAGGCCACTTTCAACAGCTGTTGTGACGTGGATTGCATGCAGCTTTGTACTGTGTCATTTCATGCACACTGTCCATTTTTGGACAAATGTTCATAGGACATTTTTTCTTCCATTTCCAGTCAGGAATTCGTCCCTGCAGGTTGTCGGTTTTATTAATGTTCACCCTGTATAGGCTTTCCAAATTTAGGGCAAACACTGATCGAAACAGGAAAAAAATATGGCTCAGTGGATATTAAAAACCACATTCTGATGGCATATAACGTAGTGCGAAGAAAACTCGACAGTAAAGAAAACCTTCTTAAATAAGACACATACGCTTGAGAGGTGGCAGAAGCCCCCTCTCATATTTCTATCTTACTCTGAGTAATTCTATTTTCCTCTCTAATTACATGCAGTGAAAAGTTGCTATTCCTTCACACGTGGACTTCCCACGCAGCGTCTCTGTTGTGGTTTGGCAAGACAGCCAACCCACTATGGGAGGAAGCCGGAAGGCACGCGTTTTAGCTCACGCAGGCTGGCGTGAGGTCTAGAACAGGTCAAGGAAATGAAACTAACAAAAAACGTACGTAGCTGCTGGAATACTTAACTTTAATCCATAATTGGTGAACATCGCTCTTGACGGTACATGTTTTACAGCATCAATAGTAACTGGTAATGGCGCCTTGCTAGGTCGTAGCAAATGACGTAGCTGAAGGCTATGCTAACTATCATCTCGGCAAATGAGAGCGTATTTTGTCAGTGAACTATCGCTAGCAAAGTCGGCTGTACAACTGGGGCGAGTGCTAGGAAGTCTCTCTAGACCTGCCGTGTGGCAGCGCTCGGTCTGCAATCACTGATAGTGGCGACACGCGGGTCCGACGTATACTAACGGACCGCGCCCGATTTAAAGGCTACCACCTAGCAAGTGTGGTGTCTGGCGGTGACACCACAGTCTCTCGTCACCCGGGTGGTCCAGTGACAGGCGGGCTCTGCTGATTTAGTGGATGACAGGTGTATGGAAATGTGTGCTTAAGGGCTTGAGGTCACTTCGCAGCCAACAGGTGTGAGGGAGTCGTGTGAATGCTTTCCAGATGCCGACATTGTCAGTAGAGCGGCAGAGACACGCCCGCAGGGGCGTGAAGGAGCGGCTGGGCTAGAGATTCCGTTACTTCGGAGAAACTTGGCGAAAACACTTTCTGGCGGGCTACCAGCGAGGCGTGGGAATGACTTGTGTCCCCAGGCAGTCTTGGCGGGCAAATTCCCGCGTTTTCTGCCAAATCGTAACTGTGATTGGCTTGCTCAGGACATAGCTCCGTGACGTAGCAAAATCGGCGCAGAAATTGGCGCCAAGAATCTCCATTGGTGGAATGGTAGTGCTTCGGCAATAGAGTGGAATTTTCCACCGGTTTTCGAGTTGCTGATTGGAACGTTTAACCACTGCCACTGTCGAGGGGGCGGGAATGTTCTGTGTTCAGTTTGTACGGGTGCTCTTGTGGTAGTTGGCTCTTGCCTTTCGGTCGGGGCAGGTTACAAGACTGAGCTCTCGCTGCTCTGGACAGCCTGCCTTCCGTTGGCTGTCTAATATACTCTTATTAATTGTAACTGTTTGACGAAGTGGCTGAAGTTTCGACTTCAACGTAACTTTCCGAGTACAGTTGGCAATTGAGCGTTCTGTGTACAAGCGACCTATGTTGTCTGTCTTGAGCAGTTTTGGCTAAAGTTGACTGTATCGGAGTTACTGTGTGACTTCGCTTGTTAAAATCAATCACTGTACCGTCAGTGATTGTGTGGCGAGCCTTCTTCGTCTCCCTCAGAGGCGCATTTGTATTGCTAGGAAGTCATTAGTCTGGAACAACCAGACGGGACGTCGAAGCAACCAGCCATCTCCTCCGGTACGCCAGATCGTGTCCTTGCAGTTAAGAAGACAGCTTGGTAATGTACGTCCGCAGCACCGGCAAAGCAGGCAATTTTGCTAGGTGATAATCAGAGCTCAGCAGAGTGCGCCTGTTCGTCTTTTCTAACTTTGTTCTGTCTTGGGTGTTCATTGTCTGAGTTCTCACTACTGTGGCAGCAATTAATGTTGGGTTGGCTGTGTGTTTCTCTTAAGATTTGGGTTGTAAGGAATTGGCTCCACATACCATTTCGTCATAAATGTCACTATCTAGTTTAGGAACAACTTCACCTTCACAGAATTTATTTGAGTATCCAGTTTGAACGAATTTGATGTATTGTAAATGTTTCATGTGTTTTGTTTATTATTTTGAGTTTAGTCATAATAAATCATATTGTTATTTTGGACAGAACTTTCATTCTGTTAATCGGTAGAGCAGCCCTATCATTTCTCACTACGTTAATGAAACTTTCCTTTATTTAAGTTATTCATCAAATTAAATTATTGCGGGTGTCAAACTCTTTTCTACTCCACTTGCAGGGTCGATTACAGTCAGTTCGCGTTTCTTTTTAATCCATGTGCAACAGCAAAAGTCGGAGTTAGAATAGGGGGGGGGGCCTTAGAGCATCATTTACATATGTAGATTATAGAAGAATTTAGTGTTAAATACACTGCTAGCCCCGGCACCTCGCACGCTATGTGATCAAAAGTATCCGGACAGTACGGTTGGTCCTAGCGGAGGTTCGAGTTCTCCCTCGAGTATGTGTGTGTGTGTTTGTCCTTAGGATAATTTAGGTTAAGTAGTGTGTAATCTTAGTGACTGATGACCTTAGCAGTTAAGTCCCATAAGATTTCACACACATTTGAACATTTTTTTGCATCCGGACACCTGGCTGAAAATGTCTTACAAGTTCGTGGCGCCCTCCATCGGTAATGCTAGAATTCAATATGGTGTTGGCCCACCATTAGCCTTGATGACTGCTTCCAATCTCGCAGGTATACGTTCAACCAGGTGGTGGAAGGTTTCCTGGGAAATGGAAGACCATTCCTCAAAAATGGCTCTGAGCACTATGGGACTCAACTTCTGAGGTCATTACTCCCCTAGAATTTAAAACTAGTTAAACCTAACTAACCTAAGGACATCACACACATCCAATCCCGAGGCAGGATTCGAACCTGCGACCGTAGCGGTCTCGCGGTTCCAGACTGCAGCGCCTAGAACCGCCGGCCACTTCGGCCGGCTGCAGACCATTCTTCACGGAGTGCTGCACCGAAGAGAGGTATCGATGTCGGTCGGTGAGGCTTGGCACGAAGTCGGCGTACCAAAACATCCCAAAGGTGTTATATAGGATTTAGGTGAGGACTCTGTGCAGGCCAGTCCATTACAGGGATGTTATTGTCATGCTTACGCTCCTTACACTAAGCGAGGCGTCGTTTCACATTTACCGGCGTGATGTGTAGCTTATGAGCAGCCGCTCGACCATGAAATGCACGTTTTCTCACATCCAGCCTAACTGTCATAGTACTTGCAGTGGATCCTGATGCAGTTTGAAATTCGTGTGTAACGGTCTGGATAATGTATGCCTATTACAAGTTCAACTGTCGGCGGTCTCTGCCAGTCAACAGACGAGGTCGGCCTGTACGCTTTTGTGCTGTACGTGTCCCTTTACGTTTTCACTTCACTATAACATCGGAAACAATGGACCTAGCGATGTTTAGGAGTGTGTAGATCTCGCGTACAGACGTATGACACAAGTGACACCCAATCACCTGGCCACCTTCGAAGTCCGTTGAGTTCTGCTCTCTCACGATGTCTAATGACTACTAAAGTCTCTGATATGGAGTACCTGGCAGTAGGTGGCAGCACAGTGCACCTAATATGAAAAACGTATGTTTTTGGGGATGTCCGGATACTTTTGATCATATAGTGCACTTTTTAGATTAATGTAATATGGAAAACCATCCTCGTGTTTACTGCGGTGCATCTGGGGACTTTAGAACAAATTTTTTGGCCACTTAGAATGACTTCAGTGAGCCTGGAACAAACCTGATAACCTTTTTCCCGGTAGCTGCGCTGGCTCCAAGACTGGCTGAAAGATGTTAGTTCTACTAATAGCCTACACAGCAATATTGTGGCTGACACCGGCCGGCCGAAGTGGCCGTGCGGTTAAAGGCGCTGCAGTCTGGAACCGCAAGACCGCTACGGTCGCAGGTTCGAATCCTGCCTCGGGCATGGATGTTTGTGATGTCCTTAGGTTAGTTAGGTTTAACTAGTTCTAAGTTCTAGGGGACTAATGACCTCAGCAGTTGAGTCCCATAGTGCTCAGAGCCATTTTTTGTGGCTGACACCAGAAGTCCATTTAAAGCACTTTAATTACACTGTTGGTGTAAAGTATTCACTGGTATGGGCAGTTTCGGTTCTCACATATAGTTCGAATTAAAGGAAAGCAGATTGTTACCTACTACACTAGTTCATAGATTGTTAAATTGCCCTGGTGCAGTAATCGTACAGCACAGTCCAGTGGTTCAAAACGATTCACATGTGACAAAAATTTTACTTATCAGTTCACCATATCACTGACCTCATACACCTGTAAGGAACTCGAACCAATTAACATAATTTTCGAAACTAATCATTAAGATCGTCAACGCGGCCCTGCTAACCAGTCATTGTTTGTAGGAGTCAATAATCTATATGTTCCTCTAATCATGCGTGTATTTCAGAATGTTACTACCGCACATTGCTCACGACAAGACACATCAGTGTTGCTCTCTTTACTCTCAGCCGCAGACTGCCTGACTTCAGATGTGCTAGGTCTGTACATAGTTTCGCTTACGAACAATATGTTTTACACTACTCGTTACTGACGACAGCCATCTTAAATAAAGTGCACTTTTCAGCTAGAACATATGACCAGCGACCTACTATCGATATAAACCCGTCCAGGTGATAGCTTCGTCACCTGGCGAGGACTGAGTGCCACTCAGATACACGCACTGTGCGTGTAGTACCAGTGGGCGTGCTGTCTGCAGACGGAGTGCAGTTCGTGGTGGACCGGAGGCTCGGCACAAGCATTTCGGAAAATTCACGACTTGTCGGGTGTTCGAGGAGTGCTGTGGTGAGTGTCTTCAACACGTAGCGAAATCAAAGTGAAACCACATGTAGATGTCGTGGGGTTGGGTGGCCACCTTTCATTACACATCTCGGATGTCGTAGGCTAGTCAGACTGGTAAAAAAGGACAGGCGGCGAACTGTGGCGGAACTAACATCAGACTTTAATGCTGGACGGAGTACAAATGTGTCTGAACACACAGTGCACCGAACATTTACTTGACTATCCATGGGTCCAGTGGAGCTCCTGCAAGGCACCATGAAAACGAAGGAATATCGTGCACTGCTTGCAGACTACGTCAGCGGCATTTTTCAACAATATAATGCGCCATGCCACAATTCCAGGTGTGTGAGGAACACAGCGGCGAGTTCCATTTGACGTGGTGACCCCCGACTAGCCAGATCTGAACCCGATCGAACACATCTGGAATGTGATTGAACGTGGCTTCAAAGCTCTTCGCCCAGTTCCCCGGAATTTACGGGAGTTAGGTGACCTGTGTGCCCAGATGTGGTGCGAACTCCTTCCAGCGACCTACCAACGCCTCCTTGCTTGCGTGCCACGACGCGTCGCCGCGTTTATTTGTACCAGAGGTGGACATACCGGCTATAATATTTTAAGTTCTGATAATCTTGTACTCTATTTTTATATCAATTCTTAAATTTTACTACTATAATTATTCTCAGAAAGGTTAGTAACATCCCCTTTCGTGGTACCGATCGTAGAGACATTGGAAACACGGAAATTCCGAACACTGTGAGCAGGCTTGCTACAGTGACATTTCTTCGTATGGATCTCACTCGGGATAGAAACGTCGTTAACATTGCTGAATATTTCACACGTTGGCGATAATTTCACATAAAGGATTATTTTTCCAAAAATGGAGCTTGCGGCTAATTATGAATCACGATACAGAGCAGGAATTTAACCGAAAATAATTTCAAGTAATTTTCTCGTTCATTTACTTTTAATTCATTTACCAGACAGACAATTAGTAGACGAATAAGGACAACGTCGTTTCGACGTACATTGGAAAACGTTCGTGCAGTAATCTTCAATAGACGTGGATAGACAAATGAAAATAAAAAAAAGCAACAATAAGTGGGAGTAGAACACGGGGCGCAGAAGTGAACAACCGCGACGTTACCTACTGTGCCACAGCTTTGGTTAAACGTGTTACGCGCTAAAAGGCATATAAACTACTCGGAAACATTGAGCGTTGTTTTCCCAGAAACGGCCGGTACTTTACGGATAACCCGAGACACGCGTTCGCTTATTTGGACCCCTCTTTCACCGAGTGAACTTTCTGGGAAATCGGCTGATGGCACTTTCGTCAGTGCAGCCCACTCTGTAAGTGCCAGCAATTGCTGAATTGGTGAGATCTATGCATTCCACCCGTAACACAATTAATGATTAGAGAAGTCTCCTTCTGGCCATTCATTAATTTACCACCAAATGAGTGCAACACGATTATACGGGTTACAGTATAGTGCCAGCAACAGTCAGTAGCGACTTCCCACATTTACCAAGCCAATCCCCTTGATGAAATACTCAACTTGAATGATACTTCTTCTTGTAAAATGTCCAGCACAACATTATTAGAGGTTTGCAAATATTGCCCGCATCTCGTGGTCGTGCGGTAGCGTTCTCGCTTCCCACGCCCGGTTTCCCGGGTTCGATTCCCGGCGGGGTCAGGGATTTTCTCTGCCTCGTGATGGCTGGGTGTTGTGTGCTGTCCTTAGGTTAGTTAGGTTTAAGTAGTTCTAAGTTCTAGGGGACTTATGACCACAGCAGTTGAGTCCCATAGTGCTCAGAGCCATTTGAACCATTTGCAATTATTACAAGTCCTGTCACTGTGCCTCTGAGTGATTCCTACATAGAGTCCAGAGCTGGCTTACGATGCCTGCGGAGACAAAGGGTCTGAGACGACGGACGAACACGGCAGCTTGTAGACTGGGCGGTAACTGGAGACTGTACACGACTCGGCGCACTGAACAGAACTGTCCGCCGTAGCCCAGTGCTTCGGTAATTAACGAGGCGTCGTCCAATCGCTGTCCACACACATGTTGCCCATGGGGTGGCAGATGCGGCCTCTGGCGGATGTCTCTATAGTTCGTATTGCCAAACCATACAGCTGCTGCGCTACGAGTGTTTCTAGCGCGGCTTATCCATTGTGTAATAGGCTTACGTAGCTCAGTTTGTTAGCATAACACTTCCTACCTGGAAGTCACGTCGAACACACTATGACATGGAATCTCCACACCATCACTCACCTTCTGATCCTTAAGAATGCGAAGAATGTTCTGTTGATTGTGGTAGTTCACACGTGGGGGGAGGACGTTACATATGTAAATCGGCCCTGTTTCTTTCATTCATTCATTAATTATCCTCCAAGTTAATGAATTAGGAATTCAGTGACTAGTAAATGAAACAAGAATCACAATTAATTCGGTTTATTCCGTTAAAGTTATTATTAAAACAACTGACAAACAATAGCAACATTGTTACAACAACTTCGCTCATCTGAAAAGGGGCTGGGGGAGGATTCTAATAATCAGGCAAGCGAAATAATTGCAATTGCCAAGATGCATAGTTATTTTCGTTATGTTAATTGAGAAGACAGGTAGTACTATAGAAGGGAATGCGTTGCACCTGTGGTCGGAGTTGAAAGCAGACTGCTCATTAAACCTAAGAGCAGAGCTTGAAGTTGCTGAAATGCTGTAAAGTGACTTTAATTCCCTACGCATCTTGTCGCGGTTGCGACTCGATCTCACCATAGTCAACTATAGGTGGTGGCTAAAGTGACTGCAGAATCAGTCATTGTAGGCAGTAACGACCCTCAACAACTGTAAAATAGTTCAATTTGAAATTTCTCTAGCTACGTCGCTATATCAGCTCAGGCTGCACGGAACGCCAGTGGAGGTGATGTCTGCCGGTGGGGGTTACCGAAGATCAAGACTTTCGTAGATCAAATCTCTCGAAGAAACCTGACGATCAAGTAAGATGTGATCGAATGTTTACTAAAAGCAAACCTCCCACTGCCGCGTTTTGCGTCCCATACCCTATTCAGTTTGGCTGGGATTTGAAACTTTTGAATGCCGGACAGTAAAAATCCACCTTAGGACATGCGAGTCTTCCCTGGGCTATCCTCTAGCCAGTTAACCAGTAAGGTGCCTTCTACCATTCAACACAGAAAAAAAGTCGTCTCACTCTCTCTCTCCATCTCTTTCTGTGACCTATTAGGAATCTTATGTTTTTAAAAGCGCTGAACTGTGAGCCCACAATCCGTTTTCGAGATGTTTATCTGTGGTAGTGGTTTCTCTTAAAAAGCATTCCTCCTCCTTCCACTTCCGGATTGTAAAACGGTCGCGTTTGGGGTGCTTGCCCCACAGGAGATCCTAGCTGTGTTAGTCTACGCCGGCCGGAGTTGACGATCGGTTCTAGGTGCTACAGTCTGGAACCGCGCGACCGCTACGGTCGCAGGTTTGAATCCCGCCTCGGGCATGAGTGTGTGTGATGTCCTTAGGTTAGTTAGGTTTAAGTAGTTCTAAGTTCTAGGGGAATAATGACCACAGCAGTTAAGTCCCACAGTGCTCAGAGCCAACACACACCTGTGTTAGTCTTCAATGCCCCAGGAACCCGAGAGCGACGTTACAAATTGCTGACCGCGGGTGCGAGCCTCTCCCGGCTATTCCTGTGATGGTGGAGGCCTGCTTGAGTCCCCTGGCAGCCCGAGTGCTTCTGCACCATCCCAAATCTGCTTTCAGCGTTCTCTCATTTATACAGGACATGAAAATCCGAATAAGTGGGTAAGTGGAAAATAATATTACACTAGTTCTGTTATGTATCACGTTCCTTGATTTTGATTAATAATTCTGATCTAATGGGTCTTTCATTACGATTTTGCATATATTATGGGACTGTTTCCGAAGAAACGGTCGCGAAACAATTTCAGATTTTAAAACGTGCATACTGACTGTAATAGTAGTAGCAGCAGTAGTAGTAATCCATAGATCTTTTTAACACCAATATAACCTGACTCACGAATACTGCAAAACCCTGTTTTTATGCACGCTGTTTTGGAACATATTAGGTATACATGTGGTGTCACCGCCAGACACCACACTTGCTAGGTGGTAGCCTTTAAATCGGCCGCGGTCCATTAGTATACGCCGGACCCGCGTGTCGCCACTGTCAGTGATAGCAGACGGAGCGCCACCACACGGCAGGTCTAGAGAGACTTCCTAGCACTCGCTCCAGTTGTACAGCCGACGTTCATAGCTTTGGTTCACTGACAAATACGCTCTCATTTGCCGAGACGATAGTTAGCAAATCCTTCAGCTACATTTGCTATGACCTAGCAAGGCGCCGTATTCAATTGATAATTAATATTATGAAGCATGTACCGTAACGAGAGATGTTCTACAATTGTGGATTAAAGTTAAGTATTATATCAACTACGTACTTTATTTGCAATTCTCAAGATATTGTCCTGTTCCAGACCTCACGCCAGTCAGCGTGTAATTAAACGCGTGCATTTCGGCCTCCTCTAGAAAAACAGTGTTGGCTTTTCTGCCAACACTACATACATGATATCGCATGCATACTGATTCAAAACAACGTTCAGCGAAACTGATAGCAACGACGTCATCACTAAGAGTGCAACGGGAATTCCACTGTTAAGTGTAGCGGAGAGGGCAGGTAGGTGGAAAGAGTACACCGAAGGCCTCCAAAAGAGGGAGGACTCGTCTCATGATGTGACTCAGAACGATGTGGAAGTCGGTATGGAAGACACAGGGGATCTAGTATTAGAGTCAGAGTTTAACAGAACTTTGGAAGACTTGCGATCAAATAAGGCAGAAGTAAACAAGATTCCTTCGGGATTTCTGAAATCGTTGGAGGAAGTGGCAACCAAGTGACTAAACAAGTTTTTGTGCAGAGTAAATGAGTCTAGAGACATACCATCACACTTCGGGAAAGATATCAACCACACAGTCCTTAAGATAGCGACGTCAGATGAATGCTGGAACTGTCACACCATCAGTGTAGCGACTTATGCATCCAAATTGGTGATAAGACTAATATACAAAAGAATAGAAAAGAAACTGAGGACCTGTTACATGACGTGACTTTCGGAAAGGTAAGGGCACTAGAGAGTATTCCTGACATTGTGACTCATAACGGAAGCAAGGCTTGATTGATTTGGTGGGAGGGGATCAAGCAGCGAAATCATCGGTCCATCGGATTAGGGAAGGATGGGAAAGGATGTGGGCCGTGCCCTTCGAAAGGAACCGGTATTTGCCTGGAGTGATTTAGGGAAGTCACGGAAGACCTAAATCAGGATGGCAGGACGCGGCTTTGAACCGTCGTCCTCTCGAGCGCTAGTCCAGTGTGCTAACCACTGCGCCACCTCGTTCGGTGGTAGCAAGACTTAAGAAAAATCAAAGCACGTTAATAGGAGATTTCGACCTGGAAAAAGCGTTCGACAATGTGAAATGGCGCAAGATGTTCGTCATTTTGAGAAAAATAGGAACAGACTATAGTGAAAGACGAATAATATCCAATATATACAAAAACCAAGAAGCAACACCAAGGACGAAGTGCTCCGGATAAAAAGAGTGTAAGAAAAGGATGTTGTTTTTCGCCCCTACTGTTTAGCCTATATATAGAAGAAGCAACGACGAAAATAAAAGTCATCGCCCCTACTGTTTAGCCTATACATAGAATAAGCAACGACGTAAACAAAAGAAAAGTTCATAAGTGGGATTAAAATCCAGGGTGAAAGGATACTAATGTTAAGTTTCGCTGATGACGTAGCCAGCCTCAGTGAAACTGAAGAAAAATTACAGGACGGGTTGAATGAAATGAACGGTATAATGAGTGTAGAGTATTGACTGAGAGTAAACCGAAAAAAGACGAAAATAATGAGGAGCAGCAGAAATGAGATAAGTGATAAATTTTACATCAAAATTTGAGACCACGAAGTAGAGAAAATTATGAAATTCTGCCACCTTGGCAGCAAAGTAACAAATGAGCGACGAAGCAAGGTGGACATAAAAAGCAGATTCGCTCAGGGAAAGAGGACATTCCCGGTCAATAGTGTCCGTAAGTACCAACCATCGGCAACAATCTCAGATGTACGTTTGGAGGGCAGCACTGCATGGTACTGAAACATGGACTGTGGAAAACAGGAAAAGAAGAAACAAAGAACCCTATGGAAAATACTGACATGAAGAAGGGAAGGATGGTAAGACACGTGTTAAGATATCAGTGACTACCTTCCATGGTACTATAGAAAGCTGTAAAGACTAAAAACTATAGGGGAAAACAGACAGTAGAATACAGCAAATAGTTGATGTAGAGTGCCAGTTCTACTCTGGGATGAAGAGATTGGCACAAGAGAGGATACGACATTACGCAATCTGCTGCATGTGCAGGCCTTGCTGTTTCGATTTATTTATTTTTGTGGCTAAAGTCCAGCCCACACGAATCAGAAGTGCAGAATATTTGGTGTCCTACGCTGAGTTTATCGGAGTGTTAGAGAAGAATAGCGTGGGGTGGTTAACAGGGGCGCAGTATTGATGTGGATGGACGCGTGCGACGCACGATTCCGGGCAGCTGTCTGCGTGGTGGGCAGAGGCATTTGGCGGCGTGAGATGTCGGCGCAGGCGGGCTCATTAGCCGCTTCCTGCCGCCGCCGCCTGCTCTCATCTCTGTCCCTGCCTCAACATGCGGCCCGGTTGCCTGTACAGCAGCTTACGCAGAAGGCATGAACCCCTAGATATATCACTCTTTTTTAATAGAAACATAAAGAATGTTTTAGGTTATTTTGTCTAGCGTCAATCATTTGCCATCAAACCCTTAATCTATATCCATAATGTAAGTAGTATTATTGTGGATAGTTGATTATGATAAGTGATGTGCCGTTACTAAAACAACCAACGCCAATTATCACAACTGTCCAAAATGCAATTTAGTCTTTATAACACAAGTGTCTACAAAAATGTTGAATACGTCTATCAGACTCTGTGGCACACACATCCACTACAGTGCAGAGCTGTTAATGGTCACTTCTTCACTGTCTTCAATCAGTCCTAAAACTGCAAATGCACACATTTCATCGCAGTGGACACTTCCTACTGTTGTGGTCTGCATGCAAAATTGTTGTTTTCCAATTTTCATTCATATATTGAACGGCATATTTCATATTTTGATCTACTTTATAACTTTCCTAATTTGTATTGAAGTTTTTGTGTGTTTTATAAAAATTTCAAAAACAAATCTTTTTATTCCTATTTATGATGGGATACTGCTCTATTCCAAATGAGAAATAGGAACTTTAGAAAACTGCAGACATTTAATAATATACAAGAATCACTTTACTATACCGAGGAATAATTATAAGTAAAAAATTGCAACTACATAAACATTAATTGAAATAAACTCACCTCCTCTTCCATGTATACATCTATACCCAAAACAAACCTAGGTTTGAAAACTTCAATGAATATATACAATAACTATAAAGTATTGACAACACACACGCAATTTATACAAATGCATAAGAATAAAGAAGCAGAATTATAAAATGGCACACACAATTATTCTGAAGTTTCAGTACTAAAAAAAATAACGCATGTGTAACAACAGCAATGAAAAGAAACTAGCGCTTATGGTGCTCCCAAAATCAGGCGAAAGACAAAACCCTAGTTCTTCTGGATACTATGTGCAAAACCAAATTGATTCCACTCACTTTTTTCCTGTCCATACAATTTTTACACCTCTTACGACGCATTCTTCCTCTTGGAGTATTTTTCATTCGTTCTGGCAGGTGAATTAGAGTGGTTGGTCTGTTTACTGCAGGATCTTCTTGCTCGGGGAGCAAATTTTAAACTATGACCAACTGGAAATCGTGTAGATCGATGTCTTCTGTCGCGAGCCTGGGGTATGAATAATGTGCATTTAGTAACACGAGGAGGAATGCATGAGATCGAGCCTTCTTACACCATCAAAATGTCTTGTGGGAAATGACATAACAGGTGAGCGTTTGATTGCTACTGTCAACACCTTTAATATATTTATGATATTGTACAATCATGTTTGGTTTCTTCATGGACATTCCACGGCGAGGTCTAGTATTCACCATTTCGCATCCGAATTCACTGGATATGGCCAGCTCTTCCCGTTTTTCCATACATTTGCAAACACATGCGCCATATTCGTTGAAACGAGAAACTGACTCTACTTTTTTTTCAATTTCAGCCTAACAATATCTTGGGGATAATGCTTCAGATTGGAGCGAAGAGAATCAGTGCAAAAGCATTTCTTTTGTGAGTAATTCATTGGTGAGGGAGACACTGTTATAATAATTGTCCATAAAGAAACTGAGGCCACCATCCGTTTTCCTCTCCGTCATTTTCCTAACCACTTTTGAAATATGATCCTTCCCTCCTACTACAGGGCTCTCAGTGCCGCTGTATAAGTGGAGTTTGTTAACACTCCCTTTAGGATTAGCTAACACGTACCATTTCATCCCAGATTTGTAACGCTTCCCCTATACGTTTTGGTGAAACTTCAGCCTTCCCCTCCAAACGACCATCTGCTCATCTATCGAGAGGTCTTTCCTGCTGCAAACCGCAAAGAATCTGTACAGCATGAAGATCTCATATGTTGTTGTTGTGGTCTTCAGTCCTGAGACTGGTTTGATGCAGCTCTCCATGCTGCTCTATCCTGTGCAAGCTTCTTCATCTCCCAGTACCTACTGCAAACTACATCCTTCTGAATCTGCTTAGTGTATTCATCTCTTGGTCTCCCTCTACGATTTTTACCCTCCACGCTGCCCTCCAATACTAAATTGGTGATCGCTTGATACCTCAGAACATGTCCTACCAACCGATCCCTTCTTCTGGTCAAGCTGTGCCACAAAGTTCTCTTCTCCCCAATCCTATTCAATACTTCCTCATTAGTTATGTGATCTACCCATCTAATCTTCAGCATTCTTCTGTAGCACCACATTTCCAAAGCTTCTATTCTCTCCTTGTCCAAACTATTTATCGTCCATGTTTCACTTCCATACATGGCTACACTCGATACAAATACTTTCAGAAATGACTTCCTGACACTTAAATCTATACTCGATGTTAACAAATTTCTCTTCTTCAGAAACGCTTTCCTTGCCATTGCCAGTTTACATTTTATATCCTCTCTACTTCGACCATCATCAGTTATTTTGCTCCCCAAATAGCAAAACTCCTTTACTACTTTAAGCGTCTCATTTCCTAATCTAATTCCCTCAGCATCACCCGACTTAATTCGACTACATTCCATTATCCTCGTTTTGCATTTGTTGATGTTCATCTTATATCCTCCTTTCAAGACGCTATCCATTCCATTCAACTGCTCTTCCAAGTCCTTTGCTGTCTCTGACAGAATTACAATGTCATCGGTGAACCTTAAAGTTTTTATTTCTTCTCCATGGATTTTAATACCTACTCCGAATTTTTCTTTTGTTTCCTTTACTGATTGCTCAATATACAGATTGAATAACATCGGGGAGAGGCTACAACCCTGTCTTACTCCCTTCCCAACAACTGCTTCCCTTTTATTTCCCTCGACTCTTATAACTGCCATATGGTTTCTGTACAAATTGTAAATAGCCTTTCGCACCCTGTATTTTACCCCTGCCACCTTTAGAATTTGAAAGAGAGTATTCCAGTCAACATTGTCAAAAGCTTTCTCTAAGTCTACAAATGCTAGAAACGTAGGTTTGCCTTTCCTTAATCTTTCTTCTAAGATAAGTCGTAAGGTAAGTATTGCCTCACGTGTTCCAGTATTTCTACGGAATCCAAACTGATCTTCCCCGAGGTCAGCTTCTACCAGTTTTTCCATTCGTCTGTAAAGAATTCGTGTTAGTATTTTGCAGCTGTGGCTTATTAAACTGATTGTTCGGTAATTTTCACATCTGTCAACACCTGCTTTCTTTGGGATTGGGATTATTATATTCTTCTTGAAGTCTGAGGGTATTTCGCCTGTCTCATACATCTTGCTCACCAGATGGTAGAGTTTTGTCAGGACTGGCTCTCCCAAGGCCGTCAGTAGTTCCAATGGAATGTTGTCTACTCCGGGGGCCTTGTTTCGACTCAGGTCTTTCAGTGCTCTGTCAAACTCTTCACGCAGTATCGTATCTCCCATTTCATCTTCATCTACATCCTCTTCCATTTCCATAATATTGTCCTCAAGTACATCGCCCTTGTATAGACCCTCTATATACTCCTTCCACCTTTCTGCTTTCCCTTCTTTGCTTAGAACTGGGTTTCCATCTGAGCTCTTGATGTTCATGCAAGTGGTTCTCTTATCTCCAAAGGTCTCTTTAATTTTCCTGTAGGCAGTATCAATCTTACCCCTAGTGAGATAAGCCTCTACATCTTAACATTTGTCCTCTAGCCATCCCTGCTTAGCCATTTTGCACTTCTTGTCGATCTCATTTTTGAGACGTTTGTATTCCTTTTTGCCTGCTTCATTTACTGCATTTCTATATATTTTCTCCTTTCGTCAATTAAATTCAATATTTCTTCTGTTACCCAAGGATTACTACTAGCCCTCGTCTTTTTACCTACTTGATCCTCTGCTGCCTTCACTATTTCATTCCTCAAAGCTACCCATTCTTCTTCTACTGTATTTCGTTCCCCCATTCCTGCCAATTGTTCCCTTATGCTCTCCCTGAAACTCTGTACAACCTCTGGTTCTTTCAGTTTATCCAGGTCCCATCTCCTTAAGCTCCCACCTTTTTGCAGTTTCTTCAGTTTTAATCTACAGGTCATAACCAATAGATTGTGGTCAGAGTCCACATCTGCCCCTGGAAATGTCTTACAATTTAAAACCTGGTTCCTAAATCTCTGTCTCACCATTATATAATCTATCTGATACCTTTTGGTGTCTCCAGGGTTCTTCCATGTATACAACCTTCTTTCATGATTCTTAAACCAAGTGTTAACTATGATTAAGTTGTGCTCTGTGCAAAATTCTACCAGGCGGCTTCCTCTTTCATTTCTTAACCCCAATCCATATTCACCAACTACGTTTCCTTCTCTCCCTTTTCCTACTACCGAATTCCAGTCACCCATGACTATTAAATTTTCGTCACTCTTCACTATCTGAATAATTTCTTTTATTTCATCATACATTTCTTCAATTTCTTCATCATCTGCAGAGCTAGGTGGCATATAAACTTGTACTGCTGTAGTAGGTGTGGCCTTCGTATCTATCTTGGCCACAATAATGCGTTCACTATGCTGTTTGTAGTAGCTTACCCGCATTCCTATTTTCCTATTCATTATTAAACCTACTCCTGCATTACCGCTATTTGATTTTGTGTTTATAACCCTGTAGTCACCTGACCAGAAGTCTTGTTCCTCCTGCCACCGAACTTCACTAATTCCCACTATATCTAACTTTAACCTATCCATTTCCCTTTTTAAATTTTCTAACCTACCTGCCCAATTAAGTGATCTGACATTCCACGCTCCGATCCGTAGAACGTAAGTTTTCTTTCTCCTGATAACGACATCCTCTTGAGTAGTCTCCGCCCGGAGATCCGAATGGGGGACTATTTTACCTCCGGAATATTTTACCCAAGAGGACGCCATCATCATTTATCCATACAGTAAAGCTGCATGCCCTCGGGAAAAATTACGGCTCTAGTTTCCCCTTGCTTTCAGCCGTTCGCAGTACCAGCACAGCAAGGCCGTTTTGGTTATTGTTACAAGGCCAGATCAGTCAATCATCCAGACTGTTGCCCTTGCAACTACTGAAAAGGCTGCTGCCCCTCTTCAGGAACCACACGTTTGTCTGGCCTCTCAACAGATACCCCTCCGTTGTGGTTGCACCTACGGTACGGCTATCTGTATAGCTGAGGCACGCAAGCCTCCCCACCAACGGCAAGATCCATGGTTCAGGGTGGGAGGAAGATCTCATATAACGCAACAAATAGAGGAGGAAGACCACTGGAGCGGTATTTATCGACATTTCATCAGCATACGATACAGTCTAACATAGCATAATGCCTCACAAAATCTATGCACTGACCCATGACCTTTATTTCACTAGCCACTTTAGTGCATAACCGAATACTTTATAATGAATTCCAAGAAAGACGCAGCCGTTGCAGGAACCAAGAAATGGTCTACTTCAACGGAATTTAATGTCACTGGTGCTCTTCAACATCTAAGCAAGTAATCAGCCAAGACCTAGCCTACGCAAAAGTTCCATATATGCTAACGACCTTGCTTTGACAGTCGTTTCGAAGTAGCAGAACAGGTGCTGAGAAGAGCTCTGGCAAAGTATTGTTCTACATCCATATACCTTGGAGTTACCTTAGACAGATCACTTACCGGTAGCATTGACTTGCTACCACACATAAGGTGTCAGCCCAAAACAACTTCACCTGGAAACCTGTTCGTAGTAATGGGGTGCCCACCACAGGTGGTCCGTACTGGTGCTATGGCATTGTGTTTCTCGGCTGGTGAATATGTCTGCCCAGGGTGGTATAAATTCGCCCACGCTAAAGAAGTAGACGTAGCTATTAATGAAGCTACAAGGCTAATTACTGGATCCCTGGAACAAACTCTTGTTTATGAATCATACTGCACGGCAGGCGTTGCTCCTCCCGACATACACGGGAAGTAGCAGCAAATGGTAAAATGAAGAAAGTAGAAGAAAATTAGTTACACCCACTGCATGGACGCAAGCCTATTCCATCGAGATCTAAATCGAAGTCTAAGAAGAGCTTTTTAGGGTGAAGAGGAGGAGGATATTACTGTTTAACGTCCCGTCGACAACGTGGTCATTAGAGACGGAGCGCAAGCTCGGGTGAGGGAAGGATGGGGAAGGAAATCGGCCGTGCCCTTTCAAAGGAACCATCCCGGCATTTGCCTGAAGCGATTTAGGGAAATCACGGAAAACCTAAATCAGGATGGCCGGAGACGGGATTGAACCGTCGTCCTCCCGAATGCGAGTCCAGTGTGCTAACCACTGCCCCACCTCGCTCGGTTATGGTGAAAATCTGCAGTATATACATCAGTCATGGAAGCCAAAGAAAACTGTGGGCAGCCAAAACGTCATCTTAAAATAGTGATTAAGCCATTAGAATGCTTACCAGCCGGACCCTAGTTGGACTGGTCCACATGGAAATCACTCAACAGGTTGCGAACGGTGGATGCCAAACCTAAGGAAAACCTAATGAACTGAGGGAACTTACAGCGGGCAACACTGTGTAAATGTGGAGAAGTTCAATACAATGAAAAATAGGTATCAGTGTCTACGTTGCCCTGATTTTTTGCAAAATGGAGGAGTTGTTCAAGGCACAAAAAATGCTGTAGCAGCTGCTCGTTTCTGGGCAAAGACAGTTTGATTTAAATTATATATACAGGAAGTCTCTCCTAAGAATCGTCAGACGCATTTTCTCAGTTTTTTTTTAGTATATATTTTCAGTTTCGGTTTCCTTCATTCGACGCCCAGTGTCAACGGAACCGTTACAAACAAAGATTCTTAAAGCGGAAATGAACGTTCCCATTCGACGGAGCGGTACCAGGTTACTCTAGTATGATATTCGTTTTATCAATATGTATTAACATGGGCCATAAACCTCGAAGAATACTCACCAGCACACCAGCAGCGACCGCATCTCGCTGGCCCGCGCTGACTGCTGCCGCCAAGCATGCAGCGATACTCAGTTGCTGAAGTACTACTGGTTATCCTTAGTGTTTCGCTGTACCTGCTAATACATATCCGTAAAAAATATCGCACTAGACTAACCTGCGACCGCTCTGTGCAGTGGAAACCTAAATTTTCGCATTAAAAATCATTTTGTTTGTAACGGGAAATGATTCGACGCTTTCCGTTTACATTGGACGTAATGAGCACTACCTCTTTGGGCTGACTCCAGCCACATAACGCAGAAACGAAATCACAAATATCTACCGACACAACAGAGAAAATGCACCTGACGACTATTTAGAGAGACACCTTGCATGTGCATGTATGTATGCATGAAGTTATTCAATTTCCTTACCTGAAGTTGTAAATTTATAGAATCGTATACGTACGTTTGTGACTACAATAAACAATTATTCGAATCTCATTATGAACATTTTCTTCGGTGCTACCATTTGCCCTGGACGCGGATCATTTTCAAGAGCAGTACATCCACATTTGAATTCAGCTACCCAGATTTTAAATGATTCGAACAAAACAGCAGATAGCTCATAAATCACATTGGGGTGAATTTTCATTACAATGAATTGTTCAAAACAAAAAAAACAAAAATGTCAGTGTGGTATTCCAGTTGATCCATTTGAGTTAAACGCACACAAAAAGACTACTTTAGAAAGCAAAATAAGCAAAGCTGTCCTCTGAGGTAAAGTTGAGCTTCATTTACGTACACCAGCATAACCTGGCAGTATGAACTCACTTATCAGGGTGACATCGCATCCCCTCTGGTGTGGACTCATGCACCGTTTCGGTTGGGAAGGGTGTCAACAGGCCGTCATACCCTCTTCTGAGGCAAGGTGGCCCACAATAGTTGTAACTGGTTCTGGACATCCCGGATACTGGTACTGGGATCTTGCTGGCCGCGAAAGTACTTCAAAATCACCCAGGCAGTTCATAGAAAGACGTGCCATTTTTTGACAAGCATTGCTCTGTTGGAAAATGGCATCAAGATACTGTCACATAAGAAGTAACAGATGAGGACGCAGGATATCTCTGAAATGCTGCTGTGCCATCAGAGATCCCTCAATCACTACCAAGCGCGATCCGAAGTCATACTCGATGCTTCTGTACACCATAACGACGGCAGTAACACCGCTGCACCTCTCCAAAACGTAAGAAAAATGGGACTTCTTTCCATGTCGCCGCCATTCTCACCGAAGATGCTCAAATGGTTCTGAGCACTATGGGACTTAACATCTATGGTCATCAGTCCCCTAGAACTTAGAACTACTTAAACCTAACTAACCTAAGGACATCACACAACACCCAGTGATCACGAGGCAGAGAAAATCCCTGACCCCGCCGGGAATCGAACCCGGGAACCAGGGGAAGATGCTCATCAGGATAGTGCACAGCTGTGATTCATCGTTGAACACAGTACGATGCCATTCGTCGGCAGTCTATGCTTTCTGGTCACAGTATAACACTACCGGCTACTATTAAATTAGTAATATGCTGATAATGTTATTCGTGTGAAAGGGTACTTTCCTATGCTGTGACCGTGACGGTGTGTAATGGTAATTTTGTTCCCTATTGATTTCTATTGAAAGGAAACAGTAGCAAGACAAACGGGAATCGCACCAAGGTTCTTTTAGTAATCAAGTAAACTGTAATTACGTAAAAGAAAAGGTCGCCAGCCTAATTAGGCAAAGCTGTACCCAGTACTAGTTCTTAAAGAAAGTTAACTGCTGCAATGGACTTTATTTGATACTGAACTTCTGTTTTCCTGATAAGATACAAGACATTAACATAATTTAGCTAGTGATGTACCAGTGTTTTGACTTGAACTACACAAGAGGAGTACTAACACGTTTAGGTAACAACTTGCACACAATAACACTGTCTGTTCATTACAGTAGGAAGATGATGTTAATTTCAGTTTAATGATTATTAATGGTGGAGGACTACTGTCTTGGATAAAAGGTTCTTTTATCAGTTTAGTTATAGGAAGTTACTACTATAAAAATAAATACGAAGTAACTGTATCTTTTCTACCGATTACTATTTGCATTCTCAAGGAACATTCACTTTTTTATATTATTTAGCTCAGTGGAGCATGTGATGCCTGGATCTCGAATAGTTTGAATATTTGCAGCCAGTTGCTTATTTTTGATTGCTGTTATAGTAATATGACAGTTAAATCTGGCTCAACCTCTAGCGTGGGAATCCAGAAACTAATCTATCGGTAGACTCAGATCGAGGCTGAACACTTTAGTCACAACACAATATGGGAAACACTGTTAACTACAGAACACATGACACTGTAAACACTATTATTTCAATAAGAAGAATTTTTGAACTGAATACTTAAAAATTTCTCTTAGCATTGTACTTTGATGAAACTTTAACTGTCAATTTATGAAAATTAGAGAAGTAATTCAAAACTTGTCCTCACTAAATAATTATGTACTTTACAACTCTACAAACTGATAATTCGAGATGAAGATTGTGGCAGCGTCGATCTCCTGCGATGTTCAAATAAGGTATTCATGGCTCTTCTTGTGTAACAAGCACTCAATGTTGTCTACTTAGCGTCAGGTTTTTATACTGAGCTAACCAGAGTATACCATGAACAGTAACCCGAATTACTTCCGCATCCGAGACTATATTATATAATCATGCAGTTCTTCTCGCCTCTTTCAGTTTAGAAGATGTGCACCCTTTGCCTGCTAGAAACCGACTGTCTCATGCCACACAGTAGCCTAGCAATTCGACCGACAGATCCATATTACCTATTCTTGCCTAGCCAGTTCCGTTGCGGAGTGCCTCCCCTCCAAGTTTTACGTGACTACAAACTACTTTCCCTATGCATGGAACAGTATTACAACTGAAGTTTTAACTTTTACATCCTTTTACAGCGGATTACTTCTGAAATTACATACATCGGTTAATTACTATTACATAAATTATCATAAGTAATGAACAAAACATTTACATCGATGTCACATCAAAGAGCAATGTTATACAGAAGGCAGATAAGACCATTATTAGTAATATCTATAACAGTGCTACAACGGCAGCAATGCTTAATATCTCAAGAAAATGTCTTGTAGCAGTCCAGAAATTGCTTCATTGCTCGCTTAGAAAGAGATAAATGAATTAATTGACAGCACAACACAGCAATTACTATTTAAGGGCTCCTATAGTGCTGTACACGTTATTATTATTATTACTGTTACTATTAATGGTTGTGATCAGACACACAGCATTAACAGTCTGAAATTCTCCTATTTCAGCCAGTTTAGAAGTAAGGGGTTCAGCAATCAAGTGATTTACAAAAAGTAAGTATAGTGCCCACATTTTAACTTAGTGGGTTGTAAAATTGGGTTGCAACGTGCAAGTCAAACAAGTGCCGTAACGAAGAGGAATAATGCAGGGGAGGTATGTTTTGTAACAAGTGTATACCCTTTCTTGTCTGAGGGGTTGCAATGTGCAGGTCAAACAAGAGCCGTAACGAAGAGGAATAATGCAGGGGAGGTATGTTTTGTAACAAGTGTATACCCTTTCTTGTCTGAGATGGAGTTGATAGTAACACTTGCGAAGCACCACGAATTCCTTCATCGTTCATTCTAACACACACACACACACACACACACACACACACACACACACACATACATACATACATACACAAATTAAATATCATTCATCTTTCATCATTTTAAAAATAAAAGTGTTCCAAGATAAGTCTTTCTGGCTACAACTTAGTTGGGTGCTTAAGTTGTTGATAATGTGGGGGAGGTGTCGGGATAACAAATCGGGGGGGGGGGGGGGAGAGAGAGGAGGGAGGGCGGGGTACTAGCTGATGTCCAATTGCACTCATGGGTAATGGTCTACGAAAGGTTGGGGACCGCTGCTCTAGAACATACTACAGAAACCCTATAAACAACTTAGCATTCCGACCATTATTTCACAAGTTGAATGCATGAAGAGCATCGTAGTATCAAAACAACCCCTGCAGAGACTTAATTTATCGCAACTATCGAAGAGAGTTTGATCATGGGTAAATACATATTCATAAACATGACATAGCATATTAAATGTCTTGTGGATACTGTAATGAAGTTTGAGGTGGCTAACAAACTTCCTGTCGTTCAGTTCCTTCTGACACATTGAAGAGTAACTTCACAGAATCTCTGTAAAGTAACGCATTTTGCTGTAATAAAGTAATGTTAGCACTATAATACTATAATCTTTCATAAAGATGAGTCATTTCGTTGCATTCCATTCGAATTGAATCGCTTCTAGATTTCTTTCCCCATACCAAGGAATCTTCCCCTTGGGATTCGCAGGAAACGATTCATGTAATGTAATGAACTGTAAAATTTTTATTGATACCAACGTCGTCTCTGTGACAGGGTGAAAAATCGTTAATATAATATTTTAGGAAATAGTTTAAAATTAATGGCGTCTATCTTTGTCTTTCCTGGTTAACATGAAATCGCGTCTTTAAGAGTGTGGAGGCACAGTATTGCGATTCTTGACCAGGGGCAGAGGAGCGCTCCATGTTCACGGCAGGCCTGCAGCGGGGGTCTGGTAATTGGCGCTGCTTGTTAGCGGGAGCAGGAACAGGCCACTGCTGCCGACCTGGGGTGCTCCGCCATCAAATGGCCTTCTAATCGCTAGGAGGTCAGGCACCAGTTTCCAGAGGGGCCATGAAATTTATATTTTACTATTTTTCTCTCCGCTTGTACTAATACTATATAAGATTCATTGTTAACTACATTGAACTTGGTATTATATTCGGAAACATCATAGCTCAGGAAAAAATTTAGCGTCCGGCTGCCGATAAGGTCATTAAAGGCGGAGAACCGTATTGAGAGAACAGTATTTGAATCCTGCCCTTGCCATTGTGATTTAGTCATTCATTTGCTTTCTTAAACTATTCCAGACAAAGTGAATGGAAATACGCTGAGGCGACAAAAATCATGAGATAAGGATATGCACATATACAAATGGCAGTAGTATCACGTACGCGAGGTATAAATGGATAGTGAATTAGCGGATTTGTCATTTTTACTCAGGTGATTCATGTGAATAAGTGTCCGTCGTGATCATAGCCGCACGACAGGAATTAACAGACTCTGAAATCAGAATTGTAGCTGGGGCTAGACGCATGGAACATTCCATTTCGGAAATCCTTAGGGAATTCAGTATTCCGAGATCCACAGTGAAAAGAATGTGCTGCGAATACCAAATTTCAGGCATTACCTCTCACCACCGACAATACAGTGGACGACAGCCTTCACTTAACGGCCGAGAGGAGTGGCATTTGCGTAGTCAGGGCAGATTTGGGTATATCTGCAGTATACAGGAGATAGAGGGGAGGCAAAAGGATATACTTATGGGAGTTTGTATTGTGGATAGTGTCATAGGAGGGGCGACAGGACAGTAAGGAAGCAACGAGATGGACGAATTTGATAGGAAGAAAGGAAACAAAGATGGCAGAAAGATGGGAGCTAAATTGGAGGGAAAGAAGATTGGTAAGGTTAGGGAGCTGGTCGTTGGCAGAGAAAGAGGACCGGAAGCCACAATGGGTAAGGGGAAGGAGGTGGTGCTGGCTGAGTTGGCAAATGTAAATGTCATGTGACTAGGGCCTCCAATCGGGTAGATCGTTCACCTGGTGCAAATCTTTCGATTTGACAGCACTTCGGTGACTTGCGCGTCGATGGGGATGAAATAATGATGATTAGGACAACACAGCACCCAGTCCCTGAGCGGAGAAAATCTCCGACCCAGCCGGGAATCGAACCTGGGCCCTTAGAATAGACATTATGTCACGCTGACCACTCATCTGCCGGTGGGGGACGGTTAAGGTGGTGATGGATACATTGGGAGAAGATAGACTTGAAAACCTTACTGAACATAGAGGTGAGGCAAATGGGACGATAGGAAGAGGTGTCAGAGGGGGGCAGGGGGGCCGTTGTTGGGTTTAAGAAACAACAGGATGTGGGAAGTCATCCACAGGTTGAGGTAAAAGCCAGTGGAGGAGATGACGTTACACAAGGTAGCAAGGACAGTCAGGAAGGAGGGGTTGGAACAGAATATGAGTTTGATGTCATGTGCTGTAATGGGAGTATTTAAATCTGTGGGAGTAACTGATTGAAGCACTGGAACCTGGGGGTGAGTGGTGGGATGGAGGTATTGGTGCATTCAAGGACTGTGGAGAAGAGGGAGTAATCGATGTGGGGATCGTTGGGAGTGGAGAAGACCTCAGAGGGGTGGGAAGCAAAATGGTTAGCCTTACTGGGGTTGTCAGGAAAGGGATGGTCGTTGTGGAGAAGGGGGTAATGCAGAGTGGGATAGCTACCAGTAAGGTGGTGCAAGGCAGACCAGTACTTGGAGGAGTTGACAGGGAGGGTGACATTGAGTCATGTACAGGTCTGGTGCCAGTCCCAGCGTTTCTTTGTTGTTAAGAGGTTATGTATGCGTCGTTGTAATTGGCAGTGGCAGAGAAGTGTATCCCGGTCATGAGTGTGGAGGAAGGAGCAGTTGAGCCTGTGGGATTCACGGAGAAGAAGGATGGCCTGGGGAGGAAGAGTATGGTATTGAGGGTTTATACGTTTTGTAGGAACGTGTGCCTCCATGGCGTCAGTGATGGTCTTTAGGAGGAAGGGCGAGGCATGGGTGATGTTCAAACATAAGTGTCTGGCTTTCGACCTGGGAGGCAACGGATTCCTAGTAGCCATCCCAGTCAGCTCGGCCGTTATCATGGGCAGGCTTCAAGGGTGTAACAGGGTTGGAGGCAGGAGGTGGGCGATGGGCTGAAGAGATGGTGAGAAGGACTGGGAGGTGGATACTACCAATGGGGTCAAGGAAGTTTGCAGCAATACGACCAAGGAGGTTGGGGGAAGCAATGACGACATTAGGGGTGAAGTTACTTTCAGGATGCGTGAGCTGTGAGAGGGGAACAAGGCCACCTTGGATAGTAGCGAGGAACTGATGCCACCGCCGAAGAGTGGCAGGGTCTCAGCTGTGGATGTTAAGATCTGCGGCAATCACACAGTTGGAGATGGTGCGGTCAACATGGGAGTTAAATTCGTAGGGGAGAGGAGCTACTGGACAGATGTAGATAGTGGCACAGGTAATGGTGAAGGAGGGAAAAAAGACGCTGAGGATGAGGTGTTCCTTAGGGTCACTGAGCAGGGGAATTGGTGTGAAAGGGATATGCTTGAGGTGCCCAATAGCGACCCCATCTCGCGCTAGGAGAAGGGGAATGTCGGTGCAGTGAAGGTGGTAGGGAGAGGTGTGGACAACATGGTGAGGTTGGAGGAAAGTTTCATTAAGGATGAAGGAGTCGCCCTGGTACTGGGACGGGGTATGCATGAAGAGGTAGTCGTGAACTTTTAAGGTTCCCTCTTTTATATCAATAGAATGTCAGCCTACAGGCTGGATTACGTTATGATGGCGTGTACAATGGTGGCAAGTTCTACGTCTATAGGTTTTAGCCACTCGAGGTAGCCGAGCAGTCTGTGCGCCTTGTCACGGTTCGCGCTGCTCCCCCCCCCCCACCCCCCATCCCCCCTCGGAGGTGTGTGTGTTGTCCTTAGTGTAAGTTATTTTAAGTTAGATTAAGTAGCGTGTGAGCTTAGGGACCGATGACCTCAGCAGTTTGGTCTCATAAGATCTTACCACAAATTTCCCAATTTATAGGTTTTACTTGCGCTGTCTAGCTTTCGCATCAGGTGGTGAACTGTGAGAAGTATTCCTCCGTGTTTTTTCCTTGTCAAGTGCACGTTTCCATGCATTGCTAAGTGCGTAGCCGGTGTCTCTGTTGAAATTATTTTTACAAGATCTAATTTCAGCTGCTTCTCTGATCATAGAATCCCAAAGTTCGAAGCGTGAGCAGTTATTCTCGTTTGTTCAAAATGAATCTTATGCTTATTTAACAGGCTTCGCTCTGCCACCGCTGATTAGCCCAGATGCCTGTGTTTAAGATGTCGTTGATGCTTGATGCAACCTGTAGCAAACTCCCTCTCCTGGGAAATTAGATACGCCCTAATATTCATTGCTCCTGCTACCTTTAACCCTCCCTCACCTATCTCACTCCACATCAGGGCTCCCTTGTTTAACATCTTATCTATCATCTCCATTGTTTCCCCACCTGACAGACCCATATCTCCTTACACCCAACCCCCCGCCCCCGTGAATCTCTATGGGGCATATTCTCTTCTCCCAGAATTATTTTTCCTTCAGTTGTTATGTGAAAGTGCAGTGGTCCAATGTTTTTTCGTAGAAGAATTGCAGCTCATCGCAACTGTGATTTTAAGTTTTATATATTCTGCGTCCATTTAACTGTTCATCACTAATCTTTTTAACTTACAATGTTAACAGTCCTCATATTTTTATTTTTCTATCATCTTTGCTATCTTTTTATGAGCACTCTTGGCTCAAGAGTGGAGTATTGTACCACTGACAGCTCACCCGTCACCCACATGGGGCACGGGGGGATGAAATAACAATAAAAAAACGCAACGATCGGGAACGTCCGTATAAACTGACACACATAAGAGGGAAACTTGCCAGTTCGTGATAGTCAGGTTTAGTCCCTGACGAAGCTATTGGGGAATATCACCGAAAGCTTGGAATTTTGTCCGAATTTGAGCCAGCAAGTGAACCGAGAAATTTTTATGTGTAGTTCACGATGCTTGATGCACAGTGCGAGACGACGCAGGGGTTCATGAGGAGCGGTCTCCCAACCGTCGTCCAGTCATTCAAAATTATTTTTGCTGCTGTTTCTCTTCACCTGCTGAGATGAATGCTTGATAGCTTCTTAAAAAAATGTCACAGACGGTTTTATTTTTCAGCTGGTGCTACAACTCTAATTAAGACGTTATTTTAAGCTTGTTGCCAACTAATTAATTTCATTGCACCAACTGGAAAATAATTTAGACAAGATATATGTTTGGTGCGAAAAGTGGCTGTTAATTCTAAATAATGAAAAGTGTGAAGTCATCCAAGTGAGTAGTAGAAGGAATGCACTACATTTCGGTTACATGATAAATCACAGAACTCCAAAGGCTGTAAACTGGACTCAGGGATTGCAATTACGAATAACTTAAATTGGAACGATCACATAGATAATGTTGTGGGGAAAACGAACCAAAGACAGCACTTTACGCTACGGTATGCGATCCGTATGAGATACGACTAAAGGAGGACACCGAGAAAGTAGTACAAAGAAGGGCAACTCGTTTTGTATTATCGTGAAATAGAGGAGAATGTGCCGCTGATATGATACGAGAATTGGAGCGGCAGTCACTAAAACTAAGGCGGTTATCGTTGTGGAAGGATCTTCGCGTGAAATTCCAGTTGCCAACTTTCTCCACTGGGCCAACGGCCCTGTCATAGCGGTAACACCGGTTCTTGTCAGATCATCGAAATTAAGCGCTATCGGGCTGGATTAACACTTGGATGGGTGACCATCCGGTCTGCCGAGCGCCGTTAGCAAATGGGATGCACTCAGCTCTTATGGGGCAAACTGAAGAGCTACTTGATGGAGAAGTAGCGGCTCCGGTCTCGTAAACTGACATACGGCTGGGAGAGCGTTGTGCTGACCACATGCCCCTCCATATCCGCATTCACTGACGCCTGTGGGCTGAGGATGATAAAGCGGTCCGTCAGTACCTTTGGGCCTTCATGGCCTGTTCGGGAAGAGTTTAGTTTAGCTTTCTTTAGTTTTAACTTTTTCCTCCGAGTGTGAAAATGCTTTGTTGGCACTCATCCACATAGGGAGAAATGATCATCATACTAAAGTAAGAGAAATCAGAGCTCTCACGGAAAGACTGAAGAGTTCCTTTTTCCCATGCGCTGTTCGATTGTAGAAAGTAGAGAATGAGCTAGAAGCTGATTCGATGAGCCCTCTGCCAGACACTTAATTGTGGACTGCAGGATAATCATGTAGACATAAATGTAGATTCTCCTGTAAGGTACTAACCGTATTTTTAGTACCACAATGTCAGAGAAGGAAATTTGTGACGCAGTGATAATTCAGTGGTTCAACGATATGAGGTAAATAGGTCTTGGCCATGTTGAAGTACTGTCGGGTAATGATGCAAAATACATATGAAATTGATAGGACGGGTGGTTAGTCGTAATCGCATTTCGAATTCAAGGTGTATGTGTTAACTACTATGCCATCATCATCGGTGCAGACTTCAAGCGGACCATATGCAACGCACACAACGAGCATCATTCGCAAATTTACGTCATATCATCCACAAAACGCGTATACAAATCGCAGACCAGAAATGTGATTTTCCCAATAATTTCAGTACGTTCCTGTATAACGTAAGGTACTATGAACGATCAATTCAGACAATCAAGGTGTACCTGCAAGTAAATAAGAATAAGAAGTTAAGAAACACAGTGATGCAGGTCATTTCCTTTAGCTCTTGGTGGTATTGAAATACTTTACTGAAGATAGATTGTGTTACAGTGCCATCCTTTTGAATTCTTTAGCGTAGTAACAGCGTCAGTACTGTCTCACAGCAAACATTTCTTTTAAGTCTAACGATTTTATGCGCAAAAAGAGTTTTGCAACTTTGTATAGTTCAAAGATCGAGTATACGCTTTGCGTCTCTTCTGGGAAACGTCTCTTCCTTTTTTCAGAGAAAAGCGGCTGAAATTTAGGAGGGTGCGGTATCAACCTGCTACAAAAACAACAGAAAAAATGTATAAAGTGTGCACTTTTACTTCTTAATTTCCGATAAGGCCTTAGAAATACATACATCAGTGAATTTTCGTAATTGAGAACGTAAGTTACTACTGCAGACAGAACAATAGTGTTCCGTTTAGTATTACAATTTTCAACTGTTTACCTCGATGGTTTCAGAAAGCAAATCGGTCATAGTTGGATGAGCCCCTTATAACAATTTGTATAGGTTGAAGAAAGATTCACGATATTTTTAATGTTTCTAAACATTGAAGTGGAACGGCTAGATACCTCATTCTGTATAAAGAATTGATTTCCCTTCACTGCTTGGAATAAACGGTTAATACATCTTAAATAACTCAATGAAAATCTGAATATATCTCCAGAGAGACACTTTAGAATAATCTGTCTTGTTGCAATGAACATCAGTGTCTCTAGAATAGGGGTAAAGGTGTGGCCTTAGAACTCTAGGTATCAGGAAGGGATACGGAACGTTACTCGTAGTTACTGAGTCAACTTTGACCTTGAGGGTCTAAGCATCCCGAAATTTCTTTAATGAGATGAAAACAGTTCAAATGAATTGAATTAAATTGGTGACTGGAAAAGTTAGACTATGATAGCTGGAGCATAGTGACAGTTGCACGCCTATGCAAAGCTTGTGAGACACCATACTCATCACTAGCGGCAATTTCATGCAGTTCACGTTCCTCTATACTTTTTTGCTTCAGAGTAAGACACAAACAAGCTTTGTATGTATGTGAATTAGATGTTGCTGGTTTCTGCTTTGCGTTGTTTGTTCAACTTTTCTAGTAATTAATGATAAACTGGTTACAGCGAATGGAACGCGTTGCTTAGCGCCATTCCAAAATCAGTTTGTACATTATTTTACAAAACAATGCTTATTGCCGCCGATTGACAGCAGAAGTAGAAAGCTTCCAATTATATACTAATTGGTTCTCCGATGGAAAGAACTGGAAATTACATCGACGTTATCGTAACCCATATCTTGAGGTGACAAACTTTACAAATCCTATCTTTGTCACTAATGATAAACAGTGTGCGATGGGTACGGAAGACCTTGGATTAAATAACTTTAGGATTTTATGAAGATAAGCTGTGAGGAGAACAGCATTCGAATCTGTTCCTTGGCGACATCATACGCACTGTTCGACCTTGAGTGCACAACGTCACAAGTCAGGCCCCCGTTATCTATGACACCATCATAGACATGCCCCTTTTCCAAGATGTAATAACGATGACATCAGAAGCCACGCCCCTTTTTATATAAGGTCACATTGGCGGGAAATTAAAAAATGCCGACGAAACAGGCAATGAGTATGTAGACAGCATTTAAAACAATGTATACAAACGGCATGAACTTTTTTTTCAAAAGTATGCAAACGACCTGCTTTGCTTATCAAAAATATGTAAGCACGTACACACACACACACACACACACACACACACACACACACACACACACACATGTTTTAACGTGCTACCTTATTATTATTTATCAAAAATATTTACTTCACCCACTGTATGCTTCACCAGTAAACCTGTCCCTGTTTTACACTTCACTAAAAAAAGTTTATGTCAAGTAATGTATTCTCTTGTCAGTAAATTTCACCTCAGGTGTGTACATACAGCATAAAAAATTACGTAGTGGGTGTAACTTACAATAGTTCACCCTTCTTGCAGTGGTGTACCGTAGGTCTCTAGAAGACCGTAGCGTTCCAAAGGATTGGAAAAGGGCACAGATCATCCCCGTTTTCAAGAAGGATGTGCAGAACTATAGACCTATATCTCTAACGTCGATCAGTTGTAGAATTTTGAAACACGTATTATGTTCGAGTATAATGACTTTTCTGGAGACTAGAAATCCACTCTGTAGGAATCAGCATGGGTTTCGAAAAAGACGGTCATGTGAAACCCAGCTCGCGCTATTCGTCCACGAGACTCAGAGGGCCATAGACACGGGATCACAGGTAGATGCCGTGTTTCTTGACTTCCGCAAGGCGTTCGATACAGTCGTTTAATGAACAAAGTAAGAGCATATGGACTATCAGACCAATTGTGTGATTGGATTGAAGAGTTCCTAGATAACAGAACGCAGCATGTCATTCTCAATGGAGAGAAGTCTTCCGAAGTAAGAGCGATTTCAGGTGTGCCGCAGGGGAGTGTCATAGGACCGTTGCTATTCACAATATACATAAATGACCTTGTGGATGACATCGGAAGTTCACTGAGGTTATTTGCGGATGATGCTGTGGTATATCGAGAGGTTGTAACAATGAAAAATTGTACTGAAATGCAGGAGGCTCTGCAGCGAATTGACGCATGGTGCAGGGAATGGCAATTGAATCTCAATGTAGACAAGTGTAGTGTGCTGCGAATACATAGAAAGACAGATCCCTTATCATTTAGCTACAAAATAGCAGGTCAGCAATTGGAAGCAGTTAATTCCATAAATTATCTGGGAGTACGCATTAGGAGTGATTTAAAATGGAATGATCATATAAAGTTGATCGTTGGTAAAGCAGATGCCAGACTGAGATTCATTGGAAGAATCCTAAGGAAATGCAATCCGAAAACAAAGGAAGTAGGTTACAGTACGCTTGTTCGCCCACTGCTTGAATACTGCTCAGCAATGTGGGATCCGTACCAGATAGGATTGATAGAAGAGATAGAGAAGATCCAACGGAGAGCAGCGCGCTTCGTTACAGGATCATTTAGTAATCGCGTTACGGAGATGATAGATAAACTCCAGTGGAAGACTCTGCAGGAGATACGCTCAGTAGCTCGGTACGGGCTTTAGTTGAAGTTTCGAGAACATACCTCCACCGAAGAGTCAAGCAGTATATTGCTCCCTCCTACGTATATCTCGCGAAGAGACCATGGGGATAAAATCAGAGAGATTAGAGCCCACACAGAAGCATACCGACAATCCTTCTTTCCACGAACAATACGAGACTGGAATAGAAGGGAGAACCGATAGAGGTACTCAAAGTACCGTCCGCCACGCACCGTCGGGTGGCTTGTGGAGTATGGATGTAGATGTAGATGTAGAAAACTACATAATCATCTAAAATTCTACCTCATTAGTAAATTTCATTTCATTCTCTATTTTACTTTTCACTAAAGAAAGTGTTTATGTCAAATACTGTACTATCTCATTGGTAAATTTCATCTCTCTCTGTTTTGTACGTCAGCTAAAAGATCTTGGTGTCAAATACCATAATGCCTCATCAGTAATTTCATCTGTCTCTGAAATGGTTACTTTCTGTAACTGTACAAAACATATGTGGCTAAAAATAATTTGCAAAGTAGGCAACAGACTCTACATTTTAGACCTAAATGAAGCTATGTGCAGAAATGAACGTGACCAAGACTATAACTATCAAAATACGTGTTGGCTAAAACACTGTGCTAAGTAGGGAAACAGTGCTGATTGACAAAAGCAAATATGCAGTCTCAATGAGGCCTCTATAACTGTCAGCTACTGGAAGAGTGTAATAACTAATATGTAAGAATTTTTAATATTTTGCAGCCCTGTCAGCAACTGTGATAATTGAACATGTAACACGTCAGCCTCTGTTGCAAATGGAAACCAAACTTTACCCAGGTTTCAGCCAAAATAATTTGGCCTTCTTCAGAAGCGAGTGACACTAAACTACTGCATGCCAAAGTTTGGCCATGTCGTGCGGTTCCGAACTGCAGCGCCTAGAACAGCTTGGTCACACCGGCCGGGGATGTACATTATGAGTAGTTACTACGGCGCTACAGTTTTATACTTGACATGGCCAAACTTTGGCATGCAGTAGTTTAGTGTCACTCGCTTCTGAAGAAGGCCAAATTATTTTGTCTGAAACCTGGGTAAAGTTTGGTTTCTATTTGCAACTGAGGCTGACGTGTTACATACTTAATTAATATGTAACATACAGTAGACTTTTAAATACGACTATAAGTAAAAATTAAGTGCCACAATGGTATTTTCATGTCTAAATCGTTTTACAGTAGAAAAAATATGTCTAAAACTAAAATGCTAAGTAAGCAGTTGGCACTACGTTTTAGGCCTTAATTTGGATACATACGAAAACGAACATGACCAAGCCTACAACCACACAAAACGCAAGTTGGCTAAAATGCTATGCTAAGTAGGCAAGCAGTGATAGCTGACACAAACAATTACGCAGTTTGAATTACTATTTTATAACTATGAGCAACTCGAAGAGGGCAATTAATGTGACACTTTCACTTGACACGTAAAGCATGACGTTGGGCTCTCAAATTTAGTGTCAAAATGCTATTTTCATATGTAGATGGTATGTAATATTTATCAAAATACGTAAAGTTATTGGAATTCCAATCTTAGGCCTACTTGTAGCACTGTACTCATGGTACTGTACTCATCGGTCGTGCATCACCTGAATTTTTAGTTTTCAGTAATGCTTTACATCTCCAAGCACCACTTTAGGAGAAAAGAATGTGGAATATTTTTGTGAGACGTTGTGCAATATTTCCGCTCAAGCACCTATCGTTCCATGATGTTCCGACAAGTGATGGCGTTGTACATAGCCTTCAAAATGGCGTCCGTAACGGAGGTGCGTTCGAAGTGGGGAAGCCAGCCACTGCAACCGAGCGGTTCTAGGCGCTTCAGTCCGGAATCGCGCGACTGCTACCGTCGCAGGTTCGATCCTGCCTCGAGCATGGATGTGTGTGATGTGGTTGGTTCAAATGGCTCTGAGCACTATGGGACTTAACTTCTGAGGTCATCAGTCCCCTAGAACTTAGAACTACTTAAACCTAACTAAACTAAGGACATCACACACACCCATGCCCGAGGCAGGATTCGAACCGACGACCGTAGCGGTCGCGCGGTTCCAGACTGAGCGCCTAGAACCGCTCGGCCACCCCGGCCGGCGATGTGTGTGATGTCCTTAGGTTAGTTGGGTTTAAGTAGTTCTAGGGGACTGATGACCTCAGATGTTAAGTCCCATAGTGCTCAGAGCCCTTTGAAACATTTCCAAGCGGGGAGCTGTCATTGAGTTTCTTTTCGTGGAAAATCAGAGCAACACAGAATGTCTACTGAGACCTGGCAGCGAACAAAAGCATGGTGTGTCGTTGGGCGAGGCACCTGTCATCATCGCAATAAGTTTTCTCAGCCCTGTCCGATCTCCCGCGTGCTCGCCAGCAGCATACGGCTGTGACTCCTGCAATGATGGAACGTGAAGACACTCTCGTTCGAGGTGATCAATGGATCACAATCAAACACCTCGCTGCTCAAGTGGTCGTCTCTGTTCGTCTGCGCAACTGGAAGGAGCCCACAAAACTTCATTGGACTGTTTTTCCTCATCCGCCCTACATTCCAGATCTCGCACCTGCCGATAACTGCCTGTTTGGCTCATTGAAGGATGCATTCCGCGGGATGCATTATGTGGATGATGGGGACGTTATTTATGCAGCAAGACGTGGGCTCCGACGTCGACCAGTTGAGTGGTACCATGTGGGCATACAGGCCAGGCAGTAAAGTGGCGTAAGACCGTCACATTGAACGAAGATGATGTGAAAAATGGGGTTTTGTAGCGAAAAGAGTGGGGAGTAATATGGTATATTGGAATAAAAAAAACAGCTTTCGGAAAAATAATGTGTTGCACCACTCACTGAACGTCTCTCATATAAGTACAAATCTGTAATCAGAAGCGAAAATTCTATCTTGCACCTAATTAAAACTATGTGTATTATTTATCAAAATATATCAGATGTCGGGTAAAAGACACACGTGGAACTACTGTCATAAGTCAGTTGTTCTATAACAGTAAAAAAACTTACATATGGCACGTATATTGGCACTAATCACATAACTTACAGGTTAAGCAGCACTTGTTGACTAGAGTGTCCGACATTAGTTAACTGGAAGTCCCCAGAAACTCCCTACAAGCTTTTAAGCCATCGATGGCTCATATCGAATTAAGGCTAAAGCCTAACGTCGCATTAATGATGAAGTCCTTAGAGACGGAGAACAAGCGAGGTTTCGGGGAAACATTATTTAGTTGGCCACATGTGGATAGTCGCTGACACTGTTGTGCTGCTAAAAATATGGTGTTAGATGGAGTGTATGTCGGATAAATACAGGGTGAGTCACCTAACGTTACCGCTGGATTATTTCGTAAACCACATCAAATACTGACGAACCGATTCCACAGACCGAACGTGAGGAGAGGAGCTAGTGTAATTGTTTAATACAAACCATACAAAAATGCACGGAAGTATGTTTTTTAACACAAACCTACGTTTTTTTAAATAGAACTACGTTAGTTTTGCTAGCACATCTGAACATATAAACAAATACGTAATCAGTGCCGTTTGTTGCATTGTAAAATGTTAATTACATCCAGAGATATTGTAACCTAAAGTTGACGCTTGAGTACCACTCCTCCGCTGTTCGATCGTGTGTATCGGAGAGCACCGAATTACGTATGGATCCAAAGGGAACGGTAATGGACCTCAGGTACAGAAGAGACTGGAACAGCACATTACGTCCACATGCTAACACCTTTTTATTGGTCTTTTTCACTGACGCACATGTACATTACCATGAGGCGTGAGGCAAACGTACACACGTGGTTTCCGTTTTCAATTACGAAGTGGAATAGAGTGTGTCCCACTGGAAACGCGTCGACGTATGTGGTGTCAGCATGTTGGTGCACCTGCACATTCCGCAATTAACACTAGGCTGACCCTTGACAGGATGTTCGACGGGCGTTTCATAGGACGTGGAGGACGCATAAATTGGCCAGCCCGTTCTCCTGATCTTACACCTCTGGACTTCTTTCTGTGGAGTACGTTGAAGGAGAATGTGTACCGTGATGTGCCTACAACCCCAGAGGATATGAAACAACGTATTGTGGCAGCCTGCGGCGACATTACACCAGATGTACTGCGGCGTGTACGACATTCATTACGCCAGAGATTGCAATTGTGTGCAGCAAATGATGGCCACCACATTGAACATCTATTGGCCTGACATGTCGGGACACACTCTATTCCACTCCGAAATTGAAAACGGAAACCACGTGTGAACGTGTACCTCACCCCTCATGGTAATGTACATGTGCGTTAGTGAAAAAGACCAATAAAAAGGTGTTAGCATGTGGACGTAATGTGCTGTTACAGTCTCTTCTGTACCTAAGGTCCATCACCGTTCCCTTTGGATCCATACGTAATTCGGTGCTCTCCGGTACACACGATTGAACAGCGGAGGAGTGGTACTCAAGCGTCAACTTTAGGTTACAATATCTCCGGATGTAATTAACATTTTACAATGCAACAAACGGCAATGATTACGTATTTGTTTATATGTTCAGATGTGCTAACAAAACTAACGGGGTTCCATTTAAAAAAACGTTGGTTTGTGTTAAAAAACATACTTCCGTGCATTTTTTATGGTTTGTATTAACCAATTACACTAGCCCCTCTCCTCACGTTCGGTCGGTGGAATCGATTAGTCAGTATTCGATGTGGTTTACGAAATATATCCAGCGGTAATGTTAGGTGACTCACCCTGTATATAAATATTAACGCTAATTTCCTCGATGACAAGTGCTACAAACCAACAATATTATTTTGTTTTTTACTTCTTTCCATCTGATAATGAATCTTCAGTATATCGAAAGCTGGCTAATGGGATTAAAAATCTTTTCTAAAGCTTTTAATGTGACTGGGAATTTCTACCCGTAGCTACTGCTCTTATCCAACGGACACAGTGTGGAACGTGTAGAAGGATAGAAAAACAAAAAATAAGCGATACTTAAGGACATCAAATAGAAAAAAGGGCATAGGCCTATATCAATTGGCGTAAGCGTAAACATATAACATTGTTTTCCTAATTACAAATAAGTTAAATTGGCAAGAACACATAGAAAATGTTTTGGGGAAGGCAAACCAAAGACTGCGTTTTATTGGCAGAACACTTAAAAGAAACAGATCTATTAAAGAGACTGCCTACAATACGCTTGTCCGTCCTTTTTTGGAGTACTACTGCACGGTCTGGGATTCTTACCAGAGAGGATTAACAGAGTACGTTGAGAAGGTTCAAAGAAGAACAGCACGTTCTGTATTATCGTGAAGTAGAGGATAGAGTGTCATGGACATGATACAGGATTTCAGTCACCAACTTTGTCCTCCGAGCCGGCCGCTGTGGCCGAGCAGTTCCAGGCACTTCAGTACGGGACCTCACTGCTGCTACGGTCGCAGGTTCGAATCCTGCCTCAGGCATGGCTGTGTGTGATGTCCGTAGGTTAGTTAGGTTTAAGTACGTCTACGTCTATGGGACTCACGACCCTAGATGTTAAGTCCCATAGTGCTTAGAGCCATTTGAACCATTTCTCCTCCGAATGCGAAAGTATTTTGTTGACGCCGACCTACATAGGGAGAAACCATTATCATAATAAAATAAGGAAAATCATAGTCTCACGGAAAGATATAGGTGTTCGTTTCTTTTTTGAGTGTTGTTCGAGAGTGGCATAATAAAGAATTATTGTGAAGGTGGTTCGATGAACCCTCTACCAGCCACTTAAGTGCGATTTGCAGAGTATCCATGTGGATGTAATTATATGGTTGAATTAATAGTGTTGCTGAACCAGTCCTATTACAACAATAGCAGAGACAGATCTCTGGTTATAGCTAATTCGTGTACACCGCAGACCACCCTGTGTCCCCCGTCATACACTGATGGCCTTTCTGTTTTCATTGCCAAAGTCTTATTGATTGCCATCGTTATCTTGCTTGCATAACATGCTACACGATGGTAGGATAAAATGTATGCCGTTATCTTAGTCAGATGCTCTGTTATCGTTGCCTGGTGATCTGCTAAACAGCTTACTTGGCTTGTGCCGACAGTTAGCTACATTACGCCCTTTATAAACACAATAAGAATGCACATACAGTTCTAGAAAAATTTTGCAACCAAATCTCAAGCTCGTTTCAACAAAATTGGCGGAGGGTTATGATATGATAATGCATGGTCTTTAGGGCTATACTATAGAATAATTTGGTGCTGATTAGTTAGATGTATATTATCCTTGTAGGAACCGAAGTATCGTGCTTCTACCTTTGCAAGAGCTCAGTATGAAGAGAGGTAAATTTTATCTTTGAAGTCAATCGGCTTGATCATAATAACTACCCCAAAGATCTAGGATTTACACTTGTAAGGACGCCCTCTTACAAGGAGCACCTGACAAAGACTGCAGGCAAAATGAGGACAAGAAACAACATCATCTATATTTTGTGCGGCAGTACTGGGGGCTCCACAGTAGATATACTCTGCACATCAGCAACTGGGCTTCTCTACTCAGTGGCAGAATACTGCGTTCCAGTATAGATTAGTAGCCCGTGCGCAAACAGAATTGATGCGGTATTAAACGACGCCATGCGGATCATCAGCGGCACAATAAAATCTACCCCTAACGTATGGCTGCCAACCCTGACCCACGTACCACAACCAGAGATACGGCGAAAAAATGCTCTCCTCAAAGAATACAACAAGGTAATTAATAAACCTCAGCTTCCCATGCATAATCATACAACTGACCTGGAGCCCAGAAGACGAATCGAGAAGGCCACGACTACTCACTGCTAAAGACACGACGACCTCCGAATTTGACATCCACAGTCTCCGGAAACAACAATCGCGAGAACACTACCCACCAAAATGCCAAAGGTTCATGATAAATGAGAAGCAATCCGGCTTGAATCAGTCACCAAAAGTGTGGACAAGTTCAAACAGCACACGCGCTGGCCACGGAAGAAGTGCTGATGCCCTCTACAAATGGTGAAAGATAACAACTCCAAATTGTGACTGGGGTGCTGAAAACCAAACAATCCAACACATAGCAGAAGAATGCTCAGTTTTAGCTTACAAGGGAACCTTCATCGACTTCCTAGCTGCAACACAGGAAGCTATCGATCATATTCGATGTCTGGATGTCATTTTGTAATTTAATTGTATAGAAAGTGTATAAGAATAGCGATGAATGCCATGCGATGAATAAATAAAATGAATGTCCTTGTAGGAACAAGAAAGGTGGTTCTGATGGTTTACAGTAGGAATCAGTCAACAGGCACCGCTGTCTGTAATATGCATTGTACTATCACGAATAACAAAATAACGGTTTAGATCAAATCCCAACACGGACAATGGTTAAGGCATTGAATTCCTATTTGGGTACGAACTTGATGGCGCAGTGGTAACCATCATGGGCGAGATTAAAATAACCTTTTGGTCATCATAATATAGGTTCCTGTGGCTCCCAAAATTGTCGAGGCTAGTTCCAGGACAGTTTCTATGGAAAGTACTTGATCGATTTCCTCCCTTTCCGAGCTTATCGTTTCTAATGGCCTCGTCCTCGATGAGATCAGACGATAATCTTTCCATTCTCCTTCCATCCTCAGTATATATTCAGGACGACTGCGTTTCAGTTTCCCGCCTGGGCATCCTTATTTTCATCTTCCGTGGTTTCCCTACCTCGTCTAACAGGACTGCCAGAATGACTCGTTTAAAAAGGTCGATTTACTTTCTCATCCTTCTCTTATTCAATATCAACACCGTATCTAATGAGCTCGTTGTCCATGAGACATTAAAGCGTATTCATCCTACCCATTCAGTAGAACTGAACAGATTTTTGTAGGGGTAGGATTAAAATCCATGAGCCGCTGTCCTGCCTAAGGTACATCGCGGTGTCCCAAAATAACTACAGGCGAATCAGTGGTTATTTTAAGGTGAATTCCAACTTATTTCGCTATTCTTCTCTGAGTTAGTGCTCAGGCTCTAATGACCGCAAAGTCACAGGAGATCAAACTGTAGCTGTCGTTCATTACAGCACATTCAAACATAACGCACAATAGAACATGCACGCGTAATTAAACCGCTTAAAGATAAAAGTCGTACTAATTTGGATAATTATTGATTTTTAAGCTGTTGTTAAAAATATCCACCACAAAAAACTGTACTACTATGTGCTTAGCAGTATTCTAGCAGCCCACTACTTCACGTGCCGTAAATATCCCGTCACTCATATCCGTACAGCTTGTGTTGCGTCTCTGGTACGGCTCTTCGAATGATCCTTCAACAGAAATTTCATCTCATTCACTTGTAAAATCCGAGTTGACGAAGCTCGGCCACCATGAGCAATTTACCTGTGGATTAAATATTCACTGAAGTGGACTAACATACGTTATTGTACGACCTCATATCGATAATAACTGTAATGTTATTACGGCGCAGTAAGGAAAATATCGAGCTGCCAACCCGAGAAATTACGACATTTTCCTTGTGTAACTGTGTAACACACGTGAAATAAGAAGTTACTGTAAGAATCCGTCTACTTAGCAACGAGTTACTAGAGACAATCTAATATGTTACTTATATGAAAACAAGTAGTCACCATTTGTGACTGCCTATGGAAATTTACTCCCATCCCTTAAAAGATTATAATTTGGTTTTTCGACAGTTCACGTAAGAGTATCGTGTGTGGTGCTTCGGAGGGCAAAGGAGGGGGCAGCATTTAAAACCTGCAGCCATGACCGAGACTGGATTCGAAACCATGATGCTCCGTTTTACGGGACAGCACTATCACAGTCAGCGTGTTTTTCAGTAGTAACACGGTGCATGGTAACCGGGCAACCGATTACTTCAAACGATGAAGCCGATATTGGGAATGCAAATATTTTTGATAAGCGCTGTTAGTCACAAAATGAGAGATATGATGACAAACAAATTTGGCAGCGGAAGATCTAATGTAAATCATCGGTATTATCATTTCAATGCAATCGAAGATCCAACGTTTTTTATCAGCCATAACAATACAGAAAGTTGGATTTCTATCTTTTCTTCATCTCTATAGAAGACTCTATGTAATGCTTTTTATCTCCTGATTATTTCATTTCAAGAAGGAACGGGGAACGATAGCCTAATGTTGCCACGCGAACACCCATTGTCCTCTGGTGAAGTATTGATTAGAGGTACGTCTGAACTGCCATTTGCGAGTACGAGAGGAACGGCTTCTTTTATTTTCCTGTATTTTAGCGACGCCGTTGCAGAAGCACCCAGCCGTGAAAAGTTATCAACGAGTTGGCGTCAGAGGCTAGAATGAGAAGGAAGCAATCGTTTCCGCCGCCACGAGCAGAACAATGGGAGCCTAGATGGGCTGCGCTGCAGCTGCACATTCATCCCGAGCCATCCGCACGCAAAACTCCAGCTGAGGCCGAACCGCGGCACGTGTCGCCTCCCAGCAACGAGAAACCTCAGCATACTCTCTCTTACTCCTAAAATAAGCAAGATAACTCTGTTATGCTGTGCGTGCATGTAGTAAAATTTTAACTGACCTTTTATGGAGCGATTTTAGCTCAAGATAGGCAAGATAATTCTTTCTGAGACACTCTTTATACGCTGTATCTCTCCGCAGTTCTCCCTGTGTACAGCAAACATGTCAGCATGACTCGGCGTTCAAGTGCTTGGGGTTCCACAACATTTGGATAATGTCGCATGTTGTTATCTTATTCTCTCCATTAGAAGTCGTTTTTTGAAAACAATGAATACATTGAAAAGAATGGGTTTGTTTTTAGATAAATTTTCTGCTACCAGCCACTATTTTCTTTTACTCATATTTTACACGACACATTTCGGGAAATCATTCAAGTGTATTTTCTCTTTGTACTATGCCATTTTTGCGTAATGTTTTCGATGTGTGTGTGATTTTTTATACAGGGTGTTTCCGTAAGAGCGTGGAAAAATTTAACAGGATATAGACGATGATCCACTGAACAATTTGGGGTAGGGGTCGGAGAAGCCAGCTTAAGAAGCTGATGGGGATAAAATCACATTACTCTGTACTTTTGTATTTACATTAGTTACAGTTAGCCGCAAATACCATTATTGACACAATGAACATACCATTTGTACTGTATCTTACAAATTGTGCTGAAACTGACGGTCATCAACCTCAATGCGAGCATGACGTCGGCGAACAAGATTCTGGTGCTCCCTGACAAATGCCCGTTGAGGGTTTCGAATCACATCACAGGCAGCTACAATTATGGCAACTAATTCCATCTCTGTATCCACTGCGGTCTCATACACAAGCGACTTTAGATATCCTCATAAGAAATAATCAAGTCGATTCAGGTCAGGTGACCTCGCAGGCCAGGCAATAGGACCTCCCCTTGCAATCCAGCGATCAGGAAATACAGCACTGAGATGGTTGCGGACATCCACACTGAAGTGAGGCTGTGCACCGTCATGTTGTATCCACATCTCACGAGTAGCCAGCGGTACGTTCTCCAACAACTCAGGCAGAACTATTCGCACGAACCTCAAGTACAGGTTCAAATGGTTCAAAGGGCTCTGAGCACTATGGGACTTAACTTCTAAGGTCATCAGTCCCCTAGAACATAGAACTACTTAAACCTAACTAACCTAAGGACATCACACACATCCATGCCCGAGGCAGGATTCGAACCTGCCACCGTAGCGGTCACGCGGTTCCAGACTGTAGCGCCCAGAACCGCACGGCCACCTCGGCCGGCTCAAGTACAGGTGGCCAGGTAGAAGATATGGCCCAAAGAGATAGTCGCCTACAATGCCGGCCCAGATATTCACAGCAAAACGTATTTGATGGTGTGACTCTACTACAGCTTGAGGGTTTTCCTCATCCCACACATGGCTACTCCTGCTGTTCGTAATACCATCACAATCAAATGAAAGCCTCGTCCGTAAGCAGCACGATTTCGAGGAAATCTGGTCTATCAATCCATTGTTGAAGCAACCACTGACACAATGAGGCCCTTGATGCAAAATGAGTTACAAGCACTGCATGGGCTCTTTGTGGGTGTGGGTGTAATTGTTGATAGTGCAGTACTCGCCACGCGCTGATATGTGCAGCGCCCATTTCACGTGCAGTACCACGAGTACTTGTAGTGGGGTCCGCTGAAACATGTTCCATCACCTCCTCTTCAAAATCGGGTATGCAAGTGGTCCTCATGTCGCGAGGTTCCTCGTTTCTTCTTTCCAATGAACGAATCTCTCGCATTCGTCGGTCGAGAGAAATAAACTCTCGTCGTGACGGATGACGCCTGTTAGGAAATCGTTCCTTGTATAGCCTTTCAGCACCGAGAGCACTACAATGTACTTCCCCATACATAAGATGCATGTCAGCGAATTCTCCGAAACTGTACCAGTACTGCTCCATCGTATTGTACTGTACGTCTCTGAATAGATCGGAGTAATGAATGCGTCTGTCGCTGATTCATAGCACGTTCTGGCACGGGACAATGCAAATACGATACAACAGAGCCACCTTATGAACAAATAAGTTAAACAAACTCTGCATCATGATTTCCTAGTAATCAGGCTCGTCCTAGATGTTTTCTTACAGGAAATAAAGAATGTACGTGTAAATAAACAGCACAGTACTTGTAAACTTGTACGCGTGTTAGTTGGAAATAAGCTGGAAAACAATAATGCTGGACAAAGCGGTAGGCAAGTTTACTTCAGTAGCTCCTTAAGCTGACTTTTCCAGTCCCAGGTTCCCTATCTCAAATTGTTCAGTGGAGCATTTTTTACACGCTCTTGTGGAAACACCCTGTATATTGCAGTAAAGTAGACAAAATGAAGCAGAACCTCACACATAGAAAACATTACGTAACAATGGCCTAGTGAAAAGAGAAAACACACTTGAAAATGGGAATTATTTCCCGAAACATGTTGTGTTGAACTCGAATAAAATAAAATAGGGAGTGGTAGCAGAAAAGGTAGCTAAAAACCAATCCATCGCATACTGTAGTTGGTGGATAGAAAGATCACCATGTCCGTCGACGACAGAGCTGTATTCTAATCTCGCTGCCAACCTCATCTCGTAGCTATGAACAGGAATTTTTACAAGCGTTCACCAGTCGGTGTAAAGCCTGGAAGATCAAAAATAACCACGGTGAAAGTGTAGGTGTCGTGTTCACCTCCCAACTGGGACACCTCGAGAATAAAACCCGAATGGTGATCCCAAAATCTGTTTACATCTTCAGCTAGACAGAAGATTATTTATTTTTTTGCAAGCACAGTAAACGAGTTTGCAATAGACGTTACACTGCCATCTGTACCATTTACAGGGTGAACCAAATCTCCCCCGATAAACTTCCAGCGGTTGTTGAGGGATATTTTCTGAGTATTTGGTGTAAAGGACCCACGGCCTCGGCGGCTCGCTACAGAGTAATAATGTAATTACGATTTATTCGATGTCTTACCTAGTCACCCTTGTTTCTGACCGAGGTAGGTGGCGGAGTGGTTAGCGCACTCGACTCGCAATCGGGAGAACGACGGTTGAAACCCGCGTCCGGCCATCCTGATTTAGGTTTTCCGTGATTTCCCTAAATCGCTTCAGGTAAATGCCGGGTGATGTCGTTTTCCCGCCACCAAGACATAAAACACGAAACACAACATAGTGCTGCAACCCTCAGACAGATGCAAAAGTGCTGTGATGTGGTTGGCATCAGTGCGGGAACAGCTGAGCATAGGGTCGTTCTGCCGCTCTCCCATTGCATGCAGTGAACCCACGCGCGAGGTGCATATCGGCCAGTTAGTAAGCCTACCTACAGTACTGCTGTGTGTCACTATTACGAAACAACTAACACTATCACGAAACAAAACCCAAGGTAGAAGCGAGAGGTACTTGCGCTACCATACCTAAACTGACTGCCCCAGTTTTCGTATCCCAGGCAGCCTGAGTGGAAAGAGCTCGCCCCAGTTGGTGGGCGAGATAAATATTGATGGGACAGCGGGATCTCATGTTATTGCTCTACCCGGTATCAGGTCGTGGCAAGTCACGGACTACGATCGTACTTGTAGGGAAACCACTGATTTTAATGGATACTGGAGGAAGGCGGTTGAAATCGCCACACAAGTAAAAGATTTACAACGTAGCACAAAGAGGTATGTAATGAAATAAGCCCAGAACAACGTACTCTTCACCGAAGACAGCCTCCACAGCCATAGGCCCATTCACAGAATGACATATAGAAATAGCATTCATCTTTAGCTACCAACGTTTATCCGTGAACACTTCTGAAGGAGAATACTCAACCACGAGAACTAGGTTTCGGCAACAAAAGCGGGATTAATGGAATTCGGTGAACCTCACCGCATGGCTGGCGCTGCTGCTGTCCCGAAGTGTCGTAAAATACTAGCGATCGCCAAACGACCGAAATGGCGATTGAATCCGAGCATCATTGCACAAAGTGCCCGAAATCATGAACCATTAAGCTTTACCGTCGCATGGCGGAGCGCACCTAACCAGAATAGGCGGTCGCGGGCGTTGTCGCAACTGGTGGACCTTCCAAGAAGACGTTCCACATTCGGGGACCTCACACTGATATGCCTACAGCAGAAGAAAGTAGCTCCAGTGTCAACTTGTTCAGTGATCAAGCGGCTAGCTGTCGCCTGCTAGGCCATGGAACTAGCCGCTTCCTTTTTGCGCCAGAGGGTTCCTAACCTGGCGCAGCCTCAGCCGCTGGGACGGCCGGCCTTTCTATGCTCGTGCACGCTTCAAGACCGAGAACATTCTCGGCTTGAACTTGAATGATTTTAAGGGCTGCCGCTACAATGGACAATTTATTAATTTCTCTCAAAACTACGGCAGCCGAAATCTGTTTACGGATTTCAGTTCCTCTATTTGCAGGGGATTGTTATTACAAGGTTTCTTTCGTTTCTGTAATTATTTAGATGCTTTAATTCGCGGTTGAATGTCTAGATGCTTCGAAATAAAATTGATATGCAAACAAACTATGTGAAGAACAGCGGTTTGTTCGTCATCAAAAAGTCCGGAACGTGTCACATGATTTATTATTCGTTATGCTTTGTTTCCGGTCTTGCGTGGCTGCCCACGTGCTCGTCATTGCACTTCTCATTCTTGGGAGGGATCATAACACGATGTGTTATGTACTGAATGCAAAACTGAGGGCAATAAGTTAAAGAGGGCATTACTGTTCCAAAGAGTAGGTGCCAGGAGCGCATGGAAAAAGGACACACGACATACACCGTCGAGCTTTGCTCTCTTGTGAACTATTTCTAGTGCAGTACAGTTACAGATCTAACTCGGGCGGAAACCAAGCTAAATACAATAACTACGTAGTGAGCCGCCGAAGACAGTCCGTCCCTTATAGCAAAATACTCAGAAGCTATCCCCAAACAGCCTCTGAAAGTTTGTCGCTGGACCCCTGGTCCCCCCTGTATATATACTCTTTAACGATGAAAAATTAAAACTTCAGCTTAATTATATGCAGACAAATAAAACCAGCTCGGCCTCCTGCCCCCCCCCCCCCCCCCCCAGCCCAACGCGTACACATACAAAAGAAAGCTGCACTCTGTACTCACAAAAATGAATTTTCCTTAGAATACCATCCGCCATCAGCAAACGATTCATCCGCATTTTAGAGCTATTAGGGAGACGTGTCATAAAAAAGTAAAGAAGTCTCTGTGAGAAGGCAATTAGTTCCTATATTTGTCGGATACACAGTACTCTGACATTTCGAATAAAACACCTATCTGACTTTCCTTTGACCTGGTTAAAATTCTGACGACTGTTAGTGCTTCGTACAATATAGAATTCCGTAAAGAAGTAGCAGTGTATGTATTTTGTGTTTTGTTGAACTGTTGTAAATATAAGGGGCGATCAAAAGGTTTACGTTAGAAGACGTTACTGTAGCGTATATGCAACGTAGCGCGACTCCGATGTGGGTACGTGAGCAGCGACATGCAGGTAAGGAATTCGTGTGGCAATCGTGTCTTTCCGACGTGCGTGCGGTAAATGAGGAAACGTGAACTATGGCGACGTTATTACCAATTAAGTCAACAGTACAAACATGCTGTTATTCTTTTCTTGGCTGCCGAAGCACACACACCGGTATACGTCCATCGGGGAATGAATAATGTGTATGGGATAGTATATTTGTGAAAAACCACCGTTGTGGAATGGTGTGTGTTGTGTCTAGACAAGACAGCCTAGACACAATGAGAGGAAGCCGAAAGGCACGCGGCCGGCCGAAGTGGCCGTGCGGTTAAAGGCGCTGCAGTCTGGAACCGCAAGACCGCTACGGTCGCAGGTTCGAATCCTGCCTCGGGCATGGATGTTTGTGATGTCCTTAGGTTAGTTAGGTTTAACTAGTTCTAAGTTCTAGGGGACTAATAACCTCAGCAGTTGAGTCCCATAGTGCTCAGAGCCATTTTTTTTTCGAAAGGCACGCGCTAAGCTAAAGCAGGATGGCGTGAGGTCTGAAACAGGATACGTAATGAATGCTATAAAGAAAAGTACGTAGCTTCTGGAATACTTAACTTTAATCCATCCTTTTGGTACATCTGGAGATTGTGGCGATAGAAGTGAGATTCTTTAGATACATGCAATGTTACTAATGGCGCCATGCTAGGTCGTAGCCATTAACTTAGCTGAAGGCTATTCTAACTATCTGCTCGGCCATGGAGCGAGGCTTCGTGCGTGTAGTCGCTAGCTAAGTCGTCCGTACAACTGGGGCGAGTGCTAGTCCGTATCTCGAGACCTGCCTTGTGGTGGCGCTCGGTCTGCGATCCCTGACAGGGGCGACACGCGGGTCCGACATGTACTAATGGACCGCGGCCGATTTAAAGCTACCACCTAGCAAGTGTGGTGTCTGGCGGTGACACCACAGTGTGTAACGAGTGCCGCTGCTTCATGATAACGTACCTCTTCATTTCGTAGCAAATATCGTGACGGAGAAGTCACCAACTTAAGTGGGAGGCACTCGAGCACCTGCGCTATAGTCCTGATCTCTCCCCATAGGATTCACACCTTCGGTCCTTCAAACAGGCCTTGAAGAGTCGACGATTCCTGTCGGACGAGGATGTGCAGCAGGCTGTTACGGAATTCTTCAGGCAGCAGGACACGGTGCGTCGGTGGAGTGATTGCCTCAATGCTCACACCATTTTACCTGATTAGCACAACGATTTTTGACGGTACCACCTTCGAACGAAAACTTTTTGATATCCCCTTATACACTGCTGCCCATTAAAATTACAGCACCATGAAGACGAAACGCAATAAATGTCAAATTGGCCTGAAGTGTCCTAGATTCATTGATTTGCAAATAATTATCATTTCATCACAAGCGCGCAACGTAGACAGGAGGAGCGCCGTCTAGATTCTGTATATCAGGAAAAATCACACAGCGAGTTTCTAAGTCAGAAAACTGTACTCAAAAACTGTACATGATTGCTTGTGAGAATATCGAGTTCTGCCTCGTGTAAGACGGAGAATTGTCTATCAGCACGCGTTGTTAGTCGACAACAACAAGATCATGACCAACAGAGAATGCCGTTTATGGTTATGTGAAATTGCCTCTCGCAAAGTCAAGACCACATGACTCTCACGTCGGCCGGTGTGGCCGAGCGGTTCTAGGCGCTACAGTCTGGAACCGCGCGACTGCTACGGTCGCAGGTTCGAATCCTGCCTCGGGCAGGGATGTATGTGATGTCCTTAGGTTAGTTAGGTTTAAGTAGTTCTAAGTTCTAGGGGACTGATGACCTCAGAAGTTAAGACCCCCATAGTGCTCAGAGCCATTTGACTCTCACGCAGTATGGAATCAAGGGGCCTAGGACGGCCACACACATCGCTATGCAGGATCTCAACGGCCCAACGCAAATAGCGCCCTAGAGGATACACAAACGCTGCAGAAAAAAAAATCGCAACACCAAGAAGGAGTTGTGCGACATAAACGAAAGTTGGGTGGGTTGTTTGTCGATCTGAAAGATGATGTCTGATCAGATTTCATGCCAGGCGCATAAGAGTGGCGCTAATAGCGCCACTGTTAGTTTGCAAATCATGTTTGCTTTAAATACACGCTATGACAGTCGTGAGTCTTAGTTACCTTAGAGATTGGACATGGTGAGTTGGTGTTAGTCAAGAACGGCTTAAAGGCGACATAGACGCCATAATAAACGTCTCGACGGGTTTGAAGGAGGTTGTGTAATAGGGCTGCGAGAAACTGGATCTTCTTTATGCGATACTGCAGAGAGACTTGGCAGGTATGTAGCCACTGTACATGATTGCTGGCAGCGGTGTCACGAGAATGTACGGTGGCAAGCCGACCGGGCTTTCTACGGATTCGTTGTACTAGTGAGAGGGAAGTCTATTGTGTTCGGTGTATGGCTCTGCCCCATCGTACTCCATCTGCAGCGCCAATCTGAACAGTAGTTGTACCACTGTGATACAAAAAATTGTTACAAATCGGTTACTTCGAGGACAGCTCCAAACCAGACGCCCTGTAGCGTGCATTCCACTGACATAAAGCATAGCCATTTGCGACTTCATTGGGGCCAAGCGAGAGCTGATTGGAGGGCAGAGAGGGGGTCTGTTGTGTTTTCTGATGAAAGCTTGTTCTGCTTTGGTACCAATGATGGCCGTGTGTTGGTAAGAAGGTGGGTAAATGTGGGCCTGCAACTAACCTGTCTGGGTGCTAGACACGCTGGAACTACACCTGGAGTTATGGTCTGGGGTCCGATTTCGTACGCCAGCAGGAGCACTCTCGTGGCTACCCCATGCACTCTGACTGCAAAATTCTACGTCGGTCTGCTGATTCGATCTGTTGTGCTGCCATTCATGAACAGCATACCAGGCAATGTTTTCCTGCACCATAACGCCTGCCCACATACCGCTATACAGTGTCGAAATGTTGCCTTGGTGTAGTCGAGCACTAGATCTGTCTCCGATGGAGCTCATTTGGGACATTATTAGACGACAACTCCAGCGTTATCCACAAACAGCATTAGCCGTCCCTGTATTGACTGATCAGGTGCAACAAGCATGGAATTCCATCCCACAAACTGATATCCGGCACCTCTACAACCCAATGAATGTACGTTTACATACTTCCATACAATATTGTGGGTGTTACACTGGTGATTAGTGTAGCAACATTTCATGGTTGCAATGGATTATCTCGTGCGTACATTAACCTGTGATCTTGCCATGTTAATCACTTAAATATGTTACTTAGACAAATGTATTCCGAAATTTCATTACTTTACATGATTTTTTTTCTCTTTGGTGTAACGATTTTTTCACGTCAGTGTATTTTTCGCTTGGCAACGCAAGATTGTGCAGCAATGTCGTTGCTTGATCCAGGACAACGAGCTTCTTTGCAACAAGTGTCCACACCGTCAGTGTGACGACGTCCAGAGAAAGCCGATTGTCAGTGTGCCGACTATTCTTGTGGCTTCCCTTGATACGACGGTAGAGAGAAGCTCGCCGACAATTGTACGTCCAACAACAGTGGGTATTGGAGTTCCACCATATTAGTTTTCAGACGAATCTTGATTCTGTGTACGGCTTCACGAAATACGTATCCGTTTGTGGATGCTCCGACGAGGACAAACATTGTGAGGTAGCATTCGTCGACAATATACAGGCCCAGTACCCCACACGATGGGACTGGGGTGCCATTGTCCTCGCATTGGTTGGGATCCCATGACATGATAACGTTTCCCAGCTCGCCACTGATTTTAGCCACTGAGTCACAGATTGCCGTCCTACGGGCCCGGGTTCGATTCCCAGCTGGTTCGGGGATTTTCTCCGCTCAGGGACTGGGCGTTGTGTTGTCTTCATCATCATTTCATCTCCATCTGGCGCCCAGGTCGCCCAGTGTCGCATCGAATGTAATAAGACCTGCACCAAGGCGGCCGGACCTGCCCCGTAAGGGGCCTCCCGGCCAATGACGCCAAACGCTCATTTTCATTATCATTACCGCCACCGATCTTCCTGTCATCGCTGCATCCTGGCCGTCTTCGTTGACACCGCTTGTCGTCCCAATCGCCTAACCTTTTTATTCGTGACGTCACTTGCATCCATGACACTGCTGGTCACCAAAATATTCAGCCATAGTTTTATAATATTCGTTGTCACTATATTCTGCTCCTACCACCGTAAGTACACCGATGTGCAAATTTACGCATGGTGTGTCACTGCCAAGAAACATAGCTCGATGAAACTTGGATCATACATAGAAAGAACTGCTACAGTATAGTACCGGAGGTAACTGACAGGAATGTGTAAAGACATGAGCAGAAATTTCACTTTTATTCAAAGACGATAATTACACTCAAGTCACCGCCATTTGTAATCGTCTCCCGGTAGTTAGAAAATGTGGTACATGGTTCGTAATAGGGTGTGTGACCACCACGCACAGGAATGTGAGTTCTGCAACATGTTTCAAATGGTTCAAATGGCTCTGAGCAGTACGGGACTTAACATCTATGGTCATTAGCCCCCTAGAACTTAGAACTACTTAAACCTAACTAACCTAAGTAAATCACACAACACCCAGTCATCACGAGGCAGAGAAAATCCCTGCCCCCAACGGGAATCGATCCCGGGAACCCGGGCGTGGGAAGCGAGAACGCTACCGCACGACCACGAGCTGCGGACTGCAACATGTTTCCCATGTAGTGAAACAACTCAGTCTTTGGATAGAAAACTATATGTCATCAGTAAAAGTGAGGAAAAGTAGCATTCAAGCTGCCGCAGAGAATTGCTTTAGCAACCACGGGTCAGTAGCCATCAGTACGGCGACATGTGGATTACAATAACAGATGCGATAGTGGATTGCAGAGCAAGGATAGATGGGCTTTGTGGTAAACGGCGCTTCACAGCAGTAACCGTCTAACAAGTGGGGTGGAGTCACCACACTAGGGTGAGTCTCTTCTTATGGCAGTGTGACTGGGCGCCAGGTTTCTAGTGAAACAAATGGGCAACAGAGAGATATAAATAAGTCTGGATTTTAAGGCAGGGATCACTTGTTACCGTTGGAAACCAGCACCACCACCACGAAGCCAGAGATATGCCTGACAGCGAGACAACTGGGCTCCGCCAGCAGCAGCCGTGAGTTCGAGACCGGGCCCCATCTGCCGCCTGCAGTACGTCCGACACAGACTTGGTGCCATAGCCCCACCAACCTGCCATCTGTGACTACCACCACTTACACTGAGTTCCCAGCAGGACGCGACGCCACTATGTCAGCTGCCATCTGACTCCTGCGTGAAGGCAGTGGCTCCAACTCCGCGCACAGCAGACTCCACACGGCGCTACCGCCGCCACGTAAAGGACAAGAGATCATTCCCTGAGTGAATTGCCACCGCATCACAACGCGTAGCGCTGCTGACGTCATTCCAAAGTCTGCCGGCCTAGCAGCGCAGGGCGCCAGCTCAGCAACTGTGGGGCAGAAGCTACCATCTGTTCATCAGCCACAGTCAGGGGCAATGTGGAGAGGTACGCCTGTCTCACTATGTCTCGTACTGAAGTCAATAAAAGACATTTCTGTCAACAGCCCTTGCCCAGGTTCCTACGGCCTGTCACCACTACTCACTCATCCCCCAGTGTGCACAGCGTGCTTCAGAATGGTGTCTGGGTTGGTGACGTCACTGTCTTGTCGAAGTTCAGGGGGGATTATTATACCTGGGACTGCATTTGTGAAACTGGAGGAACCAGTGGATTCGTTGCAGGTTAGGGGTAGTACTAGGGACGAATTGTTGGTGCCCGTATGTTGTACTCATTGTAATTTACTTGGGAATTCTACCCCTTGTGCTGAATCAGTATTAGTCAATTCTTTACTTGTAATCGCTTTGTGAACACAACTAGGAAATGTGGTTCACGATTAAACAGACTAAGTAGATTGACAGAGCTCTGTGATTTGTTGTATCTATATTAATTTTCCCTACTTCCTTTCTTTCTGGATCATAAAAATGAATAAAGGCTAGGTGATGGAAAAATCTGAGACACAAGGTGTCACCAGGAATGAAACCATATAATCATTACGGTAGTGAACCTGGTAGCTCAAATGAGGGCAGATGAGATAACTTTACATCATAGTTTAGCAGCGAAATGTGCAAAAGTTAGGAGTGGGTCCAGCTGTTGCTAACCATATTTCTCCCTTCTTTGGCGATGCATTTGAGAATGTGTTAGCATTTGTAGAGGATATCCAGTCACAGTCTGACATAGATAGTTGTTCTGATAAATTGCGTCGTCATGCCATAACTGATGTACAAGAAGATACAGCGTAACTTACTGGGAGGGCTTTCTGGACGGGGGAAACTGTTGTCAATGTCATGAGGAGTATTTGGTATGTGAGATAATCCAGTTAGATTGCGAGTAGTGGTCGCTCTGGTTCAATGTGGAGCCTGACTTACCAGTTAATGTGTTATGTCTGATGGAACCCATGGAGGATAAGTGTTCGTTACAACATGTTGTTTAGTAAAGTGAATCATTGTACACTTATAGGAATCGATCAGGGGCAAGATATTATCCATCAATACAGATACTTTTCGCTCTAAGGAATTGAAGCTATTGAAGGGAACATCGTTGGCTACGCTGAAGGTTCTAGATGAGGAAGATTGCCGTACAGAGAGTATAGGCCACGGAAGGGCACAGATTGCAGAACAGTATTTTGCGAAAATTTGAAGCATTTGAAACGGATAGAGAGAACGCAGATGGAATGCCTGCTACTGGAGTTTCAAGATCTATGAATGTTGGCTGCTACACCAATGACACAGCACAAGACGCCGACGATGAACAAAGCACAGGTATACCAAATATTATATAGTGCATCATGGTCACTGCAACCACTGTTAGAGGAATTTATAAATCAACAGTTGGCCAACCGTAAAATTATAGCCCCTGTGGGGTGGGAATCGTAATCATGCCCAAAGAGTCAATGGGTGGTTCTATGAAGTATCACTTTTGTTTAATTACAGCCAATTAAATAACAGGACTGTGTCAGATGTTTACCCGATTCTGAACATGTCAGAGACGATAGATAATCTAGGACAATGCTGGTACTTATCAATAATGGATTTGAAAAGTTTATACCATTAACCAGAAGCTGCTCCAGAGAATATACCGAAAACAGCGTTTTCGGCACCTTGGGTTCATTATCAATACAGAAGGATGGCGTTTGGTTGAAGAATGCGCTGGCAACATTCCAACACTTACTGGATGGAGTACTGAGAAGTTTTGAAGCCACAGCAGTGTCTCGTCTACCTTGATGACATAATCATCTGTTCGAGGGATATGCAAGAACAGACAATGGGGATAGTATTCGAAACGCTACAAGCAGACCATTTGACATTGAGCACGGAAGACTGTTACTTTGCGCTGGAAGAAGTCAACTGGTTGCCATATGCCCACCAATCGAAGTCATATCTCGATGTGCAAGTGAAAGTCCGTGTAGGAAAGAGGCGACCAAGCCAAAACTGTATTTTCAGAGATCGGGTTTACACTAAATATACCCAATATAGGACGACGTGGTATTGGCAGCCAGTTGCAATGAAGTGGGGAAGGTCATGGGAACAAAACGTTTAGAGCTACAGGTTAGTGGATTGTTAATCAATGGGAGTGACTGTGATACTGTGGGACTTACATTCCATTTGCCATCCACTATGATGGGTGTGATTCTATTGAATGTAGCACAGTCATAACTGTATTGACCACATGAGCGCCTAGAGACGTTGTCCAAGCAAACCTTATGTTCCTTAACGTCACCTGGGAACACAGCTTGGACCATTTGTTAAGTCAGTCGATAGCTGTGCAGTTCGGGAGAATCAGAGCAGCATAATTTCTATAGCATGTAAGTCAATATCAAGATGGCAGACGTCAGGTAACCGTCACCTTAAGCGTCACAGTTCCTAACACCGTAGTTACTATGCTTCTGCTTGGTTTAGCCTTTATATATCTAAAACGATGAGGCGCTCAGAGGCCTGATCAAGGGACAATTCGAGTTCCAATGGACTGGATTGCCTGAGCAAGGGATGAAGAGTAGTTTCTTAAGTTCAGGATTAGTTTGATAATTGTCTAGTAAACAAGAGTAACTGGTTTATAAGGAGTGGAGTTACCTTAGTGGAAGACTGGCCAAAGCAATTACCGAGGGGCTGTGTTTCCTCCATGGGCGATGGGAGGGGGGCAATGTTGTGCCGTGACCCAGGCTTTGGACAGAAAATTGTAAGTCCTTAGCACCCGTAAGGAGAAGCAGCATGGAAACTGTCATAGACCATTGCGCTAACAGCCAAGGGGCCGGTAACCGCCAGTGTGGCAATACATTGGTCGCAGTAACAGATGCAATGGTGGTTTGTGAAGCAAGGATAGCCGAACTTAGCGGTAAGTGGCGTCACACAGTGGTAACCATGCCGCGAGAGGGGTGTTGTCATCACGCCAAGATGAGTCCCTTGTTATGGCAATATGACTGGGCGCCAGGTTTTAGTGAAACGAATGGTACCGGAGGCATATAAATAAGTTTGCAACATCAGAGCTGCGCCAGACAGCGAAACGACTGGGCTCCACCAGCAGCAGCCACGGGTTTGAGAACAGGTTGCTCTGCCACCTGCACTAAGCCCTACACGGGACTTCGTACCACAGCTCCGCCAGCCTGCCATCTGTGCCTACTAGTATTGAGTTCCTAGTGGGTGTTGCCGCCAGCGCGCCTATCGCCACTCGACTCTTGCTCGAAGGTCGCGGTTTGAACCCTACGAACAGCACACTCCATACGCCGCTACTGCAGCTGTGTACAGAGCTGAGTCGGACGCCAACGCATCATAACACATAGTGCCGTTGACGTCAACGGCTGTGGCCTGCAGAGGCTGCCATCTCAGGAGTGCAAGGTGTCGGCTCAGCCGCTATGGGCAGAAGCCACCGCCTGTTCGTCAGCCCCAGCCAGGGACAACGAGGAGAGACTTGCCTGCCTCACTGCACCATGTATTGACGTCAGTAAAAGTCATAGGAAACTGACAACAGCGTCTACCCTCGGCCTCATGGCCTGTCACCACCTCACTCTCAAGCCCTAGCGTGCACAGTGCACTTCACCGTGCTGGCCACAAGATTGGAAAGGGTCGTTGTGTTAAGACCCCCACACACGATACTGCATGCTTGACAGTCACGCTTGCGCAAGCGTGCTTGTGCAAGCTTGCTTGACCGTGTGTAGGGTAAATTAGCGCAAGCATCAGGCTTGCACATGCAGCTTGACACTTGACCGAATTTCGATATGCGTGCTTGTGCAAGCCTCCAAGCGTGTCCATGCTTGTTCGTGTGTGCCTAGAGTAGGGAGGCTTGAACAAGCACACATCTGTCATTCGGACACAGACTGTGGAGAGCGCGCGTTTATTTCGATTTTTTGTCGTTTCCTTCTTCGTTCTGATTTCGGACCGGGAAGCGTTGGAGGAATTTATTAGGTGCTGCAAAAAACACCCGTCTTTATGGAATATTAAAAGTAAAGAATATCACGATAAAATGAAAAGAGACGCGGCATATGAGGTGCTTCTCACAAAGTACAAAGAAATAGAGCCATCAGCAACTAGAGATACTGTTATTAAGAAAATTAATACATTACGAACGAATTACAGACGAGAAAAAAGGAAACGTGACAGCACTTATAAAGCAGAGGCTGCAGCTGACGAAGTTTGCAGACCTGTTCTGTGGTAATCAAACTGATGCTCGTACGTGCGTGCTTGAGTCGTGTGGAGACGCGAGGAATTTGTGCACGCTTGAGCAAGCACGCTCGCGCAAGCGTTATTGTCAAGCATGCAGTAGCGTGTACGGGGGCCTTCAGGGTGGTCCATTCCTCCAACAGTGCAGTCGAAAACTGTTGGCGGGCCATTGGTGCATGTGTACGCAATGCAATACGTCTCCCTACCACATCCCACACGTTCAAGATGGGACTTAAATTGGGGGAATGGGCAGGCCAGTCCATTCGCCAAATATCCTTTCATTCCAAGAGCTCCTCTACCTGTGATGTTCGATGCGGCAGCGCACTGTCATCCAAAGACATGAAGTCAGCGCCGAATGCACTCCTGAAAAGACGCTCATGGGAAAGGAGTAGTGTGTCGCAGTTACGTTGACCTGTGAGTGTGCCGTGTTCAAAGATTTATGGGTCAGCACGCCAATGCAACATTATCCCTCCCCCACCATAACACCTGGACCAATTGTTATGTTAGAGAACTTACAAGGCAGCGGCTGGCGCAGCGAAAAGAGTGCAGAATTATAATACGACGGTACCGGTTTCGAGTCCCTGTTTGGAAGTGTTTTTATTATTTTATTTTCAATTTCTACTTCACTTACATTGGAAATAAAGGAAGTAATGCTCAATGTGTTGTATTTATTAACATCTTCATAAAAGTCGTGAAAAGGAAAGGCAAAAGAAAGTTTGTGAATGCACATAATTTCCAAGAAAGGATTTTGCTAACAGCGTCCACAAGAATCCTGCAAATAACTTTCCAAGAAATGATTGTAATCAAAGCGTATACGACTTCCGGTAACCTCATTTTGACCTTCGACCGCTACGGTCGCAGGTTCGAATCCTGCCTCGGGCATGGATGTGTGTGATGTCCTTAGGTTAGTTAGGTTTAATTAGTTCTAAGTTCTAGGCGACTGATGACCTCAGAAGTTAAGTCGCATAGTGCTCAGAGCCATTTGAACCATTTGAACCATTTTGGCCTTCGAGCAACCCTTGGCAGCTGAAAGCAAATAATAAGTTCTCCATTTTCACGTGTAAATCATCAACTGTAAAACAATAAAGGAATCTAACTTAATATACGAACGTCTCACGTACTTCTTACAATCTCTTCTCGAAAATTTATTTGCAATCCCACTATCCCTTTGCCTGTTATTTTCATGAAAATAGTAATAAATAAAATATATTGCGCATTATTTTGGTTTATTTCCATTAGAAGTAAAAATTGGAAAGAAAACGTGGAAAAAACGATTTCCGCAAGGGTATACAGAACCACGATCCACGTTTTACCGTCCTGTACCCTTGCTTCTGTTTCAAGTGCTGCCTCGCAACTACGTTAACAAGAATGGCTCATGTCTTGCCCGCCCCGCGCGAAAAATGTTCTCTTTTTCCAAACTTTTGACGATCTGGCCAAGCCCTGGTTGCACCGTGAATTTGATCGAAATCGGTGATGGTAACAGCCGCGGCCCCATTGATAGCGGTGTGCCGTGAACGGCCATCGTGGAACTGAATCGTTTACTGTGCCTAAACTGGTGAATGGCATCACTCGCAGTTTACAATCCCTTAGAAGCACCAATAAGATATGGTCGGATGTGAATGGAGCTTCGCACACGTACACACTATCTGTAGGGAATGTAAACGATTAGAGTTAGCCCGCAATTCTCTGTGACACAACGCCCACCAGAGCGCAATAATTTGTTCACGTTTAGTTTCTTTACCAGGTCTTATAGTGTATATATGGCTCGTGAACAGCATCTGATGTTGAGTGATCAATGTGATGGGCACGGAGAAGCCATGTACTCGTGGGAGACAGCGTTATCAGAACCTTACAGAGTATGAAAGGGGCGTCATTGTGGGTCTACATTTGGTCTGCGGGTCTAGTTGACCAGTGTCTAGATTTGTGGGCAATTCGGATGTGACAATGGCCCGATGTTGGACTGCACGGAAATCTAAGGGAAGGCGGATTGCGGTCGACCATGTCTGATCACCACGAGGAGGGGATTGCCGTACTGTGCTGCAAGCACATCAATCCCCTTCACATGTGCGCCTGACATCCGAGAATAAGTAATGGACTCCCTGCGATATTCTGTGTTGCTACGCATTGCTGGTCGGAGACTAGCAGCAGCTGGATTAGGGAATTATCGTCCCATGTGGTGGCTGCCCTTGCCACAACGAAAACCGTTAAATATTGAGAGGAGTCGTGACCGCGAAACATGGACTGCTAATGAATGGCGTTGCACTGTGTTCAGCGATGAATGGCAGTTCTGCATTACCCCAGATTAACACCGTTGGTGAGTGAGACTGCGACCTGGAGAGAGGTCCTATTCATCCAGTCTTTTGGAGTGACGCAGCGATGTGACTCCTGGGGTTATGATGTGGGGAACCATCAGGTATGAATTCAGGCCGCGGCTGGTAGTGATTGAGGAAACGCTGGTGGCGCAGTAGTACGTCACAGACATCCTATGTGACCATGTGTTACTTCTCATGTGCAAGTATCGTAGGGCCATTTTTCAGCAAGACAATGCTCGTCCACACAGCACGTGCCTCTGTCAACTTCCTGCGTGATGTTGTCTACGACCAATGCCATCTGTCTCTCCTGTCACATAGAATGTTCATGTACAAGTTTTTACAAGTCTTTCACAATTCAAAGTCAACAAGATTCAGAGAAATTATTCTCTTACAACTGAAACGTTCGTTTCCAAAGCAAAAAAAGTCATTTGTTTATATCTAATGGCAACTGTCTCTTCCGTCACAGCGAATGTTCGTGTACAAATCTTTACAAGACTTTCACAACCTGAAGTTAGTAAAAGGCACAGAAATTAATCTCCGAGATCTGCAACCTTCATTTCTAAAGAAAAAAAAGTTATTTATTGTCTATGCCCAATGGTAACTATCTCTCCTGTCAGACCGAATGTTCGTGTATGAGTAGTGTAATATTTCTGCCTTATGTAGCCACCGTATTAGGCTCCAGGAAGCTATTCCCGGAGCAGTGGAGATGCAAGAAGCATAGAGATGACGCAATGTGGGATGAGGTACCGGTGACAGATGTTAAATTCCCGTGAGAAAGACCGCCTGCATGATGCTGCTGCTCTGTGATTGGCTGCTGTGTTCGGCGGTAGGGCTCCAAAACATTAAACTTTAGTTGCTGTTATTAATTACACCTGACATCCAAATTTCTTCATTTTTTAAATAAACATCTCTCAGCAGCCAGCTATCAATCAGCCATTTCAAAATTATTAAAATGAAAGTATTACTAAAACAAAAGACTGACGATATTACTGCCGATGCACTTGGGTGGCGTTCGGGGTCACGCCTTGTTGGCTTGGCGCACGAAGTGTATCGGGCAGTCCGGCTCTCCAGTTCTGACGGTTCCAGTAGACAGACATGTTGTCTGTGGCAGGATGTATTTCATGATATTTTAGCCAGATATAATGACTGTGGAAAGATATGTACAATACGTTGTGATCAAGAATAGTTTCTCGTGTCTATATCAATAAAAACGCGAGTGGAATCCCAAATGAGTTATAGTTTATTCGTAGCAGCAGTTCCTTGCGAAGTTAATTTCAGCTTCAAGAAAAAGAATCCACGACCTGCGTGCTGTTTTCTGCGCTGGGGACATCATCATCATGAAGACAGCTGGTTATTGAAGTGTACAAGAAGTTATGTATTCCACACAGGACAGTTGAAACAACTAGGCACCTCACGTGTACTGCATGCACGGTACAAATGTGCTCAGTGACACGTCATCTGCAGTGATGCAGAGGAGGTAAAGAAGGATGAAAGTATTAACACGTTCTCACTTTTATTCCTTTTTTTTTTCTTGCCGTACATGGCATCCCTGGTGGGGAAATCTTCGATGTCTGAGTGCTTTGGAGATATGAGGCTTGATTATTAGCGAGGACTGTGAACTCTGAAAAATTCTTGGAAAAATTCAGAACACCTAAAGTGACTGTTCTGCTACTACATGACATTAGACATGTGTAGGAACTGTTTCAAATGATTTTTAAACTGTGTTTGAACTCTTTTGAACTTTAGTCGAACTTCGATTTTTGATGCCATAGACAAGTTTTTTTTAATTCACGATAACATAACGCCCGTGTATAGTAGATGCTGAAAGTGTTAAAGTGCAAGTGACAGAAAATCGAATACGTGTGCGCGGTCCATGGGATTACGTTTAATTTTCGTCGAGATTTCGACGTGCTACGAGGCGACGCAACGCAGCGCGGGGAGGCAGAGCCAGCGGCTGCAGTTCTCCGCGTCAGGTGCGAATATCGGCAGCCAGCAGCGGGCGAGATCAGTAGCAGCCGCTGAACAGGGTGTTCCAGCAGTCCGGACAGCAGTACGACACTTCAGCTTCTCGACGGCAGCACGCAGAATAGCATCGAAGAGTAAGTGTTGTTCTGGCGCAAATAGCTTATCTCTGCAACGGACAGTAGACTAACATTGTAACTTCAAAATCTAAAATTGATCCCTTTAAATATATTTGGCAAAATTTTGTAAATTATGTTAAGTGTAAAATGTCTGACGAAACTGAAAAAAAGATATCCTCTTAGAAGTAGGGAAAGGGATCAAGTAGATATTGATGGCAATGATCCTTCAGATCAGCCACAAAACTTGCAAATAGATAACATTGTTGATGATCTAGCAGATAATTTGCAAAGTTTAGATAATGAAACTGAAAATGTTTCGGAAAATGCTGATTCTGTGTTAAATGATCGTACTGAAAATGTAGACACTGTCGCTCCTGGCCACAACGACGTAGTAGATTTGGATTATGACGTCAGACACACTGAATCTGACGTCAACATTGCAAATGAGCCAACAGTGGAGTCACACAGATTAAGTCATGGCACTGCTTCAGCTGAAACATTGCCAACAGTAGATAATGGGGAGATGGAAATCAGCAAGGAGCAAAATGCGTTATCTATGTTATTATTACTTTTAAAAGAAACTAACAAAAATAGATAAAATAGATAAAGGGCAAAATGACACTAAAGAAGAGATAAAAGCCGAGTTAAGAGAAACAAAAGGTGATGTCAGGAAAGCATATGCAGTAATGACTCAAATCAATAGCAATTTTAAGGCTTTAGAACAAAAGGTATCAAAACATGAAGCTAAAACTGAGGCTTGTTCCAGTAAAATAGATCGAGAAACAAAAGAATGGGGTAAGAAATTAGAATTATGTAAGCTTGAGATAAATCAGAAGTTTGATTGTAAAATGAAGAAGCTGAATGATGGTATGGAAGCTCAGGATTGTGTAATATCAACAATAAGTAGTAATGTTAGCCAAATAATAAACGAGCAAAGCAAGGCTGCTAAAGAATGTAATTATAAACATGAACAGCAGTTAAGTGAGTTAGAACAGCAGTTAAGTGAGTTAGAAAACATCAAAGATGAGCAGCAGGTACTTAGTCGTAAGGTTTCACAAATAGGTGCTCATTGTAAAGGTACCACAGATGCGATTCAAGATAAATTGAAGGAATTTGAGCAAGCAATTAAGCAACTTCCTGACAAAAGTAAGGACAGAGTGTGTGTACATGCTAGTGATGTAACAAATCCCACTATTGTTAACCACCCTTTCTCTAATAGAGGTAACATACATCCAGTTGATTTTATTAAACAGTTCGAGGGTACACTTCCTGAAAATCTAACAGAACAACAAAAAACAAAAGCTGTGGCAAGTAGATTTCAGGGAGACGTAATATCATGGGGAACCGGTGTCAGTAACACATGTACCACATACAAGGAATTTGTACAAGCATTTTTAAATCAATACCGATCTACTAGCACACAAAATAGCGTCAGGAGTGAAATTTTTGGGGGAAGGAGTTTCGCTAGTAGTGGTTGTAGCAGTTACAAAGAGTTTTTTCAACACTATTGGGAAAAGAATCAACACTTAACTGAACCTTTAAGAGAATCAGACCTCATAGAAATAATCATACTTAAATTTCCAGTGTCTGTACAATCAATGTAAACAAAAGCGATGTGTCCTCTATGATAATCCCAGAAATTAAGAAGTTTCATGAATTGTATGAAGGGCCATACAAAATAATTAGGATACCACACCCAAATGCTGTGGAAGTAGCTAGCATAAAAACGGGAGTAAGCAAAGGACTCAACAATATCGTAGACATCAAAAAATACTATGAACATTAGTAACCCTCAGGGGGCAATAGCGTTCTTTGCATTGCTAGGTAGATGACGACTATAAGGTACCCGAGTTAATTGACAGCATTACTTCATTTTCTATCATGCTGTTCGTTCTTCCTCTTCTTTCATTCTGAGCTACATTCTGTCTTCTTTACATTCTTTTCTATCCACGGCTATGACAATTTTTTACCCTATTTGTGACAACAAACATAATTAGTGACAGTATAGTAACCCATCAGTATAAACATCTGCATTGCACGGGTGAAAAACAAGAATTGACGGGAAATATGTGAACAGCGAGTTTTATAACACCAAAGTATAGCATCACAGATACCCAAGCTAGAGAACACAGTATTACGTTGCCGTAAGAAACATCAGTATAATACTTTTAATGACATTACATCTATCACAAAGTATACAGTGGAACGATTTATTTTCGAATTTTAAGAACTAGTAAGTACTGCACATCACGCATTATGTTTGAAAAATCTGAAAAAAGTAGCAAATAAGTGAAATATGGGCTCTTATTACAGACCTAAGCTAGCAGTTGCTGAAGAAGAGGACGACGCTAAACCAGGTAAGTGAACATGACGAGAGAATGAGATTTGGTGGCAGAAATCGATGTCAGGAGATTATTAGTGCAAAAGTTGTGTTAAGTTTTGTGGAAATAAATATATTATACTCTTAAGTATGAATTGCCAGTGACGCAATTTCCGCTGAGGCAAGAGAGTTTGTATTTATAGGCAAGAGATGGTCCTGCCAAAGAGGTTTATGTTGTGGAGAAATATTATTAGGCGACAGGTAAGTCGGCCAATTGTAAATGAAGAAGTGAGGAGATGAGAATTATTCGGTGACGTGTAAGTCTGCCCATTATTTATGAAGTATGAGGAAGTGGAGGTACAAGGCGACGTGTGAGTCGGCCCATTATTAAGGAGGTATTTATTGGCGAAGTGGCTCCGCCAACTGGTTATGAAATACGGGAGAATAATCGTATTGTTATTGACGTGAGCAAGACACAACACCAGCATGAACATCTCAAGGGACACAGACACAATACAATTGCAATTTAAAGATAAGGCCACATTATATAAGATATGGACAAATAGCTCACTGGTTTATAATAAGAAGTGTGAAAACTAAAATGCTAACAATGAATAGTTCAGACAGCCCCTGTATGAAGTCACATAATACTTACATACGACTTTTGACACAGAAATGATTACAGAAGTGTACACATATGAACACATTAATACAGTTCCACTGGTTATGGAAATAGTAACAACGCTTACACGAGAAGAGAAAGGTATGGTAACTTTTACTGTTGAGTGACGCAACGTTTCTGACAGCCAAAATTTTCATTAAGACATTTATTCTGAAGTGTTCTCTCAATATCTGTGAATCGCAACTGTGTGCCTATTATTGATTAAGAAAACTGTTTACATAATATCTAAAATGATACTGTATTGAAAAATGTAGAAATAACGTATGAGAATGAGTTGGGGGTGCAGCCATGTAAGTCTGCGTAATGAAACAGTTATACGGCGCAGAGCTGTCTGTCAGAGCTAAAGCGTACAGCAACAGCTGGCGTCTCTATGAATGAGTCACGGCGCTAGTACTGGACGTCACATGTTGTGAATGGACATAGACCCCATCATACGCTGCGGGCAACGCCCTAGCCATATGATAGCAGTCACTGTTTGTAAACTGTTGTGGACTGGCAAGACAGCCAATCCACTATGACAGGAAGCCGAAAGGCACGCGTTTAAGCTCACGCAGGCTGGCGTGAGGTCTGGAACAGGTCAGGGATATGAGACTAGCAAAAATAGTACGTATCTGTTGGAATACTTAACTTTAATCCATAATTGGTGAACATCGCTCTTGACGGTACATGTTTTACAGCATCAATAGTAACTGGTAATGGCGCCTTGCTAGGTCGTAGCAAATGACGTAGCTGATGGCTATGCTAACTATCGTCTCGGCAAATGAGAGCGTAATTTGTCAGTGAACCATCTCTAGCAAAGTCGGCTGTACAACTGGGGCAAGTGCTAGGAAGCCTGTCTAGACCTGCCGTGTGGCGGCGCTCGGTCTGCAATCACTGATAGTGGCGACACGCGGGTCCGGCGTATACTAACGGACCGCGGCCGATTTAAAGGCTACCGCCTAGCAAGTGTGGTGTCTGGTGGTGACACCACATAAACAGTGGCTCTGCATTCAAACAGTTTGAAGTTTACTTTATTCACTGTATTGTATAATCAAAAGTTTATTTCAGGGATTAGTTAAGTTTTATTAGAAATCTAATATAAGGCATTTTTTATTGTTAATGAAATGTACCGTTCCTATATGCTGGAGTTGGAGACTGAGAATGGACAGTCACTTGTCAAACCCAGCACCAGTTGAGATGAACTAGCCGGCCGGCGTGGCTGAGCGGTTCTAGGCGCTACAGTCTGGAACTGCGCGACCGCTATGGTCGCAGGTTCGAATCCTGCCTCGGGCGTGGATGTGTGTGATGTCCTTAGGTTAGTTAGGTTTAAGTAGTTCTAAGTTCTAGGGGACTGATGAACTCAGAAGCTAAGTCCCATAGTGTTCAGAGCCATTTGAACCATTTTTTGAGATGAACTACGCAATGCAAGACCACAAATGGACAACGGAAGCTTCTGTTGCTGTTGTGAGTCATATGCGTTTGTTCCTGTAATAGTGAAAGTGTACGTAAAAGAGTGATTTTCAGTCATTTGTTTTCGAAAGTGTGAATAGTGATTTTGAAAAAGACGGCAATGAGCCGAGAAGGTGTCTCTAAAAAAATGGCTCTGAGCACTATGGGACTTAACATCTGCGGTCATCAGTCCCCTAGAACTTAGAACTACTTAAATCTAACTAACCTAAGGACATCACACACATCCATGCCCGAGGCAAGATTCGAACCTGCGACCGTAGCGGTCACGCGGTTCCAGATTGAAGCGCCTAGAACCGCCCGGCCACACCGGCCGGCGAAGGTGTCTCTGTTTTAATACAATTTATGTAATGCTGTAATTTCTTTTGACTTTCAATGGACGGCAATGAGCCGATAACAATGTGTTTTGCCGATAACAATGTGATCATTTGTGTGCTGTTAATGTTTTTTAGATAACTTCATAATCTTTTTGGGTAAATTTAAAAGACAGCTATAAGCTGATTTTTTTCTTGTGTTTCAGATAAAGATGACGCAATGTGGGATGAGGTACCGGTGACAGATGTTGGATTCGGTACTATTCCCGTGAGAAAGACCCCCCGCATGATGCTGCTGCTCTGTGATTGGCTCCTGTGTTCGGCAGTAGGGCGCCAAAACGTTAAACTTTATTTGCTATTATTAATTAAACCTGTCATATAAATTTCTTCATTTTTAAATAAACATCTCTCAGCAGCCAGCTATCAATCAGTCATTTCAAAATTATTAAAATGAAAGTATTACTAAAACAAAAGACGGACGATATTACTGCCGATGCACTTGGGTGGCGTTCGGGTCACGCCTTGCTAGCTTGGCGCGCGAAGTGACTCGGGCAGTCCGGCTCTCCAGTTCTGACCGTTCCAGTAGACAGACATGTTTTCTGTTATAGCAGTATTTGTTTCATGCAATTTTATTTACTACAGTTCCGACCATCGCTAGGTACAGACATGTTGTCTGTAATATTAGTATTTGAGTCATGTAATTTTATCCTCCAGTTCTGACGGTTCCAGTAGACAGACATGTTGTCTGTGGCAGGATGTATTTCATGATATTTTAGCCAAATATAATGACTGTGGAAAGATATGTTCAATACGTTGTGATCAGGAATAGTTTCTCGTGTCTATATCAATAAAAACGCGAGTGGAATCCCAAATGAGTTATATTTTATTCGTAGCAGCAGTTCTTTGCGAAATTAATTTCAGCCTCAAGAAAAAGAATCCACGACCTGCGTGCTGTTTTCTGCCCTGGGGACATCATCATCATGAAGACAGCAGGTTAGTGAAGTGTACAAGAAGTTATGTATTCCACACAGGGCAGTGGAAACAACTAGGAACCTCACGTGTACTGCATGCACAGTACAAATGTGCTCAATGACACGTCATCTGCAGTAATGCAGAGTAGGTAAAGAAGGATGAAAGTATTAACACTATCTCACTTTTATTCCTTTTTTTTCTTGCCGCAGTAGGGTTACCCCACGTCTGCTTTTATGCAGACACGTCCGCATTTTGGATGTTTAATGTAGCGTCCGCATACATCTTTACAATTTAAGATGTTTTGCTTTTTGTTTTCATCTAGTATCGTCAACCATTCATATACCAGTACTTTTCGCTTCGGTTATTTGCTCACAATCGATCTGCTATGCCAGGTGAAACCGAAAATATTGATTTAAGTATATTTTTTATAATCGATATTTAGATATTTATTATTCAGAGATAGTTGTATTGTCTATGTTCCTTGTCTGTGATGACGAAAAGAGTTTGCATCAATTTTCAAATTAAATAAAATTCATAACCACATGTAGTGGAAAGTCTGAACCAAACCAGAAGAAATGGTGCAACACAATGAGTCGTGTAGCAGCGAGGAACTGTATAGTGAATTAATTAAAACTACGCAGTTCTTTGCAGAGCCAGTCTATAACGATTGCGTTGAGACGTTGTTCTTAATACAGGCACAGTGGACAAAGGAGAGGAGCAGACTGACAGTTGAATCTGTAAAAGGGATTGTAGTGATGAAATTTAATCTTAGACATTTGAATTGCAGAACTTTTTAAAATATTTCTGTCAACAAAAGATTCGTTCCAATGAAAAATACGCATGGGACATGGACTCTTAAAGTTATGTAGATATGTGTGACGTAATTAATATTTTTATTTTTCTTTTTCGTTTCTTACGTAATAGGTTTAAAATATGGAAAGTGTCCTCTTTTTCCATCCTAAAATATATAGAGAGCTTCCTCATTGTTGCATTCCAAAATATGGTAACGCTATGTAAAAGTCTTTACAAGTATATCACAACCCGCTGTCAACAAGACGCATAAAAAGTGATACCGACAGCTCTCCACTGCGACGCGATACTAGTTTCTCCCAGCCACCGTAGCAAGGTGCAGCCAGACGCTCCGGCGCGTTACGCTTCCATTCGGTTGGGCAACGCATGTTTCATTCAGTAGCTCGGCCCGCCACTCACGGCCGGTTCAGGAGTCCCCCCTCAGCTTTAGGGGTCGCGGTCCTCAGCTCCGGCTGGCGGTGACAGGTGTGGTGGTGTGGGCGGACGTGGTCGCTCTCAGCGTGTGCTGGGCTATGCACACCCCTTGCCACCAGCAGAGGGGAAGCGACCTTGGTCGCGCCTCACGCCGCATCCTGTTCACCGCTCCGTCCAGGCGGGCGCTGCTCACTGCGACTTCCGTATGGTGCTTGCAACATGCCGTAGAAACCCTTACCACACATTACTATTCGAACATAAATTACACTGAGAATTGAAACACTGTCCTCTCAGCAGCACGTCTACATAAACTGAAAATCCTATGTTGAGAATTTACCGCATCTCATGAACAAAAAGTCATAGAGCCTCACTCATCTAAAAATTTACACCCTGACTAAATCCTTATTCATGAAACTGTCTAGCGCAGCACATTTACTAAAAGACTCTTGATTAAGAGTAATAAAATGGTTCAAATGGCTCTGAGCACTATGGGACTCAACTGCTGAGGTCATTAGTCCCCTAGAACTTAGAACTAGTTAAACCTAACTAACCTAAGGACATCACAAACATCCATGCCCGAGGCAGGATTCGAACCTGCGACCGTAGCGGTCTTGCGGTTCCAGACTGCAGCGCCTTTAACCGCACGGCCACTTCGGCCGGCCGATTAAGAGTAATACCCGACTAAATTAATTCAGACACAAAGGAATTACAGCCATCTTTTTTTGTTATCTGAGTGAATTGGTACTATCATCAAACTTCACTATAGTCAAATAATCATGTAATACAAGCTGCAAATGCGAGAAGAAGTTAATTATGATAACAAAACAATAATAAAAGGAGAAAGGAGAAAAACGAGAACATAGCCGAAAAACAACCACCAAGGTCTCATGATGTGCATAAACAATTTTTATAGTTATTTAGTTTTTTAAAATTTATATATGTATATACACATTTTGCAATATATCTATAGTGATACTGAGTCAAAAAACTAAACAAAACGAGCAGGCAAACTAGAGAGAACAAACCGAAGCGAATCAGATGGGAAACATACGTATCAAGGAAAACATCTATCATCAGAAAAGTGAAGTTCACGTGATCTTCCCCGTCGCCTTCTACAACATAATGAACGACGCGTCCCAGTAACCGCATAACAGTATGGGTTTTCGACCGAGGAAAGAAGGAAGAATCTGGTCACAATACGATGTCCGTAGTGTACAACGACTCAGAAGATCGAGTAAGGAATTCCAATTGCGTCCTAATCCAAGACCAGTTTGCCATATTACCTCCAAAAGTAAAGTGACGTCGTATCGTATCTGTAGACGTACAGCCGGCCGGAGTGGCCGAGCGGTTAAAGGCGCTACAGTCTGGAACCGCACGACATCCTCGGGCATGGATGTGTGTGATGTCCTTAGGTTAGTTAGGTTTAAGTAGTTCTACGTTCTAGGGGACTCATGACCACAGCAGTAGAGTCCCATAGTGCTCAGAACCATTTGAACCATTTTTTTTGTAGACATACAACGACTACATAAATCCGTGTTGCTAAGCCCGGTACGGAAAAGTCGCTCGTACGTCGGAATCAAGTTATTTACTTCGTTATACTAAGAGGACGCTACGCGCATCGGCAATATCGGAAGACTGATATTGCACCAAACTATTGCCCAGTTTGTTGCGGCGATCCTCTTTGAACGAGGTTCGGGCAAGGTTAAAAAATGGTTCAAATGGCCCTGAGTACTATAGGACTTAACATCTGAGGTTATCAGTCCCCAAGAACTTCGAACTACTTAAACCTAACCAACCTAAGGTCATCACACACACCCATGCCCGAGGCAGGATTCGAACCTGTGACCGTAGCGGTCACGCGGTTCCAGACTGAAGTGCCTAGAACCGCTCGGCCAATCCGGCCGGCTTCGGACAAGGGACTGCATTCCAACGAGTCTGTAGGAATTTCATGGTGAGGACAGATTTCGATAAAATGTCAGCCCCTAAATAGCTCACCGCAAGATAGAACAAGATAGAATTCACGAATGTGTTTTGACTTGTAATTTATGCGACCAACATCAATAAGGTGTTCAAGACACAGAGAAATAAACGAGAATTGAATGTGGGAGTTTCTTGAGTAATCATCAAAACAGTACGTCGCACATATGGCATCTGCGTCTTCCTTTGTATGTTAGCCAGGCCCAAACCCCCCCCCCCCTCCCCCCCAAAGGAACGAGGCTTCGTGACCACCTTATGGCTAAGCGAAAGATACATCGTTTCCATAAGAAACGACCAGACAGTTGCTGTAGTTTCTTCGCCATCATCGAGGGAATCGGATAAACTTGGGCCACGTAATAAACTTTCCATAAAGCATATGATCCAGTGTTCGGACTTTGTAGAGCAGAGTAAGAGAACGCCTTTCATGTACTAGTATTGCGTCCTGAATTTTTTCCGTAACAGACTTCCAGTTGAGCGTCTTGAGCGTCGCCATTTTGAGTGGACAACGATCAATGATGATACCGAGAGACGTATGCCGATTCTCCACAGTAGCCCATGGAACAATGGCGTCATCACAACCTCGCAAAGTAAGAAGTCTGCATTTACCTTAATTAAGTATTGCACCTTGAAAGGTGTCTGTTGGAATTCTTTCATGTTAATTTCTTAAATCTGTTGTCATTTACGGCATAAATTCCTCTTCTAAATTTACTGTGGTGTTTCTGACTATCTGGGAGGAGAGTGAGCAGTGAAACGTGTTACTTTTCACACAAACAAGAACGATCTGTCACACTACTACACTTTAAAACACAGTTTATATGTAATTCATGTCACACAGTCTCATACAGAACCTACATCCGCTTTCTTTTATATACTGTATATGATAAGATACTGTCATCCGCCTTCCCTTCTGTGTGAGAGGATGAATGAGCAAATGTATTTCTAGTTGCATGCTTGATGGTGGCAGAAAAGCCTGTCTGCTAGAGAACAGTAGGACCAACGTCAGAACAGGTAGCTACGCTTTCTAAAAGCTACGAGGTTTCTACTCTTAGTATGGTCCTGTCCGTCCCTTGTCATGTTGGTATAGGAAGCTGTCACTCTGGTCACTTCCGTTTTGTATCTGGAAACACCCTTGGTAAAGGCCCAAGCCAGTTTGTCTGCGGGGAGCGTCTTAAGTGGTAAGATCTCCGGCTAAGCGAGTGTCTGCTAAGTCTGTAGGACAATGGATTCCTTGAGTTCAGCCTAACTGAAAATTTAATCACCTTTATTTCAGGTTTAGCTCTAAAATATGTAATGTTATCTTAAATTGCAACGCAGTGTAGTTCGAGTGTGAAGTTCAGAATGTCTTCCGGTATTGAAACCATGTGTTGATCAGTAACTGTAACTAAGATCGTCAATCTTAAATGCAAATGTGCGTGAGATTATAACGTCTCGTCTTGACAATATTTTTCAATACAGCAACTTTTCTACATGTTGAACCCACGTGGGGTGTACTTTGTGAGATCAGTACCACGTGCTTATACAATTGTTTGACCCATCGGGTTAATAGTAAGACGATAGTAACCAGTTCGAGGTTTTTCTTTTGTAAATTGCATTTCGATGTAATTTATTTTAATTATCAAATTTATTGTGGAGGTACACTCTTTGTGTAAACCAAGTTGACCACGTGAAGCATGTGGTGTAAGCATCAAAGTAGCCCTCAGCTATTCTTTTCAGGAAGATTTCACAGAGAGTTAGTATGAATTTAGTATACCAGTGTGTGGTAATTTCATGACAGACAGGATTGCGCTACAAACGTAACTTCTTTGGGTGAAAATTGAATCAGTTGGTTGTGGTTAATTTCCTCTTGCATATGTTTCAACGTTCTTCGTGAGTTATTTTATGAATGCAGTGTTGTATGCAGTCTCCCAATCTTGGCTCCATATTTGATGTGTTCCGTAAGATTACAAACTCACATTTTCACAATCCTGGATATGGAACCAGTTTAGTTCTGAATCAAGTGTAATATGCTGAAATTTTAACGGAACAATGATCAATGTTAAAATAAATGTCCAAATGTAAACTGATTTATTTCTTTTTATTTAAATTCTCTTTATATATATATATATATATATATATATATATATATATATATATATATATATATATATCCTGTTGTCGGAAGATGACTATTAAAAGATTATAATTAATGTTAGTCTGATTGGAAATTTGGTAAGCTAGACTGGATACCTGGTGCAACAGGTGCGCAGTAATGCGAGGTTAACTTCCTCAGATAGCTCACAGCTTTTAACCCACTTTTATGGTCTTGAATATCAGCACCGCTTTCAGAACAAATTAAAGCAACAACATTTACACATGGCGACCCTGTTCTGTGATTCCGCTAGACTCTGGAATCTCTGAAACGTTAGATTGCGAGCGTTGTATGATCTTAATTTTTTTCCCTGCAGCGCTCAAACAACTTCTGCGTTGTTTCTGAGCAGACTTTCAAAAGATTCACGGCGTTGTTGAGCGGCGTTGTGTTGTTTGTCTTGTTTTGTTTTCTATATTTTTGTGTTTTATATGTATGTGTTTTTTTTCCTCGCTTGTAAATTGCACTGACTTCGATCAAAGATGTAAATTTGTTTTACGTGTGAAAAAGTGCATACTGTTATATCACCTGTTGTCGGAAGATGACTATTAAAAGATTATAATTAATGTTAGTCTGATTGGAAATTTGGTAAGCTAGACTGGATACCTGGTGCAACAGGTGCGCAGTAATGCGAGGTTAACTTCCTCAGACAGCTCACAGCTTTTAACCCACTTTTATGGTCTTGAATATCAGCACCGCTTTCAGAACAAATTAAAGCAACAACATTTACACATGGCGACCCTGTTCTGTGATTCCGCTAGACTCTGGAATCTCTGAAACGTTAGATTGCGAGCGTTGTATGATCTTAATTTTTTTCCCTGTAGCGCTCAAACAACTTCTGCGTTGTTTCTGAGCAGACTTTCAAAAGATTCACGGCGTTGTTGAGCGGCGTTGTGTTGTTTGTCTTGTTTTGTTTTCTATATTTTTGTGTTTTATATGTATGTGTTTTTTTTTCTCGCTTGTAAATTGCACTGACTTCGATCAAAGATATAAATTTGCTTTACATGTGAAAAAGTGCGTACTAGGCTGGGTACCTTTCGTGTGACTGTCGCAATTTTTGGGGGATACATTTATTCTGATTAGTATGTTGTGTACTGGGTATAAACTGAACTAATGCAGACACATAACCAAGCTAAAAGTAGGCGGTCCAACAACTTAGGCAACAAGGACCAAGGGGATAATTTGATTTCGAATATTAACACGTCGGACGGTTCCGAAAATGCAATGGGGAATATTTCAGAGGAAATGCAAAACAGGACAAACGGGCTCACAGCACAGCCAGAAATTAATTTGCCTCCAACTAACCAAATTGATTTGTCAGAACTCATAAAAGCCTTATTGCATCAAAATAAAGAAAACGCAGAGAAATCAGAAAAATCGTTCCGAGAACAAAAGGAATCATCCGAAAAATCGATCTGAGAGCTAGGTGAACAAATGACGCAGAAAGCTGAAAAATCGATCCGCGAGCTAGGCGAACAAATGACGTGGAAATCTGAAAAATCAATCTGCGAGCTAGAAGAACAAATAGACGATAAACTAATCCAGCAGACAAATAAAGTCGACAAGTCGATGCAGAGAGTGTCCGATGATATCTCACAAAGAATAAACAATCTGGCAAGTGAAACAAAAAGGGATATTATGAAAGAATTAGGCCGTACATTTGAACAAATCGTCTGCAAGCCTTAGAACAGGGCAAGTGGAGTCGCGATGCGGAATCGATAGAGAGCGAGGAACAGCTACTTAGGAATTTCCAAGTGCTGAGAGAAGAATGTCAAAGGGAATACCAGCAGGTACTCTCCAGGGTCCAGGAGGCGGAAATGCATTGTCCCGCGTCCGTTAGCAACACAGTAGCGGACAACAGTCAAGCGATTCACGCACTCGAACAGCAAGTAGAACAAATGAAGCAGACTGGGGAGGACGACAACAGACAAATACAAGATAAGATTGCGGCACTAGCGGACATCGTAGGCACGACGAAGGTGACGGAGAGCGATAACAATAATACATCTGTAGCGTTCGCTTCTTAGATTTCAGAAGGGACAGTTCGAAGTGAACAGGCGGCACAAAGCTGTAACAGGCGAATTACAAGAACGCGTGGCGCATCTGGAAAGCCGCATGGGGTGTGATTCCGAACTCGCCAATAGCACTAAAAATAGCTGTACGAACAGTGCAGAGAGGGACTCCGGCCACGAGGGAGATTTTGACGACAGGGAAGAATGTATTTTGAGGGGCAGACATGAGAAAAATAGAAACATTCAAGGGCCTCGCCGGGAGGAAACGCGGGGATTTGATTTCAAACATTTCCTTACGGTAAGAAAGTTTGAGATACACTCCTGGAAATTGAAATAAGAACACCGTGAATTCATTGTCCCAGGAAGGGGAAACTTTATTGACACATTCCTGAGGTCAGATACATCACATGATCACACTGACAGAACCACAGGCACATAGACACAGACAACAGAGCATGCACAATGTCGGCACTAGTACAGTGCATATCCACCTTTCGCAGCAATGCAGGCTGCTATTCTCCCATGGAGACGATCGTAGAGATGCTGGATGTAGTCCTGTGAAACGGCTTGCCATGCCATTTCCACCTGGCGCCTCAGTTGGACCAGCGTTCGTGCTGGACGTGCAGACCGCGTGAGACGACGCTTCATCCAGTCCCAAACATGCTCAATGGGGGACAGATCCGGAGATCTTGCTGGCCAGGGTAGTTGACTTACACCTTCTAGAGCACGTTGGGTGGCACGGGATACATGCGGACGTGCATTGTCCTGTTGGAACAGCAAGTTCCCTTGCCGGTCTAGGAATGGTAGAACGATGGGTTCGATGACGGTTTGGATGTACCGTGCACTATTCAGTGTCCCCTCGACGATCACCAGTGGTGTACGGCCAGTGTAGGAGATCGCTCCCCACACCATGATGCCGGGTGTTGGCCCTGTGTGCCTCGGTCGTATGCAGTCCTGATTGTGGCGCTCACCTGCACGGCGCCAAACACGCATACGACCATCATTGGCACCAAGGCAGAAGCGACTCTCATCGCTGAAGACGACACGTCTCCATTCGTCCCTCCATTCACGCCTGTCGCGACACCACTGGAGGCGGGCTGCACGATGTTGGGGCGTGAGCGGAAGACGGCCTAACGGTGTGTGGGACCGTAGCCCAGCTTCATGGAGACGGTTGCGAATGGTCCTCGCCGATACCCCAGGAGCAACAGTGTCACTAATTTGCTGGGAAGTGGCGGTGCGGTCCCCTACGGCACTGCGTAGGATCCTACGGTCTTGGCGTGCATCCGTGCGTCGCTGCGGTCCGGTCCCAGGTCGACGGGCACGTGCACCTTCCGCCGACCACTGGCGACAACATCGATGTACTGTGGAAACCTCACGCCCCACGTGTTGAGCAATTCGGCGGTACGTCCACCCGGCCTCCCGCATACCCACTATACGCCCTCGCTCAAAGTCCGTCAACTGCACATACGGTTCACGTCCACGCTGTCGCGGCATGCTACCAGTGTTAAAGACTGCGATGGAGCTCCGTATGCCACGGCAAACTGGCTGACACTGACGGCGGCGGTGCACAAATGCTGCGCAGCTAGCGCCATTCGACGGCCAACACCGCGGTTCCTGGTGTGTCCGCTGTGCCGTGCGTGTGATCATTGCTTGTACAGCCCTCTCGCAGTGTCCGGAGCAAGTATGGTGGGTCTGACACACCGGTGTCAATGTGTTCTTTTTTCCATTTCCAGGAGTGTATAATTGCGAGTCTCTTACCAGGTGTGTCAACTGGTATAAATGTTTTGGCGTGTAAATAACCATTGTTTTTTTTTACTGTGTATGTTTAAGGAAAGTTTCTCCATATTTATCATGTGACAAGACACATGCCGCGAGCGTCAGGAAGAGTTCGAATTAGAACAATGTTGTAGTGGTATAAACACTGTGTTGAAGTAGCATTGAAGTAGCTTGTTGGATTAACTAGTAGTGGATTGAAGTAAAATTTTGAGTAATTCATGTTTATGGGTAGTTAGTTTGTAGAATAGACAACAGGTGTGCATGTGTGTGTGTAAACAACATGTGAACCCTATGCTGTCCTGATCTATACTTGCACAAGGCATAATCCAATTCATTTTAGTGAATTAATAAGTAACATTTGATTTATTAAAATGCAAGTGAACCACATTAGTGATGTGGATTTAGATATTATATTGTCAGTTTATTTAATTTTATTTTTATACTGTCAAGTCATTTCACTTTTACTTTTTATATTGTCAGGCCATTCAACTTTTATTTTTATATTGTCGATTCATCTAACTAATTTATAAAAAAAAAATAAGTCTCACTTTTGTTCTTAAACATTGCGAAAGACAATACTAAGTGGTATTATGTATGACATTTTGTAATCACATAACTATGATGAACAATTTCTGTGAATGCAGTTGAGAACGTGAAAGCGAACGGGCTAAACTCTTACGAGACAGCGGGAGCAGCGAGGAGGAGGGCTAGTTGTAAACAGGCGGGTTTCCCAGCAGGACACACTGTCAACCGCGCCACTTCGGGAGCGCGGTCGACAACGAAAGAAGGGTACGCGGCAAACACTTTCCCTTGCACCCGGAGCTAATGGCCGGCCGCACCAATGCGACCCTTCGTGGAGGCGATGACCTGAGGTGGCTGAGCAGTCCACCGCGCGGAAATCCATCTGCTGGCAACGCACCACACGCACGCGACCGTGACGAGACGGCCGCGGTGATACGGAAGAAGACAGGGGATAAGGGGCGTGGAGCCTTTTGACAGGTACTGTCCAGAGAAACTTGCAGACGTCAACGACGACTATCAACATTTCTTGGCGGAAGCCCATTGTCAAGCGACAGTAAATCATGGTTCGGTGTTCTCTGCTAGCTAAGGGTGGCACAAAGAAGAGCCATTAAGTGTCATCCTTGCCCAGGAATATCAAACCGGCGAGACAATTGAGGATAACTCAAGAATGTAACAACACAATGGGCGTGGAGCCTTTTGACACATACTGTCCAGAGAAACTGGCAGACTTCAACGACGCCTATCAACATTTCCTGGCGGATGCCCACTGACAAGCGACAGTAAATCTTAGTTCGATGTTCTCTGGTAGCTAAGGGTGGCGCAAAGAAGAGCCATTAAGTGTCATCCTTGCCCAGGAATATCAACCTGGCGTGTCAAACGAGGATACCGCACGAATTTGACAACACAAACATGGAACCAAGTCGAGATGTACGTGACACGGGCCACCAAGAGAAACTTCATGAGAGGGCAGAGACGGCGGAATTGCACGCAACAAATGGACAAAAATCCCTTCTGACAGCTGCGGTGACGAAACCCCCCCCCCCCCTTTTATATTGTGCCTCGGAACAGTGGAACTACTGAGTGTGCCAGTGATCATACAGTTCTTAGTCCAATGCATATACGTGTGTTCTTTCAGAGAAACTTTGATCGTGTATTTTGCAGGGGTTCGATTTATTGGTGTTTTTTTTTGTTAGACTGACTCTTGTATTTTGTAGGTGTTTTATTTATTGGTGTTTCTTTTTAGACGTTGACTGCTGTACTTTCAGAACTGTTTTATTTTACAGTGTTTGTTTTTGTGATATTTTGTTTCGTAAAATCATTCCTGTGGCATTGCTTCATTTATCAGTCAGATAGCTATTCATTCTCATTGGAGTGTGATCGATTAGCCTTTGCATGGGGGATATTTATAATGAGGAACCCCATAAGGGTAAAAATCACATAATTAATTGTAGTTTCAGTATAATGGCCCAGTGATCATTGTTAGGTAACTAACTGAAATATAGTAGAGTGATTAAATTAGTGCCACAAAGTTATTTTAATTCTACAAATTATTGGTTTTATAGGATATAGAACTTTTTGCGATAACCACTTCGTAAAACATGTTTTTTTTCTCTTATAATTTATTTTCCTTTTGCAGATTGTGCATTGTAATGTTCTGCTTTATAATACTGAAGTTATTTTCATGTTCTTTTTTAATTAATGTGGCACCTTTGCTATTTTCATAAATTTTACTTGTTAATAAAGTCATAAACTTTTCTGTGATCAGTTAGCTCTTGCAATGAGCAAATGCTGGTGAATTCCATAAGGGTAACAACCAAATATTGTTTTCATATTAATGACACAGGGACCATTGTTTTCACTTTGTGACCGAATTAGATCTACACTATCTTTTAAATAGGTGTCACAGATTGTTTTTTTCTCTTTGAAATTGGTAGATTCTGAAGATATGTTGAAATTATTGTGTTTTAGCAAGTAGCTTGTGACCTTTTGCCTTTTCTTTACATTTTTGGTTTAAGTTGGGTGTGAGAAGCCTGCTTGGGAATGTCCTAGCATAGCCAGAAAATTCACTACACAGTCTTTTCCCGGAGTGTTCGGATTATGAAAGGCCTGTGTTAGATTCCTTTCATGTTAATTTCTTAAATCTGTTGTCATTTACGGCATAAATGCCTCTTCTAAATTTACTGTGGTGTTTCTGACTATCTGGGAGGAGACTGAGCAGTGAAACGTGTTACTTTTCACACAAACAAGAACGATCTGTCACACTACTACACTTTAAAACACAGTTTATATGTAATTCATGTCACACAGTCTCATACAGAACCTAAATCGACTTTCTTTTATATACTGTATATGATAAGATACTGTCATCCCCCTTCCCTTCTGTGTGAGAGGATGAATGAGCAAATGTATTTCTAGTCGCATGCTTGATGGTAGCAGACAAGCCTGTCTGCTAGAGAACAGTAGGATCAACGTCAGAACAGGTAGCTACGCTTTCTAAAAGCCACGAGGTTTCTACTCTTAGTATGGTCCTGTCCGTCCCTTGTCATGTTGGTACAGGAAGCTGCCTCTCTGGTCACTTCCGTTTTGTATCTGGAAATACCCTTGGTAAAGGCCCAAGCCAGTCTGTCCGCGGGGGGCGTCTGAAGTGGTAAGATCTCCGGCTAAGCGCGTGTCTGCTAAGTCCGTAGGACAATGGATTTCTTAAGTTCAGCCTAACTGAAAATTTAATCACCTTTATTTCAGGTTTAGCTCTAAAATATGTAATGTTATCTTAAATTGCAACGCAGTGTAGTTCGAGTGTGAAGTTCAGAACGTCTTCCGGTAGTTGCTTTGTCACTACTTTGTGAGTAAAATGAAACCACGTGTTGATCAGTAACTCTAACTAAGATCATCAATCTTAAATGCGAATGTGCGTAAGCTTATAACGTCTCGTCTTGACAATATTTTTCAATATAGCAACTTTTCTTTATGTTCAACCCACGTGGGATGTACTTTGTGAGATCAGTACCACGTGTACCGAGCGAGGTGGCGCAGTGGTTAGCACACTGGACTCGCATTCGGAAGGACGACGGTTCAATCCCGTCTCCAGCCATCCTGATTTAGGTTTTCCGTGATTTCCCTAAATCGCTTCAGGCAAATGCCGGGATGGTTCCCTTGAAAGGGCACGGCCGATTTCCTTCCCAATCCTTCCCTAACCCGAGCATGAGCTCCGTCTCTAATGACCTCGTTGTCGACGGGACGTTAAACACTAACCACCACCACCACCACCAGTACCACGTGCTTATACAATTGTTTGACCCATCAGGTTAATAGTAAGACGATAGTAACCAGTTCGAGGTTTTTCTTTTGTAAATTGCATTTCGATGTAATTTATTTTAATTATCAAAATTATTGTGGAGTTATGCTCTTTGTGAAAAACTAGTTGACCATGTGAAGCATGTGGTGTAAGCATCAAAGTAGCCCTCAGCTATTCTTTTCGGGAGGATTTCACAGAGAATTAGTATGAATTTAGTATACCAGTGTGTGGTAATTTCATGACGGACAGGATTGCGCTACGAACGTAACTTCTTTGGGTGAAAATTGAATCAGTTGGTTGTGGTTAATTTCCTCTTACATATGTTTCAACGTCCTTCGTGTGTTATTTCATGAATGCAGTGTTGTATGCAGTCTCCCAATCTTGGCTCCATATTTGATGTGTTCCGTAAGATTACAAAGTCACATTTTCACAATCCTGAATAAGGCACCAGTTTAGTTCTGAATCAAGTGTAATATGCTGAAATTTTAACGGAACAATGATCAATGTTAAAATAAATGTCCAAATGTAAACTGATTTATTTCTTTTTATTTAAAATTTCTTTTTTATATATATCACAGGTTGTCAGAAGATGACTATTAAAAGATTATAATTAATGTTAGTCTGGTTGGAAATTTGGTAAGCTAGACTGGATACCTGGTGCAACAGTTGCGCAGTAATGCGAGGTTAACTTTCTCAGACAGCTCACAGCTTTTAACCCACTTTTATGGTCTTGAATATCAGCACCGCTTTCAGAACAAATTGAAGCAACAACATTACAACCTGAACTCCGACAATAATCATCGATTGCAACCTTCAGTCGAGATTTCTCCGCAGAATTACGGAGTAGAACCATCACGTCATCCGCCTATGCACGAACAGCTATAGGCCCTCCGGAAAGTGTCCAACCTTTCCTCTGCGATGCTAGCATCCGAAGCAGGGATTCCACAGACAACGCAAACAAAGTCATTGAGAGCGGGCTTCCTTGAGGCACTTCCCTGCGGATATTTATCAGACGGATATTTATTTGAGAGCACGCGCCGTGTGTCAACAATAAAACCAACTGCCTCCAGAACCCCAAGCAAAAAGACGTGATTAACACGATCCAATGTCTTATCAAAATCTAGGAAAGCAAGGGTACAAGGGACGGACGCTCCAGCAGCAACAGAAACCACATGACCACATGACACTAGACTATAGGAGTAAGAATGGTAGGACCAGGTACGCAGCTTTCATGTCTGGCAACAAGCATCTCCATCAGAGCCGACATTCTACTATTAACTTCCCTCGCCATAGTTTTATAATCAAAGTTTAACAAAGTAATTGGGCGAAAACTATCAGGGGAAACCGAACCACGGCGTTTTGGGATTAAAACTTTAAACTAGGTCGGCACTGCTCTACCCTACCATGTAACACTTCATTCAAAAGAGACGTAAAGATAGCACCCAACAGCAGCCAAAAACGCTCGTAAAATTCCTTTGGAAGTCCATCCAGACCCGGAGACTTTTGAGGAGGCGATCCCACTATCAGTTTGTAAACTTCCTCAGGCTGCGTTTCATTATGTTCAGGTGTAATTGTCGTATCCAAAATGCTGACCAGTGCGTCGTGAGGCGTTGCACTGGACTCATCGATGTCATAGATGTCTACACAGTATTGGTGTAAGACACGCACTATATAAACTTGCTCCGATAGGATACGTCCATTATTTGTCGTGAGAGAATGAATACAAGCGTGTCGGCGACGGGTCTGATGCCGAAGTAAATGATACAAGGAAGTCAGTTCTTCCGTCACCAATTATCGTGGCCTGGATCGCATTTTCAACCCCTCCATTTGTATTCTTTTCAAGGTGAACAATTTTGCCTTTACACGCTTAACATACCCTATTCGCAGAGAGGTGTGAACCGCAGCAACATAAAGTTCACGCAGGCTGGGATAGTAAGACTCGTAAGTTCTCAGAAAGTCTCGCGCTTTGGCAGCGCAGGATAGTATCAATGTTTGCCTGAGCCTCGGTTTTACAAGCTGTGTCCACCAGCCAAGAATGGAAGAGTACTACCCAGTGTACCGTAGAGTACGCCCCCACACGGCTTGCATCACGTCATCGAGAGAGGGGTCACTCATTATGAAGTGCTAATTCTGTAGCCGGCCGTAGTGGCCGTGCGGTTCTAGGCGCTGCAGTCCGGAACCGTGGGACTGCTACGGTCGCAGGTTCGAATCCTGCCTCGGGCATGGATGTGTGTGATGTCCTTAGGTTAGTTAGGTTTAAGTAGTTCTAAGTTCTAGGGGACTGATGACCTAAGATGTTAAGTCCCATAGTGCTCAGAGCCATTTGAACCATTTGAACTAATTGTTTGTACATTGACGCTATTCACCCTCCGGCTTCCTCGTACAACCAGATTGTGGCTCGAAAACTTTTTTTGCCCAATGAAGAAGAATACATATTTTCCAGGTCTTCCAGAATCGAACTTCAGGGTCGGAACCTACACTTCAAAGCTGGATAGAGTACGTTAGTGCAGTTCTGAACACTCTCTACAGTAAAGTCTATACCAGAACATAAACGTAGGAATGAATCGATTTACCTGCCTGACAAGAAAGTGAAGTGCGCAGAAGAGAGGAAAGAAACGTAATGAAATTTCGCGGGTTGTGAGTGTTAAAGCTCCGTAAAATACAGAAGGCTGCATACAAAATGTTAAAAAAAACATAAAAACAAAAAATGTTGCATTCAGCTACTGTATATAATGCAGAGTGAGAATATAAGAAAATTTACATTACGCGTGAACACACATGATTTCACTGTCCAACATGCAAGTTTCACGAAATTGTCCTGATTTGGTGTAATCTGAGGCCGAACGTTACGAATGGATTTCTTCCAAAGTGACTTGATGGGTATGCTCTATCACGGTTAAATCGTACAAATGTCTTAGGCTAACGAGTATCCAAAGCGCCACCCACGCACACACCAGCAAATAAGTCTCCCATACAACAACTGTTTACTCAAAAGTAATCTGCAGATTACTCCGCAAGAATTCTTCCATTCAATAAATGTTTCATTCGTAGATTATCCCGCTTGACATCTTTCACATTCCAAGGTACTGTGACCCAGAGTTCATGATCTGTTTGTGTCTTCATTGATTATCTGCCCAATTACTGGTTCTGCTGTCACACATGCCCAAATCTTTCAACAAGTTACAGAGAAAAATAATCCCTTGGTACTGTAATGTTCAATAATAAGTACGAAGCCGCTCCAATCTCCCTACGTCGGACAGTTCACGTGTGTCGCCAGCGGTCGGCGAGCACTGGCTGTCGGCGCCTCAACGGCGCTCCGTCTCCAATTTCCCTTGCTGCGTCCCGACTGCACTACCACCTACTGCACTCCCCTGACTTAAGCCCTCGTGAGTTCAACTCGATTTCTAAACTATTGGATGGTGTGTGTGTGTGTGTGTGTGTGTGTGTGTGTGTGTGTGTGTGTGTGTGTCGTCTGCATGGAGACAGGTGCAGGAGACCATACGTATCACATATGTAGTCACTGGCAATCTTTGACTAGTCTCTTGTTCACCTAAAGTAAACCAAAGTATACTGGTATTCCAAAGTAGTGGAGAGTCTGGACTGTGGTTGGCCAATGTAACAAGGGGAGGATGCCCGTTCCACTTAAAAGACGGAAGTCTCCTCCGTGGGCAGCCATATTCCGGCACTGCTTCCTGATCTGAACAGCTGACTATTTTGTGTGCTCCGAATATTTTTCTGCAAGTTGGTATGAATGTGAAGTGCTTAAGGCTGTAGCTAGAAATCATGTTTCTTATTTCCAGGATAACAACTACGACAAACAGATCGGGGGAGGTTTTCGTAATTGTAATGCATTTTAGGAGAGGTAACTCTGGGAATGTTAGAATTCTTTGTTTCAGATCAACGATCCTTAATCGTTGGACGTGATTAGAAAATATTGTAACTGCATATGTTGAATGTAAATTGAAATATTATCATGTGTTAGTTTGTGGGCTGAGATTATTTAAGGAGGCCGTATGAAGATTTTTGATTAAGTCAAGCACATCCTCAACGGCGAGTAAATTTACGTACAGTCTTTGTCACACTGAGCTGTATAGACAAAGCAGACCAGAACTGCTTGAACCATTGTTAATTTCAGGATTACTTATGTGCTATACATATATGCGTGTGAAATTCATTTTCATATTATTTTCAGTAAATTAAATTTTTTGATACAATGAGACTATAGATGGGGTTGGTTCGTGAGCAAAATTTGCGTGTGTACATTAGCCATTTGCCCAGAGGCTCCACGAGGGTCGTACTGCAGTGGGCAAGTTAACTTTGTCAGAAAAATATCGTATGTGGAATACTCAGCTTGTGGAGCAAGTCTGATCATAGTACATAATGGTGAGTACAAAGAAATGCATAGAACAATAGCACTATGGGATATGATGCATAAATAAGTCACCATGATCACTACCTAGCTAGGCAAATGACGTGTGTTCTGAAATTAAAATAAATCGAGGGGAAACAGTGCAGACAGATAATTCAATATTTTGCTGATTTTCGTAGCAGTAAAATAAATAATTCCAGATTAATTTCTATTGATTTAATATGTTTTCACACGAGCTTTGCATCTGAGATACAGAAGTATAGTTTTCTTGTTAGGTAGTCGATGAGAATGAGATTGTTTTGGTGCACGAGCATGAACGTTGAGAGAGTGCGTGCTTGAATTAGTAGGTTATAGAGCACTATGATATGTAGGACATCCCAAACTAATCCTCAGTTGTGAACTGTAGGGTTTGATTTTATAAGATCATAGTTTATTAGGATAGTTAAAGTTGATCTGTAATGTTAACGGACAATTATGGCGCTGGGTACCACTGAATAATATGCGAAATAGATTGTTTTAGGCGCCTGCGAACTCAGGGAATAATCAATGTAAATCAGTGAGCTAAGACGATAGTCCTTGTCAATTCTAGTCACTAGCCATTTTATTCCCGCCATCAATCACCGGTTCATTGTTCATCCATAAGCTAATTATATGCAATATCGACGTGAAAATTGTAGTATGAAGAAATCCCGGAGTTAAAATTTGGCACTGTGATTTGACTAGAGCTTAATCAGTACGGCAGTGATGTCATGTCACTGGGATAGGTGGTCACAGTATTGATTCCGTTGCGCAAATTAAAAATAAAATTACAGGCTAGCATTTACAGGTCTCTCGTATGGAGCATTATTAACAGAAAATCTATTGCTCTTATTGATACTTTGTTCAAGGCATCGGTGTGATCCATGGCCACTGGTATCACTGGTACAAATATTAATCGCCCGTCAAGTCGCATGTCTAGTGGTTGTGTGTTAGATACGCGGGAGATTCATGGGAATCATCCATTTCATCGTTTTGCAAGATAGGCAATGCGAATATTTTATTTTGAATCATAGAAAATATTAATCTTTACTTTTCTGACTAGTGAAATCGGTTCACTACTTAATTGCAGAGCCACAGCTTCTAGTCACTACAGAATCAACTCGGCGTAGAAAGTCAGTTTAATTCTACTCACAACCACCAAAATACTCCTCAGAACTTTGTTTTCATGGCTGTTTTTGGTCAGTATTCAACTAATGTCGCATACATTTAGCTCACAGCTTACTTATAGTTAATTCTTCATGTAAAACGTAACGGACGTTTCCCTTTACTATATCTTTTGTGGCACCAATTTTATACGTTATTAATGGTTATTTATTCATTCCCATACTACGCATTTTATTCATGTTTTCGTCTGTGGCTGCAATTTTGGAACGTTCTTACTGTCTATCAGATTCGAGAAAAGAATGTCTAAGTTTAAATCCAGCAGATCATTTCCGAACTGTACTGAGTGAGAGAGGAGGTTCTGTACAAACCATCAACAGCCTTAGATGATTCCCCTTGAAGACAAACCTTCATATGCACGCCAGAGCAAAATGAAGTCACGACAAGTTGGTAATCGATTTGAACGAAATTCTCACAGTAATGTTACAATTCTAAGCACTATTATTACACTGCATAACTGTAAAAGGTACACTACTGGTCATTAAAATTGCTACACCACGAAGATGACGTGCTACAGACACGAAATTTAACCGACAGGAAGAAGATGTTGTGATATGTAAATGATTAGCTTTTCAGAGCATTCACACAAGATTGGCGCCGGTGGCGACACCTACAACGTGCTGATATGAGGAAAGTTTCCAACCGATATCTCATACACTAACAGCAGTTGACCGGCGTTGCCTGGTGAGACGTTGTTGTGATGCTTCGTGTAAGGAGGAGAAAAGCGTACCATCACGTTTCCGACTTTGATGAAGGTCGGATTGTAGCCTATCGCTATTGCGGTTTATCGTACCACGACATTGCTACTCGCGTTGGTCGATATCCAATGACTGTTAGCAGAATATGGAATCGGTCGGTTCAGGAGGGTAATATGGAATGCCGTGCTGGATCCCAACGGCCTCGTATCACTAGCAGTCGAGATGACACGCATCTTATCCGCATGGCTGTAACGGATCATGCAGCCACGTCTCGATCGCTGAGTCAACAGATGGGGACGTTTGCAAGACAACAACCGTCTACACGAACAGTTCGACGACGTTTGCAGCAGCATGGACTATCAGCTCGGAGACCATGGCTGCGGTTACCCTTGACGCTGCATCACAGACAGGAGCGCCTGCGATGGTGTACTCAACGACGAACCTGGGTGCACGAATGGCAAAACGTCATATTTTCGGATGAATGCAGGTTCTGTTTACAGCATCATGATGGTCGCATCCGTGTTTGGCGACATCGCGGTGAACGCACATTGGAAGGTGTATTCGTCATCGCCACGTCTCGGTCACCTCTTGTTCGCATTGACGGCAATTTGAACAGTGGACGTTACATTTCAGATGTGTTACGATCCATGGATCTACCCTTCATTCGATCCCAGCGAAACCCTATATTTCAGCAGGATAACACACAACCGCATGTTACAAGTTCTGTACGGGCCTTTCTGGATACAGAAAATGTTCGACTGCTGCCCTGGCCAGCACATTCTCCAGATCTCTCACCAATTGTAAACGTCTGGTCAATGGTGGCCGAGCAAATGGCTCGTCACAATACGCCAGTCACTACTCTTCATGAACTGTGGTATCGTGTTGAAGCCGCATGGGCAGCTGTACCTGTGCACGCCATCCAAGCTCTATTTGACTCAATGCCCAGGCGTATCAAGGCCGTTATTACGGCCAGAGGTGGTTGTTCTGGGTACTGCTTTCTCAGGATCTATGCACCCAAATTGCGTGAAAATGTAATCATATGTCAGTTGTAGCATAATATATTTGTCCAATGAATACCCGTTTATCATCTGCATTTCTTCTTGGTGTAGCAATTTTAATGGCCAGTAGTGTAGGATTGCCATTCTCGAATCCAAAGCCACCAGGAACTACCGCAGAAAATAAACAGGAAATAGTTCTGTGTTATTTCCTCCCAGAAATCCCGTTATGACCAGTAGCTTCATGCCGAGGATCCTGACCTCTCGTACAGGATTTCTAGAGGCAAATATTAGTATTAATATTATTCATGTGGAGGATTTGCTAACAAGCGTAATAGCAAATGCGAAATTAATGCTGGCCCAGGCGCTTTTTTTCCTAAAAACAAAAATAAAAAAAGAGTCAGGAAACATTTGATTCGGTACTAACCACGTTTACAGAAGTATATATTGAAAGCGCTGCTGTTTATTTTAAAACTTTTCTTTGTGTTTGTGTTTGAAAAAACACGTTTGCTTAACAGTTATTATACGTTTATATGGTAAGACTACACACAACTTTTTAAGAGACGTACGGCGCACGCCTTTGCTATAACGAGACCGAGATCTCTATGGTAATGAGCCTGATGATTCATCGAGTCAAGTATTTTTTTAACGTTAATTATACGAAATCAAAAAATTAGAATAATAAGTTTCATCTCGTGACGTGGTTGGCTGGGTTTAGTTTGAGTGAGCCTTGCATTTATTACATACCGTTACTTTTAAAATTTACGTATTTACTTCGAAATCATATGCGCTACGTAGCGCCCATAATAATGCATTAAAAAGGGATTAATTAATTTGTGGCACTGTTCTAATTTCGTCCCTGGCGGCGAGAGAATAAAATGTTTCAACAACAGTGTGTATGGAGGACAGTAGACCGCATATTCGGTGACAACCTCATATCGCCAACGCTATTGAAAGAAAGGTGGGCCGCCATAACGGTCCTCGGCTTCAGGAGGAACAAAGAATTCAAGGAAGCAGCTACTCTCTTCATGCAGCCAGGAACTGCCATGTCATTAACCAAGTCGAAAAACGCACCAGCAGCCCTTTTAATGAATAAGTTCTTTCTGAATGCAAACCAAAAATCATTGTCCATTCGTGCAGTTCATTTTACTTCTTTGTATTTAGTCTCCATAGCCTTTCCCATTCGGATTTCCCCAAGCTGAAAGGTTCCTCTAATGAACGCTACACGGTTGCGACGACGCGAATATCCCCATTGTAATGTAAGCTTCGCTTGAAAGTACATGCAACGATCCATAACAGTCCTCCGTTTATCTTGTAAACGTTTTTGACCTTTTTAGAATAAAGGGGAAAAGCACTGATAACATCATAGAGGTATGAGAATCATCCAAATAGACTAATCACTGCGAAATGCACTAACCAATGTTCAGTGAGAAGCTTTGAAGTCGTATGTAAGGGCTACTGATGTGTGCAGTTTGTATCTCACTGTCCCAGAAAAGTGGGATCCGCATTCGACCACATGTGCAATATGGGAATGGAGTCTACACCCAACGAGATCTCCAAGTAAGAACCACATACCACAGTGGGGAGAATAATACTTACATCATCACGGTTGAGTTTAAGGACTACACACTAGGACTGCTGATATTTTTAAAATATTGGGAATCCGATGTATTGATATTTAAATAAATATAATTGTGACCTTCAATATATCTAATCAATATCGATATATTGACATATCGACGAGACCGATATCGACAAACCGGCCTATAACAAATCTGGCTGCACGTTGTAAATATACCGCCGGTTTTAGAGCTGAATATTAAAGTATTGATTTAGAATTAGAAATTCTGTGCATCAACAACCTAACAGACTGCTTATCCCCCTTAGAGCAAGAATTGAAAGAAAAGGAATGCACGTAAACTCTTGGCAATAGCCACTTTGCTAACAATGGTAAATGTATGTAAGTCGCTCAATAGAAGGTTCCTGATGGGTCCTTCGGTTTCGTCACATATCTGATTTTTCCGAAACACTTCTTATCGATTTCCCTGATTTTTCATTTCTGCAAACGTCAGCGACCTTGCAGACGTAGTGTCAAAATTGTGTGGCAAAGTTAAACGTTGCAGTTTCTGTTACAACCGCCGAGCGCCGATTACGTCAGCATTTCCCCTCACACGTCTCCGCCACCGCAAAGCCCAATCTTGTAATTTAGATTTTCGTTCATTATTTTCAGCAGTGTTTTAGAAGAACACGTCCTCGTTTCGCGATGGAGGAAGGCCGTAGAACGCGATGGAGATTACGTGGAGAAATAGGGTGTGTAGGTAAAACACAATTCTTTCGTGTGTGTAATTCTCATTATGCTCAAAAACGAATTGTTGAAGAAAAAGAATGCGGCGCATTACTCTCTGGGCAACCCTCGTACTTGCTCCATACAGTCAAAGAGAAGGACTGGATGTGATGAAAGCTCAAAAAGTAGTAAAACTTGTTGATACAGTGAAAGTGAAATTAAGTTCTACTACAATTTCAAAAGAAAAGTTTCAAATATTTTCCAAAATTGCGAAAAAATATAATATAAAATAAAAATATCGGTACTCGGATTCCCACTTCGATACCAATATATCGGGAGAAGTTTATCGCCGGCGTTTATCGACTTTTTGGAAGAAGTATCGATACATCGATATATCTATATTTTAACAGCAGCCCTACTACACACCGACGTCAGCATGTATGACTCCAAATTATAATTTTGGCTTCAGATAACCTCGATAAACAAAAAAACATTGTTCATCATCAGTGATATTAATAGTCACAGCCACGTCTGTGGTTGTGCAAAAGATGACAACAATGGTGGAGTTGTTCTGATGTGGGCAGAATCCAGTTGATTGTCACATATTTGAGATAACAAACTACTTCCGACTACTATCTACGTCTCAGCTGTAGATGGCGCTGTGGATACAACCCTTACCTCCTCCTCTTGGCCACCCCGAGTGGCCGAGCGGTTCTAGGCGCTAGAGTCTGGAACCGAACGACCGCTACGGTCGCAGGTTCGAATCCTGCCTCTGGCACGGATGTGTGTGATGTCCTTAGGTTAGTTAGGTTTAAGTAGATCTAAGTTCTAGGGGACTGATGACCTCAGAAGTAATTCCCATAGTGCTCAGAGCCATTTGAACCATTTTTTACTCATCTTGAGCGTGAAGGCAGCCCAGAAATCTTTCAAATCAGTCTGCGTTCCTACCCCCAACACACAGCGCCGAACAATAATGTGCCAAGTTCTACAAGCTATCAGATGACAAAATATACAGTTTAGGAGGAAATACAATTGTAGAAGGTTATGATGATGATGCTAGATTTGTGGGGCCAAAAGCAAATTCAGCTGTTCGTGACCTGCATCCAACTCCTCCTGCACCTGCACACGGCATGCACACATCCTAGCAAGACTAACTGAAGAAGTGAACTATAAAAGCAGAAAATCCTTGATATGCAACTTACTACTCTCCTGATGTGTCACCAATGGACGCTGATGCGTTAATGAGCTACGTAGCCGGCTGTTCAGTAAGCAACTATTGCGCTACAGACTGAATTAATTTACACATACAAAAACTCGAGATTAAACCTCTTAAACAGAGGAACACGCATCGCATGAAATTTAATAAATATACTAAGTGGAAAACACAGCAAAAGATGAACACGTAATATGCTGCTCGTAGACATGTATCAGCTGAGAGCTGGAGCCTTACTGTTCTGTGAGGAAATTCCTCCTCGATTTAAGTCGGCCGCGGGCCGGTTAGTATCCAAAAAGTGGGCGGATCGTAGATCTGAACGATTTGGTTTTTGTCTTTCTTGGCCTCCACTTCGCTTCTGATATTAGGAGGAGCGACATCTACTAGGCAATATAACTTTTCAGTCAGTGTTGGTCTAATATAGCTTATGATTAATACGGCGTGATTTACACTCTTGTTTGACATGGCTGAAACTGTACCACACAGTTGAGTAACACAAGGCTAAAGCTGTAGTCCTTTCTGTCTTGGGTTGTGCTTTCCGTGTAGTACTTGCTAGTCTTCACACAAGGTTGTTTCTAGCACCTACTTTATGCTTCGTGTTTGTAAAATGTTTACTGTAAGTAGTACTCTTTCTAATGTGACAACCAATTATTTTGGGGTTGCGCAATGCTCTAACCGTATTTCCTCCCGTACTAATTGCAGGTTCTTTGACGTCTTCCTCTTTCTCACGCGAAAAACACAGGTTTTAACATTGAGGGATTAGGACTGAGATCGTTTTCCTCGTACCAGACATCCAGTTCTTCAAAAGCTTCTGATAGTTTCTTTTCGATGGCCTCAAAGTTATTTGCTTGGGCTGTGATGGCAATCTTCCGCGTATGTAAAGTTTTGAGTGCCTTCTGGGAGTGGCTGGCGAAGGTATAGACTTCAAAACCAATGGGAGCAAAACGCTACCCTGCGGTAATCCATTCTTTTGGGTCCTGTACCACATTTTTTGCCCTTAAAAATTGTCAAAGAATCTTCCATTTTGGAGGATATTCCCTATCATTCGCGTCATGCCACAATATTCACTTAGTGCGTACCCTATCTGTAACGGTAATCGGTAGTTAACTGTGTCGTAAGCAGTTGGCGAGTCTACGAAAAACAACCACGGTGATTCATCTTTCCTCGAACCCATCCTCAGTGTGTTGTGTTAGTTTCAATACCAGCGACGGGCAAAATTTGCTTGTTCTGAATCCGGCTTGTTGTGGGAGCAGAAGAGACTGGAATAGTTCCGCGAGCCTATTGCGTATCGTCCTTTCGAGAGTTTTATAAAGATGGCAGAGTAATATCTGGTTCTATATCAGGCTTTAGAATGGTTGTGGCACGGGATTTCGTCCAGATCTTCGGTATTTTTCAGAGCACCATGCAGTTATTTATCACAGTCGGTAATCATTTTTTGGACGTAGGTCCGGAGTGTCCGTCTGTTCCACGTATATGTCGTCAATACCAGTTTCCTTGCGGTGTTTGCATTTATTGCCTGCCCTATCGAGTTCTGTTATACTGAATGGCTTAGATATTTCGTCTGCCTCTGAAAGGTTCCTATAGTCCCTTTCATTATCATTTTTTTTTCCATTGCACTTTGCATCCTACAGTACTATTCGGGTGTTTTCGTTACTAAACTTCGTAGCAGAGAAGACTGAGCTATGATTCAATCTAGCCGTAGCCTATTTGTTTCTACGATTTGCAAACATTATATAGTTGTTATGTTGGTTCTTTCAGACTTCCAAATGCGTCTTTAACGCCATTATAAGCCTTCCATGTTCTTATATGTAACCCAACTCACGACTATGATTCCACAAAATGTTTATCCCTTGTTCTCCTATTCCAAAACTCTCCGGCATGCGTGAGTGAATGAATGTGGACGTGTTTTATTTTGCTGTACGGTGGTTTAGTCTGCTGCAGAGAATCAGCGGTAGTCTTACAGAATGGCCAACTCTTGTAGTATTTGTTGTGTCTAGACAAGACAGCCTAGACACAATGAGAGGAAGCCGAAAGGCACGCGCTACGCTCACGCAGATGGGCGTGAGGTCTGAAACAGGATACGTAATGAATGCTATAAAGAAAAGTACGTAGCTTCTGGAATACTTAACTTTAATCCATCCTTTTGGTACATCTGGAGCTTGTGGCGATACAAGTGAGACTCTTTAGATACATGCAATGTTACTAATGGCGCCTTGCTAGGTCGTAGCCATTGACTTAGCTGAAGGCTATTCTAACTATTGGCTCGGCTAATGAGCAATGCTTCGTCCATGTAGTCGCTAGAAAAAGTCGTCCGTACAACTGGGGCGAGTGCTAGTCCGTATCTCGAGACCTGCCTTGTGGTGGCGCTCGGTCTGCGATCACACAGTGGCGACGCGCGGGTCCGACATGTACTAATGGACCGCGGCCGATTTAAAACTACCACCTAGCAAGTGTGGTGTCTGGCGGTGACACCACAGTTTTCAGTTAGGCAAAGAGGTTTGTTGCCTTTGTGTGAAAGTTACTGGTTTCAGGTTGGTGGCGAAAGCCTCATTTCTGGGTTTTCTTGGCTATGGGGTTGTGTGGGAGAAATTTTAGTGTGAGATGGGCAGTCTGCTTTCAACTCTCCGAGGGTCTGCAGCCGAGATCTCTTCGGCGCGTTGTCTCATAGCGAGATGGGAGCTTTTAGTTTTTAGCCTCGCGTTTTGTCTTATAAAGACTGATTTGCTGGGTCGCAGCAAGGAATGAAAGACTTTTGCAGACTTTCAGTCTGATTCCTAATGCAGACTTTGGTCCGTAAGAAGAACGTAGCACAAAGGTGTTGCATATGTTGAAGCGATCTTACGTAGGAAGCGCGCCCTCGGTTCAGTGTGAATGTTTGTGTGCCTGCGACTGCTTGTGTATACATTCTTATCCTTTCCGAATCCTGATAATTTTGGCCTCTTTGTGAATTTTCTTTGTTTGAGTACTATATGACCTTTAGAAACCATCCACGTCGGTTCATATTAGAGTTTGTTGGCCGTCTGCCATTACCCTTTGTGTATTCAAAAGTGTCCTCTGTAAAATGTTAATTGCTCGCTTCTGCGTGGTTTAATGTTGCTAAAATTTGGCCACGGTACATAGAAATAGTGTCTCCGCGAACCACGTGGGCACACGAGTTAACTGTGTGCCTAACGTTCCTGTGGATCCTACAGTTTACTTATTGTTCTGATTTTGGAATATTGAATATATCCTGTCCCGATTATTCAATTGCATTTGTGGTTTGTGATTGCACGTTAAGCGCGTAAGCGTGTATGTGTGGCCCTCGTTGTGGCGGTTTCTCCAAACCGAGGCTCAAATTTAAATGCAACCGTGATGTTCAGATTTACTCTTTTATTTAATCGTTTCTCAACACAGCGAAACAAACCTCCTAGATTCGTTGCATATCGGTGTGGGGCCGCCCTTGCTCTTCTTTGAGTGAATGTGGGTCTGAATGCCAGTATTAAACCTTTCCCGTCCCCCTCTAATTACGACCGCGATTCTAATTTAAGAGATTCTGTTGTGAATCGTATAGCGTTTTACAAGCAATTGTACGTAGTTACCAGGCGACAGCAGTTATATAGATTTCTTATATCGATGTCTTAAGAAATAAATAATTTTGTTTCAAGTCTTATCCAGTGTACCGGTGTTACGTCTCCTTTACCTACACCATTTACGAGGGCAGTTCAATAAGTAATGCAACACATTTTTTTCTGAAACAGGGGTTGTTTTATTCAGCATTGAAATACACCAGGTTATTCCCCAATCTTTTAGCTACACAACACTATTTTTCAACGTAATCTCCATTCAGTGCTACGGCTTTACGCCACCTTGAAATGAGGGCTTGTGTGCCTGCATGGTACCATTCCACTGGTCGATGTCGGAGCCAACTTCTTCATCATCCGCGTAATGCCTCCCACGGATTGCGTCCTTCATTGGGCCAAACATATGGAAATCCGACGGTGCGAGATCGGGGCTGTAGGGTACATGAGGAAGAACAGTCCACTGAAGTTTTGTGAGCTCCTCTCGGGTGCAAAGACTTGTGTGAGGTCTTGCGTTGTCATGAAGAAGGAGAAGTTCGTTCAGATTTTTGTGCCTACGAACACGCTGAAGTCGTTTCTTCAATTTCTGAAGAGTAGCACAATACACTTCAGAGTTGATCGTTTGACCATGGGGAAGGACATCGAACAGAATAACCCCTTCAGCGTCCCAGAAGACTGTAACCATGACTTTACCGGCTGAGGGAATGGCTTTAAACTTTTTCTTGATAGGGGAGTGGGTGTGGCGCCACTCCATTGATTGCCGTTTTGTTTCGGGTTCGAAGTGATGAACCCATGTTTCATCGCCTATAACATTCTTTGACAAGAAATTGTCACCCTCAGCCACATGGCGAGCATGCAATTCCGCACAGATGGTTCTCCTTTGCTCTTTATAGTGTTCGGTTAGACAACGAGGGACCCAGAGGGAACAAACCTTTGAATATCCCAACTGGTGAACAATTGTGACAGCACTACCAACAGAGATGTCAAGTTGAGCACTGAGTTGTTTGATGGTGATCCGTCGATCATCTCGAACGAGTGTGTTCGCACGCTCCGCCATTGCAGAAGTCACAGCTGGGCACGGCCGGCCCGCACGCGGGAGATCAGACGGTCTTGCTTGACCTTGCGGCGATGATGACACACGCTTTGCCCAACGACTCACCGTGCTTTTTTCCACTGCCAGATCACCGTAGACATTCTGCAAGCGCCTATGAATATCTGAGATGCCCTGGTTTTCCGCCAAAAGAAACTCGATCACTGCCCATTGTTTGCAACGCACATCCGTTACAGACGCCATTTTAACAGCTCCGTACAGCGCTGCCACCTGTCGGAAGTCAATGACACTATACGAGACGAAGCGGGAATGTTTGAAAATATTCCACAAGAAATTTCCGGTTTTTTCAACCAAAATTGGGCGAGAAAAGAAATGTGTTGCATTACTTATTGAACTGCCCTCGTACGTTGTAATTTCCTTGTTAGCCCATCCATAGCGTTTCCATGCGCACAGGGCCAATAATTATCGTTCCCTTTTTATTTAAAACAAAGTCTTTAGCATAGATCTTGTTTTCAGGAATGTTGCTGCAAGCTGCTCTTATTTACAGTATTCACACACTTTTTACTGTATTTTAATATTTGATTCACATGAACAATCCCTGTATCATATTAATAATTACATCCCATTTTTTATAAGTGACATTACAACGAATGTTCTTTGATGAGTTTTTTCCTTATGACTAAATTAATTAATCTTACAACTCAGTCGAACCTGTCATGTGGATAGAGTTGGTGGTGACCCAATCTTGTACTTTGATTTTAATGTCAGATAGCATTTCCATTTGCGTGTGGCTCTTTCAGCCATCAGGATATAGCTCAGGGCTCTACTCATTTCATAAACGTCACTTAAGTGCACGTCACTTACACCTCTCGTCTAGGGTCCAACCGATGGTCATCAGCCCAGGTCAGGCGCTGCAGACGATGTCGTGTGCATCGGTCGTCTGCTACTATAGCCCATTAACTCCATATTTCGGCGCGCTCTACTAACGGATATGTTCGTCTTACGCCCCGCATAGATTTCTGCGGTTTTTCGCGCAGTGTTGCTTTTCTATTAGCACTGACGAATATACACAAACACCGCTGCTCTCGGTCGTTAAGTGAAGGCTGTCAAATATGAGTTGTTCGTGGTGAGAGGTAACGCCTGTAATTCGGTATTCTCGGCACATTCTTGACACTGTGGATCTCGGAATATTGAATCCCCTAACGATTTCCGATATGGAATATCCAATGCGTCTGGCTCCAACTACCATTCCTCGTTCAGAGTCTGTTAAGTCCCGTCATAAAGCGATAACCACGTCGGAAACATTTTCACAGGACTCACATACATACAAATGACAGCTCCGCCAATGCATTACCCTTTTATACTTCGCGTATGCGATTCTACCGCTGTCTGTATATGTGCATGTCTCTATCCCATGACTTTCGTCATCTCAGCTGTCGAGCTTGATCAGAGGAAGTGTTGGTGCTAATTATTTTATTTAGCGCTATGGCTCACAACTTGTCTAATTTCAACACTTCATGCTTCCTGTTGAAATTGCTTTTGTGCTTTAGGATTTCTGTGACCTCTCCGTACAATCTAGCGCAGTAATTATTAGTTCCTGCTAAAACCACAATTTCAGAGAAACTCGCTCTGTTAGCGAGTGGAACAGTAAAGGAAACGACTAGTAGTGCTGCAGGGTACCCTCCGCTACGCACCGTACGGTGGCTTGCCGAGTATCTATGGAGATGTAGATGGTGCTTTTAGTGTCCCAGTTCGTGATCCGCTACTACGCTAGTATGTACAGAGAGTCCATGGGAATTCAAAAGCAGAAAAATAACTTCAGCAGAAAAGATAAAGGATTTAAATTAGACAATTTGTGGACACTAGTGCTAAATGAAATAATCAGCGCCAGATCTTCCCCTCTACAAGCTCCACGGCGTATGTCGCGGTGACTGGTGACTCCCCGATTTTAGTCAGCGGTCTGATGAAGTCATGAACGGACCGTTGCGTGGATACATATAAACATTTCGGCTTGCTGAGCTTGTTTTGAGTCTTTAACAGCTTACTGCGTTGTTAAAGCCTGTGATGAAATCTGCAGGAGTGGGATAAGAAACGTTAGGCAGAGAATTACGCCATGGACGACGGCCTTTTGCCCATAAATCAAATATTAGCAATATTGTCCCAGTCAACACTTCAAAAATTCGGTGTCCCGGGTTCGATTCCCGGCGGGGTCAGGGATTTCCACCTGCCTCGAGATGACTGGGTGTTTGTGTTGTCCTCATCATTTGATCATCATTCATGAAAGTGTCGAGTTTGTACTGAGCAAAGGTTGGGAATTTGTACGGGCGCTGATAACCGCGCAGTTGAGCGCCCCACAAGTCTAGCATCATCATCATCACCTTCTAAAATTGTATTTCATCCTAAACTGTATATTTTGTCATCTGATAGCTTGTAGAATTTGGCACATCATTGTTCGGTTTGTGTGTTGGGGGTAGGAGCAAAGACTGATTTGAAACACTGCTGGGCTGCCCTCTCGCTCAAGAGGAGGAGGTAACAGTTGCATCCACAGTGCCATCTACAGCTGAGACGTAGATAGTAGACGGAGGTAGTTTGTTATCGCAAATATCTGTCATAGTCAGTCACCTTTAGGCTGCTGCCTCGGGGTGTAGCGCTGGCGGAAAATCTGCCGCGTCGCACGGGACACCTCAGGTGTTGCTTGTTTTGCCCACGACCTCTGCTTCCGAGGCACCCTCTAGTGCACCCGACGTCGTGAGGAATCGTTAGCGCCAGGATTTCACCCGGAACAAGTCCCGCCCACTCACCCCCGGTTTTCCCGGTCTTTGTTCGGCGCCTGGGCTTGGTTTCAGTTGACCCACGTGGTTTACTGCGTGTGGCTGCACTTGGAGTGAATGTTAGATTAATATCTTGCTAGGTCCTAAATTTTGCCACATACTTAAAAGACACGTTGCAAAAAACGTGCACAATTGGCCTCAGCTGAGTCAGGTACTTCCACAGCAAACATAAGAGAAAACAATATAGCACTGAATTCTTTAAATACGAGAACTCAGTATTCAGATGAATAGCCTATGAAGAAACATACTTCTATGTGAGAAAAAGCACCCAAAGCTAAAACAGGAAAAACCTACCCTCAAAGAATAATTTGCTTGGAGAAAGAGGAACCACGGTTTTTAGAGCTCAGACAGTATATGCCAAACAAGCACCAGTGTTCACTATAATTCCAGAGGGCATCAAAATTACTTTGTTCTTGCTAGATCAATCCAGGCTGTTTTTGCGTGTTATTCACTGAATAGTTTTGCTGAAAAGTTTTAGGGGTGGAAGAAGCGCTGGCACAGCATGAAGGACGTTTTACAGCCGTGAAACACTGCAGCATTTATTTCCTTCTTAACCGCTCTGTGACAAACATACACATCATCATTATTATTTTTAAAAATGGTTTGAATGACATGAAATTAATTTATCTTTTGGTTAAAAATAGACAGAACAAAGAATAACGACAGATTATTGTCCTGAGACGTTTGCAACAGCATATAGGACACTAATTACACAGGACCGCCACAATTCTCTATAACCTCGTTTATAATGCGCAAGTATTGGAAGAATTTGCTTTCATTAGGCAGTTCTACTTCATGGCATTCTTATATTCTTTAATTTTCGTGAGCTACTGTGAGGGTCTACATAAACAAAACGACTTTCACTTATTTATGTATAACGTTGATTTTAGACAACAGAGTTAGTCGACTGCATCCGCGGCTTTACTACCGACATGAGAGATTCAAAACCATTGTTTTCGCATTGTATGTTTGCTCTGCTGTTTCTCTCAAATAAACGTACTATAATAAGTGAATTAGTTAATGAAAATTTGTCCGTATTGCCTTTCAATAACATCACGTTATTTTTTGTTTTCTACTGCTGGCGATGCTTTCAATCCTCTATAAATATTTTTATTTCTTTAATAATACGCATTCGTATTATATTACTATCCAGAAAGACTTAAATTTCTTATCATTACTAAATTTCATCACAGTGTAACATGTGTTGGACTGTGACGATAACAACTTTGATGTAACTTCCAGTTTGCTGAACTGGCGGCTGTTTAGGGAGGACCTTCTACTTTGGATAGGCGTGGAGGGGGGTGAATGGGCGGGACTTGTTCCGGGTGAAATCCTAGCGCTAAGGGCACGTGACGTCGTGGATCCGCCCTCACAGCAGCGTGAGTGGCGGGCGATAAAGCCCTCGCGTCGCTCGAGGCGGAGGGCCATTGTGGAGACTGGCCGCCTGGCCTCGACGATTCAACCTGTGAGTGGACGGGTGGCCGCACCTTCAGCAGGGTCCGAGCAGGCACACGGGGGGAGGAGTTAATAGTTATTGGGAGCTCCAATGTTAGGGGCGTTATGGAGCCCCTTAGGCAGATAGCGTGCAGTCCTGGAAAGAAAGCCAATGTGCACTCGGTATGTCCGCCGGTGGCCCCATCCGAGATGTGGCGGCGGCCTTGCCTGCGGCTATGTGCACGTTGCAGTCGACTGCAAGTTGTGGCTCACGTTGGCACCAACGACGCCTGTCGCACGTATTCTGAGGCGAACCTCAGTTCGTACAGCCGGCTGGCTGAGGCGGTGAAGACTGCTGTTCTCGAGCGTGGGGTGCAAGCAGAGCTCGCGATTTGCAGCATCGTTCCCAGACTTGATCGGGGTCCTTTGATATGGAGCCTAGTGGAGGGTCTCAATCAAAGGTTTCGTCGTCTCTGTGACGGCCTTGACTGCAGATTTCTAGACCTGCGTTATCCTGTATTTGTAGGGCTTCCATTGGTAGGTCAGGGGTGCGGGTGTGAAGGAAGCAGCTACTCGGGTAGAGGAGTATTTGTGGGGTGCACATGGGGGTTTTTACGCTAGGCAGTAGTTTGAGTTGCTCTGACGAACACTCGCCAGGCGATATGCTGCCAGGGACGTCAAACGGCGTTCAGCATAAAGGTACTTCGACTGTCACAGTGTTATCAGTAATCTGTCGAAGTATTTGTAATAAATTTCCCGAATTTACTGCCCTCCAGGAAAGTTATCGCGCTCAAATTATTCTTGGGGCCGAGAGGTGGCTAAAACCCGAAGTGGAAAGCTCTGAGACGTTTAGCGAGTCGTGGAACGTATTACGGAAAGACAGATTAGAGACCATAGGAGGGGGAGTGCTCATTCCAGCTGAGAAAAATATTGTCTCTATTGAGGTCGAAGTTGAGTGTGACACTGAAGTCATCTGGTCGCGTATAACAGGTGTGGGTGAAACCAAGTTAATTGTTAGGTGTTTTTACCGACCACCCGATTCTGCTGTGACAGTTCTAGAGCCATTCAAGGAAAATCTACAGTCAATAGCGCGTAGATACCCAGATCATGCAATACTAGTTGAAGGCGACTTTGAACTGCCGAGTATATACTGGGATGTCTATGGATTTATTGAGTGGGGTACAGACAGGCAGTCATGTAAAATACACATTTTCTGAAAAATGTCTTGAGCAGCTAGCTCGGCAGCCCACACGCAATGAAAATACGTTAGACCTTGTAACTAAAAATAGGCCGGACCTTAGAGGCAATGTCAGTATAGAAACGAGCAATATCGATCATGATGTCGTTATAGTAGCTATGATTACGAAAGTTAATAAATCAGTCAAGAACGCTAGGAGAGTTTTTCTGCTAGATAGGGCAGATAAGCAGTTATTAACGTCTTACTTAGACAGTGAACTGGCATCACTATTTTCCAGTAACATGGATGTAGCGGAATTATGGGCAAACTTTAAGCAGATTGTAAATCAGGGTCTGGAGAGTTATGTGCCTAGTAAGTGGATAAAGGATGGAACACACTCACCATGGTTTAATAAAGAAATTCAGTGGATGCTGAGGAAGCAGAGGCTGTTGCACTCTCGGTTCAAAAGGGAACGCATAAATGATGACAAGCAAAGGCTGGTAGAGATTCGTGCGTCTGTGAAAAGATCTATGCGCAAAGCCTACAACTACCACCGTTACACCTTACCGAAAGATTTGGCAGAGAACCCGAGAAAATTATGGTCCTACGTAAAATAGCTGAATAGGTCTAAGGCTTCCCTCCAGTCACTTGTTGACCAGTCTGGTATGGCAGTTGAAGATAGTAAAAGAAAGCCGAAGTATTTAATTTCGCGTTCAAGAAATCGCTCACACAGGAGAATCATAAAAAATACCGTCGTTTGACCATCGAACAAACTCCCTTACGGACGACATAGTAATAAGCATCCCTGGCGAAGAGAAATGACTGAAGGAATTGGAGCAAACAAGTCACGAGGTCCGGATGGAATTCCAATTCGGTTTTTCAAAGAGTACTCTGTGGTATTGTCCCCTTTCTTAGCTCGCATTTATCGCGAATTTCTCGTCCCGTGTAAAGTCCCAAACGACTGGAAAAACGCAGGTGACTCCTATATATAAGAAGGGCAAAAGAACGGACCAGCCAAATTACAGGCCAAAGTCCCTAATATCGATCTGCTGCTGAATCCTTGAACATATTTTCAGTGCGAATATAGTAAATTATCTTGATACTGAGGAAATTATGTGCACGATTCATCATGGTTTTAGAATGCATCGCTTGTGCGGAACTTAGCTTTTGCTGATATGCCGAGAACTATGAATGAAGGGCAACAATCAAATTCCATATTTCTAGACTTCCGGAAAGCATTTGACACGGTGCCCCATTGTAGACTGTTAACGAAGGTAAGAGCATATGGAATAAGTTCACAGATAAGTGAGTGGCTCGAAGACTTCTTGAGTAATAGAACCCAGTATGTTGTCCTTAACGATGAGTGTTATCAGAGACAATGATATCGTCAGGAGTGCCCCAGGGAAGTATGATGGGACCACTGTTGTTCTCTATATACATAAATGATTTAGCGGCCAGGGTGGACAGCATTCTGCGGTTGTTTGCTGATGGTGCCGTGATGTACGGTAAGGTGTCGAAGTTGAGTGACTGTAGGAAGAGACAAGACAACTTAGGTGAAATTTCCAGTTAGTGTGATGAATGGCAGCTAGCCCTAAATGTGGAAAAATGTAAGTTAATGCTGATTAGTAGGAAGATCAAACCCGTAATGTTCGGATACAATATTACTAGTGCCCTGTTTGACACAGTCAAATCGTTAAATATTTGGGCATAACGTTGCAAAGCGATATAAGGTGGAAAGAGCATGTGAGAACTGTGGTCAGGAAGGTGAATGGTCAACTTCGGTTTACTGGGAGAATTTCAGGGAAGAGTGGTTCACCTGTCAAGGAGACCGCATATAGGACGCTGGTGCGACCTATTTTTGAGTACTACTCGAGTGCTTGGGATCCGTACCACGTCGGATTGGAGGAAGACATCGCTGCAATTCAGGAGCGAGCTGCTAGATTTGTTACCGGTGGATTCCAATAACACGTAAGTGTTGCGGAGATGTAGCGGGAATTGAAATGGAAATCCCTGCAGGGAAGGCGACATTCTTTTCTAGAAACACTATTGAGAAACTTTAGAGAAACGGCATTTGAAGCCGACCGCCGAACGATTCTACTGCCGCCAACAAACAATGCACATGAGGATCACGGCGATAAGACAGGAGAAATTAGTGCTTATACGGAGGAATACAGACAGTCGCTTTTCCCTATCTTTATTTGAGAGTGGAACAGGCAAGGGAATGACAAGAAGTAGTACAGGGTATCCTCAGTCTTGCGGAGTATCTATGTAGACGTAGGAAGTGTCAAACAAATACTGCAATAAACGAGAGTAGAAACGTGGTAAGGATAAAAACGTCAATCTCCGAGATTAGTATACACCAAGGGATGAACTTAGCCCTGGACACACAGAGGAGCAGTATATATGGAGATCTTTGAAAAGGCGCTACGGTCGCAGGTTCGAATCCTGCCTCGGGCATGGATGCGTGTGATGTCCTTAGGTTAGTTAGGTTTAATTAGTTCTAAGTTCTAGGCGACTGATGACCTCAGAAGTTAAGTCGCATAGTGCTCAGAGCCATTTGAACCATGTTTTGAAAAGGCTACGTTCCGGAGTTGTAGACACCAGAAACAAAATGAGTATATAGGGTACTGTGTAGACCATGTCCAAGCATCTGCACTGTTCAGAAGATTATGAAGGATATCTCAAATGCACTAGACGTGTCAGCTTTTAGCACAAAATTTCTTTGCCCGTAGTATTGTATGTTAAATATTTCTTTATGTACAGTTTTTAGTTTTAATACTTTTACCTTTATAAATTTCATCCATTATTTGTTGTTATATATCGTGTTTGATGCTTCTGACACTATTAAAAAATGAAAAAATGTTCATCTTTGCTTATACTTGCAAGTGCGCGTACGACCTTTACAACAACTGGAAGAGTTTCTAAAAAGCTCGAATTCCCATAGACCGGGATATTGGCTGGTGATATAGGCATGCAGGTTGTTTTGGCTATATGATGTGATGGCAATGGTCTCATTTTTAAGGTGACGGAACGAATAATCGTCACACTAACATCTCATTACATCGTTAGTGACACATCGTCCGAAATTACACTAAATGCTTTCTCCGAAAAATATTTTGAGCAAATATGAGCTCACTCGAAGCGTAAACGTTTCTACATCTACAACGTACTCTGCAAGCCACCTAGTAGAATGTGGCGGAGGGTTCTTTTTGAACCACTGACTGAGCCTCCCCAACCCTGTTCCACCCGCGTATAGCGCTTGGAAGAATGATTGTGGGTAAGCTTCTGTAGTGGCTCTAGTTTCTCGAATATTCTCCTCATGGTCATTCCGAGAGACGTATGTGAGGGGGAGTAATATGTTGCCTGACTCTTCCTGGAGAGTGCTCTCTCGAAATTCAATAGTAAAGCTCTCCGCGACGTCAGTGCCTCTCCTGTAATGTCTGCCAATGGAGTTTGGTTGAGCTTCTCCGTAACGTTCTCGTGTCGAGCAGACGATCTCGTGACGAAACGTGCCGCTCTTCGTTGGAACTTCTCTAACTCTCCCATCAGTCCTACCTGGTAGGGACCACAGACACATGAACAATACTCAAGAATATGTCGAGCAAGCGCACTGTAAGCCACTGCCTTAATTTCCTTAAGATTCTTCCAATGAATCTGAGTCTGGTATCTGCTTTTCCCTCTGTTTGTTTTATGTGGTCATTCAATTCTGAAGGTCGCCCTGGATAGTTACTCCTAGATATTTTACGGCAGTTACTGTTTCCAGCTGTTTGTCCTCAATAGTGTAAGTGTAGAGAAGTGGATTTCTTTTCCTATGTATGTGCAGTATGTTACATTTATGTACGTTCAGAATCAACTGCGAGACCTGAACCATTCATCAGTTCTCTGGAGGTCATTCTGCAAATCGTTATTTTCTTCTGGCGTTGCTACTTTTTTCTAGACAAATCATCTGTGAACAGCCTTAAAGAGCACTCGGCGCTTTCTACCAGATCATTTACATATATTGTAAACAGTCCTATCACACTTCTTTGCGGTAATCTGGAAATTATATTTACATCTATCAATTTTGTTCCTTTAAGAGCGACGTGTTGAGTTCTGTCTGCAAGGAACTCATGAAACCAGTTGCATATCTGCTCCGAAACTCGCTACGCTCGTACTATTTTCACTAAACAGTAGTGCGGGACGGTGTAAAATGCCTTCCTGAAGTCAAGGAACATTGCATCAACCTGAGCACCGTTGTCTGCTACGTTGTGGAGCTCATGGAGGAAAAGAGTGAGCTGAGTTTCGCAGGATCTCTGTTTGCGGAATCCGTGTTGATGTTTGTAGTGGAGATTTTCCTTCACCAAGAGCGTCATAATTCTCGAACATCACTGAGACCTTCCTCTGCGTTAACTGATTCGATGAGTTCAGGTCCGTTTGTTGCCAGGAGGTCTAAGACCTTTCCCTCACGAATTGGTTCTCTAGCTACCGGGAGAAGTAATTTTTGGACGAGACATTAAGAACAGTATAACACGAATCCCTGTCTCTGTCACCAGTTGTGATAGCATGACACTCCCAATCTATACCTGGCAAGTTGAAGCCATCCCCTATTACAACGCCATAATCAGAAAAATTACTAACGGTTTATGCAAGTTCTGTCTGAAGCGCTCTACCACTAGAGCTTCTGGGCCAGGGGGTCTATAAAAGCATCCGATTACAGTTTTTTACCGATATTTGATACATAACTTCACCCAGATTAATTCACAATCGGAATCCGTGATAACCTCGCTAGATTTTATCGAATTCTTTCCTGCAATAAACACGCTGCCACCATTGACGACTAACCTATCCTTATGATAAATATTCCAATCTGATTCTAGGATTTCGCTGTCATTAACGGCTGGTTTCAATAAATATTCCGTTCCTAATACTATCTGTGTATTATAACCTTCAGTAAGCGATACTAATTCTGGGACCTTTCCTTGATTGTTCATGCAGTTTACGGAAATCATATTACCCTTTTCTACCTGTGATCTGCGACGACGAGGACATTATGGCAAATTTATCAGGCAAGTCGTTTCTGATCTCAAGGGAGTAGCTGCTTCCTGCATATAGTGCACGACTGTTCTATTTAGGGGACACCTACCATTCTGTAGAGGAGCTGGCCGGAGTGGCCGAGCGGTTCTAAGCACTACAGTCTGGAACCGCGTGACCACTACGGTCGCAGGTTCGAATCCTGCCTCGGGCATGGATGTGTGTGATGCCCTTAGGTTAGTTAGGTATAAGTAGTTCTAAATTCTAGGGGACTGATGACCTCAGAAGTTAAGTCCCATAGTGCTCAGAGCCATTTTTTTTCTGTAGCGGAGGTCGAGAAATTCGCATCCGATACCGCCCCAAAGTCTTTGGTTTAGACATTCCACCCTGATCGAAACCAGAGGACCGAGATCAAGCAATGCTAGTTGCCTTCATGAAATCAGCCATCCGCTGAAAGGAGCCGGGGGTGCCCTCAGAACACAAGCGGCAGGCGTCATTCGTACCGATATGTGTCTCAATATGCAGCCGATTGCACCGAGTGCGCTCGATAGCCGCCGGCAATGCCTCTTCCACATCACGAACGAGACACCCTGGCAAACATACCGAGTGCACACTGGTTTTAAGCCTTACCTACAATTTCCCTGACGGGCTCCATCTCCCGCCTAACTCTGCGGCTCCCAATGACAAATATACCCATCCTCTGCATTTGTGCCGAATGGGCAGGAAAAACGGCCGGCCCAACTGCAGAGGCATTCTGTGATGGCTCAGAGTTATCAACACTGGGCAGCACCTCGTAACTGTTGCCGCAGGTAGCGACTATTTGGAGGTGTGGCAGATGGTTGGTGTGTCAGGAGGCACTCTCCCAGTTCGTCACTTGCCAGTTCCTCAGGGAAGAGGAGGTGGTTGTGACCTGTGTACGCCGGTGGGAGCTGTAAAAGAAGAGTGACTTTTAACCCTTTATTTCCGCCAATACAAATCTCCTTTAGCGATGTTACGGCGGTCCTCTGCCGCTGCTTGTCCGGGTGCGCCGCGAGCGCTCGGCAACTACTCAGGAAGTGAATAAGCACCCTCCGCACTCGTATAAGGTGGCGTGTGCGTAAGTGGTTTCCACACGCCGGCCTAGGAGGTCCTCGATCCCCTCCCGCAACTTTGGCTCATCTCTGCTCTCTGAACCGCGATGACGGTTGTCGTGTGGTCTAGCTGCTTCTCAGGTAGGCTCCATGGCTCCACTGAAGTGTCAGGAACGCTGGTGTCCAAGTCGACTCGGAACACCCCCGGGCCTTCCGATCTGCGTTGGAAGCTATCAGCAGCGCCTAACACGTGGATGGTGCTTGCGGAGAGGAAGATATCTCTCTGGCGGCTGTTGGCGGTGTTGAGTACGAGCAGGAAATCTACAACAGACTTATACCCAGCGTTAACACCGTGTCATCGAATCGAGTACGCGCGTCCTGTACGCCATCGAACCTTCTGACCAACTCCCCTCTGAACTCAAATGCTGGTGTATTTATAGTATAGATTTGTATTGTATTGTATGTTTGTAACGCCGGTAATGCATATCCTCCTATTTCCATCTATTGTACTATAAATTTGTTTCCTCATTTTGTTACCTGAAGCTATAACATTTCTTCGTCATTATATATTGTAATTGTTTTACTATATATATATATATATATATATATATATATATATATATATATATATATATATATATATATATATATATATACACAAATAGTAAAACAATTACAATATATATATATATATATATATATATATATATATATATATATATATATATAGCATGAACCTTTGTTGCTCATTGTCCCAATTGCATTACCAAGCAGGGTCCCTTCCTTTTCTGGAATGCACCCGAGTGTCGTTGAAATTCAAACGCCAGCATTAAAGTAATATCATTCCATTCCATTGCTTTAATTTCAAAGTTCAATTAAAGTATTCATAGCTGGCTGCAATATTTAGATTACACAAGCACAGATTATGAGTGCGAGTTTTGTTACCGTATTTTAGCTTACCTGTGACTGCAGCTCAGCTTGGTACGTACTAAATTTTGCTATTGTTAATTGTTCAGAATTATTTAATTCAAGTTCAAAGTTAAATCCCTTATTTCTCAGTTGCGTAGATTCAAATAGCTTTTGAAATGATTGTTGAGGTAGCCCAAAACTAATCTTATTTTATTGAATTTCGTAGTGCTTCAGAAGCAAAGTTCACTATTAATTTCAGTCACTAAATTAACTTTCAATTTTCCGGTTTTATTAATTCTTTTGCTAAATTAAGTCAGAGTGTAGCGAAATTTATTACTTCTGACAAACATTCAGTTTTCACACAGCACGTGTCAACCTTCAGTTGCCACGCTTTTAGTGCTAATTATATGTGCATTAAGCTTTCATTCTCAGTTATTATAGTAGTTGATGAAGGTTTCTCGGGTCTCCAGCCGGGTGGTAGCGTTGATATCTCGCGACGTTTTGGGAAGTGTCATACCACCCATCTTCTGGCCAGAAGATGGGTGGAGACCCGAGAAACCTTCATCAATAGTTTACGCCGGGAAAGCCTACAGTCACATATTATAGTAGTTGTCCATAGGACTGGCGACCGTAATTTTCCCCAAATCTCAAATATCTAATTAACGTCAATTAATTGTTAACGTAACGACCACACATTTACTTTCTTTATTAATTTTACCCTTTTCTCATAAATTATTTTCACCAATTTCATTTACATTTTTCCTTTCATTTAGATGTAACCCTTTCCTCCCTCTTTACCGACAAATTAACTTCAGTGACGATTGCTTTTCCCAAATTTCCATTAGGTGCACGCGGTTTAATTTTTCACTGTCATTAAGGTCGATAAGTGAGGGGGAGGTTACATGTTAACTGGGGACCTAGAAACGACGGAGAGGCTCCGTCCCCGCCGCAGCCGCAGTGGTCCGCAACCCCACGACAACTACCGCAGTCCACTTCACCCCTCCGCCGCCCCACACCGAACCCAGGGTTATTGTGAGTTTCGGCCCCCGGTGGACACCCCCCAGGGAACGTCTCACACCAGACGAGTGTAACCCCTATGTTTGCGTGGTAGAGTAATGGTGGTGTACGCGTACGTGGAGAACTTATTTGCGCAGCAAACGCCGACATAGTGTAACTGAGGCTGAATAAGGGGAACCAGCCCGCATTCGCCGAGGCAGATGGAAAACCGCCAAAAACCATCCACAGACTTGTCGGTTCACCGGACCTCGACACAACTCCGCCGGGTTGATTCGTGCCGCGGACCAGGCTCTCCTTCCCGCCCGGAAAGCCGTGCATGAGACCGCACGGCCAACCGCGCGGGGTAGTATACAGGGTGTTACAAAAAGTTACGGCCAAACTTTCAGGAAACATTCCTCACACACAAATAAAGGAAAGATGTTACATGGACATGTGTCATGAAACGCTTAATTTCCATGTTAAAGCTCATTTTAGTTTCGTCAGTATGTTCTGTACTTCCTCGATTCACCGCCAGTTGGCCCAGTTGAAGGAAGGTAATGTTGCCTTCGGTGCTTGTGTTGACATGCGACTCATTGCTCTACAGTACTAGCATCAAGCACATCAGTACGTAGCATCAGCAGGTTAGTGTCCATCATGAACGTGGTTTTGCAGCCAGTGCAATGTTTACAAATGCGGAGTTGGCAGATACCAATTTGATGTATGGATTAGCACGGGGCAATAGCCGTGGGGAGACAGATTTCCAGAACGGAGGTGTCCCGACAGGAAGACGTTCGAAGCAATTGATCGGCGTCTTAGGGAGCACGGAACATTCCAGCCAATGACTCGCGACTGGGGAAGCCCTAGAACGACGAGGACACCTGCAATGGACGAGGCAATTCTTCGTCCAGTTGACGATAACCCTAATGTCAGTGTCAGAGAAGTTGCTGCTGTACAAGGTAACGTTGACCACGTCACTGTATGGACGGGAGAACCAGTTGTTTCCGTACCATGTACAGCGTGTACAGGCACTATCAGCAGCTGATTGGCCTCCACGGGTACACTTCTGCGAATGGTTCATCCAACAATGTGTCAATCCTCATTTCAGTGCAAATGTCCTCTTTACGGATGAGGCTTCATTCCAACGTGATCAAATTGTAAATTTTCACAATCAACATGTGTGGGCTGACGAGAATCCGCACGCAATTGTGCAATCACGTCATCAACACAGATTTTCTGTGAACGTTTGGGCAGGCATTTTTGGTGATGTCTTGATTGGGCCCCATGTTCTTCCACCTATGTGCAATGGAGCACGTTATCATGATTTGATACGGGATACTCTACCTGTGCTGCTAGAACATGTGTCTTTACAAGTACGACAAAACATGTGGTTCATGCACGATGGAACTCCTGCACATTTCAGTCGAAGTGTTCGTACGCTTCTCAACAACAGATTCGGTGACCGATGGATTGGTAGAGGCGGACCAATTCCATGGCCTCCACGCTATCCTGACCTCAACCCTCTTGACTTTCATTTATGGGGCCATTTGAAAGCTCTTGTCTACGCAACCCCGGTACCAAATGTAGAGACTCTTCGTGCTCGTATTGTGGACGGCTGTGATACAATATGCCATTCTCCAGGGCTGCATCAGTGCATCTGGGATTCCATGCGACGGAGGGTGGATGTATGTATCCTCGCTAACGGAGGACATTTTGAACATTTCCTGTAAATAAGTGTTTGAAGTCACGCTGGTACGTTCTGTTGCTGTGTGTTTCCATTCCATGATTAATGTGATTTGAAGAGAAGTAATAAAATGAGCTCTAACATGGAAAGTAAGCGTTTCCGGACACATTTCCACATAACATTTTTTCTTTCCTTGTGTGTGAGGAATGTTTCCTGAAAGTTTGGCCGTACCTTTTTGTAACACCCTGTATATTTATTTATATTCCCCTAACAGGGATAAATGATCGTTGTGATAAAACAAGAAAAATAAGAGATCGCGCGGAATGATCGAAGTGTTTATTTATTCTGTGAGCTGTTTTTGAGTGGAACGGTAGAGAAGTAGTCTCAAGGTGCTCCTATGAATCTTCTGCCAAGTGCTTCAGTATGAATTGCGAGTAGTCATGTAGATGTACCGGGGGTGGACAAAAGTCTGCAAACACCAGAAGCACAACACATTATCATGCCTAATACGGTGTATAAAAATCGTTAGTACTCCAAACAGCTTCCAGGCGTCCTGGAATGGATAAATACAGGCCCTGTATGGGTTTCAGCGGGATCTTATGTTCCAGCCGGCACGTCGGCCTGGAATGTTACAGCTGAGAGGGCTGGCAGATGACGTCAGCCAATACTACGCAGACTAGGACGACATCGCGACAGGAGCGGCCCCTATACGAACAGAATACAAACGCCGCTCCGCCTAGCCAAGGCCGCGCTAGAAGACGAGCCGGCATCCAAACACTTTAGCAGTGACTTACAAACTGATGCGTTTTGCTTGCATTGAAACTGTATATACCAAAGTACATTGATTGTTTGCATGTCACCAGTTGTTTGCCACACCTTTATGTGAAAACGCAAATTTAAGTATTGTCAATTTAACTTACTTTAATAATCTCCATTAATAAGATTTGCTTGAATTGTTGTCTACCTATCCGAGAAAACAGCTTTCTAGAGACCCTACATTGGACGAGTGGGCGGGGTACCATATCTTATGTCATTCTTCCCGCAAATTAGTGGCAAGTTCGCATGACGATTATGGAGGTGATAGCAATCACGCACACATCTCTCCAAAGTTGACTACAAAAGCTCAATAACGCTTGAAAACTCAATAACACTTCAGATCTGCTTACTGTCGTGGCCAGGGAAATTGCGAAAATTCATTCTCGTGCTCACAAAACCAGCCCTGAGCGATGCGAGGTACGTTAACAGCTGCCCCGTCGTCTCGTACCGCAGCTGGACCACTGCGGAACAGACCTAGGACCATGGGACGGACGTGATCAGCCAAAATGGTCACATATTCCTTAGCAGGGATGCGACCTTGAAGAGTAACCACGGGGCCCATGGAAAAGCGCTATATGGCTGCCCAAATCATCACCGCACCCCAGACATGTTTCTCTCTTGGGAAGTAAACTCGATCAGAAGTTGGGAACTGTGTGAAACAAGACGAATCCGGCCAAATGACATTCTTCCATAGCTCCATGGTCCAGGCTTTATGGCTTCGGTATCACGTTTTCATGTTACGATAATTGGCATCCTTGGTGTGTGGTTTTGATTTCCAGCTAGCCCTGCTGTTCCCTGCTTTGGAGCGTCCATCGTATTGTTTTGGTGCTCACAGGGTTCGCGAGTGCGATATTCAGTTCTGCAGTGACTTTTGTAGCATTCGTCCTCTTGTTTCGCATCGCAATCCTCTTCACCGACCGTCCTTCACTATCACACGAGATACGCTTTCGTTTTCGTCGTGACTTAGAAGAAGATGTTTTCCCACTTTCCCTGTATGCGGTATAAGACTTCTACAAGGTGCCTCTTGATGTAAAGAACACTTCGGCTACCTTGCTAAAGGAAGCACGCAACGTACGAGCATCAACAATTGAACCACGTTCGAGTTCCCTTAGCTCCGACATAACACACACACAGCTACACAGAGCACTTTTCTGACCACGACTGACACAAACTTACTGACGCCGTTGCACAGTTGCAGCGGTAAGTTGTCGGTTGGTCACTTTTAATCGGAAAGATTGCGTCATTACGAGCAGTTTGTCGTATATATCTGATTCTTTACGTCATACAATCTAAAGAACACAAAAGCCTGTCGTGACCGTAGTACGCAAACAGTCGGTATCAATGTGTATCCACATACATAATTTCCGCCCCTCTTCCTTCCCCTCCACCACCCTCACCACCCCACTCCATCCTTCTCCCCCCCAAAAAAATATTTATGGACGCTGTCTTGGAAATGGGTTTGATTAAGTACAAAATTCGCTAACGTAAGTACCATCCCCAACAATATTTTCAGTAAATTTATTATTTGTAGACACTGTAATGCACATGCGCTTTATTTAGTACGGAGTTCGCTGCTAAACGTACCTCAAGAGATTGCAGACGGGTTTCCAGATTCGGCTATCACCATTACAAGAGATAATGGTTTAGGAAATTTCATCAACAAATTGAGAATATCAGAAATTCTAGACAAAAATAGAGCAATTAGGTCTATAGGAAAAAGTTATTTTACCTTGTAGAGTGCTGTGCGACATGCGACAAGTAATCTGCTATGAGGCACAGGAAGAATGGATATGCCGGTAAACAGCTAAATGTTGATCATGGAGAAATAGCTCTGGTTTCCTTAGATTACAATGGGGTCAGATATTAATTGCAGGAAGTGATGCGTGGTTTGGACTTATTAAGGATATGACACATATGATAGAATGTTGCTGGTAGCCAAATGAAATAACAGGAATAACTGTAAATGGTCGCTTTTATTCCACTTTCCACTACATGATTCGAAGAATTACAGCATCGCCATCAATGGATGTAGTTAACTCAACTCAAGATTGATAGTTTGAATAAACATTTTCTGGTTAACATCTTACGCTGTCTAACAGTATAAGGCGAGAAAAAGCTATCTTAGTGCCTGGTACTGAAACAGTCTTTCCTTTCAGTACCGATAAAAATACCATTCAGTGCCGCTGTCTGGTTTTCCGAATGGTACTTACATTACGAAGCTGACTTCTTATGAACTGACCTAAGCATAGAGTGTATAACTGGAGGTAACAACTGTAAAGAGGTTATTTTAATCTTTCCAACAGAGGTGAGTCTCACATAACATTATTTGTAGTTTGATACTCTTTGTATATCTCTGTGTTTGTGTGGGTGTGTGACGGCGGGCAGCTGGACAGAGAGAAAGAGAGACTGAGAGAGAGAGAGAGAGAGAGAGAGACAGAGATGCATTGCTGAGCTTTAAGTTAGAATCAGTTTTCTAAAAGCCTTTTACACAATAGCCTCAAACAACTTCAACGGTCATGTCACTTTATTTAAGCAACTCGAAAGAGAAAGCAAATCAGTACATGAAAACAGAAGCCTACTAGTAGCACGCAGACTGAGATTCACGCAATGTGATTTTTCGCTGGATATAAGAGTAAACAGAAATAAAGCAGACTAGTGAATTTGTTATTTAACTTTAGGAATTAAAGTTATTACCCGAGGGGCATCACGTGATGGTCGCTCCCACACAGTACTTTAAATAATATTGAAACGGACGAAATGGCAAGCTACTGAAGCTGTTACCTAAGCTTTAAAAATGGAAGCTATCATTTGAAGCAGATACATCGCTATTTCACTCCCGTACAACAGAGAGAATATTCATTTTAACGAAAAATATATTTAATTTTAACTAGTTACTGAAAAAGTACAAATAGGCTTCTAGCTTTTTACTGTATTTATTGCTACACAAAAATGTGTTCAATGAAATGAAACAGTCCATTCTATGAATGAATAAGTATTTGCTGTTGCGCACAGAAAAAGTAGCAACGAGAGACCAAAGGGAATTTTTATTAATCCAGCGCGCCCAGCCGTGCAGTTACAGGCTTTGCGACGGATAAGGTAACATAGAATAATAAATGTGATTTAAGTGAAACAGAGAATGCGGCGCAGGTGTATTAAAGCCTTTTTATTTCTAGATTTAATTTGAACGCGCGCTCGTGCACACACACACACGCGCACCCACATGCGAATAGATTCTCTCACTGTGAGATAAGCGGGAGGACGTCACAGCACAACAGCAGTTTACTTGAAGCCGTTATCCTTTTTTTGGCGTCCGTGTTCAGCCCATTAATCCCAGTGTTCCGAAGACGCAACATGAAGTTTAACTTCACAAAATGCAGTCAAAGTGAACTTATTACACTACTGGCCATTAAAATTGCTACACCACAAAGATGACGTGCAACAGACGCGAAACTTAACCGACAGTAAGAAGATGCTGTGATATGATCAGCTTTTCAGAGCATTCACACAAGGTTGGCGCCGGTGACGACACCTACAACGTGCTGACATGAGGAAAGTTTCCAACCGATTTCTCATACACAAACAGCAGTTGACCGGCGTTGGGGACGTTTGCAAGACAATAACCATCTGCACCAACAGTTCGAGGACGTTTGTAGCCTCATGGACTAGCCGGCCGAAGTGGGCGTGCGGTTAAAGGCGCTGTAGTCTGGAACCGCAAAACCGCTACGATCGCAGGTTCGAATCCAGCCTCGGGAATGGATGTTTGTGATGTCCTTAGGTTAGTTAGGTTCAACTAGTTCTAAGTTCTAGGGGACTAATGACCTCAGCGGTTGAGTCCCATAGTGCTCAGAGCCATTTGAACCTCATGGACTATCAGCTCGGAGACCATGGCTGCGGTTACCCTTGACGCTACATCACAGACAGGAGCACCTGCGATGGTGTACTCAACGACGAACCTGGTTGCACGAATGGAAAAATGTCATTTTTTCGGATGAATGCAGGTTCTGTTTACAGCATCATGATGGTCGCATCCGTGTTTGGCGACATCGCGGTGAACGCACATTGGAAGCGTGTATTCATCATTGCCATACTGGCGTATCACCCGTCGTGATGGTATGGGGTGCCACGTCTCGGTCACCTCTTGTTCGCAATGACGGCACTTTGAACAGTGGACGTTACATTTCATATGTGTTACGACCCTTGGCTCTACCCTTCATTCGATCCCTGCGAAACCCTACATTTCAGCAGGATAATGTACGACCGCATGTTGCAGGTCCTGTACGGGCCTTTCTGGATACAGAAAATGTTCGAGTGCTGCCCTGGCCAGCACATTCTCCAGATCTCTCATCAATTGAAAAAGTCTCGTCAATGGTGGGCGAGCAACTGGCTCGTCACAATACGCTAGTCACTACTGTTGATGAACTGTGGTATCGTGTTGAAGCTGCATGGGCAGATGTACCTGTACACGCCATCCAAGCTCTGTTTGACTCAATGCCCAGGCGTATCAAGGCCGTTATAACGGCCAGAGGTGATTGTTCTGGGTACGGATTTCTCAGGATCTATGCACCCAAAATGCGTGAAAATGTAATCACATGTCAGTTCTAGTATAATATATTTGTCCAATGAATACCCGTTTATAATCTGCATTTCTTCTTGGCGTAGCAATTTTAATGGCCAGTAGTGCATATAAAACACATCCTGCATGTCTTAAAGGCATGTACAAGTTCTTTGGCCATGTTTTCTTTATATTTCACAGTTGATCTAACACTTCGTGAAAAAAATAAATTATTGGAAACTTCTTGTTGGTTGTACCCAACACTGGAAAGAAACAGGTTAGCCAGAGACTCTTGGAAATTGGAAATTTGTGGTAAGATCTTATGGGACCAAAACTACTGAGGTCATCGGTCCCTAAGCTTACACACTACTTAAACTAACTTACTCTACGGGCAACACACACACCCATGCCCGAGGGAGGACTCGAACCTCCGACGAGGGGAGCCGAGTGGACCGTGACAAGGCACCTCAGACTGCACGACTACCCCAGAGACTCTCAGAATGGAAAGAGAGAGAGACAACTGATGTACTATGACACTTGGTCTGATAAGCTGTAATAAGTAAGAAATATATCGACTTCACAGGGTACTTGATGACGAAATACGCTGTCTATTCAGAAGCATTCAAACTCCTATTAGCTAACATCAATAACGGGGGATGTGTCCCCGCTCCCCTTCGCCTTTGTGACGTCTTGGACTCTGCTGGGGACACTGTCAATGAGCAGTGAGGTGTCTGAATGAGTGTGAAGGAATGGCTGCCCATTCTTTCTAAAGAGAATGTATTGATGTTCGACACTGGGAACTAGTGTGAAGTCCACATTCTAAACCATCTCAAAAGTGTTCCATTGGGTTCAGGCTGGAAGCCTGGGTAAGCCACTAAATTTCAGGAATGTTGCTGTCCACAAGCCATTGCCTCACACATGCTCCTAGGTGGACTGTCATGCTGACACTAACAATCATGGTCTCTGAACTGTACCTCCACAGTAAGCAGTACACTATGCTGTAAACCAGGGGTGGCCAACATTTCGGCTCGCAGGCAGTACCCGGGCACGACGACCGAAGCGCCCAGCCTCATTTCACGTTTCCCCCACCGCCACGCCACGCTGTCTGAGTGTGATGGAGAGGGGGGGGTGGGGGGGGGGGAAGAGAGGAAAACGACAAACGCGCTGCATTTAAACTGCAGTGCAGTCGCACTGCACTGCATACGATCTGTTTTTATGGTTTACATCTCTCAACAACGTAGGTCACAAATTTTCAGTATTATTTAATTATTTTTAGCATATTGAAGACATAATACAATTTTTATCTGGTACAAAATATTGGCATACGGACAGACATAGACAGACAAAGTTTTGCGCTCAAATTGGCATGTATTCGTGACCTATTTAGTTTGAGAATCGAAAAAAGTTCTTTCACACAAATACTTTTGCATCCTCATTATGGAGACTTGGAAAGTCCACCTGAAGAAAGCAATGTAGACGTCCTGAACTGTTTTGAACTGTTTGAACATAAAAATATTTGTCGTTAAAACTGGAATTACCTTGCAGGTGAATCAATTAACCGACATGTGAACAGGGTGCTATCAACAGAAATGGTAAACAGTCTCCAAAACAGCACAGGAACATATGTAAGATTGACACTGTCTTCAAAATCTTTATAAGACTATCCTTATAATTCTTTCACAGCCCCAGTGAATTCTTCAAAACTCGCGTTTTCTTTAATGGCAGTGGGCTTAGAGAAGTGGACTGTCTTTGCCAGAATGTGTCCCTCCTATGACGCGATTTTCATTTTAGTTGCATCCTTATCAAATCATAAAGAAGTTACATTGCGTTGTCTTACTATGGGCAATGTGCAGTCAAGTCCACTTAAAATTGGAAGTCTGCGATCCATTCCGGATGTTCTACTTTTGTCCCTGCTCATCTCTTTCCTTCTGAAATTCAACAATAGCGAGTTTCAAATTGAAAAATTATTCCAGGCGTGCCCCTTGACTTATGAACGTACTTTGCAGAAATATATGAAGTCTCCGTACTCTTCATCAGGTACAACTGAAAACGGTTGCGACTGACAATAGAACAATGTGTGCGACTCCAGAAATTTTACTATTCATACGACCACTTTTTTCACGTGATTCAGATCTACAAATTTAGCACAAAGCGCTTTTTAATGTACAGGAAAATGAACCCCACTTGGCGATTGTTGTAATTTTTTCTCTTTCATTGTCAACTACATCTTTAAATTCTTCCTGCGTGGTGTTGCAATAACGTTTAGTAGCAAACATACGTGGCGTGTCGTTATGAAAATTGAGAATTCTGATCCCTCTCTCCTGTTATTCCCATTCATTTTAAAGGACTGTGACGATAGATTTCTAGCTTGCCTATTTTTGTGCAAGCAGCCACTGGACTTGTTACTTTCCTTCATACCGCAAGCAAATAGGTAAGATTAAACAATGCTGACACTACGATTCTGCCGAACTGAGAGAGTTGTGCCGATCGAGAAATGTCGCACCGCAGTGCTAAATGAAATGTTGCGCTTTTCTGGGTACGAAAAGGACTGTGCAAAGCCTAGTGACACGCTGGGCCATGGCCCGCCTGCGGCCGTCATGCTCTGAAGCCTGGCACTCCGTGGCCGGCCCTGCTGTAAAATGTGTTCATACCCTTCCCCATTTAGCGTTCTCTTAGGCGCAATAATGGAGCTACATCCCAATCACGGAGAACCCTCATACGGTAACACCGAGTTCGAGTCTCGGTCCGGCACACAGTTTTAATGCAGGGAAATTTCATTCTGGGAACTTCGCCTCCACACTACTTCACTTGTGTCACTGCACGTAATAGCAGGTAACGTTCTTCAGGTATTCGCCAAACACAACCCCTTCCACCGGACTGTCATAGGGTACAGCATGATTTATCGCTCCAAATGACTCTTTTCCACTCATCCACAGTCCCCTGGCGTCGCTCTTTACCCCACCTCAAACGTCGCTTACACACAAACCTCCGGATGTCGGACACTCAGATCTGTACCGAACGTAGTATGTCGACAGAGTATCAGCAAAACACCGATTTAGCTCGTTCTACGTGCTGTCATCCAGTAGAAAATGCGTAAACGGTAACTAAACAAACCTACAGAGTTCAGGAAAAGCTATCTAGGAGAAAATCTCGTATGGATGAGTTGGGAGAGGGTGCGGTCCACATAGCAAATAGCCCGCTTTCAAACCCATTGATGGCAAATCTTTTAACTGTTTGCGAGTGAGACTGTTATACGGGATAACATATTCTTGACATGTTAAAGGGACTTTTCGAAGATTGTAGAAATGTTCTTTTGGCAGTCTGCTTTCACCTCGTTAGTTGAACGTTATGCACTTATAATTGATCTTATTTTTGTTTATGATTACTAATATTAGTTTCATTATTATTATTATTATTATTTCCGCACGTGTAATGCAACAGCTTATTTTTCTGTTCTGATTGTATATTCTGTTTAACTACAAATGTACTCCATGGGTTTAGTATTTCCAAAGAAACGAAGCGAAAGCAGACTGCCAGGAGAACGTCGTTGTAAACCCCAAACTACCCTTTTACATGTCATAAATACTCTGTTCCAGATAACACTTTCAGGCATAATACGGTAAAAAAATGTCGTTATTAAGATTTGAACCAATAAAAATTGGTACTAGACTCTAACACACCACCAAATCCCCAGACGCTACATACGTAAAATACACTTACTCTTTCCCTGTGCTCGGTATATGTGATGTTACTTTTAATTAGCGTTTACACCTGTTGTGCTGGACGACAGCACATAGTAGGAACTAAATCGGAGTTTTAGTTGATAATCTATCGACATACAACGTTTGGTAACGATATGAATGTCTGACATCTGGAGGTTTGGGTGTTAGCACTGACTACAGAAATATGTGGCTTCTAAGGAGCTGGTCGTCCATTGGACCCCAATCTTCTTAACTCCCAAAGAACATCCATTGTGAAAGCTCAGCTGCTGGTAGCACATTAGATCTCACAAGTGATTCTTCCCCTGATTTGATGTGATATCTTACAGCCACTCTCCGCAATGTTTGGCGGTCCCTGTCCGTCAGTACCGGAGGTCCGCCAGTCTCGGTTTAGCTGTGGTTGTTCATCTATGCTTCCAGTTCACATTCAAATCACCAACAATTGACTTTGTCTATTTAGAAGAGCTGAAATGTCCCCGATGGATTTGTTACTCAGGTGGCATCTAGTTAGTAGCCCAGATTCCAAGTCACTGAGCTTTGCTGATCTGTCGGCCGTGGTGGCCGAGTGATTCTAGGCGCTACAGTCTGGAACCGCGCGACCGCTACGGTCGCAGGTTCGAATCCTGCCTCGGGCATGGATGTGTGTGATGTCCTTAGGTTAGTTAGTCTGGTACCGCGCTCCTCGGAATTTCAATCCGCGCCAGACGTCATGGACGTCGAAGACCCGTAGAGGTCTCTGCACCATCACGCCATTTTTGAACTTCAAATGGTTCAAATGGCTCTGAGCACTATGGGACTTAACATCTGTGGTCATCAGTCCCCTAGAACTTAGAACTACTTAAACCTAACTTACCTAAGAACATCACACACATCCATGCCCGAGGCAGGATTCGAACCTGCGACCCTAGCAGTCGCGCGGTTCCTGACTGAGCGCCTAGAACCGCTAGACCACTGTGGCCGGCCCCCATCTACTCCTATTGCTCGAATATATTGGCATACTCTACACCTCCCGCCGCCTTGATCCCTCTCACCCCCTGGTTGCTCCCCTCCTCTCCCATCCCCGCCCCCTTCCACGTCTTCACTGTTGTGACCCCCCTACCCTCCATCTCTATACCCTTCATCTCCTTTCCCAAGGTGGCTTCCATCAACTCCCCCTCCTGGATGATGCCCTCTCTCCCTCCATTTATCCCTCCTATCAACTCTGATCCTCACCCCCCCCTCCTTTCCTCCGTCCTTTTCCTGGGCTCCCTCTGCCCCCTTCCATCCTCTTTTTCCCCACAAACCCTCTCTCTGCCCCCTTCTCTCCCCCAAGTCCTTTTGCATTTCCGTCCTCTGCCTTTTCCCATTCCCTCTCGTGTCTGCCACCCCCCCCCCCCTTATGAGTCCGCTCCCTCCTTTGGTTCCCCCCCCCCCTTTCGTTTTTCCTCTCCACCCTCCTTGTTTTCCCTCCATCTGTCCAGGTCCACCCCCCCCCCCCCCCCAATCTGCCCTTGACTATGGTGTGTCCTCTTTGTGCCAACATTTTAATGCAGTGTTTATAGTGAGTGTTCAGTGTTGTGTGTCTTTTCCGAAGTGTTGCGAACGGCAATCATACTGTCGCTGGGTGTGATTTTTATATCTCTTGCGAACAGAAACCAGACTGTCGCCATGTTTTTTAAATGTCTGTCTACTATGTTACCTGTCTGCTTCCTGTGTATTTTATTCGCTTTGCCAACCCTTTGCTTTATGTTTCAACTTTCCACAGTTTTCCGCCGTTTTACAATTTAAGTCACCGTTTTATCGCTTGCTTTTATTGTTTCTTATCTTCTTCTTACGTTTTAAAAAGTCTGTAGGCTGCAGAGCAGCGTAATAAGCTGCTGCCAGATCGTCCCCTTCGGGGGAATCGAAATTCAATAAAGGAAAAAAAAAAAAAAGACACAGCCAGTCAGCCTAACCTCGCTTACGTCGGTTTACACCTCGCTTTGCGCTAGACTGCTTACTTCCTGTTTGGTGTACGAGTGGACGTGTTTGTTTCCTTGTGACTCTGTTGTTCGGTCTTGTTGTATTCGTTCTGTCCTTCGTTGGTCGTGTCCGTCCTCTTCCATTGTGTTGTTGTTCGGGGGCCTCTGCGCGGGTTCCGCCGCACCTTCCGTCATTGCTACCCCGTGACCGTCCTGGTTGCAGTTACAACTGTTAGGTTTAAGTAGTTCTAAGGGACTGATGACCTCAGAAGTTAAGTCCCATAGTGCTCAGAGCCATTTAAACCATTTGAATCACTTGGTGGAATTTACTCAGTCTGTTATTACTGCTGCTGTGCTGACAACAAAATACTCCTCACCCCTCTTTATACTCGTGGGTCCGCATCTCATGAAATCTACAAATTACATAGGGTGTCCGAATACTTTCGATCAGGTAGTATACACGACAATAAGCTTACTTTATTAAAGTCAGCGTTTGATTAATTTTATATGTGTTCACCAACTATCATGTCATTCGTTCCCTATTTTAGAGCCTTAAACATGTCGCTTCAACGTACTTGGATCGGCCATGTAAGATTGGGCTGCTTCGGATTAAGCCACAACAGCAATTTCCGCTATGTAATTGTAGAGTATCTGTCATGTACGATTAAAGCACTCTCTCCGGTTCATTGGAACGGGAGCGATAATTGCCAGAAGTTCTGTCCATTTCGTAGGACAGTGTGGAAAGTGAAGGCATTTAGAAACTATACGAGCTAGGAGCAGCTTTAGAAAGATGTCTGAGAAAATTTTTGCACCATTTAGCACATTAGACTGATGTGTTAGTAGCATGTCCTCACACAACAATCCCGTGATAAGAACTACGATACTGAATAATACATGTGGTGGGACTCTCCTGTGATCAGAAGCGACTCAAAACTGCCATAGACGCATAGGCAGTATGAGCTCTTGCATTATCAGGCGTTAGAAAACCACACTTCCTTTCGTTAGAAGTGAGTTTGAAAGCCGTCCATTAAACAAATCTTATTTTGTTTGGTTGCTTGATTTGCGGGAGGGGATGAAATGGCGAGGTCATCGGTCCCATCGGTCTGGGGAAGGATGAGGAAGGACGGCGGCTGTGCCCTTTCGAAGGAACTATCCCGACATTTGCTCGAAGCGACTTAGGGAAATTGCAGAAAATCTAAATCAGAGTGGCCGTCCTCTTCCCGATTGTGAGTCCAAAAGTCTTTGAAATCAGTTATCTTTAAGTGAGTTATTACTCGCTGTAGAGGTGCAAAGACACACTGTGCACGTGTGTCATCTGTAATGAATTTCGCCGGCCGGTGTGGCCGAGCGGTTCTAGGCGCTTCAGTCTGGAACCGTGCCACCGCTACGGTCGCAGGTTCGAATCCTGCCTCGGGCATGGATGTGTGTGATGTCCTTAGGTTAGTTAGGTTTAAGTAGTTCTAAGTTCTAGAGGACTGATGACCTTAGATGTTAAGTCCCATAGTGCTCAGAGCCATTTGAACCATTTTTTTTTTTTTTGTAATGAATTCCACAGTCTTTGGCTGCATTGATAAGGTGCAACTATGCGCTATACCTCGCAGGGATATCTGTCAGATCAATCGGTACCAGTGCGGCAAGTTTCGTGAGGCATTTCCGTGGAGACTACGAGACAAAATACACTCGTCTTTCTTGGATCGTTGGGACCAGGTGCATCACGAGAACGCTGCTCTCTCTAAGTTGGTGCCCGCATCTCGTGGTCGTGCGGTAGCGTTCTCGCTTCCCACGCCCGGGTTCCCGGGTTCGATTCCCGGCGGGGTCAGGGATTTTCTCTGCCTCGTGATGGCTGGGTGTTCTGTGCTGTCCTTAGGTTAGTTAGGTTTAAGTAGTTCTAAGTTCTAGGGAACTGATGACCATAGATGTTAAGTCCCATAGTGCTCAGAGCCATTTCTAAGTTGGTGACTTTGTCTGTTATTTCAGGTCGATTACCATTTGTAAGCTACAAAATACCAGAGATGTGCAAACTCTCCTTCCAACCTGCCTGCCGTCTCAAGCATTAAAGCAGCTCAACCTGTCGCAACGGAGACACAACGAAACGTGTACTGAAGCACAGTGGTTAAAGCATGCCACCTAGGGTTTCCGCAAGCCTGATAAGCTTCACGGGACCCGTTTAGCCTGCTGCACCTGACAACAGGTTGCGCTATTAATCCAACGTCACTAGCCAGGTATATGTTTAGGTAGGTGGTTTCACTGCAGCTCACTTGTGATAACGGCGGGACCAGCTAAATGAAGAAACCAAACTTAAAGGAGATTAATGAGAAATTAAGAATTGGGGAATATATAGCAGTCGTGAAATAGAGTGCGAGTCCAGCAGTGGAAAAGTTAACATGTGTTGAGAGGCACCCACATGCCTTGCTCATACTGTGGCATCAAGCAGTCAGGCCTGCAAGATGAGTGGTCTGCCAAGCGAGTGGATTCATTCTTAATTTATCGAGTAACATGGACTCTCGTACTCACAATTTAAGTTACAAGTTATCCTCCTATATGATTAATACGCAACGGAAACACGCATCTGACTATCAATAATTTACAGAACTCTGACTGTACACTACGCACTGGCAATACCACATTTTCTTTTTTGTCTTTTATTTAACGGCTTTTGTCAACACGTGGCCACCGCACACATTATAAATTCGGGACATTATGACAACATACAATTCGAAGTAAAAGTCCACCAATCTTTTTCTTTTCACTATCTTATTTATTCCGATAAATTCTCTAACCTAAACACACAAATTCTACAACCTACAACAATAACACATAAGAAATTCCGCCCAGTGGGCATGGCTTTACATTGGTGAATCTCTATATTATGGTCTCGTAATTGCTTTTAACGCTACAGTGCACTTTCTGGATAGGATGGTGGATCTTTTATTATACCTCACACTTCGACTCTCACAATCATCATCACTAAACTTTCCTCCAGATCGAGCGATACAGAAGGAACAAGCTTAACCCACTAATCTTTTGAAACTGCCTTGCTACTCTCCCATGCAAACCACACACACCCAAATTACATGACATACATCACACTGCAATAAGAAATATAAAACACTAAATAGTCACAACACTATCACTTTCAGCTTTCCCACTGCAATTAATATTTATCCCAGTCTCACACGACACTGCCCCACTTTGTAATTCTACTTTCCTACTGTGAACTCTGGAGATATATGCACGTCTTCCTGTGCAATGCAAGCCAAGTGGCGTTGCTGGATAGACGGCCGACTCACCTTGATTCTCTCTCAGAGTTTAAATCTAGCGTCACACGGAATCATATCACACGATTTAACATTAAGAACATCACACACGCGAGTCCTCAACTGATACCATGGACGAGTACTTCTCTTTATCTTTTGTCTCATACACAGTTTGAGACTCACACAGTACTCACCACGTGGAAGTACTCGTCTCTAATTTCAAGTCCTGCACACGCCATTTCTTAAATATTTCAACTTATGGTACACACGCTATTTCTTAAATATTTCATCTTATTGTACACTCGCTAGTAATTCAGCTTAACTTAAGCACACGGAAGTATTTCAACTTAATGCTACACGTGGTTTCATTGTGACCGTTGGTCACTTCCGAAGATTCCTACAATCCCTTTAATATTACCTGCCTGACATTTAATTCTCCCCACAAAAGTTCCTGAAATAGACAAATTAATATTTCAAACTACTCTTAAATATTCCACATGCATACCATGTCTCCACTCTTTCGTCATTACGGAGCACAACTAAAACAGGTCTTAACAGCACAAGATCCAGCGGCAGAGTGCTGAAATATGGCCGTTCTCGAGGTGCTCTCGCACCTCTGTCGAAGTGGGGGGAACACCTTCTTACCGTATTGGTCAGCCACATTTCAGGCGCTCAAAGCTCTGGTAAATTACATCTCTTTGGTCCCACCAAAGGTGGCCAAAGTATCGACTCAAATATGATCATATATTCACATTCACTATCTGCGGTTAGCAGACGACCATACATTCATTCATTTCACAGATCTCACCAAACTGGATGTAGGGATTTATTTTGTGGGAGTGCACATGTGATCAATTAAATAAATAAATTGTCATTATTTCCCACACTGGTATCCGGCTTCGCTGTATTAATTGAAATTGAGTTATTTTACAAAAAAAATGTGTTGTTCTGACAAAAATAATGAAGTATGTTGTACCTATTTTCAATGTCGGGCGGTACTGTACCCTTTCAGTGTTTATGAGGCAGCTTCACACAAATCGGTAGATGTGTCTCGCGAAGCAGTGTGTGTAAAAAGTTATTATACACTCATCCTGGAACCTCGAGTATGTTACATCATGTTTCTAAATGTGATTAGCAGTTTGCTCCCTCCATAAATGTTTCGATAGAGAATAAAGTTGCCCCGAGGGGTAGCCGCGTAGTCTATGGCGCCTTGCCACGGTTCGCGCGGTTCACCCGGTCGGATGTTCGATACCTCCCTCGGGCATGGGTGTGTGTTTTGTCCCTAGCTTACGTTAATTTAAGTTAGAAAAATGAAAGCAGGATGCCAGCCGCGGTGGTCTTGCGGTTCTAGGCGCTGCAGTCCGGAACCGCGGGACTGCTATGGTCGCAGGTTCGAATCCTGCCTCGGGCATGGATGTGTGTGATGTCCTTAGGTTAGTTAGGTTTAAGTAGTTCTAAGTTCTAGGGGACTGATGACCTAAGATGTTAAGTCCCATAGTGCTCAGAGCCATTTGAACCATTTTTTGAAAGCAGGACAGTTGCACACTGATGTGGCTCGATGGCTTAGTGTGAATTATTCTGTTGTTTCTCGGATGTGACGGGAGTTCAAAGATAGAGAAACTGTATCGCAAAGACCACGGCAGGGCCGGCTCCGTGTGATATCAGAAAGAGAGGACCGTTATTTGGCTCTAAGGGCACAACGGTAAGCGTAGGGACCGATGAACTTAGCAGTTTGGTCCCATAGGAACTTACCACCACAAAAACAAAGTCTTAACGGAATTGTGGGCTAAGGACTTGAGACCATTTAGCAGCATATAGGCTTTCTAAATTTAGGGTAAACTTTGATCGAAATAGGAAAAAAATGGCTCAGTGAATATCGAAAACCACATTCTGGTGGTATGCAACGTAGCGCAAAGAAAAATTTCTGCTTTCAGGCGCGTACACTGGAGTCCAAAATTAAAGCAACAAACCACTATTTTCCCGTCCTGTGTCTAATTCACGAAACTGTCAACAGATGTCCGTACGACCTTGTTCTGCACGGAAGATGGCATTCCGGTCAACGGACATCCACGCCGACGATAACGTCAAGGCACCTATCAGAGAAGGTAGTGTTTTCCGGGTAGTCCCACATCCACAGTCCCTGTGTACACAGTCACAGACGGTGCAGTATGGCACAGAGAAGACGCCAATCAGACTCTCTGTCGTGGAGGATGTGGTGTCACCGCCAGACACCACACTTACTAGGTGGTAGCCTTTAAATCGGCCGCGGTCCGTTAGTATACGTCGGACCCGCGTGTCGCCACTATCAGTGATTGCAGACCGAGCGCCGCCACACGGCAGGTCTAGGGAGACTTCCTAGCACTCGCCCCAGTTGTACAGCCGACTTTGCTAGCGATGGTTCACTGACAAATTACGCTCTCATTTGCCGAGACGATAGTTAGCATAGCCTTCAGCTACGTCATTTGCTACGACCTAGCAAGGCGCCATTATCATTTGCTATTTATCTTGTGATGCATGTACCGTCAGACCGATGTTCACCAATTATGGATTAAAGTTAAGTATTCCAGAAGCTACGTACTTTTTTTACTAGACTCAACTCCTTTAACTGTTCCAGACCTCACGCCAGCCTGCGTGAGCTTAAACGCGTGCCTTTTGGGCTATCTCATTGTGGCTTGGCTGTTTTGCCAAGTCACAACAGAGGACCGTAAGAAGAATGAAAGCAGGACAGTTGCACACTGATGTGGCTCGATGGCTTAATTTGAATCATTCTGTTGTTTCTCGGATGTGACGAGAGTTTAAAGAGAGAGAAACTGTATCGCAAAGACCAGGGCAGGGCCGACTTGATGTGATATCAGAAAGAGAGGACCGTTATTTGGCTCTAAGGGCACGACGGTGCCGCCTTAGAACTGCACAGCAACTGGTACCTGACCCTGCAGCATCCACTGGACGTGTGGTATAGAAGTGAACGATCTACGTAAGGCTTCAGTAGAGTGGCTTTTACTGTCGGTGATCTGCTGTACGTATACCTCCGACGGGTCTTCACAGAAGGGAATGTCTAGAATGGAGTCGTCAACGTGCCACCTGGCCGGTCGAACTGTGGGTCAATGTCCTTTTCACAGATGAGTCGTGACTTGTCTGGAGAGTGATTCTCGACGAATTCACACGTGGAAGGAACGTAAAACACAAACATTGTGCAAAGAGACAGAGCTCAAGGAGGTTCCCTAATGATGTGGACAGGGATTATGTTGACCACTCGAATATCTCTTCATGAAATTGTACGGGTGAATCAGCAAGGTTTAACTGCTGTCAGGTATCGTGACGAGATGTGGACGTCATGTGCCATTATTACGACGTCCTGTGGGTCCAGACTTTGTGTTAATGGACGATAATGCTCCATATCGTGGTTGATGTTTTCTTGGAAACGGAAAGTATTGCACGCTTGGCGTAGCCTGCTCGCTCTTGCGATATGAATGCCATGGAGCATGTCTGCGATGGCCATTGGAGGCGTGTTGCATCGCGTCAGCATGCACCAGCCACTCTCCGAGACTTGCGATCAGTTTTGCAGGAAGAATGGTGTTGTTACCTCAACTTGAGACTGATGACATCATTCACAGCATAGCCCGTCGTTGTCAGGTCTATATGACCCAGTTGTCGCAATGTATGTGCAAATACGTTAACTTGAGAAGAAAAACGCAGAACATTTTTGTCTTCCTTTATGCATGTTGAATTTATTTGCGTCCTTTATTCTTTACATTGTCTCTATTTTACTATCACTTGTTTATATTGACGCAACCTTGCAAAATTTCCGCTTATTGCTTTAATTTTGGACACCAGTGACTTTTTAGGTAAACGTAATACGAAAAACGAACTTCGGGTGCGGAAAAATGCATTTGGGGAATTTAGAATGAAATACTTTGGCCACTTAGAATGAATTCAGCGGACTCGCAATACCCATCCTGGAAAAAGTAATTAAAACCAGATAATGGCAGCCTGGTAGCTACGTGAAAGCGTGGAGTGACTTGGACACAACTCACAGTGACCCCACCCTTTTCCCCATGTAATTTAGAGTGAACGTGAAGGACGCACATCATAGCAACTTTCCCTCCTCTACCCTTGTGGATGGAAGTGTAGAACGCCAGCCAAAGCGGCTACAACCACGTGTGTAAAAATGAAATTGTCATGATTGTGAAATTGTCTTTCAGGTTTAGAAAAGACTGCTAAGATATTATCATCTGTTTATGTATCATGAATAATTGTGTTATTTCCTTTGAATTCGTGTATGTAAATATGTATTTAATGAATTTAAGATATTCATAATTTTACATATTTTTATGTGTTTGTTTGTCTAAGGCAATATGTATACCAAAGTGTTTAATTGATTTTGCTTAAATTTTGAGGGATAATGTTGCTTAAGAGGCAGTGAACATGCCAGCAATTTAAATAATTAAAGTAGGTAATCAGTTTTCTTTTAATATTTCTATTTGTTTACATTTCAATTTTAATTTTCATAGGGAGTTAAGCTGTACTCTTGCTTCCCTTTTTGTAATTAAATTTTTTTGTTCATTAACATTAAAAAAAAATTAAGTAGAGGGTGATGTAGGGAAGCAGCCTACTCACGCTGTATAAAATTAACATCAGTCTTTCCATTGTGTGCCAGCCTAGTCCGCTGTAACTAGCTCTGACGTTATAAATGTTGTGCAATACTTTAAAAATCAAGTAAATAACCTGAAACGTTTCTAGCATGTCAGGAGTAATACTAAATCAACATGTGTTGAATGTCAGTTCAATAACATTAACCATTTTCGAAATTTGGACGTTTTTCTGTTAAAATCATTGGCGCAACAGAAAAGAGCTAGAGACTTAAAAATTAATATTTAGATTCCTTTTCCATAATAATTTAATAGAAACAGTACTTTGGATCTCACAAATTAAAATTTTAGTTGAAATTCATGATTTTCTGGTTTTTGTCCTAAAAATTAAGGAAGCAAGATAGATTAAGTAGGCTAATAAATAAGGCTAGGATGTTTAAATTTAAGTAGAAGGGAGATCCGCTATAATCATGAAGATGTGAGAAATTTCAATTGTATAACTACAAAACTATAGCGATAGCGTAGCTCCAAAGGGCAAGTTCAGAGCTCGTCTACTGCGTGCAGTGTAATTAAATTAATTCTCTCGCCCAAAATATTTTACTTAGCCACGTCAGACTTTTATTATGATTACTTACCTGTGTGTTGAATGCACATTTAATATGAGAGCTTCATCGGCCATCAGCAAAGGAAGCAATGATTTATTCAATAACTTAATGTAGTGCATTACTAGCCCAGCGGCTAGTAGGGAGAGCCGATTTGATCAGGCGTTCCCTTAGCCGTCTGCACCGCGGCTTTATATATAAGAACGCTGCGTGAGGAAGAAAGGCCCCAGTTCTCTCCAGACGCTGAATAGCACACCACCTGTGTCGGGAGTCGCGTCGCGTCGGTATCATTGCTATAAACAGCCTCGGATGCCGTATTAAGTTAATCGGGATACGCGTAACCATGAAATCATTTTCGAGTGAAGTGTTAATTCTGGGACGACTTTAATTATCTATCTTCAGTTTGCGTATGTCGTATTTTCACGTGCCGTCGCGGGACAAACATTCTACCATTATTTAGCGTAGTGTTTGATGAACATTATCATCAAATTATGGCGAGCATTCACTTAAACATTTAATTTGGACAGTTATAGTTGCATCATCGCATTAGACTCCGAACTGCTCTGTTAGTCAGATTGTGTGGATTCTTTTTTTTCATCTGTGACTTTCAGAATATAGCGAACGTTTTTTCACGATCGTTTTTGATTACGAATCCCAGACAATCTCCTAATTCCTCAGAGCTATAAGCTGTAGCTATATGTGTATTTCTCAGAAGAAGTGGACACTAGGAATTCTAATTACAGGCTTCACGTTTTGCTAATCACTTTCTGGTTGCCAAAATTGTAGTTAGAGAGCCAGTGTTGAGAATGGCAAAAGACAGCATAATTAAATAACATCATTCAACAGCACAAAATTCCAACCAGCCGCCCCACATATGATTAAACGGCCGGGAAATGCATTCTTTACTACGTTACAATTCTACATTTATATAATAAACATTAAATAACAGGAACCTAAATTTCCACCAGCCGCCCCACATATGGTGCATCGGCCGGGAACGCATCTATTCTACATAAAATTCTACACATAAATAAATATAACAACATATAATTCCACCCGCCCCCCCACAATTGGTGCATCAGACAGGAAAGGAACTGAGTAATAGTGATAGTGATTTTTAAATATTCGAATTCGGGAGTGAAATGCGACATGCAACTGAGTAATAAAACAGTGATAGTGTTACATGTGTATGTGGACGACGCAACTGGATTAGCAACGCATCAGGATTAACAGAGTCAAGCGGCGCTGCCGGCATCGCGAGAAGCCTGTTTCGCCTCACCGTAGTCGTCTGCCGGAGCAACTGGAGCCACGCCTGCAGAAGGAACTAAAGTGAAAAGCTGTTAAAATTTTTACTTATCTGCACTAAAAGACTGTCGGAAATGGAACCGCCAGAAGAAACAGGTTAAACTTAAATCAGAACCTATGTCTGTTGAGGGAACTGTAAATCCAGACAACGATTCAAGTATAAATATGTATGAAAATAGTAATGTTAAAGTGAAATATGAAGTATTGTCTCCTGACAGTAGTGTGAAAAGGGGCAATGATTCAATAATAGAGACCCCTGTAGTAAAGCAGAAATCAGAAATTGTTGATTTATTGGATGATAGTTTATCTCATGAGTTAAAAACGAAACAGTCATCAGAGATGGTAGAGTTTAAGAAGGAGAAGTTAGATACGACAGTCAATCAGAAGTTTCATTTAGTTTTGGCGATTCTGGTGTTGGAGCTAGTTTTTCGTCACCTGAGTGTGGTAAAAAGCCAGCTAGTGAGCAACCCAAAGATACTGGGGCTATTGATTCAAATGTTATACTTCAAGCAATAGCTGCCAGTAATGCAAAATTGTCACCCAGTAACGCTAGAATGACAGCTGAATTAAAGTCTGAAATAACTGAGGTCAAAAGCAGTAATGCAAAAATGTCAGCCAGTAATGCTAGAATGACAGCTGAGTTAAAATCTGATATAACTGAGGTAAATAACAGAATTGTGGCCAGCCAAACTAATTTTAATAAACGATTGGAGGAAATGGACAATACCTTCAAGGCTGGTTGCAATAAGTTGAAAGAGGATCTGGACAGTTTAAATTATAAAATCGATTACAACCATGAGGATATTAAGAAAAAGGTTGCTCAACAGTTATCTGAGATGCATAAAACAGTAAAATCCGAAGTTGCTGACGTTCTCAAAGACTTCCAAATGGAAGATGCGAAGCTGGAGCACAAGTTAACAGAAAAGATCGAGGCGGAATCTGAACTGTGCTCAGATAGGTTTAAAGATGTTAATATAAAAGTAAACATATGTCAAGCAGAAGTAGATGCAATCAAAACTGACACTACTCATATTGTGCAAAGAGTAGATAATGTTGAAATGAGAGTAGAAAATATTAGTACTAACATTGAGAGTAAAGTAGCTTCAGTAACTTCTGGTAATGGTAGTATACAACAAGTTGTAGCTGCAAACGCCGCTTTCATCGGGTGTCGGCAGTTCTTGCGGCTCGATCCAGATAAAAATATCCACCCACTAGGTTTATGGAACGATTTCGAAGAGGTGATTCCACCAACTTGGTCTGAACGAGAGAAAATCTCATTTATTAGAAGTCATTTAGCAGGTGACGCCATGCGTTGGTCAGCTGATGTTATGTTAAAGCGTAAAACATTAGCGGAATTTAAAACAGCTTTCAGTAATGAGTATTGGTCTAGCAATAAGCAAAATGAAGTGTTGAGAGAATTTTGGAGTGGAAAACGCTTCAATGTAGGCTAGGAATCTATTAAAGAGTTTGCCAGGTCATGGATCTCACGTTTGTCCCATTTGGCTGAAAAGCTAAAACCTGAAATGATAATACTAGGTCTTGAAGCCAAACTGCCATGGTATTGGCAAACTAGAATTATATCTGCCCCTAGAGACAATCTTGATCGTTTCATTGAGGATTTGGAACGTGTAGAGCGTGTTGCTGCCAATGAGGAGCAACCACGTAATAATAGAAATGCTAATAACACTAGTAGTAATTTTAAGAACGAGCAGAATGGCAATGTAAACATCAGAACAGTAGGTGTTCGTCATCCTAAGAGAGGTAGGAATTGGAGAAATAATTATCAGATCCCACAATGGCATCCAAATGATAGTAATTTTGTTCAGAACAAAATTATGCAGGGAAACAACAGTGTGGAAAGCAATGCTGTGCCAGTTAACTATAACGGAAATAAAGGAAACAGTAGTAGGCCGATGCAGGAAAACTAGTTCCCGTCTATGAGGACACTGGCGCTCACCAGGCGGTTACTTTTCCTAAGCCAGTAATTACAGTAATTGGTAAGACAGATCAGAATACTCAGACTGAACTTGTAGATGAAGGGTCGGTAGCATCTAAGGATACAGAAGAAATATTAGATCACTCACAGTATTTGATAGATACCGTGTTAGAGACGCTTTCTAAGTGGGAAGAAAAAGAGAAAGCACAGCAGTGTAACGGTAGGGAAGAGCTACAACATACTGAATTGTCAGGTGAAGAAGCAGAAGAAATTCATGCTTATATTTGCGATGAGGATGATGTGCTCTTATCTAAAGTGCCTGTGCAGGATGTTGATACTGTACTAATAGATTTAGGGCAGGAGGTAAGTGAGAATGCAGAGGGTAGCCTGTTGGGGGTCGATGAACCCAGTAGCTGTGACCAGTTGTCACTTGAGAAGGAACCCGACGATAATAATGAAAGTGGTTTAGCTGTAACTAGTGTTATGCCCTGTCAGAAGGCGCAGAATCGCTCAGACTACAGTAATTTGGGTCACGTTCAGCAAACTAAATGTAATGAAGTCGTGCGGTGTTTCGATTTGAAATTAATAGACCGACTGGAAAAGGCAGCTGAAAATGTAATTCAGGAAACCCCTACACACTTTGACCTAAATGTAATGAAGACAGATGTCGATCACTTTAGTTGGAGACAAATCCAAAAGGAACTATTGGATGAATTTGAGGAACCACCTATACAACCTAGAATAAGCCACCCTATAATAATAGTGAATATGTTGGGTATCAATGTACGTTGTCTCTTAGACAGTGGAAGTGAGGTGAGTGCGATATCTCAGTCCTTCTTTGATGCATTAACTGGTAAAAAGAAGCTTACAGTAATTAGGGTGTCAGGACTAAGAACGATTGGTGCTACTGACAAGGTGTCAAAAACGGTAAAGCAAGAAGCTTTGCTGCCCTTTAACATTAATGGTAATTTAATTGATCATCCCTGCTTAATTGTAAATAATCTCAGTATTGAGGTTTTAATTGGCATAGATTTCTTGTCGAAATATCAGAGTGTTGTTGACTTTGAAAGAAGCCTGTTAAAAATGGTCTTGCCGATAACCAGAGTAATTACGGTGCCTTTTATTGATAAACATGTAGTAACCAATGATGAAACTTTGGAGCTGCCTATACGAGTTCTGAAAAATAGGAGATATTGGGACGAAGATGTTAATCTTAGTAAATACCAAGGACTTTTCAGGATCATAGGAAAACCACATGCCAATGCATATAGGCTAGAGTACCCTAAGAGAAAAAAGATATTAGGTCTCAGGAACGTGATCGACCTAAAGAAGTTCATAGGTAGTGAATGATTTCTGTAGGGAGGAGGTTGTCCTGTAACCTCTACACAGTGTGGCAGCTGTGCAGTCCCAGCTGTGTGAGATCTTCTTTCCATTTCAGGTCTCACTCATTCTTCATCTTTCCTATCCACCAAAATTTTGACCCCTTCTTTCCAATACGAAAATTTTCTTAAACCAATGAATTCTGTAGGGAGGAGGTTGTTCTGTAACCTCTACACAGTGTGGCAGCTGTGCAGTCCCAGCTGTGTGAGATCTTCTTTCCCATTTCAGGTCTCACTCATTCTTCATCTTTCCTATCCACCTAAGTTTCGACTCCTTATTTTCAATACAAACATTTTCCGTCATGGCTATCAAGCCATGAGTTCTGTAACCATTCTATCCACCGATTAGTGAAAAAGAAATATATATACCTACTATGGCAAACCTAACTGTGACATAAACAACAGAGAAGTATGATGTAATTAAGATACAAATGTATTTGAGTAACAAGTATGTACAGAACCCTGGTAATACTGTAAGTACAAAGTGTTGTTTTATTGGAAGTGGTCCACCAACAGTAATTTAAAAAGATAGACAAATTCGTGTACAAGCAGGATCTGAAGTGGCAGTGAAACCTATTGTATGCTGTAGAGCTAACTAATAAATAGTAAAAGAGATTGCTTAGTGTTATGAAAAATATGCAGATAAGTTGTATAAATGAACTCACCTTGTGTAGCAAGGAATGGCAGTGTAATAGAATTGAACAGTGTTTGTGGTTGAGACGTGAAGGACACGTCGCTGAAGTATTTATAAGGTTGGAGCTAGCCATTATTTTGGTGTAGTGTGTGACAGGACACACCTACACGTATTGAGGTTATGAGTTGGAGGCGTGAATGCGACCATAGGTACCCTTATGTTAGATGAGACAGAGCACCTCTTGGTGTCCTATAGGTTTAAGGAATTTAGCATTTCCCTTGTCCATAATTACTTAATGCACATTAGTGGTAGGTCGAGAGAGACTACCTGTGGTTTCAGCGTCCGATCGAGTGGAAATGGATTGCCACATGAGCAAACTGATCAGCTACAATACACTATAGATATGAAATAAATGTGCTATCCTATGCTTTAAATGATAATAGAGTGAGTGTTAAATAAGTACATACACTAGCAACATATTTGAGTAAGATAATGGCAGACGTGAAACATTATTTATAGCTCACGTCAGCATAAATACACTTCGATGTAGTAAGTACATAATTGCAGATGTGGAACTGACACAGCAGCAGAGGACCAATAAGTGGATTTAGTAGTCAACTAAACATAGTGTGTTTTGAACACTCAGAACTGTACTATTACCACAAGTTACCCACATATACAAAGAAGCTGAGAAAACGACTACTAATCAAAATAAACTCATACTATCTCTAAGAATAAGGTAATCGAAGATGAGTCAGCTAAGTAAATAAAATACAAATGTATCAGGAATGTACCGAGCATTGGTTCAGTGTTCTGGTCCGGAAATGATAAATGGAGACTACATAGGATTCATGATTGTATGCCTTGAGCATACATTTTCTCTAGTACGTCACTAAAGGCGTTTTGAGCCACTTGTTTACCGATTTTATGACAGTTAAGTAACTGCGAGAGTAAAATTGAAAAAGTTCTGTTAACTTTGTTCCAGCAAAATATTGAAAGATAATATGTGTACATCCCCATTTCATTGTGACCCACCCTTAGATAATAAGTGAACAGAGTCTGAGGCACTCTTTTGTTTGTTCTACAGGACAAACCAGATAATGGCAGCCTGGTAGCTGTGGAAAGCGTGGAGTGACTTGGACACAACTCACAGTGACCCCACCCCTTTCCCCATGTAATTTAGAGTGAACGTGAAGGACACACATCATAGCAACTTTCCCTCCTCTACCCTTGTGAATGGAAGTGTAGAACGCCAGCCAAAGCGGCTACAACCACGTGTGTAAAAATGAAATTGTCATGATTGTGAAATTGTCTTTCAGGTTTAGAAAAGACTGCTAAGATATTATCATCTGTTTGTGTATCATGAATAACTGTGTTATTTTCTTTGAATTTGTGTATGTAAATATGTATTTAATGAATTTAAGATATTCATAATTTTACATATTTTTATGTGTTTGTTTGTCTAAGGCAATATGTATGCCAAAGTGTTTAATTGATTTTGCTTAAATTTTGAGGGATAATGTTGCTTAAGAGGCAGTGAACATGCCAGCAATTTAAATAATTAAAGTAGGTAATCAGTTTTCTTTTAATATTTCTATTTGTTTACATTTCAATTTTAATTTTCATAGGGAGTTAAGCTGTACTCTTGCTTCCCTTTTTGTAATTAAATTTTTTTGTTCATTAACATTAAAAAAAAATTAAGTAGAGGGTGATGTAGGGAAGCAGCCTACTCACGCTGTATAAAATTAACATCAGTCTTTCCATTGTGTGCCAGCCTAGTCCGCTGTAACTAGCTCTGACGTTATAAATGTTGCGTAATACTTTAAAAATCAAGTAAATAACCTGAAACGTTTCTAGCATGTCAAGAGTAATACTAAATCAACATGTGTTGAATGTCAGTTCAATAACTTTAACCATTTTCGAAATTTAGACGTTTTTCTGTAAAAATCATTGGCGCAACAGAAAAGAGCTAGAGACTTAAAAATTTATATTTAGATTCCTTTTCCATAATAATTCAATAGAAACAGTACTTTGGATCTCACAAATTAAAATTTTAGTTGAAATTCATGATTTTCTGGTTTCTGTCCTAAAAATTAAGGAAGCAAGATAGATTAAGTAGGCTAATAAATAAGGCTAGGATGTTTAAATTTAAGTAGAAGGGAGATCCACTGTAATCATAAAGATGTGAGATGTGGTGTCACCGCCAGACACCACACTTGCTAGGTGGTAGTTTTAAATCGGCCGCGGTCCATTAGTACATGTCGGACCCGCGTGTCGCCACTGTGTGATCGCAGACCGAGCGCCACCACAAGGCAGGTCTCGAGAGATGGAATAGCACTCGCCCCAGTTGTACAGACGTCGTAGCTAGCGATGCACACTGTCGAAGCCTCGCTCATTTGCAGAGCAGATAGTTAGAATAGCCTTCAGCTAAGTCAATGGCTACGACCTAGCAAGGCGCCATTAGTAACATTGCATGTATCTAAAGAGTCTCACTTATATCGCCACAATCTCCAGATGTACCAAAAGGATGGATTAAAGTTAAGTATTCCAGAAGCTACATACTTTTCTTTATAGCATTCATTACGTATCCTGTTTCAGACCTCACGCCATCCTGCTTTAGCTTAGCGCGTGGCTTTCGACTTCCTCTCATTGTGTCTAGGCTGTCTTGTCTAGACACAACATGAGAAATTTCAATTGCATAACTATAAAACTATAGCGATAGCGTATCTCCAAAGGGCAAGTTCAGAGCTCGTCTACTGCGTGCAGTGTAATTAAATTAATTCTCTCGCCCAAAATATTTTACTTAGCCACGTCAGACTTTTATTATGATTACTTACCTGTGTGTTGAATGCACATTTAAATTGAGAGCTTCATCGGCCATCAGCAAAGGAAGCAATGATTTATTCAATAACTTAATGTGGTGCATTACTAGCCCAGCGGCTAGTAGGGAGAGCCGATTTGATCAGGCGTTCCCTTAGTCATCCGCACCGCGGCTTTATATATAAGAACGCTGCGCGAGGAAGAAAGGCCCCAGTTCTCTCCAGACGCTGAATAGCACACCACCTGTGTCGGGAGTCGCGTCTCGTCGGTATTATTGCTATAAACAGCCTCGGATGCCGTATTGAGTTAATCGGGATACGCGTAACCATGAATTCATTTTCGAGGAAGTGTTAATTCTGGGACGACTTTAATGATCTATCTTCAATTTGCGTATGTCGTATTTTCACGTGCCGTCGCGGGACAAACATTCTACCATTATTTAGCGTGGCGTTTGATGAACATTATCATCAAATTATGGCGAGCGTTAACTTAAACATTTAATTTGGACAGCTATAGTTGCATCATCGCATTAGACTCCGAACTGCTCTGTTAGTCAGATTGTGTGGATTCTTTTTTTGCATCTGTGACTTTCAGAATATAGCGAACGTTTTTTCATGATCGTTTTTGATTATGAATCCCAGACAATCTCCTAATTCCTCAGAGCTATAAGCTGTAGCTATAAGTGTATTTCTCAGAAGAAGTGGGCACTAGGAATTCTAATTACAGGCTTCACGTTTTGCTAATCACTTTCTGGTTGCCAAAATTGTAGTTAGAGAGCCAGTGTTGAGAACGGCAAAAGACAGCATAATTAATAGGAACATTTATATAACAATTAATTCCACCCGCCGCCCCACATTACCATCGAGAAGAAAAGGATGAAATTGTTCGCAGAATTCAGGATTAATTAACTTATGACGAAATCTTGAAATTGCTTTGGACTTCTTCGAACTTAGTTCAAGTCCCAGGTTCTGTGCCCATTTCAACACTGGAGACAGGTATTCATTCGTTTGGACGATTACGTAATGTTTGCATTTACGTAAAGTTGGAGATCATTGTTTAGAGTCTGTATTTACCAAAGGACAAAACCGACGAGATGTATTGACATACAAGAAGAATAATGAAGAGTTCAAGACTCTGTGGCTTTTCGAAGAGAACTTGCTACCCAGTTGCTTTTTGATTCCCACAGTTGTCTGTTTCTCAAGTAGTTTCCAACGAATTTCATTGGGCTATCTCTATGTCATAGGTGTCGCCTTATTGTGAGTAGTAGGTGAAAGTTGATGGTATTAAAATAATGTAGATGCGAACGTTCTGGTGAGTAGTGGAACGAGGTTCGTATGGCCCCACTCTGACATCATCCAAGTTGGCGGCCGTGACGTCAGCTGATGATGCGAGTAACGTTATCCAAGATGGCGGCTTTTGCGGGAAAGTGCCACGATCCCCTACCACGCCCCCCTAGCTGGGAGTGTGAATTTTGGCGGGAAATTGAATTATGTGCTTCTACAGGTCCCCTGCCCCCTTTCTGACATTTTTGCATGATGGTACATCATCCCCTTGGAAAATGGCCTGGAATTTCGAATTTTGTAGGGACTTTTGCTCTAAGAGCTTACTCCTACAGCTGAGGGGAGTTAGTATGGTGTTGCTCCCACAATAGACTACTCATGATGTCATTCAGTTCAAATATACACTCCTGGAAATGGAAAAAAGAACACATTGACACCAGTGTGTCAGACCCACCATACTTGCTCCGGACACTGCGAGAGGGCTGTACAAGCAATGATCACACGCACGGCACAGCGGACACACCAGGAACCGCGGTGTTGGCCGTCGATTGGCGCTAGCTGCGCAGCATTTGTGCACCGCCGCCGTCAGTGTCAGCCAGTTTGCCGTGGCATACGGAGCTCCATCGCAGTCTTTAACACTGGTAGCATGCCGCGACAGCGTGGACGTGAACCGTATGTGCAGTTGACGGACTTTGAGCAAGGGCGTATAGTGGGCATGCGGGAGGCCGGGTGGACGTACCGCCGAATTGCTCAACACGTGGGGCGTGAGGTCTCCACAGTACATCGATGTTGTCGCCAGTGGTCGGCGGAAGGTGCACGTGCCCGTCGACCTGGGACCGGACCGCAGCGACGCACGGATGCAAGCCAAGACCGTAGGATCCTACGCAGTGCCGTAGGGGACCGCACCGCCACTTCCCAGCAAATTAGGGACACTGTTGCTCCTGGGGTATCGGCGAGGACCATTCGCAACCGTCTCCATGAAGCTGGGCTACGGTCCCGCACACCGTTAGGCCGTCTTCCGCTCACGCCCCAACATCGTGCAGCCCGCCTCCAGTGGTGTCGCGACACGCGTGAATGGAGGGACGAATGGAGACGTGTCGTCTTCAGCGATGAGAGTCGCTTCTGCCTTGGTGCCAATGATGGTCGTATGCGTGTTTGGCGCCGTGCAGGTGAGCGCCACAATCAGGACTGCATACGACCGAGGCACACAGGGCCAACACCCGGCATCATGGTATGGGGAGCGATCACCTACGGCCGTACACCACTGGTGATCGTCGAGGGGACACTGAATAGTGCACGGTACATCCAAACCGTCATCGAACCCATCGTTCTACCATTCCTAGACCGGCAAGGGAACTTGCTGTTCCAACAGGACAATGCACGTCCGCATGTATCCCGTGCCACCCAACGTGCTCTAGAAGGTGTAAGTCAACTACCCTGGCCAGCAAGATCTCCTGATCTGTCCCCCATTGAGCATGTTTGGGACTGGATGAAGCGTCGTCTCACGCGGTCTGCACGTCCAGCACGAACGCTGGTCCAACTGGGGCGCCAGGTGGAAATGGCATGGCAAGCCGTTCCACAGGACTACATCCAGCATCTCTACGATCGTCTCCATGGGAGAATAGCAACCTGCATTGCTGCGAAAGGTGGATATACACTGTACTAGTGCCGACATTGTGCATGCTCTGTTGCCTGTGTCTATGTGCCTGTGGTTCTGTCAGTGTGATCATGTGATGTATCTGACCCCAGGAATGTGTCAATAAAGTTTCCCCTTCCTGGGACAATGAATTCACGGTGTTCTTATTTCAATTTCCAGGAGTGTAGTTTGTTTAAATTTCTTTAAAATTGTATAACTTTGTTTAAATTTGTTAAAATTTGTTGAAATTTATTATCTACCTACAGCATTACTGGCCTAGTGTGGTGGTACCACCACAAGACGCTGAGATATCAGTGCTGGTTCAATTGTCAATGTGGAAGGATCATGAGGAAATGTTGGTGCCAGACAGGGGGAGTTATAATACCTGTATTACATGCATTCATTCAGGCAAGAAGTGCACCCGCAGCCTCCTACATGAAGAACGGAAGTGAGCATTAATACTTTAACATATGAAGAGGAAGAGTACAGTCATGCAAATAAATTTTTTGCATAACACAAAGCAAGGAAACATCTGTCTCAGTTTCCACCCCACAGGAGACAACTGCCTCCAACCCTACAGACTGAAGACTTGAGCTAGTTCGAAAGTTCACCACTAGAGGGCGCCGCAATGGGTCACGTGATGATGAAATTCAGTTGCACTGCATGGCGTATGTTTGGAGCATGTGTCGCTGTCTCCTCACCACCTCTCGCTCACCCAGGCATCCAACCGTGCTGATAATTCAAAGGACAAAAGACTCGCCTGCTCTCAGCCCTGCTGGTGCCAGCAGACGTCCGACTGGCCTGCTGCCTCTAAGAAAATAGGACCATTGTCGCAAATGGGATGCGGATGTTAGAAGAAATGCATAAGATTGCGTAAGATGAACATGTAGGAAAACAACCTAACGTCAGCCTGGGAGCTGGGAACTAGGAGGCGTTGCGTTTTTGTGGCAAGGGACGCTGGAGCTACATGACCAGCTACAATCAAACTGAGACAAGGCGCATACTGAGGCGAAGAAAGAAGAAAGAAGAAGACCACTCTGATGGGCTCGGAAGGTCCATCACGGCGTGGGTTCCACATGCGGGAAGTGGTCGACAGTGAGGTGTAAACAGCATGCCGCTGTGCGTACTGAGGTGAAGATAGGAGAAGACGACTTTGGTGGGCTGGAAAGGTCCATCACGGCGTGGGTTCGACACGCGGGAAGCGGTCGACGCGAGATGTAAACAACATGCCGTTCCAGAGAGGAAGTCGGCATTATCTGTCTTCGGGAGGGTCGCAGAGGCCCGTCAGCTGCTGGAAGCAGATAACATGGTGCGTGGCTCCCGAGTGACGCAGGCGGCAAAGGAGGCGTGACTGCGAGCCGACGTGAGTAATCAACAACTGGCGCACGAATCAGCCAAGACCACAAAGACACTTAATGAGGTAAGACAAATCTTGTTCGTACAAAATGCCGCAGTCAGGGCAGGCAGAATCAACCAGTAATAATGTTGCTCAATCATTACCAATCAGGCAACGCATTAGTTTGAGTGATGCATTAAAGTTGTTGACTCAGCCTTTTGATTTTAATAAATTTCAGCTGAACGAGTTTCTAAACAACTGTGATAGTGCGTTTGAGTTAGTGTCCCCTGAACAGCACGGAGTGTTACTGAAGTTTGTCGAGGTGCACATAGTGGGTGCGGCTAGAAGTAAGTTATTAGTTAGAGACCTGACAACCACTTGGTCCAATGTACGTTCTATACTTGTTGAAAATTACACTTGTAATCGCACGTTGGATTACTATGCGTGTAAAATGTTTGCAAGTCGTCAGGAAAGAGGTGAAAGCATTGCATAGTGGGGTTCACGTATTGACATGTTATAACATCATTTTAGAGAAGCCATCTGGCGTGTGTTCACAGAAGTTGAATTGGCTGGGGTATTGCTCTAGTGCTGAACATTCCTCTGGTAGATAGCAGTGTATTTGATGTGTATAACATGTGGCCCCTACCAGTTGAAGTAGACGCCAAGAAACAGAGAAAGAAATATTATTAATAGATGATGCGAAAAGACAACATGGAAGTTAAACTATGAGCAATTGTTATGTAAAAAAGTAGACCAAAGTCAAGGAATATGTAAGCAAACATTTGTTCTTATGTCTGCTTATGATCATGAGATGTGTGGGACTAAAATGCTACAACCAGTTACCAAGATACCAAAAGATTGTAACCAAAGGTATATAGTATTAAATGAAAGCGTATGGAAGCAAATCAGAGGTAGCGAATAGTTATTTGTAGCACCTAAAGATCAAGGTCTTACAGTGTTATGCAGTGATGATGAGCCCAGGGATGTAGTTGTTCATGGTACAGGCAAGTTAACATTTCTTGGAAAATGTAAAGGTTGTGGTGCTCAAATATTAACACAAGCTTAGCACATAATTATAACAAATGTAACAAATGATGACATTGTTCCAAATTTGAATATGGAGATAGATTGTTGCATTGTTAACGAAGGAAAGCAAAATATAACAAACCTTACCTTAAATTTGGCAGTCGAACATGTTGTAGACAGATGACGTAAATGCAGCTGGACATAAGTTAGATGAATTGGAGAATGAAATTTTATTTCAGCAAAGGACCGCCTTTAGAGGATTTTCACTAAGCAGTATGTACATGTGGCGTTATATGGGCTCAAGTATTGTAATTGTAATAATCCTTTTATGTATTTGCAGATACTGTAAATGTTGAAGAGAACGCTACAAATTTATGTTTAAGAGTATGAGAGGCAATTGTTGTAAAAAGATCTGTGTAAGAAATAAAATTATAAATCAGTATCCAAGTAGAGAAATGGTTAGGTACCCTCCTACTCGTAGGGAAGTTGGAGAAAATGAGAAAATTATTTTAGAAAGAATGCCTATCACATAGAAGGCAAGAGATAGCGGCCATGTGAGTTATGAAAGAACGATAGTACCAACAAGATATTCGGAAGAGATCGAAAGACGATCACCAGTAATGATAATGTCAAGATCAGACAACAGATAAAAGAATAAGATTGTATTACTGTAATAATGGAGATGATATTATGTGTGTGCCTCAAGATATAATTATTCGCATGCCCTTGAAAAGAGAGAAATTATGATGTGCCCATGATTTGTATAGATACAAATGTATACAGAAAGTACAATTTTCTGTTGTATTAAGAATAGATATTGTGTATGCCCTTGAGAAAACATTGTTTGTGTGCCCCTTGAAAACAAAGAAACTATGATGTGCTCACGCTGTACAGAAAGTAGAAATTTCTAGCGCATTAAGATTAGATAATGTGTATGTCCTCGTGATAGTAATATTCATGTGTTCCTTGAAAAGGAAAAAAAATGTGTATATGAATTGTATACAAAGAGAGTAAATAATTGTGATGTGGAAGATGAATAACTATTTGTAAACTTTAAGATGATTTTTAAATGCTATTAAAAAGAAAGGAATTATTGTATTAATAAATTTGTGTATTCATAATAGGATTTTGTAAAATACTCTTGAACGGTAAAAGTATCAGGTGCCTTTTGCTAAAGGAGTGGTTTTAAAAGGCATGAATGCACTTTAAAGAAAAAGAAGTAAATACTCGTAAATAAAGAAAATGTAGATTTACAACTTAATAAAAAAACTCGAATGCTAGAGGCATAAGCTAACACATTGATATCAAAATTTTGCAGTCTCTGAGGACAGAGACTATAAAATTTTCCCTCGAGGAGGGAGGTGTCGCGAATGGGTCACTGATGTGAGTAGAAATGCATAAGATAGCATAAGATGAACATGTAGGAAAGCAAGCTACCGTCAGCCAGGGCGCTGGGAAGCAGGAGAGGTTGCGTTTTTATGGCAAGGGACGCTGGAGCTACATGACCAGCTACGACAGAATATTCTGGAAGGACGACAGGACACGGGAGACGCGTGTGATCGCGGGGGATCGCATCAGACGAGCCTATATAAGCAGGGCCGCTTTTGCTGCTAGGGAGATTCCTTCGACAGTAGCCTCAGACGCTGGACTGAGTTACTCTGCCGTCAGGACGGGACTTAATTTCTTGTGGTACTTAGCTGCAGAGGGTACATGCAGGCTTGCCCAACTTACATTCAATGTGTTGGTGTCTCTTAGGGTTCGACACTGGTCTTATCCTGCCTCGTGTTTCATCTCAGTTATTTCATCAGAAGTATACGTCCTTTATCCCACCGAATTCCCTTATATACAAAGAATTTCCAGCTTGTTTTCCAGCACCGGGACTTCGAGTTGGAGGAGCCACCTCATTACAGGATTTAGCGTCTAGCTCCCATCCTGATCCGCTCGCAGGAAACTACAGACGCGACACCCTCCCGCTTTCAGTCCCTCTGGCGCCGCGACACAAACACCCGGGCGCGCTGCTACCTTCGGGAGTCTGAGAATGTTTTCATAAGAGCAGCAACAAAGGCATCGCGAGCTCCTTAAAAGGGTTGAGATGTTTATCTTTCCCAAAATAGGAACGACGTCAACAAAGGTGATGCGCTGCTAGGGAACACACACAGAAGAACAAAGAGCTCCTTCAAAGCTCTTCATTCGTTACGCTTCATAACATCGAGAAAACATTTCCAGATTAATCGAAGCATTGAAAGACTGTGAAATGCGTCTATCAAAAACGTTAGATACTTAACTCCAGCTCTAAAGAGTTCGTAACTTAACACACTTCAGTACAAAAGTTATAACTATGCATTTCGAGAAAATTTTTTCATCGTCCTGCTAGATGCGTGACAGAACGAGAGAATAATAATGTACAGTGGGCTATGTCTTTCCCTCTAGCGTTCATCGCTTTATTATACTCTTGCATGTATCATTCTTCCACTCAATTAAGATGATATTCACCTTTGAGAAACATTTACAGACTTAACAAGACAATGAAATGCGTCTATTACCATGCTAGATATTTAACACCAGCTCTAAAGAGTTCAAAACATATATCACTTTAGTACAAACATGTTCACATTTAGTTATAACTATATATATTGAGAAAGTCGATGTAAAAATTTTCATCAGTGTAGAATAATTTACTAAACCTTCAGCGGTCATATAAGCCGTCCATGCCACCAATAGCGCTACTTGAAATTTTATCTTTTCCAGTGTACACCTTTCCTAAATAGTAAAATTCTCCGTTTTGTCATCTGAAGACTGTGTACATCATTTGCTTCAGCGTTTACAAAGCTCAGATAAATGTTAGAAACACTACTGTTAATACCAGCAACGTAGAATTTCTCGTATATCACATTCACCGTGTAAAATCACGAAGCTTGCAGACTTTGGGGGAGATGCAATATCTCATCAACCGCACGATAACTGTTGAAAACATTCTCGCATCCAGTAAGGCTGTAATAAATACTCCCTTCCTTCATCCAGCTATTTGGCCGACCAAGCTCTAATTACATTCCCCGCAGCTGAAACTTCTGACGGAAATATCTGCTGAATGCACTGAGTTCGTAATCAAGTGTGGTTAATTAATCGAATAGACATAATGACTCCAGATGCAGAGGCTGAATTCAGTATCATCCAGCGTGTATTTGAAATAGTATCGTTATTCGAAGTATGAATTCTATCGCTGTAAATCCATAAATTATCAGACACTCATGTCTCATCGGGGTTTTGGAGGCAACTGGCTAGTTCAGGTTCCAGCCGCCTGGGATGCTAGTGGGTTCACCCCAAGGTAAACAAAACCTATTGGTTAGCATCTTGGTGACGTGGGAGGAGGCTGAGCATCCTATTTAAACCCCAGCATCCTTGTGTTCCCCCTCATTCTTATACAGTCAGCCAGACCGTCTGTCTGCGTTTCGTTTTCTTATTCGCAATTATCGTGAAGAGATCTTCAGCCAACTGCAGCGGTGAGCGGAAGCGTCCTCACCTGAACGAGTCCCACGTAAGTTATTATTTTTGTATGAGTGTTATTTAGTATGTGAAACCCCATTTAGAACACAGAACTGCTCTGCGCATGCGTGAAACTGAATTTCTTTTCACTTCATCTCAGCATTCGTCGGTGAGATGCTGTACGCGCTGGATGATGCGCTGGGAGGGGGGAATCCGAGCCCGTCAGCTCAAAAACGTGAGTATGAAATTTGTTTTGTGTTTTCGTAATATCTCGAGTGTGCGATGATACCATAATACAACGTATACTTCATTGTTGGTGTTGTAGATGAATCGGGAGAGGGGACAGTGCACCCCTCTAATTTACAAGATGGTGTTCTTTGCCAGGAGGAGGAGCCATCTCTATTGTGTAAGATTCGATTGTAAATACATGTTTGTGAGCATACATTTTCTCTAATTTTTTTTTCTACAGGTGAATTGGATAGGCTAGATAATTTAAAAGCACAATTTCAGTGTGAGGCGTTTATCGGTATACAGTTTTTGGCAGATGGGGACTTCAATCCCGAAATTCATGACAAAGGGCTGGCTGCTGTGACTGAGCCGTGGTCCGGGAACGAATAAGGCAACTATTGTTATAGCTTTCATATTCTTAGTCTTATTCTTCTTATTATTATTATCGTTCATACTTACATATCATTCTATTTAAACATATTCTATAACGTGATGCTTTTTTTTTCACAGAGGTGAGGCCTCAGATGGCCGTAGCGCATGTGGCAGGTGTCGGGGAACAGCGCATTGTCATTAGACCTCAGTATGATGAGCAGAGCCTTGCGTAGCACCCATCAGCATGAAGCTATCGGTCCAGGTTCGACCTGCCGAGACCTACATGTCATGTAGTCAACCATCGCTGGGTCTCCATCCCCCTTCCACCCCACCCTTGTGCGCCTATGGATGTGGACAGTGGCAACAGATGACTGCCGACGCCTCAGCAGTTGGTGTTCGACTGGCCAATTCAGGGGTGAGCCCACAGCCTCGGCCCAGTGTTATTCGATACGCCCCACACTCAGCTAGGTCCGGCTGTTCCAACTGCCCGGACAACGGCGCCTCACCCTTGACTCCTCCCACCCACCACCAAAAGGTACAATGAAACTGCAAGCATGTCACACCAGCTCAGTCATACACTGGGTGGACAAGTCAACTTATTGTTAGTAGTAGTAGTAGTAATGATAGTGAACCCATGGCTAGGGGCCGTTTCCTCTCCCATCCTGTTAGTGAAAGACATCAGGTCATGTATACCATACTACAGTTAGAGTACTTGGTGATTTCAGACGCTTTTGAGGAGCGAATCTCGTTCACTAGGATCGAGAACCCGGCAGGAGGGTACCGCCGCCCTGATGGTTTTCTAAAGGCATGTCTTCCTGTCGTGGAAATGGAGCTCCTCAAAGTAGTCAATGATCCGCAGTATCCTGCCATTAAATGCAGTGCGGTGCTTTGCATCGAACTATCGCACTGTCCCAAAGTTGAGTCTGCTGTTGAAGAGACAACACTTCATTATCTTTGGGGGGAAAATGGCGTGATAAGGTGGAGCACATCAATCGCCGAGTGGTTTCGTAAATGCACCCGGTTTTACGAGATGGAAGTCAGAGGGTCAGCTAAAGAACTCAGCTGAATACTGCACCTGGACATCCATACAAATGTCTATGATCTGGTAAATGGAGGGTCAAGCTGTACCAGGATCCCTAAAGATACAGCTAACAAGAAGGCATGCATTAATGTCAAAATACAAAAGATCAGGCTTGTTTTGCATGGTCACTGCTGGCTTGTGAAAGAAAGTAGGTTGAAAGAGATCATCCTGAGCATCCGAGTACATACCATGTAGGTGATAATATACGTGGGCGTTATAGCTTTGATAGTATCGATTTCCCCGTCAAGATCCAGGACATACCTAAATTTGAGGTGCAGAATACCAGCATATCGGTTCATGTTTATGGCATGGAGAAGAAGAGCAAGTCAGATGAGCCAGACAAGCATATTGTCATCGGCCCCCTCCATTTTTCAAAGTTTGACAGTGAGCGTGAGCTGCATGTAAACATGCTGCTCTTCTCCAAAGGTGATAATTATCAGTATGTTTTGATCAAAGACGTGTCCCGACTCCTTTCCTCCCAACTATCAACTAATCATCATGTAAAACGTATTTACTTAAGGTGCCTCAATTATTTCTCCTCAGACAAGTTGTTAGCGGCGCATTTAGTAGACTGCACTTCCAACGAACCAGTACGTGTTATTATGCCTACTGAGAAAAACAAATTCATTAAGTTCCAGAATGCTCACCACCAGGAGCGATGCCCGTCTGTAGTGTATGCCGACTTTGAATGTCTCCTCACCTCCGTGATCCACTGTGAAGGTGACCCTACAGCCTCACACACGACCTTTACAAAAGAACACGTACCATATGCAGCTGCATACCAAATTGTATCGTCATATGATTCCAGTCTTAACCGCTACAAATCTTTTGGCGGGGATAATCCCATAGTTTGGTCGCTCACTGAGCTCGAAAAATTTTCATGGGAGGTTGATAAGCTTTATAGCGGCAACGTTCCTGTGACCAAATCGCAGGAGAATGAAGATATATATAATAACGCAACTGATTGCTATATCTGTGGGCTGCCGTTAGACAGAAAAGCGGAAACTTCTCATAGGCACGACTGTCATCTTACGGGGAAGTTGCGTGGTGCAGCTCACAATGCATGCAATTTGAAGTACCAGCTACCAAGACACATACCCATTTTCTTCCACAATTTAAGTGGTTATGATGCTCAGTTTCTAGTTGAACACTTGGCTGATTTTGGCTTGGAGAACAGTCAGGTCAGTGTCTTACCTGAGAGCGTCGAGAAATACATTTCATTCTCGAAACGAATGACGCCAAGAATTACGCTCCGCTTCCTTGATACGCTACGTTTCATGCAGGCGCCACTCCAGAAACTCGTTGAAACTCTACCTCGGGGAAATATGCATATCACTCGAGCTGCATTTCCTGATCAGTAAAAGTTTCAACTTGTGACTAGGAAGGGGGCTTTCCCATATGAGTATGTGGATAGTATGGCGAAACTCAACGAAGCCAGGCTACCCGACATAACTGGATTCTTCAGCAACCTTACAAGCGATGTCATAAGGGATGCAGAATATGAACATGCCGTTAATGTGTGGCGGGAATTCGACATTTCCACTTTAGGAGAGTACGCACGGCTTTACATGGACACATATGTGTGCTTGATTGCGGACGTTTTCGAGACATTCTGGAGTCTATTCATGACCACATATTCTCTGGACCCTGCCATTTATTACACTGCACCTGGGTTGTCTTGGGACGCATTGCTCAAGAAAACAAAGTGCAGCATTGAATTGTTGACCGATGCTGACATGCTTCTTTTCTTTGAGTGGCGGATCCGTGGGGGACTTGGCCAGTGTGTCCATAGACACGAGAAGCCAAATAACCCACGGATGGGTGACAGGTTCAACGCATCCCTTGATTCGAGTTACATAATGTACCTGGACGTGAATGACTTATACGGGGACGCCACGCAGCAATCACTGCCGATTGGTGACTTTCGATTTGTGCCCGAAGACGAATGCAAGGGATTAGGTGGAAAAATCATGGGAGGTATGGCAGCTGATTCTGATGTACAGTACGTGGTGGAGGCAGAACTCACATACCCCATTAGTTTGCATGACGCACACGCCAATTTGCCGCTGTGTCCAGAGCAACCAGTTCTGCGAGGACGCTCCAAACCAAAACTGATCACAACGCTGGGGGATAAGCGGAGCTACATAATTCATTATCGTTATCTCCAGCAGTGTCTCAGCTTGGGTATGGAGCTGGTTAGAATCACGCGGGCTATCTCCTTCAAGCAGTCCCCCTTGTTGAAGGAGTATATTGATATGAATACGAGACAGAGAGCTTCCGCGACGTGTGACTTTGAGAAAGATTTTTATAAATTATGAATAACTCAATTTTCGGTAAAACAATGGAGAATTTGAGGGAACGATGTGAAATATTTATTAGAACCGAATGGGATGGGCGTTATGGAATAAGAAAATGCATTACCAGACCAAATTTTAAGCGGGTCACCATATTCAATAAGAACTTTGTTGCCGTGGAGATGGCGAAGACTGCAGTAGAGTTTACGAAACCTATTTATGTGGGGATGTGCATACTAGACCTATCCAAACTTCACATGTAGCGCTTTCATTATGAGTTTGCGAAATCTCACTTCGCAGTTTCTAAATTACTTTATATGGATACAGATAGCTTCATCTATTGGGTGAAGAACTGTGATCCATATGAAACAATGAGCTGCCACGGTAATGAGTTCGACATGTCCCCATACATGGCCGAAAATCGTTATGGTATTATTCCACAGAACATGAAGGTTATCGGTCTAGCGAAGGATGAGGCGAATGGATTGCCGATTGTGGATTTTGTAGGTGTACGCTCAAAAATGTAAGGGTGTCCCACATTGGACGGTGCCACCCAGAGGCGGGCTAAGGGTGTGTGTCGTATGGCATCGAGAGCCCTCTCTATCGAAGACTATTTGCGGTGCCTGTGGAGTGGTGCTGCTCTGCAACCACCACGTATGGTGCGGCAGATCAGTAATCGATCGAGAGGACACGAGGTGTACACTGTGCTGCAGTCTAAAACGGTATGTCGCCTCATGACGATAAAAGGGTCATTTGTGATGTCAGGATTGAAACTCTCCCATACTCACACTACTCACTTGTGGCGAGAGAAAGTGTGGGGACTCTCATTGAGTGATAGTGAGAGAGAATGAGAGAGAGAGAGAGAGAGAGAGAGTGTGTGTTTCTGCGGAGCAGTAGTATGACCCTTTTATCATAGTGTATGTAATGGCTCTGAGCACTGTGGGACTTAACATCTGAGGTCATCAGTCCCCTAGAACTTAGAACTACTTAAACCTAACTAACCTAAGGACGTTACACACATCCATGCCCGCGGCAGGATTCGAACCTGCGACCGTAGCGGTCGCGCGGTTCCAGACTGAAGCGCCCAGAACCGCTCGGAACTGTACAGAGAGCGATATCCTGACAAGAACCCACCTTCCCGATGGATGATTTCTCGTCTTGTTGCGACGCTTCAGGAATCGGGAAGTTTCAACCCACGACAACGCAATCGTCGTAGCACTCACTCAGACGAAGCTGCCGAAGTTACTGTTTTCGCTTCCGTTGCTATGAATCCACATGTGAGCACACGACAGCTTCAACACGAGATTGTCATTCCTAAGACCAGTGTACATCGTATTCTTACACGTCAGCGGTTCCATCCTTACCATGTATACCTACATCAAGAATTACTTGGGAATGATTCCCAGAATCTTGTAAATTTTTGTCAGTGGGCACAGCAGCAAATCCTCGCCAACCCGAACTTCTTCCCCAATGTTCTATTTAACGGTGAATGTTACTTCTCAAACAAAGGACAGGTAAATACAAGGAACATGCATTATTGGTCCAGCGACAACCCACGATGGCTTAAACAGGTGGAACATCAGCGTTAATGGAGAGTTAACGTCTGGTGTGGGATGCTTGGTGCTACAATTATTGGCCCTTTTTGTACTATGTTTGGTTCGACTATACTGTGCTATTATCCGCGGTAGGATATCCGTCCACTTGTATGACTCACGAAGGTTAAATCGCTTCCACATGTGAGCTTTCACTGTTCTGTTCAGACGCCTCAGAGTACTCGCTTTCAGGTGGGTAAACGTTGAGTAGTGGTGTATTCCGTACCACTCCATCTGGAAATGTTCATTGTAAAACTCTCCACCATGATCGGTTTGGCGGTTGTCTGGACATCGATTCGTTCCTGTTTATAGCAAACGTTCGAACACTGCAGCAAAATCTCTCCCTGTCTTTGTTTTCACAGGTAATGCCCATGCGAATTATAGTATGTATCAGTGACCATTAAAATATACTTGAAACATTTATTCTCACGGTTGTACAGACCCATATCCACAAGATCCGCCTGCCATAAGTCATCCAGTCCTTTAATCATCACATGTCTGCGAGGGTATGTTCTGCATGCTGGTTTTTTTAGCTCCTGAACTACCGTTTCCAGACTTGCTATTATTATTCGATTGGCCACAGTGTAGAATATACTGATGCATGCACTTACTTTGTATGATTATATATGGAGGAACTCCTGGAAGTTCCGACTGTACCTACCATCATTCAGCTTTCGAATTTTATCAATAACGAGAAACACATACTGTGAGTGATTCCATAAATCTCCACATATCTTTAAAAATTCATTGTACGACATGTCAGTCCGTACAAGAGCCTGGTAAATGTGTTTTAAATTGAGATCGCCTTGTTTGAATGCTATAATGAGGTTGGCATTATCCCTGACCAACTGTTTTGGGATCCTGGAATATGTTTGACTCAGATAAAATACGTCAACACCCATATGACAACCAAAGCAGAAATATCTACAGATCTGGTCCTGGTTTTCAACAGCTATATCGTGAAATATGAAGACCGTGTTTGGCTTTACTTCTTCAGGTGGAGGAATATCTCTGCTTTCACTGAATGCCCTGTACGTTACACCATCTATGCCATCTAATATTCTCTGCAGTAACTGATAGTTGGGTAGGATAGTGTTTTGGAGAATATGTAGACATGCTCGAAGCAAAATCCATCAATGTCTGTTAGCAGAGCTATGAGAAGATTTGTCTTGCCACAGTTAGAGGGACCTACAATTATAGCTCATATGCTATTGGGAAGGGGCACTCCATTCTTCTTAGTCTGGTTCTCTGGATTTTCATCGTCTTAGGACCAGTCACCTACAACAAAGTCCTTGTGGTGAGGGTGCTCCACCCAGTTTGCCATGATACCTACTGTGTTAGTTCCTGGCGTGCAATAGGCTTTTATATTTTAAAAAATGTGTGTAATCACATGTGCCATTATGTGCAGGGTTATTTTGTCTAGAGAAATAACACAAAAACAAATTTGAGGCGATAAATATATTTGTTTATTCACCATTGACAATTATACATATCTTTATCACCATAAAAAAATCACTTGCTTCTTTTTTATTTTTAATCAGTGCAGCAGCAGTGAGGTATTTAGAAAACAGCTGCTTCTTATATTTCTCAAATTCTGCATGTACATCCCACAATGTGCATTGCAATATTCTAGTATTCCATCAATAAATTTAATTTCAATATTTTCCACACCTATTCAACGAATAGCGCGAGACTTCGGTACTGCACTTGTACAGGTACTAAAACATTGATCTATATTTCTATGTGAATGCTACATCTGCGAAGACAGTTCATGATATCATTGTATACAGCTTGAACATAAGGGAGCCATCTATTTAGACTTTCCATCGCAGTAGTTATCTCTGAGTGCATATTGAACAAGTTATCAACTGTTGAGTACTGCATGTAAATACTCTGTCTATCGGCACTTTTAACTCTTTGTGTAGCATCATCATACATTGATAATATACCTCCACAGTAGATGGTAGGATTAGGCCAGAACATATTCCATGGTCATATGCCTCTTGATGTAAGCTTTTGTGCGACAGAGTTTATCCCATTCATTGTCTGAAAAACGCACTTTAATAATTTTTGACACATTTTCGAGCACTAACACAGTTGACAAGCTACCATCTTGTGAAACTTCAATTCCTAGATGAAGACATTTTGAACCACTAGTTGTTAAGGTATAGCATGAGGTGAATAGTAAAGATGGCGGTGCACTGGAGGTGGGTAGCTTCACATCCACAACATCCACACCAGTGCAGTTAGCCATCTGTTCTTGCACTGATGCTGGAATGTCTCTTGCGCTTGACTCAATGGACGGTACATACAATGGAGCCCAGTACGATATTGCATCCTCTACAATATCGAGTGGCACAGACAATAGAGAATCATTATCCTGATCCAGCATCCAGAGAAGCTGCGTTAGAGGAACTGCCAATACCCAGGGTGCAGGCCCTTGTGGGTTGGAACCTGCTGACCTTGACAGGCTGGAGCTTGCCACCACTGTGTGTGCAGGACCCGATGGGATGGAACTTGCCAGTCCCGGCAGGTTGGATCTTGCTGGCGCCATGGGTGTGGTCCTCGACGGTGTGGAACTTGCTGGTGCTGACACGTGGGATCTTGCCGACATGTATGCTGATCCCGACTAACTGGAGGGGGACTCTATAGATACATCTGGTGGAAAGAGAGGAATAATCGTCAGCATAATATGTTGCTTCTACAGAAATAATCATAATAATAACAGAGCAAAGTAGATACTTATTTTTCTGCTGCTTCCTCCTCCTGTTCTGCTGGGCTGACTGGCACTTCATCGCCCTGGCTGGCTGACTGACGGCTGCAGATTTTGAGCAGCTGCTGGGCTCTACTTATATACACCATGCCTACGTTATCATGATGGCGTGATCCTATTGGCTGAACTGCACAACCATGTGACCTATTGCGACGCCCTCTAGTGTTGAACTCGCGAACTAGCTCAGTTCTTTGGTCTGCTGGATCGGCGGCAGTTGTCTGTTGTGGGGTGGGAAATAACATGTAGTTTTTAGAAATGACATGCAGTTACAGCAGAGACAGATGTTTCCATGTGTTGTGTAATGCATCTTTAATGCATATTGATGCAAATCATTTATTTGTAGGACCGTATTCTTCCTCTTCATATGTTCAAGCATCAATGCTCGCCTCCATTCTACATTTAGGAGGCTGTGTGTGCAGTCCTCAGCTGTATGTTTACAGGCAACATGGCTGTTAAACTCATCTCGGTCAGATACCAATAGCTCTTCGACAGAACTCATTCTGCACAACCATGAGGATGGGGATGAGCAGTTACTCTTCAATGGTTATATCACATATATGAATATGCTACCACTGAAGCGAATTGACATCAACTCCCTGCCACTTCCATTTTGGGAGAGTAAATGCTTCATGTTGAATATCTCGACAGTTTGCGTATTTCCATGAGCATGTATTGGTTACGACATGCATCTTAACTCCATCTATCTGCATTGTCGCAATTTGCTGAACTGAATTCTTCTGCATCTTTCTCCTACACTCTTCCACTATCATACTCTTCCATACCTCATGCAGTGAAATGTGGCTACAGTCCTCATTCAAATGTGTACATCTAATGCAGCTATTGAAAGCTGCTCTATCCTTCACATTCGTCTCGATGGTCGAACACATCACGATGGTTCCACAACAACAGCTCAGCAAAGACTGAACGTGTGCCACCAATTCTGGTCGTGTGAGTGGGAAAAAAAATTCAAAAATTACCTCAAAAATTCGAAATTCCAGTCCATTTTCCAAGAGGATGACGCACCATCATGCAAAAAGTCGGGAAGAGTGATCCGTAGAAGCACATAATTCAATTTACAGCCAAAATTCTAACTTCCTGCCAGGGGGGTGTGGCACTTTCCCGCTAAAGGCCGCCTTCTTGGATAACGGTACTAGTGTCATTAGCTGATGTCACGGCTGTCATTTTGTATAACAGTACTTACGTCATCAGCTGACGTCACAGCCGCCATCTGGGATAATGGTACTCGCGTCATCTGCTGACGTCACAGTTGCCATCTTGGATGATGTCAGAGTGGGTCCATAAGAACCTTGTTCCACTACTCTGGTGAGGTATAGTAATGTCAGCATCACGGCAAACCGATTGCTTATAGCATATCTCAAGTCACCCGTTGGCTTAATTAGGTCCGTGCAAGTACTACTGTGTTTATGGAAACAGATAGTTGTCAGACAAAACTGAGTGAAATTAATTATTCAGTCAATTTATTGTTTTCATTATATTCCTGGACTATGAACACTGTGGGTAAAATTCTGACTTGCCCATCCATGATCACAAGGCGGCTGTGGATTTTCCTTCCTAACGACGAGTGGGACTGTTATTCGATTCTGTTGAGTGGGATATGTCCAATTTACAAGGGAAAAATTAACTATGTGTCTAAAAAATTCTCGCCACAACATTCTTCATATGGTTATACAGGTACCATCGTTAACTATAAGTTCATACACTACGATAATGATGGAAGCTGAAGAAATGAATTAAAATTTGTGCTATGGCTGGGACTCAAACTGAGCCTAATTAATTCCAAGGAAGGTATGCTAGCCATTACATTACCACATCATTATAGCTTCTCTAGCTGAACAGATTTCCATAGTCAATGCACTCCCTAGCACAAACTTCAGTTCATATCTGCAGCTTATTTTCCCCTTCTTAGATCGTTTCTATAGCTGCGGTCATACGGTATTGGAATAGCACCCTAGCATTGGATGTAATGGGGAAATCCTGCCTGTACCTCAGGCGTAGGTGATCTGTAGATCTGTTCTCATTATTTCTTTTCTTGTTTTGTTTATTTTAGTGTGTATTTGGTGAAAATTATCTGTGTTAAGTGTGTGGATCAAGGGCTGCGATTGGCGATAGCTCATTTCGCATCCCTTACATAAATAATAGAGAAAGGGCGTGAAATATGAAAAAATCTATACATTTTAAAAATATGCTAAAAATCAGCCCCCTGTCAAGCTACCTTCTCGCCAGGTAAACGCTTGATCTTGGTTAGAGATGTCGACGCCATGTCGTCGCACAAAACTGCTGAGGGCACCAAACAGCCAATCGTGTTTATTCCGAAGACTCCTGCCTCCTTTGCTGATTCGAAAAAAAATTGGTCTGCGCGTCTGACTGCCATGCAGCGGGCACGGGTTTGATTCCCAGCCTGGTTGGAGATTTTTCTCCGCTCGGCCACTGGATATTATGTTGTCCTCATCATCATTTCATCAATCATCGACTCGCAAGTCGTCCAGTGTGTCAACTGATAGGACCGGCAACTCGGATCCCAAGTTTCCCAGGTGGGGACTCCTAGCCATCAATGCCATACGATCACTTCATTTCATTAGTTACTTTTTAATGTTCTCCATTATTTTTCTGTTGAGCTAATTTTGTTAAAATTAAAGAACAACTAGATGCTGAGGTCATTTGATGATTTGGTTGCTGTAATCATTTTCGCCAGCCTAAATAATCATCACATATGACACAGACTGACTTTTCTTACATTTCACACGTAACGTATAGAATTTAAGAAACTCCAGTCAAGGTCCGCAGTCACATTCTGGTCATGATTCACACAGCCACTGAAGATACACTCCAGTCTCATGCGATGTTATTAACATATAACATACGTGGACAAATTGCTTTTCTGTCTGTCATTGTCATGGCAGTCATTAGTTGTGAACATTGCTTCAAGGCTGCAGTGTCGAACAGTCAACGGTTATTGTAACGTGATTTCCTTGATACTAATTCCTGGTAGTGTTTCTATTTGTGGTTTTACACTACAGATGCTAGGAAGAAATAATGAACTGGTAAATTGTTTCTTACAACATACTGGAAATGCCTTACTATGGACCAAGAAACCTCAAGCGTGCCTTACACAATTTTGTTTAAAGTGCTGTAGGTTATGGGCTAGTTATGTATAAACAGTTTAAAGAGATCCGAAATCTTGTTTAGAGAACTCACTTTTTACGCAATACGTTAACATCTCAGAAGTCCATTAGTCACAGCCAAGTCCACACAGTTGGAATTATGTTGCAGATACTCATTCACGTCTTGAAAACCTTCAAACGAATGTTCACCAACAGACCTCCTAAACAGTCAGTTTAAAGAAACATAAATATTCGGCTGCTGGAGAAGTGGCGGACCGTTATCAACTCTGAGTTCAAAGCGCATGATTAAACAAATAGCAAAGCTATACAGATAAGTAACGGTAACGTCTGCGTGAGAAAACGCTTCCCTGAGGCAACGCTACTGCACGTAGGAGACGTTGCGATGCGAGGGTAGTCGGCTAAGGGGAACCAGTCGAGAGAGAAATCTGGCAATGGAGTAAAAAATGTGACGACGACAGAGGATGACACTCCCCTCGTAGTCGCGCCTCGGAAGGCGCCTGCAGCTCCTGCTCGCTTGTTAGCGACACACAGGGACCCGGTTCTACATTTGTCACTGTCCGCTTTCACGATTCGGCGACGTCTGCTACTCAGGTGACAGGGTGCAAGAACTTACTCTGCCCCGAAATTTCTCCTTCCTGAATTACCAACGACTCATACAATGCCGCACGAAGAAAAAAGAACACTGCATGTTCGACACAAAACTTCAATCAATCAGAAATTTCGAAAAGTATGTCTGTGTCAGTTCTACGTGACTGTAATGCGTTGCAGTGTTTTTATACATGGTACAAACAAACAACTAAAGACCCTATATTTAAAGTACTTTACAGACTACGTGGCGTGAATTCATCCTCAGTGATGATACTTTTCTTTATAATCCTTGATGTTAACACATTACAACGTTTCTTGATATGGTATTTAACAGCTCTCCCAAACCTGTTGTTTTACCAGTACTCTCGTTGTACATTCCATCTGTTATTTTCTTACTTACGACATCTAATACTGCATACTACCACACCCTCTAAACATTTATTGACTAAACTCTCCGTCCGACCGACCGCCGTGTCATCCTCAGCGAACAGGCGTCACTGGATGTGAAGAGGAGGGACATGCGGTCAGCACACCCCTCTCCTGGCCGTTGTCAGTTTTTACTTCTCAATGGTGTAGCTCCTCAATTGTCCTCACAAGCGCTGAGTGCACCCCACTTACCAACAGCGCTCGGCAGGCCCGAATGGAGACCCATGCAAGTGTTAGAGAAATCCGACAACGCTTAACTTCGGTGATGTGACCGGAACGGATGTTACCAGTGCGGCAAGGCTGTTGGCAAACTTTTATTAATTCAATACGTAATTTTTTTTGCGTATTACCAAGCAGATTTATACATGCAGTAGGCCTGAGGACTGTACTGTTACGATGAAGTGTAATCTTCTTGTGCAAAATATGCAAAAAGGCTGGAATGTGTTCGAATTCTCGCCTTGTACGTAGATAATGTATATGTTAAAGTTTTACAAAAGGAGTGATGTCTATATTTTGTGTATGACTGAAGTTCTGAAGCATCATCCAGTTGAGACGCAAAAGTGGAGAGGTAGATGTAGAGAAAGAGAGAGAAGAGAGAGATAGAGACAATCAAATTGTTTTGACTCTGTTGCCGGTTTCATTCAGATACCAATGAGCATCGTGTTAGACGTGAGGATGTTTCTTACGTCAGTAACGAAAGGAAGTGTAGTACATAAAAGTGGATCACAATTTGACGTTCTCTTACGAGATTGGTACACGTACTGGCTGCATGCTGCTTACATCGTTTTCTTATTCAGATATTTTGATATCTGTAGTTTCACAATGCCGGTTCAAGAACATGCAGGTGCTTGTCAGTGGGCTTCAGTTTTCCCCTCGACAAATCTCTCTGCACAGCACTCAAACTAAGCAAACTCACTCACCTCGGGTTTCACACAGTTTGTTTTACATCACACACATTTCCGAGTACAAATATTACTTTCTTCTCGGTGGCTCAGTCGTTAAGTGCCAGATTGCAAATCCAAACATTTGGCGTTCGAGTCCTGCTCAGCAATACGGTTTTTTCCTAGCACTTACCACCTCTTTGAACTCTGGCAGTGTTTGTTACTGTGAAAAATGCCTCAGTCATTTTATCTTGAAACTCTTCCATTGATCTGTGTTTGTACAAAAACAACAACATGGGATTTTAGGTCCGCCTTGATGCAAAACACTTTTGTTTTTTAATTATATATTCCCAATCTAGTATCTGCAACAATATCGCCACCATCAGTGGGTTCTTTAATTCTAAAACATGCAAAAAATAGTATTCTTATAAACATTGTAAAAGGTTAATACATGTGTACTGTTTGGGTCCTGATATTGTATTCTGTGAACAGATTCATAATACCTTATTTGCTTTACGTCACAGCGTGGTTTTTATGTTTGTTGCCCCTCTTTCTGGCATATTTTTTGTGTTCTTGTTCCCTTTCTTCGGCACATAGCATGTCATTTGCAACTGTATGAGTGACTGTAAATAAATACGAAAAAGTGAACTGATGTATGTCAGCGTTATACTATTGGGATTGCGCCAGCCTTGTGGATACAGCTTTGGTGAGTACTACGCTGCTACGTAGTTTGTCATGTGCTCACATTTGAAGGACGTCTTTCAGCTGCTTTTGAACACACAAAAATAACAATTTTGCAACATGTACTTAATCCGAAACATTGCGCCATCTCGCTGTGCACATGTGTCGCGAGAAAGTGTCGCATTACCTAAGAGGGGTTGCGCAACAGTAAGCACACTAGACTCGCATTCGGTAGGACAGCGGTTCAAACCCGCATCCGTCCATCGTAATTCAGGTTTTCCGTGATTCCCCTAAATCGCTGAAGGTAGATGCAGGGCTGATTCTTTTGAAAGAGCACGGCCGCTTTCCTAACCTAAACCGTGTTGTGCTCCTTCTCTAACGACCTCGTTGTCGACGGGACGTTAAACACTGATGTCCACCTCCTCCTCCGTGTCGCATAGTGTGGAAAGGTTTTGAAAATTTTAGCGCAAGTTCTGATGACTTCTGTACATTATCTATGTCTCTGTGAGTGATGGCGGAGTAGTTTTGTGTGTGTGTTTGTGTGTGTGTGTGTGTGTGTGTGTGTGTGTGTGTGTGAGAGAGAGAGAGAGAGAGAGAGAGAGAGAGAGAGATAGATAGAGAGATTTCTTACAGCGATAAAGAGTGCGTTGTTGCAAAGTATTATGTTTTCGTGTTTTACAGTTTTCCCTTGCACTATCGCCTTTTGTATGTAACAATTTTCTTCTTCTGCTAGTTTTCGATATGCACTGTTGCTGTGTTTCCTAATGTGTAGATAAGTTTCTATATCAGCAGTGGGGCTGTGGTTTTTATACAGTAGGTGTTCTGCAGAAGTGGAAAGTGTGATGTCACATTGCACCTATAATTAAAAAACATATTGAAAAGGCAAGGGATCCCAGTAATATTCAGAACAAACAACACAGTTCAACAAAGACCAACATCAGAGAACAGAACCTCAGACAAATTCAGCAGTGCTGGAATATACCGACTCCCATGTACGAGTAACGCTTGTCAGGCCCAAAACATAGGAAAACAAGTGGAAACTTCCGAACAAGGTACACAGAGAACATGAGAACTCTGAAGAATAGCAGCATACATTCCACTTTGGAAGAACACCTAATGAATAAAAACCATAACCCCACTAATATCGAAACTGATATCAGTGGCGGCTCGTGAGTAAACGTTCTAGGTCCAGAATGAGACTTTCACTCTACAGCGGAGTGTGCGCTGATATGAAACGTCCTGGCAGATTAAAAACTGTGTGCCGGACCGAGACTTGAACTCGGGATCTTTGCCTTTCGCGGGCAAGTGCTTTACCAACTGAGCTACCCAAGCACGACTCAGGCCACGTCCTCACAGTTGGTAGAGCACTTGCCCTCGAAAGGCAAATGTCCCGAGTTCGTGTCTCGGTCTGGCACACAGTTTTAATCTGCCAGGAAGTTTCAAACGTTCTGGGTGTTCACAATTTCAAATAAATTTGAGAATGTGATATTAATAGCATCTGCTGCATCACAGTTACGTTTATCAACAAGGTTATACAATTGCACCCACTGCCAATAATAATAATAATACGCATAACTTTTCTGACAAAAGAAAGAATTTTTTGTGGAATTTTGTCGATTTGCACATAATTTAGTAAACTTGAGGGCAAGAGCGATATAATGTGCAAGCTTTTGCAACTCTCCGTTTCGCATTGTTGTGGAAGTGGGAGTTTTCATGCTTTTCCATTTTTTCAGGCAAATGCACAAGGTCTATAACAGATGCATTAGTCCACGAATTTACTTTCGGGCTGAAAATCAGATATTCTTACGTTGCACCCAGACAACAAGTTATGCTATTTGAACAATTCCCTTAAGTGCCGCATCTTTCAGATTGCAGCATCTATGTCACGTAGTAACGCTTATTTGATTTCGTCACTCTCTCAATCAATGAGTAATGAGATTTTCACTCTGCAGTGGAGTGTGCGTTGATATGAAACTTCCTGGCAGATTAAAACTGTGTGCGTGACCTAGACTTGGACTCGGGCCCTATGTCTTTCGCGGGTAAGTGCTCTACCGACTTTTTTGTTTTCTATTTTTTGTTGTTATGTTTTTATTTATAATTCGTTTATATATTTTTTAACTTCTTTCCGGAGTGTCCACAGCAGTCAGACGGTGGGATGTCCAGGTCGTCTTCTCTTTCAGCGAGGGTGAAACACCCTATAATCACCATTGATGACTCTCATTAGTCCATCAAGTGCTATATCTCAATCTCTTCTCACACCCGGTACACCCCAATGGTCTGGAGGGGGCGTAGACAACGACCCCAGGTAATTCACAAGGAACGAAGCATATGACGCTTTGCGCCGTTAAACTGTGTAGTTGCTCGTTGAATAATGCCACAAATCTAACAACCCTGCAACGCTCTCACTAAAAAAGTATGGCACTGACACCCTTAACCCACACCGTGGCGTTACGACGAGTAGCAGGGTAGTGACGTCGGGATGGATCAGTTCGGTGGGCTCTATGGACTGAGGCGTCCGTCGCAGCAACAGTGTCAACATGCGCCGTGTGAGGAGCCAGCAGTCGGCAGCTGTACCACAAACGAAACGGTGGGTGTCGGTGTCGAAAGCGCCGCATCTAGGGCAGAGAGGATCCTTGGCAAGATATATAATATATAAACGTTGTCGGGTGGGGAATTTTTCATTCATTATCACATACCACAGCGCCCTGACCCAGGTGGGAAGGAAAGGCGAGTGTATGTTACCCCACACTCGCCTCCAGCTAACCGCCGGATGTCGACGTTCAACCACATTGGCAGTCAGTGTCCGTTGAAAGTAGCGGTAGAAGTCCTTGGTTCTAGGATCCCGCGTGGTCGGTAAGACATCCTACAAATAACTCATGTCGACCAGAAAGGTGCGAATGTGACGCAGTGCTGGCGTGATATGTCCAACAGGAATCGGCGGCCGGAGGGACTGAGGCACCACCTCCTGAATCCAGCGAGGGTCCGATGTACGTAGGCAATGCATCGCGCGCCCTGTTGTGTACGTTTATCATGTGTGGGCAACGCTAGCGGCTCGTAACGGTTCTTGAACACCTCACACTACCTAAGGCTTCCTGAAACTTGGCAGCTACCGTAGCGGCCATTGGGAAAACGTGAGCAATGATTAAGTTTCGGAACGAGGTGGACGTTGAAAAATGTACCTGCATGAGGCCGGCCGTAGTGTCCGTGCGGTTCTAGGCGCTACAGTCTGGAGCCGAGCGACCGCTACGGTCGCAGGTTCGAATCCGGTCTCGGGCATGGATGTGTGTGATGTCCTTAGGTTAGTTAGGTTTAATTACTTCTAAGTTCTAGGCGACTGATGACCTCAGAATTTAAGTCGCATAGTGCTCAGAGCCATTTGAAGCATTTTTTACCTGCATGATCAAGTCAAGTGTTCGAAAGTTATGGAGACGAACTTGCTTACGGATCACATCAAGTAGCCCGCTATAAGTATCTGCTGCTGTACGCTGCACGTTCCCATGGGAGGTCACTCCAATACATTTCAACGCCGGGACCTTGGTAATGGGTGTACTGATATTCAATCCTCTCCCGACATCGCGGCTTTCGCAGGCTGATACGGCTCCCAGTCACCTCGCCGTATCGCTGAAGCCACGCGATCACTGTACATGTATGTCCTGCCGACCTTGCCAAGAAAACCATATCGTCCACATAGGCAAAACATTTAAAATGCACTTTGTGGAGGCGAATGCCCTCCAAACGCTGTCTTAAACAAGGAAGTGAGGCGTGTAACGCCCCAACGACCACCTTAAAGTCAATTAAGAAAGAACATGAAGTAGGGAAAGTTATCGACGCCTCAACGAGAAGACGAAGCTAGACGGATCGTTGCAAGGACGAAGTGCTAGTTGTGAGCAACAACTACATATTGTTTGTTTACAGGACTTAACTGGACTTAACGACGCCGGACATCACACCGTCCGACGTTTCTTCTCAACGACAACTGCAGAGACGATGTGTGGGGCTGACTCCTCCACAACGCAGACAACGCTCCACGACATCGAGTGAGCTACAAGCAGAACAACAGTCAACAGTGACCACACCCACGCCACGACAATTCATCACGACAGAGAAAAGTAAGCAATCCACAAAATAAGTGATCATTTGAGTATGTTAGAATAGATTTTGTACTGTAGTGCTAATTGAGATTTCATTGTGGTTGTGTTCAGTAGTTATCATGATGCCTAAAAGAAGTTTAAAACTGCGTAGTGATGTAGATAAGAGAAATCCTGAATCAGAAGAGGGCCGGCCGGTGTGGCCGTGCGGTTAAAGGCGCTTCAGTCTGGAACCGCGTGACCGCTACGGTCGCAGGTTCGAATCCTGCCTCGGGCATGGATGTGTGTGATGTCCTTAGGCTAGTTAGGTTTAATTAGTTCTAAGTTCTAGGCGACTGATGACCTCAGAAGTTAAGTCGCATAGTGCTCAGAGCCATTTGAATAAGAAGAGGAGATTAGTGATCGGCCAGAACAGGAAGAAAGTAATAGGAATATTGTCAATGTAGGAGGTGACACGTTTACTGAACAAGAGATGGAAGCGATACCAAGTGTATCGGGGATTAGAACAAGGGATAAAGCCGTAGAATTACCAGACAATAATTCTGATGTTAGAGAAGGTACCTATCGAGAATGTAGAATGAATGTCGCACCGAATATCTCTGGAGGTGTAGACATACTTAGTACTATGTTATCAAAATTAAATATGATGAGTGAGCAATTTTCAGAACAGCAGGCATTTTTCAATAATAAATTTTCTGAAGTACTCGAACAGCAAGCTATTAAATTCTCAGTACAGCAAGCATCGTTTAATGGTAAATTTTTCGAATTAGCCGAACAACAGGCAATATTACAGGCAACCGTAAATAGTAAAATTTTAGAAGTAGAGAGTCGGGTAGAGGATGTTGACGATAGATTTGACGATCAAAAAATTAAAGTAGATAACAAATTTGAAGACGTTGAATCCAGGTTAACCAAACAAGAAAAACAGGATGTTAAAATTATCGATTGTGTCGATAAATTGCATGAAAATCTGAGTAATCTCTCGGAACAGTGCGATGTGGTATCCATCCATAAGGGTTAATTCATTAACAGATAATTAGAGTAATATCGCGGACCACCTGAATGAAATTGAACAAAAGACGGTTAAAAGGATCGATAATTATTTAATCGGTCAAGGTAAATAATTTGAAGAATTAACATATAAGTTTATTGATGAATTTAATCAAATTAAAAATCAAGTTGGTCGTGATTGTCATGTACAGCTCTCTCCAGTATCAGAGCGACGATTTTATAATAACGCAAAACCAGAAAATGAACATATAGGTAGTCAAAGGAAATCCAACTGCGAGACAAAGCGTCCGTATACGCAGTCTAACACCTTTACTAGTGATCCGTGGGAATTAAACTCACATTGGGAGGTAGAGGATGACCTGTATGTCCAACGTAGTTGTGTTTCTTCTTTAAAGGTGGAACACAGCATATTAAAGAGTAGGCAGTTTCCTACATTCTCTAGTGATAAAAATAAAATTACTCCTAAAGTGTTCATAAATTCATTTAAGAGAATATTTCCGCGCAGCTGGTCCGAATTTGATAAGATCCAATTTATCGTGTCTAAGATAACAGGAGAAGCTGCACTATGGGCCGCGGAAATTAGCGAAACGTGTAACACGTGTTCAGAATTTGAAAGGCTTTTCTTGGCGAAATATTGGTCCTTGAGTCGTCAAGAACGTTTACGCAAAGAAGTTTACCAACCCGAATTTTATAACCCTAGAAAAGAAACATTAATGCATTATTTTGAACGCTACATAAATAAAACTAGGTACTGGACAGAACCTATTTCAAGTAGAGAGGTAATTCGTATATTGAAGAGCAGGCTTCCTTTCAATATAAGGGAAAAACTTATTCATGCACCGGATTATGACGTACAACAGTTCTTAGCAGTAATTGACTCGATAGATATGTTAATGGAAGACGCCAGACAATGGCACAACAACCATAGTAATTATAATAGTGGGAATAATGGTAATAACAACCACTGGAACCAAAATAGGTCTAATAATAATAATAGTTTTAATAACTGTGACCACAACTTCAAAAACGGTAATGAACCAAACGATCGTAGGCAAAAAGAAAATCAAAATTGGAATGGAAATTATAATCTTCCTAAAGGTGCTTTTACACCAAACAATAACCAAGGGCAAGGACAAAATAGTTTTCAACGAGTAAATCTAGTAACCATGAAAAGAAAGTATGGAGGGCGGCAATCGCCAAACCACCAATGTTGTGGCGATGGCCGACAAAACAACTGTGCTCCGATGGAGCCTTCGAGTAAATCTAGATGGGGAACGTGTCAAATGACTAATGTATATTGGAATAATCCTAATGCTGCCAGTAGTCCATGTAATGCTAATCGACCTATACCATTACCTGATAACAGGAATGTGAGAGGACATGACGTGTACCAACAAAATGGGAATGAAGTGCATTTAGTTGAGATACGCGAACCACCGAGGAACCAACTGACGGGCGGTCAAACGAAAGACAGTCATTTTAGGCCTTCCTCGGATGGCTGGTTATGAGGAGGGAGGCAAACTTCACGGATTAATCAATGTCCTTAATTATAATAACGGCTCTGACATCAGAGACGAATTAATGAAGGAACCAAGGGCTGAAGTCACCAAAGAGGATTTTACGTTACAGGCGGTAGTGGATGCTAAGATTAATAGTATTCCTATAAGTATTCTGATTGACACAGGTGCAACGGTCAGCGTAATGACGAGTAATTGTTTAAGTATGGTTAGTAGACAACAGAAGCTACTCACTTTACCAGTGTCGGGATGTACCGTTTCGGGGGCTTTTAGCGGTAAAGGGCAAAAGATAATTAAACAAGTGCGGGTAGCAGTAGAACTACAAGAAGCAAATTTGGAATGTAATTTCTTGATAGTGTCTAAAATGACTACACCGTGCATCTGGGAAATGGATTTTTTCTGTGAATATGGTGCAATCCTAGACATTAAGGAAGGTGTTTGTACCCTAACTGTTAACGACAAGCCATTAAGAATAATGTTAAGAAAGAAGAGAATAATTTTAGGAAAATATTGTCAACATTTGGTTGTAAATTATGTTCCAAGGAATATTGTGCATTACGTAGGTGATGACCGTGACAAATTAACCGATGTTGACACTGAGCCGGCCGAAGTGTCCGAGCGGTTCTAGGCGCTTCAGTCTGGAACCGCGCGACCACTACGGTCGCAGGTTCGAATCCGGCCTCTGGCATGGATGTGTGCGATGTCCTTAGGTTACTTAGGTTTAAGTAGTTCTAAGTTCTAGCGGACTGATGACGTCAGCTGTTGAGTCCCGTAGTGCTCAGAGCCATTTGAACCATTTTGTTGACACTGAGATGTTAAGCATCGATGGAAAGGTTAGGGATTCGGAATACTTGTCAATTCAACAGCAGATACAGTTAAGTGAAGTGTTAAGATCGCATTTGCCTGTATTTAATAAGAAGCCAGGCATAATTAAGAACTTCGAATATCACATTGAGACCTATCCCCATAATACGTTTGGTAAGACGACATACTCGGTACCTTGGTCAAAAAGGGAAGCAGTGACAAAGGAAATCAAGAAGATGTTTGACTGGGGTATTATAGAAACTTCAGATTCCGATTACTACAGCCTTCTTTTAGCTATAACTAAACCAAATGGAGAAATACGTTTAGTTTTAGATGCGAGAGATATTAATAAAATAATTAAACCAGTAAGGACTCGTCCCGAAAACCTTGAAGAACTCATACAAAAATTCCATGGAGTGAAGTTTTTGACCTTGACCTCAAAAGTTCATGTTGGTAAACAAAGATCTCTAAAGAATCAATAAAATATACCGCTTTTATCTATTTAGGTAGAAGCTATCAATTTAAGGTAATGCCGTTTGGGTTAAACACCAGCGGTGGTGTATTTATATCAGCTCTAGACAAGGTGCTCGGTCCAGATCTGTTGGAACGAGTTACGGTGCATGTAGATGATTTATTAATTGCCACAGAAACCTGGGCAGAACACCTTGAATTATTAAATTGTGTATTTGTAAAATTCTTGGAGTATGGAGTGACCATTAATTTGGCTAAATCAAAATTCGGCAGAAATCAAATTAAATTTATTGGTCATATAGTTACACCACAGGGAATAGTACCAAACCCTAAGAAGTTAGACGCAATTAAAAATTGCCCGTATCCTAACAATAGGAAGCAACTAAAATCATTCTTAGGATTAACGTCATTTTTCAGGAAATTTATCTCGCATCAGTTGTTAAATAAAGAATGCTTGTTACAATTGTTGAGGAAAAATACACCATGGCATTGAACTGATGCTTGTAGTCAAGCTTTTGATGAAATACGTAGCGCTCTAGTTAATGCTCCGCTGCTGCATCATCCGCGAATGAGAGGATTTTTTCATCGCGACTGATGCATCAGAGACGGGATTGGGGCTACGTCATTTCAGACGGATGACGAAACTAATGTAGATACTATTAAAATAATTGCCTTTGCTAGTAGAACACTCTCCAGTTGTGAACGTTCATACTGTACCACCGAACTAGAAATATTAGCGATAATATGGGCGCTGAAGAAATTCCGATACTTCGTGTATGGTAGGAAAATAGTCATATATTGTGACAACAAAGCGGTCACCTTTCTTATGTCTAGTAGAATGTTACATGGACGACTTACACGATGGGCATTAATGTTACAAGAATACAACATGACAGTTAAGCACGTCAAGGGTCGTGACAACGTCGTGGCAGACGCGTTGTCACGGCTACCAACAACTAAGTCTAGTGAAATCGAAGAAGAACGAATCGTAGATTTTAAGGTAATGATACTTGAAACTGTCCCATATACGAAGGAAGTGAGTGAGATGTGTTCAGAGCTTGAACAGATACAAAGAATAGATTGTAGATGGAAGAAAATTATAAGTAATTCAAGTACCGGCACGGGTGATACAATTAAGACTCACTATAGAATAAAAGAAGGTGCGTTGTTTTATCGAAAGGGTGAGAGAGAGAGAGATGAAGGATCTGTATTCCTGATGAGTATGTTGAGCATATTTTATGGTTTACCCATGTTCGTTAGGGTCATTTTGGAGCGCAGAAATGGGTTATGAAGTTACAGGAATTATGTTTCTATCCAAATCTGTTAAAGAGAGCTCGAAAGGTGTTGAAAAGATGTAAGATCTGTCAAAGAGCGAAACCAGTTAATTATGGCATCAAAGGTGTTTTCATCCCATAGTACCTAAGGAACCACTGAGTGTAGTATCATGCGATACATGTGGACCCTTTCCAACACGCAAGGGTAATTTTAAGTATATCTTTGCCATGTATGATGTGTTTTCAAAACATGTTAAGTTGTATCCGCTACGATCAACTAATGTCAAACCGATGTTAAGGCTCTGGCTCTGAGCACTATGGGACTTAACATCTATGGTTCAAATGGTTCAAATGGCTCTGAGCACTATGGGACTTAACATCTATGGTCATCAGTCCGATGTTAAGGAATATCCAAGACGACTATTTGGTAAACGTAGGTAAACCGAGGAGGTTAATTTCCGATAATGCCTCTTACTTTAGAAGTAAGATGTGGCGTGAGGCTATTAAGGCATGGGGGGTGCCTCATGTGTTCATCTCTCGCTTCAACCCGTCGGGGAACCCAATAGAAAGAATATTCCGAAAATTCAATAGATTTATAAGGACGTATGTAGGCAAACAACACCATCGATTGGTGCAGCTAATAGATAGTTTTGAAACAATGTACAACGAGCTACCACACCTATCGGCTGGTTATTCGCCAAATGAAATCTTAATTAATAAACAGAGTAACGATAATTGGCTTGGTACATTACCGTCTATAAACCAGAGACAAATAAATCACCAAGAAGTGTTACGAAAGACATATTTAAGATTAAGACATAAAGCTAAGATACGTAAAAATCTATTTGATAAAAAACTAGGAGTAGTCATTACCTATAAAGTAGGTGATGCTGTATTGCTAAGAAATCCTAAGTCATCAAAGAGAAAAAGACTGAACAGGAAGTGGTGTAATCTTTATAATGGACCTTATAAAATCATTCAGATTCCTCAAGCTGGAGGTTATCTTCTCAGAGACGAAGAACATAGAAAAGTAAAAGGGGATTACCCTCATTTTGAATTAAAGACATATTTTAGTTAATAAGAATTTTACCTCAAGAGATTTGCCAAGCAAGAGAAGACCAAGATTGTTCGTATTTTTTATTTAGATTAGTAGATTAATAGTTTGTAGTTATTAGTGTTTTCTTGATAAACTTTAATTGAATCAAGAGGAATTACCTAATGGATATAGGGTCAATTGCGTTGTTGAATGATCAAACTATAAAAAAAAAATTAATGTATATATAGATATTAGTTGATTAATTGTATGTTATTTCAGAGTAAGCTTAATGTTTGTTTGAAATATTGTTCACATGTTTTGTAATTATAACGGCACCACATGTACATGCAAGCACAATGAAAGCTTCAATCAGTAGTAATATGGATAGGTGATTAATCTGAAAATCAGATCACTTATTTTGGGAAAGCGAACCAAGTTGTGTCAAAGGATCCCAGTAACCATGAAGGTGCCAGGTAGTGAGGACTATTTTAATAACATAAACGAAACAGTTAAGTGACAATAATGTGAACGTTTCATGAATAATGTACTGAAAAGGTTCTATAGAATGAACAAATACTATGCAAACCATTAAGTAACATTATTAAGCAGAAACAAAAATACTGTCGTTAGTGGACAGTGACCTGTTAGTGTTGTATGTATGTGCGAGACGAGAGGAAGTGAATAAGTGTTTCAGATGTACGACGATGATGTACCTGACAGCCAAGCAGTAGGCTGTACTAGCTGTGGTCCAGTCTGTTGCTGACATCACTAACGGACCACGAGATCATCCCTCGACCGGCGACAATCGGATCGTAATCGCTGTATTATACGATCTGATGCAGTAGCAGCGTCGCCAGCGTTCGGAGTAGAAGAACCAGACTTCGAACTGGGCCATGTCTCGCATCCCACATGGTCCAGTGCTGTCGCAGCGTCAGTGCGACGATGCGGAGTCCTCAACAAAATGAAATGAATTATTCAACTTATGAACCTTAAGTTCATTTTGTAAAGATCGATGTATTTTTATGAGTGGTGTACAGTCAATTTGTAAATACGTGTGTGAGAATGAAACCCACCAAAATAAGGACCCAAGCTAAGTAAGGACTTCGAAGTAGGAATGAAATACTCACTTCATCGTCCGGGGGGCAAGTGTAACGCTCCAACGACCACCTTAAAGTCAATTAAGATAGAACATGAAGTAGGGAAAGTTATCTTGGCAGTTACGACATCTTGGCCGATGAGCTAACACCAAAGAGTTTTGTCAACTACTACATTGTACACCACTGAGCATATTTGTTAGCTAAAGAGAAAGAAGGAACATCGTATTTCAGCAATGGACAAATATCCGTGTGACAAATGTGAAATTAAAATCTCAAAAGTTATGTCCAAAGTAATGTCATCAGAGATAACTTTTATGTGGAAGAGAGTTGTAAGCGCAAAGGAGAAATTCTATGCGCATACAATACTCTTCCACAGAATAAGTCGCTTGCTAGAACTCATCCAGTGTAGACGTACGAGAGCAGTTCTGATCTGAATTATTGAGATTGCGAGTCGTGACGAGATTGTTTTCGAGTTTAGAAGTGTTCGTTGCGTGACGGGATTCACGGCTTAAGAAACTGATTTTATGAACTGAGACAGGAACAGATAGACTCATTTAACCGTGCACTACGGGTTAATTGAAATCTAGTAACGGAATTAGTGAACATTGGACTTGACTTTAAATTAGTTGGACCTTAAGGAGAAGTGAACATTCTATAAAAGAATACACGCAATTTGTCTTAAGTAGGACCCAAGTACACGACATCATGAAGATAAAACAATTACGCTTAAGTGTTTAGTTGTGGTAATTGCCAAGAAACTATAACTCAATCGGATTGACTTAACTAAACCATTCCGTGTGCGTGTGGTGCGGGAGTTACAAGTATTTTGTGACAAAATAACAATAAACTGTTCGTTACCAGTTAAATACCCGGTGTGGACTACATCATTAAATAGTTTGATAAATGACTAAATCAACGACTGCTCATGAAAGACTATTTCATTGAAGTGCAAATATTCACGTCGTTAGTTGAGAAGTGAACTTTAAAATATTTTCGTATTACGACGCAATCTTACAAAGACTGAATCAAAGAGTATCTCTGGATCTCGCTGCATACCAGCACAACAATTCCATAGCAACGAGACAACAGTGTAAGAAAAAACTGTTAACTAAAATATTTCCTCGCAATCAGTGGTGTGTGCTATGCGAACGTGAGAAGAATTAATAACTACTGAAAATCCGGGCAATTAACAATACAATATTAATAATAAAAAGCATCAATTATACGAGTTCGCATAAGTGGAAACGCTACGGACTTGTAATTGAGACACAACGACTACGCGAGGAACGCCTTTTCGGAAGTTTTTCAGGTTTTTGTCTCCCGTTAATCTACGCGGACTGACGCTATATCGCATCGTGTCCCTACTCTGCCGCGAGAGCTGCGGCAGTAGCAGCTCTACGGCGTCGACTACATCAGCACGCTGTTGGAGTCCGGGGGCACGCGCCACACAGGCGTCAAGGGCGACGGCGAAGAGAAAGTCTGACAGAGGGCATCCTTGTCACACTGAGTGCTCAATAGTGAACGGTGGATGAGACGGAGAACCACACCTGCCGATATTGGGAACTGTCCTATCTTCTATAAGACAGCCTGAAAGAAATGGTGCTCAACTCGGTCAAATGCGTGCTCTAGTCAACTGCCAGGGGGGCGCCTTCTAAGCGGCATGCCGACAAGAGCGTCATGACATCTCTATAAGAGCTTAACGCCTTGTGTATATTACTGTCACCTCCCAGATATGTTTGGTTGGTATGAATGGCATCTTTTACAACAGCGAGGAGGCGAGCACGAAGAATGCGGGCGAAGAGCTTGCAATACGCATTCACTAACGTCAACTGCTGGAAGTCTAGCGGTCTGCACCCCCCGCGTGGTTTTGACACAGAGATTATCATGCCCTCCAAACATTCGAGGGGGACGCGAAAGTCTGGATCCAGGATTTCGCAGCACATCTGCCGCCAAACTTTCTCCATAAGGTCAGAAAAGGTGCTATAAAATCCAGGCGGAAGACTATCAGGTCCAGAGGATTTGTTTCTCGCGCCCCGCGAGAGGCCCATGTACATTTCTTCCCACGTGACGGCCTCGAAGAATATGGCGTCGCCTGGCGCCCTATCCGACGATGGCAGGTTGTGCAGGATGTCCTCAATCACATTGTCACGCCGTTGGTCTGCTAGATAGAGAGTGCGGTAATAATCTTTGAGGGTACAGGAGATGACGCTGTGTGTCTCCGCACGTCGCCCGTCCGCCGAAATAACTGCCGTGATGAGTCATATCTTACGATGTCTCTGTTCTCTGACAATGTGATTGAGAGAAGCACGTTCCTCTTGGATAGAATCTTCCAGTCTCGCGTGAACCCGTGTGTCGTCCAGTCTGTCAGCTGTGATTTGCAGAAGCAGTGCTTGTGTTCGTTGGACGGCCGTTTGGCGCTCTGGCGAAGGTAATTGCGACGATAGTTCTCGCAGGACCGTGTAGTAAAACTCAGAGATCGGTAGCAGCCAAAGCGCCCTGTTTCGTCCGTACGCCATGAGCGCGCGGCGAAGAGCTGGTTTGGCGTAGTATGTCCACCATCGTGTCATGGAATCATAACTATGACGCCGTAGTTCACATTTGTGCCAGGTAGCAGTAACGACAACACGGCAAGCCTCTTCCCGCAGAATGTTGACGTTAAGAATCCAAGGTCCTCTACTACGGTTCGTCTGTTGTCGTGGCAGAGTCACGGTGCAGATGAAGGGCTGATGGTCTGTGAATGCAATGGGCCACAGCTCGGCACCGACAGTCGCTGCCCGAAGATCACGGGAGACGTAAATACAGTCCAATCTGCTGGCTGAGTGACTGGTGAGGTGTGTATACCCGCGTCGGTCACCGTGGATTAGTTTCCATGTATCATGCAAAGCGAGTTCCCTGACCATAGCATGAAGGGCTGGACATGGGACATGGTGAGGGATCTGAACCTCAGGGCTTAAGACGCTATTAAAGGCCCCACCCACCACGAAGTGCTCTGTAGCACCTTGAAACAATGGAGCTACCTCAGAGGAGTAATAGAGCCTTCGCTCTCGACGCTTCGCAGTACCAGACGGGACATACACATTCACAAGGCGGACTACGCCGATGGTGAGCGCAATGCCTCTCGCTGATGGCAAATACTGAATATCCGATGGTCTGAAGCCATCGCGTAGTAGTATGGCCGTACCACCACGACCATAGAAAGTTGGGTCGAAGTAAGACGCGTATCCATAAACATCCAGGCGCAGATCGGGACATACCTCTTGAAGAAACACGATATCTATTTCCACCGCCCGAATCATGTCCTTTAACAGCTGCGTTTTGATCGTGGAACTAATGCCGTTGACATTGACTGCACCTATCCGATACACCTGGGTCATTGGATAGTACGATGATGTATCCTGCAGTCATTTAACCCGTCCGACCGTCCCTGTCACCCGCACCGTATATATTACTGATCGGCAGAGACAAGATGTCCGTCCGACAATCCGCCGTCAGCTGGCGAGTCTGATATCATTCTTTCCACCTCCATCTCGAACGCCCAGTCACCAAGCTGGAGGTGTGGTACGTTAGGCGACACATGACATTCATCTGGTAGCTTAGCCGCAAAATTGCCAGGGGGCTCGTCGGTGAGTTGAGGATCGTCAACTTATCTTTGTCCTTGGCGGACGTTGCCAGCAGTCAACCAGGAACCGTTGGAGTGATCTCCACAGCCCGGGCCGCAATGGGTTTTCCTCATCCTCCTGCAACGTGTCACTATGTCTCGAAGCATTTCCTGCTGACAGCCTCCTCTTCTTTCGTCGCTTGGGCGATCTCTGCTTGAGGGAACGCGTGTCCGCGTCCTGTGGATCACGATAAACGGTGGGCACCTCCCGCATCTCCGTGCCCGAACTCGAATCGATCTTCTGGTGCTATCCTTCCTCACACGGCTGGAGTGCAGACGTGGTGGCTGCTGTCGAGCACGGGGACGGTTCCGATGGAGGCTACATTGTCATGGGCTCGGAGACCGGTCCTTCAGGGATCGATAACCAACGTTCACGTACGATGGGATGTGTTTGCGCAGTTCGATTCGTACCTGACGCACTCCATTCAGAACAGGATACGTCTGGATCGTATGCCACTTTTCTTCCATGTGACTTAGTATTTCCCCGTAAGGCCGCAGCGCGTTCATAACAAGTGTGGCCGGCATTTCAAACGGCAACCCGAAGATTCGTATGTTCCGAACGCCGAGTCCTGCGTGGTCGATAGTCACTACACCCACGTTTCCGTCCGACTGGTGGAAACGATATCCATCGGTGGGACGGCGAATAAGCCGTTCGCACCCTGCTTCGGCGACAAATTTCAGGTAAACTGTGCTGGAGATGATCGAAAGATGTATACTGAGAAGTTCCTGTGGATCGACGTGCATTACTTCATGCAGGAAACGCTCTACTTCGTATGCCTTAGGTCTTCCGTACTGCCATGGAACGTTAATTTAATCGTGGACTTTCAATAAGAAAGCGCCACCGTCGTTCGAGGTGATTTGTTTACACTGCAATACCACTACCAGCGCTAGAAAACAACGGCCAGCTTGCGGAGCGCCGCACAGAGCCCCGGGCACGTTCGCTTCGCAAGGCGGCTGATAGTCGACTGATCATTGGTCCCATGTGATTTGGGAGGGAAGTAGGCCTTGCCTTTTCAAATGAACCATCCCGGCATTTGCCTGTAGTGATTTAGGGAAATCACGGAAAACCTAAATCAGGATGGCCGGACGCGGGTTTGAACCGTCATCCTCCCGAAACTAACTTAAACTAACTTATGGTAAGAACAACACACACACCCACGCCCGTGGGAGGACTCGTCCGACTGAGCTGGACAAGCACGACTTAGGAACCGTCCTCACAGCTTTTCTTTTCTGTTAGCATTTAAAATAGATTCATTATAGTTCACGTTTACACTGCACACGAAAGCCGATCCCCACTCACCAAACAACCAACTCCAAACACAAACAGCCGTTTATGGAAATGATTAAACTGTAATAGTAACGTCTACCAACACTGTCACATGGCTAGAATACAAATGAGGCGCTGAGATCCCTAAGGGCCTAAAGCACAAAGCACACCGTCGTCGAACCCACATTTAAGTGAATAGCAGAGAAACTAGTGATAGAGCTTTTCGTGAATGTTCATATAAACAATGTGGGCCTGCAGTACAGATAAACCAGACTCACCATAAGGTCAACAGATTTCAGAAGCACCAATAAATGCTACAATCTCACAATTGACTGTGATGTGCGTTTATGATTCTCAGCGCCTCAAATGGATTACTGTATGATAAAATTCAAAACTTAATATGCTGTACCTCATTCAGAAACCCATTAAATAGGTTTTCCTGTCAGAATAATTGTAACATATACTGACGTCCGATCTTATTTTACTACATAGTGAGTGAATTGACATATCTAGCGGGATTAATGCCGAGTGAAATGGGTTAGTAGTTTGCCGCAGTGAGCTACCACCTGGTGGCACTGACGTAAACTTCCAGCTGTGCGCATCGTGAACCGTGCACGTTGTTTATCAAATCCGTAAGTATCTGGCTCGTAAGGTAATTACGTCACCCAGTTGCACATGCGCAAAATCTCCTGAAAACGAGCACAACTAAAGGTGTGCTCGCGACCCTGATGCCAAGTTTCACAGAGTCTGGTTGAGAAGTAGCGCTGTGCATTTAAGGGCCGTACGGTTGCAAGCCGTCCAATGAACGTGAGTACATGAGAAACTACGTAGCAACCTAATACACACCAAAACTGTATCCGAAAAACTACAGCAATCCCAATAGTATACGTTGACGTACATAAATTCACTTTTTCATATTTGTTAACTAAGAGTCGCTCGTGCAGTTGCAGATGACACGCTGTATGCCGAAGAAACGGCCACAAAAGCACAGCAAATATGCTGCAAACAGCGGCAACAAACGCAAAAACCATGCTGTGACGTGAAGTAAATAAAGTATTATGAAACTGTTCACAGAACACATTATCAGGAACCAAATAGTGCACACACAATATTGTTTATAATTATGCTATTTTTTGCATATTTTAGAATTGAAGAGCCCACTGATAATGGCGATATTGTTGCTGAAACTAGTTTGAGAATAAATAGATAAGAAACAAATGTGTTTTGCATCAAGGCAAACTCACAATCCGATATTGCTCAAAAATGCCTACTTGCTGCGTGATTCGGAATCCACGTTAAACCTTAGGTTACCCTGTTACTAGCTGAGTATGCCAGTTCAAAGGCAAGAGAGTACCACATCCAACAGGATCGTGCATAATAAACCGCTGTGCTGTTAAAATCAGCCTGTGGTCTGATGTAAGCTTTACCTTTAGTTCGTATCTGAGCATGACACCTGTGATATGTAATGCACTGTGTGTGGGAGTAGGTTGAACATATACTAGAAGAGGGCGGCCCATATGAAAAGCTCACATAATAAGTAATGCTCATTTAAACCAAAAGAAGGAAGATAGGCTTTCGCGTCCCGTCGACTACGGGTTCATTAGGGATGAAACACATACACGAATCGGGAAAAGCTGAAGAGATGGGTCGTGTCTTTTCCAAAGATGTTATCTAGACAAGAACATTTCTGTACTAATCTCGTCTTCCTATGCAGCTGAAATATTTTATTTTGATTAAACATTTCGCAGCGGAAGGTCGAAATGCAAAGTCTGAAAAATAGTCGCAAACTAATAAATAGCAAATAGTTCTCTAGTAAGTAGAGATATCTTTTTAATCGAGAGAAATTTGTGTATTAATGTGTGGGCTACATGTTCTTGAAATGAATTTTATACCCCAGATTAGGTATATGAAGGTACACGAAAAGTAAAGAATACAGAATCACACGCAGTCTTTGCTTTGAGAATTTAATGTAATGTGGTACACACACCTCTGCAATCTGAGGTCCTAAACGTTGTAGCACGGAACGTCTGTGTAGCATCTCACAAATACGATTTGTGTACTGATCTATAAAGCGTCAGTATTTTTTGCCTACCAATCACGTCTCAGACACGCCAGGAGAAAGTGCGTGGTTAGTAGCCCTTGGTTCTCGAAGATAGTTTATATGTTCTCACCACAAGCTACCAGACTTTGTCCCGCTAAAAGTGTAGTATGCGGAGTTGCCACAAGAAGGGCAGTATTTCGTAAAACTTCTCTGATGAAGCAGTACCTGAACACATTGCCCTCAACATATATAAGTCATCTGGCGTTTTTACCCTATATCACTCAACAACGCAAGCTGCTGCAGTAGCTATTAATATGTATATAGCAGAATAACATACACTATGGTGCTGTGTCTGTTTTTTTATGGTGTAATAGGTAATGTTCTTCAGACATGCACGCATGTGACAGTGTTACGATATACAGTTGTGTGAAATACAAGAAGTGAATTAGCAATTGCGAATACGATTAGACTTCAGCTGCACTGTTTATTGGTGACATATGAAAATGTTTGCCGGACTGGGACTAGAATCCGGACTTCCTCTTCATGTGAGTGCGAGTACAGGACGTGAACAACTGGTGACATATAAGTCCGAGAAGCGTGGCCTAGTTGCCGAAGTTGTGCCGGCACAGTAGCTCAGCGTTTTCGGTTGGAGGGCTGGCTGCCTTCTGTATTACAAAAAATGTGAGTGAAGTATTCAGCGATGGACTTGAAGGGATGTCATGTGACGTCCGCCGAGAGAAAATGCCGAGAACAACGTAAAAAACTGGTTAAGGCGACCTCTCGTGTAACGCGGGAAGTTCGGGTTGGGGTCCCGGCCCGGAGCAAGTTTTCACATGTCACCAATAAACTGTGCAACTGAAGTCTAATGGTACCCGCAGTAATGCAACCGTAGATCATAGCAGCGTCTGTTTCTTCAGATATGTATACATGTCTGAAGGACATTACATAGCACGCTTTAAAGCACAGACGCTGCAAAATAGTTTTACATGCGAACAGGCTGCGACATTGATTAATGTCTCCCTGTGCGGGAATCACAACAATTGTGCGACTGCAGGATATGGACACACGGTGACATATGGAAGCATGCTCAGACAGCCGAAGTTTGTGTTCGGTCAGGGGGCTGGCTGCCCTCTGTAGTAAAAAGAAACTGAGTGAAATATTGAACGATCAACTAGAACAGGTGTCAGACGACTTCCGCCCGCCGACCAATTGCAGAAAAAAGCGATTAAGACGACCACTCGAGTAAAGCAGAAAATCCGGGTTCGAGTCCCGGTCTGGCACAAATTTTCATACGTCACCAACAAATTGTGGGGCTGAAATCCAATCGTATTCGCAGTTGCGAATAAATTTCTTTTTTTTTTCCTTTATTGGAATTTTAATCACCTATACAGGCGGGCTGTCAGCAGCATATTACGCTGCTCTTCAGCCTTAAGTGGAACAGTAACATGACATAGAGGTGATACAGATAATACAAAAAAACGGCTGTCAAAAAATGGAGATACAAGAAAACAATAAACATGAAGCCGTTCACGCTGGACGATAAAAACACTAACACTTGTTGACACGGCGCACAAAACACGGAGGACGGCGACGGCACATGTGAACAGTAAAATTTCTTTTCCCCTTCGAAAATATATGTTGGCACTCGCCACTGGTAGTGACACCGTTCACATTTCCATTACAGGCAGAAGGTTTGAGGTTTCTGTATCACGGAAGACGATGTATTGGCTCCTTCACACAGCAGCAGATGAACTCGAAACATGGACGCAGACAGGTGCACAATCATTTCAGTAACAATTGCCGAGCAGCACTGTGGACGAAGCTGCACGAGGTTTTATGGCCATGTGAGGAAGAAGGCGGTAGTTCACGATGTGGTCATCTTTAGTCTCCCACTATCATATCAGATTGTCGAGGTCTTCTGCCCATTCTACCGGCTGCTTCTTTACACACAAATGTGGCACCAAGATGCCCTGTCGATTTAAAATGTCTGTAAAACAAACGCTTTTACTGGAGACCTTTCTTCCTGCCCCACCCGATCTCACTCACGGAGCTATACTTCCACTAATATATTACATTTATCACACTGTAACTCATTTGTGTGAGTATGAAATTTAAAGTAGCCAATTTAGAAGATGAAATATAAACAAATATATCGGGAATTATATCTATAACAATGTCTGATGTCATAGAACGACAGAAATCTTATGTAACAGTGTAACAAATGGTTCAAATGGCTCTGAGCACTATGGGACTCAACTGCTGAGGTCATTAGTCCCCTAGAACTTAGAACTAGTTAAACCTAACTAACCTAAGGACATCACAAACATCCATGCCCGAGGCAGGATTCGAACCTGCGACCGTAGCGATCTTACGGTTCCAGACTGCAGCGCCCTTAACCGCACGGCCACTTCGGCCGGCTAAAACAGTGTAACAGAAAGAGTCAGTCCAGACTACACAGTTAATAATTAATTAAATAATTACTAGTAAATATATAATTGTTGCGATACGGACTTACTCTTTCTGTTATACAATTACGTCCCCCCGTCACTTTAAACAATATGGTTCCAATGCACAAAAGAAGAACTCCAACACATTTCAGTCATATCTCTATGCTTTGTACAAGAATAAAGTAATTCATCGTAACAACACAATTTCCACGTGTCTTACATGTATCGTATTCTTTGTTACGTATTGAAAGAACATCGTCTGATGACCTCAGACGTTTAGCCCCATAGTGCTCAGAGCCATTTTTGAAAGAACATCACAAACTGATTGCAGGCGCCTCGAATTAAGACAAAGTTTCGTAGGGCTCTAAGCACCATGGGACTTAACATCTGAGGTCATCAGCCCCCTAGACTTACAACTAATTAAACCTAACTAACGTAAGGGCATCACACACATCCATGCCCGAGGCAGGATTCGAACCTGCCACCGTAGCAGGCGCGCGGTTCCGGACTGAAGTGCCTAGAACTGCTCGGCCACAGCGGCCGGCAATTAAGACAAACTTATCACAGAAATTTTATAATACATTGAGATTGTGTTTCGATGACACAGTGTATACTCCATGGTAAAGTGAATGTTTCGTACCGGAAGACTGCTTTTGTTCGTATTTCCTTTTCTTCTGATGCTGTAGCTTGAATCATTAGCAGTTCAGGGTGATGACGTCTCTGTGTTAAGGAAGCGGTTCCACGTTGTCATCCGAGTATCAGACGTCGTCGAATCATCAAAGGAGTCAGTGCTAAGCTGTTGACGAATCATACTGGCCCTCGAGTTCGCGTTACCATTTCGTCTGGTGGCTCCTGCCGTTCACTGAACTTAGCGTAACCCTAGAGCCTCCAGTCATATATGATATAGCGCAGATGGGCCTACATCCACGCCATCTCTCTGAGCCGGCCGACGTGGCCGAGCGGTGAAAGGCGCTGCAGTCTGGAACCGCAAGACCGCTACGGTCGCAGGTTCGAATCCTGCCTCGGGCATGGATGTTTGTGATGTCCTTAAGTTAGTTAGGTTTAACTAGTTCTAAGTTCTTGGGGACTAATGACCTCAGCAGTTGAGGCCCATAGTGCTCAGAGCCATTTGAACCATTTGAACCATCTCTCTGAAATATTAACCGTTTATTGCGGGATCACTGTTTCGATAAATTGAAACATTTTGTATGGTGTTGCCGTTATCACCAGCGTTAGTGTGTGTTGTCTTTTCTAAACAGTTTAAGACATTTCACTGTTCTCCGCGTTACATAACTGAAATTAGTAAACAAGGCTTATATCGTCAGTCCCAGGCTGCCAAGCTGGCAATTCAGTAACGATAACAGTTAAATTATACATTATGAATAGGAAGAATTCCATTACTGTTTCTACAAACTTACAATTCTACGCAGATGACAGCACGTGTGTTCGTGCGCTGCGTCCCAGATCTTTCAGCACACATGCCGCAGTGCGGATTGCGCATCGCTGCGTCCCTGTAATAGTCGTGTTTGGCTCCAGCTGCAGACAACAGCAAAACGCGTAAGATTAACAAAATAACAAAATAAATAAAGCCTGCAGAGAAGACTACGTCAGAAGCTTCGTAAATATACAGAATCTCTCGTTCAGTTCTTTATAATGAAGCTGATGCACAACGTTACACGTAGGGACTTCAGAAATTCAGAAATTTACTCATGTTTTCCCACGCTAAAACCATTGCACAACAAGAGTTGCACATTGTCAGAAGATAGTACGTGTCCCTGGTTTCCTGCAGATACAGCTGAGATGATGATATTTGGTTTGTGGGGCGCTCAACTGCGCGGTTATTAGCGCCCGTACGAATTCCCAATCTTTTCGCTGTGCAGTCTCTCCATTTTCCCAAATGATGATGAAATAGTGAGGACCACACAAACACCGAGTCCCCGGACTGAGAAAATCCCTGCCCCACCGGGAATCGAACCCGGGATCCCGTGATTCCGAGGCAGCAACGTTAGCTCATAGACCACCCCATAGACCACGAGCTGCCGACGACACAGTTCAGCTGCGGTGCGGATAACGGTAGAGGTATTACAGTGTGGGCGTGAAATGGCGCAGCAACTGCAGACGTACTTCAAAGTTGAAGTGCGCGGGAAGGTGCGGCTCTTGTGGGCAAAATATATTAACTGTACACAGAATCACGGTGAAATTCTGGCGCTGTAGAGACCAAATATAACGTCGCGTCCAGCGGCAGTGAAACGAGGCTAACAATTTGACTAAGGTCTCACAGACCCGGATTGATGCTGATCTGAAGGAAGGTCGCAGTCAGATCTTATACCATGCGATTTCCATCATTTGAAAAGTTGGGTGATCATCTTGGACGATGGTGCGGAGAGGGGGCCGCGGGGATGAGGATTTTTCATTGATAAGGACGCACGCTCAACGGTTGTCGAATGGCTCCGTGACCAAGGAGAGGATTTTTGTCGTCGAGGAATTGACCGATCGGCGGAACGTTCTTACCATTGTTTACAGTGACTTGATGATTATGTTGAAAAATAGTATCCATAGGCTACCACTTTGAACTGTAATGCAGAGTTCAATAAAAGTTACTTGGCCTGACTTCATAGTGTGTGACGTGTTTTTGAAGTCCCCTCGTATGATAACAGGACATTCCTGATTGGTTAAACATTGTTATATGGTGATGTTCCATCCGCGTTCCGGGAAGAACAAGACGGGGATGTCTATAACGTTTATTTTCCTCCTAAGGTCTCGTATCGTAGTGCTTAACTCTCTTCTGGTTGTTATGCTCGTTTGGCTGCTTCAGTTCTATTACACAGACAACAGAAAACTCAAAGTGGTAGACAAGCTCAGTTGTCGACCTCATACTTTTTCCATTTTCTGTATTATACGTGATTCGATTTCTGTAACGATGCAATCAATCTACGACCACTTTTTGTCCAATTCAAAAACAGAAAACGAACAGTAATTGTTGTCTCACAATAAATGCGAAATCAGTGCACCACGTTATTATTTACATCGAAAAAAAATTTCTTCGTAAACCGGTGAAATATACAGAGATAATTCAAGACGATCGTAAATCACTCAAAAAAATTGTTACACCCTCAAGACTTATATAATTTCAATTTCTTTATCGCAAACCTTTAAGGCAATATTGTCTTGACCACAGGAAATGGCTACGTACAGTCACCTGTGTAATAGAGGCAGGAATTGTTCGAGAACATTTTTCAGTTTTCTCTACTAATTGTGATATGCACTGTATACAAATGTTGCATTCTGAGCCTGGCGCCCGAACGGCCGCTGCTAATTGTGATCCATCCTGTAAAGGAGTCTTACAGTTGTGGCGCCCCAAGCGGTGGCTTGTGTTGCTTCGGCCCAGTCGAGTAGAGCACGCTGTGTCTCAATCGTCTCTGCGATAAAGCGACCTGTGTGAAATGTTAAGTCTGTCAAAATACCTGAAAGAACGATTTCAAGTTTCGCTCTTTGACACTATACGGCAAGAAGTGTTGTCAGCACGTGGAATCACCTCCCGATGTCCTTTAAGAACAACAGTACAAAACTTTAGGCACCATGGTGCGCGAAAACAGTGACTAAGGAAACACATGGATGGAATCTGGATCTCTGCCGTCGAATTCTCTTCACCGACGAGTATTGGAGTTGTCTGACACCTAGTGGTCATCGTTCAAGAATGTGTACATGGCTTACCACTGCTCGTCTCAGGCATAGGGTTCAGATTGTTCAAATGTGTGTGAAATCTTACGGGACTTAACTGCTAAGGTCATCAGTCCCTAGGCTTACACACTACTTAACCTAAATTATCCTAAGGAGAAACACACACACCCATGCCCGAGGGAGGACTCCAACCACCGCCGGGACCTGCCGCACATCCCATGACTGCAGTGTCTTGACCGCTCGGCTAATCCCGCGCGGCCGGAATACAGTTCTACAGGTTCAACACGAAGAGGGATTCAAAAATCGCTCAAATGGCTCTGAGCACTATGCGACTTAACTTCTGAGGACATCAGTCCCCTGGAACTTAGATCTACTTAAACCTATCTAAGTACATCACACACATCCATGCCCGAGGCAGGATTCGAACCTGCGACCATAGCGGTCTCGCGGTTCCAGACTGTAGCACCTAGAACCGCTCGGCCACTCCGGCCGGAACGAAGAGGGACTGAGTCACGTATTAAATATGCGTGTCGGACGCCTCTAGTGCCTATCGAGGTAATTTGGGGGCTGCACACATTCGCGATAGGGCCCTCCAACATATCATTCAGCCACGTAGTCAACATTTTTGCTATGAGTTTGTGTTTCGAGCGATGATCCATGAGCGCATCGCGCCCACCTCGTGAACACCAGCCAGGTGTCAACGTAATCGAAAAGCCTGCGTTATTTGCTTACACGAAGTGATTTCGGAAATCTTGGGACCATTTAACTACTGAAAATAGTAATTCATTGCAGGAGACCTCCTAACTCATTGGACTGTTTCAGTAGGGCCGCCATCGAAGTTTCGGTCAGGCTTGAGCAGTATAGTCTCGACCACCTTCTGGGTAGCAGCGTAAGTTGGATCAAAGCGTGTTCCAATGCACAAGGTGAAACAAAACGGTATTATCTAGGATCAGATTTTATTTTCTCAGATGTGCCCTTTCCATCACATTCTCTCTATTAAACTTGGACTCCACTCAAGGAATAGGCTAAAGGGCTGTTCCGATTGGCCGACAGCTGCCTTCAGGGCAGTGCTAGGAACGATCTATGATAGTGGAACATGTGATGGCCATGCCGCCAATGCCTTCAACCATTATTGCCGGTAGGTTAGTTGCGTTATTTTTTTAGCTAGATTTATTCCATCATTTCAGCTCCATAAATCGACCCACACAGATATGAAAATGACATAAATTTTTTTAATGAGTTTATATGCAGTCCTTTCGTAGTACTTGTCCTCTGCAATAAAATGAATATTTATTTCCCGTGTTATGGCAGAAACATCTAAACTCTCTTCTTAGAAAGCTCCGCACCTATAATGGCCTTGTCACAGATCTTTCGCTGTGCAAGTAAACTCCATCCTTGGCCACATGAGAAAATTTTCAAACTTCTGTCTTTCTTCGCATTCAAACACGTCATCTTCATAGTAGCCCCACTTCACCGTGTTTAAATAAACTGGAAGCAGTCTTGATCGCATAAATTTTATAATGCGGTGACCTGTTTCAATCTTTTATAAGATCATCTGCAGACCATAGATGTCTGCCAGAGGCGGTAGCGCATGGCAACCCTCTTGTTTGTGGCTGGTGGTGTGGCAGTACACACAGCAGGAGGGTTGCCGTGCACCAGCGCCTCCGGCAGACAGCTATGGCCTGAAGATAAGACCAAAACGGGTCACCACACTATAAAATTTATGCGATCAAGACTGCTTCCACTTTATTTATAATAATTATAGATCACTGTTTCCCATAATAGAACTATGTTCTTTAAAATGTTATCCGTGTTTACTTAACATTTTATTACTTCTGTCCCTAGTCTGTTCAAAAATGGTTCAAATGGCTCTGAGCACTATGGGACTTAACTTCTAAGGTCATCAGTCCCCTAGAACTTAGAACTACTTAAACCTAACTAACCTAAGGACATCACACACATCCATGCCCGAGGCAGGATTCGAACCTGCGACCGTAGCGGTCTCGCGGTTCCAGGCTGTAACGCCTAGAACCGCTCGGCCACACCGGCCGGCCCTAGTCTGTTCAATGATATCCATGTATTATACTTTAGTTGTTGCCACAGTGCGGTTTTTCTCTCTGGGTTGCAAGTTTGTATTTTACAGAGAGTCAAACGATAAAGATATACGGCGGTCTCAGATCGGCCATCTAGCTGCACTGTCCATCGGCTAAAACTCTTCCTTAATTTAAGACAAGTTGGAAAAATTTGGTGGTGATGCATTAAGTGCCGTGGCTCAGTTTACTGCTTTTTTTTTTTTTTTTCCTCTCTGTTCCGCTGGATACTTTGCGTTTGATATCAGGTTGAGTTATGGCCATAAAAGGGTAAATTTTGTGGGCAACTGTAGACCTCAGTCTTCCGCTTACAATCGTGACACTCCCATTCAAAGCGAAGTATACTGAATTTTTGTCCTGACTTGGATCACAGATGATTTTCCTCGAAGTGGTTCCCCATGTTTTCCGAAGCCTTTGCCAGTTTTCTTTCAACATCCTTAAATGTTCTTCCTTGAGCAGTGATGGTGCTGTGATCTGAATGTGTGAAACTTTTTGCGTCGTCTTGTGTGGTTGGCCATTTGTGAAGAAATTTGTAAGTAGGCTGTTTAGGTTCAAATGGTTCAAATGGCTCTGAGCACTATGGGACTCAACATCTTAGGTCATAAGTCCCCTAGAACTTAGAACTACTTAAACCTAACTAACCTAAGGACATCACAGGATTCGAACCTGCGACCGTAGCAGTCCTGCGGTTCCGGACTGCAGCGCTAGAACCGCACGGCCACAGCGGCCGGCGCTGTTTAGGTTTTTATGTTGGTAACGCCACGAAGCGCTTTGTATGAAAATCACTGACTGTGCTGTGTGCAGTCTGTGGCTGATTGGCATTGTTGGAATATTCACTATTGTAGTGTTGGGCAGTTGGATGTGAACAGCGCGTAGCTTTGTGCAGTTGGGGGTGAGCCGCGAGCAGTGGTTGATGTGGAGAGAGAAATGCCAGAGTTTTGAGAGGTCACTATAAGCGGACGATCTTGACGTGTGTTCACCAGAAAAAGGAAATTTGTAAAGATGGATGTCATGAATCGATAAATAAATATATATGATGACTTATGAACAATACTGAGGTAAATATATTGGTTGTTCTCTATCAAAATTTTTCATTTTCTACCTATGCCTATCATTAGTTAGTGCCTTCAGTAGTTAGAATCTTTTATTTAGCTGGCAGTATTGGCGCTCGCTGTATTGCAGTAATTCGAGTAACGAAGATTGTTGTGAGGTAAGTGATTCAAGAAAGGTATATGTTTTTTTTTTTAGTCTGGGCCATTCTTTTGTAGGGATTATTGAAAGTCAGATTGCGTTGCGCTAAAAATATTGTGTGTCAGTTTAGTGATGATCAGAATAAGTAAAGAGAGAAATGTCTGAGTAAGTTTGGTTTTGCTCAGCTGTTTGAAAATCAAATAACGTAAGAGGTTTTCCAGCACTGTCATTTTTAATAATTTCTAAGGGCACGTTACTTATGTCGACCCTTAGCCGAAGACACCTCACTGGAATCATCTGATTTTTTCTCGTAGTTTGAGTAATTAGTGTAGTTATAGCGCGTAATTGTAGAGAGAATTTCCTTTGTAGTTGTTTTTCATTGTTGTACAGTAATACTAACAGTTGAGACATGCATGTAGATTAGCACCAAGTATTTCGCAGCCGCGCTTCCTATTAAGTCGATATTATTTTCAGCGCTATGTTAATGTGTTTTCTTATTTTACTCTTAAAATTGTGCTTTTCTGTCTTATCGTGCGAAATATTGAGAAAATTATGGCGTGTGAAAAACGTAATACTAGGCTCCAAAGTAAACTGAGAAATTACAGTGAAGACTAGAGTAGTGTGTTAGCGCCACCATGTAATGAATAAACTAATGTTCAACATAGTAATTTGGTAATTGTGCATAGGGGAATGGACCAGGCAATTAATAATCGTGTAGACAGTGAAACAGCTAGTGAACAGGGTAGTATTGTAGATCGATCGGTCGGCAATACCTCGCCTCAGGAACCTGAAATAACAGGACACAATCTTGTAAATATCGTAGATTCAGCTTTTGCGTCCTCACCTTTTTCTCAATTAAGTCAAGACACATTTTCAGCTTTTCAAAATACGAATGTTGCCGGTGCAAATGCACTGCCGAAAAGCGTAGATGAACAGATTTCAAACACTAATACGTTATTATTTCAATTAATGGCTACGGTCGCAGGTTCGAATCCTGCCTCGGGCATGGGTGTGTGTGATGTCCTTAGGTTAGTTAGGTTTAAGTAGTTCTAAGTTCTAGGGGACTTATGACCTAAGATGTTGAGTCCCATAGTGCTCAGAGCCATTTGAACCATTTTTTTCAATTAATGCAACAAATAAAACAAAATCAAAACCAAACGGAACAAAATCAGAGACAAACACAGCAACAGCTTCAAAAGTTACACACCACGCTTGAACAAACACGTGAAGGTTTAATTGCTGAGTTACTGAAAATCGAATCGAAATGTCAAAAAGTTTGTAATGACATAGAAACACAAATTTGTGAGCATTTTCAACCTATTTTTTCGTGCCATGAAAATGCATTACAGAATCACGAAGCAGCTATAAAAGAACTGCAAACTATTTTTCATGAAAATCACGACACTTTGCAAGCTCAGTTGCAGCTACCGATTCCGTTACGCAACTTGCAAAAACTCAGGAAAACTTAAAGGACACAATAGACGCTCCAAAACTTGATTCAGAAAAACACACGGAGTTCATTATCGGAGAAAGTAGCCGAACATTCGGATCAGTTCACTAATTTATCTACAAAGGTAATGATGATCTGAATGACACAAGACCAGTAGCCTTCACTGACACAGAAGAGTATGAACAAATTAAGAATTTTAAACAAAATCAGAATCAAATTAATACACAGTACAAAAAAGAAATCCGGGAAGTACAAGATCAGTAGACAGAGTTAATACAAGAGGGGGTTGGGTTGGTTGGGGAAGGAGACCAGACAGCGGGGTCATCGGACTCATCGGATTAGGGAAGGATGGGGAAGGAAGTCGGCCGTCCTCTTTCAAAGGAACCATCGCATCATTTGCCTGGAGCGATTTAGGGAAATCACGGAAAACCTAAATCAGGATGGCCGGACGCAGGATTGAACCGTCGTCCTCCCGAATTTTCGAGTCCAGTGTCTAACCACTGCGCCACCTCGTTCGGTCGGCAATACAAGAATTACATATTTCAGAGGAGACTCGCGCTCCAACACGGGAAGAGGAACTTAGAAATACGGAAAAGCCACAAAATAATAACACAGGGCATTTCGGAAATTATGAAACAAATTGGCAAGGTGCACCGAATTTTGAGATGGAACCGCCGACACGAGGTAACAATGACCGATATGCGACTCGACGTCATGGTGACTTTGACTGTAAGCTGTTTATAACTACACGTAAATTCAAAACATTTAAGAATTCCGACAACGACATTCTTCCACAAGTATGGCTTCATCAATTCTCTCATTGTTTTCCTCCCAACTGCTCATTGTAGCACAGATTAGAATTTATGTGTGGCTACTTAGAGGATGAACCAGCTATAAGAATGCGATCGATCATTCACGATTGTCACAGTGAAGGAGAATTTTATCATACCTTCCTCTCAGCATATTGGTCTCAAGCTACTCAAGATCGCGTAAAACATAGCATCATAATGATGAAACATTTCGAACAACCTGAATTTTCCAGCCTTGCGAAATATTTTGAAGACATGTTGCACAAGAATCAGTATCTGTCAACCCATACAGCCCCTCAGACCTTATTCCGCATTTGCTTAATCAAACTGGCTGAACATTTACGACATATTATTTCGGCAGGACGTTGCAAAGACGACATCGAAGCTTTTCAGGGACTGTTACAAGAATTGGAAATTGACACTGACAATCGCGGGACGCGAAAACAGGAACACAACAATTACAGGTCACATCCGTCACAATTCCACGATGACAGAAATAATAACTGGACACGACAAGGCTATTCTTACAACGCAAATCGTGACCAAAACAGACACCACCCGTATGACAACCGTTGGCAGAGTAGTAATAATTACAGGGAAAGATCACCTCTCCGCGGTAATGACTATGACAGTGACAATCATAGAAACAGACAATATGGTAACCAGAACTATTATTATCAAGGAAGACAGAACAACCCAGCCCAGCGCGCAGTTACGACTCAGGGAGAAGTTCTCCACCACGTGACCGACACGAAAGAAATTACAGAAACTACCGACATGACAACACACGATATAATCTTAACAACAGACCAGAATTTAATCAGAACTGGCGGGATTCAAATAGGGCAGGGCCCTCTCGACAAGCTGAAGTTGTAGAGGTTAAATCTCCAAATCCCAATAACAGCGTGCGACAACATATAGATAGTAGACAATGACTCACACCGCTGGCAGCCACAAAACGTACTTACGAAGCTGACGACGCAGCTGCAGTGGCTATTAATTATGTAAAAATGGAAGACATTAGGGACATCTTACTCCAGGAACACGATGTAAAACAGAACAACATTCCATATCCCGTAATTCACATTACAGTAAATGATGCAAAATTTACGGCAGTACTTGACTCTGACAGTCCCATTTCAGTAATTAGTGAAACAGCCTTTAGCAATTGCAACAAATCGAACGATTGCCCCACACTTGCGTTGCGTAAGATTAAATTACAAGGTGCAATCTTTGGAAAAAGTGTAGATGTACGCCAACAAACCAACTTTTGTCAAAGCAACAGTTTCTCTATGAAGTTTATTCCATTATTGTCAACAGAAACTATATTTGGAGTAGACTTTTTGAATGAATACAAAGCAGTCTTAAACTTTCAAGATGCTGAAATAAGTTTAGAGAAAGAAAGTGAGTCAATAGCTTTGAAATTTGAAGATTGGCTCTCAAACCATGACGATGAAATTAATCGGCATTACCTCCTGTTAAACAACAGTTCGGAATTTTCGACGGAACTTGACACTAACAATCACTCTGCAGGTATTGACAGGGATGATACCGACGGCGTATTTGATACTAATGAGTTAATTCAGAACAAAATTCAAACAACTGACAATTGTAATGACACTGATAGGCAGGACCTTTTTTAGATTTTACAAGCACATTCCACAGTTTTTACTCACAAAACAGGAACAATCAAGGGATTTCAATATCAATTTCGTGTTCGTGGGCATACTAAATTTTGTGTTAGACGACACGTAATTCCGGCACATTATAGGGACCGTGTTAGAACAGAAATACAATCTATGCTTGACGAGGGCATTATTGAGCCTGCAGTAAGCTCATACAACAATCCATTACATGTTGGTGAGAAGAAAAATGGATCGATCAGGCTTGTCTAAGATTCGGGACAAATCAATACTGTCATCATTCCTGAAACGTACAGGCCGCAAATGTTGGAAGAACTTCTTCAAAATTTTAATGGGCTAAAAGTGTTGTCTTCTATTGATCTCAGACCAGCTTTTATCAGATCGAACTTCATCCAGAATGTAGTAAATACACAGCTTTTCTTTGTTTCGGCGTTTGTTACCAGTTTCGGAAACTTCCTTTTGGTTTGAACATTTCTTCGGCAGCATTCATTCGTGGACTAAATTCCATATTACCTGAGTTCTTAAAACGTCACATCACCTTATATGTGGACGATATTCTAATAGCAGAAGCCTCATGGGAACAACATAATCTCATCCTCAACAGTGTGTTACGTATTTTTGCAGAATCTGGAATTACAATTAACTTGGAAAAGTCTGCATTCGGTAGGCCAAAGGAGAAGTTTTTGGGACATATTATTTCTTCTGAAGGCATTCAGCCGGATCCTGAAAAGTTAGAAGCAATCAGAGCCATTCCAAAAAAAGTCGGCAGTTTTCTAGGTCTCGTAAATTTTTACCGTCGTTTTCTGAATATGCAAATTCTAGTTACATCAAAACCTTGTCCTCTCACTGGCAAAAATACTATTGGGAACTGGGACAAACAGGCACAGCTGGAATACAATTCTTTGAAAGAAGCACCACTTAATGCGCCAATACTAGCTCATTCAGATCTGTCACAAGATTTCTGTCTTTGCACGGATTCTTCTAAAGTCGGTCTTGGTACCCATTTATTTCAAGAAGCCATAGAAAACGACACTACTGTTCAGAAAACCATTGCTTTTGCTAGCCGAGTGCTAACAAAATCTGAAAAAAAAATTATTCCGTTACTGAATTAGAAGCTTTACCTATCGTTTGGGCATTTAACAAATTCCGTTTCTTTCTTTCTGGTAAGCACGTAAAAGTATACAGTGATTATCGGGCATTACAATTTCTTATGTCTTCAAAATTAAATCATGACAGGTTAAAACGTTGGGCATTGTTTCTGCAAGAATTCCACTTCACAATAGCCTACATTCCCGGCAAGGAGAACATTGTTGCGGACGCGCTATCACGTGCACCGGCTGGGCTTGAGAAAAGTAACACAGAAGGCAACCTCGAAAAAAAATTCAATATTCTTTACATTCAGAAAGTCGCCTCTAAAAACTTCATCAGCACATCTTTAAAGGACATTGCTCATGAACAAGGTAAGGATCCAATTTGGAAAGACATCAAAGGTAAATGGCATGAAAGGACAAACACGCAGATTCGGCATTATTATCTGGTTAGAAACAACATACTCTTTAAACGTTGCACTGTTGATGACAATCTTTGGGTACTTTGCATTCCTGACGATTTGGTTTATAAGCTCATTTGGTTCATTCATTTCAGCTACGCCCATTTTGGTCCACGAAAATGTTATCATATTCTTCGGACAACTTGTTATTTTAACAACATGGAAAAGAGAATTCGAAGAGTCTTGTCTATTTGTAAACATTGTCAAAAGACTAAACCATCTCCTATCTTACATCTTGCTCCGTTGTTCCCTATCATTCCTTCTAAATTAAAAGAATTTGCTGCTGTTGATTGATCTCTTGGGAGCCCTTGTCAGAACATCGAATGGACTTTCATACGTTCTAGTCGCTGTTGAACTTACTTCAAAATTTGTTTCTTTCACACCGTTACTTAAAGCCATTGGACGGTCTGTATCCAACGCCTTTGTTAAAAATTTCTTACGTGAAGTTGGACATGTTAATAAAGTCATTGCCCGGATCTCGTGGTCGTGCGGTAGCGTTCTCGCTTCCCACGCCCGGGTTCCCGGGTTCGATTCCCGGCGGGGTCAGGGATTTTCTCTGCCTCGTGATGGCTGGGTGTTGTGTGCTGTCCTTAGGTTAGTTAGGTTTAAGTAGTTCTAAGTTCTAGGGGACTTATGACCACAGCAGTTGAGTCCCATAGTGCTCAGAGCCATTTGAACCATTTTTGAATAAAGTCATTATTTCAGGTAACAGACTGCAATTCAGATCTACTGTTTGGTCACGCATGATTCGCAATCATAAAATCAAGCCTGTTTTTATTTCATTGAACTCACCACATTGTAACTCATCTGAAGGGATTGTGAAAGAAATCAATAAGTTGGCAGACTTTATTGTCACAGAAAGCATCAGTATTGGGACAGATATTTACACTTATTTCAAAACGTGCTGAATGAAATGCCTCATGATTCCACTGCTTTATCACCTATTCTTGAACTGAAGAATGAAGAACCACCAAACAGAATCAGAGGGCTTGTACCTTTTCCGAATACACGTAAACTTCGACACAATGACGTAATCGATTTGTCTATTAAAAACATAAATTCTGCTGCAGATAACAGGAGAAAAGTACACAGTAAAGCAAATGCAAAGAAACTATATATTGGTCAAAAAGTTCTCATTAAAACTCATACATTGTCACATAAGAAGAAACACTTGAGTCACAAATTCTTTACAATGGACCTTACAGAATCCGATGTATACCACATGAGAATTGGGTTGAAGTTAATTGAAACTCTGCGTGCTAGGAAGAGTAAAGGATTGCATCACATTTTACATGTAAGACCGTTTGTTGAGAGATAATCTGCTTTTTAACTTAGTTTTGCCATAATATTTTTCACTGCACGTTACTGGTACACTTTGACACGCTTAGAAACTGTTAACATGCTACAATGTTTTAAAGTTAACTATCCAGTCAAGAACCTAGGGAACTTATTTAGACAGTAATTACGAATGCATTTTTGTAGTGAACAGACGACACAGTGTTATTGTGTGTACATTCTTGCTTGTTTGTTGCACGATTATGTAACGACTATAAGGCTTACATACTTAGAACATATACCAGTACTGATGATGAGATTTTAATGCAACATTTTGGTTTACGTGAAAATACGTTCTGGATTTAAAGTACTTTCTGAGACATACCAGGTGACACAGTGGTTAGTTTATTTGACAGCTACATGATTATATCACAACGCTACTAATGGCAGACACAATTTAGTTTATTGCATTTGCGCTGTATCTGTTTTATATCTACACAATTTTCTGAATTCTTCTGGAAAGTAAAACATGTTTTAGTAGTAACTTTTGTGGTATAGCTGCAATGAGACAGCCTTTTCTGTAGCACAACAATACATTACAGTACAGTACTTTCTTGATCACGGTAAGGTACGTAATAACTACGATATCTATATGCATAGCATTTCACTTTTGTTTATTACGAGGTAAGTACATTGACTTCTACAGAACTTTGCTTATGGACTACGATAATTACGACACTTGGCACATTTTTACCGTTAAGTACTGACAGAGATTATCTTACAACAAGACGCACAGTTTAGCGCTACAGTACACGTACTTGAGTGATTAATTTTGTACTTAAAACATTTATATTTAAAGATTTTTGAATTATAAAGATACAAAGAAGTTTTCCGGTACTACATTTCATTCCATTGCTGTAATCTGTAACACCTGAGGGTATAATAACATTAATCCTCAGGGGGTACACGCCTACGTTGTGTACTAGGCGTGTGGCAAACGCTAGGAGTCCTAGCTAATATGGTATTTGCTTATATAACTTTACACATTGGTACCATATTTCTCTAACACAGAATTACACAGCTATCTGACCATTTAAGGGAGACAAACATTTTTTTTTTACTATGTCAGTGAATTCACACTTACTAAATTGTATTTTGTCTGTACTTTGTGAACTGTTCATATACTATGAGAGATTTGAATGAAGTATTTGGTATGGGATCATAATTTTTGAAGTACGTTCGAGGCGGATGACTTTATTGAAACTAGCAGAGAGCATTTTCTTGTTTTTTAGGTTTTGAAATTACTGGAGGAAGCTACGACGATTTTGAGATTTGATTGATGTGCTAAGATGATATTATTACGACAACGATGTGTATTATGCTGTTGAGGTATGTTTATGATCAATGAGATGATGCTGTATGAGGAATTTGATTATGCTATGTATTTATTATGATGAAATATTGAAGAAGTGTCAACGAATATGTATATGTGTAATAAGGTAAGGAATAATGAGTAGTGGTTAGGGACTCTGGTTTGTGAAAAGGATGTTGGAAACCAAGAATCGTACTTTAAGAGTTATGAAATGTGTGTACACACGTGAATGTATCACAACACTGCTATTCTTGAGATTCCGTTTCTACACATTTCTACTTCAATTTTTCAACCTGTGAATTTTTTTATTTTATATGAGACTGTCGCTGTAGCAGAAAGTGCTGTCGCAAATATTTCGGTAAGGAAGGTAAGTGCCCCTGTGGGCGCCCAGTTGCATGACGGTTGCCTGAGAAAAATCCATTAGGGGGAGAAAAAAGAGGCCATTAACCTCGCTATTGACATTTCTTTGTAGAAAGCATCGCAAATACGACACACTCATGCTTGAAGACATATGATTACACTTTGGAGCTCGTAATTTCTAATATGTACTGAAATGCAATACAGCTAGTGAATGTTTCATGCTTTGGTTTATATATATATATCTGCTCATTTTGTTTAATATCTAGTTCCTAGTTGCACTGCAGCACTGGTTCAAATAAAATTTAATAGATGTACAAATATCACTATTTTATAAATACAGATCCATTAAATAATAATTTCATGATCTACTGTCTTAAAAAAAAGGGAGCACAAATAGATATTTCCTGTTACAGGAATTGCATACATAATTTTTCAACGATTTGGTAACTTTTGGTAGAGTAAGTTATTGTGATGCATCACTCTAGTGTTAAGATCTGACATAGGTATTAGACATTTCCTATTTTACTGTAATATTCTTTCTGCTTGAGCTTTATCATGTTTAGGTATAAGTTACTGCATTTGTTGCTGCTGTTTGCCTGGCTTAGTTCTACTGAATTTTACATTGCTCTAAGCTAGTTTTACTACAGATTTATTTTCCTTTTTGCTTCACAATGGCTCATATTAGTTGTAATGTTCCATTTGCTTTGCTAATTTATATTTATTGCTGCTTTCTTTGCCAATTTGCATTTTTTGTCATTGCTGTTTGTGTTAATTGTTTTGTTCTCCTGTATTGGCTCGTTCTCTAGTATATATATCTCAGCTCAGTAGATTTAAGTAAGCTTAAGAGGGGGTAGGCTATATTAGAGAATGAATTGGAAGAAATGCATTGAGAAGCTATAAGAAAAAGGTTTGGCCAAACAAGTAGTGTAAAATGAAGAATAATTTTTTGAACGAGGATATGAACAAAATAGTAGGGTTTAGGGACAACAGGTATAGATAGGACTTTTTGGGAATAATGATGAACTAAGGGAGATCTCCAAGAAGTAAAGAAAGTTTTGTTTGCAAATCAAATATGATAAATACTGCAGTACCAAATGTCGTACTGAAAACAAACCCTGTCCTTTCCTTTTGTGTTATTCAGCTATGTGTTTATGTACCCTTGTGTATTTGTGTTCTTCCTGTCTTTATGTGTTTATCTGATAAGATCTATGTTGTAGAATTTTTTTAGTACTAAGCTACATTCACTATGACAAGGAATACTGTTATCCTGAAATATAATTTGCATTAATAATATGTTATTTACTTTGTAAAGATGTTTAGACATTATTTATTCTGTTCTGTTTTAATGCTCATGTGTCAAGTTAATGTTGTGAAAGCTCTTCTCATTTTTTTATTTTTTTATTTACTTATGTCATAATTCCTGTAAAACTGATGTTATGAAACGTCCCCTTAGAAAAATTATACATGACTGTGTTTAAACTGACACTCAATATTTTTAGCATAACGCAATCTGACTTTCAAAAGTCCCTACAAAAGAATGGCCCTGACTAGCATTAACCTATACCTTTCACAAATAACTTACCTCACAAAAATCTTCGTTATTCGAACTACTGCAATACGGCGAGTGCCACTACTGCCAGCTAAATAAAAGATTCAAACTACTGAAGGCACTAACTACTGATAGGCGTAGTTAGCAAATGAAAGATTTTGATAGAGAACAAACAATGTATTTACCTTAATAGTGTTAAAAGTTATAATATATATAGCAGTTCATGACATCCAGTCTTACAAATTTCAAAACTCCACCTTTTCTCTCCCCACATCCGCCACTGCTGGCGTCTCACCTCCTACTGCTCAACGCTACGCGCTGTTCACATCCATCTGCCCAACACTTCAATGGCAGACAACAATGCAAACTAGCCACAGACTGCACACAGCACAGCCAGTGATTTTTCATACAGTGCACTACGTGGCGTTACCAATAAGAAAACCTATACAGCCTACTTACATAGCTCCCATGGTCCCCACAAAAAATTTTACAAATTGTTTTGGGCACTGGCCAATACAGATTTGAAAAAAAATTTCATAATTACAGTAAGAAAGATATCAAATGCACACACTTATTAATACAATGTTGGTCAAAAGCTAAAATTTTCTCACAGTCCATAAAGACAGTCCTGATCATTGATCACAGTAAAACTGCCGTTTCTTTTCTCAAAGTCTGAGCAGTGAAAGACAATGCACACGGAAGTAGTGGATTTCCATGCACTCTTGAAGAAGTAGTGTTGTCCATCCAACGGAAAGACAGTGCTGACTCTTGACATGCTGACAGGTAATGGTCCACAACAGAGCAAACCCACCGCAGAGTCAGTCGAAGTTTTGAAGAATATTGGTAGGTAGGTCATCACAGAACAGACCACCGTAGTCTTGTTAGAGATTATGGTATTGGTGGGCCACCAGAGGTGCAGACCCACTGCAGTCCTTTAGAAACAATGGTATTGGTGAGTCATCAAAGGTGTAGAAACACTGTAGTCCTTGTAGAGATGGCTAGCAGCCATCCGTTGCGATTGTGCAGGTGCACAATCACCATCGGAGTCTTGTGGACAATATAGCAAGTCCATGAACCACCACTCGTGCACTCACAAAAATTTTTTTGAAATGTCCTTAGAACCAGCAATGCTGTTATCCAGTCCCTTGCTGAATTATTAACACACGTGCAAACACTAACAGTCCCAACTTCTCACATATTGTGCATTACTATGAACAACAGAAACGTGTGCAGTGAAATTTGAAGAACTGATGTCTATATTATTATAAATTTACAACATAGGAATACAATTACAAAGGTACAAGAACATCATTAAAGAACGTAATAGTACAGATAACATTTGTAGTAATACAGGCTTTACAAAAGAATAGAAATAGACATATACATCAGTGTTACAGGAATTATGACGTAAGTAAATAAATAAAATAATGAGAATAGTTCTTGAAACATTAATTTCACACATGATCATTAAAACAAAACAGAATAAATAATATCGAAGCATCTTTACAAGGTAAATAACATATTATCAGAAAAATTCTACAACATAAATCTTATTAGCTAAACACATACAGACAGGAAAAACACAAATTCACATAGTGTAATAACACAAAATAGAGGACAGGGTTTGTTTTCAGTGTAACATTTGGTACTGCAGTCCAACCCAAAACATTTGTTTCCACCAAAAAAATCCTGTCCAAGCATGCTTTCTGAATTGTGTTCACATCCTCTTTCAAAAATAGTTTTTCTCCACTGTAGACTACTTTTTTGGTCAAACCATTTTCTTATAGCTTCTCAACGCATTTCTTCCAATTCATCATAGTTAGTTTCTTATATAGTCGACCCCCTCTTAAGCTAACTTAAATCTACTGAGCTCAGATGTGAAACTAAGGGACGAGGCAATGCAGCAGTACAAAACAATTAACACAAACAGCAATGACAAAAAATGGAAATTGGCAAAGCAAGCAGCAATATATATATATATATATATATATATATATATATATATATAAAAGTTAGCATAGCAAATGCAATATTATCACTAATATGAGCCAATCTGCAGCAACAAGAAAAATAAATCAGTAGTAAATCTGGCTTAACAGAGTAATACAAACTGAAATTTAGTAGCACTACGCCTGGCAAACAGCAGCAGCAAATGCAATAACTTATACCTAAACCTGACAAAGCTCAAGCAGAAAAAATATTACAGTAAAAACAACAATGCAGATAAGGGAAATGTCTATTCACACCTTAATGTCTATGTAATTAAAGTGGTGCACCACAATTTATTCTACGAGAAATATTACCAAGTAGTTGAAAAGAAAATTATGTATGCAAGTCCTGTGAAGAGAAATGTCTTTTTGTGCTCCTTCGTTTTTTTTAAGGAGACCATAAAGTTATTGTTTAATGGATCTGTAGACAGAAAATATTTACATTAGTACATTTATTAAACTTTATTTTAAGCAATGCTACAGTGCAGCTAGAAACTAGATATTAAACAAAATGAGCAATCTCTCAACTAGAAAGACAATAGATGTAAAATGTTTCTCATCATTTCATTAAGCATATTAGTAAATATCATAAATTAAGAGCTCCACAGTATAATCATATGTTTTCAAGTTTGAACGTGTCGTATTTGCTATGCTTTCTACAAAGAAATGTCAATAGCAAGGATAATGGCCTCCTTTTTTCTCCACCTGTGCCTCTGAAAGGCACACACTAATGCCTATTTTCCAGACGACTGTGGCGCAGTTAGGTGCCCACGATGCATTACGTGAAGGTGATCACTTAAGTAACTTACCGAAATATTTACGACACCAGTTTGCACTACAGTGACAGTCTCATACAAAAAATTTCACAGGTCGAGAATTTACGTTACAAACGCGTAGAAACAAAATCTGATAAATACAACAGTGTCCAAAAAATTTTCAGTGGCATTGTGATACATTCACACATGTACACACATTTCACAATTCTAAAGTACTATTCTTGGTTTCCAACATCCTTCTCCACAAATCAGAGCCCGTAACCACTACTCATTATTCCTTACCTTATTACACATATACATATTCGTCGACACTTTTCAATATTTCATCATAATAAATACATAAAATAATCAAATTCCTCATATAGCATCAACTTATTGATCATAAACATACCTCGCAGCACAATACACATTTTCATCATAATAATAACATCACAAAAACTCAGCCAAATTTCAAAAACGTCATAGCTTCCTACAATAATTTCAAAACCCAAAAAAAATTCTCTGCTTATTTCAATAGTGTCATTTGCCTCCCATACCAAATATATCATTCAAAACTCTCATAATATCACAATGGTTCCGAAAAAATATGGACAGTTCACAAAGTACAGACAAAATACAATTTCGTAAGTGTGAAGTTATCCAGCTGTGTAATTGCGTAAACATCTGTCACTGACGTAGTAAAAAAAAATGTTTGTCTCTCAGTTAAATGGTCAGATAGCTGTGTACTTTATGTGTTAGAGAAATATAGTACCGATGTGTAAAGTTGTATAAGCAAATACCATATTACCTAGGGCTCCTTGTGCTTGCCAAACACATGGTACACAAGATAAGCGTGTACCCCCCTGAGGATTAATGTAATTATACCCTCAGGTGTTACAGATTACAGCAATGGAATGAAATGTATCACGGAAAACCTTTGTATCAATGTACTTCAAATACCTTTAAAAATAAATGTTTTAAGTACAAAGTTAATCACTCAAATGCGTGTCCTGTAGCGCTAAATGTGCGTCTTGCTGTAAGATAATTCCGTGGAAGTGTCGTAGTTATCGTCCTCTGTAAGTAAAGTTCTGTTGAAGTCAGCGTACTTACCCCATCATAAACGAAAGTGAAATGCTTTGCGTATAGATATCGTAGTTATTACATACCTTACTGTGATCAAGAAAGTACTATAATGTAACGTATTGTTGTGCTACGAAAAAGGCTGTCTCATTGTAGCTATACCACAGAAGTTACTACTAAAACATGTTTTACTTTCCAGAATAATACAGAAAAACTGTGCAGATATAAAACAGATACACCGCAAAAGCAACAATGCAAATTGTGTCACATATTAGTAGCGTCATGATATAATCGTGTAGCTGTCAAATAAACTAACCGCTGTGTCATCTGGTATCTCTCAAAAGTACTTCAAATTCAGAATCTATTTTCAAGTAAACCAAAATGCTGCATTAAAATCTCATTAGCAGTACTGGTAAATGTTCTAAGTATGTGAGCCTTATAGTCGTTACGTAATCGTGCAACTAACAAGCAAGAATGTACACACACAATAACACTGTGTCGTCTGTTCACAATAACAATGCATTCGTAATTTCTGTTTAAATAAGTTCTCTTGGTTCTTGACTGGATATTTAACTTCAAACATTGCTGCATGTTAACTGATTCTAAGTCTGACATAGCATATTAGCAATGTAAAGTGAAAAGTTATATGGCAAAGACAAAGTTAAAAAGCAGATTATCTTTCAATAAACGGTTTTACATGTGAAATGTGGTGTAAACCTTTACTCTTCCTAGTACGCAGAGTTTCAACTTCAACGCAATTATCATGTGGTATACGTCGGTAAGGAACGCTAAAATTTTTCTCAAGGTTAGCGTCTATGTTATTTTTCTCTGAGCCAGCCGGCGCATGTGGCTGCCTGCGGTGCGAGTCATTGTCTGTCTCTTTGTTGGCGCGTGTCGTTATTAGGATTAGGAGACCTAACTTCTACAAATTCACCTTGTCGAGAGTGCCCTGCTCTGTTTGAATCTCGCCAGTTCTGATGCAATTCAAGTCTGTCGTTACGATTATATCGTCTGTCGTCATGTCGGTAGTTCCTGTAGTTTCTTTCTTGTCGGTTAAGTCATGGAGAATTTCTCCCTGAATTATCACTGCGCGGTAGACCGTTGCGTCTGAAGTTATTCTGTCTCCCGCGATAATAATAGTTATGGTTTCCATATTGTCTGTTTCTATGATTGTCTCTGTTATATTCATTACTACGGAAATGCGATCTTTCTTTGTAACTATTACTCTGGAGTGGTTGTCATATGGATGGTGTCTGTTTTGGTCACGATTTGTGTTGTGAGAATAGCCTTGTCGTGTCCAGTTACTATTTCTTTCATCGCGGAATTGCGACGGATGTGACCTGTAATTGTTGAGTTCCTGTTTTCGCGTTCCGCGATTGTCAGTGTCAATTTCTAATTCTTGTAACAGTCCCTGAAAAGCTTCGATGTCGTCTTTGCAACGTCCTGCCAAAATAATATGTCGTAAATGTTCAGCCAGTTTGATTAAGCAAATGCGGAATAAGTTCTGAGGGGCTGTATGGGTTTGACAGGTACTGATTCTTGTGCAACATGTCTTCAAAATATTTCACAAGACTGGAGAATTCAGATTGTTCGAAATGTTTCATCATTATGATGCTATGTTTTACTCGGTCTTGTGTGGCTTGAGACCAATATGTTGAGAGGAAGGCATGATAAAATTCTCCTTCACTGTGACAATTGTGAATGACCGATCGCATTCTTACAGCTGGTTCATTCTCTAAATAGCCACACATAAATTCTAATCTGTGCTGCAATGACCAGTTGGGAGGAAAACAATGAGAGAATTGATGAAGCCATGCTCGTGGATGAATGTCATTGCCAGAATTCTTAAATGTTTTGAATTTACGTGTAGTAATGAACAGCTTATAGTCAAAATCATCGTGTCGGTGAGTCGCACATCGCTCATTCTCACTTCGTTTCGGCGGTTCCATCTCAAAATCCAATGTGCCTTGCCAATTTCTTTCATAATTTCCGAAGTGTACTGTGTTATTATTTTGTGGTTGTTCCATTTTTCTATGTCCCTCTTCCCGTACTGGAGCGCGATTGTCCTCTGAAATAAGTAATTCTTGTATTACTTGTGCCAACTGATCTTGTACTTCCCGGATTTCTCTTTTGTACTGTGTATTGATATGATTTTGATTTTGTTTGAATTTTCTAATTTGTTCATACTCTTCAGTGTCCGTGAAGGCCACAGGTCTTGTGTCACTCAGATCATCGTCTACCTTTGTAGATAAGTTAGTGAACTGATCTGAAAGTTCGGCTACTTTATCCGATAGTGAAATTATTTCCTCTGTGTGTTTTTCTGAACCAAGTTTCAGAGTGTCCATTTGTGTTGAAATCGTATCTACTGCGTCCTTTAAGTTTTCCTGAGTTTTTGCAAGTTGCGTAACCAAATCGGTAGATGCAACTGAGTCAATTTTAGCTTGCAAGGTGTCGTGATTTTCATGAACAATAGTTTGCAGTTCTTTTATGGCTACTTCGTGATTCTGTAATGCATTTTCATGACACGAAAAAATAGGTTGGAAATGCTCACAAATTTGTGTTTTTAAGTCATTACAGACTTTTTGACATTTCGATTCAATGTTATGTAACTCAGTGGTTAAACCTTCACGTGTTTGTTCAAGTGTGGGGTCTAACTTCCGAAGATTTTGTTCCATTGTGTCTAACTGTTGCTGTGTTTGTCTCTGGTGTTGTTCCATTGTGTCTAACGTTTGAAGATTTTGTTCCATTGTGTCTAACTTTTGAAGATTTTGTCCCATTTGTTTCTGATTTTGTTCAAGCGTTGTGTCTAACTTTTGTAGCCTTTGTCCCATTTGTTGCATTAACTGTAGTAACAGTGCACTGCTGTCTGAAACATGTTCCTCAGTGCTGTTCGGCAGTGCATTTGAACCGGCAATATTCGCATTTTGAAAAGCAGAACATGTGTCTTGATTTATTTGAGAAAACGGTGAGGACGCAAAACCTCAATCTACAGTATTTGCAAGATTGTGTCCTGTCATTTCGGAATCCTGAGGCGAGCTGTTGCCGACCGATCGATCGATAATGCTTCCCTGTTCACTAATTGTTTCACTGCCTACACCATTATTTGCAGCCCGCTTCATTTCCCTATGCACAATTACCAAATTACTACTTTGAACATTAGTTAATTCATTACATGGTGGCGCTAACACACTGCTTTCGTCTTCACTGTCATTTCTCAGTTTATTTTGGAGCCTAGTATTACGTTTTTCACACGCCATTACTGTCACAATATTTCACACGACAACACAGAAAAACACAATTTGAAGAGCAAAAATAAGAGAACACATTAACATAGCACTGAAAATAATATCCAGTTAATTGCAAGCGCAGCTGCGAAATACTTCGTGCAAATCTACATGCATGCCACAACTGTTTTACTGTACAACAATGAAAGACTGCAACTACAAAGGAGATTCTCTCTGCAATTACGCGCTAGCAATAAACAAAATCTACACTAATTACACAAACTACAAGAAAAAATCAGAAGATTCCAGTGAGATATCCTTGGCTAAGGGTCGACATATGAAACGTCCCCTTAGAAAAATTATACATGACTGTGTTTAAACTGACACACAATATTTTTAGCGCAACGCAATCTGACTTTCAAAAATCCCTACAAAAGAATGGCCCTGACTAGCATTAACCTATACCTTTCACAAATCACTTACCTCACAAAAATCTTCGTTACTCGAACTACTGCAATACAGCGAGCGCCACTACCGCCAGCTAAATAAAAGATTCAAACTACTGAAGGCACTAACTACTGATAGGCGTAGTTAGCAAATGAAAGATTTTGATAGAGAACAAACAATGTATTTACCTTAATAGTGTTAAAAGTTATAATATATATAGCAGTTCATGACATCCAGTCTTACAAATTTCAAAACTCCGCCTTTTCTCTCCCCACATCCGCCACTGCTGGCGGCTCACCTCCAACGGCTCAACGCTACGCGCTGTTCACATTTATCTGCCCAACACTACAATGGCAGACAACAATGCAAACTAGCCACAGACTGCACACAGCACAGCCAGTGATTTTTCATACAGAGCGCTACGTGGCGTTACCAATAAGAAAACCTAAACAGCCTACTTACAATGTATATGTTTATTTCCATTCTTTTGTATGGACTGTATTACCACAAATGTTATCTGTATTATTATGTTCTTTATTGATGTATTATGTACCTTTGTAATTGTATTCTCATGTCGTAAATTTGTAATTGTATAGACACCAGTTCTTCAAATTAAGTTTCATTTCACTGCACACGTATTCGTTGATCATAGCACATGCACAATATGTGAGAAGAAAAAGGGGGACTTTTAGCGTTTGCACGTGTGTTGATAATTCAGCAAGGGCCTGGTTAACAGCACTGCTGGTTCTAAGGACATTCCAAAATGTTTGTGAGTGCATAAGTGGTGGTTTGTGGACTTGCTATATTGTCCGCAAGACTCTGCAATGGTGATTATGCACCCGCACAGTCGCAACAGATGGCTGCTGGCCATCTCTACGAGGACTACAGTGGGTCCACAACTTTGATAGCCCACCAATACCATTATTTCTACAAGGACGACAGTGAGTTTGCACCTTTGGTGGCCCACCAATACCACAATCTCTAGTAGGACTACAGGTGGTGTGTACGTTTGGTGGCCCACTAATACCATTATCTCTACAAGAAATACTGTGGGTCTGCTCTGTGATGACCTACCTACCAATTTCCATCAAAACTTCGACTCACTCTGCTGTGGGTTTGCTCTGTTGTCGCCCATTACCTGTCTGCATGTCAAGAGTCAGCGCTGTCTTTCCGTTGGAAGGACAACACTACTTCTTAAAGACTGCATGGAAATCCACTAATTCCACGTGCATTTTCTTTTAATACTCAGACTTTGAAAAAAAATTTCAATTACTAATGTGATGAATGGTCAGGACTGTCTTTATGAGAACAATTTTTGCTTTTGACCAACATTGTATCAATAAATGTGTGCATTTGATATATGTGTCATCATTAATATAAAAAAAATTAGCAGATATGTATTGACCACTGCTCTAAACAACTTGTAAAATTTTTTGTGGGGAGAATGGTGGCTACGTAAGTAGGCTGTTTAGGTTTTTATGTTGGTAACACCACGTAGCGCTCTGTATGAAAATCACTGACTGTGCTGTGCGCAGTCTGTGGCTGGTTGGCATTGTTGGAATATTCACTATTGTAGTGTTGGGCAGTTGGATGGGAACAGCGCGTAGCATTGTGCAGTTGGAGGTGAGCGGCCAGCAGTGGTGGATGTGGAGAGAGAAATTCCAGAGTTTTGAGACGTCAATATAAGCGGACGATCTGGAGGAGTGTCCGCCAGAAAAAGGGAGTTTGTAAGGATGGATGTCATGAATTGATATATATGAGGACTTTTCAACATTTCTAAGGTAAATACATTGTTTATTCTCTGTCAAAATTTTTTATTTGCTAGCTATGCTCATCAGTAGTTAGTGCCTTCAGTAGTTACAATCTTTTATTTAGCTGGCAGTATTGGCGCTCGCTGTATTGCAGAAGTTCGAGTAACGAAGAGTGTTGTGAGGTAAGTGATTCATGAAAGGTAAATGTTATTGCTAGTCAGGGCCATTCTTTTGTAGGGATTTTTCAAAGTCAGATTGCGTTGCGCTAAAAATATTGTGTGTCAGTTTAGTGATGATCAGAATAAGTAAAGAGAGAAATGTCTGAGTACGTCCAGTTTTGTCAGCTGTTTGAAAATCAAATGACGTAAGAGGTTTTCCAGCACTGTAATTTTTAATAATTTCTAAGGGGACGTTTCAAATTGTACAGAATTGTGGAAAGAAGGCTCCCTCTTGGTAATCCATTCTTTTGGTTTCTCCATCAACTCTTCTTCCCTTTGAGTGCTGCGTAGAATCTTCGGTTCTGCAGCACTCATCTTAACATGTCCTTTGTTATTTATTGTGGAACATGGAAGGATCCTCGACGTATGATCGCTGTGTAATGGACACAGTCGAATGTGTCGTGGAAACGTTTAACTAATGTGTAATACTAACACACCGGTAAACATCTGAGTACCTTCCACGCATTATACACTGTGACTGAGGCTTCTCTGATCACAATTGCAGAAGCTTATTCGGTGAAAAGCGTATCGTTGCGAACCCGTTGGCAATACTAATCAATCGCAATTTAGCAGATTCCGCCGTGTCCCTGCTAAGAACAAAATGGAGTGATGCAACCGTTTATGAATATATTCCTTTCTGTAAATGGGGCACTCGATACACGAAGTGGACGGTATGAGAAATATTCGCCTGAACGAATGTGAAAAACCACCTGAAACCAATTACCACGCCAGGTGGCCGAAGGAATCGCTACTCTGTAACATCTACAGAGTGTGACATTTAGACTACATTCCTTACAGCTAATTCCGTCTGACCTCAGACGTTTGGTGTCATACCTAAATGCAGATTATTCTTTTTGAATCATATGGAAATATTGCGTCGCCATTAAATAAGCTGGATCTAGTTTGACAGTTATGATGTTGTAATTTCTGGAATGCAAAAGGCATGTATAAGTTTCCAAGTATGACCAACAGCGAAGTGCTAAAAAAGAACGTAATGCGAGAAAATATACGAATGGGTCTCGTAGCAGAGGTGTATTTTGTTTTTCGAATTGGGAACGTGTAACAACCGAAGCAGAAAATTGAAATTAATTTTAGGTTAAATACCACATAATTGCCTGTTAGTCTCCGACACCAGAACGGCACATTAGCTTCCTGCCCTTTGTCATTCTATTCCCTTCACTCTCTTTGCATCCCTCCTTCCTTCCCTCCTTCCTTTCGTCTCTCTCTCTTTCTCCCCACCCACCCCCCTCTCTCTGTCACTCACCCTCTTTGTACGTTTGTGTGTGTGTGCCGCTCTCTTTCTCTCTCCCTCTCTTCTATAAACGTAATTCGATACAGACGCAAGCGAACTCCAAAACGCCCACACTCACTACCCACGCACTCGCCGCCCACTTATCCACGGTCGCACGCGCGTGCGAGCGCACACACGCGCAACTGGGCCAGTTGATTCAATTACCTTCGGTAGCGTTAACCTAATTTTATTCACGCTTTGTCCCACGTTCTCTAATTTTAACTCAATTTTAGAAATGTAGATCATAAAGGACGGAAACTTTGGATTTAATGTCCTGTCGACGGAGACCTTATGAGCTGGAAGTCGGACTGGGGCAGGATGGGAAAGGGAATGAGCGGTGTACTTTCCGTTGGACCCATCCTAGCAATTTATCTTATGCTAGTTAGGGAAAGCACGGACAGTTTAAATAATATTGGCCGGTCGAGAATTCCAGCCGCAGTCCTCCCAAACACGAGTCCAGTACTGATCAAACAATACCACTCGGTACAGCCGCAAAAGTAACTGTTTATACGCAACGTGTGTTTGAAAAGGCCTTCGTCTTTGACAAATGGCAGGCTTGTGTTGCAGATGACGCATTGTGACGATACTTTTGTAAGATGTAATTCCACAGTACGCCTACCACATTACCGGATGGTGTAAACTGTAAGCACATTCTGAGCAATACGTGAATGAAAAAACTAATTTGTGATGTAATAGTTCTAGTATTAACAGTAGTAGTGTACCCACTGGCGATGCCAAAGCAATGAAAAAATATAATTGAACCTTTTTTTTGTTTAAATAGGACTCGAATTCCAAAATTTCGATTGTTTATCCGCATTTATAACAAAAAGAACCTCTCTTGCGATAGGGAAGAGGATCATACCCACTAAGACAAGGTGTAGTTAATAAAACTTGGACGATGCTTCAAATAATTAAAAACATTTGAATTTACCAGGATTCTCTTCTTCCTTGTCGTTCGCCAAAACTGCCTCGTATGATCAGTGAGTCACGTTATTGTACACAAGGCGCAAACTCAGCCGTCAAACATCGAAATGCGGTCGGTTTGTAGCGAGTTCCTCTCCTACTTCACGCAAACGCAGTCTGCGTAAATGGCTTGTTGGTTCACAGACAGTCGGTCCTTGTCGGGTCATCTTTCCCAAAACACGCAAGTGCAGGGATCTATTGCTGCAAGCCTAAAGCTTTGATCAGAGATGGCCAATCAGAGCGCTAGGAACACATCGTTTGGTTGGCTTCACTATGCTGTTTGAAACACAAATGTAATCTGTTGTCTCGTCTTTCAACCTGGACATGCCAGAGCAGATATATTGCATTCATAAGTTAGGTACGATCGTGTCCTTTTCACATTGTCTGTTGCATATCGGCGTGCCGTGAAAAGTGCTGAGTCTTTGTTGCCGTTTTCGTTTGCAGCAGAACACGTGGTTACTTATATCCATCTCTGAGTTAACCATCAGGTAAGTCAAGTGGCTCACAACTCAACGTGGTACCATGATGTTCGAAAGCCATGTCAAATGTTCTGACTTGATTATTGATCCTAACAACAAAGGCTAGTTTATATATAACACCTGCTAATGAATTATATCAGATTTTTCGTACAGCTGGGCGTGGGAGATTTGTCTCATACTTGTCCTTTATTCACTAATTATACCACGTGTACCTTGCCTCCATGTTTGAGTATTTAATACTGTTTTATACAAAACGTGCTCCATTCACTTATGCTGCAATTTGCTCAGGGACCAAGCTGCACATGTTGACGTTGATTCAGTTTCTTCGAGATATCTGGTAGCGGAAGCGACTTCATTGCAAATCATAGCGCGCACTATTCACTTTTTTTTTCGGGTTACTCGGTAATGTACGTAACGGGCGACAAAAAATTTGTCCTTGCACAAATCATGCCTATAAGGCACTATTTCTTACACTGAGGCTCTTTGGCATTAGGTTTACAGTTCACGTTCAATTCAATATTCAACTGAATTACTTCTAAGTAACTCCCCCCCCCCCCCCACCACCCTCCTCTATCTTCACACTTGGCTTATCGCAAGCTTTGCCACCTCCTGTGGCTATTCCAAATTCAAAACGCGTTATTAATGGGTCGTATTCGGTGTCTGTAGGAATATTTCGGGGCACAAACAGGGTATAATACTTCGCACGATTACGCGGGTCTAGTTTTGAAAGGAGTGGCAGTTCATAACTTTCAGAGGTTGATATGAGTTTGTGACGCATCGGTCGAACTTTCTTGTGTGACAAAAGACGGTCAGATCTGAATCGCTAACAGTTGCGGTGCTTCAGCCTACAACGGAAAGACCGTCCGTGTCTGTACGTGTTTGTAGCGCCCCCACACCCCCCTTTTCTTTTTTTTTTTTTTTTCCTGGGACTTGATCGTACCAGTATAGGTGCATGCGCGTCATTGCTACGAATTACGTTCGTATTATGAACTAGTGTGGCGTGGGAACGCGTTTTGGTAGGATATTGATTCGTATGTCATTGTCAAAAACTTGCTGGGCACTACTAGGAACCAAAGTGAGACAATAAAAATAATCACCATTATACACTCCTGGAAATGGAAAAAAGAACACATTGACACCGGTGTGTCAGACCCACCATACTTGCTCCGGACACTGCGAGAGGGCTGTACAAGCAATGATCACACGCACGGCACAGCGGAAACACCAGGAACCGCGGTGTTGGCCGTCGAATGGCGCTAGCTGCGCAGCATTTGTGCACCGCCGCCGTCAGTGTCAGCCAGTTTGCCGTGGCATACGGAGCTCCATCGCAGTCTTTAGCATGCCGCGACAGCGTGGACGTGAACCGTATGTGCAGTTGACGGACTTTGGGCGAGGGCGTATAGTGGGCATGCGGGAGGCCGGGTGGGCGTACCGCCGAATTGCTCAACACGTGGGGCGTGAGGTCTCCACAGTACATCGATGATGTCGCCAGTGGTCGGCGGAAGGTGCACGTGCCCGTTGACCTGGGACCGGACCGCAGCGACGCACGGATGCACGCCATGACCGTAGGATCCTACGCAGTGCCGTAGGGGACCGCACCGCCACTTCCCAGCAAATTAGGGACACTGTTGCTCCTGGGGTATCGGCGAGGACCATTCGCAACCGTCTCCATGAAGCTGGGCTACGGTCCCGCACACCGTTAGGCCGTCTTCCGCTCACGCCCCAACATCGTGCAGCCCGCCTCCAGTGATGTCGCGACAGGCGTGAATGGAGGGACGAATGGAGACGTGTCGTCTTCAGCGATGAGAGTCGCTTCTGCCTTGGTGCCAATGATGGTCGTATGCGTGTTTGGCGCCGTGCAGGTGAGCGCCACAATCAGGACTGCATACGAGCGAGGCACACAGGGCCAACACCCGGCATCATGGTGTGGGGAGCGATCTCCTACACTGGTCGTACACCACTGGTGATCGTCGAAGGGACACTGAATAGTGCACGGTACATCAAACCGTCATCGAACCCATCGTTCTACCATTCCTAGACCGGCAAGGGAACTTGCTGTTCCAACAGGGCAATGCACGTCCGCATGTATCCCGTGCCACCCAACGTGCTCTAGAAGGTGTAAGTCAACTACCCTGGCCAGCAAGATCTCCGGATCTGTCCCCCATTGAGCATGTTTGGGACTGGATGAAGCGTCGTCTCACGCGGTCTGCACGCCCAGCACGAACGCTGGTCCAACTGAGGCGCCAGGTGGAAATGTCATGGCAAGCCGTTCCACAGGACTACATCCAGCATCTCTACGATCGTCTCCATGGGAGAATAGCAGCCTGCATTGCTGCGAAAGGTGGATATACACTGTACTAGTGCCGACATTGTGCATGCTCTGTTGCCTGTGTCTATGTGCCTGTGGTTCTGTCAGTGTGATCATTTGATGTATCTGATCCCAGGAATGTGTCAATAAAGTTTCCCCTTCCTGGGACAATGAATTCAGGGTGTTCTTATTTCGATTTCCAGGAGTGTATAAGTGAAAATCGGTATTAAACTGAAAATTAGAAAGTAATGAAAGATATCGTTTCATATTATTCATAAATATGCTTGCAGTTGTAGATAAGTCAGAGGAAAGCTCGTGTTGAAAGGAATACACAAATGCCGAAAAAGTCTAGTGCTAAGCGAATGCAAGAGCTACGGCAGCGTCGAAAAGGAAATGAAAAGACGGCGCAAAGCGATTACGTAGCTGGCCCACTGTGCAAACTGTGGTTATCGATAGTCCGACCTTCTAATTTATGTATTCTGTACCCATTATACTACCCTGTGTAACCTCTGTATTAAAGAGATTGTTAACTAATTTACATACTAATAAGAAACCCTTTCTATGATTTTATCCTTACGTTTCCCGGAAAACTCTACAGAGAGACGCGAACTACTCACACAGAATTACTTTTTTTACTTAGCGTTATTATAAGAACTACTGGTATCCAGTTCTCATTATAATGTAATTTGTTGGGTCTATTATCCACATTGCTGTTTGATTCCCTCCCCCAAATCAACCGTCCAACCACATTACTATGAGATTCTATGCGCATTCTGCACATCAGTGAAAATACATGTAATAAGGTACTGAAATATGGCCAGCCACTCTCTCACTTTGGTTCAAAATGGCTCTGAGCACTATGGGACTTAACATCGGAGGTCATCAGTTCCCTAGAACTTAGAACTACTTAAACCTATCTAACCTAAGGACATCATACACATCCTTGCCCGAGGCAGGATTCGAACCTGCGGCCGTAGCGGTCGCGCGGTTCCAGATTGAAGCGCCTAGAACCGCTCGGCCACTCTGGCCGGCCACTCTCTCACTTTAACTACTCTGTTGGTCACATTGATATCCATGTTCCCCAATACTACATTTGCTATGTGTGGATTGTGACTTTTTTTACTCGAGCAAATTGTGAGCAGAAAGTTCTTATAATTGCATGTATAGCTTGTAGCGAAATTGTACCTGAGGGGCCATAGTGGAGGCGACAGAGAACAGGGAGAAAGATGGATTGCGGGCCATAAATGTTGTGTCCAGCGACCTGGCTGTGCGAGTGATTCGGGGATGCTGCACTCTGTGAACTATACCTGCAGAGGGACCTCAGGCCATGGTACTACACTCTTCCCGTTTAGGGTCGGAGCAGGAGGGCGCCGACTCGCAAAACATTTTACCTGTGCCAGGTGACAGTCTGTAGCGAAGGCGGCCATGTGGTTGAACGGGGGTGGAGGAACGCATTTAAGACAGACTGCTATAATCTGAGCTTTTGTCAAAACGGCCAGCCGGTCATTAAATTAGAAGCATTCTCAAGTTAGAAGCTGGGATATTACGATCAGAGTGGCTGGTGCACATGTTTAGCGGAGGCAAGACTGTAGCCCCCCTGAGGCCAGGAAGTCGCCAGGTTCTTTCAGCGAGCGGAAAAACATATATTTCATAGGCATGACTGTCTGGGAAGCTTAACAGCCTTCTTTCAGAAACTGGGAATGGTCGGCCTGGAAAGATTAGATCTCTTCGTAAATGAGGGACTACGGTCGCATCTAGGTAGACGTTTTTGTCAAAACGTGGCCATGCTTACCATGACAACGACGCCTCCCTAGTCTAAAATCTTATTTTTTTAGACGACAGAGATTTTGAGTCGCTGATTGGCTCCCCTCAGGGTATACAAAGCAGAGGTTTGTTCCCCGGCGTGGGAACCCTGGTTCTGTGTCTGGATTTGTTACCAGACCAGCAGAGCAGTCAAGAGAGGAGATTCAGTGAGTGGAAGGTAGTTCGATTGCTTTGTACAACGTGGGGGCGATTTTTTTCTGGTAATTCGTCTCCTGTACGAGGCTTGGTGGAAAGTGATTGTGATTCTTTTGCCTTTCTTCGTCTTCTGGTCCTCCCCTGGTGGAGAGTTTCAGGTTTTTCCTTAGTGGGTAACCCTTGTGGCATGCAACTTATCGTGCACTAAGAGCCAGTGGCAGATTCCAGCTGTAACAATAGTGGGACTGCATATCATCTCAGACATACGATGAGTAACGAGGGTGAACTTATTCCTCCTGAGTCGGCCGTCTGACGTTTGACAATTCCATCACTCGCTGTCGTGCCTGGGAGTCAAATTGGTTGGCCAGACCAGCAAACGGGTACGCATGACACTGAAATCTGCCGGGATTTCAGGGCTCTGATAGGGAAGTTTCCCGAGTTATGATGATCAGAACGTCAGTCCATGCAGTTTGCAAGTTTTCGTGGACGCGTTAGAACATTACAGCTGCCGCCGTGTTCGCCCACATCGCCCACAGCGTGCCATTTTCTGCTGCCAGTTGAATCAAGGTGAAAGGGTAAAGTATTGCTGCACCAGCATATAGCTGTTAAATGATTTTCACAGCTCCCTGTTCTCCGTGAACCATAGTTTGTGGTGTACCTGGTCGTAGTTGATTCCATTTGAACAGATTTTGGCCTCCCAGTGAATTCATGTAAACGAAGTCTGATTCCATTGTAAAAGGAACTAATTCAGGGAAGAACCTGTACAGTTTCCATCCCAATGAATGCTTTGCCAATCAAGAACTATTCCTTTCCTGATTTATGTTTGTTATTTTATTTGTAGGGTTTATCAGCTCGATTGTAGTTACAAAAGTGCGAATAAAAACTTGTCATTATTTTTTTAAAACATAGATACGTCACTGTTCTCATTCACACTCCCCAGCCAGTCCATGTTTTTATTTTATTGCAGTGATACATGGATGTTGTTGTTGTGGTCATGCAACGCAGAGTGGCCGCGCGGTTAGAGGCGCCATGTCACGGACTGCGCGGCCTCTCCCACTGCAGGTTCGAGTCCTCCCTCGGGCATGGGTGTATATGTTGCTCTTAGCATAAGTTACTTTAAGTTAGCGTAAGTAGTGTGTAAGTCTAGGGACCGATGACCTCAGCAGTTTGGTCCCTCGGGACCTCATACACGTGTGAACATTTTTGTTGTGGTCTTCAGTCCAGAGACCGGTTCGATGCAGTTTTCCATGATACTCTATCCTGTGCCAGCTTCTTCGTCTCCGAGACACGTGGATACACCAGCATGTCAGAATGCAATCGTACTAAATTAGTTAGTTTGATGATTAATTTGAGTTCTGAAAGTGACTACAGACTAAGGTAACAAAAGTGCTATGAGTAAATTTCATATACAAAAATTAAGGGCGTTGCTCACGATTTGAAGATGGTTGGTAAGGAACTACTTTTCTGCCTGTAAAGATAATCACATTTAGGATCACCTGGACATATATTTATGATAAATCACGCAACCTCTTGCAATACGTGTTCCTTTTGTGTAAATGAAATGTCTGCATTGGCTCATACTAATAGTTATCAGGGCAGTAAGTCTTTGAATACAAGGTGTTTCATGTACCAGGAAAGTGATCTTTCCGACGTAAGCGGCAACCAAACTGATTCACGGGGCCTTCCTTGGACACATCACGATGAGTATTGGTCTTATTCGACATACACTGCGGAACAGAGTTAAGGGGTCACTCTTTGAAACCCTATGATTGTCTCTCACTGCGAATCAGAAGCCATAAATTTGCCTGAGAGGTGCCTTCCTCTCCAATGGTGCAAAAGCGTGGCGCCCTGCGACTTCACCCTCAGGCTTTGGCGATGCTTCAGACAGCAAGGTGTCGTCACATGCGAAAGAAAGAGCAGAACTCAGACGTTCATGTGAGGTGTCTTTTAAGGTGGATAAACGATGTCACATTGGCACAAAAGATCACCAGAATTCTGCAGAGCAACACCGCAGACCTGTCGTCACACGCTCTCTTACCCACATTTCATTCCTTTATTTGACGCCTCTGCGATAGAGGTCAGACCTGCGATGCTCGGCGTCTAAATCACGCGATTTTCATATGGTCTCCCAAGCAAATCATTTCAGACGCACTGCCACTCAGAATCGACACTAAAAGAACTGAAACAGCCATTTACTGATTCCTAGGCGCCAATGTGACAGGCGACCAGTTCGACGCAAGTCAGCTGAGTGGCGCTACGTCGTTGAACCAGCGTCTGCTGGCCGCATGCGTAATCTCAGAGGTGTCGAAATAGATGCCTGTCACCCCGGTGCCTAGGAATCAGAGAGTGTCTATTTTTGTACAGTAAAATGTCCAACAAAATCGTGTGGTGGAACCGACGGTCTTTTAAAACTGTTAGGGGGGGGGGGGGGGAAGGGGGGGGGGGGCTTGGTTCAAATGGCTCTGAGCACTATGGCACTTAACTTCTGAGGTCATCAGTCCCCTAGAACTTAGAACTACTTAAACCTTAATAACCTAACGACATCACACACATCCATGCCCGAGGCAGGATTCGAACCTGCGACCGTAGCGGTCGCGAGGTTCCAGACTGTAGCGCCTAGAACCGCTCGCCCACTCCGGCCGGCGGGGGGGGGGGGGGGGGGGGCGCTTGTAGGGATCATTTTATACACACATGTGTAATAAATGTCGCACTCTCGTGATGATGCCACAGGATGGAATGGGACAAGAAGGCTGAAAACGCATATGCATTCTTTGCTGCTTCGAAGCAAGTTCAGATTTCGCTGAGTTGTTTTGAACAGACGCTAGTCGTTCCAACCAGTACACTGGAGCAAAAATCATGGTTACGCTACACTCCAAAGGGTGCGGTCACGTTCAGTGCTGTTGCAAGTCGACTTAGTTTTTAGAGAATGGTTGAGTCGTCCGGGAGGGGGAGGGGAATGAAGAGCGTCGTCCTGTTGCTCATCGCACTACGAGCTGTCCTTTCTGACCGCAAAAGGTGTGGGAGTGAGCGTCCCTAGGGATGAGGTAGCTTCGTTGACGCTCTTCATGCCCCTCCCGCGGTCTTTTCGTGTCGGTTCTCAGCGGCGGTGTGACTTTTGTCGGACACCCATAAGAAAACTGCGTGATTTTGATTCTGACGCTGGACGTCGAGGTTCTGACTTCTATCGCAGAGGTGCCAAAAGAAGGGGTGAAATGTGGATAAGTGGGAGTGTAACGACATTTCAACCGTGTGCGTCCACGGTGGCGTTGGACAGGTCTGTGATGAAATTTGGTGCCGAGTGAAATCATTAACTCACCTTACACATCACATGAACTTCGGGGCTCTGGCCTCTTTTCGCATGTATCGACACCTTTGCTGTTTAAAGTGTCGCCGAGCACGAGGGTGACGTCGCAGGACACCACGCATTTGGCTGGAAGCAACTTGGAGCCAAATTTCAAACTTTTTTGCGTCACAATGCCACAAAATTACTGGGCTTCGAAAAAGTGACCCTTTAATTGTTTTCCGGAATGTTGATGAGTTAGGAGCGGCCCGGGGAGAGGTCCGAGAAGTCGCAGAGGCATTTAAAATAAAGTGACGATTGAATGGATCGTTTTAAAAAAAAAAAAAAAAGAAGTGACTGTGTACTGGCCACTATTTCGACTGTACAAGACGTGGAATTCTTCCTAGATGTAGGTCAGGGCGCCTGACTATGGTGTAGTGTAGCGCTGAAACTGATAGCAAAAATAAAATAAAACTCGAAATTTAGATGGCTGAGGATGTTTTGATTTGACACTTCATACTGAACAGCCGTGGTTCTGGAAGCAACTGTATGAAGATGAACTTACAGAGACTTAATCGCTTCGGTCTGGTGTACCAGTAACATCTACTCCAAGAACACAGAGTTGTGCAGAAACTCAGACTGAAAACTTGCCAAGTAGCAGTAGGGCACCGATTGATTAATTCAGATGATGTTCCTCGGAGTCAGTATTGCAGATAACTATTGCAGCCTCTCCACGAAAGAGAGCTTCATCCTTAAATGCCTTTTTTCCTGAAGAATCATAGCTGCGTTTATTTAGGTACGCGAATTCACAAAACAATTGAGAATTCTCACTAGTTGCTTCAAGAATATTTGGGTATTGTGTAAATTGGAGCGTTGTGTGGAATTAGCGCTACGCAAATTATCAGACCGAATGTTTCAGCCAAACCATAACTTTTCATGAATATGTAAACAATATATTGGAACCTTCTCACTCCGACATGGACATCTACATACACACTCAGCGAGCCACCGTATGGTGTATGGCAGAGGGTACTATGTACCACTACTAGATATTCCCTTTCCTGTTCCACTCGAAAATGGAGCGAGGGGAAAACGATTGCCTATATTCCATCCTGCGAGCCCTAATCTCTTTATATTATCTTCCCAGTCCTTACGCGAATGTAATTTGGTGGCAGTAGAATCGATCTGCAACCAGCTGCAAATGCCTGTTCTCTAAATTTTCTCAACAGTGTTTCATGAAAAGGACGTCGTCTTTCCTCCACGGATTCCCAACTGAGTTCGCAAAGCATCTCCGTACTACATGCATGCTGCTCGAACGTGTTGTTTGTTGTTGTGGTCTTCAGTCCTGAGACTGGTTTGATGCAGCTCTCCATGCTAATCTATCCTGTGCAAGCTCCTTCATCTCCCAGTACCTACTGCAACCTACATCCTTCTGGATCGCTTAGTGTATTCATCTCATGGTCTCCCTCTACGATTTTTAGCCTCCACGCTGCCCTCCAATGCTAAATTTGTGATCCCTTGATGCCTCAGGACATGTCCTACCAACCGATCCCTTCTTCTAATCAAGTTGTGCCATAAACTTCTCCCCAATCCTATTCAATACCTCCTCATTAGTTACGTGATCTACCCACCTAATCTTCAACATTCTTCTGTAGCACCACATTTCGAAAGCTTCTATTCTCTTCCTGCCCAAACTATTTATTGTCCATGTTTCACTTCCATACATGGCTACACTCCATACAAATACTTTCAGAAATGACTTCCTGACACTTAAATCTATACTCGATGTTAACAAATTTCTCTTCTTCAGAAACGCTTTACTTGCCATTGCCAGTCTACATTTTATAACCTCTCTACTTCGACCATCATCAGTTATTTTGCCCCCCAAATACCAAAACTCCTTTACTACTTTAAGTGTCTCATTTCCTAATCTAATTCCCTCAGCATCACATGTCTTAATTCGACTACATTCCATTATCCTCGTTTTGCTTTAGTTGATGTTCATCTTATACCCTCCTTTCAAGACACTGTCCATTCCGTTCAACTGCTCTTCCAAGTCCTTTGCTGTCTCTGACAGAATTACAATGTCATCTGCGAACCTCAAAGTTTTTATTTCTTCTCCCTGGATTTTAATACCTACTCCAAGCTTTTCTTTTGTTTCCTTTACTGCTTGCTCAATATACAGATTGAAAAACATCGGGGAGAGGCTACAACCCTGTCTCACTCCCTTCCCAACCACTGCTTCCCTTTCATGCCCCTCGACTCTTATAACTGCCGTCTGGTTTCTGTACAAATTGTAAATAGCCTTTCGCTCCCTATATTTTACCCCTGCCACCTTTAGAATTTGAAAGAGAGTATTCCAGTCAACATTGTCAAAAGCTTTCTCTAAGTCTACAAATGCTAGAAACGTAGGTTTGCCTTTTCTTAATCTTTCTTCTAAGGTAAGTCGTAAGGTCAGTATTGCCTCACGTGTTCCAACATTTCTACGGAATCCAAACTGATCTTCCCCGAGGTCGGCTTCTACCAGTTTTTCCATTCGTCTGTTAATAATTCGCGTTAGCATTTTGTAGCCGTGACTTATTAAACTGATAGTAATTTTCACATCTGTCAACACCTGCTTTCTTTGGGATTGGAATTATTACATTCTTCTTGAAGTCTGAGGGTATTTCGCCTGTCTCGTACACCTTGCTCACCAGATGGTAGAGTTTTGTTATGACTGGCTCTCCCAAGGCCGTCAGTAGTTCTAATGGAATGTTGTCTACTCCCGGGGCCTTGTTTCGACTCAGGTCTTTCAGTGCTCTGTCAAACTCTTCGCGCAGTATCGTATCTCCCATTTCATCTTCATCTACATCCTCTTCCATTTCCGTAATATTGTCCTCAAGTACATCGCCCTTGTATAAACCCTCTATATACTCCTTCCACCTTTCTGCTTTCCCCTCTTTGGTTAGAACCGGGTTTCCATCTGAGCTCTTGATATTCATACAAGTGGCTCTCTTTTTTCCAAAGGTCTCTTTAATTTTCCTGTAGGCTGTATCTGTCTTACCCCTAGTGAGATAAGCCTCTACATCCTTACATTTGTCCTCTAGCCGTGCCTGTTTAGCCATTTTGCACTTCTTGTCGATCTCATTTTTGAGCCGTTTGTATTCCTTTTTGCCTGCTTCATTTACTGCATTTTTATATTTTCTCCTTTCATCAATTAAATTCAATATTTCTTCTGTTATCCAAAGATTTCTACTAGCCCTCGTCGTTTTACCTACTTGATCCTCTGCTGCCTTCACTACTTCATTCCTCAGAGCTACCCATTCGTCTTCTACTGTATTTCTTTCCCTCATTCCTGTCAATTGTTCCCTTATGCTGTCCCTGAAACTCTGTGCAACCTCTGGTTTTGTCAGTTTATCCAGGTCCCATCTCCTTAAATTCCCACCTTTTTGCAATTTATTCAGTTTTAATCTACAGTTCATAACCAATAGATTGTGGTCAGAGTCCACATCTGCCCCTGCAAATGTCCTACAATTTAAAACCTGGTTCCTAAATCTCTGATACCTTTTAGTATCTCCAGGATTCTTCCATGTATACAACCTTATTTTATGATTATTGAACCAAGTGTTAGCTATGATTAAGTTATGCTCTGTGCAAAATTCTAACAGACGGCTTCCTCTTTCATTTCTTAGCCCCAATCCATATTCACCTACTATGTTTCCTTCTCTCCCTTTTCCTACTGTCGAATTCCAGTCACCCATGACTATTAAATTTTAGTCTCCCTTCACTACCTGAATAATTTCTTTTATCTCATCATACATTTCTTCAATTTCTTCGTCATCTGCAGAGCTAGTTGGTATATAAACTTGTACTACTATAGTAGGCATGGGCTTCGTGTCTATCTTGGCCACTATAATACGTTCACTCGAACATAACGGTCACAAATCTAGGAGCACGCTTCTGAATTACTTCATTTTCTGCCTTTAACATAAGCTGGTGGGTATTCGAAACATTCGAACAGCACTCAAGTAAGGTGCGCACAAGCGTTCGGTCGGCGGTACTAATCTCTAACGGAAAGATCTACGGTTATTTCACGCAACGCATTGCAAGAGCACGCGCTACTAATGGATCACACTTAGTATTATATGGACTGTGCGGCTGATCAAGGAGGAGGTTCGAGTCCCCCCTCGGGCATTGCTGTGTGTATTTGTCCTTAGGATAATTTAGGTTAAGTAGTGTGTAAGCTTAGGGACTGATGGCCTTAGTAGTTAAGTCCCATAAGATTTCATACACATTTGAACATTTCAGTATTATGAAATTTTTTGATGATGGGAGATCCTACAATCAATGTGAACTGAAACAACGTAATGAACATTCCCTCACCCACCACGCCGGTTAATTAAATATCCTGGAAAGATATCAGGTCTGCTCACTTTCCGGCAGCGGCTTTGCCTGTAGGGTTACTGACTCTTCTACCTCTTACGTTCCATATCTTACTACCACAAATATATTCTGTAGTAATCGGTGACTCTCCATATGTTATCTAATGCTACAGTAACATGAAAAAAATATTTAAACCTAGACGCTGACTGAAAACTACTAACATAAAAGCTAGTTCCTAAATGATTTTTAAGATCGCTCCTAGCGAACGTCACTATCACCACAGAAGTCATACTAAGCTGCACCTGTAGTCGTGGCAGACGAGGATGTCGAAGTAGATAGTGCCGTTTAGCCTCCTTCAACTGGTGAAACACACTTCGAATAAACATCACAAACACTATCGTTAAAAACATTACTTGCACTGTTGCTGTTACTATATTCACTACCATTGGCTCTAGCCCCATGTATCCTGAATGGTGGCTCGACTCAGAGACAAAAGGTGAGGAGCATTCAATAAGTAATGAAACACATTTTGTTTTTTTCTGAAAGTAGTTTGTTTTTATCGAGTATTCCAATACACCATATTATTCCCCACTGTTTTGGCTAGAAACACAATCTCCGTTCGATGCAACGGCCTTACGCCGCCTTACTATGAGGGCCCCTATGACCGAATGATACCACTCTACTGGTCGACGTCGCAGCCAGCGTCTTGCTGCATCAATAACCTCCCCATCATCCACGTTTTGCTTCCCGCGGAGTGCACCCTTCACTGAGCCATATGGAAGTCGGAAGGTGCGAGATCTGGGTTGTAGGGTGGATGAGGAAGAATAGTCCAATGAAGTTATGAGAGCTCCTCTCGGGTGCGCAGGCTTTTGTGAGGCCTTGCGTTGTCATGGAAAAGAATAAAGTTATTTGCTCTTTTGTGGCAACGAGGACTCTGAATTCGTTTCTTAAATCTCCTGAGGGTAGCCAGTACACTTCAAAGTTAATCGATGCACCGCGAGGGAGGACATAAAACGGAATAACCTCTTCAGAGTTCCTGAAGAACGTCACCATGACTTTACAGGCTGAGGGAGGAGGAGAGATGGTGTGGCGCCACTCCATGGATTGCTGTTTCGTCTCCGGATCGAAGTGATGAACCCATGTTTCATAGCCTGTGGTGATGTTAGACAAAAATTTGTCTCGATAAGCTTCGTAATTCACATAGAATTTGTCTTTCTGGTCTTCTGTTAGGAGGCTCAAAAATGGCTCTAAGCACTATGGGACTTAAGATCTGAGGTCATCAGTCTCCTAGACTTAGAACTACATAAACCTAAATAACCTAAGGACATCACACACATCCATGCCCGAGGCAGGATAGAACCTGCGACCGTACCAGCAGCGCGGTTCCGGACTGAAGCGCCTAGAACCGCTCGGTCACAGCGGCCGGATTGTTAGGAGGCGATAGACCCACTGGGTATAAACCTTCGTGTGCCTCAGCTTGTCGCCGACTGTGTCAGAACTTAACAACAGGGACGTCTAGTTTACCAGCGACGTGTTTGATTGTGATCCGTCGATCACCTCGATTGCGAGTGTCCGCACGTTCCAATATTGCAAGTGTCACAGCTGTGTGTGGCCGTCCGGCACACGGGAGATCGGACAGATTTGTGGGAACTTGTTTCGATGGTTACAACGCCTCGCTCATTATTCACCGCGCTTTTGTTCACTGCCAGGTATCCGTAGACGTTTTGCAAGCGCCTATGAATATCTGCGATGCTATTGTTTTCCGCCAAAAGAAACTCAGTAACAGCTCTTTATTTGCAGCACACCTCCGTTACAGACGCCATTTTGAATATACGTATAGCGCCGCCGCCTATCGGGACTTCAAGAAAATGTAGGGGCTGAAGCGGGAATATTGCACAATGTCCCTCAACGAAGTCCGCATTTTTCAACCAAAACTGGTCGAGAAAGAAGTGTCGTATTATTTATTGAATGCTCCTCTTATAATCGGGAGTACTTTTTACACTACCGTCACGTGGTGCCGACAGTAATCCCTCGGGGGTACTCGGGATAAGGGTCGAACACGGTTACCAGGTGAATGAGCTCTCTATTAGAGGAGACATAACCAAGCTCAAAATTTTTGCTAATATTCGGGAAGATTTCATGGACTCGAAAAGTTTTGTCAGATGTAGCCCAGCCCAACTGCCTAGAATCACGCGATTTAGCTAAACTTAGATGGTAATTACAACATACATTAAGCTTCCTACGTGACAAATCCCCAATTGAGACGTAACGAATTCATTGTAGTAGTACCAGTTATTCGCAGCATCACGTGACCCCCCGCGCTATTGAAAGTGTTCGTATATCGAGCGCAACAACTCCGGTGCGCCCACGCATTGGTAATGGAATTGAATATAGCCTTATGATAATATCTGATCGCGTGCTGCGTCAGCTGTAATGCTACTGACACTGACGTAACTGTAAAACTTTACGAGAGGCCGTTTACGCACTTACCTTGAAGCGTATGATGGCAACACTTGTACTAGCGACCGTGGGAAGTTAAGATTACAAAGCAGCTGATTAGTGTAGCACTCGGACTACGCTGCGTATCAGTCTGTCACCAGAACTGTGATCTCATACGCACATTTTTTGACTCGGCAATCTCTCAACCAAACTACACTACTGGAAATTGAAATAAGAACACCGTGAATTCATTGTCCCAGGAAGGGGAAACTTTATTGACACATTCCTGGGGCCAGATACATCACATGATCACACTGACAGAACCACGGGCACATAGACACAGGCAACAGAGCATGCACAATGTCGGCACTAGTACAGTGTATATCCACCTTTCGCAGCAATGCAGGCTGCTATTCTCCCATGGAGACGATCGTAGAGATGCTGGATGTAGTCCTGTGGAACGGCTTGCCATGACATTTCCACCTGGCGCCTCAGTTGGACCAGCGTTCGTGCTGGACGTGCAGACCGCGTGAGACGACGCTTCATCCAGTCCCAAACATGCTCAATGGGGGACAGATCCGGAGATCTTGCTGGCCAGGGTAGTTGACTTACACCTTCTAGAGCACGTTGGGTGGCACGGGATACATGCGGACGTGCATTGTCCTGTTGGAACAGCAAGTTCCCTTGCCGGCCTAGGAATGGTAGAACGATGGGTTCGATGACGGTTTGGATGTACCGTGCACTATTCAGTGTCCCCTCGACGATCACCAGTGGTGTACGGCCAGTGTAGGAGATCGCTCCCCACACCATGATGCCGGGTGTTGGCCCTGTGTGCCTCGGTCGTATGCAGTCCTGATTGTGGCGCTCACCTGCACGGCGCCAAACACGCATACGACCATTATTGGCACCAAGGCAGAAGCGACTCTCATCGCTGAAGACGACACGTCTCCATTCGTCCCTCCATTCACGCCTGTCGCGACACCACTGGAGGCGGGCTGCACGATGTTGGGGCGTGAGCGGAAGACGGCCTAACGGTGTGCGGGACCGTAGCCCAGCATCATGGAGACGGTTGCGAATGGTCCTCGCCGATACCCCAGGAGCAACAGTGTCCCTAATTTGCTGGGAAGTGGCGGTGCGGTCCCCCACGGCACTGCGTAGGATCCTACGGTCTTGGCGTGCATCCGTGCGTCGCTGCGGTCCGGTCCCAGATCGACGGGCACGTGCACCTTCCGCCGACCACTGGCGACAACATCGATGTACTGTGGGGACCTCACGCCCCACGTGTTGAGCAATTCGGCGGTACGTCCACCCGGCCTCCCGCATGCCCACTATACGCCCTCGCTCAAAGTCCGTCAACTGCACATACGGTTCACGTCCACGCTGTCGCGGCATGCTACCAGTGTTAAAGACTGCGATGGAGCTCCGTATGCCACGGCAAACTGGCTGACACTGACGGCGGCGGTGCACAAATGCTGCGCAGCTAGCGCCATTCGACGGCCAACACCGCGGTTCCTGGTGTGTCCGCTGTGCCGTGCGTGTGATCATTGCTTGTACAGCCCTCTCGCAGTGTCCGGAGCAAGTATGGTGGGTCTGACACACCGGTGTCAATGTGTTCTTTTTTCCATTTCCAGGAGTGTATCTCTTTGCAACACAGCTTACACCTCGAGTTACGCTAATAATCAATCTGTAGCCACAACCGAGTTTCCGCACTTTAGACGAATTCATTAGTTGCCGGTACTGTTTCAGCATCATAAGTGAAACGTCGCAGCGTACTTCTACGACAGAAAAGTCATTATTCAAAAAAAAGCAGAATGTGAAGGAGTCAACCACACATTGCTAGGAATCAGTATTTTTCGGCATAAAAACGTTATTCGGCTACTAGTTGAATATTTGCTACCGGCAGTAGTAACTTACTATTGGTTGTCGCCTTCATGATACCGAGAGGCTTTGGCAACATCTACCCTATAATGCCAACAAGCACAACCTCTGGACGAGCATTAGTAAATATTAGCCACGGTAATTTATCTGTGCGTTGTTTCACGGGCTTTTTCTGCTGTTGGACCAATACGGTTTAGAAAACTAAGCTTCTCCTCCAACTACAGCCACGTACCTACTCCGCAAGCCACTACACGGTGCATGGCGGAAAGTACCTTGTACCAGTGCTAATCGTTTCCTTTCCGGTTCCACTAGCAAATGAAGCGAAGGAGAAAGACACTGTCTGTACGCTTCTCTGCGAGCCCTGATTTTTCCAATCTTTTCTTCGCTGTTCTTACATCAGATGTTGGACAAAAATATGGAAACACTGCGATAAGCGCATACTTGCATAGATGTAGATGCTAGCTAAGTCTGCAGGCTGCACCACTGTATTTGGCCACGAACAGCACCTTTGCAATGTCCTCCTTACGTTGTAAGTGTCAGTCGTGATCAGAACAGTGCTCTGTGTAGCTGCGAGTGCGTTGTGTTGGATCTAAAAATGGTTCAAATGGGTCTGAGCACTATGGGACTTAACATCTATGGTCATCAGTCTCCTAGAACTTAGAACTATTTAAACCTAACTAACCTAAGGACATCACACACATCCATGCCCGATGCAGGATTCGAACCTGCGACCGTAGCGGTCATGCGGTTCCAGACTGAAGCGCCTAGAACCGCACGGCCACGCCTGCCGGCGTGTTGGATCTAACAAGGAGGAAATGGTCCAGTTCTACATTTCGTAACCTGCCCTTAAATTTTTTATACGGGAAGAGTACAGCCAAAGCAATACCGTCAAAACAGTATCTGCTAAGACGACGCACTGTATATTTTTCTTAACATTGAAACTAGCCAAATTCGTACCACGTCAGGTGGCTGTAGGAATGTGCATCAGTACCGGAGCTGTAGCTTACTACGCATGCGCAACACAGCACGCGCCTGTACCCGACTGACAGCCCACCGGTAAACAGATAACACAACGCGATAGTAATTCTAAAGCGAATTTCGGTGACGGCGCATCGGTAAACAGATAGCACAACGCAAGCCCAACTGTCAAGTGAATTTCCGTAAGTTTTAACAGTGGAAATAAAACTAAATTAATATTTATTGTGCTTTTTCACTTATGCCTGCTTACAGCATCTGTCTGTTTCTTGGACATTGATTCGAATGATATCGACCTTTCGTTACAAACTGTGGAAACCTTAGAAGAAATAGGTCATAACTGATGATTCCGTGAATTGTGGGTAGAACGATGATTGTTGCTTCAATAAGAGACCTATCCCAAAGAGAAGATGTACAGCAATATCTATTAGTGACAAAGAATAGGCTGTGAATTCTGTTAAACGAAGGAGGGATAAAACATCTAAAGCTAAGTAGTGAGCAAAAACGGTTTCGTTTCGTAACACCTGAACGTGAACTATGTAAACGGAGAAAAGCTGACACGAAATAAGAAATATGCACCAACGTGAAATTCGTGGAAGTGTGAAACGAGAGATTTAGAATTGCTCGTGAGGGATGCTGCACCATTAGCGAGACCGCGCCCTCCGAATTGCAAGTGAGAGGAAAATTTGTGGTTTTCAAGCTTCTTCGACATTATTAAGCAGAGTCAAGAAATCATACAGAATAGAAAGTTGAAACAGTACGACGTTTACTGCAGATCAACGTTTAGAGGAGATGCCTTTAATACGCTATACTGTGGAGAAAGACGGCGCCTAATCTTATTGCAACATTTGCTGGATACGAAGGCGACCAGACAAATTTCGTGAAAGAACTGCATGCAAATCGCATTGTATCATTTTGGAGCGAAAAAAGACAGAGTCGGCTGTGCAGTCGATGAATTCTATGGGACATCCGTGTACAATAATACCACTGAAATGTACAGAGTGACCATTACTGAAGTATATGAAAAGAACGAAAATTAATTACAAACTACGGCGTGCACACACTTTATTCAACATGTAAACGTCACTACAGAAATTCAGATTTATGTTATGACATCTTCGGTGTGCTTGCCATCATTGGCGATGATGTGGCGCAGGCAAATAGCGAAATTCTGCATGATCCGCTGAAGTGTCGGAACATCGATGCTATCGATGACCTCCTGAATGGCTGTTTTCAGTTCAGTAATGGTTTTGGTGTTATTGCTGTGTAAGTAAGCTGTTTAGGTTTTTATGTTGGTAATGTCACGTAGCGCTCTGTATGAGAATCACTGGCTGGGCTGTGTGCAGTCTGCGGCTGGTTTGCATTGTTGGAATAATCGCTATTCTAGTGTTGAGCAGTTGGATGTGAAAAGCGCGTAGCGTTGTGCAGTTGGAGGTGAGCCGCCAGCAGTGATGGATGTGGCAAGAGAGATGGCAGAGTTTTGAGAGCGGACAATCTGGACGTGTATCCGTCAGAAAAACGAAATTTGAAAGACTGGATGTCATGAACTGATATATATATATATATATATATATATATATATATATATATATATATATATATATAATGACTTTTGGACACTATTAAGGTAAATACATTGTTTGTTCTCTATGAAAATCTTTCATTTGCTAACTATGCCTATCAGTAGTTAGTGCCTTCAGTAGTTAGAACCCTTCATTTAGCTGGCAGCATTGGCGCTCGCTGTATTACAGTAGATAGAGTAACGAAGATTTTTGTGAGGTAAGTGATTCATGAAAGGTATAGGTTATTGTTAAATAGTTCAAATGGCTCTGAGCGCTATGGGACTTGACATCTGAGGTCATCAGTCCCCTAGAACTTAGAACTACTTAAACCTAACTAACCTAAAGACATCACACACATCCATGCCCGAGGCAGGATTCGAACCTGCGACCGTAGCGGTCGCGCGGTTCCAGACTGTAGCGCCTAGAACCGCTCGGTCATCCCGGTCGGCTAGGTTATTGTTAGTCAGGGCCATTCCATTTTAGGGATTATTGAAAGTCAGATTGCGTTGCGCTAAAAATATTGTGTGTCAGTTTAGTGATGATCAGAATAAGTAAAGAGAGAAATGTCTGTGTACATTCAGCTTTGCTCATCTGTTTGAAAATCAAATAACGTAAGAAGTTTACCAGCATTGTCATTTATAAAATTTTCTAAGTGGAGGTTTCAGCTGTGACCTTGTCTTTAAATATAACCCCACAAAAAGGAGTCGTGTGTGTTCAGATCTGGTGAATATGGCGGCCAATCGAGGTCTGGATACCCCAGAGCCACAGTGCAGTCTGCAAAGTGCTCCTACAGGACATCAAACACGCTCCTGCTTGGATGGGATCAAGATGCGTCTTGCATGAACGCCATCTTGTGGAAATCAGGGTCACTTTGGGCTACGGGGATGAAATCATCTTCCAAAACTTTCACACACCATTCGGTAGTCACCGTGCCATCAGGGAATATCGCACCGATTATTCAGTGACGGGACATTGCCCACCACAGGGTCACCCGTTGAGGGTGACGAGACTTCTTGATCGCGAAATGCGGATTCTCAATCCTCCAAATGCACCAATTTTAGCCGGCCGCGGTGGTCTAGCGGTTCTAGGCGCGCAGTCCGGAACCGCGCGACTGCTACGGTCGCAGGTTCGAATCCTGCCTCGGGCATGGATGTGTGTGATGTCCTTAGGTTAGTTAGGTTTAAGTAGTTCTAAGTTCTAGGGGACTGATGACCACAGTAGTTAAGTCCCATAGTGCTCAGAGCCATTTGAGCACCAATTTTGCTTATTGACGAACCAATCCAAATGTAATTGGGATTCGTCACTAAAGCAAACCATATTCACATCAAAGTCCTGTTCGTCAGTTCTGTGGACGACAGTGTTAGTGAAACCCAACCGCTTTTCTATGGCCCTGGGGCTTAGTGGCTAATTCGTTTGAATTTTGTATGGGAAGAGATGCAGATCTTCAACAACAATTTGTAAAAAATTGTAAATTTGTGGTAAGGTGTTCTGGGACCAAACTGCTTAGGTCATCAGTCCCTAGGCCTACGCACTACTTAATCTAACTTAAACTAACTTACGCTATGGACAGCACACACACCCATGCCCGCCGAGGGAGGACTCGCAGCAATTTAACGCAGTGTCACCTAGTTCATTCCTCCCACCTGTTCTGTAGCTCATCTGAACGATTTCCTGAGTCTGGTTTGAAAAATAGCGGGTGTCTTCTCGCTGTTTTCAAGCTTTTCCACCCTGTTTGGACGACCGACATTGCGAACACTGTCATCACGAACGCTACCCCTATCCGCGGCTCGTGGTCTAGTGGCTAGCGTTGTTACCTCTGAATTATGGAGTCCCGGGTTCGATCACCGGTCGGGTTGGTGATTTTCTAAGCCTGGGGACTGGGTGTTTGTGTTGTCCGCATCATTCAATCATCATTCATGAAACTGGCTAGATGTACATATTGGGAATGTGCACGGGCGCTGATGACCGCGCAGTTCAGCGCCCCACAAACCAAACATCATCAAACATCACGAACACTACCCGTTCTCTCAAACTTGCGAATCAAATTCTCAGTTATTAGCGCACTTGGACCGGTTGTCTTTAGCTTGAACTCGGTCGCAAACTTCCTTTGAGCCGCAGTTGCACTGTTATTGCTCCCACTACACCTTCACAAGCGTCCATATATGGCCGACGACAACAAGCCACGTGCGCATGCGCGTACTAATTCCCATCATGCCCCATGGCCAACCGTGCAGTTTTAATGTCCTAACACAAGCCTTTCAGCAGTTATGATGATTTTATTTCATATAATTCAGTAATTGTCATCCTGTATGAATGGATTACTGTTTTTGCAGCTTTATGTCTATCGTTAGGAACCTCAGGGAGAATTACGACCCTAAATAAAAAGAGAGGAGTGTTGAAATGAAAAATTCTTCTAATATACGTACCAATATCAGAAAAATTGGAAATAATAATTTAAAAAAATTTCGAACGTTTTATTACCAGCTGCACAAAATAATGCATCACTTTTGTTACATGTTTGGCTGGGATATAACAGCACCTCTGTCTTTGAGGTGGACGACGAAAAGACTGTCTATAGAATTCGGAGTCCAACTGTAACAAGTAATGTGGTTGAACCTCTCGATAAATAATTTTTACGGCAGTGGAAAACATTTTTCAGGAAACTTTCGGGCAATATAATATCTGATAGCTTTTCGTCATTTCAAATTTATCATTGAAACAGTATTCTTAAACTTTAGTCATTTCCGCATTATCAGTTTACATTACCACGTTTTACGAATTTGATCAGCTATGCCTGGGACACAGCGCACTATGCAGAACAACGACAGCCATCCACAACCTGTCTCATATAATGTCTCGATGACGGATGTCGTCTGTCATGTAACATCAAACAAGGGCTTCATTTAGGTTCCTCTGCTAGACAACCTTGTAAGCATTATATCTGAAATAGTTTAGCTGTCGATATGACCCGCAAGTTATTCAAGGGATTTATGGTAAATGATATCTGGTGTTTAGAATTCGCAAATGTGCAGCCAGGACTTTCGCGCTACGCTCTCTTGCCAAGGTTGCCTCTGTTTTTCGTCGAATTGCACGCTAAGAAGAAGATCTGAACAAACCACTGTTATGAGTGGTCATTCAACGGCAAAAATGAGTAACCTACCTTCAACATATTTTAAAATTACTTGCGGCGCGTCTTACCAGCTAAAATTTTGACGTTGTATTTCTTTCGGTGTGTTCTTCCTGTGTTCAAAATTCAAAATGTTCAAATGCGTGTGAAATCTTATCGAACTTAACTGCTAAGGTCATCAGTCACTAAGCTTATACACTACTTAACCTAAATTATCCTAAGGACAAAAACACACACCCATGCCCGAGGGAGGACTCGAACCTTCGCCGGGACCAGCCGCACGGTCTATGACTGCAGCGCCCAAGACTGCTCGGCTAATGCCGGCCGGAGTGGCCGAGCGGTTCTAGGCGCTACAGTCTGGAACCGCGCGACCGCTACCGTCGCAGGTTCGAATCCTGCCTCGGGCATGGATGTCTGTGATGTCCTTAGGTTAGTTAGGTTTAAGTAGTTCTAAGTTCTAGGGGACTGATGACCACAGCAGTTAAGTCCCATAGTGCTCAGGGCCATTTTTGCTCGGCTAATCCCGTGCGGCTGTTCAAAATTTTAGGACTTGTCGGATTGGATAAGTGAAGTCGAACGTGGGCAAATTGTTGATGCTCGTATGGTGGGTACCTTCGTAAACAAGATGGCCGAAGTGTCTGGTACTTCAAGAAGCAACATATCGAAGATTTATACCGTGTAAAGGGGAAGCGAAAAAATATCCGCTAAGTCACAAAGCGAACGAAACTGTGTGTTGAGTAATCGTAACGGAAGACCATTGAAAAGGATTGTGACGAAATAAGAAGAAGATAGTTGCAAACTAAATGTAGCACTCCCGAACCCTGTCAGCAATAAAACAATAAGAACGACGCTGCAGAAGCCGGGAACTGCAGTGCGAGCTGGAATTCGAAAACCACTCATCAGTGATGTAATGTCAGTAAGACAAAAACATGGTGCCGAAGCTATATTAGCTAGACTACGGAGCAAGTGAAGAAAGGAGTTTGGACGGATGACTCTTGTTGTAACCGTCTATAACTTCTGCCCGACTTTATGTCGCAATAGTGAAACGTGGCGGGAGTTCAGTGATGATCTGGATAGCCATAATGTGGTGTTCCATGGGCCCTACGGCTAATTTGCAAGGTCGCATTTTGCCAAGGATTATGTGAACATTTTTGGCCATCTGGTTCATCATATGGCACGTTGTTTCTACCCCACTGGTAATGCTGTGTTCCTAGGCGACAGGGCCTCTGTACACATAGATCACATCGCTCAGGACTGGTTTTGTGACGACGAGGATTAATATTCGCCACTCCCCTGGCAAACAGAGTCACGAGGACTCAGTATTATTGAGCCTTTGTTCCCTACTTTGGAGAGAACGGTGCGTATTTGCTATCCACATCCATCATCGTAACACGAAATTGCCGCTATTTTGCAGGAAGTATGGTAGAAGACTCCCTTAAAAGCCGTACCGAACCTACGTTTATCCGTTCCGAGCCGGCCGTAAGCTGTTTTGAATGCCAACGATTTTTCTATAGCGTATTAGGCATGGATTTCGGTTCTGGTAACTTTCTCAATAGCGTATCACATAAAGAACATCATCTTCTTTGCAGAGGAGTTCACAGAGCATTTCGATAATATTCAAGTGTTGATAGAAACTACCGGTAACAAAACTGGCAGCACGACACTGAAATGCTTGGATAGTGAGGATTGCAAACTATCGAGTAGTGACCAAGAATGGGTTGCTCAAATGTTCTATACCCTATCTCCTTTATGGATGAGCTACACTTTCCTATGATGCTCCCAATAAACCAAAGTCGACAGTTTTCCTTCCCTTCAACTAACCTCAGTGCTAGTTACACTTCATACCATTTTGCATCGTTTTGTCTAGAAATTTAATCAACGTGAGAGTACCAAGCAGTACACCTCTAATACTGTAATCGAACGTGACAGTGTTAATTTTCCTACTGATCTGCATTAACTTACATTTGTCCATACTTAGAGCAACTTGTGTTTCTTCGAACCAAATAGAAATTCCATCCACGTCATCCTGTATCTTCCTACAGTCATTCAAAGACGACACCTTCCCGTGTACTACAGCGTCATCAGCTAACAATCCTACATTGCTGATCGTTTATGTTCATAGGGAACAATGGAGATCCTATCATACATCACTGGGGTGCCCCTCACAATATCATTGCTCCGATGAACAGTCGCCGTGAAAGAGAAAATATTGCGTTATAAGGGGTTCTCTTACTTGGAAAATCTCCGAGCCACTGAATGGACACTACGCCTGTTCGTCCAACACAGCACTAAAAAGAAGGAACGAAGATTAGGGTTTTACGTCCTGCTGGCGACGAAGCCACTATAGATGATTCACAAGCTTTGATTCGGGAAGGATGGGGAAGTAATACAGCGGTTCCCTTTCAACGGAACCACCCTACAATTTGCCTCAAGCGAGTTGTTGAAAACACTAGCAAACTAAATGTGATTCACTAGACTGAGATTTGAACCGCTGTCCTTCAGAATACGTGTCCAATGGTTCATCACTGTGCCATCTCGCCCAGCCGTAACATTTTCGCCAGTAGAAACTGTGGTGTCTTCCCAAGAGGAAGGTCCCAGGCTGAAGTAGGTACCCCATTACTGTACCACAAGCTAAGTCGCTGCCAGACGCAGCCACGAATGAGAGACGTCGGTGAAGACGCGCCCTCAAGAGGTTCAGAACGGCACCGCTGCTGGAAGCCTACTTACGTCAGAGAGCAGTGCCGCTAGCCAGTCTGTGACAGCAGCAGCATCGTAGCTTAGAGCCCACAGCGAGCCAGTGTTATTAGTCACAACTGTGTGTCAAACTTATAATTAAACGTACATTGATCTGTGACTGTTATTAAATGGTATTCAAACTGATAAAGTGTTACTGTGTTACACTACAGTACCATATACGCACTTATCAACCGTCCGCCCCCTGTAGCTGTGTGGTCAGCGCGACAGAATGTCGATCCTAAGGGCCCGGGTTCGCTTCCAGGCTGGATCAGAGACTGGATGTTGTGTCCTTTCAGGGATTGGTTGTTGTGTTGTCCTAATCATCATTTCATCCCTATCGACGAAGTACCTGGATGATATTTCCGTCGCGTGTCGTACACCTGCTGAACGTTTGGCAAAATTGGAGTTTTTGTTTAAAGTGCTCGCTGAGCTTGCCTTAAGCTTGCTCATTCGAACTTGTGTGAGATTAAATGTTTCCTGCTGCCCCGTAACATGAAGGAGTATCAGGCAGTCAGAGGGAAATCAACCTATTGTTTATTGGAAACACTGCTGAAATAGCTGCTTCGATGATATGGCTTCATCAGAAAGGTGTTCCCGTTGCGTGGTCCAAGAATGTCAGAATGCATTTCAGCAGTTAAAGGACGCGGTATTAAGTCTTTGCTGTCTGATTCATTTTGATTCAACTAAGCCTGTTGTTTTAGCTGTGGGCCGGCCGAAATGGCCGCGCGGTTCTGGCACTGCAGTCTGGAACCGCGAGACCGCTACGGTCGCAGGTTCGAATCCTGCCTCGGGCATGGATGTGTGCGATGTCCTTAGGTTAGTTAGGTTTAACTAGTTCTAAGTTCTAGGGGACTAATGACCTCAGCAGTTGAGTCTCATAGTGCTCAGAGCCATTTGAACCATTTTTTTTACAGATTGGAACTATCCTCTCCAATAAAATTGGTTCGTCTGATAGTCGTATTGCATTCGCCTGGAAAACTCTCAAGAAAATACGGTTATAGTCAACCTGAAAAAGAGGTGCCCGTCATTGTCTTTGGTGTTACCAAGCTCCACCAATACTTGTACGTTTGAAAGTTCTATTTGACTACACATTATTGACCTTTAACGGCTTTGTTAAATCCTTCCAAATCCGTCCCACCACGGACAGTGCAAAAATTGCATCATTGACAATGTTATCGTCTAATTTTCAGTGTGAGTTGCCGTATAGACCCACTGAACAACTTTGTTGAATGCTGACTTGTTGTCTAGGTAAGCGGTACGTACTGACACAGCGTTTGATTCATCTGGGGAATCATGGTATCAATCTGATACTCAAGACTTTGAATCTCTCAGAATTTTCCTCTTGTCTTTCAGCGTACTGCTGGAGCAACTTCTTCCAACCAGCTCTTTTGTTAGTTTTACAGTACGTACACCATGGAGGTCCACTGATGTTGAAATAAATTCTGCACCCAGTACCTCCTTACTTCCTGCATCGTCATGCGCTACCTTCGCGATCAGGTGTTGTGTTGCTCTGTGCAGAGAATGAAGATGCACGGGTTCTGATTATTCACTTCCTCCAGCGGGAAATGTTGTCATTGTTGTACCAAAGTCAGTTGGGCGTAGTTTATAAGAAACCAATTCGCCCGATGTCATTTTCCTTGGCAGGGCATGAACGCCAAAATTCAGCTAACAACCGCCGGCCCGAGTGGCCGTGCGGTTCTAGGCGCTACAGTCTGGACCCGAGCGACCGCTACGGTCGCAGGTTCGAATCCTGCTTCGGGCATGGATGTGTGTGATGTCCTTAGGTTAGTTAGGTTTAATTAGTTCTAAGTTCTAGGCGACTGATGACCTCGGAAGTTAAGTCGCATAGTGCTCAGAGCCATTTGAACCATTTGAGCCAGCTAACAACCTGTCACTGCAATGTTTGTGTGAGCTTCAATCCATTCCCGCAGAACTCTTATTTCCGTGGCCACGTCCCTCTGGACCGTGGCAATCCATACACATTAATTTCGCGGGTGCATTCTGCAACACGCGATGATTGTTGTCGGTCCACGCCTGCAGTAAATTTCCATAGGTCATTCGAACAACATTCACTATTACTGCTAATACTGTATCGGTTTTGTCCGCTTTTTTCTCTCTAGAAGGTCTGCCTGATGTCCTTGTCTTGCACAGTAGACCACAATTGACATCAGCCAGTTTTCAGCAGTTTCGTGCCGACAGCAGTATACACTAAGTAACTACCGCTCCTTTTTACCCTCAGTCTACCGCTGAAGTTGAACGGTTCGTTCTAACTTTCAAAAGTCACGTGTGGAAACTCCATTCCTCCCACACACGGGAGCAACCCTTAAAGACTTATCTTTCCTCTTACCACTCCTTGGCACGTGACGAGAAGTCGCTGATAGAATTATTACACGGTCGTCTTCACTGTACCCTTTTGCATCTTCTGGAGACGCAACGGAAACAGTTCATAATGGCGCGTGAGACGAAGTTCCAGCTGCAGGGCAAAGTTTTCTTTATAGTTTATGGCAATCAATAGCGTCGGGAGCAAGATATCACAAAGGCTTAGGTTCGTTCGTTCGTTCAAGGTTTCCCTGGGCTGCACCGGCTGGCCCTCTTATATCAATGGTTCTGCCGCAGAACTCAGTCATTTCCACCTCTCTACTCGCCCGCGGCCGGCGCCGTACAGAGCAGTGCAGTCGGGTATCGACGTCGCAGCGCCGGCGCTCCCGCCTCCACTACCGCCGCCGACGTCGCCGCCGGTGATGCCAGTGTCCGTGGAGATACCGGCCCCGGACAGCCGTCACGTCTCCCGTCGAATTCCACCGGTTGTCCTCCCGATCGCACTACCTGCTTCCCTGGAGGCAAGCGTTCAGCCCCGCGGCCGGTCTTCCGGAAGGTGTACCCGGTCACTCGCAGGGTGTGGACTGGGAGTTGCCATCTGCAACCGCTACTGTCCCCGTCTCCTCATCTCGTCCGCTCCCTCAGCCGTCACGTAACGCAGCACCATACAGGGCGTATCTTACAAAATGTGCTGAAACTGACGGCCACCAACCTCAATGCAAGAATGACATTGGCGAACAAGATTCTGATGCACCATGATAAATATCCCTGGCGTGTTTCGAATCACTACAATTCTGGCAACTAACTCCATCTCGGTATACACTAGGTTTTCATACTCAAGTGACTTTAGATGTCCCCATAGGAAATAATCAAGGGGATTCAGGTCAGGCGACCTCCAAAGCCTTGGATTGGGACCTCCCCTTCCAATCCAGCGACCAGGAAATACAGTATTGAGATGAAACTTTCTGGCAGATTAAAACTGTGTGCCGGACCGAGACTCGAACTCGGGACCTTTGCCTTTCGCGGGCAAGTGCTCTACCAGCGAAAGGCAAAGGTCCCGAGTTCGAGTCTCGGTCCGGCACACAGTTTTAATCTGCCAGGAAGTTTCGTATCAGCGCACACTCCGCTGCAGAGTGAAAATCTCATTCTGGAGTATTGAGATTGTTGCAGACATCCACACTGGAGTGAGACAGTGCACCGTCATGTTGTATCCACATCCTCACACGAACAGCCAAGCGTACGTTCTCCTACAACTCAGGTTGAGCTCTTTGCAGGAACCTGAAGTACAGGTGGCCATTCAGACGGCCAGCTGGAAGATATGGCTCAATGACACTGTCGGCCATAATGCCGTCACAGGTGTATTTGATGGTGCGGCTCTCCTACAGCGTGAGGGTTTTCCTCATCCCACACATGACTATTCCTGCTGTTCGAAATACCATCACGATCAAATGAGGCCTTGCGAGTAAACACCACTATTTGGAGGAAATCTGGTCAATCAATCCGTTGTTTGAGCAACCACTGACACAATGTGACCTTTGGCACAAAGTCAGTCACAAGCAGTGCATGGACTCGTTCTGGGCGATATTGATGAGATTGTTGTTCGTGGAGTATTCGCCACACGCTAGTAGATGCAGCACCCATTTCACGTGCAATACAATGACTATTTGCAGTGGGATCCGCTGGAGAACGTTCGAGCACATCCTTTTCCAAATCGGGTGTGCGAGTCGTCCTCATGTTGCCAGGTCCTCGTTTCTTCTTTCCAATGAACCAGTCTCCCGCATTCGTCGATCGAGGGAAATAAATACACTATGTGGTCAAAAGTATCCGAACACCACCAAAAATATACGTTTTTCATATTAGGTTCATTGTGCTGCCACCTACTGCCAGGTACTCCATATCAGCGACCTCAGTAGTCATTAGACATCGTGAGAGAGCAGAATGGGGCTTTCCGTGCAACTGACGAACTTCGAACGTGGTGAGGTGATTGGGTGCCACTTATGTCATACGTCTGTACGCGAGATTTCCACACTCCTAAACATCCTTAGGTCCACTGTTTCCGATGTGATAGTGAACTGGAAACGTGAAGGGACACGTACAGCACAAAAGCGTACAGGCCGACCTCGTCTGTTGACTGACAGAGACCGCCGACAGTTGAAGAGGGTCGTAATGTGTAATAGGCAGACGTCTATCCAGATCTTCACACAGGAATTCCAAACTGCATCAGTATCCACTGCAAGTACTACGATGCTTAGGCGGGAGGTGAGAAAACTCGCACTTCATGTTCGAGCGACTGCTCATAAGTCACACTTCAACTTCACGCCGGTAAATGCCAAACGACGCCTCGCTTGGTCTAAGGAGAGTAAACACTGGACGATCTAACAGTGGAAAAACGTTGTGTGGAGTGACGAATCACGGTGCACAATGTGGTGATCCGATAGCAGTGTGTGCGTATGGCGAATGCCCGTTGAACGTCATCTGCCAGCGTATGTAGTGCCAACAGTAAAATTCGGAGGCGGTGGTGTCATGGTGTGGTCGTGTTTTTCATGGAGTGGGCTTGCACCCCTTGTTGTTTCGCGTGGCACTATCACAGCACAGGCCTACATTGATGTATTAAGCATGTTCTTGCTTCCCACTGTTGAAGAGCAATTCGGGGATGGCGATTGCATCTTTCAACACGATCGAGCACCTGTTCATAGTGCACGGCCGGTGGCGGAGTGGTTATACGACAGTAACATCCCTGCAATGGACTGGCCTGCACAGAGTCCTCACGTTAATCTTACACAACACCTTTGGGATGGTTTGGAAAGCCGAATTCGCACCAGGCCTCACCGACCGACATCGATACCTCTCCTCAGTGCAGCACTGCGTAAAGCTACCATTCCCCAAGAAACCCTCCAGTACCTGATTGAACGAGTGCCTGCGAGAGTAGAAGCTGTCATCAAGGCTAAGGGTGGACCAACAACATACTGAATTCCTGCATTACCGATGGAGAGCGCCACGAACTAGTAAGTCATTTTCAGCCAGGTTTCCGGATATTTTTGATCACATAGTGTACTCGTCGTGACGAATGCCTGTTAGGAAATCGTTCCCTGTAGAGCCTTTCAGCAGCAAGAGCATTGCAACGTACTTCCCCATGCACAAGATGCATGTCAGTGAGTTCTGTGAATCTGTACCCATCGTACTGTACTGCACGTCTCTGAATAGCACTGAGTAATGAATGGGCCTGTCGTTGATTCATAGTGCATTCTGTCATGGGAGAATGACAAAACGATACAACAGAGCCACCTTATGGACAAGTAAAGTAACAAAAACTGCATCATGGCTTCCTAGTAATTATGATCGTCCTGCTTGTTTCCTTGGAGGAGATAAAGAATGTGTGGTAAATAAACAAGGCAGTACGTATAAACTTGTACGCATGTAATTTGTAAAGAGTGAGGTTCCGGGTTAAAGTGGGTACCTGAAGACGGAACCACAAGGTAAGGACAGGGGCTGCCAGACGCATCCCCGAATCAGAGCAGTCGATGAAGAGATGCCCTCAAGCGATTCCGCACGCAGGCACTGCTGGATGTCTACTTATGTCAGAGCACAGTGCCACTCGCCCTAGTCTGTGATAGTCGACATCATCACAGCTCAGATATCATCCTATGTATGGCCCCAAAGTGCCGTTATTCAAGATGGCGGCCGTGACGCAAGTACGTGACGTCCCGTGACGTCAGCTGATCACGCGAGTACCGTAATCCAAGATTGCGGCTTTTGGAGGGAATTTCGAATTTTGGAGGGAATTTTTTTTCCTCCACTCACGTGACCAGAATTGGTGGCACACATTAGGTCTTTACTGATCTGTTGTGGAACCATCAAGATGTATTCGATCATCGAGATGAATGTGAAGGATAGACCAGCTTTCAATAGCTCCAATACATGTACACATTCTAAGGAGAACTGTAGCCACAGTTCACTAGATGAGGTATGGAAGAGTACGATAATGAAGGAGTGTAGGAGAAATAGGCAGAAGAATTCAGTTCAGCACATTGCAGCAATGCACAGGGATTGTGCCAAGATGCATGTCGTAATCAGCACATGCTCATGCGAATGCACAAACTGCCGAGATATTCAAAATGGAAGACGCAGGCAGTTGATGTCACTTCGCTTCAGAGGACGCATATTCGTATACGCGATATATACCATTGAAGAGCACCTGCTCATCCCCATCCACCTGGCTGTGTGGAATGTGTTATTGCTGTCTGACCGGGAGGAGTTTAACAGCCATGTTGCCTGTAAGCATAAAGCTGAGAACCGCCCCCATAGCCTCCTACATGTACAATGCGTAGCGGGTTGGCAGGAGAGCCAACACCGTATTATTAGAGAAAGCCGAAAGGCACGCGTTTTAGCTCACGCAGGCTGGCGTGAGGTCTGGAAGAGGACAAGGAAATTAGACTTTATAAAAACGGACGTAGCTGGTGGAATACTTAACTTTAATCCATTAATGATGAGCGTCGCTCTTGACTGTACATGATTCAGTATCAATAGTAACTGGTAATGGCGCCTTGCTAGGTCGTAGCAAATGACGTAGCTGAAGGCTATGCTAACTATCGTCTCGGCAATTGAGAGCGTATTTTGTCAGTGAACCATCGCTAGCAAAGTCGGTTGTACAACTGGGGCGAGTGCTAGGAAGTCTCTCTAGACCTGCAGTGTGGCGGCGCTCGGTCTGCAATCACTGATAGTGGCGACACGCGGGTCCGACGTATACTAACGGACCGCGGCCGATTTAAAGGCTACCACCTAGCAAGTGTGGTGTCTGGCGGTGACACCACAGAATGGACGCGAGCATTCATGCTTGAACATATGAAGAGGAAGAATACATTCGTGCCAATAAATGCTTTGCATCGAGATGCATTAAAGATGCACTACACAACACATGCAAACATCTGTCTCTACTGGAACTGTCTGCCATTTCTAAAACCTACATATAAGCTCCCACCCCACAAGAGACAAGTGCCTCCGATCCAGCAGCCCAAAGAGCTGATTTAGTTCGCGAGTTCGCTGCTAGAGAGCACTGTCATAGGTCATGTGATTATGTAGTTCAACCAATAAAAGCACAGCATCATGATGACGTAGGCATGGCGTATATAAGGAGGGCCCAACAGGTGTTCAAAATCCATTGTGGTCAGTCAGTCACTCACCCTGGATGATGAAGAGCCAGTCAGCCAGCAGAACAGGAGGAGGAAGCAGCAGAAAAGTATCTAATGTGCTCTATTATTATTATTATTAATATTATTTCTGTAGCTGCAACATATGATGCTGATGATTATTCTTCTCTCTCCTCCAGATGCATCCATAGAGTCCCCCCCATCCAGTCTGGATCAGCACCTATATTATTGGCAAGTTCCACCCCTTCGAGTTCCAACACACAGGGATCCATACCTGGGGCATCGGCGGACCCTCTAGTGCAGTTTCTCAGCATGCTGGATCGCGACAATTGTCCGTGCCACTCGATACTGTTGAGGGTGGAGCATCGTACTGGCCTCCATTGTACGTACCTTCCATTGAGTAATGCACAAGAGACATTCCAGCATCAGCGCAAGAATAGATGGCTAACTGCACTGGTGTGGACGTTGTGGATGAGAAGATACCAACCTCCAGTCCACCGCCACCTTTACTAGTCGCCTCATGCTATTTGTTAACGGTTAGCGGTTCAAAACGTATTCATGTAGGAATTGAAGTTTCACAAGATGGTAGCATGTCAAATGTGTTAGTGCTCCAAAATGTGCCGAAAAATATTAATCTTTGGTTTTCAGACTACGAGTGGGATGAACTGTGTCACGCAGACACATACATCAAGAAGCATATGATTACAGCATATGTTCCACCCACTCATATCAGGACATCCACTGAGGTGGTCTAACAGTGAGTATATTATCAATGTATGAAGATGCAACACTAAGAGTAGAAGTGCTGAGGGTCAGCGTATTTACATGCAGCAGTCGAATGTTGATAACTTTTTCAATCTAGACTCGGCGATAACTACTATGATGGAGAGACTAAATAGATGGCTCCCATATGTTCAATCCGTATACAGTGATATCTTTAACTGGCTTCACACATTCCGCATTCACATAGAAGATATACAAGGTGATTCAAAAAGAATACCACAACTTTAAAAATGTGTATTTAATGGAAGAAACATAATATAACCTTCAGTTATACATCATTACAAAGAGTATTTAAAAAGGTTTTTTTCACTCAAAAACAAGTTCAGAGATGTTCAGACACTCGAGCAATATCAACCCGATACTCCAACTCGTTCCACACTCTCTGTAGCATATCAGGCGTAACAGTTTGGATAGCTGCTGTTATTTCTCGTTTCAAATCATCAATGGTGGCTGGGAGAGGTGGCCGAAACACCATATCCTTAACATACCCCCATAAGAAAAAATCGCAGGGGGTAAGATCAGGGCTTCTTGGAGGCCAGTGATGAAGTGCTCTGTCACAGGCTGCCTGGCGGCCAATCCATCGCCTCGGGTGGTTGACGTTTCATAGCTAACCTTTTTCGTAGGTTTCTCCATACAGTTGATTGTGGAATTTGCAGCTCTCTGCTAGCTCTGCGAGTCGATTTTCCTGGGCTGCGAACAAATGCTTGCTGGATGCGTGCTACATTTTCATCACTCGTTCTCGGCCGTCCAGAACTTTTCCCTTTGCACAAACACCCATTCTCTGTAAACTGTTTATACCAACGTTTCATACACCACCTATCAGGAGGCTTAACACCATACTTCGTTCGAAATGCACACTGAACAACTGTCGTCTATTCACTTCTGCCGTACTCAATAACACAAAAAGCTTTCTGTTTAGCGGTCGCCATCTTAGCATCAACTGACGCTGACGCCTAGTCAACAGCGCATCAAGCGAACAAATGTACAACTAAATGAAACTTTATAGCTCCCTTAATTCGCCGACAGATAGTGCTTAGCTCTGCCTTTTGTCGTTGCAGAGTTTTAAATTCCTAAAGTTGTGGTATTCTTTTTGAATCACCCTGTATATATCATTCTTCTAGTACCTGTATAAGTGCACTGCTGAAGTCTTGTGCTATTCGCCGTATAGGTGTGGAAAATTTTGAACTCAAATTTACTGATGGAATACCCGACTATTGCAAAGCGCCAATAACATTGCGAGATCTACGTGCAGAATTTCAGGGATATAAGAAACAGCTATTTTCCAAATACAGTACTGTTGCTGCACCGATTAAAAAAGAAGCAGAGATTTTTTCGAAGTTGATGATAATGACATGTACAACTGTAGATCGTGAAAAATAAGTATATTCATGATCTGAAATCTATGTTTGTGTTATTTCTCTAGAAAAAATGATCCTACATAGAAATTTAACGCACTTTTGCGCACGTAAATGCACGTTTACGCACGCAATTTGTGACAAAATGATCCTACATAGAATGCCACATCTGATAACGCACATTTTCTTTTTTTATATAAAAGCCTATTGCACGCCAGGACCTAACACGGTAGGTATAATAGCAGGCTGGGTGAAGCACCCTCGCCACAAGGACTTTGTTGTAGGTGACTGGTCCTGCGACGATGAAGATCTGGAGAAGAAGACTAGAATGTAGTGCTCCTCCCCGACAGCATACGAGCTATAATTGTAGGTCCCTCCAACTGTGTCAAGACAAATCTTCTCATGGCTCTGCTAACAGACATTGATGGAGTTTGCTTCGAGCATGTCTACATATTCTCCAAAACACTATTTCAACCCAAGTATCAGTTACTGCAAAGAACACTAGATGGCGTAGATGGTGTAACATACAGGGCGTTGAGTGAAAGTGAAGACATCCCTCCACCGGAAGAAGCAAAGCCAAACACGGTCTTCATATTTCACGACATGACTGTTGAAAATCAGGACCAGATCTGTAGATATTTCTGCTTTGGTCGTCATATGGGTGTTGACGTATTTTATCCGAGTCAAACATATTCCAGGATCCCAAAACAATTGGTCAGGGATAACGCCAACCTCATTATAGCATTCAAACAAGACAATCTCAATTTAAAACACATTTACCAGGCTCATGTGGGGACAGACATGTCGTATAATGAATTTACAAAGATATGTGGAGATTGCTGGAATCACTCACAGTACGGGTTTCTTGTTATTGTTAAAACTCGAAAACTGATTGATGGTAGGTGCAGTCGGAACTTCCGGGAGTTTCTCCATATATAATCGTACAAAATAGGTGAATGCATCGGTATACTCTACACCATGGACAAGTTCGCTCGCATTCGGACTGAGAGGTTAGCTTTACATAGACAAAATGTTCACAATTCAGTCTCTTGTTGGATGACTCAACACACTCCGTAAGGCTGTAATGGAATTAAAGGACAATCAGAAAGTTTTTGCGCATGACCAACACCAGCGTTAGAAAAGAATCAGCGCAACTGAAGGAAAAATAGAAGCTGAGGTTCTCATTATTGAAAAGGAGGGGGAGGAGGATCCGGGAAAGAAGAAGAAGAACAAAGGGTATATAAAGCCACGCGATATACAGAGCCCAGATTACTATGCGTCAAGATGTCGACTAAGCATAAAGTCGTTGAGGCACGTAAAACTGTTCGAGAGAAGTTACATTCGTTCAGGACGGGGCATATGGAGCGGGAGCAAATACTAAGAGAGACGTTTAAACCCGTTACCGAATCTGTCAGAAAGCTAGCATAACGAGATGATGACTGTGTTGAGAACGATCCAATTGCTGACTTCACTAACCAGTACACGACAAGGATAGATAGAACATTCGGCGTCAGCAAGGAGAAACCGTACATGCTCTGCTCTCAATCTGTAAGTTTAACCGATAGCACAATATGGATCGGGGATAAAGAGTTTAAAAGAACACCTTGCTTAATGAAACTCATCTTGTGAAGAGACTAAAAAAAAAAAAAAATACTCTGCCAATGATCGCAAGACGCATGATGAAATACTACAGTTGAACGAAGTATATAAGAATGCAGACAGAACATTAAAAAGCCGACAAAACTCTAAATACACTAGCATTATACAACCTTTACTGAGTGAGCAACCCCAAAGCATTGGTGTAGGTCTTGACATTCAACATAAACGAGTGAGCAATCAGCCTACCCAGAATATATATTACGATGAGGCAGATGAACTAATAGAGAGAATTCGGCTGTTGATGATTTCAGCTGCAGCGGGCAATACAGCACATTTGAATGAAGTTGTCTCTACAATTTCAGAACTTAGAGAAAGAGGAATCATCGAATAATAATAGCAAGTATGGAAACTGTAGTTCAGGAGCTGCACAAACCAGCACGCAGAACATACCCTCGCAGACATGTGATGATTAAAGGACTGGATGACTTATGGCAGGCGGATCTTGTGGATATGGATCTGTACAACAGTGAGAATAAAGGTTTCAAGTATATTTTAGTGGTCATTGATACATACTCTAAATTCGCATGGGTTATACCTGTGAAAACAAAGACAGGGAGAGATGTTGCTGCGGTGTTCGAGCGTTTGCTGCAAACAGGAACGAATCGATGTCCAGACAAGCTTCAAACCGATCATTCTAGAAAGTTTTATAATGAACATTTCAAGACTGTGATGGAGCGGTACGGAATACACCACAACGTTGAGTAGTGGTGTATTCCGTACCGCTCCATCACCACAACGTTGAGTAGTGATGTATTCCGTACCGCTCCATCACAGTCTTGAAATGCTCATTGTAACAGGACCCGTAGGACTCCCTCTTGGAAAAAATATGGCCCTACGATAAAAGTGCTCTCAAAGATGGAGAAGTCTGGGGAACAAGTCTGTGAGTAGCATCTCACCTCCGGAGATTATCCCAGATGTTCCATCAGAGATTATCCGTATGATTAACTGTTTGCTGTGGTAGTTATTCATATGCTAAACGAGCACACTATTTCCAACATTACCTACAAAAGGGGCACAATGACATATACAGGATGAGTCCTAAGTCTAACTACAAGGTTTCGGAGGTTGTTCAGGTGTATTTTCTGAGTATTTTGATGTAAGGGACTCGTGGCTCCAGAGGCTCATGACAGAGTAATACCGTAATTAATATTTATTTTGTCCGTTATCACAGTTCCCTACGTTACTGTGGAAATACCTTCAGATAAGTGAAAAGCCCTTTAATATTCCATCAACAAAAAGTACGACACAAAACATAGAGTAATACAGTAACTCTCAGATGCAGCAGTGCTATGATGTGATTGGCATCACTGCAGGATTACCTTAGATTAGATTAGATTAGATGTATTTTACGTTGCAGCTGATTTATACTGAGAAGATCCTCCAGGATGTAGAGTACGTCAGAAAATCAAGAATACACAATAAATATTTACAATGAAAACCAAATCTACTAATCTTCCTTCCACAGATCCCAAGCGACATGATCGTCACGGATGTGGAATGAACCAGAAAAATTTTTAACATATTTTCCTTTAGAGGGTGATAAATACTAAACAGAAAACTAATTTTCCAACACTTATTTGCAATGATCACATTACTGCTCTGAATTTATACACAAGTCAGATTACAGAAATACATTATTTCATATTATTACTAAGACATTCACATCACGTGGTTATAATAACAAATGCATCAGCGGAATAGAAGGAGATAGCCGCCAATGAACCCTGTAGGCTCCCCTTAAACTGAACTTTATTGGCAGTTAAACTTTTTATGGCTGCCGGCAACTTAATGAAATTGCGTGTTCCTGAATAATGGACACCTTTTTGGAACAAAGTAAGTGACCTTAAGTCTTTGTGAAGATTATTCTTATTTTTAGTATTTATTCATGAACTTAGCTATTGGTTTGAGAGTAGATATGTTTAATGAAAAATTTCGTTAATGTATAAATATTTTTCTGGTTGCACGAACAGCTCTCTGCAGGATGTTCTTGAGTTCACACCACAAATAATTCTTATTACACGTTTTTTGACCTGGAAAACTTCAGCTCGGTCTGATGAACTACCCCAAAAAAATAAACCCCAACGACATTATGGAACGAAAGTAAGCACAGCATGCCAGTGTTTTCATTTTATCCCCTATGTCTGACAACATACGCATTGCAAATTGAGATCTGTTGACGCGCATCATGAGTGCAGCGATGTACTCCTCCCAGTTGAATTTATTATGAAGCTACAATTCCAAGAATCTAACACTGTCCACTTTTTTCTGGCTGTTTGTCAATATGTTTTAGGCATCTACTGGTGGGAAATCACTTTAAAAAGTTCTGAACTGCATCTCCGTCGAACCGATCTTTCTAAGACTAGACTTGATTTTCTATTTATTGCAGTGTTTGTATGATCTGCAAACAAATCAAGCTTGATATCTGATTACGTTACTGATGAAAGGAGGTTGATATGTACAAGAAAAAGTAAGGGACCTACGATGAAACTTCGTGGGACACCACGTGTAATTAGTGCCCAGTTGGATGATGCCTGATAGCGTAACGCATGTGTCGTTCCTAATGACAGCTTTTGTTTTCTGTCAAAGATGTAGGATTTGAAACATTTTGCAACATTTCCTTTTGCAACACAATATTCTAATTTGCTTAAAAGGATGCTGTGATTTCCACAGTCAAATGCCTTTGACGGACCGCAAAATACACCAATAGGCTGTAATTTATTGTCTAAAGTGTCAATTACGTTTCCACTCAATGTGTAGACAGCCTTCTCAATATCAGAACCCTTTAGAAATCCGAACTGCGACTTTGATAATATGTTATTTGCTGTCATATTGTCAAGAAGATATCTGTACATTACCTTTTCTGAAATGTTTGAGAGTGCTGTCGAAAGTTAAATTGGAAGGAAATTTGATGGTATTTCTTTACCTTCTTTCTTAAACAAAGGCGTAGCTTCTGAACATTGCAACCATTCAGAAAATGTTGCATTGATAAGCGACTGGTTATAAAGATAACTTAATATGTGACTAAACTCAGATGCAAACTCTATAATTAAATTTGTTGATTTTTAACATAAACTCTAAAATCTTTTATTTTAAAGATTTAATGTTGGCTATTACCTCTATTGCGGTAGTGAGGATCATATTCATGTTAGTGAAGTTATGTATAATGACTGCTCTGACATACTCCATGGCAGCATCTACTGAACCGGACAACCCCACGTTCTCGGTAACAATTGTGAAATGCTTGTTAAAAAGTTTTGTAACATTGCACACAATGTTACGAATGTATCATTTACTCTGCACATTTTCAAATGTGGTACTACCGGTCTTCTCCTTCATTATATCCCCTATCACTTTTATTTTGTTATTTGATGTGATTACGTTTTTCTTGTTATATATTTATTTTGATGTTCACATTATAGTCTCGCTATAGCATCAACAGAAGAGCTGTTTCTGACTGACAGATACAGTGTCCTTTTTGTTTTAAAAGGTACCCATACTTCTTGAGTAATCCATGGCTTCTTTGTAGACTCTGGTCTTATCTGAGTTAGTTGTATTTTGTAATTTTCATTCATTCCTTGTGCGCTGTATACATCACTCCCGTTTGTGTCTTTGAGGGGTGTCCTGAAATAATTAGTGTTTGGCTTACTGTTTTCCCTCATTAATTCTGGTTTAATAGGTTTTATATCCTGCTTAGTGTTAGCGTATAACAATACGAACTACATGTCATGGTCTGAGAGGCCATTGACTATCGGTTTTGTAATATAATTTTGTTCATTAACTCTTTCTATAAAGTCATTATCTATGGGTGTTTGTGAGCAACTAGCTATCCCAGTTGCGAAGTTTACGATAGGAATGAAGATGCATGATAGTGTTATTGTCTCTGACAAATTCGTACTGGGAGAGTCTGCAAAAAAATCAACGTTAAAGTCACCAGTAACCACAATTTCTTTGTTTTTCGTTGTTAATTATGCAAGTAGAGCTTCGAGATGGTTCATGAATAGACCAAATTTACTGCAGGAGCTCGGTATACATTTACTATTATGAAGGATTTATTATTTATTATGAAATTATACTTCTGTCGTATATCCTTCGATACGATGCTCTAGACAAACTTTCTTAATGTCTGCGTTCTTAAACTTATGAAAGTTCCTGATGAAAGTGGCAACTCATCCTATCTCCATTTCTGCTCTACAAAAGTGAGATGCTTACCTAAATCCCGTAACACATCTGTAACAGTGGTCACATGTTGTGCAGAGGGAAAGATAAAGCCAACTGGGTTTGACGACTCTAATGAATCAATGCATAAAAGTAATTTATTGATTTTACTTCTTAGTCTTCGAATATTCTAATGTATTTCACCTCGACTGTGCTAAAATTGGGTGGAAATAAAGTTGCTGCCGATTGCTAAAAAATTTTAACCAACAACTTTTGTGCTGATGCAATATGCCAGACTTACGTTGTTTGGTTTCTTTCTCAATCTGAATGTTTGTTTCGGTATTAAACTTTCTCGAAACTTTGTTTCTTTCAGACGTCTCTACCCTAAAAATGTGCTTTTCTGAATCCTGTAACCAGGTATTTTATCACTCATGACAGCACCTCTCCCTTAAATTTTCTGCTGTTATTCTTGGCCGTTTACCATCCCCTTTCTTGGTGAGATGTAGGCCATGCGTAACATAATACTGTCCTTTGAGGGAATCGACAGGAACAATAGTGACGCTGCACCCGTCATAACTCAAAATTAACTCTCCTGACAGAAAGGCTGAAATGAGGTCGGTCATTGCGTCTGAGAGCAGTTGGAAACTCAACACATGTATGTCTTATTGCTGATGCAATCATTGTCAGATTACACTCAATACTGCTCCCAGAATCTCTGTCAGTACTATTACGTGGCCCACCTACTACAACCATTGTGTCTTTCTTGGTGATGTCCTTCCAAAGTGATCCTAAATCCTTTGTCACCTGCTCCATACCATCACCAAGTTTAAAAAAAATTGGTGACCTGGCATTCTGGTCCTAGTTCATCGTACAACAATCGCCAACACTTCTTGCATGAGAAATCCCTTACAAAAAAACTTGCTTTCTCGGTACCCTACATTTTACTGCTAAAATTTTGTTGTGCCGTGTTTACACTTGCACCTGCTTCAGACTCTTCAGTTAATAACTGAAGCAACAAACTTATTTTTCACATTCACCAGAAACCCGCCGGATGAAATTCTAAGCCCGTTCCTTGTGTTGTCTGTTGCTGCTCCCCACCTCTCTTTACCCTTCTCCCTCCTTAGCCTGTCCAGATCTTTCTTAGCCTTGTCTAATTGAGCCTCAAAGCGCAGCAATTTTCTCCTTTTTCGGTATCTTTCTATCTCTACTACATATCCTACAAAACCACTTAAGATCCAATTTACCTACACAATTCCCATACCACTTTAGTAACCCACATGGAAAAAACTACAGCACACATTACACGAAAGCCAAATTCTGAAACCTCTACGCCAAATCAGGCACTTTTCGCTCCGCTCATGATAAATGTAATAACAGTAAGAATATGTGAGTTAAATTACCTATAAACAAGAAAAACGTTTACAAAAATTTGGCCTACACCCGATGTGTATCAACAAGCTACTAGTGCAAAATTTCTGAATCAACGTCTCTAAATTTACCCTGCTTTCCGGAAATGTGAGCTAAATAATGAAGAGGTCCGCTCTACTTAAACTACTGGAAAGAAAAAAAAAAGAACAATTAAAGGAGATTCTCTAGGATTACTGTACCTAAAGATAAACAAAAATACGCAGCAACCCGACTGTACGATCTTTTCAAGTTTTTTGGTATATTACGTAAATAAGTGAAACCTTTTGTACAAAAACACTCTAAGGCATCTATTTACCGAGTCATCTGTACTAAACTAACTATTAATACAGTCTAAGCGCCTTGTCTTTAGGAGAACACAAGAACTAGCGTTTGTCGCCTGGCGCAGGGCTGCAGAAGCAACTGAGAATAGCTTCTTTGTGCTACTCTTCTATTGCATTCAGTGGAACCATATGAGAGGTGCATACTAGTCAACCCTCATCATTATACCGATCCACACGGCTGTGTAGCACTTTTAACGTGTAAGCAATACTGCCGAAAAACGACCTGAGACGGTACTGAGCAGTACTGACTGCAACCTTGAGGGCAGAGGGTGAAATTGTTAAAGTTGTCAACAGAAAATATCGTGAGTGGCCGGATGGCTGAATCGTCCAGTACCTGGATTTGAGTGGCATTCGAATGTGGCAGTGGCCCGATGTTGGGCTACATGAGATCGTGAGGGCAGGCATAGTCGTCAAAGTTCCGGTGGACCACGTCTTACCACCACAAGACACGATCGCCGTGTTGTGCACCAAGCACATTATAACCGTATCACACCTGCGCCTGCCATTCGAGAACAACCAATTGTTGTTGTTGTTGTGGTCTTCAGTCCTGAGACTGGTTTGATGCAGCTCTCCACGCTACTCTATCCTGTGCAAGCTTCTTCATCTCCCAGTACCTACTGCAACCTACATCCTTCTGAATCTGCTTAGTATATTCATCTCTTGGTCTCCCTCTGCGATTTTTACCCTCCACGCTGCCCTCCAATGCTAAATTTGTGATCCCTTGATGCCTCAAAACATGTCCTACCAACCGATCCCTTCTTCTAGTCAAGTTGTGCACAAACTTCTCTTCTCCCTAATCCTATTCAATACCTCCTCATTAGTTACGTGATCTACCCACCTTATCTTCAGCATTCTTCTGTAGCACCACATTTCGAAAGCTTCTATTCTCTTCTTGTCCAAACTAGTTATCGTCCATGTTTCACTTCCATACATGGCTACACTCCACACAAATACTTCCAGAAACGACTTCCTGACACTTAAATCTATACTCGATGTTAACAAATTTCTCTTCTTCAGAAACGATTTCCTTGCCATTGCCAGTCTACATTTTATATCCTCTCTACTTCGACCATCATCAGTTATTTTAATCCCTAAATAGCAAAACTCCTTTACTACTTTAAGTGTCTCATTTCCTAATCTAATCCCATCAGCATCACCCGATTTACTTTGACTACATTCCATTATCCTCGTTTTGCTTTAGTTGATGTTCATCTTATATCCTCCTTTCAAGACACTGTCCATTCCGTTCAACTGCTCTTCCAAGTCCTTTGCTGTCTCCGACAGAATTACAATGTCATCGGCGAACCTCAAAGTTTTTACTTCTTCTCCGTGAATTTTAATACCTACTCCAAATTTTTCTTTTGTTTCCTTTACTGCTTGCTCAATATACAGATTGAATAATATCGGGGAGAGGCTACAACCCTGTCTCACTCCTTTCCCAACCACTGCTTCCCTTTCATGCCCCTCGACTATTATAACTGCCATCTGGTTTCTGTACAAATTGTAAATAGCCTTTCGCTCCCTGTATTTTACCCCTGCCACCTTCAGAATTTGAAAGAGAGTATTCCAGTTAACGTTGTCAAAAGCTTTCTCTAAGTCTACAAATGCTAGAAATGTAGGTTTGCCTTTCCTTAATCTTTCTTCTAAGATACGTCGTAAGGTTAGTATTGCCTCACGTGTTCCAACATTTCTATGGAATCCAAACTGATCTTCCCCGAGGTTCGCTTCTACCAGTTTTTCCATTCGTATGTAAAGAATTCGCGTTAGTATTTTGCAGCTGTGACTTATTAAACTGATAGTTCGGTAATTTGCACATCTGTCAACACCTGCTATCTTTGGGATTGGAATTATTATATTGTTCTTGAAGTCTGTGGGTATTTCGCCTCTCTCATACATCTTGCTCACCAGATGGTAGAGTTTTGTCATGACTGGCTCTCCCAAGGCCATCAGTAGTTCTAATGGAATGTTGTCTACTCCCGGAGCCTTGTTTCGACTCAGGTCTTTCAGTGCTCTGTCAAACTCTTCACGCAGTATCTTATCTCCCATTTCATCTTCATCTACATCCTCTTCCATTTCCAACCAATTGACTCCTCGCAATATTTTGTGTCATCTCGCACATTGGCCGAAGACCAGCACCAACCGGATTAGGAAGGAAAAGGAAAATTATAGTTCAGTGTCCCGTCGACAGCGCGGTCACTAGAGATGGACCACAAACTCAGAATGCGAAAGGGTGGGGCAGGAAATCGGCCTTGCTCTTTCAAAAGGAGCCACGTGGGCATTTGCATGGAGCTATTTAGGCAAATCACGAAGAATCTGGATCTGGATGACCAGTCAGGCATCTGAACCCTCGTCCTCCCGGATGCGAGTCCTGTTTGCCATCCACCCTGCCCCGTCACTCAGTGCTGGACTATTGAATTAATGTCTGGTGCGTAGGCTGCCATCAACATCACAAAACTAATGGCTGAGTTTGGAGCAGAACCAAGACCGAGAAGCGTGCAGTCGTGAGGAACTGCATCACACTGTATTCAGCGATGAATCGCGGTCCTACACTGCCGTGGACTGACCGTCATTGGCGAGTATGTCGGCGACTTGCGGAGAAGTTCCAGTCCTCCATTGTTTTGCAAAGCCAAAGCAGTTTTACACCTGGCATCATTCTGTGGGGAACCATTAAGAATGAGTACAGGTTACCGCTAGTAGTGAATAACGGAAGCCTGACGGCACAACGGTATATCACAGTCTTGTGTCCTCATGTGTCACCTGCCAGGTGACAATATCGTGCACTTTTCAACAGGACAATGCTCGTCCACACATGACATGTGTCACTATGAACTGCACGGATGATGTTCACATGTGGCCAGGATGATCACCAGATCTGTACTCCATAGCACATGAGCGGGACCAGCTCTGTCCCAGTTCCAGTATCCAGTATATCAACGACCAGTTACAACAGTTGTGGGCCAGCTTGCCTCACGTGAGGACGTAAACGCTTTATAACTCCTTTCCCAACACAATCAGTGCACTCATCTTGACCAGAGGCGGTGCAATGTCATTCTGATAAGTGGGCTCACACTCCTATGTTCTTTGTAAGCCTGGTTCGATAATGTAATCACTGCAATAAAATTAGTTTCTTTCTAAACCTGTGAAGTTTCACTTCTTGGTGCTTCACTCTTTTGGCAAGTAGTGTAGATACAACTTTCAGAGTTTTACTGTCCTTCAAATTAATCGCCTGTACTTTATACAACAGCTTGTCAACGATGTGGAAGTCGCATGATGCCTTTAGCAGCACCAGTTGTGGTAATAGTTCGAGTGGAGCCGTACATGGCCCGTCGAATCTCTTTTGCAGTTCTGAACCGAATGTCAGGAAGTATTTCATTGATCTTATTAATCAGTTCGAAGTTACAAGGATGTAAGTTCAGGGAATATGGTGGATGTATACGTCCAAGTATTTTCCTGTGTAGTTGATGGTCTGCATTTGAAGAACAGTATCCATTGCGATAAACACCAGCTCAGTTATTAACAAATTCACCATAACTTTCACATTCCTGGGGTTCTGACGATTTTTCTATCTTAGTGCTGACCCGTAATGACTCCAGTCATTTAACTGGAGTTCCAGATATGGCTCATTCAATTGCGCCCATATCTTATCCAGACGTAATGATAAAGTGTAGGATAGACTGTGCTTGCATTCATAGCGCCCCAAGTGGGTACGTCCAATGTGCTGTCTCAGCCGTTTTTGCATTTCTGTCAAATCATCCAGAGTTCACTGGGATACAATTTTTCTCATATCCAGACATTCATTCAGGACAGCTGTGTGTTCTAATGATATCTCTCGATCCAGCCTCTCCAGTAAAGCGGTGAGTGCACTGATAGGGGAACGACGAGCCTGATGAATCTTTGCGTCATTTTAGCGTCCGTGGCAGAAAGTTGTATCCACCTCGTTATCGAGCAAGGTGGCGCAGTGCTTAGCATACTGGACTCGCATTCGGGAGGATGACGGTTCAAACCCGCGTTCGGCCATCCTGTTTTAGATTTCCGTGATTTCCCTAAATCGTTTCAGGCAAATACCAAGATGGTTCCTATGAAAGGGCACAGCCGACTTCCTTCCCCATCCTTCTCTAATCCGATGGGACTGATGACCTCTTTATTTGGTCCCTTACCCCAAATCAACCAACCAACCCACCTCGCCACTGTTCTCTAAGGGAATGCAGATTCCCTACAAGCCTCTTTAAGACCTTGATTACACTGCTGTGTTCTATGTCCTCTAGCATATCCAGTTTTTATCCACTCCATTCTTCTCCTAACTACACATGCACATCGTATGGGAGAAGAGAGTCCATTTACGCTGACGTGAGGTAGTATTATGCAAATAACATGTCGTATAAGTGATATTATTTGATTCCATTGCTTTACATCTTTATGACAGTGTTGTACGATTAAAGATCAAACACTCAAAGAGCCAATCTTTTGTCTTTAGTAAGGCTAAACTGGAGGTCACCCGTGAGGAAAAGAGTCCTCTTGCAATATCCAGGGCCGGCCGAAGTGGCCGTGCGGTTCTAGGCGCTGCAGTCTGGAACCGCGAGACCGCTACGGTCGCAGGTTCGAATTCTGCCTCGGGCATGGATGTGTGTGATGTCCTTAGGTTAGTTAGGTTTAATTAGTTGTAAGTTCTAGGGGACTAATGACCTCAGAAGTTGAGTCCCATAGTGCTCAGAGTCATTTGAACCATTTTTTTGCAGTATCCAGTTAATTTTAGACTTTGACTTTATCAGTGAAAGTGAAAACGTTTCTTCTTGTGACGAACAGAGAGCGTTGTACCATTGGATGTCCCGCTTCCATGAACTATTTCTGAGCACATTACCCAATTACACGAATATGCTAGTAGATGCGACACGGGCGTCCCGCAATTAGTTCAAATGGTTCACATGTCTCTGAGCACTATGGGACTTAACTGTGGGGTCATCAGTCCCCTAGAACTTAGAACTACTAAAACCTAACTAACCTAAGGACGTCACACACATCCATGCCCGAGGCAGGATTGGAACCTGCGACGTAGCGGTCGCGCGGTTCCAGGCTGTAGCGCCTAGAACCGCTCGGCCATCCCGCCGGCGCAATAAGTATTAGAGGCGTGAACATACCCCTTGCATGAACTATTTGTGCACAGTAACCTATTACACGAATATGCTAGTGGTGCAGAACGGGTGTCCCTTCAGTCTGGAGCCGCGCGAGCGCTATGGTCACATGTTCGAATCCTGCCTCGGGCATGAATGTGTGTGATGTCCTTAGGTTAGTTTGGTTTAAGTAGTTTTAAGTTATAGTGGACTGATGACCTCAGTAGTTAAGTCCCATAGTGTTCAGAGCCATTTGAACCATTTCAATGCGTGTCCCACAATTAGTATTGGAGGCACGAACATACCGCTTGCATGAACTGTTCCCGTGCACGCTACCCAATTACACGAATATGCTAGTAGCTGCAGCACGGCCGTCCCACAATTAGTATTGGAGGCGTGAACGTATTGCCCCGAGAGCACAACAGCGCCTATCGGACATGCCTGTGCATCATGAATATGCACTGTCCTGGGACAAACCTCCCGGATGTTGAAGATGTGGTCAGAGATTGTTACCAAAGCATTTGAACAAAAGGAAGAATGAGATTTGATAAACTGCCACGTTTGTGTGAATTTACCTAACCTATAGCCTTCCATTATAATGAATTCGGTTACTCGTACCTCCACGTCAATGGACAAGCTATTCAGCCATCTTTTCACACTCTCACTGGAAAACCTGCAGTCCTACACTCAACATCATACAGCAGTATGTACCGGAAGTGATCTGCCAAACTACGTTTGCTGCTTTCTGAGGTTGTCCGCTGATGACGCAGGTTGAAAGTGGGCTGTCTTATTTGCCATGACGATTTTCAGAAATTCTGGCTATAAATGTGAATGAAGTTGCGAATTTGATAAATTAAGTCAACCTATGTAATATCGTGTTCTTTGTAAGAGCCCAGAGAGGTTACTTCTTCAGAAGAGTAGTAGCAAAGTTTGTTGGACTGTCTGGCTATACACTTAGTTTGCAAAGAATGAAAACTGGCCAGCCGTGTAGTGGAGGCAGCACTATTTAAGAAGGATTTTGTAATAACATGTTTTGAAGAAATAAAATTAGATTATTTTAATGGAAGAATGTCAAAAGGTAATCTACTTTTTTCTATTTTTTCTGTATAAATATCTCTGAGCGCTATGGGACTTTACATCTGAGGACATCAGTCCCCTAGAACTTAGAACTACTTAAACCTAACTAACCTAAGGACATCACACACATCCATGTCCGAGGCAGGATTCGAACCTGTGACAGTAGCAGTCGCGCAGTTTCGGACTGGAGCGCCTAGAACCGCTCGGCCACCGCGGCCGGCTTTTCTGTATAACTTCTTATTGTTAGAACACTGCATATGGTTGAAGAGTGCTGTAGAAATCAACATATGGTTTTGTCTCATAGTTAAGACAAGTGTAAAGGAAAGTAATTGTACACAGGAAAGCTATTAAGAAATGTTTTGCTAATTTATCTAGGTATGAGAACTTTATGAAAAGGTGTATTGTTGTCTTGGCTTAATGAAGCATAGCTATACTTGGAGTCTTTGTTCTCATTTATCAGTCGTTACGATTGGTACCCCCATTTTCATTTACTTTCCTGACTTCGTTTGGACACTAGCATTGCGAGCTGTGTACTGAGAAGCATTTTTATGAAGACTGGTAAGATACCAACTCGAACTGCACATCGGAAGTAACGCAAATGAAATTTGGGTTTGGACAGTCACTGCCAGTTCCTGGGTGTGTGAATGGGGAGTAACACAGCCCTGGGGTAAAGAAATTCCCACAAAATTTCGAAATCCTCGTGAAGGTGGAGGGGTGAGGAGGGGAGAGGATGTGGGGATCCATGTGCTGGCTGAGAAAAACACATGACGTCATTCAGGGGTGGGGCTGGTCGTGGTTGGAAGGGGCTGATTAATTGATCAGTTTAATTAATTTGTGTATCATTTTGATATCAAAATTGGGGTGGTGCCAGCAGTACCCATCTACTACTAACCTAATTTAAAAAATTAAGATGCTCTCATGGTTTAATCGTTGGGAGCCACAATTATAATATTAAAGTTTTAAGACTGTAAGTCAAGCATGTCACTCATGGCGCGCAAATTACCCTAACTATATTCATCTAGTATTGAAATGAGAACGCTTAATGACTTCCAGCAAACCATGCTCATACTTCCAAACTTATGCGAAACATTTTTTAGCTCACACTCCATACAAAATGATGAAATTAAAAGAAGTTTATCACTTATTGCATTTTGACTGTTCATGCAGTAAAATTGCAGGCATGACATTTTAATTTATCAAATCTTTACTGTTAACTCTATTCACAATACGTTTTTCAGACAGTGTCATGTCTATCTCTAAATCTATCTGCAAAATTACTTCATTGCATGGCACATAGTTTTGGAGATAGGACATTCTATATATAGGAATTCGATTCTTGAAAGAAATATGAGTAGGGGTTTAGTGGTTCTATACTATACATTGGCCTGAAGGGATGGTTCTGACATCGGAGGATGTCACATCTGCAACAGCTCTCATAAGACTGCTTGTTTACAGGGTGTTTGTTTCAACCTGAGACAGCGAAATATCTAGAAAATAACGCATTGTAGGAAAAAAATGTTCCAGGTAAATGTTAAAATTAGTAAAGGGAATATCTTTCTGTGCTACTACACCCGGCCGCCTCCTTACCAACCCTCCTTCGTGGGTATGGTAAACTTTGTATTGCCAAATGGGATTCCCAAATTTTTATTGCATATTCGAATTTTGTGCCAAAAAATACGTGCGGTTTGGTCAAATCATTCTTCCCCAATTGACAAATATCAAATGCACATGTTTTTGGAATTAAGGTATTTGATTCTACGTTTCACTGACGAAGTAAATGTAAACCTCTGTGTTCTAACGGATGCTACTAAGGTTCAAACGTTAATTGAGTGTTACAAATGTGATCCGCCACTAATGTGAAACAAAGATTTCAGTAAATCGTTCGTATCTTTGGCATATAATCCGAATATACAATAAAATGATTGGCGGGGAGGGGGCTGAATTTTGAAAATACCACGTTGCCCAGAGAGGAGGTGTAACTAGGGGATGGCCAGTTGTAGCACTGACGGATGTCCGCTTTTCTAACTTCTGACCTATAACGTTTTTTTTCGTACGATGCGTCGTTTTCTAGATATATCGTAGTTTCAAGTCTGTTTAGTACACCACTATGGAATTCAGAAACCCTTAATGGTAGGAAAATTAAAATGTATTTCACTTATTTATTGTATCACTCTCAGTTGGAATTAGCAAGTCTGACTTATTGCAGCAGAGACTGTTACAAAAAAGTATTTATAAAAGTTACGCATTTGCAGCACGTGTCGTGGCAGTAAGTCAACCACTATTAAAATTTATTTTTCCAAATTCACGATGCAGTTCTGAGTACCAGGAGTAGGGCGTTTCAAATCCTCACACATCTTTTTTTGCAGACAAAGGGAAAGAGGGGACCTTGTAAGAAAACGTAACCAGCATCATTGTTCGAAGTAAAAACTGCAAAATGTGCCATAATGAAGAGAATGTGAATCACAGTTTCTGAATCTATGACGTATATTAGTTACGTTAGCGTGCGTCTCAGAAGCTGGAAAGAACGGAGTATCTTACGCAGAAGCTCTTTGCGGTGCAACCCGACCTTGAGCGAGCCAGCTGACTCCGGTTGTCACTTAACAAGATGCCAATAGGGAATATGAGCGCTAACAAGGCGCTCTATTGCTGTTTGTGTTTTGTTCTCTTTGCAGAATTACCTGCAGCCTGTGTCCTCGGACACGCGCACTGCTCGGTTATTCGAGTCGTCTAGCACACACGGCGAGCCACCGGCTCTGCTTTCCTTCGGCTGATCAGCAGTGAAATTAGTACCCACTTGTTTGAACAGTTCAGTAACTCGGACTGAAAGGAATACTGTATTTGGGGCACAGGTAGTGCAAATCTATTAAAATTCGCACCGCTTCAACAAATCATCGAAGTCACAAAGGCACCCACTACATAGGAAATATAGGAAAGATAAAGCGGTTCATTCTGAAGTTTGATGTATTATCACCACAATATGTTTCTGCGGTGAAAGTGAGAGAAGGGAACCGAAATAGCTAATCTGATCCAGTGATGTCGTGTACGGGTGGTTAGCGGTGAACAACCATAGGTTCACCGAGGAAGTGGTTAGGCAGTTAAATTTTTGTGCTTCTGTTGTTCGCATAATGTGACAGCAACGTTTAGTGTCAGCTTTGACAGCCATAACGTTGAGCAAAGAGCTACATGTCCTGCTGATGATCGATACTTCACGTCATGCACAGGAAGAAACAGGGTAACTATGTATACTGTCTGCTTGCGCTTTCTACCGGACGTGCGGTGTAATAGAGTATTGGATGTGACGTGTATACTATGGAATGATATAACACTCATTGCCACGTAACACGGCGTAAGAGTAGTAGTCGTCAAAATATACTAGCTGACAGGAACAGGCAACGAGTGTAACTGCTTGTCAGTAGCAGTCGGTTTCAAATTATACAGAAATTGCTGCCGGCAGTGAATGCAGTCTCCATTCACGTTTCCGAGCGAACATTTGGAAGCTAATTACACGCAATGAAAATTTCGGGCCCGGTACTTCGCATAAAGCCTGTCTTTCAGGAGTGCTAGTTCTGCAAGGTTCGCAGGAGAGCTTCTGTAAAGTTTGGAAGGTAGGAGACGAGGTACTGGCAGAAGTAAGGCTATGAGGACGGGGCGTGAGCCGCGCTTGGGTAGCTCAGTTGGTAGAACACTTGCCCGCGAAAGACAAAGGTCCCGAGTTCGAGTCCCGGCCCGGCACACAGTTTTAATCTGCCGGGAAGTTTCATATCAGCACACACTCCACTGCAGAGTGAAAATCTTATTCTAGCCACTTCTTACATTGGCACATGCGGCTGTACATGTATGTCCTCAAAGGCCCGAACAGCACAAAGATGCCTCATTTGAAATGATGCAAGACATTTAGTGCGACAATGAGGGCGTTTAATCCGTAGAGGGTGGAGGGTCGGAGGTCGGAATTGGGTCTGTGATTCGTACCACGACTACAGCCCACTCACACCGTTTACCGTGATGTTTTTCCAACATTCCCGGTGAACAGTCAGTCCCACAATTAAGTGTACGCCGTTATCTGCATGAAATAAAACACACTGTTATAAATACATGTTTACGTGAAAATGCATGTTATTACTAATTGCACAATTACCTAGTAGTTAATCCAATCGCCTCCATTATCGATTATAGCTTGGCACCTTTTTGGCATGTTTTTCACGAGATCTTCTGCATATTCTCTCGGTAACGACCTCCATATCGTCCTGGTTTTATATGACAGCTGCTTCAAAGTATGTACTGGCTTTCCTTTAAGCTTCATCTAGATATAAGACCAAATATTTCCGATCGGATTTGCATTCGGAGACATTGCAGGCCAATTCATCTTGGACACTCCTTTTCTTGTTTCCACGCTGTACAGAGACAGTTGCAATGTTTCGGATCATTATCCTCTTGAAGCACCCAGTTTGCCTCGTTCGAACCAAATAGCTTCTTAGCGGACCTCAGAACGCAGTTTTGATAAATATTGAACATCTGTACAGCGTTTAAATTGGATGTAAATAAACCGACAAAACAAAACATTCAACTGTCATACTGTTTGTCTATACAATGTGCAAAAGCGCATTGATTACAGTTCCGAGTCCACTACCAGAGATGTTGTTCCAGATGCTACTTTTAAAATTATGGCGTACACTTTCTTGTGGAACAGACTGTACCATTCAAAGGCAACGACTTAAGTCTAAGAAACACTCCGGGAGACTTGGCAAAAGGCTCACTTCTGAAGGAGTCTTGCTAAAAACAGCAAAACGGGGTGAGTGGTTTGCGACCATTCCTGACTCTTAAGGTCCCATTGTCGATCCTACACGAGCCCGTAGTGGATTCCACGCACCTAGGGTGTTATCGACCCCGTAAACCGCATACGTACAAAGCATGGAAGTTTCCAGGACACGAAGCTCAAGTGGGGAATCGCTTAAAGTGCCAAGTGCGACTGCGGACACCGGCGCTAACAATACACCATATAGTCACAGAATGTCCTCTACAGAAATATGCTGGAGGTCTCTGAGGATGGTCTCTTCGTGGAAACTTTAGACATACACCTAACACAATTTCTTGAAAATCTTTCAAGAACTTTCCGATCTATTACTATCTTAAACTTAGAATATCTGTCCTGTTTATAAAAATTACAATATTCTCATTTAATCTAAGTCTTTCCTAATCAGGAATGAATGTAATATATTTTATCTGCACTTTGTGTATATTGATCTATCATTAACACTATTACTGTTCAATCTAAGAGATCTATCCTTGATGCCATACGAAATAAATGAAATAAAAATGGGTGTTCTGTGCACACTCCTGTCTTCGACGATAAAACAGTGGTGTTCAGAGGGTTCCTGGTTTGACGAACGCCCAGGCATTCTACCACATCCCACCCAACCGTAACTGAACAGAACATATTTATAACTGTTTTGAACAACAGGTGAAACGTAGCATTCAGCATCTCCGCAACTTAGAAACTACGAGATCTGATAATCAATGGTGCCTCAACAAACTTGTGGACATTCTTCCTCGCCGTATTTAAGCCGTTATCAAGGCTAGAGGCGGGGCGCGATGTCTTCTGAGGGTGACTAATTTTCCATCTGACGTGCTTATCTGAAATTTAGCTTCAGCAACGTGTAGAATGAGTCAGCCCATACAAATACTGCTCATCACATGTTTCATGCGACGCCCATTGGCAACAGAAAAGCGTGGTTAGCCTCTCGCTACAAGTAAAATGTTTCTTAAAGTGGAATTTTAAACACCTGTTCGATGTAACAGTCTAATAGCATATTCGATTTAACTCAAGAAGTGACACCAGGGTCACTTTGTTTGTCACTGCGCATGCGACACTGCATATCTGCTGCCGCCAATGTAAATTTAGCACTGAGTGAGACCTCGTAGAGGACGGAAGTTCGAAGCTGTTATACACTGTTGTTTAATTAATTTAACGGAAATGTTTTTGAAGGGTCACTGGGACTCTAGACTACACATCGTGTAACTATTCTGTCGCCGAGTGTGAAGTATATTTACGTGAAAAGCGCAAGTAGGTGTTACATTTTGCTAAGGGAGTACGTTATACTAGAAGCATTGTTATAAGAACTCAATTGTGAAAGTGACGTAGATGACTTTCGAGATGAAAGTGATTCTGAAGCTGGTAGCAGTTATGTACAATGGCCAAACTTATCAGACAGCGATGGAGAAAACATAGTCGTGCACGCTACGAATGGTCATTGTTAGAACGCAGCTGTCGCTAATAGAAGAGGCCTGCCAGTTTCCTGTAACACTGTAGTCCATATTCCAAGAATGTGGAAATAATCGATGAATCGATTTCTGAATAACTGAGAGAACGTCAAAATATTTGTGTAATATGAGCATTTCATTAAATTAATAGCAGCTAATTAAACTGCGAAGAGAGCCTTTAGATACAGATCTATTTAGAGTTTCATCGTTGAAAAGCTTGCATGGAAGCTTTTAATTAGTCTCGAATTCTGAATGTATGAATATTAATATTGACTGAAAAAGTACGTGACAGAGCTGAAATAAAATGCAAAGTGAGAGTCCAATTTCGCTATAAAATAATCTATGTTCAGACAATTTCTCCAGCAAATAATTAAAGATCACTGTGATCCTGGCGTATAGTTCGAGTGACAATTTCAGAGATGTGCACTACTAGAGTTAACAATGCATGTTGAGAGTGGCAGCATGAAACGTGGAGTAATCACCATTCCTGCAGCAGCTGCGTAGCGTGGAGGTAGCAGACAGCGCGGCGCTGGCTGGTAAATAAGAAGGTGCGAGACGCCGCTTACAATGTTTACCTATCTCTCAGCGTGTGTTCTTGTTATCGACTACGTTAGAGCGTGTCCGCGAGCGAGACACGTAACCACAGTACTGGTACAATATCACTTTTTCAGAACCGTCCGGTGTTGCCCTAACACCATATTTACAGGTACCTACTATATTTACTATGATCAGGGATTAGGAAAAGAACAGAAGGCAGTGGAGGCAATATCCTGAAATGACACACGTTTTCCTTTCCCGACTTCTTGTACTGCGTCTCGCTGTTTTTCTGCTGTCACGGTTACTACGGAGGACCAAACTTTCTTCGTGTTGTGCTGTGACTATTAACACATATAGCACTAGACCATCATAGAACTGTTCTATTGAATAGGTACATAAAATTGCACTTCGACAAGCGTTTTGTTCGTAATGAGAAACAAACCGACGAATGCCTTTGACAATGGGCATCGATTGGCAAACGGGATGATCAGAATATGACCGCTTATGTAGTTCCTCACGGCTGCGCCAGACGTGATGACGTTCCAACACATAGGTTCATCTGAGTGACTAACATCTTCAAGGGTAAACAGTTCTACGTACTGATTGGCTACGTTGATGCAACATTTGGGATCCAATCGGAAGGCGAGGTCTACATCTAGATCTATACTCCGAAAGATGCCTTATGGTGTGTTGCGGATGGCATTTTGGTATCATTACAATTCCTCTCCTTCCTTGTTCCATCCGCGAATAGTGCCTGGAAAAAACTGCTGTCGACCAACCTCCATATCAGCTGTAAGCAGACCAGAACAGACAAAGAAAGCATTCCACGACAAAATTAGTCAACTAGTATAAAAATATGCCTCCATTTGCGAAAGGACTTTTTGAAAATGTCCATCTGGAGTACAGAACTTTATGGAAGCGAATTATAGGCTGTGAGAAAACCGGGAAGGAAGAGAACCGAAGCGTTCAGATGTCGTCTCACAAAAGGGTGCTTAAACATGGCGGCTTCGTAACACATGAAATGAGGAGGTACTCCGTAGCGTCGGTGACGGAAGGCACACTAAGGGCGCCGGTCGGGGTGGCCGACCGGTTCTAGGCGCTACAGTCTGGAACCGCGCGACCGCTACGGTCGCAGGTTCGAATCCTACCTCAGGCATGGATGTGTGTGATGTCCTTAGGTTAGTTAGGTTTAAGTAGTTCTAAGTTCTAGGGGACTGATGAGCTCAGAAGTTACGTCCCATAGTGCTCAGAGCCATTTGAACCAATACTGAGGGAAAGTATTAAACACGCAAACAAAGTTGACACGGCGCGGTGGCTGATGGGATAGACTGCAAAGGTATTTGCCATGTATAGCCGCTCCCATCAGCCAGCGCGGCGAGTGTCAACTTTATTTGCGCGTTTATTACACTCCTTGACAATTACTTAAGAACAGAAAAATTATTGGACAGGACTAATCACAAGCGACGATGAACGACATGAAGCACAGTACAAAATGGCTCTGAGCACTATGCGACTTAACTTCTGAGGTCATCAGTCGCCTAGAACTTAGAACTAATTAAACCTAACTAACCTAAGGACATCACACACATCCATGCCCGAGGCAGGATTCGAACCTGCGACCATAGCGGTCGCTCTGTTCCAGACGAAGCACAGTACATACATAACAGATGTGGAGTGGTATATTTAGAACGAAAATTGTTACAGATTCCACCACATGGTTCAAATGGTTCAAATGAATTTAAGCACTATGGGACTTAACACCTGAGGTCATCAGTCACTTAAACTTAGAACTACTTAAACCTAACTAACCTAAGGACATCACACACACCCATGCCCAAGACAAAATTCGAACCTGCAACCGTAGCAGCAGGGCGGTTCCGGACTGAAGCGCCTAGAACCGCTCGGCCACAGGGGCCGGCCCACCAGATGGGAAAGAAGGATAACAGATATAAATATAGACAATGTTTGACACAGGCCAGACTCCAAACATAAACGTCGATATCGGAGTTTCAGTAGGGGATACGCCCTCCTCGTGCACTAACGCACATTTTGCACGTGTTATGTATGCTGGCTACTAAACTGCTGAGAGGATATTGTCCATTCATCTGTCAAGGTGGTTTCCAGTTCTTGGACAATTCTGGAAAGGGGTGTCCGCCCCTGTTAACTGAGTGATCAGCGCGGCTGAATGCCACGCCAAGGGGCCCGGGTTCGATTCCTGGCTGGGGCAGGAGATTTTCTCCGCTCAGGGACTGGGCGTTGTCCTCATCATCATTTCATCCCCATCTCCGACGCGCAAGTCGCCCAATGTGGCGTCGAATGCAATAAGTACTCTCCCTCGACAGCCGAACTTCCCCGAATGGGGTACTCCCGGCCCGCAGTGCTGCACGCTCATTACCATTTCTGGAAAGGGGCGTTCATTGACAAACACGTGTGCCAAGAGCAACCCAGCCGTACACTATAGAGTTTGGATCCAGGGCATATGTTCAATATCTTCACTTTCCAGAGTGACCAACACGTCAGCGTTCCTGTATGGGCAGGTATTGTCGTCCATAAACAGAAAATCGGGACCTAGCGCACCCCTAAATAGACTGACATGATCCAGAATAATCTCCCTGCAATACTGCTGCGCTGTAACGGCACCTCGGGCGAAGATACGCGGAGGACTTCGGCCGTTATGCTTAATGCCTGCCCACGTCTTAACGAGTAGGCCATACAGATGACGTTCATAAACATTCTGTGGTATGTAACGTGGTCCCCATTGTCTCCACACTAACTGGTGGCCACAATCACTTGCCACAGTGAAGCAGGATTCGTCCGAGAACATCACTATGGACTGCTGTTGCTGAAGCCCAACTAACATTCTCCTGCACCAAGGAACTCTTTCTCAACGATGTCGTGGTTGATGTGAGATCCATTTAACAGGCTTCCGAGCCTACAAATCAGCCTGGTTTAATCACCGCACAGTGTTTCTGGCCGAGACACATGTACCGGTAGCGGCTGTAAAATCTGCAGCGACCTGCCAAATGAGATGTCTGTTCCCTTTTGCCACTAGTGCTATGTATCGATCCCCTTGAGATGTAGTAGTCGTCTAAGACCACTGGCATTGCTTTCGCTCAGCATTTCCACCTTCAGCGGCCTTTTTTAATCGCGAGATGACACTTTTGGACACATCCATTACTCTGGCCTCACCACATTCTGGTGACACTATGACCGGCTCCGAGTCTTCCAACTGCTCGTCCACGGTTGTATGCTCTCAGCTGACAGCTTGGGGTTATCAGGTTCAATAAACAGTTCAGTGACATAGCTGAGACCAGTCTCTACAAATAACTTCAGTAAAACAGAAAGGACACTCACTTCTCCACAGAGAAGTAGCGTCCATCATAGAATCCTTAAAATCAAAGATTCTAGTGCTTATATCAACATATCAACGAAGTTTATCAGTGAGTGTCCGTGTGAGTCGAGTTCTGTTTTAAGTTATTCTTGTAATCAATCTCTTATCAGTGGAACATTTCCCGACTGGGTAAAATGAGCTGAAGTTAAGCCTCTTTGCAAGAAGGGGGATAAAGAGACAACGTCAAACTATCGACCAATTCCACTTTTGCAAGTTTTTTCAAAAATATTTGAAAAAAGTTGTGTTCAACCATCTACTTAAACACCTGAATATGTTGTCTAAGTCACAGTTTGGTTTCCTTACAGGTTCCAATATAAAGAACACTGCTTACACATACAGTGAGAATGTCCTTAATTCATTAGACACTAAATCAGAAGCTACTGCCATTTTCTGTGACTTGTCAAAAACCGTTGACGGTGTGAATCACACCATTATCTTTAGTAAGTTAGAATACTATGGTGTCACTGGCATTGTTGCAAAATGGTTCGAGTCGTACCTAACTAACAGGAAACAAAGGGTGTCGTCGAGAAATACCTGTTGAGTAAGCTATCAGTCTTCAGCTGACTGGGAATTAATTACGTGCGGTATTCCTCAAGGTTCCCCCTTGTGTCTGTTGCTTTTTCTCGTGTACATTAATGACCTCATGTCTGTTACATTGCCAAATGCTAAGTTTGTTTTGTTTGCAGATGGTACATAGATTGCAGTAAATAGCAAGTCAAGTACAGATTTAGAAATGGCTGCTAAACAAATTTTCACGGACATTAATAAATGGCAGAAAGCTAATTCACTGCCATTGTATTTTGAAAAGACCCCCTACATGCAACATCTGAAGACATGCAGATAGAAGAGGTCGATGGTGTTAAATTCTGGGTCTATAAATCGATAATAGTTTCAGTTGGGCAGGGCATACCAGAGAATTGCTGAAGCACCTAAACAAGTCTGTATTTTCAATGCGAATGATGTCAGACGAAGGAGATACACATATAAAAAGAGCTTGCAGGCTTTGCTCACTTTCATTCTATTATATTATATGAGATCATACTTTGGGGTAACTTGTCAAAGTGAGAAAAAAATTTTAGAGTGTAAAAGGCTGTAATAAGACTCATTTGTGGTGTAAATTCAAGAACATCATGTAGAAACCTGTTCAAGGAACTGGGTATTCTAACCACTCCTTCTCAGTATATATTTTTCTTAATGAAATTTGTTGCAAATAAAATATCTCTATTTACAACCAGTAGCCCAATATATAGTATCAACACTAGGAATCAGAACAATCTACATAGAGACCTAAAATCACTTACCTTGGTCCAGAACAGGTTCCAATATTCAGGAACACGCATTTTCAATGAACTGGCAGCAACCATTAAAAACTTGTTTTCAGATAAAGCACAGTTCAAAGAGAATTTGAAAGACTTTTTTGTAGGCAACTCTTTGTACTCTCTAAATGAATATCTTAACAGGGACTGTTAGACCAGCTAACGTAAAAATGTCTGTTAGATTTCAGTTTTGATAGCACTTGGTCACAACAGCCAAGATTAGTTATTTTGTAAATGATAAATTTATTAAAAGTGCACAAGAATGTTTCATTCTGACTGTGTATTAATTCGGTAAATGTTAGCAATTCCAGTTTGCTGTACTGTATTCACATATTTTGACAATCTGCTGACAAATGATCGGGGAAGTGAGTATTATATTCAAATATTCTATGTTTCCTACGTTATACTTTCTATCATGTTCCAGCCCACGAGAATCATCTCATTTATGGGTCTATGAAACGAAAACTGAATCTAATCCAAAAATATTGTCTTGTAGACATGTTGCCGTACCATAGGAATGTCGCACTAATCGGTTCCACAAAATCCTTCACTAAACACGGTAATGTATGACTTGTTGGATGCATACAGAATGTTCATGCACAGGCTTGCAGGTAACATTTCCGCCCTCGACATTAAAAGCAGGGTAAAGTGGGTATCAGCGCATTTTGTTAGTGTTAGTTGCATACATTCAGCAGCAAACTTGATTGATGTATGATCCCCTCTCGCTCCCCGTAACCTATTGTTCTCCTAAGTGGTTTGGGACTCCCTGGGGTTGTTGTATGACGTCCTGAGGATAATCCATCCTTCAAAGAACCCCCCAACCCTCCCTTTCCCCTCCTCCTCCCCCACCCCTCTGGGAACCCCCTTGCCAATACAAGCACACTATTGATATGAAATTAATCGATTAATTAATTAAATCGATTAATTAATTAACTAATCTCCACATGGGAAATCCCCCAGCCTTCCCCTGCCCTCCCCACTTAGCAACTGTCAGGTCTCTGGTGTAGAGGACGGATCTCACAATTCAAAAATTCAATTACACACATCAAAAAAAGTTTTGTATCTCCCTGGTTCTCAGAACTCCTGAAGATAGCCGTTGCCTGTGGATATTATATCACAGACACAGTCGCTTTGACTGTTCAGAGATGTCACTAAACCTGCCCAAAGATGTAAACAACCATGCATGAGCAGCACCTATTAGACGAAGGGGGTCCAACAGCCGATCAGTTCCTGTCGTTCCACCAGGAAGGAGGTACACGGCTAGTGTTGTCTGTAGTTCAACCATGCCTAGACGGTCAATACCGCGGTTCGATCGCGACCACATTGTTACTTTGTACCAGGAAGGGCTCTCAACAAGGGATGTGTCCAAGCGTCTCGGAGTGAACCAAAGCGATGATGTTCGGATTCAAAGGTTCTTAAGTGTATCCCACAATGCGGACTGAAACTTAATCAAATAAAGTGTCACTTTGGAGCAAAATCAATCAAAATACTTGGACACATTGTGTCAAACGAAAGTGTGCGGCCAGACGCAGAGAAGGTGATATCTATAACGGAATTTCCTATTCCTAAAAGTATTGGAAATGTGAGAAGCTTCCTCGTATTATATTCTTATTACCGTCGTATTTTGTATCAAAGCCAGGCCAATCCAAGAGTTGTTACAAGCTGATGCTAGATTTATCTAGGGTGGTGCTCAACAAGATTCTTTCGATGTACTGCAGAAAGCTCTGACGACTGACTCTGTACTTGGTCTGTATGATGAGAGAGCACCTACAGAACTACACACAAATGCCAGTGGGTATGGGATCGGTGCTGTTCTGGTGCAAATTTCGGATGGAAAAGAGAAGGTTATAGCCTGTGCTTCTAGGACGCTTACAAAAGCCGAGAGAAACTGCTCAACTACAGAAAGAGAATTACTTGCTGTGATCTGGACCATGTGCCAATTTCGACAGTATCTCTATGGAAGGCCATTCACAGTTGTTACAGACCATTATTCACTTTTTTGGTTGACAGGTCTTAAGGATCCAACAGGACGACTCGCCAGGTGGGTACTACGTCTTCACGAGTATGACATTACCATAGTGTTCAAAAGTGGAAGAAAACACCAAGATGCCGACTGTCTCTCAAGAAACCCTGTGCAAGACCATCAATACTTTGATGAAGATAGTGACTGTCTCGCTGAACTCCAGGATCTCTCTACTGAGCAGAAGAAGGAAGCCAATATATCTCAAATTATGCTTGCCTTAAATCGGTCAGAGGATGTGAAAAGACAGTTTAAGGTAGTTAATGGATTACCTTGCAAGAAAAGCTTTGATCCAATTGGAAAGAGGTGGCTTCCAGTGACTCCTAAACACATGCGCTTAGATGTTCTACAGAAGTTCCATGACACACCTGAGGGTGGACATTTAGGATTTATTAAGACATATGATAGAATCCGCAAGAGATTTTTCTGGCCAGGTTTATTTAGGAGTGCCCGTCACTATGTGTCGCACTGTCGAGAAAGCCAGAGGAGAAAGGCAGTTCCTCAGAAACCACCTGGCCGACTCAAACCAATTCCACCAGCCGAAACGCCTTTCCAGAGTGTTGGGATTGACCTCCTCGGACAATTTCCAACGTGTGCTAGAGGCAATAGACGGATTATTGTTTGCACTGATTATCTGATACGCTATGCCATTACAAAAGCCGTAAAAACAGCCGAAGCATTCGAGATAGCCAAATTCATGGTGGAAGACATTGTATTAAAACACAGTGCCCCAAGATCATTAATTATGGATCGAGGGAAAGTTTTTCAGTCGAATCTTGTGACAGAGGTAAACTGTCGGTGCAACATTACTCATCACGTGACGACTACCTACGATCCGCAAACTAACGGGCTTGCTGAACACCTTAATAACACCTTGGCCGACATGCTACCAATGTTCGTCAGTGTTGAGCAGAGTAACTGGAGTGAGGTGCTACCTTTCGTGACGTTTGCCTACACCACCGCCAAACAAGACATTACAGGTGACGAAGATCGTAGCGGCAAAAGAAATTGTAAGAAGGTCACCGCCAGGGCATCAGTAATCGAGAGTCGGAGTACGCAAGACCGATGACTCGTTCCAGGACCAGGACGACGTAAGACCGAGACGCTGTTCCCTTAAGGAGGGAGCAATGTCGCGGATGAAGCTGAGTGTCAGCGTGGAGTAGTAGTGGTTATAATACTAAAGTGTTGAATAGAGCGTCGTGAATTCAAAACTCACCTTCATTGTACAATTTTAACTTCTATATTCGGTTCGAGTACATTCTAGAAGTATCCACAAATGTCAAGAATCATTTTACTGCAATGTTCTGTAACTGTATATATACCATATGTGTTCTGGTGGAGGTAGTTCGCTCCGCGCTCTTGTATGTGTAAGTGTTGAACAAACCTTCGTTAAGTGACGTTCGTGTTCGCCATTCATCTAATTACACCTTCTTCTACGTGAGAATATATTTATTAAGGATTTAACTGATACGGAAAAGCAATCATCATGTACTTGCGTCGTCACCTTATGTTTTCGCACGTATCATCCTCTTGTTGTCTGCTTGGAATGATGCTTGTTGTCTGCTTAAGTATCTGTATGTGTGTCTGGCCTTGTGGTGAGTGTCTCTGAATGAAGATTTAGCTTAGTCAAACTTCGTGTAAAGCTAATGGGAATTGTTCTGAGTCATAGAGACGTCGGCAACCGATGTTCCATTGCTTTGTTAAAGTTGGCACAGTTAGAACGTGCATATTGTCTATGCTGGATTTGGGTTTGGCCCAGGAAGCTGAGGAGGGAGCGAACAATTTCACCGCCCTGGGAATCGCCGGAGAGGTAACGCCTAGTTTTAATCCTTGGTGTTAGTAATTTCGTCAGTGTGTAAGTTCAGTTTAACTGAGTCCATAATTCATCTCTCAGTAGATTTCAGATACTATAGACTAGCCTAGGATGCTTTGCATATGTAGTAATTGATATTAATTCGCGTCTTTATTGGAGTGTTCTTTATGATATATGGCTTTGTAATAGAGACGCATGTATGTACGAGTGTGACTGGTCTTCTGAATCACTCGTCGTAACTGATTGTGAGCACTGCACGTGTAATTACCATTCAGATGGTCATATGGTTTTGTGGAGATTTAACTGAGTTTCATTGTACGTGGCTTGCATAGCCGTTGTCCCGTGTTTGTTCGTGCGACTGTGTTCGCGGTATTCTGCACTTAGTAAAGCATCAGTTTTAGTTTTCAAATAAATTCTCGTGCACTGTAGTTTGGTTTCGTGATCTTTCTTTGTCATGATTTTTATAGTTAGTCAATGTTTCTTTGTACTTCTGATTAAGATGGCTCCCACCTTAGAAAGAATTGTTCGCAGAACGCTGTATTTGTTCACTGTGCCTATAATTGTAATTCCACGTAAATTGTACTATGAATATCGGTGTAATTTTTTGTCCGAATACTCAACCATCGAGTCTAGTTTCTGTCTAACCTGTTTTAGACTTTGATTCTTCCTTAAATTTATGAGTAACTTCTTTCTCTGTGATGGATGGCTGTACTCCCAATTTTTGATTGACCGCATCATGCTTGCATTCGTTCTGTGTGTAATTCCAGTAGTGTTCAGTAACAGCACTCCCTGGTGGGTTAAGAGTCTCAATAATATGCTTGTTCATGTATTTTGTTTGTTTTCTTTTTTTTAATGTCAATCCAAGAATAAATGTGTAATACAACGTATTCGTGATGTTAACAACCCATCCCTATTTATTCAGTTCCTGTTCAGCCTCTTCTGGTCTAACCTTGATCACATGTTTGAGTATCAGTATATTTTTAAAAGTATTTACCGAACCAATTCTCTTCTAGAATTAATTAAGAAGTTCTCAGTGTGCGTGAGGATATAACTATTTGCTTCAATTGAGGACTATTTACTAATCAACTATTATCATCAATTTCGTTGCAATTTATGTACTGTATACCGATAGATTCATTCAAATGGCAACCCGGTAAAATCTGTTATAAAATGTAACGATTCCGTGTCAGGCGCTTTATTTCTTACGCCATTATCAGTCAGATAAGTCCACCTGTCTCCACCGGAGTAAGAGTACAGCTAAATGAGCAGCAGTTAAGTTTCACATGACAGGAAAACTTCATTGTTAAGTTTCACGATATTCATGGATATGATGGGAACGCTCATTTGAAGCAAAGGACTTCGCATGGACGTATACCATATTCAGAATGTTTTCCTAGGTAGAACACATTGTTTTTGGGCTGGCGACGCGAACGTATGTGTCTTACTTACCCAACCTCTTAGGCGTTTAACTCTAGCACAACCAACCCCCTTGCTTTCAGCCTCTTTTCTCGGGGGTGTCTTTCTGCCATTAAACTAGGCCATTGAAAGCTCATTTGTCCATGGTGTGTTGTGAATGAAGCAGTGTGAGGGACTGAGAGTGTATTAAAGAGAAGAATCAGTTAACCGTATTTGTATATGCGCTGGCTAAAACGCCACACATCTACACCAATGAATGATATGCAGATTTGGTGTATGTTTACGGCTACTGCAATGGTAGTGTTCCTGCTGCTATCGAAGAATAATGTCGGATACGACGAATGCCAGATCGTAGAGTGTTTACCGGAATTTTTGCACTTCGCGTGATACTGGTAGTCTTCTAGGTTCCCATTTTTCTTCTGAACGTGTAGTCCAGCAACCTGTGCAAGACAGCAACGTATTGTTGAAATGGTGCAGCGTATTTCTGCTACTAGCCCCTGCAACTTTCGGCACGTATCAGTATCCCACGCGAACACTACATGCAGAAAACTTCTACTCATTTCACATACAGCGTGTGCACGAAATTCACATCGGCGACAATGCCACACGACTTAAATTATGTATCTGTTCAGTAACATTCGTCATTTGCTTCTATTAATACTATTCACTCATGAAGCCACGTTTACTCGGAATAGAATCAACAAAACATCTAGCAATCATCGATGGTCGTACGATAATCCACACGCTACAGTGGAAACCGATTTCCAAGTTGGTTTTTTGATAAGTGTTTGGTGCGGCATGATCGGTAACATGTTGATAGGTCCAGTCATTTTAGAGGAGCATCTGACGGGACAGAATTACTCGCATTTTTTAGAGAATTCGTTTGTTGAACACCTTGAGGAAATGTCTTTGACCATGCAGACTACAGTGTACTTCCATTATGATGCAGCCCCTCCACATTTGACCAGACATGTGAGGGAATATCTCAATTGCACTACCCTAATCGCTGGACTGCTCGTGGTAGTGCAGATAACTGGCCACCAAGATCGTCAGACCTTACGTCAATAGATTTTTATTTATGGAGTTGGCTGTAGTCTGAAATGTACAAACAAAAGGTGAATACCTGAGGTCAACTGATTGGTCGCATAATGGACGCTGCAGCTCTCGTTAGGGAGCGTGCTGAGACACTCAGACAAGCAAAACAACATGTTTTATCAAAGGTACACAAATGCTTTCAAGTTACTAGTTGTTTGAACACTTATCGAGAACTGTACAGCAGGTAAAAGTGTTAAAAATACGTACTTTTCAGTTGATACTTCGTAAAACGCGTGTTGTAATGTTTACTAACTGTTGTACATATGTAAACCTGACAATGTATAGAATAATAAATTAAATAAATGACCATGTACAGTAAGTGTGCTATCTCGGAAACCATTCGGAATAGGGAATATGTCAATATGGAGATTTTGCTTCACATGATCGTTCCTGGCATATCCCTGAATATTGACCGTTCCTCCTGGGACGCCGGCCGCGGTGGTCTAGCGGTTCTAGGCGCTCAGTCCGGAGCCGTGCGACTGCTACGGTCGCAGGTTCGAATCCTGCCTCGGGTATGTATGTGTGTGATGTCCTTAGGTTAGTTAGGTTTAAGTAGTTCTAAGTTCTAGGGGACTGATGACCATAGATGTTAAGTCCCATAGTACTCAGAGCCATTTGAACCATTGAACCTCCTGGGACGCCCTATTTAATTTACTGTTTATTTGTGAGTAGCAACACTGAACCCTCTAGTGCACATATTATCAAAACGCCGGTAATTAACAATGGTACACAGGACTCATAAGAAAATTAAATTCCAGATTGACCACTGTTGGGCAACAGTGCTGGCTAAGGAAAGGAAACCATACGACGATGTTGGTTGGGAGCTGGTAGACGTACGTCAAAAATCTCGGGAAGGTAGCTGGCACTGCAGGCGAAAATACTGAAAAACCAGGTCACATTATTTTTTGTTGTTTTATTCAGCGATATCAGGAAAATACTCCAACACTTGAAACTGTATATAAAACGACAGCTGAAAGGAGTTTATGAAGAAGCTTATCGAAATCTTAGTTTTCCTAATACATCTTTTCCACGGATGTAACAAGCACGGTAAATTCATCAACCTGCACAGTAATCGCCCGATTAGCTTATATGACATTACCCAGAAATCTCTTCGTCATATTATACATTGGCGGAAAAAACATCACAATACCAAGAAGGAGTTATGTGACCTAAACGAAAGTTCGAAGATGAATTTCTACATCTGAAAGAAGATATATATTCATATTTCGCGCCACTCCCATAAGAGTGGCATTAGTAGCGCCACTGAGAGAATGCTAATCAGGTTTGCTTAACTGCACGCTGTAATGGTCTTGAGCACTTAGTTGCCTTTGAGACTAATTTGGTAAGTTGAGATTAGTCAGGAACGCGTTTAAGGTGACAAAGCCCGGCCGGAGTGGCCGTGCGGTTCTAGGCGCTACAGTCTGGAGCCGAGCGACCGCTACGGTCGCAGGTTCGAATCCTGCCTCGGGCATATATGTGTGATGTCCTTAGGTTAGTTAGGTTTAAGTAGTTCTAAGTTCTAGGCGACTGATGACCTTCGAAGTTAAGTCGCATAGTGCTCAGAGCCATTAAGGAGACAAAGACGTCAGTAACAACACCTCATAGAGTTTGAATGAGGTAATAGGGCTACGGGAAGCTGGATGGTTCTTCTGCGATATTGTACAGAGACTTGGCAAAAACGCATTCACTGTACGTAATTGCTGTTAGCGGTGGTCCCAAGAATGTACGCTCGCAAGAAGACCGAGCTCCAGACGACCACGTCGCACTACCGAGAGGGAAGAAAATCGTGTTCAGCATGTGGCACTGTCGCACCATACTGAGTCTGCAGCAGCAATTCAAGCAGCAGTTGGAACCACAATGACACGACGCTCTGTTGCAAATCGGTTGCTTCAAAGACAGCTCCGTGCCAGACACACTGTTGCGTGCATTTTACTGACCCCAAACCACAACCATTTGCGACTTCAGTGAGGGTTGGTTCAAATGGCTCTGAGCACTATAGGACTTAACTTCTGAGGTCGTCAGTCCCCTAGAACTTAGAACTACTTAAACCTAACCAACCTAAGGACATCACACACATCCATGCCCGAGGCAGGATTCGAACCTGCGACCGTAGCGGTAGCGCGGTTCCAGACTGTAGCGCCTAGAACCGCTCGGTCACTCCGGCCGGCTTCAGTGAGGTCCGTGTGTTACTTATGAGGCCAGCTAAGGGCCTGTACCCAACGTGTCTGCGTGCTAGACACACTAGACCTACTCCTGGAGTTGCGGCTTAGTATGACAGCAAGAACAGTGGTTATCCCACGCTCCCTGACTGCAAATTCGTACGTGTATCTGGTGATTCGACCTGTTGTGCTGCCATTCGTTAACAGCTTTCCAGGGAGTGTTCTCCAAAAGCATAAAGCTCGCTTCCTAACCGCTATTGTAACCTAACGTGTCCTACGGAGTGTTCACATGTTGCCTTGGCCTGCTCAGTTACCAGATCTGTCTCCAATGGAGCACATATGGCACATCATTGGACGACAACTCCAGCGTCATCCACAAACAGCATTAACCGTCTCTATAATGACCGAGCAAATGCAACAGGCATGAAACTCCATCCCACAAACTGACATTCGGCACCTGTACAACGTAGAGCATGCGTTTAAATATATTACCTAGATAAATGTATTCCCGAAATTTCATTACTCTACATTAGTTATTTCTTAGAGTTGCGATTTCTTTCCGGTACTGCAGTACTCGTAATAGAGGACACTATTGAAAAGACGTCCCACACTTCTTGGTTTCTCTTAGTAAAGTAACTCACTGGTAGCGTTCTGTCCATGATGACAGCAGTATTTTGAATAACGCTACTTTCACATCATTTATATCTTTTGCTAAAAATAATTAACTTTACGTTTATAACAGTGATATTAACAATACCTTATTTCAGAAAATTACTTTAATAAAATCGATAGTGTCTCGTCATTGCGCTGTGTCGTCTCTTGCTCAGGAAGAAAGCTAGTAAATTTCATTAAGTGATATTTTTCGCATTCGCCAGCCACAACAGCATTGAAGTTCACGATTCATAGCTGCGACAGGACTGCACTATCCCAGTGCACATGTACAGTGGAAGCTGGACTCAGACTGGATATCCCGACTGATGATTTGATTCCCTAGGTTGGTGACCATGTTCTTTGTGTTTTTGTTTTTGTAAAATGTTTTTCTTTAGTGTGGACGATGGCTCCGTTCAGTTGATGTATCACACTCGAGGCCTGTTCGAAAACATTTTTTCACATATTCTTGCTGACCTGCTTCCAGTTCTCCCACTCCCTCCCCCCCCCCCCCCCCCCCCGTCAACGCTGTAGGTAAGATCTTTAAAAAAGTTTGAATCTAGTAGTCATCGGGGAAATGGGTTGTTTTTTCTCTTAAAATAAACAACACAAACATCCTATGAACCAAAAACGAAATTTCTTAAAATTATTACAGCGCTAAATATAAAAAGAAGAAACTATTTCCATTTATGGTAATTGCTGAGAATTTTGAAAGCTTGAAGTGAAATCAGAGATAAGTAGAACTATTGTATCTCTAGTACCTCCCGCCACGGAAGTCGATCACGCGCCAGAACAAATGGACGTGGCCAACCCACAGAGGGCTCTGCGTCCACGGCGGCTCTTCCGCGCAGCGGCTCTCGCGCAGCGAGGGCGCCACCGTTACACCACGTGCAGACAGCGGCCAATAGCCGCTCCCTCCGGTTTCGTATATAGGGACCCGCTCTGCCCTAGTCCAGCCCCTCTGCCGGTGTGCCCCAAGGCTCCGTCCTCTCCCCCCTCCTGTATCTTTTGTACACGGCGGACATGCCGCCGCCGTCACCCCCCGTCCACCTTCTCCAGTTTGCCGATGACACTGCCTTCCTTGCCCTTGCCCCCACCCTGCAACGCTCCCAACGCCTTCTCCAATCCCATCTTGACCGATTCACCGCTTGGTGTAACCAGTGGTTGCTCAAGGTCAATCCTTTGAAAACCCAGGCGATCATTGTAGGCAAAACCACCCCTTCCTTCCGCCTCCTTGATTTCTATCTCACCGTCTATGGCCGTCCCATCGCCCTCACTCCCACCCTTAAGTACCTTGGCGTCACCCTCGACCATCGCCTCTCCTGGACTCCCCATCTCCGTACAATCCAAGCCAAGGCACGTTCCCGACTCCGTCTCCTCAAGCTCCTTTCCGGCCGTATGTGGGGTCTGGACCCTTCCACAATCCTCCACACCTATAAATCCCTCATCCGCCCTATCCTTTGTTGTGCCCATCCAGCCTGGATCTCCGCCCCCCCTACCTTTTATAAATCCCTCCAAATCCTTGAACGCCATGCTCTCCGCCTTGCCTATCGCATCCGTCTCCCCTCCCCCACGCGGATCCTGTATGATCTCATCCCCTTCCCCCACCTCCTCCTTTTCCTTGAAAGGATACGGATCCTGTACACCTCCCGTAAACCTGATCCTCCTCACCCGCTCGTATCCCCGATCCTCTCCCATCCCCGCCCGCTGCCGCACCTGTATTCCCACGTCCCGCCCGGTCTCCATCTCTCCACCCTCCTTACTCTCTCCCATGGTGGCTTCCGCCAGCTCCCCCTCCCTGATGATGTTCTCCTCCCCTCCATCTACCCCTCCTATCAACTTTGACCCTGCCCCCCCCCCACTTCCGGTGTCCTTTCCCTTCGGCACCCTCCCTCCCTTCTCTTCCCGTCCCTTCTCTTTCCTTTTCCCCCGTCCCCTCCCTCCACCCCTCTTCCCCCAGGCTTCCCCTCCCCTTCCTCTCTCCCCCCTCTCCCCCTGCCTGTAGCGTCTCTGCTCTCCCCTCTCGCTCTCCCCCTGCCCCTCCTCCTCCTCCTCCTCCTCCTCCTCCTCTCTTGGCAGGTCCCCGGACTCGCACACGCATTGTGAACAGTTGCGCGCCGGAGATCATCGCCCTCGGTTTAGTGTCTGTGCCGTCGTGTTTGTGCATCAGTGTTTTTCGCCGTCCACGCTCCTTCGTTCACATGTGTCGTCTAATTCGTCAGTGTTTGTGCATAGTGCCGACAGTTTACTTGTTTGTTTCGTCGAGTGTGAACGGCTTCATGTTTTTTAATTATTGTATCTACTGTTTTTTAAGCCGCCAGTCTGTTACTTTTCTGTCTCCATTTCACTTTTATTGTACTACTTATGGCTGAAGAGCGGAGTACACTTTTCCGCTGCCAGCCCACCTTGTATGGGGTGTTCAAATTACAATAAAGTAAAAAAAAAAAAAAAAACCTAGTCCAGCCCCTCTGCCGGTGTGCCTCAAGGCTCCGTCCTCTCCCCCCTTCTGTAGCTTTTGTACACGGCGGACATGTCGCCGCCGTCAGCCCCCGTCCATCTTCTCCAGTTTGCCGATGACATCGCCTTCCTTGCCCTTGCCCCCACCCTCCGGCGCTCCCAACACCTTCTCCAATCCCATCTTGACCGGTTCACCGCTTGGTGCAACCAGTGGTTGCTCAAGGTCAATCCCTCCAAAACCCAGACGATCATTGTAGGCAAAACCACCCCTTCCTTCCGCCTCCTTGACTTCTATCTCACCATCTATGGCCGTCCTATCGCTCTCACTCCCACCCTTAAGTACCTTGGAGTCACCCTCGGCCGCCACCTCTCCTGGACCCCCCACCTCCGGACAATCCAAGCCAAGGCACGCTCCCGACTCAGTCTCCTCAAGCTCCTCTCTCGCCGTACGTGGGGTCTGGACCCCTCCACCAACCTCCACACCTATAAATCCCTCATCCACCCTATCTTTTATTATGCCCATCTGGCTTGGATCTCCGCCCCCCCCTACCTTTTATAAATCCCTCCAAATCCTTGAACGTCATGCTCTCCGCCTCGCCTATCGCATCCGTCTCCCCTCCCCCATGCGGATCCTGTATGATCTCATCCCGTTTCCCCACCTCCTCCTTTTCCTTGAAAGGATACGGATCCTGTACACCTCCCGCAAACTCGATCCTCCTCACCCGCTCGTCTCCCCGATCCTCTCCCACCCCCGCCCGCTGCCGTGCCTGTATTCGCACATCCCACCCGGTCTCCATCTCTCCATCCTCCTTACCCTCTCCCAAGGTGGCTTCCGCCAGCTCCCCCTCCCTGATGATGCCCTCCTCCCCTCCATCTACCCCTCCTACCAACTTTGATCCTCCCGCCCTCCTCCTATGCTTGCTCCTCTGGGCACCTTCCCTCCCTTCTCTCCCTTTTCCTTCCCTCCTCCATTTCTCCCCCCTCCTCCCCCAGGCTTCCCCTCCCTCATCCCTCTCCACCTGCCCCCATCTCCTCAGCCATTGGCATCCTTTTTCTCCCCTCTCCCCCACCTCACCCCTGTTCCCCTCTTGGCAGGTCCCCGGACTCGCACACGCTAAGTGGACATTCGCGCACCAGAGATCGTCGCCGTCAGTGTTTCATGTGTGTGCCTTCGTTTGTGTGTAGTGTTGTTCGCCGTCACGCCACCACCGATCACATGCCGTCGTCATCATCCATGTTCTGTGCACCGTGTCGCCTAGTGTTCGTGCTGTTTCTCGTCCAGCGTGAACGGCTCCATGTTTTTTCGATTTTTAGTGTCTACATTTTTTGCCCACCGTTTTCACTGTCTTCTCTGTGCCACCTTTCTGTACTACTTGTTGTCAAACTCGAGGCTGAAGAGTGGCGTATTGTGCTGCTGACAGCCCGCCTTTGTATAAGGTGTTTAAAATCACAATAAAGAAAAAAAAAACCTAGTCCAGCACCGCCACCTTAACCAGCACCGCCACCTTAACCAGCACCGCCTCCTTCCTCTTGCCCAATGTGGCTTCTGGCCTTACCAATCGTCTTTCCCTCCAACTTAACTCCCATCGCTCCGCTATCTTTGTTTCCCCTGATCTCCAGAATGCCTATGACCATGTCTGGCATCCCGGGCTCCTCTTCAAACTCCAGACCTATGCTCTCCCCATCAACTTCGTCTGTCTCGTTGCTTCCTTCCTCTCCCATCGTCCCTCCTATGTGACTATCCACAATACCGATTCCCGTACTTTCTATCCCTCTGCCAGTGTGCCCCAAGGTTCTGTCCTTTCCCCTCTCCTCTACACTGCTGATATGCCAAAACCTTCCCCTCCTGTTCGTCTTCTCCAGTTTGCTGACGACACCGCCTTCCTAACCCTTCATCCTACCCTTCAACGGTCCCAACGTACTCTCCAAACCCACCTTGACCACTTCACCGCTTGGTGCAACCAGTGGTTCCTCCGTGTTAATCCCTCCAAGACCCAGGCGATCATCATAGGCCGCACCACCCACTCCATCCGGCTCCATGATTTCTACCTCACCATTTATGGCCGTCCTATCCACCTCACTCCTACCCTCATATACCTTGGCCTCACACTCGAACACCACCGCACCTGGACTCCCCATCTCCTTACCATCCAAAATAAATCTCACAACCGCCTCCACCTCCTGAAACTCCTGCCTGGCCAGATGTGGGGTCTGCATCCTTCCACCGTTCTTCACACCTACATATCCTTGATCCACCCTATCCTCTGTTATGCCAGCATAGCTCGGATTTCCACCCATTCCTGGTTCTATAAAGCCCTCCAAATCCTCGAACACCATGCGCTCCGCCTTGCCTTCCGCATCCATCTTCAGTTCCCCACGCGCATCCTCTGTGACCTCATCCCCTTCCCCCACCTTCTCCTTTTCCTTGAACACATCCGCACACTATATATTGTCCGCCGCCTTGATCCCCCTCACCCCCTGGTGTCACCCTTCCTCTCCACCCACAACCAGTTGCTGTGCCTTTACCATTGTGTCCCACCCTCTCTCCATCTCCACACGCTTCATCTCCTTTCCCAACGCAACTTCCACCGTCTACCCCTCCTGGATGATGAGCTTCGCCCTGACATCTATCCTTCCTACCAACCCTAACACCATCTTCCTGCCTCCTCCTCAGGGCTCCCTCTCCTCCCCCTCCCTCATCCTAAGCGGCTCCCCCCTCCTACTCCCCCTACATCTCTTGTGCCTCCTTTCAGTGTCTCTGCACTCCCTCTTGCCCTGTCTTCCCTCTTCGTCTCCTGCCCCACGTGTCTCCTGCCTCTTCGTGTACCCACAGATGCCCCTCCACTCTTCATCCCGCCGCTTCCCCCCTGCTGCCCCTTGCTCATCCCTCCTGTTCCATCCTCTCTGCCCTTTCCCTGCCAGTTTTATTCTTTGTCGTGTGTGCTCCAAGTGGGTTATAAGTGTGTTGTTCCGGAGTGGTTTTACTACTGTGGCCGACTTTTAACGTGTGTATGTCCATTCAGTGTCTTCTCCGATTTTTGAAGAATCGCCAACTGTGTTTTTTAACTTTCTGGTGACTTTTTTTAACTGTCCTCCATGAACGTCTCCGTGTTAGTCTATATTTTTTACCTCCATTTTCTCCCATTATTCTGTTTTAAGTTCCCCTTTATCGCCTTATGTATGTACTATTTTATTCTTATTTTAAGTTCATGTCACTCGGCTGAAGAGCGGCGGATTGTGCCGCTGACAGCCCTCCCCTGCCCATATGGGGCAGGGGAATGAAATCACAATAAAGGAAAAAAAACCCTAGTCCAGCACCGCCACCTTAACCAGCACCGCCTCCTTCTTCTTACCCAATGAGGCTTCCGGCCTTCCTACTCCGCCGATGACCAGCTCCTTAACCTTACCAATCGTCTTTCCCTACAACGTAACTCCCGTCGCTCTGCTATCTTTGTTTCTCTTGATGTCCAGAACGCCTATCGCCGTGTCTGGCATCCCGGGCTCCTCTTCAAACTCCAGACCAATGCTCTCCCCATCAACTTCGTCCGTCTCGTTGCTTCCTTCCTCTCCCATCGTCCCTCCTATGTGACTACCCAGAATTCCGACTCCCTTACTACCTATCCCTCTGCCGGTGTGCCCCAAGGTTCTGTCCTTTCCCCTCGACTCTATCTCCTGTACACAGAATGAAATCACAATAAAGAAAAAAAAACCTTGTCCAGTCAGTCTGGTACTCGCTCTGGATTTGCGTCTCTGTCTCGGTGGTACTGCATTCTGGTCGTTGCTCGTTGTTGACATTTGCCTGGCTCTGGTTCCGAGTGGATTTACTGTTGGTGTTTGGTGTTGTGGTTTCCACAATCCTCCGTTGTTTATCTCTTCCTTGTTGTGTCGGTCATAGTCGGTTGTCGTTGGTCTGTCGTTGGTCTGTCGTCCGACTCGTCCTTGGGTTTACCCGGTGGTGGGTGCTCCACCGGCGGCGGCTTATCCGCCTGGTGGCTCCGATCCGCAGCCCAAGGCGTTCCCGCGGTTGGTTTTGGTTACTACAGTATCCCTTTAGCTTCAATAAAACTCTGTTATCTATTACGTTGAGTGTAAATACTGAAAATATAAAACATCAGGTTTTCTTAGTTGCCGGCCGAAGTGGCCGTGCGGTTAAAGGCGCTGCAGTCTGGAACCGCAAGACCGCTACGGTCGCAGGTTCGAATCCTGCCTCGGGCATGGATGTTTGTGATGTCCTTAGGATAGTTAGGTTTAACTAGTTCTAAGTTCTAGGGGACTAATGACCTCAGCAGTTGAGTCCCATAGTGCTCAGAGCCATTTGAACCATTTTTTCTTAGTTTTATCATAGAAATTTTTTAATTCTGTAACTTAAGAATTATTTCAGTTTCCATTCGGAGAATGTGGGAAAGAAATACAAACAAATCATCTAGTTTTACATTGACGTGCCAAACATCAGACACAGTTTACCTGTGTAGATTGTATCTTATATGAGACGAAAACTCACCACTAAGTAATTAAATTTCAGAAAATTTGCCACGAAAGTATTTGAAAACCGATAAACATTGCCAAAATTTTTATGATTCAGCTAGAAAGAAAAACAGAAATATGTGTGTAAAACGAAAGCGGAGAGTTCCATGTGAGGACTACACACGGAACACAAACTGTAACATGTAATGTGATGAACTAGTATTGCATTTCTTGTTAGGTAGGAGTAGGGGGAAATTATATAGGTACATTTTGGAAAAGTTCACATTTCAAATAGATTTATGCTATCTAGCACAATGTTTGATAGTAATGCCAAGACTTTTCAAAATCGTACATTCGCCATTATTTTGAAACGGCTCGTTTGCGGACATACGTTTACTAAAATATTTTTGCTTCTTGTTGTGGTTGGCAGGAGAGCCAACACCGTGTTACTAGAGGAAGCCGAAAGGCACGCGTTTTAGCTCACGCAGGCTGGCGTGAGGTCTGGAACAGGACAAGGTGGAATACTTCACTTTAATCCATTAATGGTGAACGTCGCTCTTGACGGTACATTATTCACAGTATCAATAGTAATTGGTAATGGCGCCTTGCTACGTTGTAGCAAATGACGTAGCTGAAGGCTATGCTAACTATCGTCTCGGCAAATGAAAGCGTATTTTGTCAGTGAACCATCGCTAGCAAAGTCGGTTGTACAACTGGGGCGAATGCTAGGAAGTCTCTCTAGACCTGCCGTGTGGCGGCGCTCGGTCTGCAATCACTGATAGTGGCGACACGCGGGTCCGACGTATACTAACGGACCGCGGCCGATTTAAAGGCTACCACCTAGCAAGTGTGGTGTCTGGCGGTGACACCACACTTCTGTAATCGTATATTTTGATCTGCGTCAGTTTTCGCTACTGGTAAGGAGACACTCAGTATTAAATTTGGCACTTGGGCTCGTACGGCGCTCCTCTCAGTTTGGTGCCCAAAGTAGCTGCCTGTTCCACTTGAATCTTAAATCGCCCCTGACTACACTGGATAGAAGAGGTTACCTAATACGTGACATAGATATTTGTGTGTATGCGTCCCCTGACATCAGCGTTTCCCTTTAATACCTCACCAAAGTTCATTACAGATATTCACCTCCAAGAAACTTCTGATTTACAACAGTGGCAGGAAAAACACTAAATGTCACCGCCAGACACCACACTTGCTAGGTGGTAGCCTTTAAATCGGCCGCGGTCCGGTAGTATACGTCGGACCCGCGTGCCGCCACTATCAGTGATTGGAGACCGAGCGCCGCCACACGGCAGGTCTAGAGAGACTTCCTAGCACTCGCCCCAGTTGTACAGCCGACGTTGCTAGCGATGGTTCACTGACAAATTACGCTCTCAATTGCCGAGACGATAGTTAGCATAGCCTTCAGCTACGTCATTAGCTACGACCTAGCAAGGCGCCATTATCATTTGCTATTTATCTTGTGATGCATGTACCGTCAAGAGCTACGTTCACCACTTATGGATTAAAGTTAAGTATTCCAGCAGCTTCGTGCTTTATTTGCTAGTCTCAATTACTTTACCTGTTCCAGACCTCACGCCAGCCTGCGTGAGCTTAAATGCGTGCCTTTCGGCTTCCTCTCATAGTGACTTGGCTCTCTTGCCAAGTCACAACACTTACACACACACACACACACACACACACACACACACACACACACAAACACACAAACACACACACACACACACACACAGACACACAAATTTTCAATGAACACATTACTGCACTGAGATTGTGCAGAAGTTATGTTGTACTTATATACAAATCAGTTGGTTTTACTAAGAAATTCATCAATGGAGTAGAAGGAGCTGGCCACCAATAAATCCTTTAGGCTTCTCTTAAACTGAATTTCATTGGTTGTTAAGCTTTTTATGGCTGCTGGCAAGTTATTGAAAATGTGTGTTCCTGAATAATGCACACCTGTTTGTACAAGACTAAGTGACTTTAAATCCTTGTGAAGATTATTCTTATTTCTAGTATTGATTCCATGAATTGAGCTGTTGGGTTGAAAAAGTGATATATTTTTAATGACAAATTTCATTAAGGAATAAATATATTGGGAAGCAGTAGTTAGTATCCGTAGTTCCCTAAACAGGCTTCTGCAGGATGTTCTTGAGTTCACACCACATATAACTCTTACTGCACGTTTTTGTGCCCGGAAAACTTTAGCTTGGCTTGATGAATTACCCCAAAAAATAATCCCATATGACATTATGGAATGAAAGTAAGCATAGTATGCCAGCTTTTTCATTTTTATATCCCCTATGTCTGACAAAATTCGCATTGCAAACAGAGATTTGTTAAGACGCTTCAGCAGTTCTGTGGTGTGCTCCTCCCAGCTGAATTTATTATCAAGCTGTAATCCCAAGAATTTAACACTGTCCACTTCTTCTATCTTCTTGTCATCGTATGTTAGACATATACTCTTGGGGCACCCCTTACAAGTTCTGAACTGCATGTAGTGTGTTTTTTCAAAGTTCAGTGACAAAGAATTGGCTAGGAACCAGTGATTAATGTCCACAAATATTTCATTGGCTTATCTTTCTAAGACTACACTTGATTTGCTATTTATTGCAATGTTTGTATCTTCGGCAAACAAAACAAAGTTGGCATCTGGTAATGTTACTGATGAAAAAGTAAGGGCCCCAAAATGGAACCTTGTGGGACCCCACACGTAATTAGTTCCCAGTTGGATGATGCCTGATAGCTTGATACATGTCTCTTTCCTAATAACACCCTTTGTTTCCTGCCAGAGATATAAGATTTGAACCATTTTGCAGCATTTCCTGTTACACTATAATATTCTAGTTTACTTAAAAGGATATTGTGATTTACACAGTCAAATGCCTTTGACAGATCACAAAATATACCAGTTGCCTGCAATTTTTTGTCTGATGAATTAAGCACATTTTCACTGTAAGTGTAGATAGCCTTCTCAATATCAGAACCTTTTAGAAATCCAAACTGTGACTTTGACAGTATGTTATTTGAGATAAGATGGTTATAAAGACGACTGTACATTACTTTTTCGAAAATTTTTGAGAATGCTGGCAACAGTGAAATTGGACGGAAATTTGATGCTCTTTCTTTATCTCCCTTCTTAAACAGTGGCTTAACTTCAGCGTATTTCAGCCACTCAGGAAACGAAAGAACAGACTATTTCCCAGTCTACATTGAAACCACGTATTAAGTCACTGATCACCTATGGATATAGGGTATTGGTTTATGTCCTGGATCTATATTTAGGCGAAAGATTAACGCAGTCACATAGTAGCTCATTCTCTCCAAAGTTTTCATGGAGCTAGCTAATGATCATTAGAGTTTCGTCTGGTAAAGTGAATGAAGGTTAGGGCCCTTGGGAACGAAATGACCTGAACCTATTCTCTGCCTTTGAATGGGGCAGATCTTCGCTTTGCTTGGTGCAAAGGAGTTAACAAATGAATCGTATTGGAGTGCCAAGCGAGACACTTTTAATAACTAAACAAGGCACTGTGGGATGAAAATATGGTGGGTTGATCGTTTATGACAGTGGGAACGAGGAGCTCAAAGTCAGAGCCTGCTGACTCGCCTGTCGAAGCAAATTGCACTTATAATTGATTTTCAAGTGCAGGATTCTTTTTTGCGTCCGTATTTGTTTCAACAAATAATACTTTGAAAGGATTCTGTCTTGAGCACAACTGTCTGCATTTCTCATGTTGAGATGTTTCACCAGCAGAGGTTCCCATTATTTGTCTATATGGAAATACTGGTGTTCATGCAGCTGACAACAGACAGCAACATACTAGCTCCACCTCGCGGTATTACACGTAGTTAAACAGTCATTTATAAAAAAGGCAAGGGTACGTATTTATTCCAATCTTCTATTAATCCATCTCCTCCTTCCCCCTCTCCGTTCATCTTATCTAACCCCTCTCCCTGTCGAGCGGGGTGGCGCAGTGGTTAGACACTGGACTCGCATTCGGGAGGATGACGGTTGAATCCCGCGTCCGGCCATCCTGATTTAGGTTTTCCGTGATTTCCCTAAATCACTCCAGGCAAATGCCGGTATGGTTCCTCTGAAAGGGCACGGCCGACTTCCTTCCCAATCCTTCCCTAATCCGATGAGACCGATGACCACGCTGTCTGGTCTCCTTCCCCAAACCAACCAACCAACCCTCTCCCTGTCGACCTCCTCTATCCACCTTTCCCTGATCATCTTCCCCTCCCCCTCTCTCTGTCCACCTCCTGCTCACCCCTCTCAGCTGCTCTTCCCCCACTCCTCCACTCCATCTCTCTGTCCACCTCCTTCACCCCCACTGTTGGTCGATCTCCTCCTTCGTCGGCTTTTTGTCCATCTCCTCCATTTGCATTCTCTGTCTGCCTCCTCCTCTCCACTCTCCCTGTCCCTCTCCTCCTTTGCCCTTTCTCTGTCCATTTCCTCGTCCCCCCCTCTCTGGCCATCTCCTTGTTCCACCCCCACCACACTTATGTCCATCTCCTCCTTTCCACTCTCTGTCTCCTCCTCCCCTTCTCATTCCACACCTCAAAAGCAGACCTGTGGTTCTCACTCACACAGTACTTCTTTCCAGACCGTTATTTGTACATGTGCCAAATTTGGTTGATATTCTTCCAGGGGTTTAGGATGAACTTTTCACCAATGGCTTTGCTCACGTACACATATATGAAATATAGTTCACATATATTTAATGTATTTCACATGCATTTGTACACATATGTCACCTGTATCTCTAGCGAATTTCGCCCAGCAGTTTCATTTTCACGCAGCACAGTGTTTATGGCATCGTATCTCCTGAACTATGTGTCGTACAGCAATATAATTTTGTCGGTATAGTTAGCGATGTATGCGAATACTGTCTGCAAAACGTGTGGCGAATACAGTTAGCAGTAAAGAAGTAATAAGTAAAAACTTCATGCTGCACGAGGTAGTTTTACTGCATGAACAGCCAAAATGTAGTAAGCGATAAACATTTTTCCCTTCATCATTTTGTGGGGTTGACAGCGAGAAAAAGTTTCATAAGAGTTTCATATTATGTGTAAAGTGCTTTGCTCAGAAAGTGCTGTTATTCTCAAATACTTGATGAATCAATTGTGAGTATTCACTCGTTGTAGCTACACTTATCTTCAACACCACCCCAATCCCTTTAATAGGTAGGTATATATAAGGTACTCTATGTGTTAACCCAGGATATAAGCTATCCCTGTTCCAAATTTCATCCTAATCCATCCAGCCCTTTCAGCGTTTAGAAGTAACAAACGTACTAAGTCTCTCTCTCTTCCTCTCTCATTCTCTTCCTCTCTCTCTCTCTTCCTCTCTGTCTCTCTCTCTCTCTCTCCCTCTCTCTCTCTCACTCTTCCTCTCTCTCTGCCTCTCTCTCTCTTCCTCACCCTCTCTCTCTCTCTCCCTCTCTTCCTCTCTCTCTTCCTCTCTCTACCTCTCTTCCATTCTCTCTCACTCTCTCTCTCCCCCCCCCCCCCCCCCCTCTCTCTCTCAATCTTCCTCTCTCTCGCACTCTCTCTCTCTCTCTCGCTTTGTCTCTCTCTCTCGCTTCCTCTCTCCTCTCTCTTCTTCTCTCTCTCTCTCTCTTCCTCTATCTCCCTTCCTCTCTCTCTGTTCCTCTCTCTCTCTTCCTCTCTCTCTCTGTCTGTCTCTCTCTCTCTCTCTCTCTCTCTCTTCCCCCTCCCTCCCTCCCTCCCTCTCTCTCTCTCTCTCTCTCTCTCTCCCTCTCTCTCTCTCTCTCTTTTCCTCTCTCTCTCTCTCTTCCTCTCTCTCTCTCTCTTCCTCTCTCTCTCTCACTCTCTCTCTCTCTCTCTCTCTCTCTCTCTCTTCCTCTCTCTCTCTCTCTCTCTCTATCTCTTCCTCTCTCTCTTCCTCTCTCTCTCTCTGTCACACACACACACACACACACACACACACACACACACACAAACAAACTTTCCCGTTTATAATATACTAGCGACCCAACCCTGGTTTGCACTGGTAGCGTTAAGTATATATGTCCAGGCGACATGACTGGCTTAGTGCATTTTGTTTGGGGTCACCAATAAATTTAGAGAACAACGTTAATCGTGTGAATATCGTCACATTCATAAACCTTACTCGGGATGTAAGCAGCGCCCGCCAGAAAGTTGTATGTTCTATGATCTGTGGGGCAAGACCAAAATTTGATATATGCAAGATAACTTCGCAAGCCCTCCAGTGGCCAAAGAGGACGAATTTAATAGAGAGAAAACTTTTTCTTGATTTATTTCGAAACTGTCAAACTTTTATTCATAAAAATGTAAACATTTTAGTCTTAAGTAATATTTTTAAGTAATTTTTCAGTAGTTTCAGTAAGAACTAACAGTTAAACATTGACGAAACAAAAATGTCCTACTTTTAACCTTACTGAACTCCTTAACAACTGTATCTTAATCCAGTTTGGATGTTATATTTGCTTCATGACATATAACTGCCACAACTGAAAGTCTTTGCTGACTCATTGTACATCTTAAATATGGTGTATATACGCAAACTGAAGCGACGAATGAAAATTTGTACCAAGGGATTCGAACGCGGGTCTCCTGAGGCGTGAATGAGAGTTTGGTTTGAGGAGACAGGCGTGCTAGGGTTTTAACTTTGATCTTGGTATAAATTTTCATCGGTCGCTTCAGTCTCCATATATACGTCGCAGAAGTTGAAGTCTTAAGAAGGTATCTGGAACCATATAGTTTCACTTCTAAAATAATTGGTTATTGCTTCTAATTTTGGAGGGGGTTGGGGTGGGGGGTTGGTTTTGGGGAAGGAGACCAGACAGCGTGGTCATCGGTCTCATCGGATTAGGGAAGGATTGGGAAGAAAGTCGGCCGTGCCCTTTCAGAGGAACCATCCCGGCATTTGCCTGGAGTGATTTAGGGAAATCACGGAAAACCTAAATCAGGATGGCCGGACGCGGGATTGAACCGTCGTCCTCCCGAATGCGAGTCCAGTGTCTAACCACTGTGCCACCCCGCTCGGTTCTAATTTTGGAAAGTTCCTTTCTGCAGAGGTTGTAATTACTATTATTGTTATCAAAATTCTAATGAGAATATAAACGCTGCCGGCCGGAGGGGCTGTGCGGTTCTCGGCGCTACAGTCTGGAGCCGAGCGACCGCTACGGTCGCAGGTTCGAATCCTGCCTCGGGCATGGATGTGTGTGATGTCCTTAGGTTAGTTATGTTTAATTAGTTCTAAGTTCTAGGCGACTGATGACCTCAGAAGTTAAGTCGCATAGTGGTCAGAGCCATTTGAATATAAATGATTGGGTAGATTTCTTTTAAGTTAATTTCTGTTATGAATTTGCATTAACTGTTTCAGGCCTTTAATGGTTGTTGGGTAAATATGGGATCATTGTTTGCAATTCTTCACGTAATTCGTAAGACTGGAAGTCACAGCTCCCACTCGCAGGACTGTGTGTAAATCTTGAAAGCTTTTTAATATATGATTTTCTGAATTATTTTTGACTTACTTAGACCATAGGAAAACCAAAATTTCCGAAACGTTGTTTTAGATGTGGATAATGAATCCATATTGCTCAATATGGAATCAATGACGGTGTTAAAAATACCTATTTCGTATCCGCTTTTGGGAACTTTATAGGTTCATCACTGGTTTCATAATCGATTAACCTTTTCTTTTTGGCTAATCTGTTGATTTTAAAATCTTTTGGCACATCATAACTGCTTGTCTTAATAAACTGACGAGCATCAGACAATCATTGCTCTATCACAGTTTGACGATGTTCTTTGATCCACTCACAAAATGGAAGCAAATGTTCAAGAACAATACTGAGGTGTACCTGTACAGGTTGCCATAATTTGCTTACAACGTCAGCTCGCGATAATATCTCATATTATCACATAAATGCAATGATACGAGAAATTGCAAGCTGAGCATTTCGTTCGAAACTGAATCACAATCACTGAGTGTGTCTGATTCTTCCGTGTAGTTTTTTAAAATTTCGGTGCGTTCAACAACAACATAAGTTTGCCTCGATTCTGGTTTCCCACTTTGTTTCTGATAAAGGTTTCACAGTAGCTTTATTTTTCTGAGATTAATTTCCAGAGTATTCTGCATTTGAAAATAGCAAATAAAATTTCTAAATACAAAAAGAAATGTTTTTGCTGCCGCTGAAGAATTAGCTGTGTCTACCAACAGCAGATTCTAACTATGACAGCCACAGCGTTAAAAATAGCCGATTAATATTTAATATTCAAGTTTTAACTCCGCTGTTTATACCCACCGATTGTACTCCATAGTCATATACTTAGCCACAACAGTTCTGAATATCTAATTCATTTATTCTAGCTCTTTCAGAATTGCATTAGTAATATATTCTCCAGTCATCTCAGCGAAAGCGAGAAATCCGATAAAGATCTCTTCTATTATGCCAGTTGGTGTATTACAAAACCTCAACATATCTGACATTTATTCAATACGACTACAGTCTGTAGTGCAGTCGAGCAAAATCGAACATTTCGTCAGTAACTGTCTTTGACATCAGTATGATCAATTCATTATGAATATCATGGCTCAAATAATGGTATGTAATTTGTTCGTCATTAGTGTTTTTCATGTACTCCCGTAATGTAGGAGCATGTTCAGATATTAATTTAAACAAATTTATGAAGTTACCAGAATCATCACTGTCGTCGCCTGTATTGAAAGATTCTCTGTGGTTTCTAAATGACACATGAGAGGCTAACAAATGATCCATCTCAATTAATCTCTAAAACAAACTGAGTCAGTACTTTTGGGACTCACTAATTAGCCTTACGTTTACTTGCTTTTTCGTTTTTCTATGCTTTATTCCTTTCTGCAGTGTCATCCATTGGAACATAAATGCTATACCTTCATTGGTATTCTCACGTCTTTGTAAAATATTACTTAAGTGTTTCCAGTCACAGGCCCTCCTTCTACCATCTGAGTTTCTGAATTGATAAATAGTTTGCATGGAAAACAGAAAACATTATTTTGAAAATTTGAATAAACCAACCAGCGACGATGTTGAATTTCACCATTACTTAGTTTTCTTGAGAAATGCAAATAAGAAAAGTGCCTGTGATAATCGTCTTCGGGATAATCTCCATCACTGTTATTTAAATATTGTGTAGGGCCGCTTTACAATATCATGACGCTGTGAATCCGCGACGCGAAACGTCCACTTTGGGGATCGGAACTAAAACCTGCTTCTTTAACATCACTGACATCCATGCCAACTGGCAGAGAACACCGGAAGCTGTTCTTCGTGAGTTCCACTATGCAACACAGCGTTACAGGGTTTTCAGATTCTGATTGGATAGAGTTTCATTCTATGTCTATTTTCAACTTTTGTGCTCCGTGACTCTGTCCGTCTGGAGTACTTCCCAAATTCAGTGAAGTATCAGACGCGACTGTTTCTTTTGTGGAAGTCGAAGCAATCGGTTCAGATGATTCCGCACTACCAGTTGAATTTTTTTTGTTTTTGTTTTTTGAAAACTTCATCATACCTGCACTTAAAACGTGATTCGATGTAGCTCGTTCAGCTTTTCTTTTCTTTTTGCAGAACCAAATTTCCATTTTCTCCATATATCTCTATCTCTCTTCCAGCCTGAGCCTGGCACTTTAAAGATACGAAGGCTGTATATTGTATCTGTAACCCGTAAATTATAATAACATTTTTAATTCTTTGCATAAGTAGCTATGCTCGGCCGAAGCAACTATGTCACATGAGGATGAGATGAAGAGCAAGCAAAAGTTGGTCGCTGCATTGCGATGGCGCGTGAGGTGGGAGCGGGGGGAGATAGGTGAGGGATGAATTTCTGTTAATCCGCCATTGCTACCAATTAAGGCGCCACGCAGCTATCAGCGGCAATTTTAGAAATGGCGCACGGAAGTAACGATGTTTCGTGGAAGTGTGTTATTGCAAGGCTCATGTCAGATGTGGTACTGATTTGTAGTAACGAATTTTAGCCCGCTGGCCCAGGAGTAGCTTCATAGCTAATTTCTTTGTTAAGTACTACTGGGAACGCATTCACCGAGCAGCAATACACAGTATCATAATTGTGTTTGAGAAGCTTCTGGCAGAAATGGAAAACATGACGTCAGATTCACGAAGACTACCAACACACACCGATATACAGTATGCAGAGTACACACTGGGAGGAGAGCGAACTGGTTCGTCGACAGACTGTACACATTATAAAACCTACTGTACGTCACAATTGTTGGCAATGAATTAATACAATATGAAATGGACTCAAGTATTGTAATGAATGTCAATCGAAATAAAATTATGGTACAACTATTTATGTTGGGAGTCACTCTTAACGGTGTCCTAAGCTCACAAATTATGGCTCAAAACACGACGTTCTTTCATTTTACCGGTTGCGTAGGGACGACAAAATCAAGTTCTATTATGCCTCGTAGGTTGGTTATAGGCGTACGCTTTGATGCGCAGAAAATAATTCAGAATGTGCACGAATGTTGTGCTACAGAAAAAATTATTGCGTTTGTTGGAGCTAGTTGTGCGGCGTGCAGCTGCATACGTGAGTCGTAGCTGCATAACTATGAAAATAATTCGGCAGTTTGGCCGTAATAACGAAGTACTGTCCTGCATTTGAAACTAAGAGTTTCTGTAATCTGCTTACGCGATTCCTTGCTACTGTCGTATGTAATTTATACTATAGCTACAGACCGGTACGAGGGGACACATCCGCAACAATAGGCCCTGGCCCCGCCCCATCAAGCCGCCTTCTTTGTGTAATAGACGATTTCTGCCGTGTTCACACATTTTTCTAGAGGAAAGGTTAGTATAAGGTTTTGATGTCCTCATGACACTTGTAAAATAGAAAAAACTTACTACATTGCATGCTTTGAGTCGTAATTTGTGAGCATAGGACGCCGGTAAGTGTGGCGCTCCAAAGGTATAACTTCACCAGAATTATCATACGTCTTTCACTACGCATGAGTAATAAAAAAACAAACCATTGTAGGAAAACACAGAAGCTTGCAAGGCAAATCAAAGGCATCGAACAACTAAGTTATGAAAACAAGTTATGAAGTTAAGTATTCATAATATAAAAGGTGCTCTAATGGCTTTATCCATTTACTGTTGTGTGTGGTAGGTATACATTCTGCAACTTTAGCTTCATGTTGCTATACTTAGGTAAGTGGGCTATGCACGGTTCTGTTGAAAAGGATGGCTCGATAGTCATACAGTCGAGTCGTACACGTCTGCTTTCATGGCCTGCAGCTAAAGATGCTCAAATGGTTCAAATGACTTTGAGCACTCTGGGACTTAACATCTGAGGTCATCAGTCCCCTAGACTTAGAACTACTTAAACCTAACTAACTTTAGGATATTACACACATCCATGCCCGAGGCAGGATTCGAACCTGCGACCGTAGCGGTCGCGCGGTTCCAGACTGAAGCGTCTAGAACCGCTCGGCCACACCTGCAGGCGCGCTAAAGATGTTGCTAATCATAACCTGTACCTGTTCTTCTTCAATCATACAGTCTAGAACTGCGAATTCATACATAATTAGAGCTATGCTTGAAAATGGTTCAAATGGCTCTGAGCACTATGGGACTTAGCTTCTGAGGTCATCGGTCCCCTAGAACTTAGAACTACCTAAACCTAACTGACCTAAGGACATCACGCACATCCATGCCCGAGGCAGGATTCGAACCTGCGACCGTAGCGGTCGCGCGGTGCCAGACTGTAGCGCCTAGAACCGTTCGGCCACCCCGGCCGGCTATGCTTAAAAGATAAATGAATAGTTAATAAAAGAGTTTTATTGCAACGTCTGAAACTAATGTAGACGATACCAGAGACTTACGCTGAACTCTGTTTATCCAAGTAAGTAATCTCAAATAAAGGGAAAGTGGTCCTACAATTACCAGTCATAAACCGGCCATAAAGATAAACTTGCTTAAATGCAATAAAGTCACGTTAAGTGTTTTACAAGAATGGTAGAAGAATCAGCAAGCTAAATACTCATCCGCGCGAAAAAAGTAAGTCCATTTCGTGATCACCATAAACGAAATGTTCGCCGGCTCAAATTAATACAGAGTTGAGCTTCACGATTTACGCATCAAAAATGTTCAAATGTGCGTGAAATCTTATGGGACTGCTAAGGTCATCAGTCCCTAAGCTTACACACTACTTAACCTAAATTATCTTAAGGACAAACACACACACCCATGCCCGAGGGAGGACTCGATCCTCCGCCGGGACCGGCCGCACAGCCCATGAGTGCAGCGCCCGAGACCTCTCGGCTTATCCCGCGCGGCGATTTACACATCAATACACGAGAGATACAACATAAATACTCAAGCTCTGTCTATTTTTAACTCCATAATGCGAGCGGAAAAAGTTAAAGTTCTGAACTGATATGTAATCAGACTTCATGAAAGCTGAAGTCCCTTCGAAAATTAAAGTATTCTAGCGGCTGTTCTGCGCGCAGAACCTACTACCTACAAGACCGAATATTACATGTTACCTCGGATAGGTCTGCCTTCTTCCAGATCTCGATGTGAAAGTGTCCTGAATCTCTCGCTTAAATGCACCACTCGAGGAGTTGTTGTCTTCACTTGACTCCAGTAGCGTTCCACCTCTGTTAATTCTCATCCCCACGAAAAATACATCGTTCTCGTGTTCCACGGACATGATCTGACTCAACTTGACCTGTTCCTCTGTTAAAGTAATATATTATGACAATATTTAACAAAGAGAATGTTATAAACTTTCGTTAACTCTGAGACCATTTAACCGCGCGGGGTAGCCGGTCGGTCTCAGGGGTCTTGCCACGGTTCGTGAGGCTCCCCCCGTCGAAGGTTCGAGTCTTCCTACTGGCATGGGAGTGTGTATTGCCTTTAGCGTAAGCTAGTTTAAGTTAGATTAACTAGTGTGTAAGCCTAGGGACCAATGACCCCAGCAGTTTGGTTCCTAGAACTTACTGCAAATTTCCAATTTCTCTGACCATTTACAATATGTATAAATAATAATCTCAGCTAATACACGTGATTGACCACTTTTGCATTACAAAGATTTTTAATAGCAAATGTAATCCACATTTAAATAAGCTTACTAGAAGAAAATAATACACGATTCATTAAATAATTACCCAAGCATGATAAGATATGAAGCATTCATGCAGAATTCAGTTGCTGTGGTGTTGTGGAGGACACAATGTTCTGACCGATATTTGCATAATTAAAAAAGATATAAAAGCGTAATAAATCAATAATTAAAATAGATACATATGTTGATTAATTTAGAGAGATCCGCTTCAGTTTTGTTAATTACTGATTCAAACAACGACCTGTTTCGTGTCGTGGTTGGCGTTCTTATCTTGCAACTCCCGGCAGCAGTCATTTTCCACCAACACGCAGTGATTGGAGCTCTTGCACTGACTGGCCCGATCGCATGTTATCTGTTACCAAATGCGATAATTTCACACACCCGAAGATGGGATTTTAAAATCCCGAAACAGGTCGTCGTTTGAATAAGTAATTAGGACAACTGAAGCGGATTTCTCTAAATTAATCACCGTGCCTCTCAGCTGCAGATGTCCTACGTACCAAATCCTGTGTGAAACAGACGTGTTCCTTTCAGGAATGAATTGAATTTATGAGATCTGTAAGTAGCCGTATTTCAAGTGCCGTAAACGCCGCCATTACTGGTACACCTTCCGCACTCCGGCCATGTGAGCAACTGTCGTTTAAATTCTCCCTCCATATCTGGTCATGCGCTGGCCGGTTTTATACCGCAGCTCGCCTGGCCGATCGGAATTCTCACCCTGCCGACTCGGACGACAGGGTAAGTGTATGTGCGCGACCGCCCAGTTAGCCGTGCTGTCTAACGCATTGGTTTCCTGGCGGGAAGGCGTGGCGGTCCCCAGCACGAATCCGCCCGGCGGATTAGTGTCGAGGTCCGGTGTGCCGGCCAGTCTGTGGATGGTTTTTAAGGCGGTTTTCCATCTGCCTCGGCAAATGCGGGCTTGTTCCCCTTATTCCAACTCAGTTACTCTATGTCGCCGATTGCTGCGCAAACACTTTCTCCACGTACGCGTACACCGTAATTACTCTACCACGCAATCATTGGGGTTACACTCGTCTGGTGTGAGACGTTCCCGAGGGCGTCCACTGGGGGCCAAACCGTACAATAACCCTGGCTTCTGTGTGGGACGGCGGGGGATGAGTGGACTGCTGTAGCCTGTTGTAGGGTTGTGAACCACTGAGGACTACGGCGGGGACGAAGGGTCTCCGTCGTTTCTAGGTCCCCAGTTCAATACAATACAACTGTCTGAGCTCGCACCCAGACAAGCTAGCACATTCACCTCCCCTCGGCAGCAACTGCAGACAGCCAAATACCTCACCTAAATACGTGTACCTATACAGTTCGATTGCATAGTAAAAAATAATAACTTCGAAAGTTATTTTTTTAATGCACTGTCTAGTTGATACAAAAACGTAACTATCCTGTTTTAACATTGAAGTTAATTTATTATTAACATAGTTGGTTTTTGATAGAAGTCAGGCAAGAGCAAATTAGCATGAGGATTACAGGGTCAAATTTTTTCGGCAATTTTGAGATACTTTCTTTCCCGATCGACTGTATTTCACCTATTGTAAGGTCTCGCAGTATTTTGCCTTACGCTCTGTGGGTGTATGTGTGTAAATTATTTCTTACCTTACTCTCAATAAATAAGAACGTACACCGTTGTTGTTCTTCATAAACAAACAAGTACGAAACATAAATTAGTACTTTACTTCTTTTAGTTCCGTGTAGAACACCGATCAACAACTACTGCCGATTTATTTAATATCAACCGTTTTCAAGCAATGAATTACATTCATTCTCACACACCAATGTGTCAGACTTACAAAATAAAGTTATTTAACGACGCATAATGACACGACGGCGTGTGGCACTCTGATTGGCTCTGAAGCCGTTGAGAATCGTGAACGTAGGTATAATTTGTCCATTTCACAACTGCCGGTTTCGCTGAGTGCACTTCGGATAATTAACGTGCTCTGTTATTTGTTTTTTCGAATGACAAAGGAGCAGAATGTTTGCGCTCCATCCAAATGGAACATGGGACCTAAACTGTTTGCGTTGTGTGTGCAGCGTATAAAACGAACTTAAATCTACATTCGCTATTACTATTTTCTTCTATAGAAAATCGTAAGAAAATAAAACTAGTTTTTCACTCTAACAACTGCGGCAGGGATTCACCTGATCGAACTACATTCGCTATTAATACATCGTTTTAGAGAAAAGCAAAAGAGACTATAAAATAAAATAAAATCCTTGTTTCCCGATCTCGTAACTGAGGTGTGCGTATTCCAGATAAAATTACATTTATTGTTAATACATGCTTCTACAGAAAAACGAAGGAAAAGGAAATAGGACAATAAAACCGAGCACGCAATGCAAGCATGTTTCGCTCTTCAGCAGTAACGTTCTTCTATTCCCCTGTGTAGTTAATGCGTGGATTTTCATTGACATAGTTCACATTACGAACCATCCTTACATGATTTCCTAATGTTGCTGCTGCTCTCTCTATTCTCGCTAACGTTATTGGCAAACAGTTTTGTTTTTCTTCACGACAGATTGATGAACGGTATTTGTTAAATATTTACTATGTGATCATATACGGCAAGTCGAAAAAGAGAGGCTGTGAGAGGGTAGCGTGAGATTTTTACGTGCGTATGATAAACTCCTATCCTCAAAAATTTCTCTCCTTCATACCTCCTCTGTGTTGCCACAGATGACATGTCGCTGATCTCATTTGTACTAAGATTTCAGTACACGCGGAGGTGCGTATTTGCTTCCGCCGCCCTGAGTGGAATGCATGAGTTCTAATAAATGTTAAACAACCCATAGTTGTTGTCCCCTGCGCGGAAGACAGCACGTAGGTCGTGAATCCGTTATCTTGAGGCTATAAGAAACTCTTAGTGAGGAGCCGGCCAGTGTGGCCGTGCGGTTCTAGGCGCTTCAGTCTGGAACTGCGTGAGCTCTACGGTCGGAGGTTCGAATCCTGCCTCGGGCATGGATGTTTGTATGTCCTTAGGTTAGTTAGGTTTAAGTAGCTCTAACTTCTAGGGGACTGATGACCATAGATGTTAAGTCCCATAGTGCTCAGAGCCATTTGAACCATTTTCTTAGTGAGGAATTGGTACTATGTGAATAATTAAATATCCAAGTAGTTTGTTTATGTGGTGGGATGCCACTCGCTTTTTATTGGCAGAACACAAGAAACTGCACTATTACATTCCACTCTAGTGTCACAAATAATTTCCATTCTTCAACAAAATAATGAACGGCGTATTTCCATAATTACTACCACACTGCTCTTAACTACATGTCCAAATAACCATACATTAATAATAAAGTCTTAAGCTGATACTGACAGTGGCAGACAACATATCTGTCCTACGTGACTGCCGAACCAGCTCTGATCTTATAGCCGAACCACTTTCCCCGCCATCCAAGTTATCCGAAGATCATCGAAGTGCTCCGTCTGCCTTTTCGTTCAGCATTTGCTTACTATTCCGCTGGTTATTAATACTCATGAAATAATGAAATCATAGCGTGCCATTGCTTTAATACGAAATGCAAGTAAATACGCTGTTTGGCTTTTCTAGTATTAATAACAGAAGATTATCATTTTGGCGCGCAGCTTCCGCACACAGCAGCCAAGAGAAGGATCACAATTTAAGAGGCGTTTCTCGCGATACTCGTACCGAACAAACCATGTCATCGGTACCTCGCACCACATTACGTCATCTTGCCACTGCTGCTATCTGAACTGCTCTAAGAACAGCTTCTGGTACCTGAATACGATGGCTGTAAAGCCAGAAGTATTAAACGTATTCTTCCACCATGTGTGTCTGCGCGTTCACCGTCCATTTCAGCGGACACTGAGTATACGCAGTAGTGATAACGTACAATGAATATTAATGTGACTGTAAAGTGCCGAGATGCATGCGTCATTCACGTTTAATCGGAAGTCTCCTGCCCAGTCAATATGTAAAGAAAGTTTAGCTCCGCTTTCTGCCGTCGGCAAATGTATAATGGGCAGGTATAGTACGATTACGGAAACAAGGCGCTTAGGCTCAGGGGCAAGCGGGAAGAGGACAGGCAATGTATATTCGTAAGCCTCCACTGTCGGCCTGGGACGGGAACCCACCGCCCCGCGCTCCTCATACTGATACGTAGCTATGTTATAAATTACAAACAGAAGTAACAAGGATTCGCGTAAGCGGATTACGGAAACTGTCAGCTTCAAATGCGAGACAGTACTTCGCCATTGTTCTTCTCTAAATCACAGCATTCTGCGATTTGATTTATTATTATCCTAGTCTTATCATGAATGACACTTCCTCTATAGCTTGTAATTTTCCTGGGTGTCTTAGAGGAAGACATAGATGGGCTAGCAATTACTTCGGCACTTATTATCTATTCTGTATATTGTCAATGACACACAACAAAGCATCCGGCCGCGGTGGCCGTGCGGTTCTAAGCGCTACAGTCCGGAACCGCGGGACTGCTACGGTCGCAGGTTCGAATCCTGCCTCGGGCTTGGATGGGTGTGGTGTCCTTAGGTTAGTTAGGTTTAAGTAGTTCTAAGTTCTAGGGGACTGATGACCTAAGATGTTAAGTCCCATAGTGCTCAGAGCCATTTGAACCATTTGAACCACAACAAAGCATAACAACACCTAGCTGTTAATACGCCTCCACTGTTAAATCGCTATAACTGGCAGCAAGTAACAAAGAACAATTGATACGAAAATTTCGAGTTTACACGAAGAATACTATAGGCCCAGGCAGGCTCCCCCGTTCCTTAATCACTTTGAAGATTAGATTTTTTAAAAGAGAATGTTGGAGGTTAATTTCATCAGAGTCTTGTTAGCCGCTGGGATTCATCGCCTTCTGACGAGTACAATCTTTACTCGCGGTTACGGGATGATCCTAGCTGAACATTTTTCGTCAGTTACAGAAAGCTGCATAAACCCTGAAGGCACAAGGTCGTGGGTGGTGGCCCATGTCGCCCACGCCTTTTGCCGCTTTTATATTCCATAGTGAATTCACGCTTGGAGTGACATCTCATGGTAATCATGGGAATATACCGTGATGTAAGTAACAAGTTTACAACCAATGTAAATACTATATGCGAATCATTGGTGTGTGTGTGTGTGTGTGTGTGTGTGTGTGTGTGTGTGTGTGTGTGTGTGTGTGTGAAAGAGAGAGACAGAGAGAGAGAGAGAGAGAGAGAGAGAGAGAGAGAGAGAGAGAGACAGAGATATTCAATGTTTATCGAAGGCTGGCTGACGTGGCAGAAATAAAAGGAAGAAATGAGAAAAAACATGCGTAATCTACATGTTTAGCTCATGTTACAGCACTCCTCTTGTGAAGCTTAGTACGCACTGTGAAGCATCGTTGAGTCACATTCCCACAATTCTTTGTTATGGACTCTTTATGGTAGACTTTACCGTGCCATGCAACGAGTCGTGTCCACATGTAGATTTGATTCAAGGAAAGCAGGAAACTGAAAGTTGAGCCATATGCTGTGCTGCTGAATGAACGTACTGTATGTAAACGAAGCAAAGTTGCCGCAGTTTATGAAGTGCTTTTTCGAAAAACGTAACATTGCTGTCACGTCGACAACCGCTGGAACAATAAGGAAGAGGCCAGCACACTTGTTCAAAAAAACTAAATGACAGTACAAACGGTAATATTTTAAAGTAAAGTACTTTACTCTTTTGCACTTTCGTTTTAACGACATACGTACGTTTCAAAACTGTGAACAATTATAGATCACTTTTTTCTTTTTCTTTTTTTTCGGAACTTTAAAAATATATGGACCGGTGAAAGAAAATGAACAGTGGAGAATAAGAAAAAACAGAGAGCTCGGGCAATTATACACACTATCTGACATCGTAGCGAGTGTGAGAACTAAGACTCAGGTGGTACTGACATGTGAGGAGGAGAGGGGAGAATACGGTAATAAAGGGTGTAATGGATGGAATGGTCGAAGGAAGGAGACAATTAGGACAGCCGAGAGCAAGATGGAAGGATAATACTATGGGAGCCATGCAGATACTGGGCCTGGAGATGTAGATGCAGTTGACAGGAAGGTGTCGAAGGTTGGACTGAGTGAGACCAAGTACCGGCTGCGGTTTGTGTGGCCAGTATAAGTAAAAGTAAGTAAGAAGGTTGGAGCTAGTAATTGTAGCACTTTGGTGCGTTTTGTCATCGCAGAAGAGATCAGACGAAGCCAAAATCGCGCTGCCGACGGGTTGCGCAAGCAGCACGTGTAGCTGAGCGCGCTATCCTTGCAGTCTCCATGAGCTAAATGAACTTCAATTGTTGTCGGGTCGCCCGCTTTGTGCTCGTGCACATGGACACGTCAGTTCTGGTTCTATTTAGTAATATAGCTCCACTTCCATCCAGTCTCTTCAGAACCGAGGGCTACAGGACCAGTTGTTCATAAACTAATGTCGCACCACTGGGACCACTGAAGGCGTTGAGAGCATCGAATTATGAATTAAATTTCGAGACACAGAAAGTAGAAGTACTTTATTATATCTGAAAAATACTTTTCATAAAGTATGCAGTCCAGATGCACCCAATGTAGAGGCGCAATGCCAACATTCACGTGGCACTTGTTGACAACATCATACACAAAACAAAAAGCAACGGTAAACCAACTGCTGCAAAGAAAATAGAGAAGAAAAATTACTCCTTGCATACCACTCGTAAGCAAACATTCCAACAAAATAGCAAACATCGTTTCTACAACACATAACGAACACACTCACCAACAAAACATTACCATACAGATGGGGAAACACAGATTAGAGTGTAGTGCATGTACAGCGTCCCACATAGGCCAGACTGGGAGAGACTTCAGTAAAAGATACAGCGAAAATACTCTAAAGCGCCAAAGAAACTGGTATTTCAAATACAGAAATAGGCAAACAGGTAGAATACGACGCTGCGGTCGGCAACGCCAGTATAAAGCAACCAGTGTCTGCTGCAGTTATTAGATCTCCGACATCACTGCGGCCGGAAAAAGAATGAGACCAACGACGATTGAAGAGAATCGTTCAACGTGACAGAAGTGCAATCATTCTGAAAATTGCTGCAGATTTCAATACTGAGACATCAACAAGTGTCAGCGTGAGATCCGTTCAACGAAACCTCATCGATATGGGTTTTAGGGGCCGAAGGCCCGCTCGTGAGCCCTTGGTGGCTGCACGACATAATGCTCTACGCCTCGCCTGGGCCTGTTAACACCGACATTGGAGTGCTGATGACTGGAAACATGTTGTCTGGTAGGCGAGTCTCTTTTCAAATTGTATCGAGCGGATGGACGTGTACGGGTATGGAGACAACCTCATGAATCCATGGACCTTGGATGTCAGCAGGAGACTGTTCAAGTGGTGGAGGCTTTGTAATGGTGTGGGGCGTGTTCGGTTGGTGTGATATGGGTCCCCTGATACCTCTAGATACGATTCTGACAGGTTACACTGAAAGGGTCCTGTAGCCACCTTTCATTAGTCCAGTAGCCCATTTTCACTAGCATTTCTCTTTCTTTTCCTTGTTTATCTTTTCTCATAACTCTCATAGTGGTGTGATCGAGTGAATGTGGTTGTGTGTCACGCTGCTAGACGGTGGCGAAGTCTGCTGCAGAAAGTCTGCGATAGTGATACAGATTCAGCAGCAATTGTACAGAATAGCCAACTCTCGTAGTGGTCAAGTACGCAAAGAGGTTTGCGCTACTTGTGAGAAATCCACCTGTGTTTGGTTGGTGGCGGAAATGGTATCCTTGAGTTTTCCGGGCCACGCAGAGCGTGGAGGAGGCTGGAGATGCGGGAGGCAGTCTGCCGCCGGTACGGGAAGCGTCCACACCTGTGCTCCAGTCGAAGAAGGGTGAGTTAGACTGACCGCGTGGCGCGTTGTTACTTGGCGAGAGGAGAGCTGTTAGCTTTTCGTCTCGCTTTTCAGCTCTGAAAGATTGCCTTGCCTTGTCGCAGCAAGGAATGCAAAACTTTGGCAGATTTTTCTTTTAGTAAATTTCTGTAGCATACTTGGATCCACCGGAAGAGCGCCACACAAAGGTGTCGATAAGAAGCGAGCACTCGGTTCTGTATGAATGTCTGTTTGCCTTCAGCTGTGACTGTATAAGCTTCCATTTTTCTAAATATTAATAGCTTTGCCTTCTCGTAAATTTTCCTTGCTTTATGTATCTTTCGTCCGTGAGGAGCCGACCACGTGGTTGAACATTAGAGTTTGTTGGGCTACCGTCATCACTAACTGTCCGGTCTCATGTTTGTTTTAAAGAATGTTAACTGTTCATGATTGTGTGATGTGATATTGTTGCAACTTGGCCACGATACCTAGAAATTGCGTCTCCACAAACCACGTGGGCACGTGGGTGTACTGCGAAACGTGTACTGTTTCACGAGTTATTGCGATCAGTTATCAGGCAACAGCAGTTGTATGAATGATTCACATCAATGATTTTAGGTGTAGATTATAACGATGTATGTATCGATGTTTTTCTTTAATGTTTTAGGAATTAATGTTATCAGGAATTGTGTACATGCCTCACATCCATATCTTAGGAATAAATGATTTTATACACAATTTTCTCTTGCATTCCGAGGATACGTTTTCGTACCCAAGCCACTCACCTCGTTGCTTTTCTGTTAGCACATCCAACGCGTTTCCTTACGCACAGGTAGAGTGATTAGTTTCCCCTTTTATTTTAAAACAAATGCTTTAGATTAAGTCTTATTTTCAGGTGCGTTGGTGGGAGCTGATCTTCTGCACAGTGTTCATGCATGTACTACTTTATTTTAAATGGTTGATTCTCGTGGACAGTGCACGGGCAATACTATTAATTACATCGCATCCCCTATGAGGGATATCACGACGTACGTATTTTTATGAGTTTTTGGTCTGTGATCAAATTAATTTATTTTCTGACTCGGCCAATCCTTTGATTAGTTGTATGGTTAGAGTTGGTGGCGACCCTAACCTTCTCACGTTAATTTCACAATCAATAAGCATTTCCATTCCCACTCTTAACGTAATAACCCGTAGAAACAGGTTAGTTACAACACTTACGAAAGCATCCTGTCTGACCACCTGCATCCATTCATGTCCCTTGAGCATTGCAGCGTACTTGGGCAGTACCAGCAGGACAATGCGACAGCCGACACATCCAGAATTGCAACAGAGTGGCGCCAGGAAAACTCTTCTGAGTTTAAACACTTGCACTGGCCACCAAACTCCCCACGACATAATTCTCCTGCACGACATAATGCTCCACGCCTCGACTGGGCCTGTTATCACCGACATTGGAGTGCTGATGACTGGAAACATGTTGTCTGGTAGGGCGAGTCTCTTTTCAAATTGTATCGAGCAGATGGACGCGTACAGGTATGAAGACAACCTCATGAATCCATGTACGTTGGATGTCAGTAGGAAACTGCTCAAGTGGTGGAGGATTTGTAATGGTGCGGGGCGTGTGCGGTTGGAGTGATACGGGTCCTCTGATACCTCTAGATACGACTCTGACAGGTGACACTTACGCAAGCATCCTGTCTGATCACCTGCATCCATTCATGTCCCTTGAGCATTGCGGCGGACTTAGGCAGTACCAGCAGGACAATGCGACACCCAACACATCCAGAATTGCTACAGAGTGGCTCCAGGAAAACTCTTTTGAGTTTAAACACTTGCACTGGACACCAAACTCCGCAGACATGAACATTATTGAGCAAATCTGGGATGCCTTCCAACCTGCTGTTTAGAAGAGATCTCCACCCCGTCGTACTCTTAAGGATTTGTCTACCGCCCTGCAGGAAACATGGTGTCAATTCCCTCCAGCACTACTTCAGACATTAGTCGAGTCCATTTACGTCATGTTGCGGCACTTCTGCGTGCCCACGCGGGCGTTACACGATATAAGGCAAGCGTACCAGTGTTTTTCTCTCTTCGGTGTATAAATGCCTACCACACAAATAATTATGCTAAATCAGGAGTAACCACTCCCAGCAAGGATAATATCCATCCATTACAGGATATAGCAAATGGTGTTCCTCGACAATGGACACCAAATGGGCTTACATGATTTTTGCATTTACATTTAGATTCATGGAACAATACATGGTAAAAAGTTTCTGAACGGCAGCGAAGAAAGTAATAATATAAGTTTCTTGAGAATTTTCTCCGACGTGGTTCAAATGGCTCTGAGCACTATGGGACTTAACAGCTGTGGTCATCTGTCCCCTAGAACTTAGAACTACTTAAACCTAACTAACCTAAGGACATCAAACATATCCATGCCCGAGGCAGGATTCGAACCTGCGACCGTAGCAGTCACGCGGTTCCGAACTGAAGCGCCTAGAACTGCTTGGCTACCGCGGCCGGCTGCATATCCCTTAAAATGTACGTTGTCACCCCAATGAACACAACACTGAGTAAATCAACAAACCCTAAATAATCATACTTTATAGTAAGTGCCATGCTATATATATATTATCATAGTGGTTAATAATCTTTGGTAGAGAAACATCTGTATGTTAAAATGTGAATGCTGTATTTTCTCTTGTGCCATACCAGGATGTACTCAGGTAAAATGTAAGTAAATAAATCACTGAGGTTATTGCAACATACGACGAAGTTAAGGTGGAATCTAAAATAAATCTATCTTTCCGGGCAACAAAACATTTCGGTATATAACCTCACTGACACTTTCAGAAAACAGGCCTCATCACAAGCCAAATGCAGATAGAAGTAAAAATAAATGTACATGTAAGTGTTACGCATCTGATTATGCTAGCATGCTCGCGGAACGTGTAGAGCCATTAAAAATAACCAAACAGAGGTACCCCTTCGTAATTTCTGCCAGACGAACAGAGTCATTCCGAGAATACACAGTTACTTCCCACGTTATTATTTAACATTGATTCAACCACTAAATATCCTACAGCATCTTTAAGTTGTGGTCCACAACCGTACCTGAATGGTCACTGTGTTTGATTGCAATACGGAAGGCCTACATTTAATTCCGTGTACTGCCAGGGAGTTCTCCTTGGTCGGAGGACTAGAACGGTGTGCACTCATCCTCGTGAGGCGCTGCTGGAATGAGAAGTAGCGGCCCGAAGTTACGTTTGGTCTTCGTACTACACGTGTTCCCAAAAATTACCACTGAGGCTGCCGCGGGTTATGTATTTGAGCCGAGACTCGTCTCAGTCCTGGTCCATTTAAACTTCCTTTGACAGTGAGACCATCGAAAGTGCGCAAAACACTGTGTTTCATTCCTTCATCTTCCTCCATATGCCATATATAGATCGTCATCACGTCAACTCCACAAGGAAGTTCGTTCTCTATAGGTTCTAAAGCTCTAGATGATTGCTTCTACATCCGAGTCTGACGATTCGATCTCCCCTTCTTCACGTTCATAGAGTCATATCCTCTAACAAATAATCGGACCTATCGTCGGTAATTTTAATTTCATTGTTTTACTATTGGAGGACGTACACTGACGTAAAAAATCACAACATCAAAAGATAATTAATATACAGTAATGAAAATTCGGGGATATATTTGTCTAGATAACATATTACAGTGATTAAGATTGCAAAATCACAGGTTAATGTAAGAGCGAGATAAAAAATTGCAAATGTGAACTGCTGGTGCATTAACAATCGGTGTAACGGCCAGAACGTTGAATGCAAGCACGCAAACGTGTATGCGTTTTATTGTACAGTTGTACAGGTGACTAATGTCGTTTGTAGGATGGAGTTCCATGCACGCTGCGCTTGGTCGGTCAATACAGGGAAGGTTAATGCTGTTTGTGGATGGCGTGGGCGTTGTCGTCTGATACTGTCCCACACGTACTCGATTGGAGACACATCTGGTGATCGAGCAGGCCAACGCAACATGTGTACACTCTGTAAAGCATGGTTGGTTACAACAGTGGTATGTGGGCGAGCGTTACCCTGCTGGAAAACACCCCCCTGCAATGCTATTCATGAATGGGAGCACAACAGGTCGAATCACAAGACTAACGTACAAATGTGCAATCAGGGTGTGTGGGATAGCGACTAGAGGTGTCCTGCTGTCATATGAAATTGCGCTCCAGACCATAATTCCAGTTGTAGGAGCAATGTGTCTATCACGCAGACAGATTGGTTTCAGGACCCATCTGGCCTCACTCTAACCAACACACGGCCATCACTGGCACTGAGGCAGAGCCAGTTTTCATCAAGATATTCAACAGATTTCCACCCTGCCGTCCAGTGAGCTCTCGCTTGACACACTGAAGTCGTAAACGGCGGTGGTTTGATGACAATGGACAGCACGCTACACGCATTCTGACGTGGAGCTGTCCTTGAAGTAATCGATTTGTAACAGTTGGTGGTGTTGCTGTGGTGCCATCTGCTGCTCAAACTGCTGCTGCAGATGTAGTGCGATGCGCCAGAGCCAACCGCCGAGCACGCTGCTCTTCCCTCTCAGTTACGAAATATGGACATCAGCAGCCTAGACTTATTGCGACCGTACATTCTCGTGATCACTGCTGCCAACAATCATATACAGTGGCTACAGCCTGCCAAATCTTGTGTAATATCACAGAAGGAAATCCAGCTTCTCATAGCCCTAATACGTGATCACGTTAAAACTCAGTGAGGTGTTGACTATGGCGTCTTTGTCACCTTAAAGCATTCTTGACTAACATCAGCTCACCACGTCCAGTCTCAAAGGCAACTTACGTTCACATCTGTCACAGTGTGCATTTAAAGCAAATCTGATTTGCATCCGTATCGTCTTTCAGATGGAGAAACGCGCCTACCAACTTTCGTTTATGTTCAACGACTCCTTCCTGTTTTTGTGATTTTTTACTGTCAGCGTATATTGATTTGGCATTTAGTTATCATGCAGTGGGCAAAAGGTTGGGGGTACTGGGGGCGGGGTTGGGGTGGGGTGGGGGTGGTTGGAGCTTTGGTAGCTTGAAAGCGCTGCCCCCAACGTCGGACACACACCCATACACATCAGGAGTCCACGGAGTTGGTGTGTCAAAACCTCTTTATTGCGGATTCATTATCTCCCCTTAGTATAAGTTACTTATAAAATGGACACCCCTTGCCTGTAGCAAGTATTTCCATTTGACGCCACTTCGCTGACTTCCGCGTCTTTATGATGGAAGTCATATGATTATGACAACACAAAAACCCAGTTCCACCAACCACCATATCGCGAGCTGCTTACCGCCATTTGTTAATGCGAAGGTGCGAAGGTGTCCTCTACCATGCCCTAAAGGTGGCTCAGGGAGAGAAGGACTGGAAGAGAAGACTTATCTTTCCCTGCTTCAGCAACTTTTATTTTAGAGCAGGGTGTGTAGGAACGAATACAGCACGATACATTATTAATGCAGTGTACGGAATTCATTACGTCTGCTCAACGTGAATTTACTTAGAGTATGATCATACTTTTAAAAGTTCCCCTTTAGTAAGTCGCTAACGACGTAACAGGAGAATGAACGTATGCTACCGTCAAACAGTTTTAGTTCAGTACTACTGAGATACAAAATAACTATAACCGTCGGCATTATTAAAGAACTGTCCTGTTACGGCGTATTTTAGGGTGCTATGAATGTAAATGTAAAAATCATATCAGTCCATTTGGTGTCCATTTTCGATTTTGTGTGATATATGAACACCATTTGCTATATGCTGTAATGGGTGGATATTATCCTTGCTGGGACTGGTTTTTCCGGATTTAGGGTAATTATTTGTGTGGTAGGCATTTATACACCGAAGAGAGAAAAACACTGGTACGCTTGCCTTATATCGTGTAACGCCCGCGTGGGCACGCAGAAGTGCCGCAACATGACGTAAATGGACTCAACTAATGTCTGAAGTAGTGCTGGAGGGAATTGACACCATGTTTCCTGCTGGTCGGTAGACAATTCCGTAAGAGTACGACGGGATGGAGACCTCTTCTGAACAGCAACTTGGAAGGCATCCCAGATTTGCTCAGTAATGTTCATGTCTGGGGAGTTTGGTGGCCAGTGGAAGTGTTTAAACTCAGAAGAGATGTCATGGAGCCACTCTGTAGCAATTCTGGATGTGTTGGGTGTCGCATTGTCCCGCTGGAATTGTCCAAAATAGTTCAAATGGCTCTGAGCACTATGGGACTTAACATCGGAGGTCATCAGTCCCCTAGAACTTAGAACTTCTTAAACCTAACTAACCTAAGGACATCACACACATCCATGCCCGAGGCAGGATTGCAACCTGCGACCGTAACGGTCGCGCGGTTGCAGACTGTAGCGCCTAGAACCGCTCGGCTACTACGACCGGCAAATATATGGTAATCAACGTTCTAGGGAGAGGGTTGGTTTAATTGACGCCCATTATGCTACCTCCTGAGGTCGTTTCGCGTCGATTCAGAGCGGCGGTGTATCAGAGTGGTTCTCTTTGGCCAGTCATAGGATACCTGCGTGATTTCAACGCCGGGAGTCGTGGTTACGACGTTCACAGTCAAACGAAGGGGCGAAATGTGCGTAAGAAGGGTTGTAGTGATGACGTATGTGGTGTCACCGCCAGACACCACACTTGCTAGGTGGTAGCCTTTAAATCGGCCGCGGTCCGTTAGTATACGTAGGACCCGCGTGTCGCTACCATCAGTGATTGCAGACCGAGCGCCGCCACACGGCAGGTCTAGAGAGACTTCCCAGCACTCGCCCCAGTTGTACAACCGACTTTGCTAGCGATGGTTCACTGACAAAATACGATCTCATTTGCCGAGACGTTAGTTAGCATAGCCTTCAGCTACGTCATTTGCTACGACGTAGCAAGGCGCCATTACCAGTTACTATTGATACTGTGCATAATGTACCGTCAAGAGCGACGTTCACCATTTATGGATTAAAGTGAAGTATTCCACCAGCTACGTCCGTTTTTTCTAAATTCTAATTTCCTTGTCCTGTTCCAGACCTCACGCCAGCCTGCGTGAGCTAAAACGCGTGCCTTTCGGCTTCCTCTAGTAACACGGTGTTGGCTCTCCTGCCAACCACAACAACGTACCAAACGTGTGACACGTCCACGCCATTCTTTTCGTGTATGTCCATATCTTGTTGTTTGAAGCGTCGTCGAGTCCGAGGGCGATGTCGCAGGGCGCCACGTTTTTGCGCCATTAAAGAGGAAGGTTGTAGGCACCTTTTAGCCAAATTTGAAGCTTACGCAATGGGAGACAATAGCGGGGTTTCTAAAAAGTGATACTTTAATTCCGTTGCTCAATGTAAATAAGCAAACATTACTCCACGAAGCTCTGCCTCTGTAACAGACGACTAGGTGTCTGATTGCCTCGCAGAAGACAAAGGATTGATTCTCGGTCAAGGATTTCCTTTAGTGGTAAATTGATATTTTTATCGTACTTTATGGTTTTATAGACAATATTAGCATGTATTCTTGGTTTTCAAATGGTGTATGGAAATGCCCATCGAAACTAAACCCGCCTTGTTTGTGTGTGTTTTGTCGTGTGGTTATACACTGCTGGCCATTAAAATTGCTACACCACGAAGATGACGTGCTACAGACGCGAAATATAACCGACAGGAAGAAGATGCTGTGATACGCAAATGATTAGCTTTTCAGAGCATTCACACAAGGTTGGCGCCGATGGCGACACCTGCAACGTGCTGACATGAGGAAAGTTTCCAACCGATTTCTCATACACAAACGGCAGTTGACCGGCGTTGCCTGGTGAAACATTGTTGTGATGCCTCGTGTAAGGAGGAGAAATGCGTACCATCACGTTTCCGACTTTGATAAAGGTCGGATTGCAGCCTATCGCGATTGCGGTTTATCGTTGGTCGAGATCCAATGACTGTTAGCAGAATATGGAATCGGTGGGTTCAGGAGGGTAATACGGAACGCCGTGATGGATCCCAACGGCCTCGTATCACTAACAGTCGAGATGACAGGCATCTTATCCGCATGGCTGTAACGGATCGTGCAGCCACGTCTCGATCCCTGAGTCAACAGATGGGGACGTTTGCAATACAACAACCACGTGCACGAACGGTTCGACGACGTTTGCAGCAGCATGGACTATAAGCTCGGAGACCATAGCTGCGGTTACCCTTGACGCTACATCACAGACAGGAGCGCCTGCGATGGTGTACTCAACAACGAACATGGGTGCACGAATGGCAAAATGTCATTTTTTCGGATGAATCCAGGTTCTGTTTACAGCATCATGACGGTCGTATCCGTGTTTGGCGACATCGTGGTGAACGCACATTGGAAGCGTGTATTCGTCATCTCCATTCTGCCGTATCACCTGGCGTGATGGTATGGGGTGCCATTGGTTACACGTCTCGGTCGCCTCTTGCTCGCATTGACGGCACTTTGAACAGTGGACGTTACATTTCAGATGTGTTACGACCCGTGGCTCTACCCTTCATTTGATCCCTGCGAAACCCAACATTTCAGCAGGATAATGCACGACCACCTGTTGCAGGTCCTGTACGGGCCTTTCTGGATACAGAAAATGTTCGACTGCTGCCCTGGCCAGCACATTCTCCAGATCTCTCACCAATTGCAAACGTCTGGGGAATGGTGTCCGAGCAACTGGCTCGTCACAATACGCCAGTCACTACTCTTGATGAACTGTGGTATGGTGTCGAAGCTGCATGGGCAGCTGTACCTGTACACGCCATCCAAACTCTGTTTGACTCAATGGCCAGGCGTATCAAGGCCGTTATTACGGCCAGAGGTGGTTGTTCTGGGAACTGATTTCTCAGGATCTATGCACCCAAATTGCGTGAAAATGTAATCACATGTCAGTTCTAGTATAATATATTTGTCCAATGAATACCCGTTTATCATCTGCATTTCTTCTTGGTGTAGCAATTTTAATGTCCAGTAGTGTATGTTGGTAAAGAGATGTGGCAGATTTCTTGTTGCGTCCTCTTGAGTTCGTTGAAAGTCGCCTTGTTTATTTGTAGGTTCGTTCGCCAATCTCCCCTGCGCCCCTCCACGTCGATGTAGTGTAGCTGAAACTTTCTACAGTAATTAGAACGACTAGAAAGGATAGTATTTACGTTCGAGTCTCACCTAATTGTTTATCAGAGATGAGCACCCGTTTATTTCCTCCGTGAATACACCTTTTACCCTTACTGTTGAGTAGTAATATATAATATTCACAATTATAAATTTCTTTCGCCTTTAACAGACCAAGAACAAAATCGGAGTCATTAAAATTACATTCAGAAACAGAGATAATAAAAATCAGAGATAATGTTCGCTTTTCTTATGCAAGGAGTAACGTCTTTGGTACCTATAGACAGCACAGTCTCGGACACAGTTATTTCCATAACAAAGTGTGATATTACAGCGAGAATATTGGAACGTGGTGCACTCACTTTCAGCTAAGTAGCTACTTGAAGGAACAGTAACGGCTCTTGACTGGAAAGCCGCCTTTAACGACTGACAAGACACTGCGCTATCCACACGTCACTGTTTACAGATGGATGACACAGCTGGGATTGGCCAATGGGGAAGGTCGCACAACTGTTGGTGGAAGAGAATCAGTGGTTTGCACAATGCACAAAAAAATAATGATTAGTTAGCTAATATGCTACCGGAACCCAAGTCTATGAACTACAAAGCAAGTAATGGGAAAGTATAGACTAGCTTGATCTCAACTGTCTGCAACACAATATTGGCAGAAGACAATTTAAGTGATCTTTAACAAATGCAATCGTATGTCATTACGAAATTAAAAAAAAAAGCTGGATAAAAGTGCTATACTTCCCGTAACGTTAGCATATTATCAAAAAAGAATAGATAGATCACAATTTTTGTATCCTTGTTAGTCCAAAAATGTCACTTGGTCATACCATAGGCTTCACAAGTTACACATCAAAAGAAATAACTACTGTGGAGTAACCGTCCTAGAAGGTATGTTTCAAAGCGCCTCGGTCAGCAAGACGCTGTATCAAAGCTGACATACAAATATAAATGGAGAATCGGCCTTACGTGACAGGAGACGCTGAATAAGAAACACGACGATCAGTCCTTGTCGTCTTGTTGCTGAATCCCATCTGCATATGCAATACGGCCTTCGACAACCAGTATACGCCGACAGATTCCAAATGTACTCAAGCGTGGCACAAGAATATATGTCATGCTGGTCAAACAAGGTTAATTCTGCATTTTGCAAGATAAAGCTGAAAATGCGTCCGAAGATCTCCAAACAGTGCAATAAGCGGCAACTTTGTTGTAACCCCACCTGCCCCACCTGTATCTATTTGTTTCTCCGGTATTACTTATTTTTTTAGTTAAACAATAGGATACACACTAGTATGGTGTAAGTCGAAACAGGCATCGAAAAAGTGAAAGAAAGGCAATGGTACTTTCTTAAGGTGGGCGACCCGCATACATTTTTTAAGCAAATACGATCATAAATGGTACTTTCAAAACATGTGTTACTGAATACGCTAATGGACACTCATTAAAATGTATCGAGTAATTTTTTATTTGTTTTGTCTGTCATTAGAAAGGCAAAACTACCAAAAACTTTTATGACAAACTCCATTGTTCGTCTGCAGTGCTCCGTTCGAATTTTTGTGAATTTTATCAGTCCACAGGTCAGTTTTCCAGGATTTTATCATATTTAAATAGAGGCGCTGGAGAAACGAAGCGTGTTTGAGGGTAAAAGCTGATAACATGTTTCGCTGCAGATGATAAGATAAACGATCAGATTTTATCTCTTACATGCGGAAAATTCAATAAAATTATCATTGCAATGAAAGTGCCACTTGTTGTACTGTGTATAGACGTTCGATTGCGTTTTACATTGCGAATTGCTGACAAGGGACTCGTTTAGAGTGTGCATCATACAACGATTTTTACTTCTTTTTTGACGCGCGCCTTTGCTCAAATTTTTGCGTAAGTGTACTGGCATTGAGTAAAAAATTATTTCACTCGAAATTTCCAATATTTAGGTGTGTAAGAAACATTTTAAATCACGCTTCAGCTTACTTCAGTGGCAGTTTCTGGTGGGTTTCATGTTATCACAACTGAAACACGATAGGGAACAAACATTCCTACGTGGTTTGCTAGCTGCACAGAACGCATGAAACACGGCATCGAAATAAATATGTGTATATCTAACACTGTAGCAGTGCTTGTTGAGCGTACAAGTGTTTTAGTTATGATAAATACGAAATCGTCACAAGAAACAACAAAAGTAAGCTGACCCAGTGGTTAAACATATTTTCTTACACTTGCAGAAATTACAAATTTAATGTCAGGTAATGCTTTTTTGATGTGTGACTGCGTGTCTTATGATGATATGACTAACTCAATCTTCGTGGACTTCCATTTCTCATATGTCCACGAACTTCCGATCGTTATTGTGAAATGTTAAAATAATACAGTGTGGATACTGACCTCTTCCTTACCTACGCATGGTACCGGCTGTAATTCCATAGCTTGTGCCACGCCTACTTAAGGACGAGGTCAGTACTACACGGCTTATGATTTTCCAATCAATTATATCAGTCTCATAGTTTCTTTTCTCACACGCAACCATCCTTATGGTGCTATCAGCGATACGCAATCCCGGATCTTTGATCTGACTAGATAAGTATTCCAAGGATTGTACCTATCCTCTCGCTTCTAGGCTATGCCCTCTACATAGTGGATATGCATCAGCCACCTGTTTCCACTCCATCTGCTCCAGTATGTCGACAACACCGCTCTTCTTTCCCTCTACCCAGTCCACCAATCTTCTCAGTGATTCGTCCAGGTCCACCTCAGTAACTTCAGCTGCTGGTGAAACGATACACACTTCAACATTTACTCATGCAACAACCGCAGGTCATACGTAAAGTCGTTTCCGTCTCCTTAACTACCACATCGCCATGTCTGAAAGCAAATCTTGTACCCATATCTACTAGCCATCCAACAGAAGACCTTCAACCGGCTAAAACTATTGCTAACAGGTCGTGGGATTATCTCCTATAGAACTCTTCAAAGGATTAACTTTTCTTTTGCTTACTTGCACCAATTAAACTACTCGGTCAAAAAAATTAGTAATTAGGCAGTTTTCATGACAGTTCTCGCTAATACCACATTTTCTTTTATTTTCTGTCACATATTGTATATGTATTTGCATACGTACATCAATATTTATTTATTGATCAGTCTGTTATGGTTATTTGATTAGTCCTGTTTCCATTTTGCTCTACTCATGTCATCCCATGGGATTAACAAATTATAATTAGTTGCATGGTCGCAGTGCCCCAATTGCTTAACTCCCTCAAGGAAAATAAAAAGTTAATATCGATAAAAAAGAAAACTGTCACCAGTAATTTGCATAGTCAAGCCGTGGTTCTTGCCTTTCGTCCCTTCGTTGATTACTCTTCCATGCCTCCTTGTTCTGTGCCTAAATCAGGACTCGATACAATTTCATTTTCCTTGGACTGTTCTAGTTATTTCTTTGGCCACATTGATTTTCCTTGTGAAGTAATGACGGGCGTCGTATTCTCCACCTGTGAACAGTATCTCATATAAAACACAGCACAGATTATGCCATTAAACTGCGAATTGCCCAATCACAGGCGAAGTTACGCAGTAATGCTCACGATGTTCTCATGTAAATCTTAATAGTTACTTATCTTCTCGTTAGCGTACGCACGCTGTTTTTTTAATCATGTTCTCCGTTATATTCAAGTTAACTTTGCGTGTGTTCTTCGTGTCTGTGATCGCTCTGTCCCAACTTTATCTCTTTTCTCCCATTCATCTCCAATCTGCAGCATTTCTAGATAAACTAATACACAAAACATATTACTACAGTATCGTCCAGGTCAGGTTTAATGCCCTGATATAACTCGTAATCCTTTGATATTTGGTCGTCCTGTTCATTCCTTATAAAGCAGGAAATCTTGCTTACCTTAGAGTAACATGCACATTTCGTGCTAGGACAAAATATGTTAGAAATTGTCCCCATCGAACTATCATTTTGTTCAGTCGTACCCTGACGAGAAACTACCATAAAATACGCTCTCTTTATGGTGAAACAACGTCCAACCGCAACTTGGGTCAGTACCTCTGCTCAAAAGACACCATAACTTGTCGTCCGAAAACTCTCCATTGGCACGGACGAAATACATATAAGCACCTACTCAAACACCACCTGTGAATTAAGGACATCCCTAACAGACCTTCAAAAGATGAATACCAAATACCATGGACCAGCAGGCATCCTTTCCACGTATAATAGTCAACACGACACGCGGTACATTCCTAGTCTCACAACCCATCCCTAACATCACTACAACCGGATACTCACATACCTATGATATCCTTGTTTCATTACTATTCTTTTCGGACGTCGATTCGGCCCAGCAAACTTACATATCATGTTCTCAGCCATAAATTACTACTTATTTTAAGACATCGGCATTCTCAGAGATGGTTCCCCTTTTATCATGCCTGATTTATCTGTAATTCTAGACACTACGCTGCTTCATACACTCATAGACTCTATCTTAATCGTATACCGTGGGCCAATTCTACGCACTGTAAGTGTTCAATCTAACCTCACACCGAGCGAAGTGACGTAGTGGTTAGCACACTACTTGCACTCGTGAGGACGACGGTTCAAATCTGCGTGCGGCCACCCTGATTTAAGTTTTCCGTGATTTTCCTAAATGGCTGCAGGCAAATGTCGGGATGGTTCCCTTGAAAGGGCACTGCCGGCTGAACAGACTTTGGTGGAACGTAGCTAAGAACCATCCCGATTAAGCCAGCTTTCAAATAAAATAATTGCATTACAATCGAACCTTTCGTTTGGGAGCTACGATGCCACAGACAGATACACCAAACATACTCGGAATCTGCCGCTGACTAAGCCTCTTCCGACCGTCATACGCTCCTGTATTATGCAAATCACTGGTACGGATTACTGGCGCGTCTGGATATAAATAACCCCCTCCATACAAGACTACTACTACGTCTGTTAGCCCTCTCACAACTGCATTGTATTATTCTATGTCACTTCTGTCAGGCCGCAACGTGCACTCTCCTGTGTACCTTTCGGTTCTCTCATAATCACATCGACACACAAGTAATCTTCAACGTTTATCTTTAATATTTCCACACTGGATCCAACTTCCACAACAGTTTCTCCACACAAGGTTTTCCCAGCAGAGGCAGCTACGTTCTTCCCTTGATCATTGGTAACACCCAATAACTCACAGACATTGGCTGGCGATTTACCATCTGACATGCAGGTACCTCACTTTCAGCCGTCAGCTGGTCTTTAATGACTGCGGGTTCAAGTTCCGTTCCAGCCTCCTGTATCAGAACATGCTCAGCACAATCAGTGTCCACTGTTATCCTGTACTACTTCCTTCCCTGTTATTATTCTGGTCTTTTCTGCTTCGGCTTTCGCTACTTTCCTTGCCTCCTTTATTTCCATTATTATTTCATCTGCCCCTTTCTGGCCTATCAATATCTTCCACCGCGTAATTTCTAATTATTACAACGGATTCTACGTGTAAAGCGACCTTGTCTTCTTCCTCGTCATTACTACCACTCGCACTCTTCAATTCATTATCTACTCGAATGCCATCTGTGCTAATTATTTCGTTATCGCCATAGTTCAGACTTGACTGATCCTTGGGAAAGATGAACTGCTCCTCTCCTGAATCATCATCAACTCTGTCATGACTTTGCTACGTGGTACCTAGTACAGATGTTAGTTATTTAACGAGCAATCTTTCCAGAGAATACCGAACTTCTAAATGTTCATCAAAAACGAAAAAAGGTTAAATTTATGACTGCATCCCAGAATCTATTATTTAATTCTGTTGTGGACAGGGTTCGCCAGTTTATGCAAAATCCTGCATGTGTGAGAGAGTGAAATTAGCCGAATGGGAGCTGTAACAATTGGAAAGAACCTTAGAAGGCTGTGTGGTTACTTAGAAACAGTCGCTGGTTTGCTCTGAATTTGTTCATTGACTTTCATGGTGCACTGGGCCACGCGTGGTAGCCGGGCGGTCAGAGGCGCCTTGCTACGGTTCACACGGCTCCCTCCGTCGGAGGTTCGATTCCTCCCTTGGGCATGGGTGTGTGTGTTGGCCGCCTCGATCGTCCGAATTAATCATGCCAGACTTTTACTTATGGGGTTACTGAAAGACGAGAGTGCACCCCGACAGGCTGAGAAACTCACAAGAGTTACAAGATTGAATGCACTATGAAATTTCCAGGATTACTCCAGTACTTACGAAAGATGTGTTGAAAAACTGGGCGAAACAGCTCGAGTGTTCTGGAACTGCGAATGGTCGTCATTTGTCCGATATAGTATTTCATAAGTAAATTTGATTGAATATTGTAGCTTGTGTAAAATGTTTAACTTTGTTTCGCGATTAGATTGAATGTTATTCAAATTTAAAATCGTCAGAACTTTGTGAAACAACCTGCACATCGACATGAACGTCTACATCTATACTCCGCAAGCTAGTTTACGGTGCATAGTGAAGAGTACTTCTGATACCACAATACCTACCCCATTCAGGAATGCTATGTTGGCAGAACAACTGCTGACAAATCTGCGTATGAACTTTAATTTCTCTAATTTTTTGTATTGGTCATTTCACGAAATATGTATGGGAGAAAGTAATATGTTAGCCAACTCTTAGTAGAACTTACAGTCTTGGAATTTCGACGCTATGAGTCTCCGTATTGTAGAGTCTGTCAGTGCAATTTGCTCAGCATCTCCGTGACGCTTCCGCGCTTGCCAAACGATTCCGTGACGAAACGTGATGATCTTCGTTGAATATTCTCTGTCACTTCAAATAATCCAGTCTGATAAACTTTCCAGATTGATGAACATTACTCAAGCAACGATCTTACAAAAATGTATTAAGGCACACCATTCGTGGATTAGTTGCATTTCCTTAAATTTCTTCCAACTTATGTTTGCTGTTACATCCAGTTATTGATCGACAGTTACGTAATTTAACTGTAATGGATCTCTTCGTCTATTGATGCACAATACCTTATACACAGTAATCCAGCTGCCCCTACCCATGGATTTTGTGCAACCCACAACGCCGTCCAATACCACATGCCAGATTTTCATATTCTCTCACTCGTTACCACAAACTATTAGTGCTACCTTTTAGTAAGAAATTTAATGTTGTTAACTTTTGTACAGGATAAGTTTGCGCTAGAGGCCGTAGCTCTCGAATTATTCAATAAAATATACAAAAGTTACCTTCAAACGCGTTTTTCTTGAATAACTCGAAAACATTGGTCTCCGTCGAAAACATATCGAGTGGAAAATTTAACTGCATTGAATTTCCTACGTAAAAATCCCGTCCATCTGTTTTGTAGGACTGATAGTTTGCGTACAGCGAGCGAGACAATGTGAAAATTTCAGGAATGGTTTCTGATGGCATTGCGTGTTGGATAAGACCTATCGGTAGGGGCAGCCGAATCCCCCTGTATTTATTTACATTCAGGGTCAACTGGCAGTCATCGATTCTCTGCAGGTTGTCTTGCATACTCGATGCTTTATTACATGACTTCAAACAACTGGTCTGACAGCCCAATTCTGAGAGAAATAATTTAGACTTTCTGGCTATAAATAGGCCCGATCATTTCAGCAATTTCACCAGAGGCCCTCGGAATAGCTACCGTGGTGCTATTATAGCAACAATCAGCCCAAAAGTCAGAAGTTCATCTACATCATACTCCGCAAGCCACCTAATGGTGTGTGGTGGAGGATACTTTCGGTACCACTATCTGATCCCTCCAATCCTTTTCCACTCGCTAATAGTGCGTGGGAAGAATGAGAGTCGGTAAGCCTCTGTAATGGGTCTAATTTCTCGAATTTTCTCCTATTGGTTAATACGCGAGATGTATATTGAGGGAAGTAATTTCTTGTCCGACACTTCCTTAAAAGCACTGTCCCGAAATTTCAATAGTAAATCCCTCCGTGATGCACAACGATTCTCTTGTAACGTCTGCCAGTCGAATTTGCTTATCATCTCAGTAACGCTCTCTTGCCAGCTAAACGTCCCCGTGACGAAACGCTCCGCTCTTCGTTGGATCTTCTCTATCTCCTCTATCAGTCCTATCTGATAGGGATCCCAGATAGATGAACAATACTCCAGAATCGGGTGAACAAGCGCCTTATAAGCCACTTCTTTTGTGGATGAGTTACATTTCCTTAAGATTCTTCCCATGAATCTGAGTCTGGTGTTTGCTTTTTCCACTATCTGTTTTATATGGTCATTCCAGTTAAGGTCGTACAGTAGTGGATATCTGTTCCTATGATTGCGTAATATGTTACATTTATTTACGTTCACCAAGAAATCCCGAAGAGTCTCTTTGTTTGACTGAACTGAAAAAAGGCCTCCTAAAAATACGAACTAAGAACATTTGTTGCAAAAGAAAAGAAACGTTAACATGTAACAATCTCTCGACGACGAGGTTGTTAGAGACAAGCTTGGATGGGTCGAAGACGATACGGAAATCCTCGATTGTCATTTAAAAGAGACCGCCGCGGATATCACATTGATAGATTTAAAGAAACCACGGAAAACCTAAATCTGGAGAGATGGATGACGTTCTAAACACTCCTCCTTCTTTTTCTTCTTCCTTTTCTTGTGCCTTTGTCCCTCATCGGCACAGAATTGGCGTGGTTAGTAACTAATTTGACATCGCTAATTCAAGGGGTGGCTGGATGCCCTTCCTGTCGCCACCCCATTACCCCCCCCCCCCCCCCCCCCCCGGGGTAGAATATGTACCGGGTGATCAAAAAGTCAGTATAAATTTGAAAACTTAATAAACCACTGAATAATGTAGATAGAGAGGTAAAAATTTACACACATTCCTAGAATGACATGGGGTTTTATTAGAACCAAAAAAAAAAAAAAAACACCCCATATTCCTAGACGCTTGAAAGATCTCTTGCGCACGTCGTTTGGTGATGATCGTGTGCTCAGCCGCCACTTCCGTCATGCTTGGCCTCCCAGGTCCCCAGACCTCAGTCCGTGTGATTATTGGCTTTGGAGTTACCTGAAGTCGCAAGTGTATCGTGATCGACCGACATCTCTAGGGATGCTGAAAGACAACATCCGACGGCAATGCCTCACCATAACTCCGGACATGCTTTACAGTGCTGTTTACAACATTATTTCTCGACTAGAGCTATTGTTGAGGAATGATGGTGGACATATTGAGCATTTCCTGTAAAGACCATCATCTCTGCTTTGTCTTACTTTGTTATGCTAATTATTGCTATTCTGGTCAGATGAAGCGCCATCTGTCGGACATTTTTTTGAACTTTTGTCTTTCTTTGGTTCTAATAAAACCCCATGTCATTCCAAGCATGTGTGTCAATTTGTACCTCTCTATCCGTGATTTATTAAGTTTTCAAATTTATGCTGACCTTTTGATCACCCGGTATATGCCAGCTGTTTGTGTGTGAAAGTGAACAAACTGTTGCACAATCGTTTAACTGAGACCGGACTTGAGTACTAGCCGAGTATTCATCTAGGGGGAAATGGAAAACCGCCTAAAACCACATCCAGGATGTCTGGCACACCAACCTTCGTTGTTAATCTGCCGATCGCATTCGACCCGGTATCTGCACACGTCCCTTCCCACAAGCGGCACTTTTCACAAACACGACTATCCAGCGGGGTTGAGACAATTTGAACACTGCTGCGAGAAATTCGCGGCAACACTCTCCATAATATTTATTCAATGTTGAAGAGTTCTAGTTAAAGCTAAACGACATCACACATTGCTCTGTATATAAATACGCATGAGCCTTAGGATCGATAAGAAACGAGAAATTAGGCTTCGTACGGAGGTATATAGATATTCATTTTTCCATCTCTCTATTTGCTAGTGGAACAGGAAAGAAAATAACTAGTAGTGGTATAGTGTACCCTCCGTCACGCACCGCACGGCAGCTTGCGGAGTATCTGTGTAGACGTAGATGCAGATGTAGATGGAACTATTTGGGGAATATTTCAAAAAACTGGAATTGTTCCACTCACACTATGATACAGAATATTCAAAAAATATGACTGGTGTTCTATAAGTAACATAACACTTTTTTATGAAAACTGGTTGGTTTTATTCAGCATTCCAACACACCATATTATCCCCCACTCTTTGGGCTACAAAACCCTGTTTTTTTAAAATAATCTCCTTTCATTGCGACAGCCTTACACCACCTTATTGGGAGCACCTGTATGCCCGTACGGTACCACACAATTGGTCGACGTTCGAGCCAATGTCTTAGTGTATCAGTAGCCTCCACATCATCCACGTACTGCTGCCTATGCAGTGCATCCTTCATTGGGCCACACAGATGGAAGTCGGGGATCTGGGATGTAGGATGGATGAAGAGCAACAACAGTCAAATGAAGTTTTGTGGGCCCCTCTCTGGTGCGCAGACTTGTGTGAAGCCTTGCGTTGTCATGGAGAAGGAGAAGTTCGTTTTCATGTCTGTGGTGACGAACACACTGAACTCCAACACTGCAGGAGCCATGGGTGCGTGCGGCCGAGTCATACATCAGTAAGAACAGTTATGCATGAAACCTACAACAATTCCCACATGGAGATACTAGTGAGTGATCTGTTGTACCACAGCTCTGTCAGGGTGACGAACTGTTCCAGCATCGAACAGCAGAACGATCTCATAGAGAAGGACGTGGTTGTCAGCCTGAAGTCAAGGCATCATTGTGGTAGAAGCATAATCAGAGTGCAACAGCACTTACTCACAACACTGACAAAGCTCCTGAAACCAAAACTGTGAAATTTTGCAGCTCCAGTTGGGCTCCGGGTAGGACTAACTAAACAAGGAATTAAGGGAAAATTGAGTCACTAGCATCCAATGGCAGTGCCCTGCCGCTCCAGCCTGGCATGAGTTCCAAGGTGACAGTGCTGCCACTGGAGAAATACCAACTAGCAGTCCCACATATATGCCCCCATAAATCAGACTCTCATTCTCAGACGTTCATTATGCACTACAATATCGAGGTGCTTATGATATGCTTTGCAGTACAGTTGAAGCCAGCTCATGACTATGAGGCAGGAACCTCTTACAGCACAAGATCACACAGTCAGCTGTCATCCACAGGCTTCTCTGACGGTAGCTGTAGCCACTTGTCTGATCTGAGGCCTACATGCAGTCAGCTAACTCCGCTGTGTCACCTGCTGGGTGATTACTTGCTATTGTCGGCCACCTCCTTGGTGGATCTGGAGTACGAGCCTGGGCTAGCGTGCTGCCCAGATACACTGTCACTGTCATCCAAGCTATATGGGGCTACACTTTTGCATGCTATCACCTAGGGTTGGTGCCCACCATCATCTTTGGTCATTCTGGGCATCGTGATTTATACGTCACCTATCTGGGCTGTTGGCTGTGTGACTGGCGAACAGCTGAACCATGAGGAGTTGCCATGATTATCCCTTGTCAATGGTATGATGGTTGCATGAGGCCTCTATAACTGTGTGGACATCAACAGTTGTGGCTACTCATGTGCACTGTTTGCTAGGCAGTAAAAATACTGACTCCGGTAAGGTGCACACTGCAGCCACTACATCACTCAAGCCAGCTACAGCTGCAGCTCCTTCCTTGTATTTGACATGAATAAACGACTATTATAACCAGGGAGATTTTACTGAAAGTTCGCCATGTGATTCCCATCACCACCACTCACACTGCCCATGTCCAGCCAGGAAGGTGCTGCATACTCATTTTCCATCAGCTGATTCATCCATCACCGTAAGGATTAATCCCAACACCTACATGGCGTCAGAAGTGATCGCGGCAATGTCTATAACCACCATCATTTCATATCAGAAATTCCCAATGTCCGCAACGACTATTCATTGAGGAATGCTCCAGCAGCGAAGTCATCACCACCTCCAGTTTGCAGCTTCGACAATACGAGTGTGGTGAGTGAATTCGTTGGTTTTCGGGCCACTACTGTCCCTGTGCACAAAAATGGAAGAAAGAACTGACTACCAGCAGGTGCAGTTTGTGACAACAGAAGGACTTGCAAACTGTCTGAGATCAAGGGTAACACTAGGGAAGACTATTTATGGCCAGTGAGATGCAAGCAGTGTGATTTATCAGGCTACGAGATGCTTTAACTGAATCAGTACCTGTAACATGTAGTATGTGTAGAAGGTATGCGCATAGGCACATTAGTGTTCAGACGAAATAGCTGAAGACTCCTCCTAATTACTTGGAGCATTTTCGGTTGTTATGTTTGAGTGCCTGTAGTGGCTATTAGCATTCTCTTGTGTGTTCTTCGGTGTACTGTACTTTTTGGTGGATAAAGTTTTCAGAAATGCTAGGATCAGAAACAAACGCGATGACGACTCAGGAACAGATTAATTCTTTGGTGAAACTGGTAGCTCATGTGAGTGAGGATAGAAGTGTCACCTGGCGAAGAATGACTGCTACTCAGACACGCGCAGAGTGCACGCAGTACCAGTGAGCGCGGTGTCCAGGAGTAGAATAGGAAGGCGTTTGACTGAGGGCACTTTATGATGGCACGGAGGCTCGGCACGAGTATTTCGGAAACTGTACGACTTGTCAGGTGTTCGAGGAGTGTTATGGTGAGTGTCATCAACAGGTGACGAAACAAGGGTGAGACCACATGAAGACGTCGAAGGATTGGGCTGCCACCCCTCATTACAGATTTCGGACGTCGTAGGTAGGGCAGACTAAAACAGGACAGGCGGCGAACTGTGGTGGAACTAACATCAGATTTTAATGCTGGGCAGAGTACAAGTGTCTCCAAACACACATTGCACCGAACATTCCTAACGATGGGCCTCCCCAGCTGGCGACACATGCATGTGCCAGTGGCAACTACGACTGAAATAGGTACATGGCCATTGGCAGTGAAAGTTGGCGCCGTGGCGGAGCATTGCATGGTCAGATTAATCCCGATACCTTCTTCATCTTGCCGATGGGATGGAGCGCATCCGTCGTCTTCCAGGGGAACAGCTCCTAGACACCTGTATGTGGCCGGAGACAAGCTGGCAGCCGCTCCATTATTCTGTGGAGAACATTCGCATGGGCACCAACGGGTCCTGTGGAGCTCATGCAAGGTACTGTGACGGTCAAGAAGTATCTTAAACTGGTTGCGTACCAATTACACCCCTTCATGACGATCATGTTCCTTGACGGTAGCAGCATTTTTCAACAAGATAACGTGCCATGTCACAAGGTCAGAGTGTGATGGTGTGATTTGAGGAACACAATGGAGAGTTCCAGTTGATATGCTGGCTCCCCAGCTCGTCAGATCTGAACCCTATCGAAAACACATGGGATGTGTCCAAACGTGGCATCAGAGCTCATCGGCCCGTCCCCTGAATTTACGGGAATTAAGTGACTTGTGTGAAGCTGTCGTGCCAGTTCCCTCCAGCGACTTACGAACGCCTCGTTGCTTCCGTACCACGACGGGTCGTCGCTGTTGTCCGTGACAAAGGGCAGGGTGTCATAAAGTTCTGGCTGATGAGTATACCATTTTTGGATAAGACAACGGGTGATATGTCAGCGTTTATAGATAACATGGCAGCTGCTGCGGGTCTGAGAGGCTGGGCAGAGAACGTATAGTTACACACGGCCAAATAACGCTTGTTAGGAGAGACGAAAAAGTACGTGATGAACCATGAGAAGTTTGAACAAAAGAAGTACATTTGAGCAGCGTAAGAAAGGGCAAATTGAACACTACTGCAAGCAGGACAGTACCAGATTCATCCATGCAGTTCAATGGAGTACTCGAAAAACAGAATGAATTGGTGGAGATGTTGCTTGATAGGGTTAGGAAAGTGAATATTGAAACTTCTGAGTTAATTGAAAGTAAGTAGGCAGAAAAAAAATATACTGTAGAAGGCAGAACACAAGCCATTAGATGTGTTTTGGAGGGGCATCCACCCGATATGTCTAGGAGTATACGAAGGAAAACACAAAGGATATGGCTGCTGTCATTACGGTAGCTATGTAGTTGGAGGAAATAGATATAGCGATGCGAAGGCAAGAGAAACGAAATGTTTTATTTTTCACGCAGGTAAACTGTTATAGATTGTAGTGAACTCAAAACTGTCACCTCTGACATGAAATCGCCCTACCCTGGGAGCCAACAATTAACTACTAACTACTGCCATCGTATAGTGAAGTCAAACAGCAAAATGTTATGCCAATGGAACAGATTAATTAGAAGATTAAAAGATAAAGTGTTTGTTTCTATTACAGACCATTTTACACAAATTACAAATCTCAGGGCCGATTTAACTGGGTGTGGGCAGGATTCATTTATTAAGGGAAAGGAGGGAGGAATGAATCATCTCACGATTCTGTGTGTTCATTTGTCGTGTGCTGATGTTCGTGCCCAACTCTGGGTCAGTACGGCGCATTACTGCGTAGCCGTGCGGCGGTGAGTCAGTAGCTTTCATCGGCTTCTCGTGCAATGTGGCCAGGCCCTTGAATGATCTCTGTGTTGATTTGCTCGCCATGGTTTGCGTCGCCAAATCAGCGTTATCACTCTTCCGCAAGGCGCACGCTAGGCAAGGAAAATGTAATGTTCAGTCAAGTCCTTCATTCCGGTTCACTGGAACGCAAGTTACAGAGTGATGATGAACGTTCAGTTAGGGGTAAGGATTAGAATCGAAGTTAGCAGACTAAGTGAGTGATAGATGGAAGAGCCTCCAAGCTCTCCTGCTTTCTCGCTGTTTCACTGACTCTCCTTTCACTATGAAACCGTCAGACGGCGTTCCCACTAAAATTCAGTGCTACAAAGATATATGAAGAGATGGAGGGTCTGATTAGTTGGTTCAATAAATGGGACAGAACATAAGCTTTTATCGGTCAGAAGAGCTCATGTGTCGATAGTGAGTCTGGACCACTTGGGTAGGAAGAGACTCACTCCACATCATAGGTTACACAGAGTAGGGGACATTTATGTGACATCACTTGATTCACGGTTGTTCAGTTTTCGCATTGGAACGGTGCATATTCGAGAAAATATGGAAGTGTTGCCTCATGTACGTGAGGGTTACTGCACAATCCTGGCGCTGGATTTCTTAAACAACATCACATAAAAATTGATCTAGCACATCATATTGTTAAACTGTGCGAGATATTGCTGTGGATGATAGAGACCGCTGCAAGTGGTACATTGTCACAAGGTACTCCTGTCATCAGGGTAGTACTGAATAAGCTGTAAACACAATCATTAAGGCTCAGTTCGCATGTCAGAATGCTGCAGAGCAAAGGGAGTGTGCGTACTGACATACCAAGTAATATTTTCTGTGTGGTGGTACAATATGTACTTTTCTTATGAGTGTAGCTTTGAGGATGCGTTTTCTGAGAAAACGTAAGGGAAAATTTTGTTTCCTTGGCATAGTTCCAGATGATGTACCAAAGTAGCGAGTTAAGAGGATGATAAACGAGAATGAATACCAAGCATGAGAAATTAACTATGTAGGACCAGATGTTTTTAATTGATTGTTGAGAAATTTGATGAGAAGAGAGAATTTGATAGTATTATTTCACTAGTTCGTAAATGATGTATTAAAGGAGTCATGTCTATTTATGGAAATCAGAGAATTTCACTGGAGTAATCTAAGGAAGTAACATTTAGATTATAGTTTACACTAAGTCAGAGTAAGGAAAAGTGGAGAATACTGTATATTTCCGTCAACCTGTGAAATGTGTTTCAAGATTCTTTTGTCCAAAAATGTAAACAGGCCAGAATCGACGGTGCACATTTCTCAAAGGAGGGAGAGATGTTGGACCACAGCACCTCTGGGGTGATACACAGTTCCTGCATCGCTCATCAGAACGGTGCCACAGAGAGGGAGGCAGTCATCAGCCTGAAGTCCAGGCACCATTGAGCAAGAAAGCGAAATCAGAGTTAAGAGTCGTTATTCAGGATGCCGACAAAGCGGAAGACGCCAGCCAGCACCCCTGAGGCCAAAGTTGTGAAGTCATACAGCTATGATGGGGCATCTGGAGGAGCTGACTAAACAGCAAAACTGGAGAAAATGAAGTCATTCCCTCCCAATGACGACGCCCTGCCGCTCCAGCCTGTCTGCAAGTTCCAGGCTGGGAGTGCTACTATTGGAGAAATACTAACTAACCGGTTGCCATATGCTCATATACTTCTAAAAATCAGACCCTCATTCTCTGATGTTTGTTATATCCAGCAGTACCCAGGTGCACATGGTATGCCATGCAACATAGTGTATGCCAGTTGATGACTATGAGACATGCACCATTTGTAGCACAAGATGATGCAGCCATCCACCAGCTATGGACTTTGCCGCCAATACCTGCATGCTCCCACCTGAGCTGAATTCTGCATGCAGTCAATTTGGTGCCCTTGCTCCGTTGTGTCATCTGCTGGGTGACTACCTGCTGTTGCCAGCTACCTTCCGGGTAGAATGTGAGTTGGAGCGACGGCTGGGTTACTCCCCAGCTACACTGTCACTTTCACCCAGCCAGGAAGGGCATACAATGTTGCGGACCATTGTCCAGGGCAAGTGCATGCCATCGTCCTCAGTCATGTCAGGCACCACAGTTTAGGCACTGTCGATCCCGTAGTTAGGAGCTGCAACACCCTTCCCTCAGCGGCAGTACAGCTCATGTATCAGGCTTCTATGGTTATGTGGGTGTTAGCAGCTGTGGCTTCCTGCATGTGTTTCCTGCCAGCTATGCAAAACTCTGACGCCAGTACACCACGTGTCTGCAGCCACAAACACTAAGGCGACAAAGAAACTGGTATAGGGATGCGTAAAGGGGCGGAATACGGCGATGCAGTCGGCAACGCCTATATACGAGGGCAGTTCAATAAGTAATGCAACACTTTTTTTTCTGAAACAGGGGTTGTTTTATTCAGCATTGAAATACACCAGGTTATTCCCCAATCTTTTAGCTACACAACACTATTTTTCAACGTAATCTCCATTCAATGCTACGGCCTTACGCCACCTTGAAATGAGGGCCTGTATGCCTGCACGGTACCATTCCACTGGTCGATGTCGGAGCCAACGTCGTACTGCATCAATAACTTCTTCATCATCCGCGTAGTGCCTCCCACGGATTGCGTCCTTCATTGGGCCAAACATATGGAAATCCGACGGTGCGAGATCGGGGCTGTAGGGTGCATGAGGAAGAACAGACCACTGAAGTTTTGTGAGCTCCTCTCGGGTGCGAAGACTTGTGTGAGGTCTTGCATAGTCATGAAGAAGGAGAAGTTCGTTCAGATTTTTGTGCCTACGAACACGCTGAAGTCGTTTCTTCAATTTCTGAAGAGTAGCACAATACACTTCAGAGTTGATCGTTTGACCATGGGGAAGGACATCGAACAGAATAACCCCTTCAGCGTCCCAGAAGACTGTAACCATGACTTTACCGGCTGAGGGTATGGCTTTAAACTTTTTCTTGGTAGGGGAGTGGGTGTGGCGCCACTCCATTTATTGCCGTTTTGTTTCAGGTTCGAAGTGATGAACCCATGTTCCATCGCCTGTAACAATTTTTGACAAGAAATTGTCACCCTCAGCCACATGACGAGCAAGCAATTCCGCACAGATGGTTCTCCTTTGCTCTTTATGGTGCTCGGTTAGATAACGAGGGATCCAGCGGGAACAAACCTTTGAATATCCCAACTGGTGAACAATTGTGACAGCAATACCAACAGAGATGTCAAGTTGAGCACTGAGTTGTTTGATGGTGATCCGTCGATCATCTCGAACGAGTGTGTTCGCACGCTCCGCCATTGCAGGAGTCACAGATGTGCACGGCCGGCCTGCACGCGGGAGATCAGACAGTCTTGCTTGACCTTGCGGCGATGATGACACACGCTTTGCCCAACGACTCACCGTGCTTTTGTCCACTGCAAGATCACCGTAGACATTCTGCAAGCGCCTATGAATATCTGAGATGCCCTGGTTTTCCGCCAAAAGAAACTCGATCACTGCCCGTTGTTTGCAACGCACATCCGTTACAGACGCCATTTTAACAGCTCCGTACAGCGCTGCCACCTGTCGGAAGTCAATGAAACTATACGAGACGAAGCGGGAATGTTTGAAAATATTCCACAAGAAATTTCCGGTTTTTTCAACCAAAATTGGGCGAGAAAAAAAATGTGTTTCATTACTTATTGAACTGCCCTCGTAGAACAAGTGTCTGGCGCAATTATTAGATCGGTTACTGCTGCTACAATGGCAGATTACCAAGATTTAAGTGAGTCTGAATGTGGTGGTATAGTCGGCGCATTAGCGATGGAACACAGCATCTCCGAGGTAGTGATGAAGTGGAGATTTTCCCGTACGACTATTTCACGAGTGTGCCGTTAATATAAAGAATCCGGCAAAACATCAAATCTCCGACATCGCTGCAGCCGGAAAAAGATCCTGTGAGAATGAGACCAACAACGACTGAAGAAAATCGTTCAGTGTGACAGAAGTGCAACCCTTACGAAAATTGCTGTATATTTCAGTGCCGGGCCATCAACAAGAGTCAGTGTGCAAACCATTCAACGAAGCATTATCTATATGGGCTTTCGGAGCCGAAGGTTTACTCATGTACCATTGATGACTGCACAACACACAGGTTTCTGTTCGGCCGCTTGTAGTGCCTCGTCTTCGAAACTCTCCATAAATAATTTTTTTTCCGATACGTGGACGACACGTTTTTCACATGGCCCCATGGACCTGATCATCTACAGACGTTTCTAGAACATCTGAATTCCGTCCACGACGACATACGGTTCACTGTGGAAATCGAGAAGGAAGGGAAACTACCCTTTTTTGATGTACTTGTAGAGTGGAGATCAAATGACACACTGGGCGATAGCGTGTACCGCAAGCCTACATATACGGACTTACATGCCTTGAGTTGCCACGATCCTGCACAACTCAACGGGATGCTCAACACACTGGTTCACAGGGCATACTCGATATCGAACGAACAAAATTTGTACAAAAATCTCAAACACCTAGAAAATGTGTTCCGCAAGAGCGGGTACAGCAATCGACAGATCCAGACAGCCTTCAGAAGACAGAAACACAACAGAATCCCAGACGAAGAACAGTCCAAAGATGAGGAACCAGTCCTTGCATTTCTACCGTATGAAGGCAACGTGACGTCAAAAATTGGGAGACTGCTAAAGCAGCACAAAATTGACACGGTCTTCCGACCGCCGTCCAAGATACGAGCCTTACTGTGGACAGTGAAAGACGTATTTGGCCTCACGAAAGCGGGCGTATATAATATTCCATATAATTGCGGAAAATCCTACATCGGTCAAACAATCCGAACAGTCGAAGGCCGCTGCAAAGAACACCAACGCGACACGCGCCTAGGCCAGCCCAACAAATTGGCAATGGCAGAACACTGCTTGGAAACTGGACACAACGCGAAATACGAAGGCATCAAGATTCTGGACCCTACCAGCTTCTACTGGGACAGCATCTTCAAGTAGACCACTGAAATTCGCGTAACGGACAATCTCATAAACCGAGACACAGGTTTTCAACTCAGCAAGGCATGGAAACCATTACTTAGCTCCATCAAGGAGTCACGCCTCAAGCGGACACAATATCCTTCCACGAAGGCGGCTTGGGACACTCCACCTTCTGCATCTTCCACCACCTGGCGCGGCGCCTGGGACGGCGCGGACTGGTCGGCGCCCGCAAACGGATTGTCGGCGGCCGCAATCGAAGCGTCGGCGCTCGCAATTGGAATGTCAGAGGCCTCAATCGGACCGTCGTCGCAAGGAATCGAAGCCCGACTGACGGACATAAATAACACCGACAATGAGGAGACAGATGCCACTCCCCCACAAAGGGATGGCCCGCTCCCGCGAGTACAACTCCCGAAATATTTGCTAGCCCAAATCCGACACAAGAACAGAGTGGAAAAAGAGTGGAAGATCAGCAGAAATCAGGCCACCAGGAGGCTGCTCAATCGTCTTCAGAGAGAGCTGAAGGTAGCGCTCAATGAGCACAGAAACCAGCAATGGCAAAACCGCCTCACAGCCCTCAAAGTAGACGATCACACACTATGGTAAGCAACCAAGCAAGTTACGAAAAGACGCGCTAGGTTGCCGCCACTGCACGGCGAGAGGGGTCTGACCTACAGCCATGCTGAAAAGGCCAACGCCCTCGCCTGCACCTTGAGAAGCAGTTTCAAACGTCAGAACCCCAGGATGACGAACATGAAGAGGTAGTCCGTCGTCAACTGGCTGTCTTCCTCAATGCTGAGGAGGACCCAGAGGACCAAGCCCCACTTTTCGTCTCGAAGACGTGGCAAAAGTAATTACGTCCCTCCCTACAAAAAAGGCGCCAGGACACGACAGTGTTACCAACCAGATAGTAAAAAACCTTCCGCCCTCAGCTATCGAACACGTCGCGAACTCTTCAACGAGATTACTCGTACATACGAGTTCCCAGCTTACTGGAAACACGCAGAAGTGGTCGCGATACACATACCAGGGAGAGATCCTTTATTTCCGCAGCGCTACAGGCCGATTAGCCTCTTGTCAACTCTCAGCAAGATCTATGAGCGCCTCCTGCTAATACCCATACGAGATTACATCACCAACGAGCGACTTCTGCCGGATTTCCAATTCGGATTCCGACAGGGGCACTCTGCCCCACAACAAATCATGAGACTGGTGGAAGCAGCCACAGAGGGCTTCAACCACAGAGGCTACTGCGGGATAGTGCTATTGATGTAGCCAAAACCTTCCACTCGGTATGGTATAAAAGGCTATTATACAAGTTATACACACAGGGGTTCCCCGGGAGCACCAAACGTGGTAGACGTGTCAGGGAAGAATCACTGTGGGGGTAAGACCTACCCATCTATCAAAGGGGGTGGAGTGGGGACGAAAATGTGGTGTAGCCACAACGCCAGAATACCCGTACTGGAGATATCCATTATTTGAGAATGAGAGCGCTTAGAGACTCGCAATAAACTGTACACGTAATTTAGAATATTAACGAAACTTTTTTTCACTGAAGACCCCACAAAATATGACAGAAAAATGTTTATCGCTTACTCCATTTTCGCTGTTCATGATGTAAAACTCCCACACGAAGCATGATGTTTTAATTTCTTACTTCTTTACTTTTAACTGCATTAGTGACTCATTTCGCAGACAGTATTCACGTAATACCACTAAATGTACCTACAAAATTGTATCATTGTACGACACATAGTTCAGGAGGTATGGTGTTATAAACACTGAGATGCGGGGAAATTGCCGCTTCATGTATGACGTTTAAATTTATCACTTCGTTGGTATTCATTCTACTCACAACACTTTTCGCCGAAAGTATCCATATCTGTCGCTGAATATACATACAAAATTATATTGTTGTACGATGCATAGTTAAAGAGATATGACGTCAAATACAGAGATGCGTCAAAAACTGCCGTATTATTCATGACATTTTATTACTTGTTTGCTACCGGCTCCATTGTCCGTCCCCGGTAGCTGAGTGATTGCCGGCACGGTAGCTCAGCCTGTTCGGTCGGAGAGCTGGTTGACCTCTGTAACAAAAAACTGAGTGAAAGGATACACAACGAACTTGAACGGATATTATGTGACGTCCGCAACGACCAAACACAACGATCAACAACGAACAACATGAAAAAAAATGAAAAAAAGTGGTCAGCTCGGCATAATGTCAATCCTAACGGCCCAGGTTCGATTCCCGGCTGGGTCGGAGATTTTCTCTACATGGGGGCTGGGCGTTGTGTTGCCCTAAACGTCATCATTTCATCTCCATCGACGCGTAAGTCGCCGCAGTGGCGTCAAGTCGAAAAACTTGCACCCGGCGAACGGTCTACCCGACGTGGGGCCCTACCCACCTGATATTTATTATTACTACCACCATTCACAGCACATTTCACAGGCTGTATCAACATATGCCACTGAATGTATTTAGAAAAATATGTCAGTGTACGACACATAGTCAAGGAGATATGACGTCGTAAAGACTGAAGTGCGTGAGAAACTGCCGCATCATGCATGACGTTTTAATTGGCTACTTCTTTGCTACTAACTCTATTCATAACAAATTTCGTAGACAGTAGGCACATATATCAGGGGATGTACCTGCAAAATTATATCATTGTACAGCACGTCGTTCAGGTGATAAAACAGCATAAACGTTGTGCTGCGTGAAAATGAAACTGCCGGGTAAACTTCGCTGAACATACAAGTGAAATATGTGTGCAAATAAGCGTGAAATTTGTTAAATATATGTGAAATATATTTGACATGAGCGTATGCGGGTAGATACACGGATAAAAAGCTCATTCTAAATTCCTGAAACGATTTCAGTCAAATTTGGTACACATTTGTTAAAGTGGGAAGAAATGCTGTAGGGAAAGAACCAGAAGTCTCGTATTGGGGTGAGTGTGATAATGTGGAGAGAGAAAGGAGGTTGAGGAGATGGAGAGACAGCAAGGGGGAAGGAGGAGATAGGCACAGATAGGAGGAGGAGGAGGAGATAGACAGAGATAGGGGAGGGGGAAATGGACAGAGAGAGGGAGGAGGAGAAGATGGACAGAAACAGAGGGAGGAAGAGATAGGCAGAAAGTTGGAGGAGGAGAAGATGAAGAGACAGAAGAGAGGAGGAAATGGGCAGAGAAAGGGAAGAGGGGGAGATGGATAGAGAGAGGGGAGAGGAGGAGCTGGACGTAGAAAGGAAAGAGGAGGAGGCGAACAGGGAGAGTCGGGTGGAGGACAGAAGACCGGAATAAGTACATGCCCGGGCAATGCCGGTTACTCAGCTAGTTTAGTTATAAATGCTAGTGTACGGCTCCTACACGCACACAATATCAGTCACGAGCTCTTCCCACGCCTTACGGGCCTCAGCCGTGACAAATGCACTTCTTATAGAGTTTAACTGCGTGAAACTCATAGTCAAGGGTCTCGCATATCTGCGAAGCACTTAAGGGACGGAAACTTAGCATCAAAATTTATGTGACCAGAGGCCTTTGTAAAATCTTTGTAAACGCCTGCCTCAGTAAAATACCAAAGTTCTCTACTGCTGTCGGTATATTATTGTATTTTAGAAAAATTCTATCTACCTGTTCCGCAACTGGAAAAGTTATCAAATTTCCCATACTGCGTGTCACACAAGTGGTGAAAAGTAGAGCAGTTTGCAGACGATTTATGACCACAAGTCTCTTTAGTACAGCATTTCTCTCTTTATGCACTGCACTCCATTTTGGTCGAGAGAAGACTCACTTTGCCTGCTTAATGTTACATCGACTGATGTTCCAACTTTATACAGGTGTCAGTTTTCTGCACATATTTTTCCATGAATTAACCTCCAAGATCATTTTTCTTAACTTCACGAATCTAACCGACGTCATCCTCTACCGACTTTCATGTTTCTTTTGGTACCACTCCTGTAAGTGCCCGGCAAGAAATATTTTCTTTATTACGATCCAGAATTTTTGCACCAATATGTCCTTCCCGCTTACAAAATTGGACTGGTTTAACATGACTAGCCGTCCTAGAGGAACCATAGTAATTCCCTACTGGTGTATATTGGGAAGTCCGATTTAATGATTCAGGACTGATATGATTTTGGTTGCCATTTAACTCTTGAGAATATCGTACCTCAGAGCTGTTGTGCTCACTGCCTATTAACACAGGTACTGTTTGTCAGATTCATCAGTTTTTGATGTCAGTTGGCACTGTAAAATACCTCCACGAAAAATTTTTCTTTTCATTTCTCTTCCCACATCTCGGTCAGTTATATTACTGCTCGCCATGCATAGTCAGCATAATCAAAATGATAAGTGTTTATTAAGTCACCCGTTTGCATTAAATGACTGTTGTGATTGTCATCCTTTGGACGTGTATGTGGGCATATATGCATGTGCAGAGTCAACTGCCTGCGCCATTCTGCAGCCCGTCGCCAATTTCTGGCTCTTATTGACGTATTTTTTCTTTCGAGCATACTAAGCTTTGTGCGCTGATAATATTAAGATTCTCACTCACTGCGTTAGGAACAGCATTCGCTTTTATTGTATTCGTGAAGCCATGACTCTATCTAACAGCATTTGATACATTAAGCGCCGGCCGGTGTGGCCGTGCGGTTCTAGGCGCTTCAGTCTGGAACCGCGTGACCGCTACGGTCGTAGCTTCGAATCCTGCCTCGGGCATGGATGTGTGTGATGTCCTTAGCTTAGTTAGGTTTAAGTAGTTCTAAGTTCTAGGGGACTGGTGCTAAGTCCCATAGTGCTCATAGCCATTTGAACCGTATATTAAGCAGTTCAGCCCTGGTCTGTCGCAATTCTTCTTCTATAGTGTGCACGCGATGCTGATGGCTTTTTCAACTTTATTCGAAGACTCTTTCTTCTGATACCTTTCAGAGCCGCAGTGAGAGTGCGTTTGGATTCTTGTGCTGGATTTAGCGGAATGACCCAAAATGCTGCACTTAAAACATCGTTACACAGCAACGAAGTATTTTACATGAAAAGCACGCAATTGTACATAGATTCTATCCTATCTCTATAGGAATTTGTAAGTCGTGGGCTCACCTCAAGGACATGGTTTACGACCTGCTTAGCTTTCGTCCTGATCTGAAACGCAGTTTTTTTCCGTCATGATATACTGTTTAAATATAACATCTAATCGACTGTGTCCGATAATTTCATTTAACAGATCCTCTTTAGGCAGATCCTTAGAACCAGAAGTGTCCTCTTCTGAGAGTTTCACATTTCATGTTTGGAATTTTGTTTAGTTTCTCCACCAACTTCTTCTGATCCTCTTGTGACTGACTATCTCCATTAAGTCCACGTTGCTGGTTGTTCTACCTGCTCTGATTCTGTCACGTTTTGGATTGTTTGTAAAGGTGACTTTCTCCTTGACTGCCTTACCTCATGATTGTCATTTGAGCAGTTAAAGATCGTATTTCCAAGTTTGTTACCAGATCTGTCTCCAGTCGTGCACATAAGGGACATCCTCGGACGACAACCCCAGCGTCATCCACAACCAGCATTAGCCGTCCCTTTAGTGACCAACCAAGTGCAACAGGCGTAGAACTCCATCCTACAAACTGACATCCGGCACTTGTACAGTACAATGAATACGCGTTTGTATGCTTGCATTGAACTTTCAAGCGGTTACACCAGTTATTAATGTATCAGTATTTCACGTGTCCAATGGCTTATCTAACGTTGATCTCGCAATGTTAATCACTTAAATGTGTTAACTAGACAAATGTGTTCCCGTAATTTCATTGCTCTGCATGAAGTATTTTTTAGTGCTACGATTTTTTCCGTCAGGTAGCTCCTCAGATCCGTTGTGATCGCTGCTTATTAGCATAGATTCTGTTGCTCAGTTTCCTCAATTCTTCATGTTAGGTGGCATCGTAGAATGACCCAACAAAAATCTTTTTATTTCCAGTTTTTTTTTTCCTACAACTCTGTCAGGTTATCGCTTACCATCCTATCTACATAGTCAGCATAATCAAATTAATAAGAGTCTATTAATTTCTGTCAAGTCATTGGTCAGTAGTAAATTACTGGTGTGAGTGTCACTCGCTGGATGCAAAAGTGAGCGTATATGCATGTAGAGTCTGAACTGCCTGTGCCATTCTATATCCCATCGCCAATTTCTGGATGTTATTGATGGAGATTTTCTTTTGACCTTACTACACATTGTGAGCTGAAACTTAAGGAGCTTGCTCATTGTGTTAGGTACATCTTTTGCTTTTATTGTATCAGTGAAACCATCCATAATCGGTTCTGTCAATGACGCTTTCTAACAGCAGTTGATATGTTGCACAGGCCACCCCTGGTTTGCCGCAATCCTTCTTCCTTAGTGTGGACGGGATGGAAATGGATTTTTCGCCTTTCTTTGGACAATCCTTCTGAGGTTCGTCAGAGCCACAGTGAGAGCACGTTTGATTTCTTGCGCAAGATTTAGATCGTTGTTCAGTCACGAATTATGTTACACGAAGAGCTCGGAATTGTACTTAACAGGATATTTCTATGTCGTGTTTTCTCTGCCTCGTTATGACTGGGTGTTGTGTGATGTCCTTAGGTTAGTTAGGTTTAAGTAGTTCTAAGTTCTAGGGGACTGATGACCATAGATGTTAAGTCCCATAGTGCTCAGAGCCATTTGAACCATTTTCTCTATGTCGTGGGCTCGCTTCAGGGACATGATTTACAACCTGATCAGATTTCTACTCTGTTCTGAAACACAGTTTTATTTGAGTTATGAACTCCTGTTTAGACGTAATCTCTGATAGAATGATTTCAAAGCTTTCATCTAACAGATCCTCGTCGTTCAGATCCTTAGCCACATCATGAAGTATGACCAGCCTTCATCTCTTCCTAAGTAGTTCATATCTCATGCTGGGAATTTGATTTACTCTTTCAATCAACTGCTTTTTATCCTATGGTGACTCTGTCTTCATTACTACCACGTTTCTGCTCATTCAGACCGCTCTGATTCTATCACGCTTTGGACTGATCGTAGAGGTAACTTTCTCCTTGATTGAATTCGTATCAAGATTGTCATTTGAGCGGATAAAGATCGTGTTTGCCAGTTTGGCTTTGTTATTTGTGATTTTTGTTGCTGCTACCTCGTTTTTGGAGATTTTACCATTACCGGCAGCAGTTGCCGCATATGTGAGGAGAGGGTTCTTCAGATTCTCGAGCAGTGTACTGTTCTCAGACTGTAGCTGCTCAGTGCACCGTAGTTGAGTTGGAGCACGTGGCTTACTTGCTCAGTTCACTTCACAGTCTAGCATTTTCGGTCTGGAGTGCCTCCAGTTGCCCTGTGGCCTTCGCCTGTTAGAGCCCTCTTAGATCATTTGCTTTTTAGATCCAGCGCGACATTCTGTGACGCTCACTTTGGCTTCGTGTATTCGTTCAGCACATACTGCATTATATCATCAAAATAATCTTCCACTCTGTTGGCTTCAGTGAAGGTTTGCGCTGTTTCATTGTCAGAGAGGGCAGATAATTCTGGCTTATTAGGAATGTGAAACAGTGGATTCATGGAATTAGAAATGAGTATCCCGACCTTTATCTGCTGCGCGATTTTGTAGCACATCCTAAGTTCGAACATTATGACATTCCTGGGAGAACAGAAACTTCTCTTAAACAACCTGTAAGGGATTCAGGAGAAAAACGAGTAGCACGAAACACGAATTCGCTTCTTTCACACACCGTATGTTGCAGTAAGTAGATACAGGTGCATGGATAAATTCCGTCTACCCAGACTTCCAAAAGGCGTTTCATTCTGCACCAAATAGTTGACTGATTATTAAGATACGATCATACGGAAAGTCTTAAAATATATAACGGGCTCGATGAATTTTGGCTAATAAAATCGAGTACGCTATATCGAGCACTGAATGATCAACACAAGTGAAAAAAAAAATGATTAGTGCTCCCGAAAGAAGAATAATAGCACACCTGACTTTGTCAGTATACATAAATAATTTATGACTTTTGACTGGCAGCATTCTTGGATTATTCGCTGATGCTGTTGCTGTCTGCAGAAGACAATCGTCACTATACAACTGTAAGGTAATCCAGTACGACTTAGGCAAAATTTCCATTTTGTGTCAAGAATGGCAGTTTTCTTTAAACGTGGACAACTGCAACAAATGTTTATAACAAACAAAAAGAACACGAAGGTAGTGGATTTCAATAGGAGTATTGAATGTCTTGAGCCTAAGGCAATATTTGAGAGTAACAACAGAAAACAATACGAAGAGGGCCCAAGTATATGAAATCAGGGGCACGACAAGCGAATGAAAGACCTATTTGCTAGGAGAATTCGCGGAAAGCCGGTCGCGGTGGCCGTGCGGTTCTAGGCGCTGCAGTGCGGAACAACGGGACTGCTACGGTCGCAGGTTCGAATCCTGCCTCGGGCATGGATGTGTGTGATGTCCTTAGGTTAGTTAGGTTTAAGTAGTTGTAAGTTCTAGGGGACTGATGACCTAAGATGTTAAGTCCAATAGTTCAAATGGTTCAAATGGCTCTGAGCACTATGGGACTTAACATCTGTGGTCATCAGTCCCCTAGAACTTAGAACTACTTAAACCTAACTAACCTAAGGACATCACACACATCCACGCCCGAGGCAGGATTCGAACCTGCGACCGTAGCAGTCGCGCGGTTCCGGACTGAGCGCCTAGAGCCGCTAGACCACCGCGGCCGGCAAGTCCAATAGTGCTGAGAGCCATTTGAACCAAGCCAATTCGCGGAAAATCCCCCGTTCACAACATATCACCGCCCGCTCACAGCCGATCGAATGCACACTGTTGTTTACAGTTGTTAGTTCAATCTGCCTCTGTTGTTACTACACTGTTGTCGCTTGCACGCCAGGGATAAAATCAGTCTCAGATGTTTTTGGATACACGGTGTGTGTAGACGTAAACAGAGTTCTTTCAAGGAACCTCTGGCAATGACAGCGGATTGTGCTCTAATTGATTTCAAGCCGAGGTTGTTAGTAGTACCATAAAAAACAGGAGCCAGTGGATAACGATTAGAACACTGTCACTTCGATACAAGAACTCATTTTTTCTGTGCTGTATGATCCGGCAAATATAACATATCCTGACAATCCTATGTAAGCACCACAGAACCAGTAATCGATTACCATTCACTAACTGTGATTTTGCTTCTTGAAGCTGAAAGCTTAGAAGGAAAGAAGAAAGGTGATATTACGCCTTATTGTCGATTTTGAGCTAATTAGAGACGGAACACAGCCCAACACGGGATGGTAGGACAAGGACTTGAACCACAGTCTTCCTGAACGTGACTACAGTGCCTTAATCACAACACCATCTCTCTCTGCAGGAAAAAATTAGAAAATTACTTAATAATGTTGCAGAGCAAGATGATTATAAGCAAGTATCGTGTGAAGTTTTTAAATACTTTATTCCTCCTCAGGCTTACGAGCGAGATGGCGCAGTGGTTAGCGAACTGGACTCGTATGCGGGAGAACGACGGTTCAAACCCGCTTCCGGCCATCCAGATTTAGGTTTTCCGTGATTTCCCTAAATCGCTCTACGCAAATCCAGAATGTTTCCTTTGAAAGGGCACAGCCGATTTCCTTCGCCACCTTTGACGCCATCCGAGCATGAGCTCCGTCTCTAATGACCTCAATGTCGACACGACGTTAAATCCTATCTTCCTTCCTTCTTCAATCTTCCTTAGGCTAAATCCCCGTAAAATAATCTTGAAGTTCGCCGCATCGCTTATCTTTCAGCTAAATACGCACATCAAAAAAGTTTTGTATCACCACTGTTCCGAGAGTTAAGGAAGCTGTACAGAAAATTGGAACATAGATCACCATAAGCATCATTTTACCCCTATTCATTGTTCATGAAAACCACACATTGAATGTTGTAGCACCATACAGTGAGATCTTCAGTGGTGGTGGTCCAGATTGCTGTACAAACCGGTACCTCTAATACCCAGTAGAACGTCCTGTTCCACCTCAGCACAAACTCGTTACTGTTTCTGGTCCAGACCAGCTTTCTTCCTTGCTTTTCTACACCCATCTCCCGACTCTGGGATTTCAAGAACACATGTATTTTAGCATGGTTTGGCATAATATTATACAGTTTTCGGGGTACTTCTCGATGTCAAGCACACAGCAGTGTCCTACTGATCGCTCATGCAACATAATTCCGAAGATATAGACTGGAAATTAGTCCTCTACAAACCCGAAACTTTAGCGAGGTGGAGCGTGCTCTACACAACTGAGTGACTAGAAACTTATCCTGTCTGCGAAGACCTTTACGGGAGAACTCGAAATAAACAAAGGGAAATGATATTTCCACTCGCGAACACCGATGTCGGTGATATAACAGATTCCAAATCATCCCTATAATTTACAAAGTCAACTAAGCTTTTTCTCATGTCTAGAGAACCCACAAATGTGTCTTTCATCTGCTAGATGCACACACTACAATCGATGTTCTCTCAACTAAATAAAGACGCGAAACATGCAGAAGCAGTCAACGGAACAATTTACATGGTTGAGAATAACAGTCCAGCGCAAACACACCTCCATATTCTATATTCTCAAATTTCCACGCGATCACGATAGCTAACCAACACATACAAGTATTAGTTCGCTGTTTGGCCGTCTAGAGGATGACACAGATAACTCAGCTACATTCCTCCATTCCAACAGGCCTTTCCATTGGGACGGCTCCTGCCGTTAACGGGAAATGTGAATCGTGCCCACCACAGACCACGCATACACAAAATCGTCCTACGAAATCGGTCAAATATATATTTGATCGCTATAAATGGTTCAAATGGCTCTGAGCACTATGGGACTTAACAGCTGTGGTCATCAGTCCCCTAGAACTTAGAACTACTTAAACCTAACTAACCTAAGGACAACACACACATCCATGCCCGAGGCAGGATTCGAACCTGCGACCGTAGCACTCGCGCGGTTCCGGACTGCGCGCCTAGAACCGCGAGACCACCGCGGCCGGCTGATCGCTATACTCACAACTAAGTGTTACCATTCCAGTCTCAATTGAACGACATTGTACAATGAGCGAAGAATCGGAAATACACCCTGCTGACAGCTGTGGGTCTGGAAATAGAAATATCAGCACCATTCTTATGACTTGACATACTCTTCCCTTATCTATCACAGTACTCCACGTCAAATCCATACCTTCCTTAAGAATGGACATAGTCATTTCCTATGCACATGTCAGAACACAAACACATAATTTATAAGCCAGATGCTCAAGGCGAACCGATCCCGCACGCCCTGCTGCTAAGTATAATACTTCGCCAATAAATTGTTGCAGACGATACTGAGAGAAAATCAGCGATGGGTGAACATGTGTCGTACGTTTTTCTTGTGAATGGCACCACTGTGTCTTAGAAAGAGAAGCGTAATAATCTTACAAACTGCCAGATGTTAAAAAACCTGATAGCGGCAGCTACTGTATGCTACTGTCACAAGCGGTCTTGGTTCTACAGGTGCACACAAGTATCCATGTTGAAAGCTATACTGGCTTTTTTCTAGTTACTCAGTGGTCTAGATCACGCTCCACCACGCTTAAATTTTGGGTTTGTAGAGAAATAATTTCCAGCCTATATTTTCGGAATCATGTTGCGCAAGTGATCAGTAGGATACTGCTGTGTGCTTGACGTCGAGAAGTACCGCGACAGTGGTATAATATTACGGCAAACCGTGAGAAAACACAGGTGTTCTTACAATCCCAGAGTCTGGAGAGGGGTGTAGAAAAGCAAGCAGGTCCGGACCAGAAACAGTAACGCGTTTGTGCCGAGTTGCAACGAGCCTGAATTTGTAGAGTGACTTCGGTCTGCTGAGGGCGCTCTGGCCACCTGTCGAGAGTGGATGACCGCTGGCCTTGCTGGGAAATATCTAGTGCTGCAAGGGGTATATAGGGTGCTCTCTGTCTTGGTGGTATATGTATGAATGATGTAAGAGGGCTGATTTTGTAAGGCCTAGGATACAAATTGTATGTTTACTACATTGACACAGTAGGAGGTGATATATTGCTAGGTGGGAGATTGGATTCACTCTCTAATATTCAAGCTCCTGACCTCAGTGGGAGAGCAGTGTAATTGAGTATGAGTATTTCCGTATTTGACGGTATGTAGGCCACTTTGCAAGGTTTAGTTGTCAGTGCACTATGGCGATCAGTGTAAAATATCTTTTTGCCGCTGAAAGTCTCGTCTGCAGAAAGAACAAAAAAAGGCAGACAGTACTTCCACGCCGGTGGCATCAGTAATTGAGCAGGTAAATTCGATAAGAATCAGTCATAATACCCCATTCATTCACAAGCCATTTTTTGTGCTAGGATATAGGAGTCTCTACATATTGGTGAGATCGTTTGTGTACGTTGAAAGCAGGAAGGGGAACCCATGATGGATGGGGTGCCACGTTAGGACCACGAGGAATAATGAATTCGCATTTTCCTTGCTGTTCTATCGAAAGTGATGACGATTACAATACAACAACACGAGTCGATGATGTCTTTCCAAAGTATTACGTCCATGGGTGCGGTATTCATTATCACACATAGTGCTGGACACCTGCCCTTCTTAGGGGAGCCGGAGGTGCCTATGCTGCCCATGTCAAAATCACTAAGTTTGAGGAACATTTATGAATATACCACCAAATAGAAAAATTTGAAATTTTTTTACATATAGAGTGGTTTAGTATTGCAGTTATGACAGAGGGATTTTGGAGTATCTTTTCTAGTTTCCTTCCAATTATTTTTTTTATTAATGACCCAAATTTTTTTTACAAATAATTGCTTTATAATTAAACTGAAATAAAACTACTGAACATATTGCCAAATGGCTGTGTTACAATGTAAGTTTGACCACTAGGAGTGTTGTATAAAGATTTCATCTCTCTAGCTTGAGTGGATTTTGAGAAAATGTTCCTTATATTCGAAAAATTCTAATTTACGGGAAATGGCTGTCAAAGTTTCTCAATACATTCCTGCACTATAGGATGGATTATCAGGGTCTTCTTCTTCATCCTCCAAAAGCTTCCTCTTCTGTCTTCTTTTCTGGCCTGTTGTTCCATCATACTTCATATGCATTTCTCTTCCTTCTGCTCCTCTTATCCTTTCTCTGTCAATATTTCTTAGTGCATACAGTGTTCACACCAGCTGTAAATCCTAATGCCTTCAGAACTTCACACTTCACACTGTTCCCTTGGTTGTAGGTTGCTATTGCATCATAAATGCCAAAGTGCAGTGTTTTTATGCTTACAAACACCCTTTTAGGAATCACTTTCCAAATCAAATTGTTTACGCTCTCATTAGGATTCTGCGTCTTTCTGTGTAGACATTTGTGTAACAATTCTGGCTGTGCTAAGTCATGAAAAATTGGTTTTATTGCATTTATCACAGCTGCTAGCAAACCATGTTTGTGATCACAGTCCTTTTTTGCATTATTCTTGCACCAGGAATCTTTTGGGCATAGGCTGTGTTGAGGGTATTCATTGGAAGAGGCAGTATGAAGGAACAATGCCCACACTGCTTTTCGCATGTCACTAACATTACTAGTATTTTGCCTTATAGCATACCCATAGTATCTCTGTAGACGTTCAATCACCTCATCAGTAAGCCTTCCTCCTATTGTCTTTCCGTGACTGAGCTTACTTGAACCCAAAGTTTGTTTGAGCCTTCGAAGCCGTGCACCCATACGCTTTTGCACATGCCCAATGCATTCCAACTTTTCAACTACAAATTCATTTCCATATGGTTTCAGTTCCTCTATAGTCTTGAAACCTTTGGAGTCACCATCCCCAAGGTAGTATTTGCTAGAAGATTTCACAGGGAGATGGCTGGCCATGTGTTGCTTAGCAGAAGAACGCACTGTTTCAGTCATTTTAGTATCGCAACTTCGTATTAGTGTTAATTTTCTTTTCCCTACGTTCTTCCTCTTCTTATATACACGGTTACTAAAACGTGGCATCGTATCCAGAACAACGCTTTACACAAGAAGTATAATACTACCAACAACAGGCGCAACACTGAACTAATTCGAAATGGTAAACAGCAAAGAGACGATGTTCCGCGCTCTTAGCGCTTCATTTGTCACATAAAACAATGTAGCCAACCCTTGCACACTCGCTGTATGCGTAACATAAGGCGCTGTATGCGTAACAGGCCGAGAAAATCCCAAGCAGTTCGCCAGGAAGTCACGAGAGGGTGTTGGATGCATTCAGCGGCCGCCCATTTCCTCTGCAGTCGTGGGGGAAACTGGTAATAACCCCACTTCTAGGGTGAGTAGAACAATAATTAAAAGTTTACATTAAAGAGGAATGTTCCAATTAATTTTCGGTCGCAAAAAAAAAAAAATCGTAATTTTTTGGATTTGACCACCTCCGGCTCCCCTTAACACTTGTTTGAGAGAACCTTGGCAGGATGCAGCACCTTCCAGAAGCGCTGATTGTAAGACTTTGTCAGATAATTTCCGAAGACTGAGTAGCCGGTGTGAGTGTAGCCATACCATAATTTTTTTCGGGCGCTGTACAGATATAAAAGATAACTGCACTGTTTGTGTGAAATGTTTATATACTGCAGTGTAAAGTTGCTGTGGCTTATGTTGTGGCATGACCAGAGAAGATGAGTGTGTGTCCTATCGTGAAGGATGTATAGATTCAGCACATCGATAACCGTGAGGGTATGAGAAAGATTTTTTACGTGGAAAATTATGTGCGCTATAGATACTGAGATTCGTTCCAGAACCACAGCCTTCAAGAGGAGACATTACCTGTACATCGATTCGTGTCAGATTGTAGCAGCAATCGTAATATTTAATTGTAATTACTCTGGTAAATATGTTCCTGGCTTCCAATATTCTTGAGAGTCTTGTGTGAATTTGATGATCTGCAAACAACTTTTGTGGGGTTTAACTGTCACTGCAATTTAGCAATCTGTGCAAAATAATTTAAGTCTCATCTGCAGAAAACAATGGCGAACTGTTCTCCCACACTGGCAGCAGCAGCAGTTTGATGGGTAAATTCAGTGACGAATGGCTGTCCCTTTAGGATCGCTAGGAACAATGCACCCTGTGCTATTCTGGGAAGCATTGGATCATCTCTCTCGGCGCTGGACCTGCACTGCAGCTATGAGCCATCACGCCAGCAACAGTAAACACAGATGCACCTGGTCCAGAGGATAACTTGGCGCTTATTTAGATAGACAAGTGACATCAGTATAGCACTAGAAGGACTTTCACATGCTGTTGGCAGCGGAGTGAGAGTAATGGCTCTCGCTGGCTTGCGTCCGGCAGTGGTTCGTGGTGGTGCCCATGTGCTCTGCAAATAGGTCTTCACTCCCACCCGGTCACGTCAGGAACGGTGCCTAGGTGAACACATATTTCGAGAGGAATTTCTCATGTACCACATATGAAAGGGATTTCGCCACCTCATGCTTGCGGGACCCAAACGCGCACCTGCGCGTCACTTTGCAGGGGCTGCCGGTGCATCCCGACTTCTGGGAGCATGTGCGGTAGTGTCCTGTGCTGTCCAGTGGACTGGGGGTGGCGGGCGGTGCCTGCGGTCGTTGTTTGCGTGTCTGTTGCGTTATTTTGCGAGCAGATCTGTAGGCTGTGCTATGCGTTATTTAGACAATTCACGAGTAGTAAGCGTGTCTGCTGAGAGTTTTACATGTTTTACTTCGGTAATTTACGAGTTGTCTATGTGTCTCTACATCGTTGTAGTGAATTATTTATGAGTTGCAGGTCTGTAGACTGTGTATTGTGACCCCAATCATGGAAATGTGTTTTGTATCAGTGTAATATATAAACTATGTGAAATCCGTCCCTAAATAAATTGCTCGAAAATAAAAAAGTACACTCCTTGCTCTCTCCAGCAGCCCAGTGGAGGCTGAGTCATTTTCCCCTCCAGACAGCCATCTTGGATTATGTCATGGAACAGACGACAGTGCCCTCTCGTGGCAGTACTGTGTACTGTGTCAGTCGGACTCTGGACCCCATGGCGACCACACTTGATGGTGGTACTGCCTCTAATTTTTTAAATAAATAATGCATGCAAAATAAAGACTTACGTCCAGCACAGTTTGAGTCCTCTTCCCACCATTTCCTAGGAGGAGGTGGTGGTCGGATGACTGAAGTTAGTGGAGGTAGCTCACGTGACCCATTTTCCCACCAAAATCTGCCATCTTGGATGACATCAAGGCCGCCATCTTGGATGACATCATGTGCTGTTGACAAGTTTACAGACTGCCATCTTGGATGACGAAATTAGCACCATCTTGGATTCATCTGGCAACAATGGAGAGTGGGGCCACACTGCCCTTGTCCCACTACGCAAGGGTACTCAACGGTACCTGTTTCGTGTGTATATCATACATGGCGAGTCAGATTAGTGTGACCCTCACCTAGCTTCGATGTCATAATGCAATAACCACTGACAGACGGTAGGTGGCAGCACTAGAAGTGAAGGGTATATAAAGCATGTGGGGGGACACAGGGAACAGTGCACATGTTGTCATAATTCGGAAACGGAACCATTTACCTGTATTCCAAAAGGGAATGATCATTGGCTTTGAGGTCAAGTGTGGAAGCATATCCGAAATGGTAAAGTTTGTAAACAGTTCGCATGCCACTGTGGTTAAAGTATACTGTGCATGGCAAAATGACTCTGTCCAAAATCGGCGCCAAGACAACTGTAGTGCACCATGGGGTATAGATGATGGGGTGAACGACGTTGGCACAGATGCATGTGGATGAACAGCCGTCCAACTGTTAAGTAACTGGCCGCCAGATGAATCAACGGGCTATGAACAGTGTCTCCTCAGCAACCATTCAGCGAACGTTCCTGCGTATTGACCTCTGCAGCTGGCATCTGATTCATGCACTCAAACTGACTGCTGTCCATCGTCTATAAAGGCTGGAATTTTCACGCCAATACCGAAAATGTACGTCCACTCAGTAGTGAGAGGTGGCCATTTCAGATCAATCACATTTTATGCTCCATCGGACAGATGGCAGCTGGAGTGTGCGACGTGAAACCTCAGAAAGTAAAGGCTCCGCAACAGTCGATGGAAGAGTCCAAGACAAAGGAGGGGGCATTGCGGTATGGGGAATGTTTTCGTTGCATTCCATGGGTAATCTCGTCATTCTGGAAACCACAATAGATCAACAAAGGTGTGAATTTATCCTTGGGGACAATGTCCACCCCTGCATGCACTTTGGTTTCCGCAGCACAATGGCGTCTACCAGGAGGACAATACAACATGTCACAGAGATGGCAGTGTATGTACACGGCTCGAAGAGCATCAGCAGCAGCGATTAAATATTCGAATGACGTCACTCTGAGGTACACAAAATCGGTGGGAAAGTTTCTTGTGCTGACGATCTTCTTGCTGTAAAGTGAATATGTGTGCTGGGACTGAGCTTGGAATGATCCTTCGAGGCATACTGACAGACTGAGCGGTGTAGCAACCCGGACAGCCCCCTTCAAGATTGGGAACACAGAGCTCTCTACCAATCTGAACTGAGAATGGAGGCAGCTGTACTTTTACGTTCATTGCACAGAGTGCTGTAAGCAGCAATTTGCTGCTGGGAAAGAGGTATTCCATCAACGAAACACAAGCTGTATGTATCTTAACGGTGTTGTAAAACAGTACTTTATTATTATATACGACGGTAGTATCTGTTCCCGAAAGAACAGTTACTTTATTATTCCATAATTCTGACACATATTGACATTAACGTCCTAGGCCTATAATTATGCACGTCTATAGGATGGAAGTACTAGAAATGGAAGTACTAGAAATAACCTTGTCCTTTTCCAATTGCTTTGAAGGCCTCGCTGCGACGGCGACTTACGATAAGCTCCTATTCGATGTGGCGGGGGGCGGAGGCAAGTTATTTCATATCTGTATACAATCGTACAGGTGTCCTTTACGTCCATTTCCTCTGATGAATAATTTTGTTTGACTTTATATTCAGCTTTCACTTAACACAGTATCAGTCATTTCGGAGTTTGTGCTGCAATTGAAAGAAAGAACATTCTCAGTAGAACTCCTTCGGAAGACGAAACTCAATATTTAATTTTTCTAATGTCTTCCTACGTTGCGATGCCAGTGTAATCAGAGCGCAAATGAGTACACACTAGTGATCCATTTGCTGATTTCACATAGGACCAACTACTCAAATCCTCAGGCTAAAGTGTAGGTCTCCCTCTATCCCTTTATATGTGGCTAAGTGCGTCAGTTCTTAGGTGATATGCAGGCAAGGATATACCAACTCTAATACTATCATGACTAGTATATCTCTATTGTGTCTTTAAATGGATCGTTGGTTTCTTGGCAGCTTTACTTGTTGTAAAGTTGTTTGCTGATGATGATGTGGTCTACAGTAAAGTGTCGAAGTTGAGATATTGTAAGAAGATACAAGACGACTTAGGAAAAATTTCCAGTTCGTGTGATGAATAGCAGTTAGCCCCAATTGTGGAAAAATGTAAGTTAATGCCGATGAGTAGGAAGATCAAACCTGTAATGTTCTAGTACAGTATTACTAGTGTCCTTTTGGACACAGTCAAGTTGTTTAAATATTTGGGCATAACGCTGCAAAGCCATATGAGGTGAAACGAGCGTGTGAGAATTGTGTGAATGATCGACTTTGGTTTACTGGGAGGATTTCAGGAAAGAGTGGTTTATCTGTAAAGGAGACAGCATGTAGGACGCTAATGCGACGTATTCTGAGTGCTGCTCGAGTGTTTTGCATCTGTTCCATCTGGGATTGAAGGAACACATCGAAGCAGTTCAGATACGGGTTGTTAGATTTGTTACCGGTAGCTTCAAACAACACGTAAGTGTTACGGGGATGCTTTGGGAACTCAAATGGGGATCCCTGGAGGGAAGGCGACGTTCTTTTCGAGAAATACTATTGAGAAAATTTAGAAAACCGACGTTTGAAGCTGACTGCCGAACGATTCTACTGACTCCAACTTACATTGCGCTGAAGGATCACGAAGATAAGATACGAGAAATTAGGGTTCATACGGAGGCATATAGATAGTAATTTTTCCTTCGCTCTATTTGCGAGTGGAACAGAAAAGGAAACGACAAGTAGTGGTACAGAGCACCCTCCGCCACGCATCGTACGGTGACTTGAGGAGTGTGGTGTCACCGCCAGACACCACACTTGCTAGGTGGTAGCTTAAATCGGCCGCGGTACATTTAGTACATGTCGGACCCGCGTGTCGCCACTGTGTGATCGCAGACCGAGCGCCACCACAAGGCAGGTCTCGAGATACGGAATAGCACTCGCCCCAGTTGTACGGACGACATTGCTAGCGACTACACGGACGAAGCATCGCTCATTAGCTGAGCAGATAGTTAGAATGCATCGCTCATTAGCTGAGCAGATAGTTAGAATAGCCTTCAGCTAAGTCAATGGCTACGACCTAGCAAGGCGCCATTAGCCTTACATAGTTTGATAGTTATCGTATGAAATGTCTCATCAAGAATGTTGTAAACCAATGACAGATTAAAAGTTAAGTATAATAGCAGCTACGTACTTTTCTTGCTACCATTCATTACGTATCCTGTTTCAGACCTCTATCTAGCCTACGTGAGATTACGCGTGTCTTTCGGCTACTTCAGTGTGGCGTAGCTGTCTTGTTACGCCACAACAGTTGGCGACGAGTCAACGGAAAGGGTCTTGTTCTTTCTAATTGCTTACATTTACTTGTATCATGGCTTCGCCAGATGTACTGTCCGAATTTTATCGCTTGCAGAATCAGCAGACGCAGGCGTTATTGGATGCCCTTGGACAGCTCGTCCAGGGTCAACGTGCACTGCAACACGATGCGGCCGCCTCCGCTTCACCGCTACCGCAGCCACAACATGCAGTTGCACCGCCGTCTCGCAAGTTTGACCCAACCCAAGAGACCTGGACGGAATGGTCATGCCAGTTTGGATTTCATCTCGCAGCCTACAGAATTCAAGGTAACGAGCGGCAGCCTCATTTATTGGCGTGTGTAGGGGTGCAAACGTACCGTGTGATAGTGAAATTGTTTCCCCGACGCGACGTAGCAACTCTGTCCTACGAAGAAATTTTGTCTGCTTTAGATACCTATTTCAAAGAAACGGTCAATGTCGTTGCAAAAAGGTATACTTTCTTTCGTACAAAACGTACGGCCGGTCAAACTAATCGGGAGTGGGTTGCAACATTGCAAGGCCTTACAAGTGATTGTGCTTTTGAGTGTGAATGTGGACTCCCTTATTCAGATACAATGGTACGTGATACAATAGCACAGAACGTTTCTGATGTTCGTATACGGGAGCAAATTTTGAAACTAGTTAATCCCTCCCTTCAGCAAGTGATAGACATATTGGATAGACAAGACACGCTTGACTTTGCACAGGACTCATTTGCAACTTCACCAGCCGTGTGTAACATTAACCGCCCCGTCGGGCGCACTGCGCGGCCCGGTAAACTGCCCTCGCACACGTCCACGCAGCTGCCACCACGCTCTAAACCAGGTGTGCCGCGCCAGCACACAAATGCAGTGAAATCATGCCCGCAGTGTGCTACTAGACATTCGCGTGACAATTGCCCGTCACGCCAAGCTATTTGCTTTTTCTGTCATAAGAAAGGACATGTTCAAAGTGTTTGCCAGAAAAAGCTCAGATCAGACACTCTTAATCATTCCAGGCCCTTTGCTTCGCGCCGGAATCGAACCAAGGACACTCAGGCTCGTTGACCTTCACCAATGGACATTCATGTAGTTAATTCCACTCCGTCCGGTGCCACTTTCTCTAACAGTGACTGTGTTTGTCCCACAAAAAGTGTGCGTCGACGTCGCCGGAAATCACGTCAATTAACAAGTGATTCTGTACCAGTGTCTGTTCACATTGCACGAGACGGTCGCCCTTGTCGTCAGCAGGACAATAAACTTTTTGTAGATTTGGATTTTAATGGCAAGGTCATACCATTCCAGCTCGATACCGGAGCTGCAGTTTCATTGCTCAATCACGACACGTACAAACAACTGGGCAAACCTCCGTTGCGTGCCGCAACTGTTAAGCTCACTACATATTCAGGACAGCAGATCCCTGTGTTAGGACAGTGCACTCTTCTTGCAACATACAAGGGACAAACAAAACTTGTGTCATTTTACGTACTTTGTTCTTCTACTGCAGTGAACTTGTTTGGTTTAGATTTATTCCAGTTGTTTAACTTGTCTATTGTAAATCAGGTCCTATCAGTGAATCAGACTGTGCCTTCAGAGAGTGTTTCTCGTCTGTGTGAAGAATTTGCAGACATTTTTGCACCGGGCCTTGGTTGCGCTAAGATCTATGAAGCACACTTGGAACTGAAAGTACACGCGCAACCGAAATTTTTCCGAGCGCGCAATGTTCCCCACGCATTGCGTGATGAGGTCGCAAGAACATTAAACGATTTAGAATCGCAAGGTGTGAGTGAATGTGCGCAATGCCTTTTCGATTTCAGCTCCGCTTCATCGCTTACGCCGTGCAGGTGTTCCGTTCGTCTGGACGACGGAATGCGAACGCGACTTTCGCCAGTTGAAATCGGCGTTGCTTTCAAATACTTGCCTAACGCCTTTCGATCCCCGGACACCCCTTTTGTTGATGGTAGATGCATCGGATTTCGGGATCGGTGCTGTGCTAGCGCACAAAGTTGGCTCGCATGATCGCCCTATTGCCTTTGCGTCAAAATTGCTCTCGTCTGCGCAAAGAAATTATTCACAGATCGAGAAAGAAGCTTTGGCTCTCGTGTTTGGTGTTACTAAGTTCCATGATTTCATGTATGGTCGTCACTTTCCCATCATCACAGACCACAAACCTTTGACGTCGCTTTTTCATCCGAACAAGCCTGTACCTCCGCGTACAGCGCAGAAATTCATTCGCTGGTCTATTTTCCTCTCGCAGTACCGCTACGATATCTTGTATCGGTCCACTGCTAAGCACGGAAACGCCGATGCGTTGTCCCGTTTGCCTGTTGCTGAGGATAAAGCATTCGATTCTTCCGAACTTGCTTGCATGTTCATTGATGCGCAAACCGATGCAGTGGTCGCATCGTTTCCGATTGATTTTCGTCGTATAGCTACAGCCACAGCTGCGGACCCGGTCCTTGCTACCGTTTTGCATTTTGTTGCTACGCAATGGCCTTTGTCAAAGTCTCGGATCGAGGATCCGTTGGTTCGCCGATTTTTTGCTCACAAGGAGAGACTTTTTGTTCGACGTGGTGTTTTGTTGTTGCGTTCTGATAATGATCAGTCCAGAGTCGTGGTCCCACGTTCGTTACAGTCCTCTGTTTTACGGCTTCTTCACCAAGGACATTGGGGTATAGTGCGAACGAAACAACTTGCTCGTCAGCACTGTACTTGGTTCGGAATCGATGCTGCGATTATGAATATGTGTTCTTCTTGCATGGCGTGTGCCGAACAACAATCCGCACCGCCGCGGAAAGTCTTTGCGTGGCCAACTGCCACTTCCCCTTGGCAACGCTTGCACATCGATTTTGCTGGTCCATTCTGGAATGCTCGATGGTTGGTTCTGGTAGATGCCTTCAGTAATTTTCCTTTTGTTGTCCGGATGTCTTCCACGACGTCCTCTGCCACCATCCAAGCATTGTCTGCTATCTTTTGCATTGAAGGTCTTCCGCAGACTATTGTTTCCGACAATGGCCCACAATTCATGTCCGCAGAATTTCAGTCATTCTGCCAGGCCAATGGTATTCAACATCTGACATCCGCGCCGTTTTCGTCTCCGTCTAACGGTGCCGCTGAACGATTGGTCCGGACTTTCAAGTCACAGATGTTGAAGTTGGAAGAGTCGCATTATCGGGAGGACGCGTTGTTGCTCTTTTTGTCATCGTATCGCCCTCAGCCCCGAGATGGTCGCTCGCCGGCTGAGTTGCTCCACACTCGTCCTCCTCGAACCTTGATGTCTTTGCTGCATCCGCAGCATCAGGTTCCTGTGCAGCGGCAGACTCCTGCTTTTGCTCCAGGCGACGTTGTATTTTATCGCAACTATCGAGGTTTACGGCGTTGGCTCGCAGGGCGCATTCTTCGCTGCCTCGACCGCGCGATGTATTTGGTTTTGGGGGCCTCTGGTGAGGTGCGTCGGCATCTCAATCAGCTGCGCCTCTGTCGTCGCCCGGGTTCTGCCGCTCCCCGTCTGCTTTCAGCGACGGTACCGTCCGGTCAGCGCCCTGGGGACCCATCTACTGGCTCGCCTCATCCCCAGGTGTTACCGACGATGCCTTCCATTTTGCCCCATGGCGACGCGCCGCCGCAGCCGCCGCCGCCGCCGCCGCCCGCATTCGACGCTTCGCTGCACCCGCCAAGCACCTCGCTGGGTCACGCGCCGCCGATCGCTTCCCGTGACCGGCCGTCCTCCGCCATGGACCTCTTGCCCGCTCCGGACCACATGACGTCTTCGCGCGTCGGGTACCCCGACGCTATGGAGGTCGACCCTTCGGCCCCTCCTGTCTCTTTACGGGCGCATACACCGCATGTTGACGTGCACCCTGGACTAGGTTTTCAGGCGTTTCCTAGCTCCCCTCGGACCGAATGGCCGGGTGCGAGTGGCACAGCCTCGCCTGTTGTTAGGCTCCCCAACTCATCGCATACGTCAACATGGGGTCCTCCCCACGGCGGGCGGAAGCCTTATAACACGACCGTTCGCCGATTTGCTGGGGAGGAATGTGGTGTCACCGCCAGACACCACACTTGCTAGGTGGTAGCTTAAATCGGCCGCGGTCCATTTAGTACATGTCGGACCCTCGTGTCGCCACTGTGTGATCGCAGACCGAGCGCCACCACAAGGCAGGTCTCGAGATACGGAATAGCACTCGCCCCAGTTGTACGGACGACATTGCTAGCGACTACACGGAGGAAGCATCGCTCATTAGCCGAGCAGATAGTTAGAATGCATCGCTCATTAGCTGAGCAGATAGTTAGAATAGCCTTCAGCTAAGTCAATGGCTACGACCTAGCAAGGCGCCATTAGCCTTACGTAGTTTGATAGTTATCGTATGAAATGTCTCATCAAGAACGTTGTAAACCAATGACGGATTAAAAGTTAAGTATAATAGCAGCTACGTACTTTTCTTGCTACCATTCATTACGTATCCTGTTTCAGACCTCTATCTAGCCTACGTGAGATTACGCGTGCTTTCGGCTACTTCAGTGTGGCGTAGCTGTCTTGTTACGCCACAACAAGGAGTATCTTTGTAGACGTAGATAAGGATGTACTTTATAAAGTAGTAAAGGCTTGTGTATTGAAAGAAAACGCTTATGCAAAATTAATAAAACGAAAGTAGGAGAAAATCGATTACTAACTATAGACGACACAAGTTATTTACGAAACTGAATAAAATTATTATATTCACTTATGTAATACACACGTTCCTAAAGCTATAAATCGTTCGTGGACATTGATAGGGGATGTGGCCACCCATTGCGTTCATGACGTCTTGACATTTACTGGGAATACTTTCAATGAGGTGTATGAATGTCTGTTGACGAATGGAGCCCATTTTTCCTTAACAGCCGAAACCAGAGAAGTTAGTGGTGTTGGACGTTGGAGTCTGATGTGAAGCCGACATTCTAAACTATCCAAACGGTGTTCTATTGGATTATAGTCGGTACCCTGGGAAGACCAGTCCATTTCAGGAACGGAGTTGTCCACAAACCATTGCCTCACAGTTGTTGTTGTTGTGGTCTTCAGTCCTGAGACTGGTTTGATGCAGTTCTCCATGCTACTCTATCCTGTGCAAGCTTCTTCATCTCCCAGTACCTACTGCAACCTACAGCCTTCTGAATCTGCTTGGTGTATTCATCTCTTGGTCACCCTCTACTGTTTTTACCCTCCGCGCTGCCCTCCAATACTACATTGGTGATCCCTTGATGCCTCAGAACAAGTCCTACCAACCGGTCCCTTCTCCTAGTCAAGTTGTGCCACAAACTTCTCTTCTCCCCAATCCTATTCAACACCTCCTCATTAGTTATGTGATCTACCCATCTAATCTTCAGCATTCTTCTGTAGCACCACATTTTGAAAGCTTCTATTCTCTTTTTTTCCAAACTAGTTATCGCCCATGTTTCACTTTCATACATGGCTGCACTCCATACAAATACTTTCAGAAACGACTTCCTGACACTTAAACCTATATTCGATGTTAACAAATTTCTCTTCTTCAGAAACGCTTTCCTTCCCATTGCCAGTCTACATTTTATATCCTCTCTACTTCGACCATCATCAGTTATTTTGCTCCCCTAATAGCAAAACTCCTTTACTACTTTAAGTGTCTCATTTCCTAATCTAATACCCTCAGCATCACCCGACTTAATTCGACTACATTCCATTATCCTCGTTTTGCTTTTATTGATGTTCATCTTATATCCTCCTTTCAAGACACTATCCATTCCGTTCAACCGCTCTTCCAAGTCCTTTGCTGTCTCTGACAGAATTACAATGTCATCGGCGAACCTCAAAGTTTTTATTTCTTCTCCATGGATTTTAATACCTACTCCCAATTTTTCTTTTGTTTCCTTCACTGCTTGATCAATACACAGATTGAATAACATCGGGGAGAGGCTACAACCCTCACAGATGCGACAGGATTTGTTGTCATGCTGATGCAATTATCGACTTCGAACTGTTCCCCGCTGTACTCAGTACACAATGTTGGAAAACGTGTTCATATGCTTTTGCATTTATCGTTTGTTTAACAGCAATAAGGAGACCACAACCAACACAACGCTAAGCCCCCCCCCCCATAACATAACAGCACCTCCTCCATACTTCACTGATAGGCCTACAGATGGTGAAAAGAAACGTTAGTCGCGAGTTCCCCAAACCCAACCCCTTCCATTCGACTACCACAGGGTAAAAAGTGATTTATCACTGCTAGTCACTACTGTCTAGTCATCCACTGTCCAGTGGCGTTGTTGAATACACCAACTCAATCGTCGCTTGTCACTGACTACAGAAATGTGTGGCTTATGAGGGGCAACTCAACCACTGTACCCCACTCCTTTCAAACTACCGACGCACATTCATTGTGCTATGTGCTAGCTGGACTGCTGGTAGAACTTTGGCACTCACAGGTGATTCCTTCCGTTGACTTAATGCGATCTTTTTCAACCACCCTCCGCGATAAATTCTGCCGAAATTTTTACAAAGGTACAGACGGTGTTTAGAAAGGATAGATTGCATGCAACCGGTGGTGGAGTGTTCATCGCTGTTAGTAGTAGTTTATCCTGTAGTGAAGTAGAAGTGGATAGTTCCTGTGAATTATTATGGGTGGAGGTTACACTAAACAACCGAACTAGGTTAATAATTGGCTCCTTTTACCGACCTCCCGACTCAGCAGCATTAGTGGCAGAACAACTGAGAGAAAATTTGGAATACATTTCACATAAATTTTCTCAGCATGTTATAGTCTTAGGTGGAGATTTCAATTTACCAGATATAGACTGGGACACTCAGATGTTTAGGACGGGTGGTAGGGACAGAGCATCGAGTGACATTATACTGAGTGCACTATCCGAAAATTACCTCGAGCAATTAAACAGAGAACCGACTCGTGGAGATAACATATTGGACCTACTGATAACAAACAGACCCAAACTTTTCGAATCTGTATGTACAGAACAGGGAATCAGTGATCATAAGGCCGTTGCAGCATCCCTGAATATGGAAGTTAATAGGAATATAAAAAAAGGGAGGAAGGTTTATCTGTTTAGCAAGAGTAATAGAAGGCAGATTTCAGACTACCTAACAGATCAAAACGAAAATTTCTGTTCCGACACTGACAATGTTGAGTGTTTATGGAAAAAGTTCAAGGCAATCGTAAAATGCGTTTTAGACAGGTACGTGCCGAGTAAAACTGTGAGGGACGGGAAAAACCCACCGTGGTACAACAACAAAGTTAGGAAACTACTGCGAAAGCAAAGAGAGCTCCACTCCAAGTTTAAACGCAGCCAAACCCTCTCAGACAAACAGAAGCTAAACGATGTCAAAGTTAGCGTAAGGAGGGCTATGCGTGAAGCGTTCATTGAATTCGAAAGTAAAATTCTATGTACCGACTTGACAGAAAATCCTAGGAAGTTCTGGTCTTACGTTAAATCAGTAAGTGGCTCGAAACAGCATATCCAGACACTACGGGATGATGATGGCATTGAAACAGAGGATGACACGCGTAAAGCTGAAATACTAAACACCTTTTTCCAAAGCTGTTTCACAGAGGAAGACCGCACTGCAGTTCCTTCTCTAAATCCTCGCACAAACGAAAAAATGGCTGACATCGAAATAAGTGTCCAAGGAATAGAAAAGCAACTGGAATCTACATCTACATCTACATCTATACTCCGCGAGCCACCTTACGGTGTGTGGCGGAGGGTACTTATTGTACCACTATCTGATCCCCCCTTCCCTGTTCCATTCACGAATTGTGCGTGGGAAGAACGACTGCTTGTAAGTCTCCGTATTTGCTCTAATTTCTCGGATCTTTTCGTTGTGATCATTACGCGAGATATATGTGGGCGGTAGTAATATGTTGCCCATCTCTTCCCGGAATGTGCTCTCTCGTAATTTCGATAATAAACCTCTCCGTATTGCGTAACGCCTTTCTTGAAGTGTCCGCCACTGGAGCTTGTTCAGCATCTCCGTAACGCTCTCGCGCTGACTAAATGTCCCCATGACGAATCGCGCTGCTTTTCGCTGGATCATGTCTATCTCTTCTATTAATCCAACCTGGTAAGGGTCCCATACTGATGAGCAATACTCAAGAATCGGACGAACAAGCGTTTTGTAAGCTACTTCTTTCGTCGATGAGTCACATTTTCTTAGAATTCTTCCTATGAATCTCAACCTGGCGCCTGCTTTTCCCACTATTTGTTTTATGTGATCATTCCACTTCAGATCGCTCCGGATAGTAACTCCTAAGTATTTTACGGTCGTTACCGCTTCCAATGATTTACCACCTATGGCATAATCGTACTGGAATGGATTTCTGCCCCTATGTATGCGCATTATATTACATTTATCTACGTTTAGGGAAAGCTGCCAGCTGTCGCACCATGCATTAATCCTCTGCAGGTCCTCCTGGAGTACGTACGAGTCTTCTGATGTTGCTACTTTCTTGTAGACAACCGTGTCATCTGCAAATAGCCTCACGGAGCTACCGATGTTGTCAACTAAGTCATTTATGTATATTGTAAACAATAAAGGTCCTATCACGCTTCCTTGCGGTACTCCCGAAATTACCTCTACATCTGCAGATTTTGAACCGTTAAGAATGACATGTTGTGTTCTTTCTTCTAGGAAATCCTGAATCCAATCACAAACCTGGTCCGATATTCCGTAAGCTCGTATTTTTTTCACTAAACGTAAGTGCGGAACCGTATCAAATGCCTTCCTGAAGGCCAGGAATACGGCATCAATCTGCTCGCCAGTGTCTACGGCACTGTGAATTTCTTGGGCAAATAGGGCGAGCTGAGTTTCACATGATCTCTGTTTGCGGAATCCATGTTGGTTATGATGAAGGAGATTTGTATTATCTAAGAACGTCATAATACGAGAACACAAAACATGTTCCATTATTCTACAACAGATTGACGTAAGCGAAATAGGCCTATAATTATTCGCATCTGATTTATGACCCTTCTTGAAAATGGGAACGACCTGCGCTTTCTTCCAGTCGCTAGGTACTTTACGTTCTTCCAGCGATCTACGATAAATTGCTAATAGAAAGGGGGCAAGTTCTTTAGCATAATCACTGTAGAATCTTAAGGGTATCTCGTCTGGTCCGGATGCTTTTCCGCTACTAAGTGATAGCAGTTGTTTTTCAATTCCGATATCGTTTATTTCAATATTTTCCATTTTGGCGTCCGTGCGACGGCTGAAGTCAGGGACCGTGTTATGATTTTCCGCAGTGAAACAGTTTCGGAACACTGAATTCAGTATTTCTGCCTTTCTTCGGTCGTCCTCTGTTTCGGTGCCATCGTGGTCAACGAGTGACTGAATAGGGGATTTAGATCCGCTTACCGATTTTACGTATGACCAAAACTTTTTAGGGTTCTTGTTTAGATTGTTTGCCAATGTTTTATGTTCGAATTCGTTGAATGCTTCTCTAATTGCTCTCTTTACGCTCTTTTTCGCTTCGTTCAGCTTTTCCTTATCAGCTATGATTCGACTACTCTTAAACCTCAATAGAGGAAAGTCCACTGGACCTGACGGGATACCAATTCGATTCTACACAGAGTACGCGAAAGAACTTGCCCCCCTTCTAACAGCCGTGTACCGCAAGTCTCTAGAGGAACGGAGGGTTCTAAATGATTGGAAAAGAGCACAGATAGTCCCAGTCTTCAAGAAGGGTCGTCGAGCAGATGCGCAAAACTATAGACCTATATCTCTTACGTCGATCTCTTGTAGAATTTTAGAACATGTTTTTTGCTCGCGTATCATGTCATTTCTGGAAACCCAGAATCTACTATGTAGGAATCAACATGGATTCCGGAAACAGCGATCGTGTGAGACCCAACTCGCCTTATTTGTTCATGAGACCCAGAAAATATTAGATACAGGCTCCCAGGTAGATGCTATTTTTCTTGACTTCCGGAAGGCGTTCGATACAGTTCCGCACTGTCGCCTGATAAACAAAGTAAGAGCCTACGGAATATCAGACCAGCTGTGTGGCTGGATTGAAGAGTTTTTAGCAAACAGAACACAGCATGTTGTTATCAATGGAGAGACGTCTACAGACGTTAAAGTAACCTCTGGCGTGCCACAGGGGAGTGTTATGGGACCATTGCTTTTCACAATATATATAAATGACTTAGTAGATAGTGTCGGAAGTTCCATGCGGCTTTTCGCGGATGATGCTGTAGTATACAGAGAAGTTGCTGCATTAGAAAATTGTAGCGAAATACAGGAAGATCTGCAGCGGATAGGCACTTGGTGCAGGGAGTGGCAACTGACCCTTAACATAGACAAATGTAATGTATTGCGAATACATAGAAAGAAGGATCCTTTATTGTATGATTATATGATAGCGGAACAAACACTGGTAGCAGTTACTTCTGTAAAATATCTGGGAGTATGCGTACGGAACGATTTGAAGTGGAATGATCACATAAAACTAATTGTTGGTAAGGCGGGTACCAGGTTGAGATTCATTGGGAGAGTGCTTAGAAAATGTAGTCCATCAACAAAGGAGGTGGCTTACAAAACACTCGTTCGACCTATACTTGAGTATTGCTCATCAGTGTGGGATCCGTACCAGGTCGGGTTGACGGAGGAGATAGAGAAGATCCAAAGAAGAGCGGCGCGTTTCGTCACTGGGTTATTTGGTAACCGTGATAGCGTTACGGAGATGTTTAATAAACTCAAGTGGCAGACTCTGCAAGAGAGGCGCTCTGCATCGCGGTGTAGCTTGCTCGCCAGGTTTCGAGAGGGTGCGTTTCTGGATGAGGTATCGAATATATTGCTTCCCCCTACTTATACCTCCCGAGGAGATCACGAATGTATAATTAGAGAGATTAGAGCGCGCACGGAGGCTTTCAGACAGTCGTTCTTCCCGCGAACCATACGCGACTGGAACAGGAAAGGGAGGTAATGACAGTGGCACGTAAAGTGCCCTCCGCCACACACCGTTGGGTGGCTTGCGGAGTATCAATGTAGATGTAGATGTAGATGTAGATGCTCGACGGCCCTGTCCGTTAATATGTCAGGTCTGTCTGGCGTTGGTTTATCTGTGGTTGTTCCATCGTGTCTCCACTTGATGATCACATCACCAACAGTCGACGTGGGCAGCTTCAGAAGATGGATTTGTTTCCCACGTGACATCCAGTGACGCGTCCACGTTCGAAGTCAGTGACCACTCTTGACCGACCCCTTTACTGTTACCGCTTCCCTGTTGACAACACAATATTGCCCGCGTCGTTTTGTACTAGCGTGTGCGCCTCTCGTGGCATCTAGCAGTCAATTTCACATTACACAGAGGTGTCCGGATACTTTTCATCAGATAGTATATCTCTACCAAGCGACCGAACTGCTTGCTGTCACAGGTATATCCCAGACATAGGCGAATATCATATCGATTCATAATGCTGTAACTAACATGTCAAACTATTCGCGTTGCTTCACTATTTATTTTGTGACTTAACACACTGATCGAATGTTTAGAAGCCCAAAAAATGTTATGCATTGTGCACGAAGCACTTTAAATGCCAGAAGCAATCATTCAAAGAGTCACCCAATATATCATATTCAATTGAAACATCACTTATTTCGGTTATATATTCGGATTTTACATGGAGCTCATCTGTTTCTAATGACAAGTGTTTTCATATGTGGTTGTTTTAATTAATTAACAATGAAACATCGAAATGTATCTCAAAACTATACAAGTCATACAGAAAGTAAAAGGCTGTTTACAGCACTATATCGTGGTGCTGTTATTATTCGTAAGTGTATTTAATTGAGAGATCTAAATTTGGGTATCATGCAGTATCAATTATTATCGCTACCATCACTGAACTAATTATTGGATTTAGAAAAAGTGCTAATTTGATATTTTGGCAAAAGTGTCTTGTTGCATTTTGCTGAAGAGCTGTTTGACCTAATGTACATCACTGCATCTTTACGCCTTTGCGTGCCTGAAGCATTTGCGTATGGATTCCTTTGAATGATACTAACACCTATATTAGAACATGTAAACCTTATTCCCTACCGAGTATAATGACTCTCCTGATGACGTAGTCACGCGGGCTGTTGGTGAGAGACGGGGATTACCGCACCGGCTGGATTTTCGCGACACGCGGGGTCTCTTCTTTTCCACATTTTCCATCCGCTACCCACCTCCTCCCTATCCCTTGATATTCAGCTGTCATATTTGGCTCCACCCTCGTCACTGACAGCCATGATTCCAATTCTGCTGCGCGACCTACCTCGATACACCCGCTGCCACTTTCTCGTTCGACTTACATCTGATTTCACAGCCGTCAGGAGGTGTGTTATATCACAGCTCTTCCGTGGTCCCCTACTGACGTTTCTGCTGCCAAAAGTAGAGTTACAGTTTGGTCTCGCAGAATATTGTTGACAGTAAATGTGCTGTTACTGTGTGGTTGTTCGTGGCCATTCGGAAAGGTGATTGCGAACGAGAGAAATGGGCATAAACCTGTTGTGTTTGACATACAACTAGACTTTTTAATTATAATATTTCTTTGAGATGAATTAAGATTGTCCAGGGAGAGCGCAAGAAGCTACAAATACTTCTTTTTAAAAGCTGTGTTTCACTGCCGTGAAGAATTTCGAGCCATTATGCCCCTCTTTTGATGGCTACATATATTTGAGTAAACCATCGGTATCGTCATTAGACAATAGCTTGCTCTTTTAATTTGTTTTGTTGAACGATGTTTTGTCCATAGGCGTTTTGAGAGGAAGCACGAAATGTTCGTACACATGCAATATGCACACGATATACAATTGATTGTGAGACACGAAACCTCATAACACTCTTTAGAATAGTTTCAGCTTTAGACTTAAGCTTTTACACGAAATGTTTTGTTCCCATGCTTGTAGATCCTTTGCCAGCCAAGTGAAAGCACTAGAATTTATTAAAAGGTAGTAACCGTAAACGCAATACTCTTCTCCTGCGATGGTCCTTTTCATGAATATTCCGTCATCGTCAGGTTACTCAAAATTCCTTATAAACCAACATGATGGATGTCCCACTATTCCACAAAAATAATTACAGACCTCCCCGAGCGAACATTTGCGGACAAGCTTATCAGTCGGTTGAGAAACACGAAATAGAAATAACAATGTTCAAGGTTAACATTTTAAGCATTTCATACGACAATCATAATAATGAAAATAGGAACCGTACCTGAGTTGCGTGCTTGCTTACATTTAGTACAGTACGGCAGCCGTTTGTTGGACTTCTCCTGACGATGGAAGAGTTCTTTGTGATGCTGTTATCTTATTATTAAATGAAATTCAACACTTGCTATGCCGCTGAAGTTCAGATAGAAGGCAAGTTCCAATTCCATGGGAAAAATGTGTGTTGTTATATAAAAAAGCAAATTATGTGTCGTAACTCAGCAGGTATAAAAGTCACTTGTGTGCCTCACAAAACTCGCCACAATATTCGCTGGTGGTAACTACATCTCAATATCTTTACTTGTTCTGAAAATATTTTGAGTAGCCTGTATTAGCTGAAGTGCCATGCATGTGTTTAATAGCAATGACTCTATTACATTTTCATGTGATACACGTCATTCTACTTTCACTTCAGATTATTAGTTTCAGTACCATTGATAAGAGTTTCGGACCCAAGAGAAGCCGCGGAAATTTCATCCTCTGTTGACACAGAGGTCACGTAGACAGCTCGAGGAGAGTGTGGGGGATGCGGACGCGAGTAATTCGAGACGAACTAGCGGCTGACAAGAGAAGCGACTTAGCGAGCTGCTCTGAAGGAAAAATTTCCCACATCACTTGCGAACTTAGCCGAAGGCTACCTGTCAGCACGCCACTGTGTAAAGCGACACTTCTCGGTTACAGCCACTCTGCGTTTTAGCTTCGGTTCTACTTACTCAAGTTGTTGTCTCATCTTTCTAATGAAACGCGACTTGTAACTGTAGGAGTTGGCGAGTTTACGTCGAGATCCATAATTAGGATGTTTTCACCGATAAGTCCTGGCACTTGTCATAGTTAAAAATGTTTGTGAAAGATTCAGTTAGGAATTGACGTCAGACTTCTTCGTTAAACACCTCTATTTAAAAAAATCAAAAACAATCTTTTACTCTGGATGTGATTAATGTCACGAGTCATTTTTTTCTCTTTGTAGTGCACAATTCGGAGAAAAGAGTTTGAACTAATTCCGAGACCCATTTATTTTTTTAGGATATCAAATATGTTATTTGGCGGAATTAGTATTTTAAATTTCCGGTGGTTGTTTAAAAACACTACCACAGATACCAATGTACATTTGGCGACTTATCCTAGCAGTGGACTAAACACGAAATTTCTGCGTTGATTATTTCATCTTTAAGGTTGATGGAGAAAGGCACTTGTAACAATTTTGGTTCAGAAAACGTGGCTGAAAGCCTGAAATGATATGCGATAACATGAGAACCTACGAATCATTTTTTTAAAAAGTGGTTCATATGGGTCCCCTAGAACTTAGACCTACTTAAACCTATCTTACCTAAGGACATCACACACATCCATGACCGAGGCAGGATTCGAACCTCCGACCATAGCGGTGGCGCGGTTCCAGACTGAAGTGCCTTGAACCACTCGGCCACAGCGGCCGGCTCGTTGTTTTTAAGAGGAGGCATCAAAATTTAAGTAACACATTAATTACGGCACGCTACGTAAGTTTCATTGAAAACTCCACTATATATCAAAGTGACACAAGTACATGAGACTGATTTTTAAGATAGTCCCCGAACTGTGTAAACAACGGTCGGACCGTTTTACCACTCGTTCAACTCTTCGACGATGGAAATCCTCTGCTTGGTTCAAAGACAATCTAGAACGTCTGTGTGAATGTCCGTAGCATCGAAAAACTTGCAGTTGCTGCGAGCCAGGTCTCCCGAATAGCATCAATCACGTCCGTGCTGCCTTCGTCAAACTGTGGGCAGTGTTTCACTACGGCTGCACACGATGCCTGTTGTGGACTGGCAAGACAGCCAATCCACTATGACAGGAAGCCGAAAGGCACGCGTTTAAGCTCACGTAGGCTGGCGTGAGGTCTGGAACAGGACAAGGAATTTATAGTAGCAAAGAACGTACGTAACTACTGGAATACTTAACTTTAATTCATAATTTGTGAACATCGCTCTTGACGGTACATGTTTTACAGCATCAATAGTAACTGGTAATGGCGCCTTGCTAGGTCGTAGCAAATGACGTAGCTGAAGGCTATGCTAACTATCGTCTCGGCAAATGAGAGCGTAATTTGTCAGTGAACCATCGCTAGCAAAGTCGGCTGTACAACTGGGCGAGTGCTAAAAAGTCTCTCTAGACCTGCCGTGTGGCCGCGCACGGTCTGCAATCACTGATAGTGGCGACACGCGGGTCCGACGTATACTAACGGACCGCGGCCGATTTAAAGGCTACCACCTAGCAAGTGTGGTGTCTGGCGGTGACACCACAATGCCATATTTGGTCCATAGACCCCACAATGTGACGGTGAATCTGTGTGCAGTTTACAAGTTTTACCCACAAGAATCGTGCTCCCAGACATACTTCAAAGGAATACATTTCTACTTGCCACGCCATTTCGCTCCCACACTGTGACGCACCTGTTATCTGTACTACAGCAGATCTGTGTCTGCAAGAGACGGAGAAAACATACGCTCTTCTCACAAAGAGCCACTCTTATTGTGCAATATTCTTAGCGTGGGATGACATGCATACTTACTTTTTGATGTACCCTCATATTATGTAACAAATACGGATAACCCTTGCAGGTTATGCAGATGCAAGACAGTTCCTATGGGGTAAGAAAAACCGACCAACGTATAGGCTTGAATTTTTAAAATTGGGGGTATGGTATTGTACTCTATCTGAACAGGCCGACGGACCGCCATGTCATCCTCGGCCAAAAGGTGATCGCAGGATGCAGATATGGAGGGGCCCGTTGTCAGCACAGCGCTCTCCTGGCCTTTGTCAATTTTCGCGACCAGAGCCACTACTACTCAATCAAGCAGCTCCTTAGTTTGTCACATGGGCTGTGTGCAGCCCGCTAACCAATAGCGCTCGGCAGACGCGGACAGTCACCCACACAAGGGCTAGCCAAGCGCGATAGCGCTTAAGTTCGATTTTCTGACGGGGACAGGTGTTACCACTGCGGCAACGCCATTGGCGGTATTCTACTACACTCCGATTAATATTATTTTTTGATCGGCAGATTGTAGTGGCGAGGGGCAATGTTGTCAGCGTGCATCCAGCCAAGCGTTATAAAGGGCTGCAGGTACCAACGAAACACGAGACACACCGAGCACATGGCGCTCGAGAAAGAACTACGATTGAATCGAAGTTGGTTCCTACCACTCAGCTCGCTGAAAGGTCAAACGCTAAGTAATTTTATCCGGAGTACAATGCACTGCATACGGTGTGATGTGTGCCCTTACTGTTGGTGCATGTATGTGTTTACAACATGACGGAGCCTAGAACGCATAGGACATTGCTCGATAATACCCACGTCCAATGAGCCCTGATAGTCGTATGGGAAGGTGATCTCCATTTTCATGTTCAACTGATATGATCCAACTTGATTTCTTCTTGTGAGGTCACGTTGAAAGCCTAACTTGTAAGATAGCTGATCTACTGGGGAGAATTCTCGCTGTCTGTGACACTGCTGGAACACCACTGGGGTACGACTGCAATTTGTACGACGATGTGTTACCTGCGTAAAAGATGGGAAACGCAATTTGGAATAACTGCAATAAATGTAGCGTCCCTTGCAGATTATGAAGACGTAAGACAAGTAAAAAAATCTGTATCAGTCAGCTTTATTTTCTCCGACAACACCTTTAGAGGATTTAACTACGCTCTTTTTGAGGTAGATCAGTGGATGACATTAGAACATCATTTTCTGGATGTAGGCAGTTGTCTTTTGCAGCCTTCACGTCGAAGATCTCCCGGCGAAACGAACACAGAGGGTGGCTATAAATACACATTTGCATCACTGAGTACGATTTAGCTTTGTTTTTCACGAAGTTTGAATCTGTTATTTGGAAATTCTACATATTCCATTGCCACGATTACACGCAATTTTTACATTCTATACAGGCTGATTAAGCTAAGGTGTGCACCTCAAATACTTCAGAAACCATTTAAGATATCGTAATTCTATTTCGAGCAGAGAAACTAGACATGTTAATTATTTACAGTATCCCGACAGACCATATCCAACAATAATGACACTCCAGCGGACGAACAAAAAATTATTGTTGGAAGGGTAATGAAATACCACACAGTTGGTAAGAAGCAACGCCGCAACGAGGGAGCGAGTTAGATACACTGTTGGAGAAAAATCGCAGGGACAAAAATAATTAATGTAGAGTAATAAAGTTTTGGAACTTCATTTGTCTAGGTGACATATTTAAGCGATTAACGTTGCAAAATCACTGATTAATGTAAGCGCGAGATCAGCATTGATAAATGTGGAATTCTGCTACATTAATAAGCGCCTGAACGTTGAATGCAAGCTTGCAAACGTGGATGCATTGTGTTGTACAGGTGCCGGATGTCAGATTGTGGGATGGAATTCCACACCCGTTGCACGTGGTCGCTCAATACAGGGACGGTTAATGCTGTTTGTGGATGACGCCGGAGTTGTCGTCCATGATTCCCCACATGTGCTCAAGTGGAGACAGATCTGGTGAACAAGCAGGCCAAGGCAACATGTCGACACTCTGTAGAGCAAGTTGGGTTACAACAGTGGTAATTGGGCTAGCGTTATCCAGTTGGAAAACATCCTCTGGAATGCTGTTCAGCAATGGCAGCACAAGTGGTTGAATCGCCAGATTCTCGTACAAATTTGCAGTCGGGGTGCGTGGGATAACCACGAGAGTGCTACTGCTGTAATATGAAATCACAGCCCAGATCATGACTCACGGAGTAGGTCCAGTGTGTCTAGCACACAGACAAGTTGGTTACTGGCCCTCAAATGGCCTGAGTGTAACCAACACATGGCCATTACTGGCACCAAGGCAAAATCAGCTTTCGTCGGAGAACACAACAGACCTCCACCCTGCCCTCCAATGAATTCTCGCTTGACACCACTGAAGTCGCAAATGGCGGTGGTTTTGGGTCAGTGGAATGCTCGCTAGAAGGCGTCCGGTTCCGAGCTGTCTTTGAAGTAGCCGATTTGTAACAGTTTGTTGCGTCACTGTGGTGGCAATTGCTGCTGAAATTGCTGCTGCAGGTGCGCCAGAGCCATATACCGAACACGACGGTCTTTCCTCTCTGTAGTGCCGGGTGGCCTTCCGGAGTACGGTCTTTTCGGGTCCGTAGGTTCTCGTGACCACCGCTGCCAGCAGTCATATGAAGTGCCTACATTCATCCCTAGTTTTTGTGCAGTACCGCAGAATGAACATCCGCTTCTCGTAGCCCTATCACAGGACCTCGTTCAAACTCAGTGAGGGGTTGATAATGGCGTCTATGTCACGTCAGAGACATTAATGACTAACTTCAAGTCACCACGTCCAGTCGCAAAGGTAGTAGTGGAGCTACTAGCGCCACTCTTATGCGACTGGCGTGAAATTTGGATAGATCTCATCTTTGAGACGTATAAAAACACCCATCTTCCGTTTATGTCGCACAACTGCTTCTTGATATTGCAATTTTTTGCCGTCAGTGTAGATACTCTGGCAGCTATTGCCCACAGTACATAGTTTAGCTCGAGAGATACTGGGAGTGCCACTGGAACAAATCAAATGGTTCAAAAGGCTCTGAGCACTATGGGACTTAACTTCTGAGGTCATCAGTCCCCTAGAACTTAGAACTACTTAAACTTAACTAACCTAAGGACATCACACACATCCATGCCCGCGGCAGGATTCGAACCTGCGACCGTAGCATGGAACAAATCAGTCCAGCGATGTTCGCATTTTGCGAACAAACAGCTTACATCCGTATCATGTGTCACCTCACCAGTAGGTTAACTAGTGAGACTGCAGAAGATGAACGGAATTCAATTGCACCTCGCTGAAGCGACATCAGGGCCATAGGTACTTTCTCCAAAGAACTATCTTTGCCGATGAGGCTACCTTCACAAGTGGTGGAAACCTAAATATAAGAAATAAGCATTGTTTGGTCTCTGAAAATCCACACTCGCTGACGCAGGTTGAAATTCAGAGCCAATGGAGTGCGAACTCTTTGTGTGGAATTGTTGGAGACTACGTTATTGGTCCTTACTTAACTGAAAAAAGTTTAACGGGTAGAAGATACACACTAGAGGAAATATATATGTAGATGTATGTGGTACCAGCATGATGGGTCTCCAGCTTAATACTCGTATGTTGCTAGAAATGCGCTCACCTAGCTCTTTGATGCTCACTGGACAGCACGTGAGGACGTTATCAACTGGCCTTCGCGTCACCTTATTTGGCACCACTGACTTTTTTCTCTGGCCTAACCTCGAACACCAAGATATACACAAGTTGCGGCGACCGAAAAGGACATAAAACACCGCATTGTCGCTGCATGTACAATTATATCGAAGCCTTCTCTTCAGTCTGTCCAGAAATTCTTGCAATACCGATAGCTAACAAGTATTGCAGTAGACGGTGGACTCTCCGAAAACTTTATGACATAAAAGGAATTTTAACGCACTGTTTGTTATCACATTCACTTGCAGTGTCCTTTATATTTCTGTTGCTAATGTAATTTTGCAATGTAAGTGTGTATTTTGACATTAAAGTCATGACACGAAGTTACGAGGGGCGTTCAGACAGTAAGCTCCGATCGGTCGCGAAATGGAAACGACTATGAAAATCCGATAAATCTTTGCACAGATGTGTTGGGTAGCGTCTCTAGTATAACCCCAGTTAGCATCACGTCGCTCTTCTCATTTCTGAGCTCGCAGTGAGTGTGTAAAGATGTCTAGAAAATAGTGTCTGCCGCCAAGTACGAGGGCCTGGTGAGAAATTTCGCCTGAAGCTATGCAGCTAACATTACATAACTGTCGTGCTGTTTCTTCTTCAAGACAATTCTCAGCCGCATTCTGCAGGGGCAATGAAGATGCTCCTGCATCGTTTTCAAATGGAAATGTGAGATTACCCACAATACAGTCCGCAATTGTCTCCCCCTGAGTTTCATCTCTGGTCACATGAACCGCTGTCTTTGAAGACAACATTTTGACACAGACAACGAGGTGTAGGCCAGCGTGGAGAATTGGCGGAAAGCACTGGCGGCTGCCTTCTATGATGAGGCTATTGAAAAGTTGGTACAACGCTATGACAAAAGTCTAAGTCAGAACGGCGACTACGTAGAGAAGCAGCTGAAAGGTGTAGCTAATTGTTACAAGTAAAACATTTCTGATGTTCATTGTGGTTTCAATTTGGCAATCAATCGGAGCTTACTTTCTGAACAGGCCTCGTATTACTTGATAACCTTTATACGTCAGTTCCTTGTTTTATTAGTCCGTTCAGTTTTTATATGCACATTTCCTTGAAGGCTCTGGCAGAAAGATGCACAGAACTGTTACTGTAGTTAACTGTGGAATCATCCCTACATGCCACATCCTTTGCTTTCTAGTTGGTGTATTGTTCGAACCACATGCAGTTAACAGTTTTAAATTGAGCTTCTCTCCACTATTTCGCTTTTGCAAGTAGGCTCCCTTACTGCATCAGTCTGGAACACATCAGCCTGAGGTGACAGTTCCATATGAAAATTCCAACTTCCGCATAAGACAGAAACAATGCTAAGTTCTAAAGATTGCAATAACTCCGAAACTACTTATCTGAATTACAACATTAGCAGCAAAATTACTATAGTTCCATCTGGAAAAGCTAAGTTTATGCCAGTGCCCTGTAATTAATAAATCTATGAAAAGAGACTATATATCGTTCAGTGAGCACTGTTTCCTAACTGATCAGGGTGAAAACGGAATTACACTATGTGTTCACAAGTATCCGGACACCTGGCTGAAAATGACGTACAAGTTCGTGGCGCACTCCAGCGGTGATGCTGGAATTCAATATGGTGTTGGCCCGCCCTTAGTCCTGATCACAGCTTCCACTCTCGCAGGCATACGTTCAGTCTGGTGCTGGAAAGTTTCTTGGGAATGGCAGCCCATTCCTCACGCAGTGCTGCACTGAGGAGAGGTAGCGATGTCGGTCGGTGAGGCCTGGCACGAAGTCGGCATTCCAAAACATTCCAAAGGTATTCTGTAGGGTTCAAGTGAGGACTCTGTGAAGGCCAGTCCATTACGGGGATGTTATTGTCGAACCACTCCGACAGAGGCCGTGCATTATGAACAGGTGCTCGATCGTGTTGAAAGATGCAATAGTGGGAAGCAAGAAGGTGTTTAAAATATCAATGTAGGCCGGAGCTGTGATAGTGCCACGCAAAACACCTAGGGGTTCAAGTCCACTTCATGAAAAGCGCGAACACGCCAGAACACCACCGCCTCCGAATTTTACTGTTGGCACTACACACTCAGGCAGATGACTTTCACCGGGTATTCGCCATACCCACATCCTTCCATCCGATCGCCACACTGCGTACAGTGATTCGTCACTCCACACAACGTTTTTCCACTGTTGAATCGTCCAATATTTACGCTGCTTACACCAAGTAAGGCGTCGTTCGGCATTTATCAGCATGATGTGTGGCTTATGAGCAGCCGCTCGACCGTGAAATCCAAGCTTTCTCACCTCCCGCTTAACTGTCCTAGCACTTGCAGTGAATCCTGATGCAGTTTGGAATTCCAGTGTGATGGTCTGCATAGATGTCTACCTATTATACATTATGGCCCTCTTCAACTGTCGTCGGTCTCTGTCAGGCAACAGACGAGGTCGACCTGTATGCTTTTGTGCTGTACGTGTCTCTTCACGTTACCTTTTCACTATCACATCGGAAATAGTGGAAATAAGGATGTTGAGGAGTGTGGAAATATCGCGTAGAGACGTACGACACGAGTGACACCCAATGACCTGACCACGTTCGAGGTCCGTGAGTGCCTCGGAGCGCCCCATTCTGCTCTCTCACGATGTCTGATGACTACTGAGGTAGCTGATATGGAGTACCAGGCAGTAGGTTGCAGCAAAATGCACCTAATATGAAAAACGTATGTTTTGGGGTGTGTCCGGATACTTTTGATCACATAGTGCACGTTCTCTCGATGGGTGAGGAGCTATCTGAGGTTAATAGCTTTGCTGATTCACCTTGTATAAATGGTGTGCTGGATAGGATGGGCAGTAGTTGTGACTGTTTGCTGATGGCGCAGTTGTGTACGAAAAAAATATCGTTAATGAGAAACTGTATGGATATTCCGCATGTGCTACACAGAATTTACAAATGGTGCTATGATTGCTAGCTTGCTTTGAGTGTGATTAAATGTTAGCTGATGCAGGTCGGTTGAACAGACATTCATGTAATCTTCAAGTACACGTACTGTACTTAGAAGCATAACAATGAACTGCTTCAAAGTCTTCCTGTAATTCGACCTGATGGTGATCCCAAACACTTGAGCAATGTGAAGAATGGTTCGCTTAAGAGTACGATTCGTGGTACTGATTTAATGTGTAGAACAATAAAAATACACGTACTGTACTAATTTTTAACATTTCCTTAACTGTACTAAGAAGCATATGTCTACTAGTTGACATAAATGTGAGATGCGTCCTCCATTCGCCTCTATGACGTCTTGAACTCCGGTTGGGACACTTTCAAAAACGGTTGTGAGTGTCTGCGGAAGAATGGAGCTCATTCTTCGTCAAGAGCCGAAACCAGAGAAGGTAGTCATACTGGACGCTTGCGCCTGAAGTGAAGTCGACGTTATAACTCATCCCAAAGGTGTTCCAATGGATGCTAGTCGGGACTCTGAGCAGGCCAGTCCATTTCAGAAACGTTATTGTCCACAAAGTATTGTCTCACAGATCCTGCTTTATGACAGTGTGCACTGTCATGCTGATACAACGGTCGTCGTCTCCGAACTCTTCCTCTACTGTACGAGGTACACAATGCCGTGATTTGTATTCATATTTAACATTTCCTTAAGCACAATAAGGGGACCACGCTCTAACGACGGAAAACACTCCCGTAACGTAACACCACATGCCCCACACTTCACTGTTGTTGGTACACATGATGGCGGGCAAAGTTCTCCAGGCACTGGCCGTACACAAACCCTTCCATTGGATTGACACGGAGTATAGCGTGATGCACCACTCCAAATCACTAGTGTCCAGTCGTCCACTGTCCAATGGCGTCGCTCTTTACACCACTTGGAGGGTCGCTTTGCGCTGACTACGGAAATATGCGTCCAATGAGCAGTTGCTCGACCATTGTACCCCATTCTTCTCAACTGCCTACTTGTAGTGACAGTGATAGCTGACTGCTGGTGGCGCTTTGGAACTCACGAGTGATTCCTTCTGCTGGTTTCATGCGATTTTTACAGCAACCCACCATGGTCGACGGTCCCTGTCCGTCACTACGTGAGGTCTGCCTGGTCTCCGTTTAGGTAGCTGTTGCTTCGCGGTTCCACGTCACAGATACATCACCAACAGTAGACTTCGTCAGCATTAGAAGGGTTCAAATGTTCCTGATGAGTCTGTTACTTGGACGACGTCCAATGACGAGATCACTTTCGCAGTCAGTGAGCTCTCCTGACCAATCAGTTTTGCTGTTATTGCTTCTCTACTGACAATACAACACTGCCCGCTTCGTTTTATACTGCCGTGCCCACCTCTCGTGGCATCTGGTGGTCACCGCCGCATTACATTGGGCTGTCCAGATCCTTTTCATCGAATAGCGTGTGTTACCGGTCGGTTCTTTCAGGACGAGAGTGCTGTATACATGCTCGGTGAGTTTATATGGTAATATGCGTAGGAAACAAAACGATCAACTATTGAGGAATGACAGTATTTCCTGATTTCGTCTGTAATTATTATTTATTTTACACTACTGGCCAATGTCATGTCTTATGACATTTTCTAGCAGAACATGTAAAGAACGAACTGGTGGTACTCACAGGATTGAAAGGAAAAAAATGGAAAAGAAAATAATGGAATAAAAAGTAACGAAATGACAAGAATTGACAGTTAAATCGGTACAATGAATCAGCAAAACACTTGACAAGCATTATCACAAGCCATCAAGTAATCCAACCACCAGAAAGTGGCAGGCAAATAGAAAACCGAAGATTGTTTGGTTGGTTTGGGGAGAGGACCAAACAATGAGGTTATCGGTCCCATCGGATTAAGGAAGGATGGAGAAGGAAATCGGCCGTACCCCTCCAAGGGAACCATCCCGGAATTTGCCTGAAGTGCTTTAGGGAAATCACGGAAAACCTAAATCGGGATGGCCCGGACTCAGGTTTGAACCGTCCCCCCCCCCCCCCCCCCCCTCCAAATGCGAGTGCAATGTGTTAACCACTGCGCCATCTCGCTCGGTGGAACCTTAAGACTGGTAGTTTACAATCAGTATGAAAACTCTTTGAAACAATAGTAGCTGAAACGAGAATACCACCGATTGTAAGTTAAATGACGTAAAATAAGATGTCACAGCGTCAGCAAACGTCTAACAAATGGTGACAGCTGCAACTGTGTGCACGTTGGAGCGTTATTCCCGTCTGTGTCAATACAAAGACTGCCGTTACGAAGGTGAGAAGCGGCAGCTTGAAGATCGTAACCTATTTCACAACTTTTCCAGGGAGCAGAGATATCTACAAAAGCCTGTTATTCAACCACTAACGGGTAATTAGTGCCTTGATTCACAGGGCCAATATCATCTTGGATCCTGAGAGTTTGTCAGTTGAGGTAGCCCATATCGAGGGCACCTTTCTTCAGTATGGTTACAGTGAATGACAAATCAGGCTTGTATTGCACTATAGACCTAGTGAGCAACAGGTGAGTTGTGATAATACCAAGGTACACCAAACTCTAAGGCCTTTATACCTTACGCGGGGAGCATTTCGTACAGGATTGGTCATATTTTGTGGAAATATGATGTGAAATGTGTTGTATGCTTTTATGTCGTCTCGTTGTCTCGGAAGAGCTGTACAATGGGAAGCTAGTAGAGGATGTTGGTTGGTGGCCGGTATGCTCGTTCTCCGTCTTGGTGACGTTGGAACTAACTGGCTTAACTATCACGAACTGAATTAACTAACTGGCCCTCCGTTCTACGGAGGCTGTCCTAAATACTGGCGGCTGAGAGGGCGTTGGGGGCGTGTTTCCGGCGAGTCGTTGGCCCCTATCGTTACTCTCGTAACATCCATGCCGCATGCTGTGCGTACGCCAGCACAAAATGTGTTTTACGACCAATGTCTAAGATCAGGGTCCTTTCAGGTTATGTAAAGGACGATCGATGTTTGCCTAAAGCGCGTGTGTGCCGTATTCGTTGCAAGAAAATGATTCAAATGGCTCTGAGCACTATGGGACAACTTCTGAGGTCATCAGTCCCCTATAACTTAGAACTACTTAAACCTAACTAACCTAAGGACATCACACACATCCATGCTCGAGGCAGGATTCCAACCTGTGACCGTAGCGGTCGCGCGGTTCCAGACAGTAGCGCCTAGAACCGCTCGGCCCCAGCGGCCGGCGTATTCCTTGCAGTTGTGGCATGTCATATATTAGTCAGACTGTCAGGAATGTGTAGAACCGGTGTACTGAGCATAAGCGGCACACGTGCTTACAATAGCTGAGCAAATCCGCCAGTGCAGAACATTGTCTTGGCATCGGTCATTTTATGGAATATAACAACACGGAGACTCTGGCAAGCACTTCCACCTATTGGAATAGTGTTATTAAGAAAACAGTTGAAATTAAATTAGCAAGTAACCGTATAAATAGAAATGATGGTTTTTTGTTTAAATTCTGCATGGAATACTTCTCTCTCCCTTGTCAAAAATCAAAGGGACAGAGTTAATGTTACTTCACCCATTGATTATTAATTTGACCATTGATTACTACTAATGTCGGTTATCTTTGTATTGTGATGGTGCTAGTGTGTGTGTGTGTGTATGTGTGTGTGTGTGTGTTATCTTCTCGGACTTTCTCTACAAACCGAGATTCTGAATTCCATTGCACAGTGCTTATTCGCAGCTGTGTTGCTCTGAAAAGGGTTGGATGTGCTTCTGTCAAAATATCGGCGGTTGTCGACGGCATCCTGCTGCATTGCTGTAAGCTATTTGAACAATGTATACGCCAGGAGAAACTCAGGTTTCACATGAACATAACTGCCGATGTATACAAAGAAGTCTCTTAAGTGTCTATAATGCAAGCAGGCATCGTAAAGACTCACAAAGAAGCAAATATGATGTTAGGAGACTCATTCTGGTTTGTTTGATGGTCATCCACGTCGTGTACGTATGACTGATTCCGTGTTCTGGTGTAAGCATCTCTTCATGTAATATTGTTACATTTATTATTTTCTTGGTAATTTTTTATGTAATTCCTGTCCTCTTTTTGTAGCTACCACTTGAAAATGAGGTAACAGTCTAAACTGACCAATAGTGGTAAACAGCAGGTGCAGAAAACTTCATTTCACAAATTTTTTACCAATTCAGGAATTTGCTACCTCCAACATTTGTTTTGCGTAAAAATCATAAGGACAGAATATGAAAGGCTTGTATAAAAGAATATTAGCAATCGTTTCCCTTTCGTTGCATTTGCCATTGGAACAGAAAGGAGAATTATTAACGATGAGGCAAATAATCCACCACGATGCACTGTAGAGTGCTTGCGCAGTACGTGTGGAAATGTAAACGCACAACAGCAGATTGTATGTACATACCTCTTGTCACTGTCCAGTGTTGACGTCATAACTGATTATACATGAAAGTTGCTTTTGCACTATGGTTTACGCTGTCATCAGATATTGCTTTCTGGTGTTGACTCTCTACGATAGCTCCATTTCCGCAAACTGGGCTTTTCTGCGCTGCTGGCAGATTAAGCTCTCGATAAACGTCAAAGCCAGTCGCGTGCATGAAAATAAGCCTGCAATTGTGCTGAGTATTTTAACATTTCCGTTTCACACGCACACCAACTGATTCATTCGATTGATTTATCACGTTCAACACTTTCTAGATTCTCCGGTATGAATACTCTGGAGTGCTTTATGTAGGGATAAAAGGCTAAATTTACTGTGTACAGTTGCTTCACGGGTCGAATACTGGCAGCGTGCTGACGAGCAGAACACGGCAAATGCCATAACACGATTTCCCAGAAACTCTGCTCAGTTGAAGAGGGTCAAAGTAAGCGAACACGTGTCCCAGCTTCTCCGTAGATGCTTCACCGTTTCTGAAAAAACGACGGTCAAAATGTTCGAGTAATCTTCCGGGTACTGTATACGCCTCTTAGCGCGCAGCATATTCAGACGAAATGGTGTCAAAGTGGTAAGCGTCGCGTCTTATTAATCTTGCGCCCGTGTTCGAAACTCGTTTGTTACTTTTACTTTTGTTTTTCATTTCTGTACCCATGCCAGCAGAAGATTACTACATGATTCTTTTGCAGTGTACATTTATATAACCTTGTCCTTATTCCTCTACTAATTGTATATCACCTGAAAGCATTAAGAAAAATCAATAAATTATTTGAAACTGTTTTCGGTGAAATTCTTCTGCTATATCTTGATTCATAATCAACTGCAAGCGCCAGTTTTCAGGAAGGTGATCCGTTATGAATGATTTTCCGCGAAATAATTACCAATACGCGAAATATTCACCGGTATTAACGACATTTCTCTCGCGAGTGAGTTACGATTTTTTGGAGGAACTTGTGGGACTGTCTAGTGGAGAAACAAAACACTATTTCAGAACATGGTTTTGGGTTTCTTTTGACAAAAACTGAAACTTCTATCTAAAGGTAAACATAAAATAAATAAAATAAAGTACCTCCAGTGGTCACAGGTTCCTTTCACAGTCGTAACACATCACACGTACACTGTCAAATTTTGTAAACAAATATGGCATCGGAACAGAGAAGATACTATTGTAAATACTGTCATTTTTGTCATTTAAGATGGATTCAGGTTGTTTGGTTTGGTGTCTGTATATTTGGAGTGTGTCAAGGACGTCTAGTTTTCTACCTTTTGGTTGGATGTGTAGGATGCTGGTACTTGTGTTGTTAACATGGTGTTTTGTTTCATGCAGGTGGGTGGCAATTGCTGATGTGTGGTATTTTGTACACACCTGTGTGATGAAGAGGGTTTCGTGTGCTGATGTTGTGGGGTAACTTCTGTCCAATCTTGTCTGTGGTAAAGGATATGCTTATGCCGATTTGTTTGAAGACATTGGTAATCTGATATGAAATGTTACCTGGAAAGGGGATTGTAAGGAAAATGTGGGTGTTTTTTTTTTAAAATCTTATATGACTTAACTGCTAAGGTCATCAGTCCCTAAGCTTACACTCTACTTAACCTAAATTATCCTAAGGACAAACACACGCACCCATGCCCGAGGGAGGATTCGAACCTTCGCCGGGATTAGCCGAACGGTCCATAACTGCAGCGCCCAGACCGCTCGGCTAATCCCGCGCGGCAAGGAAGATGTTATTTTCTTTTTGTTTTTTGTGTTGTGATTGCTTTGCCATTATTGAGTGTTTTAGGGTGTCTACTGTGAAGATGTTATAACCATTTGCAATAGCTGCTTGTTTTATTATTTCAATTTCTTGATCATATTTGTCTTCATAGAGTGGTAGTTGGGTATCTGTATTGATCATGTACCGGAATGCTGCCATTTTGTGGGCTGTGGGGTGACGAGAGGAGTTGTGGATTGTACTATGTGTTGTATTTCAAACTGATGTCTGTTATTCCTTATTCTAATGGTAAGGTCTAAGAAATTTATACTGTCATCTGTTTGGTGTGCAACTGTGAATTTTATCTCTTCTCTCCCTCCTCCTCTGCCTCCAGCCTTTCGTATCTATCTATGAATGCCAACCAAAATTGTTATTTGTGTGTAATTTTACCACTATAGCCAATATGATTATTGTACTTAAAGTTTGTAACTCCTCACCTGATTGTATAGATGAGTATGAAGTTTAAGCTATTTTCACTTGTCAGAATCGGATTTATATATCACCTAAAGTATTTATTCCAACTAACGTATTCAACACCTCAAACAACACCTCCAAATCCTTTAAAAAATTATTATGTAATGATGTTGTTATAACGTAATTCTTTGTACTTTGTGGCAATGTTTTCTCTTCTGCTACACGGTCCATGCACGCAGTAGATCCCGATGCCATATTTGTTTACAAAATATGATAGTATACATGTGATGTGTTACGACTGTGAAAGGAACCTGTGACCACTGGAGGTACTTTATTTTACTTATTTTATGTTTACCGTTAGATACACGTTTAATTTTTTGTCAAAAGAAACCCAATCATGTTCAGAAATAGTGTTTTATTTCTCCACTAGACAGTCCCACAAGTTCCTCAAAAAAATCGTAACACATCACACACACAAACGTCATATTAACAAACGTAAATCCACTTGATGATGGAGGTTGAAACCTTTGAAACGCGTCGTGGAGATGAATAAACAGTGACTGGTAACAGTAAACTTGTTGTTTCATTTAATGTCAAAAACAGTCACGATAAAGCCTAACCTAAAATGTTGGCAGCTTATTACGAACTTTCGAAAATGTCTGAAACTTAACTACGAGACCAGTCATAAATGTATACCTAGGGTGTACGATCATAGCACGTGACGATTAATCATGAAGTAAATATGACACACCCATATTATTCAGAGTAGTTCAGCACATCTTTGGCAGAGTTTCATTATGGAACTTGTAGAGAAATTTATGACATCGTAACTATGAATGTATTTCCGTACATCAGTAGTTATGCTAAACGTATTGTACTCGAAAACAGAAACAGTACAAATAAATCGGAGCTTTCAAGATAATCGGTTACGACACATTCTGATTAAATATAAATAATTTCCAGCTTTAGTACAAGCAATCAATGATGCTATACGACTACAAAGCGAAGTGTGCTTGACACATTGTGGTCGTAAAAGTTTTCTAATTACTGTCTCCCTGTTTCTATTCGCTGATTACTTGAGGCCCGTTGTAATATTTTTATTTAGCCATGATTTATTTATGGAAATTATGGGTAGATTCACTATCTCACGCCTTTTAGTGTCACTTAGAGTGTGGAGATGTCAGTGTCGTTTTTTCCATCTCGCTGTTTTGACCAGCAACCTCCTCAACGGTCTGCATGCTTGACAGAAAGCTGTCCCCAGATATAAAATCCTCGTTTGACGTTCATGTAAAAAAAAAAAAAAAAAAAAAAAAAAGTGGTAAGATCTTATGGGACCAAACTGCTTAGGTCATCTGTCCCCTAGCCTGACACACTACTTAACCTAACATAAACTAACTTACGCTACGGACAACACACACACCCATGCCCAAGGGAGGACTCGAACCTCCGACGGTGGGAACCGCGCGGACTATGACAAGACGCCTCAGTCCGCGCAGCTGCAACCAGAAGAGTTGTTCTCAACCAATATCAGACGGCTTATTTATTTATTTACCTTACTTATGAATCGTCATCTTGATCAATAAAACAAAAACACATTAATTTTGTTAGTATTTTTCAGGCCTGCACATTTCTGTGTTCTTATTGAACATTTGTGGCGGAACGTTATCATTACCAGCAGTAGAATGACCGTTTTAACACTGATTCCCACTCTAAAGTTGCTTCCCTTGAGAGAAAATTAAAATGAACCATTTGGAGTATACATTAACAATTAAAAAAATAGAAAAAGCTCCATAATAATAAGAGGAAAGAGAGAAAAAAGGATAATAAAGGTTTAAAATGTCTTATAGATGATGATATGACACTTTCGTATTTTGAATGTACAGCAACGGAAATCGGTGGTAACCTCTCCAAGTGAACAAGTCAGGCATTTGCTGGACAAACTTCGAGAAACCGCGCCAACCGATGTCTTGACGGCCGGTTGAGGATAGGGAAGAAATTTTAAAAAAATGAATAAAAAACGGATAGAAGGAAAGAGAATTGTTTCCCACTACCCAAATGTGTTGTGAAACCAGCCTTACTTATGAACGAAAGAGTACTGTAAGAGAATTTTTCGAATTCGTCATGCAATCTAGAATGATAGCAAAATTTAAAACTTAAAACTGAATACCCTGACGAAGTATCAAATGGTTCAAATGGTTCTGAGCACTATGGAACTTAACATCTGAGATCATCAGTCCCCTAACTTGGAACTACTTAAACCTACCTAACCTAAGGACATCGCACACACCCATGCCCGAGGCAGAATTCGAGCCTGCGACCGTAGTGGTCGCGCGGTTCCAGACTGAAGCACCTAGAACCGCTCGCCACACCGGCCGTCGACGAAGTATCCGCACTATGGCAATTCAGTACATGAACAATGGTGTCTCAAGAAGAGGTCATTAACCCTGGGTCACATATAACACTAACAGCCGAAAAGCAAGTCGTAGTTGTGCCGTCAGTGAAACGTCACAGATGTACCTTGTGTGAGCGATCTTCAATAAAACGCAGAAAAACTATGTTTTTTAAAGTAATCGTTCAATTATCACAAAAAAAATGGTTCAAATGGCTCTGAGCACTATGGGACTTAACATCTGAGGTCATCAGTCCCCTAGAACTTAGAACTACTTAAACCTAACTAACCTAAGGACATCACACACATCCATGCCCGAGGCAGGATTCGAACCAGCGACCGTAGCAGTCGCGCGGTTCCGGACTGCGCGCCTAGAACCGCGAGACCACTGCGGCCGGCTATCACAAAATACTCGCTCTCTTTCTCCGTCCGAACAGGCCTCTGAAGGCACGGCTGTACCAACTGACCGACTGCCGTGCCGTCCTTAGTTGAGAGGCTACACTGGATTGGAATATGGAGGATCGTGTGGTCAGTGCACTGCTCTCCCGGGCGTTGTCAGTTTTCGTGACCGGTGCCGCTCCATGACAATCAAGTAGCTCCTCATTTGACTTCACAACGAGCAGACTGTACGCCACTTGCCAACAGTACTAGTCAGACCGGGACAGTTACCCATCCAAGTGCCAACCAAGCTCGACAGTGCCTAACCTCTACGACCTGGCTGGAACCGGTATTACCACTGTGACAAGACCACAAATACAGTACAGAAGTACAATATCACTTACAGAACCCCACTCATGAGATTGTGCAATTGCAATAACATAAGCTGGGGTGCAGGTCAAAAATGTTCAAATGTCTGTGAATTCCTAAGGGGGCCAAACAGCTGACGTCATCGGTCCCTAGACTTACACACTACTTAAACTACCTTATGCTAAGGACAACACACGCACACCGACGCCCGAGGGAGGACTCGAACTTCCAGCGGGAGGAGTCGTGCAGTCCGTGACATGGTGCCTCAAACCACGTGCCCACTCCGCGCAGCTGGGTTCAGGTGAGTAAATCTACGTTTATTAGATAAAATATTTTGGACCTGTAGGTGGATGATAGTGTGGTAGATAAAAAAAAATGGTTCAAATGGCTCTGAGCACTATGGGACTCAACTGCTGTGGTCATAAGTCCCCTAGAACTTAGAACTACTTAAACCTAACTAACCTAAGGACAGCACACAACACCCAGCCATCACGAGGCAGAGAAAATCCCTGACCCCGCCGGGAATCGAACCCGGGAACCCGGGCGTGGGAAGCGAGAACGCTACCGCACGACCACGAGATGCGGGCATAGTGTGGTAGATAAAAAACTGAAAGTCGTCTGCTGTGAGACACCTCTTAAAGTGAGTATTGATGCATGTGGCGGTAGGCACTCGCCCGTCTCAAAGAAGCTACAGTCATCTAGATGTCTGCTGGGATAGCAGTCGTTCGGTAGAAACTGTGTGTCATGTCTTAGCAAGCTGTCTGAACTTTGAAGTGGTCCAACCATTAGAAAAGCTTACCAGGCAGAATAGGTTAGCGATAGCCGAGTGGTCGACAGAAAAACGGCCGCTCTCGTGTGGAGACTGTTCTTCTGCTTGCTGCTGTGTTTGAACCATCAGCTGTTTTTATTTTAAACCCAAATACTGGTTTCGGTCCTGGATCATCTTCACATATGAGGGTTAAAACGGTTTAAGCCACCTTACTGCATTAGTCATTATGTAAAATCTGTAATGCATGCCATAAAAGTAAATATATGACACAAGACATTAAAAGCAAACATACGAATACTAAATGTATATGGAGTAGTACTGAAGAGCAGATCAGGACTCCTGATCTTCTATTCAGTACTGCTCTGTTGCTTGCCTCACTGTTCTTATAAAAGAACCTGATGTACAGCTCCCTGACTGTATAACATGGTATTAAGATACTGTTTAAAGCTTCATGGTGATGCAAGGCAGTTTTTACACTAAAGAGCAGTATTTTCTTACAGTGCACTTCATGTGAGATGCTTCTATTGTGGCACAAACTGTCAGACAGTGCTTTGCAATGTACACCTTTTAACAACTATTCACTGTTAAACTGATGGAAAATAGAGTTATAAATTAAAGGTACAAGGCTGATCTTCAGAGATGAATATATTTGCAACATCTTCTTCTCATCCTTTTGTGGACTCTTGTAGTAGTGGGGCAAAGTTCATATGGCCCCACACAATAAACTTGCCGTATTTATTCAAGATGGCGAATCCAAGTTGGCGGCCACGGATGTGGGAACGTCGCAGTGACATCTTGGCGGGAAGTTCAAATTTTGTTGGGATAATATGCCAACTGGGCTACCTCCAATAACCTAACCCCACTCCCCCCTTACTTCCCCTTCCTCTGCTCCTCCCCTCCCCTCCCATCCACCAAATGGAAATTGGTGGGAATATGGCAGACGTAAGTATGCATTGTTTATTTAAAGAATTTGAGTTGTCATAGGCAGTAACTCTATCTGGTGTGTTCACTATGAGGTCTGGAGTCCAACTGACATAGTTCACAACACTATCACCAGAGGGCAGTGTTGGCCCTCCCTCTCTCCCCTCCTGTGATGTAATCCAAGATGGTAGTCTGGAGAAAAAGGCAGGAAAAGGACTCACTTTGTGTCTGGCTGCTGGACTGGGAGAACAGAAGTAATTGTTTACTGTGTTTAATGGATGAGATGTCTGTGGTGGAAAAGGAGGAGGAGTTTAACAGGTATATTAGCTGTAATCATGCATCTGAGGACTGTGTCAAGAGCATTTATTTATTTATTTATTTACACATCTAGTTCTGTTGGACCAAATTGAGGAGCAAATCTTGAAGGCCATGGAACATGTCAGTATAAGAAATTACAACATAAAAGTAGTAACAGATAAAACTAAATGTTTATGAACCCACAAGAAGACAAGCCATAAGTTTAAGTAAACGTAGTCAATAATGTAACACAGCAATCAGTTTAATTTTTCAAGGAACAGGGGGAGTGACCCATGAAGAAACTCTTAGTTTGGTGAAGATGAATACGCTTCAGGAAACAATGAAAATGCTGCAGGATGGGGCTAAGTTACACTTCAAAACTCATACTGATAAATGCATGTGCTGTAACTGTAGACCATTCGAGAAAAGTCCAGTCGGTCTTAGAAGTGCAAAAGGCAAGACGTTCACCCACTCCAGCCCAGGCATCCATATGTACAATTGAGGAAATGCTGCTAATGAGCAGGGATGAATGTAATAGATGTACTACATGCAAGCACACAGGTGAGTGCTGTATCCATAGCCTCCTAGACAATGAGCGGAAAGAAAAGATAATGGACGAGTGTGTGGCGAATACTTTTTGACAAACAATGGCAGTACAGTGGGATGGCGTGAATATGCATTTTAGTACTTACGCAGATAGATGCTTGTGCTGGAACTGACTATCTTTTTTGAAAATGCCTGAACCCCACATTAACGTTGCCCTATTTCACAGTGAACTATAGGTGTTCACCTCGAGGTCTGGAACGAATTGGTCTAGTTCACAACAACGCCACCAGAGTCGCTGTTGGCCCTCCCCATTCCCCTCCCATGACGTAGTCCAAGATCGTGGTCCAGAGAAAAGGGTGGAAACCAACAGGAACCCTGAATCCAGTCACATGATAGGCTTCAGCCAATAGGATGGCAGTATCTGGGGATGTCATCAAATGGGATATATGGCAGACTCAGCAGATCTGCAGCCTGAGTCTCACTCAGTCAGCGAGCAGCAGCAAGCGCAGCCAAAGAAGAAGAAGAAGAAGAACCATGAAACGTCAATAGTAGCAGTGATCCAGCACAGCCCTGCAGAACAGGAAGAAATGGAAAAGTAAGTACCCTATATCACATCAATATCTGCAGTTAGCATTATTATTGTTATTGGTTGTTTTCGTGTCTCGGTCCAAATGTAACAGTTTCTCCTCTTTGTTCACCAGTAACTCTCGACACATCCAAGCCTGCAGGGGCATGGACTGACATGTTGACCTCTGCCGCGCCCAGAACTGCAGCAGCCTCAGCCCCCATCTTGTCAAGGCCTGCACCAACCTCTGGACCTGCGACAGCAACTACCCACTTGCTGGAGCAGGACATGGCGCTGTTATGGTCTGTACTACTCATTGAATTGTGCGACGAGGACGCTGAGACTGCTCCCAACACACTGAATGCTGCTGGTGGTCCTGAACAACAGAAAGGTGGAGGACAGTATTGGTCGCTAACATATGACCCATTGCGTGAGAACATCTCTGTGCTAGTGCAGGCACAGAGTACAGACGCTGTGGATAAGAAGGTATCAAGTGTACCTATGCTTTCCAATTCAACATTTAATTTTACTCCTAGTGGAACAAAACGTGTAAATGTGGGTATAGAACAGCATCACGACTGGGGTTTGTATGTGAGAATAGAAACCGAAAATGTATCGAAGTATGTTAAAGTGCCTATTTCTGAGTTCGACTGGGACGGATTATATCATGCAGAGCGCTTCATCAATCAGCAGATGACTACAGAGTATTATCCAATGCATACCCCTACCCCAAATATTTGCCTTACTGGTGTGACACTATCTATTACAAAAGTGTATGATGACTGTGCACTATTTGTGAAATTTGGTGACATGTGTTTATCTACTGAGTGCCTTAGTTATGAACTTTTACGTTGTGGATATCGTGCCATGCCTTTCATTGGGGAGACTGAGTGGTTGGTTTTCAAGTATAGACTCAGCATACAATTACGTTGAAAAAAAGTTCTACATGTGCATTGTGTACATGTTGATGACTTGGAGCAGAACCAAAAGAGAAAGAGGTTAATATGCATGGGAAATACCACAGTATTGTAAGGTACCCATTGATTCGAAGGAGATATCCACAGAATATATTGCATATCAAAAAGCTTCGTGTGGGAAGTACTGTACAGATGCAAAGAAAAAAATAAAGAAAGAATCTGATAATTTTTTTTAAATACTGCACCCTACGTATGATATTTAAATAAATAATGTGTGTATATATAATCTCAAACTCTGTTTTTGCCTTATTTCATACCTATCTCCGTATATTGCAAGTATTACACTTACTAATATCATTATTTTTCAATGCTGCACCTATGATAATCCAGCAGCAGGTAGTTGCTTCAAACATTTCCTCACCAGTCATTGATAAAATGAATGATAAAGTTAATCTTCATTGGTAAAATATATAGCTGAATTCGCTGTGTAGCCAGTATAGTTCAGTTGGTTAAGTGATGGAGCTATAGTGGCTACACATACTATTACCATCCTTACAAGTGTGTCTCTCTATGTACGCCAACTACTTGCTAGTACCTGATGTAGTCGGTATCATTGTAGGGTGGGTGAAACATCCTCATCACAAGGACTTCGTTGTCAGTGGCTGGTCCTGTGAAGATGCAAAAGAAGACCTGAAGGAGAATGGAGTAATCCTTCTTGATAATATACGAGCAATTATTATAGGTCCATTTACTTGTGGCTAGACTAATGTCCTCATGACCCCTCTAACTCATGTAGATGGAGCCCAATTTGAACATGTTTGTATATTCTTGAAAACACTGTTTCAGCCCAAGAATCAGCTATTACAGGAGATATTGCGCGGTATAAAAAGCGTTACGTACCGACATTCAGTGAAAGTGGTGATATCACCCCACATGAAAAAGCAAATCCAAACACTGTCTTTCTATTTGACGATGTTGCTGTTGGAAACCAACACCAAGTTCGAAAATATATCTGTTTCGGTCGTCATATGAGTTCTGACGTATTCTGTCTAAGCCAAACATATTCCAGAATCCCGAAATAGTTGGTTAGGGATAATGCAGACCTCATTTTGGTCTTCAAACAAGACAATCAGAATTTAAAACACATTTACCAGTCACATGTAGGAACTGACATGTCGTTCAATGATTTTGTAAAGATATATACCGATTGCTGGAATCATTCATAGTATTCGTTTCTCGTTATTGATAAAACAAGAAAACTGAATGATGGGAGGTACAGGTGAAACTTCCAAAAGTTTCTATATATACAGCCCGCTAAGAGAGGTGAGTACATCAGTATACGCTGCACCATGAACGAATTGAGGCACATGTCCAGCTCTCAACCAGAAAGAATGGGGGTTAACAGACAGAAAATTCGCTTGTACATGGACGCAAAAATTCAGGCTATCGTGCATAAAGTTGGAGGTAGGCGCAGGTAGCTAGAGATCTATCACCTGACTCTTCTGAGAATGATGAAGGCATTAAATGAGTTATTTAATGAAATCAGCAAGAAAGTAACCGACTTAACTGAAAAGGACGAGGCTACTGAGGGGAAAATAGATGTAGAGGCACTTGTTGTTGAGAAGGGGCAGCAGGCATGTAATAAGAGGAAGAAGAGCGAATATATAAAGCCTCGCGCTGCAGAGACGTCTGATTAGTATACACCGAGATGTCAACGAAGCAGAAAGTCATTCAGGCACGGAAAGCCGTTCGAGAGAAATTACGGTTGCTACGATTAGGGAATATAGATCGATAGTAAACACTAATGGAGACCTTTAAGCTGGTTACTGAATCACTCAAACAGCTCTCAGTAAAAACAAAACCACTCGATAACGACGGTGCTGCCATTGACGAATTTATTGTCCATCACACCCCTGACCTAATAGATAGGACATTCCGCGTCAGCAGGGGAAGAACGTACATGTCTGGCATGCAGACTATAAATGCACCTGGTGACACAATACAGATTGGTGAGAGGCTATTGGAGAGAACACCTAGCTGAATGAATCTTATTTTCCTAAGACACATGAAAAAACCCATAAATTATTCAGTTAATGATAGAGAATTGTACCGTGAAATACTGCATTTGACTGACGTACATAATATCGCAAAAAGCCTGACCAACAAGAAATATAAAATCATTATAAAACCAATACTTGACGGTGAAAACAACAACAACAGCAGTATCTGCGATGGTATTGACATTGAACATAAAGCAGTGAACAATCGAATCCCGCAGTATATACAGGGTGTCCCACTATCTTGTCCACCCAAAATATCTCTGGAACAATAACAGCTATTGGAAAACGACTTTCACCGGTATCAATGTAGGGCTGGGGCCCATGAATGTACATATTTGGAAACATTCTAAAACGAAAGCATATGTGTTTTTTAACACAAACTTAAGTTTTTTAAATGGACCTCCTATATTTTTCTTCGGCAATCCATAGCATGGCAAAGCACATACACAATGGCGTTGATTGCATCGCAATATTCCCATTACATCCCGAGATATTGAGAGGCGAATTTGACGCTTGAAACACCCGACATGCGCTGCTAGCGCACGACCTGAGGCTCACGCGTGAACCCCATGCTGCCCGTAATCGCGATGTGATCGACATGTGTAATCACACCTCCATACTTATCAAGAGGTCCGAAACGAATAATACGGTCTGCTGCCATCAGCTCTCATAAGCACATAATAGTTTCCCTCTTGCACGTTCTACGTATCTACGTACACAATATGAACCAGTACCGATCGGTGTACACCCGTCAGGTTGTCTTATTTATCCTGCACACCCAAAACAAGGTTTATCTAATGCGTTATATGACCCATTGTGCTTGTCGCGCAGGGCCTGGCTCTATCTAGTCAAGTGTCCAACGTAGTTCCCACTACAGCCACAGTTACCACTTCGCCTTGTTTATGATTTGCGACCCACGCAAATTCCTGTACTCCACCAAACTCCGAGCATCCCATTTGTTGTTGCTTTGGCGTGCAGTACATCGCTTGCCAATGTAGTCGTGCATCAGAGTAATCTAGTGACGGCACGGAGGTAGTACATATTGTGAATAAACGTTGTGTTGTGGAACTTACACTGTACAGTATAATGTACACACATGAAGATTTGGTAGAAATGTTGCTGATCTATGGAGAATGTACGTTGACGGGAAATACGTTATGAGATTGCTTGTTTGTTGATAGTACTGTTAGCGAACATTATGATTGTTAAGTTAATATGTCTGTTTTCTACCCTACTCTACATACCTGTACTATAACCTGTTGTACGTGGACGAAATGCTGTTCAGGCAGAACGACTGTACAGAAGACGATTCCCTGACAACCCATCGCCTTCGCGCCGGATGTTTGGTCGTCTCAAATGGTTCAAATGGCTCTGAGCACTATGGGACTTAACATCTGTGGTCATCAGTGCCCTAGAACTTAGAACTACTTAAACCTAACTAACCTAAGGACATCACACACATCCATGCCCGATGTTGGTCGTCTCACATCTCGTCTACGTGAAACGGGAAGCTTAAATCCAAGACCTCGACATCGTCCTAGAACACGCACAGATGAACGTGCTGAAGTTGCTGTGCTCGCTACCATAGCTGCGAATCCTCAACTCAGCACACGTCAAATTGAACGTGAAGTTGGTGTGTCGAAATCAAGTGCACAGCGTATTCTTAAACGTCATCAATTTCATCCTTACCATGTTCATTTACACCAGGATCTTCATGGAAATGACTTCCGCAATAGGGTAACATTTTGTCGGTGGGCTTAGCAAAAACTTCTGACTAATCCAAATTTTTTTGCAGATGTTCTCTTTACCGACGAGGTATCATTCTCCAACAAAGGAATTGTCAATATGAGGAATATGCATTATTGGTTCGCAGACAATCCAAAATGGCTCCGTCAGGTAGAGCATCAACGTCCGTGGAAAGTTAATGGTTGGTGTGGGATTATTGGAGATACCATTATCGGACCTTTCTTTATAAATGGCATCGAAAATGGCAGACAATACTCCAGATTTATACGACAGAATCTTCCTGTTCTCTTGGTCACCGTACCTCTGAACCGGAGAATGGTCATGTGGTATCAGCATGACGGATGCCCTGCACATAACGCCTTACGAGCACGACGACTTCTGAACCGTAAGTTCCCTGGTAGGTGGATTGGACGAGGTGGCCCAGTTAGGTGGCCTGCCCGATCTCCGGACCTTACACCGATGGATTATTTTCTTTGGGGAGCAGTGAAGGATGCTGTTTACCAACATGAACCAACAACACCAGAGGACATGAAGCAACGCATTATTGATGCTTGTAAAGCCATCAAAGAGGAAACAGTAGAACGAAGTAGGGCATCCTTCATCCGCAGAGTGACCCTATGTATGCAAGCCAATGGGTATCACTTTGAGCATGAGATGTGAACGCTATGTTTAGTATGTAGTGCTGGTATCACAGTGGAAGTTTCTACAAACGGCCATTTTACCCAGTGACGTTAAGAAGCATTTGTTTGCAACAATTTGTCATTTAACGCATTAGATAAACATAACATTGATAATTATGTGATAATAAAACTAACTGGTTAAACATGTTTACATTCATCTTCTGTGTCCTACCTGAACTTCCCAAATCAAAACATTTTTACCTAAACAACGGTAAAACTTTTAGTCCACTTGCTCGTTTCACTAAAGCTATCAACATGAATTTTACTATTACGAGTGAATGATTAACTGTAACTTGCGCTAGATCTGTAGTAAAGTAAAGTTTTAACGTTGAACGGCATTATCTTTTTAGTAACAGATTAACGATAAGCGAAGTTAACTTTGTGACTAACGTTGCGGTACACAGATATGTTACAGTACCGCATCACCCCTAGCCTATGGGATAAATACCTGCTGGAATGTTCGACGTTAATGCTGAATGGCAGCAGACCGTATTATTCGTTTCGGACCTCTTGATAAGTATGGAGGTCTGATTACACATGTCAATCACATCGCGATTACGGGCAGCATGGGGTTCACGCCTGGGCCTCAGGACGAGCGCTAGCAGCGCATGTCGGATGTTTCAAGCGTCAACTTCGCGTCTTAATATCTCGGGATGTAATGGGAATATTGCGATGCAATCAACGCCATTGTGTATGTGCTTTGTCATGCTATGGATTGCTGAAGAAAAAATATAGGAGGTCCATTTCAAAAAACATAAGTTATAAGAGGTCCGAGCAGATGTAATTTTATGTAAGAGGTCCGAGCAGATGTAATACAGATGTAATATTATGTAAGAGGTCCGAGCAGATGTAATTTCGATGTATTGCTCATGCGCTGCCTGCGATATGCAAGGTATATGAGAATCGCTGACCAGAGAGCAGTGTTGACTGAGTTGGAACTGTGTAGCTGTAGCAGTAAGTTGTCGGTAGTCTGCGCTAGTTTGCAGTCTGCTCTGGTCTGGTATACTACATCGTGTTGGATGGGCCGGTCGTGGTGCAGCGATGCCGGAGCCTGAGTATTATTGTAGAAGGTAAAAAGCAGCCTCGCACATATCTAGTAATGTTATCTGAACCCTCATGTAAATTTTTTAAAAATGTCCTAATAATAATCTTTGTCATATAAAGTAATTTCTAACAAGCATTCATTTCAATTTAAAGAATTTACTAATTTCTCCAATCCATGATCATTCCGATTGTTGCAAAAGAAAAATCAGTTGCTTCCTTTCATAAATGACCAATCTATCGGCCAGCATTGCACAGAGCTGTGCCGGAAAAATTTATTGTAAGAGCAGATATATTGGACAATTTTATTGAGGTAAGAGGTTTTCCTTTTTTATCCAGAATGATCTTACAGGGCCATGACGCAGCACTGCTGTCGCCCAAAATTTACCAGGTTACAGAATTTATTTTTTATTACGAGGTTTAGGAATTTTTCTGTTTCGAGCTTACATTAGATGAGAAAAGAATTTTGTGGGTACATTAAATGAGAAACAAATTTTGTGTGGAGGTTAAATGTGAAAGAATGAATTTTGTGGGGAGGTTACACTAAAATTAGAATCATATTCATTATTACTATTTATTCAATTTTGTGGGGAGGTTACACTTGGCGACAACCGGCCAGGATCGTATTTCTTTGTGAATCTCTGAGAAGTAGTCATATATCTGCTCTTATTTACTTAAATGTAGTTTGCATCTGGCGCAACGCATTTACTAATTTGTCACTCTTTCTTTCACAGATTATCGGCAATTTATTGCTCTTTGTTGTAATTGTTTGTTGCATTTTTGCTTTGTCTTTGCTCCATTTTGTGCTTAATTTTGATTTGTGAAAAATGCCGCGAAAAACTGTTGACAGTACATCGCAATGTGCAATGAGTGAAATAGCCGACTCGAATAATTTGACAAATAATACTAGCGACACTCAGTATAATAGCGATAATCCCCTATTTACAGACAATCAGTGCGTACCAACCACTAGTAATGATTTTAAATCTAATGATGAACAAACAAATTCAATTGTGTCCTCTGTTAATATAACGACAATTGATGACGCGGCACGTTCCGTTACAATGAACGCTGTCCAGCTTGACACACCTGATCTGCAAAATTTACGTAACGAACAGATAATTGTTTCTAATGAATGTGAACAATGTACTCAAAGTACGTCAAATTTATTTGATTCTGATTTAGCGACCAACAGTGCACATCCGATGGGCAAACCTTTTTGTGATTCAGAGAATGACCAAATGGTTACACAAAACGTGACAATTGCAGGTACGCCATCAAACAGCACAGAGAATAGAGTAGGTAATATTGACTTGGATCAAGTTATGGCAGTATTGCTACAAATTAATGAATCGTACAAACAACGTAATAAAATTCTCGAACAGTGGAATGAAAAACTAGATAACCATTGCAAACAACTTAATGAAAGTTTCAAACAGCGGAATGAAAAATTCGACAACCATATCAAACAACTTAAAGAAAAACTAGACGACAATTCCAAACAGTTGAATGAAAGTTTCAAGCAGTCGAATAAAAAACACGACAACCTTAATGAACAGAACAAACAACTTAGTGAACAGATTACAGCCGTTACCGTGCAACGCCATGATACTAAAGAACAATTATGTGATGAAATTAAGGCTTGTGCTACTAACAGTAGTGAAGAAATTAGATCTGTTGCACAAAAATTAAGTAGTACACGTGTAGCCACAACGAAATTACTTAGAGATGAAATTAGTGCAGTCACTGAACAATGTTCAGAATACGCAACACAGATACGCGACGAGTTTAAATTAATGTCAGCAGAACTTTCACGTACACTGGATACGGAAGTCGATAAGAAATTAGAACAACAGATCAGCCATATTGACGAACGTTTTAAAGTGACAAAAATGAAAAATGTTTCAGTCACTAACACGTCACAGCATACATTCCGAACATTTGTCACACTCACACAGCCAGTGTAACTTAGGTAATTTACAGAGACTACGTGACTTAGATTCCGAACAGACACAGACAAATAGATTCTCATGCAATCCTGAACCTGTTTACACATTCAGAGACGATAACGTTGATTATAAGCAATTTTTATCCGTGAAAAAATTTAAGGTATTTAAAAATGACAGAGCACAGGTACACCCTTTTGACTGGGTACGACAATTTATTTTAGTACTTTCATCAGCTTGGCCTGTAATGCAGAAACTAGAATTGGACTGGATACAACAATTTGCTTTTGAATTTTCACCGCCATTGCCTGTAATGCAGAAATTAAAATTTATTTGCAGCGCGTAAGTGACCTCAGGGGATTCATTACACTTCGATGAATATGTGCCGTAGCGTGCACAGGGCCCCGAGCCGTTGTAGTGCTATTTCATCTTTAGTTTTCTGCACTGCTGCCTTCTCTTCTACTATCCTTTATATCTATCAAAACAGCTCTTCAACCATCGATCTATCTAGGATTAGGAATTAGTAAAGAAACCTGATATGACAAGTTTTACCGAAAGTGACAATTTTCATTAGACACTCCAGAACTACCAGCGTAATTTTAATAAGACAAAATTATAATCATCAGTATGTGGAAAGTTTCCATCAATCGCAGACACATTTATGACAACAATAGAGGCTTTTCCCAACAACAGCAACAAAACCAGCCGGTTAGCATACCTAGCCAACAATGTAATGTGCAAGGTCAACCAAGCTTTAATGTCTCGCCGCCTACGCGTATAGCGTCGGCCACACCAAATAGTAACGCACAGCAACAAGGAAGTCAGTACGTACAGAAAACACACCATTTCAACTCATATCGCAATGCACCGTATAGAAATGACTATCATGACAGACGTAAAAGTAATGAGCACAATTTTCAGCGTACGTTTAATAACAGTCGGTCTTACCAGCAGCAGAATCATCCGCAACAACAAATTATCATGAATGAATCAGACAGTAGATGTCATCCCGAACGTAATACGTCAGGAAGAAATAACAGAACAGTACAAATAGTTGAAATGCCACATCACTTCCTGCAACGCAAACAATACTTTTGACACACAGAATCTTGTTCACGAAAATGTTATTACTTTTGACGACATTTGAGACACACTTTTATATGAAAAATCAATAGTCTGAATTTGTCAATCTGAAACATGCTTTGTTGAACGCACCTCTTTTATCACATCCAGATCTTACTAGAAATTTTTCCATTGCCACCGACAGTTCCAACACTGCTTTAGGCGTACACATTTTTCGGGAAATTGAAGAAGATGGTTGTACAGTAATTAAAAACATCGCCTTTGCGAGTCGCATTTTGTCACCTGCTGAACGCAATTATTCTGTTACAGAAATTGAAACATTATGTGTTGTATGGACATTTACGAGATTTAGGCATTTTCTTTATGGAAGACACACTACCCTTTACACAGATCATAGAGCTATACAGTTTTTACTTTCCGCAAAATTTACACACCACAGGTTAAGCAGATGGAAACTTTATTTACAGAAATTTAATTTTACAATTGTTCACATTCCCAGTACACAAAATATTGTAGCAGACGCACCATCCCGTTCTCTCAGCAACAATCAGCAAGACATCGCAACTACCTTCTGCAAAGCAAATTTCAGCGCCATGTATATTCAACAAGTTGCATTTGAAAATTTCATTTCGGCATCATTACGAGACATAACACAAGAGCAGAGTAAAGACAACGTATGGAAAGAAATTAAACACCTTTGGCAAGATAGGAATAATGTTACCATTAGAAATCATTACACTGTACGCAATAATATTTTGTTTCGCTGCTCTCACCCTGACAGCAACAATTGGTTATTATGCATTCCTGACGAACTTGTTAACAAATTAATTTGGTATACTCATTTAAGTTACGCACGTTACGGAGATAGAAAATGTTTTCTTATACTGAGACAGAACTGTTATTTTGCCAAGATGGAGAAACGTATTCGACGAGTTTTAGCGTCATGTAAAATCTGCCAGAAAGCTAAGTCAGATACGACTTCGCATATTCCTCCATTACATCCCATTGTACCTGTTAAACTGAGACACATGGCCGTTGTAAACATGTTTGGTCCGATTCCCAGAACTAATAGAGGTTTTTGCTACATCTTTGTTGCGGTTGAACTCACTTCAAAATTTGTTACCTTCACTCCGTTACGCAAAGCTACTGCTAAATCTGTTTCGAATGCATTTGTAAAACATTTTTTATTCCATGTAGGGCATGTATTGAAAGTAATTTCCGACAATGGATCACAGTTTCGATCTGCTATGTGGACACGTATGTTACGAACAAGAAACATTTCTCCGATCTATATATCCAGGTATCACGCTTCTTCGAACCCTTGTGAACGACTAATGAAAGAAATTGGTAAACTATGTAGAATATACTGCCATAAAAAACATATTGATTGGGACATACACGTACTCTCATTCCCGGATGCAATTAACTCGATACCAAATGAATCTACTATGCTATCTCCGACTGTTATACTGAAAAATGTTGAACCACCTAACAAAGTTGAAGAATTAGTATCCTTTCCTACATCTCGTCGACTACGACACCATGAAATAATTGACATTGCGCTGAACAACATCAAACGTGCCACAGAGCGCCGGAGAAGACAGCAAAAACAGGTTTGTACACGCCGTGACTTTCACATTGGACAGAACATATTAGTACGTACACACTATTTATCCAACAGAGGAATGAATAGATGCAGTAAATTTGAGCTTCTATACGCAGGTCCATATTCGCAGCATTCCTCACCCCAATGTAGTACGCGTCGAAACTCTGAGAACCAGAAAAAGTAAAGGCAATCACCATGTCTCCAATATTAAACCCTTTATCGGATGAATAGACTTTATGATTTATCACACTGTATTGCCATTTGCAGATATTTATATGAACACTTACTGATGATTATTATATTTTTTCTTGGCAAGTGCTCAGCATGGTAAGGTTAGCAGGTCACTTTTCTTGTCGTTATGTATCAGACCGTACACATTTTTCCAGATAAAATTACATATTTTATGGCCACTTAAGCAATTATATTTATGTGACTACATACTGATGATTATCATATTTTTTCTTGACAAGTGCCCGGCAAGGTAAGTTTAGCAGGTCGCTTTTCTTGTCGTTATATATCAGACCGTGCACATTTTCCATTTTTCGTGTATGTATGATTGTTTTCCTGTATGCACTATGAAATGTTTAAGATGTAACAAACACCAGTTGACTTTGACATTTTTCCTTATGATATATCAATATCTTGACTATTCTACACTTTTGGCTACTGCATTATGAGACTGTGTGTACATTTTTGTACCTGAACACTCTCTACGTTTTTGACATAATACGTTTTCTGTCATGCTATGCTGTATGCTTAATTATATCACTAGAAACCAGTTTTTATTTAATGGGTATATGATTTAAATGCAAGATATTAATCCTTATTCATCATTTTCAGAAAGCAATAACGTGTAAAAGAAATAAATTAAACAAACCACAGTGGATTACTATGTAATGGGAATTTCACCTTCGGAATGAACGAAAGAAGATGCAATAGCTCGTCATGAAGAGTAAATGGATCAGAATTAACAAGCATTAGCAAGCATATACTATACACATCGTATGATAACAGTCTTAACTAATTATTTTTCTTTCAGAATACGCGGCGATTGATGCAGGCTCTCAGACAGAGCTACACATCTTAGTTTTAGTGATGAAATATGCTAGAAATAAGAAACTCTATACTATGAATAGTTGTATGAAGTAAATGGTAATATGAATAATGAATAATGAATAATGAAGTGTTTTTTTAATTTTGCAGATGATAATGAATGGTGATGAATAGTTATATGAAGAGTATGCTAATACGAATAATGAAGTTTTTCTTTGTAGGTGATGATAGTAATGAAGTTATGGTAATATGAATAATGAAGTTTTTTCTTTGCAGATGAGAATAATGATGAAGTTTATATATTTACTGTTAGTTAAGAAATGCTATGTAGTTATTTAAGTATTTGTTGCAGTTCGTTTTGACAGTATGTCTTATGTCACATGGTATAATGACTGAATATTTTGGAAAGGACAGCTAGAGTACATACATATTGAGTACACGTTTCATTACCTGTTAATTCGAAGTTCACTACTTTTCAGCATAATATGCGTATCTTCTTTCAGCTTAATAATCCATTTTGTATTTTTTCTAGGAGAAGCTAATCATGAGATTAATGTGCTATAAGCAGTTAGTCACTAAACCTGTTCTAGTACTTGCATTTTTTTTACCCATTTGTGTGTGTCATTCATGAATGTGATCTCATATACTCTACTTGTTTCATAACCTTGCTACAGCTGACTCACGACGAATGACGTTACTAATCCTTATTTGCAGCAGTAAGTCAAAAGCAAATATTTTTATGCCCCAGCAATTATTTATCGATCCCAACGCAATGCATTGCTAGTACAAAAAAAAGTATTGCCAGTCACAAATAATGCTACCAGTTTAAGAGAGTTCTGAGTAATACTGAATGATGTTTTCTAACCGCAGACCTTGAGTAATAGTTACAGTGTGTTACATTTTAAATATGTCCTATGTCACTTGAATGATGAGTTCTGAGTAATACTGAATGATGTTTTGTAACAATGTATAAATGCTATGCCAATAATATCTGTAAATAATATTTTTGTTATACTCTATAAATGTTATGCCAATAATTAACTCTCATTTTGAATGATGACTTCTGAATAATGTTTTATAAAACTATATGAAGACTTTGTAATTGGCCAATGAATGCCACTGTTTCTTGTATTTTAAATTTGTCTTATGGCACTTACATGATATCATATATGAATACCAGTAGCTTGATGCTACACTCATTAACTCCTGTTTTGAATGCTGACTTCTGAATAATGCATAAGAAATGGTTTATAACTGGCCAATGAGTGCCAATAATTACCACAGTCATATGAGTTATGAATAGTGTTTTGTAATATTCAATACTTGCTACATGTTTAGTAACTGGCCAATGAATGCCAATGATTACTATAACTAGATGAATTATGTTAATGCTATGCCAGTAATTAACTCTTGATTTGAATGAACACTTTTGAATAATGCATAAAAATAGTTTGTAACTGGCCAATGAGTGCCAATGTTCACTGTAATCAGATGACTTATGAATAATATTCTATAATACTTCATACATAGTACAGAAATGTTTAGTAACTAGGTAATGAGTGCCACCAATTACTCAAATCGGTTGATAGACTAGTGTAATTCTCAATTAGGACTAGCATAAGACTTAATGTCCTTCACCTTCTGACCTAATTACCAGAAATTACTGCAATATCTGTTTGTCCTGTCCATCCTCATGATCATGGAGTACTATATTTGGATTTTGCACTAATTCTACGTTGGTGAAAGAGTATGGATTCTGCAAGAGTGTGGTGTTGACACATCATGCTGTCCACCACCTTGAACAAAGGAGATGTTATTATGGTCCCACTGTTTGGAGTACCTAATGTACTACCAAAGTGATAACATTGAATATTAATGCGACAGTTCAGTGTCTTGGCTACACTGATTAATACTTCAGGGAAGAGAACTTCACATTGTCTCACTTGGTGTTGTGCTTCTGTAGAAAGATATGGACTTTCAGTGCAGCTACATGCAACCTACTGTGCTACAACCATGAGGCAATCCTTCCCTCTCCTGTCCTAGTTCTTGTAAAATGGTAAAAATATATACAGTGCGTGTGCACTTTATGTCATTTGTTAATATGTTTTGTACTCATTGTGTATACGAGTTCTTGTAAAATGGTAGAAATATATACAGTGCGTGTGCACTTTATGTCATTTGTTAATATGTTTTGTACTCATTGCGTATACATTTTGTGATTTCTTGATATGTTCTGTACTCAGTGCATGTGCACTTTATTTCATTTTATGTTCTGCACTTATATATATATATATATATATATATATATATATATATATATATATATATATATATATGTTGTTAAGTAGATTTCAGAAAAATTTGTTGCTCATGGCAAGTCCAATTGACTCACCATCGCTGCCAAATTTTTGCCCCCCAGTGGAGGGTTATGTAAGAGGTCCGAGCAGATGTAATTTTATGTAAGAGGTCCGAGCAGATGTAATACAGATGTAATGTTATGTAAGAGGTCCGAGCAGATGTAATTTCGATGTATTGCTCATGCGCTGCCTGCGATATGCAAGGTATAAGAGAATCGCTGACCAGAGAGCAGTGTTGACTGAGTAGGAACTGTGTAGCTGTAGCAGTAAGTTGTCGCTAGTCTGCGCTGGTCTGCAGTCTGCTCTGGCCTGGTATAGTGTATCGTGTTGGTTGGGCCGGTCGCGGTGCAGCGATGCCGGAGCCTGAGTATTATTGTATAAGGTAAAAAGCAGCCTCGCACATATCTAGTAATGTTATCTGAACTCCTATGTAATTTTTTTAAAAATGTCCTAATAATAATCTTTGTCATATAAAGTAATTTCTAACAAGCATTCATTTCAATTTAAAGAATTTACTAATTTCTCCAATCCATGATCATTCCGATTGTTGCAAAAGAAAAATCAGTTGCTTCCTTTCATAAATGACCAATCTATCGGCCAGCATTGCACAGAACTGTGCCGGAAAAATTTATTGTAAGAGCAGATATATTGGACAATTTTATTGAGGTAAGAGTTTTTCCTTTTTTATCCAGAATGATCTTACAGGGCCATGACGCAGCACTGCTGTCGTCCAAAATTTACCAGGTTACTGAATTTATTATTTATTACGAGGTTTAGGAATTTTTCTGTTTCGAGCTTACATTAGATGAGAAAAGAATTTTGTGGGTACATTAAATGGGAAACAAATTTTGTGTGGAGGTTAAATGTGAAAGAATGAATTTTGTGGAGAGGTTACACTAAACTTAGAATCACTATCCATAATATTTATTTTATTATTTATTATTTTTTGTGGGGAGGTTACAATGTTTGTGTTAAAAAACACATATGCTTTCGTTTTAGAATGTTTCCAAATATGTACATTCATGGGCCCCAGCCCTACATTGATACCGGTGAAAGTCGTTTTCCAATAGCTGTTATTGTTCCAGAGATATTTTGGGTGGAAAAGATAGCTAGGACACCCTGTATATTGTGACGGCCCTGAAGAGCTAATAGATCAAGTAACGCTGTTTATGGAATCAGCTGCTGGTGGTAATACAGCTCATTCGAATGAGGCTGTTTCAGCAATCTCTGAGCTTAGACAGAGAGGTATCATCGAATAAGTATGGAGACAGTAGTTCGAGAACTTCAGATACCAGCATGCAAAATATATTCTCGCAGGCATGTACGATTAAAGGTTCGGACAACTTACCATAGTCTGATCGAGTAGGAATGAGGAAATATTCACATGAGAATAATGGATTCAAATATATTTAGGTGGTTATTGATACATACTCAAAATTTGCGTGGGCATTACCTGTTTAAACAAAAACGGGTATAAATGTTGTTGATGTGTTTGAGCGTTTGCTACAGATAGGGACGAATCGATGCCCGTACAACCTCCAAACCGATCACGGTGGAGATTTTTACAATAGGTATTTCCAGACCGTGGGCCGGCCTGAGTCGCCGTGCGGTTCTAAGCGCTACAGTCTGGAACCGAGCGACCGCTACGGTCGCAGGTTCGAATCTTGTCTCGGGCATGGATGTGTGTGATGTCCTTAGGTTTGTTAGGTTTAATTAGTTCTAAGTTCTAGGCGACTGATGACTTCAGAAGTTAAGTCGCATAGTGCTCAGAGCCATTTGAACCATCTGAACCAAGACCGTGATGCATCACTACTCAACATTCACCTACGTGAAGGCAAGTATAGTGGAACGACTGAACAGAACAATAAAAGATCAAATGTGGATGCGTTTTAATCTTCATGGCTTATACAAATGCAGAGACAAACTCCCAGAAATAACTGCTCAGTGTAATCGAAACAAATGTATCACAATAAAAATGAGACCAATCGATGTTCGTGATAATGGAACCATCGATACGGTGTACTACCGCATTAAAATGATGGATCCACACAAACAGAAATTTAATATAGGTGATTTGGTACGTATCTCAAAATACAAGACGACATTCGAGAAATAATACCTACCTAACTGGTCAACGGAGATAGTTACAGTTCCAAAGGTACAAAGAACGAATCCTATAAGTTATATCTTGAAGGATGGTAAAGGTGAAAAAATTGCTCCTAGACTGGGGAATTGCAGAAAGGCTCACAAGCGGACGTGGTTTTGGTGGAGAGAGTTATAAGTCGTCGGGGAAATACAGGGCTAGTCAAATGGCTTGTTCTCCTGCAGCACAGAACAGTTTGACTGATGTTAGCGATTTGCAATATAATGAGGTGCGCAGTCCACAAACACCGCCGGAGCATAAAATGGGCGCTAGGAAACGCATTAGCGGAGGTGGCGGTGTTCTAGACAAATTTCCAGTGGAATTGCAAATTCCGGGTTATAATTACTGTAAACATGGAAAAAACCTTCAGAAACGCGTGGCACGAGGTGACAAGGGGGTTAATCTGCTTGATGAAGCGTGTATGAGACACTACACTGCATACGTTACAAATAAAGATCTCCCAAGTCGTCACATTGCAGATAGGATTTTCGCTGATAAGGCTAAGGCGATGCTCAGAAGAAAGGATGATGGTATAGGTCAACACACTGCAGTTGATAAAATCGTGCGTGGAAAAATTAAGTTGGGTTTAGGAGTAACGAATTTCAAGCGAGCTATGAATGCTGCTCGTTGCGCAGTAAACAAAAAGAAGAAGTGTGGGAAGCAGAGGTGTTTGAAGAACTGTACCCTGACAGCGATGTATGCTGCTCAAAACGCTCTGAAGCAGAACTGTGCGAGAAGAAGGAGACGATCGGTTAAAGCACCTCCGGCTCTATCAATACCCAAGACGTCTGATGGCTTTCTCCCATTCCTCTTCCCAGCCCTCTCCGCTCCCGCGTCGGTAGGATCCCTTAACTTACTTTTACAATAATTATGGTGGATTGTGCACACTTAGAATCTAAATTCAGCAGACCCAATAGCAAAGGTTTTTGCAATAATAAGAATTCTGATGGATTGTGAGTTTTATAGATATACAAGGTGAGTCACCTAACGTTACCGCTGGATATATTTCGTAAACCACATCAAATACTGACGAACCGATTCCACAGACCGAACGTGAGGAGAGGGGCTAGTGTAATTGGTTAATACAAACCATACAAAAACGCACGGAAGTATGTTTTTTAACACAAATCTACGTTTTTTTAATGGAACCACGTTAGTTTTGTTAGCACATCTGAACATATAAACAAATACGTAATCAGTGCCGTTTGTTGCATTGTAAAATGTTAATTACATCCGGAGATATTGTAACCTAAAGTTGACGCTTGAGTACCACTCTTCCGCTGTTCGATCGTGTGTATCGGAGAGCACTGCAACATACATCGCGTTTCTACAGAATTATCTGCCAACGTTGCTCGAGAATGTCCCACTGGAAACGCGTCGACGTATGTGGTATCAGCATGATGGTGCACCTGCACACTCCGCAATTAACACTAGGCTGACCCTTGACAGGATGTTCGACGGGCGTTTCATAGGACGTGGAGGACGCATAAATTGGCCAGCCCGTTCTCCTGATCTTACACCTCTGGACTTCTTTCTGTGGGGTACGTTAAAGGAGAATGTGTACCGTGATGTGCCTACAACCGCAGAGGATATGAAACAACGTATTGTGGCAGCCTGCGGCGACATTACACCAGATGTACTGCGGCGTGTAGGACATTCATTACGCCAGAGATTGCAATTGTGTGCAGCAAATGATGGCCACCACATTGAACATCTATTGGTCTGACATGTCGGGACACACTCCTTTCCACTCCATAATTGAAAACGGAAATCACGTGTGTGCGTGTACCTCACCCATCATGGTAATGTACATGTGGATCAGTGAAAAAGACGAATGAAAAGGTGTCAGCATGTGGACGTATTGTGCTGTTCCAGTCTCTTCTGTACCTAAGGTCCATCACCGTTCCCTTTGGATCTCTACGTAATTCGGTGCTCTTCGATACACACTTGTTTATGGTTCTTTTAATAAATGGTTTTTTTAATAAATATATATGTTTAATGCTTTTTTTAACTTTTTTAACATTCTTCTTTCACATGCATGGTGTGTGTATATACACATGTACGTAGTACACACAAATATTTACACCACACACACACTCACAAACACAGACACACACACACACACACACACACACACACACACACACAAATGAACGAATCACCTACGCTATGATAAAAGAGTTGTACCATTACTCTGCTGACTCTCTCTCTCTCTCCCTCTCTCTCTCTCTCTCTCTCTCTTTTTCACACACACACACACACACACATTCTCTCCCTTTCTTTCACACACACACACACACACACACACACACACACACACACACACACATACATTATCTCCCTTTCACTCTGAGTCCCTCACCCTTTCTCTCTCTACAAGTAAGTAGTGTGAGTACAGGAGAGTTGCAATCCCATCATTACAAATGATCCTTTTATCGTCATGAAGTGAAAGGCCGATCTTAGACTGCAGCACAGTGTACACCTTGTATCCTCATGATCGAATTCTAGTTTGCTGTACTATGTGTGGTAGCTGTGGTGAAGCGCCACGAACACCACTGAACAGGCACCCGAAATAGTCTTCGACAGTGAGGACTCTCGATATCAAACAATGAACACCCTCAGCTCACCTCTGGGTGGTAACTTCCAATGTGTGATATGCGTATGTTTCTGATCGCAGACCAACGAACTCCACAATCAGCAAACCATTTAGCTCATCCTTCATAAGGAAGATAATCTTCTTGTTCTATGGAACAATACTGTAAGGATTGTTGACCATGTATGGGGACATGTCGAATTCATTACAATGGTACCTCATTACTTCATATGGATTGCAGTTTTTCGCACAGTACATGAAGCTATCTGTATCCATATAAAGTAATTTAGAATCTGCGAAGTGAATCTTTGCAAGCTCATAATGAAAGCGGTACATGTGGAGTCTGGATAGGTCTAGTATGCACATTCCCACAAAATTGGTTTTGTAAACTCTGCTGCAGTCTTCGCCATCTACACAGCAACAAAGTTGTTATTTAATATGGTGAACCACTTAAAATTTAGTCTGACAATGTATTTTCTTGCGCCATAATGCCCATCGTATTCGGTTCTAATCAAAATTTCACGTCGTTCTCATATTCGCAGTTGTTGTAGTGAAAATAGAATCATTCGTTAATTTGTGAAAATCTTTCTCAAAGTCACACGTCGTGGAAGCTTTCTATCTCGCATTCAAATCAATATATTACTTCAACCAGCAGGACAGCTTGAAGGAGACAGCCCGGGTGTATCTAACCACCCCCATCCCCAAGATGACACACTGCTGGGGATTACAATACTGAATAATGTATCTCTGCTTATCCCCATCATTGTCATCAATTTTGGCGTGAGCCTCCTCGCAGATCTAGTTGCTCTGGACACAGCGGCAAATCGGTGTGTGCATCACGCAAACTAACAGGGTATGTGAGTTCTGCATGCACTACATACCCACGCAGAATCAGCTGCCGGACCCCCCATGATTTTTTCACCTAATCCCGTGCACTCGTCTTAAGACACCCATCGAAACTCACCAAGTGGCAGTGACTACTGCATGGCCTGCACGGACAAGTTATTTACATCCAAGTACATTATGTAACTCGAATCAAGGGATGCAGTGAACCTGTCACCCATCTGTGGATCATTTACTTTGGCATGCCTATGGACACATTGGCAAAGTCCCTCACGGATATCTCACTGAAAGAAAAGAAGCATCTCAGCATCGGTCAGTAATTTCAAGCTGTACTTCATTTTCTTGAGCATTGCGTCCCAAGACAACCCAAGTACCGCACCGGGTAATAAAAGGCTGGACCCAGAGAACACATGATCGTTCACAGACTCCGGAATTTCTCGAAATGTCCACAAGCAAGTGCACATCTGTATCCATATAAAGGCGTCCATACCCTCCTAAAGCGGAGATGTTGAAATCTCCCCAGACATTCACAACATGCTCATACTCTGCAACCGTTATGGCATTGCTTGTAATGTTGCTGGAGAATGCAGTTATCTCAGGTAGCCTAGTTTCTTTGAATTTCGCCATATTCTCCACATACTCGTGTGGGAAAACTGCCAGTAGTGGAACAAAGCCAGTGTTGCCCCACTCTCCATTGTTGCCAAATTTATTCAAGACGGCGGAGCCAAGATGGCGGCGATAGCTCTGACAAAGTCGCAATGACATCATGGTGGGAACTTCTCATTTTGGCCAGAAAATGGTGGGAAGTTCAAATTCCATCAGGACAATGCCACACACCATGTCTACCTTCAGTAACCTAAGAAAATGGCGGGAAATAAGGTTACTTGGACTACCTCCACTAACCTACATCATCCAACTGCCACCTCTTCCTAGGAAATGGAGGGAAAAGGACTCAGCTTGTGCTGGATAGGATGGACATAAGACGTTATTTTGCATGCAGTGTTCATTTAAACAATTTGAGGCAGTAGCTCCATCCAGTGTGTTCACTGTGAGGTGTGGAGTCCAACTGACCTAGTACATAGTACCGCCCCCAGATGGCGCTGTTGTCACTTCCATGATGCAATAAAAGATGGTGGTCTGGAGAGGAAAATGGCGGGAAAACGACTCAGCCTGTTCTGGTCTACTGGAGGGAGGAAGGAGTGTACCTTATTTATAAAGAAACAGCTTATTTAGGGGTAGATTTGACATAGTATATTTATTAGATTGATACAAAACACTCGCTCTGATGTGCTTGAGGCCGCTCTAAGCAGTCTAGAGACCAGCAAACTACTCGGAAATAATGAAGTACACTGATATACAAAAACACAAACAACTCGTAAATTACCGAAATAATGCAGTACACACCATACAGACGCGCAAACGACTCGTAGATCACGGAAAAATGCACATATAACGCTCTGCCAACATGCTAACAACTCTTAAACAGCCGGAAATAATGTAGTGCACAAACACTCACTGCTTTCGAACTATCGTCAACTGTGATGTATAAGCAAACTGTTCTAATGCGCGCACTCGTCGATGCCATGAGCCACTGCCGGACAGATGAATACAGGCGCATGAGCTATTGCTCTTAGACTTCTGCAGATACCAACCAGCTGGTGAAAGTTGCGTCTCTTTTTGGGTATACAGTTAGAGTTCTTTGAGTGTTATACTGATGTCACATGTCTATGTAAATAAGAGCCAAGTCACACTCTGGGCCACATACGCATTTAACGTTGCTGGTGCGAAATCTGTTTACCCGCAGATACTAACGTCACTAGTTGCACTTTAGTAATGTGATAAAATGCTTCCCAGTATAGCACTGGGTGCGTTGTTCCAAGCGATCCTAATGGGACATGCGAGGTGCGTTTAGCTGTGCATGTGTGTTTACCTCCCCAGCATGGGTCAAATGGCTCTGAGCACTATGGGACTCAACTGCTGTGGCCATAATTCCCCTAGAACTTAGAACTACTTAAACCTAACTAACCTAAGGACATCACACACATCCATGCCCGAGGCAGGATTCGAACCTGCGACCGAAGTGGTCGTGCGGTTCCAGACTGTAGCGCCTTTAACCGCTCGGCCACTCTGGCCGGCTCCCCAGCATGGCTGACACATCAAAGCGTAATGTTTGGGTAGCGACTGACCATCGCAGGTGCATCTAAAAGGTTCTCATTGCAATACGTATGTCACATGGCTATGTAAATAAGAGCCAAGTCGACCTCTCGGAAATTGTAAAGTGTCATAGAAATAGTTAACGATCGCTTCTGTAAGAGCTTTGTGTTGTCTCAGCTTGTATGCGTGGAAATTCTGGTCTAATAGGACCCGTTAACCAAAATAGCCATGAGTAACACCAAATGCTTTCTGCCTCCCGACCCTAACGGAACACCCCGTCCATTACTTATCAGTCCCGTCTAGGAATATGTAAAGTGCTGCAGAAATAGTTAACTGTCACTTTTGTTGTAGCTTTCATGACGTCTCAGCTTGTGTGAATGGAAATTCATATCCTATCAGGATCTGTTCACGAAAATCGCCCAGATTAACACCATCTGCTTTCTTCCTCGCGACCCTAATGGGACAACCCGTCCATTACATTTCAGCCCCTTCTCGGAAATAATAAAGTGCTGCAGAAATAGTTAACCATCGCTTTTGTTGCAGCTTTCGTCACGTCTCAACTTGTCTGAATGGAAATTCCTGTCCTAACTGGACCTGTTAACAAAAATAACCCAGAATAACACCGATTCGGTCTACAGCGCTGCAGTCATGGACTGTGCAACTGGTCCCAGAGGAGGTTCGAGTCCTCCCTCAGGCATGGTTGTGTGTGTTTGTCCTTAGGATAATTTAGGTTAAGTAGTGTGTAAGATTAGGGACTGATGACCTTAACAGTTAAGTCCCATAAGATTTCACACACATTTGAACATTTAACACCGATTGCATTCTTCCTCACGGTCCTAACGTGACACCCTGTCCATCACATTTTACCTTTCCTGCTTTCAACAAACATTTCCGAAACGCAGATGTTCTCACTGCTTTGTAGAGGCTCCTACATCCCACCACAAAGGATGTCTTGTTAGTGAATGGTGCATTGTGCTCGACTCTTATTGAATTTACACTCCAAATTACTGATGCTGCCAGTGTGGAAGCACTTTCCGCCTTTTTCTTTCTGCAGACGAGACCTTCAGTGCCAAAATTATTTTGTAGAGATCGCCATATTGCACTGACAGTTAAACCCGGCAAAGTGGTCTACACATCGTCCAATACAGAAAGGCGCTTACTCAATTACACTGCTCTGCCACTGACGACAGGAATTTGAATATTAGAGCGTGAAACCAATCTCCAACATAGCAATATATCACCGCGTACTGTGTCAATGTAGTAAACATACAATTCGTATCCTGCGCCACACAAAATCGCCCCTTTTACTTCATTTGTATAGGTATCGACCGCCAGGCCCTCGTACATTGACGACGATGGCAGACAACATAAGTATAAGTGTCGTATATGTTCTTCGCAGCACTAGATATTTTCCTGCAAGATCGGGTGGTCATCTGCTGCATCCGACGGTCACAAGCCATCCGCCATTGACACGTAACTAGAGCGCCCTCTGCGGACCCAAGTCACTCTCAGAACTGTTGTACGAAGTCGGGGTTGGTTCCCCTCTGCACAAAGGAGTTATACTGTTTCTGGCCCTGAACTGTTTGCTTGCTTGCTTTTCTACACCCATCTCCAGACTCTTGGATTACAAGAACATACGTAATTTCCTATGGTTTTGCTACAATATCATACAATTTCCGCGATACTTCTCGATGTCAAGCACATAGCAATATCGCTTGCTTAGCAGTATCGCTTATGCAGTATATTTTCGAAGACATAGACAGGAAATTATTTCTCTAGAAACCCGAAACTTTAGCAAGGTGCAGCGTGCTGTAAACCACTGAGTAAGTAGAAACTGATCTCATTTGCCATGACCTGTACATTAAACGTCGAAAAATAGAGGAAACTGATACTTCCACTCGCGAATACCGATGTCGGTGATGTAACAGATTCCGTATCATCCATATAATTTACAAACTCAACTAAGATGTTCGTCATGTTCAGAGAACCAGCAAACGTGTCCTCCACCTGTCTTTCACCAGCTAGATGCACTCAACACACACCAGAATCGATGTTCTCACACCAAATAAAGACGGGAAATGTGAAGAAGCAGTCAATCTGACAGTTTACATGGGAGGGAATAATGGCCCAGCGCAAACACATGTCCATATTGAAACTTCTCAAATTTCCATGCGATCACAAAAGCTGTCCAACACATACTAAGTATTAGTTCGCTATTCGGCCGTCTAGAGGACAACACTGTTAAGTCAGCTACATTCCAGCATCCCAACAGGCATTTCCACTCGGACGGCTCCTGCCGTTAACTGGAAACGTTAATCATTCCCACCATAGGCCTCCGCCGACGCGCCACGCATCCCTAGACAGAATCGTCCTAGGAAATCGGTCACATATATATTTAATCACTGTACTTACAATTAAATGTTACGTTTGCGGTCTCACAAGGAGACGGCACGACCGTGGGGTCGGGGATTTGTCCGCAGTTTTGCGTGGTGAAAGAGGGCCCCTAACACCTCACATAGTTAAAATATTAGGACGCACTACTCGGAAAATCCTGAGAAAAATCGATCCAAAGTTTCTTAGGTGCCTTATGAGCACAAAATGTTAGTTCAGTGACGAGCAGCCGTCTGGCCTACATGGTTAGTGCTCGGACCTTTACTCCAGAGGTCTCGGGTTCGATTCCTCCTCTGGCACCTTTTTTTCTGTTGCTTGCAAAATTGCAGCGCATTTTTACAGGAGAATCGTGAAATTAATTCCCGGGAAGATTGTATAAAAATTCATTCTATAATTCATCATCAATTATCGTCACCAATATTCCGAGACATGATTTAATATGCTTGGTTTGCCTCAAAATTGTCAGAAACTCGAAACATTTTCGTAAATATTAATGGGGTATGTTTTTGTACAGATTTATTGCAAACGCCCTGTGATTGTAAGAAATTAGCTTTTATATGTTGCGCAAGATGTCGCAAAAGTTATTGCTTTGTTTGTTTTTACGATAATTACCACTGCAGTTCTTGTTTATAATTATTATATGTATAAAAATTGAATGTTTCTCAATCGATTTTGTTATTCTCATTAAAAAGCCAATGTTTCTCCTCATATACTTTGCAATGAAAAATGGAAAACTCATCGCCATGAATTGTGTTGTTGGACAAAAAGAAAATAATTTTTATTCAATAATGTAATTAATTTGTTAAAGATAATGTAGGTCTGGGAAACTTTCTGAATAATTGGTGGAATAACCAAAGAAAATGAAACATAAGGAAAAAAAGTGCCAGAGAAGGAGTCGAACATGAGACCTCTTGCGTTAAAATCGGAGCCCTAAACACCTTTCTTTTTTTTTTTTTAATCTCATTTTGTTCGCTTTATCATCTCGGGGCGGACGTCGCAAGACATCCGTATATGTTCGTTGTTGATCGATTAACTCATTTTTTTATTACAGAGGGCAGCTAACCCCCTGACCGAACACGGTGAGCTACCGTGCCGGCACCTACGCCAGACGGCATCTCGGCAGCGTACTAACATTTTATACTCATAAGCCACCTGAGAAACTTTGGTTCCGTTTTTCCCGGGATTTTCTGGGTAGTGCGTCGTAATATTTTCACCACGTGAGGTGTTAGGGGACAAATCCCCGACCCCACGGTCGTGCCGTCTCCTTGTCAGTTGGACGACATTCGACAATGAGCGAAGTATCGGAAATGCACCCTGGTGATGGCTGTGGCTCTGGAAATAGAATTATCTGTACCATGCTTATGACTTGACATACTCTTCCGTTGCTACCACAGTACTCCATGTCAAATCCGTATCTTCCTTACTATTGGACATAGTCATTTCCTTTGCACATGTCGGAACACAAACACATACTTTATAAGCATGATGCTCAAGGCGAACACATCGCGCATCCCCTACTACTAAGTATAATAACTGATTGCTGACTATACGAAATAATACTGACCAAAAATCAAACGATGGGTGGACATGTATCATACGTTTTTCTTGCGAGTGGTACGTACCACTGTGTCACAGAAAGAGAGGCGTAATCGTCTTAGAAACCGCCGGATATTAAAAACCACGATCGCAACAACTACTGTATGTTACTGTCGCAAGCGGTCTTGGTTCTACAGGTACATACAAGAATCCATGTTAAAAGCTATACTGGCTTTATAAATCGAGGTATGTCATCACCTCCAAATGAAGTGGTTTTTCCAGACAAATACCGTGACACTGAATACAGGCAGTGATCACCAGAGTGTATAGTATCATATCGAATGTGCGGTTACACGTCGCCAACGTTGCAACCTCGTACTAAATTTATCGAATTGAGAAAGTGATTTGGGTAAGGAACGTGGTCTTTATAGTTCGTAATTTTTCTTTGTTGGATGGTACAGAATAACGATGATAGCATGATGGGGTGATAGAAGTGATTGGGCCCTGAGGGATGTGGATCTGCTTTGGACATCAGTATCTGTATGTAGTTTGGGAACACACCACAATGCGGTAGCAAAATACTCATCCTTCTCCCATTTCCTGTAATGTCTTTTATACTACCATGTGTTGCAGGAGCAGGCTTCGTTTGGCGCTGACCTTACACATCGTACACTGTTAGTGAAGTTACGACAACTTGTTCCCATTTCTACTGAATGGACAAAACACGATCCTGCCACACTACTGATGTCACTCTGTTTCTACACAGGTGGTGGAAATAGCTCTCTCCATCTTCTGTTCAGTTCGGACTTAAATTGGAACGATCACATGTGCAAAGCTGCAGAAATGGCAGCAGTTGCCAGAGGCATAGGGACTATCTAAAATTTTACTGTTCCGTATAGGTTCAAAAAAGGTGACTACTTTCGATAAATGAGAGGGCTAGAAAGCAGTCGGTGTTATTCTGGGCTATTTTCGTGAACTGGTCCTGTCAGGACAAGAATTTCCATTCAGACAAACTGAGACGTCAGGAAAACTACAACAAAAGCAATAGTTAACTATTTCTGCAGCACTTTACCAGTTCATAGATGGGACTGATAAGTAATGGATGGGGTATCCCGTTATGGTCGCGAGAGAAAATGATTTGGTGTTATTCAGAGCTATATCCGTTAACAGGTACTATTAGGACCAGAATTTCCATGCACAGAAACTGAGACAACACAATAGCTCTTACAAAAGCGATCGTTTACTATTTCTGCTACACTTTACAATTTCCGAGAGGTCGACTTGGCTCTTATCTACATAGCCATGTGACGTCCGTAAAACACAGAACCTTTTAGATGCGATGGTGAGTCACTACCCAAACATTTCATTTCTATGCATCAGCCATGCTGGGGAGGTAAAGACGCATGCATGGCTAGACGCAGCTCGCTTGTCCCAGTAGGATCGCTAGAAACAATGCACCCAGAGGTGTACTGGGAAGCATTGGAACAGATTTCTATCGCGTGATCTGTGACGTCAGTATCCACAGGTAGAGAGATTTCGCGCCAGCAATAGTAAAAGTGTGTGCCGCCAAGAGTGTGACTTGGCTCTTATTTACATAGATATGTGACATCACTATAACACTCAAAGAACTCTAACTGTATACCCGAAAACAGACATGACTTTCACCAGTTGGCTGCCATCGGCATTTGTCTGAGAGCAATAGTTCGCGCCCCTGTATTTGTCTGTCTGGGGGTGGTTCGTGGCAACAGCGCGTGTACGCAGTGGAACAGTTCACTGATATGTGGCGGTTGATGATAGTTCGTGAGCATTTATTACGTGCACTGAGTGTTTGTGCACTACAATATTTTCGGCTGTTTCTGCATTGTGAGCGTGTTGGCAGAGCGTTATACAGGGTGAGTCACCTAACATTGCCGCTGGATATATTTCGTAAACCACATCAAATACTGACGAATCGATTCCACAGACCGAACGTGAGGAGAGGGGCTAATGTAATTGGTTAATACAAACCATAAAAAAATGCACGGAAGTATGTTTTTTAACACAAACCCACGTTTTTTTTAAATGGAACCCCGTTAGTTTTGCTAGCACATCTGAACATATAAACAAATACGTAATCAGCGCCGTTTGTTGCATTGTAAAATGTTAATTACATCCGGAGATATTGTAACCTAAAGTTGACGCTTGAGTACCACTCCTCCGCTGTTCGATCGTGTGTATCGGAGGGCACCGAATTACGTAGAGATCCAAAGGGAACGGTGATGGACCTTAGGTACAGAAGAGACTGGAACAGCACATTACGTCCACATGCTAACACCTTTTTATTGGTCTTTTTCACTGACGCACATGTACATTACCATGAGGGGTGAGGTACACGTACACACGTGGTTTCCGTTTTCAATTACAGAGTGGAAAAGAGTGTGTCCCGACATGTCAGGCCAATACATGTTCAATGTGGTGGCCATCATTTGCTGCACACAATTGCAATCTCTGGCGTAATGAATGTCGTACACGTCGCAGTACATCTGGTGTAACGTCGCCGCAGGCTGCCACAATACGTTGTTTCATATCCTCTGGGATTGTAGGCACATCACGGTACACATTCTCCTTTAATGTACCCCACAGAAAGAAGTCCAGAGGTGTAAGATCACTAGAACGGGCTGGCCAATTTATGCGTCCTCCACGTCCTATGAAACGCCCGTCGAACATCCTGTCAAGGGTCAGCCTAGTGTTAATTGCGGAATGTGCAGGTGCACCATCATGCTGATACAACATACGTCGACGCGTCTCCAGTGGGACATTTTCGAGCAACGTTGGCAGATCGTTCTGTAGAGACGCGATGTATGTTGCAGCTGTTTGGGCCCCTGCAATGAAGTGAGGACCAATGAGGTGGTCGCCAATGATTCCGCACCATACATTTACAGTCCACGGTCGCTGTCGCTCTACCTGTCTGAGCCAGCGAGGATTGTCCATGGACCAGTAATGCATGTTCCGTAGATTCGCTGCCCTGTCGTTTGTGAAACCCGCTTCATCGGTAAACAGGTAGAACTGCAACGCATTCTCTGTTAATGCCCATGTGCGTCAGTGAAAAAGATCAATAAAAAGGTGTTAGCATGTGGCCGTAATGTGCTGTTCCAGTCTCTTCTGTACCTAAGGTCCATCACCGTTCCCTTTGGATCCCTTCGTAATTCGGTGCTCTCCGATACACACGATCGAACAGCGGAGGAGTGGTACTCAAGCGTCAACTTTAGGTTACAATATCTCCGCATATAATTAACATTTTACAATGCAACAAACAGCACTGATTACATATTTGTTTATATGTTCAGATGTGCTAACAAAACTAACGTGGTTCCATTTAAGAAAAACGTAGGTTTGTGTTAAAAAACATACTTCCGTGCATTTTTGTATGGTTTGTATTAAACAATTACACTAGCCCCACTCCTCACGTTCGGTCTGTGGAATCGGTTCGTCAGTATTTGATGTAGTTTCCGAAATATATCCAGCGGTAATGTTAGGTGACTCACCCTGTATATGTATTATTTCGGTGATCTACGAGTCGTTTGCACGTCTGTTTGCTATGTACTTCATTATTCCGGTAATTTACGAGTTGTTTACGTCGCTGCACATCGGTGTACTGCACTATTTACGAGTTGTTTCCAGGTCTCTAAACTATTTACTGCGACCTCAAACAAATCAGAGCGAGTGTTTTGTATCAGTCTAATAATATACTATGTCAAATCCACCCCTAAATAAATTATTCCAAAATAAAGAAAGTACACTCCTTCCTCTCTCCAGCTCCCAGAACAGGCTGAGTCCTTTTCCCGCCATTTGCCCCTCCAGACCGCCATCTTAGATTACATCACAGAAGGGATGACAACAACCTGGAGGCGGGACTGTGTACTAGGTCAGTTGGACTCCAGACCTCATGGTGAACACACTGGATGGAGCTACTGCCTCAAATTGTTTAAATTAACACTGCATGCAAAATAAAGACTTACATCCATCCTATCCAGCACAGACTGAGTCCTTTTCCCACCAATTCCTAGGAAGAGGAGGTAGTCAGATAACTTGGGTTAGTGGAGGTGGCCCAAGTGACCTTTTTTCCCACCATTTTCTTAGGTTAGTGGAGGTAGCCATGGTGTGTAGGATTGTTCTGCTGGAATTGAACTTCCCATAATTTTCTGGGGGAGGGGAGGAGAGGGGGAGGGGAGGGAATTAGGTTAGTGGAGGTAGTCCAGTTGACCTATTTTCGTGCCAAAATTTTAACTTCCTAGCATGACATCATTGTGATGTTGCTGTGGTGTCACCGCCAGACACCACACTTGCTAGGTGGTAGTTTTAAATCGGCCGCGGTCCATTAGTATACGCCGGACCCGCGTGTCGCCACTATCAGTGATAGCAGACCGAGCGCCGCCACACGGCAGGTCTAGAGAGACTTACTAGCACTCGCCCCAGTTGTACGGACGACTTAGCTAGCGATGCAACACGGACGAAGCCTCGTTTATTTGCAGAGACGATAGCATAGCCTTCAGCTAAGTCAATTGCTACGACCTAGCAAGGCGCCATTTATCCTTTGCTATGTATCTAATGAAGCATGTACAGTAACAAGACCAATGTTCACCAATTGTGGATTAAAGTTAAGTATTCCAGAAGCTACGTACTTTTCTTTATAGCATTCATTATGTATCCCGTTTCAGACCTCACGCCATCCTGCGTGAGTTTAACGCGTGCATTTCGGCCTTCTCTAGCTATACAACAGTTGCCATATCTATTGCCGTCATTTTGGATCTGCCATCTTGAATAAATTTGGCAACAACTGAGAGTGGGGAGACGCTGGCCTTGTTCCACTACTACCACCTTCGTAGTCACAAGTAGAAACTTCTCATTGGTAAATGCAACTCGAGTGGTATGCTTATTCCCCTGAGGTGGAGTTTCAAGGTGTTTCTGGACTGGTGCCTGCATAAAACGTGGCGGGTTAAGAAATCTGAGCGTAATTCTTGACGTCTTTCGTTTGGAGAATGAAATGTACACTCCTGGAAATGGAAAAAAGAACACATTGACACCGGTGTGTCAGACCCACCATACTTGCTCCGGACACTGCGAGAGGGCTGTACAAGCAATGATCACACGCACGGCACAGCGGACACACCAGGAACCGCGGTGTTGGCCGTCGAATGGCGCTAGCTGCGCAGCATTTGTGCACCGCCGCCGTCAGTGTCAGCCAGTTTGCCGTGGCATACGGAGCTCCATCGCAGTCTTCAACACTGGTAGCATGCCGCGACAGCGTGGACGTGAAGCGTATGTGCAGTTGACGGACTTTGAGCGAGGGCGTATAGTGGGCATGCGGGAGGCCGGGTGGACGTACCGCCGAATTGCTCAACACGTGGGGCATGAGGTCTCCACAGTACATCGATGTTGTCGCCAGTGGTCGGCGGAAGGTGCACGTGCCCGTCGACCTGGGACCGGACCGCAGCGACGCACGGATGCACGCCAAGACCGTAGGATCCTACGCAGTGCCATAGGGGACCGCACCGCCACTTCCCAGCAAATTAGGGACACTGTTGCTCCTGGGGTATCGGCGAGGACCATTCGCAACCGTCTCCATGAAGCTGGGCTACGGTCCCGCACACCGTTAGGCCGTCTTCCGCTCACGCCCCAACATCGTGCAGCCCGCCTCCAGTGGTGTCGCGACAGGCGTGAATGGAGGGACGAATGGAGACGTGTCGTCTTCAGCGATGAGAGTCGCTTCTGCCTTGGTGCCAATGATGGTCGTATGCGTGTTTGGCGCCGTGCAGGTGAGCGCCACAATCAGGACTGCATACGACCGAGGCACACAGGGCCAACACCCGGCATCATGGTGTGGGGAGCGATCTCCTACACTGGCCGTACACCACTGGTGATCGTCGAGGGGACACTGAATAGTGCACGGTACATGCAAACCGTCATCGAACCCATCGTTCTACCATTCCTAGACCGGCAAGGGAACTTGCTGTTCCAACAGGACAATGCACGTCCGCATGTATCCCGTGCCACCCAACGTGCTCTAGAAGGTGTAAGTCAACTACCCTGGCCAGCAAGATCTCCGGATCTGTCCCCCATTGAGCATGATTGGGACTGGATGAAGCGTCGTCTCACGCGGTCTGCACGTCCAGCACGAACGCTGGTCCAACTGAGGCGCCAGGTGGAAATGGCATGGCAAGCCGTTCCACAGGACTACATCCAGCATCTCTACGATCGTCTCCATGGGAGAATAGCAGCCTGCATTGCTGCGAAAGGTGGATATACACTGTACTAGTGCCGACATTGTGCATGCTCTGTTGCCTGTGTCTATGTGCCTGTGGTTCTGTCAGTGTGATCATGTGATGTATCTGACCCCAGGAATGTGTCAATAAAGTTTCCCCTTCCTGGGACAATGAATTCACGGTGTTCTTATTTCAATTTCCAGGAGTGTATTTCTCAAAGCTCTCAGGTAGGACACTGATCTAATTTTTCTCCCAACCAAAATCAGCTACGTGCTCAACTAGAAAGTGAGCGTCATACCCACTTAAATTATGGTAACTGGTACTTCAAACTGTAGGTATTGTCAGCTGCGCCACGGAACTTCCACGTAAGATGACATATGAGGAGTTTCCGCATTGATGTCTAACGCCAGCCCACAAATATGAGAGTCTGTTATACGAATATTCATTCTCCTTCGATTTGGTCATGGGATCGTTGTCGCTGTAAACCTCATCAACCTCTCATGAAAGTTTTTCGATCTGAGTGAGCAGCCAAGCCACAGGACCATCCCTGAGATAAGATTTGTAGCGGTTAAGACTCGAATCATAGGATGATGCAGTTTGGTAAGCCGCTATATGTGGTGCATGTTTTTCTGTAAAGGTGGTATATGAGGTAGTGGGATTACATTTACAGCAGGCCACAGGAGCGAGGGGACATTCAAATTCTTCGTACACTACAAATAGGCATCGCTGCTGGTGGTGAGCATTTTTGAAGTTTATGACTATTTTTTCTTCAGTAGGCGTGATAACACCTACCGGGTTCTTGGAAGTACAATGTACTAGATGTACCGCTAATAACTTGTCGGGGGAAAATAATTCAGACGCTTTTAGCAAATATGCTTTACACGATGACTGGTTGATAGTTGGGAGAAAAGGAGTCACGACACATCTATGATCCAAACATAATGATAATTATCACCTTCAGAGAAGAGTAGATGTTTACTTGCATCTCACGTTCACCGGCAAATTTTGAGAAATGGAGGGGGCCGTCGGAAATATTCTCATCCCACTCATCTGACTTGCTTTTCTTCTCCAGGTCATAAACTTGAACAGATATTCCGGTATTCTGAGCCTCAAATTACGTATGTCCAGTATCTTGATGGGGAACTCGATACCATGAAAGTTACAATACCCACGAATGTTATCAACTACATGGTATGTACCGGGACCCTCAGGAAGATCCCTACGATTGTAATTTCTCGCGCAAGCCAGAATTCACCTTGCACAACAAGCCTGATACACTCTATTATCGATATTAATGCAAGCCTTCTTATTAGCTATATCATTAGGGATTGTGATATAGATAGGCCCTCCATTTACCGGATCATAGACATGTGTATGGGTTACCAGCTGTGGTATTCGGATGAGTTCTTTAGCTGACCCTCTCACTTTAATCTCGGAAAACCGGTCCGGTATAGCACTCAAGGTGGATTATCGAAACCACTCGGCGATTGAGGTGCTCCCCGTTATCACGCCATTTCCCCCCGGAAGATAATGAAGACTTGAAACTTCCTGGCAGATTAAAACTGTGTGCCGGACCGAGACTCGAACTCGGGACCTTTGCCTTTCGCGGGCAAGTGCTCTACCATCTGAGCTACCGAAGTACGACTCACGCCCGGTCCTCACAGCTTTACTTCTGCCAGTATCTCGTCTCCTACCTTCCAAACATTACAGAAGCTCTTCTGCGAACCTTGCAGAACTAGCACTCCTGAAAGAAAGGATATTGCGGAGACATGGCTTAGCCACAGCCTGGGGGATGTTTGCAGAATGAGATTTGATATGAAGTTTCATATCGGCGCACACTCCGCTGCAGAGTAAAATCTCATTCTGGATAATGAAGACTTGTCTCTCCACTGCCAGAGGCAACTTTGGGCTGGGTAGAAGGGGGGGGGGGGGGGAGGGGGGGAGGGGAGCTGCGATAGTTCGACACAGAACACCGCACAACATATTTAATGACGGAATACGACGGATCATTGACTACCTTGAGGAACTCCTTTTCCACGACAGGAAGGCCCGCCCTTAGAAAACCAACATGGTCGAGTACCCTCCTGCCGGATTCTCGATCCTCATGAACGAGATTCGCTCCTTTAAGGCGTCTGTAATCATCGAGTATTCTAACTGCAGTATGGTGTCACTGACCTGATGTCCTTCACTAAAAGGACTGGAGAGGCAACTACCGCTAGCCACAGGATCATCTGTATTACTACTACTACTACTGCTACTGCAGGGTGAAGTCCATCCTTTCGATGACGGGGTCAGTGAGGTGCTGAGTGGCACTCACCATGGCAGACATACCTTTCTCAGATGATGATTCTGTCGACGATGCGAAGCAGAATGAGGCGGCGCTACCGGGTCAGGCCAGTGGGGGCAACCTGGCTGTGGCGATGGTTCCCGATGCCAATCTGCTGTTACGCTGCTGCAGGCCTGAGCGGTGGTAGCCCATTGTTCGGCCCATGGACGACAGAGTGGCGGAGCTGGGGCAGCGGCGGTGGCGGCTACGTGTAGCCGCTCCCTTATAGGCAATGCGTGCCTTACTGAACATCGCTTTGGCGACGAAGAAGGTTTAGCCACCACCGGTATGCGCGCCACGCTGTGCTTCGGCTGCGGAGACGCGTCCGCTGTAGAAGAAAGAAAAAAAATTAAGAATAACGTTTGTTGTAAGGAAAAGAAAGAAAGAAAGAAGAATACCAAGCAGAGTAACTACCTTTCCTGCTCTGGGTCCACAGGTTGAGCAACTCATCAACGTTTTCCAGTATTTCTACCACCCGTTCAGGGAAGGCATCCTACTCTAAAAGGGCCAGGTCACGCTGCCTTTGTATCTCTCTGTCTAGGGCAATTTCCCTGACCCAGTCCGACCTCGTCAGAATCGATATGCAGCTGATCCATCTCACCTATAACAAAAATAAAATATATGTACAAATATACACACTTGTTAGAGAAACAAAAGCCATTACTACTACAAACACGTACAAAAAATATAGAATTCTTTTTACACTTACAGCGCTGTTCTGCCGTTTCATTAGGCGCAGGACACTGTTGCAAATACCGAGTTGCCTACAGCTGCCTGTCTAGGACGCCTAGCACTTCTAGGACAGGCTGTAATAAGACGAGGCATAAATATAAATATATATGTATACATTTTTTTTTCAATTACGTAGCTATTACTACTGCTACTACATGATAGATATTCCCCTCTTTCTCTAAAAACGTACGCAGTTGTTGGCGCCGTGTATTCACTGCTGCTGCAGGCAGTTCCAGAGCATGTGGCTGACATATTTTTCCAGCCTCCAGCAGTGTCTTCAAATCGTTATGGATCCAGCACATCACATGAACAAGAAATAAACCATCGATAGAGAAAAAAAACAAATGACGCTACTACTACTAATACAAAAAAATACCATACATATAAATTATTCACTAACCTGGTAGTTCATATTCTCCCTCTTCTTCTTCAGCCATTCTACAACGCTTGCTACTTCCGCTGACGCTGGTGGTGCTACTGCTGCTGCGCTTCATGACTGATTGATGAGAGAGAGAGAGTAAAACACACAGGCAGGTAACTATACAGACGAACTGACGAAGGCTGAATTAGATCAGGAGTGGAGGGAGGAGGATTTATATAGAATCACCGATTTGGCAGTAACCAATAACAGAGAGCGGTTGATGGGACGTCCTGAACAGAATTTTCAGTAACCAATACGAGAGTGGCATTCTGCCCCAAGTACAGATGAACAAATGCCACACTCGTATTGGTTACTGAAAATTCTGTTCAGGACGTCCCATCAACCGCTCTTCCTGATTGGTTCCTGCCAAATCGGTGATTCTATATAAATCCTTCCCCCTCCTGATCTCATTCAGCCTTCGTCAGTTCGTCTATATAGTTACCTGCCTGTGTGTGTCACTCTCTCTCTCATCAATCAGTCATGAAGCGCAGCAGCAGCAGCACCACCAGCGTCAGCGGAAGTAGCAAGCGTTATAGAATGGCTGAAGAAGAAGAGGGAGAATATGAACTACCACGTAAGTGAATAATTTATATGTATGGGTACAGTGTTTAAATTGGGAAAAAAATTGGTGTGGTAAAAACAGAATTCCCGTTGGTAACGTAGTTTCTTTTTTCTTTACAGATGAACGTATGAGCACGCAGGACAAGTTGGTGCTGGTCTGGCTGGCTACTGTTTTCACGCGTTCGTGGATACAGCCGGAAAAAATCCGCATGGGACCACCACTTCACTCTGTGGCGAGCTTCGGCCGCTGACGCGCGCGCCGCTGCTTTGCATATCCCGAGTTACGACCATGCCTCGTGTAGCAAACTACTGTGATAGTGCATTTAACAATATTTTTTACGTTATGTAGGGTCGTCTTCAGAGCTTCGACGCAATGCATTTTCGTTCATTTATTTTAACGATATATTTTTTGTCTATTTTTCCGTAATGTATTTCCGATCCACGTACACATGGGAAGACAGAGCAGTGTTTGGTGTGCGAGTATATTTGAAACAAATTGTTTACAGCAACATTTGCCAATGTATTGAGACGTTAAACACGTTACGTAATTTGTTTATGTACACAAATGTTCTCGAGTAGTGGGGAAAGAGTGAGAGGTTTCAGAAGTGTGCTGCGAACTCTTTTTAGAGTCTGTGTTCAATGGTGACGGCAAAGATTGCAAAACTGAAGCAAACTACTTTGCAGCGATCGTTTTGAAAGTGCATTTGGAGACATATTCAATTGGATTTAGTGATTCCTGAAGCAGCTCGTGCTCAAAGCACGCTAATTGTCTCTGGGATGGTTTCACAAGAATGTCGCGATCTTTTTGGAATCCATGTTCAAGTGTGGAGGTGGTGGTACTCCTTGGAATAAAACCTGTAACTGTCTAAATATTTTCGCGTCATCTGCAAAGCTGTCTCTCTTTGTGCAATGATACATTTAGTTCCTATGACATCTTGAAGTTAAATATGTGAAAATATTCCGCATCACCAGATGTAATAGCTCCTCAAGCACTTCTTGTTCAACGGCAAAGGGTGTCCGTGCACCGGGGATGGAAAGGAGGACGAAGGCTGCGGGTTTTTCCAACGCGACAGGAATTATGTGGCTCCTCCTGCGGCTACCATGTGGCCGTGCCGCAAGCCAGCACGTGGCCTCTCTTCCATTGGGCAACGTGCGCCGGAGTGAAGGTCTTGCCTCGTGCGTTTTGGAGGACTGATAGGACTTCTATTGAATGATCTGCAGTTACAGCACACGCATGTATCAGTATGAGTTGCGAAGTGTAGCTTAGCATCACTGTGCTGCATCATCACTATTTCATGAAGCGTATTCGTCTTCACCAAATATCATTGATAGCAACGCAGTCCTCAGATGCATGCTTACAGGTAATATACCTCTTAAGCTCTTCCTTCTCCAACACAGACATCTCATCCATTGAACTCAGTAAACAATTATGTCCATCCTCTCAGTCCAGCAGCTAGACACACATTGAGTCCTATTCCTGCCATTTTCTCCACAGACCACCATCCTGGATTAAATCGTGGGAGGGGAACAGGGGAAGGGCCGACAGCGCCCTCTGGTGGTGGTGTTGTGAACTAATTCAGCTGGACTCTGGACCTCATGGTGAACACACAGTGTGGAGCTACTGCCTATGAAAACTCAAATTGTTTACATGCCTGCCATATCTGGTATCCCAGCACAGGCTGAGGCCTTTTCCCACCAATTTCCAGATGGAGAAGAGGAGGGAAGTTGATGGGGAGGGGAAGGGTGGGAGGGAAGAGAGGTGGGTTAGGTTAGTGAAGGTAGCCCAACGGACCTAGTTCCCTGCCAAAATTTGAACTTCCTGCCATGATATCACTGGGACGATGCCATATCTAAGGTCGCCATCTTGGATCCGCCGTTTTGAATAAATTTTGCAACAATGCAGAGTAGGGCTGTACGAGCGTTGCCCTACTACTTTTTGTAACTGAAAGTTGAGACTATTCAAGTGTGAGAAAATATCCACAAGATAAGTAAAATGTCAGATCAGAAAACTGCTCTAGTAAGTCCTTCATTTATTTACTCACCTAGAAACAACTCAATCGTTCCTTTGAACTCGAATAATCTTCTCAGCACGTTACCTCTCGACAGACAAAGAACTAGTATGTGGAAGAGAAGGGTTTCGTGGTTGGAGTCCATTTCAGTGCACAATTTCTTGAAAAGGCGAGTACTTACGTCACTGCTTTTGATAACATTTGCCACATTTATGACCAACTGCATTGTGTTATTAAAGCATTCAGGAAGAGTCTTGGAAGCTAACGCGTGGCGGTGTGTTATACAATGCGTTATTAATGCCCTAGGATTTTTCTGTTTTATTAACGTATCTAGATTGGAGCGTGACTCTAACGTAGCTGGATCGCCATCCAGCTTTTCCTACATGATGATATGTTTTTAAAAATATTCCGTTATTACTTTCATGACGTCCATACCTTTTGATGTCGTCGCCAGTTGCTTCGAAATCAATAATTCTTCTCTGATTATGTTACCGTCTTCTAAAGAGGAGACAGATACGAGTAATCGAAAATTACAAATATCAGTCGATTCATCACAGTTCAAAGCGAAGTACGGCGATTTCTTTACTCTTGAAACAAGTTGCTCTCCGTCATTACTTGGCATTAGTTCATTTCGAGCTGTATTTCGATGGGGGTATTTTTTGTATTTTTATATTGCTTCTGGCCTTAAAACTTCTTCGACAGGTTTGATCAAACAGGGTTTCACGAGTGTTTCTCGTAGTGTGTAAGACTTCTTTGACTGCACTATCAATTTCGATGTCTCAAACGACGCCATTAATGTTTTCTCCAATGACGCAGACCTTGTATCACTACATCGATTTTAATTTTCTTCATATCCTTTAATTTCCACTCAAAAATTCTTGCGTCGGTCAGACAAATTGGGATGGACCGTTTACAAAAATAAGTGCAGTTTTAATTTCGATGACACTAATGAAGCGTTCAAGAGACCTGTTACGCGTATAACGTCCTGTGACTTTACTTCTCCATTGCTTTCTATCGAAGTAAATTCGAATGTAATGTAACTACTGTCTTACTTTCTCTTAGGCACAGTTTTTTTGAAAATAAAAGGAAATGGTATCGAATAAGAGTTTAGCATAGAAAAATGTGTACCTACCTCTTTTAAATGTCATAAATTGGTAAGAATGTTGAGGAATAACGAGCAGTTAAACTACTGACCCCGTCGAATCGCGAAACAGCTAAATAGAATCACTGACACAGCCGAGCAAGACAAAAGAAAGCCACGATAAATTCGTTCGCGCAGTGTTTTTAATGACCAAAAGGGGTTAGAATATAGGGAGAAAAAACCGAAAAAGTGGAACCTGCCTGTGCCATATTGGAGAGTCTTAATGAAGTGATCGTATTGCTGTGCTGCACTTTGACCTCATTTAAAACAGGAATAAAATGTTTGGCTGTTTTGCCGCAATGCACACTATGTTCGACGAGTGATAATCGGAGTTTAAAAAATTTATTTTCAACTGTCTGATGATGAGTGCTCATCCACGAAATTATACTGTTTCAAAGTACGTACTCAGAACTGATTGTCAGTTCAACGTATTATCGCTAGAAAGGAAGATTTAATGCAGGGCTTTAACGGTCTTCTAAGTCTCCTCAAAATGGCGGACAGGCTGTGAGGTTGCGGTCATTTCAGGCCTTTCACGTCACATTTTATCCTATGTGCATAATGAATTTATATACGAGACTGTATTGCTTCGTTTAATTTCCGATTTAGTTTTTCCTTGTCAACTTTTCACCAGAAATGCACGCTAATCACATGAATGGGTAGTGTAGCTTGTAACAACGTGGGTTACCCATCTCTCTGTGCGTAAACTAACATTTCTTTCTTTTAGCCCGCATCTCGTGGTCGCGCGGTAGCGTTCTCGCTTCCCACGCCCGGGTTCCCGGGTTCGATTCCCGGCGGGGTCAGGGATTTTCTCTGCCTCGTGATGGCTGGGTGTTGTGTGATGTCCTTAGGTTAGTTAGGTTTAAGCAGTTCTAAGTTCTAGGGGACTGATGACCATAGATGTTAAGTCCCATAGTGCTCAGAGCCATTTTTTTCTTTCTTTTAGTAGTTTTTTCCCATTAAACGCATCTGATCTTGACCAAGGGAGCATCTTTTCGTTCGGGTGAAAATATTAGAAAATTTCACACACTTTCGAAGAGCTGTCGGTGACCCAGAAAGCAGCTCCTACACCAGCAGACCACATGGACAGCCTGGAGAGCCCTTCACGGATTATTCTCCTGGCTCAACCTCTGCACTCAGTGAGCGATGGAATGGAAGACTGGTGTCCCCTGTACCAGGACAGGAAACCACTCGTGGAAGGGGTGAGAACTCTGCTTGTTAGTAACCTTTGGTTGAGTACAAGCCGTTATCCTGCTGTGTGTGGTCTCCAGACATGTTTTCTCAAGCAAAATAAATAGCCACATGGCTGCAAACTTTGCCTTTCCCGTGGGAACGCAGAACGAAGCCCAACAAAGTTTCCAGAATCTCCGCCAAATGAGTTTGTATGTGGGAATGGGACGATACTCATTTTTCATTTCCTTGTACTCATATCTCATTAGCGGATACATCTTTAACTTTATGGTGGCAGCTAGGGAACAGACTTCCAGCCTCCTGATTGGAACAGCACTAATGCCCTTTCTGGGATTGGATAGAAATGACTGTCGCCATTCATTTTTGTATCGTTGTTCTATTTTCATTATGTAAACTCATGCTCAGATTGTTTTATAACCTTGACGTTCGTATGTCCTGAGTAATTTTTACGCACTACTTGAATAAATATTATTTCATCAGATCAAACTCTGTCATTCAGCAACCATTCATATAAATTATTCAACTGAAATGCTCAGGTCCTCCAACAATAAACAGTGGGTGAAGCCCCTGACGAGTTCAGAAACTTAGTAAGTAATGTTTTTCGATATGCGTGGCCGTTAATCGAGTGGTCAATGAGCTTCATGGGAGTAATCCCTCATTTCATATGATCTGGGGTGATAGATTCAGCGTCAGTCTAATCTACAAAGTTACGGAGCTTCTGATGAGCAAACGGTCGTGTTCGCAGCTCATCCGGCTTCTGGCACGGTTTCAACTGACCTGTGCTCGGCGTAGATAACGCAATCTCCCCTTTATTGCCTTGAATGGAAAGAGGCGTGCCACGCTCCTGCATCATGACTTCGAAAGGAGAGGAGCAGTGAGGGAGAGGCAGCGTCGGCTGCTTCCCGCAGTGTTGCCACCATTACCCTTAACAGTGTGTACAGTAACACATCACGCCTAGGCCCTAGAGGCAGCCTAACGTTGGCAGTGCCCGGAGACAAATGAATATCATACAGTTAATGTCGATTTTCTCCGCTTCTGGCAGCATTTGTGAAATCATGTTATCATGGACATACGATTACTTTCCCTCCCTCCCCCGCCGCCCCTGCCCGCCAGGCCATCCACGCTCGCCATTCCACTGTTCACTGGGCGCGCGACGCTTTGAAATTGCACACCTTTCGCGGACGACTGTCGGTCCTCAAACCTCTAGTTGGGAACCAATGAGATAGACGGTTGCCTAGAAGGTGGACATGCGTGAAACTCAAACGTATTAGTAATTACTTTCATTCATTTTGTAAATAAAAACCGCCTTTTTCTTGTGGTTTTTATTTACGAAACGAATATTCTTCTTGCGGATGATGGTCACCTAGCGAAACCTGTATGATTATTTTCTTTTCCACACTGAATACTTTTTGTCTACCGGGGAGCTACACCAAAATATTAGCTGGTATGCATCAATGAATGGAAATATGCAAATATATTAAATCATTGACTAACATTTCCATACAGTTGCCAGTTATTCTTACGAGCTGGCCGGAGAGGCCAGCGGTTCTAGGCGCTACAGTATGGAACTGCACGACCGCTACGGTCGCAGGTTCGACTCCTGCCTCGGGCATGGATGTGTGTGATGTCCTTAGGTTAGTTAGGTTTAAGTAGTTGTAAGTTCTAGGGGACTGATGACCACAGAAGTTAAGTCCCATAGTGCTCAGAGCCATTTGAACCATTTCATTCTTACGGCAAAGGCAGGTGTACCTCAATATTTGGGCAGCTCTTCTACGCAATACGGTTTCTGTCAGCGAGGTTTTCATTAAAATTTACACCTAAGAACTCTTGATTTTCTAATTTATCCATTATTTAGTATTGGTCTGCTGAATTACTCGTAGATGAAATATTTTTAAAACTGAAACACTGGATATGCCAAGTTTTACGGTGGCGTAAAGGTAATGCTTAGTGGCCTGGCAAGTTAATGGATTTCACAAGCGCATCATTTACTGTTTCCTCTATCGATACACTTTTTCTTAGTGTGCAAACAATAATTGTAAAATAAGCCAAAAGGACTGATTCAGTAGACTGTTCCTAAAAAAATACTAGGGCATTAAAACAAATTAATAATAGCAATCAAAAGTGATTCTAATCCTGCGGAAAGCCATTTACAGCTTCTTCTTTTGTAGTGTGGACAGTGTCATAAAGAATTCCAAGTGGCTTTGTGAGTCAATTTGTTACTGTCGACAAAATAAGGGTTTACTGGGAACAAAATAATAGTCAAAGTAGAAGGTGGAATCGGATGACCTAGCACAAAACAATACGATTCGAATTTTACTCTTCGAAAGAGCACTGCCGGGATTTGCTGGATGTAAAATGGGTTATTCCTGGTTGGTTATGTCCCAAAGGTTAACAGTGACTGAAGTGTTACGAAAATGTTCTGGACGAAGTGAGTTATGGAGTATGTGACGAAACGCCTGGCTTGCGTAAGAAAAGAAGTCATACTCAATGTGCCTGTACTTAAAGATTTTTGGCGACCAGCAAACTAAGGGGCTTTATGAACAAAGTGACGAAACTCTGCTCTGCTCATCTGCTTTGGTCCCCTCAGACATTCAGCTAAACCACTTCCAGAAGAATTTCTGTCTGGAAAATATGCCTCTAACCTCAAGGACAGAGAACTATTTATTTTGCCTTCGATCTGTTGTTTTGATCTTCAGGCCAAAGACCGGTGTGGTGCGGCTCATCACGTCTGTCTGTCCTGTGCTACCCTTTTCATTCCTGCTTAACTACGGCAACCTACATCAATCTGAACTTGCTTATTATATCTGTGCTTTGATCTCCCTTCACAATTTTTACACCCAGTATTTCCTTCCGTTATCAAATTGGCTATTCCTTGACATCCCGGGAAGTACCCTGCGAACCAGTCTCTTCTTTTAGTCAAGTTGTGTTATAAATTCTCACATCTCTTCAATAGTTACCCAATCTATCGGTACGCAAACGACAACATGCACTACCATATGCGTTCGGAAACGAGGCGCATAAAAACGGGATTTTTCCGGAGCTGATATCCCTGGTTTTGTTGGTGATAGAAAGACAGCGCCAACCGTTTTGGATAGCCCTTGCGCTAGGGATCTTTTGTATACCCAACAGAAGGATCGTCTTACAGTAACAGTACGGGGTCAAAGTTTGAATATTACACATTTCCTCCAGCTTAGGCAAATAGAACAAATTGGATAGTACTTTTGCATGGTGTGTGGTCTGTGGTGAACCTTAAGGGGCTTATGGAGGCAACATTCAGTTCAAGAACGGTTACTGAGAAAACATGGGTTCTGATATCCAAACCTGAGCCGCGAATTTCATGCACAGCAAATGTTTAAAATTTTGACGATATGTTCCTAATATCCTGGTATCGAACAACCCCGAAAATTTTCTTGATATGTGTTGTGTCTAGACAAGACAGCCTAGACACAATGAGAGGAAGCCGAAAGGCACGCGCTACGCTCACGCAGATGGGCGTGAGGTCTGAAACAGAATACGTAATGAATGCTATAAAGAAAAGTACGTAGCTTCTGGAATACTTAACTTTAATCCATCCTTTTGGTACATCTGGAGATTGTGGCGATACAAGTGAGACTTTTTAGATACATGCAATGTTACTAATGGCGCCTTGCTAGGTCGTAGCCATTGACTTAGCTGAAGGCTATTCTATCTATCTACTCGGCAAAGGAGCGAGGCTTCGTCAGTGTAGTCGCTAGCTACGTCGTCCGTACAACTGGGGCGAGTGCTAGTCCGTATCTCGAGACCTGCCTTGTGGTGGCGCTCGGTCTGCGATCACACAGTGGCGACACGCGGGTCCGACATGTACTAAAGGACCGCGGCCGGTTTAAAGCTACCACCTAGCAAGTGTGGTGTCTGGCGGTGACACCACATTCCTCCCCCGCAAATCGGCGAACGGTCGTGTTATAAGGCTTCCGCCCGCCGTGGGGAGGACCCCATGTTGACGTATGCGATGAGGTGGGGAGCCTAACAACAGGCGAGGCTGTGCCACCCGCACCCGGCCATTCGGTCCGAGGGGATCTAGGAAACGCCTGAAAACCTAGTCCAGGGTGCACGTCAACATGCGGTGTATGCGCCCGTAAAGAGACAGGAGGGGCCGAAGGGTCGACCTCCATTGCGTCGGGGTATTCGACGCGCGATGACGTCATGTGGTCCGGAGCGGGCAAGAGTTCCATGGCGGAGGACAGCTGGACACGGGAAGCGATCGGCGGCGCGTGACCCAGGGAGGCGCTTGGCGGCTGCAGCGAAGCGTCCACTGCGGGCGGCGCCGGCTGGAGGACAGGCGGCGGCGGCGGAGGCGGCAGCGGCGCGTCGCCATGGGGCAAAATGGAAGGCAGCGTCGGTAACACCTGGGGATGAGGCGAGCCAGTAGATTGGTCCCCAGGGCGCTGACCGGACGGCACCGTCGCTGAAAGCAGACGGGGAGCGGCAGAACCCGTGCGACGACAGAGGCGCAGCTTATTGAGATGCCGACGCACCTCACCAGAGGTCCCCAAAACCAAATACATCGCGCGGCCGAGGCAGCGAAGAATGCGCCCTGCGAGCCAACGCCGTGAACCGCGAAAGTTGCGATAGAATACAACGTCGCCAAGCTATTTGCTTTTTCTGTAATAAGAAAGGGCATGTTCAAAGTGTTTGCCAGAAAAAGCTCAGATCAGACAATCACAATCATTCCAGGCCCTTTGCTTCGCGCCGGAATCGAACCAAAGACACTCAGGCTCGTGGACCTTCACCCATGGACATTCATGTAGTTAATTCCACTTCGTCCAGTGCCATTGTCTCTAACAGTGACTGTGTTCGTCCCACAAATACTGTGCGTCGACGTCGCCGGAAATCACGTCAATTAGCAAGTGATGCTGTACCTGTATCAGTTCAAATTGCACGAGACAGTCGCTCTTGTCGTCAGCAGGACAAAAAACTTTTTGTAGACTTGGACTTTGAAGGCAAAGTGATCCCATCCTCGTCGCCAAAAATGTTGTGTCTAGACAAGACAGCCTAGACACAATGAGAGGAAGCCGAACGGCACGCGCTACGCTCACGCAGATGGGCGTGAGGTCTGAAACAGGATACGTAATGAATGCTATAAAGAAAAGTACGTAGCTTCTGGAATACTTAACTTTAATCCATCCTTTTGGTACATCTGGAGTTTGTGGCGATACAAGTGAGACTTTTTAGATACATACAATGTTACTAATGGCGCCTTGCTAGGTCGTAGCCATTGACTTAGCTGAAGGCTATTCTAAATATCTACTCGGCAAAGGAGCGAGGCTTCGTCAGTGTAGTCGCTAGCTACGTCGTCCGTACAACTGGGGCGAGTGCTAGTCCGTATATCGAGACCTGCCTTGTGGTGGCGCTCGGTCTGCGATCACACAGTGGCGACACGCGGGTCCGACATGTACTAATGGACCGCGGCCGATTTAAAACTACCACCTAGCAAGTGCGGTGTCTGGCGGTGACACCACAATATGTTTATCTGTTTTTCAGGTACAAAAGTTCAAAGTAAACATACTTGAACATGTAATATACGCTCGTCAACCGTTTTCAAAAATAGTTATCCGTTACTCTAAAACACCCCAAAAACTTGGTTCTTGGGTACCACAACCGAATCGCTGATTGCAAGACAGCAAATGTCTCTAATTTTTACAATATATTCGTAAGATCCCGATCTTGAACAAGTTGAAAATTTTCTTGATATGTCCGCAGCTGGTGGTCGTGCGGTAGCGTTCTCGCTTCCCGCGCCCGGGTTCCCGGGTTCGATTCCCGGCGGGGTAAGTGATTTTCTCTGCCTCGCGATGACTGGGTGTTGTGTGATGTCCTTAGGTTAGTTAGGTTTAAGTAGTTCTAAGTTCTAGGGGACTGATGACCATAGATGTTAAGTCCCATAGTGCTCAGAGCCATTTGAACCATTTTTTTTCTTGATATTTTCATCCGTTTCCGAGATAAATAGGTACAAAGTTACCCTATTACACATGTAATATCTGGAGTGAGTCGAAAACGTAGTTTTTAAAATGACGTAGAACGGTGAAATTTTGTCGCAGAAGAAGCTGAATAGCACAGTCAATAAGGTGGAGTGCTTATGATACTAGACTGTTGCATGGCAGGTTGTGTGTTCAACACTAACCTGAACTGTAAAATTTTAAATCCTATATTCGGGTCGAATTCATTCTACAAGTATCCACAAATGTCAAGAATCATTGTACTAGAATGTTCTGTAACTGTATATACACCGAATGTGTTCTGGAAGTACGCAGGTCGCTCCGCGCTCTTGTATGTGCAAGTGCTGAATAAACCTTCGTTAAGTGAAGTTATTGTTCGTCATTCATATAACGACACCTTCTTCTTCGTGACACTATTCTGGTGGAGGCTGCGGGTATGGGAACTTGTGATAGCGCACATTATCGACGACACAGTGGCTCCCACCAGGCCACGACAGAGCCGCCGTTGACGTGGCGAAAAACCTGAGTTCGAGCCATATTCAACAGATCGCAATCTGTCGGAGACAGAAGAAGAAGAGGACGTTACGATGACAGCAACTGTGTGCCACCACACAAAATATCCTTCCGGGTTCTCTGGTGATGATGGCCAAGATCCAAACAACTGGCTGAAGGTATATGAGCGTACAGCCAAATTTAGCAAATGGGATGGCACCATGTGTTTGGCTAACGTATTTTTCTATGGGGAGGGCACTGCCAAGCAATAGTATGAGGAAAACGAGAAGAAGTTCACAAGCTGGGAAGTATTCCAGACGGAACTGCCCAAGTATTTCGGCGACACACAACGACAGAAGTGCAAGGCTGAAGATAAATTAAAGTGCACGGTACAGCGTTCAGGAGATACTACAGCATCTTAAATGCAAGGCGGCTTGGAGCTGTGTAAAATAGTTGATCCTAGAATGAAGGAGGAAGATAAGGTTGCGCGTCTCATGAAGGGTGTTGCTGAGGTCATGTATCAAGCCCTACTCCTGAAGGAGGTTCCGACAGCAGACGGGCTGGTCCCGGCTTAGGTTCGAGTCCTCCCTCGGGCATGGGTGTGTGTGTGTGTGTGTGTGTGTGTGTTTGTCCTTAGGATAATTTAGGTTAAAGTAGTGTGTAAGCTTAGGGACTGATGACCTTAGCAGTTAAGTCCCATAAGATTTCACACACATTTGAACATTTGACAGCAGACACCTCCATAAAATGGTGAAAATATATCGAGACAATGCATCCGAAAAGAATTAGACGCAATAAGTTTGAACTGCTTCCAAACGTCGCATCGACGTCTGTGATGGAGGAAGGAACTGATTTCACAAGTGTTCTTCGTCTGATAGTGAGAGAGGAAGTTCAGAAGGCACTTGGATTGCACGGCGGGCAAAAAAAACGAGACGCTTCAAGAGGTCGTAAGGGAGAAAGTGGAACAGACATTGAATCCAATCTCTCGTCCTTCATTTACCTTTAAAGTGGTGAAAACGTCGAGGCCCAGACGAAGTTATGTTCCCACAATGCCGCATGAGGAACCTATTTGGGCACCAAGGAAGACTGACGTCTGGAGGACCCAGGAAAACAAACCAGTACGTTTCCACTGAGGACGATCGGGACATGTGATGCGCTATTGCCGGGAAAGGCGGCGGATATTTGATGACGCCCGCGCCAGAGAACAGCAGATAGACCTTAGCCGACGCCAACTCCGGGACGACGAAGACGAACAAGAAGATGTGGCTGCAGGACGACGTAGGCCACCATCGCCACAAGCTAGCCGCTGAAGAGGACGCTCCCCAACAGGCCGATCAAGGTCTCTACTGCCTTTTAGAAGCTCCAGCCGATCACCTAGCCGCCGCAACCTGAAAAACTAAAGGGCGCCCTTCCTTGGAGGTGAGGCCGCCGAAGAGAAAAATGATAGAAAACTACGTCGATATCCTCATGGATGGCCGACCAGCTCAAGCTCTTGTGGACTCTGGAGCATCATATTCAGTCATTTCGGAGAATTACCGTCACCAGTTGCAAAAAACTATTTGTCGACAAAAAAATCTCTGCTGAAGGTGGCTAATGGGAAATATGTAAAACCTACATGACGATGTACTATTCGTGTTGGTATAAGTGGCCATACACAAACCTTAGAATTCATCGTCTTACAAGAGTGTAGTCATGACGTCATTCTCGGATGGGACTTTTTGAAAGCTTCTCAGGCCATTATAGATTGTGGTCGCTGGAAATTATGCTAGACGAGATGAGGTACTGTGGACAGGAAGATGTGCATCTGAGTGTGTGGAGACTATGTGTGTTGGATGAAGTGATCATTCCTGCAGTCATCGCTAGAAAGGTAATTGTCACGCGTCATGCCATTCATCAACCCATGGAGCTTGTCGTGGAATGTAAGAGAAGCATACCACTGAAGAATAACTTGGTCATACCAGCCTCTGTCATCTCATTTAAGAATGGATTCGGTGAATTGTGGATAGTTAACTGTCGCCGAGAACTGCAGACCCTTCCAAGATGCATGTGCGTAGCAAACGCTGAGCCGTTAATTGCCGAACAGCAGAGAGTCATAGAAAACTCCCATGCCGCGTCTGGGGGCGAAATTGGCACTACCACTACGAGATAAGATCTTCTAGCTCGACTATCACCATATCTCACTAAGGAACAACAGAAGAAGCTACTTCCTATTCTTGAAGAGATCTCTGAATGCTTCAATCCACAGGTGAAGAGCAAATTAGACAAATCGACGGTGAAGCACTGGATTAGCACTAGAGACCATCAACCAATAAGCCAGAGAGCATACCGTGAGTCAGCAATGGAACGTCAAATAATTCGCGACGAAACAGAGAAAATGATGAAGAATGAAATCTTTCAGCCTTCACAGAGCCCATGGTCGTCACCAGTGGTTCTCGTCAGGAGGAAGGATGGCAGTTGACGCTTTCGTGTTGATTACAGGAAGCGTATTAAGATAACTAAAACGGACGTTTACCCCCTTCTACGAATTGACGATACACTAGATTGTCTGAACGGGCCTAAGTTTTACTCAACCATGGGTATGTATTCGGGATACTGGCAGATCGAAGTAGATGAGGCTGATCATGAGGAAACTGCATTCACCACCCCTGAGGGCCTATGTGAGTTTAAGGTAATGCCGTTTGATTTTTGTAATGCACCTGCTACTTTTGAACAGATGATGGATAATCTTCTAAGTCACCTGAAGTGGACGATGTGTCTTTCTTATTTAGATGACATTATAGTGTTCTGAGAGACATTTGATGTATACGTAAAAAGACTGGGGGCCGTTATTAAGTGTCTCCAACAAGGCGGAATGAAACTTAATCCAAGGAAGTGTCTCTTTGGAGCAAACGAAATCAAAGTACTTCGATACCTTGTGTCAAACGAAGGTGTGCGGCCACACCCAGAAAAGGTGAGATCTATAACGGAATTTCCTATTCCTAAAAGTGTTACAGATATGAGAAACTTCCTCTAATTATGTTCTTATTGCCGTCGTTTTATCAAAGACTTTCGTATCAAAGCCAAGAGTTGTTAATAGCCGATGCTAAATTTATCTGGGGTGGTGCTCAGCAAGATTCTTACGATGTGATGTGAAAAGCTCTGACGGCTGACCCTGTACCCGGTCTGTATGATGAGAAAGTACCTACAGAACAACAAGCAGATGCCAGGGGGTATGGGATCGGTGCTGTTCTGGTGCAAATTTCGGATGGAAAAGAGAAGATTACAGCCTATGCTTCTAGGACACTTACAAAATCCGAGAGAACTATTCAACTGCAGGAAGAGAATGTCTTCCTGTGATCTGGGTCATGTGCAAATTTCGTCAGTATTTCTATGGAAGGTCATTCACAGTTGTTACAGACCATCATTCACTTTGTTGGTTGACAGGACTTAAGGATTCAACAGGACGACTCGCCAGGTGGGCACTACGTCTTCAAGAGTATGACATTACCACAGTGTACAAAAGTGGAAGAAAACACCAAGATGCCGACTGTCTCTCAAGAAACTCTGTGCAAGATCATCAAGACTTTGACGAATATAGTGACTGTCTCACTGCAGTCCAGGATCTCTCTGCTGAGCAGAAGAAGGACGCCAAGATATCTCAAATTCTGCTTGCCTTAAGTCGGTCAGAAAATGTGAAAGGACAATTTAATACGGTTAATGGATTACTTTGCAAGAAAAACTTTGATCAGTTTGGAAAAAGGTGGTTACCAGTGCTTCCTAAACACATGCGCTTATATGTTCTACAGAAATTCCATGACACACCTGAGGCCGGACATTTAGGATTTACTAAAACATACGATAGTATCCGCAAGAGATTATTTCTGGCCAGGTTTATTTAGGAGTCTCCATCACTATGTGTCGCACTGTCGAGAGTTCCAGAGGAGAAAGGCAATTTCTCAGAAACCACCTGGTCGACTCATACCAATTCCACCAGCCGAGACGCCTTTCCAGCGTGTTTGGATTGACCTGCTTGGACGATTTCCAACGTCTGCTAGTGGCAATAGATGGATTGTTGTTTGCACTGATTATCCGACACGCTATGCCATTACAAAAGCCGTGAAAACGGCCGAAGCATTCGAGGTAGTCAAATTCATCGTGGAAGACATTGTATTAAAACACGGTGCCGCAAGGTCGTTAATTACGGGTCGAGGGAACGTTTTTCAGTCGAATCTAGTGACAGAGGTAAACCGTCGGTGCGACATTACTTGGCTCTGAGCACTATGCGACTTAACTTCTGAGGTCATTAGTTGCCTAGAACTTAGAACTAATTAAACCTAACTAACCTACGGACTTCACACACATCCATGCCCGAGGCAGGATTCGAACCTGCAACCGTAGCGGTCGCTCGGCTCCAGACTATAGCGCCTAGAACCGCACGGCCACTCCGGCCGGCGCGACATTACTCATCACGTGACGACTGCCTACCATCCACAAACTAACGGGCTTGCTGAACACCTTAATAAGACCTTGGTCGACATGCTATCAATGTTCGTCAGTGTTGAGCACAGTAACTGGGATGAGGTGCTACTTTTCGTGACGTTTGCCTACAACACCGCCAAACCAGACACCACAGCGTTTACGCCATTTTTCCTGGTGCATGGGCGTGAGGTGACTACGACGATAGACATTGTGTTTCCGTTACATCCTGAAGCGGTGGACGACGACTACATCGGCCATGTGTTAACTATAGCTAAGGAAGCTCGGCAGTTATCTCGACTCTGCACGCTGCAGGCTCAAGAAAACGATCGCCGAAGGTATGACACGAGCCACCGCTCTGTTGTCTACCAGCCTGGTGACCTCGTCTGGATCTTCACTCCTGTTCTGAAGGTTGGTCTCTCTGAGAAGCTCCTCAGGTGCTACTTTGGACCTTATAAGGTAGTAAAACAGTAGTATGATGTTATTTATGAAGTTGAAGATTTCGACCCGACACAAGTCAACGAAAGATCAGAGATACGGTCCACGTCCTTCGAATGAAGCCCTATAAGGATCCTGCAACCCAGGGTAAATTCGAAGCTCCAGCGACAGGCAACAAGCGAAAAGGTGACGAGAAGCGTAGCCGCAAAGGAATTTCTAAGAAGATCATAACCAGGGCGAACATCAGTCTCCGGGAGTCGGAGTATGAAGGACCGATGACTCGTTCCGGGACTGGGAGGACGTAACACCGAGATGCTGTTATCTTAAGGAGGGAGCAATGTCGCAGAAGAAGCTGAGTAGCACAGTCACCGTGGTGATGTGAGTGTCGCCTTGCGCGTCGAGTGAGCAGGTCGTAGTTAACTACCGCCTGTGCCGCAGCGCCGCTTGTGTCGAAACTATTCAGTGTTGTTGTTGTATCAGCCTGTCACATCGTAGTTGCGTAGCGGAGATTGTTGTCGTTTTTCTCTCGGCGGCGGTGTTTTCTACACGCGCCATGATATCTGTCGAGACTCCTAAGTCTGTTTCTCGTCCAGCTACTGTTCGTTTCAGTTTTGACAAGAGTACGCGTGTATTCAACCTGGCTCTTTAGAAAATCGCGATTGGTTGGCTGATGTTATCCGTGTTATACCTGACCAGGTAGATACTGCTCACTTTGATTCTGATTTGAATGCATTCTTTGTGAAGTTTTATGTCCCCTTTCAAGTAGAACGGTCTCTCTCTCAGGTTGGTTCTAAAGTATTGTTAATACATCGAGATGGTTCCGTTAGTCAAGTCGTCCTTGAAAATGCGGCACTCGAGTATACTCCGAATAGAATTTATAACCTTCCTCCAGAAGTGGACGATTCATTTCTTAGAACAGCGTTGCTTGCGTATCGAGTAATACGGCATATGCGATGGGAACGCTGGTCAGCACAACATCGCTTCCAGTGTTACAATGGTATCCGGACTGTGGACATGTGCGTTAAAAAGAATATTTGTTTGTGGTTACCGAATCCATGTTACGTATGCAGGGGAAGAAGGAACATGTTTTGTCTGTAACGGAAGCGGTCATCTCAGATCTGACTGTCCGTGCCGTACTACTGAGCTGACGTCATCTTATCAAAAACGTCTTCCATTAACGTTAGCAGACATAGTGTCATCGCAGTCAGGTGTCAGTTAATCTCCAGCCTTAAGCGATTTAGGGGCAACATTACCCCTTACTCTTCGCGAATTTCCACCGTTACCGGCATGCCCAGTGCGGCCTCTGTGCATGAGGGGACGACGGCTCTTGCAGCGCATGTCAAACGCCGGCCGACTGAGGACGGTACAGATTTCGAAAGCGTCCCTCTCCAGTCTCGTTCTTCTGACACGGCGGTGACAGAGGGTGCAACTTCTGGCGGTAATGAGTTGTCCACTGACGTTAATTGTGATTCCAGTATTACCAGAGATGATGTAGCTGTTTCTGTTGATGTTGAAATGTGTGTTGTATCTGTGTCCACTACTTTACCTATAGACGCTACGGTTCCCGTGAGTTGTGATGTTCCCGCAGAGACGTTGCCTGCTGGCCAGTCTTTACAGTGTTCCAGTGAAATACCACCCCTCCTCCACGCTGAGACGGTGGAGCAACGGTATTCTACGGGTTCTCATCCTGATGATCATGTGATGCAATCCGACACCGGCACTGCATTACCTGTCTCTTCTGTACCTGATGTTGCTGTAAGTCGTTCTGAGTTGTGCTCCCCGATTTCCGATGAGTGCAGTGGAGATGGCTCCTCTATGCAATCGGTGCCCACAACCCTTCCACATCAAGATTGTATGTTTCACGGAGTGGTGTTAAACAGCCTTTTCAACCTGCACGTGCAGTGGCGTCTCGTAAAAAGAAAAACGAGTATTCCTCGGCTTCCGGTGATGAGGGTTACAATTATACCTTCTTTCCACCGCCTCCGGACGTTGAAGAGAGAAGGGTCTGATGAGTGCATTTTCCATAGTCTTGTTTCATTGACCTTAAATGTGCTAACGGATGAAGGCATATACATTTCTAACCTTCAATGTTAATAGGATATGTTAATAGGATATGTTCCCAATTACGATTTGCTGCGTTACGCCAGTTTATTTACGATTCCCAAGCAAAAAATGGTTCAAATGGCTCTAAGCACTATGGGACTTAACATCTGAGGTCATCAGTCCCCTAGACTTAGAACTACTTAAACCTAACTAACCTAAGGACATCACACACATCCATGCCCGAGGCAGGATTCGAACCTGCGACCGTAGCAGCAGCGCGGTTCCAGACTGAAGCGCCTAGAACCGCTCGGCCACCGCGTCCGGCATTCCCAAGCACCTATCGTGTGTTTACAGGAGGTGTTATTTGGTATGTTTTGTCTTCCTGGATACTCTATGTTTTTAAATGTCGTGCCTGAAAATTCTACCGGTATGGCTTCGCTTTATCGAGATGGAATCCCGCTGACGGATCTCGAAACGCTAGATGATGGTAGTGGTATAGCCTGTAGTTTTTATGACCTCACCTTAACTTTTCTTTACGCTCCGTCTGGATCCGGTCGTTCATCCGACCGCGCGTGGTTTTATAAGGAAGAAGCGGTTTGTTTACTCCGACGGGAACCGCGCAAGGTATTTTTGGGGGCGATTTTAACTGCGTCTTACGTCGTGTAGATCACACTCCCAATTATACATATTGTCGTTGTGGTGTCACCGCCAGACAAAAGTCATCGATGGCCAATACATCGTTATGCAGTTCCCCTGCATAGGTTGCCATACGATTTTTGTACATCGGAGGTTTTTCCGCGCACTTCAAATAGCACGTAACAATTCTCAGCCCTGATAAAGGATGCACTAACATTGTATGAAACTATTTTTAATTACTGTTTGTGTCGCGGACGGAGGTTAGTAAAAAAATAAATGCAGCGTTTTGACAAACAAGTACCGAATCGACCATTGTATCTGTGGTGTCACCGCCAGACACCACACTTGCTAGGTGGTAGCCTTTAAATCGGCCGCGGTCCGTTAGTATACGTCGGACCCGCGTGTCGCCACTATCAGTGATTGCAGACCGAGCGCCGCCACACGGCAGGTCTAGAGAGACTTCCTAGCACTCGCCCCAGTTGTACAACCGAGTTTGCTAGCGATGGTTCACTGACAAAATACGCTCTCATTTGCCGAGACGATAGTTAGCATAGCCTTCAGCTACGTCATTTGCTACGACCTACCAAGGCGCCATTACCAGTTACTCTTGATACTGAATCATGTACAGTCAAGAGCAACGCTCATCATTAATGGATTAAAGTTAAGTATTCCACCAGCTACGTCCGTTTTTCTAAATTCTAATTTCCTTGTCCTGTTCCAGACCTCACGCCAGCCTGCGTGAACTAAAACGCGTGCCTTTCGGCTTCCTCTAATAACACTGTGTTGGCTCTCCTGCCAACCCACAACAGTCGTGAACTTAATGATATGGTGACATCTTTGCATCTCCAAGATGATTTTCAGATATCACACACTGGTACGGTTTACGTTTTTCACCGCTACTTCAAGTAGCCAAATGGACCGCATTTATTTATTTGCCCCCATGTGTAGTCAGCTTCTATCGATTGATGTAATTCCCGTCAGGTTCACTGATCACTGTGGTGTTTCAATGACCTTTAACCACGCCCCGCAGCGGGTCCATCTTTTGCGCCCTTTATGGAAGCTAAACACTCTACATCTCACGGACCCTTCTCTGGAGGGCATCATCGCAGACGCATGGCGGCGGACAACCCAGTCCCAGGCGCCTTATCCCTCAATTCTAGAATGGTGGGTTACCTTTGCTAAATACACTCAAGCATTTTAGCGCTAAAACAGCAGCTGAAATAAGGCGAATTAGGGAATTTTATTGCGCTGTCCTTCGCGATCTTTACGATAATGCTCGTGATGCCCCCTTGAGAGTTGTAGACGTCCACCGTGTGAAGGTAAAACTTCTACAACTCAAACGTAGGCAAATGGATAGTGTCCGCTTGCGTTCCCAGCCCCGTTCAATTGTATAGGTTGAGTTGGCCTCTCTCTATCATCTTCTTCGGCTTCACAAACTATGTCAGAGGACGTGTCTTACTACCATTCCTTCTCTAGATGGGCATGAGTGGTCCTCCGAGTCTGTCATGAATGAACTTTACCAGTGCTTTTCCGAACTTTATACTGAAGTGGATTCAGACGGTTTACCGTCTGTTGATTTTATCTCCCTCCTTAATAGTGTTGTTATGCCAGCTCTCCAGGAAGAGTTTTTCTCTGTATTCTATCGCGATGATATACTTGATATTGTGGCTCGTTCTCCCTTCCACAAATCGCCTGGCTCCGATGGCCTTCCCAAGGAATTTTATATTCGATTTTGGCCCCTGATAACTTCCATGCTGAATGAAGTATTCCACGGAGGCCTTATCCCACCCAGCTTTAGGGTTGCTAAAATTGTCCTGGTCCCCAAGAAGCAGGGACATTTGCGTGTGGATCAGGTCCGCCCGATAACCCTCTTCAACTATGATCATAAAATAGTTGCGTGAGCGGTAAATAGCAGACTATCCGTGTTGTTGGCTACCATCATCAGGAGCCATCAAAGTCGTCTTCCGCGGCTAGAACCGCTCGGCCACACCAGCCGGCTTCACGACGATTGTTTAGCTCTCTAATTACTGGTATTCGGGCGTCCATTAACGTAAATGGCCGTCTTACTTCCCCAATCGCGGTGTGTCAGGGCGCCCTTCAAGGGAGTCCATTATCTATGTCGCTCTACATTCCGTTTCTGGAACCCTTATTGCGATCTATACCTGCTCGTTTGGGTGGCTGGTCGCTGTTGGGAGAAAGGTTTACCGTTCGTGCATATGCTGATGACGTTATGGTTCTTCTCCGTACCCCTGATGATATATCACTGCTGAAGGAAGTTTTGGATGATTTTTGTCGTCTTACGGGTGCTCAGGTTAATAACTAGAAATGTCGCTTACTCAGTTTGCGAGGATTTGACGCTGTTGAAGTTCCATTGGCTTTGAAGATCACCCGATATCGATCGTTAGGTGTTATAATTGACAGTTTTCCTCTAAAGATGGCTACGATAAACTGGAAGTCTGTCGCGGATAAGATACAGGGAGCAATTAATGAACACGAGCGTAGCTCCCTCTCACTTCTTCATAAGGTCCGGGCCACAGAAACGTATGTGTTCAGTGAGGCTTATTTTATTGCTCAAATCTTTCAACTTCCTGCGATGATATACCGCAAGTTGCAAAGTTTAACTGGCAGGTTTATCTGGCGCAACTCTATATTTCCCGTGCGTTATGGGGTAATGGCGCGCTCCCGTCTGCTGGGAGGTTTTAGCCACCCTGACATTCGAGTTAAGGCTTCTGCCTTATTTATCCGTCGTATCGTTTTAACTTGTCTCCGCGCCCCCCTAGTCACTTACAGCTCGCCTTCATGACTGTATCCGACCGGCGAGTTTAACACCTCCAGTAGATATTGCTAGAGTTAGTTATAAACTAAAGCACGTTAAGGAATTTTTTCTTGAAGTCAGTTATTTCGGAGTAAATATCCTTTCCCTAGAGAATCTTTCCCTAAAAACGCTGTTATGCCGCTGGCCAATTCCTCATAGCATTCCCTCTGTGGAAGCCCTGTCGCCAGAAACGAATTGGAAGATTGTTTGGTCTAACGTTAGCCTCCAGATTTTGCCAATGGAAGTGGGGTCCTCGTGGTACCAAGTTGTTCATGATATTGTACCTACCAACGTGCGACTTTTTCGTATTGGCCTCAGTGTGATGGATAGCTGCAATAGTTGCCATAAAACTGAAACATTATATCATTGGTTGATCTCCTGAGGTCATGGGCATTGGAGACGGCTTCGCCGACAACTAGCTTTTCTTCTCAGGACGTCGGAGGCGGCTATCTCGCGGTAGATTCTCGTGCGTCCTGATTCAACCTTCTTTGCCCGATCGAAAGACAATGCCATCATGTGGGTTGTTGGACATTATGTCCACTACTTGATGGTAAGTGGATATGACGCAGATTCGAGTGCCTTTTCCCAATATATGGCCACAGCCCATTGGACGCGGCTCAGGATGCCACGTTACCGAGAGCTTTTTTCTAACATGCTGTATCTTGATTTTCATCGACAAGGAGTTGGATGAGTAGAAGTCCTCCCTCTTTTTGTGGACACTCTTGTTTGGATTTAAATGTCACACGAAGTAGAAGTGACGGAGGAAACAAGGTGTGGTCACGTTAACATTAACGCCATATTCCGTCATATACGTTTTTCTGATTTAACCCTTTTGTTTTTGGCGAAATGACTTCTTGTTTTAGTACCTTAGATAAGTGCTTTGGAGGAAGGAAACAAAAGGGGTTATAATGCTAGACTGTTGCATGGAGGGCTGTGAGTTCAAAACTCATCTGAACCTCAAAATTTTAATTCCTATATTCGGTTCGACTTCATTCTAGAAGTATCCACAAATGTCAAAAATCATTGTACTGGAATGTTCTGTAACTGTGTATATACCGTATGTGTTCTGGCCGGAGGCAGTTCACTCCGCGCTCTTGTATGTGTAAGTGCTGAATAAACCTTCGTTAAGTGAAGTTAATGTTCGTCATTCATCTGATTACACCTTCTTCTACGTGACAATACGCTGTAAAGTGTCTCTGTTACCATCAGTAGGGTAGGCTAAAGGAAATGCAAAATTCTCGTGCACATAAAATCCGCTCTGAAGTGTAAACTTACTTCTGCGTTATTTCCATTTCACATAAATAAGTTACCAAAATTTTACTGACCCATAAAGGTCTTTTCATGCAAGTAACATGCTCTGCTGTAGCAGGCAATAAAAAGGAACTAGCCGGAGAATGCCCTGTCGGAATACAAAAATGGCTAATATGACCCTGTTTTAAAACATTCTGACTGAAAAGTGGGGTGCCAGCTGCCCCATTCTACACTGAGGAGCTAAAGAACCTGGTACAGCTGCCTAATATCGTGTAGGGCTCCGCGAGCACACAGGAGTGCCGCAACACGACGTGGCATGGACTGGACTAATGTCTGAATTAGTGTTGGAGGGAACTGATACCATGAATCCTGCAGGGCAGTCCATAAATCCGTAAGATTACGAATAGGTGGATATCTGTTTTGAACAGCATGTTGCATGCTCATGTCTGGGGAGTTTGGGGGCCAGAGAAAGTCTTTAAGCTCAGAAGAGTGTTCCTAGAGCCACTGTGTAGCAATTCTGGACGCGTGGAGTGTCGCATTATCCTGTTGGAATCGCCCAAGTCCGTCGGAATGCACAATGGACATAAATGGATGCAGGTGATCAGGCAGGATGCTTACGTACGCGTCAGAGTCGTATCTAGACGTATCAAGGGCTCCATATCATTCCAACTGCAGACGCCCCACATCATTACAGAGCCTCCGCTAGATGGAACAGTCCCCTGCTGACATGAAGGGTTCATGGATTCATGAGGTTATCTCCATACCCGTACACGTCCATCTGTTGGATATAATTTGAAACGAGACTTGTCCGACCAGGCAACATGTATCCAGTCATCAACAGTCCAGTGTCGGTGTTGACGGATCCAGGCGAGACGTAAGGCTTTGTGTCACGCAGTCATCAAGGATACACGAGCGGGCCTTCGGCTCCGAAAGCCCATATCGATGACGTTTCGTTGAATGGTTCGCTCGCTGACAATTGTTGATGGTTCAGCATTGAAATCAGCAGCAATTTGTGGAAGGCTTGCACTTCTGACCCGTTCAACGATTCTCTTCAGTCGTCGTTGGTCCCGTTATTGCGCCGGCTGAGGTGGCCGAGCAGTTCTAGGTGCTACAGTCTGGACCGCGCGACCGCTGCGGTCGAAGGTTCGAGTCCTGCCTCGGGCATGGATGTGTGTGATGTCCTTAGGTTAGTTGGGTTTAAGTAATTCTAAGTTCTAGGGGACTGATGACCTCAGCAGTTAAGTCCCATAGTGCTCAGAGCCATTTGAACCCGTTATTGCAGGATCTTTTTCCGGCCGTAGTGACATCGGAGATTTGGTGTTTTACCGGATTCAAGATATTCACGGTACACTCGTGAAATGTTCGTACGGGAAAATCCCCACTTCATTGCTGCCTCGGAGACACTGTGTCTCATCGCCTGTGCGTCGACTATAACACCACGTTCAAACTCACTTATATCATGAGAACCTGCCATTATAGCAGCTGTAACCAGCCTTACAACTGCACCAGATACTTGTTGTCTTATATAGGCGTTGCGACCGCAGTGCTGTCTTCTGTCTGTTTTTATACCTCCGTGCTTGAATACGCCTGCCTATACCAGTTTCTTTGGCGCTTCAGTGTACCTTCCTCACTGGTTTTAAGAATTTTGGCATTCGAACGTATTCGTCCTTTTGAATGCTAAGAGAGGGGGCAGTGGCAATGGGAATGAGACAGAAAAGTAATGCATACTAGAAGACACTAGACAGTGATTGTGGTATATAAAGAGCGAGAGAGACAATGGCGCTATGAGAGAAAGCGAAGGACACAGCGACAGTGGAACACAGCTGACAGTGATAGAACAGTGCTAGGAAAAGCGTGAAGGAAAAGTGCCGGTGGGAGAGAAATAAAGAGAAGGAGAAAGTGGAAATAGGCGAGAGCCAGTGACAATGAGTGACAAAGTCTATGAGAATGACGACGTGGAATAGAGAGATAGTGGCAGTGAGGAGAGACAGTAGCAGTTGGAAGGAACGAGTGAGATAGTAGGAGTAAGAGAGAACAAGACGGAGACACTGATAGTGAGAGGAGACAATAGTAGTAGGGCAGAACGGAGGAGACGTTGGGTGTGAGACAGAAGACAGTGTCAGTTAGAGAGACAGAAAGAGATAATGGCAATGAGCTGGGTTGCATGAGTGAGTGAGAATGGGCAAGTGGTGTGGATGGGTATGAACGACTTACAGCAATGGACTAGTGGGTGTGAGCGAGTTACATTAAGTGGACCTTGTGGGAACCGTATGTGAGTTGCATGTTAAAAAGACCGCTAATATATTAGTACGCCAGAATATTTGAAAAATTTTTAAAGCTTCTGAGGAAGGTAGAATGAGACAGCTTGTGCCCCACTTTTCAGTAAAAGTCTTTTGAACATATTAACTTTTTTATACTCCGCTAGGAGCGTTTTTCCGCTGACCCATCTAATCTTTAGCTTTCTTCTGTAGCACCAAATTCTGTCTTTATCTGAACTGTACAGCTCACATGTTTCATTTCTGAACAGGGCTACACCTCGGACCTTGAGAAAATGATTTCTTAAGTTTAAATTTATATTTGATGTTAACAAACTTATCTTTTGCAGAAATGCTTATCTTGCTATTGTCCCTCTGTATTTTTTATCCTTTCGATTTCGGCGAGCGTCACTTATTGCGGTGCCCCAGTAGAATTTCATCTCGTATTTGAATTTCCTCGGCATCGCTGACTGATTCTACATTCCACACTCTTGCTTTACTTTTGCTGATGTTCGCCTTATGATATTATGCACTCAGCTCGGCTGCTGTTCACAATCTTTTGTCATCTCTGGCAGGATTGCAATGTCATCGGCTAATCGCAACGTTCCTATTTCTTCCCCCTGAGCTTCAATTCCCTTTCCAGATTTCTCTGTGTTCCCTTCATACACACGTGAAAAGGGCGATATTTTTGCCACTGATATGCACGTAGCTACGCGTGAACAATGTGACTGCGCGTGGAAAAGCGTACAGTTTTTGGGGCAAGGAGCAGCGGCTGCCCTTGACACGATCCTTAGCGAATCGATTGTGCGTCTGGGCGGCGTCGTGGGCGGCGTGGGCGGCGAGCTCTCACGCTGAAGAGGATGGCGGCCGCAGGCGCAGCCGCCATTCCCCGCTCAACAGCTCTGGGCCGTCACAATGCCCTTCTGCTCCTGAAGGCGCTGCTTTATTTTCTGCGCCGAACTGCCGGTCGTTACGGAGCGGTTGTTCAACTTTGAAAGAAACGGAGGGCGTGCAGTTTTTGGCACGTACTACAAAGAAAAATTGCACGCTGGAAGATTGTGTTATTGTGGTAAAATGATGAAGCACTGAAAGAAGTGATCCGGTCTTGATTAGTCCGAGGTCTGCCTAAAACAACAGTCTGGTATGGATTGTTCATACTAAGACAAGTAAGAAAGTTAGATAAACTCCTGGCTAAACGTAAAGACTGCGAACTGTACTACTCCCTGTGGATGTCAGTACATTATCTTCCCTTTTTAGCTGAATGGAAGCTACTTTTTTCGTTTCTCACGCAAACACAGGATCTGTCACCTAACTTCTGTACTATTATAAATATGAGTGGAGACAGGTCCCTCGGACATGTGCGACAGAACAGACACTACTCGTATCTATAACTCTATGGGCGCGACAGCTGTTTGATGAAAAAGTTTCAGTGCAGTTTCACAACCAACGTCCGAGCTCCTATGGGAATCAGAAACCTTCGAATATGGGGTTAATAGGAGGGGGTCGTTGAGGTGCGACGAACGGGAAGTTGGAAGTTAGGGGCTGACGGAAAGGGTATCCGGATGGCCGAGACGAAAAGCTGTCATGTCAATACGACGATCCATCCCCTGAGGGGTCCATCGACCCTTTGACAGCGGAGGATGCTGCTGCAGAAGAATCACGAACACTACACACTTGTACAGCCCCAAGCGTAGTAGAGACCCTCACTGACACCGACTGGGCTGAGAGGACGAAGATACCACCGAAGACTCCCCCTCTTGATAGAGACTCGGATCCCAGCTTACGACAACTAACGCCACAGGAAGACGCCGGGCGGGCAACCTTCTGAGGACGTGTAATGAGACCACCGACTTTGTAGATTTTCACCAGTTCATTATCGTGCAAAGATGATGGATACTTGGGTCCAGGTGCAAAAAATAGGAACGATTAACGTTAATACTATTAGATCGCCTGTGAAACAACAGCTCTTCTGGACATACTGAATGCGTTATATGTGGCTATACTGATGGTGCAGGAAATCTGTAGTACTGCATTTTAGGAAGTTTGCGGCCACGTCTTCTACACCGCGTCGAACTCGGATGGTAGTGATGGTAGTGGAACAGCAGAACTGGTCCAGGAGGGGATCTCAGTTCATGACCTGGCTTGTATACCTCCGGCACGGGGACTGGCGATGAAAGTTCAAAAAACTGGCTCAAATGGCTCTGAGCACTATGAGACTTAACTTCTGAGGTCATCAGTCCCCTAGAACTTAGAACTACTTAAACCTAACTAACATAAGGACATCACACTCATCCACTCCCGAGGCAGGATTCCAACCTGCGACCGTTGCGGTCGCGCGGTTCCAGACTGTAGCGCCTAGAACCGCTCGGCAACCCCGGCTGGCATAAAAGTTCATGGGATCCCTATAATCAACGTTTATGTTCCTTCCAGTACAGAAAACAGACGAGCAAGTGCACAATACAGGGTTAATCTAAACGATGGACCGATTTTCAAAATTTCGTATGTATTCAAGCACAAATCCGAAATGAACAAGCTTTATGCCAATGAAAAAAGGAAGTTTCAAAGTTTTTGGCGGGTGGCGCCGGGCGGTCTGTGATGGTTTCAGAAGCGGCCAGTGGAGTTCGCGCGGCAATATGGTCTTCATTCCGTTTTACTGTCAGTTGTGAGCGAGATGGCGACTGTGGAGCACAAGATTCTCTACGTTCTTGAATTCGCGAATAGTGAGTCGCAAACTGCAGTGCAGCGGACATTTCGTACCAAATTCGTTATTCAAGGTGGATTAAGCAATTTAAGGAAAAAGTACAGACCGACCATGTGTGTCAGAGGATGATGTCCGACGGATTCAAGAAAGTTTTGTGCACAGTCCCAGTAAGTCTACCAATAGCGCTAGTCGAGAACTTGGAATACCCCAAACAACTGTATGTAAAGTTCTGAGACGGCGTTTACTGTACAAGCCCTGCCGATTACAACTTGTGCATGCTCTCAACCCCAAGGACAAAGTGAAGCATCACGAATTTTGTGGTTATCTGCTAGCAAAGATGGAGGATGACGCATTTCAACAGCTTGTAATTTTTAGCGACAAAGCGACGTTCCACCTTAGTGGAAAATTCAACAGACACAATCTTCGCATATGGGGTTTGGAAAATCCAGATCCACCATTGAAACACGAAAGAGACTCACCGAAGATCAACGAGTTCTGTGCCATATCCCGTACAATGGTTTATGGACCACTTTTCTTTGCGGAAAGAACTGTAACGGGAATTTCGTACCCGGACATGTTGGAACAATGACGGTTCCCTCAAGTTATGGAATATTTTAAAGACTTAATTTTTCAATAAGATGGAGATCCACCCTATTGGCAGCGTGATGTACGAGGCTTTTTGAATGACTCCCTTCTTCTGTGCTGGATCGGTCGCAGGGGACTTGAGGACCTGGTTCTGCCCTTCTGGCCACCGATAACTGTAACGGGAATTACGTACCTGGACATGTTGGAACAATGACGGTTCCCTTCGACTATTTTTGGTGGGGTTATGTGAAGAGAGCTGCTTACGTCCCGCCTCTACCACCCAGTCTTAACTATCTGCAGAACCGGAACACAGCTGCCGTGCACTCAGTAAACGCCGGTTCCCACTAGAGCACGGCAGCGCGTCGTGCGGCAACGGCAGTGGCAAGCGTTTTCTGCTTTGACGCGGCGGCTCGCGGAATGGGCGTTCCCATCTAGAAGCGGCAGACACTAGCGGTAGCCAATGACGCACAGCCACTGAGGTATGGGGCGGGAGCCACTGCAACGCCCGGTGCGTTTGATTAACTATATCTTACACCTACATGAAGGAAAGACGAAGTTGGGTGAAGACATACCAATATTTCATTTTCTGTACCATGTACTCTTTCACATATTTCATTATTCATATTTTCTCATTTCAGAAATGGCTCTGAGCACTATGGGACTCAACATCTGAGGTCATCAGTCCCCTAGACTTAGAACTACTTAAACCTAAGGACATCACACGCATCCATGCCCGAGGCAGGATTCGAACCTGCGACCGTAGCAGCAGCTTTTCTCATTTCACTATAAACAGATTTCATGACTACCGTTCATGATTGTTCACTATCTCCTAACACATTGAAACAATGTACGAGAAAAGAGATTATTTAGATAGTTAAGTGGGACAAAAATTTAAAATCTGATACGGTAGCAGGTACAGGAAATCACTAAGAACACAAAGGCTTGGGGGAAGGCATTAAAGTGGAAGGCACCTTATAGAATTTCGCACAGAGGATAATGTAATCACCGCCAGCACCTTGCTTAAGAATCATGAAAGAATAATACATATTTGGAACAAAGTTTTCGAAACCGGATTTTAAATTATAAGACATTTCCCGGTGCAGACGCATACCTACAATAATTTATTGGTTACGAGCTGCAGTTTACAACTAAAGACGCAGCAAACGAAAGCAAGTTAAGGAAATGGAACTTGAATAAGTCAAGACCCACAGTTTTTCGGGAATCTTAAAGTTACCGTAATGCAACGACTGACTGAAACAGAGGAAGGAATCCGCTAGAATACGAATGGATATCTTTGAGAGAAGAAGTGGCGAATGCAGCAGAGTATGTGAACAGGAAGAAGGTACAGTAGAAATCGTTGGATAAAACGTGATATATTAAATTTGACAAAGGGAAAAATATAAAAATGCAGCAAATAAAGTAGGCCATGGGAAATAGAAATGTCTAAACATGATGTTGACAGAAAGTCCAAAATTGCAACTCGCGAGGGGGAGGGGTTGTACAAACTAACATAAGCACAATGTTAGATTCCTGTGAGATGTCTGAACACAAGCACAATGTTAGATTCCTGTGATATGTCTGAACACGCAAGGCAATACTGATCCTACCACTTAGCTAAGTAGACACACTGAAGAACTGCGAAACTGTGTTTATAGCATTTGCATGTTTAGAGAAAGGTTTTGACAATCTTAATTAAAACATTATTTGAAGCTCTGGAGATGTCATCGATAAAACACAGGGCCACAAGATTATCTACAACTCGTACAGAAACCAAACTGCATTTCTAAGAGTGTGAATAGCACGAAAAGCGTTCTGAAAAAGAAAATTTGTTCACATCGAATATAAATTCTAATGATTGGGTACTATTTTACAAAGGTATTTGTGTGAAGTGCGCTATTTGTGTGGAGTGCAGTCTTGTATGTAAGTGAAACGTGGGCGATGAACAGTTCTGTCAAGAAGATAATGGACGCTTTGAAAACGTGGTGATCAATAAGCATGCTGAAGATTAGATATGAGGATCGTGTAGCTAAAGAGGAGGTACGGAATTAAATAGAGGAGGAAGAGGAAATTACGGCACAACTTTGACTACAAGAGGGGTAATTTGACAGGACATACTATGAGGCGTCAAAGAGTGAGAACAAATAGGTTGTGTGATAGTATTCTGATAATAATCATCTGTTGAAATGCTATTCTACTACTTTATGTATTAATGTAAGCAGTGAATATACTCTTACATGCACTCCTCCACAAAACATTTAAACCAAAACTGAAATCAGCTGAACACCAAATCTTTCAACCACTGTCTGACAACTATTGCACTCACTTTCAACTTTCTATAACTATCACTGGCTAGCGACACACACATACAGCTATAAGTAGAACAGAAATAATTAAACATTAGTCTTCAGCATATAATTCTTTAGGTTGGCAACAGGTACATAAACAAACCAAACAGGAAGGGACATGAGGTGAACACACTGTAGTTACGACTTCTAATCAGTGTTTTCGGCATAATGTCTACAGCTAGTGACAGAAGAAAAAAGAGCGAACATGAAAAAGTGCTTATGTTCCATAATCTAAGTTTTAGTTCAACCTCCAGCATGTGACCAGGTGAGGGGAAACGCAGATGTCCGCCAAAAACTCGATTCACTGTAAGTAATCAGTTATTCACGTAAAAAAAAGATGTGAACTGTTTTATAATCTGCAAGTATCACATACCAAAACAAAACTGAATCATTCTAGATTCCACCAAAGATGCCTTAAAGCAAAAGGCGAAACGCGTCTTGAACCAATAAGGTACACTAGATAAAGAAAAAAACGTTTGTTACTTACGAAAGGAAATAATCAATAGCTGTAGATACTCAACAAATTACATCTTATGACATACCAGCAAATTACTTTCTTTTTAACTTCTGTAAGTCTATACAGAATATTGTAAATATTAACGTGTTCCATGTCACTGTAATTCTCTTTTTTTTTCCTTTATTGTAATTTTAAGCACCTCATACAAGGCGGGCTGGCAGCAGCATAATACGCCGCTCTTCAGCCTTAAGGGGTACAATAATACGACATATAGGTGGCACAGACAATACAATAAAAATGGCGGGCAAAAAATGTAGGTACAAAAACAATAAACATGAAGCCGTTCACGCTGGACGATAAAAACACTAACACTTGTTGACACGGCGCACAGAAGACGGACGACGGCGACGGCACACGTGAACAGTGGCGGCGTGACGACGAAAGAACACTAAACGCAGACGAAGGCACACACACGAGACACTGATGGCGATGATCTCCGGCGCACGAATGTTCACTGAGCGTGTGCGAGTCCGGGGACCTGCCAAGAGAGGAGGAGGAGGAAGGGGAGTGGGAGAGGGAGGGGGGAGAGCAGAGATGCCAGGGGCATGGGAGATAGGGGGAGGGGGGAAGGGGGAGAGGTAGCCCGGGGGAAGAGGGGGGAGGGAGGGTACGGGGGAAAAGGAAAGAGAAGGGAGGAAGGGTGCCTAAAGGAAAGGACACCAGAAGTGGGGGGGGGGGGCATGGTCAAAGTTGATAGGAGGGGCAGATGGAGGGGAAGAGGACATCATCAGGGAGGGGGAGCTGGTGGAAGCCACCTCAGGAGAGGGTAAGGAGGGTGGAGAGATGGAGACCGGGTGGGACGTGGGAATACAGGCGCGGCAGCGGACGGGGGTGGGAGAGGATCGGGGAGACGAGCGGGTGAGGAGGATCGAGTTTACGTGAGGTGTACAGGATCCGTATCCTTTCAAGGAAAAGGAGGAGTGGGGGGAAGGGGATGAGATCGTACAGGATCTGCGTGGGGGAGGGGAGACGGATGCGATAGGCGAGGCGGAGAGCATGGCGTTCAAGGATTTGGTGGGATTTATAAAAGGTAGGGCGGGCAGAGATCCAAGCCGGATGGGCATAACAAAGGATAGGGCGGATGAGGGAGTTATAGGTGTGGAGGATGGTGGAGGGGTCCAGACCCCACGTACGGCCGGAGAGGAGCTTGAGGAGACTGAGTCGGGAGCATGCCTTGGCTTGGATTGTCCGGAGGTGGGGAGTCCACGACAGGCGATGGTCGAGGGTGACGCCAAGGTACTTAAGGGTGGGAGTGAGGGTGGTAGGACAGCCATAGATGGTGAGATAGAAATCAAGGAGGCGAAAGGAAGGGGTGGTTCTGCCTACAATGATCGCCTGGGTTTTGGAGGGATTGACCTTGAGCAACCACTGGTTGCACCAAGCGGTGAACCGGTCAAGATGGGATTGGAGAAGGTGGTGGAAGCACTGCAGGGTGGGAGCAAGGGCAAGGAAGGCGGTGTCATCGGCAAACTGGAGAATGTGGACGGGGGGGTGACGGCGGCGGCATGTCCGCTGTGTACAAAAGGTACAGAAGGGGGGAGAGAACGGAGCCTTGGGGCACACCGGCGGAGGGGAAAAAGGTGTAGGAATCTGTGTTATGGATGGTGACATAGGAAGGACGGCGGGAGAGAAAGGAGCCGATCAGATGGACGTAGTTAATGGGAAGGTCGAAGGTTTGGAGCTTGAAGAGGAGACCGGAATGCCATACGCGGTCATAGGCACGTTCGAGGTCCAGGGAGAGGAAGATTGCGGAGCGATGGGAATTAAGCTGTTCGGAAAGGAGATGAGTGAGGTGAAGGAGAAGATCGTCAGAAGAGAAGGACGGCCGAAAGCCACACTGGGTAACAGGAAGGAGGCGGTGCTGGCGGAGATGCTGGTGCATGCGGTGGGTGAGGATGGATTCCAGGACCTTGCTGAAGACTGAGGTAAGGCTGATGGGGCGGTAGGAGGAGACAGCGGACGGCGGTTTGCCTGGTTTAAGGAACATGAGGATACGGAAGGTTTTCCACAGGTCGGTCTAGTAACCGGTGGACAGGACGACAGTGTAGAGCCTGGCCAGGGTGGAGAGGAAAGAGACAGGAGCGTCACGAAGGTGACGGTAGGTGACACGGTCTTGACCAGGAGCGGAGTTGGGTTTTGGGCGGGGTGTAGCAATGAGATCCTGTGTAGTCATAGGGGCATTGAGTTCTGTGTGTGCAATGTTGTCCAAGTACTGAAAACCAGGAGCGAGGGGAGGGACAGAGGTGTCAGTTCGATCGCGGATATCCGGAAAGAGGGAGTACTCGAACTGGGGGTCATCGGGGATGGAAAATACATTGGAGAGGTAGGAGGAATAGTGATTGGCCTTACTAAGGGTGTCAGGGATAGGGTGATCATCATGGAGAAGAGGATAGTAGGGGGAGGGTTTAGTTCCGGTAAGGCGACAGAAGGCTGACCAGAACTTGGACGAGTTGATAGGTAGGGTAGCAGTTAAATGGGTGCATGTCTGTCGCCAGTCCCGGCATTTCTTAGCCGCGAGCAAATTACGAATGTGTCGCTGGAGTTTCCGGTGGTGTCGTAGTGTGTCCGGGTCACGCGTGCGGAGGAAGGCACGGTAGAGACGGCGGGATTCACGGAGGAGGAGGACGGCCTGTGGGGGTAAGGTAGGACGGTGGGGGTGGATGGCGACAGTAGGGACATGGGCCTCCACGGCCTCAGACAAGGTCTGCTGGAGGAAGGAGGCGGCATGGGTGACATCATCGGGGTGGTGGTAGGTGAAAGGGTGGCTATCGACCCGGGTGGAGAGGGTATCCCGGTAGGCATTCCAGTTGGCACAGGAATAGTCATGGATGTACTTAGGGGGAGGGTCATGACGAGGGTCGGGGCGGGGGCGACGACCGTCTGAAACGGTGAGGAGGACAGGGAGATGGTCGCTACCAATAGGCTCCAGGACATCCACCGTTATGCGGCCAAGGAGGTTGGGGGAGGAGAGGATATCATCGGGAGTGGAGTTGGATTCGGGACGGGTGTGCTGGGGGATGGGAATGAGGTCGCCTTGAAGGGAGGAGAGGAAACGATGCCACCGCCGTAGCTGGGCAGCGGAACGACTGTGGATGTAGGGGTTGGCGGTGATCACGTAGGAGGAGAAGGTACGGTCGATGTGGGACAGGAAGTCGAAGGGAATAGGGGCGTTGGGGCGGACATAGATGGTGGTGCAGGTAATGGTAAGCCCGGGGAAGAAGAGACTAAGGATCAGGTGTTCGGTGGGGTCGGGAAGGAGAGGTTGGAGCCGAACGGGGATCTGGCGGTGGTGCCCAAAGGCAACTCCACCACGCGCAATCGGGAGGGGATTATCGGAGCGGTGGAGGAGGTAGGGCAAAGTGTGGATGGTGTGGTGGGGCTGGAGGAAGGTTTCATTAAGGAGGAAGGCATCCACGCGGTGGGTGGCAAGGGTGTGCTGGAAGAGGTTCTTGTTGGCGGGAAGGGAGCGGATGTTGTTGAAAAGGATACGGTGCTGCCGCGCCATGACAGGGATTTAAACGAGGGTGTCAAGACGGGAGAAGGTGAAATGGGCCTGGTTGTTCGTGTAGGTGGCGTACATTTTGAGGTGGAAAACGGAACGGGCGGCGAGGGAGATCTGTTGGAGGGTGTGTGGGCGCTGAAAAGGATGAACATTCTGAAGGACAATGGTGAGGAATCTGATGATGTGCTCAGCGGTAGGGGGTGGGCGAAGGGAGTTGCCGGGAGGGGTGGGGGCGTCCAGAGGGCGGACAGGAACGGTGAGTTCAGGAGTGGTAGGAGGGGGTTGGGCCTTACACTTCTGGGAGTAGGTGGGATGAGCGAGGTTACAGGTATTACAGGAGGGGGGGGACTGGAGATTGGGGCACTGCCGTAAAAAGTGGGCTTGCCTACAGTGCGGGCTGGTGGGGGCCTCGCGGCACTCAGATGTTGGGTGCGCATTATACCGCAAGCACCTTTGGCAGCGGAGGGATTGAGGAGAGGAACGGGAGGGGTCAACTTTATAACGCTGGTTAAAAAGGAGGGCACCCTCCTTCAGGAGACGGTATATGGAGGGGGCGTGCTTAGAAAAAACCCGCATAAGGCGGGTGGGGCCGGCAGCGTTGTGGATGTGGCGAACCGCACGCACCTACAGATTACAGATGGGGATGGGCCTGAAGCTCTGCCAACAGCTCCTCCTCCGTGATCACTGGACTGAGCCGAGTGATCACGGCGGTGAGGGTCGGCGGGCGACGCGGGGGTTGGGGTTGGCGGGAGGGAGGTGGCGAAGGAGCAGGGGTGAGGGAGGCATGAGGGCCAAAGCGGGTGACAGGGATGCGGGAAAGGAGGTCTGTGTGGAGGGCAGGGCTGGGGGAGGAGATGAGTACCGAATCACGGCGAGGAATGAGGAAGGAGATGGGGGCAACAGGACAATTCTGGCGAAGGAAGAGGGTGAGGTTCTGGGCTTCAAGGAGGGAGGGATCCAGACAGGAGAGGAGGTAGCGGTAGGAGGAGGGGGTAGAGGAGGAGGAGGAGGGGGCAGGGACGGGCGGGGGACATCCATGGCATCAGGGGTGGGGGAAGGGGGACGAGGCGGAGCCTTTTTGGTAGCAGAGGAGGCAGGGGTGCCACTGGGGCGCTTGACGGCGGCGGAGGAGGTGTGGGGAATGGGAACAACTGGAATGTGGCGGGGAGTGGCAGGTCCCGGGGCTGGAGTCGGCGCCGGACACAGTGAGGGCGATGGCGAAGGCGATGGTGAAGCCGATGACGAAGACGATGAAGGTGAAGGGGAGAGTTGAGCGTGGGCAGTAGCCCGCCGGGCGACCACCCTGGCGGGGGCCGCAGAAACGGAAGGAGCAGAGGAAGGGAGTGAAGGGAAGGGATCAGAGGAGGCGAGGGAGGGTGGAGCCGGGGACGGGGCGACAAATAGGGAGGGAGATGAGAGAGTGAGGAGTGGTGGGATGGACTGTGGGGGCAGTGAAGCGGTACACCACATGATAGTGGTGGCAGCAGTGGAGGGGGAGGTGTAGATAATGACAGTGGTGGTGGCTGTGGAAGAGGTGGTGGGGGTTGACATGATGATAAGGGGGAAAAAACACAGTACTAGACAAAGGAGCAAACGAGAGACACAGAGGAGAGAGGGACGGAGAATGACGAAGGAGAATGGGGCCTAAGCACCACTCTGTGCCGCTTGGGGGGGGGGGCGACCCGGCTTGCTGGCTGATGGGGACGCCTCTGCTGCTGCTGCTGCTGGCGGGGGCAGCTAGGACCACCGCTGGCTGCGACCACTGGTGGCGGGGACCGCTGCTGGCCGCTGGATGCTGGCTGGTGGATGCTGGCTGGTGGCCGCTGGCTGGGGCCGGCGCAGGCGAGGACCGCTGCGTGCTGCTGGCGAGGACGCTGCTGGCTGCCGGCGGGGACCGCTGCTGGTGAGGACCGCTGCTGGCAGGGACTGCTGCTGGCTGCTGGCTGCTGCACGACGACAGGCTGGCTGGCTGGCTGGCTGGCTGGCTGGCTGGCTGGCTGGAACCTGCAACACCTATCACTTCGATTGGTACCAGAAGAGCACAAATCGAAGGGCGGTATTCAACTGAATTACCGCCGAAGATGCTGTAATTCTCATTCCACATGCTATTAAATAAAAAAATTCATCTATCCTTTCTGAAAAACTGTAGTTACTTTCATATCTCGGTAGATAAATAGATTTTGGATATTTATCATGCGACGAAATACATGATTGTTTACAAGTTATCGTTTTCTAAAAAACACGTTTTAATGTCTTGAGCCATTTATGAAATTTGCCGTTGATACAACCACATGGCTTACGATGAGTGGGACGAAGTATTGGTCGCATCGCGAGCGACCCGCGCGCTGCTACCGCACAGCCCGTCTGCCGACATATTATTCAATATCTCGAGAACGGTGATAGCTATCGTTGTGTTCTCAGCTTTAGAAACAATTTCGCTATGTTGTCTAAATTTCATACGCAATAATGTATTACCTAAAATGAACTGTACTCAAAGTCCACGCAATGCGTTTTTACCTCTGCACACTCATTAAAATTTCGTGCAATGGTTTACGTAAATTCGATACAGCAAGTAACCACGACTAATAACGAAAAGAAATTCGGTCCTTTATCGAGAGAAGATATCAGGCTGTAACATGCCCAAGAAACAAATTTTTCTACGGAATAGTTTCCTTGAAATCGGATGATAAGTATTTCATAGCTGCCGCCGCGTCCGCGCCAGCGGTTCGGTGAAAGTTCGTGTGGCCCAGGGTTCCACACCTGATGTCACGCTCACCGCGTTCTGCGATTGGCGGCGCGGACCTGGAGCGTGGCACGCGGCAGCGGTAGCGGTTCGAAATGGGCAAACCGCGACGCAGATTCCGCTTTGCCGCGCCACTGACGGCGTTCCCATGGCAACCACACCGCTGCAGCTCGGTTTTGACGCGCGGCAGCCCTCGTGAGAGCCGGCCTTAACAGCAGATACGGTCTCGCGTGTGTGGGACGAGCCATCCAGCCGTGCTGCCAACGGTGTCCACATTGAACATTTATGACATTTATCACATTTCTAATTATTAAATAATCATTAAAAACTAATTAATTACAAATTATTACAGATGATTTAATTTATTAAATTGGTAAAAAACATTATGAAAAAGAATTTTGAAAGTTTTAATTGGTATAAAGGTTGTTCATTTTCGATTTGTTCTTGAATTAATACGAAGTTTTGAAAATGGGTCCATCATTTCCAATAACCCTGTATTGTCCGGTAGAGATTGTGCCCTTATTTACCGGCGGATTCGATCGTATTCCGGTGGGTGGAGACTTCGTCTGTGTATTGGCCCCAAAGAATCAAATTCGACATTATAACACCTTTTGTGAACTGCAAGCGATATGCCGCGAAATGAAATTATTCGAGACATGGGATAGGATCCATGGGAATCGCGAGGGATAAACGTTTTTTACTAGTCACTCAGTGAACAGACTTGATTGGATATATGCTTCTGTTGGCCTATAGGATAAGGTGGTCGATTCTGAGTGGCGGCCCACTGCCTTCGCTGACCATCTAGCTTATCTGTGTACTATATTCATACATCAGTAAAATGTGCTGGAATCCGAAGCCAAATTCATCACTGTTGGCGGACGCGGAACGTCGGCAGCGAGTCGAGGTGGTATGGCAAACTGTCAAAGCTGCATTGCAGCTTATGCCTCAGTGCTTCGCAGGTGGTCAGGTTGTGCTTAATCGATGATACGAAGAGCACTTACACAATACGATCGGGATGAAGTGAGATGGTTAAGGTACACATCTGATTATTACTGCACGATGATTTACGAGTATTCATTTCGGTAAGAGTGTCCAGGACATCATGCAGAAGTTCATCGTGTCAAGGCACACATCCTGTCGATCACGCGACGTCGACTGGGAGGGATTCCGATCCGGACAAGGTGTCTAGACGTGTCGAAAACGAGCAGCTCTAATATCGGTGGACCTCGATCGTGCCTTCGACAGGGTAAACCACGATTTTTTATCGTTATTTATTAGACGTATGGCGGTTCCACCGTTCTTCTTCACCATAGCTAATGGTGATGATGAACAGTCGGGAGGCGGGTTTAGTTCACACTAATTGCTCGGTTCGGCAAGGGTGCTCGCTTTCATTGGTGCTTTTTACGATAGCACTCGAACCGCTGATGCATGTTATGCGACGCCCTCTCACTGGAATAACTCTACATGAGACCTCATTCACTCATCGTGCCTATGCGGACGATCTGACACTCCTCGCCCGCTAGGACATGAAGTGTGTCTGGCTGCCGGGCATCCCAATATTTACGTCATGGCGGCAAGTAGTGTCATTAACATGACAAAGTCCAGAATATTACACATGGGACGAGGTCTGGAACACGTGTCAGCAACGTTTTAGACTGTGTAAACGCTGTGGTGGCTAGGCATCGTATTTACTTGTTCTTTGAGGCGGTCAGCGGCGGCGAGTTATCGGGGCTCCTTCAGAATGTTAGATTGTCCATACGTAACAATTCGTTGAGAGCCCTCGACATGGTCCAACGTGTAGCGTACCCCAACATTCACTTCGCGTCACGACTGCGACATTTAGCGCAGATCCTGCTGATACCGAAGTGTATCGCGGACCGCCTTATGGGGGCCTTTGGGTATTGGGTTGTCAGTACTGGGATGTTTAAGAACAAGTATGACACGTTAACCCTACCGTTCTGGAACGGCTGCCTCAGCCTCACAAACATGCGCATCAAAGCCTTGTCATTTTAACTGCGAGCGGCGGTTCAGAATTAACAACAGCGGTAACACACCATTACATCATCTCTGATAGAAGAACTTCTTCCGCCGTCTTTCGAACCTCCGATAGCGATGGACCACATCTCGCCTTCTCTTGCAAACGGTGCCTCATTTTTTGTTGATTATAGTTACGTTCGTCCGGAAGTCAGAAATCAGACATCCGACGAGAGCGTGGCAGCGTATCTGGCGTACACCTCATCAACCGTAAAATTGGCACACAGAACCGGTTTTACGCCATTCATGTAGTTGCTTCTTTCCTTTGCATAACTTGTGGATTGTTGGACACGGGAGAACATAGCTTAGTGTGCGGCGTGGCGAGGGACATCTGGATGCTGTTACAGTGAATATAGGCCTCCCTTTGGTGCACCACCGATACAAAGGTCACAGCGGACGCGCTTTTTTTACCGGATACGGTGTTCTCTCCCAAACATACGACGTATGCCATCAATGAATGGCTGGACACGCGACGCAATACACGTTTTCGCACAATGTATTGTCTGTGATGAACTATTGGAAGAGCATCATGAACTCATACGTTGTCATACGAGGTAGAGAACTTAGTTTGCCAACTATTTATGAAGAGTAATTCACAATATGGCCGATAGCTGGGGTGTCTCAGGAATGAGACGATTTGTGGAACCGAAAGTTTAAAGTCGATAATGTACTCGCTTTATGCATTTTGGCATATTGCACATTGAGAAGACGATTGTCACCCTCCTGTTAGCACCAGTTATGGCTGGTACGAACGATGGTAAAATACTACGACTCACATAATGTTCCAATAAATGGTCGGCACCGAAAATAGGGATGCCGCCCCAATAGCGGGAATGAATTAAGTTTATCCGACTGGACGCAAGATTTACAGTGCATCACTGCGTACCGCTGGGGGGATGTGATGAGGATAGCTGATTTCGTTGAGTCCCTCCCGTGACGAGGGTTACCTTATATAGATGGTGAGGCAGCTAAGTCATAACACCCCTTGTATCTCCCCAACCGTAATAGATACAAAGATGCCGTTTGGACAGTAAATTGCAGGGACAGGGGCTACTTGAATACATCACATTTCATGTTTGTGCTATTTTTTATTACAGAGTATGAGGCCATCTTTTTTTTTAAGTGGAACCCTATGTTAAATTTTAGCGTAACATGATAGGCTTACAGAGACGGTTTCAAATATGTGTATGTCGTAATATTTAGGCGAATAGTTTTTGAGACACAGATATGTATCCGTATCGTATTCGTCCTTCGAAGCGGCGTTGTCCAATGCAACCTTTCCTGTTGACCACTCAGGAACTTAACAGAGAAGGCATTGTTTTCCGGCTTCTCGATAACGCCGCAAGGTGACGCACGAGGTAGCTGGAGAGAAGGGTATAAATGTGCTGCTGGGGTAATGAGACATCGCATTTCCGTCAAAGTTTCTTGGAGCAGACATGTACACCAACGAAGAAAAGTTAGATATGCTTCTAGTGTATGGTGAAGGCAGAAGAAATGCTGTTAGAGCAATAAAGCGATATGGAGAGCTGCATCCTGATCGTGAGCGTCCAACGCGCCAGCTTCTTGCACGTATTTGCAACAAACTACTTGAATCGGAATCATGGAACGCCATACAGAGGACAAGGCAGAAAACTGCAGCTGGCGAGATACATGAAGGGAGCGTTCTAGCGATGGCGCATAAAGACCCTACTATTTCGTCGCTACGTATCGCCTCGAAATGTGGTATAAGTCAGAGAAGTGTTCTACGTATATTGCACCGGCATAGATTTCACCCGTTTCACCTCTCATTACATCAAGCACTGTCCGGTGTGGATTTCGAACGGCACCAGAAATTTTGCCGGTTTGCTCTGCAGCGCCTACAAGATGGTTCAAATGGCTCTGAGCACTATGGCACTCAACATCTTAGGTCAAAAGTCCCCTAGAACTTAGAACTACTTAAACCCAACTATCCTAAGGACATCACACACACCCATGCCCGAGGCAGGATTCGAACCTGCGACCGTAGCAGCCCCACGGTTCCGGACTGCAGTGCCAGAACCGCACGGCCACCGCGGCCGGCCCTACAAGATGATCCAACGTTTTTTCAACGGGTGCTTTTTACTGACGAAGCGACTTCCACCAACCACGGTAATGTGAATTTGCATAATATGCATTACTGGTCAATAGAGAACACTCATTGGTTTCGCCAGGTACAGCATCAGCTACCGTGGAGTGTTAACGTCTGGTGCGGTATCTTCGGAAAAGTCATTGTGGGGCAGCACGTCATTCTGGGTATGCTAAATGGCAACAACTATGCACAGTTCGTGCGAAACGTTCTGCCCATTGGGGTGGAAGAGGTACCACTAACTAAGCATCAGTGAATGTGGTTCCAACATGACGGCTGTCCCGCTCACTCTTCCCGTGTGGCTATAGAGCCGGTAAATGAAACGGTCCCGGCTTGTTGGATAGGACTTCGTGCTGAAGTCAAGTGGCCAGCTCGGTCTCCTGATTTGCCCCTCTTGATTTTTTTCTGTGGGGAGCAATCAAACATAAAGTGTATGCTCAAATACCGACTACGCCAGACGATATGAAGCAACGTACCATCGAAGCGTACGCTGATATCTCACGTGACACCCTCGCAGCCGTTCACAAATCATTCGTACGGCAACAACAAATGTGCATTGCAGCAGAGGGGAAGCGTTCTGAACACATGCTTCAGTAAAGTTTTGTTTCATGTACAGTATGTATTTTGCTTCTTTGTATGTATTTGCTTCGTATTGTGATCAATAGCAAATATTTTCAAATAAAAAACAAATGCGTACGTAATAATTGTTACCAATAAGGGCCTCCTCATTTACATTTATATTTCTGTTACTTAAAATGTATTAACATCTAGTAGTACTTTAATACTGTATGTTGTATACTATTTTGGTATCACAGTTGTCAAATAAGTGAATAATATTTGCGCGACATCATCAGTTGAATTTTGCCCAAAATATCGCAGTATTTATTACTATTGTCGGGTAAATGGGTGTGTTTGTGTAAGGACAGACTCGCGACGTTTACCTTATACGCTACACAACAAGAAAGGTCGCATTGGACAGCGCCGCTTCGAAGGACGAACATGATACGAGAACATATCTCTATCTCAAAAACTATTCGCCCAAATATATATATATATATATATATATATATATATATATATATATATATATATATACATATATTTGAAACTGTCTTTTTAAGCCCATCATGTTACACTAAAATTTAACGTAGTTTTCCATTTAAAACAACCAAAGATGGCCTCATATCTCTGTAATGAAAAATAGCACAAACGTGAAATGTGATGTATTCAAGTAGCCCCTGTCCCTGCAATTCACTGTCCAAAAGGCATCTTTGTATCTGTTACGGTTGAGAAGATACAAGGGGTGTTATGACTTAGCTGCCTCACCCTCTCTCTCTCTCTCTCTCTCTCTCTCTAAAAATGGTTCAAATGGCTCTGAGCACTATGGGACTCAACTGCTGTGGTCATCAGTCCCCTAGAACTTAGAACTACTTAAACCTAACTAACCTAAGGACATCACACACATCCATGCCCGAGGCAGGATTCGAACCTGCGACCGTAGCAGTCGCACGGTTCCGGACTGCGCGCCTAGAATCTCTCTCTCTCTGTTTTTTTTATATATATATATATATATATATATATATATATATATATATATATATATATATATATATATAATGAAACCGAGAAACTGCAGGGACAGATTCCTGACTGGAAACAGAAGAAAAACGTGAACACGTATCCGGAAAAGTATCGTTGCCACGGCAGATGGCACTGAAGAATGGAAGTTACTATGAACACGTGCCGTGTGTTCGTTGCGTGCTGCAGTTGATATGGACAGTAACAGTTTTCATGCAGGATACACATAGTCGTACGTTGGCTTACACCATGTTTCCGGGCCACTTGCCTGGAACTTGTTCTAGTGTTCGTCTCAGTACCTTGTAGAACCCTGTCCTCTAAATCTAGTGTACGCACAGTCCGCCGCCTCCCTGATATTCGTCTGCTTGAAGGGGCCCATGATCACACAAACGCCAAAACAGGGCTTGAAATGTTATCTGATGTGGTTGGTGTCTCCGAAGGTACTTGTTTTGGGGTAGCTACGCTGCCTCTCGCCAGTTTCCATCTGCTTGGCTGTACACAAACACCATCTCGGCATCTCCTGCTTGCAGGACGTTGGTCAGTCACACAGTCTGTAACAAACAAGGAACACTCAGCATGTGATGAGAGGAACCGATTGCTTCTATGTCTTCCTTCAATCTGACCTGGTACGGATCCCACACACACGAATAGTATTCAAGAACTCTTTCCAGCGTTCTATATGCGATAACATTTCAGTGTGAATGACTCTTTCCTAAGCTTCTCCTTATAAACCGAAGTCAATCATTCGCCTTTCCTACAACAGTTCTCACACGCTCCATCTCATATCGCTTTACAACGTTACGCCCAGATATTTAAACGACTTGACTGTGTCAAGCAGGACACTAGTAATACAGTACCCGAACATTAAAGGTTTGATCTTCGTACTCATCCGCATTAACTTACATTTTTCCACGTTTAGGGCTATAGTGAGTGTATCGTGTATTGAACCGGGGACCTAGAAACGACAGAGAGGCTTCCTCCCGCCGTAGCCCTCAGTGGTCCACAACACAATAGGCCACAATTGTCCACCCACCCCAGCGCCGCCCCCGCCTCCCCCCCCCCCCCTCCCCGCCACCGAACCGAGGGCTATTGTACGGTTCGGCCCTCAGTGGACACTCCCCATCAGGAAGTCATACCAAACGAGTGTAACCCCAAATCTTTGAGTGGTAGAGCAATTATGGTGTCCACGTATGTGGAGACAATGTTTGTGCAGCAATCACCGACTTAGTGTAACTGAGGCGGAATAAGGGGTACGAGCCCGCATTTGCCGAGGCAGATGGAAAACCGCCTTAAAAACCATCCACAGGCTGGCCGGCACACCGGACCTCGACACTAATCCGCCGGGGGGATTGGTGCCGGGGACTGCCACGCCTTCCCGCTCGGGAAGCAGCGCGTTAGACATTTACGGCTAGCTGCCGTTCGTCACACGAACTGGAAATTTTATCTAAGTCGTCTTGTATCTTTCTACAGTCAGTCATCGCCATCTACCGTGCCAACGATCCATTTCTGGACACATGTCAACATCGCGACGCCCGTGGGATGGTATCGATACGTGATACCACATATTTTACTCAATGTTAGCTCTGAAAACTCTACGCATACGTCACTGCTCTCAGTCGTTACGTGAAGGCCCTCGGCCACTGATTTGTCGATGGTGAGAGGTAATGTAGCAAACTTAGCATTCTAGGCACACTCTCGACGCTGTGTATCTCGGAATATTGAATCCCCTAACGATTCCAAAATGGAATATCCCAAGTGTCTAGTTCCAATTACCATTTCGTATACAACGTCTGTTAATTCTCGTCGTGCGGCCATAATCAGGCGGAAACCTATTCACATGTATCGCCTGAGTACAAATGACAGCTCCGCCAATGCGTTGCCCTTTCATACCTCGTGTACATGATGCTGTCGCCATGTGTATAAGTACATATCGCCGTCCCATAACTTTGGTCACCTCGAGGTATAACTCCATGTCTCCAGCAGAATAAACAATAAAGAAACTGGACTATAGCTGACTGGAGGCATGTAGTGTGTTGCCACGAGTCATGACTTTGCTTCTTTTCAAGTGTTGCAAAGCGTCGAGTGCACCGATGGAGGGTGTATTACAGGCTGGAAATAGGTCTGCAGTATGTTGGGAGTGTGTACCGTACCATTACTTGCGCCCACCCATTCAGGTTGCCGTGAATATGAACTAGAATGTATATTTCAACATTAACAATGATCGAGAGTTGCTTGTTCTTCCACACTTTTGTCTTCCATGAAGAAAACAAGTGTGTTCACAGGGTTCCTAGTTTCACAAACACTGAGACATCCCATAGCACGTCGAGTGGCCCATCATAACCCGCCAGAAAGTATCTGGAGCTATTTGGAACACCATTTAGAACGTAGCAATCAGAATCTCCGCAGGTTTGAAACTACGAAAACCGGTCGTCAATAAGTGTCTGCAGCTGAAGAAAGTTGTGGATTCTCTTCCTCACAGAATTGAGGTCTTTACAAAGGCTAGAGGCGTATTCGCATGAAGGGTGATTACTTTCCAGTCTGGTGTGCTTACTTTACGAGAGCGGGGGACATGATTTACATACATGGTCGTGCTGGAGGCAGAGCAGCTGTATAACTGTGTATAACTGGTCATTCTATACACGAGCAACAGTGCTGCATTCATGTTTCTATGGCACTGCTTTTTCAAGGCACATTTTATGCCGTGTCTTTTTATGGCTAGTGTCTACAAGGACGTAGGATTTGCTGGGAGGCGCTCTTTCTACATCTACATCTACATACATGCTCCGCAATCCACCATACGGTGCGTGGCGGAGGGTACCTCGTACCACAACTAGCATCTTCTCTCCCTGTTCCACTTCCAAACAGAACGAGGGAAAAATGACTGCCTATATGCCTCTGTAGGAGCCCAAATCTCTCTTATCTTATCTTTGTGGTCATTCCGCGAAATGTAAGTTGTCGGCAGTAAATTTGTACTGCAGTCAGCCTCAAATACTGGTTCTCTAAATTTCCTCAGTAGCAATTCACGAAAAGAACGCCTCCTTTCCTCTAGAGACTCCCACCCGAACTCCTGAAGCATTTCCGTAACACTCGCGTGATGATGAAACCTACCAGTAACAAATACAGCAGCCCGCCTCAGAATTGCTTCTATGCCCTCCCTCAATCCGACCTGATAGGGATCCCAAACGCTCGAGCAGTACTCAAGAATAGGTCGTATTAGTGTTTTATAAGCGGTCTCCTTTGCAGATGAACCACATCTTCCCAAAATTCTACCATTGAACCGAAGTCAATTATCCGCCTTCCCCACAACTGCCGTTACGTGCTTGTCCCACTTCATATCGCTCTGCAATGTTACACCCAAATATTTAACGACGTGACTGTGTCAAGCGCTACACTACTAATGGAGTATTCAAACATTACAGGATTCTTTTTCCTATTCATCTGCATTAATTTACATTTATCTATATTTAGAGTTAGCTGCCATTGTTTACACCAATCAGAAATCCTGTCCAAGTCATCTTGTATCCACCTACAGTCACTCAACGACGACACCTTCCCGTACACCACAGCACCATCAGCAAACAACCTCACATTGCTATCCACCCTATCCAAAAGATCATTTATGTAGATTGAAAACAACAGTGGACCTACCACACTTACCTGGTGCACTCCAGATGATACCCTCACCTCCGATGAACACTAACCATCGAGGACAAATCTTGTAGACGATGTACACGTAACAAACATCAAACACATTGTTTATGCATGATGGTTCAGCTTCAGTGTTCGAGCAGAAGTATGTAACGTTAACATAAACGCTAGGTAGGTACTATGGACCAAGTTCTGTAGCTTGTGGGGTTGCCAGAACTTAACGCAATAGATTTCTATCTTAACTTCTTAGTTTGTGCACCAGCGAGTGTCAATGAGAAGATGCTTCATTACCTAGCAGGTTCAGCATTGCTGAACGGATTTCACTGACATTATTTCCTGACATTGTACTATCGACGATTACATATCCATTCATTGCGTTAAGTGTTTCTTGCACGCTGTGTGGTTCCTTAATGGATACAGGAGCGAGGAACCGAGGGCGTTCATGAACAGAGAATTCAGATACTAATTTAATCTCAGTAAGTAGTAAAAAAATTTATTACTTCGTTATTGTTACTGCAGTGTCAGTTGCTGACAGTAGCTATAAATGTCGAAACATAAATACGAAAGATTTATAAATCTGCCTTTCTTCAACAAAATATCTGTTCGAAGATGTCGAGCCCTGGTCACAATGAAAGTCTATACGTGTTATTCAACTGGTAAATACACAAAATTTGGTCAATGCACGAATATTCGAACGTAAGTGCACCAACTGCTGGAGCTCCGGAGAGAGGACGCTTGCGTCTCATTGGCAGCGGCTTAATCTTTTGTGGCAGCGTCTTCGAGCCGCGGTGGCGGCTGTAGGAAACGCGGCGGCGTAGCTGGCAGGCGCTTATTTCAAAGTGCGGCCGCCTGGAATGAGGCCGATAGCGCACCCCTCCCCGCCCAGCTTGAAAGTATGGGGGGGGGGGGGGGGGGGGGAGACATGTGCTTGGCTGGGGCAGAGAAAACAAACCCGCGTCCCGACATTGGGGCTTGCGAGCGCCTGGGATACTGTCCCGGAAGACCAGATGTAGGACCGAGCGAGGTGGCGCAGTGGTTAGCACACTGGACTCGCATTCGGGAGGACGACGGTTCAATCCCACGTCCAGCGATCCTGATTTAGGTTTTCGGTGATTTTCCTAAATCGCTCCAGGCAAATGCCGGGATGGATCCTTTGAAAGGGCACGGCCGACTTCCTTTCCCATCTTTCCCTACTCCGATGAGACCGATGACTTCGCTATTTGGTCTCCTCCCACAAACAACCCAACCCAACCCAGATGCAGCGCCGGCCGGTGTGGCCATGCGGTTGTAGGCGCTTCAGTCTGCCTCTTCGTCCAGTGGTAAATGAAGATAGGCTTCTGCAAGATCGGTTGTTGAATAGAACTGTCCTCCCGCTAGGCTATCCAAAACTTCCTCTATATGTGACAGCTGCTAGGAATCAATGCATCACTGTGCATTTACCGTGTATTTGAAATCTGCACAAAGACGAATCTTCCCATTTGGCATATGAATGACAACTAATGGTGATGCCCACTGACTTGCTGAAATAGGTTTTAAGACAATACTGGATTCCACTCTCTAAATTTCTGAAGCCACGTCATCGCGTGATGCATGCGGCATTGAGCGTGTGCGGCAAAATTTGGATTGCGCATTAGCTTTCAGCGTAATGTGAGCGCGAAAATCTTTTTTGCAGTATACAGACACAACAACCAACACCAATTCTCTGTATTCAGATAAGTGACAACCACCAGCACAGCTATTCACAAAGACTCTAATCACTCGATTACAGACAAACTAGCCGGCTTCCAATGTATGCTACACAGACTGAACAAAACCCCACTCACTGAAAACAACTACGAGAATGAATTGCAAATCAGACAAATAGCAGTAGAGAATGGATATGACACAAACACTATAGATAAACTGAACCACAAAATTAAAACAAAATTAAAAAGGGCACCCAACACACAAAAGCCTCCTCATCAACTTATAAATACACAGAAGCCACACATGCGCATACACGAACAGGAAACACCCACAAAGACAAACAGGTGGTTCACTCTCACCTACAACAACAAAGCAGTCCACAGAATAGGCAACATACTCAAAAAACGAGGGGTAAAAATAGCCTACAGCACGGACAATTCAACACAGAGAAAACTAAGGACAACTAACACAAGCACAGGCAAACACAACACATCTGGTATTTACCAACTAACGTGTCAGGACTGCAAAGCAGTTTATATAGAGCAGACAAGCAGAAACTTTAATACCATATACACAGAACACAGAAGAGCATTAAAAAGTAAAAGCTGTCATTCCACATTTGCTGAACAACTCATGGACACGTAACATAACCCAACAAACATCGACACAGATTTTAAAATTCTTAAATGCAGCAACAGCCCCCCACAAAAACTGATAATTGAAGAAAATTATCAGATACAAAAAGCCATAGTGGAATGCAAACAAGTGATAAATGAATACACAGCTCTCTGTAATGGTTCTCTGTTCTCTGCCCTCAAAGAATTATTAGACAAGACCAACCTATAAATCTCTCACCCCTCCCCAACACCAGCCCCCCCCCCCACACACACACAAAATAAAAAATAAAATAATAATAATAATAATAAACCCTAAAACTTACTGTCACTCACTCACTCTCTCACTCTCTCTCTCTCTCTCTCTCTCTCTCTCTCTCTCTCTCTCTCTCTCCCTTTTCACACCCACCCACACACACACACACACACATACACACACCCACACACACACAGAATCAAGTAATTTCAGGCATTGAAATAACAATCTTTCAAATCGTAATTTTTGGCTTAAACAATTTATCTGCTTCAAGGTATAAGTGGTTGCAGATGACAAACTGTTGAGCAAAACAGCCACTGTAGAAACCCAACACATCAGAAGAACCACACAATGTGGTAGAAAGGTATGATTTCATAATTTATGTGTTTTTCAAATATCTGTAATTACGATTTAAAAACTAATAGTTACATTTATAAAAACAGTATAGAACAATGTTTATCTTTAACTGATGAAAAATAAAAGCCCACTGAAGATGCTGCAACTGCAGTGAAACATGTTTGGGTTAAAAAACAAAATTGTGTTTTGCTAAAGGCCGACCCTATACAAAATCACATGTATTGTTAAAGCAAACACGGGAAAAAGAGCTTCAACCCCAAGATGATTGCCCCAGTATCTAGTTGAAAAAGCACTGACTGATTTCAATTTTTCATTGCAATCCAAAGTTTGCGGTATGTTCTCTGAATACAACTTTTCATTCCGTTTTGTGAAAAACTGTTCTCTCTATCCACCGCGCTCTAGAGCGGTTTCTTGAATTTCGAGATGGGGAGAGCCTTTTTGAAGTGTGTGGTATTCGCATTAAGCGCTTGTCTGTGCGTGTTCTGCATTCGCATTAAACACGTGTCTGTGGGTTTTTTGCGTCTTTTTGAGAAGGAGTAGGAGCAGAAAGTGAACATGAAACGATGCTGATTTCCATCCGTTCTGCTATTCAGTATTACCATGTGCAACAAAGGAGGGTTTTCTTGTCTTTTGCAGGCAGATTGGTTTTGTATGTCCCATGTGATGACAAAATTTGCATTCAGCTTGTCTGATGAAGCATTTATTCTGATTATGGGTGACAGGGCATTTCACCCAAGACTTCGTTTTGCGCGGGGCTGGTGCAGTTTACGAGGTGCTGACTTGCGAGTTCTGCGGATGGAGCCGTGGCTGGAGCAGCGATAACTCCAGTGAAGCGATAACTGGTAGACAGAAACCTTGCTCAGCTAAGTCTTGAACTTTGCGTACGTCGATAATTTTAATCACGTCACTCAGGCTAGGGTTACTCTGCTTAAGAACTTCGGCCCTAGTCTTTAATCTCATAGATTCAGAATAATAGTATCATGAAGCATTTCATCCTGTAAGCTGTGCCGCAGACAATTGAATATACAGTCTTTGGTCGTGCCCTGCAGTTCCACAATCCATTCTTTATATGACTCATCACGACGACGTTGCGTGCGGAAGCAAATATATCGTGAAGCAGCAACGTGTATTTGGAAAAAATACGTCGAATCTTACAATTATGACCTCGTAGGGCTGGGTTTGGGACTCAGTGAGGGGAAACAATTTCATCAGGAAGGGTAGGTGTACACACCTACATATGAAAAGAAAAATGGACGATGTGATTCACCTGTGATTTTGTAGGCGTCGAAATGTTGATACAACTGTGTTATGTATTCATTCCATGTTTCCTCCGTCTCCTCGAAACTGTCAGACCGATGAAGGCGGCAGTTGAATTCCTTCTTTAGCTTCTGGCACCGTTTACTGCTTAGCTGCTTGCACTTATACGAGGCAAAAAATTGCTGACAACAGTTCTGTTATTTGTTTACTATGAAACTGAACAATAGATGTTAGATGCTGCTCAGAACTTGGATGCTGCTCTCTCGGGTTTGTCATGATTCATTAAATATTTCTACTTAATTTTTTCATCTTATGTATTTCAAATTAATACACACGCACACATACACACACATACACACACACACAAAGAAAAAATTGAACAGAAATAAATAGTTGTCCAGCTATGGTGTCCAAAGCACCTTTCGACAGTCGGTTATGTTATTCTTGCGTGCTGCGTGGCTCTGTAGTGGATACAGGAGCGAGGAACAGATGCCATTCAAGATCAGAGAATTCCGATTTTAATTTATTTTACATCTGATATCAAATAGTAAAAATAATACGCAACTTTATTGTTGTTGCTGCAGTGTCAGTTGCTAACAGTAGCTCTGAATGTTGAAACATATACACATACAAAAAAAAATTATAGATCTGTCACTCTTCAACACAATGTCTATTCAGAAAATGTTGAGCTCTGGCCACTATGAAAGTCTGCAAATAATATTTAACTGGTTGACACACAAAATAGAGTCAGTGCATGAATGTTCGAGTTTAAGTACACCCACCGCTGGAGCTCCGGACAGGGGAAGCTTGCATCTCATGGGCAGCCGCGTAATCTTTCGTGGCAGCGCTCTCGAGCCGCGGTGACGGCTGTAGGAGACACGGCGGCGTAACAGGCAGGCGTGTATTTGAAAGTGGGGCCGTCTGGATTGTAGCCGATACTGCAGACTGCATTCCATTTTTTCGGCAGAGTAAGCCATGGACCTCCACCGTATCTACTCCCCAGCTGCCGATATTCGCATATTCTCACACCCCCTGAAGAGAGAACTGGTAGCGTTCCAAAGTAATAAGTGGGAAAACATCTGCGGAATTGGAGATACAGCACTCCTGTAGCTGTGCTCGCAGTAGCTGAACAGTTTACATTCTAAGCTTAGTTATCACGAGTTGCAAATGATAAAACGGGTCCTGATAAAGCTTGGCTCCATAGAATTAGGAAATGAGTACAATTAGGGCAATGGAATACGTAAAATTCACAATACGTACTAAACGATTAAATGAAAATCACTCCATGATACAAACAGAAAGCATAATGCACTGAAACTGAACTGACTAAAATGACGTGCGGGTCTAGGCGCTGCCGTCTGGAACCGCGAGACCGCTACGGTCGCAGGTTCGAATCCTGCCTCCGGCATGGATGTGTGTGATGTCCTTAGGTTAGTTAGGTTTAAGTAGTTCCAAGTTCTAGGGGACTAATGACCTCAGAAGTTGAGTCGCATAGTGCTCAGAGCCATTTTTTTTTTTGACTAAAATGAGTAGACTTCACAAATGCTTACGTACTTCATAGAATACTCACATAACACATGTTTGCATCACTCCGATATCGTTCAGATGCTTTGCTATTGTGACTGTTCCAGTACCGACCGGAAAATCACCCCTGACGTGGTTTGTGCACTTCAATGGACTGCAGCATTTCAGTTGAAAGCAAAGCACTAGTAGGGACGTATTAGATACGTCTGTGGAACAGTACAATGAACATCCCCCATGCCACGAAGGTCAGTCTCGACCAATACTCTTGTCCGGATGATCACGTAACGCGCTGTAGTCTTGTAGGCAGGGAAGTTGCTCGGCGTGTGTACCTCAGATAAAGTGTTGTGGCGGGGACATAGAATCGGTTGCAGTTGAAAGTAATGTCGATTACTTATACCGCCCAGCCCGTCCGCGTTCTACAGGTGCACAAGATGACCGACATCTACGACTATGAGTCAAAGAAACCGTGGTTTGGATGCTCCAGGACTGGATTTAGCGTTCGAAGAGTCTACAGGACGTCATATATAACAAAAAACTGTTAGGAGACAATTCCATGGTGCCCATTCCCATTCTTGGCGACCGTGGCAGCACCACTTCGTTCACCATAACACCACTGCCTCTGTTACAGATGGTTCTTAGGGGATAGCCTGTTTCATGACAACCTCCACGACGGACTATTTCGCGTTCGGTTGCATTCCATCATATCCAATCAGCTCTCATAAACAAGTTACACCGATGTGACGCTATATGTTTTCTTTAAAAGTGGATACCTAGCTGTAACTCTTAAGGAGTTCGCTTTCGATCTTGATGCTGCGAATCTTTGTGATCGCTGTGGCGGGAGATTTTTCATTCATTGTTCATGGTGCAAGTTAATGGTTTGTTTTGAACGTTACTTGAATGTCGACGATATCCATTGTATGAAGTGTAATACATACATCCCATAGGAGTTTGATGTCTGCACTTCCTGGACACTCATTTTCTGTCGCCCTCCTGATGCACATGGCCGCCCGGAGTGGCCGTGCGGTTCTAGGCGCTACAGTCTGGAGCCGAGCGACCGCTACGGTCGCAGGTTCGAATCCTGCCTCGGGCATGGATGTGTGTGATGTCCTTAGGTTAGTTAGGTTTAATTAGTTCTACGTTCTAGGCGATTGATGACCTCAGAAGTTAAGTCGCAGAGTGCTCAGAGCCATTTGATGCACATGGTGATATTTTTCCTGTCATAATTATCAACACAACACTTTCAATGAGCCTTACGAAAGATTAAACTTGTGGCCTCGCACGCAAGGGTTTCCTTGTGAGAATGCACTTGTCGAGCAAGGTCTCACCGCCGCTTTGCTGAGCTAGTGGTAGCCGTAGCCGACTGTATCTCTTCTAAGTATAGTGCACCACGGTCGGTGGGTACGCCGTCCACCATCCGGCGCCTGCTGGCGTGGGCAGGAGTTACCAGTATACACTGCTGGGAAATAAATAAAGATTTCTTCTGTCAATGAGCTGATTTTGACTCACACTGACGCACCAACATCTACCAAAGATTACCCACACCCCTCACAGCGACTTTAAACAATAAGTGAAGTGAGAACACTTACCTGCTACGAAGATGTTTAAATTTAGTGGTGTAATTCTCTTCTTAAGTTCACGAGATGTAGTTTGATGAAATTTTAAGCACTGTACTATCAGAAGACCAGGACTGAGTCATCTCCTGGAAGTGGCTACATTGCTTTTCTGTACCAGGAGCGAGGTTCTGACTAATGTCTAATTTCATGTCTTAATTCTTATTACTTGGTAATGTGTATTTGAGTTTAGAGAAGTTAAAATGATAACTGAGGCAGCCATACTGGCTTATTATGCTAAAATAAATATAATTTATGAAAGAAATTCCCAGTTTCTGTAGCGTGATTGCCAGCCAAAGAGGGCATAATTTTAAAAAAATTGTATCGGAAAATCAGGCAGAAGAAAGAAATTTTTAGAGAGAGAAAGCAAAGAATTAAAAAAATTTTAGGAAATTCCAGATCCGGTACCAAGCGACAGAATAATAAAATTCGTATTTTTCACGATACACGCTTCACACCACAGGTTCAGCATTTTCGAACGGATTCCACTCATATCATTTTATGTCCACGCGTTTTCATTCATTTATCAGCATTAAGGTCATTCCTTTAATTTCAAAGAATTTAATTCAAATGATGGGTTATTTTTATCCACTTGACGAGTTTCGACATCTGAAATTTCATTCCCACATGTTTCACACATCACTTTGTCTTGCAGCCAAAAATTGTATATGAATGTCCTACATACAGAACAAGTATATTGCTTAGCGTACTTTTGAATGCATGGCAGGATCGTTAATGCGTTTAATACATATGTGTGAACTGAAACCAACTGCGTAGTATGTAGAGTTTTATTGAGAATCCTGACATACACCATAAAGCACGTCCAGCCTTTTACTTATGCTATATGTAACACTTTGAATTTTAAGTTTCGGCTGTGTGCAAAATGAAGTCAAACACACATGAGGACGAGATTTCAATTCTTAAAATCAGTAGTATAAATAAAAAGTATTCCAGGAGCGACTGGGGAAAGATCATTCACTATCTGTCAGGGAGTGCATCGTTACAATGTCGGTTATAATGAACAAAACTTATCATAAATAAATAGTTACCATTAAAAATTTACATAAAATGCACTTCTGAATACCAAATTGAGATATTGCATAGTAATTTCTGGTGCTCGGTCGTATTTTGAATGGGAACTAGCATCTACATTCTGAAACATCCTAGACATCCCCAGAAACGTGATTAGTATGCGTAGGAACTCTACAGAATTAATCTGAATTTCTTTCTCAGTTCCTTGTTTAATATTGTTTAAAGTTAGAGGCCAAGGAAATACCAATTTTCATTTACGTATCTTACAAAAAGATGTAGTATTCTCGGCCTCTTAGATTCATAAATAACGATACACGACAGAATATAGTTATTTCTTGTTGTAAAACTCCGAAAGAATTTTTTGTTCTGTATTTTTCCGAAGAACAATGGTCATAAAGGACCTAGATATAAGTGTCGCATACACGTAATAATTGGAATTTGATAGAAACACTGTAGATCTGGAACTATGAAACCCTATTATGAAAGCATTCAGGTAATTTAAATAATGTGCAACTGTATGTCAGAAGATGGAAAGAACATGAGATACCAAAGAAATAGACTGACACAAGGAAAGAAGAGAAAGGACGAATTATGTCAACACAAGAAAGGAAGTGCACAAAAATTCCAGACTCATTGCTCGGCTCAAGTCAAATACAAATCAGTACCGTATTCAGAATATACAGAGATATCACACATAAAACGTGTAGAAACGGACTACTTTAAATAAGAGTATCAGGTATGGGCATGTTAAAAGATTAAGAATGAAGGAATAAAAAGTTACATAAACGGGAAAGAAACTATAAACGAAAGTTTACGATAAAGTCAGTTGCAGCAGTACTGACATGGGATGAAAATGCCGGGAGGTTGCTGGACAGATAAAACTGTAACAGTGGTCAAAAAAATGATTGCTTCAGTGGTTCACGGGCGTCATGTTGCATGTTGCCAAAGCTGCACGTTATCCCAACGAGACAACTGCTCGTCATCTTCAGGTGCTCAACCACCTTTTCCGTGATTTAAATTTGTTGATGCAATAAACTGAGGTTCTAGTTTCGTCATTAAAAGGATGGAATCACCTTCTTCGGATAGGAAAGTGAGTGTTTATCGTGACCACCATACTGGTTTATCTGAATACTTCTCCAAGGTGATTGATATGGTTTTCCGTAATGATATCGAGTCTGTTATGGAGACTCTTGGGTATGATTTCAGTGTAAATGAGTGACGCTTTTTCACAGATTAGAAAAACGTTAGTCTGAAAACAATACTACTCCATAATTTTAATAATTTTGTTATCTTCTGATTGCTCATGCAGTTAATCTGAAGGTGAAATATGATGAATACAAATGGTATATTTTTGGAGATCTCAAGGCAATTCCTATTCTTTTCGGCATGCAGCTCGGGTCCACAGTGCACTGCTGCTTTGTATGCGAGTGGGATAACAGAGACAGAAAGAAAATATTATGAGAAAAATATGGTCTGCTGGGAATGAAATGATGCATGAACAGAAGAACATGGTGAATACTCCTCTTATTAACCCCTTCTCTGCACTTTCTACGTCTACATCTATATCTGCATCTACATAGTTACTCCGCAAGCCACCGAATAACACGTGGTGGAGGGTACCCTGTACCACCACTAGTCATTTCCTTTCCTGTTCCACTCGCAAACAGAGAGAGGGAAAAACGACTGTATGTATGCTTTCGTAAGAGCCGTAATATATTGTATCATATCTTCTTGGGACTGTACGTCTGCGGCAGTAGAATCGTTCTGCAGTCAGCTACAAATGTCTGTTCTCCAAATTTTCTCAATAGTGTTCCTCGAAAAGAACGGCGCCTTCCCTCCAGGGGTTTCCATTTGAGTTCACTAAGCATCTGAGTAACGCTTGCACGTTGTTCTAACCTACCGGTAATAAATCTAGCAGCCCACTCTGAATTGTCTCGATGTCTTCCTTTAATCTGACCTGGTACGGATCCCAAACACTCCAGCAGTACTCAAGAATAGGTCACACTAGCTTGCTGTATGCGGTCTCCTTTGCAGACGAAACACACTTCCCTGAAATTCTCCCGATAAACCAAAGTCGACCATTCGCCTTCCCTAACATAATCCTCATATGTCCGATCCATTTCATATCGCTATGCAACGCTCCGCCCAGATATTTAAATGACGTGACTATGTCAAGCAGGACACTACTAATGCTGTATCCGAACGCTATGAGTTTGTTTTTCCTACTTACCCGCATTAACTTACATTTTTCTACACTTAGAGCTAGCTACCAATCACCACACCAACTAGAAATTTTGTGTAAATCATGTTGTACCCTCCTACAGCCAGTCAACTTCGACACCTTGCCGTTCACCACTGCATCGTCAGCAAACAACCGCAGATTGCTGCCCACCCTGTCCGCCAAATCATTTATGTATGCAGAGAATAATAGCGGTCCTATCACACTTCCCTGGGGCGGTCCTGACAGTATCCTTATCTCCAATGAACACTCGCCGTCAAGAACAAGATACCGGGAACTATAACGTAAGAAGTCCTCGAGCTACTCACACACCTGAGAACCTATTCCAAATTCTCGTACCTTCAACAGCCTGGAGTGGGGCACCGTATGAAATAGTTAATAGTTTCTGGAAATCTAGAAATGTGCAATGAGCATGATATTCTTAATTCATAGTTCGCAGTATATCATTTGAGAAAACGGCAAGCTGAGTTTCGCTCGAGCAGTGCTCTCTAAAGTCTTGCTGATTTGTGGACTAAGCTTATCGGTCTCAAGAAAACTTATTATATTCGAACTGAGAATATTTTCAAGGATTCTGCTGCAAACCGATGTTAGGGTTACTGGTCTGTAATTTTGCGTGTCTGTTCTTTTGCCCTTCTTATATGTATACAGAAGTCACCCGTGGTTTCTTCCAGTCGCTTGGGACTTCGCTCTGGGCGAGAGATTCGCCATGAATACAAGCTAGGTAAGGAGTCAATGCCGTAGAATACTCTTTGTAAAACCGAACTGGGAGTTCTTCGGACCTGGTGACTTATTTTTTTCAACTCTTTTAGCTGTTTCTCTACGTCAGGGATGCTTATTACTATGTCGTCCATACGAAAGTCTGTTCGGTGGTCAAGCTACTATATGTTTCTACGATTCTCTTGTGTGAACGATTTCTTAAACGTGAAATTTTAAACTTGGACTTACGTTTTGCTATCTTCAATTGCCACACCAGACTTGTCAACAAGTGACTGGATAGAAGCCTTAGATCCGCTTTTGCAGTTTTACATAGCGCCAGAATTTTCTCGGGCTCTCTGGCTGATCTCTTGCTAAGGTATGATGGTGGTAGTCCTTGTATGCTTCGGGTATAGATCTTTTCACAGACACACGAATCTCTACTTACCTTTGCTTGTCGTTGGGCTTCCTCAGCATTTTCCGAATTGTTAATCCATGGTGGATCTTTTCCGTTCTTAATACACTCCAGACAACAATTTACAGTCTGTATCACACAGTGTCGCGACGGTTACTTTGTGAAAGCCAAGGACAGGGAAAATCACGCGCATTCATGTACTTGCTAAAGGAGTTCGCAAGAACCGGTGAAGCAAAAATAAAGGGAGAGATAATTGTAGGATCACAAAAAAATGGCTCTGAGCACTATGGGACTCAACTGCTGAGGTCATTAGTCCCCTAGAACTTAGAACTAGTTAAAACTAACTAACCTAAGGACATCACAAACATCCATGCCCGAGGCAGGATTCGAACCTGCGACCGTAGCGGTCTTGCGGTTCCAGACTGCAGCGCCTTTAACCGCACGGCCACTTCGGCCGGCTTTGTAGGATCACAGATCAGGGAATTAATGACTGATGAATATTTCTCTGATTTGTTGAGCATGTTGAAGGAATGGTATATCTGTCTTTCCCAAGAGTATGCGAGAACTTTTTAGGCAACCGCAGGACACAGAATATTGTACAAGAAATGTTAAGATCACACCGTATTATGGGATGTAACTTGCCACTTAAACTACATGTCTTGAATGATAATTTGGACTTCTTCCAGGATAACCTTGGCGTCGTTAGTGACGAATATACAGAACGGTTCCAGAAGGATTTCTTTCTCATATGGAAAAAAGTTATCAAGGCAAATGGAGTACCCTAATGTTGTCCATCTACTGATAGTCCTTACATTGCACCATACCAGAGCGGAGTGTCGCAGGAAACATAGGATGAATTATCTTTTGGTACGATTCTTTACTCGTCTTTACTCTTAGGTTACTCATTTTTTTATTCCTTTGTGTATTGGTGGATATTTTCGTTGTTTGCATTCGGAAGTCTTGTTGTGAGAGCGTGTCATTTTGTCAGATACATACAGGTTGTTTGATTATTATAGGTACAAATGAAAGGGGCGAATGAAGGACAATGAAGGAAACGAATAATCCTAATAAAAGTGGGTCCAGTATGACGTGTGCACGAATGCAGCCATGTCTACGTTACAACACCTTTAATACCTAGGGCTATGTTTGGAAGATGTTGCTAATAGTGAAAGGAGGAGCATGTGCAACATGCATGATAATGCGCTGGCATACTTTCATGTGGCTGTTCAGGTAAACGTAACACGAATCTTCGACAAGTGGTCGGTCGTGACTCACCAATACCATGGCCTCCCACCTCTCCCGACTTGAACCCGTTGTATCTTTTTGTGTGCTGATACTGTATTTTAGCTTTGGTGTACTCCAGCGATGTTAGTTGCGTTGATAGACTCCAGAACTGCACTGTAGATAGTAGTCAATGCATTCAGAACGTGCCATGAGATTTTTGAATGGGCATGGGCATCAATGAGGAGAAGTTCCGAAGCCTGCCGTCACACGAATGGTGGTGGTGTGGAATAGTACCAATGTTTTTGTCCTGAAGTCTGTATCTGCGGTTTGGATTTCAGGGGCTCTGTTATAGGGTGTAGCGTATCGACCATATTTGGTCAAAAAATACGCCATAGCAGAAATGAGTTGCAACAGAGCTAGCCGCAGGCGGGAGAGAGTGTTATGCGTCGCAAAGCAAAACATGGCCGACTGCCGTTGCGAGGCGGAGCCATCTGGGCGCGGGCGCGGTATACCAACAGCCGATGGTGCAATATGCTAGCCGAAGGGCGAAAGCCGTTCTTCACTTTTCACCACGGAAATGTTTAGAGTACGTGCCTTAAGCCCTAAATGAACATAGTCTGAAGTGTGTACGTACTCAGCCATTCGTGTACGAAATCTTTCTCTCCTCAGTGTCACAGCCTACACCATAAGCCTGTGACACCCGGAGTGACATCCAGAATGCAGTGCAGGGTCCGCTATTCGAACACGAAACAGGGCAGCCTGCCCTGGGTCATGAGGGAAAAAATGGTTCAAATGGCTCTGAGCACTATGGGACTCAACTGCTGAGGTCATTAGTCCCCTAGAACTTAGAACTAGTTAAACCTAACTAACCTAAGGACATCACAAACATCCATGCCCGAGGCAGGATTCGAACCTGCGACCGTAGCGGTCTTGCGGTTCCAGACTGCAGCGCCTTTAACCGCACGGCCATTTCGGCCGGCAGTCATGAGGGAGCCGCCCGCTCGCTGGAGGAAGTTCACGGCCATCATCAGTGCATCACGGTCACATCCAGAGATGTCACTGACAGCACTATTCGAGTGACGCCACGCTTGGTCGCACTCTTTGCGCTGTCAGTAATGTCAGACGTCTATTGTTTCACATGAGAGGCAACTGGATGCCTTCACCAAACTGTTCCTGATGTACTGCTGCCCGCGCTGCAGTCTGGAACCGCAAGACCGCTACGGTCGCAGGTTCGAATCCTGCCTCGGGCATGAATGTGTGTGATGTCTTTAGGTTAGTTAGGTTTAACTAGTTCTAAGTTCTAGGGGACTGATGACCTCAGAAGTTGAGTCCCATAGTGCTCAGAGCCATTTTTTTTGTACTGCTGCCCAGTGCAGGAATAGAAAAAATTAGCTGAACAAATCTCCTGTCATCCTGATGTCTCATTTCACTCTCCACAGGTGATAATCCAAGGATAATTTAACAGAGGTGATCATATACAAAATTGTAATACTGCATGACGAGGGAACCGTTTTTTGCCGGACCTATCTCTATTTGCATGATTTTCTTTTTTCGTTGTCTTCTACTTGCCCGTTGCGTTTGCACCTGTTGTTGTGTACAGCTTCATACACAATGATAAGGAGGGGTGGACTTCAGAGAGGTACGCCGGCCAGGAGTAGAAGTGATTAGCGAACAATTCAACAAAACAAACAGAAGGTTTACTTAACATGTATTTCCCCAAGTGTATGAATATTCAATACAACTAATGCAGCAAGAAACAGAGTCTAGCACATCAGTGTCGACAAGGAAGAGTCTCACTGTACGAAGTTCAAGCTATGTTGTTGATGCGATAAGGCTCCAGGTGTTAGTGGGATTAGCAGCTGCCGCTGGCCATCCTACATCATAGCGGCAGAGGGGATGAGATGCTAGAGGCAGTATCAGTCGGCATGCTCCTTTGGGTCTACCGGATCCCACACAACTGGTATCGGCGTCAGACAGAAACTTTCAATTCTCTTACCATTGTGGAATGCCCGTGGGGTCGTATCTACATGTGACACCACATCCATAATAGTAAAAAATTCTCTGTATTGTACATAAACTGTCACAAACACACACAAAAACATTATTACCTGAAAAATACGGCCAGTACAAAAACTATGAAATTAAATCTGTATTCTGGGGCGAATTATCTTCGAGAAAGAGTGTATATTGTTTTAGTAACTAAATTAAGGAACTTCTTTGCTGAACAGTATAATATATGCTAAAAAAAGAAGGAAAAGAGGGTTCCCACCAACGTCTTGGAAAAAAAAAAATGCGTGTTAGGGACGGAAAGAGAATGAAATGCAGAAATCAACTGACACCATAAAGCATTGCCTCTATAACCATAAATTTATTTATGTTTTGTTTTGTTGACAACTTTGTTATTAATCGCAGTCCATTTACACAGTGTAACAGTTAGTCAGAATACGAACACTGAAAAAGTACCGGTTTTGGTACACAGTACCATCTTCGGGCCATCCTGTGATAAAAATAGTCGATTATATAGTCTGCACAGTGGTGAAGAGCAATTTACAAAAATATTATACTTTATGGCAGCAAACGTAGGGTATTAGTGAACCTTAAAATATATAGGTAGACTCTTACTCCTGGCAAGCAGTCATCAGACTGGGTTCCCAAGTACGTGTGTCAAATACGAGCAGAAAATATCAATAGTGAGCTTTAAATAGATTTTAATTGCCATCAGGAGTTCTAAGAATGTCACTATTTCATTTTATTTTAGTTTAGTTCCCTTTTATTACTTTTAAAAATATCACAATGTAAAAGACAGCTAAAAATACATAACATCAGAAATTAAAAACATTACAAAATAGTCCCTACTGTTATCAAACATCAGAAGCAAAATTGCAGACGTGTTTAGACAAGTTTACAATTTATCATAATATACAATTTATACCATTATAACAACCCCGATGTCCCCATAACTCTTTAACTAAGCAAGCGTCGAAATAATAGGATTACACATTAAAAATACATAATTACACTCCTGGAAATTGAAATAAGAACACCGTGAATTCATTGTCCCAGGAAGGGGAAACTTTATTGACACATTCCTGGGGTCAGATACATCACATGATCACACTGACAGAACCACAGGCACATAGACACAGGCAACAGAGCATGCACAATGTCGGCACTAGTACAGTGTATATCCACCTTTCGCAGCAATGCAGGCTGCTATTCTCCCATGGAGACGATCGTAGAGATGCTGGATGTAGTCCTGTGGAACGGCTTGCCATGCCATTTCCACCTGGCGCCTCAGTTGGACCAGCGTTCGTGCTGGACGTGCAGACCGCGTGAGACGACGCTTCATCCAGTCCCAAATATGCTCAATGGGGGACAGATCCGGAGATCTTGCTGGCCAGGGTAGTTGACTTACACCTTCTAGAGCACGTTGGGTGGCACGGGATACATGCGGACGTGCATTGTCCTGTTGGAATAGCAAGTTCCCTTGCCGGTCTAGGAATGGTAGAACGATGGGTTCGATGACGGTTTGGATGTACCGTGCACTATTCAGTGTCCCCTCGACGATCACCAGTGGTGTACGGCCAGTGTAGGAGATCGCTCCCCACACCATGATGCCGGGTGTTGGCCCTGTGTGCCTTGGTCGTATGCAGTCCTGATTGTGGCGCTCACCTGCACGGCGCCAAACACGCATACGACCATCATTGGCACCAAGGCAGAAGCGACTCTCATCGCTGAAGACGACACGTCTCCATTCGTCCCTCCATTCACGCCTGTCGCGACACCACTGGAGGCGGGCTGCACGATGTTGGGGCGTGAGCGGAAGACGGCCTAACGGTGTGCGGGACCGTAGCCCAGCTTCATGGAGACGGTTGCGAATGGTCCTCGCCGATACCCCAGGAGCAACAGTGTCCCTAATTTGCTGGGAAGTGGCGGTGCGGTCCCCTACGGCACTGCGTAGGATCCTACGGTCTTGGCGTGCATCCGTGCGTCGCTGCGGTCCGGTCCCAGGTCGACGGGCACGTGCACCTTCCGCCGACCACTGGCGACAACATCGATGTACTGTGGAGACCTCACGCCCCACGTGTTGACCAATTCGGCGGTACGTCCACCCGGCCTCCCGCATGCCCACTATACGCCCTCGCTCAAAGTCCGTCAACTGCACATACGCTTCACGTCCACGCTGTCGCGGCATGCAACCAGTGTTAAAGACTGCGATGGAGCTCCGTATGCCACGGCAAACTGGCTGACACTGACGGCGGCGGTGCACAAATGCTGCGCAGCTAGCGCCATTCGACGGCCAACACCGCGGTTCCTGTTGTGTCCGCTGTGCCGTGCGTGTGATCATTGCTTGTACAGCCCTCTCGCAGTGTCCGGAGCAAGTATGGTGGGTCTGACACACCGGTGTCAATGTGTTCTTTTTTCCATTTCCAGGAGTGTATTTTTATTTAACAAGAATAAAGCGTCCAGAGGGAAAAGTGACATACTGTGTCTGTGTATTTCTTTGCAGCCGTGAGTTAACGATCTTTGGCCGCATGTCCAGTTTCCTGTGTGTCCAAGCAGTGTCGATGCGAACGGTAAGGTTCTCAGCGGCGCTGGATCGTGCTCTGTAGTCCAATTATTTTGTTCTGAACCAGGCGGTGCTGTACTTCTATAAATGATGAAGCAGTTTTGTCCGTGGTTACTTCGTGCATTTTGTGTATCCTTAAATTAAATCAGTAAGTCAAGTGCATTAAAATATCGTGGTGCTAAGTACCCTACCATCTCAAAATCCATTTTGTGACAACCATTTAAAACACAGTAAACAGTAGAATATATTAAACTAAATACCATCCTTCTGGACACAGTAATATTGTATATGTTATATCACGGTATGGGTAGAGAAGGTGAGGGAAGGGAGCAGACGAAGGGACCAAAAAATAGGGACACTCTCATCAGTGCATGCCGCAATTTACATCCACTTAAAGGTTAATATTGAGATATTCTTTTAGTGTTTGACACACCTACTCGGGAAGTCAGTGTGAAGAGGAGTAAGAGGCTAGCTATATATTTTAAGGTTCACTCTGTAACATACGTTTGCTGTCATAGAACATAATACTTTTGTAAATTGCTCTTGCATAACTGTCCATGCTATGTAACCAAATTTTTCGATCATAGGATGAGTTGAAGTTGGTACTGTGTAGGAGATAGGCAGTCGACAAAATAAATAAACTGCGACTGTAGATTAAACATGCGTCTACTCTTAATAAATACTCGTACATTCATGACACAAGATACAAGAAACGTGATGGCAAAAAGACCGAGAAATCTTTTAGTCTCCCAGTTAACAACGCCACAGAAGTCTTTCATTTGCAACAAACATCGCGTGAAATGTATCACTCAAATCCCATTGTTACACGAGACGCGGAACCGAACATGGACGCGGAGCTCGTCGAGTTCTGTGACGTCATAACTTGGAATTTCACGTTCCGAAGAAATTTCAAGGGTGAAAAGCGGTATCTATCACATGACAATTTTGCTTCGTAGGTAGGAGGTTGGTCAGTTAAAAGCGAGAACGTATTTACGTCACAATCACAACCTAGGAGGCACCATACCGAATTACGTTGTTTGTATTCGAAGCCCGTTTTTGGTAATTTTTATAACTCGGGTATTATGAATGTATGCTGTTTCAAGGCAGTGGCATATTGAGGACCACTAGAACACACGTAGTTTTTGATACGTGCTGTTACAATGAAACGACGGGAAATTAAATAATTTGCTTGCTATGAAATTATGTCATATCAACGAACTGGCGCCCAAAGGATTTGTTAACCCACCGCTTTTGGTACAAATTGTTGTAAATAACAGCCGTAACACTTCCCGAGGGCATGCAGCTTTACTGCATGGTTAAATGATGATGGCGTCCTCTTGGGTAAAATATTTCGGAGGTAAAATAGTCCCCCATTCGGATCTCCGGGCGGGGATTACTCAGAAGGCTGTCGTTATCAGGAGAAACAAAACAGGAGTTCTACGGATTGTAGCGTAGAATGTCAGGTCCCTTAATCGGGCGGGTAGGTTAGAAAATTTAAAAAGGAAAAGGGATAGATTGAAGTTAGATATAGTGGGAATTAGTGAAGTTCGGTGGCAGGAGGAACATGACTTCTAGTCAGGTGAATACAGGGAATAAATACCAAATCAAAGAGGAGTAGGTTTAATAATGAATAAAAAAATACGAGCGCGTTAAAGCTACTACGAAGAGCATAATGAACGCGTTACTGTAGCCAAGACAGACACGAAGCCCACGCCTACCACAGTAGTACAAGTATATATGCCAACTAGGTCCGCAGATGACGAAGATATTGTAGAAATTTATAATGAGATAAAAGAAATTATTCAGATAGTGAAGGGAGACGAAAATTTAATAGTCATGGGCGACTGGAATTCGATAGTAGGAAAAGAAAGAGAAGGAAAAGTTGTAGGTCAATATGGAATGGGGGTAAGGATTGAAAGATTTAGCTGTCTGGTATAAATTTGCACAGAGCATAACTTAATCATAGGTAACACTTGGTTTAAGAATCATGAAAGAAGGTTGCATACGTGGAAGAGGCCTGGACACACTGGAAGGTTTCATATAGATTATATAATGGTAACAGAGATTTATGAGCCAGGTTTTAAATTGTAAGACATTTCCAGAGGCTGATGTGGACTCCGACTACAAGCTGTTGGTCATGAAATGTAGGTTAAAACTGAAGAAACTGCAAAAATGTGGGGATTTAAGGAGATGGCATCTGGATAAACTGAAAGAACCACAGGTTGTAAAGAGTTTCAGAGAGAGCATAAGAGAACGATTGACAAAAAATAGGGGGAAGAAATACAGTAGAAGAAGAATGGGTAGCTTTGAGAGATGAAATAGTGAAGGCAGCAGAGGATCAGGTAGGTAACAAGAAGAGTGCTAGTAGATATCCTTGGGTAACAGAAGAGGTATTGAATTTAATTGATGAAAGGAGAAAATATAAAAATGCAGCAAAAGAAGCATGCAAAAATGAATACAAACGTCTCAAGAATGAGATCTACAGGAGGTGCAAAATGGCTAAGCAAGGATGTAGAGGCATATATCACCAGGGGTAAGATAGATACTGCCTACAGGAAAGTTAAAGAGACCGTTGGAGGAAAGAGAACCACTTATATGAATATCAAGAGCTCGGATGGAAAACCAGTTCTAAGCAAAGAAGGGAAAGCAGAAAGGTGGAAGAAGTATATAGAGGATCAGTACAAGGGCAGTGTACTGGAGGGCAATATTATGGAAATGGAAGAGAACGTGGGTGAAGATGAAATAGGAGATATGATACTGCGTTAAGGATTTGACAGAGCACTGAAAGATATAAGTCAAAACAAGGCCCCGGGAGTAGACAACATTCCATGAGAAATACATGAAGAGACACGTACAGCACAAAAGCATACAGGCCGACCTCATCTGTTGACTGACAGAGACCGCCGACAGTTGAAGAGGGTCGTAAAGTGTAATAGGCACAGATCTGGGCCAACACCATATTGAATTCCAGCATTACCGAAGAGGGCGCCACGCACTTGTAAGTCATTTTCAGTCAGGTGTCCGGATACTTTTGATTAAATGGCTCTGAGCACTATGGGACTCAACTGCTGAGGTCATTAGTCCCCTATAACTTAGAACTAGTTAAACCTAACTAACCTAAGGACATCACAAACATCCATGCCCGAGGCAGGATTCGAACCTGCGACCGTAGCGGTCTTGCGGTTCCAGACTGCAGCGCCTTTAACCACACGGCCACTTCGGCCGGCGCTTTTGATTACATAGTGTACAAAGGAACCCCTTGAGTGCGAGGTCACAAGTTCAGTTTTTAGTAAGGCTCATTTGAATGTGTGGGGTTAATAACTATGAAAGGGAAAATATAGGCTGCTACGGACTGACCAGGTGTACCAGGAGGGCGACAGTAAATGAGTCTTCGGGAGGTGCAGAGATCAACACTCTATGGGATGTATGTATAACACATCACAAAATGGGCATTGCCAACAATCAAGAAATGTTCAAACAAACTACAGCTTGGACCACGACCACCGAATGAAAAATGGCGCGCCATAGAGATCACAAGGTTCGCACCATTAAGCCCGAATGTGAACTCCTTGGGAGTTACAAACCGTGAGGACGTTCAGGTAGGTTGTTGTTGTTGCGGTCTTCAGTCCAGAGATTGGTTTGATGCAGCTCTCCGTGCTACTCTATCCTGTGCAAGCTTCTTCATCTCCAAGTCACTACTGCACCTTACATCCTTCTGAATCTGCTTAATGTATTCATCTCTTGGTCTCCATCTTCGATTTTTACACTCCACACTGCCCTCCAGTACTATCTTGGTGATGCGATGATGACCCAGAACATGGCCCACCAACCAATCCCTTCTTCTAGTCAAGTTGTGCAACAAATTCCCCTTCTCCCCAATTCTATTCAGTACCTCCTGATTAGTTACATGATCTGCCCATCTAATCTTCAGCATTCTTCTGTAGCACCACATTTCGAAAGCTTGTATTCTCTTCTTCTCTAAACTACTAATCGTCCATGTTTCACATCCATACATTGCTACACTCCGTACAAATACTTTCAGAAAAGACTTCCTGTCATTTAAATCTATACTCGATGTTACCAAATTCCTCTTCTTCAGAAACGCTTTTCTTGCCATTGCCAGTCTGCATATTATATCCTCTCTACTTCGACCATCCTCAGTTATTTTCTCCCTAAATAGCAAAAGTCATCTACTACTTTAAGTGCCTCATTTCCTAATCTAATTCCCTTAGCATCGTCTGATTTAATTAGACTACATTCCATTATCCTCGTTTTGCTTTTTTGATATTCATCTTATATCCTCCTTTGAAGACTCTGTCCTTTCCGGTCGACTGCTCTTCTAGGTCCTTTGGTATCTCTGACATAATTACAATGTCAACCGCAAACTTCAAAGTTTTTATTCCTTCTCCATGGATCTTAATTCCCACTCCCAATTTTTCTTTTTGTTTCCTTTACTGCTTGTTCAATGTACAGATTGAATAACATTGGGGATAGGCTACAACCCTGTTTGACTCGCTTCCCAACCGCTGCTTTCCTTTCATGCCCCTCGACTATTATGACTGCCATCTGATTTCTGTACAAATTGTAAATAGCCTTTTGCTTCCTGTATTTGACGCCTTCCACCTTCAGAATTTGAAAGAGAGTATTCCTGTCAACACTGTCAGAAGCATTCTCAAAGTCTACAAACGCTAGAAACGTAGATTTGCCTTTCCTTAATTTATCTTCTAGGGTAAATCGTAGGATCAGTATTGCTTCACGTGTTCCAACATTTCTCCAGAACCCAAACTGATCTTCCCCGAGGGCTTCTACCAGTTTTTCCATTAGTCTGTAAAGAATTCGTGTCAGTATTTTGCAACTGCGACTTATTAAACTGATAGTTCGATAATTTTCACACCTGTCAACACCTGCTTTGTTTGGGATTGGAATTATTATATTCTTCTTGAAGTCTGAGGGCATTTCGCCTGTCTCATACATCTTGCTCACCAGATGGTAGAGTTTTTCCAGGGCTGGCTCTCCCAAGATCTCTGCCTATTACGCTTTACGACCCTCTTCAACTATTGGCGGTCTCTGTCAGTCAACAGATGAGGTCGGCCTGTACGCTTTTGTGCAGTACATGTTCATTCACGTTTCCAGTTCACTATGGCAATATCACATCGGAAACAGTGGGCCTAGGGATGTTTAGGAGTGTGGAAACCTTGTGTTCGGACATATGACAGAAGAGACACTCAACCACCTCACCACGTTCGAAGTCCGTGATTTCCGCCGAGCGCCCCATTCTGCTCTCTCACGATGTCTAATTGTCTAATGACTACTGAAGTCGCTGATATGGAACACCTGGCAGTGGCACAATGCACCTAATATGAAAACCGTATGTTTTTGGGGTGTCTGGATACTTTTGATCACATAGTGTAGGTGAACTGGGGCTGCACGGTGATGATATCCAATTATACTAAAATCGGTACTGAAAACGATGGTCAACTGTTAGAAGGAGTATCGATTATGGGAAGTGTTCGCCAGGACTGCATTCTCACCCCATTACCTTTAAACATCTATTCTCAAAATATTTTCCGAGATCTTCTTGGTGGAAGGTTTAACGTCTCACGGGAACTGTGATTTCCTCCTAGCCCGAGAATCGGCAGAGAGCACACGTCAGGGATAGGCTGGCTCCAGGCGACTGCCGTGACTGGCGCCTGCACCTCGGCAAGCACGTGAGGTGCGGCCACCATCCGACGAGTGTTCACCGCAGTCCCGCGCTAGTCGCTGATGCCTTACGTACGCGCCGTTGGATAGTATAGTTTTTTGACATTGCCTAATTAACGTTTTGTGATTAGGACTTTTCGCTGGATTGTCACAGATGCATGCACTGGCAGTTTGCAAAATTTGTAAAAGTCATCGATGGCCAATACATCGTAATGCAGTTCCCCTGCATAGGTTGCCATACGATTTTTGTACATCGGAGGTTTTTCCGCGCACTTCAAATAGCACGTAACAATTCTCAGCCCTGATAAAGGATGCACTAACATTGTATGAAACTATTTTTAATTACTGCTTGTGTCGCGGACGGAGGTTAGTAAAAAAATAAATGCAGCAAGTACCGAATCGACCATTGTATCTGTGGTGTCACCGCCAGACACCACACTTGCTAGGTGGTAGCCTTTAAATCGGCCGCGGTCCGTTAGTATACGTCGGACCCGCGTGTCGCCACTATCAGTGATTGCAGACCGAGCGCCACCACACGGCAGGTCTAGAGAGACTTCCTAGCACTCGCCCCAGTTGTACAACCGACTTTGCTAGCGATGGTTCACTGACAAAATGCGCTCTCATTTGCCGAGACGATAGTTAGCATAGCCTCCAGCTACGTCATTTGCTACGACCTAGCAGGGCGCCAGTACCAGTTACTATTGATACTGTAATAATGTACCGTCACGACCGACGTTCTTCATTAACGGATTAAAGTTAAGTATTCCACCATCTACGTCCGTTTTTCTAAATTCCAATTTCCTTGTCCTGTTCCAGACCTCACGCCAGCCTGCGTGAGCTAAAACGCGTGCCTTTCGGCTTCCTCTAGTAAAACGGTGTTGGATCTCCTGCCAACCCACAACAGTATCATAGTAGCTGAAGTGCTAAATGTGACACTAATTATTATGACTGGTCCTTAATAACCACTTGCTAGAATGAGCTCACTGAGAATCCTTATCTAGTATGATATATTGTCCCCCAGAGCTTATCGATATTGAAGACAATGCACAGAATAATATATTTGGTACCTTACACCATGGTTTACTTGTACATGGAAGCGATCAGGAATGTTAAATCTTTTGGTAAAAGAAACTGACTTATCAGAGGCTATGCACTGAGGTGACAAATGTCATGGGATAGTGCTATGCACTTTTACAGATAGCGGTAGTGTCGCGTACACAAGGTATAAAAGGGCAGAGCATTGGCCGAGCCATCATTTGTACTCAGGTAATTGTTGTGAAAAGCTTTCCGTAGTGATTATGGATGCCCGACGGGAATTAGCAGACGTAGTATGGTAGTTGGAGCTAGACGCACGGGACAGTCCATTTCGAAAATCGTTAGGAAATTCAATATTCTGAAGTACACAGTGTCAAGATTGTGCTGAGAATAGCGTATTTCAGGTATTGTCTCTCACCACGGACAACGCAGTGGCCGACGGCTTACATTTAACGCCCGAGAACAGCGGCGTTTATCAGTGCTAACAGACAAACGAAACAATGCGTGAAATAGTCGCAGCAATCAGTGTGGGACCTACGACGAACGAATCTGTTAGGTCAGTGCGACGAAATTTGGCTGTAATGAGTTATGGCAGCAGACGACATTGGCGAGTGTCTTTGCTAACAGCACGACACTGTTTGCAGCACCTCTCCTGGGCTCGTGACCATATCGGTTCGACCTTAGATGACTGGTAAACCGTGGTGTGATCAGATTAGTCCAATTTCAGTCTGGAAGAGCTGATGGTAATGTCCAGCGTGCTACAGACCCCACGGAGCCATGGATGCAAGTTGTCGACAAGGCACTGTGCAAGCTGGTGGTGGCTCCATAATGGTGTGGGCTGTGTTTACATGGAATTGAATGGGCCCTCTGATCCGGATGAACCGATCATTGACTGTAAATGGCTATGTTCGGCTACATAGAGAACGTTTGTAGCAAACAACGATGAAATTTTTGTGGATGACAATGCGCGTTGTCACCGAGCCACAATTGTTGAGATTTTTTTGAGGAACTGTTCGAGCGAACGATTTGGGCTCACAAATCGCCCGGCATGAATCCCATCGAACATTTATGGGTCGTAATCTAGAAGTGAGTTCGCGCACAAAGTCCGGCTCCGGCAACATTTTCTCAGTTATGGACGGCTGCAGACACAGCATCGCTCTGTATTTCTGCGGGGGACTTTCAACGACTCGTTGAGTCCATTCCAGATCGAGTTTCTAGGCTTCGCCGGGCAAAAGGAGGGCTGACACGATATTAAGAAGTAATGCATTAGTTTTTTTTACCTCAACGTAGACGATTCGGCTATGCTCTGGGCTTGTGTTAGTTATTAATTCACCTCGTGATCTCCGCTGTCAGTGCATGTTACGTCGAGTATGATAGAAAAGAACAATGCTGGAAGCGCATGTTACGCCGAGTATGATAGAAAAGAAAGTATCATGAAATGGTGGTAAATAGTGTTATCACCAATAACATCGAATATGCTGATGACACTGTTACTTGCAACCAGACTGTAAGATCTGCGCCGGCCGAAGTGGCCGTGCGGTTAAAGGCGCTGCAGTCTGGAACCGCAAGACCGCTACGGTCGCAGGTTCGAATCCTGCCTTGGGCATGGATGTTTGTGATGTCCTTAGGTTAGTTAGGTTTAACTAGTTCTAAGTTCTAGGGGACTAATGACCTCAGCAGTTGAGTCCCATAGTGCTCAGAGCCATTTGAACCATTTTTTTTTTTTTGTAAGATCTGCAAGAAATACTAAAAACTGTTACTGAAGAGTACGATATCACGGGGTCACATTTATACGTCGAGAAGTCAAAATGGATAGTTGTCATCAGAAACCAAGATGAAAATAAGGGTACTCTTGCATGCGGTAATGATAAGATCGAAAAAGTTTCATCATATGACTACTTGATGTGTCAAATCAACGATAACTGAGACTTCCGCCAAGAAATTGGCTATAGAATTGAACAGACAGAAGCTGTTTCCAGAAAATGAAGAAACTCTGACTAGCCGTGACAGAAGTATTACGCTTCACGCTCGTCTACCTCGGTTGTAGGTGCTCAGAACCCTACTCTATGAAGTTGAGGCATGGAGTCCGCAGTCTCAGGTAAGAAATTCGAGGCATTTTAAATATGGGCGCCCGAAGGATATTAAGGATTCCGTGGAAAGATAGTCACGAATGTGGCAGCAATGCGGCCTAGAAGCTAAGTTTTAGAAATTCTCAATGCCATCAAGAGACGAAAAGTCGAATACTTTGACCGTATAATGCGCAATAACAAATACAAGCTGTTCCAACTAATACTTCGAAGAATGACTGACTGCAGACGTGGTCCTGGACGCAAAATATTAATCTGGCTAAAGATGTTCAGCCGGTCGTTTGGAATGAACTCAAACAGATCGTGCTACTGAACGCCAATGTTCTTGGAGGACGAGGCACTTAATGCAGAAGAAATTGACTGTAGTGTAGTATGTAGAGACACGTGCTGGAACGTAAACTGTTCCACGTTTGTGCCCTGCTTTTCAGTATATTTCTTCATTCACCTTCAGGTTTTCTAAAAGATTCGGGGACTTTCTTACCAATGTAATAGACGTATGTTCCTTCATATTCGATAATATGTTTATATAGGAGCATTCTCCGTTGAGGAATGCGTTTGTTAACTCGTCTGAACGTGCCAGGGAACATGGGCCAGTTAATTGCAAGATTATCTAAATTAATTACAAGATTATCTACCTGATTCACTTGCAGTTCTGTTATATCTCAAGGAAACAACAATCATTTGGCCATAACTGTAGTTTCTTTGATGGATTTGGGAAGTGACTCGTTGGAGCTATAATAGATGAAATATTAGTTCATTTAATTACATGAATTATAAAAAGATTTAATTAACTTGATAGAGTCGTTTGCCACAGGAATGCCTGATAATTTACAACTATTACTTACTGTTGAAGTACCATTAGATGCATTTAAGTGACACTCTTCTCTTGAAATAAAATGTTCAACATTTACAAAAGTACATTTCCGTGTGAGACTAGAATAGCTCTTTAGTCCTTCTCGATTATGTTGGCTGCTTCAACTGAGAAAATGAACATAGCCAGAGTGCTTCCATACTCGGCGCTATGTTGACCTCCGTGCGAGGGCGCCGTTGCGCTGAGAGAGAGGCCGTGTTTTCTCCAGCGTCTCCCATTCGACGAAGCAGATTGCAGCGAGACCTCACTAACATCTGTGGTATCCATGTGCATTGCCAACGCTGATGTGGTACCGTGATCTCTGGATGATACCACAAATTCAGTACTTATTTATTCATCCAAAAACCTTTACAAATTGTGAGATACATGCACACACATGCAAACGATGTACAGAAAATTTAAAAATAACATTGGGCTACGTAAATGGTTTTTGACTTTATCGACAAAAGAGTGTGCACTACTGGCAGTAGGAGCTCTTACACTTTAAGTCTCTTATCTTATACCAGTTCGAAAAATTATGCTACTGAACTGAAGCAGTGATCTAGTAAAAATGCCCTTAGGATATTATTAAAGAGAGGGAATGAAGAAATAATTGTAATCCTAAATGTAAGATTACTGTTAATTTGCACCACATTATTTTCATAGAAATTTTAAAAGCTGATGTCCTTGTTATCTGGCCACAGATTTTTTGGTACATATCACGTTCCTGGGTACCTGCTCGTATAGCGCACAGCGCTTGCTTGCGAAACGGGAAGTGAGCCGAAACAGAATCGAATCCTCGCGGTGGATTAACGACCGTGGCAGGTGCGCCAGCTAGCGTCACTGTGGTGTTTCCCACGCTCGTTTAGGCAGTTAAGGGCTCGTCCCCAATTTCCACCTCAGAAAATGCGGTTGACAAACTGTTAAAATACGATCACATTCAGAACAAAGTTTACACAATGGACAGCCAAGTGGCGCACGCGAGTTCCTTTCCGTACGTAATTGTCAGAAACTGCAACCGTCCCCAAAGTTAAGGAAAAGTAAAATGTCACAATTTTAGCACAGCGGACCCTGTACTAGGCTGGATTAACGTTAAGAGAAAGAAAGAAAGATAATGTTCATGGACATCGATATTTTTATTTATGTGCACTACAGACCCAACAACGTGGGCAGCTTATGGACCACGGGCAAATGTGTGTTGTAATGTTCCGCAGCAATTTTCGGCGCATACAATTTCGTAAACAAACTGTGTGGTGCGTGCGCCAGATACAGCCATCAATCGCCTCTGGAGAGCACTGGGGTAGCAACTCACAATGTGGAGCACGTTCCGTGTGAGGTACCAGCTGGTTTCTGAGCGTGCGCCAGCAATAAAGGAAACCGTGTTTGAGGTGCTTGAAGATGAGAAACACGTCCTTTGGGTGGACAGCTTAAGTGAACTGTCAAGCAGGAAACGTTGTCCAGAGAACTTCGAGGCCGTCCAGTTGGAAGACAGAAACTAAGATGGACAGATGTATTTGTTTAGTGACTTAGTGTTAGTGGTTCATCGATGAATAGGCTGTTTACAGTTAAAGAATTGCTTCGACCAAGACGAGTGCTGGAAGTACGAGTCAAAAACAGCTCAATTATGTCGCACACAGGTATTCTGATACCTATTAACGGAGTTGCTTCACAGAATTCATCAGAACAATTTCCTGTATACTGGGGGGAAAATGTAGTACACAAGAAATATTATAGAAGAAAAAGGTGTACTTGTTTTGAGCTGACATCCGTCTTTATAAATGCAGAGCTCTGTGTGCTTCCAAATATTTGTATAGGATCGCTATGATACGCTTGTCGCAGAAAAAAAAAAAAAAAAAAGAAAAGGACTCCGAGGCGTCAATGTCCTCGAACAGTGAGTATGTCTTGAGCAGGCAATGTCCCCGAAATGAAATAGCTATCAGTAGTTCCAGTCAACTACGCTTGCCTACTTACATTCTCAGAGAGTCATCTCAATGCATGCCGAATGCATTGTGGTGTGCCGCCCTGACCAGCGGAACGGTAAAGTATATTGCTACGGCGTAGGGCTCCAATATATGTTTCTCAGCATCCTTTTCTTTCGAACCATTTTTTTTTGCATAGTAGAGTATAGATGCTTGATTGTGGCGTAGTTTTTGTGCCATACCCCGAATTCATGTGTATGAAGTCAAATAAAGCTGTAATGAGCTGTACTCAACCCAAAAAGGCTGCCTTACGAACTGGAACTTCTACAAATGTACTACACTTGGATAAAAATACCTTTGTTTGACGATTCAGGCAGACCAGTGGTAGGGGCCAGACACCAGACAGTTGTAGTTCTCTCTCGAACGCCACAAGCTCGCAGTATTGCCTGTTCTGTAGGTTCTGCACGCCGCAACACTGCTACGGGACACTGTAATCAGTCACAAAGTTGTTTTGATAGGAGTATGTGTAATAACAAGTGTTGGATTGATCATGCCTGCTAAGACTACCTATGTAACTACGATCTTACATGTAACTAGTAAAAACGATCACAGAATTCTTATCCCTTTTGTGAAACAGTACTACACTCATTACTTGGTAAAAGTACTGTGAAGTTTTGGAGATGTAAGTAAAAGTATATAGTATCTGTTGGTATAAAATGACAGAAAACTGGGTTGTTGTAGCACGAACTGAAGGCTACTTTGTAAATTTCCTACTTTCTTTTATAATCTAGACTTTAATAAAAATGGCAAGGTGCTGTTAATCAGAACACAGGAAGGAGTTGCGATCTAAATAACAAAAGATTTATTCATTCTTAACATCACAAGACAAACATGGCTAAAGAAACGCCACACAAACATTTTTTATTTGACAAACGCTTTCACTGATATGGGGACTATGGTGGACAAAGTTATCAGCTTGAGATCGAAACACGACACTAACCAGAACACTAATCGCTTTATTTCACTTCATACACATGAATCCGGGGTATGGCACAAAAACTACGCCACAATCAACCATCCATACTCTGCGTTACAAAAAAAAAAAAAAAAAAAAAAAAATGGTTCGAAAGAAAAGGGTGCTGAGAAACATATACTGGAGCCCTACGCCGTAGCATTATACTTTACCCTTCCGCTGGTCAGGGCGGCACACCACAATGCATTCGGCGCCTGAAGTCATGGATGGCAGCAGTCTGTTATTAATGGCACGCGCCCAAAAAATGCAAGTACACAGTCTCGTGTTCGGCTAATTCGGAACGCAGGTACTTCCCTATGAGCCTCTGAAACACAAGAGGATTCCAGTGTGAAGGTGGACCCGTTTGCTGGTCTGCCAAACCAATTTGGCTCCATCCCATGACCATGCGTGACGGAATATGTCAAATGTTTAGACAGACGACTCAAGGCAAATAAGTACAAAAAAGAAAAAAAATGGTTCAAATGGCTCTGAGCACTATGGGACTTAACTTCTGAGGTCATCAGTCCCCTAGAACTTAGAACTACTTAAACCTAACTAACCTAAGGACGTCACACACAGCCATGCCTGAGGCAGGATTCGAACCTGCGACCGTAGCGGTCGCGCGGTTCCAGACTGTAGCGCCTAGAACCGCTCGGCCACTACGGCCGGCGCAAATAAGTACACCCATGCAGCACTCGTTGTGGGGGTGATGCTAGAAGCAGTACCTCGGACAGTGCAGAAGGTGATTGGCACAAGCTCTAAGTGGCACACTACCAAAGGACACAAGTCTCACCATTTAGGTAGAGACCTGCAGTTCTTTACTAGCGAAGTGCCAGTACAAGAGTGACATCTTCTCTTTCTCTTCACTTTCCTCGCAAGCTCGGTAGGAAAACCCATTTACATCTTAGACTGTTCCCACTTAAGCACAAGCCAATCACGAGCTGGAGCACCGCATATGAGGATGGGAGACTGCTTCTTGCTCAGCATACACCGATTTCCCCAATCAGAGGCTTTAAGGGTAACTGAGAGAAAAGAACAAAAGACTCAGCTTTGCAGCCTCTTTTCCATGTGTTCATGCCATAATTTTTGCTAACTACATGACCAGGATTGGACCACAACCCTCCTTAAAAAGACTTATCTCCCCTGTCACATCCATTTCGAAGTTTCCAAAGATCAGCCATAAACTCGTTAAAAGTGTTGTGCCTTCACAAATACGTTTTTCTAAACAGAGTCTGGACACCTGGGCGCCAGTGGCCTGTCCCACAGAAATTCGCAGAACGCTCACAGCCATCTCATCAACTTCCTGCCTAACAAGGGCCCATCCTCTGCTTTATTTCTGGTCTTCAATGCTTTTGCCATTGCAGCGGCATTTCTTCAGCGCTAGTCAGCCTACCTGGGCGCGACTGGCGACTGGCTGGCGCCATCCAAACGTGTCTGCACAATGATGCCGCGGAACTTGGCAGTCTGTAAATTTTTCTCACCCAGGTTCTACAGAAAAAAACGCGCTTCCCTCCGGCTTCAGTCGCCGTACGCTTGTACTGCAGTCGTGTAAATTGGCACCTATTCCTTTGAATGCAGGTAAAGCTCACCACTATTCCTTCACTACAGCACACAAGCAAGAGCGTTAACTACTGTCCACCATTTGCTCATGATGTATGAAGTCAGATCGTAATAAAGATCATCTTCCCTAAGAACATTAAGCGGCATGTCACTGAATCAGAAGAGAGAGTGCACTCCAATCTCCTAACCATCTGTGAGGCTAATGATAAACATACTGAATAGTGGTGTAACTCTGAATTACGTAACTATAAATCGCTGTTACTTAAACATGTAATAGGAAGTATTTAGCCCCACTGCTGATAGTTTTATTAGCTGTGGAATATATTGTAACAATAGCAGCTCATACAGTTGCAGACGACTTGATGTATGTCGGAAAATAAAATCATACTGTAACGTATAATAAATAAGGTGTTATGAAACTATTCGCAGAAAACAATATTAACCCGTAACTGGTACACCTATAAATTGTAACACATAAGGTACATCTGGGTCCTCGGGACCCACCCAAGTTTTGAGTATATTTTGGTAAAAAAAACACATTTAAATGAAATTTAAATATGAAACTTTTATTAATGTTTTGTTACTAATGTTTTAAAACCACATTCCTCATTTATGGTCATACCTTAAAGATGTTACAAAAAAGGACAATAAACTGCATAAAATACGAAATGTGAAAAATATACTTTTGGAAAGTCCTGCACATCAGTTACAAATAGTAAGATAGACAACTGAAACTTCACGTTTAAACACAAAATGTACTATGCTTCACAACAGTAAGCCAGAAGAAAAGTTCAAAATCAATATAAAAATTTCTGCAGGCACAACTTTTGGATAAATTTTAGTACATTTCTCAGCTAAATGACTATGTGATCTTTGAAAATAGCAGAAATTATGACAAAATATTAGGTTTCAATTATACAGCATCTTCACCAGTCCATTTCAGTTATTTCATTCATCCAGACTACCGAAACAGTTTGGACATAAAGCAGTGGAACATTCCAAACATAATGGTGTTCGACATCTGGCACACGCCCGGGATGCTTTCCTGTCTTTTTTAGATGGGCACACTGAGCATCTTTTCCTCTTCGATTTAGTAGCACCAGCTTCACTGTGAACCTGGGATGTTCCTGATGCCTTGGAGGGGGTCATGCCTAGAATATCACAAATGGAATTTCGGATATCTTTTCTCAAAAATGGAGAATCCAATCTTCTTTTCATACAATCACTTATGAGTTGTGTACCTAGTTCAATGAGGAATTCTCTGCGTGTCACATCATCAGTATCTTCTTTCCCATGGTACAAAACAAAAGCATTTACACCTGCTATATCTAGCATAGTGTAGAAGACTGCCATAGGCCACCGCCTTGTTCTTCTAGAAGTCGTGTAATTATGCGTCTTTTCGTCAAGTGCGTCAACTCCACCTTTTGTTTTATTGTAGTCATGGATTATTTCAGGCTTATTTTCCACCATACATTCTCCATGGTGCATTGTCGATATCAGGTTGACAACCTTGTTCTTTTTGGGGACGTGTGAAAGTATTGTTACAGAACCAGAGTATCCGTAGATTGAAGAAGACACATTTCTGCCCTTTGCTGTTGAAAAGCTTGGTGGTAGCTCAGCCTTGTTCTTTCTCATGGTGCCAATATAAGTCAAATTACAGTTCGACAACTCATTGACCAACTCCACACTTGAGAACCAGTTGTCCCCTGTCACATTTCTGTTACTTCCCTTGATTGGTTCAACCAACCGCATGACAACAGCTGTTGGTAAGAGGACACGGCGCGGGATGGCTACAGCTGATTTTCCCGAATATATCTCTGCATTCAAACAGTAGTGCATTTTGGCATCAGCTAGAATAAATATTTTTATACCGTATTTCCGTGGCTTGGATGGAATGTACATCCTAAATGGACATCTACCACGGAATCCTACAAGCATTTCGTCAACAGTGACGTACTCTCCGACTGAATAGTTTTCTTGACAAGCTTCTATCAATGAATTGAAGAGCCAAGAGATGTGGTACAGTTTATCTGTGAGTTTCCTTGCGTCACGGGTTGCTGCATCATCAAAACGAAGGCAACGTAATAAAAACAGCAAACGTTTCAAGGGCATAGTTGCCCTAAAAATTGGTCTACCAGTGCCGTTTGTAGCATATAAACCATTCAGATCTTCGTTGTTTGACTTGAAGGCTCCCCACAAATAACAAAGACCTATGACAGCTTTTATTTCAGTACTGTCTGTTAGATTTGAAAAAGAATTCTTTTTTGACTCAGGTGGCAATGACATAATCTTTTCATTGGTTCTGAGTACTACCTCTGCAATCATTTCTTTGCTGAAAAGTAGTTCCCAAAATGCTAGAGGGGTCTTTTCTGTTACCTGTCTAGCTGCATTACGTATGCCAGGAAAGTGAATTGGAGCAATGATGTTGGTTTGAGAGGTTCTTCCACGTATGCTGGGTGTTGTTGACCACTTGAATCTGTTTCTTCCATAGATATAATTAGTTCCAGATTGTTCGTTGTTACTGTCTCCATCATCACTTTCATCACTTCCAGTTTCATGTTCACTAATTTCATAGTCACTGTCGCTTCCACTTATGTCTTCAATATCACTGTCCAATGGTTCGTTCAGATTATCTGTAGTATCTTCCTCGCTCATTTTTCTGAAGCACTACACCGTAAATCCAAGATACCGGAAATAATGCCACGAAAAGAAAACTTTCACTAACGGTACACCTGGGTCCACGGGACCCGATCACCTTTATAGAAACAAAACTAACAAAGAAACGCCTGCAACAATGTTGTGGGCTGGTAGCCAGTTGATTGTTAGGAGAGTACAGGGAGAGGGAAGTCAGTGCTACCACACACATCACGGAGCTGGAAAAAAGAAATTTCGCTCGGGTCCCTGGGACCCAGGTGTACCAGTTACGGGTTAAAAAACAAACAGTACACATATAATAATGTTTTACAGTGTATATTGACTATGCTATTTTCTGCTTGTTTTAGATTCAAAGAACCCACTGAAGATGGCGATATTTGCGCTGGAACTAGTTTGGGGAATAAGTAAATAAATAACGAAAGTATTTTGCATCAAGGCGGACTCACAATTCCCATATTGTTGTTTACATCGACACGGACATTGGGACGATGTCTGGAGTAGGAAGAGGAGTAGCAGACTGGTGTTTAATGTCCCGTCGACAACGAGGTGATTAGAGACTGAGCTCAAGCTCGGATTATAGAAGGATGGGGAAGGAAATCGATCGTGCCCCTTCAAAGGAACCATCCCGGTATTTGCCTGAAACAATTTAGGGAAATCACGAAAAACCTAAATCAGGATGGCCGGAGACGAGTTTGAACCGTCGTCCTCCCGAATGCGAGTTCAGTGTGCTAACCACTGCGCCACCTCGCTCTGTCTGGAGTAGGACTGTCGATATTCCAAAAAACATCGCGTATCTGATGTACCGATATTTAAAAAGTGTCACTGAAGGACCTTAAGAAATCGATAAAGAGTATCGATTTATGGAAGGAAACAATATCGACATATGAAATGGTTCAAATGGCTCTGAGCACTATGGGACTTACCATCTGAGGTCATTCGTCCCTGAGAACTTAGAATTACTTAAATATAACTAACCTAAGGACATGACACACGTCCATGCCCAAGGCAGGATTCGAACCTGCGACCGAAGCGGTCGTGTGGTTCCAAAAATGGTTCAAATGGCTCTGAGCACTATGCGACTTAACTTCTGAGGTCATCAGTCGCCTATAACTTAGAACTAGTTAAACCTAACTAACCTAAGGACATCACACACATCCATGCCCGTGGCAGGATTCGAACCTGCGACCGTAGCGGTCGCTCGATTCCAGACTGTAGCGCCTAGAACCGCACGACCACTCCGGCCGGCGTGTGGTTCTCGGCTAAAGCGCCTAGAACCGCTCGGCCACACCGGCCGGCTATCGACATATCGGCCTATAAAAATATCACCTGCACATTGTAAATATAATTCTGATTTTAGAGTTGTATATTCAAGTATTGATTTATTATTAAATATTCTGAACTTCAACAAGTTAGCAGCCTGCCTATCCCTCTTAGAGCAAGAATTGAAAGAAAAATACTTAGTTTGAAAATTTGTAAGTTAATAATGGGACTTTTTGCAGATGAGAAACTTGTATTACAGTGCTTTTTGGTCGACTGCTGTGCTGTTAATTAACAACTATGTACATGGTGCACCGTCATGTAGTATTTCATTCCTACTTAACCCCTCATACCTTATTTTCTTAATTTGACATTGGCTACTTGCCGAAATAAACTTTTTTCAAGCTTATGTATGAGAATTGTTCAGTGATGCTAAACGTTGTTGTTTCTGTTGTTAGGGAAGAGCGCCGATTACGTATTTCCCATCACTCGTCTCCACCCGCCGCAAAGTCATTTAGATTTTTGTTCATCAATTTCAGCAACTCTTCTTGAAGAATGCTGATATGAAGAAATAGCACATTAATGATGTGAAAAAATTGTTGTTTAACGCAACTGGTGTGCTATTTCTTCACATCAGAAACCTTGCTATTCGAATCACACCGCCACCCCCAGTGCAATCGGACTTCTTTCGTTCTGCCATATCTGCCCAGCACATGGTGTGATGGTGTCGAGTGACTTCGGACACACGACACAATAACTTCTGGTTCATACATCCCGTAATTTTTACAGCAGCCCTTGTTGCTGCCGGAGCTGGCAACTGTGCACTAACTTTTGCCCTCTGTATACCCTCAAATCACCTACAAATTTAGTCACATCTTCTTCGTACTGTACTGCACACGCACTTCTAGTAAAATTTCCGTATTTGTTATCCTTTCCGGTGCCACATCTTCAATGGCCAGCAGAGTATTTTCGAACTAACGGCTTACGTGAAACACGTAAGCATTGGATACCATGTGACGACGACGTTGTGGTTTCAATTATGCTGGGTTTCTCTCCTGTGGGTCGTCAGGAACATTTTCTCTGGTGTTTCAGCAAATGATTACAATTTTGCCCTTGAAACGTGTAGCTGGAATCAGCCCAAATAAATACGGCTCACTAAGTCTCCCGTGCAATTCCAAGAATCGACGGAAAGTGTCGGTTTGTATCCCGTTACACACGAAATGTTTTTTAAATCGCAATTTTACGTGTCAATTTGCCCATTCGATCGAGCTGTCCAGAATTTGTCTAGTGCGATATTCTATTCGTCGATATGTTTTAACAGAGACAGTAAAACACAAAGAGGAATCTATAACTCCAATAGCGACAGAGCAGTGGTGCTGCACCCAGCATGGGCTGAAGTGGTGCTGTCGCTGCTGGAGTACTGACTATTCTTCGTGTTTTGCTGCCCCTCTTAACATATATAAATGAAACGAATATCGTACAAGTTAATATGGGTCCGCTTTGTCGAATGTGCATGTGAAATTCCGATTTAAAAATTACTTGGTGTAACGGAGAACAAATCGACGCTTTCTGTCGACAGTTGGCGTCGCATGAAAGATTTGACGAGCAGTATTTGCTTCTGCTGACTCCTGCTACACTTCCCAAAATCGAAACTACAGATATCTGCAGAAACACCAGAGAAAATGCTCTTGATGACTCTTAGGTGAGACACCCTGTATAATATTAAGATATACATGGAATTGTGTTTAACCCTGACAACAATATTTGCATTCTTAATGTTTCTAATTGAAGAGTTTGGGTAATTTAGATCCTTCACAGACAGCTTAAATTTCCAATTCAGTTACCGCAGGATGACGAGGTCCGCTCTAAATTAGTTGCTAGGTAGCAAATAAAATTGTAGATCTTCTTCATCTTTCAGTAAATCTGACCTCAGACAGGTATCAACTGTAATGGGGATATTTCTGGCTGTCAGCAAGCCTTTCTCTCTCACGAAAGCTCTCTTTCCGGTGGATATTCTGCGTCTCACTTCCTATGCACAACTTTCGCTAGAAGTTATCAAGCTTCTCAATACTGGAATGTTTAAAACTGTTCTAACACCAGTCTATCTTTTGATATGTTAATCGTGTCGTCTTCTTTTCTGATCCTCATCACTTTAGTCTTGCCAACGTTCTGTTCCATTCCAGACCCTTTATCCAAGCTTACAATATTCTCCATCATTACCTGGTGCTCTTCCTCTGTTTGTGTTAGCACACTCATATCATCAGCATTCTTGATGGTTTTTATTCTGTCTCCTCCCACTACAGGTCCGTTCGATTTTTCCGAGATACTGAGCGATAATGACAAAAAATTTTCGAAATTAAAAAACTGTGCAGAATTCCAACATACGTAAGTTATCCACAACACGAATTTTCTACCCTGCCTGAAATGTTCGAGAATTCAATATTCACGGACTATTTTGGATCCTGCTGTGCGCCAGTGAAATATTCTACCTTTGACATTCAGTTAGCGCCAGCGATCACATAATCATTTTTCTCACTCTGTTGCTGTTTCACAAATGTTCTATTAATTTTCCACGGATGTAATTTCACTTCTAGGAAGCTTTGGCTTCGCGAGTGCTCTGTTCCTGTGTGACGGTGAGATAACGGCTGTGTTGCAGGAGAAACATTATTTTTTTCACACGTCGTTAATAAAATTATAAGAACTGATGTACAGATAACGCAGCTCTTATCACAGTTTTCTTATCTTGTGACCGTATACTGTTTTTCTTAGTCATAGGCTGTAAAATTAGTTATGTTCTGGTCGTTCCCGGACCTTCGGTACACGAAGCACACTAGTACTTTAATTGCAGCTTCACGAATGAAAGACTGCTAAAAGTTCGTCGACCTTCTGAAGAAAGAGTTATTGCAGTTTCTAACATTCTGCGTGGTGTCTGTTTGTTCTGTATCGTGTCTCCCTACCACTTTCGCGCAACGACGCTCTGAGCGTGTTTTTTAGGGAATTGACTAGTTTGAACCTGGGACCTGTTGCTGGTAAGGAGACGCCAGACCACACATGACATGTAGAGTTCAGAAGAGTTCAGTGAGACTAGCGATGATATAGCCACATTCTTAATGATTTCAGCGTCAGCTCCACTGCACTCCCTGTAAAACAATCTAAATCCTAACTAAATTTAGTGGAAGGGGTTCAAGGCTTTCCTATTTTTAGTTAGCTGGTAAAATAACGTCGAAAAAGCAGTTAAGTTTACCATTGGAAATTTTATTCTACTCACAAAACATTGTTTATAAATTGCACTATTGATAAAAGGAAATGTTTTAATACAGGATGGTAAAAACCAGCTGCGTTCAACAAAAGTGTGAACGAGTATTCCCTGAATGGGTTTCCAAGTTCCACAATGGATCGAAGGATGACCTATGCCATATCACATCTATAACCTAGGTTTAAATTAAGTTTCACAAAAGAGAAAACAATCAAAATGGTCTACAGTGACCCTCAATTATCTTTAATTACTTATCTAACTTGTCGTAAATTACAGTGGCTGATGTGGCTTCTCAATAACTAAATAACAGAAAAATCATCGCGTTTCAGATTTTTACTTCAAGTGGCAAATGTGAACACCGTGAGCTTTAATTGACGATCGACACTAGTATTACGCAAAAAGGGGGTGTAACAGATGAGACTTCTGCAGTTCTGAGTGAAGCTTTATGCGCTGTTATGCGGCATCGCGTGCGTTCATTACCTTGTCGGTGTTCGTCATGGGGCGGTGGAGAGCACAGCTCCGCTCACCTCGCCGTCTCCGAAGCAACTCTTGTTCTAACTTCTCCTTACCACAATTTACCGAAGTTGGTTTAAAAAAACTATCTGGCTGTGTTTTCATCTGACCACTCAGGGTCTCAATGTTAACCTTAAGCTCCGCCTACAAAAATTCTGTCTATCCAATGAGAAACGTTATACTTTTCGTGGTGGGCCAATGTTTTTAAAGTTTGCAACGTAACGGAGACGGGAAAAAGTCTCACGCTAAAACTTGCAGCTGGTGTGGTCCTTTTAGTGTTATCGTAAGATCTATACTGTTCTTCTGGAGGGCTCTATCTTTTAACATGGGCTGGGGGGTGGTCCTGACGTAACACGCTAAAACTTGCGGTTGGGGTGGCCCTTTTTGTGTTATCGTAAGATCTATACTGTTCTTCTGGAGGGCTCTAGCTTTTAATGTGGGCTGGGACGTGGTCCTGACGTAACAGAGATGCGGAAAAGTCTCATGCTAAAACTTGCGGCTGGGGTGTGGTCCTAGCGGTTAGCTGGCGACGTGGGTGTCCGTCCCTTATCGTAGGGCCTTCCAGCTTAACACGGTTCTGCTCTCGGCTTCTGTTCTCGTTTCTCCCCACGGAGCTGCGTCTGTCTCACGGTGGGAAGGTATGACATGCATTTAGGCATTCTTGTGTTAGTTTGCGGTATTCCATTTGCTCACTAGTTACTCGTATTACTTTGGTTAATTTACTGTCACGATTTAATCGGAGCTATGTGACATACTACTGGATTTGCTTATCATGTCAGGGTTTTCATGGAAGGTGTTGGATTTGCCTGACACCTTACAAGTTCGTTCTGGCTAAGTCGTCACCTGAGATAACTGTGTTTGTAATCGGCGTCTCGCAGTGGAGGATTTAGATTGTCTATAGCTTCCTTAGATATTAAATACACAATGCTGTTTTATGGTGTGTAACTGAGCTACCAAAGCATGCCTTTCAGGGCTCAGTATGAAATGACGTCTCTTCTGGTTAATTTACTGCTGAAGACAGATGATCAGTGGGAATATCGCAGTAAGAACCTTGTCTCTCGGACGGATATGAGTGTAAACACTCAGTATTCCTACAGGGAAAGCGAACGTTTCGCTTATCAGGACATGTCTCTCAGAAATGAGGAAAATCAGTTTAGTACTGCAGTTGCAGGAGACGGTTAAGTTTTTGTGGCGGCACACGATAACATCATAGGAGGAAGATTATCTGAATTGAGTCAATATGTCTCTTAGCGATATCTGGAGGATATGGGCCTCTGGTACAGCCTTCAGTCTGAAACAGTTTTCAACAGGAATTCTGAATAGAGGGTATTACCAAAGCTTGTATCAAGTGACATAGCTAGAAAAATGTTTTTAATAGACACCTACAACATTACCAAAGACGCAAGTGAGAGAAGTGAGTAGAGATCAAATGCCGAGCTGTCAAGTTGACAGCGTTGGCCAAGCTTAGTTTCATTCATGCGACAATGACTAAATTAAGGTAACATGCATAAATCGCACGGAGCTAACGACTCGGAACTTGGTGTATCACACAATTGCCAGATGTCTTTTTATAATAAATAGTGTTCGCAGCGTACTTACAATTGTATAAATACAGAATGTGCCCATAACATCAGTTACTTTTGAAAGTTGGGTACCTAGCTTGAATCATACTAACCATGGTAGTGCTCACGTTAGTATAAGTTTAGATATCCGAAATGTACGTGTAGATGACGATCCGCAAGTGTTATAAAACTCGAGGAAACCGAAGTAGCCATACCAAAATGTACATCTAAAGAATTTCATATAGACAGAGGATGGTAGGGTGGTTATGACAACGTTCCCTTTCCATGTGAATGATTTACTAACTTATTTTTTCTAATATTTTAATTTCCATTTCATTTTAATCCAATTTGATTTTTGTTTCTTATGTTCTTAACATTGTTGTATACAAGACTAGCTAATCTAACATTATGCAGAGTACCTTCGCTGTTATGCCTTTATTACAGTACCTCCTTTAGCGTAGAAAAGAATTGGTTAATTAGGGGCGCACTCCCAGTGGTGCCATGTTTTATATCTTGACGACCCGTGATTTTGCGACCAGAGTGATAACCGAAACATTAATTGCCGGGCAGTGTGCAGAATCTGAAACAGCCCCCACATTTGCATATGAGGCATGTTAATGACGAAGAGATGAGACTATGGTAAGATACCAGTATTCGTGGATTGCAGATCGTAGCTGGCATTCACCTGGGAGGCGTTACAGTTTGGTCAGCATCTCCACATTCGGGTCCAAGCACAGAACTAGGAATACCTCAATAGTTCATCAGCAGTCTCAGCGAATTCACGTCAAGCAGTATTGACTGTTCGCACTGCTCATAGGACATATTGGGAGGGTGAGGGGTGGGGGAGGTAAGGAAGTAGGTATGGTTAAAAAATTACCCTTTTATGGCTTAAATCATATAATGATACTTTCTTAATATGTTATATTACGTCTGAAAATGTATCCTTCTATGTGCATCACAGTAATGTTTTGGTTCTAGAGCGCCACCTGATGGGAATCTATTATTATTGTTCTCACTAGTATATGGAAACTGCAGCCACAGACCGTATGCCCCAAGTTCATGAGGTTAAGAAAAAGATATTTCATATCACCAGTCTTATAATCCAGTTCAGCCCATCCTCAGGTAATCATAATAGTCATCACATTGTTTAAGATTAAGTGTTTCTGAACCAAAAATAAAAAAGACTTATCCCAGCATAACTGTAGTAAGTCAGTTAAACCTTTCCTCAAACACCCACAAAATTCACGACAATATTTTCTTTCGAAAAATTTTAAAACTAAATTAAAGCGGTTCATTAACGCTGTATTGCCTTGAATGCTCGACGGTAGGTTAGTTAGAGATTTTATAACTTCACAGACAGTAATTAGACGGGCCGTGTCAAAAAGGTTCTAATTTTTCTGTGTTGTCTAAGCGTGTAGCTGATTTGTTTCTCTTTCAGTAGAATTCAAATAAGTAGCTTTCGATAGTATTAATTTAATATTTATTATATTATCTGCAGTTAAGTCTTCGCATTGCTTTGACAGGGACGCTAAGGCATCTGGTTTTATAACGTCAACTAATCGACATGAAGAGGGACCTTAAGATTAACAGAAGTGCTTTTTGTGTTTCAAAGTAAGTCTCCCCATTTTGTTTTATTTATTTTGCAGTGCCTATAGTAATATTATACCTCGAGTAGAACGATAAATATGCAGGGAAGATATAAAAGTGTGATTCACCGCACTACGGGTAGTTTAGTAGTGGACGAAGTAGTTGCGGGGCTAATAATAGTAAGAGGAACGAACAGGTGCTGGGAGGAAGGAGCGATAATTAGTCCCACAGAATAACTGCCAGCAAGAAGAATCATAGTCAGTAGATCCTTCATCATCATTGGTACGTCCCAGAAGACGCGAAGTGAGAGAGAAATAACAGACAAATCGCTTCCATTGTTGACCAGGTACACTGCGAATATAACGTTAAGAAAACAGCAGCTTAGTCTGGCAGAACGTCTCATAAGATTGCTCAGTGTTTTACGAAAATGAAATAAGCATCAGATTACGCCCTGCCAATAAAACAGGTCGAATGTTGATAAAGGATTACTACACGTGATACGCTACGGTCGCAGGTTCGAATCTTGCGTCGGGCATGGATGTGTGTGATGTCCTTAGGTTAGTTAGGTTTAAGCAGTTCTAAGTTCTAGGGGACTGATGACCTCAGATGTTAAGTCCCATAGTGCTCAGAGCCATTTTTTTAACTGCAAGTGACAAATAAATAAACAATCAAATATATTCTAGACGACGGTGCAATATTCGTCCACATTAAAGGCTAGAATGAAAGTTGAGTTACGCAACAGAGAGAATCTCCCACCACAGTGGGATTCGCTATTATAAGATGGGTATTTGCATGCAGTCTGTAAGTAGTCAACATATCCTACTCACCCAGAACTTGTCATATAAAAATGTTATCGCCGTATACGTTCATGATTTGATGGCCATCCTTCATCCTCAGTGTTTCTATTTACTCGTTTGCTCAACTGTTTAAATATGATACCAATTATTGGGAGTACAAAAGTCCTAATATTAACTGTGCCCTTTTCCACATTTTTTCGTTTCTGTTGCTTGCACATTAAGGGAATAGTATCTCTATAGCGAACGTTTTTCATAATAGCTATCCACGATCACCTGTCCTCATTGAAATCAGATTTTTAATTGGCATGTTCCTCAGACAGTGGTCCCCTTGAATATCCAGTATTAACGGGCTTAAAAGCAAGAATTAGCATTTGGAAAAAAATATAGTATAATTTTAACACGAGACTTCTGAAAACTACCCCCTAAAATTTGTAAGGCCAACATAGCAACAATAAATTATGCATAATGTTAAGTAGTAAATTGCAAGTGCAACTATGAATAGTGCTCTCGAAAAAGTCGATCAATGCAGAACGAAGACTTTTCTCACCTGATTCGTTTACGAAGGTATATCTCACATCGTTCGTTAATGACGACGTTTATAACGTGAGTCATTTTTATACTTCATATTACATTTGCTGTTTCGTGCAGAGCTTACGAAGTTAAAATCTATTCTGTACGAAAAACTAGCACCCGCAACATTGCACGAAACGCACCTTCTGACAACCACACAGATCTGGAGTATGAAATTATCATCCCAAAATACTTGCTCTATCGGCAAAAGAATAAATGTTATAGGCACCGTGCAAATGTTTTATTAATTCACACACACACACACACACACACACACACACACACACACACACACACACTGCGTCCCTCCCACACTTTATTATGTCCAAGTGACGTACTTAGTTCTAACATTTACTGAACACACACATTTAAGAGTAAATTAATTATACTTCAGCACAGGGTGCTCGGAAATTCTCGTTACAAACTTCTAGGACTTGTAGAGTGGAGGAGTCTACGACTGTTTCAATACAGATGTGTAACGCGTCTACGTCTGCTGAGGTAAAGGGAAAAGTCTCAGAGTTGCTTGTCCTGGTATTTAATGGGCTAGACAGAATGACGTGTACTACGGCAGATGGTTACCTGCATGTCCGTCAATAAATGTGGTTTCAGGATGATGGTGCACTACCTCACTTCTCACGTACGGTTCGGAGACATCTCAACTAACGATATGGTGAAAGATGGATATGCCGAGGTGGTCCAACCGTGTGGCCACCGCGATCGCCGGATTTAACTCCAACGGACTACTTGTTGTGGGGTCGTAGGCGAAGTATAATTTACGAGACTCCTGTAGAGACGGAGGGAAATCTGCTGGCACGAGTTCTGGCCGCTGCACTATAAACTGAGGACACACCTGGTGCAATGGACAGTGTGTACCAGAACATGCTTCGAAGGTACAATGTGTGTAATAACGGTGGTGGTCGCCACATCGAGCCGCTGTTGTAATGCATCAGTACTGTTCTGTACGTACAGTACGCTGGGTTCTTTTTTGTTTTAGAGTAATGTTAACATGTAAAGCTTAGGTGTTACTGCAAACAAATGTGCTTACGTGATAAATGGATGTTTCGTTATGTTTCCTTTCGAATTGTTACCTAACAATTGTACTGCGTCATGCTTAATTCAATTCCTCAAGAAGAAATGGATGATTTAAATATCTGAACTGAAACGGCCGTAGAACGGAAACGGTACGTTTCCAGACATGGCTTCCTATTCAAAATATTATGTACTCATTCCCTTATACAAGTCCTAGAAGTCTGTAACGGAAATTACCCAACACTCGGATTTAATTATCTAATCAACCAGCAATGTCTGATGAAATAACAACACTCGCTGTTTCTCTCGAGCATTGCATGTCATGCAGCTAAATGACAACGAAACTAGAACAGATGACGCAGTCCGACGCCTCTGGTACTGAAATGACAAAATACATTTACTTGTCATTCTCATTTTACCGATCTGTCCATGTCAGTATTATACATCACCTGATCTCATAAAACCAGTCAGACTGCATGTACTGTGGGACAGGGAGCGTCGAACATTGAGGAGGACTGCTTCAGAAAATTGCTTGAATTCAGCGGAAGGAATCACTTGTGAGTTCGAAAGTGCAACTAGCGATTGTGTCCAGGAGAAACTACTTTCATTCAGCCCCAGCTGTGTGTTCTTTGATTGCTCTGGGAGAACACTCATCAAACTAGAACACATGAAATATTAATTCACTATATAACGTAAATGAATAAAAGATTTACTCAACTTCGACCGACTTCTTTGGTGCAGGATTACTGGATAATTTTCAACTGTCGTTGACTATGAAACCATCACTTGATGCTCCAGGTAGCGAACTGTTCTCTTGATGTACAATGTCCGACATTTAGAACGGTACCAGTTCATCCGAAACTTTAACAACTCTTTGGTCCTATATGATGATACTGCCTGCTGTAGCTGAGGTGACGAACTGGGCAGAGCTCATGCATGCTGGACACTATCTGACCTCAGGGTGAGGGTGCTGCAAAGCTGGAGCACAGCTGTAGTCTTCACTAGCGCCTCCTATACGTCTTTGAGAATTACAGCGAGCCCTCGTTGATGTCTGTGGTATCGATTTGCTTTGTCAGCTTTCAGACTTTGGTGGGGCACAGAGATCTCTGGACGATACTACACAGGCAGTCCATCTTGCACAACGAGAGTGCGCAGGGAGTTAAAAAGTGTGGGGTACGATGTTTGAGCAGCTCCTCATAAGCCACACATTTCTGTAGTCAGTGATAAACGACTTTTGAGGTGGTGTAAAGAACAACGCCACTAAATAGTGGATGAATAGAAACGAGTAATGGTGGAGCGATGAATCACGTTATACCTTCTGTCAATCCGACGGAACAGTTCGGGTTTGGAGAACACCAGTAGAACCTTACCTGTCATCATGTGTAGTGTCAACAGTGACGTACGGAGGACGTGGTTTATTTTGAGGGGGTGTCTTTCGTGTTTAGTGTGTAATCCCCTTCTTGCGCTTAAGAGAACATACAGACAACACACTGAAAATGTCGCCAGCGAAACTGAAGCCATTATGAAGGCGAAGGGTGGCCACACTCCATAATAATGTCCACCGGTTCGATGTCATCTGTTTGAGATCTGGTGTTCTGCTGGTGGTCCGCGTTTTCCTAACATGGCATTTTGACGGCGTAACGCGATATGTTCATCAGGTGTTACGTGGCTGCAGTCTCAGGGAACACCTGATGAGATGCAAAGATACGGGGTCGAAATATCGTGTTGTAAGACACGGACCAGCGGCAGAACACCGGATCTCAACGACATAATTTTGAAGACGCTATCAATTTTATTACATTTACTTTTGAAACCTGTATGTCCAGGGTTGTTAAATTAATTGAGACGTGTTGAACTTTCCTCTTTCGCATGAAATTTCATTCTATCGTGCCGCATATTTAGTGAAAGGATACACAATTGGTTTTTATTTATTTTCTCAGGTCTCATGGAACCGACTTAGCCAAAGTTAGTTGTTCATAGCAGTTTCTGAGTATGTAAGTCACATGTGACTAGCTACAACAAAAGAAATTATTAACTGTCACTTTTGCTAGAGTTATTTGCTACATCATCTGTCGTGTTCGATGGGAGATCATTGATATCTATAGAGAAGAGCAGGAAACCAAATATAGAGCGATGCTGGGACCTTCCATTATTTTCGCACTGTGCCAGATATATTAATAGCATTTTCGCCCTATCGTTTTGCTACTAAAAGAGTTATTTACTAAGTCTTACTAGATTAATTATGATATAACTTACATATACTGAAGAGCCAAAGAAACTGGTAAACGTGCCTAATCTCGTGTAAGGGCCCCGCCAGCACGCAGAAGTACCGCAACACGACGTGGCATGGACTCGACTAATATCTGAAGTAGTGCTGGAGGGAATTGACACCAAGAATACTTAAAGGCTGTTCATAAATCCGTAAGAATACAAGGGGGTGGAGATCTCTTCAGGACACCACGTCGCAAGGCATCCCAGATATGGTCAATAATGTTCGTGCCTCGGGACTTTGGTGGCCAGCGGAAGTGTTTAAATTCAGAAGAGTATTCCTGGATCCACTCTGTAGCAATTCTGGACATGTGGGGTGTCACACTGTCCTGCTGGAATTGCCCATATCCATTGGAATTCACAATGGACGTGAATGGATGCAGATGACCAGACAGGATGCCAAAGTACGTGTCACCTGTCAGAGTCGTATCTAGACGTATCAAGGGTTCCGTATCATTCCAACTGCAGACGCCCCACATCATTACAGAGCCTCCGCTAGCTGGAACAGTCCCCTGCTGACATGAAGGGTCCATGGATTCATGAGGTTGTCTCCATACCCGTACACGTCCATCTGTTAGATATAATTTGAAACGAGACTTGTCCGACCAGGCAACATGTTTCCAGTCATCAACAGTCCAATGTCGGTGTTGACAGGTCCAGTCGAGGCATAAAGCTTTGTCTCGTGCAGTCATCAAGGGTACACGAATGGGCCTGCGGCTTCGAAAGCCCATATCGATTATGTTTCGCTGAATGGTTCACGCCTTGATACTTGTTGATGGTCTAGTAGAGAGAGGGCGGCCATTCGGGACCTAAGAGAGTGCTCTGAGATTGTTATCTTACCTGCTGACAAAGGCAATGCCACTGTTGTTCTTTCCCGTAAGGACTACATTGAGAAGATACAGCGCCTGCTAGATGACGACTCCTATAGGAAGACCAACGCTGACCCCACGAAGAAGGTGAAGAACAAGACCAGGGCTCTACTCAAGGACGCGGATCTACCAGAGGGGGACGCCAAGGAATTGTCACTTCAAGGACCTGTACCACCAAGACGTTATGGACTCCCTAAGGTCCACAAAGAGGGGATACCTATGCGCCCGATTATCAGCAACATTATGGCACCTACTTACTTTCTGGCAAAATATCTGGCTGAATTACTTAGCCCCTATGTAGGTAAATGCCCTCACCATATCCGTAAGTCCGTGGATTTCGTGAAACGTCTCGACAACTTCAGACTGAAAGACACTGATGTCCTAGTGAGCTTCGACGTGGTTTCACTATTCACCAGGGTGCCTCTACGAGAGTCAGTCGAACTTATTGGGCAGAAATTTGACGAGAAGGCCACCGAACTCTTTAGGCATGTCTTGACCTCAACGTATATTCTGTTTAATGGGGAATACTATGAGCAAACGGATGGAGTCGCAATGAGCAGCCCACTCTCGCCGGTGGTCGCGAATTTGTACATGAAGTACTTCGAGGAGGAAGCCTTGGCGTCATCCAATTGGAAACCTACTTGTTTCTTCCATTATGTCGATGACATGTTCGTCATCTGGCCCCATGGTAGGGACAAGCTCCTGAATTTCCTTACACACCTAAACTTCAAACATCAAATTCACTATGGAGACCGAAGCAGAAGGAAGATTACCATTCCTGGACGTCATGGTCAAGAAAAGAGCTGATGGTATCCTGAGCCACGGTGTGTACAGGAAGAAAACGAACACTTACCTGGACCTGCATGCAGACAGCTGCCACCACCATTCTCAGAGGAATGGAATACTAAAAACACTAGTGCACAGAGCGTGCAGCATCTCAGACGCAGAGAATCTGCCCCAGGAATTGGAAATCCTCAAAACCGTGTTCCGTAAAAACGGGTACTCGGAATGGCAGATCAGACGCGCTCTCCGTCCTACCACCACAGCACAACCTGTGGAGACGGATGAAGTCACGGAAGAAGAGGTAGCCACTGCCTTTACAATGGTGCACTATCGGGGAAAATCGGCCGTATATTAAAGAAACACCGAGTTAAAACCGTCTTTTGCCAGCCCAATAAAACACGGGCATTACTGGGAAGTGTGAAAGATGACCTCGGTTTGAGGAAGGCCGGCATATACCAAATTCCATGTGAGTGTGGGAAGACTTATATCGGACAAACAGTACACACCATCGAAGATCGTTGCCGAGAACATCAAAGGCACACTCTACTGAAATATCCAAATAAGTCGGCGGTAGCAGAGCACTGTTTGTCCGAGAAACATGAGATGGATTATGAGCGTACTGATATCCTGGCTGAGACCTCTAAATATTGGGACAGCGTTATAAGGGAGGCTATCGAAATTCGCACCAGGGAAGATCTTATCATTAGAGATTGCGGCTACAATCTCAGCAAGGCTTGGGGCCCGGCACTGAATGTAATTAAGAAGACTCTCAGCAAGAACTATGAACTGGCGACCAGGGCGGACGTAGCAAGCTTGTCGACATATCGACGCTACGACAGATTCCGACGCACACGTCTTCGCGACCGCCGGCGCGCGGTCGCGGATGGCGAAGAGAGCGGCCCGCGGGTGGAGGGGATTTAAATCGGCCGCCCGCCCTCAGGAGCTCAGTTCGTCAGCGCACCTGGCGATGGCGACACGTCTGATCGACGAAATATTGTTCCCGTTGGACACTATGAACCGGTAGTATACCCGTGGACTGTTCGAGCCACTCAATTCTTGTTAACCTGCCATTGTGGCAGCAGTAACCGTGAGAGGCACCCACATGCCTTGCTCATGCTGTGGCATCAAGCAGTCAGGCCTGCAAGATGAGTGGTCTGTCAAGCGAGTGGATTTATTCTTAATTCTTGAGTAACATCAATGACGGATTATGAGCTCTAGTACCCACAATTAAGCTACAAATTATTCTCCTGTTTGAATATTACGCAACGGAAACGGATAACGCATATCTGACTGTTAGGAATTTACACAACTCTGATTGTTCACTACGCTCTGGCAATACCACATTTTCTTTCTTACCCAACGGCTTTGATCAACACATGGCCATCGCACCGAATGTGAATGGCGCACACATTATAAATTCTGGATATCATGACTACACACTAATCGAAGAACAAGGCCACGAATATTTTTCTTTTCACTATCTTTTTTATTCCGATAAATTCTATTATGATTCAAAGATAACCTAAACACACCATTACATTTTATACAACAATTACACATGAGAAACTCCGCTCAGTGGGCATGGCTTTACATTGGTGATTCTCTACCTTATGGTCTCGTAATTATCTAACGCTACAGTGCACTTTCTGGATAGGATGGTGGATCTTTTGCTATTTCTCACACTTCCACCCTCACACCCATCTTCACGAAAATTTACTCCAGACCGAGTGGTACAAAAAGGAACATGCATAACCCGCTGCCTCTGAACGTAACTTGCTACTCTCCCATGCAAACCACACATACTTAAATCACATGAAATACATCACACTGGCAACACAGAATACATCACAAAGAATAATCACAACGCTAGAATCACTTCACTTTCAGCTTCCCCACTTCAATTAGTATTCATCCCAGTTTCACACGACACTGCCCCACTTCGTAATTTTTCTTTCCTACTACGAAATCTGGAGGATATATGCACGTCTTCCTGTGCAATGCAAGCCACGTGGCGTTGCTGGATAGACGGCTGACTAACCATGCTTCTCTCTCAGAGTATTAGAGTTTGAATCTAGCGTCACACGGAAACATAACACGCAAAGTAATATTAAAATCATATTCGTCACGCACGCGAGTCCTCAACTGATACCTGGGACAAGTACTTCTCTTTATCCTTTGTCTCATACACAGATTGAGACTCACACAGTACTCACCACGTGGAAGTGCTCGTCTCTAATTTCAAGTCCTGCACACGCCATTTCTTAAATATTTCCAACTTATAGTACGCACGCCAGTAATTCAGCTTAACTTTAGCACTCGGAAGTATTTCAACTTAGTACTAGCTCGCAAGTATTTCAACTTAGTAATAGCACTCTCAAGTATTTCAACTTATTGCTACAGGTGGTTTCATTGTGACCGTTGGTCACTTCCAAAGATTACTACGATCCTCTTAATATTACCTGCCTGTCATTTAATTCTCCCCCCAAAAGTTCTTGAAATAGAGAAATAATTATTCCAAACTACTCCTAAGTATTTCACATCCATACGATTCTCTCCACTCTTTTCTCTCTACGGAGCACACCTAACACAGATCTTATCAACACAAGATCCAGCGCCAGGGTGCTGAAACATGGCCGTTCTTCAGGTCATCTCGCACCTCCGCCGAGTTGGGGGAGCACCATGCTACCGTATTGGTCAGTCACATTTCAGGCACTCAGAGCTCAGGTATATTTCATCTCTTCGTTTCCACCAAAGGTGACCAAAGGACCGTCTCGAAGATGATCCTATATTGCATATTCACTATCTGCGGTTAGCAGACGACCATACATTAATTCATTTCACAGATCTCACCAAACTGGATGAAGGGATTTATTTTGTGGGAGTGCACATGCGATCAATTAAATAGATAAATTGTCCTTCTTTCCTACACTGGTATCTGGCTTCGGTGTATTGAGTGAAATTGAGGTATTGTTACAAAAAAATATGTTGTTATAACAAAGAATGTTGTACCTATTTTCAATGTTGGGCGGTACCGTACCCTTTCAACCGATCTAACAACTGCGCCAGACACTTGTCTTATATAGGCGTTGCCAATGGTAGCGTCATATTCTGTCTGTTTAAATATCTTTGCATTTGGATGCGAATGCCTATACCAGTTTCTTTGGCGCTTCAGAGTAATTAAAAGAGTTTGTCAAATCAAAGAAGATATCTACCATTCTCAGTTTCTTATTCAGATCTACCAGCGACGCGCACATGTAAAAGAATGTGTTTCATTTTCTGTTGGTGATCTTTTCATGAGGCTAATCTGTATGTTTGACATCAAATGAAATATTCTCAGATGTATTATTGCATTTCGGACACCTTCTCATAAACTTGTAACAAGGAAATCCCTTCGTTGCAGTCTGTTTTGTTTCTCTTTTTCATAAAGCTATTACACAAACGAATATTTATCTGTCTGGAAAATGATCGCCCTCGAAGACACATCCCGCAGATGTCTTCTTGCGCCACTAACGAATACACAATACATACGAGTAAATCTACTGTACATAAGCCTGCTTAACGTTTCATCATGGCCATGTAAGTCTTAATTCCTCATTGATTTGTTTAATATTCAAATTTCCGTCTTGTTTGTTATCTTAACCTGCCTTAGACCCCCAAATCGAAGAAGCCTTGAATGCTAGAATGTACCAGGAACGTGTCCACTGCGTCAGTGTCCATAAATATAATTATACATGCTGTGCCACGTCATTTGATACAATTAGAATGTCGCAGCTACCACAAAATTTTAAAATAACACCACAGCACAAAAATATCTCATTGGAAAAAGGAGATGACTGTTTCAAGACCATGTTTAGAAACGAGTCTTGACCATTCTTTTAGCAATCACGTATTATTCAGATGGCAGGAAGCGATCAATAAGAACTGGGAACTTTCATTAGGGTGTAATATAATTAGAAGTTGTTGGATTATTTTCCGTGTCTTCATCTCACCCCAGTTGGAGTTAAGTACAGAGCAGTCTTATTTCTTGTCGTTTCGGAGCAGACCTTTTAACGCACGTGGCTTTATTCTTCTCTGACGCTCGTTACTTCTTTCGTACCCCTGTTCCTATACGTGGTTTCAATTAACTCGCGCAACTCTTAATGAAGCTGAGTTAGTTATTATCTAATAATATGGTTCAGTACTTTTTACTTTAATTAGGCGGACTCCACGTTCATTAACGAATATCGTAATTCATATCGACTGACCAACCTCTCATTTAAATTTACGGGGAAATTCTTTAGGCAAGAAATACCCCACAAAAAGTTTCACCTTCGAAAATGCCATGCCAAATAGAAAATGCCATGCCAAATTTTACAAAACAAACTATTTAAATGAACCTGTTTTGATAAATTCTGTTATAACAGTACGAGTCGATTGAAAACGCAATAACTTATAACTGCCGTCACTGTCCTGTATATTCCATTATGTGAAGCAGTATCAATGAAAAAAGACAGCAGTAACGATCGGGAAAATTGCAACGGCAAAAATTAAGCTTACACCCCACATAAGATTCGTGAAATAAGACAAATATTTTGGGTTAGAGGGCTGTACTTGAACTCAGACTTGAAGAATTCAATATGGACAGCCTCTGTGCATAGCAGTCAGGAACTCCAAATGTCTAGGAATGAAACAGTCGGAACATGGTGTCAAGAATAATTCTATACAGTTCTGTAAATGAACATACAGGCTATATAACACAGTAGGAATATCTTTCGATATTTAAGCTACGGCACATTTGAGAACAAACCCAAGTTTTCAAAACTTAGTACATACACGTCGTCAGGAGATAACTACCTCTGAAGACCCAAGATTTTCTTTTATTAAAAAATCATATTAAATATCCTTCTATGTTTACGGTCCTTTTTGTATTTGACGAGGAAAATCGCCAAACACTTGTGCAATTTGAGAAGTTATTTTATTTTATTTTCACACCAAGTTTCAGCATTTTAATATGCCATGTTCAGGCCTCATACGTACCTCATGTATAGAAACTCAAACGTATCGATATTGGCATACAGGGTGACAACTCTGTTGTTGTCAAGTCTTCGAAGGAAGCACTTGAAATACGGAGTCTCGATATACAGGTACTGATGGCTCCAGTGTGTTAACACCGATACGTTTGAGTGTCTATCATGAGGTGCATATGAGGCCTGAAGACAGCGTATTGAATTGTCAAAAATGGTCGTGAAAATAAAAGAACTTCTCCAATTGCACGGCTGTTTGGCGATTTTACTTGTTAAATATTCGACCAGACGTTGTCCCGCATCCACAGTGGATCAACAGAGCCGTTTTGTATTTGTTGTTCGCCTTACAAAGTACTACACTGTACATTTATCTGGTTAAAATGTTCAAAAATGGAAATGAAAAGTATAGCTTTTATGGTCTATGCCATATTTTGCACTGGGTTGGTACTAACTGTGATAAGAATTCTAACTGTGTCGAAATTCTATTTAGTAACCTAGAGTGAGAGTTCTACGGTGCAGTGTTGAGAGTTTAATTATTGAGTTTTATTTTCATTATTGATTTATAGACTAATCCTTATTAATTATTATTAGTTTATTATTAATTTGCCATAGTAGAGCAAACGTTTTTCTTGTAAGGAACATTTTCAATAATGAGATAAAGAGGCTTTAACGAGGCAGAAATTCTGCTGACCTTTTAGTAGACGACAAATTATCAGAGTTCAGTGATTTCGAGTAAGATTACACACAAGTTGAAGAGGATTCAAATGAAAAAGAAACAGAGGACAACGAAGAAACAAACTACGCGGGTAACGCTCCAAATGAACGTGTTACATGTTCTGGTAGAACGTATCTTGCAGAAGTTCCAAGACAATGTAAAAATGATTTTGCAAACATAGTCCGTTGAACACCAGGGAACAACAGTGGCTGGGGAAGTAACCAATATAAGTGAATCATTTAAGAAATGTTTCATTCTGGAATTGTTAGGGAAATTGTTGACCATATAAATGAAGAAGGTGAAGGCTGATTTAGGTCAGATTTATTTGGAAGAGGCATATATAGAGGATCATGAGTAAGATAAAAGCTTATCAACTATTGAAAATTCTTCGTTTTGATGATACGGGCACTGTGGCAGAGAGACGTGTGACAAATCTACGACGCTTCGTGGCAATATTTCAAAGGTACTGCAGAAGTGGACCTCATAATACAACTGATTAAATCATGTCTTTTCAGAATAGCTGTCCATTTAAAGCTTTTGTCAAACGCAAGCCTGGGAAATATGATTAGCATTCTCAGCAGTGCGTTTGAGTGATGCGCAATAAAAACGGAAGTGTATGCTGTAAAAGACGGTAGACCTGCCTTTGAACGATGACGATTTGAGATTGTGAAGAGACTGGTGGAGCCAATAAAGAATAAAGGCTATAACATCGCAACTGACCGTTTCTACATTTCTGTGGTATTGGCGGACGCTCTGTATGCAGATTACAAACTTAACTTAGTTGCGACACTTATATCCAACGGAGAACATGTACTCCAAGAACTTAAGACGACAGCAGGTATGCATCCACAGATCCAACCACTAAGTAGCTTCCAGTAACAGTTGTCTCATACATAATAAAGTAAAAATCTGTTGATCTTGCCTACGAAACGTCGGGATGCAGGAGAAGAAGCTGATGCCACCAAAACACCACATAAACCTTTATTATACTCCACTGAGTTAGAACTGGATGATATGGACCAAATGGCTAGAACGTACTCTACAAAAAATGTTATGAGGAGATGGGCACTGTCTGTGTTCTGTAGCCTTCTTGATATAACTCCAATAAATTCACACACTGTTCAAGATGAATGTGCCTAAATCGAATGTCTAAAAATTTAATCTGCGTGAAATAGACCTTGAACTTTTGAAATCATACGTAGAAGAGCGATCCAAGGACTTGAAAGAACCCATATTGCCTGTCATTTACGCTATGGGAGACACCGTTGTACAGAAACTAGAGATAATAACAATTACTTCGAATAAAGAACGAACTAAGAAATCAGAATGCTACATATACTTGAAGAAAACAACTAACCAAAGAGCCGGAAATAATAATACGAAAACCCAGTTAACGTGTTGAAGCTGCGGTCGCCATCTGTGTAAGAGTCACTCAGAATGAACCATTTTGTGCCCAGGGGTAAATTGCACCCGTACATGACAGTAATCTTTCCGACTGAAGAGTATTTCTTGAAAATTTTCAATATACCGTAAACTATTTTTGCGTAAGTGTTTTTATTTTTGTTTTCAAATTTTTCAACAAGAACAAAAAGTTATTCACAGTCTTCATTTTCAAGTATGGACTTTATGTTTCTAGTTTATACAAATTCATGGAGGTGTATTTCGTATTTGCAAATAAATGAAAAGCAGTTTGCTTTCTTCCCATAACAGTTTCGCTTCTTTTATTTGTGAAGCATCTTCAGTGGCCTTTAAAGCAACCAGTATCAAACCACACATATATACAACAACACAAAGAAAAGACAAAAGATAAACGCACAACAGTTGGCAACACTTCACACACTGTAAACACACACATTCAGTACACAGTGAAAAGTGGAAGTGAAATGCTGAAGGAAGTGTGGTCGAAAAAACGTCGAAAAGAGGCCATCTGGAGTATGCAGACCGAGTAAATACATGTCCAGGATGACACACATGGATTAACGACATCAGACATCGTAAGTAACACCAAATGGTAATTTAACCTCACTGAGCTCGTGCTGCAAAATTTGTTTCTAACCCGAAAAACAAAATAATAACAAGAGAAAACGTAAACAATGTATAACATTTTATTATGTACGAAAACAAATTTGTATTACAGGCCTCTGAATACGCTTCTCAAATAAAAAAGCAAAACACACACGACAAAAACAAAGCCTTTCATTTAGCTGCAAAAACGAATACACTTCCATGAATTTTGAAGCAACTGAGGAACGACTGAAAACGGATAAAAGGGTAATAGTTCATAGAAAATTTCATTGCACAGCTTTTGATCACCCTAGCTTATTACACTTCACCAGAGAAAAATAGTATATCAACTTATACATTACTGGAAATCCCTTGTGCTCCAAACATAATTTTTTCAGTCATAATGTCACTGAGCACTTTTAAACTGATCTCACATTGGAAACACAGTCTCCTAAAATAAATACGTACTACAATCAGAATGAGATTTTCACTCTGCAGCGGAGTGTGCGCTGATATGAAACTTCCTGGTAGATTAAAACTGTGTGCCCGAACGAGACTCGAACTCGGGACCTTTGCCTTTCGCGGGCAAGTGCTCTACCATCTGAGCTACCGAAGCACGACTCACGCCCGGTATCCACAGCCTTACTTCTGCCAGTATCTCGTCTCCTACCTTCTAAACTTTACAGAGGCTCTTCTACGAACCTTGCAGAACTAGCACTCCTGAAAGAAAGGAGGTAGGAGACGAGATACTGGCAGAAGTAAAGCTGTGAGTACCGGGCGTGAGTCGTGCTTCGGTAGCTCAGATGGTAGAGCACTTGGCCGCGAAAGGCAAAGGTCCCGAGTTCGAGTCTCGGTCGGGCACACAGTTTTAATCTGCCAGGAAGTTTCATATCAGCGCACACTCCGCTGCAGAGTGAAAATCTCATTCTGGAAACATCCCCCAGGCTGTGGCTAAGCCATGTCTCCGCTATATCCTTTCTTTCAGGAGTGCTAGTTCTGCAAGGTTCGCAGAAGAGCTTCTGTAAAGCTTGGAAGGTAGGAGACGAGATACTGGCAGAAGTAAAGCTGTGAGTACCGGGCGTGAGTCGTGCTTCGGTAGCTCAGATGGTAGAGCACTTGCCCGCGAAAGGCAAAGGTCCCGAGTTCGAGTCTCGGTCGGGCACACAGTTTTAATCTGCCAGGAAGTTTCACGTACTACAATATTTATAACTTATTACAACACAGGCAAATTTTGCCCTTGGTTGTTGCTCCATGTATCCTAAGATAACTTGGTGCTCCTAGAGTTATGTAATAGCTATCTGGATTCCTATAGAGGGAAAGGCGTCACATGGGGTCGGAATCGCGTGCGTAAATGAAGGCAATGGTCGTATGCTCCGCGTTATCCTCTAGGTCGGGATTAAACTGAGGACGGCGAATGAAGAAAAACCCCAGCATCACCTATGACATTTAATTTTCTGTGAACGCTCCGTTTCTACTATCTGTCCCAGGCTGCGCTTAGTTTATTGTTAAGGCCTCTGTTAAATGTTTTAATTCATATACGATGTTTATCGCCTCGTTAATCATAAAATCCACGTTGAATCAAGCCTGGGATAAGATCTTTATATCTTCAGAAACTATCTTATCTGTTTTTTTATAACATTGTCTTTCTCTAAAACTGACTTTTCGTTGTTTCTTAACTAAATGTGACGTCTGTATTCATTTCAGCACTCGGACGCAGTGCAACTCGCCTTCGTACGTAATTTCTTGCTCACTAACGTTATACGTTGTATGGATACCCTCAAATCAAGGTTACATTTCACTGATCGGTGCGTTTGTATAATTTTGAGAGGTGGTCGGGATATTGACCTAATGCCATATTTGTGTACAAAACATTCATGTTGTTTGCCGGCCGCCGGCCGCGGTGGCCGAGCGGTTCTAGGCGCTTCAGTCCGAAACCGCGCGACTGCTACGGTCGCAGGTGCGAATCCTGCCTAGGGCATTGATGTGTGTGATGTCCTTAGGCTAGTTAGGTTTAAGTAGTTTTAAGTTCTAGGGGACTGATGACCTCAGATGTTAAGTCCCATTGTGCTCAGAGCCACTTGAACCATTTCTGTTGTTTATACTACACTCCTGGAAATTGAAATAAGAACACCGTGAATTCATTGTCCCAGGAAGGGGAAACTTCATTGACACATTCCTGGGGTCAGATACATCACATGATCACACTGACAGAACCACAGGCACGTAGACACAGGCAACAGAGCATGCACAATGTCGGCACTAGTACAGTGTATATCCACCTTTCGCAGCAATGCAGGCTGCTATTCTCCCATGGAGACGATCGTAGAGATGCTGGATGCAGTCCTGTGGAACGGCTTGCCATGCCATTTCCACCTGGCGCCTCAGTTGGACCAGCGTTCGTGCTGGACGTGCAGACCGCGTGAGACGACGCTTCATCCAGTCCCAAACATGCTCAATGGGGGACAGATCCGGAGATCTTGCTGGCCAGGGTAGTTGACTTACACCTTCTAGAGCACGTTGGGTGGCACGGGATACATGCGGACGTGCATTGTCCTGTTGGAACAGCAAGTTCCCTTGCCGGTCTAGGAATGGTAGAACGATGGGTTCGATGACGGTTTGGATGTACCGTGCACTATTCAGTGTCCCCTCGACGATCACCAGTGGTGTACGGCCAGTGTAGGAGATCACTCCCCACACCATGATGCCGGGTGTTGGCCCTGTGTGCCTCGGTCGTATGCAGTCCTGATTGTGGCGCTCACCTGCACGGCGCCAAACACGCATACGACCATCATTGGCACCAAGGCAGAAGCGACTCTCATCGCTGAAGACGACACGTCTCCATTCGTCCCTCCATTCACGCCTGTCGCGACACCACTGGAGGCGGGCTGCACGATGTTGGGGCGTGAGCGGAAGACGGCCTAACGGTGTGCGGGACCGTAGCCCAGCTTCATGGAGACGGTTGCGAATGGTCTTCGCCGATACCCCAGGAGCAACAGTGTCCCTAATTTGCTGGGACGTGGCGGTGCGGTCCCCTACGGCACTGCGTAGGATCCTACGGTCTTGGCGTGCATCCGTGCGTCGCTGCGGTCCGGTCCCATTTCGACGGGCACGTGCACCTTCCGCCGACCACTGGCGACAACATCGATGTACTGTGGAGACCTCACGCCCCACGTGTTGAGCAATTCGGCGGTACGTCCACCCGGCCTCCCGCATGCCCACTATACGCCCTCGCTCAAAGTCCGTCAACTGCACACACGGTTCACGTCCACGCTGTCGCGGCATGCTATCAGTGTTAAAGACTGCGATGGAGCTCCGTATGCCACGGCAAACAGGCTGACACTGATGGCGGCGGTGCACAAATGCTGCGCAGCTAGCGCCATTCGACGGCCAACACCGCGGTTCCTGGTGCGTCCGCTGTTCCGTGCATGTGATCATTGCTTGTACAGCCCTCTCGCAGTGTCCGGAGCAAGTATGGTGGGTCTGACACACCGGTGTCAATGTGTTCATTTTTCCATTTCCAGGAGTGTAGTTCCGCGGAGTGAAAGGAGTTCTTTGGCGACTGCAAATCTCTTTTGGTACAGTTTATATCCGTTTTTCCTGAACGCATGCTTTAACTAAGATTCAAGCTTGTGATGCGAAGTTATCTGTGGCGAAAAGATCCTGTGCCTATTTCACAGATTTTCATAATCCGCTCCGATTAAATATTAAAAATCATAGGCCACAGTCCGTTTTCCTTTATTTCAAACAGATATGAAGTTTCTCAAATGAAATTCGATTCAATTAACGTCCTTCACTTTCTGAATTCCTTCTCAGTCGCAAAATCCTCCAAAATAGTAAATCTTTGTTAGCCAGTCTATGAAATCATGAGCTTCTCATCTAATGCCCATCGTTGTTCTTTTTCCCGATGTCATTTCTTTTTTTTTTTTTTTGAGGTTGAAGTTCACTCTCATGTCCAGTTTGGCTTGCAAATAAATTTGTTGTTGGACTGCTTCCACCTTGAGCAAACACATCTGTTTTCTTCTTTACCATTCAGGCATGTTTCACTGAAGTTACAGCATCATCATGTTTGTTTTTTATATTCCATTTGATAAATAACAGTAAAAATGTTTTTTATGTGTACGCATAGAATTTCAGTTTTTATGTAATTTATTCACAAGTTTAAAATCAGATATTTTCTATACAGCTTGTTACCGCATGCTGTGCTTTATGTGGCTTTCTGTATTTTGCTTTTGTGAGATACGAAGATAAGATTGCAAACAGTTAATGTGTTCCCGGCACGAGGATTGAATCTTGTTTTGGTCTTAATCTTTGAGAGGTGGCCTATCTCAAACTATGTGTGTGAGGAGGAACAATGAATGTGTGGAGAGAGATATATTTTTGTCTTTTCTCCCAGTTGCTCGTCATCTTGTTTTCGTATCTCGGAAGCAATGACACAATGAAAGTTTTAAGGCGCTGTTTCACAGTAAAGATAATTGGGAAACCTATAGAAGAAGTGTAAAACATATAACATATACAGACGCACACACACACACATACACACACACACACACACACACACACACACACACACGCACGCACACACACACACACACACACACACACACACACACACACACACTCACACACACACACACACACAATCTTTCACGTAGAATACAGTAATATCAACTACAACAGTCTATCATTCCCAGTAGAAAATTCTGGATGTAAATTAGTATTCCATACCAAGTTCTCTATGGTTGCAGATGACAGACTGTGAAGGAGAAACAGCTGTGACGCAAAATACAGAAAGCCATAGAAACCACAGCATGTGTTAACAAGTTATACAAAATAGTTTCTCTGTTTCTAGATTTGTGAATTGTAAGGTGGCTATAATTTTGCACCTTACAAGCACTCATCTACATACTTTTCCCCGATTTACAACCAGAATTAGGTATCATTTCATAGGTTGTACATCGTATATGTGAATATTTAAAGAAGACTGACATTGTCACGTACACCTTGTAAATAACTGTTAACGCTTATTTCATGAAAGGTGACGGAGTGTCTTTATTATTAAAACGGCGTAATGAATGATTACCTATACTAATAGAGGTTGGAACGCCAGTGGAAATGAAATGGCAGGCGTAACTCAAGCCCTGGGTGCAAAAGCCCGCACAGGTGTTTTGGTCCTGCCTCACACAGGAAGTGCCAAGACCGGCAAAAGACTAAACATGGCCGGCCGAAGTGGCCGTGCGGTTAAAGGCGCTGCAGTCTGGAACCGCAAGACCGCTACGGTCGCAGGTTCGAATCCTGCCTCGGGCATGGATATTTGTGATCTCCTTAGGTTAGTTAGGTTTAACTAGTTCTAAGTTCTAGGGGACTAATGACCTCAGCAGTTCAGTCCCATAGTGCTCAGAGCCATTTGACTAAACATGGTTGGTCGGCGTTCGGAAGAATCTGTAGAAAGGGAGAATATTCCGTGGTTTCGACAACATGATTCGCCTTCTGCAGTTACGAGGGAGGGGAGCCGAGTTTTGCTGGGAAGCCAGCGGTGGAGAGAAGAGGTCTTCCGTTTGAGCGCCCATGTTCGACGGTAGCTCAGTATCAGCATTTGTTGGTACAGACAGACTTACTGTCTTTGCTCTAAGGAGATTTTATAGTTAGAACGGTTCGGCACTGTACTGTTACGAACTTATACGATTCTGGACTTCGCCTCCGCGTAGGGAGTCGTCGTTGAGTATGCAGCCTTCAGTGATTGAGAGCACTCCTTCTGCCTATACTCACGTTGAGACGTTGCCTGAACTCAATTCTCAATGGAGAGAAGTCTTCCGAAGTAAGAGTGATTTCAGGTGTGCCGCAGGGGAGTGTCAAAGGACCGTTGCTATTCACAATATACATAAATGACCTTGTGGATGACATCGGAAGTTCACTGAGGCTTTTTGCAGATGATGCTGTGGTGTATCGAGAGGTTGTAACAATGGAAAATTGTACTGAAATGCAGGAGGATCTGCAGCGAATTGACGCATGGTGCAGGGAATGGCAATTCGATCTCAATGTAGACAAGTGTAATGTGCTGCGAATACATAGAAAGATAGATCCCTTATCATTTAGCTACAAAATAGCAGGTCAGCAACTGGAAGCAGTTAATTCCATAAATTATCTGGGAGTACGCATTAGGAGTGATTTAAAATGGAACGATCATATAAAGTTGATCGTCGGTAAAGCAGATGCCAGACTGAGATTCATTGGAAGAGTCCTAAGGAAATGCAATCCGAAAATTCGCTCACTGCTTGAATACTGCTAAGCAGTGCGGGATCCGTACCAGATAGGGTTGACAGAAGAGATAGAGAAGATCCAACGGAGAGCAGCGCGCTTCGTTACAGGATCATTTAGTAATCGCGAAAGCGTTACGGAGATGATAGATAAACTCCAGTGGAAGACTCTGCAGGAGAGACGCTCAGTAGCTCGGTATGGGCTTTTGTTAAAGTTTCGAGAACATACCTTCACCGAAGAGTCAAGCAGTATATTGCTCCCTCCTACGTATATCTCGTGAAGAGACCATGAGGATAAAATCAGAGAGATTAGAGCCCACACAGAAGCATACCGACAATCCTTCTTTCCACGAACAATACGAGACTTGAATAGAAGGGAGAACCCATAGAGGTACTCAGGGTTCCCTCCGCCACACACCGTCAGGTGGCTTGCGGAGTATGGATGTAGATGTAGAAGTCCGTCCTTGTGGCTGGGAGTTCGCGTTTATGGTCTGTAGAACACAGAGAGGAGAAGACAGTATTAGATTATAGTAGTCACATGACCGTCTTGTGCCGTCCTAGTGTCTGAATGAGTTTTTTTATATATATTTTGTGGCTGGAGTTCTTCCGTCGTCGCAGACGTGTACGAGAACCATCACTCCGACGCACCGGACGCAGTGCATACGGTGATACTGCTAATTGCTACGCCTTATTAGGCCTATAAAGCTAAACAGCTGTGATCACGTAAATTTTATTTCCACTGAGGTTGCACACCACTGTAGATCATCTTTGAAAGTAGCGTGTTCTAGTGTTTGGTACGTAGATATTGTCAGTCTTTTCGCGTTATTAATATTGGATTGCTTGGCCATAAAAGGGGCATATTTGGGCAATTAATCAATCGTGTTAGTTAGAAAATTCATTTGTATCCCATTATATCCATTGGACATTGATATATAAGCATTTGTAATGTAAAGGGGTTTTCATCTACAGTATATGTATAAGCGGAAACAGCATTTATCATTTGGTAGTTACTAGTTCCGTTAATAATTCATTTATGCTTATGTTGTAATTTATATGTTAAAGTGCAAGAAGGAGGAGATAATCAACATTAAGAGATCCTAAGATCTGATTCAAGGGGTAGTCAAACAGGGCTAAATCTTCATTTTCGCGTTCAGTATTTCCGTTGCGCCCATTGATTTTACACCCGCCTGGAGCAGCATCTTGGAGAATACTATATCGAAACACTGATATTCTATACGTACAGGCAGTAAAAACATATTTTTCCTGCTATTTCGTAGAAAGAATATAAAAAGCAACTGATGATGCTCAAACTTCTGCAAAACATATTTGAGTAGAATAGAAGAAAAAAGCGGAACCTATACAAATACTAAGTTATTTATTTCTTTGTTGGGTTGGTACGTGTTATGCAATGATTCCTCTTGAATCTGGCATTTACCTCTGTGAAAGTAGATCGTTTTGTATTTCTTGAACCGAGGTATGAGGAGGGGAGAACGTGTACACTACTTTTACACTGCTTCACATCTGCTAATGGACAGAGACAGTGTTGAACAGGAATAATCACAGGTGCTGAAGGATCACATGAAACACAGCATATACGTAGTAGAGGTGCTGTGGTACATTTATTTCGAAAAATGGTACAGGTTTCACCACATGGAAAAGCAGGATAACAGATGTAAATAACATTCACGTTTGCACAGGTCAGACTCAAAACATAATGGTCGATATCGAATTCTCTGTAAGGAATGTGCCCTCTTCGGGTACTAATGCACATTTTGAAGATGTTGTTCATGCTGACTAGCAAACTGTTCAAGATTCGTGGGGAGATATTGTCCCGCTCCTCCCTCAAGACGGTTTTAAGTTCTTGCACGCTTCGGGAATGGAGTGTCTTTCGAGAAACACGTTCGCCAGGAGCATCTCCGGCATGATCTATAGGGTTAGGGAGCACGCAGGCCATTCCACACGTTCAATATCTTCCGTTTCCAAAGTGTCCGACACCTCAGCGGTCTTGTGAGGTCGGGTGTTGTCGTCCATAATCAGAAAGTTGGGACTTACCGCACCCCTAAACAGACTGAAATGATACAGAATAATCTTCCTGCAGTACCACTGTGCTGTAACGGTGTGCATAATACCTCCGACACCATAGCGCCTAAGCCATACCGATGAAGTTCGTGGTGACGCTCTATCCACACTAACTAATGGCTGGAAACACCACAGCGAAGCAGATTCGTCAAAGAGTAACCCACTGGATCACTGTTGCTAACCTTAACCAGCATACTCCCTACACTAACGAACTCTTTCTCGAAGATGAAGTGGCTGAAGTGGGACGCATTCCAGAGGCTTCCGAACATACGAAACAGCCTGGTACATGTGGCGGTTGCAAGGACTGCAGTAGGAGTGGGACGTCTGTTCCTTTTCGCTACTAGGGCTACGTATCGATCCTCTCGCGGTGCTGTGGCACGTCTACGAACACCGGCATGTTTTCGCACATCATTTCCACATACAGCGTCCTTTTTTAATCGCGGCCTGATGCTTTTAGTAAGAGCCACTACTGTGGCCAGAATAGTGAAATTTTGATCGGCTTCGAGTCGTCGAATTGCTCGTCCACGATCGTAAGCACTCAAAAAACGTCTGTCAGACATGTTGCTGTGCTGCACGAAATGTCACACTAATCGGCTCCACAAAAGCTTTCGTCAAACACGGTACTGTATGAACTGTGGAATGCATTCAGAGCGCCCATGTACACGTTTCGCTGCATTTGGTAAGTCCCGCCCTCTACATTTCTGCTTAGTAACATTGGTCGGGTGTTCCGTCGCAATTGTCGGTTGTTGCATAGCAACTGGCAGTTGTGACTTAGCAACTGTCACGCCGTGTATTTTAATCTTGTAATCTCCGTTTGTATGATCTTATAAGTTAAATGTTCTTGCATTGCAGACCTGAGGTAAGAATAGTGTGCGTTACTGTCATTCAATTATAAGGAGAGAAAGACAGAGAGAAAAAGACATACAAAATGACTGGTGTGCCAGAGAGACTGTCATTAAATCGTCATATAGGTTTTGTGAGGCTCTTTTCAGTTTCTGTGTCTCTTAAGGTATTTCTCTCCGCGCTGTTCTGTACATGCAAGCCTTTACTGGCATTCTGCACATGCAAGTCTTTACTGGCAACTATCTACCGAATATCACCAGTTCATTTTTCTGTATAATGTAATACTGTGGCATTTCTGCAGTTCAGTAATTTACATTAACCCAACATTGTCATCTTCTTTGTGTCATTTCATTTTTCATTATGATTGTACCAGTTTAATGTTCAGTTACGTTGTCAAAGCGAGGCTTAGAGCACCGGCCGATGTGGCCGAACGGTTCTAGGTGCTTCAGTCTGGAACCGCGCGACCGATATGGTCGCAGGTTCGAATCCTGCTTCGGGCACGGATGTGTGTGATGCCCTTAGGTTAGTTAGGTTTAAGTAGTTCTAAGTTCTAGGGGGCTGATGACCTCAGAAGTTAAGCCCCAAAGCAAAAAAAAAAAAAAAAAAAATCATATCGGACTCCTATCTCCTAGACCCGTACGGACTCATAACCCCTTATAGATAATCCTGAAAATTTGTGGTGGTAAATTTTTAATGGCTATGGCAATATTTTTAAAATTTATTACGAAGAACATTTGGCACATGCAATACATAATTGATACACGAATATTTCACCTCCTAGCTATATTATCTATTGCATGCACCCAACGTTTTTCGTTATAAAACTTGGTATTGTCATAGCTACTGAAAATTCACGAGCAAAAATTTTCATGTTTATATTTATAGGGCTAGGAATATATATCGGTCTAGAAGAAATTAATTTACGCTTTTTAGTACGATTTAGAGAGCTCCTCTCAGAGCCTACAGGTCTCGGAAGGACCAACGTTACCGATCGACCGCCGTGTCATTCTCGACCGATAGACGTCACTGGGTGCGGATATGGAGGGGAATATGATCAGCACACCACTCTTCCGCCCGTTGTCAGTTTTCGTGACCGGAGCCACTACGTCTAAGTAAAGTAGCTCTTCAATTAGCCAAACAAGGGCTGAGCGCATCCCGGTTGGCAATAGCGCTAGGTAGACCCGAACGATCACTCATCTAAGTACTAGCCAAGCCCTACAGCGCTTCAATTCGGTGACCTGACGGGAACCGGAGCTACCATTGCGAAAAGCCCGTTGGTATGATTTAGAAAGGTATTAAATAAAAACAATTATTATTATTTTCTACTTTTTAGTCTTGTGTGTGTGAAATTCCTCACTGAATTTTAAACATTTTGATGAGATTACATTTTTATTTAAATAATTATTTGAGTATTTACTAGCTTTCTACCCGCAGCTTCGATATGTACACATATGCCACTTACATTCCACACATCTGCTCCTTCCCCTCTGTCTGTCCCCCTCCTCTTCCCTCTCTCTGTGCTCAACCGTTCCCGTCCGCTCGCATACCACCTGGTACGAGTTTCTATACTATGCTAGTCCTGCAGGGCACCCGATATATCAGTCGTTACCAACATTTTTCACCTCCACCCTCACCCCCCGAACAGACCAACAAGAAAGTGACTTAATATTCCACTACCTTCCAGTTCTGAGCTATGTTTAAAATTCCAAGCCTGTAGCTCATTGGAAAGTTAGTTTAAAATCCATTCCAAAATTTCTACCGAACAGACAAACAGACAAGAAAGTGACCTAATACGAACATGTCAAAAAGTGGTGTAATGGAGAAACACCCCGAAATATGGGTCCCTGCGGAACATGCTATACGCCGCACGATAGACCACCGTATAGAGTATACTCATATGGGAGTAGCACTGTCGTCCCATTTCTCTCAGAATCACCATGAAACACAGCTCCTATGACTTTTCCACGTCGTCTATTCGGCACTTGCTATGGAATACAGTACCTCTACCACTGAAAGAGGTGCCTTTGATAATACAAAGAATCATGTGGCTGCTGCAAAGTGATGCTGCAACCTACTTCCGATTCCACTCGTCCTTGGGCCAGATGAGGTGGTCAGGCTGCATAGCCAACCTGGCAGAAGGACTGCAGCGATTTAGACTCATGGAGTATACGTAGACGCCGCGACGTCAGCGACAGCCATTTCGAAATCATCTTTTAAACTTCATTGTGGCTTTTCGTCCTTTGTGATGCTTTGTATGGGATCCAGCATAATGTCAATTAAATGTTCTTTAATACTGAAACTGCATCTCCAGGTAAATATTCATCAAATGTTATTTATTCCTTGTATTTCTTGTCATCTGAGAGATCGTTCCCACTTACGTGGGACTACTTTTAAAAATCACGCTGCAGAATGGAAGAAGAATCTCCCTCTTTCTTGCTTTCCGAACATTGGGGATCCGCTGCTTCCATGATTTCAAAATTTTATTTTGTTCTATCTTTGTGACCACAATCGTCAGTTAACCTTATGATGGGGAGTTGTGTGCGCAGGCCGTCTGAGAACCGTGTAAATTTTCTTTTGTGTGTTATCTTATTTAAGCTGTTTCAGTATCGTACTTGCTGAGGCTATGATAGAGGATCTAAAATAATTCTGGAAATCCATGGTAAATCTGAAGCAGAACTGCGTAACGTAAATTTGAAATTTACTCTTTCCGAGTACAACATTTGTTAACCACTGTGCCGGCCGGAGTGGCCGTGCGCTTCTAGGAGCTACAGTCTGGAACCGAGCGACCGCTACGGTCGCAGGTTCGAATCCTGCCTCGGGCATGGATGTGTGTGATGTCCTTAGGTTAGTTAGGTTTAATTAGTTCTAAGTTCTAGGCGACTGATGATCTCAGAAGCTAAGTCGCATAGTGCTCAGAGCCATTTGAACCATTTAACCACTGTGACACGCCAATTGGTACCTGTGTGAAGACGAGCGATCATAGAAATTTTTGACTTCCTGAACTATGTCTATACGATTTGTGTGTGTAAGAACTTATTTGGCTACGTTAGCATGGAAAACTGCCAACAAATTCCTACTCAGACTGGTCTACATACCAAGCCAACGATCGGTAGTACACGGTGCCGATTACATTCGAGTTCTGCAATGTATTCGGAGTTGCGAATATCAACCATCTCCAGCTGTATAATGGAATGACGAGAACGAAAATCTGTGTCGGACCGGGATTCGAACCTGGATTTCCCGCTTTGCGCGAACGGCCGCCTCAACGGCTTCGGCTACCCAAGCCCAATTCACGGTCTGACCCACACTTCCGTATGTCGTCACCCATTTATCATGCCTGTACTCATACGAGTACATGCTAGTAATGTTATCCCCGTACGGGTAAAACATTTTATTTGTAATCCGCAGACCCGGTTGCAGACGAAAAATACGAAATTGCAGTAACTGTTTTGTGAAGAAGTACTATACAATAGCTAAAAAGTGAGAAATAGGATTGTACTCTCGCATTTCACTTTCCTACATGCGCTGCATTCCGTTTATTGCAAGATGTAAATGAACTAGCCATACCATGTTGCTTGTGATCCTGAGAATGTATCGTGTTTTCCTTTATTAACCAGCACAAAGATAACGTCAATTTATTTCAGATACACCAAGCTAAAAGGAAGCTGTCTAACGGTGTAACGTTATGGCCGAATACGTTGAAGACGTATCATCCCATTTTTCAAGTTTGATTTTTCGTTTGTGCTACCCGCCAGATTGGTTAGGCTGCACAAAAAACGAGTAGCGGGTAAATTTTGGATTCAAAGGAAAAGGGGAAACTGTGCTCCCAGGCCCCCGGATTTAAAAAATACATAAAATGTCATTTACTTTTTCTCTTTGAACACATTAGACTATAGTAGACAACCAGTTATTTTCAACTTAACTATTATGCTTGTAGTATTTGATTTAGTAATTCAACAAATAACACTTCAGTCTACAGTGTACAAATTTTCTTTTACAAATCTTTACTCTTTGCTAAGTCTCTCTCTCTCTCTCTCTCTCTTACTTGGATACAACCTGAAACACATACTGCTTCCGTTTCTAGTTTCCGTAGCTAATTTATTGTACTCATCCATTAACTTGACGCCTGTTGCAGCCAGTTCATATACAACTTTCAGTTTATTGACCAGGTGTAGATCGTTGAGGAAATCTTCATTTTCATGTCACTGCGAGGGTTCTGTCTTAAGAAACTCGCCACTCATGTCAGAACTGATGAAAACATTCCTGTTTTATTAAAAGTAAATTGTTCTATCCCATTACTGAGTATTTCTGGGATTTGATTCATTCTTGCTTGAACCCTTTTTGAAATTTTCGTTTACTGTTTCAGCCTCGTGATTCAATGTGTTGGCCATTTTCATTTTAGAATCAGAAGACAAATTAGGATCAAAGAATGTAAAAGAAGCAGTTTCAGGGGGCAAGAACTTCAAATGCAAGTGAAATCCATGTACGATGCTTTAGCTGTAGACGAGCTCGACATACACACTGATCAGCAGAATACAAATACGAGAAATTGTTTTCTCTTATCGTTCTGCTAATTAAAATTCCTCACGGAACACATGCATTTTCAAACATTTTATTGCTTTCACCATCCACTTTGCGTGATGGATGCGTCCTGGAGCAGAGAAATATTTTCCACGATATAGTGCTTCAACAGGAAAGATTGCAGTTTACCCAAAAAATACCGAATAATCCTCTGCAGGTTGATGTTCTCTCAAAATATCTTGAACAAAATTTCGTACTCGAGACATGTCGACTAGATCCGAATTTTCGTTGACTTTTCTGTGCTTAAATCCACTTTTGATTTCATTAACAACGATTTTAGACCAAGTTATTTGATTTTTTTTTTAGGAATGTTGAAGATTCTCAACTAACATTTTCCTCAGGAACACTTTTATGAGCGTTCATACATGTGTGATGCCTGATAGATAAAACACAAGAAGCCTGATAGGTAAACACAAGAGGTCTTTCTCTGAAAGATTTCTAATCAAAATACATGCACCATTAACGTTTACCATATACCGTTGCCAAAAACGATTTAACAAAGAAATGAAGCCCCAATTTAAGGAGAGTTTCAGCTGTCAGGATGTGAACTGCCTCCCTTTCTCTAATACTACGTTTCTCAGAGACAGCTGCAAGCGCGGAAGTCATTACTACTTGACGACCTCTCATTTTTTTCATTTGTGGCTATGGAACTTTTGAGACAATATTATTATTCGATGTCTCTGCAACTTCCTGGACCCTAAGTAACTCTGATTCAACACTGCTTGAACTTCACCTCACCAATTCGGCAAGCTGCTCTGAGAAAAAATGGTAAGAAAGATCTGAAAGATAGCAAGTTAAATGACCGAAACATGAGTGAAATCATCAGCATTGAATGAGTAGTGGATTTTTCTTTTATTTTATTTTAAAATGTACTTCTGTTATCGATTTATCAACAAATGACAAACCGAATTCTTGAATTTCATCTTCATTTCGCTCTAGCTTCTTCTCTGGTACCTCTGCTCGCTCAGATGTTTTTCTCTTTTTCCCAAACAGCTGTTGATCAATTCAATGCCTGGACCTTGACCGACCTTTCAACCGTTGACTGATGCAAAACTGCTAATTTTCTTCTAAAGTTCTAGTTATTTCAAGGGAGTAATACCATAGTAAATAAATTTTATTGCTGAAATGAACTGAAGATGAAGACATTGTCACTACTACGACTATTTTCTTCTCTTGAAAAGTGCAAGACTACTGGGGTGATGCGGGTTGAGCTGTAATAGGAAACAGCTTGCCTCGCCCTGCCATGTTTGTACCTGTCTTGGGGCCACTGACCAGTTGCGTTAAAAAGACAGTGCGACCTGTGATGCGAGAACGCTTTCAGGTAAGGAGTCAGAAATAAACAAGACGCTGGCATTGTGTAATAACGGAAATTTGTCACATGGAAGTGATGTTTTGCGAAGTTGATGATTTTATCTTCATGAGTGTGTCTATTTTTAAGACCATGGGACGCCGTTTCTCTTTATCCTACTGAGCCTAATTCCATACAGCTCATTTTTCATGGAATGGAACCCAACTAGGGACAGACATTATTAAGAAAAACTTTACAAGTGTCAAATAGGAGACATTCGAACTTAGTACTTATATTAATTCAGCTAGCATGAAGCAGAAATGGGTCACGACCTTGTCTGAGGAATCATCCCATCCAGGGATGGACTCTGTGAAGCCTAAATCAGAATTGTGTAATGGAAATTTGCACCCTACTCCTTCTCAGTCCTTAATGTCTTAACCACTGTGACACGCCACACGATAGCTACATGAAGAGTCTATTCGTGTTGTGTATGTAAGAACTTCTTATGATTATGTTTTTCCAGCATGTCACTAGACGGTATTTTGCCGCTTTCGTGATTACAGCTCAAATTTTATGCCAAATGGTTCAACAAGACGTAACGTCGAGATGTTATACAGAAGGACTAAATCGTCATACATGCTGCAAACACGTAAAATGTCTTCTAACTACTTCATATTGCTTTCGGCATTCTTGTTGCTGCATTTCTGTCACAGTATTTCAGATTGTTCTCAGCTCTCTGAAATGATGGATAGTAGTAGTGGCAGAAGTCGTAAACTGGAAGTCTCGTGTGAAGATGTTATTTATAATCGTCTCTTGAATAACACCAATTGGACTGGCATACTGGATAAACAATAACCTCTTATTGTTCAAAAATGGTTCAAATGGCTCTGATCGCTACGGGACTTAACATCTGAGGTCATCAGTCCCCTAGACTTAGAACTACTTAAACCTAACCAACCTAAGGACATCACACACATCCATGCCCGAGGCAGGATTCGAACCTGCGACCGTAGCAATCTAGCGGACTCTTATTGTGGGTGCGTTACCTGTGGTTTCCCCTAAATCATTTACGGCATATCCCACAATGCAATGTCTCCCATGACCTTATAAGTGACTGGATGCTAAACCCCAATTCCTTTCTTTTTCTCATCGAATAACATCCTTTAGCTTCAGTCTGTTACCCTCTCCTGGACCGCACTAAATAATTTCCCCCAATAACAGCATCAGCGTTAAATCTGCTATAAACGGTGGCACAGAAAGAAACTCAACTGTAGATAAATTGTAAATGAGTAGTTCCTTCAGAGTAACATCATTTAGCGATGCTTTGCACTATGCTGGAGCCATTCCGGAAATCTCATTTATCATCGTTGGAAGCGAAAACAAGACATTGTACACACGCAAAGTCCCCACTTGAGGTCACATGCGCGAGCGGAACGGTATAGTTTTCGCATATGATGTGGCGTAAGTTCCATAGTCCCGTGACAGCGTTCCTCTTTAAAGCGCGCCAAATGGTCGTAAAGTGCGGCAGTGCGTTATTGAACCGCCCTCAGCTGCAGTTAAGCATGGATCAACAGGTAATGCAGGCGGCCGTTGGAATTTACTCTATTCCAACTCTTCAGACTCCAAGCAATCTGTCTATTGTTGGATAAAACCATAATGGGGTAAAACCATAATGTACATACAAATTTTGTTACATTGTGGAGTCAGGTTGACAGAGATACAGATCCAGATATCACTAATCAAATCCATCGGTGACGCATAAGAAGAATTAATTATTATCTACGCTCTAGGGCTTCAATTTACGACGTCTGCCTGTGTTACTGTAGACACCATCGTTTCAACCAGTTAGGCAGCCGTTGAAAATTTTGTCGGCGACCAATTTGCGTAGTGCCTTTGTCTCCTGTATTAAACATAAAAGCTCTTAATCACTATATAGAGTTGTGTGTGTGCGTGCGTGTGTGTGTGTGTGTGTGTGTGTGTGTGTGTGTGTGTGTGTGTGTGTTTCGAGTTTACGGGGGCTCAACGGTGAGATTATCAGCTCTCTGTTGAGTTCTGTTACTGCGTTAATCATGTATCACGATGTAATACAGCAGCAATAGTCAGTTTTCCATAGAATGTAATCTTTCATTAGGACAGTCTAGCCTGTCTTCAGGACGCAGTGATATGAATATAGACGTGAACCGCCACCCTTATAGTCACCTGAAAATATTCAATGCCGAAGGTAACCGTTTATAGCACAGAAGTGGACGAAATTAAATGAATTAATGTCTGTTATTTATTTTGTAATGATGCCTACAAGTTATAAAATTGTATTTTCATAATTTTGTTGTTCACGGAATGTGTCCAAAAATAAAATTGTGCAACGATAAATAATATCCGACTAATGCTAACTGGTTGAAAGTTAAAACATGTTAAAAAATTTATGCGGGAGTAAAAGACATCCCAGTTGAATAGAGAGTTGAATAGAGAGACAGATATTGATAAACAGGTATAAATAGATCGATTTATCGACAGATATACTTTTCGTTCCATATATATACAGGGTGGTCCATTGATCGTGACCGGGCCAAATATCTCACAAAATAAGCAACAAACGAAAAAACTACGAAGAACGAAACTTGTCTAGCTTGAAGGGGGAAACCAGATGGCGCTGCCATAGGTCAAACGGATATCAACTGCATTTTTCTAAATAGGAACCCCCATGTTTTATTACATATTCGTGTAGTACATAAAGAAATATGAATGTTTTAGTTGGACCACTTTTTTCTCTTTGTGATAGATGGCGCTGTAGTAGTCATAAACATATGGCTCACAATTTTAGACGAACAAGTGGTAACAGGTAGGTTTTTTAAATTAAAATACAGAACGTAGGTACGTTTGAATATTTTATTTCGGCTGTTCCAATGTGATTCATGTACCTTTGTGAACTTATCATTTCTGAGAATGCATGCTGTTACAGCGTGATTACCTGCAAATACCACATTAATGCAATAAATGCTCAAAATGATGTCCTTCAACCTCAATGCATTTGGCAATACGTGTAACGAGATTCCTCTCAACAGCGAGTAGTTCGCCTTCCGTAATGTTCGCACATGCGTTGACAATGCACTGACGCATGTTGTCAGGCGTTGTCGGTGGATCACGGTAGCAAATATACTTCAACTTTCCCCACAGAAAGAAATCCGGGGACGTCAGATACGGTGAACGTGCGGGCCATGGTATAGTCCTTCGATGACCAATACACCTGTCATGAAATATGCTATTCAGTACCGCTTCAACCGCACGCGAGCTATGATCCGGACATCCATCATGTTGGAAGTAGATCGCCATCCTGTCATGCAGTGATACAAGTTGTAGTAACATCGGTAGAACATTACGTAGGAAATCAGCATACATTGCACCATTTAGATTGCCATCGATAAAATGGGGGCCAATTATCCTTCCTCCCATAATGCCGCAACACACATTAACCCGCCAAGGTCGCTGATGTTCCACTTGTCGCAGCCATCGAGGATTTTCCGTTTCCCAATAGTGCATGTTATGCCGGTTTACGTTACCGCTGTTGGTGAATGACGCTTCGTCGCTAAATAGATCGCGTGCAAAAAATCTGTCATCGTCCGCCGGCCGAAGTGGCCGTGCGGTTAAAGGCGCTGCAGTCTGGAACCGCAAGACCGCTACGGTCGCAGGTTCGAATCCTGCCTCGGGCATGGATGTTTGTGATGTCCTTAGGTTAGTTAGGTTTAACTAGTTCTAAGTTCTAGGGGACTAATGACCTCAGCAGTTGAGTCCCATAGTGCTCAGAGCCATTTGAACCATTTTGTCATCGTCCCGTAATTTCTCTTGTGCCCAGTGGCAGAATTGTAAACGACGTTCAAAGTCGTCGCCATGCAATTCCTGGTGCATAGAAATATGGTACGGCTGCAATCGACGTTGATTTACCATCCTCAACACCGACGTTTCTGAGATTCCCGATTGTCGCGCAATTTGTCTGCTACTGATGTGCGGATTAGCCGCGACAGCAGCTAAAACACCTACTTGGGCATCATCATTAGTTGCAGGTCGTGGCTGACGTTTCACATGTGGCTGAACACTTCCTGTTTCCTTAAATAACGTAACTATCCGGCGAACGGTCCGGACACTTGGATGATGTCGCCCAGGATACCGAGCAGCATACATAGCACACGGCCGTTGGGCAGTTTGATCACAATAGCCATACCTCAACACGATATGGACCTTTTCCACAATTGGTAAACGGTCTATTTTAACACGGGTAATGTATCACGAAGCAAATACCGTCCGCACTGGCGGAATGTTACGTGATACCACGTACTTATACGTTTGTGACTATCACAGCGCCATCTATTACAAAGCGAAAAAAGTGGCCCAACTAAAACATTAATATTTCTTTACATACTACACCAATATGTAATAAAAAATGGGGGTTCCTATTTAGAAAACCGCAGTTGATATCCGTTTGACTTATGGCAGCGTCACCTAGCGGGCCAACCATAGCGCCATCTGGTTTCCCCCTTCAAGCTAGACGAGTTTCGTTCTTTGTAGTTTTTTCGTTTGATGCTGATTTCGTGAGATAATTGGCCCGGTCACTATCAATGGACCACCCTGTATAGTGAGAAGATCGTCAAAGATACGCTACTGTTCCTACCACACATACTAAGTTAAATCGTCCTCATGTATGTGGAATGCGTAAAATATGTGAATCACATTTTCATTTACAAATTAATACAAAATCACAATATTGCAGTGCCTGTGTTTTTTTGATTAGATGCATGCATGCACAAAGGAATAGGCACTGCGGCGCCTGCAGCCGTTATGAAATACATTACATGAATTCACAATTACGAATAAGGAAAACCATCAGCTGTTGAATGTAATGATGACAGTGAAAATTTGTGCTGGGCCGGGACTCGAACCCGGATTTCCGGCTAATCGCGAGCGGTCACGTTACCATGTGGCTATCCGTGAAAGAGTCACGGCCGGACTCATGTTTGATTGCATACGGAAGTTTGGGTCTGGCGGTGAGTCGTGCACGGATAGCCACATGGTCACGTGACCGCTCGCGATAAGCCGGAAATCCGGGTTCGAGTCCCGGCCCGGCACAAATTTTCTTTGTCATCATTCCGTTCTACAGCTGATGGTTGCTCTGATTTCCAGTTGTGAATTCATGTGATGTATAATCCAAAACTTGTGGCAAATACGAAAATGTAAGTACAATAAAATGAATACAATTGCAGTAACCCTTTTGTAGCCAGGTGTCATCAAAAAGAAAACAGTCCACTACACTGACTTACACAATTGAATTATTGCACAGACAATGTGCTGAAGCCATATTGTATAGAACTCATACGTTATTTGACAGTATTAGTAACATATACATGAAACGGTTACAAAGACATTTGCGGGTGCAGTGTAAGGAGTTGGCAGCCAATAAATCGCAGAGGCTCCTCTTAAACTGTACTTGATTGCTATGTCAGTTGTTTATGGCTACTGTAGAGTTGTTGAAAATATGAATTACAGAATGACAGGCACTTCTGCATCAAATTAAGCTACTTTAAAACTCTACGTTTATTATTTTTATTTCTAGTGTTAAGTCATGAAGTGGGCAGTTGGTTTGGACCTGTGGCTTTGAATAAGAGAGATATTATTCATGGCCAATTTTATTAAGGAATAAATATCCTGGAGAGCAGATAGTACTGCCATTTACAAGGACAGACCTCTCCTGGACGTTCGCAAATTCACACCACAAATGAATCGTCTTACACCCTTTTTTACTGAGAAAACTACAGTTTGGCTCAATGACTTACCCAATACATTATGCCACGAATGTAGGTGAATTATACAAGTGTTTCAGCGGTTCTTTCATGCATAACTGAATTTTTTGTCAAGTTGCAATCCCAAAAATTTAATATTGTGGAACTATTCCACCTGCTTAAATAAAAGGAAAGAATGTCGATTTATGCGGCATTTAAAGATGCAAATAATTCGAAAGTTTCATATCCACATTGTGTGGTGTCACCGCCAGACACCACACTTGCTAGGTGGCAGCCTTTAAATCGGCCGCGCTCCGACAGTATACGTCGGACCCGCGTGTCGCTACTATCAGTGGTTGCAGATCAAGCGCCGCCACACGGCAGGTCTAGAGAGACTTCCTAGCACTCGCCCCAGTTATACAACCGGCTTTGCTAGCGATGGTTTACTGACAAAATAAGCTCTCATTTGCCGAGAGGATAGTTTAGCATAGCCTTCAGCTACGTCATTTGCTACGACCTAGTAAGGCGCCATATTCAGTTACCATTGATATTGTGGATCATGTACCGTCAAGAGCGATGTTCATCATTAATGGATTAAAGTTAAGTATCAAACTAATTACGTCCGCTTTCTGAATTCTCATTCCTCGTCATGTTCCAGATCTCACGTCAGTATAGTTCTTTCCCCCTCACGCCAGCCTTCGTGAGCTACAAAGCGTGCATTTCGGCCTCCTCTCATAACACGGTGTTGGCTCTGCTGCCAACCACAACATTGGTGACGAGGCAAAACCGCGTTCTTATCGATATTGCCATGATTTACATGTGTAATGGGTTCGCCACAATCTCCAGATGTACTGTCCGAATTTTATTGCTTACAGAATCAGCAGACGCAGGCCTTACTGGATGCCCTTGGACAGCTTGACCAGGGTCAACGTGCGATGCAAAACGATGCGGCAGCAGCTGCTCCACCGCTAACGCAGCCACAACACGCAGTTGCACCAACTTTTCGACCTTTTGATGTTGCACTGGAAAGCTGGACGGAGTGGTCACGCCAATTTGGATTCCATCTCGCCGCCTACAGAATTCAAGGTAACGAGTGGCAGCCTTTCTTGTTATCATCAGTCGGGGTGAACACGTACCATGTGATAGTCAAATTATTTCCCCAACGCGACGTAGCAACTCTGTCCTACGCAGAAATTTTGCCTGCATTAGATGCATATTTCAAACAATCAGTCAATGTAGTTGCAACACGGTATACCTTCTTTTGTACAAAACGTATGGCAGGTCAGACTAATCGGTAGTGGGTTGCAACCTCGCAAGGCCTTACTAGGGATTGTGCTTTTGAGTGTCAATGTGGACTCCCTTAGTGCAATTGCACAGAACATTTCTGATGTTCGTATAAGGGAACAGATTTTGAAATTAGTCAATCCCTCCCTTCAACAAGTGATGGACATATTGGATCAGCAGGACACACTTGACTTTGCTCAGGAATCATTTGAAACTTCACCAGCCGTGTGTCAGGTTAACCGGCCCGCCGGGCGAGCTGCACGGAGCACTAAACAGCCCTTGCGCACAGCCGCGCCGCTGCCGCCTGGCTCTCAGCCACGTATGCCACGCCGCCAAGCAAATGCAGTGCTCAAATCCTGCCCATGGTGCGCTAATAGACATTCGCGTGAGAATTGCCCGTCACGCCAAGTTATTTGCTTTTACTGTAATAAAAAAGGACATGTTCAGAGTGTTTGCCAGAAAAAGCTCAGATCGGAAGCTCAAAACCATTCCAGGCCCTTTGCTTTGCGTCGGAATCGGAATCGAACCAAGGATACTCAGGCTCGCGAAACTTCGCCCATGGAAATTCATGTAGTTCATTCCACTCCGCCCAGTGCCACTTTCTCTAACAGTGACTATTCGTCTCACAAATAGTGTGCGTCGACATCGCCGGAACTCCTGTCGAGTCGCAAGTCATTTTGTACCAGTGTCAGTTCACGTTGCACGAGACAGTCGCTCTTGTCGTCAGCAGGATAATAAACTTTTTGTGGACTTGGACATTAACTGCAAAGTGATACCATTCCAGCTCGATACCGGGGTTGCAGTTTCACTGATCAATCAAGACACTTACAAACTGCTGGGCACACCTCCATTGTGTGCCGCAAATGTTAAGTTAAATAGTTATTCAGGTCAAGTTATCCCTGTGTTAGGACAGTGCAGCCTTCTTGCAACATACAAAGGACAAACAAAACTTGTGTCATTTTATGTCCTCCGTTCTTCTTCTGCAGTGAACTTGTTTGGTTTCGATTTATTGCAGTTGTTTAACTTGTCTATAGTAAATCAGGTCCTATCAGTGAACCAGTCTGTGCCTTCTGACAGTGTTTCTCGTCTATGTGAGGAAATTGCAGACAATTTTGCACCGGGCCTTGGTTGCGCTCAGAACTATAAAGCACATTTGGAACTGAAAGTACACGCGCAACCGAAATTTTTCGGAGCGCGCAATGTTCCCCACGTATTGCGTCATGAGGTCGCAAAAACATTACACAATTTGGAATCACAAGGTGTAATTGAATGTGTGCAGGCTTCTCTCTGGGCATCACCCTTAGTAATTTTGCCAAAACCTTTGGGAAAATTGAGACTTCGTGTGGACTTCAAGGCAACAGTGAATCCACAACTAGTAATTGCAACTTTTCCTTTAACTCGCCCAGAAAATCTTTTTGACAAACTGTGCCCGGGTAAATATTTTTCGAAGTTTGACCTCGCAGATGGGTACTTGCAAATACCGGTGGACGAAGAATCCCAGCGCGTTTTGGTGGTTAACACGCATCTTGGGTTGTATCAATTCAAACGACTGCCATTTCGATGTGCATCCGCCCCTGCATTATTTCAGCAATATCTACAAACTGTTTGTGCGTCGGTCCCTACTGCAGCAAACTATCTGGACGATATTGTGATCTCCGGAAAGACAGAAGAAGAACATTTAGCCAATCTCAGAACATTATTTCAGGTCTTGCGACAAAATGGTCTTCGCTTGCGGAAGGACAAATGTGTGTTTTGTTCTCGTGATTTGCCATACCTGGAACATGTACTCAATGCCCAAGGCATACATCCCAGTCCCACGCACCTTCGTGCCATACAAGACTTGCCTTCGCCGCAGAATTTGTAGCAGCTACAGAGTGTAATGGGAAAAATAAATTACTATAACAGATATGTGCCACGTGCCTCTTCCATTTCAGCTCCGCTTCATCGCTTGCGCCATAAAGGTGTTCCACTCGTGTGGACGACGGAATGTGAACGCGCCTTTCACCATTTGAAATCGGCGTTGCTTTCCAATACTTGCCTTACACCATTCGATCCCCAGAAGCCCCATTTGTTGATGGTGGATGCATCGGATTTCAGGATCGGTGCTGTGCATGCGCACAAAGATGGATCGCACGATCGCCCTATTGCCTTTATCGTCCAAATTGCTCTCGTCTTCGCAAAGAAATTATTCACATATCGAGAAGAAGCACTGGCTCTCGTATTTGGTGTTACAAAGTTTCATGATTCCTTGTATGGTCGTCACTTTACCATAATCACAGACCACAAACATTTCACATCGCTTTTTCATCCGACCAAGCCTGTACCTCCACGTACAGCGCAGAAATTCATTCGCTGGTCTATTTTCCTCTCGCAGTACCGCTACGATATCTTGTATCGGTCCACTGCTAAGCACGGAAACACCGATGCGTTGTCCCGCTTGCCTGTTGCTGAGGATAGAGCATTCGATTGCTGTGAACTTGCTTGCATGTTCATTGATGCGGAAACCGATGATGCGGTCGAATCGTTTCCGATTGATTTTCGTTGTGTAGCTACAGCCACAGCTGCCGACCCTGTCCTTGCTACCGTTCTGCGTTTTGTTGCTACGCAATGGCCCTTGTCAAAGTCACGGATCGGGGATCCGTTAGTTCGCCGATTTTTTGCTCACCAGGAAAGACTTTTTGTACGACATGGTGTTTTGCTGTTGCGTTCAGATAATGATCAGTCCAGGGTCGTGGTACCACGCTCGTTACAGTCCTCTGTCTTACAGCTTCTCCACCAAGGACATTGGGGTATAGAGAGAACGAAACAACTTGCTCGTCAGCACTGTACTTGGTTCGGAATCGATGCCGCGATTACGAATATGTGCTCTTCTTGCATGGTGTGTGCCGAACAACAATCAGCACCACCGCGGAAATTCTTTGCATGGCCAAAAGCCACTTCCCCTTGGCAACGCTTACACATAGATTTTGCTGGTCCATTCTGGAATGCTCGATGGTTGGTTGTGGTAGATTCATTCAGTAATTTTCCTTTTGATGTCCGCATGCCTTCCACGACGTCATCTGCCACCATCCAAGCGTTATCCGCTATATTTTGCATTGAAGGTCTTCCACAAACAATTGTTTCCGACAATGGCCCACAATTCATGTCCGCAGAATTTCAGTCATTCTGCAAGGCCAATGGTATTCAACATCTCACGTCCGCGCCGTTTTCGCCACAGTCAAACGGTGCCGCTGAACGATTGGTCAGGACTTTCAAGTCACAGATGTTGAAGTTGAAAGAGTTGTATTCTTGGGCCGGCTGCGGTGGTCTAGCGGTTTTAGGCGCTCAGTCTGGAACCGCGCGACTGCTACGGTTGCAGGTTCGAATCCTGCCTCGGGCATGGATGTGTGGGATGTCATTAGGTTAGTTAGGTTAAATTAGTTCTCAGTTCTAGGGGACTGATGACCACAGATGTTAAGTCCCATAGTGCTCAGAGCCATTTGAACCATTTTTTTGCATTCTCGGGAGGACGCGTTATTGCTCTTTTTTTCCCCGTATCGCTCTCAGCCCCGAGATGGTCGCTCGCCGGTTGAGTTGCTCCACGGTCGTCATCATCGAACCTTGATGTCTTTGCTACATCCGCCGCATCCGGTTCCTGTGCAGTGGCAGACACCTGCTTTTGCTCCAGGCAACGTTGTCTACTATCGCCAGTATCGAGGTTTACGGCGTTGGCTCGAAAGGCGCATTCTTCGCTGCCTCGGCCGCGCTATGTATCTGGTTTCGGGGCCTCTGGTGAGCTGCGTCGGCATCTCAATCAGCTGCGCCTCTGTCGTCGCACGGGATCTGCCGCTCCCCGTCTGCTTTCAGCGACGGTGCCGTCCGGTCAGCGCCCTGGGGACCCATCTACTGGCTCGCCTCAGCCCCAAGTGTTACCGACGCTGCCTTCCATTTTGCCCCATGGCGACTCGCCGCCACCGCCGCCTCTTCTCTATTCGCTGCAGCCGCCGGGCGCCTCCCTGCGTCCCGGGACCAGTTGTCCTCCGAGGTGGAATTCTTGCCCGCTCCGGACCATGTGTCGTCTTCGCCCGTCGGGTGCCCCGGCCCGATGGTGGTCGGCCCTTCGGCCCCTCCTGCCTCTCTACGGGCGCATACACCGCATGTTGGCGTGCACCCTGGAGCAGGTTTTCAGGCGTTTCCCAGCTCCCCGCGGTCCGAATGGCAGGGTGCGGGGGGCACAGCCTCGCCTGTTGTTAGGCTCCCCACCTCGTCGCATACGTCAACATGGGGTCCTCCCCACGGCGGGCGGAAGCCTTATGTAACCACCGTACGCCGATTTGCGGGGGAGGAATGTGGTCTCACCGCCAGACACCACACTTGCTAGGTGGTAGCCTTTAAATCGGCCGCGGTCCGTTAGTATACGTCGGACCCGCGTGTCGCCACTATCAGTGATTGCAGACTGAGCACCGCCACACGGCAGGTCTAGAGAGACTTCCTAGCACTCGCCCCAGTTGTACAACCGACTTTGCTAGCGATGGTTCACTGACAAAGTACGCTCTCATTTGCCGAGACGATAGTTCAGCATAGCCTTCAGCTATGTCATTTGCTACGACCTAGCAAGGCGCCATATTCAGTTACCATTGATATTGCGAATCATGTACCGTCAAGAGCGACGTTCATCATTAATGGATTAAAGTCGAGTATACCACCAGCTACGTCCGTTTTTCTAAATTCTAATTGCCTTGTCCTGTTCCAGACCTCACGCCAGCCTGCGTGAGCTAAAACGCGTGCATTTCGGCCTCCTCTAGTAACACTGTGTTGGCTCTCCTGCCTACCACAACACATTGTTTGCCTCATCATGAAAGCACGTTCCATCATCTACTTAGTTGCTGTTAAAAGAAGAAAAATTTAGTTATTAGGATCTTAAATAACTTCATAAATTTTCTCCCATCGCTGGATCTTTACACCAGTGCGTTGTGGATGGCTTCTGTCATTGTTCATTGACTTTTTGACCGTGAAATTTCGATACATTCCCACACCGCGAATGTGTACAATGAGAAAGAAAACTACATTGTTGGACTTGGTCTCTACAAAGACAATTTCTTTCTTTGATGTGAAATGTTCAACAAAAGAGGCAACATGAAGCTCAAATAGTTTCACCATGAACAATGACCATGGCCATCCGATTGGGAATGGCCTTCCTGTGAAATAGTAACTTGCAGTTTTCATTAGCTGAGGCTACATAAATTTTGTGTTTCAGATATTTCTACTACCTAAAACACCTCTACAATATTAATTAAGTAATTATTCAAAACATACTTTTACGTGAGTGACAGTTACAGTATATTACCAACCAAGATGAAGATAGAGAATCAAGTGATACATATGATACGCATCTTGTCACAAAAAGCACAATAGAATTTGCTTGTTTTAAAGTGCAGAAGTAAAGATATACAAGCAGCATCTCAGAATGCATAAACTAGCCTCTCCATACAATTTCTTGATACTGCATAATTAAGTAGTGCGTTATGAGTTTTATATATATATATATATATATATATATATATATATATATATATATATATATATTATGTTTTTTATTCATTTTTTTTTAATAAAGGAAAAAGTAATGTTTATATTGCCACCTTGAATGCTAGAAGCTATGTGCAGAAAGAAAGCACACACACTTCGAGCACTCAATTACAAAACTGGTTCACTTGTTTGGAGCTATAATCCTATGTTTTGCTTATTTGGCAATTACAGTTTGGATACATTAGCGTCTAATGGGATTCAGAATTGATTTCTTGGCACGAATTCATTATGTTTGTCTTGCTTCCCCATTCTGGCTTGGTCCACGGAAAACTGCGCCTAAAACCGGGACGAGGCCTTCAAATCCCATTCTCTTATCTTCACTTTCAAATTTTCTACTCCCAAATGAGAAATGGAATGCGACTGTACAATTACAAATACGTGGTGTATCTAAAAAGTTCGGTGAATGGTGTCACATTTGCACGGAAATTTGGCGCATGGGTTCGTGTATGCGTATGAGTCTTCAGAGACTTGAGGAGAATCTGTACACGGTATGCACTGCATGTGAGTGGCTGTGTAAACAGACTGCGACCACTTGTTCATAATCAATGTGAGGAGAAGTGTCACAGCGCAATGAGTAGCGTGTAAACATCAAGTTTTGCTACAAATTTGGGAAGACTGCCATGCAGACACATGGAATATTCGTGCAGGTGTACGGGAGGGAAGCCGTCAGCAGAAAATGTGTTTATGATTGGTTTAAATGCTTCCGTGGAGGGAAGGAAGCACCGGATCAAATGGTTAAAATGGCTCTAAGGACTATGGGACTTAACATCTGGGGCCATCAGTCCCCTAGACTTATAACTACTTAAACCTAGCTAACCTAAGCACATCACATACATCCATGCCCGAGGCAGGATTCGAACCTGCGACCAGAGTAGCAGCGTGGTTCCGGAGTGAAGCGCCTAGAACCATTAGGCCACAGCGGCCGGCGGAGACAACTGAGGATAAGCCACGTTCAGGTAGGCCATTGACAAGCAGAACTCCAGAAAAGATCGAGAAGTGTGACAAATGGTGGCACAAGATCCACGAGAGACTCTCAGATTGATTGCGGAGAAATTGGGCATTAGCGAGGATACGGTGCACACCATCGTCCGCGATGATTTGGGTAAGCGGACGATCTGCTCCCGGTTTGTGCCTCTCAGGCTCACAGACGAGTAGAAATCAAAATGGATGGAAGCTTCTGGTGATTTCAATTCCATGTGTGACCAGGATCCATTGCTTGTGAACACCATCGTCACTGGAGATGAGACCTTGTGCTACCAGTTCGACCTGGAATCAAAACGGAAATCGACGTCATGGTGTTCACAGTCTTCCCCGCTACAAAAAAACAGAAAAAAAAGACCGTCTGCAAAAATGCAAGGTGAAAACACAGTTGATCGTCTTCTTCGACAACAACGGCATCATCCACAAGGAATTTGTTCTTTCAGGTCAAACCATTAATGCTGCATTTTACCAGTCCGTTTTGAACCGATTGCTATAGCGTAGCCGGACGAGGTGGACGAGCGGCTCTAGGCGCTACAGTCTGGAACCGCGCGACCACTACGGTAGCAGGTTCGAATCCTGCCTCTGGCATGGATGTGTGTGATGTCCTTAGGTTAGTTAGGTTTAACTAATTCTAAGTTCTAGGGGACTGATGACCTCAGCAGTTAAGTCCCATAGTGCTCAGAGCCATTTGAACCATTTGCTACAGCGTATCCGGCGGGTTCGGCCAGAGTTGCAGAGGACTCGAGAATGGATGATGCTCCGTGACAATGCCGTTGTACACTGCGTGATCCGTGTGCGCCAATTCCTGGCGCAGAATATGGCAACTGTTCTTAAACACACGGCCATGAGAGGTAAACATTGTGCGGGCGTGAATGCCGTCAAAGATTGGCTTTTGGTGATAGTTTCCAGAAGCTGTACGAACGTTGTCGAAAGTGTGTTGTAGCTGGTGGCAACTATTTTAAATGGCAATAAAGACATTTGTTTGTATCTTTTGTTTTGTTTGTTGTCTGACAACATTCACTGAACTTTTTAGGTACACCACGTATATCTTTAATTATAAGCCTGTTTTAAATGTCCTCCGTTGTATTTGAAGTATTGTGATTTAAAACCTTGTAAAGAGTTTCTCCCTTTCGCTATGTGTACAAAGTGAACAGTATTGTCACTTTTTCATCGACGGCAGCGGATGCATTTTATGTGGTGCGGAGAGGTTTGAAGGACAGGCTACGAGGTAGGACGGTGATCGGTGAACCGTGACCCATGGCGTATTCAGAAGGAACAGCGACGGACAAGTGGGCGAGACAGTCGACGTTCGTGGACATCAGGTCGTAATTGTTACTCTGCTCCGTAAGTAGTTATGCAGCTCATCAAGTGTGATGTTAACATGAAACAGTAACATGAAGCAGTAACAGTGTTGGAAATTCTGTTCTCAATTGTGGTGAAAGAAACTTTTGTTAACACAGTTCTATAACAAAAGATTTTTTATTTACAGAACATTTATGCGATCTGTGTACTGGGGACTTTCAGTTATTACTAGTTTTTGGTTGGTAAGCTTGCATACTGGCAATGACCCTTTGCATTATTTCTATACTAGCGGAGAAACCTGGAGTTTATCGGATATTTATTTATAGCCCTGCGTTCACGTCAATACCACGCAGCATGTGGCCTTGTACTTAACGTTTATGACACCATTACTTCTAAAGTAATAAATTTAAACGTCTGCATGATCGGCAGTTTTTTCACGCAGCTCACTGTTTATGACATCATATCTCCTGAATAATGTGTCGTACAATGATACAATATTGTAGGTACATTCCGCAGCAGATGTGGATATTGTGTGCGAAATTTACTGCGAATAGAGTTAGTAACAAAGCAGTAATAAATGTAAATGTCAAGCATGGTGCGGCAGTTTTTCGTGCATCTCATTGTTTATGACGTCGTATCTCCTGAACTATATCTCGTAGATGATATAATTTTGCACGTACACTGAGTGGTGTATGTGCATACTGTCTGTAAAATGCGTCACAAATACAGTTAGTAGCAAAGAAGTAATAAATTATAATGTCGTGCCTCATGCGGTACTTTCACTGCATAAATAGCTGAAAAGTAGTAAGCGATAAACATTTTTCCTTTCATGATTCTGCAGGGGTTATCGGCAAGAAATAAATTCTTAAAGGTTTGAAATTATGTGTAAAGTCTGTTGGAAGCGCTAAGAGCCCTCATTCTCAAACACAGTATCAGTGGAGTTTGGGAATTCACTCGCCACTGGCTACGCTTTTTTTTCAACCCTGCCCACATCCTTTGGATAGTCAGGTGGTTCTTACCCGCACAGCGATCATTGCCTGACTGTGAGGTTTATGTGTACCGAGTTTGGTTGAAATCGGTCCAGTGATTTAAGAAGGACGTGGAGCACACACGCACGCACGCACGCACGCGCACACACACACACACACACACACACACACACACACACATTTTTATAAAATGTATGGATTTAAACGTTCCTGTGGATTCATAATATATAATACATTTCGCTGACACAGTTCTATTTAGTTAAAGTGTCCTTCACAAGCACTAGTTAAGCGTTCCATGGGGCACAATTACAATTCGAGTTGTTTGAAATTTCTGTTGTCGGGCACACAAAGTTTTGTGAGTAAACAATCAGAAATATTGTACTGGTTATTGACGTGGGCCGCCATAACAGCCGTTGACTCATAACGACTACATTATTTTTTTTGACTCTAGTGTTCGATAGTGCTATGAAGAATTTTCACCAAGCTGTGATTGCTCATGGATTTACCTCACAACAATGTCACACTTCCAGCTCAGCAAAGGTAAATGAATCTCACTGTCGTCTCTCTTGTGTGTCGAAAGTCTTTTGTCGTTCATTTTGACACGTGTAAGTGTCCTATATCGCAAGCTTTAGTGAAGATTTCCACTTACGTAGCAGCACTTAGTTCATTTAAACATACAGTGTAGACATATATACATATGGAAACATGCTTTCACATTTTACCATTCAGTCATACATACGACAGCATTTATATCACTGTTAATCCCACGGATCGTAAATTTTTCTTTACAAGTGGTTTCGTCTATTTTATCTATACCTATTTTCATTTTACTTACATTTGTTCATCTGCAGGACTGTGTTGGATCATTTATGTGACACACTGACCTGACATTTACAGATAAACGTATTTTCTTCTTTTTCATTAGTTAACCAGACACACAGAAATTGAGGACATCATTTCTCACCTTCGGAAGAACGGATAAAAAGTGCGCTAGGTATTGGAAAGTTACACAGAAAGATAAGAAAACCGCCTAAGCGAAAAGAAACAAAATGCAGAAGAAACTGCCTGAACTAATTACAGATAGGCACACACTATACAACCCATGGGCCATACTAACACAGTACCGAGATATTTACTCATTTTAATACACTGATGAGGCGAAACAATGTGATTGCGAATAACTTATTTGTCTGCTTTTGAGACGAAATTCATCACTGATACTGCGTATCAGGGACCCGATTGTTTGTTGGTAGATTTGTGGAGGTACGTCGCATTAGATGTCTACGCACAGGACATGCAATTCGCGTAAATAACGGGCTGCTGATTTTTGTTCGATGTGATGGGGCCCGATAGTGCCCCAGAGGGGTTCCGTACGATTTACATCAGACGAATTTGGTCCCAAGGACATTTATGCTGCTTAAAGATGACATCGTCTTCAGGGAAGACATCAAGCATGAAGGTGGCTCGCAGCTGTCAGCGTGTCTTCGATTACTACCACAGGCCCCATGCAAGCGCAGAAGAATGTCTCCCATAGCATAATACTGCTCCCAGTAGCTTACGTCCGTGGCGCGCTGAACGTTTCGACCCGCCGTTCACCTCGAGGACAGATTTTGTGGAGGCGACCATCGACCTAGTGTAGCAAAAATGTGATTCACACGAAGAGCCAACACTTTTCCATTGATCGACGGTCCAATACCGATGATCCCGTGCCCATTTCAATCGTAACTGACGATGTAATTGGGTCAACTTATGAACACGTAGGGGTGGTCTGTTCCGAAGCTACATGTTCAACGATGTACGATAAACCGGTTACTCAGAAACATTCGCGCGTGCACCAGCATTATGCTCTTTCGGCAGAGATACCACAGATCATCATTACTTTACAGAGCAGACAAGACTCCCAACCCCACGTTGTGTGAAGAGTCGTGGACGTTCAACCATTTAGCACCTAGTGGAAGTTTCACTGTCCTACTTCTTTTCGTAGATGCTCACGACAGTAGCACGTGAACATTCGACCTGCTTTGCCGTTTTCGAGATACTCGTTCACAGGCTCTGCGCAATAATAATCTGCCCTTTGCCAAAGTCGATTATCTCAATGGATTTCCCCATTTTCAGCCCATATTTTCGCTAGGGTGATACTACGTCGGTATCTGCTGCGCTCACATAGTTTGCTACCGCGTCATCTGGTCGGAACGCCAACAGGCGACATCCGAAGTCGCGGTGGGCATTGGTCATGATGATTTGGCTTATCAGTGTAAGTAACTTTTTTATTCCGTGCATCTCATGTATGATAAAAATAGTTATCATACTATGTACAGACTGCTTGCATATATGCGTTAACAAAATGAGGTAAGACTTAGTTACATCTAAACCTAAAATGATATATTCTGCAGTCTTTCTGAGATTAATGCTCCCATGGACACAGAAATTCTGTTTATAACAGTTCCTTTCGACAGCTATTTAATATGCCACAATGTTGCATTATGCATTTCGTGTTACAGAAAAACAGCGTGTGAAATCTTATGGGACTTAACTGCTAAGGTCATCAGTCCCTTAGCTTACACACTACTTAACCTAAATTATCCTAAGGACAAACACACACACACCCATGCCCGAGGGAGGACTCGAACCTCCGCTGGGCCGTACAGACTATTACTGCAGCCCCCCAGACCACTCGGCTAATCCCGCGCGGCTGCGTATTTCATAAAAAAATGGTTCAAATGGCTCTGAGCACTATGGGACTTAACATCTATGGTCATCAGTCCCCTAGAACTTAGAACTACTTAAACCTAACTAACCTAAGGACAGCACACAACACCCAGCCATCACGAGGCAGAGAAAATCCCTGACCCCGCCGGGAATCGAACCCGGGAACCCGGGCGTGGAAAGCGAGAACGCTACCGCACGACCACGAGATGCGGGCTTGCGTATTTCATATTTTATTATTATTTTCATCACACATTGCTCTACATCTACTGGTCCACATCTTTCGAATCGTTATTAAAGTCCAGTCCTATTTTGCGTAGTCTGAATGGCAATTCAGTTCGGTAAAAATCGTTTCATTCGTCATTTAAACAACATTGGGGATTACATTAATCAAATCCCTACATAAAACAAAATAATTTTTTCTTTTGCGGCATTTTGGTGGAAAATTGTCCCTTTCAGTTGAGAAATTCATTCCAGTCTGACCTATTAATTTATGACTTATAAAACTGGGGTGTTTCTCTTAACAAACGTCAGGCAAATTCTCTGTGGTGTTTCGGCAGATATTTGCAATTCCGTTTTTTCCTACCTGGAGTCAACCCAAACATATGCTGCTCAACGCGTCTTTCATGTAACGTCCAGTGTGGATGGCAAGCGTTGGTTGGCTTTCCGTTACAAACTAAATGATTTTTTGGACAGTATTTTACTTACCTGTTCTATAGAGCGCTCCCAGAATAGTCTAGTGCGATATTCGTGTTGTATTAACAGGGACAGTAGAGCACGACGATTAACCAGCACTCGAGCAGCGACGTAACAACGCTGCAGTCAGTGTGGGCCAGGGAAGTGCCGTAGCTGTTGGGAGTGCTGGTTATCCGCCTTGTCCTACTGTCCCTGTGAATACATATCCATAACACTAGCCTAATCTGCGAGCGCTCTATGGAATGGGCACGTCAAACTCTGCTTTAACAATCATTTTGTTAGCAATGGGAAACAGACCGACGCTACCCATCGTAATGAAATTTTGGCAGAGTGGGAGACAGGAATTTTGGCAAAAATACAACAAAAATTATCATTGACTGTATAACTGATTAAACAGAGAATTTGAAAAGTTTATTGTTATACTTTTGTTCCAATGACATCAAGAACGTGTGATCATGGTGGTGTCTTTGTTACTGATCACTCTCGTGTCCACCACTCAAACATGACTTTGAGACAAACACTTATGTTTACTGCTAGAACAGTTTCCAAACATCACACCATAGTAATTGGTTATGCAGTGATGTATAAAATTTTGTTCATTGCTTATACATATCTTAGTGTAACTGGGAGTAATCTGATTCTTGCCACTGCTGCTGAAGTCCTCGTCCCGGTCGATTTCATCTGCAAACTGGATCAAGTTACGTGAATTCCATCAAATAATCCAGGTACCAGTTCGTTTTATAGTGGTTCATTAATGACAAGCTGCACAAGCTCTTGGTGGGAGCCCACTCCACATAACAGGCTACATAGTCACAAAACCGTAGTATAACAGTTCTATTATCACACTGACGTGCGAAACAGTGGTCGCGTTGCGAACTGCCTCCAACTCAGCTTCCTCTGAGCCTTCTGTACCTCTATTTATATGTTCTTAACAATGAAGTTAACAAAATAAAGTGCAAATTTATAAAATTAACAATTAAAAGTGCAAAGTTATTATGAATGACTTTACACAAAACCTTTCGTATTTTATGCCCAATCTAGCAGTGAAAAACGACAATGCAAACCTAATTTTTCTTAATTATGGCTTAAACAGTGAATTCAAAATAATGCTAGCATATATTGGACGAAAATAACATACAAGTAAACAAATGAAATAATTAATTTAATGAAATTTAATGTATTATACGAAATCACTCATTTTGTGCAGGTATACTAGATACAATTGGAATTACGAAACTTTCGATAAATTACCTCTTTGGAGAGAATTATATTATGGTGTCGAAAAAGGCACTTAAGATAAGGGATTGTTTTATTTCAGTAACCCCCCGAAGGGGTTTGGGTATTTGTGAGAGCTAAAGTTCTTCTTCAGAAATTAAAAGGTATGCTTTTAAATGGAAAATGGAAATGAGGGTTTGGCGTCATTGGCCGGGAGGTCCCTTGCGGGGCAGGTCCAGCCGCCTTGGTGCAGGTTTTATTACATTCGACACCACATTGGGCGACCTGCGCGCCGCGTGGGGATGAAATGATGAAGAGCATAACACCCAGTCCCTCAGAGGAGAAAATCACCGACCCAACCGCAAATCGAACCCGGTCCCATAGGACGACAATCTGTCACGCTGACCACGCAGCTATGGGGGCGGACTTTTAAATGGAGAATAATCAGACGTGCTACAAAAAGAATAAACTTTACAACTAATATATATTAAATTCTTTAAAGAAAGTGTGTACAGTGACATGTTTTTCACTCTTGTGTGCACCCTTCATAAAATCGGTTTCCAAGTTTTCTTTCACATCACCCATTTTGTGGTTCTTGCATTTCACATTCCTTCTCTCCCTGTTTCATACAAGAGTCCTTCAATCACTTTTCAGGCATTCCTTTGCAATTGACCTGAAAATTCCAATCTGCATCTGCTCACAAAATAATGATACATAAATACATATACATATGGAAAGATATTTACATAAGAAAAGATCAATTGTCATAAAAAATTTGGGAAATTACATTTTGGGTATTTTATTTCAAGAAATTATTTTACAATATTCATAAGAATAGTTTCTTCACCATGTAATGCTCATCTCCTGCGTCTCAGTAATATTCATTGTGATATAGTGTAATATTTGTCTTGGACAAAACAGTGAGTAAAATATTTGTTTACAAATTCAAGTAAATTTCATAAGTATTTCACCTTGTACAGTCTCAGTTAATTTACAATCTACATTTTACCAATGCTACGACTTTCACTGTAAGCTGTGTGCCAGACCTTCTTTCAGTCCACCACAGAATAATCAAGACCCTTCCTCTCTGATAACACCAAAATAAAATCTAACAGCATTGGGGCAACATCTGACAGTGCCAGGGCAAATTTGTCAACCCAACGACAAATTGGACAGCTTTTGATGAAAGCTCAGACTACATAGGCAAATTAAGTCCTACATTAGATAAATTTCTCATTATTATTCTCGTAACAAAACCATACTTGAGGTTCTATTCCATCCCATAGACAACCTTTGAAGCAAATGCCGGCAGTTTCATGACAGTGAAACAAAATTATGTCAGTAAATTCAAATATTTCGAAACTTATTTCCTTTCTCTTCCATAAAAAATTCTTTCTGAACTGTGTATTACTGTTTTCCTCATATGTGGCTACATTTAAGCAACGTCTCATCATCAAGTGTCATATTCTTATGTACCTCATGGAAAAATGTATGTAAAAGTCATATATGTGTAAAAAAACAACATGCAAATAAAACCATACTAAAATGCTATTTTTTTTTTTTTTGGTGTTTCATTCACTTTCTACCAAATGAGTTTCACCTCAATATTTCAATTCACAAAGTAACATACTAACCTTCGTTTATTAGTCTAGAAACAAATTTGTACATGGCTGCCTCACCAATACTATCTATGAGTGTTGTCTCTCTAACTTTTCTGTTTTATCTTAAATTGTTTGTGACACAAATGTACCTTTAGAAATTCTTACTCCAAGTATAAGTATATCAAAATCATTAAGTGTTTGGTCATAACACTAAACATAAGACTACATAGAGGGATCAAAATTGTTTCTTCTTGGTTCTAGAACACAGCTTCTCTTGACAGGAATCTTCAAGTTTCATGTGAAATATGGTTAATGTGAAAATTGTGTTTTGCCTATCCTTTAAAATTTTCAAACTACATTTCCACTTTGATCATGTTTGACACATGTAGATTGTATCTTTCTCACTATTAATTTTCTCAAATTCTCATCATCATGATATAGTAAAATGTATTCTGTAAAATCCACCACCTCATAAGAAGTTTTATTCTCTACTTGTTTGAAAATTAATCTTCAAAATGCTCAGTCATCAGTCAAATTACCGAAAATGCTTGAGTTTAGTACAGAAAATTAACATAGTATTCAATAATTTAGCAAAATTTTAAAATAAGCTTGTATGTTGTCATAATTACTCAGGTATGTCTTAAAATAACAGAAAAAAACTTTTCAAATCTGCTCTCATTCATATAATGTACCCTAAAATTTGGAATGTGATACTGACGTTCCAAAAAAAATTGATAGATATCTTCAGTTATTGGTAGATGTGTAATTATGCTGTGTATGTGGTGTGTGACACTGGTGTGTTTCGGTTAAACAAATGTCACATTAGTTGGGGCACCATGCCTATGCCACAGGCATGATACACAAGTTGTGTGTGTATCACCTTCTTTGACCTAGGATATTTTAAATGGTAAGTGTTAGGATGAGGTATCTCTAAAATTTCAAATGATCCAATGTAAATATGGAAAAAATTCTTTATCTCCTTATTGATGGCTTTAGATTTTTAATAATTTTTAGTTAATACCAGATCCCCTGTTTTACATTGAATGACTTTAAGTTTCTTATCATGTTTTTGCTTCCTTTTCTTGTGGTACAATTCTGTATTTTCCCTAACAATTTTGTTTCGGTCATTTGCTGTGATTTCAGTGTGAGAAGCATAATCAACTAAGTATTCAAAATGTTTTCCGGCTTTTTATCATACTGTATTTCAAATGGTGTGAAGCCTGTGCTAGTGTGTTGTGAATTATTTACTGTATTTCAAATGGTGTGAAGCCTGTGCTAGTGTGTTGTGAATTATTAAGTACACCTTCAAATTAATTCTGGTACCATGACCAGGTTGTGTGATCTTTTGCACAATATGTCCTACAAAGTCTACCTATTTTGTGCATGTACCTCTTTGTTGGATTGCATGATGGTGAATAAATGGATATTAAGATATGTATTATCTTTTCATAGCTAATAAATTCTTCCCATATGGACGAAGTGAACTGATTGCAATTATCTGATAGGATGGCTTGTGGCTTACCCACTTTCAAGAAATATTCTTTAGTAAAACACTGGATAATTTTTCTACTGGTTTCTTTCCTCAGTGGACACAGTTTTATAAATTTTCAAAACAGATCTTCTGCAACTAAAATATAACAGTAACCATCTGTGGAGTGAGGTAGTTTTCCAAATAAATGAATTCAAATTAGTTCAGACTTACCTTTCGGACATATACTGCATAAAACCCTGATGCTTTTGATTGGAGACTTTAACTCTCTGACACTGATCACAAATTAACAGACAATTCCTAACTCTTCTAGAGATATTATTGAAGTATATATTTTCCTTCAGTTTTAGTATACATTTCATTATGCCATAGTGTCCATAACTGCGGTGTATGTGTTTAACTAATGTATCTATGTGTTATTTGGACCAACATACTTTCTAGCTGTATTAGTCAGGACTACTTCCTCAAAACCGAATCCCTTTAAAAACCGATAATATAATTTCACTTTTTCGTACCCCTTTTTATTCATATAACTCTTTACTAATTTCCATTCTTCGTCTTGATTATGGTTATGCCTTAATTGGTTACATATATTGCCAATTTCCTTTTCCCCTTTTATTCCCTGAATGTACAAAATCCTAAAACTTTTGTTGTGATGTAAGTTTTCATTTTACTGTTTACCTCCCACTGGTAATCTAGAGAGAGAATCCGCTATAACATTTTGGTATTCTCTTATATGATGTATTGCGTATTCAAATTGTTGTAGAAAAATAGCCCACCTGGTAATTCTGTCATTAAAAAGTTTGCATTCCCGTATGTAGCGCAAAGCTTTGTGGTCAGAGAAAACTATTGTTTTATGACCAACTAGGTATCTTTTACACTTTTTCAATCCCCAGACAAGAGCTAAGAGTCCCTTTTCTGTTACTGTATAATTTCTCTCACGTTCCTGTAATCCTCTACCAGCAAAACTGATTGAAAAGTGATCCCAATTGATTTCTTTCTGTTGAAGAAGTTGTATCCCAGGCCCATAATGACTTCCATCAGTCATAATACAGGATGGTAATGCCCAATCAGGCCTGTAAAGGATTTTACTGTTGCAAAGTTGCTTCTTAATTTCATTGAATGCCTCTTGTCATTTAGTCATCCATTCCTAACCAAAATTTTTCTTAGTAAGTTCACTGAGACGTGGTGGATTAAGTGCATGTGAACATACATATTTTCGGTAAAGATTTCCAAACCATAAAATGACTTAAGTTCCTTTTTACTTTTGGGTATCAGAAATTCCTCTATGACCAGGACTTTATCTTTGTCAGGCAGAATCCCCTTTTCACTAATAGTGTGGCCTAAAAATTTTAATTCTGTCACACCAAATTTACATTTCTCTAATTTCAGAGTCATACCACCCCTGTGTTCCCAGTTTGCCTTAAAGTTTCAATATGTTTTTCCCTGGTTGTTGTTTCTACGAAAGATGGAGGTGTTGGGCTTGTTTTGGATTCTCGCCATTTGAACAAATTCCTTGAACGAGACACTGACCATTCTGAATCCATGGAGGAATAATTGAATAAATTCAGTGACACAAAATGTTTTGCCAGTCTAGACAGATGATGCCGACGCTGCGCCAACACAAGGTACATCGCATTCTGCACACATTGCAGAGCATATGATCCGCTTAGAAGTCATCAGGGATTTACTGTTACGTGAAACTAGAAGCCTCTGAAGCATTTTTATTGTTCTGTTATTACCATCCAAGTAGGCAAACACCTATTAAAAGCAGTTCTGGATTCTGGTTCTCCAGTTACTGTCATCAGTGACGCAGTATTCAACCGCTGCAATTCTGATGATTCTTGTCCGATGATACCTCTCAATAAAATCAAAATAAAATCAAAATAAAAGCTTTGAAGTCAGATCTCACATTCATTTACAATTTTCTTCTCAAGGTCACACGTTTTTCGCCAACTTTCTTATCGTTCCATTATTAACAACTGAAGTCATTCTGGGCATTGGTTTCTTAAACAGATATAAAGCAGTGCTGGACTTTAACAACTCTTGTATTACATTACAATACGATGACAATATGATATCTTTAAATTTTGATCAGAGCCTGTCTAGCCAGGAACAAGATATCAACCGCCTGCATTTTCTTTCTTCAAATACAAATGTCGACTGGTACACTACACACTTTAATTCTGCTGACTAGAACTGTGAGCACAAGGATGACGACACTGTGACTGAAATCTTCGACACGATTGAGCACAAAGTTGACAATTGTAAAGCCACCTCCAACTTCTATAAACAACAATTACGGGAAATCTTACAAACTCATGCTCACGTTTTTGATAAAGTACCTGGCACTATTCGTGGTTTTCTTTATGAATTTCAAATTAAGCCACACAATACTTTTCTTGAACTACACTACACCATTTCTTTTATTTATCGTCAGAAAGTTAAAGAAGAAATTAATTTCATGATTCAACAAGGTATTATTGAGCCACCAGCCAGCCCTTATAACAGACCACTTCATATAATGCAGAAGAAAGATGGTTCACTGAGGCTTGTTCTCGATTCGAGACAATTTAACAACATTATTACTCCAGGAACCGATAGACCGGAAACTTTGGAAGAAATTCTTCGGAAATTTCATGGCGTCACAGTTTTCTCCTCCCTTCATTTAAAATATAGTTTCTGGCAGATTGAATTGCACCCTAACTCCCGTAAATATGCGGCCTTCCTCTGTTTTGGCATGTTATCATGCTATCAGTTCCATGAACTTCGTTTTGGATTAAACTTTCGTTGGCAGCATTCATCAGAAGTTTAAATTCTATTTTGCCAGAGCATTTGAAAAATAAGATCATCACTTATGTCGATGATGTTCTCATATCCGAAAAGACCCTGGATGTGCACAATGACACCTTGAATTCTTTATTACAAGTCTTTTCTGACCACGGTGTTCCAGTCAACCTGAGCAAATCTGAATTCGGCAAATCTAACATCAAATTTTAGGTCAAGTCATATCTGTTTCTGGCATTGAACCTGACCCGGATAAGATGCAAGCTATCCGTGACATAACCACACCCACTTCCAAACGACAAGCGAGACGTTTTCTCGGTTTGGTAAATTTTTTTCGTCGTTTTATGTGCTACAAGGCTCTCGATATTCCACGCTTGTGGCAACTTAGCGGAAGAAACTCCAACTGGTTCTGGAACGAACAAGCTAAGCAAGATTTTGTCAATTTAGAACAAGCTTTATCTTTCACATGACTTGTGTTTGGCCACAGACAGTTCTAAAACGGCCATTGGCGTCTGTCTGTTTCAAGAGATCGGAGAAGTCGGCATTGTTGTTAAAAAAAAAGTATTGCTTTTGCTAGCCGCGTTTTGTCTCCAGCTGAACGTAACTATTCTGCTAACAGCCGTTGACTTATACAGTCCTATTGTTACCAGCAGAAAAGGCTATATTCTAGTACGACGACCCCAGCTACGCATAGGGTATACAAAGTTGCAAATATCTCATGCAACACCAGAGAAAAAGCGCCTCAAGACTCTTAGGAGAAACACTTTCTCTGGAAAATGCTCGGCATACAGGCAACAGTAGCCTCATATTTTTCCTACATTCTCTGTAAATCAGGATCGTTTCACATTTTTATTCTGTTAGAATTATATTTTAATACCTTCGGCTGCTGACGGGCGTTGATATATATCAAGGGGGACAGGTGAAAATGTGCGCCGCGACCGGGACTCGAACCCGGGATCTCCTGCTTGCATGGTAGACGCTCTATCCATCCGAGCCACCGAGCGCACAGAGGATAGCGTGACTGCGGGACTACCTCGTGCACGCCTCCCGTGAGACCCACATTCTCACCTTATATGTCCACACACTTCATTTGTAGTGTCTCTACCCAACACACTCATTACTCGTCGAAGACATTCTTACCAAATCCCGTAAGAGTTCGAATAATATGTGTGCATCCGCACAGAAGAAGAAGGTCATGGCCGGTACTGCCAGAACTATATAATTATATGGATATCGTGTCTGTTCTTTCGGACATAGCCGAAAGAACAGACACCATTGACGACGTGCAGCCGTCTAAAACGAAAGGTATTAATACACTCCTGGAAATGGAAAAAAGAACACATTGACACCGGTGTGTCAGACCCACCATACTTGCTCCGGACACTGCGAGAGGGCTGTACAAGCAATGATCACACGCACGGCACAGCGGACACACCAGGAACAGCGGTGTTGGCCGTCGAATGGCGCTAGCTGCGCAGCATTTGTGCACCGCCGCCGTCAGTGTCAGCCAGTTTGCCGTGGCATACGGAGCTCCATCGCAGTCTTTAACACTGGTAGCATGCCGCGACAGCGTGGACGTGAACCGTATGTCCAGTCGACGGACTTTGAGCGAGGGCGTATAGTGGGCATGCGGGAGGCCGGGTGGACGTACCGCCGAATTGCTCAACACGGGGGGCGTGAGGTCTCCACAGTACATCGATGTTGTCGCCAGTGGTCGGCGGAAGGTGCACGTGCCCGTCGACCTGGGACCGGACCGCAGCGACGCACGGATGCACGCCAAGACTGTAGGATCCTACACAGTGCCGTAGGGGACCGCACCGCCACTTCCCAGCAAATTAGGGACACTGTTGCTCCTGGGGTATCGGCGAGGACCATTCGCAACCGTCTCCATGAAGCTGGGCTACGGTCCCGCACACCGTTAGGCCGTCTTCCGCTCACGCCCCAACATCGTGCAGCCCGCCTCCAGTGGTGTCGCGACAGGCGTGAATGGAGGGACGAATGGAGACGTGTCGTCTTCAGCGATGAGAGTCGCTTCTGCCTTGGTGCCAATGATGGTCGTATGCGTGTTTGGCGCCGTGCAGGTGAGCGCCACAATCAGGACTGCATACGACCGAGGCACACAGGGCCAACACCCGGCATCATGGCGTGGGGAGCGATCTCCTACACTGGCCGTACACCACTGGTGATCGTCGAGGGGACACTGAATAGTGCACGGTACATCCAAACCGTCATCGAACCCATCGTTCTACCATTCCTAGACCGGCAAGGGAACTTGCTGTTCCAACAGGACAATGCACGTCCGCATGTATCCCGTGCCACCCAACGTGCTCTAGAAGGTGTAAGTCAACTACCCTGGCCAGCAAGATCTCCGGATCTGTCCCCCATTGAGCATGTTTGGGACTGGATGAAGCGTCGTCTCACGCGGTCTGCACGTCCAGCACGAACACTGGTCCAACTGAGGCGCCAGGTGGAAATGGCATGGCAAGCCGTTCCACAGGACTACATCCAGCATCTCTACGATCGTCTCCATGGGAGAATAGCAGCCTGCATTGCTGCGAAAGGTGGATATACACTGTACTAGTGCCGACATTGTGCATGCTCTGTTGCCTGTGTCTATGTGCCTGTGGTTCTGTCAGTGTGATCATGTGATGTATCTGACCCCAGGAATGTGTCAATAAAGTTTCCCCTTCCTGGGACAATGAATTCACGGTGTTCTTATTTCAATTTCCAGGAGTGTATATAATTCTAATTTCGTTCTAGACGGCTGCAGGTCATTAGTGGTATCTGTTCTTTCGGACATGTCCGAAAGAACAGACACCATATCCATATAAGTGTATTTTTCTTGTGCGGTTGCAACATTCATCGGCCACTCGCACGTCTGTCCTCCAAATGATACAGAAAGTAGCTGTACAGGCAAGAAACACTGCGCGTGAATTGTGATGTTTAGAGCCACTATCTTTTGTATGTCTGCACATTACATGAGCTCCTGTCACAGTGTACTGAATCTTACTATACGTCCTAGTTTGCCACGGTGGCGCGTCGAGTAGTCTCGTGTTTGATATGTCAACGTTGCGGTTAGGGTTTCCAATTAGGAATTACGGAGCACTGGCCTATCCTACCCTCGCAGCATTGTGGTGGGGTCCCAAGTGCCATTTGATATTAAAGGGCCGTTGAGCCACATGTCGTAAATTACGATTGTGTACCCTTTTCTGTTCCTCCGATTGCTGCGATATCTATGGCAATACTAAGAAAATGCTTCAGACGAAACGTATGTAGATTTTGCCGTAGAAAAGTAATCTGCAATAAAAAAACGGAGTTGTTGAAGATTTCAAAATTGCTCCCGCCACCCACGCACAAGGTGGTGTGGGGGTCGAGTGTGGTATATCATTGGATGTCCCCCTCAAGACATACAAATAGGAATTATAACTTTTTGGACCTGATACGTAGTTTTCGAGATATTTGAATGTATTCAGTTAAAAGGAACATCCTGTATATATCCAGGGTGAGTCACTAACTATTGACACCAAGAATAACTCCAAAATTACTATAGGAGCTGAAAAGTTTCTGGGACAAAAGTTGCATGGGACAACGGGGGCCATATACCCCCATAATATTTCTGCAAGCTATCCTGCTTCTCATAGTACTGTTCAGGTTTAAAAACTTCCTTGCGAAGGCGTTCCTGAATGTAAGGTGACCAATAGTTTGCCAAACTACGCGAAAGTGATACATTTTTCAGCAGTTTTCGTACCCTCTGAATATTGACCGTGGTAAATTGGATTGTTTGATAATAAGTCCAAGTCTTTGGTAAAACACCTTTTTATAAATACAACTGGATGTGTGTTTTCCTGTCTAGATTGAAATTGCATGTGTTTCTGGAGGCTTTCCACCATCAGTATTGAAGGCAAGGTAGGTGTCACCACCGTAGCACAAGCTGAATGTTCGGGAGATGGACTACAGTGATCTACCTGTGACCGTGCATTCCATCATAAGAACTTGTGGCAGTAAACATGTCACCTGCCCTATTGATTAAAGGCCATATGCTATGTACACTACCATTAATTGTTGGCTGAGCTCTGAGCATTATGGGACTTAACTGCTGAGGTCATCAGTCAATTAATAGTTGTCCGCTCTTTAATATATCATTGATTTGCGAACACGCCCCTCAGGGATGTCCTCAGTTAAAATGGTTTTTATTTTAGTTGTATCCTATTCAGACAGTATATTCGCACAAGCCATTTATACTACAACTCTTAATTCAGTGTCATATCTTCCTGTAATCCTCTTGTCATTGTAGTTAATCCACTTCATAAAACTGTCAGAAAATATCTTTTACTAAGCGTTATATCTTTCCTGTAGCTCTTGATTTTAGTTAGCAGTTAGCTTATCGATTTTCTTGCTTATTTCCTGTATTTCTGTTCAGTTTCAGTCTGTGCCGTCTTAAGTGACTAGAGGTCAGATGATAGTTGCTTAATTACTTCTGGAATGTTTTTGTACACTTCTTTTAAGCTCAAAATTTCGGTAGAAATACTTTAAAAATTATTATTTAACTGAGCACATTGTTCTTGTGGTAAACTTCAAAATTAGCATCGACTTTAGCATTTTTTTCTTGTGCTAACAGAGTGAATAGTTTCCGTAGTAGCCATGCGTTTGTCAAGGCAAGACATTCGCGTCTGAGTATCTGCTTCAGGGAATCGGTACCTACGTCTTTCATTGTCGGATTAGCCATATTACCATCGTCGACATGAAATTCTTTTTCACTGTTATTTGCAGGTAACACTTTAGTAACCGTCCCAAAATTTAATCACAGCACATGGAAATAGTTACTATATTAGTTGTAACAGTCCCAAATTTAACCACAGCACATGGAAAGAGCTATTATTTTGAACTTAAAACTTCCATACTTTTACTATTTGTCTTCCAAACATATATCATGCAGCGTAAATTTAAAAATGTGTATTCGCTAGATGGAGTTGCACGTTTATAAAACAAGACAAAATTGTCACTTCACGCCAGCTAAAGTGATCATCTTATGAAAAACTTTTAAGTACAGTGCAATCAAAAACGGACACCTTTTCAAATCTGTAAATCGTCAGAAAATTTTAGCATATGCCATTGATCATTTATTGTATATCTTAAGGTTCATGACAACGAAATACAAATGGCTCGACACAGATGCCGTTACCTATAATTCTTACGATGTCAATTCCCTTCCTTTTCACAAAAAAATTATGTTAGCACTATATTTTTGAACACTTTTCTTCTTTAGGTTTCAATTATTGTTGTTTTTCAATTATTATTATTAACCGATTTAAGTGTGCAATATGCTTGTCGTTGATTGATGTACATGGAACTAAAAGCATACAGTTGTAATGGTATATAATAAATACCAGGTGGTTGCATTAAAGTGCAACTACTCACTGAGGTCCAGTTTGGACTGTAATTATCGTATGGCAGCGAAACTTGGTAGATATGCTGATGCATTAATGTGGAACCGATTTACGCTGACAAAAAATAGTTACAATTTTGCCCACGAGGGGCAAATCTGGCGTTGTACACTGTTTGTATGACGGTATGGCATCGGGGCTGTCATCTGACAAGGCAACTTGGCTGTCGAGAAGAGAGACTGTACGCTGTTCGTGAAACTGTTTCATGTGAATGGCAACAATTTCAGTGGTGCATTGAGAGAGTATCACCGTCTGAAAAGTTTTAGGGAAGGACCGGTGTCATAAAACGGTTCAAAGAAGATGACAATGAAAGTCGAAAACACGTGTGAACTTGGTGAGGCACCTGCAAGAGGAAGGTGTCCTAACCCGGTGGAAGTTATTGACGAGATTGCTGTTGCTATAACTGACCATGCAGCACATGCCCTGGCATAGTGACGGTGCTCGTGCTGTGTCACAAGAATTGTCTATTTCATGGTCAACAATATCGAAAGTTCTGCGGTCTGTATTTACACTGGTATCCTTAGAGATCCATAGCGTGCAGCAACTGAAACCTCATGACCCGCAGTAACGTTACGAATTTTGCTCTTCGGCTTATGGCACGGATAAAAAGTTGATGAGATGTGACGGGGAATATTCTACTGAGTATCGAGGCACATTTACGCTACAGCGTGCAGTAAATACACAGAACAACCGAATTTGGGATACTGCAAAACCCCATGTTGTGCACGAAGAGCCATTGCATTGTGTCTGTGGTGGGGATTCACAAGCACCTTTATCCCCAATCCGTTCGCCTTTGAAGGACCAGGGAGGCTGTCGGATGTGCCGCGACGTCTGCTCGTTATCGAGACCTCCTTGCACAGCCTGTGATTCCTGTTTTGGAAGAAATGGCTCTGTATCTCTTATTGAAGGAAATAGTGCGCATATAGTATTAGGAACGGAAAGTTGGTTAAAACCGGAAGTGAACAGTAACGAAATCCTAGACACAGAATGGAATATATACCGCAAGGATAGGATAAACGCCAATGGTGGAGGAGTATTTATAGCAGTAAAGAATTCAATAATATCCAGTGAAGTTATTAGCGAATGCGAATGTGAAATAATCTGGGTTAAGTTAAGTATCAAAGGTGGGTCAGATATGACAGTCGGATGCTTCTATAGACCACCTGCATCAGCAACCGTAGTAGTTGAGCGCCTCAGAGAGAACCTGCAGAACGTCGTGAAGAAGTTTCGTGATCATACTATTGTAATAGGGGGAGACTTCAATCTACCAGGTATAGAATGGGATAGTCACACAATCAGAACTGGAGCCAGGGACAGAGACTCTTGTGACATTATCCTGACTGCCTTGTCCGAGAATTACTTCGAGCAGATAGTTAGAGAACCAACTCGTGAAGCTAACGTTTTAGACCTCATAGCAACAAATAGACCGGAACTTTTCGACTCCGTGAATGTAGAAGAGGGTATCAGTGATCATAAGTCAGTGGTTGCATCAATGACTACAAGTGTAATAAGAAATGCCAAGAAAGGAAGGAAAATATATTTGCTTAACAAGAGTGATAGGGCACAAATCGCAGAATATCTGAGTGACCACCATCAAACGTTCATTTCTGAGGAAGAGGATGTGGAACAAAAATGGAAAAAATTCAGAAACATCGTCCAGTACGCCTTAGATAAGTTCGTACCGACTAAGGTCCAAAGCGAGGGGAAAGATCCACCGTGGTATAACAATCATGTACGAAAGGTACTACGGAAACAAAGAAAGCTTCATCATAGGTTTAAGAGTAGTCGAATCATAGCTGATAAGGAAAAGCTGAACGAAGCGAAAAAGAGCGTAAAGAGAGCAATGAGAGAAGCATTCAACGAATTCGAACATAAAACATTGGCAAACAATCTAAACAAGAACCCTAAAAAGTTTTGGTCATATGTAAAATCGGTAAGCGGATCTAAATCCCCTATTCAGTCACTCGTTGACCACGATGGCACCGAAACAGAGGACGACCGAAGAGAGGCAGAAATACTGAATTCAGTGTTCCGAAACTGTTTCACTGCGGAAAATCGTAACACGGTCCCTGACTTCAGCCGTCGCACGGACGCCAAAATGGAAAATATTGAAATAAACGATATCCGAATTGAAAAACAACTGCTATCACTTAGTAGCGGAAAAGCATCCGGACCAGACGAGAAACCCTTAAGATTCTACAGTGATTATGCTAAAGAACTTGCCCCCTTTCTATCAGCAATTTATCGTAGATCGCTGGAAGAACGTAAAGTACCTAGCGACTGGAAGAAAGCGCAGGTCGTTCCCATTTTCAAGAAGGGTCATAAATCAGATGCGAATAATTATAGGCCTATTTCGCTTACGTCAATCTGTTGTAGAATAATGGAACATGTTTTGTGTTCTCGTATTATGACGTTCTTAGATAATACAAATCTCCTTCATCATAACCAACAGGGATTCCGAAAACAGAGATCATGTGAAACTCAGCTCGCCCTATTTGCCCAAGAAATTCACAGTGCCGTAGACACTGGCGAGCAGATTGATGCCGTATTCCTGGACTTCAGGAAGGCATTTGATACGGTTCCGCACTTACGTTTAGTGAAAAAAATACGAGCTTACGGAATATCGGACCAGGTTTGTGATTGGATTCAGGATTTCCTAGAAGAAAGAACACAACATGTCATTCTTAACGGTTCAAAATCTGCAGATGTAGAGGTAATTTCGGGAGTACCGCAGGGAAGCGTGATAGGACCTTTATTGTTTACAATATACATAAATGACTTAGTTGACAACATCGGTAGCTCCGTGAGGCTATTTGCAGATGACACGGTTGTCTACAAGAAAGTAGCAACATCAGAAGACTCGTACGTACTCCAGGAGGACCTGCAGAGGATTAATGCATGGTGCGACAGCTGGCAGCTTTCCCTAAACGTAGATAAATGTAATATAATGCGCATACATAGGGGCAGAAATCCATTCCAGTACGATTATGCCATAGGTGGTAAATCATTGGAAGCGGTAACGACCGTAAAATACTTAGGAGTTACTATCCGGAGCGATCTGAAGTGGAATGATCACATAAAACAAATAGTGGGAAAAGCAGGCGCCAGATTGAGATTCATAGGAAGAATTCTAAGAAAATGTGACTCATCGACGAAAGAAGTAGCTTACAAAACGCTTGTTCGTCCGATTCTTGAGTATTGCTCATCAGTATGGGACCCTTACCAGGTTGGATTAATAGAAGAGATAGACATGATCCAGCGAAAAGCAGCGCGATTCGTCATGGGGACATTTAGTCAGCGCGAGAGCGTTACGGAGATGCTGAACAAGCTCCAGTGGCGGACACTTCAAGAAAGGCGTTACGCAATACGGAGAGGTTTATTATCGAAATTACGAGAGAGCACATTCCGGGAAGAGATGGGCAACATATTACTACCGCCCACATATATCTCGCGTAATGATCACAACGAAAAGATCCGAGAAATTAGAGCAAATACGGAGACTTACAAGCAGTCGTTCTTCCCACGCACAATTCGTGAATGGAACAGGGAAGGGGGGATCAGATAGTGGTACAATAAGTACCCTCCGCCACACACCGTAAGGTGGCTCGCGGAGTATAGATGTAGATGTAGATAGAGGACTATGGGACCCAACATCTGTGGTCATCAGTCCCCTAGAACTTAGAACTACTTAAACCTAACTAACCTAAGGACACCACACACATCCATGCCCGAGGCAGGATTCGAACCTGCGACCGTAGCAGTCGCGCGGTTCCGGACTGAGCGCCTAGAACCGCTAGACCACCGCGGCCGGCGTTTTGGAAGAGCTCGACCGTGTGGAGCCCACTCTTTTCATTGTGGGGCAGTGCCTCAAGTCATCCAGTAAAAGATCTGCGCGCGACTGCTACGGTCACAGGTTCGAATCCTGCCTCGGGCATGGATGTGTTTGATGTCCTTAGGTTAGTTAGGTTTAAGTAGTTCTAAGTTCTAGGGGACTGATGACCACAGATGTTAAGTCCCATAGTGCTCAGAGCCATTTGAACCATTTTTAAAAGATCTGCTTAGTTCAACCTTCCACGAACGTATTATCTCAAGACGTATTCCAGGTGCATGGCCTGCAAGATCACCTGATACGTGAGTTTTGACTCTAGGGCTATCTAAGAGAACGCATTTACCGGGGATATGTTCTGTGTCCACTGATGTGAAGGCCAGTATACAGGTAACACGTTGCTCAGATTGCACCGGAATTGCTGCGAGCAGCTGCTGATCACGTCGTTTCAAGGATGCAGCATTTCGTATACGTCTCTGGTGCTCATAATGAACAAATGGTGTAAGCGGCGGTTAATAATAAAATCAACACTATGCCCTTCTCACTTGTTTGACATTTACCACCCATGGCCCGCCTAATCCATTACATATGGGAACATTTCTATATGCGTCTCTTGCATCGATAGCGCCTGATTTGAACCTGGTGCCCAAAATTCAAACAAATTCTTTTCGGTGTAATTCGGCTCCGTGTTAACACATTAGCATATCTGTCAAATTTCGCTGCCATACTATAATTACAGCCTACACCGGACTTCTCTAAGTAGCTGCATTTTTTGTAGCCACCCGGTATTTTACAATAAAGGTGCTGGAAAAAACGGTCACCAGTTGAAATGTGCCTTCAAGGTAGAGTAAACTGCATCAAAAAAATGGTTCAAATGGCTCTGAGCACTATGGGACTCAACTACTGTGGTCATCAGTCCCCTAGAACTTAGAACTACTTAAACCTAACTAACCTAAGGACATCACACACATCCATGCCCGAGGCAGGATTCGAACCTGCGACCGTAGCAGCAGCGCGGCTCCGGACTGGAGCGCCTAGAACCGCACGGCCACCGCGGCCGGCAACTGCACCAAAGGAAAGATTCTTCTTTCGTGTTCTCCCGTCACTGGATGTTCAGGCCAATGAGTTGTGGATGCCTTCTGTCACTGTTAATTAATTTTTTGTTAAATTATTGGACTTCGTCTCTGCAAAGATATGTTCTTTCTTTGATGTAAAATGTTCAACGAAAGAGCCAACATGGTGCTCACATCGTTTCGTCATTATCGTTTCGTCATTGAACAATGACGATTGGAATCCTGTTGAAAACGGCCTCCTTGTGAAATACTAACTTATTGTTTTGATTACTTGAAGATGTATAAAATTGTGTGCTACTAAATAAAACACTTCTGCCATATTAATGAAGCAACTATTCAAACAATTATTTTTGCATGAATGACACTTATATTACCAACCAAGATGAAGACAGGGAATCAAGTGACACAAATCATGCTGTGACAGAATAAGTACAATGGTGTTTCCTTGTTTTAATAGATAAATTATAAAGATATGCAAGCAGCATCTTAGAATGCAGAATCTAAGCTCTGCACTACAATTTCTTGACACTACATAATTGAGTAGTACATGGTGAGCTCTGTATGTATTTTTCATCAGTTTTTAAGTAAAGAAAAAGATAGTGTTATAGTATCATTTACTCATCAAGCTGTCTGTGTCATATGAAATTAAAAGTTAGAGGAAGTGATACTGACCATTTTAGTACCGCACTTTAAAACTGAAAACATCTTAGAACATTTGGTTTTAGGGTATTTACATGAAACTACAGAAGATCTTGACACATTTGACACCATCCCCATGCAAGTGACATCTCTTCTCGAGTTCAAACTGAATTTACTTCTGTAGTTGCAAATCGGCGATAAAACTAGTAAATCTGTACACATGGCCAACGAGAGGACTTATTGTTCTTTCACGTATCCTCCATTCAAGGCCTCAAGGAAAACAATGAAATAAATATCGAATGCTTCATAATTCTAAGTAACCTTAAACGTATTCCATCATATTTCAGGCGTGTTTCTGGGATAGCAATATTTCTTCTCCCGAAATTCGGCTGATAACCGTACACAGTGAGTCAGTAAATGAATTGAAAACACTTGACGCTGAACGGTTATCAGCCGAGATATCGGAAGGGAAAATGTTGCTGTCCTAGAAGCACGCCAGGTAAACCTGACGAAACACACCTTTATAGTTATATTTCATAACAAAATAGGATAAGGTAGTACATAATTAAGTACAAAGATTTTGTGTAATTAACTGTTGTTAGATCACTAATTACGAGTGAGTAAATTGTATGATACAAATACTTGAAACGCATAAGTGTTAGAGATGTGCTATAATTATGATGCTGAGGAACTTTTTAGTTAGCGATGCGGGTAATTGTTTTTTCTGAAAAATACCAAATGCATCATATGGAGGGTGTGGCAGTGAAGTCAGACCGTCTCAAATATATCGAGAATAGGTAAATATATCGTGGTACCGCTTTCACCAATTTATAGTGGACAAAATGATGAATTTCCTGACGTCAGAAAGTAAATTTTGGCGTTCATAGTCACCGAATTATGGCGCAGAAGTTTTTTTTAGCTACATGCTTTTTCTGCAGTATTTGAAATAATCTTCTAAGATAACTTCAGCAAAATAAGATGTATGGGACTTGATCAACTTGTTTCAAGATAACAGTGTCGTTTCGCCGTCAGGGGAAGAAGCTCCCCAAGCGTCTGCCTCATTATGCCAGATGTAAACAAACACGTAACGGAAATATGGTTCTTGTGTGCACTTGAAGCCCATTAGTCTGCGTTCTGCTACTGTAGCAATCAGACAACTCGTCCGTAAATCTATTGAGACATTCACTATTTATACAACAGTCTAAAAAGAAGAGCAACTGATGAAAGAAATGAAACTAACATTTTAGCAGCAACAACACACAATGCGAATGTCACTAAGAGACATCTCGGAACACGAGTGGAATCAACCAAGCGAATGTTCTGCGAACACTACGTTCCTTCGCACTTCATCCTCTACACGTTTCGCGGCATCTACAGCTTCATGGCAGTAATTTCCAAAATTGGTTACGGTTCTCTGAATGTTATGCATTAAAAGTTCAAAGTGATGCAGCATATCTATGCAAAATTCTGTTTGAGGAAGGAGCATCGTTTTCAAACCATGGACAAGTCAATATGCAGATGAAAATTTATGCTTACTCAAAGGAGTGGATAAGAACAACGTTCTTGTTCTATCAACGTTTGGTGCGTGCTTTTCAGGACCCACATCATTGGTCCCCGTTTTATTGATGGGAATCTAAGTACATTAAAGTATCTCGAGTTCCCAAGACACGCTGCTGCCGCAATTATTGGGAGACGTCCCCTACAAATAAGGCAATGAGTGTGGTACCAACGTGACGCGCCGGCCGAAGTGGCCGCGCGGTTCTGGCGCTGCAGTCTGGAACCGCGAGACCGCTACGGTCGCAGGTTCGAATCCTGCCTCGGGCATGGATGTGTGTGATGTCCTTAGGTTAGTTAGGTTTAACTAGTTCTAAGTTCTAGGGGACTAATGACCTCAGCAGTTGAATCCCATAGTGCTCAGAGCCATTTGAACCATTTGAACCAACGTGACGCATGTCCCTTCCATTCAACACATGTAATGACAGGCCCTCTTAAGAGACGATTTATGGAGCACTGGAATGATCGGTCATTCTGGAGACGAAAAATGGTCTGCACACACACCAAATGTAACACTTCTATACTTTTATCTGCAGAGAAAATTAAAACAAGAGGTCTATTAGTAAATACCGACAACTCTCGAGGGCTTTAAATGCCTTATAACACGGGCCTGTGCTGCCGTTAACTCCACATGAAATACAAAGTGCAGTATTTTCTCCAGAATCACTTTATAGCACGTAGCACTGCTCGAGGTCAACACTTGGTGTGACAGCCGTCACACCAAGTGTTGACCTTGAGCTTTTAAAAACACGACCGTACCTGAGTTAAGTGCGTGGTTACATACAGTATAACAAAGTAGACGTTTGTAGAACCTCATTTCCTAATGGCGGGACAGCGCCGTTATCTCGACACTAATTTGTCAAGTCCCGTACATGTTATGTCGTTGAAGTTCTCTTAGAAGCTTCTTCCAAATGCCACAGAAAAAAGTGTATAGGTCTATCAGAAAAAAACAGAGTCAATGTCGTAATCCGGAGATTATAACGATAAAAATTAATTGGTAACTCCAGGAAATACGCCTTTTTGTCCGTTATAACTTGGCGAAAACCACACCTCAATATATTTAATCATTCTGGATATATTTGTGGTGACCTGTCCTAGATACCTAACCCTGTATAAAAAGAATATTAATCTTATTGACATAGCCGATGAAAGAATCAATGAAAATATAAGATAAAAAACGGTCATGGCGTTCGTAGATACACTCCATACCAAGATAAAATCGTAAACCAGTATGTTTACTACTGTTACGATAAAATCCTAAACCAGTGTGTTTACTACTGTTAGCAGAAGGGATTCATTTTTGTGAATCTCCTGGTAGTTATAATACTGAAATAGTGTACAGGTTGACACACAAGTAACTACTTGTAGTTTACGCATTACTGCTGAAAACTACAAATTGACCTTACATAATTTTTCTAGAGCTATTTTTTTACTCATGTATGTTTCCAGAATGCCATGGAGACAACTGTATAAACGGTTATTCACAATATTGTAAAACCAGAGAGTCAGAAGTTGTTGGGGTAAGCAGTAGCACGCCAACAGAAAGGAATGCACTTGTAAAGGGTGTTGGATGGTCTGTGAACGTGAAACTTGAACTGAGAATCCATGCAGCGAATCTCATCCTGTTTCGTCACTCTGTATTAATTTTCGCCAGGCGGAAGTCGTCCTGGTGCCTGCAGCGAGAGTTAATTACATTTAGATCGATTTGTGGCAACACTGTATTTGTACCACGAGTCCGAACTTCTACTGCAGTTTCAGTTTGCATTTTGAGAGCAGAGCCGTTGTTCAAATTGACGTAAAAACTTAAAAGCAGCAACAGTTTAAATTACACTTGCGAGGTAAGAACCTTATGAAGTTTGGCGTTATTAGGAGCTACCCCGTTTATTCGATAATTTTACAGATGCCGTTGACCGTGCCGCTTCTTTTACTTTTAGACTAAATCACAATTTGCAGTTCCTATATGTTCACTTCTTTTCAAATGACCTACACGATGCATATTGAAGATCCCATTCTCAACGACTACATGCTGACTTTTTTTCAGTATGTCTGTTTCAGTTGTTTACATGCTAGCTAGCGTAACAAACTAGCTGTTACCTTTACGCTCATAGCTTGTTGAACAGAATTCAGAGAGAAACACAGTTTGCATATAACGGCCTATCAAAAAATTTCAGTTTGAGTATGTTTCTCCAGCGTATAAGCAAAAGCGCGACTCCGATGTGGGTATACAAGCGCCAACATGTAAGCAAGTGATTAGCATGGTATTCGTGAATTTCCAGCGTGTGTGTGGTTAATACGGAAACGTGAACTATGGCTACGTTATCACCAAACGCGTCGAAATAGGACCAGCGTGCTGTTATTGTTTTTTGTCTGTCGAAGGACGAACACCAGTAGACTTTTGTTGGAGAATGAAGAATTTGTATGGTGCAGCATGTCTGTCGAAAAGCACAGTTGTTGAGTGGTGCACCAAGTTCGACGCTGGTCACGAATCGACCAAAGACGCTGGTCAGTCTGGGAGGCTTGCTTCATCCATTACGCCAACTCGAGTGGGAGGAACCGCCCTACAGTCCTACTCTCCCCATTCGCTTATCACGCCCTCGGTCTCTTAAAAAATACCTCGAACGGTCGACGATTAATGTAGAATGAGAATGTGCAGCAGGCAGCTACGGACTTCTTAATCCAGCGGACACGGTATTTTTACCAAACGGCTATCGTCAACCTGGTGTGTCGGTGGATGATTTCCTCAATCCTCACGGCGATTTAGCCTGACTGGCATACAAATTCATAACTGTACGGCCTTCGAAAGGAAACTTTTGGTGTGACTCTTATATGATATGAGGCTAACCTTGTTTTATCTGTTCAATACTTGCGTGTGCACCTGAGGAAAATGTTTGCATTATCTCTCAGATTAATCACAGTATGCTATTATTTTCTAAAGTGCTCGAATCGTTATTTAAAAGTTCTGTAGATCGTGGACTGGAGAACAGATTACATCGCGTCCTGCCTCTGCTACCGTGTGTTTAGTGCTGATGTACCGTATGTAGCTGTGAACACGATTGTACTTCAGGACTGACTCAAAGTTAAGTAAAGATATGTTTACCAAAAACTGGTGCAGATTAATTATTTGCCTGAACACTCAACTATGATATCAGATTGTAAGATTGTACTTCAGGATTGACTGCCGGCCGCTGGTGGCCGAGCGGTTCTGGCGCTACAGTCTGGAACCGCGCGACCGCTACGGTCGCAGGTTCGAATCCTGCCTCGGGCATGGATGTGTGTGTTGTCCTTAGGTTAGTTAGGTTTAAGTAGTTCTAAGTTCTAGGGGACTTATGACCTCAGCAGTTGAGTCCCATAGTGCTCAGAGCCATTTGAACCATTTTTTTCAGGATTGACTCAAAGATAAGTAAAGAAATGTTTACCAAATATTGGTGCAGATTAATTATTTGCCTTTGTGCAGATCCCTGACAGCGACAGTACGCTGCTCTGCTAATTTCCCACGTTAGTGACCCACGTGTGGATACAACAACTGGCAACGACGATACTTCGACTTGACTTCGGCTGTGCTCCTCGATTATCGGTGCCGTGCTTATCGTTTCCTGTCGTACCTATCTTGTATTTATTTACTGGTTCCTGGGCCACCTTTGCTTTGCGGCACCTAGCCTCATTAACGTGCGCTCTTATTTGTCTTTTCTTTGCTTGTTTCAGTTTTCTTGTTTCGCTTAAACTATCCTGGCTGCGCCCCTCCTCAGTCGGTGTTTGATCTACCGCAGTAAATTCAGTTTTAGAAGCAACAAGTGACCCTATTAATAGACACAATGAATAATTTCCTTGCGACACAGATGGTACCGAAGTTTTCGCTAGCAGCACCGACAGCTCAGCAGCCAGTATAACCGTCATCTGCACCGCTATTTCGGGAGTTCGACGGGACGAAAGAAGATCGGTCCGAGTATCTCGCACAGTTGAAAACTCGTTTCGCGGCGCGACATGTGCAAGGTACTGTTAAACATTATCATTTTTTGTCCACGACAGAGTGTCCATTTACCGTCTCTGCTACAAACTTCACTTACACTTCGTCCTGAAAGTGTAGGCTACGAGGAATTAGTGCAGCCATTCGACAAATAGTTGGGTGATCGAGTTCATGAGGTGGCTGATCCCTATACGAATTCCGATTGCAGAAACAGCTAGGACAGTCCTATAGACACTGGGTGACAGACTTGCAAGGACTGACGAGACGCTACGGTCGCAGGTTCGAATCCTGCCTCGGGCATGGATGTGAGTGATGTCCTTAGGTTAGTTATGTTTAAGTGGTTCTAAGTTCTACGGGACTGATGACCCCAGCAGTTAAGTCCCACAGTGCTCAGAGCCATTTGAACCATTTTGAACTGACGAGACAATGCAGATTTAAGCAGACATGCCAGGGTAGAAACTATTTTTAGCCCCATTTTTAGTTGTTTAAAATGTTACTTAGAGAGCCTTTTCTTCATATTCATTCGTTTACAGTGTGCCATAAATGTTAAAATATTTTAAAGCCACTATTTACTGCATGGGAGTCTGGCACATCCGAGCTCTCGAATGCAACCGATGTGGTACTATAATAGTTTTAGACGGAATAGGGGTTCTGTAATTTCGGATAATAGCACAGAGGGCATTACTATCAACTAAAATACTGTGGTCAATGCCATTTTTATTTGAACCGTGATTCGTTTATTGTAAACCGTCTGAAAGCACGTGCTTGTCTCACGTCTGCTTAACTAGTTGTTTCGCTTGCTTTCTATTCGAAGGAAAACGTGGGTGCTTGAAAATTTCCAACCAACGTACTTATATCAATAGAAATGGTTCGAAAAGTAATCCCAATAGCGCAAAAAACACTTCGATTGGTAAGCGGCGTGAACAGAGGATGAGACATGAGGCTCGTGGCGAACAGTCTTACCGTCACAGTATTTCGGCACATAAACGAAAACGTTGTCCCTCGCGGGAAGCGACTCGTTTTTCCTGTGGCAAGCGTGGGCATATTCTTCGGATGTTCGCCCACGCCAGCCTCAGTCTCATTCATAGACTGTTGTGATCTCTTCGTTACTCACTGCTGATAGTAGAGAATAGCAGCCTGTGGCCCCTAAGGTGAAGAAATCACAAATCTCTTCTTTAGTGTGACGTCAGGTCAACAAACTATTTTTGCACTTGTCACTTCTGGACAGACCGTTCGCTTCCAACTGGACACGCGTACCACCGTTACCGTGCTTAATTGCTGCAACTATGAACTGCTCGGCCGGCCCCAGCTGGGCAAATTGCACACTTCGCTTTCTGAATATACTGACACAGACATTCCTGGTTTAGGTACTTCTAGCCTTCCAGCCGCTTTTCAAAACCCAACAAAGACAGTAACTTTTACAGTGGTTTATTCACAGATCAATGAAAATATTTTTGGACTGGATGACGCAGTTTAATTTGTTTAGGTTACGTATCCCCGACAATAAACTTTGTTGCTTCTTTTGAACCTTAAGACAGTGTTGCAAACTTGTGTGAAGAATTTTCTGATTTGTTTTCGGAAGTTCTGGGCAAAGATAACAATTTTACTAATCGTGTCATGAAGGACAATATGCTTCCGCACTTTGCTAGAGCTCGGCCTGTTTGACATGATTTTCGTGACCAGGTGGCTCAGGAACCTCCTGCATGGCGGCACAATGCCACAACGGTGTTATAACACCTGTCGCAACTAGCCAGTGGGCGTCCCTCTTCTAATTCTGAGGAAGTCTTCCGCCAAACTTAGGTCGTGCGCCGATGTCAAAGCTACAGTCAACCCTCCGAGTATCGTTGATTCATATCCATTGTCGTGCCCGGAAGAACCCATGTACACGTTAGACTCTGGTCGTTTCTTTTCAAAAATTGATTTGCGCAATTCTTACTTGGTATACCACTGGATGAACAGTCGCAGCATGTATTTGTCACTAACACCCACCTGCGGTTTTTCATCTTTCTGAGATTGCCATTCAGCAGCGCTTCTGCACCAGCCAGATTTCAACTCTAACTGGAGCAATTAACTGCAGCTGTGTATTTTTGTTTAACTACTTGGACGATATCGTGATGTCTGGTCGCACGCCTGTAGAATATGCATCTACGGTTATTATCATGTTTTCATTCGACTAAAAACGTTTTGTAGCAACTATGCTACTGACGAACTAGCCTTTTTATTCATTTTTATTGATGGTCAGTCACCTAGAAAGCAAAATGTATTGTTACCTTACTTTACAGTTTTGGAACAAGTTGTACAAAAACATTCACATTTTATTGGTATTTCTTAAAGCACGTATTATATAGTAAATACTAGTGAGCTCTATCCCTGTCGGCAGACGACTGTTTCGCCAGTGTACGCCGCTCTGCCTTTGTTTCCTCCAAGAACTAATTATAAGTTAGTTATTATTAGCTTAACAATTAAATAGGTCCATTAAAACTTAATCGCAGCAAATACTACTAAAGAAAAGTCTAATAATAATAAAAGAAAACTAATAATAATTGAAAGTTTGAGGGAGGAAATGAAAAGAGGATAAAAAGAAAAATGAAATAAAATTGTCATTGTTGAACAAATATGTGGAGGATTCGACATATAGAGTGACAGAGTCCTAGTGATCTTATGAGATGTGAGTGTCTAGGGCACTTTACGTTCAGGTTCAGTTTTGCGCTAGCTTTAGGAATCTTGTTGGCGCACAAGAAAGTTCACGATGTGCTGAAGTATTTCCCGTTTTAAAACCTGTGAGGTACTGGAGGTCAGTCTCTCTTTCAAACTCGGCTTTTCAACCGTAAATTACTCGGCTTCGGAAACGAAGACGAACTGACGGTTTACTAAATCCGTTTCTCTTTATTCCTATACAGCTATAGAATCATTCCACTGCTCTAGGGTACGTCACATCCTATATGAAATGGACACGCATTAATGATCTTCTTACGTAGTCTGTGAGGAGACTGAAGCAGTTTCATTCATGAATTAAAATTTCCCCTCATCTCTTATTCCCTCGCAGACAGGAGGACCTGAAGCTGCAATAGCTGTACTACCATCAAGCGCTCTTAAACTGGATAATTCAATAAGGTGTGGTCATGTGTGCTTGTGGCTTCGAAATCACAGGTGCATTGCTCTTTCTCTATTTTCTCCTTTAATTCTATACAAATAATCTGTGTATGGGCCATGTCCTATCAGACTGTGAACAAGATCAGCATCTGGTTCAACGTGGAGTGTCTCCCTGATATTTGGGAAGAAGCAGTACGTCCGTCTTCAGGTGTCAGAACAGTCCCACCTCTCCTACCATAATTCCATAATACGCTCTCTTATGGAGAGGCGATTGTCACCACGAGAACGAAGTATTTAATTTATAAGGGACAGTCAAATGTATTCAAAAGTAATTGCCATAACTGTTAATAAATTTATCCCATTGTGAGACAAGACGGTCAATGTTGTTGTTGTTGTTGCTGTTGTGGTATTCAGTCCTGAGACTGGTTTGATGCAGCTCTCCACGCTGCTCTATCCTGTGCAAGCTGCTTCATCTCCCAGTACGTACTGCAGCCTACATCCTTCTGAACCTGCTTAGTGCATTCATCTCTTGGTCTGCCTCTACGATTTTTACTCTCCACGCTGCCCTCCAATCCTAACTCGGTGATCCCGTGATGCCTCAGAACATATCCTACCAACTGATCCCTTCTTCTAGTCAAGTTGTGCCACAAACTCCTCTTCTCCCCAATTCTATTCAATACCTCATCATTAGTTATGTGATCTACCCATCTAATCTTCAGCATTCTTCTGTAGCACCACATTTCGAAAGCTTCTATTCTCTTCTTGTCCTAACTAGTTATCGTCCATGTTCCACTTCCATACATGGCTACACTGCATACAAATACTTTCAGAAACGAATTCCTGACGCTTAAATCAATACTCGATGTTAACAAATTTCTGTTCTTCAGAAACGCTTTCCTTGCCATTGCCAGTCTACATTTGATATCCTCTCTACTTCGACCATCATGAGTTATTTTGCTTCCCAAATAGCAAAACTCCTTTACTACTTTAAGTGTCTCATTTCCTAATCTAATTCCCTCAGCATCACCCAACTTAATTCGACTACATTCCATTACCCTTGTTTTGCTTTTGTTGATGTTCATCTTATATCATCCTTTCAAGACACTATCCATTCCGTTCAATTGCTCTTCCAAGTCCTTTGCTGTCTATGACAGAATTACGATGTCATCGGCTAATCTTAAAGTTTTTATTTCTTCTCCATGGATTTTAATACCTATTCCAATTTTTTCTTTTGTTTCCTTTACTGCTTGCTCAATATTCAGATTGTATATCATCGAGGATAGGCTACAACCCTGCCTCACTCCCTTCCCAACCACTGCTTCCCTTTCATGTCCCTCGACTCTTTTATCTGCCTTCTGGTTTCTGTACAAATTGTTTATAGCCTTTCGCTCCCTGTATTTTACCCCTGCCACCTTCAGAATTTGAAAGAGAGTATTCCAGTCAACATTGTCGAAAGCTTTCTCTAAGTCTACAAATGCTAGAAATGTAGGTTTGACTTTTCTTAATCTAGCTTCTAAGATAAGCCGTAGGGTCAGTATTGCCTCACGTGTTCCAACATTTCTACGGAATCCAAACTGATCTTCCCCGAGGTCGGCTTCTACCAGTTTTTCCATTCGTCTGTAAAGAATTCGCGTTAGTAGTTTGCAGCTGTGACTTATTAAACTGATAGCTCGGAAATTTTCACATCTGTCAACACCTGCTTTCTTTGGGATTGGAATTATTATATTCTTCTTGAAGTCTGAGGGTATTTCGCCTGTCTCATACATTTTGCTAACCAGATGGTAGAGTTTTGTCAGGACTGGCTCTGCCAAGGCTGTCAGAAGTTCTAATTGAATGTTGTCTACTCCCGGGGCCTTGTTTCGACTTAGGTCTTTCAGTGCCGTGTCAAACTCTTCACGCAGTATCATGTCTCCCATTTCATCTTCATCTACATCCTCTTCCATTTCCATAATATAGTCCTCAATACTCCTTCCACCTTTCTGATTTCCCTTCTTTGCTTAGAACTCGGTTTCCATCTGAGCTCTTGATATTCATACAATTGGTTCTCTTTTCTTCAGAGGTCTCTTTAATTTTCCTGTAGGCAGTATCTATCTTACCCTTAGTGAGATAAGCCTCTACATCCTTACATTTGTCCTCTAGCCATCCCTGCTTGGCCATTTTGCACTTCCTGTCGATCTCATTGTTGCGACGTTTGTATTCCTTTTTGCCTGCCTCATTTACTGCATTTTTTATATTTACTCCTTGCATCAATTAAATTCAATATTTCTTCTGTTACCCAAGTATTCCTACCAGCCCTCGTCTTTTTACCTACTAGATCCTCTGCTGCCTTCACTACTTCATCTCTCAAAGCTACCCATTCTTCTTCTACTGTATTTCTTTCCCCCATTCCTGTAAATTGTTCCCTTATGCTCTCCCTGAAACTCTGTACAACCTCTGGTTTAGTCAGTTTATCCAGGTCCCATCTCCTTAAATTCCGACCTTTTTGCGGTTTCTTCAGTTTTAATCTACAGTTCATAACCAATAGATTGTGGTCAGAGTCCACATCTGTCCCTGGAAATGTCTTACAATTTAAAACCTGGTTTCTAAATCTCTGTCTTATCATTATTTAATCTATCTGATACCTTCTAGTATCTCAAGTGGTTAGTGGAAAAATGACTGCTGTTGCCTGCCGAACCATGATTGTACCCAGGAGTGCGCATCTTCGTCTGAAACAAATCGACGGCTGCGAATGACTTTTTTCAGGGCTCCAAACATATGGAAATCAAATGGGTACAGAGCTGGACTGTATGAGGGATGTGTAAGGACTTACCAGCGAAACGTCCACACCGTTGTCAAAACAGCCTTGGCAACATGTGCCTCCTCCACCTCCCCCCTCTCCCCCCTACCACATACGATGGGTATCGTTCCGGTATTGTGAGATGACCGATACCACTCAGGTCCTACACCTGACAGATTGCCTGGACACCACCGAGATGGATACGTATTACGCCATGCAAGACTTAAATCAAAACCTACTTAAGCGTTTTGTCATTGTTTGGGCGATGTTCCTAAACATTATGAGAGAACTGTGTCTAAAAGCAGCTTAAATTTACTGAGTTATAGTTCGCTAAAGAAGCTTGAATTAATCAATGAAATTTAGTGCCTGCAGTTAATGGCAGTTGATTTTTCTCACTAATATTTTGACTGAAAGTCTTGCAGTCACCTTCTGACTGAGTCGGAATATCGGAGCATTGTAAGGGGCGTTAGACAAGGTTGTCGCCTCTCCCCTTTCTTGTTAAGCTTACAAGAGATTATTGCTAAAGGCTTAGATGGAAAAAAGAGGAGTGTGTTTTCGTGGGAGGAGAATAGAATGTATAATATTTGCTGATGAGATGGCATTAGTGGCAGAAAGTGAATGAACTGTAAATGAATTGCTAAAAGATCTGAATCAAGCTTGTGTCGATTGTCGGATAAGGATCAATACACCAGAAGCAGAGTGTGGCGATCGGCACGGGAAGGTGACTGGTAAATGGGAAAATGGGAAAAGTTATCATTAGCTAAGTAATAGCATTTAAATATCTTGGAAGTAGGATCAGTGTAGACTTGAGATGTCACCAAAAGAGAAAAACTCGCACTGCTTTAGCGAAGGAATCATTCATTAGCAAGAAGGGATTATTATGCGACAAACCAGACTAAGCAGTTTTTGAAGGAGACTATCAACAGCTGACAAGCAATGTATAAAATGCATGTTTGACCATCGGCTGCATTTATTTTGAACCCACATATCGACCGGTTTCAGCCACGGACCATCTTCACGGATAAGAGTTAAAGTGGTTTAAGCCACAACATTACTTTTGTCATTACAAAAAAAAAATGGCTCTGAGCACTATGGGACTTAACAGCTATGGTCATCAGTCCCCTAGAACTTAGAACTACTTAAACCTAACTAACCTAAGGACATCACACAACACCCAGTCATCACGAGGCAGAGAAAATCCCTGACCCCGCCGGGAACCGAACCCGGGAATCCGGGCGTGGGAAGCGAGAACGCTACCGCACGGCTTTGTCATTACACAAATAATGTGTAGGGCTTGTCATGAACATCAATATACGACACAGAACAGTCGTATATGGCACCTATAGGAAGTTATATACTGTCATATCAATCTACAGTCAGCATTTGTTATAAACTGCCAAAGCGTTTGTTTCGGGCATGGCAAGAAACACCACACAGGCTCTTTACGCTACGAATACGTAAGTTGGGTTGATACCATATACTGATGTGTAAATACTTAATCGTTTAGTACTCTTTATCAAAGGTCACACAATTACTACAGATTGCGAGACAAAACTTGGTCACACCGCAGAGATACTTCGTGTGTTTCATATCCGGTGTTCTTGAGAGATAAGTTATTGACTGGAAATCATCACAATGGTTATCAGGTTTCGGAATTGTATTAGTGACAGTTGTATTCAGAAGCGCTTACGTCCTTGAGTTTCACATCTGTAAGGTAATGGAACATTTTGTGATACCTATAGTAAAAACTACACTCTTAGGGAGGTCCAATAAAACAGTTCTACCACAGCGTAATTGTGCCACCTCCGACTGTGTGGAGAAGACGTTTTGTTAGAGGACGAGTCTAGCAGAGCGTTGACCTCTGTGCCCTGCTCGCTGGCTATCACGTTTCAGGAGGAAGCGTCGAGTCTCCTTCGACGCGAGCGCATCCTCGAGTCGTAACACGGCGGTTCGGTCCGCTTTAGTCTGCCATCACATCCCGATTAGCAGACGTTTGCTCGTAAGGTTTGGCGTTTGCTCCATTCGCAGTGAAATTGACTGCCTTCTGTAATTGCTGCTACCGGATGCGCAGTGAACAGCCTTGAGCGAGCCCGCAGGTTCCAATTGACGCCGCCACCGCAGTAGTCATAGCCATTCTGGTGCAATGAAGGCGTTCGAATTAGTGATGTTGTTCCTATAATTTAATTACGTACTGACTACAGACAGTAAGTTACACAGACGTCCTACGCTAAGAACATTACGCAACAAGAGTGGCGAATTGTTACAACAGTCCTGTTGCGGTACGGATAACAGGCGCATCACACTGTGCGAGTGAAGTGAGGCGGCAACTGGAAACGTACTCCAAAGTTGAAGTATGCGGGACAGAACGATTCTTGTAGGCAAAACGTCTAAATTTCCCACAGGTTCATAGTGACATTCTGGCGGTGTATAGACCAAATGCAATGGCACGTCGAGCCATAGATGAATGGTGCCAACAATTTTGTCAACCCAGCACAGACGTGAGTGGTCCTCCGTACTGTCCAGACCTTCCCATCTTTTCGGAAAGCTGAAAAATACAGTTGGGGGAAAGAGCTTTCCGACAATGAGGACGTGCACACAGCGATTCTCGAATGGCTTCGAGATCAAGGAGCGGATTTCTATCTTCGAGGAACTGAACGATTTTTAGAACGTTTCAACAGTTGCTTATAGCGACTTGGTGACTATGTTAAAATAGTGCCAAATATCTCTGTCAGTTAATAGTGTAGTGCAGCATTTAACAAAAGTGACTTGGCCATGATAATGTGTAACTTAATTTTAGAAGAACCTCTTGTACACACATTACGAACTCCGCTATCCTTTTCACCTTCAGTTACAATATGTGCCTGTCCTGCTTCCACAAAACTGCAATGCAGTTACGAAAATTCTTTCAGCCCGCTAATGTGAAGGCCGAATAGATAGATTAGATAAGGTAACCAGAATGGATTTACCCAAGTTAGTATCCGTTCTAGACGGATGCGCCACGAATCTCGTCCTTGGTAAGTCCAGCTACTGCTTCTCTTTAATTAACGACGGACTATTCATCACCATCTGGACTTTACTTTTACTGGACCTGATTTTATCAAGTTGGTTCTCTCTAAAAGAAGACTGAATATCGAAATATTTGCTGTCCCAAAAAAATAAGCTGAATCCTAATTTAGACAGTTTGCATTAGAGCAATATTTTAACCACCTTGCATCAGCATAAACCACTCAATGACAAGAATAATGTGGTACTATAGAGAAGTAGCCTACTCAGGCCATATAGAATTCTTATGCTTTCCATTGTGTGCCAGCCTAGTCCGCTGTAACTAGCTATGACGTTACGAATGTAGCACAATACCTTAAAAGTAAAGTAAAGAATCTGAAAAGTTGATAGCATGTCAGGAATGATTCTAAAATGATAATGTGTTAAGTTTCAGTTTAGTAACTTCAACAGTTTTCGAAATTTGGACGTTTTACACAAAAATCATTTGCGCAATACGAAGGAGCTTGAAACTTCAAAATTTATATTCGGATTCCTTTTTCCTTGTAATTTAATGGAAACAGCATGCTGGATCTCAGAAAGTAATATTTTGGTTGAAATTCATGATTTTCTGTTTTTGTGTCCTAAAAGTTCGCAAGCAAGAAAGATTAAGTAACTGATCAGATAAAGCTAGGATCTTTAGATTTAGGTAGAATGGAGATACGCTATAATAACAAAGATGTGAGAAGTTTCAAAAAAGTAGCTATAAAACTATAGATGTAGCATCTCTCCAAAGGATAAGTTCAGAGCTCATCTATTGCGTGCAGTGCAACTAAAATAATTCTCTCGCCAAAAGTATTTAACCTAGCGACATTAGAATTTTATTATAGACACTTACCTGTGTGCTGACTGCACAATTAAATCGAGAGCTTCATTGGCCTTCACCGAATCAAGTAATTAATTATTTAGTAACATGAAGTGGTGTTTTGCTAGCCCAGCGGCTAGTCAGTAAGTCAAATGTTGTCGACTGCGCCTTCGGCGGTCCGCACCACGGCTATATAAATAAGAGCATGCGAGCTAGTGTAAGGCGCCGCTCAAGCTGTTGAAAGTGGTGTTCCGCCCCCTCCCTCTCCAGCTCGGGGCGGATTACCTACGTGAAGAACTGGAGGACATGGGCTTCGGCATCCGCCACACGGGGCTCATGAACGCCCCACGCACCCACCGCCCCATGTCGCTTTCCAGGTCGTTCTTGTCGACAACCTGAAAAATCGCAAGATCTTTCAGGTGCGGCGAGTAGGGCGGGTCGACGTCGAAGTGGAACCACTGCGGGCCAAAGGCAAGAGGGCCCAGTGCATCTCTTGCCAGCGGCTCGACCATGTGTCTCGCTACTGTTCGATGCAGCCCCGCTGCGTCAAGTGCGGGGCCCAGCATCAGAGCACGGAATGCACGCTCCCACGAGAGGACAAACCGACGTGCTGCAACTGCAACGGCGCGCACTTCGCGAGCTACCGAGGGCGTCCGGCCTTCCAGTGTGGCCGACATCAGCATCGTGGCCGGGCTGCCCCTTCCCGCAAGGTACAGTATGGCACCAGCTTCGCTGATGCCGCCAAGGGAGGGGCCCCCGCCCCCTCCCCCCAGCGGCCTGCTGCCACCGATAGCGCTGCGCCGCAGCGGCGTGCCTCGCGGCTGCTGCCCCTCCACCCACGCCTACTGAACCAGCTGCCGTCCCCCGCAGGCGCCGCCGACGGCCGCGCCGGACCGCCCCCGCGGTGGAATGCTACAATGGCGCAGCAGCAGTCTGCCCCTAGGGCTGCGCCCCCACGGCAACCGCCTCCTGCGGTCTCGCCCCAGCCTGCTGTTCCTGCCATGGAGGCCGCCCCAGAGGCCCCACGGCCCCCGATGCAGCTGAGCTCCGTGCGTGGAGTTGGCTCTTTATGCCGACGACACTGCGCTGTTCACCCGCAGCATGAACGTGGTCGCGATGTGACGCCGACTCCAACTAGCGTGCGACGTCCTGGGGGCGTGGTCCACCAAGTGGCGACTCACATTTAACGCCGCCAAGAGCCAGGCGGTCGTCTTCACTCGGATACGACTGCCTCCTGCCCTGCCGCACGCTCTCGGGAGGCCACATCCGGTGGTCACTATCCGGCAAATACCTCGATGTGACGCTGGACAGGCATCTCACCTGTCTGCCGCACATCCAAGACATCAGGGGGCGAGCGATTGGGCGTCTCCGGGCGCTCTACCCGCTGCTGAACCCCGCATCCACCCTCCCACCTCGGCACGGCCTGACCGTGTACTTGGCCCTTGTCCAGCCAGTACTCGAGTACGCCGCCCTAGTGTGGGGAATGCCGCTCCGTCGCGCGTTGCGATGCTCCAGCGTGTCCAAAATCGGGCGCTGAGACTCGCTCTCCAAAAGCCGCCTCGTTACTCCACGAGGCTCCTTCATGAGGAAGCAGGCGTTCCGTTGCTGCGGGATCGCTTCAGGCAGTCCGCCAGGGTGTTCTATGCCTCTGCCGAACACTCTGGCAGTCGTCTTATTGGTGGACTGGGACACCAAGTCCACCACAGGCCGACCACGCTATGGCCTGATCTGCTGCGGGAGTAGTTTCTTCCGCAGCCCCGATGTCACTTTTGACGAAGCGTCCGCACCCACGCGGCCACTCACATAGGCCAATCCTACCCGTGAGGCCAGAAATAGTTCTTGAGGAAGAAACAGGAACAGCAGCTTCGCTGCTTAGCCTGTCTCACTCCTGGTAGATGTAACCAGGGATTTGCAGTGCAGTGGAGTGCAGTGCAGTGCTAGTGTAAAGCCCCAGTTCTCTTCTAGATTCGGATCGGCGTGCACTCCGTGTAGGAAACCGCGTCGCGTTTGTGCAGTTGCTCGGAACAGCCTTGGATGCCGTATTATGTAACTCGGTATGCACGTAACAATGAGTTCGCATTGGGGTAAAGTGTTAATTACGGAACGACACCAGTGATTTAGTCTCAGTTTGCGTATGTCGTATTTTCACGTGTCGCCGCAGGACAGACTTTCTACCATTACTAGCGTGGCGTTTGATGAGTATTAACATCAAATTTAGGCGAGCATTCACTTTGAACATTTACAGTGATAACGATTATTGAGCAGTTTCGTTATGTAGGAATAACAGGATCCGCGCAATAGACTCTGAACAGCTCTCAGCTCTGATAGTTCGATAACTGATATGAGTAATCATTTGTCTGGAATTTTACGCTTTATCGTTTTCAGAATATAGTGAAAATTGTTATAGTAAACTCTATTTTCTATGAATGCAGACATCATCCTAAATCCTCAGAGTAGTGAACTGCAATAATCAATAACTTTTTTTCTCCATCAGAGTGGGCACAGTGAACTCTAATTACAGGCATCACGTTTTTGGTAATCAGTTTCTGGTTGCCAACATTGTAGTTAGAGAGCCTGTGTTGAGAACCTTCAACAAAGAATAGAAATAATAATTTTATTTTCCACCCACAGCACCAGCAACATGACAGCACTGCACACAATGAAGAATCTTTGACCTGACGTATTCATGGCAGCACAGGCACATTTTTCGTCTGTTTTACCCAGTTTGCTTTTAGAACAGGCGTGAGGATAGCTGCTTCCAGCCTTTTTTGTTAGGTACCGAAAGACAACTTTGCTGCAAAACACTTATATTGAATCACATTTAAATTAACGACATTAAAATGTGCTGGTTATTTACACACACGAAGTAAAGCATTTCCCGGTTATTACTGCTAACAGTTTTTCAGTGATTTAGTGATAGATCGATAAAACGGAAGTGTAACTAATAAAGCATCGGGAAAAAGACAAAATTATGGTTGCCCGTGTTTGCTGTAATTCAGATGAGTTGATTCAGGCTTTTTGCAGTATTACTCTTGGCCTGTTAGCAATAGTGAGCACAGTACAACGCCAGTACCTCATTTGAAGCCCAACTATGAAGAGTTTTCTTTGTCTATATAAGAACGTACCTCTTTCTCAGCTGAACCTCCCCAGATTCAGACTGGCAGCGTTATCAATTTCACACCAACAAATTCAATATCTGAAACGAACCGTTGCCTCTCTAATGTAGCCGTTCTCATGGGCTATACCGCCCCCTCGGCAGATGCGTATGAGCACTGTGGAACCTCTCTCGTCTATCTCTAATGAACGCTCGTAATACTCGCTCAAGCTCCCACACATCAAAAATAGACCTACCCAGTTGCGTCAACTAAACTTCTCACCTGGTTTTCCCGACAAAACTGTCGATTTAAATTTCAAAGACGTTTAACGGTTACAAAAAATTCTACAATGCTGGGTCTTCCAGAAGGTTCATCCTATTTCACAAAACTACACTCCTGGAAATTGAAATAAGAACACCGTGAATTCATTGTCCCAGGAAGGGGAAACTTTATTGACATATTCCTGGGGTCAGATACATCACATGATCACACTGACAGAACCACAGGCACATAGACACAGGCAACAGAGCATGCACAATGTCGGCACTAGTACAGTGTATATCCACCTTTCGCAGCAATGCAGGCTGCTATTCTCCCATGGAGACGATCGTAGAGATGCTGGATGTAGTCCTGTGGAACGGCTTGCCATGCCATTTCCACCTGGCGCCTCAGTTGGACCAGCGTTCGTACTGGACGTGCAGACCGCGTGAGACGACGCTTCATCCAGTCCCAAACATGCTCAATGGGGGACAGATCCGGAGATCTTGCTGGCCAGGGTAGTTGACGTACACCATCTATAGCACGTTGAGTGGCACGGGAGACATGCGGACGTGCATTGTCCTGTTGGAACAGCAAGTTCCCTTGCTGGTCTAGGAATGGTAGAACGATGGGTTCGATGACGGTTTGGATGTACCGTGCACTATTCAGTGTCCCCTCGACGATCACCAGTGGTGTACGGTCAGTGTAGGAGATCGCTCCCCACACCATGATGCCGGGTGTTGGCCCTGTATGCCTCGGTCGTATGCAGTCCTGATTGTGGCGCTCACCTGCACGGCGCCAAACACGCATACGACCATCATTGGCACCAAGGCAGAAGCGACTCTCATCGCTGAAGACGACACGTCTCCATTCGTCCCTCCATTCACGCCTGTCGCGACACCACTGGAGGCGGGCTGCACGATGTTGGGGCGTGAGCGGAAGACGGCCTAACGGTGTGCGGGACCGTAGCCCAGCTTCATGGAGACGGTTGCGAATGGTCCTCGCCGATACCCCAGGAGCAACAGTGTCCCTAATTTGCTGGGAAGTGGCGGTGCGGTCCCCTACGGCACTGCGTAGGATCCTACGGTCTTGGCGTGCATCCGTGCGTCGCTGCGGTCCGGTCCCAGGTCGACGGGCACGTGCACCTTCCGCCGACCACTGGCGACAACATCGATGTACTGTGGAGACCTCACGCCCCCCGTGTTGAGCAATTCGGCGGTACGTCCACCCGGCCTCCCGCATGCCCACTATACGCCCTCGCTCAAAGTCCGTCAACTGCACGTACGGTTCACGTCCACGCTGTCGCGGCATGCTACCAGTGTTAAAGACTGCGATGGAGCCCCGTATGCCACGGCAAACTGGCTGACACTGACGGCGGCGGTGCACAAATGCTGCGCAGCTAGCGCCATTCGACGGCCAACACCGCGGTTCCTGGTGTGTCCGCTGTGCCGTGCGTGTGATCATTGCTTGTACAGCCCTCTCGCAGTGTCCGGAGCAAGTATGGTGGGTCTGACACACCGGTGTCAATGTGTTCTTTTTTCCATTTCCAGGAGTGTATATCTTCTATTTGAATGAAGACGGAAACTTGGAGTAAATTTTAGCTAAAGCGTACCCATTGTGTGTTCACTTCGCAGTACGTCTAGATAGTGGTACCATATGAACATATGACACTTCGCGTTCTCTGTTTGCACAGGGGCAATTCAGTTACAAATAAGGGTGTAAGTATCATGGAGGATACAGCATTGCAGCTCCTACAGCTGAAAACATTCGACACTAGTACAGTTTTAAGACGCTGACTCCCCATGTAAATGGAAATCAACAAATCGCCCCCATGTGTTCGTTCCAGACGTAAAGTGCATTTATCTGAATTTTGCGCGTAGTCCACAGTGGCCTGTACTACGTCGTTTGCGGCGATGTTTGTGCTTAAAACAATAGTGAGTTCACCTGCTAACTCCACGAAGGTGTTAAACAACAACGTGGAGAAAAATGGTTCAAATGGCTCTGAGCACTATGGGACTTGACAGCTGAGGTCATCAGTCCAAAAAAAAAAAATGGTTCAAATGACTCTGAGCACTATGGGAGTTAACATCTGTAGTCATCAGTCCCCTAGAACTTAGAACTACTTAAACCTAACTAACCTAAGGACATCACACACACCCATGCGCGAGGCAGGATTCGAACCTGCGACCGTAGCGGTCGCGCGGTTTCAGAGTGACGCACCTAGAACCGCTCGACCACAACGGCCGACTACCACACAAAGTATTTGGGAGTAACGGCATCTACGTTTTGTAAATAAGGACTGAAAACACAGCAGGTTTCATATTCAGAAACCGCATTTTATTGTTGGGTGCTTCGTGTAAGAATGAGACATATTTACTGGCACCTGTAGAGACTCGAGAGCAGCTAGATCGAAATCGGTCCAGACAGCGGTTTGATACTCCGCGTTATTACTCCTCGTGTTGGTCGGGACCCGTCGACTGTCTTGTGACCATGGAATCGATGAATCAGGCGGGTTATACTGAACGTCATGCAGAATCTCAACGGCTCGACGCGACAAAGAAGACAGGTGTGGATTGGTCTAACGCAAGAAGAAAAGAAACATGCTGAAAAGATGAAAGCGTTTTGGAGGAAAAGGAGAGAGCAAATGAGAAGGAATTAAAATTGTCAAGTGGTCCTTGGCTGGCCAGAAAGAAAAGATAAAAATTGGTACAATTTTGAGGCGCTGAGTCCTGGTTTCGTATGACGAGCAGGTAATATGCGACACAAAATGTCTTTTGATTTGGGTAGATTTCGTCTGAAACTTGTTAAATAAAATTAGTACTATTCGGAAGAAGCAGACTATTTGTCGCCTCATAGTTATTCCCTTCCCATTCTCTCAGTATTTCTCACCCATAACAAAACAAACACAACAATCCGCTGCACAAATGCCAGTTACAGTTGTCATTACGGTAGAGTTAAGCATCTGATATATCATTTGCTGCTCAGAAACGGAAGCCAGCAGTTTAGTCTAGTATTAAAATTTGCATCAGGCTCGATGACATTATAGCACTGCGACCAAATCGAGCTGATGAGTGACACTGCATGTATATGCATAAACAAGGCTGTTCATTTATTGTTTGTTTTATTATGGCTGCGTCGGTATATGTCTATTTTGGTCTATTTTGCCCTCACAGAATTTCAGTAGCTTTTTCTGGAGATTCGTTGTAAGTATTAATTGGTTTTCAGCACTTCTTCGTCGTGTAACATCTGTGGCACGCCGAGCACTCTTTAACTGAATCACACGTTGTAATCATGGAACTCTGTGCATCCAGCTTCAAATGTAAGGAACTTTCACAAATTATCCATTCAGAAAGGAAACAAGGAAAAAAAGTTTCATCGATGGTATGCATTACAATTTGAGCGTGCTGCTGCATATTCCCAAGATTTTTACCGAACAAGGTAGCACTGTGGCTGAATTAATGTAATCGTAATCGAAAGATGGGTAAGACCTCAGTCCTAGCATCCTGATTTATGTTTCATCATAATTCCCCCCGCCGTTTAAATCAACACGAAATAATTCGTAGCTGTCAGTTGTGACAAAAGGACACAAGATTTCCTTACGCAGCCTGTGTAATGCGCCGTCTCTAGTGACCTCTACGCTAGTGCAACGTTAACCTTTGACCTTCTTTCTTTTGTGATATTCTGGCGAAAGATTCAGGACTCTGCTGATTCAACATTACCGACCCAAGACGAATGCCGTTACTGTGGTGTCACCGCCAGACACCACACTTGCTAGGTGGTAGTTTTAAATCGGCCGCGGTCCATTGGTACATGTCGGACCCGCGTGTCGCCACTGTGTGATCGCAGACCGAGCGCCACGACAAGGCAGGTCTCGAGAGACTGACGAGCACTCGCCCCAGTTGTACGGACGACTTTGCTAGCGACTACATGGACGAAGCATTGCTCATTAGCCGAGCCAACAGTTAGAATAGCCTTCAGCTAAGTCAATGGCTACGACCTAGCAAGGCGCCAGTAGTAACATTACATGTATCTAAAGAGTCTCACTTGTATCGCCACAATCTCCAGATGTACCAAAAGGATGGATTAAAGTTAAGTATTCCAGAAGCTACGTACTTTTCTTTATAGCATTCATTACGTATCCTGTTTCAGACCTCACGCCCATCTGCGTGAGCGTAGCGCGTGCCTTTCGGCTTCCTCTCATTGTGTCTAGGCTGTCTTGTCTAGACACATCAGTTACATAGTTGACATTGATGACAGCATGCTGTAGAAATTGCCAATCAGGATAATGAAGCTGGGAATTAAACTGTCTCCCCACTAAGGAATTAATCGCTTAATAGATTCCCAGTGCCTCTAGTTTCCAGAGTCATTACATTTAGTAACAGGAATTAGCCAACAATTTAATATCCGCACCGATCAAAGTTTGTAAACATTCAAAGTTTTCACCGTCGTTGTCAAGAGACTGTCATCGTAAGCCGTCAACACATGAGCGCTACTAAACACGAAAATATTTTGAAAACAGGAAACTTACTCTTCCCGTAACTTGTTTACAATAACAAGAGGAAATAGCCAGTATGGAAACACTGAGAAAATCTACTTATAAACCGAGGAGACAGAAAACGTTTTCTTCTCACTTCAGCTGACAAAGATATCTTCCTTAGTCCAGTAACACCAAAACTGTTACTTCATGCATAACACTCTTAATCTTTTGAAAATGCAAATCAGTCCCAGTTCTGTTGAGAATCATGTCCGCCACCGTACCTGTGGTGACTTCTAAGAGTTCTGGAAATAGAACGTAACATTTCCATTCAGCGTGTCAGTGGAAACGTTTCGGGAAGAAATATCGTATGTATTTATCGTTCTGATCCCCCGCCAGCCATTTAAAATAGGAATGCGACCTAACTTGCGCCATCGTTTCGTTAATCATCACACATTACACTATTCATTTGTAATTATAGTAAGTATAACTGTGATTGTGTAGAGACTACTGCATTGTGCAAGTATTACAGATCTTCAGGAACTGTCATTAACAGGGAAAGACGCATCGCTTCCAAATTGAATGAACTCTAGATAGCCGCCGAACGAGGTGGTGCTGTGATTAAGATATTGGACTCGTATCCAAAAAATGCAGAATGATTTGGGTCAAATTCTCACTTGGTTAAATGAACAGAAGCTCTCTTTAAATGTGGATAAGTGCATGATACTGAATAGAACAAAGAGAAAGAAACCTACAGTGTCCGATGACGAGATTAGTGGTGAATGTGGTGAGCACTACTTATCATATAAGTATTAAGGGGTAATAGTAAGAAGGCCGGCCGGGGTGGCCGAGCGGTTCTAGGCGCTACAGCCTGGAACCGCGCGACTGCTACGGTCGCAGGTTCGAATCCTGCCTCGGGCATGGATGTGTGTGATGTCCTTAGGTTAGTTAGGTTTAAGTAGTTCTAAGTTCTAGGGGACTGATGACCTTGGAAGTTAAGTCCCATAGTGCTCAGAGCAATTTGAACCATTTTGTAAATGTAATCATTCAATGTACTCTGTATCTATTGTTTCTACAATAAATTTTGCGTGAAGTGGAAAATTCTCAATGAGTGTCCTAATTCTTTTTGTCACGAGCGTGAACTTATGCCTCTTAATGTAGTCGGTACAGTCCCCCTGTGATCATACGCAACAACTGAATTGCGAGCGATATTATCCACAAAGTGAATTTCTATGCGAAGAGTGAACCGTTTGAATAGCGAAAACTGTCCTGAGCTGTAAATTCACAAGTTCCAAACACTCTTCCAGAGAAATCCCTGAGCAATCAAGGTCGTTATGGTAATAGTTTTACGGTGTGAGACGAATAGCTACTTTGTTTTTGTCTCACTGTCTGGGTCGCTTTGCTATGATAGTAACGTTCTTTGAAATGTGACGATTCTTTAGTTGCTTTGAAGACTTTTTGATTTATACTTTTTTCAGTTTAACTGAAACGAAACGGTATCTGTCATTAAATTTACATCTCACACCTCACATATTTTGTGTTTACTAAGAGACTATTCCATGTTACCACAACAGAATTTAAAAAGGACTGTCTTTTATTCCTAATTTCAGATTGTTATAGGTAGCTACAGTGAGTTATAAGTAAAGCGACAATTTTTATGGTGATGCGTGCTTCCGCACGTGGACATCAGTAACAAAACGTTGCGTTTGGTACCTTTTAAGAGTACTCTGTGAATTAGCACTAAGACTCATCCTTTGCCTTCCTTTCATGATACTCTCATCCATAACAAAATACAGGGTTATGCAGCATAAACACTTACTACAGTTACCTATACAACATGCTGACATGCTCACAACAGTTCAAGGACTGGCATTGGAAGCCATCTATGTCATTAACTTAGAAAGAATCCACTGTAAGTTTTCCAAGTTGCACCCAAGCTCGCGTTTACAGTAATTTCTGTATGTAATCAAATTTATAGTTTTCTTTGAAGTATTTGATTTACGGTCTCCCAGAAACAAATAAAAAAACGGAATACATATTTTTTCCTCTTTCACTTTGAGAATCCATAAGTACTGTACGATTTCGAGTTAGGTAGTCCTGAACCCTAGGTTACTGTTCAGAGAAGCCAACCGCAAGGTGTAAAAATGTTGTTTTTGAATTCACTCAATGCCTCTCTGTAGGTAAATGTTTACAGATGTAGAGACTCCCACTTCTCTGGACCGCTGCCACTCCAGCCGAATGAAAAATTCGCTCAGCTGTCGCAGTGCTATATCGGCGCAACTACATAATTCGCTACAGGCGTTATACGCTGCTGTTCACTGTGTTAATGTATAAACTAAAAAGTGCCGTGACAACACTGTCAAATATGCTACAGTAATACAGGTACTAACTATAGCGGATAGGTGCGAGAGCCGCATTCAATTTTCTGCATCTATACCTCACAAGCCACCTTACGGTGTGTGGCGGGGGGTGCCTCTGATACTACTACTAATTCCACTTCCCTCTTCCATTCACGAATGCTCCATGAGAAAAGCATCTATTGATAACAATCCGTATGAGCTCTAATGTCTCTGATTCCTCTCGTCGTTTTCATTTCTACAGACATATTTGGGAGGAAATAATATGTTGGCTGGCTCTTATTCGAAAGTAAGCTCTTGCAATTTCAATAGTAGCACTCTCGGTGATACACAACGCCTCTCTTGTAGCGTCTGCCGCTGGAGTTTATTTTGTATCTCCGTAGCCCTTTCGTGCCTACTAAACGATCCTACGAGGAAACGCGTCGCTCTTCGTTGGATCTTCTCTATCTCTTCTGTTAATCGTACTTGGTAAGTTTCCGAGACTGATGAGCAGCGTTCAAGAATTGCTCGAACAAGTGTTTTGTAAGCCACTTCTTTGTTGCATGAACAACATTTTCTGAAGATTTCGATTTCCTTCACCATCTTTCTTTAATCCGAGCTTATCGAGCTTGTGTTTCGCCCCTAATGACCTAACTGTCGACGGGATGTTAAACACTGATCTTCCTTCCATCCTTCTAGCTCTCTGATGCTGACGCGCACGAAGCTGTTGCACATGGAAAGGTTGCGATGTCAGGAGACGGCAAAGATATGCTGAAAGATCTGCAGAGGATCGGCGATAGGTGTTGATGCAGAGATTGGCAGTTGACTCTAAACTAAATAACGATCACTTATAGCACATAAACAGACGAGGTCTATTCCTGCTCGATTACGTTCCTGGTAGATTACGTCACTGGCGATAAGCCACTGGAAACAGTAACAATCGTAGAATATCGAAGACTAACCCGTCTGGAATTATCACCCCAGAAGTGGATTTACTGGGATACTTCAAAAAGTAAGTTACACATTATTATCACAGGCCAAGTAACATTTTTTAATGCTGCACTACACTACGAAATGACATTTATACATGACACTGTTTTTCAGGATAGTCACCAGGCGTCTGTAAACAATGGTGGGAACCTTCTATCAATAGTTGAATTCCTAGACGATGAAAATTCACTCCTCGGTCACGGAGCCATTCGAGAATCGCTGTGTGAACGTCCTCATAGTTGGAAAACCAGCGATTGCTGCAGATCGCTGCCTCGATTGCCTGTAGATTTCCGTCTGTGGCCGATGTCGATGGTTTTGTTCCCAATCAGAAGTGCTCACATGCGTGCCGCCACGGTCAGATTTTTGGCATTTCACACCGGCTGCTGTTGTGCTTTGGGATACGCTTCCAGTTGTCGCGCCATTTCACTCCCACACTGTGACAAACCTGCTATCCGACCTGCAGCAGTACTGTTCCTGCAGAAAAATCAGAACGTGTACTCGTTTCTGAGAACACTCCACCCTTCTTGCGCAATGGTCTTTGCGCGGGGTAATATCAAACTTCCTTTCTGAAGTTCCCTCGTACTAATGGTGATCCGTAACTGACGTTCGTTTTCAACTGTGATTCTGCCTGAATCTTGTTGGTATTCCCTTTCACATATTGGAAGAAGGCAGTGATATATCAGCACAGGGATTCAAGTGAGGTCCCGTGAATCACCGTGGTGTTCGCATCCTGCAACAAACAGCTGCTGCTGATGTTCGAAGTGCTGTGTTGATGCACTTCCAGCACGAGAGGCGCCAGTCAGTGTTACAAGTTCCCCCAGTCTTGCAGGAGGGTCGCCTATTTTGATGCTGCAGTTTGGGTGTGTTCCAAGCTATGTGGGAGCGACCCACTCTGCTGGTCGCGCCCGTTAAGCGCGCTGCTTCTTTCACTCGCAAAAGCATTTGTAACTCGCACGGCAGGTGCGCCAGCTGTCTCAGAGGAAGCGAACGTGGAGTTCCGCGTCTCGTCGACGCCGAAGTCTTTAGAAAAGGCCCATTAGGACAGTCTGAGGTGGATGGCAGAAAAAATCTAAACAGTCTGTTTAAAAGAAACCGTTGTAACATACTCTTGAAGCGAGTTTGGTAAAAAACCGGAATCCTAGTCATTCTAAATGCCTCTGGTTTTACATGTATACACCACAAGTCACTTTAAAGTCCATGGTGGAAGGTACGTCATTCATTACTATCGACATTTAGGAACTGCATCGCGCACTACACAGTTGTATATATTTTTAATTGAGCAATCGATTTCGGTCAGAATCTGACCATTCTTGGGTGATAAAAGACGTATTTCACTGTATATAACACAATTGCAATAACTAATCAACATCTTGAAATGTTCCGTTTTGGTGTATCTTGTAATATAACTAATCACTTCGAAGGCAAACTTCTAACACCAAATACTTTCATGTCCTATTCGATTCACATATTGAGCCACAGAAAATAACTGCCTGTATGCCTCTGAACGCACGCTGATCTCTCTTATCTTATGCTCATGGCCACTACGTGGGGTGTACGTTGGTGGTGGTTGCACGGCCCCCTTGAAAGAAAAGGTAACTAAATGTACTCAATACGTTTTCGTGGAAACCATGTCGTCTTTCTTCTAAAGACTCGCATTTAACTCCCGCGACAATTAATGTTAAACTTTCGCGTAGCTATACCGACTCATTAAGATCTTAACTCCTTGCCGTACTTTGGCGAGTCCGACGCAAGGAAACAAGAGCTGGCCAAACGTAAACATCACGAATCACACTCGTGGGAACGAAAGACCTGCCAAAGTTTTTTATGTGTCGGATATGGCTCTATTTAATACGTATATTAACCAAAAAACAGTTTACGAACAGAGAGAGGAAACACATGTTTATTACCGAATAAGTATAGCAGAGGCAATGTTAAAAAATTTCCAGTTGCCAGAATACTAAAAGTGTGGAAAACCATCAGTAGGTGAAATACCTCTTCGACTCCAAGCGCAATATCAGGCCCATTTCCCAAAACACGTGGAATCGACGCCTAACAAAAACCAACAAGTATGTGTAAAGTTTACATGAAACATAAAGTACGAAGCGAAACAACGTGGGAATGTGTGGAGTGTAAAGTGGCGTTACATCTACCACAGTGCTTTAGAAACTACCAAGCCAAGCACGCCTACTAATTCTTAGAGATGTAGGTATTTTCCAATTAGAAAGTCGTTCAAGGGGCACATTTATTCCTGTAATTACATCTTTTCGACAACAAATGCATTTAGGCGTCGTATTATTATATTCCTTCTGAAGAGGTCACACCTAGAGACGCCCACAATGATAATAATTTCTGTCAAAGTATTGTTTATTTGTGAAAAATTATGTTTATATTTCGAAGTATTTTTTGTTGTATTACAAATTACATATAAAATGGGACAACAATTAAATTAATGTTAACGTCTAGAAGAGCAGTCTCACGTGAAACAAATATAACTCGGCTTGCATTGCGATTGTCTCGCGCTTCAAGTAGGCCCCTTTCGCACGCGTTGTCATCAGTCGCTTGGACAATGATTTCGTCGAACTAAATGGTACGGAAAGGGATTAAAAGCGCTCCTCTGGAATCGTTCGTTGTTGTCATGCATGCTTGGTAAGCAGCAGCGCGATTCCGGACTGAAGCGCCTAGAACCGCTCGGCCACAACGGTCGGCGATTACATTTACAGATCGACAGCTAACAGCTCAAGCGGTTCTGATGTACCAGGTATCGAACCATGCTGAAACACCCATATTAACACGCAGTCCCTCATATTTTGCCAACATTTAAGAAAAGTTCTTTGTCATGTCACTGTCATGTATCAGAGGTGCTCCCCCTGACGTTTTGATAACATTCCGCAGTCCGTTACAAGGTTAAGACTCGTTCTGTCTGCACAGAGATACCGTAATGGCATTACACCATATACTGTCTTTTTTGCAGTAGGATTAACCACGTTGACTAAGATCGACCATTAAGTCGATAATATTACTCAGTTTCCCACAGAGGGCACATAGTGGTGTTACATGCAAATACGTCATTTGACAGCAACTGATACGGAATGTTCTACTCTCCTAAACAAACATATATTTACAATTTTTAGGAAGAACACTGTTACTGTACGCGTAACTGAGTACTTATGGATATGGCAGGATTTGTGATTTGTGCCGTACGTGGCTGTAGTCATGTAGCACCATATGTGCAGTCAGTAGCCTTACCATTATTATAATTACGAACAGATGGTTTGTTGACTCCAAGTTGGAATTCAGTGACATCTCAGATATGTTCAGTGAAATTATTGTCTGTTGAGTCAGATTCTGCATCGACCTCCAGTTCGAATCTGGTCTCCATCGAGGAAGTTTGTCACCTTCCATCACTGGTGGCGCGGCGAGTGGCAGACGCACCCATGGACCAGAGGGCAAAGATACGCATTTCGTTGTCCGTGAGGGCGGAAGTCGATGCGGAATTTAATTGACTGCTAGCCATTAAACTTGCAGCAAGCCGGCATGCAAACTTGCATGAAGACGGCATGCAAACAGTGTCAAAGTGCCGTAACTTTTACTACATGCTTCGATGTGCAAATTATTAACGTGTCAGCACAACCGCAGAAAGTAGTTACGCCATCAACGTTTTGTAAATAAGGACATACACGCCCCCGCATTCGGGAGGACGACGGTTCAATCCCGTCTCCGGCCATCCTGATTTAGGTTTTCCGTGATTTCCCTAAATCGTTTCAGGCAAATGCTGGGATGGTTCCTTTGAAAGGGCACGGCCGATTTCCTTCCCAATCCTTCCCTAACCCGAGCTTGCGCTCCGTCTCTAATGACCTCGTTGTCGACGGGACGTTAAACACTAACCACCACCACCATACACGCCCCTTATTTCAATCATCGTACTAACGTCGAAATGGAAGATATTAGGGGTAACAGAGAGGAAATTACAATCTCTTAGTAGCGGAAAAGCATCAGGTTCAGATGAGATACCTATAAAGATTCTACAAAGATTATGAGAAAGAATTTGGTTCCCTTCTAGCAGCAGTTTATCGTAGTTCGCTGGAGCAATGAAGGTACCCAGCGACTGGAAAAAAGTGCTGGCCGATATCGTTGGCATCAGTCTGTTTTATTATGGAACGTGTGTTATGCTCAAGAATTAGGACCTTTTTGGAGAAGGAAAATTTATTACCCAAATAGAGCTCTTGCGACACTCAGCTCGCTCTGTTCCTCCGTGAGGTCCATAGAGCCGTAGACAAGGGCGCTTGGGTTGATGCCTTGTTCCTTGGCTTCAGGAAGACATTTTACATCGTCCCGCACTGCCGCGGTACCCCAACTAAGTGTGATTGGACTGTTACTGTTTACAACGTACATAAATCATCTAGTAGAAAGCGTCGGAAACTCTTAAAGACTGTTCACAGATGGTGCGATTGTTTATAAGAAGGCAACAACGCCAGAAGACAGTATCGATTTTCAAAATGACCTACACATGATTGATGAATGATATATTTTCTGGCAGTTAACCCTGAACATAAGTACTGCGCACACATAGGAAAAGAAACCCACTACTGTACAGCTACAGTATTGATAACAAACTGCTGGAAGCAGTATACACTGTAAGATATCTAGGAGTTACTGTCCAGAATGACCTCAACTGGAATAACCACATTAAACAAACAGCAGGAAAAGTAAATCCCAGACTGAGATTCATAGGAATAATCTTCAGGAAATGTAACTCATCCACGAAAGAATTAGCTTAGAAGGCACTTATTCGAGCGATTCATCGATATGAGACCCTTACGAAGGAGGACTGATAGAATAAATAGAGAAGATCCGACAGAGATCGGAGCGTTTCATCACGGGATCATTTAGTCGGCCCGAGGGCGTTACAGATATACTGAACAAACTCCTGTGGCAGACGGTACAAGAAAAGCGTTGTGCATCACGGAGAGGTTTACTCTTGTAATCTCGACACTTTCCGGGAAGAATCTGTCAATAATTACTTCCTCCCACATACACCTCGCGAAATAGTCACGATGAAGAAATTCGAGAAATCGGAACTAATACAGAGGCTTTCCGACAATCGTTCTTTCTACGAGCTATTTGCGAGTGGAACGGAAAGATGGGATCAATTAGTGGTACTAGAATTACCCTCTGCCACACACCTTCAGCTGGATTGCGGAGTATTGATGTAGACGTAGATGTTCCATGTTTATGGTAAGATCGTGTTATACCTCATGTAAGAACGAGGAACATCTAACTGTACATATCGAGATTCGACAGCAGTTGATTCGTGGTCTGTCTAAATTAGCATTTCGCAATATTGCTGCCCACTATTCATGCGAATCGATGAGTCAGGAGAGTTATACTCAACGCCATAAAGAATCAGAACGGCCGCTCGCGACTAGGGAACGAGAGGACAGAGATACTGGGTGGTTATAATTAAGCTTTCCCAGTTTAACTCGTTATAAGACAGGAACTAATTACCGTACGAGTGCCAGACTTAGTAACATTAATGTCAAGGACATGAGGAAGAGAAATAACGTAGTACCAGTTCAACTCAAACACTTTTAATGTGCTGCTACGGTACATCATATCATTACATACTGGTACCATTACTGCTACAAAAGGGTCTCAATATGACGCCCATCGGTGTCCAGAAGAGTCTGAAAGCGCAAGATTTCATTCTGCATAGCAGAACGAAGCACGTCAATAGGTATACTGGATACCTCTCTTGATATGCTACGCTTCAGACCAGCACATTTGTGAATGTTCCCCTGGTAAACTTTGTCCTTCAGGTAGCTACACAACCAGAAATCACAGGGAATGAGATAATGTGATCGTGCCGGCCGAGCATTTGGAAACAGTAGGCTGATAATTCGATCGTTTCCAAATGTGTTTCGGAGAACCATATGAAATACATAAGCGATGTGTGGTGGGGCCGCATCTTGCAAGAAAACTGTTGAATTCAATGCGTCTCTCTCCTGTAGGGCGGGTATGATATGCTGGCGAAGCGTATCGCAGTAGCGCTGGCCAGTTACATTGGACGTCTTTGGTCCTTCAGCGCCAACCTGTTGGAGGAGGAGGAGGAGGATATTAGTGTTTAACGTCCCGTCGACAACGAGGTCATTAGAGACGGAGCGCAAGCTCGGGTGAGGGAAGGATGGGGAAGGAAATCGTCCGTGCCCTTTCAAAGGAACCATCCCGGCGTTTGCCTGAAGCGATTTAGGGAAATCACGGAAAACCTAAATCAGGATGGCCGGAGACGGGATTGAACCGTCGTCCTCCCGAATGCGAGTCCAGTGTGCTAACCACTGCGCCACCTCGCTCGGTGCCAACCTGTTGGAAAACGATTGGGTCAATAATGTACGTTGCAGTGAAGCGACACCATACGGTGACACTTTCACCCTACAGAGGAACTTCATGCACAGTGACTGGAGGTGAAGATCCTCACACTTGGCAATTCTTTGTGTTGATCTCACCCGTCAGAGGAAAATGAGCTTCGTCTGTCCATAGGATGGCCCAGGGTCAGCCCTCATCAACTTCTATCTTCGCGAGAAAGTGGAGAGCGAAGTGAACACGTCGTTGTGCGTCCTGAAGTGCAAGCTGCTGTACGATATGGGTTTTCTACGGACACCATTTGAGAATAGTTCGAAGCACCTTCCGTACAGTGGACCACGGGATGTTCAACTGTCGTGAAACATGACGTGCAGTGCCTGACGATGGAGAATTGTGAGGAGCGTTGTCTGCCATAGCACCAGCGATTTCATCAACCACCTATGGTGCAACCGGTCGTCGGCCTTCTTCCGGAGCGACGCCCAGTTCTCCAGCTGATGCGAACCTCTTCATCATGTTCCGCACAGCAGGTGGAGGAAGAGGGCCCTTCCGTAATCCTTTCAGCCGGCGATTTTCTCGAACTGCAGCTACAACATTACTGTTGTTTTGATAATAGGGCTTCACCAATAATGCCCTGCTCATTTTCTCCAAGATGATGTTGACACGTCAACAAGTGCACTGCGGTTGGTCAGGTGTGTGAGACTATGATTCACGATGACTGATCATGGCACCTGGTGGCCATAGTTGGAACTGGACGGTGGCGCTGTGACGCATGGAAGTCATACACACCATACTCAGGACTTCAATGCTACCAAGTTTGGTAATCGTATGGTAATTAGTTTCCGTGTTATAATGTCTTAAATAGGGAAAGTTTAATTATAACCACCCGGTATTGTTGGCTGGGATGAGCAGGATATTACCGCTACGTCAAGTACCTTGAGCCAGTAAAGCAAGACAAGTATCCACACGGTCAGTGTGACGACGTCTGGTGCATCACAGACTGTCGGCACGGCGACCATTGTTATTTAGTAGGTGCTCAGCGACGACATTAAACAGGCGAGTGTTACCACGACGTCTTTTTAAACACGTTCCATTTCGGCGTACAGCATGAAAACGGGAATATAGATGTGTGGAGGCTCTGTTGAGAAGGAAATTTGCAAGACAGCATTCATCCTCGCCATGTCCGCCCCAGTAGCTGAGTGGTCAGCGTGACGGATTGCCGTCCTCTGGGCCCGGGTTCGATTCCCGGCTGGGTCGGAGATTTTCTCCGCTCAGGGACTGGGTGTTGTGCTGTGTTCATCATCATTTCATCCCCATCCGGCGTGCAGGTCGCCCAATGTGGCGCCGAATGCAATAAGGCCTGCGATATGGCGGCCGGACCTGCCCCGCGAGGGGCCTCCCGGCCACTGACGCCAAACGCTCATTTCCATTTCCATCCTCGCCATATGGTACCAGGCGGTGTGGCGAGGTATGACATCGGGTACATAACAAGTTCACCTCTTGTTCGCATAGTTGATGATTTGGACAGTACATTACATTTTTGACGTACTGAGCAAGGCGCTTGTACCGTATTTTCGTGGTCCCCGTGGCGTTATCTTTTAACGAGACAACGCAAGACTACATGCTGGCAGTGGTGCTCTGACCCACATCGATACAGAATGTGTTATGCTTTTGCCCTGGCCAGCATTTTTTTCACATGTCTAATCCACTAAAAACACTTGGATTGTGGAGATACTCGCCACTACTCTCCAGCCACTGTGACTAACTCTGGCATAGAATTCAAGCCACATGGAACAGCATACCCGTATTTAACATGGAAGCTCACTTCGACCCGAGCCCAGACTCGTGAGAGCCGTTGTTGCTGTAAAGTGCAAATGGGGGTGGGGGGGGGGGGGGGGACTTGCCTGACGTCCAAAAAGGCATGGTCATTGACTTTCAAGCCAAGGAGGAAAGCATTTCCGAAACGGCTAAGTTTGTAAAAACTGTTCGAGTGCCGCCGTACTTAAAGTACAACCTGCATGTGTAACACGTACAATGCCTCTCGGTGTTAATAAACCAAAATAGCTCCCAAATTAGCTCCCATGCCCTCGAAATATAAATTCAGAAAATGCCCCAAGCCCCTCCGCAAGTAGTAATTTACGAAATAGAAATAAGAGACAAACAGAGAGAAATCTATAGTAGAAAAACAATAAAAAAAGAAAAGAATTTTAATCATAAATTTTGGAAGTATGGGAGGGGGGGAAAACGATAGAAATGGTTAAATTATTAGTTATTCTTAAATATGAGAAAATCGATATTATAGTCACAGAACCTAGGTCTTGAACACAAGAGATACCGTTTAATAAAGTATAAATAGACTTACAATGCAATTATGATACTCCAGTCTCTATCCTCTAGTCTGTTCGAAGTCGATTAGGACGTACAGCTTTAGGAAGCAACAATAGGAGCTTTATTAAACCAGGGCGCAAGAATAAATCGCGACGAAATTGTTTTTTGGGAAGCATTAATTTCAGATCAGAAATAGAATTTTTGTCATATTAGAGGAATGGGGAGGTGATCAATGATCTCTCTGACTTTAACGTCACTTCGTGTGAAGATTTAAATATTTTACGGAATTAATGATTTTTTGACAGATTCGGACTTTGTATTGTGATAGTGGAAAAGGTTTACTTCCCGCGACTAGTAATCATAGTTCGTGACAGTTTATGGATATTAAATGGGAACAATATTTTTATCGAAATTGACAGAACATTGTTTAGTATCTCTGATATTGACGGGATTCCAGATTAGATACTTATTCAAAGAACCCCTTTGAATGCGATCGTGTGAATGAACTGATTTATTAATAATTATTATTAAATAAAATAACGTGTTAATTTGAAACTGACTATTCGTCTTGAACTTTACTTCGATTTAGGTTCATAAATAATTAGATTACGTGATTTTCACGAAGAATAAACTGTAGACTAGTAACTGAAACAAGTGAACGAGAATCTATTGGAAACACTAGTATTAATTTACTTATGGTTTTTTCCTTCAGAACTGGGAACACAATACGTATAGTGACTCACTGGGGTTAATTTAAGAACTAGCCGGGATAAAACAGAACCCCTCAATACCAGTCAATGTATAGATAAATTAACATTCCTACTTTCATGCAAGATACGGAAGTCGGGATAGAAAAAAGGGCCGCTACACAGGGCAAAATGGTGCTCTCCACAACTGGCACTGAGGCCACTGCACCACTCTTCATAGATGACAGGGGTCAACGACGGCTGGAGAGATCTGAAGGGCGAACAGATGTGCAGCTGATGAGCAAATGCCCGCTCAGATGAACCTCAGCGAACGTGGCTGCTTATGGGCCTCCACAGCAGGTGCCTGGTTCATGCACGCATGCTGGCTGCTGTTCATCGGCGACGAACGCTCCAATTTGCACACCAACACGCAACTGGGCATACACTGAGTGGCGACAGGTGGCCTTTCCAGATGAGTCACGTTCGATGCCCCATTAGACATAAACGTTTGGAAGCAAACACCCTACAACAATCGTCGGAAGGTTCCAGGCCGAAGGAGGGTGAGTTACGGTCTGGGGAATATTTTCGTGGCATTCCCCGTGTGATCTCGTCATTCTGGAAGGCACAGTGGATCAACACAAGTATGCGTCTATCTTTGGGGACCGTGTCCACAACTGCATGCAGTTTGTTTATTCTCATCACTATGGCATCTACCAGCAGGACAATGCACTGCCACACAGCTTTCAGTGTATGTACGTGGTTCGAAGAGCACCATGATGAGTTTACCGTACTCTACTGACCATCAGACTCCCTGGATATAGCCCAGTTGGGTATCTGTGGGACCACCTCCATCGGACTGTTCGTGCCATTTGTCCTCAACCGGAAAACATAGCGCAGCTGGCCACGACACTGGAGTCGTCATGGCTGTAGATCCCTGTCGGTACCTTTCAGAGCCGCAATGACGTCTTGCAGCAGTCCGCACTCCAAAAGATGGTAATTCAGGCTTTTGGAAGGTGGTCACATTAATGCGACTGGACAGTATATTTGCTCCCCCACCTAGCCGTTCAGGGAATCTGTTTAGACGTTTGCTATACAAAGGCATACTCCTTGTATCGCACTGCAATCACAGAGGAAAATTGTATGTGATGTGTTACACGAGGCTTTCGACATTTGACGTCTCCTTGTGGTCAGGCGAGGCCGCAGTGGAATATAGCGTTAGAAATGGACGTGACGATCGCTTCTATGGCTACAGTTTGTGGCCAAATTTCGCAGCTCTCTCAATATTCAGTACTATCTTTACACAGCTTGACTTCTTCGAACCAGATGCCAGGACACTTCGTTCTTCTTATAATGCCCTTACGACTACTATTTTAGACCAACTCAAAGATAGATTCCCCCAAGAATACTACAGTGTGAGGCAGTCAGACGGCAATATTTGAGTACATGGTGGGGGTTGGTTAGTTAAATGTTCCATAGATCATTTGAACGAGTCTTCTACCGAAATGATGTGGAACGAGTCAGTTCACAGGACATGTATACATGACTGGTGTTAACATTAATGAACACATTACCATTTTACTCCCACTCATGTAACTGCACGTGAAACATATTTTTTATTACTGACTACCAGTTTTTAAGAAGAAATTCGTCCATAGAATAGTAGTTGTCCAGGAGAAATGATTTTATATTAGATTTAAAACTTGCTTCGCTACCTGTAAGACATTTTATGTTGAATGGTGGGCTCCGCGTGGTCCCCGAGGCGTGCAGCGACCGTAAACCATAAAATTACCAAATATGCAGGAACCAGTCGTCAAATCATGTGATCACTTTCTGTTTGACCTCTGCTTAAGACGGTATTACTATCAGGGCACATACTGGTTGAAAGCACCGATGATGGCTGTTAATCAGTTGAAATCCATTGCCAAAAGTGAATAAATAAAACATGATTTTGCGACTGGTTGCTGCATATTTGGTTATTTTACATTTTATGTTATTGGGAAAATAACAAAAAAAATTATTGCTGCATATTGAACTCTTCCCTGAGGCACGGGTAGTAAAGTTCATTTTCCCCTCTGGTGTTGTAGGTATGTAGATCACCGAACATATATACACTCCTGGAAATGGAAAAAAGAACACATTGACACCGGTGTGTCAGACCCACCATACTTGCTCCGGACACTGCGAGAGGGCTGTACAAGCAATGATCACACGCACGGCACAGCGGACACACCAGGAACCGCGGTGTTGGCCGTCGAATGGCGCTAGCTGCGCAGCATTTGTGCACCGCCGCCGTCAGTGTCAGCCAGTTTGCCGTGGCATACGGAGCTCCATCGCAGTCTTTAACACTGGTAGCATGCCGCGACAGCGTGGATGTGAACCGTATGTGCAGTTGACGGACTTTGAGCGAGGGCGTATAGTGGGCATGCGGGAGGCCGGGTGGACGTACCGCCGAATTGCTCAACACGTGGGGCGTGAGGTCTCCACAGTACATCGATGTTGTCGCCAGTGGTCGGCGGAAGGTGCACGTGCCCGTCGACCTGGGACCGGACCGCAGCGACGCACGGATGCACGCCAAGACCGTAGGATCCTACGCAGTGCCGTAGGGGACCGCACCGCCACTTCCCAGCAAATTAGGGACACTGTTGCTCCTGGGGTATCGGCGAGGACCATTCGCAACCGTCTCCATGAAGCTAGGCTACGGTCCCGCACACCGTTAGGCCGTCTTCCGCTCACGCCCCGACATCGTGCAGCCCGCCTCCAGTGGTGTCGCGACAGGCGTGAATGGAGGGACGAATGGAGACGTGTCGTCTTCAGCGATGAGAGTCGCTTCTGCCTTGGTGCCAATGATGGTCGTATGCGTGTTTGGCGCCGTGCAGGTGAGCGCCACAATCAGGACTGCATACGACCGAGGCACACAGGGCCAACACCCGGCATCATGGTGTGGGGAGCGATCTCCTACACTGGCCGTACACCACTGGTGATCGTCGAGGGGACACTGAATAGTGCACGGTACATCCAAACCGTCATCGAATCCATCGTTCTACCATTCCTAGACCGGCAAGGGAACTTGCTGTTCCAACAGGACAATGCACGTCCGCATGTATCCCGTGCCACCCAACGTGCTTTAGAAGGTGTAAGTCAACTACCCTGGCCAGCAAGATCTCCGGATCTGTCCCCCATTGAGCATGTTTGGGACTGGATGAAGCGTCGTCTCACGCGGTCTGCACGTCCAGCACGAACGCTGGTCCAACTGAGGCGCCAGGTGGAAATGGCATGGCAAGCCGTTCCACAGGACTACATCCAGCATCTGTACGATCGTCTCCATGGGAGAATAGCAGCCTGCATTGCTGCGAAAGGTGGATATACACTGTACTAGTGCCGACATTGTGCATGCTCTGTTGCCTGTGTCTATGTGCCTGTGGTTCTGTCAGTGTGATCATGTGATGTATCTGACCCCAGGAATGTGTCAATAAAGTTTCCCCTTCCTGGGACAATGAATTCACGGTGATCTTATTTCAATTTCCAGGAGTGTATTTGTGATGACGCAGTTAAAATGGCTAGCTCCTTGAAGAGGTGCCTACAAGACGTCCATGGATAAACACGGCATATTATTCTTAGTGCTCGCTTTTGTGCAATGAATACTTCCTTTCTGAATGATGAATTACTCCACAAAATTATTCCGAACGAAATTATTGAATGGGAATATACAAAACATGTCAGTAGGTTGATACGTTTGTTTCCAAGATTAGAATTCTACGAAGAACAAAAGTAGCTTAACGTAATTTGCTGAGAAGCTCAGTTATATGCTTCTTCCCGTTCAAGTTTTCGTCAATATATACACCCAAAAATTGGAGCATTCTACCCAACTTACTGGCTCCTGCTCACGTGCTACATCAGTTGTTGCTATGACTCTGTTTGTGGTACAGAACTGAATGTAGAGTGTTTTTTCAAAATTTAGGGAGAGTCCATTTTCAGAGATCCACTTAATAATTCTTTGGAAAATGTCATTTACTAACTCTTTTCTTGCTTTCTCTCTAATGCGGTATATTACAACAGTTAGAGGAATGCGGGTCGTGATCTTGGGCGTGATGATGATGATGATGTTTGGTTTGTGGGGCGCTCAACTGCGTGGTTATCAGCGCCCGTACAATTATCCAATCTTTGCTCAGTCCAATTTCGCCACTTTCCTGGAGGATGATGAAATGATGAGGACAACACAAACACCCAGTCATCTCGAGGCAGGTGAAAATCCCTGACCCCGCCGGGAATCGAACCCGGGACCCGGGGCTCGGGAAGCGAGAACGCTACCGCGAGACCACGAGCGGCGGACGATCTTGGGCGTGTAGACAGTTTTAGCAGCCATGGAACGTAGGTGAAGTGAGCAATGTTCGTTTGTTGTAAATACGTATTACAAAAACACGTATAGTTTTTTTTGGAGTTGAATGCCCTTTCTGTCGAGCACTTAATTTAGCCCCACGGCCTCCTGTGCCATCTTCCAATGCTATCAACGTTTGGGTGAAGTCACTGGCAGCACAACAATGAAAAAATGTGACAGTGTAAAAAAATAAGCCAGAGCCAAGAGAATATTGATTTTGTGGCTGACATATTACGAAGTAGTCCGCGAAAATCAGCTAGACGGCACAGTGCAGAATTTTCTCTCAGAAATCTATCAGTGAGAACAGTTTTGGAGAATGATCTCTACCGTCATCCATACAAGATGTAGATTGTGCAAGCCCACCAATCTCAAGTTTACAAGAACCACATCCACTTTTCACCCTTGGACCCCGACAATGTATGCGAAAAAAAGGCCGCCATATGAACGGTAACTTTAATGGTAAAGTATTGATTTCCACTGATTTAGACTAAATATATGTCAAAGAAACTATTTATCTCTAGTTTGTGTATTTTTTCTATATTTCCGTTTTACTGATCTTTGGTGTGACGACATAAGCGAGTGACTGCGTGTGAGATCGCTCTCCAAGTTTTTATATATTTTTAGGTTTCAGATACATATCTTAACGGTTTTTGTGATAATATTTACTATATAAGTGACTTATTAGTGGTTTCTTCATTCACCTCTGCCTTTCTTGTGTTGTGACCTGACATTTGTGAGTGTTTCGTATCGAGCAACGTAACCTCTTACCTGTGTTTACATTCCGCGCTGACCAGTTGCAGCTGTAGCGGCGCATCGAAAGCTAAGTACTAATTAATTGTTTGTGTATAGTGGTTTATTTAGGAACTTTAGTAGTCTCCAACCGGAGTTTTTTGTGTTTTCTGGTGAAATAATTTCAGAAGAACCTTTTGGGAACTGTTTTCAGCTTCGTTACTGTGTCATTAGACGTTTGATTCTCTTTCTGTATTAGTCTTTTGTTATATTCACATTTGTTGTTTATTAATGCTGTTAATAATAGTAGTTACTTCCCTTGTAGAGTAAGTTTGTGATTATTGTAGTCAGGTTTTTAACATCTTCTTATTGTAGTAGCGGAACTTAGAAAAAGTAAAATTTTACCATGAGTGAGAAGTGTGGGCTTTGCCGTAGGTTCGTGAGTAGTGGATTGCTGTGTGAGACTTGTTCGAAGTATTTTCACTGGGGGGAATGCAGTGGGGAAGCCAGTGGGCATTCTGGTGAGATCCTCTCCTGGAACTGCAGGTTATGTAGCAAGAGTAAGTTGATAGAGGAGCAGGAGCGTAAGATCTGTGCCCTTCAGGTGCAGTTGAAAAGCGCGGAGGAGGAGCTAGATAGGATGAGGAGGGAGAAGGGGGTTGGGGAATGGGAGCTGGCTGTTGGCAAGAGATCTGATAGGAGAAGAAGATTTTCAGATAGTTTTACTATTGGTGTTTGCAATAGATATGACCAACTGTCAGAGTCTAGTGGAGAGGAATCTCTAGTAGCTGTAGATGTAGGAAGTATGCAGCTGACCTCAGTAGTTACGGTGACTAGAACAGTAGCAAAGTCGAAGAGGAAGAAGAAGGTTCTGCTGTTAGGTAGTTCTCATGGCAGAGGTGTAGGCCAGTAGTTGCAGGAAGTGCTGGGGAGTGAGTACCAGGTCACCAGAATTGTGAAGCCTAATGCAGGATTGGCTCAGGTGACTGTTAACACAGGGAGGTTATGTAGGGATTTTACTAAAGAGGATCAGGTAGTGATTGTGGGTGGGGCTGATAATAGTATTGATAGGGATGGGGAGTATAACATAGGTGGTGACCTGGAAAAGATAGCCACTCAGAGTGGCAACACGAATGTGCATTTCGTGGAACTGTTTCAGCGTCACGATCGGCCTCATCTTAATACAGCCGTCAGGCGTAATAACATGAGACTTGGGGGTGCGCAGATGACATAAATCATGGGTCACATTTCAGTGGTGTCAGTGAAGTCTACCAGCAGGACGGGTTTCTCTAGACATGGCCTGCACCTCAACGGGTATGGGAAGGGGAGGTTGGCAAAGCTTATAGGTGACAGCATAGGTGGGGTTGGTGGGATCACTTATGGGAAAATTCCTGCAGTAGTGGGTGTTAGAGCTGCACCCTTTTTAGATTGAAATCAGCTGATAGGTATTCCTGCTTAAGGGAAGTCTCTCTAACAAAGGAACCACTTTTGACAAAGCTTAGGTATCCGGGTAATGAGGGAATTAGTATATTTCATCAAAATATACAAGGTATTAGAGATAAAGTTAGTGAACTGCTTATAGATGTTGACTCTGAAATTATTGGTATATCTGAACACTTCTTAAATAAGGAGATAATTCAGAGGCTTCCTTTACCAGAATACAGGTTGGCTGGCAGCTTTTCTAGGAGCTCTTTGCGGTGTGGGGGAGTAGCCATGTATGTGAAAAACGGTATCCCATTTGAGTCAATTGATGTTTCAAAGTACTGCACTGAAAAGGTGTTTGAATGTTGTGCAGGTGTGGTTAAATTTAGTGGAGCTAAACTTCTTACCGTTGTTATTTATAGATCCCCAGACTCCGATTTCATATTTTTGCTAAAGCTAGAGGAGGTTCTTGGTTCACTTTATAGGAAATACAAAAAGTTAGTTATATGTGGTGACTTCAATATTAATTGTATAAGTGATTGTGCAAGGAAGACGATGCTGGTAAACCTCCTTAATTCATATAATCTTATGCAAACCGCATTCTTTCCAACGAGAGTGCAAGGGAACAGTAGAACAACCATAGACAACATTTTTGTTCATTCCTCGTTACTAGAAGGGCATTCTGTTAGCAAAAAGGTGAATGGCCTTTCAGATCATGATGCACAAATTTTAAATCTAAAAGATATTTGTGCTGCATCACGTGTTAAATATAGTCATCAGCTGTTTAGGAAAGCTGATCCAGTTGCTGTAGAGACCTTTGTAAACCTCATCAAGGAACAAGAGTGGCAAGATGTTTATAGTGCTGATACCGGGCACTGGACGGCCACATGGCACTACTGAAAGGGAAGACCATCGTGCTCAGCGTGTGGCTTTCGTGCATCGTACTGCGCCTGCAGCAGCAATCTGAACAACATTTGGCACCACAGTCACACAGCGAACTGTTACAAATCGGTTACTTCGAGGACACCACCGAGCCAGACACCCTGTAGCGTGCATTCCACCGGCCCCTAACCGGCGCCATTAGCGTCTTCAGTGGTGTCAAGCTCATTGGAATGTAGTGTGTGGAGGTCTCGTATTTTCTGATGAAAACCATTTCTGCCTCGGTGCCAGTTATGGTCGTGTGTTGGTTATGAGGAAGCAAGTTGAGGACCTGCAGCCAACCTATCTGCAGTTGTAGGGGAACAGCGGTGTCACTCTACTTTGCATTACTGTCCAATTTATTCAAAATGGGTACCATAGATGTAGCAATGTCGCACTGCCATCTTGGTGGGAAATTCAAGTTTTGGCGGGAAAATAGGTCAGTTGGGCTACCTCCACTAACCTAACTCCATCCACACCTCCCCATGCTCCCTCCCCTCCTCCCGCCTCCCCTCTTCCATCTGGAAATCGGTGGGGAAAGAACTCTGTCTGTGCTACGTGGACAGATAAGATAGACATAAGTCTTTATTTTGCATGCAGTGCAGTACATTGTTTATTTAAACAATTTTAGTTGCCATTAATCGAACACTAGACAGTAGCACCATGCAGTGTGTTCACCTCGAGGTCCGGAGACTGACTGACCTAGTTCACAACACCACCACCACCAGAGGGCGCTGATCGCCCTCCCCCCTCACCTCCGAACTTCCCTTTGTTTCGTTAGCGAAAGGAACCATGCAATTACACTGTATCAGATCGCGCTAAATATATATGAAAAAGTTCCTCGCGCATGCTTTTTGCACCACAGTCGCAGCCACTGGAAGAAGCTACGTGTCAGGCCACTCCAAACTGGGCGCCGGCCACTGGCAACTGCAGGACAGTGCTAAGCACATCATACAGCACTGGAAATACCCGTAACCTTCCTCCTGCACCCAGGCACACTTTCTTTGTGGCACACGGATACTCCTTATCGTAGAACACGAACTGCTTCAGGAGTTATAATTCTGATGTCTAAGCAATGTGCAGAATACTGTCACATACATATCTTGAAGATGTCACAGGAGAGAGAGAACTTTGCAGATAACGCAAGAATATTTAAACAATTAGCGATGTAATTACACGTTTTATTCCGAGGAATATAGTCACACCTGGACACAGACTGTAAAAAGATCGTGGTGGGTTCTGGCACACTTGTCAAAGCTCTCATCCAATCTTCCACCCTGAGACACTTAGTGCTCTTTTGTGGGAAGTACCACATCCTTCCCTTGTCTTTGAGCACAAGCTGCTTCAGGAGTTATTAAATGAACAGAATATGTCTCTAGATAGACTTTCAAAAAGATCGCTACACAGTAGTTTCCTTCAATATGTGTCATAAATAAATCGGTAAACAATTTGGCTGGATGGATTTCACTAATTGAATATACACTTGCGCAGTAGGAAAAATTAATTAAAACTAAATATCGCAGTGTTTTGGAATATTTTGCGTGCATAAAAAAAATTGGGTTAAGTGTTTGTCACCTCAATACATTTGAAAATGTTGCTTTAAACAATTTGTTTCAAATACACACACACACCCACACACACACACAAAATGCAGTGTCTTCTCAGGTGCAGGTGCACGTGGAATGGAAATATGTCGTGTAAAAATAAATGAATGGAAATTCACTCAAAAATACGTTGTGCAGGAATATTGTTTATTAATTGAAATAAAAATAAATGAGCACAAATATACCACCTTGAAACTCTGAAGACGATCCTACATCACATAAAAGTATTGTTAGGTACACTATCAGAGTAGCCTGCTACACGAGGCAGAATCATAACCCAGGTTCTGCGAAGCTGTGCATCCGTCAGTGGCCGCAGCTCGCTACAGAGTCAACCGGCGACCAGAAGCGGGCTTTCTGGTCGAATCAACGAGCGCGTCCACCACAAAGAACGGATCAGTGAAGCAAGCTGGTATTTCCACAGTGCGCCATAATCCGCATGCAAAAGTGCGTGAAATCTGTGGCCAGGAGAACAGCACCAACCTGTCCTGTGTGCTCAGACCAGCATTCATCAGCAGATGCTGCACACATATTGGCTCCTGAACATACTATTCATGACTTTTCATCAGCCATCCTTCCTTATTGGTTCTCACCGAATCGGTGTGTCTATATAAACCTTACGTCCTCCACCCCTGGCCCCATCTGCTAGCGTCAGTTCACCAGTGTGGTTCTCCTCATTTGTGTGCATCAGTTTGTCTAAAATGAAGCATTCAGCGACGTCGAGTGGCATCAGCGTCAGCATCAAAAGATGTAAAATTGTAGAAGAACAAGAATACAAACTATCATGTAGGTAAATAATTTGTCTTTGAAGAAATCGGGAAGAAATTTAGTGCATTAAAAAATTCGCGTCGATAAATCAGTTTCCTCTCCTTGTTTTTACAGCGCAATGAAAGGTTTTTATCCTGGATTGCGTGGGTAGACGAGATGAGTAGGAGGCTTGGCCACAATGAATTCTCCCTTTCGATTTCCAGCCTCCTGTGGAAATCCCACAACTAGAACTGCCACGTGAGTATTAAAAAATTTCGTGGTGGTGGTGGTGGTGGTAGTAGTAGTAGTAGTAGTGGTAGTGGTAGTATGATTTGTTTCTGTATCGTTGGCTTATTTCTTATTTGTTCTTGTTGTAGCTCACTTGGTGAAATTGCAGCTTGAATTGCAGGCAATGCTGGAAGCTGAAAAAATACACCATGCACATGATGTGGAACTGTCTGCAGCAGCAAATACACATTGCTAGTAGTGGCATAAGTATAGAAAAGAAAGAAATATCTATGTAGTAGCTGCTATGTAATTTTAAAAAATTACGTTTCGTCTTGTTACAGCAACAATTCTAGAGGGCACCATATCGATTCTGACGAGGATGAGATACCTGAATGGGTCAGGGAAATTGCTCTGGATGCACAGCTGCAAAGGCAGCGTGACCTGGCCGTTTTATAAGAGGATGACTTTCCTAAGGGATGGTAGAGATATCTGACAATGTTCATGAAACGCTCGCGCCACTCAGAAAGTGAAAGGTAATTACTCGTTCCGCTTTTGCACTGAAGAGCCTAATATCGGTTTGGACCCCTGCGAGTGCCGCAACACGTCGTGGCAGGGACTTAACTAATGTCTGAAGTAGTGGTGGATGGAGCTGACACCATGAATCCTGCAGGGCAGTCCATAAATCCGTAAGAGTACAAGGGAGTGGAGATGTCGTCTGCACACCGCGTTGCGAGGCATTCCAGATATGCTCAATAATGTTCAGGACTGGGGAGTTTGGTGTACAGCGGAAGTGTTTAAACACAGAAGAGTGTTCCGGAACCACTCTGTAGCAATTCTGGTCGTGAGGGGTGTCGCATTGTCCTGCTGAAACTGCCCAAGTCCGTCGCAGTGTACAGTGGACATGACTGGATACAGATGATCAGAGAGGATGCTTCCCTACTTGTCACCTGTCAGAATCGTATCTAGACGTATCAGGGATTCCATATGACCCGAACTGCACACGCCCCACACCATTACAGAGCCGCCACCAGCTTGAACAGTCCCCTGATGACATGCAGGGTCTATGCATTCATGTGGTTGCCTCAATATCCGTACACGTCCATCCACTCGATACAATTTGAAACGAGACCCGTCCGACCAGGCAACATGTTTCCAGTCATCAACGGTTCAATGTCGGTCTTGACGGTCCTAGCGAGGCGTAAACCATTGTGTCATGCAGTCATCAAGGCTATACGAGTGGGCTTTCGGCTGCGAAAGCCCATATCGCTGATGTTTCGTTGAATGGTTCACACGCTGGCACTTGTTGATGGCCCAGCATTGAAATCTGCAGCAATTTGCGGAGGGCTTGCACTTCTGTCGCGTTGAACGGTTCTCTTCAGTCATCGTTGGCCCCATTCTCGCAGGATCTTTTACCGGCCGCAGGGATGTCGGAGATTTGACGTTTTACCGGATTCCTGATATTCACGGTACACTCGTGAAAGGATCGTACGGGAAAATCCTCACTTCATTGCTGCCTCGGAGATGCTGACTCCCACCGCTCGTGCACCTACTATAACACCACGTTCAAACTCACTTAAATCTTGATAACCTGCCATTGCAGCATCAGTAACTGATCTAACAACTGGGCCCGACACTTGTTGTCTTATATAGGCGTTGCCGTCCGCAGCGCCGTAATCTGCCTGTTTGTATCTTTTTGTAAGTGAATACACATGGCTATACTAGTTTCCTTGGCCCTTCAGTGCAAATCATCTGAATGCCCTATTTTGTTTCCAATTTGCCTTAAACGCCGGTCGGTTGTAATGAGTCAGTATTAATTAATGTTTTACCTCGCAGTACCATCAGACATTATCTACACTGAAAATCAGATAGGAGCTAGGTAAAGAGTAAAGTAATTATTATGCCCAAGTATCATTCTACGCGGCTCAGTGGCGTGTGCAAGCTTTTCAATTGAATGAGACTTCAGCGACTCGCGTGCCCCTTTCTTTTACCCCTGTTTCCAACTGGGAAAGGAAACCCACAGTTCACGTGGAATCCAACTCCTGGTGACTCCTCACATCACTGAGACGTGAATGCTAAGTTAAAAGCAGAGTGAAGATTTCCACAGTCCGAGCGAAATTCAATCCCACGACCTCACCGTGTCCAGGCACGCTCTGCACCACATTTTCCTGAGTTTCAACTACGAGTTAATTGTCCAACCATCTGCAAAAAGTCACAGATCTTCAACATGTTTACATTTAAATAAGTTAAAAGTGTCTCTGTAAGATATGTAAAAATTACTTTACACATGACTGAATCAATGGGCAATACCATGAAATTCGAGACTTTACAATGGTATACAGAGTGAAGCAAAAATCTGGATACACCCCTATTAAAGTCGAACGGTGTGAGGAAAATGGTGACTGGTATGGTGTGTCTGTAGGTGAGGGTGCAAGTTATAGGAGCTATGGTGGCAGCGGCGGCGGTTTTGGAATCCACCATCTTGGATTTGGGTTACGTGTTCAAATGGGAAGGATATCATGTGGATACCTCTTTCTCTAGAATACAAATGTGAAAAATGTTTTAAGATGTCTTTATTTGTTTAGGTGTTACGTCCTGTAAAATTTTGAAATTTCAAGGAAGTGATTAATTCTGTTTAGTGTTGCAAATGATCCACAATGGCACTTACACAGACGGAACGTATCGAAATTGTGTTAATGAGTGGTGAAAGAAGTTCCAGAGTAAATGCTACTGACTTCAGTGCCCAGCATCCTGAGAGAACTGACATTTTACATATGACAGTATCCAAGTTATTGGACAACTTTCGGGCGGCAGGTTTTGTGGTGGAAAAGCCACGCAGTGGACGTCCAAGAACAGCCACCGAAGAGGAAACTGCAACAGCAGTTGCAGCATCGTTTGTGAAAAATCCACATCACAGTACGCGCCGATTATCAGCAATATCCAGTGCCAGTCATCATTCACATGTACAAGTTACAGTAGCAACCTCATCTCTTGGAGGATGACCCTGATCGCCGGGTGTAGTTTGCAGAATAGGCTCTGGATCAGTGTAGCGTCAATCTGAACTTCTTACGACATGGAACGTTCAGTGACGAAGGTAATTTTTGTGTACAAGGACGAGTAAACAAACAGAGTCATCGTTAATGGTCAGATCCAAACCCTCCTGGATGGATCCTTTCAAAGATGCTGGTGGTGAAAAGGTGATGGTTTGGGGTTGGATTTGGGACACAGGAATCGTGGGTACGGTGTTTGTTGATGGAACCTTGAATGCCTAGAGGTATCTGAACATCCTCTGTGATATGTGCTTCCAACGCTGTTGAATCCACAGGGTGATTTCCCAACTTTCTTCCAACAAGACGGTGCACCTCCCCACTATGCTAATGAAGTCAGACAGTTCCTGGCTGAACAGTTTGGAGGTCACTGGATAGGTAGGTGTGTTTATCCAGTGGCCACCACAGTCCCGTGATCGTACACCTCTTGACTTTTATCTGTGGGAACGTTTGAAGTCAAGTGTCTGAGGTAAAAATAAACAATATAACCCACCTTTGCCGGCGTATTGTGTAGGTGTATGCTTCTGTTGACAGGCGGATCCTGTGTTGTGTGCAGCAGCGCTGCCAAAAAAAAAAACTCTGATTTTGTGTCCAGCGCAATGGAGGCCAAATTAAACATATACAGTAATGCTGACTCTGACAAGTGTCCTCAATTTTAATAGATCATATAGATCATAACCACAACACAAATACAGATATCCTAAAATTGATTTCACATGCGTATTCCTGAGAAAGAAGAAGTTCAGAATGATATGCCACGTGACACCATTCCTATTTGAAATACGTAATCCAAATCCAAGAGGATGGATTTCAAGGTGGCCGAAGTTGTCATTGCGCCTGTAAATTACGCCCCTGCCTACCGACACCCCATATCAGACACCATTACGATTCCTCACACCGTTCGACGTTTATAGGGGTTGCACCCAGACTATTGCCTCACCCTGTAGTAAGTGTCAACTAAATACAAGCAAAAAAAAAAAAAAGTCACGTACCCTCAGGTGGCAAAAGACATGGGATACCTCCTATTATTGTGACGAACCTCCTTTTCCCGGCATAATGCAACAACTCGACGTAGCATGGACTTAACAAGTGGTTGAATGTCCGCTGCAGAAATATTGAGCCATTCTGTCTCTATAGCAGTCCATATTTGCGAAAGTGTTGCTGGTGCAGGACTTTATGCACGAAGTGACCTCTTGAATACGTACCAGAGATGTTCCATGGGATTCATGCCGCTCGATCTGAGTGGCCAAGTCATTCCCAGACGAACCCCTGCATTCCATGTCGGCACAGCCCACACTATTGTGGAACCATCACCAGCATGCACAGCGCTTTGTTGACTACTTGGGTCCATGGCTTGGTGGTCACGGTTTTCCAGTAGACTAGGGTCCAACCGAAATGGTCACTGGCCGAGGAGAGGCGCTGCAGGCGACATCGTGCTGTTAGCAAAGGCACTCGCGTCGGTCGTCTGCTGCCATAGCGCATTAACGCCAAACTTACGCCGCACTGTTCTACGGAGACGTTCGTCGTACGTCCCACATTGACTGCTGCGGTTATTTCACGCAGCCGCGTGGGATTAGCCGAGCGGTCTAAGGCTCTGCAGTCATGGACTGTGCGGCTGGTCCCGGCGGAGGTTCGAGTCCTCCCTAGGGCATGGGTGTGTGTGTTTGTCCTTAGGATAATTTAGGTTAAATAGTGTGTGAGCTTAGGGAATGATGACCTTAGCAGTTAAGTCCCATAAGATTTCACACACATCTGAACATTTTTATTTCTCGCAGTGTTGCTTGTCTGTTAGCACTGAGAACTCTACACAAATGCCACTGCTTTCGATCGTTAAATGAAGGCTGTCGGCCACTGCGTTGTCCGTGGTGAGTCGTAATGCCTGAAATTTGGTATTTTCGACAAACTCTCGACACTGTGTATCTCGAAATATTGAATTCCCTAACGATTTCCGACATGGAATGTCCTATGCGTCTATCTCCAACTACGATTCTGCGTTCAAAGTCTGTTAATTCCCGTCGTGGGGACATAAACTCGTTGGAAACCTTTTCACTCGAATCACCTCAGTACAACTGACAGCTCCGCTAAGCACTGCCCTTTTATACCTTGTGTACGCGACATGTGCATATGTGTATATTGTTCTTTATCCCATGACCACTGTGACCTCATTGTATACTCTCACATACGTACGTAGACACTTGTCTACCGAGGAGAGGAGAAGTGGTCGGCCGTGGCCTTCTCGAAAGAACCATCCTGGCATTTGCCTGAACTGATTTAGGAAAGCGGCCGCGGATCTAATGCGGGATGGCCGGGCGGAAGACGACCCTTTATCTGAGGGCAGCGCCATAAAATATTCCGTGTACGATGCTCTTGTGTTTATACAAGTTTTGGAGTTTTTAGTTAGACTATATGGCACACAGATATTCACTGGCTTCACGTCTTCCACTGCATACACCACACACACTTGCAGATGACTTCTGGACCACTGTCTTGTTGCCACGTCTCTGATTCATCTTCCCTTGTGCCTGGCTAAAAAACTGAGACTGCATTCTGTCACGATGGGTGAGTACATGGTGAAACATTATTATGGTGCATTAAAAGTCTTGGTGAATGATTTTCTCGTAAAGAGCAGTTAATTGCGAACACATATTGTACTGAAACAGAGGTGGTTTACTTCTCTCTTTTTATATTAATCGTTGTTCTGAGTACTCTAAATTACCTTTAAATGAGAGGTGGCAGAAGTCCCCTCTCATATTTCTATCTTACTCTGAGTAATTCGATCTTCCTCTCTAATTGCATGCGGTGAAAAGTTGCTATTCCTTCACACGCTGACTTCCCACACAGCGTCTCTCATCACCCGGGTGGTCCGGTGACAGGCGAGTTCCGCTGAGCTTGAAAGGGTTAAGCCGACGGGTGTGAGGGAGTCGAGTGGTTGCTTTCCAGAAGCCGACATTGTCATAAGAGTGGGAGCGACACGCGCAGATGCGCCGGAAGGGGCGGCTGGGCTAGAGATTCCGTTACTTCGCAGAAACATAGTGAAAACCGTTTCTGGCGGGCTACCAGCGAAGCGTGCGAATGACTTGTGTTCCCAGGTAGTCTTGGCGGGCAAATTCCCGCGTTTTTCTGCAAAATCGTGACTGTGATTGGCTTGCTCAGGGCAAGAATCTCCATTGGTGGAATGGTAGTGCTTCGGCAATAGAGTGGAATTTTCCGCCGGTTTTCGAGTTGCTGATTGGAACGTTTTTAACCACGGCCACTGTCGTGGGGGCGGGAATGTTCAGTGTTCGGCTGGTATGGGTGCTCTTGAGAGGGTCGGCTCTCGCCTTTCGGTCAGAGTAGGTTACAAGACTGAGCTCTCGCTGCTCTTGACAGCCTGCCTTCCGTTGGCTGTCTAATATGCTTTTATTTAATTGTAACTGTTTGACGAAGTTGCTTTAGTGTCGACTTCAACGTAACTTTCCGAGTACAGTTGGCATTTGAGCGTTCCGCGTACAAGCGGCCTATGTTGTCTGCCTTGAGCAGTTTTGGCTAAAGTTGACTGTATCGGAGATACTGTGTGACTTCGCTTGTTAAAATCAATCACTGTACCGTCAGTGATTGTGCAGCGAGCCTTCTTCATCTCCCTCAGAGGCGCATTTGTATTGCTAGGAAGTCTTTAGTCTGGAACAACCAGACCAGGATAATTTGTTTCGAGCTACATGCGCGACATTATCATCACCAAGACGGGACGTCGAAGCAACCAGCCATCGCCTCCGGTACGCCAGATCGTGTCCTTACAGTTAATAAGACAGCTTGATAATGTACGCCCGCAGCACCGGCAAAGCAGGCAATTTTGCTAGGTGATAATCAGAGCTCAGCAGAGCGCGCCTGTTCGTCTTTTCTAACTTTGTTCTGTCTTGGGTGTTAATTGTCACAGTTCTCACTACTGTAGCAGCAATTAATGTTGGGTTGGCTGTGTGTTTCTCTTAAGATTTGAGTTTCAAGGAATTGGCTCCACATACCACTTTGTCATAAATGTCACAATCTAGTTTAGGGACAATGTCACCTTCACAGCATTTATTTGAGTATCCAATTTGAGCCAATTTGATGTATTGTAAATGTTTCATGTGTTTTGTTTATTATTTTGAGTTTAGTCATAATACATCATATTGTTATTTTGGACAGAACTTTCATTCTGTTAGTCGGTAGAGCAACCCTATCATTTCTCACTACGCTAATGAAACTTTCCTTTATTTAACTTATTTATCAAATTAAATTATTGCATGTGCCAAACTCTTTTCTACTCCACTTGCAGGGTCGATTACCGACAGTTCGCATTTCTTTTTAATCTATGTGCAACAGCAAAAGTCGGAGTTAGAATAGGGGGGGGGGGGGCGCTTAGAGCATCATTTACATATGAAGATTCTAGAAGAATTTAGCGTTAAATACACTGCTAGCCGCGGCGCCTCGCAAGTAGTGTACATTAATTAAGTGGGACTATTGGACAGCTTTCTTAAATAAATATGTTTTAGTTAACTCCTTCATCTCCTTCAGAATATTATTTCAATATTTTAAACCTTCATAGTAAATGCTGTTTTGAATTCCCTTGTTAAAAGTAAGTCAAAACTGGCTCTTGTCTCATGATCATTTGTATAACTATTACTGACTTACATACTAACGTTTTGCCTGATATGCTCAGTAGAATGGTTTGTGAACTCACTTGGCACAGTAAGGATACACTAATTTTTAAATATTTCCTGATAAGGAGCACGACTTCTTGTTTTAGTTATTATTTTCTTGCTCCATATTTTGTAGTCTAGAAATTGGTTCCATATCAGTTGTGTTTCATCCCCATAAAAGGATCCCATAGCTAAGAACTGAGTGCATACAGGTATAGTATATCTCCAAAAGGCACCGACTATTACACACTGGTGACAGGATCATAAGTACATAACTTGATAATGACAGTCTCATTGCCAATATCTTCGCGTGTTCATTCCACATGAACTGACACTCAGTATTCATTCCAAAAAATTTGGCGTTTTGCTGCACGGCCTGTAGATTTATTATTTATTTATATAATTACAGAGTTGTTTTCACTCTCTAAGCTGAATTTGACGCTATTTGTTTTCTTTGATGTTCAATGTCAATTAATTTAGTACCGCCCAGTGGTAAATATTCTTGAGAGTTTCGTTCGAGTTCCCAACTAATAGTACTAGTGGTTTATCATTTACGATAACAATGCTGTCATCAGCGAAGAGACTTTTTCTCTGTGTCTTATATTATCTGGAAAGTCTTCGATTTATATATCAAGAACAAAATTGTCATAAGGTACTAGCCTGAGGAACATCTACATTAACATTTTTGGTTCTAATAGTTGTTTTACAAGAACTTTAGTATCACCAGATATGTGGACTATCTCTTCCTTTTGCACCCTGTTTTCCAAGTATGACTGGAACTGATTATCAGATACTCCCTTTATACCTATGGTTTCCACTTCGATTACCTGTATTTTATTTCAAACAGTATCAAAAGACCTTGACAATTGTAGAAATTTACCTGTAGAAAGCTCAGGCACCACTTTTGGAATAATTGTTAAGGTCTCTTTTATATTTCTGCTACTTTGGAAGCCAAACTCGCCTTTTTTAAGAAGACTATTTATCCATATAACTCATTAGCCTGTCTTTCGATATTCTATTACTTTTGAGAATGATATGAAGAGTGCAGCTGATTGTAGTTTTTAATATATTTTCTGCTATTTTATTTTTTAATTTTATTTTTATTTATTTATTTTTGTAAGGGCCTACTACGTGCCTGCTTTGAACACTGTAGAGAAATACTTGAACTAAAAGATTCATATTTTATGTTTATTATGAAGCTTTTATGCTGTCTATGTATGTCTTCAGAAAAGTAACTGAAACTTCGTCTAGGCGCGCTCATCTTTGATTTTTTATATTGTCTTCCTTACTTCGCGCTGTTTTGTGGCATACATTATTGTTTTAGCTACATTGTTCATTGAAGGTGCTACAGCACGCTTAGGGAAGTTTCGTTGTAGCTTCTCTGGAATACCTACTAAATAGACATTTACAAGGTTTACAAATTTCTGTGGATTTTATATTAATGTACTCCCATTTTTGATATGTATGTTATTGTACCTGCTCTTTCATGACTACATTTTCTATGACGTCCCGTACTGCTTTACTTCCCAGTACATTCTTTTTACTGACTGATGCTTTTTGCAGCAAGCGATAACCCCTTATCTATTATTTCAGTAAATCCTTTAATGAAAGAGGAATTCTGGGTGTTGATGTGATTTTGTAGAGAACTGAGATATTTAAGTGTGTCCGAGTACTTTCAAATATCCACAGTAATCCATTACCTGCTGCTTATAAAAGAACCATTTTTGGAAATGTTTCCTCAAAATTTAGTTTGCATAGTGTATTTCTTATGTTTAGCGTAATAATGGTGTAACACTATATTTTCCTTGCAGTAGCTACTCCATGCCTAGTATTTTTGATGAAATAGTAATCCTCTCCAATAACAGACTAGATGCAATTCAGACTGTAGAGAAATCTCACAAAATAACAGCACAGTATATAGCGGATACCAGATCGGGATTCAACAATAAATCATCTGATTAGAAGAACAGGAGAAATTTCACAGATGGGCAAATCCATATATTAAAGTGTAATTATTGAACTAAAAGCACTAACTTGTGGAAGCTAAAAAAAAAATTGCAAAACAACAGAGCACATAAATCTCACCTAAAACAAACACGACAAGAAATCTTTGGCACTAAAGGCAAAATTAGAGTACTTTAACCCATTTACGAAAACAAAATGACTTTATGTATTTTAAACTATGATAGCTAATGCCACATCTCCAATTAAAAACGACTAAGAACAAGAAAGGAAAATTCAGACGATGCTTCTCCGATCAAAATACTGAAATAGAATTTGTTTGAAGACGAAATAAAAGAAAAACTATCAAGTTACAGAAAGAGTTGCTTGTAGTTGTTGTTGTGATCTTCAGTCCAGAGATTGGTTTGATGCAGCTCTCCACGCTACTGTATCCTGTGCAAGCTTCTTCATCTCCAAGTACCTACTGCAACCTTCATCCTTCTGAATCTGCTTAGTGTATGCATCTCTTGGTGTCCCTCTACGATTTTTACCCTCTACGCTGCCCTCCAATAGTAATTTGGTGATCCCTTGATGCCTCAGAACATGTCCTACCAACTGATCCCTTCTTCTAGTCAAGATGTGCCACAAATTCGTCTTCTCCCCAATTCTGTTCAATACCTCCCCATTAGTTACGTGATCTACCCATCTAATCTTCAGCATTCTTCTGTACCACCACATTTCGAAAGCTTCTATTCTCTTTTGTCTGAACTGTTTATCGTCCATGTTTCACTTCCATACATGGCTACACTCCATACAAATTCTTTCAGAAAAGACTTCCTGAAACTCGATGTTAACAAATTTCTCCTCTTCAGAAACAATTTTGTAGCCACTGTCAGTCTACGTTTCATATCTTCTCTACTTCGACCATCATCAGTTATCTTGCTCCCTAAGTAGGAAAACTACTACTTTAAGTGTCTCATCTCCTAATCGTATTCCCTCAGTATCACCTGATTTAAATCGACTACATTCCATTATCCTCGTTTTGCTTTTGTTGATATTCATCTTATATCCTCCTTTCAAGACACTGTCTAGGGACTGATGACCTTAGCAGTTAAGTCCCATAAGATTTCACACACACACACACACACACACACACACACACACACACACACAAGACACAAGACACTGTCCAGTCCGTTCAACTGCTCTTCCAGATAACAGATGCTTATTCAATCAATTTTATGGTCAGTTACATAGAATTAATAACAACAGACTCACAAAGAAATTTTGAAGCTTGGCGTTATCAATGAAGAGCCAAAACAATATACTGACAGGAATTCGTGAAGACCTAAAGAAGAATGGCATATATGATGAAATAATTCGAGGTAGAACAAAAGTGAGAGTGGTACTTAACAATCAAATATTTTCTGAGTACCTGCCTCGACAAGCTACAGGATGAACAGAAGAGAGGGAGAAGAAACGCAGTGAACGGATTAGAGCAGAAAATCAAAATAAGTGCCATGTAAACACGCTCCTCAGTAGAGATTTTGTGCATTTCTTAAAGGGACACAAATTTATAGTGACAGGTATAGTACATCGGTATTTTGCATTTTTATCACCATAAATCTTTTATTTCAACAGAGTGAGTGTTAAAGGTAGGTAGAAAATCTCTGTAGGTTAACTGTAACGCGTGTTTTCTTTTGCTCTGATTTCTGACCTTGCTGACAGCTTGGGCACGTACTTCACATAATTTCCGTGTTTTTGTGTGTATTGGGGTGCACAAGCTTCATCATTAGCGCCCGAAATCGCTTCCTGTTTACCCACTCTGACTCACGTTTTACACTACCCTACTAAATCAAGCAATCCGCGGAGACGACTTAACGTATTGTTGACAGAAAGATATGGTGAAACCAACATTCCCGATTTAGATCAAATCTAGGAAATGGATTCCGCTGTTTGCTGTTTAAGGATTAAGGTAATTACAGTGGGTTCTTTGTTTTAGGGTAGCTCCTCCCTGTCACGTCTCCACTAAAGTCTCAGTAAGGAATGAGAAGTTGAGGTGTTAGCAAATTGCAAGCAACTGTACTTCATTCGAGACCAACATTAATTCTAAAAGTATTGTTATTAGATTATTTGTCCATCTTATCCTATCATGTTACTTGTTTGCCGTAAAACCACCTGAGATCTATCCAAATCATCTGCGGGGACAGACGGAAGGCAGTAGTTGGTGTTCAGTGTATTGGTTTTATCACACGAACTCCGAGATTCGAGAAAAAAAGTGATGTCGAAATAGCGGGTACATTGTTGATAAAACGTAAATCGTTACTAGGAGAGAGGTAAAAATTGTGCGGGACGTAAGTTTGCTAATACCGTTTTTAGATGGTTTCCATTTGTACATTACATGACTTCAGTAAAAACTCACACACCTACTAGTTGCAAGAAAACTACGAGTATGACTTATACATTCATTGTTATCGTTATTGTTGCAAATGATTATATGACTGATCATCACTTTCTTATCCCCGTCGCAGAGAAACGATTGCGCTCCCTGCCGACCCCATGCAGTTTTATCCCAGGTACATAGGTACATATACAATAGCACTGATGTGTTGGCCTTCAATTTGGCTCGATTTGCTTCCCATTTTGCGACAAGTAGTAATACAAACTTAACCAAGTAACGAAAATACTCGTGTGTCACCCCTCTTGGTAAAAAGAAGTTATCCAGTATCTAGATGGGTGAAAAAATTAGTAGTATTAACTACAAAGTAAAATACTCAATTTTTGTCGTCACTTATCGAACCTCAGTTCCAAAATATGGCACTTATATGAGGTGTTACTGTAACATGTTACATGGGTTGGGAGGTCCCGGGGTTGAGAGGTAGGATGTTCATCTGTTGTCATGTAAATCTGTACCAGTAAGGCAAGTACACTTTACCCGCCCCTTCCCCCCCTTGAGCTGCCATTTTTCCTATGATGCTTCAAGAATCTACTTGGGCCCAGGGGCTCAGAGTGGACAGTTCAAGGGGTGAAATCTGTGTCATAATTTATTTTGGTGGTAACTTGGGTAATTAATATCCCCCAAAAGGTATGGTACAGGGACACGGTATTAAACGTGGCACCTTAACTTCTGAAATGCTAACCAGATTGGATGTCACTATCAGATTTATCATCGTCGGACAATGTAATTCAATGCACAACATAATCATTCTGTAATATAATCAACAAAAGAGAGGTATTAGAGAATGAGCTGTTGTTCTATTGTGAGCAGGCTGGAATTTCAAGTGGATTAAAAACTCGAGTTCACTCTGCAACGGTAATTGAATAAGTTTACTCATCTACAGTTTCAGACATGCAAAAATTCTTGGTGTGACCACAATGCGATGGCGCAAGTAGCTGGGAGCGACAGCTATCTTGCCGGTGTTGCGAAAACTTTACCAAACTGTGATGTCGTGTCGTGGGTAGACAGCTATCAGCACTGGGTTTCTCTGCAGGCTGCAAACAGGATCGCAGATCTCCTTTACGAGCTGCAACCATGGATAATTTCGCGAAAACTCACGGATTTGGAAGATAACTTATGGCATCTCCGAGACTCTGACCGATCAACCGTGACAGTGATCGCTATTATGTCAACCAAGAATTTGGTCTTGTACTCCACGATGAAACGCTCTCTCTAGCGGTCCAGAAGAGACGCCATGACCTCTCCCTCTGGTGGCCCAGATGAGGCTCCACCAAAACTCTCCTCAGTGCACCAACTCTGTAAAACCAGCGCGCCTGGCCCCTCTATTCTCCAACACTTCCAATCGTGGCTGTGAGCGGATTCATACGCCAATCATTTCCGTACCGTACGCCACACACAGACACACACACATACAGATACAAGATACACATACACACACACACACACACACACACACACACACACACACACACACACAACCCCTCCAAAACCACCACGCAAAATCAAACGAAAATGTAGGGACTTGTCGCCGAATTTGAGGGGCGCTCTATGACGCAGCATGAACCATCTCCAGTCCTCCCATCGTCTCGCTCCTTTTTTGCTGCGCGCAAGAGGACAGAGGTGTAACAAACTGCATCAGAGCACTGCAAAAAGCGTCTACGCGTGCTGCCTATCCGCAAGGCACCCCGCAGTGTCAGACATCAAGTTCTGAGAAGCCAACCCCATAATGAACATGCCTGACGCCGGGATGGTGACCACTACACCGAACTCAGCAGCAAAGCTATTCTGCGGGGCGCCAGTCAGTAGCTCCAAACCTGTGTCCCGCCACTGGCCTCTACCTTTCGACTCAAACAATGGCGCGTCGCTGACCGTTCACGAGGTGTCGCCTCTGTCGGCACCCCGCTATTGTCACCGAGCGGCCGCCTTCTGGGAACTCTAGCCAAACACAAGCGGTTCTCCCGAGCGCACCACTCCATGCAGAGCGGCCACACTCGCTGATTCAGTAGGAAGGTGTTGAAACGAGACCACAGCCAACACCCAGTTTAATCAGAGCAAATGAAGTTGGAGCTCTCAGTACCGGATCACACAGTAGTCCATAACATTAATCGGTCCGCTCCCACCGATGACGTTTCGAGTGAGTGATCACAATGAAAAAATGAAAAGGACAAGCTAACAAGGGCTTGGCGTCTGTTAGGGTCACTGTATGTGCGGGTTACCTTAAACTCAGACAAGAAATTAAATTGCAACAAAACGTCAAATGGAATAAAACATAGCCAAAGTGTACACCATATGATACGAGAGAAATAAAACATCTAAGGATAGTATACAATTTCGTGGCAGGTGGCGTCCACGAGTTCCACAAGAAAATAATGTCATTTTTCGTAATACTATATTCACAGTACAGCAAGGATCTGTTCAGGACGACACCGAGGGGGAGGTAGTTCTCAGGAGCCGGCCAATGTCTGTCTTCATTTTCTTTTTTCATGACAATTATGTTTGTCTCAGTTCCATGTCATGGGTAGCACTCCATACATGTGTAGAAAAACTGATATAAATCCAATATACACTGAAGTCATGGGATGGCGATAAGGAGATATACAGGTGGTGCTAATATCGCGTACACGAGGTTAAAAGGGCAGTGCGTTGATGGAGCTGTCTTTTTTACTCAGGTGATTTATGTGGAAACATTTCTGACGTGATTGTGGCCGCACGAAGGAAATTAACAGGCTTTGAACGCGGAATGGTAGTTGGAGCTAGACGCGTGAGACATTCCATTTCGGAAATCGTTAAGGAATTCAATATTTCGAGACACACAGTGCCAAGACGTGTCGAGAATGCCGAATTTCAGGCATTACCTATCACCATGATCAACGCAGTGGTCAACTGGTGTCTCTTAACGATCGATAGCAGCGGCGTTTGCGTAGAGTTGTCAGTGCTAACAGATAAGCGACATCTTATGAAATAGCCGCAGAAATCAATGTGAGACGTACGGCGAACGTATCTGTTATGACAGTGCTCCGAAATTTGGCATTACTTGGGTACGCAGTAGACGACCGACGCGAGTGCCTTTTCTAACAGCACGACATCGCCTGCATCGCCCCTCCTGGGCTCGAGACCATATCGGTTGACCGTATACAACCGAAAAACCGTGACCTGGTCAGGTGAGTCCCGATTTCAGTTGGTAAGTTGATGCGCTCACCCCACGAAGTCATGGACCCAAGTCGTCAACAAGACATACGAAAGGTCGTGGTGACCCCATAAAGATGTAGGCTATTATTAAGCTGAGTAGACTGGGCCCTCTGTCTCGAAGTAAACCGATCGTTGGCTGGAAATGATTATATTCGGCTAGTTGGAGACCATATGCAGCCATTCATGGACTTGGCGTTCCCAAACAACGAAGGTTACTTTATGGATGACAATACGCCTTGTCACCCGTTCATATTTGTTCGGGAATTCTTTGAAGGACATTCTGGACAATTAGAAAGAATGATTTGGCCACACAGGTCGCCCGACATGTCTCCCATCGAAGATTTATGGGACATTACTGAGAGGTCAGTTCGAGCACAAAGTCCTGCACCTTCAGCACTTCCGCAATTACGGCTATAGAGGCAGCATGACTCAATATTTCTGCAGGGGACTTAAATCGACTTGGTTGAGTCCATGCCATTTCGAACTGCTGCACTGCGCCGAGCAAAAACAGGCCGGACACGATATTAGGAGGTATCTCATGATTTTAGTCAACTCATTGTACTTCATATGAGTGTAAAAAAACCTGCCGATCTTTTTCAGTGGTGACAGCTGGTCAGGAGGTTATGAAAGACGCGCCTTTGTTTCACTCGTTTCACGATTTATTTCACTTTTTTTAAAATCTTGTAATGACATCATCTTATTGCTCTTAATTTGCTACATCAAAATCACACAGATACTTGAGAGTGGATTGGAGCATGATATTTTTCTTTCGTTTCTCCTTAAATGCAGTAGTCTGTCCCTATCCTAAGAAATTCGGCCTCCGCTCTGAACGACTTTGTGTCGATGAGTCGTCTCACAGCCGTTGATTGGTAAGCATTTGTGTTCCTAGCGGAAAAAAAAGGTTCAAATGGCTCTAAGCACTATGGGACTTAACATCTGAGGTCATCAGTCCCCTAGACTTTGAACTACTTAAACCTAACTAACCTAAGGACATCACACACATCCATGCCCGAGGCAGGATTCGAGCCTGCGACCAGTTCTTTGCTAGCACTCTTTATAAGTTCCCACATTTATTTTCCTTTTTGCATATAATTATTTTATGTTATTCCTGAGAGAGAGATGCACAGCTAGATGGACACATCAGAACATATTATGAAATGATACAATGAATTACAATAACTGGCTTTTCTTGACATTTGTACCTAAAAGTAAGACACTTTGTGTAATAAATTTGATGCTGGCCTTTGAAGTTTCCTTTTTAATGAATATACCACACCCCAATAGATAGTTGCCGCATGAGAATATGCAAAGCACTTGTTAATTGTATCATAATACTTGTAAAGAATATGATGAAAATTGAATCATTACGTCGCACGGTCGATCGTATCTTGCGTTAGCACTGCGTATTGTTTGAGAGTTTGTGACACTTGCACGGAGTAACACTTGTACGGAGAGGGAATGTGCTGACATTTTTTACGGAGCCCACGACACTGTAGGTAATGGACTGGATGCTCATGAAGTAGGCTACACCTGCTTGTCCGCCGCTACCTGGCGCGTATTTTGGGGAAGGCACGAAGTTTCCTATCCCCGCACTAGTTCAAAGTGTGCGAGGCTTTCTCCCAGAGTTCAGTACTGCAGTTGACCTCTGACTGGCAAATAGTGTTCCGTGTTTGAGTGCTGAGATAATGAGGTTCACTGAGACCACCAAATTTATTAATTTACAACGGGCATGCCTAAATACTGGACTATACAAACAATACTGGCGTTGTGTAAACTTTACAAAGAATACGTGCAAAGGAAGACTATCCGCAAAATATACGACAGTTTTAAAGGAAGGTAGCCATGTTGGTATCCCAGATGAAGCTGTAAATGAAGTGCGAAAACGCTGTGTCGGCCCAAAGACGCGGGCAAAAGAAACGTGCACTACAGTTTCATCAGTTTATGCTGAAGAAGTAGGGCAGCTCTTCTATCGAGGCTACGACTTAGTAACATCGTTACCATCACACGTAAGTGCGAAACAATCGTTGCATCGCACTAGGCGAAATTATATGGGAACTACACAAGATCCCATCACTTGTGAAGGAGTATTCTTCCAAAAAAGTAATTTACTGATGAATGATAGTAGTAATTTCTCACTTGCAAATGATATCATGGTACCGAATGACAGAATGCTGCTGTTTGCCGGCGAAAAGGGAAAAGCTTGTTTATCAAACTACAAATCATTCCTTGCACACGGAACGTTCCAGAGTTCAAGCAAGCCGTTTGGCCAGTTGTTTACACTCTACGCCGACCTTAATAGTTCTTGGGAGCAAACAAGCACTATTCCAGTTTTTTACACTTTGTTACCAAACAAAAAGCGAGAAACATTAACTTTCTTTAAAACTATTAAAATAAAGTGCTTGGATGGAACCCTAAATCTCTGATGATGGACATCAAAATTGCCATCGTCCAAACAGCTAACAGTTTGTTTCCTGGAGTACAGATTACTGGTTGCAATCATCAATTTAATCAATGTTTCTGGAAATAATTTCGGTGTTGTGGCCTCGTTCAAGGCTACAAGGAAAACGAAGAAATACGCTGTTATAAATGCGTTCACTCTAGCATACCTTCCCCAGGAAATGTTGGATGATAGTTGGCTATATATTCAGGAGAGCACGCCTGAGAACCAAAAGCTTCGGGACTTTTACGACTATTTTGTGGACCAGTGGCTCAACAACGAACATATGCCAAGAGACATGTGGAACTGCAGCCGAAGGCAGCATCGTACTAATAACATCTCAGAAGGCTGGAACTGAAAAAAAATACATTAATGTCAAAAGTTCATCCAAATGTTTACTGATTAGTGAAAAATCATCGAGAGATTCAGAGTACCACGGCCACCATTTCGACCGCCTAATTTTAAATTTCGATGGGAAAAGAAGAAAAAAGTCAGCAATGAAGACAGATGAAACGATTGCAAAGGCTTTAAAGAAACTCCAAATTGGTGGGAATTTAAAATCATTTCTGAGTCGTGTGGCCAAGGTACAGAAGTTTCAATAACGACTAAAACTTAAGAATCATTGAGAAATTTGTGAATATTGAAACGTAGTTTAATGTAATCATTGGAAATTTAAAGGGGGACGAAAAGAGACAACCTCCTCGTGGTGTTCCCTGAAAACGACACAAAGTCTATTAATTTTGTACTGGAATTTGTAAAATATTCCCTAATGAAGACCGAGCAGACTATCTCAAAAGCCTAGCCTTTTCTAGAGAAAAATCACAGCGTTTCCCTTGAGAGGTTCTCAGAATCAAAATCTGTATCGGCCGTCTCCGAATACAAAATTTTTGCTGCGGAAACGCAGGAAAATGACATGCATTTAAGTCCATACTTTCTCTCCCTTTTAGTAAATGAGGAAAGCAAACTGGTGCCTTCAGAGGAATGACAATAATTAGGTTCGGTGTATCCTTCGATACGAACATACATTATTTACTGCATAGTGCTTAAGAGGAGAGTCCATCCAAAAATTGAACTAAAACTGAAACTTTAGAATCGTGTCTATTATGTAAAGATGTAGCAATGTACAAGTTTTGAAGTCCATAACTTCACTGGTTTCGTGTTTTGAATTTTTAATGTGATTTTAATGGTATTCTTGAAAACCAACTTTTGGTACTCACACCACAATTTTCACATGCCGTATTTAGTAGTTACATTCACAAGACATAGCTTAACGATTTTTTGCATTCATTTTATGAAATATATTAATAATTTGTTTTCATTGCTTATATCAAATTCAGCCTTAAATTTTCTTTAATTTTCGGTACATAAATGTGTTGATAAAATAAACAACTTACATTTTCGATAATCCTAATGCATATAAGGATGCAAACACATCAAGACTACTTCCTGCAAAAATTTCGTTCAGATTTGTCAATATTTATGATAAAAAAATTGGCACTGAGCTTAGAAATATAAACTTGTGGTAAAATGGATATTAACATTTTATCAAAAATTGGATTTTACTACAAGACACATACCCATTAAGATTCACCGGTACCATAACGTTTTCTGTTCCTGCTTATATGAGGCTTCTTCTTGTAGTTTCAAGATCAGGGTAGCCTTTTTCTTGAATTTTCTGGATTAAAAACTACTCAGACTTCTTGAGGAGGTGCAGTGTTAGGGATGTCTGATTGGATGTCAATGTCTATTTCCTGGCTCTGAGCACTATGGGACTTAACATCTGAGGTCATCAGTCCCCTAGAACTTAGAACTACTTAAACCTAACGAACCTAAGGACATCACACGCACACCCATGCCCGAGGCAGGATTCGAACCTGCGGCCGTAGCGGTCGCGCGGTTCCGGAATGAAGAGCTTAGAACTGCTCGGCCACTAACGGCCGGCTATTGTACTGAAAAGGACTTCAATGTATTCCTAAATTTATTTTCACACAGTCAACAGGCAAAGTAATTAATTTCTAGCGACTGGCCGCAATTGTTTCACTTCAGTTTTCTTGGAAATCTTGCAACATGTTTTTCCCAGTTTGAGTGTATGTCAGGATCAGAGTAAATATGATTATGTTTGATGGTGATAGAAATCAGAAATTATCTTTGGCATTTTTCGGTGTGCCACAGCACCACAGCCTCTTATGCAGTCCGTTTTTCAAACGTTTCCTAGACGTACTTGTAATTCGGTTACAGCCAAATCGTTTGGCAGTCTAAGAGTAAACTCTCCAAAGATGTGAAATAACCAATAAATTATTTTTGAAAAAGAATTGAATTCTTAGGGTGGAATCTCCTCTTAAAATTGAGAGCAGCTGTTTTCAAAGGAATGAAAAGTAGCATGATGGCAGCAGAGAAATAAACGTCTCCGTAATTTTTCCAACATTTTAACTATGAAAATTCATTTTTGTTTTCAGAAGGAACACTCTAAGAATGAATCTGCAGTTAGATCAAGTTACCATACTGCTTTTCAGTTTCCAATCTGTTGTGCAGTTTTACTGATTTTCGGGCTATGTTGGCAGTGCGGAAACTCAGCTACAGCTAGAACTTATACACCTCGAGTGTGAAGTTTGCATGATTAGTTTCATAGCAAAATTAATCACGTAGATTTCTGTTTCCTCAACGTAAATTTTCACTACTTTGCAAGTCTGCAGCTACGATTGTGTAGATGCTTAGATTTACATATTCATGCTGCTTTTTTACGCAATGAAGAGAGCGAAATCCACCCACAGACGCTCACTGGCACACTTCAGCTTAAGACGTTGCCTTCGACTTAACAATACTTGCAATGAGGTACCAGACGTTGCTCCTTTATTGGAAAGTAATATTCATTGGCATTCTGTGCTTTTAAGTTTAAGATTTAAATAAAATGCTAACGTAGTATAAATTCATCAATTAAAATTTCGTCCCAAATCGGCAGGCTGCAACAGTCGTAAGCAATACCACGATTCTTACTTAGCTGCCCCTCATTCTTTCGTCATAAAAATATTAAAAGAGATATTAAATTTCATTGTCAGTTATCATTATGTTGAATTTAATTGTCAATTGTCATTAATGTAACAGTCTTAAAAATATATTTGCCACGAAATACATTAATGAGCCACTCTGTAGCGATACATGGTTGCTCACTGCTGTGGTGTGAGCGCGAGCCAGCTCGCACGGGCAGCTGTGCTGAAGTGCTAGATTTCTTAGTGTGCCTGTTCCTGCAAAAAGCCGGCAAGCCCATCGAAAGCCCCGGGCTCCGTGCAAATGTCACTCCCCATTGTTTGATGAGTTAGGTTCCAGATTGGGCTTACTTTCTTCTCAGATCCGACACGACCATTGCACATGCGACAGACGATTTATGGATGAATTATTTTTCATTCTTACTCACAGAAATATAATTACTTGGCGCATAACCAAAGTCCACTTGATGTGGCGAAAGAGAGTGCGATATTAGTAGAGTTATTATGAAGGAGGTTAATTATAGTCATCTTAGGCAAGAATGACTTCATTTACGCTAAATTGCATTTCCCCTTTTCGACTGAACAACACCTAATAAATGTAACCTGTCTTAGAAATTTCATAATGCTACTTCTCACAACCAGGCACCTCTCTTATGTCGCGACTCTTGTATCCAGGGTCCTATCCTCAAAATGCCTCTGACTATCTGCAGTTTGACCGTAGCATCAATTAGAGTCAATATTTTAACACGTTACTTTCCTTTTCAACAGGTGCTTTTGCATTTCTGTTTGCTTTTGGAGGAAATCTGCGTTGACGTTACAGCGTTGCACTCGTGTTAATTACTTCTATGTTTTAATTCAGGGCAAATATTTATATAAGAGCAGATATTCGATTGACTTGCTAATTAGTTTTGATATTGTGCGTGTGCTTAATGGAGAGTGAGTCATTCCGTTTGTTCATTAGATAGTGCACGTAAGCTGAGTATTAACGTTGAGTGTTGCCACTGCCGGCCGCTGTGGCTGAGCGGTTCTATGCGCTGCTGCTACGGTCGCAGGTTCGAATCCTGCCTCGGGCATGGATGTGTGTGATATCCTTCAGTTAGTTAGGTTGAAGTTCAAAAATGGCTCTGAGCACTATGGGACTTAACTTCTGAGGTCATCAGTCCCCTAGAACTTCGAACCACTTAAACCTAACTAACGTAAGGACATCACACACATCCATGCCTTAGGCAGGATTCGAACCTGCGACCGTAGAGGTTTAAGCAGTTCTTAGTCTAGGGGACTGATGCCCTCAGATGTTAAGTCCCATAGTGCTTACAGCCATTTGAATTTGAAGTGGTACCACTCATTCAAGCGTAACCTTTTTGGCACACAGGGCGAGGCAGTTAACCGTAACGTGCACGTAGACTACATATCCAGTGCCACGAGACTCAGTGACTTCGGCTCACGGCACTAGCTGATTGCAACGTGATATTGCGCTCTCAGCGCTCTCCAGCGGCAGTTGTCAGCTATATCTGCCACGCAAACCAAACAGATTGTTTACGAAAATGCAAGTGCGTAGAAATCCTACTTTAGCTCTATTAAAACGCACATCCTGTTCTGACTGTGCGCTACTCGTGTTGTTCTGTCTGTGAGATGCTTAAATACAAACTTCAATATTCATGAAGGTGAAATAAGAGAAGAATGAAAGATTCATATCTACTAAGTGAGGATATCAGTTTATAAAAGTTCATCAAATCGAACAATTTCACTCCTGACAGAGAGCGCACTTATATTTACGTCACATCAGATACTACAGACATTATTCCTCTTTATTTCATAGGGAAGTCCTATAACCTTCTAGAAACATGGAGATGAAAAAAAGAAAAAAGTTCGTACACCTCAAAACACGAACCCTCTACCAGTCCCCTCTCTGTTCAGTAAGATGTTGCTTCAACCACCTACGCTTTACTGAAACTTTACTTCCAGCGACCTCATATTTTGTATAACAGTCTTCTAAATACATTTAATTATAACACATCCTAACAACAACGACACGTTTTCATCAACCCTCAAGGGCTCGTTGCCTTAATACGGCTTACTCACAAAACACGTGGGCTATAGGCGAAATACGAAAATTCTTTAATCACTCGTAATTCTATTGCAACAAATCGTACCAGAAAACGATTCGTTCTCGAGACAGTCAACGACCTGGTGCTTAGAAACAGTATATATTCATAGGTTGTAACATATAACATAAAACCCACTGGGTATGTGCTTGTCCTGAACACGACAAATACAGTACGGCGACTTGCTTTCTGTTTGTGACGTAGGGAGCGTTCTTGCTCCCTACTGATTCTACTCTACGTGCCAAGTTGAGGAAATATCGCAGAACTCATTTTGCGTTTAACTTGGCGAAATGGCTCCCCATCGTGAAATAGCAGAAGGAGACGTCACAAAACTCGTAGAGCGCCACGTCAACGTTAGCTAACTCGTCCCGTGTACCGGCGCCTTAGAAAGTAGGAGACGGTCCCGACAAGTAGCACAATGGCGCAGGTCGCTGACACTCTAGCCGCTCAAAAAAGACGGAGAGGTGTCTCGCGAAGTCCGGCCAGCAACGTCTGTATTCGACCGCAGTAGCGCAGCAAGTATAAGAACAGAAAAGTGCGGGGGAAGACTTGAAAATGACGATGGAAGATCAGAAAATGAGAATGGTAGTTCAGTAAGTATCAAATTTGAACATCGAAAAGAAAATAGACGGCCAGAACACGAAGTTAAACGCATTCATAACAGAGACCTGGAGTGTAGCGGAGGACCTCACACAGGAAATGAAAGAAATGAGAGACCGTCCAGAAGCAAGAGAATCAGGGAAGGAGGATATTAGTGGGTCTATAGGCGACGTAATAGAGGGTCAGTGGATAGAAAATCAGTGACTGGATAGCCGTATAACTGCCACTTAAATTGATGCAGTCGGTAGTACAGGTGTAGTAAGTGCAGATCCATATAAAATTTGCGAAGTTCTCAAGGCAAAGACAGAGCAAGGGGTTTGCCAACAGGTTTTATGTCATGAAGAGGAGGTCAATAAAGTCATGGAACAGATGCAGATACTAAGTGCGACAGCTGAACAACTGTCTGCAAGAAGTGGCGGAAGTTCTGATCGCGCTCGTCCAGTCAGAATAAATTATAGTGTGGAGGTTCAGTCGCAGCTCCCAGACAGAAATTAATAAAAGAAATCGGAGGACGCTGCAAGAGTTGCAGAAAGTAACTACGCTGGAAAACGTGATACCAGTTATTATTACTAACTCGAGTAAGAAAGATAGTAATGGCCATGAATGGACGAACGAACTAAGAGTGAACTGAATGATTTATAAGAAAGTCTATGTTGATTGCGCGATTGCAACATGCCTGAGACTCAACACGAAAATGATTTTGGTAGTGAGGTAGAAGAAAGTATTTTCTTTCTTTGCAAAAGTGCAAGGTGTTCATAATTAAAGTTCGATTTTCAAAACGCTATAGAAAGAGAATTACTGCTCGGAATGACGTCAAATCTAAACAAAATATTACTGAAGCAGGGGAAAGTGTCACGGATAAAAATAACGAAAATTTGACTAATGGATAGCGCGGTGCTCGTAAAGCTCTTTTACAAGGGCGGTGACTGTGCGCCAGTAGCCTTGCGGAAGTTCAGAATACTCAAGGATATGAAAAACCACAGCACTGCATCAGGGGTCAGTGGTGGATGGCAAACATGCAGTGCGTACTGCACGGCGAATTGCTCGGACGTTAGGCATATCTGGCATCACAGTGCATGAAATCCAACGAAACATTCTGCATTGCTGTCCGTACAAAATCACCTGTGTTCCGGAGTGGCTTTCTGCTGTACTGCCAGCGAGACAAACGTTCGCTCTGGATTTTCTTGCAGGCATGGAAGTGGACAATGAGTGGACATGGAACATTCTGTGGACAGACGAAGCACATTTCCATCTCCAAGGACATGTCAATACACAGAACTGCAGAGTACGGGCAACGGAAAATCCGCACGCCCGTCAACCGGTACCACATCATTCTAGAAAAGTGACTGTGTGGTGCAAGTTGATGGCATCGCTTATCGTAGGGTCGTATTTTTTCGAGGAGATGAGACTTGCGGGTCTTGTTACATGTACCATCACTCGTAAACGCCATGATAGCGTTTCCCGCAGCCAGGTTATTCCAATCTTCAACAACGCCGCACAGCCAGTGAAGCGGCTGCTGTAAAGGCATTTCGAAAATGCTAGAATTATCAGCCGTTAGTTCCCTACAGCCTGATATTAATCCATATGACTTCTGGTTGTGGGTTTATCTGAAAGATGTGTTCAGTGCTCCAATTACCAAAGTAGCTGAACTGAAGGCAAGTGTTGCGCATCGCGTTCCGAACGTGACCCCGAGACACTCTGATCTGTTGTGGAACATACTGTTTCTCGATTTCAATTTGTAGGAAGAAACGGTGGACATGTCTTGCAAAGCCTTACGACTGTTAAAAACCGATATTATTTTGCTGTCTATGAGGTTTTTGGCCCCAGGACAATTAAAAACCATTATCATTTTGGTTGTTAAGCAGTTTTTGGCCTTAGGACACTTAAAAATCGATTTTTCCCATCCGATGTGGTACGGTCTAGCCGAGGTGGATGGGCTTCCCTAGCTAACAGTGCTATGGCTATTGACTGCCGAACTTGTGCATTCATGCACATTAAACAGTACAGATGGTGTAATATGCAAGTCAAACCACAGCCATCGTATTGCGGACCCCATTTACATTAAGACGCTTACAGCGCCATCTGTTGGTAAAATTTTCGTTAAATTCTTTTTCCCCTTGCTCCATGACATTTTCTCTTGTGTCAGTAATACGCTGTTCAAATTTGACATCATTCTGAGTAGTGGTTCTCTTTTTACAGCTTTTTGAAGCTGGAAATTTAATTATGGACGGCCTGAACAGTACCTTTCCTTACCTGTCTACCGAGATGCAGCCTCGTTTATGAATTTACCAATTCCAAAGTCCATTTCCGTCATCTGCAGCCCCGCTCTAAAAATCAATTTTGTCTGTGGGCATCTCCGAAACGAAGTTGCAGTGCGCATGTTTTTCGTGATGCGAGATTGTCAGTCTTACAGTGAATTTGGAGGGACTTTTCTCGATGAATTTTCGTGAAAGAGCACTCAACATCGAGTGAATGTTGGTATTATGATGACTAAACCATTCAGAGAGACGGATTACTGAAGTACTGCTTTACACTTCAAGGAGATCGTGCCATCAGTTCGTAGACGTTCCCTACGTCCTTCCTGAGCTGATTAGAATTTGTCTGTAAAGCTCTTTCAACGTTCGTAGAGAGCCGTAGGAATGAGCAGAGGTATGAGCGATATCAGGGTATTCCAGCTGCTACTGGGGGAAATCGCCTATGAAAAGGGTAGCGAAGTGCGCGCCGCTGTACAGGCAGATAGGAGCCAGCCGACAACCGCACGTCATTCTGAAGGGGCTGGCCACTGTGGCGCCTACCACGATCGAATGGTCCGCGGTGGAAGAGAGATTCACGTAGAAATAACTGGACTTCACTTAATCGTTTTGATGAAAGGATGTAACACAGAGAAGTCACAAAACCTTGGCAAGCATTGACGAGATTCGTGGCCCCGACGCTGGTCTAAATGTGACGCATGGAAAGGATGTGAGCCAAGCATGTGGTTAAGTTACGGAAGTTCGACTGCGTTATCCTTGCTGTGGAATAGGAGTACCCATTTTATTTGTACATAGAATCTGAAGTAATCAGAGAGAATTTATTGAGTAAGGAGAAGAGTTCTTATGTAGTTTCTTACTCAATACTTTACGTGTTAGAAGTATGACGTCACAGTGTGTTCTCAGTATCAAATGTTATGATTCAGCAATTAACGAAAGTGTATTCGAGGCATGTATGAATGAGTAAGTGTTATTGAAATCCCACCAGCTATCGCATAAACATAGGTTCTCGTGTAGAAAGTTTTTAGGTGTATTCCCGTCCTTTCAGAGTGCGAAAAATTATTCACCCAAACGTAGTAGAAAACGAGACAATTCGAACCAAGAGGTCATTCAGTGTATATCGTGTGCCGAGCATGAAGAAATAAAAGGACTACAAACAGATGGCAGTTCAGTCCAGTGGCGAATGATTGAAGATACGCACAGATATAGTGATGTTGAATTAGTGGTGTTTTGGTAACGCCACGTAGCGCTCTGTATGAAAATCACTAGCTGTGCTGTGTGCAGTCTGTGATTTTCATACAGAGCGCTACGTGGCGTTACCAATATAGAAACCTAAACAGCCTACTTACAACTTTTACGCTAGCTGATTTCACTTTCTTGAGCGGATTGTTCAAAATATCTAGTTCCCGGTGAATCTTTGAGGTAGGAAGTGCTGCATTCAGTCAGTTTCTAGAGTAAGTTATCTCCTTTTGTGGGAGATGATGCTTCATGGCTTGTACGAGGAAGCTTCAGGGTATAGGGAATAGCCAACTGCAAAGGTGCATTGTGCTCAGTTTATTTATTTGACAGACGCGGGAAGGGCCGTGCTGCACTTATGACGTATGTGTTTAAATTAGTTTTTTCAGAAGAAAATGGTTAATCTGAACTCATCTGAAATGATATCTCAGGAGCCGCGCGGGATTAGCCGGGCGGTCTCAGGCGCTGCAGTCATGGACTGTGCGACTGGTCACGGAGGAGGTTCGAGTCCTCCCTCGGGTATGGGTGTTTGTGTTTATCCTTATGATAATTTAGGTTAAGTAGTGTGTAAGCTTAGGGACTGATGACCTTAGCAGTTAAGTCCCATAAGATTTCACACACTTTTTTTTTTTTTTTTTTTTTTTTGGATATCTCAGGAAAACCAACAGAGTACGGCGTAGGATGACTAAGAGAAGGAAATCCGAGATTACAGCTGAGAATGTATCTGGAACTTCCACTGTTCAATATTGACTTACCATACCTATGGAACACAAGTAAATGATTATGCCAACAGTGAGTGTAAGAGATTGTCTAAGAGATTGTCGCCACTTGTTTCATTACCTGGAAAATCTTTTTATCAGTTCATGGAAATATATGAATGTTTTAGAGGTCTAAATGGGTGCTAATCTCTGGTGAATGGTAAACTTGCAGCTGTGATAACTTTGAGAATTATGATGGATTCTCGTTATCAATAACTAAATTCTGAGGATGTCGCAATGACTTAACTAGGTGATCATGAGGAACCGAGAACATAATTTGGGCTGTGAAATAACCAGGGATTATACGAATATCATAGCAGTAGCACACTCGCCTATTTTTCTTGTAGATATGTCTGTAGTAGTGCCTAGAGAGAGTTAATAATAAGAGAGACGATAGTATTTGCCCAGTGGGACCAACCACAGTACTAATGGGTGCTGCATATTGCAGGGTGACAATTATTGAACTGTATGAAAGAAACATAAATTAGTTACGAACTACTGCGTGCACACACTTTATTCAGCATGTAAATGCCAATACAGATATTCGAATTTAGGTTACGACATGTTCGATATGCCTGCCGTCATTGATGATGATGTGGCGGAGACGAATAGCGAAATTCGATGCTATCGATGGCCTCCTGAATGGCTGTTCCAGCTCAGCAATGTTTTTGGGGTTATTGCTGTACACCATCTCTTCAATATAGCCCAAAAAATAGGAGTAGTATGTGTTCAGATGCTGAGAATACGGCAGCCAATCGAAGCCAATGCCAGTGGCCCCTGGGCACCTCAGAGCCAGAATTCCGTCTTCAAAGTGCTCCTCCACGACATCAAACACTCTCCTGCCTCGATGAGGTCAAGCTCCGTCTTGCATGAACCACATCTTGTCGAAATCAGGATCACTTTGGATAATGGGGATGAAATCATCTTCCAAAACCTTCGCGTACCGTTCGGTAGTCAACGTGTCATCAAGGAATATCACACCGATTATTCCGTGAACGGATATTACACATCACACAGTCACCCGTTGAGGGTGAGGAGGCTTCTCGATCGCGAAATGCGGATTCTCAGTACCCCAAATGCGTCAATTTTGCTTATTGACAAACCCGTCCAAATGAATGTGGGCTTCGTTGCTAAACTAAACCATACTAATTACCATCATGCCCCGCGGCCGACTGTGCGGTTTGAACGTCCTAACGCAAACCGCTCAGAAGGTATGACGATTTTACTTCATATAGTTCTATAATTGCCACCCTATAAGTGTTGACAGATGTTAGTTGTCTTGGGAGTGGAGTTTTAGATAAGCACGTATGGGGATGAGTCAGGTTGTGGGGAATCCTTACTCCTCACCTTCCCACTTATACCATTGCTCTGCCGTTAAGTTAGACAAGATTTTAAATTTATTCCTTACTCTTGATATAATGTTGCCACACCATGTAGCGTGAGATATGTAACAGACTATAAAATCCTTATTTGATAATAGTAATCTGAAAATGAGCACAACCAGTCACTTTATAAAGTTTCCTTTTATGCCTTGTGCCACGCTATATACTTTATACCGTGAGACGCGACTACTTTTGCATTTTGTGATTAGAAATAAGATATAAATTTCGTTTAGTTGTTACCGCTGACTGACTGTTGTCACACAGCGTCATGTGGGAGGATAATTATAAGATTGCAAATTCCTTTGCTACAGCGATTTGATGTTAGTATTTAGAAAATGAGGATGGAAATTCATTTTGTAAAGTCTTCTTTTGCCATCTTCTTCCACTCTTTTTGAATTTTTGTAATTATAATGTGGTATATTTATTTTTTGTGGACCAGTGCCGTGGCATTTGACTTTTTTGTCATAGTTTGAATGTAATATTACGTGTGGCACCTGTTTCACGTTGATCGAGTACCACGCTGTGTAATGTAATAGACGCCCGCTCGTCTGTGCCGGCAACGCCGTGCAGCAGAAGGGGCCCGGGGCGCCTTTGTGTCGCGAGCGAACCGCGGGCGGCCGCCCCCCCCTCCCCCCCCTCACCAGCACACTCCACGCCTGTCTGCCTTCACAACTGCAGACACTCTCACTGTTCCACCACCTGGATAACTCCCGTACTTCCTCTACAGCAACTTCGCACCAAAGGCTACGTCGCGTGAATCCTGACGTCACACGCGAAGGTGAAAGTAAAGCTTTATCGGAGAAGCTCGAGCGGTTGTTAACCCGAGGGGTAACGCCAGTACCTGTTCTGAAGCAGGGGAGTCACCGAAAGGAGGTGAACCAAACCAACATCTCAGCCAACCTTCATAGAACAGTGCTCTAAAACAGAATCTGATATCCTGTGACACCTATGGTCCCTCTTCTTTTTCTTTTTTTTTTCTTAAAAAAATATTAATTGTTGATTTACGAATGTGTGCTTTACCATGACGAGATTGTGCTGTGTATCTTATTTCTGGGCTCAGTGACACACTTTAACGCTAATAGTTGATGAACAATGAACATTTGCTTCTTCGTTGACTGATGTTTGTAGCGATCATTACAGGGCTATTACAAATGATTGAAGCGATTTCATAAGTTCACTGTAGCTCCATTCATTGGCATATGGTCACGACACACTACAGATACGTAGAAAAACTCATAAAGTTTTGTTCGGCTGAAGCCGCACTTCAGGTTTCTGCCGCCAGAGCGCTCGAGAGCGCAGTGAGACAAAATGGCGACAGGAGCCGAGAAAGGGCATGAAATGCACTCACATCGGCCAGTCATAACAGTGCAACGACACTTCAGGACGAAGTTCAACAAAGATCCACCAACTGCTAACTCCATTCGGCGATGGTATGCGCAGTTTAAAGCTTCTGGATGCCTCTGTAAGGGGAAGTCAACGGGTCGGCCTGCAGTGAGCGAAGAAACGGTTGAACGCATGCGGGCAAGTTTCACGCGTAGCCCGCGGAAGTCGACGAATAAAGCAAGAGGGAGCTAAACGTACCACAGCCGACGGTTTGGAAAATCTTACGGAAAAGGCTAAAGCAGAAGCCTTACCGTTTACAATTGCTACAAGCCCTGACACCCGATGACAAAGTCAAATGCTTTGAATTTTCGGCGCGGTTGCAACAGCTCATGGAAGAGGATGCGTTCAGTGCGAAACTTGTTTTCAGTGATGAAGCAACGTTTTTTCTTAATGGTGAAGTGAACAGACACAATGTGCGAATCTGGGCGGTAGAGAATCCTCACGCATTCGTGCAGCAAATTCGCAATTCACCAAAAGTTAACGTGTTTTGTGCAATCTCACGGTTTAAAGTTTACGGCCCCTTTTTCTTCTGCGAAAAAAACGTTACAGGACATGTGTATCTGGACATGCTGGAAAATTGGCTCATGCCACAACTGGAGACCGACAGCGTCGACTTCATCTTTCAACAGGATGGTGCTCCACCTCACTTCCATCATGATGTTCGGCATTTCTTAAACAGGAGATTGGAAAACCGATGGATCGGTCGTGGTGAAGATCATGATCAGCAACTCATGTCATGGCCTCCACGCTCTCCCAACTTAATCCCATGCGATTTCTTTCTGTGGGGTTATGTGAAAGATTCAGTGTTTAAACCTCCTCTACCAAGAAACGTGCCAGAACTGCGAGTTCGCATCAACGATGCTTTCGAACTCATTGATGAGGACATGCTGCGCCGAGTGTGGGAGGAACTTGATTATCGGCTTGATGTCTGACGAATCACTAAAGGGACACATATCGAACATTTTTGAATGCCTAAAAAAACTTTTTGAGTTTTTCTATGTGTGTGCAAAGCATTGTGAAAATATCTCAAATAATAAAGTTACTGTAGAGCTGTGAAATCGCTTCAGTCATTTGTAATAACCCTGTACCTTTATACGGCCGATCAGATATGAGTTACTCATGCTGAACTTTCATGAATTTTCCGGCCAGCTTTGCGTATCTATGGTGTCGGAGGTTAAATTACCTTAGAAAGACCACGAACTCGCTTAATATGAAGAGTCGTCCTCCTAACTGCCATTGGTTCAGGAGGTGAACTGCGCAGGAGATCATGTGAAATATTCTATACTGCACGCTTGCTATAACGAGGACAAAGTTCCCACGCGAGGTGGTAAATTTACTTTCTCTGATGGACACGATTTGTAGTACTGGTAGAGGTAGATCACTAATGGTGAAAGAGCTTTGTAAACTGATGAGGGTCAGTCAAATGAATTATACTGCGGGACGTTGGACTGGTAGACGTTTGGGTGCTGCAGTGAAAACGCGGCGTCAAAATAGAACTCCACAGGCCCCATATCTGTGACAATAGTATGATCCTGTCACCGTCTCCCAATCTTCAGTTTGTTTGCATGTGTTTCTCCATACATAGAGCAGTGCCATACTGGATTATTCATGTCGGATTCAATTGTTAATTATTAGGTTTGAATCCAATGACAGAAAAGATCAGCGTGCGACCATTATTTTTTTGAGTGCATTGTACCTTGCAAACAACTTTTTCCAGTGTATGTGTTTTTGTGAGTTTGTTTCAGTAGTATTTACTTTCAGTGACTTTTTCTGTATCCTCTGTTAATTCCCTTCCTTAATGTTTCTGTACATTGTTGTAACCCAACCCAGTTTATTGTGTACCACATCATTTTCTCCCCATGTTTTTTTATCAAAACTGATGTGAATCTTGTAACTTGTTATGCTTTTACTTCAGATCCATGGATGATATTTAATCATCTTTCTTCGAGTATATTTTTTTCAGGGCTTAATGTTTCGTCGATGAATAATGTAAATATACTGGTGTCCATAATTAAAGCAACAAACAGAAATTTTGCAAGGTTGCGTTTATTTTGCCACAAAACAATGTAATCAGGTGATATAAAGTAGAAAACATATAAGGAATACAGGACGTAATCAACTTCAACGTGCATAAAGATAGACAAAAATGTTCTTCGTTTTCTCCAACGTAACAGATTTACACACATTCTGACAACTAGTTAATGCGCTCAGTATGGGGTGTGACCACCTCTGGCAGCAATACAGGCCCGAAAAATGAAGTGGGCACGCTGTGAAAGACGTCTGCAATCTCATGTTGCAATACAATAAAGCCCATTTTTCCTACAGCGCTGCTCGCAAGTCTTGGAGAATGTTCGGTGGATTCTGATGGGATGCAGCCTGTGAGTAGTAGGGAGATGGCGGTGCTGCGACACTTTTGATATCAAATTGATATGCAAATTTATTAAATGGAACAATTAATTATCCCCCCCCCCATCATGCCCACCCCCACCACCAGATGACGTTATGTGTTTTTCTCAGCCTCCACTGATTACATATGATCAGGCTACAGACCCCCTACACATGTCCACTGTATGTAAAATTGAGAAAAAAAACTTGCACTGCTTTGCTGCGAAAACTACCGATCACCACAGAATGTCATTGTTATTTCGAAACCGTCATCACAGTAAAGAAAAAGGAAGAATTTAAACTCTGAAGAAAAAAACATCTATGTTAAGGAATTTCCTTTGGCTTGATGGACAAATTACACGGCCTGAGAGTGTCTTTCATGTTCAAATCAGTGTCTGTAAATAAACTGTCATGCACGTGTGTGTTACAAACATTTCACACACATGAAACAACATTAGAAAATACAATTTTCCACGCCATTGGCTCACATGTTGGAAAAACACAATCATTTTACATTCGACAGCAACATGCTATAATTCAGGAGGATGTCGCTCTTTTGTACACTATAGCAAGTCTCGTTTTACCAATGCGAAGCTATATGACACTTGCATTTACGAAACAAATCGTGAGAGCCTGTCTTTTAATAGAAATTCGTATAAGATTTTACCAGTTTCTCACTCTCTCTTCTGTTACATCGAAACCAATTACCGTCTGCAAACTTACATTTGAAATTTTTGCTCCATAATTCGCCTCTACCAACATGTCTGTAAAGTTTGTAATCACACAGCACATTCTTGCGTTCTTGTTTTGTAAGCAGTTTGATCATCACAGCCTATTCACGCAATCTGATCATATGTCGGAAAACAGCACTATCATTTCTAAGTTCTACAACGAGCTATAATTCAAATGGTGTCTACTTCGTCTTTAGAGGTTGTGAGGTATGAAATAACACAGGCCTTGTGGTTGCACCTGTTGTTTTAAACACGCAATCGTGATGATAATGAAAACAGTCATGATTCCACAAGAATAGATACGTCCGATTTCTATTAGTTTTATGAGCAAAATCGGTGTAGTTTTGAGAGAACTATATACATCCAGATTTTAATTAGTTACAGCACTCCTTGTAATAGAACCTCCAATAAGATTTTACTGTGTCTCTCTTTTCTGATATATCGAAAAAACAAATTCTGTCTGAGTGTTGACATTGATATATTAAATATAGGTGTATCACTCCATTGGAGCATGTGGCCAGTACTCGAAACCACTTGCACAGATCTGTGTAAATTTTTCTTGACTGTACCGTAGGAGGACATATTCAACAGACTATCAATCACAAGCGAGGGTTTCTGCATTATTCCTTCATAATCAGTTTAATACATTGTTTTTGCAACTGTAACACATCCAAGCAGCACATGACTACAGTTTTGGACACCGCCACAGACTTCTTTTTTTCTACCATCACTTCGAGGTCTGTGCCAGGTGCTAAACTGACATTAACATGTTTCGATCGTTTGGCGCTCACAGAAAGCTGAACATCACATATTGTAAACTATGCAGCTCCCACAACACACAGGTTGGTAGAAATAAAACACAGAGGCGATGTTTCTCATTGACAAAAATGTGACAGACATTAAATCTGGAGGAGATTGTGGCATTGTAGAGCGCTTCCAACAGCTATCCGAAGGTGATGACCTATAAAATTAATCTCATCTTCCACAGTGATGAGATGGTGGACGTCTCGGTGTTCCATTTTGATGAGTATTGTTTCCTCATTTAGCAGTCATGTGCATGATTACTGTTCCAGCGTTGATCATCACCGGAAGGTGCTGTTCACAACACGTGCATGGTGGTAGAAATTAAAAGAGGTACTGTTATCTTATTGGTAAAAAAATGTGGAGGATATTGCAGAATGTGGAAATAGGACGAGTCTGCAGCGTTGAGGAATGCTTCCAGATAACTGTCTGAAGGTGATGACCTCTACATTTAATACCATGCTCCACAGTGACAAGTAGTCGATATCCAGTGTTCTGGCAAACCTCCCTCCATGTCAACGAAATGTTAGCAGTCAGTCATTGTGCAGTAGTCAACAGTATAGCAGTGGACTGATGGGATGAAAAAGACACTGTTGATATGAGATGATGTATAGTAATACACACTGCAGTTGATAGTGCGTTCAATTTTAGCAATTTTACCAGTGGTTCCATAATTTCAACACCAACCAACGACACAAGAGAATGCATCCCAGTTTCAGCTTCATCGCCGGCCGAAGTGGCCGCGCGGTTCTGGCGCTGCAGTCTGGAACCGCGAGACCGCTACGGTCGCAGGTTCGAATCCTGCCTCGGGCATGGATGTGTGTGATGTCGTTAGGTTAGTTAGGTTTAACTAGTTCTACGTTCTAGGGGACTAATGACCTCAGCAGTTGAGTCCCATAGTGCTCAGAGCCATTTTTTTCAGCTTCATCGCTAAATCACCCCTCCACTTCTTTGCAACTGTCATATACTAGATTGCAAGTGCTGATAGATGACTGTGTAGTAAATCCATTTAGTCATATACATCAAAGAATACCAGTTGGTCCGTAATTTCAACGCCAACCAATGACACAGTAGAAAGCTTCCCATTTTCTGTATCATCGCTAAACTACCCATCCACTACATTCCAGATACAGTATACTAGATTGTGAATGCAGCTAGATGAATGTGCAGTACGTCCATCCCACCATATATGGTACACCAAAGTACACTAGGCAGCTCCCTATACCGTTCCCATTAGGTTATCTACATATTCCCAGTGCATCGATCTTAGTTCAGAATTTACGTTTACGACTTGCCATCTTTCCCAGTGTGGATGGGCATCACAGAATATTCTCGCATTCACAGGGAAAAGTCGGAGATTGACAGATCCCTCGCACATTGTCCTTGACCAGTCCTCCCTGCAGCAATCTTGCCCATGGATCCATCCAAAAGCACAAGATTTCTCCAGATGTGTGCATATCGAGGAGGGTAGCACCTCCTATCGGTGTATTGTAGACATGAGACTGTTGTGGTGATGTAACAGATGGTTAAGAAGAAACGTATAGTTTATATGTGATGGAGCTTCAGATGGATGGAGTTTGAAACATTTCACATAATTCCACTGTGCTACCAATTCTGAAGGGTTATACCACTGTCTGGAGTCAGTTACAGGAAGGTACCAGCATGAGAGACATGACCATAGAGAATAAACGCACATTCCTATGGTTAAATGGTTCTGCACCTAAAAATTATATTGTTAATGCCACACAGAGTCTGAAGTATTAGTTTTGTGGAATGCAACGCTCTTAATACTGTAATACAGGATATATTTGTCCAACATCAGGCATGCCACCCCCCCCCCCCCCCCCAAGATTCCTACTCCAATCACTATGATAAAAAATTTTAAAATGATAAAATTACTTCCTTTTACAATATTTTGGTGCGCTAGCATGGCATCGTCAGTGTATGTCCATTGCTCAAGCTGCTTATAAACCGACTAGAATGAAGTTCGGAGAGTGCTGTTCCGTCTCTCAGGAAATTAGTGGATTTCTTTTTACGTCGTAAAAGTAATTACCCTCAATCACACCACCAGCATCAATCGTGTTTATAATTGGTAGTAGTAGTATCGGTTTTGACAGATGTGGCTATGTCTCACTAGGAAATAGAGCAAGGAATAAATGTCGACTGATCATAAAATTCGTGGTAAGTGTTAAAACTCCTGTTTTGAGGAAGTCGCAAAAAACTTCCAGAAAGCATTCCTTTTTGATATCCTTTGATTATAGCATAAACAAATGAAGACAGTTAATCTACAAACATTTTTTAAAGTAAAGTTACTGTAAAACATTTAACAACAACAAAAATAATTGTTGATGGAACAAAACAAGAACAGGGAGGGCTATGTGGCAGCCTCTCTAACATAAAAACCAGGCTAAGTCTACCACAAATAAAGGGGTGTGAAAAGATAATAACAATAATTATAATAACTTTACTATTATTAAAATTTGGAAACTACTGTTTACAATTTTTCTATAATGACTATATTATTATAAAAAGTGAGTTAGGCCTACAGAAGTGCTGTGTTAGCAAACAAACTAGTTAAAGAACAAAGACAAATCAAGCACGTTACTGTGTTCTTACAAGTTTTATTTCAAAACAAATGCTTTTTACAAAGTTTAAAGAGTTAAATTTTGTATTAATTTACCACTATTTTATAAACAAAATATTGCAATGTTACAGTCTATAAACAGCTGCTGTGTTTACTCAGCCAGATTAGGGTAAAACAGTTTGTTTTCCTGTTTGAGATAAGGTATCATCTTTTTTAAGTCGTCCTCCTTCTCAGTTTTCAATCTGGCTGTTGGTTCAAGCTGGGTAGATCTACACCTTTTATGGTTTCCATCTTACCATCTTTTTTGAATGCATTCGTTTGCATCCACATTTCAACTTCATTGAATGTTGTTTTCTTGTAAACACTTTTCTTGGGTTAGTTTTGGAAACCTTGAGCCAAACAGCCTCGGAAATTTCTGACTTTTTTGTGATGAGGTGTTTTTTAGCTACTTCAGAGAAGTCATAAAAATTATCATAGTTCATCATAGTGGTTAGAAAAAGAGTTTTGCTATTGGCATAAAACAAAACTCTCACAAGATCCAAAGAAACTTCACATTATTCTACTCTTTTTCTTTTTTCAATTAGAGCAATGTCTCAGTCACAGGTTAAGTATCAGTGTCCAGAGAGGACACAGTTGTGGCGAACTTCGTCAGAGAAATCATTACAGACCAAGTATATCCATAGGAACATTACAATTTTATTTTTATTTTGGCCACAGCTGTTGTCAGACCACACTATTAATTTTTTTTGGAAAAATTTACTTTAATCCCCCTTAACACGCAGCTCGCTATTTCGTTGCCTCCCCCGCCACTCATGCCCTCGAACCAAAGAAAAGATGAAACCTTTATTATTATCTGCAATATGCAATCCCAAATTGTAACGAGAAAGTTGATGTAAATAATACATTTTGCAGCATTGTAATAATACAATGTTTGCATAGAGAAAACCTGTTGTAAATCCATGGATACTGTGCATGTATCACTTGTAGCAGTGGCAGAATATACATTATCACGCTTCATGACTTCTCTAGCTTTTTCAGCGCGTCTATGATGAAATTCTAGTGAAGTACGATGTACAACTCTATTGGATGAGTCATTCAACATTTTACTTTTAAGCAGATCACATGTGTTAAAAGGTATCCTTCCTTGGCGGTGAAATCTCAGTTTGGGAAAGTGTTCTCTCAATACTTTCTTGTAGAATAAATATGTAATGTTTGTGTTTGGATAAAGCGTGACAAAAGCCTCATACATTCTGCTGTAATTTAAATCTTGGCTTAAAAATAGAAGGGAACGTTTAGCCCTTGTGTAACGGCTTTCATCCTTAGGGAAACTTTTGTTCTGTTCAACAATGCGTTTCACATCAGCAGCTGTATATTTCCTTTCTTTGTTTTTATTTCCCCTACGTTCAGTGTAGGTAACATCACCAATTTTTTTTGCTTTTACCAAGGTTTCCACTCTTCGCCTGGTAACTTTGTGTATTTCCAGAAAGGTTTCTTTGCAAACTTGAAAATGGCCGCCTTAGTCATTTGGAACTGTATAAAAGACACTAGCTTGTCTGCAACTCTCCTCGGGATCTTCGTAAGAACCATGACGCCTTCTTCTAACACTGCATACACTTGCATTTCCCATCAAATAAGAGTTTTGCTTATCACTATCACCTAGTTTGTAGAACTGATTGAATATATTTGTGTTCCAATGCAATGTCTCTACATTGATAGTGGCACCGGCATGAAACCTACAACGGACAAACACAGGAATTAGAAGCATTAAATAATTTGTGACTGACACGAACAACCCGTTTGTTTGCTACTCTGCACAGGTAGTAGGTCTACTATAGTCCAGGAACCAAGTCAAACAAAAGCTAACGGGGTCTGCATAGTCTAAACATAGGTTAGCTTAAAACGCCACAGAAAAATCATAATCAAGCGATGTTCTTCAAAAACGCCTTAGTCCTTAGGCGTTATAGTTACCATATTCACTTAACTTTTCAGGCGGAGGTTGTTTTTGAGATACAGCAACTTTCTTATTGTTCTCATATGATTTTACCTCGGCTCGTAGCTTTTTATTTATTTGGGAAACACTACCTTCACCCCTTTTCCGACGTTTTTGTTATGTCCTTCGGTCGGCAGGAAAAAGAACTAACAGTTAATCTGAACACACTTTATTATCATTAAAGAAAGAAAAACGCCTTCTTGGCATACACTAAGTTTTAAACGCAAGAAAACACAAAAAAATCCACAAATTTTGCGGTAATAAACCAAATAAGGAAAGAAGACAATGGAAAAAAATACTCACCATAATCAGCTCTACACAATACAAAATACGATGTGCCACTACAATGCTGCAGCGAGTTAATACAATGCCAGTGTACGTACTGGCTGGAGCTGTTCCTAGCAGTTGGTAAACACTGCCAGTCTGATGGTCTAGACATGCTTGTAAAGCCAGGTCAGTGGAGTGCTAGATCAGTCATATGAGTTCCGATTGGTGAAACACTGTCACATGTTGTATGGTGAAGTAGTTCCATGTTTATTTGGAAAGTCTGTTACTGTTTCTGTCCGCTGGCGATATTTCTCTCCGCACTGCTGAAAGGGGGTTATCAACCCCTCTTGTGTGTCAGTTCTGCGGGACCTCTAACAGTAATGGAGCGCTATAATATTTCTCCCCCTGAGAAAAAAGAAATGCACAGCACCACAGACGTCCACAGTATTAAGGACGTCCTGGTCAATGTCCATGGGTTCGTGGCCGGAAGGGGCGGGAGGCGGCGACGCATCGTGGGCAGCTGGCGGCAGAGACAGCGGCTGAGGCAGATGGAAGTGGAGGTCCCGCCACAAGGCAGTCGGCAATAGGCACTGGCAGCTCGCTCAGGAAATCGTGGTCCACCAGACAACGGCATAACTGGTTTAGGTGCCGGCAGGTGGTGGAACTGTCAGCCCACCAGAGAAACGGCATTACACGGCCGCAGATCTCGGTGATAACGACAGGCGCCTAGCGCGCTCGTGGATGAGAGAAGGTCCGCACCCAGATCTCCTGGCTGACGTGAAAGGAGTGCGTCGGCGTGCGGGTGAGAGGGAGAGGAGGCTTGGGAACCAGGACACGTAAGGGGGAGCGGAATGATCGACTGTGAAGTAGCTCCACTGGACTTTTACCGGCATGGAGGGCGGCGCAGTACATAGCCAAGAAAAGAAGTGCAGCCTCCTCCAGCAGGTGATGGCTTAGCAACTTATTAAGTTGGGTCTGGAACATCCACACAAAATGACCTGCCCAGAAAATTGACGCAGGGTGAAATGGGACAGTACGGACAAGGGAAATTCCATTGGAGTACAGAATTTCTTGAAGTCGGCCAAAGTAAACTGTGGATCATTATCGATATGAATCGTTTCCAGGAGTCCGTCGATAGCAAAGAGGCACCGGAGAATTTTGATAGTCTCAGCAGAAGTGATATTAATCATGCGGGAGACATAAGGGTATCCCGACCTGGATTCGATCAGCATGAGCCACTGGGAACCATGAAATGGCCCCGCAAAATCCAAATGGAGATGTTCCCATGGAGCAGCTGCATCCGTCCACGAAAAATACTGGCGTGGAGGTGCTGCCTGTCGTGTTTGGCATGTGGTGCAGGCTAACACGAGGGAGGCAATGTCTTTATCCATACTGCGCCAATAAAGATGTCAGTGGATTACTAGCTGTTTGGTGAAGACGATGCCCCAATGGCCAGCGTGGAGGAGGTCGAGAACACAGCGGTGCAACACATGTGGTATGACCACCGGGGGAATCCCCAAATTACTATGCAAATGGATGATGCCATTGCGGAAAAAGAGACTGTGGCAATGACCCCAAAAATGCTGGACCTCTGCGTTATGAACGCTACAATGGCTGGTCGCCCAACCTGCAGCGATCTGGTGGCGAAGCGTTTGCAGTGTCTGATCCTGAGCAGTGGCCTGCCGGACCGCATCAGTATCCAAAGGAAGCGTGTCCAGAGCTCCGTCCATGTCCAGTTCCACATGGAAACAAACCAAGGGGGAAGCGTCTAACTCGCGGTCCGCCCCGGCAGGCAGCCAGGACAGAAAATCGGCGTTTGCGTGCCGTTCAGAGGTGCAGTACACAATATCAAAATCGAACATCGCCAGGAAGAGTGCCCACCACTGGAGGCAGCGCGCCATCCAGGTGAGCACTGCAGCACCTAGGTGAAACAAAGATACCAAATGTTTGAGACCGGTCTCCAGTGTGAAATGACGACAATACACGAAGTTTTAGAATTTCGTCAAGGCGAAAACCAACGCCAAAACTTCCTTCTCAATATGACTATATTTTGTTTGAGCGGCAGTCAATTTTTTGGATGCAAAAACCACCGGAATCTCAACGCCGTCTACTACTTGCGAGAGGACCGCACCCAGGCCATAATCTGAGACATCGGCGGCGACAATGAGGGCAGGGTATTGTCGTAACCGGCCAGACAAAGAGGACAGAAGGCAGCAGACTTGAGACATGTGAAAGTCTGCTCACACACTGTGTCCCAAATCCAACACACACCCTTGCGCAATAACCTGATCAGGGGTGTCAAAGCTTAGTGGCGTGGGGTATAAAATGCTGATAATAGTTGATTTGACCGAGGACAGATTGCAGTTGCCTCACGCTAATGGGAGGAGGCAAGTTTTGAATCATCTTGACATACTCCTTAAAGGTATGTAAGCGGCAGGCATCAATCGTGAACCCCAGATAGCTGACCTCTCCAGCAAAAAAGTCACACTTTTCTTTCCAGCAACACACATTAGCCTCAGAAAAAACCTGAAACAGCCGATCCAGCTTGTCCGCGAGGTCCATCATGGACGAGCCATCTACAATGACATCGTTCAGATAATTGGCCACCCCGGGCACCTGGCTTATGACGCATTCCATATAACGTTGGAAAATGGCGACGGCGCTGGCGATGCCAAACGAGAGGCGGTAGTACCAGAAAAGGCCACATGGGGTATTGATGACGAGGATCTGCTGCAATTCCTCACCCAACGGCAACTGCAAATAAGCATTGAAAAAATGAATTTTGGTGAAAACGGTCGAGCCCGCAAGACATGTGAGCATATCATCCACCGATGGGACAGGATAGGCATCAATGACAGACTGAGAATTGACCGTGACCTTAAAATCGCGACAAATCCTAAAGCGCCGTTCGGCTTCTCGACTATCACGATAGGCGTCGCCCAGCGACTGTGCATGACGGGAGAAAGGATGCCCTTGTTTTGTAAGTGGAGAAGATCCACCTGAGCCTGTCTCAGGAAGCAAAGTGGACCAGGTGGGTCTTCAAAAACGAGAAACAGTAGAGGGAAGAAACAGAACGTACATAGTGAAACCCTTCACCCCCAGTGTGGAGGATGAGAACAACGTTTCGTATTTGCTGAGCAACGGGGTGAGAAGGGTATCCAATGAGGGAATCCATACCGCCTGTACCGCATCCTGCACTGATGAACCCAGATGACCAAAAATGTCCACACCCAGAAGGTTAGTAGTGCTAGGAGATCCGACCACCAAAAACTGAGTGCTGAAGGAACGACTGCTGTAAGAGATTTGTGAGGAAAAAACGCCATCAACTGATATAGAGTGATCACTGAAACTGTGCAAGGGGCGAGTGTGTGGGGATAAAGCCAGCGAGCCCAACTGTTGGTATGTGGCACCATCCACAACAGAAACAGATGATGCTGTGTCAATTTGGAAGACCACTGGAAAAAGCACGACCTCCAAGGTAAAAAGAAAATGGGCACCCCACTGGGGAATGATGGAGAATACTTGGCAATTAATGGAATGCGAGGCACCCAGGTCCTGAGGTGACGATTCATGACAAGACTATGCATCTGCAGGAAGAGTGGCACCTACTCGATGTTTCTGCGAATCCTGACACACCACAGCGATGTGGCCCACTTGGCTGCAAGCCATGTATCTTGCTCGCCGATGGGGGCACTCTGGCCATTGGTGAGTCCGGAAACAGTTTGGACAGGAGGGAAGCTGGGTGAAAGACTTCCTGCATGGGATGGATCAACGGATCAACGAGACTTCTACTTGGTGCTAGGCAACTGGCGAGCCACGAAAACAGCTGGATCAAGACACGGTGGTTGTAACCGGTGGGACTGTTCAAACACATGAATGATAGGCGGACAGGTGTCAATGGACGGGTCCTGTAACTTCAAAATATCAGCCCGAAGACCCTCGTCTGGTATGTGAAACACCACCATATCGCAAATCAATGAAGAGGCATCAGACTGCTTGCAGGCAATGTTGACGCACCAGAATTTACAATCCCAGGAGAGACCCTGGAGCACCGTAATCCATTCCTAATAAGTCTGACCTGGTGACTTGCGACAAGAGAAGAAAATCTGAAGGGTGGAGGTGACGTGTATTTGTGGATCAAAGTACTCAAAAAGGCAGCCCTTAATATGGGTAAATGAGAGATCGCGAGATACTGCTCTGGGTTAAATTGTTAACTTAAACAATACACCTGTGGACTGACTGTTGTTAAAAAGAAAGCCTGACTTCGATTTTGGTCGTGGATCCCATGTGCCAGTAAATGTTATTCTAACTGTTCTACATAATTTGACCATGGTTCAACAGACCAATCGAAAGACAGAAACACTGGTGGAGCCACGTGAAAAGTTTTCAATTTACCTGCCATGGAATCTACTCTATGGGCTACCTCTTGCAATGCTGGGGAGTGGAGTGATGTTCTGACCTTGTGAGCGCTGCCTGAATCTGCTGTAGAGTGTCCACCAAGGACTGAAGACGCGCGACACTGAACATACACCGAAAACAGCACTATAGAGGCGACACGGTGGCAGATGGGGGCAAGGGGAGGACCCAGACCGATGAGGGTAATAAAGGGGGGAAGAGTGTAAAAGAAAAGGAGGGGAGCGAATGGAGGAAGAGGACATAGAAAAAGATGGGGACAGAACGGATGCAAGAAGAAGTGGAGAAGGCAGTGGAGGGGAAAGCAAAAGGACTTGGAGGAGAGAGGGGAGTCAAAGAGATGATAGGCTGATAAGAACAGGATGGAAGGGGGGAGGGAGCCCAGGGAAAGGACAGAGGGAGGGAGAAGGAGGTGAGGATCAGAGTTGATAGGAGGGATAAATGGAGGGAGAGAGGGTATCATCCCAGAGGGGGAGTTGGTGGAAGCCACCTCAGGAAAGGAGATGAAGGGTGTAAAGGTGGATGGTAGGGGGGACACAACGGTGAAGGTGCAGTAGTGGGTGGGGGTTGTAGAGGAGAGGAACACCCACGGGATGAGGGAGATCAAGGCAGTGGGAAGTGTAGAGGATGTGGATATGTTCTAGGAAAAGGAACAGATGAGGGAAAGGGAACAGGCCATAGAGGATCTGTCTGCGTGAGGGATGGGAGGCGCATACGGAAGGCGAGGCAGAGTGCATGGCACTCCAGGATCTGGAGGGACTTTCTGATTTTTTGGGGGGGGGGGGGGGGGGGTGGCAGATATCCAGGCGGGAGGCGGGATGGATTAAGGATTTCTAGGTGTGGAGGATGGTAGAGGGGTTCAACCCCCATGTAAGGCAAGAGAGGAGTTTAAGGAGTTGGAGGCAGTTGTGGGCTTTGGATTGGATAGAGCAGAGATGAGGAATCCTGGTGAGGTGACAGTCCAGTCTGCCAGTGTTGGTGTTCTTAAAAGCCAGGTCAGCAGAGTGCTACATCAGTCATATGAGTTCCCATTGGTGGAACACTGTCACATGTTGTCTGGCAAAGTAGTTCCGTGTTTATTTGGAAAGTCTGTTATTGTTTCTTTTCGCTGGTGATGTTCCTCTCCGCACTGCTGAATGGGGGTTAGCAACCCATACTGCGTGTCGGTTCTGTGGGCCCTCTAACAATAAGGGGCCACTATGGCAGTTTTCTTTTTTCATCCATCACATAAACCACGATAGTAAACACAAAGACAGGACTAATCACTGCAAATTGAACACAGTCGAACCTCAACTAAAAACAACAGCACAGGCTCATAGCTCAGATTTTGATCCAGAATAGGGGGCACTTAGCACCTGTGCATTCTGGTGGCAATGTTTTAAACCACTTCCACACAGATTACTAGTGAGACACCCACACCTCCCTCCAATATTTCAACAAAGGCTCAATCAGTCTTATATCAAACAATTAAATATTTTATGCAGAATAGGAAATCACAGGAACAACTAAAATAGCTCATCACTTCATTGCAATTTGCATTAATTGTAACACTTGATAACAGACCAAGAAAATGTCGCGTCTTACACTTGACAGATAATAGCAGTAGAACAATAATAAACACCTGATTCACTTTTCTGCACTTTAGTTAAAGTTCAGCAGGCGAACACAATTTAAGTTCTGCCATAAATATAAATATGCGCGTAGGCGCGTTAAAGAACTGGTTATGAAACAGTCACTTGTAACATCGAGGCAGGCACACTCCATTTAAAGGGAAAATAATTAGCAAGTTTACACATTGATTAGAACATTAAGATGAATAACAGGAAAGTGCGCTGTCCACAACACCTTATGGCGACAGTTAACCTCCAATAACTTACTTTCTTTACAATATGACATTAAGTGCAGCTCAACAGTAATAAAAAAAATTTATATTCCATATATATATATATATATATATATATATATATATATATATATATATATATATGTCACGATTAAAACTGGTGGAAAAACAATAAATGGGAAACTGATGAATCTATACTCAAAGGAGTCACACTCCATCGAAACACCTAGGAAATGGCAACTTAATGGCTACCTAGAGTAACAAAATTAAGAATAGCATGCTTATAGATTGACTAGAATAAAGGAATAAATAACACATACACAGCTTCTGACGGCCGACAAACTGTGTTGGGCTATTGAACAGTGATAAATTTAAGCTAGCCACAAAATACGCTAACCAGGTTAGCAGTATTTTTAAAGACAAGCGTCGAGCAAGAACCCTGGTCAGAAGGTAATGGACCATTACGGATGTGGCGTACGATGGACAGTCAATAGACTGAACACTCAGCTGAAACCCAAGTATAATGCTGAGGGGCGAAACGCCCAGCCCAAACCAGGTTTAGGGCAGACGCCTAATTTGAGAACAAAACAACCATGAAGCAACAGGACAATGTTACTGCTTGCAGTACAAATGCCAGAGCCCCAATATAGCCCCAACTCAAGGCAGGACTAAAGCACACTAGTTTCTCACTCAAAGTTTCCGAAACAATCAAAACTAGCAGGATTCCCTTACACAGAAGATGTGCCAACACTTCCATTCATACCCCAGAATCAACTAGGGCAACATAAATCATTGACACATTTCAGATAATATTTTAAAACAACGTACTTAAATACCTTTGTTTACCACAAGCCTTAATTAGTTAACAGGTTAGGCTCTGTTACTGATGCCACATAAATGAGGTAGCAAGTTAAGGTCTACAATTCTACTTTGCCATTTAACACACGTCGTGACGAGGAAAGAACGAATCCAGATAAAAAATTGAAAGTCACTACTTGGATTCAATATTTGACGATGCACTTAAAATCAACAGACTAAGGTGAGAGTCAAGTTTACACTCGCAAGCAGCACACACAAAACACGAGCACAAAGTGAACACTAAAAAAACTGCTCCTTGTTCAATCATTTACACACCGACGAAACAAATAATCTTCGCCGAATTTCTGCAGACGACGGAATCCCCCAGTTGCTTACAAATAACGCAAATAATGGTCAAAACGTCTTACTTTAAGTCCGATGACATCCGTAGGAAAGGAGTTTCAATGAACTACCAGGCCTCATCACCTTGGATCCAACTGCGACCAAGACAGTAACATTGGCTGCTATCACGGCTTTAACGATGCATCACACCTGACACGAGTCACGCCAAACCATCAACAAAACAGCGTGGCCTCCTGTAGGCTCCCAGGCGTCCGCAATCAGAGTTCCTCGTCCCGACTGACGCTCTCCCGCAAACTCGGCGGGCAGCCGGCTGCAGCAACGCCACAGCGCCCTCTGGCTAGGGTAAGGAAACAACAGAGCGTGAAGTGGGAATTTCAAAAGGTACGTGCTACAGGCAAGGAGGGAACACAGAGAACCAACCGTGCCATTTCGTCACGGTTCACTAGCTAGCTCGGTTTTTACCTAGGAAGGTTAGGCACATAGCCTATATTTTGAGAATAAAATGAAATTTTTTTATTTTTGGCACTTAGATGAGATTTTATAATTAGTTGACAAATAATGTGAATATTTGAGATAGCTGATCCATGGAGGTACCACCCACCCCTTCTGCACACAGTGAGGCAACAACTTCTTCCAAGGTAGTAAGCACCATGATCAGTGGAAAAAAGGAGGTGTAACAGTCTTATTGCTATTTAGAGTAGCACCACCACAGCTCTGGTGACATTCCTATTGCAGAAAGAAATACTGATGTTATGTCAGTTTTGGTCATGTAGAGGATAATATAGCAATATTGTCCTAACACCAAATCTCTCAAGTACACCTCCCCCCCCCCCCCTTAACGCTGTTAAAGGTGATACACGTGACATCGGTCCATTATCCTACGGAACGTTCTAGGGAATGGCTGTAGTCCGATAAATGCATTGATTCTTCTCCTTAATATTTAAGGAATAACATTGTTTAAGAAATAACATTGTTTGTAATATCTATGTTGGACTACATGTGTGAGAACACAGTTACGATTCGGAATACATACAAAAGAAAGTAACTTACACCTGAGCCTTTTCCCGCCAGCTTGTAGGTGTAGGGTAGAGTTTTAGTGCGTCTGCCACTAGTTTTGTGTCGTATTGTGAAATTTCTTCCGAACAGGATAACACCTGCAGTATGGCGTCGTCAATTTTTGAGCTGTACTGTGACTTTAGACAGTCCTTGTGTAGCGTTATGCATACAGTTGTGTAGATAGGCTCAATCGTCTTGATTAATTAGTAATTAGGACTGATCTTTTCTTCAGTTTCTCAAGCAAAATAAAAAAAGTGCACTAACCTATCATTCCTCTCCTGCATCTGGGCAGCTTCCATGTGTTGGGGGATGCACTAGTGCTTTTCATCCAGAAGGACCAGGATTCAAGTTCCAGAAAGGGCACTGCAATTTTAATTGCCTGCCAATTACCGGATGGGATGTCAACACAGCCCCGGGACAAAGAAATACCCACCAAAATTCGAAATTCCCGCCAATAGGGTAGGTGGGGGAGAGAGGGAGGGTGAGGAGTGGGAAGAGGACTGGGATCCACGTGCAGGTTGAGAAACACGCATGACATCATCTGGGGATGAGGGTGGGCGTGGTTAGGGGTAATTAAGTGATCGATTTAATTAATTTGCATATCAATTTGATATCAAAAGTGTCAAAGCACTGCCATCTCCATACTACTCCTGTGTTGCTAGTGCATCCCAGATGTACTCTATGGGATTCAAGTCATAAGAGTGAGCTTGCCACACCATGTGTGTGATATCTTCTGTCTCCAAGAAAATTTCAACCACGCATGCTCTATGAGGTCGAACACTGTCGTCCAGTAATACAAAGTCTGGGCCCACAGCGCCTCACAACAACTGTACATGAGATCACAAGATTTTGTCATGATACCTAACAGCAGTTAACTCTGGCCGATTTTACCGTACACTTTCATGAACTGGTGTTCGAGTGGTCAACATAATCCGTGTCCACACCATTAGGTATCATCCGTTTATCAGTCTCTTTCCCCAATGTTAGGGTCCCGAAATCATGTTCCACGTTCCCTCCAGATGCGAATCCATCGAGAATCACTGTCCAGATCACATGGGACTCATCTGTGAAAACGATATTTGCCTATTGTTCGTCCCATCACGTGGCATGTTGACGGTTCCCCTCTAGACGTTCCCTTATGTGATGCCGTGTCAGCAGTACACACATAGCAGTTCTCTGACAATAAAGGCAACTCTGCCTTGTGTACACCCTTTGACTCACTACAACACATTCAGATTCCAGTTGCCATAAGGCAGTACCGTATTGCCCTGTGCTGCTCCCATTCTTGCCATGGCCATCCACTGCAGAGAGCATGGTAGCCATCTTCTCTGCCTGTGACTGTGTACACAGCGACTGTGGATGTGGGACTAACCGACAAACACTATCCCTTTTGACACTCACCCTGACGTCATCGTTGGCTTAGTTGTCCATTGACCAGAATGCCATCTTCCGTGCAGGACATGACCGTACAGACATCTGTTGACAGTTTGTATTACTATATCATGAATTAGATACAGGAAGTGGAGACAGTAGTTTGTTGTTTTAATTTTGGAACCAGTATGTGTTAACTTTTGTCAAATATTATGCCATTGCTTGCATAATTTAGTGATTACTTCACAGGGGCACACACAGCACACCATTTTCTCGCTGGTTGTATTTTAATTTTGACAATATTATTACTCATTTCTCATGGATATTGTTATTTGGTTCTTTGAATGTATAATTATTTTTCTCTTTTTTTTCACAGATATAGAACAGGGTTGACCAGAATGATGTGGTGTCACGGACTGCGTAGTCCCTCTCGCCGGAAGTTCGAGTCCTCCCTCGGGCATGGGTGTATGTGTCGTTCTTAGCATAAGTTGGTTTAAGTTAGTTTAAGTAGTGTCTAAGACTAGGGACTGATGGCCTCAGCAGTTTTAGGAATTCACACACATTTGAACATTTGAATGATTATCAGTGTGGATTCAATTATTTTTAATTTTCCTGTTTTGTATTAGATCAGTGCACTGTACATTCTACACCACCCAGCTGGGACAATATTTTGTGTATTACCATACGTATAATTTTTTTCTCATTTGACTAATTGTTCACGATTTTTATGTTTTAAAACAAAAAAATTATTCATGCATTCTGTGTTTGTGTGCAAAAATATGAAAGAATATTCCCATCTGTTTGACACCATGGTCCCCTCTCCCTGAATAGTGCAGGGAACCGAGCGAGGTGGGGCAGTTAGCACACTGGCCTCGCAATCAGCCATCCTGATTTAGGTTTTCCGTATTTCCCCAAATCGCTTTAGGCAAATGCCGATATGGTTCCTTTGAAAGGACATGTCCAACTTCCTTCCCCATCCTTCCCTAATCCGACGGGACCCATGACCTCCACCAAATCAGCCAACCAGTTGCATTCTGTTCTGGGGGTAACATGTTGGAAGATCTGGAGTGGAAGTCAAACCGGGCTGCTAATCGCAAGAACGAACGAGTTCCGTGCTGTGTCGGTATGCCAAAGGAAATGGCTTGTCCATGCTCGGTTGTTTGTATGGCGTTTCTCGTTTTACATACCTTGGCACGTGCGTGCACACTAGAATATTGCTGCGTGCCGTACATCTGCTCCATTCTGCGCAGACCTTGGCCGCTCGGCGCCGTGCGTTTGTGCGTAGCGCTGTGCGGTACGGCGCGTCCGGTGTCGGCCATGCTTTCACGGAACTCACTCGCAATTTTTCATTTCATCCCACCCGCTCAAATCCTGTGTCAGAAGCCTGAGGCAACGGCGAGTTGCTATGGAAACGCCCTCAGTGGCGCTCCACAGCAGGCTCAGCGTCGCAGTTTGTAGCTGGCGAATCGCTGCCGCTGCTGCGCCACGAGCCTAGAGTCTGCGCTGAGCGTGACGGCAGGTACAGAACCCCCTCTTGGGCCTCACAGAAACCCTGGCCATACGAACTTTCGCCGAAGCGATTGCGCGGCCGCGGTGACCGCTGTGAAATACTCATCATCCAATTTCAAAGAAACTGTTTGGTGAAAAAGTTTTATTTTTCCACGTCTTACAGTCTGATATCTTCGTCCGATAACGGACTGAATTTATTTTCGTTATTCGTCATTGTTAATTGATGTATCACTTTTAAGAAAATCACTACACGAAATGTTATTGACGGTGCAGAGGTAAAGACGCATTGTATAGATTTCGCGTATAGTTGATATTAGGCAAAACATTATTGGGTATGAAATTTAGTTAACATATCGAAATATTTTTTTTTTAAATTTGAAAGCAGCCGATATCACCGTTCTCGAGATAACTGAATGACATGTCGGCAGACGAGCTGCCAGTGATGCGACCAACACTCCGTCCTGCTCGTCGTCAATCATGTGATTGTAACAACCTCAAACCTCGTAAACGGTTCAAGAGATCGGAACGTGGTTTTTTTTAGCAAATGATTGCTCGCTAAGAGTCACGGATTTTGTCGCATGATGAATACGCTAAACCTTTTTTTCTATCGAGATGTGTAAATAACTAGTACAGTGTTTTACAATGTATCGATGAACTTTTCTATATGGCATTTAATAGCATGTGAAACGAAAAGTACAGTGACATGGAACACATTAACATTTACAATATTCTATACGGACCTAAAGAGTTTAAAACAAATCTAATTTGCTGGTTTGTCAAAAGATGTAGCCTAGATCTATGCCTATACTCTGCAAGCCACCGTAAGGTGCGTGGCTGAAGGTACCTTGTACAACCACTAGGCGCTTCCTTTCTTGTTCCACTCGCAAATAAAGCAAGGGAAAAAGGACTCTCTATATGGCTCTGTATGAGCCCTAATTTCTCGTATCTTATCTTCGTGGTCCTTACGCGCAATATATGCTGGCAGCAGTAGAGTCGTTGGGCAGCCAGCTTCAAATCCTGTTCTCAGTAGTGTTCTTCAAAAAGAACGTCGCCTACCCTTTGAAGATACCCTAGGGATTCCTGAAGTACCGCCGTAATACTTACGTGTTGTTCGAACTAATGTAATTGCTAAGTAGCTGCATGTATTAATTATTTCGTCTTACCTTAAGACATTTTGTTTATTTGCAATGTTTAGAATACTTCATAGCTACATGTAATGACACCAGCTTGCAAATTGTTCTTTCCAGCAGTGCTAAAATAGTCTTTAGAGGCAAGATGTACTCTGAGGTGACAAAAATCATCGTATACCTCCTAATATCGTGTCAGACTTAACTTTTTCCCGGCGTAATGCAGCAACTCGACACGGCATCGACTCAATAAGTCGTTGCAAGTCTCCTGCAGAAATTTTGGCCCATGCTGCCTTTATAGTCATCAATGAACGAGAAAGTGTTCCTGGGGCAGGATTTTGTACACGAACTGATATACGTATTATGTTCCACGAATGTTCGATGGGATTCGTGTCGAGTGATCTGGGTGACTAGATCATTAGCGCGTATTTCCAGAATGTTCTTCAAGCCAGTCGTGAACGTAGTCCGGGGAGATTACATCGGTGTGTGGGAACATGAAGTTCGTGAATGGCTGCAGAAGGTCTCCAAGTAGCTTAACATAACCACTTCCAGTCAATGATAGGTTCAGTTGGACCAAAGAACCCAGTCCATTCCATATAAACGCAGCCCACACCTTTATGGAACCACCACCAGCTTGCACAGTGCCTTGTTGACAACTTGGGTCAATGGCTTCTTGGGGTTGCGTCGCACTCGAACCCTGCCGTCAGCACTTATCAACCGAAATCGGGACTCATCTGAAAAAGCCACCGTTTTCCAGTCGTCTAGGGTCCAACCGATATGGTCATGATCCCAAGAGAGACTCTGCAGGCGATGTCACGTTGTTTCATAAGGCATAGCTAATTAACGCCAGATTTCACCGCACTGTCCAAACAGACACGGTCGTCGTACGTTCTGCATCGACTCCTGTGGTTATTTCACGCAGTTTACTTGTCTGTTAGCCATGACAACTCCATGTAAACATAGGCCGGTGTGGCCGAGCGGTTCTAGGTGCTTCAGTCTGGAACCGCGTGACCGCTACGGTCGCAGGTTCTAATCCTGCCTCGGGCATGGATGTGTGTGATGTCCTTGGGTTAGTTAGGTTTAAGTAGTTCTAAGTTCTAGGGGACTGGTGCTAAGTCCCATAGTGCTCAGAGCCATTTGAACCGTATATTAAGCAGTTCAGCCCTGGTCTGTCGCAATTCTTCTTCTATAGTGTGCACGCGATGCTGATGGCTTTTTCAACTTTATTCGAAGACTCTTTCTTCTGATACCTTTCAGAGCCGCAGTGAGAGAGCATTTGGATTCTTGTGCTGGATTTAGCGGAATGACCCAAAATGCTGCACTTAAAACATCGTTGCACAGCAACGAAGTATTTTACATGAAAAGCACGGAACTGTACATAGATTCTATCCTATCTCTATAGGAATTTGTAAGTCGTGGGCTCACCTCAAGGATTTCCGAAATGAAATGCTCCATGAGTCTAGCTCCAACCACCATCCCACGTTCGAAATCCGTTAATTCCCGTCGTGCGGCCATAAACATCTCACAAACCTTTTCATACAAGTGGCAGCTCCGCCAATGCACTACCATTTGATACCTTGTGTACGAATTCTACCGCCATCTATAGATGTGCGTATCGCTAACTCATGACTTTTGTCACCTCAGTGTATAGCCTACGATAAGTCAGTTTCTTTTACCAAAAGATTTTACATCCCTAATCGCATCCTTGTACAAAAAGCCGTGGTGTAAAGTAACAAGTATAATATTCTGTGCATCGTCTTCAATATTCATAAGCTCCGGAGGACAATATATCATCGTAGATAAGTATTCTCACTGAGTCCATTCTAGCAACTAGTTATTAAGGACCACTCAAAATAATTAGTTTCACAGTTTGCACTTTAGCTGTTATGATGCAATGGTGGATTAGATACTTGTTTGCCAAAACGCTGTATTTATTTGGCTGATTAACCTCCTTCCGCGACACAAACGGTAATTAAAAATAGTTTCATACGATGTTCCTTTAAGAGGGCTGAGAATTCTCACATGCTACTTGAAGTCCGCGGAAGAGTCTCCGATGCACAAAAAACATATGGTAACCTGAGCAGGAAAACTGCGTTACGATGTATTTGCCATCGATGACTTCTACACATTTTGGGAACTGCCAGTGCACTCAAAAGTCACCTACCATTTTCTGTTGGTTCCTGAAGGAATTCATGTATTACGGAAAAGGCCACAAATTGAAGAGTGACCAAAACGGTAATTCAACCTTATCATTTGACAGTCATCATAAGAAAACTGAATTCAAGTTGTAACTTTTTTTTGTATAACAACACCCCCCTCCCCTCCTATCCCAACGGCTAGACATTCCTTCCACCTTCCACCCCTGTCTTCTTTGCTTAGTTTTGACTTACCATCAGAGCTCTTGATATTCGTAGAGTTACTTCTCTTTGCTTCAAAGGTTTTTAATTCAGTTTTCCTATATACGGCATCTATCTTTTCTAAGTCAAATTCGCAAAGCAAGAACGTCTAGTAGGAAACTTCAAGGCTCGATTTGCGATTTTGGACATTCTGTTAGTGTCACTTTTTATACATCTGTATTCCCTATTGCCTACCTGATTCACAGAATTTTTATTTTTTCGTCTGTTGTTAATTAAATTCAATATACCGTGTGTTATCCAAGGATTTCTACTGTATCTTTTTCTAATTTTCATCCTTCGCTATCTTCACCACTTTTATCTCATTCGTCATATTCGTCGTATAGTGTATTCCTTCATGTGGTTCAATCAATCGTTGCCTAATGATGCCTTTAAGATTATCAGCAACCTATGGGTGTAACGTATTACTATCTTTACGACGTTTCTCATCGAGCCATATACGTTATCTCGCATTTCTAGTAGCTTCTCTCACACAAATTGTGGTGTCACCGCCAGACACCACACTTGCTAGGTGGTAGCCTTTAAATCGGCCGCGGTCCGTTAGTATACGTCGGACCCGCGTGTCGCCACTGTCAGTGATTGCAGACCGAGCGCCGCCACACGGCAGGTCTAGAGAGACTTACTAGCACTCGCCCCAGTTGTACAGCCGACGTTGCTAGGAATGGTTCACTGACAAATACGCTCTCATTTGCCGAGACGATAGTTAGCATAGCCTTCAGCTACGTCATTTGCTACGACCTAGCAAGGCGCCATTACCAGTTAAAATTGAGAATATAAAACCTGTACCGTCAAGAGCAATGTAAACCAATTAGGGATTAAAGTTAAGTATTACATCAACTACGTACTTTATTTGCTACTATTAATTCCCTTAACTGTTCCAGACCTCACGCCAATCTGCGTGAGCTTAAACGCGTGTATTTCGGCCTCCTCTAGCAACACGGTGTTGGCTCTTCTGCCAACACATCACAAATAATGATAAAAATTCAGAAATTCGGGGTCGCCACCAGCCCAAGCCCTTCCTAACCATTTAGAAAAAAACCGAGCTGAAAAATTATTAATTTAATTTCTTTAATAATTTAATTACAAGTATGCAAATTTCTTTAAGTAGCCAGATAAATAGCACACCATGTCGTGCATGAAGCAACTTGATTAATTCAGGATTGGAAATCGGAGTAAGTGGGTAAGATCAAAAACACAGAATTTGTCTTTCACGTAGATTATTTATTGTATCTAAGTATTTGGTTGCACATCCTAACTACACATAACTGGTGCCTGACTAGAAATATTTAAGTAAGAATTACGTCAGAATGTAACACAGTACAATTTAACTACAGCAAGAAGAAACACAAAAAACGGGGCTGGGAGACAATGATACTATCATCTCCTTTGTATTCGTACCATAAAAATATCTCAGTGAGATTCGTATTGCGATTCTATGCATGCACTATTCTGGACAGAGGTTTAACCAATGCACGAGTTTGTGGGATAATTATTCAACATACTAACTGCGTCTGCTGCTTGCAAACGGCTGAACTAGAGCACGTGGTGCATTCTGAATCAAATTGTTGTGCTGCCTTGTAGAAAGCGCACGAAAAAACAGATATTCTTGCAGAAATTATAGCTCATTAAACAAGCAAACTGTTAAAATAAAGCCTGTTGTGGTGCCGTGGTGGACCAGAAGGGTCATTGATTACCAAACACGTGTCACAAAATCGACACACAAAGGCAAAATCAACTTCCACAAAACATTAAAAATCATACTCGCTTCGACACAGTATTACACCCACCTACGGTTGAAGTGATCCTAACCAGCTTTTCTTAATCAGATTTACCGTTTGAAATTCTACTTCATCGTTGTTCCAAATGAACAAAGTAACTTCCACACTTTTAACTCAAACACCCAAAAATCGCCTATTTAAAGAAATATAATTATGGCACATTCAGAAGAATAACTCGCTTCACACGCTTCAACTAAGCTTAAGTTCTTAATTATTTCAACAGTTAAACATAACGAAGTCCTAACTCAACCTGCTTCCTATCACCTGAAACCTCCCTTAAGAGCTACGATCCGTACTTACCAAGCGTTCATCGAAGAGTGCCCATTTCTCTTTCGAGATTACCTAGCTCCCCGTGCAGCGGAAGCTACCAGAGGGGTAGCCCTCCGTCACCAACCTCACACATGAAAACAGCCTTCGACACAGCCTTCGACTAAGGTGGGTAAACCTCTCTGTTCAGGTATTGGAAACCTAAATTGGTCATCCTGTGCTCTCCTTCGAACGAGAAGCAACATTGTCTGCTCCCAGCAGACGATGACCAACTCAGCTTTTCCCACAGAACAAAACCGAAAGCCCACATTAAAACACACGTATAATATTCAATACGCCTTACCTGAGTGCTCAGTCTTTCTGGAAGAGTACATGAAGTTAGCTAAAATCAGGTAGTAAAGTGAATAAGTTGTACCGAAGTCGCCAAGCATCTTACGAAACAACTTCACAGAGACGTTTCATAGGTCTACAGTTCGTAACAAATAAATTATCGTCATCCTGCATCTGCGCATGGAAAGGCTTTAAAATGTTGTTTCGAAATCTCTATTCCACGTATGCTTCCTTCTTTCATGATCCTTAAACAAAGTGTTAACGATGTTTAAATTATGCTCTGTGCACCATTGTACGAGGTGGCTTCCCTTTTTAATCCCTTCCCCCAAGCCTATGTTCTCCTATTATTTTCTCTTCCTATCCCTGCTACCGCATTCCAGAATTTCGTCACATTTAAAAATTTTCTTACTTAATTATCTCAATAATTTATTTGATCTTATAATACATTGGTTACGTATGTTCGTCATCTGTAGTGTAGGTAGGCACGTAAACTGGTACCGCTGTGATGTGCGCGTTTGCCTCTCTTGATTATGATAATGTTAATGGCAGTTTTAGAGATGGAGCTGAATATTGTGATACTACTTTATTGATTGTTTCAGCAGCTAAATCTCACAGAGTTACACAATCTTAATAGAGCAAATTCTGAAGATCAACTGTCAGGTATTTTCAGTTATAAAAGAATGCCTTCAACGTAAAAGATAATGTGCTATCATTATGAATGGTCTCTGTTGGATTCCTTTCATGTTAATTTCTTAAATCTGTTATCATTTACGGTATAAATTCCTCTTCTAAATTTGCTGGGGAGGAGACTGAGCAGTGAAACGTGTTACTTTTACACATAAACAAGAACGATCTGTCACACTACTACACTTTAAAACACAGTTTATATGTAATTCATGTCACACAGTCTAATACGGAAGCTACATCCGCTTTCGTATATATACTGTATATGATAAGATACTGTCATCCCCCTTCCCTTCTGTGTGAGAGGATGAATAAGCAAATGTATTTCTAGTTGCATGCTTGATGGTAGCAGACAAGCCTGTCTGCTTGAGAACAGTAGGACCAACGTCGGAACAGGTAGCTACGCTTTCTAAAAGCAGAGAGGTTTCTATTCTTAGTATGGTCCTGTCCGTCCCTTGTCATGTTGGTATAGGAAGCTGCCTCTCTGTTCACTTCCGTTTGTATCTGTGACACCCTCAGGAAGGGACCACGGCAGTCTGTTCGCGGCGAGCGTCTGAAGTGGTAAGATCTCCGGCTAGGCGCGTGTCTGCTAAGTCTGTAGGGCAATGAATTTCTTAAGTTCAGCCTAACTGAAAATTTAATCACCTTTATTTCAGGTTTAGCTCTAAAATATCTAATGTTATCTTAAATTGCAACGCAGTGTAATTCAAGTGTGAAGTTCCGAATATATTCCTGTAGTTGCTTTGTCGCCACTTTGTGAGTAAAGTGGAACCACGTGCTGATCAGTAACTCTAACTAAATGCGAATGTACGTGAGATTATAACGTCTCGTCTTGACAATATTTTTCAATACAGCAACTTTTCTTAATGTTCAACCCACGTGGGGTGTACTTTGTGAGACCAGTACCACGTGCTTATACAATTGTTTGACCCATCAGGTTAATAATAAGACGATAGTAACCAGTTCGAGGTTTTTCTTTTGTAAATTGCGTTTCGATGTAATTTATTTTTATCATCAAAATTATTGTGGAGTTACACTCTTTGCGTAAACCAAGTTGACCACGTGAAGCATGTGGTGTAAGCATCAAAGTAGTCCTCAGCTATTCTTTTCGGGAAGATTTCACAGAGAGTTTATGAATTTAGTATACCAATGTGTGGTAATTTCATGACGGACAGGATTGCGCTACGAACGTAACGCCTTTGGGTGAAAATGGAATCGGTTGGTTGTGGTTAATTTCCTCTTGCATATGTTTCAACGTTCTTCGTGTGTTATTTTATGAATGCAGTGTTGTATGCAGTCTCCCAATCTTGGCTCCATACTTGATGTGTTCCGTAAGATTACATACTCACATTTACACAATCCTAAATAAGGCACCAGTTTAGTTATGAATCAAGTTTGATATGCTGAAATTTTAACGGAAAAATGATCAATGTTAAAATAAACGTCCAAATATAAACTGATTTATTTCTTTTTATTTAAATTGTCTTTATATATATATATATATATATATATATATATATATATATATATATATAATCACCGGTTATCGTAAGATGAGTACTAAAAGATTATAATTAATGTTAGCCTGGTTGGGAATTTGGTAAGCTAGACTGGATACCTGGTGAAACAGCTGCGCAGTAATGCAAGGTTAATTTCCTCAGATAGCTCACAGCTTTTAACCCACTTTTATGGTCTTGAATATCAGTACCGCTTTCAGAACAAATTAATGCAACAACATTACAATTATAGGAAATGGTGTTTAGGTACTGCAATTTACAATACTGGAAGCTGTTATGAGAGTCGCAGCAAGTTTTTGTTCTGGGGCGCTCGATTTTCTAAGTGTTGTCGATTACATAATGAGACAGGGAATAAGCATTAATTGTAATCACCAAGTCTGTTTATGGTCGGGTTCCCGGGTTCGATTCCCGGCGGGGTCAGGGATTTTCTCTGCCTCGTGATGACTGGGTGTTGTGTGATGTCCTTAGGTTAGTTAGGTTTAAGTAGTTGTAAGTTCTAGGGGATTGATGACCATAGATGTTAAGTCCCATAGTGCTCAGATCCATTTGAATCATTTTTTGTTTTTTTTTTTTTGTTTATGGTGATATAAGAAAACGACTAACGAAATATGTGAAAAATACATCGCAAAGAAAATAAAAATTGATTAATCTCCACCTAAATCCGTCTTTCTTTTAGGTTTATGGTATAGTTAATCTAAGGCACCATGTTTTTCGTTGAGTCCCGCCCCATACCTCAGTAGCAGTCCGTCACTGGGTTCGTTCGAGGCACAGTTACAGCGGTTGGGACCACGCGAATGTGTTTAGTGTAGGTATTCTCCAGTTCCTGTGGTTCGTGACTAGGTGAAAGCTGCTCGAGTCAGGGCCAATGGACGGTTTGCAATTAGTTTCGACTGATTAGAGGAAATTCTTCTGACTGGCTCCAAAACTTTTAATAACCCTGCTCCAAAGAGATCAGCACGTGTATGCACTTAGCGTTTGTGTTCAGTCTCGTAGCATTCTCTCTGAAGAAACTTAGTAGATTCCTGTTAGCCTTTTAAGAGAAAGGCACACCTCAATCCCGTGAAAATTTAATACATCCTAGAGCAATTTTATTCCCTTTAGGGATTTTTCTGCTGAAATGTGCAAATATAAAGCCAGGGGTATCAAAAGCAAAAGGATCTCACTATCATCCGTTAACTTCACTTCGGAAATGAATAAATTTTCTCTCTTCCATACAAGGATCCGATCACAAGAGCCAATAATTGGGGGTCACATACTATACTCATTGCTACAAATGAGATGGACACACTTACTTGGCTCACTGTAGAGAGAAGATGGCATAGGTAGAAATAATCATTCTATGTTGTAACACATGTATTAGTGAAATTAACCTGATTACCAGATTCATAACCAGTGGACAGATTGTAGCCACTCCCTTCCAACTAAACCAACGAGAATTTTTCATCAAATTAGATCATTTCCAGGATTTGTAATGTTTGAGCATTTACTACATTGTAGTGTACTAATATTGATACTAATTATCTCTAATGTACTATCAATCAGCAACAAAATTTGTGTTACCAAAATCAATGAGAAAAGCTCATCAAATTTGTCCTCATATGTATATAACCAAAATATATAAAAGAACACAGGATGTTGATGCTAAAATTGGTGTCAGGAATTTTAAAAACTTCTTACATAACATTTGTCACTCCTTCTCCAAGAAGTGCCTATCGTAAGTGGGAAGCAGGAGCGTTTGACTCAAATGTTTTTGGAAAGTCTGCAACTGTCATTCATTCTTTAAACAATGAAACACTGCACCACTTACGTATTTTTTCATGCTTAGCATGGCGCGTTTCGAGAATTTATCATTATCATGGCCAAATATTTACATTACGGTAGTATTGTGTGTGTTGTGCTACGAATATCACACTGTTGTCGTCTTTTTGGGTTACAAGATACTGTGGCGCCTCCATTACGCAGAAAATCACACACACGCAAACCATAACTTAATACTGTTTGTGAAATTTCACATTGTGTGTGCGTTTTACTGCATAATGCAGGAGGTACAATATGGTACCTCTCAACGTCAAACAGACGATACAGTATAGGTTGGTTGTTTGGTTAATTTGAGGGAGGAGGACCAAATAGCGTGGTCATCGACCCCATCGTATTACCGAAAGGAAGTCAGCCGTGCCCTTTCAAAGGAACCATCCCAGCATTTGCCTGAAGCGATTTAGGGAAACCACGGAAAATCTAAATCAGAATGGACGGACACGGGTTTGAACCGTCATCCATCGCATGCGAGTGCAGTGTGCTAACCAAAGCGCCTCCTCGCTCGATGAGAAGGTGTAGTGCGAGAAGAGAGGCGAAACACATAAAACAGCCCACAAAATACTTACGTAAATATTTGTAGTTAACAATGATAATAAATTCTCGAAAAGCATAGTGATAAGCATGAAAAAATACGAACCGGGTTCACTGTTTCACTATTTAAATCAGAAGCATTTGAGCAACGCGAAGAGAGCAAAGCTGTAAACTAGCGCTACAGGCGATCAAACAACGAAACACGCGAAATATGTGCTCGCGGAAACCCAAAGGCTTTTGACGATTAAAATTATCGCAAAGCTGCGCATGCACAATAGAGTTTGGATGCGGTTTCACTCTGTTGTGACACCTTTACTCGAACGAACCTATTGGCTAACGCTAGCGTCCGCCGCTTCCAGACGGGAATGCCAATTCCGCGAACCGCCGCATTATCGCGAAAAGCGCTTGCCGCTGCCGTTGCTGCGCGCGCGTTGAAATGGTAAACGGCCCTTTGTGCGCGGCGAGGCTATGCACGGTCCGGAACGTCCTGTGTAGACGCGGCCTTAGAACTGACAGTTCGGCAAGAACTCGTGGAGGTCCGGAGCGGAATTGCCCTGCCCCGCAAGGAACTCACCCGTAATCTTTCATTTCATTCAGGTGGCTCAAACTCCCAAACCATTCATGGTATAAATATGGACCGGGTTCCCGGGTTCGATTCCCGGGGGGGTCAGGGATTTTCTCTGCCTCGTGATGACTGGGTGTTGTGTGATGTCCTTAGCTTAGTTAGGTTTAAGTAGTTCTAAGTTCTAGGGGACTGATGACCATAGATGTTAAGTCTCATAGTGCTCAGAGCCATTTGAACCATTTTTATAAATATGGAACTGGCACCAAAGTATTCTTGAGGAGCTGCACTATGTTTTCAATTTAGTTTTATTTGGAGCGACGCATTACTAAAACGATATACCTACTGTTTAAGAAAATGCATTTTCTGACGACATTACCTAATTTAATACGTAATGGAAATTTTTCTGTTATTGAAGGTAGCTGACCACGTCAAGATTTGTTGGTTGGTTGGTTCGGTGGAGGGGACCAAACAGCGAGGTCATTGGCCCCATCGGATAATGGAAGGGTGGGCAAGGAATTCGACTGTGCCCTTTCATACCAACTATCCAGGAATTTTCCTGAAGCCTGAACGTCGTCCTCCCGAATGCGAGTCCAATGTGTTAACCACTGCGCCACCTCACTCGGTTCCACGTTAAGATAATTAAATCTTAAAAATGGTTCAAATGGCTCTGAGCACTATGGGACTTAACTTCTAAGGTCATCAGTCCCCCAGAACTTAGAACTACTTAAACCCAACTAACCTAAGGACATTACACACATCCATTCCCGAGGCAGGATTCGAACCTGCGACAGTAGCGGTCGCGCGGTTCCAGACTGTAGCGCCTAGAACCGCTTGGCCACCCCGGCCGGCAATTAAATCTTAAAGATACACCACATTTTCATCTACTTCTAACAGGAACTCTGTCAAAAGTTTCCTAACGCGAGATGACGCCAGTTAAATGTAGCTCACAATCTTCCGCTGACGCGTCAAATACAAAGCGGTCGTCCGTATTGTTACGATTCAAACATGGTTCAAATGGCTCTAAGCACTATGGGAGGTCATCAGTCCCCTAGACTAACAACTACTTAAACCTAACTAACCTAAGGACATCACACACACCCACGCCCGAGGCAGGATTCGAACCTGTGACCGTAGCAGCAGCGCGGTTCCAGACTGAAGTTCATAGAACCGCTCGGCGACAGCGGCTGGCTATTGTTACGGATCGCTAGGTTTATAATAACCTGTTATTAAGTTTTCTGATCCACTCACTTATTTCTAACAGAACAGAAATAAGATTTATGTGCATTTAATGCGATGAGAGAACTTACCTTAAATAGGACAACCTGTATTTCTGATGCAAACTTCATTTGGACTTAGTTGCTGTTAAGGCCCTCTTATTGAAATGTCAGAGCTTTCTAAAATATTATTTGATGATGTAGCTACATTAAACTTGCAGCTGAATCCACCTATACTCCATTTCTATGACGATAATGAAAATACACTGACATCACTCTTGTTGGTAAGAAAGTGTAAATTTATTATTATTTCTAGGAATGTAACATTTAATTTGGGCCCATATGAACTCTACCTCATTGAAACAGCAGTGGTCAAGTGGTGGGCTCAAGGTTGTTTGCCTATACGTTTCTGTCAATTCGTAGATTTCGTATTTTTGGAACTGCGGTTTATGGCGAGATCTTAGTTCCATGAAGTACACCTATCCAAAATTATTGCTTACATCAAAATTACAACGCTGAAACCAGTCAATCATTTTTCCCTTCTGTTTTGACACTGTGCGTACGTTCTCAACATCTGAATGGTAAGAAGCATTATCTAGAACACTTGTTGACTGTTTTTCCAGATTTTGAATCAGTGATTCTGCGAGGTACTTTCTAAACGTAGCATGGTTCATTTCCTCATGATTACCTACTCCGTTCTTTGGTTTAAGAAGAAAATACTGTTTGAGAGAAAACCTTGTGAAGACGGAGAATAAGTCTGCCACAGTTGCCGTAAGGCATTGCAGTTCTTCCTTTAGCTGTGTCGTGAGTCCAGCCCTTCTTGACAAAGTGACAAGAATCAATCCATATTTCAGCAAGCCACACTATTTCGTCGATATTTCTGCCACAGAACTGCCTTAAAAGTTGGTATGGCACTGCAGCTATATCCTCCCTTTCGATTAACACGTTACAGCCAGACAAATGCCTATATGAAAATCTAGGTTGTGCAAAACTGTGAATAACGATGTTCTACTCCCTTGAATGAGGGCTGATTCCTTAAGGGTAACAAATAACGTACTGGGTGAGGGATGTTCCTTCCTGAGATAATAATCTTGAACACGACGAGAAACCGAATGCTCAGAAAATGATTCTGTGTTGGTAATCCACATATTCATCGTTTCCCCCCAGAGTTTCAAGCTTCGAGGTTTCCTAGCTTCCTTTCCTTTCTCGAATATTTTCTTGCCAATCTTCAGAATAGTATTTTTGTTTGTATTCAAACATGCAGCAATTCTTTGATAACGCAGAGCAGCGCACCATCATTAAGTTTTTCAATCTCAACTGACCTCGAATGACAATCTCCTATCCAAGAGACCGACGTCGAACTTTACAGCTCATAACTTTCGACGAATTTCCATCTAACATCGTTCAGTACCATACAACAAGTAACAGTAACAACAAATAAAATAATAACTCTTGCAACAATAAAAACGATAACAAACAGAATAACAGGCGCAACGAACACACGGGACAGCAAGTTACCTGAAACTCCAGCTCAATACAAGTGGAAAGCGCTGTGGTGACCGAGCGGGCTACTCGCGCGGTCTAGGGCGCCTTTTCAGGGTCCGCGCGGCTGGCCACGTCGGAGCTTCGAGTCCACCCTCGGGAATGGGTGTGTGTGTTATCCTTAGCCTAAGTTTAAGTTAGCTTAAGAAGTGCGTAATTTTCGGAATCGATGACCTCAGCAGTCTGGTCCCATAAGACCTTACCACAAAATTCCAAAATTTCCGCTGTGGCGGGCTGGCAACAGCGGGTGGCTACTGCGGCTACAGGACTCGTGGGGATGGCGAAATGCTTGCCATGCCTTCCGCGTGGGTTCTCCCTCCACTGCTTCCGTCGTAGCTGTCAATCGTAATGTAACTTTGAACAGACTGTAGGTCGTAAAAACGACTCACTGCATAATTCTAAGACTGCAGACAAGATTTTTTTAAAAAAAAGAACGAAGACCATAAATATTTTAAAAATCGCAAAAGAGATACAAAATAATGTAAACAATAAAAAGAACGCTACTGTTAAGGCTATGAACCGCTACTTGTCTCTCATGTGATAAATAAAAGTGATATGTCAAAAGGAAGGTTTGTACTTTGTAACACCCCACCCATCACTTAGCTGGTTTTGGCGTGTGTTCACCCCAACTAATTGACTAACAGATCAACAGAGAGTGCAAAACTGCCGCAATATCGGATAACACAGAAAAGTAATATGGCCCTGTGACTCCTGATTGAACTGCGGTGGCAGTGTTGACATTAATTTATTCAGAATTGATCACTTTTAATAAAAAAGGGGTGCACATTGCTGTTATATTCAGCTATTGAACACCAGATGCAAATGTTGAACATAAAATTAATTAAGAAAGCGACTTGGGATTTCAACTACTTGATTGAAAACAGATGCAGTCGATTAGCACAAATTTATTTTAACTTCCGACCTTCAATCATCACATTACAAGACTCTCCTATCAGGCAGTGGTAATAAATTGCGTTTGCGTGGAGTAAAGCGCGATAACTCAAAAGTAATTTCTATCGACTGACCCAGGCGTAATGTGAAGTGCGAGAAGAAGTCTACAATACACGGCCAATGAAGCCCTCGTGGAAACTTTGCCGACGTGATCCAACAAATTAATCAGTGGCCGGAGAGGGCGCAATATCACCGAATACAGCGTGGCGGAGCGTCGTCGTTGTGCAGACGTCGGCCGACCTCGTAGTGCTGCAAGGCTGCGCTCATCTATTCACTCCTAGATATCTTGCTCAGTATATAGCTGAACCAAAACTTCCTATCTCCAAGCTCAATCGTTCCATTTGCTAGGTCCTAAATTGCAGAGATGCTCACTCTTTCCGAGGCAAGCTGAGTAAAGAATGCCACGTCCGGACTCTAGGCAAGCTGGGAACGGAAGACTTCTACGGGGACTTCTCCCAGTCCGCTTTTCGCCTCGGTTTCCCCTCCAGCAAAATTACTTACGCCAATTGCAGCGCAACTCGCGTTAATTATGCGTCGCTTCCCAGCGCCAACTAATGCCTCCTCTGGGAAGTGAACAAATTCCCACAAAATTTCCCTTCTTCTCAAATTCTTCTATTTAGCTCCTCCCAGGTCACCCATCAAGGTCAGCGTCTGCACAAACACCAATTTTTTCGGAATTCTGACTCCCAGGAGAGTACTTCAGATTCCTCAGTCCTACGTTCCCATCAGAGGCCAGCGTATTTCATTCTGTCGCTCTTCACCTGATTTACTTCAGACTCTGTGGACCGTGAATTCAGCGTGAAGTTGCTATAGTCACGAACACGCATATTTTGACCTCTGTTGACCGCTCCACCATAGCTTTGCGCGGCTTTCTCGCATGTTTCCCTGATAACGGGACGACGGACATTTATCAACAGGCATACAAGTTCTCCGTCTGCTTCCCGGTACACCAGCATGGAGTCGGGGTCAACCACCCATGCTGTCTGTTGTGACTTGGCAAGACAGCCAAGTCACAATGAGAGGAAGCCGAAAGGCACGCGCTTAAGCTCACGCAGGCTGGCGCGAGGTCTGGAACAGTTAAGGGATTTAATAGTAGCAAATAAAGTACGTAGTTGATGTAATACTTAACTTTAATCCACAATTGTAGAACATCTCTCTTGACGGTACATTTTATAACCACAATATAAAATAATATCAAATGCTATGGCGCCTTGCTAGGTCGTAGCAAACGACGTAGCTGAAGGCTATGCTAACTATCATCTCGGAAAATGAGAGCGTAGTTGTCAGTGATCCATCTCTGGCAAAGTCGGCTGTACAACTGGGGCGAGTGCTAGTACGTCTCTCTAGACCTGCCGTGTGGTGGCGCTCGGTCTGCTATCACTGACAGTGGCGACACGCGGGTCCGACGTATACTAATGGACCGCGGCCGATTTAAAGGCTACCACCTAGCAAGTGTGGTGTCTGGCGGTGACACCACACTGTCACTCATCTTAAGGCGGCTGGAGGCCGCTCCGCGTTAGCGCTTTCTCAGAGCTTGAGCAGCCCTAAGCTGCCTATTGTCGCTTCCCTTCGCCGTTCCCCAGCCGGCCACGGTCAACTCTAAATACTTCCCTGGGGTAAACTAGCGTCCACGTTTCCACAAAGTTTTCATGTCGTGTGAATTACTTTAAAACCATCACCCGACATTAATTATTCCAATACGTCCATACTATACCCTCTAGAAGATGGATTGTGCCTTGTCAGTCATTTTGTTCAGCCCTACTGTTCGCTCAACGTGAGTTAGGTGGTCTTTAATGACTTCATGTAAGGGGCATAGTTCTTACCATCTTACAACTTAAATTTATAATTCTAAGAGTTGACGCTCAAATTTTTCACTCATGGCGGAATGCCATGAAAATGGAACCAGAGTGGTAGTGTATAACAGTTACTCATATTTGGCGGGTCGCCTGTGTACAACTTAAAATGAAAGACTCTTAAGATATTTTCGCTCAGTACCCCTATTCTCCTACCGTTTTGAAGAAACAACCCCTAAAGTTTGAGCAGTCGACTCAAATCTGACGCAATCGATAGATAATTGAAAACTCAGCATTTTTCGTCATCTAATATGGGGCCTGCAAACGCATATTTACCTAGAAATCGAATAAAGTAGATTTTGCGACTGCCACTTGTGTACCCGCAAGGTAAATGTTGGTTAAGCAAAGCGTCACTCGTTTAACGACCAAGAAGGCGGACTGATGAACAGAGAACTTGTGTTTGATTCGCAAAAACATTCTGCAGTTTTTTTTTATTTGTATTTCTTTCTGTTGCGAAATTGTTAAGAACAGAAGGGTTAATAGGGCAAGTAAATCAGTAAGAAATAATAACAAGGTACTGAATGACTGTAACTCCATCTTCTGTCTGGAGTATGGGACTACGGCTGGTCAATACCCAATAAAACAATACCAGTCGCCATTATTTAGGTTTTATTTCTAGGCTACCAGCTGTGATGTCATCTTTGGCCCCCTAGTTTGAATGGAAGTTTTGACAGTTTATGACAGTTGTCCAAGGAGTACGCATGCCCGAAATAATCGTTACGACACCAGTTAAAAGCGCTGCTGTATTTTGTAACACGAAGGTTACTCGGTCGAAGCAGGCCTGAAGATGACGTAATGCATCGTCGAAACTGTTAGCCTAAAAATAAAACCTAAATAACGGCGATTGGTTTTGTTTTATTGAATAACAAGGTAGGCAAATTAACGTTTTGAACGACTTGAATTAGTAAGGAATTACAATTTTAATACTGGTCGCTTTACAATGTTTCTTTCACTCTCTCTGTAACATGTGCTCACTTTATTTCGAACAAATAAATGAATGGTACTTGTCATATTAACATTCGAAGCAAATATGCTTGTGGCAAGAGGAACACTTAAGGAACACACCATTCATACAACTGCACTGTTGCTTCCGAAGATCCGTCGGAAAACGAATTCGATTTACATTTTAAAATATTTCGTTTTCATGAATTATTTTTGTTTATTACCACACCCTTGACGCTGTAAACAGACTTAGAGTGTTCAACTGTCCGTGTTATCTCGTGATGAATTGGCACCAGTCTTATTAGGAACTGTTTTCTTACAGCGGAGTTTAAAAATAGGTCTTTAGTAATCCAGGTAGTTTGAGAAATGTATTTGATTATATTGTTATTATTCCTTAGTGATTTACCTGCCTTGTTAACCCTCCTATTCCTACCTATTTCTATACGGAAAATTTAGATTAAAAACTGCAGAATGCATCTTGGAAACGAGCAAGGGTAATCTGCTCGGCATCCAGTTGCTTTGGTCGCTAGACCTGTGGCACTTTGTTAAACAGCTTTTACCTTATGGGTACATAAGCTACAGTCGTAAATGTTCCTTTCCTCGATTTGTAGAGAAAAATACTTTTATATGAAACGTCTTCGCAACTGCGAATATAAAATACCTTCGACTGTGTTATAGCCAGGGATTCCTACCCCAGGTAACTATAATTAATCTGTGACCTATTCAATGCTTTGGAAGTAATGCAATGGGGTATTCTGCTTTGCGCGTTTTGTGTGTTTGCCAATTGAATAACATTTATAGACTTTCATAGTGACCAGGGCTTGACATCTGAATAGACATTGTACTGAAGAGTGAAAGATTTATAAATCTTTTGTATCTGTATATATTTCTATATTCAAGTTTACTGTTAGCAACTGACGTTGCAATTACAGCAACTAAGTTATTTATTATTTCTACTATTTTATATCAGATATAGAATAAATTAATACCTGAATTCTCTGTTCATGAACCGCATCTGTCCCTCGCTCTTGTATCCACTAAAGAACCACAAGTCTTGCGAAGGACGGCACAAGCGGCAGTATATTGGGAAAGACGAAATGAAACTTTCTGCTGGATTGGAACTATAACCCGGATTTCCCACTTTACGCGAGCGGCCTCTTCCACCGCTTCGCCCATTCGAGCACGAATTATGGGCCGATCCAAACTTTCATTTGTCATCGTCCATGTGTCACAACCTGCACTCGTACGTCACTTATATTCCTGTCCAGGAAGGTCATATGTATTGAGAGTCGGGGGCCTGCTATTGGCGAATAAATACGAAACACAAGTGCCTGTTTATTAAGATGTATGATTCAATGCTCCTTCTGACATGTATGCGTGGTTCAGATGGTTCAAATGGCTCTGAGCACTATGGGACTCAACATCTGAGGTCATCAGTCCCCTAGAACTTAGAACTACTCAAACCTAACTAACCTAAGGACATCACACACATCCATGCCCGAGGCAGGATTCGAACCTGCGACCGTAGCGGTCGCGCGGTTCCAGACTGAGGCGCCTAGAACCGCTCGGCCACTGCGGCCGGCCCATGTATGCATGCCCGAAGGAACATTGCATCACACTTCTTAACAACACAGGCACTGCTAATCCGCAAATTGGTGTTTCCAGTATCTATATATGACGATGAAAATTGCTGTTTTCAGTTTCAATGGCTCCCATCAATTCTGAGTCGACTCTCGTTATGAAGATTAAGGGTAGTGTTTTCTCAAAACCGGGGGGTATTGAGCCCAAATAACTGACAGTTCTTCCTTATCCAAACATGAGCAGAATTGGGTTGTCCGTGTCTGAATCTTTCCCATTACGAATGAATGAGGCTGTTTATTTTGGATGAGTCCATGTTTTTCACCACCTGTCCCATGGTGCAGTACATGTACGAGAATGGTAGAGCCAATTCTGAAATCTTTGAAATCAGAGACCTAGCACCGTGATTGTTGTAACTATCGTTCCTTTTCTAGGCTAAGAACGTTACACCATCATATGTAATGGAGCGAAACGTTAAGTTTCTCCCCAAGACTCTCTACCTGACACTTCCAAGAGATCTTTTCATTTAACTACAGTCCTACAAATTTAAAATTTTCGAACTCACTAATTATTCGCTCACCTAATGACAAAAAGGTTTCGCTTCTAGAAGAGTTCTGTGAAACTGTGTGGACTATGTTTTGGTGCACGTAATACCCAGTCAGTTTTCGGTAAACCGTAGTATACTGTTATCTGCAACACTTTTCGCTAAATTATTTTCATTACGTACCACGTCCTTTAGACGGACACATCACCTGTAAAGGAAATTTGGTTTGATCGATTGCCATGTACAGAGGCAGACCATTAATAGATATTTAAAAAAGTAAAAGAGACAGAACAGAACCCAGTAGCAAAGCGCAAAATTACTATCAACTTTAAAACTTTCGCCATGAAAACTAGAATGTTCAAGAGTTACATTTCTACTTTGTCTTCAGTTTTTGATACCCTTTCGTCTGAAATGTTTGATTTATTTGGCTTCAAATGGCTCTGAGCACTATGGGACTCAACTGCTGAGGTCATTAGTCCCCTAGAACTTAGAACTAGTTAAACCTAACTAACCTAAGGACATCACAAACATCCATGCCCGAGGCAGGATTCGAACCTGCGACCGTAGCGGTCTTGCGGTTCCAGACTGCAGCGCCTTTAACCGCACGGCCACTTCGGCCGGCTGATTTATTTGGCTATTTCATTTATATATTTACGCATTTATTTCACGTGAAAAGATTAAAACCCTCAGGCCCTCTGTTTCATCTTATTAGACATCCTTAGCGAGTCGACATTACAATTTGTTAAGGTACATGGAATGTTAGTCACTTTCAGCACTACATTCTTCTTGTATGTGAGTTGTGACATCTAACCAAAACGTCATTCTTAACATCCTTAAAGTTACACATCAGCCCTTGAGTTTATGATGAATTCTATTTTGCAGCCCGTTTAATTCTATCGGAAATAATGCTATGGATACTGAGGTCTGTATCAAAACTTATTAATTCAGACTTCATGCAGCATGGAGTGTGTTGGTGATTATTATGGCAATGATACCCTCTCTCATTTGATGAGAGCACAAGTATTTTAACAAAGTATGCGATCGTTAAGTCACAACATGCACATTGCAAACGTAAAGTCAGTTAATACTCTGTGGCATCCTCATACATACAAAAAGAAGAAATGGAATTCTTACACCTGTTTTTCTTTAATGCATACTGCTCACTTTTTGATCATAATGATATCCATTACGAGCAGGGCAATTACGTAGCGTCAGATTATAGTAAGGAGTGTAGATCTGACGTCAGAACGTTATTCAAATTCTGTGTGACGAGGTGTTCTGTGCTCAGTTCTATGGGTAACCGCGATAGCAGGCCGAGCTACCCACTAATAGTTTCTTTTGCACATGTTAAAAAACACTCGGTGAATACACAGTCAGGGAAACAGGAGAAGGCGCTCCGCTCGTCAGTGCGCTTTCAGTGGCTTTATTACTGGTCAGGTGACAAAATATGAACTGATATTTGCCGTGAAATGTAAAATTTTAGCTTCCTCTTTAATTTCGCATGAAAATCTTCTTGTTAGAGATGACTTTTCTCATATGAAAGCCGTTGACAGTCAATCCTCGTCTTCATAAAAATGTTTTATGCAGCTCTCCACGATACTCTGTCCTGTGAAAGTCTCTTCACGCCTGCGTAATCACTGGACTCTGCATCCACACACTGAACAGTTATTTTTCCACTAAACATTGTTGTACCATTTGCTTCATTTCCTAAAATCTTCACAATTATCCTTCGTGGAAGGAGCATGATGTCGTTTGTTAGAAATTCCCCGACAAGACAGGTAGGTCTTTGAGGCCACTTGTTCCTGAATCAAAGCACAGTGGTAACAAAAATATATATTAATACTTTCCTTACTACTGGATAACTTCATTTTCTTTACCTTAATGTTATTCCACACATTCGGTAACTATTGTATTTGTGTGTGTGGCACTGGTAGTTTGGATCTATTTAATGCTGATCTACAGGTGACATATGTGCCGTGATGAATTGTTCCAGAATTATAGTGTGTGGGTCACTTCCTCGCAAGCTGTAATCCACCTTAAAGAAATTCACGCAAATGGCAATTTCTCCTGTCATTTTCTCTAAAGACCAATGGCGATGGGATAAGGACGATGGTAGCAGGCTCCGAGTGAGGCTGGAAGCTACTAGTCTGGACCTGCACATTGGCGGCAGGTGTGTGATGGTCGCCTTCCTGAGAACCCGTGTGACTACTCGGGAATCCGGTCCCGCATCTGCGACTGGGCAGGCCTATTTAGGATGACCGCTGCCCACCCTGAATGGGGAAGGCCCTAGAAAATGTGGGCTAAACATCGGAAGTCACACTTGAACCGGGCTGGGAATCCGCACCCAGTAGGTCACTCCTTATACTGCGGACGTAAACAAAAGAAGAATGAAATGATTATGACAATAGGGACATGGAATGTCAGGACTCTCCTGGACGTGAACAACTACAGACCAGAGAGAAGAACCGCTCTTATCACCCAAGAACTAGCCCGTCTAGATATAGACATAGCTGCCTTGAGTGAGACAAGACTCTCAGGTGAGGGACACATTAGTGAGGTACGTTCAGGGTACACCATCTTCTGGAAGGGAAAGGATGCAGGAGAACCACGCATCCATGGTGCAGGATTTGCCGTAAAAACGAAAATAGTGAAAGATCTTCGACTTACACCTGTCTCAATTAATGAAAGACTGATGACTCTTAGAGTACCCATTGGTTCAGACAGATTCATCACCTTCGTCTCTGCATATGCTCCTACTTTAGACAGTGATGAAGACACAAAGAATCAGTTCTACCACCAACTAAACAGTACTCTCTCTAAAATACCCATTCAAGATAAATTAATTTTACTTGGTGATTTCAATGCCAGAGTGGGAAGGGACAACCGTTTTTGGAGAGATGTCATGGGTAAACAAGGGGTGGGAAACTGCAATGCAAATGGGTTGCTACTTCTTGGTCTATGTGCTGAGCACGAGCTTTTCATCTCCAATACCCAATTCCGTTTGCGTAACCGCTATAAGACCACATGGATGCACCCACGCTCCAAACATTGGCATCTTATAGACTACGTTATTACGCGACAGCGTGACAAGAAAGACATTCTCATCACGAAAGTAGCACTAAACATCGATGAGTGCTGGACGGACCATAGACTTTTAGTCAGCCGTTTGAGAGTACCAAAGTATCGCAAGCCACGATCCCACTTTTCAAACCCACCACGCAGAAAATTCAACATAAGCAACCTGAGCAACAAAAACGTTCTCTCACACTTCCAAGACATACTGTCTGAACAACTTAACAAAGCTCCAGCAACCACTGATGGAGTCGAACAAGAATGGACCACATTAAAGAACATCATCAAAGAAACTGCTGAGAATGTTGTTGGTTGTAGTGCACGTAAAGGAGGTGACTGGTTTGATGACAACCACGGAGAAATCCAAGCCATCATCAATGCAAAGCGGGGTGCTTACCTATCCCTTGCTCAAGTTCCATCATGCGCAGAAAAGAAAGCACACTTTCAAGAACTCAAGCAGAAATGTCAAAGTGAAATACGAGTAATCAAGAACAAATGGTGGCAACAGAAAGCCACAGAACTCCAAAATCTTTCTGATGCAAGGAACCTGCGTGGCTTTTACGCTGGTATTAAAGAGCTGTATGGACCTATCCGCTCCTCATCAGGAGCACTGAAAGCTGCTGCCAACTCCACCATTCTTACTGAAAGTCAGGACATCTTAAATCGTTGGAAAGAGCACTTCAGCTCACTGTTAAACAGCCCTTCTACTGCAACTGGAGATTTTCTCAAAAATGTCCCACAGCACCCTCCAAAACCCTGGCTGGCTGATCCTCCAACTTTTCAAGAATTTTGCAAGGCACTCAAGAGTGTGAAACCTGGGAAGGCTCCTGGACCTGACAGCATCCCGATGGAGCTTATTGAGGGTGGCGGCTTGCCTCTAAAAACTAGTCTCTTCTCACTTATTATATTAATGTGGGAAACCCGCAAGGTACCAGCTGACTTGAAGAACTCCACAATTGTCACCATCTTCAAAAAGGGCGACAGAAGCGTCTGTGGTAACTACCGGGGAATATCTCTACTCTCCGTCACTGGAAAAATTTTTGCAAGAATCCTTTTAAATCGCCTCCAGACACTTTCAGAGACTGTACTACCTGAGTCTCAATACGGGTTTCGACCTTCAAGAGGGACAATTGACATGATCTTCTGTGCACGACAACTACAGGAGAAGTGCAGAGAACAGCAAAAGCCTTTACTACTTGTTTTCTACGATCTAGAAAAGGCCTTTGATACAGTTCCCAGAGAAGCCATGTGGATGGTCTTAAAACGCTTCGGCTGCCCTGAACATTTTGTTGACCTGATTGAAGCTCTCCACGTTGATATGACTGGATAGGTCCTCTGCCAGAATGAAATGACTGGTGAATTCCCAATAACAAGTGGGCTTAAACAAGGATGCGTTCTTGCACCAACATTATTTGCATTGTATCTGGCAGCTATGCTTTACGAGACAACCGTAAACAATGCAGGAGTAGAACTAAAGTACAGGTTTGATGGAGGATTATTCAACCAGTCTAGACTCCATTCAAAAAGGTTCACCAGTACCACTCGTGTGACAGAGCTGCAGTATGCTGATGACAATGCCTCTCCAGCTCATTCACCTGCAGAGTTGCAGCTGTCAGTTGATTCCTTCAGCAGGGCGTACGAACGATTTGGTCTCTCCATCATTATTCCAAAGACAAACGTGATGGCGCAGCCAACTCCTGGCTCCTCCGTTCCTGACTTCAGCATATCCATCTATGATACACTCTTGGAACAAGTGGACCATTTCCTCTACCTGGGAAGCATACTGTCATCCAACTGCTCATCTGGAAAAGATGTGGAGAATAGATTACGTGCTGCACATGTAGCATTTGGTCGTATTACAAAGCGTGTCTTCCTGAATAAAGACCTAACACTGTACACCAAACTGATGGTGTAAGAAGCTGTAGTCATTTCCACCCTGCTATATGGTTGCGAAACCTGGACGTTATATCGCTGCGATCTGAAGAAACTAGAACGCTTCAACCAACAGAAGCTAAGATATATCATGAACCTGAAATGGGATGACTTCATATCCAACACGGCTGTTCTAGAGAAAGCAAAAATGCATAGCATGGAAGCTCTTATCATTGGGCATCAACTCAGATGGGTCGGACATGTCCAGCGGATGAAAAATGACAGACTTCCACGCCAAATGCTGTACAGCGAAGTGAGCACAGGTAAAAGGCCACGAGGTGCCCCTCTCAAACGTTATAAGGATCAGTACAAGAAAAATCTGAAAAACTTGAACATCGATCCGAGTAACTGGTCCACAATAGCAGAAGACCGAAGTCGCTGGCGCTCAGTTACCTCAAATGCTCTTCAAAACTTTGAGCTGGAACGTCGAAGAATGGAGAATGACAAACGCCAGAGACGTAAACTCCACCAGGCTCAGCCACGTCCTCCACCTTCCATCAGCTGTAATGTCTGTGGCCGCCTGTTCCACGCTAGGATTGGATTGCTAAGCCATCATCGACACTTCCACGCCTGAGCCGTGACAAAGGAAATCTTAGGAGAGAAATGAAAACTCAGATACGAGTATCAGCCGACGACGACAGGTGACAACCCCACGGCTGTTCATTTTATGGTTTAACGTAACGGGTAGTAGAGTATACTCGACCGCGAGAAATGAAATTTAATTAAAATAGTGAGCTAAATTCAAAATGTTAATTTTAAATTACTAGGAAGCAAACAATGCGAATATTGGTACTGCTCAAAGCAAAATAGTTCAAATGGTTCTAATCACTATGGGACTTAACATCTGAGCCCATCAGTCCCCTAGACTTAGAACTACTTAAACCTAACTAACCTAAGGACTTCACGCACATCCATGCCCGAGGTAGCAGCGCGGTTCCGGACAGAAGCGCCCAGAACCGCTCGGCCACAGCGGCCGCCGCGCTCAAAACAAATTAGAAGTCATTTCTTACTACAGTGAACTATTGTACACTGCCCTCAGTAAGACATTGCAAAACTACTTGTAGTAGAAGCAAATATTTCTTGTAAGCCACTGAAAGCTCGAAACTATAGCTCAGCTAACGATGCTGTTGTCTCTGGGTAACTATCAGTGCTTGGCAACCACATGGAAATGCAGTGTAGAGTATCGACTTTATTCGGTCAAAAAGTACGCCAGACTGGAAGTAAGTTGCAACTAGTTGAGGCAAGAGTGTTACGCATTGCGAAGCAAAACATAGCCGACAAGCATTACGAATCAGAGCCAGCTGGGCGTGGTATAGCAACTACCAACACAACAATACGCTAGCAGAAGAATGAAGCCTTTCCTCACTTGCTATCATGGAAGTGTTTTAGAGTATGTGCCTTAATCCCTAAACGAATATAGCCTGGAGCGTATAAGTGCTCAGCCATTTGTGTACTAAAATACTCTCGTCTCAGTATCACAGCCTACACCACGAGGCCATGAAACCCGTAGCAACATCTTGGAATGCGGTATGGAGTCTGATGTTCGACCACGGAACAGGGCTGCCTGCCTGAGTCACAAAAGGAGCCGCCATTGGAGCACAGAGCCGCTCGCTCGCTGGGGGGAGATCATGGCTGCCTCTGCAGGATTATCAGCTGCGCTGCGATGCTGTCATCACATTACAGCCAGAGACGTCCCTGACGGTGGAATTCGAGTGGTGTCAGGCTCGGCCCCACTCTTTGTGCTGTCAGCGATGCCCGGACGCCTCCACCACGCTGATCCTGATGTTCTATGGGTGCGGGCCAGAATAAGTAATTTAATTAAAGAAATCTACTGTCAGTCCTGATGTCTCATGTCACGCTCCATAGGTGACAATCCGTGCGTCATCAAACAGTAGATACTACATACACTGGGTGTAATGAGTGGCATCTCTCTTTACATATGGATAAATGCAAAGTTATGTCTATAACAGTGAGGAAGATCCTGGAAATGAGCGGTAAATTGAAAATGTCTGTGGGTTAAAAGCTCAAAGCGATATGAAACGGGATGAAGATGTGAAGTCAAAAGAGAGAAGGTAGATGTCACGGCACGATGAAGGTTTCGCAAACATATCGCACTGCAAAGTTCAGAACGGAGCGAGACCAGTCTCGCGATCGAGTTCGCGAACATCCTCCCGTATCAGTAAAACGGAAATCGATCAGAAAGTGGACGATCTATTAACCTTCTTAAAGTAAATGGAGCCCGCATCTCGTGGTCGTGCGGTAGCGTTCTCGCTTCCCACGTCCGGGTTCCAGGGTTCGATTCCCGACGGGGTCAGGGATTTTCTCTGCCTCGTGATGGCTGGGTGTTGTGTGCTGTCCTTAGGTTAGTTAGGTTTAATTAGTTCTAAGTTCTAGGCGACTGATGACCTCAGAAGTTAAGTCGCATAGTGCTCAGAGCCATTTTTTGAAAGTAAATGGAAGGCGGGATAATGAAGAGGGAAAAGTAAAGCAACCACAGTTTTGGCTGTTAATGGCAACAGAGGGTGGGACTGGAGGTATCCAATGGTGAGCACAGCATGAGGCTGTGGAGAGAAGTTGACCTGCTTAGTCGACGAGTAACTCACAACAGTGTTGCAGTGGTAATGGTGTCAATACAGAGCAGAGCAATGGCAAATATAAACAAAACAAACATTGCATTATGTCAACAACAACAGTTGCTGACGTTGACACTTCTTGAAAAAGGAACCCAAGGAATTTCGCAGAGTGAGAAGGAAGTGGCATATGAACTATTAGCCTTTCTGCACGATGAGTCAGTGGAATGCGTGGTGTCGTATACGCTCGACTGTGCAGACAATGCACATGAGAAGCACAACGATGATGATACGCGCTCAGGAAGTAAAATTGATATTGAAACAGGTATCGAGCCATGTAGTTCAGCAGCCTTGTCGGACAGGGAGACACAAATCCCGTCTCCAGTGAAACGCAGTAAACGCAGCAAAGGACAATCGTTGTGCAACGAGCGGGTACTAAACATAATTGCGTACATGGAAGACCAACCCCAGCCAAGTAAAAAAAAGCATTGTGAACAGATTTCGAATAAGTCCGTAGCAATATGAGCGCGTAGTGCATAAGAAAACCTGCAGATATTCAATTTGTTACAAAAATTGGTGTTTGTGGGTTTTGAGGATGGTCGATACAATTTACAGATTGTGCATGATAGTGACCTACTACATTATGCACATCAAATGGCGCACGACATAGATTACAGTGATTTCAAGGGAAACAGCGGATGGTTCCGTAAGTTCAAAGAGTGCTACAGAACTGGGAGCCGTAAGACAATGAAATTTAAACAATGCGTCAAGTTGTCGATGCAGAGTAAACTGCGGAAACGGCCAGAAAATTTGTAGATGACACAACAAACTTACCACATCGTTCGGTAAGTGATTTGTTTCCAAGTCCCACCAACAGGGATTTGGAGAAGAAACGCATTTAAAGGAAATCCTGGAAATTAGGGGTACCAAGACAGTTGTATCAAGATCAACTAATATCAATGTCTTTACACAGTCGTATGCAATTAGCCGACTGTTAATCTGGACGGTAAATTGGCTGGAAAATTATTTACTGTGCTGCGAGAAGTTAGAGGTGCTCTACTCCCTACTATACTTTCTTGTGTGCGTTATCTTGCAAGGGCAGTAGGGAATATTTATGTCACAGCAAGCAAGAGTGGGAAAATGTGTGTAAAAGGACTGCATCCATGGTATGAGCATTGCTTTTGGCCAATAGCTGGTCAAAATAACTTGCTATTTCTTCATTCCTGGTCTATGTATAAAAATCCTACTCCTTTAGAACAAATTTTCTCTCCTGAAAAGTGTGTGCCATTGCAATTCATACCAGCCGGAACCACTGGACAAATTCAGACTCTGGATGTTTGCTTTTTTCCGTACCTATAAAACATATTACCGTAATATCTGCAGCTATACCTTGAGGGGTAGCCAGTCTCACGATAACCTCCACGACAGACTGTTTCGCATTCGGTTCAAAATGGTTCAAATGGCTCTAAGCACTATGGGATTTAACATCTGAGGTCATCAGTCTCTTAGAACGTAGAACTACTTAAACCTAACTAACCTAAGGACATCACACACATCTATGTCCGAGGCAGGATTCGAACCTGCGACCGTAGCGGTCGCGTGGTTCCAGACTGAAGCGCCTAGAACCGCTCGGCCACAGCGACCGGTTCGCATCCGGTTGCATCCCATCACATTTCATCAGTTCTCGCCAACCCATTATACCAATGTCATGTTGTACGCATTCTTTAAGAGTGGATACCTAGCTGAACGTCGAGCACAGTTTATAACTCCTAAGGAGTTCGCCTTCGATCTTGATGCTGCGAACCTTTGTGATCACTGTATCATGTCATTTTTCATTCGAAGTTCATGGTGCAAGTTAATGATATCTTTTGAGCATTTCTTGAATGTCGACGATATGCATTTTGCGAAGTGTGGTACTGCATACTCCCATAGCAGCTTGATCTCTGTACTTCCTAGACATCCATCTTCTGTCACCCTCCTGATGCAAATAGTGAATCATTAGCAGCTAACAAAAAATGTTCAAATGTGTGTGAAATCTTATGGGACTTAACTGCTAAGGTCATGAGTCCCTAAGCTTACACACTACTTTACCTAAAAGGATAACACACACACCCATGCCCGAGGGAGGACTCGAACCTCCGCCGGGACCAGCCGCACAGTCCACGACTGCAGCGTATCGACCGCTCGGCTAACATTTTTCCTGTCATAAGTGTTAACACAGCACTTTCAAATGAGCCTTACTTAAGATTGAACTTGTGACCTCGGACTCAACGGGTTCCTTCTAATGTAGCTAGATGGAGTGCGGGGCGTTGTAAGCGCGGTAATTCAACCTACGATAGAAACGAGACAACAACATCAATATCTTGCTTTGTTGTTAAGAACAGTCTACCTTGGCACGGCCACTTAGATTAAGAACTTATTTATAGTGTTCCGAACTTTTTTTTTACAGAGGTTTCTTCCCTGTAACGTTATGAACAGATAACAAAATGATTATGTCGCAGTTTAGAAAAGATGAGAAGGATGATCAGCAGTGATAACCATCTCAGTACATAATGGAACACATTGCTGCAAAAATGTTAAAAGGTCAAAAGAGTGAGTACGCCCACTAAAATGTATGTGTCTGTTGTTTAATTTAGAGTACCCATGTATATTCTTTTCCACTTTGTTCATTTACATGCTTGTATGTGTAATTCAAGCTGTCGGGAGACCGGTGTATGCCCTTCCGTATCCGTATCCGGGGAAACCTAAGGCCTGAGGATGACACGGCGGCCGGTCGGTACCGTTGGGCCTTCAACGCCTGTTCGGACTGTTTGTTTGTATGAATGTAATTATAGAACGAAGGAAACTGCGGTGTCGTCGGTCGCCGATTATGTCACACCAGCAGTCGACCAGCGGAAAGTCGCAGCTCGTCAACGCAGTACCGGCGTCGACGAAGGTCCGGACGTTCCTCGGGCCGCGCCTCCAGGGAGCTGCAAGGCGCCACTGCCACCTAGGGGTTCTGAAATACGGCCGCAAGGGGCGAGCGCAGCAGTTCCGTCTCAAGTTAAGATCGAGTCAACTTCTGCTTCCAGTGGACACCGTCTTCGCGTCGTGGCTCTGTCTAGCACATGTTAGAGTCGTATAATCAGGGTGTTTAGGTGTGTCTAACGGACAGTGTTAGTAACAACTGCATTTAGAGAGTGAGACCTACAGAATTTCCATGTCACGCAGCTCAGTGCCCTCGACTGCTTCTTTGTTTACTGTGGAAATCGGGAGTTACTGTACCCTTGCGTAAATAATTCTACGCGGTCTCCCGTCATTCACAGCATTGGAGAGCTATAAAGATAAGAGTAATTAACTACTAAGTAATATGTTGTGTTATTTGACTGTGAGTGCTAGTCAACTGTTCTCTTTTTCTACTTGCCTATACAAAAGGAGAATACAACAGAAAACATTAATGAAACTTAAATACAGTATTGCAGAAAAGTCAGGCACACGACTATAATTGTGTTCATCGACTTGCTGATATTTTGGAAGAGACGAAGACTGAATCGAGTAACTTTCTGTTGGACATCTTCTTCTGCTCCATTGAAGAGTAACTTCACATAATCTCTCAAAATTAATAATGCATTAGGTTGTAATGTAATCAAAATTAGTACTGAATATTATAATATTTCATAAAATTAAGTCATTTCATCGCATAGCATCTCCATTAAATGTCCATTCTTGACTCTTTTCCGCATTCCATAGATCACTCACCACTAATCGAATGGAATCTGGTTTCTCTGGTTTAATGAAAACAACACTGAAGGTTTGCCTACAAGATAGCATTCTAAAGTCCACATATAACACTATTTGTTTATGGTTCTTCAAAATTTTTATATTTTCTTGCTTTAAAATTTTCGCTTATTGGTAATATATTTTCTGTACATGTAAATTAAAATGTGCTTTACCGGAGGCTGAAGTTCTTTGCATTGTATGTGAGTAATATATGTAAAATACTATGTAAATTGTTTATTACGTCAAATAATTTTCCGATGACATTTTGTACTTAAAAATATTTGCGTGTATAAACTGTTCGTGCTGATGTAAATTTGACAACTGTAAAAAATGGTCACGCTTAGGAACACTGTAAGAAGTAGGTGTTATGTAAATGCCAGTGTACTTATGTTTGAAAAGAAAGTGGCTCTTTGGAGTGGAAAAGGTGGCAAGGGCAAACTGGCGCGCTACCTAGAGCAACCGCGGGAAGTAAGTCATACAGTCTGTAGGCAGCAGTGATTGAGGCAAAATCCTTGTGGAGCAGGAGAAACATTGCCTGCAAATTTGCACAAAAATGCCTCGGATGAAGACTGCAAACGGCTTACGGCATAGCTGTGACTTATTAGGCTACTGTACGTAAAACTGAACGACACTAAGAAGGGAAATTGAGCCCAAACAGCAAAATACTTGCAGGCCGTACTGTGAGTAGTGTAGCCGCTGTAGTTGTTCTCCACACCCAACCCTACAGCCACCAGATAAGAATTTTTGGTGTACTACTCTTGTACAGCGTGAACCATTGATTTAAACTGTGTTTTATTAGTGTATAATCATTCTTGAACTTCAAAGAAACTGGTTCACCCTGTTATTTCATCGTAATCATACACCTGTATAGGGTTCCTTCCTGCTGTTTAAGTAATCCGAGTATCCTTTTTTACAGGCTAAAGAAGTGCCAAGTTAATATAAAGAAACACCATTTTAATTGTTTTTGTCTAAATAATGAGATACATGTGTGTGAGAGGGACTAAATCCTGTAGTAATTACGTGTCAGTAGTGGAAGAGTGTAAACTCATTAGAGTGAATTTAAATGCAATTTTGCATCATAAAGTTAAAGAATTCATAAATATTTTCATCATAAGCTTAATTAAAGACATCCACATCCCACCAACAGCTAAATTAGCATCACTAGACTATAAGAAACAATATGCTTAAATATAAGAAAATTAGTGTTGCAGAGATCTGTGAACTCGTAGAAATACTTTCACTTATTCTAGAGCATAATCACTTTAGCTTCAACAACAAACTGTACCAACAACATGATGGTTTGGCAATGGGAAGTAGCTAGAGCTGGGACATTGGCTGACATTTACATCAACCATATAGAACAAAAATTCGTCTCAACCAACCAGCACATCTCAAACAAAATAATCTACTACAGAAGATATGTTGATGATACAATCGTGCTCTTTGATGGTACAAGCAATGAAATAGATACATTAGCAGCAGGTCTAAGCAAAATACACAAAAATATTAAATTCACAGTTGAACATGAAACTAATAAAAGCATTAACTTTCCTGACCTGAAAATTTGCAAATTTAACAATAAACATCAATTTAGTATTTACAGAAAGCCTACCACCACGGATGTCAGTATTGACAACTCATCTTGCCACCCCCGCCAACAAAAAATGGCATATTTCAGAACGATGCTACACCGAATTAAAAAAGTACCAATGAGTGGCAGACTAACAAAATGAAATCAATATAATTAAAATAGTTGCTCAAATAACGGATATAAACCCACTATAATAGAAAAACTCCATAACAAAATGCGGACAAAAACCACAGATCCACTTCACAGCAGTCACTTCAAGCCAAATCAGTGTGCCACAGAAGCCAAACCTAAATATGCTACTCTTCCAAACATAGGCCGACTTTCATACAAAATGGCAAACTTATTTAACAAGAAAAATATCACAATCAGCTTTTCCACAAACAATAAATTAAAATTTCTCCAAGGGTCCCTACCGTAAATCAGGAATATACAAACTCAAACATTAGACAGACAGGCAGAAGTTTTGAAATTAGATACAAAGAATATATTGATGCTTTAAGACTTGGTAACTTGAACAAATCAACATTTGCAGCGCATATTGCTGAAGAAAACCATTCAGTGGGAAACATTGAGGACAACTTAAAAATTTTACATCTAGCAGAAAAAGGAGCCACTATGAATGTATTAGAAGAAATAGAAATACACATCCACAAAACCAGCACCCCAGACTATATCCTTCATGAAAAAACAGAGTTAGTTAACTACCCTTTCCTGAAAAATTTCCAAAAATTATTTTACAACCTCAAAAGCAAATAATATTAGTATGCCTATCTGCAGATCAAGTAGCAAATTTATATGCTACTATAATTCTCATGATGCTAAATGTAATTAAATAATGTACTATTATCAACTCAAAAATTCTATATATATATATATATATATATATATATATATATATATATATATATTTAACAATATCAACTCAAAAATTCAATGTCTCTGTACTAGTGTAAAAAGCATTACAGTTGCGTAAGTGAATATATGATCCTTTCCAAACATATGACATCATCCAGAATGAGATTTTCACTCTGCAGCGGAGTGTGCGCTGATACGAAACTTCCTGGCAGCTTAAAACTGTGTGCCCGACCGAGACTCGAACTCGGGACCTTTGCCTTTCGCGGGCAAGTGCACTACCATCTGAGCTACCGAAGCACGACTCACGCCCGGTACTCACAGCTTTACTTCTGCCAGTATCTCGTCTCCTACCTTCCAAACTTTACAGAAGTTCTCCTGCGAACCTTGCAGAAGTAGCACTCCTGAAAGAAAGGATACAGCGGAGACATGGCTTAGCCACAGCCTGGGGGATGTTTCCAGAATGAGATTTTCACTCTGCAGCGGAGTGTGCGCTGATATGAAACTTCCTGGCAGATTAAAACAGTGTGCCTGACCGAGACTCGAACTCGGGATGGTAGAGCACTTGCCCGCGAAAGGCAAAGGTCCCGAGTTCGAGTCTCGGTCGGGCACACAGTTTTAATCTGCCAGGGAGTTTCATATGACATCATCGTCAAATGTTACGATACATCATAGCATCTTTGGCACTCATGTTTGTAAGCTCTTTGTATGTATCAAAACATGTGGTGCGTGGTAGAAATCTTCTCAGTGACATATCTAAAGTGTTCAGTGAGAACAATTTACGTGTGCAACAATAAGAATGCAGTAGGAATGTATTCACATCTGTTGGACGAATGTTATGAAAACAAACACTCCAAATCGACGTTTCACGTAAGTCACATGCAACGAAACTCTGTAACGCAACCATCTGTGTGTGGTGGGTTTATAATTATGTATTACTTATATTTTAGGACAATTAATCTCTAAAAAACACCAGATGTCATAAAGAAAGCGTGTAAACCGTCTGAGGATGAGTCACAACGATTCGAAACCGGTAACGGTACCATTTGAATAAAGGAACTGAAAGTAAATTTGTGGCTGGTTGCTGTCCTAACACCATCAACATCTGTTTTCAAACAACAGTCACGGTCTCCATCATGTCATCATATGACAAAATTGCACGAAGTTGTCTTAGATGTTTCACTGAAAGACGTAACAAAAATTTTAGTTAGAATAATAAGACGTCCATACTTAAGCACATTACAGAGAAATAAAGTCCAACCATTTTTGTTTTTCTTAAAAAAAGTTTTCTTAATTATTGCAAAGTGTCATAGTAAAAGTTTGCTTACGTAAAATTCAGCCAGAGTGAAGCAAAGTTACTAGAATCTGTTAGATGACAATACAAAGTTAGTTCAAAGAGTAATAGCTTTTGAAAGTAAATTCCAGTAAGAAAGAGGCTTTATTGAAGTGAAATGTTCAGTATAAAAAGTGTGTGGTTTAGGATCTAAGTATTTTAATATTTGAGTTGGTTGGTTATGGAAAGTGCTTTTCTACAGGTCCACACTGGCCATAATTTTTTAGCTTCCTTAAAGTTATCTACTGGACAATTGCTCTTTTAAAAAAAACGTAAGGGTGTAGTAGTCAAATAATTCCAGTGTCTGCACCAACATTGTTTACGTGGAGTAATATTTATTTGAAGAAGCGACTTAAACACTAGCAAGAAAGTAGGCAAAATTCATCCTTCTGCTTTTCCAGTACTTCACCGTTTCATTGCCTGCATTGGCTGGCGACCGTTACTTCATATTGTAAACCACTAGATGATCTTGGAATTGAATTGTCCTAGTTTCAATATAAAACTACTCATACTGCGTTTCTTTCTAACCTCTGGGTAAGATCTTAAGAAGAGAATTGAATAATCTGATTTACTTATCCATTAGACACAACACAAAGTCAAATCCTGTAAAAAGGGTAACTCTATTGATTAGCTTTTCCTATTAACAGGGCTATCCTCCCATAGCGTACTTTATTTGTAAAATAAACTAAATTTAGTAAGAGGGTGATAGGTGGCAACATAGAGACAGGGTCTTCTGTTTCTTAGGTAAAAGCATACTAAATTCAGTAGTAGTGGTAGGGTTATACAGAGGCAAAAGCAAATGACAAAGAAACACCATGTTCATCAGCACCTTTGCCAGATCTGCGGAATCGAAAACTACGGCCTTACTGACTCTCAGAAAAGTTCTCCTTAAGCAGAACAACCGACGCCGAAACGTCTAACGACCCGTCTGAGGCAGTCGTACTCAGAGACTAATATTTATCGATAAACTTCTCTATTTATAGATGGGGATCATCAGCGAATTCGTGTGCAGGGACTAAAACGCTATATGGTGCAGGGCACTACTGCGTTGTTAATTCGTCCCTCGAGTTTATTCCATATATCTCAGCTGCATGACCTGTTTCTAGTAGATTCTGTGACTAAACAGTTTTTGATGTTGCTGAGCAACATCCATACAATATTTTTTAAAGGAAAACATTTGACTGTATTATTGTTTATCGAAGCACAAGTCAGGTTTATGCATCTTATGCCATTTTCTAGTATTTGATTTTATGTCCTAAACATATATTTCAAGACACTTAGTATGTTGTCACGCTCAAAGTTGACCATAAATTAAGAAAAATATTGTCTCCCCACGAAACGCCTGATGTAAAATCATGATCTTGTAACAGATCAGTAAATAATCGTGTGAGCGCATCTTATTTATTGAAAATAGTATTACGTTGGTGAGCCTGTTTTTACTAAATATGAAGTGCTCCCACGATTCTTTATTGACCTCTTGTAAGATGGTGAGTTTACATCTGGCATTTTGTCGGGAGACAATATTTCTCTTAATTTATACCTAACTTTGACCTTGACAACATGTTAAGTGTCTTGCAATATACCGGGTGATCAACAAGTCAGTATAAATTTGAAAACTGAATAAATCACGGAATAATGTAGATAGAGAGGTACAAATTGACACACATGCTTAGAATGACATGGGGTTTTATTAGAACCAAAAAAATACAAACGTTCAAAAAATGTCCGACAGATGGCGCATCATCTGATCAGAATAGCAATAATTAGCATAACAAAGTAAGACAAAGCAAAGATGATGTTCTTTACAGGAAATGCTCAATATGTCCACCATCATTCCTCAACAATAGCTGTAATCGAGGAATAATGTTGTGAACAGCACTGTTAAGCATGTCCGGAGCTATGGTGAGGCACTGGCGTCGGATGTTGTCTTTCAGTATCCCTAGAGATGTCGGTCGATCACGATGCACTTGGGACTTCAGGTAACCCCAAAGCCAATAATCGCACGGACTGAGGTCTGGGGACCTGGGAGGCCAATCATGACGAAAGTGGCGGCAGAGCACACGATCATCACCGAACGACGCGCGCAAGAGATCTTTCACGCGTCTAGCAATTTTTGTAGATGCATTCGGTAGCACTTGCGGATACTGTCTGCGAAATATGGTGTGAATAGAGCTAGTAGCAAAGAAGTAAAACTTTATACAATAAGTATGATGCGGTAGTTTTTAGAAGATCTCAGTGTGTATGACATCATATTCCCTGAAGTGTGTGTTTACAGTGATATAACTGAGCTAGTGCATTCCGTGGTATATGCCAATACTGTTTGCAGAGTGTGTCACGAACAGTTAGCAGTAAAAAAAGCAATAAACTAGAGCGTCATTTTTCATGCGGCAGTTTTATCTCATGAAAATAGCGAAAATGTAGCAAGTGATTAACTTTTTTCTTTTCATTATTAATGGGGTTGTAAGCCAGAAAAAGTCTCGTAAAGGTATGAAATTACGTGTAATGTTAGTCGCAAGTCAGTATGTGGTCTCATTCTCAAATACTGGGTGACTAAAGTATGGGTACTTAATCTTATCCATTGTTCGCAGTGTTTCTTCCGTGACTGTATTATTATGGTAATAATAAAGAACAACTGCCTTCAGCCACAAATCGCGATTTTATTATAATGCACGATGCATTTCGTGCCCTGGGGTCTCATCTTCAGATGCTTTGACAGTCTACATCAACTTTACATTTCGTTTAATTGTGGGCCTGGCAAGATATTAAAATTTCTTTCTCCACAAACATCAGACTGGGACACCACTTATCTCACACAATAAACGTAAACACTCATATACCAGAACAAAGTGGAGTGTACAATTTACAGTGTAATAGCTGCCCTGCATTTTACATAGGCAAAACAGGAAGAACTTTCCATACACGTACCAAGAGCGCACTGATGCCTTTAGATTTAACCACTTTGATAAATCTATAAAAGCTAACCACATGTACCTTAAAAAACACAAACTAAATGACATCCGTAACAGAACTGTACTCCATACAGCAAACAATGGTAAAAAACTTGATCTGCTAGAGCAATTAGGAATAATGTTACATATAGAAAAAGCTTCTGAAAACTTTTTGAATGAACAAACAGATCAGCAATCGCAAATTTTTCAGTAATTTTAAAAGTTTATTTTCTCTTACAGAAATAAGTATGAAATAATGTAAGCACTTCATGTTCTGCAACTGTGCTGTTTGCCGGCCGGGGTGGCCGAGCGGTTCTAGGCGCTACAGTCTGGAACCGCGCGACCGCTACGGTCGCAGGTTCGAATCCTGCCTCAGGCATGGATGTGTGTGATGTTCTTAGGTTAGTTAGGTTTAAGTAGTTCTAAGTTATAGGGGACTGATGACTTCAGATGTGAAGTCCCATAGTGTTCAGAGCCATTTGAACCATTTTTTGAACTGTGCTGTTTAAAAGAAAGTGTGTGTTTGCACATAAACATTCTCCAGGTCCGTACACCTACTAGTGGAAACAGGAAGTTATTTTCCGATTTGTCATAGCTTTATAAACATATATTTCAAATGTGGCATTTTGTATTATAACAATGTGGTCTTGCAAGGTCCAGAATTACACGAATTGTGAAGTTGATGTAGACTGTCAAAGCACCTGAAGATAGGCCTCCAGGGCTAGAAATGCGTCGTGCGTTATAATAAAATCACGATTTTTGGCTGACAGCGGTTGTTCTTTATTGTTACTAAGGTGTGGGTATTCGTGCATCTGGGGTTACACTGCATTCTCACGTCCACCTATTTGGTAAGTATGTGGTTTTACCCGACAGCGATTGTTGCGTGACAGTAATGTATATGTGTACCAAGTTTGATTCAAATAGGTCCAGTGATTGTGGAGAAAATGTGGTATACAGACACACATTTTTAAACGGTCCAGTCTCTTTAATGTGACCACCACCTATGTTCGACGTCATCGTGCAATAATCACTCACTGACGGAATGTGACATCACTAACAGTACAGAGTATTCGAAGCGTGTCGCGTGGGGCTGGGGGGTGGGGGGGGGGGCGGTGAGAGGAAGTAGTGCAGTCGTTGTCGTAATGCAGAAATGAAACGGAGCGTTTTATCTGACGTCCAAAAGGGCATGATTACTGGCTTTTGGGACAAGGGTGGAAGCATTTCCTAAGCGGTTAATTTTGTAAACCGTTCAAGTACCGCCGTGGTTGAAGTATATACCGTGCATGGCGAAACTGCGCTACCAAACCCGGAGCTGAGGGAAGTGTGTTGCACCATGACAAGAGTTACAGGCGCACAGACGTGCGACTGACCGTCCAGATGAAAAACAGGACAACCAGCAGCGTCTACTCAACGACCGTTTAGCGAGCGTTGCTGCATATGGGCTTCTGCTGAAGGCGCCTGGTTAAGGCAACCATACTGACTGCTGTTAACCGGCGGTGAAGGCTGGAATTTGCACGCCACAACGGCAACTGGACGTCCATTGAGTGGTGTTGGTGGCCCTGCCAGATGAATCATGCTTTATGCTGCATCAGACAGATGGCCGTTAGCGTGTATGGCGTTGGTTGGTTGGTTGATTTAGGGGATGAGACCAACCAGCAAGGTCATCGCTCCCATCGAATTAGGGAAGGATGGAGAGGGAAGTAGGCCGTGCTCTTTCAAAGCGACCATAACAGTGGGCTTCTCTTTTATGCGTAGTCTCATACATGACTGCTACTGAAAGGCTGTACCAAGTTTCGCTCATATAACGACTGACACACCTTGAGGTGATACACCAATAAAATGTTATGCATTTACAAGGAGTGGTCAGTTTACTGTCAGAAGCGACACGCTGCTACAACACAGGCACATAATCGCTTAATTATCGCCGTGTTATTTAGAGTATGTCGTGGTGCTACTATCCATCGATAAAGCGCAGCGGCACTGGTATGTAGTGGGCGAAATAATTACCCCATTTCTCATCACCTACACTATTCTATCCATATTTTAACAGTCTATGGACTTCGCCCTTACCGTTGGAAAGCTCAGACAGATGCAGCATCTTGTCCAAGTGGCAGCAGTGTTATATGTCCTGGCATCTACCCTCACCACTATTTCTGCCACTAACACCCAAACACCACCACGTCCGATTGCAGTAATATCATCAAAGCGCACTTCAGAGCGATGCGGACTTGACGAAGTTGTCCCTTGAGACGAGTTCACGTTGCGTTGCAGCACTGAATGTGGCTGTGAGTGAATTACCGTGGTGAGTGTCTCGATGCCACATTGAATGTGTTATGACACTACGCTCCCTCTTCGGGTGTGCTGGTCCAACGACCAGTGCATATGACACGGAGTCACCACAAGGGACAGTGACGTGGCTACACTATGTAAAACATGTCCTAAGACTTCGTGTGCTATCCTTCACGACAGCTCTTCCAGGAACGATTTGCAGTGGGATAATTCACAGTCACACACTATAGCGTGTCACGGGCTTGTCTCAGGGACAGTGTCAGTGAATGACCTACAATCGTGCAACGTCTCGGCAACAGAACATGAGTGGAACAATCTGTATGACAGCTGCATCGTCCTCATAGTGCTCATAATGTAGAGATCCAGGTGCATCAAATATAATGGGAGATGCAGCAGACAACATCCAGAACCTGTATGATTTTAGCACGCCCAGATCGTAACCTGTATCCCACATAGTTCCAGTCCATCCCGTTGCTAAAGCCACACTTCATGCGCTAAAATATTCCGCAATAAACTATGCACTTACTTTCATACTGTAATATGTTGCTTACATAAACGGTGTTTTTCTGTAGATAAGATTTCTGGTGATTCCATTAATCCTTCTGGCCATCTGACTTTTTAATTTTTATTTCATTTAATTTTATTTTTTACAGTGAATGCATGTGAAACTGTCATACGTTCAAACTATGGTGCGGGAAGCAATGGATTCAAGGAAAATAATATGCCGGCCGCGGTGGTCTCGCGGTTCTAGGCGCTCAGTCCGGAGCAGGTTCGAATCCTGCCTCGGGCATGGATGTGTGTGATGTCCTTAGGTTAGTTAGGTTTAAGTAGTTCTAAGTTCTAGGGGACTGATGACCAAAGATGTTAAGTCCCATAGTGCTCAGAGCCATTTTTTGAAAAATAATATGTTGCGAAAAGAGTTTCTACCTTCCATCAAGATTAAAGCCTTGTGTAATTTACACGTCCACAGCAATACAACATGCAGTAATTAAAATTACTCTAATGAGCTCCGGGAAAGTCATGATGACCGTTTACTTTGACTGCAAGGGCCCACTGCTCTTTCACTTTCTGGAACACGTCGCTAAAATTAACGCACAGAGGTGCGTGGGCTCTGTGCAAAAACTGAAACGCGCCATAAGTCCACACGCCCAGGAATGTTGACGGACGGCATCATTCTGTTGCAGGATAATGCCCGTCCACATGCTACCAAGACTGTTTCGACTATGCTGCAGAAGTTTCGCCGGGAAGCCCTTACGCGTCCTCCACGCAGTTCCGATCTGTCCCCGTACGATTAACTTATTTTTAAAGCCACGGAGAAAGACATTCGTGGCCGCCGATTTACTTCGGACGAAGAGGAGCACACCTGGGTACAAGGGATAAATGTATAAACAGCTATGGCGCTTATTTTTGGGATATTTAATAGTTTACTTATTTTTATTCCATCTGTCACGTTTTGATTTGATTGTCTCATATACACTCCTGGAAATGGAAAAAAGAACACATTGACACCGGTGTGTCAGACCCACCATACTTGCTCCGGACACTGCGAGAGGGCTGTACAAGCAATGATTAAACGCACAGCACAGCGGACACACCAGGAACCGCGGTGTTGGCCGTCGAATGGCGCTAGCTGCGCAGCATTTGTGCACCGCCGCCGTCAGTGTCAGCCAGTTTGCCGTGGCATACGGAGCTCCATCGCAGTCTTTAACACTGGTAGCAGGCCGCGACAGCGTGGACGTGAACCGTATGTGCAGTTGACGGACTTTGAGCGAGGGCGTATAGTGGGCATGCGGGAGGCCGGGTGGACGTACCGCCGAATTGCTCAACACGTGGGGCGTGAGGTCTCCACAGTACATCGATGTTGTCGCCAGTGGTCGGCGGAAGGTGCACGTGCCCGTCGACCTGGGACCGGACCGCAGCGACGCACGGATGCACGCCAAGACCGTAGGATCCTACACAGTGCCGTAGGGGACTGCACCGCCACTTCCCAGCAAATTAGGGACACTGTTGCTCCTGGGGTATCGGCGAGGACCATTCGCAACCGTCTCCATGAAGCTGGGCTACGGTCCCGCACACCGTTAGGCCGTCTTCCGCTCACGCCCCAACATCGTGCAGCCCGCCTCCAGTGGTGTCGCGACAGGCGTGAATGGAGGGACGAATGGAGACGTGTCGTCTTCAGCGATGAGAGTCGCTTCTGCCTTGGTGCCAATGATGGTCGTATGCGTGTTTGGCGCCGTGCAGGTGAGCGCCACAATCAGGACTGCATACGACCGAGGCACACAGGGCCAACACCCGGCATCATGGTGTGGGGAGCGATCTCCTACAATGGCCGTACACCACTGGTGATCGTCGAGGGGACACTGAATAGTGAATAGTGCACGGTACATCCAAACCGTCATCGAACCCATCGTTCTACCATTCCTAGACCGGCTAGGGAACTTGCTGTTCCAACAGGACAATGCACGTCCGCATGTATCCCGTGCCACCCAACGTGCTCTAGAAGGTGTAAGTCAACTACCCTGGCCAGCAAGATCTCCGGATCTGTCCCCCATTGAGCATGTTTGGGACTGGATGAAGCGTCGTCTCACGCGGTCTGCACGTCCAGCACGAACGCTGGTCCAACTGAGGCGCCAGGTGGAAATGGCATGGCAAGCCGTTCCACAGGACTACATCCAGCATCTCTACGATCGTCTCCATGGGAGAATAGCAGCCTGCATTGCTGCGAAAGGTGGATATACACTGTACTAGTGCCGACATTGTGCATGCTCTGTTGCCTGTGTCTATGTGCCTGTGGTTGTGTCAGTGTGATCATGTGATGTATCTGACCCCAGGAATGTGTCAATAAAGTTTCCCCTTCCTGGGACAATGAATTCACGGTGTTCTTATTTCAATTTCCAGGAGTGTATTAATGGATTTTGGAGGAAATAAAGATGTGTAAAACTAACATCTACGGCAATGGAAACTAAAACCAACGAAACAAGAGGTCATTTGAAGTTATACAATATTTATTAATAACAGCTCCTGCCCTGATGTACAGTAAAACCTGAGCACTTATCCTGCAACAGTGTTTAGTGTGATGTGCGCAGCTTTCAACAATGTAAAGAACAAAATTACTTCTCTCTACTCACCGTGGTTTAAATAGGTGGCTTTTTCTGTGACAAAAAAAAAAAAAAAAATCTTTTGTGTGTAAAATACATCTCCTTCGTATGCTCTTTATGCCACCTCTTCGCCAAAGCTACCCTGTATATTTCTATATGTTCACTGCTGCTATAATGGATTCTTTTCCTCTATTAAAACGTTGGCCTTACGCTCTGATGGGCTCTTTTTCCTGGAACGTTGCCAGCCAGAGATCGGATCTGCGTGAACGAATACTCATTTATCTGCCCGAAATTATTCCGTATTTAGGACAGTCCTCCATCCATACCGACCCTCCACGCCATGCCAAGTTCAGCGTAAACCGATACGAACTAACTCAAACTACTTTTTACTGAGTTCGTTCCTAATTTAACTTGCTTAGTGAGTATTAGGGGCGAGAGAGTCTGCCGCTCGCGGAGGACTGTTCTGTTGTATGCTGAATTGTTCTGTAACTGAAATCTGGTATGGGGCGGAAAGTCAACGCAGCTGCCGCGCAGACAAACTCCAGTGATACGGTTGCCGTTTCTTCGACGTCAGAGAGTGGGTTACCACTCGTTATGGGCCTTTACACTTATTTCTGTGATGCGCCATTTCTTCTGGATTCACTGCGTCGCTGTAACATGTGCTCGAGGCGAAAGTCAGGAGCTTCACACCTCTGCCAACGGTATAAACTGTATTCTGCATTCTGCATAGTCTTGTATTTCAAATTTCTGTCATCCCTGAAACAGGAATGGGGAACATTTGACTGAAAACACGAAAAAAAGGTTTTCGTCTATGTGTGGACAAATGGTATACAATTCAGCATAGAGATACTTGAAATTTAACCTATTTATTCTAGATTTATCTTTATTCGTAACAGCTTTTTCTTTCAATTTTTTGAATTAACGAAAGCTATAGTTGTTTTATGAATGAGTAACCAAATGTTGTGTGTAGTACTTTTCGGACTTAGAGGAGTAATACCTTTTCTATTTATCGAAAATGCGAAGACGTAATTAAGTAAGAGGATGACAATACATGCGAAGCTGAAGCAGGCGACAAAGAGAGAGTTGAAATGTTAGTAGACGTAGGGCGTCAGTTGCAAGATTCGGATTGTAGGAGACATGTATTTGAAAATTGTGTATTCCGTGCCAGGTGTTGGTCGATCTGCAAGGGCTATCGGAAACACGAACTGAACTATCATCGCAAAGGCTGGTCTACGTACGTTCGGGGAAGCCTTCCTGGGTCATAAACTGGAGGTTGCGAGTTCTAGTTCCACCTCGGGCATAGTATAAGCTTTAAATATGGCGTCACTCTGTGCGTACTACACAGATAAAAGTGCATGACATAGGTTTCTGCAACAATAAGTTACGTAATGTATGATTGATGAAGTACACTATGTGATCAAAAGTATCCGAATACCCCCAAAAACACACGTTTTTCATATTAGGTGCATTGTGCTGCAACCTATTGCCTGGTACTCCATATCAGCAACCTCAGTAGTCATTAGACATGGTCAGAGAGCAGACTGGGGTGCTCCGCGGAATTCACGGGCTTTGAACGTGGTCAGGTGATTGGGTGTCACTTGTGTCATAGGTCTGTACGCGATATTCCCACGCTCCTAAACATCCCTAGGTCCACTGTTTCCAATGTGATAGTGAAGAGGAAACGTGAAGAGACACGCACAGCACAAAAGCGTACAGGCCGTCCTCGTTTGTTGACTGACAGAGACCGTCGACAATTTAAGAGGGTCCTAATGCGTAACAGGCAGACAGCTATCCAAACCATCACACAGGAATTCCAAACTGCATCAGGATCCACTGCAAGTACTATGACAGTTAGGCAGGAGGTGAGAAAACTGATTTCATGGTCGAGCGGCTGCTCATAAGCCACACATCTCGCCGATAAATGCCAAACGACGCCTCGCTTGGTGTAAGCACCCAAATATTGGACCATTGAACAGTGGAAAAACATTGAGTGGAGTGACGAATCACTGCACAAAATGTGGCGATCCGATAGCAGAGTGTGGGTATGGCAATTATCCGTCATCTGCTAGCATGTGTACTGCCAACAGTAAAATTCTGAGGCTCTGATGTTATGGTGTGGTAGTGTTTTTCATGGAGGGGACTTGCACCCCTTGTTTGGCGTGGCACTATCACAGCACGGGCCTACATTGATGCTTTAAGCCCCTTCTTACTTCTCATTGTTGCATCTTTCAACGCGGTCGAGCACCTGTTCCCCTGTAATGGACTGGCCTGCACAGTCCTCACCTGAATCGTATAGAACACCTTTGGGATGTTTTCGAACGCCGACTTCGTACTAGGCCTCACCGACCGACATCGATACCTCTCCTAAGTGCAGCACTACATGAAGAATGGGCTGCCATTCCCTAAGAAACCTTCTGGCACCTGACTGAACGTATGCCTGCGAGAGTGGAAGTTCTCATCAAGGTTAAGGATGGGCCAACACCATACTGATTTCCTTCATTACCGATGGAGGGCACCACGAACTTGTCATTTTCAGCCAGGTGACCGGATACTTTTGATCACATAATTTAAGTTAATTACTTTCGTGTGGCTCAGTGGCCCAGTTATCCAGTTGTAGAAAGGAGACCTACAGTTTACTGTCGAACCCTAACCACGTATCGTCCCCGGAGAACTCTCACACCATTGAGAGGTGAAGACTAGATTAAAGTCAGAATGAACATTTCCGTGAGCCGACCGGGATTCGATTCCGCGACTTCTCGGCATCGGGGCACGCGCTATACCGCTAGTGCACCAGGCGTTACGTGAAACGTGTTAGTAGACAGACGGATGACTAACGCTGAGAAGATGACTGTTGGGATACTAGGCAGAATCAGTAAATTAAAAAAACGAACAAAGGTACATCCGAAAGCTCTCAATTCCATGGTTTCGCCAGTTGCTCTGTAAGATAGGTTACGCAGAGATACAGATTGAATTATTTCATGTACGTAATAAACATTCAGAGTGCTGTGTTCATACCTTTCACTGTATCAACGTACTCACATTAATAATAAAATGCTTGACGGCGCGCGGGATTAGCCGAGCGGCCTAGGGCGCTGCAGTCATGGACTGTGCGGCTGGTCCCGGCGGAGGTTCGAGCTCTCCCTCGGGCATGTGTGTGTGTGTGTTTGTCCTTAGGATAATTTACGTTACGTAGTGTGTAAGCTTAGGGACTGATGACCTTAGCAGTTCAGTCCAATAAGATTTCACACACATTTGAACAAAATGTTTGACACCATTTACTTGATCACTAATTCTAAATTCTAAAATAATCAATTCTGTGCTACAACTTTCAGGCTCTTGTCCATCTTCAGGTATAGATCAAACAGGAAATTATTGCTTAAAGGTAGCGTCAAACATCGGATTTTTATGTAGAGAACAAGTTTTCCAGATCCGGCTCGTTTGCCTATCCCTTCCGTAGCAGTGGTCGCTTACGCACGATTGTGTGGTGGTGCTCGACTCAGACGCAAACCCCTTCGAATCCTGGTGGTAGATGAAATTTTCAGTGTGGGTATTTCGCCAGTAGCGGAAGTAGGGATGGTGGCGTAAAGTTCCTGATCAACAGTTTTTGCAGAAATGTCCTGGGTCAAATTTCAAACCTCACCGGTGTCTCAAGAAGTGAGGGCATATGACAGTGTTGCTGGCGATCCGTCCGTCAGACAGGGACGTTAAGCTCAGCAGCCCCCTTCATGCTATTCACGAGGAGTAGGTTATGTGCAGACACCCGGTTTCACCACCTTCCTTCCTTTCATCCATAACAACACAATCCCAACGCTACAATGTACAAGTACTTACCATTGTCATCCACATGGCACAGGTATACACTTCCTAGCAAGTCGAAGGTAGGCAACGGAAAACCACCTCCACTAGGGTCTTGCCAGGAGTGGCGGTGCAGAACTTCGGCAAATGCTCCCGTACGCTCATATCTTGAGTGTGGGACTATTTACACTGAGACGCCAAAGAAACTGGTATAGGCATGCGTATATGCGTATTCAAATACAGAGATATGTAAACAGCCAGAATACGGCGCTGCGGTCGGCAACGCCTATATAAAACCAGTGTGTGGCGCAGTTTTTAGATCAGTTACTGCTGCTACAACGGCTAGTTAGCACGATTTAAGTTAGTTTGAACGTGATGTTATAGTCCAAGAGCGATGGGACACAGCATCTCCGAGGTAGCGATGAAATGGGGATTTTCCCGCACGACGATTTCACGACTTTACCATGAATATCAGCAATCCGGTAAAACACAAAATCTCCGACATTGTTGCGGCTGGAGAAAGATACTGCAAGAACGAGACCAACGACGACTGAACAGAATGATTCTACGTGACAGAAGTGCAACCCTTTCGCAAATTGCTGCAGATTTCAATGCTGCGCCATCAACAAGTGTCAGCTTGCAAACCATTCAAAATGGTTCAAATGGCTCTGAGCACTAGGGGACTTAACTTCTGAGACAGTAGCGGTCGCGCGGTTCCAGACTGTAGCGCCTAGAACCGCTCGGCCACTCCGGCCGGCTCGCGAAGTGTGAAATGTATAGGTCAGTGACATTACTAAATGGGTGTGTATGTAGTGTGCTGTTACTTTCGTGTTGGAGGGAGAGAGTGAAATCAGGTGTAGCGTACTACTCGCGAATATTACCAAGCGGGCCACCAAGCTCGAACTCCCCATCTATCCAAAGAAAGACTGAGAGACTGAAAGGAAGATACTACTAAATGAGCAAATGAATATGACTAGCTACTCACTGTTTACAGTGATTGATCACATAACTGACAGCAATCTCAATAGACCGAGCGAAGTGGCGCTGTGGCTAGTAGCACACTGGACTCGCATTCGAGAGGACGGCGGTTCAATCCCGTGTCCGGCCATCCTGATTTAGGTTTTCCATGATTTCCCTAAATCGCTCCAGGCAAGTGCCGGGATGGTTCCTTTGAAAGGGCACGGCCAACTTCCTTCCCCGTCCTTCCGTAATCCGATGAGAACGATGACCTCGCTGTCTGGTCTCCTCCCCCAAACAACTGAACCCAATCTCAATAGATAACCGCAAATCCCTTTACTCTCCCAAGAATATAAATGAGTGTAAAAAATAAAATAAAATAAATAATTAAAATACAATAAAAATTCACAGACACACACACTGACAGAACTTGCATATATTATATAGTCACAGAAAAAAACAATTTAAAGTGAAACCTGAGAAAGTTGACAACACTTACAGAAACAAATGACACTATCCCCATAGAAAATGGCAGTTAAATTGCTGTACATTTTAAACAGTGACCAAAAGGGAAAGTGTGAACTTTCGACCGATTTCCCACCTGAAAGAAAGCTGTTTGTCTCCAAAAAATAATGAATTAGACATTGATCTATAAGTACTATTTTATTTTATTACAAAAAACGCAATTACCTGATTTAAATCTACAAACTGTAACAGCAAATGATAACATTAATGTAAAACCAATAAAAATCTTGTAATATTTCAGGACACCCACGGAAGATGCCTTGTAAGTGAGGCGACACACGTCTCTGGAGCATGCAAAAGGCGTTTTTCTTTCGAACTGTTGTAATTTAAGTGACATTAAAGTAACGAACTAGGCTGACGCTTGAAGCATTACGCTGATCTCCACTGTTCTATTGCATGCATTAACCTGAGATTATGTTACCAATTCGATAGTAGAAGATCGCTCTGCCATAAAGTATTACAGTAAGAGTGGAAGGCGGCCACGGAAGCCCCATCTAGGAGGTTGATGTAGAATACTGGACCTTCACGCAAGCCATTTCAGTGTCGAAGAATATCCCTATGCGACGTTGCCTGTTCAGGACTCTTCACAAATAGCCTATTAATGTTCGGCAATTTATCAACGAAAGACCTACATTAACTGAGCTTTGGAATGGTGGTGTCTGATGACTTCTCGTAGCTTCAGAACCTATGTTAACGGCCGTTTGTATATACCAGATAAGTGCAGCACTTATGTAGCTGTTTTTGGAGGCGTGTGTCAGATTTTAGCATAAGATGCCTTCCGCCAACACGCATTGTGATTAATGTTTTGGCGGGACCATCTCTTTCGACACGGTATTCGGAAATAGCATTATGTAGTAGTCGATACCACGACCTCCAAGAGTCGTATCTTGAGTCACACGCAAGACAGAACAAATTTCCTTCATAAACAATGTGCCTCCATACATTTCAACATTTAAGTCCTATTACAATCTCTCCGCAGTTTTACCCTGGAGGAAGGAAGTAATTATCCTGTTGATGTATCCATGTTATTGCACCGTTGCCTCGGTTATATCTGGTGATGTATGTTGTGACTTGGCAAAACAGCCAAGCCACTACGAGGTGAAGCCGAAAGGCACGCGTTTAAGCTCACGCAGGCTGGCGTGAGGTCTGGAACAGTTAAGGGAATTTATAGTAGCAAAGAACGTAAGTAACTACTGGAATACTTAACTTTAATTCATAATTGGTGAACATCGGTCTGACGGTACATGAATCACAAGATAAATAGCAAATGATAATAGCGTCTTGCTAGGTCGTAGCAAATGACGTAGCTGAAGGCTATGCTAACTATCGTCTCGGCAAATGAGAGCGTAATTTGTCAGTGAACCATCGCTAGCAAAGTCGGTTGTACAACTGGGCGAGTGCTAGGAAGTCTCTCTAGACCTGCCGTGTGGCGGCGCTCGGTCTGCAATCACTGACAGTGGCGACACGCGGGTCCGACGTATACTAACGGACCGCGGCCGATTTAAAGGCTACCACCTAGCAAGTGTGGTGTCTGGCGGTGACACCACAATGTATATATTTAAAAATTTCTTTGATGGACGTTAGCTCCTGATCAACTTCTTTATTTTCATGGACATTGCGTTGTAGTTGACGAAATTCAGCAAATTGCGCCACAACTTCCTTTGACTTTCTTTGACTAACTGTTGAGGCCTTGCGCACGCGATCTGGAATGCTGTTAGCTTGCGTCCTGTGATTTTGCCTCTAAACCGCCATAAGCTCCTCGTGTCTTCCTAGTTGTAGAGCGACATTCTTTTTTCACGCGGACCGACCGTGTATTATATTTTTACAACTTCCTCCATCTCTTTTTTTCTCTCCCCCTTGTGATTCAGCCCCCCCCCCACCCTCTGCTTTCTCTTGTGAAATAGTTCGTATATACCTAGTACGTACCATCGTAGGATATAATTCTGTTGAAACCAGAGTGATTGTTCACTAACGTTGTTGCTGAAAACTTCAATCTGATGATTTTATGCAGACACACACTAGCCTCTTCAACTCTGCATAACTGTTGCAAACTACAACCATTTGAGCCTGCTTACTACAATAAAACTTTGGGCCCTCACTATACTTATCAGCCCGTTAGAATGTAATCGATACCTTCTCATGGTTATATTCTAACATAAAATTCATTTCTCACTGATTTCATTTAAAAACTCCTCATTAGTTACCCGATCTACCTATTGTATCATCAACATTCTTCTGTAGCACCACGTTTCAAGAGCCTATGTTCTCTCTTGGTCTATTCTGTTTATCGTCCACGTTTCACTTTCATATGAGGTTAATCTCCAGACAAATACTTTCAGAAAAAACTTAAATTTTTAATAGATATTAACTAATTTGTCGTTTTTAGGAACGTCGTTCTTGCTATTAGTGGTCTGAATTTTATATCCCCTCTACTTCAGCCATTACCAGCTATTACGCTGTCAATATAGCCAAACTCTTCCAAAACTTCTACGTCTCGTACCCTAATCAAATACCTTCAGTATCAAGTGACTTAATTTACAACGGTCCCGTTGTCTCTGTTTTACTTCTGTTGAAGTTCATCTTATAACCTATTTTCAAGACACGATACATTCCCCGCAAGCTTTCTTCCTAGTTCTTTCCTGTCTCTGACAGAACTACAGTACTATTGGTCAACTTTAAATTTTTTGTTTCTTTTTCTGAACTTCACTTTTCTTTCTAAATATCTTCTTTGGTTTACCTTACTGCTTCGTCAATATACTGTTTGATTAACATTGGAGGTAGATTAGAGACATTCCTTCTCAACTACTGGCTCCAATTTCATGTTCTTCGATTCATATAACTGCCATCTGACTGTTATAAAAGTTCTAGATAACTTTCCCCCCTCTTTATCTTATACCTGCTACCTTCAGAATTTCAAAGAGCGTATTTCAATCAACATCGTCAAAAGCTAATCAAGTTTTCTCGAGCTTCCAGCCGCGTTAAATGAATATTTAATTACTTGACGCGTCTTGAATCTATAGAAAATTTTATTATCTTATATCATTATAAGACCACGCATTCGCAAAACGTCAAAAGTTTGCGCTTAATCTACAAATGTAGTAGATTCGTAGAAATGCTGCCAATTTACAAACATTGTTCTTAGAATAACGTTATTGCCTGATTATTCAGGAATTAGTGTCTGTCGACGTACCGTATGGCTGCTAGAATGTAAGGCGATCCGTCGTGTTGAATTAATACTTTCATTTTTTAGCGAGTCCTGTTCCAACACGATTGATAACTTACTTCTCAGTCACGTGCACGATACCTCTACAACATCGTAGACAACAAATTTAATTAACTGGCGATCAATCACCAAGCAATAAAGGTTCAAACTGAAATCACGAACAACATTCTCGAAACTCGGCCATTTGTTCTGGTAGTGAACACCAGAAAGTAAACGTAACGTCCTCAGTGGACTGTAATGTCATTCCAGTAATAAACCTAACATTTTTTTGGACGTTTTGTTTATTCTAAATTGTGATAGCTACTCGTCCACAAATATTTATAGCACTGTGAATTCGAAAATAAATGGTAAATACTTCCTGAGGTGGTAGTGTGCTCAGTTTCGAGAAAAAAGTTCATTTAGTTTTGTGAATGGGACAGGTTCAGTAGGTTTTGAATACTCTCCCAAAGCGAATCTTCAGAAAATTACCACTACAGCACAAATAAACTTCGGTAGCAAATGGTTAACATAACAACAGACGAATAATGTACAACGGTATAATCCAAATTTTTTATTTATTTATTTATTGTTCCGTGGGACCAAATTAAGGAGAAGTCTCCATGGTCATGGAACGAGCCAATACATGAAATTATAACACTATATTAGAAACCGATAAAATGAAATATAAAAAAAACGTATTCAGGTGACAAGTCGTAAGTTTAAATGAAGAAAATCAACAATGTAACACTGGAATTTGCTTAATTTTTTAGCTCTTCCAGGAGCTCCTCGACAGAATAGAAGGAGTGAGCCACGAGGAAACTCTTCAGTTTAGACTTAAAAGAGTTTGGGCTACTGCTAAGATTTTGAGTTCTTGTGGTAGCTTACTGAAAATGGATGCAGCAGAATACTGCACTCCTTTCTGCACAAGAGTCAAGGAAGTGCATTCTACATGCAGATTTGATTTCTGCCAAGTATTAACTGAGTGAAAGCTGCTAACTCTTGGGAATAGGCTAATATTGCTAACAACAAACGACATTAAAGAAAATATATACTGTGAGGGCAATGTCAGAATTCCCAGATTTTTGAATAGGGGTCGACAAGACGTTCTCGAACTTACACCACATATAGCTCGAACAGCCCGTTTTTGAGCCAAGAATACCCTTTTTGAATCAGAAGAATTACCCCAAAAAATAATACCATACGACATAAGCGTATGAAAATATGCGAAGTAGACTACTTTTCGTGATGAAGTGTCACTTATTTCAGATACTGTTCTAATGGTAAATAAAGCAGCATTTGGCTTCTGAACAAGATCCTGGACATGGGCTTTCCACAACAGCTTACAATCTATCCGAACGCCTAGGAACTTGAACTGTTCCGTCTCGCTTATAATATGCCTATTCTGTCTGATCAAAATATCGGTTCTTGTTGAATTGTGAGTTAGATACTGTAAAACCTGAGTCATACTGTGATTTAGCATCAAATTATTTTCTACAAGCCACGAACTTATTTAATGAATTACATTATTTGTTACTGTTTCAATATTACACAAAAGATCCTTCACTATCAAGCTGGTGTCATCAGCAAACAGAAATATTTTTGAATCACCTGTCATACTAGAAGGCATATCACTTACATAAATAAGAAACAGCAGTGGCCCCAGCACTGACCCTTGGGGAACGCCCCACTTAACAGTGTCCCATTGGGACTGAACATCACTACCACTCTCAATATTGCGGAGAATTACCTTCTGCTTTCTGTTCTTAAAGTAAGAGGCGAACCATTTGTAAGCTACTCCCCTTACTCCATAATGGTCCAACTTCTGCAGTAATATTTTGTGGTCAACACAGTCAAAAGCCTTTGTTAAATCAAAGAAAACACCTAGCGTTCGCAACCTTTTATTTAATCCGTCCAAAACCTCACAGAGAAAAGAGAATATAGCATTTTCAGTTGTTAAGCCATTTCTAAAACCAAACTGAACATTTGACAGCAAATTATGTGAATTTAAATGCTCCAGTAACCTTGTATATACGACCTTCTCGATAACTTTAGCAAACACCGATGGCATAGAAATAGGTCTAAAATTGTCAACATTATCAATGTCTCCCTTTTTATAAAGTGGCTTCACTACCGAGTACTTTAATAGGTCAGGAAACCGACCACTCCTAAAGGAAAAGTTACAGATATGGCTGAGAACTGGGCTAACATACATAGAACAATACTTCAGTATTCTGCTAGATACCCCGTCATATCCATGAGATTTCTTGGTCTTTAGTGATTCAGTTATTAACTCAATCTCCCTCTTGTCAGTATCATGGAGGAGCATTTCAGGTAACAGTCTCGGAACACTTTTTTCTAAGAGCGCTATATGATTCCCTGTTGGGACTAGGTATCTATTTAGTTCACCTGCTATATTCAGAAAGTGATTATTAAATACTGTACATATATGCGACTTATCAGTAACACGGACATTCCCACTATGCACTGATTCTATGTCCTCGACCGGTCTCTGCAGACCAGCAACTTCCTTTACGACTGACCATATGGTTTTAATTTTATCCTGAGACTTAGCTATTCTATCTGCATACCACATACTTGCCTTCCTAATAACATTTTTAAGCACCTTACAATACTGTTTGTAATGGGCTGCTGCATTTAGATTTTGACTGTTTCTAACGTTTTGATATAATTGCCACTTTGTTCTACAAGATATTCTTATCCCTCTAGTCATCCACCCAGGCTGACAATGGATCTGACAGCTCCAGCGTCATCATTCTTTGCAAAGTGAAGAGAATATTTTCAGAAAACATCTATTGTGAGTATATCACTGTTCACAACGCGATCGGCTTCTCTACAAATTGTGTTTACTTTTTCTCTTTAGAATTTGCATTTCATCTATCCCCACAGACAAAAGTCGAATGGATTCAGGTTGAGCGACCTTGCTGACAATAGATGGTTGACCACATTGCGTCACCCAGTTATGAAGTAGTGATACTGAAAGTCTGTCTCCACAACAATAGGGGAATTTTTGTCGCTAGATTGATGTAAGTTAAAGGAGTTGATGTCATGACAGATGAACGTACTTTCGTCGACGAACGGAATGAATGAAATTAATGGGCCACTAGCAATCAGTAATCGATAGTTTCCAACTGTGGAGCTTTAATATGTTAACAGCAAACATTGAGCTCACAGAAGAACGAACAGATTGAAGCCAGAATGCTTCGTGTTATTGTCGAGTACTGTTTAATGAATGACTTCAACTTACCCAAAAATTTTTCCAGTCACATACTTACCAGAATTCTGTGTTTACAGAACTGTACAAGCTCACGACATTTATTATAAATAGGAGAAAACTCACCTAACTACAGCATCTGTGGTCAGGAAACCGTCTGCCGTATTCGTCACAAACAACAAGAGGCCTTGTATTACAAAAGTCGTAGGCAAACACCGTGGCGTCATATTCAGCACATGTAAAGATTCATGACACGTTTTGGACACTTGAATTGACGCAGACAGTGAACTGGGATTTTCTACGTCTTGTATTTCATCCATCAGGGTTGTGACTGCTGACCAGCGGATTCAGACTTACGCACGAATCTCGGATCTGTACGCACCTGCTGTAAGCTGCTGCTTTGCATTCAAGCACAAGATCATACACAGAAGAAGCGATGCCGACCAAATATTGCTTCGTCCTCCATAGCGTGAACGGGCGGCTGCGTCGGTGCAACCTGCAATTTTGTTGATGTCGGCTCACGATAGAGGAACTGCCATATCTATTTTAGGTAGCACCGCAGCCATCCTCCGAAGACTGAAGGAATTCGTTACAAATTTCACACCAAGGCGGTCTCTTACCCAATACTGGGAATATGAGTCATTCGTACGGCAATCAGATGAGCGAAAGTCCCAGTTATGGATGCCAGCTTCTTTCCGATATTTGAGAACGAAAACATCGTCCAAATAAGCTGTATTCTTTTTATGATCTGTGCGATCGACCTTACCTTGGGTCATTTTCAACCACCTATCTTGTTTCCAGCTTCATTTCACGTTGTAAGATACGTGTTTGAAAATGACCCAAGGTAGAAATTGTTCGATCGCACGGACAGCAAAAAGAATTCAGCCCACTCGGGCCATGTTTCTCAAAACACGTTGAGGCTATGAGCCCCCACAAACATAAAATTTTAAAAATTTTTCTGGTACTTGCTAACCCGTTGGTTTAGAAGGGACAGGTTATAAAAACGTTAGTACGGGTACGGGGTGCTCCATACGAGTGGTGTGGTACCCGCTCCCTAAAAAAAAAAAAAAAAAACAGGGGCATAAAGAGTAATTTGAAGTCATTGATGGGAGAGGGAGAGAGGGGAAAAGATGTTACCAACATGGTGGCATTTTGGAAGTCGCAGTCTTGGTTGAAACTCGTAATGTTCAGATGGAAGTGAGGGTCATGTGATATAGCAAAGAGACAGAGAATTTCAACAGAAAAATAAGGCTACCTCTCATTTCAGTATTCATGAGGTATGAATGATGTTTCTTTCTTACATGCAACATGAGTGCTGATGGCGTTAGCACAAGCCGAAAGCACTGACATCAGGAGAGGAGCACCTGTGTCATCGCAGAGGATACCAACAAATGGCTCCCAGACAGACCTCCCACCGTGCAGATATGAAACCGCTCGCGAAATTCAGTGAGACTGACTCTGTCAGATACATTTCTCTGTTTACTTTGGAGCCTAGTATTACGTTTTCCACACGCCATTGTCACAATATTTCACACGATAACACAGAAAAGCACAATTTGAAGAGCAAGATAAGAAAACACATTAACATAGCACTAAAAATAATATCTAGTTAAATGCAAGTGCAGCTACGAAATACTTGGTGCAAATCTACATGCATGCCACAACTGTTTTATTGTACAACAATGAAAAACTACAACTACAAAGGAAATTCTCGCTACAATTACGCTCTAGCAATAAACAATAGCTACACTAATTACACAAACTACAAGAAAAATCAGAGGATTCCATTGAGGTATCCTCGGCTAAGGGTCGACATATGAAACATCCCCTTAGAAAAATTTATAAATGACAGTGCTGGAAAAACCTCTTACGTTATTTGATTTTCAAACAGCTGAGCAGAACTGAACGTACTCAGACATTTCTTCTTTACTTATTCTGATCATCACTAAACTGACACACGATATTTTTAGCGCAACGCAATCTGACTTTCAATAATCCCTACAAAAGAATAGTCCTGACTAACAATAACTTATACCTTTCATGAATCACTTACCTCACAAAAATCTTCGGTACTCAAACTACTGCAACACAGCGTGCGCCAATACTGCCAGCTGAATAAAAGATTCTAACTACTGAAGGCACTATCTACTGATAGGCATACTTAGCAAAAGAAAGATTTTGATAGAGAACAAACAATGTATTTACCTTAATAATGTTAAAAAGTCATCATATATATATCAGTTCATGATATCCAATATTACAAATTTACTCTTTCTGATGGACACACGTCCAGATCGTCCGCTCTCAAAATTCTGCCATTTCTCTCCCCACATCCATCACTGCTGGCGGCTCACCTCCCACTGCGCAACGCTACGCGCTATTCACATCCAACTGCCCAACACTACAATAGCGAATATTCCAACAATGCCAACCAGCCACAGACTGCACGCAGCACAGCCAGTGACTTTCATACAGAGCGTGACGTTACCAACATAAAGACCTAAACAGCCTACTTGCAATGTGAAGACATTATTCTCTGCTTCGTTTCGCCAATCTTCGCAAAATGGTTTCCAGACGACGTCCGTCTGTAGCAATTATCTGAGTGTCATGTGCATAACTGAGATTGTTAATTTTTCTGCCACTTACAACAATTCCGTCACACAGTCTTCAAGAACTATGCTTATAATGCGCTCGTTGTAGGCATTCTACATTAGCGGAGACAGAATGCAACCTTATCTCATGGCGGCATTGGTAGAAGAGAGGTCTGAAATGGTGTTATGGATTCTTACGGTCGCAGTGTTCGAGAGATACAGTTGCCTGATCAGGTATACCAGGTATCACAGGATACCCATTTCGATGACGACTGTCCATAGCTTTGACCATTTCACCTTCACCACGCAGCATATGAACAGCTTGATACCATATTCCCTTGCCTTCTGTATGAGCTGCCGGATGTTTAGGATCTGCTCTCCGATTCCCTTGTTTGGAATAAACCCTAATTGTTAATCTGATATTTGCAGAAGTAAGAAAGTCTTCAGCTTCTCATTCAGTATACTGAGTATGACTTTAGTGGCATGGCAGCTAAGGGCTATTGTTCGACAGTTCGCACAGTCTAATGGAGAAACTTTCTTGAAGATGGTATGAAAATGGAGTGTCGCCCTTGGTCTGGCCAATTTCCAGACATAGCCTATGCAGCATGTTCGCAATCAGGTTACCTATGTTTTTTAGTACTTCAGAATTAATTACATCCTAAGCTCTCGACATGGATACTTCTCTAGCCATAATTTGTTGAAGAGGAGAGACAATGTAACTGCCTGGCAAATCAGAAAACGTAATATCAAGCTACCTATAAATTCAGTGACCTGTTTCTTGCAATTAAACCAAACGGGCGACTTCTAAGCTCTTGTCGAGCGATCGGAGTATTTTGCGTAACATATAACTCAAATTGTCTCGTGTTACACATCTCAGGCATAATTTCGATTTAGAGCAGAGGAAAATATGATTTGCTTCTTCCAAATAGCATTTACACTTATCTTCCTTCGAAAAGAAAAAAAAAAAACAGAAAATCCCACTTTTCGAAAATACAATAACGTTTTCAGGAAACGCATTTTTTCAACTTTCAGTCATCCACCCTGAACATTTGTTTCCGTAAATTTATGCCTACATCTACATATATACTCCCCAAGCTACTGTCCAGCGGACGGCGGAGGGTGCTTTGTATCGATATCATCGATTTTTTTGTCCTGTTCCATTAAGTGTATTGAGCGCGGCTAAATGACTCTCTATATACATGGCGTAATCTCTTCTGTCTTAATCTCATTAGCCTTACAAGAGATATACCAGCATGGGAACACAACAGTCAGACAGTCTTGTTCGATTACAAGTCGTTTACATTTATCCAACAGAGTATCTAGATTACCACATCGTCTCTCTCCAAGGATTCCCATTTAAGTTTCTTGATCACGTCTGTGGTATAGGCTATATCATCCTGTTATGGTCCTAGCAGCACGTCCCCGAATTCGTTCAATGTCTGTTGCCATGCTTACTTGATACAGACGCCGGCCGCTGGTGGCCGAGCGGTTTCAGGCGCTTCAGTCTGGAACCGCGCGACCGCTACGGCCGCAGGTTCGAATCCTGCCTCGGGCATGGATGTGTGTGATGTCCTTAGGTTAGTTAGGTTTAAGTAGTTCTAAGTTCTAGTGGACGGATGACCTCAGATGTTGAGTCCCATAGTGCTCAGAGCCATTTGAACCATCTGAACTTGATACAGACGCCAAACGCTGACACAGTGCTGATGAAACATACTCCAGAATCAGTCTTTACGGATGCCTGTACTTTCCCAGAACCCTTCCAATAAATCTAATTCTGTCATTTGCTTTCTCTAATTCTGATTACAAGTCATCTTCACTACTTTGCATCAGTTCTTTTTACCCAGTAGTCCACCATTCACGTCAATGATTTAAAAAATATATAAACTGGCTTGGTTGCTCATTGCGAATCTGGTTTCAGTATCCATCAGACTTGTTGTATGATCAGTTACTGCACAAAAATGATAACAGAATTTGTTTTCTTGGTTTGAGAGTTGAAACACGTTATCCTCTTTGGAGAGAAACGACAGTTCCACTCATCTATGCATCTGTTGGATTTATTAACACGTTTACTCATACGAAGTGTACCTGCAATTCTTCCATAAACATTATCAATAAATAATAAAACTACCTATCTATAAATAATAAAACTAAAGTGAAAAAGTAATTCAGAAGTAAACATATGATAGCTCCATCTGTGTATCTTTCTCGTGTGACATGAGGAAACGTTGTTCCACGCCTCCACGTGCGCCTATCGAAGTGGCAATCGTAAAGTAGACTCACGTTCAGAAAAAACAGAACACTTTGAACGACTAGAGATAGGACGTTAATATTTACAAGACATGTACATTAGTGTGTTCTGCAGGAATGATTAACAACATTTCAGTCACCTCGGTTCAGCTTATGCCCTGTTACCTAGTAGGCACAGGGTCCGCCACGGGCCCTGATAACTCGTTTCATGTATGATGGCGTTGACGCGTATAATGCGCGAATGGCGTCCTGTGGTACAGCCATTCATGCTGCATTCACCTGGTTACAAAGCTCATCTGTTGTGGTTGGCATTGGGTCATAGCACTGCACCCGTCGTTTCACCATATCGCACACATTTTCGATTGGTGACATGTCTAGTGATCTGGCGGGCCAGGGCAAAAGGCTGACATCCTGTGACACCAAGAAGGCAACATGGGGTCGTGCATTGTCTTGCTGAAAAATGGAGTCTGTGGTGGTGTGCAGAAAGGGTATGGCCACTGGTCGCGAAGTGGCCGTGCGGTTAAAGGCGCTGCAGTCTGGAACCGCAAGACCGCTACGGTCGCAGGTTCGAATCCTGCCTCGGGCATGGATGTGTGTGATGTCCTTAGGTTAGTTAGGTTTAACTAGTTCTAAGTTCTAGGGGACTAATGACCTCAGCAGTTGAGTCCCATAGTGCTCAGAGCCATTTGAACCATTTGAGCCAGCCACAGGTCGCCGGGTGTTATTAAAGTAGGTCACTCTGGTCACAGTGCGCTGGACACGTACCACCTGTGATTTGTGGTTGTACCCAGTAGCATCACTCGCCATAAGGCCTTCAGTGGCGCTGTACGTTTTGTGCGAACGCAGTTACTGTGATGTCTCTCCCCCTCTCTGCGGCGAGACAAAATGCGGCCATCATTTTCAAACAAACAGAACTCGGATTCGTCCAAAAACTCTATCTGATGCCTTTCCTGTTCCCAGTGAGATCGTTCCACACACCATTGCCGCCTAGCAAGTTTCTGCACATTCGTCAAAGGTAGGCGGAGAACTGGATGACGTGCACGTAACCCATGACATAGTAAACGACGACGGATTGTCTCCCCTGATAGTTTACGATGTGTTCCACTGTTGCGCCAGAGTCGAGGAGGACGCAGATTTGTCCTGCAGTGCCATTCGGATACGGTGTCTCGGGGGGGGGGGGGGCAGGGGGGTGGCGGGGGGGGGGGGGGCGGTTGGGCAGTGCGATTGACCCATCTCGTGGTGTTCTACAGCCTTCCGTGAACCCGTGAACCATTCTGCACACACCCATTGCACTGCCGAAACACTTCTTCCCACACGAGCAGCAATTCCCCAGATGGATGCATCACATTCTCTCATGCCAATAATGCACCCTCTTTCAAACTGACTGATTTGACGGTAAGGTTCGCGCATACATCTGCGAGGCATCCTGCACGTCTGCTCAAGTTACACTGATCCATTACCTCATTACCTTCGGTTTATAGTGCCAACCCCCCCCCCCCCCCCCATCCATGGACCATGGACCTTGCCGCTGCGGGGAGGCTTGGGTGCCTCAGCGATACAAATGGCCGTACGGTAGGTACAACTGCAACGGAGGAGTATCTGTTGACAGGCCAGACAAACGCGTGGTTCCTGAGGAGGGGTAGCAGTAGTTGCAGGTGCAACAGTCTGGATGATTGACTGATCTGGGCTTGTAACATTAACCAAATTGGCCTTGCTGTGCTGGTACTGCGAATGGCTGAAAGCAAGGCGAAACTACAGGCGTAATTTTTCCCGAGTGCATGCAGCTTTACTGTAGGGTTAAATGGTGATGGCGTCCTCTTGAGTAAAATATTCCGGAGGTAAAATAGTCCCCCAATTCGGTACTACTCGGGAGGATGGCGTTATCAGGAGAAACAAAACTGGCGTTCTACCGATCGGAGCATAGAATGTCAGATCCCTTCGTCGGGTAAGTATGTTAGAAAATTCAAAAAGGGAAATGGGTAGGTTAAAGTTAGATATGGTGCGAATTAGTGAAGATCGGTGGCAAGAGAAACACAACTTAACGTCAGGTGAATACAGGGTTACAAATACAAAATCAAATAGGGGTAATGCAGGAGTAGGTTTAGTAATGAATAAAACAATAGGAGCTCGGGTAAGCTACTACGAACAGCATAGTGAACGCATTATTGTAGCCAAGACAGACAAGAAGCCCACGTCTACCACAGTAGTACAAGTTTATATGCATCTAGCTCCCCAGACGGCGAAGAGAGTGAAGAAATGGACGATGAGATAAAAGGAATCATTCAGATAGTGAAGGTAGACGAAAATTTAATAGTAATGGGAGACTGGAATTCGATAGAATGAAAAGGAAGAGAAGGAAAAGTTGTAGGTGAATATGGAAGGGGTGTAAGGAATGAGAGAGGAAGCCGCCTGGTAAAATTTTGCACAGAGCATAACTTAATCATAGCCAACCCTTGGTTTGAAAATCATGAAAGAAGGTTGTATACGTGGAAGAGGCCTGGACATACTGGAAGGTTTCAGATAGCTTATATATAGGTAAGACAGAGATTTAGGAACCAGGTTTTAAATTGTAAAACATTTCTAGGCTAAGATGTGGACTCTGACCACAATTTATTGGTTATGAACTGTAGATTAAAACTGAAGAAACTGCAAAAAGGTGGGAATTTAAGGAGATGGGATCTGGATAAATTGAAAGAACCAAAGGTTGTAGAGAGTTTCTGAGAGAGCATTAGGAAACGATTGACAAGAACGGGGGTAAGAAATGCAGTAGAAGAAGAATGGGAAGCTTTGAGAGATGAAATAGTAAAGGCAGCAGAGGATCAAGTAGGTAAAAAGACGAGGGCTAGTAGGAATCCTTGGGCAACAGAAGAGATATTGAACCTAATTGATGAAAGGAGAAAATATAAAAATGCAGTAAATGAAGTAGGCAAAAAGAAATACAACCGTCTCAAAAAGGAGATCGACAGGAAGTGCAAATTGGCTAAGCAGGGATGGCTAGAGGACAAATGTAAGGATGTAGAGGCGTATATCACTAGGGGTAATACAGGAAAATTAAAGAGTACTTTGGAGAAAAGAGAACACATGTATAAATATCAAGAGCTTGGATGGAAAACCAGTTCTAAGCAAAGAAGGGAAAGCAGACAGTTGGAGCTGCGCGGAGTGGCCGAGTGGTTTGAGGCGCCATGTCACGGATTGTGCAACCCCTCCCGCCAGAGTTTTGAGTCCTCCCAAGGGCATGGGTGTGTGTGTTGTTCTTAGCATAAGTTAAAGCAGTGTGTAAGTCTAGGGACCGATGACTTCAGCAGTTTGGTCCCTTGGGAATTCATACACATTTGAACATTTTTTTGAACAGAAAGGTGGAAGGAATATACAGGGTGAAGCGAAATTCGCGCACTCGGGCTTCGCAACGCGAATCCTGACATGCTAGCGATAAAAAGATGTCTGTCACAAAATTTCGTCCGGCAAGTACAACCAGCAGAAAAAGGACGTTAAAGAGTGGCAATCTGGCAACACTGTAACCATATGTATGATAACTTCATATATCAGCAGGTACTGCTAGTGCCGTACAGTTGGTGCAGTGGATAGAGTTTTGGGTTAGCATGCAGGTCGTCGAGGGCTCGATCCTCGGTTGGGGCGCACTTTTTTTTTATTTGCTAATTGCATTTTGACATTTCGTACTGTTACTTCTTAGGTGACATGTATCCTAAATTTACAACATTTTGTAACGCTGAACATAACAAATACATGGTTAGACAAATAAGAAATAGACAGTTGATACAAATGACCTGTCACAGGACAGAATAACTACAAAAAAAAATATCAATTTCGAGATGCTTAAGATGATAGCACAGTACTTGTCATTTATGCTACATGTAATATGAGCACTGATAGCACAGTACTTGTCATTTATACTACATGTAATATGAGCACTAAGATGTCGCACATTAGCAACCAGTGACAGTAAAAATGTCCATATTAGTAACTGCATGACCTTCACAACAGAATACGTTGTAATCAGAACAGCGGATGCTCAAAGCGACCTCCCTGCATATCCAAACATTGCACAACCCGCCGGATCATATAGCACTGGACTCTTCGCAGCAAAGCTGCGTCCAGAGTAGTATGAACAAGTGCTACCAATTCTTTCACATTCGTCGACGGAGTAGAGAACACGTGCTTCTTCAGGTGCCCCCACAGGAAGAAATCCCGGGATTTACGTCAGGTGAACGCGGTGGCCATACAACAGGACCTCCACGTCCAAGCCATTTCCCTGGAAAAGATTTGTCCAAATACTGTCGCACATTAATTACAGAGTGTGGAGGTGCACCATCATGTTGGAACCATGTCCTCTGCCCAACATGTAGTGGAACATCTTCCAGCACATCAGGCACATAGTTTGAGAGGAATACATGATAGCTACGTGCAGTCAACCGGTCAGGCAACATGTAGGGTCCCAAACACCTGTCGCCCAAAATTCCGGCCCAGACGTTGATACCAAATCGAACTTGATATCCACAGTCGCGAGTGGCGTGCGGGTTAACCTCACATCGATGGTGGGTATTGTGCATATTGAAGACACCCTTACGAGTGAATGCTGCTTCGTCTGACCATATTACAGAGTTCACGAAGTCATCGTTGGCTTCCTGTTGTTGTTGGAACCATTCAGAGGACAGCGTCCGTTGATGGCGATCTGCAGGATGCAGGCGTTGCGTGAAAGCATAAAGATAGGGGTGCAGCCCATTCTCGTGCAGCACGTTAACGACAGTGCATTGCGAGACACACAGCTGCCTTGCTATGCTACGTGTACTTCGCTGAGGTTCTTGGTGTATGACCTCCAGAAAGCTTCCTCAGTAGCTGGAGTACGGCGAGTCCGTGGATGACCTCTGTCACACGATGGTGGAAGGAGAGAACCTGACTCCCACAGGCGCAGCTCCAGACGACGAAACACATTTTTATCTGGTTGGCGTCGACGAGGATATCTAGCAGCATATTCACGAGCGGTAACACCAGCTCTGTTACCAGATGCACCAAGGAACAGAAGCATATCCATGTATTCATCGTTTGTGTATGCCATACGTTTTCCACACAGGTTTAGAGGTTTACAATGAGAAAATTCGATACGTGTACGGATGTACATTGGAGTCCGTCACGGGCGCGTTACTCCACTCGCAACCAGTCCCTGCCTGGTGGTCAGCGCATGCAGTATAAACACGCCGTCAGTCCTGCGCACTGTTCCACCTAAAGCGCATTGCCCCTCTGACAGATATTGCTCTGCATGATTCATCCCAACACCGCTCATTGTAAAGTGTTCGGTTTCGAATTACACTGTTTCCCTAACGGTAATAGACGTGATTTTTCCTCAATCCGATCGATAGAATAACAATAATAATAATAATAATAATAATGCATCGAGATACGTACTAAACAGCATGTGGTAACCAGACGCAATGTTGAAAGGCATAATTAGTGGGACCATGGTGATAACACATACAAATAGTAACCGAGTTTGGATATTATTGGCAAAGCACATTGCTAGTCCTATTGATAACATAAGGCTCTAACGAAATGTAATGGACGTGAACGAGGCAAGAATAACAAACAGTTGGTACTAATCCTTGGGCTCATTGGAGAAGGGTGCAAAGAAAACAGGTTTTGCATATGGTAGATGAAGTGGTGCAAATCAATTCAGGCCCACGAAGTGGAAACGGCTTCTTTCAAAGTTGACCAATCCTCCAGTTCTACGATTATGGTATGTAAGTGCAGATGTTTTCTACAAAACCCACTGCAATCGCTGTTGACGATTAAGATGCCAGATACCGTACCATCCGGGCTACATTCAACAAATAAGAAACATATACCTCAACGCAAGATCGTACCATCGACCTCCCGCATGATAGCCCAAAACCCTATCCACTGGACTAACTGTACATCACTATTCATATGTACTGACAGAGGTAGTTACCATGAATATGGCTACAGTGTTGCCAAATTGCAACTCTTTAACGTCCTTTTCCTGCCGGATGTACTTGCTGGACGCAGTTTTGTGACAGACATTTTTTTATCGCTGGCATGTGGGGATTCGCGCTGCGAAGCCTGAGTGCCCGAATTTCGCTTCACCGCGTATAGAGGGTCTGTACAAGGGCGATGCACTTGAGAGCGTTGTTACGTAAATGGAAGAGGACGTAGATGAAGATGAAATGGGAGATCTGATACTGCGTGAAGAATCTGACAGAGCACTGAAAGACCTAAGTCGAAACAAGGCCCCGGAAGTAGACAACATTCCATTAGAAGTACTGAAAGCCTTGGGAGAGCCAGCCTTAACAAAACTCTACCATCTGGTGAGCAAGATGTATGAAACAGGCGAAATACCCTCGGACATCAAGAACAATATAATAATTCCAATCCCAAAGAAAGCAGGTGTTGGCAGGTGTGAAAATTACCGAACTATTAGTTTAATACGTCACGGCTGCAAGTACTAACACCTCGGGGAGGATCAGTTTGGATTCCGTATAAATGTTGGAACACGGGAGGCAATACAGACGCTACGACTTATCTTAGAAGATAGATTAAGGGGAGGCAAACCTACGTTTCTTGCATTTGTAAATTTAGAGAAGACTTTTGACAATGTGGAGTAGAATACTCTCTTTCAAATTCTGATGGTGGCAGGGTACAATACAGGGAGCGCAAAGCTATTTACAATTTGTACAGAAACCAGATGCCAGTTATAAGAGTCGAGGGGCATGAAAGGAAAGCAGTGGTTGGGAAGGGAGTGAGACAGGGTTGTAGCCTATCTCCGATGTTATTCAATCTGTGTATTGAGTATGCAGTAAAGGAAATAAAAGAAAAATTCGGAGTAGGAATTAAAATCCATGGAGAAGAAATAAAAACTTTGAGGTTTTCCGATGACATTGTAATTCTGTCAGAGACAGCGAAGGACCTGGAAGAGCAGTTGAACGGAATGGAAGGTGTCTTGAAAGGAGGATATAAGATGAATATCAACAAATGCAAATCGAGGATAATGGAATGTAGTCGAATTAAGTTGGGTGATGCTGAGGGAATGAGATTAGGAAATGAGACACTTAAAGTAGTAGATGAGTTTTGCTATTTGGGGAGCAAAATAACTGATGATTGTCGAAGTAGAGAGGATATAAAATGTGGACGGGCAATGGCAAGGAAAGCGTTTCTGAAGAAGATAAATTTGTTAACATCGAGTATAGATTTAAGTGTCAGGAAGTCGTGTCTGAAAGTATTTGTATGGAGTGTAGCCATGTATGGAAGTGAACCATGGACGATAAACAGTTTGGACAAGAAGAGAATAGAAGCTTTCGAAATGTGGTGCTACAGAAGAATGCTGAAGGTTAGATGGGTAGATTACGTAACTAATGAGCATGTACTGAATAGAATTGGGGAGAAGAGGAATTTGTGGCACAACTTGTCTATAAGAAGGGATCGGTTGGTAGGACATGTTCTGAGGCATCAAGCGATCACCAATTTAGTATTGGAGGGCAGCGTGGAGGGTAAAAACCATAGAGGGAGACCAAGAGATGGATATACTAAGCAGATTCAGAAGGATATAGGTTGCAGTGGTTACTCTGGAGATGAAGAAGTTTGGGCAGGATGGAGTAGCATGGAGGGCTGCATCAAACCAGTTTCTGGACTGAAAACCACAACAACAACAACAACAACAACATAGTTCCAACGACAGCGGCAGGCACATTTTACCGGTAGGTGGTGTTGCGCCGCGATATCGATGTTGACCTTGAACTCGCTGGCGACATGATACAAATGCTACTCATTTCTGTAGGACGTACTAATATACATGTCCGGTAAATATGAACGTCCTATCTCTGATAGTTTAATATGTTCTGTTCTTTCTGAACATGAGTGTGCTTTTGAAGAGAGTATAGTGTTTGTGGCGCCACACTGTGTAGTTCGGCACCGCCAGGTATAAATTCCTCTGGCTATGGAGCCGTGGCTAATTAGAAGCGTTGCCAGAAGTCGCAACAGTGGCTGTATTTTTAGCGGCGCCGCGGAATATTGAGAAGCGTCCGTAAGGCGCACGCCGCCAAGCGAGCAGCGCTTCGTATCGCACCTATTTCGCTGCTCTGCCTCCGGCCCACAGCCTGCCGCACAGTGCGTGGCACCACTGCGGCGGAGACGGGCATTTCTTTTCAGAGAGATGCACTGACTCTTCTGTGAACTTTCGACGGTGATGAAAGGTGCGTAGTTCACAAGATATCTGTGACGCGCAGGCAGCTCACGGCGGCAGCGTCAGTTCCGGGTGAAGCTTGTCGGACAATATTATCTCCACCGCTCGTGTGCAGCAGACACAACTCACGAACTACACCGAAACTGTCGCTCTCACTGGACTGCGGTCTGTTTTCACCTAACAGCGTAAAGCTGGTAGAGTACAAGCTATAAAAATAGTACAAAAGGAGCTATGAGAATGCAAGGAATCGTTGACAGTGAAGCATTTTGGAAGGAGTTTTTCAGCTGTTGAAAGTCAGGTTGGCAATCAGCCACTACCTTACCGGACGAACACCTTCAGGACAAGCGTGCACTAATTTGGCCGTCGTTCGTTCCTAAGGCCGTCGGCACATGGACCGTGCTTTCTAACGTTGAGCGTTGAGCGTGCCGAGTTTCTGACGACATAGCGTGGGAAAAGCACCTTGGCAAGTCTTTCCGAACGTGCAGAGCAATATCTAGCATGTCACATGTTCTGAACGTGCGTTTGAAAGTTGACCTATGAGACGGTGGTCAATTGAAGCCCATATGTAAATAATAATGCCGTTTCTAAGCATCAGCAAATTGAGGAGCTCTCAAAAATCCGTCGTTAATTGTATGAATTGTTGAAATAAAATGTGAGGATTCGTAAGAAATGCATTGTCCTCGGTGCAGTTTATTATAATTAAATGTCGGTTGATCTACGATTAACACTTTCAGAACACTAAGATAAAAGGTGTGGTCGTATAAATCTTATAGTCTGCATAGTGCAATCGGTTCATCACACGCACAACTCCTGTCAGCATCACCCACAACTGATTCTTTTCCCGAACTACTCGTATTTCCGCGTGCAAAGACCTACTCGGTGACTTGGATTAGCGAGCATGTAGTCCGCTACCTGTTTGGTGGTGGTCGCAAATCAGCCCTCCATTTCTGGCAATATCTTAACGACCAACACTGTGCTGTTGTCAAGAAGCCGAAGTACCAACAATATTTCCCGAACTTTCTCCGGAGCGCTTTCCGCAACCCCCCTCGCAGCTTGATCGTCCGTGCAAGGAGCATCTGACGTATGTCCCTTCTTCCATTTTACAGATTTGATCCTCTCAATGGTTCTCCACAAACACTTCTGAGAAGACGTGCATTGATGATCGACTGATATGTCGCCACCAAGCGGTATTTTTTTTTTTTCCTGCTGATGTCGGAGGCGATCACCAGTCTTTGGGAGAACGTGCTAGTGCGACGGAGATGAATTCATTAATGATAAAGACGAAAAAAGTGAATAAATACTATTGAAAACAGGTAAAAAATGTACAATCCGTGTATCCTCCTTTTTTAAAGAGTTATTGGCGTCTTTCTTGATAGGGACCAAGGCCTGAAGTGGTAGAGCTTTGCTTTTGGGGCTTCTTCTTAAAACTTTAAGGTAAAAGTTGCGGTGCCATTAGCTTCCCTTTTCTTGTAGTTTTTCGTAATTTCAGGAATGTGAGTATTAAAAAAATCTGTAAAGTCGCTGACATTGTATCATATTCAGTGTTGAGTTGGTGCTTCGTATCTTTCTGGACCCTTTTCTTTTCCCTAGCCTTCCCGCTCTCTTACAGCTTCTGATACTTTTTTATTAATATAATATTCGATGTTACGTAAATAGAGGTGCGCTCTTTCTGAGGATTGAGTTTGTTCGATTGGCTTAATCTCCAAGACAGCTTACACTACTTGCAGTGAGGTACTTTGCGCTTTCTTCTTTTAAGTTCTGTATTTCACATGCTGTAAAGATTCTGCTGCTGAATAGGAGTAGTGATCGAGTAATACTGACCTTAGGATTTTACTAAACAGTGAGAATAATGAAATAATTTTAATCTTATGTTAAATTTGTATCTCCCTATTTGTAATGGAAATTTTGTACGCCGATGTCCTTACTGGCTGCAAATGGTATTTTCCACCATGTGCATGGTTTATGTATATTAAAGACAGAGCAATGTGACTAGTATACGGGCAAGGGAGCAAACGTGCGTTTTAATAGAGCTAACGTAAGAATTTTACGCCCGCGTATTTTGTGAACAGCGTGATATGCGAGCCAGACACAGTGGACAACTGCCACCAGAGCGCGCTGCGATCGCATATAGAACGCTGCGAACACTTACCGTTTGCAGAAGTTGCATCGTTTCTCAGAGTTTAGCAGTACGTTGAACTCGGCACGTTCAAGGCTGAGGTTCGAAAGAATCGTCCGTGTGCCGAAGGCTTAACTCATTAACTTGGGCGTGCGCTGTGATAACGACACATCCAGGATGTTTCACAGGCTTCCCCGGACTGTAAGGTTGACTTACTACACTAAGTCATGATAACGAACCCGTTGACAGAAATGTAATTTTTGAGTGTAAAGTAAGTTTGAATATGGGATCAGTTTCTAATCTCCCGCCTCATGGTGCGCACGCAGCGGAGACAATGAGGTCTACCGAGCGAGGTGGCACAGTGGTTACCACATTGAGTGATAAGACCGATGACCTCGCTGGTTGGTCCCCTCTTCCGCCTCAACCAGCCAGCAATGAGCTCTGGCCTGTGTGCTATACAGGAGCTGCGCTATGTGGCGACCCTGCTGTTCGCTGCCCAACGTGTATCTGCGACACATGCTTTTATATACACTGTCCACAAACCCTAGTGCGCCTCGTGAAGTACTACAGTCGACCCTCCTAGTTTCGAACGTACAGTTTCCTATAGCTGTTGTTGTAATCGGACGAAAATGGAATGTGATACAGTGAAGCGACCGAGAAACGTTGTAGATACATCTGTTGTTCAGCTCTACCATTACGTACTGTACCGTGAAGCGGAAGATTTGAGTGTTCCGACATATTTCATATTCAGAAGTAACATTTCTGCACATGGTTTCCTCACCGAACTTAATCTATTAAGTCCCCTGTGCAACACCTAGAAGTCAGTTACGGAAATCATGAAATACCCTGTATATGTTACTGGAGTCAGCAGCTCCAGAGTGCAAATGTTGGGGGTATAAATGCAGATGGTTTTATTGGTGACTCAGGACGGTCTACTGAACAACATTACATCTGCATTTACTTCATTTGCAGACTAATAATTATACCCGTCACGAGGGGTATCTTTTCAGGTTGATTAGTAGCTCCAAGTACACGTGGCAAGTGTTGGCCATTAATGTTTATTTTCACCTGTGCAGCAGGTTAGGTGTCGATGTGTGAATATGTGGATGCAAAACGGCGACAAAAGTCATGGGATAATTCCCAATATCGTGTTGCATCACCTTTCGCCCGGCATACTGAAGCAACTCGACGTGTCATGGACTCAACAAGTCTTTGGAAGTCCCCTCCAGAGTTATTCAGGCATGCTGCCTCTATAGCCGTCCAGAACTACGAAAGTACTGCTGCTGCAGTTCGCTCGAGTTGTCTAGAATGTTCTTCAAATCAATCGCGAATGATTGTGGCCCAGTGACATGGTACACTTTCATCCATAAAAATTCCATCGTTGTTTTGGAATATGAAGTCCATGAATGGCTGCACATGGTCTCCAAGTAGCCGATCATAAACATTTCCAGTCAGTGATCGGTTCAGTTTTACCAGAGGATCCACTCCATTCCATGTAAACACAGCCCACACCATTACGGATTTACCACCAATTTGCATATTCCCTTGTTGACAACTTGGGTCCATGGCTTCGTGGGGACTACGCCAGACTCTAAACCTAGCATAGCTCTTACCAACTGAAATCCGGACTCACCTGACCAGACCACGGTTTTCCAGTTATCTAGGGTGTAATCTATATGGTCACGAGCCCAGGAGAGGCGCTGCAGGCGATGTCGTGCTGCTACCAAAGGCATTATCGTCGGTCGTTTGCTGTCATAGCCCATAATGCCAAACTTTGCCGCATTGTCCTATCGGATACGTTAGTCGTACGTCCCACATTGATTTCTGTCGTTGTTTCGAGCAGTGTTGGTTGTCTGTTAGTTTTGACAACACTATGCGAACGTCGCTGCTCTTGGTCGTTAAGTGAAGGCGTCGGCCGCTGCGTTGTCCATGATGAGAGGTAATGCATAAATGTGGTATTATTGGCACACTCTTGACGCTGTGGATCTCACAAAATTGAATTCCGTAACGATTTCCGAAGTGAAATGACCATACATCTAGCTCCAACTACCATTTCCCTTTCAATGTCGGTTAATTCCCGTCGTCATGCCATAATCACGTTGGAAATGTTTTCACATGAACCACCTGAGTACAAATGACAACTCCGCCAATGCATTCTCCTTTTATACCCTGTGTACGCGATACCACCACCATTTGTACATGTGTGTATCGCTATCCCATGATCTTATCACCTCAGTGTATACTGAACTCTTGTAAAAGTGGAATGTTACACTCAATAACTCGTCAAAGACTCAGTGACCATTTTAAATTCTTAGAACTGAGTGGAAAGCTTTCTTAGAAGAATCATGTTCGAGACCTTGTGAAGAAATTAATTTTTGTTATCGTCACTATACAAATAATCACTAATGTCCCTGACACTGAAACGAGAAGGTTGCCTACTCTACTTGCAGTGGTGGAGCAAAAATAAGGAAACACCATGAGAATTGCCTGCTTAAGCATAAATGCAGATGCTAGAGAAGCCCACAGGTTATACTGTTGTATTTGACCACGAACAGCATCTGTTCAATGTCCTCAATACATTGCCAAGAGTCAGTCACGGTCAGATCAGTGTTCGGTGTAGTTGTGAGTGCGTTATGTTGTAGCTAAGCGAATTCAGAAGTGGAATTTTTATTTTGGTGCACGTACGGTGGGTGCTTCTGTATCCAAGGGAACCGAACTGTTTGGTACTTCGAGAGGCACCGTATCGAAAATTTATACTGCATACAGGGAAAGCTGTATAACTTCGCCCACTAAGTCACAAAGCGGACGAATGTATGTGTTGAGTGAACGTGACAGACGGTCAGTGAAAAGATTTGTGACGAAAAATAAGACGACGACAGCTGCAAAAGTCACTGCAGAAATGAACGTTGCATTCGCAAAAACTGTCAGCAGAAAAAAAAAAAAACGAGTAGGGAGCTCCGTAAGGTGGGAATTGCAAGGAGAGCTGGAATTCCTAAACAACGTATCAGTGATGCAGACGCGCGTGAGAGGAAAACGTGGTGTCGACGCCATAAAATCTGGAACGTATAGCAATGGATGAAAGCCATTTGATCGAATAAATCTTGTTTCACAATGATTCCAACTTCTCTCCGAGTTTACATCCAAGGTCGAAAATATGGCAGGGGTTCGGTGATGGTTTGGGCAGCCATGTGACGGTGTTCCTTGGGTACCATGGTTGCTTTGCAAGGTTGTATTACTGCCAAGGATTATATGGCCATTTTAGGATATCAGCTCCATTCCATGGTACAATGTTTGTTACCCAATGGTGATGTTGTGTTCCAGAACCCATGTCCACACAGCTCGCATTGTCCAGGATTGGTTTTGTGAGAACGAGGACGAATTTTTGAAACTTTCCTGGCCACCACAATCACCCAGATCTCAGTACTATAGAGCGGCTGTAATCTACCATGGACTGAAGGGTGCGTGATCGCTAATAGGATAGCTGCGTTGGTTTTACGAGAACGTGCTGAGAAGTAATAACTCCGAATTTTTTGTGTCAAAACATTTAAAGCTTTTTAAATAAAACAAACATTATTAACATTCTAGATCTCCATTCTTCATGTCTACATATTTGCAGCCTTCTGCCGCAAGAGGGCTCCGAACTGTAGCGTGTAACATGATGGTGTGTAACATAACTATGTAGGAACATGAGCAACAGCTTGCTGTGCTCGAGTTTCGGATTCGAAGACTTCGTCCACACATGGAGCGCACAGAACTATTTGGAAAGTCTTTTGGACCAACAAAGTTATAAAGAATATGTTTAAAAAGAGCTCTTTTGCAAAAGGTGAAACCTCAGCTTTCATAAAAGCATCTTCACGGCGTCTACCAATATAGATGCTCTAAATGTGAAAAAACTTGAAATTCAACGCCCTGGGTTCACTGTCATCGATCATCCTCTATACAGTATTGACTTGGCCCCATTCGATTTCCGTGTGTTTCCAAAACTTAAAGAACACCTTCGAGGACTGCGATTTGGTAGTGATGAAGCGGAGCAAGCAGAGGTGAGGTTGTGGCTTCGTCAACCAAGTCCAACATTCTACAATGACGATATCAACAAATTGGACTCTCGTTGGGAGCAATGTGTTCATCACCAGGGTGAGTATGTTGAGAAATAAATAGACAGACATGAAGAATAAAGATGTTGAACGTTAATAACGTTTGTTTCATTTAAAATGCTTTAAGGGTTTTCATATAAAAATTAAGAGGCATTTCTTTTCAGAGCGCCCTCGTAGATTCAAAGGAACAAGATTTAAAGGGACATGATTTAAAGGAGCGTGATTTAAAGGAACCATAGTAGATTATTAAAGCCAGTTTTGAATAGAGTAGGCGTAATCGCGAAGACACTGGTAAGGTCTTCCAGCCTGAGGATGCTCACTTGTGCTAGTTACATTCAAAGTCTCGCACCAGTCCCTTCTTCCACGAAACCACCGGCAGTCGATCGAGGTCACGCAGAGGAATTCCTGTCGTATCATGCACGTCTGGTAAGTGGACTAGTCATGACGAACTCTATACCGGTCATGTGTGATATCAAATAGTAGGTAAAAGCCTGAATCCAAGGAAGTACATTAACACGGCGGGAAATGCCTCCGTTTCCCTCTGTACCAATAATGTCCCAGCTAACCCTCCCGCTTATCACCCGATGTGACATATTTTTCTTGTTTATTAACAATTTACAAAGCCATTCTTTTCATATATACAATAACTTGCGAAGCTATTTTTTATGACATACGCTAGTGCCCAAAATTAAAGCAACAAACAGCTATTTCCCCGTCCTGTGTTTAATTCACGACATAATCATATAAAATGTCAACACATACTCGTATGACCATGTTCTGCTCCGAAGACGGCATTCCGATTAACGGACAACCACACCAACGACGGCGTCAGGACAACTATCAAACGTGGTAGTGTTTGCCAATTAGACCCACATCCACAATCACTGTGTACACAGTGACATAAATCGGAAGCAAGACAATCGCAAACTGATGTGACCCGATGTCTTAATGTCAATCGTTCTGTTGTTTCTCGGACGTAGTGACAGTTTATAGAGACCGAAACTGTATTTCGAAGACCAGGACAGGACCGACGACGTATGACATCAAAATTAGAGGATCGTTGTTTGGCTGTAAGTGCACGACGGATATCACCTTAGTACCACACGGCAACTGGATCCGGCCTCGCAGCGCCCATTGGATGTGTTGTATCGAGACAAAATGTGTACGGAAGGCTACGGCAGAGTGGCCTTTGTTACCGGAGACCTTCTGTATGCGCAACTCTGACGCGTCTTCACAGAGAGACCGTCTGGAGTGGATTCGTCACACCTGGACGGTCGAACAGTGGGCCAATTTTCGTTTCACACATGAATCCCGATTTGGTCTGGAGAGTGATTCTCGACGGATTCGCATCTGTAGGAAACGTGCAACACGTTTTCGGGTCCCAAACATTTGGGAAAGAGACCGATATCGACTAGGATCCCTAATGCTGTGCACAGGGAATATGCTGATCACTCGAACACCTCTTCATGAAATTGTGCAGGTAAATCGGCTAGGTTTAACTGTTGTCATGAGATCTTGGGACCTCATGTACGGTTGTTGGAATGTGCTCTGGGCCCGCAACTTCGTACTGATGAACCATAATGCTCGACCTTATAGAGCACAGATGGTTGATGTTTCCTTGGAAACGGACGATATTTCACGGTTTGGTCTGCTCGCTTTCCCTATTTGTAGCCTATAGAGAACGTCTGGGATACACTAGGGAGATGAGTTGCATCACGTAAGCATCCACCAGCCATTCTCCAAGACTTCCAAATAGCCCTGCAGGAGGTTTGGGTGTTATTGCCTCAACATGAAATTGATGACATCTTTCACAGCATGCCCCGTTGCTTTGAGGCCTATATTGCTGCCAGAGGTTGTCACACACCATACAGAGCACATTAACCAGTTGTCGGAATGCGTCAGCAAATTCGTTAAGTTGGAAAAAACGAAGAACATTTTTGTCTACCGTTACGCATATTGCATTTGTTTACGTTGTGTATTACTTACTTTGTTTCTACTTCACTAACACCTGTTTACACTGTTTTGAGGCAATATAAACAGAACCTTGCAAAATTTCCATTTGTTCTTTTAATTTTGGACGGCAGTGCATACACATTGGCTTGATTGCAATGTTTTTAAGCTGAAGTCTTATATGCACTACAGCAAAAAACTTTAATACTACGTTTCCCAGCTTAATTGGTTGCTTTCATTTTATACACAAGATTTACGTTATCTATCTGATCATTCTATATACAGTATTTGCATTTTAATCACTGTTCAGCCTATATACATTTTCTTTCTATACATATACGAAATGGGTAAGAATGGCAGCAGGTGAAAAAAAAGACCAACTCATACAAACATAGCTAAATACAATATTTGCAGGCACACAAAGTAAGCACACAATATACGTGGTGCCTCTCCTAAGAGACTACAGGCGCATTTTATCTGATATTTTGACAGACGTTTGCAATTCCGGTTTCTCAACGAGCAGCTGGAGTCAGCCCAAAGACACTCTACTCCCCTTTCTCCATGCGACGCCCAGTGTGGATTGAAAGCATCGGTTTATTTGTCATTGCGAAAAAAAATATTTTAGAAGTGGAATTTCACGAGCCCAGTCGACAGAGGGGTCCCAAATTGGTTTATTGCGATAATCGTTTTATCGATGAGTGTTAAGAGGGACAGTAAAACACGAAGAATAACCTGTACTTCAGTAGCGACAACATCTCTCAGGCCCGCGCTGATTACTACCGCCATGCATAAGCGTTACCCAATCGCTGCTGGAGTGCGCGACTTCTTCGTGTTTTACTGTACCTGTCAATACATATAGATGAAACGAATAGCGCACCAGACTAATTTGGGACCGCTCTATCGAATGGGCATTTAAAATTGCTGTATAAAAATAATTTTGTTTGTAATGAGAAACAAATCAACCCTTTCAGTCGACGCTGGGCGTCGCGTAAGAGACGTAATGAACAGGATTTGATTTGGCTGACCCCACCGAAACTTTGTAAAAGCGAAATTGCAAATATCTGCCGAAACTCCACGAGAAAATGTGCCTGACGACCGCGAGGAGAGACACCCAATATACACACACATATTGTCTCTCAAGACGGAATTTGGTGTCGCACGATGCACAGCCCACTTCTGGGTGGCACCTGCATCTATGCGGTGTGTGGAAATCTTTGACGCGAGGCCCACAAAAATCACGAACTGCGAGTCATTCGCCTCGTCTTTAAGCAGACCAATAACCTTCTTGTTTTTTAGGCGTTACTCCGTAAGGATCATTGGCCGCATATCCAGACCTGTCGAATGTTTCGGTATTGTACTTCCTTATTTCATATGGATCATAGCCTTTCACTCAGTACATGAAACTGTCTGCATCCATATAAAGTAATTTTGGATTGGCGAAATTTGGTTTCGCAAAATCATAGTGAAAGCAGTACTTGTAGGGTTTGGAGAGGTCTAGAACACAGCTACCGATATACAGTATCCAGCCAAATTTATGTCACCACCTGTCTAAAGCTTGAATAGCCACCATTTGCACTGTGAGACGTACAGGAAGAGAGTGAATGAAGTTCTGGAAGGTACCAACAGGGATGTGGAGCTATACCATCTCAAGTGCCACGGCCAGCTGTCCTAAGTTCTCAGTAGAAGATACATGGTGCCAACAACCCATTGGATGTGATCCCACAGATTCTCGATTGGGTTTAAAGCTGGGTAGTTTGATAGCCAGCCGAGTACGGTAACCTCATCTTGGTGATCTTCAGACCATGCAAGTACACTGCAAACAGTGTGACACATTGCATTTCCGACTGTTAGATGCCATAGTGCTGAGGAAGAACAAACGACGTGTAGCAAGTGGACACAGTCCCCAAGGATAGATGCATACTTGCATTCATCCATTGTGCCTTCCAAAATGACGGATCACCCAGAGAATGCCACGACAACGTTCCCAAGACCATAATGCTCCCACGTCCGGCCTGAACTCTTCCGTTGCTGTATGGTGTTTGCTTTCAGAAGTTGACGCTGTACAGGTCAACAGCAGTCTGTCTGTTACAACATAAAGCGTGATTCTTCTGAAAAGCCAACCTGTCGCTACTCAGCAAACGTCCAGTTGCTGTACTGGCGTGTAAATTCCAGCCTTTATCTCCAGTGAATAGCAGTCAGCTTGGGTGCATGAACTATGCGCCTGCTGCAGAGACTCCTACGCAGCAACATTCTCTGAACGGTCACTAAAGAGACACTGCTGGTAGCCCCATCACTCGTCTGGGCGGTCAGTTGCTTAACAGTTACGTGTCCATTTGCCTGTACACATCTCTGCAACCATTGTTTACCCCATGTCATCTATGGCTTGTGGAGCACCATAGCTACCTTGGTATCGGTTTGGGTAGCACCATTTTGCCGTGCATGGTATACTTTAACCATGGTGGCAGCAAACAGTTTACAAATTTTAGAAATGCTGTAACCCTCTGCCCGAAAACCAATGATCCTGCCCTTTTGGACGTCAAATAAGTCACACAGTTTCCACATTACGACAACAGCTATATTGTTTTCCACATCCCCTGACGCGTTTTATATATCCTCCTCTGTTAACGCTGCTATCACCCGTCGGAGAGTGGTTACTGCACATTGGCGTCGAACAAAGGCAGTGGTCACATTAATGTGTCTGGACGGTGTAGATAGGTGGACTGAATCCTTAGCCATCTCCATAGCAACTAGTCCTTGACAGAAGATAGTAGACCGCTTGAAATTTGGCTTCTTGATGTAATCTCTAGCGTCATAGCGCCCATACCAGCGGTAAAATAAATAAACCGTTTTGCGGGACTAGGCGCTTTAGACACAGCGGAAAGTTTCTGCGTACAACACGAAGATCGGTAGGATATTTTAGTTCTATTTTCAGCGCAAACACATCACGGCTATTTTCCTTCAGTGTGACGATTTCCTCTTTAGACAGTCATCAGAACCCTCCAGTCGGTAGACATCGCCGTATGGCGTACCGGTACAGGTTGTCTAGATCTAAGTAATGGTTGTTACTGAAGACGTCAGAAGGCTTGTACTCCTCCTCGCTTATTTGTGGGTTATTGCCTTGACATACCTGTGCACGCACTGACAAAGTCCCATGAGAATCCTGCATTCGAAGAAGAACATCGCATCAGCATCAATGTTCGATGTCGACAAGCATTTTCCTTAACACTATTCCCCATGTACTGATGACACCAGCTCGTTCACAACTGCAGCCACGCTATCTGCATTTGGACCGTCGCAGTCGTCAACATCGGACATTGCCTCTACAACAGCCTACAGCAGTACCGATGCTCGTCTGCTATGGATCACTGAGTAAGTCCTGCAGACGCATTTGACTACTTTATGGTTGCTTGCTCTTTTGGGGAGTGGATCTTAAAAGCCCGTAATGACATCAGGAATGTGGGCTACCAAATTACTGCAACATTTCTCGACACATGCCAAGATGTTTTGAAAAGGATGTCCCCCGAAATTCTAAACGTCTCGTGGTGTCCCACCTTTACGTTTAAGGCAGGTCTGTGCTGTGAACTCACCTACCCACCCAAATGGCAGGAGTGATGGCGTTAAGGAATAGAGCATCGTCCAAGCTTGGTGGGTTAAGGATGTGATATTGTGGGGCGAGTCAATCGCGGAGTGGTTTGAAATTTCTACCAAGAGCGACGTACTGGGCCGTTCTTCCCAAATGTAGGAAAGAGAGTTGGGTAAGGCGCTCAGCCGTGAACTCCACCTCGATGCATACTCGCATGGTTTGACAGACTTAATGGGGGTCCAATTTCAACTTTCTTCCGAAAGATATTGCTGCTAAAAATACATTCTTTGATGACCAGAATCTTGGTGAGACGGATGAATGGTGCTTCACATGTTAACTTCTGGCTAGGGATAGAAATTACTCAGAAAAAGCAATGCTTCTAAGTACTTACAATACATCTAATGTCTGCGGGCATTGCAGTTTCAGAAGCATCTCATTCCCCATCAAACTTCAGGACCTACCAAAATTCGAGAGGCAAAACCCTGACTATTTACTTCACATATACAGCCTGGATCTTGAAAAGAGCAAGCCAGAAGATAAAGATCCTGAGCACACTGTATAGAACAAAGATGTCAAGAATACAGTACTTGGACTCTCTACTTAAAATTAGCTGGTCAGCACCCTAAACACGTAGATTTTATTACTATTCTCCGAGCGGGAGGAGCAACACTACGTCTAGTTCCAAAGCATATCCTGCGTACTTTCTGTCAATTTGAGTAGAAAACAATGCAGAAGGAATTTTTTCTGTAGATATCTCAACTCATTTAGAAAGAGAGAATATCTTAAAAGGCACCTCACCGACTGCTCGAGCCAGGAATCGGCACGTGTGGAAATGGCTACCGAGGATTAAAAGTTATTAAAGTTTAACAATGCCCACCACGAGATGCGATGTTCCTTCGTCATGTCCGTCAGTTTCGGGTGCCTCTTAGTTCATGCAGTCATTTCGCAGGTGGTGCCGTTGCCTTCCCTACCTTTTCAGACTGGCATGTACCTGCGTATCAAACAGGATGCTTGTATGCTGTCACAACAGATTCAAATCATAAGTTGGGGATAATCCTGAGCGATGGCTGCTCTCTGAGTTCAAAGAGCTTGTGTGAGAAATTGATTGAATTTATAAGAACAACATTCTCATCACCGACTCGGTGGATATGATGCCGTATACGAGCAGGCATTTGATTGTCATATTTGTGGGTCACAGTTGAATATAGAAGTGGAAACTCCACGTAGAGACCACCGTAATCTGACGGAGAAGCTCCATAGCGATGCTTACAATGCATGAAACTTGAAGTTCTACCTGCCATGACACATTCTCGTGTTCTTTCACGATCTGAGTTGGTACGATGACCATTATCTTGTTGAGTATCTGGGTGACTTCAGTTTGGAGGGTGATAAAGTCAGTGACATTCCTCATACCGTTGACAAGTACATTTCATTTTCCAAGCGAATCACACCGAAAACATCGTTTCACTTCCAGGATACTCTGTGTTTCATCGATGTCTCTCTTCAGCAACTTGCAGAGACAAAACACCAGGTGGATATGCATATCACCAGAGCTGCGTGTCCTGATAACGTGGAGTTTCAGCTTTCGATGACGAAGAGGATCTTTATCTATGAATACCTAGAATATGACCACGTGGTGAATATTTGGCGAATGTTCAGTATCTCTGGTTTATAGGAATGTGCAAGATTATACATGAACACCAATGCACACTTGCTTGCGAACATTTTCGAGAATTTTCACATTATATGGCTGGTAACATACTTCCTGCATCTTGCCCACTATTTCGCCTCGCCAGGGGTTTCGTGAGATGGAGTATCAAGGAAGATGCATGTTGATATCAAGCTCTTGACCGATGTTATCATGCTGTTCTCTTTAAATGCAAGGTCCACAGCAGACTTTACCAGTGCATGCACAGGTGCACCAAAGAAAAATAACTCGTGAATGAGAGAGGAGGAATACAAACCATCTGAGGATTTAAGTTATATTCTTAATGCCATGCAGCAGTCTATACCGATTGGAGAGTTCTGATGGCTGTCTGAAGAGGAAATGGTCGGACTGAAGGAAATGATCCATGATGAGGCTGCTGATTTTGGTGAGGGACTTGTCCTGGTGGTAGAACTGGAATATCCAACTGATTGCACACTATGTGTGCGTATTTACTGCCTAGAAAAACTGTATACAGCTATGTGTATTTATGCTTTCTTTTTGTTCACCTACCGCTACTACTCCTCGTTTCCCATGTATATAGAATGAAACTGATTAAGTTGTATAGGAGCTGATCAGTGACTAAAATGAAAATACTATACATAAAACGATCAGAAGAAACTATAAATGTTGTATACATAATGAAAATAACAAGTTTAAAATGGGAAACGTAGTATTTAAGTTTTTCAGTGTAATGCTTATAAGCCTCCAGAACGTAAAGCTTCGCAAGTAAGCCTATGTACATGTGTCTAAACTATTGCATAAAAGAAAAAAATTAGCTTTGTAAATAAACCAACCAAAGTAGCTCCACAGATTACGGTATAAAATACAAAGAAAAGCTGCGAAAATAAACAAACAAAAATCCACTGTATATATGTCAATACAAACAAGTAGCTTTGCCTATAAAATCCATAAAAAGTATGTTAATTAACAACAACAAAAAACTGTAAAATTCGTATTACAAAAACATTGTTAATAAACATAAGGTACTTTGTTACGTTGCTGTTGTGGCTTTCAAAAGGGTGGTTTGAGGCAGCTCTCCATGCTACTCTATCCTGTACAAGCCTCTTCATCGCCGAGTGATTACTGTAACCTACATCCTTCTGAATCTGATTAGTGTATTCATCTCCTGGTCTCCCTCTACGATTTTTACCAAATGGTTCAAATGGCTCTGAGCACAATGGGGCTTAACATCAGAGGTCATCACTCCCCTAGAACTTAGAACTACTTAAACCTAGCTAATCTAAGAACATCACACACATCCAAGCCCGAGGCAGGGCTCGAACCTGCGACCGTAGGGGTCGCGTGATTGCAGAGTGAAGCGCCCACAACAGCTCGGTCACACCGGCAGGCAATTTTCTTTTCTTTTCTTTTACCCTCCACGCTTCCATCCAGTACTAAATTGGTGACCCCATGATGCTTCAGAACGTGTTCTACCAACCGATTCCTTCTTTTGGTCAAGTTGTGCCACAAATTTCTCTTCTCCCCTATTCTATTCAGTACCTCATAATTAGTTACGTGGTCTACCCATCTAATCTTCAGCATTCCTCTTTAGCACCACATTTCAACAGCTTCTATTCTTTTCTTGTCTAACTGTTTATCATTCATGTTTCAAATTCACACTTGGCGACACTCCATATAAATACTTTCAGAAAAGACTTCCTGACTACTTGATGTTAACAAATTTCTGTTCTTCAGAAACGCTTTTCTTGCCATCGCCAGTCTACATTTTATATCCTCTCTACATCGACTATCGTCAGCTATTTTACTGCCCAAATGGCAAAACTCCTCGACTACTTTAAGTGCCTCATTTCCTAATCTAATTTCTTCAGCATCATCTGATTTAATTCGACTACATTCCATTATCCTCGTTTTGCTTTTGTTGATGTTGATCTTTCCTTTGTTGTCTCTGTCAGAATTACTATGTCGTCGGCAAACCTCTAGGTCTTTATTTCTTCTCTCTCGATTTTGATTCCTACTCCAAATTTTCCTATTGTTTTCTTTACTGCTTGTTCAATATACAGACTGAATAACATCGAGGATACGTTACAAACATGTGTAACTCCCTTCTCAACCATTACTTCCCTTTCATGCCTCTCGGCTCCTGTAACTGCTTTCTGGGTTCTGTACAAATTGTAAATAGCCTTTGGCTCCCTGTATTTGACCCCTACCACCTTAAGAATTTGAAAGAAAGTATTCCAGTGAACATTGTCAAAAGCTTTCTCTAAGTCTACAAATGCTGTAAAAGTAGGTGTGGATTCCTTAACCTAGTTTCTAAGATAAGTCGTTCGTATATTTCTTCGGAATCCAAACTGATCTTCCCCGAGGAGGTCTTCTATCAGTTTTTCCATTCTTCTGCAAAGAATTCGTGTTAGTATTTCGCAACCGTGACTTATTAAAATGATATTTCGGTAATATTCACACCTGTCAGCACCTGTTTCCTTTGGAATTGTAATTGTTATATATTTGTTATTATTTCCAAACACTGGCACTATAGAACTTTGGTTAACAATAATTTGTTTATAACAAATATTAACCTCTCCCCATGATGCAGAGATACGAGGATACGTTACGCAGTGTCAGCAGTGCGCAAGTAGCAGCATTACTGCATTTACTAGGCAATCTTGTATTTTAATAACCGTTTAAAGTTTGTCGATTTGTTTGCGCTCTCTGTAGATTAGTTGGTTCAAATGGTTCAAATGGCTCTGAGCACTATGGGACTCAACTGCTGAGGTCATTAGTCCCCTAGAACTTAGAACTAGTTAAACCTAACTAACCTAAGGACATCACAAACATCCATGCCCGAGGCAGGATTCGAACCTGCGATCGTAGCGGTCTTGCGGTTCCAGACTGCAGCGCCTTTAACCGCACGGCCACTTCAGCCGGCCTGTAGATTAGTTCAGACGTTCTTTGCAAAACAGTTTTTAGCATGGATAGGGACTGCAACTGCTGTGTTCGGATGCAGGCTGAGTTGGGATCCCTTCGCTCCCAGCTTCAGGCAGTGTTGGCTTCGGTCACACAGCTTGAGGCTGTTGCCAATGGGCATCACTGTGGGGGTCCGGATGGGGGTTTGTCGGGGACGGCCAGCTCGTCCCACGCATCCCCCGATCGGACTACGACTCTGGTTGCCCGGGATACTACCCGCATTGAGGCTGATCCCTCACCTGTGGTAGAGTGGGAGGTCGTCTCAGGGTGTGGCAGGGGGCGAAAGACATTCCGGAGGGCTGAACGGAAGGCCTCTCCAGTTTTTCTGACGAACCGGTTTCAGGCTCTGTCTCAGGCTGATACTGATCTTCGGCCTGACATGGCTGCTTGTCCTGTTCCAGAGGTTGCCCCTCAGTCTGCAAGATCCGGGCGGTCGCAGAGGGTGGGCTTACTGGTAGTTGGGAGCTCCAACGTCAGGCGCGTAATGGGGCCCCTTAGGGAAATGGCAGCAAGAGAGGGGAAGAAAACCAATGTGCACTCCGTGTGCATACCGGGGGGAGTCATTCCAGATGTGGAAAGGGTCCTTCCGGGTGCCATGAAGGGTACAGGGTGCACCCATCTGCAGGTGGTCGCTCATGTCGGCACCAATGATGTGTGTCGCTATGGATCGGAGGAAATTCTCTCTGGCTTCCGGCGGCTATCTGATTTGGTGAAGACTGCCAGTCTCGCCAGCGGGATGAAAGCAGAGCTCACCATCTGCAGCATCGTCGACAGGACTGACTGCGGACCTTTGGTACAGAGTCGAGTGGAGGGTCTGAATCAGAGGCTGAGACGGTTCTGCGACCGTGTGGGCTGCAGATTCCTCGACATGCGCCATAGGGTGGTGGGGTTTCGGGTTGCGCTGGATAGGTCAGGAGTCCACTACACGCAACAAGCGGCTACACGGGTAGCAGGGGTTGTGTGGCGTGGGCTGGGCGGTTTTTTAGGTTAGATGGCCTTGGGCAAGTACAGAAAGGGCAACAGCCTCAACGGGTGCGGGGCAAAGTCAGGACATGCGGGGACCAAGCAGCAATCGGTATTGTAATTGTCAACTGTCGAAGCTGCGTTGGTAAAGTACCGGAACTTCAAGCGCTGATAGAAAGCACCGAAGCTGAAATCGTTATAGGTACAGAAAGCTGGCTTAAGCCAGAGATAAATTCTGCCGAAATTTTTACAAAGGTACAGACGGTGTTTAGAAAGGATAGATTGCATGCAACCGGTGGTGGAGTGTTCGTCGCTGTTAGTAGTAGTTTATCCTGTAGTGAAGTAGAAGTGGATAGTTCCTGTGAATTATTATGGGTGGAGGTTACAATCAACAACCGAGCTAGGTTAATAATTGGCTCCTTTTACCGACCTCCCGACTCAGCAGCATTACTGGCAGAACAATTGAGAGAAAATTTGGAATACATTTCACATAAATTTTCTCAGCATGTTATAGTCTTAGGTGGAGATTTCAATTTACCAGATATAGACTGGGACACTCAGATGTTTAGGACGGGTGGTAGGGACAGAGCATCGAGTGACATTATACTGAGTGCACCATCTGAAAATTACCTCGAGCAATTAAACAGAGAACCGACTCGTGGAGATAACATCTTGGACCTACTGATAACAAACAGACCCGAACTTTTCGACTCTGTATGTACAGAACAGGGAATCAGTGATCATAAGGCCGTTGCAGCATCCCTGAATATGGAAGTTAATAGGAATATAAAAAAAGGGAGGAAGGTTTATATGTTTAGCAAGAGTAATAGAAGGCAGATTTCAGACTACCTAACAGATCAAAACGAAAATTTCTGTTCCGACACTGACAATGTTTAGTGTTTATGGAAAAAGTTCAAGGCAATCGTAAAATGCGTTTTAGACAGGTACGTGCCGAGTAAAACTGTGAGGGACGGGAAAAACCCACCGTGGTACAACAACAAAGTTAGGAAACTACTGCGAAAGCAAAGAGAGCTTCACTCCAAGTTTAAACGCAGCCAAAACCTCTCATACAAACAGAAGCTAAACGATGTCAAAGTTAGCGTAAGGAGGGCTATGCATGAAGCGTTCAGTGAATTCGAAAGTAAAATTCTATGTACCGACTTGACAGAAAATCCTAGGAAGTTCTGGTCTTACGTTAAATCAGTAAGTGGCTCGAAACAGCATATCCAGACACTCCGGGATGATGATGGCATTAAAACAGAGGATGACACGCGTAAAGCTGAAATACTAAACACCTTTTTCCAAAGCTGTTTCACAGAGGAAGACCGCACTGCAGTTCCTTCTCTAAATCCTCGCACAAACGAAAAAATGGCTGACATCGAAATAAGTGTCCAAGGAATAGAAAAGCAACTGGAATCACTCAATAGAGGAAAGTCCACTGGACCTGACGGGATACCAATTCGATTCTACACAGAGTACGCGAAAGAACTTGCCCCCCTTCTAACAGCCGTGTACCGCAAGTCTCTAGAGGAACGGAGGGTTCCAAATGATTGGAAAAGAGCACAGGTAGTCCCAGTCTTCAAGAAGGGTCGTCGAACAGATGCACAAAACTATAGACCTATATCTCTTACGCCGATCTGTTGTAGAATTTTAGAACATGTTTTTTGCTCGAGTATCATGTCGTTTTTGGAAACCCAGAATCTACTATGTAGGAATCAACATGGATTCCGGAAAGAGCGATCGTGTGAGACCCAACTCGCTTTATTTGTTCATGAGACCCAGAAAATATTAGATACAGGCTCCCAGGTAGATGCTATTTTTCTTGACTTCCGGAAGGCGTTCGATACAGTTCCGCACTGTCGCCTGATAAACAAAGTAAGAGCCTACAGAATATCAGACCAGCTGTGTGGCTGGATTGAAAAGTTTTTAGCAAACAGAACACAGCATGTTGTTATCAATGGAGAGACGTCTACAGACGTTAAAGTAACCTCTGGCGTGCCACAGGGGAGTGTTATGGGACCATTGCTTTTCACAATGTATATAAATGACCTAGTAGATAGTGTCGGAAGTTCCATGCGGCTTTTCGCGGATGATGCTGTAGTATACAGAGAAGTTGCAGCATTAGAAAACTGTAGCGAAATGCAGGAAGATCTGCAGCGGATAGGCACTTGGTGCAGGGAGTGGCAACTGTCCTATAACATAGACAAATGTAATGTATTACGAATACATAGAAAGAAGGATCCTTTATTGTATGATTATATGATAGCGGAACAAACACTGGTAGCAGTTACTTCGGTAAAATATCTGGGAGTATGCGTGCGGAACGATTTGAAATGGAATGATCATATAAAATTAATTGTTGGTAAGGCGGGTACCAGGTTGAGATTCATTGGGAGAGTGCTTAGAAAATGTAGTCCATCAACAAAGGAGGTTGCTTACAAAACACTCGTTCGACCTATACTTGAGTATTGCTCATCAGTGTGCGATCCGTACCAGATCGGGTTGACGGAGGAGATAGAGAAGATCCAAAGAAGAGCGGCGCGTTTCGTCACAGGGTTATTTGGTAACCGTGATAGCGTTACGGAGATGTTTAATAAACTCAAGTGGCAGACTTTGCAAGAGAGGTGCTCTGCTTCGCGGTGTAGATTGCTCGCCAGGTTTCGAGAGGGTGCGTTTCTGGATGAGGTATCGAATATATTGCTTCCCCCTACTTATACCTCCAGAGGACATCACGAATGTAAAATTAGAGAGATTAGAGCGCGCACGGAGGCTTTCAGACAGTCGTTCTTCCCGCGAACCATACGCGACTGGAACAGGAAAGGGAGGTAATGACAGTGGCACGTAAAGTGCCCTCCGCCACACACCGTTGGGTGGCTTGCGGAGTATAAATGTAGATGTAGATGTAGATGTAGATGTAGATCTTGAATGAAGAGGCCTACACAAATTAACTAGCTACATAGAATGTTAAGGGGCGTGGGTAGCTCAAATCTTATTGATCCAGGAGGATAGCGGAGGGGTTAATGTACTACAATTGGTCCAGGGGTTTCCCATCAATTTTATGTGACTCATGACCAGTATCGAGATATTTCATGACTTAGTCCACGTGCCAGAGGTTCTGGGACAGGGGTTCCCCAGTGTGGCCTTGATCAACCACTGATGATTCGGAGCGGAGAGGGGAGTCGTGAGTGACCATGAATATAAATACCACAAGTGTGTAACCTAACACCGGAAGTCTTTATCAATGACCTTGGTATTACACCCACTCTACCTTCAATCGGCGTTGAGAACGTAATATTGTATTTTATCTTTAAATCACGTATCTTTTAATCATGTCCCTCTCAATCTCATTCCTTCAAATCATGTACCTTTAAACTGCGTCCCTTTGAATCTAGAATGTACCCTGCTATTCTACTATCGCTGTCCACCTCCATCATCGTTACCTGAAGTTGCCACTGTTTTGCGGGAAGAATGGTATAAGATTCACTTCAAAACCGTCCATTCGTCCATTCCGACACGACTGGAATACCGACTGTTTTCGTACATCGTACCAGGCATGGCAGTATCTCGTATTTTTGGTGTTTCCTTTTCTTGTCTACTTCCTGTACATTCGCAGCTATATTCATTAAATCACTATAGTGTTTCATTACATGCCGGTATCTATATTCTTAAAATCACCGTTACGTATTTCATTATTCGTTCACATCTATATACACAAAATCACCTTCATGAGTGTTTTCAGATAGTACTCTTTTCCACCACAGTTGGATTCACGGATGGACTACACGAAAGCTGTAATTAGTACAGCCCTTTTTTAAGTTTTCGACGAAATGAAGCTTACCACTAACATTGCTCAGTACTGAACCCATATGATTATTCGGTTTCAATATATCTTGTTTACGCGGCACCGCCATCAACTGGTGTTCAAATAACTCGTTATTTACAACGAGTTTCAAATTTATGATGATCTTCAGGGACCATAAAATAGTTTGCAGCAGCCTACGTGGCATCGTTTTTACTGCGGCCTCAAATAAAATAAAATCCATCCTTCGTTAACACGTAATAAATCACATGCAGTCGATCAGGTTCCAACTTTTCGAGTGACGGCGCGATACATACTGACAATAATCGTTAAAATACTTTTTAAAAATAACTTACTTTCCAGCACAATCATGTATAATTTCAACAACAAATTATCGGTTTCGGCCATCATCAGCATAGATCATCACAAAAGCATGTAATAATTCATTTCAAAACACTGAGAAACTCACATTGTCAAAGTCAGTCGATGGTAGGGGCCGGCCGGACTGGCCGTGCGGTTCTACGCGCTACAGTCTGGAGCCAAGCGACCGCTCCGGTCGCAGGTTCGAATCCTGCCTCGGGCATGGATGTGTGTGATGTCTTTAGGTTAGTTAGGTTTAATTAGTTCTAAGTTCTAGGCGACTGATGACCTCAGAAGTTAAGCCGCATAGTGCTCAGAGCCATTTGAATCATTTGATAATAGGGTATTCTCATTGTCTGATGGTGACCCACTTCTTCCTTCTCAAGATCTTAAGACGTCTGCTGATGGTAGAAAACGGTAATTTCTTGAAGGATTTATATATGGTTGTATAAAAAAATTAACTATGTGTAAAAATTGTGTACAGTGCCTGTAAGAGAAAATGGAAAATGAGTAACCTGAATTGACAGTTTAGGAATATTGTTAACGCAAGGTTACTTTTTACTTTCACTGACGTTAAAGTAATTAGAGCTGGGGTGTAAGCTGTGGTAAATAATTTTACGATACCTGTAGACGATCAGGAGATGGAAACCGTTACTAACAGAAGAATGATTTCAACGACAACTCTTCACGGTGAAATAGGACTTCCATTACATTTTATATTCGCACAAACAATAACTCGTAGATATTTGTGTATTACATGTCTGACTACAGTTATGACTTAATAATCGTGTAGTAAAGGTTCTCTTATACGTTTATCCTTCGTCAAAAACGCAATATAACTTAACAGCCAGCTTTCTGTCACCAGGTAGACTACAGTATGCGTCAGCATTAGAACATGTTTGTAACTTGAATAGAATTGCTAAAGTAAATAATTTAATAAGGCGCGCAGAATACTTTCTAAGCGCGCTCAGTATAAAAATAACTTAAATCCCTCGAGTGCAACGTATTTAGCGCGTTTTACCTTTCAATATTACTATCAAATGCCAAATTTTCAGAGACTTCGCTTCACAGGTTCCGTATGGCTCCACAATGAAACACTTCACACCACACATTGTGGCGTCTTGTTTGTTCCCCCCCAAAAAATATCATTATGATTCTTTTAGGAAGTATCGCAGTTTCCTTTGTTAGTAAAACCATTTCCTAACTACACCGTCGTCATACCAGGTTCATGTGTCGCTTGATTGTGCTGTAGGGAGAATGCTGTGTGTTTACTTGCCATGAAATGTGTTGTTTTTGGACATCGGAGAGTCCTCTCGTTTGGAAGACGACTCTTTGGTCAACTTTTCAATTGTGGAGTTGCCGCTCATTCCTACGTGCAGATTACTCGCTGGACGTGCATGTGTAACGCTGGTCTTGACAAAAAACTGGAATAACAAAAATTTTTAAAAATTCTAAAAACCTTTTTCTTCTTCAGTCAATGATATTAGTGAAAGAAGTTTGATATCTGCGCAGATCAGAAGTACCAACAGTCATAATGTGTGGAAAAGTACTTACTTAACTGACGATCAGCAGCCTTGCAGATCATGCTCCTACCTTACAACCTGTGCAGCTTCCATCCGCTTTCCTGTGGACCCTAGTTGTTGCAGGTCTTCCTGTAGTTCATCCACCCATCCTGTTCGTAGTCTTCCCCACAGACACTTGTCCTTTGACCTTCCTCCCAATGCTACTTTTGGAAAAGTATCATTTGTCATCCTCGCAAAATGCCCAGCCCGTTGTAGTCGCTTAGCCTTCGCATTTTATACGATATCAGACTCGTTGAGCGTATATTTCTTCATTTTTCGGTCTCCTCCACCCAGATTCTTCCTTTAGTTGCCCAGAAATCTTTCTCATGATCCTCCTCTAAAACACCATTATTTTTTGTCTATCGCTGTTGGTTGTACTCAGCGTTTCTGTGGCATATAGCAGCATTGGGGTAATTCTAAATTATATACCTTCATTTCAACTTTTTTGAGATTACCTTTGACTTCATGATTAGTTTTAGACTGCTGTATCATCTGGATTCATTGGTTTACCTCTAACTGCACATTATTCCTCCGGTTGAAGTAGGATCCCAAGTATTTAAAGTACTCAGCTATCTTCAACTTCGCCTATTCCAGCCGTGAATTTACGGACTCTTTAGGGTTCATCTTTCTACTTAGTTCCATCACTTCTTTCCTTTCTGGGTTTATTCTGAAGTCCACCTTCTCTGCATTACTGCTCAGGTCCTTCACTGTTTTTATAATTTCTTCTCTTGACTCTGATATAACCATTATATCATTTGCATATACTAGCATCTGAAGATTTCCATTCAGATTGATGCCCTTTCCTACCCTTTTCATCTCAAGTATAACTTTTGCAAGGGAAAAGTGAAACAATATGGGAGAAAATGCATCAGCTTTTCGGTACCCAGTTCCTACTTCTACTTCCTTTGACATTCCTGCTTGATATATTACTTTGGATTTCGTCTCTGCTGTACACGCTTTTATCAGATTGACTAATTTCTCAGATACTTCAAACTCTCTGAGAATGTCGTATAGGCTCACTCTATGGATGCCTTCATATGCCTCTGAAAAGTAAGCGAAACAGTCGAATACCGGTCTGATAGATTCCGAATACTTTTCCAATACCCGTCTCATAGTAAATATATGGTAAATTTTACTGACCTGAAACCTGCTTCGTAATACGCTACTATTTACTTTGTGTATGTCTTAAGTTTTTCCATTGTTATCAAGGATAAGATCTTGTAGCTCGTTTTCAGCAATGAAATACCTCTTAGTTATTACACTCATTGTTGATTTTCTTCTGATGGATTAATACAATGACAGCTATCTTCCACGCCATTTTGATTAGTCTGATCTACACTTTAATGACGTATCCGTTCCCTCCTTTATCATCACTGATGTTATTTCATCTTCTTTTGGCACCTTGTCTTCTTCAGACTTTTTATTGCCTTTCTTATACCCTCTTCCGAAACACCAGCTATTTTTTAGTTCTTTCTTTGTTCTGTTTGCTGAAACATTTCTTCTCGGTCTTCGGCATGCAGTGGACTAGTAAGATATTCTGTCCATATTTCTGGGGTCACTCCATCGTCATCTATCATCTTCGTATCTTTATTATTAATGATTAGAGACTCGCCTCATCTTGCATTTCTCATTGTTCGATATTTTGGAACACTAAATGTTTCTTTGACGTGTCTTCTCAATGTCTTTTTAGCACGGAGGTCATATATTTTCTCTTTTCTGCCATAAGAAACTTCTTGCCTCTAGTTTTACTTTCATGTATTCCTTATGTCTGTATTTATTGATTCTATTGTTTCTCCATCTTTCTCCTGTTTTTCTTCTTGCTTTTACTGCATCCTTGCATGTTTGATTAAACCAATTTCTTTCCTTCTTTTTATTTTCACCTACCACCTCCTTTGCTGCATCTGTCACCCCTTCCTTTATTCTGGTCCACATTATATCAACATCCACTTATTCACCATTCTGTTCCTTTGGTATAAGTGTCGCAAACTAATTACTCATAGCCATGTGGTATTTTAAAACTATCTCAATCGCACATAGTTTACCTACATGAAATGTTGTGTTACTATTGGGTGTCGTGTGATGTCCTTAGGTTAGTTAGGTTTAAGTAGTTCTAAGTTCTAGGGGACTGATGACCGTAGATCTTAAGTCCCATAGTGCTCAGAGCCATTTGAACCATTTGTTGTGTTACTACTGCTCATTTTTTCCCTCCTGTACTGCATTTGTAATTCAACCTTCCCAGCCAGTAGAAAGTGATATGTGTCACCATCTACTCCTCTGTATGACGTTACCCCTTCTAGCTCTTCTTATGCACCATGTCTGCCACCAAGGGATCAGTTTGATTTATAGTCTTGTCATTTGGTGGTTTCCGTTTATGAAGATTCCTATGGGGGAAGATTGTTCAGTTGGAACAATCGTGAAGTTGATCAGCCTTACTCCATTATCATTCTGTTCCTCATATAATCTCCATTTTCCAATGTAAATTCTGTACATACCCTCCTGCTGCACTTAACCATTAAAATTTCCATGTATAATTTTTATATTTCTGTTACTCACTCCGTCTACTGCGTTTTCCAGTTCCCCATAAAATTTGTGTTTTTCCTGTTTTTCACTCAGTTCTGTTGTGGAACGTGCATTTACAAATCTTACGTCCCAATATCTGTGGTCAATAGAGAAGTATAACAATCATTTACTAACTCTTCATTTGTGTTACCAGCCGGTCAGCTGCTACAAAGGGTTTTCCATACTCGAGTTTGTCACTTTCCTCATATGTTCCACAGAATAGTATCGACTTACTCTCTTTATAAGTACGCCTTCACCATTCCACTTCACTTCTCGTAACGCAGTCACATCAAGTTTGTACCTCTCTGTTTTTGGTGTTACTCAAATGGTTCAAATGGCTCTGAGCACTATGGGACTTAACATCTGAGGTCATCATTCCACTAGAACTTAGAATTACTTAAACCTAGCTAACCTAAAGACATCACACACATCCATGCACGAGGCAGGATTCGAACCTGCGACCGTAGCGGTCGCACGGTTCCAGACTGAAGCACCTAGAACCGCTCGGTCACACCGGCCGGCGTGATGTTACTCTCCTAGTAGCTCCTGGCCTATATAAACTTTTAATATTCCATGTCCCATCTCCTATACCAGTTTATTTAGCCAGCCTTGCATTATGGGGTAACAACTTGTTCCACCTGTGTCGTTACTGGAGGCCTTAGAGTTCTTCCACTATCTTGCGAACACGGGAACAGAAACAGTGACCTATCTGCTGAGAGTTAGAAGGTTCGAGATTTTTCACTGATGTTCCCTCTCTAGTTTCAGAAATGTAGAAAAATTTATCAAAATTGAAACGATGTTTTGGCGCAAATATTCCGTATAACTCGTGAAAGGTGATATTAACTTATCAACTAATGCGGTGCACAGACTACGTAGTTGCAGTAATTACTTGTCATTAATTATTAAAAAATTTGCTGATGTCCATGTAATTAACTCGTGGCCGTTAACATTGTGAATATACTTGCTGTAATTACACACACGCACTGTTTGAAACAAATTATTCAATGTTGTTCATATATTAAAATTAAAGCCCTGGGGCTGGACACTGAAAATCTGATAGCTAATTCATATTTTGTTTTATCCCTTATAAATGGGGTGTAAAATTGCCTTGCTGTGGAGTTGGTTACATATTATGATTAACAAGAACTGACCAATATTATTTTTGTTTCCAAACGTTCCGAAATTATAAAATTATAAAATAACTTTTACTACTACCAGTCGTCAAAATAAAAATTGATTTTACAGGCACATTCTTAGAATGAACCCAAACAGACTCACTAAAAATTTTTTTTTTTAGTTCTGCAAGAAAGAAACAATCAAATGGGTTTAAAAAGACGGAGAAGAACTTAGGAGAGCTCCAAATCACAGAACGTATGCTCACAGAAAAAGTTTCTAAAAGCAGCCTGACAGGAAAGAGAAGTTCCACGTCCAAATGAAAACCAGACGAACGACCCAAATCTCTGAAGAAGAAAGGGAAGCAAGATCAGAAAGAATAAAACAATACTGGGCTAATATAAAGGCTGATTATATTAAAAACTTATTCATTTGTCAAACCCCAAAGCCGGGTGAAACGAAAAAAGAAGAAGAAGAAGAAAAGTGTGCTTTATCTCTCAAAGCAGTTGGCACGTATTGTCAAAAGAGCTTTTTTTTTTTCGAAATATGACAGTAAAGTTGTACTTCATAGTTAGCGACTTTTTTTAAAAATCGAAATAGTTGTTTGTAAAAGTATGGTTTGATCAGGAAGGTGAAAGAGCTGTACACTGCCATAAAATAGCTCTGTACATGTTGCTAGATATGGAGGGGGCTTTTAGCAATACGACCCCCGCATTCGTGGCTAGAGTTGCGGAAGATTATGGCACGGAGACCACCATATACAGGTGGATTAAGACCATGCTAAGTAAAAGAAGGATAGAAGCCACTATGATAGATGACCAAATGGCGATCAACACCACCATTCCACTACTGTGGAACCTAGTGATGAATGAACTCATCGAAGTATTAAATACTAGAGGTTACTTTTGCTAGGATACGCAGACCAATTAGTCATAGCAATCAGTACTTGACAAATTTGTAGTACTATTAGAACAACTGCACAATGTGCGCCAGACATCGTGGAAAACTGGTGTAGAAAACAGGATCTAAGGATCAGTCCCAAGAAAAGCGTTGTTGTTCCATTTACGAGGAAGCAAATCCAGCACATGTACTGGAACCGCAAGCTCCTCTATGGAACACTGCCAGTAAATGGGGTACTGAAGTATGTAGGGGTAACTCTGGATGCGAAACTGTCATGGATCCGTCATATACAGAATATGTGTTCCAAGGCAAAAAGTACTCTTATGGGCACTAGATGGGCCTGTAGCAAAAATAAAAGCAAACACCGTCCGGAACACGCCTTGAACGCCCAACGATATCGACCAGCCGCCGTGTCATCCTCAGTTCTTAGGCGTCACTGGATGCGGACACGGAGGGGCATGTGTCTGGACGATGCTCTCCCGGCCGCTGTTAGCTTTCGGGAACGGTCTCGCTTCTTCTCAATCGAGTAGCTCCTCAATTGACTTCACAAGGTCTGAGTGTACCCTGCTTTCCAACAGCACCGTGCATACGCGGACGGTGAACCATCCAAATTTTAGCCAAGCCCGACAGCACTTAACTTCGAAGATCTGATGGGAACCGGTGTTACCACTGCGGCAAGGCCCTGTAGTAAAAACTGGAGGCTAAATTCTAGTAGTATGTACTGGATATACACCGCTGTAATAAGATCTATGCAGTTTATGGGGCTAACGTAAGATGGGATAAAATAGAACAGAGAGTGGTTGCTAAGGAGCTTGGAAAAGTGTAGAGATTGGTCTGCTTAGCCATAACAGGAGAATTCAGACAGTATCAGAGTACTTCTCCAACTTCATGAACACAAACCGTCACAGTCCCCCATTCCACACACTATGATGGATATTTTGAGGAGGAGTACCGAAGTTCGGTTGTTGCGACACCTAAGACTACAACTGCCCAATTTGATGTGGTCAGTAGCTTATCTGTTGTGCTTAAAACTACCCTTTTAGCGGATCTGCATCAGCAAAGAAATAAATTTGGAGTTTAGGCCCTTTCTGTATTGATGTCGTTATAAGGTGGCAGAGTCTCGACTTGGATAACGAAAGAAAATATATATTCTAGTGAAGGAGCCATCCTGTCGTGCAGGACAGAGGGAAGTTGGAACCGTGTTTCTCCACGATACTAGTGACAATATGCGCTGTACTGGCGAACTGTTTCAGCGAAACTCTCCGACAGATGATCACTGTCCACTTAAGTGAGTTCATGAAATGTAGAACAAAATCCACGAGATGGAGAGTATATGATCGCTTGATCATAATATCCCCTAAAAAGAACATTTGACTCTGTTAAATGCCTTTTGTAGTCTATGAATGCAAGACGTGCCTCAGGGTTATATTCTCATCATCTTTCATCGGGATTTTAGAGGAAAACACGTCACCTATGTAAGACAGATCCTTGGTTATCATAACCTGTTCTTCAAGCAACAAAGTATCCGATACAGAACATAATGTTTCATTAATTAATTTTCCATACACACACATCAAAAAAAGTTTTTTGTCACCTCGGTTCCGAGAGTTCCCGAACATGTACAGGAAATTGGAATAGAGATCAACATAAACATCATTTCCGCCCTCTTTATTGCTCACGAAAAAAACACATTGCATGTTGTACCACCACACAGCGAGAACTTCAAAGATGGTGACCCAGATAGCTGTACACACCATTACCTCTAATACCCAGTAGCACAACCTCTTGCATTGATGCATGCCTGTATTGGTCGTGGCATGATACGCACAAGTTCATCAAGGCACTGTTGATCCAAATTGTCACACTCCTCAACGGCTATTCGGTGTAGATCCCTCAGAGTGATTGGTGGGTCACGTCGTCCATAATCTATCCCAGGCATGTTCGATAGATTTCATGTCTGGAGAACTTGCTGGCCACTCTAGTCGAGCGACGTCGTTAGGCGGAAGGAAGTCATTCACAAGCCGTGCACGATGCATGTGCGAATTGTCGTCCATGAAGACGAATACTTCGTCAATATGCTGCCGATATGGTAGCACTATCGGTCGAAGTACGGCATTCACGTATCGTAGAGCCGTTAGGGCACCTCCCATGACCACCAGCGCTGTACGTTGGCCCCACATAATGCCACAACAAAACACCAGGGAACCTCCATCTTGCTGCACTCGCTGGACACTGTGTCTAAGGCGTTCAGCCTGACAGGGTTGCCTCCAAACACATCTCCGACGATTGTCTGGTTGAGAGCATATGCGACACTCATCGGTGAAGAGAACATGATGCCATAATCCGTGGGTAGCGGTCACCCACTGCAGTAGTAGCGCTTGGGCGGCGTGAGCGAGGCATGTCAACGACAGTTCCTGTCTCTGTACTTCCTCCATGTCCGAACAACATCGCTGTGGTTCAATCCGTGACGCCTGGACACTTCTCTCGTTGAGAGCCCTTCCTTGCACAAAGTAATAATGCGGACACGATCGAACAGCGGTAATGACCGTCTAGGCATGAATGAACTACAGACAACACGAGCCCTGTACCTCCTTCCTGGTTAAATGACTGGAAGTGATCGGCTGTCGGATCCCCTGCGTCTAATAGACGCTGCTCATGCATGGTTGTTTACATCTTTGGGCGGCTTTAGTGATATCTCTGAACAGTCAAAGGGATTGTGTCTGTGATACAATATACACAGTCGACGTCTATCTTCATGAGTTCTGGGAACCAGGGTGATGCAAAACTTCTTTTGATGTGTGTAATTGATATGTGATGTTTAATAAACAAGTTCCTCTGTTGTTCGTTGACGTATTTCTATGACCTTTTCTCAGTAACACAGATATCACCGAAGTTTTTATCCAGCCATTAGGAGATTTTGCAAACTTTTCAGTATATGTGAAATACGTGCCTCAGTTTCAGTCTAATGGACTTACTGTCACATTTCAGTAGTTCGTAAGTCGTTTGTAAGCTGGGTTCAAAGGCGACAGAGATGTATATCTATGTAGAGTGCCTGCGAAAGCAATATCTCAAGTGTACATAAAGGGGCTTTTCTTCCTGGAGTACTTGAATGTGGATTTTCAGGGTCACCTAACCGTTGCCATACTGTTATTTGTCAGTGACCAGTGTTACCGATACAGAGTGGCATTAGGGCAGTATTTTAAGCATACTTCTGTATTTCAATGCTGTGTATATATCGTAAAATTTTTTTACTCTGTATTACATATTTTGGGTACTGACATAATAACGTTAAAATTTATTTATTTTATTTTATTTTCTTTTTCTTTTTTAGGATTGGTTGCGTAGCTCAAAACAATACAAAAATGTCTAGTAATCATGGGCTCTAAAGTACATACCTGAAGAAGTATTAGCATTTGTTCATCTTGTCTGCTTTGAACACATTCCTTCTACTGCAAGCTCAGTGGCGGAGTAAGTGGGGGTGGCGCGCAGAGGTGCATGTTTCGTCCGACGACTCTCGTCCTGGAGGGCCTCCAAATCTCGAGGGCCTTGAGATTTGGAGGGGGGCCACGACGACGGGAAGGGGTCAAGCAGTGCTGCTGCACGAGGGCAGTGCCCATGAAGCCGCCGTCGGACACCAGTAGAGGGTTCAGGGTGGCCGGAATCTGCATTTAGACGTCGCTGTCACTCAACAGCAGATCAACTGGAGATTTCCTGTGGCGCCAGGCCCCTGAGGTGGGGCGGCGCTTGCAGGAGGGTTCTCCACTGGCGGCTGCTTTGGTTGGTGATTCAGGGCCCCAATGACAGCACATCTGTTTCTGATGTTGGAAGAGGGGCAGCCCACTGGCGTCCACCGTAGACATCTGCTGAACACGTGTCGCAGGCACCGATACCAGAGCGAACACTGGCAGCCAACTGAAAGTGCGCGTGTGGGCAGGGTCAACTGGAGTGCAACGCCAAGGATGCAAACATGCCTCAGCTTACGCTGCAGGGCAGGCACATGAAGCAGCTTCCAATCCGCCAAGCACTTCTTTAACTGATTCTTACATGTGTGCACCACACATCCCACCTCCCCATTCAACTGCAGGTGAGTCAGAGCAGGTACAGAAAGTCTGAAACAGTGCCGAAGAGAACTGTGGGTCATTATTATTAGACACTATCGTCCAGAGTAGCCCTTTGATTTTGCTGCTAGATGGAATGTACAAGAAAGCCTTCAATTTATAATGGAATGAGACTTCAGTGCGCATTACCCTGTACATCACTTTTAATCCAGTACCTCTTAACCATTTATGCCTCAGTCACATCATGTGAGAAAAGTTTTTATAAATTGAAACTAATAAAAGAATTTCTTCGCTCTACGATGAATTAAGAACAACCAGCCAATATATGCCTTTTATTAGCGGAAAGAAAAATTTCAAGTGAAAGAGATTTCAACGACGTTATTGAGAATGTGAGTAAAATAAAGGCACCAAAACATATAGTGTAATGATATCAATAACAAATACTATTTGTTACTAAGGTTCACGAGATTAACTGATATTATAATTGTACAAGTTTTGTTCCCGGGCATATGAAATTAAAGACAAATTTCTGATTCTGTTTTTTCTTATTTCTTTGCATTTTACCTGATGGTTTCTATGCCAAATGCTGACTGGTATTCTAAGTGTCTCACCTATGTCTTTAAGTACGTATATTATAATTACTAGAGCGTGGAGTACACACATTGTATATACTTGACCTTTTCTTAGCCATTACATCTAAATACTTATTTTTAAAAAATACAAATAAGTCAATTTCTAAGCAGATCGGGCGTACCATTTACTTTCGACGCCCCGAGCCTCTGACGGGCTTTGACCGCCTCTGTGCATGGTATTTGCTTGTACGAATGACCCACACTATGTATTCAACTAATGACGAAACATTCATCTATAGTTGTCCCTCGTTACAGCACCCTGTAAATGTCTGTTAGAGTTGTTACTGTAAACCACATGCACAGGTCTGGATAAGTGGAGTGCATACATCAGTATTAATGGAACCGGCTTGTGTTCTGTTAAGTTTGGGAAATGCTTCTACATTGTAGATTCATGTTTGCCCTTACCAGCATAATGAAAGCCTGTTATTACTGGTCGTGGGAACACTTGAAATTTTTTACGTTAGCAAACCATATTAATGATGTACGAACACAACAGGAATGCGTCATCAATGCCTCTCGGCTCATCCGTGACCAACCTGGAGTTTTTGAGAAAGTACGTGATTCCGTAAGACGTCGGACAGAAGCATACCTTACTATAAATGGACGCCATATTGAGCACCTTTAGCGATGGATCGTATGTGATACACACAAGATGAGATTTTTATCATGAGACAACTAAATATCTGAAAAACTACAAATCGGATTAAAAAACGGAAATATACATGTCCAGTATTTTTTAATATGCTATCCGGCGATAGCATTGTTAATCTCCCTGCCCTAGCCCCATGGACTGGGTCCGGGGACAACTTTGAAATCTGAAATTGGAATACCCATTTTTATTGTAGATTCGGATTCTACGGGAAAAAATACGAAACTTTAGTATGTAACACTGACGCTGTAATTGACAAAAAACAGAATTGAGTTCCAAAAAGGTATCTTGTAGAGAAAAATGCAGTGGACTAAAAGAAAAAAAAAAAAAAAACCAGACGCGTTCACCAATTGTGAAAGAAGCTCGTTTCGGGTGTCTCCTCTCACCTTGAGAGGTGGCCATGGCAATGGCAACTCTTACTTATATTTCTCATAATGTAACAACATTTAATGCAATTGATCGTCATGTTCTTCTGAGAATACGAGTTTGGTCGTAATAATATAATTTTCTTATCGTAATAATATCATTTAATTTACTTAGCGCAGACTTACTGTCGGTGTCTGCAAACTAACACCAAAGTGAAACACCAGAGTGAAAATCTCATTCTGGAAACTAACACCGAGTTATAAAAGAATGACCAGAGGAATCGAACTGTTTTTATTGATTGAATCAGTTAAGAATGCTCACTGTTTCCTATATTTCCTTATCCTATTGTGTCCACAGCAGGAGGGAGAAAGAAATGAATGTATGAAAAAAATTGCAGGAAGAATGTTTGGGAGAGAATAGGGATCTAACGATATTTAGCGATCGTGGGTGTACGATAGGGAACAAATAGTCGATAGGCAGCGATTATAGAAGCTCCGAAACTTCAGCCTTTGGCTGTAGCGGGGTGTAGGACTGTTGATAAGTCTGCAAAACTTACGTTTCAGTCTTTGGGAGGAAAAGCGCAGGATCTGTCTCATTGTGTAGAAGGGAGGTTTGACCGGCAACTTTAAACTGGTGAAATTCTGAGCTGATAATTGGTTGAGAGCCGCCCCCACCATGAGCGGTTAGGCCAGCAGAACGGTAGCGTGGGTCCGAGTCGGGGACTGCTGCTGAAGACTTGGACGAGAGAGGACGCTTTTCTGAGATGGGACGAGCCATGATCGATTTAAGTGTGGGAAATGTGCTATATTTATGATTTATGGTTTCACTTTGGGTGAACAACCTTTTCTTTCAACTAGACGTAAAGTAATATTAATATTTTGGGGAAACGAAATTTACTTAGGTAGGTATGTGCAGTAGTAGGTGTTGTAAAATTGTTGCTTTCGTTTGTGATAGTAATTTGCTACTTTGGGGTTTTATAACAATTTCGCGGTGAATAATTTAATCTAATTTGTTTAAGCAAGCAAGTACATTAGGAAAAATGAAATATTTAAGTACGTGTGGCTATTTATTTAGTTTTACACCTGGCACTCACCATGTGGGGCTGATTAAGAATTTTATAACTACTGGATGTAAGAGTGCTAGGGACCTATATCATGTAAGTAGGAAGTGTGCTATTACATGAAATATTCGAGTGATATTAAGTACTGTTATACGAGGGGCGTTCAGAAAGTAAGCTCCGATCGGTCGCGAAATGGAAACGACTATGAAAATCCGATAAAGCTTTGCACAGATGTGTTGGGTAGCGTCTCTAGTACGAGGGGCGTTCAGAAAGTAAGCTCCGATCGGTCGCGAAATGGAAACGACTATGAAAATCCGATAAAGCTTTGCACAGATGTGTTGGGTAGTGTCTCTAGTATAACCCCAGTTAGCATCACGTCGCTCTTCTCATTTCTGAGCTCGCAGTGAGTGCATAAAGATGGCTAGAAAATAGTGTCTGCCGCCAAGTACGAGGGCCTGGTGAGAAATTTCGCCTGAAGCTATGCAGCTAACATTACATAACTGTCGTGCTGTTTCTTCTTCAAGACAATTCTCAGCCGCATTCTGCAGGGGCAATGAAGATGCTCCTGCATCGTTTTCAAATGGAAATGTGAGATTACCCACAATACAGTCCGCAATTGTCTCCCCCTGAGATTCATCTCTGGTCACATGAACCGCTGTCTTTGAAGACAACATTTTGACACAGACAACGAGGTGTAGGCCAGCGTGGAGAATTGGCGAAAAGCACTGGCGGCTGCCTTCTATGATGAGGCTATTGAAAAGTTGGTACAACGCTATGACAAAAGTATAAATCAGAACGGCGACTACGTAGAGAAGTAGCTGAAAGGTGTAGCTAATTGTTACAAGTAAAACATTTCTCATGTTCACTGTGGTTTCAATTTGGCAATCAATCGGAGCTTACTTTCTGAACAGGCCCAGTAGTTCGCTCCGTCGTAATATGACAGACTTACTGAGCAGATGGGTCAGTCTTGCATGAGCTGAAGCACTGAAAGTTGTTCGTCAGCTTTTTCACCTGTCCCCGTGGATTCGCTTTTTTTGCTCGTGTTCTGTGCATATTAAGTTACCGTATAAATACTGTACGTGAACATTAGCTTAGTCGTATACAGTCGCGGTACAACTCATCAGTCCGGGCAACTTTTCCATTGTTTCGGGCAGCCAATAGCAGCGTTACTCTGTTCATGCGAATTCCTCACTCCCAGTGATGATTCCTTCACAACAGGCAGTGCCGAACCTATTCAAAACCGACTCGACAAACTGAGGGTGAGATACGGGGTCAACGTAGAGGACATCATCAGAACACCACCACCTTTACAAAGACATCCAAAATTCAGATACTTCCACCCAGCCAAAAAAATAGTACTCCACACACCACACACTCAGACACACACACGCGCGCGCGCGCGTTCGCAATTGACACTGTGCCTCACGGAGTGGCTTCCTGCTGAAATTTCCAGTGTGAAAGTTCAAATAAGAACTCCCACATACGCGACGTTATTACTAGGAGAAAATCAGAGGAATTAGACGACACACAGAGCATACTCGCCAGAAAATGGGAAAGATAATGGTTCTACCGCCACACTTACATATACACTACTGGCCATTAAAATTGTTACACCAAGAAGAAATGCAGATGATATACAGGTATTCATTGGACAAATATATTATACTACAACTGACATGTGATTACATTTTCACGCAATTTGGGTGCATAGATCCGGAGAAATCAGTACCCAGAACAACCACCTCTGGCCGTAATAACAGCCTTGGTACGCCTGGGCATTGAGTCAAAGAAAGCTGGAATGGCGTGTACAGGTACAGTTGCTCATGCAGCTTCAATACGATACCACAGTTCATCAAGAGTAGTGACTGGCGTATTGTGACGAGACAGTTGCTCGGCCACCATGGACCAGACGTTTTCAATTGGTGAGAGATCTGGAGAATGTGCTGGCCAGGCCAGCAGTCGAACATTTCCTGTATCAAAAAAGGCCTGCACAGGACCTGCAAAATGCGGTCGTGTATTATCCTGCTGAAATGTTCGGGTTCGCAGGGATGGAATTAAGTGTAGAGCCACAGGTCGTAACACATCTGAAATGTAACGTCCACTGTTCAAAGTGCCGTCAATGTGAACAAGAGGTGACCGAGACGTGTAACTAGTGGCACCCCATACCACCACGCCGGGTGATACCCCAGTATGGCGAAGACGAATACACGCTTCCAATGTGTGTTCACCGCGATGTCGCCAAACACAGATGCGACCATCATATGCTGTAAACAGAACCTGGATTCATTCAAAGAAATGACGTTTTGCCATTCGTGCACACAGGTTCGTCGTTGGGTACACCATTGCAGGCGCTCCTGTCTGTGATGCAGCGTCAAGGGTAACCGCAGACATGGTCTCCGAGCTGATAGTCCATGATGCTGCAAATGTCGTTGAACTGTTCGTGCAGATGGTTGTTGTCTTGCAAACGTCCCCATCTGTTGACTCAGGGATCGAGACGTGGGTGCACGATCCGTTACAGCCATGCGGATATGATGCCTGTCATTTCGACTGCTAGTGATACGAGGCCGTTGGAATCCAGCACGGCGTTTAGTATTACCCTCCTGAACCCAGTGATCCTATATTCTGCTAACAGTCATTGGATCTCGACCAACTCGAGCAGCAATGCCGCGATAGGATAAACCGCAATTGCGATAGGCTACAAGCCGACATTTATCAATTTCGGAAACGTGACGGTATGCATTTTTCCTCCGTACACGAGGCATCACAACGACGTTTCATCAGGCAACGCTGGTCAACTGCTGTTTGTGTATGAGAAATCGGTTGGAAACTTTCCTCATGTCAGCACGTTGTAAGTAACGCCACTGGTGCCAACCCCTTGTGAATGCTCTGAAAAGCTAATCATTTTCATATCACAGCATCTTCTTCCTGCTGGTTAAATTTCACGTCTGTAGCACGTCATCTTCGTGTTGTAGCAATTTTAATGGCCAGTAGAGTACGTGAACAAATCAAAATTCGAAATGTCCCCGAGTGACCAACCAAGGGAAAGATAATAATAATTATGCGTAAACACAGAACTCTACAAAAACACATCAGCCACAAAATTGTGCCCATTCTCAAATCATCCTTAACACCTCCGGATCTATTCTCCATTGATACAGTTTAACAATACCTACTGTATTTGTGCATCTCTTGTATGCCTACGTCTGTGTCTGAATGTTCGATTGTTGGTAGCTGTAGCGTACATGTCATTAGCCTACAAATATACAGACACTTTTTCCCGCCACCCCACTGAACACTCCTACGCTCATCTATCTATTTGTTGTAGATTATATATGTGTAGATAACTCTGCTACGGGGGAGTTCTGAAAAGTAATGCCTCCGAATTTTTATGTGAAAATTCTTAAAGCATTTTGAATAAAACAATTTAAATATTTATTATTCGTGTTTACATATTTTCAACTGTCTGCCGGTAGAGGGCTCCTAATTGTAGCTTGTAACATGGGGGTGCGTAACGCAACTGTGTCGCTTCGAGAGAAACAGCGTGCTGCAATCGAGTTTCGGATTCGGAGAGTTCCTCCGCGTATGGGACGCCCTCTCGTTCAGCTTGACAATGCCAGGCCACGGACGCTGCGACATCTGCAACAGCCCGACGCCTTGGGTTCACTGTCATCGATCATCCCGACTTGGCCCCATCCGATTTTCATCTGTTCCCAAAAGTTAACGAACGCCTTCGAGGACTTCAGTTCTATAGTGATGAATCGGTCCAAGTAGTAGTGAGGATGTGGCTTCATCAAGAAAGTCAGTCTTTCTGCTGTAACGCTATCAACGAACTAGTCTCTCGTTGGAACAAATGTGTTCATCGCCAGGGTGACTATGATGAGAAATAAATATGTATACACAGGGAATAAATATGTAGAATGTTCATTACGTTTGTTTTATTTAAAAAACTCTTTATACTTTTCACATGAGAAATATGGAGGCATTACTTTTTAACACGCCCTCATATATGTGTGGCTGTTTAAATGTAATATATCCACATCTACATGGATACTCTGCAAATCACATTTAAGTACCTGGAGAGAGGATTCATCGGACCACCTTCACAATGGTTCCCCGTTATTCCACTTTCGTAAGAAGATCCTGCCGCAGCGAGAAACACCTTTGTTTTAAAGATTCCACCCCCAATCCTGTATCATGTCTGTGACACTGACTCCCCTATTTCTCGATAGTGCGAAACGTGCTGCACTTCTTTGAATTTTCTCGATGTACTCCATTAACCCTGTCTGGTAAGGATCCCACACCGAGCAGCAGTACTTCAAAAGAGGACGGACAAGCGTAGTGTAGGCAGTCTCTTTGGTAGATCAGTTGCATCTTCTAAGTGTTCTGCCAATAAACCACAATCTTTGTTTCGCATTGCCCTCAAAATTTTTATTACGTTCTTTCCAATTTAAGTTTGTCAGCAATTGTAATTCCTAGTTATTTTCGTGAATTTACGGCCTTTAGATTTGATTGATTTACTGTGTAACCGAAGTTTAACGTATTTCTTTTACCACTCATGTGGATGACCTCACTCTTTTCATTACTTAGTGTCAATTTCCAATTTTCGCACCACTCAGATATCTTTTTTAAATCGTTTTGCAATTTGTTTTGATCTTCTGATGACTGTGTTACACGATAATCGACAACATCATCTGCGAACGACGTAAGACGGCTACACACGTCGTTTCCTAGATATAGATAGATACTAACAAGTGCCGATTAACTAACCATATCACAGTCAAGACTGTCAGCTATGTAGCTTAGCCACTCTATTAAATAGTAAAACGGTCATCTGTCAGATAGATCAAGAACTAATACTTGAAAAAGGTAAAAACTGAACTGCACTTGAAAATAAGCGAGTGAGCTCAATAAAGAGGGGACTGATGATCTTGTTGTTTAGTCCCATTCACTCAAAACCAACCGACCAACCAATAAAGAGAAAATTGTAAAAGTTCTTCTGGGTTCAAAGGTCACATTGAAATCTCTCCATAAATCTGTCCTCCTTTCAAAGAGATGGGAATTTAAAACTGAAAAATGTCTTTTTCCTACTGCTAGCCATTGGTAGATGTACTCATGTTGTGTCACGGCTTTCGTACGCCAGAACTAGGCGTGGTTCTGCACGGTATGCGAACTCACATGCAATCATCCGCCTTTGAAGTGAAGTGTGGCTTGTTGCAATTTAAGCCGTCTATTCACTGTTTAAATAAGAGCTAGCCTACAGATGGCCCTGACATTCAGACAACTGCGATGAAGGCCCGAGTCTAGGTATTCATAGCATACTCTTGACGTTGATGAGGCGTCACGTAAATGCGGGTCTGCGGCGATAGAGTTCTCCACGTGTCTTGCCAGGTCAGAGTATTCTGAAATGTCGGGCGCGTCCCAGCTACACGTGACCGACATTCAGATAGCAGTAGGGGACCCAGCCGTATAAGACACGTGCTGCACCAAACTGACCTATTCACAAAGCAGGCAGCAACGGCTGTCTGTCCAACAGAGCTGCTTCCTCTCATACAATGTTCTGTCAGTGCATATTGTGCACGTATTCCACATGTACTGTGGTCTTGAATGGGCACATTTATCGAAAATCGCACTTCCCTCAAACTCTGTGAACTTCAAGCCACAATTAAAATTTAAGCCTTACGTGCACCTTATCTAAAACGAACACGTACTGCAAAAAAGACAACAGACATTCACCAACCAACTGATAAATGTTCAAGAGTTTTCTCAACCATCGGTAAAGGGTTGCCGGGTATCGCTTTGTAGACGGAATGTTCCATGCGGAAGAAACAGTTCATGATAAAGCGAACGTTAGTTTCGGCGTAACGGCAACGGGTAAGATTTCGATGTATAAATTGCAAGAGCTTATCCTAAAAGAGCCTCTAAAACCAATGACAAATAAAATGAAAAATACTGAAGGTTCTATTTAAATGCAATTGGCTGACATGCTAGTTACATTATCATTTAAATTACATTCATTTTTTGTATCTAGCTTCATTTTTATGCAGACCTGCTTAATGGGGAACAACTGCACTTGTATCTTCACCTGCTGAGGAGAAACAAGTAATTATATTAAACCAGTGATCCGCCCCGGACTCACATGGGTAGCATTAAATACAGGATTATTACAAATGATTGAAGCGATTTCACAGCTCTACAATAACTTTATTATTTGAGATATTTTCACAATGCTTTGCACACACATACAAAAACTCAAAAAGTTTTTTTAGGCATTCACAAATGTTCGATATGTGCCCCTTTAGTGATTCGGCATACATCAAGCCGATAATCAAGTTCCTCCCACACTCGGCGCAGCATGTCCTCATCAATGAGTTCGAAAGCATCGTTGATGCGAGCTCGCAGTTCTGGCACGTTTCTTGGTAGAGGAGGTTTAAACACTGAATCTTTCACATAACCCCACAGAAAGAAATTGCATGGCGTTAAGTCGGGAGAGCGTGGAGGCCATGACATGAATTGCTGATCATGATCTCCACCACGACCGATCCATCGGTTTTCCAATCTCCTGTTTAAGAAATGCCGAACATCATGATGGAAGTGCAGTGGAGCACCATCCTGTGGTACGTTTAGCTCCCTGCTTGCTTTATTCGTCGACTTCCGCGGGCTACGCGTGAAATTTGCCCGCACGCGTTCAACCGTTTCTTCGCTCACTGCAGGCCGACCCGTTGATTTCCCCTTACAGAGGCATCCAGAAGCTTTAAACTGCGCATACCATCGCCGAATGGAGTTAGAAGTTGGTGGATCTTTGTTGAACTTCGTCCTGAAGTGTCGTTGCACTGTTGTGACTGACTGATGTGAGTGCACTTCAAGCACGACATACGCTTTCTCTGCTCCTGTCGCCATTTTATCTCACTGCGCTCTCGAGCGCTCTGGCGGCAGAAACCTGAAGTGCGGCTTCAGCCAAACAAAACTTTATGAGTTTTTCTACGTATCTGTAGTGTGTCGTGACCATATGTCAATGAATGGAGCTACAGTGAATTTTTGAAATCGCTTCAATCATTTGTAATAGCCCTGTATTTATGGCCAGACGAAACGTCTGACGAGCGATAATAAATTATATACATAAACCTTCCTCGTAAATCAGTATATCTGTCACTGAAAATTTTATCGAAAGCACTGTAACAGTTCCTGAGATTACCGTTCACATACAGACTTATAAATACGGCGAGGGACTTGTATTAGATGTAAAATGAAATCTTAGTATACCCTTAGGAACTGATTTATTTATTATTAACGGTTCTTGTGGAAGCAATGAAAGAACATCGCTCAGGAAACCAGAGGATATAGCCGGTATGCACTTGATGGTCTTTAATCATCAAAATGCGGTAGGTAATGATATTGTATAACGTTTGATTGTTACAGAGCCATATTTCATTACATATATTATTTTTTACACAGTCATGCTAAGCCTAACCCAATAATTTCATTTTTTGGGACCACATATTGTTAGTTCAAGATACGTGCAAGGATCTATGACTCCATTACATCGGAAATTGTATCAGCTGATAACTTTTGACAAGTACAGACTTCCTGTTATTGCAGAAGGTCTGTTACGCTGAATAATAATCACACGAGCCCACAGAAATGCTGGTTGGAATACATACAAATCCTGCCAATAAGTTTTAATAATTGTACTCTCTTGAACAAATACGTACTGTCAACGATGTTCTCTGGACCAGTGGTGACTGCAAATATCAAATATCTCCTGTTGTGAAAAACAGCGATATATAATAGATATTCATGACACATCTCGCATTGGAAGGTCGTTCTGGTATAGACATTATTTCCGTTGTTGACTGCGTAATACAAGAGAGCTGTCCTTGCAAATGTCTTTAAACTTTTGCCGAAGTCGTTTTATTACATTGTATTCTCAATCGCTCCTGTCATATACATTGTGCGCCGCGTAAAACAATACATTTTAAAATGGTTTTTGGAAATATTACAGCCGTCAGACTCCAATAATGTTTTAAACACCACTCGAGTATTTCATACCAAGACTGATGTGTGGTGTTACGTGTCGGTTTTACTTGTTAATACAAAACAAAATATTCTGCTCTTCCGTGCCAAGTCTTAGCCCGGAAGAAATTAAACACCTAAGAACCGCAAAGAAGATGAAATGATCACCAAATCTTTCTTTGAAATAAAGAAAACTCACAAGTAATCCCCAGACAGTACTCCACCAGTTATCATGTGCCCGGAAAATGTAACACATTAGACAACGATTGACCTATGCTGTCAGTAGTAGTTTAACTTGTCGCGAATTTGAAGTAGATACTTCCTGTGAGTTAGTATGGGCAGAAGTCATTGTTGGCAACCCTAATAAAATAATAATTGGATCCTTTTAGCGACCTCCCAATTCAGATGATACAGTTGTTGAAAGGTTCAATGAAAACTTGAGTTAGATTTCAAACACGTACCCGACTCATATTTACCCTCGATATGTTGGTGAAAATACATGTTCAATTCCGGAGGTATGCATAAAATAACATCCGAAATTGTGCTAAACGCATTCTCTGAATATTATTTCGAGTAGTTAGTTCATGAGCCCACGCGAATAGTAAGCGGTTGTGAAATCACACTTGACCTCTTAGCAAAAAATAATCCTGAGTTAACAACGAGCATCAAAACCGAGTCAGATATTAGTGAACACAGGGTTGTCGTAGCGAGATTGAATATTGTAATCCACAAATCCTCGAAAAATAAGCGAAAAATATATCTATTCAAAAAAGCAGATAAAAATTCACTTGACGCCTTGCTGAGAGACAATCTCCACTCATTCCAAATTAATAATATAAGTATAGACCAGATGTGGCTTAAATTCAAAGAAATACTATAGGCAGCAATTGAGAGATTTATACCAAATAAATTTACAAACGACGGAGCTGATCCTTCTTGGTACAGAAAACGGGTTAGAACACTTTTGCAAAAACAACGGAAAAAACATGCCAAATTTAAACAGACGCAAAATCCCCAAGATTGGCGATCTTTTACAGAAGCTCTAAATTTAGCACGTACTTTAATGAGAGATGCTTACAACAGTTTCCACAACGAAATTTTGTCTCGAAACCTCGCAGAAAATCCAGAGAGATTCTGGTCGTATGTGAAGTATGTTAGCGGCAAGAAACAATGGAGATACTATCGAAGACAGGTCTGCCAAGGCAGAGTTACTAAACACAGCCTTCCGAAATGCCTTCACAAAAGAAGACGAAGTAAATATTCCAGAATTCGAATCGAGAACAGCTGCCAACATGAGTAACGTAGAAGTAAATATCCTCTGAGTTGTGAAGCAACTTAAATCACTTAATAACAACAAGTCTTCTGGTCCAGACTGTACATCAATTAGGTTCCTTTCTGAATATGCTGATGCATTAGCTCCATACTTAACTATCACATACAACCGTTAGCTTCACGAAAGATCCGTACCCAAAGACTGGAAAGTTACACAGGTCACACCAATATTAAAAAAAGGTAGTAGGAGTAATCCACTAAATTACGGGCCCATATCGTTAACGTCGATATGTAGTAGGGTTTTAGAACGTATATTGAGCTCCAACATTATGAATTACCTCGAAGAAAACGGTCTATTGACACACAGTCAACATGGATTTTGAAAACATCGTTCCTATGAAACACAACTAGCTCTTTATTCACATGAAGTGGTGAGTGCTGTTGACGAGGGATTTCAGATCGATTCCGTATTTCTGGATTTCCGGAAGGCTTTTGACACTGTACCACACAAGCGGCTCGTAGTGAAATTGCGTGCTTATGGAATATAGTCTCAGTTATGTGACTAGATTTGTGATTTACTGTCAGAGAGGTCACAGTTCTTACTAATTGACGGAAAGTCATCGAATAAAACAGAAGTGATTTCTGGGGTTCCCCAAGGTAGTGTTATAGGCCCTTTGCTGTTTAATATCTGTATTAACGATTTTGGTGACAATCTGAGCAGCCGCCTTTGGTTGTTTGCAGATGACGCTGTCGTTTATCAGATCAAAACAAACTGCAAAGCGATTTAGAAAAGCTATCTGAATGGTGCGAAAAGTGGCAGTTGAGCCTAAATAACGAAAAGTGTAAGGTCATCCACATGAGTGCTAAAAGGAACTCGTTAAACTTCGGTTACACGATAAATCAGTCCAATCTAAAAGCCGTAAATTCAACTAAGTACCTAGGTATTACAATTACGAACAACTTAAATTGGAAGGAATACATAGAAAATGTTGTGGGGAAGGCAAACCAAAGACTGCGTTTTATTGGCAGGACACTTAGAAAATGTAACAGGTCTACTAAGGAGACTGCCTACAGCCCTACACTACGCTTGTCTGTCCTCTTTTAGAATACTGCTGCGCGGCGTGGGATCCTTACCAGATAGGACTGACGGAGTACATTGAAAAAGTTCAAAGACACGTCTTGTATTATCGCGAAATATGGGAGAGAGTCACAGAAATGATACAGAATTTGGGCTGGACATCATTAAAAGTAAGGCGTTTTTCGTTGCGACGGAAACTTCTCACAAAATTCCAATCACCAACTTTCTCCTCCGAATGTGAAAATATTTTGTTGACACCGACCTAAATAGGGAGGAACGATCACCACGATAAAATAAAGGAAATCAGAGCTCGTACGGAAAGATATAGGTGTTTATTCTTTCCGCTCGCTATACGAGATTGGAATAACAGAGAATTGTGAAGGTGGTTCGATGAACCCTCTACCAGGCACTTAAGTGTGATTTGCAGAGTATCCATGTAGGTGTAGATGTCATCGCCCCTACAGGCGATTAGAGAGCATATTAACGGTTAGTCTTTGATCAGTGTTGTTATCACCACACAACACCAAGCTCTGTCTGGGCAGAGGAACACGCTGGAGGAAAACCATTATTTTCTGGTGGAAAGAGGCGTGTAGGTAAAAAAGGTAATTTTCCACTGCTGATTTTCATCGACAGTTATACGACCGCTATAACCACTGCACCTAGGTTATACTTCCTGACAAAGAGAAGCCAGGACAGAGTAACAGCACTGTTGCGTTCTCTTGTGAATGGAGATATGTAAACTAGTTACACTCTGATAATGTTGCAAGAGGAGCACTGGCACATCAATAGAAGATCACTGGAGTGGATAAGATTGCACAAAGAAAACAAATACAGATTATTCTTTTTTTCTGCTGCTCACGGAATCTCACTAGCAGTATTTGTACAACTATTTTACGTGGTTATCTTCGTCACTGGTGACAGTAAAACAGTCTTCTGCCGATTCAGTAGTGGATGATAGTAAGGAATTTCAGTCTGAATGACAGTACTTTTTAGTTGCATGATCTATAAAGACACGAATCGTTCTGTAAACACCACACCAGTTTATTGTAGTATCTGTGGCTTTTCTCGTTAGCCAATGTAATAGCTACAGCAGACCCAGTCGCTGTGATACTTTCCTTATTTCGCAGCCTTCTTCATTGACATTTCATCTTCTTTTCCACAGTTCGAACTTCATTGTAATTTATTCTACGTATTTGAGAAAACATTCTCTGTGATCACTTGGACTGCGTGGTTGTACTTACTCATGTTGTAGTAGAACGACAATATTGTATTTCTGTGTAGTAATGCTATACACAAACAAAGATGATGTTTGCCAATTATGTTTTCTGTTCGCACTTCGCGTAGCTAAATATGGCCGTGTGAGTACTTCGATAAACTGCAGTGGCGTATGCAGTATGGGAAGCCGTGGTCACTACTAGTGTGTCAAAACAAATTTGTTCAATAGCATATTAACACACTTTAACTTTCCCATCGCTAACTTATCCTGTGTTTCTTAATTAGCTACAATCGAACTAATTGCGGCCATGACTAGCTGTCTGACGGTGAGGACATCACCTAACTGTACGCTGTAGGCGTAGTGAATCCCCTTCAAAATAATTACAGTTTCTCTTGAAGCACAAAAACACAATACACAGTGTCGTAATAAACTGAGCAGTTGTAACTCTAACGTTGATTACGACGCCGTAAGGAATCAATAAGCAGCTATATATCTTCGCCACGACAGCTGCAGGGTGGAAAACGACACGCATTCGTCCCTGCATAGTCATACAGCAGTTTCATGTACTCACATAGGCAAGAAACAAAACATTGTAACAGTAATGCTATTAAACAATGGCAGATCGTACCTGAAGGTGCAATGTGACTTTTTCAAGATTATATTAAATCAGCTGTTCAGCATAATGCGGCATGAAAGAACATTAGCGTAATTTCAAAATTTTACGGCAAGGATAGTGCTCATAGATATTCTGTAATTGATTTAAAATTCATGTATTTGAATTACTACCGTAGTTTTGTTGATGTTCATGGGTAGAGGAACGACGTTTACGGTCTGTGGCATGACAAACGTGGCAACTAGTGCCGTTGATAAGATATTGATATATTTATTCAAAGACATTTTCTTCCATAAAATATCGATATATGTCGGTGATGTTTTTTCACCGATATATCGATACAGAAAAGGCAATACCGAGTGCCGATATTTTTATTTTATATTATATTTTTTTCGAAATTTTCGATAAATATTTGAAGTCGTTCTTTTGAAATTGTAGTAGAACATAATTTTATTTTCACTGTATGCAGGAGTCTTACTACTTTTTGAGCTTTCATCACGTCCAGTCTTTTTCTTTGACTGTGTGAAGCAAGTGTAGTTGGCACAAAGAAGAAGGCCGATTGCCATGAGGGATGGCGGTGTGAATGGAATAGTAACATATCCGATGTGAAGAAATAGCACAACAGTTTCGGTAAAAAACAATTTTCAACGCAACTAGTGTGCATCCTTCAAACACAGTTGCTGAAACTGATAAACAGAAACCCAAATGACAAGATTGGTGTTTGCGGTGGTCGGAGACGTGTGAGGAGAAATGCTGACGTAATCGGGCCTCGCCGCTACCAACAGCAACTGCAACGTTTAACTTCCCCACGTAATTTTGGCGCTACAACTGCTAGGTCGCTGGCGTTCGCTGAAATGAGAAAACAGGGAAGTCGGTAGGAAGTGTTCTGGACAAATCCGATATGTGACGAAACCGAACGACAGACCCATCAGACATCTTTTATTGTACTACTTACCAGCAGTTAATCATTGTTAGTCATTGTTAGCAAAGTGATTATCGTGAAGCGTGAACGTGTATCGTTTTCAGTTCAGTTCTTGCTCTGAGGGGGATAAGCAGGTTGCTAGGTTGTTTAGGTGCAGAATATCTAATAATAAATCAATACTTAATTATATAGCCCTAAAACTGACAGTATATTTACAATGTGCAGCCGATATTTTTTTCTGATCCTCGATAAATCTTCCGTCGATATATCGATAAGTTCCTTTCTATAAATCGAGGACCGATAATGATACTTCCCCTCCGATATATCGGATTCCCGATACTTTTAAAAATATCAGTAGTCCTACTTGGAACTGTGGCGCTGTGAACGCGTCATACTTGTCGATTCGTTCTCTTAGTGAAGATCGCAGGAATGTAATGGTAATCGTGCCTTTTTTTTACTACTGAAGATGAGTGCACGGCCTTGCTGTTGTAAAGTAGCAATTACAAGGCGAAATGAACGATTGTACGAAAAAGGTGGCCTTTAACGATGCTGTGATTTGTGAGACTGTAGAAACTGTAAGACGAAAATTAATTGATGCAAAGTATAAAACTGCAAATTAATGTGTTCTAGTAGAAGAGGAGTGATGTATGGTATATGTTTCACGATAGAGTCCACGCTCCAAGCGAAAAACACACAAATTTCAAACTCCACAGTGAGAAAACTTTGTGTGCTGGGTCAAACATAAACTGGGCATAAAGCAATGTCACTGCCATATCCTTGCGACAGAAAAGTGCATTATTTCTGTATTCATTTGTTCATGGCAACTTCCGTTTATGGGCTAACAATGAATTCTGTAGCTTATCACTCATATCTGTACTTCATTTTAATAATTAATCAACATTTAGAGTTTGCACTTCATCCTCATGTCATGTTTTCTGGTACTTGCGTAACAGAAACCGTAAGGTCTCGAAAGTATGTATATATCAACTTAATTGTTATAAACTCTCCGAATAGATATTAAATATTAAAATAAATTTACAGCGGTCTTCGAAATAGTTTTATCTGTGTAAATGTATTTATAAACAGAATAATACCCGCTACTGACAGATCAGCCGTTATATGACTTCTGTCGTTTAGGCAAGTTGGACATTTTATGACATTTCAATTTCCGTTTGAGAATGTTTACAGACAGCCGAAATCATAATTGCATGAAATAAATACAATTTAGTGGAACAAATTTCTTTCACAAGCGTTGTGTATGTAGCGAGAGTGTCACGACACCGCTGTTATATTTGCGAATACGAGTACTCTCTCTTTCTCCGCTAGTTGAGTTCACTTGTACCCGAAAACAAACTGAGGTGAAGAATGGGCTGCAGCAGACACTCACGAGTCCAGTGCACGAGCACACAGGGAGAGCGCGTGCGGAGATGACGTCACTCGACCCTCTGGTGACTTTAAAGCAAGTATACAGAACTCATTCTGACCTCTAGTAGGTTATCAATGGCCATACGAGCAAAGATAACGGTATTATATCAACAGTGTATCAGTGCCTGTATACCCCTTGTACCAAAGTGAGTAAATGTGCTACAGTCAGCACTGCCGCTGGCGCCTGGACATTGCTGCCCACTACTGCCACTTCAATCAAGGCTGCTGCATTGAACAATTGAGAATGAATGTCCGATAGATTCACACACTGAGAGCTGGGGATGTGCAGTTTATCATGACCTGGTAAGTGGCCACTGTCTGCCCATGGTAGAGTACATCATAGTAACAGATGATGAACAAGTGAAGTGAGACTCATGTAGCTCACTGAATGAAGTATGAAAAAACGGTTTATGAAAAGGTATAGACACACACACACACACACACACACACACACACACACACACACACACACACATACATACATACATATACATATACATACACATATATATATATATATATATATATATATATATATATATATATATATATACTCCTGGAAATGGAAAAAAGAACACATTGACACCGGTGTGTCAGACCCACCATACTTGCTCCGGACACTGCGAGAGGGCTGTACAAGCAATGATTACACGCACGGCACAGCGGACATACCAGGAACCGCGGAGTTGGCCGTCGAATGGCGCTAGCTACGCAGCATTTGTGCACCGCCACCGTCAGTGTCAGACAGTTTGCCGTGGCATACGGAGCTCCATCGCAGTCTTTAACACTGGTAGCATGCCGCGACAGCGTGGACGTGAACCGTATGTGCAGTTGACGGACTTTGAGCGAGGGCGTATAGTGGGCATGCGGGAGGCCGGGTGGACGTACCGCCGAATTGCTCAACACGTGGGGCGTGAGGTCTCCACAGTACATCGATGTTGTCGCCAGTGGTCGGCGGAAGGTGCACGTGCCCGTCGACCTGGGACCGGTCCGCAGCGATGCACGGATGCACGCCAAGACCGTAGGATCCTACGCAGTGCCGTAGGGGACCGCACCGCCACTTCCCAGCAAATTATGGACACTGTTGCTCCTGGGGTATCGGCGAGGACCATTCGCAACCGTCTCCATGAAGCTGGGCTACGGTCCCGCACACCGTTAGGCCGTCTTCCGCTCACGCCCCAACATCGTGCAGCCCGCCTCCAGTGGTGTCGCGACAGGCGTGAATGGAGGGACGAATGGAGACATGTCGTCTTCAGCGATGAGAGTCGCTTCTGCCTTGGTGCCAATGATGGTCGTATGCGTGTCTGGTGCCGTGCAGGTGAGCGCCACAATCAGGACTGCATACGACCGAGGCACACAGGGCCAACACCCGGCATCATAGTGTGGGGAGCGATTCCTACACTGGCCGTACACCACTGGTGATCGTCGAGGGGACACTGAATAGTGTACGGTACATCCAAACCGTCGTCGAACCCATCGTTCTACCATTCCTAGACCGGCAAGGGAACTTGCTGTTCCAACAGGACAATGCACGTCCGCATGTATCCCGTGTCACCCAACGTGCTCTAGAAGGTGTAAGTCAACTACCCTGGCCAGCAAGATCTCCGGATCTGTCCCCCATTGAGCATGTTTGGGACTGGATGAAGCGTCGTCTCACGCGGTCTGCACGTCCAGCACGAACGCTGGTCCAACTGAGGCACCAGGTGGAAAGGGCATGGCAAGCCGTTCCACAGGACTACATCCAGCATCTCTACGATCGTCTCCATGGGAGAATAGCAGCCTGCATTGCTGCGAAAGGTGGATATACACTGTACTAGTGCCGACATTGTGCATGCTCTGTTGCCTGTGTCTATGTGCCTGTGGTTCTGTCAGTGTGATCATGTGATGTATCTGACCCCAGGAATGTGTCAATAAAGTTTCCCCTTCCTGGGACAATGAATTCACGGTGTTCTTATTTCAATTTCCAGGAGTGTATATATATATATATGATCACAAAGAAATGATTGAAATGTAAATGTTCTACATATAAAGATAACAGTAAATGTACCGTTAAAGTTCTTGTAGCTTTAGTGAAACTGCTAGTAATATGTCGTCAGAAAAAATTACTCTGTAAATAACATAGTGTATGTGTGTACGAAAAAAAGTCTGTGGAAATAAAACAACAAAGAAAACTGACAATTACTGTATATTAAACAAATAGCTTTGAAAAAAACACAATGTGAATAACAAATAATCGTGTAAGCAATAAAAACTTTAATAAACAGCAACAAATGATTGGAAATTAAAAATACGCTGTATGTATAAAAAGTGGGCTTTTGAAAGAAAGAAATGTTAATAAAGAACAACAAATGGTTGTAAAAGATGGATCTCTAAAAACAAAATTGTCGATGGTAAACTATTAGTTTTATTCGTTGTATCATTTTTATCCTTTCCAAACCTTTTCATTAAAGAAATATGGTTTATAGCAAATCTGAATCTCTCCTCGCAATGAATAGACCTCGAATGATGAAGCCCATGCAACTATAAAGGATGATGAGGGAGAGGGGAGGGTAACATGACACCGTACGTCCTTAGCAATGACCTTGAGATAAGATCGTTGTCTTGGCTCGTGTGCCCATTTACCATTAGGCCCATTCTAAAGCGAACAGTTGAATTTAATTATTGGGAAACTTAAAAAACTAGCCAGGCCACAGTTGAAGCCGAAGATCACTGTGGAAGTGCGTGTGACCGCGTGTACACACGTTACTGTGGTTGGCGTCGACACTTCGAGTCCCATAAATGGTCAAGTCTACACTTATTATAGCAATATGGGTATTGTTTTGTAAAGGTCAGGACTGTCTTCATACACTTTACGCTCCTCTTGAGCGGAGTTAGTATTAATTACAGGGAACGCTCCTACAAGTCCGCTTTCATGTGTGATTGACACTTCGTCTTGTACAGCAGTACACTTCAGCAAGCGGAAATTTCAAACAATGACAGTCCCCTCTTGGTTATTAGTAAAACTAAACATATGGTACTTAATTTTCACAGAAATATTGCATGTCATGATACACATCCCGTCGGTATTAAAGTGTATTTATATTTCGAATTTGTAATTAAATTAGTATTTATTTAAAGTTTTACATATTAAGTGTTAGGTACTGAACGTATTTATCACGACAATCAATCAACGATTGCTCGTTCATAAAACTATCGACTACAGAGTGTGAAGACATCGGGAAGAAATATCTCGTGTAAAGCAACGGTGACCAAAGTTACTTCTACAACTGAATGTTCAGTCTGGTAATAGGCGCATAGAAGTTTCACAAGTACTTACGATGTCCATCCACATAAGACAGAAGATTGAGTGCTACGCGAAAGACTAATTTGTAAAACGTCCGTTTGTAACTTGTCCAGGATAGCAAAACGAGATTATTAAGCCACTGCTGAGCACACAGACCGTAAGTACAGAATCAGGGACATATGGTACGTGAAGAGAGTGCCAAAAAGACCCTCACCTATTCCACCTCTTGTTTCTCTTTCTGTTTCGTTGTCCTTCTAGCTTTATCTCGCTTCTTGGTGGTCACGTTGTGCATCTTCGTTTGCTTATGTGCTTGCTTACTTGATTCTGGGGAGGGGACCAAACAGCGATGTCATCGGTTCCTTCGGATTAGGGAAGGACGGGGCAGGAAGTCGGTCGTGCCCTTTAAAAGGAACCATCCTGGCATTGGCCTGAAGCGATTTAGGAAAATCACGGAAAACCTAAATCAGCATAGCCAGACGCGGGTTTGAACCATCTCCTCCCGAATACGAGTCCAGTTTGCCAACCACTGCGCCACCTCGCTCGGTCTTCGTTTGCTGTTTATTTCAATCCTCTTTAATGTTTGACCACAAAGAAACAGATTTTTAGCGTACGGACTGTATAAATTCATCAAAATACTTACTCCACTGGTGTCCAAAATTAAAGCAACAAACTGAAATTTTGCAAGGTTGCTCTTATTTTGCTACAAAACTGTATAAACAGGTGATAGTGAAGTAGAAACAATGTAAAAAATGCAGATCTTAAACATCTGCAACAGGCATAATGGTAGACAGGAACGTTGTTCTTTCCTCCAACTTAATGGATTTGCACACACATTCCGACAATCGGTTAATGTGCTCAATACGGTGTGTGATCACCTCTGGCAACAATACAGGCCTGACAGCGACGGAGCATACTATGAATGATGTCATCAATGTCATGTTGAGGACATAACATCCATTCTTCCTGCAGAGCTGCTGGCAAGTCATGGAGAGTGGTTGGTGGATGCCGACGTGATGTAACCCGTCTCCCTAGTGCATCCCATACATGCTTTATGGGTTTCATAGTTGGAGAGCGAGCCGGTCACGTTATGCCTGCAGTATCTTCCGTTTCTAAGAAAACGTCAGCCACCCGTGCTCTATGACGTAGAACATTATCTTCCATCAGTACGAATTCTGAGCTCGCAGCGACCCCCAACAGCCGCTCATGTAGTCCCAAAATCTCGTCACAATGCCTGACAGTAGTCAAACGTTGCTGATGCACCGGTACAGTTTCATGAAGAGGTGTTCGAGAGTTCAACATAATCCCTGCCCACACCATTAGGGATCCTCCTCGATATCGGTCTCCTTGCACAATGTTTTGCTCCCGAAATCGTGTCCCCGTTCCCTCCAGATGCGAATCCGTCGAGAATCATTCTCCAGACCACCTCGGGACCCATCTGCGAAAAGAACATTTGCCCACTGTTTGACCATCCACGTGGTACGTTGACGACGGCCTCTTCTGTGAAGACGCGCATACAGCAGCTCTCCGACAATAAAGGCGACTCTGTCGAAGCCTTCTGCACACCGTTTGCGTCGATAAAACACGTCCAGTCGATGCTGCGAGCTCAGACGCCATTTGTCGTGCAGTCCTAAGGCGGTATCGTCGTGCCCTTAGAACCAAACAATGGTCCTCCCCTTTTGATGTGACACTGGTTGGCAATGCCCTTGTCTTCAGGATAAAGTTTCGGTCTCTATAAATTGTCTTCACTTCCGAGAGAAACATCAGAACGATTCACATTAAACCACTGGGCCACATGTGTTTGCAACTGTCCTGCTTCTGTTCTCCCTATGGCCCTCCACCGCAGAGAGTGTGGTAGGAGACTTCTCTGTGCCATATTCCATCGTCTGTGATTTTGTACACAGCGACTGTGGATGTGGGTCTACCCAGCAAACACTACTCCGTCTGACAGGTGCCCTGACGTCATAAATGCCGTGGTTGTCCATTGATTGGAATGCCATCTTTCGTGCAGAACATGATCGTACGCACATCTGTTGTCAGTTTGTATGATCATATCATGAATTAGACAAAGGACGGGAAAAAAGCGATTTGTTGCTTTAATTTCGGACAGCAGTGTATGTAAATTGGAGGTGGAATGCGGAGAAAGGAAAGGAAAGGGAATGGAAGGAACTCAGCTCCATCGGGACTTTATGCGGAATCAGCGACGACGAATGAATATGTGTGCCAGAATGTGATTTTAACCCGTGCTCTCTAACCTCTTCTCCACCCGGACACAGTGTTTATGGCAATTGCGCGGACTATCTCGGTACACCCCCGGCCGACCCACATTGCCACCTAGTACCACCTACTCGTGACCTCCAGGCTCACTATTTTGAGATTCCCGCAAGAGTTTCAATGTGATTGTGCGTTCGCACTGAAGGTGGTGGATTCATAGCCCATTGAGGCGACTCCGCATAAAGTCCCGATGCGGCTAACATTATGAGCTCCTTCCCTTTTCTTTCCTTTTTCTCCCATCCACCTTGAATTTACATAATATGTATCACAGCTGCAGATTCCGCGAGGTGTCTGTTCTTTCAGACATGTCCGAAAGAACGTGCACCACGCATTCGTATAAAAGTACATATTGCCACAGACTGGTATGTAACATTTCAGCGCTTATTTTCGATTTTCGTGCAACTAGTCTACCAGAGTGTAAAAGGTACATTTCTTGTAATTAATTGCCTTACAAGCATAAATTTCGTTATAAAAATCCAAGTAAAGAAATTTTTAGAAGTCCTAATTAAGGTAAAAGTTCACTATTGGTATATATGCCCAGCAGCTGATTATAGCAAAAATGACCCATTGATCTGACAGTCCTCGGGAATTGTATGTCCCTTTTACGGGCTACAGTGCTTGGAACGTGCACTACGTATGGTCACCACTCACTCTGTTGTTACCAAGCGTCGAAATAACTCTAGCGAGCAAGGATTTTTTTCTTACATACATTTACCTGAGATTTTGTTCACCGAGAATTTTTCAGGTGTTGTCGGAAGTATTGTGTAACAACTCATTCCATATAGAGAAGTGTCAGTAACGAACAAATAAATATTTTTAAATCAAACTATATACCAAATGTGTGATACATCCGATTTCCAGCTCGCAACACGTTTTTTAGTACAGTAAATGAAACGATCGAGAAAAGAAACATAGAAAGTTCCCACGAATTAGAGTGAGCGAGTATTTGTGAAGATCAGTTTTAATATATTAGACGGTGTGGCTGCGCCACTGCTGGAAAAGGCTTGAAAGGGAAGCGTGGGACGTTCGCGTTGGCACGGCATTTGTGGGCTCTCGCAGTTCTGTGCGTGACGCGCCATTGTTTCGCATTTTCATTTCTCTGTTCTAGAACATTTCTCTGTACTCGTATTCGTTGGAGGATCGTCACATTGACTACACTTGGAGTGTTCATTGCTGTCGACAAAAATTTTGTGTCTATCGATGCCGAAACAGAGTCTGAGTGTGAAGTTGCGAGGACACAACCAGCAGGCCTCTACCTGATTCCGCAGTAAGAGTTCTACAACATTCTACGCTCAGTAGCGCGAAAATACTCAGATCATTCCATATAGAGAAGTGTCAGTAAAGAATCAAATAAATATTTTTAAATCAAACTATACACCAAATGGACTGGCACATCTATGGATTCATTGCAGGTGTTACGGACAATCTTGTGAAGTACTTTTGAACACGTTTTCCGAAAACTCCGCTGAACAACTAGTTACACAATCGACACACAACGGAAATATTTTAGACTCTGTAACTACAAACAGGCTTGACCTTATTGACAGTGTCAGTAGAGAACAGGTATCAGTGACCATTACGTTATGGTACCGACGATGTATGCTAAAGTTAATAAATCCATCAATAAGTGTAGCAGGGTATTTGTGCTAGAAAAAGCAGCTGTGAGCATTCAATTTAGACAATGAATGAACATAATGTAGTTGCAACACAGCGGATGTAGAGGAATTATGGTCAAAGCTTAAACTGACTCTAAATCGCTCTCTGGGAACGTACGTGGCAAGTAAGTGGATTAGGGGTGGGAAAGACCCTCCATGGTTTAATTGGAAAATGCTGAACAAACAAAGATTCTTTCACTGTCTCTTCACAAGAGAACGCGCAAATGTCGACATGCAAAAGCTAGTAGAAATCCGTTCGTCCGTAAGATCAATCTGCGAAGCATACTTCATTCACCGTCATACCTCAGTGAAACATCTAGCCGAGAACCCGAGGAAATTCTGGTCATATGTAAAATCACTGCCGGGTTGTAATCTTCTAACCAGTCACAAGTCGATCAGTCAGAAGAGGGCAAAAGGAAAGCTAAAGTTCCAATTTCACACGTTTAAGAAATTATTCATGTAGGAGGAGCATTAAATGATACCCTCGTTTGACTGTCGCACAGATTCCCGCGTGGAGTACACAGAAATAAGCATCCCTGGCGTAGAGAAGCAACTGAAAGAGATGGAAACAAATGAGTCGGAAAGTTCATATGGAATCCCAATTCGGATTTACAGGGAGTACTCAACCGGCAATGACCGCTTACCTAGCTTCCAATTATCGCGAAACTCTCGTCCAGCGCAAAATCCGAGGTGCCTGGAAAATAGCGCAGGTATACTCGTATAAGAAAGGTAAAGAAATGGACCTGCACGATCGTAGACCAGAATCCTTAACATCGGTACACTGTAGAACTCTTCGACACAGTCTGGGTTCAAGTATCATAAATGTCTTTGAGACAGAGATCATTACCGATCAGAAATCATCACTGATTTAAATGGCGCCGTTCGTGGGAAATTCAGCTTGTCCTTAACCGACATTGTATCCTACAAACCACAGAAATAAGGCGACAGGCAGATTCTACATACCTACATTTCCCGAAAGCGTCAGATACGTTGCCCCAGTGCAGACTGTTGAGGATGGCCCTAGCATACGTATTAGGTTCCCACATATGTGAGTAGTTGGAAGACATTTTAACTAATAGGACCCAGTACCTTGTCCTCGACGGCTAGTGACCATCAGACACGACGGTATCGTCACGAGTGCGGCTGGAAAGTGTAACAGGACCGCTGTTATTCTCTATATAGATAAATGATCTGATGGACAGGGCGAAAAGCAATTTACGGCTGTTTGCTGGTGACGTTGTGTCATCGTTGAGTGACTGTAGGAGGATACAAGGTCACTTAGACAGAATTTCTAGTTCGTGTCACGAATGCCAACTTTCTCTAAATATAGGAAAAATATAACTTATTGCGAATGATTAGGAAAAACATTCCTGTAAATTTCGAAGACAGCATTAGTAGAACACTGGTTGACACTGTCAAATCGATTAAATACTATCTCGGGGTTACACTGAAAAGCAATTTGAAATGGAATTAACACGTCAGATTGGTAGCAAGGAAGGCGAATGTTAGTTTTATTGGGAGGATTTTGGTAAAGTGTAGCTCATCTATAAAGGAGACGGCGTCTAGAAAGCTAGTTCGACTCATTCTTGAGTACTGCTCGAATGTTTGGGATCCGTACCGCGTAGGATTAAAGGAATATATCGAAGCAATTGAGGAGAGTGCTGATAGATTTGTTTACGGTAGATTCGATAAGCACGCATGTACACACATCAAAAAAGTTTTGCATCTCCCCAGTTCCCAAAACTCCGGAAGATAGACGTTGACTATGTATATTGCATCACAGACACAGTCCCTTTGTCTGTTCAGAGATGTCACGAAATCCACCCAAAAGTGTAAACAACCATGCATGAGAAGCGCCCTTAGACAGACGGAGGCCGGCAGTCGATCAGTTTTAGTCATTCCACCGGGAAGGAGGTACATGGGTTGTGTTGTCTGTACTTCAACTGCGTCTAGACGGTCAAAACCACGGTTCGATCACGTCAGCATTGTTACTTTCTGCCAGGAAGTGCTCTCAACAAGGGAATTGTTATAACCAGGAATAACACAATAACCTCTTCCGTCTGGTTTATTAAATCACAAATCACTTTTTAACAATTATGTTAGCCAAGCGTCTACCCAGCCTCACACTCAGAAGTAATGCAGAATTAAAGTTTGGTTATACCAATGTCCGAATGTGCAAGGTGGGGTGCACGTCCCGTAATTATTTCCAAGTCCAGTGAAGTTCAGTCTCTCCAAGTGAAGTCGCAAGATTTTCCGCCGAGCAGCCAGGTAACCTCGAGTGGTGCGGCGAGTCATCCACAAGCAGCTGGAACTCGGCGTACTGCACTTCCCGATGAGAACTGTCGTTTGCGGCGGCGGGCGGGATTATATAAGGCTTGCTAGTTAATGGAGCCGTCGGCTGGGGTTGCTGTTTTCCAGGGAAAACCAATTGCAATGTTTCCTGGCGTAGCCAGTTGCTGTGCGCTGACAAACGCGCACGCGCAAAGGCGGCCAGCGATGGTAGCCGCGAGCCGCCCCCGCCCGGAGAAGTGCGACCAGCGATGTATTTGGCGGCCACGTAAGGGAGCGTGCGTGTGAAGACGGCCAGCGATGGAAGCAGCGGGCCGCCCAGAGAAGTGCGGCCAGCGATGTATTTGGCGGCCGCGTGCTGGAGCGCGTTGTTCGGTGTTTGTTAGAAGTGGTGTATACCACAGGAACTGTCCAGGCGTCTCGGAGTGAACCAAAGCGATGTTGTTCGGACATGGCGGAGGTACAGAGAGACAGGAACTGTCGATGATATGCCTCCCTCGGGCCGTCCAAGGCCTGCTGCTGCAGTGGATGACCGCTACCTGCGGATTATGGCTCGGAGGAATCCTGACAGCAATGCCAACTTGTTGAATAATGCTTATCGTGCAGCCACAGGATGTCGTGTTAGGACTCAAATTTTGCGCAATAGGCTGCATGATGCGCAACTTCACTCCTGACGTCCATGGCGAAGTCCATCTTTGCAACCACGACACCATGCAGCGCGGTACAGATGGACCCAACAACATGCAGCATGGACCGCACAGGATTGGCATCGCGTTCTTTTCACCGATGAGTGTCGCATATGCCTTCAACCAGAGAATCGTCGAAGACGTGTTTGGAGGCAACCCGTCAGGCTGAACGCCATAGACACACTTTCCAGCGAGTGCAGCAAGGTGGAGGTTCCTTGGTGTTTTGGGGTGGCATTATGTGGGGCCGACGTACGTCGCTGGTGGTCATGGAAGACGCCGTACCGGCTGTACGATACGTGAATGGCATCCTCCGACCGATAGTGCAATCATATCGGCAGCATATTGGCGAGGCATTCATCTTCATGGACGACAATTCGCGCACCCATCGTGCACATCTTGTGAATGATTCCTTCAGAATAACGACATCTATCGACTACAGTGTCCGGCATGTTCTCCAGACATGAACACTATCGAACATGCCTGGGATGAATTGAAAAGGGCTGTTTATGGACGACATGACCCATCAACCATTCTGAAGGGTTAGGGTTGTTTGGAGGAGGAGACCAGACAGCGAGGACATCGGTCTCATCGGATTAGGGAAGGACGGAGAAGGAAGTCGGCCGTGCCCTTTTAAAGGAACCATCCCGGCAATTGCCGGGATTGATTTAGGGAAATCACGGAAAACCTAAGTCAGAATGGCCGTACGCGGGATTGAGCCGTCGTCCTCCCGAATACGAGTCCAGTGTGCTAGCCACTGCGCCACCTCGCTCGGTCCACTCTGAGGGATCTACGCCGAATCGCCGTTGGAGAGTGGGACAATGTGGACCAACAGTGCCTTGATGAAGTTGTGGATAGTATGCCACGGCGAATACAGGCATTCATCAATGCAAGAGGTCGTGCTACTGGGTATTTGAGGCACCGGTGTGTACAGGAATCTGGACCACCACCTCTGAAGGTCTCGCTGTTTGGTGGTACAACATGCAGTGTGTGGTTTTCACGAGCAATAAAAGGGGCGGAAATGATGCTTATGTTCATCTCTATTCCAGTTTCCTGTACAGGTTCCGGAAGTCTCGGAACCGAAGTGATGCAATTTTTTTTTATGTGTGTATTACGGAGATGCTTCGTAAACTTAAATGGGACCTTTCCGCGTTGCACTATTGCGGAAATTTAGAGAATTGTTGAGGCCGACGGCAGAGTGATTCTACTGCCGCCAACTCAGATTTTGGGTAAGGAGAACGAAGATAAGCTGAGAGAAATTAGGGGGCTTTCGGGGGATTATGGAAGTCGTTTTCACCTCGCGCTGTTTGCAAGTGGATCAGGAAAGGAAATGACTAGGTACACTCCACCATGCGCTATAAGGTGGGTGTATATGTAGAAGTCATCATTTAGCCAACAATGGAAAAGGAGTCACAGTATTTACGACTCAGTTTTATATTTCACATTTCTCAACAACAAAAAAAGCAAAACTAATTTTCAGTGTTATTTAATTATTTTTCGCACACACAATTTTTATGTGGAACAAACTGTCGGCATACAAGCATACGCAAACTATTTCCCGGATTTCGGACTCAGGTTACCAAGTAATCGAAACATTTTTCAGTTTCATAAGAAAGTCGTATTTTACATACATCTGTTGGTCGGAATATTGTAGCACCTTTGAAACCTCGTTATGGAGACATGGGAAACAAAATACATGTCCTGTACAGTTTTAATATAAAAGGATTTGTCTTTAAAACGGGAACTACAATGCAGATCAATCACTTAGATCTGCTCATTCATAAGGGCACTTTCATCTGAAACGGCCAACGGTCTCGATAACAGTTTGAAAAAAGATGCAAGTCAGGCAGTGTTCTCGAAACGATTAGGAAATTATCGCTGTGATTCTTTCAGGGCTACAATGAGTTCTCCAAACCTGACGTCCTTATCGCCAGTGAGCTTAGGGAAATGGACTGTGTTTATCAGAACGTACCCCTCCTATAATTTTCTATTTGAGTACATCCCCATCAAATCAGAAAAAAGTTGTTTTTCACTTTGCAGTGTCTTACTGTGGGTAGTGTGCAGTCAAGTTCACTCAATCCATTCCGGATATTCTAATTTTCGTCCCTACACTCCTTTCTACTTCATATATTCAACAACATCGATTTTTAAATCGTAAAATTGTTCCAGGCCTTCGCCTTGCAGTAATATACATGAAATCTCCATACTCTTCGTTAAATTCCGCTCAAAACTGTTGCAGTTGACAGTAGAAAAACACGTGCAGATTCACGACTTTTATTATTCGTACTTCGAATTTCTCCACGTGCAACACGCTCGGAAGTTTAGAGCAAAGTGCTTCTTCATGTACAGAACAATGAGTCACGTCTGTCGATCGTTGTTATTATTTGCCCTTTCATTGTGAACTGAATCTTTAAATTCTTTGTACACGGTGCTTTAACATCGTTTCGTATCAAAACTGTAGTACCCGTCAATTATACGTCTTCATAATATATACTGAAAATTCTCATCCTTCTCTTCTGTCATTCCCATTCACTTTTAAAGGCATGTGACGATAGGTGGCTATATTGCCTCTGTTTCTGCAAAACAGCAGCTGGACCTGTGAACATCCTTCGTACCACGTACAAATAGCGAAAGATAAACAGAGTTAACACGCGATTCTGCCGAACTCGAAACAGTTGTGCCGAATGAAAAATGTCGCACCGCAATACTCAATGAAATGTCGCCGAGCATTTTCGAAAAGGACCGAGCCAAGCCGAGACAGAGCGGGTCGTGGCGTTCACACCGCCTGAACTCCCTGCACGCGTCAAGTTTAACAAGCCACGTGCAGCCCTCCCCTAACTTCCAGGAGGATTTACGAGCCTGGAATGTCATACCGTTTATTTCGCAAGTCACGACAAAGAGCCAGAATAATTTAGGATGTGTCTGAGACATGCCGTATTGGCCTACGTGTCAAACAGGCGACAAGCCATTGTAGTTTGAGTAAATAGTTAACCCCATTCAGCGTTTCTCTCGAAACCTGTGCATGTGATCCGAACAAGGGTTTTGCATACAGTCAACGACGTGCAATGTATGTGATGCTCAGATCTGCAGATAATGCCTTCGGTATTCACTGTCACATTAAGCACCGTACCAGGTGGGTTAATACTTATACCATTGGACTCGCATTCGGGAGGAGCGTACTTCAAACCCATTTCCTATCACCTCCATTTAATTGCTTGAGTGAAATGCCGGGATGTTTCCATTAGAAAGGATATGACCATCGTTCAGTCTTTAATAATCCGAGCTTGACCACCATCTCTAACGAACTCGTCATCGGCGGGACTTTAAACCCTGATCTTCGCTCCTTCCTTTCGGCGGGTAAAGCCGTCACCTCTTCGAATAATTTCAATTTCCTCACGGGATGAATGTCTTAAGAACATGTACTTACTTTAGGTATTGATGAAAATACAGCGTTGTAAGTTCGTACAGTGATTTATAATGGGTGTGTATTTGTCTCTCAGTCAACAGAAAATTTCCAGACGAACATGGTCCTCCACCATAATTCCGCAAGTCTAAAGATGCGTTGAACATTCTATCGCACAATCTGCACATCTGTCAATATGATTAAAATGCCTGGTGAATTCTTTCTGTCCATATGTGGAGACTAATCTCAAGAACGACCTTAGGATTTCAATGCGGTTTTCACTAGTTGATAGATTTATTCACGAGGAAGATGTATGCATATAGTTTATGGATATTTTGTGCAAATTGGTTGAATTGCGAGGAATTAAAATGGCCTGCCGCGATTTTCCATCTTCATGTGGAGGCTAGACTTAGGAAGTATTGTATGGATTTTGATGCAGATATCACTAATAGATCGACTGATTCGCCAAGAAGGTCTGTGCATGCCATTTATCACCGTTATGTTACACAAGTCGCCCGGCCGTAAATAATTAGCTCAATCTGTGCGAAGTCGGGGCGGTTCGCTCGTAGGATATTAAAATGGTTTTACCATCACTACTAACTGCGCGATAAACTGCCACCAACAGTACGACAATACTTTTGCTTAACAGGCCGTGCACAGTACTTGGCAGTTAGATATTGTAATTAAATTTGTGTGGCTCAAAAACGATTCAAATGGCTCTGAGCACTATAGGACTTAACATCTATGGTCATCAGTCCCCTAGAACTTAGAACTACTTAAACCTAACTAACCTAAGGACATCACGCAACACCCAGCCATCACGAGGCAGAGAAAATCCCTGACCCCGCCGCGAATCGAACCCGGGAACCCTGGCGTGGGAAGCGAGAACGCTACCGCACGACCACGAGCTGCGGGCTAAATTTGTGTGTTCTAGCCTTGTACTCGCAGGGTGTACAGAAGCACATGCATACTTGGTGGAGTCTTAGTAGTCACACGGAAGTGCTTATTCATATTTGTTCGGATTAACAATTAATAGAGTTTCTCCTGAACAAAGAGAAATAACACATCACAATAGAGCAGAAATACTACACGGTACCTAGATAGTCAGTATTGGGTCCCGCGACTGTGTTACAATGAAGGCTACACATCCTCAGGCTTCAAGGAATACATTACATTATTAAGACTCTTAATTAGATCACCGCCAGTTTGTTGCTCACTTGCGAAATTATACATGACGTCCAGATCATGTGCCTCCCTACATAGAAGTGGAAAATATGTACTGTATATTTACAGCAGAAAAGATATTTTGGTATGTGAATACTTCTCCGAAATGCTTTACTGGGGAATTTTAGCATTTTCGTCCACCGGATGCAGTGGTGGTCTTGGATCTGCACCCATTTAGCAGCAGTTTTCTGTTTTATGTCGCTTTTCACTTTACCCTGTTATGACGTGAGGTTTATGTATAGCACATCGTATTTACACATAACATCTCAATGTATACATACGATCCTTATAGGAAACTACTGCGTTAGATTCTCACACACCTCCACAAAATATATGTAAAATGGCCATCATAAAAACTCTATATATATTTTTAGCACTCAGTGATGTTATTAATGAGAGAGATACTTCACTTAGTTTCTACTTGCAATAATATATATGATACTTTCCTAGTTGTATCTGTCCTCCTCTCTCTAAAACAACAGCGTGGTCCTACGCCAGCGGCCACGGTGATACACCAGTAATATTAGTCTTTCCGGTCCATCTCGTCAATCGAGGTATGTAGTCCAGTTTCGAACAACTACAGCAAACAGTATATTTGAACACCCAGAAACGGGTTGACAATCCAAATGAAACGCAATCGCTGAACAAAAATCCTAAAATTTTACCGGTAGGGTTACATGCAGTATATGTAGGGTGATTATAATTAAAGTTAAACTTTCAAATCGCTATAGAAATAACACCACTGGTCAAAATGACGTCAAACTGCAACGGAATACTACCGAAGAAGGGGGAAAACGTATGGCAGTAGAAAAATAAATAGTTACAAAACGTAGCAATACATGGCGCTGTAAGATTCATAATTTAATAGTGGTCGACTACAGATGACAAAAGAATCATACAACAATGCCTAAAGTATACGTTTGACGTTAAACAAACTGTACTACTCAGTGTGCATGGGTGTACAGGTGTGATACTGTTAGTTACGTAAGTCCATCCACCACGGCAGGGTCATGTCACATCGCATGGGAAAAGTCGGTTGGATCATTCACATCTGTTTTTAATTGTCCTGAGGCCAAAAAGCGCATAAAAAGCATCAATCAGATCGGTTTTTAATTGTCCTGTGGAAAAAAACACAAAAAAATCATCAATCAAAATCAAATCGGATCATAAATTTCCGTGTGACTGGTGCAAAACATGTTCAGTATTGTGTCCACCGTTTCCCGCAACAAGTTCAAATTGAGAAACAGCATGTTCCACAACTGATCGAAGTGTTTCAGGAGTCACGTTCAGGATGTGTTCCGCAATGCATGCCTTCAATGCAACTAAGTTTGCAATCATATGTTTCAAATGGCTCTGAGCATTATGGGACTTAACACCTGAGGTCATCAGTCCCCTAGACTTAGAACTGCTTAAGCCTATCTAACCTAAGGACATCACACACATCCGGACTGAAGCGCCTAGAACCGCTCGGCCGCGACGCCCGGCTGAGTTTGCAATCGGAACACTGAACGCAAAATCTTTCAGATAGCCCCACAGTCAGAAATCCCACGGATCAAGATCAGGTGATCGGGACGGCCAGGCTGTAGGGAAATGGCGGCTAATAACTCTAGAATTTCCGAAATAGCACTTCGGCAGCTGCTTAACTGGACTTTCAATGTGCGGAGGTGCGCCATCTTGCATAAAAATGATCCCATCCACACTGATGGAGAGCTGGAATGGCGTGGTTGCGCAAAAGACACTGATAGCGCTTACCAGTGACAGTACTGATAACAGGAACGGAACCACCTGTCCCTTCGAAAAAATATGGCCCTTTGTTAAATGATGCTGTAAACCCATACCAGATAGACACCTTTTCAGGATGAAGTGGCACTGGTTGATCTGCGTCTGTATTTTATGTCGCCCATATTCGACAGTTCTGTGTATTGACATATCCTGTCAGATGGTGCTTCGTCTGTCCACTAAATCTTCCACGGCCAATCATTGTCCACTTCTATGCGAGCAAGAAATTCTAAAGCACAGGCAGGTCAACAAGAAGCAACTCGTACACATGGGTAATTTTGAATGCATAACAAAGAAGGATGTTTCGTCGGGTTTTACGCACCCTGCTTACGGATATGTCCAATGTTCGGACAATTCTCCGTGCACTACACGTTTGCACACCACCACTGGGCTCTTGTATTGCTGTGGCCACTGCTTCCACTGACGTCGAATCAATTTGTTTCCTCCCTCTACCAGATTGTACTCCACAATAACCCGTCTTTCCGAATTTCCGAATCATGTTCTCCAGACCAACGGCAGTCATCGGACCAACGTTTTTTTCAAACCCTTCAGTGTTCAGAACTTGTGCAGAGTGACGTGTGCACAATCATCATGCTTGTATATAGCTTTACAAGCAGAGCGCGATCCTGCATTGAGACAGTGATGACGAACGTCGCAGACGCGAAAGAAGGAAAAGCCGTGTACCCGGCATGTTTATACCAACTTCAATGGGTCGTGCGCATGACAGGTGTTTTCATTTACGTATTCAAATTGGTTCAAATGGCTCTAAGCACTACTGGACTTAACATCTGAGGTCATCGGTCCCCTAGAACTTAGAACTACTTAAACCTAACTAACCTAAAGACATCACACACATCCATGCCCGAGACAGGATTCGAACCTGCGACCGTAGCAGCAGCACGGTTCCGGACTGAAGAGCCCAGAACCGCTCGGCCACAGAGGCCGGCCATTTACGTATTCTGACACATACAGCATCATCTGTCGATCAATTTCTGCACTACTTTTTTCTGTTGCCATACGTTTTCCCCCTTCTCCGATAATATTCCGTTGCAATTTGACGTCATTCTGACTAGTGGTGTTATTTCTACAGCGTTTTGAAAGTTTAACTTTAATCATAATAACCCTGTATATTTCTTTCAAAGCCGCATAATTTTATCTTCGTTTCTTTTTTAAATGGGGAGGAGGTGAGATTATTGCCTCTTTTCAAGACTGTTTCAAAATGGATAAAATGTAACCTAAGGCTGCAATAAATCTGGATCCACCGCTAAGGTGTATTTCTTATTGCTTTTGAATTGTTTATTGTTAGTCGACCGAGATATGTTCTGTCTTTCAGAGAAGTATGTAGAAGTTAAATCCCAAACACATCACCCTATTAGGAATGGACCAATACACCCAGGAGATGGATACGCTGTAATGACCTCGACATATAGACATGCATACAAGATCTGTTTTACCACTGTCCAATTTTCTGAAGTTAAAATCTGAAAGGGTTTGGTAATACACTTATTTACAACGAATCAGTTATCATAATGTTGAAGTCTTAAATCAAAATACAGGGTATTACAAAAAGGTACCGCCAAACTTCCAGGAAACATTCGTCACACACAAAGAAAGAAAATATGTTATGTGGACATGTGTCCGGAAACACTTACTTTCCATGTTAGAGCTCATTTTATTACTTCTCTTCAAATCACATTAATCATGGAATGGAAACACACAGCAACAGAACGTACCCGCGTGACTTCAAACACTTTGTTACAGGAAATGTTCAAAATGTCCTCCGTTAGCGAGGATACATGCATCCACCCTCCATCGCATGGAATCCCTGATACGCTGATGCAGCCCTGGAGAATGACGTATTGTATCACAGCCGTCCACAATACGAGCACGAAGAGTCTCTACATTTGGTACCGGGGTTGCGTAGACAAGAGCTTTCAAATGCCCCCATAAATGAAAGTCAAGAAGGTTGAGGTCAGGAGAGTGTGGAGGCCATGGAATTGGTCCGCCTCTACCAATACATCGGTCACCGAATCTGTTGTTGAGAAGCGTACGAACACTTGGACTGAAATGTGCAGGAGCTCCATCGTGCACGAACCACATGTTGTGTCGTACTTGTAAAGGCACAGGTTCTAGCAGCACAGGTAGAGTATCCCGTATGAAATCATGATAACGTGCTCCATTGAGCGTAGGTGGAAGAACATGGGGCCCAATCAACACATCACCAACAATGCCTGCCCAAACGTTCACAGAAAATCTGTGTTAATGACGTGATTGCACAATTGCGTGCGGATTCTCGTCAGCCCACACTTGTTGATTGTGAAAATTTACAATTTGATCACGTTGGAATGAAGCCTCATCCGTTAAGAGAACATTTGCACTGAAATGAGGATTGACACATTGTTGGATGAACCATTCGCAGAAGTGTACCCGTGGAGGCCAATCAGCTGCTGATAGTGCCTGCACACGCTGTACATGGTACGGAAACAACTGGTTCTCCCGTAGCACTCTCCATACAGTGGCGTGATCAACGTTACCTTGTACAGCAGCAACTTCTCTGGCGCTGACATTAGGGTTATCGTCAATTGCACGAAAAATTGCCTCGTCCATTGCAGGTGTCCTCGTCGTTCTAGGTCTTCCCCAGTCGCGAGTCATAGGCTGGCATGTTCCGTACTTCCTAAGACGCCGATCAATTGCTTCGAACGTCTTCCTGTCGGGACACCTTCATCCTGGAAATCTGTCTCGATACAAACGTACCACGCCACGGCTATTGCCCCGTACTAATCCATACATCAAAGGGGCATCTGCCAACTCCGCATTTGTAAACATTGCACTGACTGCAAAAGCACGTTCGTGATGAACACTAACCTGTTGATGCTACCCCCTGATGTGCTTGATGCTAGTGCTGTAGAGCAATGAGTCGCATGTCAACACAAGCACCGAAGTCACCATTACCTTCCTTCAATTGGGCCAACTGGCGGTGAATCGAGGAAGTACAGTACATACTGACGAAACTAAAATGAGCTCTAACATGGAAATTAAGCGTTTCCGGACACATGTCCACACAACATCTTTTCTTTATTTGTGTGTGAGGGATGTTTCCTGAAAGTTTGGCCGTACCTTTTTGTAACACCCTGTACATGATATAGAAAGAAAAATGAATCTAAAATGTAGAGTTAAATAAACAGTACATGCGATCGTTGTCAAGTACCTGTGTGTTTAATAAAGTCAAACACAGTAATCTACACAGTAAAGTGACTGACACCTATTTCACGCACAGCTCATAGATGATTCACATGGTCAAATATTACTACAATCTCGACGAGAGTCTGTACATGTTGTAGTCGTCCATTGTCGTTGTCTTGTGGCACCAATCGCCCTGTGTCCCATAACGGTTTTGTCAGTCTCGGGAACGTCAAGTGTTTCACACGTCTACTTCGTGGAAACCTTGCCCGATATAACCTCGTAACTCCCCCTCCATCACCATATGCTCATCTACACACGAAAATCATTTCTGTTTATTCCATACACGGTGTGCAGCACCATTTCACTAAGTCCGATCTTAAGTCCGTAGACGGTTACAACATTATTTCACTAGGACTGACGGACTTCAGACATCAACTTGTAAACACAACGTGCAGGCCGGACAGGGTGGCCGAGCGGTTCTAGGCGCTACTGTCTGAAACCGCGCAACCGCTACGGACGCAGGTTCGAATCCTGCCTCGGGCATGGATGTGTGTGACGTCCTTAGGTTAGTTAGGTTTAAGTAGTTCTAACAAGGGAACCTCCCCATCGCACCCCCCTCAGATTTAGTTATAAGTTGGCACAGTGGATAGGCCTTGAAAAACTGAACACAGCTCAATTGAGAAAACAGGAAGAAGTTGTGTGGAACTGTGAAAAAATAAGCAAAATATACAAACTGAGTAGTTCATGGGAAGATAGGCAACATCAAGGACACTGCAGCCGCAGGAGCGCCGTGGTCTCGTGGTAACATGAGCAGCTGGAGAACGAAAAGTCCTTGGTTCAAATCTTCCATCGAGTGAAAAGTTTAATCTTTTATTTTCAGTTTATGTGACAAACTCTTATGTTGTCATAACTTTTTTTGGGAGTGATTATCACATTCACAAGAAAACCTAAATCGGGCAAGGCAGGAGAATCTTTTTACCCATTCGCCAAGTGTACAAGTTAGGTGGGTCGACAACATATTCCTGTCATGTGACGCACATGCCGTCACCAGTGTCGTATAGAATATATCAGATGTGTTTTCCTGTGGAGGAATCGGTTGACCTATGACCTTGCGATCAAATGTTTTCGGTTCCCATTGGAGAGGCACGTCCTTTCGGCTACTAATCGCACGGTTTTGCGATGCGGTCGCAAAACACAGACACTAAACTTATTACAGTGAACAGAGACGTCAATGAACCAACGGACAGATAATAACTATGCAAAAATAAAGAAAGTAAAATTTTCACTCGAGGGAAGACTTGAATCAAGGAACTCTCCTCTGGCAGCTGCTCACGCTACCACGGGACCACGGCGCTCCTGAGCTGCCAGTCTCCATGATGTTGCCTATGTGACCCATGGACTACTCAGTTTGTATATTTCGCTTATTTTTTCACAGTTCCACACAACTTCTTCCTGTTTTCTCAATTGATCTGTGTTCAGTTTATCAAGGCCTATCCACTGTGCCAACTTATAACTAAATTTGAGGGGAGTGCGATGGGGAGGTTCCCTTGTAAGTTCTAAGGGACTGATGACCTCAGAAGTTAAGTCCCATAGTGCTCAGAGCCATTTTTGAACAAAGTGCGTCAGCCTCCACAAGGCATTTTGACTCCGTAGATTCCCCGTGGCATGTTGTCCACAAATCATCGTGCGACCGCCTGGTGAGACAGTTGATCAATCCAGTGGGACCTACACGCTGACTCTCATGTTCCCTGTTCCAAACAAGGCCTATGTGCATTTCCTGGCCGGCCGAAGTGGCCGTGCGGTTCTAGGCGCTACAGTCTGGAACCGAGCGAACGCTACGATCGCAGGTTCGAATCCTGCCTCGGGCATGGATGTGTGTGATGTCCTTAGGTTAGTTAGGTTTAATTAGTTCTAAGTTCTAGGCGACTGATGACCTCAGAAGTTAAGTCGCATAGTGCTCAGAGCCATTTAAACCATTTTTTGCATTTCCTGGACACAATGTCTCCCCTGCTGGAGCAAATGACTTTTTGGATCCGAATGGTCGTGTTGATGCAACATGACCGTATTTTAGCCCTCTAACGCTTTGCGATACGGTTACTATTGGAAAATGATATTTCCGGTCGAGAGTTACACGACGGGGTCCAGTTACATGAACCAGCACATCGTCCAGCCAGAACGTCTCGGACTTCTACCATTGAGAATAGTTTGTCACGATATTAGTTTGTAGTGCATGCGGAGCTTGTCCAAAACGTACCGACACCCAAAAAACGCAATGAGGCTGCCAGTGACACCATTCGTATGCTGGCTGGTGCATTAACACCAGTGTGGGTTTCCACGTTGCGTTATGCCTCTGTACATCTTAATGTCCACATAGCAGCGTGTACTACGTGAAACGAATAAAATGACCTCTAGCATCAATATGTGTAGCTCTGTGCATGCGTACATTAGACGTTATTTGTTGAATGTTGTGTACATGCCATCTACAAATGGCTAGTCTATGCTCAGGCATAAAATAATAATTTGTGTGATACTGTCTCTTTACACACTCGATTCATATCATTTCAGTATAATGTGGAAATTATGTCTGAAAAATGTTACTGCGCGATCAGCGTCTCACTTTGTAAACAATTGAAACTATGTGTGGACATTCGAACACAATCACAGAACAAGGTGACGCAGTTGTAAGTACAATGGACTTTTATTTGAGTGAATGATGGTTCAAATCAGCGTCTGCCAATCCACATTTAGGTTTCTGTGATTCTCCTAAATCGGTTAAGGCAAATGGCGATTTCCTTCCCCACCCTTAACCAGTCTAAGCTTTTGCTCCGTCGCTAACGACCTCGTTAGCGACGGGACGTTGAACCCCAACCTTCGTCCCTTTCAAACACATTTGGTGGCCTAGATTCTCACAACAGTACCAACCACTTTTGCCCTTGTCAGCCGAATGTTTTTTAGAAAATTTCTTTTTGCCGCTGAGATTCGAACACAGTACCTGCAAACTGGACGACACGGCCACAGAAGAACGTAGACAGAAATGTGTCACATCCCATCGAGCAAGCGGAGTGCTACAGCAGGTAAATACAAAAGAGAGGAAATGTATGTTGATAAGTGTGCTTCGAAAGGGTTTTATATTGAAGTTTGTGTTTTTGTTCGGTTACGATTAGCTTTCATAAAAACGCTATAAAGGTAGCGGCAAAAACAAATGGCACGTGTTGTATGATTTATGCAAATGCTGCCTAGAGGCAACCACAACCACGCGAGCATAGTCACGTGTTGCGTAAGGTCGAGCCACAAACGAATAGCTGGTGAGTCATTCGTTCGCACATTTTGCGATGGATGCGGCCGCCAGTTTGCGTTGTGCTAACACGGCTGCCGTTCTCACATTGCTTCAAGGTCAGCGCCAGCCGACTACGTATCATGCTCCCTTTTCTTTCGCAACGATCCAACCGTGAAAAACGTAATCCACGGGTCCGGACAAGTGATAACTTCACAGAAGCCTGTGGCTTATCGCGAATTACTTACTGTTAATCAGTGTAAGCAGTAAGAGTAAAGTCGGGGATGTATGTCTATATATAAAAGGTAACGTCCTGATTGACTAAGAACTGACTCGTCATTTTCCAGTCCAAAACACTAACGATAGAATCTTGAAATTTTGAGAAGGTGTGAATCTTACACTGCAGGCGTCGTTCAAGGAAGGATTTTTCGAAATTACAACACTAAGGGTTTGAAATTGGGGATGATGTTTTATTATGAACGTATTTTTAAAGTTAAATCTATGAAAATTTAAATTTGGCTTCTCAGTTAGAAATAAAAAATACGAGTTTCACTGTTTTTGGAAATACAGCCCCTATTGGAGATAAACGGGGATGAAAGTTTTATGGAAATATTTCTACGTGCAAGCATATTAGAAGCTCTTCTCTATTAGAAATAAAACATACGCATGTCGCCGTTTTATAGCAATTCGACCTCTAAGTAAGAAATAGGGGACGAAATGTTTTACGAAAATTTTCATTTCGAAAGAATTTTTAAAGCTAAATCTTTGAAAATTGGTGTTGGGCTTTTCGGTTAGAGACGAAAAAAATACGGGTTTCACTGTTTTTGGAAATGCAACCGCTAATGGGGTGAAATAGGGTCATACTGATTCACCAACTCATCATGGCCTAGTCCAAACCGCTAAGGATAGAAACCTGAAGTCTGTAGACGGTATGTTTCTTATAGTGCAGGCGACGTTTAAGAAGGAATTGTCCGAATTTCCAATGCTAAGGGAGTGAAATATGGGACGAAAGGCTTTTTGAAAGTATATACCTATTACGGGAATTTATAAGTTAGAATTACGAAAACTAGTATATGGTTTTTCATTCACAAAATAAAAATACGTGTTTCAGTATTTTTGGAAATTCAGCCACTCAGTGGGTAAAACAGAGGATGAAAGTCTTTTGTAAATAAATAATTATTAAAGATGTATGAAAGGATTTTTAAGGTTACACCTATGACAATGGTATCTGACTTCTTGATTAGAAATAAAAAGTACGTGTTTCGATGTTTCCGGAAATTCAATCCCTCAGGGAGTGCAATAGGGTATGAAAATACTTAAGAAAATATTTCGTTAGAAGAAAAGATTTTAAAATCAGATTTACGAAAATTGGTTGGCTCTGGCTCTGAGCACTATGACGAAAATTGGTATTTCACTTGTCGGTTAGATATAAAGAAATATTTGTTAGGTGTGGAAGTTGCTATGGAAATCTTCAGAAGAACGCATAAGGCGTGATAAACAGGAACTTTGGACTCCACCTACTAGAATCGCTTTTTGTCCACAACTACATCCGGAAAAGACCTTGCTTATACGGCCTTAACTAGCGTGAAAAGCTTAGAAGCCGTTGAAATAGATGAATAACATAAAAATTCGATTAAAAGAAAAAAAACAAAAAATCACTGCAGGATAAACAGTCAAAACGAGCGAGGGAGTGGGCACTAAACTAGTATGTCCTATAATAATATTTGCAACAATGTAATGAGTGACTTCTGTTCCGTAATCAGCAGAAAAATCCCATTAGAATTATTTTTCACTTTTTCCCATTACCACGAGGAACCACCCTATCCTGAGAACAAAATGAAAAATGTTTGTTTTCTGTATGATTACTTAGATTTTGACCTGTAGAACTACCGTATTTCCAAAGTCACATTTACACAGAAATGTAGTTCCATGATCTGTATAATACTTAATACCTCAGAAGCAAATTAACACTGGCAAAGATTTATATTTACGTGATTACTTGGGAAAACTGTACCAACTAATACAAAGCATTTGCACATAAAGATTTTTTTGCACAGAAAGTGTTGTGGGTTGGCAGGAGAGCCAACACCGTGTTACTAGAGGAAGCCGAAAGGCACGCGTTTTAGCTCACGCAGGCTGGCATGAGTTCTGGAACAGGACAAGGAAATTAGAATTTAGAAAAAACGGACGTAGCTGGTGGAATACTTAAGTTTAATCCATTAATGGTGAACGTCGCTCTTGACGGTATATTATTCAGTATCAATAGTAACCGGTATTGGCGCCTTGCTAGGTCGTAGCAAATGACGTAGCTGAAGGCTAGGCTAACTATCGTCTCGGCAAATGAGAGCGTATTTTGTCAGTGAACCATCGCTAGCAAAGTCGGTTGCACAACTGGGGCGAGTGCTAGGAAGTCTCTCTAGACCTGCCGTGTGGCGGCGCTCGGTCTGCAATCACTGATACTGGCGACACGTGGGTCCGACGTATACTAACGGACCGCGGCCGATTTAAAGGCTACCACCTAGCAAGTGTGGTGTCTGGCGGTGACACCACATTCCTCCCCCGCAAATCGGCGGACGGTTGTGGCATAAGGCTTCCGCCCGCCGTGGGGAGGACCCCATGTTGACGTATGAGACGAGGTGGGGAGCCTAACAACAGGCGGGGCTGCCATTCGGACCCCGGGGAGCTAGGAAACACCTGAAAACCTGTTCCAGGGTGCACGCCAACATGCGGTGTATGCGCCCGCAGAGAGACAGGAGGGGCCGAAGGGTCGACCTCTATCGGGCCGGGGCACCCGACCGGCGAAGACGACATACGGTCCGGAGCGGGCAAGAGGACAACTGGTCACAGGAAGCGACCGGCGGCGCGTGACCCAGGGAGGCGCCCGGTGGTTGCAGTGACGCGTCCACTGCGGGCGTCGCCGGCGGGAGAAAAGGCGGCGGCGGGGGCGGCGGCGGCGCGTCGCCATGGGGCAAAATGGAAGGCAGCGTCGGTAACACCTGGGGCTGAGGCGAGCCAGTAGATGGGTCCCCAGGGCGCTGACCGGACGGCACCGTCGCAGAAAGCAGACGGGGAGCGGCAGATCCCGTGCGACGACAGAGGCGCAGCTGATTGAGATGCCGACGCACCTCACCAGAGGCCCCCAAAACCAGATACATAGCGCGGCCGAGGCAGCGAAGAATGCGCCCTTGAAGCCAACGCCGTGAACCTCGGTAGTGGCGGTGGTAGACAACGTCGCCAGGGGCAAAAGCATGTGTCTGCCACTGCACTGGAACCTGATGCGGCGGATGTAGCAAAGACATCAAGGTCCGATGAGGGCGACCGTGGAGCAACTCAGCCGGCGAGCGACCATCTTGGGGCTGAAAGCGATACGAGGACAAAAAGAGCAATAACGCGTCCTCCCGCGAATGCGACTCTTTCAACTTCAACATCTGTGACTTGAAAGTCCGGACCAATCGTTCAGCGGCACCATTTGACTGTGGCGATAACGGCGCGGACGTCAGATGCTCAATACCATTGGCCTTGCAGAATGACTGAAATTCGGCGGACATGAATTGTGGGCCATTGTCGGAAACAATAGTATGTGGAAGACCTTCAATGCAAAAGATAGCAGATAACGCCTGGATCGTGGCAGATGACGTAGCGGAAGACATCCGGACAACAAAAGGAAAATTACTGAATGAATCTACCACACCAACCATCGAGCATTCCAGAATGGACCAGCAAAATCGATGTGTAAGCGTTGCCAAGGGGAAATGGCTTTTGGCCATGCAAAGAATTTCCGCAGTGGTGCTGATTGTTGTTCGGCACACACCATGCAAGAAGAGCACATATTCGTAATCGCGGCAACGATTCCGAACCAAGTACAGTGCTGACGAGCAAGTTGTTTCGTTCTCACTATACCCCAATGGCCTTGGTGGAGAAGCTGTAAGACAGAGGACTTTAACGAACGTGGTACCACGACCCAGGACTGATCATTATCTGAGTGCAACAGCAAAACACCACGTCGTACAAAAAGTCTCTCCTGGTGAGCAAAAACTTGGCGAACCAACGGATCCCCGATCCGTGACTTTGACAAGGGCAATTGCGTAGCAACAAAACGCAGAACGGTAGCAAGGACAGGGTGGGCAGCTGTGGCTGTAGCTACACGATGAAAATCAATCGGAAACGATTCGACCACGTCATTGGTTTCCGAATCAATGAACATGCAAGCAAGTTCGGAGGAATCGAATCCTCTATCCTCAGCAACAGCAAACGGGACAACGCATCGGCGTTTCCGTGCTTAGCAGTGGACCGATACAAGATATCGTAGCAGTACTGCGAGAGGAAAATAGACCAGCGAATGAATTTCTGCACTGTACGTGGGGGTACAGGCTTGGTCGAATGAAAAAGCGATGTCAAAGGTTTGTGGTCTGTGATGATGGTAAAGTGATGACCATACAAGAAATCATGAAACTTTGTAACACCAAATACGAGAGCCAATGCTTCTTTCTCCATCTGTGAATAATTTCTTTGCGCACACGAGAGCAATTTGGATGCAAAGTCAATAGGGCGATCGTGCGAACCATCTCTGTGCGCAAGCACAGCACCGATCCCGAAATCCGATGCATCCACCATCATCAAAAGGGGCTTCTGGGGATCGAATGGTGTAAGGCAAGTATTGGAAAGCAACGCCGATTTCAACTGGAGAAAGGATCGTACGCATTCCGTTGTCCAGACGAACGGAACACCTTTACGGCATAAGCGATGAAGTGGAGCTGAAATGGAAGAGGCATGCGGCATATATCTGTGATAATAGTTAATTTTTCCCTGCACACTCTGTAGCTGCTTCAAATTCTGCGGCGAAGGCAGGTCTTGTATGGCACGGAGGTGCTTGGTACTGGGATGTATGCCTTGGGCATTGAGTACATGTCCCAGGTAGGGCAAGTCATGAGCAAAAAACACATATTTGTCCTTCCGCAAGCGAAGACCATTTTGTCACAAGACTTGAAATAATGTTCTGAGAGTGGCTAAATGTTCTTCTTCCGTCATTCCGGACATCACAATATCGTCCAGATAGTCTGCTGCAGTAGGGACTGACACACAAACAGTTTGTAGATATTGCTGAAACAATGCAGAGGCGGATGCACACCCGAATGGGAGTCGTTTGAATCGATTCAAACCAAGATGCGTGTTAACCACCAAAACGCGCTGGTATTCTTTGTCCACCGGTATTTGTAAGTACGCATCTGTGAGGTCCAACTTCGAAAAATATTTACCCGGGCACAGTTTGTCAAAAAGATATTCCGGGCGGGGTAAAGGAAAAGTTGCAATCACTAGTTGTGGATTCACTGTTGCCTTGAAGTCCACACAAAGTCTCAATTTTCCGAATGGTTTTTGGCAAAATTACTAAGGGTGATGCCCAGAGAGAAGCCTGCACACGTTCAATTGCACCTTGTGATTCCAAATCGTGTAATGTTTTTGCGACCTCATCACGCAATGCGTGGGGAACATTGCGCGCTCTGAAAGATTTCGGTTGCGCGTTTACTTTCAGTTCCAAATGTGCTTTATAGTTCTTAGCACAACCGAGGCCCAGTGCAAAAATGTCTCCAAATTCTTCACATACGCGAGAAACACTGTTGGAAGGTACAGTCTGATTCGCTGATAGGACCTGATTTACTATAGACAAGTTAAACAACTGAAATAAATCGAAACCAAACAAGTTCACTGCAGAAGAAGAACGAAGGACGTAAAAAGACACAAGTTTTGTTTGTCCTTTGTATGTTGCAAGAAGGCTGCACTGTCCTAACACAGGGATCGCTTGACCTGAATAGCTAGTTAACTTGAGATTTGCAGCACGCAACGGAGGTGTGCCCAGCAGTTTGTAAGTGTCTTGATTGATCAGTGAAACTGCAGCCCCGGTATCGAGCTGGAATGGTATCACTTTGCCGTTAATGTCAAAGTCCACAAAAAGTTTATTGATCTGCAGACGACAAGAGCGACTGTCTCGTGCAACGTGAAATGACACAGGTACAAAATCACTTGGGACTTGATGGGAGTTCCGGCGATGTCGACGCACACTATTTGTGGGATGAACACAGTCACTGTTAGAGAGAGTGGCACTGGGCAGAGTGGAATGAACTATATGAATTTCCATGGGTGAAGTTTCGCGAGCCTGAGTATCCTTGGTTCGATTCCGATTCCGGCGCAAAGCAAAGGGCCTGGAATGGTCTTGAGCTTCCCTTCTGAGCTTTTTCTGGCATACACTCTGAACATGTCCTTTTTTATTACAGTAAAAGCAAATAGCTTGGCGTGACGGGCAATTCTCACGCGAATGTCTAGTAGCACACCGCGGGCATGATTTTTGCACTGCATTTGCTTGCCGGCGCGGTACACGTGGCTGAGAGCCTGGCGGCAGCGGCGCGGCTGGGCGCGAGGACTGTTTACTGTTCCGTGCAGCTCGCCCGGTGGGCCGGTTGACCTGACAGACGGGTGGCGAAGTTTCAAATGAGTCCTGAGCAAAGTCAAGTGTGTCCTGCCGATCCAATATGTCCATCACTTGTTGAAGGGAGGGATTGACTAGCTTCAAAATCTGTTCCCTTATACGAGCATCGGAAACGTTCTGTACATTTGCATCACGTACCATAGTATCTGAATAAGGGAGTCCACATTGACACTCAAAAGCACAATCCCTAGTAAGGCCTTGCAAGGTTGCAATCCACTCCCGATTAGTCTGACCTGCCGTATGTTTTGTACGAAAGAAGGTATACCGTTTGGCAACTACATTGACTGATTGTTTGAAATATGCATCTAATGCAGACAATATTTCGTCGTAGGACAGAGTTGCTACGTTGCGTCGGGGAAATAATTTGACTATCACACAGTACGTTTGTACGCCGACCAAAGACAACAAAAACGGCTGCCGCTCGTTACCTTGAATTCTGTAGGCGGCGAGATGGAATCCAAATAGGCGTGACCACTCCGTCCAGCTTTCCAGTGCAGCATCAAAAGTACGAAAAGTTGGTGCAACTGCGTGTTGTGGCTGCGTTAGCGGTGGAGCGGCGGCTGCCACGTCGTTTTGCATTGCACGTTGACCATGGACGAGCTGTCCCAGGGCATCCAGTAATGCCTTCGTCTGTTGATTCTGTAAGCGATAAAATTTGGACAGTACATCTGGAGAATGTGGCGAAGCCATTACACAAGTAAATCAGGGCAGTATAGTTATGAACGCGGTATTGCCCCGTCGCCAATGTTGTGGGTTGGCATGAGAGCCAACACCGTGTTACTAGAGGAAGCTGAAAGGCACGCGTTTTAGCTCATGCAGGCTGGCGTGAGGTCTGGAACAGGACAAGGAAATTAGAATTTAGAAAAAACGGACGTAGCTGGTGGATTACTTAACTTTAAATCATTAATGGTGAACGTCGCTCTTGACGGTACATTATTCAGTATCAATAGTAACTGGTAATGGCGCCATGCTAGGTCGTAGCAAATGACGTAGCTGAAGGCTAGGCTAACTATCGTCTCGGCAAATGAGAGCGTATTTTGTCAATGAACCATCGCTAGCAAAGTCAGTTGTACAACTGGGCGAGTGCTAGGAAGTCTCTCTAGACCTGCCGTGTGGCGGCGCTCGGTCTGCAATCACTGATAGTGGCGACACGCGGGTCCGACGTATACTAACGGACCGCGGCCGATTTAAAGGCTACCACCTAGCAAGTGTGGTGTCTGGCGGTGATACCACAGAAAGTAAAACTTGTACGCCATCTTTACTCTTATATCCTCTTAATACTTACATGGGGACGATCAGACCTAGTAATCATGTACCGGGTGATCAAAAAGTCAGTATAAATTTGAAAACTCAATAAATCACGGAATAATGTAGATAGATAGGTACAAATTGACACGCATGCTTGGAATGATATGGGGTTTTATTAGAACCGAAGAAATACAAATGTTGAATAAATGTCCGTCAGATGGCGCTTCATCTGATCGGAATAGCAATAATTAGCATAACAAAGCAAGACAAAGCAAAGATGATGTTCTTTACAGGAAATGCTCAATATGCCCACCATCATTCTTCAATAATAGCTGTCGTCGAGGAATAATGTTGCGAACAGCACTGTAAAGCATGTCCGGAGTTATGGTGAGGCATTCGCGTCGGATGTTGTCTTTCAGCATCCCTAGAGATGTCGGTCGATCACGATACACTTGCGACTTCAGGTATCCCCAAAGCCAATAATCTCACGGACTGAGGTCTGGGGACCTGGGAGGCCAAGCATGACGAAAGTGGCGGCTGAGCACACGATCATCACCATACGACGCGCGCAAGAGATCTTTCACGCGTCTAGCAGTGTGAGGTGCTTTTTTTTTTTGGTTCTAATAAAACCCCTTGTCATTCCAAGCATGTGTGTCAATTTGTACCTCTCTATCTACATTATCCCGTGGTTTTTAAAGTTTTCAAATTTATACTGACTTTTTGATCACCCGATATTTTGTTGAGTCTTAGGCATGTTGCAGACGGACATGTCCCGAGTAGCTGGCTAGCGGCTTTACGTGCGACGGACCATAGTTTCCGAAAAAAGTGGTGTTGAAGTTTTATGCGTACCTCCTATAACTGTAAAGTTGGACACGTTTCGACCACGCGTGAGTAGCACGGTGGCTAAGGTTCCCGGCTGTCCCGCTGGCGTTAGAGGTTCATATCCTACCTGGGTACTTTCGTTTTTTCTTCATTTTATCGTACAGAATATTATTAAATAGTACATGCCACGCAAAAGTCCTCCAGAATAGACATTTCGTGGTTGTAACTACATTAATAAATCCATCATGACAGCAAACTTTCTTCAGATGTTTATTCCGCTTGTGGTTCGTAGCTAAAACTGAAAATATTCGGACAATGTTCGCTTGATTCGTTGGGAGGGCAAACTTTACGATTATATCTTTGTAGACGAAAGAAAAGCTTTCACCTGAATTGTAAAAATTATATCACCGAAAGGCACTACACTTCTATGACCCTGTCATGTTTATTTTTACAGGTAGGTTAAAATTTTCGAGAAAAATAATTCAACATGCTCCCGACTTGCCATAGGCTAGCAGAGAAATCGTTTCGAATGAAGATTCCACAAAAATACATTCTTTAATTCTGTTTCAGTTTAGTGTACACAGCAATAATCAAATACGCTCGGTTCGCATAGAAGCTGATCGAAGAGAGATCAATCTTCTTGAACTGAAACGAACTGTGTTTTCCGGTATAGCTTCTGAAAAATCAGTGTGCCTGCAAGGCAGTACCTTTCATTAAATGTGCGTGGTGCTCTACAGATTTGTGCCGGCCGGAGTGGCCGAGCGGTTCTAGGCGCTACAGTCTGGAACCGCGTGACCGCTACGGTCGCAGGTTCGAATCCTGCCTCGGGCATGGATGTGTGTGATGTCCTTAGGTTAGTTAGGTTTAAGTAGTTCTAAGTTCTAGGGGACAGTTGACCACAGCAGTTAAGTCCCATAGTGCTCAGAGCCATTTGAACAAATTTGTGTTTTGGTTATTTCTACGACGAACACCACCCGCAGTTCCCTTCTAGCACAACAAGCAATGAGAGCGACAGCGAGTAAGACGAGTCTGTAATCTATTCTGCAAGTAACAGAATACAGATTTGAAAAAAGTTTCTTCTAATGATTGATTTAGTGATGAAATTAATGCAGCGAAAATGACAATTTTCAGTAATTTTGCATGAAATATACTATTTAATTACATTCTGTACCATGAAATTAAAAAAAAGAAAGAACACGGGTATTATTTGAACCTGTATTGCCACCGTAACAGACGGGAACCGCAGGTTGTGCGCTACTCCCACTTCTTCGCAATTTGACTAACGTTACAGGTGTAGGAGGTACGCACACAACTTGAACATCGATATTCTCGGTAACAAGGGGCGGACGCTTGAAAATCCGCTAGCCAGCTACAACATACTTTCGAATCATCGAAATCCGTCATTAACAGACTGATGACCCCCTTGTTAGCTGCAACTGATGAGCGTACCCCTGAGGCCGGAAGAAGAAACCAAGCTGAGAAACAACCCCAAGAATGAGGAAAAGTGAAACAGATTGCACGCTGTTATCATTAAAATATTAATCACAGCAGCACAAAAAGTATTAATGAAAGGAAACATATTCCAGGTAAGAATCTTCGACCAGTTGTAGGGGAAGGTGGGGCAAGACGATGAGATGGGGTAAGATGGGGAAGGGCTATAAGCTACAGTTAGAGTGCTGCCATCTGTGGATAGCTATGTTAACATCATCAATACACAGGTCCCAGTGTGTTGACATTGCTGAACCTTAGTTTCGCGGCGGTTTCCGTGAGCCTTGCAAGGTACGTACAATTGTTATACTGATTTGCAATGTTTTACACCTTTCGAGGTCCTAAAATACGTGTTTCGTAAACATTTGTCCAGACTGTATATATAGCACTGAATAGTACGTCTTCTTAACAGTAAACTGCTGTGTCAGTAGTCAATGTTCACTAAATAGTGTTCATGTAGGCGTCACATAACCTGACAGCATGGTAGGGGGCAAGACGGGGTGGGGCAAGATGGGGAGCTTCCCCGTCTTGCCCCTACTATTTGTCCAACCATTACGTTCTTATCGACTCATGTGTTTACCTCGCTACGGGTTTGAACACGTACATTATTCATTGAATACAATTGTAAATAGTCTCTGAAGAAGGCTGGATACGGTGTATTAGCTGCGGACGCTGGGCCCACGACACTTGTGCCGGGATAGACAGTGATGATGACGAGGCTGTCCACACTTGTACTATGTGAAAGTAAGAGGCCTAAATAAGACGTAATACCTGATTCTACAATTCGCAGAACCATGTTTCGAAACATTATCGTCACATGATTTCATTATTCCGGTCCTTATTTAAGCTTTAGAGATGAATTCATGCTAGTTCCCCATCTTGCCCCGCATATGGGGCAAGACGGGGAATTGGTAGTTTGTGTTTCAAATCGAGATATTTCTAACTAAATGTAACACGTTTGCAGGTTTCTTTGCATGCTATTGTAATTCAATAGTTAAGTAAACAAATGATAATCAAACCTACTTCAATTTGTTTATTTTTGTCCCTTTTGTAAGGGTTTAAAGTTAGCTTCCCCATCTTGCCCCGCCTTCCCCTACACCAAATAAAAGGTTTCACTCTATACAGGGTGTGTTTTTTGTTTTATGACAATAGAATATCACAAAAACTACGCATAGGATTATAAAACGGCAAAATACTTGTTCAATATTTTAAAAATGCTATCCGGCAATGCCAATGTTGACCTCTGTGTCATGTCCCAACAGGTGGACCGGGGGGCAGCTTTGAAATCTTACGTAGGAACATCCCATTTTTATTGTAGAATTGGATCCGACGGGTAAAAATAGAACTTTTGTTTGTAACACTTTTGTCTTTGTGTGATAGATGGAGCCGTAATCCTCAAATAATAGAGTTCAGTTCCAAAACGGCATTATCCCTAGGAAAATGCATTGCATCAAAAACATAAAGCCAGAACTGTGTGGAAAAGGACTAAGTGTTTTGCAGTTTTCTCCGTGCAGCTGTTTTGAAACATTCATCCATTCATTATTTTACCTGATCTCATTGCGTAAACGTCGTCCCTCATTTCTTAAACATACTCCTTCATAACCCCATTGCGTTATTAGCTAAAATGCAGATTATTACGATAGAAGAGAAAACGGCAGGAATAACGACAATGCTTTAACCCTTTTTGCTCAACGTTTTCCAAACAGAGTGCGATCCCGCGTTTTTTTTTTTTTTTTTTTTTTTTTTTGCGGTTTATTCAGCAGTTCTCCACAAAGGGAACAGCCGAACAACAATTGCTGAAAACCGAAAAGAAACTGCTATATTGGTTACAGTGAATCAAAATCCTCGCATTAGCATTCGACATTTAAAACGTTTGTAGAATTTTGAAACGTAGAAAATATCATCCGTTTCATATTTTCCTCCATCAGGGACGTCATGGTAATGATTTCCAGAACCGAAAAACATTTTGCCAGTGGTCGCTTCAGTAAACACAGAGAAACCCCAATTTCTTTTCTCATCTACTGTTCTCGCACGTGTCGACATTCACGAACCACGGTATGACTAACCGACACAACATGCATTATTGTAATGTGGAAAACCCACATTGATAATGCCAAGTTGAACATTAGAGGTCCTGGAATGTGAATGTTTGGTTTGGAATAACTGGCGACAATCTCATTGGTTCTTCTTTCCCCATGGAACCTTAAGTGGTGATGTTTGTTTTTGTTGTGGTCTTCAACCAAAAACTCGTTTGATGTAGCTCTCCATGCTACTCTATTCTGCGCGAGCCTCTTCGTCTCCGAGTAACTACTGCAACCTACAGCCCTCTGAATCTGCTTAGTGTATTCATATCTTGACCTCCCTCTTCGGTTATTATCCCCCACGCTTCCCTCCACTACTAAATTCGTGATCCCTTGATGCCTCAAAACGTGTCCTACCAACCGATCTCTTTTTCTAGTCAAGTTGTGCGACAAATTCCTCTTCTCCCCAATTCTATTCAGTACCTCCTCATTAGTTACGCGATCTACCCATCTAATCTTCAGGATTCTCCTGAAGCAACAAACTTCAAAAGCTTCTATTATGTTCTTGTCTAAACTGTTTAATGTCCATGTTTCACTTCCATACATCGCTACACTCCATACAAATACTTTCAGAAAAGACTTCCTGACACGTAAGTCTATAAAATTTCTCTTTTTCGAAAACGCTTTCCTTGCCATCGCGTCTACTTCTCTTCGGCTATCATCAGTTATTTTACTTCCCAAATAGCAAAACTCCCCGACCACCTTGAGTGTCTCATTTCCTAATACAATTCCCTCAGCATCACTTGATTTAATTAGGCTACAATCCATTACCTTCGTTTTGCTTTTGTTCATCTTATGTCCTCCTTTCAGGACAATGTATATCCCGGTCAACTGCTCTTTCAAGTCCTTTGCTGTCTCTGACAGAATTACAATGTCATCGGCAAACTTCAAGGTTATGTTTCTTCTCCGTGGATTTTAATTGCTACTCCAAATTTTTCTTCAGTTTCCTTTATTGCTTTCTCTATAAATATCGAATATTCTTGGAGGATGATCTTCCAGTATTGGTTGCAGACCTGCTCTTGGATTTGCGACAAACAATTTGGTTTCAGCATGATGGTTGTCCAGAAGATTATACTGTAGCAGCATGGGAAGTATTAGATCGTGTGTGCAATCATCGTTGGATCGGAAGAGACGGTCCACTGTCTTGTCCTGCATGATAATCAGATCTTACTTCGCCCGAATTTTGTCTATGGGATTGATTGAAGTGTGAAGTTCATAATGGAGTGCCAAAAACGCGCGATAATATGATTCAGTGCATCACCAATGCGTGTCAGAAGATTAAAGTATTCCATGTGCGGAAAATATGAGTTTCGAAGTGAGCAGCGATAATTTTTAGCACTTACGGTGAAATAGTTCTTACAAACAAGTACCCTGTTGGTGATAGGTTGCAAGGTACCCACTACTGCTTCAGTTTTACACTACGCGCAACGGATTTATTTGCAGGACCTTTGCATAAATGCCCTAACTTGAAAGCTATGCCAATTCTTCTTGACCCAATGATTGACATTCATACATTTAGTAAAATTATTAAATAAAATTATTTTTTTTTACTGATAATAAAACAAAATAATGAAAGGTTTGACTATTCTTATACAAAGAATGTTCCGACTCAAATTTGAATTTTTATAGAAGAAATTGGTTTATTCATTAAGTATTTCAGATTATTATAAGAACGAAAAAAAACTCGCTTCTTTAAACAAATATTAAGGCGGCTGAAATTCGGATCGGATTCCGCGATGTAATTTAAACGCAACTGACTTTCTACGAGGCCTGTTCAGAAAGTAAGCTCCGATTGATTGCCAAATTGAAACCACAGTGAACATGAGAAATGTTTTACTTGTAACAATTAGCTACACCTTTCAGCTACTTCTCTACGTAGTCGCCGTTCTGACTTAGACTTTTGTCATAGCGTTGTACCAACTTTTCAATAGTCTCATCATAGAAGGCAGCCGCCAGTGCTTTCCGCCAATTCTCCACGCTGGCCTACACCTCGTTGTCTGTGTCAAAATGTTGTCTTCAAAGACAGCGGTTCATGTGACCAGAGATGAAACTCAGGGGGAGACAATTGCGGACTGTATTGTGGGTAATCTCACATTTCCATTTGAAAACGATGCAGGAGCATCTTCATTGCCCCTGCAGAATGCGGCTGAGAATTGTCTTGAAGAAGAAACAGCACGACAGTTATGTAATGTTAGCTGCATAGCTTCAGGCGAAATTTCTCACCAGGCCCTCGTACTTGGCGGCAGACACTATTTTCTAGACATCTTTACGCACTCACTGCGAGCTCAGAAATGAGAAGATCGACGTGATGCTAACTGGGGTTATACTAGAGACACTACCCAACACATCTGTGCAAAGCTTTATCGGATTTTCATAGTCGTTTCCATTTCGCGACCGATCGGAGCTTACTTTCTGAACGCCCCTCGTACATTAAAAGTGACTTCTAACAGTACTCAAGTACGAGTGCTGAACACAAAACTAATTATAATCTACAGTTAACTATTCAACATATTGTTTCCGTTAAGACTGTCTTCTGTCACGTTATGGTTTAGCACGCTGTTCACCAATTCCGTTCTCGTAATCAATTATACACCCGGATTAAATTTTCATTCAACTGAAAATGCATTGCGCAGTATTTCATTTCGTCCAATGAGTTGCACTTCTAATTAAATTAATGAACCCTGTAGTTAAATACGAAATAGAATCTTTTTTATGCAGCAGTTTCTTGATTCAGTTCGATTAGATGTAACTTCAGTTTCGCATGTAACTCAAATCAACTTGTGTGGGAGTATTAACCTATAGACGAATTTAGGTGGAAATAAGTTTTTGAAATGTATCCAAACAATTAACCAGCTGCATTTGCCAGACCATGGAATCCGTTCTGAAAATTACTGATCCAGTCCGATACAACTGACCTTTCTTTTCCAGCTGCCCAATAGACACGTCTCATTTCCTCAATCTCAGCTCGGGAGGCTCCCCAGAGAACTGTGCGCAGCATCCAATTTTCTCCCCAATCACTCACTTCACTGTTGCCTCACTCAGTGTCCTGCAAATTATGATACCTTGCCTTCCATTTCCCCCAACATCTCCATTTAGTTGGTACTCCTTAGTCATATTTACTGAGAAACTCAGCAATTACTATCATCTTCATCACTCATTTTGCAGTGTATAAAGATAAATCATTGCTACAATTTACGTTTATTCCATTTTAGCTATGTTTCTAACATATGGTCATTTAAAATTTCAACCTATATTTAAATTTTTAGAGAACAATAAGAAATATCGACACATTGAACTAAAAAAACGGAATGAAAATAGTGCTGTTAATATCAATAATAATAACAACGACTATTCTCCATAAGATTTTATTTTATTACACTACTGGCCATTAAAATTGCTACACCACGAAGATGACATGCTACAGACGCGAAATTTAACCGACAGGAAGAAGATGCTGTGATTTAGCTTTTCAGAGCATTCACACAAGGTTGGCACCGGTGGCGACACCTACAACGTGCTGACATGAGGATAGTTTCCAACCGATTTCTCATACACAAAAAAGCAGTTGACCGGCGTTGCCTGGTGGAACGTTGTTGTGATGCCTCGTGTAAGGAGGAGAAATGCGTACCATCACGATTCCGACTTTGATAAAGGTCGGATTGTAGCCTATCGCGATTGCGGTTTATCGTATCGCGACATTGTTGCTGGCGTTGGTTGAGATCCAATGACTGTTAGCAGAATATGGAATCGGTGGGTTCAGGAGGGTAATACGGAACGCCGTGCTGGATCCCAACGGCCTCGTATCACTAGCAGCCAAGATGACAGGCATCTTATCGTCATGGCTGAAACGGATCGTGCAGCCACGTCTCGATCCCTGAGTCAACAGATGGGGACGTTTGCAAGACAACAACCATCTGCACGAACAGTTCTACGACGTTTGCAGCAGCATGGACTATCAGCTCGGAGACTATGGCTGCGGTTACCCTTGACGCTGCATTACAGACAGGAGCACCTGCGATGGTGTATTCAACGACGAACCTGGGTGCACGAGTGGCAAAACGTAATTTTTTTCGGATGAATCCAGGTTCTATGAACAGTATCATGATGGTCGCATCCGTGTTTGGCGACATCGCTGTGAACGCACATTGGAAGCGTGTATACGTTATCGCCATACTGGCGTATCACCCGGCGTGATGGTATGTGGTGCCATTTGTTACACGTCTCGGTCACCTCTTGTTCGCATTGACGGTACTTTGAACACTGAGCATTACATTTCAAATGTGTTACGGCCCGTGGCTCTACTCTTCATTCGATCCCTGCGAAAGCCTACATTTCAGCATGATAATGCACGACTGCATGTTGCAGGTCCTGTACGGGCCTTTCTGCATACAGAAAATGTTCGACTGCTGCCCTGGCCAGCACATTCTCCAGATCTCTCACACACCGTCACAATACGCCAGTCACTACTCTTGATGAACTGTGGTATCGTGTTGAAGCTGCATGGGCTGCTGTAGCTGTACACGCCACTCCAGCTCTGTTTGACTCAATACCCAAGCATATCAAGGCCGTTATTACGGCCAGAGGTGGTTGTTCTGGGTAGTGATTTCTCAGGATCTGTGCACCCAAATTGCGTGAAAATGTAATCACATGTCAGTCTTGTATAATATATTTGTCCAATGAATACTCATTTATCATCTGCATTTCTTCTTGATAAAGCAATTTTAATGGCCAGTAGTGTAAATCAAACAAAACTTGCACTGATTTCAGATACAATATCTTAACATCTTCAAGGTAGACTGACAATTGTAGCCGAATAAAGTTACTCGAAAGAATTCAGTGTGATATTTATATCGGGAGCGACAGCACACACAACTAGTGGAAATACATAAGTAATAAAGCGTAACATTTGACAAAAACAAAAAAACAGCGATCAGGATCGGCGAGCATCGAGCAGGCTTTCATTCAGAAAGTCGTACAGCTGACGATAGTAGCCTGTTGCCGTACTCACCATAAAGTGAATATGTGTGGCCGGAGACAACAACTGAAATCACTTCATCATGTCACGGGTGGCGTTCTGCCCTAGGCCCTCTTTTTACTTTTACAGAGACAATTACATCCAACGTTATGTGGGCAGTTTAGGTAGCTATATGCTCACCATTTGACAGATATTGACTCCTAACTAGAACTTCACCTTCACTATAACAGTGACATCCTTAACACCGCTTTCTCTGTCAAGTATGATAACACGCGAATGCACGTATTTTTTTATTGTTTAAATTTAGCTTTCAGCTACACGACATACGATTATTTCGTTATTGATTAAACAACTAGCACGAAGAGACATATCCCAACAGCACATTTAATCTCATAGAAATGCCAGAGGCCCAAATCGACCCTATGCATCAGCTTCACTAGGCAGTGAGGTTGTCTTCATATCAGAAAATACGATCAAGTCTCCCCCCCCCCCCTTCCTCGCGGTCATCATCGCTGATAGATATAAGACCTCCACTCGCTTCAACACAAATAATGTAAAATTTCTCTGGAACCAGTTCGAGACTTCTGCTCATCCAGTCTGCGACGTTAAAATGTTCCCACTGCTACGACAGCCGTGTGCAGTTGTGGCATACTGTACTAATTGAAATGCTATATCAACGCTTGTGAAAAATTGGATCAACCGAGAAGAATGGCTTGAACGACTTCTCACTTGAAGAATAAATTATGTAGAATAGCATAGCAGCAGTTAGTAATTAACACTGTAGAGGGTGCACACGTAGGTCCAGTAGTGCTCTTTGTTATCCGACTGGAGAAGTCATTGGTATACGCCAGGCTCAGGCACTGCAGATATACCAAAAGTTTGCACCACATGACATGAGTTATATTCCACAAATCGTCACATGGATGTGGGAAAAGGCAAAAAAGTTGTTTCCTTCACATAAACTGCCAACGGCCTTGCCACAGTGGTAACACCGGTTCCCGTCAGATCACACTTAAAGGTGACCGACTGGATCTGCCAAGCGCTCTTGGCAAGCGGGATGCGTTCAACCTTTGTGAAGCCAGTTGAGGAGCTATTTGATCGAGAAGTAGTGGTTTCTAGTCACGAAAACTGACAGCGACCGCGAGAGCGATTTGCTGACCACATGTCTCTCCATATCCGCATCCAGTGATGCCTATCATCTAAGGATGACACGGGGGTTGGTCGGTACTGCTGTGCCTTCCGAGGCCTGTTCGAACGGACTTTCATTTAATTTTTTCAACTGAAATGCTGTGGAATAACTTCAGTTTATGAAATATTACTCTTTTATTATTTTAAGATATTATGCAATGGAGTAGAAGTTCGTTAATTCAATGTTGTAGTGTACTGTGTCAACCTAAGACACAGACATTTAGTATGCTGTGGCATGTTGCTGAATACATGTTTACCAATGTATCAAACTGCTTTTTGAATTAATATTATGCCCCAGAAATCTCTGTATAATATTTTATTAAATTTTGGTAATATAATAAAACTCGGCACTAAATTTTTGTGAAAAGAGAAAAATTAATATACGTATTCCGTATTTTTTGAAGAGTTCTGAGTTGCATATCGTCGAAAAAGATAAAAACACAATAGTCCATAACTGATAAGTGAATGAAAATTGGCGGAATAACCTAATTTCTTTATTCCTAAGTCACCTAAAGCTTTAATCACGCGCACTACAAATGTAGCTGAACTAGCACTTAATTACTTCTAGGGTGACAGGATTTCCAATTCATATTGAGATCTACCTTTAGTCCCAAAAACAGAGTACTACCTGCTTCTTCTTCTAGCAGTTTATTGCCCGAATATACGGCAATAGCTTCTGCGAGACAATTATAATCTGGAGCTATCCATCTAACTCCCAGGAAGAACGAAGATACGAATTTATCGTCCCGTTAACTACAAGGTCATTAGTGAGGGTGCAAAAGCTAGAATTAGGAATGGACTCCGGCCGGTCTTTTCCAGAGGAACAACCCCGGAATTTGCCTTAAGCGTGTTAGAGGAATTAAGAAAAAGCTAAACATGAATGGCTAAACGGTGACTTGAACCTCGGTCCTTCCGCGTAAAGACCAGTGCCACATCACCCGGTAACTATATGTTGGGTTGTAATATGTTACGATAAAGCTGCAATTCAAGCTCTTATCAGAGCGAGGAGTGCTAGCTACATTTATCGTGGTGATTATACATCTGTTACTAGGTACTATTGGCATCGCTGTTGAGTTCCTTTGCCTACTGTCTATTTCGGTACTCGAACGGAAGAGCCAGTTCCGCGAGCGAGTTTTTCCAATTTCCCGGAGTGCCCCTAACTTAGGCCGCTTTCCCTTGAGAGATTATGTGGCGCAGTCACCGTTTCCATTTCTTTCCACCCAGTAAAGAAAAATGAGAAATTTTCTTTTTTAACTCAGATGCTATTCCACGCCGCAAGGCGCCAAAACTCATTTGCGAAGAAAGCCTACCAAGAGAACAATGCTTTTAATATTGGACAGCGTTTTCTTACTAATACGTCCGTGTACCAAATGACTCAGTGTAATGACACTCTCTGACATTGTACGAATAATTGAGAGCGCAACAGTGTACTCACAAGTGGGGCGATCAATGAAATAGAAGAAGGGCTGCTATTTTAATTATTATCTGTCGTAAGAATGCAACCCTTTAAAGATTCACGATTTTTCCATGGATAGGTATAAATAAGTGAAGCTACTTTCGAAACAAATACGCACTGACCTACAGGGTGCAAACGACAATTGTTTACGAAGTAACACATTGGCGTAGGTGAAGGAGGAATCAACAATTTGATACAACACACTTGTGGTATTTCAAGCCGCAAAACAACCTCAAATTGACCTACGCATGCGCGCCATGTGATGTTATGAATTTCCTATCGCCGCTTTACGCCACAGCTTATTTAGTCTTCACCGTTTGAATCTCATTGTTTTGTCACGCCGAAATATTGAATATTGAACACACCTTGTTCTTTCACACAAAAATTGTGAAACTAACGTTTGTGTAACTGTCACATCCAAATTTTGGGAGTTTTGACAGCCTAAAATTAACAAATAGATCGTTTTGTTTCCGTGGCTATCTTACTACGAGAGTCCAGTGCTTGTAGGGTTTAAGCTTAGATCGAAATGTAAACGTAATTTAGTTTTTTAATAACGCTTACAAAAGATTTTTCTTCTTTCACTATCCTCACACTGAAGTATAATTACTAATGTTAACGAGATAAATAAATTCAAAAGTCAGAGCGACTATACCAGTAGCGCTAAACAGGCGACAGTAATATACAAAACAGTGATAACTTAAAAATTCTTGCAGCCAATATCACTTGTTGAAATTTTTCTACTTCATCAATTCGACGGAGCCTGGCTGTCATCTTCGCATCTTCTGGAAATATTACCACTGTGTATGAGTCTCACAACCACATCATTTTCGCAATCACGCAAGTATCAGATCGCGGCCAGCAACTTAAATATACAAAATCTCTCGCTGCGCGCACGCGCTATGGCTTAGGCGGCCTTTGTAGGCCAATTTCAGGCTATTTGCCAGCTTGATAGACCGTAAGTGTCCTACATCAAACAGCTCGTCTCGACTTCTCCTACACCGCTGTGGTACGTTGTAAACAGTTATTGTTTACAACATTTCTATGAAAACTGCAACAACAAAACGGAAATTAACTTTACACCACAGATTAAACCATAGAATATATCTTGTTGTGAAGATTTAATGAGAGTTGCGTATTTTTATGAAGACTCTCCAGTCCATGCACTTTCTGTGGTAGTCCAAAATATACTTGGGGGCCGTGACTTAAAAGCTGCCGATCAATCATATAGCAGACATGTCAGCTAGGCGGCCTGTCAAACGAAGGCACAGGCGACGGAAGCAGTAACACACGTCGTTTTTCTAAGGCGGCCTACATCCACTCATGTTCAGAAAAAACAGAATATCTTGAACGACTAGAGATAGGACGTTCATATTCACAGGACATGTATGTTAGTATGTTCTGCAGAAATGATTAGCATTTCAGGCATCTCGGTTCAGGATGTGTCTTGTTGTCTAGCAGGCACCAGGTCTGCCAATGAGTCCTGATAACTTGTTTCATGCATGGTGGCATCGACGCGTATAATTGCGAATGGCATCTGTGCTATAGCCATTAACCCTACATTCACCTGGTTCCTAAGTTCATCTGTTGTGGTTAGCATTGTTTCACAGCGCTGCACCCTCTGTTTCAGCAAATCCCACATATTTTCTACTGGAGACAAGTCTGTTGATCAGTAAATTTCCAGGTAAGGGTTGTAACGCGTGTTCGAAAAACTCGCGTATGAAATTAGAAACTTTAACTATTTTACAGTTGATGGTTTACACGTTCCAGGATGACATTCATAGTAAAAACAGGGGAAGCAGTAAATTTCTCGGAATTTTGCACACTTTTAAACGCTGCAGTTTCACCATTAGATGGTTATCTTAGAGTGTCTATAGAAAAGCAAAATGGTCCACATTCATAAAAGATTCCCTCTCACCTCATAGTTTGGCAGTAAACTGCACGTAACTCATCATTTCGCCAAATATTGGCGAAGATAGTTGGTGATGTAAAATGGAATTATTTTGATGCAGTGTTCTCGGAATGCGATTTATTTTTCTCTCTAAATTAGATGAGAGTAGATTTGAAGTTTAAGTTCCTTACCTGATGATAAGAATTGGCATCGCAGCTTTGTACTATCGGAGATCATTTGACGGGTCCCTGGTTCGATTCCCGGCGGGGTTAGGGATTTTCTCTGCCTCGTGATGACTGGGTGTTGTGTGCTGTCCTTAGGTTAGTTAGGTTTAAGTAGTTCTAAGTTCTAGGGGACTGATGACCATAGATGTTAAGTCCCATAGTGCTCAGAGCCATTTGAACCATTTGACGGGAATCCTATCTTCTAAATTTATTTGCACTCCCGAATTTTCCTTGTTTCTTCCTTTTCATGCCATTTATAAATAATATTAATAAATACCATATACTGAGCATTGGGCCTATTTCAGTTTATTTTCACTGTATGTAACGTTTAAGTTGAAAATAACTGAACTTCCCGGATGTAGACTCGACCCCACAACCCTTGTATTACCGTTCTCCACGCTTTCAGCTGCGCCAAGAACTACCTGGAAACAGTACTCCACTATGTCTGTTATGTGATCGTTCAGGTGAAAAAGCTACTGGCATCCCTCTTTTAAATTTGACTTTTCATTTAGTTGCATGGAAAGCCTTAGCATACTCACTAGACAGTTTCTTACAGCCTTACATCAAGAAACATGAACAAGGACCCGAGTGCTGATTCTGCCCAGAAGACACCAGCTGGGTGGACCGTTACGAAGTTTGAGTTCAGCCTTGACGTGGCAGAGTAAAACTAGGCCCCTTGCATGATTTGCGTCCATAGTACAAATATGGAGGTTCCGATGTAGTATTCAGTAATGCAGAAGGGGGAATACATAGAATGATTGTAGTATTGAACATTAACTCTCGTTTCCATTCGGTTGTAAAGTATTTCAACGTACTTGGCATCTCTTTAAGGCGAAATACATCGAAAGAGAAACGGTTTCTGCGTAGGTGGGGCTTGAAATTAATAGTGAGGACAGTAAAGTCTGAATAAACTGTATTTGGACTGCATAGAACTGTGATAAAACGGGATTTAAACTGTTTAAACCTGTGTACTGAACGATTCATTATTACGTCATTGCGAGTGTTGAGTGTCTATAAAAATCTATATACTTCTTATGACTGGACATAATTTTTCACGTAAAAAAAATCTTTCATCCTTCTTACAGCCATCGTAGTTTTCCACGTCAGATCAACACCTGCCTTACGACAGGGCATAGTTATCTTTTTTGCATATGTCGGAACACACACATAGTTTATAAGCCTGGTGATAACAGCGAATATATCACAAATCCCCTACCAAGAATAATACTTCTCAAATAACTAATTGCTGGTGATGCCAAACAATATTGAGCGAAAATCTGCGCTGGATGGACATGCCTCACTTGTTTTTTTGTAAGTGGTGCCATTGTGTCTTAGGAAGAGAGACGTAATCGTCTTACAAGCGACCAGCTATTAAAAAACAAGATTGCAACTACTATGTCACTGTCACAAGCGGTCGTGGTTCTACCGGGCACACAAGTATCGCTAACGACATCCATGTTAAGAACTATACAAGCTTTATAGATCGAGGTATCGTACTGCTTCCGAATAAAGCGGTTACCGAATAAATACCGCGATATTGAGTATAGACAGTGGTTGCTGGGGTGTGTATTAACAGACCGAAAGTGCAGGTGCACGTTGATACAGAGAATGTTTGGGTGACAGATGTGAATGCACCCTGAGGGCTCGCACAGAATTATTTAAGTGCTCGTTTTTCCCGCGTGCCGTTCGAGAGTGGAACGGTAGAGAGATAGCTTGAACGTGATTCATTGAACCCTCTGCCATGAACTTTTTGTGAATAGCAGAGTAATCACGTAGATGTAGATGTAGGGACGCAGATCTCCTTCAGACTGCAGTAGCTGCAAGTAGTTTGATGACACACAGCAAAGCAGTAGCAAAATCCTTGTCCTTCTTCCAGTTCCCGCACTGTCTTTTTCTACTCCTACCTCGTATTGCAGGAGAACACTTCGTTTGATACTAGTCTTACACATAGTACACTGTTGGCAGAGTTACGACAAAATGCCTGCATTTGCGCAGAATGGTCAAGAAAGATGGTCCTGTCGCATTAACTCAGCTCATCCTGTTTCTCTACTGATTGCAGAAGGTGGTAGACACAGCGCTGTCCGACTTGTGTGCAGTTTCGACTTAAATTGGAACGATCACATGTCACATGGACGAAGCTGCAGGGCAGGGAAAGGGGGGCGGGGGCAGAGACTGAGTAACAGTTACAAGATCCATGGGGGCTGCCACCACACGGCAGGTCTAGAGAGACTTACTAGCACTCGCCCCAGTTGTACAGCCGACGTTCATAGCAATGGTACACTGACAAAATACGCTCTCATTTGCCGAGACGATAGTTAGCATAGCCATTTGCTACGACCTAGCAAGGCGCCATAGCATTTGATATTGAGATTATAACATGTACCGTCAAGAGCGATGTACACTAATTGTGGATTAAAGTTAAGTATTGTATCAACTACGTACTTTATTTGCTACTATTAATTCCCTTAACTGTTCCAGACCTCGCGCCAGTCAGCGTGTAATTAAACGCGTGCATTTCGGCCTCCTCTAGCAACACAGTGTTGGCTCTTCTGCCAACACTTCATGATTCACTAGCGGCTGTGATCATTAAAAGACATCTCCATAGCATCCACCGCAGTTATGTGGTTGAATGGAAAGACTAAATTCGAAATTGCAGACAGCATCACTACCAGAAGGGTAGCACTATAGATCTGAATAGCCAGGGTACATTTCTTATGACCTCAATCTAGAGTTGCATTTTTTGAGTGATTCATCGCATAGCACACCATCTATGGTATGTGATCATTCTCAATCAATCGCAGAGCCTATGACATGGCATCGGGACAGAATGTGTTATAAATACTGGAGAGACATCTACCGGTGGCTTGAGGAAATTGCAAATACTGGCTTCATACAAATACTGGCTTCCTTACCCGAATCACTTTCTAAATTCGGACAGCTTCCAGGACTAGGTCCGACCGCTGGTGGACCCAACTTCGAACATAGAACACATCTTTGGACTTAACGCGTGGTCGGTCCACCTGCGAGCCTTATCCCAGATGTGACGTGTAATGGATCCAACTCTGAACATCGGTCTGAATATATAGTGCACGGCAGATCCACACTTGAACGCTAACTCGGATGTGGAATATTGTAGATCTGCATCCCAACATCACTCCATACAGTATGCATGGCGGATACACCTTCAAATCCTACCCCAGACATGGCACATTGTGGACCGAAGTCCCAACATCACTCAGTATATAACGCGCAGCGGATCCAAACTTGAACGCTAACTGGGGTCTACTGCGGGTCCTGGGAACCATCTGCAACACATGCACATACACAGACATACAGAAAACAGAGCAGACGCTCTGCAAATGTGGAATATGTGGGGTGGAGGCAAACGGATACAATCGAGTACAGTGCTATACTATGCCTCCCGATCAGTGAATTTGCACTAGGTGTTGGCAGCTGTACTACATTTACAAGCAATTTTAGAACACGGAACGAGAGATTATGTCATGATCTGATTGGCAGAACTGACATAAAAACATCGATAGAATTACGGGAAATATGTACACATTGATGGAATATACATCGAAATGCATGGAGACTAAGGAAGTACTTGCTTGTCTTCTGCTTGGTGCAGAAAAAATTGTACATGGGAACAAGCATGCGACAGCAAGAGGTATCCGAGGAAACGTCGACATGGAAGCGAAGGGCGCCAGGGAAACAGTCACTTTTTTCCGTCGAGGCAGCATTCTACTGTATGTCTACTGAGGTAACAGTGATACACTTGAGTTGACTACTGTATTTGACGCTTTTCAGGAAGACAGAGAACCATCTGCATCTAAATTTACATGAATCTGCGTTAAAGGATGACATAGAGTGGATGGATTGGTCGGTTGACATGGAGTTGTAACGAGGTACGATTTAATGGTAGGCTAATTATGCATTCTAGAGAGAGAGAGAAAGGGGGAAGCTTCTGCAGGTCATTTGACCATTTTTTCCTTCTGTTCTGTCAGGATGCATCTGTTGTGTGATATAGCCTGCATTCAACTCGTATATAACTGCGTGTTCTGTGTGGCTCTTAGAGCAGTGTCTGCTTGTGATCGTTAACAGTAAACCTCTCGGTCATCAGAGGACTTCCATCTCATGTGTGATGAAACATGACACACTGACATACACGAACGAAGATTTATGCGATGTACTCCATTCTCCTGTCACATCTTGGGTGCCGGCCGCTGTGGTCGAGCGGTTCTAGGCGCTTCAGTCTAGAACCATGCGGCTGCTATGATCGCAGGTTCGAATTCTACCTCAGGCACGGATGTGTGTGATGTCTTTAAGTTAGTAAGGTTTACGTAGTTCTAAGTCTAGGCGACTGATGACCTCAGATGTTAAGTCCCATATCCTCAGAGCCATTTGAACCACTTTTGAGCATCTTGGGTGTAAAATCGATACTTCAGTTTCATAACTAAGATGATTCTAAGTTAGCAATAAGTGTTGGTGAGACACTGCAATCCCCGTGTATGCACCTGCTTGACAGATGTGTTGTTTACAGAGTTAGTGGCAGCGTGACATGTAATTTCACATGTCGGACGCCGAGTGCTGTGCGTTTATCTTTTTCCATGTAAGAGGTATTCTCCATTACTAACGATCATTTTATGTAGGACTGATGCGGGTATAGTATAATATCTGAGCCGTAATCGGATGTGAACAGTGGATGCTATACGTCTCTGGAAAGCTACATTGTGCACATATTAGACAGGGCCACTGTTTTAAGGAAGTAGCTTTTACGTTTTACCGTTTGTTATCATAGTTTATCGTAGAGAAACCTGCAGGGAAGATGTATCTCCTGCACTGCAGATATATTTCTTACATTGGAATGTTAACAGCGCTGCATTCCACTTGTCTGATAGGTCGGAAACTGATCTAACATTATAGCCTGTTGTAAGTGTAGAGCCATTTGTCCTTAGAAGTGCGTGTGTTTATGTTCTCTCTTACCAGTACCCTCCTGGTACTGATCCCAGACTCTAGAACAATACTTTAAAATTGATAGCATAGTTGATTTACGTAAGATGCTTCGAACTCCATCCGCAAGGAGCTCCATCGTGCATAAAAATCACCTGTTTCTTGTTCTTCTTAAACGTCTGCTATTACATCACAACACTTTCAATTCTGTTACTATACATCGATAAGGAGTGCTAACATCCTCGACATGGGCGCATCTGGGAGAAATCTTGTGCAATTGGATGAGCTAGGACTGCAGTGCGGGCTGGTCAAAGATAGTGCGAGGGGGCATTTCAGTCTGTAATTTTATCCTAAGTCTGTGAGAATGCTGTGACTCCCATGCACATAAAGATACATCGTAAATTTTGCACTATGCTCGAGGTGCTTGGAATATGTAGAGCACTGTCTGGTATACTTTGGTGATGTGTGTGTTCTAGAATTAACAATAGATGGACGTACTGAACAGTCCTTTATCTACAGTGGCAATGATACTCGCAAAATAGAGAATGGGCTGTTTAGCCGTGATACTGAAACTGAGAAATATTCTGTCGCATCATTGGTTGGTGTTGAAATTACTGTAAAATTACTAACATTGTTTGCACTATCAGCTGAGATGCTTATTATTACAGCACATCGACGGTGTCTTTTCCACCCCATCCGTCCACTGGTACACTGTTGGTTACCACATGATGATTGGCTAACATCGCTTGTTTGAGATGGAGAAAGAGTTTTGGTGGAGGAGCAACACCTTCTAGGGATAGCTAGCACCGAAACAATGCTCGTGTACATGATTGGAATATGAGGATTCAGTAGAAACGGAACGCAGGGCCATCAGCTCTTCTGTCACCGTGACGGATGAGTTTAAATGTAAAGGTCGTCAGTTACCTTCGGACAGCAGTTTGGAAACCCTCCTCAGCTGGCTGTTGTGGCCGAGCAGTTCTAGGTGCTTCAGTTCGGAACCACGCTGCTGCTACGGTCGCAGGTTCGAATCCTGCCTTGGGCATGGCTTTGTGCGATGTCTTTAGTCTAGTTATGTTTAAGTAGTTCTAAGTCTAGAGGACTGATGACCTCAGATGTTAAGTCCCTTAGTGCTTAGAGCCATTTGAAGCAAACCCTCCACAACACTTCAAAACTCTTCCAGTTTCCTTGTGCTGTGACTGTCTTTTATTTAAAATCATCCAGTGTGTGTGGTGTGTTATGGTAGCAGCAATAACAACACGATTTACACCGTGCGACATCTAGTTTTCTGCGAGAGGCAATGGAACGTGTTAATGTCAGTTTAGAACCTGACACAGACCTCGAAGTTGTGGCGGAAAAACAAAATGTATGGCAGTGTACAAAGCGTGTTACAGTAGAAACAAAAAAGCAATGTTTGAAACAACGACACAGGGGCACAGGAAGGGTCTCTTCCGACTTAAAGTATAGTCTGTGGGATACGGCTATCCCCCTACAGTACAGGTGATGAAACTTTAAACTGATCTGTGCAGTTGATCAATACCTGTATATTTAATAGGATCGCCTGATGTGCTCAGTGCCGGCATACATACGGCATTTGTTTTCGATCTGTGGGAGGAGCGAGATGCAGTAAAAATCTTATCGAGTTATCTATTGTATGAAGTTAGTGGAGCTTCCATAGTTGGTAATTTTATCTGTTGGGTGGTGCAGAATAACAGTGATAGAATGTTGGGGTGATAGACGCGAATGGGTCCTGAGTGACGTGAATCTGCTTCGGAGTTCAGAATCTGTACGTTGTTTGGGGACGTACCACAATGCAGTAGCAAAATCCTCGACCTTCTACCAGTTCCCGTACTGTCTTTTATACTACCTCGTGTTGCAGGAGTCGGCTTCGTTTGGCACTGACCTTACACGTCATGCACAGTTGGCAGGGCTATGACAACATGTTCCCGTTTCCATCGAATGGCGAAACACAGTCCTGTTGCACTAACTCGGCTTAGCCTGTTTGTACATGGGTTGCAGAAGGTGGTAGATATAGCTTTCTCTGACTTCTACTCAGTTCTAACTTAAATTGGAACGATCACAGGGTCAAAGCTGCCGCGATGGTAATGCAGAGTCTGAGGGGCACATCTCAAATTTTACAGTAGCAGGTAGGTTTGATGAAAGTGACTCATTTCGAGATATGAGAGTGCCAGAAATATGATTCACTAGTGGCTGTAATCATTAAAGGATTTCTCCATCGGATACAACGCAGGTATGTGGTTGAATGGAAAGACTTGATTCCAAATCACAGACACCATACCTACCGAAAGCATTGAACTAGTGATCTGAAACCTCAATCAGCACACCATCTACTACTGTTTGTGATCCTTCTCAATCAACCGTCGCCTATAACCCAGTCGATATATCACCGAACCTTTGACATGGTATCGAGACGTTACAAATAGGGGAGAAATATGTATCGGCGGCCCGAGGGATTTGCAAATACTGGCTTCATACCACGTTCTTTAGCCGAGTCATTTTCTAACTTCGGTAATTTTATCACGATGTTGCACCTTCAGTAACGTGTAACCGCACTGCTGGTCTGATAATATGCTCTCCAGCGATCACCGTCTATATACAGTGTCGCGGTGTGTCTGGAAAAACCATTTCATTCACAGGTAATGCCATACCTCGATTTATAAAGCCAGTATAGTTTTAACATGGATACTTGTGTGCACCTTTACAACCAAGACCACTTGTGATATTAATACGGTCGTGTTTTTTAACACCTTTCGGTTTGTAAGACGATTACGTCTCTCTTTCTAAGATACAGTGATACCACTCACAAGAAAAACTTATGAGACAAGTCCTCCCATCACTGATTTTCGGTCAGTATTATTTCGTATCGCCGGTAATCACTTATTGGTGAAGCATTATATTTAGCATTAAGGAGTGCGTGATAGGTTCGTCATGTGCATCAAGCATATAAAGTATGTGCGTGTGTTCCAACATGTGCAAAGGAAATGACTATGTCCAGTCGTAAGGAAGGTATGGATTTAACATGGAATACTGTGATAGCAAAGGGAAAAGTATGTCAAGTCATAAGAATGGTACAGATATTTGTATTTCCAGAACCACGGCCGTTAACGGGGTGTATTTCCGATACTTTACTCATTGTCGAATGTCATCCAATTGAGACCGCTGTCGTAATATTTAATTGGAGGAAAAGGGATAAAATATACATGTGGCCGGTTTTTTTCCTAGGAAGATCCTGTCTATGTGTGCTTTGCATGCGGCGCCAGTGACCTGTGGCCGGAATGATTCACATTTCCGGCTAACAGTAGGAGCTGTCCGAATGGAGAGCTTGTTGGGGTGTAGGAATGTAGCTGACTTAACGGTGTCGTCCTCTAGACGGCCGAATACCGAACTAATACTTAGGATATGTTGGACAGCATTCGTGAGCGTGTGCAAATTTGAAAAGATTTAATATGTACGTGTGTTTGCACTGGACCGTTATACCCTCCCATGTAAATTGTTTGATTAAGTGCTTCTCCACATTTTACGCCTTTTTTTAGTTGAGGGAACACCGATTGTGCTGTGTGCATCTAGCAGGTGAAAGAGAAGTGGCAGACACATTTTCTGGTTCTCTAGACATAAGAAACACTTTAGTTGACTTTGTAATTTGTAAATTATAGGGATGATTAGGAATCAGTTACATCACTGATATCGGTATTAGCGAGTGGAAATATCAGTTTCCTCTATTTTTTTTTTTTCGACTTCTCATGTAAAGGTCTTCGCAGATGGGATTAGATTCTGGTTACTCAATGGCTCATAATGATTTATTAGCGAGGGGAAAACTGTGTGTCTCTAGGGCTTTTTTAAATTGTAACTACATCCTTAATTCATCGATAAATACGTAATGGCGGGAGGCTTTTTTGCTGTGCTAAAATGACACCCAGCTGGTGCAAGTGTGGACGTATCTTAATTTCTTTTTATAAACCTATAATTGATAGTCAGAAATGTTATGCTGCTGCTTGAACCTAAAGGTACCATGGCACAAATTCCGACATACGTTTGTGGGAAGTAATCAAACTACTATTCATGTAAAAAATTATGTGTGTCTAGTAGTGGAAAGATAGATTGGTCATGGTGAATTGTGATTTCAACGCACTTAGGAGTATATTCGAACATAAGTGATGACAAATTCATTTCGAAAACAGCTGCAAAGTATAGCAATGGAAGTGTTCACTGGACCTGCTATAGTATACAGACAAGACGGGCAAAATGGTTGTAACAATGCGTCCTCTCATCGGCACCCCTAAGCGTACCCTCGCATTTTCCTTGCTGTTCTATCGTTAGTGATGTCTTTCCAGTCATTATGGTCGTGGGTGTGGTATTCATTATCACATAGTGCCGGACGCTTGTCCTTCATAACACTTCTTTGAGAGAATCTTGTCAGGATGCAACACTTTTCAGAAACGCTGATTCGAAGACTTTATCAGACAATTTCCTAGGATTGAGGAGAATGGAAACATAGAGCCGGCGTGGGTGTAGGCATACCATGATGTTTTTGGGCGCTGTACAGATATAAAAGACAACAGCACTGTTTGTGTAAAATATCTATATATTGCATTTTAAAGTTACTGTGCTTTATGTTGTGGCATGACGAGAAGATGACTGTGTGTCCTATCATGAAGGATGTATTGATTCAGCACATTGATAACCACGAGGGTGTGAGAGACATTTCTATGTGGAAAATTATGTGTGCTATAGATACTGAGATTCGTTCCAGAACCACAGCCGTGAAGAGTACACATTACCTGTACATCGATCGGTGTCAGACTGCAGCAGCAATCATAATATTTAATTGTAGTTACACTGGTAAATATGTTCCTGGTTTCCAATATTCTTGTGAGTCTTGTATGTATTTGATGATCTGTGGATAACTTTTGCGGGGTTTATCTATGGAAAGTTCTGAGTGTAAGGTGATGTATTCTTTGTTTATGTGTTCAAAGACTAGTTGAAGCAGACCATCCATCTCTGGCGTGCTGTCCCTCATCCGACATTGTGGTAGTAGGAGATCTCCAGATCAGTAGCTGTAGGACACTGAGAATTACAGCAATGCTACGCACGCATCTCGTGGCAATGCATCAGCCTTGTTGGGCAGGTAAACACATGTGCGCAGAAGATGCATCTCAGGTGTCCCATTAGGATCACAAGGAACAATGCACTCTGAGCTATTCTGGGAAGCATTGGAACAGATTTCTACAGCGCTGGACCCCCAGCTCTGCGTCATTGTGCCAGCAACAGTGAACAGGTGAACACTTATTTCGACAGGAATTTCTCAGGTGTGAAGTATGAAAGGGATGCCATTGCCTCATGCTTACAGGACCCGAATGGACACCTGTGCATGGCTTGGTAGCTGACAGCTGCGTCATCAGTTCCCAGGGTCGCTGATGCACTCTGCCTCCTGGGGGCACGTGCGGAGTCGGCGGCGTCGGCGTCAGATGTCTGGTGGCTGGAGGTGTTTTTCATTAGCGACCTTTTGTTTTAAACTATATTCCATCGATTTCACTGACCAATAGGATGCTGTAAATTAAAAAAGAAAAAACTACCCCATGCTTGAGAAGAATATCGATTTAATTAATTTGCATAAATTTTTTATATCAACTTGGTGTTAGTGGTACAATAGTTAAAGGGAGGGTGTGCAAAAACAATATGTTAATTTGCATAATTTTTATGTAAAACGCAGTACAGAAGTTTAAGGGGGTGGGTGACAAAGAAGAATGCGCCAGAAATGGCGTGCAAAAGCATGTGAAATTCGATATATGTACCAGCAGAGAATGATGAGCAAGAGAAATCCAACCCCACAAACTGATTTTTTTATAAATGTACAATATGCCCTTGAATTTCCTGTTACAAGATCATTTCTCTGCACCAATTTCCATACATTCCATACACTGCCTTGAATTCCCTAAATTGTTGAAAAATAAACAATGTTGTATGCATTGTTTAAATTGTTTAGACAGTATTCCATACACTACAATCAGATTTCCTCCAACTGACCGATCAACTCAGTCTTTTTCCCGCCATTTTCTGGGAGAGAGGGTGGGAGGAGAGGAGGTTTACCAGAAGGAGAGTGGGTAATTAATTGATCAATTTAATTATGTAGTGAATCAAACTGATATGAGTGAGAGGGGCTATTCGAGTTACTCAGACCTGAAAGTGCACCTGTAGCAGTGATGGGGGAGGTTTCCTGAGGGGGTTGGGGAGTGGGGGGTGGGGAGAATAGGTTATGTGTATGTTAATCAAAAGGAAGGATCCTTTTAGCGGAACAATAGATTAAATACCTGTCAGTCAAAGGGGAACAATAGGTTGAGTACTTGTCAGTCAAGGGAGAACAATAGGTTGAGTATCTTTCAATCAAAGGAGAACATTAGGTTTGACCCTGAGTGCATCCCTGCCCCTGATGTAGGCAACCTGTTCTAACAAACTGCACCAGCACCCCTTTTGCCCCCTTACTTGTATATTGTGACTTCACTATTAATGTTGTATGTGACTGTGCAAGTAAAAAGATGTTGGAAAATTTCCTGAACTCATATGATGTTACTCAGACATTTTTGTCCAACCAGGGTGCAGGGGAACAGCAGCACAGCCATAGACAGTATTTTTATTCACTCTTCATTACTAGATGGGCGTTCTATTAGTAAAAGGGTGAATGCCCTTTCAGACCATGATACATAAATTTTAACACTAAAAAGGTTTTTATACTCAGATAAATGCTATATACAATTGCAAACTATGAAGAAAAGCTAAAGCTAATCCTATGGCAATAGGGAGTTTTTTAACCCTCGTTAGGGAACAAGAGAGGCAGGATGTTTGTAGTGCTGATAACATAGATGTCAAATATAATACTTTCCTTAACACATTTCTCGTGTTTTTTGAGAGCTACTTTCCATTAGAACGTTCTAAGCAGGGTACTAGGAGTAAAAGGCAGCCTGGGTTGCTGACTAGTGGGATAAGGGTATCATGTAAAACAAAGTGGGAACTATATCAAAATGTTAAAAGTGGTCTCAATCAAGATACAATGGCACATACAAACAGTATTGTAAGGCACTTAAAAATGTTATTAGGAAGGCAAAGAGTATGTGGTACGCAAACAGAATAGCTGATTCAAAGAATAAAATTAAAACCATATGGTCAGTTTTGAAGGAAGTGTCTGGTGAGCAGTACAATTTCGGAGATATCAAGTCAGTTCGTAGTAAAAATATTTCGTTTATTGATAAGTCAGATATATGTGCACTATTTAACAAGCGTTTTCTGAGCCTTGCTTGTGAAATAAATAAAAACCTACTTTTTACATGGCATCATATAACTATATCGGAAAATGCCTTTCCGAGATTGATGTCTGAAATACTCTTCTGTGATACTGACAAGGTGGAGATTGGGTCAATATTTGAATCATTGAAGAGTAAGGAGTCTCATTGATATGAGCGAGTGCCTAGTGGAATACTGAAGTACTGTCTGCGCATGTTAGCCCTGTATTTAGCCATATTTGTAAGTTTTCCTTTGAGAATGGTCAGTTTCCTGAACGATTAAAGTACTCAATAGTAAAGCCGCTTAATGAAACGGTAGAAAAGGATAATGTAGACTATTTTAGAGCTATTTCTACGCCATCATTGTTTGCTGAAGTTATTGAAAAGTCTGTGTATATAAGGATAATTGATCGTTTATATCGCACAATTTGCTATCAAATATACAGTTCGCCTTTAGTAAAGGTTTAACAACTGTGCTACATTCTCTTTTCTCTGTGAGGTACTGTATGGATTAAACAAAAGATTTAGAACGCTAGGCATCTTTTTTGATTTAACTAAGGCGTTTCATTGGAATGATCACAAAATATTTCTCCATACTTTGGACCATTATGGAATATGGGGAGTAGCTCACAACTGATTCACCTCTTACTTATACAACACTCAGAAAAAGGTCAATGTTCACAGTGCTGAGAATGGCTATGATGTGAGGTCTGAGTGGGACAGTCAAATAGGGGGTGCCCCAGGGATCAGTGCTGGAACACTCCTGTTCCTTATTTATATAAATGACATGCCCTCTAGTATTATAGGTAATTAAAAAATATTTTATTGCTGCTGATACTACCTTGGTAGAAAAGGATGTGTGCAACATTGGCTCTGCTTCAAATAATGCAGTTCATGACATAAGTTCATGGTTTGTAGAAAATAAACTAATCTTAAATCGCGCCCGCATCTCGTGGTCGTGCGGTAGCGTTCTCGCTTCCCACGCCCGGGTTCCCGGGTTCGATTCCCGGCGGGGTCAGGGATTTTCTCTGCCTCGTGATGGCTGGGTGTTGTGTGATGTCCTTAGGTTAGTTAGGTTTAAGTAGTTCTAAGTTCTAGGGGACTGATGACCATCGATGTTAAGTCCCATAGTGCTCACAGCCATTTGAACCATTTTTCTTAAATCGCGGTAAGACTCTGTTTTTACAGATTCCAACGCAAAATTCAACACAACCTGACGTTTTAATTTCACAGAATGCGCATATGATTAGTGAAACTGAAGAGTTCAAATTTCTAGGTGGTCAGATAGATAGTGAACTGTCGTGGAAAGCCCACGTTAAGAATTTTGTTCAAAGACTTAATGCTGCAATTTCTACTGTTCGAACGGTATCTGAAGTAAGTGATCGTTCGACACGAAAAGTAGTCTACTTCGCTTGTTTTCATACGCTTATGTCGTATGGTATTATATTCTGGAGTAACTCTTCCCATTCTTAAAGAATATTTTTGGCTCAGAAACGGGCAGTTCGGGTGATAAGTGGTGTAAGTTTGCGAACCTCTTGTCGACTCCTGTTCATTAGTCTGGGTATTCTGACACTGGCTTCTCAATATATTTAATCTTTACTGTCGTGTCTTGTTAACAGTATCATCTTATTTGCAAGAATTAGCAGCTTTCACTCAGTTAATACTAAGCAGAAATTCAGTCTTCATTTGGCTAACACTACGTTGTCTCTTTGCAGAAAGGTGTGCAGTATACTGTTGCATCCACTTTAAATAAGCTGCGACAAGAATTCATAAATATTGGCAGTAATCCACGCCCTTTCCAACCTACACTGAATATTTTCCTCATGGGTCACTCCTATTCTGTCGAGGAGCTCCTGTGTTATATTATTGATTGCGTTTACTGAAACTTACGGCTTTTTTGGGTTCATAAACATTTTATTTTTATCTGTTATCCCGCGGTGGTCTAGCGGTTCTAGGCGCTCAGTCCGGAACCGCGCGACTGCTACGATCGCAGGTTCGAATCCTGCCTCGGGCATGGATGTGTGTGATGTCCTTAGGTTAGTTAGGTTTAAGTAGTTCTAAGTTCTAGGGGACTGATGACCACAGATGTTAAGTCCCGTAGTGCTCAGAGCCATTTGAACCATTTTTTATCTGTTATCACATTTATGTTGTAATTTCATGTACTGACAAGTTCCATCGGAGATTTGCTCCTCAATTTGGTCCTACTAAATAGGACGTGTCAAACAAAATAAATAAAAATGAAAGAGCAGGAATGGCGGCGAAGAAACTGATGGAGAATAGGAATGACACACGTCGCATATGGAAGCGACATGGCATGAGCCCGTCTTGAAGAGAGGGGTGACATTTCAACAGGTTATGGATAGGGGAAGTTGTAGAGTACCAGACTAACCAAAATTAAGAGCACGCACCCGAGATAGGAATCGTGATGTGCATGAAAATTAGTGTAATAATCTAAGGGGGCATGCACTCCTTTCAGCGACGCATAAATGAGGATTAACAGGTGCCCGAGTTAATTTATAATATTATTTCATTTACATTTCATACTATTAATTCTTCCTGTTTTTACATACAGAAATCCACCTATAATTTTTGTTATTCTTGACTATCAGAGAAAAAACATCTGGGATAAGTTTCAGAGAAGTGAAGGAGGTACATTGATGTAATGTAAGCGTAAGATAACTTGATATGACGTTATATGTTTTGCACATACTAAGTGACAATTATTGAACTACATGAATAAAACGTAAATTACTTACAAACTACGGCGTGCACACACTTCATTAAACATGTAAACGTCTCTACAGATATTCGGATTTAGGTTATGTCATGTTAGATATGTCTGCCATCATTGACGATGATGTGGCGCGAACGAATAGTTCTGCATGACCCGCTGAAGTGTCGGAATGTCGATGCTGTCGATGACCTCCTGAATACCTGTTTCCAGCTCAGCAATGGTTTTGTGGTTATTGCTGTACACCTTATCTTTAATATAGCCGCACAAAAATGAGTCGCATGTATTCATATCTGGCGAATATAGCGGCCAGTCGAGGCTCATGCCAGTGTCCTCTTGGTACCCCAGAGCCAGAATGTGGTTCCCAAAGTGCTCGCCCGGTACATTAAACACTCTCCTGCTTCGATGGGGTCGAGCTCCGTTATGTATGAACCACATATTGTCGAAATCAGGCTCACTTTGCATGATGGGGATCGCAACCTTTGAGAAATCATGACGATTTTATTTCATATAGTTAAATAATTGTCACCCTGAAGAAACGTTATATGAATATGACATGATATTATCAATATGAGACAGTATTATGCTAATATGTAATGAAAAAACTGAATGGGCACAAATTTTAGAAAGAGGCTGTATATCTAGGCAATATACTTCTTAAAAGTAACTAGAGAAAGCATGTATTCAGTAAGAGAACAAATACTTATTCTTGCATTTGCTGTAAATGCATTCGTCAGTTGACTGAACTAAAACTGAAGTATTCATGTCTCAAGCCATGCTGTGAAAGAGTCCTTTTTGTAATAAGTACGTACACATAGGCAAACGTCTTTGCCACATTGATAGCACCAGTTCGCCTCAGATCACTGAAGTTAAGTGCTATAGGGTTTGTATAATATTTGGATGGAGACAGTCCCTGTCAGCCGAGTGCTGTTGGCAAGCAGGGCGCACTTGCGGGGCCAGTTCAGGAGCTATTTGTTGGAGAAGTAGTGGCTCCGGTCGCGAAAACTGACAACGGATGGGAGAGTGGTGCGCTGACCACATGCCCCACCTTATCTGCATCCAGTGACGTCTGTTGGTTGAGGATGACACGGCAGTCGGCCTGTCTGAACGGAGTTTAGTTTCAGTTTTAGGTACAGTATTAGGGTTTCAGCAGCATATGACTTGTTAATAAAAACCTTTTGTAATTGAACACAATTTTATGCAAAACAAAAAAGTATCTAAAGAGATTTAATTCACGATCGTGAAGGCCCTTAAGAAACATATGAAACAAAAGACGTGCAGTAGTGTATAAGTTGACTGCAGCAGAAGAAATCTATTACGCAGACTGAGGTTAGTGGTGACGAAATAACGAAACAACAGAACAATAGTAATTTACAGAGATGGTAACGGAAAGCATTATAGGCAGCACACTGTCTCGTGGAGATTATGAAGTGAAAGTTGAACTAAGTATGAAGACTGTCATGCTGCTATATTGAGAGCTTAGTAGGCGACGTGTGTCTCACCAGTGTGAATTGTGTTGATGTTTATATGCGAGTAATGATCCTGTCCCTGACTCCATTGTGATATTTAGAAGATTTTTTGGACAATAGGTAAGTCGTCCTCATAAAGAGAGAGAAGTTGTGATCAAGCAGTTTATTTCAGGTGACAGGTAGGTCGGCCAAATGATCAACAGCGATTCAGGTATCAAAGTATAAGGCGATACGTTTTCTGGCAAAGATTAGTGAAGTATTAGGGAGAAGATATGCAGTTGGTGAGGAACATGAAGCCCACTTGTGAGACGAAATTGTATGTAAAAATTTCAAGAATGATACCGCAACGTGTGATGACTATAAGAACCGTCATGCACTTATCGAAATACTTGTTTATATCGTAGAAAGGTTTGGAGACAGAATATTTACCTAGCCACATGTGACGTAATCGACTCTGCATAACAAAATATTTTATTGCAACTGAAACACAATAGAATCGAGATGATGGATGTTTTGAAATATTGATGTATGTGTATATATACACACATGAAACATGAACACTGTTCCACGCTTCTTGAAAGAAAGACAAGACAACCACTTAAATACGTGTTTGGGAATTTAATTATAGTTAACAGACTACACCACAGCCAAAGAAATATATCTGTGGCTGTTGAGAGAGGGCAAAGTCGTTTTTTGTCTGATATTTTCCTTTTCACTACTGCAAGGATATCTTCATGATTTGACCTGAACAGTTATGTGTTCTCACAAAAGCAGAATTGTAAGTCTATGTAGCTCGTGAGACAACTTCCCATAGTCATAAAAATATATACCAATTATGCAGTAAAATATCTGTCCAACTCAATGATACATAAGAAGTTGTTAATAAAAATGACACAGATGTAAAAAGGAAGTAAACTCTTTATTATTTCAAAAATAATCGCCATACCTGTAAAACATTTATCCTAGAGCCAGGACAGTCAATACCTTTATGGAAAAATGTTTGCGAATGGCTAACATTTATCCTAGAGCCAGGAGAGTCAATACCTTTATGGAAAAATGTTTGCGAATGGCTACGGAACCACGATTGTATCCAGCCATGCACCACCTCATCCGAAGCAGATCAGCGGCACGAGTGCCTTTCTTCAGGGCTCAAAAAATATGGAGATCACATGTCCATGGGGATACTTTGCAACAACTGAAGTGTGCCATCAAGTCGAAACGCCCAGTAATGTTGAAGGATAGCATCAGTCTGTTGCTGAATAGTGCTCTACCACATTTTGTTTCGACTACGCAACAGAAATTTCACTGATAAACCCATACACATATTCCCCATTTTTGGAGACTGAAGAAAGACAGTGGTCGCTGCCGATTTGCTTGAGATGAAGAGGTTCACGCCATGGTATCATCAAGGTTCATTAGGCAACTGTAAACATTTTTTTAATTAAGGCATTGACTGTCTTGTCTGAGAGTGGGATAGATGTATTAACGGTTATGGCGATTGCTTTTGAAATAATAAACAGCTGACTTACTTCTTTCCCATCTCTCTCGTTTTCATGTGACTGCCCTTTACACTATCAATTAGGGTTACATACTATGAAAAATAACATAACATGTTTATTAAGTTGTAATTTATTTCATGTTCTGAGCAGAATACTAATTAACCCTCACAATACAGATACAATACAATACGCCCATCTTTTGAAGGTATTGTAATCTAATCAGGTACTTAATATTTTAAAATTTTGGAAATAATATTTATCGTCTTTAGTTACGTATCCCACCAGATTCCATAAACGCTTTACATTTTCAGTTAAATCTAACCCAGAAATTTAAGTCTTAGGAGTATACCTTTGGTTTCAGGATCCTTCTTACACATCTGTACCTCTTTAAAAAGTATGTTTCGAATAAAAGAAACGAAATTTGCATTGTTTTTAATTTTGTGGTGGTCATGAAATCCCCCCTCCCCCTCCCGCCATCGACAGTACACGTTAGAAGAAGTAAGTTGGTATTATTAAGAGTGTTCTGAAAGGTATTGTCATCTCGTGAAGCCTACTTCATCAGAACCTCTTTAAAAAGTGTGTTGTTAATATAAGTAAACAACAATTAACGAATTTTGCATTTTTTTAGTATATTCGTAAAGCATCCCCTCGCCCCCTTCTTGGTAGTACACGTTATTGAAATGGTTAAAGCTATTTGTTATATCTCTATGTAAATATATAACTATACTGCACGCTGTCTATGGAGACGAGACAAGGGAGAAAGAATATTCCTTCCTATCGCAACTTGGGGAAATCTGTTTTCACGCAATGCAAGGTCACACTACGTATGGCTGAGTCACTTGTAGATGTCGCTGACATAGTCACGCCACCCCCCTCCCCTCCCCTCCCCACGCCCGCCTGTGAAATTAAGGATCCTTTGTCACCATGTCTATGAAATTGACTTTGTGTAGTGCAGTGTCTACTGAAAAAGAACGTCAATAAAACGACAGTTAAGGTATATAGAAGTAAATTGGTTAATTGTAGTGTCCATTGGAAAGAGAGCATCAAAGTGACGAAATTAGTTGGTAATAGTGTGTTAAGTCAGCAAGCACTGAAGAGACATGTCTTTGAATAATATAAAATCTGTATTAGTGTAACACTTTTCGTTGTAATAGTGCATATGAACAGGCTGATGAAGCACTCCAGCCTTGAAAGTTTCGTAATTACTCGTTAGAATAACAGCATTCAAAACTTCAGTTCTGTAAATTTAAAAATGTTTAATTTTCGAAATAGGCATGACAAAATATTCACTGAATGAATTAACTGAATGCTTCACTTCTGACAACGTTTTTTTTTTATTTTTTATTTATTATTTTTTTTATTTTAAGTTCTGCTGTTTTGAGGATACCTCGTCATCCGAGATAATTCATCTATGATTTATTGAGTAACTACAATCAGTAATTTTTCTTCTTCTTTGAATAATGATTAACTACTGTATTTGGTTAATGATTCAGCAATTTATCTGTTTCTTTGTATATTTCATTAATGTTTGTCTAGTATTACTTATTTGATTCAAGCATTTACACGTTGATTTTGATGTTCAGTGAGGGACAGTAACTTATTATCTTAATGCCTTTATTGAGACGTCCTTGTCCTTTCCCTTTTGCTCATATTGCTCTTAGCATATCTTATACTCAAAATGTTTTGTTGTGGACGAGAATTTCCCAGTGGAGAGGACGTATAGCATATCTGACTCTGGGAGCCGTAATATTCACTCCCAAACTTCACTTCGTTGCTGCACAGTGAATGTTAGCTGAAGAATGACGTATGAGGGGAAGTGAAGTAAATAAATATTTTCATTTATTAATATTTCTTTGTATACGAGGATGAATGAAAAGTAATGCCTCCTGTTTCATAAAAAACTTAATAATGGACGTATATTAGTGAAATTATTATAGATCGTAGCCAGAACTGTCTTCTGCACAGCACTGCCGCTCAACATACTCACTATCGAGTTCTACACATTTGCACCATCGTTGAACCTGTGAATCAAAACCAGTTTGCAAAAATTCTATGTTTTCTACATCTACATCTACATCTACATTGATACTCCGCAAGCCACCCAACGGTGTGTGGCGGAGGGCACTTTACGTGCCACTGTCATTACCTCCCTTTCCTGTTCCAGTCGCGTATGGTTCGCGGGAAGAACGACTGTCTGAAAGCCTCCGTGCGCGCTCTAATCTCTCTAATTTTACATTCGTGATCTCCTCGGGAAGTATAAGTACGGGGAAGCAATATATTCGATACCTCATCCAGAAACGCACCCCCTCGAAACCTGGCGAGCAAGCTACACCGCGATGCAGAGCGCCTCTCTTGCAGAGTCTGCCACTTGAGTTTATTAAACATCTCCGTAACGCTATCACGGTTACCAAATAACCCTGTGACGAAACGCGCCGCTCTTCTTTGGATCTTCTCTATCTCCTCCGTCAACCCGACCTGGTACGGATCCCACACTGATGAGCAATACTCAAGTATAGGTCGAACGAGTGTTTTGTAAGCCACCTCCTTTGTTGATGGACTACATTTTCTAAGCACTCTCCCAATGAATCTCAACCTGGTACCCGCCTTACCAACAATTAGTTTTATATGATCATTCCACTTCAAATCGTTCCGTACGCATACTCCCAGATATTTTACAGAAGTAACTGCTACCAGTGTTTGTTCCGCTATCATATAATCATACAATAAAGGATCCTTCTTTCTATGTATTCGCAATACATTACATTTGTCTATGTTAAGAGTCAGTTGCCACTCCCTGCACCAAGTGCCTATCCGCTGCAGATCTTCCTGTATTTCGCTACAATTTTCTAATGCAGCAACTTCTCTGTATACTACAGCATCATCCGCGAAAAGCCGCATGGAACTTCCGACACTATCTACTAAGTCATTTATATATATTGTGAAAAGCAATGGTCCCATAACACTCCCCTGTGGCACGCCAGAGGTTACTTTAACGTCTGTAGACGTCTCTCCATTGATAACAACATGCTGTGTTCTGTTTGCCAAAAACTCCTCAATCCAGCCACACAGCTGGTCTGATATTCCGTAGGCTCTTACTTTGCTTATCAGGCGACAGTGCGGAACTGTATCGAACGCCTTCCGGAAGTCAAGAAAAATAGCATCTACCTGGGAGCCTGTATCTAATATTTTCTGGGTCTCATGAACAAATAAGGCGAGTTGGGTCTCACACGATCGCTGTTTCCGGAATCCATGTTGATTCCTACATAGTAGATTCTGGGTTTCCAGAAATGACATGATACGCGAGCAAAAAACATGTTCTAAAATTCTACAAGAGATCGACGTAAGAGATATAGGTCTATAGTTTTGCGCATCTGCTCGACGACCCTTCTTGAAGACTGGGACTATCTGTGCTCTTTTCCAATCATTTGGAACCTTCCGTTCCTCTAGAGACTTGCGGTACAAGGCTGTTAGAAGGGGGGCAAGTTCTTTCGCGTACTCTGTGTAGAATCGAATTGGTATCCCGTCAGGTCCAGTGGACTTTCCTCTATTGAGTGATTCCAGTTGCTTTTCTATTCCTTGGACACTTATTTCGATGTCAGCCATTTTTTCGTTTGTGCGAGGATTTAGAGAAGGAACTGCAGTGCGGTCTTCCTCTGTGAAACAGCTTTGGAAAAAGGTGTTTAGTATTTCAGCTTTACGCGTGTCATCCTCTGTTTCAATGCCATCATCATCCCGTAGTGTCTGGATATGCTGTTTCGAGCCACTTACTGATTTAACGTAAGACCAGAACTTCCTAGGATTTTCTGTCAAGTCGGTACATAGAATTTTACTTTCGAATTCAATGAACGCTTCACGCATAGCCCTCCTTACGCTAACTTTGACATCGTTTAGCTTCTGTTTGTCTGAGAGGTTTTGGCTGCGTTTAAACTTGGAGTGGAGCTCTCTTTGCTTTCGCAGTAGTTTCCTAACTTTGTTGTTGTACCACGGTGGGTTTTTCCCGTCCCTCACAGTTTTACTCGGCACGTACCTGTCTAAAACGCATTTTACGATTGCCTTGAACTTTTTCCATAAACACTCAACATTGTCAGTGTCGGAACAGAAATTTTCGTTTTGATCTGTTAGGTAGTCTGAAATCTGCCTTCTATTACTCTTGCTAAACAGATAAACCTTCCTCCCTTTTTTTATATTCCTATTAACTTCCATAATCAGGGATGCTGCAACGGCCTTATGATCACTGATTCCCTGTTCTGTACATACAGATTCGAAAAGTTCGGGTCTGTTTGTTATCAGTAGGTCCAATATGTTATCTCCACGAGTCGGTTCTCTGTTTAATTGCTCGAGGTAATTTTGCTTCTTGACTCACAACTTTAAGCCTTTTTTAACCTCATCCATGAAGACAATGTATGGGGACACTATAATGGAGATCAACAATGTGCGATATTGGGTGAAGAAGGTTGGTAACGCAGAAACGGACATTGCAAAAAACCGCTGGGCGGCTTGCCGTCAACATATGTCTCAGATACCAATCGAAGACGTGCTGATGAAGTGACTTGAGAAGACGGATGTTTGAGAGTTCGCAATCAACAGCTTTAAAATCAATCTCACAAAAAGAGTCAAGAAACTAAACCCTGCATTTTTCGAAACTGGTTTTGATACCTGAGTTCAACCTGGCGTAAATGTGTGCTAATGCATGGAGACAACGCTGAACGTCAGTCTTTTGTAGAGGACAGATCAGCTCGTTATCTGTGCTAATTCCACTGTTATATATTCATTATTAAATTTTTTATGTCATACGGGGCACTAATTTTTAATCCAACCTCGCATAACTGACATATTAGTGACAGTTATGGCAGCTATCCTTCATAATAATGTGTCATACACAATATACAGATTCATTTCATTATCTATGCTCTGACAAATTTAATGTTAAGAAGTGCAGTCGAAGCTCTTCGTGCATCTTCGGCCGTCACCAACAATTCGCATAGAAATAAGTTTTTCGGGCTCAACCAATCCAGTTGGAGAGTCGAATGAGTGGTTGCACGGTTCGGTACGATTAACCACTTAGCTGGTATGGCTCGAAGCTATCCTTGAATTACTGATTAGTAACAGTTCGTTGTGTCTCTGTGGCACCAACTATTGCTCAAATTGTTACTACAGATGCAGTAGGATGCGTCAGAGCCACACGCCGAACACGATGGTCTTCCCTCTCAACAGTGCCACTTCGACGTCTATTACCCGGTCTTCTCGCGACAGTACATTCCCGTCACCATCGCTGCCTGCATTCCCGCCAAATCTTTCCTCAGTAACGCAGAAGGAACATCCGGCTTCTCGTAGCCCTCTTATTCGACCTCGTTCAAACTCAGGAAGATGTTGATAAAGGCGTCTTTGTAGCCTTGAACGCATTCTTGACTAACATCAACTCATCTCGTCCAATATGAAAGGTTACTAACGCTCACGACCGTTACAGCGTGTATTTAAAGCAAACCTTATTTGCATCCTCGTCGTGGCGCTACTAGCGCCACTCTTATGCGACTGGTGCAAAATTTGAATAGACGTAATATTTCAGACGTAGAAACATGCCTACCACTTTAGTTTATGTCGCACAACTGCTTCTTAGTGTTGCGATTTTTTTCCGTCAGTGTATTTTGTGTTCATTCTAATGGTTAGGAACTTGAACTGTGTTACGTGTGACACTGTAGTCGAACGTTTATAATATCATTTGTTAGCAGTTTGTGGCTTTGCCTGTTATGTGATTCGTTCATTAAAAAGCCCCTAATATCCATCTTTGGCATTCGCCTTTTTATTTAGTAGTGCTGAGAGCCTTTGCCCACTCACTAGGCAGTTTCTTAGAGAAAAGAAGGACAAATGTTCATGATGATAGCAGAAGCCTAAAGTGGTCGTGCGTTTGTAGTCAGCAATGAATTGATACTGAATATGACGAAAATTTGCGTAAAAACCGGCTTTTCAAGACATCTCAACTGTCAGACGACTTTCTCAGATATCTAGAAGCTTTTTGTAGGGGAATCAGTTTGGATACCACAAACTGAGTAATCGGGTTGTGAGAACCATAAATTTAATCGATTACTCTGGCCTTTCTTTTACGTTACAACGTGCATGAAGAAAGCCTAATGAACTGAAGCAGTAACGAGACGTGGATTTCTCATATCATCGCTGGGAAAAAACAAAAGGCAGTGAGTTCGGGACATCACCACCTCGCCCAGCAAGACGAAAACTGCAGGGCAGAAAAGTTATACGTGGGTAAGTAATAAGTACCAGTACTTTCCTTCTATTCGTCTTCAGGCTCGTAGCACGGCTTAGTACACTCGCCAGCCACTAAATGGGACGGTTCTCTTCATTTCTTGCACGTTTCAGCGTTGTTACATTGTAACCTCCCCACAAAATTTTATAAATAATAATAATATGAATATGATTCTAATTTTAGTGTAACCTCAGAACAAAATTGGTTCCCATTTATAACCTCCCTACAGAAATTCATTCGCATTTAACCTCCACACAAAATTTGTTTCCCATTTAATGTACCCACAAAATTCTTTTCTCATTTAATGTAAGCTCGAAACAGAAAAACTCCTAAACCTCGTAATAAAAAATAAATTCAGTAACCTGGTAAATTTCGGACGACAGCAGTGCTGCGCCATGGCCCTGTAAGATCATTCTGAATAAAAAAAGAAAAAATTCTTACCTCAATAAAGTCACCAAATATCTGCTCTTATAATAAATTTTTCCGGCACAGCTCTGTGCAATGCTGGCCGATATATTTGTCATTTATGAAAGGAAGGAACTGATTTTTCTTTTGCAACAATCGGAATGATCATGGATTGGAGAAATTAGTAAATTCTTTAAATTGAAATGAATGCTTGTAAAAAAAATTACTTTATATGACAAAGATTATTATTAGGACATTTTTAAAACATTTGCATGGGAGTTCAGATAACATTACTAGATATGCCCGAGGCTGTTTTTTACCTTATACAATAATACTCAGGCTCCGGCATCGCTGCACCGCGACCAGCCAAGCCAACACGATACACTATACCAGACCTGAGCAGACTCCAGACTAGCGCAGACTAGCAACAACTTACTGCTACAGCTACACAGTACCTACTGCAGTCAACACTGCTCTCTGGTCAGCGATTCTCTTATACCTTGCATATCGCAGGCAGCGCATGAGCAATACATCGAAATTGCATCTGCTCGGACCTCTTACATAAAATTACATCTGCAATACATCTGCTCGGACCTCTTACATAAAATTACATCTGCTCGGACCTCTTACAACATCAGTTCACTTTACGCTGGTGTCAAGTGTACATGGCTGTTCCACTCCTCACTTGTGTCAAAAATGAACTTCGTTCTGTAATCCTTTTTTAGTGGTTTCGAGGGTTAAAAGGAGCTGAAATCTATTCAAGACTTTCGGTAACATTATATTACGGCGAAGATTTTACCTGTGTATTGAACAATACATAGGCGACCAAACGTACGTGAAGATAAGAAAACAGCAGGACGTCCAGTAACGTCCGCAACTGATGTCAGTACTGAGAAAGTCTTTTAACAACGAAAATATTCTTACAACGTAAATAAGTAACAATATTTATATTGTTAAAGGCACAGTGTTCGAATAAATAGCTATATCTAGTGGCAAAATAATAATAGTACACCACAAAAAGGAAGGAAAAAGATCTTGAACATTGTGAATAAGTTCGGAATACAAAAGTATGCTCATGTTTCAGAAATAAAGGGATATTGCGACCTCCAGATTAGATGAGAAGAAACTCAGATCACAGTAAACTATGCCACTGAAGATGCCTTAGAATAAGAAAAAGGGAAACGCGTCTGGGAAAAATAAATTAAGTTGCAGCAAGAAATGAGGTTTTATCTACAAAACAAGTATTTCTGTGCTTGGTGCGGAGGATGGCGACGCAAACAAACTTGTTAGACGTCTACGAAACTAACTTTGCTATGAAAATAATCACGCAAACGTCACACTGCAGGCGTATAAGTTCTCCCTGTAGCAAGGTTTCTAAACTGTCAACATAAACGGAAAGTCAGTGGAACTGCGCAGATCTTTGCAACCTGAAAAGCGGTATGGTAAACTGATCTAACTGTAGAATCATTCGTTAAGTGTTCCTTCTGAAAACAAAAAGGTATTTTCATAGTGAAAATGTTGGTAAAATAATAGAGACATTTGTTTCTCTGCTCACGTATGATGAATACTTTCTTCAGTAGTTTTACTTAAAAGCGGAGATTTTTTCTTTCCTTTTTCTTTATTTCTGCACTTCAGCTTCTTACTGTTCACCTTCCAAGCGTCCATAATGTTTTTCATAAAAATCTATAGTAATGTTGTTGTAAACTGAATTTTTTCGTCGTGTTCAATGTTTTGAACACTGGTCGGCTCAAACTGGGAAAAACAAGATTTAAGATCACCAGGAAAACTGAAGTGAAACAATTGGCAGCCAGTCGTTAGAAATCAATTACTTCGCCTGTTGAACGTGTAAATATAAATATAGGGAATACAATGAAGTCCTGTTCAGTACAGTCAACAAGCTGCAAGGAAATAGGCTTGGCTTACAATCAGGCATCTTGCACTGATACGTAGATGTTGATGTGTCTCAGAGCTTTGAAGTTCCTGACCCGACCATAGTGCTACTTTTCATCCTTTAAAAGCAGCTGTTCCCCGTTTCAAGGGAAGACGCCACCCTAAAACTTCAATTTTTCAAAACAAAAAAAAGTAGCTATTGCACATCTTTAGCGTGTTTACTCTTAGATCCCAAAACAGTTTCGTTGATTTGTATTTCAAGTACTTCTAAGAAATGTTTGAAATACTTACTGCGTAAGGGGATGTGGCACACCATACCATGCAAAAAATTATTTTTATTTCCATCTCCGCCTGGCAGAACCATATTTACTCCGATCTTGGCATAAACTCAAACTGGGAAAAAATTCAAATGGCTCTGAGCACTATGGGACTTAATGTCTGAGGTCATCAGTCCACTAGAACTTAGAACTACTTAAACCTAACTAACCTTAGGACATCACATACATCCATGCCAGAGGCAAGATTCGAACCTGCGACCGTAGCGGTCGCGCGGTTCCAGACTGAAGCGCCTAGAACCACTCGGCGACACCGGTCGGCTCAAACTGGGAAAAACAAGATTTAAGATCACCAGGAAAACTGAAGTGAAACAGTTGGCAGCCAGTCGTTAGAAATCAATTACTTCGCCTGTTGAACGTGTAAATATAAATATAGGGAATACAATGAAGTCCTGTTCAGTACAGTCAACAAGCTGCAAGGAAATAGGCTTGGCCTACAATCAGATATCATGCAACTGCACCTCTTCAAGAAGACCGTGATTAGATTTTTATTCAGAAAATTCAAGAAAAAGTCTGCTTTGATTTTGAAATTAGAAGAAGCCTCATACAACCACGAAGGGAAAACGTTACGGTGCCGGGAATTTCAATGGGTATGTGTCTTATAGCAACATTCATTTTTTTATAAATGTTAAAATCTATTTTACCATAAGTTTAATTTTCCTAAGCTGAAAGCCAACATTTTTATCATAAATATTAGCAACCCTAAATGAAACTTTAGCAGGAAGTAGTTTTGATGCGTTTACATACTTACAAGCATTAATATTATCGAAAACGTTATTTGTTTATCATCATATTTATATATTGATAATTAAAGAAAAATTAGGGCTGAAATTCGAAATAAACACTGAAAACAAATTGTTAATATTTCTCATGAAATGAATGCACAGAACCATTGAATGTACCTACAAAATCTGGCGCGTAAAATTGTGGTAAGAGTACAAAACAAAGGGTTTCAAAAATATCGTTGAAATCATGTTAAAAGTTCAGAAGTCGAAAATCAGTGAAGCTATTGACACCAAAGATTGGGTATTGCTACATCTTTCCATAATAGACATGATTTTAAAATTTTGTTGCTGTCGGAAAAGGAGAAGAAAAGTTAAATTCTTGGATGAAGCCAATCTTTAAGCTCCGCGTCGTATAAACTGTAGTTCGTATCTAAGATTATGCAGAACCTCTTTATGATCATTTCTCTAAATGTAGTACATTGTTCGCACTTCTCCTGCATTACCAGTCGGCCGTGCTGCGCTGACGTCTGAATTTCCCATTTTACCGCCAGCGCTGTCAACCCAGGCGGCGAACAAGCGTGAATGCTTTTGCTCCTCAACAGGCCTGCGGTAGTTACGAGCTACCAGTGTGTTTAGCACTAAATTCAGCTAAAATATGCATATACAAATGATCCCCTAAATCCCCCTTTCCTAACTCTGTCTTTTTGCTGTTGCGCATGGATTAAAAAAGAAACGCGAACTGATTGTAATCGACATGCAAGTGGAGTAGAGAAGAGTTTGGCTCCAGCAATAACTTAATTTGATAAAAATTAATTTGACAGTGGGAAGTTTAATTAATGTCGTGAAAGATGAAAGGGTTGCTCTACCTAACTACAGAATGAAAGTTCTGTTCAAGATAACAATTGGATTTATTCAGAGCCGGCCGGAATTGCCGTGCGGTTCTAGGCGCTACAGTCTGGAACCGCGTGACCGCTACGGTCGCACGTTCGAATCCTGCCTCGGGCGTGGGTGTGTGTGATGTGCTTAGGTTAGTTAGGTTTAAGTAGTTCTAAGTTCTAGGGGACTGATGATCTCAGATGTTAAGTCACATAGTGCTCAGACCCATTTGAACCATTTGATTAATTCAGACTAAATTCAAAATAAAAACCACATGAAACATTTACAATACGTCAATTTGATAAACAGATAATGGCTGTGAAGGTGAAGTTGTCCATAAACTAGCTTGTGACATTTATGACCAAGTGGTATGTGGAGCCAATTACTTCCAACTCATATCTTAAGAAAAACACCCAGCAAACGCGACATTAATTGCGCTGCAACAGTAGTGAGAACTCAGACAATGAAAATCCAAGACAGAACCAAGATAGAAAGAACGGAAACAGGCGCACTCTGCTGAGCTTTGACTATCACGTAGTAAAATTCCCTAATCTGCCGGTGCTGGGGACATTCATTACCAGCCTGTCTTCTTTACTGCAAGAACACGATCAGGCGTACCGGCGGCGATGGCTGGTTGCTTTGATGTTCCGTCGTGGTGATGATAATGTCGCGAGTATAGCCAGATACTAATTATCCTGGCCTCGTTATTCCAGACTAAAGACTTCCTAGCAATTCAAATGCGCCTCTGAGGAAGATGGAGAAATCTCGCCACATAGTCACCGACGGCACAGTGATTGATTTTAACAAGCGAAGGCACACAATAACTCTGATACAGTCGACTTTAGTCAAAACTGCTCAAGACGGACGACATAAGCCGTTTGTACGCAGATCACTCAATTGCCAATTATATTCAGAAAGCTACGGTGAAGCCGAAACTTCAACAACTTCGCCAAACAGATACTATTAAACCAAGTACATTAGACAGCCAACGGAAGGCAGACTGTCAAGAGCAGCTAGTGCTCAATCTTGTAACATACTCAGACCGAAGACGAGACTAGACTCCCTCACAAAGCACCCATACAAGCCGAACCCAGTACATTACCACCCCCACCACAGTGGCTGTGGTTAAACGTGACATTCAGCAACTTGATAACCAATGGAAAATTCCACTCTATTGACGAGGCACTTCTACTACATCAATGAAGATACTTGGCGCAAATTTCTGAGCCGATTTTGCTACGTCACAGAGCTTTTCCCTGAGCAAGCCAAGCATAGGTAATCTTTTATAGAAAACGTGGGAATCACCTCTGAGAACTTCCTAGGAACACATGTCGTTTCCACGCCTCACTCGTAGCCCGCCAGAAGGTGTGTTCAGCGAATTTCCGCAAAGAAACAGAATATCTCACCCCAGGCGTTCCCTCAGAACCCACCGTGGGCGTGTCTTCCCGCTCTTTGCACAAATTCGGCGTCGAGGCAGCATCCACCCTATTCAGGCAGTCCCTCACACCAGCCGGCATAACCCTTTCTTGACTAGCTGAACCCTTCTGTCTTTCCGGACCACCCAGCCGGCGAGAGACGCCGCATGTAAAGGAATAGCAACCCTTCACCGTATGCAATTAGAGAGGGAAACATTCATATCTTCTGAGTTCTCAATACTAGCCGTTTAATTACCATTCTCGGCTATACCTCCCCAAATCGAATTACTAAGAGTAAAATGATTGCTGTAAACATGAGAGGGGGCAGGCTACTGTGTGCATCGGAAAGTCATGCCATTTCTCATAGTCCCTACGCCATTTCAGATTGTAATTGGTAAGTGGTTGGCTTACTTAGGGGCAGTGTAGTGAATCAATCGCCCAAGTACCATCTTGCAAACTGACCCCACATGCCGCACACTATAAAAATTACTGTAACGGATGATGCAGCTCATAGTGCGGGGATTGATTGTGAAGTAGCCAACTTCACCTTCTTATTTTGGAAATCAATCACTCACATCACATATCTATAGCCAGGGAGCCCCGTCCAAACACCGATTCACACAGACATTCACGCTCCAAAAACAGCCTGGGCATGTGAGCCAAATATGGTTCAAATGGCTCTGAGCACTATGGGACTTAACATCTGAGGTCATCAGTCCCCTAGATCTTAGAACTACTTAAGCCTAACTAACCTAAGGACATCACACACATCGATGCCCGAGGCAGAATTCATTCGAACCTGCGACCGCAGCAGTCGCTCGGTTCCGGGTCGAAGTGCCTAGAACCGCTTGGCCAGAGCCAAATATGAAGTAGTTTTTTTGTTTTTAACAATCAGTGTTGGATTGCTCTGCAATTAAATGCCCAAGATGTTACAACAATCTCAATGATCAAACTAAGCTGAACTTAATCACACATCATACTACTCAAGTTAACAATCTCTTTGTGAACTTTCTGAATTTAATTACAACCCCCGATTCATTCTGTCCCCCCCCCCCCCCTGCAGCCCCCTTTGCAAAATGTTACCTAATCCGATGGTCCATTCACAATGACAGTGGTGGTATTTGCTTCAGTTTATGGGGATTTCAGGCACGCTGTTTGCATACACACAGAGAATGGTAGTGTAGCTGTACATCGACATTAGTGTCACATATGTGTAAACAATAAATACAGAACTAAAAAAAAAGGTGTAGGGAACAATGTCATAAAAGAGTCACATTTAACTAAATGATCCCAAGTACACTGTTTATGTTCATGTGTAGCATACTGTGTTGTATCATAAATATACATAGATGCAAGATACATTTATGTATAGCACGGACAAGTACACATGTGATGTCAACATGTAGTTGACCTCTGTGTAACACAATTGTTTGTTAATATTCCATGAGTGATCTTAGTATTTTGTGTGCTCTAGTCTAAAAATTACATAAGAATTACAATAGAAAACACAAATATATACAAGGTATAACATACATTATAAAAAAAGTCCACTAGAGAAAGAAATTTAAGAAAGATGTCATGGGGTATCAAGTTGTGCTTGCACATTGCACATTGTTCACAACTGTGGTGAGAATGAGACACTTAATCACATTGTTAGAAATAGACGAAGCACGTTACACTTCACAATTTCATTGGTTTCTCTGAGGGGGTTGGTCTATTGAGTCATATGAATTGATGCTTGTGGTTCCATGTCTTGAGCATCGGAGGGAGGCTTTTGAGATGGGGCCACTGTACTGATGTCACACAGTGTTAAGTGTCTGGTGTTGTTCCTACGTTGTTGCCACAGCAATAGGGTTTGCTGGAGCATCTGCAGTACACTGTTGAGATTGCAGCAAGACCCACATATATTGTCTCTGAGGTGTATCAGTTGGGATCCATCACTAAGCAGGATCTCAGCTGTCCGCGGACAGTACTTTACGTTTCCCAATATTGAAGGTCGAAAAGGGATGATGGCATGTAGAGTGACTCCACCAGTGTGTGAGGTCATCCATACAGGATCGAACTAGGAACAACAGATCAGTCCATTTGTGGACGATTGCTACGACTGCTCTCTTAGTGAGAGGAGAAGTTAGAAATGTGACAAACCATTTATTAGAGTTTGCACCACGATACTGCTTTGTGTATGCAGATCGGCCGAAGCTAGTGAGTTGCAGAAACTCAAAGAGGTAAGCATATTGTGTCCCTTCCTGTCCTGAGACACATGAGGAGGAGGTTCTGTCACCGTGCGTGATCTCTTCATGTACCCACGGTAACGTGGCCTGCTGCAGGGATTCCCTTCAGACGGCTGCCGTCGTGGATGTTGTGTGCTGGTCGCGTGACAGCGTCAACTGCCTGCCTCACTTTCGCTTGTGGCCCCGCGAGGGTTGATCCCCGCCTAATCCCTCAGGTATAAGGCCCGGTGACAGCACCGGACACTCTCGCTCCCTCCTCGTCTACAGGAGCGCTACTCCTTCTTACAGGCAGCCGATGAGCTTTTCATTTTGCTCCCGTTGGCCTCTGCGTCCCCACGACACCCGTCATCTGCATATTTCTAACAAAAGAATCTTATACCTAACTTTCTACCATGACCTTCTGTGTTACAATAAATTTACATAAGGAAACAATGACGGTCTGTTATTTCAGATACTCTTATTTTAATTTATAGGAATAAATCTATGGCTATTATTATAACAAAAATCTGCGTGTATCTAATCTAGATATGAAAATACGGTATTTATCCTATTATTTGTGTAGAGATCGATCTCACTACTGTACATGTTGTGTGACAACTGATATGTACGGGATAAGCAAGTAAATGTGCTGACCTGCACTAACATTAATATTACTTACATAGATCGACAGCAGACATGCTCAAGAATTAACTATCCTTTGCTACCGATTTAGAACACATGTCTTTTAATACATTTCGTAATTATGCAAGTTGAAGTTTACTGAGCTATACAAAACATACAACTATTTTACGTTTGCTCGCCCGTCGTCCCTCCATCTCGGGTCTATGGTTTGGTGACCTGAAAAATACTGTTCCAACTTGCGTGCGCCATACATTGCTGCTTGTGGTAGTAAACTCACACATTGTTAAGTGTCTGGTTATTGCTTAATCCTAAAGGTTAGCTTATCCTAGTATATGGTACATTTATTGCCTCATACAGTTCCCTTTACCTAATTCCTGTTACGCTGAGATGTCTCGCTGCTCGCCGCTATTGACGACGACAGTAATGCCAATTTGAATGTTTTCCATTCAGATTCTACCGCCTCATCCTATTCCCAAGAAATCTTCTTCCCTGTAACCTGGTGTAACTTAGGACTGATCTGAGTTTTGACGTGTATGAAGCGGTTGTAAAATTTTATGATCCCTAAAAATCCCCTTAACTGTTTCTTTGTCGTATGAATGGGAAACTTTTAAATTGCTTCGATCTTTTCGGGATTTGGTGCAGTGCCGTCATACGTGATTATATGTCCGAGGAATTTGACACAGGACGTCCCAGAATTCGATTTTTTGATATTGATAGTCACTCCATATTTCTTGACTGTCGCTATGAGCTCACCGCGGACCGCGTTGTGCTCTCCCCATGATTCCTCCGCGATCAGCAAATCGTCCACGTAGCTGGTGACATGACGTTTCAAATTATCGCTTAGTATGCCGTCCAGCTCCCGAGAGAATGCGGCAGACAAAATGTTCAAACCAAATTTTAAACGACAAAACCGATAACATCTTCCAAAAGCTAAAGAGGCTGTGTACTGTCTGCAATTTGGGTGGAGCTCAATTTGTCAGAAACTCTATTTTAGATCCACCGCTGAGAAGATTGATATTCCATGGAAGTTTTGTAAGAGTTCCTCTAATATTTCCGGTCTGTCTGTTTCGGGTTCTATTATGGTATTAATTTGTCACGAGTCCAAGACTAAACGAATACTAACACCTGCCTTATCGACGACTCTTAACGGGTTATTGTCCACCCCTGGTAGCCGAATGGTCAGCGTGGCGGATTGTCAATCCTCTGGGCCTGGGTTCGATTCCCGCTGTCCTCATCATCATCCTATCATCCTTATCGACTGCGGGTCGCCGAAGTGGCGTCAACTTGAAAGACCGGCACTCGGCGAACAGCCTGCCCGATGGGGGCCCTAGCCATACGGTTAAATACATAAAACGGTTTAATATAGGCTGAGGCTGTAGGCTCTGTTATTCCTTCACTCAGTATTCGCGTAATTTCAGCTTCTACTTTGTGTCGATGTGCCATGGGGATTGGGTAAGGAGGCACACGAAACTGGTTGTGAGGACGTACACGGAATTCATATTCAAAGTTCTTTATTGATCCTGTCTTGGGAATGAAGACTTCCGCGTGTTCTACTAGTAATTCATGAAATTCTTTGCGAGGTCGGACGTTATATTATTTATTGCTTCAACTTTTTCTTATATTTTCTCCTTTATTTCTCCCATTAAGACTTCATTCTCATCCGTGGTATCCCCTACCCGCAGTGTCGACTTGTTCTTCATTCTTGTCGTTCTGACATGTATATCCGTACACATTTAGACGGTAGTAGAGCTGGGATCAGCTGGTCGTCGAACTTAATGTGGACAGTATTCCCTTTCCTCAAAACCACTTCACCTCGTCCTAGATCAACTATCGATTCTTGCTTATTTAGGAAGTCCGTTCCTATTGAGAGGCACCCACATGCCTTTCTCATACTGTGGCATCAAGCAGTCAGGCCTGCAAGATGAGTGGTCTGCCAAGCGAGTGGATTCATTCTTAATTTATCGAGAAACATGAACTCTCGTACTCACAATTTAAGTTACAAGTTATCCTCCCATATGATTAATACGCAACGGAAACACGCATCTGACTATCAATAATCTACAGAACTCTGACTGTACACTACGCACTGGCAATACCACATTTTCTTTTTGTCTTTTACTTAACGGCTTTTGTCAGCACGTGGCCACCGCACTGAATACGAATGGCGCACACATTATAAATTCGGGACATTATGACAACACACAATTCGAAGGAATAGTCTACCAATCTTTTTCTTTTCACTATCTTATTTATTCCAATAATTTCTCTAACCTAAACACACAAATTCTACAACCTACAACAATAACACATAAGAAATTCCGCCCAGTGGGCATGGCTTTACAATGGTGAATCTCTATATTATGGTCTCGTAATTACTTTTAACGCTACAGTGCACTTTCTGGATAGGATGGTGGATCTTTTATTATACCTCACACTTCGACTCTCACAATCATCATCACTAAACTTTCCTCCAGATCGAGCGATACAGAAGGAACAAGCATAACCCACCAATCTTTTGAAACTGCTTTGCTACTCTCCCATGCAAACCACACATACCCAAATTACATGACATACATCACACTGCAATAAGAAATATAAAACACTAAATAGTCACAACACTATCACTTTCAGCTTTCCCACTTCAATTAATATTTATCCCAGTTTCACACGACACTGCCCCACTTTGTAATTCTACTTTCCTACTGTGAACTCTGGAGATATATGCACGTCTTCCTGTGCAATGCAAGCCAAGTGGCGTTGCTGGATAGACGGCCGACTCACCTTGATTCTCTCTCAGAGTTTAAATCTAGCGTCACACGGAATCCTATCACACAATTTAATATCAAGCACACACGCGAGTCCTCAACTGATACCATGGACGAGTACTTCTCTTTATCTTTTGTCTCATACACAGATTGAGACTCACACAGTACTCACCACGTGGAAGTACTCGTCTCTAATTTCAAGTCCTGCACACGCCATTTCTTAAATATTTCAACTTATGGTACACACGCAATTTCTTAAATATTTCAACTTATTGTACACACGCTAGTAATTCAGCTTAACTTAAGCACACGGAAGTATTTCAACTTAATGCTACACGTGGTTTCATTGTGACCGTTGGTCACTCCCGAAGATTCCTACAATCCCATTAATATTACCTGCCTGACATTTAATTCTCCCCACAAAAGTTCCTGAAATAGAGAAATTAATATTTCAAACTACTCTTAAATATTCCACATGCATACCATGTCTCCACTCTTTCGTCATTACGGAGCACAACTAAAACAAGTCTTAACAGCACAAGATCCAGCGGCAGAGTGCTGAAATATGGCTGTTCTCGAGGTGCTCTCGCACCTCTGTCGAAGTGGGGGGAGCACCTTCTTACCGTATTGGTCAGCCACATTTCAGGCGCTCAAAGCTCTGGTAAATTACATCTCTTTGGTCCCACCAAAGGTGGCCAAAGGATCGACTCAAAGATGATCATATATTCACATTCACTATCTGCGGTTAGCAGACGACCATACATTCATTCATTTCACAGATCTCACCAAACTGGATGTAGGGATTTACTTTGTGGGAGTGCACATGTGATCAATTAAATAAATAAATTGTCATTCTTTCCCACACTGGTATCCGGCTTCGCTGTATTAATTGAAATTGAGTTATTTTACAAAAAAAATGTGTTGTTCTGACAAAAATAATTAAGTATTTCGTACCTATTTTCAATGTCGGGCGGTTCTGTACCCTTTCACTATCATGTCGATCGCCAGATTTGGCACGATCCAGAAGTCAGATGTGTCCTTGGCAGGAGAATTCCAGTCTTGTTTGTTGGGTGACCTCCGTACACTTACCAGCTAATGACCCTTTTATTTTGGTTTTCTTAATTGATAGAACAGGCCAGTCCACCTCCTGAGACCACCTCATGTACGCTGCCTCAGATATTGCCGTTACGTGGCTGACATTGTATGTTGTAGATTTAGAGCCATCTGTTTCTAAAATGTTTATTGTGTTAGGATGTTAAAGTAGTTTACTATTTAACATTATGTGGTAGGTAATCGTTAGCTTTACAGATTGTTTCTTTTTTCTTTTTTTTTAAACACTTTCAAGGGGAATTAATTGCAGTCTGTCACAAGCACAAAGGTGCGTTGTATCAACAGTTTCTAATATGTTCACTGTGATAGGATGTTAAAGTAGTCTACTATCTGATATTGTAATTATGAGCTGTATAGATTATTTCATGTTTTGTATGAGGGACAACAGGTACAATCAGTAGCACAAGTGTGGGCTGTATATAGAAAAGGGATAAATGTTGATGTTGTATGTGTAGAAAACTAGGGTGTATGATTTTATGTTTTTTAGAACAAAGATTCTTTTATTACCAATGTATCTAATAGATCATACAGGTAATAAATGAGTATTTAAATACTGTAAGAATATCCTTTTGTCTGTAATGTTGCGAGATGCACGGAAGGGTCTGACTGATTGGATGTCGTAGTGCTGAGGTGCCCACGCAGAACGCGCCCGTACCTACATAAAAATGAAGGAGGCCAAACTGACGTCGCCATAGGAGAGGCGACAGAGCGGCGGCGCTCCCCACTCCACTGTCGGTCGGGGTACACTCCACGCGCCCCCTACAAGAGGACAACGGCCTGGGGCGACACGCACCTACCACTGGCCACCCTTACGACTGGAGACAGTATCCCGCGGAGGATACAGCGGGTGGTTTTTCTGCTCAACGGTTTGCGCGGCGGCGGCGCGACAGCAGAATGATCGACGCGCGGCAGAGTCTGGCGGGCATTTTTTAACAGCAACTATGAACTAGTACTGGGCTGTGGAGCCGTGAAACAAGATGACTTCTCGTATGTCTCAATAAGGTGGAAAGTGAAGGACTTGTGTTTCCACATTGTGAGTGGTGGAAAAGATTTTGTCTTTAGCAGACAGGACGATTGTTTTGTTTTGTCTTGAGCACTGAACGGTGGGATCCATAAACTTTTAGCAGTGACTTGTTAAGTGTGCTTTGTAAATTGCATGTGGGACGCTTGGTATACTTAAAGAGGACAGTTGTCGTTTTGTGACTAATTATTGTATGAACGCAAGAAACTAAAGTGGGACATTGACATTTGCATTTGTAGTAGGAGACATTTCCTTAATTGGTGCGGGAATAAGTGCTGTTTGCTGGAACTTAAGACTTAATTACACCATGAACTGAAAAGGCGGGACCGTGGATAATAGTAGTTGCAGGACCATTTCTGGACGACCAGATTTGTGTGGATGGTACTCTGAGAATGAATATGACATTTGTGTTTAATGTAAGATACACTTTACTGTTCAGTGCATGTTCAAAATGCCGATTTGAGTGACTTAAAGACTTTCGTCTGAGTAACCAGTGACAGTGTTTCTAGGAATACTATCAGCAACTTTTTGACCCCAAGAAAATCACAGAATGAAATGATTCCGTGTGACTTGCAAGACAGGGAATAATGTATTCGTATTTGTAACTGTGTACATTTTTTATATGTTTTATTCCTGAAGGGACAGCAAGTGTAATTGTATTTCATTAACGTATGTGTTTAGAATAGTTAGTGTGTTTTTTTTGGTTGTTCTGGGTTATCAAGTTCACATAGCATGTTTATTAAAATATTTGGTACCCAGAAAATATTAGATACAGGCTCCCAGGTAGATGCTATTTTTCTTGACTTCCGGAAGGCGTTCGATACAGTTCCGCACTGTCGCCTGATAAACAAAGTAAGAGCCTACGGAATATCAGACCAGCTGTGTAGCTGGATTGAAGAGTTTTTAACAAACAGAACACAGCATGTTGTTATCAATGGAGAGACGTCTACAGACGTTAAAGTAACCTCTGGCGTGCCACAGGGGAGTGTTATGGGACCATTGCTTTTCACAATATATATAAATGACTTAGTAGATAGTGTCGGAAGTTCCATGCGGCTTTTCGCGGATGATGCTGTAGTATACAGAGAAGTTGCAGCATTAGAAAATTGTAGCGAAATGCAGGAAGATCTGCAGCGGATAGGCACTTGGTGCAGGGAGCGGCAACTGACCCTTAACATAGACAAATGTAATGTATTGCGAATACATAGAAAGAAGGATCCTTTATTGTATGATTATATGATAGCGGAACAAACACTGGTAGCAGTTACATCTGTAAAATATCTGGGAGTATGCGTGCGGAACGATTTGAAGTGGAATGATCATATAAAATTAATTGTTGGTAAGGCGGGTACCAGGTTGAGATTCATTGGGAGAGTGCTTAGAAAATGTAGTCCATCAACAAAGGAGGTGGCTTACAAAACACTCGTTCGACCTATACTTGAGTATTGCTCATCAGTGTGGGATCCGTACCAGGTCGGGTTGACGGAGGAGATAGAGAAGATCCAAAGAAGAGCGGCGCGTTTCGTCACCGGGTTATTTGGTAACCGTGATAGCGTTACGGAGATGTTTAATAAACTCAAGTGGCAGACTCTGCAAGAGAGGCGCTCTGCATCGCGGTGTAGCTTGCTCGCCAGGTTTCGAGAGGGTGCGTTTCTGGATGAGGTATCGAATACATTGCTTCCCCCTACTTATACCTCCCGAGGAGATCACGAATGTAAAATTAGAGAGATTAGAGCGCGCACGGAGGCTTTCAGACAGTCGTTCTTCCCGCGAACCATACGCGACTGGAACAGGAAAGGGAGGTAATGACAGTGGCACGTAAAGTGCCCTCCGCCACACACCGTTGGGTGGCTTGCGGAGTATCAATGTAGATGTAGATGTAGATGCTTTAATTATTAGCCAGTGGCGTAATACTAACGTAGCGGCTCTTGTTGCATTGGTCAGTAAGGTAGTCACAGGGGACAAGAGTTTGCATTGCACAACAAATATCGGAATTAACTGATGCAATTTGATGTCATGGAGAGTAATAATCTAGTTGGTGTGTTGACTGAAGCCACTTATTTTCATTATCATAGTGGTGATATTTCGCATTGAAGTGTAACGGAGGCTAGTCGAAATGCAAGTTCTTGTCGTCTACATATGTAACAACAGCGAAATGAGCAGTAGAGTAAAATACGAGAGCTACCGGTGGATTCATACACTTATTGCTAACTATTTACTGCGTGTATTGATCAAAGTTGATGGACTGACTAGCTCAGCAGCAGGTATTTGTACTGGTGGACAAGGATAAGGTTAAACTCACAGTCGAGTAGTGGTGGTAATTGCTTAAGTGATGATAGTTAATGAGGTATGACATGATGTCTTAGACAGACTATATTACGTAACCAGTGTGTAGCTTGTGGTATATTTCATTGTTCTTTTCTCAGTTTAATTTCTCGGTAGGTTTGACGTACATTTTAGGGTAATGATATGGGGCCTGACATTCTACGTATAACTAGTGTACGCAATTTCTTTCTTCTGTTCATTTTGTTTTGTATTTAGACATTGCCGTGTAAAGATTATTACAACGCAATTTGTGAAGGTCAGATTACTTGCTTTGTGTTTGGATGGTGAGCTATTTAAAATTTTATGAGTACAATTAGTATTTTTTTATTTGTTATAGAATTACTGAAGTTTGGATTACTCCTAAAAATAATGGAGATCCTGGTAATTAAGCAAATTTTTGTCTCACCATTATTTTTTATTTGTATGGTGTAATGTTTTATTTGTCATTTGGATTGTCGTAAATTTGTATGTGCACGTTACTCCGGATTGTGGAGAGTACAATAATGCAACAACTGTGTCAATAATTTGGTAAATTAACAGCATTTGGTCGTCTGTTTGTGGTCACCAGGGGCTAAGGTCTCCTCCTGGTTATTATGATGACTTGCTACATTTGTTCGAATACAGTTTTCTTAAAAAAAATGTTCGGAACTACCCTCGCATTGCAAGGATAGTACCGTGCCATTTTTTTCCGCATGGGTAGCCGATGGTGAAAGGGTACAGTACCGCCCGACATTGAAAATAGGTACAACATTCTTCGTTATTCTTGTCAGAACAACATATTTTTTGTAATAATAACTCAATTTCACTTAATACACTGAAGCTGGATACCAGTGTAGGAAAGAATGACAATTTATTTATTTAATTGATCACATGTGCATTCCCACAAAATAAAACCCTACACCCAATTTGGTGAGATCTGCAAAATGAGTGAATGTATGGTCGTCTGCTAACCACAGATAGTGAATGTGCAATATATGATCATCTTTGAGACGGTCCTTTGGTCATCTTTGGTGGAACCAAAGAGATGAAATTTACCTGAGCTTTGAGCGCCTGAAATGTGGCTGACCAATGGGTAGCATGGTCATCCCCCACCTCGATGGAGGTGAGAGATGACCTGAAGAACGGCCATGTTTCAGCATTCTGGCGCCGGATCTTGTTTTGGTAAGACCTGTCTTAGGTGTGCTCCGTAAATACAAAAGAGTGGATAGAATGGTATGCATGTGGAATACTTAAGAGTAGTTTGGAATAATAATTTCTCTATTTCAGGAACTTTTGTGCGGAGAATTAAATGTCAGGCAGGTAATATTAAGGGGATCGTAGCAATCTTCGGAAGTGACCAACGGTCACAATGAAACCACGTGTAGCAATAAGTTGAAATACTTCCGAGTGCTAAAGTTAAGCTGAATTACTGGCGTGTGTACTATAAGTTGGAAATATTTAAGAAATGGCGTGTGCAGGACTTGAAATTAGCGACGAGTACTTGCACGTGGTGAGTACTGTGTGAGTCTCAATCTGTGTGTGAGACAAAGGATAAAGAGAAGTACTCGTCCATGGTACCAGTTGAGGACTTGCATGTGTGACGAATATGTTCTTAATATTACTTTGTGTGTTATGTTTCCGTGTGACGCTTGATTCAAACTATAATACATTGAGAGTGAAGCAAGGTGAGTCAGCCGTCTATCTAGCAACGCCATTTGTCTTGCATTGCACAGGAAGACGTGCACATATCCTCCAGAGTTCATAGTAGGAAAGAAAATTTACGAAGTGGGGCAGTGTCGTGTGAAACTGGGATGAATACTAATTGACGTGGGAAAGCTGAAAGTGATGTGATTATAACGTTGTGACTATTCCTTGTGTTGTATTCCATGTTGCCAGTGTGGTGTATTTCATGTAATTTAAGTATGTGTGGTTTGCATGGGAGAGTAGCAAGATTGGTACAGAGGCAGTGGGTTATGCATCTTCCTTTTGCACCGCTCGATCTGGAGGAAATTTTCGTGATGATGGATGTGAGAGTCGAAGTGTGAGATATAGCAAAAGACCCACCATCCTATCCAGAAAGTGCACTGTAGCGTTAAATAATTACGAGGCCATAAGATAGAGAATCACCAATGTAAAGCCATGCCCACTGGGCGGAATTTCTCATGTGTTATTGTTGTAGAAAATGTAATGGTGCGTTTAGGTTATAGAATTTATCGGAATAAATAAGATAGGAAAAGAAATAGATTGGTGGCCTTTTCCTTCGAATAGTATGTTGTCATGATACCCAGAATAATGTGTGCGCCATTCATATTCAGTGTGATGGCCACGTGTTGAACAAAGGCGTTGGGTAAGAAGGAAAATGTGGTATTGCCAGTGCGTAGTGAACAGTCAGAGTTGTGTAAATTACTAATAGTCAGTTTGCATTATCCGTTTCCGTTGCGTAATATGCAAATAGGAGAATAATTTGTAACTTATTTGTGAGTACTGGAGCTCATGTTACTTGATAAATAAGAATGAATCCACTCGCTTGGCAGACCACTCATCTTGCAGGCCCGACTAATTGATGCCACAGTATGAGCAAGGCATGTGGGTGCCTCTCAATTTCACCCTTGCTATAAGGACTATCTAAAAATTAATTCTTCTTGAGTAAATCATTAAAAGAATTGGTTGCATTCATTTGCCCGGACACTGCCAGTTCAGGACAAAATATTATTTCCTCTTTAATCCTACCCTGAGTTTCCTTTGACCAGTAGGTCCGCAGGAACGCCCCAACAAATTCCTGGTAAGTCCGACACGTCACTGCCATACCCCGCATCTTTTCCACGGCATCGCCTTCGATGTGTCCACATATGAATTCTAATTTTGCCTGGGGTGGCCATGAAGACGGTAATGAATTTGAGAACTGCATCATCCGGCTCTTGGGATGCATCGACCTTCCATTATCTTTGAACTTATGGAACTTTAGTATCGATCCGATACTCGTACGTCTGTTGAGTGTACTGATCTATCTTTCTGATAGATGCAATTATTGGAGCTATTACTCGCTGTTTCTGCGTACGCGTTGTTAGTTCTGCAATCTGTCACTGGGCTAGAGCACGGCGGGCTTTCCCTTGGAGACACAATTCTACGTACTCCACCATTTGTATCCTAACGAGCAGTGCTCGTGAGCCTGTTTCGCTCTAGTTTGGCTATCCGACTCTCTACTTCTTCCATTCGTTTCGTGGTGTTCGTAAGCGCGATATTACCTTGAGTTTTTAAGAACATTAGGGATTTTGAGTGGGCTTGTGTTGTACGTCGCAAGCGACCTGCGAGTCTGGAAGTTGCTTCCGCGATTTTCATTGCCCCTAATGCTGCCGTTTTGGTTAGGTCTGCTACTTTTTTTGCAGCCATAGACATTTCATTTACTTCTCCACATTTTCTCTTTATTGTTAGGAATTCCTCGCGAATTTCCTCTATATGTGAAATTACTGCCTGAGTGTTCCTCTGCACCCCTTCTTCGATTAATGAAGCTAGGTCTTCGTTATCCTTCTTATGCTTTTTGCCAACTTCTTTCTATCCTTCTTATGCTGTCTGTCATCTTCTTCCTTCTCTTTCTTACTCTGTTCGTCAGCATCTTCTTTCATTGATAGTAGGAAGCTCAGTATTGTGTTACTGTCATCTTTTTAATCCTCGTCACCAATGGGCGATGTAGCTCTGGACACATGGGCGCTAGAGCTCTGACGTGGCCGAGCTGGCCTCTGTCTGCTCTCGTTCGTTAGAATGTAAACTTCTGCTACCGTCTCGATCTGTGTGCTTGTCTCTGTTTCATTCTCTACCTGACTATCATAATCACGGCCACGACGTTGCTCTAACATCGCGTCCAAATCGCATACCTCATCAACGATCCTGTCGCCCTGTTCTGATGGACATGTGCCCATCACATCTCCGAACCTATCCCCGTTATTAACCTGCCGCTTATCGATTATGCATCCTCTTTTGATTTATCTTCACTCCTAATAGTCATGCCATTCTTCTCATGATCATTCATATTCTGCAGTATCCTCATACCTACTACTACTAATGAAGTCTAATAAGCATAATAAGAAAAATCTACTCCCTATATGTATACTTGACATGTAGACATAAAACTTCAGCAACGTTATTCCAACACTGTAATCACATACACGATAGATTGTGGTACAGAAACCTCACACAAAGCCTACAAGGTGTGATATGATACAGACACCACATCATAGAAGCACAAATAACAATGAACAAACAAAAAATATATACACTGAAAAAATAAACTGTAATCATGCGCCACTACTTGAAACTAATCGCGGAACTACCAACAAAAGAACTTGGGTATTACTCATTAAAAAAAATGAAGTAGAAAAAATTTTCAATGTTCCTCCTGAGAATACAGCTTGCTTATAAGCAATTCACAGTAAAGATCCTAGCAGGGTCGCCATTTTATGCAAGGTGCCGGCGCTAGCAGTGAGATTAGCACTAAATTCAGCTAGAATTTGCATATTGAAATGATATCCCCAAGCCCCACTTTCCTATCTCTGACGTTTTGCTGTTGCACATGGATTAAAAAAGAAAACTGATTGTACTCAATCCTGCAAGTGGAGTAGAGAAGAATATGGCACCAGCAATAACTTAATTTGATAAAAATTAATTTAACAGTGGGAAGTTTAATTACTGTTGTGACAGATGAAAGGGTTGCTCTACCTAACTACAGAATGAAAGTTCTGTTCAGGACAACAATTGGATTTATTCTGAGTAAATTCAAAATGAAAAACTCATGAAACATTTACAATATGTCAATTTGATAAACAGATAATTGCTGTGAAGGTGAAGTTGTCCATAAAATAGCTTGTGACATTTATGACCAAGTGGTATGTGGAGCTAATTACTTGCAACTCATATCTTAAGAAAAACACCCAGCAAACCCGACATTAATTGCGCTGTAACAGTAGTGAGAACTCAGACATTGAAAACCCTAGACAGACCCAAGATAGAAAGGACGGAATAAGGCGCACTCTGCTGAGCTTTGACTATCACGTAGCAAAATTCCCTAATCTGCCTGTGCTGCGGACATACATTTCCAGGCTGTCTTCTTTACTGCAAGAACATGATCAGGTGTATTGGCAGCGATGGCTGGTTGCTTCGACATCCCGTCGCGGTGATGATAATGTCTTGAGTATAGCCAGATACAAATTATCCTGGCCTGGTTGTTCCAGAGTAAGGACTTCCAAACAATTCAAATGCGCTTCTGAGGGAGATGGAAAAAGGTCGCCACACAATCATTGATGGTAGAGTGATTCAGTTTAACGGGCAACATAGTCCGTTTGTACGCAGAACGCTCAATTGCAACTATATTCAGAGAGCTAAATGGTTCAAATGGCTCTAAGCACTATGGGACTTAACTTCTGAGGTGAGTAGTCCCCTAGAACATAGAACTACTTAAACCTAACTAACCTAAGGACATCACACTCATCCATGCCCAAGGCAGGATTCGAACCTGCGACCGTAGCGGTCGCGCGGTTCCAGACTGTAGCGTCTAGAACCGCTCGGCCACCCCGGCCAGCTCAGAGAGGTACGTTGAAGCCGAAACTTCAACAACTTCGTCAGACAGGTACTATTAAACAAAAGTATATTAGACAGCCAATGGAAGGTAGACTGTCAAGAGCTGTGAGTATTCAGTCTTGTAACCTACTCAGACTGAATATGAGACTAGACTCCCTCACAGAGCACCCATACAAGCTGAACCCTGTACATTACCACCCCCACCACAGTGGCCGTGGTTAAACGTGACAATCAGCAACTTGATAACCAATGGAAAATTCCACACTATTGCCGAAGCACTTCTACTACACAAATGGAGATACTTGGTGGCAATTTCTGCGCCGATTTTGCTCTGTCACGGAGCTTTTCCATGAGCAGAAAACGCCTGGGAACTCATGTCGTTCCCAGGCGTTACTCGTAGCGCGCCAGGAGGTGTGTTTACCGAATTTCCGCAAAGAAACAGAATATCTCACCCCAGGCGCTCCCTCAGAACCCACCGTGGGCGTGTCGTCCCGCTCTTAGGGCAATGCCGGTGTCGAGGCAACATCCACCCTATTCAGGCAGTCCCTCACACCAGCTGGCATAGCCCTTTCTTGACTAGTAGAATCGTCCTGTCTTTCCAGACCACCCAGGCGACGAGAGATGCCACGTGGGAAGGAATAGCCACACTTCACCGCATGCAATTAGAGAGGAAAACATTCGTATCTTCCGAGTCCTCAATATTAGCATTGTAATGACCATTCTGGGCTATACCTCTCCGAATCGAATTATTGAGAGTAAGATGATTGCTGTAAACATGAGAGGGGGCAGGCCACTGTGTGCACCGGATAGGCATGCCACTTCCCATAGTCATATGTTACTACAAATTATTTTTAACATACGTTCAAAGGTTGCAGAACTGCGAACAATCACTTTTTATGATAATTTATTTAGTCTTTACCAGTTTCATGCTCGTTTGCTCATGTTGTAACGGAGGGAGAATGTATGGATTTAATTGCTTGTCAATTGCTGGGGTTTCCGCTCCAAAGATTTTGTATTCAGTCAGTGTCCGTTCATACAGATTTTGATTCTGAGAACCTCTCAAGGCGAATGCTGCGATTATTCCCTATAAAAGTCTTGGCCTTTGAGATAGTCTTGTCAGTCTTCATTAGAGAATATTTTACCAATTTCAAAAGACACTTAGCCTTTTTGTGCGGTTTCCAGGGAACACCATGGGAAGGTTGTCTATTTTAGTCCCCCTTTAAATTTCTTTACAATATTTACATAATTCCCAGTGATTACATTAAACTACCTTTCAATACTCACAAATTTTGCAATGATGCTTACGTTTTAGTCGTTATTGTAACTTCTGTGCGTTGGCCACACAACTTAGAAATTATTTTAAGTTCCCATTAATTTGGAGATTCTTTCAAGCCCTTTCAATCGTTTCGTCAGTCTTTATTACTGATTTTTTGCTTCTTTTCCCATCAAAGTTTAAAACTGGTCTGTCAAACTAGTGTCTGTGTTAGTCTACATCTTCTCAAGGACTTTTCACTAATGACTAAACATTTGGATGAACTTTTGGCATTAATGTATTTATTCTTCGGTTCCATCCTTCTGAGACGTCATTAGTACGATGGCACTTTCCACTGCAACTTCACATCTCTCTTGGCATGTGTTCATTATCGAGCCACTTGCCCACTAAATAGTCGCAGAAGCCCTGAAGTTTTTGCATTTCAGGCGTGCTCTCCTGACTACACAGTCAACCATCATCCAACAGTTCCAGGGGAAGATGTACTACAGTAGAACATATTGTTATGTGACAGCGTACTTGCTCGTTTTCGTTGTAGACTGAAACGAGACCGCAACACTGATCTAGTTTCCAGAAACATTGATTAAAATTATAACTGCAAACAAGTAACCTCTTTTCCAGGAAACAAACTGTTAGCTGCTTGGACGATGGCAATTTCGAAGTCCATGATCAGCGGCCGGCCGAGTTGGCCGAGCGGTTCTAGGCGCTACAGTCTGGAACCGCGCGACCGCTACGGTCGCAGGTTCGAATCCTGCCTCGGGCATGGGTGTGTGTGATGTTCTTAGGTTAGTTAGGTTTAAGTAGTTCTAAGTTCTAGGGGACTGATGACCTCAGAAGTTAAGTCCCATAGTGCTCAGAGCCATTTGACCATTTTTTTGATCAGAGGTACAGGGTTCCACCAAGGCACGTTAGTTTTGACTAAAAAAAGAAAGTTCGTATGTTCCTTACCTTTTATTTGGCAGCAAAATGTAAACAAAAGGAATGGTTTTTGATTCCTCCCAAGAACTAATAAGGTCGGCGTGGAGCTGTCGAAACTGAAACACGTTTTTCCCACTTCGCTGGCAAACACCAGTATTCCGTCATTCGATCCCCTGGTATCAACAGCAAGCAAAAAATTGGTGTCATGCTTCATCAGCAAATTATTTTCTTGAAAGAATATGCCTCCAGGATAGTTTCTGCATATTTTCGTCTAATGCGATGAAACGATTGTTTCGCGCTGGTTGGTAATGAGGTTACTAAGCTGTAGCCTCGATTGAAGAGCTGCCCTACTTCTTCAACGTAAACTGATGAAACTGTAGCGTCTGTCTTTTTCTATTTTTCAGCTTGTTTGCACTGCCAACGTTTTTTCGCCCTTTATTTGCTGCTTCATCTGGAATACAAACGGGGATATCTTGCCCCAAAACTGTATTTATTGTTTAGAAAGTTTACACAACCCCAATAAGTTACTTCTTGTTTGTTTGTATAGCTCACTATATACCAATGATCGTTGTAAATCAGTAAAGGCTTTCCTTTGCTTGTCTCAGTGAACTCCATTATCTCAGCATTGCAACACGGAACAGTACTTGCTAGTCAAGGGTCAGCTGCAGTACTAAACTCTGGCACGCTAAGAACTGGTGTGGAAACAGGGAACTTTGTACTTTGTACAGGAAACAGGCTTTGGCCTTCCCCAGAATAGGTCCCAGGTAGTGGTGGATAGGCTGGCGTATCCTACTTCTGGAACACCCTGTCCAGTACCTACAGTGTCCTCAACTCCCTGCAAATGTCAATACATCCCTGTCTGTACAAGTGTCACTCCGTGCAAGTGTTTGTTATAAACTCTGTAAAGCCTGTGCAGGATCGGTCCCAGGGCACAAGTGCAATATTGCGAGTGCATGTCAGGTACTGCTGGACCGACATGCTAATGAAGAAGATGAAACCTATCTGAATGACAGAATAAAGCGTATACAGCGGAAATATTATGAATTTCCAGGCGAAAGAAAAGATGCTCGCAGCTTCTTGGGACGCACAAAGGCTAAATCCAGAGCCTTACCTGAGAAGGGTTTCAACAATAAACAGTCAACGTTGCAGTGATATGATCTTCAACGAGTTGAAGCCTGCAAATCGAAACAAGTCTATTGTCAAACCGTGTTCACTTTTTAAAGGACGACGCTTTTCCACATTTCGCCTTTCACACCGTACAAACGCTCCTCTAAATGCATGTAGAGTGTCTGAGCATCCTACATACTGTCCCGATCTTGCTTGTCGGATTTCTATTTGTCAAGCCCAATGAAAGGTTGTTTAAGAGCTCGTCGATCCATCTCCGAGGAAGAACTGAAAGAAGCCGTGCACTCGTGGATTTCTGCTCAACTGAAAAACTTTTTTCCTATAGGTATTGCTTGGGCAACGATCGTCCAAGTGCACCAAAAATCAGTCCGCAGGTCGTAGTCTAGTGGCTAGCGTTGCTGCCTCTGGATCAAGGGGTTCCGGGATCGATTCCCGGCCGGGTTGAGGAATTTCTCTGCCAGGAGACTGGGTGATTGTCTTGTCTTCGGCGTTTCATCATCACCGTCATCATTGGTGACAGTGGCTAGATTGGACTGCGTAAAAAAAATGGACTTTGTACAAATTGCGACTTTGTATGGGCGCTGATGACCGCGCAGTTGAGCGCCCCACATCCAAACATCATCATCATTGTCGAAAATCAGGGTGATTAAGTTGATAAATGATGTCATTCTAAATATTGTACTGTTATGATAACTAGAAATATGTTCAAATACTTTTTGACGTGCATTGCTTGGCATACTAGAGAAATCTCGTTCGTCGATTTTACGGAACGTGGAAGGACAATCAGTCTTGAAGACCACTGCAAGACAGTTTTATTGCCACAGCAATCGAATCTCTCCATGCCATGAGTGCCTTTGATTGTCATATCAGTTCAGCATTGTGGAGGACTACTGCAGAAGTTTTGAGACACGCTATTTTGTAGCACTTAGCCGTGATGGGATATGACATCCATTTTATTACAGTGCTGCTGGTGGACTCTTGTCAATCTTGTCATTTGTTATGAACCCAACAGACTGAATTTCTATCAACAGTCCATGAACTGGTTGTCTGCACTGTCACCAGACCTAAGCCAACCTTTATGATCTTCTGTAAAACCACCACATGATTATTCAATGTACAGTGCACTGTATCGTTTTCAGTTCGATGTTAGTACTTTCGGTAAAATTTAAGTGTACTCTGCAGTTTGAGATAAATCCAGCAGTTTACGTTTCAATGTACAGCTTGTTATTTTTCTCAATTCAACAAAAATGGTTCAAATGGCTCTGAGCACTATGGGACTTTCCATCTGATGCCATCAGTCCTCTAGAACTTAGAACTACTTAAACCTAACTAACCTAAGGACACAACACACATCCATGTCCGAGGCAGGATTCGAACCTGCGACCGTAGCGTTCGCGCGGTTCCTGACTGAAGCGCCTAGAACCGCTCGGCCACATAGGCCGGCTGTAAATTCAACATGTTGGCACACTGTAACAGACTGAAATAAACAGAGTAGATATTCTAAGTAATACTCCAAATCATTCCACTGGAGTCCAAAATCAGGAATGCTAAAAAAAAAAAAAAAAAAAAAAGTCTCGTACATAGCAGAAAGAGGGTCATTCAAAACAAGTGATGTGATCTCTTGAATAACGGTGGGTCTTCCTTTTACAACAATATTATCGCATACTTTGCTCAGAAAACACGAGAATTATTGCCTTAGTTAAAATCGGACGTTTTGGACATCCTTCCCAGAACTGGCACATCTTGATGTACACAAAAAATTGACTCCCCAGCCAGCTCACTGCCTTCGACCAGGAACTTCATGATGCTGCCACGGGCAGGGTACTACCTCAGGCGCTAAAAAGTCATTCAGAGGGAATGTGTCATCACGTTAGCATACACAATAAATGGTTAAATTTGGATTTTGATTATGTAGAAGAGTAATACGAAGATTTAGTTTTAAGATTTTTTAATGAATTTCCTTTTAACAATTTCAGTACTTTCTTATAGGGTGAAACGTCCCCTTAGAAAAATTATACATGATTGTGCTTAAACTGACACACAATATTTTTTTTAGCGCAACGCTACGCGCTGTTAACAGCCGACAGCCCAACACTACAATGGCAGACAACAATGCAGACTAGCCACAGACTGCACACAGCACAGCCAGTGATTTTCATACAGAGCGCTACGTGGCGTTACCAATAAGAAAACCTAAACAGCCTATTTACAAGGGTAGCAGGTCACTTTCTAGATAACCTTCAAACCAATATCAGGATGTTTAAATGATCGCTGCAGTAGGTTCACAATGCACTTATAGGATTAAGCTCTTACGATGTGCGTAATTTGTTCTCATATCAGTTGATGTTCACATAAACCAACATCATTTTTAAATCCATTTAAGAGAGGGCGCACTGTTTCTAGGAGCGAAATTTTAGCAATCTGGTTTTATTATTTCTCTCTCTTAGCTAGTTTAACAGTTTAATCCGTTTGTTCTTAATTGATAGCAGCAATTATTGCTCACGATCAAAGCAAATATTAAGCTTAGTTATTTCAGATTGTCGGCTGCAATTAAACGTTTTTTAATGTCAGCATGTGTTGCCTAGTGTCGAAATTAAACTGATTTCCGTCACAAATTTCAAAGGCTGCCAATCAATGCCCTGACGTTTGCAGCTTTCACATTTCTTTTATTTTTCTTTTTGGAATTTTAGGACGACGTTTGCATGCGGCTTTAGCAACGAGTGGAATTAACTGTACTGTTCCGGTGATAAAATGTTCATCGTTCAGGAAATTGTTCGCTGTTATGAAACTTACACAATACGCTTTTGACCGTCTGGTGTATTATCTCTCTTTCTGCAGTTGGTGTCCCCGCGTTGCTTACCTCAAGATCTTAGCCATTCAGCGAATGCGACTTCCACGTCATACTCATTCTGTAGTCTTACCTTTACAGAGTCAGAGAAACCTTCAAAACGAAGCGTCTCATTGTTGTAATGGGCAATGAAATGAAAACGGACAGATGGAGAAAAGGAAGTAAACTGTTTTTAATTTTTAAAAGTAATCGGTTTATTTGTTAATACATTTATCTCACTGTGAGACAAGCCGGTACATGCTTTCGTTAAAAAATGTTTGCGGTTGCCTATGGAACCATGGCTGTACCCATGCATGCACAACTTTGTCCGAAGCAACTCGATGGCCACGAATGTCTTTCTTTAGGGCTCCAAAAATATAGATATCGCAGGAACATAGATTGGGGCCTACCGGAGGATGTGTGAGGGCTTCGCATCGAAAGTTCAGCAACGTACTCGAAACAACCTTCGCAACGTGTAGGCGGGAAATATGTCTAGGTTGTTTCTATAATGCTGCTGAATTTTCGTTGGGAAACCCTCACACACCCTCCAAACAGTCCCTATCTCTCCCCGTGGAAGTTACTTATCTCTGAAGCCACAAAAAAAGAAATTCGTGGTCGTTGATTTGTTTCAGACGAATAGGTGCACGCATGAGTACAGTCACGTTTCCGTAGGCAACTGCGAACACTTTTGCATGTATGCTTTGACCGTCTTGTCTCACATGGGATGAATCTATTAACAGCTGTGGCGATTAATTTTGCAATGATAAACAGTATACTTAGTTTTTTCCATCTGTCTCGTTTTTGTGTGATTATCCCTTATAGGCCTACATGCTGGGACCCCTTATCTTCTGCGAAAAGTGTGTCGAACGGAACACATGCAATCCGTCATTTTAAATTAACAGAAGACGAAGAACTGTCACTCTGATTCAGGCGTACTGGGCATTTCGGAACGTTCACACGGCAGGTGACAAGGCGGTATGGACAAGGTCGTAGGTGCGTTACAGCCACCACACGATGTCAGTTTGAAAGACGCAAAGTTTTTGTTAGCTTGTGCTCTTCTTTTTTCTCCGTTTTTATAACTCACCCGAAATGTCGCAGGTGGGAGCGGGCCGATTGAGATCATGAAAATAACCTGCGATCGGTTACTGAAGCTCTAACTTCATTTGCTCCGATGAAATTGGGTGTGGGCTCTGGTCTCGTTTCTGTTTTTTTTTTTTTTTTTTTTCCTGCTGAATCTTTGTGGCCGCTCTCTCAGGAACCGCGTGTGGTGGAGCGAGAGAGTTCCCAGAAGGCGGCCGGTCGGTGACAAAAGCGGGGTGCCGACAGAGGCGACCACTGGCGAACGGTCGGCGGTATGCCTTTGTAGCAGCCTGCATGTAGAGGCCAGTGGCCCGGCTAAAATCTGGAGCGACTGGCTGGCGCCTTGCATAATAGTTTTGCTGCTGACAAGGGAAACTCCCCATCGCACCACCCTCAGATTTAGTGGTATGAGGGCCCTAAGCATGAAAACAGGAAGAAGGTGTTCTGAACTGTGAAAAAAAAGCAAAATACGTGTAGAATCAGTGAACGGCACAAGTACAAGGAGCGTAACATAGAGCAGTGTGTCAGAGCTACGGCGTCGTCGTTAACTGGTCACAGTGTTGCACTGCTTAGCTGGGCGGCCGTGTTCAAAGCTCAATCCTGCCAATATCTGTATTCAGATTTGTGTCTGTGTCGTGGTGTAACGTCCGTTTGCAACAGCGAGGTGTAAGGAAGTAATCTATAATGAGAGCTAATTTTGCACAACCACTCTATTAGCAGCTGAAAGGAAATGGCTTTCGAATGGGAACCGCAACCGGTTGATGACAAGGTTGCAAGTAAACGGAATCATCCACCGGAAAACACGTCTGGTGTGTCACACACGGAATTAGTGACGGTACGTGTTTCATAAGATGGAAGTATCTTACCGACGCACCTAATTTGTACCTCTGGTGAGTGAGTAAGATATGCCTCCTTGCCCGGTTTAGGTGTTCGTATGAATGTGAATGTGATCATTCCAAAGGAAAAAATTAAAACATTCAAGTTTTCAACACAAGCTGCAACAAATGAACGCATCAGCTTCACATACAGTTTCTCTGCGCTCTGTTAAAACATACGTTTTTAACATTTTTGAAGTTACGTTCCGTTTAGGGACTCTTGAATTCCTTTGTTCTAACATAGTTTACACCCGATCTTTTTTCTGTTGTTTTCATTTCTGTGAGACGTCTATGTGGTATCTCGCCTGCTCTCACTAGTTTCACATTTACTTCCGACAGTAATCTATTCTTGCCGCATGAGTAATATTGTATAACCAATGTATAATAAATATGACAAGTACGAAGACTACTACATTTCAATGACCGGACGGACAGTTCACAGTGTTATGGAAAAATTAAAAATAAAGGGCATAAGGAAGTTTTGAGCACGATTCATCGGCTTTGCAGTCCAACACCGTGACATATTAACCTTTTTTTAAATTTTGTTCGCATTGTTCGTTGCGTTTGGTCTGGGCGGACGTCACAAGACATCAGATCAAGTTGATCGTTGATTCCTTTACTCAGTTTTTTTATTACAGAGGGCAAGCAGCCCTCTGACCAAACACGCTGAACTACCGTGCCGGCAAACCATTAAGCGGTGGCTGTTATCCTTCGCTGGATGATGCACTTTTTAACCTTGGGCCGTCCACAGTTTTTGTTTTGAATTTTTTTTTCGCAGTTCAGTACACCTTCTTCCTGTTTTCGTGCTCGATATGTTTTCTGTGTCGCGCGGGATTAGCCGAGCGGCCTCAGGCGTTGCAGTCATGGACTGTGCGACTAGTCCCGGCGGAGGTTCGCGTCCTCCCTCGGGCATGGATGTGTGTGTTTGTCCTTAGGATAATTTAGGTTACGTAGTGTGTACGCTTAGGGACTGATGACCTTCGCAGTTAAGTCCCATAAGATTTCACACTCATTTGAACATATGTGTTCTGCTTTTGACGGGCTATCCACTGGGCCATCGTGCCACTAAATCTGCGGGGGGGGGGGGGGGGGGGGTCCTTGTGATTACGGTGTACTGGTCGCCGTCACGGTGCAAAGCGTGTGCATTGTGAGGCTGGCGTTCACAGACACTGTGGGGTGTCCGACAGATAGGCGAAACATGCAGATGCTATTTCTTAGTTCTCGGGTGCAGTTTCTCATACCTCTGTCATCCCTCTGGTGGCTAAGAAGGGGCGAGGTTATTGGAGGATTGGAGATGGTTAATGCTGCCGTCATAGAGCGCATCTCAAGTTTGTGAGCAAGTCGCTCCGTTGGAGCTGGATTTTGCGTGGTGGTTTTGGAGGGGTTGTACACGGCGTACACTATGGAAACGACTGGCGTACGATGCCGCGGATAGCCACGATTGGAAGTGCAGAAAACGGGGCCGGAGCGAACTAATTTTCCGACGTTGGTGCGCTGAGCATAGTTTTGGAGGACTTTCATCTGGTCCGCCAGGGAGAGTGTTTCAATGTGGAGTAGAAGACCAAATTCTAGGTCGACATAGGAGTGATTACTGTCACGGTAGACCAGTCAGAGTTTCGCAAATCCCATTCGTAATCGTCGGTCGGAATAAGTTATCTTCCGAATCCGTGAGTTGTCGAGAAATTATCGGCGACTGCAGCTCGCAACGGAGGTCGGAAATCCTGTTTGCAGTCTGCAGAGCAACCCAGTGCTGATAGTAGTCTGCTCACGATCAGACTTCACAGTTCGGTCAAGCATTGGCAGCAATAGCAAAGTTGGGACTTGTTTGTTCATGCTGACGCTCTCAGCTACGTCCACCATCTAATTGTGGCCACACCAGGGATTTTTGCATGTGTGAAGCTGTAGATGAATTATGTTACTAGATCACTGTTCCACAGCGAAGTAGAATTTTTAGTCTATGTGAAATTTCACCCTCTCCCAATAGAACGTAGGGAGCCGTTGTTACATAGCAGGTCCCCACTTGACTTTGCTAAGATCTCATTCTCAGATACCTAATTTTGTGTATTATATTACAGAATAATTACATTGTACATTGAATTGTCTCTGTATCCTAAGTTAATAAATCTCGTAGTGATAGCCAATCTGATTAGCAGTTGTATAGTTAAGGTACGGTGCTTAATATCCTGCCCTTGTACCATACGTTTTTGAGGGATGTTAATTAATCAAATCATCACCAAAATAAATTATGACACAGGCGTCAACTCTTGAATTGTCCACTCGAGGCCCAAATAATATCTTGCAGTGTTAATTATTGTCCACTACGAGATAGAAGAAGTGGCAGCTCAAGGGGGAGAAGTAGAGGGTACCTGCCTTTCTGATACAGATGTATATAAATTAGGTGAATGTCCCACCTCTCCACCCCGACACCACGCAAGCTGCTTGGTCATCTCTGCATTGTGATTTCGTGGAATGACTGCTGGGAAGCTGCATCAGACTTTTGGAGGGGCCACTGGAGTCAAGGGTTTCCATCAGACTGTGAAGATAAGGTGACGACAAATGAACTCTAGTCACTGACGTGTCGTCCAAGTGCCCCACTGAAGCCATCAAAATTACACGGCTCGCCTCTGTTCGCCCGTACCCAATTTCACTGCTACAGAACGAAGCACAACAAACAAAAGCTTAGTCACCCCAGGAGACCTGACGCTAATACCTAGTTACACAGTGCCTAGCCTTGATAACGGCCTCAATTCGGCGCGGAGAAGAGTGTACAAATTTTTTCACCAGTAGAGCTACCAACTTGTGGGAATGTTGATTATTATGTTACATTCACTGTTCGAAACAGTACCAGACATTTGCTATGAGATTAAGATTCTGACACTCTGTGGATCAGTCGAGTTGCCATAGGGTGCCTGAGAGCTCGTCAAACCAGGAATGTTGGTTGGTTGGTTGGTTGGTTTTTTGGGGGAAGAGACCAAACAGCGAGGTCATCGGTCTCATCGAATTAGGGAAGGACAGGGAAGGAAGTCGGCCGTGCCCTTTCAGAGGAACCATCCCAGCATTTGCCTGGAGCGATTTAGGGAAATCACGGAAAACCTAAATCAGGATGGCCGGACGCGGGATTGAACCGTCGTCCTCCCGAATGCGAGTCCGGTGTGCTAACCACTGCGCCACCTCGCTCGGTGGGAATGTTCGTCTGTAGTTCTGTGTACAACGCTATTGTCATGATTGAAGTCGGGAGTGACCACAGCATACTCATTTACTAAGGGGTAGATGAGACGTCAGCACTTAGTACCTGAGAATGTTGAAATAAATGTGCTGATTCATGTTCATGGTAATCTTAATGGGTGAGCCCAAGTCGTAGTGCGAAAAACAACTCTAAACCAGCTCAGAACCACGTCCAGGTGGAACTGCGGCCTCTACATTCTGTCAGTTAAATGCCTTATTGGGCAGTCGGTAAACCCGACGCCTTATATATTTTGAAAAGTAAAACCACGACTGGTCGGACCACACTATACGTCTCCAGTCAGCTATAGTTCAGTATCTGTGTTCAAGCAACTGAAGATGTGCAGCATCACGTGCCCTGTAGGCAATGGCCTTTTACGAGGTAATGGACTCAAATTTACATTGCACACTATTTCTTCGCAAAGTTCTCTCAGAAACTACTTGAGAAGGACCTGTATTCTCTGATAGCAGCAATTCCTGTCCGTTTTCAAACCGACTGTCACTGACAAGGCGTGACATTCCTCTCTTGTTTCTGTCGGTTAAGATCTTCTTACGTCCGTTGTTGGACGTACGAAGGTCTCAATTAAAAGGAACAAGATCCGTGTAAGATGGCTTAGAGTGATAAACCGTTCCTTTCAAACGCCTTGGACAGTCCGCGTTGTTGCAGTAACAAATCGGGCAACTTCATTCACAGTGTGGTCATAGGCACATCCAAACACGATAGCTCCTTCTTGGCATTCTGCCACGTCACCACGACGACGCGTCCTACTGCACTGATCCATACAAGCGACTTGCACGTACAAGACACTCCACAACTGCATGTTACGTGAGCAGTGGAGGATGGCATGACCACCTAGTACAATTTGTACACCACGTACAGCGCCAAAGCGACCAGTTTGCACTTTTAATGAGGTGGCTAGTATTTTACCCATTGAGCTCATGTTATTCACAGACGATTCGCGATTTCTCCAGATGTAAGATAAGGAGAGTGAACACGAAGGAAAACACAGGGGTGAGCGGTGCACGCCGAATGTTGTGCAGAAACTCTATACAGTAAGACGCGATCCTGTGCGGTATAGGGCTGCATTAGTGTAAGCGGCTGCATAAATCATGCCTCTGGCCCTCGTCGTTTTATGTGAATGAATAGTGTCTCTTCTTTCAGATATGTCCGAAAGAAGAGACACCAAGCATTCATATGATCGATTCGCCTCGATGGGAGACGATTCCACAACCTTCAGCGCGGATGAACATCTGCGTTCTACCTCCAGCAGGAATCTAAAATCAGCGAGCTTGGGGGACATGAATGGGGACTGCAGAGAGGTGGGAGTGTGAACCGGCCGGGGAGCGTGCCGAGACAGTCCGCGCGTTTGCCGTAAACACTGCATCCGGCCGGCGCACTGGTTGAAGCAACTGCCCCGTAAACAAGAGATTCCGGGTTCGAGTCCAGGTCCAGTACACAGTACGTTGCCGCTGACTCCGCATAAAATCCCGATGCGGCTGATGTCGTTAGTTCCTTCCCTTTTTTCCTTCCTCCCCGCTACACTTTCAATTTACATAATATCTAGTTGCTTTACCCATGGGAAGTACGTCAAGTAAATGCCGTCCGACGTTATGGTGGTTACTGCTTGCATTGTTAGGACTTAATTTCATCTTTCGTTTTTTAAACTCTGCTCCTATATCCCATGCATCATGCATTTGTATGGACAAATGTGACGGAATGCCCAGCAAACGTATCTATCATTCATATAGACAACAGATAGGACTAACTCGAGTGTTTCAGTCGTGATTGTCCTGTTGTACAAAACTCTCTAGGAAACTTCAGACGCTCTTGTAGAATAACAGATGCCGACACGATAGGCTAATATCCATGAGCTTGTACAGAGGATGCCGAATAAAATTTAGAATATGATAAAAGTTACGGAAGGAATATGCACATTAAACCACAAAAAGAAAGAGAAAAAAAAACACGCACCAAGAAAAAATTATCTGAATGGAGTGGACATCGGTAGATGTGATGGATATGTACCGGGTGATCAAAAAGTCAGTATAAATTTGAAAATAAACAACGTAATAATGTAGACAGAGAGGTAAAAATTGACACACATGCTTGGAATAACATGGGATTTTAGTAGAAAAAAAAACATAGTTCATAAATTGTCCGACAGATGGCGCTGGACAGCAAAACGTCACTGACTGCGCGTGACATTCATGTATAAAAGGAGTGGTAATGAGGGAGAGAATCAGATGTGCCAGTAGTTGCACCATGTTGACGTTACCTGAAAAGGCGCTTTTAGTGAAGCTTTATTATCAGAATGGGAAATGTGCTAGTTCAGCGTTACGATCCTATCACCATAGGAAGGGGATTCGAACGAGTAAAGGTCCGTAGACAAATGCAGCTTTGGCGAGAATGATTTCGAAGTTCGAAGCCACGGATTGTTTAGACGATAGACCCCATAGTGGCCGATCGAGCACAAGACGTAATGCTGCTGAGACAGTTCAGGAAGAAGTGGAGACTATAGCGGGTTCGTCTATGCACGGGGAAGCCAGTGCTCGTGCAGTCGCACGTCGCACCGGCATTCCATACACTACTGTTTGGTTGGCACTTAGGCGTAACCTCCGATGCTATCCGTACAAAATCCATCTGCATCATGAACCGTTACCTGGCGATTTAGTGAAGCGGAGGGCATTTGCGGTGTGTGCGTTTCAAAAGATGGCGGAAGATGACGATTGGTTGAGTAACGTGTTGTGGACCGACGAAGCTCATTTGACGCTCCGAGGGTCTGTCAACGCCCACAGCTTCAGAATTTGGGCTACCGAAAATCCTAGAACTGTCGTGGAAACTCCATAGCACGACGAGAAACTCACAGTATGGGCTGGATTTACCACATCTACCGTTATCGGGCATTTTTTCTTTGAGTCAATGCGTGATTTTGGTTTTGTAACTGCTACTGTGATGGATGAGAGGTACGCCGATATGTTACAGAATCGCATCATCCCCAGCCTGGCTGATAAACACCTGCTGGAACGTACGATGTTTATGCAGGATGGCGCTCCACCCCATATTGCTAGACGCGTGAAAGATCTCTTGCGCGCGTCGTTTAGTGATGATCGTGTGCTCAGCCGCCACTTTCGTCATGCTTGGCCTCCCAGGTCCCCAGACCTCAGTCCGTGCGATTATTGGCTTTGGGGTTACCTGAAGTCGCAAGTGTATCGTGATCGACCGACATCTCTAAGGATGCTGAAAGACAATATCCGACGCCAATGCCTCACCATAACTCCGGACATGCTTTACAGTGCTGTTCACAACATTATTCCTCGTCTACAGCTGTTGTTGAGGAATGATGGTGGACATATTGAGCATTTCCTGTAAAGAACGTCATCTTTGCTTTGTCTTACTTTGTTATGCTAATTATTGCTATTGTGATCAGATGAAGCCCCATCTGTCGGACGTTTTTTGAACTTTTGTAGTTTTTTGGTTCTAATAAAACCCCATGTCATTCCAAGCATGTGTGTCAATTTGTATCTCTCTATCTACATTATTCTGTGATTTATTCAGTTTTCAAATTTATACTGACTTTTTGAACCCCGTACAGACAAGGAAATGAATACAATTGCAGAGAAACAGAATGGTTTAAGAAGTGAAAGAGCTTCACAAATTGAGCAAGTCAATAACGTGTTGATCTACCTATGCCCTTTATGCAAGCAGTTATTCGACTTGGAGTTGGTTGATGGACTTGTTGGATGTCCTCTTGAGAGATAGCGTGCCAGATTGTGTCCAACTAGCGCGTCATATCGCCAAAATCCCGAGCTCGTTGGAGAGCCCTGCCCACAATGATCCAAACAGTCTGATCTGGCGACCCTGCTGGCCATTGTAGGGTTTGGCAAGCACGAAGACAAGCAGTAGAGACCCTCACCGTCTGCGGGTGGTCATTGTCTTGCTGAAACGTACGCCCAGGATGGCTTGCCATGGGAAACAAAACGGACCGTAGAACATCGTCGACCTCCCGTAGTGTTGTAAAGGTGCCGCGGATGACAACCAGAAGGGTCCTTCAATCAAAACAAATGGCATCCCAAACCATCGCTCCTGGTTGTCAGGCCATATGGCGGGTGACATTCAGGTTGCTTTACCGCCGCTGTCTGGGGCGTCTCCAGACATGTCTTCGCTCTGGAATCACATTGAATGGAGTATAGTTGTTTTCAGTGGTGAGTCCCGCTTCGATTTGAGCCCCGATGTCCAACGAATATGGGTCTGGAGACGTCATAGAAATATGACCTGACAACCAGAAGTCATGGTCTGTGGGTGCCATTTCTTTTCATAGTAGGATGCCTTTGGTTGTCATCCGTGGCACCCCTACAGCACAGAGGTAAACCGAAGATAATCTGTGCCCCATTTCGTCTTCGTGCTCGCCAAAGTCTGCCTTACCCAGCAAGGCGCCGATTAAGAATTGTTTGGAGCATTATGTGCAGGGCTCTTCAACCAGCTCAGGATTCTGACGACGCACCGCATTTGTAAGACGGAATTTGGCACGACAGCCCTCAGGAGGACACCCAACTCTGTCAACCCTTGAGAAGCCGAACAACTGCCCACATATGGACCCGAGGTGGACCACTTGCTCAAATTGGGAGTTGCTCTTGAATAAATCAACCAATATTTCCGAAAATGTAATAATTTGTTTGCTTCTACATGTACATTACATCTATCGATTTCGGGCCCATTTGGATAATTCCTTCGTGGTGTATGATTTTTTGTATACATACATGCTGTAGTTCTTGATATCTGATGGAAACCATCCTGGATGACTAAGTCTTTCCACGCTCTTTTTACCACTGTTTCGACAATTCGGTCCCTGTTGAGGAAACGAGGCGCATTTAATGATGTTTTTATGTTTACATTGTTTGTTGTTGGTTATGTGGAACAGCGTACTTACAAGAACATTCTATAGATTCACTTGAACACTGGACATTTTATCAGTTGATTGCGTAAGGCGAAGGTCTGTGAGAAGATAACGACCTAATTTGTAGCGGCGACACGAGTCTCCTACCGGACGTCCCCTAGCTTCGTTAGACGAGCCGTCTAATTAATATCTAGGCGGCTAACGAGCACGCTATCACGCGCGCAGGCTTCTAGGTCGACAGTTACATCCGCAGACCTGCAGCATGTAGGTGTCCTTTTGTTCGCCGCCTACACGTAGCAAAGGTGTTCTCTAATTGGTCACCAGTTAATGAGCTCTTCCACGTCCGTCCTCCGCTAATACCGAGAACTGTCTGAAATCCGATATCAGGAATGGCGGAACGGGATTCGTTAGGTGATTCTAGGAAATTTCAGATAGTGATCTAATATTTCGGGGAGCCGGTAGTTTCCCCTACCCTCCTTACACCTCTCGAGATACTTACGTGTTATTATGGGTGCTGCTCTGGTGCATGGCCGTTTTCTTTCTCTTCCTCCTAGATGGTAAGGAAAGGAAATTTTTTTTCATATCGTCGTATCTGACAATGCGCCCATACAATCTAATTACTAATCACCAATGCGTGTTCTCTCAGTTTATTCATATTCACCGTTAATCCTATTTGTTCCCTTACACAATAATTTGTAACAATCCTTAGCCTTGTGACACAAACGGACCAGTGGATCTTTTTCATCTCCGTTTGATATAGGATTTTTTCCATGTTTTTAGCTGTACTGTATTTTGCGCATTCATTGAATGCTGAATTTATAAATTTTGCCCTTGAGGTGGTTGAGTGCTCACGCGACGTTAATGATGTCACTCCAGCTATGCAACATTAACACTTGCTCAAGCATATTGGAGGGTCTCGCCAGATTTTTCGATTGTTATGATCCTTGAGAGATCAGGAAGTGATAAAATCATCATTGTCATCTACTTACTTTATCTTCCGTATCCGAGTTGCTGCACAACGTCGGGCAAAATGAGGTCCAACACAATATTAGATGGTATTCTATGACATTTTTCGCCTCAGTGTAACTCCTTCACTTGTATGATTTCCTCTGTGGTGTGCAAGTCAAAATTTTGCAGAGAGTCCAATTATAAAGATGCGCGGTGGGCCTCAGGTCGGCTTCCAAGCGGTACTGTCCATTTGATGAAGCTGTTCCTTGACTAAGACGACTTGGAACTCTTTGCTGTTTATACAAGGGCTTATAATTAAACTTTCGTTGCCTGAATCATTGTAGACGATAAACTATTCACTATATTGGTATCAAACTTCATAGGGACGACGCTGAGACTATGGGTAAGTAAGCACAGTAACTAAGTTCTTATTGGGCCACTTTGATTGACGGGTGCCTCCTACCTCATTAACGCCTCCAAGGTCAAAGTGAAGGTCAACCCCCACCCATTCCACCTTCTCAGATCTCGCCCCAATCATCACCTCCCGTTCTGACCCAAGTTTACCCCATCTCCACCCCAAGCTCCCACTCGTGTAGACCAAAACTGTGGCTTAAAACTAGTGGGTGTTGCCTTGTTGATTGTCGGATCAACACCACCACTTGCTCTAGGCCTACTATTGGTCAGGTAAGGGAATTACACTCTGCACACTGGTCGAGCACACCATGTTCTGTACGTCGTTGTGAGAGTACGAACTGCAACTGCCTACAAAAATTGAACTAAAATTATACTGATTCTATGATTAATGGCGGTAAAGCTGGCCTCGACACATGACTTTTGACCTCAAAATGGCTCTGAGCACTATGGGACTCAACTGCTAAGGTCATTAGTCCCCTAGAACTTAGAACTAGTTAAACCTAACTAACCTAAGGACATCACAAACATCCATGCCCGAGGCAGGATTCGAACCTGCGACCGTAGCGGTCTTGCAGTTCCAGACTGCAGCGCCTTTAACCGAACGGCCACTTCGGCCGGCTTTTGACCTCACATGAGATGATATATTACATAGCCAGCAAGCACGTATTACATTAAAAACACTACCACAAGTTCAGAATAGTTATTCCCTATGATCAAACAAGCTATCCAGGAAGAACAATAAGAAAAAGAAAAAGATGAGATGAGACGTTATTACTGACGCAGTTAAACTAGGTCAACTGGTATATCATAGTCCAAAAATGGAAGATAGGCATAGTGGGGAGGTACAAACAGAATAATAAGGCGTTATTATCACCTAATCACCATGGCTAATAACTATAAATGATCTCCATGTTCAATAATTACGAAATATGACACATAAAAAAACCACGGATTTACACAATTAACTGAAAAGAAATGCCTGCCACAGAACACAGATCCCAAAATGGAACATTGCTATACTACTAGAAATTGTAGTAACTGCTTCAATGTGCATACATAAGAAGTGTGACTGCCACAGGCTGGTAGCGCATCACATGCCTGGAATCGTGACAGAAGTATCCCAGCGGTTGCTGCGAGGGTCCGTATACACACGTCTGCAGCGAGAAGCCAAATGCAGTATTTCCGTCAGCTGTGAATGCACTGTGCCCCCACAACGAACCTCTGGGCCCCACCCTCCCGCACTCTCTGATTCTCGTGCAAAGACCTGACAGATGTAACTCCAGCATAGTCTCCATGTGATAAGAAAGAAACCCCTAAGATGTCACGTAAAATATCAGTCGTAGGAATGCAATACTGACAGCACAAAAAGCACCCAATTATGGCAATACGGAGTTCTCAACGTACATATGATCTTCAACATAATTTAACGCCACCAAATTCAAACTCTCCACTTCTTTTCTGTAATGTTTTCTCCCACAGATCTGTAAGTGTCTGCATTACTCCATCACGAAGCCACTGTTGTCACTGGACACCATCCAATGGTCGTAGGCAATATACCGACAAACACCTGCTGCACTGCTACGGCCCAGAGCATGCCACCCCACCTCACTACTGCCCCATATCAGTTCTCCTTCTGCTGATAGCCAATCAGCCTGCCACAGGCAGCACTCCTCACACTGGCCCATTCGGTAAGTGTGGGCTCGTCTGCCACCCCCCGCGTAAGTATGTCTCATCCAGATCGCTCACCTCCAATTAAAGACTCTGTTACCATATATATCAGACAGGAGGAATCAGACGTCACTCAACTGTGAAAGCCAACAACGGATCCCAATTAGAGCTATACAGTACAAGACATATTCTCGCCAAGGAACACACAAACAGCAGAGCACAAAATGACACATTGCTAATAGCCACTGGTTACATGTTACTGGTGTCGTTCATCAAGTCGCTCTGCGTTGTCAGATGTCAAATGAGGGAAGGAAGGATAAAATCATTGATGATGCTTTTAGCAAAATTAAATACAGCAACTGATGTTTGCAACTAATGCTGGCCTGTGGGGACAGAGACCGGTTGTGAGCATCTGGAGCGCGCTGCACGTGTCTCTGCTGTGAGACGCCGAATGCGGCATGGCCGCGCAGGTTCTTCGGACTGCAAGGATACCGTTCCGCTACCCACTCCTCCACAATTGCACACAGTCTCCAGCATCCATAACAGCGGCTGTGATTTCTACGCTAAGGTTTTCTGCAGAAGCTGCCAACCCACTGTTAGAATGCCATGACATATGTGACGCAGAAACATAATACTGTCACCGTCGCTCATCACCACAATATGACTATGTAGAGTTTGAAAGGTAACCCTGTGGAGACTATATAAATCATTGAGAATGAAGTAAAATTTACTATCAAAACTTATTTTAATAAACTAAACGTAAATTATGCCAAACAAGTTATCGATTGAATACCGTGAACAACTACCAGGTGTTTTAAGAGTACAATGGACAAGGATACTGGGTGGCAGAAGTAGAGTCAAGTACTCTGGCCTAAAAATGTGAATAACGCAATCTGAATTGATATGACGCTGAGGACACTTTAATTGAAAAAAATCTACTATAATTTCACTACATAGGCGCAGCTTAGAGCAAGTGGCGATTGAGATCTGTACGTCCTGGCAGTGCCGGAGTGGCAGTACGTTACCCTGCTTGCTTCGTGCGGCGATGTAACTTGCAGCTGGCGAGATGGGTGCGACGGAGATGAGACGTGAGGTGGCACCTGTGAATCCATCGCGGCTACGAAAAAAATGCAAAAATGTTACGGTCTAGCGATCAGGCAGACCAATCGCAATTTACTCTCTACCAGAGCCCTGAAATCACGGAAGATTCGCTGATCATACTAAGGATCAATTTGGCTCACTTAGGCGACAGAGCGCACAAGGATACCAAACGTCAAGGCCAATAAACCAAAAACGAGTAAGTGTGCCCTTGGCAAACGAGTAGTTTGAGACGTTTGAAGTCACATTGTCGGTACAGTAAGAACTTCACCACAGGCTCCCCAGTCTAAACTACTCACAAGTGAAGTCAGTCTCTGCCAAGTACCTACCACACATGCCAGAGCTTCGACCAGAAGTGCCCTTACCAGAGCAAAGTCCAGCACCAGAGTGCTTCGCACATCTTCAGAAAAAAATTCCGTTTTCCCGCAAAGTGCAAGAACGACACTGCCTTCACGCCATCTTGAGCCAATCACAGAGGTCTAGAGGCGCCAAATCTCCCCTCACACACGACAGCACGAACTAATGTCGAACCAGAGCAACAGTTATGATACCTGCGTCTCTCGAAAAAAAGGAAACCGCCAGTTACTAGCTTTTTAAAATTTTTGCAAAGAGGAAGATGATTTTCTCTGAAGTCTTGTCACTTCCCACAGCAAAAAGTGAACAGATAAAACCTTAAAGATCTTTATCTAAATCGCCTGTGACTTGGAGCTTGTTAGTGTAATGAAGTGTAATAAAGATTCTATCTCTAAACGTTTCTCAGACGCCGGATTTCAGTCATACAACCGAGGTAGCCAGGGAAGTGGTTCATTGGCCTATTTGCACCTTTGGCAAACACAAAAATAGGTGAATTTTTATTACACATGGATCTGCACACAATGTCCAGTTTACGGCTCCTCTGTGCAGACACATTCCTTCAGACTGTCGCCCCCAGCCCAGGCTATTGGTGGCGCCGCAGCAGGTAGCTCAGCACTGTTCTCCCGGACACCTGTCTCGACGTGGGCTGCCCTGTCTGCCCTGTACGGTGGTGGGCCTGTGCAGCAAGATTTACTGAGGGATGGGCTCGCCGCCAGTTGCTTCCAACTTCCAACATGCCGTTTCTATGAGCTAAGAACCATAAAAATACCTCATGCTTTTAGCGCCCTACCAGGCTCCATCAACGTCTGCTCAGGCCATTAACTTTCTAGTATCCCGCTCAAGGTGCATCAGGTTGTAATACAATCTTTAATAATTTTCCATATGCAGAAAGTAGGTGAGAGAGTAACTTGTCCTCTCTCAAGTTCTCATGTTATATATGACCATCACCATTTTTTACCACCCCCAGTGTCTAATTCTCTACTTTAACGAATTTTCAGAGAAGTCTATTCTGATCGCCCACACCATGCCATACCAACACGGACCTACAAGTCAATGGGCAGAACTCAGAGACATAACAATATTGCATGGAACGAGACTCTTGCTCGACTAACAGTTTGGCTGCATATCAGAAGTGTGTGAGCAACTCTGATTTGTTTCGGGAACACAATGCAACAGTATAATCGGGAAAGATATTGCCTACCGTATTCTGCAAAGTTTCACACTGAGGAAAAGTGTGAAATTATACCTCGCTTTATCGATCACATGAAATGTCTAATTACGGGACATATTCCATAATCACTCGGAAAACCACACACTTCACTTGGTATCGTCCTGTGAGACGTAATGTCGTGTTATACCGTGCTTCAGCGGTCGCACAGCAAGACTAATTACAAAGAATTTATTCTAAGAAAGAAAGGCAGGTATATTAGGGTTAAATGTCCGAACACACAGACGTCATTAGAAACTGAATACTAGCTTGGAATGCTTCAAAGATAAGAAAGGAAATCAGCAGCGCTTTTTCAAAGGACACACACCGTCATTTGCTGGAGAAATTTACAGAAACCACGGAAAACCTAAGCTGCGAAGGTCTGAAATAGATTTGAACCATCGCCCTACTCTTGTGTGTTAACAGCTGTGGCACCTCACTAGGTAAAAAGACCACTACATGCAACATATACATTTAACGAACACAAGTAATAATAATACTCCAGTTTATATGTGACATATACATTTAACTTTCACAAGTTCACATAATAATGTCTAAGACAGTGGCAATTAACCTGGTCCCTAACGCCTACTAGAGTGCATTCTAGCTTTAATGGTGGGGGTTGTCGATTCGGGGTTAAAGATACATCAGTAGGTTTTCATAAAATTTTGACATAAAGTGTTTGGCACATTTTTATTATTGTAGGTATTAACTTGTTTCAACTATGTTTTACAAATTTAAAAAGTAAAGTTACTTCTCTTCTTTATTAATCACCATTACCGCGGAACTTTGGGGAAGTTTTTACTACTTACAATTATAGAAATACAAAAGTGGGCAGTAAGTGAAAAAGGTTGGCTACCACTGCTCCAAAACAAAATCTGAATGGAAAGGAAATCTGTAGATGTGATGTACATATACAGACAGTCATACGATTACAGTTTCAGGAAAATTAGTTGATTTATTCAAGGTAACCAGTATCACAGATCGAACAAGTCAATAATGCACTGGCCCACCTCTGGTTCTTAAGCAAGCAGTTATTCGGCTTAGCATTAGAAGATCTGGATGATTTATTCAACAGAAAGTGCTTCAGAAATCAAGCAAAGTAATAATGCGTTGGTCCACCTCTGGCCATTGTGTAAGCAATTACTCGGCTTGGCTTTGATTGAAAAGATTGTTGTATATCCTCCTTAGGTATACTGTGCCAAATTCTGTCCAACTGTCACGTTAGATCGTCAAACTCCCGAGCTGATTTGAGGCTCCCTGACTTTAATGTTCCAAATTTTCTCTGTAGGGGAGAGATTCGGTGGTCTTCCTGGTCAAGGTAGGATTTGTCAATCATGATAAAAAGCAGTGGAAACTCTCAATGTGTGCGGGTAGGCATTATCTTGTTGAAATGTAAGCCCAGGATGACTTGCCATGAACGGCAACAAAACAGTCCGTCGAATATTGTCGAGATGCCGGTGTGCTGTAAGGGTGTCACAGATGACAAACAAAGGGATCCTGCTATGAAAAAAAAAATGCCATCTCAAACCATCACTCCTGATTGTCGGACTGTATGACAGACAAAAGTCAGGTTGTTATTCCATCACTGTCTGGGGTGTCTCCAGACACATCTTTCACCGGTCATTGGAGCTTAATTCAAAGTGGTATTCGTCACTGAAGACAATTCTTCTATCGATGAGATTCGAGGCCGAAGACGTGTATGGAGACCGCCCAGATAGTGGTGAAATACCAACCCAACCGATTTCCGTCTCATTCGGATAATACCTTCGTGGTGTGTCTTTTTTCAGTTTGTGTATGTACTATACATACGATTGCAGTACTCCTAAATTACCTATCACTGATGAACTTCTTCATCAGAAACCTGCATGGTATAAAATTCTCTAAGTCACATTTGAACAGTGTCCGCAGCTCGTGGTCGTGCGGTAGCGTTCTCGCTTCCCGCACCCGGGTTCCCGGGTTTGATTCCCGGCGGGGTCAGGGATTTTTCCTGCCTCGTGATGATTGGGTGTAGTGTGATGTCCTTAGGTTAGTTAGGTTTAAGTATTTCTAAGTTCTAGGGGACTGATGACCATAGATGTTAAGTCCCATAGTGCTCAGAGCCATTTGAACCAATTTGAACATTTGAACAGTTAGTATGCGTGGAACAACACACTGGCATTCAAGTTCATGAATTTCCATACACTGCAAAGATCCAATAATATTGTGAACTAGTGTCTGTGACGACCAAGGAACATGTGAGAGTTCATTCCCAGGCTTACAAAACGACTCCTGGATGATGCGAACTGTGTGAACAGTGATTCTGTCGTCTTACAGCACAGAATCACCATTGGGGAACAAACGTTGTGCCATGAGATGGAATTGATCAGCCAAAACTATCCTTGGCAATAATGTGACTTTGTACAGTAACCATAGAGTTTATGGAATGTTAAAATATGGCTGTCCAAATCATCACCATCATATTTCATTCTCTGGATGTAAACTCGACTACATGTTTGAATGGTGGTGAATTATGACGTCACACAAGATAGTTGCGGAAAAAATGGCAACGGCAGAAAGATAGTGGCCGGCTATAACGTCGCAAGATAACATTAGAAAAATATTGAGACAGTTGTGCAGTTTGGAAACAAAAATTGTACCTTAACCTGCTGGAAGCATCTTAGCTCAGATATTGGAAATTATGGACACAATACGATTACAATTACGACACTGACATTATGACTGACTTTTATGACAAAAATGTCGTGGGTTATCCTGTTGGAACTGGTGAAGTGTATTAGCTCAACTACTGCTCACGTGTTCATCGAGAACTGATCTGATACGTTCGAACTGCTATCTTGGAAAGGCATGTAAGGAATTTAAACATACAAGAGCAATGTACAGAATTTTGCACAATGTTAATTATATGTGTACAAGTACTTACAGCTCAGCGTCAGTGGCTTTCTCATGTGGCACTAGCTACCATGTTGGAGCACATCTGTTCCAGCACCTATTGGCCAAACAGTTACTCGTGCAGCTACAGCACTGCACAGATGGACTGGCTTAGAGTTTGTGGAGTGTAATACCCGCAGACAGAATACGAAGAAAAAAAATTGTTGGTAAGTTAACCCAAACAAGTTTATAGTTGTTAATATCATAAATTCAAACGTCTTTACATTCGCTCTATCATTTCTATGAGAGTTGTCTCAAACACTTACGATCTTTTCTCTTTCTTTTCAACAGAGCAGCACCTCATTGAAGTACGGGGGGGGGGGGGGGGGGGACGTCTAACGGATCCGGCTTCCATCGCATGCACTGTCATTTGTAGACACACAGCAGGGCACAGGTCAGTTACCAGACACACATGGCTAGGACAACCACCGAGCGAGGTGGCGCAGTGGTTAGACACTGGACTCGCATTCGGAAGGACGACGGTTCAATCCCGCGTCCGGCCATCCTGATTTAGGTTTTCCGTGATTTCCCTAAATCGCTCCAGGCAAATGCCGGGATGGTTCCTCTGAAAGGGCACGGCCGACTTCCTTCCCCATCCTCCCCTAATTCGATGAGACCGATGACCACGCTGTCTGGTCTCTTTCCCCAACCAACCAACCAGGACAACCAGCGCCGGAGTCACAGTTAGGTGTTCTATTGGCTGTATATCCACCAACAATTATCGGGCCACAGCAGCGCACATAGAGGCTGCCAGGTTAGTGAACAGTACTACGAGCATAACAGATGGAGTTGCGATGGGACCCACGTTGTCACATATTATTGCCAATTTGTTTGTGATAGATTTCGAGGAACGTGCTTGGAATCGGCGACTTCGAAACATGTGCGTTTTCTTCAGATATGAAAATGATACTTTTGATGATTGGTCTCATTGCAGTGAGAATCTGAATGACTTTTTAGAAGACCTGAATTCAGTCCACCCAAATATCCGTTTCATGATGGCGGTGGAAAAGGATGGCTACCTTCCCTTCCTTGATGTGTTGGTCTGGAGGAAGGTGATTGGTACGTTGGGACGTACTGTTCATAGGAAGCCTACTCATACTCACTTGTATCTGCAGGCAGTCACCATCCAGCTCAACGTGAAGGGGTACTTCGTACATTGGTTTTAGAGCCCAAGTCACCTTGGACGCTGAGAGTTTGTCAGCTGAGTTAGTCCATCTCAAAGCCACCTTTCGCCAGGATGCTTATAGTGGATGATAGATTAGACGTGCATTGCACTGTCGACCAACTGTGCACAGTATCAGTGACGATAATACTGAAGTGGCACCAGACTCTATAGCCTTTTTGCCTTACACAAGGAGCATTTCGAACAGTATTGTTCGTATTTTTTGGAAATATGATGTGTAGTGAGTTTTTCGACCACCATCTAAGACAGGGTCCTTTCAGGTTCAGTAAAGGATGGTTTTGGTTTGCGTAAGGCGGGTGTCTACCATATTCCTTGTAGTAGTGGCATGTCATGTATTGGTCAGACTACGGAGGACCGGCGTGCTGAACAAAAGCGGCACATGCGCTTACAACAGCTGAGCAAATCCAGCACTGCAGAACGTTGTCTTGGCACTGGCCATCCTATGGAATTCAACGACACGGAGGTTGTGGCGCGCACTTCCAGCTGTTAGGACAGTGTCATTAAGGAAGCTGTAGAAATTAAATTAGGAAGGAACCTTATAAATACAGATGGTGGTTTTTGTTTAAATTGTGTATGGAATCCTGCTCTCTCATTTCTCAAACAACAGAGGGACGGAGTTTATGCTACCCTTACCAGTCGATTATTGATTTCACTATCGATAACTTCTTACTTCGGTCACCTTTGGTTTGTGATGGTGGTAGTAGTGTTTACAGCGTGTGTTTGAGTGCGTGTGTGTGTGTGCGCGCGCGCGTCTCTGTGTGTGTGTGTGTGTGTGTGTGTGTGTGTGTGTGTGTGTGTGTGTGTTATCTTTAGCGAGTTTATGTGAAAACCGAGGTACTGAATTCATTTACATGGGGCTTACTTGCTGATGATTTGCCTTGAAATTGCTGAAATTGGGTGTTCTCCTGTCGAAATATTGGTATTTTGTCGACGTCACCGGGCTGCATTCCCGTAAGTTATTTGAACACTGTATACGCCAGGGGAAATAAGGTCTCACACAGTTAGGTGGTTTACTACTATTTGTCACAATATATAATTTGACTACCATGGATTGACATGTGTGAATGTATGCATAAAAGCAGACAGTGGATGTAAACCAATAATTGAATCGACAATGTTGAACGTGGTGTTAGACCGTCTGATGAGTAAGTCGTGCAGTGCTATACGTCGATGCTCGAATGACAACAGACATCCTCTACCCCCAGACATATTCCTACTTGGCATTAAGATCGGCGCCATAGAGATATATGGGAATGCAACACCCAAGATAGGCCATGGAGTAGAAATTTATCTACGCCATTCAAATGTTCCGAACTTATGTGACCAAGGAAAACGTTGTCAGCTGTATTGGACAGACTGAGTACGTGGCAGCTAAATGTTACAGTTGTATTCAACGATGTTTGTGCTTCTTTCAGAGGCTACGAATTTTGTGAATAATGCTCGTCATAACAGAGATGCAGTAACTACTACCAAGGATGCAGCCGGCCGGAGTGGCCGTGTGGTTCTAGGCGCTACAGTCTGGAGCCGAGCGACCGCTACGGTCTCAGGTTCGAATCCTGCCTCGGGCATGGATCTGTGTGATGTCCTTAGGTTAGTTAGGTTTACGTAGTTCTAAGTTCTAGGCGACTGATGACCTCAGCAGTTAAGTCGCATAGTGCTCAGAGCCATTTGAACCATTTTACAAAGGATGCAGCTAATGTTAAACCTCCATCAAATCTTCTGAAAGCAGCATCAGAACACCGTGTGACCTGAGAACTTCTGTCAATGCTCGCTTGAGTAAAATCTGCTTCCAAGAACTAGTGGGAGGGGATGAGGGGTGGTACTATTCCTTCCATGCATACGTACTGCTGCTTGCATTAAATGTGGACCTCCTCTTTTCTCATGTGCGGTGTGTCAGAGACCTGTTTCGGCTACAGTGAGAACACTTTTGACGAAAACTGATTTTATACATTCTTTTACGCATTGTGGACAACAAAGCACTTTTGTTAAATGTAGTCTTCTTTATTTTTTCCTACATCAGTCATATTTAGGTCCTCTCTTAATATGACTGCTATGATTACAGTGTGATATTAGCAACTCGTGGCCTATGTTAAAGAAATGTGATTCTCTTTACTGTCAATACTCAGAATTCACACACAGTACCACCATTCTGTCAACATATGCAGTCTCCCTTTGGCTATGGGGTTAAAAACATAATTTTTGTCCCCTGCAGAGTACTAATGTTAAGACCTACGCTACTCATACGGTTTGATCCGTATGAGAGTGGGGTGTATTGACAAACTGGGTGAAAGGAGGAACACCTGTGTTGAGTGGTCGCGACATGGATGGACCAATCGGTGAAATTCTTTGGCCTTCTGTCAACTCTGTACTAGAGCTGACAGTTTCTGACATGTTTGGACTGCAGCTGTTGGAAGCTGTGATGTTAAGATCAGATGAGATTTTGCATGCCAGTCTCCATGTGTTGGTTTCTAGGAACAGGTAGTGCACGGTCACTGCCATTCCCAAAGACTATATAACACATGTCTAAAACTGTATCACGGTCTATGGATGCTGTAATGTTTATTGCAGATGTCTGGTATTGAACTAGTTACAGTTCAGTGCAATTTTGTATGTAAAAATCTAGCATTTCTCTGCCATAGTCTTACAGTTGACTTGTGTAGTTGTATTCCACCACCCCTCTACCGTCTGACTTGAACAAGTGTAGAACTCCTCTGCTATGTGACGCATATTCCTTATCAAACTTCTTGAAATTCAGCTATCTGTAATGTAGAAAGAGAGACTTTACAATTGGCACACATTTTATTAAGTTCACTCAAGTTAACTTAGGAAAAGTTCATATGACTACTGTGTCTAATGGGGTTGGGAAACAAAACAAAAAAGAGGAACATATACGCCAATGAGCCAAAGCATCAATATAAACGTCTATCAAGCCATTTATTTGGAGACATTAATATCAGCTAGTTCTTCTTACCACGCTATCAGTTTTTAGGTGCTGATACGGTAGGTCTACTGACGCTGTTACGCCGTTTTCCTGTCTGTCTGCAAGTAGTCTCACACACATTGCTGTTTAGTTTGCATTTCAAATCCTTTTGTAATGGGACTGATAAATATTTCAGATGAAGAAGGAAATTGATCACTGGAGACTACATACAAGTTACAGCAAGAAACATTCTGTCAAAGTGCTCCTTAACTGGGCCAAAATCTCTAACAAAATACCCACAAACGTCAAGAAAATGAAAGCCAAATTTAAAACTCATATTTGAAATAAAAGCAATTTTGTGGTGTAATATCATTTTAATATACAACATACATTGAGTAGAGCACGTCATCTTTCACTAATACAATATTTTACAAATAACTGTTTCTTATACGCTGTAAACGTAGTCTGTATGCCATGCATATGTATAGGCGCAACAAAAATCTTTGGTATTCAATCCATATGTTCAACATGAATGTTCTTAATACTTATGGTTGCGACAGGGCAGATTCCGGTACAGCACAGTTGCAAAATCTTATACAGTGCTCTAAATCACTCACATGTAAACTGTTCTCGTGTAGACAATGCACAGCATCACTGAATGCAGGTTTAACATACAGTAACCACCCACTCATTCTGTCTAATGCAACTAGTAGTACACAGTCTAGGTCGTGTAAGTTCTGAAACCTCGAACGGCTAGATCAATGGAGGAGTCTCCAGACCATTCCCATATACCTCTATGATGGCAAAATTAATGTCAGGAAGGACTATGTCTGTGGATCGAAGGTGAGATGGGTCATATTCTGTTGTCATTCGAGCATCAATGCATGGCACTGCATAACATAACCCATCCCACTTCCTGTGGGTAAACTGCACGTTAACACGAAGTTTGCCTTCTCGATTCTGTCATTGGTTTACATTCAATGTCTGCTTTTATGCCTGTATTCCCATTTTTCGATCCACTAGCAGTCAAATAGTTTGTTGTGGCAAATAGTAATAATCAACTTAACTGCAGCTTGATGTACATTGTGTGTCCTCCACGTATATATCTTGTAGTCTGTTTGTGCACTGCTGTGGCTCAACAAATGTTGGTACTGGTGTGGCCAACACAACACTCAACTGCAACTCGATGAACAGTTCTGTACTGCTCAGGTATATCTGGTTGCCCATCTTCACACTCCTGTCGGTCTAAAAATGACAGTGAGTATAATGGAAGATTGATCAGTTGGATGGCCTTCCTAATTAGTCAGTTGGATGTTGGACTGTTGAACAGCAGATGAAAAGCTTGTACAATTCTGAAATAACACACATAGAACACAATAGAGTGAATGTAAAGACGTATAATTGTGTGACATTAACAAGGATAATGATATGTGGCTTAGTACTTACATACAGCTTCTTTCCTCTAATTCTGTCTGTGGGTGTTAGATGGCAGAAACTCTAAGCCAGGCTAAAGTTGATCAGATATATCTGGTAGCCTATCTGTGCACTGTTGTCGCTCTATAAGGGGCGGTTCAGCCGATATATACTTGAATAGACGCTTGTCCTTCTCCAACATGGTAGCTAGTGCAATATGGAGGGCCGCTAATGCTGAGCCGTTGAAAAGTCGAATAACCCACAAGTACTTGTACACAAAAAATGAACACTAATAGGAGATGGTTAATTATAAAGCACTCTCAGACAAATAAATGCACTGCAAAGGATTTATTTGAATATGATGGAAACTGGTAGGTGTGATATACATGAACAGACAAACAAATGATAACAATTGAAAAGAATGGATGATTTTCTGAAGAGAAAGGGCTTCACAAAATGAGCAAGTCAATAACGCATTGGCTCACATATGGGTCTTATGCATGCAGTTATTCTGCTAGGCATTGGTTTATAGAGCTACTGGATGCCCTCCTCAGGGATATCATGCCAATTCTGTCCAGCTGGTGCTTTAGATCGTCAAAGGTAGTGACAGACACAGCGACCTTGCTGGCCAAGGTAGGATTTGGTAAGTATTAAGACAAGGAGTAAACATGCTCGCCACGCGAGGAGGGCATTATATTACAGAAATGTAAGCCAAGAATGTCTTGCAAAGAAGACTAACAGAACTGGGTGTAGAGTATCGTCGGGGCCGTATGGCAGGCGCTATTTAGGATGGTGTCCTATTGCTGTCCAGGGTATCTCCAGACACATCTTTACTGGTCATCATGTCTCATTTCGAAGCAGGACTCATCAGTGAAGGCAATTACACTCCAGTCAATTAGATTACAGGGCAAAGACGTGTCTGGAGACGCCTCCAACAATGATGGGATACCAAACCGCGTGTTACCCGCCATGTGGTCCAAGAACCTGGATTGATGTTCTGGGGTACCATTTCTCTTCATTGCAGGACCTCTTTGGTTTTCATCCACAGTGCCATTTGAGCACAGTGGCACGTCGACAACATTCTACACCCCGTTTTGTTGCCCTTCATGGCAAGGAATTCTGAGGTTAAATTTCAGCATACTATTTGTCTTCATGCTTTCCAAACGCTATCTCGGCCAGCAAGGTCCTTCTATATCATCCCAATGGGAAACGTGTGGAGCATTATGGAAAGGACCCTTCAACCATCTCGGGATTTTGAGAGTGTAACGTGTGAATCTGACAGAATTTGGTATGATTTGAATTAGGAGGACATCCAACAACTGTGTCAATCATTGCCAAGCCGAATAACTGCTTGCATAACGGCCAGAGGTGGACCAAGCTGTTACTGACTTGAATAATTCCTTCGTGACTTTTTTATTAGTGTGAAATAATACAGTACTTACATTCAGCCCTATTCTTCTAATTTTTATTTCACTCAGTTGATCTCTGCTGACACATCATGATCCTTCCACTACAGTGACTGAACATAGCTCATTGAATTGGTGGGTGATTGCATTGCCTTGCCAGGTGGCGGGGTTAAGCGAATGCAGCAAAACTAACTGCTCAGTACCGTAGTCTGCCTTTTTCTCTGCCACAACCTGCCGTCTTCTCTGTCATCTTGTCTGCCGTCTTGGTGTCGTCTAGTCCACCACAATATTATCGTATTGTTTCGTTACTGAGTGTCGAAATAAAATGCCAAAAAACATCTCTTACCTTTTTATAAATAACCAAATTTTGTTGTTTTGCGATACCATGTCCAGCAGGATAATGTACAATGTGAAACTCTTTGATTATTGATCTTTTTTATATATTATATCATATTATATCAATTCAGACGTATCTGATCAATTGTCGATTATCATGTGATTGGTAGTTGACCTATGTGAAATTTTTTTGTTTATTATTCTTTTTTGTTTAAACTTCCTGTCTTAGCAATTCGAATGTATCTCATGGATTTTCAATGATCAAGAGACTGCCAGTTGAGCTATGCAATTCTAGAACAAGTGTTTATTGCTCTTTCTTGTTAAAATTCCATATATGGATTCTTGTGATAGCATGTCAAACAGGTGTGATTACGTGGCCGGTAGCTGAATAAATACACTTCATGAATTCCAGCAGGATAACATCCAGACTTTTTCTGATAATACAGTCATAATGTGAACGGCATATTGTAATCACATTGTGCTCACCTGCTGAGCTAACATGCTTTCAGCAGGCTAATGCACGAACTTTTTTTCTAAAATGCGCAATTTTCTGAGTCTTTTTTCTAGTCTCAGCTTGCTATGTCATAGCTGGCTGCAGTCTTTCTTCTGGCGCCATCTTTTATTCTGCGGCCATCTTGCGTGACATCATAATACACTACCATTCAAATGTCTGATTAAGTTTATGTCCTAAGAGTGAAATATGGCGATGATGATTTGGGCAGCCATATCGTGACATTCTGTGAATCCCATTGTCACTCTGGACGGTGAAATAACTGCCAAGGATTGTTATGGCTGATTACTTCCATCCCATGGTACAATGTTTGTTCCCCAATGGTGATGCAGTGTTCCAAGATTACCTGACCCCTCTTGATACAGCTTTCATCATTCAGGAATGGTTTTGGAAGCATGGGGATGAACAATTACATCTCCTCTGGTCATTACAGTCACCAGATCACAATATAACTGAAACTTTGCTGACCACCAAAATACGTGAACACGACCATCACAGCGCTATTCCATGGATACTAACTGTACAACTGCGTATTGGAGAATTTCATCCCATGCATGTTTTCAGTAGAAAGAGTTCACCAATGGGAGGTGATTTAAGAGCATTGCTGTCATATGTGTGACACTTATAAAACTGGAGTATTATTATTGTTATTATTATTACTTGTGGTAGTTAAATGTATATGTTACATGTAAACTGGAGTATTATAAATATATGTGTCAGTTAAATGCATATGTTACATGTAGTGGTCAATGTACTGAGTGAGGTGTCACTGTGGTTAGCACACTGGACTCATATTCAACAAAATGGTGGCTCAACTGTCAGACCATCCCGATTTATGTTTTCCAAAATTTCTTTGAATCTCTCCCGGTAAATGCCAGAATGGTTCCTTTGAAAGCTCATTGTTGATTTCCTTTCTCGTCTTTGAACCATTTCATGCTTGTACTCTGTCTCTAAGCTCTTTGGAGAAGGTGTCTGTGTTTACTCCTGGAAAAAAAATATATTAAGGCAATTATGTAGCTTAAATAAGTAAATTACTATCTATTGTGATCTACATATTGAAGGTTTCGGTTTTACTTGCGTAGTTTTCGTGAAAAGATAACTGTTTTAACGTGCAAGCCGTTGGCGTGGGTTTGTTTTCGTTATCAACCGCATTACGTTATGTGATTATTCAATAATTTCCAGGTAGTGTCTGTGTAGCTTTATTGTGAAGAGTATCGTGCGTGTATAGTTTGCATTCGGTTCGTGTTTCCTGCGTTTCTATACTTACGTACAGTTAATATTCCATATTGTGCAGTAAAGTCGTTAAGTGGTGTTTCTGTTTCCACTAGAGCAGAGGTTCCCAAACTTTTGTTTGTCACACCCCCCTTCTGGTGAAAAGAAAACTTTAGTGCCCCCCTCCCTAAAAAATATAGAGATTTTTATCAATTACCAAGAAACTATTGAAAAATTTCTGATGGTGACGTCATGTAACATGGTGGGCTGTTAATGTATCGAGTCGCTGTCATTACCTCATCAGTCTAGTCTTGTGATTATAAGCCACTCCGAAAGTAAAGAAAGTCCTTGGTAAACAAGGAAAAATATTTGCGACCTTTGCAGATTAGTGGATGCGGGCTATTATTCTAAGTTGAGTGTAGCTTATTACTTTCACGCATTATCAAAAATAGTCACTCAGTCACGGTGTTAACGAACATCACTGATTTGTACGCCTATGGCGCTCCCCATTGTCATTGCACATAGGTTGGCATTTATGTCAACGACGACAGTTACCGGACGGCGACAAACGCCCAGTTCTCAGAACCAGAAAAAAATAAAAAATTAGTTTTACGCAATAATCGTGCAGACTACACAGAACTTTAAAAAATTACGAATAAAACAACTTCCTTACCTTGATTACATTCCCTTGCTGCACACCATTTCTTCACCCGTATACGATTTTAGGACTACTCTTCGCTTGCCATATCTAGGATAACCTTTCACTGTGTCTTGATCACACGCAGTATTTATATTTAAATCAGATCCACTATGTCTATTTTATATTGTTATGTAGTATTGTCGTAGTTAAATGTATATGTTACATGTAAACTGGAGTATTATAAATATATGTGTCAGTTAAATGCGTATGTTACATGTAGTGGTCAATGTACTGAGTGAGGTGTCACTGTGGTTAGCACACTGGACTCATATTCAATAAAATGATGGCTCAACTGTCAGACCATCCCGATTTATGCTTTCCAAAATTTCTTTGAATCTCTCCCGCTAAATGCCAGAATGGTTCCTTTGAAAGCTCATTATTGATTTCCTTTCTCGTCTTTGAACCATTTCATGCTTGTACTCTGTCTCTAAGCTGTTTGGAGTATTTTACAGTATTACCTACATGTAAGGATAGTTAGGAAGAAAACAACAAGTTCTCTTATAATGTGACGTATTTATTATACAAATATTATTTCCACACACATATGGCAAGAAACAAACAAGTAAATCAATGTGAAGGATGGGCTTGCATATTTTTTACAAGATTTTGTATTCTTGGCTGAATAGTAGAAACTGCGCAACGTAAATCATTGGCAATACTGAGTTTGCTTCTAAGCTTATTTTTTATCGCCACTACCGCTGAAAATGCTCTTTCGCACAAATAAGTGCTTGAAAATGGTAAATACAGTTTCAGTGCTTGTTCTGCTGTGCTGGGATACACCGTGAGATATTTCACCCAAAATAAAGTCATACTTCGCTCCAGAATCATTTTTAATTTCTAAGACTTCCTCTTGTAGTCTGTCTGGCAACACATCCGCGTCAACGTGAAATGGATCCGTCGCTAACCTATAATAAATTTTATCATCACAACTGTTATGGAAGTATCGTTCGAATTCATCAGTGAGGTGCTGCAAATGGTTTGGTATTTTACTCTTAGTGTCAGTATCCTTAAAATCGATTTGAAATCGGGCTTCTTCCAGCATTCCAAACAACCTGGGAAAGCAGGAATAATTGCAGGCTAAAATTTTACGTTTCCATAGTTGCAACTTATCGATAAACGCTTTGATGGCATCCCGATGAAAAATTATGTTTGACTCTCCACCTTGTAATTTAAAATTCAATGTGTTTAAAGATTCGAAAATATCTGACAGATAATCCAATGCAACATGAACACCGGGCTTTCTAAATTCCACATACAATTCAGTTTGTTTGTTATTTTCCAAAAACTGCATCACTTCGTCTCGAAGTTCAAATAATCTTCCTAGCATATTTCCTTTTGAGAGCCAGCGTACTTCTGTATGAAGTACTCTGGTCAGAACGAACACTTGTACTAGTTTCGCATTCACGTTTTGCACATTTTTCAGGTGACAAAGGGCATAACCCTGCCGTCCAAATTACGAACCCGCCAGTTCATTTGAAGCGTATACAGTCTGTTAAAGTCACTGTAATCGCATCACAAGGGGATCCGCGGATTGACAGGGTAATAAAACGGCATTTTTGCAGTTACGCAGTATAAGTGATTATTACTCTGATGAACATAGCCTACTACGGCTAAAAGTTATGACATGATTACATTCAGTTCATGTGTACAAATGTACGGAATAGTTAATACCTGACTTTTCTGTTTTCCAGTTGTCAGAAGTAAGTTGTTTACAAATCTGATATATTAGAATTAACGCATATCGCCTTCGTAATTTTGAGAGTTTCTGTTTGTGACATTCTAAACGAGACATTCTAAACGTGATCTTCAAAAGCTGTATGTTCTAGGATAGGTTATTGAGATATGATTGCGGGAAGTGGGACGCCAAACGATTACATTTAGCACCATAATCTATCATTAATATCTGCACATTCATTTTTATTAAAATATCGATATTAAAAAGAAATATTAGGTTTATACCACTAACTCCACCCGCGCCCCCCTCGCAACATCATCACGCCCCCGCCCCCCCCCTCCCCAGGGGGGCGCACCCCCCAGTTTGGGAACCTCTGCACCAGAGTATTTATACATAATTCAGTGATAGCGCCTGTTCAAATTTGTCGTTAGATAATATCGAGCCTCTTCAGTTTCTTGCTCGTTTTGTGATTTCCACCACTATAACTTACACCAGCAATTAACTTCGTGCTGTTTACATTCGCCTGCTGCTACATTCGCCTGACGTCCGGAACTTCTCTGCTCATCTCACCAGAAGTTAAGTTAATTCCTGCTAATTACTAATTGGTGTAGCGTAATTGTTTGTAGTGTAATTTGTATTGTTTGTATTTGTGTTGTTTGTTTGTAGTGTAATTTGTATTGTATAATCTGCCGACATGTGTGACAAAAGTCGATGTTGTCGTAAATTATTGAGCACGGGAGTGAAACGTCAGGATTGTGGGTTGGTGTTTCACTGGGGTGATTGTAGCGGAGAAGGTGCTGTAGTGCCAATGGAGTTGTAGATTATGTAGCCGTGACAAGAAAATCGCGGCACAGGAAAGAAAGATTTGTGCCCTTCAGGCTGAACTAAAAATGGTATACTTCGAATAACACAGGTTGAAGGGGAAAGAGACAATGGGAGCTGGGAACAGGTAACAAGTCGTAGTCAGAAGGAGAAAACACCAGAAATCACTTTTCAGATTCCAGTGAGCAGTCAGTTTGATTTGTTACCTGAAGTGGAAGAGCTTCAAACACTTTTTGAGCAAAGTAGGGTGCAGCGGACTTGTAGTAATCATTGTCATGCTAGGTCGGGAGCAAAGTCAAGCAGAAAGAAAAGAGTTCTTCTGTTAGGTAGCAGTCATGGGAGAGTTGCAGGCCAGTTGCTACAGGATAGGCTAGGAGTCGAGTACCAGGTCACGACCGCTGTGAAACCTAGTGCTAAGCTTAGACAGGTTACAGGAAACCTAGGGGACTTGTGCAAAGATTTTGATGGTGAGGAACATGCTCTTATAGTAGGAGGAGCAGGAAAAAGCCTGGTTAGCAGTTCGGACTATAGTATTAGGTGTTACCTGGGAGCAGCAACAGCTCACACTTGTGTGGGGTTTGTGGATGTTTTGCAGCGCCATTACCAGCTCGGGGTTAATACGGCTGTCATCCGTGTTAACAGAGTGCTGGGGGGGGGGGGGGGGGGTTACTGTACGCAGAAACTAAATCTCATATCTGTGCTGTGCCTGTTGATGCAATTGGGAGGTGGGGTTACACTAGTCATGGCGTGCACCTGAATACGAGGGGGAAGGATAGATTAGTTGATCTTGCAGAAAATGTAAGAGGGCCACATGCACGTGTGATTACTGGACTCAGAGGGACACATTTTTTTAGGTTACAGTCAGGTTACAGACAGAGAGTATTGAAAGTTATTAAAACAAAACAGTGCCATAATGCCTGTGTCAGTATCCAAGGAAATAAAATTTGTGTGTTTCATCAGAACATTACAGGATTGAAAAATAAGATAGATGAGCCTGGTATCGCGCGCTGCGTAATTTGAATCCGCGCCAGACGTTATGAACGTCGATGACCCGTAGAGGATTCTGCATCATCGCGCCATAAACTGTGGTGGCGCGCGCCTCCTGGTCCGCTTTTAGTGTGAGGGCGCCATCGTGGAACACGTGGTCCCAGCGGCCATAGCGGCGCCCCCGATAGCATACTTACGGGCCTGCCTCGCGCTCAGCCAACATCTCTGGCGGTACCTCGCTACGAGTACCGCCCTTCGATTTGTGTTTTTGTGCACTAATCGAAGCGTTAGGGTTGCAGGTGCCAGCCAGCCAGCCAACCAGCCAGCAGCAGCAGCAGCCCAGGCCCCGTCCGCGGCAGCAGCAGCTGCGGCGGTCCTGCCAGCCGTCGCCAGCGCCAGCAGCGCGGGACTCTGGTGTTCGTCCGTCCCCGGTTTTTTCCTCTCTTTTTCGTCCTGTACTGTTTTAGTTCTTCCCTGTCGTCATGTCAGCCCCCATCACCGCTGCCACTACTAGCACCACTGCCATAGCGTACACTTCGACCTCCGCCGCCACCACCACCATTACATGGTGTGCTCAGTCGCCCCCCCCCTCTTTCCATCCCTCCTCTTCTAACTCTCCCTTCTCCCTCGCTCTTTGTCACCCCCTCCCCAGCTTCTTCCTCCCACTCCTCTCCCTCTGATCCTTTCCCCCCCACTCCCCCAGCCTGTCACTGCAGCTCCAGCTAGGGTGGTGGCCTGATGGGCCACTGCCCATGCCCAGCTCTCCCCGTCACCTTCGCCATCACCGCCACCGCCATCGCCGTCGCCGTCGCCTTCACCATCACCATCTCTGGCGCGAAATACTGCGTCCACGCCGGGACCTGCCACTTCCTGCCAGCTCCCTATAGCTCCCGACCCTCATGTCACCACTCACCCTTCCGCCGCCCTTAAACGCCCTAGTGGCACGACCACCTCCTCCGCTCCCAAAAAGGCCCTGCCCCGTCCTCCTTCCCCCCCCCCCCAGGATGCCATGGATGTCTCCCTGCCTGGCCCTGCTCCCTCCGCCTCCTCCTCCTCCTCCTCCTCCTCCTCCTCCCCTCCCTCTTCCTACAAATACGCCTCTCTCGTCCCGATCCTTCCCTCCTCGAGGCCCAGAATGTCTTCCTCCCACTCTGCCAACACATCCCTGGTGCCCCAGTCTCACTCCTCACTCCCAGACAGGACTCAGTTCTCATCTCCTCCTCCAGCCCCACCCTCCATACTGACATCCTCCCCGCATCCCCATCACCCGGTTTGGACCCAACACCTCCCTCACCCCTACTCCTTCCCCGTCTCTTACCCACCAATCCCAACCCCCGTGTCGCCCGCCGACTCTCACCGCCGTATTCACTCAGCTTTGTCCGACGATCACGGAGGTGTTGACGGAGCTCAAGGTGCATCCCTCGCTGGAGGTGCCGGTGGTCCGACGCATTTTTAACTCAGCCGGCCACACCCACCTTTTGCAGGTTTTCTCAGAGGACGCCCCCTCCATTGACCACCTCCTGAAGGTGGGTGCCATCCTCTTCAACCAGTGATATAAGGTCGACCCCTCCCTTTTACGCTCCTCAATTCCTTCACTGCCAGAGGTGTCTGCACTACAACGCACACACAACAGCTGAGTGCTGCAAGGCCCCCACCTGCCCGCATTGTCAGCAAGCGCACTTCCTCCAGCAGTGCCCTTACCTTCAGTCCCCTCCCTCCTGTAATACTTGCAATCTCCCCCATCCCACCTACTCCCTAAAATGTAAAGCCCGACCCCCTCTGACCACTCCTGAACTCACCATCCCTGTCCGCCCTCTGGACGCCCCCACCCCTCCCGGCAAATCCCTTCATTCCCCCCCCCCCCCCCACTGCTGAGGACAACATCAGGTTCCTCACCAATGTTCAGCAAAACGTCCACCCTTTCCAGCGCCCCCACATCCTCCAACAGATCTCCCTCACCGCCTGTTCCGTCATCCACCTAAAAATGTATGCCGCTTACTCACACAACCACGCCCATTTCACCTTCTCCCATCTCAACACCCTTGTCTAAATCCCTGTCATGGTGCGACAGCACCGTATCCTGTTCAACAACATCTGTTCCCTTCCCGCCAACAAGAACCTCTTCATGCACACCCTCGCCACCCGCCGCATGGATGCCTTCCTCCATAATGAAACCTTTCTTCAGCCCCACCACACCGTTCATACCTTGCCCTACCTCCTTCGCTGCTCCGACGATTCCTTCCCAATAGCATGTGGTGGAGTTGCCATTGGTCACCACCGCCAGATCCCAGTTTGGCTCCAACCTCTCCTTCCCCATCCCACCGAACACCTGATCCTTAGTCTCTTCTTCCCTGGCCTTACCGTCACCTGCGCCACCATCTATGTCCATCCTAACACCCCTATTACCTTTGACGTCCTCTCCCACATTGACTATACCTTCTCCTCCTACGTGATCGCCGCCGACCTCAAAATCCATAGTCATTCCGCCGCCCAGTTACGGTGGTGGAATCGGTTCCTCTCCTCCCTCCAAGGCGACCTCGTTCCTATTCCCCAGCATACCCGCCCCGAATCCAGCTCCACTCCTGCTCTCATCCTCTCCTCCCCTAACCTCCTTGGCCGCATAACGGTGGATGTCCTGGACCTCATTGGTAGTGACCATCTCCCTGTCCTCCTCACCATTTCAGACAGTCGTCGGCCCGCCCCAACCCCCTTCATGACCCTCCACTGAAGTACGTCCAAGATTATTCCTGCACTGACTGGAATGGCTACAGGGATACCCTCTCCACCCAGGTCGATGGCCACACATTCACCTACCTCCACCACAACGATATTACACATGCCACCTCCTTTCTCCAGCAGACCTTGTCTGAGGCCATGGAGGCCCACATCCCTTCCGTCACCATCCACCCCCACCATCCTACGTTACCCCCACAGGCTGTCCTCATCCTCCGTAAATCCTGCCATCTCTACCGTGCTTTCCTCCGCACGCGTGACCTGGACACACTACGATGCCACCGGCAACTCCAGAGACACATCCGTAACTTGCTCGCGGCTCAGAAACGCCAGGACTGGCGACAGACATGCACCCGTTTAAACGCTACCCTTCCTATCAACTCATCCAAGTACTGGTCAGCCTTCTGCCGCCTTACCGGATCTAAACCCCCTCCCTACTATCCTCTCCTTCATGACAACCAACTCTTCCCTGGCTCCATTAGTAATGCCAATTACTTTGTCTCCTACCTCTCCGATGTCTTTACCATCCCTGACGATCCCCAGTTCGATTACTCCCTCTTCCCAGATGTCTGCGATAGAACTGACACCTCTGTCCCTCCCCTCGCACCCAGAATCCAGTACTTGGAGAACATTGCACACACAGAACTCAATGAACCTATCACTACACAGGATCTCATCGCTACACTCTGCACGAAACGCAACACCGCTCCTGGTCACGATTGTGTCACCTATCACCACCTCCGTGAAGCTCCTGCCTCTTTCCTCTCCACCCTGGCCAGGCTCTACAATGTAGTCCTGTCCACCGGCTACTACCCCGACCTGTGGAAAACCTCCCGTATCCTGATGTTCCTCAAACCTGGTAAACCGCTATCTGCTGTCTCCTCCTACCGTCCCATCAGCCTTACCTCGGTCTTCAGCAAGGTCCTGGGATCCATCCTCACCCAACGCATCCACCAACATCTCTGCCAGCACTGCCTTCTTCCCGTTACCCAGTGTGGCTTTCAGCCGTCCTTCTCTTCCGATGACCTTCTCCTTCACCTCATTCATCTCCTGTCCGAACAACTTAATTCCCTTGGTTCCGCTATCTTCCTCTCCCTTGACCTTGAACAAGCCTATGACCGCATGTGGCATTCCGATCTCCTCTTCAAGCTCCAAACCTTCGCCCTTCCTATCACCTACGTCCATTTGATCGGCTCCTTTCTTTCCCACTGTCCTTCCTACGTCACCATCCACAACACGGATTCCTACACCTTTTTCCCCCTCCGCCGATGTGCCCCAGGGTTCCGTCCTCTCCCCTCTTCTGTACCTCTTGTATACGGCGGACATGCCGCAACCTATACCCCCCATCCACCTTCTCCAGTACGCCGATGACACAGCGTTCCTTGCCCTTGCCCCCACCCTGCAGCACTCCCAACACCTTCTCCAATCCCATATTGACCGGTTCACCGCTTGGTGCAACCAGTGGTTGCTTAAGGTCAATCCTTCCAAATACCAGGCAATCACTGTAGGCAAAACCACCCCTTCCTTCCATCTCCTCGATTTCTACATTACCATCTATGGCCGTCCTATCGCCCTCACCCCCACCCTTAAGTACCTTGGCGTCACCCTCGAACGTCGCCTCTCCTGGACCCCCCATCTCCGGACAATCCAAGCCAAGGCACACTCCCGACTCCATCTCCTCAAGCTCCTTTCTAGCTGTACGTGGGGTCTGGACCCCTCCACACCTGTAAATCCCTCATCCGCCCTATCCTCTGTTATGCCCATCCTGCCTGGATCACCACCCCCCCCCCCCCTACCTTTTACAAATCCCTTCAGATCCTTGAACGCCATGCTCTCCGCCTTGTCTATCACATCCATCTCCCCTCCCCCACGTGGATCCTGTATGACCTCATTCTGTTCCCCTATTTCCTCCTTTTCCTTGAATGGATATGGGTCCTCTACACCTCCCGTAAACTTGATCCTCCTCACCCACTTGTCTCCCCATCCTCTCCCACTCCCGCCCACTGCCGCGCCTGTATTCCCACGTCCCACCTGCTCTCCATTTCTCCACCCTCCTTACCCTCTCCCAAGGTGGCTTCCTCCAGCTCCCCCTCCCTGAGGATGCCCTCCTCCCCTCCATCTACCCCTCCTACCAACTTTGATCCTTCCTCCCTCTTCCTGTGTCTGTTCCTTTGGGCACCCTCCATCCCTTCTCTCCCCCTTCCCTCCCTCCTCCCTTTCTCCCCACTCCTCCCCTGGGCTTCCCCTCCAGCCCTTCCACCATCTCCTACTTCCGTCTCCTCCACCATTGGCATCCTTGCTCACCCCTCTCCCTCCCACTCCCCCTTCTTCACCTCTTAGCAGGTCCCCAGACTCGTACACGCTCTGTGGACATTCGCGCGCCGGAGATCATCGCCATCAGTTTCGCGTATGTGTGTCGTCGTTTTGTGTTTTTAGTGTCCACCGTCACGCTCATACGTTCACTTGTGCCGTCGGATTCATCAGTGTCCACATGTTTTCAGTGTCGTTATCGTCGAGTGTGAACGGCTCCGTATTTTTTTGTATTTCTGTGTCCAATATTTTTTGCCCATCACTATGTTTATTCTGGTTTTCCATTCTGTGTTATATCATTGTCAACTGTATAGCTGAAGAGCGGCGCAGAATGCCGCTGACAGCCTACCTGATTGTACAGGTATGAAAATAACAATACAGGGAAAAAAAAGCCCAGCCAGCAGTCTAACATCGCGTGCGCCTCAGGACATATCGCCTCAGACAGCATATTTACTTCCGTGTTGCTATTAAAAAAAAAATGGTTCAAATTGCTGTGAGTACTATGGGACTTAACTTCTGAGGTCATCAGTTCCCTAGAACTTAGAACTACTTAAACTTAGCTAGCCTAAGGACATCACACGCATCCATGCCCGAGGCAGGATTCGAATCTGAGACCGTAGCGGTCGCGCGGTTCAGACTGCAGCGCCTAGAATCGCTCGGCCAGTCCGCCCGGCGTGTTGCTATTCCAGTGGCCGTGGTTGTCTCGTTTGTTCGTTACTCTGTTGTCTGTTCTTATTGTGTCGTAACGTCCTCCGTTGGTCGTGTCCGTCCTCTCCTGCTGTGTTGTTGTTCGCGGGCCGTTCTACGGGTCTCTCCGCGTTTCCGTCACTACTGCCCCACGACCGTTCCAGTCGCCGTTACAACATTTTGGCGACGATGTAAACGGCGGTCGTTTTTGGTATGGAGGCGAAGTTGGTCTGTCTGCTGGAGCAACAGCAGCAGCTCATGCAGCAGCAGCAGCAGCAGCTCCAGTTAGACATCTTACAAAAGTCGCTGCAGTTGCTAACGGATGCAGTCGATGCCCGGGACGCGTTACTGCAACAGCTTCTGAGTCCTCGGGTGTCCGGTGCTTTCCCGCATCCGCCGTCGTTTCCTCCAATCACGGCGCCACGACAGGTTTCGCCCCTGCGACGTCGACGTGGCCCGGCCGACAGAGGTCAGCGCCGTTGGGACTCGTCGTTGTCCAACGTCTCTATGGCATCGGCGCCTTCGGTCGCCCCTCGTTGCTGGTCGCGCGGTCCACCTCCATCTTGCCCACAGTGCTTTACATTCGCGGGTTGATTGTCCCCACCGCTGGAAAACGTGCACGCTGTGTCACAAGGAGGGCCACATCCGATCGGTTTGTCGTAGTCGCTCGACTCGGTCCAGTCCTGCCCCTCCTGGGCCTCAAGATACCGTCCATGCTATGAAATCGGTCGTCGCACAGGATGACCCATCAGCGCGGAAGCTTTTCCTCAAGCTCCGCATTTTTACGGAGGATGTCAGTTTTCAGGTCGACACTGGGGCCACCGTCTCCCTGATTAATATGGCGACGTATACGCTGCTGGACTCTCCTGCATTGTCGCCTACCTCTCGCCGTTTGGTCGCCTACAGAGAGGGTTCCATTCCTCTTCGTGGGCAGTTCGTCGTCCAGGCGACGTACAAGCGGGTTCCACGGCTCCTTACCCTCTTCGTCGTCGACCATCCGTCGATTTCGAACATTTTTAGCCTGGATGCGTTTCAACTGTTTGGTTTTTCAATTTCCAACGAAGTTAAGGTCGTTTCCATGGCTGTTCCCTTTCAGGACTTGGACGATCTGTCTTCCGCTTTTGCGTCGTTGTTTGCACCGAATCTCGGATGTGCTTCCGGCTTTCAGGCACACATCACTCTAAGGCCAGATGCACAGCCTTGCTTTTTCCGGCCCTGGCCCCTTCCGGTGGCCTTACGGCCAGCGGTTAAGCAGGAACTTGATCGGCTCCAGGCCGCTGGCGTGCTGGAACCTGTAACTTACACTGCGTTGGCGACACCACTGGTGGTCATCCGGAAACCCAATGGGTCCCTTCAGCTGTGTGGTGACTTCGGCGCTACAGTCAATGCTTAGTCCCTCGATGACACTTACCCCATTCCCTGACAGGAAGACCTTCTTGCCAAGCTTGCCGGGGGAGGGTATTTTTCCAAGATCGACCTGGCTGAGGCATACCACCAGTTGCCCTTGGATGCTGAATCTCAGAACATCGTGGTTATTACCATGCCACTCGGACTGTATAAGTACAAGTGCCTTCCGTTTGGTGTCTCTTCAGCGCCGGCCATTTTCCAGCGATTCCTGGAGCAGCTTACACAGCCTATCCCTGCATATCTGGATGACATCTTAGTCACTGGGCGTTCCCACCAGGAACATTTGCAAAACCTCAGCGCCTTATTTCACGCTCTGCAGTCTGCTGGTCTCCGCTATAGGCTGGACAAGTGTTTTTTTTTTTTTTAACCGGAAGCGGAATACTTAGGCCACTGGCTTCGCAAAGATGGCATTCGCCCTTAGGGTCATAATGTCGCGGCCACTGAGGCCCTTCCTCGTCCCAAGGACTTATCTGAACTGGCCAAGGTCAATTATTACTTGAAGTTCTTGCCACAGGCTGCCTCCATTGATCAACCCCTCAATCACTTGCGTCGCAAAGGGGTACCTTTTGTTTGGACTTCTGCCTGTGATCAGGCTTTCCTCCGTTTAAAGGCGATGCTGAAGCCCACCCCTTGCCTTACTCATTTCTCTCCGGACTGCCCCTTGGTTGTGACAGCTGATGCATCAGCATATAGCATTGGGGCCGTCCTCGCACAGCGGGATGCCGATGGCTCTGAACAGCCCATCGCTTATACCTCTAAGACGTTGACCCCACCACAACGGAACTACTCCCAGATTGAAAAGGAGACCCTGGCGATCGTGTTCGCCGTCCAAAAATTTCACACCTATGTCTTTGGGGCAAAGTTCACCCTCCTAACGGACCATAAACCCTTGGTTACACTCTTCGGGCCCCGCTCTCACCTTCCTGAGCCGACGGCCCAACATCTCCAGCGCTGGGCATTGTATTTACGTAATTACGCTTACACCATCCGGTATAAGCCCACCGCCCAGCATGATAATGCGGACGCTTTGTCACGTCTCCCAGCAGGCCCCGATCCTGCCTTTGACCGACAGGAGGTCCTCTGCTTTCACATTGATTCTGCCCACTGGGATTCGCTGGACAGTCTTCCTCTTATGGCTACTGACATTGCTGTGGCTACCCGCCGCGGCAGGATCTCCACTACGTGGTCCATGGGGGGCCGTCCTATGTTTATCGTCTGATGCAGTCTGATTTTAGCCCCTGGCGCCACCTGTCCCACAGGCTCTCCGTGGTCGATGATGTCCTTTTGATGGCCATGGAGTCGGATGCCCATCGGGTGGTCATCCCTCCGGAATTGCGGCTTTGGGTGCACAGTTTGTTACACTGTGGGCACTGGGGTATGTCCCGTATGAAAGTTTTGGCTCGCCGGCATGTGTATTGGCCTGGCATCGATGGCAATATTGAGCGCCTGGTCCGTGGGTGTACTGTCTGTGCGCATCACCAGGCGAGCCCCCCCTCAGTCGTTTGCACCCTGGCCTGTGCCTCTCCGGCCCTGGGATCACATCCATATCGATTTTGCGGGCCCGTTTTTCGGGTCCATGTGGTTACTCATCGTTGATGCCTACTACAAGTACCCCTATGTTGTCCGAATGCATCCACTACCATGGAGGCTACACTTACAGCCCTGGCCCAAGTTCTCGCCATTGAGGGCCTGTCACACACGTTTGTCTCCGATAATGGTCCCCACTTCACAGCATCCTCCTTCCGTGACTTCTGTCAGGCCAACGGTATCAAACATATCCGTAGTCCCCCTTTCCACCCTTCGTCCAATGGCACGGTGGAGAGGCTTGTCCATACTTTTAAACACCAGTTGACTAAAGCGGTCGACACATCCCCAACCACGTCGGCCCTCACCCTGTTTTTGAGCACCTATTGCACTACGCCCACTGACGGACACAATCCGGAAGATCTGCTTCAGGGGCGACAACCGCGCACACCGCTCCATTTGCTGGTGCCATTCTCCTCCCGACCCCACTCGCGGCCTTCGCGGTGGTATACCCCTGGCACAGCCATGTGGGCCCGCGAGTATGGGTGAGGGCGCCACCGTGGAACACATGGTCCAAGCGGCCAATAGCGGCGCCCCCAATAGCATACTTAAGCACCTGTCTCGCGCTCAGCCAGCAGTCTAACATTGCCTGTGTCTCAGGACATATCGCCTCAGACAGCGTATTGACTTTTGTGTTGCTATTCCAGTGCACGTGTTTGTCTTGTTTGGTTCGTTATTCTGTTGTCTGTTCTTGTTGTGTCATAATGTCCTACGTCGGTCGTGTCTGCCCTCTCCCGTTGTAGTGTTGTTCGCGGGCCACTCCCGGGTCCCTCCGCGTTTCCGTCACTATTACCCCGCGACCGTTCCGGTCGCCATTACAACAATGAGCTTCTTGTATGCCTAGAAAATCGTGGAAATTCTGAAGGTATAGATGTTTTGTGTCTCTCTGAACACCATGTAACCGCAGGGATGGTGAAGTTAAATTTAAGGGATTACAGATTAGCATCTTATTCATGTGGAGTCAACATGGAAAAACGGAGGAGTTGCAACTTATATAAGAACTGGACACAAAGTCAAAAATATTGAAACAAATATTTTTTGTGTAGATCATATCCTTGAAGCATGTGCTTGTGAGTTGCTACTGCAATAAACTTCTATAGTAATTGTAACAATCTACGGATTCCCTCAAGAGAACTCTCAGCTATTCATGAAAAATCTAGAGACATTATTGAGCTAACTGTCAGACAAAAAGAAGCAGTTAGTAGTTGGCGGTGATTTTAATGTAGATTTCGTAAGAGATACCAATAGGAAAAATGAAATACAATGTTTGCTTGGTTATTTCAGTGTAGTATCTGTTGTAAATTTACCATCTTGTGTGCAGGAGGATAGTAGATCACTTATTTATAACATTTCCGTAGACAGTGCTCAAGCAGAAACAATTAATGTGTACCCAGTTGTTAATGGGCTATCTGATCATGATGCACAGTTAATGGAAATAACGCAGATAGCACCTTACAGGCTTCAGGCAGATTCATACAAGGCAGGGAGGCTTATTGATGCGAACAGGGTAGTGTTTTAAGAGCAGCCTAGAAGAGGTAGAAAAAAATGATTCAGATGGCTCTGAGCACTATGGGACTTAACATCTGAAGTCATCAGTCTCCTAGAACTTAGAACTACTTAAACCTGCCTTACCTAAGACCATTACACACATCCATGCCCGAGGCAAGATTCGAATCTGCGACCGTAGCAGTCGCGCGGTTCTGGACTGAAGCCCCTAGAACCGCTCGGCCACCGTGGCCAGCGAATAGCACGAATATCCCCCCCCCCCCCCCCGAAACTAAGGGAATTATAAATATACTGAAAAACAAGAGTTCATGTGGTGTTGATGGGATCTCTAACAGAATATTGAAGTGTTGTTCTAATTTAATAAGTGGAGTCCTTAGTGATACACGTAAAACCTTCGCTGGCACAGGAAATTTTTCCTGATAGTTGAAAATATGCAATTGTCAAGCTTTTTCATATGAAAGGGGACAAGAGTGACTTAAATAATTATAGACCAATCTCATTGCTGACTTTATTTTCTAAAATATTCGAAAAAGTTATGTATTCAAGGGCTGTCTCACATTTAAGTGAAAATAATTTACTCAGCGTGTCACAGATCGGATTTCAGAATGGTTACTCGACTGAGAGTGCTAGCTACACATTTACCCATCAAATAGTACAAGCCCTAAACAACAAATTATCACCAGTTAATATTTTTTGTGGCCTATGCAAGGCATTTGGCTGTGTGGATCATGTCACACTCTTAGAAAAACTCAGGTTTTATGGAATTGAAGGCTATACACGCAGCTGGTTTGAATCATACTTAATGAACAGAAAGCAAAAAGTTGTGCTAAATAACACAAATAATGTTCGGAGGGTGGTAATTTCTAGTGAATGGGGAGTTATCGCAGAGGAAGTCCCACAGGATTCAATTTTGTGTCCTCTGCTGTCCCTTATTCATATGAATGACCTCTCACTTAACGTTCAGCAAGCAGAGCTAGTACGTTTTGCAGATGACACGAGTGTAATAATAAATCTCGTTCTAGAAAAGCTGAAGATATTGTTAAGGATGTATTTCAAAGAAGTTGAAAGACGTGCACTTCTTTCACCATTCAGTGTTCGCATTTCATATTTCTAATCCACGCATTCTGATATTCGGTAAACTAATAATTCAGGTAATATTAATAATGTCTATGGGTTGCCTGATCTATTTGACGATTTTTACAGCTTGTCTCACACTGATCTGTGAGAGGAGCTTGGCGCCAGGAATTTTCTTTATGGGCGAGGGCAGCAGTCTTCCTAGCAGCCATGATGGCTCCACGTTTCCTATCCTTTTTCCGATCGCCAGGGTAGCACGTGGTGGCGTTTGAAAGTTCAGTAGTGGCCAAAGTTTCTCCTGCTCTCAGTTCCCCCACCTGCCTTACCAACCTTGTAACTAATATTTCTTCTCAACCTTAACGTCGCGAGGTCGCCTCCCTGTGAAATTCCGGCCCTATGGTTGACCAGTTCAGGTGCGCGCCCGTTTTCCGCGGGCGGGCGCCAACCGCCTTACGGAGCGAGGTGGCGCAGTGGTTAGCACACTGGACTCGCATTCGGGAGGACGACGGTTCAATCCCGTCTCCGACCATCCTGATTTAGGTTTTCCGTGATTTCCCTAAATCGCTTCAGGCAAATGCCGGGATGGTTCCTTTGAAACGGCACGGCCGATTTCCTTCCCCATCCTTCCCTAACACGAGCTTGCGCTCCGTCTCTAATGACCTCGTTGTCGACGGGACGTTAAACACTAATATCCTCCTCCTCATCTCCAACCGCCTTCCGCGGATGGATAATGGACAAAGGGGCAGTAGTTCAGTTCTAGTGTGACAGTGCCTGAGGCCGGAGGTGCTGCTTCCAGGAGATGAAGTTCGGTAAGCATGAGCGCCGACGTGCGCTGTAGATTCGCGCCCTGCGGCCCAGAGGGAACCTTATAGGTCATTGTACTGATGTGCGCTCCTTGAATTACGGGTTATGGAATGTTTTCCATGTTATAAGACTGTAGGGTTTTCCTTATACAGTCGAGCATAATGTGCGAGACGTGTTGGCTAGTCACAGAAGCTTGCAGTACGGCACTAAAGTGCACACATTCATGCTCACTTTTCCACTTCGTCCGACAGTAGCTCTTTCAGTTCTCCTGTGTAAAATTCGACTCAGAATTTATGTCTTCCTAGCTTGAAAACTTGTGCCCTTTGTCCTACGCCACGTGGTGAGTGTCTGGCGCCCCTTCATGTTTCGTTAAGGTAGTCGAACCACGAGCCAAAGTTATATGAATAGTTTCGCGTCTTGCTGGTTGTATTCCTTTAGCACAGGAGGCTACCTAGCGATTCACCCACAGCAGCATCTTTCTTAATCTTTGGCTGATTCATCGTGATGGTCGTTGCATGCCTGCAACCCCTTCCTTTAGTAAATGGGACCCCATTTGATAATACGGCGATCGTCCCTAAAATTCCTTGTCTCCTGCTATCGTGGCTTATTATGAACGAGCGTTGGGGCAAGCTGCTGAACTCAATTCTTTCTTCCCCCACCCCCATTTGACTGTATAATTGTTCAGCATTCGACTGTTAAATAAATGAGTCCTTTAATCTGTACATTCTCTCTTTCATTGCGTGAAACCATCCTTAGTGTCACAGCAGAATAATGAATAACTATAACGGTTGCTACAAGGTCGTGCAGGTCTCGCGCCATTAATGATAGGAACAAGATTCAATATCGCGCGCCTGGCACGACCATTGCACGCATGGCACCGATAATAGTAATAATAATTTTCAATTATCCCCCACTGATAAACTGGGAAGTTTTCACGGCTCAGTGTGAGTACGTGAGCACTAAATCCACTTGATGTGGTGGAAGTAGTGGCCTCTGTTTTACCTTGCTGGTTTAAAAAAAAGGAATATCAAAAATTACAACCCCTACACAGAGGGAAAGTAACCTATAAAATAAAACGAGCCACCGCTTTTAAAGTATTAAGTGGTTCTCACAAAATGGACTCTCCCTTAATTTTGATAATTCTGTACACCGAATAGAGTCATACCGACAACTGATGTAGCATACGAGGTGCGGCTAGAAAAAAACCGGACTGATGCTGGAAAAAACATTTATTTACAATTATTTACAATTTCATGTTATCTCCTTCAATGTACTCTCCTCCTCGGTCTCTACACCGCTCCATACGAATTTTCCACTGTTCATAGCAATGCTGCAGATCATTTTCGGTAATTCCATACATTACTTCCGTCGCTTTTTCTTTTACTGCTTCAACAGTCTCAAATCTAGTTCCTTTCAAAGCTGACTTGACTTTAGGGAAAAGAAAAAAGTCACAGGGGGCCAAATCAGGTGAGAAGGGTGGATGATCTAAGATGGGAATGTTGTGTTTTGCCAAAAACGTCTTCACTGACAACGCACTGTGAGCTGGGGCATTGTCTTGGTGAAGGATCCATTACTTTTTTCTCCACAAATCGTTCCGTTTTCTCCGTACTCGCTCACGTAGGGTAGCCAGGACGCTAATGTAGTAATGCTGATTCACAGTTTGTCCCTCTGGTACCCAATCAATGTGCACAATCCCTTTGATGTCAAAAAAAACAATCATCATTGCCTTGAATTTCGATTTTGACATTCGTGCTTTTTTTTGTCGTGGAGAACCAGGAGATTTCCAATGCATCGATTGGCGTTTATTTTCGGGATCGTAAGTAAAAAACCACGATTCATCGCAAGTAACAACATTTTGTAAGAAGGTAGGATCACTTTCAATGTTTTCCAGGATGTCAGAACAAATAATTCTTCGGCGTTCCTTCTGTTCAATTGTGAGACACTTTGGCACCATTTTTGAACACACTTTGTTCATGTTGAAACTTTCATGAAGAATCTGCCTAACACTTTCCTTGTCAACTCCTGTTAACTCAGACACTGCTCTGATTGTTAAACGGCGATCTTGTCGAACAAGTTTACCAATTTTTTCAATGTTTGCATCAGTTTTTGCTGACAATGATCTGCCAGTGCGAGTGTCATCACTGGTGTCTTCGCGGCCATCTTTAAATCGTTTAAACCACTCAAACATTTGTGTTCGCGATAAACAATCATCGCCGTACACTTGTTGTAACATTACAAACGTTTCACTTGCAGATTTTCCTAGTTTGAAACAAAATTTGATGTTAACACGCTGTTCTTTCTGTACACTCAACATTTTCCGACGCACAGACAAAACGTCAACTACTTAAAACAGACGCCACTGGCAGACTGAGTGCAGGAGGCAGATGAAACTCGAGCAGTAGGCGGAGCGAGAGTCACGTGACAGGCCACGCGACTTTCAGCCTTATTGCATTCGTTTTATTGTTTCACCAGTACTAGTCCGGTTTTTTTCTAGCCACACCTCGTATGAACAGGACTCAGTTAATAGGATAGATTTCTCCACATTTTTGGGTGTTCACATTGATGACAACTTGAACTTGATGAAGCATATTACTGAGCTTCTCAAACAATTAAGTTCAGCTTCTTTCGCTCTTTGTATAATCGCTAGTCTTGGTAATACACAGATTAGCCTCCTAACGTACTTTGCATATTTCCACTCAATAATGTCTTATGGAATAGTTTTCTGGGGTAACTCACCACATAGACGTAAAGTACTGATTGCACAAAAGAGAGCAGTGAGAATAATTAGTGGTGTTCACCCAAGGACGTCATGTAGGCACCTATTCAAGGAGTTAGGTATTTTAACTGCACCATCAGAGTACTTGTATTCGCTAATGAAATTCGTTATAAATAATCCATCCCAATTCGCGAAGAACAGTGTTGTACATATGTACAACACTAGAGGGTAAAATGACCATTCCTATCAGTTATTGAAGGTGTCAGTTGCTCAAAAGGAAGTACCTTATTCAGCAACAAAAATCTTTGATCATTTGCCCAACAACATGAAGTGTCTGGCAGGTATCAGATCAAGTTTTAGATCTAGTTTAAAATCATTTCTTTCGGACAACTCCTTCTGTTCCATAGACGAGTCTCTGTCTCAGAACTGGTAAAAAAAGTTGTACCTCTATATGTAGTTCCATGCGTAGAACTAAAAATTTCAGAAATATTAACAATAACACTATTCATATACAGGGTGAGTCAACTAACATTACCGCTGGATGTACTTCGTAAACCACATCAAATACTGACGAATCGATTCCACAGACCGAACGTGAGGAGAGGGGATAGTGTAATTGGTTAATACAAACCATAAAAAAATGCACGTAAGTATGTTTTTTAACAAAAACCTACGTTTTTTTAAATGGAACCCCGTTAGTTTTGTTAGCGCATCTGAACATATAAACAAATACGTAATCAGTGCCGTTTGTTGCATTGTAAAATGTTAATTACATCCGGAGATATTGTAACCTAAAGTTGACGCTTGAGTACCACTCCTCCGCTGTTCGATCGTGTGTATCGGAGAGCACCGAATTACGTAGGGATCCTAAGGGAACGGTGATGGACCTTAGGTACAGAAGAGACTGGAACAGCACAATCCATCCACATGCTAACGCCTTTTTATTGGTGGTTTCCGTTTTCAATTACGGAGTGGAATAGAGTGTGTCCCGACATGTCAGGCCAATAGATGTTCAATGTGGTGGCCATCATTTGCTGCACACAATTGCAATCTCTGGCGTAATGAATGTCGTACAGGCCGCAGTACGTCTGGTGTAATGTCGCCGCAGGCTGCCACAATACGTTGTTTCATATCCTCTGGGGTTGTAGGCACATCACGGTACACATTATCCTTTAACGTACCCCTCAGAAAGAAGTCCAGAGGTGTAAGATCAGGAGAACGGGCTGGCCAATTTATGCGTCCTCCACGTCCTATGAAACGCCCGTCGAACATCCTGTCAAGGGTCAGCCTAGTGTTCACTGCGGAATGTGCAGGTGCACCATCATGGTGATACCACATACGACGACGCGTTTCCAGTGGAACATTTTCGAGCAACGTTGGCAGATCATTCTGTAGAAACGCGATGTACGTTGCAGCTGTTTGGGCCCCTGCAATGAAGTGAGGACCAATGAGGTGGTCGCCAATGATTCCGCACCATAGATTTACAGTCCACGGTCGCTGTCGCTCTACCTGTCTGAGCCAGCGAGGATTGTCCACGGACCAGTAATGCATGTTCCGTAGATTCACTGCCCCGTGGTTTGTGAAACCCGCTTCATCGGTAAACAGATAGAACTGCAACGCATTCTCTGTCAATGCCCATTGACAGAACTGCACTCGATGATTAAAGTCATCACCATGTAATTGCTGATGTAGCGACACATGAAACGGGTGAAAGCGGTGACGATGCAGTATGCGCATGACACTACTTTGACTCAGTCCACCGGCTCTCGCAATGTCCCGTGTACTCATGTGTGGGTTCATGGCAACAGCAGCTAACACACCAACTGCACCCGCTTCTCCTGTGACGGGCCTGTTACGGACCCGTTTGCGTGCTACGACCATACCTGTTGCATACAGTTGGCGGTAGATGTTTCGCAATGTGCGGCACGTTGGATGCTCTCTGTCCGGGTACCGTTCTGCATACACCCTGCAGGCTTCAGCTGCATTTCGTCGACACTCGCCATAGATGAGTATCATCTCCGCCTTTTCAGAGTTCGAATACACCATGGTCACAGTTCCTACAACACTACACTATCACAGACGTCTGGTAACACGGTGTACTACAGTTGGTTTGCGGAGACGAATGCAAAATAACAATAGCAGCAAGCGCTACATGCGGACACTGCGACAGCTAGACCAAACCACAACAGTGCACTACAGCCACACTCGTAAACACGCTCGTCATCGTAAACATGTCCCGGCAGATGCTGCTCGCCGACCGTGGCCCGTGTTTGTTACAACACGCAACTGAACGTCGGAGGTTTCGAGCGTCAACTTTAGGTTACAATATCTCCGGATGTAATTAACGTTTTACAATGCAACAAACGGCACTGATTACGTATTTGTTTATATGTTCACATGTGCTAACAAAACTAACGTAGTTCCATTTTAAAAAACGTAGGTTTGTGTTAAAAAACATACTTCCGTGCATTTTTGTATGGTTTGTATTAAACAATTACACTGGCCCCTCTCCTCATGTTCGGTCTGTGGAATCGGTTCGTCAGTATTTGATGTGGTTAACGAAATATATCCAGCGGTAGCGTTAGGTGACTCACCCTATATATATATATATATATACAGGGTGAGTCACCTAACGTTACCGTCAAGAGCGATGTTCACCATTTATGGATTAAAGTTAAGTATTCCACAGCTACGTCCATTTTTGCTAGTCTAATTTCCTTGACCTGTTCCAGACCTCACGTTAGCCTGCGTGAGCTAAAACGCGTGCCTTTCGGCTTCCTCTCATAACGGGTTGGCTTTCTTGCCAATCCACAACATATATATATATATATATATATATATATATATATCTGTGGAATTGGTTCGTCAGTATTTGATGTGGTTAACGAAATATATCCAGCGGTAGCGTTAGGTGACTCACCCTATATATATATATATATATATACAGGGTGAGTCACCTAACGTTACCGTTGGATATATTTCGTAAACCACATCAAATACTGACGAACCAATTCCACAGATATATATATATATATATATATATATATATATATATATATGTTGTGGATTGGCAAGAAAGCCAACCCGTTATGAGAGGAAGCCGAAAGGCACGCGTTTTAGCTCACGCAGGCTAACGTGAGGTCTGGAACAGGTCAAGGAAATTAGACTAGCAAAAATGGACGTAGCTGTGGAATACTTAACTTTAATCCATAAATGGTGAACATCGCTCTTGACGGTACATGTTTTACAGCATCAATAGTAACTGGTAATGGCGCCTTGCTAGGTCGTAGGAAATGACGTAGCTGAAGGCTATGCTAACTATCGTCTCGGCAAATGAGAGCGCATTTTGTCCGTGAACCATCGCTAGCAAAGTCGGTTGAACAACTGGGGCGAGTGCTGGGAAGTCTCTCTAGACCTGCCATGTGGCGGCGCTCGGTCTGCAATCACTGATAGTGGCGACACGCGGGTCCGACGTATACTAACGGACCGCGGCCGATTTAAAGGCTACCAACTAGCAAGTGTGGTGTCTGGCGGTGACACCACAATATATATATATATATATATATATATATATATATATATATATATATATAAAATCTTGTAATCTGGCTCGTTCTCCATCATATCGACAAAGTAATCATGAAAATGGTCTACAGAACATGACATAACTAAACTAAACTGAACTAATGACTTCTATGTCCTTGGGATGTGTAACGATAGCCTTCCGTCTTTCCTTCCTTCAAATGAATTCTTCACAATTGAGCTTGTCGTGTGATCACTAAAGTATGGTATACCATGACATTACGACTCACAGAACGATACCAAGAGGAGTGTGTGTAATTTTTCGTGCGCCTCTGGAACACATTTTGCAATTAAATATGTTATGTGACCGATAAAGTGCGGTTCAGTTTCACTCCTTGCCACAGCATAAAGCTTTGAGTGAAGCACTGTGCCATCATAATACAGTCGGGTAACTTTTTTCCACTGTAGAATTTACAGTGTGTTCTCAAAAACCACCAGAGTCACTCGCATGCTTCTGATACAAAATGGAAAAATTTAACTTGGAGAACACAACCACTACAAGGGATGCCAGAAGCTGGGGGTAGCAACAGAGTGGTGTTGAGGATGGGGTGAGGGAACGGTGCACCCACGGTTCAACAAAAGCATGTTGCTATGCAGTATTCGGCGCCTCACAGCAGACTCATGTGCAGCACACTCCAGGTGCTTAATAGTGGTGGCTGTCCCCACCGGCTAGCAGCAGTTGTGATCATCAGTCGCCGTATTTGATGTTACTGGAGTAATCGTCACTGATCCTATCCTTCCTTCCTTCCTTCATACAATACAGACGGTGCAGAACAAGAATCACCAGTAACAAGCGGCTGTCAGCGGTGTGTCGTTTTCTCTTCTGCTGTTTATGTGTTCCTTGACAAGCATACGTCTTGCACCGAGTGCCTATAATTGGTAGACAGTGTTGCCTTTCATAACTGACTGCTGTTGTATTCCCTCTGTCTAATATATCTGACAGAGTCTGTAGTGGGAGGTGGGTGACATTGATAAAAAAAAATTAATTCGGCGGTCTGTATGACTTAGATTTACTTGCTGGGGCAGCAGACGACGCCTCACCTGCCAAAGGGGCCAGTGAAGAATGTCTGCTCTGGTGCGCTGGTTGGCTGTCAACAGAAGATGGACTGATATAAGGATGATGGTGGGGTAGGGCGGAGCGCTCTGGGCCATAGCAGTACAGCTGGTCTTTGTCAGCGTACAGTCAATGACCATTGGGCGGTGCCCAGTGACAGCAGTGGCTTAGTGATGGAGTAATGCAGACATCTACAGATCTGTAATTTGTGCGAGGGTGCAAAATTCATGGAAAAATTGTTAAAGAGGAGATTTTGACTTTCATAGGCAGTAAATTATGGTGATGATCATATATAGAACCTGAGAACTCTGTACAGATATTATTTGGTGTTATTCTTATGCTGCATTTCAACGACATACAATTTGTGTGAGAGCTTGAGGGCTCGCTATTTTGTCACATGGAAGATGCACTGGAGTTACATCTGTCAGGATTTGCCTGCAGTATCTCAGCACCTGAGAAGGTTTGGGCAAGAGGTCGGTGGTGGGGAACTACGCGCCTCCCAACAGATGCCAGTACCACAGTTGGCTTCTCACATTCTTGCTGGAGACGTTTGTACACCGACACTTGCAGTAGCCACTCAATGGTTCCTGGCGCGCTGCTGTCATGATTCCAGTCAGCCTGTGACAGTCACATGTCCTATGGATGCACAGCAACGATGCTTCCTCCTTGCTGAATAAAGAAGCATTTGCTACAACTCCTAGTGGTACAGCGATGAGTCGTTTTGCGGTATGTGTTCTGAGGCAAGCATTTCTTTTCAGCTAACTGTTTATGAATGTCGTTTTTAATGTATCATATTTCATTAATTGTTGCATATGGGGATCAGCGGTAATTATTTGCCATAGTGATTAGGTGGTGGTAATGCTGATAAGTGTGTACCTTCCCACTAAGGCAATCTCCCATTTTTTGGACTGTGGTATACCAACTGGCCTAATTAATTGCACCAGTAATAACGTCTCAGCTCACATTTTTCTTATTATGCCGTCTGGATGGCATCTCTGATTGTATGGAATACCTGTTCTCAGCTTGTGGCAGTGTTTTTAATGTGCCACATGCTTGTTGGTGATTGTTTTACTATGTCCATAGCGTGATATGTTATTTCAGTCACAAGTCATGTGTCAGACTCAGCTTTCCCACCAACAACCACAGAACCAGCGTAATTTTGGACCAGTGTGAGTATGTGTTGGCTGTCAGTCCTCTCACTACAGTAGACAGAACAGGAATGATGCTTAGTCTGCCTGGCAATCATGTAGAGTGTGATGACTTTCCTAACCAATAGAAAGCCTAGAGTAAATAGTGATAGAGGTGTGACGATCGACAAGGCAACCTCCTGCCAATTGTAAGCCATAGAATTGGCCAGCAGAAGTAAGTGTTGGAGTAAGGATGAGGTAAGGAGGGGTCAAAGTAGAGAATGGTGGAAGGAGGGTAGGTGGGGAGAAGGAGTGGTGGAACAGTAGGTTACCTTGACTTTGATCTTGACTATGGGGGATGGGAGGGATGGGATGACCCTGTCGTTGACATTAGAAAGGTTTGTCAACTGGTCCAGGAAGAACTTTGGCCCAACACTTAGTCTGTGCGATAGCATGAGCTTGTGAGGTGACGGCCTAATTGGCTTTCCCCTCACATTCGGTTCCTCAGAGTTGTTAATTGCATTCGAGTTTATGAGATTTTGTTTCCATATTACCTCCAATTTTGTTTTCAATCAATAAGTGAGAGACTACGATGTTCAGAGGTAATGTTTCTTCAGTAGTTTATTTTCATAGCTTTTTCTTACATTTAAGATACTTATAGTAAATGTGTACCCCGTATAAGCTTTCTGGACAAGCATATTGGTTCCCTAGACTCTGTTGTGTATGACGAATTAGAGAAAGTTCCTATGTCCAGCAGGAGGCTGTCAAAGCGACGTCACCAAGATATGCAACTGACCAACGTGCAATCGCTTTCAGAAGCTGTGTGAGTGACCACCAAAGGTCGGTGGAGACAGCAAGGGGTCTTTGTTCTGTATGGACAGTGCCATACAGGCAGTCCAGCTCTTCTCAGAGACAGAAGAGCGAATAATACTAAGGAGCGGATATACAACACTAAATTTAGCTACATTTGCGGTAGTCGAACAAGTAGGGACAAGCTAATGCTTGTTTTGGAGTCTGGCACATGACTGAAGAATGTAAGCATCTGGGCTTTCAGGGCCGAACTGCATTTTCGCAGGACTCGGGAGATCAGATAAGCGACAGAAAATGATTTACTTGGTGTGCGTCTATATTTTTCTGGGAGAAGAAGTTTCATACTGGCGTGTCACTGAAAGCGTAGTTTTGGGCACCCTTCTACCTTCAAAAGCCAATGGCCTTGTAACAGTGTTAACACTGGTTCCCATCAGATTATCAAAGGTAAGCTCTGTCGCGCTAGGCTAGCACTTGGATGGGTCTGCCAAGTGCTGTTGGAAAGCGGGGTGCACACAGCCCTTGTGAGGCGAAATGAGGAGCTACTTGACTAAGAATAGCGGCACCGGTCACGAAGACTGAGAACAGCCGGGAGAGAGGTATGCTGACCACATGCTCCTCAGCATCTGCATCCAGTGACGCCTAAGGGCTGAAGATGACACGGCTGCCGATCGGTACCGTTGGCCCTTCAAGGCCTGCTCGGCCGGCTTTGTGTTTTTTGTTCTGCCTTAGGTCGGAGCAAATCTGACTGATTTTTCCCTCCTCGACTCGTGGACGGTAGGCTAAATTTTACTGCAATTTTTTTTTTTTGATAGGCAGTTGTGAGCTCCTCCCTCTCTCCCCTCCCAAGCTGCCCCATCACATGATATGCATGAGGCGTTGGCATGTGCAGCATCACTGTTGAGTAATGCGTACAGAGGGGCGTAGGAAGAAATGTGCGAACATGTATCAAGCTACTGAAGTAGCTATACTTACCACAGTGTGTGCGGAGATATGGACTGAACACATTGAAGATTGTATAAGCCTTGTATTCACGACTTTTAATCGTATCATGTAGCACATATCAACCAGTAAAATCATTTTCACGAGTATGATGAAGTTCGAAAGTCAAAGAGTTAATAGCTTTTTCAAAGAGCGAATATTTTTTCCTGATTCTTCTAATATAGTGCGAGCAAATAAGTACCTTGTACTACTCACTTTCAAAAACAGCCTACGTTCTTCCTCAGGGTTCATGCTATCTACAGACAAAATTCCATCGAAATAGATATTTGCGCGCATCTTTCACCTGTCTATCTAGCAAATTTTGCCCTGTAGTTTCATTCACGCATCTCAGTGTTTATGGCGTTATTGGCAGGTACATTCCATCTCTGTCTGCAAAATGTGCCGCGAATACAGTCAGTAGCAAAGAGGAAATAAATTAGAACTTCATGCCTGATGAAACAGTTTTACTGCATGAACAGCGAAAATGTAGTAAGCGATAAACTTCTTTTGTTTCATTTTTTGGCGGTTTTAAGCGAGACTAAGTTTTCAAAGGTCTGTAATTATGTGTAAAGTTTGTTACAAGTCACTAAGTGCTCTCACTCTCAAATACTGGATGACTAAAATCTGGGTATTCGCGCGTCGTGGCCTACACTTCTTTTCCAGCTCCACCACTTTGATATGTAGGTCGTACTTACCCTTACAGGTATTCTTTCCAGACAGTAAGTGATATGTGAAATAAGTTTGCTTGAAATCGGCCCAGTGCTTTCGGGGGAGATGTGGAACATACACTGATATATACATTTTTATAATATGTTTTACTTCTGATCCGATTTTGTTGAAATATAGCCTATACGGTGCTCCATGCTACTTCCAAGTTACCTCTCAAAACCCCGCGAAAACTCAATTATTATTTTTGAAGATTAGCGTGTTCAAAGAGACACACGCGGTAGTTTTAGATAACACTTTAAATTTCAATATCTTTGTCTCCGCGATCTGATTTTGATAAAATAAAGTCTATACGTTATTCCAAGCTATGCTCAAGTTCCTATACGTTATCCCAAGCTATGCTCAAGTTCCTGCGAAAACCCCAAGAAAATTCGTCTGGCAGTTTTGAAGAAACTTATTCAGACAGACTAACAGACAAACACGACAATTTTTAGTTTTATTATTAGTATACATTTCTCTTCCGCACGTTCTTACAAATGTTTCCACAAAGTTCCATTGTCCTACGATCACTCGTTTTTCATGGCGGCCCTCTCAAGTAGCGAAAGGTTAATTATAATCACCCTGTGCATAAGGGCCGTGCGCTGTTTGCTGTTTTTACTTCTCTGTTTTATCGGCTGCTTTGCGTACGACATCTAGAGGTGCTACGGGTGCAAGTGGATATATTTTGTGGACTGGTGTATGCCTCAAACATCCTGTGACAATCCTGGCAGTCTCATGTAAAGCAACATCCACTCATTTAGGGTACAAGGTGTCTTCCATACCGGTGCTGCTTATTACCCTCCTCCATAACAGAATCCACTGCTCATGATCGAATAACTTTTGGCTGTGCTCGCTAGGTTGATCCAGTAAGTTTACATATAATATTGTTTCTAGCACATAATTTTCCTTTAAAATCAGTTCAGTAATTTGTAAATGGCATCGTACAGTCTAGGCTGGCTTCTAAGTATTCTGAGTTGGTGCAATGGTGTAACACCTCTCCATACAATTTATAGTAGAACTGTCTTCTGGTTTCCTCCACAATTTGGGAATCAGGAATGTTTCAGACAATCTGTTTATCATCCTCACTAGCCATTCACTATTTTTTCCACCGAAGAGCTTTATTTGTTCAACTCGATTGTTTTCAGGGCCGGCTGCATTGTTTTCTTCCGGTTATCACATTGGTTTTCCAACCTCTTTAGGTGAAAGTGATGTTTCTAGAGACCCATCCTCTCCTCCTATGCTTCACTTGAGACTCAGTCTAATCGGCTTTGTCTTGTCTTTGCATTAAGTAGAAGCTAGCGAGTAGTTTGATTCGGATTAACGTTTGTGCCCAACGGTGGATTCGTAGTATCTTTGTTAAGATTTTTCATCAGCTTCCACGCTCTTTCACTGTTCTATATCATACCCAGATGGGACAGGGGTGCTCAGCCATTTTAGGCTTCATATCTACTACATGCATTGTAGTTCATTTAGAGATCTATTGACTTAAAAACTGGTAAAATTTTACGCACAAACAACTTGTAGCCAAGAGGAATTATTTTAATTTCACAAAATATATAAAACATAAATTTTTCTCCATCAAAAACTGTAAACCTGCTGCTCCATCTTCAAAATATTACTCGTGTGAACAGAAATGAAAACAGACACCATCATAAATGTTGAAAAATATTTGGGACATACTTGGCTTTGTGTGTCATTGGCGAGTTTATTATAATCTGGTAAATAATTTTTCTGAGCCAACCTTGCAGTATCTGAGAGATGAAGATCAGTCAGTTTGTTTCTACACTTAAATTTCACTATTTTCATCGCTTTAGACCTTGCCTCAAACAGAGAAGTTGATCCAAAGAACGTTAAGGCATTGGATACCACTTTTATAATCTTAGGGTAGGTTTTTAAATTCACTATTCCATAAGATATCATAAGCGATTCTGACTTTAAGGAAATATTGTTTCGAAATCTAATTACTTTCTCTTCAAGTTCCGTTACACTCCAAAAGAAAAGAAAACTCATTCTACTTGAAATATCTTCCAAATCCACTTTTTGGAAAGTTTGAGCTATGAAATCTGGAACAGGTTCCATTGCCGTGAAGTCTGTATTTGCCAGCCGCTGTGGCCGAGCGGTTCTCGGCGTTTCAGTCCGGAAACGCCTAGAACCGCGCTGCTGCTACGGTCGCAGGTTAGAATCCTGCCTCGGGCATGGATGTGTGTGATGTTCTTAGGTCAGTTACGTTTGAGTAGTTCTAAGTCTAGGGGACTAATGACCTCAGATATTAAGTCCCATAGTGCTTGGAGCCATTTGAACCATTTAAAGTCTGTATTTCTGTCTTCAGACTCCGTCTTCAGTGCTGCCTTTTTTGCCGTATACCTTTTTTGCAGCTTCATGTTCCAGTGATGTTTATTGATCTGACAGGTCTGACTATATTTGAAGAAAGTGTTTTAAATTTAATTTCTCCAAATGTGCTATGCAAAGGTCAAGTTTTTGCATGAAGAACTTTGCAGAAGACATTAGAGTTATAACAGTTTGGCTTTTTTCTTGAAGTTCTTTAACCCATTTAGTTTACCTGTCATATTAGTTACAAATGCCAGATCCAACAACAAGCTCAAATCATTAAGTTGTGAGTACTCTTCCCCTCTTCCATACACAAAAGATCTTATCGCTGGTAGGAAGTTCCCAAATCTGTTATGAACTATACCTCTCTCCAGCCATCGAACTCCAGTGTGCAATAGCAGGTGTCCATACCGGCCATCCAATTCTAATAGCACTCTAAATTATCTGATCTGTCATCAGTGGGAGAGAACTGAATTCATAATTTTTGTGGCAATACTCATAACATGCACCATTTTCAAAATCGAAAAGACTTGCTGATGCACGATACTGTGATACTTAGAGAAAAGCGGGAAATATTCGTCGTTCACACACAATGTAGCAAATCCTTTGTGTTTGCCTACCACGCAAGGCACTGCATCAGTCGAGTTTTCCAATTGGCGAATCACATTCAGAAATGAAGGATTTAAATGCAATGTAAAAATCTGCTCCTCGTGCAGTGTCTTTCAAGGTCTAAATTGCAAGGAAGTCTTCATTTACACTGAAATCAGAAATCATAAGCCTTACAAAAATCGAGACTTAAGGTCAATCGACTCCATCAACCGACTCGCCTACCTGCAATGAGATACACAAGCAGGATTCAGACATGGTATCAGCTGACCTTTTATATTTTTCGCCATAAATTTCACTTTTCTTGTTATAGTAGGTCATGTCAGAGGCATGACTCAGATGGCTGATACTATTTTCGACTTGTTTTTAAATGTGGAACGGTCTCACTTGCTACCAGAATGCACTCCTTAACAACTGTGCTATCGGCAAAATGGTTTTGCATGTTTCATCAGTACTTAAAATACACGAAATGGCGGTGTATTTGATGAAAGACATTTTTGCACAGGCTTGACAAAAAGACATCTACTGCTATTGTAATTTACTTTTAGGATGAGAAAGTTTCTTCCTCCTCAGCTCATCACCAACGTCGGCTTCCGACTCGAAGTATTTGTGAACTGTTCTAAAATATGAGTACAGTATTTCCCTTTTTAGGTATGACTAAAGTACACTACTGGCAATTAAAATTGCTAGACCATGAAGATGACGTGCTACAGACGCGAAATTTAACCAACAGGAAGAAGATGCTGTGATATGCAAATGATTAACTTTTCAGAGCATTCACACAAGGTTGGCGCCGGTGGCGACACCTACAACGTGCTGACATGAGGAAAGTTTGCAACCGATTTCTCATACACAAACAGCAGTGGACCGGCGTTGTCTGGTGAAACGTTGTTGTGATGCCTCGTGTAAAAAGGAGAAGTGTGTACCATCACGTTTCCGACTTTGATAAAGGTCGGATTGTAGCCTATCGCGATTGCGGTTTATCGTATCGCAACATTGCTGCTCGCGTTGGTCGAGATCCAATGACTGTTAGCAGAATATGGAATCGGTGGGTTCAGGAGGGTAATACGGAACGCCGTGCAGGATCCCAACGGCCTCATATCACTAGCAGTCGAGATGACAGGCATCTTATCCGCATGGCTGTAACGGATCGTGCAGCCACGTCTCGATCCCTGAGTCAACAGATGGAGCCATTTACAAGACAACAACCATCTGCACGAACAGTTCGACGACGTTTGCAGCAGCATGGACTATCAGCTCGGAGACCATGGCTGCGGTTACCCTTGACCCTGCATCACAGACAGGAGTGCCTGCAATGGTGTACTCAATGACGAACCTGGGTGCACGAATGGCAAAAAGTCATTTTTTCGGATGAATCCAGGTTCTGTTTACAGCATCATGATGGTCGCATCCGTGTTTGGCGACATCGCGGTGAACGCACATTGGAAGCGTGTATTCGTCATCGCCATACTGGCGTATCACCCGGCGTGATGGTATGGGGTGCCATTGGTTACACGTCTCGGTCACCTCTTATTCGCATTGACGGCACTTTGAACAGTGGACGTTACATTTCAGATGAGTTACGACCCGTGGCCTTACCCTTTATTCGACCTGCGAAACCCTACATTTCAGCAGGATAATGCACGACCGCATGTTGGAGGTCCTGTACGGGCCTTTCTGGATACAGAAACTGATCGACTGCTGCCCTGGCCAGCACATTCTCCAGATCACGCACCAATTGAAAACGTGTGGTCAATGGTGACCGAGCAACTTGCTTGTCACAATACGCCAGTCACTACTCTTGATGAACTGTTGTATCGTGTTGAAGCTGCATGGGCAGCTGTACCTGTAGACGCCATCCAAGCTCTGTTTGACTCAATGCCCAGGCCGTTATTACGGGCAGAGGTGGTTGTTCTGGGTACTGATTTCTCAGGATTTATGCACCCAAATTGCGTGAAAATGTAATCACATGTCAGATCTAGTACAATATATTTGTACAATGAATACCCGTTTATCATCTGCATTTCCTCTTGGTGTAACAATTTTAATGGCCAGTAGTGTAGCGTTACATGTCACACATATACACCTATCTTCATGCATTGTAACACGAAACTGTTCTTCTACCTCACCATGGAACTGGTATGTTTTCATATGTTTAGGTGCCCTCATTTTTCAGAAACACGTCACTAAGTGAGAGGTTTGTGTTGCCTACAAGAGCGAAGGCGGATCTGGTTCACCACCGCCGCAGAACCACGCAGGAGAAAACACTGTTGCTTGGCGCGAGCGTTAATGGCGGTGAAATGTAGACGGAAACGAAAGAGGACACAGTGTTGTCAGATTTACTGCCTACATATACTGTGCGAAAAACCCACTGTCAACAAAGTGGTATTTTATAAAAAAGCTGATTGCAACAAATTTCGAACAAAGGTTTTGAAAGATCTACTCATGAAGCCATGGCAATCGACCTGTAGATTGCGATCGACAGGTTGAGTACCCCTGGGATAGGATAGTGAAGGAACAGTCGAATGAAAAAGAGACATGGAAAAAGAAGTCGGTAAGCGTTCGTTGTTTCAGAAGTAATCGTCAAAAGTGTTAATATATTTATCGCATTGTGAGACAAGATCGTTAATGCCTTTTGGCGTTTTGGTTACCTACAAACTATCATTGTTCCTACGTTTGCACCTTTTCGTCCGAGGCAAATCGATGAGTACGATGTCTTTCAAAAATGTTCAAATGTGTGTGAATTCCTAAGGGACACACTACTTAAACTAACTTACGCTAAGGTAAACACACACACAGACACACCCATGCCCGAGGGAGGACTCGAACCTCCGGCGGAAGAGGCCGCGCAATTCGTGACATGGTGCCTCTAACCGCGCGGCACCGATGTCTTTTTTCAGGGCTCTAAAAATATGGAAATCGTATGGAGAGAGGTGGGGGCTGTGTGGAGGATATGGAAGGGCTTCCAAGAGAAACTTCTGCAGCGTTCTCGGAAAAGGTTGGCAACATGTGGGCAGGTCACAATCATGGTTCCGTAGACAACCTCAAACATTTCTCCCTGAAGGCGTTGACCGTCTTGTCTCACAGTGCGATAAATGTATTAACAATCATAGTGATCACTCCTGCAACAATAAACAGTTTACTTACTTTTTTCCATTTAACTGTTTTTCACTTTACTACCACTTACAGTTCAGCCCCTCCTTCCCTTTTATGTTCCGTTTTGGTTCAGAGTAGATCTCCTCTCTTCTCTGTTGTAACTGCTGAGAAAAAGTTTCCATTGTATTTACTAAGACAGTCGTCCAAGGGCTCTTGTGAACTTCAATCGAGGCCAGATATAAATTATTTCGAAATCCACGTGGAGCATGCCTCTTTGACTGATCCTTTACAAGTTCGGCAAACTCTTTGTGGTTTATTGGGTCTGCTTACATGTTTGTAGCTTCGAGATCCAATTCTTCTCGAAAAGCCTTCCACTTCACTTTCCTGAAGACAAAACGGCGTTTGAAGGGTACAGTTTCTATTCTGAAAACTCCAGAAACAAGGTATAGGGCAATGTAACGTCCTGGGGATGGGTTCTTCTACTATTTTTGAAACATGATGAGCAATGTTCTCAGTAATAAAGACATTGTCAGGATTATACCCTCTCTGCCATCTGCTGCTGTTAAATGAAGGTTTTTGTTCAGGGCTAGAATAGGTTACTGTACCCTTTTCTATGTCGGATTTCCTGTTATTTCTGCGTTTTTATCAGTGCAGATACATACCCAATTGGCACTTAAGTAGTTAAAATACCTCAATAGAATCTTGATTTTTTAATGAAAATTATTTGTGTAAAATGAAATCAGTATTAGGTAGTTGGTACACTGGTGTAGTAGTACACGACTGTAGCTCAACTGTTAAATTTTCAATATTGTTTGTGACCACGATAATTTCTGACTTAATTTCTATACAAAGACAGAACCACCATATTGTTCACTAGGAAGTTCTAACGCATTCTTCATCTCTTTGGTCGTTTACCCCTTTGTTTTCTGCAATGCTGAAATGGTTCGTGAACGTTGTTCGCTCGTTTGTGTTAGTAAATACTCTATCCCTATTGACAATCCTTTGATATTTAATGAAGTCATCACAACTTTTGGTCTCGAAAAGGCCAAATGTTTGTTTTTGCCATCTTTCTCTGATGTGTGTCAGTAGTTTTCCGGTGGTGAAAGGATTAGTCGTTGACATTAGTTCAACAATTCCAGGACTCGCCCGACTGTACAACAATCATTCGTGGAGTCTCCTTCCATGTTCAGAGCTCGTCTGACCTTCGACATTTTTTAATGCTGTAAAAAATTCCATTCCGATGCTTAGATATAACTCTTCTGTCATTTTCTGGATTCCGATATCCTTCTAGGCAATATTTTTCTGATTACCAATGTTTCATAAAATTTCACGCTGGGTTCTTTATGGCATTTGTCTCCTCAGTATCTCTTAATCATTTCACGTAACTTTAGAACTTTTACATTTCTTATGAATAAAAATACCATGTCCTAAATAATGAAAGAGACTAACTCACCCCATTACCTCAACATCACATAAATACATTAGCCCCTATTTTTCTCAGCAAAAACATAATTGTTTCTTTTTCTCCCAGCATTTTTAAACCATGTTGTGCATACGCTTTGTTTATAAAATAGATGACCTTCCACACCCTGCCTTCATTTTCTCCAGATACTGGAACATAGAATATCAGATGCATATGAATCACTATTGCGCATATTCTCATGTAAACAGTTTGTTTGTGGCGATAGACTATATCAAGCTGCCGCTCATATTTTGAGAGATATTTTTTTATTTTTGTAAAAGTTTCATAAAGCACTACTAGATGTGCTGGATATTTCTCCATGTAATAGTCAATAACGTTTCCAAAACTAAAGCTTTAATTCGTTTTAGAGCGGACAACGCTTTTTTATATTAGTGGTGGAATTGTTGTAATAAGTTAACAAAAGGAGGAGAAATCTTATATTTATTGCATTCTGCGCTTTCTGTGAAAGTAGAAGATGCGATTCATGTGTTTCTAATAATAATATATGAATATAAAACATTCCGCTATAGTATTTAGAAGCACAGTTATTATTCGGGCCAACAATGATGCATTTTTGTGTGCATGAAGAACGAGAAACCCTTACAGTGCGAACGCAAAGGTATTTCCAGAGAGCACGCTAGTAATACCCTGTGAACCACTGAGAGCAGATTTTCTTTTTTCTGCCAAAGAGAAGTAGCGGTTTACTATCCCTCAGCAGCCTCTGCCACGAGGGAAAGGGATGCGCTGTCCAAGGCCACGTGATGTTTGGGGTAGCCGTGACCTCCTCCAAAGTTATGAAAGGGCAGGTACTCAGGCTCGGAGCGCCTTGGAGAGGATGGAAGTTCTCCGTATCTCTGCTTTTACGGCGGCCCCGTATCTCAGCTGCGGATTTAGCTGTGGACTCTGAGTGCTGTGGGACATAGCGGCGGGAGTGGGCTACCTACAGAGCCAACGCAACAGTCGGAGAAGTGTGCACCTCCAGAAACCTCGCCAGTCGTAGTAAAGCTAGCTGCTAGGCCTCATTTCAGCTTTCCACGTTACGCTTCTTTATAGATGCCTTATTACTGTCAACTGTAAACAACCAATGACTGACTGAAAACGCTGAAACTACTAGGGGCTGTGTTCCCGGAATTTATGAACACCCTGTATTTTCATTCGTATTTGCACATGGCTTATATTTGATTGTCACTTGTTTATGCACATGGTCGTATTTTAAAACATTCAGGCAGTACCCTTAAGTTTAGCAATCGGTTTGCATCTACCGTTTGGTACACATTCAGAAAAACATTAATAAAATTAGAACGTTCAATCAAGTATAATATAATCATAGTTTTATTATGAAAGTGTATATAAAAGAATGCTCTCTAATACGCCTACAAAAAGTTCGATTATGTTTCTTGTTATGAGAACATCTTTACATGTAAATTTAAAAAAATGGATATACTCGAACCGTCCTAATATGTAATATGTTATTGTAATTCATAAACTAGCTTATGTTTTACCTAGTCCGAAAATTAAGGAGTATGAAAATTATGTACTTAATAAATATTATGTTTTTAGCAGTCAGAACTTTTGTTTCGAATGCTAAGTACTGCCTACAAAACATACAATGGAGCCAGGAAGCAGTCGATACGCAGATTATTCCAGACGAATTTTAAGTGATGCTGTGTGGGAAATGCAAATTGGACAGATACACAAAGAAAATCAGCAGACAATTATTTTGCTTATAGAAGAACCATGAATCGAAAATTAAAGCGCTTCAGTGTAAAGTCCTTTAGAAGACTATCAGAGTAAGAAGATCACCTTATATATGAGACTCTTACTGCAGCAGAATGGAGCTTTCCTTTTTACCCTTAGGATGTGAGTTTAACAGTAAAACACAATCTCAATCACACACACAAAAAAGAAAAAAACGAGCGAGGTAGCGCAGTGGTTAGCACACTGGACTCGACTTCGGAAGGACGAAGGTTCAAACCGGCGTTCGGCTTCCTCATTTAGGTTTTCCGTGATTTCCCTAAGGCGCTTCAGTCAAATTCCTGGATGGTTCCTTTGAAAGGCCACGGCCGACTTCCTTCCGCATCCTTCCCTAATCCGATGAGTCCGATGACCTCGCTGCTTGGTCCCCTCTCCCAAATCAACCAACCAATCAACAGAAAAAAATGGAAAATAATGCTCACAGAGATGACTGGTATCGCTCATTTCGTGACAGGCACAAATGTATTCCTTCTTTGAGGACAAATAGGAATATTAAACGCAACAGAGCTCAAGTCAGCAAAGAAATGCAGAAGGATTTCCTTCGTAATCTTCTCTTATTTTTGGGCCACAGTCACGTAATAATGTTCGAATGATATTTCCGCCATTTGACCACACAGTCTTCTCTGTCTTATATTACTATCATGATTTCGGCCTTAAGCCATAATCAAGTACAACAATGTTAGTTATAATTAGCTCACTACTTAGTCAAACTTAAACAAAATTACGCTAAGGACAACACACACACACTCACATATGCCCCAGGGAGGACTTGAACCTCCGACCGGGGAAGCCGCGTGAGCCGTGACAAGACGCCCGAGACCACGCGGCTACCCCTCGCTGCTGTTCAGTAGGTCTTGAAGATCGCTTCAGTTAACAAAGTCTAATTATACTCGAAATTGTTGTACTTGATAACGCCTTAAGACCGAAATCGTGATAGTAATACAAAATATAGAAGTCTGTACAGTCAAATGGCGGAAATATCATTCAAAGATTACTTTCGTTCTCGAGGGACTAATTGTGAACTGCGAAAAAACATATTTACTCGACGGCTCGGGAAGAAGTAATGTCTTGTCGGCAAAGGGTGTAAGAGTGAGTCCATTCGTTGATGTTTACTGGGACAATAAGTAGTACGCTTGATCAAAATTTAGTTACAAATAAAGATCAGTTTAAAAGGAGCCTGAAAGACCTACTAGTGGCCAACTCCTTCTACTCCATTGACGAATTTTTTAATAGAAACAAATGATGTATTGTATATATTCATTCTATTAGTATTGTTATTTCAGCTTAAAAAAATATGACATGTTCCACATCCACGAGGATCTCCTCAGCACGGATCTATGGAAGGAAAAACTAATCTAATGTAATCTAATCCAATCTGCACGTCATAAAGTTCGCAAAACGGATAATCTTAATGGAACTTCGAAGGGACAAAACATAATAACTCTCCCAGTGGGTGGTTTGATTCTGCACTGTTGGCTTATTAATTCGACTTCGTAGCACTGCCATATTTTAAGAAAGTTCGAAGAGATGTACCAAACGTTCTGATCTATGACAATTTGGAAAGCCATTTGTCTTGTCTGCTACGTCTCATAGTCATTGTCTGCTATATCTCGTAATACAAAATTCATTCTTCTTGTACCCAACAGTATCTGTGCCAGCCACTGGATGAAACATTCTTCAGACTTGTAAAGATTTGTTGGGGTCAGTCTCTGCAGGATTGGGAGACAAAAACAATGGTTCACCCCGAAAAAATATTTTTCCTAGGTTGCTATGTCAGGCGTTAAGAAAACTTGAACCTGTAATTAAAAAAACTTAGAGTCGGGTTTTGGAGGAATTGGCATTATTTCATCGAACCCAGCAGAAGTGCTGAAACAATTATCATTCATCAGTCATTCGAAAATTGTCTGAAGGAAGTAAGAATGGTTCTTCAATGCCAAGGAGACGCAGAAGGCAAATCAATGTTTTACCACGAAAAAGTGTGAATAAAACATTTTTCCAAGCATGAAATGACTCTGATGCTGCTTCGGAAATTGCTGTAATTCAAAATAGTGATATAACCATAAAAATTAATGAGTGAAACAATCAACCTGCTAATAATACCAATTTTTTGGACTTTGGACACTTCGCTTTGGGGACAATAAGATACTGTGATACACTGATGGAGGGATGAACAAATATTTTTGTTTTTGTGGTCTTTAGTCCAGAGACTGGTTTGATGCAGCTCTCCATGCTACTCTATCCTGTGGAAGCTTCTCCATCTCTCGGTGCCTACTGCAACCTACATCCTTCTGAATCTGTTCAGTGTATTCATCTCTTGGTCTCCCTCTACGATTTTTACCCTCCACGCTGCCCTCCAATGCTAAATTGGTGATCCCTTGATACCTCAGAATATGCCCTACCAGCCGATCCCTTCTTCTAGGCAATTTGTGCCACAAATTTCTATTCTCTCCAGTTCAACTCAATACCTCCTCATTAGTTATGTGATCTACCCATCTAATCTTCAGCATTCTTCTGTAGCACCACATTTCGAAAGCTTCTATTCTCTTCTTGTCTAAACTATTTATCGTCCACGTTTCACTTCCATACATGGCTAAACTCCATACAAATACTTTCAGAAACAACTTTCTGACACTTAAATCTATACTCGATGTTAACAAATTTCTCTTCTTCAGAAACGATTTCCTTGCCATTGCCAGTCTACATTTTATATCCTCTCTACTTCGACCATCATCAGTTATTTTGCTCCCCAAACAGCAAAACTCCTTTACTACTTTAAGTGTCTCATTTCCTAATCTATTTCGGGCAGCATCACCCGATTTAATTCGACTACATTCCTTTATCCTCATTTTGCTTTTGTTGATGTTCATCTTACATCCTCCTTTCAAGACACTGTCCATTTCGTTCAACTGCTCTTCCAGGTCCTTTGCTGTCTCTGACAGAATTACAATGTCGTCGGCGAACATCGAAGTTTTTATTTCTTCTCCATGGATTTTAATACCTACTACGAACTTCTCTTTTGTTTCCTTTACTGCTTGCTCAATGTACAGATTGAATAACATTGGGGATAGGCTACAGCCCTGTCTAACTCCCTTTCCAACCACTGCTTCCCTTTCATGTCCCTCGACTCTTATAACTGCCATCTGGTTTCTATACAAATTGTAAATAGCCTTTCGCTCCCTGTATTTTACCCCTGCCATCCTCAGAATTTGAAAGAGAGTATTCCAGTCAACATGGTCAAAAGCTTTCTCTAAGTCTACAAATGCTAGAAACGTAGGTTTGTCTTTCCTTAATCTATTTTCTAAGATAAGTCGTAGGGTCAGTATTGCCTCACGTGTTCCAATATTTCTACGGTATTCAAACTGATCTTTTCCGAGGTCGGCTTCTACCAGTATTTCCATTCACCTGTAACGAATTCGTGTTAGTATTTTGCAGCCTTGGCTTATTAAATAGATGATAGACATATAGCTCTAGCAGTGATAACAATTACTTCCGTAAGCTAATGGGGAATACAACGTAATTTGAAAGACATCCATCTGCTCAGTAACTTAAAACACTAATAAAGAAATATTAAAAGAATAATAAAAATGCGGTAAGGCTGCCTACTGATAAGTACATTAGCAAGAATCATCACATGAAAAATAAATGGAAGTTTCTCAATGTAGGTACATTTCTTTGGTGATAGCACTTGAAACCTTGAAGTGGCTCAAGTAATCCAAGTTTGCAGCATTCAATCAGACTGTAACTGGGCTATTGAAATTTGACTGTCGACTTCCCACATATGAACTTCAGTTTCTGAGAGTCTCTTAGTATAGATGCCAAGATCATTATCGAGTTGCTCGAACCAGGAGATATTTCTACTCAATGTTTCTAGATACACTTGTGCTCGAATTTCTGAGAAAGTTAACATCTTTTCCGGTAGAGTACAAGGGCATACCATACGTTCATGATTAACACTGAACTTAAATATGAGGACTATATTAACAGACGTGAATCTAAATGTCGGTAACGAATAAGCCACCACATCCATAAAATGTTATTTCGCTGATTACATATTGAAGAGAAAATGACTGCGATTGGGCTTGGTAATACTATTCAAATGATTTTTTTCTGTTCGGAGTAAACTGGGAGAATTTAATTTGTCTGAGAAATGTATTTGATACGAGTTACTATCAGAGTTGATTCTGAGGGATATACACATTCCTGGACTTGCGCCCGAAAGTAACGGACTAAAAGGATTACTGGTGACGAGCATAAACTTGCTAAATGCCAAGACAATTTCTTTGAGGCTCGCTCGATGTTACTTTCTTTTCAGGTGACTGGACCAAATCCAGAAGGGTATTACTGGGTTCTGTCAGACACTGAAAATTTCATATACTTGCATATCGTCCTCGATATTAATTAATCGTGCACATTACTTTTTAAACGACGATCCTGAAGTGTAGAAATCCTTTCAATTTTTTTAAAAAAATTAGCTTAATCAACATTTGATTACTTAGAAACTGATTATTGTATTAAAGTGGCCAAACTAAATTTCGCATGATCATGTCTTTGAAAATCAATGAACAGTATCTACGGTTTTCGCCACGTTGATGAGTTTCGGCGTCGTAACGAACATCGGGCCACACACCTACCAACAGCTCAAGCGGACGACTGGGATCTCGATTTTACGTCTAAGACTGTATAACTAAGTTGTAATTTAGTTTCTGGCGTCCGTGTGGCCAAATGACGAACGTGTCGTCAACGAATCGAAAGAAACACTTCGCGAGAAACTAGACGAGTTTTTGGAACACCTCAATGGCATCATCATTAATATCCAGTTCACCATGGAGGTGGAAAAAGATAATGCATTGCACTTCCTCGACGTCCTCGTCCACCGTAAACGAAATGGGTGCCTTGGCCACAGCGTCTACAGAAAACCCACCCACACAGACCTGTACCTGCACGCCACCAGCCTACATCATCTAGCACAGAAGCGCACAGTATTACAAACATTGGTACATCGTGCAAGAGTAGCATTAGACGACGATAACCTGCCCCATGAACTGAGCCATTTACGCAAGCTTTTCAGGAATAACGGCTACAGCGCTCATCAAGTGAAAGAAGTGATTTCTGGGAAATATCAGAATAAGACCACCGACGAAGAGCAGGAAAAGAAACTTGCTTTGCTGCCATTCTGTGGCTTTGTGTCGGGCAAGATAAGCCTGTTGAAACGACACAAGATCAAATCAGTCTTCAAGCCTGCAACGAAAATCCCTCCATTACTGAGACGACTTAAAGGCGCAGTAGGTCTCAGAACACCTAGAGTCTACGAAATACCTTGTGAGTGTGGCCAGAAGTATATCGGACAAACAGTGCGCAATGTGGAACAACCCAGGAAAGAACATGAGAGGTATTATCGCCTACGCTATCCAGAGAAATCTGTGTTAGCTGAGCATGCGTTAGAAAACGGTCACCACGTAAAATTTGACGATACCTCTGTCGTGGCTCGCACTAACGGCTTCTGGGACAGTTTAATAAAGGAAGTTATGGAAATAAAAGTTACCGCAAACACCCTGAATAGAGACGGTGTCTTGCAACTCAGCGCTGCGTGGGATCCAGCGATCGTGCGGTTGAAGAGGGCACATCGAACGCCGACTCAAAACATGCCCATATATGGCAATGTCACGGGCACCAGTGACGTCACAGCCGGCAGTTAGCGTATATATGGGCGCACCAACAGCCCACTGGCAGTCATATCACTTGACAATGGCCAAGGGGTGCTTGGCCGAAAGCTCGTGTAGTTTTAAGCAATTGACGCGGTTGGAAACCCGGGAACATTTTATTCAATGTTAACGCCGCGAGACTCTGCATTCGTACACTAATGTTATTGAATTGTTGTATAGCATTCCGAGAACGCTGCATCCCGTAGGCGCCATATTAGCGACTAGTGGGCAAGATCCCACAGATGCAACGAGGCCTAGGTAGGTCACTGGAGGGAGTTGGCAGCGCATCTGCACACAGAAGTCATCTAATTCCCGTAAATTCACTGGAAGGGGGCTGTGAGCTCTCACGTCACGTTCAATCACATCCCAGATGTGTTCGAAATGGTTCAGATCTGTCGAGTTGGGGGTCCAGCACATGAATTGGACGTCGCCACTGTGTTCCTCGAACCACTCCACCACACTCCTGTCCTTGTGACATGGCGCATTATCTTGCTGAAAATGCTACTGCCGTCCTGAACCATGATCGTCAGGAACGGGTTTACGTGTCTGCAACCAATGTACGATACTCGTTGGATGTCGTGATACCTTGCACGAGCTCCACTGGAACAATGGACGCCCGCGTGAATGTTCCCCAGAGCATAATGGAGCCGCCGCCAGCTTGTCTCTGTCCCGCAATACAGGTGTCAAGGAGCTGGTCCCCTGGAAAACAACAGATTCGCGCCCTCCAGTCACCATCGTGAAGAAGGTATCTAGATTCATCAGACCACGCAACGTTTATATCACGTGTGCTATCAGGCAAATCACGTTAGAAGTAGATTTTCTTGTTTCACGAAGGGTAGTTCTGGCATGAATGATTTTTCACATTCAGCAAGCCTGGATAATTGACGTTTGTGATGAACTGCGACAGTGCCATTTGATAGGTTAGGTTTAGCCGTTGGGAGTAGGAGTACTTATTGCTACAATTAAAAGCAACAAAGCCACTGAAAATGGAACCAATACAGTCTTCACATCGCAGCACAATTCTACTATCTCAAAGCTAGAGAATGGCTTCGTCTTTTCCATTTTCCTTAAGTGGCAGGTAGGGCAGATAAATCAGAAAGTAAAAAGCGGGATTTGTTACAGTGTCGGCGTGGAACGACCTCCCTGGACCTCCTTGGACTGATAACCAGAAATTGACCACCACGTGTCACATGTTAAGGGAAAATCACTCAGATCATTCAGTGGAAATGGCAACAAAATATCAAGCGAATTTAGCAGGATATTTATGCACCACCCAGGAGATAATCCGATAGTCACACAGTTGCCAAACGTATTCTGAACTGTTGCCAAGTTCCTCTTGTACTACCTACAGCAAGAATCCGTTTCACCAGCCGATGTGTTCCTTGAGCAGGAGCAGAACTGACTACAGTTTGCATCTGAAAGACGTGACCGCTGAGGACCGGAATAGCAAAAGTACACATTAATAAATTTTTATTCCCATTTCTGTAACTAAGCTTAGGACTAGAGCGTAGTTACTAATAATACTCAAATGTATCAAAACATCGTAAATCAATAACTGTCAAAATTATTTTTTTCTGTCTTAAGTGTACTGACGACTGAAAAGCTAATTCACCAGACTCTCTTCACATCTTCGGAGGTCTCCTGTGGTTATGTTGTAAATATTATGAGTAGGCAACATGGCTTTCGGGCGTTATAGACTTAGAAAAGGTTTCTCTAAGAACGGTGTCATTGACACTATCCTCAAACCAGAGGAATACAAATGGAAAGACAACACAGCATTGTTTGCAAAACGTAAACACCTACAGAGAGACTTCGTAAGCTATGGCAAGTGTGAAGCTACAAATCAAGGACGATCGAAAAAGTATGCTCAATAAGACGTGGACAAAATGAATACCGGGATTGTGTGCAATGCAAGTTCGATTCCTGCATCAGCTGACAGTAAAAGAGAAGCAGTTTTCATCAGAATGTCGAAAAAGGAACACAAAATACTGACAGTAATATCGAGAATAAGTCATCCATAAGCATAACTGTCATTCAGTCTATAAATAGTGAAAGAACGATAAGTAACATAAAAGCGAAGAGCGTCTGTGTCGAAGAGCTTTTGCACTTCGGATTACGCATAAGACCGAAAGAATCCAAAATAACAATAGGTTCACCGAGTTAAGTATGGTGCAATTTTTTAAACGGCGCTTCACAATCAGCACAGAAACATTCCATGATGGTTTCGAGCGAACGTAGCCCCTAGGCTACAATAATGTTCATAAGGGGCTTATAGAGATGTAATGTGAGGGCACAGACGTGCAAACGGTTCTAGTATTTGCAGAGACTATCCACAGGCTGCTGATTAATGACGCCAGACTACCACTACTTTTTATTAACACTGCTCACTGTTGCCTGATGTTAGCCCAGACTGAATTTCTGTCTGTGAAAGAACTGCTCAACGGTGAGTGAATAACACCAACACTTACTTGTAGCACAGAGTAATTAGATGCCACTTAATCGCAGCAAAGTGCCCGATGATAAACAAGTGTTTAGCAGTCTATCACACACGGTTCGCGCTTACACCATACCCCCTCCCCTCCTCCCAAGCGACTGCGGCTCCCTTTCTCCCTTAGCCCGCCCTTACACAAAGCCACAGAGAAACGCTTGTCAGTGGCGCGCAGCGCGCCGAGACTTAAAAGTTGCAGCTGCTGCTGGAGGCTGCTTTGATGCTGCTGCTGCTGCTTCTGCTACTGCCGGCCCGACTGCTGCGCCGCTCACGCAGTCAGACGAGGATGATGCCTTTCTTTTACTTCTCTTACTCGACAAGAAATCCAACACAGGAAATTTGAAAGGAAATTTTGGTTGCATCCATTTCTACAAGGAATAGTAGCTAAGGGTTTGTTCCATACATTGTATAACAACCTTCAACAGGACGACGGGAGCTTTTTTCTGTATTTCTGAATTTCGTGGGAATACTTCGACGAACTTTTTTCCACGGTTCAGCCTGTTATACAGGGAACAAGTACCTACGTGCGGCCTTGCATTCCAGCAGATGAGAAGCTTGTACTCATATTAACGTAAAACCCTTTATACTCGTATCCGATCAAACATTTATTTTCTTACAAATGAGAAATGAATTCGTTATTCAAATTATTCTAAATTTATTTCTGAATACATACTTCAACATGATATACTGGATATCAGTCTGTAATGCTGTTGACTTCCCATGTGCATGTCTGTTTGTGTGCTGTTAAGAGTAACTGAGGCGTCTTGTCACAGTCCGCGTTTCTTAAGTTCAGGCACTAAAGAAAACATAAACACAGTATCTTTCTGCTTACTTGATGTGTCACGGCTGCAGAAATTAGCTTTAAGAGTTTCGACAAGCTCAATGTTTCTGTAAGCACATTTATATGTTTCTTCTTTTTATTATGATTGGAAACCACATGCTCTTCAGTACTTTCGACTTGTGATCGTGGTGCTGGAAGTCATCCTCAGTATCTCCTTCAATACCATCACCTGTAGCTTTAACTGACGTTTCAAGACAACGTAAATTCTCAGAGAAAATCTACTGTTTTCTCCCAGAAGCTGCAGAACCAGACTGCTCTTTCTTCTTTTCTGCCAAATCTCTAGTGCAGTGGTGACTCTTAGGCATATATTCTGGGTGTTCCAAATTTTTAAATTCAGATAAATATGATAGTGCGAAATTAACAGCATCTGCTGTAGAATGGTTATGTTTATCAACATATTTATACAACTTCAGCCGCAGTCAGTAATAATAATAATAATAATAATAATAATAATAATAATAATAATAATAATAATGCGAACCACCCCAACAAAAACTTGTCTTCACTTCTCCAGTATTCACACACCCAGACTCGCATGCCCCGGATCTTGAAGAAATTATGGAGATAGTCAAGCAGTTGAAAAATAACAAAGCACCAGGAGAAGATGGGATCATTGCTGAGTTCTGGAAACTAAACGATCCTATACTTATGCAGAAATTGCACCATATAATGTCAGACATATGGATAACGGAGCAGATACCAGAGGACTGGAAATGCGCTCTAATTCACCCGCTACACAAAAAGGGTGACAAGGCAGACATGAACAATTACAGAGGAATTTCCCTGCTCCCAGTCGCTTACAAAATCCTTTCCAAAGCGCTTTTAAACAGGATAGAACCCCAAGCAGAAACACTAATTGGTGAATACCAGGCCGGACTCAGAAAAGGACGCTCATGTGCGGAACAGGTCTGGTGCTTAAAGACAATATTACAAATGAGGAAATGCAGAAACACATAGTTACATTCATCGAATTCAGGAAAGTATATGATTCAGTGGACCGTGGAACCCTGTTTAAAATCATGGAAGAATTTGGGATCGACCGAAAGACACGAAAAATCACAGAACATACACTTACAGGAACAACGGCCAAAGTGAAATTCATGGGCGAAGTATCAGAACCCTTAGAAATCAAATCTGGAGTCCGACAGGGGGACGGACTATCCCCAATTCTTTTCAATACTGTTCTAGAAAAGATAATCAGGGAATGGGAACCTCACGTAAAGGGTATCCAAATTGGTATCAAGAAAGAGAACCGAATTAGAGTCAAGTGCCTTGCTTTCGCTGACGATATTGCAATTATCACCAATAACAGAACAGAAGCGATTCACGCAGTAGAAAAACTACATGAAATTTCACAAAAAACCGGACTACAGATATGTTATGAAAAAACCCAATATATGGAAAGGCAGCCAGAAAATAAATCCCCTTTAATAACAAAATATGCTAAAATTGCACAAGTCTGCCATTTTAAATACCTCAGGATTAAACCGAATTGCCAATGAACAAAGAATCACCAAGCTCTAGAAGGCCTACAAGCTAACATGGACGCATTACAACAAGAAGTGCATTTCGACAGACGCAAAATTAAGGCACTATACAACAGAGATTCTTCCAGAAGCAATCTATGCAGCTGAAACAATGGTGATTGAAGGTCATTCAAAAATTAAGGAAATAGAAAAGCAGGAAAGAAAAATTCTCAGGAAGATTTACGGTCCAATCAACAAAAATGGCATTTGGATGAAGAGACCACAAAACGAACTCTATAGAAAGATCGACATAGTAACAGATTAAATCAGAAAGCGCCGAGCCAAATTTTATACACACATCTACAGGATGGAAGACACCAGAACAGCAAAGAAATTATTCAATATTATAACAAGGAGTAAATGTGGCACAGAATGGCTGAAAGAAGTCCAGAGGGATCTACAGCAGATCAACATAAAAAATCTCGAAGATCGCACCGAGTGCCGGCATAAAATCACAAGTGTGAAGTTTGGGGAAAGAACATCGCGTCAGCCTGGTAAAAAATGGACAGAGGAACGGAAGAAGAAGCATTCTGAGAGGATGAGGAGGTTCTGGGAAGCAAAGAAGAAAAACATCCGAAGATGAAATTATGAATTCAAGTTCAATCGCTGCCCTAAAGGGGAACAATCGTTATAATAATAATAATATGCATAATTTGTCTGAAGAAACGAAGAATTATTTTTGTGGAATTTCGTACATAATTATATACAGTTTATGGCAAGAACAAAATGATGTTTAAACCTCCGCTATGCTCCGTTTTGAATTTTTGCGTAAGTGGGAGTTTTCATGCGTTTTTTATTTTTTATTACAAATGTACAAGATCCCTAATTCATGTATTAGTTAACGGATTTACTTCTGGGCTTAAAATCAGGCATTTTTACGTTGCACCCACAACAACTTACGCTTTACTTCTTTTCTCAATGTTTGCTTGGTTAAAATGGCTCTGAGCACTATGGGACTTAACATCTGAGGTCAACAGTCCCCTAGAACTTAGAACTACTTAAACCTAACTAACCTAAGGACATCACACACATCCATGCCCGAGGCAGGATTCGAACCTGCGATCGTAGCAGTTGCGCGGTTCCGGACTACAGCGCCTAGAACAGCATGGCCACCGCGGCCGGCAATGTTTGCTTGTAGACACGCTTATTTGATTTCGTCACTTTTTCAGACAAGGGATGTGGTCTGGAAGGCTCAACTTCTTTTGCGGCTAACTTTCCCTGGTAATTTCCTTTTTCTGTTTTTTTTTTTTTTTTTTTTTTTTTTTTAGCGCTTAACACAGGTTCAACAGTGTTCATGTCGACACTGCACAGGAAAGCCGATTCCTGCACAGTGCCGGCCGAGGTGGCCGAGCGGGTCTAGGCGTTACAGTCTGGAACCGCGCGACCGCTACGGTCGCAGGTTCGAATCCTACCTCGGGCATGGGTGAGTGTGATGTCCTTAGGATAGTTAGTAAGAATCTCAGAGCTTTTCCACTTTCCTTGAAAAGTGGATGCTGAAACGAAAATGAAAACAATTATCTAGCATCTGTTAACACTGTATTCTGATTGCTTTTAGGCAATGATATGCTTGGAAAAATTGAGAAAATGCTTCTTGTGCGTAACAAGTATTCGTCGTTTTCAGGTATCTTGAAGCCGGAAATACACTGACACCTACAATATCGTATTGGCCTGTCAACTATATCTGGTATATTACGGCAGGTGTGTCAGGCTATGTGGCAGTGCTTGAGATGTGTCTACTTCAACCCACCAACAGTAAGTCGACTTACGTAATCTGCCACAGGCTTTGAAAGGAGAGCCAATTTCTCCAACTGTGTGTCAGCTGTATATAGTAAACATATATGTGTCATCAAGCCAGCTGACAGTAGGTCACTTTATTACAACTACAAAATTTTTTCCTCCGTACTAGTGCTCCTTGTGTAATTTCCAATACAGATTCATGTACATTGACGTTGGTGCATATGGTAGATCGTCAGATTCTAAAGTGTTCAAGAATTCATAGTTTTATACGAAGATAATTGAGGAAGACATTAAATTTCCTCAAAGTAGGCAGTTGTATAAAGATTCTGATTAATTTCCTTACCTAATTGTTGGTGATGATGGTCAGTATGTCGTCGTTCTTAATGCAACCATATGAAAGCAATTTCTTCTCAGTTAAAAAAAAAACAGTTTTCAACTACAGTCTCTGTAGGGATAGAAGATGCACTGGGTGCACTTTCGGCTTTCATGCTAATAAGTGGAGAACATTTCATGGCATACTGAATGTGTCTCCAGAACTTACTGATGACATTATAAAAACAAGCTGTGTGTTCCACAAATTTGTACGTGATCAAGATGTATGCAGATTTGAGGACACTTAGCTACTTGTGGCTTTGACGACATGCCAACAGACTCAACACAACTGGAAAGGATTGTGAACAGTGTTCGTGGTAATTTTGCACAGATGACGCGCGGAGTAGCCGCACGGTCTAGTAGTAGGGCGTTCACGCACGGCTCCGCCCCCCCCCCCCCCCCTCATCACAGGTTCGAGGCCTCCCTCGGGCACGGGTGTGTGTGTTGTCTTTAGCGTGAGTTAGTTTAAGTTAGATTAAGTAGTTTGTAAGCCTAGGGACTGATGACCTCAGCAGTTTGGTCCCATAGGAACTTACCAAAAATTACCAAAATTCCAAATTTGCAGTTAACTTTATGAGCACAGAGGGACAACTACAATGGCAGCTGGCAAAAACATGAGGTCACCTTAATCAAAATTCCATGTATATTAGGTATATTTTGCATGCTTCATCGTTTAGTAAAACTGAAGGTCTGGTGTACATCTAATTTGTTAATCATTTTATTGTTATGACACTCATCAGTTGCCTTCTTTTTTGCAGCACTTTTGCCTCCAGAGACCGGTACAAATTTAGAAATGATTGCCTCCCGAGCTTTCATCTTCTCTAATTTATTTGAGTAGCTTACACACTCCACGTTCCATAGTGATGGATATTTTTCAGCTTCAGAGATTAGATCTTCCGTATTCACATCCACCTCGAAGTCAGCGCGACCCACACAAAACAACAATGAGCAGCGTGCCGATTGTTCTTACACTGCGACTGGCAGGTTGAGCAGCCAGTGAGAAGCAGTGTTCCTCCCGAGGTGGCGAGTCACCCACAAAGCGCCGCAGTGCAGCAGCGCGGTGGCGCTGCACGTGTCGAGGAGCTCCATATGTAAACCAATGCCTTGCCCGCGGAAGCGCCACCGAGGAGTGGCTCCGCGTGAACGAGTCCTTAGCTATTTTACCTTAGCTATTTTAGCTCAGAGCCATTTGAACCATTTTTATGAGACATCCGCGGTGAGTGTGGGGAGTGGGAGTACAATACCAGTCTTGGTACATGGACAAATAACAATTTTATCTCAAGGTCACGTCCACCCCCCTCTGCCCACGTTTCTCAGGTAACTGCGTGTGATACATTCAGGGTCAGTACGAACCAGATACTTGTCACATCAAGATAAGCTCCCTCGCCAAGGTCAGCCCCGAATCTTGTGCAATTACATGACACAAAAATGGCGGGAAAATGAAGGTCACCCATCCACTGCGATAGTTCTAGCCCAGACAGTGGTCTAAGATGAGGTCACCGTCCCCCTTCTCTCTCTCTAGACCAACAGGAAGACGTAAGTCATGCCTCCTCATTCCCCACATTCTTTTATTAAAAAGGGCGTTCAGTAAGTAATGCAACATTTTTTTTCTTTTGAGAAAATTTGGTTTTTGTTGTGGGACACCGTGGAATACTCCCGCTCCAGCCCCAGCAGTCTCATGAAATTCCGACAGCTGGTGGCGCTATATGTAGCCTTCAAAATGGCGTCCGTAAGGGAGGTGCGTTCCGAACAGAGAGTTTCTTTTGGCGGAAAATCAGAGCATCGCGGATATTCGTAGGCGCTTGCAGAACGTCAGCGGACACCTGGCAGCGCGTCGGTGCAGGCATTTGTCATCGTCGCAACTCGGTCGCCCAAACCTGTCCTAATCTCCCGCGTGCCGGCCGTTCGCACACAGCTGAACTCCTGCAATGTTGCAACATGAAATGTATTCACAGTTGCGAATATCGAAAACCATCAGCTGTATTTTGCAATGACGACAATGAAAATTTGTGCCGGACCGTGTCTCAAACCTGGATTTCCCGCTTGTCGCGAGCTGTCGCCGCACCATTAGGCTGTCTGTGTACGACTCACGGTCACACCCTGACTTCCATATGTCGTCAACCATGTACTTACAGTCTGCACTCGTACATGATTTATGTATATTCCTGTACAAGGGGGCATTTTAATTGAAAGTCGCTTGCTCGTCGTCAGCGGATAAATACGATATTGCAGTGCCTGCGTTGTTCAGAAGTATGATGCAATGTTTTTTTTAGAAATGCATGCCTGCATGCATGTCCGAAGGAATATTGCATTGTACTTCAGAATATGTCAGAAACTGCAGTATCGCACTCTCGTTCGAGGTGATCGACGGATATCAATCAAACAAATCGCTGCACAACTGGACGTCTGTTGGTAGTGCTGACACATTTGTCCAGCAGTTGGGCTATTCAGAGGTGTGTGAATGCTGGCTTTCTCGCCGCCTAACAGAACGCCACAAACAGCTACGAACGACCATGTGTGAGGAGTTGCTTGCGCGTGAGAACTTTTTCTCGGTCACAATCACAGGCGATGAAACATGGGTTCATCACTTCGAGCCGGAAACAAAACCGCTATCCGTGGAGTGGTGCCACACCTACTCTCCTCCGAAGACAAAGTTCAAAGTTGCATCCTCAGCCGGAAAAATCTTCATGAAGGGCTTCTGGTACTCTGACGAGGTTATTCTGTTTGATGTCCTTCCATATGGTGCAACGATCAACTCGGAAGTGTAATGTGCTACCATCAGGCAATTGAAAAAACCACTTCATCGTGTTTGTCACCACAAAAATGCAAACGAACTTCTCCTTCTCCATGACAACTGTAAGTAGGCTGTTTAGGTTTTGATGTTGGTAATGTCACGTAGTGCACTGTCTGAAAATCACTGGCTGTTCTGTGTGCAGTCTGTGGCTGGTTGGAATATTCGCTATTGTAGTGTTGGGCAGTTGGATGTGAACAGCGCGTAGCGTTGCGCAGTTGGAGGTGAGCCGCCAGCAGTGGTGGAAGTGGGGAGAGAGATGGCAGAATTTTTCGAGCGGAAGATCTGGACGTGTGTCCATCAGAAAGAGTAAATTTGTAATACTGTATATCATGAACTGATATATATATATGATGACTTTTCAATATCATTAAGGTAAATACATTGTTTGTTCTCTATCAAAATCTTTCATTTGCTAACCATGCCTATCAGTAGTTAGTGCCTGCAGTAGTTAGAATACTTTATTTAGCTGGCAATATTGGCGCTCGCTGTATTGCAGTAGTTCGAGGAACGAAGATTTTTGTGAGGTAAGTGATTCATGAAAGGTATGGGTTATTGTTAGTCTCGGTCATTCTTTTGTGGGGATTATTGAAAGTCAGATTGCGTGGCGCTAAAAATAGTGTGCGTCAGTTTAGTGTTGATCAGAATAAGTAAAGAGAGAAATGTCTGATTACGTTCAGTTTTGCTCAGCTGTTTCAAAATCAGATAACGTAAGGGGTTTACCAGCACAGTAATTCAATAATTTTTCTAAGGGGAGGTTTCACAACCCAATGCCTCACACAAGTCTGCGCCCCCGAGAGGAGTTCACAAAACTTCACTGGACTGGTCTCCTTCATCCACCGTACAGCCCACATCTCACACTTCCCAACACCCACTTGTTTGTCCCAACGAAGGATGCCCTTTGTGGGAAGCAGTACATGATTGATGTGGAGGTTACTGATACAGCGAGATGTTGGCTTCCAAGTCGATCATTAGATTGGTGCCATGTGGGCATACAGGCGTTCACAATAAGATAGCGTAAGACGGTCGCACTGAACGGAGATTATATTGAAAAACAGGATTTAGCAGCAAAAACAGTGGGGAATAATATGGTCTATTGGAATCCTAAATAAAACCCATCTGCTTTCAGAAAAACATGTGTTGAACTACTTGTTGAACGCCCCTCCTACTATTCTAGCTGTGTGAATTTCGTCATTTGACGACTGTGTTGTAATGAAAGGATCATCAGTTGCAGAATGGTGTTAAATAATAACATAATACGTTTTGGCATTACAGTGTTGGGCTGTTGCATGGCTGAATTACTACAACGTAATGATATTAAGGCACATTCTGCAAAATGACCGGAAGTATTAACATAATTTTGTAATTTAAGATACTTTGAAATTAGAGTGTGTGAAAGGCATATGGCTGAATTGCTATAATTTAATGATGTCGTGGCATGTTCTGCGAAATGGTGGTAATTATTAACACAATTTATAAGATATTTTTTGAGATTATAGTGTGTGCTGGTAGCACACCTGATGAATTACTACAAATTAATGACGTCATGACATTTTTTATAAGCACTCAAAAGCATGACCACCTTCCACTGATTTTTACAACTTTTGACCAGTTTTCTCTCAAATTTCAATATCGTCAACCAGAGACGCACGTAAATACGGGACTGAACAATTACCAGAGTATTATATTTAAAATAAATTACGTCAATATCCCCATTAAACAATTTCCAGAATGTTTTATTTAATAACAAATACACTCCTGGTATGTACCTCCTGTAAGCACTCCATCATATGAACACTTCATCCATTGCTGCTTGTAGTTAGTTACAATTTTTTAGATTTTCTCTGAGTATTCCAAAGACACACATGTAAACACGAAACTGAACAATTATCACAGTGTGATATTTAATCAAACCCATATCCAAAGTTGATCAGGCGGCAAAAATTAGCCACCGCACATTTAATATGTAGATTCATATTGTAGATTTGTATTAGGCCATTGTTTATGATGCACACTCTAACTATTGATCATTTCATTGGCTAATACTGGACAGCAACACATACTAACAATTTCTGTAGTGCTGCACGTCTGAGAGTGAATTAGAGGTGAGTACTCATAGAGAAGGTAGTGTGTCACGCTATGTAATGCGAAATCGACCACTAGATGTCATGACCCGCCAGCATAAAGGAGACTGAGGGTAACTGAGTAGTAGTCTGCTTTCGGCTGCGGTGAGGCGAGGACGTCCGCTGCGCCTCGCCGTGCGCGACCGTGAGCGCTTGCTTGTGTTTACCTTCTCGCGGCGCGAGTTGTATTTGTTCCAAGTTCAGTCCGATTATGGCACACACATGGCGCCACGATACGATCAAAATTACTTTCCAACCAGATAACGCGCGTCCTCGAGCCTATGAAATAGAACAGTTCATACGCGACGATCTACGTTTAGATCCGGCGACTGTCGTCGGAATACATTTTTCTATAACGGCGAGCGTGGTTTATGTTAAAATGACCAGTGCCGAGGTCTGCGCGACAGTGGTTTCTAAATACTCGAACTCTCTCCGATTCAAACATTCTGACGGGCATATCGGTGCAGTGACGGTGGATCATGCTGGCATGGGCCTAAGGACTGTAAGAGTTTTTGAGCTCCCCTTCGAGGTCCCAGAGGAAGTTGTCAAGGACGCCTTCCGACCATATGGCAATGTTATCAGCCACGTTGCAGAAAAGTGGCAAACTTTCTCGACGTATAAGGTCTACAATGGTGTGCGCCAAATTAAACTTGAGCTCAAGAAACATGTGCCGTCCTATTTGAACATCGGTGGCTGTCGTGCAATCATCATGTACGACGGTCAACCGCGTACCTGTTCCGGATGTGGGCAGGAAGGCCATGTTCGATCGAGCTGCTTACAACGTAGAATTACGCAGATACCAGTGGGAGACTCCGTTTCCCCCACGGGGACGACAATCCTGCCCCTCACTTACGCTCAGACGACGATGCGCACCATAGTTGAGGACGAAACGGGCGATCAGACACATCCATCGACGCCAGAAGTACCAAGGGAGGAAGAGGAAGGACCCTCGGTGTCAACCCATATGTCGCCCCCTCCACAGCAACAACAGCAGCAACAGTCCCACGGACTCCAGACGCAACATAACATTCAGAACGCGATGGACGTGGACGCGAACATTGTCCCGACCGCGGCTTTCCTAGCGGAAGGTGATACGACGCTGGACTGCCTCCCACATTCGGATACGGATGTCCACGTCCGAAAGCAACGTTCGCCCCGACGACGCAAGCGACGTCGGCGGACCCCTTCTGACGACTGCCTCCTACACACGGCCGGTCAAGAAGGTGACATCTCATCAGACAGCATGGATGCTGCGCCTGCTGAGGATATAAGTGGCGTAGACGGTTCACTTGCCCATACTACGAGTGCCCAGTTACTTCTTGCACCACAAACGCGGCAGGTCGCGTCGATGGATGGCGATCCGTCTACCTCTACCAAAGACGACGTACGTGAGAGAGATTTAGGTGCCGATCAGCCACACAGCATCGTGTTGCACCCACTGTGGTCGGACGATGTTGAGGAACTTCCTGAAGAGGGCACGGGTGACAGGGGAGGGGGCGGCATTGGGGATGCCGCTCGTAGCGTGAACGACTCATAATTTGTAACGGGTTTGGTGGGTCCGGCATCTCTTGCGGTTAGCTTTTATTGCCATGGCGTCTACCCTAGGTGAAGCGGCTAGGCAGCACACCTTTCGCCTTGCCACAATCAATATCAACGCGATAAGGGCACCACACAAACTGACAATGCTACAACGCATGCTTGATGCGGCGAACATCGACGTGGCCCTCTTACAGGAAGTATGTGTCGCTAGTTTCCCTGACTTCTATGGATATACCGCCCACATCTCCCACGCCTCTTCTACCGATTGTGGTGTGGCTGTTCTGTTACGGGACGGTTTGGCGGCTACGGACGTACTGTACTTACCGAGTGCAAGAGCCATGGCAGTAACTGTCAACGGTGTACGACTCATCAATGTATATGCCCCTTCAGGATCAGGGAGACGGAGAGATCGGGCCCGCTTTTTTTCGGAAGATATTACGCGTCTATTTATGGGCCACATAGACGATATGGTGATCGGAGGAGATTTTAACTGTACATTATCTCCATCTGATCAGCAGCCACATCACGTCCCGTGTGCGGAATTGGAAATGCTACTGCGTGACCTCCACCTGATTGACACGTGGCGCCACATCCATGGCCCAGCTCCTGGTTACACCCATTATACAAGCCATTCATCAAGTCGGTTGGACAGGATTTACGTCACAAGCACCCTTTCGACGGCGACGAGAGGAGCAGAGCTCTGGCCCACTGCATTCACCGACCACACAGCCTATATTTGCACCATTGCCCTCCAACCTGCACGTGTGTGGCGCAGTAGGCCCCCCTGGAAACTGAACGTCGCCCATCTGGACGAGCCGGCATGTAAAGGTGCTGTCGAAGAGTCGTGGACCGCGTCCTTACGGCGTCGTGGTCGGTACCGATCGACCCTCAGTTGGTGGATTGAATGTGCGAAGCCTGCTCTTAGACGCACCTTCATGGCTTACGGCCGGGAAGCAGCGGCATGGAGGAGGAGCACGGAAAACTTTTATTACACCGTCCTACGGGAATGTCTTGCTATGGAGCCCTCACCTGACAGGCAGATCATAGTCAATCGCGCGAAAGCGCAGCTCGTCTCCTTAGCACGCCATCATTTACAAGGCGCTGTTATACGGTCGCGTGCTCCAGACATGATACAATCAGAAAGGCCATCTATGCACCACGTGCTCATAGAACGCAGGAGGCGCCGCAGGGCACTGGTAACCGACATGATAACCGACGACGGTCGACATGTGGTAGAACAAGCAGATATAGCAGAAGCCTTCTATGGGCATTACGCTCAGCTTTATTCAGCAGTGCTCCCTGATATGGCGACGGTAGACACCGTTTCAGCACATGTCCACGGTACAGTTCCACCAGACATGGTACCGAATTTACTGGGAGAAGTGACAGAAGAGGAAGTGCTCGACGCCATTGGTAAAGGTGCTCCCCATAAATCACCAGGAATCGATGGGTTACCATTAGAGTTCTATCGAGCCTTTACACAACTGTTGCTACCGTGTTTGATTGAAATTTGCCAGGAATTGATGTCCCCGGACATAACATTGCCTGCACCATTCTTGGAAGGTCTGATTGTCCCCATCCATAAGCCGAAGGGACAGAATCATGTCCGCGACTATCGTCCCTTAACGTTATTGAACAGCGACTTCAAGATCTTTTCGAGGCTGCTATCAGAACGTATTCGCGTCACACTATTGCACGTCTTGTCCGGCGATCAGACGTCCTTGGGGGGACCCAACAACATCAGAACTGCGTTATGTCGTTACCGAGATCTCATCTCCCTTGCACGGGTGAGACGTTTGCCGGCAGCCCTCGCGTCTATCGACTTTAGCCAGGCTTTTGACCGTGTGGGCCACACTTTCCTCACGGCCGTTCTACGGCGCATGGAATACCCCGACCCCTTTATCACAGTGTTGACACGCCTGCTACATGGTGCAACTTCTCGAGTTCTTGTCAATGGAAGACTGACGGCACCCATGCAGATCCGCCGATCAGTACGACAGGGATGTCCATTATCAACATTGTTATTTGCATTGGCCTTAGAACCCTTGTTGTGTGGTCTCCGAGATAGGCTCACTGGGATACAGTTCGGCGGCTCCATCTATCGCTGCACCGCATATGCGGATGATTTGATGATCGTCATACGAGGAGCTGACGATATGGCCGCGGCTTTGGACTGGATTGCAACCTACGGTACAGCTTCTGGTAGCCAAATCAACGTTGACAAGTCCGTCGCCTTGAGCATCGGGATTGGGCTACCGCAGGAACACATTGCCCCCTTCCGCTTCAGTGATACTGTACGCTGCTTGGGCTTAGATTTCATGAACGACATGCGACGCGCGACGACACTCAATTATCGACGCCTTCTTAACCAAATTAGGGCCGGAATTGCAAATCAGCGCTTGCGATCCCTCAACATCGTTCAGCGGGCGTATTATGCCAATGTATACCTTGCGTCCCGCATACCGCATGTCGCCCAAACGCTACCCATTCCGAAGCCCTTGGCTCGTAGCATTATGGCAGCGCTGGGGTACTTCGTCACCACTGGTATGTTACTGAAGATCAGATACGTATCTCTTACCCTCCCCAAGGAAAAAGGTGGTCTCGGCCTAGTTAACGTCCATGATAGGGCCATTGCCCTCTATGTTAGCTCACATTTATGTCTGCTGCGCCGTTGTCCTACGAGCCTCACGAGCCTGCTTCTGACGGCGCTACGACCTGCTTCACTAAGAGCGCCGGTGCCACTACAGGACATCCCAGCGCCCCTCTTTTATATAGGACGTTTCTATTTAGAACAAAGTTATTGCAGTGTCGCGCTCACGACACCACAAATGGCCACAACTCGACGCCTATATCATGACATGCTGCAACGCCGCCCCCTAAATGTGGTCGAACTAAAATATGTAAGTAGGCTGTTTATGTTTTCTCTATGTAAGTAGGCTGTTTAGGTTTTTTATTGGTAACGCCACCTCTGTATGAAAATCACTGGCTGTGCTGTGTGCAGTCTGTGGCTGCTTTGCATTGTTGTAATACTCGCCATTGTAGTGTTAGGCAGCTGGCTGTGAACAGCGCGTAGCGTTGCGCAGTTGGAGGTGAGCCGCCAGCAGTGGTGGATGTGGGGAGAGAGATGGCGAAGTTTTGCAATTTGTCATGAACTGATATATATATTATGACTTGTGATGATATTAAGGTAAATACATTGTTTGCTCTCTATTAATATCTTTCATTTGCTAACTATCCCTATCAGTAGTTAGTGCCTTCAGTAGTTTGAATCTTTTATTTAGCTGGCAGTAGTGGCGCTCGCTGTATTGCAGTAGCTTGAGCAGCGAAGATTTTTGTGAGGTAAGTGATTTGTGAAAGGTATAGTTTAATGTTTGTCAGGGCCATTCTTTAGTAGGGAATTTTGAAAGTCAGATTGCGTTGCGTAAAAATATTGTGTGTCAGGTTAAGCACAGTCCTGAATAATTGTTCAAAGGGGAAGTTTCATATGTCGACCCTTAGCCTAGGATACCTCACTGGAATCTTCTGATTTTTCTTGTAGTTTGTGTATTTAGTGTAGCTTTTGTTTATTGCTAGCGCGTAATTGTAGAGAGAATCTCCTTTGTAGTTGTAGCCTTTCATTGTTGTACAGTAAAACAGTTGTGGCATGCATATAGATTTGCACCAAGTATTTCGCAGCTGTAATTAACTAGATATTATTTTCAGTGTTATGTTAATGTGTTCTCTTATTTTTGCTCTTCAAATTGTGTCTTTCTGTGTTGTCGTGTGAAATACTGTGACAATAATGGCGTGTGAAAAACGTAATACTAGGCTCCAAAGTAAACTGAGAAATGACAGTGAAAATGAAAGCAGTGTGTTAGCGCCACCGAGTAATGAATTAACTGATGTTCAAAGTAGTAATTTGATAATTGTGCATAGGGAAATGGAGCGGGCGGCAAACAATGGCGTGGACAGTGAAACAATTAGTGAAGAGGGAAGCATTATCGATCGATCGGTCGGCAACAGCTCGCCTCAGGAATCCGAAATGATAGGACACAATTTTGCAAACACTGTAGATTCAGGTTTTGCGTCCTCACCGTTTTCTCAAATGAGTCAAGACACGTTTTCCGCTTGTCAAAATGTGAATGTTGCCGGTGCAAATTCACTGCCGAAAAGCACTGAGGAACATGTTTCAGACACCAGTGCATTGTTATTACAGTTAATGCAACAAATGAGACAAAGGCTACAAAAGTTAGACACAACGCTTGAACAAAATCAGAAACAAACACAGCAACAGTTACACACAATGGAACAAAATCAGAGACAAACACAGCAGAATCTTAAAAAGTTAGACACAATGGAACAAAATCTTCAAAAGTTAGACACCACACTTGAACAAACACGTGAAGATTTAACTACTGAGTTGCATAAGATCGAATCGAAATGTCAAAAAGTCTGTAACGACGTAAAAACACAAATTTGTGAGCATTTTCAACCTATTTTTTCGCGGCATGAAAATGCATTACAGAATCACGAAGCAGCCATAAAAGAACTGCAAATTATTGTTCATGAAAATCATGAGACCTTGCAAGCTAAAATTGACTCAGTTGCATCTACCGATTCGGTTACGCAACTTGCAAAAACTCAGGAAAACTTAAAGGACACAGTAGAAAGACACATGGAGGAAATTAGTTCATTATCAGAGAAAGTAGTTGAACTTTCGGATCAGCTAAATAATTTATCTACGAAGGTAGATGATAATCTGAATGACACAAAACCGGTAGTCTTTAATAACACAGAAGAGAGCGAACAAATTAGGAAACTGAAACAAAATCTGAATCAAATTGATACGCAACACCAAAGAGAAATCCGGGAAGTACAAGATCAGCTAACACAGGTAATACAAGAATTACGTATTTCAGAGGACACTCGCGCTCCAACACGGGAAGAGGGACTTAGAAACACGGAAAAGCTGCAAAATAATAACACAGGGCATTTCGGAAGTAATGAAAGAAATTGGGAATGTGCACCGAATTTTGAGATGGAACCGCCGAAGCGACGTAACAATGACCGACATGCGACTCGCCGACATGATGATTTTGACTATAAGCTGTTCATTACTACACGTAAATTCAAAACGTTTAAGAATTCTGCCAACGACATTCATCCACAAGCATGGCTCCATCAATTCTCTCATTGTTTTCCTCCCAACTGGTCGTTGGAACACAGATTAGAATTTATGTGTGGCTACTTAGAGAATGAACCAGCTGTAAGAATGCGATCGGTAATTCACGATTGCCACAGTGAAGGAGAGTTTTACCATGCCTCCCTCTCAGCATATTGGTCTCCAGCCACACAAGACAGAGTAAAACATGGCATCATAATGATGAAATGTTTCGAACAATCTGAATTTTCCAGTCTTATGAAATATTTTGAAGACATGTTGCATAAGAATCAGTATCTTTCAAACCCATACAGCCCCTCAGAACTCATCCGCATTTGCTTAATCAAACTGCCTGAACATTTACGACATATTATTTTGGCAGGACGTTGCAAAGACGACATTGAAGCATTTCAGGGACTCTTACAAGAATTAGAAATTGACACTGACAATCGCGGAACGCGAAACCAGGAACACAGCAATTACAGGTCACATCCGTCGCAATTCCGCGATGAAAGAAGTAATAACTTTACACGACAAGGCTATTCTCACAACACAAATCGTGACCAAAACAGACACCACCCGTATGACAACCGTTGGCAGAGTAGTAATAACTACAGGGAAAGATCACCTCTCCGTGGTAATGACTATCACAGAGACAATAAGATAAACAGACAATACGGGAACCAAAATAAATACTATCAAGGGAGACAGAATAACTTTAGACGCAACGGACCAGCGCGCAGTTACGATTCAGGGAGAAATTCTCCACCATGTGACCGACAAGAAAGAAACTATGGAATCTACCGACATGACGACAGACGATATGATCGTAACGACAGACCTGAATTGCATCAGAACTGGCGGGATTCAAACAGAGCAGGGCCCTCTCGTCACGGTGAATTTGTAGAAGTTAGGTCTCCAAATCCCAATAACGACGCGCGCCAACAAAGAGACAATAGGCAATGACTTATACCGCAGGCAGCCACAAAACGCACGTATGAAACTAACGACGCAGCTGCCGTAGCTAGTAATTACGTAAAAATGGAAGACATTAGGGACATTTTACTCCAAGAACACGACGTAAAACATAACAATATTGCATATCCTGTGATTCACATTACAGTAAATGATGTAAAATTTACGGCAGTACTTGACTCTGGCAGTCCCATTTCAGTAATTAGTGAAACAGCCTACTTACAAATATCCTGACGTACGGTGGCGCGTGGTGTGGAAGACTGTACACGATGCCATGCTTGATTCCGATGTTGTTTCTCAATGGTACGTCGTCGTGAATGGGAAGCTCGTGACGCAAGAACGTCTCTACAATATCCACATGACAGAATCTCCCAATTGTGTGGGTTGTAATACAGTAGATTCTGACGAGCACCGCCTCAGCTGTGGAGAGGCGGAACCGGTTTGGCACCTAGTGCGGCAGATGCTGGCTTATCTCTTGCGAGTTAGGCCGGAGCATATATCTGCACGCACGTTATTGTTTCCGGATGAGACATTTTACCCCAAGACTCGAACCAACTCTGTCACCTGGATACGTGGACATGCCGTCCATTACCTCTGTCGTGACGGACACAAGGATTTCCTTGACTTCTGGCTCTATTTGCAAGAAAGACATCATGCTATTTCCGGGCATACCAGCTATCGACAGTGCTTCGCAAACTACCTATGGAGTGCCTTTCACAGCCCGCCGTGTAGCTGGAATGTTCCAGGCAGTGGCAGATGAGGTCAGAACGAACTGCAAACGACCATATATTGAACAATCTTATCAGTGGGCGCCGTCGCTGGGAAGCCTCACTACGACGTGGTAGCTTTCCTTTCATGCTATTTATGTCTCATATCTTCGATGGCGTCTTCATTCTGTTTTAGTTTTCCAGGCTTGGTTAACTGTGACTGTTCGCACATAAAAAAAAAAAAAAAAAAAAAAAAAAAAAACGTGGGCAGGAGACCTGCTTTCAAATCCAAATAAATACACAAGAACAAAAAAAAAAAAAAAAAAAAAAAAAAAAAAAAAAAAAAGTAGTGAGCAGGGAATGGGTCGTTCAGGAGAGCTCACTGACTTCCATCGTGAACCAGACCTTGGATGTTACCTGAGTAACAAACCCAAAAAAATGGGACTTAACTTCTGAGGTCATCAGTCCCCTAGAACTTAGAACTACTTAAACCTAACTAACCTAAGAACATCAAACACATCCATGCCCGAGGCAGGATTTGAACCTGCGACCGTAGCGGTCGCGCGGTTCCAGACTGTAGCGCCTACAACCGCTCGGCCACCCCGGCCGGCGTTTCTCAAAAGCCGCTATCGGCGAAAGAGGGGCTGGGAAGAGACTTGCCGTGTTCTGCACGGGTAGACATTTGCTAGAATGAGAGTATGTAATATTTCTGGCTTTGCAGCCATCATATAGAGGCACAAGAAGTTCTTCTTGGAGCAGTTGAGAAGGCAGCAGTGGCAAGATGACGTTGTCTGGTGTGAGGTACCGACGACAGATGGTTTGTTCGGTATGGGTACCGAAGGAAAGACAGCCTGAACTGTGGTCCTTCCCCGCGATTGGCTACTGCGTTCGGAAGATTCTCGCCAAAATGATAATTTTCTGTCATTAATATTAGACAAACTAAACAGCGTATTTACTTGCATTTCGAATTAAGAAGTCTCTCAATAACGTGCTATCATTCCATTACTTCATAAGTGTTAATAACCAGCAGAATAATAAACTACTGCTAAACGAAAACCCAGGCGAAGCGCTTCGGAGATCTTCGGGTCGCACCTAAATTGGATGGCGGGCGAAGTGGTTCGGCTGGTTCGGTGGCCTCGGAGGACAGACATGTTGTCTGCCGCAGTCGGTATCAGTTAAGACTTAATATGGTAATGTCTAGTCTGTAAATGTGAGAGCTGTACTGGCATTCTTGGAAGACAAACATGTTGTCTGCCGCGGTCGGCATCAGTTTAAGACTTTATTAGCAATGTCTGGTTATACTGATATGCAGTTGAGAACAGTGTGAGAGTAACTACGGAAATTTAAAGTTAATTGTACAGTTTCTCGTGTTGTGCTAATAAAAAGCGAGTGGCATCCCTTATAAACAAACTGATTGGAAATTTAATTATTTCTAAATAACAGCTCCTCGCTAAGAGTTTCTTTCAGCCTCAAGATAGCCGGCCGCTGTGGCCGAGCGGTTCTAGGTGCTTCAGTCCAGAACGGCGCTGCTGCTACGGTTGCAGGTTCTAATCCCGCCTCGGGCATGGATGTGTGTGATGTCCTTAGGTTAGTTAGATCTAAGTAGTTGTAAGTCTAGGGGACTGATGACCTCAGATGTTAAGTCGCAAAGTGCTTAGAGTCATTTTTTTCAGCCTCAAGATAAAGGATTCACGACCTATGTGCTGTTTTCTACGAAGAGGACAACAACTGCAGAAGACTGCAGGTTGGTGAACATTTATTACAACTTATATATTCCACTCAGGGCGGTGGAAGCAAATACGTGCTTCGCGTGTACTGCGATCTTAGTACAAATGAGATCAGTGATACGTCAGCTGTGGTAACACAGAGCAGGTATGAAGGAGAGAAATTATCGAGGGTAGAAGTTTATCATAGGCACGTGTATCCCTCTCTCTCTCTCTTCCTGCCTCTCTTGTGGCGGCGGTGGTTTACGATGTCGGAGGCGGCAGAGCCTCCGTAGCGTGGACAGAGCGGACGGGAGGATGGTCCTGGTGGGACGGAAAATATTTCAGAACAACGTACCTGAAGAAAGAGTGACGGGAGAGGAAGAAGGTGAAAGACATCATTTTAGTGTGAAGGGCGCGCAATGTCACAAACGATGGTCGTGAGCCGACCTCCGAGGAATCTCGTTACGGGATTCGCTGGTGAATGCTTCCCGCCGAAAAGCAGAGGCATGTTTTTGATTGACGGTGTGCTAAAGCTGTGAGAGGGGAAATGGAACCTTCCAGAAAATCTTCTCAATGAAGTATGAGCTTTAGGTGACCGGCTGACAGACTCGTGACCCCTGTAGAGGGAGATAATGTATTTGTAAAGACCGCTGGAAATGGTCGCCAGAGCGCAAACGTAGACACCGCGTATCCAGGAGGGAGCGAGTATGACTTGAGAACAGACTTCCCTCCGCATATCCCTGCGGGAATCGATCAAAGACTTCTCCATCTCGGGGTGGAGCTAGAGACTTCGCTAGCGAGGGCCACAGTGGAGAATGTGGCGGTTATATTTTGAGAATTGTTGCTTTCGACACAGGGAGCGAGTGAAGTCGTTTCTCCGTGACAGAGTTGTTATTCTGTTTACTCGAATGACGATTCTTTAGGTCTCTGAGGAGTCTGACACACATTGAAGTGCTTCTTTACTGGAGAATTCTTGAGTCGAATTTCTGTTCCTTGCTAGAGGGTAAACAGAAATCTTTACTCATGTACTGTCTTGTACCGAGGTAATTTCAGTCCTAGGACTTTTCAGACAGTGTGTTACGTGTGCCGTGTAGGCATACAATTGCAAAAACGCCACTTACGTCGTATGAACAGCGGCCAAAGCCCCAGCAATTAGATAATCGGTGCAGTACAACTTCTGTCCATATTTCAATAGGTGATATGCGCACACCAGTTCGGCGGATAGGGACAGACTCGCAGTATCCGTGTTGAGTTCCATTTTGCTGTCTACTGAGCGTTTTGTGAAAGTGACATACACGGTGAACGTCTTCTGTTTCTCGCTAAGCAGTATCAGCCAAGTTTGTGTCCGCCTAATAATGGGTGGCGCGGTCTGAAGAAGGTCGCACATATGTTGTGCCAATCTCGAAGTTACGTGAACGATAGAATCTGATATTGTGTACTTCATATTTATACAATTTTTTGTACGCTACATGTTTTTTGAGAATAAATCATTCACGATATCCACATTGTGATTCATTCTAGTAGCATCCTGATAGGAATAATTGGTTTGATGTGCTAAAGTAAAACCACAACCCGCTACTTCGTTTTATGGAAATCCTTAGGTGTTGATTTTAAATGGAGGGTCATATTAGTCCTTTGTAGGCCTAAGCATTCATTAGGTAACACACATACAATCGCCATATATTACAAACACCACAGGGGATTACATGTGAAACAAAGACACTGTTACAAATGTGTACCAAGACTACGAGGAGCCCACCGATGCATTATTAGCGTATTGAGAGACAAAGATGACACTATAAGGTTGCCTTAGGGCAGTGTAACACTATACGATTATATTAGACTCGTAAATAACGGTTGAAAAGTCGAGTAGGGGAGACCGGGGGCGGAATGGACTATTATGTCACAACGGTCTCGGTGGTTTAATTTCATCTAGAGGCGCTAGAGTGCGCTCAGACTGACAAGTGTTTACCAGACTAATGTCTGCTACGGTTTAGTACGGTTGCAACTGTTTTCGTGCGCCATTTACGTAGTCTGCCTTTAACAGTGGGCGAATCGGCTATTCTAACTTAACGGGCCGTTTCCAACTAAGGCAAGTCTGTCATATTTTTTACTTCATAACTGACTTTTAGTCCACCTATATCAGGATGTTCTCAGCAATCTTTGTGTGTAGAATGCAATTGGAAAGAAAACTGTTTACAGTTGTTACTGAATTTTTTCTCAATATATATGCTTTTGGAGTGGAATGGTCTACTGGTATAGTCCTCACGCCCCAGTAGTCTTTTAATCTTCGTTTGACACATTTTACAACATGTTCTGTCTTTCTCGTCTGCAAACGGTACGTCATTATGTATGGAAAAAGGAGAGACGAAATTGGCCCACGAAAATCATGGAACAAGCTTTGGAACCGGTAATTAATAAAACTATGACCCACTAATAAACATCAAACAAATTTTTCGTGCCTTTGACAGCTCTGAAACGATACGTAAAAAAGAAAAAAACATCGGTAAAGTTAGCGGAAAATATCGTAGTGTTTTCAAAGAGGAGCAAGTGTTAGAACTGTAAAAGCTACTTTCTGGTATGACCATGAAAGAACTGGACAGATTACCGAATCAACTCGTAGCAAGAAACAGATGCCCACACCCATACAACAACGAAACGGAAATGGCTGGAGAAGATTGAGTCCTTGGCTTTCTAGGCTCGCCATCCTGACTTCAGTTTTAGGCAATCAGATGCCACAGCCGAGACGGGTGCTATAGGACAAAATAAAGTTGCAATATTACAGTTTTTTTACTTATTGAGTAAAGCTGTCGACGAAAAAATTAACTGAAGTGAGGATTTAGAACTGCGGCGAGACGTGTATAACTGTAGTACCGAAACAGCACACAAAAATTATTGCAAACAAAGGACAGCGCCAAGCTGGATCACGCACATCTGCAGAACGTGGAAATACAGTGACGGCTGAAATTTGTATTTCAGCGGACGGAAGATTCATGCCTCCGATGTTGATCTGTCCTAGGAAAAGGAATGGTTGGCCACTAGAAGCTTGGGCCAAAGCTGATAAATGCGTGACATGCAGGTAAATGGCAAGCGAAATATTATTACAGTAGTTCAAGAAATTCATCGACTTCTCTAATGTAAAGATAGAAAATCCTGATCTACTGCTCCTTGATGTGCAAGCCTCTCATCCGAAAAACTTGGCGGTGATCGAACTAGCTCGGAACAACGGTAGCCGGCCGGTGTGGCCGTGCGGTCTGGGCGCTTCAGTCTGGAACCGCGAGACCGCTCCGGTCGCAGGTTCGAATCCTGCCTCGGGCATGGATGTGTGTGATGTCCTTAGGTTAGTTAGGTTTAAGTAGTTCTAAGTTCTAGGGGACTGATGACCACAGAAGTTAAGTCCCATAGTGCTCAGAGCCATTTGAACCATTTGAACAACGGTGTTATTTTACTGTGATTTCCGCCACACTGCTCGCATAACCTTCAGCCCCTGGATGTAGCATTTATGAAACCCTGAGCTTACATTATGAAGACTTAGCGAAAACGAAATGTTCTTGTAGCACTGATGCTGGGAGTCCCCACCTGGGGAAGTTCGGCCTTCGGGTCTTCTGTGCGGATGCCACACTGGGAGACTTGCGTGTTGATGATGATGAAATGATAATAAGGACAACACAACACCCAGTTGTCGAGCGGAGACAATCTCCGACTCGGTCGGGAATCGAACCGAGTGCATGCTGCGTGGAAGTCAGACGAGCTGACCACACAGCGAAGTGAGAAGGTGGTTAAGATCGAGCGAAGGGAGAGTTGTCACTTAGGGACAGATCTTATCCTAGTTGTGCAATATTTTGTGTATGCTGTGAACGTGAGATCTGCAATGAAAGGTTTCGAGAAATATGGCATATGACCAACGAATTTCATCGTCTTCTCAGATAATGACTTTCTACCAACTGCGACGAATGATATTCTGATTGAGGCAGCAGCCACTACAACTGAAAACAATTCAGTCGATCGTTCAGCAGCCCTAGCCACTAGTGCTTCTATTGACGCCTCGAAAGCACCTCCTGAACATATACAAACTAATTGCAGCGCTAGATTACTTCTTTGACGCCTAATATTACAGATGCACCAATCAGTAGCTACAATGGGTCAAGCTTCCCTACTTTCAAACCGGAAAACGTTACATCGATACCCGTAGCTACACCAGGGTAGAAACGAGTGACAAGAAAAAGAGGTAAAACCGCTACTCTCACTTCATCTCCCTACTGACTCGTTCCAAAGCCATGTAGACTTGCTCCTCAGTTAAATTATACGGAACATGACACATGAAATAAATCAAATTAAATAAACAAAAATGAGCTGCAAGAAGCGATCAAAAAATCCTTGGAAACTAGAGAGAATAGAGCAAACTTCAGGTTGCTAGTTCCAGAAGAAAAGAAGAAAGTAAAAGGAAAAAGATCTTCAATCAAAGAACAGAAAGACAAAAGAAAAATAAATTGATTCTACGTAAAATGAAACATCCGAGGACGATAAATATGCAGTATTTATATACTGCAAGGAATCATATTCCACTTCAGCTGAGGTTTCGACTGCACGTCGAGAGAGCAAGCAGTGACCTCAGAACTCGTGTGCTGGCATATATTCTGATGATGATAAGGCCCAGCTTATTTGTAAGATATCTCATCGAAGAAATTAAAAAAAAAAAAAGCTGGTATACATTCCACCCCGTGCAACTAAAGGAGCGGACTTGAAGAAATTTTTGTAGTTTATTGATATAACAGACGAAATACATAATTCTATGTTTTCTTCGTTTGCAAACTGTGTTACAAAAAGTATGAATAAATGGTTCTAAAAATTAAAATCATTGAGACCTCAAAAAGTTGCTGCAAACATCAGGCACGCCGTTCCATCCCGGTCTCCTCTATGTACACACACAACACAGCGCTAAATTTACGTGGTAAACAGTTAACACCACCCCTGGCATTGGACAGGAATGTTATGCACTTTATTTAAAACAAACTAAAACTACGATGTGGAGACATGTGTCGTCACATCCGTGGTCAGGCTCCACACTGCTAGTGTCGCCACTGCTTTCGCGAGGCGCAAGGGACGTACTCACACGGCCAGACACCGCTGTGCTTCGCGTGCGCGCACGCACACACACACATTCTGTAATAGCTTCAGGGCGGGGAACCACAATTTGCTGGAGGCAGAGAGAGAGAGAGAGAGAGACAAATAGAGAGGGAGAGATCCAGTCGCCCACGGCCGACATGCCTGAACTCGCGGAAATTACGTGCCTTTGGCCATTAGACTCACCCTCGTGACAGACAATGCTACTGGGGAGCGAGAGAGGCGGCGAATGTCTCCTGTCTCTGTCGCACCTGAGATGGCTAACTGCCGTGATAAAGGGCTTGCTTCTAGCCGCGGTAAGGCCGACAAAGCCGTATGCTGTTGAAGCACCTAGCAGAGGGAAATGCAGGCTGTATTAACCGCTCTAACAACAAATTCCCCAGAATATTTCTAGAAATGAGTCGTTGTTAAGGACATTACATTACAAATGAGCTGTCGTCCATTGGTGTACTATTCTTTGCCGACCTCTGTGACCGAGCAGTTCTAGGCGCTTCAGTCTGGAAACGCGCGACCGCTACGGTTGCAGGTTCGAATCCTGCCTCTGACATGGATGTGTGTGATGTCCTTAGGTTAGTTACGATTAAGTAGTTCTAGGCCTAGGGGACTGATGACCTCAGATGTTAAGTCCCATAGTACTTAGAGCCATTTGAACCATTTGAACTATTCTTTCGTTATTTTGATAAAACTCATTCCACGGCCACGTCTTCAATGACAGATTAGAATCTATAGCTCTTGCCACACGGAAATCGTCGGAATGATTTCCTCATGGCAAGAGCTACAGATGCTTATCTGTCATTGAAGACGAATATATAAGCCGAGCCTACTCAAAACAACTTTCGCAACATATGGGTTGGCTCACATGTCACCAGTGCCGTTTCGATTATACTGCAGAAGTTTCACTGGGAAGCCCTTACACATACTCCGTACAGTTCCGATCTCTCTCTATGCGATTTCCATATGTTTGGATCACTGAAGAAAGACCAGCACGCTTCGGACGAAGAGGATCCGTAGACAACCGCAAAATTTTTTCCTTGTTTCATTGACCGTCTTGTCGCACAGAGGGATACAGATATTAACAGTTGAGGCGGTTACATTTCATATAATGAATAATTTACATACTTTAATTCCATATATCTCGTTTTTATTGAATTTCTGTTTATAAGTGTTCCCGAGATTTTTACGATGTGCATTTGCATAGGCACTGAGGTGAACCATTGTGCAGCAACGTGTAGTCCTGGTATGTGGTTGCTGACAATACGAATCAACAGTTCTAAAGAGATGACGAACAGTATAACTGATAAAGGGCAACCCTAATGATAAAATCTTCTCGGGTTGACAGCCGAGTCAATGCGTTGTTCTCCAGCAACGTTTCAGCAACTTGCCATCTTCACTTCGCCTGAAGATGCAAGGTAAGAAACTTGCTGAAACGCTGCTGTAGAACAACGCATCGACTCGGCTGTCAACCTGAGAAGATTTTATCCTCGATATTCTCCGAGAAAGCCTGCATTCCCATAAAAGGGCAACCCTGTCTCACAGTATGCTGGAATGGGAAGACTGCCATTAGATGTCGGTAAGAAACATTGTGGAAAACATTTGGCAGTAATTTGGTAGCAATAAATTTTTTGTAGGTTGTGGGAATCTGATATATTGTAACACACTGCTTAGGAACGGATGATTGACTTTATTGGAGGGATTCTCTAAATCGATGTTCAGTAGCCCTAGTGATGTGACTGGTGCTGCCATGAGGAGAAGGCCCTGTCTCTTAAGGAACAAATTCCATCTATGACGCTTTGTAGGGTATTCTATACGATGTCCCGGCCCGAGGAAGCCTTGTTTCAGCACTGCGGCAGTAATAATGAGGTACGATCTTTGAATCAACGCATAACAACTTTATCGGCCTGAAATCCGTAATTGTTTTATTTCATTTTTCTGGGAAACTAGTACGAGTATTCCGGGTTCTTTTTCAAAGTATGTGTCCAAGCGTTGTTTCTTTCTCGCTACCTCCTTGGGCTCTTCCCTAATAGTGGCAATGTTTTGTAAAATTCACAGATGATACCTTCTACTCAGGAGTTCCTCTGTTTTGTCTTGTTTCTTATGTGTTCGATTTCTTCTTCCGATATTGTTTCTGATAGAGTACTAATACTTTTGTCTGATAGATGTACTTATATTCTTGTAATAGCTATGCTGTTTTTGTATAATAAGACGGTTGTGTTCCACACAACCTTTGGGAATGCTCTCGTATCCTCTACTTGCTAACATATTACTTCCAGTTTGCAGACCGGATATTACCATTGTATTTCTATTTACATATGTTTTGTTGTGGTGTGACGTTCCATATGCTTCACTTATTTTGTAAGCGCCCATAATCCTTCTAGTTCGCTTACTTGCTGTTCTAAAATTTTTTTTCCGAATTCTTTTCAAATCGCTAGATCGTTCCCGTTACCTACTTACGCTTGCTTTTAAAGAGATACAAGGTACTTTAGCATTAAGGTTACATTCTTATTTAGTTTCTATAAACCAGTTTTACGAGATTTTTCTACCAATCAACCGCACTATGAAAGAAACGTTTCCGGTTGTCCCGTGATTAGTAACCAGCATTGCTCTCTAAGTTCACCCATGCTGTTTCGACCATATTACAAATTAATTTCCCACATCCTCCATAAATTTATTTTTGGATGAGATATACGGGGTGATTCAAAAAGAATACCACAACTTTAGGAATTTAAAACTCTGCAACGACAAAAGGCAGAGCTAAGCACTATCTGTCGGCGAATTAAGGGAGCTATAAAGTTTCATTTAGTTGTACATTTGTTCGCTTGAGGCGCTGTTGACTAGGCGTCAGCGTCAGTTGATGCTAAGATGGCGACCGCTCAACAGAAAGCTTTTTGTGTTATTGAGTACGGCAGAAGTGAATCGACGACAGTTGTTCAGCGTGCATTTCGAACGAAGTATGGTGTTAAACCTCCTGATAGGTGGTGTATGAAACGTTGCTATAAACAGTTTACAGAGAATGGGTGTTTGTGCAAAGGGAAAAGTTCTGGACGGCCGAGAACGAGTGATGAAAATGTAGCACGCATCCAGCAAGCATTTGTTCGCAGCCCAGGAAAATCGACTCGCAGAGCTAGCAGAGAGCTGCAAATTCCACAATCAACTGTATGGAGAGTCCTACGAAAAAGGTTAGTTATGAAACCTTATCGTCTGAAATTGGTTCAAGCACTGTCTGCAGCTGATAAGATTAAAATAATCGATTTCTGTGATTTTATCCTTGCTAAAATGGAAACAGATGAATCTTTCGTTTCAAAGATTGTGTTTAGTGATGAAGCAACTTTCCACACTAGCGGGAAAGTCAACCGTCACAATGTCTGTATATTGGGCACTGAGAATCCGCGGGAAACAACTCCGTATGAACGTGACTCGCCTAAGCTGAACGTTTTCTGTGCCATTTCAGCCAATAAAGTTTTTGGTCCCTTTTTCTTCGAAGGTGCTACTGTAACTGGACTACAGTATCTGGAGATGTTAGAGAATTGGCTGTTCCCTCAGCTCGAACAAGAAGCACAACAACTACCCGAGGCGATGGATCGGCCGCCAGGCAGCCCGTGACAGAGCACTTCATCACTGGCCTCCAAGAAGCCCTGATCTTACCCCCTGCGATTTTTTCTTATGGGGGTATGTCAAGGATATGGTGTTTCGGCTACCTCTCCCAGCCACCATTGATGATTTGAAACGAGAAATAACAGCAGCTATCCAAAGTGTTACGCCTGATATGGTACAGAGAGTGTGGAACGAGTTGGAGTATTGGGTTGATATTGCTCGTGTGTCTGGAGGGGACCATATTGAACATCTCTGAACTTGTTTTTGAGTGAAAAAAAACCTTTTTAAATACTCTTTGTAATGATGTATAATAGAAGGTTATATTATGTTTCTTTCATTAAATACACATTTTTAAAGTTGTGGTATTCTTTTTGAATCACCCTGTACATTTTAATTTAATGACTATGCCGTTGTGGTCGCAGAAGCAAATTAGGATGACGTCGTAACCTTGTATATCAATTTCTGTTGTGGTATAGATTCTGTTGGGTCTTCATGCTGTCACTCTTGAAATATGTGTATAGCGAATACTCCTAATAGCAAGTCGCTCAACCACATCCTTCGTGTTCAGATCTCCGATTATGTTTTGCAGTGGACCACACAAGAGTGTAGCGCGTTTTGAATCCGTCATCCTTAAAATGCTATTGAGGTATTTTCCGTCTCAATATGAAAAGTCGATGCGTTGTATATCACTTTAAACGATGTTGCGGAGCCTCTCGCGTTTGTTAATCAAGAAGTATGTCCTGTTCAGCACCTTCATTTGTTGGGGAGACACATCAAGTGTGCAGGCGACTGCAGTTTGTTATCAAGGCAAGCGTTGTAAACAACGAACGGGATTCTGTGACGCAGTTAGAGTAATGTTTTGAATTTAGTAAATATTATCCAGGAATCCAAAAAAAGTTGAGGCTGCAGATCCTAACTTTGAGGAATGTGTCTTAAAATGAATTGAGGAATGTGATGCTGACTGTTCAGATCAAGATGGCGATCCCGGAAGCAACATAACCATCGCTATTTCAAGTGATCACGAGACAGCACGTGAACTTTCTGGCGATGATTCTGATGACGAATGTGAGATGCAGGTAACTGAAAGTCAAGACGAAATTTGTGTGTTCAATGCATGGCTAATCTACGACACTCCTAAGTAATATCTCAATTTATATGCGTGCTTGGAACTTTGTCAGTACTTTATAGTCTCCCTATAGAAGTAAATGTATGCTCCTTTCTTGTGGTTTAGACCTCTTATTTTCTTGGAAAATTGATATAACAGGAAGACTACGTTTATTTTTGTAATAACCATAGTTCTAGATATTTTCGCTTTAGTTTATTTCTAATTTGGTTGCAAATAACAGATTTTGTTTCGTTATACGTCTTTGATTTTGTATACGTCCCAAAATCACAAAATAACAATTTTTGTTCTCTTATACATCTTTTATTACGTGTACGTCCCAAAACAACAACAACAAAATCGTTACCAGACACAATTCACTTCTTTTGTCTTGGAGTCTCCAGGACTCCGCAACACATGTAGTGTTAAAATTTACAACTAGCTGGTTGAAGGTTCAAATATGTTACGTCAGCTTTAATATAAGAACTCTGTGAAATATCCCTTTCGCCTACGATGGAGTATCTAAGATCAGCCTGAGCCAGCGAAGCTAGCGCATCGATGCTGTTAGGCGCTATGGTTGGTTGGTTGGTTTGGGGAAGGAGACCAGACAGCGTGGTCATCGGTCTCATCGGATTAGGGAAGGATGGGGAAGGAAGTCGGCCGTGCCCTTTCAGAGGAACCATCCCGGCATTTGCCTGGAGTGATTTAGGGAAAACCTAAATTAGGATGGCCGGACGCGGGATTGAACCGTCGTCCTTCCGAATGCGAGTCCAGTGTCTAACCACTGCGCCACCTCGCTCGGTAGGCGCTATGCTACTGACGCTCACACAGAGCTGTAACGGCCTGCTTGTATTGTGGCGTTTGCGGAAATCTCATTGTCGTTTTGTCGTTCTTACGAAGCCAGCGATTTTTTTTTTCGTTTTCGCACCACAGTATGGGTAAACGAGGCAGACAGAAGAAAGCTTACGCAGCAAAGGAGCCTTGGGTCATGCAACTCAGCTAGTTCCGTCGCTTCACAGACTTGAATTTTGCTTGTGATTGGGCGACAGGGTTCGGGAAGAAGGTTAATAGTCGGTTCGCCTGAGTCTTGACATGAGTATGTTGTTTAGATTCTCTTTTTACAAACGGTAAGGCTTGGAATAAGTAGAGAAATGATAAACACGTGTTTGTGTGTTCCACAACTTCTGACTTCATTCAGAAACAATATCAACTGCTGACAGACTTCTTCTAAAGAAGAAGACAAAGTCTTTACACAGAGACGGTGACTAACTAGCACCATTCCACCTACTTAAAATGAAACTACCAGTACTACTGAGCCCGCACCATTGGCACGACACGCTGGAGTCCCTAGCTAACTGACTAGGATTTCATCAGCTGCGCTGCACGTGCTGCAGATAGCTCTACTTAGGCCTAACTGGCTGCTTTCGTTTGCTTCCCCTGCCGATACTCCTACCAAGCTACTACTCTGAATGCAGTAGACCTCTCAGTGTGTCCTGCTTCTGTGTTTTATTCAGTTTTCTAGTTTGCACCCGCCAGTCCCCGACATTGCATGTTGTCGAAGGACTATCATTGGCTTTAATTGCGCACTGTTCTTCAGAGACTGGGTGATGAGAGCGAGGCATCTTTCATTAAATCATGTCGTCGGCCTGCTATAGGCTCTTCGTGACGTACAGGTGCCCCTATCAAAGATTCTCTTCTCTTACCCTTCTCTTCCTCTCGCTTCTTGTCTGCAGCTATATCACTCTTGTTTTTAGAGCTTAAAGTGTAATAACTATACGCGACTGTCTCCACCCTGGCAGCTCTGGTCACTACTTTCCCCAAACTGTTTAGAAACTTCTACATTTTATGTGACCTCCCTCCACGATCTGGCTGTTGTCGGGTCTACGTGACCAGTATCTCTAGTCTCGTATCTTTACCTTTGTCACCTTTTGAACTCACAACACTTGGCCGTTTCCCATGGGTAGTACAATTTGGCGATTGATAGGATAAAGAAAACGACCGCACATCTGTCGCTCCTCTGCACATCCGATGCGGGGCTACAGGATGGACAGAGATGTAGTCAAGACAGCCAGCTGCTGCAAGCACGAAGTCGGCATTAAGTCTGTTGAATCTGTTGCCACGATCGAACTGCAATTAGCGAGCGTGGCTGGCTGTAGGGCATTCCACAGTGCAGTGGTCACCTACATTATAGAGAAGCCCGAGAAGACACCAAAAAAACAGCTCGACAAGACGACCAAGATGTTCACCAATGGGCTGTCTTGGATCTGCGATGAGACAGCAGTCAAAGGAGGGCTCTTAAATGTTGGCTCCATGGATGCGCAGTCAGGCTGCATAAGCGGACGAACAGGAAGAAACCACCGCTCTTTGTCATATCAGTGCAAACGGCAGGTGACATCTTCGTACTGTGGAAGCTCCTTGACTTCCCAGTCTAAGTAGGAGGACCCTAATCTCCAGTGCTTCAGGTGGCAGGAATAAGGCCATGTGGCTAAATTTTGCAGCAATGTCCTGAGACGCATAAGATTCTTAGGTGGTCATTACAGACGCGCTTGCGACAGAAGAAAAGAAGAAATGCTGATGTGTGCTCACTACAGTGAGTCACATGTCGCAAACTGGTGGAGATCCCAGGTCCTCTCTTCCCACAGCCACACAATGGACGAGAAGCCCACGAGCAGGAAGAAACACGGTCGAAGGTGAAGGATCTGACAGACGGCAGCACTGGACACACCACAAATGGTTCAAATAGCTCTGAGCACTATGGGACTCAACTTCTGAGGTCATTAGTCCCCTAGAATTTAGAACTAGTTAAACCTAACTAACCTAAGGACATCACGAACATCCATGCCCGAGACAGGATTCGAACCTGCGACCGTAGCGGTCTTGCGGTTCCAGACTGCAGCGCCTTTAACCGCACGGCCACTTCGGCCGGCGACACACCACAACCTAGAGACAAGTAGACGACGGCAGCATCCCGTTACCACGAACGGCCGGAAACCCTCGCCAGTGGCAATGTTGGCGGCGTTGGTGTTTGGGGGCGGGGGGGGGGGGGGGCGGCCGCAGGAACCAGAAGGCAGCACCTGAAAAAGACAAAGAGAAGAAACAGGCAACCATCCCATTTACTAAAATCGTCGCGATGGCAATTGCACAGCTCAAAGACGCCATGGCAGAAGAGAAGGACGCATACAAGGCAGAGGCTGAGGAAGCCTCCCGTAAGTTGTTCAAAATGGTTCAAATGGCTCTGAGCACTATGGGACTCAACTTCTAAGGTCATTAGTCCCCTAGAATTTAGAACTAGTCAAACCTAACTAACCTAAGGACATCACACACATCCATGCCCGAGGCAGGATTCGAACCTGCGACCGTAGTAGTCTCGCTGTTCCAGACTGCAGCGCCTAGAACCGCACGGCCACTACGGCCGACCCGCCAGTTGTGGTACCAGCAAATGGTAGTTGCAGACGACCTCCGTACCACGTCGGAAGCAACCTGGAAATATCCGAACGTCTCGAAGAGGAGCAAAGCAGAGCCAGTGGAGCTCCCCCGCCACCACTAGTGGTCTACAAGGCAGAGGAGCGAGAAAGAGTGGTTCGCAACACTACCTGAAGAAATGACTTTGGGGAACAAAGCGCTACCAGGATGGTCCAACTGCTGTCCCTAGTTATCCCACTGAAGTAGTGGCAGACTGTAACACAGCCGCCGACCATAGCAGCATATGGTGCTGTAGCACAGATTGGTATTGACGTCTTTATGATGAACAGATGGTTGTGACACTGGTGTTGAGCTGCATAATAACCGCTACTAACATCACCTATCCTCGCACAATCTGCCGCAGATAGCAAACAAGACCTCAACTGATCTCTTAACTTGTCCAGAGGGTTTTCTTCCCATGTCATTTGCAAGAACACTGTTTTCCCTGTGCCCTCAAACCTGCTATTCGTCGAGCATTTTTGTCCACTTTTTATGTGCCGATAGGACTGTATTAATGGGTAACCGTACACAGACATACGGAGAGCATCACATTCCTGCATCCTGTGACAACTTCGACTCCAGTAACTAACTAACGCAGAGCTAACAGTAGAATTTTTATGATGGTCGCCAGTTTGGACGTTCTGCATAGTTTACACTGCTTTAAAAAGATACACATTCACAGATTTTACAGTCAGTCCCTTACCATATCATATCACTGTGTGGTAGGTTAGGCCTGCTGACACAATAGACTTTTCAGAGCCACAACGTCATCTAACAGCCAGCGTCTGTCTGTCGGCATCCTATCATTTAACAATTACCGCAATGCATTATTTAATCAAACAAAGGCTTTCTGCTAGAAAGACGAACTGGCGGACATTAAAATGGTTCAAATGGCTCTAAGTACGAGGGCAGTTCAATAAGTAATGCAACACATTTTTTTCTGAAACAGGGGTTGTTTTATTCAGCATTGAAATACACCAGGTTATTCCCCAATCTTTTAGCTACACAACACTATTTTTCAACGTAATCTCCATTCAATGCTACGGCCTTACGCCACCTTCAAATGAGGGCCTGTATGCCTGCACGGTACCATTCCACTGGTCGATGTCGGAGCCAACGTCGTACTGCATCAATAAGTTCTTCATCATCCGCGTAGTGCCTCCCACGGATTGCGTCCTTCATTGGGCCAAACATATGGAAATCCGACGGTGCGAGATCGGGGCTGTAGGGTGCATGAGGAAGAACAGTCCACTGAAGTTTTGTGAGCTCCTCTCGGGTGCGAAGACTTGTGTGAGGTCTTGCGTTGTCATGAAGAAGGAGAAGTTCGTTCAGATTTTTGTGCCTACGAACACGCTGAAGTCGTTTCTTCAATTTCTGAAGAGTAGCACAATACACTTCAGAGTTGATCGTTTGACCATGGGGAAGGACATCGAACAGAATAACCCCTTCAGCGTCCCAGAAGACTGTTACCATGACTTTACCGGCTGAGGGTATGGCTTTAAACTTTTTCTTGGTAGGGGAGTGGGTGTGGCGCCACTCCATTGATTGCCGTTTTGTTTCAGGTTCGAAGTGATGAACCCATGTTTCATCGCCTGTAACAATCTTTGACAAGAAATTGTCACCCTCAGCCACATGACGAGCAAGCAATTCCGCACAGATGGTTCTCCTTTGCTCTTTATGGTGTTCGGTTAGACAACGAGGGACCCAGCGGGAACAAACCTTTGAATATCCCAACTGGTGAACAATTGTGACAGCACTACCAACAGAGATGTCAAGTTGAGCACTGAGTTGTTTGATGGTGATCCGTCGATCATCTCGAACGAGTGTGTTCGCACGCTCCGCCATTGCAGGAGTCACAGCTGTGCACGGCCGGCCAGCACGCGGGAGATCAGACAGTCTTGCTTGACCTTGCGGCGATGATGACACACGCTTTGCCCAACGACTCACCGTGCTTTTGTCCACTGGCAGATCACCGTAGACATTCTGCAAGCGCCTATGAATATCTGAGATGCCCTGGTTTTCCGCCAAAAGAAACTCGATCACTGCCCGTTGTTTGCAACGCACATCCGTTACAGACGCCATTCTAACAGCTCCGTACAGCGCTGCCACCTGTCGGAAGTCAATTAAACTATACGAGACGAAGCGGGAATGTTTGAAAATATTCCACAAGAAATTTCCGGTTTTTTCAACCAAAATTGGCCGAGAAAAAAAATGTGTTGCATTACTTATTGAACTGCCCTCGTACTATGGGACTTAACATCGGAGGTCATCAGTCCCCTGGACTTAAAACTACTTAAACCTAACTTACCTAAGGACATCACACACACCCATGCCCAGGCAGGATTCGAACCTGCGACCGTAGCAGCCGCGTGGTGCCGGACTGAAGCGCCTAGAACCGCTCGGCCACCGGGGCCGCCGGACATTAAAACATGGGTATTATAATGGTTGGTCTGCCTGAACAATACCATCAAATGTCTGAATATTATCAAATTAGGATTGACTGCTTTTAAGTATAAAATATTTATGTAGCGCTACTCTGATTCTGCAGTATGTCTGCTGAGGTAATGAGGACACATGAACATTGACCTGTGTAGAAGCACACCTTCCAGACAACCATGACCGAGTAAAGGTTATAAACTATGCTCTGTCCACCTACATTTCTTAGTTATTTGTCTGCAAACTATGTGCACATCTATGTTGTGCATCAGATTCCACTGATCTGTGTTAGTACTAGCTATTCATCATAAGCAAATCGCATTTCAGAATCAGGATGGGGTACATATGTCGCAGAAGACTGTAGTTTAACGGAATGTTTGTTAATGAAGGGAGGCAGTATCACACATCGCAATACTCTACTCAACGAGTAGGGAGACTGACAGGCATATTTCAAGACTGTACGTTAGTGGAGATCTATGTTACACATCCGGGTTCCATTACTCAGCTGGAGTACTTGCTGTTCCTCGTAATCTAACTGAGTTTTAAAATCAGGAGAGGATGCGTATGCTGTAGAAGAGTGAAGTTTTGATGAAGCATTTGGTGATGGTGGGAGGCAGTACTCCTCACAGTAATACAGGACTACAAGAAAAGGGGGACTGACAGCTGTACACAACAGTAGGTACTAGAGGGAAAAGGGCTGATATGCATATTGTAGGCGACCTTTGTTAGCATAAACTGAGATGACATAGGTACTATACATAAGTGTTACAGTACGAGAGAGTAAACGTATTTTCCCACTGCCTGAACATCAAAGATGTAGTTGAGAGCTTTTCGGTGTAGCAGTGTCAAGGCTCGACAGAATATATTCCACAACAGGTATTGATCTGCAAAGCTACAGTGCCATTCCTCTTAGCTTCCCTGACGACCATGGCGTAATTATTAAAGTAAAAATAACTGCCAGAGGTGCGGAAAATTAAGTTATAAAAGTCTTCAAATAACATGGGTAAAGTTAGTGTCCGTTGATCTTTACCAGTCAAGGATCAAACCGAAACGTCTCCTTCAGCAAGGATGAATGGTGGGGATATCTCGTGAAACTTGGTATCCAGAAAGGAAATAAAATATAAACATCAGGCTAAATGGCTAAATGACGACAGGAGAAAAAAAAACCGTGTTATTAATACATTCTAATTTTTGAATAGTAAGGGGAAAATTTGTTAGAGCTGCATGAAAACGAACTAACAGACAGAAAATAGTCATATGCAAGTATTACGGGCACCTAGATCGTACGTGTAGCATTTAGCACCTCACAAGAGAGCCGCGCGGGATTAGCCTAGCGGTCTGAGGCGATGCAGTCATGAACTGTGCGGCTGGTCCCGGCGGAGGTTCGAGTGCTCCCTCGGGCATTGGTGTGTGTGTTTGTCGTTAGGATAATTTAGGTTAAGTAGTGTGTAAGCTTAGGGACTGATGACCTTAGTAGTTAAGTCCCATAAGATTTCACACACATTTGAACATTTTCTTACAAGAGAACGAAGTAAACAGAAATATACAGGTAATATCCCGTCGCTAGACGGGAACTAATACGTTAGTTTAGAGGGAATAAAAGATCACTTCCAAACATTCTGTGGTACACAACCATCTCATAAGATACAAAAATAACATAGTTATTACAAAATCGTATCTACCACACGGAAGCATTAATAATTTGTCAAGACCAATATCCGATGAAGAAACAGAAGACGTAAAAATCATGCCAAAACACAGAAACCCCTGAGTAGAAGGTATCCCCCATGAATTATATAAAACCTTCTTGCCAGTCACTCGGAAGGAGCTCAAGGAGGTAGTGAGAGAGAAACAACGCTGCGGACACTTACACTCTGAAAAAGAGGCCGCAATAATTGTACCCGTTTCCAAGTAAAAGCGAACCACAAGCAATAACGGATATCAGGCCGATTATGTTGTTATGCGTGGATCTGAAATTCGTATCTCGTGTCATAGCGGCAGTATTGAAACAATCACTTCCAGACTTCCTCAGGCTGCAACAGACGTGTACTGTACCTTAAAAACAGCATCATAGATGGAATTTATTCCTTAAGAGACAGAGCCTTCTTCCCATGGCAGCATCAGCAACATCATTAGGGCTACTGAACATCGATTTAGAGAAAGTCTTCGATAGCCTATCGAGTGTGTTACAATATTTCACATTTCAACAAGCAACAATATATACTGAAGAGCCAAAGAACCTGGTACACCTGCATAATAACCTGCAGGACCCCCGCGAGCACGCACAAGTGCCGCAACACGACGTGGCACGGACTCGACAAATGTTTAAAGTAGTACTGGAGGGAACTGACACCATGAATCCGGCAGGGCTGTTCATAAATCCTTAAGAGTATGTGGGGGTGGAGATCTCTTCTGAACAGCATGTTGCAAACATCCCAGATATGCTCAATAACGTTCATGCTAGGGGCATTTGGTGGTCAGCGGAAGTGTTTAAACTCAGAAGAGTATTCGTGAAGCCACTCTGTAGCAATTCTGGACGTATGGGATGTCACATTGTCCTGCTGGAATTGCCCATTGTTGTGACAATGGACATGAATGGATGCAGGTGATCAGACAGGATGCTTACGTACGTGTCGCCTGTCAGAGTCGTATCTAGACGTAACAGGAGTCCCATATCACTCCAATTGCACACGCCCCACACCATTATAGAGCCTCCAAAAAATTGCTCGAGTACTGTGGTACTTAACATCTCAGCTCATCAGTCCCCTAGAACTTAGAACTACACCACTGGCCATTAAAACTGCTACACCAAGAAGAAATGCAGGTGATACAAGGGTATTCATTGGCCAAATATATTGTGCTACAGCTGATAGATGGTTACATTTTTACGCAATTTGGGTGCATAGCCGGCCGCGGTGGTCTCGCGGTTCTAGGCGCGCAGTCCGGAACCGCGCGACTGCTACGGTCGCAGGTTCGAATCCTGCCTCGGGCATGGATGTGTGTGATGTCCTTAGGTTAGTTAGGTTTAAGTAGTTCTAAGTTCTAGGGGACTGATGACCACAGCTGCTAAGTCCCATAGTGCTCAGAGCCATTTGAACCATTTTTGGGTGCATAGATCCTGAGAAATCAGTACCCAGAACAACCACCTCTGGCTGGAATAACGGCCTTGATACGCCTTTGCATTGAGTCAAACAGAGTTTGGATGGGTGTTCAGGTACAGCTGCCCATGCAGCTTCAACACGATACCACAGTTCATCAAGAGTAGTGACTGGCGTATTGCGACGAGCCAGTTGCTCGGCCACCATTGACCAGACGTTTTCAATTGGTGAGAGGTCTGGAGAATGTGCTGGCCAGGGCAGCAGTCGAACATTTTCTGTACCCAGAAAGGCCCGTACAGGAACTACAACATGTGGTCGTGCATTATCCTGCTGAAATGTAGGGTTTCACAGGGATCGAATGAAGGGTAGAGCCACGGGTCGTAACACATCTGAAATGTAACTTCCACTGTTCAGAGTGTCGTCCATGCGAGCAAGAGGTGACCGAGACGTGTAACCAACGACACCCCATACCATCACGCCGCGTCACACGCCAGTACGGCGATGACGAATACACGCTTCAAATGTGCGTTCACCGCGATGTCGCCAAACACGGATGCGACCATCATGATGCTGTAAACAGAACCGGGATTCATCCGAAAAAATGACGTTTTGTCATTCGTGCACCCAGGTTCGTCGTTGAGTACACAATCGCAGGCGCCCCTGTCTGTGATGCAGCGTCAAGGGTAACCGCAGCCATGGTCTCCGAGCTGATAGTCCATGGAGCTGCAAACGTCGTCGAACTGTTCGTGCAGCAGATGGTTGTTGTCTTGCAAACGTCCCCATCTGTTGACTCAGGGATCGAGACGTGGCTGCACGAACCGTTAAAGCCATGCGGATAAGATGCCTGTCATCTCGACTGCTAGTGATACGAGGCCGTTGGGATCCAGCCCGGTGTTCCGTATTACCCTCCTGAACCCACCGATTCCATATTCTGCTAACAGTCTTTGGATCTCGACCAACGCGAGCAGCAATGTCGCGATACGATAAACCGCAATCGCGATAGGTTACAATCCGACCTTTATCAAAGTCGGAAACGCGATGGTACGCATTTCTCCTCCTTACACGAGGGATCACAACAACGTTTCACCAGGCAACGCCGGTCAACTGCTGTTTGTGTATGAGAAATCGGCTGGAAACTTTCCTCATGTTAGCACGTTGTAAGTGTCGCCACCGCCTCCAGACTTGTGTGAATTCTCTGAAAAGTTAATAATTTGCATATCATAGCATTTTCTTCCTATCGGTTAAATTTCGCGTCTGTAGCACGTCATCTTCATGGTGTAGTAATTTTAATGGCCAGTAGTGTACTTAAATCTAACTAACCTAAAGACATCACACACATCCATGCCCGAGGCAGGATTCGAACCTGCGACCGTAGCAGTCGCGTGGTTGAGACTGAAGCGCCTAGAACCGCTCGGCCATCGCGGCCGGCGCAGAGCCTCTACCAGCCTAAACAGTTCCCCGCTGACGTGCGGGATCCATGGATTAACGAGGTTGTGACCATACCCGTACACGTCCATCCGCTCGATACAATTTGAAACGAGTCTCGTCCGACAACATGTCTCCAGTCATCAACAGTCCAATGTCGATGTTGACGGGCTCAGGAGAGGCGTAAAGCTTTGTTCAAATGGTTCAAATGGCTCTGAGCACTATGGGACTTAACATCTGTGGTCATCAGTCCCCTAGAGCTTAGAACTACTTAAACCTAACTAACCTAAGGACATCACAAACATCCATGCCCGAGGCAGGATTCTAGCCTGCGACCGTAGCGGTCACGCAGTCCCAGACTGTAGCGCCTAGAACCGCATGGCTATTCCGGCCGGCTTTCTTTCGCACTTCAGTGTATTTACTACTACCAAATTAGAACCAAATGTTTGCCAAAGTGCAAGTAAACGGATATCTTACGGAAGCATTCCCAATGCAGCAGTCAGTGAAATAGGGATGTCCTTTTTCAATGATACTGCTTGTCACATCTTTAGAACCATTAATCCATATGGTCAGCAACCACATACCATAACTCCACGTTGCTGTAAGGTGGTTCAGCGTTAATGCCTACGTACATGATGTTATGATAATACTTACGGCACCCAAGTCACCGTGAAAATCTCGGACGTTATGGACGTTTTCAGGGAAGCAACTGTGAGGGGCAATTGTAAAACGCTTTTGTAGCGTAATGAATGTGCACTTCCCACTCTACATCCGTTTACCGAATCTGTTGAAATGGAGGTGGTATGTGTAAAACTGAGGGAACAGCAATGGTAGGGGTTGCAGGGGGGACGAGCTGGTAGGCGTGGTGAGCTTCTAAGGCTCATAGCTCCTAAGGAATTGATTCACGTCTATTGCTGTAGTGTGTAGTAAGCTCCTACGAAGTCTATTTCGTCCACTGAGAATGATGTGGTTCCTGTATTCTGAGATGGCAAAGGAATTATTTCTATTGATTAACTTGAATAAGTTAAAATAATAACTGTGAAATATTTGGAAAGGCTTGTGGACCAACAACAGTAAAAAATATGCGTTAGGAGAGATCTGATTTTGCAAAAGGTAAAATGTCGTATTTGTTCAAGATAAGACGTCTACACATAGATGTGCGTTGACAGTGTGAAAACGTTGGTCGCGAAGTGCTGAATAAAGGTAGATTAATATTGAAAATCAACACAACGTTCGGTACTTAGATTACGAGATGGTGTACGTCATAAACCAGTCAGAATATACAAAAGGCAGACATACTGGTGTGAATGAATGACCACTGGCATTACAAAAGGAAATAGTGATTATAGTAGAGTTTATTAATGACCGAAGAAATATTCTCACAAAGCCGAAGAGTTAATAAATTGGAAAAGCGCCGTCCATGCATTTTAACACAACATGTATCTACAAACACAAGAAACAGTATTTATCAGATAATATATAGTACATGTTTAACCCATCAGCTTAACCGAGAGCGCTAATGCGCTGCTTCCTGGACTCGGGTAGGCGCACCGGCCCTGGATCGAATCCGCCCAGCGGCTTAACGACGGAAACCGGTGTGCTGGCCAGCCTGGATGTGGTTTTTCGGCGGTTTTCCACATCCCACTAGGTGAATACCGGGCTGGTCCCCACGTCCCGCCTCTGTTACACGGCTTGCAGACATCTGAACACATTCGCACTATTTCGTGGATTACACTAGACACTGTCCACCCCCAGTAGCTGAGTGGTCAGCGCGACAGACTGTCAATCCTAAGGGCCCGGGTTCGATTCCAGACTGGGTCGGAGATTTTCTCCGCTCATGGACTGGGTGTTGTCTTGTCCTAATCATCATCATTTCATGCCCATCGACGCGCAAGTCGCCGAAGTGGCGTCAAATCGAGACTTGCACCAGGCGAGCGGTCTACCCGACGGGAGGCCCTCGTCACACGCAATCTATCTATCTACTAGACACTAATTCCGTCCCGGTGGGAGGAGGGGCGGGGGGTACGGGGTGGCGGCACGAAGGGCATCCGGCCACCCCTTAAATTAACCTTTCCAAATCCGATTAACCATGCCGACCCTGCGTCATTGCGGGGAAAAGACACAAGCAAAGCAAGAAAGCAAGCACATAGTACATGTTTACTTCATTCACTGAGTTCTGTTTTCTTTCTAAGTACCAAACGCTGCCAAAAAACTGCTTCTTTACTTCAATAGAGGTGAATTCTTCATTTTCAAACAAAGTCGTTCCATTAAAAATTATTTCTATTTTTATTTGTGCACAGCGTGTGCCTTTTACTTTTCCATTTATAATAAACCCTAAATCATTTTCCGGTTTCAGGTATGTATCCTCTTTTGTAAAGGAACACACATAAAAAACGTCCAAGTCATCATGCATCGTGACACGAAAATGAAGCAAACAATCAAATAAAGATTAAGAGGACATAAAGGCACAAAATTCGCTACTATGACAAAAGTGAGCGCGGTAAGAATAGGTTAACTTCCCATGTTAGCATATGACGTCATCCTGCCCCCAGCAGAGTCAACGTCAACACAGTATTCCCGCGATTTCCGGTCCTTGACGTTCCGTTTCGTCACGTTTCATTCGCACTTCGTGTGAATGCTATCAGTTGAAATACATTGTGGACTGTTTTGCCGTTACGTTTCGTTCCATGACGTTGTGTGGAAGTCGACCTAACGGAATATCTATCCTATTCAAGAGTGTCTTCACTCTTTGACATTGAACTCTTGTCATATCTAAATAAATTTATGGATGGAAGATGGTTTGAGCCCATCGGAAGTTTTGACCGTAGGTATGTCATTTGTGGATCTTGCGGAATTACAATCCAGGAATGTAAACTGATTACTGCGAAAACATTGTACAAAGTACATTGAACTAAAAGATGGAAAAACTGGCAAATTAGGCCTTTTTTATCTAAAAAAACAGTGTTTCGCTTTCCGACTGTGGAAGTTTCACTGTGCCCTCGTTTCTGTTGGTGGCTTCTGTGGTTTCTGGCAGCGATGCCGTCTCCTAAAGTGGAGATCAAAGTCTCGAGTCCTGTCTCGCACACGATTTTAAATGTGGCATTACTATGGGAGCCGTATATGTAACGAACGTAATAGTTGCAGTCAAGTATAATGTTTGTTGGTAAGTGCTTTCAAGTACGAAGGGAAGAAAGCTACACTGTAGTGACAAATCTGGAAGGTTCTTGTAGAAGGAACACACGCTCAAACAGTACAGTGATGTGAAACGAATTCCCCAGAATCCTTTTCAGATAACATCCTGGAATTCGCATTAATGCAGTAGAGCGCAAAATTTAAGGAAGAAAGTAACTTTCGCATGATGTGTCACTGACACGTAATATAGCTCGATGAAACTTGGACCATACTTAGAAAGCACTGCTGCGGTATGGTACAGAAGGTAAGTGAAATAAATACATAATGAACCAACAAAAGTGACACTTTGAATAGTCAGTAATTCCACTGAAGTCAACGGGGTTTATGATGATCCCCTCGATATTGCGAAAGGCGGGACATAGTCCTTAATAGGGACGTGCTCGTACTAAACCTCCAGAAATGTCCCAGCTTAGTCGGTAAGTCCGTAGAGGATTATGAGGGGCGTACAATATAACTGGCTACGCTTTCCCACCCGAGTTTCACGATAATTAAGGCAGTACGTCCTTCAACTGACTTACTGAGCCGTCGCGTAGGAAGTCCTCCTACCTGTTACGCGGATTTGCTCTCGCAATTTATGTCCCCTTGCAGAGCAGTAGCAGCGACATCGGATTCTGAAAGTGCAAAACTACTGTGTATGTTTTACGTGATGAAGCGGGAAGAAGTTTCTTTGTGGACATAGTTTTTACACAGGATGCCATTATGGTGCGTTTATTTGAGAGACAACATAAAATGAACTTGTCCACACTGGTTATAAGCTAACTATTATCGGTACGAGAGCGTGGTCTACCACATGACTAGATCGAAAGTCCTCCTACCGACGACTGTCGCCTACGTCGCACAGTCTGGAACTTGAGCGTACGATCGGTATAGTTCGTATAACATCGTACATCTTCGGTTATGTCAAAGTTATTCACGTATCTATTGATATTAAAGTTTCCTGGCATTGTAAAATTACTGAAAGATAATATTTATGATCCGTAGACTCCTCCTAATGTCTAAGTGGCAAAAGGCAAGTTTTGTTAGCATATATTTATTAGTGACAGTTACTTGATTCGAGCCATAATACATGTACTTTCCCTACGTATCTCTTTGCTGACGTCACGAGCAGTTTCTGCGTCGACACGTCATCCCATTGGCTCTGAAAGCACCAGATGGCCAACTGCCTCTGCTAGCCAGGGTGGGAACTTACCTCTCGCCCCATACTCCGTAAGTTCCTCAGAACTGACACATTCACTTCACGTATGTGAAACAGCAAAACTGGAAATAAAGTAATATGCGCTCTTATCTGCAAATATGAGGTAGCTTACAAACGGCAATGCATGCTCTGCAACGTGCTACTAGGTTGGTAAGGAGCTCTTGTACTGTGGCCGAAGTCCCCTGCGCGGTTGAAAACTACTGGATAGTCGCTGGTGCATGTAGATGCGCTGCGGTACGTCTCCTCAACGCATCCCGCAATTGATCAATAGGATTTAAGTCAGGGGAAGAGGCAAGTGATTTCATTCGGTGAATATCGTCTCGTTCCAAGAACTTCGGTCGCGCAACGCCATCCATAAAATTAAGGTCAGACGCACATGGGCAAGGAGTATAGTGTCACAATAACATTGATCGATAAGTGTGCCATATGCAGACATTTGGAGATCAGTATACCACCGCTACATTATGTCTCCCCACATACACCTGGGCCACCAAAACGATAATTTTCGACAGTATTCCTGGGTGAATTACGTGGTCCCACCTCTCGCCATATGAAGGTACGCCTAGAGCTGTTACACAGGCTAAAAGTACTCTCACCAGACAAGAGCATGTGACGCTCAGTCCCCAAGCTCTCGGCACAGTCGGTGCCGGTGTCAACAGTACCCAATGTACTGGTCGTTGGGCAAAGTGACTACCCCCATGCAGTCACCTTATCATTATGGGGGATGAGATTGCGTGCAGTGCAGTATTTTTAGTGGTGGTTGAAAATGCACCTGCTGTTTGACGTAGGTCCCTTCTATGTTGCCCAGTGTAGCGGTCATCTGCTTGTTGTAGTTGACCTTGGTCGAACAACCCACCTCCTTCAGGCAGCATTGCCTGTGGTTCGGAACGCTACCCATGTACGTGAAACAGTGCTGTGAACAATACGAAACTCCTGGTCAACATTAGTCACACTTTGTCCTTTTTCCAGTTTCTCGATTATCTTCCCCGTGTGAAGCCATCAAAATGTTGTCTCTGCACTATGCTTTAATTAAGACAATCATCACAGTGTTCCATAACTGCTTGCTGATTCACACATCCCGTTCCTTAAAGTCCAGCCCCGTTTGGCTCTATAGTCACGCTCGCCTCACATCATCTGACGGTCCGCTGCCTGTGCACGATTGGAGACCCATGGGAACATGCTCCTCCCTTTCTTTCATCAAGCCACGTTGTTCACATGTTATACCATTTTATCTATCTCGTCCTCAAGTTTTGCAGAGCTGTATATTCATGAGCCGGCCGGAGTGGCCGAGCGGTTCTAGGCGCTACAGTCTGGAACCGCGCGACCGCTACAGTCGCAGGTTCGAATCCTGCCTCGGGCATGGATGTGTGTGATGTCCTTAGGTTAGTTAGGTTTAAGTAGTTCTAAGTTCTAGGGGGCTGATGACCTCAGAAGTTAAGTCCCATAGTGCTCAGAGCCATTTGAGCCATTTGAAGTCTGCGGTGAATGTCATAGGGTCAAACACTTCCCCCTGCAGAAAACGAATAACACTTCGCACCCCACAATCGGTGGGATTCGCAGTCGACACAGCCATTGTCACAGCTATTTCTGCACTTACCACGTGACGAGACACGACTCAAATCACAGGCGGTAACTGTCCGAACAGCAGAAAGCAATGAGCGACTGCCACAAGACAGGTGCGTAGATTGTATGCGCAATAGCGATCGCATTCTGTTACGAGAATACACCGAAACAGCGTAATATCAACATTTTCCGTAATTTTTCTGTTCGTTAGAATATCAATCTGCTAACTCGTACGACGGAAATAATGAAGTTCAACAGATTTTTCCAGTGTGATTTACCGAAAGCGTATCGATAAATTTTTTGCCTCTAGTGCAGAAGGCAATTTTCATTCCATATGTTCCAATTACAGCTGACCTCTTTCGCAAAATGTATTATTTCAAATCTACCCATTTCGTGTCAGTAATTCGCTTACCTTACTCATCCGATTATACTGCATCTGTTTCATCAACGAATTGTGATTAACATCCTTCTCGATTGGAGAAAGATATATTTCAGAAGATCGGACGTAAAAAAGTGTATACGTTGTATTTTCTTTATCTGGAAAATGAAAATCGTTATGCAGTGCCAAATACTGCTGGTTTCCAAGTTAAGTAGTTCAAATTTGCATTGACAGTTATAACTGGTATCGATGCGTTTTACGCCACAGGCTACCGATAATTGTATGAGTAAATACTGGAATAATTTTCACATTTAACTGGTAGAGAATCTATGTTATCTCCTATCTTTCCCTAACATTTCCAGGCGAATAACAAAATAATAGCCGATCAGAGTGGCCGAGCGGTTCTAGGCACTACAGTCTGGAACCGCGCGACCGCTACGGTCGCAGGTTCGAATCCTGCCTCGGGCATGGATGCGTGTGATGTCCTTAGGTTAGTTAGGTTTAAGTAGTTCTAAGTTCTAGGGGACTGATGATTCAGAAGTTAAGTCCCATAGTGCTCAGAGCCATTTAACAAAATAATAGAAATCGAGTTCAAAATTTATCCCTTTCGCATACTCAACAAAATGGAGTTCCAAATATGCAGTGTGGACCAGAACTCCATTCACAAAATTTCGGAGGTTGTTCAGAGATATTTTCTGAGTATTTTAGTGTAAGGGAACTGTCGTCTCCGGTATATTGCTATAGAATAAAAAATGTAATTATGATTTATCCGGATTTGTACCGAGAATTATCGGTGTTTCTGTGAAAATACTTTCACAACAGTGAAAAATACTGTAATACGCCATCACTAAAACTTCGTAACGTGAAAGGATTTGATTATTCGTGGAGAGCCATGTACAGATGCAAAACTAGTGTTATGTGGTTGGCGTCACTGCGGGAGCACAGCAACGTCAGACGTTATCTCATTGCGTTCAGTGAACACACAGATGAGAGCATAACGGCCGGTATTTCATCATGCTGTGTATCACTGTTAACGGACAACTAATACCGCCGGAAAACCTAACCAGAGAATGGATCGAGCAGTACTGAACGTAAGCTTGAGGACCATGAGTAAATTACATTAAATGTATTCACAATTGGGAATATGGACAACTATCATCAGTAGAATGGAATGACGACAAAGACAATTTGTGCCAGACCGGGACTTGAACACCGATTTCCCGATTATCGCGAGCGGTCGCCTTACCATTTGTCTATCTGAGCACGACTCACGACCAGACCCAAATTTCCATATGACGTCAACCATGTGTCTACGACCTGTACTCGTACATCCATTATGTATATTCCCGTACAGGGGAGACATTTTACTTGAAAGTGTATGCGTGTCCAAAGCAAATTTGCATCGTAATTCGGAATAACAGAGACACTGCAATATCGTACTTATGCGTCGACCCCGGGCAGTGACTTTCAAGTAAAATGTCTCCCCTGTACTGGGATATACATGATGGATGCACGAGTGGAGGATGTGGACAGATGGAAGTTCGGGTCTGGTCGTGAGTCCCGCTCGGATAGCCAAATGGAAGGGCAGCCGCTCGCAATAAGAGGGAAATCCGGGTTCAGCACAAACTTTCACTGTCGTCATTCCATTATACAGCTGATCGTTGTCCATACTCCCAGCCGCGAACACATTTAATGTATTTCATAACAGCTGTAATCGCCGCAGTGCCTATGCTAATTTGCATCGTAATTCGGAATAACACAGGCACTGCAATATCGCATGAGTAAATTAGGCCTTAGTCTTGTCGACAGCAAGTACCGTGAGTGAATGGAACAAGTTTGTTTCTAAACAAGACAATAAACCCACAGCGCAGACATTTGCACTGTCGTGCAGATAATTTTAATTCACTGCCTCTACAAGGGGTAAGGAATCAGAAGAAATATAATTGCACAGTAATGAGACACAGGGGACTACGGACCAGTTATACTAAAATATTCGGAAAATATTCCTGAACAGACTCCGGAATTTTCTCGGTGCAGTTTGGTTCACCCTGTATTTGGCTCTACCACGAACCCTACATGAGGCTGAAACCTAACGTACCCTTCTTCCATCAGTCTATTAGAAAGTTCACTACTAAATTAACTTTCACGTGTTATAGCTGCAAAACCCGAAATCAAGTTTCGTCCCTCCGTATAAATTCAGTTACTTCAGTCTTCCATCCAATAGATTTCTTCATATTTTGAGTATATATAGCCTCTCCTCTGTACTAAATGTATGTAACGCTCTGACTTTGCAACTCTGTAGCTAATGTTAAACGTACTGAATTCTATAGATAAGAGTAAAATTTTAAAAATACAATGTGTCAAGAAAATCTGTAGCAGCTGACACGGAGGCTGAATATATTTTTACCACACTGGCGCTGTACAAAACATCCATATGCGTATGAGTGAAGCTATCGGCCGCTAAAATATCATGTTTAATAGTAGTAAGGCGGTTAATGCTGTTAGGACAACGGGCCATTGGATCCAGTGATTTCAAGGTCTAATGTGCCAAATGGATTTCGAAAGAATACCAAGGTCATGGTGGAGACATGTCAAGCTTAAGTGTGAGCACCTGCTGGAATACTCGTCTTTGATGAAGTTTATCGATTGTAGAAATTAGTGTTACAGGACAGTATTTTTTTTTCAAATCTGTCCTTAAACTAATTAATAATTCGCTGTTCAATTTAGACTGTCAAATCAGTTCAAATTACTACCGACACATGAACCGCACTTCCAGACCTCCGACGCTCCTACCGTGTGGCCGCAGGGCGGCGGGCAGTTTCCGCCAACATGCAGTGTCTGGAGCTCTTGCGCTGACTGGCCCGACCGCATCTTATGTGTTACCAAGTACAATAATTTCATACACCTGGAGACAGGAATTTATAATCCCGAAAATGGGCGTGATTTGAATAAACATTAGTAAAACTGAATCGAATCTCTCTACATTATCATGCCTCAGTTTTGGATGTCCTACGTACCAAATCTTGCGACATATGAAGGTACGAATGCTACTGAGGTAAACACCCATGATTGTGAGTCTAATAAGCATTTCTTCGTTTCATTCCTATACGTTAAAGGGTATGTGTAATGGTCTGCGTAAGGTAGGTGCGTTGGCTGACTGTGGTAGTGTGAGCGCCAGAGGGGTACAACTTCAAGCGAATCATAAAACTGTTTCTTACTGAAAGGCAGAGTCGTGGCCAAAGACAGACACTGTCAGAGACGGTGTCCCACGTTTCAGCACGAGCTCCGCAGGGAGAAAGAGGCGACATTCGGCAGAATGTTAACTTCCATTGTGATAAGCAGCATAAAGAACGCTTTCTAAAAAGATAAAGATCTGCAAGGGGAAGGTAAAACACGAGGTGCTCAGAGTGAGAAGAATCTTTTGGACCCAAAGCAGGTTAGCAGTAACTGATGGTTAAAGATTTAAGGGAGCCCTTGTTAGGTTCACGAAAACTATTTTTTAGAGGCAATGAAGGCTCACGAGTGTGTAGGTGCAACCACTATCACTGGCTGAAATATGAAACCAGATTTATAGTGGGAAAAGACATCTAATTTCTCTCTCACTCCAAGAGAGAAACGTGCGTTACTCGTTAATTACGCTTGAGCTCTTAGGACTGCTTGATGACCTAATTAATAACCCAATATTGAAATCAGGCTACCAGTTCAATTCAATTTAGTAGTGATGCATCAAATTACGGCAGTAACCGAATTAAACACTAAAGATTTCGACTCTAATAAGTATTTTTTCATTTCCTGTATATGCACCGAAGGTAAGCTAGGTCCGCAGCTGACTGTGGGAACATGAGCACTGGAGGAATACAACTGCAAGCAAGTCACAAAACTGTTTTTAGCAAAAAGGCAGAATCCCAGCAACGCACAAACTGGATAGATGGGTGCTCTCAGAGACTGTGTCCCACCTTCCAGTAAGAGGTTCGCAGAGGGTAAGAGACAGCATTCAGCAGGTTGTAAACCTCCATTGTGAGAAGAAGCATAAAGAATGCTTTCTAAAGTGATGTAGATGTGCAAGGGGATGGGAAAACACGAGGTATTCAGAGCGAGAAAAGTAATAAGGACTCAAAGGATGCGAGCAGTAATTGATGTTTAAATTTTCTGAGGGAGGTTTTGATTGGTTCACTAAAACTATTTTTGTAGAGGGGATGAAGAGCTTCAAATGAGTACATGCAGCACCTATCGTTGGTTAAAACGTGAATCCGACGTTATAGTGGAAGAGAATTTTTTGCTTTCTGCCCCACTCTAAAAGAGAAATGTGTATTACTCGTTAATCACAGCTGATTACATAGGTGAAGAGAGACTGTCACAATTTTTATAAATTCTTCAGTGCTCTAAACTCAGAGATTCTGAAGCAGTTGCTAATAGGAATCTGGTGCTGGCTGAACAAGCAAGATATTTAGAAGAGCAGATAGACCCTTTGCCTTGGACTGTAAGAGGGAGAGGTGTCTTCGCCTTATATCTGCAGAGAGAAAGTACTTTGTCAGAGAGTTGGTCATAGATGCTGAAACTGAGCATATCACTTATCACTACAACCATCTTGTGCGCATGACTTTTGGAACGATGGTAAGCATGATGCAGTTGCGTACAACGCGACCAGAGAACCACCAAGTCATTCGTTTCGAATTAGAGTTTTGCTTCTCTAAACTATTTGTGCGTGGGCAAGGAAACCGGTGCTTGTCTGTACTTTTCCTAGGTCTTTCCTTTAATCTGTTAACTAATTCGGCAGTCATTGGCAGTTTATGTGGACACAACTAACTGTATCATTTCATTTCCAATATTACCCACCAGTAACAGAGTATTATTATGTAACTTTTATAATTTATTTCAACATTTCTGCACTTAATAATTATTTGTACTACCAATTAAACGACTGGAATGAGGTCCATGCAACTTAGTAATAAACAGTATTCCTTATTCCATGTTCCGTATTTCATGAAAAACGTTCCCATTATACCTTTGTGAGCTATGGTAACCATATTTCACGTTTAATTGTCCATCTTCGTATAAATGTAGGTGTTCGTTATATTCCGTTGCACAACTTTGTCGTAACATTTCACATGGTGTTGTGGGGAGCCATCGGTTACGATCTTGTTAGCATCTCAGAGTATGCTAATCGCTCAAATACTATTTACAACCATATAGTGTCTGTCCCAAAAGTTAAAAGGCTTACTTTATTCTTGGCATGTAAGTGACATGAGTGCAATAATTACACTGACGTTTGAGTTAACAACTATTAACTACAGATGTGCAGTCAGTTATGTGCAACCAGTGTTAAGTAGTCGATGTGCGGCTGTAGTGCGTCAACACTGTTGAGTGACAAATCGCGATGGAGCAACATCTCTAGATTAAGTGTTCGTGACTTTCTCCACAATGATTTGAAGAAGAGTTAAGCGTGTGCAAAGTCTGTCGCAGACACCTGGACACTGAAGCAAAAACAATGGCGTGGACAGCTGCCACGACTTGATTGAAATGAAGGCCTCCGGCAGTTCTTTTCTGGAAGAAATAATCACAAGTAATGAGAGTTGGGGCTATCAATACGAACCTACACAGTGCAGAAATACACACGAATGGTCCATATTTTGACGACGTAATCGACAATAAAACCAATGTGAATTGAACTACATCTCAAAGAAGGACGTTATTAACAGTTTTGTAATACTGTATAAACGTTATGTGCGTTGTACCCAATTCTTGGGAGATTATGTGGATCATCTTAAGCACTAAAACTACCATCTTAACTTTTCTTTTTTTTATGTAATCTCGAAACTTTTTGGACTGACGTGGTAGGTTTTATTCCTACAATTTCATTCAGTGATAGTGTACTGGTACGATGACCTGCTGCTGATCAATTTTTGATGTTACAAAGTCCCATGTATGGAAAATTAAAATGACTCTTAGATTTTATGGTACTAATCTAATGGTTTCACTGAACCGCCAATATCCTTGCATAATAAGTACAGCCCTCTCTAATTAAATCTTCATTTCTTTGTTGTTCTTCATTGCCATAGGAGCATCGTCTGTAAGATTCTCGAAATGCATCTGCATTTTGCTGGAAAGCATGTCACATTTACCAAACCTATTCGCGGTTACTTAGTGCTGTAACACTGCCGCTTTCTTTTAAATAGCAATCCTGCCACGGATGTCGCAAATGGGCTTCAGGCGCCACGCTAGGCACAGAATGGACCCAAACACCATCGCACAGACACAGGAATAATACCGACCAGTTTCCATCTTGCCGGTCAAGTCCCATCGTTTGCAGTATCACCGACACGGCGGAAAGGCGGGCCGACCACAGCAATGGTAGTCTAGTTACCACTCCTACTGGCCACTGCCTTGTTTCTGAACGTGGTTAGAAGCAGTATATTGCCATAAAAAATTACCATCTGAGCAGTATAAATACACGTCATTTACAGCCAAAGTATTCGCAGTCTGGCAGTACCAACACTATGTGATCAAAAGTACCGGACAACTGGCTGAAAATGACTTACAAATTCGTGGCGCCCTCCATCGGTAATGCTGGAATTCAGTAATGTATTGGTCCACCAGTAGCCTTGATAACAGCTTCCACTCTCGCAGGCATGCGTTCAGTCAGGTGCTGGAACGTTTCTTGGGGAATGGTAGCCCATTCTTCACGAAGTGCTGCACTGAGGAGACTTATCGATGTCAGTCGGTGAGGCCTGGCCGAAGTCGGCGTTCCAAAATATCCCATAGGTGTGCTGTAGGATTCAAGTCAGGACTCTACGCAGGCCAGTCCATTACAGGGATGTTATTGTCGTGTGACCACTCCGCCACAGGTCCTGCATTATGAACAGGTGCTCGATCGTGTTGAAAGATGCAGTCGCCATCCCCCAATTGCTCTTCAACACTGGGAAGCAAGAAGATGCTTAAAACATCAATGTAGGCCTGTGTTGTGGTAGTGCCACGCAAAACAAGGAGTGCCAACCCCACCATGAAAAACACGACCACACCGTAACACCACCGCCCCCGCGTTTTACTGATAGCACTACACACACTGGCAGATGACGTTCACCGGGTATTCGCCATACCAACACCCTGCTATCGGATGGCCACATTGTGTGCCGTGACTCGTCACTACACACAACGTTTTTCCACTGTTCAATCGTCCAATGTCTACGCTCCTTACTCCAAGCGAGGCGTCGTTTGGATTTTACCGGCGTGATGTGTGGCTTATGAGAAGCTACTCGACCATGAAATCCAAGTTTTCTCACCTCCAACCTAACTGTCATAGTACTCGCAGTGGATCCTAATGCATTTTGGAATTCCTGTGTGATGGTCTGCCTATTACACATTACTACCCTGTTCAACTGTCGGCAGACACTGTCAGTCAACAGACGAGGACGGCCGGTACGCCTTTGTGCTGTACGTGTCCCTTCACGTTTCTACTTCACTATCACATCGGGAACGGTGGACCTAGGAATGTTTAGGAGTGTGGAAGTCTCGCGTACAGGCCGCTGGGGGTATCCGTGCCGTCTAAGGCGCCTTGCCACGGTTCGCGCGGCTGCCCCGTCGGAGGTTAGAGCCTTCCCTCGGGCAACGGTGTCTGTGTTGTCCTTAGCGTAAGTTAGTTTAAGTTAGATTAAGTAGTGAGTAAGCCTACGAACCGATGACCTCAGCAGTTTGGTCCCATAGGAACCTCCCACAAAATTTTAAAAATAAATAGATAAACAAATAAATTTCTCGCGTACAGACGCATGACACAAGTGACACACAATCACCTGACTAAATTCGAAGTCCGTGAGTTCCGTGAAGCACCCCATTGTGCTCTTTCACGATTTCTAATAACTATTGCGGTCGCTGATATGGAGTATCTGGCAGAAGGTGGCAGCACAATGCACCTAACATGAAAAACGTATGTTTTTGCGGGTGTCCGGATACCTTTGATCACATTGTGTACTAAGATTGGAGGTCCACGCCAGGTGACAGGGTTGCATGGTTTTGCAAGCTGTCACCACATGACTTGGGCTCCACCACCGGTGGGGCAACTACTGCGGCTAAGTCCAGCCTCGGGGAATTGGTACTTTCCAGCTGGTAGGCCGCATCGGGCTAGCTTCAGCCACACCTGGACTGCTGTCTCGGAAGGGGCAGTTTGTGTCCAGAGAGATGTAGCTTCCAAACAGCCTGTGCTTTAATGGGCAAACTGTCACTGCACACGAGTGCTCGCAGGAGCCAGTTGTTCCGCTACGAGAACCACAGTAGGCTTCCACGTCTGCAGACGCGTCCTGCCCTGAACTGCAGAGCGACGCCATGCCCCTGCTGGCGTCCTGTGTCAGCAGTCCTGCTCCGCCCAATGGCAGGTCGCTGCCTCAGTGACCTCTGGCTTCGCTGCCGTCAGCAAAAGCCCAGGTGGGCGTAACCGCTACCTGTCGACGCTACCATTGATGGAACTCGAATCTGAATGAAATGTTTGCCTATTGATACTGTTCGTATATGCTGTCGGCACCCATCTCCCTGAAAACGACTCACCCCCGCAATCCAAATCTACCGAGGTAGCGGGCCACCACCAAGGCTCTTCATAATCTTTCATAGAAAGAGGATCACTTCACGGATAAACTGACAGAGAATGTGCTTCAAATTTGCATCCTGAGACACAAACACTATGCAGCAGCAATAAATAATTTAGAAAATAATCATTAAAAGAAAGCAGGATATATTTCACTCATGGGTACAGTTGTTGCAAATAAACATTGCAACTTTAAGACTAATGTACCAGCATCTTTTTCAAGTGGCACCACACAATAAACTTCTTGATTAAAAGGGTTATATTTACTCTCACGCGCTAATATGTATTGAGAACTCTTTTTTGTTATACAGCTACTCTCGGTTTAAAAAGTGACTTCTAACGTTTACCCAGAGCAATATGCCACAGACATTAAAACTGACAGCGGACCAACACGACAAGCGATTTTTGTGGTGGGTTGAATTTCATTGTGCAGAATGGGTAAGTTACAAAGGGCGCTCAGTAAGTTATGAAACACACTTTCTTCTGAAGGCAGTATTGTTTTATTCAGAAGTCCAATACACCATATTATTTCCCACTCTTTTGGCTACAAAATCCTATATTTCAACTTCTCACTTTTCAACGGGACAGGCTTTCGCCAACTTACTGGGACGGCCTGTATGACTGCATGGTAACACTCTACTGGTCAACGTTGGAGCCAACTTCTTGCCGCATCAATAACCTCTCCATCATCCACGTACTGCTTCCCGCAAATAGATGGAGGTCGGAAGGTGAGGGATCCGAGTTGTATGGTGAATGAGGACGAAGAGTCCAGTGAAGTTCTGTAAGGTCCTTTAAGATGCGCCGACTTATGTGAGGTCTTGAGTTTTAATGGAGAAGTAGAAGTTGGTTTCCGCTTTTGTGGCGAGGAACACGATTCAGTTTCCTGGGGGTACCGTAATACACTTCAGAATTTATCGTTGCTCCATGAGGAAGGGCACCAAATAGAATAACCCCTTCAGAGTCACAGAAGACCGTCTTCATGACTATATCGGCTCAAGGTCCGGTTTTGAACATTTTCTTCAGAATTGAAATCCTGTGGCGACACTCCATGGATTGCCATTTTATTGCCTGTTCGAACCAGTGAACCCGTCTTTCATCGACTGTGACGATGTACGACGAAAAAATGTCATGATCAGCCCCGTAACGCGCACGAAATTCCTCACAGATCGTCCTCCGCTGCTCTTTATGCTCTTCTCTTAGGTGGCAGGAATCCAGAGAGCAGACATCTTTGAGTACCCCGTCTGGTGGACGAGTGTGTCAGCACTACTTGCAGAGAGCCCAGTTGAACAGCGAGGTGTCTGATTGTGATCCGTCGATCACCTCGAATGAATGTGTCCGCACGTTCCAACATTGCAAAAGTCACAGTTGTCTGCGGTAGGCCCAATACACAGGAGATTGGATAGGTTTGCGCGACACCTTGTTGCGATGATGACAGACGCGCTGCCCAACGACTGCCCCGTGGTTTTGTATAGTACCAGATCTCCGTAGACTTTCTGCAAGTGCCTATGAATACCTGCGATGCTCTGGTTTTCCGTGAAAGAAATAAATAAATAAAAAATTCTGTGACAGCTCTCTGCCTGGAACGCACCTTTCTTACAGACCCATTTTGAAGGCTACGTATGGCTCCGCCGCCTATTGGAAATTCATGAAATTATAGGATCTGAAGCTGGAATATTCCACGATGTCCCACAGCAAATTCAGTATATTTTCGACCGACATTGGCCCAGGAAAGATGTGTTTCATTACTTAGTCAACGCCCCTCATACAACTGGGTCGTAAAATATTTACACTATGACTGACGCAGTGTTGACCCTTGTGAATGAACATAATGTTCCTAACATTGTTAAGCCAAAACATTGTCAAGTTTTACGGTGCTCAACGAAGTTAATCACGCGAAACACGCACGAACTTGAGCCATAGCCCTGCAGAATGGAAAGAACGTTACTTCACGTTTCAGTGTATCACAATAACACTCACCACAATGGCTCCTTAGGTACGGATACAAACTGGCAAGCCGCGCGGAGTAGCTGCGCGGTTAGAGGCACCATGTCACGGATTTCGCGGCCCGTCCCATCGAGTCCTCCCTCGGGCCTGAGTGTGTTGTTCTTAGCCTAAGTTAATTAAGTAGGGTGTAAGTCTAGGGACCGATGACCTAAGCAGTTTGGTCCCTTAAGAATTCACACACATTTGAACATTTTTGAACAAACTGGTAACTACACTGAAGCGCCAAAGAAATTGACATAGGCATGCGTAATCAAATATAGAATATATAAACAGGCAGAATATGGCTCTGCGGTCAGCAACGCCTATATAAGACAACACGTTTCTGACGCAGTTGTTAGATCGGTTACTGCTGCTACAATGGCAGGTTATCAGGATTTAACTGAGTTTGAACGTGGTATTAAAGTCAGCGCACGGGCGATCGGACACAGCATCTCCGAGGTACCGATGAAGCGGGGATTTTCCGGTACGACCATTTCACGATTGTACCGTGAATACCAAATGGTTCAAATGGCTCTGAGCACTATGAGACTTAACATCTGAGGTCATCAGTCCCCTAGAACTTAGAACTACTTAAGCCTAACTAACCTAAGGACATCACACACATCCATGCCCGAGGCAGGATTCGAACCTGCGACCGTAGCGGCCGCGCGGTTCCAGACTGTTGCGCCTATAACCGCTCGGCCACTCCGGCCGGCTGGAATGCTCAACACCTTGGTACATACAGCACACTCGATCTGTGATGAGCAGAACTTGCCAACGGAACTCAAACACCTGGAGACCGCGTTCCACAAGAATGGGTATGGCAACTGCCAAATCCAAAGGACCTTCTGACAACAGAAGTGCAGCGAGAACCGAGATGAAGAGCAACCCGAGGAAGAGAAGTAGACTCTGGCCTTTCTGCCGTTTGCTGGCAAAAATAGGGAGACTGTTAAGGCAACACAAGATTGACACAGTCTTCCGACAACCAGCAAAGATTCGTGACCTACTAGGAACGGCAAAAGATGACGTAAGGCTTAAGAAAGCGGGCGTATACAAAATCCCGTGCTGCTGTGGCAAATCCTACATCGGCGAAACAGTTCGCACGGTCGACGACCGATGCAAGGAACACGAACGTCACACCCGCTTACGCCAACCCAGCCATTCGGCCCTAGCAGAACACTGCATTGAAACCGGACACACAGCGAATTTCGAAAAGACAAAAATCCTGTCGGCCACAAGTGCCTTCTGGGAGGCCATAGAAATTCGAGTAACAGATAACCTCATCAACAGGGACACCGGGTTTCAACTTAGCAAGGCCTGGAAACCATTATTAAACACCATCAAGGAGCTAATCGCCTACCACCGGGCGTGGCTGCAGCTACCCCCAGCCCTCCCACCACGCGGCGCCCCGCCGGCCGGCCGCGCCGAGTACGACTCGGGACCCCGCGGACATAAATACCACGGACACTGCGCAGGCAGATCATTCCATCAGCACCACCTGATGATGGCGGAACGGTTATTCGCCGAAATATCGTGGAACTTCGACGATCGGATCCGGCTGGACACCCGAGTGCCTTGGATACATCATATTTCTTACCCAAATTTACTTATGGCAGCTCATTTCCAACATTTCATCTCATAGATGCATCAACATTTCCAAAACAAAATCTAATTACACAGAAAGAAGAGCATGTGCCCTTTATATTCCTATGGGACTTAACTGCTAAGGTCATCAGTCCCTAAGCTTACACGCTACTTAACCTAAATTATCCTAAGGACAAACACACACACCCATGGCCGAGGGAGGACTCGAACCTCCGCCGGGACCAGCCGCACAGCTGTAATTATTCCAATAACGTTTCATTAACAACTTTAATATGCTGAAAATATACAAAAATCTATGTTTCCTCTTGGTTCACATACTAGCGATATTGATGACATGATCATACTTGAAATCTAGCTCCTCCAGTGTCTAGTATTTCACAACTCTATCACTCATAATACTCCAGAATGGAAAAACAAACTCAAATTATTGTTATTCTGTAATTTTGTAAGACTAGATACTTTTTTCTAATACTAGGGATGTACAATGATTAAAATACTGGGTTTGTATGTGGATTTAATTTACCCTCATCGTGTCATTCGGAATTCGACTTTCATTGTTTTTCATACATCATTTCAAGTGCTAGTTGTATGCAATTATTACTCTCATCGGTATTCATCTGTGACATAATTATTCTCCAGTGTCATGTGGAATATTAAACCTTAATTCTCTTTCGCCTACTATCAGGAATTAAATGTTCACTATAGATTTGAAAAATAATTGGAAATTGTTGCTCATGTCGGCACCAATGACTCCTGCTGTCTGGGTTCAGAGGTCATCCTCAGTTCATACAGGCGGTTGGCGGAGTCGGTGAAGACGGAAAGCATCTCTCGCGTGGTGGAATCTGAGCTAACTATTTGTAGTGTCGTTCCCAGAACCGATCGCGGTCCTCCGGTTCGGAGTCGAGTGGAAGGCTTAAACCAGAGGTTCAGACGATTCTACGGAGATCTGGGGTGCAAATTTCTCGACCTCCGCTATCGGGTGGAGAAATGTGGTGTCCCCCTGAATAGGTCAGGCGTGCACTACACGCAGGAAGCGGCTACAAGGGTAGCGGAGTACGTGTGGAGTGCACATGTGGGTTTTTTAGGTTGGAGAATTCCCTCTCTAGGCCCGACAAGAAGCCTCCCGAGACGTGACAAAGTAGTAGTAGGCAAAATGCAACAGGGAATAACAATATTAATGTGGTAATAGTAAACTATAGGAGCGTCTATAGAAAAGTCCCAGAACTGCTCTCATTAGTAAACAGTCACAAGGCCCACATAGTGCTAGGGACGGAAAGTTGGCTGAAACCAGATGTAAACAGCAACGAAATTTTTAACTCAGATTGGAATGTATACCACAGAGACAGGCTGGACAGTGAAGGGGGAGGCGTGTTTGTAGCGATAAAATGTGCAACAGCATCGAAGGAAATTGACGGAGATCCGCAATATGAAATAATTTGGGTGACGGTCACGGTTAAAGCAGGCTCAAACATGGTAACTGGATGTCTCTATAGGCCCTCTGGCTCAGCAGCTGTTGTGGCAGAGAACCTGATGAAGATTTGGAAAATATTTCGAGTAGATTTCCCCACCATGTTATAGTTCTGGGTGGAGATTTTAATTTACCAGATGTAGACTGGAAGACTCAGAGGTTTATAACGGGTGGCATGAACAAAGTATCCAGTGAAATTTTTTTAAGTGCGTTATCTGAAAACCACCTTGAGCAGTTAAACGGAGAACCGACTCGTGGCGATAACATATTAGACCTCCTGGTGACAAACGGACCTGAACTATTTGAAACAGTTAACGCAGAACAGGGAATCAGCGATCATAAAGCGGTTACTGCATCGATGATTTCAGCCGTAAATAGAAATATTAAAAGAGGTAGGAAATTTTTTCATTTTAGCAAAAGTGACAAAAAGCAGATTTCAGAGTACTTGACGCCTCAACACAAAAGTTTTGTCTCGAGTGCATATAGTGTTGAGGATCAGTGGACAACGTTCAAAACCGTCGTACAATATGTATTAGATGAGTATGTGCCAAGCAAGATCGTAAGAGATGGAAAATAGCTACCGTGGTAAAACAACCGAGTTAGAAAACTGCTACGGAAGCAGAGAAAACTTCACAGCAAACATAAACATAGCCACAGCCTTGCAGACAAACAAAAATTACACGAAGCGAAATGTAGTGTGAGGAGGGCTATGCGAGAGGCGTTCAATGAATTCGAAAGTAAAGTTCTATGTACTGACTTGGCTGAAAATCCTAAAAATTTTGGTCTTATGTCAAAGCGGTAGGTGGATCAAAACAAAATATCCAGACACTCTGTGACCAAAATAGTACTGAAACAGAGGATGACAGACTAAAGGCCGAAATACTAAATGTCTTGTTACAAAGCTGTTTCACAGAGGAAGACTGCACTGTAGTTCCTTCTCTAGACTGTCGCACAGATGACAAAATGGTACATATCGAAATAGATGACCGAGGGATAGAAAAACAATTAAAATCGCTCAAAAGAGGAAAGGCCGCTGGACCTGATGGGGTACCAGTTCGATTTTACACAGAGTACGGGAAGGAACTTGCCCCCCTTCTTGCAGCGGTGTACCGTGGGTCTCTAGAAGAGCGTAGCGTTCCAAAAGATTGGAAAAGGGCACAGGTCATCCCAGTTTTCAAGAAGGGAAGTCGAACAGAACTATAGACCTATATCTCTAACGTCGATCAGTTGTAGAATTTTGGAACACGTATTATGTTCGAGTATAATGACTTTTCTGGAGCCTAGAAATCTACTCTGTAGGAATCAGCATGAGACGATCGTGTGAAACCCAGCTCGCGCTATTCGTCCACGAGGCTCGGAGGGCCAGAGACACTGGTTCCCAGGTAGATGCCGTGTTTCTTGACTTCCGCAAGGCGTTTGATACAGTTCCCCACAGTCATTTAATGAAGAAAGTAAGAGCATATGGACTATCAGACCAATTGTGTGATTGGATTGAAGAGTTCCTAGATGACAGAACGCAGCAGGTAACTCTCAATGGAGAGGTCTCCCGAAGTTAGAGTGATTTCAGGTGTGCCGCAGGGGAGTGCCGTAGGACCGTTGCTATTCACAATATATATAAATGACGTTGTGGACAACATTGGAAGTTCACTGAGGCTTTTTGCGAATGATGCTGTAGTGTATTGTGAAGTTGTAACAATGGAAAATTGTGCTGAAATGCCGGAGGATCTGCAGCGAATTGACGCATGGTGCAGGGAATGGCAATTGAATCTCAATGTAGACAAGTGTAATGTGCTGCGAATACACAGAAAGAAAGATCCTTTATCATTTAGCTACAATATAGCAGGTAGGCAACTGGAAGCAGTTAATTCCATAACTTATCTGGGAGTAGGCATTAGGAATGATTTTAAATGGAATGACCATATAAAATTAATCGTCGGTAAAGCAGATGCCAGACTGAGATTCATTGGAAGAATCCTAAGGAAATGCAATGCGAAAACAAAGGAAGTAGGTTACAGTACACTAGTTCGCCCACTGCTTGAATACTGCTCAACGGTGTCGGATCCATACCGGATAGGGTTGATAGAAGAGATAGAGAAGATCCAACGGAGAGCAGCGCGCTTCGTTACAGGATCATTTAGTAATCGCAAAAGTGGTATGGAGATGGTAGATAAACTCCAGTGGAAGACTCTGCAAGAGAGACGCTCAGTAGCTCGGTACGGGCTTTTGTTGAAGTTTCGAGAACATACCTTCACCGATGAGTCAAACAGTATATTGCTCCCTCCTACTTATATCTCGAGAAGAGACCATGAGGATAAAATCAGAGAGATTAGAGCCCACACAGAGGCATACCGACAGTCTTCCTTTCCACGAACAATACGAGACTGGAACAGAAGGGAGAACCGATAGAAGAACTCAAAGCACCCTCCGCCACACACCATCAGGTGGCTTGCGGAGTATGGATGTAGATGTAGAATTTGGTCATGTCTGTGTGTGTGTGTGTGTGTGTGTGTGTGTGTGTGTGTGTGTGTGTGTGTTGTCCATGGAGTAAGTTAGTTTAAGTTAGATTAAGTAGTGTGTAAGTCTAGGGACCGATGAACTCTGCAGTATGGTCCCATAAGATCTTACCACAAATTTACAAATTCTGTATTCGATGAATTCTGTTTGCTTCGCGTTTAGAGACCAGCAACAAGTATATTGATTCCTTCCGTGAGTTACAGCGCAGCGCAGTTTGGAGAGGTAGTTGTGGGAACAGCAAACACAGTAAACGGCAACTTCACTGCTTCGTATTCCACTTCAGGTTTCAGACAAGCACAACGCTATTTCAACAGGAGCTGAAATTGTGTGCAGATGACCGTTGGCAGCCGTGTATTTTGAGATAGCGTTGCAGTTATCTGAGCTCTGCGCTGGAGTTTGTTATTACGGTTGTTGCGCCCATAGTTCGTTCCAACGAACAGAGTAATTGTACGCCCGAAATTGTGAACGATCGCGCTCAATGTTATTACGCCGGCCGAATTGTGTAATGGGGTGTGCTGGCGACGCATGCCGCCTACGCGCTCCCGTGCTGTGGCGACTGAGGCTGCCTCCGCAGCGAGTACTTCGTCCACCTCACGCCGGGCAGCTACTCAAATTTAACGAGTCCTCTTTATTCCTTCTCGGCCGTTTGCTGCGACAATACAGCTTTATTGGTGGACCTCAGAACTGGGACACGTGCATCTACATTTACGTGTAGCGTATTCGACATAGGTCGCGGTACAGTGCATGTACTGTTGTTACTGTCGCATGTCTTCGGTTTTATTCGCGAATAGAATAAGAGAGGAATGATTAACGATATGTTTCTGTGGGTGCTCTAATCACTCTTAACTTCCGCTTTTCTCATTCATTTGAAATATGGGTTGGACGATATAGAAATGCATTTGCAGTTTATCTGGAATACTGACTACTGAATTTTCTCATCAACGACTGGCACCTTATTGCAACCAGTTATTAAAGTTTAAATAGGCTTGAATCACCCAGTAAAAATTTTTATGGCCTAAACCTACCGAATTATATTCTTCGCGGCATGTCGTTGTTTATTCGGAAGCGTCCTAAGGTCGTCTTGATGAAGTTCCCAAATACCTTCTAAATTTTGATGAATATTCGCTTCCAGGCGATTCGCTATTGGCCTTTTACAATGCAACATCAACATGAAGAGAAATGTAGGACAGAACTGAAAAACAGAAAAACTGAAGTGGAAGCAGATTTAAAATTTCGTATAAGACCCTTGTTAAAATTACTACTGATGGAGTAATAGTGTCAGTCGAACAGTAAGTAAAACTATTAATGAATCATGGTACGTCCTATGGTAACCATAAGGCAAGAAATGGACTGGTGGATTTCAAAATACGAGTGTGGTCTGAAAACTGGAATTCTGAAGAGAAAATAGCAATTAACAGTCACTTCGATTAACGTCACCCGATGGTATGCCCTGGTACCCCAGCTGGGTTTTGCCGGCCGGTGTGGCCGTGCGGTTCTAGGCGCTACAGTCTGGCACCGCGTGATCGCTACGGTCGCAGGTTCGAATCCTGCCTCGGGCATGGATGCGTGTGACGTCCTTAGGTTAGTTAGGTTTAAGTAGTTCTAAGTTCTAGGGGACTGATGACCTCAGAAGTTAAGTCTCATAGTGCTCAGAGGCATTTGAACCATTTTTTGCAAAATGTAAACTTTCACGGCCGAAAAGTCACAACTGATAAAACGCGCCGGGGTATTATGCCGTGGTCGAATGGGTTTACATTTAAACCCAACGTTTCGTCTCAACCTGCGGAGGACACTTTCTAGGAGGATCGTAGCTTCTTTGAGTGTCCGATTCTCGCACTGGCTCGCTAGTAACTACAGCAAAATTCCGTCTACGCGTGCTTCTGCGCAGTGGCGTGGCGTCACGTGCATCGAATACCCGAGCGCAACTGGCTGTTGCTATCACACCATGGTGGAAGACTGGTACACATCTTCTCCAGCACCGGGATTCAAATGTCATTCACGCCCTGCCCCTTGCTACTCATATCCGTGGGGTGTTTTACAATCTCTATGGCCTCTCTATTTACCCTTTCATGATATCCGCTTGTGGTTGCCAGTACTTGAGACCTATCAAAATGAATGTAGTGGTCTCCTGCCTGCAAACTACGTCCAGCAAGAGCTGATCCGTCAATCTCCCCGCTTCTGCAATTGCCCCTGTGCTGTTGTAGTCGTGTTTTAGCAGTTCTTTTAGTAGTAACCACGCACCCCCCCCCCCCCCCCTCACCACCACCACCACCACCACCACCACACCTACACGGAATCCTATAAATTCCTGCTTTTTCCAGCGGTTTGCGAGCTTCCTTGGCCAATTTTAGGTCATCTTGTGTCTAGATCAGTAACGTCGTTAATGAAAGACAGGAAAACTTTCAATTTCACAGGCGCTTGTGCACCGCTACTACTTCTGCGCGCTGGTCTTAACCCTCTTTTTACCTCAGTGGACGAATAACCATTGTTGAGCAATGCACTGGTGAGGTGTTTCAATACCGTGTCAAGCAGCCCTTGTTCGCAGATGTTCCTTGCTCTATCTGCCAACGTTTTTACGATGCCTCGATTTTTTTGTGGGTGGTGCTTCGAGTCATGGTGTAGGTAACGGTCTGTGTGCGTGGGTTTTCGGTAAACTGTGTGGCCTAAGCTACCATCTTCTTTCTTGAAAACTATTACATCAATAAAATTTAATCTTCTGCCTGCATCCTCCTCCATGGTAAACAATCTTCGGATTAGTCCCATTGAGATGCTTGTGAAAACGACTAGTTCTTCTCTGCCACGCGTCCATAAAACAAACGTGTCATCCACGTAGCAGAACCAAAAGTCGGTTTCTTGTTGGCAATTCACAGTTCCTGCTCTTCGAATTTTTCCATAAAGAAATTCGGTATAACTGGACTTAAGGGGCTCCCTATAGTGACGCCATCCGTCTGTTCATAGAACTCTTCGTTCCATTTGAAATATGTGGTTGTGAGGCAATATTTAAACGATTCTGCAATATCAGGAGGCAAAATCCGATTCAGTTGTTGCAACACCTCACTGAGCGGAACCATAATAAATAGCGATACCACTTCAAAACTATCTAAAATGTCCTCCGGATGGACCCCTATGCACTTTAATTTACTGATAAAACGTGCCGAAATGTTGATACGCGTATCCGATTGGCCCACATATGGTTGTAACGATGTTGTCAAGAATTCGGCAGTCGAATAGTTGGGCAAACCAATAGCACTCACTAAAGGTTTTAGAGGACCACGTTCTTCGTGCTCATTTGGCAACCTATAAAGTCTTGGTGGAAGCACAGCTGAACTGAATAGACTTCTCTGAACGCTCTGCTCGCTAGAGGTCTTTTTTATCTACGGCGTCACAGATATAAGAACTTCGAGTGTGTGGTCTTTATTCAGTTTCATATACGTCTGCGGACCTAACATGTCGAGAATCTTGCTATGATAGTCGGTCACATTCAAAACAGTCATTGCATTTCCCTTGTCAGCGGGAGGAATGATCATACTATCGTCCTCATTCAAGCGTTTTATAGCATTCCTCTCACCCACAGTGAAATTAATTTTTGGAGGCTTTTCACGAACCATTACACTTACAGCTTCTATACGTATTTCTTTAGTTATCGTGTCCACACTACAAATGCTGATGCCTGTCCATATTCACAATTGCGATGACATTTCATGAACTCGAAGAACACCAGATACAAATTTAACTGGTTTGATTAGTTACGTAATTCTGTGCTCCGTAGGTCACTTGCACGATTTCTATCGTATTCCATGGAACTAGTCACCTTGCAGCCTATGGTTTATTTGGTTTACGGGTACATGCCATAAATATATTTACATCAGAAATTTAACAAAAAATTATCATACTAGTATTCGAGTCTACTCATTCACATCTTATAATTAACTTTTCCACTCATCTTCATGTATGATAACGATGGAGGCTAAAGTAATAAATTACACTTTGTGCCACGACGGGACTCGAACCCAGGTCACCCTATTTACGAAGCAAAAATGATGACCATTACACCACAACAGCACTAGAGTAAACTACCCAAATCCAGTGCCCTCTCCAACACAACCTTCAGTTCATATCTTCAGCTTGTTTTTCCCCTAAATTGTCACTATTGTCGGGGCTCTCCGGCATTGGATTAGCTCCCCAGCTTTCATTGATATCGTAGATAAAGATGAGTCTTAAATGTCTAGGGGAAAACTTAATTATAAGATCTATAATATCACCTGAGGTACGGGACTTCCCCACGGGTGGTATTCCAGTGCCGAAGAGTTCCGGCAATACTGACAAATTTAGGGGCAAAAGAAGCTGAAGATACGTATTGAAGTTTGTGTTGGGGGAGGGCACTGGACTTCGCTGGTCCGTGCAGCAATGACGACAATAGTGCTGATGGAAACGGCGGAGAGGCAGCACGGCTATACCAAAATAAGTATCCTCACAGACAGCTACCACATCACACAACATTTCAAGCCCTTTCTGGGCGTTTGTGTGTTCATGGGCCCTTCCTGACAGAGGAACGTGCAGGGAGACGGCGGAATGTATGTACACCACATCTGGAGGCGCGAGTTCTACAGGACAGTGACAAGAACCCCAGTACAACCCTCTAGGCAAGTGGCCCGCCAACATGGTGTAAGCCAGGGGCGGCCACGACGTGCCATATAAGGTGTGCGGACCGCGGCCTGTCAAGCGCAGTGGCACTTTTCGGTCGGAACAACTCTCGTAAGTTCGGTACAATGGTTGTGTAAGCGCTGTTTAACCTTCTTTATTTGTTCGTGATACGCAGGACGCTCTCAGATCCAGTGGCTGTTTGCACAAAAAAGTGAGCCTAGTGATATGTTGTCATAAGCCTTTAAAATAAATGAGAATGACACTATAGGGGATGACAATTCGTAATATATATTATGCAGTCACACAAGCGAAGGATACGGCAAATTTGCTATGAAACGGTGTTACAGCACCGTGTGGAAAAAATTTAAAACATGTAGTGGGTAATGAAAGAGCCAAAAATTACAACGATCGACAGACGGGAACCACTGTTCTCTACATAAAGGAGCACTTTGCGCTAAATTTTCAGGCATACAGCACGTGGAGAAATTGGTGGGGCGAATAGTAAAATTTCTGATGTCGCACGCATTATTCTGCTGTCCGTTGCAACAGTTTTCGATGGAAATGAATAAAGGGTATGAAGACTATATATTACCGAAAAGTACGTCGGTCAAATCAAGGGGCATGCCTGGAACGATTTTTCGATTTATAACTCGCTATTGTTGAATTTATGAAGGAAAAGAGGAGTGCGGGAACGAAAATTGGAACATCCGGAATGTATTGCAGACCTCGCATTTTAAGTGGACTTGACTGCACACTGCCCACAGTAGAAACCTGCAAGGAGACAAAGCGCCTTTGTTTGAATTGTTGGGATGTATCTAAAGAGAAAACGCGATGTAGAAGGGACATATTCTAAGAAACACTCTCCAGTTCCCTATGCTCACTGGCGTTAGACAAAACGCGAGGTTTGAAGAATTCATCGTGGCCTTGAAAGAACTGAACAGAAAACGCTCCCGAGGGGACACACTCTGAGAAACACAGTCTAGTTTCCTGTGCTCACTGGCGTTAGAGAAAACGAGAGGTCTGAAGAAGTCACTCTGGGCTTGAGAGAATTAAAAGTTCAGTTTCCTATACGTTTTAAGGACATGGCCAATTTCACATCTGCTTTCGAGACTCTTTGCCGTTTCAGGTGAAAGCGCCCCTGTACACGTGCAGATGTAACTGACTGATCTGCAATGTAATTTCCGTTTTGAAAACAAACCCCTTTAACCTTAACACTGTCCAGGACGTCTACATTGCTTTACTCAGGTAGAGTTTCCACCTGTCCATAACGACGTTGCAGAAATGCTAAAATATTTCGATCAATGCACGTGTGTGAAATACGTTTCTCCGATTACGAAACAAAATTAGTCACGATCACATGGAAACCTAAGTTTGAAATTCTGTGAAATTTTCTGCGTCTGTCCCTATGCCGACAGTTCATACTGGACAAGGTAGTTAAATAATAATGAAATAGTCTTCTTATTACATATGTTGTTGAGAAGTGTGGAATATAAAACAAGTCTTAACGCAGTGCGGCTGCATTGCCATTTAAATGCGACCCGTTCGCGCTTTCCCCCTCCTTCCGCTCAGATACCGTGGCGTGGCGATGGGGGAAACGTGCCAGCTAGTCTAAGAGCTATGCCACTCGTAGCTGGACACGGCCTGCTGGCCGAATTCGAAGCCACCTCTGGTGTAGGCCAAGTACGATTATGTGCATTCTGCATGATAACCACTGCTATCCATATCACGTGGACTAAGTGCAAGGGTTATCAGCAGCGTATTTCCCTCTGTGCGAAGAATTTTGTCGATGGTTTTTGCACCACACCATCACAATAATAGGGTTCTTGTCATCACTCCTCTTTACCGACAAAGTAGCCTTTACCGGAACAGATATCATCAACTTGCATAATCGCCATCTGTGGGCTACGCGTCTCATCAGCGTTGGTTCAGCATCCGTGTCTGGGCAGGGATTCTTGGCCGGGGCGAGTGGCCGCGCGGTTAGAGGCGCCATATCACGAATCGGGCGGCCACTTCCGCCGGATGTTCGAGTCCTCCCTCGGGCATGGGTGGGTGTGTTGTCTTTAGCGTAAGTTAGTTTAAGTAGTGTGTAACTCTGGGTACCGATGACCTGAGCAGTTGGATCCCATAGGAATTCACACAGATTTGAACATTTTTGAGGGATTCTGGGCAACCACGTACTTGCATCCTCCACATCCCATGGAGGCCACTTTGAACATCTGTTGTGACGTGCATGCGGTGCAGCTCTGTACCGTCTTCCGGAAAGATTTGATGTCGTTGTACGCCCACCGCCCATTTCCGGACACATGTTCTTAGGACCTCCATATCTTGCCAGGAATCCATTCCTGCAGTTTGTTGGTTTTATTAATGTTCACTCTGTATATAAATTGATTAATTTCGACTTCAAGGACCTATTTATTACTAAAATGCATCTAGATACTATTTTCCTTTTTTATTTTCCTTTCGATTACCACTAATCAATAAACGATTATTTTGATGAGTACAGATTTAACAGACTTTCCGTGACACTTCTGATTCGAGCGAACAGCGTTGACTGTAGCTGTTCCTCGGAATGGCTCAGAAACTCCAGATGTTTCCTTCAGACGGCAGATATGCAAAGTTTACTGCAATTCTCAAGCTATAATGAAGCTTCATGCTGTACTAAACATCTTTATAATGCGATGAGATTCTAATCAGCTCTGTTTACACATCCATCATTATTATGGATCAGTCCGCCATCGCAACCGGTATGTTTTCATTGATGGAAAGAGTCAGAAGTTCTTGAACTAATGACGCAATCGTTCCCCAGTTAAGTGTGGAACTCCTGCGAAAACTGGTTTGCCAATTTCTGCAGTCAGGGACGTGTACAGCACCCCTACGACTACAGTCCATCCGTAAGACGAGTATGGAGATTAAATAAGAAAAATTTCTACTGAACATTTTGATGTAAAATTCGTGGTCTTCTACAAGGGGGCTTTAAAAATTAAGATACTCATTATCACAACAGACTAAGTAGGTGTTATTGAATGCTGCACTACACTTCAAAGCGACGCCGAGCGAGGTAGCACAGTGGTCAGCACAATGGACTCGCATTTGGGAGGACGACGGTTCAAACCCGGGTCCGGCTATACAGATTTAGGGTTTCCGTGATTTCTTTAAATCGCTCCAGGCAAATGCCGAGATGGTTCCTTTGAAAGGGCACGGTCAATTTCCTTCCCCATCCTTCACACAGTCAAAGCTTGTGCTCCGTGTGCAAAGACCTCGACGTCGACGGCACGTTAAAACCAGACTTCCTTCCTTCTTTTTCAAAGCGGTACATATACATGACTATTCTTCAAAATAATCACTAAGACTTGCTCAACAACGCTCAGAACGTTTTACTAGTCGTTCAAATCCTCTCCTTCCTTACGGAGTCATTCGAGAACCGCCGTCTGAGCGTCATCATCGTTGGAAAATCTGCGATTGTTGCAGCCGCGCGGGATTAGCCGAGCGGTCTCGGGCAATGCAGTCATGGACTGTGCGACTGGTCCCGGCGAAGGTTCAAGTCCTCCCTCGGGGATGGGTGTGTGTATTTGTCCTTAGGATAATTTAGGTTAAGTAGTGTGTGAGCTTAGTGACTGATGACCTTAGCAAATGAGTCCCATAAGATTTCACACACATCTGAACGTTTTTTTTGTTCTTTTTTGGATTGTTGCAAACTAGTTCCTTGATTGCTGGACATTGTCGCTTGTATTCGATGTCGACGTCCTTCGCGATCAGAATCACCAACGTCTGCACTGCGTTCGTCAAATTGTTGGTACCATTTCACTAAGTTTGGGCGCGATACTGTATTCGGTTCACATACCGCCAATATTTCACAGTGAGTCAGTGAGCAATTTAGATGATTTGCTCACAAGAAACCGTACTGTCCTGTGTACGTGGAGTACGTTTCCAGTTGCTGCGCCATTTCATTCGCTCACTATGATGTACCTGTTAATCATACCGCAGCAGAACTGTATCCGCAGAGAACCCAGAACATTCTCTGTTGACAATGCGCCACTCGTGTTACGCAGTGGTGTTAGCGTGGGACGACATCTCTGACTTATCTTTGATAGGGAGCTGTAGGTAATTTAATGGACATCTCTCTAGTATCTGGATGTCACAAACGCATAAGCGCCTTTGTACTGTTTGAAACTGAAAGCGCCCAGTGTCATCGGAGATGCTCCATCGCCTGGAGGCTTGCTTTGGACCGTTTCTGGTTTGCAACATGGGCGGGAGATGATGCTCACTGTAAATAGCCGGATGAAGAGACATAGTAGTCGGCAATGGTGTGTCATGAGTGACATAGGCCGAGTGGTACGGTTGCAGTTACATTCTGAGGAACTGGAACATATTGATTTACTGATTAATTATTTTAGGTGAATAAAGAGATTGACGCATTTTGAGAAGATTATTTCATTATGGTTATTTTGACGAGTAATAGATGAAGATTTAATTTAAGATAATTGATTTCAGATTTTTTACTTTATTAAGGCAGCTAGTAGTTACACATTCTTGGTTCAGACATCCTGAGACTTGAGTTTACGGAAAGATAAACAGCCATGCATAACTTTAAGTTTGAATTTGGGAGTAGGAATAACTGTTGAATAAAGTCATTTTTACGAGTTACATTTTTGAAAAGATCTCATTTGATGCTAAAGACTACTCACGTTTGTCCACTCAAGGACTGTAGTTTTTTGTGTATCGATGTTTGTGAAGCAACTAAAGAGGTAATTTTTCAATATAACACTTTTCTAATCAGAAAAGTAATTACATTTGATGTTATAATTTACCCAAAATTATTATCCGCACTCAACGTTCATGCCGAAATATGATTTATCATTTTTACTTATTTAGATTTGTTGTGATCCAAGTATGTTTCGCTTTTTTATTTAAAGAAAAAAAGAGAGCATCTCAATAGTACGAATTCCTATGTTGTAAGTATACATAAGCTCATAGACAGTTTACACTGCCAGCAGGCAAAAGTCTTAATGGATAACATAAATCATACTGTATTTATTAAGATAACTTTCATCTTCTGAAGTTAAATTTTGGAGCATGGGCTAAAAAATATACATCGGCATTGTGAAACTCTTGGTGACATTTACCGTTTTTATTTTACTCATTTAACAGTCTTTTTCATGTGCTCGTATTATTCACATTTTGTGAATGTCATTAGATAAACGTAATTTCTATCATATAGTGCAGAAACCTCAGCTAGCAAGGTACTCTTTTGTATTTGACTACAGCTGCTCGAAATCAAAGCCATTAATATTTCGGTGAAAGCATCACTCTGCGGTATGTTGCGAAAACCTAATCAACCATCCTTGCTGGGTTTTGAAATTCGTCACAGGCATTTGTAACATTGGTAACTATTTCCATGATGGGCTCCACTATCATACCATAAAAGGGAATTTTAGAAATTCCTATAGGGAGTGGTAGAGAGAACTGGAGTCTGACTGGCCTAGGAATATGTCTCCTTTACCAGTCTAGCACAGAATCAATTGACGAAATGGTTGCGGTATGGTCTCGCATTCGGGAGAAGTAGGATACTAAACGCTATTCACCCTCCAAATTAAGGGTTCTGACAGTCTTCATACATAATTTCAGACAGGTAGCAGAATGATTCATTTGATGAGGTTACATTAGTTTGTTGTCACTGCTCCTAATCACTGGAATTTTGTAATGACCTCTACGTCGAAGAAATGTGAAATGCTAACCATCTTTCCCTTATCAATTAAAAGGGTAGCAAATGAGCACTGATATTATTCTGAACATACTTACGAAAGAGGCGCAGTGCACTGTCATGCTGAAATAACATTTTTTACAAATGGCCGCAAATTCAGACAAAATCCGCTGTACGACTTACTATTGTACGCCAAAAAATATGCTAAAAAATAAGTGAAAGGATTGCCTGTTAACGGTACACACTCCGATAGGCTGGTAGATACTTTTAGGCGCATAAATTATATAGCTAAGTTTCCATTCATTCATTTCTGTTCCTCCCAAAGCGTTCAGATGTGTAACTAATTGCTGTTAAATTTCCTCTGATATTACAGCGGTCAATTTGTGGGGAAAACTTTCTTTTAAAATCTGATGGCTCTGAGCACTATGGGACTTAACATCTGTGGTCATCGGTCCCCTAGAACTTAGAACTACTTAAACCTAACTAACCTAAGGACATCACACAACACCCAGTCATCACGAGGCAGAGAAAATCCCTAACCCCGCCGGGAATCGAACCCGGGAACCCGGGCGCGGGAAGCGAGAACCCTACCACACGACCACGAGCTGCGGACTAAAATCTGATACACTGCAAGCAGAAATTGTTTCAGTTCTCTCTGAAGCATAATTCGTAGATGCTACTGTGTTTTGGGCGGTTTGGTTTGTCGGATAATCGAGGAAGTAGATTGCCTGAGGGCTTTCGATGCGATTTAGACCGGAGAACTGCAAGCAAGCAACTTCAGCAAAACCAGCTAATTTTTTTGAAATCATAACGCAGTTTCATATCAGCGCACACTCCGCTGCAGAGTGAAAATCTCATTCTGGAGGCAGTTGTACTTTATTTGTGGAAAATAGGATTATCATGCTGATACGGAATGTCAGACCCTATACTGTCACCGTAAACTGGAAAGCGTGCTATTGTTTAACTACCATCTACTACAGCTATACACCCTAGTAATTTCCCTCCACGGCTATGCATACCCATGACTGCGTTGTTTACACCAGTTTACACGACGTCCTGCATTCGCTATTGTGATCAGTGTTTTGTGGGCAGCGACACGACTATGGCTGGTTATTTATTTAAGTCATAGTCACGTGACGGTATAGCAGCACTGTAACTCCCTATAGCTAAAGGACTGTTCTCCTCTCGCAGCTAGAGGATCTGATCAAAAGTATCCGGACACTTCTTTGTGGACATTAATATTGAGTGTGTCGACCCTTCGCCTTCACGAGGACTTGAAATCTGCTGGGGACACTTTCAATGATGTCTGCCGACAAATGACAGGCCGTTCTTCCTCAAGCCCAGAAACCAATGAAGTGATCTTGGACGCCAAGTTCTGGAACAACATCAATGTTCTAAGTCATCCCAAATGTGTTTCGTTGGGTACAAGTCGGGACTCTGGACAGGCCAGTCCCTTTCACGAATGTTATTGTAAACAAACCATTACTTTATAGATGTTGCTATATGACAAGGGGGATTGTCATTCTGATACAAACAGAAACAACTTCATATCCTTTCGCATTTAGCGTTTCCTTAATCTCGTTTCCAGTCATCCACTATCCAATGGCGTCGTTGTTTACACCAATTCAAGCATCTCTTTGTACTGTTGTTTATAAGGGTCTGCTCGATCAGTGATCCCACTCTTTCTATCTTCCTGCGGACAGTGATTGTGCTAGCTGGGATGCTGGTAGTGATTCATTTCGCTGATGTCATGCGATTTTTTTACAACCACCAACCACAATGCTCGACTGCGTGGTCTCGGTTTAGCTGTGGCTGTTACTTCACAGTCACATCACCAACAGTGGAACAGTCGAGATGAGCAACTTTATAAGTGACAAAGTACAAGTTTGTGTCTACAGTCGCCATTAATTTATTTTCCCTTCTGGCTACCGGTTTCAGTACACAACACCATCCTCAGGCCATCTTATGAGCAACAAAAATGTTATTACGTAGTTTGAATAGAAGTGCAAGAGCAATTTCCAAAAATATTATCCTTTATGATAGCAAATGCACGGCATATAGCGAACCTTAATTTGTATAGGTAGCTTCTTACTCATGGCACGCAGTCATCAAGTTTGCTTCCTAAATAGGTGTCAGATACTAAAAGAAAAGATCACTGCACGTTACCAAAGTGGCGTGTTTACCGCGGCTGCGCCGGTCGATGAGTTGCGACACGGCGTGGAGAAGGCGCGACGCAGCTCCGCTGAGAGCCCCAGCGTGCACATGGACTCTCTTTGGACAAACATGAAACTAGAGATACAGCCAAAGACCGTCGACTGACGGCTGCAAAGCAATTCGTAGACAAAATGTGTCTCTATTCCATTTAGGCTCTTGATTTCTTTTTGACAAAAATTAATTTGGTCCTTTTATTATGCAACGCTATTATTACGACGACACTTGCTTAATTTAAAGATTCGTGGTCAGATCAATGATTTATAGTGGAATAAACTGTATATAATGGTAAAATGTAAACTTGGCTAAACACATCTGCGATTTTGCTTTTAATGTTTTATTACAATGGGGTCTATTGTTATACAATTTCTTATTTTCGAATTTTAGGCAGTTTTTAGATATCCTCTACACGATGACTTTTTAAGTGGTTAAAAAAGAAGAATAAATAAATAAAATAAACTCTGTACATAGGAGGCACTCTTATCACGGCTGTCAGTAATTTACATCTATTTAAAGCCCAACGTTGACCTTTTCTTTTAGTATTTGACACAGTTATCGGGGAAGCAAGCGTGATGCGTGTAAGAGACTACCTTTACATTTTAAGGTTCACTATACAGGGTGTTCGAAAATTGCCATTACAAACATCTAGGACTTTAGAGGGCAAGTGAGTACATAATATTTGTAACGGGAACCCATGTTCGGAAACGTAGTGTTTCCGTTCTACGGCAGTTTAAGTTCAAATGTTTAACTCACCCGCTTCTGCTTCAGAAACTGAATTAGAAGTACAATTATTAGGTAAGAATTCGAAAGGAAACATGACAAAACATCGATTTATCACTTAAGCACATTTGTTTATAGGCCTATTAACACTTACACATTACGTTCTCTGCGTACAGTATGCTCGGTTATTTTTGGTTTTGGAATGATGTAAACGCGTCATGTTTAAGTGTTAATACAAACAGGAGCGCTTAAGTGATAAATGGATGTTTCGTTGTGATTACTTTCGATTTGTCATCTCTTAATTGTACTGTATCATTCCTAATTCGATATCTCAAACAGATGTGGGTGAGTTAAACATCTGAGATGAAACCGCCTTATAGCGGAAACGGTACGTTTCCGGACATGGGTTCCTATTCAAAATATTATGTACCCTCCCCTCCACAAGTCGTAGAAGTTTGTAACGGGAGTTTCCGAAAACATTGTATACCACGCATTTGCTGTCATAAAGAGCAATATTTCTGTAAACTGATCTTGCACTAACGTTCTAACTATATAATCGTACTTTTTGATTATAGGATAGCATGTGGATGGTGCTGTGTACCGAAACAGGAAGCCAGTATGCAAAATAAATTAATTGCGACTGTAGACATGAACATATAGTGTCTCGGTGCTTTATTGGTCGCTGTTCCACCGATAATTTATCGGGAATACGTGAACTTTAGAGGTGTTAAAATATCCCTGATGGATTTGTTACTCAGGTAACATCCAATGTCTGGTTCATGTTGGAAGTCAGTGAGCTCTAAGTTCAGAATCGGATTCCGATTCTGAGTTTGAGTTCGAAACGGTGTGTTACATCGCTTTGATGAAACAAAAAGCAGAAAAAAGTGCGTACATGAAAAGAAGACTAAGTCATGGGGAATTCGCTTTAACTAAGGAATTTGATGATGAAAAATTCACGAACTATTTTAGATTAAACCGTGATCAATCCCAAGAAGTGCATGGTCTCATCAAGAATGAAATTGACAGACAGGGATGCAACGCTTCAAGGCCGATTTTCCACCGTTTCGAACTACCAACAGCCCGAACCACCGTGAGCCTCGCAGTAAACTGCGCACAGGAGACTGCGGTCCGCAGGGTCACCAAGCGCAGGAACTGCGTCACGTCACGCTGCGCTCTAACGTGCGCAGGACCATTCAGTTGTGTGGTTCGCAAAAACTCACCGTGAGTCACCCTGCGTCACCTTACGGACCTGCGTCTCATCTTGCGGCCAGCCTCACAAGGGGAGGCCGCCAATTGTGAAATTCAGATTCGATTCATACTGCGCATAATAAAAGCTCATGGCCAGACGTGTAATGTGGCAGAGCACCAAGATGCACTTCTCAGCCATTGTCGAGAAAATCGACAGTTAAAAGAAACCGTTGCGGTAAAATACTCTCTACGATTAATAATTTTCTGCAGCGTCGTGGCGCAACGGAAGGCGGTCGGGTTCGTAACTCGATGGTCGCCGGATCGAATCTCGCGCCATGCAACTTTTTTTTTTTATTATTTGTTTTTTGTAATTCAAATGTATACACACACACACACACACACACACACACACACACACACACACACACACATATATATATATATATATATATATATATATATATAATTTCCGGCAATAAGTTGCAACAATTATGCATATAATAAGTTGTTGAAAGTCGTTTGTCGTGGGAAAATAATACTTAAAATAAAACTAAATATCACAAATAATATTCGAGTGGATACAATTTATTGAAAAGTTCTGTATACACTCGCACATAATTAACAATTGGTGACCAGAAGTAGCTGGAGTATCGCACGAACCGGAGTGATAGTTATCATAGAAACATGGAAAGCAGAAAACAACACGACACCGAGCACATCTGATAAACGATGCGTTTTTACAAGAACAATTGTTTTTTAAATTATCTGTTGGGAAACAAACCTGATTGACATTCTGAAAAATTGTTCTATCGTTCGTCAGGTTTGATGCATACCACGCGTATCGTATCATATCGGCAAAAATTGGAGAAGACAATTGGTGGTGGACGATGGATTGGATTTTTATACAATCGTCTCTGGAGTTGATGTCACGGTTTCACTCGATTAAAAAAGCACAATTTTGAAGGCGCTTGATCAAATTCTTCACCTGTCGGTAAAAATACACGTCACACGGTTGGACGAGAGGAGTGCACTTTGGAGGAATGACTTTTATGGTGCACGTTGGTAACTTCTTATCGTCCTGGAACATCTCATTGTATAACGCCGGGTTCGTTTGCCCACCCCAAGAGTCGATCAGAAAGTGAAATTTTTTCTTTTGTACATATGGTATATACATTTGAATTACATAAAACAAATAAAAAAAAAAGCACGGCGCGAGATTCGATCCGGCGACCTTCGGGTTACGAACCCGAGCGCTTACCGTTGCGCCACGACTCTACAGAAAATCATTAACCGTAGAGAGAATTTCACTGTAACGGTTTCTTTTTACTGTCGATTTTCTCGACAACGGCTGAGAAGTGCATCTTGGTGCTTTGCCACATTACACCTCTGGCCATGAGCTTTTATTATGAGCGGTATGAATCGAATCTGAATTTCACAATTGGCGGCCTCCCCTTGTCAGTCTCTATTATGCTGGCGGGTCGTGACATCTAGTGGTCGATTTCGCATTACATAGCGGGTCCGGATTATTTTTGATCAGCTAGTGTACTTCGCTAAAGTTAAATTAGGTTCTCGAGTTATACGAAAGTCGAATTATTAATCATTCCGATAACGTAAATTTAATTTATAATTGTCATATTATCATTGTATTAACTTTAAAAATACCTATAAATTAACTGTAAATATTAAGTTTTTTTAGCATTTGAAGATTCCATGTTCCTTGCTTCATTTTTGTATGCTTTTAGTGACTCAACCAGAGCACTAATAGGTCATAATTCAATGAAAAGTATAGGATACTTGATACTAAATTAAGTATTCCTCAAGAAACGTCCTAAAACTCTCTGGTCGATAATAGTGTGCACTTACTTCCTTCCGACACAATCACAGAAGCATTTCACAGTGGTCTGCTGCAGTGATATAAGCTTTTGTGAACGTGTCGTCAGGAAAGAAGAGAAGATAATGAATCAGTCACAAATCTGCATCGACAATATGTCATTTTTTCCGAGTGTACGTGACAGTAAGGGATTAGAAAACTTTATACGCTCCGTATTTTTGTTCGTCGTTGGACAGATGAAGTCTTGTAGGACACATTTTCTGTTGTTGTGGTCTTCAGTCCTGAGACTCGTTTAATGCAGCTCTCCATGCTACTCTATCCTGTGCAAGCTGATTCATCTCAAAGTAATTACTGCAACATACATCCTTCTGAATATGCTCAGTGTTTTCATCTCTTGGTCTTCCTCTACGATTTTTACCATCCACGCTGCTCTCCAATACTACAATGGTGATACCTTGATGCCTCAGAACATGTCCTACCAACCGATCCCTTCTTCTAGTCAAGTTGTGCCACAAACTTCTCTTCTCCCCAACTCTATTCAGTACCTCCGCATTAGTTACATGATCTTCCCATTTAATCTTCAGCATTCTTCTGTAGCACCACATTTCGAAAGCTTCTATTCTCTTCTAGTCTAAACTATTTGTCGTCCATGTTTCACTTCCATACGTGGCTGCACTCCATACAAATACTTTCAGAAAAAGACTTCCTGATGCTTAAATCTATACTCGATGTTAACAAATTTCTTTTCTTCAGAAACGCTATTTCTGCCATTGCTAGTCTACATTTTATATCCTCTCTACTTCGATCATCATCAGTTATTTTGCTCCCCAAATAGCAAAACTCCTTTACTACTTTAAGTGTCTCACTTCCTAATCTAATTCCCTCTGCATCACGTGATTTAGTTCGACTACATTCCATTATCCTGGTTTTGCTTTTGTTGATGTTCATCTTGTAACCGGCTTTGAAGACACTGTTCATTCTCTTCAACTGCTCTTCCATGTCCTTCGCTGTCTCTGACAAAATTACAGTGTCATCGGCATACCTCAAAGTTTTTATTTCTTCCCCATGGACCTTAATTCCTACTCCAAACTTTTCTTTTGTTTCCTTTACTACTTGCTCAGTACACAAATTGAATAAATAAAGTTATTTAAACTTAATTTTGTGCCGGCCGAAGTGGCCGTGCGGTTAAAGGCGCTGCAGTCTGGAACCGCAAGACCGCTACGGTCGCAGGTTCGAATCCTGCTTCGGGCATGGATGTTTGTGATGTCCTTAGGTTAGTTAGGTTTAACTAGTTCTAAGTTCTAGGGGACTAATGACCTCAGCTGTTGAGTCCCATAGTGCTCAGAGCCATTTGAACCATTTGAACTTAATTTTGTACACCAACGATGGTTTTGTTTACACGTGTTGACGCAACTTTAAAAGGTGGATGTAGGATACTCAAAGATGCCGCTGCACCATTGAAAACCGATACAAACATCTTGTCTACCTGTTGAATAACGAAGAGAGGCTTAAGAGAGGTGGGTGCTGAACTAGCCAGGGGTAACTACGTACGGTAACGCTGAAACGTTCCGAATGCATCGTTAAAATGAAATTTTGGAAATTTGCAGTAAGGTACTTTGGGACTAAACTGCTGAGGTTATCGGTCCCTAGGCTTCACACAAGCAAGTGGCGGAGCGGTTCTAGACGCTACAGTCTGTAACCGCTCGACCGCTACGGTGGCAGGTTCGAATCCTGCCTCGGGCGTGGATGTGTGTGATGTCCTTAGGTTAGTTAGGTTTAAGTAGTTCTCAGTTCTTGGGGACTGATGACCTCAGCAGTTAAGTCCCATAGTGGTCAGAGACATTTGAACCTAACTTACGCCAAGGATAACACAAACACACATGCCTGAGGGAGGACCTGAACCTCCGACGGGGGGAGATTGTTAGAAACTGAAGCATTTTGATAGTTGGCGGTACAAAGAAATGAACTTGCAAACGATACTGGTTAACATAATGCAATGAAGATGTGTCTGTGCGTGTGTGTGTGTGTGTGTGTGTGTGTGTGTGTGTGTGTGTGTGTGTACGATTTTATATATGTATGTGAACTCACTCACGCAAGATGTCCATGGTGGCTAAGTACAGAGCGATGATTCGCACGAGACCTTTGATATACGTTCCACGCTTTTGCTTGATAACAATGATGCTTCCCATCAGCTGTCTGATATCATGCTGTTGGGAGAAGATAACACTTGGCTGACGTGTTTCTGCCAATACTGCTTCCTCGTTGTTTATCAGCGAATTTATGGGAATTGTGAGTTGAAGGAGAACTAAAGAACATGGAACAAACTCGAGACACTGTATCAAATACGGACAGTAAAACATATATTAGATCCTCACTTTTAGTTAACCAAATGATGAATCTTTTTCTGTGTTGAGAAAGTAGGTATTAATCTGTAAGGAAAGAGTGGTTCACGTAGGGCAGGGTAAGAAACGAATACGGAAATAGGTGTGTTGTGTGTTGGCAGGAGAGCCAACACCGGGATACAAGAGGAAGCCGAAAGGCACGCGTTTTAGCTCACGCAGGCTGGCGTGAGGTCTGTAACAGATCAAGGAAATTATAATTTAGAAAAACGGACGTAGCTGGGGGAATACTTAACTTTAATCCGTTAAAGGTGAACGTCGGTACATGATTAACAAGATCAATAGCAACTGATAATGGCCCCTTGCTAGGTCGTAGCAAATGACGTACCTGAAGGCTGTGCTAACTATCGTCTCGTCAAATGAGAGCGTATTTTGTCAGTGAACCATCGCTAGCAAAGTCGGCTGTACAAATGGGGCGAGTGCTAGGAAGTCTCTCTAGACCTGCCGTGTGGCGGCGCTCGGTCTGCCATCACTGATAGTGGCGACACGCGGGTCCGACGTATACTAACGGACCGCGGCCGATTTAAAGGCTACCACCTAGCAAGTGTGATGTCTGGCGGTGACACCACAAGGTGATCACTCGTCTCGTGAGTAGCAGTGTGGAGGTCATATTACTTATCCTGGCTGTTACCTGACTTAGACAGAGAAATCCTCGCCTATTCGTTAGTTCCGGCTCAGATTCTGTTACTGTGATTTTCGCCGACTTCCATGTTAGTGATTACGTATTTACATCTTACTTATTTGCTTTGAATTACAGAGTATCAGTTGCTACGCAAAAAACTCCTACTTTTGTTTCATGTTCCCATTAGGTTGTTAGTAGGTCAGAACTTAAGTCTGATTATAGTTTCCCGGATAAAATATACCTCGCAGTAAGGGCAGCGGTACACGCATACAGGACTGGGTCGCCGCACCAGATAAAATAGTCATTTCTGATCACAACGCAACTAAGGAATAAATTACGATCAATCGTGCGTCCAGAGTGGCCGCAAGGAGGATTAGAGGGCTCCGCCCTCCCGCTCAGCACCACCCGCCCCACCATCACAACCGTCTCTGCCAATAAGCCCGCGCTGCAAGGTGCATATCGATGTGTGTATCGATATTCCTTCGTTAGCGTCGCGTTTTCTTTTCTCTGTCTGGCGCGCGCACCGCAGTCGCGATCGTTAGCGGTTGCCGCGAGTAGAGAGAGTGTTGGGATTATCCGGGGTAGAGTAATGGAAGCCTAACTCGCCCGTCGGAGCGTGTAGCGGGGACGTGAAGTTAGAAGTTTATTAGGGCGGTAAAAGGGTAATTACGAGAGCACGCTGAAAAGTAATGCCTCCGAGTTTTTATGTGAAAACTCTTAAAGCTTTTTTTAAAAAAACGAACATTGTTAACATTCTACATCTTTATTCATCACGTCTATATATTTGCAGGCCTCTGTCGCTACAGAGCTCCTAATTGCAGCGTGTAACACGGCGATGTGTAACGTTAGTATGTCGGCGCGCGAGAAACTGCGTGCTGTAAGCTGTAATCGAGTTACGATGCCGAAGAGTTCGTCCACACATAGACCACCTTCTTCTTTAGCATGACGAGTGCTTCGTCATCTGCATCCAACCGACGCCTTGGGTTCCCTGTCACCTAACATCCTCAACGGAATCCCGACGTGGTCCCATCCCATTCTCACCTGTTTCCAAAACACCTTCGAAGTTTTTACTTTGATAGTGATAAAGTGGTGCAAGAGGAGATGAGGCTGTGGCTCCGTCAATACAGTTAAATATTTTGCAGTGTCGCTATCAACAGACCGGTCTCTCGTTGTGAGAAACGTGTTCGCCGCCAGGGTGGCTATGTTGAGAAATAAGTATGTTGGCACGAAGAATAATTATGTAAAGTGGTAATAACGTTTGTCTATTTAATAAACTTCAAAAAGTTTTCACATAAAAATTCGGAGGCAGCGCTTTTCAGCACGCCCTCGTATTTGGTGGCGCGTGGACATCTATGTAGCGAAATAGGGTATACTTTACGTTCAGTACACGATTTAAGGCAGTTCGTGCATGTTATCGGTATGCATGCGACAGCATGCTTGCCAGTATGTCCCTAAACGTTCAGGGGGAATGGTCCCGGGGGCAAAGTGGGAAGGGCTCATTTTACGTGGCCTGGCCACAAGGTCTCCACTGTCAAATAGGAAGAAATGAAGGGCTGCACGGCACTAGTAGAATACTTATTTATTTATTGGAAAACGTTACCAGGAAGTTGGGTTAACCACTGTGACATCGGGGCACAGTGTGTATCATAATTGCGCAGACTACCTCGCCACACTTTTGGACGACCTACATTCGCACCCAGAGCCACCTGTCCACTGTCCCCGTCCATGTCCTCCACGCTCGCTAATTTTCGGTTCCTACAGGAGGTCGAACGTAACTGTGCCTCCGCACTGAATGTCGTGGATCCATTGTCTGGTACCGCGCGCCGCGGAATTGGAATCCGCGCCAGACGTCATGGACGTCGAAGCCCCATAGAGGTCTGTGCACCGAGAGCTGTGGCGGCGCGCGTCTCCTGGCCCGCTTTTAGTGTGGGGGCGCCACAGTGGAACACGTCGTCCCAGCGGCCAATAGCGGCGCCCCCGAGAGCGTGCTTCAGCGCCGGTCACTCGCTCATCCAGTCCTCACCACTCTCGTCTAATTCTCCCCTCCCATGGTACAACAACCCTACCGTATTCTATACCTTAATATTCGCTCCCTGCCCACCTATAAACTCCTCTTCCTCCACACCCTCCGTCAGCACTGCGTGGATGCCTTCGTCCTAAATGAAACCTTCCTTCAACCCCGTATCTCCATCTGCACAGCTCCTTACACCCTTCACCGCACCGATAACCTGTACCCTCTGGCGCGTGGCGGAGTTGCTATAAGCCACCTCAAGCACCTCCCTGTCCGGCCCCAACCTCTCCTTACCAATCCTGCTGAGCATCTCAGCCTCAGCCTCTTCTTCCCCACCCTTACCGTCACCTGTGCCACCATTTATGTCCGCCCTTGCACCCCCATCCCGTACGATTTCCTGGCCCACATTGACCGCACCTTCTCCACCTATGTGATTCCCGCCGACCTCAATACCCACAGCCGTGATCCTGCCGACCTCCAGCGGTGGCATTAGTTTATCACCACCCGCCAGGGAGACCTGGTTCCCCTCCCTCAGCACACCCGACCCGAATCCAGCACCACTCCTGATGTGGTCCTTGCCTCTCCCAACCTGCTTGGGCGCATCACCACAGATGCCCTTGACCTCATTGGAAGTGACCACGCTTCTGTTCTCCTCACCGTTTCTAATGGTCGCCCTCCCCGCAACGCTAATCGCCCCAACATCACTCCTAAACTTGTCCATGATTACTCCCGTGCCAACTGGGGTGTCTACCAGGACTCCATTGACACCCAGGTTGACAACCACGACTTTACCCTCCAATCTCCTGATGACATCTCTCGCACTGCTACCTTCCTGCACCAGACCTTGTCTGACGCCGTCGCCACCTATATCCCCACCAAAGCCATCCACCCTCACCGTCCCGCCCTGCCTCCACAGGCCGCCCTTCTCCTTCGAGAGTCCCACCATCTCTACCGCTCTTTTCTCCGCACTCGTGACCGGGATACACTTACCTGCTACCAGCAATTACAACGACACAACCGCAACCTGCTTACTACGAAGAAACGCCGTGCCTGGCGGCGCCAGACTTGTACACAACTCAACGCCACGCTCCCCATAAACTCTTCCAAGTATTGGCATGCTTTCCACCACCTTACTGGGAACCGCCCCACCCCCCAGTACCCTCTCCTCCTTGATCACCGTCCCTTTCCTGACAACCTCAGTAAGGCCAACCACTTTGCCTCTCACCTCTCAGATGTTTTTTCCATCCCAGATGATCCCCATTTTGATTATTCCCTCTTCCCTGACGTCATGGACTGTACGAATACCTCTGTTCCTCCCCTTGCCCCTAGCTTCCAGTACTTAGGCCACACCCCACCATCTGAACTTAACACTCCCATCACTACACAGGACATCAGCCTCACACTACGCACTAAACGCAACGCTGCTCCCGGCCACGACTGCATTACCTACCGCCACGTCAAACACTGCCCTCCCTCCTTCCTTTCAGTCCTTGCCACCCTCTACAATGTCATCCTTGCCATTGGCTTCTATCCCGACCTGTGGAAAACCTCCCGTACCCTGATGTTCTCCAAACCCAACAAGCCTCCCTCTGACACCTCTTCCTATCGTCCTATCTGTCTCACATCGGTGTTCAGCAAGCTCTTGGAATCCATCCTTTCCCAGCACATCCATCACCACCTCCGCCAAAACCACCTCCTCCCCGACACCCAATGTGGCTTTCGACCTTCCTTCTCCGCCGATGACCAACTCCTCTGCCTCACTCATCTCCTCCCTCCAGCTTAACTCCCATTGCTCCGCCATTTTTGTCTCCCTCGACCTCGAAAAGGCCTACGACCGTGTTTGGCATTCCGGTCTCCTGTTTAAACTCCAAACCTACGCCCTTCCTATCAACTACATCTGTCTGATGGCCTCCTTCCTCTCCCACCGCCCCTCCTATGTTACCAACCATAGTGCCAATTCCCACACCTTCTACTACTCTGCAGGTGTGCCCCAGGGCTCTGTCCTCTCCCCTCTCCTCTACCTCCTGTACACGGCAGATATCCCCCAACTGACCCCTCCAGTCCACCTCTTGCAATATGCTGATGACACTGCATTCCTCGCGCTCGCTCCTACCCTCCAATGGTCCCAACGCCTTCTCCAGAATCACCTTGACCTTTTTGCCGCATGGTGTAACCAGTGGCTCCTGAAAATCAATCCTTCCAAGACCCAGGCAATCATCGTAGGTCATACCACTTGCTCCTTCTGGCTCCTGAATTTCTCCCTTACTGTCTGCGCCCGTCCTGTCCACCTCACACCCACCCTCACCTACCTTGGCCTCACCATTGACCGTCACCTCACCTGGATCCCTCATCTCTGCTCCATCCAATCCAAAGCCCACAACCGCCTCCGACTCCTCAAACTCCTCTCTGGCGGGACATGGGGGTTGCACCCCTCTACCATCCTCCACACCTACAAATCCTTAATCCGTACCATACCCTGTTATGCCAGTCCCACCTGGATATCTGCCCCCCCCTTAAATTATATAAGTCCTTCCAGATCCTTGAGCGTCATGCACGCCACCTCGCCTTCCGTATACGCCTCCTGTCCCCCATGCGGATCCTGTATGACCTAATTCCTTTCCCCCATCTGCTCCAGTTCCTCGAACACATCCCCATACTCTACGCCTCCCACCACCTTGATCCCCCTCACCCCCTGGTTGCTTCTCTCCTCTCCCATCCCTGCCCCCTTCCACGCCTTCACCTTTGTGTCCCCCCTACCCTCCATCTCTACACCCTTCATCTCCTTTCCCAAGGTGGCTTCCATCAACTTCCCCTCCCGGATGATGCCCTCTCTCCCTCCATCTATCCCTCCTATCAACTCTGATCCCCCCCTTCTTTCCTCCGTCCTTTCTCTGCGCTCCCTCTTCCCCCCCCCTCCTTCCATCCTGTTTTCTCCCCACCAAACCTCTCCCTACCTCCCTTCTCCCCTCCCCCCAAGTCCTTTTGTATTCCCCTCCTCTGCCTTCCCCACTCCCTGTCGCGTCTTCCCAGCACCCCCCACCCCTCTTATGGGTCCTCATCCTCTATCGGCTCCTTTCCCGCCTCCCCGACTTCGCTTTTCCTCTCCTTCCCCCCTCTTTTTTATCTTCCCTTCATCTGTCTAGTTTCCCTCCACGTGCTCTCGGCTGTGGTATGTCATATTTTAGTGCAGTGTTCCAGTGCATGTTCAGTGTTGTCTCATCTTGTCCCGTGTTGTGAACAGAAACCATGCTGTTGCAGGGTGTGAATTTTATGTCCTTTGCGAACAGAAACCAGACTGTCGCCGTATTTTTTAATTGTCTGTCTATTATTTTACCTGTCTGCTTCGTATGTCTTTTAATAACATCATCACAATCCCTTTGATATGTTTTAAGTTCCACATGTTACCCTTTAAGTCTTCAATTTTATCGCCTGTTTTTTATTATGTATTCTCTTCACCTTTTTACAACAAAGTCTGTAGGCTGAAGAGCGGCATACTAAGCTGCTGCCAGCCCGCCACCCCTCGGGGGGGAGGGGGGGGGGGGGAGGGGGGGGGGGAATCGAAATTCAATAAAGAAAAAAAAAAAATCTCATCCAGTCAGTCTAATCTCTCTTACGTCGGTTTACACCTCGCTTGCGCTAGACTGCTTTCTTTCTAGTTCGTGTACGAGTTTGTTTCCTTGTGACTCTGTTGTTCGGTCTTGTCGTATTCGTTCTGTCCTACGTTGGTAGTGTCCGTCCTTTTCCGTTGTGTTGTTCGCGGGCCTCTGCGCGGGTCCCGCCGCACCTTCCGTCAGCGCTACCCAGCGACCATTCTGGCCGCAGTTACAACACATTGCCCTTCGAGGCGAATCAGAGATATGAATGGGTGGTGTCTGTTCTTTCGGATATGTCCAAAAGAACAGACACCACACATTGGTATAATGTCCCAAAACGCAGCGCATAAAAGCGGGATCTTCCTCTGCTCAGACCTTAAGTTGTACAGCTGACATAAACTGGGGTCTACTACAGTATTTTGGATAGCCCCTGGGCTGGGGAGCTTTTGTATACTTACAGTTTAGTGTCAAAGTATAACTTCCTCCAGCTCAGGCAAATTAAGCAAATCCGTTGTTTTTTTTCTACGTTTGATGTGGTCTAAAATAGACTTGATAATACTTATGGAGGCGTCATTTGTTCATGGACAGTTCCTCGAGAAACCCCACATAAAGGGGTCTTTTGATACATTTCCGCCGTCACCAGCGGAATATAACCCGGCCGAGGATTCCAAGACGGTAATGCACTTCTTGTGGTGTCACCGCCAGACACCACACTTGCTAGATGGTAGCACTTAAATTGGCCGCGGTCCATTAGTATACGTCGGACCCGCGTGTCGCCACCGTCAGTAATTGCAGACCGAGCGCCACCACACGGCAGGTCTAGAGAGACGTCCTGGCACTCGCCCCAGTTGTACAGCCGACGTTCATAGCAATGGTTCACTGACAAATACGCTCTCATTTGCCGAGACGATAGTTTAGCATAGCCTTCAGCTACAATTGCTACGACCTAGCAAGGCGCCGTATTCAATTGATATTTATTATGTAAAGCATGTATCATCAAGAGCGATATTCTACAATTGTGGATTAAAGTTAATTATTCCAGAAGCTACGTACTTTTCTTTATAGCATTCATTACGTATCCTGTTTCAGACCTCACGCCAGCCTGCGTGAGTTTAAGCGTGCCTTTCGGCTTCCTCTCATTGTGTCTAGGGTGTCTTGTCTAGACACAACACTTCTAATGGCTGAAAGTTTTACGATATATTCCGAAGATCCAAATCTCGAATAACCTTGAAAATTTCATTGATATCCTTACCCGTTTCCGAGGCACAGAGGTTCAAAGTTAGTCTAAGTCTTCACGTAAAACCCGGTATGAGGCGAAATCTAAATAATAAATAACAGCAGAGAATTACTCAAATTGTACATATATATTCTCTAAGTATTCATGTAGAAGAGCCATCTCCCGATTTTGAAAAATCTATACCTGTCATCGCGAAACATCTCAAAAACTTGTTTTTTGCCCTACAAAACCCGGCGGCGAATTCCGAGACGACTGCTCATAGCAAATGGCTTCCTAAGATCCCGTTCTTGAACGAATTTGCTATTCACAGCAAATAGCTTCCTAAGATCCCGTTCCTGAACGTTTCCAAGATACGGAGGTTCAATGTTACCCAACTTGACACGTAATACACGCACGTAAATTCCGTTGTGAGGCGAAAACGTATTTTATAAAGTGAAGTATCACGGTGAAATATGCTGTAACGTGTCTCCGTTATCATCTGGGAACCCCTTGTTGTAGTACTGAAGCAGATGCAAAATTTGTTTGCACGTACAATCCGGTCTGAGGTGTAAAATTAGTTCTGCATTATTTATATTTCATATAAGTAACCTATCTAAATTTTGCTGCCCTCTGCATTTCTTTGATATGAGTTACATACCCTGCAGCAGCAGGGAAAACAAGGGCACCAGCGAAAAGATGCTTCTATAGGTGCAAAAAAAAAAAAAAAAAATGCAAATACCTTTCTGTTTATGTAAAACACTGACTGAAAAGTGTGGTACGAGCTGCCCCGTCTATCTTCCTCAGTATCTTTAAAAAAATTTCCCAAACGTTCTGGCATGCTAACATATTATCGCATTTTTATGCTGAGAGAGAACAAGACAGTGACAGTGTCAAAGAGACGGAAAAGTAATAAATATTGGAAAATAGTAGACAGTGGTCGTGTTATAGAGGGTGATTTTTTCCACCGTGTGCAAACTATAGGGACTGATCGATGAGAGGATACGGAACAAAAAAGGTCTAATGAACTTATGTTCGGAAATGCATGGTTTCCATGCTAGAGACCATATATTTAATCATACTTTCTTACAGAAACTGCAGCCACAGCTACAGTACGCGGGGTTTCCTCCTACAGGGTGGTACTGCTCCTCATACATCATACCCTGGCGCCCTCTCCTGCCATAGTAATTGGTAATGTTGTGTCCGACTCACTTCTCTTGTTGACTCACCTTGTAGTGGATGTACACAATGGTTCCGTATTGGAGTCGAGAGCTTGCCGACATGATGTTTGCTTACGGAAAGTCAAATGGTAACGGGGGGCAATGAGCGAGATTGTTTCGGGGGACCTATCCCCGCTGACAGCCACAGTATTCAATGTTTGCAACAGTGTTTCGCCGCTTGTCAGAGACAGGGTCGTTTCAGGAAGCGGGTAATCATGAAGGACGTACCCGAAATGTTCAGACACCAAATTTGGGCCGGCCGAAGTGGCCGTGCGGTTAAAGGCGCTGCAGTCTGGAACCGCAAGACCGCTACGGTCGCAGGTTCGAATCCTGCCTCGGGCATGGATGTTTGTGATGTCCTTAGGTTAGTTAGGTTTAACTAGTTCTAAGTTCTAGGGGACTAATGACCTCAGCAGTTGAGTCCCATAGTGCTCAGAGCCATTTGAACCATTTTTGAACCAAATTTGGAGGAAAATGTGATGAGCATTGTGGAAGGCGACCACCATATCAGCACCAGGCAGCTGGCCAGCCAGTACAGGGTAAGCCAGAGGACTGTGTGGAAGCTTCTCCATGACAGTTGCTACTACCCTTAAAACTTACAGCGTGTGCAGGGCTTACTAGCGACAGACTTTTCACATCGGCAGCAGTTTTGTCACTGATTTCTCCACGAGGCAACCACAATTCTGGGATTTGTGTCTTCCATCCTATTCACAGATGAGGCCAACTTCTCACGAAGTGGTATCTTCAACTTTCAAAAGTCATTGTGGGATAGTATTGCAACACGTCGTGGTCTCCTGACCTTCATTGCTTACATATTCTGCCCTCACAATCATATTCCGCACAACAAGACGCTTCATTCGAACTGAAACTCGATAAGATGAAGTCAATGTATGAATTCATGTAAACGGTATGCAAATAACAAGTAAGCACACTGGGGTTGAAATACTCGAGGCTGGCTTACACACATACATTCCAGACATGACCGTCACAGGAGCTTTTAGTTCGGGAGAGAAACCACACAATGGGACGCCGGTCCCTTCAGAGGACGACCCAGCCTATCTATGTCGGCCAGTGATCACCCGTGGAGCGGAAAGCGTGTGCCCGAGGGAAAGGAGGAACGACCCCATGTTCGTCTTAAAAGCCAATTCCGCTACACTGTGTGGGAGCGGCCAGCCTACGCATTCTTTACACATAGCGCGCAGTTTCAGAGATTTTCACAGGGAGACAGCAAACGCCAAACGCCAATGCTACGGATTTCCGGATTGGTTGCCTTAAACATAACGTCATTCTCCAGTTTTAGAAGAGCAATGCTGATTGGCAGACGATATTTCTGACGTCTTGAGCTGAAGGAGTAATGGAAGAGACCGAAAGATATGCCCCTTTACGTCTGGTGTGGAGAGGGGCCGTTCCGTTGTCGCTCTTGGAGGGAGAACACGTAACGAGAGCGTGCGCGCTCGTACGTGTACTCAAAGAGTGAGGAACAAGTCTCTCCTCAGTACTTCACTGGGAGAGCACCTCTGTCGAGAGCGACCTTCTTCTGCAGCCCAGCCCACACGCCTGTCATGCTAGAACCATGACTCACGTATGGAGCTTCTGCTTGTTACTGCCTGACTTACGTACGCATGACACAGGGCGCTATGCCTCTTTCAAATTACATGCAGTTCTTCTTTGTGAGTGAGTGTGTGTGTGTGTGTGTGTGTGTGTGTGTGTGTGTGTGTGTGTGTGTGTGTGTGCACGCTTACCTCCAAAGGAAGGGCCGATCTGCCCTCCGTTTCCTCTCTGTGTCTGGTGCATGCCTACATGGACTATGAGTAAATCTGGCATTGACTGGAAGCTGGGATACGTGGCGTCTTTGAACATGCCACGCTCATCCATTTAGTGTTGTAGCGAAAATGCAAAGGGTGTAACAGGGTAGATAAATGTCACAAAGTTGTGTGATAAGAGATCGACATTCCTGGAAGTCTGAAAGAGTGCTTTGTTTGAATTTATTTATTTTGTTGGAGATAAATCTGGAAGACTAAAATCGATGGCTAATTTTGCATTTCTACAGAGTTAAACTGTGAAATGGAGGTTGCTAGTCGTAAGTCACTTGTACAACTGCGTAGCAACGTACACTGATGAGCAAAACACTGCGACCACTGCCCACCGTGAGACTGAATGGTGCAGGGTGGAGTTGCGAGTAAGTGATACAATACGGAAAGTATGTAAGAGGAGTGGAGATGAATGGATGGTCATTCTAGCAACGGTATGGGCCGCAAATGAGAAATCTCCTAACATAAGCGATTTTACTAAAGGGCTGATTTTTATGGCGTGGTGTCTGGGAATGAGCGTCTCGGAAACGGAAGAGCTGGACTGCTTTTCGTGTGCTTCTGTGAGCTTGTAGGGAAAGTGGATGAAGGACGTTGAAACCACTAGTAGGTGACAAGGTGTTGTACGTCTATGCCTCATCAAAGCAAAAGTCTCCACCAGGAAAACCTACCGACAAAAATGGCCGGATCACAGAGGGGCAGTCAAGCTGAAACCATCCGAACTTCTGCAATAGCCTTATACTATTCCTCTGAGGAGTATGTGTGTCTCTTTGGTATAAGTCAACACATAACAGACAGGTGTATATTGCCCTAAACGAGACATGCAGAATTGTAACAGCCTGCTTGAAGTCCACTCCAGTCGGATGGCTCTACCACCATGCAGGAATTACACCACCTCCCATTCGAAGAGAAATAGCAGCAAACAGGCAAAGAAGGAAACTGGAGCAGGAGAAAACGCATCCCAAATATGGGCAGCAACCCTACCTACAAGCACTAAGGTCAAGGAAAGGTTTCCTCAAAATATAGGAGAAACTAACAACCACTGATGAAGAAGCCAGGCTGCAGCTATGGAAGGCTGAGGCATTCCACCCTCCTGATTGGAAAATATTTTCAGAATCTTTATGCCCTGCTCATGATGAGAATTGTCGAGTCTGGAAGTCCCTGAATAGGCTGAGGTCAGGAATGGGCTGATCAGTGGTTAACTTGACAAAATGGGGATACATTGGAGAAAACGAAACCTAATGTGACTGTGGGGAAGAACAGACTGTTCAACATATGCTTCAGTGTCAACTGTGTCCAGCGACCTGCACAGAAGATTACCTTCACCAGGCAACGGAAAATGCACTGGCAGTGGCCAAATTTTTGTCAAAAATTATATAAACTGTGTTGATCTGTCAACAATTGTATAAACTGTGTTTTATGTATAATAATATAGAGAAGCTATTGAAATTTATAAACATCACGATAATTTTAATAGGAAAGAGGAGGCTATGAAACTTAGCGATATATGGACAGTGGCTCTACAAAATTGCTAACAATTTTTATCTTTGACAAGGTGGTAATCGATAGTCAACCTTATCTTTGCTATGGATTATAACTGCTCATCACGTGTCACCTGAACCACGCCCCCCCTTTCTTACAATATATAAGTCGCTCTCAGACACCCGACCAGTCAGTCGGCAAGATTCAGCGGAGCAGCGCCCCTGAGGAAGTCCAGCGCAGCCTGGACGAAACGTAAGGAGCAGAAAAGTTCTTGGACCACGACCTCACATCCCGAAAAGTATATCAACAGCTATGTCATCCGGTCGTGAAAGCCTTCATTCTACAATGCTAGGCGTGTCCAAGACGTTCGACAGTTCCCGAGCCGGCACGATCACCAGACCTGTCTCACATTGTGCCTGTGTGGCACATTCTGATCCCGTTATCTTTTCCCCCTTCTCTTATCTATTCTCGAATGATGCCCAGAAAGCTCTATAATCTCTGATTTTCTCCTAGCGGCCAGAAGTTTGTGAGAGGAAGTAATATGTCGTTCAGCTCTTCCCGGAGGGTCATCTGCCGGTATTTCAATAACAAAAATTTTCGTGGCCTCTCTTGTACCGTCTGCCACTGGAGTTCTTTAGCATTTCAGTAACACTCTCACGCCGACTAAATTGTACTGTGACGAAAGATGCCAGTCTTCGTTGCATCTTGTCTAACTCTTCTATTAACTCAACCTGATAAAGGTCCCAGACTGATCAACAGTACTCAAGAATCGGTTTATGTTGATGACTGGACGTTGAGGCCTAATCTTTGCCCCTTCCAGGGGACTTTGTTCCGTTCAGAGCGACGTGTTAAGTTCTTAAGTCCCGACACAAACCACAAGTATGTTCCGATGCTTGGTCACCTCCTATTTCCTTCGCTAAACAACAAGGGGAAAACGGATCGAATGCCTGTGGGAAGAAGGAAAAACGGTAACAGCATGGACAGCGTTGTATACAGCGCTCTGTATCTCACAGGCGTGATGACCGAGCTGAGCTTAGCAAGACCTCTGTCTGCTCAACCTATGTCGATTTTCAAAAAGGACGTTTCTGGTTTACAAATATGTAACTAATTGTGCGCATAAAACAGTTTCAGTAATTTTGCAATAGGTTGACGTCAGCGATATCGTCCTATAATTACGTGAACCATGGTGGGTCTTTCCTATCCTTTAAAACATTGCTCGGCACCAACTGCTCCAAGGTGTAATGAACAATACTTTTTAATTATGCGAACCATGGTGAGTCTTTCTATTCCTTGGAAACCTTGCTCGGGGCCAACTGGTCTAAGGCGTACTGAACATTGCTTTTGGACTTCATCAATGTGCGCTCCACATCTTTGTCCACAGAGACCAATATTTGATATTCATAACTAAGATACTCTGCGACTCGTATTTTCTCATTCTTACGAAGGAAAAGTATTTTCTTACTTTTTTAATATTCCTTGCAACACTCGTTGTCACTGTTGTTATTAGGGCTTATTGTCAAATCCATAAATAGAGGTACAACAAATAGCAGAAAGCGTGAGAAATCAACTCAACTTATTCCTCTGCAAACGAAGACACAAAACAGACTCATACCAAACTTCAGTGACTTGGCTCGCGCTGCCACCGGATCAATGATTAGCGGAGTCCGTGGATGACACTGATTATCAGAATGCCGAGTGGAAGAAATCCCAGAACAGTCCGTTTTTGAGCAGAGTTGAAGTACAGCGGAGGACGATCCGAGTGTTGCGGCATCGTGACAATAGCAATAGCGTAATCCAGGACGAGACTTCCCGAGTGTGGGTGATCTTGCATGCGCTTACGAAGCGCTGGCGGCGCAAGCAAGAGTATTTGCATTCCAAAACCGGACAAAATAATTTTTTGCATTTTTCGTAGTGTGTTCTGCGGGCACTCGTGAAGCCCTTTCGGTGTAGAAATATGCCAGCCGTCGGTGAGTCTGTGATATCGCCAGGTGCAGGTATTTCGCGAGAGCGCGGCAGCGGGTTGTTGCTAGGACACCGGGGGACAGCACGTGCAGGAGCCGCCTCTGCGCTGTCAGGGGCCGGAAACTGCTGGCCGTGGGCCGAGGCCCACGAGTAAAAGGCAGGCCGCGGCGCCTGCGTCATCAGGGTACGCTAGAGCTCGCTAAGATCAGCAGGCGTAATGCGTTTCTAAGGCTGTTAACTCGTAAATGGGTATTTACGTACAAATGGGAATTGCATCTTCTACTGGAATCCGCTATTACGAAGTCTTACTAATAACTGGTACTATGACGATCGGATGTCCGTACGCCTACACCTAATTTGAAACGGCTGTACTAGGTACAATAAAAGTAAAATGGTGCCAGAACGATTATCGGTTTCATAAGGCACTACATCTTGTAAGAAGTGAGGACTGCTAAGCAGAACAGTCTGCTTATCTGAGCCAGCAAACGACCTCAGGCCTACCGACGTGACGTACGCGCTGTTCCTGTCTCTCTCTCCGGCCTCACCGTGGGCTATGTGATGTGTGACCTGTGGCCGCGTGGTGGCAGGCGTCATGGTGGAGGCATTGATGATATCACACTCCCCCCCCCCCCCTCCCCTCCCAAATGCTTCACCATTGTAGTGTACAGGAAGGTGTGAAGAAGACGATGGGGAGGTCCGAGCCACAGGCTGGGCTATGAGGTCAGGCCAGGAACTGGGTGTGAAATGGCCGACCTGCATTCCAGCATTCGTTGTGCAGACCTCCAGGAAAACTGGCAAAAACCCGTAGGCAGAATGTGCCTTCTTGCCTGTCCTGTTACGAGCAGTCTGCCAACGGTATAAGTGAAGCCAGATCCAAGGGCGTCTCAGGAGCCGATAGTTAACAGGACAGTGGCCAGGGCTGCGGCAACAGGAGACGCGGCCTCCTCGGTGGTGACTGTAGCGTTGGCAGCACTGTGCGGCTGGTCCCGGCGACTTAGGGACTGATGACCTTAGCACCTTAGCAGTTAAGCCCCATAAGATTTCACACCCCAGCCACATGCAGTGTCGCCTGCCAACAGACTATGTCCCAATGTCCTTTTGAAGAAAGTCCAACACCTACTGCTGCAGAGCTACCCGAATGAGATTATGGGTCTGTTCGTTTGTCTGCTACGACGGAAGATGCAACGTCAGGGCCGCCAGTGATTGGGGCTGCAGCAGCAGAGGGTGCGCCACCCCTGCCCGAGGTGCGGCAGGTTTCGATGGCTGCAGCTGTGGCGACGGCGGCTGCGATCTGAGAAACCTGCTGATAGAACCAGGCAGTTGGTACGGAACCTGCCAAGGATAACAAGAATAACTGACGGGGGAGGGGGGGGGGGGGGGCAGAATGATCTGCTTCAACAACTGCCGCGCGGGATTAGCCGAGCAGTCTAGGGCGCTGCAGTCAAGGACTGTGCGGCTGGTCCCGGCGACTTAGGGACTGATGACCTTAGCACCTTAGCAGTTAAGTCCCATAAGATTTCACACACATTTGCTTCGACAACGTCTGATACAGAAAGGTCTGCATGAGGATTGGGAATAGCGTGAGAGCGCAGCTGATTCAGGTGCCTGTGATGACGGTGTCCTGACCATCATGAATAACATCAATCGCTCTCCCCACAGGTTTGACTTTAATCCCAAGTTCCCACGAATGGGCACTGGTTAAGACCTGTAAGACTTGTAAGAATCCGGGGACTGAGGAGGATGGAGAAGATGCAGAGTAGTCCAGTTAAACCCGCCATACAGAAGTTCAGCCAGCGATTTATTTTCTTCCACAGTTGTATGGAATGTCGGAAAGAAAAGGAGCAGAGCATTTTCTTGGAGTGGGAATGCCGTACTTCCAAAATCTGTGCCTTGAGGGTACACATAAAGCATTCTGCTTCACTGCAAGAGTGTGATGAGGAGGGCGCTAATCTGACAGAAAGTCGTAAATTCTGTTGAAACCAGTTGCGGGTCATTAACTGATACAATAGTAGTTGGCAATCCTTCTTGGAAGAATATAGTTGCTAGAGCCTGAACTGTGCTCGCTGATGTTGGAGAATGGATAGGGGCCACAAAAGGAAAATTGGAAAAAGTGTCCACTACAACAATCCATCGCAAGCCTTAAAATGGCCCTACGAAATCGACGCTAATTTGTCGCCAGGTGACGTCTGTTGGTGAGGAACAGGTACACTCTCAGTGCATTCCTTGCAACCCATGATCAGGTATTCAATGTCTTTGTCCACCCCAGCCACATGCAGTGTCGCCTGGCCAACAGACTATGTCCCAATGTCCTTTTGAAGAAAGTCCAACACCTACTGCTGCAGAGCTACCCGGATGAGCTTATGGGTCTGTTCGTTTGTCTGTGTAAGAGCACAAGCCCACTTTGGATCGAAAAGGAGTCCTACTGGAATAATGAATGCTGAAGAAATTCATGGTGAAGCAGCTTCCTATCTGCAGGACATCCTGACTGAATAAACTGGCGAAGGAGCTTGAGTGTACCATTCTGTACCCTGGTCATGACGTTTCGATGTTGGTCAGTCAGAAAAGCTTCGCTGATGTGGTCAATGTGGAGACAAGCACCCTTAGAAGAACCAATTCCACATCTTATCCGAGAGGAAGAGGAGATAGAGTAGCTTCTCTGGTTCAGAGTGCCGTGGGCGATAGATAATTTCTCAATAACTGGGCAGGCGAAACGTCCATCGTTGGAGTTTTTGTGCTATCCAGACAACCATGGGTTCAGTTGGCTGGAATAAACTGGTGAGAGGCTTGTGATTCATCAGCATAAAAATGTCTGCCTGTAAAGATACTGATCAAACTTGGAAGCGCTATAGACGATTTCCCAGGCCTTATTCTCTAGTTGACTGTAATTTCCTGAGCTTTGTTAATACAACACAAACACAATTGAGGGTTCTGTGACACCAATCTTCTGGGACAGCACCACGCCAGTGCCATAGGAAGGCATTCATTGCGAGGACCACAGGTTTCACTGGGTCAAAGTGTACTAGGTATCTGTCACTAAGCAAGACTTTTCTTAATGCCTGGAAAGGCATCTCCTGCTGAGGTTAACAGACGAAGGGAAATTTTTTTCTCTGAGAGCATGTAAGGTTGTCGTCATCTGGGCAGCAAGGATGAAGCAAAGATAATATGCCTGGAAAGCCATTTCCTGCTGAGGTTAACACACGAAGGGAAAGACTGGAGTTCTGCAAGATTCTTCAGAGATGGGAGCTCCCAAATAGCACAAAAGTGTTTAGCGGAAGGGCGAACACCGAGGGAGTCAATGCCGTAATCGAGGTATTTGATTTGGTTACTGTAAAATTGGCATTTCTTGCATTCCAAGTTCTGGAGGTGACTCTTTGGAGAACTGCCAGAGATAACGATGTTGTCCAGAAAACTGGAGCAGAATGGGATCTTCGACATCAGCTGGTCTAAAAACTGTCGGAAGGCGGCTAGAGCATAAGTGCTACCAAAGAATAGACGTTGATAATGGAACAGTCCAATGTGAGTGTTGATGGTGAGGAAGGACTTCACTGCATCATCCAATGGCAACTGCAGATAGGCCTCCTCGAGACTGATCTTTGAGATGAATACGTTCTGTTGCAATTTGCCCATAACTGTTTGGGCCGACGGAGAGGATATGAATCCACGAAAGACTGTGCACTGACGATAGACTTAAAGTCTTCACAAAGACAGAGCTTGTAACAACAACGACTCTGGGCTATTGTACATCTAAGTAATTCTTTTCGTCTTTGCGTAATTCTGATTTCATTTCTTCTTGTTTCATGCCATTATGTTAAGAAAACTGTATATAAGTTTCAATGTGAGCATTAATGTTTGTCAAATGTCAAGTAATATTGTAATAGAACTGAAATGTAACAAATGTTGAAACTGTTGTAAGATGTTTAAAATTGTAATTGTGCGTCTGGTCCACACGTTAGTATCTGTAGAATGCAAAACCTCGGGTGAATACCCGGTCTGTCAGGGAGCGGTAAAAGGTGGATGGCAGGCGAGCGCGCGAAAAGGCGCGCGAGCACTGCACGGCGCAACGGACACAGTAGTAGTTGGAATTTGGCACTGGTTTGAGCAACACCTTCTGGAGCGAGGAGGCTCTCCTGGAAGACATAGCTTGACTGAGCCTCAGGTATGCCGTTCCAATGCCCACACAGCATGGCAAAATTCCATAGGCACTAAATGGAAAAGTATTGCGACACTAAGAAGAATTAAAGTGCCGATACATCAAGAGCCATAGCTGTGGTTGCATGTGTGATCTGTGCCTAGCCATCTCGCCGCCCGCCAACCGCCGCATCGATACTAGCAGGTTGAAACTTCTAGTACTGTAATTGTGTGGATCAGACAGTGAACTGTGTTTGTTTGGTGCAATAATAACCTAAATTTTACCAGAACTTTTCCATCATTTAATTTTCCTCACAACTAACCTACACAGGGTCCTTTTGCAAACGTTGTACAATCCGAGTGTCCCGAAATGAAAATTAAAAATTGTGTTACTAATAATTATTTCCAGAACTAGCTATATTAGAATGGTGTTTAAAGAAATGTTTTGTTAATGAACTAGTAAATGAATAGCGAAGGTTTAACGAAGTCGAAAAATAACTTTAATATTGACATAGTAATGAAGTTTATTATTTCGAGACAGATTTAAAGACAGTTAAATGAGCAGTAAATCAATTTTTTTTAAATACAGCGATCATAACAGTTTCAGGGTCCCCCTCCCCCCCCCCCCCCCCTCTCATTCATTTGTACTCTGAAGTGTTCTAAATTGGCTTCACCAGCAAAAGTTATAGTCAATATAAAAGTCAAAATTTATCAGTTTTTTATCTTTATCAAAATTGACATTTTGTGTGTAACATGAAAGTACAATTTCTAGGGTAACCTATGCCCGATTTTAATCAGATTAATAGACAGTATAAGGTCTTGTAGTAAACATTATAGTGTAGTGTTATGTATTCATGATTTTGCATATCAGCACTGAATATGAAACTATCAGTTCAATAGATTTTGTGGTTCTAAAATTCTACTATATTATGCAGTTTACAACTTGTTTTGCATGAATGTATACTGACCTGTACAGGGAAGAAATTCAGTTAATGCCTAATTAGACAGGCGACCGTATTATTGTCACATTGGTAGCATCTTCTGGATTGCTTTTGATCCATCCTGACGTGTGATTGCATTTAGAACTTACTTGACGTATCATTGTTATTACAGAGTGGATGTAAGTCTGATTCGCCACCATTCAGACACAGGCGGTCGATATCTATGCGAAAATCCTTTCTCGTAAGGTCAATCTCGCTCACTTACCATAGCACGGGCTTTAACAAGTACTGCGTCAGGGATTACAAGCTGTCCACTGGGTTTCCTGACAATGACATGGGGTGACGCCCAATGAGTGGCAGAGATGTGCGTGGTAGCCCCCGGGTCTTGCATTTGTATCAAGTCTGCCACATCTTCCTCCTGAATGGCGTAGGGGACATCTCGTGCTTTGGAGAATCGCAGTTAGGGGGTATCTTTCAAGGTAATGTGGGCGAAATAGTCTTTTGCCTTACCCAAAGAGTCCTCATAAACCAGACGGTGTTTGTCACAGAGCTTCAAAATGGTTCAAATGGCTCTGAGCACTATGGGACTCAACTGCTGAGGTCATTAGTCCCCTAGAACTTAGAACTAGTTAAACCTAACTAACCTAAGGACATCACAAACATCCATGCCCGAGGCAGGATTCGAACCTGCGACCGTAGCGGTCTTGCGGTTTCAGACTGCAGCGCCTTTAACCGCACGGCCACTTCGGCCGGCTCACAGAGCTTCGTGATGCTGTTTTGAAGGGATGTGGGAATTGATCATTGCCACATTATCCAATATTTGGAGGCTGAAGATATCAAAAGCGTCGAGGTCAAAAATGTTAGACTGTCGTATGAGTGAAGCGCTGTGGCTGGAATTGCCTTAATTTTGTACTTCATTCTCATGGTGCATGATGAGGACCTGTTTTGGAGCTCTGAGTTGTGGGAAGCCGAGCTTTTCGAATATGGACTTATTGATCAACATTACGGAAGCCCCAGTATGCAGCTGGAATTGGACATCCTGGTTCAGAATAAGCAGCTGAATGAAAAGACGAAGAAGCACCGAGGAATACTGAGGGCAACGGAGAGCCTGGAATGTTTCATGAACAGTGGAAATGATGTAGCAGGTTTGAACTGGGATCAACCCTTCAGAAACTGAATGGTTCGAAAGTGTGATATCGTCGACATCGACCTGATGGACATCCATAGCTCGACAACCGCAAGTGGCCATGTTAACAGGCCACATAATTTCTTGGAGCAACTGTCTTGGATGTGCCCAGCCTTTTTGCAAAAAAAGACATTTGGTTCAGGTGGAACGACACGGGTCCCTATCATGAGAATGCAGCACTAAGGGAAGGGTTGCTATTTGCCGCCGTTAAGGCCAGGTTTTCATTCGAATAATCAAAAAATAGGTGAAGTTTGTAAATTCTTTGAGACAATGAAAAGACATACAAAGAATCTGTTTGGGGATTACGAGTGACCATACTTTGAGCTCAATTTTAGATTTTCAGTACAAAAAAATGCGCCCATAATTATGGTCTGATCAAGGGTCTGCGAGTTTGAAGAATGCAGACTACGTGCAGTGTGGCCCCTCAGGAGTTATCTGAAATCAAAAATAGGTAACATCTGTCGATACTACATTAAATTTATGGGAGTTTATACCTAACCACAAAGAAATAACGTTCAGTTTAACGATATGGTGCTAACTCTAACTTTGAGTTCCATTTTTAGTGGTTTGTTTCTCACTTTATGGCTTTACAAAAAACACTTAATATTAAAAAATTTAATATATTATAGGTCCAAGCTCAAAATAAAAGTGCATACTTTTCGGGAGTGAAAGGCAAAAGCTGATAGGTTGAACTGTTTTTGTTTTAAGCTGCACGCAGTTTCGACAAATCGGTTCTCGAGAGAAACATGTTTGAAGTTTAGAGAAAATATTTATATGTATTATTAGTTCAATTTGCGAAGAAACTACATGTTATATATTTTTGGTGTCACTGAATATAAATCTGATGTTAGATATTCATAATGGCTAATCCAGTATGGCGGACCAAAACGTATACTTTGACCAAAATTTTACCAAAAAGTTTTTCGTTACTTGCGTTTACTCGGCAATTCCATGACCGTATATCAAACCTACCCCTAATTCGAGTTGTTTCTGGAGCAATTCCCTCGTTCTTCTTGGAGAGAAAAGCCGATCTGGCACGCGTGCACTCGTTGTTCGTCAGCTTTTTCGGCGAATATGTTTGCATGAATACTGCAATATAAATGATTTTGTGAATGTGCGTGAAACGTACAGGTATATCATGTGTATGAAACATCCTTGCTTATTTAGTGCTATCCGACTTTGGCTCTGTTTAACTGAGCGAATAATACCCCCAATACCGTTTGCATCAATTTTGAATGATAATTTCTGTTAACAAAAACTTTTATTCTCAATAAGTGGTTTACAACCTACGGAAATAATAAATTTAATTATGGCATGTAATCAAATAAAAAATTTATTAATTAAACACAGGATGAGCAATGTTACTAATCTAAGACAATACAACACCAATCAAATTAACTCCCTAAACTAATTATCCTACCATTGGTACAATGGAAACTCTACTCGTTATCACGCATCTTTCCCTAACTTATGTTGGTTCACACGGGTCACGTTGCTCTACTGGAGCTCCACCTAAACGGACGCAGAATCAGAGAGCTGAAGCAAGGAGCTAGTGGAACATGTACTCATTTACAATTACAGTGCCCTATATTGACAGCGGTTTGCTCTAATATCACCATAATTCAGAGTGAAGATTACGACGGTTGCCCCAGGCACCGGCGTGATGTCATCCTTCCCCTGTGAAAGGTCGAATTTACCTATAAACATGGACGTGATTTCCGTCCTAAAAACTCCTGACCGTAAGTTGCTTAATTGCGGAGTCCGTCACAGGTCGATACACAATCTACATGCCCAAATGCCAGGAGTAGTTGGTAGATTCAAGTGTGCGGCAGGAAAGGAACACTTAATGTTGCATTCGAACGTCACAAGTGAGCACAAATCTGTTTTTTCTTCGCAGAGCAACAGATGATTCTGCTTTTGTGGAGACGTATGCACTAACTCTCAACAATTGGAGGTGGACCACCGGTCACAATGCCAGCAACAAAACTTACGGCTAGGCCTCCACTCGCCGACCAGACGAGACACACCATGTCTGCCCAGCACCACACCAGAAACCAGAGCCCTTACCTCTTGTTGCCGCCAAACTTTCCAGTTCCTCTCACATGTATCCCTATGCGTTTTCGGCCAGTCAGGACTCTGAAATTTCGGGTGGTTTTGCCACATTTTATGGGTGCGCTCTATTTGTGTCCCGTTCGAACCGTTCTATTGCCACAACGGCGGGAAGTAGCCTCTCTCTGTGTAGCATGCACGCTCTCTCCTGGTCTCAGGCCCGCCACTCTGCCACCGAAGCAGCCGCCGTGTTAATCTCCGGCCAGCCGCCGGCCACCTCGCTTGTTCTACAAGTCAAAACAGCTCTTTCTGGTGTCCGTCCAAACCACCTTCCCAATGATAATATTCACAGTTCTCTAAATATTACGTGGCACTATGAACCTTGGTATGTTGGTATTAGTATCGTTGTGTCTAACGGCTATATCTGCCCGCGTGGTGTTTGTCATTTATTTTCTGAATAAATCACATGTAAGATGCTAAAATCTGCCACCTTACGTGCGTCACAGCACTACAAGTTTTCTACCTGAATCGGCTTCTCCAGCGAAGAGCGTCTCACGGCGGTCCCGACACTGCTTCGAACAATAGGCTGTATAAAGTTTTATAACGCACGGATTAAAAAGCCTTTCCGTCCCAACATTCTAGACACATGTACCTTTCAAACAATGCAATAAGAAAAACATTGAATTTTCGATCGTTTTGTATAAGAACCTGACCTTAATCGGCTGCCGCTGGCGAGCTGTAGGTTGTGTGCCACGCCCGGCAGAAACAAAGACCCCATGTGGAGGAGACCGTTGGGTGTTGAGAGTGGCCACCACAGGCGTCGACATTTGCATCTCTGTGATCTCAAACAATCGCTGCGCCTCATTTATATGAATGGCATCCTCAAGCGAGGAGTCCAATAGTTTGACTTCAGCCTGAATCTGGAAATCACTAAAATTTTGAGAAATGTCGTCCCGCAACATGGCGTCTGCGTACGACTTACTACAAGGACATACAAGTTCGCAGATGCAGGACATGCCCGATAATTCAGTAAGCCAGTGCAATAGGATTCTGTACGCTAGCGTTTCATTTGAGAGAACTTATACAATGCAGCGGCGACCAACACGTGGGACTCTGAATACTTGCCAAGAGCTACAGTGATCTCTGAGAAAGGAACAGATTCAGACTGAATAATGAGGAAAAGCTTATTGTAAATGCGCAATATCATTACACCAACCCGAGAAAAGAAATATGAACGTTGAACTTCACCCGAAATGTAGGCCGCAAAGTGTTAGAAGAGCTGCATTTTCTATTCACCCCACAACTCTGTGGCTGCGTCTGATGCGCGGAATGGTGGAGTCGATCGGTGGCTGTAGCTGTTGTCAGCGTGGGCGACACGTGGGCCTCCAACAACAATGTGACCTTGTCCACCAGTTGAGATAACTGCGTCGACTGGAACTTAAAAAATTAGTGTAACGATGTAAGTTCCTGTTGCTGGGTGGCCACTATGGCGAGAAAGAAAAGCGGAAAGTTAAGACAAGCTGCGCGAAAGGAAACTAAAGAAAAAGCCAAACGCCATCCGCTCCTGAAACAAAAACAAAAAAAATTGTACAGCGATCCCCTGATGGATGTAGACACAGAACTGGAAATGAGGACGTGACTCCAGGTCAGGAACTGGAAGCCAACATGCCAACTCAAGAACCAGCCCACGCTGCCACTAATTTGTTGTATCCGTAAATGGAGGTGTAACAAATAACAGAAGACGTGAATAATCGCCGGCCGCGGTGGCTGTGCGGTTCTAGGCGCTGCAGTCCGGAACCGCGGGACCGCTACGGTCGCAGGTTCGAATCCTGCCTCGGGCATGGATGTGTGTGATGTCCTTAGGTTAGTTAGGTTTAAGTGGTTCCACGTTCTAGGGGACTGATGACCTAAGATGTTAAGTCCCATAGTGCTAAGAGCCATTTGAACCACTTTTTTGAATAATCAACACAGTTAATTCCTCTATAAATGGAGACAGAAAACAGAATCATACACACATTAAAAAGTTTTGCATCACCTCGATTCCGAGAGTTACGGAATTGGTACAGAAAACTGGAATAGAGATCAACATAAACATCACTTACGCCCTTTTTACTGTTCATGAAAACCACACATTGCATTTTGTGCCACCATACAGACGGTGGTCCAGACTGCTGTACACACAGGTACTTCTAATACGTAGTAGCACGTCCTCTTGCATTGATGCATGTCCGCATTCGTCGTGGCATACTATCCCCAAGTTCATCACGGCACTGTTGGTCCACATTGCCTCATTCCTCAACGGCGATTCGACGTAGATCCCTCAGAGTGGTTGGTGGGTCCCGTCGTCCATAAACAGACCTTTTCAATCTATCCCAGGCATGTTCGATAGGGTTCATGTCTGGAGAACTTGCTGGCCACTCTAGTCGAGCGATGTCTTTATCCTGAAGGAAGCCCGTCGCGAGATGTGCCCGATGGGGACGCGAATTGTCATCCATGAAGACAAATGCCTCGCCAATATGCTGCCGATATGGTTGCATAATAGGACGGAGGATGGCATTCACGTATCGCGCAGCCGTTACGGTGCTTTCCACGACTATCAGCGGCGTACGTCGGCCCCACATAATTCCACCCGGAAACATCAGGGAACCTCCACCTTGCTGCACTCGCCGGACAGTGTGCCTAAGGCGTTACCTCCAAACACATCTCCGACGATTGTCTGGTTGAAGGCATGTGCGGCACTCATCGGTGAAGAGAACGTGATGCCAGTCCTGAGCGGTCCATTCGGCGTGTTGTTGGGCCCATCTGTACAGCGCTGCATGGTGTTGTGGTTGCAACGATGGACGTCGGGAGTGAAGTTGCGCATCATGCAGCCTATTGCGCGCAGTTTGAGTCGTAATAAGACGTCCTGTGGCTGCATGAAAAGCATTATTCAACCTGCTGGCGTTGCTGTCAGCGTTCCTCCGAGCCATAATCAGTAGGTAGCGGTCATACATTGCAGTAGCAGCCCTTGGGCGGCCTGAGCGAGGCATGCCATCGACAGTTCCTGTCTCTCTGTATCTCCTCCATGTCCGAACAACATCGCTTTGGTTCACTCCGAGACACGTGGACGTTAACTGATTCGACAACGGTCCGTAAACGTCTATTTTCAGCGTCACACATATAAAAATGGCTTGTAGCTCCTAAAGGATATGCAAACTTGCGAAATGTTTCCGAAGATTATTTGTTCATTGTTGCAAAACGTTGTGATCGTCATTATATGCAGTGTATAATTTGTATAATATGTAAATACAACTTCGTTCATGTCAATCTTTGATAGAGGGTTGTACATGTTTCGTTTGCCACTAGTGTCGTAATGTGTGCCAGTTGCTTGTACTGTCAGTCGAATCAGAAACGGACGATGTGCTATATTAACAGCAATGTACATGTCGTTTGCAGGCTCCAAAACAGCTATTGTTATCTCTGATAAAAGAAATTAAGCGAACTATCTCATTCCCTACCATAGTCAGTACTTCCATTGGTTCCAGAAGACAAATGTACAGAAAAGTTCCACAATTGGCAACACATCTGTAATAAAATGGCGAAATAGTCTCTTCTACAGGTGGGAGATTTGAATGTGCGGTGAGAACGTACGACCAAGAACAGCACTGCCTCATTCAAGATCGCGCAACGTCATGTGGTTCTGATAATATAATATGATGCGAGTAAGTTGAAATAGGTCTACCAATTAGAGGTTGTCAAGTAATTGACTGACTCATTTCATGTTAGGCTACTCACGGCACGCTAACAGAGAAAAGATGAGAATTGTTATGATAAATGACGAAAACAGTAGCAAGAGCGCAATCAATAACAACTCATGCGTGCTCGTATGTTGGTTGTGAGGCAACAGTTAACATAAGACTAAATAAGTTTTTCCTGCGTGATAACTGATGACACTCTTCTCTGGTCTGCAGCAGGATCATGAACTCTGAAAGGTGGCTACACTGAGCCACAGCGCCAGAGATTGCGCCAATGAGTATTATTCCGCCGCCTCCACTGGCAGTGCTTGTCGAGAACTTGTAGGAGTCAGTGCTTGCTGAGATGTGGAATGAAATTTTCCGTTAACACAATTAATTAATTAAGTCCCCAGCAACTATAAAACGTACGAAACCACAAAGCAGAAGTGTAACTGTTCTGTGTGTGGAAGTGTGATTCAACGTACACATCTGGCACGGTTCTTCTTCAATAAGACAAGAAATTTTAAATATCATTTATACTGAAGTAATTAAAAAAAATATAAATACTATAATTGCGTAAGGAAACCAGAATTACACTCTAACACAAGAACACGAGCCAGATGCTTTGTTGACTGAACCTGTAATGACGCATTATTTAAGACACTGAAATAATGAAAAAACAGGGAATATTTTACCTTCATGTATATTGACGAAAAGCACTCTGATCATTACAATATCTCCATTCGAACAACATCTGCTGTCTAGCCCATCAAACAACTGCATAAAACATAGAACAAGCACTCCCTACTACAACATATCAACACCGACTCACTACTACCACATCTCAACAAGCACTCTCCACCACGACTTCTCGACAAGAACTTTTCACTACGCCATCACAGCAAGCACTGACTCCTACGAGTTCTCGACAAGCACTGCCAGTGGAGGCGGCGGAATAATACTCTTTGGCGCAATCTCTGGCGCTGTGGCTCAGTGTAGCCACCTTTCAACTCATCCTGACACAATATTTCCGCGCTCCACCTGGCTGCTATCTTCAGTAAGCTATACCTCGAAGCCCGCTAGAAATTTATACGCAGAAGGCCAACAATGTGTTTGAAAGAAATCGTAGTAACTGCTCTCTAGCGCAAGTGAATGTATAGCTCCCCATTGGTGGAAGCTAGCTAAATGCTGAATCTGCTTTTCAACATCTGATAAAACAGGATTACAAATCTTACTAAAAAAGTAACCATTGCCTCTTTTTATAAGGTTGACAGGTAGTCTAATTACACTGCTTCCTCTTAAAACACAGTCCCAATAGCAAGACTTAGTTGGAACCATTTTGTCTCTTCATACAACATTTTATGTTCCTTGGTAAGACAGTGCTCTGTCAGCGCAGAATTCTCAGGGTGAAACAAACGTGGCGCTGGTACTCAACACATCAGACCTGAGTGATACGAATTGCAAAGACCAGTACGGGCTTTCCCACGATGGCAGCGGATTTTATACAAACCGGTGTTTCGGCATGAGAAATTTGCGGTGACAGAGCACTGTCTTAAAAATCAACGGCCTTCATTCAGCCATCGCACTAGTTTCTGGCAGAGGTTTATCGATTTCACCAGCTACCACCACTGGGCTGCTACATGTTCACATGCGCTAGAGGGCAGTTACGACGATTTCTTGTGCATGCAGTGTTGGCCTACCGCGGCGTAAAAAGGCGCCGCCGCACGCAGTCTTAATTCAGTCCCGGCGGGTTTGTGTGATAGCGTAATCGCCTGAAGAGGTGGCCAGGTGTACCGCAGAAATATTGTGTCAAGATGACTTCATTATCCGGCTGCAGACCCAAGAAGAATATTAAATGTTAAACATTTTAATCAAATATAAAGTTCTGTTGCTTTGTTAAATTCTTCCTATGCATGTATTCCATATTGTGTATTGACGCTCACCCTAGCCGAGAAACGCATCATGTAAGACACAGACAGGAGGTCCCCTTTTTAGCACAAAAGGGTCTCTAGAAAAAGAGCGCATTGCCCCAAGCCTGCCGACCAAGTTGGCATCACTGAGGGAAAGGCTGCCCAGGTGAAACACGGCCATCCAATTTCCTTCCGTCATGTAGTCACATACGAAGATGTTTGTGCGGCTTAGCAACCCTCCAAGCCAGAGCCAATACAGTAATCACTCGTGGCGTCTTGTCTTTTGCGAAACGAACCCCTTGATCACCATTTCACAACTGGAGTGAGATCGAGGCTCTTGTTCTCTGGTGGTAGACATGTCTCCTGCACTACGTCTTCATATTTCTTTTTGGCGCCACCTGGTCTGCGACACACCCCTCCATGGAAAGGTCGTGTGGCGACACAATGTTGATGGTAACATTACTGTGCTCACAAAATAGTAATTGTCACGACTAAATGGCGCCACACGATTCGGTGAACAGCGCACTTTTCCACTAGCGGGTGGTATAATCAGATTGACCACTCACTAAACTTCATGTGGAAGGATACAGCAAACACTCGTTTCTCGCGCCTGATTGGCGAATCGATGGTTGTACGATTTTTGTTGGACGAAACAAGCTATGCATTTTTGTTAGGAGAGGCTAGGTGTTAGTGAGATAGAGAGGACGAAAAACATCCTGAGGCTCCGACACCAGCAGAAGCATGTTGTCACGATAGACCCCGAGAGGAGTTTTCTTCGAGAATTTGGCGTTGACAGACTGCAGTTATGGCGGTCGATTCCGAGTGGGGCAGACTCCGAGTCTCTGGAAAGGCGGGTCTGATACCACCTCCACTCGACGATGGGTGGCTTAAAATTTTGTAAGCACGGCACTGTTAAACCCACGACGAGTTTATCAAGCTGTATGGAACTTATGTAAATGTGCGTTTCACTTACCTTCATTCGGTTAATTCAGCTAGCCGCTTCTCTTGAACTCATGAGTAGCCGGCCGGAGTGGCCGAGCGGTTCTAAGCGCTACAGTCTGGAGCCGCGCGACCGCTACGGTCGCAGGTTCGAATCCTGCCTCGGGTATGAATGTTTGTGATGTCCTTAGGTTAGATAGGTTTAAGTAGTTCTAAGTTCTAGGGGACTGATGACCTCAGAAGTTAAGTCTCAGTGCTCAGAGCCATTTGAACCATTTTGGACTCATGAGTGGGCGACAGACTCGTGATTTCTAATCTATTGCCGAGCAGGGGTAATTCACCTCCTGCATGTTTAACTAACCTTCTAAAGGTGCAGTATGATCAAAGGAATTTTGTCCTATCACACTACGTAATTCTTGACCGAACGCAATCCAAGTGATACATTTGTTCCGTATTGCTATTTTTCCTTACGATCCAACCATCTATGTACCATGTCAATATTTTACGTTTTTGGAAAATATGAATCAGTACTCAGATGTCGTCTTGAGGTGTAAATAATCTTTAGTGTCCATACTGCTGTTGTAACACTTACGAGAAATTTTGAATATCCTAATACATCCTGGACTTATAGTTTACAGAGACACTTCCCAGCACCCTATAAAAGTCTGAAATAAGGATACAGCATACCGATGCACAGACATTGACAGAATACTAAGGACAACTGCTTCGCGGATATTTTTATTGTGTATTCATCCAGTGGCTATGCTCAGGTTTCTGGAATGTTACTATTGTTTGTTCATTTGACACTATATCTACATTCTATTTGTAAGGCCACTGGTCTGATTATTGTGTTTATCATTAATGAATAAATTATCACTATATCAAAACTTAAATCGTCAGTATTGCCAACCAATATTTCTCCTAAGGGATGTGTCACAATTATTAATCATTAATCAGCTTTATTTGTATTCAGTTTGTAAACTTAACGCGCCCAGAATTACGACTGTAGGGTCATACGTGTAAGCTATTTAGTTTCAGCTGTCATGTGCAGCGCATAAATGTGACGGTGTTTGATCCATCCGTACGACTGACAACAAGCAAGCATTAGTCAGGATCGTTCACTTGTTCAACCTCCGCAAGCAGATAATCGGTCCCATCTGTCGGCTGAGATGCTCAGACAGAGCGATATGAGCATTCCTGTAATATGTGTCAAAAGGAGGTACATCACAACATGATGTGTGGGTCACATGCGAACGAAATGCGATCGACCTTCCAGTAAGTCGAAGCTTACAGATATTTAAAAAATCATAACATCGTTTTCATCAACATATGCGTGCTGGAACTGTATAATGAGGTAAGTGAATGTTTCTGCGGGGCAATATTAGCAAGGACACCAGTCGCTCAACTCAGTATTGCAACCGGTATAATGGCCTGCCTGGTTGTAATTTTTCGAGTGTTTTATCCACCCGTTTTGGCAGATTTTTTGTTCCACACCTTAACAGTAATCTAAAGGTTTTTGCAATGAATCCGAATTGCAAAATACAAACATTTTTCTTTTGGGCAGTACAAATATAGAGCCCTTTCCTCATGATCTCTTATCTGTTCCTTTCTGAACAAGTAATCATCAATGACAAAATACCTTGTTGACGCAAAGCCCGTGAACCGAAAGATACTTCTCACCTGCAGACGGTGACTCTAATTTCATTTTGCGAAGTGGCTTAGATGGAGTGCTCCACTGCATCCTGGATTTCACCGACTGCTGTTTATTTTCCCTGACATGCAACTTCTCAGTCTCACAACAGTACGTCACTCTCTACCTAAGCAGCGAATACACTGGAGCAGAATTATCATACCATGTTGTGTATCTTAATGGCTTCCTTCATTACTCTAATTACTAACTTTTATTCTAAGTGTATGGAGCCATTGTTGCAAATGGAATTATACTATAATTAAAATTAGTTTGTGATTACCATATCAGAGAGTCGACTTGTAGGGACCATCCACCAACCTTGTATCTCAAGTGATTCGTGGTCGCAGTTTTGCCTGCTTTGTAGATGCATGTAGAGCATTGTCGTGTGCAGCTGGTTGCATGCTGGCAGCATTCTTTCCCCCTCCCCACCTCCCAAACTGAGATCTGCCAGTCAACATTATTTTATTCGAATTGTGCGTACCATCTCTTGCTTTTATAGCCAGAAGAGAGAATCCCGAGTATTCTCCACTGAAAGCATATGGTCGTGTAGGCTGCAGAGGAAAAGGACCTCGATGAAGAAGTTCACACAGACTACCATATGCTTTTTGTTCCATAGATTCATAATGAGGAGATCCTCTAGGTTGAACAGCTGCTACTTAGTTAACTTTACCATTCATGTGCTACATTTTCTGACACTGGCATTAGCAGTTACCAAATTCTCATACCCTTCCACACAACCAAATATAGGTAGTTCTGGAAAGAATTTAGTAGTATTGTAATAAGGTCGCTGTGATCAAAGTAAAAATAGGTGGGTATTGGGGGAAAGCGGATTCTGGGGCCATTCTGATATTAAATTGAAATGGTAATTAATTAAACTGATCAAGGACCACCTGTCCCCCTCCCCTTAATCTATTGTTCCAATAATTGATTTATGACTCGTGGGGATACTTATTGTTATGCTAACTGATTTATTACACCCTGGGGATACTCCGTCCTCCTGAGAAACACCCCACCCCTCCCATCCCCATTCCTCCTTGTAACACCCCAAGAAAGCCGAAAACCCAAATAAGAATGTCATAATAATTTAAAGTAGGGAACAGTGCTATCCTGACAGGTACGACAACTTTGACAATAATATAACACCTTAAAGTTTTGATGAACACCAATTTCAATAATTACTGAGTATGTCATAATATAAAGGTAGAAAGAAAGAAAGGTTATTTTTAATTAGCTATCAAACATCTTAGTAATAACTGCAAATCAGTACGACGAAAGTTAAGTCCAAATTAATATGTCGGTCAGAGATAACATTTTTTGTGAAAGACAGTTGTAAACGCGGCGAAAAGGAAATTCAATGCGTCTACAATGCTCGATCATGGAAATGTAAGTCGCTTGCTAGCTTGCTTGCTATCAATTCGTGAGAGAGCACCGTTTGTTATAGTACTACAAACGGAACGCTACGAGATTATTTTTATTCAATAAAAGTACTATTGCGTGATAGAGATGCGCGGACTTCTCAGTTATTCTGACTTGAGAACTTGAACTGAAGTGATATTCTGATAGTGTACGACGAGTTAATGAACTCAGATTGTTGGAGATATTATTGTTGGACTCAACCTTCATCAAAGTGAACAGTTACAACGATGAATGGACATAGTATCGAAGACTGCAATACCTGATTAGCCTTGAGTAGGAAACATTAATACGACCACCCGAAAATAATACAAATACACCGATTGTAAAAGTTGTCGTAATTGTCACCATTACCGAACTGAAAAGAATCGTAATTGATCTGATCCATCGGTATGCGTGTGGTGTGATGATGATAAACTAACAGCTAAGAAGGAGCAATAAAAATAGTTCGCCAGTAATGGAAATCTCACGTGTTGGCTCCATAATTAATTGAACTGTGTGATAGTTGATGATCAAGATTAATTAACTGTGAACATTTTAATTGACAGAGTGACTTGATGAACATTGAGCATTGAAAGGAATGTTTTGCCGAAGTAATATTACGATGCACGAAAGCAAGATAGCATTATAGATTATCTCTGGATTTGCGTCGTGCTGTAGTGAACAATTCTGCCTAGCAACGTAACAACAACTACTGATACTGAACCGCAAATGAATTTTTCCTCGCTTCAGTGGTGTGAAACGACGCCGGTGATGAATGATTCACTCAATACTGCAATAACTAACTAACTGGGCATAGCAAATCATCATAAAACCGTAACAGACAATTAAAATCAGCAGTTCGCATCGCTGAGAAGACAGTGCGGACTCGCAAACGGACTTTCATACGTTCCGCAAAGAACAATTTCCTTTAGAGATTTTCAGGTGCTGTTCCACGTTATCCGACGGGTACAACCATCACTGCGCGTCGCGTCTCCATTCCACCGACCGAGCTGTAGCAGTAGCGGCTCAACATCAACAGCGACAACAAAAGGGGAGATGGGGCGTCACATCCTGTAATACTTATATCGATTAGAAGTAGGTTTAGTCTTTGTAATTGTGTAGCTGTAATTATGAAGTGTGTATTCTTTGCTAGTTAAAGTCTTTAATTTGGAGAGGATATTTAGAGTTTTGTAATATATATATATATATCTGGAAAAAGCAAAATGATTTGTTAAAATAATGAATTTTTATAATGTGTGTATGTTTATAAGAAAGACAATGTCAATTGGATGCTGGTTCATGCTTAGGGCACTTGTATTGTAAAATGTAAAAGCTGTAGTGAAGTCCCTCCACAACGAAAGTGGCATGGCGCGATGTAAAAGGTGGTTTTGCGGTTGAAATGTTTAGCTCCTTGGTGGGAACGGTACACAGTAAGTGGCCAGCTGTAGCACGGTACACTTCGACGGTTCCAAGAGAGGCAATTGTAAGTTGCTTTGCAAGGAAATTTTGCCTTGGATGTGGATCTAGCTATTGTTTGGAATTCCCAGCAAAAAGGAATGGCTCTAATACGTCGAAAATCCGACGCCATGAAGAGATTTTATAGAACATTCGAACATCAAGAGCCGTGAGTTCAGTTTTTTTTAAGTTACTTTTTTTAAAGTTTAATTGAGCTTAGTGTTGAATTATTTGCCTTGCAAAGTAAAATATAAACTAGTTCAAGTGAAGTTAAGGATTAACTTTGTTTGAATTAGTCTCTTCTACTGAAATAATCATGTAGCTTGAGTAGTGACACTATGGGCCCCCCATCATATTCTTCACATATTAGAAAGATAATTGGACTGTTATTGCTGCAAAGGAAATCTGGAACTGTATAAACAGTCTAATTATGATATTATTTATCTTTATTTGTGTTTTTACATGTCAGTTAACATAGAAGCCCCTCACGTCCAAAATTAGTCTTGTATTTCATGCAGTTATATTTCAATATTGGTTTAAGTAATGATCTTGTGTGTAGCTGGTGTTAGTATGAGTTTAGTGCAAATTGGCTTTCTATGATTACTGATGTGTGCATTATTGATAACTGATGCTATACACAGCTCAGAGTGGCCTATGTCAGTATCTATCCTGTGTGCTATTGAAAAGGAAATATTAAGAAAAGTATCTTTAATAACCATTATCCAATTTTCTTAAACACATCTTTCCAAATTAATGTGCCCAGTTGGTCTGGCGACTGTTCATTTTTTTCATTCACATATGAATTTTACCACTTTCATTAACTCCCAAGGTTTAAGTCTGTTTAGTTTTTCTGTTCATTTCACCATATTCAAAGTTATAGTCCAACACCTTTACCCATTAAACATGCGTGTGGTGAAAATTCAAAATCCCCTCAGAGGGTAACATTAGCTTGAGCCACAGCAAGTTAGTGGTGTACTCCCTCACATCTCTGGGAAAAGTGACACTTTTCTTGTCGCCCCTGTGCCGTTTAGTTCAGAGCCATTTTGCTCCCTCCTGGGAAATGTCTCACCCCTCCCCTCCCACTTTTTACTTTATTTGAATTTGATCGTATTGAATTGTTCTCCACACTCCGCTGCCTCCCACTTTCCACCACATTTTCTGACTGTATGTTTATACGTTCACCTCGAAGTTTGAAGACTGACTGTTCTAGTCCACAATACAGCCACCAGAGGGTGCTTGAAACTGTCATACACAAAAACCATCACTCATAAACAATGGGTCATAATACAACACACTTGCTGGGAATTGAGAAAAATCATTGTACCAACACAACTACCACAGAAACTGACCCCAAAAGATCTCACTAGGAGAGAGTGGCGACAGCTGCACATATGATCACGCTGATACGCAGATACTGCTTAGAACCAGTATTCCCTCCCCTCCTACCTCTCCTCCTCTCTCCCTCTCCTTCTCCTGTTGACAGGGATACCTGTATCTCTAACGAATTTTGTCCTGCAGTTTCGTTTTCACACAACTCAATTTCTATATCATATTTCCTGCATAATGTGTCCTACTGTATTATAATTTTGTACATACACTCCTGGAAATGGAAAAAAGAACACATTGACACCGGTGTGTCAGACCCACCATACTTGCTCCGGACACTACGAGAGGGCTGTACAAGCAATGATCACACGCACGGCACAGCGGACACACCAGGAACCGCGGTGTTGGCCGTCGAATGGCGCTAGCTGCGCAGCATTTGTGCACCGCCGCCGTCAGTGTCAGCCAGTTTGCCGTGGCATACGGAGCTCCATCGCAGTCTTTAACACTGGTAGCATGCCGCGACAGCGTGGACGTGAACCTTATGTGCAGTTGACGGACTTTGAGCGAGGGCGTATAGTGGGCATGCGGGAGGCCGGGTGGACGTACCGCCGAATTGCTCAACACGTGGGGCGTCAGGTCTCCACAGTACATCGATGTTGTCGCCAGTGGTCGGCGGAAGGTGCACGTGCCCGTCGACCTGGGACCGGACCGCAGCGACGCACGGATGCACGCCAAGACCGTAGGATCCTACGCAGTGCCGTAGGGGACCGCACCGCCACTTCCCAGCAAATTAGGGGCACTGTTGCTCCTGGGGTATCGGCGAGGACCATTCGCAACCGTCTCCATGAAGCTGGGCTACGGTCCCGCACACCGTTAGGCCGTCTTCCGCTCACGCCCCAACATCGTGCAGCCCGCCTCCAGTGGTGTCGCGACAGGCGTGAATGGAGGGACGAATGGAGGCGTGTCGTCTTCAGCGATGAGAGTCGCTTCTGCCTTGGTGCCAATGATGGTCGTATGCGTGTTTGGCGCCGTGCAGGTGAGCGCCACAATCAGGACTGCATACGACCGAGGCACACAGGGCCAACACCCGGCATCATGGTGTGGGGAGCGATCTCCTACACTGGCCGTACACCACTGGTGATCGTCGAGGGGACACTGAATAGTGCACGGTACATCCAAACCGTCATCGAACCCATCGTTCTACCATTCCTAGACCGGCAAGGGAACTTGCTGTTCCAACAGGACAATGCACGTCCGCATGTATCCCGTGCCACCCAACGTGCTCTAGAAGGTGTAAGTCAACTACCCTGGCCAGCAAGATCTCCGGATCTGTCCCCCATTGAGCACGTTTGGGACTGGATGAAGCGTCGTCTCACGCGGTCTGCACGTCCAGCACGAACGCTGGTCCAACTGAGGCGCCAGGTGGAAATGGCATGGCAAGCCGTTCCACAGGACTACATTCAGCATCTCTACGATCGTCTCCATGGGAAAATAGCAGCCTGCATTGCTGCGAAAGGTGGATATACACTGTACTAGTGCCGACATTGTGCATGCTCTGTTGCCTGTGTCTATGTGCCTGTGGTTCTGTCAGTGTGATCGTGTTATGTATGTGACCCCAGGAATGTGTCAATAAAGTTTCCCCTTCCTGGGACAATGAATTCACGGTGTTCTTATTTCAATTTCCAGGAGTGTATATTCAGTGACATTCAGAGTGTAATGGGCATAAGTGCATATATTTTTATATGTGCTACATTAATACGTACATCCATCATTGTGTTGGTTATTTTTTCTCTGTATCTGTCTTCCCACAAGCACATCATGTAATTTACTATTAATGTTTTCTGCACGGTCATAACTGAAGCACTAAGTGGACTACGCCTGTCAGCATACACTAAACATTTTGTGTCCGTGCGTCCGCATTTCAACACCTGACCTGCTGCATAGAGGAAAATAAACATCAGTGACTTGCTCTTGCTACATGTACTTGGAGGTAGTACCCAACCTAATATGATGTGTAATAGCTATAACTACTAGTCTGCAAATGATGTAAATACTAATGCAGTGTTTTGTGTTTTTCAATGAACAATCCTCAATCACCAACAGAAATATCTGCACTGACATCTGTTACACCATGTGTTTGGGTACTGTATGTGAATCTTGCTGCGGATAGAGTTAGTATTAAAGATGCGAAAAATCAAAACTTTTTTTTTAAATCAAGGGATGGATGTATTAACTCACCAATGAAATTTACATTTACGTCGTTTGGTTTGCAGATGTCAAGCTATCATTGCAGGACACCACACAGTTGGTCCTGCAAAACCATATAGTGTAAAATCACGGTAAGAAGCAAAACGAGCAAACGTTTGTTTAGGCTCTACTTTGTTAAATCAATCATGACCTAAAAGATTTTCATTTTTTACGGTTTTCAATAAACAAAAACCCACTGATGATGGCTCAGAAGTGCTGAAATATGTTTGGGTAAACAGAAAAAGTAATGTGTTTCAAAAAGGCGGAACCCATATCCTATAATTTTCGGAATGCGTTTGACACGGCGCCCACAGTGCCATTGCAGACTTTTAACGAAGGTTCTAGCTTGTAGAATAGGTTGCAGGGTAGGTGAGTGGCTCGATGACTTCTTAAGCAATTAGACCCAGCACGTTGTCGTCGGTGGTGAATGTCAGTCAGAGACAAGAGTATCGTCAGGAGCCCCAGGCAAGATTTCCGGTTGGTGTGATGAATAGGAGATTTCTCTAGACGAATAAAAATTGAAGCTAATGCAGGTGAGTAGGAAAAACAAGCTAGTAATTTTCGAATACAGCGTTGTTTGTGTGGTGTTTGACATAGTCACTTCGATTAAGAACTTAGACAGAATGTTGCAAATCGATATGAAATGGAACGAGCAAGTAGGCATGGTAGTAGGGAAGGCGCATGGTCGACTTCATTTCATTAGGAGACTGTAGCTCGTTTATAAAGTAGATCGCATTACAAAACTCAAGTGCGACCCATTCTTGAGTAGTGGTCGAGTGTTTGGGACTCCCACCAGGTCAGATTAAAGGATGACACTGAAACAATTCAGAGGCATGCTGCTAGGTTTGTTACTGGCAGGTCCGATCAGCACGTGCGTATTACAGAGATGTTTCGTGAACTCACATGTGAATACGAATTTGCTATGCCTTTGTTTAGAAATACGATAGAATGTTGCTTCGGATATGCTTGTACTTCCGATTGGAGCAGCCACTGTGACGACTATAGCTGCTATGGAAGACATGAAATGCATTGGTAGTTGCGAATATGAACCACCTCCGGCTGTATAATGGAATGTCGACGATGAAAATCTGTGCTGCACCGGTACTCAAACCTGGATTTGCCGCTTCACACGAGCTGTAGGCTTAACCGCCTCGGCCATACGGCCACGACTCACTGGTAGACCCAAACACCCATATATCGTTGTCAATGTGCCATACCTTTACTCGCACACCCAATTAACTGAAATTTCGTACAGGGAGACATTTTATTTGTAAGTCGCAGGCCTTGCCACCGTGTGACACTTCCAAGGTGCCCATGGGCAGAATTGTGCTAAAATTTGGTGCCATAGTGGCATCATTAACACACCATCCACGTTACATAAATTTCTGAGTGGTGGCATTTTTTCTGCTGTGTCGATACCTTGCTGTCTGAGGAGTCGCCGAGCCCGTCAGTGATGACGCAGGGCGGCACGCCTTTGTACTATTACAGAGGAAGGTCGTAGGCACCCTCGAATCAAATTTCAGAGTTATGCGACACAGTGGGAGGCAATAACAGGGTTTCGAAAAATGATCCTGTAATTCTGTTGTGCAATGCATTAGGGTTCATACCGAGGCATACAGACAGTCGTTTTCCTTCGCGCTGTTTGCGAGTAGAAGAGGAAAGAAAATGAGCTGTGGTGGTACAACGTACCAATCAGCCATTCACCATACAGTGGCTTGCGGAGTATGTATGTAGGTGTACAGTGAGGTGACAAAAGTTATGGGATGGCCCCTAATATCATGTCGGACTTCCTTTTGCCCGGAGTAGTGCAACAACTTGGGGTAGCATGGACTCAACAGGTCGTTGGAAGACCCCTGCAGCCACCCTGCCTCTGTAGCAGTCCATAGCTGCGAACGTGCTGCCAATGCAGGATTTTGTGCACGAACTGATCTCTCGACTATGTCCCATAAATGTTCGATGGAATTCATGTCGGACAATCTGGGAGGCCTGATCAATCGCTCGAATTGTCCGGAATGTTCTTCAAAGCAACTGCTAACAATTGTGGCCTTGTGACGTGGTGCATTGGCATCCATAAAAATTCCATCGTTGTTTAGGAGCATGAGGTCCACGAATGGCTGCAAAGGGTCACCAAATAGCAGAACATAACCAGGACCCACTCCATTCCACGTAATCATATCACACACCATTACGGAGCCACCACCAGATTGCACAGTGCCTTGTTGACATCTTGGGTCCATATCTTCGTGGGGTGGAACCCTACCACTATCTCTTACCAACAGAAATCGGGACTCATCTGACTAGGCTACGGTTTTCCAGTGGTGTTGGGTCCAACCGTTACTGTCATGAGCCCAGCAGAGGCGTTGCAGGCTATGTCAAGCAGCTAGCAAAGGTACTCACATCGGTCATTCTCTGCCATAGCCCATTACAGCCAGATTTCAACATGCTGTTGTAGCTCACATTGATTTCTGCGGTTATTTCACGTGTTGTTGCTTGTCTGTTATCACTGACAACTGTACAGAAACGCCGCTACTCTCGGCCGTTAAGTGAAGGCTGTCGGGCGCTGCATTGTCCGTGATGAGAAGTAATGCCTAAAATTTGGAATTCCCTGCATTCTTGACGCTGTAGATCTCGGAATACTGACTTCCCTGACGGCTGCCAAAAAGAACTATCCTACGTGTCTAGCACCAACTGCATTCCGCGTTCAAAATCTGTTAATTCCCTCCGTGTGGGCACAATAACGTCAGACACTTTTCCACATGGATTACCTGAGTACAAATGACAGCCCCGTCAGTGCACTGCCCTGCTCCAGCTTGTGTACGCGGTACTATCGCCATCTGTATATGTGCGTATCTCTATCTCCCGACTTTTTGCCATGTCAGATGTAGCTGTTGTAAGCTTATTTGTCCGTCGCTGACATAGAAGACCGCAAACCTTCTTTCCTTCCCGTCTGGGCAAGCTGTGCAGTGACTAGAGTACATGTAAAGCTTACTGGGACAGGGTAAAGCTACAATGAAGTCGATAATTCGATTGTAATATTGGCATTTTAATTTGATATCCCCCACAACTGACAAAATTTACAAAAAAAAAAAAATGTGAATTTCTTTGTCCATCCACACACTCCTGAGAATGGCACATTAACAATTTGCAATTACGCGCCCCTGTTACCGGCAGCTGCGTTGATAAATACTCGGCACCTCGCAAGGATAACTACCAGATCAAGTTGTTGGAAGTGGTTGAGCGTTGGTGAAAATCTCGCTTCTGAGCACAAAAAGAGCTCTAACCGCTGAACCCTGCATGGAACACGCGTTGGTGCAGTGCTGCGATACAGACCACAATTCTCCCGTCTCACACGTGTACGAAAACGCGGCGGAAGAATACCCCGTTTCGGCCAATGTCGAACGCTCTATCATCGCCGAAATCCCTCCAAGGGCATTTCTGAGACCTAGCCAGTGATCGAGTGGGTCATATCGCCCCTAGGCAAACGAAATTCCCGTCTTCGCCACGTGTTGTCCAGCACAGGTGGCTCCGGATGCCGGGCTATCCCCGAAAGCGCCTTATTGTCCCGCGTTTCCGGTGACCGCTAGCTGCCGCCCACGGCGGCCCGGCGAGCTACGGCCAGCTGCAGACTTTATATTCCACAATTCTCAACTTCCGACACTTTTCACCAACGCTTTAAGTTAGTAACTTAATCATGCCGACATGCAGGGAATACTACTCGAGAGTGCCTCATATTTATCATAATTCAATAGTCATGATCTGATGGCCTTGCCAGTCCGTTTATTATTAGTACTGGTGTTAGTGGGCTAACGTGTAAGTGCCCATGTCCTGGCACCTTACACTGTAAAGCAGTCGCTTTATGAAGAGTACTTTTAACTGTGTGTTATGATATAGGATGAAACCATTTCTAAAATTTATTAAAGTTGTGAAGACAGTCACCTGAATAAAAACCTGTTAAAGATAATCTGCTCACTAGATGTGGTCTTCAAACTCGATTATCCCGCGGGTAGAATTTGTAGTAACAGACTGTGCCCGCAGGTCATCTTCATAAATTTTATTTTTAGAATCATCATATGACCACAAGCAGAACACTACCCTGCACAAGCACTCAACCCATTTATGCGAATGTTATAATCAGACAAGAGACTCGTCAGCCACATGTTGAGCGAATATAACATATCGCCCCACTAGGAACTTACCAGGACGACAATGCCTTATTTCTGCCACTGTCACTGTGGCTGGCAGTGATAATAAGCAGTCAGTGAATCAGTTAATTTGGCGGTACTGCGTGCTCTTCTCCGTCGCGTAAACGTAACGACCGTCCCCGTGGCACGTGCACGTTACGGAAGAGATGAAGGGAGGGCGCAGGAATGAAACCTCCGAGGATTAATAAACCGGCAGTCCTTGCTCAGGCAAATAACGTTCTCGTTCCGAGTGCAGAGGTAATTCGCCGGTCCGTACTCGGAAAGATCGAGGATCGCTGAGGGGTCCGTCTAAGCGGCAACAAATCGACGCCGTGATTGCCGAGGGAGAGACGGCGAGTCAGGCGGCAATCAGCGCCGCCGTTAATCAACTATCAGCCTTCCGGCGTCTGCCGCCCACTTAAATCCCCGCAGTCGGACCCTAAATGATTTCTGTTCGTTCGGTGCGATGCGCTACCTGCGCTGCTACTGCCGGAAGGAACTGAGGATTGGCGGCGCGTTGCTGCCTCGCCTAACTGCTAAATCACCCTCACGCTTGCTTCCGGCACGTGTTTTAACCTTCATATTTCGAACGAAGGGAAAACGAATGATGGAGTTCGATGTCCAGTCTTCATGAATGACATTAAAGATGGACAGCTGAAGTGAAGAATATTGCCTGTGGTGAATTAAAAAGAAACACACAAGTACTTGCGTGAAATGTTCTAGTGAGACCATAGAAACCACTGAATGTTGTAAAGCGGGAGAAAAATTCTAGACCTTCAAATTAAATATTAACAAAATAAAACTATATTTTGTGATTCCACTTTTCAGTATAGAAGGGCCTTTGCACGTTAACAAATCAAAAATTCGTTTGTTGTATTTCTGAAGTCCCACTTAGGAAACTGTGTTGATTCACCTGTGCAGTGGTACTAACTTCTGGAAGGTTCTGACATGCAACGCCAGGAACCTCTCTTGCACACTACAGCACATTACGGTATGACAAGGACGGCAGTACTTAATCCACATCTACACCTACATGTACATGGCTACTCTGCAATTCACACTTAAGTGCCTAGCAGAGGGTTCATCGAACCATTTTCATATTACTTCTCTACCATTCCATTCTTGAATGGCGCGTGGAAAAAAGGAACACCTAAATCTTTCCGTTCGACCTCTGATTTCTCTTATTTTATTATGACGATCACTTCTCCCTACGTAGGTTGGTGTCAACAAAATATTTTCGCATTCGGAAGAGAAAGCTGGTGATTGAAATTTCGTAAATAGATCTCGCCGCAAAGAAAACCGCCTTTGTTTCAGTGACTGCCACCCCAACTCTCGTATCGTATCAGCAACACTCTCACACCTATTGCGCAATAACACGAAACGAGTTGCCCTTGTTTGCACTTTTTCGAAGTCCTCCGTCAATACTACCTGGTAAGGATCCCACACCGCGCAGCTGTATTCCAGCAGAGGGCGGACAAGTGTAGTGTAGGCTGTCTCTTTGGTGGGTTTGCCGCATCTTGTAAGTTTTCTGCTAACAGATCGCAGTGTTTGCTTCGCCTTCCTCACAATATTATCTATGTGGTCTTTCCAACTTAAGTTGCTCGTAATTGTAATTCCTAGGTATTTAGTCGAATTGACAGCCCTTAGATTTGTGCGATTTATCGTATACCCAAAATTTATCGGATTTCTTTTAATATCCATGTGGATGGTCTTTCACATTCCTTTGCTTAGTGTCAATTGCCACTTTTCGCACCATACAGAAATTCTCTCTAGATCATTTTGTGATTGGAATTGATCGTCTGGTGATTTTACTAAACGGTAAAGTACAGCGCCATCTGCAAACAATCTAAGGGGGCTGCTCAGATTATCACCTAGAACGTTGATGTAAATCTGGAACAGCAGAGGGCCATGACACTACCTTGCGGAACGCCAGTTTTAGCGTCTACAACTACGAACTGTGACCTCTCTGATAGAGAATCACGAATCCAGCCACACAACTGAGACGATGCTCCATATGCACGTAATTTGATTAATAGTTGCTTGTGAGGAACGGTACCAAAATCCCTCTGGAAATCTAGGAATATGGAATCGATCTGAGATCCCTTGTCGACAGCACTCATTACTTCATGGGAATAAAGAGCTAGCTGTGTTGCATAAGAACGATATTTTCTGAATCCTTGTTGGTTATATATCAATAAGTCATTTGCTTCAAGGTGATTCATAATGTTCGAGTACAGTACATGCTCCAAAATCCTACTGCAAATTGAGGTCAGTGATATGGCTCCGTAATTCAATGGGTTACTTCTATTTCCTTTCTTGAATATTGGTGTGACCTGTGCTACTTCCCAGTCTTTAGGAACAGACCTTTCGTCAAGTGAGCGGTTGTATATGATTGTTAAGAAAGGTGCTATTGTGTCTGGATACTCTAAAAGGAGCCTGATTGGTATACCATCTGGACCGGAAGACTTGCCTTTCTTAAGTGATTTGAGTTTTCGCAACACCTAAGACATCTACTTTTATGTCACTAATGCTAACAGCTGTTCTGGTTTCGAATTCTGGAATATTTACTTCGTCTTCTTTCGTGACTGAATTACGGAAAACTGTATTTAGCAACTCCGCTTTAGTGGCACCATCATCGGTAACATTTCCATCTCTATCGCGCAGTGACGGTATTGACTATTTTTTGACACTGGTGTACTTTACATACGGCCAGAATCTCTTTGGGTTTTCTACCATATTTTGAGACTATGCTTCATTGTGGAAACTATTAAAAGCATCTCGCATTGACGTCTGCACTAAATTTCGAGCTTCCGTGAAACTTAGCCAGTCTTGGGGATTTTGCGTTCTTCTGAATTTGGCATGCTTTTTTCGTTGCTTCTGCTACAGTGTTCTGACGTGTTGTGTAGCATGGTGGATCAGTCCCGTCTCTTATTAACTTACGCGGTATGAATCTATCTATTGCTGTCGATACTATATCTTTGAATTTGTGCCATATCTGGTCTACACTTACATAATTAGCTTGGAAAGAATAGAGACTCTCTCTTAGGGAGGCATCAAGTGAATTTTTATCTGCTGTTTTAGATAGATACATTTTGCGTTTATTTTTAGTGGTTTTGGTTGATATGGTTTTGAGCCTCTCTACAATGACCTTGTGTTCACTAATACCTGTATCCGTCATGACACTCTGTATTAGATGAGGATTATTTGTGGCTAAGAGGCCAAGTGTGTTTTCGCAAACATTTACAATTCGTGTTTGCTCATGAACTAATTGTTGAAAGTAATTTTCAGTGAAAGCATTTAGTACAATTGCGGAAGATGTTTTCTGTCTACCACCGGCTTTGAACATGTATTTTCGCCAACAAATCCAGGGTAGATCGAAGTCTCTACCAATTATAACTGTATGAGTGGGGTACTTGTTAGTAATCAGATTCAAATTTTCTTTGAACCGTTCAGCTATTATATCATCTAAGTCGGGGGAGTCGGTAGAAGGAGACAATTATTATTTTAGTACGGTTGTTGAGTATAACCTGCACCCATAGTAACTCGTAGGAACTATATTTCAGCTTCACTGCAAGATAAACTACTACCAACAGACACAAACACACCACCACCTACTTTACTTAATCTATCTTTTCTGAACACGGTTTGCGCCTCTGTAAAAATTTTGGCAGAATTTAACTCCAGCTTTAGCCAGCTTTCTGTTCCTATAACGATTTCAGCTTCAGTGCTTTCTATCAGCGCTTGCAGCTCTGGTACTTTTCCAACAGCTACGACAATTTACAACTTCAATACCGATTGTTGCTTGGTCGATTCTCGTTTTTTGCCCTGTAGCCTTTGGAGTTCCTTTTTGATCTTTCCTGAGACTGTCTAACCTAAAAAACCGCCCAGTCCACACAGCACTTGATACCCATGTAGCCGCCTCCTGTGTGTAGTGTAGGGGCACCTGACCTATTTAGGCGGAACCCCACCACGCTATGGCGCAAGTCGAGGAATCTGTAGCCTACACGGTCGCAGAACCGTCTGAGCCTCTGATTCAGGCCATCCACTCGTCTCTGTATCAAAGGTCTGCAATCGGTCCTGTCGACGATGCTGCTGATGGTGAGCTCTGCCTTCACCTCACTAGCAAGACTGGCAGTCTTCACCAACTCCGATAGCCTCCGGAAACCAGCGATGATCTCTTCCAATCCATAGAGACACACGTGCTTGCATCATATACATCCAGACGATGAGAGCGTGCACTTTGCAATCAATCAATTACCACCTTTACTCACATTTGTTAGTCGCTCAGATAATCCACCTGCGTCCGCGATTCTTTGTTGGTATCGTGTTGACTTTGTCATGGACGGTGCATCCACAAATGAATTTTCTGATTATAAGTCAGCAGAAGTGATTCACAGATTTGACTGGCATGTAATTACAACTATGTATTTAATGACACTGGCCGGGGCCGCCTCCGTAATCGGGTGCTCAACGCGACAGACCCTCACACGGTGTCCCGGTACTGCCAGCGATTTTTCCTAGGTGTGAGGACTGGACCAGGGTGCACTATTCAGCCTCGTGACGCCAGCAGAGGAGCTACCTGAGAGATTAGCTACTCCGAGGTCGGAACGTCGACAGCAGCCAGGAGCGCGGTGTGCTGATCCCAAGCTCCTTCACACCGCTGCCAGGGATGAATGGCGGAGGATGACACTGCGGTCCCTCGACTATCGCGTGGTCTTCAGGGCCGATCGTAGAGTCTCCGTTTCTTTGTTATTGGGTCGAGCAAAAGCAGATAACAGGGCTACTGGCGTGAATACATACCATTCCACATCGGTTCTTCCAAAATACGAATTGTTCTCTGGAGCACTTAAAAACATTTTATGCTTCATTGAGGGATAAAATACGTCCAGGTTTTCCAGCCTCCCCTCACAATACTAATTTAGTGAGAGGCGATAATAATAACTCAACCAGTATCTATACAACCATACTGTGGTGTCTCCGCCAGACACCACACTTGCTAGATGGTAGCATTTAAATCGGCCGCGGTCCGTAAGTATACGTCGGACCCGCGTGTCGCCACTATCAGTGATTGCAGACCGAGCGCCGCCACACGGCAGGTCTAGAGAGACTTCCTAGCACTCGCCCCAGTTGTACAACCGACTTTGCTAGCGATGGTTCACTGACAAAATACGCTCTCATTTGCCGAGACGATAGTTTAGCATAGCCTTCAGCTACGTCATTTGCTACAACCTAGCAAGGCGCCATTATCAGTTACTATTGATATTGTGAATCATGTACCGTCCAGACCGACGTTCACCATTAATGGATTAAAGTTAAGTATTCCACCAGCTACGTCCGTTTTTCTAAATTCTAATTTCATTGTCCTGTTCCAGACCTCACGCCAGCCTGCGTGAGCTAAAACGCGTGCCTTTCGGCCTCCTCTAGTAACACGGTGTTGGCTCTCCTGCCAACCAAAACACATACATACTATAAAAATATATGTACGTATGTGTGTATGTGTGAATGTATGTTCCACATCTCCTCCTAAGTAACAGGACCAATTTCTACCAAATTTGGTCGGTTGGTTGGTTGGTTGTTTGGGGAAGGAGACCAGACAGCGTGGTCATCGGTCTCATCGGATTAGGGAAAGATGGAGAAGGAAGTCGGCCGTGCCCTTTCAGAGGAACCATCCCGGCATTTGCCTGCAGTGATTTAGGGAAATCACGGAAAACCTAAATCAGGATGGCCGGACGCGGGATTGAACCGTCGTCCTCCCGAATGCGAGTCCAGTGTCTAACCACTGCGCCACCTCGCTCGGTCACCAAATTTGGTGCATATATCATGTCTGGAAAAAATCACTATTGATTGGTTGGTTGATTTGGGGCAGGGGACCAAACAGCGAGGTCATCGGATCAGAGAAGGATGGAGAAGGAAGCCGGCCGTGCCCTTTAAAGGAACCATCACGCCATTTGACCGAAGTGATTTAGGAAAACCACGGAAAACCCAAATCAGATCCCCGGACGCGGGTTTGAACCGTCGTCTTCCCGAATGCGAGTCCAGTGTGCTAATCACTGTGCCACCTCGCTTGGTAAAGAATCACAGAGGGTAAGAACTACCGGCCTATCAAAGGAATGGGGTAGGGTCGGAGTGAAAAGCAATGTGGCCCACGCCCAGCGAATACTCAGTTTTTATTCATCCAGTATTTGAGAATGACAGCACTTAGCCACTTGCAACAAACTTGACACATAATTTCAAACCTTTGCGAAATGTTTTTCTGTTGACAGTCCCCACAAATGGCTAAAGGGGAAAAGGTTTGTCCTTTTAAAGAAAATACCACATGAAGCACGACATTTTATTTTATTACTTCCTTACTAGAAACTGTATTCGCGTTACTTAACACACAGCATTCAGACACACCACTGAATGTACCTGGGCAATTATAATACTATCCGATAAATAGCTCAGGAGATATGAGGTCATAAACATTGAGATGCGTGAAAAAACTGCCGCTAATAGCATGACATTTAAATTTATTACATCTTTACTATCAGCTCTATTCAAAACATATTTCGTTGACAGTATCCACACAGTCCGCTGAATGTACCTACAAAAATACATCACTGTAAGATAAAAAGTTCAGGGCGCACAACGTCATAACATTGAGATGGGTGAAGAACTGCCTTATTATGCATGACGCTGTAATTTACTACATATTCACTATTAACTTTATCCACAACACATTTCGCACAAATGCAAGGGAATGTGTTTGCAAAATTATATCTTTTATGGCACACAGTTCATTTTCCGCCAGTATTTAGCACCGCCGCAGGGGACCTGAGGGCCAATATGTCGCACCGAGCAAGTTCCAGTGCCATCAGTAGCACACAAAAAAATAATAAATAAATAAAAAAAATAAAAAATAAAAAGGCTCTGAGCACTATAGGACTTAACTGCTGAGGTCATCAGTTCCCTAAGACTTAGAACTACTTAAACCTAACTAACCTAAGGACACCATACACATCCATGCCCGAGGCAGGATTCGAACCTGCGACCGTAGCAGTCATGCGGCTCCGGACTGAGCGCCTAGAACCGCGAGACCACATGGACAGGCTTGGCGCAGGACGTTACTTTTTGACGAGAGATTTGTGTGATGCCTATTCTAAACTTCCATTGGATGAACAATCACAGAAATTGTTTTTGTAAATACACACTTAGGAGTGCTCAAGTATTTGCGTTTGCCGTTCGGCAGTGTTTCCGCAACCGCCATTTTTCAACGTTACTGCAGAAGTGCCATTTTCTTCAAACTACCTGGACAACATTGCTGTCTCAGGTCGCACGCCAGAGGAACACATTGCCAATTTGTGTGCTCTTTTTCGAGAGTTGTCAGAAGCAGAACTCAAGTGTCGTCTCGAAAAGTGTGACTTTTTTCAAACTGAACTACAATACTAACGTCATGTGATAAACAGTCAGGGTGTGTACTCACTCCAATCTCATTTGCTTGCATTCTATGAGCTACCTGTCCCTGAACTGCAGTCAGTACTAGACGTGATGACGTATTACATTCGGTTTACACCGAGTGCCGCTCAGATCGCGATTCCATTGCATCGCTTGCGTTGCAAAAATGTACCCTTTCTGTGGACTAAACTTTGTCAAGACGCATTTCAGAAACTCAAAAATGCTTTGCTTAGTGACAAATGTTCAGTGCATTTGGACCCTGCCAAACCAGTAGTTTTGCTAGTCGACGCTTCTTCCTACAGAATCGGTGCTGTGCTCCCACAGAGAATTGGTGCACAAGACAGACTTACAGTTTTTGCCTCGAAGTTGTTAACTCAAACTCAGTACAATTATTCTCGAATAGAAAAAGGGGCTCGCGCTGTTGTGTATGGTGTGACAAAATTCCATGACTATTTGTATGGTAGCAAGTTCTATTTAGTGACAGATCACAAGTCTTTGCAATCCTTGTTTCATCCGTCAAAGCTGGTTCCTACACGCACCGCTCAAAGATTGCAACGCTGGGCTTTGTTCCTTTCGCAGTATCAGTATTTCATTGTGTACACACATACAGTGAAGCATGGCAATGCAGATGCCCTATCTCGCCTTCCGATTGGCCCGGACTCTGATTTTGATGCATCTGCCGCATCTTGTTGTCTAATCGATGCGCAGTACTCTGAATTGTTGGAACCTTTTCCGTTGCACTACAGAAAAATTGCACAGACCATGGAAGTAGACCCAGACCTCAAGATTTTGCTCTATTATACTGGCACGTTTTGGCCTCGTTCATTGAAGAGTATCCAGAACTCAGTTGTGCGCCGATATTTTGCATCAAAGGGCGTGTTTCAGGTTCAAAATGACAATGGACAATCCTGTGGGCTTATTCCCAAAGTGTTGCAAAAGGTTCTGTTGCGACTGCTCCACCAAGGAAATTGGAGAATTGTTCTCACTAAACAGTTAGCGCGCCGGCACTGTGCTTGGCAGGGCATGGAAGCCCACATTAAACAGATGACTTCACAGCGTCGCGCATGCGCGGAGAACCAATCTGCTCAGCCACAGACATTCGCATCTTGTCCTAAGACTCAATCGCCATAACAACGAGCGCACATAGACTTCGCAGGACCATTTTTGAACACTCGTTGGCTCATGGTGGTAGGCTCTATTAGCAAGTTTCCATTTGCAATGCCTATAGCTTCGACTATGCCTATAGCACCATTCAAACATTGTCCTCCATATTTTTCATCGAATGTTTGCTAGAAGTACTTGTTTTGGACATCGGACCACAGTGCACTTCACGTCACATTGAACAGTTTTGCGAACGCAACGATATTCGTCATCTAACCAGTGCTCCGTTTCACCCGCAGTCCAACAGGGAAACAGAACGCTTCGAAGGCACTTTCAAGCAACAGATGGCGAAGCTTCGCACCACCCACTCACGGGAACAGGCGCTGCAACTCTTCCTCGCCTCTTAAAGCTCCCACCCACGACGAGGAGATGGCCACCGCCATCGGACGCTGCTGCACATGCTACAACCACCACAGCATCCGGCGCCGCCAATGGTCCGCAAGTATCGCTTTGCACCGCGCGATCTTGTTATTTTCAGGGTTTATAGCAACTGTGGGCGCTGGGAAAGAGTCGTGATCTAGGAATACATTGGCTCTTATATGTACTTAATTGCAGGTCCAGATGGTTTGCAGCGCGGCCACCAGAACCAAAATCGTCATGTCATTTGCTCCGTGATTCTGCTGCTTTTCTTCCGCCAGATTCACGGCTTCATGGGACCGCGCGGCCTTCGCAGTCTTCGCAGTCACCCGCTGGTGCCACCAGGACACCCCAGGAGGAGCGGGTGCACGATGTGGACGATCTACCCTCGCCCCTGCCGTCCCCGCTCACCGACCCAATGGACCTGGGCCCGCCATCGCCCCAACGCACGCCCTCAGGACTGGACGTGTGCCCTGGCAGCAGTTTGCCAGAGGATGTTCCTGTTGCCTCGGAAGTCTAAAGGCGGGGTACGGTCGGGAGTACGCCGTCCTCCGCAGTCACGGCTCCTGGCCTGTCTCAACCTACAGCATCCTGCCTCCCTCAACATTGTCGTTCGCAGCCTCACTACAGGACAATGGTGCGGCGTTTCAGGGGGAGGAATGTGCTGGCGTAAGCTGGCGCCAACCCGCCGTGGGGCAAAGAGGTTGCGAGACGATAGATAGAGGCCAACAACAGATTTGCGGGAAACGTGCCGCCAACGCCCTCCCGGCCGCCAGTATTTAGGATCACCGCCATGGGCCAGGGGGCCAGTCTGTCACAGTCTGTCACACCGAGCAAGTTGCAGTGTCATCAGTCGTAGCCAAGTGGGAATCGCAGTAGCAGTTAGCCCGTCGCTGACTCGGAGACGAGCAGCACATAGCAACCATAATTATGAACATGGTGGACGTCGTACTTCACCAGCAGTGAGACTAACATGGACAATTACAGATAGCTGGTACCACAACGACTATCACGAGATAAGTAAACTTTACATTCCTATGAATAATGAACCAAGACGATATATGCGTGCAGTGTGTGTTACAGAAATAGGATACCAGCCACCAAACAACATCCTCTCCTTGCTCCCATGGTACAGCTCTACAGAGACAAAGAGATGACATAAAAATTGGAGAGATATGACGTCATATAAATTGAGTTAGGTGAAGTACAACTGCAGGACGAAATTCGTAAGAGATACGGATGAAATATGTGTACAAATATACCTGAAATTTAGAGAACGCTTTTGACAATGTTGACTGGAATACTCTCTTTCAAATTCTAAAGGTGGCAGGGGTAAAATACAGGGAGCGAAAGGCTATTTACAATTTGTACAGAAAGCAGATGGCAGTTATAAGAGTCGAGGGTCATGAAAAGGAAGCAGCTGTTGGGAAGGGATTCAGACAGGGTTGTAGCCTCTCCCCGATGTTATTCAATCTGTACATTGAGCAAGCAGTAAAGGAAACAAAGGAAAAGTTCGGAGTAGTCATTAAAATCCATGGAGAAGAAATAAAAACTTTGATGTTCGCCGACGACATTGTAATTCTGTCAGAGACAGCAAAGGACTTGGAAGAGCAATTGTACGGAATGGACAGTGTCTTAAAAGGAGGATATAAGATGAACATCAACAAAAGCAAAACGAGGATAATGGAATGTAGTCGAATTAAGTCGAGTGATGCTGAGGGAATTAGATTAGTAAATGAGACGCTTAAAGTAGTAAATGAGTTTTGCTATTTGGGGAGCAAAATAACTCATGATGGTCGAAGTAGAGAGGATATAAAATGTAGACTGGCAATGGCAAGGAAAGCGTTTCTGAAAAAGAGGAATTTGTTAACATCGAGTATAGATTTAAGTGTCAGGAAGTCGTTTCTGAAAGTATTTGTGTGGAGTGTAGCCATGTATGCAAGTGAAACATGGACGATAAATAGTTTGGACAAGAAGAGAATAGAAGCTTTCGAAATGTGGTGCTACAGAAGAATGCTGAAGATTAGAAAGGTAGATCACATAACTAATCAGGAGGTATTAAATAGAATTGGGGAAAATAGGAGTTTGTGGTACAACTTGAGAAGAAGGGACCGGTTGGTAGGACATGTTCTGAGGCATCAAGGGATCACAAGTTTAGCATTGGAGGGCAGCGTGGAGGGTAAAAATAGTAGAGGGAGACCAAGAGATGAATACACTAAGCAGATTCAGAAGGATGTAGGATGCATTAAGTACTGGGAGATGAAGAAGCTTGCACAAGATAGGGTAGCATGGAGAGCTGCATCAACCCAGTCTCAGGACTGAAGACCACAACATCAACAACAATATATAGGACATTTGCGTACAATGTCAAAGAGAGGGGTAAATAGCTCGTTCCAAACCCGTGGACGATATCAAATTTGCGACAGATACCAGCTACGATCTAGGAAGAAAGACTAAGGTTATAAAAATGATCAGCTTCTTATTAGGATGTGGGTGATAATGTGGAGAAAGAAAGGTGAGGAGGAGATGGAAAGATAGAGGTAAAGCAGGAGATGAACACATATAAGGGAGACGGGGATGTGGTCAGAGAGAAGGGAGGAGGAAATTGACAACGAAAGGGAAGAAGAGCAGTTGGTAGATAGAACAGCTTGGCTGTGGAAGTGGAAGGGTAGCCCACAACATAGACAGACAACAGTCTTCACAATTACAAGCACCCAAGCTTTAATGATCTTCCAGCAATAAAAGCTCATAACAAATCTCAATTAAGCAAGGACATAATCTTGGTTACAATCATATGTTAACCAGTGACTAACCCCAATAAAGAATTACCAATCAATAAAACGTAAATAAAGGACTGCTTTACAAGAATGCTTAAATAAAGTAAAATCATGAAAGCTAAGTTCAAATTTTATGTTAAGCTTCAACAGGTGAATAACCCCAATAAAGAATTCTCATTTAAATAAAACAGATAGGAAAATGCCTTACCAAAATGCTTAAATTGTGTAAAATCATGAAAAGCTGAGTTACAACTTTTCTCACAAACTACTTAGGAATTTACAGGAAATAAACAAGTTTGATCTGTTTAACCGGAAGGTAACTGCCAAATCCAAGCGACCGAAGCCACTCAGAGCGGACGACCGCCCCAACGCTGGTCATCAACCGACATCGTCACGGCCCAGTGGCCAACGTGCTAAAACAGACTAACGTTTCGGTGAGCGACCGACAGCAACACAGGAGGAACAGTGACAAAGTCGGCGTACGCCTTACGAAACACGGCACACCCTGAAGCGGGAGCAGGCACAGCTGACTAGCGGCCACACAACCGCGAGCAAACAAATCTCACGCCGCCCGTACTAACGCGGGAAATGATAGCGAGCGACAAGACGCCACGCGCAAAGCAGCAACCGTGCCTACCCCTCGACCACAGAATGTGCCCTGTCTCCATGTCTATGGTAATACAATTTATAGCACACAAGAAACGATTTAATAATGGCATTAGTTCAACGCAAGATCAGTTAACAGTTAGGTCTAGTAAAGATTTACCAACGGATTTACTTTCAAACCAACTTCCGGACCACAGGCGGAAATTAGTAAACCTGGCATAAGTTTTCACCAGACCGGTAAACAAGAAATCAAATTAAACATTTGCCAAAAATAGTCACGATACGCAAGCCCTTCAAGACCTTGCTATCTTACTCACAGTTACCATTAACGGCGAAACATACACAAATGAATGACAAGAAATTCACCATTGAAAGCAAAAAAACAACACACCACAAAGGTTAAATTAATTAATTTGCAGACGAGCCAGTCACTGAAAACTCAGTTCCACAAGATTAGGACTAACCTCACTCGGCAGCAATACATTTGTGTGCCTGATAACTAGGTTGCTCAAACAGAACTCCAAAACCCAAAACAACAGGTCACACGTTAGCTGTCTTGTTCTCGGATACTAGGCACCACCGGACTAAGACAATCGCGACAAAAAAGAAAAAAAAATCTCTGAAATTACAGCTGCCTGCAGCAAAACAAGTGAGTCAGGGTGCATGAACGTAAAGCACAAGTCACTGTTCCAGCCGGAGCGTAACCTTTTCAGTGCACATACGGACAGAACAACACACGTGGGCATAAAGGGAGCAGCAGATGCGTACCAAGCAAACTATACTGCAGAATGATCTGCCAGGAAGTTTCAAACTATACTGCGCAAAAATACGACCCACGTCACGTCCACAAACCGGAGCACTGCTCCCGGAGCTGGTGTCTGCTCGTTGGACTGCCGCAACTCTCTGTCCCCCGGAAAGCGATGCTGACTGCCGCCTTGCTCAACGCTCCCTTCTCGGCCGCGCACAACTACTCTTCTCTTGTCGCCTCAGAGTGCGGCCGCAATGTCCGTTCTCCCCTGCTGTCCGCCCCCAGACTCCCCGTACTCGCACTCACTCCCTCGTTAGGACCCGCTCCGACAGGAGGCGCTAGCGATCGCACATAGTGCCAACCTCAACCAGAGGAGTAATCGATAGCGTCTTGCGCCCGAGAGCCGCGCCACGGCTCAGAGAGGGGAGTGGAAGAGATTGGTAAAAGGAGGGGAGCGGTGGAGATGGACAGAGAGAGGGGAGAGGAGAAGATGGACAGAGAGAGGGGAGAGCAGGAGATGGACAGAGAAACAAAAGATGAGGAGATAGGCAGAAAGAAGAGGAAGGAGGCGGTGATCGCTCTGAGCATTATGGGACTTAACATTTGAGGTCATCAGTCCCCTAGAACTTGGAACTACTTAAACCTAACTAACCTAAGGACAACACACACGTCCATGCCCGAGGCATGATTCGAACCTGCGACCGTAGCAATCGCGCGGTTCCTGATTGAAACTCCTAGAACCGCTCTGCCACCGCGGTCGGCCGAAGGAGGTGGTGAAGAGTAAGAGGGAGAAGGAGATGAAATAGAAGAGGAGGTAGGAGGAGATGTACAGAGAGAAGGGGGAGGAGGGAATCGATAGAGAAGTTGGAGAGGAATAGTTGTACAAAGAGAGGGTGGATGAGCAGATGGACAGAAGAAGGAAAGGAGCAGATGGAAGAAAATGAAGAAGAAGGGGGAAGTGGAGATGGATTGGGAAGGGGGTGGAGGAGATGTAATTAGAGGCCAGGAGGAGGCGATTGAGAGAGGGTGAATGAGCAGATGTACAGAGGGAGGAGGAGCAGATGGACAGAGAATGTGGGGAGGAGCAGATAGACCGAGAGAAACTGGAAGAGATGGAGAGAGAAAGGGGCAGGAGGAGAATGACTGAGAGTAGGTGGGTGGAGGAGGTGGACAGAGAGAAGGGGTGGAGCAGATAGAGGGAGAGAGGGGGAAATAGGAGATGAACTAACAAAAAATTGGGATAAATACATACCTGGGCAATGCCAGGTTCTCAGCTGGTAGATTTCACCAAAACGTGGTATTCATATTACTTACTGTCTAGAAAGAACTACTATTGGAGTGAGAACCAATATCCTCTTAAATTAGTGGGGTGGGCGTGAAAACACAGTGTAGCCCACAATGTGCAAATAGCCAAGTTACATTCATCCATTATTTGAGAATGAGAACACTTAATTCTTGCGGCAAACTTGACACATAATTTCAAACTTTTTCCTAGCTGAAACACCACAAAATGGCGGAAGAGAAAAATGTTATCTTTTATTACATTTTCGCTGTTCATGCAACAAAACTGCCGTATGATGTATGACTTTTTAATTAGTCCATTTCCTAACTACGATCTCTATAAGCAGCACATTTTGCAGACAGTATTCACAGATGCCACTGAATATACGGACAAAATGACATCAGTTTACCACACACAGTGAACAAGATATGACGTCATAAACACTGAGCTGCGTGAAAATGAAACAACAGGGCGTAATTCGCTAAAGAGCAGATGAAATATGTGTTCAAATGAGAGTGAAATCTGTTAAATGTATGTGACATATATGCAACATGCGCACTCAGGAGAAATTTGAGGGTCGTTTTAATACTAACTTGAGACACATATTACTCACAATCTGGAAAGAAATATTGTGGGGTAAGAACCAACAACCTCATATTGGGGCGGTGGTTATAATGAAGAGTGGAGAGGGGGAGGATGAGAGGGACAGAGAGACAGGGCAGCTGGTTGATGGAGTTAGAGGGGGCGAGGAGGAGACAGGGGAGGATGAAATGTACAGAGCGGGAAGGACCAAATGGACAGAGGGGGGAGGAGCAGATGGAATAGCAGAGGCGGAGAGACAGAAGTACAGAGAGGGGAGTGGAGAACAAGGACGAGGAGGCGAGAGGGAGGGGGGGGGGGGGGGGCGAGGCACTTCCTTCTCACATTTGTCTGCTATCCGGGAACACAAATCACTGTAGATCTGCCTCGTAGTGGTGACCCACAATCAGCAACACCAGCTGATGGTGGCTAGCTACAAACTACAGCTCGTTGTTGTCTCGAGGAGAATGCAGTAAATCTGCGTGCTACCTTTTTGCCGGCAACTTGAAAAGCTGGATCGTGCCATATACTATAAAACATCTCTACACTATCAATGTAGCCTCCAGGTGTCCGTTACGAACAACAGCACAAATATCCCAGCCAACGTCGTGGTGTGTGAAGGCGCTGGGCCAGAATCCACCATGAAATGTGGTGTCACTAGGATTTATTTGATACCTGATGGCCGTTGTACACGAGTGTGGACGTGACAGGTCTCAGTCTCAGTCTCAGTCCGACGGATCAGTCGTGTTTTGAGTCGATATCATGTACAGATGTCTGGCGCCCTTCTACGCTTCGAGGGTAGGTTGATCCCTACAGTGTTTTTATATCAAGACGATAACGCACCAGTTCATAGCGTTCACCTCAGGAACTATTCCTTCTATCGGCGTCGCTGTAACATTTATTTGCACCTCTGCAAATCACAAAGTCGCGGCAGGTATTCATGTGAAAAGGTTTTCGACGTTATTATGGCCGAACGACGTGAATTAACAGCTTTTGATCGCGGAATGGTAGTAGAAACCAGGCGCATGGGACATTCCATTTCGGAAATCATTAGTGAATTCAATATTCCGAGATCCACAGTGTCAAGAGTGAGCCAAGAATATCAAATTTCAGGCATTACCTCTCACCACAGTAACGCAGTGGACGGCAGCCTTCACTTAACGACCAAGGGCAGCGGCGTTTGCATGAAGGTTTTAGTGCTAACGGACAAGTAACGCTGCATGAAATAACCGCAGCAATCAATGTGTGACGTACGACGGACGTATCCTTTAGGAAAGTGCGCTGATGGGCTATGGCAGCAGATGACCGACGAGGGTGCCTCTGCAAACAGCACGACATCGCTTGCAGCGCCTCGTCTGGTATCGTGACCGTATCGGTTGCACCATAGATGAATGGAAAACCGTGGCCTAGTATGTTGGTTAGGGCGCAGACTCCACGAAATCATGGACTCAAATTGTCAACAACGCACTGTGCAAGGGTGCAAGCTGTTGGTGGCTCCATAGTGGTGTGGGCTGTGTTTACGTGGAACAGACTAGGTCGTAGATATGTTAGGGTACTTGGAAACCATCTGCATCCATTCATGGACTTCACGTTACCTAACAACAATGGGATTTTTTGTGGACGAAAATGCGACACGTCACCGACTCACAATTGTTCGCGACTAGTTCGAAGAATATCCTTGACAGTTTCAGGGAATGGTTAGTCCACCCAGATCGCCCGACACGAATTTCATTGAACATTTATGGGACATAATCGAGAGGTGAGTTCGTGCACAAAATCCTGCACCAGCAACACTTAATCAGAAGAGACAGCATGGCTCAACAGTTCTGCAGTGGACTTCCAGCGACTTGTTGAGTCAATGCCACGTCGAGTTTCTACACTAGGCCGGGCGAAAGGAGGTCCGACGCGATATTAGGAGCTATCCCATGGCTTTTGTCACCTCAGTATATTGACCAATACATTGAACGAGCGTCAATATTTTTATAGCTCTACAGTCTCCTTCATTGGTCTGCGCAAACTGTCGATACCGCTCTCAGATGGTCAATATTTCTGTGCAATGCTCAGTATTGAGCTTGTTATTTATTTCTTTCTTTACACGTCAAGTTCACGTAGGACCAAATTGAGGAGCAAATCTCCAAGGTCATGGAACGTACCAGTACATGAAATTACAACATAAAAGTAATAAGAGATAAAAATAAAATTTTTATGAAACCAAAAAAGTCAAGCCATAAGTTTAAGTAAACGCAAAGAACCATATAACATGAGAACCAGCTTCACTTTTCAAGGAACTCCTCAGGAAAATAGAAGGAGTGGCCCATGAAGAAAATGTTCAGTTTGGATTTGAAAGCGCGTGGATTACTGCTAAGATTTTTCAGTTTTTGTGGTAGCTTATCGAAAATGGATGCAGCAGTATACTGCACACCTTTCTACACAAGAGCTAAAGGAGTTCGATCCAAACACAGGCTGAATTTCTGCCGAGCATTAACCGAGTGAAAGCTGCTTATTCTTGGTAATAAGCTGATATTGTTAACGAGAAATGACAGTAATGAATGTATATATTGAGAGGCCAATGTCAAAATATCCAGACTAGAGAAGAGTGGTCGACAATAGGTTCGCGAACTTAAACCACTTAAGCCTGAACTGCTCGTTTCTGAGCCAAAAAATCCTTTGAGAAGGGGAAGAGCTACCCCAAAATATAATACCATACGACATAAGCGAATGAAAATAAGTAAAGTAAACTAAGTTTCGTGTCAAACGACCACTTACTTCAGATACCGTTCGAATAGTAAAAATGGCAGCATTAAGTCTTTGAACAAGATCCTGAACTTGGGATTTGAGTGATAGTTTACTGTGTATCTGAACACCTAAAAATCTGAACTGTTTAGTTTCACTAATCATATGTCAATTCTGTGAAATTAAAACATCGGGTTTTGTTGAACTGTGTGCTTGAAACTGTGAGAACTGAGTGTTACACTGTGAATTAGCTATTCTATTTGCATACCACTTACTCTCTGCCTTCCAAATAACATTTTAAGCACCTTACAATATTGTTATTAGTGGGCTACTGTAGCTTGATTGTGACTACTTCTAACATTTTGATATAATTCCCACTTTGTTCTACATTATATCCTTATCCCACGAGTCAGCCATCCAGGCTGCCTGTTACTGGTAGTAGCTCGTTTACAACGTTCTAATGGAAAGGAACCCTGAAAGAGCATGAGAAATGTGTTAAGGAAAGCATCATATTTGTCATGTGTGTTATCGGCACTATAAACATGCTGCCACTCTTGCTCCTTGATGAAGTTTAAAGAACTCTCTATTGAGTTGGATTAACTTTCCTACACAGTTTGTAATTATATGTGACATTTGTCTGAGTGGAAAAGCCTTTTAATGCTAAAATTAGTGCATCATGGTCTGAAAGGCCATTCACCCCTTTATTAACAGAATGCCCACCTAGTAATCCAGAATGAATAAAAATATTGTCTATGGCTGTGCTACTGTTCCCCTGCACCCTAGTTGGAAAAAGCACAGACTGCATCAGATTCTATAAATTTCGGAGATCTACCAGCATCCTTTTTCTTGCACAATCATACACAAAATTAATATTGAAGTCACCACATATAACTAATTTCTGGTACTTCCTATAAAGTGAGTCTAGAACCCTCTCTAGCTTGAGCAGAAACGCTCTGAAATCAGAGTTAGGGGACTTATAAACAACAAAAATTAGAGGTTTAGTTTCACTAAGTTTAACTGCCCCTGCACAACATTCAAATATCTATTCAGTGCAGTGCCGTGATACGTCTATGGACTCAAATAGAACACTGTTTTTTATGTTCATAGCCACTCCCCCACCGTGCAAGGAACTACTTGAAAAACAACCAGCTAATCTGTATCCTAGTACAGGAAGCCTCTGAATTGTCAAATTATTTAAGTGGTGCTCTGATATACCAATAATGTTACATACAACATCTACAAGCAGTTCACTAACTTTATCACTAATACCTCTTATATTTTGGTGAAATATGATAATTCCTTCTCTACTTGGAAACATGACGTCCTCTGAAGGTGGTTCCTTCAAACAGATATCCTTATCAGTTGACTTCAATCTAAAAATAGTGCAGCTTTAACACCAACTACTACAGGAACTTTTCCATGAGTGATCCCACGACCACCCACAACACTGTCACCTATAAGCTTTGCCAGCCTCCCCTTCCAACAGCTATTAAGGTGCTCGCCATGCCTAGTGAAACCCGATCTACTGATAGACTCAACTGGCACCACTGCAATGTGACCCATGCCATCTGCCATCAGTGCCTGCTCCAGCACCATGTTAACACGCCTAACAACCGCATTAAAATGAGGCCGATCATGAAACCGAAACAGTTGCACGAAATGCACATTAGCGCCACCAGTTTGAGTAGCTATCTTTACCAGGTCACCACCTACATCATGTTCCCTGTCACTATCAAGACTATTCCCTGCTCCACCCACTATCACTACCTGATCCTCCTTTGTAAAATTCCTACATAACCCCCCCATGCTGTCAGTCACCTGAGCCAACCCTGCACTAGACTTCACAATGCTAGTGATCTGGTACTCACTCCCCAACACGTCCTGCAACTGCTGGCCCACACCTCTACCGTGTGAAGTACCTAGCAGCACAACCTCCTTCTTTCCGTCAGACTGCGCAGCTGACTTAGGCCTCCTAATTGCTGAGGACTGCTGCGTGTTTCCTACACCTACAGCTACAAGAGGCTCCTCTCCACTCTGCTCTGACAGTTGGTCAAATCTATTGCATATACGCAAAGTACAACTGTCTGAGTACCTCCTCCTCCTGGCTGCCTTCTTGCCAACTGCCACTTCCCCAGCACCCTTCACCCTCCTCAACCTATCTACTCCCTCCTTTACGAATTGTAACTGCATCTGGAGGGGACAGATCTTACGCTCCTGCTCCTCTATCAACGTATTTCTACTACAGATTCTTCATTCCCAGGAGAGGATCTCGCTATAATGCTCACTGGCTTTCCCATTGCATTCACCCCAATGAAAATACTTTGAACAAATCCCACACCGTAACCCACTACTCACAAACCTACGACAGAGCCCACATTTCTCACTCCTGGTAAAATTTTACAGTTACTGGAGAAAACTAAACGTCTGCGTTACCCAAGTTCACTTACACCAGCAGAACTATTTATGGAACTAACACCAGCGGTCTCTAAATTTTCTCTCTACTAAGAAAGCAAGAACTTTTATTATTACTACTAAACCACAACTAATACAATACCAAAAAACTTCACAACATTTATTATCTAAAACCAAAAATTCAAGCGGTCGCTGGAACACTCAATGAAGTTAAAACAGTGAATAAAAATTTTACTGTAGCCTTTCACAAGAAACAATAAGAAAATTCAGCTCAAAACTAAAGCACGAAATTTACTAAACAACTTTCAACGCACCGAAAGCTCTAAAAAAACACGGTGACCGAACGTTTCCGAAAGTTTAATAAAACTTTATTTCGCCAAAAACAGCACGAGACACCGTTGAATACTATTAAATTTAATAACTTTATAATAGTGCATAAACAACTTTGTCAGTACTTAGCTTTATAACGGGTACAGCAGCAACGGCATGCCGCCTCGTGAAGGCCCGTTCTTCATATCGGATAGCCTGAGCACGGACAGGGCAGCCGTCGAAAGTTCGATCAAGCTTGAGTAGCAAGGTCTCGACCATCGTGCGGATGATGATGCAAGTATTTTACAGTGCCTGTGATGGAGCAATGCACTACCGACTGTTATACAGTAGGAGGTTTTGGTTTAACAGACGTACAAAGATACCGATTTTCAAACAAACTATCTTTACTTTCGTTATTGTCTTGTTTTTATTTTACAGTAACCTTTTTTTTAGTTTATTGTAACTGCTGTGTCGGCCGACAGATATGATACACAGGTAGTATATACACACGCCAGAACAGTCTCCAGCATGTTTCCACATAGTTACGGCCCGTCGCCACAGAGGGCGCAACTAAAATGTCGATACTGTGTTTCACCCGTAAGTCATTCACCAGCCACAGTTGTGCTCTGACGCCGCGGAGAGCGCTGAAAACAGGGGCTATATCCTGCTTGCGCCTGACCTCAAACAGTTCACCACGCTTTTAAGTCGATGCACCGCTTCTCTCGTCCAGTTGTTTGCTGTTACCAGTTATCGCAGTTGGCATTAGTTATCGTCACACCAGCAGTCATCGGACAGTTGCCACGCTGCTACAGTCATCGCACAGGGCTGCAGTAACCGCCGAGTGTTCTAGTGTGTGTTATTAACGGGGACAGAACTTAGAAACTGTCACCGACACCGGAGCCAGACTGGAACTACTGCTAGATAAGTTAGTCGTTCACTAACACAGGTTTAGACCTGCGTTCATAATTTTAACCTCAATATCAAGCCTTCTCAACAGCATCACGCCAAAGTTGAGTTTTTGTACATAGTCTTTTAATAATTTATCGCTAACTGAAACTCCCTGATAGATTAAAACTGTGTACTGGGCCGAGGCTCGTACTCGGGACCTTTGTTCCTTTCGCGACCAAGTGACCTACTGATTGAGCTACCCGACTACGACTTACGATCCGTCCTCACCGCTTTATTCCTATCGTCTAGGTAGAAACGAGGTGCTGGCCGTAAGTCGTGCTTGGGTAACTCAGTCAGAAGAGCACTTGCACGCGGAAGTGAAATGTCCCGAGTTCGAGTCTCGCTCCGGCACACAGTTTAAATCTGCCAGGAAGTTCTATATCAGTGGACACTCAACTGCAGAGTGAAATGTTCATTCTGATCGCCAATTGCTACTTATTGTGTTGCCAACAACATTACTTTTTTGTAGCCTCAATACAGTAGTTACTTTCTGTAGTAGATGGTTCGCTTCCTACTACCTTATCTTGGGCGCCAAACTTATTTGGGAAATGAGACATTAAGATTATCTGTTCCGATGAATTGAAACCGACACACGTTCACTTTAAGCAGGTGGTCGGCGACTTTTTTGCCACGGAGTTATGAGCCAGAACTGTTGAGGCAGCGCTGGGTGGCATTGTCAGTGAGTTATCTTAGTGAGTGGTCTTATAATTAGCCTGGCAGTGCGCAGCGGCTGTGCGCAGCTGTCTGGCCGCCTCGCCACACGCACGCTTCCGCCGTTACATTACGTGGCGTGCTCTGCGCGTCAGGAAGACGTGTAACTGTCCGAGCTCAATCGTTTCTTCTTCTGTCAGCGAAATTACACGAGTTAACCTTAGCGTCTGAGCCGATTTCACCTACTGCATCTCCCAGTTCGAGGTTAACGTGCACTTATGTGACGCAGCTGATTCTGCAGTGTGAGTCCTTTATCGCTTGATCACCAGTTTTAATTTATAACGCTGACGAATGCTCACTATGGATTGCGAGATAGACGAACAAACTCTTCAGACCGCTGGCAACTACATTCTGTGCAATGTCTCATTCTAGCGCAGGTGAAAGAAGTCCTGTAGCTTTAATAGTTTCACCGTAAGGTACCAACATCTACAGCTAAAAACATGTGTAAATAGAAAAAAAATCGCTTATCGTGAAGATTCATAAACAGTTAACTCAAAAATATATAGATCATTTATCTAAAATTCAAATGCACAATTTTGACAATTTTTCTATCGTACTACTCAGAGAGCACATTCAAAAACTTAAATTAAAAACTTAAAAAACCGACACAAATATCTGCGAAAAGTAAAAAAAAAAAAAAAAGTATGCATTGCCCCTGCTAGTTACACTTCAAGAGACAAAATTCATCATTTCTGGCCAACCGTAAAAGATATACAAATGCTCTCGCTGACTTTTATTTAGATGTTTTTGACCTCTAAAATGTGTTACTACGTAGATTGATATGGCTCTTATGTATTACGTAGCATATATCTAAAGAGCTGCTGGCGGAAAACATTTTTACTTAATTTAGCTGATAAAATTTAAACGGCTGAACAGATTTCCATGGAACATAGCTAAGAAGCATCATGATTACACCCTTTTACAAATAAAAAAGCTGTGTTAAGAATGGACCTTTCGTTTGGACTTTACGATGTCATAGACAGATACACACATTAAACTTATAACATCCCTCTGTTTGCGTCGGGGGTTAAAACTGGAAGGTAAGTAATGGCTTCAGTTTAGTACTTTTATAAAAACACCCAGTTTCATCTAAAAGTATAAATTACATCCTGTCGTCTGACTGATATGCTACTGCTTATTTGCCAGATGCGTATCACTTCTTTCATTTTCGAAGCATCATCAGTGGCTTGTAGTACATATTTTACCTCTTTCTATATTTACAAATTAGAGATATGACGAAATAATTATGAATTTACATTAAATTATACACCTGCAATCTCATGTAAGGGAAATGCTCCATCTTTGACACCCAGTCAGGAGCTGTAAACTTTAGTAAACAATATCGCAGGCCCCGCGGAGTGGCTGCGAGGACTGAGGCACCATGTCACGGATTGCGCGGCCCCTCCCACCGAAGGTTCGAGTCCTCCCTCGGACAAGGGTGTGTGTGTTGTTCTTAGCATAAGTTAGTTTAAGCAGTGTGTACGTCTAGGGACCGATGACCTCAGTGATTTGGTCCCTTAGGAATTCACGCAAACACACACATACACACACACACACACACACACACACACTATCACAGATGACAGTGTATAATCTCGTGTTTTTCAGTATACAAGAGAAAAATAAACTGCGGATGTAAACCCGCGTCAAGAATCGTCATCTGTTGAGGCAACAGAGCAGCCAATTCACACGAGACAAGGCCTTTCTACGCAGCAGCTAGGTCCATCTTCTTCACTGCCGATCGTGGCAGTCAGTCGCGATCACTGAATAACAAACAACATTGCGAGATGTTCCGCCTACGGTCAATCAGCTTACAAAGTCACGTTTGCTGCCGAAGGAGTGACCCAGAGGCAGGTGCCTGCTTTTGTAACTCACCGCTATTTAGCGGGGTTGGACGACAATTCCGCACATACCATCCTCAGTTAGTTCCTCACGGCACCCTCAACAGTTTTGTAACACCCTGTATACTGCAGGGCTGTCGTTGGCCTTATGCGTCACAACAGGAACACAAGCAAAGTGCCTCATGTCTTCACGGTCAATCTTACACAGGCAACAGAGAACCCTAAACTGAGTGTTTTGCTATTGTAAACTGCCTACGTTTCATAACAAACATCTGCCTGCCACCATGGCGTCGGTGGAGCTATCTTGAAAAATAATACGCAATCATCTGTGAGACGAGTACACCACCGTTTACAGCTCGCGACTGGCTATAAAAGATGGAGCGTTTCCCATTTCTGAATGAGGTTAGTGTAAGATGCAGCAGGATGTAGTCCCCAGACAGCTAAACGGTTCTAGAAGAAAAACGTAGAAAACAAAACAAAAAAAGCAGTATTGGCGATCGGCGTCGGCAGAAATTTGCGAGAAACTGGACAGTTCGGTCGACGAACTGCTGGCTAAGGTTTTCGACAAAGAATTATTCATACAATAGTGCAAGAAAGATGTAATTGGATAATTTGAGATTCTCATGAACACAGTGTGGAGAGTACTTGTGAAACAGCATATAAAAATGTGTAACACTAGAGCCAGAGTGCAGTTCTATCAATGGATTCTATTGTAATGCACATATTGGGATTGGCGGCTCTAAATTTGACTTGTTGCTACGAGTTTACGTTGATTTTATAAGGTGTAAACTGTTAATGTCAATAAAAATAAAAATTCATTCCCGACCATTGTTATGGTATCTCAAATTACTACATCTAGGGTTCGTACTATCTATATAATCAAGCGGGTGCACCAAAAACAAGTTCATCCCAGGGAAAGAAACGTGAGTGCTGAGTAGGAAAAGACTACACGAAGTGAGTAGTAAATGGAAGCACTGTTCTACCGAAATCAACCTCATAAACGAGTCCCAGAAAAGTTTTTGAATCATCTGTCATGTGTAGTATCAGATTACTGACATACACTGACGGAAGAAAATCGCAATATCGAGAGAAATTGTGCGACATGAACGAAATGGGTAAGCGTGTTTCTACATCTGAAAGATGATCTCTATTCAAATTGCGTGCCAGCTGCATAAGAGTTAGCGCCAGTACGAGGATTAAAATCAGGTTTTCTCTAAATATGCGCTACAAAGGTCATAAGCGTTAATTACCTTGGAGATTGGACGTGGTATAAAGAAAATGTCGTGTGACTAGGGCCCCCCGTCGGGTAGACCGTTCGCCAGGTGCGAGTCTTTCGATTTGACGCCACTTCGGCGACTTGCGCGTCGATGGGGATGAAATGAAGATGATTAGGACAACACAACACCCATTCCCTGAGCAGAGAAAATCTTCGACCCAGCCGGGAATCGAACCCGGGCCCTTAGGATTGACATTCCGTCGCGCTGACCACTTTTTTTTGGTCGTTCCGGACGTCACATGACATTCGGCCAAGTTCGTTTGTTGTTCCTTCCACTCAGTTTTTTATTACAGAGGCCAACCAGCTCTCTGACCGAACACGCTGAGCTACCGTGCTGGCGACCACTCAGCTACCGGGGGCGGACATTGGACGTTGTGATCTGATGTCAGTGAAGAAGACATTTCAGGCGACAAAAGTGACAATTATCAAGACCTCACTGAGTTTGAACGCGGTCGTGTAATAGGGCTACGAGAAGCTAGATGTTCCTTCTGTGATAATGCAGAAAGATTTGGCAGGAATGTAGCCGCTGTACATGATTGCTGGCAGTGGTGATCACGAGAATGTACGCTCGCAGGAAGACCGGGCTCCGGATGGCCCCGTGGCACTTACAACAAGGAAGACCATCGTGTTCGCCTTATGGCTCTGGGGCATCGTACTGCATCTGCAGCAGCAATTTGAGCAGCACTTGGCACCACAATGACACAGTGAATCTTTAACAAATCGGTTACTTCATGGACAGCTCCGACCCCGACGCCTTGTAGCGTGCATTCGACTGACCACATACTACCGCCATTTGTGACTTCAGTGCTGTCAAGCGACGCTCATTCGAGTGTGGGGTGGAGGTGTGTTGTGTTTTGTGATGAAAGCTAGTTCTGCCTCGGTGCCAGTGATGGAGGTGTGTTGGTTAGAAGTAGACCAGTTGAGGGCCTCCAACCAATCTGTCTGCATGATAGACACCCTGGACTTAGATCTACAGTTATGGTATGGGGTGTGATTTCGTATGGCAGCAGGAGAACTCTCGTCGTTATCCCAGGCACCATGACAGCAAATTTGTTCATCAGTCTGGGGACTCGACCCGTTGTGCTGCCATTCACAATCAGCCTTCGTGGGAGGGGGGGGGGGGGGGGGGGTGTTTCCCAACTGGATAACACTCACCCACATGTTGCTGTTGTAACCCAACATGCTCTACAGAGTGTCGACATGTTGCCTTGGCCTGCTCGATCACCAGATCTGCATCCAATCGATCGCATATGGGACATTATCGGACAACTCCTGCGTCATAAACAAACAGCTTTATCGGTCCATGTACGGACCGACTAAGTGCAATAGGTATGGTACGCCATCCCACAAACTGACATCCCCACCTGTACAACACAATGCAGGCACATTTGCATGATTGCATCAATATTCTGGCGGTTACACCGGTTACTATTGTACTACAATTTCACATTTGCTATTGCTTATCTCGCGAATACGTCAGTCTGTTGTCTTGCTATGTTCATCATTGGAGTACGTTACCTTGACAAATTTACTCCAAAAATTTCGTTGCTCTGCATTAATTTTTTTATTTGGTGTGGCGATTCTTTCCCATCAGTGTAGCTGGCCGGTGTGGCCGAGCGGTTCTAGGAGCTTCAGTCAGGAACTGCGCGACCGCTACGGTTGCAGGTTCGAATCCTGCCTCAGGCATGGATGTGTGTGATGTGCTTAGGTTAGTTAGGTTTAAGTAGTGCTAAGTTCTAGGGGACTGATGGCCTCAGATGTTAAGTCCCATAGTGCTCAGAGCCATTTGAACCATTTGAACCCATCAGTGTATGTACTGTCTGACATTTTACAATAAGTAGAAAAGAAACGAATTCACGCCCGGGTTCCCGGGTTCGATTCTCGGCGGGGTTAGGGATTTTCTCTGCCTCGTGATGACTGAGTGTTGTGTGATGTCCTTAGGTTAGTTAGGTTTAAGTAGTTCTAAGTTCTAGGGGACTGACGACCATAGATGCTAATATATATAGGGTGTTACAAAAAGGTACGGCCAAACTCAGGAAACATTCCTCACACACAAAGAAAGAAAATATGTTATGTGGACATGTGTCCGGAAACGCTTACTTTCCATGTTAGAGCTCATTTTATTACTTCTCTTCAAATCACATTAATCGTGGAATGTAAACACACAGCAACAGAACGTACCAGCGTGACTTCAAACACTTTGTTACAGGAAATGTTCAAAATGTCCTCCGTTAGCGAGGATACATGCATCCACCCTCCGTCGCATGGAATCCCTGATGCGCTGATGCAGCCCTGGAGAATGGCGTATTGTATTACAGCCGTCCACAATACGAGCACGAAGAGTCTCCACATTTGCTACCGGGGTTGCGTAGACAAGAGCTTTCAAATGCCGCCATAAATGAAAGTCATGAGGGTTGAGGTCAGGAGAGCGTTGAGGCCATGGACTTGGTCCGCTTCTACCAATCCATCGGTCACCGAATCTTTTGTTGAGAAGCGTACGAACACTTCGACTGAAATGTGCAGGAGCTCCACAGTGCATGTACCACATGCTGTGTCGTACTTGTAAAGGCACATGTTCTAGCAGCACAGGTAGAGTATCCCGTATGAAATCGCGATAACGTGGTCCATTGAGCGTATGTGGAAGGAAATGGGGCCCAATCAAGACATCACCAACAATGTTAGTACTGTAGAGCAATGAGTCGCATGTCAACACAAGCACCGAAGTCAACATTACCTTCCTTCAATAGGGGCAACTGGCGGTGAATCGAGGAAGTACAATACATACTGAGGAAACTAAAATGAGCTCTAACATGGAAATTAAGCGTTTCCGGACACATGTCCACATAACATCTTTTCTTTGTGTGTGAGGAATGTTTCGTGAAAGTTTGGCCGTACCATTTTGTAACACCATATATATATATGGTATTCCGTCGCTTTTAGCGTTTAGCGGATATATATATATAGGTAAAAATTCTCGTAAAAATATAAATATTTGGAATATAAAATGTAAACAGCACAAAATAGGATAATTGTAAAATGGAGTGAGGGGGATAGAGACAGGGAAAAGACGGCAAGGGGGGAGAGGGGAAAGTTCGGGGGAGGAGTAGTAGCAAGGATTGATTTAACAAGAGGGTCTTATAATATAATTGCAAAAAGTCATTTATGTAAAATACGTCAATGGATGCGTAAAACCGTAAAAGAAAAAAAAAACAGTAGATTATAGAAGTGAAAATAAAGTAGCTAAAACTGAATTAGTATTTCAAGATATTGGAAAGTGTGGAACTTCGAAAGTTTAAAATCAAGTACTCTGAAAGTAAAAAACAAAAACGTTTTTCTTAAAATATTAAAAATATAGGCCTAGAACTATGGATGTATGAAACTTCCTGGCAGATTAAAACTGTGCGCCGGACCGAGACTCGAACTGCCCGCGAAAGGCAAAGGTCCCGAGTTCGAGTCTCGGTCCGGCACTCAGTTTTAATCCGTCAGGAAGTTTCATATCAGCGCACACTCCGCTGCAGAGTGAAAAATCTCATAATGGATGTATGAATAGTGAAAGACATAAAGTTCGTAAAATTACAGAAGTGGAATTGTTATGACCTAGAACTGCATGAAGTGTCATTCAGTATTATTTTTTTTAAATTCAAAGTATAAAAACGTAAAAAGTATAAAACAATGATATATAAAAGTGAAACTACGTGCAGCAAACAAAATTACAGAGAACAGGGGGTGACATTTACGTACGCATCTTTTCTCGTCTTCTTAATGAAAAATATTGGATGGTCCAGATTTAGCTTTACATTGATTTAGAACTGAAGATGATCCTGAGTGAACGAAACATGTAATTTCATTAAAAATGTGCAACTGAGACGGTACAGTAAATGAGAATTATCTAAAAATTCTCTTATTCTCTGTCACTATGAATAAAATCACTTAATGATTCTCCGTTTGAGTTATGTGGCAGAATTGGTCTCCACGTGGTATCGTGTCTTCCCATTACTATTTCCTCATGGCCTTTTAGGTTTCACAAACACAAATGTATATGTCCTGAAACTGCAGCGCTGTATGGAAGTAAGTTACCATGTATCTTCTTTCCGTAATTACATCTAGATAAGACTTCCTCTCGCCACAATGAGACAGTTTAGCTTTAATCATCTGAGTGGTCCTCAGCCGTGAGGATTGCGTGTCAGCGTGACCTCGTGCATTGCGGTAGGCATGCGTGTTGTTTTCTTACCCTCGACCCTGGGGTGATAACTGCCACTCACAGTGTCAACCTTGCTGCTCAACACACGCGTGAGAAAAGTGAGCACGCCTTCCACTGCTAGCCGATAAAATTCCCAGTCCGGCACTTACTGACAGCCTTAAGGGATACAAAAACATTGTCAGGAGGTCGCTTATACGTACTGTGAGCAGCAACGGTCCTATGACTCTTCCTTCAGCCATACTCTTTGGTGCTTCAGCTTCTGACGATCTCACTTCATTACGAACATAACGCTGGGCTATGCTAATTGAGAACACTTCAATTGCAATAGCGTACTTGTTTCGATATTTCGGTATTTCGTTTAATTGGTGACAATACAGACCATCCCGAAGGCTTTCAGGAAGTCAAGCTACGCGTAACCAACATGGGCGTCCTTGTCTACGGATCTGGAGAGTCTTCAGAGGGTTTGTTCGGTCTCAATAAAACTCACTATAAGCAAGCTCAAAGTGTTCAATAATTCATCGACAGGTGGATGTCTCTGCTTACTTGTTTAATTTACAAAAAGCGAACCCTCTCAGCAGATTCGCAAATCTTCAACTCCCCTGTTTACACGCGGCCTGACAAAAAAGGTAAAGCACCTAGAAGACATGATCGGATGTCAATGTAACTTCGTACACATACACATCTTCTGCAGATATTAAATGATTAGAGGAAATGGGATATATTATTTTATTTCGTCCGTCTCAGTTGCCTTGATTTAAATTTCTGCTGCAGTGGTTTCCGTTTTCAGCCCGACACACCCATTCTCAAACGACATACCATGCTATTAAGCGTAATTATTCATACAATACGGTACCAAAAGGCACGAACAGCTCCTGTACAGCAAAGTATACTGTGGGCAACAAGTATCCTCATTGATCTTAGCCTATGTGTCTGTCGCAACTGACTGGGTTTGGTTGTGTCAATCATCCCGTGGCAGCATGCCTGGAATAAGTAATGATTAGGGTTACAAATCTTTGTGAGATGTGGAACGGTTACCACAGTGAGTTAGTTTTCTTGGTGTTCAGTGTTGTTACTAGGCCTGGTGGGGTACCTAAGGAGTGGTCACGCAGACGCCGCGTACTCCTGTTAGCAACACCTGGCAGAGTTTGAAAGGACCTCATTAATATTCTTCACTTGGCCGGCCAGCCGAATCATGTAATATCCGTATTTGTGGGGCATTCGAATGTGACAGTGGTCCGATGGCAAGCATACGCTGGGGAGGATCGCTGTAATATGCACCAAGGATATAGCAGCTCCTTCACAGCTGCGCCTACCACCCGAGAACGAACAACGAACTCCCTACAGCATTTTGTTCAAAAATGGCTCTGAGCACTATGGGACTCAACATCTATGGTCATCAGTCCCCTAGAACTTAGAACTACTTAAACCTAACTAACCTAAGGACAGCACACAACACCCAGTCACCACGAGGCAGAGAAAAATCCCTGACCCCGCCGGGAATCGAACCCTGGAAGCCGGGCGCGGGAAGCGAGAACGCTACCGCACGACCACGAGCACAGCATTTTGTCTCAGCCAGTACCACTGGTCGAGGTCCAACAGTAGCGGACATGGAAATAACCATCCCATGCCTAGCCTGCCGTTAATACCACAAAAACGACTTCGTTTGTAGTGTTATGGTGACCGGGCAGTATGGGCTGCTCATAAATGGCGTCGCGCTGTGTTCAGCACTGAATCGCGGTTTCTGAACTACCGTGGATGACCATTTTCGGCGAGTATGGCGGCGAGTTTGGGATAGGTCCGTCCTTCTAATGTTTATTCCTGGCGTAAGGGCGTGGCGCGTCTTCGGGTATAGCTTCAAATCACGGCTGCTAATATTGAGGGAACGCTGATCACCCAACGACGCGTCACGGACATCTTCTGTTCTCAAATGTTATCCGTCGGGCTGCAGTACCACGGTGCCATTTTTCAACAGGTCAATGCTCGTTCAGACATGGCACATGTGTATTGATTCAACCGGTTTGAAAAGAGTTAAAACATACAAAAACAAAAAGGAAACATCACATTAATCCGTTTGAACAAAGGATTACGAAACTGAAATTGTATTCTGTATAGGCACACTGTTACGAGAGTTAGCGATGTATCTTTCTCAATCTTTTAATTAATTGACAGTAATTTAAACATCATCTTTTTAAGTAAATCTAGTTATCAGGATCGGGGTATACTGATTTCGTGCTTCGATTGAAATTGCTCATTTGTTTTTAGACGCTTTTCTAAAAAGTGTGTCAGAATTAAAATGAGCAATGCTCTCGTATCAGGCTTTGCAGGGTTAGTTCATGGAAGCTAATCCGCACAGAACCTATTATACCACTGTGATTGATAGGTGGTTCTGACTTCCAGTATATGTGAATAACGTTTGGGATAATTTTGAAAAAAAAAAAATCGAAAACTTGAACCACATGAAGAAAGCCGATAAAGGAAACAAAAATAAAAACATCGATATGGAAAGGGACGAATAATTTCAAGTTACTTTGTGTTGTGATCGAAAGTGTACATTATGTTACATCATTAGCAACTTTTACTACCTAAAATTTTAGGTTATAATTTACAAAAGGCTTTTCTTCTGAAGCAATCGATTTCGAACAGAGTGGTCGCAATAGGTCTCGGATTTATGAAAGGAGCGACGAGTTCACCAGAACTATATCTCAAAGCGTCAGCATTTGTTCTTCAGTACCGTATAAAATTACAAAAGGACCCATTACTATTTAACTGTATGACTGTCGACATACATCTCCGCAAGCCAGTAGTGCCGGTACGGCAGCGTGTACGGCTAGGGAACTGGCCACTCCTGTCTTTTCAACATGACATACACTCCTGGAAATGGAAAAAAGAACACATTGACACCGGTGTGTCAGACCCACCATACTTGCTCCGGACACTGCGAGAGGGCTGTACAAGCAATGATCACACGCACGGCACAGCGGACACACCAGGAACCGCGGTGTTGGCCGTCGAATGGCGCTAGCTGCGCAGCATTTGTGCACCGCCGCCGTCAGTGTCAGCCAGTTTGCCGTGGCATACGGAGCTCCATCGCAGTCTTTAACACTGGTAGCATGCCGCGACAGCGTGGACGTGAACCGTATGTGCAGTTGACGGACTTTGAGCGAGGGCGTACAGTGGGCATGCGGGAGGCCGGGTGGACGTACCGCCGAATTGTTCAACACGTGGGGCGTGAGGTCTCCACAGTACATCGATGTTGTCGCCAGTGGTCGGCGGAAGGTGCACGTGCCCGTCGACCTGGGACCGGACCGCAGCGACGCGCGGATGCACGCCAAGACCGTAGGATCCTACGCAGTGCCGTAGGGGACCGCACCACCACTTCCCAGCAAATTAGGGACACTGTTGCTCCTGGGGTATCGGCGAGGACCATTCGCAACCGTCTCCATGAAGCTGGGCTACGGTCCCGCACACCGTTAGGCCGTCTTCCGCTCACGCCCCAACATCGTGCAGCCCGCCTCCAGTGGTGTCGCGACAGGCGTGGATGGAGGGACGAATGGAGACGTGTCGTCTTCAGCGATGAGAGTCGCTACTGCCTTGGTGCCAATGATGGTCGTATGCGTGTTTGGCGCCGTGCAGGTGAGCGCCACAATCAGGACTGCATACGACCGAGGCACACAGGACCAACACCCGGCATCATGGTGTGTGGAGCGATCTCCTACACTGGCCGTACACCACTGGTGATCGTCGAGGGGACACTGAATAGTGCACGGTACATCCAAACCGTCATCGAACCCATCGTTCTACCATTCCTAGACCGGCAAGGGAACTCGCTGTTCCAACAGGACAATGCACGTCCGCATGTATCCCGTGCCACCCAACGTGCTCTAGAAGGTGTAAGTCAACTACCCTGGCCAGCAAGATCTCCGGATCTGTCCCCCATTGAGCATGTTTGGGACTGGATGAAGCGTCGTCTCAGGCGGTCTGCACGTCCAGCACGAACGCTGGTCCAACTGAGGCGCCAGGTGGAAATGGCATGGCAAGCCGTTCCACAGGACTACATCCAGCATCTCTCCGATCGTCTTCATGGGTGAATAGCAGCCTGCATTGCTGCGAAAGGTGGGTATACACTGTACTAGTGCCGACATTGTGCATGCTCTGTTGCCTGTGTCTATGTGCCTGTGGTTCTGTCAGTGTGATCATGTGATGTATCTGACCCCAGGAATGTGTCAATAAAGTTTCCCCTTCCTGGGACAATGAATTCACGGTGTTCTTATTTCAATTTCCAGGAGTGTATTATCTTGCTGAAAAATGCCACTGCCGTCAGGAATCATGGTCGTCAGAAAGGGGCGTGCGTGGTCTGCAACCAGGGTATGATAATCCTTGGCTGTCATGGTGCCTTCCACGAGCCCCACTCAACACATGGCTGCCCACGTGAATGTTCTCCAAAGCATAATGGAGCCGCCGCCAGCGCATCTCCGTCCCGTAGTATAGGTCTCAAGGAACTGTTCCCCTGGAACACGACGAATGTGCGCCCACTCATCGACATGATGAAGAAGGTATCGGGATTCATCACACCATGCAACGCTCTGCCACTGCGCCAACGTCCAGTGCCGATGTTCACGTGCCCATTTCAGTCGTAGTCGCCCATGTCGTGGTGTTAAACAGTAACACATGCATGGACCGTCGACTGCGTGGGTCCATCGTTAGAAGTATTCTGTGCATTGTTTGTTGAGACACACATATACTCTGCCCAGCATTAACGTCTGACGTTACTTCCTCCACAGTTCGCCGCCTGCCCTGTTTTACCACTCTGCCCATCCTACGACATCCGATATCTGAGATGATGGGTGGCCGCCCAACCCCATGACGTCTGGACGTGGTCTCACCTTGGTTTCGCTTCACATGTTGAAGACACTCACCGCAGCTCTCCTCGAACACATGACAAGTCGTGCAGTTTCCGAAATGCTCGTGCCGAGCCTCCAGGCGATCAGAATCCGCCCTCGGTCAAACGCAGACAGTTAACACGCCTTCCCCATTCTATACTCGAACAGCACGCTACATGCACCGTGCGTGTGTCTAACTGTCATTCCTAACCAGGTGACGCTGCTACCGCCTGGACGGGTTTATGTCGATAGTCATAATGTTTTGGTTGATCAGTGCATTGTCGACCTAGCAAAATTTCCGCCCAGTTCGAGAGCCTCAGCTACAACAGTCACCATCATCGTCTTGAACAAACGAGTAGTTAAAGTTTCAGATGAACTTGTAGTGTAGTCAGCGCCGAACATAGTACCTCAAGGGAACAGTTTGTTAATCAGTGCATCAAGTGGTGCTTTGCTAGTCCATGACAGTTGTACATTATCCAGTACTCCTGTGTACAAGAAGTGTGTCAAAGTTAAGTAAATCTTTTATTCATTTATGCAATAAAGTGAACTAATATTACATGTGTTCTAGTTTAATGAGCCTTCTCCCAGGGAAATCAAATGGTTCAAATGGCTCTGAGCACTATGGGACTCAACTGCTGTGGTCATTAGTCCCCTAGAACATATAACTACTTAAACCTAACTAACCTAAGGACATCACACACGTCCATGCCCGAGGCAGGATTCGAACCTGCGACCGTAGCAGTCGCACGGTTCCGGACTGCGCGCCTAGAACTGCGAGACCACCGCGGCCGGCCAGGGAAATCAAATAACCCAAGAACGAAAGTAGTTTCACCTGGTCACAAAGTACGAATGGAGGACATCAGACTAATATTCATTGGAAAAGTCCTTCAAAAGGAGGTAGCTAACAAAATACTCATTCTACCGGCTTTCACGTATCCCTCGTTACTCTACGTGGATACTCTGCAAATCACATTTAAGTGCCTTGCACAGGGTTCATCGAACCACCTTCACAATTCTCTACTATTCCAATCTCGTACAGCGCGCGAAAAGAGTGAACATCTATATCTTTCCGCACGAGCTCTGATTTCCCTTATTTTATCGTGGTGATCGTTCCTCCCTGTGTAGGTCGATGTCAACAAAGTATTTTCGCATTTGGAGGAGAAAGTTGGTGACTGGAATTTCGTGAGAAGATTCCGTCGCAACGAAAAACGCATTTCTTTAATGATTTCCAGCCCAAATCCTCTATCATTTCTGTGGCACTCTCTCCCATATTTCGCGATAATACAAAATGTTCTGCCTTTTTTTGAACTTTTTCGATGTACTCCGCTAGTCCTATATGGTAAAGATCCCACACCGCGCATCAGTATTCTAAAACAGGACGGACAAGCGTAGTGTAGGCAGTCTCCTTTGTAGGTCTGTTGCATTTTCTAAGTGTCTTGCCAATAAAGCGCAGTCTTTGGCTAGCCTTCCCCACAACATTTTCTATGTATTCCTTCCAATTTAAGTTGTTCGTAATTGTAATACCTAGGTATGTAGTTGAATTTACGGCTTTTAAATTAGACTGATTTATCGTGTAACCGAAGTTTAACGCGTTCCTTTTAGCACTCATGTGGATGACTTCACACTTTTCGTTATTTAGGGTCAACTGCCACTTTTCGCACCATTCAGATATTTTTTCTAAATCGTTTTGCAGTTTGTTTTGATCTTCTGATGACTTTATTATTCGATCAACGACAGCGTCATCTGCAAACAACCGAAGACGGCTGCTCAGATTATCTCCCAAATCGTTTATATACACTACTGGCAATTAAAATTGCTACACCATGAAGATGACGTGCTAGAGACACGAAATTTAACCGACAGGAAGAAGATGCTGTGATATGCAAATGATTAGCTTCTCAGAGCATTTACACAAGGTTGGCGCTGTTGGCGACACCTACAACGTGCTGACATGAGGAAAGTTTCCAACCGATTTCCCATACACAAACAGCAGTTGACCGGCGTTGCCTGCTGAAACGTTGTTGTGATGCCTCGTGTAAGGAGGAGAAATGCCCACTATCAGGTATCCGACTTTGATAAAGGTCGGATTGTAGACTATCGCGATTGCGGTTTATCGTATAGTGACATTGCTGCTCGCGTTGGTCGAGATCCAATGACTGTTAGCAGAATATGGAATCGGTGAGTTCAGGAGGGTAATACGAAAGGCCATGCTGGATCCCAACGGCCTCGTGTCGCTAGCAGTCGAGATGACAGGCATCTTATCCGCATGGCTGTAACGGATCGTGCAGCCACGTCTCGATCCATGAGCCAACAGATGGAGACGTTTGCAAGACAACAACCATCTACACGAACAGTTCGACGACGGTTGCAGCAGCATGGACTATTAGTTCGAAGACCATTGCTGCGGTTGCCCTTGACGCTGCATCACAGACTGGGGCGCCTGCGATGGTGTAGTCAACGACGAACCTGGGTGCATGAATGGAGAAACGTCATTTTTTTTAGGATGAATCCAGGTTCTGTTTACAGCATCATGATGGTTGCATCCGTGTTTCGTGACATCGCGATGAACGCACATTGGAAGCGTGTATTCGTCATCGCCATACTGGCGTATCATCACCCGGCGTAATGGTATGGGGTGCCACTGGTTACACGTCTCGGTCACCTCTTGTCCGCATTGACGGCACTTTGAACAGTGGGCGTTACATTTCAGATGTGTTAAGACCCGTGGCTCTACCCTTCATTCGACTCCTGCGAATCCCTACATTTCAGCAGGATAATGCTCGACCGCATGTTGTAGGTCCTGTACGGGCCTTTCTGGATACTGAAAATGGTCGACTGCTGCCTGGCCAGCACATTCTCCAGATCTCTCACCAATTGAAAACGTCTAGTCAATGGTGGCCGAGCAACTGGCTCGTCACAATACGCCAGTCACTACACTTGATGAACTGTGGTATCGTGTTGAAGCTGCATGGGCAGCTGTACCTGTGCACGCCATCCAAGCTCTGTTTGACTCAATGCTTAGGCGTATCAAGGCCGTTATTACGGCCAGAGGTGGTTGTTCTGGGTACTAATTTCTCAGGATCTACACGCCCAAATTGCGTGATAATATAATCACATGTCAGTTCTGATATAATATATTTGTCCAATGAATACCCGTTTATCATCTGCATTTCTTCTTTGTGTATCAATTTTAATGGCCAGTAGTGTAGATAAGGAACAGCAAAGGGCCTATAACACTACCATGGGGAACGCCAGAAATCACTTCTGCTTTACTCGATGACTTTCCGTCAGTTACTACGAACTGTGACCTCTCTGAAAGAACATCACAAATCCAGTCACATAACTGAGACGATATTCCATAAACTCGCAATTTCACTACGAGCCGCTTGTGTGGTACAGTGTCAAAAGCCTTCCGGAAATCCAGAAATACGGAATCGATCTGAAATCCCTTGTCAATGGCATCAACACTTCATGTGAATAAAGAGCTAGTTGCGTTTCACAGAAACGATGTTTCTAAACCCATGTTGACTGTGTGTCAATAGACCGTCTTCGAGGTAATTCATAATGTTCGAACACAATATATGTTCTAAAATCCTGCTGCATGTCGACGTTAACGATATGGACCTGTAATTTAGTCGATTACTCCTACTACCTTTCTTGAATATTGGTGTGACCTATGCTACCTTCCAGTCTTTGGGTACGTATCTTTCGTCGAGCGAAGGGTTGTATATAATTGTTAAGTGTGGACCAGAAGACTTGGTTTTATTAAGTGATTTAAGTTGCTTCACTGCTCCAGGGGTATTTACTTCTACGTTACTCATGTTGACAGTTGTTCTCGATTCGAATTCTGGAATTTTTACTTCGTCTTCTCTTGTGAACACATTTCGGAAGGCTGTGTTCAATAACTCCGCTTTGGCACCACTGTCTTCGATAGTATCTCCATTGATATCGAGCAGAGAATGCATTGATTGTTTCTTGACGCTCACATACTTCACATACGAACAGAATCTCTTTGGATTTTCTGAGAGGTTTCGAGACAAAGTTTCGTTGTTTCAACTGTTATAGGCATCTCGCACTGAAGTACGCGCTAAATTTCGAGCTTCTGTAAAAGATCACCAATGTTGGGGATTTTGCGTCTGTTTAAATTTGGCATGTTTGTTTCGTTGTTTCTGCATCAGTGTTCTAACCCGTTTTGTGTACCAAGGAAGATCGTCTCCGTCGTTCGATAATTTATTTGGTATAAATCTTTTAATAGCTGCCGATACTATTTCTTTGAAGTTAAGCCACATCTGGTCTACACTTATATTATTAATTTGGAATGAGTGGAGATTGTCTCTCAGGAAGGTGTCAAGTGAATTTTTATCTGTTTTTTTGAATAGGTATATTTTTCGCTTATTTTTGGAAGATTTGGGGATTACAGTATTCGTCTCGCTACGACAACCCGGTGTTCACTAATCCCTGAATCGGTTCTGATGCTTGTTATTAACTCAGTATTATTTGTTGTTAAGAGGTCAAGTGTGTTTTCACAACCGTTTACTATTCGCGTGGGCTCATGAACTAATTGCTCGAAATAATTTTCAGAGAATGCGTTTAGCACAATTTTGGATTATATTTTATGCGTACCTCCGGAATTAAACATGTATTTTCGCCAACATATCGAGGGTAAATTAAAGTCACCACCAACTATTATCGTATGAGTCGGGTACGTGTTTGAAATCAAACTCAAGTTTTCTTTGAACCTTTCAGCAACTGTATTATCTGAACTGGGAGGTCGGTAAAAGGCTCCAATTATTATTTTATTCCGGTTGCCAACAGTGACCTCGGCCCATACTAACTTACAGGAAATATCTGCTTCAATTCCGCGACAAGTGAAACTACTTCTGGCAGCAACAAACACGCCACCGCCAACCGTGTTTAGCGTATCCTTTCGAAACACCGTTAGGTTCCTCGTAAAAATTTCGGCTGAACTTATATCCGGCTTTAGCCAGCTTTCAGTGCCTATAACGATTTGCGCATCAGTCCTTTCTATTAGCGCTTCGAGCTCTGGTACTTTCCCAACACAGTTACGGCAATTTACAACTGTTATACCAATAGTTCCTGTATCTACGTTCTTCCTGTATTCAGCCTGCACGCTTTGTGGCTGAAGCCCTTCTTGTGTTTTCCCGAGACCCCCTAAGAAACAGCCTAGTCCACGCCACACAGCCCCTGTTACCCGTGTAGTCCTGCGTGTAGTGGACACCTGAGCTATTCAGCGGAACCCGAATTTGTACTCCGGTATCTTACGATCGACTTTGCCACTTCCGTTAGCCGCTCGAAACCAGAGAGAATCTCTTCTGATCCAAAGTGACACACATCATTGGTACCGGCGTGAGCAACCACCTGCACTTGGCTACACCCTGGGCTCTTCGTCGCATCCGGGAGGACCTTTTCTACATCTGGAATGACTCCACCCGGTATGCACACGGAGTGCACATTGGTTTTCTTACCCTTCGTGTCAGCCAAGTCCCTAAGGAGCCCCACAACGCGCCTGGCGTTGGAGCTCCCAACTGCCAATAATCCCACCCTCTGCGATTGCCCGGATAGGCGACAGTATCGGGTTCAGCGACAGTGTCAGCCACAGACAGCACCTGGAACCTGTTTGTCAGACAAACCGGGAAGGCTTTACGTGCCCCCGCCTGGGAAGTTTTTCGCCGCCTGCTTCGCCCCGGGGCGATCTCCCACTCGGCCACAGGTGAGGGGTCAGCCTCAGTGCGACCAGTAACTGGGTTGGCCACCGGTGAGGACCGATCGGAGGACTCTGACGTGCTGGACGACCGTTGAACCCCCACGGCCGGCCCACAACAGTTGTGACCATCCACTGCAGCCTAAAGCTGTGTAACCGAAGCCATCACAGCCTGAATCTGAGAGCAAAGTGTCACCAACTCGGCTCGCATCCGCACACAACAACGCAGTCCGTGTCCATACTAAAGACCGTGGAAAACTAGACTATGCAGATAAACGGACTATCGGCACGTGCTGAGCAACTCTACCGTAGAGCCTGACGAAAACGCACGAACTCTGTCTAGTAATACGCAGATATTAAAAAACCTAACTACCGAAGCACTCAGGTGAAACTAAATAATTTTCCCCTGAGTTGGAACTTGTAGTATGTCGTAAAATGGGTTTACTTTCCGACGCAAGCCAAAACGCGAGAACTGTGGCTATTAGATATTGAATTTACACGCAGAAACCCAAGAAACTAATCTATTAAAGCACACAGATGATATGATAAAATTCGCTCCTGGTTAGGAACCCGTAAATGTCACAAAAGTCGTTACTTCCCTGTTGCTGCGTCTCTCTCGGTCGGCTACTGCTGCGTGACTGACTGGCTGACTAACGGCAACAAGCGGTCACACTAGTTTTCAAAACAAGCAAACAAACGACTATCGACTCTCCATGTGCATAGCGTGGAATGACTGTTACTGAACAATCAGAGAGCAATACGCAGTCTTGTGAAAGTCGTTCTTTCCGTGCACTATTTGTGAATGAGATAAGAAGGGGAGAATGAGAATAAGAAACAAAAAACTATCTTCCAAACACCGTAAGCGGAGTTGTGGTGTATAGATGTAATTTTCCTTCCTATACTTCCTCTTTCTGGCGATATTGCAACAGTCCGACAGTCGAAAAGAGTAACTGCCTTATGTTGTCTTCGGTGAGGCCACCTCAGAACACAAAAGTCTTTCAGTTTTCATCTTATAATGCATCTAAACTAATGACTTTAATCCGATGGGTGGTTTTTCATCTAACCAAAACTATTTACTTTCTTCGTTTTTTTATGAATAAAGATATGAAACGACTATCCATAGATGTTCTTATGTGTATTTTGACTTTCTTCGGATTTCTTTTTTGTTAGTAATGATTCGCTTTGTTTGAATCGCTATACGGAACTATTTCAGTATTGTGGGACCTTTCCGTGCCAGGCTATTTTTCACTGCACGTACGTATCTATGACGTAGACAACAATATTTTTTAATTGAGGCCGTATATCATCTAATTTCTCCTATCCACAGCTAAATGTTTGCTGTTGGCTGCACATGGTAGCACCTAATGAGATTTTGTGGCCTTTATTAAGCACAAATATCTTTACACATTTCTTAACTTTTGGGCTAACACAGTTGATCACTAATATTATAGCAGCCTTGTGGTAACTAATTGGTATCTCTACGTAAGGACATGTTTATTGCCGGCAAATACAACATGTATTCTTAGTGGATCGATTGTCCCATCAACTGCTCAAAATGATTTACTGGAAAATGCGTTAATTATGATCCGACATGTACACAATGTGATGAGATGCATCCGGATGCGTGGCTGAAAATGACTTACAAGTTCGTGGCGTCCGCCATCGGTAATTCTGGAATTCAAAATGGTGTTGGCCCACCCTTAGCCTTTATGACAGCTTCCACTCTCGCAGGCATACATTCAATCAGGTACTGGAGGGAGTCTTGGGTAATGGCAGCCCATTCTTCACGGAGTGCTGCGCTGACGGGACGTATCGATGTCGGTCGGTGAGGCCTAGCACGAAGTCGGCATTACAAAACATCCCAAAGGTGTTCTATAGGATTCAAGGCAGGACTCTTTGCAGGGCAGTCCATTACAGGGATGATATTGTCATGTAACCACTCCGCCACAGGCCGTGCATTATGAACAGGTGCTCGATCGTGTTGAAAGATGCAATCGCCATCCCCGAATTGCTCTTCAACACTGGGAAGCAAGAAGGTCCTTAAAACATCAGTGTAGGCCTGTGCTGTGATAGTGCCACGCAAAACAACAAGGGGTGCAAGCTGCCTCCATGAGAAACACGACCACACCATAACACCACCGCCTCCGAATTTTACTGTTGGCTCTACACACGCTGACAGATGGCGTTCACCGGGTATTCGCCATACTCACACCCTGCCATCGGATCGACACGTTGTGTACCGTGATTCATCACTCCACACAACATTGTTTCACTGTTCAATCGTCCAGTGTCTTCGCTACTTACACCAAGCGAGGCGTCTTTGGCATTTACCGGCGTGATATGTCTCATGAGCAGCTGCTCAACCGTGAAGTCCAAGTTTTCTCACCTCCCGCCTAACTGTCTTAGTACTTGCACTGCATCCAGATTCAGTTTGGAATTCCTGTGCGGTGGTCTGGATAGCTCTCTATCTATTACACATTACGACACTCTTCAACTGTCTGCGGTCTCTGTCAGTCAACAGACGAGGTCGGAATGTACGCTTTTGTGCTGTACGTGTCCCTTCACGTTTCCACTTCACTATCACATCGGAAAAAGTGGACCTAGGGATGTTTAGGAGTGTGGAAATCTCGCGTACAGACGTATGTCGCAAGTGACACCTAGTCACCCGACCACGTTTGACGTCCGTGAGATCCGCGGAGCGCCCCGTTCTGCTCTCTCACGATGTCTAATGACAACTGAAGCCGCTGATGTGGAATACCTGGCAGTAGTTTGCAGCATAATGCACCTAATATGAAAAAAGTGTGATTTTGGGGGTGTCCAGATACTTTTGATGACATAGTGTATATTCGTTCCTTACGTTCCATTTGAAACATACGTACACAAGTCAGTAGCTGGCAGATTCAAATATCCCATCGCTGTTGTGTGATCGTGCTAGTTATGACCGATATTCTGCAGCGTTGCTCTGAAGATATCCACCAGTTTGATTCTTGATGTGGCTGTATGGTAGAAATATTCAGTTACTGTTGTTAGTCCAAGTAAGACAGTTATCTTAACAAAATTGTTTTGCATGTTGACTCTCTATTTACTTTGTTAAATGTTAATAATCTGATACGGCAATAAGGTATGTCGCCACCAAAGTTGTGCAACCTATTTTTCTGTTACGTTTCCTGTCAGAGGGGTCACAGTTCTTATCAGTTGACGGAAAGTCCTCGAGTAAAACAGACGTGATTTCTGGCGTTACTCAAGATAGTGTTACAGGCCCTCTGCTGTTCGCTACCTATATAAACGATTTACGAGACAATCTGAGCAGCCGTCTTAGGTAGTTTGCAGATGATGATGTTGTTTATCGTCTAGTAAAGTCATCAGAATATCAAAACAAATTACAAAACGATTTAGAAAAGATATATGTGTGGTGTGAAAATTGGCAATTGACCCTAAGCAATCAAAAGTGTGAGTGCTAAAAGGGATTCGTTAAACTTCGGCTACACGATAAATCAGTCAAGTTATTAATTACAATTACGAACAACTTAAATAGAAAGAACACATAGAAAATTTTGTGGGGAAAGCAAACCAAAGGTTGCTTTTTATTGATAGAATACTTAGAAGTTGCAACATTTACTAAAGAGACTGCCTCTTTTGGAGTACTGCTGCGCAGTCTGGGATCCTTACCAGATTGGATTAACGGAATATTATCAAGAAATAGGGAAGAGAGTTTCACTGGTATGATACATGATTTGGGGTGGATATCATTAAAACATAGGCGGCAGAATCTTCTCACGAAATTTCAATCACTAGCTTTCTCCTCCGAGTGCGTTAATATTTTGTTGACGCCGGCCTATATAAGGAGAAATAATCGTCAGAATAAAATAAGGGAAATCAGAGTGCGCACGAAAGGATATAGGTGTTCGTTTTTTCCGCCTGCTGTTCGAGAGTCGAATAACAGAGAATTATTGTTAAACTGGTTCGATGAATCCTCTGCCAGGCACTTATATGTAATTTGCAGAGTATAAATTTAACGCAGACTGAGAAATTAAGATTTTGCTTCTATTTATTTATTTCTTCAGTCCTCGTTCTGTCCCACGTATTTCGTGCCTTTAATCCCTTTAATAAATGAGAGTAATTCTGACACCTAACTCTGAACGACTCTGCATTTCACTAATTACGAAATTTACTTGCTAGGTTGTGTACTCGCCTTTTAACAAATAAGTGACCCCTGGTTTGCTCTGTGGTGTTTTAAAGCCAAACACCTATCTAACCCAGAAAAAGGCTTTTCGAACAAACAAACAGAAAGCCTCACGTGCAATCTAAAAGTTGCCTATTTATTCGGAAATTTCATTTTTACCCAGTAGATTTTGATTTGACGATATTGCAGCGCTTGTGTTGTTCGGAAAAATGAAGCAATTTATCCGCAGACGCCACGAAAGCGACTTTCGATTAAAACAATCTCCCCTGTGCGGGAACATACACAATGAATGTACGAGTACAGGTTGTAGACAGATACGGAAGTTTGGGTCTGGCCGTGACTCGTGTTCTGATAGCTTTATGATGTCATTCTGGCTTTAGGTAGAAGGCGAGCAGTGAGGACGTGCCCTGAGTTTCCGCCTGCGAAACGGACAATCTGCCTTCTTTATTTCCTCCAACGGCTTTTGTGTCGGATCGGTGGGAATCGCTACCGTCTTCGGCAATGAAGATCGGTTGCTAAAGCAGCGGGCACCCCAGAAGCGCAAGCGGCGGCGCCGCACAACCTCCGACCGAGATGCCTCGTGCTCCATCCCGGGTTCCGTGACAGGCTGCCTCGGTGATTTCTGCGGATGAAAAGGACAATGATACTACTTTGATGAATGGCCCAGGAGTGTCAAGTGCGATGCCTGCACAAATCAACGATCTAGAAAGAACAACTCCGCCCCCCCCCCCCCCTCCCCAAAAAATCCGGCCCCTCTGCTGTTCTGCTGACGCCATCAGCGGTATTTGCGGTGGATCGTACGGACACATCCGATGGGCCGACGACGTCGGCATGCAGCGACGACGTCGAAGACACGGCGGACCCCGTGGAGGGGCCTGAGGCGCCTGCGAAGGACCAACAAATGCATGGCGGCAAATGTGGATTCCAGGGACTGCCGGCTGCCCACGTCCTAATGCCTGCCCGGCGGGATCCCCTCACGCCGTGGGCCGCAGCTATTGACGTTCCGCGTGGCTACGATTTACATCAACAACATTAGTACCCGGGTGAAACTCCAACTTTTAGTCTAAAGAGATCACTCCCCTCTATCTCGGCCGCTATGAACGTTGTCTGCTTGGCGGCGATTTCAGTTGCGTATTACACCGGAAGCACTGTGCTTCGTCATCTGCGACCTTTTCCTCTGCGACACTTGGAAGATTCGACGTGGCGATACGAAGGGCTATACATAGGAGACGGGGCACACTACGAGTAACCTGGATAGTATTTATGTCTTCCAGGGGCTCGTCGGTGCTATCAAAGATGGAGAACGCCGGCCCTTGACGTTCTCGGATCACTGTGCCAACGTCAGCACCGTCCTCCTCCGTCGGCAGACGGTGTGGAGAAGTCGTGTGCCGTGAAAATTTTTCAAGGAATTGCTAGACAGAATAGAAGGAGTGACCCACGAGGAAACTCTTCAGTTTCGACTTGAAAGCGCGTGGAACAATGCTAAGATTCTTGAATTCGAGTGGTACCTTATTGCCCGAACCACCCGTTTCTGAGCCAAAAATATCCTTTTAGGATGTGAAGAATTACCCCAAAATATAACACCACACGACATATGCGAATGAAAATAAGCAAAGTAGACTAATTTTCGTGTCGAACGATCACTCACTTTAGAACCGTCCTAGTAGTGAAATGGGCAGCATTAAGTCTTTGAACAAGATCCTGAACTCGCGCTTTCCACGGCATCTTTCTATCTGACGGCAGCTTTCTATCTATCTGAACACCTAGAAATTTGAACTGTTCAGTTTCACTAATCATATGTCCATTCTGTGAAATTAAAACGTCAGGTTTTGTTGAATTGTGTGTTAGACACTGTAAATGCTGGGTCTAACTGTGATTCAGCGTTAGTTTATTTTCTACAAGCCACGAACTTAGGCCATGAACTGCACTATCTGAAAGCGAGCCAGTGTTGCACACAACATCCTTTACTACCAAGCTAGTCTCATCAGCAAACAGAAATATTTTAGAATTACACGTAATGCTAGAGGACATGTGATTTCTATAACTAAGGAACAGGAGTGGCCCCAACACTGATCCCTGGGGCACCACCCACTCAGACCCCACATCACAGCCATTCTCAACATTGTGAATAATGACCTTTTGCTGTCTGTTGCTAAAGCAAGAGACGAAATAATTGTGAACTACTCTCTTTTTTCCGTAATGGTCCAACTTCAGGAGTAATATTTTGTGATTAACGCAATCAAATGCCTTAGTTAAATCAAAAAGTATGCCTAGCGTTCTAAACCTTTTGTTTAACCCATCCAGTACCTCACAGAGAAAAGAGAATATACCATTTTCAGCTGTTAAACGACTTCTAAAGCCGAACTGTACATTTGATAGTAAATTATGTGATATAAAATGATCAATTATCCTTACAAGATCAAATGGCTCTGAGCACTATGGGACTTAACTTCTGAGGTTATCAGTCCCCTAGAACTTAGAACTACTTAAACCTAACTAACCTAAGGACATCACACACAACTTTGCCCGAGGTAGGATTGGAAGCTGCGACCGCAGCCGCCGTGCGGTTTCAGACTGTAGCGCCTAGAACCGCTCGGCCACTAAGGCCGGCAATTGTCCTTACATTCACAGCCTTTTCAATAACTTTAGCAAACACTGATGGCATAGAAATAGGTCTATAAGAAGGGAGAAAGGGATAATGTAGATAATTTTAAAGCAGCCTTACTACTGAGTACCTTAATCGTTCAGGAAACTGACCATTCCTAAAGGGAAAATTACAAATATGGCTAAATACAGGGCTAACATGTGCAGCACAGTAGTTTGATATTCTGCTGGGAACCCCATCATAACCATGAGAGTCCTTAGTCTTGTCTGTATCACAGAGGAGTATTTCAGACATCAATCTCGGAAAGGCATTTGCAAAGAAAGTTATAAGATTCCCTGTAGACACTAAATTTTTATTTCATTCATCTGCAATGCTGAGAAAATGATTGTTAAATACTGAACATATATCTGATTTATCAGTAGCAGAAATATTTTTCCTGCGAACTGACTTTATATCGTCGACTTTGTGCTGTGGACTAGACACTTCCTTCACAACTGACCACATTGTTTTAATTTTGTTCTGTGAATTAGGTATTGTAGTTGCATACTGTGGTGTCAGCGCCAGACACCACACTTGCTAGGTGGTAGCCTTTAAATCGGCCGCGGTCTGTTAGTATACGTCGGACCCACGTGTCGCCACTATCAGTGATTGCAGACCGAGCGCCGCCACACGGAAGGTCTAGAGAGTCTTCCTAGCACTCGCTCCAGTTGTACAGCCGACTTGCTAGCGATGGTTCACTGACAAATTACGCTCTCATTTGCCGAGACGATAGTTAGTATAGCCTTCAGCTACGTCATTTGCTACGACCTAGCAAGGCGCCATTACCAGTTACTATTGATGCTGTAAAACATGTACCGTCAAGAGCGATGTTCACCAATTATTGATTAAAGTTAAGTATTCCAGAAGATACGTACGTTTTTTGGTAGTCTCAAGTCCTTGTCCTGTTCCAGACCTCACGCCAGCCTGCGTGAGTTAAAACGCGTGCCTTTCGGCTTCCTCATAGTGGGTCGGCTGTCTTGCCAAGCCACAACACATACCACATTCTCTTTGCCTTCCTAATAACGTTTCTAGCACCTTACAATACTGTTTGAAATGGGCTACTGTAGCTTGATTGTGACTACTTCTAACATTTTGATATAATTCCCGCTTAGTTCTACATGATATCCTTACCCCACTAGTTAGCCACCCAGGCAGCCTATTTCTCTAATGGAGATCAACTTTCAAAGAGCATGTGAAATGTGTTAAGGAAAGCATAGTATTTATCATCTATGTTATCGGCACTATTAACATGCTGCTACCTTGGTCCTTGACTAGATTTAAAATACTCTCTATTGCTGCTGTTGGATAATTTTCCTACATAGTTTGTAATTCAATGTGACATTTGCTTGAGTACTAAAGCCTTTTAGTGTTAAGATTCGTGCATCATGGTCTGAAAGGCCATTTACCCTTTTACTAACAGAATGCCCATCTAGTAATCAAGAATGAATAAAAATATTGTCTATGGCTGTGCTACTGTTTCCCTGCACCCTAGTTGGAAAAAGCACAATCTGCATTAGATTATATGTATTTATGAGATCTACTAACATCCTTCTTCTTACAAAATTATACAAAATTATTTTGAATTCACCACATATAACTAATTTCTGGTACTTCCAACAGAGTGAATCAAGAACCCTCTCTAGCTTGAACAGAAATGCTCTGAAGTCAGGCTTAGGGGACCTATAAATAACAACAATTAGAAGTTTAGTTTTACTAAATTCAACTGCTCCTGCACAAGATTCAAATATCTGTTCAGTGCAGTGCCGTGATACAGCTATGGGCTCAATTGGAATACTGTTTTTTACGTACGCAGCCACTCCTCCACCCCGCAAGGAACTGCTTGAAAAACAGCGAGCTAATCTGTTGTGTTTAGAGCTTCCGTTGTCTTGGTATTATCTCTACGTCCAGCACCCGACGCACTACAGTGGTCACCTTCTGGCGTGCCCTCCAAGTCAGCCACGCTACCATCTGGCACCAACGCCTCTGTAACCTCAACGCACTGCAACGCGTGAAATATCTGAACATCCATATAGTTTCCAGGCTGTTGTACATAGCACGGGTGCTTCTGATGTTGCCAGCGAATGGTCGCAGCCATCAGGACGCGTTGGGCTACTTCCTGGTGGCTGGTAACATTTTTAAGGTCAAATACGATACACTCATACTCACCCAAAAAGCCATGGACCTGGAGTATCCGCTGTCGTGCTGCATTTGTGTATCTGAACGACATGAAAAAACAGTGGTTGGTCACAGGGAACTCACCCACGCGACACATCTTGGACATTTACACGCTGACCCCTACCTGCCTACCGGTGTCGACAGGACACCTTGGTCCTCTAGTCCCGCATCCGTCTGATTTTTCTTCTTTTTTTTCTTCTTCTTTCTTTCCTTGACCTTAACTATATGCGCGCCGTCCTCCCATGTACGTGTCCTCCACATCGGAAGGATTTCAGGATTTCTGCTTGCAACTACTGTGCACCGTACTTTGCAACGACGTTGAGATCGAGTATCCGTTAATGAGGTGGACTGCTGTGTGGAGCAACCTACATTAGCCGTACCTCCCGACATCAATCCGAGTGACGTGGTACCACATCGCCTGTGGAAAATTCGCCACTACCCAGCATTTACATGCGATTGGTTTGATGGACACTCCTTTTTGCTCCACCTTTCACTGACCTGCACCGGTGTTTGTGAAATCTGGACGCTGGGGCGACAAATAGTCGCCTGTTTCCTCCACGCCCCTCCGTCCGTGATCGAACCGTACACTTTCATTCGCCCAGAGGACGTGCATTTCGCTGTTGCCTAGACTCATGCGTGAGTCTGGGTCAAAGGATAGACGATCACCTACCTTTATGGAGACTGTGACAGATCGCGCTCGGTCTTTGGAACCTCATACAGAATGAACGTGCGGTGACTGAACTACGTCCACATTACCGCGCCTGTGTAGCTAGTTACCTCTGTAGTGTTTGCGCAATCCCCGCTTAACTGAAATGTGCTTGGTGCGGTTGGCTCGACTGCTGTCGATCTGCACTACTAACACCCCTCATGTTACTTCATGCTCCCGGCCGGCGCAGCACCTGATACCGCACTGTGCTTGTTTTCAGTTTCCCTCTCCGCTCCCTGCCACTGCTGTGTCACACAATAGACTTTCGTTTTTAGAACAGAGTATTTCCTTCCTCGACTGTCCCTTCTCGCCGACTTCCGGTTGGTTGGTCAAGTTAGGACGCCGTGGCCAGGCCTCGCGTGCTCGATCCTTGCCCACTCCACCGCCCTCCTCCCCCGCCCTGCCATCGAGCCGCAGCTACCGCGCACGTGCTTATACCCCATCATCCGTACCTTCCGTAAACTTACTAGGAACAGCCAGCTTTCCCCATTTGAATTTTCAACCGTCATCTGCTGATCTGCTGTATTTTCTTTTATTTCTTTTTATTTTTTAAAACAAAGTTTCTATTTCCGTCTTACATTATTCAGAAAAATAAACAAAAGATAAAAAAATTAAAAAAATGTCAGCCGAAACTGTCTCAACTCTCTTTCCCTTAAAAAGTGATAAGGCGATCGCTCGCGAAAAGTGGGAAATCTGGGTTTGAGTCCCGATGTGTCACAAATATGCAATTTCATCATTCCATTACACAGCTGGCGTTTGTCCATTTTCGCAACTGCGAATACGTTTCATAGATTTTGATTGTAGTCGATCGTGACAGTTATCTTTGCAATACTTTGCGCTTCTCTCGATTAATCGAAATAAGCTGTTTGAGCGTTGTCATCGTTTGTCCACTGAGACTCTTTCACATGAGCCAATGGGAAGCTCTTGCGGTTTGGAGCCGTAAGGTCTTCCTTGTTTGAAGAAGGTTTCGTCATTCTGGTGTCGTATCTCGTCAAGATCAGTTCTGTTTTTGTTTTGAGAGGAACGCTGGCAGCTGGCCGCAGTGGTCGAACGATTCTAGGCGCTACAGTCTGGAACCGCGCGACCGCTACGGTCGCAGGTTCGAATCCTGCCTCGGGCATGGATGTGTGTGATGTCCTTAGGTTAGTTAGGTTTAAGTAATTCTAAGTTCTAGGGGACTTATGACCTCAGCAGTTAAGTCCCATGGTGCTCAGAGCCATTTTTTTTTTTTAACGCTGGCATTGTCTGGTGTCGACCTAAGCTGGTTTGGATATTCTGCTACGACAGAGAAACTGGACGATACCGTGGTGAAACGTTGGTGTATTTGCTACGTTATCTCGGAACTCATTACTATATTTATACAAACTTACTCGTGACTTATCCACTTGCAGGCTTCCCGCAGTATTCTTCCGCATGACGAAATGGAAACTTATAGATTACTCCGTCTGAACTTCACTGAGATGACAAAAGTCATGGTATACCTCCTAACATCGTGTCGGACCTCCTTTTCCTGGTTTAGTGCAGAAACTCGAGGTGGCATGATTCCAACAAGTCGTTGGAAATGCCCTCCAAAATTTAGAGTCGTGCTGCATCTATAGCCATCCATAGATGCGACAGTGCTACCAGGACAGGATTTTGTGCACGGAGTGATCTCTCGATTATATCCAATAAAGGCTAGATGGGCAATCTGGATGGCCAAACCATTCTCTCGAATTGTCCAGGATCGAAAATAATTATGGCCCGGTAACATGGGGCATTGTCATCTATTAAAATTCCATCGTTATTTGGGAAAAAGACGTCCATGAATGGCTGAAAATGATCTCCAAGTACCTTAACATCCAGGAACCCAGTGCATTCCATGTAAACACAACCCGCACCATTATGGAACTGTCACCAGCTCGCAAAGTGCCCTGTTGGCAACTTGGGTCCATGGCTTCGTAGAGTCTGCGCCACACTCGAACCCTACGATCAGATCTTACCATCTAAAATCAGGACTCATCTGACCAGGCGACGTTCATCCAGTCGTCTAGGGTGCAACAAATATTGTCATGACCCCAGGAGAGGCGCTGCATGTGATGTCGTGCTGCTAACAAAGGAACTCTCCTGCTGCCATAACGCATTTGGGCCACATTTCGCCACACTGTCCTAACGGATACGTTCGTCGTACAACCCACATTGATTTCGACTGTTATTTCACGCAGTGTTGCCTGTCTGTTAGCACTGACAACTCTACGAATATGCCAGTGTCCTTGGTCGTTAAGTGAAAACCGTCGGCCACTGTGTTGTCCGTGACGAAAGGCCATGCATGAAATTTGGTGTTCTCGGCACGTTCTTGACGCAGTGGATCTCGGAATACTGAATTCCCAAACGATTTCCGAAATGGAATATCCCATGCTTCTAGTTACAACAACCATTCCGCATTCAGTCTGTTAATTCCCGTCGTGCGGCCGCAGTCACATCGGAAACCTTTGCACACGAATCACTTGAGTACAAGTGGCAGCTCTGCCAATGCACTGCTCTTTTGTACCTCGTGTGCGCAATGCTACCGCGAACTGAAAATTCTGTGTATCGCTACCCGATGACTTTCGTCTCCTCAGTGTAAATGGAAGGTGATTATAGTGACGAATGTTATCTTTTCAATCCGTCATGCTATAGATTCAAAGATACCATCCTCTGCTAAACTACAAATCAGTTGCTGTCTTATTGAACGTTGTGCACTCAGATCTCAGCATTTCGATTGCTCCTTGTAAGATTCACGCATGTTGTATTGGTTCAAATGGTTCAAATGGCTCTGAGCACTATAGGATTTAACATCTTAGGTCATCAGTCCCCTAGAACATAGAACTACTTAAACCTAACTAACCTAAGGACATCATACACATCCATGCCCGAGGCAGGATTCGAACCTGCGACCGTAGCAGTCCCGCGGTTCTGGACTGCAGCGCCTAGAACCGCACGGCCACCGCGGCCGGCTGTTGTATTGCTATGAGGACCGATATGTACTTCTGAATCAACTGTATTCTTTCGGTAAAAATGGACGTTGTGAATTATTTCCCTGTAAACCAAGTCACTGTTTTGGAACTGGTACACTTGTATGTTATACAGTGCCATGTTGCCACGTTGCCGTATTGCTGTAACTTGTTGATTCCAATCACCGCTAGTCAGAGCCCATTCACTGAGTTAATTTTGCAACTGCATAATGTCATAAATAAGTATTGTCTCTTAGCACGAAATCAGGTTTCAGATGCAGAAAGGTAGTTCGCCGACTCCAGTTACGACGATCGGTGCTTACGGACGTGTTGCGGAGTGATCTTGCACCTTACTGAGATATTAGCTAGGTATCATATCCATAATTATGTGTTGATTTTTATGGTTCAGAATATACTTTCATGCTGAAAATCAATGATTAAAAAAATGTTCAAATGCGTGTGAAATCTTATGGGACTTAACTGCTAAGGTCATCAGTCCCTAAGCTTACACATTACTTAACCTATATTATCCTAAGGACAAACACACACACCCATGCCCGAGAGAGGACTCGAACCTCCGCCGGGACCAGCCGCACAGTCCATGAGTGCAGCGCCTGAGACCGCTCGGTCAATCCCGCGCGGCATCAATGATTACATGTTTGAGGGGACATGCTCATGAGCACTGCTGAACGGTATAAGCAGAAAGCGAACATTTATTTAATTCTTAGTCAGTTTCTTGATAAGTCATAACTTACTGTTCAGTGTTCAAATGGCAGTTATTCAAAGCACAGTTTCAGCTGCTCTTAAATTACGCACGTCACGGCTTTTCTATTCACTGCTCATGGGAGTGGTTTATTTCTTATCCCAACTTACAAAACCATTCATACTTTGTTAGCCTAGTAGCTGCTTTCTGTGTGTTGAGAATAACTAAGTTACTCAAATGGACCCCAAAATTCTCTCACCCGATAGCACAGATTGAGATATCTCTACCTGATACCGACTCAGTATAGAAGAGGGCTTCATCCCGAGACCAAATCAAAGGACCACAGTCGGTTCCGGAACTGGTGCTGCAAGTGTTTCCACTTGGCGAGCAAAGCTAGTTGCCAACACCAATTCAGCCAACCACCCAAAAGAGACAATGATTATGTCAGAACTCAAACGAAAGACGTCACTGATATCAGTATGTACCAAGACTTGCAACAGTTTGCAACTAGTGCGTTCTTGCCGGCCAGTGTGGCCGAGCGAGTCTAGGCGCTTCAGTCTGGAACCGCGTGACCGCTACGGTCGCAGGTTCGAATCCTGCCTCGGGCATGGACGTGTGTGATGTCCTTAGGTTAGTTAGGTTTAAGTAGTCTAGTTCTAGAGGACTGATTACCTCATATGTTAAGTCCCATAGTGCTCAGAGCCATTTGAACCGTTTAGTGCGTTCATAACGCTTTCTACACACCGCAAAAAGGACCACACTGCAGGTATAACTGATTGACGCTTGTCTTTCTTCCAAAACAGACTACTATTTCCCTAAGTGATTCCATTATCCGCCTGACAACTGACATTCCAGTGCCATACACTCTTTCCCCCTGTGCAAGTCAAGTCAAGACCTCAGTGGACGATAGACATAATTTCGAAAGATGAAAGTGGCTCATGTGCCTTATTACCAACAGATACGACTTCGTAACTGCTCTTAATGAGTATAAGGCCGGGCGTACACGGGAGACTTCTTGTCGAGCAACTATTTCGTCTTCTAATATATAGGTATTCACATGGAGCGACGCGTCTTGAAGTTGCTCTGGCCACCGACAGGAAAACGACGAAACTGTCCTCGTACTCTCTCCCTCTCACCCCCCTACATAGTATGTTAGATGGTGCCCACATGGAAAATATTGTTGTAGCCGTCTCTCTGTCCTCTTGCAGTTGGAAACTTTGAAGCTCGCAAAATGGTTGCTGTGAGAGATGAAGACATCAGTAGTGAATTGGTCATAAATGAAGTAGAAAAGGAGACAGCATTGTTCAACAAAAGATTAAAAGATTATTCTGACTCTAATTTAAAAATCAAATAATGGGAAGAAGTGTTTTTAAATGTGTTCACTACAATCAGGTGACAACTGTTAAAAAAAGAAGGTTTGTTTTAATTTTACAAAGTATTTTATTGACATATTTTTAACTTTATTACTTTATTGTACACACATCAAAAAAAAAATGTTTTTCATCACCTCGGTTCTCAGAGTTCCGGAACCTGTACAGAAAATTGTAATGGAAAGCAACATAAACATCATTTCCGCCCTTTTTATTGCTCATGAAAATCACACATTGCATGTTGTACCACCATACAGCGAGACCTTCAGGGGTGGTGGTCCAGATTGCTGTACACACCGGTACCTCTAATACCCAGTAGCACGTCCTCTTGCATTGATGTATGCCTGTATTTGTCGTGGCATACTATCCACATGTTCATCAAGGCACCTTTGGTCCAGATTGTCCCACTCCTCAACGGCAATACGGCGTAGATCCCTCAGAGTGGTTGCTGGGACACGGCGTCCATAAACAGCCATTTTCAATTTATCCTAGGCATGTCGATAGGGTTCATGTCTGGAAAACATGCTGGCCCCTCTAGTCGAGCGATGTCGTTATCCTGAAGGAAGTCATTCACAATGTGTGCACAATGGGGACGCGAATTGTCGTCCATGAAGACGAATGCCTCGCCAATATGCTGCCGATATGGTCGCGCTATCGGCTGGAGGATGACACTCTCGTATCGTGCAGCCGTTACGGTGCCTTCCATGACCACCGGCGGCGTACGTCGGCCCCACATAATGCCACTCCAAAACATCAGGGAACCTCCACCTTGCTGCACTCGCTGGACAGTGTGTCCAAGGCGTTCAGCCTGACCGGGTTGCCTCCAAACACGTCTCCGACGATTCTCTGGTTGAAGGCATATGCGACACTCATCGGTGAAGAGAACGTGATACCAAAACTGAGTGGTCCATTCTGCATCTTGTTGGGCCCATCTGTACCGCGCGGCATAGTGTCGTAGTTGCAAGGATGGACCTCGCCACAGACGTCGGGAGTGAAGTTGCGCATCATGCAGCTTATTGCGCACAGTTGAGTCGTAACAAGATGTCCTGTGGCTGCACGAAAAGCTTTATTCGACATGGTGGCGTTGCTGTCAGGGTTCCTCCGACCCATAATCCGTAGGTAGTGGTTTTCCATTGCAGTAGTAGTCCTTGGGCGGCCCGAGCGAGGTATGTAATAGACAGTTCCTGTCTGTCTGTATCTCCTCCACGTCCGAACAAAATAGCTTTGGTTCACTCCGAGACACTTGGACACTTCCCTTGTTTAGCACCCTTCCTGGCACAAGGTGACAATGCGGATGGGATCGAACCGCTGTACTGACCGTCTGGGCATAGTTGAACTACAGACAACATGAGCCGTGTACGTCCTTCCTGGTGGAACGCCTGGATCTGATTGACTGTCAGACGCCCTCCGTCTAATAGGCGCTGCTCATGCATAGTTGTTTACATCTTTGGCCGGGTTTATTGACATCTCTGAACAGTCAAAGGGACTGTGTCTGTGATACAATATGCACAGTAAACATCTGTCTTCATGAGTTCTGGGAACCGGGGTGATACAAAACTTTTTTTGATGTGTGTATAGAATATGTAACTTTTATAATGTTGTTGACTCGTAGTGAAATCAGAGTCCATCGTACTGCCACGGAACAGGTCCTCCAGGGGATGTATTATAGGTTGCAAAATAGTTTGCGAAACAGTTGCGTATATTGACAACAGGGATAGTTCTAGCCTGTGGTCCACTGTCTATACTCTGTCTATCTCTTCTGCGGACGGAACTGTGGAGCACGCATGTTTTGATTATCGTATCACAGATTTCAATGCTAACATCAACAGGTCTATGGGAAATACACTATTGTTTTGTCAATATGCTAAATATACATTCAGCCATACGATGAGCTGTTGTGTGCCTGCGCTCATAGAATTTCTTTAATGAGCTAAGCGTTTTTTAGTAATTGGGAGCAAAATGTGCGACATAAAGGACACAGAGCGATGATTTCGCTGGCATAGATAGAGGAAAGCTAGCAATTAATTAAGATTCTGAAATCGATATGTCACATTGAATGTTCACTGACAAACACGGATGTCGCCCGCGTTAGCAGGCAGTTTCTGGGATTCGAAGATGCGTGCCAGCCCCTGATTGAATCATCTCATAAAATTAATAACGAGGACCGGGTGCCAGCCAGCTTGGATTGAAGTATTTAGGTGGTTTCCCTCATGCGACTAGGCGAATAACAGGCTGGTACTCATGTACGACCTCAGATACATGACACGCAAGCATTTAAAAAACATTCGCGCGATTTCACAATGGATAACACTAGATGCAGCCAGTTAGAACGCAGAAATCTCGCACCCGTGAGTGCATGGGTGAGAGGCGAGGGTGGAGCGGCGACAGTAAGGATGTCAGTCCACCCTATTCCACTGATATTACGACATCCTAAAGTTAATACGGCGACCCCGTGAATATATGGGACAAAGGCCAGAGAAGATATGGATGTTCACTGCTGCCATATTTAGTATACAAGGGTAAGGTGCAATCTTATCACAGAACTTGATATGAAACAAAATAGCAGAGAGGCATGGCAGCTGTTGAAGAACCTTAACAATGACCCATCGACCGCTCCCACAGTCATTTCTAATGTAATGCGTGTTCAGCTAGCGCACCAATTATTGTTGAATGGGAAAGAAAAGGAAAGATATGGAGGCCAAAGACATCAAATACGTCCTGTAGAGAACAATTATATTGGCACACCTTTCTCTCTGGGAGAATTAGAAACCGCAATACACGTAATGAAGAATAACAAAGCCGCTGGCTTAGATGACCTAAGAATGGAACAAGTAAAAATGTTTGGGCCAACGACTAAGAAGTGGATTCTTGACATGATGTACATATGTGTCTCAAGACTGCAAATACCAAAGATCTGGTGAAAAACCAAAATGGTGGCTCTGTTGAAACCTGGAAAACAGCTCACTGAAGCTAAAAACTTTCGACCGATATCACATCTATGTCATCTTTATAAAGTCCTCGAAAGAATGATACTTAATCGCATCTCAGCACATATTGACCAAACACTGATAAGAGAACAGGCGGGCTTTCGACCAGACAAATCTTGTTGTGGACAGATCTTGAATTTGACACAATATATAGAAGACGGTTACGAACGCAAAGAGATAACTGGTGTTGCATTCACCGATCTCTTTGCTGCCCATGACACCATCAACCGTAAGAAATTATTAGCCAGCCACTGTGATCGAGCAGTTCTAGGCGATTCAGCCTGGAACCGCGCTGCTGCTACGGTCGCAGGTTCGAATCCTGCCTCGGGCATAGATGTGTGTGATGTCCTTAGGTTAGTTAGGTTTAAGTAGTTCTAAGTTCTAGGGGACTGACGACCTCAGCGTTAAGTCCCATAGTGCTCAGAGCCATTTGAACCATTTTTTTTATCATCTGACGCAATTTATGAGATGTCTGTTACAAAGCAGAAGCTTCTTTGTTGCTCTACAAAACAAACGAAGTCGATGGAGGATACAGAATAATGGAATTCCACAAGAAAGTGTGTTAGCCCCATTGTTATATAATATCTATACCAATGAACAACCAATTGAACATGTCACAAGATCTTTCATCTATGCAGATGATAGAGCAGTTGCTGCCCAAAGAAGAAGCTTTGAGGAGGTGGAAGAAAAACTACAGGTCTTCAAACACTGTCTGCCTATTACGATCACAATTACCTGAAACCAAATCCCTCTAAAACACAAGTGTGTGCTTTCCATTTACGGAACAGAGAGGCTGGAAGGAACATGAACATAACCTGGAGTGAACAAGAACTGACCTACTGCGATACCCCAAAATACCTGGGAGTAAAGCTAGACCGTTCCCTCGCCTACAAAGTCCACTGCAAGGACACAAAAATGGAAGTATCTGCTAGGAACATCATCATTCGGAAACTGACAGGTAACAATTGGGGAGCACAACCAGATGTTCTTCGCACATCTGCATTATCCTTATGCTTCTCCGCTGCTGAATATGCAACACCCGTGTGGCAGAACTTAACCATGCCAAGCAAGTGGACATTGCCCTTAATGAAACAGGACGCATTGTCACTGGCTGCTTGCGGGCAACTCCTATCACCTCCACATATCAAAAGAAGAACAGCAGCAGAAAAAGAGGAGCGGAAACAGGAGACAGATCCAAGACACCCCTTGTTCGGATGTGAATACCAACATCTAAGATTAACATCAAGAAAGAGTTTCCTCCGTTCAACAGAACCACTTTTAACTTCACCTACAAATCGTGGAACACAGCTTTTGCGTAACTCACCATCAGAGAGGTACTGGAACAAACCTAAAGAAGAGCTTGCTAAAGGACGTCACCTCCCATGTAAAACATGGAAGGTCCTCAACAGGCTGCGAACTGGTGTATCCCGATGTAAGGTCAATTTGAAGAAATGGGGTTTCTCTCCAGGAGAACAGCAAGATCATCAACACCTGCTCAACTGTAGAAACCTCCCAGCCCCATGCCCGATGGACGACCTGGTTACCGCCAATGATACAGCAGTTCAAATGGCAGAGTTTTGGATGTCATCTGGAATTTAATCATGTACCTATATTGTTTGTAAATTGATGTCATACGAAATTTAATAGGGTACTTATACTGTTTGTAAATTGCTGTCTATCGGCTACATATGTATGCTGTGTTCTGGACACGAGAAAAGAAAAAAAAGAGGTATTTCTCGATCTAATGGTGAAAGTTTCTGTATATTTCTGTCAAGTGAATGGTCTTAGTGTAACAGTATGCCAGTGAACAGATTCCATCTCTGAAGTGCGATTTTCGAGAGCCAGCAAAATATTGATTTACGGCTCCCATAACATTTCTATTGACTCAGAAGTTCCCAATGAAACATTTCTTTTCATGTGGCAATAGGTGGAATTGACGGGATACCAAAATGAGGTAAATGGCATGTACTTTACACAGGCGGTCGTACTGTTTTCCCATTACCAAAATTTGCTTTACTCACTGCATGGCAATCAATAAGCGCCGGCCGTGGTGGCCGAGCGGTTCTAGGCGCTTCAGTCTGGAACCGTGCTACCGCTTCGGTCGCAGGTTCGAATCCTGCCTTGGAAATGGATGTGTGTTATGTCCTTAGGTTAGTTAGGTTTAAGTAGTTCTGAGTTCTAGGGGACTGATGATTTCAACAGTTAAGTTCCATAGTGCTCAGCGCCATTTTCTGAATCAATAAGAACCCGTTTTGCGTCCCAAAAAACACTGACCAGAAATTTTGCGACAGGTGAAATCAACTATACCATTTTTGGTGCATCGTAAAGGGCTTCTGTATACTACTTTGGTTACTCTTTCGTTTCTGATGTGAAGTGATACCAGAGACTCGCACGAAATCAGTTGTATACTCTGTAAACGGTCCTTATGTTACTAAGAATTTCGTTTTCGCCTTTGCTTCACGTGAGCGTTAACAAAATACGCCTCTCATTCTCTCTAATGATTCTTAAAGTAAATTATTGGTTCAAATGGCTCTGAGCACTATGGGACTTAACATCTATGGTCATCAGTCCCCTAGAACTTAGAACTACTTAAATCTAACTAACCTAAGGACATCACACAACACCCAGCCATCACGAGGCAGAGAAAATCCCTGACCCCGCCGGGAATCGAACCCGGGAACCCGTGCGTGGGAAGCGAGAACGCTACCGCACGACCACGAGATGCGGGCCAAAGTAAATTATTCATGTGGCTATATAGTACCATACTGTTCCCTTTTCAGAGTGACTGTATCCGTCAACAAAATACAGGGCTATTCAAAAAGAAAGAACAGATTTCAAACATTTATTGCTTCCGAATTACAAACGATAGAGGAAAGTTCAATTTTTATGCATTCATTGTGAGCACCATGTGTTACACGACAAATAGCAAAACGGTGGCTCATTTCCTGCCACACACGGAGAAGCTAGCCCCTCTTTATCGAATTCACAGCTTCAACAATGCGATGTCGCAGACTTTCAAGAGTGACAAGCATAAGGGGAATAAAAAAAGCGGTCTTTTAAGTACCCTTACAGATAAAAGTCACAAGGTGTGAGGACTGGAGACCTTGGAGGCCACCGGCGATGGAGTTCATCTTCTGCTTATCTCCTCTTCCAATCCAACAGCCTGGAAAGTGTCATTTGTCATTCAGGTAACGTCGGACGTGCTTCGAGAAATTCTCATCGCTGGTGGCCTCCCAAGTCTCCAGACTTCTCACCTTGTGACTTTTATCTGTGTGGTTACGTGCTTGACACTCTTGATAGCCTGCGACATCGCATTGTTGAAGCTGTGAATTCGGTAGAGAGAGACCAGCTTCTTTGTGTGCGGCAGGAAATGAGCCACCGTTTTGATATTTATTGTGTAACACATGCTGCTCAAATTAATGCATAAAAATTTGAACTTTTCTCTTTCCAGGGACTTTGGAATTTTGTTTCTATCTTTTGCAGTTTGGAAGCAATAAATGTTTGAAATCTGTTCCATCTTTTTGAATAGCCCTGTATTTGCAGCCTTAGATGCAGACAGATTGGGACAGAATTTTTGTCCCAGGGATGGACCCGGGGGGGGGGGGGGGGGGTGTGGCGGAGTGGGTACAGTAAGGGCACCAGGCTTGCCAATACCACTGAAGCGGTCACATTCTACAATTAGCATGCCAACCCTGTGAAAATATGGGGCAAATGCCGTGAAAAAGTGTGGATTACTTGCTGCCATAATTAGCAGACATGGCCAACGTATTTCTCGGCCTAATTGGTAAAGATTCAGTACATTTTTGTTAAGTGAATGGGCGTCGTCCAACAATATGCCAGTGAACAGATTCCACTTCTCAACGCAGTCATATGGTTCTGATCGTCGTCCGTGTGAAATGGTACTGATAACATGACTCTGAGCACTATAGGACTTAACTTCTGAGGTCATAAGTTCCCTAGAATTTAGAACTACTTAAGTCTAACTAACCTAAGGACATCACACACATCGATGCCCGAGGCAGGATTCGAACCTGCGACCGTAGCGGTTGCGCGGTTCCAGACTGTAGCGCCTAGAACCGCTCGGCCACACCGGCCTGCAAATGGTACTGATAATTTTTGAAGTAGTATCACTGTGACTCTAACACCAAACGAATTTTCCTACAGGCGTGACAGTTAACAGCGACGCCTTATATCAGACGGCAATGATAGCTTGTGACCTGATGTTCTTAGAGAAACACTACTCACATTACATTTCACTGAAGAAGATGATCAACTAAAAGTAAATTTACTTTACAACGTCATAAGTTTTTGCAGCGTTCATACTAAATCTGGAAGCTGAGACCCTTTCTGTGTCGAGATGACAGAGCGTGGAGAGTAGTGGAGCAGACCGGTCGAACATTGTCTTAGCACGCTCTGAGAGTTTCCACCTTGTGGCGTCCATCTCACGTAACCAGGGTGTCATGCGGGCGGGAGGATGCGTTGGCGATCGGAGTAGCCCATACAACAGGCCTTGTTGCCCACGACGAAGACTGTATTTTAACAAAAAAAAAAAGTTCAAACTGTGTGAATTCCTAAGGGACCAAACTGCTGAGGTCATAGGTCCCTCGACTTACGCACTATTTAAACTAACTTATGCTAAGAACAACACACACACCCATGCCCGAGGGAGTTCTCGAACCTCCGGCATGGGGCCACAAACCGCGCGGCTACTTCGCACGGCTGCATTTTTACCAGAGCACCCCTGCAGACATCGAAGGGGTGTGCTCGGGCAATCTCTCAGCAGCTCTGCACAATGTGGAGAGGAGCAGCAGCATAGCCTTTCCACCAAGGAAGGTCGGGGTTGTAGATATCCCCGATCTACGTTTACAGGTACTAGTCGGGGAGTATCAGTGGCAGATATCACGCCTCCCGAATACTGCAACAAGTGGGCAGTTCAGCCAGCAGCCTGCAGGTAGAAGTCATCTAATCATGGTTGTGAGGTCGACAGCTCACGGCGACCATCTATGGCAGACCAGACAGATTGCAGTCTTGAAGGCGGAAGCCATCTTGGTCAATGGCAGTAGCTGGTGTACTGCAATGTAAAGACAGAGTTAAACTCTCGAAAGTACGAGTGTTTACTATTGCTTGTCTGAGGCAATGGCGTTCTGTCTGGCCAACGATGACCAAATGGGGCCTACTTTTCGACGCTCGCCAGCACGCCCCTCTTTCGGAAGAATGGCTTTCAGGACTTCAGCTAGTTGCTTTTCCACCGTGTTAATAGACAGGTAGGTGTTAATGTGAAACTTTTATTGCCTCTCACAAAATCAAGCTGCACTGTTAGAATGACTTAATGTCTTACCCTCGTTGACGTGATGTTTCTGAGTATACGATTCAAGTCTCTCGCTCGTGCCAGGCGAGGCAGTATCTTCCAGGCTTTCTGCTGTTTGTCGTTTTGATTGCGACACGGGGTGTCGGCCTGGTTTGGCTCGATTCATGCTGGCTGGAGAGGACTTTGAGAGAGTTTTACATTTGCCCATAACACATTTCTGCTGTGTAACCATATGTTACAATACGCTGCCCTTAATATCCCTAAGAAATTATTGGTCGATCCGAACGCAGAACTTTGCCCTTGAAGCCAAGAGACCGTTTCGAAAGTTTTTACGTGTTTCACGTCTTCTGCTCCAGATTCTAAAGCAGTTACGTTTCTTTCAGAGTATGCTGATGCAATTGCTCAATGCTTAACAATTATATACAACCGCTCGCTCGACAAAAGATCCGCACGCAAAGACTGAAACGTTGTACAGGTCACACCAATATTCAAGAAAGGCAATAGGAGTAGTCCACTAAATTACAGGCCCATATCATTGACGTCAATATGCAGCACGATTTCGGAACATTTAGATTGTGTTCGAAACATTACGAATTACCTCGAAGAGAACGGTCTATATGCACGTAGTCAACACGAGTGTAGAAAATACCGTTCATGTGAAACACAACTAGCTCTTTACTAAGCCCAAATGTTGAGAATTATCTACAAAGAATTTCAGATTGATTCCATATTTCTAGATTTCCAGAAGGCTTTTGACACCGTATCTCATAAGTCACTTTTAACGAAATTGTGTGCGTGTGGAATATCGTCTCAGTTATGCGTCTGGATTCGTGATATCCTGTCAGGGAGGTCACTATTTCTTAGTAGTTAACGGAAAGTCAACGAGTGAAACAGAAGTGATTTCCGGCGTTTCACAAGGTAATCTTATGGGCCATCTGTTATTCCTTATCTATATAACGATTTAGGAGACAACCTGAGAAACCGTCTTCGGTTGTTCGCAGATGATGCTGTCGTTTATTTCTAGTAGAGTCATCACAAGATGAAAACAAATTGCAGAACGGTTTAGATAAGGTTTCTATATCTTGCGAAATTGGTAATTAACCCTAAATAATGAAAAGTGTCAGGTCATCCACATAGTCCTACTTCCGTTAAAATCCGGTTACACAATAAAACAAACAAATTTAGAGGCCGTAAATTCCACTAAATACCTAGGAATTACAACCGCAGTCAACTTAAATTGGAAAGAATACACAGATAATGTGGTAGGGAAGGCGAACCAAAGGCTACGTTTTATTGGGAGAACACTTAGAAGATGCACAGCGAGGTCATCGGTCCCATCGGATTAGGGAAGGATGGAGAAGGATGTCGGCCGTGCCCTTTCAAAGAAGCCATCCCAGCATTTGCCTGAAGCAGTTTAGGGAAATCACGGAAAAATAAAATCAGGATGGCCGGTCGCGGTTCTGAATTGTCGTCCTTGCGAATGCGAGGCTGGTGTGTTAACCACTGCGCCACCTTGCTCGGTCTTACCAAATAGGAGTTACAAAGTACATATAGAAAGTTCAACGAATGGTAGCACCTTTTGTATTGTCGAGAAATGGGGGAGAGAGCGTTACCGACATGATATAGGATTTGGGGTGGACATAATTAAAACAAAGGTGTTTCTCGTCGCGGCGGGATCTTCACAGGAAATTTCAAACTTTCTGACTCGATTGCAAAAATATTTTGTTGATACCGACCCACATGGGGAGAAACGATCATCATAATCAAATAAGGTGAATCACATCTCGCTCGAAAAGATAATAAGTGTTTATTTATTCCGCGAGTTGTTCTTTTCTTTTCTTTTTTCTTTGGGGGGGGGGGGGGGGTTTGTTTGGCGAAGGAGACCAGACAGCAAGGTCATCGGTCTCATCGGATTAGGGAAGGATGGGGAAGAAAGTCGGCCGTGCCCTTTCAAAGGAACCATCCCGTCATTGGCCTGGAGCTATTTAGGGAAATCACGGAAAACCTAAATCAGGATGGCCGGACGTGGGATTGAACCGTCGTCCTCCCGAACGCGAGTTGTTCGAGAGTGGAATAGCAGAGAGTAATTGTGAAGGTTGTTCGATGAACCCTCTGCCAGGCACTTAAGTGTGATTTGCAGAATAGCCACGTAGATGTGTACGTAGGTGTAGATGTAATTAGAGCAGATGCATGAAGGAAACTTGCCAGTCCGAAGGAGAGGAGTTTCTTCTTCTGGCGATCCAATTGAGGTTATCCGTGTATTCTTTAAATTAATTTAGCGGAGTGCCGGGATGTTCCCTATGAGAGCAACGCGACCAATTTGTTTCTCCGTTCTTGTTCCGTGCGTTCTTGCGCTCAGTCACTAATGACATCGATGTCGACTGGACATTTGATTCCAATCTTCCTTCCATCTAAAACGGCAATGTTACTTGATGTACACGTTTCCTTTTCGACTGCACAGTGCACAGTGAAATCGGAACGTGCGGCAGTATAGGGTTATATAGCACGTTACGTGAAGTGCGTCTGTCGGCAGTCGCGAGCGGCAGCTTGCGTCACGGGCGCCCGCGTTGTTACGGCGGTAGGAGGCTCTCGCGTTTATGGCGGTAGGTGACGCAGGTCATTTCGCGAGCTTATCAGCCGCTCGCACGCGCCGACGGTTCAATAGACGTGTTCGGGCCTACAACTCACTTAACTTGTTAATGGCCTTGGCGTGCTGTTGTGTCCTGGCCCCGACTTTGCGCACTCTCTCATTCCGATATCTCTGTAGATACGCAGCGAATGTTTGCAAATTACTGTGCGAGCTATTTCCTTAGCATTATATTATAATACGGGGAAATGTTCCCGACCCAGCAGTGAGACTGAATTTTTTTAGCTTAAAAGTACGTTAATTCTTGTACGTAGCACACTTTGAGCTCTGTATCCTTCTTCCAAGAGTTTTCCTGGTGTGTGGAATAGGTCCCTGAATTCCGCTCCTGAAGTGTCTTCAATACATCCATACTTGATTATTTTCTTGCGGTCAACTTCTGTTTTATAGGCGTGTTTTTGGTCATACCCACTTCAACAGACTGAAAAGTTTCCAGCCGTTCGTAATTTATTTTCTGATTATCTTACTAACATTTCTTTTTCAAAATATGCAATGTACTCAAAATTAGTGTAACATATACTATTTGATTAGTGCGTAACATTTGTATTTCAAGAACTATGGCTCACCTGAGAAAAATGACCTCGATCATTCGCCACTAAAGCTTTCGATGGACCATAAAGTTGTACCCTATGTAGACGCAGGTATTTTTTAATCATTTAACGCAGTCTCATTAACGTAATTATAAATTCAAATTTGCTTCTTAGACGAGCCCTGTTTTATACGCATATTTTCAATGATAAACTGGTAGTATGTGTTGTGTAGAATAAAAATAAGTTTACTTTTGTTGCGAAATTATGTAGATTCACTCTTAACTTCAGTAGTACTGAAGGCCAATAGTTTTTTTTTCTTTTCCTGGCGTTTATCCACATATTCGTGGGGTCAGCTATTAATTTTCAGATTTGGCAATGTCAGTGGCAGAGGGGGTTCAGTTGCTTCCATCCTGCCACCAACCCTTGCCTGCCATCGGCTCGGGACGCAATTTGTGCACACCTACTGTCTGCGTCTAGTGGTATCTCGTGTGAAGCCGTGCGAAGGTTTTTTAAACGTTTGCATATCGCGTATCTCGGTGTTCAACTAGCCGTGTGAGGGAAACGCAAAAAAAATACATCCAGGCTAGCCGGCACAACGGCCTTCAGCCGGACACATTCGATCCAGGACAGCGAGCCTCCCCATGGAGGAAGCGGCGTGCGAAGGCACGAGGCAATCAGAGAAGGTCTAAAGGTTAACAAATTCATATCTGTTTTTCATTTTAAATTGTTGTGATGGATGATGATTTGTAAACGACCAGTACAGGCCCAAACAGCAGCAAGTCATGCATACAGCCTGCAAACTGACTTGTCCCGCAGCATTTTGACAAAAAAATGATTTTTGGAGTATAAAATTCCTATTCCAAATGGTGAGATTCTAACTGTTCTCACTGTCTATATCTGATTATATTCTGAATTGTGATACAGCGATATTAACACCTGGAAAAGTCTGAAGGCGCCTCGTCGTTATGCTCCATATTTTCGTATGTAATATTCCATCCTGAGTCACAGTATTGTATTTTGCTATTTTACCTCAATCCCTTACGTAGCTATAACTCCATTTTCAAGGCATACATTGATGTTTCATGTTTTATTATGTTACACATGCATTACTTTATCGTCTAGCAATAACTGAATGATTGGTTATTAGCTTTACGCGAAAAATATCTCACTTTCATTTTGCCACGAAATGCTAATTTTTCGCATCGGGGAGTAACTTCCTCATTCGTACTTACACTTAAAAATCTACAACATTACTCAAATTATGTACTTTAATTTGTTTAGAGATAACAACATTTTGCCCTGGGACCTTGAACGCAAGCAGATAAGATGTATTAAAGAAGCACAGATTTTATTATTATCGCTCGCACATCTTGTGAAATAAACTATAATAAAATGATTCATAGCAGTAGATTTTAAATATTGTATTTACAGGGTGACAATTATTGAACTGAATGAAAAAAAACGTTAATTTGTTACAAACTACGGCATACATACACTTTGTTCTACATGTAAACGTCAATACAGCTATTCGCATTTAGATTATGACATGTTCCATATACCTACCGTCATTGGCAATGATGTGGCGGAGACAAATAGCGAAATTCAGCATGACCCGCTGAAGTTCGGAACATCGATGCTGTCGATGACCTCCTGAATGGCTGTTTTCAGCTCAGCAGTAGTTTTGCGGTACATCTCGTCTTTAATATATTCCCGTAAAAAGGAGTCGCATGTTTTCAGATCCGGAGAATATGGCGGCCAATCGAGGCCCATGCCAGTGGCCTCTGGGTATCCCAGAGCCAGAATGCGGTCTCCAAATGCGCCTCCAAGACATAAAACACTCTCCTGCTTCGCTGCGGTCGAGCTCCGTCTTGCATGAACCACGTCTTGTCGAAATCGGAGTCACTTTGAATATTGGGGATGAAATCGTCTTCCAAAACCTTCACGTATGGTTTGGTAGTCACCGTGCCATCAAGGAATATCGCACTGATCATTCCGTGATTGGACATTGCATACCACACAGTCACCCGCTAAGAGTGAAGAGACTTCTCGATCGCGAAATGCGGATTCTCAGTACCCCAAATGCGCCAATTTTGCTTATTGACGAACCCATAGAAATGAAAGTGGGCTTTGTCACTAAACCAAACCATACAGCACATACTGATTCCCAACCGTGCAGTTTGAACGTCCTAACGCAAACCGTTCAAATGTTACGACGATTTTATTTCACATAGTTCAATAATTGTCGTTCTGTATATTCTTACATACACCGCACATGATTAGACTTGTTATTAACGTACCATATTACGCAAATTTCTCTTCACGATTTTCTTAATGCCTTCCGTTGTGGCCGAGCGGTTCTAGGCATTTCAGTCCGGAACCACGCTGCTGCTACGGTCGCAGGTTCGAATCCTGTCTCGGCCATGGATGTGTATGATGTCCTTAGGTTAGTTAGGTTTAAGTAGTTCTAAGTCTAGAAGATTGATGACCTCAGATGTTAAGTCCCATAGTGCTTAGAGCCATTTGATTTTCTTAATTCCGTTGCTAACTATGTTATTTACGCATTTGAACGCCTTTTCAAGTAGCATGATGATGCTATTTTTCGGTCATAGAACAAAATGACGTGAAATGTAATAGCCTATCGTGAAAAAGTGACAGTGAGTGTAGCGTGAGATATGAAGTGCGTGCGCTGGAGGGAGATTGGAGCATAGTGTCAGAGAGGGAGAGAGGGTGATCGTGGAGAGGACACAGTTTATTTGTATACGTGTGGGGTGAAGGGACTCTTGATTATTCATTCTTGTGTGGCTGCTGTATTGAGAGGCATACATTACTGAATAGGAAATGTAGCATGGCAGATTGTGAGGTATTTAGTGATATCAAGTAGATTGCGTTCACTGTCATAAAAGTAACTGGTCATTTAAGACTTTTGATGTGGATTTTGACGTAGAGCTGACGTGTTCATTGTATCGTATGCCAACCGATTTATTTGTCATAGCTTCGTAAACACAGAGGAACATTCTGGGTATGTGATCTAGTGAATATTTGGGTGTTCGTATTTTTCATCATTGTTGTCAGGATGTAGTACATGCTTTGTTTGGATGTTGGTGAATTAGCTATTTTAGAGCCATATCTTTTGAAATAGTTCGAAGGTATATGCTATTCTAATAAGTGGAACAATAAAATACTTAATATTTTTTTGTATCTGTTAGTAAAAGTTGTGTTGTTTTATTTTTAATTACCTTCTCTTTATGTTATTAAAGAGACAGGGGTAGCCGCGCGGGCTGGGGCGCTTTGTCACGGTTCACGCGGCTCCGCCCGTCGGAGGTTCGAGTCCTCCCTCGGGCATGGGTGTGAGTGTTGTCCTTAGCGTTAGTTAGTTTCAGTTAGATTAAGTAGTGTGTAAGCTTAGGGAGCGATGGCAGCAGCAGTTTGGTCCCATAAGATCTTACCACAAACTTTCTTAATCGATAGCCGGCCGGAGTGGCCGAGCGCTTCAGTCTGGAATCGCGCGACCGCTACTGTGGCAGGTTCGAATCCTGCCTCGGTCGTGGATGTGTGTGATGTCCTTAGGTTAGTTAGGTTTAAGTAGTTCTATGTTCTAGGGGACTGATGATCTCAGCTGTTAAGTCCCATAGTGCTCAGAGTCATTTTTTCTTACTCGATGCCGCATGATAAGGTAGGTAGTTTCCGATTCGTTTGAAAACAAATAAACAAAACCTAACATTCAGTGAAAGTAAAATTCAACAAATCGAGAGGTACATCTCTACTATTTAATATAGTATCGTGTTGGAGAGACAGCGATACTATCGTCTCGCCGGCCGGTGTGGCCGTGCGGTTCTAGGCGCTTCAGTCTGGAACCACGTGATCGCTACGGTCGCAGGTTCGAATCCTGCCTCGGGCATGGATGTGTGTGATGTCCTTAGGTTAGTTAGGTTTAAGTAGTTCTAAGTTCTAGGGGACTGATGACCACAGATGTTAAGTCCGATAGTGCTCAGAGCCATACTATCGTCTCGAAGAATGGAATAGCAGGACGTAACGTGAATACAATGCAGTCAGATGCTGTACTGAAATAACTGTCACACATAGGGCGGCTAAGATACGAAGGTTAACATATCTGATAGCAGCCATATCGTCAGGAATAGTCGCGTGCTACACTTCCCTTTCAAGATCTGGAAGCACCGGTATTCTCAGTGAATAAAGTTTCAAGGGTCTAAAATACTACAGAAACTGTTCATAGCAAGAAGCTTCATACCTGAGTGAGTCAGTCTGCATGGTATTCTTCATGGTTTCTCAAATCCTTCCAGGAGAATGGCCCGTAGTTTCTGCCGATAACCCGTTGCCAAATCCTTTAACTTTCATTGCCCATACTTTACAATCGTAAACTTCATAAACCATTATGCAGTACTTGTTGCAGTAATATTATTGTTATTATTATTTTACTATTTCAAAGTAAACAGTTGTATAATTGCTATTTTTCTTTGACATGTTGCGGTGTGATATACGAGCTTGTGCAATGACACAGAGGTTCAATGAAATAATTCTTTTAAAAAAAGATGATGAAATTAAATAACAAATAAGCAAATTTGTCCACAGTCCTTTACAGGCGTATGTCACACGACCATATTGTAATATTGCCGGTGACAGTGCATCATGCAGTTTGACGTATCAGTCAGCATCACTGACTCTTTTCCTGTGGGTCGCCAGTTCAAACATGACCACCAGCAATTGTTTGTTATTTAGTGCTTATAATTTCTGCAAGGTTCGCGTAATTTTTTATGTTAGTAACATTTGTGTGCTCTGGAATATTCAATGTTTCTGTAAACAGCAGCACTCTCCGTCTTCGAGCTCACTTCTCTTCTGTTCTAGCTGTACGTTGGCGTTCGAAACAAATGTGTTTACGTTTCTAAGTGTTACATTTCATTGACGGCTCTGCATCCGGGTTTGGACTTGATTCTTGTGGCAGTATTTTTTTTGTGTGGGTTGTATGAGGTATATCTGGTAATGTTAACTACCATTTCATCGATTCCGAAATGTTTCCAAGGTCACCCGGCATCGTTTTTCGAGAGTGCACGTGGAATGCTGTAGAGTGGGATGGTGGCACCTGAACGATGCTTCATACAGTCCACGTGGAATCTGGGCTGCAACTGGGGGATGTTGGGTCAGTATTGCTTGCGACTTTTCACTTAGCATTTGAAGTGACGAGTCGCAGTCACACTGACGAAAAGGAGGAGGGTATTTCATTTTTTCTTCAGTCTTTTCGGTCTGGTTACACGTATCATAGTAATTCAGTCCTTTTAGTAAATAAACCAATAAATCATTTGTGATATAGAGTTTAATCTTTTTTTTTATCTTCGTGTAGACCAACTAGGATAACGTACCGACTTCAATTCTTCATCTTTCTTTGTAGCCTCTAGCATTCCTTCATCTTTCCCCCATGCTGTCTTTTACTTCCTGCGGTCTAAGTTGTTCCCAAGTTTTTTCTCCTTCTCCCTTGTAAACATCATTGATTTAATAATTCATTCCCAAAAAGGTTTTCTTCTTCTTATTCCCAATTCTTTGATGTTGTTTCGTTCTAGCTCCTTTCTTATTTGTGTTATTCACGCTGTTGGCGATTTCTAGTACCATATGTATAGGAATATTTTGTTTTTTTCGTTACTCAACTCTCATTCAAGCGGTAAACGTGTCCAAATACGATTAATCTTCGCTGTGACACTACTTCTAGTACTTTGTCTACATTTTTGGAGATAATCTCGTTACTTCTCATTTTCCAACCATCTTAAGTTTGCGTTGTATCCATTATTTTTCGAAGAATCCATGTTTCAAGTACCACTATTCTGCTCAGATTATAATTCATCAGTAAGCATTCACATGCATATAAATATACTGGTCATACCACTGTGGTGTACTGTTTTAGTTTTTTTCTAGATATTCATTCCTTATTGTAGATATTTTTTGTCAAACTACATGTTCCTTTCATTTTATTAATTCTTACATGTATTGCAAATTTTTCTAGTTCATTCTGCTGTATAGTTTCTTCAAGGTATTTAAATTTACTAATTCGCTCTATTTGACCTATTTGCGCTTCTACGGGTTTTAGTGCATTTTTGTATTTGTCAAGAATTTAATTTTTACAGTTGAAATTTCGAGATCAGTCCTATTTCGCTATTTTTTCCAGATTTGTTTGAGTAACTGCTTCTTCTAGATTTTTCTCAAAGTGTTACAAACACGTCTGCAAAGTCCAGGCAGCTTATCTTAATTCCATTTTTTTCAGAATTATTGCTTCAGTTTTGTGAATTTTTAGCTCCAGATTTCAGACTCTTACGACATTTTCTATAATGCAGTTAAGCAGTAATGGTGATAAGCCATCTCCTTGCCTAACATAAGATTTTATTTCAAGTTGCTGAGATACTTCTCTCCTAAATTTAATTTTAGGTGCCGTATATGGTAGAGTATCCCAAATTATGTTAGTTAATTTTGCTTTAACACCAAATTTTCTAATGATCTTATTTATTGTTTGTCTGTCTACCGAATCAAATGCTTTTTTGAAATCAATAAATTATACCGTTACCGGTTTTCTGTTAACGTTCTGTGGCTAATTTTATTTTAAGATTAAAACCTGTTCTGCATTGGGTTTTATATTTTAAGCTTTTTGCTTTGATTCATTTTTCAAAACCTCTATGAAAACATAAAATACAAAATTCAGGATCCGTATTTCGACTCGTACACTGAGGTGTATAGAGATTCTCACCCGTGAATGGACCTGAAAGAAAACATATTTCTTGATACTATAAAAAAGAGTCTTCTGTCGTGCAATTATTGCTGGTTTTCGAGAATATGTCTGTGTACTCCTTCGAAGCAAATGATTGTGACTGTGTTCAGTAAACGCAATCAACATGTAAAGATTCACACTCCCTGCATTTCCCATGGAATGCAATAATTCTTGCTTTAGAACAAACAGCTGTTAAGCGTGACTCAAAGATTTATTGTATTCTCATACAAGAAGAAGAAATGTGGTGTAGTAGCTACGTTTTGCTGAGGATATTTCGAATGGAAACAACTTGAACAGGAGTTTCCTTTATGTTCTGAGAACAGACGGTGATTCGCTTGATATTGCGTCATAAGAGACATTTTTGGACTCAGCAAGTGCTGTCGATTTGCAGTCTGCTTTTCCGTAGCTCGGCGTTCCTTTCAGCAAGAAATGGCCTGCGCCTTTGCCCACTTGTTCCCGTAAGCAGCTTACAAATGAAGGTCAGGAGGTCTTCTCGGAGGAGTTCCACCCTATCAAACGCTTCTTCCCTTTTCAAGCTGTGCATCTGAATTACGCACTTACGGTCCAGTGGCTCCCAAGATAGGAAATCAAGTTCAGTCGTCGGAAGAGGGAGCACCCCCTACTTCTCAAGATGGAAAATTACTCGAAGGTGCAGAAAAAGCAAATTTCAAGAGGACTAAAGCAAACAGGCAAGGAAACACGTAAAGATATTTTTCAGCAACGTGATCTTTGTAATTTCATGTTTTCATGCCCTCGTGTGAAATGTGCTGGGAGTAGTATATGGAGGGGCAGATTCCGCAAAATGACAACTTATACGTACGGACCTCTGAATCGCAAGTCGCAGAAAATTACACACACTAGAATATTCGGGAAAGTGGTTGCGAAAAGGAAAGTTAGTCTTTAGAGTACCATGGACGTCGTGGTTATTAGAGTTTGAGCTGTAGCCCAGTTGCACAAGGACTGGACAGAAAATCTGTCATAGCCTATTTCAAGGAAGCACCCCAGTTCTCGACTCGTACAGACCAGACGCAGATTAAAACTCTGTCCTGTCGAGCGCTAGTCCAGCATCTCAATCGCTGGAGCATACCTCTCGATAAAACTGACCGTAGATGTAACTGATGTACAGTAATGAAAAGGAAAAAAAGACCGAAATTTTTCAAATTTTACTGCCAATTTGTCAGGCAAATGCTGTCAGAATTTCTGTACCATCAGGAGACGCATTTGGGTGGCTTTGTAGTACAAATCCACACCTTTTAACTTTTTTCTAGATAATTAGCTCGAAATTTGGTGTAACTCTTCATCCATTGAAAGAATTCGGTAGGTTATCGTTTTCGTGTGTATACTGTCAGCGTAGAAGTACATTCATTGTACCAGGCTGGGAGAAATCTTCATATGACAAAAACTGTCGTTCTACAAGCAAGGAAGACAGATTAAATGTAATATCCCGTCGATATCGAAGTTATTAGCACGAGTGGAACTTGAATGGCGAATGAAGTTCAAATGGTTCAAATGGCTGTGAGCACTATGCGACTTAACTTCTGAGGTCATCAGTCCCCTAGAACTTAGAACTACTTAAACCTAACTAACCGAAGGACAGCACACACATCCTTGCCCAAGGCAGGATTCGAAGCTGCGACCGTAGCTGTCGCTCGGCTCCAGACTGTAGCGCCTAGAACCGCACGACCACTCCGGCCGGCGGCGAATGAAGACGGCCGTGTGATTTCCAAAGGAAGCATTTAGGGCATTTACCTCAGGGTTTTATGGAAACCAAGGAAACCCTAAACCGTGATGACCGAATGGGGATTTTAAAGTCGCTCCTTCGGAAAGTCCAACCATAACCTATCAAGATAGTTTGTGTGGTGTCACCGCCAGACACCACACTTGCTAGGTGGTAGCCTTTAAACCGGCCGCGGTCCGTTAGTATATGTCGGACCCACGTGTCGCCACTATCAGTGATTGCAGACCGAGCGCCGCCACACGGCAGGTCTAAAGAGACTTCCTAGCACTCGCCCCAGTTGTACAACCGACTTTGCTAGCGATGGTTCACTGACAAAATACGCTCTTATTTGCTGAGACGATAGTTAGCATAGCCTTCAGCTACGTCATTTGCTACGACCTAGCAAGGCGCCATTACCAGTTACTTTTGATACTGTGAATAATGTACCATCAAGAGCAATGTTCACCATTCGTGGATTAAAGTTAAGTATTCCACCAGCTACGTCCGTTTTTTCTAAATTCTAATTTCCTTGTCCTGTTCCAGAGCTCACGCCAGCCTGCATGAGCTAAAACGCGTGCCTTACGGCTTCCTCTTGTAACCCGGTGTTGGCTCTCCTGTCAACCCACAACATCTGGCGACGAGGCCAAACCGCGTTCTTATCGATATTGCCCTGATTTACTTGTGTAATGGCTTCGCCACAATCTCCAGATGTACTGTCCGAATTTTATTGCTTACAGAATCAGCAGACGCAGGCCTTACTGAAGGCCCTTGGACAGCTCGTCCAGGGTCAACGGGCAATGCAAAACGATGCGGCAGCCGCCACTCCACCGCTAACGCAGCCACAACACGCTGTTGCACCAACTTTTCGACCTTTTGATGCTGCACTGGAAAGCTGGACGGAGTGTTCACGCCAATTTGGATTCCATCTCGCCGGCTACAGAATTCAAGGTAACGAGCGGCAGCCTTTTTTGTTGTCCTCAGTAGGGGTGACCACATACCGTGTGATAGTCAAATTATTTCCCAGACGCGACGTAGCAACTCTGTCCTATGAAGAAATTTTGTCTGCATTAGATGCATATTTCAAAGAATCAGTCAATGTCGTTGTGAAAAGGTATACCGTCTTTCGTACAAAACGTATGGCAGGTCATACTAATAGGGAGTGGGTTGCAACCTTGCAAGGCCTTACTAGGGATTGTGCATTTGAGTGTCAATGTGGACTCCCTTATTCAGATACTATGGTACATGATGCAATTGCACAGAACGTTTCTGATATTCGTATAAGGGAACAGATTTTGAAACTAGTCAATCCCTCCCTTCAACAAGTGATGGACATATTGGATCGGCAGGACACACTTGACTTTGCTCAGGAATCATTTGAAACTTCACCAGCCGTGTGTCAGGTTAACCGTCCCGCTGGGCGAGCTGCACGGAGCAGTAAACAGCCCTTGCGCCTGGCCGTGCCGCTGCCGCCAGGCTCTCAGCCACGTGTGCCGTGCAGGCAAGCAAATGCAGTGCTAAAATCAAGCCCGCAGTGTGCTACTAGACATTCGTGTGAGAATTGCCCGTCACGCCAGGCTATTTGCTTTATCTGTAATAAAAAAGGACATGTTCAGAGTGTTTGCCAGAGAAAGCTCAGATCGGACACTCACAACCATTCCAGGCCCTTTGCTTTCCGCCGAATTCGAAACAAGGATACCCAGGCTCCTGAACCTTTGCCCATGGAAATTCATGTAGTTCATTCCACTCCGCTGAGTGCCACTCTTTCTAACAGTGACTGTGTTCGTCCCACAAATAGTGTGCGTCGACATCGCCGGAAATCCCGTCAAGTCGCAAGTGATTATATACCAGTGTCAGTTCATGTTGCACGAGGCAGTCGCTCTTGTCGTCAGCAGGACAATAAACTTTTTGTAGACTTGGACATTAACGGCAAGGTGATACCATTCCAGCTCGATACCGGAGCTGCAGTTTCACTGATCAATCAAAACTCTTACAAACTGCTGGGCACACCTCCGTTGCATGCCGCAAATGTTAACTATGTATTCAGGTCACGAGATCCCTGTGTTAGGACAGTGCAGCCTTCTTGCAACATACAAAGGACAAACAAAACTTGTGTCATTTTACGTCCTTCGTTCTTCTTCTGCAGTGAACTTGTTTGGTTTCGATTTATTTCAGTTGTTTAACTTGTTTATAGTACATCAGGTCCTATCAGTGAACCAGACTGTGCCTTCAGACACTGTTTCTCGTCTATGTGAAGAATTTTCAGACATTTTTGCACCGGGCCTTGGTTGCACTAAGAACTATGAAGCACATTTGGAACTGAAAGTACACGCGCAACCGAAATTTTTCAGAGCGCGCAATGTTCCCCACGCATTGCGTGATGAGGTCGCAAAAACATTAAACAATTTGGAATCACAAGGTGTAATTGAACGTGTGCAGGCTTCTCTCTGGGCATCACCTTTAGCAATTTTGTCAAAACCTTTGGAAAAATTGAGACTTTGTGTGGACTTCAAGGCAACAGTGAATCCACAACTAGTGATTGCAAGCTTTCCTTTACCCCGCGCAGAAGATCTTTTTGAGAAACTGTGCCTGGGTAAATATTTTTCGAAGTTGGACCTAGCAGATGCGTACTTGCAGATACCGGTGGATGAAGAATCCCAGCGCGTTTTGGTGGTTAACACGCATCTTGGTTTGTATCGATTCAAACGACTGCCATTCGGGTGTGCATCAACCCCTGCATTGTTTCAGCAGTATCTACAAACTGTTTGTGCGTCGGTCCCTACTGCAGCAAATTATCTGGACGATATTGCGATCTCCGGAAAGACGGAAGAAGAACATTTAGCCAATCTCAGAACATTATTTCAGGTCTTGCGACAAAATGGTCTTCGCTTGCAGAAGGACAAATGTGTGGTTTTTGCTCGTGACTTACCCTACCTGGGACATGTACTCAATGCCCAAGGCATACATCCCAGTCACGAGCACCTCCGTGCCATACAAGACTTGCCTTCGCCGCAGAATTTGAAGCAGCTACATAGTGTGCTGGGAAAAATCAACTATTATCATAACTATGTGCCGCATGCCTCTTCCATTTCAGCTCCGCTTCATCGCTTACGCCGTAAAGGTGTTCCGTTCGTCTGGACGACGGAATGTGAACGCGCCTTTGGCCAGTTGAAATCGGCGTTGTTTTCCAATACTTGCCTTACGCCAATTCGATCCCCAGAAGCCCCTTTTGTTGATGGTGGTTGCATTGGATTTCAGGATCGGCGCTGTGCTTGTGCACAAAGATGGATCGCACGATCGCCCTGTTGCCTTTGCGTCCAAATTGCCCTCGTCTGCGCAACGAAATTATTCACAGATCGAGAAAGAAGCATTGGCTCTCGTATTTGGTGTTACAAAGTTTCATGATTTATTGTACTGTCGTCACTTTACCATCATCACAGACCACAAACCTTTGACATCGATTTTTCATCCGAACAAGCCTGTACCTCCACGTACAGCGCAGAAATTCATTCGCTGGTCTATTTTCCTCTCGCAGTACCGCTACGATATCTTGTATCACTCCACTGCTAGGCACGGAAACGCCGATTCGTTCTCCCGTTTGCCTGTTGCTGAGGATAGAGCATTCAATTCCTCCGAACTCGCTTGCATGTTCATTGATTCGGAAACCGATGACGTGGTCGACTCGTTTCCGATTGATTTTCGTCGTGCAGCTACAGCCACAGCTGCTGACCCTGTCCTTGCTACCGTCCTGCGCTTTGTTGCCACCCAATGGCCCTTGTCAAAGTCGCAGATCGAGGACTTGTTGGTTCGCCGATTTTTTGCTCCCAAGGAGAGACTTTTTGTTCGACGTGGTGTTTTGCTGTTGCGTTCTGATAATGATCAGTCCAGGGTCGTGGTCCCATGTTCGTTACAGTCCTCTGTCTTACAGCTTTTCCACCAAGGACATTGGGGTATAGTGAGAACGAAACAATTTGCTCGTCAGCACTGTACTTGGTTCGTAATCGATGCCGCGATTACGTATATGTGCTCCTCTTGCATGGTGTGTGCCGAACCACAATCAGCACCACCGCGGAAATTCTTTGCATGGCCAAAAGCCACTTTCCCTTGGCAACGCTTACACATCTATTTTGCTGGTCCATTCTGGAATGCTCGATGGTTGGTTGTGGTAGATTCATTCAGTAATTTTCCTTTTGTTGTCTGGATGTCTTCCATGACGTCATTTGCCACCATCCAAGCGTTATCTGCTATCTTTTGCATTGAAGGTCTTCCACAGACTATTGTTTCCGACACTGGCCCACAATTCATGTCCGTAGAATTTCAGTCATTCTGCAAGGCCGATGGTATTCAACATCTGACGTCCGTGCCGTTTTCGCCAGTCAAACGGTGCCGCTGAACTATTGGTCAGGACTTTCAAGTCACAGATGTTGAAGTTAAAAGAGTCGCATTCTCGGGAGGACGCGTTATTGCTCTTTTTGTCCTCATATCGCTCTCAGCCCCGAGATGGTTGCTCGCCGGGTGAGTTGCTCCACGGTCGTCATCATCGAACCTTGATGACTTTGCTACATCCGCCGCATCAGGTTCCTGTGCAGCGGCAGACACCTGCTTTTGCTCCAGGCGACGTTGTCTACAATCGTCACTACCAAGGTTCACGGCGTTGGCTCGAAGGGCGCATTCTTCACTGCCTCGGTCACGCTATGTATCTGGTTTTGGGGGCCTCTGGTGAGGTGCGCCGGCATCTCAACCAGCTGCGCCTCTGTCGTCGCATGGGATCTGCCGCTCTCCGTCTGCTTTCAGCGACGGTGCCGTCCGGTCAGCGCCCTGGAGACCCATCTACTGGCTCAACTCAGCCCCAAGTGTTACCGACGCTGCCTTCCATTTTGCCCCATGGCGACGCGCCGCCGCCTCCGCCTCCGCCGCCGCCGTCGCCTGTTCTCCCGCCGGCGACGCCCGCAGTGGACGCTCCGCTGCAACCGCCGGGCGCCTCCCTGGGTCACACGCCGCCGATCGCTTCCCGTGACCAGTTGTCCACCGACATGGAACTCTTGCCCGCTCCGGACCATATGTCGTCTTCGCCCGTCGGGTGCCCCGGCCCATTGGAGGTCGACCTTTCGGCCCCTCCTGTCTCTCTACGGGCGCATACACCGCATGTTGGCGTGCACCCTGGAGCAGGTTTTCAGGCGTTTCCTAGCTCCCCGCCGTCCGAATGGCAGGGTGCGGGTGGCACATGCTCGCCTGTTGTTAGGCTCCCCACCTCGTCGCATACGTCAACATGGGGTCCTCCCCACGGCGGGCGGAAGCCTTATAACACAACCGTACGCCGATGTGGGGGGAAGGAATGTGGAGTCACCGCCAGACATCACACTTGCTAGGTGGTAGCCTTTAAATCGGCCGCGGTCCGTTAGTATACGTCGGACCCGCGTGTCGCCACTATCAGTGATTGCAGACCGAGCGCCGCCACACGGCAGGTCTAAAGAGACTTCCTAGCACTCGCCCCAGTTGTACAACCAACTTTGCCAGCGGTGGTTCACTGACAAAATACGCTTTCATTTGCCGAGACGATAGTTAGCATAGCCTTCAGCTACGTCATTTGCTACGGCCTAGCAAGGCGCCATTACCAGTTACTGTTGATACTGTGAATAATGTACCGTCAAGAACGATGTTCACCATTTATGGATTAAAGTTAAGTATTCCACCAGCTACGTCCGTTTTTTCTAAATTCTAATTTCCTTGTCTTGTTCCAGAGCTCACGCCAGCCTGCGTGGGCTAAAACGCGTGTCTTTCGGCTTCCTCTTGTAACCCGGTGTTAGCTCTCCTGTCAACCCACAACAGTTTGTCCCCTGAAAACAAGGTAAAGTCACAAAGAAAATTTTCGCCGATAGGCACGAGTGTTATTTGATGATAAAGATATCTTTCGCGTGTCGGTCTCGGACTGTTAATTCTAAGCACGTCTTGAAGTAGACACTTCACACATAATTCTTTCCACTCAAGAAAAAAGGCTCAACTTTTGTATAAAAGTTATATATTTACGGATTATGGCAAGTGTGCGCTCAGCTTCAGACATCCGTTTCGTACTGTGTGACTTTGCAGGAGCATCATATCACTAAACCTCCTTTTCATCACTGTTAACAAAGAGTCATAATGCAATGCTGACCATATCAGATCGTAGAGCATTTGCTTATCTCACGACGAACGATCTGCTAATGTGTAGAAGAGAGTGTTACACATGAACAATTAAGGTTACGTACTTTAAAACAGGATTGTAGAAGTGCTTAACCTAGACATGCACGCAGGTTCCATAGTCTGAAGACACGCCAAATACTATTCTTTCTTTAACTCACTTCTATTCTGTACTAACTCGCTGTATAGCGACCGTCATGTCAGATGGAACCCATAAAGGAGTGCCTTCGAGGCAGAGGCTAAGAATCATTGACTCATCTGAATGTGGCTGATGTAGGGTCCGACACCACATCTCTGAGCTTTGTCAGTGCCGAGACACGTCCGAGTAGCGACCGTCACTCGGAGGACGAAATATAACGTTAAACTAGATGTAGTGGTCCAGACATGACCGGGCCGTGCTCGAGGAACGTCCGTGAGCCGAGAGCGTGCATGGCGTAATCTGTTCTATTAAGTTTTTCACGTGACAAACGACGCGATGCAAGAACTGTTTTAGGCTTTGCAACTGTGTAAGACTGTTTCGTGTACAACTAATGGTTGTGAAAGACTAATAGATAAAGTTCATAAATTTTCTGTGCTTTACGACCGGGCAAATAAAAAACACTGGAGTGCCGAGTACGGCCGCGCGGGATTAGCCGAGCGGTCTGAGGTGCTGCAGTCATCGACTGTGCGGCTGGTCCCGGCGGAGGTTCGAGTCCTCCCTCGGGCATGTGTGTGTGTGTTTGTCCTTAGGATAATTTAGGTTAAGTAGTGTGTAAGCTTAGGGACTAATGACCTTAGCAGTAAAGTCCCATAAGATTTTACACACATTTTAGTGCCGAGTACAAAGAAAGTCTGGAAGGAAATTGCAACAGATTTACATGTCAAAGGTGTAATAAAAATTATACAAATTTTAATACCAGAAAGATGTTTATTTACTTTTTATTTTGCAAACAAATAGAAATTTTAGCTTTATGTCATAGCTATATCGACAAGGCGACGTGTTCTTGCCGTTCCATACACCCTTGTGGAGAATTTAGGAAGTTTTCTAGTTGGTCTCGTACAACAAATGCAGCATCTGCTAATCTTCCACGAAACGCAAGAAAAAGCAGGTATTCTTTGGGTGAAATTGATAGTCTCCAGAAAGGGTTACTTTCATAATTTTGGTTCTAATTTGTTCAAAAGTTAACGGAAGTGTGCTGTATCCTCTTAAAATATTCATAAGAGTTTCTCTCATGATCCATGAGATGAAGAAATTATGTTCGAAAGATTGCCTGTACTGGTCTTGTTTCCCAAGCCCTGTGGATCCACTTGTTCCTTTCTTCTTCTTTTTTACCCTTGCTTCCTTTTCCTCTTCCTGTAAAGAAAGTGCTGTAAGTCGTAAATCACTATTATGAAAACTGAAGAAAATATTTACAACTTTTTCAAACAGAAATACAGACTTCCACTTCCGAGGCATTACAAGGAACAATAGGAACGCGGACCAGCCTCAGTTAAGTGTGGTTCCCAGAGGAACAGGCCCTAATACGGGCGTCACTCGTCCGACGCTCCATCCTGCCACATTTCCTCAAAGCATTGATCCAGTGAAAGCACGGGAGAAACGAAATAATCACAGGTTTTCTAGCAAACCTCTCTCCTTAATCTTCAAAATTTTTTCTTGCTGACTGATTTACAGATACGGCAAAACAAACGAGAATTAGCGTGTGCTAGGCAACTATGCAGAGAAAAAAACTCACTGGAGGGGCACGTGGTCAGCTAACCTCTCGCCCTGCCGTATGTCAATTTACGAGACCGAACTAAGCAGAGAAGGGCAGGTCAAAACGTGACAGATACGCTCCATTTAATGAGAGAAACAGTCGTGAAATAACGGAGACAGTGTTAGATAGATTCAAACGTGATACTACTTCTCTCGAATATGGTCCATTTGAAGCGTGTTACAAAATTTTAAGCACAAATGGAAACAGAAAATGTGCATCATGTGGTGCGACAGGTAATTGTGTTGTGTGAAATAGGTTACATCGCAGTCATAACAGAAAACAGAGTATGGTTCATTTTGTATAAAGAATTAACAATGATAAAGATTTGTACAACATAGAAACCACACTGGCTGAATGCTGATCAAAGGAAAATGAAAACTAAATTTCTCACCATTGTTCGGAAAGATTTGAACCTAACTCAGAAAATAATGTGTGCGTGTTTATTAATATGACGAGATGTGGGTGTAGCAGTTCGTATTACAAACTAAAATCCTATCAAATCAACGAAAGAAAACCCGTAGCCACACACTAAAGAGACGAATTCGATTTCTTCTGCACAAAAGAATGTGGTGATTGTTTTTGGGAGTTAAAAAAAGGCTTCTTATTCATTGCCTTTTGGATGACATAACAAAAACTTTCGAATACTACTCAAGGCATATTGAACAACTTCGAGAAAAAAAAAGATTATATGAGCCTTGTATTTCACAATACAAAAGGATACAAGCAAACCCATCATCACTACTTACCCATAAATGTCCTCTGGCGATGGGAAAGCTGACAGACTTGTTGTTGTTGTTCTTGCCTTCAGTCCTGAGACTGGTTTGATGCAGCTCTCCATGCTACTCTATCTGTGCAAGCTTCTTCATCTCCCAGTACCTACTGCAACCTACATCCTTCTGAATCTGCTTAGTGTATTCATCTCTTGGTCTCCCTCTACGATTTTTACCCTCCACGGTGCCCTCCATTACTAAATTGGTGATCCCTTGATGCCTCAGAACATGTCCTACCAACCGATCCCTTCTTCTAGTCAAGTTGTGCCACAAACTCCTCTTCTCCCCAATTCTATTCAGTACCTCCTCATTAGTTATGTGATCTACCCATGTAGTCTCCAGCATTCTTCTATAGCACCACATTTCGAAAGCTTCTATTCTCTTCTTGTCCAAACTATTTATCGTCCATGTTTCACTTCCATACATGGCTACACTCCACTCAAATACTTTCAGAAACGACTTCCTGACACTTAAATCTATACTCGATGTTAACAAATTTCTATTCTTCAGAATCGCTTTCCTTGCCATTACCAGTCTACATTTTATATCCTCTCTACTTCGACCATCATCAGTTATTTTGCTCCCCAAATAGCCAAACTCCTTTACTACTTTAAGTGTCTCATTTCCTAATCTAATTCCCTCAGCATCACCCGACTTAATTCGACTACATTCCATTACCCTCGTTTTGCTTTTGTTGATGTTCATCTTATACCCTCCTTTCAAGACACTGTCCATTCCGTTCAACTGCTGTTCCAGGTCCTTTGCTGTCTCTGACAGAATTTGTCATCGGCGAACCTCAAAGTTTTTATTTCTTCTCCATGGATTTTAATGCCTACTCCGAACTTTTCCTTTGTTTCCTTTACTGCTTGCTCAATATACAGATTGAATAGCATCGGGGAGAGGCTAAAACCCTGTCTCACTCCCTTGCCAAGAACTGCTTCCCTTTCATGTCCCTCGACTCTTATAACTGCCATGTGCTTTCTGTACGAATTGTAAATAGCCTTTCGCTCCCTGTATTTTACCCCTGCTACCTTCAGAATTTGAAAGAGAGTATTCCAGTCAACATTGTCAAAAGCTTTCTCTAAGTCTACAAATGATAGAAACGTAGGTTTGCCTTTCCGTAATCTTTCTTCTAAAACAAGTCGTAGGGTCAGTATTCTACGGAATCCAAACTGATCTTGAGGTGCGAAATGTTGCAAAACCTACAGTGTTAATCAGATATGGTATCTTGTAACTTCCACATAATCCGCATCGTGGATATTTGTGGCTTAAAAATGTTGTGAGTCCCCTTTAAGGGGTACTGCTCCCTTTGATATCAGAGATATCGATACTGTACTCCTTACTCAATCGCTGGCTTCTCGAACTTGCGGAACTGAGCGCAGCTTTTTTCTGTGAGAGCACTGCCTTGTTATATAACGACAACAACGCCCCAGCGTTAGTGATCACGTGCCACCTCACGTGTGCAGGGAGTCGGTGCCGAGCTTCCGTATGGAGCGGTCGCTAAGGCCAGGATCCCATTAGGGGCTGCCGCACACCAAAAGCCCGCGGCAACGGCAGGCTGCCATGGATACGCGCTCAGCGGCGCGGCGTAGCAGTTTGTAGCTGTCGAACCGCTGCCGCGCCCCGCGCTTCAGGTCTGCGTCACCAATCGCAGAAGGCTTCGAGCGTTACGTCAGCTATAAAACCTCCGGTCTCGCGGAATCTCTCGGCGGCCACAGTGAAATACTTATCACCCGATTTCGAGGAAACTACTCAGTGCAAAAATATGATTCTTCTGGTTCTTACTGCCTGATACCTTCACTCGATAAGGGACTGAATTTCTTTCATTATTCGTCAGAGTTACTAGCTGTATCACTCTTAAGTAAACAACTACATGAAATTTAATTGAGATTGCAGAGTTAAGAACACTGCGTAGAATTTGCGTATCGTTCATTTTAGCTCATACATTATTATTTATGAAATGTAGTCAAGATATCGAAATTGTATTTCTCATTCAGACTTGAACAATAGCTAACACCATTCTCGACATACTGAATGAGACACTGAAGCCCCAAAGAAACTGAAGCCACAAAGAAACTGGTATAGGCGAGCGTATTCAAATACAGAGATATGTAAACAGGCAGAATACGGCGCTGCAGTTGGCAACATCTATATAACACAAGTGTTTGCACAGTTGTTAGATTGGTTACTGCTGCTACAATGGCAGGTTATCCAGATTTAAGTGAGTTTGATTGTTCAAATGGCTCTGAGCACTATGGGACTTAACTGCTGAGGTCATCAGTCCCATAGAACTTAGAACTACTTAAACCTAACTAACCTAAGGACATCACACACACCCATGCCCGAGGCAGGATTCCAGTCTGTAGCGCCTAGAACCGCTCGGCAACACTTAAGTGAGTTTGAACGTGATGCTATACTCGGCGCACGAGCGATGGGACACAGCATCTCTGAGGTAGCTATGAAGTGGGGACTTTCCCTTACGACCATTTCACTAGTGTATCGTGAATATCATGAAACTGGTAAAACATAAAATCTCTTAGATCGCTGCGGCTCGAAAGAAATCCTGCAAGTACGGGACCAACGACGACTGAAGAGAAACGTTCAATGTTTCAGAAGTGGCACCCTTCCTCAAACTGCTGCAGATTGCAATGCTGGGCCATCAACAAGTGACAGCGTGCGAACCATTCAACGAAATATCATTGATATGGGCTTTCTGAGCCGAAGACCCACTCGTGTACCCTTGATGACTACACGACACAAAGCTTTACGCTTCGCCTGGCCCCGTCAACACCGACATTGGACTGTTGATGATTGGAAACATGTTGCCTGGTCGGACGATTCTCGTTTCAAATTCTATCGAGCGGATGGACGTGTACGGGCATGGAGACAACCGCATGAATCCATGGACTCTGTATGTTAGCAGTGGACTGTTCACGTTGGTGGAGGCTCTGTTTGGTGTGGGGCGTATGCATTTGGAATGAGATGGGATCCCTAATACGTCTAGATACGACTCCGACAGGTGACACGCACGTAATTATCCTGTCTGATAGCCTGCACCCATTCATGTCCATTGTGCATTCCGACGGACTTGGGGAATTCCAGCACGTCCATGCAACACCCTTCACCTCCATAATTCCTACAGAGTGGCTCCAGGAACACACTTCTGAGTTTAAACACTTCCAATTGAGCATATCTGGGATGCCTTGCAACGTGCTGTTCAGAAAACATCTCTACCCCTCGTACTCTTGCGGATTTATGGAGAGACCTGCAGAATTGATGGAGTCACTTCCCTCCAGCATTACTACAGACATTAGTCGAGTCCCTGACACGTCGTGTAGCGGCACATTTGACGATCTTAGTCCAGTGTACCAGTTTCTTTGGCTCTTCAGTGTATGTCGGTGGACAGACCACCGGTGAGTCGCACGTGACGTGACAATTCATTACCCGTTCGTTGACAATCGTGTGGTCTTAACAATCGTTAATTTCGTACACGGTTCTGGGTAACGTAACGTGTTGGTTTGCAAATGATAGCTCGTAGAGAGTCACGTATTTTGTCGTACGATAAATACACGTAAATTTTTATATATTGCGAGATTTGGAAGTAATTGTAGTCTTTTTACAATGGATTGATGTACTTTTTAACAGCATTTAACAGCATCTGAAATGAGATGCAACACGTTAATATACGATATTCTATATACGCCGACAGAGCTTGAACTGAAACCATTTTGCTGGTGCGTCATAAGATGCAGTTCGTAAGAATCTACAAGTACTAGTTATCTTACTTTGCCTTATGACATTTTGTATGTTTGCAACGTTTAGAATACTTTATAACTACATGTAATAACAGCAGCTTGTCAAATATTTTTTCCAGCATCACTAAAATAGTCTCTACAAAAATGGTTCAAATGGCTCTGAGCACTATGCGACTTAACTTCTGAGGTCATCAATCGCCTAGAACTTAGAACTAATTAAACCTAACTAACCTAAGGACATCACACACATCCATGCCCGAGGCAGGATTCGAACCTGCGACCGTAGTGGTCACGCGGTTCCAGACTGAAGCGCCTAGAACCGCACGGCCACACCGGCCGGCTAGTCTCTACAGGCAGGATATATAGCCATTCTTTTACCATAATATTATACATCCATGATCACAACATTGCGAAACACATTGACGTGAAGTTCCAAATACACTGAAGGAAAAAAAATCAGAACGTCGAAAAGTGTTGTGCGACATAAAATCTGAAAGATTCAAATTTCGCGCCAGTTGCATAAGAGTGGTACTAGCAGCGTCGCTATGAGGATGTAAATCAGGTTTGCTTTAAATACGCGTTGTAACGGTTGTGAGCGTTAGTTACCGATGACATTGGACATGGTGACTTGATGTTAGTTTTGATTAACTTGCTTTCCCTATAATTAAAAATAGTTACTCACGACATTATTACATCTTTTAATAGGCCTGAGAATGGCCACATGATATTTGAAGTGTGCGGAAAAGATTCATCTGCACCAATAAGTATGGCAGCATTTGCGAAACTGTTTTACGACATATTTACCACTGCTGACTCCCACGAAGTTTGAGAACTGCCAGTGTGTTTTAAAGTCACGGATAATACGTAACCAGTCATTGGCGATTGGTTCATGAAGGAATTGATGTCCTATGGAAAATGCTAAATACTGAATGTGGTTCAAAATGGTTCAAATGGCTCTGAGCACTATGGGACTTAACAGCTGTGGTCATCAGTCCCCTAGAACTTAGAACTACTTAAACCTAACTAACCTAAGGACATCACACACATCCATGCCCGAGGCAGGATTCGAACCTGCGACCGTAGCAGTCGCACGGTTCCGGACTGCGCGCCTAGAACCGCGAGACCACCGCGGCCGGCACTGAATGTGGTCAACACACTAATGTAATAATATCATTTACAGCCAGTCGCCATATGAGAACTGCATTATAAGTTGTAACTTTTTCCTAATCTGAGGCTCTTTGCAACGAGTAACAGAGACGTATACACAAATACGTCACAAGTGATATGTACTAGAGGCTACATTAAATAAAAATTCTGGCAATAAATACGCAAATGACCTAGGTAATCTTTGCTACTTGCTGCTGGGCTGTGTTGACAAGAAATACAGTTCATCTCACAATATTGTTTATTGTGGTCTTTATCCTTGAGACTGTATTGATACAGCGCAACACACTAGCCTATCTCATGTAAGCTTCTTCATCTATACATACACTGAAGCACCAAAGAAACTGGTATAGGTATGCGTATTCAAATACAGAGATGTGTAAACAGGCAGAATACGGTCCTGCAGTCGACAACGCCAATATAAGACACCAAGTGTCTGGTGCAATTGTTAGATCGGTTACTGCTGCTACAATGGCTGGTTATCAAGATTTAATCTGAACGTAGTGTTATAGTCGTTGCACGAGCGATGGGACACAGCATCTCCGAGCTCCGAGGTCGCGATGAAGTAGGGATTCTCCCGTACGACCATTTCACGAGTATGCCGTGAATATCAGGAATCCGGTAAAATATCAAATATCCGACATCGCTGCGACCGGAAAGAGATCCTGCAAGAACAGGACCAACAGCAACTGAAGAGAACCGTTCAACGTGACAGAAGTGTAACCCTTCCGCAAATTGCTGCAAATTTCAATTCTAGGCCATCAGAAAGTGTCAGGGTCAGAGCCATTCAACGAAACATCATCGATATGGGCTTTCTGAGCCAAAGAACCACTCATGTACTCTTGATGACTGCACGACTCGAAGCTTTACGCCTCGCCTAGGCCCGTCAACTCCGACATTGGACTGTTGGTGCCTGAAAACATGTTACCCGGTCGGACGAGTCTCGTTTCAAGTTGTATCGAACGGATAGACGTGGACAACCTCATGAATCAATGGACCCTGAATGTCAGCAGAGGACTGTTCAAGCTGGTGGAGGCACTGTAAGGGTGTGGAGCGTGAGCAGTTGGAGTGGTATGGGACCCCTGATACGTCTAGATACGACTCCGACAGGTGACACGTACATAAGCATCCTGTCTGGTCACCTGCATCCATTGATGTCCATTGTGTATTCCGATCGACCTGGGCAATTCCAGCAGGTCAGTGCGACACCCCACAAGTCCAGAATTGCTACAGAGTGGCTCCAGGAACACTCTTCTGATTTAGACACTTCCGCTGCCCACTAAACTCCCCAGACATGAACATTATTGAGCATATCTGGGACGCCTTACAACGTGCTGTTCAGAAGAGTACTCCAGCTCCTTGTACTCTTACGGATTTATGGACAGCCCTACAGGATTCATGGTGTCAGTTCCCTATTTATGGATAGCCGTAAGAACTAATGGTGTTAATTCCCACCAGCATTACTTAAGACATTAGTCGAGTCCATGCCACAATATTAGGCAGGTGTACCAGTTTCTTTGGCTCTTCAGTGTATTTACTGCATCCTAATCCATGTGAATCTGCTTACTGTTGCTAAGCCTTGGTCTCTCTCTATAACTATGCCTCCATTATCAAAATGACGATTCCTTGATGCCTCAGAATATGCCCCGTCAACCAGTACCTACTTTCAGACAATTTTTGCCATAATATACTTTTTCTCCTAAGTTTGATTCAGTTCCTCATTATTAGTCACACGATCTACGAATCTAATCTTCAGAATTCTTCTTTAGCACCACATTTCGAAAGCATCCATCGTCTTCTTGACAGAACAATTTGTCGTCCATATTTCACTTACATACAAGGCTATGCTCCACACAAACACTTTCATAAAATGCTTCCCAGTATTTAAATTTATATTAAATGTGAAAAAATTTTTGGTTTTCAAAAATCTTTTCTTGCTATGCCAGTCAGCATTTTATACTTCTTGTACTTCTGCCTTCCCAGTTACTGTTTCCCTCTCAAGTCCTTGAAATCTAACGACTGCAGTCTGGTTTCTATACAAGTTGCAGACAATCCTGTGTCCCTGTGTTGTATCCCTGATACCTCGAAAGCTTCGAAGAGTGTATCTCAGACAAGATTGTCAAAATCTTTTTCTAAATCTACAAATGCTATAAACACTGGTTCGCCTTTCTTCAATCTATCTACTAAGATTAGTGGTAGGATCAGTATTGCCTCTCATGTCCAGACATTTCATTGATATGTAACGTTGTGCATATGCTATTTTGTACAGCCCCTCCCTCCCCCCCCCCCCCCCCCGCGCTACACATTTCTTTCACCTTCCAGCCTACTCTTCTTTGCTTAGTTCTGACTTGCCATCTAAGGTCTGGATTTTCATACAGTTGTTCTCTCTGCTCCAAAGCTTCTTTTTCTGTGTTTAATTTTCCTGTATGCAGTAACTACATTCAGCAAGGTCTGAGCAGGCACGCAGGAGGGAGGGGTTTACCAGTTATCAGAAACTCCAACGTTAGGGGCGTTATGGAGCCCCTTAGGCAGACAGTGGCCAGGCCTGGAAAGAAAGCTAATGTGCACTCGATTTGTCTGCCAAGGGGGCCTCATCTGAAATGTGAAGGCGTCCTTTCCTGCGACTATCGAGCGTGCAGAGTGCAGTTTCTGCAAGCTGTGGGCCACGTAGGCACCAACGACGCCTGTCTTATACAGGCGGCTGGCGGAAGTGGTCAAGGCTGCTGGTCTCACGTCTAGCGTGCAAGCGGAGCTCACAATCTGCAGCATTGTTCCCAAAGTTGATTGGGGTCATTTGGCATGGGGCTGAGTGGAGGATCTCAACCAAAGGATTCGTCGACTCCGTGACGACAGCCATGGCTGCTGATTTTTAGACCTGCGTTATTGATTGGGGATTTGTAGGCCTCCCTTGATAGGTCAGATAATTGTCGAAGTATTCGTAACAAAGATCCTGAATTCGCTGTCCTCCAGGGAAGTTTTAGCACTTAAATTATTCTCGGGGCCGAGAGCTTGCTGAAACCCGAAGTGGAAAACTCTGAGACATTTAGCGAGTAATGCACGTATATCGCAAATACAGATTGGAAGCCATAGAAAGACGAGTGTTCTTTGCAGTTGACAATTATTTTGTGTCCGTTGAGGTCAAAGTTGAGTGTGACAGTGAATTTACTTGGTCGCGTATAACAAGTGTAGGTGAAGCGAAGTTAACTGTTGGATGTTTTTACCAGCCATCCGATTCTGCTGAGACAGTTCTGCAGCCATTCAAGAAAAGGCTATGGTCAGTAGCTCGGAAATACTCAGATGATGCGTTACTAGTTGGAGGCGACTTTAACCTACAGAGAATAGACTTGAAAATTTTATAGATTCTTTGAGGGGGTACAGGTCGACAGTCGTGCTACGTACTTTTGAACACGTTTTCTGAAAACTGACTTGAGCACCTAGTTCGGCAGTCCACACACAATAAAAATATCTTGGACCTTGTAGCTACAAATAGGCTGGACCTCGTCCACAACATCGGTATAGAAAGGGTGAACAGCAGTCATTGGGTAATTAAAGCAACTGTGGTTACGAAAGTTAATAAATCAGAATAGAAGGCTAGAAGTGTGTTTCTGTTAGCAACACCTGATAAGCAGTTATCAGTATCTCATTTAGACGATGAATTGACATCACTTAGTTCCAGTAAGATGGACGTAGAGGAATTATGGACAAGGTTTAGGCACATAGTAAAGCATAGTCTGGTGAGTCTAGTAAGTGGATTAAGGACGGAAAAGACCCACTATGTTTTAATAACTAGATTCGGAAAATGCAACTGTGTGAAATACTGAAACCACTTTTGCAGTTGTTGAATACCAACATGAGGAAGCATATAACAGTAGAGGGGAGGGTTCTCTTACTCTGAGATGGTGCAAAACAAAATTCTTTGTTGCTCGAACACGGAACATTTTGTTAGAATTGTAAGAGATTAGTGTCACAGATACAAATATCAATCAACATAATAATATTTAATGTCATGGAATTGTTCGACAATTGAAGTATTGTATGTGTTAACGAAGCAAAAAGTTTTTTCAAAGACTCAGAATTGACGATTTATTATATTGGTTTTCGACTTATGGAGTGAACTGAAACGTTGCATGTAACTGCTATTTGCCATGACTGGAGACTGAATTGGGGGAGGGGGGGAGTTGGGTGATTTATTTCAAAGGCGTCTGTGGAAATCTGTTCGTGGTGGATAAATAGCAATTGGGCGAGCACCACATTGTTGTGCCGCGTGTGCTGCAAAGTTTGCAAATTCTGGCTGATGTATGTTGGTAGAAGTCTGTAGCTTATATTTAGCAACCACTGGCCTTATTTCGCATTTTGCCTGAAACATGCTGTGTTCTGGAATAGCTGCCAAGTGTTTTACCAAAGATAATAAAAATGTTTATCCTGGTTAAGTGATGCTTTGGTGTAAAACATTACACAAATTCTTTGTCTGATTTCGGATCTTGGTTTATAATTATAATAATTTTTCAAGGGATCCGTTCTCCCTCACTAATAATATCACGCAATTCATCACTATCCCATTCAGTTATGTCCTTTCTAACCGTGTAATCTGCTTCTCATGAGTTATAGTATGTTCTTGAAAGAATCATGTATGTGACAGCAATAAGTAAGGAAGTAATTTGAATGATTTCAATCACATAGAATTCGATAATACCAGTACCGTATATTTTGTTTACTTAATTTTTGTGTTGAATAACAGATGATAAAAGTGGCAGATGGGGCAAATAAAAGTGGCCTGGGAACAGAGTTTCCGGGTGCAAAGAAACAGCGGATGAAAGAAAATATGGTATTAACCTGACTATAGCAGATGTCGAAAGAGGCAACCAATCATCTCTTGGCACTTTTGGGCTGTAGTCAGCAAGTTGCTGAAGGCGTATAGAAGCTGGGCTGCTGGAATTGATGCACTCTCATCCAAAATGTTTTGCTCCAGTTATTGAATAGTCTGAGGGTAGTTGTGACATATCTTAGACTTGTGGGCTCCCCATACAAAGTAATCACACTGACAGATCGGGTGAACTGGGTGAACAGCTAGGGCCGTGTCTGGACTGACCTCTGGTAACAACTCTGTCAGGTGTGGAATTGTGTAAATGTGCTACAAGGTTCGGCCTTCAGCATGGGCAGTTGCTCCATACTGTTGGAACTAACTGTAGGTGTTTTCCTCCTCCGTTAATGCATACATTCGCATCCAGTCGTATCCACTTGTCTGGGCCACTTATATTTGCCCCATCCCAAATATTCAGTTTTGTCAGTCGCTGCAGAACCGCTCTTTACTCTCTAGACCTTTTAATACGCCTCATGTATGATAATCTCAGATTCTTCAACTTTTTTGTATCTCATTCTCTATAAATATGATAGTTGTTAATACATTCATGTAAAATTATATAGGTACTTACCATCTGGCTGAGTCAACATGTGTACCAAAACTGCGCATGAAGGGCGACAAGAGGTTCACTGTATCCCGTGTGGAAGGTCCCATAAGTATCAGGCGATTCAGTTGACAAGTTACACAGTAGCTTAGTGAGCCGAAGTCGAAACTCTGAGTTCCTAATGTGAAAGGATGAATAAGGTTCAATGTAACATTAATCTCTTCAGCTCTTTGCAGCTGGATGCATGGCTTTCCACGTGAAAGGACTCGTAGAGTTAATCCACACATGGCGTATTCACGACGTAATCTACGTTGACGCAGGACGCGTGGAATATGTCGCGTATTCATTGGAGCACGCAAACACATCGCTGCGAATGTAGAAGCCCACACATACGTACGTACGTAATTTTACGGTTGGCACAGGAAAATTTCCGGCCGCATGCAGTCGGCAAACTACGTAGTATATCAGCGGGGTTTCCCTCTTGTAGTGGGGGCAACATGAAGAAAAGCATGGGGACACACACACACACACACACACACACACACACAGTATGCCGCGTTGGCCGACGGAATCCAAACCGCGCCTATTTGATTTTGCCAAATCGTGCAATATGGATATTAACAAATTAATTCAGTTCATTCACGACCACCCTGCTCTATGGGATAAAGTGATGGGATCATATGGAGATCACGTACTGAAGGAGTGGTGCTGGCAGGAGGTAGCCAAAGGGATTCTAACGGAAACTGAAGTTCTAAGGGAGAGAAATGCTCCACGAATGACAAGGACGATTTGCGTAAGTTATGTTTCATATGTCTACATATGTATTTTATGTACTTTTGATATGTGTATGTTTCTAATTATATTAGTTTTTAGTTCAACCTTTCGTCATCTCCTTTAGATAGGTATGTGCTATCTTGCAGATCACGTAAAATGTTGCCAAGAAAGGTCAGCAATCATTTTTAGACCGAGCGAGGTGGCGCAGTGGTTAGCACACTGGACTCGCATTCGGGAGGACGACGGTTCAATCCCGTCTCCGGCCATCCTGATTTAGGTTTTCCGTGATTTCCCTAATCGCTTCAGGCAAATGCCGGGATGGTTCCTTTGAAAGGGCACGGCCGATTTCCTTCCCCATCCTTCCCTCATTCGAGCTTGCGCTCCGTCTCTAATGACCTCGTTGTCGACGGGACGTTAAACACTAATCTCCTCCTCTCCTCCTCCTCATTTTTACAATCACATAAAGTTTTATCGGACAGTACTTATATATTTTGCATCACTTTTCAAAAATTTTCAGTGCATACCAAACCACTATTTTGACTCCTCTCTGTTAATGAGGAATGACAAAACGTAGTACCTACTAATTACCAGCTTTTTCTGAACGATGAGAAGCCGGCTACCACCAGCGACGTTTTTAAAAAATTTTTATAACTATGGAGATAGTAAAAACGTACCGTTAATAGTTACATGTTTGAGTTTCCCAAACATGTAGGTAGGCATGAAGTCTTCTTCCAAGACACTTAAAATATTCTTTGACTTTTAAAGTCCTACAGCGTTTAGTAAAAAATTTTCTTGTTCGAACTCAACACACCAGAAAGAAAATAATAAACGTAGCTCAATATGAATATTTCATTTATAAATTCATACAAAAATAATAATTATAATAGCAAAATGGTTCAAGTGGCTCTGAGCACTATGGGACTTAACATCTGTGGTCATCAGTCCCCTAGAACTTAGAACTACTTAAACCTAACTAACCTAAGGACATCACACACAGACATGCCCGAGGCAGGATTCGAACCTGCGACCGTAGCGGTCGCGCGGTTCAAGACTGTAGCGCCTATAATCGCTTGGCTACTCCGGCCGGCAATTATAATAGCATTGTAGCTATGTATAACTATTAGTCAAATAACACGAAAACATGAAAAAAATCATATGTATGAGTCATCCACACTTAAAAATATGTAATGCTGCTGAAAAGAAATAGTTATAGCGCAAATAAAGTAGTCCGCACAAACACCGCACACATCTAAGCCCTGAGCTCGTAAATCTGAGTCAGCATCCAGAATGCCTCAAAATCTGAATTACTATCCGCCATTTGTTCAAAGTTCACTCCATCCCGTCTCCTCACATCATTATGTAAAGTAGAGCACGCCTTTACAGTTTAATGAATTTCATATGGACAACCATGTATGGGAGTGTGTAACTCATGCCATTTATTGCACAACACTCCAAAAGCATATTCAGCATTTCGTTTGCACCATGACAGCCTGTAGTTAAAAACGCATTTCCGACTGTCCAAAATAGTAAAGGCGGTGGGTGTGAATATGAGTTCGGCAGAAACCGAGGAGGGGCGATCTCGAGCTGTGCTGAGTACAGTTCCTTCTAGAGGGGGCAGTCTCTGAAAACAGTCGAGTCTCCTTCCTCACCTTGAGTGCCAACATCTTTAGCGATGGAGTTGAGATTAGCATCAATGGCCATTAAACCTGTCGAGAAATACTTCTTGTATTAAAAAGTCTGGATCTGAATTTTTGGGCTTTACACATCTCACGTGTTTTCCGTCAATCGCTCCCGAGTAGTTAGGCAAGTTAATCTTCTTCTAAAAAGTTACTGCTATTGCTGCGTTATTTTCTGTATTTCCAAAGGTTTTGCGACTGCATCATTGGCTTTGCTTAGTTCAGTCACAATATCTGCTATAGAGGTGTCGGAAAAATCGAATTCGTACTGTAATGCAGCGAAGCTTGAAGAGGTACTTGCTTTAGAAAACGCACGTATTACTACACAGCAGTCTAATCGCTAGAAAGAGAAAAATACGAAGAAAGTGTGGTGTCACCGCCAGACACCACACTTGCTAGGTGGTAGGCTTTAAATCGGCCGCGGTCCGTTAGTATACGTCGGACGCGCGTGTCACCACTATCAGTGATTGCAGACCGAGCGCCGCCACACGGCAGGTCTAGTCCAGAGAGACTCCCTAGCACTCGCCCCAGTTCTACAGCCGACTTTGCTAGCGATGGTTCACTGTCTACATACGCTCTCATTTGCAGAGACGACAGTTTAGCATAGCCTTCAGCTACGTCATTTGCTACGACCTAGCAAGGCGCTATATTCAGTTACTGTAATTACTTCAAGAATGTATTCTGAACAGATAATATTGTAAATCATGTACCGTCAAGAGCGACGTTCATGATTAATGGATTTACGTTAAGTATCAAACTGATTACGTCCGCTTTCTGAATTCTAATTCCTTGTCATGTTCCAGACCTCACGTCAGTATAGTTCTTCCCTCCTCACGCCAGCCTGCGTGAGCTAAAACGCGTGCATTTCGGCCTCCACTAGTAACACGGTGTTGGCTCTTCTGCCAACACAACTGAGTATGTACAAATGTTTTTCACTGATACCAAGTTCCAACTGTAGTTTACAGAGACTTGCTAATTATTTTGAGAAATAATGACATGTATCTATCTCTTTGAAGTGTAGGTAGCATTCAATGAAAGTCACCTGACCAGCCATAATTAAGTGTAACTTACTTTTTGAAGTCCGTTCGTGCATTCTCATTCAGAAATAGCGATTGACTGTTGGTTGTTTGTGAGCAGGTCATGTGATCCCTCGTGTGAGAGGAGAGGAACTTAAAACAGAACATGGCACAATTGGGAAGTGGCTGGATGGTGGCCGATCAAGACTGCCGTACTCCGATTCGCGATGGTAGGAATCTGTTGACTCTCATCCGAACAAGTGGTCAGTGGTTTCAGATGGACTACATTCACCACCTTGCGGGATATCAGCAACCCGATGCAGCTAGTACCAGAGAGCAGTGCTCTGCATCCGTCGGCCGAGCTTGGAGGAGCCAAAGTTGGTCACAACCAATCTCTAAGTCCACATGGACGCTGAGACGACGTCTCGTAGCACAATGGAGTGTCAGCACGGAGGTAATTCCTGCGGCTTTCCGTGACGTGACAGCAGAAAGACGCTCGTCACAGTGGTCCACCCAACAACAACATCGGCAACGACTTCCCAGTCCTTCCTAAAGCACTACAGAGGACGTATTAACTGAAGCCCTCATATAGTATGAACGTTGCCAGATTGTAATCGTCATCGTCATACTGGCCCAACATCTGGCGTGATTGGGTAAACAACATGTTGACCTGTGGTTCACATAGCCGATAATTTGGACAGCAAGCGTTACATTTGTGACGCTTTTTGCCGCTTTAGACGATGAACTATCTTGTAATCGATTGACAAGCAGTTGTCTGAATGGCGGTCGTCTATGGCGTGAACGGGCTCACTATTATGATCGCGTTAGTAGCGACGTACGATATTTCTGGGGATAAAGGAGCAGAGGCAGTTCTAAACTCGCTACTAGTGGCCTCACTGTGCATGCACGAGCTAATAAAAGTCTGCTCTTGTCACGTCTCTGCTGAGTGCCGAGTCTGTCATATTGCTATCTGGTACACTTACCGTATGTTGAGTTTTGTTTCGGTTTATGGTCGTTTCGTTATCACAAGGAACTTCCTGAGTAAGTGAGTATAGTGCACTTTTCGTAAATATTTTCAAGGAAGTTATTAAATCTTTGTAAATTTAATAAATAATTAATGATACGCTAATGTGAAATCACGACTTCGGCACTGTGGCGGTACGCTGTGTTAACGTTTATCATTTAAACAAGATCTTGTACGAGTTTATAGTTCGGGCGTAGTACGCTTAGTGTGCTTCAGTAAACAATAATCTTTCTTGAAAACTTTCGTTCATCGTGTAAAAATGGCTTAAACGCCGGTGGCTTCAAGATCTCCGTGACCTCCCACATTTCTCCAGGATAATGCATGACCGCATGTTGCCTGTGCTGTCCTGGTCTGACTCGCCACAGAGGGTGTTCGACTGTTAGTTATCACATTCTCCAGATCTTTCACCCACTAAAAACATTTCGTCATGAGTTGCAGAAGTTTTGAACGTCGACACCCTCCAGTTACCATGATAGATGAACTCTGAGAAAGACTTGAAGCAGCATGGAATGATGTACCTGTATCTGTCATGCAAGCGCAATTCGACTCGATGCCTAATTAAAGGTGTTGCTGCCCTAGATGGCAGCTGTATGTACTGAATTTTGCATCCTTTATACCCCCAAATTAGCTACAAATACTATCATGTATACTTCCTACGCACAACAAGTACAATTTCGTTATTTCCTGCATTTCCGGGTGTCACAATTTTAATGACCTTCAGTGTACGCAGGACATTTTCTGTGTGCAGTAGCTAAGTACATAAAATTCTTCCCTGGAATTCTCTTTACTTTAACGATGATTTAGAATCATCAAGGAGTATTTTGATAGTCACAATATTACTTCAGCTTGTCAACAACCGCCAGTATTACTAGCGCAACTGCTCCTTCGGATTCTGGGGCGGCCAGGTTTAAATTCAGTGTGATTCAACAGAGGAAGTTGGAGTCCTCTGGCCAACTTAAAACCAAAACAAGTACATTATTTTCAACACTTAACATTCAAAGACTTTTGCAACTAGATAAACTTCATAAACTGCGAGATATGTTAAAAGAACAGAAGATTCAAATTTAGGCCCTTCAAGAAACAAATATTCACTATTAAAAACAGTCTTGATCACGATTTATTTTTCAAGGTGACCGGTTTCGACCACTACTGTGGTCATCTTCAGACCTACAAGTTGTATACAAAGCTTTAATTAGAGGGCTACATATATTAAAGAAAATACATAAAGTTATAAAGCTATAAAACGACGAATTTCCATTGAGTAGGAACCTCTTTCTGTTCGAGAATCACTACTGGAGAAACCAGTGCACGTCTTACTATATATAATGGAGGCTCCACCCACTTCTGACTGCATGATGTCATTGCTAACCAATGAGTTATAAGTCGAATTACAATTTAAAATTTCTTAGTTAAAAGAACAGTGTCAAGAATTAAAAATAAATACACACTAAACTTAACTTATTAAACAGCTATTGTCAATTAAGAAGTGTTAAAAATATTTAAATATGTAGGGAAAATGAACTTCGATTTGGCTGTACATGAGCCGGCCGCGATGGCTAAGCTGTTCTAGGCGCTGCAGTCCGGAACCGCGTCGCTGCTACGGTCGCAGGTTCGAATCCTTCCTATGGCATGGATGTGGGTAATGTTCTTAGGCTTAAGTAGCTCTAAGTCTAGGGGACTGATGACCTAAGATGTTGAGCCCATAGTGCTCAGAGCCATTTGGCAGTACATGGGTTGCCCTCTCAAGGTCTGTTAGTGAACCATTTGGAACCACTGTTTGCCATGGTGAAGTTGGACGCCGTTGCAAAGATGAGGCAGCAGGCTTTTTTCCACTGAAGTTGTTGTAAAGTCGATAGTCGAACTTGTGGTTGCCATGGTGAGGACAAACGCCAGTGCAAAGATGTGGCAGCAGGCTTCTTTCCAACGAAGTTGTTGCGAAAGTGGAATGGCGAAGACTGTCGCGTCAGACGATGTATTATTGAGCAGCATCATGTCTTTATTGAAACGATTTTCAATCAGTAAGCTGCAATAATCTGTAGCTGACATGTATACTACATGCTGCACAAATACGATTCGAAGTAGTTGTCTGTACATATGAAATATTGTCTTTGAAGTTGGTATGTAAATTACATGTGACAGTTTTTAAAGGCATTGCTATTCCTCAAGTTATAAGCCAGTCTTATAAGCAAATAAAAATAATGAAAAAGGAAGGCATTTAAAATTAGAAAATTATAAACCATACTGTCAAAAATAAAAGGATGTGAATTAGGAATATGCATTCTAAAAGTATATAAGCAAAAATTCTAGAACAGATAGTCAGTCATAAAATAATGTTTGGTGAAATAAAATTACAATGTAGAGATAAAATATTTCCTAAAAGTCTTAATAATTTTTTTAAATAATTTATAAAACAAAGGACAGAAGAGCAAACATTCTAAAGCAGATCATCGGAAAGCTCAAAGAAATGTTTGTCTTTGAACTGAAGTTGTTCGTTTAAAACAGATAATGGATTACTTTTGTGAAGTGAAAAGATTTCAATTTCTTCTAAGGTATTTAGCAGTGGTCCTTTTGGCACAGTATGTAATATTTTCAAATTGTTAGAAATGCAACCCTCAGAATGATTGTATCCCTCAAGATATTGACCAAATATTGATTTGGTACGTGCAGTACCAGCAGTATGTTCTTCTTGATGGATACAATCATTCTGAGGGTTGCATTTCTAAGGATTCGAAAATATTACACACTGTGCCAAAAGCACCACTGCTAAATACCTTAGAAGAAATTGAAATCTTTTCACTTCACAAAAGTAATCCATTATCTGTTTTAAACGAACAACTTCAGTTCAAAGACAAACATTTCTTTGAGCTTTTGGATGATCAGAAGTGGGAGGAGCCTCCATTATATATAGTAAGACGTGCTCTGGTTTCTCCAGTAGTGATTCTCGAACAGAAAGAGGTTCCTGCTCAATGGTAATTCATCGTTTTACAGCTTTATAACTTTCTGCATATAATTTAATGTTTGTAGCCCTCTAATTAAAGCTTTGTATACAACATGTAGGTCTGAAGATGACCACAGTAGTGGTCGAAACCGGTCACCGTGGTAAATAAATTGTGATCAAGACTGTTTTTAATAGTAAATATTTGTAAGACATTGATCACAGCCTTTCCCGTAATGTATTCAAAAGTACTTCAAGAAACGTGAATGATGGATAATAACACCACGGCTTTCGGTAATCATCGTCTTTTTAAAAGAATACTTAATAATGTACATCTAGAGGTTGCTTTTGCAGTCTCCAAAAATATTTTAAATTCAATAACGGGGGTAAAACCCATTAATAATATACTACTGGCAATTTCTCTTGAATGCGCAATAAGGCAAACACTTTAATTAATGCGCATGTAACAGTCAGTGAGGATAACCGTAAAAACATGAAGAAGTTAGTGAACCTTGGGAAACGTTAGAAAGCATAAGCTCGAAAATTCTCTCAAGTCACGTTAAAATTTTAATGGGTGATTTTTATGCTCAATTAAGTAAAGAGAAAAAATATAGGAAAACAGTGGTTGGATTTCCTGTGCATAGATGGACAAACAAAAATGGCCAAAGACTTGTTGAAAAGTGCAAAAATTTTAACCTTAAAATCGTGTAAAGACATTTTAAAAAGAACCCTTCTAAACTAAAAAACTTGGCAGGAACCCAATACACTCATTTGGGAATTTCAAATCTATCATGTAGCAATTTCATACCATAAATACAAAGAAATTTTAAATGCCCAAGTTAGGATAGGGGCTAACATACATTCTGACCATTACTAAATGCGAATAAAAGGAAAACTTCAACCTCAAAAACTCTTCAAAACAAAAAAATCCTATCCCAAAATGTGACACTGCAAGAATAACCGCAACTGTAAGAAGCGAACTTGACAAAAAGCAATCCAACAATCGGCAAAGAATAAAAGAAAATTTCTTCACAACAGTACAAAATTTGATTCAAATTCGAAAGAAAGAGGAATACACGTGGAGGAAAGCGATTTGTGGAACAGCAGTTAAGTTTAGGCATGAGGCATTCAGAAATCGGAATAATAACAAAACTGAAAATGCCTTTCGAACTATAAGGAAAGAAAGATCTAAATTAATCCGACAGACTAAAAGAAACTACGAAACTGCCCAACTTTTAGAAATCGAAAAAGACTTCCAAAAAACAATACAAGAAACTTTTATTAAACATCCAAAACAAAAATGGTTACTAAACTCAAAGTCTTTCCCTCAAAAATGAAAATGGCTGTTTGGCTCTTAACAACCAAGGAAATTGTAAGGTGCTTGCTAATTATTTTGAAAAACTATTAACCTGTTCAGAACCAGCGAATAAATTCCAAGCACAAAAAACTAATAACACCAATCCTAACCCTAAAGAACCTAAGGAAATCGAAATAATTAACAAATTGACTTAAAAACAATAAAGAATCTGGAGAAGATGGTACAATGGCAGAACTATTAAAATTAGTTGGCCCTAACACTAAAAGAGATCACTCAGCTAATAGGAGATATATGGCAAACTGAGAAAATATCTGAGGACTGGAAAACTGCCCTAATTCATCTATTGCAAGGAAAAAGGGGACAAAACCGATGTTAATAATTGCCGAAAATCTCTCTTCTCCTGGTCATATACAAAATTCTCTCGCACTGTTTACTTGATCGAGCCCAAGAACAGCTAGAACCTAAAATTGGTGAATACCAAGCAGGCTTTAGACCAAACAGATCCTGTCCAGAACGTAGCGTGGGACCCAGCACATCAGCTGGAACTCGCCACTGTGTTCCTCGAGCACTGCATCATACTCCTAGGCTTGTGACATAGTGTCGTATTATCCTGTTGAAAAATGCCCCTGCTATCGAGAAACCCGATCGTCATGAAGTGGTGTACATGGCCTGCAACCGGTGTACGATACTCCTTGGCCGTCATGGTACCTCGCACTAGATCTACTGGGTCCTTGGATTCACAAGTGAATGTTCCCCAGAGCACAATGGAGCCGCCGGCAACTTGTCTCCGTCCCGCAGTACGGGTGTCAAGGAGCCGTTCTCCTGGAAGACAACGGGTTCCTGCCCTCCCATCGACATGATGAAGAAGATACCAGGATTCATCAGACCATGCAAAGCTCTGCCACTGTCTGAAAGTCCAGTGCTAATTGTCGCGTGCCCATAGCTGTCGTAGTTGCTGATGTCGTGGTGTTAACATGCTTGGGTCATTGACTGCGGAGTCGCATCATTAGGAGTGTTTGATGCACTGTGTGTTCAGACACATTCGTACTCTGCCCTACATTAAGGTCTGATGTTAGTTCCGCCACAGTTGGCCACCTCTCCTGTTTTACGTCTGTCCAGCCTATGTCGTCCGACATTTGTAATGAGGGGTGCCCACCTAACGCCACGACGTCTCGACGTGGTTTCACTTAGGTTTCGCCACGCGCTGAAGACACTTACCACAGCATTCCTCGAACACCCGACAACTCGTGCCGTTTCCGAAACGCTCGTGAAGAGTCTCCGGGCCATCACAATCTGCCCTCGGTCAAACTCAGATAGATCACGTGCCTTCCCCATTCTATACACGGACAGCACACTCGCTGATACTGCGTGCGTCTAACTACCAGTCATTCCTCGCCAGGTGACGCCACTATCGCCTGGACGGGTTTATATCGGTGGTCGGTCGGTGGTCATAATGTTCTGGCTGATCAGTATATATGTGATCGTTACTGGTTGGCACAATCGCCAGTGGAGAACATTGGAGGTTGATGCTGCGTAGACACACCTTGTCTCCTATGGATGCGATGCTCTGTTGCCGTGGTCGATGACGCTTGCTGACATAGGTTTCCATCTACAGCTTATTTTTCTCTTGTATACCGAAAAACATTAGAGATTTAAGAGGGTTCCAGCAGAAAAATAAACTGCGATGGAAACTCGTGTCCCAAACCGTCATCCACCAAGACAACAGAGCATCACATACATACGAACGCCTTTCTACGTAGCAGCTAGCTTCGTCTTCCTCACTGGCGAGCGTTGCAATCAGTCGCAATCACGGAATAACAAACAACATTGTGAGATCGACTTCCAACAGTCACAGTCCATCGGCTTACAAAGTAACGTCTGCTGCCCAAGTGCTGGTCTATTGCCAGGCGCCGACGCCTGTAACTTCGACGCTCTACAGCGTCATTAGATGACGTTTCCGGACACGGGTGCCTATCCTCGATTTGTTTCTTGAGATACCCTCTCGAACCCTTCGAAGTTTGTCACATCATTTCTGAGACAACATTTAGATACGTACGGCGTAACGGGTATAGCTTCAAATGGTTCAAATGGCTCTGAGCACTACGGGACTTAACATCTGAGGTCATCAGTCCCCTAGAACTTAGAACTACTTAAACCTAATTAACCTGAGGACATCAAGCACATCGATGCCCGAGGCAGGATTCGAACCTACGACCATAGCGGTCGCGTGGTTCCAGACTGAAGCGCCTAGAACCGCTCGGCCACACCGGCCCGCCGGGTATAAATGCAGATACTTTTACATGTCGTACCTTAATATGTACCCACATCAGTGTGTTGGTTGTTTCTTCTCTGCGTCGAACAGTGTTCCTGCAAACAATTCACATAATTTACTAAGCTATGTTTTCTGCATGATCGTAACTGCCTCTCTATATGGACCATACCTGTCAGTATAGACTAACAATTTAGCGGTCATATATCCACAGTTCAACACCTGAACTGCTGCCCAGGACAAAACAAGCACCAATGGCTTGCTCTGGCGACAAGTACGAGGGTACTAACCAACCTAAAAGCGTATCAGTCTTAACTGGTATAAATGGACGGTGTTTTGCATCATCAGACCAAGCACAGAAATGTCATGAGTGAGATAATGCAGCCCAGAGTTTCTATTGGCTTCAAAATGTATTTATTGTTGAATTTTCCCATTTTTTTGTGCGCGAAGAAGGGTTATTATCGTTTCACTTAGTAGTGGAGCCTCACCCTGAAAGACGCAAAACATCCACGTTTACATATTTACATTCAACAGTCTGGCTGTTACACCGGTTATTAACGCACCAGCATTTCACATTTGCAGTGGCTTTTCTCGCACTTACATTAACCTACGATCTTGCAGCGGTAATCACTTAAATATGTTATCCAGACAGCCGGCCGAAGTGGCCGTGCGGTTAAAAGGCGCTGCAGTCTGGAACCGCAAGGCCGTTACGGTCGCAGGTTCGAATCCTGCCTCGGGCATGGATGTTTGTGATGTCCTTAGGTTAGTTAGGTTTAACTAGTTCTAAGTTCTAGGGGACTAATGACCTCAGCAGTTGAGTCCCATAGTGCTCAGAGCCATTTTTTTTTGTTATCCAGACAGATGTATGCCATAAATTTCATTACTCTACAGTAATTATTTCTTGGTGTTGCGATTATTTTTCCATCAGTGTATGTGAACTTCGCCTGCCATTAGTGTTGCCTGGCCTGCTCTTAGATTACTTCTCTGTAGCGTGTTCCTCGTAAGTATTATTAGAAAAAGTTGTTTTGCTATTAAGCAGTTACTTAGAGGCACCTGATATGGAATTCTGTGACAGAAATTACTAAAACAAGTAACGAATCTATTTGCACAGCAGTTCCTCTGTTGAATTTCAGTATTTAAGTCCTAAAACTTCAAGTGATACATACTACAAACCATTTCTGCATTGCATCAACATCTCGTGTTCTATCTAAAGGAAAATGATCAGTTCTGATAGAGATCTTCTCTTTATCAGCTTAAGTTTTCCTTTTCAGCGTCACACACTCGAAGCCATAAGTGATTCTATTATTGTTGCAGCATATGGACCTATAAAACTATTCACATTCAAGAAAATGAATTCTTATTAGCAAATTATAAAATTGTAATGAAAAAAACGTAGTAGTAAAGGTTACGAACAAAATGAAATTGCAGTGTTCGTCAGGATGTCGAAGTACACTGTTACCTCTATGACAATAAAACATTGCTCTTTCCTATGTTTCTCCACGCCGAAACGAAATGACACCTCTCGGAAATTAAATTCAGTCGTACACCTAGATCAATATCACAGTATTCTAATACCACTTTAAGAGCTACATAAAAGTCGACATGGTTTCTGTTGTTCACGGACGTAGGTTGTTCCTCTTTTAATTTCATTTAAACTCAGCCGTGATATGAGTCTGGCAGTAACAGAGAATCCCATGCTAGCTAGCGCTGGGCATCAGATTTTACCAACCCTTTGCAGATTCCAGTTTCCTCCCCTCGTGACGGAGTACCCTTCTGTCGTCTCCATAAAAACTGCACTTCACAACAAAATTAAAATATAATGTTTTTGAAACTGAAACTCCGTAATTGCCTCCTACTGCGACGCAGAAGTTTTAAATTTCGCTCAGCGGTGTTTACAGCTTTCCACTGTACAAGTCCATAAGCGTTGTCCCGTGATATGACACCCGTGGGCTCTGCGAGGCTTGAAACAGCAAAATGTCAACACATGGGAGAAAGGTCATAGGTCAGAGGTTCATTTGTGGTGCCATACCCTCTCTTATCAATATTTCATCCGTTCTCTTGACACTTCTGCGATGGTGGTCAGAATCGTGACGTCTAAGTTGAGATCACGCGGTTTTCTTATGGTTGGCCGAATAAAATATTTCGGAGACGCTGCCGCTCAGAATCGACACGAAAAGGCATCAGAAATGTAGCAGCGTTGTAGCAATTATAAATTCACATTTGGAGGAGGCCGAGCCGTTACTACAACACCCACAAAATATTAGCTCACTTTCTCAAAACTTGAACAGCATTCACTGATGAGCCAAAACATTACGACCACATGCTTAATAGCTTGTTTGTTCATCTTTGAAACGATATACACCCCTGATTCTGCATATCAAGGATATGAAAATTTTGTTAGTAGGTTTGTAGAGGTATGTGGCATTAGATGTCTACGCACAGATCATGTAATTCGCGTAAATAATGGGCCGCTGATATAAGTACGCCGTGATGGCGCCCCATAGCGATCCATGTGGGTTCCACAACATTTAAACCATCCGAATTTGGTTGCCGAGACATCAAGTGTAATGCTCCTCAAGTCACTGTAGCATGGTTCTGGCTCCGATACATGGACAATTATACTGCTGAAAGCTGACATCATCATGAGGAAAGACATCGAGCATGAAAAGATGCGCCGGCCGGGCTGGCCGAGCGGTTCTAGGCGCTACAGTCTGGAACCGCGCGACCGCTACGGTCGCAGGCTCGAATCAAAATGGTTCAAATGGCTCTGAGCACTATGGGACTTAACATCTGTGGTCATCAGTCCCCTAGAACTTAGAACTACTTAAACCTAACTATCCTAAGGACATTACACACATCCATGCCCGAGGCAGGATTCGAACCTGCGACCGTAGCGGTCATGCGGTTCCAGACTGAAGCGCCTAGAACCGCACGGCCACACCGGCCGGCGGTTCGAATCCTGCCTCGGGCATGGATTTGTGTGATGTTCTTAGGTTAGTTAGGTTTAAGTAGTTCTAAGTTCTAGGGGACTGATGACCTCAGCAGTTAAGTCCCATAGTGCTCAGAGCCATTTGAACCATTTTGAAAAGATGCAGGTGGTTCGCAGCTGCAGTGTCTTTTCAACTACTACCACAGGTCGCAAGCAAGCGCGAGAGAATGTGTCCCATAGCACAATGCCGCTCCCACCAGCCTGCGTCTATGGAGCGCTGCACATTTCGAGCCAACGATCACCTCGATGACGGCGTTTGTGGAGACGACCATCGACCTAGTGAAGCAAAAAAGTGATTCACCCAAAAAGCTGATACGTTTCCATTGGTCGACGGTCGAATCCCGATGGTCCCGTGCCCTCTGCAATCGTAATTGTGAATGTTGTCAATGTAGCGGCAGCTGCCGAGCCGAGTAGATGCGCAACAGCAGCACTTTTCTGATAAACAGTAAATTAATATTTATCTAGAGCAGTAACTTTTGGGTAAACAGGATTTCTAATAATAGGTTTCTGTAAATACATCAACTTCAGTAGAGAAATTTAATTCTGTAAAACAACTTGCGGTCTCAGAATACAGTGAGAAATCTGCACAGCAACTTTTAGTGTTACTTTATTCTCCTTTGGTATCTTTTGTAAACATTTCAAACTCAGTAGCGCCATTTGAGACCTTATATCTACACTCCTGGAAATGGAAAAAAGAACACATTGACACCGGTGTGTCAGACCCACCATACTTGCTCCGGACACTGCGAGAGGGCTGTACCAGCAATGATCACACGCACGGCACAGCGGACACACCAGGAACCGCGGTGTTGGCCGTCGAATGGCGCTAGCTGCGCAGCATTTGTGCACCGCCGCCGTCAGTGTCAGCCAGTTTGCCGTGGCATACGGAGCTCCATCGCAGTCTTTAACACTGGTAGCATGCCGCGACAGCGTGGACGTGAACCGTATGTGCAGTTGACGGACTTTGAGCGAGGGCGTATAGTGGGCATGCGGGAGGCCGGGTGGACGTACCGCCGAATTGCTCAACACGTGGGGCGTGAGGTCTCCACAGTACATCGATGTTGTCGCCAGTGGTCGGCGGAAGGTGCACGTGCCCGTCGACCTGGGACCGGTCCGCAGCGACGCACGGATGCACGCCAAGACCGTAGGATCCTACGCAGTGCCGTAGGGGACCGCACCGCCACTTCCCAGCAAATTAGGGACACTGTTGCTCCTGGGGTATCGGCGAGGACCATTCGCAACCGTCTCCATGAAGCTGGGCTACGGTCCCGCACACCGTTAGGCCGTCTTCCGCTCACGCCCCAACATCGTGCAGCCCGCCTCCAGTGGTGTCGCGACAGGCGTGAATGGAGGGACGAATGGAGACGTGTCGTCTTCAGCGATGAGAGTCGCTTCTGCCTTGGTGCCAATGATGGTCGTATGCGTGTTTGGCGCCGTGCAGGTGAGCGCCACAATCAGGACTGCATACGACCGAGGCACACAGGGCCAACACCCGGCATCATGGTGTGGGGAGCGATCTCCTACACTGGCCGTACACCACTGGTGATCGTCGAGGGGACACTGAATAGTGCACGGTACATCCAAACCGTCATCGAACCCATCGTTCTACCATTCCTAGACCGGCAAGGGAACTTGCTGTTCCAACAGGACAATGCACGTCTGCATGTATCCCGTGCCACCCAATGTGCTCTAGAAGGTGAAAGTCAACTACCCTGGCCAGCAAGATCTCCGGATCTGTCCCCCATTGAGCATGTTTGGGACTGGATGAAGCGTCGTCTCACGCGGTCTGCACGTCCAGCACGAACGCTGGTCCAACTGAGGCGCCAGGTGGAAATGGCATGGCAAGCCGTTCCACAGGACTACATCCAGCATCTCTACGATCGTCTCCATGGGAGAATAGCAGCCTGCATTGCTGCGAAAGGTGGATATACACTGTACTAGTGCCGACATTGTGCATGCTCTGTTGCCTGTGTCTATGTGCCTGTGGTTCTGTCAGTGTGATCATGTGATGTATCTGCCCCCAGGAATGTGTCAATAAAGTTTCCCCTTCCTGGGACAATGAATTCACGGTGTTCTTATTTCAATTTCCAGGAGTGTATTTTATACACAGCACGATATGGCTAGAGACTGTGTTAGTTGTCAGCGGACACAAGGAGAGTTGGTTGCTGTCCGTAAACTGCTGGAAGCTACGTTGGCTACCGTCGACATGCTTCTACCTAATGTTAAAACTTGCGGTGACGTTGGGGCGCCAGTGACGAGACCTGTGACACCTCTGGTGCCACTGGAATCCTCTGGTGACCCGGACGTTGCTGCGGATCTTGGTAAGCTACATCTGACCGGTCCGTCTTCACTCCAGAACGAGTGGCAGACAGAGATAGGTTCGCGTGTCACTGGGCGGAATGCGAAAGAGGGAGCAGGCCGTGCGGCTAGCCCCCTACGCCTTAGCAATAGATACGAGGTGACACCTAATGTTGACGATAACTCTGAACCAGCACGGGCTGCCTCTCCTGTTGGGCCAGCGGTCGATTTTCCTGCACAGACCGGACAAGTACAGAGGGTGGGTATGCTTGTCATTGAGAGCTCCAATGTTATGTGGGTGATGAAGCCCCTCACGGAGATAGCAGGCAAGGCGGGAAAGAATTCTATTGTGCATTCGATATGTTTGCCGGGAGTTCTCATCCGTGATGTGGAGAAGGCCTTGCCGGCGGCTCCGAGCCCATTGGGTGCAACTGGCTGCATGTAGTGGCACATGTCGGCACGAATGACGCCAGCTGCTTGGGTTCTGGGCCCATCCTCGGCTCCTTTCGGTGGCTGGCTGATTTGGTGAAGGCAAATAGCAACACACGCGGATTGCTGGCTAAGCAGTCTATTTGTAGCATCGTACCCAGGGTTGATCGCGGTCCTCTGGTTTGGAGCAGCGTGGAAGGTCTAAAGCAGACGCTCAGACGACTCTGCGACGGTATCGGATGCGAATTTCTCGACCTCCGCTATCGGATGCAGATGCAGGGTTCTCCTTAATAAGTCAGGCGTGCACTACACGCAGGGAGCGGCTACTTGGGTAGCGGAGTACGTGTGCCGTGCACATTGGGCTTTTTTAGATTAGAGACCCCCTCCCTTGGAGTCATAGACGATTTGCCTGTTAAATCGACCACAGTGACCTCAGGGAATCTTGGTCCTCGCAGATCAGAGATAGAAAAGATTAATATGACTTTAGTAAACTGCAGGAGCATCCAAGGAAAGGTCCCACAATTAATATCGCTTACTGAAGGTTATAGTGCACAGATAGTATTGGGAGCAAAAAGCTCGTTGAAACCAGACGTAAATGTCAATGAAATCCTATGTTCAGATTGAAATGTTTATTGTAAGGATAGGCTAGTCGCCAATGGTGGCGGCGTGTTTATTGCAGTAAAAAATTCGATAAAATCTAGCGAGGTTATCATGGATTCCGAACGTGAACTAATCTGGGTGAAATTGAGAATCAAAGAACGGTCAAAAATGGTGATCGGATGCTTTTATAGACCACCTGGTTCAGGATCTGTAGTTGTAGAGCGCTTCAGACAGAATTTGCAGAATATCATTAGCAATTTTCCTGATCATGCTGTTGTAACAGGGGGGTGACTTCAACGTACCAGGTATAGATTTTGAGTGCTATGCCATCAAAACTGGTGCCAGAGACAGGGACTCATGTGGCATTGTTCTGGGTGTCTTGTCCGAAAATTGATAGCGGCCGCTGTGGCCGAGCGGTTCTAGCCGCCTCAGTCCTGAACCGCGTGACTGCTATGGTGTGTGTGATATCCTTAGGTTAGTTAGGTTTAAGTAGTTCTAAGTACTAAGGGACTCAGATGTTAAGTCCCATAGTGCTCAGAGCAATTTGAGCCTTCCTCGACGTTAACTGATTCGGTACGTTCAGGTCTGTTTGTTGCCAGGAGGTCTAAGGACGTTACCCTCGCGAGTTGGTTCTGTATCTGCTCAAGGTAATATAAAAAAAAATGGCCAAAGCGGCCGGCGTAGAGGAAAGTATCAATGATCATAAGGCTGTGACAGCATCTATGATGTCGGGTTCTACAAGGAATGTTAAGAATAGTAGGAAGATATAATTGCTCAGCAAGGGTGACAGGATACAAATTTCACAATATCTCAGCAGTCAACATCAAATATTCGGTGATGAGGACGAAGATGTGGAGAACAAATGGAAAAAATTCAAAGGCATCGTTCAATATGCCCTAGACAAGTATGTTCTGAGTAAGGTTTTAAGGGATGGGAAAGATCCACCATGGTTTAATAGCCGTGTTAGAAAAGAGCTATGTAAACAACCGACAGACAACTCGATATATATATCGAAAACAAATACCATCATGTCTTAACATCAAGCACATGTGGCGATCCTATCGAATATACAGACAGTGATTCACTGGAGCAGGTGACCAGTGATCGAAGTCACCTGCATAGACCAGTGAAAAGATTCATCACCTGTACTGTGGGAGGACCATATCCCACAGACTGTCAGTCGCAAAAAAGGGTCCCTGTTTTGTTTTCTGATATGTTTTTTTTCTGTGGTAACATGTCCAAGCAGCATGTTACTACAGCTTTGTGCACTGCCACACAGTTTTCTTTTTTCACCACTACTCTGAGGTCTGTGTCAGGTTCTAAACTGACATTAACACGTTTAGATCCATTGGCTCTCACAGAAAAGTGAACATCACACAGTGTGAATCATGTTGCTGCTGCTCCCACAACACACACACAGGACAATTGAAATGAAAGGTAGTCACAGCATCAGGAAACTGGAAGAGTTTTGCGGCATTGTGGAGTGTTTCCAAACAGCTGTCTGAAGGTGACCCATGACCTATACATTTAAATTCATCTTTCACAGCGACAGGGTTTCAACTGATTCCTCATATTGCACTCATGTATGAGATCACTGTTTCGGTGCTGGCCATTCCCGGAAGGTGTTATCCCTCCAACAAGACTCTTTCTTCATCTCCAACTAGTATTGCCCGTCAATCATTATGTGGCAAACAACAGTGCACCAATGGACAGATGGGATGGAAAAGACACCGTCAGTTCGCTGTAATAAGCATCACAGTTGATAGCGCGATCAGAGTTAGCAATTTAACTAGTTTTTCAACGCCAACAAATGACATGGCAGCATGCATCCCAATTTCTGTATCATCGCTAAAGCGCCCCTCCAATACTTCGCGAGTGTCATTGCGAATGTAGATAGATGACTATGCAGTATGTCCATTCATTGTTAATTCTAGAACATATACACCAAAGTATACCAGACAGTGATCTACATATTTCTAGCACTTCGTAGTGAATAATTAACGATTACGATTGCCCATATTTCCCTATACGGAGAGCATTCTCGCATTCTGAGGATAAAGTTAGAGATTGAAAGATCTCTTCGCATTATCTTTGCCCAACGTACGCTGCAACGCTATCGCCGGTTTAATTTGCAGCTGACCAGAAGGAGACCGCTACATTCCACGACATGTGAAGGAACAGAGCAAGGTGGGTCCATAAGTGGTGTTCAGTGAACGCTGGTCTGCATCAGTCTTACTCACAGCACCCATCCGGGTGCACAATATCTCTCCAGAAGCGCGCGTGTCGAGGAGGTTAGCACCCCTTATCCGTGTGTAGTAGATATGAGAGTGTTGTGGTGATATAACAGATGGTTATGAGGAAGAAACGTGTGGTTTATGCGTGATGGAACCCTAAATGGACGTAATTTGAAGAATTTTACGTAAATCAACTATGTTATCAATTCATAAGTATCGTTCTAGTTTATGATGTCAGTACCAAGAAAGTATTGGTAAGAGAGAAATAATCGTGGAACATAAACATATGCATTCCTAAGGCTACACGGTCCTGCATTGAAAATCCTGTATAATGCTAGAGCGGTGCGGTTTCCGAACTATTAGTCGTGCCGAATTCAACGCTGTTAATATTCCATTGTAAGAAATATATCCACAGCGCATGACATACATTGTCCATGAACGTTTCTCTTCGATAAACTATGGTAACAAATTGTAAAATAATAAAACTACTACGTTCCACACCAAAGAAAACGTCAATTCTCTGTAACACAAACACTACATAGGTTTCCAGAGGTGTATGACACCTCCTGCTTACGAAGTTCATGGAAATAATGATATGTTCACAATAGCCCTATAAAATGATCACCGACAGCCGAAAATGCATATGAAGAAGCAGCGGCCTCTTAGGAACAAATAAACAAGTAGCGAGAGGAGATGTATCAGTTTTACCGCAGTTTACCACCACCCCTGATAAGCTTCCTCTTGTACACAGAGGTAATGATCCAATGTTAGACTATGTTGCTCATGTGCGTGGTAATATTGCCGTTTCGCCTTGACGTCACGTCTCTAGAATGTCTTATCTCTCCATTATGAAGGTGTGTATATGTGACATCCGTCTACTCACCTCCTCCGGAACACGCCATTTTATTGATTTTGCTCAGTACTCTTTCCATGGTATTTGTCTCTAATTTTATGTATACTCAGTCAGTTTCCATAATTTTACTAGGTTTCCGCGATTTTACATATTTCATTGTACTTCCCTCAGTTTTTACGTATCTCACACCAATTTTTCGTGATTATACCAGGTTTTCCTCGAATTTACCAATTTTGTGTCATCTTCCGTATTTTTTCCACAATTTTCCTTATGTATAAGGTCATGTTGCTGACATATCCATTCGCTGTTTGCTTTTCTGCGAGAACATCTGAGCTTTTTATACACCAACCGATTAAAAAATCCTAAGATTAGCCCTCTTCACGATGATCCACTTGCATGTATTTAGTACAGGACCAACATGAAAAGTATAGTAACAGTCGTTTTGTGCCGATATTAATTGGAGACTCGATTTACGTCCAAAATACGACAGAGAAATGTCCTACTTCTCATACATCTTCATTCGAGTAGAGGAGGGTACCGATTAGGTTTTCCATCGGTGGACCTGTTTCATCACACGTGAGTTGGAAGTCCTCTAATGACTGTGGTTTGGATAGATTTGCTTGTAGACAGTGGTCTAAGTCGCACACGGAATACGCAATTGTATACGAGTCGATCGCAGGTTATACCACACAACTGATGCACCCCGAAAGACCAACGAAAAAAAATGACCTGCAGTACATCTCTCTCTCTCCCTTTCAACTGAGCACCCCATCTACTTCCTAACGTCCTTTAACTCAGACCCATGTAAGTTTAGAGGCAGTTTGCTCTCTTTTCCAGGAAAGCATCAAAGACAACGGTATCACTTGCAGGTATCACTATTACCTCAATAGATATACAGCAGAATGTTGCCATACAGCAACTTTTTGTTCGCTGACAGCGCAAGTTTGTGATTCACGGAGACTACAGAGACACATGTTGTAAATTGTAAGGGTTTAAAACAGCAAAACAGTCCTGCGCAGGGTCAAACATGCGATCAATTCTATACAACGCTCTTTAGCTAAGGACACTTTATGAAAATTTGTAAGATATTTTCTGATAACTTTGGGGTCACACCTGGGCTTCTGGTCTGACGTATATAAGTTTATTACTCTACATTTGGTACTCATCCACGTTAAACATTCTATTCCAACCGTCTTATCGCTGTCGACGAGAAATGACTGTTTTCCTGGTTTCCGGTGCTTCCATGTCAACGTTTTCTCGTATTCCTCTTGCTGTTGCATACTCGTTCCCATGTACAAGAATGGTCCTGCACCAAGCAGAAGACATGCAAGCAATACCTCAATTTCGCCACATTTCGTAGTATTTTCCCTCAATTTATAAGCATTTCCCGTCATTTTTCGTAATTTTATCTGTTTTATGTTGATTGTATCCATGCGATCATGATATTACTTCTCGTTCGTGTTCTAAAATAGCTTGTAAATGTGGTACAGCTGCCGACACCTAGCGCAAGTGCACTATGTTTTTGGCCGGATGGCATAGTATAGCACTGTACTCGAATGCATCCAGTCACCACCAACCACGTATCTTACAGTTGCTGTGCGTTTCTTCTGTTTTCTGTATGTCTGTGTCTGTGCATGTGTTGCGGATGGCACACAAACAAATAAAAAGTAATTACACAATAATCACAATAAACACAACAATCTTGTACAATATGCCAAAATTGCGTACAAGTATTATACTTAAACGGAGCAAGCTTGGCACACGGTAGCTCATGCCCAGAAAGCCTACAAAACTTACGCTGGACTGGTGTTAAACAGTTTCTCCAGCATTCCCTTTAAACAGTGACAAATCCGCAGGCTTCTGTGATTTAACAAATAACACATTAAGGGTGTTTCTGCTGGCTCTGCGAATTGACATGGCCCAAAACAAAAACATAATTGTACTCCAAAGGCTGTCAACTAAAAAGAAATTCACTCACCATAACAACATATTGCGCTGATAATGTTAGACGGCGCTGTAGACAAAGCTTCATTGACACCGAAGTCTCGAAGTGAAAGACAATTCTGACACCATTTGTAGTGCGTCAGAATATGAGAGGATCGCTTTTGATGCCAGTTGTAGCTACCTAGGCTAGCTTCACGTTCTGACCAGGAGGTCGAGTGAAAAATGCGGGTGACTGGTCAAGTGCACATCTGGAGGTATTAGTGATACAGCATTATCTGGAATGTCATTTACTGGACGAGCAGTGTTGACAAAGGTATAACTGTCTTCAGAGCTTCAGGCGGTGGCAGTGCGTGAACACATTCCCGCAAAGGAATAATGACGCCTCGTCAGCGAGCTGTAATGTCAATGCGGCAGGTCAGTGCCACAGCAGCTAGCTGTGCTATAGATGGTAGCAGGGGGAGGAAGGCGCGGCCCACCCAGGTGTCCTGTGATTGTCCAGTCTGTCATGTGCTCCAGTAGAGACTGCCATCGGTGGTCTACAATGCTGATTGTCATAAAGACTAGGCCCCTGTCACTCACCAGAGATCCACCGACACTGCAGCCGACGCTGACGAGTCGGTAATGGGCGACGCAGACGTGCCTTGTCCAGCCGGTGGGAAGAAGGCAGCTTGCAGCTGATCTACGATAACCCTGAACTGGAGAAGGTCTGCCTGCTCACCGGTCTTCGCACAGCTATGTCCCAGTTGGCAGCAGTGGCAGACCACGGCTGTGCTTTGCATCACGCAGACTGCCTCTCGGTCTTGAAGTCAGCAAGAAAGTAAGAGGCTGGCTACCAAAGATCAGAGTGTCGTGGTTTCACTGAAAATCAACAAATTGCCATTCTCTCTGGTCCTAATAACACAGCCAGAATGACAGCATGACAGAATGCGTTCTTGAGCTTCGAAAGTCTCTGTGTTCAGCTGGTCGTGTCTGCGTCTTTGATGCAGTAGCTCCGGTTTTATGACTGCATTTGTTCCCATTTATCGAACCTGTCAGTGCTCCTTGCCTCGCTGTGGTAATGTCAGTAATGATTCTGGACTCTTTCTGTCTACGTCTGAATTTACAGCGGCGCTCGGCCGGTGAAGTTACATAGTGTTATCCCACCATGTCCTATTAAGTAGCACAACGGTGCTCGCATTTCTGTACGCCCTGTTCTGAGGTCTGCTGCAGCGGCTGTTATCTGTCTTGAAATAACGATTGGCACACAAGCCCAGTGCTAAGTTACTCTGTTCTACGCTCGTCTGTTAGAACTTTAACAAAATTTTAAGCCTGCGTAATAAAATTACTCCGCTGTGCAACGGTATTTTGGAAGAATATGGATCAGTTCTGCGCCCAGCTCTCTTACCTTAGATTCATAGCATTTTAGTTCTGTTACTTCAGATGAACAAACTGCCACAGTAATAGCAGGATAATACCTGGAAAACGCTGCAGATTTTTTCCGAAATTGTGTCTTGTTGAGGGGTTTAAAATGGTCTACATCTGTCTGTATCAAAGAAAGAGAATCTGAAATCATATTTTAATGTTCAGTCTACGTATTGTAAACCTGAATTGTCTATGAATGTAATTAAGGATCCTTTGAACTCTGAAGGACTGAGCCTAGAACCGCACGGCCACCGCGGCCGGCCCGGAGTCGAAGGCCCACTCGTGTACCCTTGATGACTGCACGACACAAAACTTTACGCCTCACCTGGTCCCGTCAACACCAACATCGGACTGTTGATAACTGGAAACATGTTGCCTCGTCGGACGAGTCTCGTTTCATATTTTATCGAGTGGATTGACGTGTACGGATATAGAGACCACCTCACGAATCGATGGACCCTTCATGTCAGTAGGGCACTGTTCAGGCTGGTGGAGCCTCTGTTATGGTGAGGGGTGTGTGCAGTTGGAGTGATATGGGATCCCTGATACGTCTAGATACGACTCTGGCAGGTAACACGTACGTAAGCATCCTGTCTGATCACCTACATCAATTCATGTCCATTGTTCATTCCGACGGACTTTGGTAAGGTAACACGTACGTAAGCATCCTGTCTGATCACCTACATCAATTCATGTCCATTGTACATTCCGACGGACTTTGGTAAATCCAGCAGGACAATGCGACACCCCGCACGTCCAGAATTGCTACAGAATGGCTCCTGTGGCTCCAGGAAATCTTCTGAGCTTAAACATTTCCGCTGACCACCAGACTCCCCAGACATGAATATTATTGAGCGTAGCTGTAACGCCTTGCAACGTGCTGTTCAGAAGAGATCTGCACCGCCTCATACTCTTGTGGATTTATGGACAGTCCTGCAGGATTCATGGTGTCAGTTCCCTCCAGTACTACTTCAGACGTTAGTTGAGTCCAAGACACGTCGTATTAGGCAGGTGTACCAGTTTCTTTGGCTCTTCAGTGTATTTCGCCCACTCACATAAGAGAACTGGACAGGAAATGGTTGGTTCAAATGGCTCTGAGCACTGTGGGACTTAACATCTTAGGTCATCAGTCCCGTAGAACTTAGAACTACCTAAATCTAACTAACCTAAGGACATCACACACATCCATGCCCGAGGCAGGATTCGAACCTGCGACCGTAGCAGTCCCGCGGTTCCGGACTGCAGCGCCTAGAACCGCACGGCCACCGCAGCCGGCGACAGGAAACTCTGGGGAGGTATAGACCGTTTGAGAAATGAAAAACGAGCAGCGCTCGCGATGGGGAAGTGGCCTCTGTTAGCTTCTCATGGTCGGGGTTCACAGTCATGTAGAATTTTTTGAACGGCATCATATCCGCCGTTGACTGTAAAAATTACTTGTTTCACAACTGCAGTTTCCGGCTCTGGGCTATTTTCAAGTGGTACTGCTAAATATATTGTATTTTATTGTATTGTATGTTAACAGGGAACCTAGAAACGACGGAGAGGCTCCGTCCCCGCCACAGCCGCAGTGGTCCACAACCCCACAACGACTACTGCAGTCCACTTCACCCCTCCGCCGTCCCGCACCGACCCCATGGTTATTGGGCGATTCGGCCCCCGGTTGACCCCCAGGGAACGTCTCACACCAGACGAGTGTAACCCCTATGTTTGCGTGGTAGAGTAATGGTGGTATACGCGTACGTGGAAAACTTGTTTGCGCAGCAATCGCCGACATAGTGTAACTGAGGTGAAATAAGGGGAACCTGCCTGCATTCGCCAAGGCAGATGGAAAACCGTCTAGAAACCATCCACAGACTGGCCGGTTCACGGGACCTCGACACAAATCCGCCGGGCGGATTCGTGCCGGGGACCAGGCGCTTCTTCCCACTCGGAAAGCCGTGCGTTAGATCGCACGGCCAAACGGGCGGGCGCTAAATATATTGCTTCAGCACATGTCAGACTTTAAAAACCGATGACGTAGCAAAATCTTTAGCAGTACCACTTGAAAATGGCCCAAAGGCCGAAATTGCAATTGTGAAATAAATAATTTCTACAGTCAACGTCGAACATACAAAAGAAGTTAGTTGATCGTGTAACTTCTGGGCTTTTATGAATAACAGAGACAAGTTTTATATAAGTTCGATGAAGTATTGGGGCACTGAAGAGATGTTTGATACATTTTTGTTTTGCAGTCCTTTTTATTTTACCTTTTTGTGGAATAAATTGCGTTTTATAGAGCTCTATGATAAATCTGTACTGCTTTATTTATGTTTGCTACAATATCCCTCTGTTTCACGTTACAAATCAACAATTTTCGAATAAAACCTGAACCAAACATCGACAATTTCCGTTTTGCTATAAATATTATTTATTCTTAAGTAACAGACAGAAAGATAACTATGTAGGAGAAAACTGTTCCGTAGGTTACCCGGTCCTTTATAAATCCTCACTCAGATTTTAGACGGTTCGCCGCTTCTGGTTCTTTAGGGGGATATAATAAGAGACTGATCGCATGCATGAAGAAAGTGGTCGTTATGAGTTAACGCCCGATAGCTATGCAACACATCTCACCTATTTATACCGTCGACCTTAACTGACCAAAGCTACTAGAAAACTATGGAAGTCTTTGCTTTTGCAAGGTAGGCTAAGGTAGTCTATAACAGTTTTACAAACCTACTAAGAATCAATTTCCCCTCTAGCAGTTTAGAACAACGTGCAGAGATTTATAGAGGTAAAGATTCTGGATATATCTGTTGCCTGCATTAGCATTATTAGTATGTATGTAGTGTTAATGCATTTTGTGGAATATACACCCCCCTCCCCCCAAAAGGGGATATCTTCACACTGCTTCCCCAGTGCATCATAACACACGCTGTGGAGGTACAGTGTAAGTATGTGAAACATGGTATAATTGTTTCTTGTAGTGAGGTAGATAGTGTGGGGCATCACCAGCTCAATCTTCGGTGTCCAAAAAACGTGTGTGAAATTTTATGGGACTTAACTGGTAAAGTCATCAGTCCCTAAGCTTACACACTACTTATCCTAAATATCCAAAGGACAAACACACACACCCATGCCCGAGCTAGGACTCGAACCTCCGCCGGGACCAGCCGCACAGTCCATGATTGCAGTGCCTAAGACTGCTCGGCTAATACCACGCGGCTCTTCGGTTTCCAGACCTATAAAGGAGGGAAGTGCATGAACTTAGTCTCTGGCGATGTACCTTCTGCCATCCTTGTACTCCTCACTCCTCACATCGCCCCCCCCCCCCCCTCAACTTCACCGTGTTACATTGGGAGGCACCCACAGGCCTTGCTCATACTGTGGCATCAAGCAGTCAGGCCTGCAAGATGTGTGGTCTGTCAAGAGAATGGATTTATTCATATTTCTCAATGTCTGATTATGAGCTCTAGTACTCACAATTAAGCTACAAATTATTCTCATGTTTGAACATTACGCAACGGAAACGGATAACGCACATCTGACTATTAGTAATTTACACAACTCTGATTGTTCACTACGCACTGGCAATACCACATTTTCTTTCTTACTCAACGGCTTTGATCAACAAGTGGCCACCGCACTGAATGTGAATGGCACACACATTATAAATTCTGGATATCATGACTACACACTATTCGAAGAACAAGGCCACTAATCTTTTTCTTTTCACTATCTTATTTATTCAGATAAATTCTATTACGATTCACAGATAACCTAAACACACCATTACATTTTATACTACAATTACACATGAGAAACTCCGCCCAGTGGGCATGGCTTTACATCGGTGATTCTCTATCTTATGGTCTCGTAATTATTTAACACTACAGTGCACTTTCTGGATAGGATGTTGAATCTTTTTGCTATATCTCACACTTCGACTCTCACAGCCATCATCACGAAAACTTCCTCCAGACCGAGCGGTACAAAAAGGAACGTGGATGACCCACTGCTTCTGAACCTATCTTGCTACTCTCCCATGCAAACCACACATACTTAAATTACCTGAAATACATCACACTGGCAACATACATCACAAAGAATAGTCACAACGTTAGAATCACTTCACTTTCAGCTTTCCCACTTCAATTAGTATTAATCCCAGTTTCACACGACACTGCCCCACTTCGTAACTTTTCTTTCCTACTACGAACTCTGGAGGATATGTGCACGTCTTCCTGTGTAATGCAAGACAAGTGGCGTTGCTGGATAGGCGGCTGACTAACCTTGCTTCTCTCTCAGAGTATTAGAGTTTGAATCCAGCGTCACACGGAACATAACGCGCAAAGTAATATTAAGAACATATTCGTCACACACGCGAGTCCTCAACTGATACCATGGACGAGTACTTCTCTTTATCCTTTGTCTCATACACAGATTTAGACTCACCCAGTACTCACCACGTGGAAGTACTCGTCTCTAATTTTAAGTCCTGCACACGCCATTTCTTAAATATTTCTAACTTATAGTACACACGCCAGTAATTCAGCTTAACTTTAGCACTCGGAAGTATTTCAACTTATTGCTACGTGGGTTCATTGTGACCGTTGGTCACTTCCGAAGATTACTACGATCCCCTCAATATTACCTGCCTGACATTTAATTCTCCCCACAAAAGTTCCTGAAATAGAGAAATTATTATTCCAAACCACTCTTAAATATTCCACATGCATACCATTCTCTCCACTCTTTTATCTTTCCGGAGCACACCTAAGACAGATCTTACCAACACAAGATCCAGCACCAGAGTGCTGAAAACATGGCCGTTCTTCAGGTCAGCTCGCACCTTCGTCGAGGTGGGGGCGCACCATGTTATCGTATTGGTCAGCCACATTTCAGGCGCTCAAAGCTCAGCCAAATTTCATCTCTTTGGTTCCACCAAAGGTGTCCAAAGGACCGTCTCAAAGATGATCATATATTCCCCATTCACTATCTGCGGTTAGCAGACGACCATAGATTCATTCATCTCACAGATCTCACCAATTTTGGTGTAGGGATTTATTTTGTGGGAGTGCACATGTGATCAATTAAATAAATACATTGTCATTCTTTCCTACACTGGTATCCGGCTTCGGTGTATTAAGTGAAATTGAGTTTTAATTACAAAAAATATGTTGTTCTGACAAGAATAACGAAGACTGTTGTACCTATTTTCAATGTCGGGCGGTACTGTACCCTTTCAACACACCTGGAACACAATTTACCCCTTAACTCAGCTCTACTGCAGTTATACGTGGTACACACATTTAATATTTCTGTTTAACACACTTCACTTAAAAACAAACGTTAATTTTATATCGTTAAAACAGTATTTTTAATGTGAGAGGCACCCACATGCCTTGCTCATACTGTGGCATCAAGCAGTCAGGCCTGCAAGATGAGTGGTCTGCCAAGCGAGTGGATTCATTCTTAATTTATCGAGTAACATGAACTCTCGTACTCACAATTTAAGTTACAAGTTATCCTCCTATATGATTAATACGCAACGGAAACACGCATCTGACTATCAATAATTTACAGAACTCTGACTGCACACTACGCACTGGCAATACCACATTTTCTTTTTTGTCTTTTATTTAACGGCTTTTGTCAACACGTGGCCACCGCACACATTATAAATTCGGGACATTATGACAACATACAATTCGAAGTAAAAGTCCACCAATCTTTTTCTTTTCACTATCTTATTTATTCCGATAAATTCTCTAACCTAAACACACAAATTCTACAACCTACAACAATAACACATAAGAAATTCCGCCCAGTGGGCATGGCTTTACAATGGTGAATCTCTATATTATGGTCTCGTAATTACTTTTAATGCTACAGTGCACTTTCTGGATAGGATGGTGGATCTTTTATTATACCTCACACTTCGACTCTCACAATCATCATCACTAAACTTTCCTCCAGACCGAGCGGTACCGAAGGAACAAGCATAGCCCACTAATCTTTTGAAACTACCTCGCTACTCTCCCATGCAAACTACACATACCCAAATTACATGACATACACCACACTACAACATGAAATACTACACGGAGAATAGTCACAACATTATTACTTTCAGCTTTCCCACTTCAATTAATATTTATCCCAGTTTCACACGACACTGCCCCACTTTGTAATTCTACTTTCCTACTATGAACTCTGGAGATATTTGCACGTCTTCCTGTGCAATGCAAGCCAAGTGGCGTTGCTGGATAGACGGCCGACTCACCTTGCTTCTCTCTCAGAGTTTGAATCAACGTCACACGGAATCATATCACGCAAAGCAATATTAAGAACATCACACACGCGGGTCCTCAACTGATACCATGGACGAGTACTTCTCTTTATCCTTTGTCTCATACATAGATTGAGAGTCACACAGTACTCACCACGTGGAAGTACTCGTCTCTAATTTCAAGTCCTGCACATGCTATTTCTTAAATATTTCAACTTATTGTACACACGCTAGTAATTCAGCTTAACTTAAGCACACGGAAGTATTTCAACTTATTGCTACACGTGGTTTCATTGTGACCGTTGGTCACTTCCGAAGATTCCTACAGTCCCATTAATATTGCCTGCCTGACATTTAATTCTCCCCACAAAAGTTCCTGAAATAGAGAAATTAATATTTCAAACTACTCTTAAATATTTCACATGCATACCATGTCTCCACTCTTTCGTCATTACGGAGCACAACTAAAACAGTTCTTAACTGCACAAGATCCAGCGGCAGATTGCTGAAACATGGCCGTTCTCGAGGTCCTCTCCCATCTCTGTCGAGGTGGGGGAAGCACCTTGCTATCGTATTGGTTAGCCACATTTCAGGCGCTCAAAGCTCTGGTAATTTTCATCTCTTTGGTCCCACCAAAGGTGGCCAAAGGATCGACTCAAAGATGATCATATATTCATATTCACTATCTGCGGTTAGCAGACGTCCATACATTCATTCATTTCATAGATCTCACCAAACTGGATGTAGGGATTTACTTTGTGGGAGTGCACATGTGATCAATTAAATAAATAAATTGTCATTCTTTCCCACACTGGTATCCGGCTTCGCTGTATTAATTGAAATTGAGTTATTTTACAAAAAAAATGTGTTCTTCTGACAAAAATAATGAAGTATGTTGTACCTATTTTCAATGTCGGGTGGTACTGTACCCTTTCAAATGTTTAGAAAAAAAGAAGTACAACCTTTTTTGTAGGACGCTTAATGCAGATTAATTTCGTACTGGGAAACTGTGGTGTCACCGCCAGACACCACACTTGCTAGGTGGTAGCCTTTAAATCGGCCGCGGTCCATTAGTATTCGTCGGACCCGCGTGTCGCCACTATCAGTGATTGCAGACCGAGCGCCGCCACACGGCAGGTCTAGAGAGACGTCCTGGCACTCGCCCCAGTTGCACAGCCGACGTTGCTAGGAAAGGTTCACTGAGAATTACGCTCTCATTGGCCGAGACGATAGTTAGCATAGCCTTCAGCTAAGTCAATTGCTACGACCTAGCAAGGCGCTATTTATCCTTTGCTATGTATCTAATGAAGCATGTACAGTAACAAGACCAATGTCACCAATTGTGGATTAAAGTTAAGTATTCCAGCAGCTACGTACTTTTCTTTATAGCATTCATTACGTATCCTGTTTCAGACCTCACGCCAGCCTGCGTGAGTTTAAGCGCGTGCCTTTCGGTTACCCGTCACTGTGGACTGGCTGTCTTGTCAGTCCACATCAGAAACATTTTCGCTAGGAGCTGTGATTTTAGAGGGTCTCGAGATAAACGTACATAAAGTGACCTATCAACGCCGCCCACACTTTATCCCAACGCCCACACAGCATCGGTCCGGATATTTAATAGTTTGTTCAGGACATTCCCTCCTAGCACTATGCAAAAGTTTGTGACTACACGATTTTTTTCTTCCCATTTTAATTCGTTCACATGGCGAATTTGAAAGGTAGCAACCGCAGTTATATTATCTCATAGCCGTGCCTGTGGACTTTAAACTACGCTCACGATCTCTAGCGAAGATATTGAGGCTCAATATCCGTATTCTACATTAGATTTTCTCACACAATGACCCTACCACCAATGTGGTGTGGCTGTAGCGGGTACTTCCGCTAGAGAGGACATTCATTCTAGAAAATGAATTTGGATGCGTTTGTAAAGAGCATCTACAGTGATGACCAAATCATGATTTTGGTTACTTGACCCGACTCTGCACTACGGATGTCTGACATGCTGTCCGATTGCTCTGAACCATCGGCACACAATTTTTCAGGAAACTGGAATTCCTGAGGTGACTCTTAGCCCTTAGGGCAATTTTCTTGGGCCCATCGTCGATATTGTCGTGCAGTTGCTGTCAGACATCGGTCCTTTACGGATGTGGTAACCCTCATCCTACTTTGTAAAGGAATACTATGAATATTTCGTCATTTATTTGTTTATTTAGACGTCAAGTTCCGTAGGACCAAATTGAGGAGCAAAACTCAAAGGTAAATGAAATTACAACATAAAAGTAATAATAGATAAAAATAAAATGATTATCAACCTCAAAAAAGTCAAGCCGTAAGTTAACGCAATCAGCAATACAACAAGAATCAGCTTAATTTCTCAAGGAACTCCCATGAGGAAACTCTTCAGTTTCGATTTGAAAGTACATGGATTACTGCTAAGAGTTTTGAATTCTAGTGGTTACTTATTGAAAATGGATGCAGCAGTATAGTGCACACCTTTCTGCACAAGAGTTAAGGAAGTGCGATCAAATTGCAGGTTTGATTTCTGTCGAGTATTAAATGAGTGAAAGCTGCTTATTCTTGGAAGCAAGGTAATATAGTTAGCAAGAAATGACAGTAAGAAATATATATACTGAGAGGCCAATGTAAAAATACCCAGACTCGTGAACAGGGGTCGACAAGAGGTTCGTGAACTTACACAGCTTATTGCCTGAACCGCCAGTTTCTGAGCCAAAAATATCCTCTTAGAATGGGAAGAGTTACCACAGAATGTAATACCATACGACATAAGCGAATGAAAATAAGCAAAGTAGACTACTTTTCGTGTCGAACGATCACTCACTTCAGATACCATTCGAATCGTAAAAATGGCAGCATTACGCCTTTGAACAAGATCTTGAACGTGGGCTTTCCACGACAGTTTACTATATATCTGAACACCCAGAAATTTGAACTGTTCAGTTTCTCTAATCATATGAACATCCCGTGAAATTAAAACGTCAGGTTTAGTTTAATTGTGTGTTAGAAACTGTAAAAACTTGGTCTTACGGTGATTTAGCGCTAGTTTATTTTCTACAAGCCATGAATTTACGTCATGAACTTCACTATTTGAAACCGAGCAAATGTTGCACACAACATCCTTTACTACCAAGCTAGTGTCATCAGCAAACATAAACATAGCCAAAGCCTTGCAGACAAACAAAAATTACCCGAAGCGAAAGGTAGCGTGAGGAGGGCTATGCGAGAGGCGTTCAATGAATTCGAAAGTAAAGTTCTGTGTACTGACTTGACTGAAAATCCTAAGAAATTTTGGTGTTATGTCAAAGCGGTAGGTGGATGAAAACAAAATGTCCAGACACTGTGTGACCAAAATGGTACGGAAACAGAGGATGACAGACTAAAGGCCGAAATACTAAATGTCTTTCTCCAAAGATTATGTTCGAGTATAATGACTTTTCTGGAGACTAGAAATCTACTCTGTATGAACCAGCATGAGTTTCGAAAAAGACGATCGTGTGAAACCCAGCTCGCGCTATTCGTCCACGAGACTCAGAGGGCCATAGGCACGGGTTCCCAGGAAGACGCCGTGTTTCGTGACTTCCGCAAGGCGTTTGGTTCCCACAGTCGTTTAATGAACAAAATAAGAGCATATGGACTATCAGACCAATTGTGCGATTGGATTGAAGAATTCCTAGATAACAGAACGCAGCATGTCATTCTCAATGGAGAGAAGTCTCCCGAGGTAAGAGTGGTTTCAGGTGTGCCGCAGGGGAGTGTCGTAGGACCGTTGCTATTCACAGTATATATAAATGACCTTCTGGATAACATCGGAAGTTCACTGAGGTTTTTTGCGGATGATGCTGTAGTATATCGAGAGGTTGTAACAATGGAAAATTGTACTGAAACGCAGGAGGATGTGCAACGAATTGACGCATGGTTCAGGGACTGGCAGTTGAATCTCAATGTAGACAAGTGTAATGTGCTGCGAATCCATCGAAAGAAAGATCCTTTGTCATTTAGCTACAATATAGCAGGTCAGAAACTGGAAGCAGTTAATTACGTAAATTATCTGGGGGGTAGGCATTAGGAGTGATTTAAAATGGAATGACCATATAAATTTAATCGTCGGTAAAGCAGATGCCAGACTGAGATTCATTGGAAGAATCCTGAGGAAATGCAGTCCGAGAACAAAGTAAGTAGGTTACAATACACTTGTTCGCCTACTGCTTCAATACTGCTCACCAGTGTGGGATCCGTACCAGATAGGGTTGATAGAAGAGATAGAGAAAATCCAACGGAGAGCAGCACGCTTCGTTACAGGATCATTTAGCAATCGGGAAAGCGTTACGGAGATGACAGATAAACTTCAGTGGAAGACTCTGCAAGAGAGACACTCAGTAGCTCGGTATGGGCTTTTGTTGACGTTTCGAGAACATCCCTTCACCGAGGGGTCAAGCAGTGTATTGTTCACTCCTACGTATATCTCGCGAAGAGACCATGAGGATAAAATCAGAGAGATTAGAGCCCACGCAGAGGCATACCGACAACCTTACTTTCCACGTACAATACGAGACTTGAATAGAAGGGAGAACCGATAGAGATACTCCAGGTACTCTCCACCACACACCGTCAGGTGGCTTGCGAAGGATGGATGTAGATGTAGATGTAGACAGAAACATTTTAGAGTTATCTGAAATACTACAGGGCATATCATTTATATAAATAAGGAACAGGAGTGGCCAAAACAGTGATCCCTGGAGCAACCCCCACTTGACTGTACTCTGCTCAGATCCCAAATCACAGCCATTCTCAACACTGTGAATAATGACCTTTTTCTGTCTGTTACTAAACTAAGAGGTGAACCAATTGTGAGTTACTCCCCATATTCCGTAACGGTCCAACTTCTGGAGCAATATTTTGTGATCAACACAAACAAACACCTTAGTTAAATCAAAAAATATGCCTAGCGTTCGAAACCTATTGTTTAACCCATCCACTACCTCACAGAGAAAAGAGAATATAGCATTTTCAGTTGTTAAACGACGTCTAAAGCCGAACTGCACATTTGATAGCAAATCGTGTGATATGAAATGATCAATTATCTTTACATACACAGCCTTTTCAATAACTTTAGCAAATACTGATGGCATAGAAGTAGGTCTAAAATTATCTACATGATCCCTTTCTCCATTTTCATAAAGCGGCTTTACTACTGAGTACTTTAATCGTTCAGGAAACTGACCATTCCTAAAGGGAAAATTACAAATATGGCTAAATACAGGGCTGACATGTGCAACACAGTACTTTATTCTGCCAGGAACTCCATCATATCCATGAGAGACCTTAATCTTCAGTGATTTAATTACTGACTCAATCTTCCCCTTGTCTGTATCACAGAGGAGTGTTTAACACATAAATCTCGGAAAGGCGTTTGCCAAGAGAGTTATATGATTCCTTATAGCAACTTAAGTTTTATTTAATTCACCAACAATGCTCAGAAAATGGTTGTTAAATACTATACATATATCTGATTTATCAGCAACAGAAATATTTTTACTACGAACTGACTTTATATTGTTGACCTTGTGCTGCTGACCAGACACTTTCTCCACAGCTGACCATATGGTTAATTACATCCTATGAATTAGCTATTCTATTTGCATACCACATGATCTTTGCTTTCCGAATAACATTTTAAGCACCTTGCAGTACTGTTTTTTTATGGGCTACTGTAGCTTCATTGTGACTACTTCTAACATTTTGATATAATTGCCACTTTGTTCTACACGATATCCTTATCCCACCAGTCAGCCACCGGTCTGCCTTTCACTGCGAGTACCCCGTTTAGAACGTTCTAATGGAAACCAACTCTCAAAGAGCATGAGAAATGTGTTAAGGTAAGCATTATATTTGTCATCTATGTTATCGGCACTATAAACGTCCTGCCAGTCTTGTTCCTTAATGGGGTTTAAAAAACTCTCTACTGCTGATGGATTAAATTTCCTACGTAGTTTGTAATTATATGTGACATTTGTTTGAGCACAAAAGCCGTTTAGTGTTAAAATTTGTGCATCATGGTCTGAAAGGCCATTCACCCTTTTACTAGCAGAATTCCCATGTAGTAATTAAGAGTGAATAATATTATTGTCTATAGTTATGCTACTGTTCCCCTGCACCCTAGTTGGAAAAAACAGTCTGCATCAGATCATATGAATTTAGGAGATCTACCAACATCCTTTTTCTAGCACCATCATATACAAAATTTATATTGACGTCGCCACGTATAATTAATTTCTGGTACTTCCTATAAAGTGAACTAAGAATCCTCTCTAGCTTGAGCAGAAATGCTGTGAAGTCAGAGTTAGGGGACCTATAAAGAACACCAATTAAAAGTTTAGTTTTACTAAATTCAGCTGCCCCTGCACAACATTCAAATATCTGTTCAGTGCAGTGCCGTGATACGTCTATGGACTCAAATGGAATACTGTTTTCTTTCGTACATGGCTATTCCTCCACCCTGCAAGGAACTCCTGGAAAAACAGCCAGCTTATATGTATCCTGGCACAGGAAGCTTCTGAATTGTCAAATGATTTAATTGGTGCTCCGATATACCAGTAATTTCAGAATCAACATCTATAAGCAGTTCACTAACTTTATCTCTAATACCTCTTATATTTTGATGAAATATGCTAATTCCTTCTCTACTTGGAAACATGACGTCCTCAGGAGCTGAGCCCTTAGTTAGAGGGACTTCCTTTAAGCGTTTCTTAACCATCGGCAAAGCCTCAAAATGACATTTTCTGATACTTTCCATATTTCTGATCTGCTTCAGTGCAGCAGTGGATTTTGTCTTCCACAACGAGATCCAACTGAACTCTTCGTAACATTAAGATGTAAACTTCGCCTAGAGACTACACTCTGCTGACAGTACAAATGCAAACAATTCATTAAATATCTTGAAGTCAAATATTTACATTATGGAGGAATTTATGGAATAAAAGACTAAAATACTTAAACCTTCAAACAACGTCAACTCCTGTCTTGCGGACAAGATAATGAAAATTCCTTATTGATATGTGGAATTAATACACCAATATTTATGGTTTCCCTCTCGTTCTCTACAAGGCATGCGCTGCCATCTGTGGCTGGAATTTATGAAGGCGGTGGAACGCTTCTTTTAATAAGCTATTCCCCAAACTCTTTTTATAGACTCACCTAATTCCATTTACAGCTTACATGCTTTACTAACATTGGCCCCGCAATTAATTTCGTCGTCGAAGTTTGCTGAATACCTCTCTAGCAATAGCGGTGAGTACGGGAAACTATTTAAGCGGAGTTGCAGAGTGAAATACCGAAGACATCACTTTCATCTAACATCAAAGGCATACACCGCAATGTTTTCAGTATTAGCGTGGAGCTGCTTCGTCTGCTTTGGTCGCCTGTTGGCGGCAAAGGCCAGCCAGCAGTGTCGTAGAACGTTCCTTACGGAGCTTTATTCCGAACCTTCAGAAGAGCTAGTTTTCTTCTCTCCAAACAAAGACTGACAGGAGAATGTTTAATTGTCCCATATCTTAGTCATTACGTTCAGTAATGTGTACAGTACTTAAGACAATGGTTTCACTATCTGTGAATTAACGTAAACTATGTTATTTTATAAAACAGACCTTAGGTTCTTCGGTTTTACGTTTGCATCATATGTTTTTCTAACGTTTCCTTGTACAGTACTTCCGTTTTATACTTTCTTCTCCTTGCCTTCTTAAGTTGTACAATCAGTAAATGAAACTCTGTTAATTCAGTAACACATCTTCTAAGGGTCTACGGAAGTGGCAGTGTTTTACAATTTTTTTAGATACCTGGTGTTTCTAAATTCCCGTTAAATATTTTGAGGGTTTGTAATGGAGACTGAATGGATGAAATTTTGAACAGAAACTCAAGTGCAGGAACATAACGTTCCTCCACTGCAGGAACTAACTAGTATAATGATGCATTCTGCTCCCGCCCCCCCCCCCCCCACCCCCACCCCTCCTCCCCACCCACCGAGCTTTCTGGGTGAAAAACGCAAAGAAATTTACTACAACTGTGACAATTATTACATTTATAACCAACCCTCTAATGTGGTAATAGTGTGCAACGTCAAACGTTGTTGTACTAGTGGAACAGGGTATGGAACACCAGTGGAAAAAGGGACACAGGCTATGTTGTGTGGCACATGAGTACTGTACATATTATTGTAGCCACTTTAGTCAGTTACTGAAAACGCAGCAACATACAATCAGAAGCTCTCGGTATTTGTGGAGGCTATGCTAAAACGATACCCATATCTGTCCTGCTAGCGAAATTGGCAATTCTATCGTACGTTACGAGACGAAAGCTCTTATGTGACCGATCATGTTGAGGATCACATTATCTACCAATCATCCATCAATGGAACTTACCTCAGTTAATAAATCCGGTACAAAAGATACCCAGACACCTAACACCAGCATTAAATACTGTGGTAAAATCTTCAGTTTCGCAGAGGACATGTAGTGTCAATCAAACTATATTTTTTGTGAAACTTCGTTGTAGATGACCATCAGCTGTGTATTTTTATGCTTATTACTACCGGTTTCGATCAGTAGACAATTATCAAGCCGAAGCCTAACGGAGAAACAAAACCTTTGAAATGAGCAGGGCAAAGTGCGCTGACAAAATAAAAATTATGGCGTTAAATAAAGTCGAAATTACTTACCAAGCGTAACCAGCTTGTCACTACAACATTTCCAGTGAAAAACATCGATGTCCGTAGAAAAACATATCCTCTGTTAGAATAAACAACCTCCAAAAGACAGAGATATGCAGGAGACACATACAAGATGAACCTACATTTCAAACTAAATAAACTTGTAACTGACTTGAAGTGTATATATATATATATATATATATATATATATATATATATGTATGTATATATATATAATAATCACAGGTGCGTGTATGGTAATTGGAGTAATTTGGAACACATCGATTTGATGTAAATGGTGAAGTGGCTCAACGAAAAAGGCACTTAACAAACATCATCATAACAAAGCTGCAACCGTAAAATGATAAAGGGATATTGTATCACATCGTTCCTTTAATAATGTAAATAGGCAAGTAGCTATTTGAAAACGTGTTAATCTAAAATTGTCAAAATAGGAAACTTATAAAGAGATGCCTTATATAAACAAATATCACAAATATTTTAAAAAAACATTGTATAATAACATGAAAAGTTATGCTTCATAAATAAAACATGAATATGAGGGGGCTATAAATTGCATATAGAGGTTACAATATATATTGGAAATTCATTTACAGAAAAATTAGATACAACATGAAAAACGCAGATATGGGAGGGAGGAGGGAGGGGGACCGACAATTAAACATCCTATAGGGGGGAGGGTGGAAGACGAGAGATTGGGAAGTGTAGGGGGAAGAGGACATATACAAGTAACATACAGGGGGCACTTATTACGTGCTATAATAATACATCATTAACTGCTCATTAACAACCTGCAGTGAGGACAGTGGTTTAACAAAGAAACAATACAATAAATGAGAACGGGTTGAACACATATTGCAGAATTAACACGAGAAGAAATTTTAGCAGTTTTAGGAACCATATTTACTGCTTTTTTTTTTTTTTTTTTACAAGTCTGTTACAATTTTCTTCAGTTTAAAATGTATGATCATCTTGTGTGCGTCTCCTACATATATCTGTGTCTTTTGGAGGTTGTTCATCATAACAGAAGCTATTTTTTCTAGTTACAACGATGTTGTTCATTTCAGAGGTTGTAGTGACAAGCTGGTAAGGCTTTGTAAGTTATTTCTACAGTATTTAACGCCATATTTTTTATTTTGTCAGCTTAGTGTGACCTGTGCACTTTAAGGGTTTAGTCTTCCGTTAGGCTTCGGATTGATAACGGTCTACTGATCGAAACCGGTAGCACCGAGCATAAAAATAAACAGCTAATGCTCATCTACAATGAAGTTACACAATTATTTGTCAGCTGCAAAGCATCACCTCATCACAAATTCAAACGATATCTCTTCAGAAATTCACTGCGATGTATGTGATATTTATATAACTAAAGGATTTGTACCGCTGTGTAATCTGAGAGCCCCGACTCTCTCTAAACTGGATCGTAACTTGCATGAGTGGTCCAAATCATACACGGATGGGTCCCAAACTGCATGTTTCTCCAGCAGCTGCTTTTTTTTAATGACCAAACAGGATACAGACAATCTTTTTTCTTACCTACAGAAGTGTCGTAAGTAACCGCGGAGTTGTTTATAGTTCATCAAGCACTTACAAAAAAAATCCAAACACCAAGAAACCATTAACGTACAGTAATGAAACTTGAGGAATAAATTTGTATAAGTAACACGTTTAAGCAATTTATGTTGCAAGATCACAGGCTAAATCATGCAAAGGTGAAATACCGGTACATTAATATCCATAATACCGCCAGAACGTTGTACGCAAGGGTGGTAACATGTATGCATTGTTTTGTGTACGCCACGGATATCAGTTTGTGGAATGGATTTCCGTGCCTGTTGCACTTATTTGGTCAATATAGGGACGTTTAATGCTGGTTGTGGAAGACATTGGAGATATCGTCCGATCATATCCCAATGTGTGGTCGATTGGAGACGTTTGTGGTGATCGAGCAGGCCAAGGCAACATGTCAACACTCTATAAACCAAGTTGGGTTATAACAGCGGTATGTGGACGAGCGTTATTCTGTTGGAAAAAATTGCCTAGAACGCTGTTAGCGAATGGCCACACAGTAGGTCGAGTCATCAGATTAACGTACAAATGCGTGGGATAACCAGGAAAATGCTTCTGCTGTCATACGAAATCGCACCCGAGACCGTAACTCGAGGTGTAGATCCAGTGTGTCTAGGACGCAGACAGTGTTGGTTTCAGACCCTCAACTGACCTCCTAACCAACACACTGGAATCGAGGCAGAACCAGCTTTCATCGAAAAACACAATTATGGATTAATTTTCTCTTTGAGTGTCTCTTAGTTTCATGAACTGCCTTGTGTATTTTCCATTTCATCCGTCTTTTCCTATATTTCATTATGTATACTCTTGTATTTACATAATTATATTTTTTATTGAAATTTGTGGCTATTATTGTAATGATACTGTGGTGTCACCGCCAGACACCACACTTGCTAGGTGGTAGCCTTTAAATCGGCCGCGGTCCATTAGTATACGCCGGACCCGCGTGTCGCCACTGTCAGTGATTGCAGACCGAGCGCCGTCACACGGCAGGTCTAGAGAGACTTACTAGCACTCGCCCCAGTTGTACAGCCGACTTAGCCAGAGATGGATCACTGACAACTACGCTCTCATTTGCCGAGACGATAGTTAGCATAGCCTTCAGCTACGTCATTTGCTACAACCTAGCAAGGCGCCATAGCATTTGATATTATTTTATATTGTGGTTATAACATGTACCGTCAAGAGAGATGTTCTACACTTATGGATTAAAGTTAAGTATTACATCAACTACGTACTTTATTTGCTACTATTAATTCCCTTAACTGTTCCAGACCTCGCGCCAGCCTGCGTGAGCTTAAGCGCGTGCCTTTCGGCTTCCTCTCATTGTGACTTGGCTGTCTTGCCAAGTCACAACAGATACAGTCAGATCAATGTAGTTTGTAGATTATCTTTTACAAATGTTCGTTTATCTTTATACACTTCCGTTATTTAAATCATGGTGTTATATATTTTGTAACGAAGTCAGACAAATATCCTGATCTCATCATTATGTGAAAATCTCATCTGATGGGAAAGGCTTTGCCTGAAACCAATTAAAAAACTGCAGTAACTACAAGAGTAAAAAAATGGTTCAAATCGCTCTGAGCACTATGGGACTTAACTTCTGAGGTCATCAGTCCCCTAGAACTTAGAACTACTTAAACCTAACTAACCTAAGGACATCACACACATCCATGTCCGAGGTAGGATTCGAACCTGCCACCGTAGCGGTCTCGCGGTTCCAGACTGTAGCGCCTAGAACCGCACGGCCACTCCGGGCGGCACTACAAGAGTAATATATGCCTCAGGGACTTGTGAATATGACGATCCCTCCCGAAAATTCATTTAATCGTAAACTGCAGTAGTAATTCGTTAAAAAGAACAACTACTTCTCACGGAATGAAACAAAAGAGGAACAGTTGGCCGAGGTAAGGTTGAATTATCAGGATGCTTATATTTTGTACCCCAAACTAAAGTGCATAAAACGTTGGGGAACTACGTTTCGGACAGAAGGTATGGCACTTTTATGATTTTCTGCTTTCGAGCACACAAGCTCGTCCTGATATTTCTCAGCAATAGAGACTAGGCTTCCTATAATGAAACGACGCGACATTTAACGGTAAAAAAGTGAGCTTCAAACACATAATGAAAGTGTGAAAGAGATATGCAGTATGTCACAGCTGGACTGAGATTACTGCATATCACAGTGACTGTTCGCGATTGCTGCATCAGAGTGATCAAGAGGAGGAGGATATTAGTATTTAACGTCCCGTCGACAACGAGGTCATTAGAGACGGAGCGCAAGCTCGGGTGAGGGAAGGATGGGGAAGGAAATCGGCCGTGCCCTTTCAAAGGAACCATCCCGGCATTTGCCTGAAGCGATTTAGGGAAATCACGGAAAACCTAAATCAGGATGGCCGGAGACGGGATTGAACCGTCGTCCTCCCGAATGCGAGTCCAGTGTGCTAAGTGTGATCAAGAATTGTCGGAAGCAATGGATTAGACACAGGTGACTGTCACATCGTCCTACAAGTACAGGGTGTTCGGCAGTTCCCCTTGCAAACTTCTAGGACTTGTAGACTGAAGTGAGTAGATAATATTTTGAACTGGAACCCATGTCTGGAAACGTACTGTTTCCGTGCTACAACTATTTGAAAACATGTTGGTAACGCGACCACTTTTATAGGTAATTGATTTGGCACGACCCAGTACGTCACTTGTTTTACAGTTTCCCTCATTAATAGTCAAAGAAACTGCTCGCATATTCGTTGACGGGTTCTCTTCAACGTGATGCAGTACGGCCGCTGCCAGTTCGACTGTGCGGCATCTCGTTGGAACAACACAGTCAGTCCTGCTGAAGGTGAATGTATCCTTTCTCGAAGCCGTTGCGTAATTGTGACGACAAAGGCATGCGACAGAGTCGGCCGTTGTGAAGAAAGGTCTTGATAAGGGCGACTAGCAGCTCTCCCATTACCGGGACCTTCGCCATTCAGAAGGATCATATCGGTGTATTCAGCAAAGTTGTACTCAACTATGTTGGTCTAACACTAACACTCGTGAATGAGGCTCGAATCATATCAAAAAGGTAAGACAGATGTCAAATGACATCAGCTGATCCGACGTAAGCACATCCTGCCATGACTACCATGTTGCGTACCTTCATAGCAAAAGGTTTCAAACGGATGCAACACGGAAACAGTACGTTTCTGATGATGAGTTTCTATTCAAAATACTATATACTCACTCGCCTCTACAAGTCCTAGAAGTCTGTAACGGGAATTTACGAACATAATTACTTTTACAAATGTTGGGGTGGATTTCCAAAACATGGAAACAAGTCCTTATCAACATATGTTTGAAAATTCTTCTTTCTAAACATTAAACAAAGTTAGCGTTTAATACCTTTCTAGGCAATAACGTCAACTGAAATTTGTAACTGATAATTACAGTTCATTTTATTATATAATCGAATGATGCTGTTTACAAGGACTAAAAATAACAACAGTTTTATGCAGCAGTAGCGACATGCCAGGGAGGCCAGGAAACATTCTATCATAAAAAAGGACGATTAGGTGCTAACATCATGTCGATTCAGTAATATCCTGGGCTGAGGAAGCATGAGAAAGGAAATATGCCGTTTCCTTTTTGAAGGGGCCGTGCCTTAAGTGAGTTAGGCAGTCTGCGATAAACCTAATAGCATAGTTAAGAATTATTCGAAAAGTCCCAACAATCCGTGAGACAACGACGGTTTGCGAAGGGCATTTTTTTAAAATTATAAGTCCTGGCTGGATAAGAGTGTAAATTGTTCTTTCATCTAAAAATAAAAATGTTTTTCGGATATATTGGCTTTTGCCCTGTTTTGATGTGAAGAATTCAACGTGGGTAAATGTATTTCTCACTTTGCCTTTGTATTTCAGAAGCCACTGTACAGCCAACATCGAAGTGCACTTGCGCTGTTATTATCACTGCCTTTGGCGTACTACACCGGCGGGAAAAAATCACAATACCACAAAACAGTTAATGTAGACTAATGAAATTTCAGGAATACATTTTTCTAGGTAACCTATTACAGTGATCAACACTGCAAGATCACAGATTAATGTAAGCGCGAGATAAGCCATTGCAACTGTGAAATGCTGATACATTAATATCTAGTGTAAGTACCAGAATGTTGAATGCAAGCAAGCAAAGGTGCATGCATTGTGCTGTACACATGCCGGATGTCAGTTTGTGGGATGGATTTCCATGCCTGTTGCACTCGGTCAGTCAATACAGGAACGGTTAATGCTGGGTGTGGATGACGCTGGAGTTGTCAGATGATGTCCCATATGTGCTCGGTAAGAGACAGATCTGGTGATCGAGCAGTCCAAGGCAACACGTCGACACTTTGTACAGCATGTTGGCTTACAACAGTTGTAATTAGGCGAGCATTATCCTGTTGGAAAACACCCCCTGGGATGATGTTCATGAATGGCAGTGCAACAGGTTGAATCCCCAGACTGATGCACAGACTTGCAGTCGGAATGCGTGGGATAGCCGCGAGAGTGCTCCTGCTGTCATACGGAATCGCACCCCAGACCATAACTCCAGGTATAGGTCCAGTGTGTCTAGCATAGAGGCAGGTTAGTTGTAGGCCCTCAGTTGGCCATCTTGTGACCAACACACGACTATCACTGGCACCGAGGCAGATCCACCTTTCATTAGTAAACACAACAGACCTCAACCCTCCTCTCCAAAGAGCTCTCGCTTGACACAAGTGAAGTCGCAAATGGCGGTGGTTTGGGGTCAGTGGAATGCACGCTGCGGGGTGTCTGGTTCGGAGCTGTCCTTGAAGTAACCGATTTGAAACAGTTCTTTGTGCCACCGAGGTGCTGGCCGCTGCTCTAATTGCTGCTGCAGACGAAGTGCGATTCGCCACAGCCATACGCCGAACGCGGTGGTCTTCCCTCTCGTTAGTGCTACGTGGCCGTCCTGATCCCGATCTTGTTGCCACCGTTCATTCTCGTGCCCACCGCTGCTATCAGTCATGTACAAACTCATTGTGGTGTTGATAATGGCATCTCTGTCGCCTTCAAGATATTCTTCACTAACATCAACTCACGACGTCCAATCTCAAAGGCAACTTACGCTCACGACCGTTAAAGGGTGTATTATAGGAAACTTAATCTTATGCAACTGACTTGCAATGTGAATGCAAATTGTATTTCAGATATAGAAACACGCCTACCAACTTTCTTTTATGTCGCACAGCTCCGTGTTGACGTTCTGATTTTTTCCCATCATTACATTTGTACCAGCTCGTCTCTTTCGTTAATCTGAGCTGGTGTCCTAAACACTCGGTCAGTACTCTCAGCAAAGAATTGAAAATTGTGCAAATAAATGTGAATACTCCATTGCTCTCTTTCTACAACTGTCCAGTTACTAAATTTGTGTGACCTACTCCGGTGGTCTAGAATTAATTCTTTACTTGAACGCTGTTGGACTCTTTTCTGCCACTAATGTGCATTACAATCATACACATTTAAAATTTCGTATCCTTACAGTTACGCAACGATGAAATTATCGTTTCAACCATTACTGATTAATACTCAGAGTCCGAGGCAGGATTCTAATATCTGTTCGTAACCAATATTCTCAGCCCAAAAGGGGGAAGTACTGCGTACACATGTAACTTCGTTATTCATTGACAGCGTTATACAATGTCGAATGTCTTTAAGCAATCAGGGAAGAAGAACTCTGTCTGTGCGCCAAACGTTTACGATTTTCAAGACATCATACGTGAAGATAATTGACTGTGTATTACAATAAATCCAGGCAGAGTTTAGGAAAGAAGTTTTCCTTGAAGAGGAATGGCATTATATTCTGTCATATAATATTCAGGCAAATGCTTAGAATATTCATCAGTAGTTCTGCACATCAGATCTAAATGTTGCACTGTTTACGAGATGGACGCGTATTTGGGAAGACGGTGGTTCGAAACCCCATTCCGCCATCCAGGTTTGGTATTTTAGTGCTTACCATAAATCGCTTATTCAAATTCGGCGATAGTGTCTTTGAAAAGGACACTGCCGATTTTCATCCATATCCTTTCCCCATATATGGCTTGCGCTCGGTATGTGATGACCTAGTCGTAGAGGGGGACTTAAACACAAATCATCCTTCCCCCCGTCCTTTAGTTCTTTTGCCATTCTTATAACCGACAGTAGTTGTCGCTTTGTGCAGGTTATATGAAATTATTCACTGGGTGGTATATTCACTATAAATGTAAAATATGAAGAAGGGTGATTCCATGTTGTTGTTGTGGTCTTCAGTCCTGAGACTGGTTTGATGCAGCTCTCCATGCTACTCCATCCTCTGCAAGCTTCTTCATCTCCCAGTACCTACTACAACCTACATCCTTCTGAATCTGCTTAGTGTGTTCATCTCTTCGTCTCCCTCTACGATTTTTACCCTCCACGCTGCCCTCCGATACTAAATTGGTGATCCCTTGATGCCTCAACACATGTCCTACCAACCGATCCCTTCTTCTAGTCAAGTTGTGCCACAAACTTCTCTTCTCCCCAATCCTATTCAATACTTCCTCACTAGTTATGTGATCTACCCATCTAATCTTCAGCATTCTTCTGTAGCACCAGATTTCAAAAGCTTCTATTCTTTCTTGTCCAAACTATTTATCGTCCATGTTCCACTTCCATACATGGCTACAGTCCATACAAATACTTTCAGAAATGACTTCGTGACACTTAAATCTGTACTCGATGTTAACAAATTTTTCTTCTTCAGAAACGCTTTCCTTGCCATTGCCAGTCTACATTTTATATCCTCTCTACTTCGGCAATCATCAGTTATTTTGCTTCCCAAATAGCTAAACTCCTTTACTACTTTAAGTGTCTCATTTCCCAATCTAATTCCCTCAGCATCACCCGACTTAATTCGACTTCATTCCATTATCCTCGTTTTGCTTTTGTTGATGTTCATCTTATACCCTCCTTTCAAGACACTATCCATTCCATTCAACTGCTCTTGCAAGTCCTTTGCTGTCTCAGACAGAATTACAATGTCATCGGCGAACCTTAAAGTTTTTATTTCTTCTCCATGGATTTTAATACCTACTCCAAATTTTACTTTTGTTTCCTTCACTGCTTGCTCAATATAAAGATTGAATAACATCGGGGAGAGACTACAACCCTGTCTCAATCCCTTCCCAACCACTGCTTCCCTTTCATCTCCCTCGACTCTTATAACTGCCATCTGGTTTCTGTACAAATTGTAAATAGCCTTTCGCTCCCTGTATTTTACGGCTGCCACCTTTAGAATTTGAAAGAGTGTATTCCAGTCAACATTGTCAAAAGCTTTCTCTAAGTCTACAAATGCTAGAAATGTAGGTTTGCCTTTCCTTAATCTAGCTTCTAAGATAAGTCGTAGGGTCAGTATTGCCTCACGTGTCCCAACATTTCTACGGAATCCAAACTGATCTTCCCCGAGGTCGGCTGCTACTAGTTTTTCCACTCGTTTGTAAAGAATCCGCGTTAGTATTTTGCAGCTGTGACTTATTAAACTGATAGTTCGGTAATTTTCACATCTGTCAACACCTGCTTTCTTTGGGATTGGAATTATTATATTCTTCTTGAAGTCTGAGGGCATTTCGCCTGTCTCATACATCTTGCTCACCAGATGGTAGAATTTTGTCAGGACTGGCTCTCCCAAGGCTCTCAGTAGTCCTATTGGAATGTTGTCCACTCCCGCAGCCTTGTTTCGACTCAGGTCTTTCAGTGCTCTGTCAAACTCTTCACGCAGTATTATATCTCCCATTTCATCTTCATCTACATCCTCTTCCATTTCCACAATATTGTCCTCAAGTATATTACCCTTGTATAGACCCTCTATATACTCCTTCCACCTTTCTGCTTTCCCTTCTTTGCTTAGAACTGGGTTTACATCTGAGCTTTTGATATTCATACAAGTGGTTCTCTTTTCTCTGAAGGTCTCTTTGATTTTCCTGTAGGCTGTATCTATTTTACCCCTAGTGAGATAAGTCTCTACATCCTTACGTTTGTCATCTAACCATGCCTGCTTAGCCATTTTGCACTTCCTGTCGATTTCATTTTTGAGACGTTTGTATTCCTTTTTGCCTGCTTCATTTACTGCACTTTAATATTTTCTCCTTTCATCAATTAAATTATTCAGTATTTCTTCTGTCACCCAAGGATTTCTACTAGCCCTCGTCTTTTTACCTACTTGATCCTCTGCTGCCTTCACTACTTCATCCCTCAAAGCTACCCATTCTTCTTCTACTGTGTTTCTTTCCCCCATTCCTGTCAATTGTTCCCCTATGCTCTCCGTGAAACTCTCTACAACCTCTGGTTTAGTCAGTTTCTCCAGGTCCCATCTCCTTAAATTCCCACCTTTTTGCAGTTTCTTCAGTTTTAATCTAAGGTTCATGACCAATAGATTGTGGTCAGAGTCCACGTCTGCCCCTGGAAATGTCTTACAATTTAAAACCTGGTTCCTAAATCTCAGTCTTACCGTTATATAACCTGTCTGAAACCTGTCAGTATCTCCAGGCTTCTTCCATGTATACAACCTTCTTTCATGATTCTTGAACCAAGGCGGCTACCAGGCGGCTTCCTCTTTCATATCTTACCCCCAATCCATATTCACCTACTACGTTTCCTTCTCTCCCTTTTCCTACTGCCGCATTCCAGTCACCCATGACTATTAAATTTTCATCTCCCTTCACAATCTGAATAATTTCTTTTATTTAATCATACATTTCTTCAATTTCTTCGTCATCTGCAGAGCTAGTTGGCATATAAACTTGTACTACTGTAGTAGGCGTGGGCTTCGTATCTATCTTGGCTACAATAATGCGTTCACTATGCTGTTTGTATTAGTTTACCCGCATTCCTATTTTCCTATTCATTATTAAACCTACTCCTGCATTACCCCTATTTGATTTTGTGTATGTAACCCTGTAGTCACCTAAACAGAAGTCTTGTTCCTCCTTCCACCGAACTTCACTAATTCCCACTATATCTAACTTTAATCTATCCATTTCCCTTTTTAAATTTTCTAACCTACTTGCCCAATTAAGGGATCTAACATTCCACGCTCCGATCCGTAGAACACCAGTTTTCTTTCTCCTGATAACGACATCCTCTTGAGTAGTCCCCGCCCGGAGATCCGAATGGGGGACTATTTTACCTCCGGAATATTTTACCCAAGAGGAGGCCATCATCATTTAACCATACAGTAAAGCTGCAAGCCCTCGGGAAGAATTACGGCCATAGTTTCCCCCTGCTTTCAGCCGATCGCAGTACCAGCACAGCAAGGCCGTTTTGGTTAGTGTCACATGGCCAGATCAGTCAATCATCCAGACTGTTGCCCCTGCAACTACTGAAAAGGCTGCTGACCCTCTTCAGGAAACACACGTTTGTCTGGCCTCTCAACAGATACCCCTCCGTTGTGGTTGCACCTACGGTACGGCTATCTGTATCGCTGGGGCACGCAAGCCTCCCCACATACGGCAAGGTCCATGGTTCATGGGAGGGGGGCGGGGGTGATTCCATAGCGTTATTAATGTAAAACCTAACAAAGTTTCCTGTCAAGGCTCAGCTTTCTGTTTTTCATTCATTTCAAATGAGAGTCTGCATGTTAGACAGTGCTAAGGTACTAAATTTTCCTGTGTGTACACTTGTGTTACAACTGCATTTAAGATTTGGTCTTTCCGTTTACTGTCTCTTATTTTGGCACAAATCTGATTGGTAACTTATTAGATTGAAGCTTTCGATTTCCTTACTGACTTTCCTCAATTCCAGAACACTCCGAATAATGCTTTGTAGTTGCCTATAATCGTCACACATAGCTCTTCTCATAGAACCGCAATTTGCTCTTTCCTTTACTCTACTTTTCCAGTTAGTCTCGATTGAGCCGAGACTGCAATGCTCGGTGCTTTCTTAGTCTTTACCGTATATTACTTATTTAGCCGGGCTTACCTTTTCGGTCCATATATGGAACAAATCCGTAACACAGCTCTTCTACGTGTGTCGAATACAAGCGAAATGTTCTCAAGTCGTTTTGTAAATAAGACATTAGTAAATGCTTATTTGCTCACGCAAACATATCTGTCTTTAATGACCTCGATTGTAAATCATAAGCTCACAAAAAATCGTTCTTGATAGCTACTAACCGTCGTCGTTATGATGACGTAAGAGGTCGCCGATGTCTGTCTGTTTGGTAACAGTTACTAAACGTCAGGTCTGTTAGTTGCCAGAGCATCTAAAATATTTATGTTGCGTGCAGCTGTCAGAGCAGTTGCTCCAGATAACTATTGGTAAATGCGTTCAGCACTATGACGAAAGAGTGACGCCAACAGTGAACGCATGATGTTTCGATCAATATTCGGTAAATAAATTTACCTCCTGCCATTATTGCATACCATGAGTGATTCCGCAATATCGAGCTTCCTGTCCTCAATGATTGTTCGACTACTAGAATTATTTCAATATAATGCCAATAAAAATACGATACTAACTTCATTCCACAATGAACCGTCATTTTTATTCAAATAGGGACACAGACTTACACATGCCGTAACTTTTTCAATGTGATATTTTAATTTTCTATAGTTAATACTCCTTCTCCTGGGAAATACAACTTATTTTTATCATACGCCACATACCGCCAATAATTTTATAACTTTCTACCCACGGATCCATCCACCTCTCGATACCTAGTACAAACTGAATGGGATAACATTTCTAGAGAAGGATGAATTGTGATAATGTTTTGCTACTGCTTCAGCAGTTACCTATAAGAATTTCCAAGATCGCACTTTCCACTTATTTTTTTGTGAAACGATATGATTTCATGTTATGTCTTTGAACTCATGATTCCACATAGGAACATCATAATTTCATCTAACCTAAAACAGTGCTCGTATATCATTATGCAGATCGCGCGTTTCTAGCGCGTAATGGACTCCCGATGCGACAAGGAGAACCCTGCAACAAAGTGCCAATAGGCCGTCAAGTTGCAAACACCAATTTAGACAGTGTAACTAGAAACGTGTTCCTCCCACAAGCGCAAAAGATAATGAAGCTTGAATTGATTAAACTGATAGAATAGATGCGGATACGTACAAACGTGAAAACAACAAAGATTTTCAGTTTTGATTTAATAATTGGAGGTAGTACACATGATCGATAAACAAGCTTAGTGTCTTCAGAATATAATAGAAGATATACACACTATGTTTTATGCCCACTGCATGTCTCGCTTGATTTTCTCCAAAAATATATTCTGGCCTGTTAAATATATTGGTTACCTGTTTCATGTATCCAAAGTTACACGGACACCTAAAAAAGATGGTATGTTAACTTAGCCTTACTCTGTAAGAGGAGCTACACTGTTAAGTGTCTTCGGAACAGTAGTTCTTAGGAAAGTGTCTGAAATGAACTGCATCGTAGGTCCGCAAGAAATGATGGAGTACTTAAGCTCTCTGCTAGTAAATTGTTATAGCTGTGCAATAAATATATGACAACAGGGTTGTTTAATTATTAACAGGACTCACACCCATTGGTCGTATTCAGTTTTAACACGGCCGCGTGCCCCAGACAGCACTATCACAGTTAAGGTTATTGTTACGAGTAATTACGAGAATGTTCTGAAAAGTAATGCCTTCGAATTTACTATATGATAACTCGTAAAGCTTTTTAAATAAAACAAACATTATTAATAATCTATATCTTTATTCTTCACGTCTACATATTTGCAGTCCTATGCCGCTAGAGGGCTCCGCATTGTAGTGTGTAACTTTCCTATGTTTAAAGCAACTGTGCCGGTGCCTGAGAAACAGCACGCTTTAAAATTTAACAGACTTTCGATTTCGAAGAGTTGTCCAGACATGGAGAACCCGCTTCATCAGTATGATAATGCCAGGCCACACACGAGTTTTCCATACAGTCCCGACCTGGCCCCACCCGATTTTCAGTTGTTTCCAAAACTTAAGCCACGCCTTCGAGGACATGACTGATAGTGATGACGCAGTGCAAGCAGAGGTGAGGTTGTGGAACGGTCAACAAAGTCAAACATTCTACAACGATGCTATAAACATACTGGTCTCTCGGTGGGAGAAATTTATTCGTCGCCAGAGTGACTATGTTGAGAAATAAATATGTAGACATGAAGAATAGCTTTTGTTTTATTTAAGACTCTTAAGAGTTTTCCCATAAAAAGTTCGGAGGCATTGTTTTTCAGCGCGCCCTCGTATATTGCGATCAGTTAAATTTATCTGTGATCTGTTTCATCTATACCAAGATTCCTAGTGGACTAGAAAATTTATCTCGAATGTGTTTTCTTAGTCTTACTTTGCAAGTGGAACTACAATGTTATCTCATTTCGGAATAGCAGTTCTCGGTTAGAATAGTAACTGAGGTGAATTACATCGTAGGTCCACGAAAAATTATGGCATACGTCAGTTCTCTACTAGTGAACTGTTATCACAGTTCAATTAATATTTGCTAATCGGACCGTTTCATTAGTACCAGAATTCCCGTCCATTGACCGTATTCATATTTAATAACGGCCGCGTGCCCTAACCAGTACCATCGCAGTTAAGGTCATTATTACGAGTATGTACTATTAATCACTGGCATGGTGTTGAATAATATCAGTTCAAGTCAAGTTTAAAGACGCTTTAGGAATTTATTACCGGATATCAGTCGCTATTATTTGTAGCTACCTCATGCACATTGTTGAAATCACAGTTCTAACTTCTTCGATAAACAGTGATAATTCTTCCAGTTATTTGAAATAATTTACGTAAGTTACAATCTGCGTAAATCACTCGCGGTATCCTTTCGTCTCTCCCCTGTTAAGTGTCTGTGTTATATCCTCTTTCGTGTCTTTAACGCGACCGTCCCTGGACTCGACAGACTCCCCACAACTGACACTGACATTCTCTATAGTACACACTAACTGTGTGGCAGTTCTATGTGAGCCACCGGTGGAATTAAGGGTATTCCGCCATGGCTAAGGCGAGGGGAACACTAACAAGTAGAAACGTTCTTCAAGTTGGAATTTCTGTTTTTGTCTCGTGGCGATTTGAAAGACGCGCCAACCGGAACCTCCGGTCACTATCAACGGAAAAATACCACACCGATACATGTGGTATTAGAGAAATTTTCTACTGTCATTCGGAGGATCTAAATCAAATACAGCTGAACCAGTATCAACAAAGATTAATTTTGCTGTGAGGCATGCCAAAGTTCGTTCATAGTATGTTCTCCACAGAATAACAACTTTACTGGATAGCCTATCAGCTGCACCTCAAAGAATATTAAACATAATTGTCGTGTAAGACTCGATATCGGAAGGTAAAACTGAAGTTTACGAATAATATACGGAAAACTTCTTTGCGCCAAACCAATCTTCAATTGTATTACTGTATTAGAGCAGTTGCACGAACTGCTACTTCTGCATCTTGGTTGGTAGTATTCTTGCTTCCAACACGTTCTCTCAAAGCAGGAGCCTTAGAGTCGCGTGGCCTTTCTATTGTATTGATGAAGAACTGACGATATGCATAGCGTTTAGGCGGAGAGAGCTGTTCATGAGTTGATAATGACCCAATATTTTAAATATTTCACGAACAAGCTGTGAACGACCAATAATGTACGGAGCACCAAACAAAATCTACGATGACTGTGGTTCAGTGATGTTAACTCAAATCATTGGAAGTGTAATGCAACAGCTAGAGTGATTTTTATCGCGGTGATGCCTTTTTTACTTCTCCTGCGACGCCAAATTCCGCCGCTGCGAGGACAACGGAGAAAATCAGTTCCACATAAATACAATATATTTAAACGAGAAGTGAAATTCTGGAGCGTAGAGAAATATACATTTCAAATTTTCAAAAGTAAGAATTTAAAACCTTAACAGTTAGTTGGAGTTAAGAAGCACATCGGTCATTGTTTTATGAGTCCCTTGTGACTCATTGTCACCTATACGATCGCCATGCGGAGAGGTATTTAAGATGAAACAGCTACGCAAAAGATACTGAATTATGGACACTCGGCCAGCAACACATCCAGTCATCACTAAGTCATTGAAACAGCGAAGGAACTACAATTATTATACACACAGTTGACTTTCTTTATCAAATTCATATTCAGCAATCACTTGTGGTATGAAGTCATTGTAAACACTCAACAGTTGTCAGTCGAGTGTTCTGTCTCTGTAAAATGAGTAGTGGTGTTCGCGTTGCTCTGTTAGTGATACTTCGTCAACTCATCAACGATGTACATTCGTATATAAACTGAAGGTGGAGGGAGCAGAAAGGAAAGGGAAGGGAAGGGAAGGAACTGTTATATCACCTGCATCGGGACTTCATGCGGGATCAACGACGATGAGGGAAAATGTGTGCCGGGCTGGGACTCTAACCCGTAGGTAGTTACGTCAGTCACTCCGCCGTTTGGACACAAGCCCAGAACTTTGCGGAATATTACAGCACGTTCCCCGGTCGACCCACACTCCCAGCTAGCGCCACCTATCCACACTCACAGCCCATGTCATCCATGATCGCTGATTTTAGATTTCAGCTAGAGGTCGAAAGTTGTGCATGCGCACTGAGGTTGTGGTTCACCGCCCATTGGGGCGAATCAGTTATATATGTGCATTCGGTTTCGCGATCTAGGCTAATTGGGCATTGAGACTACTTGACTGTCTGCCTAGGTAGCTGACAAAGGAAACTCCCTGTCGCACCCCTTCCGATGTAGTGGTAAGTGGATAGCCTGCCAAAAACTGGACACAGATCAACAGGAAGAAGGTGCACTGAACCGTGAAAAAAGAAGCAAAATTGAAAAAGTGTACGATCGAAGATCAAGATCTGCAGCATCGCCTGATCACTCACGGCCCTGGCGCCGTGGTGGTCAAATTGTGACTACGACACGGGAGATCCGTGTTCAAATCTCCTTCACACCACATTATTTTTTCTTACACAAAATTACGAACTGTCCGACCGGTCACTGATATGTCTGTTCGCTGTACTTAAATATGTGTCTGTGTCGTGGTGTAACGTCCGTTTGCATCAGCGACGTGTAAGGAAGGGACCTAGAGACGAACTTACCTCCGTTTTGTTCTACACAAGTACCACATGTTATCCGTCTTGGGTTCCGTTCTGGTAGTTTTGACGCTTGAATTCCTGTGTTGTAACACAGTTCACACTTGTTTATTTGTTGTTTTTATTTCTGTGAGACGTCTGTGGGGCATCTCGTCTGCTCTCATTATTCATCACATTTACTTGTGGCGGTAATATATTATTACCGCATGATTTGTATTCTATAACTATTATACAGTATGACGATTGCCAAGACTACAGAACGAATACAGACACACCAATGACTGGACGTAAAGTTTATCATTATTTGAACTCGGATCTCATGCGTTGCAGTCCAACGGCATGACTACACAACCACAACCATGCGATTCAGGCAGTTTGCTCGATGGTGTACGCCTTGAGCTTGTACGGTTCACTGTTTTAATTTTGATTCTTTTTCCACATTTCAGTAGACCTTCTTAATGTTTTCGTGCTTGAAATCTGTTTAGCTTTTGACGGGCTATCCACTGAGCCATTTTATCACTAAATCTGCAGGGGGTGCGACGGGGAGTTTCCCTTGTGAGTAGTCAGCGCGGCTGACAGTCACGCTGTGGACCTGAGTTCGACTGCCAGGGGCTTTTGCTTTGTGAGAGAAGTGATGGCGGGTGCACTCAGCCTTGTGAGGCCAACTGAGCGCCAGTCAACGTTCCATGGTCAAGAAACCCGACAGAGAGCTGGAGAGCGGTGTGCTGACCACATGCTACTTCCAGGATGAGAGGGTGGTCAATGGGGCCTGACTGGCCCGCCTAAGGCCAGAACGCGGAACTTTTACTTTACTGCTTCACCGCTTCTTGGATTTCGCTAGACTGTTGTACCGTTATTACATGTTGGTTTCTCTTTGGTTGGCTCTCGCTGATCACTATCTTTGCAATTATGCCGTGGATGCCATGGTGATCGCCTAAAATATTTAATCACAGCTTTCTGCGAACCAGATTCTAAAATACTCTTGCAACATAACCACTACTCAGAGAGAAAGGCACTCTGAAGGTCGAGTATAGAAGGGAAAGAAAACGGACACAAAGTAGAGTCTCACATCAGCGTTCCGTCTGTGACCACTGGACACAGAGCGCAGGCTGAATTGGATAAGGATAGGAGCAGGGGAACATCCTTTATGAAATGAAATTCTTCTATTAGCCTGAAGTGATTGAGAAAATCCGGAGAAATCCTAAATCGCGATGGTCACCTGGAGATTTGATCCTCGTTTCACTTGAATAGTGTTCAAAATATTAAACACCTATAATCTTGCTCGACGGTTATAGTAAGCGACAATGTCTCTACAGAGCTTTAGCATCTTTGAAAGTTCCGTCATTTGGCGCTAAAACGATGGGAGCTACACTAAGACATTCGACTGGTCGCCACATCTGATACGCAAAAATTTGCATTTATTTGTACGCATAATTTCTAGTCTACTGTACTGTTACCATGTCAAAATATCACCGAAGCTAAGCTATCACGTCAGCTATTGTATTTATATACAACCTGAAGCCACGGTGAGTGAGCCACCGGGGCAGCAAGGACAGTTATGACCACCACATTAACATCACAACAGTCGCATAACACTGTTTTCGCAATAAGGTTATCGTCACGAATGATTAACACCTACAGCGTACCTGTGTATCTGATATTTACTTTCGGTATTTCGCATAAATTTATAATTAAAATAGTCTAGAGATGCATTGCTATATTAGTATTTTGATATATATGATGCCGCTACAAGTCCCAAGTAGGGAATTGTACATAAGAAGTAAACCACTTACAATTCTTGGTAAGATATTTCAAATTAATTCCCGTAGGTCTAAAGGAGACTTGGTTATTAATAATAATTCCCACACCTCTCCAATTAATAACGGAAAGTATAAGGGGTGATGATTTATTCTGAGAAAGTAACATAGCCCGCCCGGTTGGCCGTGCGGTCTAACGCACACTGCTGAGGTGGAGAGCTGAGCAGCGTGTGCGAGCCCTGTTAACGTTTGTTTCTGTACCACTGTTGTAAGTACGATGTCGACAATTAACAGAGCGAACAGCGTTCAGTGTGTTTTCGATCGCGCTGCCTTGCGACCGACGGCTTTTGAAATTCATGAGCGGATCTTTGAGGATCTGAAATTGCCTGAAGATATAGTCGACACGTTCCAGTTGGACTTTGTGCAGTACTCGTTATTTATCAAATTTATTTCGAGTGACACTTATGAGAAATTCGTTGAGGAGCATGCTGGTGTGAGACCATTTCGTCATAATGATGGCAGTATTAGTAATGTCCAAACCGTGCCTTCGGCCCGCATCTCGTGGTCGTGCGGTAGCGTTCTCGCTTCCCACGCCCGGGTTCCCGGGTTCGATTCCCGGCGGGGTCAGGGATTTTCTCTGCCTCGTGATGGCTGGGTGTTGTGTGTTGTCCTTCGGTTAGTTAGGTTTAAGTAGTTCTAAGTTCCATGGGACTTATGACCACAGCAGTTGAGTCCCATAGTGCTCAGAGTCATTTTTTTTCGTGCCTTCGGGATACGAAGTGAGAACCGTCAGGGCATTTAATGTGCCACCTGAGTGCCCTAATGACCTGATTGCACGTTCTCTGTCACTGTACGGCGCTGTTTTGTCAGTTACAAATGAAAAATGGTCGAGTGCATATCGCTACCAAGTTAACAGGGGGGTGCGAAGTGTACGTGTAGACTTCGCAAAGCATATACCTTCGTATGTTGCCATTGGCGGCTGTCGTGCACACATAACTTACATTGGACAACCCCCTACTGTTCCATCTGCCATTCACCAGAACATCTGCGGGTTAACTGTACACGTCGACGTCCATTTCAACTTCCACGGGAACGTCCTGCAGACGGTAGTGAAAAGCTTGTTCCGCTATTGAGTGAGGTAGTCGCGGGGACTGTACCACCACCCCGGCAGTCGGAACGTGTTAGCGAGGCGGAGATGCCAGTTCAGGTGGAATGCAGTGCCAAAGACATTCGCGGTAGGACGGACGTCGATTCGGCACCGTCATCCTCACCGGGGCAGTTACCACTGGATAGCAACGATGCGCCAGCCACCTCTGAAACTAAGCCGTGTGAGATACAGGAGCGGGTGCAGATCAGTTTGCCTGAACCACTCCTATCGGTAGAGACTGCAGCAGAAACGAAGAAAGGCCGCCGAAGGAGAAGCAAAGGGAATAGTAGCAAAGAGGAAACGTCGGATGATTTGAGACCCGTACACATGTCAGAAAGTGGCAGCGAGACTGAACCTCAATCTTCTTGCTCCGTGCGCTGCGAGGACACCGCGAGGCAAGAACGCATTCGTGAACAAACCAAACACCTGAAGGCACTACTGAGCGCTGAGAGGGAACAGAGCACCGTAACGGCTAAGAGGAAGAGCGAACAGAGTAGCGAGCAGCTGCAGCAGCGATCCCGCAGGAACTCGCTGACGTCAGTCGCAGCCCTGCGTGGTGGCCAGGCGAATGCGACCACGCTGACAGACTCAGCCGGCGGTGGCGCGCAGGGCGGCGCGCGCACCGCGCAGCACCCCGACAGCAATGAGCCGTGGTGGCAGCAAAACGAGAAGATGCAGCAGTAGCTGCTCTCGCGCATGACCATCGCGCTGCGGCATTTCCACTCCCTGACCGTTATTGGTTTTGACATTTCGTTTCGTACTCCAGACGTTCCCGACGAGTTTTTGTTCAAAGCCGTCGAGAAGGACGATCCAACACTCAGAACTCATTGTCCTCTGAACCATCATGTGCGATAGTCAAACCTACAACGTTACCACACTTAACGTCAATAGAATTCAAAGCGCGGTGAAACTCCGTTCGCTAACTGATTTCTTGTATGGTACCAGCGTTGACATTGCCCTCCTACAGGAGGTAGTCACAGTCTTAGAAGTGCCCGGTTACGTTCTCATTGATAACATCAATCTCCAGGATGCTGTAGGCACTGCCATACTTCTGCGCGACGGTATCCCATTTACGGATGTGCAGCGGCTGCCTAGTGGTCGTGGCATTTCTCTTCGAGTGAATGGTGTGCAGATTGTTAACGTGGACGCCCCCTCAGGTAGCACTCATAAGAGAGATCGTTCAAAATTTTATAAAAACGAGGTTCCCATTCTTCTTAGCGTTATCGTACACATCTCATCCTCGGTGGTGACTTCAATTGTGTGCTTAACGACAGAGACCAAACTCCTAATACGAACAGACGTATCGAACTTGAACATTTAATTCATGGCATGCGTCTTCACGTTACATGGCAACAACTGCACGGTGAACGGGTAGCGTACACCTTCGTAACCAGTCATTCTGCCAGTCGGCTGGATAGGATCTATGTGTCCGATGCCCTCCAGCGACACACTGTGAACTGTGACATAGCTCCTGTCAACATCTCCGACCATTGTGCGTATCAGTGTTACCTTAACCTACAACGCCAGCAAATATACCGCGGGAAAGGCTACTGGAAATTGAATGTCAGCTTTCTGCAGGATGCCCAACTTGAAGAGGAGGTGAACGTAACGTGGTAACAGCTCCAGCGGCAACGTTACGATAGCGTTCTCCAGTGGTGGACTCAGTGTGCTAAGCCTAAATTACGCCTCACCCTCATGAGCTACGCCCGACAAAGAAGCTATTGGCAGAAACAGACTATTGAGTATTATTATCGCTGTTTGAGAGAACTGTACAGTCGCACTAACAATCCTTCTCGCGATATCGACGTAAAGATCAAACGATATAAAGCGAAAATCACGGCGATACAACGCCAACGAATGCAAGGCATCATCGTGCGAGCCCACCCCAAGGACGTTGCCGCCGAAGAACGGGCCTCTCTGTACCACATCCTGAGAACGACGAAACGGTGTAAAGCCATGTTGATTGAAGCCGTCGTTGATGACGCTGAGAATGCCATCACGAAGCTACGTGACATCATCTCGCACGTCTACGACTATTATAGTCAACTTTACAAGAAGCAATCCGTTGATGAACACTCGTGCGACGATTTTCTTAGGACCTTGAGCTGTCGCTTGTCACAACAGGATAATGCAAATCTGGCATCTCTTTTCACAGAGGACGAAATCCGACTGGAGGTCCACAGTGCAAAGAAAGGGAAGTCACCAGGACCCGACGGTCTCAGCGCTGAGTTTTACCAGCGTTACTGGAACCTCCTCGGTCCGACACTCCTCGAGATAGCGAATGAACTCTGGCACCTGGAAGTTATACCCAAGGCATTTACGGAAGGTATCATCCTGCCCTTACCGAAAAAAGGGAACAGCAGGAAGGTCGGAAACATGCGACCCATCACACTCCTGAATGCCGATTTCAAAATCATCACCAGATCGATTAAGCTAAGGATGCAAACCGTTATGTACAAGGTTTTGGGCAGTTACCAGTATAGTGCAGTGCAAGGCCGAAGTGCAATCTCAGCTGCCTGCGATTTGAGGGACATCATCTGTTCGTATGCTGAAACCAAAGGACAGGGCGCTCTGATCTTTCTAGATTTTGAGAAGGCTTATGACCGTGTACGTCATGACTTTCTCTTTAAAAGCATGAAGAAACTAGGATTTGGACCTCATATCATAGAATTAATTCGCAAACTTACTACAAACGCCTCTTCATTGATTCTCATTAATGGTCATTTTACAAAAGAAGTTTCCATTGAGCAATCCATCCGCCAAGGATATCCTCTGTCAATGATTTTGTACGCCATTGCAGTAGAGCCGCTACTGAACAACTTAGCGCATAGCGGGATCGGGATTAGCGTCGAGTCTGTCACTATCCCTTGCATTGCGTATGCTGACGATATACGCGTAACTGTGTCATCATCGCAACAACTTCTCTCAGCGGAAACTCTTTTACAAACATTCACATTGCTTTCAGGAGCAATACTAAATAGAACCAAAACCACAGCTTTGCAGATCGGTGGCGGTATCGGAGACATATCCCATGTTACCTGGTGCAAGGTCAAGGATTATCATACAACCCCCGGTGTTACTTTTGAGGCCAAACCAGACAAATTCCTGATGAAGAACTGGTCACACATGCTTAATAAATTACATGCTGCTTTGATACTTCACTCCGACCGTGACTTGAACATACTACAGAAAGTTACGGCCATCGAGATCGCCATTACGAGCAAGATGAATTATTTGGCGCAAATTCTTCCAATCTACGACCATCTAGCCAAGAGTATACAACAAGCGTTATGTTGGTTTCTTTTTAGGGGGCACATTTTCAAAGTTCAATTCGATACCTTAACCTTACCTTCGTTTAAAGGTGGCCTTAACCTCATTAAAGTACACAAAAAGTGTGTCACCCTGCTCCTAAATCGCATCAGGAAGGAGTTCCGTACCCGGAGGACCAGTATCATCACAAACCTCATTCAGCGGTGGAAGCCTCATAGCCTTGACCCACCCGTTAATATCGCCGGCATTCCACTTTCTTACTGACATGTGCGACTATACTACATGGAAATGAGCTACATTCGACACAACATCGTCGATAACGGAAGCCTGACGAACAGGAAGCTTTATGGCCTTCTCATGACAATAAACCACAGGAATCGTCTCGAAGAAAAACATTCACATACACATTGGAGTATAGTATGGCGAAATGTGCACAGCGACGTGTTACCGTCACGCGTCATAGCCGACTGGTATCTAACAGTCAACGATAAAGTAGCAACGAATGAAAAGCTACATAAAATTGGCCTTTATCCAACGCCCAACTGTGACGCATGCGGAAGAGTCGATACGCTTCTTCATAGGCTCACGTGCGGACATGCAGAAGAAATTACTACATTTCTTCGTCAACGATTGTCGGTGACAGACCGTACGACGCCCTGTGGTGTAGACCTTTTAGAGATCATTCAGCCACAAAAACTGAGATATCCACGAGCAAAAAACTACGCTGCAACGTGGATCATGGGCCACACAGCATCGTTTATTGTGCAGAATAGGCATGCTACTTTCCTCGACTATTATTCTTACATAGAAATTGAACACTTTAAAATGAGACAACATTGTGACTACAGGAGGATATTTGGAAATATGATGAAAATCATAATTAACGGATAAATGCTTCAAATACAATATTTCGGATAGCAGAGTTTGCCAGTGACCTGTATGTATGAATCCTATTTGCTTCCTGGGACTTTAGTTCTTGTCGGAATTTTACGATACTATTCAGATGCTCACCAATACAGAAGGCATTTTTTTCTTTCCCATTTTCGTTTTTCACATTTTCCTTCTCTCGCAGAGCGGCGGAGCAACTTTCCTTCAACTATGAAGTGATAGTCTTTTGTGCACCATTAACATTTCTGTTTACTACTTGGCGAAAAATAAAAAAAAAAACTCAAGAAGACCTTTCATTTCTTATATTGCGCAACGGCAGCCTAGAAATGACATATACTTTGTTCATTCTATTCTCATTACAAATTGGAGAAAAAAAAACCGCTCGGCTTTCCGGGTGGGAAGGAGCGCCTGGTCCCCGGCACGAATCCGCCCAGTGGATTTGTGTCAAGGTCCGGTGAACCGGCCAGTCTGTGGATGGTTTTAGGCGGTTTTCCAACTGCCTCGGCGAATGCGGGCTGGTTCCCATTATTCCGCCTCAGTTACACTATGTCGGCGATTGCTGCGCAAACAAGTTCTCCACGTACGCGTACACCACCATTACTCTACCACGCAAACATAGGGTTCAAATAGCTCTGAGCACTATGGGACTTAACTTCTGAGGTCATCAGTTGCCTAGAACGTAGAACTAATTAAACATAACTAACCTAAGGACAGCACACACATCCATGCCCGAGGCAGGATTCGAACCTGCGACCGTAGCGGTCGCTCGGTTCCAGACTGTAGCGCCTAGAACCGCACGGCCATTCAGGCCGGCAGTCGTCGTGGGGTTGTGGACCACTGCGGCTGCGGCGGGGACTGAGCCTCTCCGTCGCTTCTAAGTCCCCGGTTAACATACAATACAATACAATACAATACAAGTAACATAAAAGAATTACAAACTTATTGTTTTAAGTGAAAATGCCAGGAGAAGAATTCGGCACATTATTAGTGGATACAAGTGACAGTTTTTTTATTTGTCTGACTGCACCATGTTTGATACGTGAATGGTGTATCTCAGACATTTAATGTACCTTGTGTCATAGTTAAAACGTTTTACATCTGATGTATATCCTCGTCAAAACAGAAATTACCTTTCAGCACGCGATTGAAAAGAACCTTCTACGTTACATTATTCGATATACTAGGTGACCTCAGAAACGGAAAGAAAAACACCAACTCGAAAGAAAACGCTATTCCACTCAAGACTACCGAAATGTTGGAATCGATGATACATAGATTCTATATAGAGGCATGACAGAAAACTGGAAATGGACGTGCGAGCAAACACCAAGACTGAAAAGCAAAAAAATGCACGGTGTTTCAGAAATAATTTTACAAATGACAGTTGGGCAGGAGGTGAGAAAACTTGGATTTCATGGTCGTGCGGCTGCTCACAAGCCACACATCACTCCAGTAAATGCCAAACGACGCCTCGCTTGATGAAACGATCGTAAATATTGGACGATTGACCAGTGGAAAAACATTGTGTGGGGTGACGCATCATGGTACACAACGTGGCAATCGGATGGCAGGGTGTGGGTATGGCGGATGCCCGGTAAACGTCATCTGCCAGTGTGTGTAATGCCAACAGCAAAATTCGGTAGCAGTGGTGTCATGGTGTGGTCGTGTTTTTCATGGAGGGAGCTTGCACCCCTTGTTGTTTTGCGTGGCAATATCACAGCACAGGTCTACATTGATGTTTTAAGTACCTTCTTGCTTCCCACTGTTGAAGAGTAATTCGGGAATGGCGACTGCATCTTTCAACACGATCGGGCGTCTGTTCATAATGCACGGCCTGTGGCGGAGTGGTTACACGACAATAACATCCTTGTAATGGACTGGCCTGCTCAGAGTGCTGACCTGAATCCTATAGAACACCTTTGGGATGTTTTGGAATGCCGATTTTGTGCCAGGCGTCACCGACCGACATCGATACCTCTCCTCAGTGCAGCACTCCGTGAAGAATAGGCAGCAGTTCCCCAAGAAACCTTCCAGCACCTGATTGAACTTACGCCTCGGAGAGTGGAAGCTGTCATCAAGGCTAACGGTGGGCCAATACCATATTGAAATCCAGCATTATTGATGGAGCGCGCCACGAACTTGTGAGTCATTTTCAGCCAGGTGTCCGGATACTTTTGAGCACATAATGTATAAGCACTTTTTCATTTTCGTTACTTTGAAACACATCTCTTCTACTGCAAGGTGTTTACTTTCCGTATTTTAGGAGGAGGTAGTATGAACCAAAATAAGGAAAAAAGTGCAGTGAACATGGGCTCTAAAATACATTACTTGGGATTTATGAGCACTTGATCATCTTCGCTTCTTCTAAACTATTTCTTCTATGGAACAAATAAAGGTGGTGTAAAGAGTGACACCACAAGGCAGTAAGTGATTGGAAATGAATGGTTCGGAGTGATGAATGGCGCTGTACCCTTTGGCACTCCGATGTAACTATTTGGGTTTGGCGATTGCTTGGAGAACTTTCCATGCCATCATGTGTAGTACTAAAAGTGAAGCACAGAGCAAATGGTGTTACGATGTTCAAGTGCTTCTCGTGGGTGGGGTGTGATTCCTTTATTGCATCAAAGAAAAAAATAACGTACCTGAAATGGATGGGAATGAGTTATAATATCGACTTCGCTCACGAGCCGAGCGTCCAACGGCACTACCTCCTCGGGTAGGCTCTTGAATAAGATAAGGTTGCCATTCCTCCACAGACAGATACCAGTGTGAAAGTGTCCACATCACAGCTCAAGTCGTTGTAAGGACTAAGAGCTGACAAAGCCCATGTTAATCACCGTTCATCGGTGTCCGGATACTTTTGATCAGGTGGTGTATATTTCCCTCTAATCGCAATATTTCTCCAACGACAGTACTGTAGCACTGTTTTTAAAGCATTACAGACTTCGGAGCGCTCGAGCTTATACCAATAATTACCATAATTTCGGAGAAGAACTACAGGAAAGAATACTTACATCGTTCATTAACAATCAACACACGTCAGCACCCAGTGGTTTTGTTAAAACTCACGAAGCAAGTTAAGACGTCTCCTATAACAGGCAGTCTGACATTTCATTAAGTATTCTGTTGCTTTTGTAGTACATCGAATAAATGTTTCATATTTATTGCCGTAATACTGAGTGACACACGCATTAGGATTTACTAAATCTGCTGTGTGACTGACAAACATTGCAGCTCTATTCATCAAACGAAGCCCCGCAAACAGTGCGGCTCTTCTCGCATGGACTGGATCCAGTGTAGGCACTGAATCTCAAGGAGCAACTAATCAAAATGTTTAATGTCTATTGATTCAAACTTCTCAGGAAAAGCGAAAAGCTGATTTCTCCTAAACTATTGACTGGAACATAATGTTGTTTGCACAATTAATTCCATGTTGGGATATTGAATTCTATCTCACTTTGCAACAGATCAAAATCTGATTAGGATGGCTATAAGTAGTAGGGCAAACTTTGTTGTGGCCCATTTTGTTAGTGCGGTTTACCTACATCAGGGGCAGGTATGTACTCAGGGGCAAACCTATTGTTCTCTTTTCACTGACAGGTACTTAACTTATTGTTCTCCTTTGATTGACAGGTACTTAACCTTTTGTTCTGTGAAAAGGATCCTTCCTTTTGACTGGGAGAACCTATTGCTCCCACACCCTCTCCCACTCCCCTCCCCTCTCAGGAAACCTTCAACCCACCCCTCACTGCTACAGGTACACTTTCAGGTCTGAGTTATTGCATACCCCTCTCACTCCTTGATTGACTACTTAGTTAACCTCTCCCCCTCTGGCAAATTCCCCCACTCCGCATGCCTCTGCCAGAAAATGGCGAGAAGTTAAAATTCCATCAGGACAATGCATTACCCCATGGCTACCTCCACTAAACTAGGAAAATGGCGGAAAAACGTCACTTTGGCTACCTCCACTAACCTAAGTCATCAGACTCTTCCTAGGAAATGGTGCGAAAAGGACTCAGCCTGGGCTGGACATAAGTCTTCATTTTCAGTCCTTATTTAAATAATTAAAGGCAGTGCCACCATCAAGGGTGTTCAGCCCGAGGTCTGGAGTACAACTGACGTAGTACACAGTACTGCTAGGAGAGGGCGCTGTCATCCTATCCGTGACGTAATCCAAGATGGCGGTCTTGTGGTGGACACGATGGACCTCATAACAGGAAATTCAAGATTATATTGTTTATTTATAAAAAATTCAGTTTGTGGAGGTTGGATTACTCTTGCTCATCATTCTCTGCTGTTTGGAAACATGTAGGTCTTGTAAGAAGTAATTACATGGGGGCAAATATATTGTATAACCTAATGTTCGGCACTGTACTCTGGGTGTCTTAACCTAATGTTTGGCCCTTTGTCAGCACTAAATGTATTGTTCTGTTAAGTGGTTGTCATTGTCACCCTCATTTCCTTACACTATTGTACGGCAGTTGGTACCAAATTAAGTAATTAGTTATGTCCTCCCACCATTATCTGGTACACGTTTCGAATGTCACATGAACACAATTTATGGCGCATCCTTCTTTGTCACCCATCCATTAAACTATTGTGCTACGGTTTACATAAAAATTATGCATGTTAACCTAGTGTTCTGCACTTAACCTGCTGTTTTGCTCCATGTCACCCACAAACGCACACACTCCCCTTAACTATTGTACCACTAAGACCGCCTTGAAATAAAAAAATTTTGCAAATTAATTGAATCGATATTTTTCACGTGTATGGGGTAGTTTTTTTTCCATTCACAGCACCCTATTGGTCGGTGAAATCGATAGAATGTAGTTTAAACAAAAGATCGCTAATAATAAACACATTCTGCCACTCGATGCCCGTGCCAGCCGTGGTGGCCGAGCGCATCTAGGCGCTTCAGTCTGGAACTGCGCGACTGCTACGGTCGCAGGTTCGAATTCTGCCTCGGGCATGGATGTGTGTAATGTCCTTTGGTTAGTTAGGTTTAAGTAGTTCTACGTTCCAGGGGACTGAGGACCTCGGAAGTTAAGTCCCATAGTGCTCAGAGCCATTTGAACCTTTTGAACTCGATGCCCGACGTCGATGCGGCCGACTATGCACGTGTCCCCCAGGAGGTGGCATGCACCAGCAGTTCCTGCGAAGTGACAACATGGTTGTCAGCTGCCAAGCGATGCGTAGGTGCCAGTTCGGATCATGCAAGGATAAGAGAGCGGCATCTCTTTCATACTTGACACCTGAGAAATTCCTGTAGAAATACATGTTCACCTAGGCATCGTTGTTGGCGCAATGACGCATAGTTGCAGTGCGGGTCCAGCGGCAAGAGAGATGTTCCAAGGCTTCCCAGAATAGCACAAGGTGCACAGTTTTTAGTGATCCTAACGGGACAGCCTGTTCGTCACTGAATTTACCCGTCAAATTGCTGCTGCTGGCAGTGTGGCAGCACCGTCTGCCGTTGTTTTGTGCAGACGAGACTTTCAACGGCAAAATTGTTTTGTATAGACCGTTACATTGCTGACAGTTAAACCCCGCAAACGTTGTCTAGAGATCATCAAATAAATACAACACTCACAAGAATATTGGGAGCCAGGAACATATTTACCAGTGTAACTACAATTAAATATTACGATTGTTGCTGGAGTCTGACACCGATCGATGTACAGGTAATGTCTCCTCTTGAAGGCTGTGGTTCTGGAACGAATCTCAGTATCTATAGCGCACATAATATTTCACGTAGAAATGTCTCCCATAGCCTCATGGGTATTGATGTGCTGAATTTATACATCCATCATGATAGGACACAAACTCATCTTCTCTGGTCACGTCTCAACATAAGCCACAGTAACATTACACTGCAATATATACACAGTTTACACAAACAGTGCAGTCATGTTCTATATCTGTATAGCGCCCAAAAAAATTATGGTATGCCTACACTCACGCTGGCTGTATGTCTCGATTCTCCTCAGTCCTAGGAAATTATCTAACAAAGTCCTCAAATCAGCGCTTCTTGAAGGTGCTGCATCTTGCCAGAATTCTCTCAAACAGGTGATATGACGGACAGGCGTCCAGACTATGTGTGATAATAAATGCCTCACCTGTGGACGTAATGCTCGCAAAGGCATGACCGACGTGGGTTGGTGTACTGTAATCAACGTCACTATCAATAGAACAACAAGAAAAATGCGAGTATTTGTTTTCGATATATCAGAGGAGAGAGATGCGGTAAAAATCTTATTGAGTTCTCTATCAGATGATGTTAGTGGAGCTTTTACAGTACATAATTTTCCTCTGGTGGATGGTACAGAATAACTATGATAGAATGTTGGGCTGTAGACGTGAATCGTCCCTGAGGGACATGGATTTGTAATATCGACTTATAGTTTGGAGAAGCACCACAATGCAGTAGCAAAATCCACATCCTTCTCCCAGTTGCCGTATTGGCTGTTATACTACCTCGCGTTGCAGTAGCAGGCTTTGTTTCCATTGAATGGTCAAAACATAGTTCTGTCACAGTAACTCAGCTTCGCCTGTTTCTACACTGGTTGCAGAAGGTGGTAGATATAGCTTTCTCCGACATCTACTCAGTTCCGACTTACACTGGAATGATCACTTGCGCGAAGCTTCAGGGACGGTAACGCCGAGTCTAAGGGGTAGTTTCAAGATGCATTGGGGCTACCTAAAACAAAGTTAGAATTTTAATGTAGCAGATAAGTTAGAGAAAAGCAGCTCGTTTCTAGATACGAGAGTGCCAGATATATGATTCACTAGTGGCTGTGATCTTAAAGAACTACTCCATAGTAATCAATGCAGGTATGAGGTTGAATGGAAGGACTTGATTCCAAATCATAGACCTCATTTCTACCGAAAGCGTAGCACTAGAGATGTAAAAAGCTAGTGTACATTTTTAAAACCTCAAACATAACACCTTCTACTACTGTTTGTGATCCTTCTCAATCAATCATCGCCTGAAACTGAGTGGATATATCACAGAACCTCTGACATGGCATCGAGACAGTATGTTTTACAAATACTGGAGATATATCTAGTGGCGGCGGCAGGAGGGAGCTGAAGATACCGGTTTCCTACCAAGCTTCTTAGCCGAATCACTTTCAAAATTCGGTAACTTTATTACGAGGGTGCACCGTCGGCAACGTGTAACTGCGCTGCTGGTCTGATAATATACACTCCGGCGGTCAACGACTGTATTCGGTGTCACAGTATTTGTCTGGAAAAACCACATGATTCGAAGGTAATGCCATACGTGGATTTATAAAGCCGGTGCAGCTTTTAACACGGATACTTGTGTGCACCTGTAGAACCAAGACCTCTTGTGATGGTAATATGGTTATGTTTTTTTCAACATATAGCGGTTTGTAAGACGATTACGCCTATCTTTCTAAGACAAGGTGCTGGCACCCGCAAGAAAAACTTCTGAGACGTGTCCACTCATTGTTGATTTTCGGTCAGTATTATTTCGTATCGCCAGCAGTTATTGATGAAGTATTACACTTAGTAGTAAGGGGTGCGTGATAGGTTCGCTTTGAGCATCAGGCTTATAAAGTACGTGCTCGTGTTCTGACATGTGCAAAGGAAATGGCTATGTCCAGTCTTAAGGAAGGTCTGGATTTGATGTGGAGTACTGTGATAGCAAAGGGAAGAGTATGTCTCGTCATTAGGATGGTTTGGATATTTCTACGAGGGGCGTTCAGAAAGTAAGCTCCGATCGGTCGCGAAATGGAAACGACTATGAAAATCCGATAAAGCTTTGCAGAGATGTGTTGGGTAGTGTCTCTAGTATAACCCCAGATAGCATCACGTCGCTCTTCTCATTTCTGAGCTCGAAGTGAGTGCATAAAGATGTCTAGAAAATAGTGTCTGCCGCCAAGTACGAGGGCCTGGTGAGAAATTTCGCCTGAAGCTATGCAGCTAACATTACATAACTGTCGTGCTGTTTCTTCTTCAAGACAATTCTCAGCCGCATTCTGCAGGGGCAATGAAGATGCTCCTGCATCGTTTTCAAATGGAAATGTGAGATTACCCACAATACAGTCCGCAATTGTCTCCCCCTGAGTTTCATCTCTGGTCACATGAACCGCTGTCTTTGAAGACAACATTTTGACACAGACAACGAGGTGTAGGCCAGCGTGGAGAATTGGCGGAAAGCACTGGCGGCTGCCTTCTATGATGAGGCTATTGAAAAGTTGGTACAACGCTATGACAAAAGTCTAAGTCAGAACGGCGACTACGTAGAGAAGTTGCTGAAAGGTGTAGCTAATTGTTACAAGTAAAACATTTCTGATGTTCACTGTGGTTTCAATTTGGCAATCAATCGGAGCTTACTTTCTGAACAGGCCTCGTATTTCCAGAGCCACAGCTGTCAGCAGGGTGTATTTCCAATACGTCGCTCATTGTCGAATGTCATTCAACTGAGTCTGCAATCGTATCATTTAGTTGTAAGTACAGGCACAAAATATATATGAGGCCGGATTTTTTCCTAGGACGATTTTGTCTATGCGTGCTTGGCGTGCAGCGCCGGTGACCTGTGACGGGAATGATTCACGTTTCCCATTAATGGTAGAAGCCGTTCAAATGGGGAGGCCTGTTGGAGTGTAGGAGTGTACCTGACTTAACCGAGCTGTCCACTAGACTGCTTAATAGCGAACTAATACTTGTTATGTGTTGGATAGATTTCGTGATCGCATGGAAATTTGAGGAGATTCAGTATGGACGTGTGTTTGCGCTGTACCATTATTCCCTCCCTTATAAATTGTCTGGTTGATTGCTTCTGCACATTTCGCACTTTTATTTAGTTGAGGGAACATCGATTGTGGTGTGTGCGTCTAGCAGGTGGAAGACACGTTTGCCAGTTCTCTAGATATGAGAAAGATCTTACTTGACTTTGTAAATTATAGGCGGTGATTTGGGATCTGTTACATCACCGACATCGGTATTCTTGAGAGAAAATATCAGTTTCCTCTATTTTTTTCGAGTTCTGACATAAAGGTCTTCACAGACGAGATAAATTTCTAGTTACTTAGTGACTTACAGCACGCTCCACCTCGCTCAAGTTTCGGGTTTGTAGAGAAATAATTTCCAGTGTATATCTTTGGAGTTACGTTGCATGACTGATCAGTAGGATACTGCTATGTGATTGATATCGAGATGTATAGCATAAATGGTAAAATATTATGGGAAACCATGCGAAAAAACATGTGTTCTTGTAATCCCAGAGTGTGGAGATGGGTGTAGAAAAGGAAGGAAGCTGGTCCAGACCAGAAACAGTAGACGGATGAGGTGGCCAAGTAGTTCTAGGCACTTCAGTCCAGAAACGCGCAAATGCTATGATAGCAGGTTCGAATTCTGCCTGGTTCTAGGCGCTCAGTCCGGAACCGCAGGACTGCTACAGTCGCAGGCTCGAATCCTGCCTCGGGCATGGATGTGTGTGATGTCCTTAGGTTAGTTAGGTTTAAGTAGTTCTAAGTTGTAGGGGACTGATGACCACAGAAGTTAAGTCTCATAGTGCTCAGAGCCATTTGAACCATTTGAATTCTGCCTCAGGCATGGATCTGTGTGATGTCCTTAGGTTAGTTAGGTTTAAGTAGTTCTAAGTTCTAGGGGACTGATGACCTCAGATGTTAAGTCCCATAGTGCACAGAGACATTAGAACCAGAAACAGTAATGTGTTTGTGGCGGCCCCGAATTTGTGGAACAGTTCTCAGAGTGACTTTGGTCCACTGAGAGGGTTCTGGTTACGCATTGTGAGTGAATGGCCTCACGGGAAATATCTAGTGCAGCAGGGAGTATACCTATGGTGCATGAGCTTATGCTGTCTGCCTTCACAATATTTGTACGAGTGTCTGGCTGTTGATAGCTATATGAATGATGTAAAAGGGGCGATTTTGTATGGTGTAGTATACGAATTATATGTTTACTAAATTGGCATGGCAGGCAGTGCTATTTTTCCGTGTTGGAGATCAGTTTTATGCTCTAATATGCAATCTCCCACCCTCAGTGGCGGAGCGGTGTAATTGAGTGAGAGTCTTTCCGTATTTGACGATCTGTAGGCCACTTTGTAGGATGTCCCCTCATCGGCACACCTCAATGTACCCTCGCATTTTTCTTCTTGTTCTAGTAATGTTGATTACAGTACACCACCCTGCATTGGTGATGTCTTTGCAAGCATTACGTCCGCAGCTGCAGCATTTATTATCACACATAGTGCCAGACGCCAGTCAATCATAACTTTTGTTTGAGAGAATCTTGTCAGGATGCAGCACCTTCCTGAAGCATTGATTCAAAGACTTTGTTAGATAATTTCCTTGGACTGAGGAGAATCGAGACATATAGCCAATGTGAGTGTAGGCATACCACAAATTGTTGGGTGCTATACAGATATAGAACATAACTGCACTGTTTGTGTAACACGTGTATATATTGCACGGGAATGTTACTGTGGCTTATGTTGTGGCATGACCAGGGAAGATGACTGTGTGTCCTATCATGAGGGACGTATAGATTCAGCACATCGATAACCATGAGGGTATGACAGAGATTTGTACATGAAAAATTATGTGCACTATAGATACTGAGATTTGCTCCAGAACCACAATTGTCAAGAGGAGACATTACCTGTAAATTGATCAGTGTCAGACTGCAGCAGCAATCGTAATATTTAATTGTAGTTACACGGGTAAATATGTTTCTGGCTCCCATTATTCTTGTGAGTCTCGTATTTATTTGATGATCTCTAGACAACTTTTGCAGGGTTTAACTGTCAGTGCAATGTAGTGGTCTGTACAAAATAATTTTGCTGCTGAAAGTCTCGTCGTCACAAAACAATGGCGGACAGTGCTCCCACACTGGCAGCAGCAGCAGTTTGACTGGTAAAATCAGCGACGAACAGGCTGTCCCGTTAGGATGCTAGGAACAATGCATGATGTGCTATTCTGGGAAGTATTGGAACAACTCTCTTGCCACTGGACCCGCACCACAGCTGTGCATCATCGCGCCAGCAATGGTGCTTAGGTGAACATGTATTTCGACAGAATTTCTCAGGTCTCAAGTATGAAAGAGATGCCGCCGCTTCATCCTTGCATGACCCAAACTGACACCTACGCTTCGCTTGGCAGCTGACGCCACATCGTCAATTTGGAGAGACTGCTGGTGCATCCCAACTCCTGGGGGACATGTGCAGATTCGGTGGCATGGCGTTGAGTGTCGAGTGGCAGGACGAGATTTCTATTGGCGATCCTTTTTTAAACTATATTCCATCAATTTCACTGACAAGTAGGATGCAGCAAATTAAAAATAACTACACCATACATGTGAAGAATATCGATTCAAGTAATTTGCATACTTTTTTTTATAACAAGGCGGTCTCAGTGGTACAACAGTTGGGCGAAGGTGTGCATGAGTGGATGACATGGAACAGAACAGCAGGTTAAGTGCAGAACATTAGGATAATATGCATAATTTTTATGTATTGCGCAGCACAGTAGTTTAAGGGGGTGGGTGACAAAGAAGAATGCTCCAGAAATGGCATTCAAATTATGTGACATTCGAAAAGTGTACCAGCTAATGGTGGGAGGACATAACTAATTACTTAATTTGGTATCAAGTGCGGCACAATAGTTTAAGGAAATGAGGGTGACATGGAGAACCACTTATCAGAACAATACGTTAAGTACCAACAAAGGGCCAAACATTAGGTTAAGACACCCAGAGTACAGTGCCAAACATAGGTTACGCAACATGTTTGCCTCCATGTAATTACTTCTTGCAAGACCTACATGTTTCCAAAGAGCGAAGAATGATGAGCAAGAGAAATCCAACCTCCACAAACTGAATTTTTTATAAATAAACCATATACCCTTGTATTTCCTATTATGAGATCCTTCCTCTCCACCACCAGACAGCGATCTTGGAATACATCACAGAAGGGACTACAGGGGTCTCTGGTGGCATTACTGTGTTCTAGGTCAGTTGGACCCCGGACCTTGGGGTGAACACCCTTGATGGTGGTACTGCTCCTAATTGTTTAAATAAAGACTGAAAATAAAGACTTATGTCCAGCGCAGGCTGAGTCCTTTTCCCACCAATTCCTAGAAGTGGTGGGGGTCAGATGACTTATGTTAGTGGAGGTAGCCCAAGTGCCCTTTTTTCCCGCCATTTTCCTAGGTTAGTGGAGGTAGCCATGGTATGTTGCATTGTCCTGATGGAATTTGAGCTTCCCGCCCTTGTCTGGGAGAGGGGGGAGGTGGGATTTACCAGAGGGGGAGAGGTTAATTACATAATCAATCAAATTGGTAAGAGTGAGAGAAGGTATCCAATAACTCAGACCTGAAAGTGTATCATTTGCTGCAAGGGGAGGGAGTGGGGGAATAATAGGTTAAGTGCCTGTCAATCAAAAGAAAGGACCCTTTTCTCAGAACAATAGGTTAAGTGCCTGTCAATCAAAGGAGAACTGTTGTGGATTGGCAGGAGCCAACCCATGGAGTTTGGAGGAAGCCGAAAGGCACGCGTTTAAGCTCACGCAGGCTGGCGTGAGGTCTGGAACAGGACAAGCACTCCCATCCTCGTCGCCAAAATTGTTGTGGATTGGCAGGAGCCAACCCACGGACTTTGGAGGAAGCCGAAAGGCACGCGTTTAAGCTCACGCAGGCTGGCGTGAGGTCTGGAACAGGACAAGGAATTTAGACTTCAGAAAAAAGGTGGTACTTGGTGGAATACTTAACTTTAATCCATTAATGTTGAACGTAGCTCTTGTCTGTACAATATTTACAATATCAATAGTAACTGAATAATGGCGCCTTGGTAGGTCATAGCAAATGACGTAGCTGAAGGCTGTGCGAACTATCGTCTCGGCAAATGAGAGCGTATTTTGTCAGTGAACCATCGCTAGCAAAGTCGGTTGTACAACTGGGGCGAGTGCTAGGAAATCTCTCTAGACCTGCCGTGTGGCGGCGCTCGGTCTGCAATCACTGATAGTGGCGACACGCGGGTCCGACGTATACTAACGGACCGCGGCAGATTTAAAGGCTACCACCTAGCAAGTATGGAGTCTGGTGGTGACACCACAAGAATAATATGTTAAGTACCTGTTAATCAATGGAGAACAATTGGTTAGCCCCTGAGTCCATACCTGCCCCTGATGTAGGCAACCTGCACTAAGAAAATGGGTCACAACGAAATATGCTTTACTACTGCTATGAAAGCAGTTTATGTTTTGGACAATATAGTTGTGATTGGTTACCTTGGACATTACATGTGTTAATGGGTTTTCAGTATTAAATCTTTATTAATTCACACAAACTTTAATACCTGAAAATAATTATTAACTTGCAGTAATTTTGATAGTTTTATTTTAGTTATAAAACTTAGATCAATGTAATATTAAAATATACTTGAAGGAATGCTACATTGCCTTAAATTACACAAAAAACTGTTCAACACAAAAATTTCTTACATGTAGATTTTGTCCATTCCTAGTTCTTCTTGTAAACAATCACATTCGATATCTTCTGGAGTGAAGCTGCTGCATGGAACCTCTAAAGGCTGTGAAAAAAATTAAGTTATTCTTTTTCTTTCCATTGTGTGCCGAATCTTAAGGTGAACAGTTTCTTCACATCTTCCCTCTTCTCTCCCTATATAATGTTTGTCAATGCTAGTACATGTCTTTGAGTAGCAGAGATCATCTTATGTCCACGTTTTGCCAATGTTGTGAAAGATTTAGAAGGGTCATGGAAGTTATAACGAATTTCTGTTTTAAATTTGATATCCTGATCGCTGTCACTCTTCAGTTTTGACTTTTTCAAAATTATTCTTTTTACTTCACTGATACCATCTATCTTTTTCCATTCCTTTGAGAATTCTTTACAGTTCTTAAGATCCCAGTCTTTTCCAGTTACCTGCATTTCCTCAACTTCATTATAGATCTATACTTACTTCGGATTCAAAATTTCTGTAATTTGGCGCAGTATTCTCTCAACTCGACTGCATGAAAAAAGGAATGTCCTCGAACTGGAAAATACAGATACACATACCTTATGTGTAATGCAAAACTTTTCTGTAGCCAGAATGCAATAGCATCAATCAGATGTTTTGGTTTTTATTCTGGCCACCACACCCACTCAGCAAAGAGTGTGAGAGGTGTCGCAGTCCAGTCAAAGGATGTTTTAGAAAGAAAATCTGTGATGACCGATTTCTTTGGGCCATCTTCCAGCTTGAGCTTCATTCCATACATAGAAAACAGGGTGTGTGGTTTCTATGTGTGTTACACAAAAGCTATGACATGCAATTTGTCTGCTGTTATATGCCTCTCCAATATTTAGTTTTGACAGAGGCAGGCCTTGCTGCAAGTCAAATGGAAATATTTTACTTCCATAAGCGACTGCTTCATTAATTTTTGAAATGCTCGAGGTTTCAGCCTACGAGCACGAAGTTCAGTCATTAACTTCTCCTTTTGACTTGTATCCACAGCACTTTGAATTGCATGCCGCGTTCTAAGGTAATAACTGCGTCTATCACTGACAGGAGAACCAAAACCCAAATTGAATTTGGACTTGAAAATTCTTGTGAAGAATGTTCTTTAACTTTGAGAACAGTTGTTGCTGAGTTGTTGTATAATTTAATTCACACGAGTCTTTGGCTTTTCTTCTTTTGTAATGACTTCCGGTGGCTGTCAATGTTGATAAGAATTCTACCACATGCTGTCTTTTAGTTTCATACATTTCAATCTTATTATCACCCCCTCTCTTAACTGTCAGTCCTCTCCCAGACGCAGTTCCTTTCGCAATGTCATTTAACCTTGTTTGTCCAATGCCAAAGGGTTGAAAAAATGCAGCACATACAGGAATTTTTGCACCCCCTGGTTTCTCCTACAATTTACAAAACCCATGTTAGCATGCGATAGTTGTTTGCTTAACTTTGTGAAATAATAATTTTCGTTGTTTAGATTAGCACGTCTGAACATTAACTGCAAGTGTTCTAGAGTCTGTTGGGTCATTTCCTGTTTAGTATCGGTACAAAAATACATTTCATTAAGAAGAAAAATGAAAATGAAAAATAGTGCGAATCTTTATTAAATCCCCAACTTACATGATGTTTCAGTGTTACAGGTGTTGGTTTTACTTTGGCACTTTCTCCACGAATGCGCCGACGCTTTGGACTGCTTATATCCAGAAAATACGATATTTTTGATCACATTTCTTTTGGTTAAACATAGAATATTTGCTGGAGTAAAGCAGCAATTAACACGACCCTCTCTACGTTGGCAGGGAGGATCAAAATTCATTAAATTAGGATCTCTGTCACGATATCTACTACAAAAAGAATAAGAAAGTTATGTCTATTGTGACATTATTTACTGATGAATGCTACGGAAAGAAATTCTGTTTTTCTAATAAGAAGGTATAAACAGGAAATTTACTTGATTTCGGTTTGCACTTCGCTTTTTGATTTCTTTTTCATTCATTTTCTTGTTCCACGATCTTTACGCGCCTCCCCTACAGTCTTCTAAATCCAATGCACGCAGTACACACAAAACACAGCAGAATACTGCTGCTATGCAGTACTAACAATAACGATTTTGCTAAAACGATGTAAAACCATACCAGAAGGCAACAATGCCGTCTAAAGCTTTGAAGAGCCGCACAGTACTGCTAAAGTACCTGTAGGTCTTAAGGGGCTCCGGAACGCCCTATACTTGCAATGTTAAAATAACGCTTATAAATTACATCTTTCCTCACAAAGTATTTGAGGTAAGAAGTTGAACTTTTTACAGATTATTTATTGGAATATGGGCTAAACTTAACACAGGGATTTTACAAAATTTTAGTTCAGTTATTAAAGATGATTTTTTTTTCAATTGTAATGAAAATTCACAACATTTTTTTGCAATTTTTTATTTATATACTCAAAAATATACAGTTTTTTGGGAAAAGGCTGTGTTAAATTACGCAGAAGGTACTGTGTAACATTTACTGAAAGTTTGAAACAACTATGTTTGGAAGAGCCTTAGAAAACATGTAATTAGTATGAGAAAATAAAAGTTTTGGGAATCGAGCGACAAAGATTGGATTAACTTTTTAGTGCATTCCAGGTCCATAGGATGGATTATCTTCATCCTCTGCAAACTCCTCCTCCAACTTCCTCTTGTTCCTCCTCCTGTTTACTCTTGATTGTATTCCTAGACTCTTTACACCCCTGTCTGCAGCCCGAAGGCGTTCCTTGTCTAAAGCAAGCATCGCTCGTTGTTGTGTTCGTAGATTTTGCTATCATTTTCTTCAGTTGCAGTTACTGCAACACTGTTCCAAAAGGTGGTCATGTATGAACACTTATCACATTTCAGTTGTATTTCACTAGCAAGTCCTACGTGCTTTATTATGGAGAGTTCCAGACCAACTTCACTACAATGAATGCATCTTACACAGTTTGAAAAAATTCCTTTGAGAACCGACATATCAAATATTTCATTCACATACGATTCGCCCATAAAACATTCATAGTTTTCACTCATTGAACCAAGCTTCTTCTGTGAAGTATTTTCTTTCCCACTTTGACTGCTATGGGCAGGTGTACTTGAGAGGTTAGGTTCACTCACTTGGTTATCGTCTTTATTGTTTACAGTAATAACACATACCTTTGGCTTTCCAACATTTCTCCTTTTCTTAAAAGCCTTCAGAGGATTTCTAATAACTTTACTTTTACTCATTATTATACTTCAACAAAACAGAGACTCAAGAACCAGAATTAATTACGAATATTTTCGAGATAACGACAGAGTAAATAAACATGAAACAATCGACAATCACACCAGCGATATATATTGAACCATCACAGGTTAGCCACAACTCATACATTATCTCACATCACTAAAATGTACCTGATGAACACGGACGTTAATAATAACACCATTTGACAGCAGTTTAATAGCGCCACAGTGGGTCACGCCCATGTAGAACACATTTCATAAAAATTTAAAAATAGTTGTAGTCTTCGGAATTGAATAAATTATATATCTATCAAAAGGTAATAGTCTGCAGATTCAGAAAACGCAAAAAAGGAAAAATTGAACTTTTCATGATTTTGAGCCTTTCCGGAGCCCCTTAAGGTATGCATTTCGGAGCTCATGTTTATTGTAGCTTTTCTCTCTTTTTGGTGTAAGGAACAACCCCCAAAGTTTGTAAAATTATTTCTGAAACACCCTGCATTTGTTGCTCCTCAGTCTTGGTGTTTGCTCCCACATCCATTTCCAGTTTTCTGTTATGCCTCTATATAAAATCTACACTCCTGGAAATGGAAAAAAGAACACATTGACACTGGTGTGTCAGACCCACCATACTTGCTCCGGACACTGCGAGAGGGCTGTACAAGCAATGATCACACGCACGGCACAGCGGACACACCAGGAACCGCGGTGTTGGCCGTCGAATGGCGCTAGCTGCGCAGCATTTGTGCACCGCCGCCGTCAGTGTCAGCCAGTTTGCCGTGGCATACGGAGCTCCATCGCAGTCTTTAACACTGGTAGCATGCCGCGACAGCGTGGACGTGAACCGTATGTGCAGTTGACGGACTTTGAGCGAGGGCGTATAGTGGGCATGCGGGAGGCCGGGTGGACGTACCGCCGAATTGCTCAACACGTGGGGCGTGAGGTCTCCACAGTACATCGATGTTGTCACCAGTGGTCGGCGGAAGGTGCACGTGCCCGTCGACCTGGGACCGGACCGCAGCGACGCACGGATGCACGCCAAGACCGTAGGATCCTACGCAGTGCCGTAGGGGACCGCACCGCCACTTCCCAGCAAATTAGGGACACTGTTGCTCCTAGGGTATCGGCGAGGACCTTTCGCAACCGTCTCCATGAAGCTGGGCTACGGTCCAGCACACCGTTAGGCCGTCTTCCGCTCACGCCCCAACATCGTGCAGCCCGCCTCCAGTGGTGTCGCGACAGGCGTGAATGGAGGGACGAATGGAGACGTGTCGTCTTCAGCGATGAGAGTCGCTTCTGCCTTGGTGCCAATGATGGTCGTATGCGTGTTTGGCACCGTGCAGGTGAGCGCCACAATCAGGACTGCATACGACCGAGGCACACAGGGCCAACACCCGGCATCATGGTGTGGGGAGCGATCTCCTACACTGGCCGTCCACCACTGGTGATCGTCGAGGGGACACTGAATAGTGCACGGTACATCCAAACCGTCATAGAACCCATCGTTCTACCATTCCTAGACCGGCAAGGGAACTTGCTGTTCCAACAGGACAATGCACGCCTCAGTTGGACCAGCGTTCGTGCTGGACGTGCAGACCGCGTGAGACGACGCTTCATCCAGTCCCAAACATGCTCAATCCGGAGATCTTGCTGGCCAGGGTAGTTGACTTACACCTTCTAGAGCACGTTGGGTGGCACGGGATACATGCGGACGTGCATTGTCCTGTTGGAACAGCAAGTTCCCTTGCCGGTCTAGGAATGGTAGAACGATGGGTTCTATGACGGTTTGGATGTACCGTGCACTATTCAGTGTCCCCTCGACGATCACCAGTGGTGGACGGCCAGTGTAGGAGATCGCTCCCCACACCATGATGCCGGGTGTTGGCCCTGTGTGCCTCGGTGGTATGCAGTCCTGATTGTGGCGCTCACCTGCACGGCGCCAAACACGCATACGACCATCATTGGCACCAAGGCAGAAGCGACTCTCATCGCTGAAGACGACACGTCTCCATTCGTCCCTCCATTCACGCCTGTCGCGACACCACTGGAGGCGGGCTGCACGATGTTGGGGCGTGAGCGGAAGACGGCCTAACGGTGTGCTGGACCGTAGCCCAGCTTCATGGAGACGGTTGCGAATGGTCCTCGCCGATACCCCAGGAGCAACAGTGTCCCTAATTTGCTGGGAAGTGGCGGTGCGGTCCCCTACGGCACTGCGTAGGATCCTACGGTCTTGGCGTGCATCCGTGCGTCGCTGCGGTCCGGTCCCAGGTCGACGGGCACGTGCACCTTCCGCCGACCACTGGCGACAACATCGATGTACTGTGGAGACCTCACGCCCCACGTGTTGAGCAATTCGGCGGTACGTCCACCCGGCCTCCCGCATGCCCACTATACGCCCTCGCTCAAAGTCCGTCAACTGCACATACGGTTCACGTCCACGCTGTCGCGGCATGCTACCAGTGTTAAAGACTGCGATGGAGCTCCGTATGCCACGGCAAACTGGCTGACACTGACGGCGGCGGTGCACAAATGCTGCGCAGCTAGCGCCATTCGACGGCCAACACCGCGGTTCCTGGTGTGTCCGCTGTGCCGTGCGTGTGATCATTGCTTGTACAGCCCTCTCGCAGTGTCCGGAGCAAGTATGGTGGGTCTGACACACCGGTGTCAATGTGTTCTTTTTTCCATTTCCAGGAGTGTAATTGAATGAGAGCAACCACCATCAACTTCACAAAAGGTTACACATTCGTGTATGTTTTTAGTAATTTAAGCCGAGTAGCGATGGATAACTGAGAGTGAATGGACCTTAAGTTATAATTGCGGGTCTTGCCATTCAAATGACAAGCACAAAGGTGCTTAAACAGGTGTATTTGCTCTTTGTGACCGGTGTCCTTGTAATATAATTGTAGTTTTCTTTTGAGTACTCTGACCAATAATTGTCTCAGGAATCGGCAGAGATTAAAGTAAAATTAAGACTAAATAATGACCATGTCTTTAACAGTAAATCCAGTCATTGAAGGTTTTGTGGCGGCGTTTGTAAGGACAAACAATTCGCTGTAGAAACGTCTTACGAAGTCACCGCCACACTTTTAATAGCGGGCCGACCGGTCCGCTGGAACAGTGAACAGAAAGAGGAAAACCCAGACACTCTGATTAAATAAAAGTCGGTACTTATCTTTATTAACGAAGATACAGCAACACAGTAGTGAACTCCGCGGCTGACGACAAACAACAACTCTGCTGCGATGAACACACGACTGACTAGCAAGTACACAATTCGGTGGCGAGTATACAACTGAGCGGCGAATACAGAACTGTCCTAGCGCTCGCGACTCCAGCCCTTAAGAACCCAGAAGCCAGCGGTGGCGCGCGCAGACTTGCGGCGATTTCCTGTCTCGCTGGCGCTGCTTATGCGGACGGCGTCCGGACTTTGATGCTGGCAACCTTTTGGCAGCGGGCTCGGGTGGCATTACTGGCTAGGATATAACAGAAGGCAGGTACCCTAGGAATAAGTGGGAGTTTGCATCAGAGAGGATGCAGTGGTAATCATCGCCCGTAACTAATCACGCGAATGGATTAAAATACTAGTTATCGAGATATTAATTTTGTACCACAGGTGGTAACACCATAGGAGTCACCACCTGTACTACAAAGTTGATTTGAAGAAAGGGGCTATGTAAGATGGCAAGAACTATGCTCCTTACAAGAAGTCACTAAAATTCGCCTAACTCATGTTGTGCGAACAGTAGGGCTGAACAAAAATGACTGACAAGGCACAATGCATCTTGTAGAGGGTATAGTATGGACGTATTGGAATAATTAATGTCGGGTGATGGTTTTAAAGTAATTCACATGACATTAAAACTTTGTGGAAACACGTCGATTTACTGGAGGCTAGTTTATCCCAGGGAAGTATTCAGAGTTGACTGTGGCCGGCTAGGGAGCAGTGAAGGGAAGCGACAATAGGCAGCTTAGGGTGGCTCAAGCTCTGAGAAAGTGGTAATGGGGTGCAGCCTCCATCTGCCTTAAGATGAGTGACAGTGAGTGGGTGGTTGACCCCATGCTGGTGCACCAGGCAGCAGATGGAGAACTTGTATGCCTGTTGATAAATGTCCGTCATCCCTTTTTCAGTGAAACATGTGAGAAAGCCGCGCAAATCTACGGTGGAGTGGTCAACAGAGGCCAAAATATGCGTTTTCGTTACTATAGCAACTTCACGCTGAATTCACGGTCTACAGAGTCTGAAGTAAATCAGGTCTAGAGCGACAGAATGAAATATGCCGGCCTCCGATGGGAACATAGGACCAAGGTATTTGAAGTACTCTCCTGGGAGTCAGAATTCCGGAAAAATTGGCATTTTGTGCAGACGCTAAACTTGATGGGTGGCCTGGGAGGAGCTAAATAGCAGAAGTTGAGCGGAAGGTAAATTTTGTGGGAATTTGTTCACTTTCCAGAGCAGGCATTGGTTGGCACTGGGAAGCGACACATAATTAACGCGACTTGCGCTGCAATTGGCGTAAGTGATTTTGCTGGAGGGGAAAGCGAGGTGAAGAGCAGACTGGGAGAAGTCTCCGTAGTGGTTTTCTGTTCCCAGCTTGCCTAGAGTGCGGACGTGGCGTTCGTTACTCAGCTTGCCTGAGAGAGAGTGAGCATCTCTGCAGTTTAGGACTTAGCAAACGGAACGATTGAGCTTGAAGATATAAAGTTTTGGTTCAGCTATGTACTAAGCAAGATAGTTAGGAGTGAATAGACGAGCACAGCCTTGCAGCACCACAAGGCCAGCCAACATCCACACAACGACGACGCCCTGCCACGCTGAATTCGGTGATATTGCACCCGCTCCGGCTTGAGTTAGGCACTGATTAATTCGTTGGATCATGTCGGCAAAGTTTCCACTAGGGTTTCATGGGCTGTGTATTGTGGAATTCTTCTCCCATTTTGCATTACGCCTGGCTCAGTCGATAGGAATTAATTTTGATTTCTCTCGCTTTACCCCACGTAAACGCAATTTATTACCACTGTCTGTTAGGAGAGTCATGTAATGTGATGATTGAAGGTCGGGAATTAAAATAAATTTGTGCTAATCGACTGCATCTGTTTTCAATCAAGTAGTTGAAATCCCAAGTCACTTTCTTAATTAATTTTATGTTCAGCATTTGCATCTGGTGTTCAATAGCTGAATATAACATCTATGTGTACCCCTTTTTAATTAAAAGTGATCAATTCTGAATTAATTAATGTCAACACTGCCACCACAGATCAATCAGTAGTCACAGGGCCTTATTACTTTCTTTGCATTACCCGATATTGTGGCACTTTTGCACTCTCTGTTGATCTGTTAGACAATTAGCTGGGGTGAACACACGCCAAAACCAGGTAAGTGACGGGTGTGGTGTTAGATACTGCCTTGTTTGAAAATGGTTCAAATGGCTCTCAGCACTATGGGACTTAACTTCTGTGGTTATCAGTCCCCTAGAACCTAGAACTACTGAAACTTGACTGACTCATGGACATCTTAGACATCCATGCCGGAGACAGGATTCGAACCTGCGACCGTAGCGGTCGCGCGGTTCCATACTGTAGCACCTAGAACCGCTCGGCCACCCAGCCCGGCGCCTTGTTTGACAAAGTAATACTGTATTCCCAGTAGATGCTCGAGAAGTAGGAGAAGAAGAATGTTGAATAACTGTGAAAGCCACTAAAAACAAGTAGATTACATTTTTCCGCCGCGTCAAAGCGAGAAACAGCAAGCAATTACATTCATGTACTAACTATAAATGAAATTAATGTGCGCATCTACGCTTGTTTGTAGTCACATATGCACTGTATTTATTATGAATATTAATAAAAATTAACGTTTCTTCTGCATGGATATGTACAGTGTTTTGTTATTAACATTGTTTAACATTAACATTAATTTAAATGGTGGTTGAACTAAACGGCTATGGACTGAATAAAGCATACAGCAATCATTCACACTTTTATAACCTTATTTAAGCCAAAGCGCCTTTCCGGTTTTCTCGCAACTACAGCTGACTTCATACAATCGTATTCTCATCATTATTATGCTTATGTTGACCTTATTTTTAAAGCTGCAGATGCATTTTATTCCATACCCTGTAGTCCTTTTGTTCGGTATTATGTACCGCACATCATGCACACACTGGTATACAGTTGTAGCGCAATTAAAACTGTGACTGGTTTCTGCATTTTTTTGTATCGGTATCTTCTCCACATTATTTTAGAGGTGTATTATTAGCTGTAATTCAGAGTATCTGACGTGTGTTTCCAAAATAGTAGCCTACTTCATTTCTCTGTTGCGCCGGATAGGAACGACATCTGCGTAAGCCAGGACTGCGGCAGTCGGTATATGGATTGCGACAGAGACAAACAGCCGACAGACAATAGGACACAATGAGAAGTGTATATATAGCGGCCAGCGCTGCCTCTCAATATGATGCACAACGCCGCTAAAAATACCGCAGTTCGATATTGGAATGGTCGCTGCCAAGTCTCGCGTAGGAGGGGAACTTTATGAGACAGTCCCGGCTGAAGCAAGGATGCGCGCGTGTGGCTCGCTTTTCTGCTGTTGTAGATGCGGGTGATGAGCGCTTTCCTGTTTGTCACCTCAACTCAGCCGTCACCCGATAGCAGGCATTCCTGCAAGAACAAAACTATGTAGGCTAGCTATGCTCTGGCAGATTGCTGTCTGACTGTCTGCTATTGTACCAAACACACTCAGTGTTCAGTATGCACTGTTTCCTACGCTAAAATTAGTGATCGCTGGTATCGTTGCTTGTTTTCTCTTTAAATGTTCCCGTCTGTGCACCGTCGATCAATTTTTAAGGTGTGGCTTAGATATGAGTGCAATTTGCTAATTAAGTGTCGCCTAAATATGACTTTTCGCCTGCTGTATAAACGCCTTCAGCTTGTTGGGAGATAGATGAGAGTCATACCCGTGTACGAAATCTAGAATATGTGGAAGCAGATCACAAATTTGTTTCCCGCTGCTTGCATTCTTTCCTTGTTCATCATCGCTGTTCACAGTTTACGAGCATGCGCTACGCTGCTGAAGGACTGTCCTGCGTCGATTTAAAACTGAGTGTGCTTATTTAAGGAAAACAATTATGACATAAAATTTGTATGGCCTTAAATGGGTCTAGCTGAATGGTCATAGTCTTGACAGCCTATAGAGAAGTCTGCAGATACTTAATACCTTCGTGCGCCTGGAAGGTGGCGCCCATTTCATGTGGTTTACAGAAAATGAATCTGAAAAGAAAATTAAATGTGAAAGCGAATCGTGATTTTTTTAAGCGAAGAAATTTTTCAATAAATGAATTGCAGTAGCAAAACTACCATCCAAAGGTATCCCCGTTTCATTAATTATATTGTTGGTGAATTTGTAACCAGACAATAGCATGAAATTTAAATGTGCATCAGACTAACAACCTTGACACGACATATCACTGTGAAAAACAAGAAGAAAGATGCAGATTGTTTTTATTATATACTACAGAAAATGTACGACTGTGGGAATAAGTGTATGATGGTCCGGATGACCTAATCTGATGAACTGATAAACTGCTAATTCCAAGCTGTATTGGCAATCATGCTGAGAATATAATGAATTGAACTCCACCGATGCTTAAATTTATTATCATTCAAGTATTTGCTAAATTATAAGCAAAGCTTTCTGAACAAGGATGTAAATAAATAAGTTTTGATCAATATATTCGAGCACAAATTAGCTGCTAAAAAATTTTTTTAACCACTTTACATACATTCGTGTTTAACACGGAAGTGTAAACAGACCAAAAAATTACCACTTGGAAAGAATAATGGGAGCCCTCTCTCTGAGGTAAAATGCAACGTAAATGAACAAAATAAAGATAAAGATAGTTAAAATACGTTTATTAAATGCAGAAAATGTTATAAAACTATAGCAGCAGTTGCCATCAAAAAAATTTGTAGTTGTCCTCATGAGACTGAATGCAGCCCATTCCATTCCTCCCGCCGAAGAAAAATTCTCCTTAGTATCGGAGACGGAGCCATGTACGTAGATGTGCCAGTTAAACCCACCGCTTGGTCACGAAGGCAGGATAACGCGTCTGAGTGGGGTTCACCAGCGAAATTCATAGCTCTTACATAAAAAACTGGTCTGTTGAAGTGAAGCGGTGGAATGATATAAACAAAACAGAGACGAAGCGCTGATCAGGAAACCACAGGGGTCAGCTATCGCAGTGACGTGAATAACATTGAAAAAGAAATGAGCGTACGGCATTGTCGGCCGGGAGTCCCCAATTCGGGGAAGTTCGGCCGCCGAAGGCAAGTACTTACTGCATTCGACGCCACATGGGGCGACTTGAGCGTCGGAAATGATGAGGACAACACAACACCCAGTCCCTGAGCGGAGAAAATCTCCTGCCCCAGCCGGGAATCGAAACCGGGCCCCTTCCACATCTACATCTACACTCCGCAATCCACAATACGGTGCGTGGCGGAGGGTACCTCTACCACAGCTAGCATCTTCTCTCCCTGTTCCACTCCCAAACAGAATGAGGGAAAAATGACTGCCTACATGCCTCTGTACGAGCCCTAATCTTATCTTTGTGGTCTTTCCGCGAAATATAAGTTGGCGGCAGTAAAATTGTACTGCAGTCAGCCTCAAATGCTGGTTCTCTAAACTTCTCCAATATCGATTCACGAAAAGAACGCCTCCTTTCCTCCAGAGACTCCCACCCGAGTTCCTGAAGCATTTACGTAACACTCGCGTGATGATCAAACCTACCAGTAACAAATCTAGCAGCCCACCTCTGAATTGCTTCTATGTCCTCCCTCAATCCGACCTGATAGGGATCCCAAACGCTCGAGCAGTACTCAAGAATAGGTCGTATTAGTGTTTTATAAGCGGTCTCCTTTACAGATGAACCACATCTTCCCAGAATTCTACTAAGGAACCGAAGACGACTATGCGCCTTCCCCACAACTGCCATTACATGCTTGCCCCACTTCATATCGCTCTGCAATATTACGCCCAAATATTTAATCGACGTGACTGTGTGAAGCGCTACACTACTAATGGAGTATTGAAACATTACGGGTTTCTTTTTCCTATTCATGTGCATTAATTTACATTTATCTATATTTAGAGTTAGCTGCCATTCTTTACACCAATCACAAATCCTGTCCAAGTCATCTTGTATCCTCCTACAGTCACTCAACGACGACACCTTCTCGTACACCACAGCCGCACATTGCTATCCACCCTATCCAAAAGATCATTTATGTTGATAGAAAACAACAGGGGACCTACCACACTTTCCTGGGGCACTCCAGATGATACCCTCACCTCCGATGAACACTCACCACCGAGGACAACGTACTGGGTTCTATTACTAAAGAAGTCTTCGAGCCACTCACATATTTGGGAAGCAATCCCATATGCTCGTACCTTAGTTAGGAGTCTGCAGTGGGGCACCGAGTCAAACCCTTTCCGGAAGTCAAGGAATATGGCATCCGTCTGATACCCTTCAGCCATGGTTCGCAAGATATCATGTGAAAAAAGGGCGAGTTGCGTTTCGCAGGAGCGACGCTTTCTATAGTCGTGCTGATGCATGGACAGCAACTTGTCTCTCCCAAGGAATTCATTATATTCGAACTGAGAATATGTTCGAGAATCCTGAAACAAACCTATGTTAAGGATAATGATCTGTAATTTTGAGGATCCGTCCTTCTACCCTTCTTATATACAGGCGTCACCTGCGCTTTTTTCCTGTCGCTCGGGACTTTACGTTGGGCAAGAGATTCGCTATAAATGCAAGCTAAGTAAAGAGCCAATGCAGTAGAGTACTCTCTGTAAAACCGAATTGGAATCCCATCAGGACCTGGCGATTTATTTATTTTCAACCCATTCAGCTGCTTCACAACCCCAGGGATGCCTATCAATACGTCCTCCACACGGGAATCTGTACGAGACTCAAACGGCGGTATGTTTGTACGATCCTCCTGCGTGAAAGATTTCTCAAATGCTAAATTTAAAATTTCAGCTATCGTTTTGTTGTCTTCCGTTGCCAGGCCAGACTGATCAGTGAGTGACTGGATGGAAGCCTTCGACCCGCTTACTGATTTTACGTAAGACCAGAATTTCCTTGGGATTTCAGCAAGATCTTTTGCTAAGGCATGATACTGCCTACAGGAAAATTAAAGAGACCTTTGGAGAGAAGAGAACCACTTGTATGAATATCAAGAGCTCAGATGGCAACCCAGTTCAAAGCAAAGAAGGGAAGGCAGAAAGTTGGAAGGAGTATATAGAGGGTTTATACAAGGGCGATGTACTTGAGGACAATATTATGGAAATGGAAGAGGATGTAGATGAAGACGAAATGGGAGATAAGATACTGCGTGAAGAGTTTGACAGAGCACTGAAAGACCTGAGTCGAAACAAGGCCCCGGGAGTAGACAACATTCCATTAGAACTACCGATGGCCTTGGGAGAGCCAGTCATGACAAAACTCTACCATCTGGTGAGCAAGATGTATGAGACAGGCGAAATACCCTCAGACTTCAAGAAGAATATAATAATTCCAATCCCAAAGAAAGCAGGTGTTGACAGATGTGAAAATTACCGAACTATCAGTTTAATAAGTCACAGCTGCAAAATACTAACGCGAATTCTTTACAGACGAATGGAAAAACTGGTAGAAGCGGACCTCGGGGAAGATCAGTTTGGATTCCGTAGAAATGTTGGAACACGTGAGGCAATACTAACCTTAAGACTTACCTCAGAAGAAAGATTAAGAAAAGGCAAACCTACGTTTCTAGCATTTGTAGATTTAGAGAAAGCTTTTGACAATGTTAACTGGAATACTCTCTTTCAAATTCTGAAGGTGGCAGGTATAAAATACAGGGAGCGAAAGGCTATTTACAATTTGTACAGAAATCAGATGGCAGTTATAAGAGTCGAGGGGCATGAAAGGGAAGCAGTGGTTGGGAAGGGAGTGAGACAGGGTTGTAGCCTCTCCCCGATGTTATTCAATCTGTATATTGAGCAAGCAGTAAAGGAAACAAAAGAAAAATTCGGAGTAGCTATTAAAAATCACGGAGAAGAAGTAAAAACTTTGAGGTTCGCCGATGACATTGTAATTCTGTCAGAGACAGCAAAGGACTTGGAAGAGCAGTTGAACGGAATGGACAGTGTCTTGAAAGGAGGATATAAGATGAACATCAACAAAAGCAAAACGAGGATAATGGAATGTAGTCAAATCAAATCGGGTGATGCTGAGGGAATTAGATTAGGAAATGAGACAGTTAAAGTAGTAAAGGAGTTTTGCTATTTAGGAAGTAAAATAACTCATGATGGTCGAAGTAGAGAGGATATAAAATGTAGACTGGCAATGGCAAGAAAATCGTTTCTGAAGAAGAGAAATTTGTTAACATCGAGTATAGATTTAAGTGTCAGGAAGTCTTTTCTGAAAGTATTTGTATGGAGTGTAGCCATGTATGGAAGTGAAACATGGACGATAACTAGTTTGGACAAGAAGAGAATAGAAGCTTTTGAAATGTGGTGCTACAGAAGAATGCTGAAGATAAGGTGGGTAGATCACGTAACTAATGAGGAGGTATTGAATAGGATTGGGGTGAAGAGAAGTTTGTGGCACAACTTGACTAGAAGAAGGGATCGGTTGGTAGGACATGTTTTGAGGCATCAAGGGATCACAAATTTAGCATTGGAGGGCAGCATGGAGGGTAAAAATCGTAGAGAGAGACCAAGAGATGAATATACTAAGCAGATTCAGAAGGATGTAGGTTGCAGTAGGTACTGGGAGATGAAGAAGCTTGCACAGGATAGAGTAGCATGGAGAGCTGCATCAAACCAGTCTCAGGACTGAAGACCACCACAACAACATGACGGTGGTAGTGGTTGTATGCCTCGCACATCGCTCTGCAGCACGAATCTCTGCTAACTTTTACCTGTCCTCATTCTCCCGATCTTTCTTGTACCGCGAGTGCAACTGTCTTTGCTTCCCGAGGATTCTCCGAATTGCACTGTTAAACCACGGTGGGTCTTTTCCGTCCATAACCCATTTTTTCGGCACGTACTTGTCCAATGCGTGATTTACAATGTGTTTAAAATTTGCCCATAATTCTTCCACGTCCATCGTATCCTGAAGTAAATGAAGTCGATTCATTTACTAAGTTTAATGCTATCAACTGCTTATCTGCTCTTTCTAGTAAGAATACTCTTCTAGCCTTCTTGACCGACTTTTTAACTTCCGTAACCATAGTCGTAATGACAACATCATGATCACTAATCGCTTTCTCAACACCGACACCGCCGTTAAGGTCTGGTCTGTTCGTGGCTACCAGATCTAAAATATTTCCATTACGCGTTGGCTGTCGTTTTACCTGCTCAAGTCAGTTTTCGGATAATGTGATCGAAAGTAATTCCGCCGCGCTGACCACGTTACTTTTTTTTCATTTTGTTCGCCGTTGATCGTTGTGATTGGTCGTTGCGGACGTCACGTAACATCCGTTAAAGTTCGTTTGTTAATCTTTCTGCTCAGTTTTTTATTACATAGGCCAGCCAGCTCTCTGACCGAACAACCACTCAGCTAACGGGGACGGACAGTGATATTGAATATGGTGTGGTATGCAGAACTTTGCACGCTATGGTACCCTCCAAGAGAAGTCTAAAGAGAAGCGAATCAGATTAACTTCTTAGCAAATCCCGTTATTAGATCTCAACGAAAAGTGAATATATGAAAATATAAATAACATTAAGGAATGTGACCGAAAGACCATAAGTTAGAAAATTTCTCTTATCGTACTGAAAATATAAGAATCCCGTTGCAGCAGTTGCAGTTGTTGCAACATTATTTGAACCTGGTGGTATCTATTAAATTAATGTTTCTACGAGTTGTAACAATATCTGATTTCTAATGAAATTACATAATCTTATAGTTGTTTGTACAAAAATCAGCTATAGCTCCGTACTATGTAGCAGTGTATCAGAAACTTGCATTATGCCCCTAGTCAAACCGTTATCACTTTAGCCGCCCGGGATTAGCCGAGCGGTCTCAGGCGCTGCAGTCATAGACTGTGCGGCTGGTCCCGGCGGAGGTTCGAGTCCTTCCTTGGGCATGGATGTGTGTGTTTGTCCTTAGGATAATTTAGGTTAGGTAGTGTGTAAGCGTAGGGGTCAAATGGCTCAAATGGCTCTGAGCACTATGGGACTTAACTTCTGTGGTCATCAGTCACCTAGAACGTAGAACGACTTAAACCTAACTAACATAAGGACATCACACACATCCCACATCCATGCCCGAGGCAGGATTCGAACCTGCGACCGTAGCGGTCGCGCGGTTCCAGACTGTAGCGCCTAGAACCGTTCGGCCACCCCGGCCGGCTTTGTGGTCAATACTTGAACGTAAGGAATTCTGACTAAACTTGGTACTGTAGTTAAATGCTGCATTAAACAAGTCACCTCTCTTGGGCAGTTCCAGGACTTCTCTTCAGCCGAAGACCTCACGTCTGTGGATGAAGTATCAGCATTTCTAATTCTTCCATGTGATTACTTTCGTTTCAATAACTGGCCTACCAGTATCTCTTTAGATGCAATATAACCTAACGTAACCTTCTCCCGCCTGTTCCTAGTCGGCCGCTGCCCATTCCTACCGTAAGTCATTTTCCAGGGTACAAACTCATTATGGAGCTAAAGCAGACTAACTGCAAACTCAATATCCTGTCTCCTTCAATTACTAGAGTTGCTATTTTTTGTGTCAGCACTTTTTGTATACACACCCAATTCTGATTTAATTATTACTCTCGTGTGTAACTGCGTTAGAGAGAGCTGCTGTGTTTTAGGGAGGGAGAGAGAGAAGGAGGGAGGGAGAGTTACTGTGCCACTGCTGGTGGAATAGTTTAGTGGCTCTGAGCACTATGGGACTTAAAATTTATGGTCATCAGTCCCCTAGATCTTAGAACTACTTAAACCTAACTAACATAAGGACATCACACAACACCCAGTCATCAAGAGGCAGAGAAAATCCCTGACCCCGCCGGGAATCGAACCCGGGAATCCGGGCGCGGGAAGGAATAGTTTAGTGCCTCAAGCGATTAAGATGTTGTCAGACCTTGCACTGGACGTCGGACCGAGCGAGGTAGCGCAGTGGTTAGCACACTGGACTCGCATTCGGGAGGACGACGGTTCACACCCACGTCCAGCCATCCTGATTTCCCTAAATCGCTTTAGGAAAATGCCGGGATGGTTCCTCTGAAAGGGAACTGCCGACTTAAGTCCCCATCCTTCCCTAACCCGATGGGACCGCCGACCTCGCCTGTTTGGTCCCCAACCCCAAATCAAACAACCAACCTGTGAAGCCCAGTATGGACAAGATGTGCTATATCAGCACATTTTGTCGCCGCCAAATCGTGACTGCCGATGCACTGGACACTCCATCTCCGAGGTCGAGCTGACCCTAGTCATTCACCGTAGTCATTCTACACTACTGGCCATTAAAATTTGCTACACCAAGAAGAAATGCGACAATGGTCGCCCCGGCTGGGCTGATGAGTAAAAGTACTCAGTGGTACGCGCCAATGAAAGTATACCGAAAACCACATCGGAAGATGCATCCTACTTCGTGCACCGTTGAAGGAAGTGGTAGACCCATTCCCGTGTTGAGAGTATTGTCGTGGGATATATGTGGGATTCTCGTAGTCCATTTGCACTTCGAGCAAGACAACGCAGCACTCCATGGCCTCCGAATAGTGTCAGTAACCCTCATTGCACAAATATATTATACTAGAACTGACATGTGATTACATTTTCACGCAATTTGAGTGCATAGATCCTGAGAAATCAGTACCCAGAACAACCACCTCTGGCCGTAATAACGGCCTTGATACGCCTGGGCATTGAGTCGAACAGAGCTTGAATGGTGTGTACAGGTACAGCTGCCCATGCAGCTTCAACACGATACCACAGTTCATCAAGAGTAGTGACTGGCGTATTGTGACGAGCCAGTTGCTCGGCCACCATTGACCAGACGTTTTCAATTGGCGAGAGATCTGGAGAATGTGCTGGCCAGACAGCAGTCGAACATTTTCTGTATCCAGAAAGGCCCGTACAGGACCTGCAACATGCGGTCGTACATTATCCTGCTGAAATGTAGGGTTTCACAGGGATCGAATGATCTGAAATGTAACGTCCACTGTTCAAAGTGCCGTCAATGCGAACAAGAGGTGACCGAGACTTGTAACCAATGGCACCCCATACCATCACGCCGGGTGATACGCGAGTACGGCGATGACGAATACACGCTTCCAATGTGCGTTGACCGCGATGCCACCAAACACGGATGCGACCATCATGATGCTGTAAAAATAACCTGGATTCATCCGAAAAAATGACGTATTGCCATTCGTGCACCCAGGTTCGTCGTTGAGTACACCATCGCAGGCGCTCCTGTCTGTGATGTAGCGCCAAGGGTAACCGCAGCCATGGTCTCCGAGCTGATAGTCCATGCTGCTGCAAACGTCGTCGAACTGTTCGTGCAGACGGTTGTTGCCTTGCAAACGTCCCCATCTGTTGACTCAGCGATCGAGACGTGGCTGCTCTATCCGTTACAGCCATGCGGATAAGGTGCCTGTCATCTCGACTGCTAGTGATAAGAGGCCGTTGGGATACAGCATGGCGTTCCGTATTACCCTCCTGAACCCACCTATTCCATATTCTACTAACAGTGATTGGATCTCGACCAACGCGAGCAGCAATGTCGCGATACGATAAACCGCAGTCGCGATAGGCTACAATCCGACCTTTAGCAAAGTCGGAAACGTGATGGTACGCATTTCTCTTCCTTACACGAGGCATCACAACAACGTTTCACCAGGCAACGCCGGTCAACTGCTGTTTCTGTATGAGAAATCGGTTGGAAACTTTCCTCATGTCAGCACGTTGTAGGTGTCGCCACCGGCGCCAACCTTGTGTGAATGCTCTGAAAAGCTAATCGTTTGCATATCACAGCATCTTCTTCCTGTTCGTAAAATTTCGCGTCTGTAGCACGTCATCTTCGTGGTGTAGCAATTTCAATGGCCAGTAGTGTTTGTACCATCGTTTAGAAGGTGCACCGCGGTGTGTGTATCTCGATTCAGGGGAACTGCCGCCATCAGTTGCAGCTGCCTTGGCAAAAATCTCTTGGTGACACGAGTCGCTGTCGACTATAGCGGGTCACAACTGCAGGAAAATGGGCCACACGTTGCAGCAATTCAGAGGACATCTTAACGTAAAACAAGAAAAACTCTTGAACAGACACATCATTCATAATCAGCACACTTTTTCACCACGCGCCAGATAATGGGGGTCAACATGTGCGTAAGAATACTGCCGTTGGACGCTCCAAGCTTGGACAATGGTCGCCCCGGCTGGGCTGATGAGTAAAAGTACTCAGTGCTACGCGCCGATGAAAGTATACCGAAAACCACATCGGAAGATGCATCCTATTTCGTGCACCGTTGAAGGAAGTGGTAGACCCATTCCCGTGTTGAGAGTATTGTCGTGGGATGTATGTGGGATTCTCGTAGTCCATTTGCACTTCGAGCAAGACAACGCAGCACTCCATGGCCTCCGAATAGTGTCAGTAAGGTGTGCAGAACACTCGATGGAACTGAGGGTACTTCTTTGGCTCTGAAGATCACATTGCCTTAATCTCGTAGAGCACGTTTGAGTTGGCATAGGCCAAACCATGCCACCTTTTGAGCCTGCTACAGTGAACCTCTGTGAACTAAAAGAGGCGTCTGAGTGGCCATGGATTAGTGTAGCTCCCCGGTATTGTCACTCGGAGCCTAAGCCACGATGCATCACCACACCCACAAGCCCGAAATCGGGTGCTACGAACAGCTACATATGTTTCTCTTATCTGGTTACTCGTAAGTAAGTTACATTATGCGGTCGGATCCCACTTTGTGTCTCTGCATCATCAACATCTGTTTGACAATCAGGTAAAATTTTTTCGGTGTGTTGTCGTGTTTTAACTGTGATTCTGCGATGGAGGTAGGGAACCAGCCACAAGTTTGCGTGGAGAGCAAACTCACACTCAGGATGGTAGAGGTACCAGACCAATGTCGGTTAGGTTCTATTTGGTTGTGGATCATATTCCTGTATTGTGCGCTATAGTGCTACACATTGGACTATAGAAGAACGTCACACACTTTCCTATCTTCAAAGAAAATGTTGGTTCTAACATGCCATTGGATTTGATCGCTTTGTGTTACGAATGTTCACCGTGTTCTGAATAGCCTTTACAGCCATCAAAGTTAAAATGTGTCATCGTGCCTTCGGTCAATGAACTACAATCAGTTTGGAATTGAGTCGTCTAGGAATGTTCTTTATTGATAGATATTTTATAGCGACAAGACTCCATAATATTCATCTAACGCTCCTGACCCGTTATATGCCTGCACTGCAAAGGCTGAAACTACAAAATATGTTCAGTTTCAAACAAGCGAAACAATTAGTAAACCACTTTTCTCTGATGACCATGCGGTTACCGATTTCTCTGAAAACATCTTACACGAAGTAGTGCACACGCTGCTCAACATTATATTTGGTAACAGCTTTGAAGAGACGTTTAAATTTAATCGTCTTGCATGGAAAGACAAATATGAGTATGACAGAGTTGTCAAGAACAATATCTCTCATCGATACTGGTGAAAAGAATCGGTAAGGAGCACAAAATTAAACGCCTTAAGATACTAACAATCCTCTATGCTACAGAATAATGGACCTTGTGGAATAACGGTAGAAATGTATTTTGAGTACAGAGCATAATTTTCGAGAAGGGCAAAAGCCTGAAGATGGCTAGATTACAACCGCAGCGACGATAACAAAATTAAAAATTTTCAGTACTGGAAAAGCCGTAGATATGTGCAAAAACGACTCAATGCTACTTATCATGCTTGGTGTTTACCAATAAAAGTAAAAATAGATAAAGTCAAGCGAGATGGCTCTGCGGATAAGGTACTGAACACGCATTCTGGAGGAGCAGTTCTTAAATACGTATCCGGCCATCTACCTGTAGGTCTATTTAGGTTCTCTGCGGTTTCCTAAAACTGATTGCTAGACGGTTCTTCGAAAAAAACATGGCCAGTTTATTTCCCAAATCCGAATTTGAGCGTCGTCATTAACGACGTTGTCGTCGATAATTAAGATCAACGTTGATGCTGTCAGTGATTTTATACCGGAAAGTATTTGTGTCGTGGGTGATACACGAATAGCAGACTCCAAGAGATGGGGTATCCTAGAAGAGCGTTCAGGTTGCTCTGTGAGAGCAACTGATAATTGCACGAGTGACTCTGTTACTCTCAACGCATGTGGACTGACTCAGGAGTAAGCGTGCTGCTGATACGTGTGCAAAACCAAGAAAAGTGTCATGCCGCTACGTTTATCCCGTGCAGATGTCAACAACGCATCTATCTTTTCCAGGACTTCGGGCATTCATGCTAATATAGTTGATCTCCGTAGCAAATGAGTAACAGTAGCGATCTGAAACGAAAATTACTGTTACTAGCGATCACATGTAAAACAAGTAGACAATAATAGTACTGCTGATTCTGTACTTTAAATTTCGATCATAAGGTAATTCTTATTGCCGATATCTTCAGATATCTCCGCATATATCCTCGGATATATCAGTGGATATCTGCATCCGCACGGAATTTTATTCGGAGGTCTCTTCTCCGAATTTCCACTTCCCAATTATTTTAAATATCTTGTTCCTGTTACATAATTTCTATTCAGTTATGCTCATAATTTCTTTTCATTCCGTGTGTGTTATTAATAGCCTGCAACAGAGGTTATCACATTTTGATTAATATATCAACACAGGATTTATCTTTTATAAAAGTTATGGCACAAGTTTATTGATGAAAAATAGGACAAAAAATACATGTTAAGCGTGATGACAGAATAGAACATGAACTGATGGCAGCACAAATATGCAACAAACAGTTAACAGTCCCCTGCGTGGCACCTGGCTGGCAAAGACCATGGTTTGTCTGACTGACTATTTTCTTCGGCTCTGGCCTTTTCAGCAAGTTTTATTAGGTTGCTTTTTTGTCTGTCTGACTGTTTGGTACAAATTTTGCAAATTGATTGTAAACTAACTTCTCGATCAGCTAGAGACTTGAAATTTTAGACATAGCTCAGAAATGGATTAAAATGGAATAATAGCTCGCTTTCTTAGCGCTGTGTTCATTAGGGTAGAAGATGGGGACGAAAAAGTTAGTAACGTCTTACATCTCAGCTGCCCTGGAGAAATGAATTGCTGTGCAGGCATCTACATAGACATGACTGCTCCGCAGTTTACACCTAAGTGTCTTGCAGAGGATTTATTCAATCACCTCCTGAATATTTCTCTACTGTTCCACTCTCGAATAAATCCCGTGAAAAACGAACACAAATCATTCCGTGCGAGTTCTGATTTCTCTGATTCTATTATGATGATCATTTCTTTCTGTGTTGGTGGGTGCCCATAAAATTTTTACGCATTCGGAAGAGAAAGTTGGTGATTGAAATTTGGTGAAAAAACGTCGCTGCAACGAAAAACGCCCTGCTTTTAATGATTTGGTGTCTGGTTCACGCCGGATGAAAACCCGGCGAGAATCACTGTTCAGACTATACCTGGACTCATCCGTGAACGTAACCTGGGACCACTGTTCTAAAGACCATGTACTGTGTTTTTGACACCAGGCTTTACGGGCTCTCCTGTGACCAGGGGTCTATGGAATGCATCTTGCTGGTCTCCGGGCGAATAAACCATGTCTCTTCAGTCGTCTGTAGACTGTGAGTCTGGAGACAACTGTTCCAGTGGCTACAATAAGGTTCCGAGAAAGGCTACCTGCAGTACTCCGTGGCCGTCTGCTGGCACTGATGGTGAGATATCGGTCTTCTTGTGGTGTTTACACTGTGGACGTCTCGTCATGTAGCACCTGAACACGTTTCCTGTCTGCTGGAATCGTTGCCATAATCGTGAGATCACACTTTGTGGCACACGGAGGGCCCGTGCTACGACCTGTTGTGTTTGACCAGCCTCCAGTCGCACTAGCATTCTACCCCTCACAACGTCATCAATGTGTGTTCTTTAAGCCATTTTCAACACACAGTCACCATTAGCACGTCTGAAAACGTCTGCACACTTACTCGCTGCACCGTACTCCCACACGCACCCACACACCTCTGCGTATGTGAACTGCTGCCAGCGCCACCGTGCGACGACCGCAGGTCAAATGCACCGCATGGTCATACCCCGAGATGATTTAAACCCACAAACCGCCCACCAGAGCGTTATTTCACCATGTACAGTATTATTCTTAATTTTTGAGCATGAATGTATTACACTACTATTTTATAAATTTTTTTCGAAATGGAACTCCTTATCATATTTTTACGTGAATTCCTACAGAAATATATGTTTCGCATAAAGGGTGTTTCACATTGCAGGTAAGACTCAGAATCGAATTATGCTCGCTAAGCGAGGTCTCCCTCTGTGGTCAGTTGTTAAAAAAGTAGTTCTTTTTTCGGATTTCTCAGAGCTGCTTACTGGATCTCGTTCACCTTGTTATTGATCGATTCCTGAAAACGGATTTCGGGTTTTGCGTTTATTCAGCATGAACACGGAGTATTTATTACAAAACAATCAACGTTTCGTTCAATTCAGAATTAATGTTAAATAAGGAATTTTAATAAAAAATAAAGTTCAATTTCCTTAGGCCTATGTTTTTGTATTACGGCATCCCTAGTATTCGGTTATGTGCTGAGCTGGTTCTTTCATTTATTTTGATCCAGTTTCAAAAGAAGACAATATTTCCTTTTAAATAATTGTGCGAATATTTGGTATATTTTGCTAAAATTATTGTACTGGATATTTAGCAGACGTTTATCAACTTTTTTAGAGAATACTGTCATAATAACTATTATATACTTCACGGCAATCACAGTCAACGACACGACAGGAATGAGAAAGGATCCAGGGGACAAGAAACTCCATTTTGTGTCATATTTCAACGTGGGCATCTTTTAAATCCCTTTCACGGTCTGCCGGCCGGTGTGGCCCAGCGGTTCTATGCGCTTCAGTCTGGAACCGCACGCTCGCTACGGTCGCAGGTTCGAATCCTGCCTCGGGCATGGATGTGTGTGCTGTCCTTAGGTTATTTTGGTTTAAGTAGTTCTAAGGTATAGGGGACTGATGACCTCCGATGTTAAGTTCCATAGTGCTCAGAGCCATCTGACCCATTTGAACCTTTCACGGTCTGTTTTGTTTATATGTGATATTTTTACTGCAGCAGGTGATCGGCACGAAAACTAAATTGTCAGTACTACACAAGGTAATGCCCCCACACTGCCACTCCAACCTGGAAGTTCTACAACTACGTCTTCATCTTTAATCCGCAAACCACAGTGAGGTGCATGGCAGAGGATACGTCCCATTGTACCTGTTATTCTGGTTTCTTTGTTCTAGTAACGTATGAATAATTTTTTTGGATGCCTCTGTGCGTGCAGTAATTATTTTAATCATATCCTCACGATCCTTATGTGAGCGATACGTAGGGGTTTGTAGTATATTACCTAGAGTCGTCATTAAAGCTAGTTCTTGACAGTTTGTTAAAAGACTTGCTCGAGATAGTTTACGTCTGTCTTCAAGAGTCTTCCAGTTCAGTTCCTTCAGTATTTTAATAAAGTCTTTCAAGACTCAAACAAACCTGTGACCATTCGTGCTGCGCTTTTTGTATACGTTCAGTACGGCCTGTTCGTCCTGTGTGGTACGGGTACCACACACTTGAGCAATATTTTTAAGCAATATCTCTTGTAGGCTGATTACATGTCCCGAGTATTCTACCAACAAACCGAAGTCTACCACCTGCTTTACCCACAGCTGAGCCTATGGAATCATTCCAGTTCATATCCCTAGACAGTTACAAAGTGATGCACCCAGGTATTTGCATGAATTCGCCGATTCCAACCGTAACTCACTGATTTCTGGACATTTAAACCCAGTTGCCAATCTTTCCACCACTTTGAAATCTCATCAAGATCTAACTGAATATTTACGCAGCTTCTTTCAGACAGAAGTTTATCCTTTCCCCTTTTCCCTCAAACCTCGCACAGGTGAACTCGTGAATTTGGTATGTACAGGACAAAGTGACCCTCGCCGCACTAGTTCCATTCTGCAGACGTCGGAAGAGTTCGACAGACATCGTGTTTCTTCTCACCGCTGCAAGTCTTTACGTATTTGAAGTGTTCAACGGGCTTAAATTAAATTGATGTCCATTACTACAGATAAGTACCATATCTCAACATGAGCACCTTCACATTGTGTTTTAAGGAAACCTTGTCATTTCCGTGTGACATTTCTACTTTCGAACCCGACGCAAAGAACCGTCGTGTAAAACGTCCACATCGGGGGAAAATCTCTTCCCCCTTACATTTCAGCTTACCGAAAGGATGGAAATCGCTTGGTGCAAGATCTGGACTTCCTCACCATCACCAATCACGTCTGTGCAGCCTTGGTCAAATTGGTGCCACCATTTCACTACAGCTGGATGCGACATTGCATTTGGTCCATATACTGATAGGATTTCACCGTGAATCTGCGTGAAATTGAGACTTTCGCCCGTAAGTATCGTTCTGTCCGCCAGCTTTAACTTGGAACACGTTTGCAGCTGCTTCACCTTTGCAAGGCACACTGTGGTACAGCTGGTGTCCATACCGTAGCAGAACTGCGTCTGCAGGAAACCCGGAACATGTACTCTCTTCTGACTTTACGCCGCCGACGAGGCATGTGAAACTTAATAGGTTTGTTTATACATAATTCTTCTGCTACCAGTGAATGGTAGCAGAAAATCGTGATTGGTAGCAGAAGAATTATTTATAAACAGGTTTTCACAGTCGCAGGCTTTCAAAAACCATTTATAATAGATCAAATCAGATGTGTAACTTACTTTGCGAAGTTCCCACGTACTGCACTTTAAATCAGTTAGTATCTAAGAGAATAAGGCTTTTCCGGTAGATCCGGGCCGCAAATACGGAAATCCGCTGATATAAGCGGTTTTGAAGAATGACATGTTGTTGTGGTGTTGCAGCTGGAAATGAGAATATCTGAAACGGCGAAGCTGATCGCTTCTTGGCGTACTACTGTCGTGAGCACTTATGGAAAGTGGTTGAAGGATGTTGAAATAACGAGTACGCCGTATGGTACTGGGCATCAACTTCTCATCACAAAACATAGAGGTCAGAGGATTCCCCATCGTGTAATCCAGGACAGGCAGCGATCTGTGGCAGATAAGACGACTGAGTACAATGCTCATGCAGGCACAAGTGTTTCAGAGCACACCGTTCAAAGGGCATTGGTGAACATGGAGCTTCACATAAAACGACCTCTACGCGGTCCTGTGCCGACCCAACGACACCGTCGGTTATGACTGCAGTGGGCACAACATCACTGAGCTTTCACCGTGGATCAATAGAAACGTGCCGCCTGTCGAATGAATCGCATTTCTCTTCACACCAAGTTGATGGATGGATCTTTACACGGCGTAATCCAGGCGAATAGCTGCACGAAGGATACACTGCGCCACTGATGCAGGGAGGTGAGGGCAAAATTATGCTACGGAATGCACTGAGTTGGGCTTCCATGGGATCTGTTGTGGTAATCGAAGGCACAGTGACAGCAGTGAACTTTGTGGAAATTATTGCAGACCACCTGCATCGCTTCGTGCTCGAGGTCCCCCCCTGCAGTGATGATATCTTCCAACAGGATAATTGTCTGTGTTTCAGGGTCACAATCGCTCTACGGTGATTTGAGGGGCATTACAGTGAAGTCACATTAATGTCTTGGCACTCAAATGTGCCCGATCTGTACCCATTGGAATACATATCAGGCGCCAGCTGCGTGCCCGTAAACCTCCATCTCATAATATGCGGGAATTGCTTGACCCGTACAGGGGCGGATTAAAGGAGGGGGCGATCGTCACCCTCTCCCTTCCCCCCTGAGAGTTGGAACTAAATGGAAATCGAATGGTAATTTTTGTAATCTTCGCCAAAGTGAAGCACGCGAGTTTACAGTGTTGATCAGTGGATTTAGTCATTTAATTCAGTCTTCCCCAAGCCGTCTTACTTCGTGTACCCAGTGACTTGTGCCCCCTCTCCGGTTCGAATTGTGGGCGCAGATATTAGCAGGGCTTCCCGATCTGCCACAGCAGCACGCGCTTCACGTTTCCCTTAGGGCACTATTTGCTTTGCCCCTATTGTTGTCACTGCTACTATGGTAAGACTGCTTGACCGGAATTGAGGAGAATATCCAAACGGTTCGGGGGCCTTCACGAGACGCCACCGAAGAGTGCTTCTCTACAGCGCCTTGCAGCACGGCGCGGCCATTGAGAACAGCCGCCGCTGCTGTTGCGATCAGCTTTTGATGCTACTGCGAGCACTTTTGGCAGTGCCGTCACCGCTACTGCTACGTTGACGTTTTTCAGTGTTATGCGACATGAAACGAGTTTCAAATACAACATCTTTCTTCTCTAAAAACGGAAGACAATATGTAAGCAACTCCTTGCGTATGATGTTGACTAGTGCATTTTGTTCCTATATTACTTAATTTCGGAATTAATGTTCGTGAAGTAACATTATTTTAGATCACTCACAAATTTTTATACGTCCTCGTCCACAGTGGACTGTTTTTGATGCTGCGACTGTAAAGTTAAATCAGAAAGTTCCCAGAATTTCTACATCAGTCGTTTTACTTGACTAATACGAAGTGTTTTGATTTTTACCCATCATCTTCAGATGGTAATTGGATGAAACTAAATTAGTTTTACTATATTTACTTCGGCAACGAAAAGTGAGCTTTTGTGGCTACAGATAGCTCTAACGGCAAAAAAGGTACATTCCATAGTAAAACTCTACAAAATGTGATTGAATGCTCTGACAAAAAAAATATTTCGCAAATATTACACCGAATTCAAGAAAACGGATTCTACAAAATTGGATTTGATGAGACCACTGATATAAGTCACAAAACTCAGATGACAATTTTTCTGAGATATGATCAGAAAAGATTTCATCTGTTTTATAAATACGCGAGAGCCAGAAAAGATCTGTGGAAACAAACACTCAAATTTCACAATAAACGTGAAGTAACCAAGCCAGCCAATGCTAGCCGCGTGGTCTAACACGCTGCTTCCCGAGGGGAAAGGCGTGCCAGTCCCCGGCACGAATCCGCCCGCCGGATTAGTGTCGAGGGTTCAGTGTGCCAGCCAGGCAGTGGATGGTTTTTAAGGCGGTTTTCCGTCTACCTCGGTGAATGCGGGCTGGCTCCCCTTATTCCGCCTCAGTTACTCTATGTCGGCGATTGCTGCGAAAACACTGTCTCCATGTATGCGTACACCATAATTACTCCAACACGCAAACATTGCGGTTACACTCATCTAGTATGAGACGTTCTCGATTGGGGGGGGGGGGGGGGGGGGGGTACACTAACCCTGGGTTCGGTGTGGGGTGGACTGCTGTGGCCTGTCGTGAGATTGTGAACCACTGAGGGCTACAGTGGGATGAAGCCTCTCCCTCTTTTCTAGGCCCCTTCTCAAAGTGACAGTGATCAACAGGAGTCTATTGTAGATGACAAAGATGCCAGTACTTGTGACAAAGATAAAGAGCATGAAGACAATGAATATCCCCAAATGAGTGAAGCAAAATTGGGCAAAACTGTCCTACACACTATGAAAAGCCTTAATCTCTATCTTAGTAAATGCATTGGTATTGTAGGAGACAGTTGCTCTGTCATGAGTTCCGAGGTTGTGGGAGCGGCCACTACACTAAATGAAGTGTGTAATAATGTTTTGTTTTAACCATTCTCTGTAGTTGTGTATTTCTAAATTGTTCTGTGAAACATAACCTATTGTTCAGGTAGTGCATTATACCCCTTGGGAATAATCTGTCCTTGTGAGAACCCCCCACCAACCCTCAATCTCCCCTTCCTCTTCCCAACCCATCAGGAATCCTTCAACCCTCCGCCCTCCGCCTTGCTGATACAGGCACACTTTCAGGCCTGAGTTATTCGAATAGCCCCCTCACACTCTATCAATTTGATTAACTGCTTAATTAAATTGATCAATTTATCAACCCCTCCCCCTCTGGTAAACCTCAACACCTCTCCTCCCCTCTCTCCCTCCCCTAACTGGGGAGGAAGGATCTCACGCCAGGAATTACACTCCTGGAAATGGAAAAAAGAACACATTGACACCGGTGTGTCAGACCCACCATACTTGCTCCGGACACTGCGAGAGGGCTGTACAAGCAATGATCACACGCACGGCACAGCGGACACACCAGGAACCGCGGTGTTGGCCGTCGAATGGCGCTAGCTGCGCAGCATTTGTGCACCGCCGCCGTCAGTGTCAGCCAGTTTGCCGTGGCATACGGAGCTCCATCGCAGTCTTTAACACTGGTAGCATGCCGCGACAGCGTGGACGTGAACCGTATGTGCAGTTGACAGACTTTGAGCGAGGGCGTATAGTGGGCATGCGGGAGGCCGGGTGGACGTACCGCCGAATTGCTCAACACGTGGGGCGTGAAGTCTCCACAGTACATCGATGTTTTCGCCAGTGGTCGGCGGAAGGTGCACGTGCCCGTCGACCTGGGACCGGTACGCAGCGACGCACGGATGCACGCCAAGACCGTAGGATCCTACGCAGTGCCGTAGGGGACCGCACCGCCACTTCCCAGCAAATTAGGGACACTGTTGCTCCTGGGGTATCGGCGAGGACCATTCGCAACCGTCTCCATGAAGCTGGGCTACGGTGCCGCACACCGTTAGGCCGTCTTCCGCTCACGCCCCAACATCGTGCAGCCCGCCTCCAGTGGTGTCGCGACAGGCGTGAATGGAGGGACGAATGGAGACGTGTCGTCTTCAGCGATGAGAGTCGCTTCTGCCTTGGTGCCAATGATGGTCGTATGCGTGTTTGGCGCCGTGCAGGTGAGCGCCACAATCAGGACTGCATACGACTGAGGCACACAGGGCCAACACCCGGCATCATGGTGTGGGGAGCGATCTCCTACACTGGCCGTACACCACTGGTGATCGTCGAGGGGACACTGAATAGTGCACGGTACATCCAAACCGTCATCGAACCCATCGTTCTACCATTCCTAGACCGGCAAGGGAACTTGCTGTTCCAACAGGACAATGCACGTCCGCATGTATCCCGTGCCACCCAACGTGCTCTAGAAGGTGTAAGTCAACTACCCTGGCCAGCAAGATCTCTGGATCTGTCCCCCATTGAGCATGCTTGGGACTGGATGAAGCGTCGTCTCACGCAGTCTGCACGTCCAGCACGAACGCTGGTCCAACTGAGGCGCCAGGTGGAAATGGCATGGCAAGCCGTTCCACAGGACTACATCCAGCATCTCTACGATCGTCTCCATGGGAGAATAGCAGTCTGCATTGCTGCGAAAGGTGGATATACACTGTACTAGTGCCGACATTGTGCATGCTCTGTTGCCTGTGTCTATGTGCCTGTGGTTCTGTCAGTGTGATCATGTGATGTATCTGACCCCAGGAATGTGTCAATAAAGTTTCCCCTTCCTGGGACAATGAATTCACGGTGTTCTTATTTCAATTTCCAGGAGTGTACATAGCAGAAGGTATATTGTTCATTTGAAAAAAATCCGTTTTCAAAGCTAGATCTTCCTTGCACATTATACCCTGCTGTTTGGAAAGATGCAGGTCTTGTAAAATACATCAAAAAGAAGTGCTTAAATCGATCGCTTTTTATTTATCCCGATCGCGCTAGGAATACCGTCATGAAACACTCATCACACATAATTACACCGTTAAAAGACTATCGATTGCGAAGCACACTCCATCCACTGTCCCCACCCATGCAGGCTGCCTGGAGTTGGGTGCAATGGCGACCCCACCATCTGCAGCCGCTCCACGCGCCAATATCCAAGAAGCGTCGGCTCGTGCCCCGCGACTGACATACCGGATGTCACGCTAATCCACGAGCAAAAGTACCCAAGAAATTCCTGTCAAAACACGTGCTCTGTCTCTTTCTCTCTCTATCTCTATCTCGACTCATAGCGGCCTACTGCCGGGCGTGCACGCGCTGTCGGTAGTGGTCAGATCGAACCGCAAACAAAGCATCATTTACCCAGTAAATCCCTGCAGAATACCGAAGCATACAAGGACTCCTTCCAAGGCAAACGGCTGATTGACAATCGTTCCAGAAATACTGCTGAAGTCAGAAAATAATTAATTTGCGGTTACATGATCGTTATGTGGGCGATATAAAGCGAGCGTGATAGCTCACTACTCCCAGTCACAGTCAGTCTCTGGAAGAAGAAGAACCACGAAGCGTCGCCAGCAGTCGAGATTCTCATCTGCCTCTACATCGCAGAAGAAACGTAAAAGTAAGCACTCATTAGCCCACCCAGTTGGCCGTGCGGTCTAACGCACATCTTTCCTGACGGGAAGGAGCGCCGGTCCCCGGCACGAATCCTCCCGGCGGATTTGTGTCGAGGTCCGGTGAACCGGCCAGTCTGTGGATGATTTTTAGGCGGTTTTCATCTGCCTCGGCGAATGCGGGCTGGTTCCCCTTATTCCGCCTCAGCTACACCATGTCGGCGATTGCTGCGCAAACAAGTTCTCCACGTACGCGTACACCACCATTATTCTACCGCGCAAACATAGGGGCTACACTCGTCCGGTGTGAGACGTTCCCTGGGGGGGGTCCACCGGGGGCCGAACCGCACAATAACCCTGGGTTCGGTGTGGGGCGGCGGAGGGTTGAAGTGGACTGCGGTAGTCGTCGTGGGGTTGCGGACCACTGCGGCAGCGGCGGGGACGGAGCCTCTCCGCCGTTTCTAGGTCCCCGGTTAACGTAACATAACAAGTAGTCATTACATGTCGTTGCTACTGTTACTGCAAGTAGCGGTTCCTCCTCCTCTTATTTGTCAAGTTCGCATTCTTTGTTCAACTCTGCGTCATTGTCAGTGGATTCTTACTGTTTCTTTTTCTTCTTTGTCCAGCGACTTCTGGAGTGTCCAGACTAGCAGCAGTTACCATTACCTCGTTGGGACTTGCAGCGAACTCTGGCCTGCCGGGATCAGCAGCGGTATCAGCACCGTGGGATCCTGTTGCACACCTGACCAGCATGCTCGAGCAGGACAATGAGCGACTATTATCCATCCTGTTCTTTGGTTTAGACACCCAGCAAGTCCCCAACTCTCAAAAGAACTGTGCTGGGGGTCCCACACGGCACGATTCAGTACTGGTTTCTGACGTATGCACCCTCTCAGAACATTCTGGTGTTACTGCAAGGACAGAGTGTTGATGTGATGGATGAGAAGCTACCGATTCTTCCCAGTGCTCTACTGCTTTTCACTGCAACTAACAATTTAACAGCTAGTGGTTCAAAGCACTTCAATATTGGAATATAAACGTCGGTGGACGGTGATTGACGTGTTGTGTTAGAGATGGAAAATGCATTGAGAAGTGTTAAGTGTGGTTTACGGACCTGGAATGGAATGAACTGTGTCGTGCAGAACATTACATCAACCAACAGATGACCTCTGGGTATTCTCCAAAAATGTTCAAATGTGTGTGAAATCTTATGGGACTTAACTGCTAAGGTCATCAGTCCCTAAGCTTACACACTACTTAACATAAATTATCCTAAGGACAAACACACACAACCATGCCCGAGGGAGGACTCGAACCTCCGCCGGGATCAGACGCACAGTCCATGACAGCAGCGCCCCAGACCGCTCGTCTAATCCCACGCGGCGGGTATTCTCCATCTCTGGACATTTACTGTGCAGGACTGACGCTTTCCCTAACATCATTGTACGATGGCGTGACGCTCATGGTGAGATCTTGTGGCGATCCATTTATCTATAACACTCCACCACTACAAACTTGTTCAGTCTACAGACGGTGCTATCCCTTGTGCTGGAAAAACTGAACTGTGTGCCGCCACGAATTAAAACTGTGTGTAAAGACGTCGTGAACTATTTTCGTATGTATAGTGTGCATGCATATGATATAGAGCACTGCATTGGTACGTCGTCAAAATAAGATAACGAAACTCAAATCAGTTTGAGAGAAATGCATTCTGAATATACTGCATACAGCAAACAGTTATTCGGGAAATACAATAAAATATGAATCAGTCGCTTTTGTTGTTGATGATGTAATGCAGCCTATGTATCACTGCTGAAATGAAAATAAAATAAATATAATCACAAATCTTTGTTGTTTCTCTTATTTAACTACCCCGTCATTATATAATGTAAGATGTAGACATTGTAGCTTACTCGGTAAGGTGACTGCGCTATTGTGGCTACATATATTATTATTATTACAAGTGTTCATTTTTTCTGTAAAAGTACGTTGCATACCAAAACCAGGCGTATTCCGTATCATGGCCGAGTGGGTGAAGCATCAAGACCTTGTTATTGGCGACTAGTCCTCTGAAGATGCAAAAGAAGACCTGAAGAGGAAGGAGATTGGAATACTCCTTCCTGATAAAATATGTGCAATTATTGTAGGTCCATTCAATTGTAGCAAGATTAACGACCTCATGACACTGCTAACACACGTAGATAGCGTCCGATTTGAACATGTCTATCAGCTATTACAGGAGATATTGCATAGTTTAAATGACGTTACGTACACGATATTCAGTGAAAGTGGTGATACCCCACATCTGAAAAAGGAAAGCCAAACACTGTGTTCATATTTGTGGAAAACCAAGACCAAATTCGAAAATATTTCTGTTTCGGTCGACAAATGGATATTGATGTATTTTATCTAAGACAAACATATTCAAATTTTTAAACATTTAATTGGCTGTGATCCAGCAACCGTACGCCATTTAATTACAGGACGTATATACAGCCACTTCGGTTGCGCAAAATATTTTCAGTTGACCAGGATTCCGATTGTCCTGGTGCTATCGAAATCGTGGTCAACTGACAAAATTTTGTGCAGTCAAAGTGGCTGCAAACAAACATATTCCAGAATCTCGAAACAGGTGGTTACAGATAATGCAAACCTCATTATAGCCTTCAAACAACACAATCTGAATTTAAAACACATTTGCCATGCACATGTAGGAACTGACATGTCGTTCAATGATTTTGTCAAGATATGAGCCGATTGCTGGAATCGCTCACAGTACCTGTGGTTTTCTCGTTACTGATACGTCAAGAAAACTGAGTGATGGTAGGTACAGGCGAAACTTCTAAGAATTTATGTATATACAGGCGAGTAAGAAAGGTGAGTACATGAGTATACGCCGCACCATGCATTAATTCGCGCACATGTCCAGCTCTCAACCCGAGAGAACGGATTCACATAGACAGAATATTCGCTTGTACATTCGGGCTATAGTGCATAAAATTTCCACAATGAAACATTGTCTCAAAATATGGTGTTGTTGTGGTCTTCAGTCCTGAGACTGGTTTGATGCAGCTCTCCATGCTACTCTATCCTGTGCAAGCTTCTTCATCTCCCGGTACCTACTGCAGCCTACATCCTTCTGAATCTGCTTAGTGTATTCATATATTGGTCTCCCTCTACGATTTTTACCCTCCACGCTGCCCTCCAATACTAAATTAATGATCCCTCGATGTCTCAGAACATGTCCTACCAACCAATCCCTTCTTCTAGTCAACATAGATTATAGAATGGAACAAAATATGGTAGAAAACCCAAAGAGATTCTGGTCGTATGTAAAGTACACCAGTGGAAAAAAACAGTCAATACCGTAACTGCGCGATAGCGACGGATGTGTTACCGATGATGGTGCCACTAAAGCGGAGTTACTAAATACCGGTTTCCTTAATTCCTTCTCGAAAGAAGACGAAGTAATGTAAGTAGGCTGTTTAGGTTTCTATATTGGTAACGCCACGTAGCGCTCTGTACGAAAATCACTGGCTGTGCTGTGTGCAGTCTGTGGCTGGGTGGCATTGTTGTAATATTCGCCATTGTAGTGTTGGGCTGTTGGCTGTTAACAGCGCGTAGCGTTGCGCAATTGTAGGTGAGCCGCCAGCAATGGTGGATGTGAGGAGAGAGATGGCAGAATTTTGAGAGCGGATGATCTGGACGTGTGTCCATCAGAGACAGTACATTTGTAAGACTGGATGTCATAAACTGCTATATATATATTATGACTTTTGAACACTATTAAGGCCCGCATCTCGTGGTCGTGCGGTAGCGTTCTCGCTTCCCACGCCCGGGTTCCCGGGTTCGACTCCCGGCGGGGTCAGGGATTTTCTCTGCCTCGTGATGGCTGAGTGTTGTGTGCTGTCCTTAGGTTAGTTAGGTTTAAGTAGTTGTAAGTTCTAGGGGACTTATGACCACAGCAGTTGAGTCCCATAGTGCTCAGAGCCATTTGAACCATTTTTTTTAACACTATTAAGGTAAATACATTGTTTGTTCTCTATCAAAATCTTTCATTTGCTAACTGTGCCTATCAGTAGTTAGTGCCTTCAGTAGTTTGAATCTTTTATTTAGCTGGCAGTAGTGGCGCTCGCTGTATTGCAGTAGTTCGAGTAACGAAGATTTTTGTGAGGTAAGTGATTTGTGAAAGGTATAGGTTAATAATGTTAGTCAGGGCCATTCTTTTGTAGGGATTATTGAAAGTCAGATTGCGTTGCGCTAAAAATATTGTGTGTCAGTTTAGTATTGATCAGAATAAGTAAAGAGCGAAATGTCTGAGTATGTTCAAATAACATAAGGGGTTAACCAGCATAGTAATTCATAAATTTTTCTAAGGGGACGTTTCAGTAAATATTCCAGAATTCGAAATCAAAACAGCTGTTAGCATGAGTGACATAAAAGTAGATATCTTAGGTGTTGCGAAACAACCCAAATCACTTAAGAAAGGCAAGTCTTCCGGTCCAGGTGGTATACCAATCAGGTACCTTTCAGAGTATGCAGACACAATAGCGTCTTTCTTAGCAATCATTTACAACCGCTCACTTCACGAAAGCTCTGTTCCTAAAGACTGGAAAGTAGCACAGGTAACACCAATATTCACGAAAGGAACTAGGAGTAACCTATTGAATTACAGACCCATATCACTGACCTCAATTTGTAGTAGGATTTTGGAGCATATGCTGTACTCGAACATAATGATTCACCTTGAAGAAAATGACTTATTGATACTTAACCCCGCGCGACCGCTACGGTCGTAGGTTCGAATCCTGCCTCGGGCATGGATGTGTGTGTGATGTCTTTAGGTTAGTTCGGTTTAAGTAGTTCTAAGTTCTAGGGGACTTATGACCTCAGCAGTTAAGTCCCATAGTGCTCAGAGCCATATGAACCATTTGATACATAACCAACACGGATTCAGAAAATATCTTTCTTGTGCAACACAGCTAGCTCTTTATTCAGATGAAGTGATGAGTGCTGTTGACAAGGGATCTCAGATCGATTCCATATTCCTAGATTTCCAGAAGGCTTTTGATACCGTTCTCACAAGCGACTATTAATCAAACAGCGTGCATATGGAGTATCGTCTCAGTTGTGTGGCTGGATTTGTGATTTCTTCTCAGAGAGGTCACAGTTCGTAGTGATAGATGGTAAATCATCGAGTAGAATAGAAGTGATACTTGGCGTTCCGTAAGGTATGATCATAGGCCCTCTGCTGTTCCTGATTTACATAAATGATCTAAGTGATAATCTGAGCAGCCCCTTCGGATTGTTTGCTGTCTACCGTCTAGTAAAATAACTAGATGATCAACTCCAATTACAAAATGATCTAGGGAGAACTGTATGGTGCAAAAAGTGCGAGGTCATCCACATGGATACTAAAAGAAATCCGATATATTTTCGGTATGCAATAAATCGCACAAATCTAAAGGTTGTCAATTCGACTAAATACCTAGGAATTACAATTACGAGCAACTTAAATTTGAAAGTCCACATAGATAATATTCTGGGGAAGGCGAAACAAAGACTGCAGTTTGTTGGCAGAAAACCTCGAAGGTGCGACAAACCCACTAAAGAGTCGGCCTACATTACACTTGTCCGTCCTCTGCTGGAATATTGCTTCGCGGTGTGGGATCCTTACCAGGTAGGATTGACGGAGGACATCGAAAAAGTGCAAAGAAGGGCAACTCGTTTCGTGTTATCGCGCAATAGGTGTGAGAGTGTCACTGATATGATACGCCAGTTGGGGTGGCAGTCACAGAAATAAAGGTGGTTTTCTTTGCGGTGAGATCTATTTACGAAATTTCAATCACCAACTTTCTCTTCCGAATACGAAAATATTTTTTTGACACCCACCTACGGAGGGAGAAATGATCATCACAATAAAATAAAAGAAATCAGAGCTCGAACGGAAAGATTTAGGTGGTCCTTTTTACCAAGCGCCATTCGAGGGTGGAATGGTAGAGAAGTAGTATGAAAACGGTTCGATGAACCCTATGCCAGGCACTTCAGTGTGAATTGCAGAGTAACCATGTCGATGTAGATGTAGAAGTTGGAGGTACACACAAGAAGCTAGAGATGTATTACCAGGCTCTTCTGAGAATGATCAACGCATTAAATAAGTTAGTTAATGAAGTCGGTAAGAAAGTAACCGACTTACCTGAAAAGGTCGGCCGGCTGGGTTGGCCGAGCGGTTCTAGGCGCTACAGTCTGGAACCGCGTGACCTCTACGGTCCCAGGCTCGAATCCTGCCTCGGGCATGGATGTGTGTGACGTCCTTAGGTTAGTTAGGTTTCAGTAGTTCTAAGTTCTAGGGGACTGATGACCTCAGAAGTTAAGTCCCATAGTGCTCAGAGCCATTTGAACCATTTTTTTGAAAAGGTCGAGGCTATTGAGGGGAAAATAGACGTAGAGGCCCTTGAGGTTAAGAAGGTGCTTCAGGCACAAAATAAGAGGAAGAAGAGCAGATATATAAGGTCCCACGCTGCAGAGACGTCTGATTAATATACACCGATATGTTAACGAAGCAGAAATTCATTCAGGCGCGGAAAGCCGTTCGAGAGAAATTACGGTTGCTAAAATTAGAGCATATAGATCGACAGCAAACACTGAGAGAGACCTTTAAGCCGGTTACTGAATCTCTCAGGTTGCTCTCAGCAAAAATAAAACCACACGATTACGATAGTGTTGCCATTGACTTATTCATTGTCCGTCACGCCCCTGTCACGATAGATAGGACATTCAGCGTCAGCAGAGGAAGACCGTACATGCTGGGTAAGCAGCCTATAGATCTAACTGATAACACAAAACACATTGGTGATAGGCCGTTTGAGAGAATACTTGGCTTAATGGCTCTTATTTTACTAAGACCCACGAAAAAATCCACAAATCATTCAGTTAATGATGGGGAAATGTACCGCCCGGCCGGTGTGGCCGTGCGGTTCTAGGCGCTTCAATCTGGAACCGCGTGACCGATACGGTCGCAGGTTCGAATCCTGCCACGGGCATGGATATGTGTTATGTCCTTAGGTTAGTCAGGTTTAAGTAGTTCTAAGTTCTAGGGGACTAATGACCACAGATGTTAAGTCCCATAGTGATCAGAGCCATCTGAACCATTTTTTGAAATGTACCGCGAAATACTGCATTTGTCTGTTACACATAAAATTGCGAAAAGCCACAGCAACAGGAAACATAAAGCCATTATAAAACCAATATCTGATTGTGAAAATAACGGTTGCTAAGGTTAGAGCATATGGATCAACAGTAAACACTGAGAGAGACTTTTAAGGCGGTTACAACAACAACAACAACAACAGCATCGGTGATGGTATTGACATTGAGCATAAAGCAGTGAACAATCGAATATCGCAGTATATATATTATGACGACCCCAACGAACTACTAGATCGGCTAGATCTGTTTACGGCATCATTTGCTGCAGGTAGTACAGCACATTCGAATGAGGTTGTTTTAGTAATCTCTAAGCTTAGAGAGAGAGATGTCATCGAATAAGTATGGAGAACTTTCACAGATGTGTTTGAGCGCTTGCAGCAGGCAGGGTCGAATCGATGCCCAGACAAACACCAAATAGATAACGGTAGAGAGTTTTACAATAGGTGATGCAGCGATATGGAATTCGTCACTACTCAACATTCACCCACCTTAAGGCGAGTATCGTGGAACATCCTAACACAACAAAAGAAGGTCATATGTGGTTGCGTTTTAATCTTCGTGGCTCATACAGACGGACAGATCTCCTTCCAGAATTAATTGCTCCGTGTAATCGAGCCAAACATAGCCAAATAAAAATGAGACCAATCGATGTTGGTAATACTGGACTCGTAGGTAAGGTGTACTATTGCATTAAAATGCTGGATCCACGTCAACAGAAATTTAATGTAGAAGATTTGGTACGTTTCTCAAAACACAACACAGCATTTGAGATATCATACCTACCAATCTGGTCAACAGAGATATTTGCAGTTTCCACAGCGCAGATAACAAATTCCAGAACATCTTAAAAGATAATAAAGATGAAGAAATTGCAGATTGCTTCTACACCAAGGAAATGCAGAAAAGCTCTGAACCGGATATGTTTCTCATCTAGATACGAAAAGGGGGTTACTATATTTTCAACTACCTAGCTTCCATTACTTTTCAAGATCAACCGACTTTCCCCATCCTAATGCATTTCCTACATACAATGACCCATGTGCATGTATTTCGTATGGGGAAAGTGGATAGCCAGGTGACCTTGAAAAGCAGTTGAAACTAGGTAGTTTCAAGTATAGTGACTCCCTTTTCGTACCTGTATGAGGAGATGAGGGAGATATCAAGGAGCCAGAATGAAACAGGTAGTACATAATCACTCTGCTTACAAATGATCAGTATTCTTTCTTTCCTTGGAGCAGCAGCGTTAGGAAGCGTTGTCTAGAACGTTGTTCTTTTTTTCGTTATACTACAGCGATTCTTGAGCTTAACAAATCCCACAATACGCCGTGGCTCGGGTACCGGGAGCGGCGAGCCCTACAATATCGAGATGGTGTCCTGTGTGAGATGCTTCAGCAGCAAAGACGCCGCTAGTCGCCACTCTGGAAGCCGTAGTCGCCGCCGCCGCCGCTCCCATCCCCGCCGCCTCCTCCCACGCCACTGCCATGGACACCCTCCCTCAGGCTAGCGCGTCAGGGCTGCAGCAACCAGGCTTCTCGCACTGGCCCGATTCCGCAATGTCTCCTCCTCCTCCTCCTCCTCCGTCATCACGTCCTCGCCGATCTCGTGAAGTACAGTACATACCCCTCAACACGTCACCGCAAGCAGCTTCTTCACATGCTTGTAGTTACGGTATTGGTAATAGAAATGATCATATGGCTAGTGGCAGATCCCTCTCCCATCTATTTAGTGAAGGACATCAGACCAGTGACATCGTACCGCAATTAGAATACTCGATGATTGCAGACAGATTGGAGGAGCAAATCTCGTTCAGAAGGCTCGAGAATCTGTCATGTTTGTAAGGGCCTGTCTTCATGTCGCGGAAATGGAGCTCCTCAAAGTAGTCAATGATCTACAGTATCCCGCCATTAAATGCAGTGCGGTGCTCTGCGTCCATCTATCGCCTTCCCCCCTCCAAAGATGCCTCTGACACTGAACAGACAAGTCTTCATTATCTTCAGGGGGAAAACGGCGTGATAACATGGAGCACATCAATCGCCGAGTGGTTTTGTAAATCCACCTTGACTATTACACTGGCCCGATGTACTGTGATGGAAGTGAGAGGGTCGGCTACAGCACTCAGCCGGATACTACACCTGTACATTCCTACGATCTGATAAATGGAGGGCCTAGCTATATCAAGCTACCTAAAGATATAGCTAACAAGAGGGAGTGTATTAATGTCAAGAATGAAAAGGATCAGGCTTGTTTTGCATGGTCAATCCTAGCTTGCAAAGGAAATATTAAAGCGAATCAAATGGTTCAAATGGCTCTGAGCACTATGGGACTTAACTGCTGTTGTCATCAGTCTCCTAGAACTTAGAAATACTTAAACCTAACTAACCTAAGGACATCACACACATCCATGCCCGAGTCAGGATTCGAACCTGCGACCGTAGCGGTCACGCGGTTCCAAACTGTAGCGCCTAGAACCGCTCGGCCACTCCGGCCGGCAAAGTGAATCCGGAGCACACATATCAGTAAGGTAAATGCCTTGACATTCATAAGGATTAAAACTTTTATGGTATCGAGTTTGCTGTCAAGATTCAGGACGTACCTAAATTTGAGGCACAGAGTGCCAGAATATTAGTTCGTGCTTATGACCCGGAGAAGGAAGGGAACACGGGTGAGCAGCACATGCATATTGTCGTCGGTCCCCACCATGTCTCAAAATTTGCCAGTGAGTATAATATGGATGTAAACATGCTGCTCTTCTCTGAAGGTGATAATTGTCACTATGTTCGGATCAAAGACACGTCTCGACTTCTGTTCTCTCAACTGAATAACTGTAAGTCTGAAAATCATATTTGCTTAAGGTGCCACAATTATTTTTCCTCAGACAAACTGTTAGCTAAGCATCTAACAGTTTGTGCTTCCAGGGACCCACTATGTGTTATTATGTGTACTGAGGAAAACTAATTCATAAAGTTAAAAATGCTCACCACCAGGACTGATGCCCGTTTGTAGTGTATGGCGTCTTTGGATGCCACCAGGCTCCTGTGACACACTGTGAAGGTGACCCCACGACCTCACATACCAGTTTAACAGAAAAACCATATGTACCATATGTATCAGCGTACCAAATTGTATCGTCCTATGATTTGAGTCTTAACTACTACAAATCTTATGTCGGGGACAATTCTGCAGTTTGGCTGCTCACTGAGCTCGTAAAACCTTCATGGTAGGTTGATAAGCTTTACAGGGAGAACGTCCCAACAGCCAAATCGAAGGAGAATGAAGGTTTGCACAATAACGCTGTTAATTATCATATTTGTAAGCTGCCGTAAGGCAGAAATGCGGAAACTCTTCGTAGGGCCACTGTCATCTCATGGGGAAGTTCCGTGGTGCAGCCCTCAGTATGTGCAATTTGAAATGCCAGCTACCAATTTATGCTGGTATGAGGCTCACATTCTGGTGTGGAGAAACGGGTCCCGTTTTGCTGTCACTTAACCGCCAACACGCCTCCAGTTCCATTGACGGTTTTCGCAGGTAAAGACTCTGTGTGAGCAAGGACTCCTGGGATCTCTATACGGGAAGAAGCTGCCTCTAGCACGTTAGATTGCGCTGCCAGCTGTGAAGTAGGGAAACAGGACTTTCATTATTCTTATGCACGTCGCGAAGGCACTCAACCCACTTCTTGTTTAATAAGAGAGCGAAAATATTACTTCTTATGATTCGCAGTGGCACTAAATAAGTCGTTTTCTGACTAACAAGTGGAGCTATACTATGGCAATATTGTGTGTTTCGTGGGCCTAGTATTTTCCTTTGTCATCTTCATTTTTTGTGTTACTTTTGAATGACTGTAAAGCCGCAATTTCGCCGAAGTACAGTCGCTGGTTTTTATTTTGTTGGTGACTGCAGAATCTGCACTTGAATTGTAGCTTGTATAATGGCTGACTAGTAACTATACAGAAATCCCTATTTCTCGCGGTTTTTTTAAAGAATGCCATTTTTTTCTTTCCTTGCCATTTCTCGGTGATCCCTGAATGTGTCCTGACGTACTGGGCACACGTGTTCATAATGATGACATGTCTACTCGGAAGTAAGCCGGTTCGTATTCTGGTGGAGGAAAATTTTCAGTCCCAGTATTTGAGCGTCAAAGGGAGATGAGGGGGTGGAGTTCTTGGCCATCGGTCTTCGCGCCCATGTCCTGGATTAAATTTCAAACCTTCTGCAGTGTCTCATGAAGTGGGGGCATGTGACATTGTTGACTGCGATCCAACCGTCAGATAGGGACTTTAAAGAGGTTTCCACGTTTCGGAGCTTTATGTTCATGTTCAGCAAGTTTTTTCTTTAAAAATTAGCTTTTCATACAAATCTTTATTAACAAACGAAATTATATATCTTAAATACTATGCAAGTAATTAATGACCGGTAAATTAATGAACGTGTGCAGCACATAATGGCGGCCAAAATACCTCTGCGCGGGTTACGCGACTAAACATTTGGCACGATTGAGGATGAAATATGAGTTTGGAAATGAAAATTAAACGTATGTACATTATCAGAACTAAATTCTCTTTTGCGTGAACCTCAAAAATCAAATTTTCTGAGATGGATTTCAAAATGGCGGCCACTTCAAAACGAAGGCACTGGAAATCGACTTTTAAACGTAAATAAGTAAGCAAAATTATGAAAAAGATTTGTTTTTTGAGGTTCACGCCAAAATTACAAGTGTCTGCTACATTAAATACCAAACAGAATCTAATTTTGCCCAGTAATCTTTTGATGATGAAAACCAGTTTAAAAATGCAGTCTCGAGAAACGCGCATTTAAGACTGTGAGTTCGATTTTTGTGTATATAACTTTAAAATTTTTCAACCTACCATTAATCTAATATTCCTGGGCTATACAGTAAACCTTCATATTCTTCGAAGAACTCGTTTTCTACAGCCCGAGTGAGACTCTGAAGCCGCAGTGTTAGCCTGGATGCTGGTCTGGAATGAGAGCCGGTCCGAATTCCTTTGCGTGGCGAATGAGCAAATCGTGATGCCAATAACGACTGCCATGACACTCATGTTTGCAGCACACCCTTAAATCTGTCGTTAAAAATAACTCACGCTCGATGTTAAGTAGTCTCGACAACTTTTGCGCTAGAAAACATGTGTTTTGGAGCATAACTTCAATTAATGAGTTCCGTGTTTCATTGTAGTTCTACGTATAGTCTCCTAGGCATTTCTCCATCAAATTGTCGTCAGTCATACGTTTGTACACCTCAGCAACAGCTTCTGTCACTTCACTCTTCAGTGTTGGCTTATGATCAGTTGTATCCTGTGTCCCATTCATCTCAGCTTGCATCTATTTAAACCAGCTTTCACAACAGTAATCGTGCTGCGAATTGTCATTCGTTGAACTCCTTTGTTAAACTGTCGACCACAACTGTTTCTTTCGTCATGTACTGCAGACATCTGGTGGGCAGGTGTAACGTCTACATCAATATTTTCTTCGACTTAGAATATTACAACAGCTTTACAGGGAAAGAGGTATCGAACGAATTCGCAAACAAGCCAGGCGCCGACAGCGGTAGGGTGAGCGAATGCGTGCTTATACCGAAACGTGATTTTCAGGGATAGAGAATAATTTCCCAACAAAATCTCTTTCATAACATATTCTTAAGATTATAAGGAGCGAAAATGTACACAAAAAGGGATTTTTCAAACTTTGAGCCAGGAAAACCACCTTACGCTCTGCTGCTCCCTTGGTGTGATTCGAGAAGAGAAGGCTGTGTGCCGGTACCGGGTTTCATCCTCTCCCATCCCTTTCTCCATTACAGCACAAACAAAGCATTATACTGTAAAACACTCATCAGGGTCATAGGGTCATCCGCAAGAGACATATACACACTTGACGCTCCATAACAGCTTAATTGAAGGCAATGGCAAACCACCTCCACCACGATTTTGTCTAGAACGGCAATGCACACAACGAAACATTGTCTCGAAAGTTGGTAGAAAATCCGAAGAAATTCAGGTCGTATGTAAAGTACACAAGCGGCAAGACGCAGTCAATACCTTCGCTGAGCAGTGCCGATGGTACTGTTACTGACGACTGTGCCGCTAAAGCGGAGTTATTGAACGCAGGTTTCCGAAATTCCTTCACCAGGGAAGACGAATGGAATATTCCAGAATTTGAAACACGAACAGCTGCTAGCATGAGTTTCTTAGAAGTAGATACCTTGGGGGTTGCGAAGCAACTCAAATCGCTTGATACGGGCAAGTCCTCAGGTCCAGATTGTATACCAATTAGCTTCCTTTCAGATTACGCTCCCTACTTAGCAATCATATACAACCGCTCGCTCACCGATTGATCTGTACCTACAGATTGGAAAATTGTGCAGGTCGCACCAGTGTTTAAGAAGGGTAGTAGGAGTAATCCATCGAACTACAGACCTATATCATTGACGTCGGTTTGCAGTAGGGTTTTGGAGCATATACTGTATTCAAACATTATGAATCACCTCGAAGGGAACGATCTATTGATACGTAATCAGCATGGTTTCAGAAAACATCGTTCTTGTGCAACGCAGCTAGCTCTTTATTCGCACGAAGTAATGACCGCTATCGACAGAGGATCTCAAGTTGATTCCGTATTTCTAGATTTCCGGAAAGCTTTTGACACCGTTCCTCACAAGCGACTTCTAATCAAGCTGCGGGCCTATGGGGTATTGTCTCAATTGTGCGACTGGATTCGTGATTTCCTGTCAGAAAGGTCGCAGTTCGTTGTAATAGACGGCAAATCATCGAGTAAAACTGAAATGATATCAGGTGTTCCCCAGGGAAGCGTCCTGGGACCTGTGCTGTTCCTGATCTGTATAAATGACCTGGGTGACAATCTGAACAGTTCTCTTAGGTTGTTCGCAGATGATGTTGTAAATTACCGTCTAGTAAGGTCATCCGAAGACCAGTATCAGTTGGAAAGCGATTTAGAAAAGATTGCTGTATGGTGTGGCAGGTGGCAGTTGACGCTAAATAATGAAAAGTGTGAGGTGATCCACATGAGTTCCAAAAGAAATCCGTTGGAATTCGATTACTCGATAAATAGTACAGTTCTCAAGGCTGTCAATTCAACTAAGTACCTGGGTGTAAAAATTACGAACAACTTCAGTTGGAAAGGCCACATAGATAATATTTTGGGGAAGGCGAGCCAAAGGTTGCGTTTCATTGGCAGGACACTTAGAAGATGCAACAAGTCTACTAAAGAGACAGCTTACACTACACTCGTTCGCCCTCTGTTAGAATATTGCAGAGCGGTGTGGGATCCTTACCAGGTGGGATTGACGGAGGACATCGAAAGGGTGCAAAAAAGGGCAGCTTGTTTTGTATTATCACTTAATAGGGGAGGGAGTGTGGCAGATATGATACGCGAGTTGGGATGGAAGTCATTAAAGCAAAAACATTTTTCGTCGCGGCGAGATCAATTTACGAAATTTCAGTCACCAACTTTCTCTTCAGAATGCGAAAACATTTTATTGAGCCCAACCTACATAGGTAGGAATGATCAACAAAATAAAATAAGAGAAATCAGAGCTCGAACAGAAAGGTTTAGGTGTTCGTTTTTCCCGCGCGCTGTTCGGGAGTGGAATGGTAGAGAGATAGTATGATTGTGGTTTGATGAACCCTCTGCGAAGCACTTAAATGTGAATTGCAGAGTAATCATGTAGATGTAGATGTAGATGTAGATGCAGGGTTTCTGCATCTGCACGCTTACGCTCATTCCCAGATAATGGAGCTACTGTGACCATTGACCCATACTGAATGCAGCACTATTGTTATTGCGATTCTTTTTAACTTTAATACCCATCAAGGTGTTTAGTAATGTTTATCGCACGTCTCGAATTCCCTCACTATCGTTACCGTGATCACATTCACATTGTTATAACTTATTAAGCCATGTACATTACATATACAGTTAAGTGAATGCCGTATCTTACATCGTGCGAGGTGACTTCGTCACTGTACGAGTTCACGAGATTTGGGACAGGTGGAACACAGACTTTCCGTTGCCCATAAATCCAGGACAAGACGTACGCCATTTCAGTTTCGTCTCATAAGTCACAGTACTTAAGATCGTGTCAGAGTCAATAATTTTTCAAGGAATAAACTCAGTACATATGGGTCAAGTCAGTACATATGGTTGAAGCCCGACATACAGGCAGAGCATTAAATTTACGATTTCATATTTCTGGTACACAAGTAATACGGTATATCAAGGAATGTAGCATCTCTGCAGACCAGTAGTTAAAGATTGCACCATTCTCCTGAAGTCCCATGTAGTTTTGCATCTTCCTGCCATAAGGCTTTTATTTCTTTTACGAATGCAAAGAAACTGCCGTGCCTTTTCTGCATATATACGAAGAGATGAGTGATGAACATATTTCCGCATTCTTTTCATAACTATTCCACGAGCTTTATGCTCAAGAGTAAACACCGTCGGTTTATAGATAGGATTATTCTTCCATGCCTTCTTAAAAATTGAGAGGTGGAGATCTGAATCTCGCGTGTGTTTTTTTTTCTTTTAAGAAATATTGTATAATAATATTTCTTATCATATATATCTTACATAAAAATTATTTAGAATTTTTGAATACGAAGCAAGCATCTGTTCTGGTACCTAAAACGAAAGTAAAAATAAGAACAGCAGGGCTATCGATTGTCAAAGTGCAGAATTAAGTTGAGGGAAACACGATAAGCCTTCGTTGGCCGTCTTGTGGTTAACAGACGTGTACTTGTCTGGCGATCAGCAGTGCTGGTATCCAGCTTCTCCGACGCTCAAATTACAAACGCTACGAGAAACCTGGATATCCGTTTTTATTTCAGTTCCTAGTACATTGCTGATAAAACTAATCGTCTTATTCGTCAAAAAGTATTAATTAAAGAACAATCGACTCCTGGAAAGAACAATATGTATATTCTGATAATATATATACATTAAAAAACTTTTTATCCTTCTTTGCTTCAGTGCCTAACGTTGTTCGCACGTCAACAGAATAGACGAATAGAGGGTTTTTCGTGTTGTTATAAAAATGGAGATTGTAAATTCTTTTCTTTTTATCAGGCACTTCATCCGCCACCAACTAATTAGGACCGGAACTGTGACTCAAGTTCAGCAAGGCTTGTTCGAAAGCAACGTCCGCCACTCCCTTTGAAAGATTCGGAATTTAATGTGAAAATTTAATTAATTATGGCTAAACCTGAATTTGTAGGCGGCCTTTTGGTATATAATTGCTCTCACATTTTATCTTTCTGAAATAATTAACGGGACATATTTTCGCCAAGCAGGACAAGCAGTATTGGTAACCGATAGTAAAGAGAGCTTCGTAGAATGTTGTATTTGTGTTAATGAACCATTCAATGACTACTACGACTTTATTCCACCAGCAAAAGCATCATTTTATATTAAGAAGATTCCAGGAAAGATTAAAAGGCTACTTTGAGTAAATAGCTTCAGTTTGCCATGCCCGATAAAATTATTAACGCCGGCCGGAGTGGCCGTGCGGTTCTAGGCGCTACAGTCTGGAACAGGGCGACCGCTACGGTCGCAGGTTCGAATCCTGCCTCGGGCATGGATGTGTGTGATGTCCTTAGGGTAGTTAGGTTTAATTAGTTCTAAGTTCTAGGCGACTGATGACCTCATAAGTTAAGTCGCATAGTGATCAGAGTCATTTGAACCAAAATTATTAACAGTGAAGGTAGTAACTGGCATTCTTTAGGGCAACTGTTCGTTTAAAGGTATACCGCTTGAGGGAGGGTTAGGACTGCGTTGAGCTGTGAGTGGTTCCTGCCCCTTGCTAAAATTTATTTAAACGAGCTCTCAACATTTACAGTGATAAGCCGCAGCATTATGACCACTACCCACTGTGACGTTGGATGGCACCTAGTGGCGTTGCGGGCTCGTGATGCGGTAACAAAATATGTAAGCGGAGCAGATACGGACGGCGGATCATCCTAGCACAAGCATGGGCTGCAAATGGGGGAATCCATTGAGATAAGAGACTTTGACAAAGGACAGATTTTAATTACCCAGAGCATATGAACAAGTATCTCGAAAACGGCGAAGCTGGTCGAATGTTCACATACTACTTTTGTGAGCATTTACGGAAAGAGGTAGAAGTACAGTGAAACTACCACAAGCGCTAAATGGTTGGAGGTTCACGACTCTTCACAGAACGTGGAATTCGGAGGCTTGTCTGCTCTGTAAAGTAGGATAGATGGTGGTCTGTGGCATCTCTGCCAAAAGAGCATAGTGCTGGTGTACGCACAAGTGTTTCGGAGCACAGCGTTCATCGTACATTGCTGAAGATGGAGCTCTGCAGCAGACCACCCCTACATTTTCAAACGTTAACCAAACGATCGTCTGTTACGACTGCAGTGATCATAGGACCATAGGGATTCGACCGTCGATCAATGAAAACGTGTCGGCTCTTCGTGTGAATCACATTTTTGCTACACTTGGTCGCAGGTCTTCCCCACAAACGCCGTTATCGAGGTGAACGGCCACCCAAAACGTGTAGTGGTAACAGACGCAGGCTGATGGGAGCAGCGTTATGCTATGGGAGACATTTCTTGTGCTCGCATGGGACTTGTGGTAGCAGTTGAAGAGACGCTGACAGACGAACCACCTACAGCCCTTCAGGCTTGATGACTTCCCTCATTTCGATGTCATCTTTCGGCTGTGTCTCGGAGTCAGAACCGTGTTACAGTGGTTTGAGGAGCATTATAGTGAACTCACGTTGATGTCTCGCCAACAAATTCGCCTGATGTAAATCCTATGGAACTCATCTGGGTCGCTATCGAGCGCCATCATCGTGTACGCAAATCAGCAGCCCATTAATTAAGCGAGTTACATGACCCGTGCGTATACATCAACTGCCACATACCTCCACAAACTTAGCAACAAATTTTCGGATTCCTGATACGCACAATCAGTAGTGTATTTAGCTGCAAAGTCGTACAAACAAGCGATTAAGCTGGCGGTCATAATGTTTTGGTTTATATATATACAGTCGAATTTTAAGCATTGTTTAGTGGTTCAAATGGCTCTGAGCACTGTGGGACTTAACATCTGTGGTCATCAGTCCTCTAGAACGTAGAACTACTTAAACCTAACTAACCTAAGGACAGCATACACATCCATGCCCGAGGCAGGATTCGAAGCTGCGACCGTAGCGGTCACGCTGTTCCACACTGAAGCGCCTAGAACCGCACGGCCACACCGGCCGGCCATTATTTAATGCAGTTTCATCCTCCAGAAGAAGAAATAGTACAACATGAAATAACGAGTTATCTCCGTAGCAGGTGAAAAGAAAAAATTACAGAAATTGTAGGATGCCGGAGAAACAGTGTATAATGCACTTACACTGGAAAATACCGTATATGAGACACCAGTTCTACTTCGCAATTGAAATCAATCAAAACTAAGTGCGCTGTAAGGAATTAATTCATTTCATCTAATAGCTCATTAACTTGTCATTAATTTTGGTCACACACTAAAACCATTGTGCAAAGGGACTAACTCTATTTCAAAACCTAAAAGGAAACATACACTAAATAAGGAGCGCATTGGTTACAGAAGCATAAATGAAGCTCAAAAGAAGTCAAGTGACAACCAAACAGGCATCTGACCACTTTCACAATATATGCAAGGAATTAGGAGACGCGAACCCAAATCGCACAACGAGTACTGGTAGTACAATGTGTACTGATCGTGCTGAATTACACACAGTACATACAGCAGCCAACATCAACTTATAACATTAGCAGACATCGAACCAGCAGAGAACAGCCCAGTCTTACAACACCCTAACACAGTGTTTCCAGGTGTTGTTTCAGAAACTACCTGCCAGATAACCCTGAAGAAAACTACGCCCCGCCTCGGCCGTATCTCCTACCACGGCAGCCGCTGCGTGCAGTCAAATACAACGGCCGTTTCCTAGGTATCTGCCCTATGCTTGTTGCTCTCTAGCTCTCCAAAACAAGACTGCGCTGCCGCTCCCTCTTCCCCAGAATGTCCTCGCGGTAGCGCGTGAGTCGCGATGGACGTGGCGCAACACCGCCACTTAGGAACTCGACCACGAATGCCGCACTGGTGGCGCGTATTGTAAAGGGCTGCCGCTGCTTGACGACTTGTCACGGCACAAAATACTGGGATATACTGAGAAGCAATACGTCTGAATTTCTTATGTGAAAACTCTTAAAGGTTTTTAAATAAATCAAACGTTATTAACATTACACGTCTTTATTCTTTATGTCTACATACTTATTTCTCAACACAGTCATCCTGACGCTGAACACATTTCTCCAAACGAGAGACCGATTCGTTGATACTGTCACTGCAGAATGTTTCACTTTGTTGACGCAGCCACATCACCTCTGCTTGAGTCTCTTCGTCACTGACAAAGTGAAGTCCTCTGAAGTGTTTTTTTTAAGTTTTGGAAACAGACAAAAATCGAATGGAGACAGTTTGGGACTGCATGGAGAACGAGCGATAATAACGAACGCAAGACGTCGGATTGTTACTGATGTCGCAATGCTCGTGTGTGTTCTGGCGTCGTCACGTCGAAGGAGAGGCTGCTCCGCGTAAGGCTTCGAATTCGAAACTCGGCTACAGCAGCTGTTTCTCACGCACCTGCATAGTTGCATTACACATCTCCATAGTACACGGTATAATTCGGAGCCCTGAAGCGGTGGAGCACTGCAAATAAGCAGACATCAAGAATAAAGATGTAGAATGTTGATAACGTTTGTTTTATTTAAAAAGCTTTAAAAGTTTTCACATCAAAAATAACGAGGCGTTACTTTCTAGCCCAACCTCACATTATCATTTTGACGTAGTGCCACAAAACGAATCCATATACATACCGGTAGCTAAAGAACCGCTGACTGTTGGAAACGCCTTCTACTCGGCCAGTTTGCTAAACTCTGCTTTATTTAAATTACCAACCAAGGCAGACGCTAAAATTGTGGAACCCATGGTCATACGAGACACTCCACATCTCTGCTCGCGGACAACATACATTACACTCAGAGATTCTGAAAATTCTGTAGATCATTAGTGCTACCGAGATCGAAAATCTAATGTATAGACGACCACTAAACTGCTGGTATCGCTGACAGAAGAAAGCAAATCTGTTACCTTCGCCCGGTGAAACACACTCAAGAAATGTTTGTAGTCAAGCTGTTGATTCGCCAGCCATAGAAGATGCTGCAACAGGGAACATAACTTGCACTGAAATCACCAGCATGGACTTCAGACATTAAAAGGGGGGTGTAAATAAACTTATGCTCGTTATTAATTTTATATTGTGTTTCAAGACCACGGAGGTCACTGAGATTTCGCCCATGCGCGTCATATTCACAGTCCTGCATGCTGATAGGATTAGGTACAGTCAAACAATTGATCTAGCCCAACAAGTATGATGATATTTACTGTATTCTATGCTCAACGGATAAATATGATGAGCACCTTCTGAATACTCGATATGCATGTTGGGGGGGGGGGGGGGGGGGACATGGAAAGGATCCCACCATATACGGACATCATGAAAAAATACTGTGACCCCTTAGAAACGACTGTCTATGAAATGCTAAGCACAAAATGGCTGACATAATCAAGCGCAGTGCGACATTCAAGGAGCGGAAAACAATAGGACATTTCTGGTCAGAACGGGATACTTACCGTTTAGCCGTTTTTGCAAAATAAAAGAGCACAAGAAATCACCTTGTAGTATAAGCAAACTTATCGTACTTGATAATCACTTAAAACTCTACGTTATGTATATTTCACATTTCTTCACCGAAATGCTTGCAAATTTCTCGTTCTGCCCCACCCACGGGCAGAATAGGATAACGAAATTTTTTGGGAAATTATAGTATAAACATTGAAATTATTAGAAATATCACTTAAAACTAAGACATAAAGTTCTTTAGCGAACAATTTAGACTAAGGGAGATGAAATCTTCAAAAATATGGTTAACGATAAGAGAATATTTTAGCGTCATTCTGAAAAAATTGCAATTATTTTAATGCTTAGTACCAGGTTACTATTACTGTTACTTTATTGAATCCCATCGCTTGTGCACCAGGTGTATTTTCTGGCTGGCGAATAGACAACGTAGGGTGCCTAGTATCAAATTCTGTAACCCAGTCCTACCCAGCTAAACAAGTTTCTTTCTTAAATTTGTGTAGTAAGCTGTTTCTTTCTGTTAGTTGATAAGCTAATGACCTGACAAAGTGATGTTTCATCTTCGTACTAAAAATTGTGCTCTACTTCACGTGTGTTACCAGCTAGTCTTTTTGTTCTGCAGTGAACACATTTTTCAATTTCCCATCTGACTTGTCAACTCTGTTGTTGGGACTCTTGTTAGCTTCGTACGTTCATAAAGCTATGTTGATTTCGACAGATGCTTTGAAAACTCCCATTTCAAAAGATAAAACGACTGAAACTGCTAGTTCCATTGATTTAATATCCAGTTAATATCTGTATGTCTTTCTAATGTCAGTTCACACCATTTTGAAAAGCAAGAGAAGAAAAGGAACATATTTTGAAATATACTTGCATCAAAAAATGAAAGAGCAAATCGGGAAACTAATCCATTTGCCCCATTCCATTCTGCCCCAAAAGCACATTTCAGATTAACATCGTTTATGTAGCGTCATAGCTGCCGATTTAACGTATTATGTAACTAACGTAGCGAATGGCTTGCACTTTGAGATTACATGCCATTTGAGGGCGTGAAATTAAGAATTAACGGCTTTCTAGCGCTCCACGAGTTATAAAAACACAACCTGAAATGTGAAAGACATCCGCTCGCTTACAAAAATGGTTCAAATGGCTCTGAGCACTATGGGACTCAACTGCTGAGGTCATTAGTCCCCTAGAACTTAGAACTAGTTAAACCTAACTAACCTAAGGACATCACAAACATCCATGCCCGAGGCAGGATTCGAACCTGCGACCGTAGCGGTCTTGCGGTTCCAGACTGCAGCGCCTTTAACCGCACGGCCACTTCGGCCGGCGCTCGCTTACAATTCGAACTCCAAAACAAGTCGAAATTGCTGTCACACCTTCGTTTCCACTCAGAGACGTAGTTACACGTCACTACAATAGATTACAGCGTTCCCCTGACTAAAAAACTGCGCAATCCCGTTGTAGCCCGCTATACCGTTCTGTCGAGAGTTTCCTACAGGCAACAGGAATGGAGGACATTCACTTATTCATGTACTGACACATGCAGCGAGGCTGACGACTTCAGTTCTACCATATACCACATTACTTATACGCAACATTTATACATTATCGGTGTGAATAATAAGCAAAATAAAACATACGAAAAGAAAACAAAATAACAACTAATATAGCAATGGAACGTATGGAAGGGCGACGTAACCATTAGAATGTATCAGGTAGGTTACTTATCAGTAATGTTCCACTTAATAACATCATAATTTAAAGAAAACTGTTCCCGCGTAACAACAAGTGCCGGCACGGCGATGAAGAGCGGAAGAGCAGAGCGGCATCTATACCAAGAGAATATAAGCGCCACGCCACCAAGTTCAACTTCCAAAACGCTGTAGGAATAACCACTGGTCAGAATGACGTCAAATTGCAACGGAATATTATCGGAGAAGGGGGAAAACGTATGGCAGAAGAAAAAAGTATTGTGAAAATTGATCAATAGACGGCGCTGTATGTGTCAGAACACGTAAATGAAAACACCCGTCGTGCGCGCGACCCATTGAAGTTGGTATAAACACGCCAGGTACACGGCTTTCCCTCCTTTTGCGTTTGCGACGTTCACAATGACTGTCTCAATGCAGGATCGCGATCTGCTTCTAAAGCGGTATTATAAGAATGATGACTGTACACACGTCACTCTGCAGAAGTTCCGAACACTCCAAGGTTTGAAAAAAAGGTGGTAGTCCGATAACTACCGTGGGTCTGGAGAAAATGGCTCTCAGCACTATGGGACTTAACATCTGAGGTCATCAGTCCCCTAGACTTAGAACTAGTTAGACCTAACTAACCTAAGGACATCACACACATCCATGCCCTAGGCAGGAATCGAAACTGCGACCGTAGCAGCAGCGCGGTTCCGGACTGAAGCGTCTAGAACCGCTCGGCCACGGCGACCGGCTGGAGAAAATGATTCGGAAATTTGAAAAGACGGTTTCTTTTGGTGTGCAACCTGGTAGAGGAAGGAAACGAATTGATTCGACGCCAGTGGAAACAGTGACCACAGCAATGCAGGAGTAGACGAGTGGAGGTATGCAAACGTGTAGCGGACAGGCAATTGCCCAAACATTGGACATACCCGTCAGCACGGTGCGTAAAATCATAAGAAACATCCTTATTTGCTGACCATTCAAAATTACCCATGTGCACGAGTTGCTTCCTGTTGACCTGCGCCGGCCGTGGTGGCCGAGCGGTTCTAGGCGCTTCAGTCCGGAACCGCGTGACTACTACGCTCGTAGGTTCGAATCCTGCCTCGGGCATGGATGTGTGTGACGTCCCTAGGTTAGTTAGGTTTAAGCAGTTCTAAGTTCTTGGAGACTGATGACCTCAGAAGTTAAGTCTCATAGTGCTCAGAGCCATTTTGACCTCAGATGTTAAGTGCCATAGTGTTGCCTGCCGGAGTGGCCGAGCGGTTCTAGGAGTTACAGTCTGGAATTGCGCGACCGCTACGGTCGCAGGTTCGAATCCTGCCTCGGGCATGGATGTGAGTGGTGTCCTTAGGTTAGTTAGGTTTAAGTAGTTCTAGGTTCTAGGGGACTGATGACCTCAGAAGTTAAGTCCCATAGTGCTCAGAGCCATTTTGAACCCATAGTGCTCAGAGCCATTTGAACCATTTATTGACTTGCCAGCAAGAGAGACCTTTGCTTTAGAATTTCCTGCTCGCATGGAAGTGGACAGTGATTGGCCGTGGAAGGTAAGCGCTGTGAGTGTTTTTTGCTTAACCACGTCATTTCAGCTCTCCAACAGCATGGATGCGTGGATGGGATCATTTTTATGCAAGATGGCGCACCTCCGCACATTGCAAATCCAGTTAAGCAGCTGCTGAAGCGCCATTTCGGAAATGCTAGAATTATGAACCACCATTTCCCTACAGCCTGGCCATCCCGATCAGCTGATCTTAATCCCTGTGAATTCTGGCTGTGGGGCTACGTGAAACATGTTGTGTTCAGCGTTCCGATTGCAAATTTAGCTGCATCGAAGGCACACATTGCGCAACACATTCTGAACGTGACCCTGGAAACACTTCGATCAGTTGTAGACAGTATACTGCACATATTTTGCGCCAGTCACACGGAAATTAATAATCTGATTTGATTTTGATTGACGCTTTCTATGCGGTTTTTGGTCTCAGGACAGTTAAAAACCGATTTTTCCCACCCGATGTGATATGGCCTTGCCATGGTGGTGGGCTTACGTAACTAACAGTATCACACTTGTACAACCATGCACACTGAGAAATACAGTTTGTTTAACGTCAAACGTACACCTTAGGAATAGTTGTATGATTGATTTGTCATTTGTAGTCGACCACTATTAAATTATGATTCTTACAGCTCCATCTATTGCTACATTTTGTAACTATTTATTTTTCCTCTGTCATAAGTTTTCTCCCTTCTCCGATATTATTCCATTGCAATCTGACTTCATTCTGACCAGTGGTGTTATTTCTACAGTGGTTGGAAAGTTTGATTATGATCACCCTGTATATACCAAAGGACACTGATTATTTGCATGTCGCCATTTGCTTGCGACACACCTTCGTGAATACGCAGAGTTAAATATTGTCAATTTAACTTACTGTAATAAACTCCATTAATACGAGTTGCTTGAATTGTTATCCAGCGATCCTAGAAAACAACTTCCTAGGCACCCTATATTAGACCAGTGGGCAGACTAATACAAATAAATGCGAAGAGTGCAGACAAAATTAGGATTTATCGTCCCATCTACCCCAGCGTCAATAGAGACGCAGCGTTAACTCCATTCTGATCAGTATAGGGGAGAGTCCCCGCATTAACCACGGACCTTGCCGTGTTGAAGTGGCTTACGTGCCTCATTGAAACAGACTGTCGCACCTTGGCTGCAACCATAACTGGGAGGGGGGGGGGGGGAGGGGGTAATCTGTGGTATGTGGTGGAGAGGCCAGACAAACATGTGGTCCTGAAGAGGTGGAGCCACCTTTCTAGTATCTGCAGGGGCAACAGTCTAGCTGATTGACTTATCTGGCCTACTAATGTTAGTCAAAATGACCTTCGTGTGCTGATAATATGAACGGCTGAAAGCAAATGGAAACTACAGCTCTTACATTTTCCGAGGGCATGCAGCTGTGCATTATGATTAACTGATGATATCATGCTCTTGGATAAAATACTCCAGCGGTAAAATAGTCACCCATTTGCATCTCCGGGACGGGACTACTCAGGACGAAGTCGTCACCAAGAAAAACTAAACTGGTGTTCTCGGATCGGAACCCGGAATCTTAGATCTCTCGATTGGGTAGATATGTTAGGAAATTCATGAAGGGAAGTGGACAGATCGAAGTTAGGTGTAGTGAGAATTAGTTAAGTTCTGTGGCAGAGTGAAGAGGATTTCTGGTCAGGGGAACACAAGGCTATACGTAGAAAATCAGATACGAGTAATGCAGAAGTAAGTCTGGTAATGAATAAGAAAACAGGAATCCGCGTAAACTGCTATGAACAGCATTGTGAATTCCTTATCACAGCCAAGATAGATACGAAGCCAACACCCACCACAGCAGTACAAGTTTATATGCCAACTAGCTCCGCAGACAATGAAGAGAGTGAAAGAACGTATCATGAGATAAAAGAAATTATCCAGATAGTTAACGGAGAAGAAAATTTTACTGTGATGGGGCCTGGAACACGTTATTACGAAAAGGAAGAAATCGAAAAACAGTAGGATACTAGGGACCGGGGAAAAGGCTGAAAGAGGAAGCTGCCTGGTAGAATCTTGCATCGAGCACAGTTCAGTCTTAGCTAACACTGGTTTAAGAATCATGAAAGAAGGCTATACTCCCATACGTGGAAGAGACCGGGAGATACCGAAATGATTCATACTGATTACATAATGGTAAGGCAGATATTTCGGAACCAGATTTTAAACTGTAAGACATTTCCAGGGGCAGATGTGCACGCTGGCCACAGTTTACAGGTTATGAACTGCAGAGTAAAACAAGAAATTGCAAAAAGGTAAAAAAATTAAAGAGATGTTACCTGGATACGTTGAAAGAGCCGAGAAATGAAACAGGAACGCAGCAGAAGACCACATATGTAAACAGACAATGGCCAGTATAAATCCTTAGATGTCACAGGAGATAATGAATTTTATTGATGAAAGCAGAAAATATAAGAATGCAGCAAATGAAGCAAGTGAAAGGGAATACAAAGGTCTAGAAGATGAGATTGAGACAAGTGAAAAACGACTAAGCAGGACGGCTAGAGGGCAAATGTAAGGATGTAGAAGCGTATATAAATAGGGGAAAAATAGATACCGAGTATAGAAAAATTAAAGAGGCCTTTGGAGAAAAGGGAAGCAGCTATATGAATAGCAAGATCTGATGGAAAACCAGTACTAAGGAAAGAAGGGAAAGCTGAAAAGCGGAAGGAGTGGGCAGAGAGGCTATACGAGGAAAACGAACTTGAAGACAATATCATGGAAAGGGAAGAGGACTTAAATGAAGATGAGGTAGGTGATCTGATTCTGTGAGAAGAGTCTGGCAAACAACTGAAAGACCTAAGTCGAAAGAAGGCCGCTGGAGTAGATGACATTTCGTCTGAACTACTGATATCCCTGGAAGATTCAACCATGATAAAATTATGCTACCTGCTGTGCTAGAAATATGAGACCGGCGAAATACCCTCAGATTTCAAGAAAGGTGTAATAATTCATATACCAAAGAAGACAAGTGCTGACAGATGTGGATATTACCGAATTGTCAGTTTCATAAATCATGGTTGCAGAATACTAACACGAATTCTTTAGAGAAGAACGGAGAGACTGGTAGAAACCGACCTCGAGAAAGAGTGATTTTGTTTAGAAGAAACATAGGAATGGGCGAGGCAATACTGCCTCTACAATTTATCTCAGAATATAGGTTAAAGAAAAGCAAACCTACGTTAGTAGCATCTGTATATTTAGAGAAAGGTTTTGAAAATGTTGTCTGGAGTACAGTCTTCGGAATGCTGAGGACAGCGGGGTGGGTGGGGGGGGGGGGGGGTAAAATACTCGGGGCGAAATGTTACACATAACTTTTACAGAAACAGGACGGCACTTGCAAGAGTCCAAGAGCATGAAATGGAGTCAATGGTTGAGACGGGATTGATACAGGGTTGTAGCCTATTTCCGACGCTTTTCGATAGGAACACTGAGCAGGCACCAAAGGAAACAAAAGCAAAAAATTGGATAGGGACTAAGGTTTAGAGAGAAGACATAAATGTTTTGCGTTTTGAAGATGACGTTGTAATTCTACCAGAGACTGTAAAATACTTGGAAGAACAGTTGAACGGAATGGACAACGTTTTGAGACGAGGATATAAGATAAATATCTAAAAAAAGCAAAAGAAGAGTAACTGACTGCAGTCGAATCAGATGGGGCAAAGATGACAGAACTAGATTAGGAAATGAGACGCTAAAAGTAGTAGATGTGTTTTGCTGTTTGGACGGTGGAATAACTCATGATAGTCGAAGTAGAGAACGTATAAAATGTAGAAGAAGAGAAATTTGTCAGCACTGAATATAATTTAAGTGATAGGAAGTTTTTTTCTGGAGGTATTTGATGTGTTGCCTTCTGCAGAAGTCACACGAGGGCGGTAAGCAGTTCGGACAACAAGAGAATAGAAACTTTTGGAACGCAGTGCTATAGAAGAATGCTTCAGATTAGATGGGTAGATCGCGTAACTAATCAGGAAGTAATGAATGTAAGTGGGGAGAAAATAATTTGTGTCATAACTTGGCGAAAAGAACAGACCAGTTGACAGTACACATTCTGAGACATCACGAACTCATCAGTTTAGTATTCGATGGAAGTAAAAATTGTAAAGGGAGACCAAGGAACGGATACAGTAACTAGTTCAAATAGTTTTATGTTGCAGTAGTTATCAGAGGTGAAGAAGTTTGCACAAGATAGACGGCAAATCATCAAGTAAAACTGAAGTGATATCAGGTGTTCCCCATGGAAGCGTCCTGGGACCTGTGCTGTTCCTGATCTATATAAATGACCTGGGTGACAATCTGAACAGTTCTCTTAGGTTGTTCGCAGATGATGCTGTAATTTACCGTCTAGTAAGGTCATCCGAAGACCAGTATCAGTTGCAAAGCGATTTAGAAAAGATTGCTGTATGGTGTGGCAGGTGGCAGTTGACGCTAATTAATGAAAAGTGTGAGGTGATCCACATGAGTTCCTAAATAAATCCGTTGGAATTCGATTACTCGATAAATAGTACAGTTCTCAAGGCTGTCAATTCAACTAAGTACCTGGGTGTAAAAATTACGAACAACTTCAGTTGGAAAGGCCACATAGATAATATTTTGGGGAAGGCGAGCCAAAGGTTGCGTTTCATTGGCAGGACACTTAGAAGATGCAACAAGTCTACTAAAGAGACAGCTTACACTACACTCGTTCGCCCTCTGTTAGAATATTGCAGAGCGGTGTGGGATCCTTACCAGGTGGGATTGACGGAGGACATCGAAAGGGTGCAAAAAAGGGCAGCTTGTTTTGTATTATCACTTAATAGGGGAGGGAGTGTGGCAGATATGATACGCGAGTTGGGATGGAAGTCATTAAAGCAAAAACGTTTTTCGTCGCGGCGAGATCTATTTACGAAATTTCAGTCACCAACTTTCTCTTCCGAATGCGAAAATATTTTGTTTTGAGCCCAACCTACATAGGTAGGAATGATCATCAAAATAAAATAAAAGAAATCAGAGCTCGAACAGAAAGGATTAGGTGTTCGTTTTTCCCGCGCGCTGTTCGGGAGTGGAATGGTAGAGAGATAGTATGATTGTGGTTTGATGAACCCTCTGCCAAGCACTTAAATGTGAATTGCAGAGTAATCATGTAGATGTAGATGTAGATGTAGATGGATAGACTAGCGTGGAGAGCTGCATCGAAACAGTCTTCGGCCTGAAGACCAGAAAAAGAACACCAGGGGAAGGCGAAGTGTTAGACTTTGAAACCAACGGATACTTGTACACTGATTTTTTTGTACTTGTCGTAGCAGGACTAGACGACAGTTGAATAGTTTTACTTGTGGAGTAGACTGACCAGGTACTGCGACGCACATGAAGAACATAGCTCACTTTAGCAAAATTCAATATAGAATACTTAACTTGGATGCATTCCATGTTCACACGGATATCAATATAATCAGCACTGTCGCACAACACAGTATTAACTGTTGATTACTCTGAAGATACTGAAAGACTCTCAAATATGACATTCATTTAACTATAAACTTTGGTACACAGTTCTGTGTAACCATAATAGCTCTCTGCCTGGATTTGAACTACGATTATGCTGCTTGATAAGAGCATCAAAGAGATGGGTTACCGGCGGTGGCCTATGAAGTACAGTAAGTAGGAATCTAGCACTGACGGCATACGGTATTTCTTGAGGGTGTGTCTTAGCCGACGTCTCTCATTCGTGGCTGAGTCTGGCAGCGACTGTTTTTAGCTTGTGGTTCCATGGTGTGGTACAAGCTCTATTATGAGACCTCGCTCCTCGGACACCACAGATTTATTTGACATGATGACAGAAGGACAAGTCAAATAGTTCGTAATCTGTCCGTGCCACATTATTCCTCTAGAGCCCAAAACGGAACAAGATAGTAAAAGATGCCCTCTACTTATTCACTATCCAATGCGCCTAAATATTGGTTTTTAATAGTTTTGTGGGAGGATCTTTTGCTCTATAACACAGACTTTCGATAGTTGCAAGCTTCATATTGAAGACAGTGTTTCACATTCTCTACTTTTCGTAGAGTTCCAAGTCGCCTGAAGTCCCAGAAATATTAGTTTACTTTAGCCCTAGCTCCTATTACACGGGCAACGTACATGTAACTACCACACTTCAGATCGCCGATCAGGGATTTAATTTTACTCAGCACTTCCTAGTAACTTACTCTTACAGGGTACATGACATCAGTGATCACAGGAAAGTCCTGTTCCTCTTGCCACCGAGCTTCGCTAATTCTCACTAAATTTAACTTCAGCCTATCCGTTTACCTGTTTACATTTTCCATTCTAAAAAACCCATTAAGGCATTTAACACTCCACGCTCCGATCCTGAGAATGCCAGTTTTACTTTTCCTGATGAAGACACCCCCATGAGTTGTCCCCGTCCGGAATATTTTACCCAGCAGGAAACCATCATCATTTAACCGTACAGCAAAGCTGCATGCCCTCGGGAAAAATTACGGCTGTAGTTTCCCCTTGCTTTCAGCCGTTCGCAGTACCAGCACACCAAGGCCGTTTTGGTTAATGTTACAGGGCCATATCAGTCAATCATCCTGACTGTTGCCCCTGCAACTACTGAAAAGGCTGCTGCCCCTCTTCAGGAACCACATGTTTGTCTGGCCTCTCAACAGATACCTCTCCGTTGTCGTTGCACCTGTTATACGGCTATCTATATCGCCGAGGCACGCAAGCCTCCCCACCGGCGGCAAGGCCCTTGGTTCATTGTGGGGGGGGGGGGCGGGGGGGGGGGGAGAGTGGGAGAGGAATTTCTAGGGGAAAGATAGACACAGTATATAAGAAAACTACAGATGCCTTTGGGGAAAAGAGAAGCAGCTGTATGAATATCAAGAGCTCAAATGGAAAACCATTCCTAAGCAAAGAAGGGAAAGCTGAAAGGTGGAAGGAGTATATGGAAGGTCTGTACAAGTGAGATGAACTTGAAAGCAATGTTATAGAAAGGTAAGTGGACGTAGATAAAGATGAGAGGGGAGATATGATACTGCGAGAACGCAGAGCTCTGAAAGATCCAAGTCGAAACAAGGCCCCTTCGCTGAATGATATTCCGTCAGGACTACTGATGTCTGCCCCGGTAGGTGAGTGGTCAGCGCGACAGAATATCAATCCTAAGGGCCCGGGTTCGATTCCCGACTAGGTGGGAGATTTTCTCCACTCAGGGACTGGGTGTTTTGTTGTCATAATCATCATCATTTAATCCCCATCGACGCGCAAGTCGCCGAAATGGCGTCAGATCGAAATACTTGCACCCGGCGAACGGTCTACCAGACGGGAGGCCTTAGTCACATGACATTTGCATTTAGGACTACTGATAACCTTGGGAGAGCCAGCCAGGACAAAACTCTTCCATCGGGTGTGCAAGATGTATGAGGCAGGCGAAATACACTCAGACTTCAAGAAGGATGCAGTAATTACAAGGCCGGCCGAAGTGGCCGTGCGGTTAAAGGCGCTGCAGTCTGGAACCGCAAGACCGCTACGGTCGCAGGTTCGAATCCTGCCTCGGGCATGGATGTTTGTGATGTCCTTAGGTTTAACTAGTTCTAAGTTCTAGGGGACTAATGACCTCAGCAGTTGAGTCCCATAGTGCTCAGAGCCAGTAATTACAATTCCAAAGAAAGCAGTTGCTGACAGGTGTGAAAATTACCTATCAGTTTAATAAGTCATGGTTGTAAAATACTAACACGAATTCTTTACATAAGAATGGAAAAACTGATACAAGCCGAACTCGCGTAAAATCAGTTTGGATTCCGAAGAAAAATAGGAAAAAGAATGGCCATACTGACCCTACGACTTATATTTGAAGCAAGGTTCAGGAAAGACCTACCTACCTCTATAGCATTTGTAAATTTAGAGAAAGCCTTTGACTGGAATACTCTCTTTCAAATTCTGAAGACAGCAGGGGTAAAATACAGCGCGCGAAGGACTGTTTACAATTTATACAGAAACCAGACGGCACTTATAAGAGTCGAGGAGCATGAAAGGGAAGCAGGGGTTCAGAAGAGAGTGAGAGAGGGTTGCAGTCTATTCCAGATGTTATTCAGTCTGTACGTTGAAAAAGATATAAAGGAAACCAAAGAAAAATATGGAATAGGAATTAAAGTCCAAGGAGAATAAATAATAACTCTAAGGTTTGGCGATGACACTGTAATTCTCTCAGAAACAGCAAAGGACTTGGAAGAACAGTTGAACGGAATGGAGAGTGTCTTGAAAGGAGAATATAAGATGAACATCAACAAAAGTAAAAGAAGGATAATGGAATGGAATCGAATTAAATCAGGTGATGCTAATGGAATTAGATTAGGAAACGAGACACTTAGAATAGTAGATGTGTTTTGCTATTTGGGCAACAAAATAACTGATGATGGCCGAAGTAGGGAGGACATAAAATATATGCTGGCAATGGCGAGAGAAGCATTTCTGAAGGCGAGAAACTTGATAACATCGTATATAGATTTAAGTTTAAGGAAGTCTTTTCTGAAGGCATTGGTCTGGAATGTAGCCATGTATGGAAGTGAAACATGGACGATAAACAATTGAGACAGAAAGATAACGGAAGCTTTTGAAATGTGGTGCTACAAAAGAATGTTGAAGATCAGGTGGGTCGATCGCTAACTAATGAGAAGGTACTAAATAGAATTGGGGAGACGAGAAATTTGTGGCACAACTTGACCAAAAGAAGCGATCGGTTGATAGGACACGTCAAGGGATCACCAGTTTAGTACTGGGGGGAAGTGTGGAGGGTAAAACTCGCAGTGAGCAGATTCAGAAGCATATAGGTAGCTTTCGGAAATGAAGAGACTCGATCAGGATTGAGTAGCATGGGGAGCTGTATCAAACCAATCTTCGGACTGAAGACCACAATAACAATAACAAATTGTAACTGAGACGACTTTTCTTTACGAAGTGAAGCGTACTCATGAACTGTATTAAATATGGAACACATAATATAAAAGCCTAAAAGTATGCTTCTATAACAGCAAACTGTGTTAATCGTTGTACAGCGACGATTGGCTAGGTCAAGTGGCGCAACATGGACGCAGATGCGCTCTTACGCACAGTCTCAGATATTCACAGAATTACTGAATATAACATTCACCATTTTCTTTCCAATGCTGAGCTGTCCAAATTGGCTTGAGAATATAAAACACGATACGTAATCAGAATCGGGATCCATGAAGTATATCGTGATGGGGTAAGCAACAAGTTCTGCCTCGCCTGAATTTAGTTCAATGATAGCATGTTTTTCTAAGAAATAACTTTAATGTTACACAAAGTTCCCTACCGAAAACTGAAGTCATTGCCATCCAGAATTACCATCCAGAAGATGCGCATCATGCTCAGCAGAACAATAGAAGCCGGGTGGAATTAGCCGAGTGTACCGCCGGACACCTATTCAAAGTCCGCTACGAAACACTCACCCTCCCTCCGCGTGATGGCGGACTGGGACTTTTAAATGTACGAGCGAGAGCTACAGCGTTATACTTGTGCACAATGATGAAACTATGGACCCACAAAGATGCTTCCCTTACGGAACGTCTGTTAGAGGAATTGCTGCCGGCGCCTCTTCTGGCACCTGTCACGGTTGCGCACATTACACCTTCACTCTCGCACCTCACGGCATTTGTTCTTGAGTATAGTTACGTGCACCCAGACCTTCCCAACACTCGCACTACCAAGGCGAGAGACGTTTACAGACTGCTGCTAAGGTCCATCCCTCGGAATGTACGAGCCGCGTGGTACCAGGTGGTGAACGGGAAGGTTGTAACACGTCAAAGACTGCACGCTATTGGGATGACGGATTCCCCCCTTTGCCCACGTTGCCACCTCGTGGATACTGACGAACACCGCTTAACATGTGGATCGGCGTTAGAGGTATGGCTGCTAGTGCAGAAGATCCTCGCCTGCTGCCTACGTATCGCGCCTCACGCAATTGAGCCACGGCTCCTCCTTTGTCCAGAGGATACTTATTTCCCACCTGCGAAGACTCGCGCTCTCACATGGTTTAAAGGCATGTCCATATACTACCTCTTTCGAGATAATGAGAAGATGGTGCTTGATTACTGGCAATTTCTCCAGGACAGTCATAGCACACTTGAGTGTACACCCCGATACCGACAACTATTTGCGAACTATTTGCGCAGTGTCTTCGATAACCCCCCTCACAGTTGGGGAGTACCGCTGCGAAATGTTGTACCAATTTGGAACATGGAATCTGTATGCAGATGGGCCATGCACATGGAATGGCGTGCGGGATTTGGTTACATTTTTCTTTCCTTATTATCTATCATTACACTATCAGTTTCAAATTCTTTTTCATAGTTTAGAAGGAACTCTTGTAATGTTGTTGCTACGGGTGTAATTTTCTAATAAAAAAAAAGTTGGTAGTGCACTTGCCCGCGAAATAAAAAAAAAAAAGATGGTAGAGCACTTTCCCGCGAAAGGCAAAGGTCCCGAGTTCGAGTCTCGGCCGAGAACACAGTTTTAATCTGCCAGGAAGTTCCTTATCTATCTTCAGTGCTATGAGGCTGTGTCGCATGGACTCGTCAAGCTTGTAAAACCACATGTTACTATGCGACTTTAACAAATACATACACAAGCTTGACGAGTCTATGCGACTTGGCTTGGGCGCACTGAAGATTGCCGTTCAGTAGTTGAGATCTAGATCAGCAGTAAAATACAGATTGGATTTGCGACTGCTTGCTAAACTGCTTTTCCTTTTTTGAAATATATTCATTCAAGTAAAGATGAAGGTCAATAGCGAATCAACCTGTGATACTAGTAAACACAGTAATATGTTGTTGCATAATAATGAATTGTTTTCAGAATATAGCTGTATCACACACAGGTTAAGCGAAAATGAGTTTACACAAGTGCCATAATCTTGAAAAATACAGCGAATGAAACTAAGGGCAGGAAACAAAAAAAAAAAAAAAAAGCGGCCTAAGGCGCCGCAGTCATGGACTGTGCGGCTGGTCCCGACGGAGGTTCGAGTCCTCCCTCGGGCATGGGTGTGCGTGTTTGTCCCTTGGATGATTTAGGTTAAGTAGTGTGTAAGCTTAGGGACTGATGACCTTAGCAGTTAAGTCCCATAAGACTTCACACACATTTGAACCACATAAACTGGAAGTATGCTCCGTGAGCAGCACGGCAACTCGTCTGCTACTTGGCTCGTCCACGAACCAGTATCTTTTGCTTAAACTCCACTATGCCTCGCCTCCGAGCACAGAGATCGAAAACACTGCGGGGTGCGATCTAGCTAGTCGAAGAAGACGAATCCTTTAGTGGTGCCAGGTATCTACCCCAACCGGAAGACAGTAAAGACGAAACTTGTTTACTCGTTCTCAAAATTTTCCATTGGTTCAACGTCTAAGGTAGAAACGAACGAGTCTCTGGTACGTGGCTGTAAGAGAGCCAATTGCAAAGGTCCCCACAATGAAAAGCGGCACATTCCCCGACGGAAGAAAATCGCAACACCAAGAAGGAGTTGTGAGGCATAAACGAAAGTTGCTAGACGTGCTTAAAGATTATGTCTATCCAAACTTCGCGTCAGTCGCCTAAGAGTGGCGCTGGCAGCGCCACTAAGAGAATGCAATTGAGGCAAATTAGGTTTGCTTTAAATACACTCTGTAACGTTAGTTACCTTTGAGATTGGCAGCGGTGAGTTGATGTTAGTCAAGAATGCCTTGAAGACGACAAAGATGCCATTATTCAAACATGACTAAGTTTGAACCAGGTCGTGTAATAGGGCTACGGGAAGATGGATGTTCCTTCTGCGATATTGCAGGAAGACTTGGCAGGAATGTAGCCGCTTCACATGATTGCTGGTAACGGTGGTCACGAGAATGTACGGTCGGAAGAAGATCGGGCTCAAGACGGTCACGTGGCACTGCCGAGAGCGAAGAACATCGCGTTCGACCAATGGATCTCGTGCATCGTATTGCATCCGCAGTTGCAATTTGAGCAGCAGTTGGCACCACAGTGACACTCCGAACTGTTACAAATCTGTTACTTCAGGGACAGCCCCAAGCAAGACGCTCTGTATTGTGTATTTCACTGACCCAGAACCACCGCCATTTGCAACTTCAGTGGTGTCAATCGAGAGCTCATTGGAGGGCAGAAAGGAGGTCTGTTGGGTTTTGTGATGAAAGCTGGTTCTGACTCGTTGCCAATGATGGCCGTGAGTTGGTTAGAACGAGAGCAGTTCAGTGCCTGCAACCAACATGTCTGCGTGTTAGACACACTGGACCTGCACCTGGAGTTATGGTCTGGAATGCGATGTCGTATGACAGTGGGCACATTCTCGTGGTTATCCCTCGCACGCTGACTGCAAAGTTCTACGTCAGTCTGGTGATTAGATCTGTTGCGCTGCCATTCATGAACAGCATTCCAGGGGTGATTTACGACAGGATAACGCTCGCCCACATACCGCTGTTTTAACTCAACAAGCTCTACAGAGTGTCGACATGTTACCTTGGCCTGCTCGATCAACAGATCTGTCTCCAGTTGAGAAAATATGGGACATCATCGGACGTTAGCTCCAGCGCCAGCTGGAACTAGCATTAATCGTTCGGAATCTACCGACCAACTGCAACAGGTATGGAACTCCATCCCGTTAACTGACATCCGGCACTTCGACGTTCAACATTCTTGCGCTTACACGGTTTTTAATGTACCAGCATTTCACATTTGCAATAGCTTATCTCTCTCTTACATTAAACTGTGATCTTGCAGTGTTAATACCTTCAATGCAAGGGAAAGGCAAAATAATGTGAACAGTGGGAGCAATGGGATGGTTGTTCAAAATGGTTCAAATGGCTCTGAGCACTATGGGACTTAACATCTGAGGTCATCAGTCTCCTATAACTTAGGACTACTTAAACCTAACTAACCTAAGGACATCACACACATCCATGCCCGAGGCAGGATTCGAACCTGCGACCGTAGCGGTCACACGGTTCCAGACAAGCGCCTAGAACCGCTCGGCCACTCCGGCCGGCGAGATGGTTGTGTTTGACGGTCAACAATGCAGGTAAGGAACATGTCACGATGGATTGTGCGTGTTCAGTACGGACTAGGCATCAGTGCATGTTGTTTACGAGTAGTGCACACTTCGTATTTCCATTCAGAGGCCGAGGTGGACGTGCAATGAAAGACCTAACAGAGTTCCAAAGAGCGCAGATTGTGCGGGCCCGATTAGCAGGAGCATCAGTAACCAAGACAGTCAACTCATTGAATGTTTCAAGAGCAACTGTTTCAACAGGCATGACAGCTACACGAAACATGAAAAAACATCATCGTGAAAACGTAATAGTGGGCGCAAATTAAATCTAAATGAGAAAGATCGTCGTACGCTAACACGAATTGTGTCAAAACAACACAAAACTACGGCGGCTAAGTGACTGCAAAGCTCAATAGCCATCTTCGAGACCCCGCATCTATCAACACTGTCCACCGAGAGCTCCATAAAGCGAATATTCACGGACGAGCCGCTATTCCGAAACGATTAGTGACGACAATCAACGCAGAAAGGGTAAAACATGGCGTCAGGAGCATAATTTCTGGACGGCTGATTAGTGGAAACACGTCATGTGGTCCGACGAGTAAACGTTTTCGTTATTTCCAACATCGGGCAAGGTTTACGCCTGGAGAACGCCAAAAGAAGCCTACAATCCTGATTGCTTGATTCCAACGGTTAAGCATGAAGGTGGTAGTGTGATGGCGTGGGCAGCCATATCATGGTATTCTGCTGGTCCCGTCATTGCTCTCAAAGGCCGTGTTACAGCCAACAATTATGTGAACATGTAATCAGGTGCACCCCTTGATTCAAATGTTGTTTACCAACAATGGTGCCATATTTCAGGACGATAATGCACCAATTTACTCAGCCAGGACAGTACAATCGTGGTATGAGGAGCATGCAACTGAACTGCAGCGTTTTCCCTGGCCAGCACAGTCCCCGGACTTGCACAGTATCGAATCGTTGTGGGCGTTATTGGAACGCAGATTCCGCGCATATTTCCGTCTCCCTCGTCCCTACAGGAGTTACAATAGGTTCTGATCGAATAGTGGGATAACATTCCACTGGAGACTATACAGTCATTATATATCAGTACTTCAAGAACAATCGCAGCTGTATTACGGGCAAATGGGGATCAAACAACCATTCTAAAGTAAGAACAGGTGTTCCCATTACGTTGCCTACCCCTTTTACATAAATAAATGTATTCCTAAAATTTCATTACTATACATCAATCATTTTTTGGTGTTGCTATTTCTTTTTCCGTCAGTGTATAACGCCCCGCCGTGCTACCTGAGTGGCGCCGCAAGCCATCTTTGAAAATTGAACTCAGCTGCTGTTTCCAGGGATCAGTTGCAAAGCTATACAAAAGAAGTCCACCTGAATTCACCCAGTTTAATTCATGCTCTATTACTCCTACATTCGCTTAGTCCAGGCGTTCGATGTGTGTGAGGAGAGGCGGGAATTTGATGAGATGGTGTCGGACCCACGTGAGTGAAGATAGACAGATGTAGAAAATGAGACAGAACGCATGGCGTTCGAGGGTTTGGAGGGACTTGCATAACTTTGGTGAGACAGATATTCATGCAGCATTTATATAGGAGAGGAAGGGTCAGATAAAGGTTTTATAGTAATGGATGAGTGAAGGGGTATAGTCCCCAATCTCTGTGAGTTAGTAGTTTTAGTAGTTTTAGTCTATGTGGGCTTCCTGTTGGATGGTTAGTAGGTGAGGTGTCAATGTTAGCTGCCAGTCGGTGGTGAGTCCAAGATATTTTCATGTATTAGTTCACTGGATAGGACGGTCGTAAATGGTATGATAGAAGTCATGGAGATGGAATGTGCAGGTACTTCGTCCTGTAATTATTGCCTGGGTTTTGGGTTGGTTGATCTTGAGGAGCCATTGGTTACATCAGGAAGTAAGCTGACTGAGACGGCTTTGGAGGGATCGTTGTGATTTGTGGAGTGTATGGAGGAGGGTGGGGAAAGTGGTGTCATCAGTATACTGAAGGAGGTAGAATGTTGGAGATGGTTTGGGTATATCACCAATGTAGAAGAGACAAAGGAGAGGCGAGAGAATGGAGCCTTTCGGCACCCTGCTATAGGATGGAAGGTACAAGAATTGGTACAAGAGTTGGGACGGTGGCCGCACTGGTTACCGAAAGGAAGTGGTGTTGGTTTAGGAAGTAATGTATTCGTCGAGCGAGGATGGAACAGTGAGGTGAAGCAGGTGGCCACCCTGGCTTCGCACAGAAAGCACTACGTTTCTACTGCTAGAAGACTTTGTCCGGCATAGCAGTGGTAAATTACATACGCAAACATCTTTGTCAGTCAATGAATCTATTAGTAAGAACAGTATGAAAATCGCTACAGCAGTTCCTGAGATTAGGCTTCGTGTATAGACAGAAAAACTCGACGGAGAAATTTAATTAATAATAGGTCGTTTACTTTACTACTTTTCCTGCCAGATGCCATCTCCTCCGTAGCTGACTAGCTCGTAGCTCCCATGATTGTCACGAGATGTCACTCCAAACACCAATTAAATATTGAACAGCTAAAATACACATATTCCACCTTCTTCGTTATTATAACTGAAAATTATGTGCTCTCCCTGTGAATCAGTAAAAACCGTATCAAAATCCCTACGGTAGTTTCTAAGTTTAGCCTTCACATACAGACAGAGAAACACGGCTGCAGACTTTAATTTATAGCATGTATAGATAAACAAAAGAATTAGACACACGTTCCTAATAGCGTGTGTCATCCATTTCTCCGTGGTGACTGCGACGACGTGTCCTAGTACGGACCTACGGGAAAGTCGAAGGCATTGCCCCTAATCAATGACCTTTCAACTGCCGCCAACAACAGATAGCTCCGCCCAAGGCGACTAGATGGAATAGTCAGCTGGTCACTTGCCTGTTACGTCGCCAGATCTTGCAGCGACAGTCGAGTGCAAAATTGGTGGGACACTCAATATCATCGGATTTTATCACGAGCATACCGTGTGTGCGCGATGCATATACAAGGTGCAAAATGCAGCAAATCACCATCTGATTCAGAGTCTGGCAATATCAACTGGTTATTAGCGATGTCATCCAGAAATACTTCCATACCGTGGTGTACAAAGGTAAAGATCCTCAAAGTATACCTTTGCCTACAGCACATCAGAGCACACAGAAACTATGGAAATTAAAGGTGGAGAGAGCAGAATGTAAAATAAAAGGAAGGAACTACTGATGTCAGCTGCAGCGGGACTATACGTGGAATCAAAGGCGACAAGTTAAAATGTGTGGTGCACCACGATTCAAACGCAGGATCTCCTGCTGACAAAGCAGTTGTGCTAGTTCACTACTTCGAGATTCACACCGGAGTTCGAACGGAATTGTGCATCTGCAATGAAGATCGTGCATTCATTGCCCATCGAGGCGAATCGTTTATATCAGCACCGTCCAGAAATTCTGCACACGTGCAGAGCTACTGCACATGTGCAACTTCCTGATCACAGTGTGTACACGTACCAGGCGTGTAAACAGGGAAACGGAACAGTCCACTTATTTAGAAAAAAAATGTTCAAATTTGTATGAGATCTTATGGGAATTAACTGCTAAGGTCATCAGTCCCTAAGCTTACACACTATTTAACCTAAATTATCCTAAGGACAAACACACACACCCATGCCCGAGGGAGGACTCGAAACTCCGCCGGGACCAGCCGCACAGTCCATGACTGCAGCGCCTAAGACCGCTCGGCTAATCCCTCGCGGCACTTATTAAGTAGAGATGTCGCCACTTCGCTTTACCCACTAGCTGATGCACATATTTACTGGGGGTACTCTCATTCTCTTTTCCGAGTGTGCAATGCAATCGCACTATCAACGAAGGTCACAGTTCTAAAACAAAACAAAAATAAATATGCCGAATTGGTTTTACGCCCACATTAGGTACCTAAAATACCCTTCATGGCTAGGATGTCAGACATATGTCTCAATAATTAAAGGATAATTTTTACGCATGTAAGTGTATCTCGCACAACCGGATTAATACCATACTTGTCAGATAACAATGCTCGCCTATGTAACAACGAGCAGGATGAGGCACAGTTAAAAAATAACAATTTTAAATTAGAATAACAGAAAAATACGAAACGTGTTTATCATTGGTGATGAGGATCGATACAGTTAATGTCGGGCACAAAAGCACCGTACATGGATAAACGCAAGCAGTCGCAAAGATTTTCGTAACTAATAGTCGATCGAAACATTGATTTACTCATTTTCATTATGGAGAAAAATCTTTCCCAGTCATACGTAGATCCGAACATGGACGTAACTCTTGTAGCTGCGTGACACATGCGTGGAAATTCTTGCTATGGAAAGTTTTCGTAGAATTCTTTTGTACTGCGTACTACAAAGAACTTGTCTTTTAGCCGTCTATTGCTCTGCAGGTCGATCAGTTCCATCTGAAGATGATTTGGAGCATCTTCAACTGATGCTGAAAATGGCCGTGCAAAACAGCAAATGATAGGAGACACAGTCGCTACATCTACAAATCGTGCTCCAAATTGTTCCTTAATTTTTACAGTTATTGACACCTATTTTTGAAACCTATCACTTTCGCGTACCAAACCAAGGGTAGGGAAATGCGTAGTGTTTTCAGACAATAGTTGGCTCTCCCAAAGAGCAAACTTCCTTTCAAAAGCATTTACTTTTTCCAAAATGTCAAAAATTAAATTATTTTCACCTTGCAAACTGACATTCAGGCTGTTCATGTGAGACATAATACCAACTAGAAAGGAGAGGTCTGGTATCCAGTAAGGCCCTTCTAATTTTGGTTAACTGCTTTCCTCAAATGGTTCAAATGGCTCTGACCACTATGGGACTTAACAGCTATGGTCATCAGTCCCCTAGAACTTAGAACTACTTAAACCTAACTAACCTAAAGACATCACACAACACCCAGTCATCACGAGCTGCTTTCCTCTCTCATGTAAGAAATGTACCAGGCCCAAACATAAATCTAAAAGTTCTCTGAGTATTTTACCTCGACTGAGCCAGCGTACTTCGTTATAGTGAGCTACGTCACTGTACTCTTCTCCTAATTCCTCCAAGAACGGCCGAAACTGGCGGTGCTTAAGCCCATGCGTTTTCAGATAGTTTACGGTAGGCACAAAAATTTGGATGACGTTTTCTAACGTTACTTATTTTGCGCTGAACACCTCTCGATGTTAAATGCACGTCTCTTCTGTGCGTCTTAGCTTCTTGCACATAGGTGCTATGAGTCCTCAGTAATTGCCTCACATTACTTGTACACCATCCGTGGTCACTGAGATTACCCGATTCCAGTCCATGCTGACACCGTCAATCGCTTGCTAGACAGCTTGGAGTAAGTCTACACCTGTCTAGTCACTTTTCAAAGACACTGAGTGCAAAACGTCCTCTGTTACAAGCTGAGCGTTGTCGACACCTCGTACGTATATCAAAACCTGAGCTGTATCTGGACGATCTGTTGCTTCATCCAAGGCAACAGAGAAAGCAACAAAGTCCTTTTCCTTATACGTTGCCGGCCGGGGTGGCAGAGCGGTTCCAGGCGCTTCAGTCTGCAACCGCGCGTCCGCTATGCTCACAGGTTCGAATCTTGCCTCGGGCATGGACGTGTGTGATGTCCTTAGGTTAGGTAGGTTTGAGGTGTTCTAAGTTCTAGGGGACTGGTGACCTCAGATGTTAAGTCTCATAGTGCTCAGAACCATTTTGAACCTTATACGTTAACTGACTACACATCGCCGGACATAATACTTACACGTTGTGTCACTGTTTGTTAGGAAAGGACGATTTCTTGAAACCTGCTAACATTCGTGAGACACGAAAGTTCTGCAGCATCAATAAGACAGTCTTTTAAATGCTCCCCTTCGGAGAATGGTTTCCAGGATTTTGTTATTCTTAACGTCATTTTGAAACTTGCCGGTAGTGCAGATGTACTGTGACTGTCATTCTGGAAAACTGAAAACAGCAGGTTGGACACTAAAGTAGATACGAATGTAACACAAAAAACGAAGAGTTCATGCGGTAAAAACCTGTTGATGTACCTCATTCATTTTCTTAAATGCACTTCATTTGGCTTGCCATTCTTCACTGTTTAGTACACTACATTCCTCATTATGAGATGAGTTGTAGTGTCTTTCAGTCGTGAACTTGAGCTGGCCAGCAAACACTGTGAGTTTTCCAATACTGCTGTAAAGTAGAATTGTAGTTCCAAGTCGTGTTTAAATGAGTGACAACAAACATCTCCCGTTCTTTGCTTTTTTGCAATACTCGCCCTTTCTCAGTGTCTCACGCACGGTTACAGTCGCCAGACGGGAGCAAGCCTGAGTGCGCTTCAGTCCTCCAGATACCGCGTAAATAAGGCAGCGGAACTGTCGCCGCTCATTTCATACACAAGGGATAGGTAAAATAATTTGAACACTGGTAGTAATAGCATAGTTGTGTTTGACGGTGAACAATGCAGGTAAGGCATGAGTTGCGCTGGACTGTGCATGTTCAGTACGGACTAGGCATCAGTGCAGGTTGTTTACGAGTAGTGAACACTTCGTATTTGCATTCAGAGGCCGAGGTCGAGGTGCAATGAAAGACCTAAGAGGGCAGATCGCGGGGGCCCGATTAGCTGGAGCATCAGTAACCAAGACAGTCAACTCACTGAATGTTTCAAGAGCAAATGTTTCAACAGGCATGACAGCTACACGAAACATGGAAAAACATCATCGTGAAAACGTAATAGTGCGCGCAAATCAAATCTAATTGGGAGAGATCGTCGTACCCTAACACGAAGTGTGTCAAAACAACACAAAACTACGGCAGCTAAAGTGACTGCCAAGCTCAATAGCCATCTTCGAGAACCCCCATCTATCGACACTGTCCGCTGAGAACTTCATAAAGCGAATATTCATGGACGAACCGCTATTCCGAAACGATTAGTGACGACAATCAACGCAAAGAAGCGTAAAACATGGTGTCAGGAGCATAAATTCGGGACGGCTGATCAGTGGAAACACGACATGCGGTCCGACGCGTAAACGTTTTCGTTATTTCAAACATCGAGCTAGTTTTACACCCGGAGAACGCCAAAAGAAGCCTACAATCCTGATTGCTTGATTCCAACGGTTAAGCATGAAGGTGGAAGTGTGATGGTGTGGGCAGCCAGCCATATCATGGTATTCTGCTGGTCCCATCATTACTCTCAAACGCCTTGTTACAGTCAACAATTATGTGAACATTTAAGGTGATCAGGTGCTCCCCATGATTCAAATGTTGTTCTCTAACAATGATGCCATATTTCAGGACGATAATGCACCCATTTACAGAGCCAGGACAGTACAATCATTGTATGAAGAGCATGCAGCTGAACTGCAGCGTCTTTCCTGGGCAGCACAGTCCCTTGTGGGCGGCATTGGACCGCGCAAATTCCGGAGCATATTTCCGCCTCCCTCGTCACTACAGGTGTTAGAAGAGGTTCTGATCGAAAAGTGGAATAATGTTTCACTGGAGACTATACAATCATTATATGCCAGTATTCCAAGAAGAATCTCAGCTGTATTGCGGGAAAATCGGGGTCCATCCCCTTATTAATAAACCATTCCCAATTAAGTGCCGGCCGCGGTGGTCTCGCGGTTCTAGGCGCGCAGTCCGGAACCGTGCGACTGCTACGGTCGCAGGTTCGAATCCTGCCTCGGGCATGGATGTGTGTGATGTCCTTAGGTTAGTTAGGTTTAAGTAGTTCTAAGTTCTAGGGGACTGATGACCACAGCAGTTGAGTCCCATAGTGCTCAGAGCCATTTGAACCAATTAAGTACAGTTGTTCACATTATTTTGTGTATCCCCTGTACGTGTCTAGCCACAGACGTCGCAGTTGCATTTTGCCCGTTGGCTGAGATTTGCGCACCTGTGCCGCACTTCCCCACTTTTGCACTGTGTGCGGCATTTGGTCAGCACTGATTTATATGAATGTGTGGTGCCCCCACGCGGAATTCACAGCTGTGATACATGTTACGTAAACTAAAGGTGGAGAGGGCGGAAAGCAGAGGAAAAGAAAGGAAGTATTGACGTCACGTCATCACGAGCTTATGCGGAATCAGCGGCGACGAGTGAAAAAGTGTGGGAGGTCAGGATTCGAACCCACAACCTCGGGCATGCAAGGCATTTGCGTTAACCTCTGCACCATCCAGACACACAGGTTATCAATCCCTCGCGGACTATCTTGGCACACCTCTCTGCCACCTATCCACAGTACCCATCCATGTCCCCCATGCTCACTACTTTGAGATTCCCACTGAAGGTCGAAAGTAATTGCGCATCTGCATTGGAGGTAATGGATTCAGCACGAGTTCCCAGGTTCGAAACCTGGTGCGGCACACATTTTCACTCGTCGCCGCTGATTCTGCATAAAGTCCCGATGCAGCTGACATCAATAGTTCCCTCCCTTTCTTTTCTTCCCCCCTCCCCCTCTTCCTTTAATATACGTAATATGGATCGATGTATGACAGCTGTGGAATCCACGTGATGTCTGTTCTTTCGGGCATGCCCGAAAGAACAGACACAACGTATTCACATAATACAAAAATTATCATGGATGCAGGCACATACGAACACAAAGGGGAGAGGGGAAGAGGGAGGGGGCCATCCAGAAAATAACCCTGACCCCAGAATATTTGAGTATAATCATTTATGTATTTAAATCCATCAGATTCTAAATTTCTCAGGTAACTATCGTAAAATAAATCAGCAGGAATAATGAGCCTCAAAATAGCATGGAATTCGAGACATCTCATTCCATATTTGACGCAGGATACTTTTCAGTTGTTTTTGGAAAGTTGAGGCTGATTGGGTAACTATGCAGGACATTTGTTCTAAATTCTATTGCGTACGTCTCAGACACCTTCCAGAATATAAGTAGCACTTGGACCTAGCACCAGTGTCCGTAAGATGTGGGCGGCGGTGAGCGATCATGATTCAGTATCTCACCTCAGTGCTTCGTAGTGTCATGCAATCTAGGCAGTTACAAGACACTACGTGCTGTCGCTGTGCTCCTCATTCCGAAGACTGGTCTGATGCAGCTCTCCATGGTAGTCGACCCTGTGTAACTATCTTTATCTTCGCATAAGTTCTGCAGTCTCTATCTATTCGAACTTGCTTACTGTAGTCAAACCTTGGCCTTCCTCTACAATTTTTATCACCCACAATTCCCTCCCGTATCAAACCGACTATTCCTACATGCCTCAGATTTTTTTCTTTCAGCCGATCCCATCTCCACTGTTTTTTCCCCAATTCGTTTAAACACCCCCCATCAGCTGCCAGTCTACCCATCTAATCTTCAGCATTCTCTTGTAGCATTTCTTTTCAGAAACTTGTACTCTCTCCTTTCTGCACTGTTTATCATCACGTTTCACTTCCATGCAAAACTGTACTCCATAAAAATACCTTCAGAAAAGACTTCCTAACATTTAAATTTATATTGGAAGTTAATAAATTTCCCTTTTTCAGAAATGCTTTGCTGGCAATTGCGAGTCTAAATTTTATATTCTCTCTTCTTCTGCTGTCATAAGTTACTTCGCTGCCAAAATATAACGCATCTACCGTTTCTAGTGTCTCATTTCCTAATACAGTATACTGCCGTAAGCATCACCTGGTGTAATTTGATTACATTCAATCACCTTTGTTTTGTTGTTTTTGATAATTATCTTGCAACCTCTTTTCAAGGCACTATCCATTCCTTTCAAATTTTTCTTCCAAGAGCTTTGTCGTCTCTGCCCGAATTAACAATGTCATAGGCAAGTTTTTATTTCTTCTAGCTGAATTTGATTCACTTCCCATATTTCTGCTGTTTCCTTCTCAGCTTTCTCAGCACCGCTTGGTATATCTCTGCAATTAAATTTTTAATTGTCTCGCGGAATGGCATTGCAATATTTAAGTTTTTTATACGCAGTGGTACATCACAAGCTAATGGCTGGAGAAATTCGTACTGCAATAAATAAAAATAAAATTCTGTGAAAAAAGTACCAATAGAAATGTGCTTCAGAGCAGTTACTACGATCATCAACAAAGTGTGCAGAAGTATGTCATGTTAAAAGAAAATCACGTAATAAATGATGTTCATACGCACTACTATGCAAAGTGGTTTATAGGCGTTTTCCCACATCCCAGTACGTGAGTACTGGGCTGGTACCCGACTCTCGCCTGTCAGACGATTGGCAAACGTTTAGAAAACTTTTGCTTACTTTCACTTGAGTAACACTACAAGTAGACTGTTGGGGTACACAATTCCATCCCCGGGGTAACGGGGTGGAGACAGGAAGTGCATTCGGCCATCCCTTAACTTAACCACGCTAAATCCGGTAATAACGATGCCGACCCTGTTCCAGTGTAAAACAATGGCACAAGAAAAAGAAGAAGCAGAAGATGCACAACTAGGTAGACGATATCGCCTTTAACCCTTTCAGACCTGAATTTTTCCCGGAGGGAGGAACATTTTTATTTATACTCTAGTGCTCCTTGACGTTTTTTTTAAATGATTTTAGAAGCAATATGCAAATGTACCTCCCCGTTTTCAAAATATACTCCGTACACTTGGCTTCATTTTATAGACAAAAATAATGAATTTTGAAATTTCGCTGTTGTAATAAATAAAACTGATCCTTCCATATTTTCCACGTGAAAGAATCATCATAATAATATTCAGTTATATTGTGGAATATAATCAACCGACAACTACCATGTATTCTGTCGGTCACAGTGTACTATGTTCACTTGCTGATGTATTTATAGTATTCACTTGATGAAACATTGCTGGACACAATTGTAGCCAGTGGGACTGAGGGGGTTAAGCCAAATACCTCGCGTACTTCATGAATGGTCGTTTAGGTACGTAACATGCTCGCTTTGTAGCGGTGCTGCCTTCCTCAGCCGCAGAACGCGGGCCGCGGACGTACCGACGCGTACGGCAAACAATAGAGAGCTACCCTGGACAGAGCCGCTTATCTGTGTATTGTAAACACCAGCCACACAAAGCACCAAACGCTCTGCATCCTCACTGCGCTTGCAGAGGCTAAGCGTTGCTTTGAGCTTCGCTCAACTTGTTGTGGTTTTAACTGTATTCTACGAGAATTCGGAAGCTTCAAACATCGTAAAATTTGCTGCTCTCTTTTCTTTATCCCTCGAGCGGGCGCGCCGATGTATAAAGTGCGCCAATCAAAAAATAACATTGTCCTGTACAATTCCATTGTTCTTTTATAGTTGCAGGACCGAGTGAGGCGGCGCAGTGGTTAGCACACAGGACTCGCATTCGGGAGGATGACGTCTTAATCCCGCGTCCGGCAATCCTGATTTAGGTTTTCCGTGATTTCCCTAAATCGCTTCAGGGAAATGCTGGGATGGTTCCTTTGACAGGGCATGGCCGACTTCCTTCCCTAATTCTATGAGACCGATGACATCGCTGTTTGGTGTCTTCCTCCAAATCAATTGAATAGTTACAGGCTCGTACCTATTCCTTAATTACTGCTTCAGCTAAAACTGTAATAAATTGTGTTCTCGTATGTCCAAGTGAGCAGCAGTATTGCAAAATAAACAGTGAGATAGGTGGTAAAAACCTTTGCAATAGAATGACACAGACTCCAAGCTAGCAGCAGCACGGTCGCACAGTGAGGCAGTTATTTACGAGATAATTTATAGTCAAATAAGCGGCTGGCAGGGATCTGATGCAATTGCGCTGTGTAATGCTTCGAGTGGATCATTACTGTGTAATGTTTCCCGTATGCGCTATAGAGTGATATAATGAAGAGTTTATGTTATTATTGTTTAACTGAACAGTGATTAAACTCATGTAATAAGTTTATTTTATCGTTGTTTAATTAAAGTAAGATTAACCTGTAGTTTTGGTCACACCTGTTTAACTTGGTAACATTGAGACAACTATTCTTTACATATGTACAAAGTGCGTCGCACGCCCGCTCGTGTTACGGAAAATGGCGCACCTGCTCGAGTGTTAAACCTTTTATTAAATAAATACGGGCAAGCGTTCTTTATAGACGGAAAATGAATGGCGAAGACCCATTACTGTTCGATTGGCTATAAAATGCCAAGGTACTTCGGAGTAACAGTCCGGAGCGACCTACAGCAGAATGATTCTAGGAAAAACAGATCGCATGCAGAGATTCATTGAGATAATGGTTGAAATGGCTCTGAGCACTATGGGACTTAACTTCTGAGGTCATCAGTCCCCTAGAACTTAGAACTACTCAAACTTAACTAACCTAAGGAGATCACACACATTCATGCCCGAGGCAGGATTCGAACCTGCGACCGTAGCGGTCGCACGGTTCCAAACTGTAGCGCCTAGAACCGTTAGGTCACCCCGGCCGGCCATTGAGATAATGTTATGAAAACGCAATTCATCTACGAAAAAAGTGGTTTACGGAATACCTGTAATACCGGGTCCTTAGCATTGCTCATCCGTCTTGGACCTTACAAGGCTGGATTACTAGAAGAGAAAAACCAATGAAAAACGGCACATTTCGTCATGGGATCGCTTAGTAAGCGCGAGAGCGTTTCGGAGATGTTCCACGAATTGCAAAGGCAGGCACTACAAGACAGACGTTGTGTATCACCGAGAGGTTTACCTGTTGAAATTACGAGGGCGTACGTTCGGTGATGTGTCGGACCTTCCCCCCTCATGTGTCTCGCGAAATGACGCAAAAGAAGAGAAATTAGAGCTCTTACGGAGGCTTATCGACGCTCATACTTCCCATGCACCAATTGCGAATCGAACAGAGAAAGGAGGAGTTGATAGTACAGCCAGAAGTACCCTCCGTCAAACACCGTAAGGTGGTTTGCAGAGTATGCAGAGTGTCCCAGAAGGGATGGTCAATACACGGTGATACATCAGTAACGATAATTCAGAGCAGATGTGTGTAGAAAACATGGGATCTAAAATACATACCTTAAGCGCTATGAGCACTTCTTCATCTTCAATATTGCGAAAGAAATGTCTTCTACTAAAATCTCTTTGTTTTCCATATTGTGAGAGGAGGTGGTATGGACCAAAATAAGAAAAGATCGTCGTCTAGTAAACACTGGCTCTAAAATACGTACCTTAAAAACTATGAGCACTTGTTCAGTAGCGCACTTTAGAGCCCATGTTTACGGGACATTTTGTTCTTGTTTTAGTCCATATGACCACCTCTCTAAATATTGAAAGCAAACAATGTGAAATGGAAGAGATTTGTTTCAAAATATCGAAGATGAAAAAGTGATCATAGTGCTTAAGGTATGCGTTTTAGACTCCATGTCTACCAGACTTTTTCGCTTTGAATGATTGTTCCCATTATATATTTGAATACTGACCATTCCTCCTGCGACTTACGGTAGATGTAGGTGGAAATTAGGGTTCAACATCTCGCCGCGCGGGATTAGCCGAGCGGTCAGTTCGGCGCTAGCGGCCGTGCGAAGCGGAGGTCCGATACTTCCGCCTGTGCGGCGTGTGCGAGTGTTAGTTGACTTGTGGACTTAGTCTGCGCGTGGGCTGGTAACAACGATCATGGCGAACAAGTACAGGAAAACTACATTACAATTCAATTTCTGCGTAGACTACGAACGACCAAAGGCTTTAGCAGTGGAACGATTCATTCGTGAGGAAATCAAGATACCGCCAAACGATATTGTCGGAATTCACCTGTCCATCATTAGTCCCACGGTATTTGTTAAGATGGTCAGTGACGCGGCGTGTGAGAGAATTCTACAGGCGACAAAAGCAGGTCTCCGATCTTGCCATGGTGACGGGAATGTCGGCACGGTTACTGTAGAACATGCTGGTCTGAGTGTACGGACAATATGTGTTTTTGAGTTGCCATTTGAGCTCCCGGCTGACGAAGTTATCGAGGCTTTTAAGCCATACGGCACAGTACATGGTCACACGGCAGAACGCTGGACACAATTCGCCACGTACCCCGTTCTTAACGGAGTGCGACAGATCACTATTGATCTTCAGAAGCATGTACCGTCCTATCAGACAATTGGTGGTTGTCGGGCGGTGGTGATTTACGATGGTCAACCACGTACATGTTCTGGCTGTGGCCAGGAGGGACACCTCAGGTCGAACTGTATGCAACGGCGGATCACACAATTGCCTTCAGATGTGCGGGAGCCGTCGCCGGCGATGACAGTACTTCCGAGCACCTATGCCAAAGCCCTCACTGCGTCCGCTGATGACCGAAAGGACACAGCCCCGATGGAAGATCAAGATGGCACTCTCCGAAACCTTGTAGCAGACGTCGGGATGACAGAGGATACTGCTCCATCGAGCATACAATCTACGGCGACATCAGTTGAGACCGAAATCTCACCAAGCACAACGATAGTACACGAAGCATCAGCTACTACGGATACTGTTCCGTCTGGAGCGCACTCTGTGACAACAACATCAGTTTCGACAACAATGGGCCTCGAAACGCTTCCAGTTCCTACGGATGCTTTTCTGTCGGGCAGACGTGATTCTCTACAATCTGAGGATACGGAATGAAGGTCACGCAAACAGCGTTCCCCGAAAAGGAGGAAACGGCGGCGTCGCACGACATCTCCTCGGGATGACTCCCCTTGCCCCAACGACGATGTGCCTGTGGACCAAGACGATACAACAGCCTCTAAACAACAGGATGAAGCAATGGAAACTGTTCGATCAGACCGGCAGTGGTCTGTCACATTAACGGTACAGGGACGTGGTGATGCTGAAGAGGAATCACAGCCAGTTGGCTCTCCAGACGCAGATGCTGTGGCTATGGATTCGAATGTATCACTGCCTGAAAAGATGTGGTATGACGATATTGAGGAGGCGTCGGACGTCGTACAGAGGCAGCCGGCACTCACGAAGAAGGCCTAATAATTGCTGAAGGTGAAGGGAGAGGGGCGGGGGAACGTCTTCTAACTCAGCCCTCAGCGCCGATGCAGGGAGATGTTGTTGCGCCTCGACAGAGTGGGATTCAACGCCATGCGAACCGTATTGCGACATTAAATATAAATGACGTGCGTTCACCGGCCAAAATACACCTACTGAAGGAAACGATTTGGGCATCTGATGTGGATTTTGCTTTGCTGCAGGAAGTCCACATAGCTGCACTCCCATACATCGCAGGCTACCGATCCTATTCGTCACATGGAGATCACAATGGGAGTGGGGTGGCAGTTTACGTGCGAGATGGATTCCCAGTGGAAAACGTGTGTTATCTTCCGTCGGCCAGGGGAATGGCTTTCACGACGTTTGGGACACGCATCATCAATCTTTATGTACCGTCGGGAAATAATCGGCTGCGGGAAAAGGGCGCGATTTTATGCAGAAGACATTGCCCCACTATTCCATGAACGTTATGAATGCGTAAAATTGGTGGAGATTTGAACTGTGTTCTCAGCCAGAAAGACCAATGGCCGCAAGCAAACATCAGCCAGGAGTTGCGAATCTTCAACGACCTTGTACTTAGTGACACGTGGGAATTACGACATGGAGATGCACCGGGATACACCTATGTGACAAGTCATTCGGCGAGCAGATTAGATCGCATTTATATCTCACGGGCTCATGCAAATGATGTCCAGGACGCGGAACGCTGGCCATTGGCATTTTCCGATCACAGCGCTTACATCTGTACGTTGCTTCTTCCCCGTAGAGAGGTGTGGAAAAGTAAGGCCCCGTGGAAACTAAACATTCAACGTCTACATGATCCTGAATGCCGTCAACGGATCCTTGAGACATGGACGATGAGCGAGCGAAGGGTTGGAAAGTATGCGACGATGCTTGATTGGGTGCTGACTTGTGCTAAACAGGCGCTTCGCCCTACGTTCATCTCATATAGCAGGGAGATGGCAGAATGGCGCCGCCGTACGACCAACTTTTATTTTGCAGTGCTGCGCGACTTGGATGATGGTCTGCCGAGTCAGGACATCCGGATCGAACGCAAAAGGATAAAAGCTAAACTAGTGGCTTTAGCTCGGAAACATCTTCAGGGAACCATGGTGCGCGCCAGATGTCACGATACGATAAGGCACGAGATTCCTTCCATGCACCACGTCGTGAATGAACGAAAGCACCGACGACGCGTTTTGGTATGGGAATTAATTACCCGCGAAGACCGAAGAGTGACGCGTCAAGCGGACATCGTCTCAGCATTTGTCGACAATTACCAACACATCTACCGGGAAGAAGCAGCCCCTGTCGATGACCTCGACCTCGTCTCCAGTACACTGACGGTGGAAGCCACGGGAACCTTACTGGAAGCCATTAGCTGTGACGACGTACATGATGCGATTGCACAAGGTGCGTTGAATCGGTCCCCAGGCATTGATGGGCTTCCTGCTGAATTTTACCGAGAATTTCGCAACGAAATGGCACCGCGATGGACGGAAATGTATAACGAGATGTGAAATTCCGATGCGCCTACTTCACCGGCTATTATGAAAGGCCTCTTGGTGCCAGTACATAAACAGAAGCCAGGGATTACGGTCACACATTATCGCCCCATCACCCTGCTTAATGCCGACTATAAGATCTTTGCACGGTTGCTAGCGTCCCGATGTCTTATGTTAATTCGTAGCGCTCTCTCTCCAGAACAGAAGGCACCGGGTGGATCGGTGAATGTGCAAACAGCTACGAGGTGCATTCAAGTTCTAAGGCCTCCGATTTTTTTTCTAATTAACTACCCACCCGAAATCGATGAAACTGGAGTTACTTCTCGACGTAATCGCCCTGCAGACGTACACATTTTTCACAACGCTGACGCCATGATTCCATGGCAGCGGCGAAGGCTTTTTTAGGAGTCTGTTTCGACCACTTGAAAATCGCTGAGGCAATAGCAGCACGGCTGGTGAATGTGCGGCCACGGAGAGTGTCTTTCATTGTTGGAAAAAGCCAAAAGCCACTAGGAGCTAGGTCAGGTGAGTAGGGAGCATGAGGAATCACTTCAAAGTTGTTATCACGAAGAAACTGTTGCGTAACGTTAGCTCGATGTGCGGGTGCGTTGCCTTGGTGAAACAGCACACGCGCAGCCCTTCCCGGACGTTTTTGTTGCAGTGCAGGAAGGAATTTGTTCTTCAAAACATTTTCGTACGATGCACCTGTTACCGTAGTGCCATTTGGAACGCAATGGGTAAGGATTACGCCCTCGCTGTCCCAGAACATGGACACCATCATTTTTTCAGCACTGGCGGTTACCCGAAATTTTTTGGTGGCGGTGAATCTGTGTGCTTCCATTGAGCTGACTGGCGCTTTGTTTCTGGATTGAAAAATGGCATCCACGTCTCATCCATTGTCACAACCGACGAAAAGAAAGTCCCATTCATGCTGTCGCTGCGCGTCAACATTGCTTGGCAACATGCCACACGGGCAGCCATGTGGTCGTCCGTCAGCATTCGTGGCACCCACCTGGGTGACACTTTTCTCATTTTCAGATCGTCATGCAGGATTGTGTGCACAGAACCCACAGAAATGCCAAGTCTGGAGGCGAAATGTTCAACAGTTATTCAGCGATCCCCCAAAACAATTCTCTCCACTTTCTCGATCGTGTCGTCAGACCGGCTTGCGCAAGCCCGAGGTTGTTTCGGTTTGTTGTCACAAGATGTTCTGCCTTCATTAAACTGTCGCACCCACGAACGCACTTTCGACACATCCATAACTCCATCACCACATGTCTCCTTCAACTGTCGATGAATTTCAATTGGTTTCACACCACGCAAATTCAGAAAACGAATGATTGCACGCTGTTCAAGTAAGGTAAACGTCGCCATTTTAAGTATTTAAAACTGTTCTCATTCTCGCCGCTGGCGGTAAAATTCCATCTGTCGTACGGTGCTGCCATCTCTGGAACGTATTGACAATGAACGCAGCCTCATTTTAAAACAATGCACATGTTTCTATCTCTTTCCAGTCCGGAGAAAAAAAATCGGAGGCCTTAGAACTTGAATGCGCCTCGTACTGGCGAATGCCGTGATGTGATAGCGCTAGCGGAGGAGTGCCGGCTTAAAGCGGCGATGGTGGCGGTTGATTTTGACAGTGCTTTTGATAAGGTGCGCCACAAATATCTGTACGCTATAATGGAACAAATGGGATTTCCAGACCGTTTTACTGGTCTCATTAGAAGGATTTATGGGGTCGCACAATCCTTGGTACAGGTTAATGGGCGTATAGCAGGACCCATTCAAATTCGACGAGCCATTAGCCAGGGCTGCCCTCTTTCGATGCTGCTGTTCGCGATAGCGTTGGAACCAATAATTGTGAGGCTAACAAATTCTCTTTCTGGGATGGAACTACGGGGCTACACCTTCAAATGTCGTGCCTATGCGGACGACCTCCTGCTGCTCGTTCGTTCTGAGGAAGAGGTGAACTGTTGTTGGACCACAGTGTGACGGCGGGTAGTGCAGTGAACATGAACAAATCGGCGGCAATGCCGGTTGGAAGGGGCCTTACGCCGGAAGAAATCAGTCCGTTTCCTAATGTGCAACGATTCCGCTATCTCGGCATAGACTTTACCTCATCTGTAAAACATACTGCGGCAGTTAACTACCGACAGTTAACGACCAGACAACACCTACCATGGTCCGACAACATCTCCTCCTTTGCAGCGAGTCGAGTATCTGAACACTTATGTGGCTTCTCGAATGGTGCATATTTCGCAGATCCTGCCCCTACCACTCACGCTCGGACGTCGACTTTAATCAGCACTAGGCTATTTTGGGATAATCGGATCGCCCCTCAAGGTGCGATACGAAACGCCCACTCTCCCTACGGACAAGGGGGGACTCGGACTTACGAATGTTCAGTGCCGAGCGACGGCGCTCCTTCTCGCCACGATGTACAAGCAATGGCGTAGCGGACGTGATTCCCTTACATCCCGCCTACTGGATCTCCTGGTTCCAGCGTCCCTCACACCTCCGGTGGCGGTGGGCAACATTACGCCACATTTTGCGCATGTCTCAACATTTATCGTGGAACTTAGTTATATCAGAGACGAGCTTCCGCGCACGAGACCGCCATGCGCGAAGGATTTCTATGTTTGGCTGCTCCGACGGATAAGTCGTAATGTCATTGAACTCAAACATCCCAGGTTGCATTGGCCGAAGATTTGGAGACATGTGCACCAAAAATTTCTTCCTACATTCGTTCGGGCACTGTGGGTCTCTGTCGCCTGTGGCAAGTTCAACACCAACCAACGGCTCCATGCAATTGGACTAGTGGACACTCCCCTAAGCCCGAAATGTCACCAAGTGGATGACGACCATCACCGCTTAACTTGTATCGCGGTGGAGGACGTCTGGCTCCTAGGAAGAAAGATGGTGGCTTGCTACCTCCGTGTGACTCCGCAACATATTACTCCTGCTTCCTTCTTACATCCGGAGAGTGACTACTTTCCGGCGACTAAATCACAGTCGATCATCTGGATCAAAGGTTGGACGGTCGCGTACCTCTATGGGGAAGCTGCCAAGTCGCGACTTGACTTTTGGTATTTCTTGCAGCAAGCCCACAATGAGGTTCTTATATGGTCACACTATCGGAAAACCTTTGCCAACCATCTTCAGGCAGTCTTCCTCGACCCACCACGCAGCTGGGATGTGCCGGGTGCAGTCGGTGTGCACATTTGGCAGCTGATAATGAACTTCACGCTTCTCTCATCACTCAATATGTAATGCACATACTATACTATGAGATGATCTACATGATCCTTGTGGTGTCACCGCCAGACACCACACTTGCTAGGTGGTAGCCTTTAAATCGGCCGCGGTCCGCTAGTATACGTCGGACCCGCGTGTCGCCACTGTCAGTGATTGAAGACCGAGCGCCACCACACGGCAGGTCGAGAGAGACGTCCTAGCACTCGCCCCAGTTGTACAGCCGACATAGCTAGGAAAGGTTCCCTGACAAATGCGCTCTCATTTGCCGAGACGATAGTTAGCATAGCCTTCAGCTACGTCATTTGCTACGACCTAGCAAGGCGCCATTACCAGTTTATATTCAGATTGTAATAATATCTAAACAAGAGCGATGTCTCCAATTGTGGATTAAAGTTAAGTATTCCAAGAACTACGTTATTTTCTTTATAGGATAATTACTTTACCTTGTTCCAGACCTCACGCCAATCTACGTGAGCTTAAAAGCGTGCAATTCGGCCTCCTCTAGCAACACGGTGTTGGCTCTTCTACCAACAATTCAATCCTTTTAACAGAGTGATCTTTATTGAAAGTAAATAAATAAATAAAAGCGGTCTGAGGCGCTGCAGTCATGGACTGTGCGGCTGGTCCCGGTGGAGGTTCGAGTCCTCCCTCGGGCACTGGTGTGTGTGTTTGTCCTTAGGATAATTTAGGTTAAGTAGTGTGTAAGTTTAGGGACTGATGACCTTAGCAGTTAAATCCCATAAGATTTCACACACATTTGAACATTTTTTGTTCAACATCTCGTCCGTAGCGAGGTCATTAAATACGGAACTCAAGCTAGTGGGTCCATTCGATAAAACCAAGAGAAGAAAATCACCTGTGTGTTTTTCAAAGCAAGCCGATCCCAAATCTGGATCTCTGGGCGCAAATTTGAAATCAGCTTGCCGTATGCGAGTCCAGAGCCTCAACCAATGCATTCCTTTAGGGAATATGCGAACCGCCTCGTCACCTGATATTAAGAAACGCTTTAATTTCCACTAGAGGCTACGTTCGTTGAACATCCTCAGGTAACAGGTGCATAAGACCTTCCTGAGCGCTTCATACACTTGAACACAGTCTCAGTAGCATGTGGTCTTATGACTCACCTCGTGATACAATGCCAACAAATGCAGATGCTGCTGAAGCTGCGTTCATGTCTACTAAAGCCCGCTGCAAGCTCTTAGGTGCGTCTTACCTGAGGATGTTCAATGAACGTAACCTTTAGTTGAAATTAAAGCATTTCATAATAGTAGCAGAGATAGTGTTTTATACCGTTGCCGTTGCCATATTAATAGCTATAGCTGCAGAAAGCAGGACACGCATAAAATTATTCCACTGGGACACCCCTCTCAGTTTTATAAAATGAGGCAAATTAAAAAATATTTCAAAATATCTTGTTGCTTTTATTTTGTACTTGCAACCAGAAGAGATTACTTACGATGCTACTTCGTACGAGCATGTCACCTATTTAATGCACGTACCGGGTGAGGTCAGTACATTGGACTTGCTTTCAAGAGGAGTGAGATTTGAACGCTTATTCGGTTATCTTGATTTAGTTTTTCATTGTTTCGCTATATCAGTCAAGTCGAACGCAGAGATGATTGGCTTGGAAAGAACACGAACAATTTCTTTTCCCCATTGTTGCCGTACGAGCGTTTTTGACGACACTGTCGCCGACGGAACATCTTTCACGTTGCATTTTAACGTTCTTTCGGATATGCGCGAACACACTGCTATTAATTTAAAATGAAACACCATGAAGGCAGCAACTTGAGTAAGGATGTAGATGTAGACGTACAAACAGATGTGACACTCATCGCTACACACCACAGAACGCTTCTCAACGTCCCAGCTCACTCAACATCATGCAATTCCGTGCTGTCTATGGTATGATGTCAGCCCAAAACGATGGGTGACAACTCGAAATTTCAACCGGCGTTCTTTCAATTTGTTCCATAAGGTTCTTGGCGTCACTCTGCCTGTAACTTCTGATGGGTTTCGGTTGTTGTCGGTTTATTCCTCAGTGCGGGCCGAATAATCTTACGATCTTCTCGTGGTTTAGTCCTTCTAGAAGGGCCCATGCTTAATCTTCCTGCCACACTATTGCCCGGAGTCTGACTCGTTACCACTCCTCTGGAGTCATTACAGTGTAGCCAGCGGTCTGTACGCTCTGGTATGATTTTCCCATGTCCCTCATGCCAATGATTCAACTTTTCTCAAAACGCGAAAGATGGTGATAAACTGCACGCACAAGTACTCTGGGTACGCTGTGTTGTGATGTACACACGAAAAATTCCAGTAATGTTAGACACATTCATTAACCATCACGTACCCAAATCGTTCTTCAACTTTAGAAATGTCTTATTTTCTTACCTGAAGATAGGTCGCATAAGGCTGAAATTTAAATTAACATACCCTGGGGCATTTAAATACTGGAGGTTTGCTAGTGTTCTGTCAAGGTGTTCATGATTTAAGAGATATCATTTCTGCCAGTGTACTTTCCACTCCAATAATATTTTTAATTTATAACAAAGCTGTCCTGTCTGAGTGCAGACAAGCGCAGAGTTTTCCATACTCTCTGTGTTGTCTACTGTGTTATCGACGTGCACTGTCCCACACTTCTCCCCGCGATCTTAACGCTGTTGCCAGAACAACGTGGCAGAAACTCCCGTTCCCATCAGAGCACAATTCTTTGTGTCCCACTCCACCGCTCAACCACTTTCTCGAAGTTCTTCTCAGTAGCAGAGCCCGACTCTGGACTAACTTCCCGCATTATATTTCAGAAGTGAATACCACCTCCGACTTCAGAAGACAGTTAATGACATGTCTACCGAAGCATCAATAATGATAACCGTTGTCTCTGTATGCACTCGTTATCCTAGTACATCCTTCTTTCCAACCACATCCTTTTTTCACAGTACTCTTAACTGGTACAGACTCCTTAAATTTCGTTCCCCCAGAACTCGCTGTATGAGAGAACTCCTATTCTGTACACCTATAAATTCTTCTAATATCTGCCACTACCATAACTATTACTATTTTCATCATTATAATAACAATAATAATAATTATTATTATTATTAGTGGCAGCAGCAACAGCAGTAGTAGAAGGATTGCCAGAACTAACTTTATTATTTCGTAGCCAGCATTATTTATTCACATTGTCCCTATAGACACTAAAATCATTTTAATATTATTTGTCATATTAAAATTGTTGTTTCTTAGGTAACTATGTCGTAAAAACGGAACTGTATGTGTGAAACGCTGGCCAAATGTAAGAGAGGGTCTGATGCCCCTAATCAGATCAGATTAAATAAATAAATAACTGTAAATAGACAAATAAAGTACTGCGGAAAAACTGTACATGAAAAAATAAATTGAGGTCAGGTATGGACCCAGTGCCCGAAAAAGCCCAAGATAAAACTGTTGCCTTACAAAATGTTAACAAAATATTTGTGCTGTAGTAATTGGTGTTGAGGACAGGAGATAACATGACGAAGAGTCCGTCCCAACGATGTGTGCCAAGACACTTTTCTATGAGCGCTGCTCACGGATCAACACAGGATCTTCCTCGGTAGAGGGCATGCCAAGTGCACATTGGACTGCATATCAATACAGGAACGTTCTTTCCAGGTAAGTTCCGATATAGCCCATAAAGTGATAGCAGACGCGCTTTCATTGGGCGTATCATTCAGGAAATATCAGTCAACGGAATACTTTTGGACAAGGGACTCTTTTTGGATGGGTTCTGTATCTGTAAGTGGTGACACTGGTCTTCTTCCCTCTAATTTAGGAACTTTCGCTGCATAGATCCTTAGAGATGAAACTACGTCCTTACACGAGTGCAATAAGTCATGGTTTCATCCCGTAACCCACAAAGTTTGATCACTGTGGGCTCGACGCGTGAGCGAATATCTATGATTGTGAGCAATTCAGCTCACACAGCGGCCATTCACGTAAATCACATCGATTATATATGGACTGCCACTCGCAGTCATTTTCTCCTTACCTTTGCTGGCGATATCTTTACAAGAATAGCACCTATTTCGTGTGGAGCTCAGAGATACTGTAGTTAATAGTTTTACATATGTTGCCTATATCGACGTTTGACCCCATAAGACCTTAAATATTATAATTTTAGTAGTTTTTTCATTTGTAGCGCTGAAGAGAGGAGCGCTTTTCAACTTACACAACACGTTTGTATCTTTCTCTCCGATACCTCTTTATCCGTTTGCTGAGTTTCTCATTGCGTTCTGCCGTACATCCTGTAACTTGTCGAGCAGGCTTCTCAGAAAATTTGTGAACACTAATTACTGTTCTGAACTTTGTTCGATTTTAAAATATTTATTCGTATTTGTCATTTTTAAGAAAGTTTCCTGAGAAGTAAGATCATCTTATTTCCTTAACTTAATAATTTCCTATGATTTCTTTTATATCTTAATTCAGTTTTCTCATTTTGGTCCTAGGATCTTCTACAGAATTTGAGACCTGCAACCAATAATCTTCATTTAAGTTTTTTAAATAAATATTTTAACAAATGTATAATATCTTAGTTTTTCCTTTTCGATAAAGGCTTTCTTAAATTTGCGTTATAAATGAGTTTGTATTCTGTTTGTGAGTTGATAATAATAGGTTACAATGTCTCTTGTTTATTATTATTTGTATAAAAATCTTAAGATCTAAAAGAAAAATGAAACATCAACCAGTATAATGTCCTACGGCACAAGTATGCAGTTTTGTTATTTCCTTGTTAACAATACTTTTACTGCTTAATCACCTCCACAAAGAGCATACCGCACTCAGTGATGCCTATTTATGTGTTTTTCAGGTTACAACTGATGATTCGGCGAAAGAAAGATTCTTCCCTAGCAGGTGGAAAATGGATCAACCGTCTCCAATAACGTCTGAGTTGATTTAAGCGCCTGCAGTGGTAGCCCATTCCCCTCGTTAGAAGTGGATGATGTCACACGAGGAGAAATACAGAGTTATCGGTCGTTTCCTGGTACAATCACCACAGCGGAGAACAAATCTGGCACGGCGCTCGCTTCCCGGCTGGCCTCAAGTGGGGAGACGAGGCCAAGGGCCCCCGGGTCAGCCACAAACTCGAGGCTTGGAAGCTTGGTAGCGTGTTCGAGTCAAATACGATTTATGTCCTCCGCGTGCCGTGAATTCGCCGAGTGTTTACATGTATGGTCCCAAAGTAAGATGGCCGGAATAGTAAAATGTAGCAATGACGATCATCTGTTTCCTTAAACTGGAGCAGTTCACTGGAGCTCACCGCTCACATTACCAGACAGAGGTGGCAGGCACAAATGAAAGAGCTGCATATCGATCGGTATTACGCAGACACCGACCTTCACTGCAGAAACTTTGCCAGAGCGGTTATTCCTCGTCGTGTGCAAAGCCCTGACACGGAAGCAAGGTGACACATTCTTGAAGTGGCAGTGAGAGAATGTGTTTTTAGGTATTGTTCAACGTAGTACTATTTTGTGTAAACGTATTATCTCTGATTTTCGAGTCAATAGATTCAATGGTGAACTGTGATTCTATAATGTTTGTACAATACAAATTAATGCTGACATTACCTCATGAGTGGACAAGAAACCTTTTAGAACGAAAAATTTCTTTAGGAGTAAGTGGAAATGAGATGACGCCGAATTTGGTGAACAGGGTGGATGTTGCAGCAATTCATACTTCAGAACCTCAGTTTCTCCACTGACGAAGTACGTGTGTGGATAGATGCGTTGTGCTGCTGAAAAATACTTCTTTTTGTTTTCTTTCGCAGTACAGGTCCATCCTCACATACTGTTTCATCCATTTGATCCATAAGACTTATTTTTTATCCTTTGCAACAGAGTCTGTACCAACAGTCGCTTCTGGACCCCAGAAAACACAAGCAGTATCCCCTACGGGTGATCCTCTTCTTGTCTGGTGCAAGGCCACTACCTTTCACTCACTGCGCTGATCATTGTTTCGTTTCTGGCACGAATAGATGATCCACGGCTCAGTCGTAGAACAAATCAGCGAAGTAATTTGGATTTATTTTGGAACGATTCAAATCCTGCTGAGACATTTCGTTTCGACTTTGATTTTAGGTCAGCACTGATCTCACATAAAGTTTCCTGTGAGGTAATTATTCGTGTAGATGCACCGTAATCCTTCTTCTCATATGAATACAGTGTCAGTTATTTCACTCGTGTTTAATCACCAACAGTCTGGCAATATATTATACGCTTTCTCAACGTTTTCATGTGTGGCTGTAGTACTGGTATTTGCATCACGTGGATCATCATCATGTTCACTTTCAAATTCAGTTAGTCGTTTCTTAAACTAAACTATTATTAAACTCCATCCCAACAGGTCTCGAAAGACCCTAACGGTACTGGCCGACCGCCGTGTCATCTTCAGCCTATAGGCGTCGCTGGATGCGGATATGGAGAGGCGCGTGATCAGCACACCGCTCTCCCGGTTGTTGTCAATTTTCGTGACCGGAGCCGCTACTTCGCAGCCAAGCAGCTCCTCAGTTTGTCTCACAAGGGCTGAGTGCTTCCCGCTTGCCAACAGCGCTCGGCAGGCTGGACGGTCACCCATCCAAGTACTAGACAGGCGCGACAGTGCTTAACTTCGATGATCTGTCGGGAAACGGTGTTTCCACTGCCGGAAACCGGTTAGCTTAGTCGTTTCCTGCTTGCGAAAATGAACGAGGGCACCACGAAGCCGTGGACCCAAGTTGTCAACGAAGCATAATGGTGTGGGCTGTGTTTGCTTGGAATGGACTGGATCCTCTCGTTGAACTTAAAATGGTTATGTTCGGCTACTTGGAGACCAACAGCAGCCATACGTGGACTTCATGTTCCGAAACAACGGTGTCTTGTCACCAAGCCACAATTGTGCGCGATAGATTATTATTAACTCTAAGCATTATGGGACTTAACATCTGAGGTCACCAGTCCCCTAGACTTAGAACAACTTAAACCTAACTAACCTAAGGACATAACACACATCCATGCCCGATGCAAGATTCGAACCTGCAACCGTAGCAGCAGCGCGGTTCTGGCCTTCGCGCCCACTTTCGTTAAAACACAGTCAGCATCAGTTCATGTTTACCATCAGGTTAAAAACTGGCCAGGTATTCTCTCTCTCTCTCTCTCTCTCTCTCTCTCTCTCTCTCTACGACTACGAAAATCCGATAAAGCTTTGCACAGATGTGTTGGGTAGTGTCTCTAGTATAACCCCAGTTAGCATCACGTCGCTCTTCTCATTTCTGAGCTCGCAGTGAGTGCGTAAAGATGTCTAGAAAATAGTGTCTGCCGCCAAGTACGAGGGCCTGGTGAGAAATTTCGCCTGAAGCTATGCAGCTAACATTACATAACTGTCGTGCTGTTTCTTCTTCAAGACAATTCTCAGCCGCATTCTGCAGGGGCAATGAAGATGCTCCTGCATCGTTTTCAAATGGAAATGTGAGATTACCCACAATACAGTCCGCAATTGTTTCCCCCTGAGTTCCATCTCTGGTCACATGAACCGCTGTCTTTGAAGACAACATTTTGACACAGACAACGAGATGTAGGCCAGCGTGGAGAATTGGCGGAAAGCACTGGCGGCTGCCTTCTATGATGAGGCTATTGAAAAGTTGGTACAACGCTATGACAAAAGTCTAAGTCAGAACGGCGACTACGTAGAGAAGTAGCTGAAAGGTGTAGCTAATTGTTACAAGTAAAACATTTCTGATGTTCACTGTGGTTTCAATTTGGCAATCAATCGGAGCTTACTTTCTGAACATATATATATATATATATATATATATATATATATATATATATATATATATATATATATATATATATATATATATATCGAGTGAGACATTATACATTTCCAGAAAAGGCCGTCCACATACATGCGATATTATATGTCTTTCTCCACATATCAAGATCATGGTGTAGTATGAGTTTTGCTTCATATTGAAAATGGTAATGTTTACGACAGGGTGACTCCACGTTAAATTTTAGGAATGGTGTAGGCTAGAGTTTGTGACGTAGTAGACAGCAGCGGTTTTTGAACCAGTTAGTTTACTGCTATCCAAGGTGCACCACGAGGAAGCAAAATGACTCACGCCCCTAAACTATTTACAGCTTTACGTATTTTTGTATTTTTAAATATCATGCTAGCGTACTACTGTATGGATGACCCGCCCTGATAGCCGCTCGGTACAGCCCGCTTCCGTGATTCGGGGAAGCGCGCCGTCCCATATCGAATGAGACCGGAGGATTAACGACGAGGGTCGGTGTAGTAGCCAGCGTGGATGTTGTTTTCAGGCGATTTCCCACATCCGGGGGTATGGAAAGTGGAAGGGGATCGGCCGCCTTCTACCACTACCATTGAGAAATCCAGATTAACTCGTCGACAAGATACGGGATAAGGTCAGGAAAAAGAAGACAGGCTAGCATACCACATGCGGCCCTATTTAAAGTTGCCAATAGTTTTCATTTTAGTTGGTACTTGGGGTTTTATTTTATAGGCAACTAATTTCATTTATTGCATTCTTGTAACTTTTCCAGGTTGTCACTTGTTGCATCATGAATTTTAAAGCCACCCAAGACTTTTCCCTTTCACTTGTTTTTTGAGGAATTGATTGCAATGTTGGTGTTGACTTAAATTTGGTTCAGTACCTGAAAAATCTGTATACATGGTGTCCCAGAAATGTTTCGATGAACGTTGAGGGGTTTTAGAGGGTGTCTTGAAGAACAAATTGGGGATCGGAACCTGTGTGTGAAAACGTCATCCATAGACCCTACAAAGCATCGAAGATACAGGCGTCGGCGACTGCCACTAGGGCACCCCTTCGGCAACAAACGTGACTTTGTCCGCAGACAGAATGTAGGCGCAATGTTTCCCAATGCTGTTCGTTATTCAGTGACCGCGACTTACTGTCACGATCGCCTGTGGAGATGATGGAGCTAGATGCTGTGTAGAAAGGGCTTGTCGCCTATGAATGTCCATCCGTAGTATATTTTTCGCCTCGAATCCCGTAATATCTCCAATGTTTTTCAATATACAGGAGCAAAACAAATTGCAGTTGAAAACTTATGTCCGAAACTGTCATCAACTAAAGCAAACGAGCACCGCATTCATAGGAGACGAGGCCTGTCTATGCAGCAGCTAACTCCATCTTCTCCACTGGCGATCGTGGCAGTCAGCGTTCACTGAGTAATAACCAACATTGCAAGACGTTCCGCCAACAGTCTGTCAGCCTACAGAGCAACGGTTGCTGCCAAAGGGGTGGCCTATAACTTCGACGCTCTGTAGTGTCGTTATACGACGTTTCCATATGCAGGTGCCTATACTTTGCTTGTTTCTCAAGAAACTCTCTACAACTCCTCGAAGTTAGTCGCAGCATTTCTGGGACACACTGTATATCAGGGTTTGGTGGTTCACTGACTATTGGAACTCAGTTCTGGCAACATGGAGTGCGTTTCCATTTCTATAATAACCCACTAAATAGTCGCGAAACGTTTGTATTTTTCCAGACAAAGGCATCGTTGACATTAAGTCCTCAACAAAACAGTCAGCATTCATATTAGGATCCAGCATTGGCAAGCCAAATTGCAGCATATCATTTCTGGGCCGTTCCCATCGGCTTGTGCTGGTCGTTACTAATGGCAGAGCCAGTTTTCCCGTTTGCACTGGCCTGGGGCTGGGGTTATTTTCTAACCTGAAGATAAAGGCCAGGATTCCCCTGATTTAGGTAAAGAGAAGACCAGTACGGCCCTGCTGTTTCCGAAGGCTAGTGGTTTCCACATCACAGATGGTGTTTTCCAATACCCATCGGGAAGAAACTTCTCAAAGTGTCAGCAGGCAGTACTACGAGCGTTAACAGGAAATGGCATATCAAAGTACCTACATTCTTCTTTGGAGGCCGGCTGGTCCAAAGCCCTGCATATTAAAATAATTTTGTGCAGCAGCTGGGAACTGGCGAAGTCGGTAAGTCGGACGACAGTCCTCGAGTAGCGCCGGAAGCTAGTTTTTGAGCCCTCTGGGGTGTTGGTGGTATTGCGGTGTATATTTCGGAAGTCGGTTGGCCGGAATCAGTAAAGATATTCTCTCTGTGTGTGAAGTTTAGAAAGCGTTCGAAAGTGCGTTCCCACGCGCGGTGAGTGAAGCGGCAATATCAATTGCCCGTTTTCAAAGTGTATGTTGGCGACCGTTATTTACCTTGATAGTACATAGGTATCAGTGCATGAAAATTATACAGACCCGCCAATAAACGTTTAGAGGAAATGTGTGGAGCAACGCGTCACATGATTTGTCTCGCGCAGCGCACGGCGCAAGAAGTTCGAGAGCTCTCTGGCCGACACCGCGAGTGCGTCTACAGGAGCCCAACTGTTGGGCGAGAACGAACGTTCCAAACTATTTCAGGCACAAATTTTCCGATTTCATTTCTGGAATAGTAGTTATCTCCAAGTTCCGATGTTTGTATCTTTCGCCATCAGCTCTGTGTTAGAGCAAATTTACTTCGTTTGAGGCTTATATCAGTCTAGACTTCACTTCCAGTTTTGATAATAAACCCTATTGCAATCTAATATCGATTAACCTGCACATAGATCGTAAATTGCTACCGAAAACGTTTCGCTCATTAATTAAAAGTTACTGAAACATCTATTGAGTCACACTGACCAATTATTATGAAGTTTTCAGATTCACAGAAAACTGAAACGTTTTTGTTAGAATCACTACCTGCAGTTAGAATCATTATCTACAGTTCCTGCACTTAATGTATTCAATACTACACGAACCCCCAGAATACTAGTAGATAATTTCGGCAGATTTGTAAATGAATGTACATAAGCTGTCGATATCATTATTGATTATTTCTTTCGTGTATTCTTCTTGCAATTGTTTATACATTAGTTTTAATGGTCTCTCACATATATCTTCTGCAGCTCTCCTCTTCAGATAACAAACTATTTTCTGCCTCTGAATTTTGTCACCAGCTGTCTCTGCATGGTTGCGACCATCTTGGCTTTCCCTATTCATTGTAACCGCAGTCGCGTCAGAAGATATGTTCACTATGAAATGATCTGCTGTATACTGACTGATGAGCTCACAACCGACCATTACGAGCTGGGGCTTTGTCACCCTCACACGGGACTTGAAACCAAACGTGGACGAGCAACTGGTTCGGTCTTTAGAAATCGGAAGAAGTGTATCACTTTCCATGGAATTTTTAAGCTTGAAAGACAAAAACAGTTAAGCCATATCTTTGCTCCGTGGAGAGGAACGTGGCTAATGACATCAAGATCGCATTTACACTGAAGCTCCAAAGAAACTGGTACAAGCATGTGTACTCAAATACAGAGATCTGTAAACAGCCAGAAATGGTTCAAATGGCTCCAAGCACTATGGGACTTAACATATAAGGTTATCAGTCCCCTAGACTTAGAACTACTTAAACCTGGACCATTGCTTTTCACAATATATATAAGTGACCTGGTAGATAGTGTCGGAAGTTCCATGCGGCTTTTCGCGGATGATGCTGTAGTATACAGAGAAGTTGCAGCATTAGAAAGTTGTAGCGAAATGCAGGAAGATCTGCAGCGGATAGGCACTTGGTGCAGGGAGTGGCAACTGACCCTTAACATAGACAAATGTAATGTATTGCGAATACATAGAAAGAAGGATCCTTTATTGTATGATTGTATGATAGCGGAACAAACACTGGTAGCAGTTACTTCTGTAAAATATCTGGGAGTATGCGTGCGGAACGATTTGAAAGTGGAATGATCATATAAAATTAATTGTTGGTAAGGCGGGTACCAGGTTGAGATTCATTGGGAGAGTGCTTAGAAAATGTAGTCCATCAACAAAGGAGGTGGCTTAAAAAACACTCGTTCGACCTATACTTGAGTATTGCTCATCAGTGTGGGATCCGTACCAGATCGGTTTGACGGAGGAGATAGAGAAGATCCAAAGAAGAGCGGCGCGTTTCGTCACAGGGTTATTTGGTAACCGTGATAGCGTTACGGAGATGTTTAATAAACTCAAGTGGCAGACTCTGCAAGAGAGGCGCTCTGCATCGCGGTGTAGCTTGCTCGCCAGGTTTCGAGAGGGTGCGTTTCTGGATGAGGTATCGAATATATTGCTTCCCCCTACTTATACCTCCCGAGGAGATCACGAATGTAAAATTAGAGAGATTAGAGCGCGCACGGAGGCTTTCAGACAGTCGTTCTTCCCGCGAACCATACGCGACTGGAACAGGAAAGGGAGGTAATGACAGTGGCACGTAAAGTGCCCTCCGCCACACACCGTTGGGTGGCTTGCGGAGTATAAATGTAGATGTAGATGTAATTAACCTAAGGACATAACACACATCCATGCGCGAGGCAGGATTCGAACCAGCGACCATAACAGCAGCACGGTTCTGGACTGAAGCGCCTAGAAGCGCTCGGCTACAAAGGCCAACTAAACAGGCAGAACACGGCGCTGCAGTCGGCAACACGTATATAAGACAGCAAGTGTCTTGCCAGTTGTTAGATCGGTTGCTGCTGCTACAATGGCAGGTTATCAAGATCTAAGTGAGTTTGAACGTGGTATCACAGACGGCACACGAGCGATGGGACACATCATCTCCGAGGTAGCGATGAAGTGGCGATTTTACCGTACGACAATTTCAGGGGTGTACCCTGAATATCAGGAATCCGGTAAAATATCAAAACTCCGACATCGCTGCGGCCAGAAAAAGATCCTGCAAGAACGGCACCAACACCGACTGAAGAGAACGGTTGAACGTGACAGAAGTGCAACCCTTTCGCAAATTGCTGCAGATTTCAATCTTGGGCCATCAACAAGTGTCGGCGTCGAACCATTCAACGATACATCATCGATATGGGCTTTCGGTGTACCCTTTATTACTGCACGACACAAAGCTTTACGCCACGTCTGGGCCCGTTAACACCGACGTTGGACTGTTGATGAATGGAGACATGTTGCCTGGTTGGACAAGTCTCGTTTCAAATTGTATCGAGCGAACGGACTTGTACGGGACAACCTAATGAATCCATGGACGCTGCGTGTCAGCAGGGGACTGTTAAAGCTGGTGGAGGCTCTGGAGCCGTGTGGGGGGTGTGCAGTTGGAGTGATATGGAACCCCTGATGCGTCTAGATACGACTCTGACAGGTAACACGTATGTAAGCCTGCATCCGTTGATGTCAGTTGTGCATTCCGACGGACTTGGGAAATTCCAGCAGGACAGTGCGAAACCCCAAACGTCCAGAATTCCCACAGAATGGCTCCAGGATCACTTTTGTGAGTTTAAACGCTTCCTCTAGCCACTGGACTCCTCAGACATGAACATTATTGAGCATATCTGGGATGCCTTGCAACGTGCTGTTCAAAGGAGATTTCTGCCCTTGTACTCTTACGGATTTATGTACAGCCTTCCACGGTTCATGGTGCAATTGCCTCCAGCACTACTTCAGACATTATTCGAGTCCATGACACGTCGTGTTGAGGCACTTCTGCGTGCTCGCTGGGCCGTACACGATATTAGGCAGGCGAGTTTCTTTGGCTCTTCAGTATGTATCACAAGCAGAATATAAGAGAAGCTATATCGGATTACGTTGGATTACAATGAAGCGGGTGTTACATTGTAAGATACATTGTTCGAAGATGTGCCATTTCAAAGACCTGGTACATTGAGTGGTTCTTGAAAATACATTATAATAAAAGGGGGGGGGGAATGACCTATTGGTGGTTAAAACCATTAGGCATATGGTTCTTTTAGTTTTATAACTGGCGTGCTACGAAAGTATATCGTTTCAAGGCAGTGGTCCACTAAATATTTATAAAAAAGGCATCGTTTTTGGTTTGATTTGTTGTAAGTAATTGTCAGTTAATGACATGACTGTGATTAAAGACTTGGGTACGTGGTAGCATCGAAGTCGTAAAATCAAGCTAGCAATGAAGGGTTCACATTGAAGCTAGTAGTACGATCACCTGATGGAACAAAACGCTTGGCAGAATCATGTAGAACTACGAAGAAAATAGACTTAAAATGAAAAGTAAAGAAAGTGAATTTATACACTATTTGATCAAAAGAAGCCTGGAGATACTGGAAGGTATCAGATAGATTATATAATGGTAAGACAGAGATTCAGGAACCAGATTTTTAATTGTAAGACATTTCCAGGGGCAGATGTGGACTCTGACCACAATCTATTGGTTATGAACTGTAGATTAAAACTGGGAAGTTGCAAAACAGGTGTGAAATTGAGGATATGGGACCTGGATTAACTGAAAACACCAGAGGTTGTAGAGAGCTTCAGGGAGAGCATTAGGGAAGGATTGACAAGAATGGGGGAAAGAAATACAGTAGAAAAAGAATGGGTCGCTTTGAGAGATGAAATAGTGAAAGCAGCGGAGGATCAAGTAGGTAAAAAGACGAGAGATAATAGTAATCCTTGGGTAACAGAAGAGATATTGAATTTAATTGATGAAAGGAGAAAATACAAAAATGCAGTAAATGAAGCAGGCAAAAAGGAATACAAACGTCTCAAAAATGAGATAGACAGGAAGTGCAAAATGGCTAAGCAGGGATGGATAGAGGACAAATGTAAGGATGTTGAGGCACATATCACTAAGGGTAACATAGATACTACCTACAGGAAAATTAAAGAGACCATTGGAGAAAAGAGGACGACTTGCATGAATATCAAGAGCACAGATGGAAACCCAGTACTAAGCAAAGAAGGGGAAGCAGGAAGGTGGAAGGAGTATATAGAGGGTCGATGCAAGGGACAATATTATAGAAATGGAAGGGAATGTATATGGAGATGAAATGGGAGATATGATACTGCGTGATGAGTTTGACAGAGCACTGAAATATCTAAGTCGAAACAAGGCCCCGGGAGTAGACAATATCCCATTAGAACTAATGACAGGCTTGGGAGAGCCAGGCCTAACAAAACTCTGCCATCTGGTGAGAAAGATGTATGAGACAGGCGAAATACCCTCAGACTTCAGGAAGAATATAATAATTCCAATCTTAAAGAAAGCAGGTGTTGACAGATGTGAAAATTACCGAACTATCATTTTAATAAGCCACGGCTGCAAAATACTAACACGAATTCTTTACAGACGAATGGAAAAACTGTTAGAAGCCGACCTCGGGGAAGATCAGTTTGGATTCTGCAGAAATGTTGGAACATGTGAGGCAATACTGACCCTACGACTTATCTTAGGAAATAGATTAAGGAAGGCAAACCTACGCTTCTAGCATTTGTAGACTTAGAGAAAGCTTTTGACAATGTTGAGTGGAATACTCTCTTTCAAATTCTGAAGGTGGCAGGGGTAAAATACAGGGAGCGAAAGGCTATTTACAATTTGTACAGAAACCAGATGGCAGTTATAAGAGTCGAGGGGCATGAAAGGGAAGCAGCGGTTGGGAAGGGAGTGAGACAGGGTTGTAGCCTATCCCCTATGTTATTCAATCTGTATATTGAGCAAGCAGTAAAGGAAACAAAAGAAAAATTCGGAGTAAGTGTTAAAATCCATGGAGAAGAAATAAAAATTTTGAGGTTCGCCGATGACATTGTAATTCTGTCAGAGACAGCAAAGGACCTGGGAGATGAGTTGAACGGAATGGACAATGTCTTCAAAGGAGGATATAAGATGAACATCAACAAAAGCAAAACGAAGATAATGGAATGTAGTCGAACTGAATCGTGTGATGCTGCCGGAATTAGATTAGGAAATGAGACACTTAAAGTAGTAAAGGAGTTTTGCTACTTGGGGAGCAAAATAAGTGATAATGGTCGAAGTAGAGAGGATATAAAATGTAGACTGGCAATGGCAAGGAAAGCGTTTCTGAAGAAGAGAAATTTGTTATCATCGAGTTTAGATTTAAATGTCAGGAAGTCGTTTCTGAAAGTATTTGTATGGAGTGTAGCCATGTATGGAAGTGAAACGTGGACGATAAATAGTTTAGACAATAAGAGAATAGAAGCTTTCGAAATGTGGTGCCGCAGAAGAATGCTGAAGATTAGATGGGTAGATCACATGACTAATGAGGAGGTATTGAATAGATTTGGAGAGAAGAGAAATTTGTGGCACAACTTGACTAGAAGAAGGGATCGGTTGGTAGGGCATATTCTAAGGCATCAAGGGATCACCAATTTAATATTGGAGGGCAGCGTGGCGGGTAAAAATCGTAGAAGGAGATCAAGGGATGAGTACACTAAACAGATTCAGAAGGATGTAGGTTGCAGTAGGTACTGGGAGATGAAGAAGCTTGCACAGGATAGAGTAGCATGGAGAGCTGCATCAAAACAGTCTCTGGACTGAAGAACACAACAACAACTGATCAAAAATAGCTGAACACGTATTAGTAGACTTTAATACGCCATGTGTCAATCTCTTCGTCTTCATGACGGATTGAACGCTGTGGAGAACATCTCCAGGGAGGTGTATGAATGTCTGTGGACGAATCAGCGCCCTTTCTTCCCCAAAAGGCGAAAGCAGAGAAGGTAATGATGCTGGACGCTGGTGTCAGATGCAAAGCAGACATTGTAACTCATCATTCCATTGGGTTTAGGTAGGGAGGCTGGGCGGACTAGTCCACTTCAGGATTGTTACGGTCCATAAACCACTTTCCTACAGCTTCTGCTTTAAGATGGGATGCATTTTCATGCTTATACAAATATCGTCAGCGAATTATTTTTCTACTGTGCGCAGTACACAATACTGAAAAATGTGTTAATATCCTTCTATATTTAGCTCTATCTTAAGTGGAATAAGGGGACTACACCCTAACCAAAATGAACACCGCCATACCATGACACCATCTTCTGCGTACTTCACTGTTGGTGCGACACATGACGGCAGGTAAGGTTTCCCGAGCCGTCGCCAAATCCAAACTCTTCCATCGGCTTGCAACAGGGTATGTCGTGATTCATCAGTCCGAAGCACTTGTTTCCGATCAGCCACTGTCCAGTGGCGCCGCCCTTTATACCACCCCATGCGACGCTTAGCATTAATTACAGAAATGAGGCTTATGAGGAGCTGCTCGACCACTCCACTCCTCTCTTTTAACTCCATACCGACAGTCGTTTGGCTAATTGGACTGCTGGTAGCTCTCAGAAACTCACGAATGATTCCTTCTGAAAGGCAAGCATAAGCCCACGTTCTTTTGTTTTCCAATGAAATTGTTTGGTGAGTCCGTTTTTAAACGGCAAAGATGGCATTTCTGTGCGTTGTAGTCACTTGCAAGAAGAATACGTGTGGTGAAACAACCACCACCCTATCCTCATCCACTTCATGTCCAAGAATAATGCCTGCAAGTATGAGTATATGGGTGAGTACTCAAATCTGCCGATGAGATAAACAGACTTTCTTGCGCTTTCTGGTAGCATGGTGCCAACCCTGATAATCTTATTCAGATAGGTCTAGCAAAGTTTCACCCACGTGAGTCAGTGCGTTTCCCGTTTTTTCTCTCCGAACTATTGATCATAAGATGCTCCTCCACTCCGTCTGGGTTCTGTCACCGAGCTGGTAAGCAGGAAAGCTCCTCGGAATATGTTTCGCTATTTCTGTTTCGGTTAGTGAGAGCAGATACTTGTCTTTTGTTAGGAACTCGCTTCATTAATCATTAAAGGATTGGGAGGGTTTCTTATTTGGAATCGTGGAGTTTTTCCATTAAATGTCGTGAGTGATGCTTGAACTTGATTTCTCCCTTTGTTCGTATCAGTACGGACCATGTACGGCAGAACTGGTATTTCTGTAATGGAGAACCTTGCCACATTTATTTAAAAGTAATATTTTCTTCACTCGGTGATCATAATGAAGTTATAAATTGACTTCGGACAACGTAAGCAAATCATTTTAAACAAAATTTGCATTCACAAAGATATACTGTTTCGTTTAGTTCCTCGCAGTCGGTTTTAACACAGAACTGGAAAGCTGTATTAATGGCTTATTGGCTTATGAATAGCATCCTACTACAGCGTCTGAATCGTCTGAAAGTTTGCTATCATATCTGTTCGCATATTAAAACCATTCGAAACGCTCTCGTTGAAGCTACTATCCTCAGACAGCCGGCAGCTGGAGGGGTCTCTCTCATACCCCATATACCAATGATCCCAACCGATTTATACATTCATTTTAAGCGATTGCAGTTTTCAGTCAAGATTTCTTTTGCAACACCAACGAACAAGGCTCAAAGTCATGGTGAGGGGGGAAGAGGAGGTAAACAGAAACAGGAAAACAGGAAAGAAATAAACCTTAAAGAGGGGGGGGGGGGGTGAGGAATGGAGGAGTTGGACAGAGAGAGAGGGGAGGAAGGGAATGGCAGAGAGGAGTAGGAGGACGTGATGGACAGCGAAAAGAGGGAGGATAGGGAGGTGGACTAAGAGAGGGGGAGGTGGAGATTAGGACGTTCATTTAACTCCCAACCATACTGAGCAATTGCGGGTTCGCTACTACCGTATATCTGCGATTTTCGTGCGTAAGATGGTAGAAAATGTGTATGGTTACCACGTGCTGTCGTCTTACTATCTGCAGATGGCTCAATTACGGCGTCCAGTCCGAAATCGCGTATTGTTGACTTTTAATTACTGATGTTACGCCTGAAATTGTTAATTAATAGTACGACGAGACTCGTGTGGTAATAAGGGAAAGTTTGCAACTGCTTATTCGAAGTTATCGCCTTCAGCGACCATCTCTTAGTCTTGACGAGTATTTGTGTGAATCTGAACGTAAGATCTGAAGTTGTTTCTCTATATCTGGCCTGGGAACATTTGTGTGGGCTGGCTGCCGTGTGAACAAAGTAAAGATATCACGAACACGGGCTTTCCTCTGGAAGTAGGCTGTTTATGTTTTCTCTATGTAAGTAGGCTGTTTATGTTTTCTCTATGTAAGTAGGCTGTTTATGTTTTCTTATTGGCAACGTTACGTAGCGCTCAATATGAAAATCACTGGCTGTGCTGTGTGCAGTCTGTGGCTGCTTTGCATTGTTGTAATTCTCGCCATTGTAGTGTTAGGCAGCTGGATGTGAACAGCGCGTAGCGTTGCGCAGTTGGAGGTGAGCCGCCACGAGTAGTGTTTAGGGACTCTGATTTATGAAAAGGATGTTGGAAACCAAGAAACGTACTTTAAGAGTTATGAAATTCGTGACTGTATCACAATGCTGACGAATATTTTATTTGGACACTTATATTTATAGGATTTTGTTTCTACAGATTTGCAACGCTAATTCTTGACCTGTGAAGTATTTTTATATGAGACTGCCACGGTAGCAGAAACTGCTGTCGTAAATATTTCCGTACGAAAGTTAAGTGACCACCTGCACGTAATGCGTCGCGGGCACCCAGCTGTGTCAGACGCCTGGAGAAAAAACCATTATTGCGAGCCCTTTTCAGCGGCACAGGTAGAACAAAAAAAAAGGGGAGGCCATTATCCTCGGAAATATTCTTACATCTGCAAACCTGATAATGACAAGTGTCTTTCTACGAGAATTGAGAGCTACTGACTTACGAAATGCCACATAGCTATTGAATGATATTTTTATGCTTTGGTTTGCGTAATTGCTTATTTCATTTGATATCTGGTTTCCAGCTGTGTTGCAGCATTGCTTTTATAAAATGAAATGCATTTGCTAATGTGAACACTTTCTGTCAACAGATCAATTAAATAATTATTTTATGATCCACATTCTTTAAAAAAGGAGCACTTGGAAAGGAAAGAACAATAAGAAGGAACTAGTAACAGTAACACATAATTTTCTTTTCAAGTACATGGTAATATTTCTTTTACAATCAGTTGTTGTGGTGCACCACTTTAATTACATAGACATTAAGATGTGAATATACATTTCCCTTATCTGCATTGTTATCTTTAGTGTACTATTTTTTCTGCTTGAGCTATGTCATGTTTAGATATAAGCTGCTGTTTGCCAGGCATAGTGCTACTGAACTTTAATTTGTGTTACTCTGCTAAGCCAGATTTATTTTTTGTTTGCTGCATTGCCTCATATTAGTTGTAATGTTGAATTGCTTGGTAATTTAGATTTACTGTAGCTTGCTTTGCGATTTTCCATTTTTTTTATTGCTGTTTATATTAATTGTTTTATGTGCTGCTGCATTGCCTCGTTCCTTAGTTTAGTATCTGAGCTCAGTAGATTTAAGTTAGCTTAAGAGGGGGTAGACTATATAAGAACCTAACTATGGAGAATAGGGAAAGAATGCTTTGAAAGTTATATGAAAACGATTTGGGCCTAAATGAGTATTGCACAATGAGCCATATTTCTTTTGAAAGAAATATGGTTAGAATACAGAAAATAGGTTTAGGTAGGATTTTCTTGGAAATAAATGTTGAGGTGAGAAATGTGTGAACATATAAATACAGAAAGCATGCTTGGATAGAATTTTTTTGGTGGAAACAAAGGATGAAATAAGAGGAAAGATATATGAAGTTTTGGGTTGGACTGCAGTACCAAATGTGACACTGAAAACGAACCCTGTCCTTTCCTATTGGTGTTATCCCACTATGTGTTTGTGTACCCTTGTGTATTTGTTTTCTTCCTGTCTCTGTGTAGTTTCATAGAATTTTTTCTTCTTTTAATATTAAGCTACATTCACTATGATGAGGAATACTGTTATCCTCGAATATAATTGGCATTAATAATATGTTATTTACTTTGTAAAGATGTTAGACATTATTAATTCTGTTCTTTTCAATGCTCATGTGTGAAGTTGATGTTTCAAAAGTTATTGTGATCCTTTATGTATGTACTCATGTCATAATTCCACTGATGTATATGTTTATTTCTATTCTTTTGTAAAGCCTGTGTTACTACAAATGTTATCTGTATTCTTATGTTCTTTAATGATGTATTTTGTATCTTTGTAATTGTATTTTCATGTTGTAAATTTATAATTGTACAGACACCAGTTCTTCCAATTAAGTTACATTTCACTGCACACGTTTCTGTTGGTCATAGTATATGGACAATATGTGAGAAGTAGGGACTGTTAGTGTTCGCACGTGTGTTAATAATTCAGCAAGGGACTGGATAACAGCATTGCTGGTTCTAAGGACAATTCCAAAAACTTTGTGAGTGCACAAGTGGTGGTTTATGGACTTGCTATATTCTCCGCAAGACTCTTTGATGGTGAGTGTGCACCTGCACAATCGCAACAGATGGCTGCTGGCCATCTCTACAAGGACTACAGTGGGTCTGCATCTTTGATGGCCCACCATTACCATTATCTCTACAAGGACTACAGTGGGTCTGCATCTTTGATGGCCCACCATTACCATTATCTCTACAAGGACTACAGTGGGTCTGCACCTCTGGTGGCCCACCAATACCGTAATCTCTACCAGGACTACAGTGGGTCTGCTCTGTGATGACCTACCTACCAATATTCTTCCAAACTTCGAATGACTCTGCTGTGGGTTTGCTCTGTTGTGGCCCATTACCTGTATGCATGTCAAGAGTCAGCACTGTCTTTCCGTTGGAAGGACAACACTACTTCTTCAAGACTCCATGGAAATCCACTGCTTCTATGTGCATTTTGTTTAACTGCTCAGACTTTGAGAAAAACTCTGCATTTTTACTGTGATGAACAATGTGGACTGTCTTTATGGACTGTGAGAAAATTTTAGCTTTTGACCAACATTGTATCAATAAGTGTGTGCATTTGATTTCTTTGTTATTGTAATTATGAAAAATTTTATCAAATCATTATTGGCCACTGCCCAAAAAAAAAATTTGTAAAATTTTTTGTGGGGAGCATGGGGGCTATGGAAGTAGGCTGTTTATGTTTTCTCTATGTAAGTAGGCTGTTTATGCTTTCTCTATGTAAGTAGGCTGTTTATGTTTTCTTATTGGCAACGTTACGTAGCGCTCAATATGAAAATCACTGGCTGTGCTGTGTGCAGTCTGTGGCTGCTTTGCATTGTTGTAATTCTCGCCATTGTAGTGTTAGGCAGCTGGATGTGAACAGCGCGTAGCGTTGCGCAGTTGGAGGTGAGCCGCCAGCAGTGGTGGATGTGGGGAGAGAGATGGCGGAGTTTTGAAATTTGTCATGAACTGCTATATTTATACATGATGATATCAAGGTAAATACATTGTGTGTTCTCTATTAATATCTTTCATTTGCTAACTATCCCTATCAGTAGTTAGTGCCTTCCATAGTTTGAATCTTTTATTTAGCTGGCAGTAGTGGCGCTCGCTGTATTGCAGTAGCTTGAGCAGCGAAGATTTTTGTGAGGTAAGTGATTTGTGAAAGGTATAGTTTAATTTAATGTTAGTCATGGCCATTCTTTTGTACGGAATTTTGAAAGTCAGATTGCGTTGCGCTAACAAAATATTGTGTGTCACGTTAAGCACAGTCATGTATAAATGTTCAAAGGGGACGTTTCATACCTCCTAAGTGGAATATGTGAACTGCAATTAACGTTATGTTTCTCAAATATAACGGTAGGTACGGAATCTATTAATTTTAGTAGGAAGCCCATGACATCAAATTCAATCACTCTCTAGCTCAATCTTTTTCAGCTGAGTGTTTCAGTGACGGAGGAGAAGAAATTGTCTCTTTAATCACTATTTTTCGTGCGATTACTCTAATGCCGTTGCACGAATATTCTCAACTTTCTGTGGTCTTCCAGTTTTCATATCATTGCCTCTGAAGTCATTCAGTCTGGTTTTCCCCCATAACTTTATTTAAACGTGGTTTCATGCAAGTGTGAGAGCCTATGACGTTACAACTTGTTTGACATCAGATCATGTGTTTCACGTAGATTGTTAACCATTGTCATAAATCACCATTTCTAATCACTGTGCCACACCTGCATTCTATATTGGTTTCGCTAAAACCGTGCCTCTCCTGCATCCTATAATGGTTTCCCCGAAAAGATAAAGAAATTATATAAGGAAATCATATTTCATGTACAACAGGTGTTTATGTCACGTTCACTACATCTCCGTGCATTAAGACCGTATTACGGGGACTTAACCGTTGCACAACAAAATATCAGGTTTTTGATGAAGTATGAAAATCGTCCCAAAGGGTCAACAGTGCATGCATACTGGACATGAGTGAGACAATATTTATATAAAGGAGGAGGAAGACATCCCACCACGAACTGACTCCGAGAACACGTAGAGATACTAAGTAGACGCTGCTGGCACTTGCCCCTGGGCGCAGTCCGCGAACGGAACACCTGAAGAGGGGGAGGAGACGAAAGCCCAGCACCGGAGCATCGACGGAAGCGTAAACTATAACTATGTAAAGCCACTGTAATAAGCAAATACTGTAACAAACAACTGAATGTATCATTCTAGAAACTGACTAATTATAACCCATAATCCTACTCCTACAATGCACTCTAGCGCATATGTGCCAAAAATTACAAAGTATCACAATGCATCACAACTGATCCTGTTATATCCTACTTACCTTAACGCACTTTCATTGTATCTCATTGTATTTTATTGTATTTTACTGTTTCATTGTATTTCACTGTCTCCCCATATGATGTATAGAATAATTTTTATATAAGAGATTCTATAATTTATAGCATCTATACTGTATTTCAAAATGACTTAAAATTCTGTATTCTGTATTGTACAAATGATCAAATGCACTTTTTCAAGAAATTTGAACAAATAAATAAATGAATTTTCCTGTACAACAAAAGGCTGAAAAGGGTGATGCAAGCCCTCAAACAGCCCACCCATCCTATTCAGGGACGGGAACGAAAAAAAAAAAAAAACTTCTGCGGTTAGTTCATTGCTTACCTGATGATGGCAACGTGGTCGCTTGCCGAAATATTGTGCCCGCAGGACACTAACACCAGGCTGTTCACCCGCTTCCTCGGTTTCGTACTCTAGGGAAAGGATCAAAGTCCATGGCCATCTGGCAACTATATTAACTACTCAAAAATAATAACAGTCTGTTTTCATGGATTAATTACACTTAAATTGAGAGACAGAACGTAATGAAAAGTAGTTATGTGCTGGCACTTCCACTAATTTCATGCTATTTTTTACGGCAACTCTCCGTAATGCTCGACAGTCCTTGTTCGTCAGTACTTACGGTCTGCCTGGTCTTGGTTTAGCTGTGCCTCTGCCTTCGCTTTTCCACTTCGCAATCACGTCAGCAACAGTCGATTTCTTCAGCCTTAGAAAAATTAAAATGTACACCCGCCAGGGTAGCCGAGAGCGCTAACGCGCTGCTTCCTGGACTCGGGTAGGCGCGCCGGCCCTGGATCGAATCCGCCCGGCGGATTAACGACGAGGGCCAATGTACCAGCCAGCCTGGATATGGTATTTAGGCGGTTTTCTACATCCCGCTAGGTGAATACCGGGCTGGTCCCCATGTTCCGCCTCCGTTACACGGTTCGCAGACGTTTTAAAAAGGTCGCACTATTCCATGGCTTGCACTAAACATACTAATTTCGTCCCAGGTGGTAGGGGTGGCGGCAGGAAGGGCATCCGGCCACCTTTTAACCATTAACATGCCAAATACAATTAACGATGGCTGACCCTGCGTAACTGCGGGACAAGGCTCAAGCGATAGATAGATAGATAGAAGAATTAAAATGTCCGTGAGGGATCTGTTAGTCACGTGACGTTCAACCGCTAGTCCACGTTCGAAGGGACTCAGTCCTTCTGCCAGATACAGCCAGTTGTTACTGCTACTCTACTGACAAAACAATAATCCCGGCCTTCTTGTATACTGGCGGGTCGTTTCTCGCGACATGTAGCGGTTAATTCCGCATTACATGCGGGTGTTCGGATACTATTGATCAGATAGTTTATTTAGTCACCTTCATATTTTCTAAAATTTTGAGACTTATTTAGTGACTTATTTTGAGACTTAACCAATTTAACAGAAATATGTTCTGCCATGTTATACACACTATGTGATCAAAAGTATCCGGTCACCCCCCCAAAAACATACGTTTTTCATATTAGGTGCATTGTGCTGCCACCTACTGCCAGGTACTCCATATAGCGACCTCAGTAGTCATTAGACATCGTGAGAGACCAGAATCGAGCGCTCCACGGAGCTCACGGACTTCGATCGTATCAGGTGATGGGGTGTCACTTGTGTCACACGTTAGTACGCGAGATTTCCACGGTCCTAAACATCCCTAAGTCCACGGTTTCCGATGTGATAATGAAGTGGAAACGTTAAGGGACACGTACAGCTCGATAGTGTAAAGGCTGACCTCGACTGTTGACTGACAGAGACCGCCGACAGTTGAAGAGGGTATAATGTGTAATAGACAGACATCTATCGAGACCATCATACAGGAATTCCAAACTGCATCAGGATCCACTGCGATTACTATGACAGTTAGGTGGGAGGTTAGAACAGGACCAACGACGACCGAAGAGAATTGTTCAACGTGACAGAAATGTAACCCTTCTGCAAATTGCTGCAGATTTCAAAGTTGGGCCATCAAGAAGTGTAGCGTGCGAACCATTCAACGAAACATCATCGATATGGGCCTTCAAAGCCGAAGGCCCACTAGTGTACCCTTGACGACTGCACGACACAAAGCTTTACGCCTCGCGTGGGGCCGTCAACACCGACATTGGACTGTTGATGACTGGAGACATGTTGCCTGGTCGGACGAGTCTCGTTTCAAATTGTGTCGAGTGAATGGACGTGTACGGGTATGGAGACAACTTCATGAATCCGTGGACCCTACGTCTAGATACGACTCTGACAGGTGACACGTACGTAAGCATCCTATCTGATCACCTATATCCATTCATGTCCATTGTGCATTCCGACAGACTTTTGCAATTCCAGCAGGACAATGTCACATCCCACACGACCAGAATTTCTATAGAGAGGCTGCAAGAATACTGTTTTGAGTTTAAACACTTCCGCTGGCCACCAAACTCCCCAGACATGAACATTACTGAGCATATCTGGGAAGCCTTGCAACGTGTTGTTCACAAGAGGTCTCCCCCCCCCCCCCCTCCCCTCGAACTCTTATGGATTTATGGACAGCCCTGCAGGATTCATGGTGTCAGTTTTCTCCAGCACTACTTCAGATATTAGTCGAGTCCATTCCACCTCGTGTTGCGGCACTTTCGCATGTTCTCGGGGGCCCTACACGATATTAGGAGGGGGTATGAGTTTCTTTGGCTGTTCAGTGTATAAGGGCGCTCACTACTCAAGAGGGAGTTGCTTCGACTGTCTGAACGTATGGAACATAGGCCTGCGAACTGAAAATTACTGCCTTATTAGTTGGAAATCCAATATTTATTGACCTATTCATTGAAAAATCTTTCCAGATTATAGAATACATCGTTCCATTGTAAATACTGTTTATGAATGTGTGGGCAAACATGGTCATCCCTTCTCCTCAGCCACATATACGTACATTCGACCTAAGTACAGAAAATTTAACACTAAGATTGCAGTAAACAGATGATTTTCTGGCTTTATATTGCTGTAGGAGATTTTGCATTTTATTGGTTGTGGCTGATTCATGGGAGATGACCAAGCAGCGAGGTCATCGGTCCTAGAGGATTAGGGAAGGATGGTGAAGCAAGTCGGCCGTGCCCTTTCAGATGTACCATCTTGGCATTTACCTGAAGCGATTTAGGGAATCACGGAAAACCTTAATCAGGATGACCAGACTCGGGTTTGAACCGTCGGCCTCCCGCATGCGAGTCCAGTGTGGTAGCCACTGCGCCATCTCGCTCGGCTTGCACTTTGTTTCAAGTGTCTTGTGTTACACATGTACTAAAAACTCTGCTACTGGGTAGAAGCAGTGCTCTAAGAGTAATGCTCTTAGGATTTTACTAAAAAGTGAAAATGATGAAATAATTTTTGTCTTATGTACAGGACCATTGTTGATTATTATCGAAACATTCGTAATGGAAGTTTTAAAAGTTAGTGCCCTTATATCATGTTCATGGATGTTGAAATCTTGATTTATGTATACCACATATAGAACAACAAGCATAGTATGCGGACAAGGGAGAAAATGTGCGTTTTAAGTGCGCTAATGTAGCAGTGTTAGGCGCGTCCGTTTTCGTATACAAAGTGTGAGCGCTAGATACATTATAACAAGCAGCCGCCGGTGGAAAGCCCTCAGGCCGCTAATCATGATGAGGAGTACATTCCGTGTGATGCACCACCTCGTTTCTTAGCGTGTACCAACCACGGTAGAAACCATGTTTAGGGTCCTTCACAACGGCGTGAGGGGACGGCTTTAGTGCGCCGGAGGCGGTTCACTGGGCCGGCGTTTTGAAATTTACGTGCCAAGGTAGGCCTTTCTTAGAGAAGGAGGCGGAGTTTTTTACGCAAGTTTTGTGGAAGAGCCGTCGGGGAACTTCGACCGTCGGTGGCTGCTGCTTGTGAAAGAGTGGCCTCCGCAACCAGCAAAAATCAAGTTATGTGTGTTTCATCGTTGCCACGAACAATCTAAGCACGTGTTTTTATTTGTATCAGTGAGAGACGAGGTCGTCGAGATATTAAAACTGTCTGTACTACGAAAATTGGCAAAGCTACGTCATATAGTCTAAGTACACCATTGCAGCAATCAATCAAACTTTAATTACTATTAAATTCACATAATTACAGAGAATTGCACTACTTCAAATGATAGCTTCTGTCAACAGCTACATCTAGGTAAAATATATCGGTGATTTATTAAGAGTTTCATACATAACAACAAGAATTAAAAGAAAACAATGTGCAATTTCCGGCTGAACGCCGTAAATGAGGCATTTCCACCAAGTAGGGCTCTTCATAAGATATCGGTATATCGATTGATCGACATTCTTTCCAAAAAGTATCTATATATATCACGATCTTTCTCCACGATTTATCTACATCGAAATCGCAATATCGAGGCCGATATTTTTATTTTATACTATATTCTTTGGGCAATTTTCGGTAACAATTTGAAATTATTCTTTCGAAATTGTAGTAGAACATAATTTTACTTTCACCGTGTGAAGGAGTCTTACAACTTTTTGAGCTTTCATGACGACCAGTCTTTTTCTTTGTCTGTGTGAAGCAAGTATAGGTAATACAAAGAAAAAGTCCGATTGTACTCGGGCGGGGGAGGGGGGCAGGGGGTAGCGGTGTGGATTTCTGATGTGAATAAATAGCACCCGACTTGGGTCAAAAAAAATTTTAACGCAACTAGTGTGTTGTTTCTTCACCTTGGCATTCTTCAAAAACATCTGCTGAAAACGACGAACAAAACACTCAATGACAAGACTAGCCTTTGTGGCAGGCGGAGACGTGTGAAGGAAAATGTTGACGTATTCAGTGCTCCGTGCTACCAACAGAAACTGCAAAGCTTAACTTCACCACGCAATTCTGGCACTACAGCTGCCAGGTTGCTGGCGTTTGCGGAAATGAAAATACAGGGAAATGGACATGAAGCGTTCCGGACAAATCCGATACGTGACGAAACATAACGACGGACCCATCGTACATCTCTTATTGGGCCACTTACATGCAGTTACCATTGTTAAGAAAGTGGTTATCGCCACACGTATATTTGCATCGTTTTCCTTTCAGTTCTTGATCTAAGGGGGATAATCAGGTTGCTATCTTGTTGCTGTACAGAGTATTTAATAACAAGTCAATACTTAAATATACATCTCTAAAACCGGCAGCATATTTAAAATGTGCAGCCGATCTTTTTATAGGCCGGTACGTCTATATTTTTTCCTGCGATATACCGACACATCTATACATCTTATCGACGTTCGAGTGCCGATAATGATCCTATTTTGAATACCGATGTATCGAATTCACAACATTTTTACAAATATCAACAGTCTTAGCTCATAGTAAGACGACAGCACGTGGTAGCCATACACTTCATCTATTTTCCTATGCAGAAACATTATTGATATGCAGTACTAGCGAACCCGAAAATGCTTTGCAATTGCTAAAAATGTATGGGAATTGAATGTTAACTCTTAAACTTTATATCCTTGCCCTGTCTCTGTTCATCTCATTTTACCCCTCTCTTTGTCCATCTCTTCATCCTCCCCCTTTCTCTGTCCATCAACTGCTCCTCCTTCTCTCTGCCTTCCCTTCCTCCCTCCTCACTCTGTCCAATTCCTCCTTCCCCTCTCTAGGTTCATTTCCTCCCCTTTTATGTCCATCTCCTCTTCGTCACTAATTCTGACATTGAGCCTTGTTTACTGGTATTGCGAAAGAAATCTTGATTGGAATCTGAAGTTGTTTAAAATGAATAGGTAAATCGGCTGGTATCATTGGTATACAGGGTATAAGAGAGACCTCTCCAGCTCTTGGATGCGTGAAGTTAGTACCTTCAACGACAGAGTTTCGCATGGTTTTAATATACGAACAGATAGGATTACAAAGTTTCAAGCGATTCAGATTCTGTAGCAGGATTCTATTCATAAGCCGATAAGCCATAAATACAGCTTACCTGTTTTTTGTTAAAACCGACTGCGAGAAATAAAACGAAACAGCACCTCGTTGTGTTTGGAAATTTGGCTTAAAATGATACATAACGAGAAAGAGAATATATAGCACAAACAATTTGTCCAATACTTTAAATGCTCGGATACGGTAGTTAAAATTGACTGCAGGGAGAAAACAAAACCACATATTTTCACATCAAGGAATAGCATTTTTCCCCCTCGCAGTTGGTTTTAACAGAAAACCTGTACAGTGTTGTTTAAAAAAACTATACAGTCTATGAAGAACTTTTTTGCCACCAACAGTTTCTTATTCTATCTTATATATAGTAATATACTACATATTATATATATATATATATAGTCTGTGGCAATCCAAATTTTATTAGAGTATGGTGTGAAAATTTCCAGTAAATAGGTAAAGAACTTTTGGAAATTGTCGCTAACAACGTTTCCCCGATATTTATTTATTTATTTATGATGTGAAGGATACAGCCTACGTGCATCCAAAGTTTGGTTAGAGTATCGTGTAAGAACTTGAAATAAATCGGTCAAGAACTCGTCCAGATTTTTGCTAACAAGAGATTTATAAACCACATTTACTCTATGTTTTCCGAAAGTTTTTAGGGTACTGTGTAAAAATCTGAAGAAAATCGGTCAAGAATTTTCCAAGGTAACACCTTTAAACTGCGACCTGTATTTTTATACTAGTACAGAAGTGTAAATAAGGGACAGATAGAAAGAAGTAAACAGTTTATTATTTGAAAAGTAATTTCCATAACAAAAAATGGCTCTGTGCACTATGGGACTTAACATCTGAGGTCATCAGTCACCTAGAACTTAGAACTGCTTAAACCTAAGTAACCTAAGGACATCACACACATCCATGCCCGAGGCAGGATTCGAACCTGCGACCGTAGCGTTCGCGTGGTTCCAGACTGAAGCACCTAGAACCGCTCGGCCACACCGGCAGGCTATTGCCATAACAGTTGATATATTTATCTAATTGTGAGACAAGACGGTCATTTCCCTCATGGAAAAATGTTTGAGGTTGCCTACGTAATCATGATTGTACTCAGTAATGTATATCTTTGTCCGAAGCAAACCGACGGCAGATAATGTCTTTCTTCCGAGTTCTAAAATAAGGAAAACACATGGGGACAGAGTGGAACTATATAAAAAATGGTTTAAATGGCTCTGAGTACTATGGGACTTAACTTCTGAGGTCATCAGTTCCCTAGAACTTAGAACTACGTAAACCTAACTAACGTAAGGACGTCACACACATCAATGCCCGAGGCAGGATTCGAACCTGCGACCGTAGTGGTCGCGCGGTTCCAGACTGTAGTGCCACCTCGGCCGGCTAACTATATAAAGAATGTGCAACGGCTTACCTGCAAAACTTCTGCAGCGTACTCGAAACAACCGTGGTAACATGTGGGCGATGGCGAGAGTTGCACGATTGGGTACAATCAAGGTTCCATAGGCAACTGCAAACATTGCCCATGAAGGCACTGACCGTCTTGTATTAACACTGGGATAAAATAATGTACTCAAAGTTACAGTGAGGAGGAAGTACTCAAGAGTTCCAAAGTGCAGCCATATATGATAACTGCACCCAGTCAAATTTGCACCCAACCAGAAATCTGTGAATTCTGCACGCAGTTTACCAGGATTTACACTACTGGCCATTAAAATTGCTACACCAAGAAGAAATGCAGATGATAAACGGGTATTCATTGGACAAATATATTATACTAGAACTGACATATGATTACATTTTCACGCAATTTGGGTGCATAGATCCTGAGAAATCAGTATCCAGAACAACCACCTCTGGCCGTAATAACGGCCTTGATTCGCCTAGGCATTGAGTCAAACAGAGCTTGGATGGCGTGTACTGGTACAGCTGCCCGTGAAGCTTCAACATGATACCACAGTTCATCAAGAGTAGTGACTGGCGTATTGTGACGAGCCAGTTGCTCGGCCACCATTGACCAGACGTTTTCAGTTGGTGAGAGATCTGGAGAATGTGCGGGCCAGGGCAGCAGTCGAACATTTTCTGTATCCAGTAAGGCCAGTACAAGACCTGCAACATGCGGTCGTGCATTATCCTGCTGAAATGTAGGGTTTCGCAGGGATAGAATGAAGGGTAGAGCCATGGGTCGAAACACATCTGAAATGTAACGTCCACTGTTCAAAGTGCCGTTAATGCGAACAAGAGGTGACCGAGACGAGTAACCAATGAAACCCCATACCATCACGCCGGGTGATACGCCAGTATGACGATGACAAATACAAGCTTCCTATGTGTGATCACCGTGATGTCGCCAAACGCGGATGCGACCATTATGGTGCTGTAAAACAGCATCTGGATTCATCCGAAAAAATTACGTTTTGCCATTCGTGCATCCAGGTTCGTCGTTGAGTACACCATCGCAGGCGCTCCTGTCTGTGATGCAGCGTCAAGGGCAACCGCAGACATGGTCTCCGAGCTGATAGTCCACGCTGCTGAAAAAGTCGTCGATCTGTTCGTGCAGATGGTTGTTGTCTTGAAAACGTCCCCATCTGTTGACTCAGGGATTGAGACGTGGCTGCACGATCCGTTACAGCCATGCGGGTAAGGTGCATGTCATCTCGACTGCTAGTGATACGAGGGGGTTGGGATCCAGCACGGCGTTCCATATTACCCTCCTGAACCCACCGATTCCATATTCTGCTAACAGTCATTGGATCTCGACCAACGTGAGCAGCAATGTCTCGGTACGATAAACCGCAATCGCGATAGGCTACAATCCGACCCTTATCGAAGTCGGAAACGTGTTGGTATGCATTTATCCTCCTTACATGAGGCATCACAACAACGTTTCACCAGGCAACGCCGGTCAACTGCTGTTTTTGCGTATGAGAAATCGGCTGGAAACTTTCCTCATGTCAGCACGTTGTAGGTGTCGCCACCGGCGCCAACCTTGTGTGAATGCTCTGAAAAGCTAATCGTTTGCATATCACAGCATCTTCTTCCTGTCGGTTAAATTTCGCGTCTGTAGCACGTCATCTTCGTGGTGTAGCAATTTTAATGGCCAGTAGTGTATCAAGTGAAACATTATCCTACTGCCGGAAGAAGAGCAAGAGCGCACAAATTATCTACATAACGCTCTACGATATTCCTTCTTACATACGCAATAGTATTACTTCTAGTTGTTTTAACGTTTATATCACATTTTTCGTTCTTCTACATTTACATATACATCTACATGACTTACCTACAAATCACAGTTTATTAAGGGTCTGGCAGAGGGTTGCTCGAACCATTTTCATACTATATGAGATTTGGATCGGGATCACTGCTGTCAGCTGCAGTGGGACATTAAGCGGAATCAGCGGCGACGAGCGAAAAAGAGTACCAGACCGAGATTCGAACCCGGGATCTCCGGCTTTGAATCCCGGTCCGGTACAGATTTTCGCTCGTCGCCGCTGACTCCACTTAACGTCCTGATGCAGCTGACAGCAGTGATCCCCTTTCAAAGTACATATACTCCTACATAGTTCCCACACCGCTGAAAAGGAAGTGATAAAGATAATAGTGCCAGTGGTGTTGAAAATCAGCTGAAACCGCGTAAATTTAACAAAGCTTTAGCACCCAATCATATTCTGTACCACATTTCCATCTGGGTTAGCCCCTTTTCGACCATAATCTATCATAGTTGACTCGAAGAGAAATGGTGCAAAGTGGTTGGAAGAAAACACAAGTCACACCCGTATACAAGAAGTGTATCTGACGTGAACTTTAAAACTAACGTCCAGTATTCTTGAGTTCTATTTGTTGTTGAATCTTAGAATGTATTCTGAGCTCAAACTTAATATGGTATCTCCTCCATGCCAGACAGCATGGATTCCGAAAACATCGACCATGTGAAACTCAACTCGTACATTTTTCGCATGACATCCTGAAAGCCATGGATCAAGGCAGTCAGGTAGATGCAACATTTTTCCATTTCCGAAAAGCGTTTGACTCCGTATCACATCTACATTTACTATCAAAAGTGCTATCATGTGGATTGTAATGCCAAAATTGTGACTGGGAGGACGCAGCGTGTTACCTAGGGTTGAGAGTTATCGACAGATGTAGAAGTAACGTCGAATGTGCACTAGGTAAGTATGCAGGAACCCATGTTGTTAATGTTGCATAGCAATGACCTTGCGGACAATATTTTAGTAACATCAGATTTTTGGCAGTGCTGTATTTATCTACAATAGACACAAGGTATTATCTGAATAAAATAAGAGTTCAGATATTCAACTGGACCTTGATAAGATTACAAAATGGTGAAAAGATTGGCAACTTGCTTTAAATATTCCGAATTGTAAAATGGTGCACTTCACAAAACAAAAACAACGTGGTTTCTTATGAGTACAATATCAACGAGTCGCAACTGGAAGCTGTCAACTCACGAGAATTCTTGAGTGTAACATTTCGCATGGATATGAAGTAGAACGATCACAAAGGCTGAGTCGTAGGTAAAGCAGGGACAAACTTCGGTTCATTGGTAAGATATTAGGGAAAAGCTATCAGTATTCAAAGAAGACTGCATACAATACACTCGTGCTATCCATCCAAGAATACTGCGCAAGTGTATCAGAGCCTTACCAAATAGGACTAGCAGGAGATATTCAACGAAAAAGACGAAGGCAGCACTAATGGTCACAGGTTTGTTTGACTAGTGAGAGAGTGTCACGGAGATACCGAAGAAACTGAACTAGCAAATGCCTGAACATGGAGGCAAATTATCCCGAGAGTGCCTAGTTTATTATATTCAAGAACCATCTTCAAATGATGAATGTAGGAATATACTGCATCTCCTACGTATCAGTCCCGTAGGGATAGCGAGGACAGTTTATATAATTACAGCGCCCACTGATGCGTTTAAGCAATCATTCTTTCCGTTCTCCATAAGTGGATGAAAAGTTAAGAAAACTTAATAACCGATACAGTGGGAGGTACCCTCTGCCACGCACTTCATTGTAGTTTGCACAGTATGGATGTAGAAGTAGAATTATCGTTATAAAGAAGGGGCGTGAGTCGTGCTTGGGTAGCTCAGTTGGTAGAGCACTTGCCCGCGAAAGGCAAAGGTCCCGAGTTCGAGTCTCGGTACGGCACACAGTTTTAATCTGCCTGGAAGTTTCAAATCAGCGCACACTCCGCTGCAGAGTGAAAATCTCAATCTGGAAACATCCCCCAGGCTGTGGCTAAGCCCTGTCTCCGCAATATCCTTTCTTTCAGGAGTGCTAGTTTTGCAAGGTTCGTAGGAGAGCTTCTGTTAAGTTTGGAAGGTAGGAGACGAGGTACTGGCAGAAGTAAGGCTGTGAGGACGGGGCGTTAGTCGTGCTTGGGGAGCTCAGTTGGTAGAGCACTAGCCCGCGAAAGGCAAAAGTCCCGAGTTCGAGTCTCGGTCCGGTACACAGTTTTAATCTGCCAGGAAGTTTCTTTATAAATAAAATTAGTTTCAGGATTTACGTCATATATAAAGCGCGCTCACACGTTGGACTAGGAGTGGGAGAACAAGGTATATACAACTCATTTCACCCATGCCGAGTGAACCAGTACTCCACCGAAAAAATTTCAGACGTTGTTCAGAGGAATTTTCTGAGTATTTTGGTATAAGGGACCCTTGGTCTCAGGTGGCTCGTTAGGAAGTAATAACGTAATTATGACTTAATAGGCTTTGTTACCAGAATTATCTTTCTCAGAAATACTTTCACGACAGTGAAAAATGCTGTAATATGCAATCGCTAAAAAGTAATAACATGAAAGGCTTAGGTTATTCGTGTTCGCCTGTGGGCAGATGCACAGCTGTTGTTACTCCCTCCACGCCCACACCGACATGGTGACCAAACCAAAAGTTCTACTGCCATCTTAGTATAACATGTTAGTTTTTGAATCAGGAGTCACAGGATGCGGGTTGTGATGTTATCCATGTGTCTGAGTAAGATTACTCATTTACATGATCCATCATGAGACAGAGAGTGGACGAAAGCGATCGAAGTGTACGGTTGTAAGGGCAGAGGAAATAATGTGCCAAGACAAGCGCCAAGGGAAAGAAAAACCTCTGCGACAGTAGAACGGGTAGTAAGGGCAGTACCGGCTTGCTAGCTGCGATAGTGCATACAAAGTGAGGCTATGTTAGTGTGAGGTACCGTGCATCGTTACCTATGTCGCTGCGTGCTCGTTATAGCTGGGTCAGTCCGCGTGCTGCAGCTTGGCTCCTGTGGATTCCCCTGGGCCTGCTGCAGTGGCTTCGTCCCTGTAAAAAAGAGATTCAGCTCGGCTGCACATGCGTTGCCACTACGCCCTCTACAGTGCCGTATCGTCAGTGACTTGGCACGGCTTCATCGGGCTGGTGCCGAACGGCGGCAGCCCGCATCCTCCGCTACTGCATACTGTAGCCCTGCCGCAGCCGAGCCTCGGGCAGCTCTGCTTGCTCGGTGAGCTGCGCCACATCAGCGTCGGAGAAATGCACACCGTTCGCTCGCGCTTGCGCGATGATGGCTGTGTTTTTGGCTTCTCGGTCCATCGCGCGGGCCGCACCCACGGCGGTCGGCGTCGCCGCCGATACCGCTGGTGCGGCGGTTGTCTTCTCTGCACCTTTCACCTGCGGTGCTGGGGCGGTCGCTGGGGTAGGCACTCGAACGTCCTTCTACGAGGTCGCAGGAGTGTTCGCAGAGGTTCCAGCCCCTTCTGCTGCACGGAGGCCTCGGGCGAAGACTGCACGCAGTTGCCTCGAGGCCTCTTCCTTCTCCGCAGCCACGGCGGCTGTGAAGGCAGCCCTCTCTGCCGCCGTGACGGCTTTGAGGGCTGCAGTGGCCCGCTTCACGGCGGTGCCGAGGTGGAGGCCACATTTCTCCTCGGGGGTGCGAGCTACGTCCCACCGGCCGCCTCCGGGCGGTCGTCCCCAATCCTGGTCGGTGGAGCTGCTTCTGCGCTGTCTCTCAGCAGGGCTGAGCTGGTCTGCGCCCTACGTCGTTGCCGACGTCGTCTCGTCTTCTTGCGTTGCGTCGGTGGGGCCACGGCCGCCTCTTCGCCTTCGGCACGGCTGCGGCTCGAGAAAGCCGGGCAGCCGCGCCAGCTGGCGACGTACGGGCCGCCACACGGGACGCAAGTCGGCAGAACGTAACTGCCGCGGTCGCAGGCGCGGCTGTCGTACTCGCCGGAGCAATTGACGCACCGATCCGCGTTGCGGCAATACTTCGCGACATGGCCATCGCCCTGTCACCTGAAGCACCTCCGTGGCGGTCGCCAGAGCCTCTGTCGTAACCGGGAAGCCCAGCAACTTCCGCAAGCCGAAGATGTCGCTCTCGGCATCGGCAGTTTGCACGGTCACGGCATAGAGCGGCGCCCTCTTCTTGTCGGTTTGCGTGTGCAACATTGCGGTTGCATTACCAAACCCGGCTCGCAGCATCGCTTCGCGGACCGCTGCCTCACCACAGCACCAAAGTAACCACCTTAGGAGTGCCTCGGTCGTCTTCTTCCTTCCAGCGGAAGCTGCCTTCTCACGCTCTGGCGGTGCGTCGACAGTGCTGTCTGCCACGGCGACTTTGATCGCCTCGTTTGCGCCCCGAACGCAGATCAGCGAGTCTGTGTCGACAGACTCGTAGACCACCTCGTTCTTGGCGCAATTCGTCATTAAGTTGAACAGCGCTGTCCCCCCGCCTTTGCACTTGTCGTACAGGCTGCGACTCGTCTTCTCGGGACTTTCTTTGCTTGATCGGCAGACTCAGTGAGTCGCACAACCGAAGGACCCTTCGTAGCAGCAGGTTTCCTCTGCGCGTACTGCCTTCCCACGCTGTGGGGCGCAGAACACGACAATCCGCTGACGTTGTGAAAACCACACACGACAATTTGCTTCCCGCGGCACAGAACTTCTTCACGAGCTCACAACGGCCGAGTAAGCGTAGCGCGCAGCGGCAGCGATGCGCCAACCTCGCTAGCTCAGGCCGCTCTCCCTCGCTATGCGGTCGCCGTCGCTGCGGGAACAGCTGAGCGTATCGTCGTCGTGCTCCTTTTCCATCACCTTCAGTGGACCGTGAGACGAGATGTGTAGCGGCATGTTGTGTGCCTTGGTCGGTATCGGTTATTAGCTTAATTAGCAACCTCTGATTATTTGGACTCGTAACTGAGAACAGTTTGATAGGAATTTCATTATCATCCAGTTTATTATTTTGTTTCTTTTCTATGAAAGTGTGAAGAATGGAAATTATACACGATTCATAAAGTGAACTATAATTGTGCGGTGTCTCGTATTCTGCTAGTGAAAAACGAGTGGCATGCCGTTTAAAGAAAGCAGTTCTAATTTTAATTATTTATACAACACCAGTTGCTCGCTAAAAGTTTATTACAGCCTCAAGATAACGGAGTCACGATCTATGCGCTGTTTTCTGCGCAGGCGACAACAACTATAGAAGGCTGCAGGTTGGTGAACATTATACAGAACTGAGCATTCCACTCAGGGCGGTGGAAGCAACTAGGCATTCGCGTTACTTGCACTCTTACTACGGATGAGATCAGTGACACGTCATCTGCAGTACACAGAGGAAGTATGAAAGGAGAAAATTTTCGAGGCAAGGAGTTTATCATACATGCGTAAATCCTTCTCGCCATATCTCTCTCTATATCTCCCTCTCACTTGCTTTAGGAGTAAGAAATCAAACGAAATGTAATTACTCTGTAACGAACCTCTGGAGACCACAAGTCCCTTCTGCCAAAATATTCGTAAAATATCTATGGACAACGTCCGAAATTTTGTCGTTGAATTTCTGGTTCACCCTGCATACAGGCAAAGTTGCCTTTTCGTAAGAATCACATTGTTTTACATTGTATTTTCTGAAGATCTCGTCGTAAGTAAAAACATTTATTATTGGTTCCGACAGAGAATAAAAAATTGTAACCACTTCCGATTCTACACACTCCCTGTTCGAGCAGCTCCAGTCCTCTTCCACCAAATAAGGGAGGGCCCTCCGCCTTTCTGCCTGCCGGGCAAGCCGAGGTGTTGGGGCGGGGGGATTAGTGGGTCCTTCCTCGACCTTTCCTGGGTGCAAATCTCACTGCGTGCAGTTTACAGGACACCGCTGGCAGCCCAGCTAGTACAATGACTATGCATAGGAAATTAAACCGGATGCAGTACAATGGTCGAGTGACACCTCGTACGTCACACATTTCAGTAGTCTGTGCTAAGCGACGCTTCAGGTTATGTAAAAAGCGACGCCACTGGACAGTGGGTGACGGAAAATGAGTGATCTAGATTAATGAATTACGCTATAACCTGTGGCAGTCCGATGGAAGGGTTTGGTTTTGGCGGCTACCTGGAGAACATTACCTGCCATATGTAGCGCCAACAGTGATGTGATGTTACGGTATGGGCGTGTTTCTCGTGGTTAATGTGTAGTCCCCTAATTTCACTAAATATAAACAGTTTTATAGAACTCTGTACTGCGTACACAATGTTCTGTCATTCCTTCACATTCGGACACGTCGTTGAAAGTGTGCCCAGTACAATTCAAACCTGACATTACCGTCCACTAAAAGGTGTCCATATATTTTAGATCAGATAGTGTATATCAAGCGCCAGTCCGTGACTACATCAGAAACTCTGTTACGAAACCTCTGTTCGCTAGGTGTTTTAGAAACAGTATGTGAATTCGGAGTAGGACAAAATAGGTTGAAACTGCTACTTGAGGACTTTTAACCGGATATTATTATAATATTTATTTGGCCAGTAATGTGTGAAAATATACGATTAGTAAATAAATTACATCACTCGCTCAAGCTACGCACGTTGTGCAGCCTGCGCTGACAAGTTGTGAGCTAGTACTTGTAGGGTACATCGCATTAACATTAATTTGCAAACCACGCTGCGTTACTGGTAAGAAGTTGAACAAAATTTCAGTGTGCAAGATCGTACTCGTCGAAAGCAGTGACGGTGGAATATACATGTTAGTCCAGCAGCATAGAACGTACGAGCGAAATGTACTGTCGCCAAGGGAAAAAACAGCTAAAATAAGAGTGAACCAGATCTCTACATTCTAGCCCTTAATGTCATTTCAGCTTTATTTCTGATCATTAAATTTGTAGCTTGTGAAATATACACTGTTAATTTCCACGGCCCCAAACACTTTCCGTGCCAGTGGAATATTGTGCATTCTGTTTTCATTTGACCTCACAGGTTAGTACTTTGTCGCAGTCGGCTCATACTTCTAGAGTACACCAAATACTGAAATCGTTCAACGTCTCCATATTTCCCAGCATCCCCACTGTACACCGTTTTGTGCTAGACTGCTACCGTCTGCTAACGCTACGTTGCCGTGCGATATAGACAATACCTAAAAGTAACTTACTTAGAGGAAGATCACGCAACTAAGTTCGAGAATTCCGCTATAGTAAATTTCTAGAAATATATAGACATTCGTATGGTGCCAAATATACAGTACATACATCAGTATTGCCAGGTCATTTGAGTGGTTACAAATGTGCTTATTATCAGAGTGACAGTAAATAATTTTTTTTTTCTCTTTCACCTAAGAGAGGCAGATAGCTGTAAGCTGTTGTTCAAAATGTTGATTTTTACGGCTCATAAACGACTCAGTTAAACTTACTCAAGGAATACATTTATTGGACGTTCTCCGAGATGATGCTGATATACTTTTTGTTGCGTTGGTAAATGTTTCGCAGCAACAGAAATAAAATTTCATCTTGATCTGCGAAAGAGATTTGTTTATGCAGTTCTTTTTAATAACTGTGTTGTGGGATCCTCGTTCAAATGGATTAACTCTAGTAATGGGCGTCATAAAATTCCTTTTGACAGTTTAGCTACAACATTCATTCCAACTTGATGAAGCGATATAAGTAGCCTGCTACTTCACGTTCGCCAGTTAAGTAAAGGAGTGGTATTCATACATGTCATGCTTGTCATGAAGGTGATCCAGATGTACGGCGACCCACAACGGTGCTCACAGAGAAAACCAACCAGAAAACGAACATTATATTTCAGAAGCAAGATAACAAAAAAAAATGTAATTATGAGAAACTGCAATGTGGGCACCGCGTCTGCTGAATTCTGACCAAAAGTAAATGCAGTAACTTATTTTTCAGCAACGTTTGGACGTTATTAAGAACAATCCAAATTATTTTTGACCGCGTTTCTTACAATGAATGAAACGTTTTTACACAAGTTACCACCAAAAATTAAACAGCAAATAAACCGAAAAGGTGAAGTCTATTTCGTTTGCTGCAGAGGAATTGTTTTATGGGGTGCAAAAGGGGTTATTCTTATCGATTACCTTGCAAAGTGTAAAAAAATATGTCTTCTTTATCAGTTGGAAGAAAACGTCCTTGATGAGGCACTATACTTACAGGAGAAAATAATTGTCCACTGACAGTCTATAGCTGTGGGAGAAATCAAGTATTTTGAGTACAAAGTCTTGGAATATACACCATACACGTCACCCTCTAACTTTCACCTATTCACATAGCTAAAGAAATTTGTGGCTGGAAACCATTTCGGGTCTAGTGAAACGGTTATGGAAGCTTTTAATGGATATTTCACAAAAATTCCATAATCACGCTGCAATGATTGAATCTACACACCATAAAAACATATCAGTAACTGCAGTCTGCCAAATAGGGTCACTTGAAATAAAAACGAATATTTACGTAAAAAATCAGTCTCTTAATGCTAATTCAATAAGTTTTCCCTTAGCTCTTGTCTTTTTAAATACTTCTGGTCTCATATTAGTAACCTGCTTCATTGTTAAAACTGACAATTTTTACAGACTCTATGTTCGAAATACATATGCAGTTATAACATATTGCTTGTTGTTGGGTCTGCATCAGTGTATATACATCATCCATTTCAGCAGTTTTTCTTTTCGTATTGGATTGCTGGTCAGTTCCACTCTTTACTATACGTTATAAGCTTCAGGCATTTGGAGATAAAGACGAGGAAAAGAGAAGGCAAATAAGTGGAAAACAGAAATAAGCAAAACTATGTTCCCATAGTGCAGGAATAGTAAAGCACTTAACATGAACGACAGCTATTATTTCGCAATATCGTGATCAACGTACCGCAATTGACATAGTTATCGCCCGGCAGCCGTACTAATTGCAGGTCGTAACTGTTTCGATGGAATTCAGATCACGCAGACAGCCGTGGACAAACTATCGTGCTTGTGTGCAGCGTGGCTGCCATTTACAGTTCTGTCCGCCACCTGTGCTTCATTATCGCCTACCGTTTGCCGATTTCGATACCTCACTCTCAGTCAGCCTCGTTTAAATTATGGACATCGATATTTGATTAAGGAGTTGCCTCTGAAAGCGTTTATCTGTAAAATGATGTAGTTGCTGTCGTTAGTCAAAAATATACTATTTTCTTGTTTACCTTTTTTTTAACAGATCACTGTGCCAAGTTGAAAAATTAGATGTAAGAAATGACGGAGCAGTACTTAACTTTAGCAATGGCTGTAATAGTGCCACTTCTGCCAGTACATAATCCAAGAGAAAGCGTAGTCAGTGGAAACAATCTAAAAGAAAAATATGATCAGGAAAATAGTAATCCGAAACTTAAACGTTTCGCCTTTCTAGCTTTTCTATATATTAACTACTTTTACAAACTACTATACCTAAGATTTTAGATGGTACGTCCTTCACCATCTGAAACACAAAGAGCTAAAAATGCCAGAGCAATGTGTAGTCCACTCAGTGAAATCACTGCAGGAATTCTTTTTAACCACCTTGAAAATGAACTTTGGATGCACAAAGATAACATCACCGGGAAAAATTCGCACTACATGTGATAATACTTCATGTTATATAACAGGTCTGAAGAAGAAATTGAAACTTTGTTACGTAGAATGAATAGTTTACATAAAAACATCCACTTCATCACTGAACACCAGAAACATAACAACACCAATTTTTAGATATGGCAACAACTAATAGAAATCAGACCATGAATATGAACGAACACAGAGAACGAACAAACACATTTTCTTTCACAGGTAAATCATCAGCTTACCCCAGCTCACAAAAACAAATTGCATTCAGAGTGTTCTTTTGCAGTGCACAGAAATTCCCACTTGGTGCTGCAAACTATGAGACAGAAATTACCACAGCCACACCTATTGCACACTACAGTGGTTATCAGAACATGTAACAGATGCACTTTCACAAAACATAACAAAGATAAATAAAAAACATTACAACACTTACGGGTCGTTTCAGACAAAATAACCAAGCTGAAAAAAAATGTGTATATCAGACTCACTTTTGCCACCACCAACAACTTAAGATAGTAACTGAAGAATGAATTCTCGCAACCAGCTGAAAAACTAAGCAAACTAGGAACTTATAGCATGGAATGCAGCCATGACAACAAGTACTACGTTCACCAAATGGGAAGAAATTTGGAATTCCACTTTACAGAGCATATTCATTGTTTCAGACTTGATAAAGCTAAAAAATCAGCTCCAGCGAAGCGAATAGACGAAACAGAAAACCCGTGTTGCAATAGATAACGATCCTAGAGTAGGGTGTAGACGCAATATCCTGGAAGAAATGACTCACGTCAAGAACTCGCATTTCTTAACCTACTTCAGTTCAGTGCTGGTAAAACAGAAAAAACGTAACGATTAATAATGGAAATTAATCTTTCTTCCAATAGCAATATCTGTGTAATTCCTTGACATAATTTTTATGCTGTTGTTATTAGCAACAAATCCTAACACACATTCTTATTCTAATATATTTCGTGGGGCAACATAAGAAATGCATCAGCAAGATATGCAGAAGAAATTGCAAGTGACAGATAACACCATGATCGACACATAAGTATTTCGATCGAAACTAAGTCATGTTTTGATTGCCATATTGTTTCTATTGCTTAGTAGAGTTGAATGTGATGATGTGTTTTAAGCGTACTTTGCTAGTTTATAAACAGTAACTAACAAGATATCTGGAGCCATGCCAGTGTACGTAATTGAACAAAGTGAGTGACTTTTTTTAAAAACTTATGTGACCAGCAGGCCCAGAAACGACGTAAATATTTCCTCATATTACATTACTCATTTCTTTCTTTGAAGACTGACATAGAACATGCTAAAACCGCAAAGAAGTGCTTTAATATCTATGTGTTTTGATAAAAGTATTTTTGTATTCCCACTGTGCTCTGGAAATGTGGTTTGTACCTCAAAGCATGTTGCCTTACTAAATAATTTAAGTTAATCAAATCATTTCTGACTGGTACTGGTCTCGGAAAAAAGACCTTTACGTCTGCAGAGGCTTGAAAATCATATTTTGTATTTCCTTTGCCAAAGATACGAAGTTTTATTATCCACATCGCTGCAGAATTCGACTCTTTGCAAACAACAAAGTGGGCTTGCTTGAATTTACTGACATGCATGTTTCTCTTCACTTTATTCTGCAGCTTCCTGTATACTTCAATACTTCATAAACTTCAGGTGTTGGTTTCCTTTTAGATTTTCTCTGTGCAGAGATTCGTTTATTCATTAACATTATTCTGAAGCAAATAATCTGCATGCAAACAATTATAAAACAAATAATAAAGAGTTCTACATCACTCAGGAAGTTCATACATACGTCCAGAGATCATTTGACCTACATGCAAGAAACATTGAAAATGTACTATCACACACATTTTTATATCAATGTAACTATAGTAGAACGTCCAGCTTCGTTACAGTAGCTACACCAGTTGTATTTATTGTGTAAATAAGTAAGTACTTTCACTACTTTTCTGCATAATTTCCTCCACTGGCAATTATTGAAAATTTATTGTTTCCTCAGGCTTATTTTATACCCTCACATAAATTTGTCAGCTCTGACATTAATCACGTGGTGCCAATTCCTTTCACATGTTTCACCTTTGTTGAAGCTAAATTGCTGTTAGTGGGATACTTCTGTTCTTGATATCTGCCATTTTAGCCCTTTCCATTAATTGTTCTCTAGCTTCTGTCAGTCATACAGTATATTACTCATTGTAAACTTCAAGTCCCATGCTGGACTTTTGAATCTGCCTAGGTCCTACTGATTCATTCATTACCTCATCCCGCTAAAATTCTCTGTTTGAACATGGATGTCTGTTACTGCCATGTTTCAGACACCCCCAATATAATGCCAGGATTAATTAGTCATCAGTTAAACGTGCTTTCCAGATCAGTACTTGCATTTTGTTCTTTAATACTGTAGAAATACTTGTGAAATACTCCTCACAGTTTTACCAAAAAACTAAGTTATAAGACGATGGTGAATTATTCTACTTGATGAAATACTCAGTATGGTTTGAGTTTCACATTTGTTAGAATGAAGTGAAACTCACATAAATACGACAGATATTTCCGTTCGGTACCTTATCAATTTGCAGTGCATGACTTTCCAGGCAACCAGAAAAGGTGACCTCTCCCATATTAAAGGAGGAAACCTGGAAGCAGAAACAGTATATTTGAAGCCGAGTAATAAGCGTTTACGATAACTTGAGAATTTTTAGGGTGTTTGAAGTTTGTTATTTGTGGGAGGTTTATCCCATTAAAGGATATTAGTTTGAGGAGCTTGGTATTTGAAATAACAGCAATGTAGAACAGAGAAAACATGTTGGCGATGTAAGCAATATCCACAGTACACAGTTATCAATATTTTTCATAGTCCACTTGACATTTCGTTCCAATTGTCATGTTAGATCTATACTGTACATTAAAGTTGGAGATGTCCTTGTGTAAATTAGAAAACTAAAACCAAAAATTGTGTTACAGTAAAACGACTCGCAGAAGGAAAGGGGAAATTTATTCTTGAAACCCACCTTATTTTTATAGATTTTGAGAAAGTGTTTGGTAGAATTTGTGAAAATACATTATAATGAGTAACAATTGCTACCGACCATGTGTTGTAAAGAGACCAAAAGGTTATGTTGTGAAAAAAATAGTAAACAAACGAGAGAAAAGAATAGATGAGATAACAGATAGTTAAGTTATGAGACAGTTACTTTGTCTTTCAGAAATTAAATCAGACAAATGCCCCAATCTAAGTGCACCAATATTTGTGGATGATTAACTAATAATACAGGAAAGTCAATCAAGATGGTCTGCATCTAGCAGTACATCAGCTAAAGTAATTACGTACCAAATGCCAGCCTTAAAACTTATGAAGTAAGTTAAAAGTTGTGGTCTATCAAAGTAACATCAAATATGATTGAAGATAATACTTATCAAAGAAATAATTGCGAAGATGACAGACTTTAAATGTCTGGTGTGCGACACAATTTATAATAATGATAATGATTCAGATGAACAGCTGAACAAATTTCATACTATATGCAGAATAGTAAACGGAGCAACAGACTACAAAAGACCAAAATATAAACAAAAATCTTATTTTATAATTCTATCACGATGCCATTACTGTTGTATGGATGTGAGTGCTGAATAAATAAAAACAGTTGACAGCAAAATGAAAACCATAGGGATCAAATTCTTAAGAAGAGTGAAATGCTGCATGGGAAGATGTTAAAATAAAAGTGAAAACATCCGTCATAAATTGAATGTACATTCTTAGACATAAAAACTGACCGCTGGCCGGCCGCCACAGAGACTAAGTCCGAGTCGTTCACTTAAGGTGGCCAATAAAACTGACCGCCCCTGGCAACTGTAAGTCCGGCCATCTGCACGATCTGGCAACACTGTAAGATGCGGAAGTGTTAGGAGGAAGTGTTCTCTACTAGCGAGGTAAAATGGATGGAGTGAGCCCGTGGTCTTGCGTTAATCGTCGTGCTTTCTGAACTTAGAGTCGCATGTTGGCGTTCAACTGTGTTTTTTTTTTTTTTTTTTTTTTTTTACCACATTTCGGTTTAAAGTTGTGAGTCTGATTGAACATCGAAGACAATTCGCTTAATATTCTACCCACCCGCAATAACAAGTATTCCAGAAATAATTCCGCAGGACAGCTCGTGGCTGCGTCGCGATCATAACAGCTTACGCTCGGGCGTTTCCTCGCGCTGCAGCGGCTAATGGCCACTGGCCAGACGCCACCCGCCGCCAGAAATCCGGAGTCGCCCATGTGAAGGCGGCGCCACGCTGTCAATGTATGTATCAATGCCATTTTCGAATTTAAAGTTCTAGTTATTGTCTTGCAGTTAAGCATTGGATTTTGTATACTTGCAAATTATGAACTACAGTTTAGTATTGTAAATTTGAGCCGCAAGTGGAAAAAGGTGTAACATCTGCAACACATTTACTTTGGTATAACAGAGGGGTGAATGTAGAGGAGGCAGCTAGAAAGATTTTAACTTTGTGAGGAGCGAGTGCTTTTGGGAAAAATACGCCAGAAAAAGATATTCTTGTTTCAACAAAGATCGTTCTGGAATGAATGATTTTCCACATTAAGGAAGTCTCGACTACTGATATATGCGACAGATTACCATCATGCGACATTAGCATTCAACAGGCAAAGTTCAGAAGTCTGGTGTAGGAATACTGCATTCTCTAATTCGAAACAACAAAAATCAACGGAGTGACTATTATTGAACGTCATCAGGTTGCTCATTGAGCATTCCTTTGCAGTACTGTTACTGGTGACGTGTTATGATGCCTTTATCGTTAACTTCCTAAGAAGAAATGAAAGGCTGAGCCCCACCAAAAGACGTAGACTAGAGCAAAGAGTAGTGTGAACATAATATTTTACATCTGATAGCTCCAAAAGTGTGTTTTGGGCTACGAATTCTACCCCAAGGGGTGTGTGCAACACAGCTGAAATCAGTTGTCAACAACTGAGACACCTTTCGGTTGCAGTGGCAGAAAATCGAGCAACAAAAGTACATCACCTATGCTGTTGTTGTTGTGTTGTTGTGGTCTTCAGTCCTGAGACTGGTTTGATGCAGCTCTCCATGCTACTCTATCCTGTGCAAGCTTCTTCATCTCCCAGTACCTACTGCAACCTACATCCTTCTGAATCTGCTTAGTGTATTCATATCTTGGTCTCCCTCTACGATTTTTACCCTCCATGCTGCCCTCCAATGCTAAATTTGTGATCCCTTGATGCCTCAAAACATGTCCTACCAACCGATCCCTTCTTCTAGTCAAGTTGTGCCATAAACTTCTCTTCTCCCCAATCCTATTCAATACCTCCTCATTAGTTACGTGATCTATCCACCTTATCTTCAGCATTCTTCTGTAGCACCACATTTCGAAAGCTTCTATTCTCTTCTTGTCCAAACTAGTTATCGTCCATGTTTCACTTCCATACATGGCTACACTCCATACAAATACTTTCAGAAACGACTTCGTGACACTTAAATCTATACTCGATGTTAACAAATTTCTCTTCTTCAGAAACGATTTCCTTGCCATTGCCAGTCTACATTTTATATCCTCTCTACTTCGACCATCATCAGTTATTTTACTCCCTAAATAGCAAAACTCCTTTACTACTTTAAGTGTCTCATTTCCTAAACTAATTCCCTCAGCATCACCCGATTTAATTTGACTACATTCCATTATCCTCGTTTTGCTTTTGTTGATGTTCATCTTATATCCTCCTTTCAAGACACTGTCCATTCCTACTACTCAAGAGGACGTCGTTATCAGGAGAAAGAAAACTGGCGTTCTACGGATCGGAGCGTGGAATGTCAGATCCCTTAATCGGGCAGGTAGGTTAGAAAATTTAAAAGGGGAAATGGATAGGTTAAAGTTAGATGTAGTGGGAATTAGTGAAGTTCGGTGGCAGGACGAACAAGACTTTTGGTCAGGTGATTACAGGGTTATAAATACAAAATCAAATAGGGGTAATGCAGGAGTAGGTTTAATAAAATAGGAGTGCGGGTTAGCTACTACAAACAGCATAGTGAACGCATTATTGTGGCTAAGATAGACACAGAGCCCATGCCTGCTACACCTATGCTACTGCATGATAACTCACTCTGTTGGTTTGAGAAACAAAACTGTCCAGGGGATTGATAGGAAAATCGTCCCTCAGGCACTTGTATTGATAGGGAAGTCCTCTCTCAAGCACTTGTCCCTCTCGTCATATATTCGTAAAATTTTACCTTTCCCGCTCTTGATCGATCAAACGTCAAGGCAGTTCATTTCTAGACGAAAATGTGCTTATTACTAATATGTTATTTAAATACAAATATATGAACGAACGAGACAACAGTTTGTTTACTGGAGCAGAGCCCCATCCATCATAGCAGAGCAGTGCGAGATTGGTTTCAGGGCCAAGAGAGGATAAAGCTGTTGCCGTGTGTTCCACGATCACCGAACATCAACCGCATAGAGAATATCTGGGCAGAGGTAACAAGGTCATTGCCATGTGGATCTACAAATGCAAGCGACCTTTGGACGAATATAGAAAACGTATGGTGGGAAGTAAACCATCACGCTACACTGTCGACGACTTAATGATATCAATGGCCCTACGCCTTCGAGAAATCTTACGTAATGATCGTGGGTGGGTCGGTTACTAAAAGTATACTCGTCCACAAAACCCATGTGGACAATTATCTGATAGTCGGTCAAGCTTTGATTTGTCGCAGCTCTTTACATACAAATCCATTTACTTTCAGTCTCCTCCTTACAATTCTTGCAATGCAAGGTAATTGAAAAATCTCATCCACTCGACGCCAACTGAGGAATTGACTGGTGTATGTGTTGTTCAACACACAGTAGTTGTCACCCTCACTGGAATCAGTGACTGTTTGCGTGTGTGTGTGTGTGTGTGTGTGTGTGTGTGTGTGTGTGTGTGTGTGTGTGTGTATGTTTTCGTGTTCACGCACAATCTGAATCAATACTTTTAACATTATATAGAAAACCAACAATAAATATTGCATAAAATACGACTGTAAAGTATTTTAATGCGATGGGAAGTTAGAAACTGAATTTTTACCCAACCCACGACCTGCATATTACGTTAAGTAAGATGTATTAACTCCATAGTATCGTTAGCAGAGACGGTGCGCTCTTGTTGTCGAGGCTCGCGACAAGTGCAGCGATTAGCAGTGCCCAATGCCGCCGCGATTTGTTTATGTTGGCGGAGCGTGGACACTGCAGCAGACGCTTCACCATAAACAGAAAGAAATCACCTTGGCTCTGACTGCAGTGAGCGGATATCACTGCCTGCGTGTTCTTATAGTACCCAACGCGAGACTCTACTCACAGGTGCCATGGAGCAACTGCAACGGGTATCATGTCATTAGTCATCAGAATATTAATCAGTGATGAAATGTCCACTCTGTTTGAATCCCTAGAAAATAGGAACCTTCTCACAAAGGAATGTGAGGTGATATCAAAATTTATCCAACATACAAAAATTAACTGCAGGGCTATCATGTATGCAGTAGTAGCACACAAGTAAATATTATATCTTGGAAGGGTATATTTCATTTCCTCTTCTCATATTAACGCCCTTGTTTTAGAATGAAGTGAGAAAATAAACACGAAAAACTGAATTTCCTGAGAAGCATATCAGTCATTTCCTCTTCTCGCATCATAACTTTTGTTTTAGTATGAAGTAAAAAAATGAACAGTTAAAGGTTGTGAAGCATAATATGACACCAGATTCTTATCGTTGGCGCTATCGGAAACGCAAAAAGCAGGGAGCTGTCCATTCTTTTGTCCAACAGTCTGTCTCCTTTCATGCATTACTCTCGCTAGGAAATTCTTATTTAAGGACTTGTGGGCATCAAGTTCTTCAGAAGAACAAGCCTTATGTTATTGTCCTAATTACGGTTTGGAAAAAATGCAACAAAGAAGATTTCCCCTAAAGCAGTGGGGATATTTGCAAATGTCTGTATTCAGCAATGACTGCCAGCTGGCACAACACTTCACAGAATCCATGCGGCATGCAACACAAATGTGCGTGCACTTCAGACTTCATTCAGTAAGACGTCAGGAGATGGATGGAAACGTCAAATTAACGTCGCTTTCCGAGTCGTATTCAATCCGTAATGAGGTGTTATTAAGGTAGTTGAGCGTTCTAGCAATTACACTTTTATAATTCCCATGTGAGTATTCCGATAGCCAAAAGAACCCGTTAGTGGGAAACTATCGGGAACTGCATTAATATCAAACTGCAAGAACTTGAGACAATACGTGGACTCTTCTCTTGGCTGGGTGACCTATTACTGTTATTTAGGATTCTCTCCGTCGTACGCGTAATGCAAATGGAACTTCAGAGGCGCTTTCCGCTATTCTTGACAAACATCAGCAACTTGTAATCAGCGCGGGTTACAACTGCATGATGATATGGCTCAGGTTGTCAGTAGTTGTGGTGGTGTTATGCTGTCAAACTGCTTACAGTAACGTTAATGGTGGCCCACATAATTTAGGGCTGACTACCCACTTAAGTAAAGATAGTGTTGTGGCGTCGTCGCTTCTCTTTATTTGGCCTCAGCTTGAGTAATGCGATTTAACGGACACAGTACTCCATTCGCGGGCTGCTAATGATACAGTATGACTACAGAGATCATCGTGCGGGTATTACATTAATTCTGCAATGAATTGCTTGGCAAATATTAACCTCAGCTATGCAGCTGGAATGACTCATTACACAGGTACTCTATGTTGCACTTGGTTACGGGATCAGTTCGCTGCAATCCTGCTTCTACTGTTCGTAAATACTTGTATACTTCATAAATGGTTCAAATGGCTCTGAGCACTATGGGACTTAACTTCTGAGGTCATCAGTCCACTAGAACGTAGAACTACTTAAACCTGACTAACCTAATGACATCAGATACATCCATGCCCGAGACAGTATTCGAACCTCCGATCGTAGCGGCAGCGCGGTTCCAGACTGTAGCGCCTAGAACCGCTCGGTCACCGCGGCCGGTATACTTGCATACTGACCATTCGTTATTTGACTAAACATGAACTACAATCTGATTCGCATACATATGACATGGGTTAGCGCCGGCACAAAGCAATGACTAAGGGTTGGATCCCGTTGAAGTCCCGTTACACTGATGGCAAGATAAATGTTCGCAAATCACCTCTATTGCCTCAAAAAACAATTGCATCTTAAATATCCAAGGACCGACGTCCACACTGTCACAGCGCGTTGAAATACAGCTAAGATGGCAGATGAATATTTGTGACCGACTGTGCTTCGTACTTGGAGCGGTTCTAGGCGCTATAGTCTGGAACCGCGCTACCGCTACGGTCGGAGGTTCGAATCCTGTCTCGGGCATGGTTAATATTTGCTAAGCAATTCATTGGAGAATTAATGTAATACCCGCACGATGATCTCTGTAGTCATACTGTATCATTAGCAGCCCGCGAATGGAGTACTATGTTCGTTAAATCGGATTACTCAAAAAATGGTTCAAATGGCTCTGAGCACTATGGGACTTAACAGCTGTGGTCATCAGTCCCCTAGAACTTAGAACTACTTAAACCTGACTAACCTAAGGACATCACACACATCCATGCCCGAGGCAGGATTCGAACCTGCGACCGTAGCAGTTCCAGACTGCGCGCCTAGAACCACGAGACCACCGCAGCCGGCTGGATTACTCAAGCTGAGGCCAAATAAAGAGAAGCGACGACGCCACAACACTATCATTACTTAAGTGGGTAGTCAGCCCTAAATTATGTGGGCCACCATTAACGTTACTGTAAGCAGTTTGACAGCATAACACCACCACAACTACTGACAACCTGAGCCATATCATCATGCAGTTGTAACCCGCGCTGATTACAAGTTGCTGATGTTTGTCAAGAATAGCGGAAAGCGCCTCTGAAGTTCCACTTGCATTACGCGTAGGACGGAGAGAATCCTCAATAACAGTAATAGGACACCCAGCGAAGAGAAGAGTCCACGTATTGTCTCAAGTTCTTGCAGTTTGATATTAATGCAGTTCCCGATAGTTTCCCACTAACGGGTTCTTTATGCTATCGGAATACTCATATGGGAATTATAAAAGTGTAATTGCTAGAACGCTCAACTACCTTAATAACACCTCATTACGGATTGAATACGACTCGGAAAGCGACGTTAATTTGACGTTTCCATCCATCTCCTGACGTCATACTGAATGAAGTCTGAAGTGCACGCACATTTGTGTTGCCTGCCGCATGGATTCTGTGAAGTGTAGTGCCAGCTGGCAGTCATTGCTGAATACGGACATTTGCAAATATCCCCACTGCTTTAGGGGAAATCTTCTTTGTTGCATTTTTTCCAAAACGGAATTAGCACAATAACATAAGGCTTGTTCTTCTGAAGAACTTGATGCCCACAAGTCCTTAAATAAGAATCTCCTAGCGGGAATAATGCATGAAAGGAGACAGACTGTTGGACAAAAGAATGGACAGCTCTCTGCTTTTTGCGTTTCCGATAGCACCAACGATAAGAATCTAGTGTCATATTATGCTTCACAACCTTTAACTCTTCATTTTTTTACTTCATACTAAAACAAAAGTTATGATGCGAGAAGAGGAAATGACTGATATGCTTCTCAGGAAATTCAGTTTTTCGTGTTTATTTTCTCACGTCATTCTAAAACAAGGGCGTTAATATGAGAAGAGGAAATGAAATATACCCTTCCAAGATATAATATTTACTTGTGTGCTACTACTGCATACATGATAGCCCTGCAGTTAATTTTTGTATGTTGGATAAATTTTGATATCACCTCACATTCCTTTGTGAGAAGGTTCCTATTTTCTAGGGATTCAAACAGAGTGGACATTTCATCACTGCTTAATATTCTGATGACTAATGACAAGATAGCCGTTGCAGTTGCTCCATGGCACCTGTGAGTAGAGTCTCGCGTTGGTTACTATAAGAACATGCAGGCAGTGATATCCGCTCACTGCAGTCAGAGCCAAGGTGATTTCTGTTGTGGCATAACAAGACAGCTACGCCACACTGAAGTAGCCGAAAGGCATGCGTAATCTCTCTTAGGCTAGATAGAGGTCTGAAACAGGATACGTAATGAATGGTAGCAAGAAAAGTACGTAGCTGCTTTAATACTTAACTTTTAATCCTTCATGTGAATGCAGCATTCCTTGATGATACAAGTGAGACTCTATCTTAAAATGGTTAATGGCGCCTTGCTAGGTCGTAGCCATGGACTTAGCTGAAGGCTATTCTAACTGTCTGCTCGGCTAGTGAGCGAGGCATTCTAACTATCTCTCGGCAATTGAGAGAAAGGCTTCGTCAGTGTAGTCGCTAGCAAAGTCGTCGTACAACTGGGGCGAGTGCTATTCCGGACCACGAGACCTGCCTTGTGGTGGCGCTCGGTCTGCGATCACACAGTGGCGACACGCGGGTCCGACATGTACAAAATGGACCGCGGGTCCGACGTGTACTAAATGGACCGCGGCCGATTTAAACTACCACCTAGCAAGTGTGGTGTCTGGCGGTGACACCACGTTCCTCCCCCGCAAATCGGCGAACGGTCGTGTTATAAGGCTTCCGCCCGCCGTGGGGAGGACCCCATGTTGACGTATGCGATGAGGTGGGGAGCCTAACAACAGGCGAGGCTGTGCCACCCGCACCCGGCCATTCGGTCCAAGGGGACCTAGGAAACGCCTGAAAACCTAGTCCAGGGTGCACGTCAACATGCGGTGTATGCGCCCGTAAAGAGACAGGAGGGGCCGAAGGGTCGACCTCCATTGCGTCGGGGTACCCGACGCGCGATGACGTCATGTGGTCCGGAGCGGGCAAGAGTTCCATGGCGGAGGACAGCTGGTCACGGGAAGCGATCGGCGGCGCGTGACCCAGGGAGGCGCTTGGCGGCTGCAACGAAGCGTCGAATGCGGGCGGCGCCGGCGGGAGAACAGGCGGCGGCGACGGCGGCTGCGGCGGCGGCGGCGGCTGCGGCGGGGCGTCGCCATGGGCAAAATGGAAGGCATCGTCGGTAACACCTGGGGATGAGGCGAGCCAGTAGATGGGTCCCCAGGGCGCTGACCGGACGGCACCGTCGCTGAAAGCAGACGGGGAGCGGCAGAACCCGTGCGACGACAGAGGCGCAGCTGATTGAGGTGCCGACGCACCTCACCAGAGGCCCCCAAAACCAAATACATCGCGCGGCCGAGGCAGCGAAGAATGCGCCCTGCGAGCCAACGCCGTGAACCTCGATAGTTGCGATAAAATACAGCGTCGCCTGGAGCAAAAGCAGAAGTCTGCCGCTGCACAGGAACCTGATGCGGCGGGTGCAGCAAAGACATCAAGGTTCGATGAGGACGACCGTGGAGCAACTCAACCGGCGAGCGACCATCGCGGGGCTGAGAGCGATGCGATGACAAAAAGAGCAACAACGCGTCCTCCCGAGAATGCGACTCTTTCAACTTCAACATCTGTGACTTGAAAGTCCGGACCAATCGTTCAGCGGCACCGTTTCACTGAGGCGAAAACGGCGCGGATGTCAGATGTTGAATACCATTGGCCTGGCAGAATGACTGAAATTTTGCGGACATGAATTGTGGGCCATTGTCGGAAACAATAGTCTGTGGAAGACCTTCAATGCAAAAGATAGCAGACAACGCTTGGATGGTGGTAGAGGACATCGTGGAAGACATCCGGACAACAAAAGGAAAATTACTGAAGGCATCTACCAGAACCAACCATCGAGCATTCCAGAATGGACCAGCAAAATCGATGTGCAAGCTTTGCCAAGGGGAAGTGGCTTTTGGCCATGCAAAGACTTTTCGCGGCGGTGCCGATTGTTGTTCGGCACACGCCATGCAAGAAGAACACATATTCGTAATCGCAGCATCGATTCCGAACCAAGTACAGTGCTGACGAGCAAGTTGTTTCGTTCGCACTATACCCCAATGTCCTTGGTGAAGAAGCCGTAAGACAGAGGACTGTAACGAACGTGGGACCACGACTCTGGACTGATCATTATCAGAACGCAACAACAAAACACCACGTCGAACAAAAAGTCTCTCCTTGTGAGCAATAAATCGGCGAACCAACGGATCCTCGATCCGAGACTTTGACAAAGGCCATTGCGTAGCAACAAAACGCAAAACGGTAGCAAGGACAGGGTCAGCAGCTGTGGCTGTAGCTACACGACGAAAATCAATCGGAAACGATTCGACCACTTCATCGGTTTCCGCATCAATGAACATGCAAGCAAGTTCGGAAGAATCGAATGCTTTATCCTCAGCAACAGGCAAACGGGACAACGCATCGGCGTTTCCGTGCTTAGCAGTGGACCGATACAAGATATCGTAGCGGTACTGCGAGAGGAAAATAGACCAGCGAATGAATTTCTGCGCTGTACGCGGAGGTACAGGCTTGTTCGGATGAAAAAGCGACGTCAAAGGTTTGTGGTCCGTGATGATGGTAAAGTGACGACCATACAAGAAATCATGGAACTTTGTAACGCCAAACACGAGAGCCAAACCTTCTTTCTCTATCTGTGAGTAATTTCTTTGCACAGACGAGAGCAATTTGGACGCAAAGGCAATACGGCAATCATGCGAGCCAATTTTGTGTGCAAGCACAGCACCGATCCCGAAATCCGATGCATCTACCATCAACAAAAGGGGTTTCTGGGGATCGAATGGCGTAAGGCAAGTATTTGAAAGCAACGCCGATTTCAACTGGCGAAAGGCGCATTCGCATTCCGTCGTCCAGACGAACGGAACACCCTTACGGCGTAAGCTATGAAGCGGAGCTGAAATGGAAGAGGCATTGCGCAGAAAGCGATGATAATAGTTAATTTTACCCAACACACTCTGTAGCTGCTTCACATTCTGTGGCGAAGGCAAATCTTGTATGGCACGGAGGTGCTCTGGACTCGGATGTATGCCTTGGGCATTGATAACATGTCCCAGGTATGGTAAGTCACGAGCAAAAAACACACATTTGTCCTTCCGCAAGCGAAGACCATTTTGTCACAACACTTGAAATATTGTTCGTAGGTGTGCTAAATGCTCGTCGGCTGTCTTTCCGGAGATCACAATATCGTCCAGATAGTTCGCAGCAGTAGGGACCGACGCACACACAGTTTGTAAATATTGCTGAAACAATGCAGGGGCGGATGCACACCCGAATGGCAGTCTTTTGAAGCGGTACAAACCAAGATGCGTGTTAACCACCAGGACGCGCTGGGATTTGGCGTCCACTGGGATTTGCAAATACGCATCTGCTAGGTCCAACTTCGAAAAGTATTTACCCGGGCACAGTTTATCAAAAAGATCTTCCGGGCGGGGTAAAGGAAAAGTTGCAATGACGAGCTGTGGATTCACTGTTGCCTTGAAGTCCACACAAAGTCTCAGTTTTCCGGAAGGTTTTGGCAAAATTACTAAGGGTGAGGCCCAGAGAGAAGCTTGCACACGTTCAATTACACCTTGTGATTCTAAATCGTGTAATGTTCTTGCGACCTCATCAGGCAATGCGTGAGGAACATTGCGCGCTCTGAAAAATTTCAGTTGCGCGTTGACTTTCAGTTCCAAATGTGCTTCATAGTTCTGAGCGCAACCAAAGCCCGGTGCAAAAATGTCTGCAAATTCTTCACACAGACGAGAAACACTGTCTGAAGGCACAGTCTGATTCACTGATAGGACCTGATTTACAATAGACATGTTAAACAACTGAAATAAATCTAAACCAAACAAGTTCACTGCAGTAGAAGAACGAAGAACGTAAAATGACACAAGTTTGGTTTGTCCCTTGTATGTTGCAAGAAGAGTGCACTGTCCTAACACAGGGATATTCTGACCTGAATAACTATTTAACTGAACATTTGCAGCACGCAACGGAGGTTTGCCCAGTTGTTTGTATGTGTCGTGATTGAGCAATGAAACTGCAGCTCCGATATCAAGCTGGAATGGTATGACCTTGCCATTAAAGTCCAAATCTACAAAAAGTTTATTGTCCTGCTGACGACAAGAGCGACTTTCTCGTGCAATTTCAACTGATACAGGTACAGCATCACTTGCTAATTGACGTGATTTCCGGCGACGTCGACGCACACTTTTTGTGGGACGAACACAGTCACTGTTAGAGAAAGTGGCACTGGACGAAGTGGAATTAACGACAAGAATGTCCATGGGTGCAGGTCCACGAGCCTGAGTGTCCGTGGTTCGATTCCAGCGCGAAGCAAAGGGCCTGGAATGATGAAGAGTGTCTGATCTAAGCTTTTTCTGGCAAACACTTTGAACATGTCCTTTCTTATTACAGAAAAAGCAAATAGCTTGGCGTGACGGGCAATTTTCACGCGAATGTCTAGTAGCACACTGCGGGCATGATTTCACTGCATTTGTATGCTGGCGCGGCACACCTGGTTTAGAGTGTGGCGGCAGCTGCGCGGACGTGCGCGAGGGCAGGTTACTGGGCCGTGCAGCGCGCCCGGCGGGCTGGTTAACCTGGTTAACGTTACACACGGCTGGCGAAGTTGCAAATGATTCCTGAGCAAAGTCAAGTGTGTCTTGTCTATCTAATATGTCTACCACTTGCTGAAGGGAGGGATTAACTAGTTTCAAAATCTGTTCCCGTATGCGAACATCAGAAACGTTCTGTGCTATTGCATCATGTACCATTGTATCTGAATAAGGGAGTCCACATTCACACTCAAAGGCACAATCCCTTGCAAGGCCTTGCAAAGTTGCAACCCACTCCCTATTAGTTTGACCGGCCGTACGTTTTGTACGAAAGAAAGTATACCTTTTTGCAACTACATTAACTGTTTCTTTGAAATATGCATCCAATGCCGACAAAATTTCTTCGTAGGACAGAGTTGCTACGTCGCATCGGGAAAACAGTTTCACTATCACACGGTAGGTGGACACACCGACACAGGATAATAAATGAGGCTGCCGCTTGTTACCTTGAATTCTGTAGGCGGCGAGATGAAATCCAAATTGGCGTGACCACTCAGTCCATGTCTCTTGGGTTAGGTCAAACTTGCGAAACGGAGGTGCAACTGCATGTTGTGGGTGCAGTAGTGGCGAAGCGGCGGCTGCTGCATCGGTTTGAATGGCACGTTGACCCTGGACGAGCTGTCCAAGGGCATCCAATAACGCCTGCGTCTGCTGATTCTGCAAGCGATAAAATTCGGACAGTACATCTGGCGAAGCCATGACACAAGTAAATGTAAGCAATGAGAAAGAACAAGACCCTTTCCGTTGACTCGTCGCCAACTGTTGTGGCGTAACAAGACAGCTACGCCACACTGAAGTAGCCGAAAGGCATGCGTAATCTCTCTTAGGCTAGATAGAGGTCTGAAACAGGATACGTAATGAATGGTAGCAAGAAAAGTACGTAGCCGCTTTAATACTTAATTTTTAATCCTTCATGTGAATACAGCATTCCTTGATGATACAAGTGAGACTCTATCTTAAAATGGTTAATGGCGCCTTGCTAGGTCGTAGCCATGGACTTAGCTGAAGGCTATTCTAACTGTCTGCTCGGCTAGTGAGCGAGGCATTCTAACTATCTCTCGGCAAATGAGAGAAAGGCTTCGTCAGTGTAGTCGCTAGCAAAGTCGTCGTACAACTGGGGCGAGTGCTATTCCGTATCTCGAGACCTGCCTTGTGGTGGCGCTCGGTCTGCAATCACACAGTGGCGACACGCGGGTCCGACGTGTACTAAATGGACCGCGGCCGATTTAAACTACCACCTAGCAAGTGTGGTGTCTGGCGGTGACACCACAATTTCTTTCTGTTTATGGTGAAGCGTCTGCTGCAGTGTCCACGCTCCGCCAACATAAACAAATCGCGGCGGCATTGGGCACTGCTAATCGCTGCATTTGTCGCGAGCCTCGACAACAAGAGCGCACCGTCTCTGCTAACGATACTATGGAGTTAATACATCTTACTTAACGTAATATGCAGGTCGTGGTTTGGGTAAAAATTCAGTTTGTAACTTCCCATCGCATTAAAATATTTTACAGTCATATTTGATGCAATATTTATTGTTGGTTGTCTCTATAATGTAAAAAGTATTGATTCAGATTGTGCGTGAACACGAAAACATACACACACACACACACACACACACACACACACACACACACACACACACACACGCAAACAGTCACTGATTCCAGTGAGGGTGACAACTACTGTGTGTTGAACAACACATACACCAGTCAATTCCTCAGTTGGCGTCGAGTGGATGAGATTTTTCAATTACCTTGCATTGCAAGAATTGTAAGGAGGAGACTGAAAGTAAGTGGACTTGTATGTAAAGAGCTGCGACAAATCAAAGCTTGACCGACTATCAGATAATTGTCCACATGGGTTTTGTGGACGAGTATACTTTTAGTAACCAACCCACCCACGATCATTACGTAAGATTTCTCGAAGGCGTAGGGCCATTGATATCATTAAGTCGTCGACAGTGTAGCGTGATGGTTTACTTCCCACCATGCGTTTTCTATATTCGTCCAAAGGTCGCTTGCATTTGTAGGTCCACATGGCAATGACCTTGTTACCCCTGCCCACATATTCTCTATCTGCTTGATGTTCGGTGATCGTGGAACAAACGGCAACAGCTTCATCCTCTCTTGGCCCTGAAACCAATCTCGCACTGCTCTGCTATGATGGATGGGGCTCTGCTCCAGTAAACAAACTGTTATCTCGTTCGTCCATATATTTGTATTTAAATAACATATTAGTAATAAGCACACTGTATTATTATTTTCCACAGTGTTTAAGAATTCAGGCCCTATCATAAATAAGTGGTCTAGATTCAACCGTCCGATTAAGAATGTGGTTTACCCAGTCTACCAAGTGATGAGAGTCGTATTCGGATATCCACATTAAGCCTGACTGGCTGAATCCGATTAGAACGATCTGGTATCGAAATGAAATTACAGAAATCGGATAATTTGAACGTCTGTATTGCAACAATGCTGCGCACATAAATTCCTGTGATGGAGCAACAGGTAGTAACTGCCTAAGAAAAAGTGAGAAATATGTCTACTAGCTGCAATGTAACGTAATTATAACCCATATTTATGTGATGGAAATACTGAATCAAACAATGCACATCTATTTCAGTGGTGGGAAGGTGCACCATATCGGATTTGCTGATGACATAATGATAATAATAATAATAATAAAAAAAATCCCGTGGGGCCGAAAGGGGAAACACTCCCCCATATGGGCGGTACCGAGGAAATCAAATACTTGGGGTGAACCAAATACTAACACAATCCTGAACGGCTACTCAATCCGTTGAACTCAAAATCCAGACACGTCTGAGTGAAAACCACCGCTACTCTGGTCACCGTCTGTCAGCTCAATGAGCCGGCCGGAGTGGCCGGGCGGTTCTAGGCGCTACAGTCTGGAACCGCGTGACCGCTACGGTCGCTGGTTCGAATCCTGCCTCGGGCATGGATGTGTGTGATGTCCTTAGGTTAGTTAGGTTTAAGTAGTTCTAAGTTATAGGGGACTGATGACCACAGCAGTTAAGTCCCATAGTGCTCAGAGCCATTTGAACCATTTGTTAGCTCAATGAGCTTGGCTCAAAATATTTGCTTCCAAAGGCTTCAGCACCTTCTGGTCCTGTCCGGTCCTGGTATCACCAAGCTAAACCAACGAAACACAAGCAAACATGAACTGTGCAAGCAAAGTCAACTTTACCCCAGGTGGTACACAACCCGGCTGTCAACAGGCGGCAGTTGGATTTTCGGATTCTGGTGAGTTCAGGTTAGCACGGCAGAGAATATCGAAGATCTCTGGCAAATTTCCCTACAAGCAGAAAACATGCATTTGAAAACTAAACATCGATACATTGGTCTAAGCACGAAAACTAAATAATCTCAAAAAGAAATCGACCAACAAAAAAGTATCATCGTTGCTCTTCACGAACCACGTGAAACCTTGCATTAAAGAAACCATTGCATCTTCAAGAGCAAAATACAACAAAAGGTAGCGAAAGGCGTACCAATCTTTGGCATTGCTTTTCTCGAACACAGATCTATCATCAACTCTGTCAAATAAATCACACCCAGCAACAATCGACTTATGACTTCCCCAGTAAAAATATATACACTCATCAATGCACATGCCCTCCACCAACATCGAAAATAAGAAAAACACCAAAAATGTTGAAAAATTCTGGAACACACTCGAAATTACTATGAGCAAAATTCACCAAGATGACGTGAAAATACTAATGGGAGACTTCAACTCTCTATTTGGAACAGAAAAATCCTGTAGAAAAATCATTGCTAGAAATTCAACATACTGAAACGCTTATACCACTGGCACACGTCTGACTGACATTTGCCAACAACTCAACCAAAAAAGGGTGTCTTCCCACGTTAGGAAAAAACCAGTTCCCAGGTAACATGCTTGGGTACCAGGTGCAAGCTGCTTTCGTTCGCCTTTCGACACTCGCTGAAAGCCAGATTTTTAATTCTTTTGTAGCTGAGCTACAAGCAGGCAGATAAAAACTCAATAAGGGAATCGTAAGATAACGCTCGACCAAAATTCTCGTCTTGCTATTTATAGTAACCCTTAGTGTCAGAGCAAAAACCTTACGGTACTGCCAATTTCATAATGCTACTTTTGTTTTCTTCCGACATATTTTTTGTTGTTGTGAATACGTAATTTCATGTATGAAATGCCACATTTTCATAATGCTTGCGAATGGTACAGGAAATGAAGTAAATACAGATCTTTCCGAAGTCAAAAGTCGGTAATATCCTACTAATTCGTGTTAAAATAAGCTCAATCGTCTTACGGACAGTTAATGCTTTATTAAGATAGACTTCTGTCGTGATGTTTCTCTAGTAAGCTGAATTTAATTTGTATTAGCAAAGTGAATATTTTAATTGCATTTTCCATTTGTTTACTAATCGCGAGAGTAATCATCAAAGAGAAATTAATCAGCAGCTGAATTTTCTTTCACGATATCTGTAACAATCTGACAATGCTAAAGTTGTTTGCCAATTCTACACCTGTAGAAACCCACTGGTTCTAACGATGTCATTAAACCAGTGTAGTTTTAAGAGTATTTTCGTCTAGAAATGAACTGCCTTGACGGTTGATCGATCAAAAGCGGGAAAGGTAAAATTTTACGAATATATGACGAGAGGGACAAGTGCTTGAGAGAGGACTTCCCTATCAATACAAGTGCCTGAGGGACGATTTTCCTATCAATCCCCTGGACAGTTTTGTTTCTCAAACCAACAGAGTGAGTTATCATGCAGTAGCATAGGTGATGTAGTTTTGTTGCTCGATTTTCTGACGCTGCAACCGAAAGATGTCTCAGTTGTTGACAACTGATTTCAGCTGTGTTGCACACACCCCTTGGGGTAGAATTCGTAGCCCAAAACACACTTTTGGAGCTATCAGATGTAAAATATTATGTTCACACTACTCTTTGCTCTAGTCTACGTCTTTTGGTGGGGCTCAGCCTTTCATTTCTTCTTAGGAAGTTAACGATAAAGGCATCATAACACGTCACCAGTAACAGTACTGCAAAGGAATGCTCAATGAGCAACCTGATGACGTTCAATAATAGTCACTCCGTTGATTTTTGTTGTTTCGAATTAGAGAATGCAGTATTCCTACACCAGACTTCTGAACTTTGCCTGTTGAATGCAAATGTCGCATGATGGTAATCTGTCACATATATCAGTAGTCGAGACTTCCTTAATGTGGAAAATCATTCATGCCAGAACGATCTTTGTTGAAACAAGAATATCTTTTTCTGGCGTATTTTTCCCAAAAGCACTCGCTCCTCACACAGTTCAAATCTTTCTGGCTGCCTCCTCTACATTCACCCCTCTGTTATACCAAAGTAAATGTGTTACAGATGTTACACCTTTTTCCAAAATGGTTCAAATGGCTCTGAGCACTATGGGACTCAACATCTTAGGTCGTAAGTCCCCTAGAACTTACAACTACTTAAACATAACTAACCTAAGGACATCACACACACCCATGCCCATGCCCGAGGCAGGATTCGAACCTGCGACCGCAGCAGTCCCGCGGTTCCGGACTGCAGCGCCAGAACCGCTAGACCACCGCGGCCGGCACCTTTTTCCACTTGCGGCTCAAATTTACAATACTTAACTGTAGTTCATACTTTGCAAGTATAGAAATTCCAATGCTTAACTGCAAGACAATAACTAGAACTTCAAATTCGAAAATGGCATTGATACATACACTGACAGCGTGGCGCCGCCTTCACATGGGCGACTCCGGATTTCTGGCGGCGGGTGGCGTCTGGCCGGTGGCCATTAGCCGCTGCAGCGCGAGGAAACGCCCGAGCGTAAGCTGTTATGATCGCGACGCAGCCACGAGCTGTCCTGCGGAATTGTTTCTGGAATACTTGTTATTGCAGGTGGGTAGAATATTAAGCGAATTGTCTTCGATGTTCAATCAGACTCACAACTTTAGACCGAAATGTGGTAAAAAAAAAACACAGTTGAACGCGAACATGCGACTCTAAGTTCAGAAAGCACGACGATTACCGCAAGACCACGGGCTCACTCCATCCATTTTACCTCGCAAGTAGAGAACACTTCCTCCTAACACTTCCACATCTTACAGTGTTGCCAGATTGTGCATATGGCCGGACTTAACAGTTGTCAGGGGCGGCCAGTTTTATTGGCCACCTTAAGTGAACGACTCGGACTTAGTCTCTGTGGCGGCCGGCCGGCGGTCAGTTTTCATGTCTAAGACTGTACATGCTGTTAATGAGGTACGTGCCGAATACAGAGTTAGGTGCAAGCAACATGTGAATCGAATGGGAGACAACAGATTGCCCAAGAAAATCCTGACCGCCAGTTCCAAATATAGATCATACATAATACGTCATCCAAGGAAACAAAAGGGAGATGGAACAGTGAGATGCCCAATCGTAATATTCAAGACGACAATGACGACAATAAATGTATGTGATAACTGTGTTCTGCATGCAGATTACTAGGATCCTTTCAAAGAGAAACCAAAAAGAAGACACCTGGCAGCATCCACCTGAGAAACAAGTGTTAAAATCAACGGCAGGTACCTGAAGGTGAGCGTACAGGCCTCAGAAATGTGCTGTGGATGTTATTACAAAATGTGAATGACAACTGTCCCTTTTATTGTTTTGCGTTATAAACAGTCATACGTTTCCGCAGAAACAGTCAAAGTTGAACAAAATAATTTTGTAATGTGTCTGCCTGGGAGAAATTCACTACCAAACGGACTACAGGAAACTCACAGATCATAAACTGAAGAAGTATTCCTTACGTGCATATCTGAAAGAACAGACACTGAGACCAGGTGTGGCCAAGAACTCGGCTCACGGGCCATGCCCTGGCATGCGTGCCACTGCCCCGAGCCTGGCTGGAACATTTCCCGTACCACCACGCTGTCTTAGTATGAGGAGGGGAAAACAGCAAACACGCCACGTTTAAATGGGAATATAGTCGCACTGTGTACGACTTGGTTTTATATTTCACGTTTCTCAACACAGAAAAAATATCGGTATTACTGAATTATTTTTGGTATGCTGAAGACATAATTTTTAGCTGTTAAAACTGTCAGCATGCAGACAGAAGCAGACAGTTTAACAGATTTTCGCTTGTGGTTGTCATGTCATCGTGATTTATTTTCATGATCGAAAAAACTTCTTTCACACACATACATCGGTCAAAATATTGTAGCACTTTTGCAGCCTCTTTATGGGGACTCGGAAGCTACCTAAGGAAAACAATGTGGAGGTCTTCGACAGCTTCAGAGTTAAAAGGATTTGTGTTTAAAATGGGAATTGCCTTTCAGGTCAGTCAGTTACATCAGGACACGCACAGGGCCTTTTTCAACTGAATTTGCAAATGATCTCGAAAAAAGCTCGAAAACGGATGTAAAACTGGCTGTGACCTCAAAATATTTAGGAAACTGTACTTATTACTCATTCAAGGCTACAATGAATTCTTCAAACCTCGCGTTTTCTTTAACGCCAGTGAGCTTAGGGAACTGGACTATGTTTGTCCGAATGTGTCCCATCTACAAGCAGATTTTCTTTTTAAAATCGTCCCCATCAAATCAAAAAACAGTTGTTTTTCACGTTTCAGTGTCTTACTGACGGCAGTGTGCAGTCGAGTCCACATAAATGCGACCTCTGAAATCCATTTTGATTGTTCTAATTTTCAAATGGTTCAAATGGGTCTTAGCATTACGGGACTTAACGTCTGAGGTCATCAGTTCCCTAGAACTTAGAACTGTTTAAACCTAACAAACCTAAGGACAACACACACATCTATGCCCGAGTTAGGATTCGAACCTGCGACCGTAGCGATCGCGCAGTTCCAGACTCAAGCGCCTAGAACCACTTAGCCCCACCGGCCGGCTCTAATTTACATTTCTGCTCTCCTTTTTTCATCATAAATACAACAATAGAGAGCTTTAAATCTAAAAAAGGTTCTCAGCATGACCCATAACTTACGCATTTTGCAGTAATATAAAAAATCTGCAGACTCTTCGACCTTTTCCATTGAAGGGTGCCGGCTGAAAAATGTCACAGTAAAATACTAAAAGAAATGTGCCACTCCTGCACGTGTGACGTTTGGCACGCCATGGGTGGCCCTGACACACACGTTCCACATCTGTACGAAATACTTCGAAATTTATTTGCTGTCACTGAATTCCTTTACATCAGCTATATTAGGTACAGCTCGACTACCCATCAGTGACAAATGAAAATTTGTGCTGGTCCAGGTTCTAAACACCCAGGAGTGCTGTTGTAGCGCCCAAAGGGATCAAACGGACACCCAGTCGGTATCGCTAAATATTCTTCATCGAGGAACTGCAGTTTTAAGCAGCCCGTAAACCGTAAGGCGGAGGACAATGGGGTTGTTTTCCGAAAGAGCGATGTTTTTCGACATTGGGACGTGCGCGTACAGCCCCTGGCTACCGGTGATCCCCTACAGCGCGGTAAGAAAGCACAGGCAGTGCTGAGTCAGAGACGGTGCAGGATGGAGCTGTCGCGCCGCTACTTTAGCGCCACGATTTTTACGATTATAAAAAGGGTTTAAGTGCCGAAGAATGCCATTCTTCTTTGCTGCGTGTTTTTGGTGAAGCTTCCCCTTCTTGGGCCACCGCTGGAAATTGGTTTCGCGAGTTTTCGAGGAGTCGGCAGTCAATTGAAGATGAACCTCGTCCCGGTCGGCCAGCAACAGCTGTGGCCTGAAAACATTGATGTTGTGAGGAAAATGATCTGAGAAGATCCACATCTTACATTTTGTGACATTGAAGGGACCCTAAATATTGGATCAACAGCATCACAGACCATCGTTCATAGTCACTTAGGCCTTACTAAGAGATGTGCCCATTGGGTACCACATTCCCTGACGGGCAAAGGAGGCGAGAGTGGACTGGTGACGTTTCATGCTCGAAAAATTCAGTGGAGGGAAGTCCCAAGACACCTTCAATATTGTCACAGGTGATGAAACGTGGGTCTACCATTATGACTCTGAAACGAAGAGACAGTCTTCTGTGTGATGCTTTCCAGGGAAGGAACCACCCACAAAAGTTCGACGAAGTCGGAGCTCTGGAAAAAAGATGGTGTCAACTTTTTTCACAAAAATTGAGCATCTCACCTCTGTGACCTTGGACACACATCGTACAGTCAATGCTGAATGGTACGTGAACGATTGTCTTCCAAAAGTCATCGCCACATGGAAGTCACAGCATCCAAAGTCCAAGAGTGGTCACCTTCTGCTGCATCACGACAATGCATCTGCGCACAGGGCTGCCAGAACGATGAACTTTCTGGAGATGGAAAAAGTCCGAGCTTTACCCCATCCCCCCTACTCACCTGACCTAGCCCCCTGTGACTTCTTTCTGTTCCCCAAGACTAAGGAAAAAATTCGAGGGCAGTGGTTTTCATCAGATCAAGAGGCCATTGCAGCGTACGAGAGTGCACTAAGTGACATCCCAAAAGAAGCTTGGAATGACACATTTTCTAAGTGGTTTCAAAGAATGGAAAAATGTATACATGCAAATGGAGAGTATTTTGAAAAGCTGTAAACGTGTTTTTGCAAATAAATTTTTTTTCACACATTTTGCTAAAAACTTTCGGCATAGCCCTCCTATAATATGTTACACAACAGCAAGAATAATATTTACAAATAATTTCATCTGTCAATCTGCAGTAAGAACGTGCTCCAAGAAACTTTTGTCTCAATCCTTGTGGAGAGATCTTTCCAGAGCAGCACTTCCCTGCAGTGCCTATTATGAGGCACTTCGACTTCTACTTTGGTTCTGCGTACAAGCAGTAACAGTCAGTCATATTCGATAGGCTCCTAGGGCATATCAATCCAACTGCGACATGTACACTCAGGTCGTGCTCACAGAAACAGTTCTTCTTTGGTACGCGGCATGGATATCACACAACAGCTAGCGCTCACTAAATCGACTACTGCCTGCTAAAGAAATGCACTGATGCACCCAAATAAAGTCCAACTGCCAATATATCGTTTGTCTCCATCTCAGCATTAACATCCAGAACAGCGAACCAAATATTTCAATTAACAGAATTAGTATGATATTTTATTCACTTTATATTAGTGTATAATGGAAGTTGTTAACTGATTCAGAATAAGTTTTGTAAAGGGCAGTTGCATTCAGTTTAACTTTGTAGTAGGAAAAGTTAAATGTTTTAAAAACGGAACTTCTCAAAATATTAAAGGTATTAGAAATCCATCCGCGCAACTACTAAAATACGCATATTTATATCAACATACGCTTTTCAAAAATAGCTCTGAGCACTATGGGACTTAACTTCTGCGGTCATCAGTCTCCTAGAAATTACAACTACATAAACCTAACTAACCTAAGGACATCACACACATCCATGCCCGAGGCAGGATTCGAACCTGCGACCACAGCGGTCGCGTGGTTCCAGACTGAAGCGCCTACAGCTGCTCGGCCACCCCGGCCGGCATACGCTTTTCGTTTCCCTTATTTACAACACCGCTACTCTGGATTGTAACTGATATAAAATTTTCGTTTACTTTCCAAATCTAGAAACAGCTCGTTACAGAAGATAATTAGATGTTACTTTTACTTATTGCATTTTTTGGACACAAAAGTGAAGAATATATTTGAATGTACTCTAATTACATTCCTGCAGCAGCTGCTCCTAGTCCATTTATTTAGTAATTATAGTTATTGCTGAACTCGTATTAAATTTTTTATAATTAATAAACGTCATTACCGCAACAACTCAGTCACTTCTTAATTAGCTTTTGAGAGTTGGCCAGAACTAATTGCACACTAGAAAAATTGTTGCCTGAGAGGGGGTTGATTACTAACTTGCCAGTAAGACTGTTGGGTCTTCAAGGTAGTTTCCCAAGAAACTGCAACCACCCACATTTTTACTTTAAATGTTTAGTATCCATCACGTAGTTTTCAAATGCCGCTAGGGTCATCATTAGATGATGATATCTATTAAAACTGCAGCGTCTACATTATACAACATACTACTAATATTGTACTGCAGTCGTAGAAACGTGTAATATGTAAGAAATTTTGTGATGACTGAGAATTTTTCACGTTTATGGGAAGGTATCATGCATCAGAAGCAAGCACTGATGCATCATGACAGCCAACCAGCCGCTAAAAACCCGTGAGTTCTTCCGGTGTGACGAGTAGCACAGAAAATGACACAAAGCTCTACGCCATTTCATTAAACAGGTAATTTTTTTCAATGAAAGTAATTTCCCTTACAGCAGTATTTGTTATTTTATTTTTATGTTTATTTCATGTACGTACAATCGATAGCAGGACAATATTTTCTTTCCTATTAGGAGTGTTTCGTGTATAGAATGCCGTAACTACTATGACTATGAATCGTGATTGAGAGTAATTAATTGGCGTAGTATATTCAGTGAGCTTTACGACTGACATGTCGTGCTGACGTGATTGGGATATGTCTGGCATAAGAATAAATGTAAGTTTAAAATTTAGTACTTTACTGAGAACATGTAGTATCCGGACACAGCAGCACACCGCGATAGGTTTGTAGTGCGATGGATGTCCCCACAGACAGCGAAGAAGAGCCAAAGGATCATATGGGTCTTTACGTTTCAGAAACCTGCACGGGGTTAGCAGAAGCATCAGGCTTAATACGTAGCGGGAGGCTAATGAGCAATATTAGCAACAAAGAAAGACCAGAACCGTCCTAACTGCAGAGTGATAAAATAATACATCGTCGTTAAACATCATTATTTTAGATTTTACTATTCTTACTTTTTTCAGTCAGTATTTTCTCTTAGCTGAAGAGTGTTAACTTCTAAACATTAGCAAACGTCTACATTTGGTACGAATCATGCCATGCACATGAATGCCTTGTTGTACCTGTATAAATCTTCGTGACTCCAGCTACCTTCCGCGTCATGTTATATAAATTACGTGAAGGCAATAGCATAAGAATACCTAGGATTACAGCAGGTATTGGGTAAATATGTTGGATCATGTGCTTTGGCACTACAGTGGGAAGTAAATTGCATTTTAGGAACATCAGCATTCTGGATTGACGAACAAGTATCACGTCGTCGTGATTGTGGAATGATTTTTCCAGTCGAGTCTAAGACCATGTATACTTAGTCCTGAAACACAGCTGAGATACACACCATACAATCAGGGACATTACAGAAAATATACATAGTATTTGCGACCTGTGGTCTGCCGTGTTTTGTTATAGAGTAGTAACGTAGTTATGATCTACTGTTATTACCATTTTGTCGTGGGAAAATACATTCACAACAGTGAAATATTCTGTAATACGCTGAGACACCAAACCTTTCAGCATGAGACACTAGTAATCCAATAATCCTCAGACCTACGGATAATTACTGTGTTGTGGTCACTTTCACTGCGGGAACAAATGGTTTATAGCATCGGTGTGTCGCTCTTTCATTGCATTCCGTGGAATCATTCATGAGATTCATATCTGCCAACTTTTCGTTAGGAAACTTGTATATGCTGCTGTTTATCATTGTTAATGTACAAATAACACGGCTCAAAACAGAATGGTGCAGTACTGAATGCAACCTTAAGGCCAAAAGGTAAAGTGGCCATTACTGGTCGAAGTCTTTCTTCATTCCCCTTTAAAGTAAAGGGTCAATCAGAAATTGCTTCAACTAGCGAATTATTGCTCTCATATCCCACTCGAGTAAAGTTTTCTTCTACATCTTGAAACAATTTTTGAAGCCGTACATTCAGCCTCACATATCTACAAACAGTCACACATTTCCGCAAAAACAGTCCAAGTTGGACAAAACATTTTTCTAACGTGTCTGCCTGGCAGAAACCCACGAGCCATCTGACTACAGGAAACTCACAGATCATTAACTCCAGAAGCTGGTTTAATTGAAGCAAAAGGAACTCGTGAAGGACTGTGTAGTCTGGGAAAAGCTCTGACAGATGGTTGCAGAGTTAGGTGTTACGTTACATTTTATTTCATTGATCAGAAGTGTCTACAAAAATCATCTCGCATCTGTGAGGACAAGTGGAGGCATACCTGATATCTTTAGCATATCGAAAGATGTCAAACAAGGTTGTGTCCTTTCCTCCCAACCACGTAGCATCTATGCAGAACGTGTTATTAGGAATGCCCTTGATAGTTGGACTACTGGCACCTCACTTGGTGGAAGAACTGTTAACAGCCTCAGATTTGCCGGTGACATCGTGCTTTTAGCCAGCAACGAAAATGAACTTGCTGAGCTACTAATAAAGATAAAGGACACTAGTCTATCGTATAGGTTAGACACCAATCGCAGCAGGTCGAAACTCATCTGAGAAAGGGGCACATGTATAACTCGCAGGTTCGTTAAAGGAACTGGAAATCCTGCATTCTTTCATATATCTTAACCAATTGCGACACGTGAGTTGTGAAGATGGAAATGAAATGGAAATGAGCGTTTGGCGTCATTGGCCGGGAGGCCCCTCGCGGGGCAGGTCCGGCCGCCATATCGCAGGTCTTATTACAGTCGGCGCCACATTGGGCGACCTGCACGCCGGATGGGGATGAAATGATGATGAACACAACACAACACCCAGTCCCTGAGCGGAGAAAATCTCCGACCCAGCCGGGAATCGAACCCGGGCCCAGAGGACGGCAATCCGTCACGCTGACCACTCAGCTACTGGGGCGGACAGTTGTGAAGATGAGATAAGAAGACGGATCACTTTACGGCGAGTGTCTATGACGGAGCTCATTAAGACCTGGCAGAACAGAGAGATAACGAACAGCACAAATCCGGCTTGTTGAAACATTCGTGTTTCCCATCTTCCTTTATGGATGCGAAACATGGGTCCTTAAGACCAGAGACAAACAGCGTATTTGTGCATTCGAGATTTAGCGCTGGCATAGGATGCTGCACATAAAATGGACCGAAAGAAGAACAAATGTGTCCATTATTGATCAACTCAATATATCCAGGTGCCTCCCTTCTCACGTCATCCAAAAAAAAAAAAATTCTCCAAAGCTTTGCGAGAAGAGATGGAGATAATCTAGAGAACATAATAGTGGAAGGAAAGATCGATGACACGAGGCAAAGGGGGAGAGCAGCGAACAGGTGGATAGACCAAATGAAGAGGATCTCCTGTCTACGTCTTTAGCAATCTCCAAGAGAAGCTGATAACAACTCGGGTTGGCGACACTTGGTTCATAGGGTCATGACACTCATCAACGACCACAACGACTTGTGATGATGACCGATACAAAACTAAGTAGGGGTAACAAATCAAATGAAAAGCAATTACTCTGTAACAACCCAACGGAGACTGCAAGTCTACCAAACTTCTCACAAAATATCCTTAAAAAAAAGCATCGAAATTTTGTTGATGTCTCTCTAGTTTGCATGTTGTGACTGAACCACCACATATATCGCTTTACGATAGTAAATATAAAGTGATCTGAGGCTTTCGCGGCATATATACGGTTTGAAGGGTTCTAGGGAGTCAAGCCGGATACGATCGTCGAATGCCCACGATATTTCGGAGAATAATCGTTCCGCCCATCATCAGGTGATGCTCATGTGACTGGACACACGAGAATCCTTCAAACAATGAATAAAAACTTCGCGGCTGAATGTTATTAACTATGCTGAAGGGAAATACATCATTAGTGGCTTCTGGTGTAAAATTCGTGACCTGTCCTTCGCTGAGGCATGCCTGAGAAGGTGCAGTGACAGGCATGTGTGGTTACAGCGATATGAATACAGGCCGGCTCAACCGCTCCCCTGATGGGCTGCTGGTTCAGACATTTTGTGATCACACGCTGGCCGGTTTCCATTGTCCGTGAGGCACCATTGTCTTGGAAGCTATAGCAGTCCTCTGAGCATTTGTGGTGGGATGAATCTACATTTCCAATCGGCACCTGCAAATAAGAGAGACCGGCATTGCGCAGTGTTCGGTGTGCGAAAATTCGAGAATCTAACTGACGAATGATGTCAACCAATCAGGAAGGTCATTGTAATAGGCACAATAGCGTAAATGTCTGAAGCAGTGAGTGGCGACAGCTTATACAGTGTACCTCTGGGCAGTTAATGGGCATACTGTAAGCGACAGTGTAGAAGTTTCGAACAGGCTTGCTGGTTGTAACTGTGGCGAAAGTTTAGAATCCTCCCCTCCAAGCGGTGTTTTTCTGTGAGCGGGAAGGAACAGAAGGAGTCGAGTAGTCTGTGCAGTTAAACGAGAGAGAGAGAGAGAGAGAGAGAGAGAGAAATGGTTCAAATGGCTCTGAGCACTATGGGACTCAACTGCTGAGGTCATTAGTCCCCTAGAACTTAGAACTAGTTAAACCTAACTAACCTAAGGACCTCACAAACATCCATGCCCGAGGCAGGATTCGAACCTGCGACCGTAGCGGTCTTGCGGTTCCAGACTGCAGCGCCTTTAACCGCACGGCCACTTCGGCCGGCAGAGAGAGAGGGGGGCACATAATAGGGGCCTTGTGCTGTTTTCGCTGAATCGATCGAACAAGTGTCGCTTTTTTAGCGCTAGCGCTGCTATTCCTCTGAGCAGCTCACAATTTATGAGAGCAGTTGTGCGACTTGGATCTTTGATCCAGTTCTAACTTGCGTTTGCGTGATTCGCAGATTTTAGAAAGCAAATGGCGGTTCCAAAGCAATCGTCTGTTCAATTTGAAGTTTCAGCTTTTTGTTAAGAGAACAGTCTGTCGCAAGTGAACTTTGCTCAAGCAATCACTTATTGCACTTTTGAGCACATCAACGTGCATTCCATAACGCAATATAATTTGATACATTCCTCAGAGGTTCTTGCTCAGCACAATCTTGAATAGAATGACCCTCTCCCCGTCGAATAGCATGGATTCCGAACACATCGATAGAGAATAAACTCGCATTTATTTCACTTTGAAAGGTGGCTTTCATTTGTGACATTCATTTCGCAGATTATTCTGCATATTTGGAGTAAATAAACCCATATAATGGTTAATTAGTCTTATTAGGTGGATTAGAAAGAGAGATACGTGATGATTAGACACATGTCTGAAATAATACGGGCTTTCGTAATGATAATATTTAGTTGCATGCTGTAGGTGTAAGCAAAGTAAATTTCCCAGTGGAGGCGGGGAGGCGAAGGCCGGTGAGCGCCGGAAGAGCATTGTGCAGGGGCCGGGGGTCCCAGGGGTGCGGTCACTGACCCGCAAGCATCAAAAGGAACGCCGCCGAGTGCCAGGTGAGAGAGAGAGGGGAAATGTCGAGCAGACAGAGAGCGTCCAACGTACGCGCTGGCGCCGCCCGGTCGCGCGCTGTTTCAACGGCAAATGGGCTGAGCTCTGGTTGGGCAGTTCATAAGAAAGTGCGGGAAACGCTGAGGGTCAACGCCCGCTGTTTGAACGGAGAAATTTTTGGATAGGTGGAGAAATTGTATCACTCCGCGAGGGAGATGTGGGAAGCCTTTGCAGCGTCGGGATTGACTGATTAGAGTTTGGCGGCATGATTGTCGCAAGAGAGCATCGTTCAGAGAGCGAGGCAGATGGAGAGCGTCTTGTGCCGTGAAAGCCGACAGTCGCAAAGTTCGGTAGCTCTGAGACAGGGACTTAGATTCTGAAGACTGTGCTGTGTGTGATCTAGAGTCTGCAGCCACAGTAGAACATCAGCGTCCACGATAGGCATTGCATTGACTACTAGTATAATTGCAGTTGATTCCGCCTTATAGGCTGGTGGTCACCATTGAACGTAGTCACCCAGTCCACAGAGCTATCATACTGGTATTGCACGTTAGTACAAGACACACTGGGCTGCACCTTAAAGGTTGTTGAGCCAGTCTTGAAAGCGTTGTATACCATTTAGAGGAAATATAGGGCTTGTGGTATTAATAGTTTCTGAGTAGTTTATTCTGTTCAAGATATTTGAGAGACTACGCAGCTGCAGTCGACGCCGCAGCAGTATCGACGGAGCCAGCACGCTGGTAGACGGTATAGTAAAACTTGCAGCAGCGGCAGTAAAGTTCAGAAATAGTTGTTGGATCGTGTTCTTGCCATCCACTGAGCATCCGTGCAGTTTTGCTTACGATTCGTTATTGGTAATTTGTCTTTTTGTATGTTGTTTGGTTTGTCCTTGGTGGTGGTTTCCGAAGTGCGTATTATTTCAGACACAACTGAGATTATAGGAACGCAGTCAGATCGCATTTACCATTTGTTTGTTCAGGGGCATAATTAAATCTAATTTCACAGCAACTTAGCATTAAGAGCTGAGAGCCAATCTTACCAGTGTAGTATATCTAAGAACAGTGCACAATTTGTTTAATTCGTTTTCATTCATGATTTGTTCAATATGATCTAATTTCTATCGTGAGATAATTTACAATAAATACAAGTTATTTACAAATCGCTTTTGATTCAGTAATCAGTGGTAGTTAGCCGTCACTGTCACATTAATATATTTTAATCATGTTTAATAACGGCCACAACCTCCAAAGGAAGCCCTCCAACTTGACATTCTTAAAGCCGTGGGTCACGGCAGTCAGTGAGGTGCAGTACGAGGGCGAGCATGTAACATGGGGGTGTGCAACATAACTGTGTCGCTGGATAGAAACAGCGTGCTGTAACCGAGTTCTAACTGCAGAAATCGTACCTCCAGTTGAAATCCATAGACGAATGAAAGCTGTATACTGTAGTGATTGTATCGGCATTAGTAATGTGCTATGTTGGTTTGTTTATGCTAGATTCACAATATTCAAACCGAAAACAAGACAGCTTCAATGGAGTTCCACCACGCAAGGTTACCGTCGCCAAAGACCGTGCTATCAGTAGGCTCAATCATGCTCACAGTGATCTGAGATATTCAAGGTGAAGGGCAATTGGAATTCGTGCCTAAAGGCATGAGTAAACTCCGCAAGGTACTGCGAGGTTCTCAGAAAACTGAAAGCACGAATTCGAAGAGTTCGTCCACAAACTGAGCACCCTCTTCTTCAGCACGACAATGTCAGACCGCACACGAGCGCTGCGACAACTGCAAAAATCCGATGCCTTGTGTTCACCGTCGTCGATCACCCTCCACACAGTCTCGACTTTGCCCCATTCCATTTTCATCTGTTCCCAAAACTGAAAAAGACGTCAAGAACTTCACTTTGATAGTGATGAAGTGGTTGAAGCAGAGGCGAGGTTGTGGCTCTGTCAACAAAGTCAAACATTCTGCAGTGACGGTATCAACAAACTGGTCTCTCGTTGGTAGAAATGTATTCGTCACCAGGATTACTATGCTGAAAAATAAATATGTGAAGAATAACTTGTGGAATGTTAATATAGTCTGTCTTATTTAAAATGCTTTATGAGTTTTCACATAAAAAATTCGGATACATTACTTTTCAACCTGCACTCGTATTTCTTAACTACCGAAAAGTGTTTGACAACCCAATGTTGATCAACCAAAGTACGATTACACGGGGTACGGCTTGAGTATTACTTGGTACGCGGGACGCAGCAAGCTATTTTGAACAGATGTAGAAGTAACAACAAGCGTGCTCCAAGAAAATGTCTTAAGATCCCTGTTGCTCAAATTGTATAATACTAACTTTCAGACTGTATTAACAGAAACCTCCGAATTTTCGCTGATGAAGTAGGTATCTGCAATGAAGTCTTGTCTGAAAAAGCCTCCTGAAATATTCTATCAGATGTTAATGAGATCATAAACCGGTGCAAATATTGGCAACTAGATTTAGATGTAAAATTATGTACGACAAAACACGAAAAATGTAGTATCTTATAATTAGATTGGAATCCTTGTGATTCGCTTTGCGCAGCGAACGTTGAATATAGACGATGGAGAAAATGAAAGTAATTGATAGCGTTTTACTACAGCGGAACTAGATTCCAGCTACCACATACCGATCTTCAGTGCATATAACAGCGGGTGACATCAGTCCAAAGCGTCACAGAGTAAACAATATTGGTTGGTATAGGGCATACAGGAGCCAACTATGAATTGAGTTTATGTGAGGCTTCTGTATGCTCCTATAGCACAGGCAGAAAAGCGTACCTAAATAGCTGAAGTCTCGACAGAAAAAAGAGTATTGGCCGGCAGAGTACGCGTGGGAGAGCCAATAATTCCAGCATGAGACGCCCACTCTGTGCGCTGTAATGAACGTTTCTGTCAGATAAAAACTTTGCGCCCGAGCCCTAGTCGATACCGCCAGGCGGCTAAGCCTTTTCTGCAACAGGGAAAAAGCTTTTATTTTGTCTTGTACACAGTTTCAAGTTATCGGGTAGACAGATGCTACTGTTCCTCAAACAGAAGCGGCGTTGATTCATTTTAGACATTACGTACGTACGAACACCGCGAATGAAACATAGTTGCAAAGACATTATAGCGCAACCCAACGTGAGGTAACTCCCTGGAAATGCATGAGAATGCTTAAAATCAAGTCGACGGAGAGGCATCACATCGTCTTCGATCTATCTCGATCTATCACAAAGCAGGTCAGCGCTTTACAGCTGAGCCGTACTGAGATGATACTCCGCCTCTGCCGTAACAGCCAAAGTTGCATCACACCATTCCCCAACCACCGGTAACACTACCTAATTTTTATACGCAGATTCAGTAAATTTTACATTCTGTAAGTAGGTGTAACAGAAATTAAACTTTACTGAAAAATATTACTTAAATAAACTCCACTGACGAAAATATTGTATACAAAAAAATTATGTGTATCCTTACAGTTAATAAATTAAAAATTGTATAAACTTTCTAAAAAAACTGAAAGTAAAACAAAATTAACCTTATTGTTTATGACATCTAATGTTCATTCGTTTTAATATGAAGTGTGATAAAGGACTAATTTTATTGAGTCCTCATAAGTTACCGATCAATTAAAAATTACAGAAAAAGTTCTATAATTAAAATCTCAGAAAATATTTCTTTCCGGGATAGTGCTAATACTGGAATTTTACTTGACGTCTTCTTTGCAAACTCACGCATTATGACCTAAAAATCACGTTAGCCGTTGTGTCGTATTCTATCGCCAAGAAAGCTACATTTACAGTCCGCTCTCACTTCTTTCAGCTTAGAGTGGCGGAGAAATATCTCGTCACCCACTGTGCATGGACATGCTTTGTACAATATGTAACACCGGGAACTGGCCAACTGGCAGTTGTTAAGAAGGCTGCTAGAAAAGGATACAGTCAGACAGTTTCACATAGGTTTTGGCCAACTGCCAGAGTTTAAAGGACGAGAGTCTCTTGCAGCAGTAGGTGTAGGAAACATTCAGCAGACCTCAACAGTTGAGAAGCCTGAGTCAGTTGTAACTTCAAATAGAAAGAAGAAGGTGTTGTTGTTAGACGCAATAAAATATCAGCTGGTTAAAATTAAAGTGCAGGTACTCACAGAGGTCCAGAGCGGGCTATAATTATCGTATGGCAGTGAATCTTCGTAGATATCCTAATGCGTTAATGCGGAACTGATTTACTCTGGGAAAAAAATTAGTTCCAATTTCGGCAACCAAGTGTAAATCTGGCACTGTGGTTGCACGAAAGACGTATAGAAGTGTTTCCATAGGTAATGGGTTAAAGACGGGACGCATACAGAAAAGGTGAAAGTGAGAAAGACATAATGTTGATTTTGTTTATTAACAATTTGTTCAATAAGAGCACCGGGGACGTCAACGCAAGACGATGTGATCAATAGTTGCTCACAGCAGTTCCGGTGAAATCTGAGCAACGTGTTGATTTATACTGGCCTTTAGATCAGGCAGAGACCGAATTATCCCCGGTAAACGTATTCTTTTAGATATCCCCAGAGCCAAAAGTTACATGAATTCAGATTAGGTATTCTTTTAGGTCATGTATCTGGAAAAGATCGGGAGATAGTACGTTCATGGAAGGTTGCATTATGCAGATCTTTCACTGGACGAACGACACGAGGTGTTGCCCCATCTTGCATGGAAACAGTGGTTTCCAGACAGTTACGCTCTTCCAAAGCAGGAATCACATGCTGTACAAGATGGTCGCGATGAAATGCAGACGTCACAGTACACCTCACAGGCTCTCTGGATGTATTCTCTTGAAAGAGGAACGGACCGAAAATAATGGTGGCTTTGAATCTACACCACAGAGTCACATATGGCTCTTCATGCACAAGACGCGGTTGGATCTTGTACAGGTACCAGCGTAAAGTAGACCACTAAACTTTCCATGCTGTTGACCATGGTATAAATTCTCGTGACACTGAAGTAGCTGTAGCACTACCTGTCGCGTCATCTAGAATCACAGCAACCTCTTCAATACCTCCCACCAGGATAGGACACCTTCCTCTTCCATGTATAACAGCAAATTCACCCATGTTTCCGAATTTGATTATCACACTCTTTAAACCATTTAATGAGATTGCGCTTCTCCTCAGCCCTTTCAGTAGGCGATGCTCTCTCAATGCAGCACTGTAATTTCTGCTGCTCTCATAAAACAGTTTCACTAACAGTGAACGGGCTCCCTTGTCGACAGCTGTACTATTCACTCACGCTATGGATTATCAAATGATATCATACTGTCATACAAACAGTGTACAGCGCCAGATTTGCAACTGCTGGCCAAAATTGGAACTAATTTTTTCCAGCGTAAATTGGTTCCGCATTAACACATTAGCGCATCCACCAAGTTATATTATAGCCCATACTGGACCTCTGTGAGTAACTGCACTTTAATTATACACCAGTATGTGCTGATAGTACCCGCCGGGTTAGCCGAGAGGGCTAATGCGCTGCTTCCTGGACTCCGGTAGGAGCGCCGGCCCCAGATCGAATCAGCCCGGCGGATTAACGACGAGGGCAGGTGTGCCGGCCAACCTGGATGTGGTTTCTAGGCTGTTTTGCACATCCCACTAGGTGCATACCGGGCTGGTCGCCACGTCCCGCCTCAGTTCCACGCCTCGCAGACATTTCAAAAACGTTCACATTATTATCATGGTACACACTAGACACAGACAGCTGGGGTACACTAATTCCGTCCCAGGGGATATGGAGTGGTGGCAGGAAGGGCATCCGACCACTCCTTAATACTAACCACGCCAAATCCGTACTTAGCCCTACCGAACATGCGCACGTTGTGAGGGAAAGGCAGTAGCGAAAGAAGAAGACAAGAAGAACGAGCTGATAGTCTTTGAGAGTCGAGGACTACCAGCAGTTTGTTGAAAAATATTCACAATAAGGCTACAGCTTCCAATAAGGTTTCATCAAAAGAATGAAAGAATCAGAAGTGAGAAAGGAGTTCTGCAACTACGTCTATATATACTTCAAAAATGTTCAAATGTGTGTGAAATCTTATGGGACTTAACTACTAAGGTCATCAGTCCCTAAGCTTACACACTACTTAACCTAAATTATCCTAAGGACAAACACACACTCATGCCCGAGGGAGGACTCGAACCTCCGCCGGGACCAGGCGCACAGTACATGACTGCAGCGTCCTAGACCGCTCGGCTATTACCGCGCGGCATATATACTTCGCAAGCCATCATATTGTGCATGGCTGCAGATACCCTGTACCACTGACTGCCATTCCCTCGCAGGTGGAGCTTGTGAAAAACGATTGTGTATATGCCTCCATAGAGACCTAATTCCTATTATCATATTTTCACGAACCTTATCCGTGATGTAATATCATGCTCAAAAGTATCCGAACTGCTCTGTCAAATTCTTCATGCGGTATCCTATCTCCTATTTCATCTTCATCTACGTCCTCTTCCATTGCCAAACTGTTGCCCTCGTGTACATCGCTCTTGTATAGGCCCTCTATATACTCCTTCCACTTTTCTCCTTTCCCTTCTTTGCCTACGACGGGTTTTCCATCTGAGCCCTTTATATTCATACACGTGGTTCTCTTTTCTCCAAAGGCTTCTTTGATTTTCCTTTAGGCAGTATCCATCTTACACCTAGAGATGCAAGCTCCTACGTCCTTACATTTGTCCCTGCTTAGCCATTTCGCACTTCATGTCGATCTCATTTCTGAGAATTTTGTATTTCTTTTCACCTGCTTCATTTACTGCACTTTTATATCTTCTCCTTTCATCAATTAAATTCAATATCTCTACTGTTACCCAAGGATTTCTACTAGCCCTCATCTTTTTGCCTACTTGATCCTGCCGTCACTATTTCATCTCTCAAAGCTACCAATTCTTCTTCTACTGTATTTCTTTCCCCTCTTCTTGTCTATCGTTCCCTAATACTCTCTCTGAAACTCATTACAATCTTTGCTGCCTTCAGTTTATCCAGGCGCCATCTCCATAAATACCTACCTTTTTGCAGTTTCTTCAGTTTTAATCTACAGTTCATAACCAATAGATTGTGGTCATAGTCCACATCTGCCCCTGGAAATGCCTTGCAATTTAAAACCTGGTTCCTAAATCTCTGTCTTACGTTTTAATAATCTGTCTAAAACCTTCCAATATCTCCATGCTTCTTCCATGTATACAACCTTCTTTCATGATTATTACACCAAGTGTTATCTATGACCGGCCGGAGTGGCCGTGCGGTTCTAGGCGCTACAATCTGGAACCGAGCGACCGCTACGGTCGCAGGTGCGAATCCTGCCTTGGGCATGGATGTGTGTGATGTCATTAGGTTAGTTTGGTTTAATTAGTTCTAAGTTCTAGGCGACTGATGACCTCAGAAGTTAAGTCCTATAGTGCACAGAGCCATTTGAACCACTGTCACCTACTACTTTTCCATCTCTTTCTTTTCCTACAGTCGCATTCCAGGCCCCATGACTACTAAATTTTTGTCTCCCTTAAATAACTGAATAATTTCTCTTATCGCGTCGTACATTTCTTCAATCTCTCCGTCATGTGCGGAGCTAGTTGGCATATAAACTTGTGTTACTGTGGTAGGCGTGGGCTTCGTGTCTATCTTGGCTCTGAGCACTATGCGACTTAACTTCTGAGGTCATCAGTCACCTAGAACTTAGAACTAATTAAACCTAACTAACCTAAGGACATCACACACGCCCATGCCCGAGGCAGGATTCGAACCTGCGACCGTAGCGGTCGCCCGGTTCCCGACTGTAAAGCCTAGAACCGCACGCCCACTCCGGCCGGCCGTGTCTATCTTGGCTACAATAATGCGCTCACTATGCTGTTCGTAGTAGCTTATCTGCGTTCCTATATTTTTATCCATTGTTAAACTCACTTCTGCATCACAGTTATTTGATTTTGTATTTATAACCCTGTATTCACCTGACCAGAATTCTTGTTCCTCGTGCCACCGAGCTTCACTAATTCCCACTATATCTAACTTTAACCTATCCATTTCCCTTTTTAAATTTTCTAACCTATCTTCCCGGTTAAGTGAACTGACATTCCACCCTCCGATCCGTATAACGCTAGTTTTGTTTCTCCTGATAACGACGTCCTTCTGAGTTGTCCCCGCCTCGAGATCCGAGTGGGGGACTATTTTACCTACGGAATATTTTACCCAAAAGGACGTCATCACCACTTAACAATACAGTAAAGCTGCATGCCCTCGGGAAAAAATTAAGAGTGTAATTTCTGTTACGGCGTAAAGTCAATCGCCGGCACGGCAGTCGGGAACGATAGAGGGGCTGTGAGACATCAGCCATTTGCACGCTGACCGACCCCTCTCCATGATGACAACGCGACAGCGGCGGCCTCTATGCGAAGAGAACATAAGCGCCGCGCACGACTGGTCGCGGCCCAGTCGAATAGGAGCATCAAGATTATGCACTTGTATAGAAGCGGCTTAGGAATTATATAGTCTGAAGAGCTTGATTATTTTGTCTGTCGCCCTTTGCTGGCGACGCATCTGTGTAATATTCGAAGTTAAATATTGTCTTTTCCTTTTTTGCAATAAAACTCATTAATACGATTCGTTTGAATTGCTTGCCTAGCGATCCGATAAATCAGGTTTCCTAGACACCTCACAATTGACGACTAGGCAGGATTCAACAGCTTTTAGCTGTTCGCAGTACCAGCACAGCAAGGCCGTGTTGGTTGATGTTACAAGGCCTTATCAGTCAATCATCCAGACTGTTGCTCCTGCAACTATTGTAAAGGCTGCTACCCCTCTTCAGAAACAACACGTTTCTCTAGACTCTCAACAGATACCCCTCCGCTGCGGTTGCACCTATGGTACGGTTATCTGTATCGCTGACGCACGCAAGCCTCCCCACCAACGGCAAGATCTATGGTTTAAGGGGCAAGGGATGAGAAACATTACGGAACTAAAAAATCACGTGAAACGAAAAGTAGGCTTTTTCTTCTTCTTCTTTTATTTTTTTTTACAAGAAAAGTAAGGCTTTTAGGGGAAACTTATGTTAATAAAAGGACGTGGCGTAGTCTTATATACTGCCAAGAGTTTTGACAACGTGAAAGTGGATTTTTCCCTGATAGCCGTCGCAGCCCGGCGCGCAGAGAGAGTGCCACCACCGCTACTGCAGCATGAAGTGGTAAGCTTAGAGCATCGTGCATGCGCACACTGCAAATTCGCAGCCAATAGCAGAACGAGTGCAAGCGCGTGGCATCCGCGTGGTGGTGTAGTTGACAGGCGCGTGACACGTGTGGCTGTCAAGAAGCGCTCACACGATGGCGATATCAGTGGATACAATATACGTTATTTTCGACAACTTCCGCCAACGTTCGCGAAGGGTATTCACCCTTCCTCCCGCACACTGCAGCGGAGTGTGGGCCACACGGATGGGCCACACGCCTGCGGGGCTCTGTTTTGAACTACGTTCGATTTGCGGATGACGTTGTTTTGTTTACTTAGGATTGAGTAGCATGTCAGCAAAGAATGAAGGTTTGTAAAAAAAAAAAAAAAAAAAAAAAAAAAAAAAAAAGAAATGCCGACTGGCTTAAGGAATAATTAGACTTGGTGCCCAAAAAAGTAACTTATTTTCGAATTTAGACAAATGGAAGAGAAAAAATCGAAGGGTTTTAGTATTGTCGCTAGATGCTTTTCATCAAAAAAACAACAACTCTAAATTGTGGATTTATATTCCCAAGATGGATAATACAATTATAGTCTGTTAGATGTTGTTTTAAAAATAATGTGTGAGATCAGGAGGATCAGCAGAAGCACAGCACAGTAACGATGTATTAAAATTGTAGGAAGCCAAGAACCAACAATAATAATAATTACTAGTCCTTAGCTACCATCTGAAAGTACCCGCCAAGGTAGCCGAGAGCGCTAACGCGCTGCTTCCTGGACTCGGGTAGGCGCGCCGGCCCCTAATCGAATCCACCCGGCGAATTAAGGACGAGGTCAGATGTGCCGGCCAGCCTGGATGTGGTTTTTAGGCGGTTTTCCACATCACGCTAGGTGCGTACCGGGCTGGTCCCCATGTTTCGCCTCAGTTACACGCCTCGCAGACATCTGAACACTTTCGCACTATTCCATAGATTCCACTCGACACAGACAGTTGGGGTACACTAATTCCGTCCCGGAGGGTATGGGGTGGCGGCAAGAAGGGCATCTGGCCATCCGTTAAAACATATCATGCCATATCCGATTAACAATGGCAGACACTGCGGGAAAAGGCTCAAGCAATAGAACGGATAGATAGCTACCATCTGAAAGTAAAGCGCAATACTCATAATCCTGTCATTAGTATGGATGCAAAATGTTATTGCACGTCAAGGTATTGTTAGAGACTGTGTTCACATAAGGGGTTATGTATAGTGGATCTATCAATCTGGAAAGATCGCGACGCTTTCCGAGATAAAAAATTGACATAATCCTACCCTCTTGTAATGTGGCTCTTACTTGCATAGTTGTTAGATACTCACGTTTTTTATATAAAGTTAGACGTAGCTGCGTGAAAGATGTTGATGATGATGAGGTCCCATACTCCGAGGATCGTAGGGGACGGTGCGGGAAACCCGTGCGCCGTACTAGGCAAGGTCCTAGCGGAGGTGTTTTGCCATTGCCTTCCTCCGACCGTAATGGGGATGAATGATGATGATGAAGACTACACAACAGCACCCAGTCATCTCGAGGCAGGGAAAGTCCCTGTCCCCGTCGGGAATAGAACCCTGAACCCCGTGCGAGAGAAGTGAGAACGCTAACGCAAGATCACGAGCTGCGGACTGAAAGATGTTAACGCATGTCTTTAAAAAATAAATAAAAAAGAAAAAAAGAAAATTTAGTTACAAACGCCTCTTCGCTTACGATTTTCATGGTAAATTTGCTTCATTTCAAATTGGTTACAGCTAGACCCAATTTTACCTACTTTTAGAATGCGTTCACCCGCATTACAATATTTGAAAGAAAATAGTGTATTATACTACGAATTTTTAATTTACTGTGTAAAATGCGATCTGTCCTTTACAATGCTTATAATCTGAAATCTCATTTGCACTTTCTTGACACTTTTGCGTTGTGATGTTGCACCCCATTACACCCAAAAGTGTTTTCCTACTGTATTTGTAAATAACCGAGAGTTGTTTTGCAGATACTTAATGGGATGTCCTAACTCTCCAATGAAGTCTCGAAGAGACGTTCAAAAATATACTCATACTAGAGTTCATTAACTTGGTGCAGAAAAGTGTCAGTATTGTTTGGAAATGTATGTCCGATAAGTGAGATAAAATAATTCCATACTTCTCGGCACAAAGACTCAACGATCTCACACCTACATTACAAATCGCACAAACGTATTTCTGTGTATGTAAATTAAATTGCAGAAAAATTGTTCGTTGAAATGCACACAATTCATGTATGCCACCAAAAGTGTTGAGAGACCGTCGCTTGCAAGGTCGCAAGAGTTTGTTTTGGTGCTGTACTGATCAAGGCATAAAACAACAAACAACGTAAACGAACAAAAAACACTTCTTAAATAGGCGCCCCTGGCGGCTGCTTAGTTCGCTACACAACACAGCCGACCCTACATTGTATCTGCTTACAAGACTGGCGATGGACTACAGATGCGTCATAATGTTTAAAAATCTCTGGTTAATACTGCAAAGTGATATCAGATCGAAAGAACGTGAAATTCGTAGTGTAGGAGGCGAAAGGAAAAACGGTTTCAGACCGTCTGTCTAATGAACGTATGTCGTCTTTCGGCCTTCCATAACAGTTCCCCGAAGAAACAGTTACGAGCTGTTGCTAGTAGTCTTGTAGTCAGTGAACTTCACCTGTCTTAAACTTCGATGTGGCATTTCGTGACGTACCGAGTGTTCATGAGCACAGTTGTAGTTACACCTGCTATTTTTGTAGGTCCTCATCCGTGTCATATAAAACAACGGCAACACAGCCGCCATCAGCCATCATAGTTGACACTATGCATTGTGAATCTATTACATCACTCGTTTTATTCCAAACACTCATGTGTCGCCCACAAAAAAAAATTGCTCTGAGCACTATGGGACTTAACATCTATGGTCATCAGTCCCCTAGAACTTAGAACTACTTAAACCTAACTAACCTAAGGACATCACACAACACCCAGTCATCACGAGGCAGAGAAAATCCCGCCGGGAATCGAACCCGGGAACCCGGGCGTGGGAAGCGAGAACGCTACCGCACGCCCACGAGCTGCGGACGTGTCGCCCACAGATGATAAAAAATGGGGAAATCATAATTCATTAGAATAATCAGTCTTTTTCAGTTGTCAGTGATCCAAATGAAAGTAGCAGCAATGGAGAACCACATACCGATCAACTCAACTTAATTTCGCTAAAATGGTTTCGTTCTGAAAAGTAAAGTCTCCGAATTTTTTATATGAAATATCTAAATTTTTTTTAAAATAAAAAACGTTATTAATATACTACATCTTTATTCTTCATGTCCAAATACTTGTAGCCTATTGCCACTAGAGGGCTCCGAATTGTGTAACATACGGGTGTGTAACGTAACTATGTAGATGCGTGGAATGCCTCTGGTTACACATGATACTAGTCTAAATCCATTACATCTTGTAATTTTCTTCAAAGTGATATTATAGTGATGTATCAGTGTGTTCGTTGCCAAGGACGCCAGCTGCCTCGCCTTGTCCCTCGCTGGTTACACCCTTGCATGTGGTGACCTCACTATGTGGACACCGAGCCTCGCACCACTGCGATGATTCGTGAATGAAAGTTTGGGACAATCCCAATTTCTGGCAGTGAAGTAACGCCTTCCAGACACTTACGTGAGATGAATTGCTCCTAAAACGTGCTCGATTACATTTTCAACGTTGAAATAGAAAAGCAATAGAAAACAACTCCTGAATCTTTCCCAGGTGAGTAGTAAAGACGACCTGAGTGTCAATCGAGCAAGTACGACTATATGTTGAAAAGGAAACACTGAAGGAATAGAATTCTAAAAACCACACTTTACTTTCTGACCTTGACATAACGAATTTTACAGATATACTAACATATTTCTTCGTGATGAGGTCACTTTCAGTAAAATAATACAATGGCGTTCTGAAAAGTAAAGTCTCTGAATTTTTTATATGAAATATCTAAATTTTTTTAAAAATAAAAAACGTTATTAATATACTACATCTTTATTCTTCATGTCCAAATATTTGTAGCCTATTGCCACTAGAGGGCTCCGAATTGTGTAACATACGGGTGTGTAACATAACTATGTAGATGCGTGGAAAGAGAGTGCTATAATAGAGTTTCGAATTCGAAGACTTCGTACACACATGGAGCAGCGACATCTATAAAAATCCGACGGCTTCCGTTCACTGTCATTGATCATCGTCCATACAGTACTGACTTGACCCAATCCGATTTTCATGAGTTCCCAGAACTTAAAAGAATACCTCCGAGGACTTCACTTTGATAGTGATGAGCCGGCCGCGGTGGTCTAGCGGTTCTAGGCGCGCAGTCCGGAACCGTGCTACTGCTACGGGCGCAGGTTCGAATCGTGCCTCGGGCATGGATGTGTGTGATGCCCTTAGGTTAGTTAGGTTTAAGTAGTTCTAAGTTCTAGGGGACTGATGACCACAAATGTTAAGTCCCATAGTGCTCAGAGCCATTTGAACCAACCATTGATAGTGATGAAGCGGTGCAAGCAAATGTGAGGTTGTGGATTCGTTCAACGAAGTCAGACATTTTACAACGACGGTATCAGCAAGCTGCTCTCTCGTTGTGGCGGCCGTTGTGCCCGAGCGGTTCTAGGCGCTTCAGTCCGGAACCGTGCTACTGCTACGGGTGCAGGTTCGAATCCTGCCTCGGGCATGGATGTGTGTGACGTCCATACGTTAGTTAGATTTAAGTAGTTCTAAGACTAGGGGACTGATGACCTCAGCAGTTAAGTCCCATAGTGCTCTGAGCAATATTTTTGCTCTCTCGTTGGAAGAAATGTGTTCGTCTCCAGAGTGGTATGATGAGAATTAAATATGTAGACATGAAGAATAACACACGTTTTATTTAAAAAGCTTCAAGAGAATTCAGATAAAAAATTCGTAGGCATTTCTTTTCAGCATGCTCTTCTACTTATAAATACCTTTTACGTGCTGGGGAAGGGCATTGGAGGGCGGGGTTGGGAAGGGGGAGGGGGGGGAGAGACCTCTCCTAACGCATAACATTTGGGAAACATTACGCTACGAAGCTGCGAAGCCGAGGAAATAAAGTGACTCATCGCCCCGTTAAAGCGATGGCTGGTGAACGGTGCTGACGCACGTGTAAAGAAACTCAGTAGCGCACTGATGCTTCACAGCTGTCAAGCAACACGTAAACATTTGAAAGGCCTTGACAGAAACGACGACTACGTTAAGGATGGATCCTCAGCAAGGTACGGGCCATTCCACACATATTACAGAAATTGTGCTGCTTGGTCCTGGCTCAGCAACAAAGGGCCAGTCGACGAACAAATTACTAGTATTTTCTCTATCGCTTTGTGATACGATTTTAGTTTGTTTCTGCGATGTTACAAAAACAGTTATTTGTTCTCAAATACATTGCAATTGCTGGGTGATAAATCCCGTCATCTGACACCGAGGTCGATCCACTGCAGGTTGCACTGTAGCAGGCGTAAAATTGGTAACAAGGACTCGAAATTAGCATGTGCGTTGGAACAACATACTAATTTCAGTGATCATGAATCCGGAATTCCTGAAACTGTGGTAAAAAAGCTGCAACTTGAAATGATACACCAGGAAGAACGACCAAAGCAACAGCTGCAACTTGAAATGCAATGCCGGACACGACATGAAGAACAACCAAAGCAAATTCTGAAAAATCAGCAGTACGAACAGTTTATAGTACAGTAGGTAATCAAGCCAGTACAGCATCCACCACGTCCGACTCCGTAGCGCAGCGGTAGCGTTAACGCCTACCACTCAGGGGGCCCGGGTTCGATTTCCGGCAGTGGACTTGGTGTTGTGTGTCTTTCATCATCAGTGACAACGCAGGTCGCAGAGTGGCGTCAAATAAAAAGACTTGCAATACGGCGGTAGAATCCCGAAGCGGATATCCTGGCCAATAAATGCATCAGCATCCACCACAACAATTGGTGCAATTTCGTCCGAAAGACGAAGACTGGTACTCATACTACAGGCGTTAGTAGTTCGTCTTACAGACCAGTACCATAACCGACGTTGCTAAACAGAGTGCTTTTCAACTATCTATTAATGTCAAAATACTGTGTCTTCTACAGAAATTACGTTCTCGTGATAAACCTAAGTGATTAGATTTGTCTGAAATTCGTAGTTTGCTCTCAAAACTTTACGAACGGCAAACACGTGTTGCAGCAGCTGGGCTCGAATTTTTCCGTTGTCGCAAGAAGTCACATCATTCTCACGCTGTATGGACATCTCATCTCACAGGCCTGGCCCGTAAATGCCAATTCTGGTGTGAAGATCAAAACTGTTAGGAAACCTGTGCTGAATCCATACTGCGTGATGTAATAATTACATAAGCACACAATAAAGAAATTTGTGCACAGGCACTGAAATTAGTAAATCCTACCCCCGAAGAAGTGTTAACAATAGCGAAAACTTTTGATATGGCAGATGCAGCACAATACTATTTTGAGGAGAGTAGCGAATTTTCTGTAAAGGCGTTTAAGATATTTATCTGGGCACAGAAACAATTTCCTGAAAGTGAGATAGATTGTGTAAAACAGCGTCGCCATTCATCCCACAGTACGCGTAGTCGGAACACATCAATTTCATCTTCGTCATCCGACTCCGGATATATGTTTATGGACAAATCCCAAATCCCAAAGCAGTAGATGCACCCATTTGCTTCAGAATTTCTGTTTTTTCAATTTTTTGGCATCCGGGACGTGCCCATTCAGCCATCTTGATAGTTGAATGTCCGTTATGACTACACGAAGGACAACACAACACCCAATCCCCGATCAGTGTGTGTGTGTGTGTGTGTGTGTGTGTGTGTGTGTGTGTACATTCCTAAGGGACCAAATTTCTGAGGTCATCGGTCCCTAGCCTTAGACAGTATTCACACTAATTTATGGTAAGAACAACACACACACCCACGCCCGAGAGAGGACTCGAACCTTCTGCGGGAGGGGCTGCGCAATCAGTGACATGGCGCCTCTAACTGCGTGGCCATTCGGCGCGGCTCCCCGACTGGAAAAAAAAAAAAAAAAAATCTCCGACCCGGCCAGAAATCCAACCCGACCCCATTCACCTAGCAAGCTGGCAGGCTGAGGGCGCAGCTACCGAGACGGACGTACGACATTTTTCACAAAGTCAATCTACGGTCCAACCTCGATTTAATAACAGGAAGCAGTGTACATGGTGCCCACTAACCCTGTGCCCGTAGACCTATAGCGAAATGCAGTGTTTGCAGCGCTGCAAACAAGGACATGTCACAAAAGTTACAATCTTACAGCAAGCAGCGAATACATTTATCTGGTAAATGCACAGTAACGGAGTTGTACAAAAGTCAGCCATCCAACTGCTTTCATACTTGTGCCATCACGTCAGGCACAAAACAGTTTTAGGGTGGATGCTTTTTCATCTTTTGGTTTTAAAATAGCGGACAACAACAACGTTCTAGCAACAGCTGTACCATTCGATGTTCCTGATTCACTATGCACCGAATGTTCAGATTCATTTCCAACAGGCTTGCGGTGTGCAAATAAATATGTAGCTAACAATCTATTTTAGTCTTTTGCAACACCTCTCTACTTTAGCTTATTTACAATTGTCTCTTGACGAACAGACCATTTGGATTGTACCGATGCAACGGGTTGCCTTTCGAATTGGTGGTGCGCTAGCAATTTTCCAACGTTTTTTTTACAGCAGTTGACTCAAAGCGTTCCAAACACTGTCAATTTTCTGGACACGGTTAGTGCGCTACAAGAGAACTTGCGTCCACGGTTCCAACACTGGAACAAAATGGACCCAAGTGCTAGCTACAGAAGTTTGAATTCTTTCAAGAGCAAGTGGAATACTTAGACCACATATTGAGTCGTAGACAACTTCAGATACACACACACACACACACACACACACTCACACACTCACATTTTACTGCACTGTAGTCAAATACAAATATTATTCTCTTTTTCGACATAGGAAGACGGGATTGTCTTCCTCTTTATTAGATACGAATAGAAACAGTGACAAGCTCTACGATTAATTCCATAATGAACCAAATTATACAAAGGTACATCATGGTCCACAAAATGAATCTAGGGAGATATCTAATATTTTCGATTTATGATTTAGCCCAAAAACTAAATTTTATGTTCCATCTACGATCGTTTGGTGGAGCAAAACTTCGTGTCTGTATTGAGACGTCTTGTTATTATTTTATTAAACATTGCAATCGAAATTTCACAGCGATTAGTAATTCCCTACCGATAAAATTCTAATACTCGAGTTCCGTCTCCAGAGCAGCGATGATAAATCTTCTGGTGATGGAAAGGGCTTAAAACATGTTCACGCAAAGTTCGATATAATTTCGTGCAGGCCTGCGTGTTAGACTGTTAAGCGTATTTTTTGATGGACTACGATCTATTACCTAACGAATGATTTCTACGTCATTCGCATTTTGTTCAACTGCACGTTCAGAAAACAGAAGCCATGGATTCTAGTTATTTGCTCTAGACTCACATATCGTGACTGTACACGTCAGCTTCTGCCATCAGTTTTCACAAACCATTGAAAGTGTTGTATTTATACTGGCGTTTCGGAAGGAATAGTAAAAATTTTAGGAGGTAGTAGTATAAAATAGCTGAAATAAAATATTTCATATAATATTTGTGCCATTTTTGTTTGCCAGACATACAGCTGGTTACGGGGATAAGTTCTCAATTCACGTGTTGCTGAGCCTCATCGACTGTCACTTTTGTTTTGCAGTTCAAGTAGAGACGTTGTGCTTGAGTTTACTTATTCAGCTGTGAGTGTGATATGTTTGCAAGTTTTGCTGCATCGTGTAATCACACCGCACTTGCCCTATTTACAAACGCTGAGTATGCAGGTATGGTATTTGTCTCTAGGTTTTGTGTTGCGAATGCGTTTGCTGCTTGTGAGATTATGGTAGACAATTTTGGCTCTGAGCACTATGGGACTTAACTGCTGTGGTCATCAGTCCCCTAGAACGTAGAACTACTTAAACCTAACTAACCTAAGGACATCACACACATCCATGCCCGAGGCAGGATTCGAACCTGCGACCGTAGCAGTCCCGCGGTTCCGGACTGCACGCCTAGAACCACTAGACCACCGCGGCCGGCGGTAGACAATTTTGCCTAGCCGCAGAGTACCTTAGTCAAGAGTGTTTACTCGTGTTTTCACTAAACTGTGTGAAACTGTTGTACTGCTTGCAGTCATTTATCATCCGAACGTGCGAATGAAGATACCGTGGATGAAGTAGAAAACAATATTCAGTTAGTATAACGAAGTTCTTCAGCTAACACACAAAGAATATCTACATGTATTGGTGTTCCACATGCAGCAATATGGCGGATATTACGCATTGTACGGCAGCCGTGCTTATTATTTACAGCGGATGCAACACCTTCGAGATGTAGAAGAAGGCAGGCGATTTAAATTTTGGCTTTGGCTAATTGAGAATCCCCAAGTAATCCTGTTGATACCGTTTACTGATGAACCCACTTTCGATCACGACGGCATCAATAAACACTACTAATTCACGATGGTGATCCAACGAAAAACTACATGTCTTTGTGGAGACATACACTGAGTGGACAAAAATCATGGAGCAGCGACATGCACGTATATAGATACTGTAGTATCACGTACGCAAGGTGTAAAAGAACAGTTCATTGACGGAGTTGTCATTTGTATTCAGGTGATTCATGTGAAACGGTTTCCGACGTGAATATGGCCCTACGCCGGGAATTAACAGACTCTGAATGCGGAATGGTAGCTGCAGATAGACGCATGGGACATTACATTTCGGAAATCGTCAGAAAATTCAGTATTTCGAGATCCACAGTGACAGGCATTACCTCTCTATCAAGAACAAAGCAATGGTCGACGACCTTCAATTAATCGAGGGCAGCGGTGTTTCCGTAGAGTTGCCAGTGCTAACAGACAAGCAACAATGCATGAAATAACCGCAGAAAGCCGTTGTGGGACGTACGAAAATCGCATCCTTTTGGATAGTGCGGCGAAACTGGGCGTTAATGGGCTACGGCAGCAGACAGTGGACGCGAATGTCTTTGTCAACAGCACGACATCTCCTGCAACTCCTATCCTGGGCTTCTGACCATGTCGGTTGCACCATAGACGCTGGGAAACCGTGGTTTCGTCAGAAGACTACCGATTTCAGTTAGTAAGAGCTGATGGTAGCGTTCGAGAGTGGCACAGATACCACGACGTCATGGACCCAAGTTGTCAACAAGGCACTGTGCAAGCCGGTGGTGGCTCCATAATGGTGCAGCACCGGCAACACTTTCGCAATTATGTACAATTATACAAACAGCGTGGCTCATTATTTGTGCAGGGCACTTCCAACGACTTGCTGAGTCCATGCCACGCCGAGATGCTGCACTACGCCGACAGAAGGAGGTCCGACACGACGTTACGAGGTATCCCATGACTTTTATGACCTCAGTGTACTTTCAAGAAGGTGTGCCTGTGAATGCGTGGTGTGGTATGATTGTCAATTAGGTGACTCAGCCTGGTGCGTTACCACTTCGTTTAACAGTGTCTTGTTACCTACAGTTTCTTGAAAACGACCTACTAGCGTTATTGGAAGAGGTTCCTTTTGGTACAAGGATGGGTATGTTCCCCCAGCACCACAGAGCCCCTGTAGGTTTTAGTCGTCAAGTGACATTACCTAAGCCTTGGATTCCGGATCGGCAGAAATGGTCACGTTTCTTGGCCACTAAGGTCGCCATGTCATACGTCTTCATGTTTTGCCTGTGACACTGTTTGAAAGGCGAAGTGTATAAAGAAAAAGTAAAGACAAGAGACGAATTCATCGTTCAGATTACGAATAGCGTTGCCCTCATAAAAGAACACAAAGATATCCTCAGAAGAGCTACACGTGATATTATCGAGAGAATTCGAAAGTGCATTGAAAAAAATGGTTCAAATGGCTCTGAGCACTATGGGACATAAAAAGTGCATTGAAGTCAGAAGTTAAATTTACGAAAATGAACTTTGAACTTAATCATTCCCCTTTCCTCAACACCTTCTGTGAGTAACCGTTTGGGTTAGGTCTAGCAACTGTTTCACTGCAAACATGTTATACTGAATGTTTTATTCGAATTGACCTGTACTACAAACCCTAAAATATTTACTTTTTTATGAAGCACGTTATACCTTAAAATTGTCCATCATATCTTCTGTAATATATACCGGGTGATCAAAAAGTCAGTATACATTTGAAAACTTAATAAACCACGGAATAATGTAGATAGGTAAAAATTGACACACATGCTTGGAATGACATGGGGTTTTATTAGAACCAAAACAAAAAAAAAAAAAAACACCCCATATTGCTAGACGCGTGAAAGATCTCCTGTGCGTTTGGTGATGATCGTTTGCTGAGCCGCCACTTTCGTCGTGCTTGGCCTCCCAGGTCCCCAGACCTCTGTCCGTGCGATTATTGGCTTTGGGGTTACCTGAAGTCGCAAGTGTATCGTGATCGACCGACATCTCTAGGGATGCTGAAAGACAACATCCGACGCCAATGCCTCACCATAACTCCGGACATGCTTTACAGTGCTGTTCACAACATTATTCCTCGACTACAGCTATTGTTGAGGAATGATGTGGACATATTGAGCATTTCCTGTAAAGAATATCATCTTTGCTTTGTCTTACTTTAATATGTTAATTATTGCTATTCTGATCAGATGAAGCGCCATCTGCCGGACATTTTTTGAACTTTTGTATTTTTCGGTTCTAATAAAACCCCATGTCATTCCAAGCATGTGTGTCAATTTGTACCTCTCTATCTACATTATTCCGCAATTTATTCAGTTTTCAAATGTATACTGACTTTTTGATCACCCGGTACATTCCCTCCCCCTAGAAATATAAAAATGAAAAAGCAGCTGAATGTATGGACGAGTTTTAACAAGACGGTTGCTCATCTGTTTGGCGGTGCCTCGGTGAAACGGAAGCAGCGGCAGCTGGGGGGAGCACGAGCGGCAGCTAACAGCGTGACTCAGACGCGTTGTTATGTGGCTGAGCGCTGGCTTCCGGCAGCCGCGGCCGTCGGCCGGGTTGGCGTTTAGCGCTGCTCTCCTGGCTCTATGGCGTCTCGTACGAGAAGCCCACAGGGCGCAGTTGTAGGACCTCTATTTACATGTCTATGTCTCATGATGTTGAGTTTCAATTATAAGGTATGGTAGCAACTCCTGATCTGCTAATTGGAGGAAGAGCAGCTACCCACCGCATAAAGAAAAATCGGACAAATGCGAGTAGCACTCTCGCTCTGAGTGTTCCGCACAAACATAATTGCTATGTATATCGAAGATGGATTGGGGAGAAAAGAAAGGAAAGGGAAAAAAACTGAAGATATCAGGTGTATCGGGGTTTTATGCGGGATCAGCGGCGACGAGAGAGAAAATATGCTAGACCGGGATTCGAACACGGAAACTCCTACTCATTTGGCAGATACTTCAAACACTGCGCACCCCGGACGCAGTTCAAAAAATGGTTCAAATGCCTCTGAGCACTATGGGACTTAACTTCTGAGGTCATCAGACCCCTAGAACTTAGAGCTACTTAAACCTAACTAACCTAAGGACATCACACACATCCATGCCCGAGGCAGGATTCGAACCTGCGACCGCAGCGGTCGCGCGGTTCCAGAGTGTAGGGCCTAGAACCACTCGGCCACCGCGGCCGGCCCCGGACGCAGTGTTTATCGCAATTGCGTGGACTGTCTCGGCGTACTCCCCAGCTGACTAACACTCCCACCTGGCGCCGCCTATCCGCAGCCCTCGTCTGTGTACTCCATGCTCGGTAATTTTAGTCTCACTGGAGGTCGAACGTAAACGTGTACCCCATTGAAGGCTGTGAATTCATTGGCCATCGAGATGAATCAGTCATACGAATGTGTGATGTCTGTTCTTTCAGACATGTCTGAAACAACAGACACCACACGTTCACGTAAACTTAATTATGTATCAATAGTTTACCAGTGAGAGTACGAGGAAACGTTACAATCTTATCTCGAGGTCACTTCAGGTATCAGGTTACACACTTGGGCAACTCATAGTCAAGGTCACCTCCCACTCTTCTCCCACCAGGAAACCATCGCCATCTGTTCAAGGTCCTCCTTCCCTCTTCCCCCCTCCTGTTCACCTTGGACTAATAGGATGTCTAAAACAATAGGAAATGGGTTCACCCCTCGCCTCCTCTTTATTATGTTATGAATCCAGCTAGCCGAGACCCGCTCATTCGAGGTCTGACCATCAAAGTCAGGGCCGGCCAAACGCTGCACAGTGTGCAGACGTGCGGAAGTGCTGCACATGTGCGCACGTGTGCGACAGCGAGCGACAGCGACATTTGTTATTGGACATGTGTCCTAAATGAACGGCGGCGGCTCCACTTCCCTGTTTATGTGGTACAAGCAAGAGCGCAACATACCCAGTCTCGTTTAGCCCTGGTAACCGTAACCTTAACAGAGAAGTACTGAGAAATATTAGGTACTGTGAAAAAGCAATGGACGGGAGCTCTATGTTCTCAGTGGTTTAAAAATGACTGGGAACTGCAGTTCTTTTTTGTAGCCGTTGGTGAAAACTCACAGTGTTTGCTATGCCGCCGAATAATAGGCGGCCAGCGTAAGTTTTCAATTGAAAGACACTACAATACATATCACAAAGACGAGTGTAGTGTACTCAAGAGTGAAGAACGGCAAGCAAAATTAAATGTCCTTAAGAAAATGGATGAGACACATCAACTCGATTATCATTTCTCATTACCAGTGATAAACGTGTTTGGATTTATTCCTTTCATAATTAAAAATTATTGTTTACTAACTGTGCCTTAGTGCCTCATTCTGCTCCATGTTACATTATTATCAGGAAAGTTGATCGTTAAACCGATTCTTCCAATGTATACTTACATTTACGGTTTTTTTTAATGTGTGAAGCGCTACGCTCAGCTGAAGTCGATAAAACGTAACATTCATCTAATTGTCGGTTATTGTGCAGATATCAGACGAAGCTGATGAAAGATGTAGCAATAATGGTATTGAAATAACAGGTGATCATCGAGAGAGACCTCATTCAGTTCAGAGGTCCGTGAGACAGAAATTATGTGGGTGTAACTGAGGGCACCGACAATTAGTTATAGGAAACCTTGCATTAGTTTAATGTTATTTGAAATCATGAATAAGGTTCGTTGGAAGTCGCTAAGTGCTCTCTTTCTTAAATACTAGATCAAAAATGGTTCAAATGGCTCTGAGCACTATGGGACTTAACATCTATGGTCATCAGTCCCCTAGGACTTAGAACTACTTAAACCTAACTAACCTAAGGACATCACACAACACCCAGCCATCACGAGGCAGAGAAAATCCCTGACCCCACCGGGAATCGAACCCGGGAACCCGGGAGTGTGAAGCGAGAACGCTACCGCACGACCACGAGATGCGGGCCTAGATCAAAAATATTACTCGTATTTACGTGCCGTCAGTCAAGCTGCCTTAATAAAAACCCACTGTTGTTAACTGTATTACTTGTCTTACTGGGTTAAAGTGTTAACATAAAAGTAGACGTCTCAATGAGTAGACTGTGACAGTATTTTAAATGTTTAATACGCGAAATACCTTCCCATGGTAGGCTTGCAAGCTGTGGAAAGAGCACTAGAATGCGCCGGTACACAGTATCCCAGCAAGTGGACAAAGCGACATCTGTGGGTAGAAACATGCACTACATGAACGCTGACGGCTGCGGCGTGCACGCTTTGACCCAGAAGTTGCACATGTGTAGGAGCACCGCACGCGTGCAGAATTTCTGGCCGGCCCTGATCAAAGTAAAAGCATGAAGTGCCGGTAGGGAGCAGCCAATACCACCGAACACAAGAGGAGTATGACTGTTATAACTGAAAGTAAGTATGTAATAATATTACAACAACTGTTCTGACACTCCACTCCTTTTCTCTTTCGTCTGACATCAGCAAAACACCCTTTGAGTGCGTTAGCAACTACAGAATAAATTACTGGGGTAAGGAGTAGACCCTTATTTTATGACAAAGCACAATGGTGTATAGCTGTACACCAATTGTTTTTAATTCAGAACTATTGTCAAAGAAATACACTAATTTACATAGATTGCAACATGACAATGTTAGGACAGTTGTCAAGGCGAAGCATTTCGACCTGTTTAATCGAAATAACTCTAAACATAACAGTATCAAGTTTTAACCAGAAGGTTCTTTACAAAATTATTCTTACTACTACATCATGAAGTTGGCCAATATTACAACAAATCATCCAATTCCAGTTCTATGTTTGGCATTATTTAGGATGACGATCAAGTCTATGGTGGATGGCTAGTTTTTGTGACAAGCTGAGCAGAAGATTACTCAGGGTTGCTTGAGTTCACAGTGGATGCAAGTTGGGGAACCAACACGTTTATGCCTCTGCACAGGGTATTTACCTTAGCTGCGATGAGCTGTTGGCTGCATGTCTGCCTTCGTCCACTGAAAGTCCTATAAAAAAACTTTGCTGATTTTTTCAGCAGAAACTCTCCTATGTTTCTCATTAGGCGAGAAAACATGTGTTTCAAATATGGCAACACGAACATGCTTGGATGGAGCAGCGTGCATATTACAATGCTCTCTCATACTCACAAGAACCATTAACTATGTGGTTGTTTGGTTTCTCTGGGGTTGGATCTCAACTACACTACAGCTAACATCTAGCTGAATGTCAGCCAAAGTGACGCAGTAGTGTTCACTCAAAATTACTCCTCTGCATCGTACAGAGCATGATGTACCCTGTTCTGCACTTGACGTTGGTTCAGAGGAGAGTCCCAGAAATTTTCGGTCTTGTGTCTCTCAAAACAAAACTGTCCCCCCCCCCCCCCCTGCCGCCAGGTCCTTTCGTGTGCTCCTCGTCGCAGCTTTATCCAACCAGTAGGAGCGTTCCTTTTATTTTGTGGAAACTATCTCTGCCAATTGCAAAGGGTCTTACATAAAGCTGCATCAAAGTTTCACCACTTTATTCCATCCTAGTTCAAAATGGCTCTCAGCACTATGGGACTTAACATCTTAGGTCATCAGTCCAATAGAACTTAGAACTACTTAAACCTAACTAACCTAAGGACATCACACACATCCATGCCCGAGGCAGGATTCGAACCTGCGACCGTAGCAGTCCTGCGGTTCCGGACTGCAGCGCCTAGAACTGCGTAGAACTTCCTGTTACCAGTTCTGTAGTCCCTTGTAGCAGATCTCATGGAGCACCGCGGCCGGCCCCTTCCTAGTTCATGTCAGCCAATCGGACTTTCTGTGCCCACTCGAGACGCCTAAAAGTTACATGTGTACATCATGAGTGTACCACGTGCAGTTCATGTGGTCAGCTGCATCGCCAGTTTGTTCGTATCCATCTGGAAATTCCGCAGCGCAGTTTTCTAAAGATTCTTTCCATACCACTTCGGTGGCCCGCTACTTGCGCTCATGGATGAGTCACCTGGGCCGTTCGTTGTTCTGTGCCGCAGGTCGCTTTTAAGAGCTTCGTGTTGTACTTGATGTCGCCACTCACATCTGCTACCAAACGAAATATTTCCTACAGTAGTTTGTTTCACCTCTTGCTGATTGAGATGCAGGATTTGGGTTCAGCATGTTAATACCATCGATTGAGTGTCATCTCTTTGCATTGCCTGTTGTACATTTTAATAGGCAAATCTGCTCATTTTCGCTGAAGTATGTCAGCTGATATATTTACCTTCCTGTTACAATGTATAAAAACTCTCATATAAGGGCGAAATTGACCTTCATTTAATCTGCCACCTTACATACCGTCCTCCTCCCATGTTCAATTTTCCGCTGGGTCAGTCAATGGTTGAGAAATTGATTGAAGTCAGTGCGAAATTGTTTTGAACTGGTGACTGTAGCAATCGACGTATTTATTGAACAACTTTCTATTGTAATATATGGCACAATTAAACAGTGGTTCGTTCTACTTTCCTTATAGTCATTTTACAGTACAATTCATTTCATGTATATTACTGATTTGAGCACTAATGTAATATTTTTCCAAAATTTCACATGTTCTTTCTAATTTTCTAATTTAATACAATTACTTAACTAATCTGAAGTCCTTTTTTCTATTTTATAGTTACCTATGTTTTAATTTATATTTAAATTCAAGCAAATCAGAGCTTCTCTATAAATAAGTACCATTTCTAAATTTTTAAATTTGGGACTGATCTGTCTTTGACTTTAAGAATGATGCTAAATGATGATGTAGATGTATTGAAGTTGAGGAAATCTTCATTTAACATTACCCTCCCCTTTTTTAAAACTTATTGTCTAGTCTCGACCCTTTTCGTCTTTTTTTCTTGACAATTATAAGTTAAGAAGTTTCAATAGTTATTTTACAGTACAATTCATTTCATGTATATTACTGATTTGAGCACTAATGTAATATTTTTCCAAAATTTCACATGTTCTTTCTAATTTTCTAATTTAATACAATTACTTAACTAATCTGAAGTCCTTTTTTCTATTTTATAGTTACCTATGTTTTAATTTATATTTAAATTCAAGCAAATCAGAGCTTCTCTATAAATAAGTACCATTTCTAGATTTTTAAATTTGGGACTGATCTGTCTTTGACTTTAAGAATGATGCTAAATGATGATGTAGATGTATTGAAGTTGAGGAAATCTTCATTTAACATTACCCTCCCCTTTTTTAAAACTTATTGTCTAGTCTCAACCCTTTTCGTCTTTTTTTCTTGACAATTATAAGTTAAGAAGTTTCATTTCTTACAATAATTTCTTGATTTATGATAAACTTACCCATGTCCTTCTCATAGCTTTAAAAGCATAATCCTATTCACAAACATATTTACATCCCCAAAAATCTTAAACTTATGGATTATAACTTTACAAATATTTTAAATTATTGGTGACTTTTACGAACATATTAAATTTTTAATCCTACTAATTACTTTGCATACTAGAAGTTTAGCCTCCCAAGAAAATGTTAACATTTGGTTTCCTTTAGATCAGACATGTTGAAAATTATAAAACACGAGGAATTACTATTGATATATCAAGATTATAATTTAAAAGCATTGTTAATAAAGATCTGTTTCTGACACACAAGATTCTTAAAAATTAAATATTTTTAAACAACAATAAACTTCAAATATTCGCAATTTTTTCCCTTTTTTTTCAGTTCAACCAGATACTACTCTGTCACAGACACTCCTTTCTCCTGTATCTTCAACAAGGTTCATTGAAGCTGTCATTTTTCTTTTCATGTACCTTGACGTGTCTCCAGTGAGCATGGAATGACGGTCGGCCATGTGCCTCGACGTGTTTCCACTGAGTCTGGAATGACGGTCGGCATAGAGAAAGGTTGCCGAAGGTATGAGTGTGTCGTGAATGCTTGGTTGCCTTTTTTCCATTCTGCATGTGCCTGTGGCGAAATCGTATTAGAGATCTGTTCTTGGCAGCATAAAAACTTATCTTCGTCATTCTTTGTACCTTAATGCCGATTCATCATTGGACAATTCGTCTCCTGGTATCCATATGAGTAGTCATCTCCCATCTCTCTGTGTGATATCCGAAAGTGTTGCCCTTCGGGGTAAAGAATGTCAGATATTTGTACTGCTAAAGCAGCTAAAATTGGATTCTTTGTTGGTAGGTAAATGCAATATTGGTCTTATATGGGACGGGATTTGGAAAGGTTTCTTGATCTCTTCTGGTCCAGGCTCTTCTTTCTTCCAAATCTACTGCGTTGAATCTTCTGTTCTTGTTGCATCTTGCTGTCTTCTCACTTGTGTTTATTCTTCTCTGGACCGGGAATTAGCATTGAAGACCGGCTTAACCTCGTTATTGTATAATCCGTTCTCATGGTGTTTTATTTCAAATCGTTTTATATTCTTAATTTTATCAGGTTATTCTTCAAGATAGATTGGACAGCCTTTCATCATTCTCTTGCTTACTCCCATGAGTGTTCAGGGAATGTTTCGCATTTGCTGAATTTCGTATGGTATGATAACGGTAGGTACTAGAAGGTATCAGATAGATTATATAATGGTAAGACGGAGATTTAGGAATCAGGTTTTAAATTGTAAGACATTTCCAGGGGCAGACGTGGACTCTGACCACAATCTATTGGTCATGAACCGTAGATTAAAACTGAAGAAACTGCAAAAAGGTGGGAATTTAAGGAGATGGGACCTGGATAAACTGACTAAACCAGAGTTTGTACAGAGTTTCAGGTAGAGCATAAGGGAACAATTGACAGGAATGGGGGAAAGAAGTACAGTAGAAGAAGAATGGGTAGCTCTGAGGGATGAAGTAGTGAGGGCAGCAGAGGATCAAGTAGGTAAAAATACGAGGGCTAGTAGAAATCCTTGGGTAACAGAAGAAGTATTGAATTTAATTGATGAAAGGAGAAAATATAAAAACGCAGTAAATGAAGCAGGCAAAAGCGAATACAAACGTCTCAACAATGAGATCGACACAAAGTGCAAAATGGCGAAGCAGGGGTGGCTAGAGGACAAATGTAAGGATGTAGAGGCTTATCTCACTAGGGGTAAGATAGATACTGCCTACAGGAAAATTAAAGAGACCTTTCAAGAGAAGAGAGCCACTTGTATGAATATGAAGAGCTCTGATGGAAACCCAGTTCTAAGCAAAGAAGGGAAAGCAGAAAGGTGGAAGGAGTATATAGAGGGTCTATACAAGGGCGATGTACTTCAGGACAATATTATGGAAATGGAAGAGGATGTAGATGAAGATGAAATGGGAGATACGATACTGCGTGAAGAGTTTGACAGAGCACTGAAAGACCTAAGTCGAAACAAGGCCCCGGGAGTAGACAACATTCCATTGGAACTACTGACGGCCTTGGGAGAGCCAGTCCTGACAAAACTCTACCATGTGGTGAGCAAGATGTATGAGACAGGCGAAATACCCTCAGACTTCAAGAAGAATATAATAATTCCAATCCCAAAGAAAGCAGGTGTTGACAGATGTGAAAATTACCGAACTATCAGTTTAATAAGTCACAGCTGCAAAATACTAACGCGAATTCTTTACAGACGAATGCAAAAACTGGTAGAAGCTGACCTCGGCAAAGATCAGTTTAGATTCCGCAGAAATGTTGGAACACGTGAGGCAATACTGCCCCTACGACTTATCTTAGAAAATAGATTAAGGAAAGGCACACCTACATTTCTAGCATTTGTAGACTTAGAGAAAGCTTTTGACAATGCTGACTGGAATACTCTCTTTCAAACTCTAAAGGTGGCAGGGGTAAAATACAGGGAGCGAAAGGCTATTTACAATTTATATAGAAACCAGATGGCAGTTATTACAGTCGAGGGGCATGAAAGGGAAGCAGCGGTTGGGAAGGGAGTGAGGTAGGGTTGTAGCCTGTCCCCAATGTTATTCAATCTGTATATTGAGCAAGCAGTAAAGGAAACAAAAGACAAATTCGGATTTGGTATTAAAGTCCATGGAGAAGAAATAAAAATGTTGAGGTTCGCAGATGACATTGTAATTCTATCAGAGACAGCAAAGGACTTGGAAGAACAGTTGAACGGAATGGACAGTGTCTTGAAAGGAGTATATAAGATGAACATCAACTAAAGCAAAACGAGGATAATGGATTGTAGTCAAATTAAGTCGGGTGATGCTGAGGGAATTAGATTAGGAAATGAGACACTTAAAGTAGTGAAGGAGTTTTGCTATTTGGGGAGCAATATAACTGATGATGGTCGAAGTAGAGAGGATGTAAAATGTAGACTGGCAATGGCAAGGAAAGCGTTTCTGAAGGAGAGAAGTTTGTTAACATCGAGTATAGACTTAGGTGTCGGGAAGTCGTTTCTGAAAGTATTTGTATGGAGTGTAGCCATGTATGAAAGTGAAACATGGACGATAAATAGTTTGGAGAAGAAGAGAATAGAAGCTTTCGAAATGTGGTGCTACAGAAAAATGCTGAGGATTAGATGGGTAGATCATATAACTAATGAGGAGGTATTGAATAGAATTGGGGAGAAGAGGAGTTTGTAGCACAACTTGACTAGAAAAAGGGATCGGTTGGTAGGACATGTTCTGAGGCATCAAGGGATCGCAGATTTAGCATTGGAGGGAAGCGTGAAGGGTAAAATTCGTAGAGGGAGATCAAAAAATGAATACACTAAGCAGATTCAGAAGGATGTAGGTTGCAGTATGTACTGGGAGATGAAGAAGCTTGCACAGGATAGAGTAGCATGGAGAGCTGCATCAAACCAGTCTCAGGAGTGAAGACAACAACAACAACATGATAACGGTTTCAGCACTTCTGAACCTCGAGTTATCGAAATGCGCCTCTTCTTTTTCCGGTGAATTTAAGCACCCGCTCGTCCATGATGTAATATGTCATCCTCCATTCCGGTTCAATGGACATTCATCTCCTTTCCGTATGCTGCTCTAAACAGCTTGTGGTAGAAGTGCTAAGTACTTAACACTTTCGCAAAACCGTTGTTATAACGATCGTATGTGGCTTTCACATGAATAAAGCTCGCTTCATGGTACATGTTAATCGTATCCAGGACGCGTTGTAGATCTCCAAACTTTTCCACAGAGAAGTTATCCTCTTGGACTGTTGCTTCCACCAAGGCACCTTCTTTCGTTATCTCGTTAGCTGACGTACCAGGCATTCACACTCAGTGTCCCTTCCTCTCGCGCCTAACCGCTCTACTCAGCTCTGCTGTCGATCTGGCCTCAATAATCCTGCATCATGCTTGACAACGTCATGTATAATGCAATACTGTCCAAACTTCTGTCTATCTTACTTTATTTATATGCTCACACATTCTCTAATTTACATGATATTGTTGCCTATCTTATCATAACCCTTACTCCCTTAAAATACGTCACAAGCTTTCCAAACACTAAATTGTTCAGAAACTTTTATAAAGTCCTTATTTAAACTATACAAAAAATTTTCCCTATCACCCTTTTTATGACTTTACATCTTTCATCCCCATTCTATGTACACATTTTATTAGTATAAAGATTATGATTTCCTCATCTTCATCACGATGAATAGTAAGATTGAAATTGATGGTGATGAAGGTTAGTGGGTTAGTAATTTCTTTTCCCTTTTTTTTTTTCTTTTGTAACTACAGGTACCTCATATTATCACGAAAACTTGGCACCTTGACTCCGACTCCAGCGTCTTTTTCTCTGCATTCTCTTCTTTCCGGTATTAGCTGCAACTGAACTTCAAAATACAATACATCTCCCCCCCTTTTTTTCCAAAACCTTTCTCTACTGTTCTATTGTACTGCCCAAGAGCTTTTTATCTCAGTTGTTCTTATCCGTTTCTCCTTCCATTAAACCGTAAACTTTTTATTCTTTTATCTCCCATCATACCCTTGTAAGCAGTAGGCTGAACCGTCACTTGCCGGAACACAGATAACCGCTTGACGGTGTGACAAAGTTGACACTATAAGCAACGGGAGCCACGCCTTCATTCACAGCTCTGAGGCAACGACCGAGGTAAATACGGGCAACGCGCAGCTGTCCAGTGAGCACAATTGCTGTAGGCTGATTAGATGTACCGAACAACTGTCGAACATACAGAGGGGGAGAGATGACAGTAGCGTGTCGGAACGAACTAGTCCACGTCCCGAAGTTCATACTAATCGTAAGAACGGGTGAAATTATAACTGGAGTGATGACCGGTTTGACTACAAGCATTTTGCATCAGTCCGAAAGTTCCATCACTACATGGACGAAGGTAATAACTTGCATCCAAAAACTTTTATGGGACAATTCGAGTTATCTTTGCCCCCACACTGGCCATTGATGTACCAGCTGGATTTTGTGTGCTCCCATATGGAGGGCGTGACCGCTGAGTACATGAGAAATGTAGCGAAGACGAGCGTCTCGTTCGAAGAATTCAAAAATGCCTTCTTGGGCAAGTATTGGTCTAAAGAAACCCAATAAAGGATCAAACAAGAAATTATGATGTCCTGAGATATGGAAGGGGCAGGGTACCGGAGTCCGGTCAAAATTTTTTAAAATATGACAAAAAGGAACCAGTACCTAGACAACCCATGTAGCGGTGCGGAAATCATCAGATTATGCTACATGAAACTTCCCATCTCGTATCAACAATCACTTGCCGGTCGTTGTGGTAGCGATACTGAGGTATTTAAGAGCATTTTGCGCGAACTGGAATTCGCATTTCAAGAGGAACAGGAGCGGGAGAAACGCCGACAGCGTGAACAAAATAACAACCGTCGCAATAATGGACCTCAGTGGGATAGTAGGCCAGTGCCGAACTACAACGGCCACAATCTAGATAAGAGTAATGGCAACTCGAAAAGAAGGTACACGGAAATTGAGCGACACTCTCCGGTGCAACATAATAAGTTACAAAGGACTTGGGGCGATTATCAGCAATCGGGAAAGAACAGGAATAATGGTTACCAAAATAACAACCAGGAAGAGGTCGAAGTCCGCCCTCCGAAGCCTGGTCCATCCCACCTTAAAGGGCAGGATTACGAATGACTAGACCAGAGCGCGGACAGGAGTTGCAAAACGTCCGTAACCTCGGAACTAGTCAGTAACATAAACACTATCGAATACGAGGATGTCACCGAGTTACTTCTCGAAGAAAAGGAAGGGCAACAAAATAAAGAAATATACCCAGTAGTCAAAATCAAAATAGGTGACTTAACGGTGGCCGCTATAATTGATAGTGGAAGCCAGCTTTCAGCGATCTCAGAAGAGGTATTTAAGACATGTAAGAATGTGCTGAACCCACCAACTCTTGCCACACAAAAGACGAAGGTCAGGGGTGCATTACTTGGAAAGAGTATAGAAATATCTCAACAGACACATTTAAATTCGAATGTCAGGGACATCAGTTGACTGCTAATCTTTTTGTCATTCCTAAACTGTCCACCGATATTATCCTTGGTATGGATTTCCTATCAACGAACAAAGCCATAATCAATTTGGGTCGAGGAGAAGTCACATTAGGAGAGGGTGACAAAATCCATCTTCGAATCGATGAACAGGCAATCCCAGGGCAGGTAAAAAAGAGCTGTCCCAGACTACAGTTTCCAAACCAGGAGGAGTCAACAGGTGAAGCCGACGGCGGACAGAACAATCGAGATAGTACTTCGAAACAAGCACAGTTAGTAGAAATACATAAGGAAGTAAGCGAGAAATTGCAGGGCATAAAGGTCATAAGAGACGCAGACAAAGAAGGGTTAGACAATGTGCTACGAAGGAATATTGATGTTTTTCTCTCCAAGACGGGCTCCATAAAGTGCTATCAATATAAATTTCACGTAAAGAGGCACAAACCGTTTCGAGTACCACCGTACCCGATTCCGTGGCCGTGCCGAGATCGTGTTTTTATCTAACTCCAGCGGGTGCAGAGGGAGGATGTGATAGAGCCAGCAAAGTCACAATACAACAGTCCCCTCAGGATCTTAGACAAAAGGAACGGGGAAATTCGACTAGTGTTAGATTCCCGGCAGATCAATACGATCATAGTTCCGGAAACCGTCAGACCCGAGAGGCTCGATGAGTTGCTGCAGAGATTCCATGGAGTTTCGGTGTTTTCCTCTCTGGATTTGAAATCCAGCTTCTGGCAAATTGAGTTGGATCCAGAATGTAGAAGATACACGGCGTTCATCGCATTTGGTAGATGCTATCAATTTAAGAGTCCCCTTTGGCCTGAATATTTCGTCTGCAGCATTTATAAGAGGATTAGGAACAATTTTGGATGAGGGGTTAAGGCAGAGAATAACATGTTAAGTTGATGATATCCTCATTGCGGAAAAGACATGGGAATCTCACAACAATCTTCTAGGAGAAGTGATCTCCAAATTAAGAAAACATGGGGTGACAGTAAATATAAAAAAAATCCTGTTTTGGAGGAAGACAGGTACATTTTTTGAGTCATGTCATCTCAGGGGAAGGAATTATGCCAGACCCAGAGCAGATGAGGGCAATCGCAGAATTTGCAACGCCTACCACAAGGAAACAGCTGACAGGCTTTCTCGGTGTCGTGAATTTTTACAAAAAATTCATATATATAGAGGCATTGGCGACACCACGACTGTGTCAATTAACCGCAAAGAATGCGGCATGGGTATGGGACAATGATGCAGAAAGCGAATTCAGTATGCTAAAATCAGCTCTGGTAAAGGCTCCGATTCTGTCACATCCTGATCTGGCGCATGACTTCTGTATGGCCACGGATAGCGCGAAAACCGGGCTAGGCGTAATGGTCTTCCAATAATATGAAGAAGCTGGAGTAAAGATACACAAAACGATCGCGTTCTGGAGTCGGGTGCTGAGTAAAAGCGAAAGGAACTACTCAGTAACCGAAATAGAGGCCCTCGCGATAGTGTGAGGGTTCCAGAAGTTCAAGTACTTTTTATTCGGACGTAAGACACATGTCTATACCGATCATAGAGCTCTGGAGTTCTGACTTAGGGCCAAATTAACGCATGGGAGGCTTGCGAGATGGATTGCTGTCCTCCAGGAATTCAATTTCACGATAGTCTACGTACCGGGAGCCACAAATGTAATAGCGGATGCGCTATCCCGTTCCCCTCTGGGGATAAGTGATTATCAGGCTGAAGAACTGGAACAAGAACATTTCTCCCTCGAAAAGTGGCATTTGAAAATTATATCACAGTGACAATGCGTGATATTGGGCGAGAACAAGACAAAGATCGTGTGCTGTGAGGAATAAGAGAAAAGTGGAAAGACAGAACGCAAGCCAGGCTTAGACAGTATTATCTGTTAAGAAAGGGGGTCCTGTTTTACAGAAGAAATCCGGGTGAGACGTTGTGGGTTGTGTGTGTGTGCCAGAGGAAGTAATAAACAAACTCATCTGGTATACACATCTCAGTTACGCTCACTTCGGACCCAGGAAGTGCTTTTGAAACTAAAATGCGTCTGTCACTTCAAAAACATGGAGAGACGAATACGCAAGGTACTCGCGGTACGTAAGAAGTGTCAGAAGGCGAAAACAAGTACTGTACCCATGCAGCCGCCTCTGTACCCCATTATTCCGGAGAAATTAAGACAAACAGCAGCAACGGACTTGATGGGTCCGTTACCAACCACACAAAGGGGTTATAGATACATCATGGTGGTCTTAGAATTAACGTCTAAGTACGTCACCCTGACACCATTGAAAAGAGCAACCGGGACAACGGTGAGCAGGGCGCTACGTAAAGATTTCGTGGCACAGGTAGGGCCAGTAGAGTATATTTTGTCAGACAATGGGTCACAGTGCAGGTCGGAGGTATGGAAGAGAACCCTCTGAAAGAACGATGAAAGATTTACGAAACCTTTGCAGATAGTACTGCAGTAAGAAGCACGCCACGTGGGACATCTTCATCAAAGATTTACAGGAAGTAATTAATGAGATACCCCACAGCACCACCCTGTTAGCTCCTATCACGGTACTAAAGAACCGGGACCCGCCGGACAGGCTCTGTCAGTTATTGGAGTTTCCTCCAAGAACGCGGCAGCGACATGGGACCGTCGTGGAGAAAGCCCTACTAAATATCCGACGTGCAGGCGAGAAGCGCAAAGCACGAGCGGATAAAGGGGCGCGAGTACGACAATTGGTGGTTGGGAAAAAGGTACTCATTAAGACACACCGACTGTCAAACAAGCAAAGGAAGTTGTGCCACAAATTCTTCGCCGCGTATAGTGGGCCTATGCGCGTGCGGAGAATAGCGCATGCCAACGCATTGGAAGTATAATCCATAAAAACAGGAAAATCACTGGGAGTGCATCCGATAGCACATGTAAAGGCATTTGTGGAATGATGAACTGCGGATATTGTACATGGAATTGTAGTAAATATAGGCTTAGAAGAAGGATTTTTGTTAAAGTGTCTTGTTTGTTTGTGTATATACTGATCTTAGTGGTAGAGTGTCTCGTTTATATGTGCTGATATTTCGCGTTTTTATTATTAATAATGATATCTCGTCTCTCGATGTTGTGAAAGTAAAGGGCACTAGAGTATTTTGTAAAGACACATGATTAAAGAATGGAAAACAAGGATTTCTGGGCGTACCCCTAGAAAAAGATAGCTTAGGAACTCTGTAAATTACAGAAAAGTTCCCGTAATTGTATCTCCGTCATTGGAGAACATATTTAAGGTGGCCAGTCCCGTAGGTCGTTACGAGGATGCACCGACGCATCTCGTATGCCCCTGAATACGTAAGAGGTGGACAGCTATGCGCAGTTGCGTGAATTAGCGCACCCAGTGTATGTTAAAATGAACCGGATGTAATCATCTACAGAGCGAACAGCAGCATTGATACGCCAGAAATACTTGTTGATACCAAGATAGCGTAACAACTGCGAGTGTGAGCAGTGAGCTATATTTGTGTTGTGCCATTATGACATTGCTAATCCGAAACATGTTCACAGGCATTATAAAACCATTTGTGACAAAAGGAGAAAACGGGAAGAAAACAGAGGAGAGAAGAAGTGTCGCAATAGAACACGATAAAGGACGCTATCCAAGCTTCCAACAAAAAATCTTGGTAAGATTGACACATGTCTAAGTTTGTTGTGTTTTATACATGTTCGCAGGCACAATAAGAGGGACGTCTGCTACATAGAGAATTCAGAAGAAAAAACAAGATTAGAGATAAAAAGTAGTAAATAGTAGATATGTAGTCGGGTTGGCCAATGGTGATGGGATCCTGTCCAGATAATATTGATACCCTATCCCTTGATTGTGTGTGTGTGTGTGAAAGACTGTGAAGCAAGTTGTCTTGTGCATTTTCTATGTTTATGTATAAAAAATGTGTGATACTGATGGTTAAACATGAGCACTTTCCATGTACTAAAATTAGTTGTCTTAGTGTGTTAAGGTGGCGTAACTGAGAAAGAGGGAGCTGAAGCTACGACACCTGGCACACCACACACGAGCTGACAAGAAACGAGGACGACAGCAATGAGGGGAGCAAGCAGCTGACGATGGTGATGGCATGCAGACCACGCCCTGAATCGACGGGGATGGTGGTCAACTCAGCAGCCAAGGAGAGGTGACATCCAGCACCTCTGTGTACGACAAAGAGGTCGGTCCTGGTCTCTGTACACGGTATGGATCGGGGGCAGCAATGAAGAGATCCAAGAAGCTTTCTATATTTGTTGCTCGCCACGTCAGGTGGAGCGACAGCCCAGATGACCCTTTGTGCCTAATGACACCAACTTTGAAGGCCTGAGCAAAAAATAGGCTCTTGTCTTATCACGGTCCCTCCCTTGCCCTAAGACGTCTATCGAAGGAGCAATGACCTGTGGCTGATCCGCGAGAGGTCACCGATCATAGAGGCACCGATGGGGTCTTGTGCCTGTCGGACAAGATGTCAGCAACGAGCTCTTAGGTGAGTGCCATCCTGCCTCAAGAAGATGCTGGCGCCTGTGGCGCCATCTCCGTAATCGACGTTGCTCTCTTCTCAGCCGTTAGCCATCCCTCAACTTGCTAGTCAGAACTATTCTCACTTCCGTTCCTGCAAGAAACTTGTGCCGTGTGTGTGAGTGTGTCAGTGTGGATTCAAATGAATAACATGCGCTTCAACGAACGTATTCATTTGTTCTGTTTATGAATTATGTTACAAGAAGGTTATGATTTTATAAATGTGCTATTTGTTAAAACGTCATATATTTTTCATGCCACGTCTGTTTGTGTTAGAATAAGATTTCATACTTATACCTTGTTACAAATACACAACAGTGGTTGCTCAATACGCAATGATTCTTGTCATTTTGCTTGTGTTATATATATAAGTACATGTGTGTACACAATCCAGACACTGGACTGGGCCCTACCTTGTTGAATTGTGTAAAGATGACACACCATGCACAGTATAAACGTCCAGAGACAGACACAAAAAAACCTGTATTTATAAAATGTCAAAGGGGGATTCACATATAATTTAATGAGATCAACTACTATCAACTTCACAAAATGTTACACGAATATTGTTCATGTATGTTTTTAGTAATTTAAGTCGAGTAGGGATGGATAACTGAGAGTGAATCGACCTTAAGTTATAATTGCGGGTCTTGCCATTCAAATGACAACCACAGAGGTGCTTAAACAGGTGTATTTGCTCTTTGTGACCGGTGTCCTTGTAATATAATTGTAGTTTTCTTTTGAGTACTCTGACCAATAATTGTCTCAGGAATCGGCAGAGGTTAAAGTAAAATTAAGACTAAATAATGACCATGTCTTTAACAGTAAATCCAGTCATTGCAGGCAGGTAACCTAGGAATGAGTGGGAGTTTGCATCAGAGAGGAGGCAGTGGTAAGCAATCGCCCGTAACTAACCACGTGAACGGATTACAATAACAATTATGGAGATATTAATTTCGTACCACAGGTGGTAACACCATAAGAGTCGTCACCTGTACTACAAAATTGATTTGAAGAGAGGGGCTATGTAAGATGGCAAGAACTATGCCCCTTACATGAAGTCATTAAAGATCACCTAACTCATGTTGAGCGAACAGTACGGCTGAACAAAAAATGACTGACAAGGCACAATGCATCTTGTAGAGGACGTATTGGAATAATTAATGTCGGGTGATGGTTTTAAAGGACTTCACATGACATGAAAACTTTGTGGAAACAAGTCGATTTACTGCACACTAGCTTACCCCAGGGAAACATTTAGAGTTGACCGTGGCCGGCTGGGGAACGGCGAAGGGAAGCGACAACAGGCAGCTTAGGGTGGCTCAAGCTCTGAGAAAGCGGTAACGCGCCGCGGCCTCCAGCCGCCTTAAGATGAGTGACAGTGAGTGGGTTGTTGACCCCAACTCCATGCTGGTGTACTGGGAAACAGACGGAGAACTTGTGTGCCTGTTGATAAATGTCAGTCTTCCCGTTTTCTGTGAAACATGCCACAAAGCCACGCAAGCTATGGTGGAGCGGTCAACATAGGTCAAAATATGCGTGTTCGTGACTGTAGCAACTTCGCGTTGAATTCACGGTCTGCAGAGCCTGAAGTAAATCAGGTGAAGAGCGACAGCATGAAATACGCCGGCCTCCGATGGGAATGTAGGACCAATGAATTTGAAGTACTCTTCTGGGAGTCAGAATTCCGGAGATCTTGGTGTTTGTGCCGATGCTAACCTTGATGGGTGGCCTGGGGGGAGCTAAATAGAAGAAGTTGAGAGGAAGGGAAATTTTGTGGGAATTTGTTCACTTCCCAGAGCAGGCATTGGTCGCCGCTGGGAAGCGACGCATAATTAATGTGACTTGTGCTGCAATTGGTGTAAGTGATTTTGCTGGAGGGGAAACCGAGGCGAAGAGCAGACTGGCAGAAGTCTCAGTAGAGGTCTTCCATTCCCTGCTTGCCTAGAGTGCGGACGTGGCGTTCTTTACTCAGCTTGCCTGAGAAAGAGTGAGCATCTCTGCAGTTTAGGACTCAGCAAATGGAACGATTGAGCTTGGAGATAGAAAGTTTTGGTTCAGCTAAGTTCTGAGCAAGATAGCTAGGAGTGAATAGACAAGTGCACCCTTGAAGCACCACAGGGTCCGCCGACGTCCACACAAAGATGCTGCTCCGCCACGCTGTATTCGGTGATATTGCGCCCGCTCCGGCCACTGATTAATTTGTTGGATCACGTTGGCAAAGTTTCCACGAGGGTTTCATGGGCCGTCTACTGTAGAATTCTTCTCGCACTTCGCATTACGCCTGGGTCAGTCGATAGGCATTACTTTTGAGTTATCGAGCTTTACTCCATGCAAACGCAATTTATTACCACTGCCTGGTAGGAGAGTCATGTAATGTGATAATTGAAGGTCGTGAGTTAAAATAAATTTGTGATAATCGACTGCATCTGTTTTCAATCAAGTAGTTGAAATCCCAAGTCACTTTTTTTAATTAATTTTATGTTCAACATTTGCATCTGGTGTTCAATAGCTGCATATAACATCAATGTGCATCCCTTTTTAATTAAAAGTGATCAATTCTGAATCAATTAATGTCAACACGGCCACCACAGTTCAATCAGGAGTAACAGGGCCTTATTACTTTCTTTGCGTTATCCGATATTGCGGCAGTTTTGCACTCTCTGTTGATCTGTTAGTCAATTAGCTGGGGTGAACACACGCTGAAACAAGATAAGTGACGGGGGGGGGGGGGGGGGGTATTACATCGTTAACAAAAATTAACTACGTTTTTACTTTCTACTTTACACTACATTTTTAGGAGAGAATGTACTACTATTTCGTCAAACTATCCACTTGCTGATCTCTATCTTCCTCCTTGATTTCTACTCTTTCCCCAGAACACATTTCTTTTGCAGAAGAGTTACTTTAGTTCTTACTTTACTATTTTTCCTTCAGAATTATCCTTTTTAATCTACTGCGAAAGTTGTCCTATTTATTTAAATGAGATAAATAAAATAAAATAAATTATTTGTGTGCATTTTCTTAGCTTCCCTACTCTTTGACTTCTAGATATTTAATACAACGAAATTTTCTTGTGAAGTTAATATTTTCCATTTGTTTTACCCTTTATACAATTTCAAATGACTCACATGATGCAAACCCAATGATTTTCCTGGTTTTGGATTAATCAGCTCGGATGCATTATCATGGACTACTTTACTTACTTCCATAGGGCCTTTGTGTATCGAAAAGAACTTGTGGCTTTGATGTTTTTTCCTGCTAGAGAGATGTTGGGTTTCTACAAGTACATTTTGTCCTAATGAAAATACTCATGAGTTTGCCGTTTTGTCTGCTCAGTTCTTTCTATTTAACACTGCAGTCTTCAAATTGTTCATTGCTAATTTTACTAGATGTTGATGTTGTACTCTGGGTACTGATGGGAATTTAATTATTTCTCGGATTTTATCTGGTGCCAGCTTATTTTCCAGAACAGTGATTGGAGGTAATAACGTACTACTATGTGGCATTTCGTTTACAACATCCTGGAAGTCAGACAAATGTCTGTCCCACGTATTATGCTGCTTGCTGCAGTACAAACGACAGAGGGTATCCATCGTTCGTTCAGCTAGGTTGACGCTTGTCATATATTTGGAAATATAAATAGGTTTGCTTTTATGTCGGCGCAGCGTGTTTTGACATTGTGCTGAACGATATTGTGGTCCACTGTCTGACAGTATTTTATCGAGGAAACCTTACGTCAGCACTTTGCTTATACTGCTCCCCGTTGCTTTCTTCACGGGAGTAAACGTCACATATTTCGACGTTAATTCTAGGGCCATGAAAATGAATACATGATCTATCTGTGTACGAGGTAATGGACCCATGAGATCTGTTGCTTCTATGAGTCTCAATTTCTCTGGAAGGATAGGGAACATTGGTGGTCTCATTTGAAAGGTTACATGTTTAGCTCTCTGGCATCTCTTACATTTAGCTAGAACCTGTCTGATTCTGGGCTCCATATCTGCGAAGTGACAAGACATCTTTAATTTCAAAGAACGTTTCTTGGGTCCAAAATGACTGTTACTCAAATGAGTGTAGCAAATTTACTTATTTATCAGTTCCTGTGGTATACATGCGACCCATAAATTTGTGTCTGTATTACGGCTGTAGAATAAAACATTGTCCTTTATGAGATAGAATTGCCTAATGTACTGTACCTTGATTCACGGTTTTTCCTCTTAACTTTAACCCTGGCGAGATCTGGGTCTTTATCTTGTTCCCTGCCTAACTGTTTTAAGGTACATGTGACATAATTTTCAAATAGTACATTTTTCAGGTAATACATTACTACTTGCTCTTCTTCCACATTGCTCAATCTGCTTTCGTTAACTCCTTCCTTGGTCCAGGCACGTAAGTAATTCGAAAATCATACTCCTGCAGCGTTAAAATCCACCGACCATATCTTCCTGGCAATAATTTTGCACTTAACATAAATTCTAGTGCCTTATGATCAATAAACACATTGGTTTTTCGACCAAACAAAAAATATCTGAATCTACGAAACCCCCATACTGATGCCAAGACTTCTAACTCTGTGATCGAATAATTTTGTTCACATTTAGTAAGTACTCGACTACCGAAAGCTATCGTCTTTCATATCCACTGTCCGTCCTCTTCATATTGTTGAAAGAGTACGTCATCCAAGCCTGTTTTAGTACTGTCGGTTTCCATACGGAATTCCTTCGTCAAATTGGGTTGCGCTATAATGGGTGCCTTTACCAATGACTTTTTTAGTTGTTGGAACTACTGTTCCGCTTGGGCATACCACACCCAGGACATCTTTTTACTTTGCTAGGGTTAGGTTCAACGACCTGTTCAGTGATAATATGGTCTAAGAACTCAACCTCTTTATTCCCAAAACTGGATTTCTTTATGTTTACGGTTACCTGCATATTCTTTTAATATCCTCAGCAATTTATCGAGTACCTCATTATGAAGTTTCCATGATGATTGAGCTACTAATATGTCATCGACATAACATGTGAGACGCTGTTGGAGATCTTTATCCAGTACAGTTCCTAAACCCCTTATAAAGGCTGCATAGGATATGTTCTGCCCGAATGGGAGCCTTTTGAACTAATAACTTCGCCCAAACGCGATAAAAGGCATATACTTTCTATATTCAAGTGTTACTTCTATTTCCCAAAAACTAGCCCTCAAATCAAAGAATGAGAAAATCTTAATCCCAAAGAATTTTTGTAAAAGCTCTTCCAATTTTTCTGGGCGATCGGTCTCAGGAATAATAATGGAATTTATCTGTCTTGCATCAATGACTAGCCTAATACTTCCATCTTTTTTATCTACAATTTGCAAGGGACTGTTTTATGTTGAGGTTGAAATTTCAATAATGTCATCATCTAGCATCTTCTTCCAACCTTTCTGCGTTGTAGGCATTCCACTTCCACCTGAATAGCTTGGGTTTTGTGGTGGAAAAACTCTAAACCTTCCTATTTGGTTTGCACGGTGATCATATCGCGAATTATAATTACCAACACAGTTTCTGGGACCAAAGCCATTATTGCAATTCCGTGGCTCGCCAAAACCATAGTTATTGTTTAACCTCTGTGAGTTTCCAAAACCATAGCTATTATTATCCCATGGGCAATTACTATTCTTCCCAAAACGATTACCTTTCCCAATCGTGGCCATTGTAAGCACTTTTAAAGGCCAACCGGTTGCTATTATTCCTCCTACCATTGGCTTCTCTCACTGCACGTTGTTTCATCGCGTCATCTACACTGAAAATGAATTCAGGTTCTCTTAACATCCCTTTAAATGCCTGTATATTATCTCTTGCTCTGACAACCAACGATTGCTGACAACGCAACGGTAACTTCATTGTGCACATACGTATTAGTTCCCCATCACTGTATGGATTGTCTAAACACTGATCTTTTTTGGTCATTTCTTCAAAAAATCTAACTGGCTTCTTTTCTCCTGAATTTTCGAATGATTCCTTTTGTAAAAATTCATATTTTCCGTGGACCAATGTCGCTCCAAGAATGCAGATTTAAATTGTTCGTACGACTGACAGTTTGCAGTCACTCTTTGCATGGTTTCCGCTATTGCGCCTTCCATATGACCACAAATGAAGTCAAGTTTATGGCTAAATGGCCAATGCCCTGGTAAAACGATCTGAAATTGATGTATAAATGTGCGGAGGAGAAAGCAGTTCCCGCTTTCTTTTTAATGTTGGAATTTCCTGACTGTAAAAAAGTGATCATCGTCAAATTTTTCTATTGCACTATATGCCGTTTGTGTTTTGCAACATTTTCCACTCCCTTCAACTGCGTCATGTTTTCGTTTATTCGTCCTACAACATTTGGATTATGAGATGACATATCTGAGTCCCTTCTAGCATCGCATCTACGCAGTGGTGTGGGCTTATCTAAACCGTACCGTTCCTCGTGTATCGGAGAGAAAGATACGTTTAAATTTCCCATTACTGGATCAATGTGTTGTCTTTGTATTTGATTCACATTGACCTGCGGTATATGAACTGTTGCACTGTAACTCGTAAATTGAGAATTTGTGTGAGAACATGTGTCACCGTAAATTGATCTCCGATCGCGTCATTCGCGTACGTTCGGAGGATCGGCTGCCGCTCTGTTGGTCTGCGCGCATTTACCGCTTCTCGCACCATTGTCTGCTGTGAATGCGCATTACCTGCTTCGCTCACCTGTTTCAACTGTTCTCCTATCATTTGCTTGTGTCGGATCGGAAAATACTGACGCAACTGCCACGGAAGATTGCATAACTGATTGGTTACCTCTGGATTTTTTTCCACCACTATGTCGGATAATATTACCAATTCAGTTGCCACACTACTGCATTCTGTACGGTTCTCGATACGTTGCTTCAGTTCTCTATGAAGCTGTTCATACTGCTGCTGATTTTTCGAGACGATGTTTTCAATGCGTGTATCGAATCTTTTTAACGCGGCTCGCGTGACACGTTTTCTGACACTGAGTTTTTCCACGGTCTGTTGCGCTTTATCAGATGCCTTACGTGCTAAATTATCAGCTCACTGGTTATCGCCTCTTTCCGGATTTCAGTAAACTGTTCATTAACTCCCGTTCGCAACTTTTGCTGACCTTTGTTGACTCTCTCGAACCCAGCATGCAGCATTTGTCTCTGTTGTTAAGTCTGCTAACCATGCATCTGTCGGTTTACTTGTTTGCTTGACAAAAATAGTGAGTTGCTTCAACATTGCGAATACACTATCATTCGCTTCACCCTCGTCATCTGTCACCTGTCACCCTTTGGTGCAAATTTTGCCATTCGCGTCTATCACGTGACGTCTCACCGACTTCCGTGCATAGTGCTGACGCACTTACACACATTCATTCCGTAGGAAACTGTCCCGTTTGATTCAGAATTATAACATTTGATTCAACGTACTGAAGTTGCTCATTCTCTGATTTTACTTCTGACCCACTAGATCCGGCATCTGTTTCGTTGTGTGCGGTCTCAGACTGCGATACCAATCGCGAAACTGCCACCATTCCCTCTGCATTGTGACTTTGTTCGGTTTCGTGACTTCCACTCGATACTTTTTATATTACATCAATTTCTATCCTATCAAGATCTTCAGTTTGCCGCATCTGCGACGATCTCCGTCCTTCCGCCATCTCAGACCGTCTGACTAACCTCCGTCTTTCTCGATTTGCGCGAGACTGAGCATTAGTCAGTGTGCTCCCTGCCGCCGTTGGATAAGCAGCTGCAGCAGCAAGTCGTATACTCCTAGCTCACTCATTTGTTACATAGTTTAATTCTTAATTTCTTTGCCTGTTTTTGGTACTTGCATTGTTTAATTCATAAATTTCGAGCGTATTATAGTATTTGAGAGTTGTAGCATCGCGTTTTGGTACCTGAATAGTGTAAATTCGCGTAGTCGTTTGTCTACTGTTTTGTTTTGAACGGCCAGTGTCGGTTGGTCGCAGTCAGTGTGCTCCCTGCCGCCGTTGGATAAGCAGCTGAGCAGCAAGTCGTATACTCCTAGCTCACTCATTTGTTACATAGTTTAATTCTTAATTTCTTTGCGTGTTTTTGGTACTTGCATTGTTTAATTCATAAATTTCGAGCGTATTATAGTATTTGAGAGTTGTAGCATCGCGTTTTGGTACCTGAATAGTGTAAATTCGCGTAGTCGTTTGTCTACTGTTTTGTTTTGAACGGCCAGTGTCGGTTGGTCGCAGTCAGTGTGCTCCCTGCCGCCGTTGGATAAGCAGCTGAGCAGCAAGTCGTATACTCCTAGCTCACTCATTTGTTACATAGTTTAATTCTTAATTTCTTTGCGTGTTTTTGGTACTTGCATTGTTTAATTCATAAATTTCGAGCGTATTATAGTATTTGAGAGTTGTAGCATCGCGTTTTAGTACCTGAATAGTGTAAATTCGCGTAGTCGTTTGTCTACTGTTTTGTTTTGAACGGCCAGTGTCGGTTGGTCGCAGTCAGTGTGCTCCCTGCCGCCGTTGGATAAGCAGCTGAGCAGCAAGTCGTATACTCCTAGCTCACTCATTTGTTACATAGTTTAATTCTTAATTTCTTTGCGTGTTTTTGGTTCTTGCATTGTTTAATTCATAAATTTCGGGCGTATTATAGTATTTGAGAGTGTAGCATCGTGTTTTAGTACCTGAATAGTGTAATTTCGCTTAGTCTCCTTCCGCCGCCGAGCAGTGTCAGCAGTGCGCAAGTAGCAGCATTACTGCATTTACTAGGCAATCTTGTATTTTAATAACCGTTTAAATTTTGTCGATTTGTTTACGCTCTCTTTAGATTAGTTCAGACGTTCTTAGCAAAACAGTTTTTAGCATGGATAGGGACTGCAACTGCTGTGTTCGGATGCAGGCTGAGTTGGCATCCCTTCGCTCCCAGCTTCAGGCAGTGTTGGCTTCGGTCACACAGCTTGAGGCTGTTGCCAATGGGCATCACTGTGAGGGTCGGGATGGGGGTTTGTCGGCGACGGCCAGCTCGTCCCACGCATCCCCTGATCGGACTACGACTGTGGTTGCCCGGGATACTGCCCGCATTGAGGCTGATCCCTCACCTGTGGTAGAGTGGGAGGTCGTTTCAAGGTGTGGCAGGGGGCGAAAGACATTCCGGAGGGCTGAACGGAAAGCCTCTCCAGTTTGTCTGACGAACCGGTTTCAGGCTCTGTCTCAGGCTGATACTGATCTTCGGCCTGACATGGCTGCTTGTCCTGTTCCAGAGGTTGCCCCTCAGTCTGCAAGATCCGGGCAGTCGCAGAGGGTGGGCTTACTGGTAGTTGGGAGCTCCAACGTCAGGCGCGTAATGGGGCCCCTTAGGGAAATGGCAGCAAGTGAGGGGAAGAAAACCAATGTGCACTCCGTGTGCATACCGGGGGGAGTCATTCCAGATGTGGAAAGGGTCCTTCCGGATGCCATGAAGGGTACAGGGTGCACCCATCTGCAGGTGGTCGCTCATGTCGGCACCAATGATGTGTGTCGCTATGGATCGGAGGAAATCCTCTCTGGCTTCCGGCGGCTATCTGATTTGGTGAAGACTGCCAGTCTCGCTAGCGGGATGAAAGCAGAGCTCACCATCTCCAGCATCGTCGACAGGACTGACTGCGGACCTTTGGTACAGAGCCGAGTTGAGGGTCTGAATCAGAGGCTGAGACGGTTCTGCGACCGTGTGGGCTGCAGATTCCTCGACTTGCGCCATAGGGTGGTGGGGTTTCGGGTTCCGCTGGATAGGTCAGGAGTCCACTACACGCAACAAGCGGCTACACGGGTAGCAGGGGTTGTGTGGCGTGGGCTGGGCGGTTTTTTAGGTTAGATGGCCTTGGGCAAGTACAGAAAGGGCAACAGCCTCAACGGGTGCGGGGCAAAGTCAGGACATGCGGGGACCAAGCAGCAATCGGTATTGTAATTGTCAACTGTCGAAGCTGCGTTGGTAAAGTACCGGAACTTCAAGCGCTGATAGAAAGCACCGAAGCTGAAATCGTTATAGGTACAGAAAGCTGGCTTAAGCCAGAGATAAATTCTGCCGAAATTTTTACAAAGGTACAGACGGTGTTTAGAAAGGATAGATTGCATGCAACCGGTGGTGGAGTGTTCATCGCTGTTAGTAGTAGTTTATCCTGTAGTGAAGTAGAAGTGGATAGTTCCTGTGAATTATTATGGGTGGAGGTTACATTAAACAACCGAACTAGGTTAATAATTGGCTCCTTTTACCGACCTCCCGACTCAGCAGCATTAGTGGCAGAACAACTGAGAGAAAATTTGGAATACATTTCACATAAATTTTCTCAGCATGTTATAGTCTTAGGTGGAGATTTCAATTTACCAGATATAGACTGGGACACTCAGATGTTTAGGACGGGTGGTAGGGACAGAGCATCGAGTGACATTATACTGAGTGCACTATCCGAAAATTACCTCGAGCAATTAAACAGAGAACCGACTCGTGGAGATAACATATTGGACCTACTGATAACAAACAGACCCGAACTTTTCGAATCTGTATGTACAGAACAGGGAATCAGTGATCATAAGGCCGTTGCAGCATCCCTGAATATGGAAGTTAATAGGAATATAAAAAAAGGGAGGAAGGTTTATCTGTTTAGCAAGAGTAATAGAAGGCAGATTTCAGACTACCTAACAGATCAAAACGAAAATTTCTGTTCCGACACTGACAATGTTGAGTGTTTATGGAAAAAGTTCAAGGCAATCGTAAAATGCGTTTTAGACAGGTACGTGCCGAGTAAATCTGTGAGGGACGGGAAAAACCCACCGTGGTACAACAACAATGTTAGGAAACTACTGCGAAAGCAAAGAGAGCTCCACTCCAAGTTTAAACGCAGCCAAAACCTCTCAGACAAACAGAAGCTAAACGATGTCAAAGTTAGCGTAAGGAGGGCTATGCGTGAAGCGTTCAGTGAATTCGAAAGTAAAATTCTATGTACCGACTTGACAGAAAATCCTAGGAAGTTCTGGTCTTACGTTAAATCAGTAAGTGGCTCGAAACAGCATATCCAGACACTACGGGATGATGATGGCATTGAAACAGAGGATGACACGCGTAAAGCTGAAATACTAAACACCTTTTTCCAAAGCTGTTTCACAGAGGAAGGCCGCACTGCAGTTCCTTCTCTAAATCCTCGCACAAACGAAAAAATGGCTGACATCGAAATAAGTGTCCAAGGAATAGAAAAGCAACTGGAATCACTCAATAGAAGAAAGTCCACTGGACCTGACGGGATACCAATTCGATTCTACACAGAGTACGCGAAAGAACTTGCCCCCCTTCTAACAGCCGTGTACCGCAAGTCTCTAGAGGAACGGAGGGTTCCAAATGATTGGAAAAGAGCACAGATAGTCCCAGTCTTCAAGAAGGGTCGTCGAGCAGATGCGCAAAACTATAGACCTATATCTCTTACGTCGATCTCTTGTAGAATTTTAGAACATGTTTTTTGCTCGCGTATCATGTCATTTCTGGAAACCCAGAATCTACTATGTAGGAATCAACATGGATTCCGGAAACAGCGATCGTGTGAGACCCAACTCGCCTTATTTGTTCATGAGACCCAGAAAATATTAGATACAGGCTCCCAGGTAGATGCTATTTTTCTTGACTTCCGGAAGGCGTTCGATACAGTTCCGCACTGTCGCCTGATAAACAAAGTAAGAGCCTACGGAATATCAGACCAGCTGTGTGGCTGGATTGAAGAGTTTTTAGCAAACAGAACACAGCATGTTGTTATCAATGGAGAGACGTCTACAGACGTTAAAGTAACCTCTGGCGTGCAACAGGGGAGTGTTATGGGACCATTGCTTTTCACAATATATATAAATGACTTAGTAGATAGTGTCGGAAGTTCCATGCGGCTTTTCGCGGATGATGCTGTAGTATACAGAGAAGTTGCAGCATTGGAAAATTGTAGCGAAATGCAGGAAGATCTGCAGCGGATAGGCACTTGGTGCAGGGAGTGGCAACTGACCCTTAACATAGACAAATGTAATGTATTGCGAATACATAGAAAGAAGGATCCTTTATTGTATGATTATATGATAGCGGAACAAACACTGGTAGCAGTTACTTCTGTAAAATATCTGGGAGTATGCGTACGGAACGATTTGAAGTGGAATGATCATATAAAACTAATTGTTGGTAAGGCGGGTACCAGGTTGAGATTCATTGGGAGAGTGCTTAGAAAATGTAGTCCATCAACAAAGGAGGTGGCTTACAAAACACTCGTTCGACCTATACTTGAGTATTGCTCATTAGTGTGGGATCCGTACCAGATCGGTCTGACGGAGGAGATAGAGAAGATCCAAAGAAGAGCGGCGCGTTTCGTCACAGGGTTATTTGGTAACCGTGATAGCGTTACGGAGATGTTTAATAAACTCAAGTGGCAGACTCTGCAAGAGAGGCGCTCTGCATCGCGGTGTAGCTTGCTCGCCAGGTTTCGAGAGGGTGCGTTTCTGGATGAGGTATCGAATATATTGCTTCCCCCTACTTATACTTCCCGAGGAGATCACGAATGTAAAATTAGAGAGATTAGAGCGCGCACGGAGGCTTTCAGACAGTCGTTCTCCCCGCGAACCATACGCGACTGGAACAGGAAAGGGAGGTAATGACAGTGGCACGTAAAGTGCCCTCCGCCACACACCGTTGGGTGGCTTGCGGAGTATCAATGTAGATGTAGATGTAGAAGTTATATGACCTGACACGTCTCCAAAATATCGTGGAGTGTTTCTTATACTATTAACAATTCATCAGCAACGCCGTTCACTGTTTGTGGATATTCAAACCAACTCAACAACGCCGTAAATAACTTCGTGCGCCCCAGCAAGGTCATGCACAAGTTACTTCTACAAAAAATGCAAAACTTTATCGTTACTCGTTAATACAACTTTTTCTACTGTGTGGATCACACATTTACAGTATTCTGACCACTATGCAGACACATATATCGAGTAACCTTGTCTCATTTTTTTTCCTCAATATCAAATTTTATTTACTCTTGCTAATATGACTAATTGCCATCCTGAGAGACCAGTTGCCATCTTGGCAGGGTCGCAATTATCTGACACTCCACTCCTTTTCTCTATCGTCTGACATCAGCAAAACTCCCTTTGAGTGCGTTAGTGTATGTAGAATAAATGACTAGGGTAAGGAGTGGACCATTATTCTATGGCAGAGCACAATGGTGGATAGCTGTACACCAATTGTTTCTAATTCAGAATTATTGTCAAAGAAATACACGAATTTACATAGGCTGGAACATGACAATGTTAGGACAGTTGTCAAGATAATACATTTCGTCCTGTTTAAACGAATTAACTCTAAAAACAACAATATCAAATTTTAACCAGAAGGTTCTTTAGAAAATTATTCTTATTACTACATCATGAAGTTGGCCAATATTACAACAAATCATTAGATTCCGTTTCTATGTTCGGTATTGGGCAACGGAATATCCACGATGGTTGCAACAAGTGGAACATCAGCGACCTTGGTGGGTTAATGTATGGTGCGGCATTATGGGACGAAGGATAATTGGCCCCCATTTTATCGATGACTATCTAAATGGTGGAATGTATGCTGATTTCCTACGTAATGTTCTACCTATGTTACTACAAGATGTTTCACTGCATGACAGAATGGCAATGTACTTCCAACATGATGGATGTCCGACACATAGGCTGCGTGTGGTTGAAGTGGTATTGAATAGCATATTTCATGACATGTGAATTGGTGGTCGAAGCACCATACCATGGCCCGCACGTTCACCGGATCTGACGTCCCCGGATTTCTTTCTGTGGGAAAAGTTGAAGGATATTTGCTATCGTGATCCACCGACAACTCCTGACAACATGCGTCAGCGCATTGTCAATGCATGTGCGAACATTACGGAAGGCGAACTACTCGCTGTTGAGAGGAATGTCGTTACACGTATTGCCGAATGCATTTAGGTTGACGGACATCATTTTGAGCATTTATTGCATTAATGTGGTATGTACAGGTAGTCACGCTGTAACAGTATGCGTTCTCAGAAATGATAAGTTCACATAGGTACATGTATCACATTGGAACAGCCGAAATAAAATGTTCAAACGTACCTACGTTCAGTATTTTAATTTAAAAAACCTACCTGTTACCAACAGTTCGTCTAAAATTGTGAGCCATATGTTTGTGACTATTACAGCGCCATCTGTCACAAAGCGAAAAAAGTAGTCCAACTAAAACATTCATATTTCTTTACCTACTACACGAATATGTAATAAAAAATGGGGGTTCCTATTTAAAAAAAACAGTTGAAATCCGTTTGACTTATCGCAGCGCCATCTATCGGGCCAACCATAGCGTCATCAGGATTCCCTCTTCAAGCTAGACAATTTACTTTCTTTGTAGTTTTTTTCGTGTGATGCTTATTTCGTGAGATATTTGGCCCGGTCACGATCAATGGACCACCCTGTATAATAGCAGTTTACTATGAGTTTGTTGACTGTTTGAGCAGACATAGTGTAACTGTGTACCAAGTGGAGCAGTGTATCAGTGCCTGTATACCCCCTGTACCGAACGGTGTAAGTGTAGAACCTGTCAGATTTTTGGAAGCTGAGTTCATTGAAGGAATTACTATATGGGTAACGATGCCTATTGACCTGAATGTGATACAAGCCGTATTTAAAGCATACAGATGGCAGCTATTTTCAAAATTCTGAGTTGGCACTATACAATGAAATCTGTAGATACAATAGCCAATAAGGAACATTGTGTTTCTTGTAGAAAAAAATGTTCAAATGTGTGTGAAATCTTATGCAACTTAACTGCTAAGGTCATCAGTCCCTAAGCTTTCACACTACTTAACCTAAAGTATCCTAAGGAGAAACACACACACCCATGCCCGAGGGAGGACTCGAACCTTCGCTGGGACCATGTAGAAAAATTGTTATTTATTTCAACCCTCCTCCTCAACACATATACTATCCAACTACCTATAAAAAAATATGTAGATTCTTACTGGGAGTCATTACGCTCACACACCCCTACCTCCATCATCACTGCCCCCAACGCTGTATTGATGTCGCCACTTGCCATCACCACCGGGAATGAGACTCAGCAGCCTCATTGAGGTATCAAATAAAAGTTCATGAGAAGATATGTCTTAGTCAGAAGAATCTTAGATATTACCACATACTTCCTGAGCCACTGTGCTTACTCACATTTTTTTTAAATACTTTGAGTATAAGAATGATTTATTATTTTCGTTTTTTACAATAAATACAGCGCAAGTTTAGTAGGAGAAGGCCGATAAGTCTTCCATTATTCATTCACATCGTAATGTTCATAGCAGGGCACTTACGTAGAAACAAGAACATTATTTTTAAATACATGAGGCAGAAAGCTAAATCTGTATTAAATGTCACATAGCAAGGATATGAGCTGTATAGGTAACAAATAATTGTCTGCAGCATTTGAGCTGTTACATCTTTCAGTAAGTTTCCCGTAAATGACCAAAAACGCTTCACAAAGATATTTAGGATTTCAGCTGCTAGAACGTGGAATAGGCACTAGTAACATGATCATCGTCATCTTGGAAGCTACAGTTCTCCAGATGAATCTTCGTGACTGTGGTGTCTCGCCCCACTTACTACTAATAGGGTGCCTACGGGATGCAGCGTTCTCGGATGCCATACAACAATTCAATCAAATAACATTAACAGTCTTATTTCCAAAAAGCAAATTGATGATACTTAACTTGACTACAGCAAATGTCTCTAGCGAGAGGCGACACGAAAACAATACAGTCTGATAGCGAAGTACTAAACACGTTGCAGACTCGGGCCTATGTAAGCCTCGAGGCTAGCAGGAGCTGTGTATATATTCACTTGCAGCAGGGGGCCGATTCCGCGCACCATTGGCCGCTCTATCTTTGCAGTCTTCTCTGCTCTTCCATGCCGCCTCTTCGTTCCGACGTTTGTGGTTACGCCGGAACAGTGACATCGGGGAACATCGGTCACTTTCTTGAATACATCGAATTTGTGCTGCCACTGTTCTCCCTTAATAGTGAGGTAATGGCCAATGCATCAGCAGACGTCACTTGCAGTATACAGACACTGCCCTCACTTAAGTTAGCATGAGCACCATCACTCCATAAATGATTATCCACTATCGATAAAACGACAACGGAGGCTAGAGTATTCATCTTTTATAGTGCGATTTTTTAAGCTGCATACACAGCTACAAATAATGTATGTTACCAGTGATCACTGAATAATTCGCCCAGTCATAAGAGAACTGGCATAGGGTGAAGATGTCGAGATGCATAGCAGGTGAGGTGAAGAAGCAGCCATATCACGCAATAATTACATATTTTATATGCTGCCCGAAAGATTGCAGAAAGTAGTGGCCAGGTATGGCCAGTACTTTGAATCAAAAACTTTTGTATGTTTTTAACAATGGAACTTCTATCTTCGAGAAAAGAACGGTGGAAACAAAGTTGTACCCAATCTAATATAAGTGACATTTCTCATAAGAGACATTATTTTGATTTCATAAAACAAAATTGAGAACCAAGTTGCACTCTACATTTTCTTGTGACACTTATATGAAGGCTAATTTTCATAGCATAATCGCATGATCTGTAAAAATACAGATATGCAATCGACTAAATTTACACAGTAGAGCCGGCCGGAGTGGCCGAGTGGTTCTAGGCGCTACAGTCTGGAACCGCGCGACCGCTACGGTCGCAGGTTCGAATCCTGTCTCGTGCATGGACGTGTGTGATGTCCTTAGGTTAGTTAGGTTTAAGCAGTTCTAAGTTCTAGCAGACTGATGACCACAACAGTTAAGTCTCATGGTGCTCAGAGCCATTTGAACCATTTTTTTACACAGTAGAACTTCGCCAGACACCTACAACATTGTGTAAACATCGAAAAACAGAAATCAGACGCAATATGATTATATCCAAAAATAGGTATAACCATGGCTGAAAGTAAGATAGTACCTTAAGTTTCTGTAATCTCACAATGTTATGTAAGACCTCGATCTATTGTAATGTGTCAGCGCCGGTAGGATGTCAAAGTGAAAGTTCTATCCAGTAGTTGTAGTGTGTCAAGAGGGTAGCATCGGATCAAAATGAAATTCATCAGACATAATTACAAAGATCAGGGAGTCAGATGATCCCAAAATCAAGACAAATAAACAAATGCAGCGATTACAAGTGGAAAAATATAGTGAAACATCAGTAACGTGTTGGACCATCTTTCACTGCAATAAATGCAGCAACACGGTCCTCCATGAGGCTGATTAAACTTCTGCTATTGTCCTGGAGTCACAAATCTTGAAGAGCCACCTCTGAATCATTCACTGAGTGACACAGCACAATCTGGCATTCCAGCTGGTTCCACGCGTGCTCTATGGGGAACAACTCCAGGGAGCAGGCTGGTCATTGGAAAGTCGAAAAATGACCTTGGAAGTGTTGAGGAACTCGAGCTGTATGTGGACGAGCATTATCTTACTGGAAAAGTGCCCCTGGTAGACCATGTAAGAAAGGTCCCAAATGGGGTTGAAGAATGTCATTAACATATTGCTGACCCGTTAAGCTTCGACGTGTCACAATTAAACGGAACTAGCTATCGTAGGCTATTGTCCCCAAACCATTATGCCAACTGTGTGAGCAGTGTGGCGTGTGACAGAGTGGGTGGAACCAGGCTGCCTCCAAATCCACATGCAGTTATCATCCATCTCCAAAACGAATCGGGATTCACCACTCAACACGAAGTTTTGCCAGTCTGTGGCAGTTCATAGTGTTTTGGCTTGGCACCAATGTAGACAGAGCCGCAAATGTCTCGCTGTTAATGGCAGTACACGACAAAGGGCGCCTGGACTACACATTTGCATCCACAAGATATCTGGAAATTGTCTGTGGAACAACTGGCAACCGTACATCTGTTTTTATCATGGGGGAAGTCACTGTAAGCCCCCAGACCGGTGGTTGCATTATCCTTCAATCCTTTTGCCTTGTCTTCCAGGTTGCTCCAGACCTGCTACGTCACAGGTGGGTGCCATCTCGTGTCCAGTGCTCCCAACACTCTGCACATCGACCTGCCGAGTCATAAGGCATGTTGACCAGCTTGCAGTTTTCATGCTGATGATTAGGTCCCTCTCAAGCTAGCTTAACTGTGAGAAATGTCGTCTGACACATCTACCTGGAATTCTGCACCCACTAACATCCTCCTTGAGTTGTGATTTGATACTCATGTGTATGACCAGTCCACCATGTGCCGTTTAAATGGGATCACCAGCCCATTTGCAGCGTCACATAAGGGCCTGTCGCCATGTTCATTAACATCGAACTTGGATCATTTCGATGTTTCTGAGTGTATAAAACATCTAACTCCTGCAGGCATTATAACTTGAAATGCATCTCATTGCCTGTAAAACTTAAGAGACCATCAAAACTTGATAAGCAGAATCTGGATCTTTAATTTATGTTTACAACCGAGATGTGGATGACAGCTAGACTGAAGATAATGAGGAGGTCACTGTACAGAAAGAAGTATGGCATAAAGTAGTTGGACCCCTCCAGTTTTCAGAATTACCCAGTCAGCACTCAAAAATGTAGATTTGTTGATATTCTCCGAGAACAAGAACCAACGCTGTGTGTGGATCAAAAGTATGTTCTGTCTACTTTGTGCCAAAATAAGTAAAAAACATTGTACAACATATTTTTGCCACAACTGTTTTACCAAGAGAGAATATCTTGCAAGGTACCTCATCGATAGCTGAACCCAGTAATCAGTATGTGTGGAAATGCCTAATAAGTATAAAAAGTTCTTTAAGTTCAAAAACGCTCACCACCAGGAGTGATGTCCCTTCGTCTTAAACACTGACTTCGAGTGCCTCCTTGTTCCTGTGTCCTGTGGAGCATTGTGAAAGCGATCTCAATGCCTCTCACAGAACAGCACATACATTATGTGGCAGTGTATCAAGTTGTATGCTTGTATGACTCCAACCACAAAAAATTCTAATGAGACGTCAGGGGTGATCCTGTGAGATGGCTGCTCCCTGAGCTGAGAAGAAAGTGAGTGAGAAGTTGATGTGATACATCGCAACAAAATTCCCGTGGCACACCTGCAGGAGATTGATTCCTCACACAATAAGGCAGTGAATGTCATATTCATGGGCTGCTGTTCCATGGAAAATTGGAAACACCACATAGACACAACTGTCATCTAACGTGGAAGTTCCACGTCACAGTCCACAAAATATGCAACCTGAAGTACCAACTGCCGCAATACATACTCGTCTTCTTCCATAATTTCATCGAGCGAGGTGGCGCAGTTGTTAGCATACTGGACTCCCATTCGGGACGACGACGGTTCAAACCAACGTCCGACCATCGTGATTTAGGTTTTCCTTAATTTCCCTAAATGCCTGGATGGCTCGTTTGAAAGGGCACAGCCAACTTCCTTCCGCATCCTTCCCTAACCCATGAAACCGATGACCTCGCTGTTTGGTCCCCTTCCCCGAACCAAACAACCATCATTTGATCGGGTATGCTGCTCACTTCATTCTTGAGCACTTGGGTGATTTTTCTTTGAAAGATGATAAAGGTTCAGTGTCATTAATGACTCCACGGAAGAGCATACTTCATATTCCAAGCCACTGGCACCAAAAATAATATTCCGCTTCCTAAATTGGCTGTGTTTCATGCACGCCTCTCGTCAGAAATTTGCTGAGGGAATGTTCCAGGAGGATATGCATGTCATTAAGGTCACATATTTCGATGATGCAGAGTTCCAGTTTGTGATGAAGACGGGAATCTTTTCATATGAACTCATCTGTTCGAATGAGAGACTCCACAAAATCACCTTTCCCAACATAATTACACTCTCCAGTAAACAAACAGGCGCTGCCATAACAGATGCAGAGTGTGAGCAGTCAGTGAATGTTTTAAGGGAATATGTTGTAATATACATAAAATCTGATGTACAATTGCTCACAGACCTTTTCGAGATGTTCTGAAGCGTGAAATTTAGTTTTAAGAAGAACACATGTCAGCATCAAACTGTTGACCGATGTTGACCTGCTGCTCTTCTTCAAATACGGGATTCGTGGGGGACTTTGCCTATGTATACACAGGTACATCTACATACTTCACAAGCCACCTAATGGGGTGTTGCGGACGGTACTTTTTGTACCACTAACTGAACCGTCCAACCCCGTCCCACTCGCAAATATCGTGTGGAAAGAATGGTTGTTGGTAACCCTCTGTAATGGCTCTAATTTCTCGAATTTCCTCATGGTCACTACGAGAGACGCATATGGGGGGAAGTAATATGCTGTCCGACTCTTCCAGGAAAGTGCTCTCTCGAAATTTCAATAGTAAATCTTTCCGTGATGCAATTCTCTGGAGGTCATTCTGCACATCTGTCAATGGAGTTTCTTGAGCACCTCCATAACGCCCTCGTGCCGGCTAAATGATCCCATGATGAAACGTGCCGCTCATCGTTGGATTTTCTCTGCCTCTTCTGTCAGTCCTGTTTGGGATTAACCCCAGGTAGGTGAAAAATATTCAAGAACCACTCGAACAAGCTCCTTATAAGCCGATTTCTTCGTGGATGAGTTACATCTTCTTAAGATTCTTCCTATAAATGTGAGTTTGGCATCTGCCTTTCCCACTATTTGTTTTATGCGGTCATTCCAGTGAAGGTCGCTCTGGATAGTTACTCCTAGATATTTTACGGCAGATACTGCTTCCAGCGGCTTGTCATCAATAGTGTAGTGGTAGAGTAGTGGATTTCTTTACCTATGTGTGCGCAATATGTTACATTATTTACGTTCAGAGTCAACTGCCAGGGCCTGCACCACTCATCAATTCTCTGGAGGTCATTCTGCACATCGTTAGAATCTTCCGGAGTTGCTACTTTGTTATAGACAAACAATTCGCTGTCATGGAGAGCATCCGACGCTTTCTACTAAATCATTTATGTATATTGTAAACAGTAACGGTCCTATCACGCTTCCTTGGGGTACTCCAGAAATTACATTTACATCTGTCGTTAAGAGCGACGTGTTAAGTTCTCTCTGTAGGGAAGTCTTGAATCCAGTCGCAAGTCTGTTCCGATACTCGATGAACTAGAATTTTTTTCACTAAACGACAGTGCGGGACGGTGTCAAATGCCTTCCTGAAATCAAGGAACATGGCATCAACCTGAGCGACATTGTCCACCCACTGTAGATCTCATAGACATAGAGGAACAGAGCGAGCTGAGTTTTGCAGGATGTCTGTTTACGGAATCGATTCTGATTTTTACAGAAGAGATCTTCCTTCTCCAAGAACGTCATAATGTCCAACGTCCTTGCCGCAGTGGTAACACCGGTTCCCATCAGATCACCGAAGTTAAGCGCTGTCGGGCTGGGCCAGCACTTGGATGGGTGACTATCCTGTCTGCCGGGCGCTGTTGGCAAGCGGGATCCACTCAGCCCTTGTAAGGCAAACTGAGGAGCTACTAGAGTGAGAAGTAGCGGCACCGGTCTCGTAAACTGTCATACGGCCGGGAGAGCGGTGTGTTGACCACATGCCCCTCCATATCCGCATCAAGTGACGTCAGTGGGCTGAGGGTGACACGGCGGCCTGTCGGTACCGTTGGGCCTTCGAAAGCCTGTTCGGATGGAGTTTAGTAAGAACGTCATAATTCTTAAGCATAATACATGTTCCATAATTCTGCAACAGATTGACGTCAACGATATCCGTCCATAATTGTGTGCATTTGTCCTACGGTCCTTCTTAAACGGGAATGACAAGCGCTTTCTTTCAGTCGCAACGTGCCCTTTGTTGCTCAAGTGATCTGCGATAAATTACTACCAGAAAGGGAGTAAGTTCTTTCGCATAATCTTTGTAGAATCTTATATGTAGGCTGGCCGGAGTGGCCGAGTGGTTGTAGGCGCTACAGTCTGGAACCGCGCGACCGCTACGGTCGCAGGTTCGAATCCTGCCTCGGGCATGGATGTGTGTGATGTCCTTAGGTTAGTTAGATTTAAGTAGTTCTAAGTTCTAGGGTACTGATGACCTCAGCAGTTAAGTCCCATAGTGCTCAGAGCCATTTGAACCATTTGTTCCTGATGCCTTTCCACTACTAAGCGATTGTAGTCGGTTTTCTATTCCACAATCTGTTATCTCTATATCTGCCATTTCGACGTTTGCACTACGATTGAAAGGAGGGACCGTGTTCTGATCTTCCACGATGAAACAATTTTTGAAGACCGAATTCAGTATTTCGGCCTTCACTGTGTTATCTTCCATTTCGGTGCCAGTACGGTCACTGAGTGAATGAACTGATTTTACGTACGACCAAAACCTCTTAGGGGTTTTAGTCAGATCGGTTGACAAAGTTTTACCTTCTACGCGAATAACTCACGAATGAATGATGAGGAGTATAGGTCATTTGAAGATTTATGTTACATCCTTTATTTGTTACGAAACAAACCCTATGGGCATTCCAGGTAACAAACTATGCTGTTTGAAATTTCTGGTGTATGTCCAAAAGGGAAAGCGTAAGAATGGAGAAAAAGATGCAGAATATGGCTGCTGATTCCGGCGAGGGTACTTCTGGAGATGGGACTGGCATATGCTACCCATTTGCAAGACATGCACAGCATCTTGTCACTGTGTCCAGAGCGCCTAGTCCGGCGAAATGGTTCCATACCGAAACTGTATATATTGCTGGGAACCAAGCAGAGATATATTCTGCACTATGGAAACCTTCTACAACGTTTCAGTTTGGGAATGGTACTTGTTAGAATCAATATATATATTTAAAAGAGGTCAGCTATAGTAACATAAAAAAATGGTTCAAATGGTTCAAATCGCTCTGAGCACTACGGGACTTGACTGCTGTGGTCATCAGTCCCCCAGAACGTAGATCTACTTGAACCTAACTTACCTAAGGACATCACACACATCCATGCCCGGGGCAGGTTTCGAACCTGCGACCGGAGCGGTCACGCTTTGCCAGACTGAAGCGCCTAGAACCGCTCGGCCACAACGGCCGGCTATAGTAACATACCTTGTTTCTAACATTTCTTCAACCAGCATCGCTTGTCGTGTGGGGTGTCGTTATGGTGCAATAGATTATTTCGCCAGGCGAAATTTCAAGCGGGCCACGATCTTCAATGAAGGACTTGCTCAATGTGGCTATGGCCAAGGTTCACTGCATTTCACAAAACTGTGTGTATCAATATGTGTGTTCTGTAGCTCTGCAAACTCCACGTGTATCCATTTCACTATGAGTCTGTGAGACCAAACTTCGCTGATCTCAAGTTAGTGAGATGGATTCAGACGGTTTCATCTACTGGATAAAGGTTGCGAGCTATCTGAAGTAATTAGGGACAGTCATGAAACTTTCGACATATCTGGATAACCAATAATCCTTGGAATACCACCTAAAAAAAAAAGAAGATAATCAACCTGATGGAAGACGAGGTGAATAGTTCGCAGATTCTGGAATTGGTAGGGCCCAGGTCGAAAATGCACACATAGTGCATAGTTGCAGGTGCCACCTGGAGATGGGCTAAGGGCGTGGATCGTGCGGACCTCAAACGCTCTCACGACTGGAAATTACAAGAGGTGCATGCTCCAGGGTATTGGCGCCACTCCACATTTAGTGTGCCACGTAATCTTTCGACTGCGAGGCTATGAGGTACATACTCCACTGCAGCTGAATATCGGGCTGTCTTGTCATGATGACAAACAGTTCATCTGTGAGAACAGGATCGGGAACCTCCCATTCTCACATTACTCTTTGTAGATGTGTGTGTGTGTGTGTGTGTGTGTGTGTGTGTGTGTGTGTGTGAACTTCTGCCGCTAGTCCCCGTTTTTCTCTATATAAAAATGATTAAAATATGTATAGACTGATCAACCTTGTCAATTATTAAAATGTAAATGCTGTGGGTAGAATGACGTGATTACGATTGTATTTGCTGTGTATAGAATTTTAAAAAAGCAATTAAGTGGGAAGCATAGAATTTATATTTTTAGGATACCTGATAGTATTAGTAAATTATCTAAAGCACTAAAAAAATATGTAAGAAATACAGCTATATAAATAAACCAATGTATTTACGCCATCACAAAAATAAATAAGTTTCCGAATTATTGTTCAGCAGAAGCAAACAGATTTTTGCATAAACCATTAAAAATTTGTAAAAAAATAAATTTCCAAATTATTGTGTAAATAAACAATTGGAAATAAACCAACAAAAAAGTGTAAAAAAAGTGTAAGAAAAGTAGCTTTGCAAATTGTAATATGCAAGACGCAGTAGCTTTGTAAGTAAACCTACCATAGCATTAAAATTGCAGTTAAATAACGGTGTATATATATATATATATATATATATATATATATATATATATATATATATGTATGTATATATATATATATATATATATATATATTGAATATATATATATACACACAATCAAAAAGAAATAACTTTGTAAAGAAACCAAGAAAAGGAATAAAAAGTTACCAGTAAAAAAGTCAAACAGTACTGTTAACTAACTTTGTTGCAAACTAGAGATTAATAAACCATTATTTAATTTGTTATATCATTGTTACGCTTTTTATACACCACCACTATAAAATCACTGTTAACAATAATTTGTTTACAACAAACCTGATCCTTTCTCCATAATGCACAAACGTCCAATTTTGCCGTTGCAACCGACCTAGTTATAAAGGATGAGGGGGATGGGGAGCTTGAATTTTATTAGTCCAGGCGGTGGGCAATGGTTTCCCGCCATATTTAATGTGCTCCCATTGGACGAGAGATATAGGGGTTTGCTGCTCATTTTATATCACACAAGACCACATGACGGGTATCGGATAACGTAGCCGCCTTGCATATAAGAAGTCTTATTGCCCAAGCGCTTCCCCTGGGTGATCTTGCCGATGATTCGCCGTGGGGAGAGGAGTTCAGGGGTTGACCTTGGATATATCTACCCCAAGTGAGTAATCTGACACCGGAAGTGATCTTAAAATAAGATCGTCATCTCATACAAAATGAACCCTGCTTATCTATGTCTTATCTTCTATAAATTGTTCAAAGTCTGCCAATCTTGTATTCGTAGATTTTATAATTACTGAATTGTTAAGCATGGGTACGAGTACTCTGCTGTTTATGAAAGTTAGAATACCCGTGGTAAAGGAACCAGAGAATTCAAGTTTATTACATATAGTAGATCACTCACTTACAAGAAATTCAAAAGGAGAAAATGCAGCATAAGGTGTTGGTGGCAAATTCCACATACTGCCTGCCCCAAACCAAGTTAGACACATTCTAGAGAATCGTAATCTGAGTGCAACGGAAAAACAGCCAAAGTAGCTAATTTCATTTTTATTTACTTGATGACTAATTTTGGGTTGGGGCCCATTTTCACATCATTCACGTAGAAAAAATGGTATTTCCGACAATATAAGAACCATGTCAAGAGAGCATAACAGAAGAGCCGGCCGGGGTAGCCGAACGGTTCTAGGAGCTACAGTCTGGAACCGCTCGACCGCCTGCCTCGGGAATGGATGTGTGTGATGTCCATAGGTTAGTTAGATTTAAGTAGTTCTAAGTTCTAGGGGTCTGATGACTTCAGTAGTTAAGTCCCAAAGTGCTCAGAGCCATAACAGAAGATAGCTGTGTGCTCTGTAACTGTTCATTTGGACTTTGTTACAGGTATATATACACTATCTTGACGTGGCTCTTATATTTTGGGAAATACCATTTTGACAATCAGGATAATTAGAAAATTGGTAGCGACCCGAAATTATCCATCAAATACATAAAAGTGGCATTTATAACTTTGGATATTTTTCCTTTTATTGTTTAATAAAAGTTGCTGTACTGCAATTACTCCTACATGCTGAAAGTTCGTGCTTTGAGATTAGGAAACAATATTCGGAAATGAAAAGTTAGACTTTTATTAACGTAAGGAACTTACATCTTGCACCAACAGCTGAAGCTACAGCAACTATTAAAGAGTAACTGCTTCTAGTTCCAGTGATGGATAATAAATCCTTACAACTGAACCGTGGATTGGTCCCATTGCATACTCACGTTGTTTCCGACCGGTTTGTAATTGTTTCTCTACATGTACTCCCCGTACTGAATTCTCCGAAAAGCGCATTTCACTAACAAGATGGCGAATGCTTATTGATGAAATTAATCTTTTCCCAAAGAATTCAACACCACCTCCTCACATTCTTCTGTGCGGAGAATTCTTTATCGAGAGCGTTGGCCATCTCCCCATGGCTTTAGCGAAGAAGTATGTGGTCAGATTCTAGCCAAGGCTATAAATTTCTTCCAGTGAGGATGACATTCGTTGCGAAACTTTTTCCAATACATTCGTCTGGATTTACGGCCTCAGGCCCATATTGGAAAGGGAGCGCGGGTGGACGCCGTCCTCCACGTTTTTGCGAAGGGTACACCGTCCCCTCACTGTTTTATATGGATATCTTTTTCTTGCTACAGTAATTCAGTTTCATCGTCTCTCGCAATTAAATTATTCTCAATGCTGAGTTATAAATCATAAAACATATCAGCTATCGAGTCCACTGAGAACTGATAAGTGGCCCAGACAAACAACGCAATAAAAAAAGGACAAAGAATATGGTGCGCGTAGGGTCGGACATACCCCGCGCTGGTGTGCATTGTCTCTTTAGATACATAGTGTAACATGTTCCATGAAAATAGTGTCTGACAACACTTAGCTCCCTTCTTCGTGACGCTGATTCTGCTTCTTTAATGATGTAACCGAACTGAGTCCTATCTGAAACTTACGCTGTAATGTAAGACATTAGTAAAACAGAAACTTTTCCCGTTTCCTACCGCTAATATTTCATTCTTCAATGATGCAGCAACAATATTGATTGTCGCCTCTTGACTTGACCCTCTGATATCGTATTATTATGTGGAGCCAACAGTTAATCTGTTTGTTATTTTCAGTCATTGTCGTCTCTTTCGTTTGCGGATTTACAGTCCGATTGCGAACGGCTTTAATCGTTAGTGATGCCACGGCCACACATGTATTGTGGTTCAGTTTTCTTCTCAGTTAAGTTATAGGCTTTATAGCGAATAGTTCTGTTGACTTCTATAGTTCCACGTATTGGTATTGCTTTGCTGTTTTAAAGCTTGGCATATTACTTTTCTGCTTGATAAGTGTATAAACACTGCTAGTAATTGAAAGGTCTCCGTTGAAAGGTTTTTATTTCAGTAAATCTAGTTCTGTGGTTTCAATAACAGAAGATGGTCCACGTGGTTCGGAAGAACGTCAAACTGATAACGGCTCATGGACGTCACATACAAGTAGTAGCACCGGAACCGGTACTGTTGAAGATAAAAGCCAATTATGTGAAGTAATTCCTTTCTTGAGTCCTGAATCACAGCTAAGTATTCGTTGAGGTAATTTAAAACAAAATATGAATTGTTGGCGTGTAGGGAAAACAAGTTAGGGTGCTCTGTGTGTAAAGATGTGCAGAACACAAGGGTGAGTAAATCACAGGGAGCATACACTTGTAAAGAATGGAGTAGTACGTATTTCGGTAGATCCATTTCATGAAAGTAAACAAACTCAGTTAGCATCACTGCGAAAAAAGATTCGTAAACATAAGTATTCCGAAGCCCATGTAACTGCATGCAGACAGGGGAAAAAAAAGCAAGACAGTGTTATAGATAACCCTGTATATGAACAACATAAATACATTTTTGAAACTACAAGGGAAGTGTTTCGTGCAGCATATTTTATAGCAAAAAATAGCAAACCGTATTTAGACTTTCACAAGCTTGTGACTTTGTAAATTCAAAATGGCTTCCACAACGGCAAAACACCGCATAGTAACCTCAGCTTTGCCAGTATCATACACTGCATTGCGGACACTGTATGGAATATGCTCTTTTCATCTATAATATGCAGGAATTCCAGGGTCTGTCTATTCGATGATGAGTATACATCTGTGGTTTCATATTTAGTTTTCATTGTGTATTTAAGGTCAGAAATTAGTAACTGTAATGTAATTATCATCTTCTCAGGTATCACTGAGCTTCAAAAATCAGATACAGAAACAGAAGAAGCTGAACTTTTTAGAACGTCTCTCAAAGCATTATTTTTCTTCAGGTTATTTGAATAACAGTTTGGTTGGAGCATGCAGTGATGACGCTAGTGCGATGCTAGGTAGGAATTCAGGTGTTTTAGAACGACTTAAGAACAAGTACAACGAACTACTCAAAACGACGTTGTTTGTGCCATCGAACTGAAGTAAGTGTTGCTGATCCAATTGAAGAGGTTCCTGATGCGAACCATATTATCGCTTTTGATAACAATCTGTACGCATTCTCCCATCAGTCTCCAAAGAATCAACAAGAACTGAAAGCTGTTGCATAAAAGTCAGGTGCAGAACTGAAGAAGACATTTGAATTATCCTCAGCGCACTGGGCGGCCTCAAGCTTCAGAGCAGTGCATGCAGTTTGGAAGTCGTACCGGGATTTGAATGATCATTTTAATGTGTGTTCGAATAACATGACTAGAAAATCAAACGAAGGTAAGTGTTCAATGGATAGCAGAAAACACTATCAAGCCCCTAGTTTGTCTGCAGTATTGCACTATTTTCTAACGTTCTTGAAGAGTTCAGTATCCCCTCTCAATACCTCCAAAATGATGGTACTAAAATATGCTCATCATACAGTGCAATAACGAGGTCAGTAAGAACCACTGACATTTCTGTCAGAGCCTTAGTGACAATTTGAGGCCAAGCTAATTTCGGATCACAGTTAAGAATTCAAATCCTTCATGAAAGATTGATATTTTGGACAGTAAAAAATGACCCTTTGACATTGCGAACCCACAACAAGACGGGGGGAAAAATCTAAGAAAGATGTAGGTTCGTTTTCTTCGTTCTTTTCCAAATGTAATAGAAGGTTTCAGAGATTATAAAGGCAACAGTGGAGAGAACATTCCTGAAAACCTGAACCCAGTTTTCGTTAGTGTTGATATATTCTCTGTGAGCACATCGGACTATGAAAGAGGCTTTAACACAATGAGCTTAGTTATGAGAACATTGCAGTATTCACTTTTTGTTGGCCATCTCTTATCTTTAACGTTTATTTCAATAAGAGGCCAGTGTAGGCCAGGTAGTACAGGACAAATTTGGAACAGGGTACCAGGTCGCAATTATTGTGAAGTCAAGTGCTAGCCTTAGCCAGGCGACAGAGGACATAGTGAATTTGTGCAAAGGTTTCGGCAAATAGGATCAGGTTATTATAGTTGGTAGAGCATGGAACAGCCTCGCTACGAACAGTAATAACAGCGGTAGGGGTGATCTGACGAAATAGGAGTAGCAACAACACACACAAATATGAGCTTTGTGGAGATCCTGCAGCGCCATGCACAGCCCTCGGTAAACACTGCTGTGAGCCATGTGAGCACTGAACTGAGCAGGCTGCTGCTGACTGAAATGAAAACTCATATGAGTGCAGTGCCAATTGTTACAAATTGGAGACGGAAATATACTAGACATGGCCTACAACTGACTAGGGGAGGGAAAGATAGGTTGGCTTAGCTGATTGCAGATAGTACACAGGGGGCCACCATCACACATAGCAAGATCCCTGTGCTTACTGGTGTAAGAGAGGCACCCTTTTTAGGATAGTATCAGGATTCTGGAACCCTGTTTTGAAATAAATGAAACTAGCAGTTGAGCCCCTAAAAATGATTAAGAATGTGCAGAAGAGTAAGGTTAGCTCACTTCATCAAAATATTAGAGGATTAAGTGATAAGATAGAAGAGCTTCTTTTATGGAAAATTTACAGAGCCCTAAAAAGATCGACACACTCTGCCGGTCTGTGCACCACATAACGACAGGGTTAGATAAGTTACATATAAAAGATTACACTATTGCAGCTTACTCAAGCAGAACTAGCATGGGAAAGGGAGGAGTTATTGTATATATTAAGACAGAACACAAGTTCAAAAACACTGAGACAAGTAGATTTTGTAGTGATCAACACATAGAAGTGTGTGCTTGTGAGTTAATACTGAAAAATAGTTCACATTTAATTGGAACTGTATGTAGATTCCCACTGGGAAACTTTGAACTATTTATGAGAAATATGGATTCTTTGCCGTGCTATCTACCAGAGAGCAGCAAGCAGTTAATAGTCCCTGGTGACCTCAGTGTAAATTTTATAAGGGATTCAGATAAGGAAAATGATCTAGAAACCTTATTTGAATCCTACGATTTGATCTCAGTAATTAACTTTCCAATATGGGTGGATGAAGACAGTATAACCTTAATTGTGAATGTTTTCTTTGATTAAGCTCAGGACTAGAAAATAACTGTCTACACAGCAACAAATGCTCTCTCTGATCATGATGCACAGTAATTATGATAAATAACAAAGTGCACTACAGTATGGATACTACTCAGTAAAAATCAGCTAGGATAATTAATGGCTCCAGGACAAACAATTTTAAGAGTAGTTTACAGACGATGACCAGGGATGTAATTTACAATGAACCAAAAGCTAACATAAAGTGTCATCTAGTCCATGATAACATCCTATCGTTATTTGAAAGTAGCTTTCTGCATAAGCTGATCAGAGAGGACATTAAACAGCCACGCAAAAATCACGGATAACTAGAGGGATTAATGTATCTTGTGAAACGAATAGGGAAATGCTTCTTTTGGAGAGAACAAGTAGGGATCCTGTAGTAGTAGCACACTACAAAAACTACTCAAAATTACTAAGAAAGGTAATTAAAAATCAATAAATATGCTCATAATGTCAAAAATCAGTACTTCTGACAATAGACTTAAGGCTATATGGAATGTAGCGAAACGAGAGACAGGAAAACAGGACAACCAGCCACAGAAAAAGACAACATCACTGCTAAACTGAATGGAAGGTCCATAAATGATGAGTCACAGGTAGCAAATGAATTTAATAATAATTTCTTAAATATAGTAGACGCATAGTGACAAGCAGTTCAAGAGCTAAATCACAGCAGGATGTTGAAAATGTAACTCTCATAAAATTCAATCACTGAATGTATCACCAACTTCTCGTTTTAAAATTAAGAAAATTATACTATCACTCAAAAAACAAAAAGGTTCAGCTGGTTTTGATGCTGTTTCCAATAGAGTATTAAAGATCTGTTCCCGTGTAACAAGCCCAGTCTTGTCCAAAATATGTAATGCATCACAAACTGAAGCCATTTTTCCAGAGAGACTAAAATACGCCATTTTAGACCCTCTTTAAGAAATGTGGTAAGAGAGATGTCAATGAGTACCGAGCTGTTTCACTGCTGACATCATTCTCCAAAATTTTTGAAAAGATAATGTGTTCAAGGATAGTATCTCCCCCAAGTAACAAAAGTATACTTAGCAAATCACTCTTTGGGTTTCATAAGGGTTGCTCAACTGAGACTGCCCCTTACATGAACGCTCACCAGATTTTACAAGCATGCTATAGTAAAATAGTGGCCGTTGGTATTTTCTGCGGATTCTCTAAGGCATTTGAGTGTGTCAATCACAGTATACTCCTAGATAAATTGACTTTTTATGGGACTGATGGTATAGCCAACCAATGGACATTATCATATCTAAACAAAAGAATGGGTAAGGTTGAACTTATTAATTCAAGCAATTTACTCCAGGAGCTTAATTCTGATTTGGAGAGGGGAATCATATATGGAGTTTCCCAAGGTTCCACTTTAGGTCCACTACTGTCCCTCATATGTGTAAATACCTTCCATCTAATACACAAAAAGAAGTATTAGTTATTTTTGCAGATGACACTAGTATTGTAATCAATCCAAGCATACATACAGAAAGAGAAGAAATCGTAAACAAAGTTCTTAAAAGTATCATTGACTGGTTTCCTGCGAATGGTCTCACTCTCAATTTTAAAAAGACACAGCACATTCAGTTCTGCACATCTAAGGGTACTACACCAATGATAAGTGTAACACATGGTGAGGAAATAATAATTAGGGTGGAAACTTCAAAATTCTTAGGGGTCCATATTGACGAAAATTTAAATTGGAGAAAACACATTTTGGAACGCCCAAAACTGCTTAGTTCAGCCACATTAGTGCTTAGAATAATTGCAAATCTTGGGGAGAGATAAATCAGTAACCTGACATATTTTACATATTTTCAGCTAATAATGTCACATGAAATAATGTCCTGGGGTAACTTATCTTTAAAAAAGAAAGTCTTCATTTCGCAAAAACATGCTGTAAGAATGATATGTGGTGCTCATCTGCGATCGTCTTGTAGAAACCTATTTAAGAAGTTGGGCATTCTGCCTACTCTTCATAGTATATTTATTCCTTCATAAAATTTGTTGCAAATAATTCACTATAGTTCAAAAGGAGCAATCATGCACACAATTACATTACCAGAGGGAAAAATGGCATTCATTACTCCACATTAAGGTTGTCTTTGGCACAAAAAGGGGTGCACAACGCTGCAGCAAAAAATGTTTGATCACTTACGTAGTGATGTAGAACGTCTGATAGAAATCAAAGCATAACTTGAAAACAAACTGAGAAAGCTTCTTCTTGACAACTTCTTATATTCTGTAGAAGAATTTTGTTGTGTACATAGTTCCACGTAGTCAGCACATACACAACTTTCCCAATAGAGCGCGCCCCGCTAAAGCCGTCGGCACACGGACCGTGCATCCGAACGTTGAGCGTTGAGCGTGCCGAGTTTCTGACGTCATAGCGTGGAATATCACGTTCGGGAGTCTTTCCGAACGTGCAGAGCAATATCTGGCATGCCAGATATTCTGAGCGTGCGTCTGAGCGTTGACCAATGAGATGGCACAACGCCACCTACGTCACACGCACGCCGTCTCCCTTCAGTACGGAGTTGTGAGGCGCCATATTGGCGTTCATTTCAAGCCTATATGTATATATGCCGTTTCTGAGCACCAGCAAATTGAGAATCACTGGAAAACCCGTTGTTAGTTGTGTGATTCGTTGCAATAAAATTATGAGAAAGATCATATTCGAGGGAAAAGAATTATTGTAACCTGCGTATTATGTAAGTAGGCTATTTGAAGGCAGTGACACACTGGAGATCCACCAAAAACGCATTGTTCTTGGCACAATTTCTTATAATTAAATTTCTATTAGTAACGCAATTATCTACGATTAACGGTTTTAGGAAGTGGTAATACAATAAGATTAAGTCGAGGGTTTAGCGTGATGGGTAGCGTCTTTGTTCAAGAAAAACATTTTTGTTATTGGGGCGGTGGTTCGCGTCTTAACACTTCCAAATTTTTTTTCCTAACATTCTCGTTTATTAGGTTCTGATACTTTATTATTAGTTTAATGTAAGTATACGCTATAATATTTGATGTTATGTAAATATAAGTTCATCTTTTTTTGAGGGGTGACTTTGTTCGATTGGTTTAATCTACAGGACGGCTTGCGCTACTTGTATAAAGTTATTTTGCTCCTTTTTCTTTTACGCTTCGTAATTCACATGTTGCAAAGATTCTGCTACTGCGTAGAAATAGTGATCAAGTAAGCCTGACCTTGGGGTTTTACTAAAACGTGGGAATGATGAAATAATGTTTATCGTATGCAGAGACGTATTCCAAATTTGTACCGCGCTGTTTGTAATGGAACTTTTATAAGCCTGTGTCCTTATTGATTGGACATGGTACTTTCTTTTTCGTGGACGATGGAGGAAATGTGCGTTTTAATAGAGCTAACGTGGGAATTTTACGCACGCCCGTTGAGTAAACAGTGTGATTTACGAAGTACTAGAAACATCCCTCAACTGCGGCTGGAGTGCGTTGCGATCGCGTATACCACGTTGGGGCCCACGTACCGTATGCACAAGTCGCATCGTTCCTGAGCGTTCAGCATCACGTTGAACTTGGCACGCTCAGCGTTAACGTTCGACAGCACGGTCCGTGTGCCGACGGCTTAAGGACAACAGCGCAGGCGCAGCGCTCGTCCGTCTCCCGCGCTGTCTTAGAGACGGACCAAATTCTGCTTCCGCCGATCCGCGTATTAATATGTAATGCAACCAAGGAGATTGCTGCTAACGTAGAACCTTTTCTCCTCGCGGATCACACTCGCGCAGTGATACCTGAACGCTCGAGGTATTATAACGAGTGTACAGACCTCCGATTAGTCAATCTGCATTAGTCTGCATCAGTCTATAGTCAAGTTTCAGTCTGTGCCTATTAAGATTATCATATTCCTGTACATAGCCATGAAGAGAATTGTATAGACACTTTGTCAAGTATCAGAGATGTGAGAATAAGATTAATGTACCAAGACCAAAGGAACTTCAGATTGTCAATTGTAAATAGCATCCAGAACCAAGTTAAGTTATTTTTATACTTGTTATTATTTTAATAAATGTGTGTGAAAATTAATCAAGTTCTGTTTAAAGTTGGTCACCGTCAATCTGCTACTCTAAGCGTGCAAGTGGCATTTCTATGGTCTGACCTAATGGCAGAAAATAAACACGCCACGATAAGACCACGAGACATATTGCTGACACTCGCCTGCTTCGTTAGAGCGAAAAGTCAAATAATCTGATGATGTGTGTACCGAAGGTCTTACAGTATGCACACCACAAATTTCTATTACTGTAATGTGTATATCTTTTTTGAAACAAAAAAATAAATAAAAAACTTAGAAATGTTCAGAATGTAACCATATGTATAAATTACCTTGCGACGTGAATGTAAAATTACTCGTCCCACATCATTACAGTCTATCGTGCAAAATCCAAGGAACCTTAACTAACTCTATGGAACCTTGGGGATTTCGTCACAGTATAATGCCGAGGGCAACAAATGCGAAAAGACTAATTATATATGCAGCAGTCTGTTCAGTACTACTACTTATGGGATCTTCTTTAGGTGACTCCCCCACTACGGCACTGTTCACGTGTACTATATTGTGCTACACCATACACTGAATAGGTGTATGCAAGATTCTCTAACGAATAATGCGTCATATTAACAGAATCTTCCGTCGGTTCTCGGTAGAAGAACATTATGATAAATGAAAAGCACCAGTTTGCTTTTGTTCTACAATATTACTTTTATTGTTAACCGGTTTTCGGCTTACAAGGCCGAAAACCGGTTAACAGTAATATTGGAGAACAAAAGCAAACTGGTGTTTTTCATTTAGAATATTGCGTCATCTACGACAACTAGTTGTAAACTGTACACCGTGGTAACTTCCATTGTGAAGAAATCATTGAAGAATGTGAATAGTTTCTAAAGAAAACATTTTACTGTCACCGAGGCAGGCAATTCTTTGTTATGAAGTACACACTACCTGACTAAAACTATATGGACACCGATTAGTGGACATTAATTCGGGTTGTGTTCACCCTTTGCCTGTATGTCGACTTGATTTGTCTGTTTAGAAATGGCAGCCAGTTCTTCCTCAAAAGCCTAAAGCAGAGAAAACAATGATTTTGAACACTGGGGTCGACGCTCTAACTCATCCCAAAGGTGTTCCACTGGATTAAGGTCGGGGCTCTGGGCAGGCCAGTTCATTTTAGGAATGTTACTGTCCACAATCCAATGCCTCACAGATGCTGCTTTATGACAGTGTGTATTGTCGTGGCGATACAGTTGACGTCTTAAAACTGTTTCTCTACTGTACGCAGTACACAATGTTGTAAAATGTGTTTATATCCTTCGGCACTTCGTGTTTACTTAAGCGCAATATGGGAACACGTCCTACCCATAAGAAACCCTTCGCACTGAACTCAACCTGCTCCACACTTCATTGTGTCACTACCTCCTCCGTAATTCACTGCTGGTATGACACGTGGTGGCAGGTAAAGTTCTCCAAGCATTCGCCAAACCCAAGCACTTCCATCGGATTGTAACACGGTACAGAGCGATTCACAGCTCCAAATCATTCATTTCCAGTCATCCACTACCCAGTGGCTTGTTCCTTATTTCAGAATAAAAACAATCTTGGCTACGAAGTTATTTAATGCCAACGACACGTTTCATCCATTTGTGGCATCATGAGATTGTATAAAAGTGGCTTCATATCAGACCCATCCGCCATATAGCCATACGAAATGGAAAAAGGACGCAGCAGTAACTGGATATGTTGCGTCCTGTTTCGATGCCCTTGCAAAGACTGCCGTATTACCTGAGCTACCTAGAGACTTGCGATGGAGAAGGCGGCTCGGGATTCATGGGTTGTGGTGGCCGGGCTGGGCGGCACTGGCTGCAGGTCCGGTCTGTACGTAGTTATTATTTGAGTGCTAATTGTTCGAGAATCGGAACAACTGCTGTTTGTCTCGGCTTATGGACAGATGGTTCGTGAACTCTGCAGCTCTATAAGGTCGCATTTTGTTGTATAGCGACAGAGGTGCTTTGACATATGTCAGTCGATGACTTCTTATATGGAAATAATTTATTTTTACTGCACTGCTGCCATGTCTCAGTCTCATTTGGGTGGCAGGGGCGTGAATATACTTTGGATTATTTCCATTTCTAATTGCGACTTTTATCGTGACGCCGGACACTAATACTTCAAGTGTTTATTTCATATTACATATATTTTTATTCTATCTGGGAGCACTGGCAGGTTTCGCCTACCGTCCGTGCGCTTGCACGATTGATTTGTTGTTAAATTTTCTCCGATATTGCAATTATAGTCCACAAGTAGGGGAATACAGCAATTTCGTCGCACTGCGCCACTCCTACCCACCTTTGTAGGAAACTCCACACTGGACGTTCCCAATTTGATAGACAAAGATGCATTGGCAGCGGGCCTATTCGGATTTTTTCGTAGTTATTTGAGAATCTTCTAGCAGTGTCCGAAAGTCATTAGTCATAGTTTATATCGAGTTGTTGTAGGTTGCATGCCTTTTTATTCTGCCTGGGAGCACTGGCCGACCAAGACTGATCACCTGTGCTGTCTAGTAGTAAAAGTGAGATCATTGGATGAGGAAGAGTTGCTTGATTCTGTTTCATACAGAGAGTAAGGAGCGGGGAGGGGAGTGCTTTGTGTTACCTGTGCTTATATTCGTAGACGCCAGGGTGTTAGAACAGGCTTAGTATTACTAGCTTTGGGGGAAGGCCCCTCACTGCATGTTTGATGTAGTACCAATGTATTTTCTGCCTGCAGCCAGACTGTGCATGTCAGCACTCGAAGTGCTGCATATCCTGGACACAGCTCACTCACCGCGATCAGCCTACATGGACCCGATGAGTGCCTTATAATTCAGGTGCAGGTAGCAGCAGCGCGGTTCCCGACTGAAGTGCCTAGAACCACTTGACCACAGCGGTAGGCGGCTTTAGAATGGCTGATAGATTTGTTACTCAGGTGACATCCAGTAACTAGCCCACGTTCGAAGTCACCGAACTGTCGTGACCGATCGACGCTGCCAGTACTGCTTCTCTACTGACAATAGGATACTCCTCGTCTCCTCTTATACTGATGGGGAAACTTCTCATGAAATCAGTTGGTTAATTCCGCATTACATAGTAGTGTTCAGATTCTCTTTATTAGACAATGTAAGAAGTTGTCAAACATCCGTCTTACATCCATTACTCAATCAAGGCCTCGTACCACGGGACAAATCCGTTTCTGACCGTTGGTTTCTGATCTCAGAATACTCTGATCGGGGTCCCCTAGCACATGTATTGCTTTGGCCCTACAGATCTGAGATGCTGTGTTTGTTCTGTTGGCGTTAAACTATTTCGTCACTGACAGAGGCAGTGAATTCATCGTTTCCAGAGGTCATGCTGAAGGAGAAGCACTGTCTTGTTGGAATATTGCTTCGCAAAAATTCCATTACCTTCGTCAGCATAACGGTCCGAGTGCGACCGGCAGTTGTACCCAATGGCATCTTAACAGATGAAGTGGTCATTAAACCAGTATGAAGCTCCCAAATATATATCTAGGTGTACTTCACCACAGATCATTGGAACATGTGTGGTCCCATCGTTGTTCGATGAGGCGAAGTGCGATTCGTTGGGAACGAAGACGTATTTTCAGCTAACCCTCTTACAGCAGTAGAATTTCTCTTCCCTGCCGAAGACATTCCTTTCACCGACGTACATGTACATATACATAAGTTGCAGAAGCCTCGTGTGTAGAAGCTTAGCAACAAACGTTTCGTACAGGAAATCGGCACACAAGTACTGGGAATAACAGTGAGGAGAGGCCAGGGAGGCCGTACCTAGAAGCGCTTGCGTGACCTACCGCCACGGTCAGAGACTTGGGGTCGTTGAATGATTCAGTAGCTGCATTTGACACTGACAGTGCTATTTCCAACCCACTCTGCTCACTGAATACCCAAGGGCCTGCACTGGATTCAGCCCACAGTAATCGAACAATATGTTCTTCTGTCTAGAATAAGCGAACTCTTGTGATCATATTTTCTGTAGACCTCACATATTTACTGTTGCAAACGAGTTATCGGCATGTATTACGCTTATTTCAGATTTGGACAATATTCTCCCAGGAAAATAACCCTACCAAAAAATTCTTGATAGGTAAAACAGGATACGTCATTGTCGTATGGTAAGACTTAAGTAGAAGAAAAACCTTGATAGTACTCTGGACGCCTGTAGTTAATATTAGGGCAGTGCAGGTGATACTCTAATGGCATAGATTCTTGAATAATATGGAACATTTGGGTTCAAGCTCAGTAGGACAGGGATGTAAAAATAATGGCTCTGAGTACTATGGGACTTAACAGCTGTGGTCATCAGTCCCCTAGAACTTAGAACTACTTAAACCTAACTAACCTAAGGACATCACACACATCCATGCCCGAGGCAGGATTCGAACCTGCGACCGTAGCAGTCGCACGGTTCCGGACTGCGCGCCTAGAACCGCGAGACCACCGCGGCCGGCTGACAGGGATGTAAGATTGGATGACAGCTGCACCTATCAGTTCAGTCGACATAATCACATGAGAATGTCACCAAGTTGCTGTCCAACTGTAAACGCTGGAGGAAAGTAGACGTGTCTTTTACGAGGAGCTATTGATTTATTTCTAAGGGTCACGGCTGGAGATACAGTCAAACATAATTCTACTATTGTCATTATATATTTCGTGTAAGCATCATAAACGCGATGTAAGTGAATTTGGTTACAGGAAAGTGAATGAATGATTTGCTCCTGTAGTTTAACGCACAGAGCACAGTAGACAGGACTGAATCCGTGCTAGTCTGAATATGGTTTTACGTAGTTTACCATACTCGTCTGGAAAAATGCGACGATGGTTCCTCGTCTCCGACACAGAAAGACAAGCTAAACAAAGATTAAAGGCAAATTCACAGAAGACAAGGTTTATGCGATTTCCTGACGTTTGGCGCACACGAGTTTGCTCCTTTTATGACGCACGGCGGTTAAAGCCATCTGGCGGCAGAATAAAAAATGTAATTCTCAAATCATGTATGACTAATACTTCTTTGATTTTTAGTCCTCGTGGTTTCCAGTTAACTTATGGAGAATATGACACCCGTCTAAGCCATCGTCATCTGGCGACTTGAAAACCGAGAAGGTTTTATTCACACGTACCGCCACACTCATAGGACAAATCTCGTATGGATAATTTCCAGTCATTAACACACCCTTGCCTTGGATGGACCAGCCCCTTAGTGAAAGAAGAACAGCAAGAAAGGAATGAATGATTATCTTGCCAATATTCCCAATTACACAAGGGAAAATGACATTTTTCGACTGCAGCTGTATACAAAAGACTTTTGTGTAGAGACAAAAGTCACCGAGTAAAACAGATCGTAAGTGTGGAACAGAAGAAGAAAAGGTGGTTCTACTAATAACAAGCTGATTATAATCCGTCTATGATTCCAAACATGTTCAATTGTTGGCTAATATCAGACCCAGTGCTGCTGGCTTATTAGCACTGGAGTATTGTCAATGACGGTAATATTTCGTCTCTTGGTGCAGGCAGACTCATTGAGGGTTCCGTCTCTAATTACCACGTCTTCGACGGGACGTCTTTAAGCTGCCTGACTACCTTGATGGATGAATGAAAAAGTGATATGAAATCATTCACTTGGATACCACGAATGCTTCTCCAGTCACCTAATTGAAAAAATTTAATCATTCGACAACATTCATATTCCTTTGTCGGGTGTAAATATTGTCCTAATTCTATATTTCTTGTGTAGATATTTGGATTTCAAGGAAACCATACGATGATTCGCTTTTAACGATTTAGGGAACTTCGAAAAAATAAATCAGGATTATCGAACGGGATATGAATCCCAAATTGTGAGCCCTGTTTGCTAACCATAGCGCCATCTTAAACAGTGTACACTTATGTGATGAGCGCCTATAGAGAGTAATATGACGGCTGTAGTCTGAAGGAGAGAAGGGCGAATATGGGTTTCGGTGCAGTTGTCTAAAGCCAGGTTGAGCGTCACAGCAGCGACCGCGGCTCCGGAGGAGGGTAGGCTCAACCATAAAAGGTAAATTCCTTAAGACATTCCCATAGACTTTTGTGCGATAACGTGAAGAACAGTCAAATAGATGTACTGACTCCAGCACTTGACATGCTTGACACTAGCGTCTACAGAAACGAAGGAGTGGATTAAGATCGACCCAAGGGGATGTTATATAGAAAAAATTTCTGATGAGGTGGTATTATCAATGAATTTTTCATCATTGAAGAAAGAATTTTAAAGATTATTGATAGTATTCGACATCTAAAGACTGTGTGATACATTTTATCATGTTAAGGGGTGATCTGAAGGTAATCCTCTTGCCCCACACATTAAATAATACTGATGACAGTTGGAGTGATAAGCTGCTTGTCGTAGAGGGCAAGACAGCAGCAACATTTTTCTAATGCGTCTTGTATGAGTGAGATCAAATGCGGCAGGAACAAATACAACATCTGGCAAAATCTCGTAAAAAGCATGAATTTTGCAAGCCTATAGGAACGATTTGTCGTTAAGGTAAAGCCTAGAGCGTTTTCTTTGCACTAAAGATGGAACAGTATAGAACTTCTGATAACAAGTGGTAGAGAGACGCCATTGAGGGAGATAGATAGATAATGCAAAAACTTGTGACCTTTGTAGCGCTGTCTCTAAGACGCTAATCACGAATGGCTTTAAACATGAAAATTAATGTACACAACACACACTATGCGATGTGAATAGAACCCTTTAGTGGAAAAATAATAAAAAACCGGTTAGCTCTTAACGACACACCTACAGAGATTACCGAAGGAGAAAGATGAGAATATACCAAATAACTTGTTAATAATGTGAATAAAAAATTCCAATGACAAGCCCACTGGAATAATAAAATAAGGGAAACCAGCCCGCATTCGCCGAGGCAAATGGAAAACAGCCTAAAAACCATCCACAGACTGACCGGCTCACCGGATCTCGATACGAGTCCGTCGGGCGGATTCGTGCCGGGGACCAGGCGCTTCTTGCCAGTACGGAAAGCGTTGCGTTAGACCGCACGGCTAACCCAGCGAGCATCTGAGACTTAGTCATAATGTCATTTACCCTCGGGTACGTCATTCTCTGCTAAAAACAAAATAGAAAATCAGTATCAAGTTAACATCCGTGTACATGTTGTGGGGTTTTCTTTGACGTATAAGGAGCATCTTCCTCTGTCGGTAGTTGTTTGTTATGTGTAAATATTTTGATGCACGATGCAGGGTTCAAATGCTTCAAATGGCTCTGAGCACTATGGGACTTAACATCTATGGTCATCAGTCCTCTAGAACTAAGAACTACTTAAACCTAACTAACCTAAGGACAGCACACAACACCCAGTCATCACGAGGCAGAGAAAATCCCTGACCCCGCCGGGAATCGAACCCGTGAACCCGGGCGCGGGAAGCGAGAACGCTACCGCACGACCACGAGCTGCGGACACGATGCAGAGGATCTTATGTGAACGTACCTTCTGAGTGAACAGTTAAATTTATATTTCCTTTCAGTTTTTCTTTTTCATTGTTTTTTGTCCTATATAGAACTAGTTTAGTTCTACTTTTGAGGTGAGTAACATAAATGCAAGATATTATTTCAGTATGTCAGACAATATATAATACTTTCCGTTATTTCTGCCGTTCTAAAAGAAATTCAATGTATTTTTATATACAACGTTAGTTCACAATGTACTTTTACAGGACATACAACATGCGAACACGGGAATCTCCTTGCGAACAGGCCTGGGAACACCCAACGGAACCGACCCACCACCGTGTCATTCTCACCCGAAGGCGTCACTGGATGCAGTAAGGCCATACGGTCAGCATTCCACGCTCCCGGTCGTTGTTAGCTTTCCTGACCGAAGTTGCTACTTCTCAATCAAGTAGCTCCTGAATTGGCATCGCAAGAGCTACGTGCACGCCGCTTGCTAACAACGCATGGCAGAACTGAACGGTCACCTATCCACGCAATAGCTAAGGCAGGCAGCGCTTAAGTTCCGTGGTCTAGACCGAACCGGCTACACAGAAAGCTACATAAAAATTAAGATACCTTTCTAAATATTGTAAAATTTGGTCAACACATGTTGTTGTTCTGTAATACATACTGTATCACTTGACCGTACATAATAACAAAACGTATAAATAAAAAGTACCGTAGGAAAACAACAATTATTTTTACTTCCTAAAAAAAATACACGAAACTATGATGTACAACTTTCTTTGAGATTGGTCTTCAAGTGTAATTAGACAAGTATTGGAATACACGACACATATTTTGTAAGGAAACAAAATCTGAGAATCTCATCCTCAACAACAGGAACATTAACACAGGCATTAGTTTCACCCAGCTGCCAAACATGTTAAGCAGCGAAGTCGAATTCTCTCTTTCAGTCACAAATCCTGATTTTTATTTCAATGTACGATACATTTTGAGCCCTGGGGGTACCTTCATGTGCATGATGAGTAGTCGCATATGTGCTGTGAGATGAAAGGTCTGTATGTGGATATAAGTATGTCTACTCATACTGTGCTTAAAAACTTCGTAAGCACAATTAGAAACTGACCAATAGTAACTTACATTCCAAAAATGATAGAGACTGATCAAGTACTTACTGATGAGGCCCATGGCGTGAAGTTCTTCGTGTATTGAAATAAAAATCACGATTTGTGACTGAAAGTCGTTTGTTTTTATTTTGTCTCTTTCGATTATCATATTTCCTCGGATTTGCGTAAGTTACGCACACTATTGTTAGCTCCATCATGTTCTTAATGATTCTTTCATGGTACCAAGTTATGGAACATTTTGAGTATACGATAGCCATTTCCTAGGGCAATAACTGATACGTGTCTTTCATGTACGGAATAAATACTAATATGAATGTAACAGACGGATATTTCACTCACTCACATCAACGAATTTTGCGGTTGACCCCAAGTTTCGTTGCTTCCGCTTTATTCCTTGGGCAAATAATATGCCTTTTGTTTCAAAACAAATCGCATTTGTTAGACACAAAAGAAATAAAGTTAGGAGAAGAGGAAAATATCGGTCTACAGTGGATCGCAATTTCCCTTAAATTGGTGGAACACAGGAAAAATAAAGGGAGATACGATATCATCAGCGTTATGCTCGTTTTTTGGTATCCGAGTACACTACCGTCAATGCAGCCTAAAGCACCGGTGTGGAAGAATACACAACATTCTAAGTAGAGAAAGATTTCTGACAGGGAGATGCTCATGCATGAAGTGAGCAACGCTCTATGAATTGGTTCAACTGGTTCAAATGGCTCTGAACACTATGGGGCTTAACATCTGTGGTCATCAGTCCCCTAGAACTTAGAACTACTTAAACCTAACTAACCTAAGGACATCACACACATCCATGCCCGAGGCAGGATTCGAACCTGCGACCGTAGCGGTCACGCGGTTCCAGACTGAAGCGCCTAGAACCGAACGGCCACAACGGCCGACTCTATGAATTCTCACATCAAATGTCGTTTATGAAAATTATGAAAGTGATCATCATAAATGAATCACCTGTAATCCGTATATGGCCTCTGAGGATACAAAGAAACAATTAACTGAATAGATCAATAAACAATATTATGTGCCCACAATTAGCATTTGGCGAACCCGCCACGTTCTGTGTTAAGTGTGTTGGCATTTCGTAGCAATGAATCAAACAGGCATGAATGAAACTCACAGAGAGTTTTTATTGGAGGTCAACTTTCAGCTGTATTGTTGGCGGCTGACAGTCATAACCAAGTCACTGACAAATGAAATGGCAGACTATTCAATGAACAACATAACGTGAGTAGCCACTCGCGAGAAAACGTGTTCTCCGTCGTTCAGATAAAAATCTACGAAAATATCTAGCCACATGTTAAAAAAAAACTGCACTTGTTTTACTACGGGTCCCCAAGTGAACTGAGGAAAGCGTTATACAACTACCTCGATGCAGCAATTGCAGTCGCAAATATAAGCGACTTCCTTGCCTCAGCTGCACATGATAGTCAATGGAGCAAACAATGACGCCAGGTGTATTTCCTGAATGACGCTATAAAATGCACTCTGGGAGCTGAAAGTTCTTCTCAGTAGTTTTTCGCATGCAGAGTGTTACACGCATGACGCATACGTTGTTTCCTGTGTTGCGTGAGAAGCAGGACTCCCATTAGCAAGGTGCAACCGCTTCATGACATCCTACCCGTTGCTCGAACAGTGTGGGGATCGGTTTGAATAGAGAATATACTAGACGAGTTAGGAACGGCCACGGAAAGAAGTCCGAGAAAACCGTTGAAAAATTTCGTACATCATATCGCTGTGTCAGTACCATCTGCCGACAGAGCGGCTCAAAAACTAGATCTGAAGTCACGCAAACTTACTTTGAGTGCATCGCCTGACCAGTTCAGATGCTGTTGCTCGACTGCAGCTGGTTATTGCAGCCTGTGTATGATGGAGATCCTGATCTCCGTTTTTCTGAAGAGGTGTCGCTGCAGTAGGGTATGCGAGCTTGCAGAACGATCGAGGATGGTGTCCTGAAAATCCTCATCAGTTACATGAAGAGCCTCTTTGCGATGTGAAAACATGTGTGTCACGTATGTGTGCGTGTGTCTGTGTGTGTGTGTGTGTGTGTGTGTGAGTACTGCAGTTAGCTATATAACATTACTACAGCTTTTTTCAGAGAACTACCAGCTAACGAAAAGACATACAGTTAGTTCATCCAGGACAACGCAAGTCCACAAACCGGTGACGTATCTATGACAGTGCTGAGACGTTTTCTGAATGATGGGAACCACAGAATATGTGACGTATATGCCACAGTGTGCGTCATGATATATTTTACGTATAGAACTGCATTTTCTGCTGCATCCGTGCGTTCTATTCTCCGATTAAAATTACTTTGTGATTAATGTTTCAGTGAGTCGAGTGGTAGGCACCGGGAGTAAGCCAGTCGCAGGTGTTTAGGCCTCCACGTGCTCGCTGTGTTGGCTATTCTGCGGGCACAACTCTTGCCAAGAGACATGACCTGTGTTGGGAGGGGGAAGGACAGGGCAGGTCGAAAGCGACGGAGAGGAGCTAAGGAGCCCCAAATAATCAGTGATTTTGCATGTTCTGCCGGCCGTGGTGGCCGAGCGGTTCTAGGCGCTTTAGTCCGGAACCGCGCGACTGCTACGGCGCAGGTTCGAATCCTGCCTCGGTCATGGATGTCTGTGATGTCCTTAGGTTAGTTAGGTTTAAGTAGTTCTAAGTTCTAGGGGACTGATGACCTCAGATGTTAAGTCCCATAGTGCTCAGAGCCATTTGAACCATTTGCATGTTCTGTTTCGTCACTACATAAACATATTCACGAAAATAAGGCAAAATTTCCTGTATGTTAGTACTGAAGCTAGTGCTGCGGTGAACGTGTTACTTTCTGCACGAAGATTCTGACAAGAACAATCTGAGATTCACAATCTTTATGGAGAGATTTTGTTTAAGACTTCGGTTTTTCGTATCTTAGGTCTCAAATCGTAGCTTGTTTCTCGTGGTCACAGTTATTATGATGTTCTGAAACTGAGAACCCTACTGCAGTTAATACGGGAAACTTGCAGTGAAAAATGTTATCGCTCGATACTTTACGTTCAGCATGTTACGGCACACGAAATGCAACCATCGCGGAAAACTATATGTTGGTCTTTAGATCGAACAAAGCCGCTGATTAGCACAAAGAAATCAATGGAGATACATTTCGACGGTGGTTTAAGGACTCGCCTTAGAGGAACTTGATAAATCCTAAATAGTTGTGAACAACGTCTCGTATCATTCCACTACCCTTAATAAGCCGCTTACAGTAGCGTCCGGGAAACAAGACATTAACGACTGGCTGCAAAGTAAACACATTCCCATGCCAGACGACCGTACAAATCGTGAATTACTGGTTCTTCTGGCTGGGAATATACCACCTTTGCCTCTGTGTGTTGTAGATGAACTGGTAGTAGAAAAACATCGTTATAGGAACCTCAGACTGACACCACACCGCTGTCACTTCAATTCCATCGAACTCATGTACGCTCAAGTTAAAGGTTATGTGGCTAGAAACAACAAAAAATTAATGTTACCGGAAGTGGAAATATTGACATCAAATTTCGTCATCAGATTGGCATAATGTTGTAAGAAAACGAAGGAAATAACTATAAAACCTTGCAGAATGAATGTGTAGTGGAAAATAACACTGAGCAACATTATTTCATTAAACTGTGACAGCATTTCTAGTGACAATACAGACGTCTGTGAAAGTGATCAGTAAGTGGTGTATATCCGTTATGGGTCTAGTGTTTACGAGAAATTCTGTTTTATTATCCTCTTACAATTTTCTCTGCTTATTTAGATTATTTGTTATTTTGCGACATGTGTGTGACTGAATGCTGTCATTCGCGTATAAGGAGTGATTACGACATGTTAACGGATCGTCGTCACTACAGTAGCCGCGGCACCCAACACTGCCCTCCCCACGACCTACAATGACTTTGACAACAGAATATGAGTAGACTACTTGTTTCTGTCGATGCGAACGCGCAACTACCGATCGCATGAGCACGTGGCATGTTCTGTACGAGCCGTCAACTCCGCTCCCCCCACTGCCACCTGTCAATCAGAAAGAAATTTTAATCGGGGTACAGTAGGGAGGCAGGTTACCCATTTCACAAATGACAGTTTGTCACGGTACATGGATCCGGGGCGTGGGAAAGCTCAGAGGGAATGATACATTGGCATCGAGCGATGGCAGTCGGCAAAATGTAATTTCGGGTATAAGATTAAAGATCTTTGAAACATTGAAATGTAGCGTAGGTCAAGATCATAAAATTATAAATAAACCATAAAGGAATCCTTAGAGAATAACCTTTCTGCCTTTCGTGTATAAATGTTTTTGAGGAAATGGAAACTCGTGAACGCGAATATTGAAATAAGTTTAAAATTTTAGATAGGGAAATGGGAGTAATTAAAGGGAATAATAATCCTAGTGCACAGCAGAAATCGTTCTTAGCAAGTGATCGAGAAAAGTGTTCGCCTTGAAGGAACAGTTTCTCTGACTCTTCCCTGGAGCATGGAAATGGTAATCATAATGGTGATTCGACAGTTTGCTGAGTAAGAGAGGAAAAAATGAGTCTGAGTCATATATAGATATAAAGAGCTTCGATAATAGGGTTAAGAATTGTGGGAAGTAGTGCCTGCTAATGAGAGATCCCCTACCACTCAGCTCGTGAGTGGTCTGAGGAATTCCGATTTGACATTGACAATGGTATGTCAAATCAATTCCCAAAGTTTGTATCTGGGAGAAACTACCCCGAATAATTTTTAAGAACTTTTTTTTGACGGGGTTTCTCCTAGAATATGGGATGATAGGCGAAAGATTAGATATCTTGTAGTATGTTTAAAGGGTGAAACGTCAGAATGGGGAGAGTATATGAATATTAATCAGTTTATAAACTGGGGGGACTAATGCAAAGCCTCTACTGATAAGTATTGGTCAGAAGGTGAACAAGAGAAGCTAGCTGCGGATCCAACTCTTCCAGAATCATACGACAACAGTGTGCAATGTACAAGGGTATGGGTGGGAGCCTTATGTGTAAGGAGTTTATGGAAATATCTGGCATGCGCATACAGAGCTTACCAGAGCTTAGCCATCATAACACTTCAGAAGAAGCCTTTGCTACGAATTCTGATATGTGTTGTGCTTCAGTACAGAGTATGTACGATGCATCAGCATCGCTACTCGATGCTGGTGCAGAATTACATGCATATTACTTCTTTACTTATTTGTCAGGACTACTTATTTGTATACCCTACAATGATATCCCAAATTAAAAAAGTGAGTCGGCCGCGGTGTTCTCGCGGTTCTAGGCGCTCAGTCCGGAACAGCGTGACTGCCACGGTCGCAGGTTCGAATCCTGCCTCGGGCATGGATGTGTGTGATATCCTTAGGTTAGTTAGGTTTAAGTAGTTCTAAGTTCTAGGGGACTGATGACCTTGGAAGTTAAGTCCCATAGTGCTCAGAGCCATTTGAACCATTTTAAAAAAGTGAAAAACAAATGCTTGTCTATCTCTCTAAAATGTGCATCATTTCATCAAAATTCTCAAACATGTTGAATAAAATAAGCAGTAAAGATTACGTAAGTACAAATAGCAACTAGAATGTTTTTCATGTTCAATAATCTAGATAAAGAGGAAGCCGAGTCATATTACAAGAAGGAACTGGGAACATTTGCCTAAGGGCAGGAGCAGGTAGAAGAACTGTAGCTGAAGTTTAAAAGAATAGTTGTACGTATACAGGATACAAATGGATCCAGCAGAACAGTTTTTGATGTGGAGGACCACGATTTTATAATCCAGTTGTTACTTATCGTAAATACTTAGCACATCGCATATGAGATGTAGCTTAACTTATGTTGCTACATTACAGTTCATACGTTTTCAGTTGCTGCTCTGTTACAGAAACTTACCAGTTCATGTATTTTCCCCTATCGTTCCTGGACTAGCAATTTATAATGTGAAGAGACAAACTGTGTGTGTTCACTACAACCAAACCAGCTATGGGGAATAGTAATCTATTTTTAAAATGATCTGTTCGAATCAGTTACTGGCAGTTGGGGAGTTGTATTAGAGGTTTCTTGTAAACAGATAAAACTGCAGTGAGTTACTTTTTTGAAATAGTTATTTGTTCATTCCATGAACTGGTATTCGAAGCTGTTCAGGCTCATCTTCGGATGGTTTACAGGAAGTCACAGTTATTTAGGTTGAGACAAAGTCACTGTTTCTCCTTTCCTTTATAAGCTGTTCAGTTTCGAGGCTGAAATGAGGATTTTTCCGTTTTTGGAGTACATGGATATTCTTTAGCGCTGTTCGAATACTGCTGGTAATTTCTGTCTTTCTTGGGGCCTTTGTCCCGCTCAACGCGGGGTCGGCCGTTTTACTATTTATTTGGCAGTATTTGTTGCGAAGGGTGGCCGGAGGCCCTTCCTGCCGCCACGCCAAACACCCCGGGATGGAATTAGTGTACCCCAAGCTGTCTACGTTTAGTGCAAGCCATGGAATAGTGCGAACTTTTTCAAACGTCTGCGAGTCGTGTAGCTGAGGTGGCCGGCCGGAGTGGCCGAGCGGTTCTAAGCGCTACAGTCTGGAACCGTGCGACCGCTACGGTCGCAGGTTCGAATCCTGCCTCGGGCATGGATGGGTGTGATGTCCTTAGGTTAGTTGGGTTTAAGTAGTTCTAAGTTCTAGGGGACTGATGATCACAGCAATTAAGTTCCATAGTGCTCAGAGCCATTTGAACTGAGGCGGAAAGTGGGGACCAGCCCGGTATTCACCTAGCGGGATGTGGGAAACCGCCTAAAAACCACATCCAGGCTGACCAGCATACTGGCCCTCGTCGTTAATCCGCCAGGCGGATTCGATCCGGGGCCAGCGCGCCTACCCGAGTCCAGGAAGCAGTGCATTGGCACTCTCGGCTGCCCTGGCGGGTCGTTGGTAATACCTGTCAGAACTTCGGTCAGTTCTATCCCTCTTAACCTTCCTGCTGTTAATTTCTTGTCGATGTACTGGATGAACAACTTTATTTTTTCTTGCAACTCATTTATTGTAGTTCGGGTTATCCTTTTCATCATACGCTTTAGCTCGATTCGAGTGTTAGTATGCATCCTGACTCTAACTAGCTGTTGGTTGCTACCTCCATTCAAGCGATTTATGACCGACACACACCCTCTCTCCTCCTCTACGCCCGATCACTTTCGGCCAAAATCTATTTACGCTCTTGTAATACTATAATAATTGAAGCCAGCAATTTCGTGCACAATTAAATATTAAATATGCATACGTTCATGCACTATCAAATAACTGAACATTCACAATTAAAGGAAAACCACGCAGTGTCAGAATTCAGTCTTTTGTTGTGAGGCATTTATTTTATTCTTAAACGTAGTACAACAAGCAATTTTTCCGAGTTCTCCACCGACTTGGGGTAACTCTGCGTTGGCGATGGGCGGCTGAGCTAGCAATCTCTGGATCCGAAATGCGAGGTTGTTTGAATCCATCTGCCAGCAACCTTGAAAATGGTCGTCTTTGGTTTCTCATTTTCAGTTTAGGCAAATGCTAGGTTAGGTCCCGTACTATAGGCCACAGCCAGTTCCTTCCGAATACCTTTATCTCCTGAAAAATTCCAGTCCCCTTAAAGAAGCAGCCCCTTTCCAAATATTCCTGTTGCATAGCCAATGGAAATTTTAACATAATTTTTCCATAAAACTAGAACAAATCCAGTGGAGACAGAAGATATCAGGATAGCAACTGAAACATGCTTAAAGCAGAATTATTTCCTGATCCAGCAGTCTCTGTACGCTCAGTCAGATGGGTTAGCAATGGAGTCCCCATTGAGTCCCTTATTAGCTGATATGTTTATGGATAATTTTGAGCAGATATTTTTAGATAAAGGCCTCTAAGATCTTAAATACAATATTGGATTAGGTATGTGGATAATGTACTGTGCTTCTGGACATTTAGTACCAGACAAGTATAGAAATTTTTTCAACATCTAAATTCACACCACAGAAAAATCAAGATTACAGAGGAGTTGGGAGCAGACTCTATCATTAGACTGACTAGGCGTGAAAGGAATTAGAGACTGAGAAAGAAAGATTCCACATTTTCTGCACATGCTCTGAATGAATGTCATTCATAAGGTGTGAAATAAGATGTTCTCCATAAAGGAACTAAAGGCAGAAAACTAAAATTATTTGAAATTTTGGCCATTAACAAACAACAATCAAAGAATCCTGAACTGGTCCTTAATGACCAAACACAGTTTCATTACTCGCCCATATTAAAGTAGCAGACAATTATTATTCCCCCCACCATCAGCTAATAAGCTTGTTGTAACTGTTCCACATTCCATAGACATCTTTCTTCTTCTGTCTTTATTCAGTCTGGTCATCACATTCACCAGTTGGTCCATAGGACATAGTAGCCTGTGCCACTACTCACTTGAAGAACGATTCTACTTTATACACTGACACAGTTTTAATATCTGAATATAGTGTGACGTAAGATTTATTTGTTCAGTGTCTCTTTAGGTATTACATCATGGTTGTGTTATGTATTGATATAGTCATAAAATGTCACATATATTTGTATAGCATTCTTTGTGCAACTATGAATTCCCGCTGAAGTTGTGGAGACTGTCTGTTCACCTAAGAAGCCGAAAGCCGGTTCATAACGAACTAATAGATATTATTGTAGAACATTAATACGTTGTAGTCAAGTTATTAATATGTCTATGTTCCTCCAAAAGCCGACGGAATATTCCATGAATATTAAATGAAAAGAGCTGCATCGAAGGTGAGCCGAGCACCTCTTCGGAAACTCCCAGCACTAAATGGCATATGATAAATATATAGTAAACCAAATTCTCCTCATTAAGAGTCATGCATCTGCCGCCCCGGACATTCTTTCATGCAAAAAATGATTTGTTTTACATTGCAAGATGTGACGAATGCATACTTAAAGGAGCAAATTTAGGAAAGCGTAAAGTTGAATAATTCCAGATATTTTGCATTTTCGCCACCATAAATTTTTCCATTGCTCTGTCGAACAGAGAGCTACTTATTCCAAAAGCCCTGTCTATAATAACCACGGTGTCCCAAAAAAAAAAAAAAAAAAAAAGCGCTCCTCCATTCCTGATCGCTTCCTCAGTTCCAATCCAGACTGAAAGAATAAGCGTGTAAAATTACCTTGGAGGGTGAAGGGAGATTGAAGTACGGCTGCTTCATAGTGGTTTGCCAATATACAGCACTCCTAGGTAGCGAGATAATAGCTGAGCTTGGTGAGATTATTGTAGAGAAAAATGCCTTGCCTTTCTTTACGGAAATTTCCAGAATAAAAGCAAAACATGATTCTTTTTAAGTCATTTTTAACAAATCGGACGTCTCCCCTTCGACATAATCCTGGCGACGTCCTTGCTTTCACTCAATATACCGTATTGCGCCGCCTAAGAAACACGTGCTACCTGCGCGGACAAAGGCCTCGCAGCGGAGGGGAAATGTGCTCCCTGGCAGCGCAGCCATCGGCCGGGCAACAAAATCCCCGCCAGGCGGCTGCATTAACGACTGATCAATCTGTGTAGTGAACTGACCGCTAACCCACATTTTTAAGTGAGTGATTTGGTAATGGCGAGAGTACATTGTCGGATTTCCAAGTATAATAAGTACAAATTCTTTCATAAGTTCAACGAACCCATAAGAAAGCTGTAACATTAAAGGATACACGAACAGTGGAGATGAAAGTGTTTTGTAGCACTGAACATATACAAGAATATCGTGTCTTCTATGTGAGGAAGAAATCATGCAAGGCGCAGAACCGTAAAGAGATAATATAATGTGTTGAGTGTATGAAAGAAAGTATTGAACAACTTTCTTACATATTTTTAAGTAATTTAAACCCTAGCTTTAGATGCAAACAGGCTGTTTACAAATAAGTAAACATGCCCACCCAGATGCAAATAACAACATATTTGTCGAGATCTGACACACTAATCGAAATAGGTTAACATCGAAGTTGAGGAGCAAAATATTACGTAAATGATGATTGGAAGAGTTCAGAAAATAGTTCTCCTCCCACGGCTGTATTTAAGAAACAGGCAATCATAAGCTGGATGACTATTGGAATAGCAGTATAAATCCAGGACAGTCGAGTTGATATAAGGTATTGGTTGCGTAGACCTAATGTCAAGTTTCGTTGTTATAAACCTTTGTGGTAATTACTACATAAAGTAATGTTTACTGAAATAATTTCGCCTACTGGGTGGGCCTCCGTATTGTTACGATGCCATTGTTGTGATAATCATTTCTACTGAAGACTACTACACACACAGTCTAACATAAATAAAATGGCTATAATATAATAAAGAGTATTTTGGGAGCTGCTCCTAACGGAAAGGATGAAAATAATGTACAAGAAGAGAGGTGATAATGTCCTGGACATGGGGTCCAAACAGACTTCTTAGTTGAAATAAGGTAGTAAGAGGACGTGACAGTATCATAATACATATCCACAGGGAGAATATAATAAAACCGACAAACTGCAGGGACAGATTTCTGACTGGAAACGGGCGAAAAAAGGTCCTACGAACATGTTTCCGGAAATGCGGTGTTTCACGACAGATGGTGCTGACAAAGTTCCTCTGACGATGTGTTGTGTGTTCCTCGTGTGTTGCAAGCTGTGTAATTGACGCAGCGTACTGTAAGCAGCAGAACGGTCAGATATTCGTGTCGGGAGCAAGCCGAGATGGTGTTCGTGTACGGCCAAACCAGATGAAAACGGTGGAGAGGCAGCACGGCTATGCCAAAAAAAGTACCCTCTCAGACACGAACCACACCACACAACATTTCAAGTCCTTTATCGGCGTTTCTGTGATCATAGGTCCTTTCAGACAGACGAACGTGAAGGGAGGCGGTGGACTGTGCCTACACCAGATTTGGAGGACAGGATTCTGCAGGATATTGGACGAACCCAAGTACAAGCTACAGGCAAGTGGCCTGCCAACATGTTGTAAGCCAAAGTACGATTATGTGTCTCCTGTATGAAAACCGCTACTATCCTTATCAGATGCAACGAGTGCAAAGTTTATCAGCAACGGACTAGGATTTTGTCGATGGCTTTTGCATCAGACCATCACAATCATGGGATTTCTGTCATCAGTTCTCTTTACCGTCGGAGCAAGCTTTACCAGAACTGGCATCGTCGATCTGCATAATCGTCATATGTGGGCTGCAGATGATACTCGGAGAGTAGTTGAGGCATCTCATTAGCATCGGTTCAACATCAGTGTGGGCAGGGATTATTGGCGACCACATGCTTGGACCCGTCACTATTCCACAACGTCTCGACACCTGGACTTCCTGCGAAATGCTCTGCCTGGGCTGCTTGAGAATGTGTCTTTGGAAATACGACACGCTGTGTGGTTTCTGCATGACGGAGCACCACCTCATTTCCGCATTACGGTTCGCCAACACCTCAACAACATCTTCCTTGGACATTGAGTGATCATCTACATTAATGACCTGAATAAATTGTGTCAGACACATCATGGTAGATTTTATGTAACTACTCCTTTTACAAAAAGTAAGTATGAACTTAGAAAGTAAGGACAAAATGTGTTTCTTGTCCTGTCATTTAGTGTAACAATGTGTTTGACAATTCAGAATAAACTTTTAGTTAGAGATGTTGGAGCTATGAATTTTGCAGGTACGTATGGAAGGAACCTCTTGTCAAAGCGTTTTGAATCATACTTAGAATAGGTAATGATCACGTAGTTAAATTAAGTTTAGTTTCAAGTACATACGTTGACCAGCTGACGGTGGGGTGATGTAGTGTTACGAAGCTGTCGATCACACTCAGTACCTATAATCACCGTCCTAATATATCCACAAGCCGTTTACAAGTTGGTTTTAAGTTGAAATGTGTTATGTGACTGGAAGATGGACCACGCTGTCGGATATCTGGTCACAATCTGTAAAGTGCCGTAAGCAACGCTCAAATATCGTCCCTCTAAGCAGCGGCCAAATGTTGTCCTTGATTTTTTCATGAGACTTTTGCCGTAATTCGTAGCTTTATGTTATTTAATCGGATTGATTTGATATCAGTTTGTCAAATAGGCTAAATCATTTTAATGTACAAATTTTATATCATTAATAAAGATTTATTAAAGATTGAAAGCTAATGAAATGGTTGCTCTGAATTTGAATTTACAGAATTTTATGGAGGAGACGGACATTAATTTTACCTGTAGAACATGTTTCAATTTTTATTATATCCTTGAGCCTGAAGGGGAGTTTATGGGACGCAAGAAAATTGTTGGTAACTTATTTAGGCATATAAAGACAGCTTTAAGAGAGAAGAATTTGATTCAATAATTTTGAGTCACATATAGGAGTTCAGAAATTTAAAGAATACACACATATGATGTAACAGAAGTTTATTACAGCTGTCATTCCTTCTCTATATATCCTGTTATCTTCTCGCTTTCACCTTATACCGGGTACTTTTCAACAAGTTGAGATTAAATTTTAGTTATATCTATGTAATGAGACATACGCAGATAGCATTCGTACACTTCGAGCCACAAGGATCATCAATTATTACCTGTAAACTAGTGGAGGTATCGCGCACTTAACTTTGTGTTGCGATGACCTATCATAGTTTCTATGGGATCTAACCTGGGAAACTTGCAGGTCTAGAGAGTCGAACCAGATCCTGGTAATCCCTTAACAATAAGCAAAGAAAGTCGAAAACGAAAGATTTATTTTGTAGAAATTTTTTAAGCGTTTTCCAGGAGATGAACCAGAAGTATACAGAACCTAAGCTAACAAGGGGAGGCCGCCAATTGTGAAATTCAGATTCGATTCATACTGCGCATAATAAAAGCTCATGGCCAGAGTTGTAATGTAGCAAAGCACCAAGATGCACTTCTCAGCCGTTGTCGATAAAATCAACAGTTAAAATAAACCGTTGCGGTGAAATACTCTCTAGGATTAATAAGTTTCTACAGTGTCGTGGCGCAGCGGTAAGCGCTCGGGTCCGTAATCAGAAGGTCGCCGGATCGAATCTCGCGCCATGCAATATTATTTTTAATTATTAGTTTTTTTGTATTTCATATATATATATATATATATATATATATATATATATATATATATATATATATATATATATAAATGAATTACTTATGCATGTTGGTGAAGGCGGATCGCTCTCCAATTGTACCGCCTCCATTTTACCGTTTGTTTAACAGGGTGTACCAAAGCTCTCACGTGCGCACTGATTTTCGACGATGTTATAACTTGCGCTAGGGACCGCATCTACCCTCTTTCGAAGTTAGCAGGCAACTACGCTGTTATGCGGCGCCTCGTTTCGGCCCATTCAACATCTGTCCTTCAAGTGTAACGAGCGAGTAACGGAGTTTATATTTCATACCTGCCACAGCAAATTTGTGTTCGTGGGGTTTCTATTCTAATTCGAACGTTTGACTTACGCTATACGTATTCGTTTCGGAATATCGTTTCTACGTCTTCCGTTAACTATACGTGGTTAACATTATGAAGAGAATTAATAACATTTGTGAAATACAACACATATATATATGTGTGTGTGTGTGTGTGTGTGTATGTATACACACATTTGAATTACAAAAAACAAATACAAAAAAAAAAAGGTTGCATGGCGGGAGATTCGATCCAACGACCTTCGGATTACGAACCCGGGCGCTTACCGCTGCGCCACGACGCTGTAGAGATCTATCAATCGTAGAGAGTATTTCACCGCAACGGTTTATTTTTAACTGTCGATTTTCTCGACAACGGCTGAGAAGTGCATCTTGGTGCTTTGGCACATTACACCTCTGGCCATGAGCATTTATTATGCGCAGTATGAATCGAATCTGAATTTCACAATTGGCAGCCTCCCCTTGTAAGAGCAAAAACGAATTGTGAAATGTCGCGGAATAGTTTCGAGAAAAAAGAAGAGAGGAAAGTACAACAATTGAAATTACCTTGTTACATTTACATCTGCATATTTATTTACTTTCTGCACGTCAATGTCAAGTATGAAGCAGACGGCATTTTTCATCAATTTTTTAACCGGTTCATCCATCCAGCTACATGTACTACTAGAGCTGCACCTGCTGACCAGAATGGCATGGTAAAATACCTGCGTGAATAAAACGTTTAAAGTTTTGTCCAGTTTTAGCGAATAGTTTTTGGCTTTAAGTCTCTGATGAAAATTCACTTCCTGCGAACGCAAAGCAATATTCCTCGTAGATAAACTTAATACTACAGTAACAGCCTTAGAGTACTCACCACAGTGCTCAGTGGTTAGAACACAGGATTCCCATTCGGAAGGACGGCGGTTCAAGTCTCTGTCTAGCCACCCATATTTAGGTTTTCCGTGATATCTTTAAATCGCTTAAGTCTTTCTTTGAAATGGCACTGCCGATTTCCTTCCCCCTTCGTCCCTAATCCGAGCTTGTGCTCCGGTTCTATTGACTTTGTTGTAGACGGTATGTTAAACATTAATTTTTATACCTTTCTCTTTACAATTAAAATCGGGTAAACAGAGAGCATAAGCGGGAATTACGATTAAGAAACAGCAATCGATGTCTTCCGTAGTCAGTCGCCATACCAAAAAGTACGAAAGACGGCAGTTCCATTAGGAGTGTCATGTCATATATCACTTGATGTGCACCACGGTATTTGTCACGTGTTGGTGGCAGAAAGTCGATATGCACGTCGATTTGTCCGCCCACACGATGCGTCTTTGTCAAATACGCTAATGTAGGATGTCTTACCGTGACGCTCACGACATTGACCGGAGTCGGCCCATGGGAACGCAAGGCGCATATATGTTCGATTGGTTCGAGCATGCGGTTTGCACAACAAAGGATTCCGCATTTCCTGTTGCATTTAGCTGTACGCATTATAACTACTTTCATACGAATGAGTTTCATAACACAACTAATTCCTGACAAAGTCGTCACTCTCTCGCGTTGCTGTTCAGTGAAAATTACGTGTGCTAAGGATGGGTCTTTCTTCACCTAGTGTTTGCTTTATAACATATGGTGACACAACTCTATTTCAAAGATAAGCAAGCGTCTGAAATCTTAAGAGATTTATGGCAGCTCTTCCAAATTGTTTTATGTGATGGGGAGCGTTAATTTTGTGGTGTTGTTCTAAGCTACTGTACTGAAGGGATCTGAAGACCTGTTCTTATCAGCTTCATTTCTGATACGTCATGCATCACAGGAACAGAATATTGAACTCATTTTTGGCTCATGATGGAGTGATAGGAGCTTGCTCCATAGGTGTCGCATTCCGAATGTGTATCCGTAACCATCAGAGCTGAATCGTAAATTTAACTGCTTGTCAGTAAACTGGGATTTTAATTTAATTTGTCTACGGAAATTCATTACCTTACATCAGTTTTCTAGATTTACCAATTCTTTTATATTGCACGCTTGTTGCTTTAGAACTTGTTTTTCGTAACTGATTTTCAAAAGCTAAGATAAGTTCGATGCTGAGACAGCATCCCGAGAGCACCCAAAGACGACTGATCCGAAGACGACTGGTTTTCATTTAACTTCTTTCAGTAATAATTGCGGTCTCAGGTTATTATTTGACTACTGGTAACGTGTATTACTGGTGTTAGTTTGACGAATAAGACTCACCTTATTGCTCTTTCAGTTTATGTAGCGTGTATTTTATAGTTTCCACTAGATATTCAGTATTTAGATGGTATTACGACCGAATAACTTCCCCCGTTGTTGCACACTGCAGAAGCCCCATTACTAGTCAAAAGTTAGAGTGCGTTATCTGTAAATCATATATTCCGTTTGGTAGTATATATCAGCCTGAACAGTGCTCATATTCCGGTATAAAAGCTAGTGTTTAGTTCAAGGAGTGGCAACTATCAAGTTGTTTGCACATACCAGTCAGTGTCAGCTCCGTTGGTCTCGCTAGCAAGCCTGTTCACGAAAACTAAAAATGAAATAGATCGCTTTTACTATGTATAAGGTGAAACTATCCTATGAATGACGTAAACTGATTGTAGAAAGTTATATTTATTCACAACTACATTCTGTACGAGTGTCTGTGAAACATTTCGAAAAACACGCCGCTTAAAAAGTACAGTTCTCTAAATCACAATTAATTACAAATGTTATGAGGCCTGACACTGATAAGTAACTTACTACTGATCTCTATAATTGATGAGGATAACAGAATGAATAACGCTAGAGGACAAACCTCAACCCAACTTGCTTATGTTCACCTTACACCGTTTTCAGACTTCATATAGCAGTTCGTATATGTAGGGGAGCAATGGGCATACAAGCTCTGAACTGGTTATAGTAGGTTTCTTACCTCAAGGTCACTGGTCGATAAGATAGGACTGCCGTTGTACCATGTTACATCTGAGGCAGGTGTGTTACTTATATTCAACGTCACTCGCTTCCACCCTACCTGCAAACAGCTCCACCCTACCCCCACACCTGAGACAATTGCATGTGGTACCTTCAAGGTCAGGATGTAAACTGCTACTGATCATGTGGTTACACATGCCTTTCAGGTACAGTTAAGGCCAACATGTAACCAGATCCCCCAACCATAGATCTTGGGCAATTGCTTGACACAAAATTGGCGGGAAACCCTTCCCCTCCCCCCTTAGCCAATAAGAATCAGGCTGCCCATTCCCTCCTTTATTACTAGACCAGTTTCGTGGGCCGCATCATTCATCATAGTGAGAGGATCAGGTTTGTTTGGTATCAGGTTGTGGCTATTTGTTATAAATATTAATAAAAAATGGCTCTGAGCACTGTGGGACTCAACTGCTGTGGTCATAAGTCCCCTAGAACTTAGAACTACTTAAACCTAACTAACCTAAGGACAGCACACAACACCCAGCCATCACGAGGCAGAGAAAATCCCTGACCCCGATAAATATTAATAAATATTATTTCATTACGATTCCAATTATGTGAGTTTTGCCATTCGATGTCTGTACACTGTAGTGACAGGATCATCATCAGGAGAGTCATCCCACTCTGAAAATGAGGGCAAATGTTGCCATAAATTACAAGGTAACGCACTTTGACACTGCGTTCTGTCGTTGAATTACTATAAATTAATGACATCGCGGCATATTCTGCAATATGACTGTACAGAACAAGACATTGTACAATTGTCTGCAGCTGTTACGGACACACAGCTGACGAGGGCGACCACTGTTCATTAGAAGCCAGCTGTTCAAGGCTGTCAGAAACTTTCAACATATTCACCCTCACTCTACCCATGCCCAGACAACCAAAATAAGAGACCTATGATATCTGTAAATAAGGTGTTACCAAATGTAGAAAAACAAAAACTGAAGCTTATTGAACAACAAATGTCAAAATAGAAGACGGAAGAGATGAGTCCCTCCCTACCTGACTGCACAGAGAGTCAGCTGAGCCTTATATTTCGCTCGCCAGCGAACCAGCTGTATGTGGACGGGCATACAGATAATAATCGATTTCAGCGGTCCCCACACTCATACGGCAGCCGCCGGAGCACACCTGAGAGTTTTGGGAGACGCGGCGTGCAGTGGGGCTGCCCACACTTTCTGTCAGACGCCACCTATTCGCCGCAAACCGCGTTTGCCGCCGCACCGCCTCAGAATCTCGCCAGGTAGTGCATGTACCCACGTCCTCACGACGTGTATAGAGAGAAACTTCCTGAAGCAGTGAAGCGTTTTCTGTTCGATACGTCACACAGCGAACAATAACGACATTGGAATGCAGTTTTGAATGAACTGGGAAGCAACAGGAATAAATGCAGTATGTGGATGAAAAATCTTCACTCATTTGACAAATAACTCGAAACATCTGACAGGTAGCAAGGCAAGTTTTGCAGCCATACGGTAGTCTAATCGTTTCTTCTCTACAACTTCTGTTGCGTACGGAAATTTTTACTTTAAAACCAGCGGCATTTGTTATACTTCTGTTGCTAAACTTTAAACTCTTACATAATTAGCATGTGCAACATGAAAATGGTCATGTTTGGTTTCTGGGGCGCTCAACTGCGCGGCCATCAGCACCCTTACAAAGTCCCAATTTTTTCACACAGTCCAACTTTTTACACAACCCAACCGAGCCACCGTCACGAATGATGATGATGAAATGACGAGGACAACACAAACACCCAGTCTGCGGGCAGAGAAAATCCCCAACCCGGCCGGGAATCGAACCAGGGACCACGCAATCCTAAGGCAGCAACGCTAGCCACTTTTTTTTTGTCATTTTGTTCGCTTTCGTTCGTTGCATCTGCTCGGGGCGGACGTCATAAGACACTCTTTTTAAGTTCGTTGTTGATCTATTAACTCAGTTTTTTTTATTACAAGGGCAGCTAACCCCCTGACCGAACACACTGAGCTACCGTGCCGGCTTACGATGAAAGTCACACAACACCCAGTCCCCTACCGGGAATCCACTAGACCACGAGCTAAGGACGTGACATGAAAAGAGTACGATGTTAACTTTCGTGTTATTGGTAACGGCGAGATAGTCTACATTACCTGTATTTTCACTTCCATTACTAAGATTTAGCGATGTACCTCTTGCCTGTGAACTGCGTCACTCAACATAACTTTGATGTAGGAAGTGCAGACCATTCATGTTAAGTGGAATTAACTAATTAGGTGAGATCAAAGAAAGTTTTCTGTAGTGTTGGCAGAAGAGCCAACACTGTGTTGCTAGAGGAGGCCGAAATGCACGCGTTTAAACTCAAGCAGGCTGGCGTGAGGTCTGAAACAGGATACGTAATGAATGCTATAAATAAAAGTACGTAGCTGCTGGAATACTTAACTTTAATCCATAATTGGTGTACATCGCTCTTGCACAGATATAATCTCCATTTATATATATACACTGGTAATGGCGCCTTGCTAGATCGTAGCAAATGACTTAGCTGAAGGCTATGCTAACTATCGTCTCGGCAACTGAGACCTTATTTGTCAGTGAACTGTTGCTAGCTACGTCGGCTGTACAACTGGGGCGAGTGCTAGTCAGTCTCTCTAGACCTGCCGTGTGGCGGCGCTCGGTCTGCAATCACTGACAGTGGCGACACGCGGGTCCGACGTATACTAACGGACCGCGGCCGATTTAAAGGCTACCACCTAGCAAGTGTGGTGTCTGGCGGTGACAAGACATTTTCAGTGTTGCAAATCAATGATTGTAATGGTTACATATACATTATAGAAAAATAATAGAAATATATGATAAAACATAAATGCCTGAAAACTCAGTCCATATAATTTCTAAGAAGTAAATATTTACAACAGTAAACACCTGATGGTTGAAATAGTTCATAAAATTTTCTCCAACGGCATACGCTGCTGTGGTAGCTCGTCACCTGTCGTATTCTAAATTTCCGAAGGCTTTGTGTTCTCGTTGTGAGCGATCTAAAAATTCAGGAAATGTTGCACGTTAGTTCTTAGACCTTACAAAACAGTGTAAATATATACACAAACGTAACAAAAGTCGTGGGAGTCCTGCTAATACAGTATCAGACCTCCTTTCGCCCACTATAGTGTTGCAACTCGATATAGCATGGCCTCAACAAGTTGTTGGAAATCCCCTGCAGAAATACCGGGCCACGCTGCGTCTATAGCCGTTAAAAATTTCGAAAATGTAGCTGGTGCAGGATTTTCTGCACGAACTGGCCTCTCGATTATGTCCCGTAACTGTTCGATGGGATTCATGTCAGACGATCTGGTTGGCCAAATCATTCTCTCTAAATGTTCAGAATGCTCTTCAAACCGATCGCGAACAATTGCGGCCCGATGATCTGGCGCATTGTCATCTATAAAAATTCAATCGTTGTTTGGGAAGACGAAGTCCACGGATGGCTTCAAATGGTCTTCAAGTAGACGAAAATAACCATTTCAAGTCAATGATTGGTTCAGTTGGACCAGAGGACTCAGTCCGTTTCATGTAAACACAGCCGACAATATTACGGAGCTACGACCAGCTTGCACAATGTCTTGTTGAGAACTTGGGCCCATGGCTTCGTCTGGCGCCGTATTCGAACCCTACCATTAGGTCTTACCAATTGAAATCGGGACTCATCTGACCAGGCCACGGTTTTCCAGTGATCTAGGATCCAACTAAAAGGGCAAGAGCGCAGAAGAGTTTTCGAAATGTGACTTTCGCAGAAAAACTGAAGTTTCCCAAGAAGTGAAACCTGCTCCATACTTCACTCACTTCTGACCTATGTGATCGTTTGACTTCATATTCTCCTGCCATGTTGCTCCCCGGTCTTATTTTCTATAACGTAACTGACTTCAGCTGTCACTCATGAATACCAGAGACAATTTTATAACGTACACTAGTTTTAGTTTCTCTACATTTACTGACAGTTACTGATTTTTCCACCGATCTGAAGGGCTATTACCGAGAGCCATGTCACTGTTGATGGATTGGAAACATACTGAGCCCTGTTTGGCGACAGCGACCGCCGAGTTAAAGAAACGGCCCAGCCTATGTTGCCTCAGTCCCACGGAAAGGAGTGTGGGCGGGCTACGCGTGCGACCGGAAGCGGCCGTCAGCTGCCGTCGCTTCTGCTTCCTGGCTGGTCGTGGAACCCAGCACCCTACTCCCTAGGGCCAAGGTCACCAAACAGGAAATAGCTAACAAATGATTGTCCCCCTCAGCAGCGGAACCTAAGTACGAGGCAGCAGTTACCGCGGTTGTATGATAACTGCGCCCAGTATTTCTGGAAATTGCCTGCTCACAGTGTCACGGCCTACCAGCACCACCGGAAACACTCTGTATGCCCGCAGTCATGTGCTACGCCGCGTCAACGCCGCCGTGCAAATGACCAGCTCCGTAAACATCCTGCTTCCGGATGCCAATGGTCGACATAACGTAAGTCCTCTCACATACACGTATTTCACTGGTTCTATACTGTGTTCATTATAAGAATAAACCTGATGTAGACATTGCACCATGTATTCTTCCGCGTTTCCTTGAATCTCATAGGATATCGTTTGACGTGGAGCGGAAGCCAAGCTGTGTCCAGTACAGTAAAGTACCATCGTAAGGATACGTTTTGTGCTGTGTTTCACGCACGTACACTGAGTGATAATGCGGGACAACAGCTTTACCGGCGCATTCACTTGGGCAGCAATGGCCAGCCAGCGTGTCCAACTACCCTTCACTGATGCGAGCAGTTGCAGTTCGGACGTGAAAAGAGACGAGCGGAGAAACAATATAGCTTCGAATGTCATTTAATTTTTAAAGAGAATGAAATACTATTCGGCAAAGCTCCGGAACTACCGCATGCCTCTTACATGACCAGACGGAAACCATAAAATGCTATCGTTCTTATTTAACACAATATTCTAATTACGAACAAGAGAGATGAAAATTCCAAACTTAAACAGAGGGTAATTTTTCTGAGCAAGCTGTGTGTGATGCAAAAACGTACTGCAAGCGTTCCGCCGTATTGTTGAATACTGAAGCCACTGAAAGTATTAATTACAGTCGTCGGTAATCTCTCATCTCCTTCCTTATCCGAATCGGAGAAATACGTTTCAGTTCTGGAACTGTTACCTGCTACGTTGACAACGACTCGACCAACAACAGAATCCAGGAAGCTGCATTTTCTCCTCTTCTTTTATGACATGCCGTTCTATATGCTGCCACCATTCGGCACTGACATAGGAAAATGCTACGTGCGTTAGTTCCAGTACGTCTGGGAGCTTGAGAGTCTTGTTATTTAACCCGACAGATCCGTTAACTTGGCACCAGTTCAGTTCTGCTACGTTCACATTGTAATGGTACAGCTGCATATGTAGAAATGCAGCACTTGTGTGGTGTGCTCGATGTAGTGAAAATGATCGTTTTTCATGTTTCTACGGCACTTTATCACTCTGGTTCGCGTGAGACTACATCTGTGGTATAAAACAACGGACATGGTGCAAATAAAGAGGATTTGATTTTTTATTTTTTGCCTAAAAGTTAAATTGTTATGTTTTCTTAATTTCATAAAATATCGTTAATTAAGAATTTATATTCGAAATGAAAACAGGAATTTCGCTTGCAATGTGTAATTAGAAGCCGGCCAGAGTGGCCGTGCGGTTCTGGGCGCTACAGTCTGGAACCGAGCGACCGCTACGGTCGCAGGTTCCAATCCTGCCTCGGGCATGGATGTGTGTGATGTCCTTAGGTTAGTTAGGTTTAATTAGTTCTAAGTTCTAGGCGACTGATGACCTCAGAAGTTAAGTCGCATTGTGCTGAGAGCCATTTTTGTAATTAGAAGCAAGACGATGTGCATTATTTGTAAAAAATTATGTTGAATTTTAAGATTACTAGATGTAGGTATTTCAAATTGAACGAATAAAAGGATGACAAAGGTGAGACTTGAACCAGCCAGCCGTGAACTGCAGATTATCTACGCTGCCAACTGCGCAACAAATCTACTGTAAATTTGTATCTCAACTGTATCAAATGCTGTAACTCAGAGAACTTCAGAGCCGATTTTTTCTGTAAATTTATAAAGAATATTAAGAACAACCTATTTCTCGTCGTTTATTAACCGTGTTTGACACGCGTGTTTCACTACTGAGCTGGAAGCAGCTGCGTATTAACAGCACGGCAATCAGAGCACAACAGTACAGAGACTGTGACTGTACACGATATTTTGAATAATATCTAAAGCGTGATTAACAAAAGCGTTGATTCCTGTTAATACAATAGAATGTCTTAAGATTTCCTTTAACGTAAGTGAGTAATACGATAATACGATATCTAATACGTAACCAGGACGTACTTCCTAGAGTGTAAGAGCACCAGTGTACGTGTGCTGCGGCTTCTGACCAATCATCGCGTTTGTGTTTGTTTACATCGGGTTTATTCTTGTGATGAAATGAAATGAGCATTTGGTGTCATTGTCTAGGAGGCCCCTTGCGGGGCAGATCCGGCCGCGTTGGTGCCGGTCTTATTACATTCGACCCCACATTGGGCGACCTGCGCGCCGGATGGGGATGAAATGATGATGAAGACAGCACAACATCCAGTCCCTGAGCGGAGAAAATCCCCTACCCAGCCGGGAATCGAACCCGGGCCCGTAGGACTGCAATCCGTCACACTGACCACTCAGCTATCGGGGCGGACTATTCTTACGGTGAACAAAGCACTTTTTTCCTTCCTTTATGGTACATACTCTGCCCTAATCGAAATATAGTTATGCATGGTCACCTTATAAAAAACTTTTGTTATTACGTAAGTTAATTTATGATGCTTACTGTAGCCTTTCAATGTATGTCTCCTTAACATGTAATTTTATACTGCTCAATACCTTTCACTTGGTAACAGTGCATGTTATGCAGGTTTATAACCATAAAGAAGACTGTTTTCGTCTTTAGAAGTCACCTACCGAAGATTCGTTCATATACTGCTGAAAGTGTGAGGAGAAGTTACGTACCGTTAATGTTACCTATGTACATGCAGGATTAGAGGAAATTTCTTCCACCTATTCGGGGCGCAGGTTTCACTGGGAGCAAATTTGACTACATGTAGTTTACATCACACCAGATATCGAAAAACAAGCGCATTCCTAAAAGTCATCATAATTCACGAAGATCTCATTGCAGTGAAACTTGGAATGAGACAATAAAACTTAACGTATGTGAAAATTGCATCTCCCAAGAAAGAATTATCAGAATGAATAAAAGATGTAAGGCTTTCTTAGAACTTTATATCATCTATAAATGCTCACAGCTGCCGAGCAATGCTGTGCTCACTCTACTGTGACCAGCAAGGCCTTTGCTATGGATGAAAACACATCAAGTGATGTGTAAATTCGAAAGTAAGTCGCGGTATACTTCGTCGCCATAGCAGTTGGAAATATCACCGTCGTGGTCCGTACAGGTTCGTTCGTAGTCTTGGGTCAGAGCTGGAGCACTATAATGATTGTTCAGCTGTCTGCGTCTACTGCTCATCGCCATCTGCAGCAAAGTGGATCAGTGACAAGTATGGTATCGGATTCCTTTACCCGAAAAATCAAAGGCCTGTTAAACAGCAAGGAGCACATGGAAAGGTTTGCTACCGCGATGAGTGATAAAGTAGATCCCGTTGTATGTTTTTCAAAAATGGTTCAAATGGCTCTGAGCACTATGGGACTCAACTGCTGAGATCATCAGTCCCCTAGAACTTAGAACTAGTTAAACCTAACTAACCTAAGGACATCACAAACATCCATGCCCGAGGCAGGATTCGAACCTGCGACCGTAGCGGTCTTGCGGTTCCAGACTGCAGCGCCTTTAACCGCACGGCCACTTCGGCCGGCTATGTTTTTCATTCCGCTCTTCTGTGTGGATAATGAGAAAGTCAGTCTGTTCCTTACTTTGTTCTAAACATTTCTGTGAGTTGTTCTCCGTGGGACTGCGCAGGAATTCCGCCGTTTTCACCTCTGACGGAGCGTATAAACACGCCTCCAGTAAAATGCTCGTACACTGCTAATGTTTTGATGTATTTAGATGAAAACTGTCGAAGTGAAGGATACAACTCTAGGTCTGAAGAACTAATACGCATCGACAAATAATTCTTTAGTATGTGAGTATTGTATTGTATTGTATTGAACTGAGGACCTAGGAACTACGGAGAGGCTTCGTCCCCGCAATAGCCCTCAGTGGTACACAACCCCACAACAGGCTACAGCAGTCCATTCACCCCACCACCGCTCCGCCCCGAACCCAGGGTTATTGTGCGGTTCGGCCCCCAGTGGACCTCCCCGGAAACGTCTCACACCAGACGAGTGGTGGAGTAATTATGGTGTACGCGAACGTGGAGACAGTGTTTGCACAGCAATCGCCGACATAGTGTAACGGAGGCGTAATAAGGGGAACCAGCCCGCATTCGTCGAGGCAGATGGAAAACCGCCTTAAGAACATCCACAGACTGGCCGGTACACCGGTCCTCGACACTAATCCGCCGGGCGGATTCGTGCCGGGGACCGGCACGCCTTCCCGCCCTGATAGTATGTGAAGAATCTTATTTTTTATGCGCCACATATGTATTTGTCACAGTTTTGTTGTCTTGAAAAGAAATTTATTTTATTGTGCTGATCTGCAGTTTGAGTCAAATACAGTGCATACAGTATTCTTGTTACACTCTGTGACTATTACCTGTAAATATAATGTATCTAGTTCTAATTGGGTGATTTCTTCCTGTGATGGAATATGAAAATAGTTTTGGTTGATGCTGTCAATGTACGAGTTAGAAAAACATGAAATTGAAATGCCAATGATATTTTAAGTTTCGATTATTTTACTCTACAGTTCCAATACTTTCGCAATTTATAAACACAATATCGAAACAAATCTATTTGTAAGATTTATGCGAATTCCTTCCTAGTTTCTCATTTCGAAATTGAGCCCGGAGGAAAGCAACGGCAAAGCACCTCCACTATCTACGACCTTGTCAATGATAGCCCCGCACCTACCCCAACGATTATTTCCTGAGTATGGGACTCCGCATTTCGAAATAAGCTAATGAACCAAGGAAGCATCTCATGCAAATTATTGCGGTGTTCGTTCGTCAACAACACATAAATTTCACTACTTCCTAACAGCAGTTACTTTCGTTCGAAGGGATGATATATTCCACACACCGTATGACCGTTCCAACGTCAATCACTTCCAGGTCGGCACGACGATGATACGGCGCAGATTTCATAGGAGATGTGGAAGGCGCAAATTAAATGGCCCAGAACTGCTGTCCCTCTGAGCACGAATAGCTGGTGACGATGCAGAATAGCTCCAGAAGGAGTATCCTAGAGCCTTGAAAAACCTTCTGTTCAATTTACCTATTTCCTATACAATTTTTCAGAGGGAGCAGTACATAAACTGCCAGAAAAAAAAAATTAAGCACCCAGAAACGCTCAAGATTGAGACAGGTCTCAGACAACATTTGTTGCATTCAGGTCCATAAGAGACTGTAGACAAAAGAAGTGTGCTGCAATAAAGATGGATGGTAGTTTCAATTGTCTCGGATTTACAGACGATACAGCATTGCTACGTTAAAATAAAACCATGAGTTGAAAGAAGTGTACCAATGAAATAAACAACGACGCACAGAGTTCGGAATAAGACAAGAGCAGGGAAACGTTCTTGAGGTAAATGGGATGAGGTTCAAGAGAGTTCACCAGTTCAAATACTTGGGACCTTCGTTTACCAGTGACAACAGCATAGAAATGGACTTCAAAAAAAGAACAGTAATGATAATGAAATGCATGAGACATTCAGCTCAAATCAGTAAACCGAACCCTAAGATGAGGATCTATAAGACGGTTATATGCCCACGAGTCATATATGGAAGGGAAACATGGAGCCGAGAAAAGGGAAAATTATTAATATTAGAAAAAATGTTCAAATGTGTGTGAAATCGTGTGGGACTTAACTGCTAAGGTCATCAGTCCCTAAGCTTACACACTACTTAACCTAAATTATCCAAAGGACAAACACACACACCCATGCCCGAGGGAGGACTCGAACCACCACCAGGACCAGCCGCACAGTCCATGACTGCAGCGCCTTAGACCGCTCGGCTAATCCCGCGCGGCTAATATTAGAAAGAAGAGTAATGAGGAAGATATGGGGACCGATCTTACATAAAGGAAATAGCACTGGGAGGGGGTAGAAAGCGGACATCTACCTCTTGAAGTAACAATCCTGTGTAAGATGAAGAGCAAAATAACCCAATGGGCGGACCATGTAGCCCGTATGCCAGAAGAAAGACTGTTGAAGAGGGCACATTAGGGGAAACAAAACGCTAGATTGCCACATAGGACGACCAAGGAATAGAGCAGCCCTGAGGATTGGAGACAGCTAGAGGACCCGAGCACAAAACAGGAAGAAATGGAGGGAGTTTGTGAAAATAGCACGCGGTCCACAGGGCCTGTGATCGCTGGATATTTATGTACGTATACTCAGAAGAGAAGGAGGAAACGAAATGAAACTTCACGGGCTGAGATGGTATATGATATTATTTGACTGATTACAAAGTCGAGTCAAATTCGAAACGCATCTGTCCATATTATAGCACACTCGGTTCAGTAGATGAAAGATTAATCCTCAAAATGTTCTGAAAGACCAGAATTTAGTACCAATAGAAAAAATGACTGATATGTGTAAGCAGTTGGCACGCTTATCTCGTATTTTATGTCCTTAAGAAGTAGCAGTTGTGTAGGTCTAGCAATCAGCTAACAGCGTTCAAAATCCCGCCACTTTGCACTGGAATTAGAAAAATGAAGATCTTTGGTTCTACGGGTAATCAGAGAGATCGTTGGTCAGAATAGCACAGGGTAGTAGGAGTCACGTGATTCAGAGTGAGTTATGGCGTACTATGGGGGCGGGGATGCCGGACGTTACAAGAAAACACAGCCACTCTCCCTCGAGGTCCGGTCCTACAAGGCCGAACATTTCACTAAGTTCCAGCAGCACAGTGAATCCAGGCTGTCAGTATGTGAGGCTAGACAGATACAGTTTACGACTGCATAATCTTCTCCGAGTGAAGATTGTTCAAACAGTATAGTTATTTATTTTTCGGACGGCAAATTTTATTTCGTTGAATTATACGAAGGGCCTTTATGATTGTCCCACGTGAGGTTAGTTGGGCTTTCGTGATGCTTTGTAGTCTCAGTCAGCCTCTTTCGGCACATTCATTACAATAATGTTTACGTAACATTTACGATAGTTCGCAATCTCGATTTCAGCATTTTTAACCAACCTTTCTTTGTAGACAGTTTACACGTTGTGCTAATCAGTGTTTCGTGCATCTCCTGGCTTTAATCGTGTTCTTCAACATTTGCAGTGAGTCATGTACGCAATTTTTCGTAATTAACGGATTCTTCTTTGTGACTCCCAACACGTAGCATTACCAAGTGTCTTGTATCGCTTATGACGCCGTCAGATGTTCCACGATCTTCTCTGATTGGTTAAAATGATTCAGACAGCAACTTAACTGTTTCCCATTCTTATTGTGGGTTACGTCTAAATCCCTATCGATGTTACACTACTGGCCACTAAAATTGATACACAAAGAAGAAATGCAGATGATAAACGGGAATTCATTGGACAAATATATTTTACTAGAACTGACATGTGATTACATTTTCACGCAATGTGGGTGCACAGATCCTGAGAAACCAGTACCCTTAACAACCACCTCTGGCCGTAATAACGGCCTTGATACGCCTGGGCATTGAGTCAAACAGAGCTTGGATAGCGTGTACAGGTACAGCTGCCCATTCATACCACAGTTCAGCAAGGGTAGTGACTGGCGTATTGTGACGAGCCAGTTGCTCGGCCACCATTGACCAGACGTTTTCAATTGGTGGGAGATCTGGAGAACTTGCTGGCCAGGGCAGCAGTCGAACATTTTCTGTATCCAGAAAGGCCCATACAGGACCTAGAACATGCGGTCGTGCATTATCCTGCTGAAATATAGGATTTCGCAGGGATAGAATGAAGGGTAGAGCCACGGGTCGTAACACATCTGAAACGTAACGTCCACTGTTCAAAGTGCCGTCAATGCGAACAAGAGGTGACCGAGACGTGTAACCAACGCACCCCGTACCATCACGCCGGGCGATACGCCAGTATGGCGATAACGAATACACGCTTCCAATGTGCGTTCACCGCGATGTCGCCAAACACGGATGCGACCATCATGATGCTATAAACAGAACCTGGATTCATCCGATAAAATGACGTTTTGCCATTCGTGCACCCAGGTCCGTCGTTGAGTACACCATCAAAAATGGTTCAAATGGCTCTGAGCACTATGGGACTCAACTGCTGAGGTCATTAGTCCCCTAGAACTTAGAACTAGTTAAACCTAACTAACCTAAGGACATCACACACATCCATGCCCGAGGCAGGATTCGAACCTGGGACCGTAGCGGTCTCGCGGTTCCAGACTGCAGCGCCAGAACTGCGCGGCCACTGCGGCCGGCAGTACACCATCGCAGGCGCGCCTATCTGGGATGCGGCGTCAAGGGTAACCGCAGCCATGGTCTCCGAGCTGATAGTCCATGCTGCTGCGAACGTCGTCGAACTGTTCTGCAGATGGTTGTAGTCTTGCAAACGTCCCCATCTGTTGAATCAGGGATCGAGACGTGGCTGCACGATCCGTTACAGCCATGCGGATAACGTGCCTGTCATCTCGACTGGTAGTAATACGAGGCCGTTGGGATCCAGCACGGCGTTCCGTATTACCCTCCTGAACCCACCGATTCCATATTCTGCTAACTGTCATTAGAACTCGACCAACGCGAGCAGCAACTTCGCTATGCGATACACCGCAATCGCGATAGGTTACAATCCGACCTTTACCAAAGTCGGAAACGTGATGGTACGCATTTCTCCTCCTTACACGAGGCATCACAACAATGTTTCACTAGGAAACGACGGTCAACTGCTGTTTGTGTATGAGAAATCGGTCCTCATGTCGGCATGTTGTAGGTGTCGCCACCGGCGCCAATCCTTTGTGAAAGCTCTGAAAAGCTAATCATTTGCATTTCACAGCATCTTCTTCCTGTCCCTTAAATTCCGCGTCTGTAGCACGTCATCTTCGTGGTGTAACAATTTCAATGGCCAGTAGTGTACTTTGTTAACCGACCCACGTGGAGTAGGGTATTCTGTTGCATGCCGCATGGTGTGTGGATATTACCTTATACTCTTCCATTTAGTTCTTAAGTTTGTTCTGATTGTACTGTCAGATAGTAGCCGACCGGTTACGACTCATTTGGATGTTTTTCTCATGGCTTTCCTTTTGTGAGACCAACCACGCGGAGATGCATGCAAGATGTTAGTCGATCGGTCGCCTGTAGCGCATAATTTCTCCTGTACGTTACCTCGACCCACTCAGTACGGTCAGAGCAGTCATTTCTTCATAAATTCGTCAAACAATTCAGTCATGTGACGATCCTGCTGTAGTCTCTTGTTCCACTCCTAAGTGTTTAAATGAAGCATTGTGATAAAGGTGAGGTTTTATTGTGTACTAAACACAGAGTGTAGGAATTGTGGTCCTGTTACCAAGACTGATATGAGTGTCACTCCTCTGAATGAATATGACTTCTATTTCATTCCCCCTCTTTTACTGAGAAGCTAGATAGCATTTCCTCCTGTCCTGACATCAATGAATACCAATGAATAAACTGAGCATACATAGGTTCCATCCCGCTAATTCTGATGTTACGGGACCCATAATTAAAATTAGAAGTTCACGTTACAGCATCGTGTGTAGATGGCGACACTGCCGAAGGATTTTCTCAGCCATGGTAATCCGATGAGAAGTAACTAGATCGCGAAATAAGGGATACATTTCTTTCGAGAAACAGACAGATAGCATGAAATTATTAATTAGTCTACTGGCGCCTACAGACTTACCTTGTATTTCTTTTTAGGTTTATTTATGTTTTGTGTCACTGAAATGTCGACGAATATTATTTTGTTCAATTTTCAGTTTTCTGTTGTTCCTTATTGTGTCCTTTGGTACTGACGCTGTTTGAGCCAGCACTGCTCACGTGGTGTGTGAGCTGCTAGGAAAATAGAAATAACATCTCTCTTCGGCTAAAAGGAATAATCTCATGCGGACGCAAGTCACAGCAGAATCAGGGGAGCGCCCAAGCCTACAAACAATACAGATATCATGGAGGCGGTGAACGATGAGCAAATGCTGTTAGATGGGGAGCAGTTGATGTTACCGATGATTCAAACCGAAGTAAACGAGAGAGAGCTGGGTTTTGTTCACATACAGAATCGAGAGGGAGACCTAAGTGTACTGGACCGCAAAAAGGAAACTGAAAAAGCTGTACCGACTCAGAACACGTGTTCCGCAATTGTTCAAGAAACTGTAGAGGAAGGAAGTAGGGTAATCATAAATTCCACACTATATAGTAACGCTTAACTGCGACGGGCGATTGCAGAAGTTTTCAGTAGTATAAGACAAACAGAAAACAAAATGTGTAATACCTCTAACAAGCATGTCGAGTAGCTCAAGCAATGCAAGGAAACAGAGCATGTTCAAGGTGAAAGAACATCAGACACAAAGAGAGGGTGTAATTTTACCCTCCCACACATCACAATTAAAATTTTCTGTCTTTGCACAAATTTTGAAAGCTTCGAGAGGTGTAAGATATACAAAAGAATAACGTTTTACTTATCTTCATTATCTCGTTGTAGTTGTCGATGGCTCAAAGTCTTGTCTAGGGGTACATTCTAGCAGCTGAAATTTCGATTTTGTAGGTTCTTGATGACTAAATAACTCATGAAGAATTGCCTATATTATTCTTGAATTTTATTCTTTGTCACATCTTTCAATATCACACCATTTTTCCATTTTTCACAAAAAAACTATGATTACATTTCTGGTGACAAACTTAGAAACGTTTGCTTCTAACAGAGGATTTACCACCACTACTTACATTCTGCCGTACTCACAATTCCCAAAGAGTTGACAAAGCAAAAGAGTTTACAAACTTTCTTTACTAAAGAAGAATCTGCGCTAAAATATATCATTATTTTCTAAATCAATCTAGAAATAAATTTAATAATTAGCGTTAGATTGTGCAATTAATTATATGAATTTTAAGTATACCAGAAATTTCGTGATTTCAAATATGTTTAAAAGAAGAGTAATTTTAACTGTTAGTAGATATGGGTTCTAACACATTAATTTCTTTTTTATACGTTTTAGCCTGAAATATAATACAGCGTATACAAAATCTGCCAGGAAGTTTCATATCAGCACACACTCCGCTGCAGAGTGAAAATCTCATTCTGAATTCTTTTAATAAAACCGTTGAGATAATTTCAACCTATGCAAGAATCGATAGTATACATGATATCAGTTATCTGTATAAAAAAAGGTAACGTTAGAAGAGGGTGAGTCATTATAATGGTCAGACAATGTCTAAAAACAACTAGATCAAATTATTACCTTCTGGAAAACCGTGGAGAATGTTGAACAAATAGTGACAGAATAACAAAGACACATCAATCAAGCTGAAATAAATTAAAATTAAACAGGTGGAAGGTTAGTGAAGTTCAAAAGAGATTGGGCATTAGCTAACAAGAGCAGTAGAGTGGCACGCAGTTACCAGTTGAGAGTTTATTGAACAGGAATTTTGCAGTGCGAGAGAAGGCTCTGCCAGTACTCAACCTCGACCATTTGCAGAAACCGAAGAAGTAAGGCCTCTCCTTGAGTTTTAGAATAACCAAGATGATATAAATACACGGCATCATGTTAAAAATACTCGTAATGTTCAAAGATTACAAAAATTTTAAAGGGAATCTAGCTTATGTCTTAGGCTGTCAGGAAAACAAAAATAGTTAAAGTGGTGGCCCACATAAAGAAAACACTTTGTGCCGACTAAGATGTACCAGTAGAGCAATGAGGCAAGATCGTGAGTGATTTTCCTGCTTCTCACTTGGAAACAGAGAATAGCTACCCTCTTAGGGCAGTCACTCAATGCTGCATGAGTCTGAGTCTTTTGATTATAAACACTTGCCATAAGTGTGCAAGTTCAAGGTGGTCAGAGACAATGGGAGTGTGATACGTCCATATCCATGGATCGAACAATTTGATCACTTCTTGCCTCCCACTTGGCCTCTCGCTCACTGTTAGAATTTGGGTGCTGGCATCTCAAGGGTGAAGCTGTCACACAGATGTGACCCGCTGCACTGGATGCAAGCCCTATCAGAGGTTCAGAGCAACTTCCTGGTCGAGTATGGTGCAGGACCAAATAAATCATGGGATTATTTTGTAGGGTCAAATTCCCATAGCCCAGTGAAGTTCTTTGAAACTACGCTAAGAAACAATCGGTTCTTAGATAGACCATTTAGTGCCACCGAAATTATTCATCTGTGCTACACGAAGTTGCCACTGAGCTACATGCGGGTTCCTGCAGGATGACGCAAAGACGACATAGACGCCTTTAATGGACTGCTGCAGGGGCTGAAATTCGCAAGAGAGGATGATAATAGGAGAAATAGACCATGGGGGACAGAATGAATAAACTTCAGATCTCGGCTGTATCGAAATGACCATAACGGTTATAGATTTCACCCATAGGGTGTACGTAGTTGTCAACAATATAATCAGAACTATGGGAACTGGAGTAATTTCCACAGAAATAACGGGTATTACGTTGACCAGGGATCATTGAGTCAGGAAGGACTTGGGGCACAAGTCGAAATAGTAGAAATATGTTTATTAGACCTGCAGAAAAATAAGAGAAATGATCACCGTTTGCCATGGCACTAAATATAAGTATGAAGAAGGGTAGTCAATGACGAACCCTTCGGTTTTATCAAGCATGTGTAAACGGTTTAGGAAGACGTGTCTTTGTGTTAGTAACGTTGTTCGTAACAGTCACATGATATGTGAATATAATTTTAGTTACTGTAGCAGATTTGCTACTCTTTATTTTTTTCAGGTTAGGCTTATTTGTGATAGTCTCTTCTCATCATGGTATCCCTATTCAAAACAGACTTTAAAGGTTCAGGTCAGACAAAAAGTGTTGATAAAATCGCACTGTCTTTCATGTAAATGAAAGGTAACCTGCCATAATTCTTCTTCTCTTTACTCTGGACTCTGGACAATCTGAAGAATCGTCCATCCAAATGCAGTAGAAGTTGCGTCCATTAAGTCGAAAAAGTCATAAGAAGTTCGTCATGTGTTCATGTGATAAATGAAGGCGATACTGACAAGATTCTGAGGGTTTTAATATGATTTTATTTAACGGATATGTTCATGCACAGGTGAAGCCATGTTGGAAACCAAATAAAGTAGATGAACTTTTCGGTGATTGATGCAAGATGATGAGTAATGGGAGAAATAGAAAGTGAACAGTAGAAAACAGGAGTACATATTGAATAGTTTGAAATAGTTCCAGAGGATTAATTGGAAAGTTGTAGAAACGCTTGGTCTGTGGATGGATCAGATATTACATTTCCACCATCATCCATTTCTGTTCCATTCACTATATATAGTAGCAAGTGATAAATTTCCTTGTAAGACAATATGTAAAGCAAAAGGAGTCAAATTTCTGTGTTTTAAGAAATATTTTAAAATGTTATTGTTTTTCAAATTCTTTACCTCATTTCATTAGCAGGAAGAGCATTGGTAGCTTTTTATATATGTGTATATCTGTATAGTTCCTGTAATAAGTTTATTAAAAAAAACATTATCTTGAACTAAATGTCTAAAATGTCTAAATGTATTTGCCGTAGCGCACGAGAAACGGACAGCAGAACAAGCAACAGAGTGGAGAGAGCAAGAGTCGGAGAGAAGGCTGTACGGGAGCGTAATAGACATGCGGGGGAGAACTAGCTGGGGCGCCTGGCCTGGATGGCATCACCTAATGGCTTTAGACCAGCCGCGCCCGGACATTATACATTAGCAGGACCTGCAGCCATTTGCTGTAACCTAGGGGAGAAACTGCACTGTCATTTCTCGTGGGATCACCTATCTGCATGGTGCGAGGCCACTAACCCAGCTGCTCGCTTTGTAATTGGCCGCTACCTGTTATCCAGCAACGTAACGGCACCTACCTGCCGCCAGACTAAATTCCGGAGGGAACCGAAGTTCGTCCACAAGGGCTGCTTGCCCCATCCCTAGCACGCGCCACAGTTCTGGACGGACGACTCCCTGAAATGTGAAGATGGCTGGACAAGGAAGATTATTCATCAAAGTCGAAACACCGAAGGATTACCTGCAATCTCATAAAGATCCATCATCATAATTCAGAACTTCGCAAAATGTATAATCCCATCCTTGGTGGACAGCCACTTGTATTGTGTCAGGCTAATAACTTTCTGCGAATTAACTCGTTGAATGTGCAATTTTTTTGTGAAAAGTATAGCTCAAATTGGATAAAGTCAAGAAGTTAAAAATGTTTAATGAATGGTCTCGTCATTCCCTGCTAATGTATGTTTTACGCTACTCACCAAAAAAAATCTTAACATCAAAGATAATTAACGTAGAATTTTGTGGTTTCAAAAGAAACGCAAAATTTAAAACCACAAAATTGGCAACAACTGCAAGCAGGACTTTTAATTGCAGCTGAAACTGTAGCACCGCAAACAAGAACACGTAAACACCCATGGTGGACAGATGGGTGTGACCAACTGATAAATCTCAGACAACAGGCGTAAACACCCATGGTGGACAGATGGGTGTGAACAACTGATAAATCTCAGACAACAGGCGTGGCAAAATTGGTTGTGCAACAAAAATCAAAAGACCCTGGAAGATCTCAAAGATACCAGGAAAACAGTCACTAAAGCAATACTAACAGTCCGTAAACAACACGAAGACAAAAAATTGCAAGACATAGAAAATGATTTCAAGAAAAATAATTCTCGATTGGTGGATTATGCGTAGAACAAATCCTTAACTTGAAAAACTCAATGAAATATTTACATAGTACTTCAAACAAAAGTTATGTCATCACGTTTGTCGACTTTAAAAAAGCATATGACAGTATAGACCGAGAATCCCTTTTTGAAGTATTAGCAGAATTTGGACTAGATCAAAAGACAACAAACATTATAAAAGAAACACTCACGGAGACCAAATCCAAAGTAAAATTTATGGGAGAATTGAGCACAGAATTTGAAATAGACACAGGAGTACGACAAGGGGATGTACTGTCCCCAGTGCTCTTCAATTGTGCTCTTGAAAAAGTTGTTAGAAAATGGAAAAAAGCAGGTGCACCAGCACACAGACTGGGACCAAGACATAAGGGCATAGAATTAGGCTGTTTAGCATTTGCTGATGACATGGCACTGATCTCACAAGACATTACCAATGCACAGAAACAGCTAGAGTTATTACAAGAACAGGCAGCTAAAATAGGATTACAAATTTCATTTGAAAAAACAAAATTTATGACTGACATCAAAGATGCATCTTCTGATCTCAAAATTGGTGATAACTACATCTCTCGAGTAAAAGAATTTAAATATTTAGGTGAATGGATTGCAGAAAATTGTAATGAAAAGAAACCTGTCAGATCAAGAGTCCAGAAAATGGAGACGGCGTTTCAGTTAACAAAAAACATTTACAACAAAAAGAGTCTCTCGTGGAACTGCAAAATACGACACTATACAACAGTAATTAGACCCGAAGCTCTCTACGCATCTGAGACACTAAACCTTCAACACAGAACACTAAAAGAGGAATTAGAAGTGAAAGAACGTAAGATAATGAGGAAAATCCTAGGACCAAGAACTAAAGATGGGGTGCATTATCCAAAACCCAATGCAGAAATATATAAAAATATCTCCAAAATAACAGACACAATGCGCATGAGAAGAATCCAATTCATGGGGCACTTAGAAAGAATGGACTCAAACAGGTTAACGTACAATACCCATACATTTTTAAAGAACAAAACTACAAGACCGAACTGGTACAAACAAACGGAAAAAGACCTGAGAGAATTAGGGTCTCCAAATCTACATGATAGAAATGAAATCAGAAAAATCACAAACACACGGGGTTTTGAGGAAGAAGAGAGAAAAACTAACCGACATACATGGTCTACGCAACGAAAGCTAGCCCATTCGTTGTTCATGAAGGAATACTGGGCGAAAAGGAAGGCCAACAAATGTTGATTACGCGTGGTCCTAAGTGATCCATCCGCGAAGAAGAAGAATTAACGTAGAGTTATGAAATTTCGGGAATTCATTTGTCTAGGTAACATATTGAAGTGATTAACATTCCAATATCACAGATTAATGGAAGTGTGAGAAAAGCTGTTGGAAATAGGAAATGATAGTACATTAATAACTGATGAACAGCCAGAGTGTTGACTGCGAGCATGCAAACGTGCATCCAATGTGTTTTACTAGTGTTCGATGTCAGTTTGTGGCATGGAGTTCCAGTTAGTCAGTCAACACAGGGATTGATAAGCTGTTTGTGCACGACGCTGGAGTTTTCGTCCGGTGATGTCCCATATTTGTGATTGGAGACAGATCTCGTTATCGAGCAGGACAAGGCAACATGTCAACACGCTCTAAAGCATATTGAGTTCCAATAGCGGTATGTGGGCGAGGGTTATCTTGCTTGAAAACATCCCTTGGAACGCTGTTCATGAATGGCAGCGCAACAGGTCGAATCACCAGACTGAAGTACAAATTTGCGGTCATGGTATGCCAGACAATAATTCCAGGTGTAGGGCCCGTGTGTGTTGAACACAGACAGATTGTTTGCAGACCCTCAAATGGCCTCCTTCTAACCAAAAACGGCCATCACTGGTGGCCGCGCGGGGTAGCCGTGCCGTCGAGGGCGCCTTGCCACGGTTCGAAAATGGTTCAAATGGCTCTGAGCACTATGGGACTTAACTTCTGAGGTCATCAGTCCCCTAGAACTTAGAATTACTTAAACCTAACTAACCTAAGGACATCACACACATCCATGCCCGAGGTAGGATTCGAAGCTGCGACTGTAGCGGTCGCGCGGTTCCAGACTATAGCGCCTAGAACCACTCGGCCACCCCGGCCGGCGCCACGGTTCGCGCGGGTGCCCTCGTCGGAGGTTAGAGTCCTTCCTCGGGCATGGGTGTGTGTCTAGCCCTTAGCGTAAATCAGTTTAAGTTAGATTAAGTAGTGTGTAAACCTAGGGACCTCACCAGTTTGGTCCCATAGGAACTTACCACAAATTTCCAATTTTTTTCCATCACTGACGCATGTCAGTGTAGGAAGTGAATAACAAAGTGTGGGATATAAAATGCAAATTAATAAAAAAAAGTGGCCACCCGTTTCCCATCAGTTCCGTTTCTTGTTGCAAACCGTATACAAGAAGACAAAAAAAGTTAAGCAAATCATCCCTATAATGCTTAGTGTGCCAAAATCTGCTCATTCTTTTATGGAAGTCTCGGATGATCAAATATGTCTGCAAAGATTTGGGCAGACTTGCTTCATTAGATGAAAGATTAGTATGAATAGACGTAATGATTGTTATCTGTAAGTAGTTGCCATGCTTATCCGTCCTTTTATGTCCTTAAGAGGAAGCAGTTTATACGCATCTGGTAACAGGCTTCAAAGTCCCTCCACTTAAAACTGGGCTTTAAGAAACAGGAGACCTTTGGTTCTGTGGGTGGGCTGAGAGATGTTTGGCTGGACAGGTCAAATATTTTAGTTGATTAGCAGAGGTTGGTAGGGTCACATGATCGAGAGTGACCGTTGGGAGTTTTGGCGTGTGTGTGAGCAGGGTACCGGACGCTTCGAAAAAACACAGGTACTCTCCTTCGAGGTTCGCTCCCAGGTGGATAGGTATTACTAAGTTCCAACAGGCCTGAAAACACTGCGTGTTAGCATGTGAAGTGAGAGAGGTGCAGTTAACGATTGTCTAGGCTTCTCCCACTGAGGATCTGTCACTCACTGTTATTCAATTATGTCCTCAGTTCGTAATTTTTATGAGTGTTGTCCAGAAAGTAACGCTCCGTATTTTTTCCTTCAACAGTTCTTTTTAAACATATTGAGAACTACACACAGGAAAGGACTGTGTTTTATCTACACACCCTATTTTTCCACGTAGTCTTCATCCCGTTCTATGGCCTTCCTCCAGCGCGGAAGAAGGACGTGTGTGTCCTGTCGATACCAATCCTTGTCCTGGTGGCGGAGCCAGTGCTTCACTGTGTGAATCTCCTCCTCATCGGCCTCAAAACGTTCTCCACGAATGGTATATGGCATCCTTTTAATGGCCCAAACAAGTGGAAGCCCGAGGGGGCTAGGTCAGGAGTGTCAGGTGTGACAGCCGTGGATGGTCTCCCCGACCGCTGCAGACCGTGGAGCTCCGTCGAACCGCCTTCTGATGACCTCACCATCCGCGCCCAGCGACTAACTGTACGTCTATCGACAGCAGATGCTCAATAGACTTTTCACACGCGTTTGTGAATATTCCCTACAGTTTTTTTCTCTGCAGTGAGAAATTGAATGACGGCACGTTGCTTGGAACGTACATCATCTACAGACACCATTTTGAAAGTGTCCTACAGCTACGCTATCTTTCGAAAGTGACGGAAACTTGGAGTGCTCACTCAGGAGACTTCAAATAATACATACGTAACGTATCGCATTCGTAGCATTGTTTTAGGGTGAGAAAAAAAATGCGGTGCATTACTTTCTGGGCAACCCTCGTAATTTGATTCTTACAATGAGTGTTCGTGTTTGCTATCACGTGTGGTTGGGTGAGCTTTCGTGATGATTTGTAGTCCCAGTCAGCATTATACAGTGCTTTTCTTTCAGTATATTCCTCCCACTGATGTTTAAGTAATATTTCCGATAGTTCGCCATCTCGATTTTCATAATTTTAACCAACTTTTCTTCATTGATTGTTTCAATATGGTGCTAATCAGTGTTTCGTGTAACTACCAGCTTCAAAACAACCACCATGTTTCGTGTTCTACATCAATCATTTCAGATAATTCTTTAACGTTTGCAGTCAGTTGTCTAAGTAATTTTTCATAATTAACTGATTTTTCTTTCTGATGCCAACACCTGGCATTAGACAGTATCACATGTCGGTTAAGGCGCTGAGTAGATGCGGCATGATGTACTCTTATCAATTAAAATTATACAAATCTCGAACTAAATTGTTTATCATTCTCGTTATGGTTACTTCTAAATCTCTATAAAATTTCCTTTGTTAACCGACATGAGGAGTACGGTAGTCTGTTGCACGCCATATAACGTGTGCATAATACCTTGCGTCCGCAGCTCGTGGTCTAGTGGCTAGCGTTGCTACCTCTGGATCACGGGGTTCAGGTACGATTCCCGGCCGGGATGGGGATTTTCTCTGCCTGGGGACTGGGTGTTTGCGTTGTCCTCATCATTTCATCATCATTTGTGACTGTGGTTAGATTGGACTGTGCAAAAAAGTATTGGACTGTGTAAAAATTGGGACTTTGTAAGGGCGCTGATGACCGCGCAGTTGAGCGCGCCCCAAAACAAACATCATCATTATCATAGTACCTTACGGTGTCCACTCTTGTTCTTAACTGTATTGCAATTGTACTGCTATATGTTAACAGATCGGCTGCGATTAAATGTGATGCTTTTCTGATGATGTTCCTTTTGTGTGATCAAACACGAGTTTATGTGTTCATAGGTGTTATTTGGTCGATTGCCTATAGCGTTTCATAATTTCTCCTACACGTTACCTTGATCCACTCAGTAGGGTCAGATCACTTATTTATTCATGATTTCGTCAAACGTTTGAGACATGCAATGCTCCTGTTGTAATCTCATGTCTCACACGTAAGTGTTTCATCGAAGCAGTGTAATGAATATGAATAGTCATTGTCTAATAAATGCAGAGTCTAGGAACTGCGAGACCGCTACGGTCACAGGTTCGTATCCTGCCTCGGCCATGGATGTGTGTGATGTCCTTAGGTTAGTTAGGTTTAACTAGTTCTAAGTTCTAGGGGACTAATGACCTCAGAAGTTGAGTCCCATAGTGCTCAGAGCCATTTGAACCATTTTTTCGTGTCACATATGCTGTCTCCTTTACAAATGAAACACACATTCCTAAAATTCTTCCTGTAAACCAAAATCGACCATTCACCTTCCCTACCATAATCCTTACATCCTCATTCCATTTAATATTGCCTTGGAACGTTACGCCGATATGTTACTTAACTGGGTCAAGCAGTACACTACTAATGGTGAACTCGAACATTATGGGTTTGTTTGTTCTGCTCAACTTCATCAACTTTCATTTTTCTACATTTAGAGCTATCTGCCACTCATCACACTAACTAGAACTTTTGTCTAAGTCATCGTAAATCCTCCTACAGTCACTCAACGACGACTGCTTCCCATACATCGGCAAACGGCCGCAGATTGCTCCTTACCTTGTCCGCTAGATCATTATTAAGTATATCCTGTCATCAGAAATTTTCATGTTTAGTCGCAGCATGCTTCTGCCTTCGGGAAATGTTTTTCTAAGATTGCTGGGTTCCCTTTGACTCACTATGTTCTAAACACGTCTTTGTTGGATTTGTTGCGCCTTGCTGCATTCGTTCTCCAGAGACTGGCGCTTCCAGTGTCCAAGTGTACCACGTAGGGTTCAGAGAGACCCCACCCAGATGTGTGCCCACAAACAGCTAACACCGGTTCCCAAGAAGACCTAATTACTGTCGCAGCGAAATGCCTTCGTTTCCCATAAATTTCCGTTGTGGGCTGAATCGTAAATAACCTGTACACCACTGATCAGAGTCATATCACGTGTAAATAGAATCAACCCAGCTTAAATCACTTTATTCCTACGCATTCAACCAAATACACATATTTATGTGACGAGAGAATAGAATTTCGACTTCTGGAAGAGTAAATTAAGTGATACTTATTAAACAGGCCAGTAAGAATACAGCTCTAAACAAATGCATACTACAAGCGTTCTCAACGTCTCTTCTTTTGTTTAATCTATACGCAGTACACGTGGTTGAGAATATATCTTCTAGAAAGTTAGTATTTGCAGATGAACTAGCCAAAACAACATCTTTCATAGCGTGTAAGTTACCCCTTATGACTGGAATAAGTTTAGTATCCTAAAGAACTCGTTGTACATGAAAATGCCACAAATAAAACTCATAGAAGAAAAAGAATTGGAAACCAATGAATTCAGGCAGGGCAGATTGTCGGGCGTTAAATAAAATTAAAGTCACTGGAAAATCGGAAAGCATTGCAGTCGAGACTTTGCTTTCTGCTCATTTAGAAATAGAAGACGATGCCGCGACTTAATTAAAAATAGTTCGGAATAAGTGGAGGACAATGGTCCTTAAACTATATTCCGCACCCTCGTCGCAAGCCAAAGGCCTTGTTCCATTTGAACTTACGAAGAGTTGAAGTCTAGAAAGTTAAAACTTCTAACTTTTAAATCGTATGGATGCTCAGAAATCGCCTCTGTTTCGCTGAATCTAGTCAGAATAAATACGGATTTAAGAGCAACTAGAATCATAGGAATGAGAAGTATTTGAATCAATGTGCCATGAAATGATTTCGGAAATGTCATAATCTCCTAGCTGGTAGAAACAGGTACAACAGAAACCAAAACTGAATTTTCAGTGAAATTCGTTCCAAATGAGTAGGCGGAACTACTGGATTGATTTGGATATCCTAGAATGAGTTACTGCCTAGAAGCCATAGTTACTAGGTTCTCCTTGAAAACCAAAAGATAGAAAATGATAAAACGTATTTCCACGGTCCGTCCATGGCGTTAGTCTGACATATTATTGATTTTACTCAATTCATCATATGAATACGAACTTAAAACCATGGTCCATAAGAGACATTTTGGTGCAGTGTTGCGATGGTACCTCACAGCAGTTGGTGAGGTCAGGAGTGTCATTAACGTTTCCTCAGTTAGTTCCACAAGAAGTGAAAACATACATCTTGATTAAACCGAGCGTTTCTCTACAGTCTTGCCGGCGTGACAAGGGTTCTATTCCAGATGGATAGACATACAACTCTTTTTCTACGCAACCCAAATAGGACACGTGAGCTATACATACTGTATAATCTCTTATAACTAGTACTATTCATTTATATGTGGAGAAATCCGAAAGCATAAAGGTAAAATGCCAACTCTCTGTATTAAATATAGAAAAAACTGTAGAGAAGAGGAGATAAAACAAGAGTAGTGTTGTAATTATCCTTCACCGAACGATGTGACGTTGCTGTTGACAATGCATTCATCTTCGGGAAGATTCGAACTCAGACTCCATCCGATCACTCCGATTTCTATTTCCTGATAACCACTTTAGGGGCATTCTGCGAAGGTTTCTTCGACAATGCCACTTCTCGAATCCATCTAAAATGACCATTATGTAAAACTATAGCCTTCCATTTCATTTCCTTTCCCTTATATTAGTTATCAATCGACAGCTAATGACTTTACCATTACTTAACAAGATTCTTTTATTTTACTTTCGAAGGTCCTATGAATATCTGAAAGCCTCAGTGTTTCTTTCTAGATCTCATTACGTTCTAGAAGTTTACATTTAATGGTCCAGTTACCGATCCTACCTACAAATATCCTGTTTATCATCGTTATCTGCTGAGATAAAATATTTTGCTCTTGACAGTTTTCACTGCAAGATCGCTTCGTGTTCTAAACCACCACAAATCTTTCTCAGTCCAGTAAAGAGTCCGTAGGAGGTGATTTAGGTGACGTACAGTATGATTCGTCGATCTTGTTCAACTGCAAGAATAGAGATAAAGTATCCGTGGATTACCCTCGGGGACTGGCACGTAGAACTTCCTCTTACCAGTTCTGTAGTTCCTTGTAGCAGATCTCATGGAGCACTGGAATCTATTAGAGCCGCCAACAGTCTTAACTATGTGGCTATGATTGGATTTGCGGATAACTAATCTGCTTTAAATAATATTCTGGGATACCACTACGATGCATTTATTGATAAAAAAACGTAAAATAAGTCATAATCACTCAGCTGGATACAATAAATTTCAAAGATTAATCTTAGCTTATCTTATTTAAGATTAATCTTATCGCCGACTGACTTGCTTGTCGCGCTGCAGAAGCCCTTATAAACCTACGTACGTCACTGAAAGATTCGTACATGTCAGTACATAGTAAGCATCATTTGTTTCTTATTACTATTAGCTTTCTTCATAGCTGAATTATGGTTATGAAGTTAAATGGCTTAAACAGGTCCTAACATTTATTGGTGGTCCCCAGCATTCAAGAAAGCTAAGATACACTGTTTTACGTATCGTTCGGCTGCCCCATCCCACTGGCGTACTTCGGCACTGTCTGCGTCACAGTTGTGTTATCTACCATCTCACTCGCCACTGTAGCTATCTACAGTGACTGGACAAAAATTTAGAAATCCAGTGAGAATTGCATGCTTCAACATAACTGCAGATGCTAGCCAAACCTCCAGGTTGAGCTTTGTATCTGATCATGAACAGCACCCATGCAATGTGCTCAATATGTTGCAAGCATCAGTCGTGGTCAGAACAGTGTTCTGTGTAGTTGTTAGTCAATTATCCCGGAGCTAAGTGAATTCGAACGTGGGCAAACTGTTCGTGCTCTATGGTGGGTGCTTCGGTATCCAAGGGAGCTGATGTGTTTGGCGTTTCAAAAAGCACCGTAAAGAAGATTTATTCCGCATAGAGGGAAAGCGGATAAGCATCATCCGCTGAGTCACCACACGGACGAAGGTGTGTGCTCAGTAGTCGTGACATACGGGCACTGACAAGGATTGTGACGAAAAATAAGAGGACGACATCTGCAAAGGTCACTGTAAAACTGAATGTCAGACATGTGAACCTGTCAACGCCAAAAAACACGAAGGGAGTTCCTTAAGCTAGAAATAACAAAGCGAGCTGTAATTCCAAAACCTCACATCAGTGATGCAAATGCTCGTAACAGGAAGACGTGGGACCGAAGCCTTAAAATCTGGACTGTGGAGCAATGGACGGCTATCTTGCTTAACACTGTTTACAGCTTCTGACCAAGCTTATACCCTAAGAGTGAATCAAGGTGGGGGTTCGGTGATGACCAGGGAAGCCACATCGTGGTATTCCATAGACCCCATGGTCACTCTGCAAGACAGAATTACTGCCAAGGATTATGTGATCATTTATGGACGACCAGGTCCAGTCTGTGGCACAGTGTCTGTTTCCCAATGGTGAAGCTGTGTTCCAAGACGACACAGTCCCTGTTGACACTGCTCGCATAGTCCAGAACTGTTTTTATAAGCACGAGAACGAATTGCGCACCTCCTCGGACCACGTCAGTCACCAGCGCTCAGTATTATTGAGCCTTTGTGGTCTACTTCAAAGATAAGATTCTACGTTACCTAAACTTGTCGCTATTTGGCAGGTAGAATGGTGTAAGACTACCTTGAAAATCATACAGGACTTGTATTTATCCATTCCGAGACGACTGGAAGCTGTGTTGAATGCCAACTGGTTTCTTGCACAGTATTAGAATTGGTGATGTGTTGTTTGTTTAGTGTTTCCACATTTTTGGTCAACCCCTGTACATCACTGCTCAAAAGAACGACATTTTCATCTCAATTGTAGAGATTAAATACAATGTTAAAATGAACAAAATAATTGGCGTCCGAAATAAGACGACCGCGACAATACGCTGCTTCAGTATTTGTAATAAGTTAAGTCCGTGAGCCGTACCAGGAAATGAATCCGAACAGTAACTATCTGGAACTATTATTACAACTGAGCCATTTCTTTATGACTTAACCTTGCCGTGGGCCCTGTCTATCCATAGGGGTTTTCCTATGATGTCGCAGGGTAAAGGACAGACGGGAAATAATGTGTTCGGTCTCGACGAGTATGATTTGCTGTCCGGCAGCCATTAGCGACGCTTAACATAAACTGGAAGAACTGTTTACAGCGACATTGAAATTCCAACGAAAACTATTTCTAGACAACCAGCTCCTGTTAATCTGTTAACTGCTGCCGTATAAGGAAGTATTTATTGAAAACGGTGATAAGTCACTGTGTAAATTGTTAAAAACACTTTAAGACGTTTACGGGAACCTGAAAAAAAGAACAATGTCATCCACACTCCGTAGAATTAGTTACTCCTTAAGTTTGAAGAAATGAGACGTACATGAAAATTTGTTAAATGTATTTGATCTGATAGTGGTTTCTTAGGGGAGCATTGTAATTATTGCAGAAGGAAAGCCGGCCATAGTGGCCGAGCAGTTCTAGGCGCTACAGTCTGGAACCGCGCGACCGCTACGGTCGCAGGTTCGAATCCTGCCTCGGGCATGGATGTGTGTGATGTCCTTAGGTTAGTTAGGTTTAAGTAGTTCTAAGTTCTAGGTGACTGATGATATCAGAAGTTAAGTCCCATAGTGCTCAGAGCCATTTGAACAGAAGGAAAAACAGATTTGTGCATGTTTCGTGAACTGTTATTGTGCACTACAGATTTCGAGCTTTACGTTAATTTAGAAATATTACACTAGAATAATGGCTTAGAACTCGAATGTTAAGCTTGTGCAGTAACATATTTTGGAACGTACCCAAAAATCAAAGATACGTCTTCATGGGCAATTAATTGGGTTCACCAAAGATGCCGCTCATCTAATACATATTTGGTGCTAGAGATGGGTAGGTCCGGATGGGAGCGGTTCCTTGGACCCGCATCAGGTGCGCTGTGATGGCCGTAAACCCGTGTGCAAGTCGGACACGCATCTTCGGACACGCATTGATTGTGTGTCCAGGCCAGCGAACTTGTCACGCGCGACCGGAATTGGAAACGCGGTTGTGGAGTGGAAGGGGGACTGAGTGGTAAAGCCAGCGCCAGATGTGGCCTGAAAAGTTGTTTGGATTCATACTAACTATTGTTTGTGTGATTAAAAAGTCGGTAGTAACGTTTTATTGCTCGGTTTCGTGGTATTGTATGGTGTGGTTTTAAGATGTGGATATCTTTACGTGCTAAAGATGAATAAACAGTCGAAATTTTCTGTTTCTGTGACAGTTTTCTTAATCACATTTTTACAAGTTCTGTTTTATTTTCATTCCTGTCTGTCAATCAAACGTTGCATATGATACTAGGGACACTAATCTTGATCCTCCGATTTAATGAACGATAGCTAATTAAGCTTCTTACTCACACTTTCCTAATGCATGTGTGCGCGTGCTGGCTAGATGGTTTTAGAACGACGTGAAAGCTTGAAATAAATTTACTTACCAGTGAAGAATTTGCCAATATCAATACCAATCCTGACAATACTAACCACAGTTCTGTATCTAAATCTGTAACACACAATACAGCAAGAGTTTTAGCGACCACTTCAGCAGTCTTGCAGCCCTGAATTAGAGAATCTCAAGAACCTCATGTGGTACATCAAACACCAAAATCAAATTTAATTACAAATTTTGCGACTAATGCATAACCTCTACCAATCCATCGTTCCAAGCAAATTGATAATGAATTACTAAAAATGATTATAAAAGAATATCACAAATTTAAAATTGTAGAAGATCCTGAGTTCCGAAAACTGCTTACTTGCCGGCCGCGGTGGCCGTGCGGTTCTAGGCGCTCCAGTCCGGAGCCGCGCTGCTGCTACGGTCGCAGGTTCGAATCCTGCCTCGGGCATGGGTGTGTGATGTCCTTAGGTTAGTTAGGTTTAATTAGTTCTAAGTTCTAGGGGACTGATGACCACAGCAGTTGAGTCCCATAGTGCTCAGAGCCATTTGAACCATTTGAACTGCTTAATTTACTTTGTCCAGCATATAAGATACCAACAACAAAAACAGTGTCTTGCAGTTTATTGCCTGCCATCCACAACGAACTAAAGGAAGAAATTCTAAATTTCTTTAGGTGGGGGGCAGATTTGTGTTTAATTTCTGATGGATGGGCATCTGAAAATAATGAAAACCATTTCTACGCCATCGCTGCTCACTTCATAGACGAAAACATAACGTTGCAAAATATTTCTGGACTGTATTCACTATCAAAGCCGGCACACAGCTGGCAATATAGCAACAATGCTCAGAGATGTATCTGAATGGGGTGTATAGCTTGGTGTTAATGCCATCGCCATGGATAATGCTAGCAACGTGTAAAAGGCTGTGACAGTCGCACGGTCCAGACAAGTGAGATGCTTTTCACACTTCTTAAATTTGGCAGTTAATAGTGGTCTGCAACAGGAATAAATTGAATCAGTTATAACGAAAATCAAAAGTACTGTCGAATATTTTAAGCAAAGTTCATGTGCGTTATCAAGGCTACAGGACAATCACAAAAAAATTAAACCTTCCGATATTGTAACTGAAACAGGACTGTGTGACTCGTTGGAACTCCACATCTGATATGATTTGTAGATTTCATAGACTGAATACTGCTGTAATAACTACCCTAACCACTGAAAACCCACAGCTAAATAATTTGTCTGTTGAGGAGTGGGAAATTATTTCATAGTGCAAAGAAAATTTTACACATTTTCCATGTTGCTACAGAGTCTCTTCGCCTAATAATACATGTTTCCATGTCAAAAGTACCTATTTATGTTTGTGCCATTCCTGACAAATTAAATGGATACTGAACAGAAAATAAATAGAAGTTATATTGAAGATCTATGCCAGAGAATTAAGAGCGAGATAAACGGTGACGCTGAAACAGAAGAATCAATTGCTCAAGCGACGCTGCTAGATCCAAGGACGTCTCATGGTTTAGCACCTAGAAATGCAGAAAAAGCAATAGGTGACCTCAAGCAGATGTGTGCCACAATTAAGTTAAATACTGACCAAAACCGTCGAGACATTAGTACAAACAATGAAGAGTCTCTCTCAGCTAAACATGAATGTCAGTCGTTGATTTGGGGAAAATTGATAAACAAGTTAAGAATTTGCTTCCTCCACAAAGTCCTGCTGCATCGAGTGCTACAGAAATAGGTAAATATATTACTGAATAATTACTTGACAGGACTCAAAATCCTGTTTTCTGGTGGAAAGAACGAAAAGATATTTATCCACATCTCTATAAAGTGTTGGTGAAAAGGCTGTGTATCACTGCCACCTCTGTACCATGTGAGAGGATTGTTTCGAAGTTGGACCAAATAAATAATGAGCAACGGAACAGACTGAAGGCTTAAAAATTACTCCAAATAATGCTCACAGTTTAAAATAACTGAGTTATACATACTTGTGGACGTGTTTATATAACTTTATAGGAAATATTTACAGGAAACGTTGCTGAATCGATATGTAATTTCTTACACAGCTAATACTCGTAATTATTTCTAAATATTGATTGTTTAAAAGTGTTTTTCTTTTTGCAGTAAGACCTAATAGCTAACAAAATTAGTTTCGTAGAAATAAGTAGGAAAGTACTACTGTGATTTGGGTGATATGTATAGTAGTTGATGGCCGGGGTTTTATAATGCAACAATATGTTTGTGATTTTCTAATAATAAAATATCATTTTAGGACAGTTAACATCCTCTTATTAAAAAAAATCAGTACTATCTCTTAACAAGTTATTGGCTGCATAATATGTAACTCCTGTGTAACAAAACTGCAGTCCTTCTCGGTCAGGGAAGATTCACTTCATAGATATGCTTCGTCCGCCGGCTGTAGAGCTGGATTCATACAGGTCTAGTGGACACGTAACCTGGATGCAGATCCGGACCGGACTCCTATAAAATCTTGAATCTGTCGCCACAACCGTCATTCATCCTATGGGGTAAAACGTGTGTGCCCCATCTGTTTGTGAATCGTGTAAACATTCTGCTACGTGTATTTGTACCTTAGTTGTTTGTGTGTTGTTCTTCTGGGGAAAGCAGATGACGAACCAAATCGGGTGGGTATGGAAACCGAATTAAGAGCTCATTCTCTCTGTAGTATAACTTTTGTTATAGGTGTACGATACCACAAGGTACTCCGGTTGCCTACCTCTTCCAGTACGCCGACGGCACCACTGCGTTGTGCTATCAGCAATTCTTCTCGTTTATAGCAGGAATCACAAATAAAAATGAGGTGGTATAATTATTCCCCAAACTGTTTCAGCATATTCCTGTCTGCTGTCTCTACAGATAGTGTAACGCATTGATGAAAATTGGACACACACGAAAGGCGACGGGAATATAAATCGCCACACTGAGTTATATCCAGTTTTCTTCATTGTCAACGTATAACAGTGACGCTTTTTTTAGCAGGACATCGGATCTAACTCTGGCCAGTGTCCACTTTGAAGGTGACATTGTAGCGGAATGTCTTTTTGGACAAACATTAAACCATCATTTACTTCTTTTAATTGGGATATCAACCACTCAGGTAACATGTCTGCAAGCATTATTCGCTAGGCATGGATAAATAATGGTTCATACACCAACTTACGCGATGAAATAAAAAAAATCACTTTAGGTTAATTTCACAATGTTCCACTAGAGATTTCAGTTTTCCAGACACATGAATATTGTGTTCTTTCGCTGTACCACTGATATGGAATGTCGAATTATCACCCAAAATTAGATAGTAAAAGATATAATATCGTTCTCCACTCCTTTGTTGCATGTCTATACACAATTGGTTACGGAGGATTTTGTTACCTGCGCTGGTATCGTGCGATAATTACGGACCTGTAACGCAAAATTCGTATAATACTTCACACAGTTTTTTCTGGAATTTGAAAATGTTGAAATGTGTGTGAAATCTTATGGGACTTAACTGCTAAGGTCATCAGTCCCTAAGTTTACACACTACTTAACCTAAATTATCCTAAGGACAAACACACACACCCATGCCCGAGGGAGGACTCGAACCTCCGCAGTCCATGACTGCAGCGCCTCGGACCGTTCGGCTAATCCCGCGCGGCTGGAATTTGAAGCTTTAAATGTGTTAGTCCCCCCCATGAACCATGGACCTTGCCGTTGGTGGGGAGGCTTGCGTGCCTCAGCGATACAGACAGCCGTACCGTAGGTGCAACCACAACGGACGGGTATCTGTTGAGAGGCCAGACAAACGTGTGGTTCCTGAAGAGGGGCAGCAGCCTTTTCAGTAGTTGCAAGGGCAACAGTCTGGATGATTGACTGACCTGGCCTTGTAACAATAACCAAAACGGCCTTGCTGTGCTGGTACTGCGAACAGCTGAAAGCAAGGGGAAACTACAGCCGTAATTTTTCCCGAGGGCATGCAGCTTTACTGTATGATTACATGATGATGGCGTCCTCTTGGGTAAAATATTCCGGAGGTAAAATAGTCCCCCATTCGGATCTCCGGGCGGGGACTACTCAAGAGGACGTCGTTATCAGGAGAAAGAAAACTGCCGTTCTACGGATCGGAGCGTGGAATGTCAGATCCCTTAATCGGGCAGGTAGGTTAGAAAATTTAAAAAGGGAAATGGATAGGTTGAAGTTAGATATAGTGGGAATTAGTGAAGTTCGGTGGCAGGAGGAACAAGACTTCTGGTCAGGTGACTACAGGGTTATAAACACAAATGCAAATAGGGGTAATGCAGGAGTAGGTTTAATAATGAATAGGAAAATAGGAATGCGGGTAAGCTACTACAAACAGCATAGTGAACGCATTATTGTGGCCAAGATAGATACGAAGCCCACACCTACTACAGTAGTACGCGTTTATATGCCAACTAGCTATGCAGATGACCAAGAAATTGAAGAAATGTATGATGAAATAAAAGAAATTATTCAGATTGTGAAGGGAGACGAAAATTTAATAGTCATGGGTGATTGGAATTCGAGTATAGGAAAAGGGAGAGAAGGAAACATAGTTGGTGAATATGGATTGGGGGACAGAAATGAAAGAGGAAGCCGCCTGGTAGAATTTTGCACAGAGCACAACATAATCATAACTAACACTTGGTTTAAGAATCATGAAAGAAGGTTGTATACATGTAAGAACCCTGGAGATACTAAAAGGTATCAGATAGATTATATAATGGTAAGACAGAGATTTAGGAACCAGGTTTTAAATTGTAAGACATTTCCAGGGGCAGATGTGGACTCTGACCACAATCTATTGGTTATGACCTGTAGATAAAAACTGAAGAAACTGCAAAAAGGTGGGAATTTAAGGAGATGGGACCTGGATAAACTAAAAGAACCAGAGGTTGTACAGAGATTCAGGGAGAGCATAAGGGAGCAATTGACAGGAATGGGGGAAATAAATACAGTAGAAGAAGAATGGGTAGCTTTGAGGGATGAAGTAGTGAAGGCAGCAGAGGATCAAGTAGGTAAAAAGACGAGGGCTAGTAGAAATCCTTGGGTAACAGAAGAAATATTGAATTTAATTGATGAAAGGAGAAAATATAAAAATGCAGTAAGTGAAACAGGCAAAAAGGAATACAAACGTCTCAAAAATGAGATCGACAGGAAGTGCAAAATGGCTAAGCAGGGATGGCTAGAGGACAAATGTAAGGATGTAGAGGCCTATCTCACTAGGGGTAAGATAGATACCGCCTACAGGAAAATTAAAGAGACCTTTGGAGATAAGAGAACGACTTGTATGAATATCAAGAGCTCAGATGGAAACCCAGTTCTAAGCAAAGAAGGGAAAGCAGAAAGGTGGAAGGAGTATATAGAGGGTCTATACAAGGCCGATGTACTTGAGGACAATATTATGGAAATGGAAGAGGATGTAGATGAAGATGAAATGGGAGATATGATACTGCGTGAAGAGTTTGACAGAGCACTGAAAGACCTGAGTCGAAACAAGGCCCCCGGAGTAGACAATATTCCATTGGAACTACTGACGGCCGTGGGAGAGCCAGTCCTGACAAAACTCTACCATATGGTGAGCAAGATGTATGAAACAGGCGAAATACCCTCAGACTTCAAGAAGAATATAATAATTCCAATCCCAAAGAAAGCAGGTGTTGACAGATGTGAAAATTACCGAACTATCAGCTTAATAAGTCACAGCTGCAAAATACTAACACGAATTCTTTACAGACGAATGGAAAAACTAGTAGAAGCCAACCTCGGGGAAGATCAGTTTGGATTCCGTAGAAACACTGGAACACGTGAGGCAATACTGACCTTACGACTTATCTTAGAAGAAAGATTAAGGAAAGGCAAACCTACGTTTCTAGCATTTGTAGACTTAGAGAAAGCTTTTGACAATGTTGACTGGAATACTCTCTTTCAAATTCTGAAGGTGGCAGGTGTAAAATACAGGGAGCGAAAGGCTATTTACAATTTGTACAGAAACCAGATGGCAGTTATAAGAGTCGAGGGACATGAAAGGGAAGCAGTGGTTGGGAAGGGAGTAAGACAGGGTTGTAGCCTCTCCCCGATGTTGTTCAATCTGTATATTGAGCAAGCAGTAAAGGAAACAAAAGAAAAATTCGGAGTAGGTATTAAAATTCATGGAGAAGAAATAAAATCTTTGAGGTTCGCCGATGACATTGTAATTCTGTCAGAGACAGCAAAGGACTTGGAAGAGCAGTTGAATGGAATGGACAGTGTCTTGAAAGGAGGATATAAGATGAACATCAACAAAAGCAAAACAAGGATAATGGAATGTAGTCTAATTAAGTCGGGTGATGCTGAGGGAATTAGATTAGGAAATGAGACACTTAAAGTAGTAAAGGAGTTTTGCTATTTGGGGAGCCAAATAACTGATGATGGTCGAAGTAGAGAGGATATAAAATGTAGGCTGGCAATGGCAAGGAAATCGTTTCTGAAGAAGAGAAATTTGTTAACATCCAGTATTGATTTAAGTGTCAGGAAGTCATTTCTGAAAGTATTCGTATGGAGTGTAGCCATGTATGGAAGTGAAACATGGACGATAAATAGTTTGGACAAGAAGAGAATAGATGCTTTCGAAATGTGGTGCTACAGAAGAATGCTGAAGATTAGATGGGTAGATCACATAACTAATGAGGAAGTATTGAATAGGATTGGGGAGAAGAGAAGTTTGTGGCACAACTTGACCAGAAGAAGGGATCGGTTGGTAGGACATGTTCTGAGGCATCAAGGGATCACCAATTTAGTATTGGAGGGCAGCGTGGAGGGTAAAAATCGTAGAGGGAGACCAAGAGATGAATACACTAAGCAGATTCAGAAGGATGTAGGTTGCAGTAGATACTGGGGGATGAAAAAGCTTGCACGGGATAGAGTAGCATGGAGAGCTGCATCAAACCAGTCTCAGGACTGAAGACCACAACAACAACAATGTGTTAGTAAGGAAGCTTATGATGTTAAGTCCTGTCCACGATGGGAGAGCTCAGTTTGGAAAGTGACAGTAAGGAAATTGACTCTGTCGTCTTTAAATGGCTGATCGTGGCCCATGCTTTAAGCGATTGAGGGAAACCACGGAAGACGTAATTCTTGACGGCTGGACGGTGATTTGAACCGCAGCTCTCCCGAATGAGAGTCCAGTGTTTTAATCACAGCGCTATCTTTTTCAGTGAAATATACGTTTAGTTTATTTCTTCGCACTGCTGTTGTAACTCTCATTAACATAAATCACTGTTTTCACAGATACACGTGGTCTTCTAGAATTTTTTCACTTCCAGAGACGAGGGGCTTTTTCCATAAAGAGCTGGAAAATAACACAGCAGTATAGCCAAATCTGGATTAGGAAATTCAATTATGTTGAAAGCCTTCTCCATCAGACTGCAGGCGATGCGGCCCGGCTTTTGCCTAGGGCGCGCTTGTGATGCTCAGGTCGCATAGACAATAAAAAGAAAAGAGGCCATAAACTGGAGCACTCACTTTATAAAACAGAGCTCCCTGCTTTAAGAAACAAATTACTTTTAGTAAATGTCCTCCTTCTTCTTATTTTTCCTAGCCTTATCCCATATCTTCATGGGATCAGCATATTATTCTAGGTTTGGCACTGGTAGTGGCAGACGGTGGCTCCACGCCCTTTCCTGTCGGCACCCCTTACACCTGCTACGCAATTTTTGCATTTAATTTGCTGCATTTAACGTTACCCAGGTGAAAAATATTTTCGAAATGTTAGCGAATCGTGTAACTGGGACGGGATGCGGATACTAGCCCGGCATTCAAAAAAAAAAAAAAAAAAAAAAAATGCGGGATGCCCGGCATACGCACTCTCAGCGTTAATCCTTGGGACGGGTTCGATCCGGAGCCGCCGCTCCTCCACGAATTCCGGAAACAGTCTGCCGACGAGTGCAGCAGTTTTAAAAAGTCAATTAGCTTCTTGCTATCACAGCCCATATATACGAGAGGTGAGGAAAATTAAGCTTTAATATAAACAGTGTTGCGAAATATATCGTACTTCGAAATATGATTACAGAGAAATGTCACATTAAAATACCTTAGGGAAGAACAAACAACTTTGGGGAAAAGGTACACACACTGTATGGTATATTAAAGATCTTTTATTGAAACATTATGTAATTCACAACACATCACAAAGTTATTCCCACTGTTATGTTCTGATTCTGTTATTACATACACTGAAACTTGTAAAAATTGCGATACCCAGAGAGAACGACCGCAATGAATAAGCGAGTAAGATCAAGGAGGTGTACTACACACATACTCCAACCATATCCCTCTGGTGTGTGACTGAAAAGGCCAGTGTTACACCAACTTTATTGATGAAGAGCCACCAGATGAAATATAGAGGCAAGAGACTATCTCTCTTATCGACGTCAAACGGTGCTGTACCAGCATGCGAGTGAGTACAAATGGCTTTAGGGAATGGGACAGTTATAACGTCATATTTCTACTTGTACAGGACATGCTGCTTCGACAGTGATTTTGGCGCGCGTTTTGTGACTGTGTGTGTGTGTGTGTGTTTGTATGTGTGTTTGTGTGGCGTAACCAGGGGGTGGAAGAGGATCTAACGCTACTTCATGTTAAGTACTAGGCCACTTACTGTGGCCACAGCGTGAAGTGATAACTATGTCTTCCGTACAACTGCAACAAACATCACAGATTAGTGCATAGTGTTGATTCCATGCTCATACACGGCAGTGGATGGGGAACTGTCGAAGTCGATTGTACTCTGCAATGATAGCTACACTACTGTCCATTAAAATTGCTACACCAAGAAGAAATGCAGATGATAAACGGGTATTCATTGGACAAATATGTTATACTAAACCTGACATGTGATTACATTTTCACGCAATTTCACCACATTTCATCAAGAGTAGTGAACATTTTCTGTATCCAAAAAGGCACGTACAGGGCCTGCAACATGCGGTCGTGCATTATCCTGCTGAAATGTAGGGTTTCGTAGGGATCGAATGAAGGGTACAGCCACGGGTCGTAACACATCTGATATGTAACGTCCACTGTTCAGAGTGCCGTCAATGCGAACAAGAAGTGACCGAGACGTGTAACCAATGGCACCCCATACCATCACGCCGGGCGATACGCCAGTATGGCAATGACGAATATACGCTTCCAATGTGCGTTCACCACGATGTCGCCAAACACGGATGCGACCATCATGATGCTGTAAACAGAACCTGGATTCATCCGAAAAAATGATGTTTTGCCATTCGTGCACCCTGGTTCGTCGCTGAGTACACCATCGCAGGCGGTCCTGTCTGTGATGCAGCGTCAAGGGTAACCGCAGCCATGGTCACCCAGCTGATAGTCCATGCTGCTGCAAACGTCGTCGAACTCTTCGTGCAGATGCGTTTTGTCTTGCAAACGTCCCCATCTGTTGACTCAGGGATCGAGACGTGGCTGCACGATCCGTTACAGCCATGCGGATAACGTGCCTGTCATCTCGACTGCTAGTGATAGGAGGCCGTTGGGATCCAGCACGGCAGTCCGTATTACCCTCCTGAACCCACCTATTCCATATTCTGCTAACAGTCATTGGATCTCGACCAATGTTAGCAGCAATGTCGCGATACGATAAACCGCAATCGCGATAGGCTACAATCCGACCTTTATCAAAGTCGGAAACTTGATGGTACGCATTTCTCCTCCTTACACGAGGCATCACAACCACGTTTCACTGGGCAACGCCGGTCAACTGCTGTTTATGTATGAGAAATTGGTTGGAAACTTTCCTCATGTCAGCACGTTGTAGGTGTCGCCACCGGCGCCAACTTTGTGTGAATGCTCTGAAAAGCTGATCATTTGCATATCACAGCATCTTCTTCGTCGTGTAGCAATTTTAATGGCCAGTAGTGTGCTTATGTTTAGATACTATCCTGGTGATGGCATTCTAGCAGCCTCTATGCTCGAACATTTTAGTCCGCCCCGACAGCTGAGTGGTGCCGGCACGGTAGCTCAGCGCGTTCGGTCAGAGAGGCGCTAGCCCTCTTTAATAAAAAAACTGAGGAAATGAAACAACGATGAACTTGAACGGATGTCCTGTGACATCCGCGCACACCAAACGCAACGAACGATACCGAATAAAATGAAGAAAAAAAAAGTTGTCAGCACGGCTGTCTGTCACGCCACGGGGCCCGGGTTCGATTCCCGTCTGGGTCGGAGACTTTCTCCGCTCAGGGGCTGGGTGCTGTGTGTCCTCATTATCATTTCATCATCCTCAGTGGAAGGCAACAGAAAAGCACCACTGGAATCAATTCCCTAGACGCACATGCGCTGGACCTCTCTGACGAGGATTCTCCCATGACAAGACGTGCCGTAAGGCAGAGCACAAAGTTTTTTTTTTTTTTCGAACATTATAGTGTATGAACTCTGTATGTGATAGTTTGATGTGTTATTGGATACAATATGCAACTACAAAAGGTATATATTGAGGGAAATTTAGACAGCAACAGTTACATCATGCAGGTTTCACAGCTGAAGGCACTGCCCCTCCTTGAGGCAGCTACACATGCCGTGTTTCAGTAGGCTGATGGACAGACAAATGTGGTGACGTGTGCACAGTGCTTTTTCGAAAAATCACCTCTCTGCTCGATACAGTCGTGAGAAGTATGGATCATGTTCAGGGTGTAATTTTCTAGGAATTTGTTCGTCTCTGTTCTCCATCAAGCTCTGTTGATGCTTTCTGTATTCACATGTAAACAGTGTGTAGGCAGATTCTCCACTATCACATCCAGACCCTATTTGATTCGAATGCAGTCTTCTAGAGACCCTGAAAGCTGCATGCGAGAACTTCACACCACACTGAGTTAGTCAAGTTCAGATATCATGCAGCATTACATGCCTAAGCGTCTGTATACTGTAATTTACTTAGTAGTAGTGGATCAGGGCAACTCTTAGCCAAGATAACCGTCTTATCTGAAGGTGACAGTGTAATGCAATACCCCAACCATGCCTCTGGGGCACTTGTGTGTGGCACATCCAAAATCAAGATGTAACCTGATACCCTGGCAGTTGTGCGACATAATAATGACGGGAAAATGAAGGTCATTCCCCTAATGAGATGGTTCTACCCCAGATAATGATCTGAGACGAGGAGACCCACACACACTGACCCAGGTCAACAGGATGGCTAAAATGGCGGGAAACCGCCTCTCCCTTTCCCTCATTGATACAGGGCAATACATGCAATAGCAACACATTTAGAGGGCAATAAACTCCCTCCAAATAATCTTTTCTTACTAGAAAAACTGTGTGAGCCTCGTCATTCTCAGTATGTTCAGCACAGTGAAAGGATTTGATGTGGTTGCAATGAGAATGTGTTTTTTAACACTAACAGGCTTATAACAAATTATTTTATGGTTTGTTAACACTAATCTTGATTTTGCTTACAAATCTTTTACTCGTAATATATTTTATTTTTGGTAATTTTTGATTTATTAATGATATTTTTATTAGTTAACAAATTTTTTGAAATACAGTTTCGTTAACATTCTTCGATCTTTAATAGAAGCCTTATATATTGCAGCACACCGACCATATTCGGCCATAAATGCGAAAAGTTGGAAGAAGATTACAGCAGAGCATGTTACAGGTGAGTGCAGATGTTACGCCTTACACAACACAATATAGCTGTGTGTTGTGAAGCAAGCTGACAGGTTAGGTGTGGATATAGTTGACATAGCAGCATCTGAGCAGAAGAAGACAACAGCCTTTCAACACCAACAACCGCAAAAGTGTTTAGTATACGTGCTGCAAGATATAGCAAAGCTCAAGCAAGCACAGCCTGTGAACATGTAAATACGTGGCCACTTTAGTAATGAAATCATCTTGTCTTAGTATTACAGCACTACCAGCACAGGGCTGCGACACTTGAGGCACCATCCAGAGTCTGCAACCTGCCCTGAGACACGAGACACAGAGCCACCACTGCCGCAGGAGCAGCCAAGCCCTGGGACATAGCGCACTGGCCACAGTGCTTCTGCACTGCTGTAGACATCAGCTGTGCTTCGGCCGTTGTTGCTGAGTCTGGAGAACATTGCTGACAGAAGCAGTGGCATTGCATTGCTGCTCGGCCATGCCACACTCTGTCAGCGTTTTGGGATGTCACACACACACACACACACACACACACACACACACACGCACACACACACACACACACACACAGACACACACACACACACACACACACAGCAGGCAGCTTTACGTGTCAACCACACTACTGCAGCTTGTAAGGAATCACGTCAGAGGGACGTATCAAAGGAATTTTAAAAGCACAAAACAAGACTGCTAACTCCATTTCTTTTTCACTGGTGTCAGAAGTGGGAAATAGAATGGGATATATACACATAGACATACCTTTTTATGCTAATATTAGACGAATTTTTATCCAGGGGCAGTTATATATGTACAGAGATACGATTCATCCTGGCGACATAAACTAAATGAATTTCCTTGTGGTTTCTTAAATTTTCCATGGTTCTGCCGAATACTGAAGTATTCATTAATCAAAAAAATATTTTTTTCAGTATCACATGTTACAAGGTCCCCCTTCTCGATGCTGGAATTGACATGTTCACTCGCCATACATGACTGACTGAAGGAAATGATACGGGTGACTCTAAAAAGCTTCATTCCCAAATTGAGACATTGCTGGAGGTTTCCGTAGTGCATAACCTATCTCTTTTTATTCCCCAGCATCGTCATAATATTGTGTATTGAACCACTTCATGGAACTAGTGACTCCAGACACTGTATGCATCTTACAAACTAGTAGGATACACCGTTTCTGCCTCCACATCATATCCTACAGCCACATCCTGGAACTTATCCAATCTGACGATTTCCTCATTGGACTACCATCAAAACCCTTCAACTGGCAGAGCCGGTTGCATGGCCGGCCCATATGTGTAGTACGTAATTCGAATTGTCAGATGCTCTGTACCCCTCTTAACTCATTTATGGGTTATTTGCCTTGACATATCTACGCACACACTGGCAAAGTCCCCCGCTAGTCTCACATCCGGAAAAGAGGGGCATGTCAAGGTTGGTCAATAGTTTCCAATATGGCATTCTGCTAAAGCCCTGGCATGATGCAGCAAAATGCAAGATCCAGCATGTATGTGTCCATGCAGAATTTCTCAAAAACATCTGTGAGCAGTAATACATCTGTGTCCATGTATAGTCTAGCATACTCTCAAATTAGTTTAGTTGAATTCCTACCAAATATTCACTATATGCCCATATTGTGCATCCAGTGTGACACTGCCTGTACGTTTACTGCTGAATGCGGCTATGCCAGGAAATGTGGTTTTGTTGAGTCTCTTATCAAATCCAGGTGTTCGTATGAGAAGACTGCCTTCTTTGTCATAAGCTGAAAATTTGTGTAATCGGGATTTGCATCTCTTATGGGCCAACAAGGCCATATATAGCATTCCACACCAGGGTCGATATCATCTCTGGCTGGTGCACTGTGGAGAGCCGTATGTGCCAGCAGGTTTTAGTGTACTGCAGAGAGTGTTCATCAAATGCACATCTCCCTGCTAGTATATAGATGGCTGGGAGACAGGGGTTTGTCGAAAACATGAAGCAAGTACAGTTTCCAGATTCCGAGTGTAACTCAGTTTGCAGTATAACTGCTGAGAATTTTACTTACCTGTCAGTTTGAATAGGTCCTAAGCAACAGTCAGCAAGTGTCCATTCTTGTTTACAATGACATATAGAAAGGACATCTAAAATTGTTTACCCTACACTCAGCGAACTCCAGGCAATATGCGTGGACGAAAATAAATACTTACTTGAACCAATGTTGAAACTTGTCAGTGTTAGAGGAGGACAAACTGTATAAATACAAAGTTTTTTTTAAGAAAATTTAACTTATTTTCCACCCAGCTTAGAAGCCATTATACATTTTGTGAAGCACACATTAATCCATTTTCTTCACCCTATATCTGCTTGAGTCGTCAAGTAGATGGACAATTGCATGATTCGAACTTCTGAATGGCTGCATTCTTCTTAATTTCAGGGAACTACAACATGACCTCTGTTGTAATCGTTACTGTATATGTAGACAAATATTAGGAGTGTTTTCGACATATCTTCGTAAGCTATTCCGACATCATCCCAGAATTTTCTGTGTTGGAAATGCGTGCAACCCCTGGTTTCTGATACTCTTAGCATGTACCAATAGTTTTTTTGCAGTGTGCTACTTGTCCAGTCTATTAATTATATGTGTCTTTGATTGTCAACATTGAAAAGTGGGAGAAAGTCAGTGAAAATACCACAAACTATAAATAACAACGGGAGGTTGTTATAGAAAATGCTGTTGTTTCTGATCCCTTCTCTCTCTCTCTCTCTCTCTCTCTCTCTCTCACACACACACACACACACACACACACACAAACACACACACACACACACACACACACACACACACACACACGCACTCTTCAATGAAGTGGCTACACATCTTTGTAAAACGTTCGAATGACAGGATGGAAATGAGGGAAAATAAAACCAGTTATTTTCCTATAAAATTATTTATTGTTAATCATCCTAAAATTACATTCATTATGTTCTGCAATATGTTGCAAATAGTTGTTTACTGTGTGTTTCATATTCATTATGTATTACATTTAGTCCTATAGGAGCAAGAAAATGTTTGGGTATCTTTAAGTTCCATTTCTACTAGTTTTACACTTATGGGAGCAACCGCTGAACACAGGAATTTTTACACTGCTCTGACTCAGATATATGTACACTATGTTCACGCAAATAACTTACAAAGTTATAAGGCTCTGACATATGAGCACCACTGACTGTCTGTCATGATCACTAATACACTTTATATGTCATGTACATTCATAATGAATGCTTAATGTAAATGCAGGTGTCTCCAAAAGTTAATTTCAGCATTGCTTCTTTAAGCATATTGACTATGGACACTTTCTGCCAAATGTATAGACGGGAACAGGAGTATGAGATGGGTCATAATCGGTCGTCATCTTCCTGTCAGTGTACTCCAGTACAGATAGTCCCACGCATACCATGTATATTGCACCTTAGTATCAACGAGCAGAACATTTCCAATTTTAGTCATTACATCAAAGTCAGTAGCTGGTGTTAAGCCTATATTCCCACATTTCGATCCACAGGCAATCACATGGTAAGTATTGGCAAAGAGCATTGTTCTGGAACCACTTAACTGCAGACCGACAGGTTGTGAAAACTCTGACAGCTCCTGTTAGTGTGGCAGGGGATACTCGAACAGATGATCCGACAAATCAGGAAGGCTAACATTGGGCAGTGCAGACAATAGAATCTTAAACACCTATGTCTCCTAGTGCAACATGTCATCTAATGCAACATCAGGGTTACATTGCACTATTTAAAAAAAGCCAAGTGTAAGCAAAATACATAGACTATTTTATCAATAAATAATGACAGAGAGATGGATGGAGAAATATGACAGAATTCTTGTTCATTTTATTCTGGTTAGAGGAGGTGACTGATCTCCACTGACATTCATGATCTTTTCACTACAGCATACAGACCTGAAATGATGAAATTCACACAATTGGGAGGGACAACGTGATTCCTATCGGCCTAGCGAGAGAAGAGGAGGGAGGGAGGGGTTGTACCTCCATTTTAATGTTTTTTGTTGGCCTAGATCAATGAGGGAAGGGTAACCTTGAGTTTGGCCTTTTCCGGCGCGGTGGATGGGTGACCAACATTTTCCCACCATTTTTATGTCATGCAGTTACCAGAGAGGTGTGGGTGGAGTATCTGGTTACACCGTGACCTTAGGATAAGATCGTTATGAGAGATAGAACTGGCCCTGATCCATTACTGATAGTCTGGGGTATAAAGTTGCTTTCAGTCACATGTACAGTGTAACATCTCTGGCTCTTGGGCCATAAGATTTATTTGTACATATCGCACCTCAGCTGAGCGAAAATAAAGTAGCTGGCATATGACATCATGAGATGGGGTTGGGTGAAAGGACAGATGCTTCTACCAAGCTGTAGCAATCATGGCTAACTGCGCCAACTGAATCATCTTGTTGATGGTGTTGAGACAGCAACCAGTCACACATTACTTTTCAGTTCCTCTATTCAAAAGGTACCTTTTGAATAAAGGAACTGAAAATTAATGTGTTGCTGGTTGCTGTCTCAACACCATCAACATTTGTCTTCAAATAACAGCCACGGTCTCCAACCATGCCATCATAAGACAAAATTGCATGAATCATCTTATATTTTGATTGGCTGCAGTAATAAAAGATGGAAAGGTTGCCCTCTGGCCGGCCCACCAAAACTGGTACCTTTGCTTATTAATTATTGCTAAATTAAATTCACATTTTGTTTATAATAATAGGGAAGGACCACTTAATATTTCGCTATCCCTACATAATCAAAACATACTTTTATTATTAATTTTTAGAAAATATTTGATGAATTAGAAAAAGCCGAATGACTTAGTGTATCGTCTCCTTCGCGCCGATTCATAAATGGGATGAATACTTGGGTAAGATGGATTGCAGTGAGTATCTAAAACTGTGACTCTTCGAGCATTGTAGTGTACAATTTAGGTTTGAGAAGCTAACGTGGTTTGTGAACCATATCTGCTACTGTACTCAATTTGAAAATGAGAAATAACTGTATTTAGACCAATAATATTGATTAGATTATTTGTGTGTGATTATTGCACGCGTACGAATTACCGACTACGCCAGATCATTGTAGAATCTAACTAATTGTGCAAATAAAAAATTTATGGCATCCCTTTAAACTACTGATTTCATTACTTAATTAAGAGACAGTCTTAGAGTGTTTCTAGATCGTTCCCATATATCCCTACATAAAAGTAGCAGACTCAAGATCTATGTGCTACCTCTCCTCTTGGACGAGCATACCACGTGAAGACTGCAGGTCAGTGGACGTTCGAGAAATTCTGTGTGTCGCTCTGAAGTGATAACAGCTACGCACCTTCAGGCAGCAGTAGCCGGCCGCGACACAAGCAGCAACAGGGAAGTAACCGATTTTGTGCCTTTTACGAGTTCCTAACCAGGAGCAAAATTTATAATATCATGTGTGTGCATTAATAGTTTAGTTTCTATTGTTTCTGCATATTTATTTAATATCTAATAGCTGCAGTTCTCGCGTTTTCGTTTGCGTCGGAAAGTAAATCTATTTTGTGACATATTGCAAGTTCCTAATCAGGAGCGAATTATTTAGTTTCACCTGAATACTTCGGTAGTTAGGTTTTTGAATCTCTGCGTGTCTAATTTATTAGACATAGTGCCTGTGTTTTCGTCAGGGTCTACAGTAGAGTTGCGCAGCGTGTGCCGATAGTCCGCTTATCTGCATAGTTTAGTTTTCCATGGTCTTTAGCACGGACAGAGATTGCGATTGTTGTGTGTGGATGCGAGCCGAGTTGGTGCCACTTCACTCCTAGCTTCAGGCTGTGATGGCTTCTGTTACACAGCTTGAGGCTGCAGTGGATGGGCACCGCTGTTGTGGGCCGGCCGTGGAAATCCAATGGACGTCCAGCACGACCGAGTCCTCCGATGTGTCATTACCGGTGGACAGCCAAGTTATTGGTCGCACTGAAGTTGGACCCTCACCTGTGGCCTAGTGGGAGGTCGCCCCGGGGCGCAGCAGACTGCGAAAGACTTCCCAGGCAGTCGCATGTAAGTCCTTCCCCGCTGTATGTATACCAAATGTATGTATACCAAATAAATTAACAAACGACGTACCTGATCCTCCTAGGTACACAAAACGAGTCTGAACACTGTTGCAGAAACAACGAAAGAAACATGCCAAATTTAAACAGACGCAAAATGCCCAAGATTGGCGATCTTTTACAGACGCTCGAAATTTAGCACGGACTTCAATGCGAGATGCTTATAACAGTTTCCACAACGAAACTTTGTCTCGAAACCTGGCAGAAAATCCAAAGAGATTCTGGTCGTATGTGAAGTATGAGAGGGGCAAGAAACAATCAATGCTTTTTCTGCGAGATAGCAATGGAGATACTATCGAAGACAGTGCTGCCAAAGCAGAGCGACAAAACACAGCCTTGTGAAATGCCTTCACTTAAAAAAGCAAGTCTTCTGGTCCAGACTGTATACCAATTAGATTCCTTTCGGAGTATGATGCTGCATTAACTCCATACTTGACAATCATATACAACCGTTCGCTCGACGAAAGATCCGTACCCAGAGACTGGAAAGTTGCGCAGGTCACACCAATATTCAAGAAAGGTGGTACCATTAATTACAAATGGTTCAGATGGCTCTGAGCACTATGGGACTTAACTTCTGAGGTCATCAATCCTCTAGATCTTAGAACTACTTAAATCTAACTAACCTAAGGACATCACACACGTCCATGCCCGAGGCAGGATTCGAACCTGCGAGCGTAGCGGTCGCGCGGTTCCAGACTGTAGCCCCTAGAACCGCTCGGCCACCTCGGCCCACTTAATTACAGGCCCATATCATTAACATCGATTTGCAGCAGGATTCTGGAACATGTATTGTGTTCGAACCTCATGAACTACCTCGACGAAAACGGTCTATTCACACACAGTCAACATGTGTTTAGATAACATCGTTCTTGTGAAACACAACTAGCTCTTTATTCGCATGAAGTGTTGAGTGCTATTGGCAAGGGATTTGAGTTCGACTCCGTATTTCCGGATTTCCAGAGGACTGTACTACACAAGCGGCTTATAGTGAAATTGCGTGCTTATGGAATATCGTCTCAGTTATGTGACTGGATTGGTGACTTCCTGTCAGAGAGGTCACAGTTCGTAGTAATTGACGGAAAGTCATCGAGTAAAACAAGTGATTTCTGGCGTTCTCCAAGGTAGTGTTATAGGTCAAGTATAACGGCCGTAAATTCAACTAAATATCTAGGAATTAAAATTACGAACAACTTAAATTGGAAGGAACACACAGAAAATGTTGTGGGGAAGGCTAACCAAGGACTGCCACGCTAAAATAAGGGAAATCAGAGCTCGTACGGAAAGATATAGGTGTTCGTTCTTTCCGCGAGCTATACGAGATTGGAATAATAGAGAATTGTGAAGGTGGTTCGATGAACCATCTGCCAGGTACTTAAATGTGATTTGCAGAGTATCCATGCAGATGATATTCCAGAAAGAATGGAGACAACTATGTGCCATCTGTGGTAACACTAAGAGGGAAATCGGACTGGCACTGATGACTGATTCTTGCGTCACATCTAGTTACAATGAATTTTTGTGAGGATCGCACTGACATCTAGGGGAGGAAGTAGCCAAATGAAATTTTCCGCATTGGGTCGTTGCATGGTTTTACGTTAGTGGTAACAAAATCAAGTTAAATGGACAACGAAACGGAGAGAACGAGTAGAATACTGGTCCGTAATACATAGGATGTTGCTCCATCCTGTGCTTTGATACATGCACTAATTTGATTGGAAGAGGAGTTATACAACTGGTCAATCCTCTTCTGAGATATGTTTACTTACAACTACTGTAGTTGGTCTTTGTATCCTGGATATTGGCTCTCGGATGGAGACAGGGTTTGATCCCAAGGACAAATTGGGATATCTTGCTGACCAATGGAACATCTCAACATCACGCAACTAATTACGAGAATGCATACCACGTTCGTACGTGTGTGTTGTCCTGCTGATAAAGCCGGCCGCTGTGGCCTAGCGGTTCTAGGCGCTTCAGTCTGGGACCGCACTGCTGCTACGGTCGCAGGCTCGAATCCTGCCTCTGGCATGGATGTGTGTGATGCCCTTAGGTTAGTTAGGTTTAAGTAGGTCTAAGTCTAGGGGACAGATGACCTCAGATGTTAAGTCCCATAGTGCTTAGAGCCATTTGAACCATTTTTTCCTGCTGATAATTGATACGAGTATTTGTCAGATTAGAGGCAACATATGAAGACTAATCATGTCTGTGAGGTAACGTTCTACCGTCAGACTTCTCTTAATAACTACCAATGATTATATGAACTGCTACCCGCAGGATCTAGACATCATGACGAAGTTGGTATTGCCAATGCTTTTGTACAGAACACAGACAGAATGCGTCTATTCCCTCGGCGCAACCATGTACCCGGGCATCTCCTAGTCTCCGACCAATGGTGCGGGGGAGACAGGGCATTGTAGTGAGCCCCTTACGCTTGACGCACCGTGTGGCAATCATTCCTTCGAGTGGTTAGAATGAGTTGACCGAAACCTTGATGAAACTTACTGTTGCTTTCGCATTACAGCTCAGCCCAAAAACGAGTCACTGCCACAGTTGAAAGCCCAGATGCCTGTATATTTCACGATGCGACTATCCGGTCAAATACAGATTCACAATCACGCGTCTTTCAAATACATGAGGATGCGGAATTCTCAATGGCTCTTCTCAGTACTCCCTAACAATATGATGCAGTGCATGCCCATTGTATATCGTATAAGACTTGATAAGATGCTTCCGTTGTAACAACACTAGTGCAGTCTGTAGCCGATCTAACCGTTACAGCTCCAATAGTCTGCGTACCTTCTCACAGTACGTGCACTTGAGAAATTGTCTTTGCATCGTATTCTGTCCATATGATCAAATAAACTGCTAAGCCAAGGAAACTGATACACCCGCCTAATATTGTGTAGAGCCCCCGCAAGCACGCGGAAGTACCGCAACACGACGTGGCATGTACTCGGCGAATGTCTGAAGTAGTGCTCGAGGGAAATGACACCATGAATCCTGCAGCGATACCGATAAATCCGTAAGAGTGCGAGGGGGTAGAGATCTGTTCTGAACAGCAAGGTAACCCTGATATGCTCAATAATGCACATGTCTGGGGAGTCTGGTAGCAAGCAAAAGTGTTTAAACTCAGAAGAGTGTTCCTGGAGCCACTCGGTAGCTATTCTGGACGAGTGGGGTGTCGCATTGTCCTGCTGGAATTGACCAAATCCGTCGGAATGTTCAATGGACATGAATGGATGCAGGTGATCAGACAGAATGCTTACGCACATGTCACCTGTCAGAGTCGTATCTGGATGTATCAGGACTCCCGTATCACTCCAAATACACACCTCCCACAACATTACAAAGTCTCCACCTGCTTCAACAGTCCCATTCTTACATGCAGGGTTCATGGATTTATGAGTTTGTCTCCATACCCGTACACGTCCATCCGCTCGAATCAATTTGAAACGAGACTCGTCCGACCAGGAAACATGTTTCCAGTCATCAACGCTGACACTTGTTGATGAACCAGCATCGAAATCGGTAGCAATTTTCGGAAGTGTTGTACTTCTGTCACGTTGAACGATTCTCTTCAGTCGTCGTTGGTGCCGGTCTTGCAGGATCTTTTTTCGGCCTCAGCGAAGTCGGAGATTTTCCTGTTTTACCGGTACACTCGTGAAACGGTCGCAGGGAAAATCCGCACTTCATCGCTACCTCGGACGTGCTGTATCCCATCGTTCGTGCGCCGACTATAACGCCACGTTCAAATTCACTTAAATCTTGATAACCTCTCATTGTAGCAACAGAAACCGATCTAACAACTGCGCTAGACACTTCTGTCTTATATATGCGTTTCCGACCGTAGCTCCGTATTCTGCCTGTTGACATAACTCTGAAGTCGCATGGCTACACCAGTTTCTTTGGCGCTTCAGGTTAGTTTTGGTCAGTCAGTGTAGCTTTCTTGGTGTTACAATTTTGATAACCGTTAGTGTAGAGTATTCAAAATTTGCACTGAGAGTTGATTGTGATGGCTCTGAGCACTATGGGACGTAACTTCTGAGGTCATCAGTCCCCTAGGACATAGAACTACGTAAACCTAACTAACCTAAGGACATCACACACACCCATGCCCGAGGCAGGATTCGAACCTGCGACCGTAGCGGTCACGCGGTTGATTGTGATGGTTAACGTGTGTGAGACTCTGCACAAATGGACCATAAGAGGACTTAAAGTCAACAAAACGAAGCAGAACCTCACACATCGACAACATTTCGTAAAAATCGAATAATACAAAGAGAAAACACACTTGAAAATCATTTCCCGAAACGCGTAGGGTAAAATATGAATAAAATAAAACCGTGACTAGTAGCAGAACAGTTATTTATGAATAAACCAAATGTGATAAAATATGTGAAAATTATTCATATTGGACAAAATCGGGTGACCAAATACAACATTACCCACTGATGTAGGGAATAATATACAAACCGTGCAAGCAACAGAGATCATTTACACACAGACAATAAAGAATAACAAAATCTAAGAAAATTTTTTTGCACACAAGAAGGTGTAGTGCGTCTTGCAGTCCCTAATATTTACAGAGCACTGCTTAGAGTATGTGTACAGACTGCTTCAGGTTCTCCTTGTCCTGCATCACTCCATTCTCTCTGGAATCATGGTAGACGATCTTAGATATTAAAAATTTGGAACTTCAGCTGCTCACTGCTTCCTGACAGCTGTATCATGTGCACAAAAAAAGGCTATAAAAATCACAAAATAAATTACGTGAGAAAAACCACAACCCACATGCAAAAGATCATGAGCTTTGTTTTGCGTTTGGCAGAGCGAACAAGGCAAAGGGAAAATCCGGCAGTCCCGTTCTTTGTTCTTTGAAGGCTCTCAAGCTGGCGGTCTCTGCGTTCACGATACACGCAGCTGACTTTGCTATGTGAATTCCGTCTTAATACAGAGATTTCCCACGCTACCTACAACAACCGTCTGGCTAAAAATACAAGGAATGAACAGGACGACAGTTCACTTCTTTTTTTAATTTTCTTACAGCTACGAAACAAGAGGTTAGCGTAGAAAAGAAAGCAGCTTTTTCTCATTAAACTGTTGCTGCATATTCTCACATCCATGCAGACATATAAGTTTTGTTTCTACTTAGCTTCATTCGTATGACGACAGAACTACGGTCGTCTACGACACGCAGTTAACATTCGAGATGGGACCTCACAAACCTCAACGAAAGCAGCAAGAGAAACCGTGGACAGAGATCGTACAGAAGTACAATGGCCCGAAACAAAAAGTGGACGGTACATGGAGGGTAAATACTTCGAGTAGTTCTAGACACCCACCTACAGGAGAAATAATAAATTAGTCATACTACAGCAAAACAACTCCTTTGCCGTGATGATGAGATTGTACTACCGTGGAGCTATCCCGGATATAGTCTCGCTTACATATAAGATTTCCGGGACATCTTGTATATAGCAACTACCTTTGAAGTACTGCACGAATAGAGAAACTGTCAGTCAATTTTTGGAGACTTCTAACAGAGCAGAGGATTATACGTAAAGACAAGGAGGCTGAAAATTCACAAACACGACACTGTATGAACAGCAAGAGTGATGGATAAATAATAACGCGACACAAGACAGCCTGCAATGTTAAATAAGACACTTCGCCTCGCTCCGCACTGAGGTGTTTCGCTCACTTGTCTAGCAAATGCCACAACTAAAAGAGAAATACTTAACAAACCGAGAAATATATTACTGAGACTAAGCTTCAGATGTCAAACTGTGTCACCATAGTATAAAAATTCCGTTACTCCAAAGTCAAACATTATAAGCACTACTCAGCAAGGGGCCTATCTTGTTCAAGGTATTCAAAATGGCTCTGAGCACTATGAGACTCAACTGCTGTGGTCATCAGTCCCCTAGAACTTAGAACTACTCAAACCTAACTAACCTAAGGACATAACACACATCCATGCCCGAGGCAGGATTCGAACCTGCGACCGTAGCAGTCGCACGGTTCCGGACTGAGCGCCTAGAACCACGAGACCACCGCGGTATTTTGATGAATAATAAATCCAAGTAAGTTACTTTTTCCTAGATGCGTTACGGGTACCAATAAAGGATGAATCACTTCCAGTTGTGCATATACTTCTTGCTACCACACAATTCTCACAAACATAAGTTTCCAGGTAACCCCAAAAATGAGAGATCTGAGACACAGCAGGCTCATATCTTGCCTTGGAACATAGAACAAAGACATTGTCCATCCCATGATATCGCCTTACCGCCTTACTCACTGGGCTGAATAACACTTCAGCATCTACACTACAGCCAATATCTTTCTACATGTATGTAATTTTTTGTTATATGCAGAACTTCTAAAATTGTTTTTAGATGGTAGACGACTTACAAGAATGGAAACGAAAGTTTCTTCATCAAAGGCCACGAGATTTCTAAGGGTGTAGGATCAACTGCTTCGCGTTTCACCGAAATTAACTGCTTAATGTAATAGATGTGTGCCAGACGAACTCAATCTCACGTTATGTATACAACTGTGGCAATGGCTTCTGACAAAGCAGATGGATCATATGGAATGCGCAGCTAATTTAAGGAGCTCGGTTGCTGTAAGTGAGAAAATGAAATAAAGTTTCAGTCGTTGATATGTACAATAACAACAAATATTGGTAAAGGTATTAGAAAAAAGGTGCGTCGAAGTACTTCACAAAATAGTGATAAAGAAATTACACAAGGGTGTCCATTTTAACTCACACAGTCTGATGTTAAGTTGAAGATGTTCTGAAAACCTACTCTGCATAGCATGAACGACATAGTAACTGCTGATGCTGTAAAATTTATATGTCTGCCGTTTGGTAATATGTGGCTCATCATACAGTATGAAATCTAAATAGCCGCGCACAAAACATTTCGGGTTGCTTCTAACGCGACAAGGCAAATCCAAGCAATATAATGCTGGAATTTCATGGACTGAAGCCCGAAAGATTTAAGACCCCTATTGAGTCAACGAGGGAATTTAAGTATTTGCTCTGTTATTTTAGATACATGAAACCTTTGTGTATTGCATCAAAGCTCTGCAGATTTCAACGTTCTTGCTGTAAATTATGGCAAACATTTGCATAATATTTTTAAAAAATGAAGGAACGAGGCGAAGGTGGCACCAGGTCACTCAGTCAACAACTTTGTCTCGAGTAATTTAGAGAAACTATCTTAAGGATTTAAAACTATAAGAAGACTACAAATCTGAAACAAAAGTAAAAAGTAGACACAGTTTCAGAAAAAATTAAAACCTGAGGTCTTCTTCAGGAAATGTTACCTCCGTTGCTGAATGGAGAAACACCGTCTGGATCACTATCTCATTTTTTAATCACTACCGTTAACGATCTATCCAGCAGCTCATCTTCAGATCTGGTGCCGCAAGACGCAGTTTGTCAGCAGTTTTAAGAATGGTATAAACCTGAAGACATCCTAATGAAAGTGTGCGAGTAGAGTTGAAGCCGTCATAAAGGTGAATAGTGGACATACCCAGAATTAACGCCCACTATTAGAGTATAGATTTAAGTGTCAGGAAGCCGTTTCTGAAAGTATTTGTATGGAGTGTAGCCATGTATGGAAGTGAAACATGGACGATAAATAGTTTGGACAAGAAGAGAATTGAAGCTTTCGAAATGTGGTGCTACAGAAGAATGCTGAAGATTAGATGGGTAGATCACATAACTAACGAGGATGTATTGAATAGAATTGGGGAGAAGAGGAGTTTGTGGCACAACTTGACAAGAAGAAGGGACCGGTTGGTTGGACATGTTCTGAGGCATCAAGGGATTACAAATTTAGCATTGGAGGGTAAAAATCGTAAAGGGAGACCAAGAGATGAATACACTAAGCAGATTCAGAAGGATGTAGGTTGCAGTAAGTACTGGGAGATGAAGAAGCTTGCACAGGATAGAGTAGCATGGAGAGCTGCATCAAACCAGTCTCAGGACTGAAGACCAGAACAACAACATTAGGTTTCATGATAATTTTAACCAGATAGTGTATATTCCGTGCAGGGAATATTTTATGTCTAGAACTAATGAACACGTACATATCTTAACGTCAGTAACACTTAAAATGAGAAAAAGGAATGATCAACAGAGAAAAACAGAAACAGAATGTGTACCCGATATCCATACAATTCAACCTACTACTTAAATAAAAAATCGTGTTTCTCTTTGTGCTTAACCTTGTCTCTTATAGAAATGTATGAAAAACGAAGCGACGTACAGATGACACTGAATGCAGCCGTAAAGTTAATTACCATCTCTAATGCGAACCATTATTTAGGGGACAACCGCAGATCTTCTATAGCTCACGAACGACAGGTAAGAAGAACATAAAACTAAGTTATTCACAGTCTCAGAACTGCTTGTACTGCTATGCAATAGCGTATACAGAATGACGTGCACCGCGGCAGACCGTCACTTGAATGTCCATTAGGAAATGTGGTTTCAGCATGATGGTGCGCCACCTCACACCTCACGTGCGGTTTGCAGACACCTCAACAGACGATATGGTGTAAGACGGATAGGCCGACGTGGTTTAACCGCGTGGTCGCTGTGACCGCCGGATTTAACTCCTATGGACTACTTCTGAGTGGGGTCGTAAGCAAAGTTTAATTTAGGAGACTCCTGTAGAGACAGAGGACGATCCGATGGTACGATTTCTGGGCGCTGTACTAGAAACTGAAGAGACACCAGGTGGGATGCAGAGTTTGTACCAGAACATGCTTTGTAGGTACAATTTCTGTAACAACTTCGGTGGTCGCCACATCGAGCCGCTGTTGTAATGCATCAGTACTGTTCAAATGGTTCAAACGGCTCTGAGTACTACGGGACTTAACTTCTGAGGCCATCTGTCCCCTAGAACTTAGAACTGCTTAAACGTAACTACCCTAAGGACATCACACACATCCATACCCGAAGCAGGATTCGAACCTGCGACCGTAGTGGTCTCGCGGTTCCAGACTGAAGCGCCTAGAACCGCCAGTACTGTTTTGTACGTACGTTATGCTGGGATCTTTTTTGTTTTGGAATAATGTAACTACGTAATGTTTAAGTGGTAATATGAATAGATACGCTTAAATGATAAACTGATGTTTTCACATGTTTCCTTTCAAATTGTTACCTAATAGCTATACTGCGTTACGCCTAATTCAGTTCGTCAAGCAGAAGTGTAGGAGTTGGAAATTTGTGGTAAGGTCTTATGGGACCAAACTGCTGAGGTCATCGGTCCCTAAGCTTACACACTACTTAATCTAACTTAAGCTAACTTACGCTAGGACGACATACTTATTCATACCCGAGGGAGGACTCGAACCTCCGACAGGGGGGGGGGGGGGGGGGGTTAAGCAATTGAATTGGAGCCGCCGTAGAACGGATACGGTACGTTTCTGAACATGGGTTCCATTCAAAATACACTGAAGATCCAAAGAAACTGGTAAATCTGCCTCGTTTCGTGTAGGGCTCCCGCGAGCACGCAGAAGTGGCGCAACACGACGTGGCATGGACTCGACTAATGTCTGAAATAGTGCTGAAGGAACTGACACCATGAATCCTGCAGTGCTGTCCATAAATCCATAAGAGTGCGAGGGGGAGGAGATCTCTTCTGAAGAGCACGTTGCAAGGCTCACAGACATGCTCATTAATGTTCATGTCTGGGGAGTTTGGTGGCGGAAGTGTATTCCCGGAGCCATTCTGTAGCAAATCCTGATGTGTGGGGTGTCGCATTGTCGAGCTGGAATTGCCCAAATCCGTCGGAATGTACTATGGACATGAATGAATGCGGGTGATCAGACAAGATGCTTACGTACGTGTTATCTGTCACAGTCGTATCTAGACGTATCACGGGTTCCATATCACTTCAACAGTACACACCCCACACCATTAAACAGCCTGCACCAGCTTAACAGTCCTCTGCTGACATTCAGGGTCCATGGATTCATGAGGTTGCACCCGTACACTTTCATCCCCTCGATACAATTTGAAACTAGACTCGTCCGACCAGGCAACATGTTTCCAGTTATCAACAGTGGGTGTTGGCGGGCTCTGGCGAGGCGTAAAAATTCGTGTCGTGCAGTCATCAAGGGTACACGAGTGGGCCTGCTGCTCCGAAAGCACATATCGATGACGTTTCGTTGAATGGTTTGCACGCTGACACTTGATGATGGTACAGCACTGAAATCTGCAGGAGTTTGCGGAAGGGCTGCTCTTCTGTCACATCGAACGTTTCTCTTCAATAGTCGTTGGTCCCGTTCTTGCAGGATCTTTGATGTTTTACCGTATTCCTGATATTCACGGTACACTCGTGAAATGGTCATACGGGAAAATCCCCACTTCATCGCTATCTCGGAGACGCTTTGTCCCATCGCTCGTGCACCGACTATAACACCACATTCAAACTCACTTAAATCTTGATAACCTGCCGTTGTAGCAGCAGTAGCCGATCGAAGAACTGCGCCAGACACTTGTTGTCTTATATAGGCGTTGCCGCCCGCAGCGCTGTATTCTGCCTGTTTAAATATCTCTGTATTTGAATACGGATGCCTATACCAGTTTCTTTGGCGCTTCAGTGTATGATATACTTGTTGCCCTCTACAAGTCCTAGAAGTTTGTGACGGGAACTTCAGAACACCCTGTATACTTCACCATGCTGCTCCTGATAGCGACATCTATGCAAGGCTGTTTGGTTTGACCACGGCTAGTTTCCGAAGGTCATTCGTGTGATTATAAAACCTTGAAATTAATTAGTGACTAATCCATTGGCCAAACAAGGATAGGGAATAGGAATATTCGTCTGCATATTATTTTTCCTTTTTGCTGATGACCTTCCCGAAATCATTAAAAAGTCACCCCATATAAACACCACACCTAACTGCTGAAACTATCCATGGCAGCTCAGACGGGAGGCAGAAGACATATTATATCTCTCGAATAGAGGTGATACTGTCCACAAAAACGGTCTAGTATGAACGCATAGTACCACGACGTGGGCGCCCCTGAGAAACACCGGGTGTCAATCTAACCGGCGAACGGAAAGTCCGAAAGCACGGCCAGAGGCAAACACTGAACTAAGAGAATGTGACAGCATGAAGCATGCAAGCGACCGTAGGCCGAGCAAACAAGAATTCGTTCTAGACTGGCATGCGACTGGCTTGTAAGTCCGCGTGGGAGCACCAGAGAAACTGCGACTTCAGAGCCAATGCCCAATGGACGCGATGCGTCGCCTATGTTGGAGTCGCGGATCGCTCCGACTCTCGACCGCAAACAACAACTCGTCCAATGTACGAGGGTCTGGTAGGGATACAAAAAGATATTTTCTAATTTTCTAGATATCTGTCAGCTACTCACTGAGCTTCTCATGACCACTCGTTATCGTGATGATAGCGCAGTCGTTTAACTGTCATTGATATACCGCTTCACTGACAAACGTGGCATTTCCGAAATAGATTGAAACTTGTGGTCCGCCGGAGCTAATTACGCGATCTTTAAATTGCACATCAGCTCTTCGTATTTTCTATGCAAACATTGCAATCAAGAGATTCAAACGTAGACATACATATACCACAGATGTACAGTATATGCCGCAAGTAACTCCTCCCTTAAATCAGATATCGTCGAAGAAGAAATTTCACAATTACGTAATGCTTTGCATAAAAAGTTCAAAAATGAATTTCGTAGAGGCTAACTGCTTATGTAGTAAAGTTAAACTTCCATTAACCTTGAACCGCACTATGCTCATATTCAAGAGCATTATGTTCGTGGAGATGGTATACACGATGTGCAACTTCTGCATCGACGTGTCGTAACAAGACAGTTGCTTGAAAGTGACCGCATCATACAACTTGAAAGGAAGTTTCGAAATATCTACACCACCACCACCTTTTATTGTCAGTTAATCAGTACGGAAGGACGCGTTAGCTCTACTGAGTGTTCGTGGAACAGACGCGATTTATTTTTATGACGACTCGTATGGAAGGGAGGTAATCTCCTTATTCGTAACTTTTGTAAACGTCGACTGTTCTCGAAACTGTGGGACAAATTCTGTAGTGTTATTTCCAGAGATAAGAAATCGTCAAGCGGGAAACACTTTCTCGCGCTTATCAGTCGCTGTGAATAAACAGGTCAGTGGAAAGGCAACGCACTGCTACATGCGCAACACTCGCAGCTGTGATTCATGTATGATAAGCTTACCTGGAATATGTATATAGTAAGAGCACTTTAAGTGGTAGAGTGTGGGAGATATGAATCATCCGGCAGCGGAAGAGGCGAGGTCTCTGGGTGGATCCACCTGTAATACAATATTTGGAGCTTTGCATTTAAAAGTAACATGTATCGGGATTCTTAGATACTTTTTGTTGTTTCGGTCGGTACATTTATTTATTTATTTATCCAAGGGTCATCTCACAAAGATATAGGACTGGTCATCATAATAGAATGAAAGTAAATAATTTAAAATATGCTCACAAACGGACTATATACACTGACAAGTTCAAACATTATGATCACTGCCCACCGCGACGTTGGATTCCTCCTGGTGGCTTTGCGGACGCGTGACGCGGTATCAAAAGTATGTAAGCAGAGTAGACATGGACGGGGAATCACCTTAGCGAAGGTATGGGATGCAAATGGGAAAATCCATTGAGATAAGCGATTTTGACAAGGGCTAGATTATTTTTACCCACAGTCTGCGAACGAGTATCTTGAAAACGGCGAAGCTAGCAGAATGTTCATATGATACCGTCGTGAGCCTCTACAAAAAGAGGCAGAAGGACAGTGAAACTACCATTAGGAGCTAAATGGTTGTACGACTCTTCGCAGAACGTGGGGTTCTGAGGCTTTCTTGCTCTGTAAAGTAGGAAAGATGATGGGTGACCTGTGGCTTCTCTGCTGAAAGAGAACAATGCTGGTGCATGCACAAGTGTTTTGCAGATCAACTTTCATCGAACATTGTTAAACATGAAGCTCTGCAGCAGACAGCCTCTACGAGTTCAAATGTACATACGATTACACCGTCAATTACGATTGCAGTGGGTACAGGACCATCGTGATTCGACTGTAGATCGATGGGAATGTGATGGCTCTTCAGGCGAATAACATTTTTGCTGCACTAGGTCAATGGTTGTCTCTACAAACGCTGTTACCGAGATGAACGGGAGTAGTATGGCAAAGAGAACGTCACACCATCTACGTTGTTGCAAAATTTATCCAAGATGGCGTCCATAGATGTGGCAATGTTGCAGCGACGTCATGGCTGGAAGTTCATATTTTGGCTTGAAAATAGGCCGACTGAGCTACCTACACTAACCTAACCTGCTCCCCTTGCCCCCTCCCTTTCCCCCTCCCATTCCCCATCTGGAAACTGGCGAGAAAAGGACTCACTCTATGCTGGGCTGCTGGATAGGATGGACATTAGTTTTTATTTTGTATGCATTCTTTATTTAAACAATTTGAGTTGTCATAGATAGTAGCTCCATCCGGTGTGTTCACCAATATGTCTGGAGTCCAAATGACCAGTCTAGGGAAAAAATGACACAAAAGGACACAGTCTGTGTTTAGCTGCTGGACTGGGAAGACGGACATAATTGTTTACTGTGTTCAATGTATGAGATGTCTGTGCTGCAGAAGGAGGAGTTTAACGGATATATTAACTGTAATCATGTAGCTGGGACTGTACGAGGTGCGGCTAGAAAGAAACCGGACTGATGCTGGAAAAAACAGTTATTTACAATTATTTACAATTTCATGTTATCTCCTTCAATGTACTCTCCTCCTCGGTCTCTACACCGCTCCATACGAATTTTCCACTGTTCATAGCAATGCTGCAGATCATTTTCGGTAAGTCCATACATTACTTCCGTCGCTTTTTCTTTTACTGCTTCAACAGTCTCAAATCTAGTTCCTTTCAAAGCTGACTTGACTTTAGGGAGAAGAAAAAAGTCACAGGGGGCCAAATCAGGTGAGTAGGGTGGATGATCTAAGATGGGAATGTTGTGTTTTGCCAAAAACGTCTTAACTGACAACGCACTGTGAGCTGGGGCATTGTCTTGGTGAAGGATCCATGACTTTTTTCTCCACAAATCGTTCCGTTTTCTCCGTACTCGCTCACGTAGGGTAGCCAGGACGCTAATGTAGTAATGCTGATTCACTGTTTGTCCCTCTGGTACCCAATCAATGTGCACAATCCCTTTGATGTCAAAAAAAACAATAATCATTGCCTTGAATTTCGATTTTGACATTCGTGCTTTTTTTTGTCGTGGAGAACCAGGAGTTTTCCAATGCATCGATTGGCGTTTAGTTTCGGGATCGTAAGTAAAAAACCACGATTCATCGCAAGTAATAACATTTTGTAAGAAGGTGGGATCACTTTCAATGTTTTCCCGGATGTCAGAACAAATCATTCTTCGGCGTTCCTTCTGTTCGATTGTGAGACACTTTGGAACCATTTTTGAACACACTTTGTTCATGTTGAAACTTTCATGAAGAATCTGCCTAACACTTTCCTTGTCAACTCCTGTTAACTCAGACATTGCTCTGATTGTTAAACGGCGATCTTGTCGAACAAGTTTACCGATTTTTCAATGTTTGCATCAGTTTTTGCTGACAATGGTCTGCCAGTGCGAGTGTCATCACTGGTGTCTTCGCGGCCATCTTTAAATCGTTTAAACCACTCAAACACTTGTGTTCGCGATAAACAATCATCGCCGTACACTTGTTGTAACATTACAAACGTTTCACTTGCAAATTTTCCTAGTTTGAAACAAAATTTGATGTTAACATGCTGTTCTTTCTGTACACTCAACATTTTCCGACGCACAGACAAAACGTCAACTACTTAAAACAGACGCCACGGGCAGACTGAGTGCAGGAGGCAGATGAAACTCGAGCAGTAGGCGGAGCGAGAGTCACGTGACAGGCCACGCGACTTTCAGCCTTATTGCATTCGTTTTATTGTTTCACCAGTACTAGTCCGGTTTTTTTCTAGCCACACCTCGTATCAATAGTAGTAATATTTGGTGAAGACGAATATGCTTCGTCAAATAATGAAGATGCAGCACGATGGGGCTAAGTTACGTTTCACAACTCGTGCTGATAAATGCGTGTGCTCTAACTGTAGATCTTTCGATAAAAGTCCAGTCAGTCTTCTGATGGGCAAGAGCCAAGACGTTTACCCACATCAGTGCAAACATCCAAGTGCACAGTTGAGGAAACGATGGTGATGAGCGGGGATGAATATAATAAGTGTACTACATGCAAGCACAGAGCCTAGACAATGAGTGGAAAGAAAAGATAATGGATGAGCGTCTGGTAAATACTTTTACACGGATAATGGCAGTGCTGCAAGATGGTGGCTCGAAGTTGTTTTTCAGCACTCACGCAGTAGATGCTTGTGCTGGAACTGCCTACCTGTTTTGAAACTGCCTAATACCCCACATCAACTTCGCCCTATTCCACAATGAACCATAGGTGTTCACCTTGTGGTTTGGAGGTCAACTGGCCTAGTTCACAACACTGCCACCAGAGGGTGCTGTTGCCCCCTCCCCTCCCTTGACGTAATCCATGAAGGCAGTTCAGAAAAAGAAGGGTGGGAACCAATGGGATTCCTGAATCTGGTCACATGACAGGCTTCAGCCAATAGGATGGCAGGTTCTAGTGACATCATCAGAGGGGATATAGGGGAGGCTCAGCGGCTCTGTGGCCTCAGTCTCACTCAGTCAGCCAGCAGCAGCAGCAGAAGAAGAAGAAGAAGAAGAAGGAGAAGAAGAACCATGAAGTGTCAACTGTAGTCGAGATTCAGCACAGCCCTGCAGAAAAGGAAGAAATGGAAAAGTAAGTATCCCATATCACATCTTTGTCTGTATGTATTCCGCTTCTGAATCGTTTGTCTTCTTGTGGGCCGGGTGGCATTTGAGCGTCCGGTCACCAGAATTGTGTAGACTTTTTGCCATTGCATTTTACTGCAGCGTTGCCCGGGGAGCACCATCTTGGAGGTTGTCTACACGTTGCACCCCACATTACTAAAAAATACGCTGACAGGCAGGAAGATCAAGGTCTATCTCCATGGAAAGAGCAGTAAAAGCATGGTCATAAACAACGGCCTGCCGCAGGGGTCAGCCTTGGCGCCGACCCTTTTTAATTTATACATATCTGATATGCCGAGCACTAGGTCGCGTAAATTTGCGTATGCGGATGATCTGGCCATCGCATACCAAAGCAAAAATTTCGAAGATCTTGAAAAAACATTGAATGCGGACCTTCAAGCGCTGAACACCTACAACCTTAAGTGGCATTTGCATCCCAACCCCAATAAAACGACCAGTACCATAATGCACCTTAATAACAGAGCTTCAAGCAGGAAACTACAGCTTTCCCTGAATGACCGGCATATCAGACATGAAGATAAGCCCAAATATCTGGGAGTAAAATTAGACCGCACACTAACTTTTAGCTCCCATCTGGAAGACACCAAACACAAATTAAAATCTCGAATTGCCATTATGTCTAAACTGGCTGGAACATCATGGGGGTGCGGAGCAAATACACTAAGGACGTCAGCATTAGCCCTCGTGTACAGCGTGGCTGAATATTGTTCACCAGTCTGGGTGAAAAGTGCGCATGTAAATAAAGTAGACACCCAATTGAAAGAGACGATGAGAATTATCTCAGGTACACTTAGGGCTACCCCATGTGACTGGTTCCCAGTCCTTGCCAACATAGAACCCCCTGATATAAGGCGCTCCATGGCGACCTCAAGAATATATAGGAAGATCGTACACAATCCAGAACTCCCTATACACCAAGACTTACCACCCATCAACAGGCTAAAATCTAGGTCCCCCTTTTGGAAGATTGGCAGAGAATTACAGGACTTCGACCCAAAGCTATCCTGGGGGGAATCATGGCGCAAAGGGACACACAAGAACCAAAAGCTTATCGATGACCCCAGCAAGGAGATAAATGGTTTTGATCTCCCTCGGAAGCTCTGGGTTGCCTTAAATCGCCTTAGAACAAGCGTGGGAAGATGCAAACATCTAATGAATAAGTGGGGACTTGCGGAGAGTCCCGTGTGTGAATGTGGTGAAGTCCAGCCAATGGACCACCTACTGGTGTGTGAAGTGGTAGGATATAGTGGTGAACTGAAGGACATAGATTACCTGCCTGACCTAGCCATAGATTGGCTCAAAACTATAAGTAGCATTGTGTATTGTTGTAATTTCCTGGTGGATTGTAATGACACTGTAATATTTGTCTTGTAGATGCCGAACGAATAAATAAAATTACTAATATTGGTTGTTTTCAGGGCGTGGTCTGTATGTAACACTTCCTCCTCCTCTTTGTTCATCAGTAGCCTTCAACATGTCAAAGCCTGCTGGGGCAAGTGCCATCATGTCGATCTCTGCCATGTCCAGATCAACGACACCCCTCAGCCACCATCCTTGCTCTGGCCTCTAGACCTGTGGAAGCAACAACTTACAGAATGTCCGAACCTGTAGTGACCATGTGGAATCCTGTAGCACACACAGCCCACTTGCTGGAGAGGGACAGGAAGCTGTTATTGCTTATCCCACCCATCGATTTGGACGCCCAGTCTGTTCCTAACGTTTCAAATGCTGTTGGTGGTCCTAAACAACAGCAAGCTGGAGGTCAGTACTGGTCATCAACATATGACCCATCCCATCAGAACACGTAAGTGCTATTGCAGGGACAGAGTGTAGATTCTGTGGATTTGAAGGTTCCACACATGGCCCACTTGCTGGCACAGGACACAGAGCTGTTAATGTATGTCCCACTCATTGATTTGTGCGGTGAGGATGCGCGATCTGCTCCCAACACCTCGAATGCTGCTGGTGGTCTTAAACAACAGCAAGATAGAGGACAGTACTGGTCACTGACATACGATCCAGTTCAGCAGAACATCTCTGAGCTAGTGCATGGACAGAGCGCAGATTCTGTGGATGGGGAGGTATCAAGTCTGCCCATGCTTTTCAGTTATACATAAAATTTAACTCCTAGTGGAACAAAACATGTAAATGTAGGTATAGAAGCACATCATGACTGGGGCTTGCATGTGAGAATAGAAATTGAAAATGCATCAAATGGTGTTAAAGTCCCTGTTTCTGAGTTCGACTCGGACAATATATGTCATGCAGAGCGCTACATGAATCAGTAGATGACCATGAAGTTTTATCCAACTCGTACCCCCCCTCCCCCAACCCTGGACATCCACCTTACTGGTGTGACACTATCTATTACAACAGTGTATGATGACTCTACACTATGTGTGAAAACGGGTGAAAAGAATGTTTGTCTATGGCACGCCTCAGTTATGAACTTATACGATGTTGATACTGAATTATGCTTTGGATTGGAGAGACTGAGTCGCTGGTTGCTGAGCATAAACTCCGAATACAATGAAGTTGTAAACTTTCTACGTGTGCACAATACACATGTTGACAATTTGGAGCAGTACCATTGTTTGCACATGAACGTAGAGCCAACAGAGAAACAGGCTAAATGTGCATGTGAAAAATCAGGCTGTTGTGAGGCTCCCATCGGCTTGAAGGAGATACGCACAGAATTTATTGCATATCAAAAAGCCTTGTTTCGGAAACACTGTACAGCTGCAAAGAAGAAGATAAAGAACGAGCCTGGTGATTTTTTTGAAATGCGGCACCCGGTGTATAATATTTAAATAAATAATGTTTGTATACATAATGTCAAACTGTGATTGTGTTTTATTTCATACCTCTCTCGTTATAGTCCAAGTATTACACTTATTAATATCATTATTTTCAGTGCTACACCTAAAATCATCCAGCAGCAGACATTTTCCTCAAACACCTCCTAAACAGTCATTGTAAAAATGAATGATGAAATTACTCTTCTTGGGTAAATATACGTACAGCTGAATTCTTCTTGTAGCCAACATAGCTCAGTCACTTAACCAACTGAGCTATACTGGCTACACATACTATTACCACTCTTACAAGTATATTTTTCTATATACGCCTAGATGTAGTCGGTATCATCGCGGGATAGGTGAAACATCCTCGTCACAAGTATAATGATGGTGTTGCCACTGACGAATTCACTATCCGTCATGCCCCTGGCCAGACAGATACGGAATTCGGCATCATCTCTGAAGATGCAAAAGAGGACATGAGGAAGAAGAAGAATAGAATACTCCTTCCTGATAATATACGAGCAATTATTGTAGGTCCATCCTGGTGTGGCAAGACTAATGTCCTCATGACAGTGCTAACACAAGTAGATGGAGTCCAATTTGAACGTGTTTCTGTATTTTCAAAAACGCTGTTTCAGGCCTAGTATCTGCTATTACAGGAGATACTGCGCCGTGCGCCGTGTAATAGGCGTTACATACACGACAGTCAGTGAAAGTGGTGGTATCCCCCCCCCCCCCCCGCCCCTCACCTCTAAAGGAAAGCCCAACACTGTGTTAATATTTGAGGATGTTGCTGTGGGAAACCAAGGCCAAATTCGAAAATATTTCTGTTTCGGTCGTCATATGGGTGCTAATGTATTTTATCTAAGCCAGACATATTCCAGAATCCCGAAACGGCTGACTAGGGATAATGCAAACCTCATTATGGCCTTCGAACAAGACAATCTGAATTTGAAACATATTTACCAAGCACATGTAAGAACTGACATGTGGTTCAATGATTTTGAAAAGATGTATGCCGATTGCTGGAATCATTCACAGTATGGGTTTCTCGTTATTGATAAAACAAGAAAACTGAATGATGGTAGGTACAGGCGAAACTCCCAAGAATTCCTGTATATATAGCCCGGTAAGAGAGGTGTGTATAACAGTATATGCTGCACCATGGACAAATTCTCGAGCATGTTTAGCTCTCAACCCGAGAGAACTGGTGTACATAGACAGAACATTCCCTTGTACATGGACGAGAAACTTCAGGCTATCGTACATAAAATTGGAGGTATGTGCAGGGAGCTAGAGACGTATTACTAGAATCTTCTGAGAGTGATCAACGCTTTAAATGAGTTACTTAATGGTATCGGTAAGAAAGTAACCGATTTAACTGAAAATGTCGAATCTATTGAGGGGAAAATAGATGTAGAGGCTCTTGTTGTTGAGAAGGGTTATCAGGCACATAAAAAGAGGAAGAAGAGAGGATATATAAAGCCTCACGCTGCAGGGACATCTTATTAGTGTACACCGAGATGTCAACGAAGCAGAAAGACATTCAGGCACGGAAAGCCGTTCGGGAGAAATTAGGCTTGGTAAGGTTAGGGGATATGGATCGACAGCAAACACTATGAGAGACCTTTAAGCTGGTTACTGAATCTCTCAGGTAACTCTCAGCGAAAACAAAACCACACGATAATGATGGTGTTCCCACTGCAGAATTCATTATCCGTCACGCCCCTGGCCAGACATGTAGGATATACGGCGTCAGCAGAGAAAGACCGTATATGCTTAGTAAGCAGCCCATAACTCTAACTGATGGCACAATACCGATGGGTGATAGGGAGTTTGAGAGAACACCTGGCTTAATGAATCTTATCTTCCTGAACCCCACGAGAAAACCCATAAATTATTTAATTAATGATAGGGAAATGTACGGCGAAATACTGCATTTCACTGATGTACAAAAGATCGCAAAAAGCCTGAGCAACAAGAAATATAAAACCACTATAAAACCAATACTTGATGGTGAAAATAACAACAGCAGCAGCAGAGGCGATGGTACTAACATTGAGCACAAAGCAGTGTACAATCGAATCCGCAGTATATATATTACGACGACCCAACGAGCTAATAAAAATGGTTCAAATGGCTCTGAGCACTATGGGACTTAACATCTGAGGTCATCAGTCCCCTAGAACTTAGAACTACTTAAACCTAACTAACCTAAGGACAACACACACATCCATGCCCGAGGCAGGATTCGAACCTGCGACCGTAGCAGTCGCGCGGTTCCGGACTGAAGCGCCTAGAACCGCTCGGCCACTGCGGTCGGCAACGAGCTAATAGATCGACTAGGTCTGCTCATAGCCTCTGCTGCTGTAGATAATACAGCTCATTGGAATGAGGCTGTTTCAATAATCTCTGAGCTTAGAGAGAGAGATTTATCACTAAATAAGTTTGGAGAAAGTAGTTCGAGAATTGCACAAACCAGCACGTAAAGGATACCCTCGTAGGCATGTTATGATTAAAGGTTTGGATGACTTATGGAAGGCTCATCTTGTGGATTTGAAGAAATATTCACATGGGAATAATGGACTCAAATACATTTAAATGATTATTGGTATGTATTCCAAATTTTCCTGGGCATTACCTGTTAAAACAAAAATGGGGAGAAACGATGGGGATTTGTTAGAGCATTTGCTGCAGACAGGGACGAATCGATGCCCGGACAACCTCCAAACCGATCGTAGTGGAGAGTTTTTGCAATAGTTATTTCAAGACCGTGATGCAGCGGTATGGAATACGTCACTACTTAACATTCACCCACCTGAAGGCAAGTATCGTGGAACGTCTGAACAGAACAACAAAACGTGAAATATAGGTGCTTTTTAATCTTCGTGGATCGTCCAAATGGACAGATATCCTCCCAGAAATAATTGCCCAGTATAGTCGTAACAAACGTAGCACAATAAAAAGGAGACCAATCGATGTTCATGATAGCGGACTCATGGATACGGTGTACTATAGTATCAAAATGCTGGAACCCCACAAACAGAAATTTAATGTAGGTGATTTGGTACGTATCACAAAACTCGAGACGGCATTTGGGAAATCCTACCTACCAAACTGGTCAACATAGATATTTAGTTTCAAAGGTGCAAGCAACGAATCCTAGAACTTATATCCTGAAGAATAGTAAGGGTGAAGAAATTGCAGGTTGCTTCGAAACCTGGGAGTTGCAGGAAAGCTCAGAACCGGATGTGCTTCTCGTGGAGAGAGTCAGAAGACGCCGAGGAAATAGAGCGTTAGTCAAATGGCTTGGTTTTCCTGCAGCACAAAACAGTTAGACTGATGCTAACGATTTGTTATATAATGGGATGCACAGTCCGCAGCCACCGCAGTAGCATAACATGCGTGCTAGGAGACGCATTACAGGAGGTGGAGGTATTCCAGACAAACTGAAAGTGGAGTTAACATTCCGGGATATAACTACTGTGGACCTGGAACAAAGCTTCAAAAACGCTTGGCATGAGGTGATAAGGGGATTAATCTGCTTGACGAAGCGTTTGTGGAACACGACATTGCGTACGCTGCAAATAAAGATATCTGAAGTCGTCACATTGCAGATAGGATTTTAGCTGATAAGGCTAAGGTGATACGCAGAAGAAAGGATATTGGCATAGGTCAACGCATTGCAGGATTTGCAGTTGACAAAATCATGCATGGAATGATTAAGTTGGGTTTAGGAGTGATGAATTTCAAGCGAGTTATGAATGCTGCACGTTGAGCACTAAAGAAGAGGAAGAAGAAGGGTGGGAAGCAAAGGTGTTTGAAAACTGTATCCTGACGGCAGTGTATGCAGCTAAAAACGCGGCGAAGCAGAAGGGTGTGGAAGCAAGAAGAGGACCCGTTAAAGCACCTCGAATTCCACCAATAGCCAAGAAGTCTGGTGGTTTTCCTCCATTCCTCATCCCAGTCCTCTTCGCTCTCTCGACAATAGGGTGGTGTTGATGCTGCAACTATTTCTCGGACAGTCAAGAACGGCGAGAACTTCCAAGCGCAGCTTGAAGAAGCAAGAAGACATAACCACATGATGGAAGCTGCAACCAACGGGGAAGAATTATACTTGAAACGTGCAAGAAAGGGCTTGGTCTAATCTTTATATATATAATTCTACTGTACGTGTGTATGTCACTGAACTCCTCCTAAACGGCTGGATTGATTTGAATGATTTTTTTTTTTTTTGTATGCGTTTGGGTGGCACCCTGGATGGTTTAGTTTCACAAATGATCCCGCCAGATGGCGCTGCAGTCGGTATCTAGTTTATTTATCTATACTGCAACGAAACGGCTGGATTGATTTGAATGAATTTTTGTGAATGCATTCAAGTGGGGGCCTGGATGATTTATATTCACAAATCAGCGGGGCAGATGGCGCTGCAGTCGGTATCTAGGTTATTTATCCATACTGCAACTAAACGGCTGGGTCGACTTGAATGAATATTTGTGTATGCATTCAAGTGGGGTCCTGGAAAATTTACATTCTTAAATCAGCACGGTAGGTGGCGTTGCATTTTTGTGTGCAATATTGAGCGTATTATATTCAGATATAGGTTACGTGCATAGAATTTCGTTTATTTTTCGACATTTTAATTTGAGTGTATTACATTATGTGTGTTTCGTTATTTTGAGATTTTCATTTTTTTTTACGGTGTCTTTTGATATTTCAGGTGTCACATTTCAGTGAATATTAAGCGCATTATATCCACATATAAGTTACGTACATAAAACAATGCCATGTCTTCGTGGACGAGGAGGAAATATTGGCCGGCGGACTCGGAATTTACAGTTAGTCCAGAGCCATCGGTTAAATAGATCGGCAGAAGATCAATTGACGGACAATGAAAATTTAAGAAACCAGGCCGCAATCAGACTTGCTAATGAAAGTCAAGAGCAACGCAACGAACGCCTTCGAGCTAATGCATTGAGACAAAGACTGGCCCGTCAACTAGTCACCGACACATTCAGAACTCGTGAACAACAGCGTTTGCAGGTGTATCGCACACTGACACGTGCATCACTTCTTCGCCTTGCGTTTGAATATGAGTCGAATATCGACTATTCGTCACATTCACAAATTGTAATCGGTGCTAAGAACAAACAATGCCAACACTGTCATGCACTCAAATACAAAGGTGAATCGACTGGTTTCTGCTGCGCGTCTGGAAAAGTTGTATTGCCAGCATTGAATTCGGTCGCCGGAACCATTCAATTCATGCTTTCAAGTGACATTTGGAGCAACAAAAATCGTTCAGAATGAGGATGGTCGCAATTTTCATTCAGCGTTTAAGATTCAGGGCCAAGTGTATCATCAAATTGGTTCTTTAATGCCGATGCCTGATACCGATTCAAAATTTCTGCAAATCTACTTCATGGGTGATGAGGAGCAGCAAATGAACGCACGCTGCCAGTACAACCATATCGAGCAGATGGAGGAGCGAGAAATTGTGGGTATTTTAGAACCGTTTTTACAGAATCACAACCAGTTGGTCTAGTTGCTCAATACCGTTTCAAACAGACTGCAAAAAGGCAACTATACAGCAGACAAAGTACCATCGGGGCAGCACGCGGGCCGATATAATGCACCAACTATTAATGAAGTTGCAGTTGCTATGGTTGGCGACGCATTTGAACGTCGAGATATACGAATCCAATGCAGAGATAACACAGTGCATACGACTGAAGACAGTCATCGCTCTTACGACGCTTTGCAATATCCATTGATATTTTGGGAAGAAGGAGAAGATGGGTATCATTTAAATATCAAACAAAAAAAAGCAGGACAACGTCTGTCGGGTCCACTAGTCATAACTAAATTTTTAAAAAAGCCCATTAGCAGGCCTACCAGATTGGCCACTCACTAATACTGATCTTCTTAAGTTTCTTAAAAAAATTCGACATTCCAAGATTCCGTGGTGTGTTTATGCGTGATACACTACCGAAGACTATGTATAAAACTAGTGAATCTGGTATGGTATTGTGAATTTAGATGTTGCTAGAGGTCCCGGAACCAACTGGGTGTCATATGTTATGAAAAATGCAAATACCGTCTAACTCATTTGGTGACCTGCAACCGCCAGATGAATTACGACACTTCACTCGCAGAACAGGTGTGTTTCACAATTTTCGGCGTTATCGGGGCTTTAATACACACCTCTGCGCACATCTATGTATCTTGTTTCTCTTGACGTTTACAAAGAAGAAGAAGATATAAAAAAGAGTTTTTATAATTTATTAATCAGTTAAGGTTCAGATGCAATGTCGTTCACTCGGACTTTAAAAGAAGGATCATCTGTATTACCTGCAAATTACTTCCCGCCAAATGATTTGAGCATTGGCGAATTGAGTATTGCATTGATTGGGTGAGAGACGTACAACAGAATCCCAAGTATCAATGAGGCTAACAACAAACTGCATCTGGATATTATTGGTGGAAAAGACATTGTGAAACTAGAATCTGGTTCATACGATGTCGATGATTTAAACTAAGTCTTAAAACGGTTCGGAAAAGGTACTGAGTAAGGTGTAAACCTCAGTACACAGAAAGGTTCAACAGAGCGCCTACAAGGCTTCACAAAAGGACAGGTTTTGATGAAGAAACGTAGTAAATTTTACACTATTAAATTTTACCAGTCAGATCAGACTGTGAACATTCTGCCTGTCTGCACAATCCAAGTCCAGTGTAGCGATGCAACGAACTCCTATCTCACCGACAGTCTGATTCATTCTCTTCACTGATTCTTCCCCTCAGTTCCAACTGGGTATAAGATTATTGAGAGCCCCATCATTGCAATATACCTTCCAATGACAGTTCAGACAATGGACTATTGGGAGTTGATTATTGTGGGCCATAAAAATCAAGGGCGTACGAAATAAGACCGGTGCACACAATTCGCAGCAATTCACTTCTCTGGCGAACCGCAAAGTGATAACACGTGTGAACTACGAGATTCTTAAATCAGTTGGCTTGAAACCTCGCAATAACGTTCTCACTCAATATAACCAGTCCAGTACAGTATGGTGAGCGAATTATGTGTCAGAAATACACTCCTGGAAATGGAAAAAAGAACACATTGACACCGGTGTGTCAGACCCACCATACTTGCTCCGGACACTGCGAGAGGGCTGTACAAGCAATGATCACACGCACGGCACAGCGGACACACCAGGAACCGCGGTGTTGGCCGTCGAATGGCGCTAGCTGCGCAGCATTTGTGCACCGCCGCCGTCAGTGTCAGCCAGTTTGCCGTGGCATACGGAGCTCCATCGCAGTCTTTAACACTGGTAGCATGCCGCGACAGCGTGGACGTGAACCGTATGTGCAGTTGACGGACTTTGAGCGAGGGCGTATAGTGGGCATGCGGGAGGCTGGGTGGACGTACCGCCGAATTGCTCAACACGTGGGGCGTGAGGTCTCCACAGTACATCGATGTTGTCGCCAGTGGTCGGCGGAAGGTGCACGTGCCCGTCGACCTGGGACCGGACCGCAGCGACGCACGGATGCACGCCAAGACCGTAGGATCCTACGCAGTGCCGTAGGGGACCGCACCGCCACTTCCCAGCAAATTAGGGACACTGTTGCTCCTGGGGTATCGGCGAGGACCATTCGCAACCGTCTCCATGAAGCTGGGCTACGGTCCCGCACACCGTTAGGCCGTCTTCCGCTCACGCCCCAACATCGTGCAGCCCGCCTCCAGTGGTGTCGCGACAGGCGTGAATGGAGGGACGAATGGAGACGTGTCGTCTTCAGCGATGAGAGTAGCTTCTGCCGTGGTGCCAATGATGGTCGTTTGCGTGTTTGGCGCCGTGCAGGTGAGCGCCACAATCAGGACTGCATACGACCGAGGCACACAGGGCCAACACCCGGCATCAGGGTGTGGGGAGCGATCTCCTACACTGGCCGTACACCACTGGTGATCGTCGAGGGGACACTGAATAGTGCACGGTACATCCAAACCGTCATCGAACCCATCGTTCTACCATTCCTAGACCGGCAAGGGAACTTGCTGTTCCAACAGGACAATGCACGTCCGCATGTATCCCGTGCCACCCAACGTGCTCTAGAAGGTGTAAGTCAACTACCCTGGCCAGCAAGATCTCCGGATCTGTCCCCCATTGAGCATGTTTGGGACTGGATGAAGCGTCGTCTCACGCGGTCTGCACGTCCAGCACGAACGCTGGTCCAACTGAGGCGCCAGGTGGAAATGGCATGGCAAGCTGTTCCACAGGACTACATCCAGCATCTCTACGATCGTCTCCATGGGAGAATAGCAGCCTGCATTGCTGCGAAAGGTGGATATACACTGTACTAGTGTCGACATTGTGCATGCTCTGTTGCCTGTGTCTATGTGCCTGTGGTTCTGTCAGTGTGATCATGTGATGTATCTGACCCCAGGAATGTGTCAATAAAGTTTCCCCTTCCTGGGACAATGAATTCACGGTGTTCTTATTTCAATTTCCAGGAGTGTACTTCTCGCATAGACCTTATGCTTCAACCACATTCAACAAGAATGATGAAATTAGGATTGTCATCCAGGACCAAGACACACTGACGCTTCCATGCAAGAGTTTCATATATTTGGAGGGATAATTCAAGAAAACCGACGACAGCACTACAGAGGGATCCAAGCTTACACGTACCACTTTAACATTCCTGTTTCAAGAGATAGTCTACGCTATAATCTCAGTGGCTTTGAGATCGACCGCACACGCTATGTCGGCATAACATCAACACTTAAAATATGCGTGTCTGCATCACCTATGGATTTGAACGGTTTAGAAAACTTGTGATTGTTCACAGGCGATTCGGCGAATAGATTAGTTGCAGAGTACAAACGATTTACCGCATGCATTCCTATAAAAATGCTATGGGCTACTTTGAAATCATGAAGCAGATTTTTATGAATGTTAAACAGGAACTCATTATGATATGGAGTGCGACAGATAACACACATTCAAGCAGCTCAAGAGGAGAATATGATCACAATCAGCAAGGTAACACGGAAAATACCTTACGTCAGTGTCTCAAATGAGAAGCGCTTGATGCTTTTAAAAGTTCTGAATTGCGGTACATATCTATCACTAACATTCCGCTCTTGCGATGTTTTTGAATACCCAGTGCTACCGACTGCAAGCAGACAGACATGGGCTATTAAAACCTTTTCGCAGCTGAAGACGCCTAGATTCGAGATACTTGCATTTCAAACTGATGGAAGAGGGAATATAGCAAATGAGTCCACTGTATTCGACGGCTGCAAGTTAAGTAATGCCAGAGTATACCTGAACTCAGAATTCTCGCATACGAAAATTTACACCTGCAATGGGATTAAAATGTAGGCAGTCAAGCATATGACGTGTATGCAAGGTTTCGTGCTTCTTACTACGAAACTGCTGATGAAGGTGGAGGGTGTGTACTCAGTCTACTGAAATTGAAGGATCTATCACCGATCATTGTAACAGACTGCTCGAAACAGAACGAGATAATTAAATGTGGACCTATAGATGTATGAATTGAATTTGAATCTTCAGAAAATTTCCCAGAACACACTGCAGCGAATGCTTTTGTTCTACATAACCTTGTGATTAACTACTGTCCTGTCACCAGTGTTGTGCTACAAGCTGTATAAATGAACACGTGCTGCGCCATACCCAGAGCAAGGTGTGAACATCATGGCAGACGCTCAGGGTTTCCATGATGATGAACGTAGACAGTTCATATTTAAAGACGTTGCATTGGTAGCGTACACCGGAGATGACGGAATAATAAAGACATTCTCAGCAAACATTGCATCACCGAGGTCGTTCGAGCATGTGTAGTGCGATGAAACATTGAAGAGCGCAAAGTGGTTAGCATATTTCTACCATGGAATTTGCTGGGATGATCCTGGCATACCCTAGAAAGATGTGGTGACGTCGCTTCGATTATTCGACCACACGGATACCACCGCCTCCGTGAAGGGGAGGGAGAAGATCTCATGCTTGTGTCGAATCTTCAAGTTTGCTGCTATTCAGAATCTGTAATTCTACAGGTTTCCTGCTCTCCATCGACTCAAGAAGAAGAAGAAGAAGAAGAAGATGTGTTAAAATAGTGTTGCTGTGTCGGCTTATGAAAATGTAAAATTACTTCTAAGTTGGATGAGTGAGAAATAAAAGAATTTACCTCATAATATGTGTATGATTTCTTTTAACCCTGTTCCCGCTTTGATAGTATACAGTTTCGTCCACATACTATGTCTGTGGTTTTCTTAAAGCACAGGAGATATAATTTTAGATATGTTTGCTGTATGTCTTTGAAAGCGGACGTGGTCACGTGTCTCCTGCTCCCATAACCCAATTTGCTCTGCACAATAGGAGTAATTCCATGCTACCATTCTACATATTTTGTTATTCTCGGTGTTAAACTTCACCTCCTAAATAGCACTCATCATCAGAAAAAACTAATGTCATTTATGACCTGCACAGCCTTTATATATATATATATATATATATATAATGGCATAGGGGATAGGTTTTTTGGAAATAACATCAACAAATACAACAAAGACGTATGATAACGAATTTTTCTCGCTTATTTGGTTCACACATATAAAATTCAATTCTTGAAGTAGAGGTCAGTTTTTGAGGTACAATATAGTTTCTGAGGCAGAATTTGACTCTTATATTAGAATGCGGAGATACTGTCAACTTACACGCTACAACAGTAACACTGGTTGAAAATATTTTGTACAATTTTTTTTATTTGCACTAGCACTGGATGAGAATGTTTATAGTTTCTCCAGATACATAAATCTACGCTAAAAACTAATATGGAGATACTTTTTTTACTACTACTACAACGAAATTCCACAGTCCCAGTAGCAAAGCTCTCACAACAAATCTGTTGGACTGTGTACACTCAGAAACTAATTTCCACAGCAGAGGTTTTTACAACAATAATAATTCTGATGGACTGTGATCTGTATACACTAAAGTTGCAAAGAAATGGCTATGCGAATTCAAATACAGAGATATGTAAACAGGCAGAACACGGCGCTGCGGTCGGCAACGCCTATTTAAGACAACAAGTGTCTGGGGCAGTTGTTAGATCGGTTACTGCTGCTACAGTGGCAGGTTATCGATATTTAAGTGACTTCGACACAGCATCTTCCAGGTAACGAGAATGGGGGGGGGGGATGGGGTTGGATTGCCGTACGACCATTTCACGAGTGTACCGTGAATATCAGGAATCATCAAATCTCTGACATCGCTGCGGCCAGATAAAGATCCTGCAAGAACGGGACCAACGATGACTGAAAAGAAACGTTAAGCTTGACAGAAGTGCAACCCTTCCTCAAATTGTTGCAGATTTCAATGCTGAGCCATCAAAAAGTGTCAGCATGTGAACCATTCAACGAAACATCATCAGTATGGGCTTTCGCAGCCTAAGGCCCACTCGTGTACCGTTGATGACTGCATGACACAAAGCTTCATGACTCGTCTGGGCCCCTCAACACCGACATTGGATCTTGATGACTGGAACATGTTACCTGGTCGGACGAGTCTAGTTTCAAATTGTATCGAGCGGATAGACGTGTATGGGTGTGGAGACAACCTCATGAATCCATGGACCATGCATGTCAGCAGGAGGCTTCAGGCTGGTGGAGACTCTGTAATGGTGTGGGGTGTGTGCAGTTGGAGTGACATGGGACCCGTGATATGTTTACATACGACTCCGATATGTGACATGTCTGATCACCTGCATCCTTCATTTCCATTGCGCATTCCGACGGACTTGGGCGATTCCAGCAGGTAATGCGACACCCCACACGTCCAGAATTGCTACAGAGTGACTCCAGGAACACTCTTCTGAGATTAAACACTTCCGCTGGCCACCAAACTCCCCAGACATGAACATTATTGTGCATAACTGGGATGTTTTGCAACGTGCTGTTCAGAAGACATCTCCACCTCCTCGTACTCTTAGGAGTTTATGAACAACACGGCAGGATTCATGGTGTCAGTTCCGTCCAGCACTACTTCAGACATTAGTCGAGTCCATGCCGTGTCATGTTGCGGCACTTATTCGCGCTCGCGGAGGCCCTACAGGATATTAGGGACGTGTACCAGTTTATTTGACTCTTCAGTGTAGGTATATACTCTTAAAAGCTAATCTGACTTGGATGGCTAGCAGCAGATGAAAACATAAGAACTATTTTATTTACAAGATGCACATGGTGCGACTACTCTATTTATAAGACGCACAGGGTGCGTTGATATATATATTTACAAGGTACACAAACAATGCGTGTGAATAAGTAAATAAATATAGAAATATTTTTTCTATTTATGCTTTTTTAATAAACATATTTTTTGTTTATGCTTTTTTTTTAAACTTTCGCTCTCTCCCTCTCTCTCACTCACTCTCTCTCTCTCTCTCTCTCTCTCTCTCTGTCCCTCTCACTCACTCACTCACACACACACACACACACACACACACACACACACACACACACACATTTACACACATCAAAAAAATGTTTTGCATCACCGTAGTTCCCAAAACTCCTGAAGACAGACGTTGACTTTGCCTGTAGTATCACAGACACAGTCCCTTTCACTGTTCAGAGATGTCACTAAACCACCCCAAAGATGTAAACAACCGTGGATGAGCAGCGCCTGTTACAGGGAGAGGATCCGACAGCCGATCAGTTCCAGTCATTACACCAGGAATGAGGTACACGGCTCGTGTTGTCTTTAGTTCAACCATGCCTAGACAGTCAATACCGCGGTTAGAGCGCGTCCGCATTGTTACTTTGTGCCAGGACGGGCTCTCAACAAGGGATGTCTCGGAGTGACCCAAGCGATATTGTTCGGACATGGAGGAGATACAGAGAGACAGGAACTGTCGATGAAATGCCACGTTCAGGCCACCCAAAGGCTACTACTGCAGTGGATGACCGCTACCTATGGATTATGGCTTGGAGGAACCCTGACAGCAATGCCACTAAGTTAAATAATGCTTTTCGTGCAGCCAAAGGACGTCGTGTTACGACTCAAATTGTCCGCAATAGGCTGCACGATGCACAATTTCACTCCCCACATCCGTGGCGAGGTCCATCTTTGCAACCACGACACCATGAAGAGCGGTACAGATAGGCCCAAAAACATGCCGAATGGACCGCTCAGAATTGGCATCATGTTCTCTTCACCGATGAGTGTCGCATGTGCCTTCAGCCAGACAATCGTCGGTGACGTGTTTGGAGGCAACCCGGTCAGGCTGAACGCCTTAGACACACTGTCCACCGAGTGCAGCAAGATGGACGTTCCCTGCTGTTTTGGGGTGAAGTTATGTGGGGCCGACGTACGCCGCTGGTGATCATGGAAGAAGCCGTAACGGCTGTACGATACGTGAATGCCATCCTCCGACCGATAGTGCAACCATATCGGCAGCATATTGGCGAGGCATTCATCTTCATGGACGACAATTCGCGCCCCCATCGTGCACATCTTGTGAATGACTTCAGGCTAACGACATCACTCGACTAGAGTGGCCAGCATGTTCTCCAGACATGAACCCTATCGAACATGCCTGGGATAGATTGAAAAGAGATGTTGATGGACGAAGTGACCCACCAACCACTCTGAGGAATCTACGCCGAATCGCCGTTGAGGAGTGGAACAATCTCTACCAACAGTGCCTTGATGAACTTGTGGATAGTACGCCACGACGAATACAGGCATGCATCAATGCAAGAGGGCCTGCTACTGGGTATTAGAGGTACCGGTGTGTACAGCAATCTCGATCACCACCTCTGAAGGTCCCGCTGTGTGGTGGTACAACATGCAACGTGTGATTTTAATCAGCAATAAAAAGGGCGGAAATGATGTTTATGTAGATCTCTATTCCAATTTTCTGTACAAGTTCCAGAACTCTCGGAACCGATGTGATGCAAAACTTTTTTGGTATATGATGTGTGTATATGCAAGTGTACAGACTATATATAAATAAATATTTACACACATGAAATAACTTACACTGTTACATAAGAGTCATACTACTACTCTCGCTCTCTCTCCCCGCACCCCTTCCATCGCTACAAGTGAGTAGTGAGAGTACCGCAGAGTTTCAATCCCGTCATCACAAATTACCCTTTTATCGCCATGAGGTGACAGTCAGATTTTAGGCTGCAACACAGGACACCTAGTGTGCTCTCGATCGAATACTAGTTTACCGTACCACATGCGGTGGCTTCTGAACAGCACCACAACACTGCTGTACAGGCACCGCAAATAGTCTTCAATGCCATCGATGCACACCCTTAGCCCGCCTCTGTGTTGCACTTTCCAATGTGCGATATGCATACATTTTTGATTGCAGACCTGCAAACTCCACAGGCGGTAGTCCATTTGCCTCGTCTTTCATATGCCCAATAACCTTCTTGTTCTGTGAAACAAGACCGTAAGGATTATCGGCTGCATATGAGGACGTGTCGAATTCTTTACCGGGGTACCTCATTGATTCATATGGATCACAGTTCTTCACCCAGTAGATGAAACTATCTGTACCTTATAACGTAATTTACGATCTGTGAAATGAGTTTTCACAAACTCATAACGAAAGCGGTACTTGTGGAGTTCGGATATGTCTTGTGCCCATATAAATAGGTTTTATAAACTCTACAGCAGTCTTCGCCATCTCCACAGAAACAAAATTCTTATTGAATATGGTGACCCACTTAAAATTAGGTCTCCCAAAGCATTTTCTTACGCCACAACGCCAATACCATTCGGTTCTAATGAAAATTTTACGTCGTTCCCTCAAATTCTCCAATGTTTTACCGAAAATTTAATTATTCGTAATTTATAAAAATGTTTCTCAAAGTCATACGTCATGGGAACTCTCTGTCCCGTATTCAGATCAATATATTCTTTCAACCAGGGGGAGTGCTTGATGGAGATAGCCCAGGTGATTTCAACCAGATACATCCCCAAGCTGTGTCACTGCTGGAGATTACGATAATGAATAATCTACCTCCGCTTATTCCACAGCATTGTCATCAGTTCTGGGGTGGAGCCTCCTCGTGGAACTATTTGCTTTGGACACAACGGCAAATTGGCCCGCGCATCATGCAAACTAACAGGGTATGTGAGTTCTGCCTCCACCACATATACTTCAGAATCAGCCACTATACCCCCATGATTTTTCCACCTAATCCCTTGCATTCGTCTTCGGACACGCACAGAAACTCACCAATCTGCAGTGATTGCTGCACGGCGTGGCTATGTAAATTATTTACATCCAGGTACATTATGTAACTTGAATCAAGGACTGCATAGAACCTGTAACCCATCTGTGTGCTATTTGCCTTTGCATGCCTACGGACACATTGGCAAAGGCCCCCACGGATCTGCTCCTCAAAGAAAAGAAGCATATCATCAATGGTCAATAATTCGACGCTGTACCTCGTTTTCTTGAGCATTGTGCTGCAAGACAAACCGGGTGCCATGTAATAAAAGGCGCGATCGCGAGATTTTGTGGACATGCATAGATTCTGGAATTCCTCGAAAACGTCCACAAGCAAGTGCACGTCTGTGTCCATGTAAAGACATGTGTACTGTCCTAAAGTGGAGATTCTGAGTTCCCGCGAGACATTCACGACATGCTCATACTCTACATCCGTTATGGCATTGCCTGTAAGGTTGTTGGAGAATTCAGTTATGAAAGGTAGCCTGGTTTCATTGAGTTTCGCCATACTATCCACATAGTTGTATGGGAAAATCCCTTCCCTACTCACAAGATGAAACTTTCCGTTGTCGGAAAATGCGGTTCGAGTGATATGCATATCCTCCTAAGGTAGAGTTTCAACACGTTTCTGGAGTGGTGCCTGCATAAAACGTAGCGTATTAAGGAAGCAGAGTGTAATTCTTGGCGCCATTCATTTGGAGAATGAAATGTATTTTTTGACGCTCTCAGGTGGGACACTGACTGATCAGCCAAGCGCTCAACTAGAAAGTGAGTGTCATATCTGCGTAAATTGTGGAAGAAAACGGGTATGTGCCTTGTTCGATGGTACTTCAAATTGCATGTACTGCAAGCTGCAGGACAGAACGTCCCCAGAAGATGACAGTGGACCGTACGAGCAGTTTCCACCTATCTGACATGAGCCAACAGATATGACAGTCAACTTTGTTATTGTATATATCTTCATTCTCCTTCGATTTGTCAAGGGGATGTTATCGTCATAAAGCTTATCAACCTCCAACATCAGGATTATCCCTGCCATAAGATTTGTAGCGGTTAAGAGTCGAATCATAGGATGATGCAGTTTGGTACACGTCTGCATGTGGTATGTGTTTTTCTGTAAAGGTGGTATATGAGGTCGTGAGGTCATCTTCACCGTGGGTCACAGGGGAGAGAAGGCATTCAAAGTCGGCGTGCACTACAAACGGGCGTCACTCCTGTTGGTGAGCATTTTTAAACTTTATGAATTTGTTTTCTACAGTAGACATAATAACACATACCGGGTCCTTGCAAATGCAGTTTACTAGATGTATCACTGATAGCCTGTCCGAGGAAATGGCTATGAGGAACCTTAGGCAAATATGTTGTTTATCGTCATGCTTACTCAGTAGGAGTCGGGACATGTCTTTTATGCAAGTATATTGATAATTATCGCTTTCAGAGACTAGAAGCATATTTACATGGATTTCACGCTCACCGGCGAATTCTGAGAAATGGAAGGTGCCGACGACAATGTGCTTGTCCTGCTCATCTGACTTTCTTATTTTCTCCAAGCCGTAAGCATGAACCGATATTCTGGTATTCTGCATCTAAAATTTACGTATGTCCTGGATCTTGATGGGGAACTCGATACTATGAAAGTTATAACACCCATGAATATTATCACCTACATGGGACAGTATGTACTGGGACGCTCAGGATGATCTCTGTAATTGTAATTTCCTCTCGCAAGCGAGGATTTGACCATGCAAACCATGCCTGAACGTTTCTATTTTCGACATTAATGCGTGCCTTCTTATTAGCTATAACCTTGTTGTTGTTGTTGTGGTCTTCAGTCCTGAGACTGGTTTGATGCAGCTCTCCATGCTACTCTATCCTGTGCAAGCTTCTTCATCTCCCAGTACCTACTGCAACCTACATCCTTCTGAATCCGCTTGGTGTATTCATCTCTTGGTCTCCCTCTACGATTTTTACCCTCCACGCTGCCCTCCAATGCTAAATTTGTGATCCCTTGATGCCTCAAAACATGTCCTACCAACCGATCCCTTCTTCTAGTCAAGTTGTGCCACAAACTTTTCTTCTCCCCAATCCTATTCAATACCTCCTCATTAGTTACGTGATCTACCCACCTTATCTTCAGCATTCTTCTGTAGCACCACATTTCAAAAGCTTCTATTCTCTTTTTGTCCAAACTGGGTATCGTCCATGTTTCACTTCCATACATGGCTACACTCCATACAAATACTTTCAGGAACGACTTCCTGACACTTAAATCTATACTCGATGTTAACAAATTTCTCTTCTTCAGAAACGATTTCCTTGCCATTGCCAGTCTACATTTTATATCCTCTCTACTTCGACAATCATCAGTTATTTTACTCCCTAAATAGCAAAATTCCTCTACTACTTTAAGTGTCTCATTTCCTAATCTAATCCCCTCAGCATCACCCGATTTAATTTGACTACATTCCATTATCCTCGTTTTGCTTTTGTTGATGTTCATCTTATATCCTCCTTTCAAGACACTGTCCATTCCGTTCAACTGCTCTTCCAAGTCCTTTGCTGTCTCTGATAGAATTACAATGTCATCGGCGAACCTCAAAGTTTTTACTTCTTCTCCATGAATTTTAATACCTACTCCGAATTTTTCTTTTGTTTCCTTTACTGCTTGCTCAATATACAGATTGAATAACATTGGGGAGAGGCTACAACCCTGTCTCACTCCTTTCCCAACCACTGCTTCCCTTTCATGCCCCTCGACTCCTATAACTGCCATCTGGTTTCTGTACAAATTGTAAATAGCCTTTCGCTCCCTGTATTTTACCCCTGCCACCTTCAGAATTTGAAAGAGAGTATTCCAGTCAACATTGTCAAAAGCTTTCTCAAAGTCTACAAATGCTAGAAACGTAGGTTTGCCTCTTCTTAATCTTTCTTATAAGATAAGCCGTAAGGTTAGTATTGCCTCACGTGTTCCAACATTTCTACGGAATCCAAACTGATCTTCCCCGAGGTCCGCTTCTACCAGTTTTTCCATTCGTCTGTAAAGAATTCGCGTTAGTATTTTGCAGCTGTGAGTTATTAAACTGATAGTTCGGTAATTTTCACATCTGTCAACACCTGCTTTCTTTGGGATTGGAATTATTATATTCTTCTTGAAGTCTGTGGGTATTTCGCCTGTCTCATACATCTTGCTCACCAGATGGTAAAGTTTTGTCATGACTGGCTCTCCCAAGGCCATCAGTAGTTCTAATGGAATGTTGTCTACTCCCGGGGCCTTGTTTCGACTCAGGTCTTTCAGTGCTCTGTCAAACTCTTCACGCAGTATCGTATCTCCCATTTCATCTTCATCTACATCCTCTTCCATTTCCATAATATTGTCCTCAAATACATCGCCCTTGTATAAACCCTCTATATACTCCTTCCACCTTTCTGCCCTCCTTTCTTTGCTTAGAACTGGGTTGCCATCTGAGCTCTTGATATTCATACAAGTGGTTCTCTTCTCTCCAAAGGTCTCTTTAATTTTCCTGTAGGCAGTATCTATCTTACCCCTAGTGAGACAAGCCTCTACATCCTTACATTTGTCCTCTAGCCATCCCTGCTTAGCCATTTTGCACTTCCTGTCGATCTCATTTCTGAGACGTTTGTATTCCTTTTTGCCTGCTTCATTTACTGCATTTTTATATTTTCTCCTTTCATCAATTAAATTCAATATTTCTTCTGTTACCCAAGGATTTCTATTAGCCCTCGTCTTTTTACCTACTTGATCCTCTGCTGCCTTCACTACTTCATCCCTCAGAGCTACCCATTCTTCTTCTACTGTATTTCTTTCCCCCATTCCTGTCAATTGTTCCATTATGCTCTCCCTGAAACTCTGCACAACCTCTGGTTCTTTCAGTTTATCCAGGTCTCATCTCCATAAATTCCCGCCTTTTTGGAGTTTCTTCAGTTTCAATCTGCAGTTCATAACCAATAGATTGTGGTCAGAATCCACATCTGCCCCTGGAAATGTCTTACAATTTAAAACCTGGTTCCTAAATCTGTGTCTTACCATTATGTAATGTATCTGATACCTTTTAGTATCTCCAGGATTCTTCCAGGTATACAACCTTATTTTATGATTCTTGAACCAAGTGTTAGCTAAGATTAAGTTATGCTCTGTGCAAAATTCTACAATGCGGCTTCCTCTTTCATTTCTTCCCCCCAATCCATATTCACCAACTATGTTTCCTTCTCTCCCTTTTCCTATACTCGAATTCCAATCACCCATGACTATTAAATTTTCGTCTCCCTTCACTACCTGAATAATTTCTTTTACCTCGTCATACATTTCATCAATTTCTTCATCATCTGCAGAGCTAGTTGGCATATAAACTTGTACTACTGTAGTAGGCATGGGCTTTGTATCTATCTTGGCCACAATAATGCGTTCACTATGCTGTTTGTAGTAGCTAACCCGCGCTCCTATTTTTTTATTCATTATTAAACCTACTCCTGCATTACCCCTATTTGATTTTGTATTTATAACCCTGTAATCACCTGACCAAAAGTCTTGTTCCTCCTGCCACCGAACTTCACTAATTCCCACTATATCTAACTTTAACCCATCCATTTCCCTTTTTAAATTTTCTAACCTACCTGCCCGATTAAGGGATCTGACATTCTACGCTCGTTAGAATGCCAGTTTTCTTTCTCCTGATAACGACGTCCTCTTGAGTAGTCCCCGCCCGGAGATCCGAATGGGGGACTATTTTACCTCCGGAATATTTTACCCAAGAGGACGCCATCATCATTTAATCATACAGTAAAGCTGCATGTCCTCGGGAGAAATTACGGCTGTAGTTTTCCCTTGCTTTCAGCCGTTCACCGTACCAGCACAGCAAGGCCGTTTTGGTTAATGTTACAAGGCCAGATCAGTCAATCATCCAGACTGTTGCCCCTGCAACTACTGAAAAGGCTGCTGCCCCTCTTCAGGAACCACACGTTTGTCTGGCCTCTCAACAGATACCCCTCCGTTGTGGTTGCACCTACGGTACGGCCATCTGTATCGCTGAGGCACGCAAGCCTCCCCACCAACGGCAAGGTCCATGGTTCATGGGGAGGGGGGGGGGCTATAACCTTAGGGAGGGAGCTTGATATAGCTAGATCCTCCATTTACCGGATCATAGACGTGTGTATGAATCTCTGGGTGTAGTATTCAGCTGAGTGCTAACCCTCTCACATCCACCTCGGAAAACTGGGCCAGTATAGCACTCAAGGTGCATTTAAGAAACCACTCGCCGATTGAAGTGCTCCACGTTATCACGCCATTTCCCCCCAAAAGATAATTAATACTTGTCTCTTCAGTGTCAGAGGCAACTTTGGAGGGGGGAAGGGGATAGTTGGACGCAGAGCACCGCATTGCATTTAATGGCGGTATACCGTGGATCATTCACTACTTTGAGGAGCTCCATTTCCACGACATGAAGGCACACCCTTACAAACATGACGGTGTCGCGGTACTCTGCTGCAAGATTCTCGATCCTTGTGAACGTGATTCACTCCTCAAATCTGCCTGCAATCATCGAGTATTCTAACTGCGGTATGATGTCACTGATCTAATGTCCATCTTTAAAAGGACGGGAGAGGGAACTTCCGCTAGCCACAGGATCATCTCTGTTACTAATACTAGTACTACTACTACTACTACAGGATGATGTCCATCTTGTCGATGATCGAGTCGGCGGGGTGCACAGGGTGTGCGGCAAGGCACACCGAACTTCCATTTACGGCGATGATTCTGTTGAGGCTGGGAGGGAGGATGAGGCTCCGCAGCCTGGCCGTGGCGACGGATTCCGATGCTGTAGACCTGACCCAGAGACGCGGGACTACTGTGGCTGTGAGGCAGCGATGGGGGCGGCTTCCCGCGTGGCGACTAGCTGCGCCCTTGCAGGCGAAGCACATCGCACAGCATCTCATTTCGATGTTACAGGCTTCGCCGTCTCCAGTACCCGATACACACCGTATTGCGTGAATTGCCCCCCCCCCCCCCCCTGACGCATCCGCTGTAGAATGACGGAAAAGAAAATTAAATACAACGTTCGAGACATTGTTTGCTGCTGCTGCTGCCGCTGCTGCCGCTGCTGCCGCTGCTGCCGCTGCTGCCGCAAGGAATTATTTTTAAGTAGAGTGAATCATTAGCTTTCACCCTCTGGGTCCGAGGCGTGAACGTTTCATCGACATTGTCAGGTATCTCTACCACACCTTCAAGAAGCTCATCCTGTAAAAGGCTCAGGTCACGCTACTTTCGTAGCTCTACGTCATGGCCATTTCCCCGAGCCATTCTGGTATCTCATCCTCATCAGAATCGATATGGCGCCTCTGATCCATCCCGTCTACAACAACAACAAAAAGACTTATATACAGATTTGTTACAGATGAAGAAAACAAACCGTCTATGCCACAGAAACAAGAAAAAAAATATAATTATTTTTTTCCATTTACGAAATTGTTCTGCTGTCTCACTAGGTGCCAGAGATTGCTGCTGCAGTTGGCAAATAGCCTCCAGCTGTCTGTCTACGAGTTCTAGCCTCTCTAGAACTGTTGCTATAAAAAGACAAAAAACATTTTTTAAAATCTGAATTACATAGTTACTACTACATACATATTCCTTTTTTTCCTATACATACGCGCCTGTTGGCTCTGCGTATTCGCTGCTGGAGGCTGTTCCACAGCGTGTGGCTGCTCCATTTTTGCAGCCTCCAACACTGCCTCCAGCTCGAGCTGCATTTTCATCATGTGAGCTATAACAAGTAGAAGTACGAAATAAAAAATAGACCAACGAGACAAAAAAATTACACTACTACTGCCGTCAACTTTTTTTAACACTCATGTGCCAGCTCAGGGTGCAGGCTTTCCACAGGAGGCAGGACCTCGACATTCAGAGTTCGCTGTGTCCCACCATCCTCCCCCTCATTCCATCCACACTTGCAATCCAGGATAAAATCCTGGATTTGCGCTGTAAAACAAGGAAAGGAAACGGAATTATCGACGAGAATTTTTTAACACACTAAATTTTTTTCCCAATTTCAATACCACAGCCACATATTTATAAAAACAAATTATTTACTTAAGTGACAGTTCATATTCTTCTTCTTCTTCTACAAGTCATCATCGTTTGCTGCTAAAGTTGATTGTGTTTGATGTCACCGAAAGCTTCATCTTCAACAACAAACGGATGAACAAATAACTGAAAGGAGGACCACAGTAGCGAACTGACACTGGCGGAATGACACCGGGAGTGAAGAGATAGGGTTTACATAGACACACTGATTTGGTGGGAACCAATCACGAGGGCCAGTTGATGGAAAGTCCTCAACAGTATTTTCAGGAGCCAATAGGAGTGCAATATTCCATCCCCACCCACCGATTACTTCTGGTCTGAGCACGCAGGACAAGTTGGTGCCCGGCCGTGGTTTTTGTGCACTCGTGGATCTCACCGGAAAACCCCGTTTCCAGTCAGCACTTCACTCTGCGGCCAGTTGCAGCCCCTGACGGACGCGCCACCACTTTCCAGGTCCTGAGTTACGACCGTGCCTCGTGTAGGAAACTAATGTGGTGGTGTGGTTAACAATACATTTTTTTACGTGATGCATTAACGTCTTCAGAGTTCGATCCGGTGTATTTGAGCTCATTTATCTTAGTTTCAATTTATAAATAATATTCCTGCGCAATGTATTTTTTTCGAATGTATATTGTCGTAATGTATTTCTGTTCCTCGTGCACCTGGGATGACAGTGTGTTGTGTACGAATGTATTTCAAACACATTATTTAAAGCAGCATCTGAAAATTTATTGAGGCGTTAAAAACGTTACCTAATTCGTTCATGCACACAAAGATTCCAGAGTAGTGGAGGAGGACTGAGGTGTTCCACAAGTGTGCTGCCGTCCTTTTTTTGGAGTCTGTGTTCAGGTTTGGCAGAATACACTGCAAAATTGAAGGAAACTGCTACGCAGTGATCTGTTTGAAAGTGCATTTAGAGACATATTCAATCGGATTTAGTAACTCCTGTAGCAGCTCATGCTCCAAGACAAGGGTATTTCCCACAAAAGGGCACGAAGTGTCTCAGGAACAGTTTCACAAGTGTGCTGTGTGCTTTTTAGAGGATGTGTTCAAGTGTGGCGGTGGTGGTATTTCTCGGAGTAAAACATGTAATTGTTTAAATACTCTCGCGTCATCTGCTATGCTCTCTTTCTCTCTCTCTGTCTCTGTCTCTCTCTCCCTTTCTCTTTCTCTCTCTTTGTGCAGCAGTACATTTAGTTCCTGTGCATCTTCAAGTTATGTATGTGACAATATTCCACGCATTGCTTAAACACCAGATGTAATAACTCCCAAAGCAGTTCATGTTCACCGACAAAGGGAAGGAGGAAGTCGGCACGTATTTCCATTGCAACGGGAAGTATGTGGTCGCTCCTGCATAGCATGCCATGAGCCAATGCATGGCCTCTCTTCCAGTGGTGCATGGGCACTGGAGTGAACATCTTGCCTCCTGCACTTCAGAAGAATGACAGGACATTTATCGAAAGATCTACACTTACAGAACATGCTTTTATCAACTCCCTATCCAGCACAGACATCTCAACCATCGAACACAGTAAACAATTACGTCCATCCTCCCAGTCCAGCAGCTAAACACAGACTGAGTCCTTTTCCAACCATTTTTTCTCAGATCGTTATCTTGGATTATGTCACAGGAGGGGAGAGGGCCAACAGCAGTGTTGGCATTTTGAACTAGGTCATTTGGACTCCAGACCTCATTCTGAACCCACTGGATGGAGCTACTATCTATGACAACTCAAACTGTTTAAATAAACAATACATATAAAATAAAGACTTATGTCCATCCTATCCATCAGCCCAGCAGAGACTGAGTCCTTTTCTCACCAGTTCCCAGAGCAGGGAGGGAGGGTGCGAGGGGAGAGGGCTAGGCTGGTGTAGGTAGCCCAAGTGACCTATTTTCCTGCCAAAATATGAACTTCCCGCCATGACGTCAGTGTGACATTGCCACATCTACGACCGCCATCTTGTATCTGCCAGCTTGAATACATTTGGCAACAATGGAGAGTGGGGTGATGCTCTCTTTACCCTACTACTAACAGCATCTCAAAACATGCAGCGCACTATGGACGCAGGATGGTGTGAGCAGCATTATGCTATGGGGGACATTCTCCTGCAGTTGCATGGAACCTGCGGTAGTAGACATCCTGCAAACCATCGGCATCCCTTCATGCTCGATGTCTTTCCCGATGGCGACGTCACCTTTCAGCAGTACAATTTTCTCTGTCTCGGGGCATTAACTGAGCTCACATTGATGTCTCAGCGACTAAATTCATCTGATGTAAGTCCTATGGAACCCATCTGGCTCGCTATTGGGTGCCACCACTGTGTACGCAAATTAGCGGTCAGTTATTTATTCAAGTTACGTGACCTGTGCATAGATATCTAATGCCATATACCTCCACAAATCTCCCAACAATCTGTCGGATCCCTGATATGCAGAATCGGTTATGTATTTCTTACCAAAGACGGACAAACAAGCTATTAAGCAGGTGATCATAATGTTTTGCCTCATCAGTATAAGTATGGTTTCATGAGGATACGACGAGTGGTCGGCTGGGGTCTTGATGAAGAAACCATCGAGAGATTTGTCTGAATTGGTTTACGGAAACGACGGAGAGCCAGAATGTGGATGGCTACACAGAGCAAGCTCCATCCTTCCGAACATGAGTTCATTGCCACAAACGACTGCACTACTTCATTCAGTTGGTCCCTATTGTACAACGATCTTTGATTTACGTACAATTTGTTCAAGATAACTTATATTCTAAAACCTAGTTTTGCTCTCCATCACTGCATAAGGACACCGGCTGATCACTCCTGGACTTCTATACCTTTTTTCCTAATACCATATGTTCGGAAAACTGACTCCATACCCGTCAATAAGCGAGGTGAGTTTGTGGTATTCTTTTTGCATCAACGGACGATGTGTAGGTACTTCACTGAAGTGTTATAGTTCTGGGAGAAGCAGTTCTCGATCTCGGAAATTTTTCGAAAGTGAGGAAACTATTTATCAGGATTTTGGTGAAAGACTCTTACTTTATGCTAAAACAAACTTATTTGTAACAAAATCCTTTTTTAAATTAATACAATCTGTTCAACGTTTCTACAGTAAATACATCCCTTCCCGGAAGTGAGATAATGGACAGCCTGAAATGAAATCCACCAGCAAACTTGATCAGCTCTTCAGTGGACTAAAAAATCTTTCCAGACACAAATTTATTTAGATGTGAAAGTAGCTGGACGACAGATGGTACGAAATCTGCTGAAGAGGGTTGATGTTTCAACAACTGCTACTTTAAAATTCATAGTTTTCTCTTTAGGGAACCATCATTGCGAAAAGATGTATTACGATGAGGATGCATAATGTTTTCTTTTACAATCTAGGCTCCTATTCAGGTAATTTCTCATCCACATGGTCCAGAAGGCTTTAGTTGAATTTACCAATTGTTTCTTGACCTTTTGCCAGACAGAAAATCAAGAGAATACCTTTTTCATCCCGTAAAACACTGATGATGATAATGGCAGATGAAATGAACTCCATCTTTTCTTATGGAGGGCTGCCAGTTTCTATTTTAACTGTTGTTTTGTTTGTGGCATGCAACTGATTCTGCATTGAACAGTTGTGGCACCCATTATTCATGAAAATTTCCTATAGGTAATTCTTTTTGCTCGTGTATATAACCTAGACAAGTACAGTCACGTTTGATTTCAGCCACCTATTTCATATTTGCTGGAGGGACGAGGCTGCCCCATACAAACATTTTTCATCTTGGGTTAACTGTCGTTGACGATAAACCACCCAAAAAGAAAGACTGCTTTGAAAAGAAGTATAAACGGAACTATAAGGCATATCATGTTAAAATTTACCTTATGTTCAAGGATGACTCGTACAGCACCACAATAACAATGTTTAATTGATGTCACAACTATATCTGTGTCAAACCAAACAACTTTTCACTTTGTCCTCGTAGAACAAGCAAGTTTTCGAGACTTTGATTCAAACCACTAAGCTAGTAAACACTCTTACTACGTACTCGCAACTCTTGGAACTGCTCTGTCTGGGTAGAGGTTTGGGAATCCCATGGTACCATAACGTATCTGGGGGCTATTGAGCCGTGCCATTTCTTGGAAATTGTGTACGTTGGCCATCTCCAGTAATCGCTGTGCGGGGCGACGATGAAATGTTGTATGCAACAAGGGATGACAATCTTCGCTTCACGAGGATGTTGTAAAGCTGTATAAAAAATAAATAAAAGTAAAGAAAACTCTCAACCAGAGATGCGCTATGTGGTGATGGGGACTTGCTCCGGATCAGTTGCATTGGTCTTAACCAAATAGCTTCGGTATCTCTACTCATGATATTTCTGTGTAACCTATTATCTTTGACCCCAAACAATTTTGGGTAATCCATGGGTAGTAACTATATCCAGCTCAGTAAGAAACACGTCAGTTCACGTCATATAACCCCATACGAACAAAATTCCGACCCGAAAATAGTATGAGTAACCAGAATGTGTTTTTTGTTATATTAAGAGAGAAGGAAAAGCCGTGAAAATTGTTATTATTTTACAATTAAAAAAAACCTATAGCTGTCTGAAATTTCGGGAACATTGGCACAACTGATAAAGTTCTGAAATACGACTTACTATCTCTACCTCCCATCACGAGACATTCACTTGAGTTGTATTCAGTTGGGATCGAGTTGCAGTGGGAGCAAGAAAGTGGATATTTCATGCAAAGATATAACGCGCATGGGTACATGCAAACTTAAGATTAGGAATGGGAATGTGTCCCTGATGACAGAAATGTTATGAAGGGAATTAACAGTGAGCTGCAGAAAACGTTGGATCTCTATTGCCAATTCCCCCCTTCAGACCAAAGTACAATATCACCGAAACCAATAATCTTATTCGTGATTTGCTTACTTTTAACACGTATCAGCGCTGGCTCGATTTTTCCTGACAAGCGATGTGATACGACAGTAGAAGACACAAGCCGTCCGCGGTGGCCGAGCTGTTCTAGGCGCTTTAGTCCGGAACCGCGCGACTGCTACGGTCGCAGGTTCGAATCCTGCCTCGGGCATGGATGTGTGAGATGTCCTTAGGTTAGTTATGTTTAAGTAGTTCTACGTTCTAAGGGACTGATGACCTCAGATGTTAGGTCCCACAGCGCTCAGAGTCATTTTTTTTTAAGACACAAACCTCATACTAGGGAGGCGAGGGATTCAGATCGCTGTCCGCCTTTCAAGACTGAGGTTCTAAAAAGTGCTACCACAATCACTGCAGCTGGAACTGAAATGGTTCCTACAAAATGGCTGCAGTCGATGTCCACTCCAAATATTACCCAAGTATGTTGGCGGTCCGCCTGTAGCGAACTAGATGTCAACGAACTGCTAACCCCCAGTCATTCCACCTTCACTTTTGGATGATCTGCCACATTTTCAAGGTTTTCACAGCTTGCTGAATAGCCACATTTGTTATTAGAAGAAAGTTTTCGTTTCAAAGAGTCTGTCAGATCGATGGAAGCCTCCCACACGACGACTGTCCGGGGTTCTATACATGGATCTAACCAGGTTCAAGATGTTTCCCATATGGTGTTAAAAGTCATATAGTGTCGGAGGTAAGCAGGTAGGTATGTAACAATTCCGTACCATCGTATTGATATTTTCCCGTCTTTATACACGGTTACAAAATGGGAAGGACAGTTACTTATACGGCTTTGTGTAAGTTAGTTACGCATATTGTATCTTCATGATCTCTAGAAATGTTCCAAGTCAGTTTTCGCTTGATATTAGGGGATTCAGAACGGCTACCACGTCAGGTTCAAAATGGCTCTGGGCACTATGGAACTTGACATCTGAAGTCATCAGTCCCCTATAACGTAGAATTACTTAAACCTAACTAACCTAAGGACATCACACACACCCATGCCCGAGGCAGGATTCGAACCTGCGACCGTAGCAGTGGCGCGGTTCCGGACTGAAGCGCCTAGAACAGCTAGGCCACCGCAGCCGGCCCACGTCAGATATTGCAACATTTCTATTAAACTCTTCGTTTCTATTAAACTCTTCCCACACCAGCCGCATCCTCTTTGTCACCTGTTGGTCCGACCTGATGTGGTTCTTACAAGTTGTGCGCAGCCTGTGGACTAGTGTCTTCTTTTTTTTAACTGGTTATCGTTGCTGCCTCTAGGATACAGAGTCCCAGGTTCGATGCCTGGTGGCTCGAAAATCTTCAAAATTTTCTTCGCTCGGAGACTTGGTGTTTGGGTTATCCTAATCTTTTCATCTGATCTTCATCGATGCACAAGTCGCCGAAGTGGGGTCAAATAGAAAAACTTGCACCAGATGACCGACCAGCCCCAGCTGGGAGTAGTATCCCGGCCAATATTACTATACCAACATTTCATTTCGTTTCCTGTAAGATTGAGAAGTATTTCAGTGTGGACGATGCAAGTGTTTCGCAAGTATTATGTTTCACAGGCAAACTACAATTGACAATGAACTGAAACAGGCCATTTGGTTTAGCTACAGTTCAGATTGTGATCGTTCATGAAAACAGTGAGCTCCCCGGGTCTTGTACTGTACATACTTATATCATGGTTTAGTGTTTCTTGAATATCTTTGAGTTGTTTCTTTCATTTATCTTAGTGAATACTAAAACTACCTTAATTAGACAATATAAATGAAGAAATGGTTTCGAGATTTCAACCGTCATACGTAATAACGGCGCTAGACTATATATCATTGATCTAGGTGATAACAATAAAAACTATATTGTACTGCCACCAAAGATATGATTCGTCCACTGTAAAAGTGGGCTACCTGTCACCTGGATGCCATCATAGATATCCGAGTCGTTAACTCCCTTCAAGTGAATTTTATATTATTCACTTTGATAGTAACTGCTAAATACGAGGGTTGGATCTTAAATATTGGCAACTATTTATTCCCAACCGATACAAAAGAGTTATAGGTTTGCACTTGTTACTGTCCTTCAAAGTTGTCACCTGCGCTGCGTAGAACACGTTGTCAGCGATGTGGAAGGCGTAGTAAACCGTTAGCAGAGCCTGTTCTGTTGATGGTGCGAATGGAGCAGTCTACTGCCTGTCGAAACTCTGGAACAGAGATCGATCTTGAATAAACAGGTGTCACTATTTAAGTCCCAACCCTCGTATAAACGTTATCTCTGCATAAAGTGATCAAACAAAGCTGTCTTGAAGATAAGAGGTTTCTACCTGTATCGCATTTCCTAACACTAAGACAACGGTGGAGACATTTTACTGTCAAGAAAGTGAGAGCGCTGATGCTTTGGTAGAGATATGAAGCTGTCTCTAATGAAGTGGTGAACACTGCTGTATACATGTTATTAAATTACTTTAAACGATCTTACATAATGTTTAATACGTGTGGGAGAGATATGAACACAAAATGCAGGTAAAACGAACATAAAATCGTGAATCGAATACTCATGAAGTCGCAGATATTGATTTGTGACTGTACTTCACGTACATAGACAGAAATATCGCATATTACAAATTGAAGCGTGCGCACGAATAACGCTGTATGGCACATTGTGACATTTCGTAGAATTGCGTGGAATAATGCTGTATAAGGCAGTCTGCATCGCCTGCTGTTATAATTGACATGTTCACCGTCCGAAGGCAGCACTTAGCAGCGACGAGACGCGCACGGTTTTCGCGCCTCTGCGCGAACAATGCTGTATGTTACAAGAATGGCGGAGTGCAGCAAGATGACGCTTACCGCAAGTGGTTTGAAACGTGCAAATAATGCACGGAAAAGGAAAATTAACATTGGTAGTTGGCAGGATATTAAGAGGAAACGGCTTCGTGATGCTGGACTGGAACATAAATCACGAAAAGGAAAGATAGTTCCTGCGAAACAGCCTCCAACACAGGTGAGTGGAATAATGCTGTATGGGTTTTGTAAAAAGGTGTATGTCTTTAGAGAAGCATATGCGTTCTGTAGAGCGGCGACATGCCCTGTGGAGTACATGGCTCTAATGACATTACAGTAAAAGTATGTAACGTGAATGAAATTAACTACAGTTCTGTAGTTATCATTGGCGAAAAAATAGAATACTCAGTCTGAGTAATGCTATATTATTAAAGGAGAATGTGAAATTTGATAATCTAGTTGAATATTAGGTAGTAATAGTGATTGTTTTCGTGATTCAGGATCGTGTATGCAATGCAGAAGGGTGCTCAAAAGAAGGATGCAAGGACATAAACCTGGAAATGAAGTTAAAGCTGTACGAATAATATCATGCCTTAACATACGATGAGCAGTCCATATACTTAAGACCTGCGTGACCGCTACGGTGGCAGGTTCGAATCCTTCCTCGGCCATGTATGTGTGTGATGTCCTTAGGTTAGTTAGGTTTAAGTAGTTCTAAGTTCTAGGGGACTGATGACATCAGATGTTAAGTCCCATAGTACTCAGAGCCATTTTTGAACCATATACTTAATAAAATCCATGGAAATAGGCGTCCCAGGTAAGAGGTAAGACAGACGATATTTCACAGAAACAAGCTACTTTCAAATACAACGTTTACTCAAAAGAAGTGTGTGAAAAAACATTGCTTGACATATTCTCCATCACCCAGAGACGAATGCAGACTCTGCAACGTAAAGTAAAAGATGGAATAATCACTCCTAAAAACGGTAGAGGAAAACATTGCAATAGACCACATGCCATATCAAATGACGACAGGGCTCTTATTCGGCAACACATATCGAGTTTCCCAAAGCAGATGAGCCATTACAGCAGGTATAAATCCTCAAAAGAATGTCTGCACCCTGATCTCAACCTCTGTGGAATGTATCGGTTGTGTACCGAAAAGTTTCCCGATAAGTCAACAAACAGGTCATACCATCAAAGTGGGTTTCAAACAGATTTTTGCGTTTCGGAACACCTAGATCAGATACTTGCAGACTGTGCGATTTGTTATTTAACAAAATGATTGCAGCTTCAGATGAAATAGAACTGCACAAGATCGAAATTGAGAGTCAGTTGCAGCATTCAAGGGCAGACCAAGCATACAAAGCCCTAAAAAACGATACGAAAATGGCTAAGAGGAATAACAATATACATGTTATATGTGTTGACCTACAACAGGTTTTACTTTCTCCTACATTGACTCCTTCCACGGTATTCTACCAGAGACACCTGTCGTCGTATAATTTCACGATTCATGACGATGGTACTGTAAACATCACCGTAAATTTGTGGGATGAATCCACCGCAAGGAGAGGTTCAGCCGAAATAGTTTCCTGTCTGCTTAAATTTGTGACGCACATTTATGATACGCTTGAAGAAGGTATGGAACGAAAACTGTTTGTTTGGTCTGACCGCTGTGTCGGGCAGAACAACAACTGGGCAGTTTTAGCGCTTTATTTCTATCTGATCAACTGCAAGTACTTTACAGAAATACATCAGAAGTTTTTATGTTCGGGTCACAGTTTCCTACCTTGTGACAGGGATTTTGCAGTCATCGAGAAAAGAAAGAAAGTGTCAAAAGTTATGGTTCCTTCAGAATGGAAGCACGTCATTGCTGAGGCCTGACCATTCACGAGATGATGATGGAAGACTTCAAGGACATAAGATCCATCGAGCTGCTTTTGGAGAAGCCGCCTGCTTTGAAAATTACCGATGTACTTTGGTTGAAGCTGTGTAGTGACGATCATCGAGGTTTAAGCGTGCGCCGTACCCACAATGTGCTTCGCCCATGGGAAAGACACTGTATTGTAAAGCATGGTTGCGAACATCAAGTAAAAAATTGTCCATTGCCTTCTGAATTCCGGTTGCTCTATAACGGGACACGGAAAGTTCATATGGAGAAGAAAAGGGATCTATTGGACATGACGAAATTTATGGAACCAAAATACAGGCAGTTTTATGAAAACCTGCAGTGTGACAACTGACTATAATGTACTAGATTTGAGCCTAAACTTGATAAACTAATGTTGTATTTTTTTTAAGATCAAGCAATTCAGTTTACAATAAATATTATTTAGTATCTTGTTTTAAATCTCTTACTTATTATTTTTGGATTCTAGACATCTTATAATTACAGCAGAGCACTGGCTGATCTGGAATAACGCTGTATATCCATTGCCATAAAGCGTTATTCCATTTTAAAACTTACTTATTTTCGAAAAATCTGTGCGTAGCGCAATTTTAAAAACCAGAAATTAGTATTTTCCACAGTCTGTATGCACAAACAATACATATCTGCTATTACATTATTATATCGTATTAATTCTCTGGAACTAACAGTTTTTGTCAATTTCCCAACAACTGCAAAATGCCATACAGCATTATTCGTGCACACGCTTCAATTAAATGCGTTACCTGGTTTCCTTGACCTGGCAATCACATTTCTATGTCTATCACTTAATAATAAACATACTCAATGATGGAAAGATGAGAGAATATCCCACCAGACACGATACTGGAAATAGGAGTGGACCAAGATACACTGCTATCCGCGTAAATTCTTCTTAGTGGGAGTTCTCTTCTCCTGTTCTGCTATGCAAGCTTAGCCCTCTAGGCTGTTCCTCAAGACGTAGGTTGATCCAGTACTGCTGACACTTCTTCTCGGCTGTTGCATGTGGTGCCGATGTGAAGACACACGAAAAAATTTACGTTAACGTTACTACGTGCTGCCCTCAATACTCTACAGCCATCGAACTGCAGGTATATTGATGGCGGAGAGTTAAAATAGAAACAAAGCCTTATACGCAGATGACTCTGCCTGTGAGAGTGTTGGAGCGAGCCGGCCGAAGTGGCCGTGCGGTTAAAGGCGCTGCAGTCTGGAACCGCCAGACCGCTACGGTCGCAGGTTCGAATCCTGCCTCGGGCATGGATGTTTGTGATGTACTTAGGTTAGTTAGGTTTAACTAGTTCTAAGTTCTAGGGGACTAATGACCTCAACAGTTGAGTCCCATAGTGGTCAGCGCCATTTGAACCATTTAGTGTTGGAGTGCTGAAAACATCAGCCAGGAAACCAAAAGAACAATGTCGCGATATTTGCCCGAACTTTAGCACAAAACCTACCGCCAAAGAGTCAGTTAGAACGTTTTTAACACAGAAACATGATCACCACCAAAAAGAAAGGACAGGAAACTTAGAAATATAGTACTGGAAGGCAGAATACAACCAATAAATGAGGCCAGACATCTAAAAGTGGTGACTGACTACATATTACATAATATGAGTCACATAACACTGAAGATTAGCAACCATACCAACTTCGTAGGAACGATACATTCACACCTTGGAGGCAACAACTGCTTTACTGTCATTTTCGCGTACATTAGATCTGGAAAACCAATAACTAGATATGGCTCGATTGGCTAGCTTCAAAGAGAGATACGAATTGAAAAGTTCTTAATAATAGACAGAAGACATTTATGTGCTGCTGGAATATTAATACCCTAAAATACACAGAATAGTGTATGAGATGACTAGGAGAAAGAACAGGAAAATAACACCCCACAAAGAACATAAGTATCCAACTGTACTTGAACAGCCGGCCGCTGTGACCGAGCGGTTCTAGGCGCTTCAGTCAGGAACCGCGCTGCTGCTACGGTCGAAGGTTCGAATCCTGCCTCGGGCATGGCTGTGTGAGATGTCAAATGGTTCAAATGGCTCTGAGCACTATGGGACTTAACAGCTGTGGTCATCAGTCCCCTAGAACTTAGAACTACTTAAACCTAACTAACCTAAGGACATCACACACATCCATGCCCGAGGCAGGATTCGAACCTGCGACCGTAGCAGTCGCGCGGTTCCGGACTGCGCGCCTAGAACCGCGAGACCACCGCGGCCGGCTGTGAGATGTCCTTAGGTTAATTATGTTTAAGTAGTTCTAAGTCTAGGGGACTGATGACCTCAGATGTTAAGTCCCATAGTGCTTAGAGCCCTTTGAACCATTTGAACATGGAGAACTGCCCGTAAGATTTGATTAGGAACACTACAAAGAGTAACAGAAATGAACTGACAATACGTTTCATTAAAAAAAAAACAGAAGAGCTAATGCAATGAATTACATACTAAGCACCAGGCACAACTCGTTCAACAACTAATCACCGAAGCTGTGCTTTTTTGTGATATTGTCACAATTTTCGCACGAATCCCGGGTTGTTTAAGTCTACCAACCAGGAAGAAAACTATCATCAAAGAATTTATGCAACAAAATCTGCCCTAGTAAAGATTCCAACTGTTCTATAATGAGCCTTGCACCATGAATGTTGACCTCGACTACTTTAGAAGTAAAGCAAAGTACCGTTTGTGTTCTCAAATCATTCCACAAGAGTGAACCTCCTGAGTAAATTAATGGTGACCAATGTTTTAGGTCCGAGTCAGTTGTGATCGTGGGATGAATCTCTAATAATGGAGCCACACCGCTGGTCATTAGACTTCCGCAAACACGGTGCGCAACGTCAACAAAGAGAGGTGGTACACAATTTGAATATGCATAGGGGAGCTTTAAATGGTGTCAGCGTGAGATGAATAGTTATAAGGCGTATTCATTGATGGAAAGCTTAATATGCCATTAGCTACAGCGTATTCGTGCTGGCGCATGCTTCGGCGAGTTAATCAGAAGTGGAGATAAGGAAGGCTTTCCCCACCGGTGTCGTCTCATCATAGCCATCAGTTCATCAAGTTGCTGAAGACCAATAATCTTATGCCGGTTAATATCCAATAAATATAAACATGACAGTGACCATTCTTCTATTTTTCTCATGGGTTGTTTATTCCAGTCACGCATCAGTATGCTATATCAGCACGGTATCATAGTCGACCACGTATACAGTGGAGAGTGCTTATGGCAAAATCCTTGACCCCGAACTTCACACAGTTTGTTCTCTTGCACACGTAGGAAGAAATATAATATGTTAAGACGTGATAATCACATATGTGATATGTTATGGTAAAATATAATAAACTGTTTCTATCTTAGTGAGTACACAAACATTAATCTATTTGGCTGGAAACTGCAGTGATATTAATTAACGACTGTTGAGTAGACGAAATAATTTTCATTTGTGTCGCAAAAACAGATATTAACGTCCGAAAAGAGATAGTACGTATCTGAGAAAAAAAACCCACGACTGTGAGTAGGACATGCACTCCGAGGGCTCTCTATACAGATAGTTTCTCTATAGGACTTGATGAGTGATATAAATATATATCTCCTAATGTCATTGAAAAACTTTAAATAAGTTTGATGAGTCAATTGGTGAGTGTCGAAATATGTGACGTAAATGGCCGTATCTTTTGAGTACACTGACTTAGAAACTTAATTTTTTTACACCACCAAGGGACTGTAGAGCTGAGTATTTTACATAAACTTCACTTGATACCTTTATCGATTCCTGAGAAGAAGTGTTCTGAAAAGACACATAGACAGACGGACAACAAATGGAAAAAATATTTTTATGTGATATTATTATAAATTAACAATTTTCAGAATTTTTTCCATTGTGCTGTAAAATCTTGCTTATTGCCAAATTTCATAATTCTAGGTTAACGAGAAGTACTGTATAAGTTCTGACGAGTGAGTTTCCCAGTATCAAAATATGTGACATAAATGGCCGTATTATTTGACTCCATGAATCAAGAGCTTAAATTTTTCACACCGCTAAGGGATCTTAGATCTTAGTATTTCACATAAATTTCAAATTGATACCTCTAACCGTTCCTGAGAAAAAGGGGTCTTAAGAGACGGACAGACAGACGAACAATAAAGTGATTCTACATTGGTATCGTTTTTACCGATTTAACATGCGGAACCCTAAAAAGGGAAAAAGTTGTGAACCACGTAATTTGTATTATGAATATGGCTAACATAAAATGTGACTTCGTTGAAGTTAATAAAGAGTGTCTTATCATTGTAGTCCAACAGGCAAGACATCCTGAATTCTCTTCCGGCATACAGCGAATAGCGTAGCACAATTCAAATAAGGATACTAATTAATAAGTTTACTGTCGAGCACATCAGTCACTAAGCTGCACGTTTCTTGTTTGCTTTACTGCGTCCAGTTCGCAGATATGCTCCTCAGGATCCGGAAATTTCCGTATTCGTCTGTTTCCTGCTGTTGATATTTAGACGTTGGCGTTGACGATTATCATTAAGAAAAAGTGGGAGAGTTTAGCTAGACTAAGAGTTGTTGACTGTTATGTAGCCTGCTCTGGGGTTAATTGTAAGTTAGGACGTGTTACTATCACTCTTCGGTGAAATGTGTATGCCTCTTTAAAGAATTTTTCTGTGTTGATAATTTTTGAGAGATAACTTTATCAGAGAAAACTTGAAACTGAGCAGATGCCATCTAGGTGGGTATGAAAACACGTGTAATAGGAAGACATATAAAATATCAAGATTTCAGGAGCTAATCCGAGACACACAAAACATCGAGATGTCAGGAGCTGAACCGTATCTGTCGTTCCAAGCGATTGTAATGCTTCAGGTTTTCAACTAGAAAACTTATCATTCCCTGTACGCCTAGAAATTTGTATACAGTTTTCTATGTTCAAGTTAACTCAGAAAATTTTAAGACATTCATGTTCCAAATGAAAGGTCGCCACCATTTTTAAAGTAGTCGCTGGGCCGCTGAAGAAACCAGTCGTAACCTGCCTTGTACCTCCTTTTCCGTTCCAAAATGACATTCACGTATGTCTTCATTAAGGTCTTTAGATATATAAAAACTAAAATGCGGTTTGCTTGTCTGTGGGACTAATATTTATTTTGTACTTTCTGAAAATTCGGTAATTATTCTTTTCCAACGTAACGACCAAATGTACATTTTGACACCGCTGAAAGCAACACTTTGCTAATTACGCAAAGAAGTCACTTCAGTATCTATACGTGTAAATTACTGACTGATGATGTTAACCGAATCTTCCATTGGTTCTTGGTAGAACAACGTTATAATAAATGAAAACGGCTAGTTTGATTTTGTTCTCCCACTCCTCCATTTTCCTGTATTTATTCATTTCTGTTTATCTTATTGATATTGGCTCTGAGCACTATGGGACTCAACTGCTGAGGTCATTAGTCCCCTAGAACTTAGAACTAGTTAAACCTAACTAACCTAAGGACATCACAAACATCCATGCCCGAGGCAGGATTCGAACCTGCGACCGTAGCGGTCTTGCGGTTACAGACTGCAGCGCCTTTAACCGCACGGCCACTTCGGCCGGCTATTGATATTGCTTAAGTTAATTATACATTCTATAGTTACGTTGCTAATTCTTTCTTCATTTAACTGGTTTTCCTATCACTCTCCATGTTTTACACCTCCTGGAGTAGCCTTCTCAAGTCCTGATTTTATTCCTTTTGTTTCTTAGTATAAACTATCATGTGGGCTTGCTGTTTCAGTTGTTTCCTGTTTACTCAGTTTATATTTACTTACTGTTCCCTTTTTTACATTTTACATTGCATTACCAACGCCCTGACAATGATGTTATTTGCTGTACGTTTCTGCTTCGATTTAGATGTGTAACTTCTTTTCCAATATCGTTTACAAACAATGTAACTCCTTTGGCGCCAATAATCAGTAAATGTCTGAAGATGGCCTTGTAAGGTGAAAACCGGTTAACACAATAAAATAAATACTGTTGAGTAAAATAAACCAGCGTTTTTCATTTATTATTGAATTAGGGTTGAATTATGCAACTCATTCGTTACTGCCACGTCTCCAACACGTTCTCTGGCTGGACGAAAATCCACTAAAGATATGCACCGGTGCCGGTGACGTAAATTACGGCTATGTTCCCACGCTTTACGTAAATCCAATCCCCAAATTAAAATTTGAATCGGGCAATTTACTGCCCTACATTACAGTGTCTCACAAGAACTTCGTAGATCTATGTTCTTACTACCGATATGATAATTATGTAGTAATAATCCTATTAAATACGTACATTTTATGTAATAAAACATCTAGAAGTATCTTCAATAAAATTCTTCAGGGTATCAGACCGCATCGTCATAATTTAAAATGCGCCAACGTTTCGGCCAGCGTTGCAGCTAGCCTTCATCAGGGCCTTACGTTAACTGCTAAATGAACACACTTGATTCCTTAAATAGCTGCACGAGAACACCGTGTCGTTACTTGATTAGCTGTAAAGGGAGGAGGAGGAGGGGTGAAAGGTATGCTTTATTGGTGTTTCCTTTATTATCTGTCATTGGCTGAAATAGCTGTTTTCTATTGGTCTTTATATTAATCCACCCCATTGGTGGAGACGGACGAATAGCGAACAGGTGATGGCTGTGACGTCACACTATTTCCATGCTGTCCAGAAGCCGGCTGCGGCGTGCCATTGCTCTGTGTGCTCGCGACCACTACTGCGGCTCTCCGCGTGTCTGCATGGGCCGCCACGGCTCTGCCGCCGCTCCGTAGCCCTGCTATTGCAGGCAGCCAAGACCTCGGAAGCTTGTACCCGTCCTCTCTATTCATGTTGGCGGGTCTTTTGGCTTTCAGCAAGCATCAAGGACCAGCAATAGTATTACTAACCGCCAGATGAGAAAGTACGACAAACTACAACAGAAAGCCACGGACGAAACATTGACGCTGGACAGGCGACGGACAGTGGTCAACCTCTCCAGCCACACCTTGAGCGAAGCAACTACAGCAATTCTGGCCAAGGGGATGAATTTCGCAGTCGCACCTAAGCGAGTTCCAAAAGAAGATATCATAGAATCCGTAGAGGCTTCGGTACGTCATCTGCCACAGGCCGAGGCGGAGAAGATCCGGCAGGAAACGGTCAGAGTTCTGAATAAAGCAAAGCCACCGAAGCAAAACATCAACGCTGAGGAATACCATGCCATCAAGGAATTCAGGGACAACCCCCACTTAGTATGGTACAGGCAGATAAGGGCAACGCCACTGTAGTCCTGGACACAACTGATTACAACAAACGAATGGAAGATATTCTCGCAGAACCTATCTACAAGAAACTTCAGGGAGATCCGACGGCCGAGGTAATCAAAACGACGCAGGCACTGCTCAAGCATTCTAGAATCAACTTCAACAAGGCCAGAAGATTCATCCCGCAAGTGACACAGGCACCAAGGATATATGGTGTACCGAAGGTACACAAAACCAATTTCCCCTTAAGGCCCATAGTAAACAGTATAAATTCGCCGACCTACTACCTAGCGAAAGAACTGGCACCTAGGCTCCGACACCTAGTGCACCAAACCGAGTCCTACGTTAAGGATTCCACTCACTTCGTGTCTCTCCTAAAGGAAATGCGTGTTACGGACCAAGATCTGATGGTTAGTTTCGACGTCAAATCCCTATTCACGAATGTCCCAGTGTCAGATACTGTGAACATCCTAGAAGAACGCGTGGCACCTGATATATGTGAGCTTGTGCGCCACTGTCTGACGACCACCTATTTCAAGTGGAGAGGTCAGTTTTATGAACAAACTGACGGTGTAGCTATGGGCTCACCCCTATCGCCTATCGCAGCAGAAATTTTCATGGAGGCATTTGAGGAAACAGCCCTCCAGTCCGCACCATTACGCCCAAATTGTTGGCTTCGCTATGTCGATGATACTTTCGTCATCTGGCCCCACGGAGAAGAGGAGTTACAGAACTTCCACAAGTACCTTAACCAACAGCATAGGAAAATTCAGTTTACAATGGAAACAGAGAAGAATGGGGTGCTGCCTTTTCTCGACGTGGAAGTTTGTCGAAAACCTGATGGTAAACTTGGCCACAAAGTGTGCAGGAAACCAACCAATACGGACAAGTACATTCACGCCTCCTCCCACCATCACCCCACGCAGAAGAAGTCCGCCCTGCACACGCTAACGAAGAGAGCGTACAGGATAAGCGACGAAGAACATCTGAAGACAGAACTTGAACGCCTCAGGTCCATCTTCGGAACTAATGGCTATGGGAAGCAGATGACAGACAGCACCATGTCGACAAGGGAGAAGACTAATAGGGAAGAGGAGAAGGAGGCACAGAGCATTGCTGTGTTACCATATGTACAAGGGGTCACCGAACGTATTGGCAAAATTCTACGAAAAGCCGACATCAAACCAATTTTCCGAACCAGAAACAAAATATCAGACATGCTCGGTTCTACTAAGGATGCAGTTGACAAACTACACACAGCTGGCGTGTATGAAATTGGTTGTGCGTGTGGATTAGTCTACATAGGTGAGACGGGACGTCCGATTAGCACAAGGCTCTCGGAACATGAAAGATATATCCGCCTGAAACAACACACTAAGTCAGCAGTGGCGGAACACCGAGACGAGTGCGGGAAACCAACATTTTTTCAAGAAGCCCGCGTCCTGGCGAAACAGCCTCTCACTTTCAAAAGAAAGATTAGAGAGGCGATAGAAATAGCCAAAAGACCCGCCAACATGAATAGAGAGGACGGGTACAAGCTTCCGAGGTCTTGGCTGCCTGCAATAGCAGGGCTACGGAGCGGCGGCAGAGCCGTGGCGGCCCATGCAGACACGCGGAGAGCCGCAGTAGTGGTCGCGAGCACACAGAGCAATGGCACGCCGCAGCCGGCTTCTGGGCAGCATGGAAACAGTGTGACGTCACAGCCATCACCTGTTCGCTATTCGTCCGTCTCCTCCAATGGGGTGGATTAATATAAAGACCAATAGAAAACAGCTATTTCAGCCAATGACAGATAATAAAGGAAACACCAATAAAGCATACCTTTCACCCCTCCTCCCTTTACAGCCAATCAAGTAACGACAGGGTTTTCTCGTGCAGCTATTTAAGGAATCAAGTGTGTTCATTTAGCAGTTAACGTAATGCCCTGATGAAGGCTAGCTGCAACGCTGGCCGAAACGTTGGCGCATTTTAAATTATGACGATGCGGTCTGATACCCTGAAGAATTTTATTGAAGAAGACAACGGCCGCGGAAGCCTACGCTTACATCTAGAAGTATCCACAAAAACATACACACAATAAATTCGAATTATATGTTTATACTATAATAAATAGCGAATTTCTGTTGCTTTAGTAGCAAAATGGACACATTCAACTCCAAAGAATCTGTTACGAAACTTGTAAGGAAACCGTTGCGGGAACATTTGTCACTATCAACAATTTTTTTCACATGATCGGCAATAAAGTCTTTTGTGATATGTTCTTATAATCTCCACTTGGAACTTCCACTGATAGTACACTCATGCTTTACAGGTATTATTTATAGCACTGCAAGTAAATTCAAAGACCTAATGACAGTGCCAAACAATAATCATCATGAATGTCAATTGGTCCCAGTCCAGAATGAAGAAGCAAGCCAGAACAAGTCTTCATAAACGTGTAATTTATGAAAAACGTTAACTGCTTTAGGTTTTTGCCACCAATGGATTAAAATATAAGTAGACACATTACTTGAGTATTTATTAGGTTATAAATTCAATACTGTAACGTGATATATTGCATTATAAACAGCACCAAAACTAGCCTTATCATTCATCACGTCGAAGTCACGACATATGCACTATAAGACCCTTTCAGATTGTCAGGAAAAAAGTTAATTCAACATATATCGAAATGAGGATAGTTTTCTACTGAAGGAAATACATTTGTTCTAAATCTGGTCCCCAGTTTTCACAAACAGAAAATGTTCTGCAAATGTGTAAGATTCTAAAGCGTAAAGTCACAAGTTTCTTGAAGTATTCCCATCAACAAGATAGCGTTCCGCCGTGTCTTACTTAAAACGTCCATTTCTTCTTCGCAGCACAGCTCATGTCATTGCTTCCTTGGGCTTCCTGCTATGCTGACATATTCCTGAAAAAAGATTCCTTTATGAGGCTGGCATCAGAGTTGTAGTCTCTGATCGACAAGCCTAGTTGATTATACCACCGAAATATACAAAATATTTCTACGACATAATCCTTTTCCGTAAATAAGGTCACAAAGTACCACTTTCTTCTTGTAATAATGTTCCCGCACACATATTATTTCGTAAATGTAATCGTTTGTACGCTTATTAATAAGCTTTTCTGGCAATTCCTTCGAAGTGGTGTAATGTGCAATGTGTTCGTCTAGCTATTTACTTTTAGCTTGCTGCAGTATTCGACACCATTCAGTTATGTGTCTACTTTCGTCAGTTTCGAAAAGGTGCATCTGTGGATAGCATACACCACTGCCTGCATCCCCCATTCTCTCCGCCGTCACAAGTGTCATAAAAAACTCACATGAGTAATATTTTACATGACATACAAACAGTACCATTTGTTTAGGCCCGTGAAGAAGCATGGCAGACGATTTAGAATCGAGAAGGTCGTTCTGACCTTATCATGACCCTGATGTACTCAAATTGTGACCAGTGCTCTTATCGGTTATTTATTTATGTCCCAGATATTTATACGTCTGACTCCTTTTAAGTTACTCCTCCCCCCCCCCCCTGGACCCTGCAAAAACCAAAAATCAGATGCACAGCAGTGGTATGATTTTTGTTGTGGTCATTTCGAGAGACATATTTGGGAGGAATTAATATGTTGTCCTACTCTTCTTCGAAAGTAAGCTCTCCAGATTTTAACAGTAAACCTCTTCGTAGCGCACTATGACCCTCTTATAGTGTCTGTCACAAGAGTTCGTTTAGCATCTTGTACTTGATAAACGATCCCATCACAAAAAGCATCACTCTTCGTGGGACCTTGCCTATATCTTCTATTAATCTGGCCTGGTAAGTGTTCCAGACTGATGAATAATACCTGAAAATGGGTTGAACAAGTATTTTGTAAGCCACTTCTTTCGTTTATGGATTACAAGTCCTTAAGACGCCTCTTACCAATCTCAGTATGGCATCTGCTTTTCCTAGTATTTGCTTTATGTGATCATTACCTTTAGTTCGGTCTAGATGCTTACTTCTATATATTTTACGATTTCTGATATTTGTAGTGGTTTGTAGACAATAGTGCAATAGAAAAGTGGAGCGTGTCTTCACATATTCGTATATAGCACATTCCATTTATTTATGATACGCTTCAACTGCCATTCCCTGCACTGATCGTCAATTCTCTGCAGGTCTTCCTGCAAGCTGCTGCTGTCTGGTGGTGTTGCAACCTTTCTATAGAGAACAATACCGTTTGCGCACAGCCTACATCTAACGCTTATTCTGCAAGATACTGTAGATTGCATGGTGAGGGGTACATCATAATAATATTATCGGCCTTCGCTCCTGTTCCACATACAGTACATACTGATGAAGGAAAAATAGATTATCTATATGTCTCTCCACATATCCTAGTCCCTTTTCTCTCGTCTTCTCCTATTTAGGTCAATTAGTTAAATTCACTTACTTTCAGCTCCAATTGCCATTCCCTGCACCAGTCGTCAATCCCCCGAAGATCTTCCTGCAAATCGCTGCACTTTACCGCCTATGTATTCATATGAGTACTCCTTAAGGTACCCTACACTGTATGGTGGGGGGTACATCATAACGATACTATTGATTTTCGTTCCTGTTCTACACACATTCTGATCGACAAAAAATTATTATCCATATGTTTCTGTACGTACCCTAATCACTTTTATCTTTTTCTTGTGATCGCTACACCAGATATACGATGGTGACAGCATAATAGTATCACACTCTTTGTTGAATGAATTTTTCTTACACTTACTCAACAACACTTCGTGAGAAATCCGTCGACTTTTTACTGAGATTATCTGTTACTTTCTTCGAATGGTGAATACCAGCCTCATGCGGCTTGCAACACTATCCACTGTGTTATTTATATTTACGTGATTGCTTTGCAGGTCAGTCACAACCAATCATCTAACAAGATTTTATCAGCAATAGTGTTTTTTTAAGTCATTTCGTTGTCTATGAATTATATTTTCTTAAGATTTCTCTCAGTCATGCATCTACTTGTGCTTTATGTGCCATTCTACCTTGGGTCGTTCCTGAAGGTTATTATTTTATGGTAGTTACTATTTCCAACAATAGTATACTTAATAGAATATTACTGGATTTCTTGTCCTATGTAATGCTAAGACCCCAGGAATAATAGTATTTGTGAGAAAAGTAAAACTTTTATGGAATAAAAATCTGTACAATGTTCAGTCCACAACATACGCTCCAACACATTTAGGGTGTAACAGCCCTCCGAGTACTTCATTAATAGAATAAAAAATCCACTTCAGTTGACAGTAATTAAACATTTATTGCACGAACAATTTTGAATCCTGAAGCTTTATCTTCAGGTGCCACCATCTGTCAATAAGAGGAGGAGCTAGTAGCATAAGGGAACTAAAGGACTGACATACTAAAATGAAAGGAAAAGCCGTGAAAAGTGCTGTACGAACATAAATATGGAGACATAAAAGTGTGGCAGCCTTGCCAGTCAATCGTGGAGGGTCACACCCACGCCAAACAGACGCTTGGACCTGGTGCAAAGGCGCTATCTTAGAGAGAGTTGCTGGAGATGCAGCAGGACGGCGTAGGTTATCTTCCGTCAGAAAGATTCCCAACAATTAGTAATAAAACGATATTTATTAAATATGAAGGAATATTCAACGTAAATGACTTTTCTTCTTATGAAATATACAACACACTTAGACGTTTGAAATTATTACAAGTCCTCTAAAATATTAAAGTTCTGCCACAGCACCTCTGAGTGATGTCTACTTGGAGTCCATAGCTGACCAACGACGGCTACGGAGCCAAAGTCTCGGAGACGACGGACGAACACTCGGCGGTAACTGGAGGCTTGGCGCACTGAAGAGATCTGTCTGCCGTATCTCAGTGCTCCGCTATTCGACGAGGTATCGACCAATCACTCTCCATACACGTGATTCCCACGGGTTGTCAGCTGCAGCCACTGGCCGACCTCGGCGTAGTTCATACTGCCGATCCATACAACTACTGCGCCACGAGTGTTTAGAGCGCGGCTTATCGATTGTGGTGCGGCTCTCTTTGGAGTCGTGAGTACCGTAACCTCAGGAGTGATCTAGACTAAAACAAACTCACTAATAAATAAAACAATAAATAACACTACTAACGCGTAAGACCACTTACTTCGCCGTCCGCCTCAACAGCTCGACACGGAAGTGAGTACTGCAGCCGGCAGTGAGCCAGCTGACTGTGGTAACGGAAGCTACAAACGTAGGAACTAATGATGTGGGGAACTGAAACAGACAGCTGAAAAAGAGCGGGAAACAGGGGCTGAGTGGGCCGTCCGCTTACATAAGTGTGATTCACAAGATTGATACAAAATAGTGTTGTAACTAAAACTACTTTCGTCCAGCTGTAACTGTGGGATCTTTGATTGCTCTGGGAGAAGGCTCATCAAACTACAACACATTAAATATTAGTTCATTTATTACATAATGAATAAAAGATTCACTTAACTCTGCCACACTTCTTTGCCACACAAGTACTGTATTATTTACAACTGTCATTGGCTGTGAAAGCGTCACTTGATGCACTAAATAACAAACTGTTCTCTCTAGATATAATGTTCGACGTTTGCAACAGTACCATTTCATCAGAACTGTAACAGCTTGTTGGTCCTACGCTATGAAGTTGACTCCTTCATTTAAAGTCAGGAAATGGACAGAGTGCTTCCATGTTCGGCTCTATGTTGACCTCCAGTGCTAGGACACTGATGTGCTGAGAGGGGAGGTGTGATCTTCAGAAGCGTCTCCCATACGTCGTTGCGGATTGCAACAAGACCCCGCCAACGTATGTGGCACCGAATCGCATTGCCACGATCTCTGCACGTTACCCCCCTCCTCCCCCACCCCAACCTCTGGACCGTCATCGTGCAGGGCTGACGAACATGAGGACTGAAATCGGACGCAAATGAGAAGGCAGGAATTGTAACTGTGGCTGTGATTTCGCCTCCCTGCTCGCACGCCTCCCCTGCCGGCACGGACGTCCGGAAACAGCCGAGAAACATGACGCAGGGGGTACGCAAGCATCAGACACACAGATGCCGTGGTGCGATGGAGGGCAATGGGAGCCTCCGAAGTGGTGTGAGGACCTTCCGGTGGACATGGATTCGGGCAGCTGGTGGACTCCAGCGACTTGCTGGGTCTCTGGACAAACATTATTCTGCGGTAGAAGCACTGACTTACTCGTATCCGTACTTCATCGTTCCGTGTATGCACACTGGCATACCTCATGGCGCGGAAAGCACGTGACGATGTGAAAAAAAACGTCGCGTTACTAGGTGGAGATTTTCTTTCAGAGTGTGTGGCCATCCGTGCTGCACGTATTGAAAAACAATCTGGAGAACTGCGTCAGAAGTAGTTACAACAGCAACATGTCGAAAGTCGAAAAGAAAATTTTTAAGACATTAAGCATCCTGAGAATCGATTTGAAAACATGATTCCTCAGACGAATCAAACGCTGTATGGGCACCGACCCTTAACCGAGACAACATGTCAGTGTTCGAATGTTGGGCAGTAGGCCCGTACAATAACGCTACTGATAATTAAACAATATCAGAACCAAATGTTGCAACTTTGCGCTGTCCGAGGTGGGACGGGCTTGGCAGGAATCAACAAGGCCGTCAAAGGCCGATGATCTGTCAGAAATAAAACTTCTGATCATACAAATACTGCTGGAATTTCGTAACACCATAGATAATGGCAAGCGCCCCTTTTTCAAATTGACTGTAGTTAAACTGCACTTTGCTAAGCAAGAGCAATAGGTTTGTCAGAAGAACGAATCTTATCGGGGAGCACCACTTCAGTAGCACGAGAAGATGCATACACAGCTAACATAAAGTGAATAAAACATCTATGACTTAACAGTACCCCTTTCAGTTTCTGAAACAGGTTCTGGTATTCTTTGGACCACACAAAATGAACATTGTTCCGGTGCAGCCGCTTAAGTGGAGCAGCATTTTACGCAACATTAGGAATAAATTTCGTATAATGGTGAGCTTCCCCATGGCTGACTGGAGCTCCTTAATGTTACGTGGTACAAGAAGATCTCTTCAAAAATGGTTCAAATTGCTCTGAGCACTATGGGACTTAACATCTAAGGTCATCAGTCCAATAGAACTTAGAACTACTTAAACCTAACAAACCTGAGGGCATCACACACATCCATGCCCGAGGCAGGATTCGAAGCTGCGACCGTAGCGGTCAAGCGGTGCCAGACTGAAGCGCCTAGAACCGCTCGGCCACACCGGCCGGCAGCAGATCTCTAATCACAGCCACGTATGATACAGTTGTATGTATATCCTGTGCCTTTATTATGTGACTTAAATAGTTCAATTCTTCCTGGAAGAAGGAGCCGGAGTCTGCATTGCACTTTCAGCCAGCTGCAGAAAGAACATAAAACAAACAGTTTAAATTTGCTAAATGTTCTAGAGGCGTACGACCTACATCGACAATATCGTCCAGATAGATAATACAAGAACAAACTTTCGCTGTTAAGTGTTCCAGGAGCCGATGAAAAATTGCACGACCTGAAGTATTCCCAAACTGTAGTCTTTGCAACTGGCACAAAAATAAGTGTTAATCACAAAATATTTCTTGGGTTGTTCATCCAATGGTAACTACATATGTGCCCCTTACATATTTATTTTTGAAAGTATCGATCCTGTCTCAATTTGTCCATCAATTCCTCGGGATATGGAAGAAGAAAAGAATACAATGCAGTTTGTGGGTAAACTACCTGAAGGCTTTTTCAAAATGACCATGCGTTATAGCACTGGCTTGCAAAACCGCACTGGATAATGCTATTGCTTTTGCCATCTTTGCAGCTTGCTCACATACTGCCTCACAGTCGTGTGCGAAAAATTCAGGGCTGTGCGTTGCCCTTCACAGCGATGTGCACTTCAAAGTCTTTGACCCTTCCTACACATGTTTCAAATACTTCCGCGTAGTTGCTGCATTAGTCAGAAGCGTTAGTGTGAGCTAGAGAAACATGGATTTGTAACACACTGTTCTTAATGCACATGCTGAACAAATGAAATAAATCTAACCCAGATATGTCTGCACTGATTTTAGAATTGAGTACATGAAAAGAAACACACTTTACGCTCCCTAGAAATTTGCTGGCGAATTACATACGCCAAGGACTGGGAATTCTTGTCCGTTGTAGGCATACAAAATAGGCAGACTGCTGTGGCTTGCTAGCGCAATATTGCTCCTATCTAGGAGAAATGGTAGTTTCGTCTTGACATCATGTCTCTAGAATGTATCGTCTTTCCTCCATTTAAGTATAGATATGTGATGTCATCCCTTCATTGTATGTAGTGCTCACAGCTTCTAACGGAAATTCCGATTATTTCCACTGTATACTGTATGTTTAAAAGCTTATCTATAAAATCAGTCTAATGTTACTAAATGATTCTGACATTTGGGTGTAGGCAATGAATTAGAATTGTCATGTAGAAAAGCCTGATATTCTCTGAAGTCATTGCTTGGTTAGCAACGTGTACAAGTTGTCCGTGCAGCGTTTTCCTCCAGCACCATATCCCAGAAGTCTGCAGTTTTCTTCTTTTTCGCCTTGCCTAGTTTCCAAGTTTCTGACAAATACAACCGCATCCTCCTGACGTAACTGTTTAACGTTCGATACATCGTGGCTAATATCATTTAATGTCTTTGTTTGTACATTTATTTAGTTATAATCAATACAGTCGCTTTAATTTCAGTGAATCTAAAAAGCTAATCTTTCGGAATCATTCCCTTATATCCTTTTAGACGCTGTGTGATGTCAATGAATTCATCTTCAGTGTCCCGAACCTCACTGATTTCCATTAAATTACTCGTTTGTTTTGGTGCCTCTGTGTTCCATGGTTCCGTTGTTAATATATTTGTTGTCATTTGGCTCGTTAATACATTTCAGTTATACTGTTTGTGTTATGTGTGAGGCGGAACTATGGGCCTCATGGGAAAAGGGTGACCCGGCTGAGTCACGCAATTTGACTCTTAGTCTTGCGACGGGGCGGTAAATAAAGAAGAAGTGCCGTTGCAGCGTTTCCACACGAATGTGCATCTACAGATGTTGGTAAAAAAAATGTTATTGAAAATTTTGGCTCTCACGTGAGTCTCAGGGGATGATTTCAACACTTGGTGCATTAGTACACTTCCACACCCACGCATTTGTTATAGTTTTTTAATTAATTATTCGCTCAGACATAAGTACAGTTTATGCTAGGGAACAAGAACTAGACGATTATTATATTAAAAGCAGTTTTTCACGACACAGTTCAATCACTATTTATTGGCGTTGTCCTTTTCTTTCACACAGTGAAATTATCACTGGTGAGACGGTTTACAGTTTTACTTTATTAATCATTTGACTCCGAGCCCCCAATAGCAGTAATGTAGGCTGCTATAATCGAAAGTTATTCCATCAATTCGAACAGAACCACAAGTCCCACTGTCCTCTTTGTTCTAACAGTTTTGACGCGAAATCACAGTTCGCCACATGTTCACTTACGACGATGTATACCTCGTAAATCGCTATCACACAAATAATCGCAGCTCTTTCAGTTCATCAAATATATGCTTGCACACTTGCACTATTAAACAATACTCTTTGTCGAAATAAATCGGGGCGAAAAATTCTTACTTTAAACGACCACATGGGCCACCCTCAAGTGGGGCTTGCTCGCCACCCACCCTCCTAAACGACTGACCAACGACTGACCCCTGGCCAAGATGGCCGCTCGCTTATATGTTACATTAATTTCTAGGCTCATTCTATCGCCCGTAAATCAAGTTTTAGTTTTTGCAAAATTTCGCCACTTAGCGCAAATTTGTTTGTTGACATATGTGCTGCAAAGTTTTTACATAGAACTGCATATGGCACCGTTTTTAGGCGTAATCTATAGCGATTTACACATTGCGCTGCTCAAACTCTTCATATCTATAATAACTAATTAATTATTGGCTATAAATGTTAATAATAATTTGCAAACAATGAAAACTATTGCAAGTTAAGTGTATAGTATAACTTAACTAGTTTAAAATACGTGTGATGCCACCCAATATGTTATACAGTGCAGTTCTTTACGTCATGAATTTTCTGTTGAATTGTATAAACAATTTTCCCTCAAACTTTATTTATTGCTCTTTACGGGCTTCGTTATTTTTGAATCTTAACATATGACTACGGCACTCGATCCGCTACGTCAAAACGTTTTTAATGAGTGCTCGCTCATCCCTGTAAGTTGTTATTTGCTAATTTTATTAATCTTTCAGTATTCGTGATATTAACCGATTTAGAGGTTACTATAACTTTTGCGTCTCGTGACTTGAAATAAAGATCGAACTTTCAGAAGGTGCATATTGATGACCAAAATCCATTGCCGCATCGCTCTTCACCGTAAGTTACGCAGTTTTCGCGTAATGCGCGAAAAACCAAACAATGCCCCAAGCTGCGGGCCACGTGGTCGCCCGGGCCGGCGACCATCCCACCGACCGTTGCAAATCTCGCGCGGGCGCGCCACGCGCTTCCGCGAATCGCGCGCCATGTAGCGCGCTCGCTCTCCACAAAGCAATCCTTGCATACCAGAAATATCCATCTAGTAACGGGGGTTTGTACCGTCACAGTCTGATCACGAGGTTTGGCCATTAATTGCACGCGTTGATCACGTAGGCTGACGTGAGGATCAATGAACTATACTTGACGGGATGTATCTGGAACATCTTAGGTGATTAGAAAGTTAGTAGACAGGAATAAATTAAATACTTAGCTTTAATTCAGCATCAGCGGTGTACGTCGATCTTGACTTTGTACAATAATATTTAGAAGTGCAGTTATACACTGAACTGCGAATACTTTTTTACAGTTCTGATTGCTTCATACATATAGGTCAATTGTCAACGCATAAACTGTATGTGGCGCCTGGCTAGGTCGTAGCTACTGACTTAGCTGAAGACTATGCTAACTAGCGTCTCTGCAAATGAGATCTCTGAAGCCATAACAAGTGAACCATTCCTGTTAAAAGTCGTCTGTAGAACTGGCCAGCGTGCTAGTTTGTTTCGTAAGACCAACCGAGTGGCGGCGCTCGGTCTGCTAGCGTCGTCAGTGCGACTCGTGGGTCCGATGTGTACTGACGGACCGCGGCCGATTAAAAGCCAAAAACCTAGCAAGTATGGTGCCTTGAGGTGACACCACAGTTTTTACACTGCTATTAACACGTTACAACTGCTGCATTCCCAAATTTGATATGTTTAGATCTAAACGTAAAGTTTGTTTAGTTCACATCTGCAGACGAAAGTTATATATGAAGGGCTTATTTCAATAGTGGTACAAGTCCATTACCTCCACTTCTCTGCCTATAATACTTCTGAAATTAATGATCAATACAAACAGAAAGAAAAGTTCATCTCTAGCAAGAAACCATATGCTTGAATATTTCTGGTATCTCAACTGCAGATTTTTCAGCGCTCATTTAACTTTAGGACTCTGTATCTCAAAATGAACAAAAATGGACCTGTACCACTATTGAAATAAGCCCTTCATATGATCGAAACGTGTTACCGGTCGTTTATATTTCACAGCTGAGACAGTAAAAATAAATTTCTCTCAAAACCAAACGTAATTAGGCAGGTCAGCTAAAATACACAATAAACAGTTATATACACTCCTGGAAATTGAAATAAGAACACCGTGAATTCATTGTCCCAGGAAGGGGAAACTTTATTGACACATTCCTGGGGTCAGATACATCACATGATCACACTGACAGAACCACAGGCACATAGACACAGGCAACAGAGCATGCACAATGTCGGCACTATTACAGTGTATATCCACCTTTCGCAGCAATGCAGGCTGCTATTCTCCCATGGAGATGATCGTAGAGATGCTGGATGTAGTCCTGTGGAACGGCTTGCCATGCCATTTCCACCTGGCGCCTCAGTTGGACCAGCGTTCGTGCTGGACGTGCAGACCGCGTGAGACGACGCTTCATCCAGTCCCAAACATGCTCAATGGGAGACACATCCGGAGACCTTGCTGGCCAGGGTAGTTGACTTACACCTTCTAGAGCACGTTGGGTGGCACGGGATACATGCGGACGCGCATTGTCCTGTTGGAACAGCAAGTTCCCTTGCCGGTCTAGGAATGGTAGAACGATGGGTTCGATGACGGTTTGGATGTACCGTGCACTATTCAGTGTCCCCTCGACGATCACCAGTGGTGTACGGCCAGTGTAGGAGATCGCTCCCCACACCATGATGCCGGGTGTTGGCCCTGTGTGCCTCGGTCGTATGCAGTCCTGATTGTGGCGCTCACCTGCACGGCGCCAAACACGCATACGACCATCATTGGCACCAAGGCAGAAGCGACTCTCATCGCTGAAGACGACACGTCTCCATTCGTCCCTCCATTCACGCCTGTCGCGACACCACTGGAGGCGGGCTGCACGATGTTGGGGCGTGAGCGGAAGACGGCCTAACGGTGTGCGGGACCGTAGCCCAGCTTCATGGAGACGGTTGCGAATGGTCCTCGCCGATACCCCAGGAGCAACAGTGTCCCTAATTTGCTGGGAAGTGGCGGTTCCGTCCCCTACGGCACTGCGTAGGATCCTACGGTCTTGGCGTGCATCCGTGCGTCGCTGTGGTCCGGTCCCAGGTCGACGGGCACGTGCACCTTCCTCCGACCACTGGCGACAACATCGATGTACTGTGGAGACCTCACGCCCCACGTGTTTAGCAATTCGGCGGTACGTCCACCCGGCCTCCCGCATGCCCACTATACGCCCTCGCTCAAAGTCCGTCAACTGCACATACGGTTCACGTCCACACTGTCGCGGCATGCTACCAGTGTTAAAGACTGCGATGGAGCTCCGTATGCCACGGCAAACTGGCTGACACTGACGGCGGCGGTGCACAAATGCTGCGCAGCTAGCGCCATTCGACGGCCAACACCGCGGTTCCTGGTGTGTCCGCTGTGCCGTGCGTGTGATCATTGCTTGTACAGCCCTCTCGCAGTGTCCGGAGCAAGTATAGTGGGTCTGACACACCGGTGTCAATGTGTTCTTTTTTCCATTTCAAGGAGTGTATATTTAGATAATGATTTTCTGACTATTCGAGATGATATTGTAAGTTGATAGCTGTCTTATGCCCTGATAAATACCCTCAAATAAAAGAAGCAATTTTACAGGATTAGGGCGAGCAAGCTTCCGCAAAAGCGCCCTAAAAGGGTCGGAGGAGGGGGGGGGGGGGGGGAATTACTAAGCAGAAATATATTTCCGAACATAAAACTGAGTTTTGAACTGTGGGCTCCAAGTTAGCAAGTGGAAGTCTGAAGATCTCGGAGAAACTGCATCATCGTCATACTTACCTCAGAATCTGAAAACCAACGACGAAAGATAAATTAAAAGGGGACACGCTAATGCATGTTTCTCTTACACTGAAGAGCCAAAAAACTAATACACCTACATAATATCGTGTAAGACCCCGAGCGCCCGCAGAAGCACCGCAACACGACGTGGCATGGACTCGACTAATGTCTGAAGTAGTGCCGGAAGGAAATGACATTTTGAATCCTGCAGGGCTGACCATAAATTCGTAAGAGTACTAGAGGGTGTCTTCTAAACGGCACTTTGAAAGGCATCCAAGATATGTTCAATAATGTTGGTGGCCAGTCGAGGAGCGTTCCTGGAGTCACTCTGTAGCAATTCTGGACATATGAGGTGTCGCATTGTCCTGTTGGAACTGCCCAAGTGCATCGGAATGCACAATGGACATGAATGGATGCAGGCGATCAGGCAGGATGCTCACATAAGTGTCACCTGTCAGAGTCGTATCTAGACGTATCAGGAGTCCCATATCACTCCAACTGCACACGTCCCACACCATTACAGGGCCCCCACCAGCTCCATACCTGCATACGTCCATCCTCTCGATTGAATATGAAACGAGACTCGTCCGACCAGGCCAATCATTAACAGTCCAATGTCGGTGTTGACGGGTCCAGGCGAGGCGTAAAACTTTGTATCGTGCAGTCATCAAAGGTAAACGAGTGGGCCTTCGGCTACGAAAGCTCATATCGATGATTTTTAGTTGAAAGGTTCTCACGCTGATACTTGGTGGCACAGCACTGAAATCTGCGGCAATTTGCGGAAGGCTTGCACTTCTGTCACGTCAAACCATACTCCTCAGTCGTTGTTGGCCACGTTCTTGCAGGATCTTTTTCCAGCCGCAGCGACTTTGGAGACTTGACGGTTTACAGACTTTCTGATATTGACGGTACACTTGTGAAACGGTCGTAAGGGAAAATCCCCACTTCATCTTTACATATTTGAATACGCATATTTACCTGTTTGTTTGGCGCTTCAGTTTATATACCAGATTCTATGAAATATTTGAGTTCTCAGAGCGATTTCATTCAAGATGCTAATAAGGATGACGTACAACGTGGGAAGTTTGTGACTCAGGGAAGAGCGAAATAAATGAATGAATCCTGAACGAATGTTCTCTCTGCAACGGTAGTTGCGCTGGTTTGAAACTTCCTGGCAGATTAAAACTGTATGCCGGACAGAGACTCGAATCAGAGGCCTTTGCTTCACGCAGGCAAGTGCTCTGCGACATTCTTTTCTTCGTTTTTGGTGTGGGTGGACGTCACGTAACACCCTCTCATGTGCCAGTGAGTGAGCTATCCAAACACAACTCACGGCCCGCGCTCACAACTCTACTATCCCAGTACCTCATTTCCTACATTCGTGCTCCGATACTTCAATCGGCAGAGCACTTGGTTGCGAAAGGTCAAGGAACCTGGTTCGAGTCTTCGTACAGTACACAGTTTTAATATCCCAGGAAGTTTCAAATTAATCAGTGGTTGTAAGCAAATTAAAGTGACTGAAGCTATAGCTGGAAAACGGAATAAAGTATACCGTTCAGTCCTGGTGGCTTTGCTTATACATCGAAATTGACTAAATTTAAATATTTTCTGTACAGTGTCTCAGGATCGCCTTACAAAAATAACATTCTATATGGAATAAATATAACATTTAAAATGAAATAAACTGTGGGTAAATCCCTTGAGGTTTAGGATGCCAATCACTGACACGGATTTCGATCACACATGTTGTAGAAAAAGTGCTAAGTTAAACAAGACCTTCTTTAGCACACGAATTAACAAACTCAATTATACTTTACAGCTCATTTGAAAGAAACTAAACGCAGTGTGCGCGGCGATATGTATCTCATCACATTGCAGGTTGGTTATAATTAAACTTTCGCTGCTTGAGAGAGTGTCATGATAAACGAGTGATCGAAGAGCAACGAAACTTTGTGGAAATATTTGTAAGGACATGCAGAACAGAAATAACAGATAAACCATTGAAAGAAACACATCTTAATTTCGACACGAGAGGGTAACATTTGTCATTGCGTTCGGTGGCTACGTTCCAGGTTACAAACTTCGCTCAACGTGACGACCATCTGCAACCACGTCAGCCTGGAACTGCGTTAGGGATACAATTTCACAACTGTTCGCAGCACTTTATTAACGGTGGACTGTTAAATGTTCAGATGTCATAACATAGCTTGTGCACCTTTTTAATTTTATTTGTAGTCATTCACAAATATCGTGCCATCTACTTACTGAGACAGGTCGTATTTTCACAATATGAAATTGTACATGTACAGAATGTGAAAGTTATTTGATATTTCTTATTTGTAAAAAGTTTTAATAACACTGGATCTTTAAAGTAATTAAGAAATGAAAATCTTAAAGTTAACGGATTGTGAATATAAATAAGAATTTAGGAAGATAGGAAAGAGGTTATAACGTATTAAAAATTCGGAAAAATTATCTAAAATAATATGATTCTTGCATTTAAGAAGAAAAAATAAAAGATGATAGGAAACTAAATACATTTGTGTTAGAGATCATACCACAGCTGTCTCGAGTATTAGGGCTCGGCAAATCATCGAGTTTGTCACATCTTTAATGTTCATTTCATAAATTTATGTAAACAGACGTAATATTTGTAATACTCTTATATTACATTTGTTACAGGTCATGCGTGCTTTACACATTATTTGTGCATCTTTGTATTTCTTATGACTACGTGTTGTGTCCATGATGTTTGTGTTGCATGTAAGGTAAAATCTTATCTAAGCTTAATAACCAGTTGAAACATTTTCGTTACAGATATTACTTTACCTAAGCTTAATAAACAATAGAAATATTACTCAGGACGTTTCTACGCATGTTAAAATGTTTAATAACAGCTGACCTATTTCCGTGTTCCTTAATTTACTCTTATCTTACATCTAGGCCTCACTGTCTGTATCTGCTTCAGCATCTGAGTTTGTTTCTGTGTCATTTCAAATATCCTGTCCCGTGTTTGTGTGTTTACTCTTATTCGTGTATGTGATTGCTCTTGATTTGCATAATTCGAGACACATTATCGGTTATGTCATTCAGTATGCACCAATAATCCGGCTGTCGTAGAATTTGTCGAATGATGTCATACTCAGTTCGGGGTCACATGTGTGTGAATCCGTCACATCGTAAAGTGACATGTTCAGGAGTTCTTCGCAAATGCACATGGGTGTTCGGCTGAGACCAGCCCTGTGAAGGTGTTCTGGTATGGACCATGGCCCGTGAGGAAATGGTCGATGCCACGTACGGGATCTATATGTTTTAGCCTCGTCGTAGAATTTGTCAAATGATGTCATACTCAGTTCGGGGTCACATGTGTGTGAATCCGTCACAGTGTAAAGTGACATGTTCAGGAGTTCTCCGCAAATGCACATGGGTGTTCGGCTGAGACCAGCCCTGTGGAGTCGTTCTGGTATGGACCATAGCCAGTGAGGAAATGGACAATTCCACGTACGGAATCTATATATTTTAGCCTCGTTCGTTCTATGATGTTTGGAAAAAAGGTTTAGAGGCGACGCTACTTTTCTGTCGAATCCCAGGTACTATTTCGCCAGCAGTTTATTTGTGCCTTTCTATGATGTCCTCTCCCATAATTTCAAATACTACGTCGCGTCTGCCTTTCTTCAACCAGTACGCTGCCGCTCTTTGACGGAGGGTGATGTCAGTGGGGCACAGTCCCATAGTCACGTGTAAGTACCTCGGCCGCTGCTGTGCGGAAGACACCCGAAGATTTCTTCGGCTACGTTTCACTATGATTTTATATGCTGCAAACCTCAGCTGATGCGCCCATGCGCTCGCTGAAAAGTATATTATGGATTCGAATAGTGGTATACGATATGTGCTATTGTCTTTATGAGTAGTCTATTCTTTGTAGTATTTAATCTTGCTAACTTATGCAATATTTTCATTGCTTTATCGGTTGTAAGTTCAGTGAATTTCAGTTTGTCGTCAATGTGTAAACTTAGATGCTGTATCTCGTCACTCCTCTGCGTTGCAAGATTGTGTCATATAGCATGATGCTGCTCGTGCTCTGCTTGAAAATCGCACATTGCGTTCGGCATTCCCAGCCATGGCAGCAGCTGGAGGATTTTTTTTCTGTTGTCGATCGCATTTACGGTATTTATAGTGCTTTTAGAGACTCACTTCTGATGTTCTTCCTGCATGCCATTTCATCGATACATCTGCGTGTGTGTTCATCATTTTAATGAATTCAGTGTGTTTGTACTGTTTATCGGTTTAATAAATATCCCTGTGTTCCTAATGGTATATACATTTCTACTGAGACCCCCTTACTATTAGTATAACCATTTAAACTTTCTGAAAGCTGCTTTACCCGTGACGGAACTTTCCTCTTGGAACCAAAACAGTGTCAAATACTTAGGTAATTAGTTTATGTTTCCCCTTCAAATTTGTGTTGAGTACATTCAGGTTCTTGGTCAGATCACTAACAAATTCAAGATATAATATCCACTTAATGAGGTTTCATCACCCTATCCACCGTCGCGTTCTCCAGGAAAGATGAGAACTTCCGATGCCCCATACCGTTCCATCTGAAAATATTCTTTATGATTTACAACTGTGTCCGTGATGCCATAAATAATAGCACAATTTTCCAGTGGATCAATACTGGCCTGGTCCTGAATCCAGTGAACGTGACCAATACAACTAGTAGAATGTCCAGTTGGGTATTCTTGGAGGCGACTACAGATACGCCCTGATGCTGTCTTGAGGCTCGGTGTTGATACTGTCGAACTAACTGTTGATACATTTCGAGTGGAACCGTGTTTTGTGGTTGGATGTTAAACTGAAAAGTTATTGCTTGACCTAAAGACGGAAGCATAACTTAGTTCGTGTCGTGTGCACCCTCTGTGACGTCTAAGCATTACTACACTATTCTGGAAATCTTGAAGGCAGGACAGATAAAGTAATATAACATATTAACTACTACGTGGAAATGAATGAAAGTGCGGGAGCATGTTGCCAGAGGCCTTCCAGTCGTGCAGAGGAAGTTGGACGTCACCTGGCGTGACTAGAGGGCTGGCAACAAGAGGCAGTTGAAGGAATGCAAGAAGAGAAGGTTGTCAATCAGCGTGCAGTAACGGCGCCCTATGGAGGTGTTCTTCATTACAAGATTGCCGGAGACAACTTTCGGATGGCTTCACCCTGGGAAGTATCACAAGGAAACTGGAAGAAGGACGAAGTGTGACGAGTGCAGCCAAAGAATTTGGTATTGCGCGAAGCATTGTTTCCTGTGCATGGCGAGCCTTCCGAAGCACATGCTCCGCTGCCCGAAGGAGATAAGGTGGTCGACCACGGTCAACTGCAGCAGCAGATGACCGATACATTGTGCAACATGAAAGAAGGGACCCGCTTCAAACAGCAGGCGCAATTGCAACCACATTTAACAAGACTGCAAGGCACGCAATCTCACTCTCCAAAGTGGAGCGCTGACTCACTGGGGTGGACTCTTTGCCCAACTTCTTTGTATTCAGTTGACGCCCGCTCATCGGCGGCAGGGTTTAGGCTGATGCAAAAACCGTAAGGGCTGGACCGACGAGGGGTGCGGTTGCGTGCCCTTCTAGGATGAGAATCAATGGTGATTCTGAACGTACTCTCATAAAACGAGAGGCAGGAACAAGTAATCCACCCGGGAAAATTGTCCAACATGATCGTTTTAGTGGTCTAGATGTTATGGTGTGGGCAGGCATAATGTTGTAACGGCATTCTGATCTCCAGGTCTTTGAACGCGATACATCTACATCTAAATCTGCATGGTTACTCTGCAATTCACACTTACGTGCCTGGCAGAGGGTTCATCGAACCATTTTCATACTACTTCTCTACCATTCCACTCTCGAATGGCGCGTGGGAAAAAGGAACACCTAAATCTTTCCACTCGAGCTCTGATTTCTCTTATTTTATTATGATGATCACTTCACCCTACGTAGGTGGGTGTCAGCAAAATATTTTCGCATTCGGAAGAGAAAGTTGGTGATTGAAATTTCTTAAATAGATCTCGCCGCAAAGAAAACCGCCTATGTTTCAATTACTGGCAACCCAGCTCCCGTATCATATCAGTGACACTCTCACCACTACTGCACGACAACACGAAACGAGCTGCCCTTCTTCGTCAATCCTACCTGGTAAGGATCCCACACCGCGCAGCAGTATTCCAGCAGAGGACGGACAAGTGTAATGTAGGCTGTCTCTTTAGTGGGTTTGTCGCATCTTCTAAGTGTTCTGCCAACATAGCACAGTCTTTGTTTCGCCTTCCCCACAATATTATCTATGTGGTCTTTCCAATTTAAGTTTCTCGTAATTGTAATTATTGGGTATTTAGTCGAATTGACAGCCCTTAGATTTGTGCCATTTATCGTATACCCAAAATTTATCGAACTTATTTTAGTACCCATGTGGATGACCTCGCACTTTTCTTTGTTTAGTGCCAATTCCCACTTATTGCACCATACATAAAGTCTCTCTTGATCATTTTGTAATTGGAACTGATGGTCTGACGATTTTACTAGACGGTAAATAATTACAGCGTCATGTGCAAACAATCTAAGGGGGCTGCTTAGATTATCACCTACATCATTTATGTAAAACAGGAACAGCAGAGGGCCTATGACACTACCTTGAGAAGTGCTAGATTTCACTTATGTTCCACGCTATGATTTACCGTCTATCGCTACAAACTCTGACCTCTCTGAGAGGAAATCACGAATCCCGTCACACAACTGAGGCGATATTCCATATGCACGTAATTTGATTAATAGAGTCTTGTGAGGAACGGTACCAAAAGCCTTCTGGAAATCTAGGAATATGGAATCGATATGAGATCCCTTGTCGACAACACTCAATACTTCATGGGAATAAACAGCTAGCTGTGTCGCACAAGAACGATATTTTCTGAATCCGTGTTGGTTATGTATCAATAAGTCATCTTCATCAAGGTGATTCATAAGGTACAGTATATGCTCCAAAAACCAACTGCACATTGAAGTCAGTGATATGGGTCTGTAATTCAATGGGTTACTCCTATTTCCTTTCTTGAATATTGGTGCAACCTGTGCTACTTTCCAGTCTCTAGGAACAGACCTTTCGTCAAGTGAGCGGTTGTATATGATTGCTAAGAAAGGCGCTATTTTGTCTGCATACTCTGAAAGGAACCTGATTGGTATACCATCTGGACAGGAAGACTTGCCTCTTTTAAGTTATTTGAGTTGTTTCGCAACACCTAAGATATCTACTTTCATGTCACTCGTGCTAACAGCTCGATGGTCAACGTCGTTGTGACACTGTACTCCTTCCCCATGTGCGTCTTTTCAGGGAGGCATTAGGCCCTGCCTTCATTTTATGGAAGACAATGAGCGACCGCATCGAAGAGCACAGGTGGAGGAGCTCATGGAACGGCAGGTGGACGGGCCTCCCTGTTCGTCCGACCTGAATCCCATCAAACATGTGTGGGATGTGTCGAGGTGACGTATTGCAGCAAGTCTACGTACACCAAAGAACTTCGCGCAGTTATAAACTGCGCTGGTCTGGGAATGGAGAAGACCTCCTTACCAACATTGTGGCCAGCACGGAAGCACGATGCGGAGCTTGCCTTGCTGTACGTTGTGATCACACGCCGGAATAAGAACCATACTAAATTTTTCGCAATGTGCAGGGGGCCATCACGAGTAGCGGGGACTTCAGTGTAATGATTGTTTTTTAATAAAAGTTTCATTTCTCTTCGTGTTATTACGTATTTGTTTCACCTACACTCTGTACTTTACTGTACCAGCTTTTCTACGTTTGCCCCAAGTTTCATCGAGCTATGTTACTTAGCAATAACACATCCACATCTACAGGGTGGTCCAAAAGTCCGGAAACACCCTGATAAAATCCAAATGGAGTAGCAAACAAGGAAACAGTCCCTACATACGAGGAACTGGAAGGGGGAAACTTTATAGACTATGCCACCAACATGGCGGCCATCTTGAAAGCCACCATCTTGGATTCAACTCCAATATTTCAAATGGGAATGTGGTCATGTGACATATCAAACAGATAGAGAATTTCACCAGAAAAACAATGCCGTTGTTATTTTAAACATACCTTTATTTATTCTCGGGTTATAGCCAATTACTTGCGGCAGCAGTGGGACGCTCCGCAGCGTGAGTATTACGTACTGAGAAGTCATAAATGGAGTCTGAAACGGTGCAAAGTGACTATCCCACACCTGATATGTTACATATGTTTAACTGTTAGGTATCATTTAGTCATGCTAACGTTTTAATCATTGTTTGCTTATTTACGGGTTACAAAATGTCCGTAACACGTGAAGAACGCATTGAAATCATCGTGATGTCAGGAGAAAGAAGCACACGGGTCATTGCTGAGGATTTCAATAATTGTCACCCAACCAGACAGCCCATCACTCACAGCGCAGTTGCCAAGCTTTTGACCAAATTCTGAGCAACGGGTTCTGTCGCAGACAAACCTAAGCCTGGAAGACCAAAATCCGCCACCGATGAAGCAACAACAGTGAGCGTGTTGGCATCATTTAGCAAGAGTCCGCAACGGAGTACTCATCGCCTGCCATAAGAATGTGGGGTTAGCCGCACCTCCATACTGCGAATTTTATCGCAGCACAAATGGCACTCGTACAAAATTCAGCTGGTCCAACACCTGAACGAGGATGACCCAGACCGTCGGGTACAGTTCGCAGAATGGGTGACACAGCAGCTGCAGATAAACCCACGTTTTCCCTATCAGGTGCTGTTCAGTGATGAAGCCAATGTCTTTATCAATGGTGAAATGAACAAGCAGAATCACAGATACTGGTCCGACACAAATCCGAACTGGATTGATGCTTCCAAAACGGTCGACTCACAAAAAGTGATGGCCTGGTGTGGTGTGTGATGTACCAAAGTCGTTAACAGCCAACGTTAACAGCCAACGGTTATCTGAGGTTATTGGATGAAGAAGTGTTTCCCTCGTTGTTAACGGAGGACGGGGCATTTCTGGAATTCTTCCAGCATGATGGAGCCCTCCACATTCTGGGCACAATGTGCGAGCATACCTGGATGTGCAGTTCCCTCAAAAGTGTATTGGTCCTAGGGGTGCTGTGGAGTGCGCACCACGTTTACCATATTTGACTCCTTTGGACTTTTATCTTTGGGGTCATGTCAAAGCACTGGTATATTCTGTGAAAATACGGGATTTGCATCATCTAAAGCAGCGCATTGTTGATGCGTGTGGTCAAATTCAGCCAGATGTGTTGGTCAAAGTTCATCAGGACTGGGTTCGGAGGGTGGCATCAATAATCCAACATAATGGACAACATATCGAGCCATTCCTATGACTATTGGTGGTCTCTCGGGACTGTGTAACATTGGCGTAATGTCTCTTCGGCACATAACGCACATGCTGCCGAGCGTCCCACTGCTGCCACATGTAATTGGCTATAACCCGAGAATGAATAAAGCTATGTTTAAAATAACAACGGCATTGTTTTTCTGGTGAAATTCTCTATCTGTTTGATATGTCACATGACCACATTCCCATTTGAAATTTAGGAGTTGAATCCAAGATGGCGGCTTTCAAGATGGCCGCCATGTTGGTGGCATAGCCTATGAAGTTTCCCCCTTCCCGTTCCTCATGTGTAGGGACTCTGTTTCCTTGTTTGCTACTCCATTTGGATTTTATCAGGGTGTTTCTGGACTTTTGGACCACCCTGTATATCTACGTACATACTCTGCAAGCCACGGCACCACGTACTACTACTAGCCATTGCCTTTCCTGTTCCATTCTCACATAGAGCGAGGGAAAAACGACTTTCTATAAGCCTCCGTAGACCTACGAGCCCTAATTTCTCGCAACTTATCTCCATGCTCCTCACGAGAAATGAACGTTGGTGGCAGAAGAACAGTTTTGTTATCGGTCTCAAATGCCGGTCTTATTAATTTTCACAATAGAGTCTCGCGAGAAAAACGTCGTCTACCCTCGTGGGATTCTCATATGAGTTCACGAAGCATCTCCGTAACACATGTGTGCTGATAGAACTTATCCGTAAAAAAATCTAGTAGCACGACTCTCTGTACTGCTTCGACGTCTGTAACCGTGCGAGGTAGCCGCGCGGTCTCGGGAGTCTTGTCACGGTTCACGAGGCTCTCCCCGTCGGATGTTCGAGTCCTACCTCGGGCATGGGTGTCTATGTGTTGTTCTTAGCCTACGTTAGTTTAAGTTAGATTAAGTAGTGGTTACCCCACGACCTCGTGGGGTTTTTGGAAATTTGTGGTAAGTTCCTATGGGACCAAACTGATGAGGTCATCGGTCCCTAGGCTTACACACTATTTAATCTAACTTAAACTAACTTACGCTATGGACAACACACACACACACACACACACACACACGCACACACACACATGTCCGAGGGAGGACTCGAACCTCCGACGGTGGGAGCCGCGCGAACCGTGGCAAGACCCCTCACGGCTACCCCACGGGGCCCGTGGGGATTGGAAATTTGTGGTAAGGTCTTATGGGACCAACCTTTGGGCTCCCAAACACCCGAACAGTACTCAAGAATAGGTCGCACAAGCTTTCTATACGCCGTCTTCTTTGTGGATGAGCAACACTCTCCCAAAAGTCTCCCAATAAAACGAAGTCGAGCATTCGCCTACCCCACTTACAACCTGATGTGCTTATTCCATTCCACATTGCTTTGCCAAGTTACGCCTAGATATGCAATAGATGTACCTGTGGCAAGCAGCATCTTATAAATGCTGTATTCGAATGTTACAGGACTGTTTTTACTACTCATTCGCATCAAATTACATTTTTTTACATTTATATTTGTACCATTCATTACATCAATCAGAAAGTCTGTCTAAGTCCTCTTGTATCCCCCTACAGTCACTCAGTGAACCTTCCCGTACACCATACCGTCATCAGCAAACAGTCGTAAATTGCTGCTCATCCTTTCCGTCACATCATTTATGTACATAGAGAGTAAGTGCATTCCTATCACACATCCCTGGACCACTACTGGAGATACCCTTGTCTCCGAACAATATTCGCCGTCGAGGACAACTTACTAGGTTCTATTACTTCAAAAGTCTTCGAGCCGCCCACATATCAGGGAACCATAATTGCACGCTCGGACCTTCGTCAACGGTTTTCTGTGGGCCACCGTGTTAAATTCTTTCCCGAAGTCTAGAAATACGGAATCTGCCTGTTGCCCTACATCCATGGTTTGCAGAATATCTTGTGAGAAAAGGCAAGATGAGCTTCGCACGAGCGATGCTTTCTAAATCCGTGCTGATTTGTGGACAGGTGCTTTCCTGTCCCAAGAAAATTTATTATATTCAAACTCTGTATATGTTCAAGTGTTCTGTAGCACACAGATGTTAAGGATATTGGCCTGTAATTATGCAGGTCCATTCTTTTTAATTTATTATGTACAATGGTCACCTCTGAGTTTTTCAAGTCCCTTGGAACTTCACTCGGCGACAGATTCACGATAAATGCAAGCTAAGTAATGGGCCAGTGACGTACAGCACTCTTTACCAAACCGAACTGGGATTCCATCTGGACCTGACAATTTTTTTTCTCAACTCTTTCAGCTGCTTTTCTACCCCACGGATGCCTGTTTCGATGGCCTCCGTGTGTGAGTCCGTACGGCAGTCGAACGATGGTATGCTTGTACGATCTTCCTGTGTGAATAGTTTCTTAAATACTAAATTTGAAACTTAAGCTTTTCTTTTTCTATCTTCATTTGACAACTCAGACTGATTGACGAGTGACGAGATAGATGTCACCGACGCGTTTAGTGATTTTATGTGTGACCATAATTTTTTCGAGTTCTCGGCAAGATCTTTCGCTAAGGCATGACGGTCGAAGTTGTTGTACCCTTCGCACACTGATCTTCTTATGGAGGCACTAATTTCTACTAACTTCTGCCTGTCAACATTTGGGCCTTCTGATTTGTGGACTCCTTCTTCACTTCTTGGTAGAACAATTCCATGTTTATTTAGCCTAAAAATTTGCGCGTTCTTTTTGAACCGCGAGTGCAACAATCTCTGTTTCCTCAGCATTTTTCGAGTTTGATTATTAAACCATGTAGAGTTCTTTTCATCCTTAATCCACTTACTTGTCATTTACGTCTCCAGAGCGCGATTTACAAACAGTTTAAACTTTGCCCGTAATTCCTCTACGAGCGTCATGTAGGAGCTAAATTATTGTCATTGTCTAAGTAGGATGCTAACAACTGCTTATCTGCTTTTTAGAGCATAAATACTCTCCTAGCCTTCTTGACATATCTAGTAACCGTCGTCGCTATGAAGACACGATCACTAACCCCCGTGTTTGTTGTGGCATTGTCGATAAGGTCATGTCTGTTTGTAGCGACAAGGTGGAAAATATTTCCATTGCGTGTTGGTTGTCTAACAAGTTGTTCAAGGCAGTTTTCGGAAGTCACCTGCAACTAGTACTGCATGATCTGGGTATTTCCTCGCTACTGAGCGTAGACTTTCTTTGAATGGCTCTACAACTGTTACTTTCGTCCTTACGTTTTGCACACCAGTGTATACTTCGTCTCTCTTGATGCTGGCTATGCTGTGTGGCGTCCTTTTTGTGTATGGTCCTGTCTCGTATCTTCTCTCGGACACAGCACAAATCTATATTCTTTGTTTTCTAATATCAGTGTATTCTAGACTCCAAAAATTGTGACGATGTCTCTTCTATAAGATTTTACCAAGACTTTTTGGAACTGTTCGTATCCATTTTCCTCCTGCTCGTCTGCGCTGTCTGAAGTAAGCCGCTGTACCTGAGTAAACACGAACTCTCTAGGTTATGTCTCAAACTTGCCCCATATTAATTCTTTCCCTAAGTCCCAAGACGCTGATTTTTTTGAGCTACCTTCCTTTTCACTCTAAAACTAGTTCTTCTGCTACAGTATTAATTTCTCGAATAAAGATTTCGACAAATCTCCCCTACAAAGATCACCACCGTTTGACTACACACCGGAAGCAGCTACTAGGGTAGCAGAGTACGTGTGGCGTGCACACGGGGGTTTTTTAGGTTAGAGGGACCCCCACTTGGGCGAAACGATAAAATACCTGACGGCTTACCAGAGAGGACATTATCATCGTTGATAAAGAACGTCCGTCCTCAGAGACCAAAAACAGGAAAAGTCAACGTAATATTGGTAAACTGCAGGAGTATCCAGGGCAAGGTTCCTGAATTAGTATCTCTTATTGAAGGAAATAGTGCGCATATAGTATTAGGAACGGAAAGTTGGTTAAAACCGGAAGTGAACAGTAACGAAATCCTAGACACAGAATGGAATATATACCGCAAGGATAGGATAAACGCCAATGGTGGAGGAGTATTTATAGCAGTAAAGAATTCAATAATATCCAGTGAAGTTATTAGCGAATGCGAATGTGAAATAATCTGGGTTAAGTTAAGTATCAAAGGTGGGTCAGATATGATAGTCGGATGCTTCTATAGACCACCTGCATCAGCAACCGTAGTAGTTGAGCGCCTCAGAGAGAACCTGCAGAACGTCGTGAAGAAGTTTCGTGATCATACTATTGTAATAGGGGGAGACTTCAATCTACCAGGTATAGAATGGGATAGTCACACAATCAGAACTGGAGCCAGGGACAGAGACTCTTGTGACATTATCCTGACTGCCTTGTCCGAGAATTACTTCGAGCAGATAGTTAGAGAACCAACTCGTGAAGCTAACGTTTTAGACCTCATAGCAACAAATAGACCGGAACTTTTCGACTCCGTGAATGTAAAAGAGGGTATCAGTGATCATAAGTCAGTGGTTGCATCAATGACTACAAGTGTAATAAGAAATGCCAAGAAAGGAAGGAAAATATATTTGCTTAACAAGAGTGATAGGGCACAAATCGCAGAATATCTGAGTGACCACCATCAAACGTTCATTTCTGAGGAAGAGGATGTGGAACAAAAATGGAAAAAATTCAGAAACATCGTCCAGTACGCCTTAGATAAGTTCGTACCGACTAAGGTCCAAAGCGAGGGGAAAGATCCACCGTGGTATAACAATCATGTACGAAAGGTACTACGGAAACAAAGAAAGCTTCATCATAGGTTTAAGAGTAGTCGAATCATAGCTGATAAGGAAAAGCTGAACGAAGCGAAAAAGAGCGTAAAGAGAGCAATGAGAGAATCATTCAACGAATTCGAACATAAAACATTGGCAAACAATCTAAACAAGAACCCTAAAAAGTTTTGGTCATATGTAAAATCGGTAAGCGGATCTAAATCCCCTATTCAGTCACTCGTTGACCACGATGGCACCGAAACAGAGGACGACCGAAGAAAGGCAGAAATACTGAATTCAGTGTTCCGAAACTGTTTCACTGCGGAAAATCGTAACACGGTCCCTGACTTCAGCCGTCGCACGGACGCCAAAATGGAAAATATTGAAATAAACGATATCGGAATTGAAAAACAACTGCTATCACTTAGTAGCGGAAAAGCATCCGGACCAGACGAGATACCCTTAAGATTCTACAGTGATTATGCTAAAGAACTTGCCCCCTTTCTATCAGCAATTTATCGTAGATCGCTGGAAGAACGTAAAGTACCTAGCGACTGGAAGAAAGCGCAGGTCGTTCCCATTTTCAAGAAGGGTCATAAATCAGATGCGAATAATTATAGGCCTATTTCGCTTACGTCAATCTGTTGTAGAATAATGGAACATGTTTTGTGTTCTCGTATTATGACGTTCTTAGATAATACAAATCTCCTTCATCATAACCAACATGGATTCCGCAAACAGAGATCATGTGAAACTCAGCTCGCCCTATTTGCCCAAGAAATTCACAGTGCCGTAGACACTGGCGAGCAGATTGATGCCGTATTCCTGGACTTCAGGAAGGCATTTGATACGGTTCCGCACTTACGTTTAGTGAAAAAAATACGAGCTTACGGAATATCGGACCAGGTTTGTGATTGGATTCAGGATTTCCTAGAAGAAAGAACACAACATGTCATTCTTAACGGTTCAAAATCTGCAGATGTAGAGGTAATTTCGGGAGTACCGCAGGGAAGCGTGATAGGACCTTTATTGTTTACAATATACATAAATGACTTAGTTGACAACATCGGTAGCTCCGTGAGGCTATTTGCAGATGACACGGTTGTCTACAAGAAAGTAGCAACATCAGAAGACTCGTACGTACTCCAGGAGGACCTGCAGAGGATTAATGCATGGTGCGACAGCTGGCAGCTTTCCCTAAACGTAGATAAATGTAATATAATGCGCATACATAGGGGCAGAAATCCATTCCAGTACGACTATGCCATAGGTGGTAAATCATTGGAAGCGGTAACGACCGTAAAATACTTAGGAGTTACTATCCGGAGCGATCTGAAGTGGAATGATCACATAAAACAAATAGTGGGAAAAGCAGGCGCCAGGTTGAGATTCATAGGAAGAATTCTAAGAAAATGTGACTCATCGACGAAAGAAGTAGCTTACAAAACGCTTGTTCGTCCGATTCTTGAGTATTGCTCATCAGTATGGGACCCTTACCAGGTTGGATTAATAGAAGAGATAGACATGATCCAGCGAAAAGCAGCGCGATTCGTCATGGGGACATTTAGTCAGCGCGAGAGCGTTACGGAGATGCTGAACAAGCTCCAATGGCGGACACTTCAAGAAAGGCGTTACGCAATACGGAGAGGTTTATTATCGAAATTACGAGAGAGCACATTCCGGGAAGAGATGGGCAACATATTACTACCGCCCACATATATCTCGCGTAATGATCACAACGAAAAGATCCGAGAAATTAGAGCAAATACGGAGACTTACAAGCAGTCGTTCTTCCCACGCACAATTCGTGAATGGAACAGGGAAGGGGGGATCAGATAGTGGTACAATAAGTACCCTCCGCCACACACCGTAAGGTGGCTCGCGGAGTATAGATGTAGATGTAGATCTCAATTCGCCCACTCATAAGATATCCCAGACATTCAGTTCAGCCTCACACCCCGCAGTTCAAATGGTTCAAATGGCTCTGAGCACTATGGGACGTAACATCTGAGGTCTCCTAGAACTTAGAACTACTTAAACCTAACTAACCCAAGAACAACACACACATCCATGCCCGAGGCAGGATACGAACCTGCGACCGTAGTGGTCGCGCGGTTCCAGATGAAGCGCCTAGAACCGCTCGGCCACATAGGCCGGGCCCCCGCGTTCCCCAACCCACCCTTCCTCAATCATCTTTCAATTCCACGTTACTAAATCTGTACGTGTCTCGTTTATGTCCTCATTGGTATAATTTTCTCTGAGATTTTTTTGAGAGCCTACCAAACACATATTGTCGCAAATCTGTCAATCTGAAGAGCATCAAATTTATCTCTTTTTATTATTAGACAAGGTCCTAATTTTATGCATTTCAAGAACTTGCTCCACTGTTGGAATGTAATAATATTTTTGGCACTGTCGGAGCCTGACAGTTTCTTTTTAACAGTAGCTTAGTGTCTGTTCAAAGTGGTATCCGAAATTTGCTCGATACCGCACAAACAGACAGATTAAATTGGACGTCGGAAATCTGCTTTTAGTTCCGCACAGCTCTCTTTGTACCTTACGGCCCCTTAGGCTATAAAGCATTTCAGTGAATGCCGAGTGGAATGTTCGGCTATTAATCGTTAGTTAGCATATTTGCACCCTATTAGAGAGTTTAATGCCTTTCCACTCCAGTGGCATCAGAATTTCGCCCGCTGAAGCAAGCTCGATTTTATTATCTCGCATTGTCCGACTCCAAAGCTGGGTGGCCAGAGCGGTGTAATGTCGCATCCGAGGAGCACGGTTCGATTCCCGGCCGGGTCGGTGATTTTCGCCGAGCGGAGAGAGAGTGTTGCGTTCTCTTCATCATTATTTCATCCTCGTTGACATAAAAGTCGCCAAAGTGGCGCCAAATGTGCCTGCGAATACAGCTTGTGACACAGGAACGACGACATATGGAATTTTGTGTCTGACCGTGGGACGTGAACCGATAGCCAAAGCGGTTAGCCGGCACGGCTGCTCAGCATGTTCGGTCAGAGGGTTAGCTGCCTTCTGTAATAAAAAAAAAACTGAGTGAATGGATCAGCGCTGAACGTGAACGGATGTCATGGGACGTCCGCGGCGAACAAATACAATGAACAATAATGAACAAAGTGAGCAAAAACATAGCGGTTAAGGCGACTTTTTGCGTAAAGCGAAACCTACAGGTTCGATTCCCGATGCGGCACAAATTTTCATTGTCGTTATTCCCTTATGCAGGTGACGGTTGTTCATATTCGGAACTGTGAACGCATTTCATGACTCTGAAATCGGTGTGATGCTAAACTCTATACATAATTTCGTTATGTTAGAGTATGTCTGCCTGATTCCGTATTTCAGTTTGTGAGATTGTTACTTCATTACTCTGTACCTTTCTCCTGTTTCTCACTCTTTCCTAGCCTTTAACATGTTGTATGGGGTCCAGTGTTTTAATGATCTGGCAAATTTATGGAATTTTAACTTTGTGGCCGGATGCCCTTCTTGCCACCACAGTCATGGTTTAACCTATAAGGAGGGGTTATCGTGGACGCTATCTGTCTGTGAATATTGTGTACATTGTTCTGTGTGTTTTCGTATTTTAACTATTTGTCAGAGGCTCGGATAATGACTCCTTAAGCTCTCAAGAGGACTGATCCACTTTCTCACGGGCCACAGTTCAGATAACACGTACTTGAACAGAATCAGAAGGAGAGAAACGAACGAAAGTACCTGAGGAAAAAAGGGTATCCCTAAGCACACTGTGTTCATAAGCCCTCTTCATGAGCACTTTGCTAATACTGACCGGAAACGAATGACTGTTCATAGAATACCAGATACACTGCCAGACCATAAAAATAGGGCACCCAGAACACACGGCCGGACGTCAATGTAATTTCGTACATAACCACACCATCGGGTATGTAAATGAATCGATTTGTATTGTAGTTCTCCGTGACAGAATGGTCACCAGAGTGCATTAGTGATGTTCGTGTTCAGTGTTGTTACTAGACCTGATAGGGCACAAAAGGGGCGTGAACAGAGTCAGACGTTAAGTGATCAAAGTGAAGGCCGCGGGGGTGCCTCATTCTCGATTGAGACAGCAATGTCAGCAGTTGACATAGTTTGAAAGGGGCCTCGGTTTGGGTCTCCATCTAGCCGGCTGCTCAAATCGTGGATTATCCAGATTTGTGGGTCGGTAAAATGCGACGGTGGCCCACGTGGTAGTGTACGGGAACGTTCAGTCTCGTAAACTCGTCGTCAAGGCTCCGGTCGACCACGTCTGAACACCGCAAGGGAGGATCGCCGTATTGTGCACCAAGCACGTCGTAGCTCCTTCACATCAGCGCCTACCATTCGAAACAAATAATTGATTCCCTACAGTACCCCGTGTCATCCTTCACCATTGGTCGGAGACCAGCAACAGCCTGCCGTCCCATCCGTATGCTGCCTTTAACACCACAACACGAACGGCTGCGTTTGGAATGTAGCCGCGACTGGAAAGCATTGACTGCTGATGAATGGCGTAGCTTTGAGTTTAGCAATGAATGGGTTTCTGTTCGAACAGGAATGACCGTCGTCGGCGAGAATGGTGGCTACATGAGGAGAGATCCCATGATCCTATTCTTTCACTGTCTCGGATAGGCACTACGGTGTTACTTCCGGCGTCATGGGCGTCATGGTGTGTGGAGCCTGACCTGATAGTGATCGAGGAAACTCTAACGGCACAACGGTATGCCACGGATATTCTGCGGCATCATGTATTACCTCTCATGCGACAGGATCGTGGTACCATTCTTGGGGAGAATGCTTGTCCACACATGGCACGTGTCTGCATGAAATGTATGTCTGAATTTGACGTATTCTCGTGGCCAGCAACATCTCCATATCTTACCCCGCTAGAACATGTGTGGCACCATCTCTGCTACCAGTTCCATCTCAGGGCCAGTATCCACTACATCTAAGACCAGCTTCAACCATTGTGTCGGCTAGGTTGCCTCAGGAGCGGATACAATGGCTTTGTGACACCCCTCCCCCCCCCCCCCCAACCGAAACGGTGCATGCATACAATCAAGAAGGGGTGCAACGCCATACTGATCAGTAGGCTCAGACTGCCAAGCTATTTGTAAATTTCACTCGATTTCGTAATCACTGAACTAACATCACATACTTTCTCGGCCAGTGAAGTTTCATTTCATTCCTCCTCCCTTTCTGGGTCCTTCTCATTTTGGTCAGTTGTGTATTAAGAACAACCAAGAGACCAAAGCTACGCACGCAAGGCGCAGTGTAACAGATGTACTTAAGACAGAACCCTCACTTCACGAAGGAGAGGTACCGTTGAACATGAAGTCAGAAAACTTTTCCAGTTAAGCGGCTATTCCTATTCGTCGTGGTCCCTCAACCAATGTCGTAAGAATTTACTTAGGGTAAAAAATTTTAGTAATACACACACTAAATGATCAAAAGTACCCGGATACCCCTATGTTACGTGAAATAGACCATTACATGCCACAAGAGGCGGACCCACCAGTATAAAATGAGACGGGTGGTAGTGTGTTGTGAGCAGAGGAGCGTAACAGCAAGCTGGGTCGGTCACGAGAGCTCATTGACTTCGAACGTGGACTAGTGTTTGGATGTACCTCGAGTAAAAAAATCCACCAGAGACATTTCCTTCATTCTGAAGCTCCCCAAAACGACTGCTGGTGATGTGACTCTGACACAGAAACACGAAGAAACAACCGGAGCTAAACCAAGACCTTTCAGATCTCATGTACTGACGAACTGGGACTGTCGACCACTGCGGAGGCTGGTCATAAAGTATCACCTGACATCCGCGGGAGGTATCACTCGTCAATTTCAACTTGCTACCTGCAGTCCTGCTAACACAGTAACTGTACGTAATGGGGTACAATGGTCCAGCAGCTCTTCGGAAGTCATCCATTTCAGCAGTCAGTGCTAAGTGACGCTTGATGTGATGTGAAGAGCGACGCCACTCGACAGTGAATGACTGGAAACGAGTCATTTGGAGCGATGAAATACGCTATACCACCTGGCAGTCCTATGGAAATATTTCGGTTCGCCGAATGTCTGAGAACGTTGCCTGATGTCATGTGGAGTGCCAACAGTGAAGTACACAGGAGGCGGTGTTACGGTATGGGGGTGTTTTTCACGGTCCACTTGCGGTTCCCTTACTCCGCTTAAGAATACACTCAAATGCAAGAGTATATAAAGTTCGTATCAGCATAACAATGCACATGCCATAAACCAGCAACTTTGAGGCAACGGTTTGTTGACAGTAACGTTCCCGAAACGAACTGGCCTTCGGCCCCTCCCGCCGATGATTCGAGTCCGCACTCAAGCATGGGTGTGTTGTTCTCACTATTAGTTAATTTAAGTTAGTTTAAGTAGGATGTAAGTCTAGGGACCGATGACCTAAGCAGTTTGGTCCCTTAGGAATTCACACACATTCGAACACTTTGAACTGGCCTTTCCAGTGTCCCTACCTGAAGCCAATGGAACAAAATTGGGATCGACTTCGCTCCAGAACCTAGCGTCCAACATCTACCTTCTCTGGTTTGAGAAAGACTGGGTTGCTGTTCCTACTCAGACATTCAGATTCTTCTTTGAAGGGTGGGCACATCGCCAATTAATGACCCTTAATACGTGTCTGGATACCTTTGATTAGTTAATGCATGGTGTAAGAGAGTTATACATTTCTTTATGTAAATCTGAAAATGCTTCGTTACAGTGAAATGAAATTTGTGGCTAGGGCCTCCCGTCGGATAGACCGGTCGCCTGGTGGAAGTCTTTTTAGTTGACACCACTTCGGCGAGTTGCCTGTCGATGAGGACAGTGATCTGCAGTTACGTAAAATGGCCTACAGATGCGTACACAAAATTAATCACACGTAAGTAGCCTTTAAACTCAGAATCTCCATCTCACTGAATCGTTCAAATGACCGAGCAGTGTGGCGCAGTGGCTGTCGCTATGAAGCATTCGGGAAATAGCGGTTTAGATCTGCGTCTGGGAATCTACATTTAGGTTTCCGGTAGCTTCACTAAACCCCCTAAGGCAGATGTCGGATTGGTTTATTGGACAGTATCCAATGACCTCACTGAAAAAAAAAAAGCTAGTCAAAATCAGACGAGACTAATCTACCCATTAATTACATACTAGCCAAACCAATTTTCCGTCTATTATACGTAAGCTTGTGCCAAAAAGATTTTATTTTCTATTTATTTAAACGTCAAGTTCCGTAGGACCAAATTGAGGAGCCAACCTCCAAGTTCATGGAACGTGTCAGTACATGAAATTACATCATAAAGGTAATAACAGATAAAAATAAATTTTATGAACACCAAACATGTCAGTCCATAAGTTTACGTAAAAGCAGTCAACAATGCAAAGAGAATCAGCTTAATTTTTCAAGGAACTCCTAGACAGAATAGAAGGAGTGACCCTTGAGGAAACTCTTCAGTTTCGATTTGAAAGTGCGTGGATTACTGCTAAGATTTTTGAATTCGAGTGTAGCTTATTGAAAATGGATGCTGCAGTATAATGCACACCATTCTGCACAAGAGTTAAGGAAGTCCGATCTAAATGCAGATTTGATTTCTGCCGAGTATTAACTGACTGAAAGCTGTTTATTCTTGGGAATATGCTAATATTGTTAACACAGTAGGAAATATATATATATAACGACAGTAGGAAATATATATATATTGGGAGACCAATGTCAAAATATCCAGACTCGTGAACAGGGGTCGACAAGAGGTTCGTGAACTTACACCACTTATTGCCCGAACCGCCCATTTCTGAGCCAAAAATATCGTTTTAGAATGGGAATAGTTACCCCAAAATATAATGCCATACGACATTAGCGAATTAAAATAAGCAAAGTAGACTAATTTTCATGTCGAACGATCCCTCACTTCGGATACCGTTCGAATAGTAAAAATGGCAGCATCAAGTCCTGAACGTGGGCTTTTCACGACAGCTTACTATTTATCCGAACACCGAGAAATTCGAACTGTTCAGTTTCACTAATCATATGCCCATTCTGTGGAATTAAAACGTCAGGTTTTGTTGAATTGTGCGTTAGAAACTGTAAAAACTGGGTCTTAATGTGACTTATTTTCTACAAGTCATGAACTTAGGTCATGAATTGCACTATCTGAAACCGAGCCAATGTTGCACACAACCTCCTTTACTACCAAGCTAGTGTCATCAACAAACAGAAATATTTTAGAGTTACCCATAATACTAGAGGGCATATCATTTATATAAATAAGGAACAGGAGTGGCCCCAACACTGATCCCTGGGGCAACCCCCACTTGACAGTGCCCCACTCAGGCCCCACATCATAGCCATTCTCAACGGTATGAATAATGACATTTTGCTGTCTTTTGCTAAAGTAAGAGCTGAACCAATTGCGAGCTACTCCCCGTATTCCATAACAGTCCAACTTCTGGAGCAATATTTTGTGATCAATACAATGAAATGCCTTAGTTCATCCAAAAAATATGCCTAGCGTTCAAAACATTTTGTTTAAATCATCCAGCACATCACAGACAAAAGGGAATATAGCATTTTCAGTCGTTAAACGACTTCTAAAGCCGAGCTGTACATTTTATAGCAAATTGTGTGATATAAAATGATTAATTATCCTTACATACACAGCCTTTTCAATATCTTTAGCAAACATTGATGGAATAGAAATAGGTCTAAAATTATCTGCGTTATGCCTTTCTCCCTTTTTATAAAGCGGCTTTACTACTGAGTACTTCAATCGCTCAGGAAACTGACCATTCCTGAAGGAAAAATTGCAAATATGGCTAAATACAGGGCTAACATGTGCAGCACAGTACTTTAATATTCTGCTAGGCACTCCATCATAACCATGAGAGTTCTTAGTCTTCAATGATTTAATTATTGACTCAGTCTCCCTCTTGTCTGTATCACAGAGGAGTAGTTCACACATCAATTTCGGAAAGAAATTTGCGAAGAAAGTTATACGAATCCCTGTAGGAACTAAATTTTTATTTCATTCACCAGCAATGCTCAGAAAATGATTGTTAAATACTGTACACGTATCTGATTCATCAGTAACAGAAATATATTTACTACAGACTGACTTAATATCGTCGACCTTGTGCTGGTGACCAGACACTTCCTTCAAAGCTGACCATATGGTTTTAATTTTGTCCTGTGAATTAGATATTCTATTTGCATACTGCATACTGTTTGCCTTCCTAATAACATTTTAAGCAGCGTAAAACTGTTTCTAATGGGCTACTGTAGCTTGATTGCCACTACTTCTAACATTTTGATATAATTCCCATTTCGTTCTACATGATATCCTTATCCCACGAGTCAGCCACACGGGCTACCTGTTACTGCTATTACCACGTTTAGAACGTTCTAATGGAAAGCAATTCCAAAGAGCATGAGAAATGTGTTAGGGAAAGCATTATATTTATCATCTATGTTATCGGCACTATAAACATCTTGCCACTCTTGTTCTTTGACAAGGTTTAAAAACTCTCTATTGCTGTTGGATTAACTTTCCTACATAGTTTGTAATTAAATGTGACATTTGTTTGAGTACTAAATCGTTTTAGTGTTAAAATTTGTGCATCGTGGTCTGAAAGGCCATTCACCCTTTTACTAACAGAATGCCCATCTAGTAACGAAGAATGAATAAAAATATTGGCTATGGCTGTGCTACTGTTCCTCTGCACCCTAGCTGGAAAAAACACTGTCTGCATAAGATCATATGAATTTATGAGAGCCGGCCGGAGTGGCCGAGCGGTTCTAGGCGCTGCAGTCTGGAACCGCGTGACCGCTACGGTCGCAGGTTAGAATCCTGCCTCGAGCATGGATGTGTGTGATGTCCTTAGGTTAGTTAGATTTAAGTAGTTATAAGTTCTAGGGGACTGATGACCTCAGAAGTTAAATCCCATAGTGCTCAGAGCCATTTGAACCATTTTGAATTTATGAGATTTACCAACATCCTTTCTTGCACCACCATATACAAAATTTATATTATAGGCACCACTTATAACTAATCTCTGGTACTTCCTACAAAGTGAATCAAGGACCCTGTCTAGCTTGAACAGAAATGCTCTGAAGTCAGAGTTAGGGGACCTATAGACAACAACAATTAGAAGTTGAGTTTCACTAAATTCAAATGCCCCTGCACATCATTCAAATATCTGTTCAGTCCAGTGACTTGATAAGTAAGTCTATGCACTCAGATGGAATACTGTTTTTTACGTACATAGCCACTCCCCCACCCCGCAAGGAACTCCTTGAAGAACAGCCAGCTAATCTGTATCCTGGTAAAGGAAGCCTCTGAATTGTCAAATTATTTAAGTGGTGCTCTGATATACCAATAATTTCAGAGTCAACATCTAGAAGCAGTTCACTAACTTTATCTCTAATACCCCTTTATTTTGATGAAATATGCTAATTCCTTCTCTACTTGGAAACATTACATCCTCTGAAGGTGAGCCTTCAGTTAGAGGGACTTCCTTTGAGCAGGCATACCTATCAGCTGACTTCAACGTAAAAATAGTGCAGCTCTAACACCAAATACTACAGGAATTTTTCCATGAGCGATCCCACCACCACCACCCACCACACTGTCACCTACAAGCTTTGCCAGCCTCCCCTTCCCATAGCTATTAAGTGCAGGCCATGCCTAGTGAAACCAAGTGGTCAGGACATTGGATCAGTTTTTCGAAAGGAACGTGGATCATATCAAATGTTCAGATTTAGGTTCTCCATATTTCTTTTTCCGCAGCTCGTGGTCTCGCGGTAGCGTTCTCACTTCCGGAGCACGGGGTCCCAGTTAGATTTCCGGCGGGGCTTTGGGATTTTCACCTGCCCCGAGATGACTGGGTGGTGTTGTGTCGCCTTCATCATCATCATTCAGCCCCATTACGGTCGGGGGAATGCTACGGCAAACCACCTCCATTATGACCTTGCCTAGTACGGCGGTGCGGGTCTCCCGCATCGTTCTCATACACTCTGTCAAGAAGCATGGGGCTTCATTCCCATACTTTCTTTAAACTATGTCAAGCTAATACTAGGATGGTTCTTTCAACAATGCTCAGGTCAGTTCAGTGCAAGACCCGTGTCCAGCGGAGCGAGCTCGCTGTCTCTAATTACCTCAATTTCGCCAAGAAGTTGAATTTTAACCTTCAGTCCTTACAGCAGGATCGCTACGATGCGATTGAATTGCGAAGAAGTGAACAACTAGGCAGGTGCGCTGCAAGAGATAGAAGAATCTGACAGTGTTCCTCGGATGAAGAGGAAGAGCGAAATGTGCAGTCCAAACTCGCTTTCGGCCAAGCTGACTGTTCGATGTGGAACGCTATTTGATACGAAAATTAGAATCGCGCATGGAAATGAAATAAAAATTCGTTTATTTTGCGTTTGTGGTTAAACCTGCAACACTAGCGGTTGAGAATGTGGTGGTAGAGAAGAAAGGATGAGACAGGTTGAAGAGCAGGGTGCAGCTGGCGGCCTCTTACTGTCAGCGGCAGCGGAAGAACGGCAGGCCAGAGGTCGGGAGCCGCCTGCGTCACTTGCTCATCTCGTCAATAAGGCCTGGGGCCAGGTCGGCCGCACATTTGACTCCACTGCAGCAAATAATTATACTCTAGATCACCGCTCGCTTCCCGCAAGTGTTCTGCGAGTGGACGTCATTAACTGCCCAGGGAACTTGGACTCAAATGCTCTCTAACGTTTCATCAGCTCCTTTCACATGGCCGATAAAATTCTACCTCGAATCCACAGATTTTGTGTGATAATTAGTCATTGCAGATACACCGAATGTTCCTCAGACCCACAAGAACTGTCTGAAATCTGTTGTTCACGTTGCATATATTAACACGCATTCTTACTCATTTCATTGCAAAGTTAATATCACTCACCGCTCCTTTCTTTCATCGTCTTCCGCGTCATCACGACGGTTATTTAGTCACTGTAGATTCGCCACTTCCTTCTGTAGTAGTACACCGTTTTAACCGAAGCCATTTTGCATGTGTGTGGGGAAGAGTGGGAGAAAGAGGGAACGAAAGGGTCAATTAATTGTGTACATCAGAGTTTTCATGTTTCACATCTACTTCTACATCTGCATCTCCATTCTGCATGAGGCGGAGGGTAGTTGCTACGCCACTGTTAGGAAGTCTCTCGACCAACTCGAATTGCCCTAATTTTACCTTCATGGTCTTCTCGCGAGATAGGCCTATATGCAGTAGCAAGCAATATATTGGTTTAATTGCTTGCATACTGTTTAAATGATGCGGGAACGTGGAAATTACCTAGTAATTGGCTATATGTGACGTGGAAGGCCGTCTAAAATTCACTCCATGACTGCCCAGTGGAGCAGCATAATACTCTTAAACTCACCACGGGGGATTCCGTATGGCACTATATCATCTAGTTAGATCTGAAATTATACAGGGTGTTTCACAATTAAGGTTACACACTTCTAGAGGTTATAGAGGGGACTTAGCAGATCAATTTTTATACAGGAACCCATCTCCGGAAACGTCATCCAATGACGGTACAGAGTGTTAAAGCTATATATATGTATATACAGGGTGATATCGTGATGATGTTACAAACATTCTAGGATGATGGAGAAGATAAATGTATCAATTTGAGGTAAGGGGCCCTGTATCACAAACGAACTAGTCGAAAATTATAAGCGAAAACCGTTCTGATACCTCTGACAGTGGATTACATGTACTGGTACAATTGTTGCTACAGTTGTAGAGTAGACAGCTTTCTGAGGTGGACCTCTGAAAGGGGTCCAAACCAAGAAAAAATGTACAGTAAACACGGGCTCTAAAATCCATACCTCAAGAGCTACGAGCACTTGTTCAATAGAGGACATATATTTCACAGTAGCAAAAATAAACGAGCGCTCGTATCTCCTCAGGTATGCATTTTAGAGCCCATGTTTATTGGACATTGTTTCCTTGTTTTGTTCGTACTACCACCTCTGAATGTTTCCTACCCTGCAGCCTTAACAACAACCGTACCATTACAATGTAACGGAACGGTTTTCGCTAGTAACTTTCGACTTTTTCGTCTGCCCTACAGGGATCCTTACCTCAAGATGATACATAAAAGGATGCATCTCTGAACTCTTCTCTGTCTATTACGGAAAACCACTGATTAGATAAAGTGCACAGCGATTTGAATCCTCGTCCTAAAAATGCGAATTTAGTACCCTGAACTCTGTGCCACCTCACTCGGTAGAGGAGAACTGAACTGATACTCTGTTCCTCTTGCCCCATCGGTGAGTGCCTTATTTCTGAATCGTAATCTATTTCAGGGCTTAATCTGTTCCAAAATTGTTCAAATGGCTCTAAGCACTATGGGACTTAACATCTGAGGTCATCAGTCCCCTAGACTTAGAACTACTTAAACCTAACTAACCTAAGAACATCACACACATCCATGCCCGAGGCAGGATTCGAACCTACAACCGCAGCAGCCGCGTGGTTCTGGATTGAAGCGCCTAGAACTGCTCGACCCCAGAGGCCGGCGCTTAATCTGTGGTGTGTTCTTCGAAAGAGTGTGGTATGCCGTCCATATGTAATTCGATTCCCAAAAGTAGCTGCACTGCATATTCTATATTATCAAAGTCTTCCATATGAGAACGCTGTAGATATCCTTAACGCTTATATAGCAAGCAGACTTTGATATACACCATTCCTGGCATGTAAGTGACGCCAGCGCATTAACTAAGGTGCCTGCTTGAACTGTCAACCGTAAACAAAAGATGTGTATTCAAGCACTCAGTTGTGAACAGGCAGTGTTAAGGTGCGTTTACACCTGTGCGACTATCCGTGCGCTCTAGGCGTATGCATCCGTTGCACGAACACGCTAGGAGGCGCCTGCATCGGTGCAAAGTCGCCCATGCCTCTGAATTGCGCACGCGGGGGCGTAGGGGTCTTCCCATACCAAACGGGGAAACACATGTCACTACTTGCGTGTGGTGCAAATACAGCTGCACGGCGAGTAGCCGCAAGGTGCACAGGTGTAAACGCAGCTTTAAGCAGTGGTCGTGCGACCATGCTACACCAATGTTGTCGTGTCACAAATCGCAACAGAGTAACATCTCTAAATCAAGTGCTCATGACATTTTCTTGAATTTTTTGAAGAAGAGAAAAGTGAATGCAAAGTTTGTTTCGCACACCTTGACTCCACAACAACAACAAAGAAAAAGTTCAAGTGTGTCTTAATTCCTATGGGACCAAACTGCTGAAGTCATTGGTCCGTTGACTTACACACTAGTGAGACTAACTTATGCTAAGAACAGCACACACACCCATGCAGTTGACGGACTTTGAGCGAGGGCGTATAGTGGGCATGCGGGAGGCCGGGTGGACGTACCGCCGAATTGCTCAACACGTGGGGCGTGAGGTCTCCACAGTACATCGAACCTCCAGCGGGAGGGGCCACGCAGTCAGTGACATGGTGCCTCTAACCGCACGGCCACAACATAAACGACACGTGGACGTCTGCCTCGACTTGATTGAATTGAAACGGTGGTAAATTCTTTTCGGGGAAAAAAACCATCACGGATATCGAGAATTGTTGTTATCAATGCGAACCTACCACAAAACGACAGACTGCAGAAATTTGCATGAAGGGCGAGCGCTTTGACGCCATAACTGACATTCGAGCCAATGCGACGTACGAGTTGAACAATATCCAAAGAAGGATTTTTCTGAGAGTATAACATGTTTGCATGAACGTTCTGTACGTTGTACGCAAGTGGGTGGGTACTCTGTAAGCTGAAGCGTCAAAGAAACTGGTATAGGCATGTGTATTCAAATACAAGGGTACGTAAACAGGCTGAATACGGCGCTGTGGTCGGCAATGCCTATATAAGACCACAAATGTCTGACGCAGTTGTTAGAACTGCTACAATGTCAAGTTATCAAGATTTAAGTGAGTTTGAACGTGCTGCTACAGTCGTCGCACGAGCGATAGGACACAGCATATACACTCCTGGAAATGGAAAAAAGAACACATTGACACCGGTGTGTCAGACCCACCATACTTGCTCCGGACACTGCGAGAGGGCTGTACAAGCAATGATCACACGCACGGCACAGCGGAAACACCAGGAACCGCGGTGTTGGCCGTCGAATGGCGCTAGTTGCGCAGCATTTGTGCACCGCCGCCGTCAGTGTCAGCCAGTTTGCCGTGGCATACGGAGCTCCATCGCAGTCTTTAACACTGGTAGCATGCCGCGACAGCGTGGACGTGAACCGTATGTGCAGTTGACGGACTTTGAGCGAGGGCGTATAGTGGGCATGCGGGAGGCCGGGTGGACGTACCGCCGAATTGCTCAACACGTGGGGCGTGAGGTCTCCACAGTACATCGATGTTGTCGCCAGTGGTCGGCGGAAGGTGCACGTGCCCGTTGACCTGGGACCGGACCGCAGCGACGCACGGATGCACTCCAAGACCGTAGGATCCTACGCAGTGCCGTAGGGGACCGCACCGCCACTTCCCAGCAAATTAGGGACACTGTTGCTCCTGGGGTATCGGCGAGGACCATTCGCAACCGTTTCCATGAAGCTGGGCTACGGTCCCGCACACCGTTAGGCCGTCTTCCGCTCACGCCCCAACATCGTGCAGCCCGCCTCCAGTGGTGTCGCGACAGGCGTGAATGGAGGGACGAATGGAGACGTGTCGTCTTCAACGATGAGAGTCACTTCTGCCTTGGTGCCAATGATGGTCGTATGCGTGTTTGGCGCCGTGCAGGTGAGCGCCACAATCAGGACTGCATACGACCGAGGCACACAGGGCCAACACCCGGCATCATGGTGTGGGGAGCGATCTCCTACACTGGCCGTACACCACTGGTGATCGTCGAGGGGACACTGAATAGTGCACGGTACATCCAAACCGTCATCGAACCCATCGTTCTACCATTCCTAGACCGGCAAGGGAACTTGCTGTTCCAACAGGACAATGCACGTCCGCATGTATCCCGTGCCACCCAACGTGCTCTATAAGGTGTAAGCCAACTACCCTGACCAGCAAGATTTCCGGATCTGTCCCCCATTGAGCATGTATGGGACTGGATGAAGCGTCGTCTCACGCGGTCTGCACGTCCAGCACGAACGCTGATCCAACTGAGGCGCCAGGTGGAAATGGCATGGCAAGCCGTTCCACAGGACTACATCCAGCATCTCTACGATCGTCTCCATGGGAGAATAGCAGCCTGCATTGCTGCGAAAGGTGGATATACACTGTACTAGTGCCGACATTGTGCATGCTCTGTTGCCTGTGTCTATGTGCCTGTGGTTCTGTCAGTGTGATCATGTGATGTATCTGACCCCAGGAATGTGTCAATAAGGTTTCCCCTTCCTGGGACAATGAATTCACGGTGTTCTTATTTCAATTTCCAGGAGTGTATTTTCAGAAGGCAGAACTTTACTGAGTATACTCCATGTATGACCTAGTCGTAGTTATCGCCACTTGCTACAAGCAAGGATGTTCAAGGAGAACAGAACACTTGAACTATGGAACAGTGAGATAGCAGTGAATGGAACAAAGTATAACATGTCAGGACCAACTTCTAGGTTTCCAGGAACAATAACAGTTCTTTAGAAATACTGGCACCTAGGAACATGATCTACCTGGATAATGCCCAAGATACAACAGTGCTCAGTTCTCCCAACGAGCTTATAGTTGCACAGAATGGGTGTATTAGCATGGACCAGATGATCCAACATATTCAGAAATATCACAGCAGGTGTTACTAGCACAGGGTCATGGTAACAGTTCCTTCTTAGGAACTATCTTAATTCTGGTCTCGCTTACATGCCTAGGTCAGCCAATGGTCGAGAACCGACAGCCCACCTAAACTTCCAATGCAGTACATACCAACCGCTCGACACCAAGGTTTGAGCAATTGTGTGATTACCAGCCAACACACGCCATTTGACGGATAAAATGGAGAACGACCAGAGTAGAAAAGGTAAATAAGAATGTAAGACAGTGAAAACGCTATGGAACTATGCTTTTAAGTGATTCACAGGTTTAGCAGAAGGGTGGGATTTGGAGAACTGAATCTTCTTCAAGGGGTGACAAGTGTACCAGCACCAACCGCAGGCCAGACTTCGCAATCCATCAGGGGCCGCGTTGGCGAACCAGCTACGAAATCCTGCTACAGGATGCTGGAATATTTCTGGCACAGCATGTTGCAATACCACAGTCTGTCGTAGTGATGGAATAAGTTAAGCTGCCACATGCTGTGACAAAGCGACGCAGTTCTATAGTCAGTCACATAGCTGGCAGAACAACTATAAATTCTCGCCACCCGGCCATTAGCAACACTTGTATTTGCATCATGAATGGTTCCGGGACTTCTGAGTGTAGCCGACACAGAGACTGCCTCCAATGTGGGGCCCAGCAGCTTCAACTTCACCTAGCAACGTTATCAGCTACTGTTGGTCTATAAGCCGCACTGAGGGTTCTCTTCCCGAGCGGGTGCCACCTGGTAAAAGCCTCCTCTAGGGTGTCTTCGTCTGGCAATCCGGGCGACTACGAGGATCCTGGGTTCGGTAGTGGGGCATCCGTGAACCTGACCTGCAGTTCATGCCCGCCCCCAGAAAAGCTTATTGGTACCCGGGGAAGACTTTCTTGTGTCAGGACAATCTCCTCGCTGGTCACAACTCTTCAGTTCAGACTGAACTCCACTGTTTAACATACACACGCACTGCTGCATTACCAAGAACGCCACTGGGAGTTATGCTGAGGCATCAAACCCCTGTCTGGCTGACCAATCATGCCACTAAGACGACGAAAACAGTCCCTGTGTGGGCGTCTAGCAGAATTAAGAATGTTAATACCAAATGAGGACTCCTGGAACAGAAGAGACTATCCTGGCTGACAAAGGTGCCCACACTGCCGATACCCTTACAGTAGAACACGTTCTGTGAAGATCTGCTACGAATTTATTATAATCACAACGTTTCTTTCAGGAAACTGTCTTTAGTGACGTGTGATGGTAAATTAATATTAATCAGAAAACAGAGGAAGTAGCGTCAAGTGTTAACATTTTACATCCCCAGATTTGTATCAGTCCCCACATTTATTCCTGCCAATTAGGTAATGCTTGAAGACACTGAGATCTTCGAGTTGAACGTCTAGTAAGTGCTGTACCAAATCCCTGTCACTTACCTAGCCCTCCAAACTCTAGGTCTGAAGTCTTTGACACTGACGATCATCTGAAAAATACGTCGTATGCTTGGTTGCACAGTATATCAACAAATGTTTCATCGCAGCCTTAGTGAAACGGTAGCACATCTCTTTGAAATAACATTGAAAAGTGATAATCTCTACCAAGGGCCTAGCAGATCATTTTAGTGCACCGCGGCTCGCTGCTCGCCTACCACACGCCGCCAGTCGGTTGCACTGTCCGTGTCGATTTGGGGAATTTTAATGTCTGCGTGCACGGGGGGCGGACAGTGCGGCGCCCACGTAGACCACTGACACCCAGCGGCCAGAGGCAATTTCAGGCCTGTACTTTTCCTTGCATAGACCGAAAAATGCCATCTGATTGGTGGATCGATATGACGTGTGCTGACGCAAAAGAGCGCACCCCGAATTTGGCTGGACGACCCGTGATAAGAGGAAAATTTGTACTGGTTTAGAGAGGAAAGGAGCGGCAGAATCTAAGAATATGATTGGCAGCTATTTCTGTGTCCTCCCGCGACTGGAGATTTTCCTGCGCGGTGGGGACAACGCGCTAATCTTTCGGCGTGGAGGTAAAGTCAGGAGTTGAGGTATTCGCTTCTAGACTTCAGGAGAGATCGGTCGTGCTTCGTTTCTCGACCGCCAGAGCGAACGTTAGAGTTCTTCAGTTCTGGTCAGTCAGAGTGAAGGTGATCACACGAGTCAGAAGTATTACTGTCACGGTAGTTCAGGCAGAGACTGTCTGTTACCATGTGGTGACAGCAGTCCGATTTGTTTGTCGTTTCACGCTCGCTTTGTTTCGGTCGGGTCTTTATCCACGGGCGCGGACCGCCACAGAGAGCAGCTGCCTCATCCCTGTGCCCGAGCTCTCGGCGCGCTGTCAGTCTTGCAAATTGTAATGTATTCGCAGCACTGGCGCAGTAGGCTAATTAATGTGACCCATCCCAGCTTACGCTCTTGCTTTGTCGCTATAAACAGCCACAGCTTGCATCTGTGATCTGTATCGAGGGCTCTCATTCCCGATCGATATTGATCGTAATAGTCAGGGGTAGCGTGATACGGCACACTCTCACTCGCGAAGATTGTAGGGCACCATAACGTGATAGCTGATCCCACTCCTGTAAGCTAGTTCAGCCAACATCTCATTACCCAAGTTACATTGTTCTTATTTATATTCCATTCGATACTTGTGGCTGTTAGTACTTTAGGCATCTCTCAATGAATCACTTGTGATACCGAAACCTCTGAATTACTTAGTAACTGAATTTCACCTTTATTATCAGCGCCCTTTGCCTGAAACGACTGATCAGCTAATAAATTATCATTTAATACTATGTAGAAGGTGCAACTCTTAAACTGAACACAAACAGGGCCATATCATAATCTCCTCCTTTAAGTGTCTGTTGCGTGATAGGAACGGTAGTAGTTACAAGGGGGGGGGGGGAGTTTATTAGCATAACTAATACGGATTTCTTTAATGAATTTAGGTGAGATGGTCATATCTCAAACCCACAGCTCGCAAGTTGTACTTAAAGAACTTTGCTGTTACTTATGCATTTATTGGCTGCTCTTACTTAAGGTATGATTGAAAGGGACGATGGATTTTAACACAGTGATGTAGAATTTTTCCCACATGCACTGTCACTCTGTCAGTTCAAAAAATTTCGAGACCCCGGGTTAACACAAAAATAGAAAAACGTGAAGATAATCTTCGGATATTCTACACTGAAGAGCTAAAGAAACAGAGAAACTGGTACAACTGCCCCCTCCCCCCCCACCCCTCTCCACCCACGCGAACACGCAGAAGGGCCGCAACGCGACGTGGTATGGACTCGACTAATGTCTGAAGTAGTGCTGAAGGGAATTGACACCATAAATCCGTGAGAGTACGAGGAGGTGGATATCTCTTCTAAACAGCACGTTGCAAGGCATCCTAGATATGCTTAGTAATGTCCATGCCTGAGGAGTCTGGTGGCCAGCAGAAGTGTTTAAACTCAGAAAAGTGTCACTCGAACTGCACATACCCCACACTATAACAGAGCCCACGCCAGCTAAACAGCCCCTGCTGACATGCAGGGCCGGGCGGCGTGGCCGGGCGATTCCAGACGCTACTGTATGGAACCACGCGACCGCTACGGTCGCTGGTTCGAATACTGCCTTGGACATGGATGTGTGTGATGTCCTTAGGTTAGTTAGGTTTAAGTAGTTCTAAGTTCTATGGAACTGATGACCTCAGAAGTTGAGTTCCATAGTGCTCAGAGCCATTTGAGCCATTTTGACATGCTGGGTCCATGGATTCATGAAGTTGTACCCGCACACCTTCATCCGCTCGATAAAATATGAAACGAAACTCGTCCGACCAGGCAACATGTTTCCAGTGATCAACAGTCTAATATCGGTGTTGACGGGCCCAGACGAGGCGTAAACCTCTGTGTCGTGCAGTCATCTAGGATAGAAAAGTGGGCCTTCAGCTCCGGAAGCCCATATCGATGTCGTTTCGTTGAATGGTTCGCACGCTGACACTTCTTGATGGCCCAGCATTGAAATCTGCAGCAATTTGCGGAAGGGTTGTTTTGTGTTGGCAGAAGAGCCAACACCGTGTTACTAGAGGAGGCCGAAATGCACGCGTTCTTAGCTCACGCAGGCTATAAGGAATGAGAATTCAGAAAGCGGACGCAATTCGTTTCATACTTAACTTTAATCCATTAATGATGGACATCGCTCTTGACGGTACATGATTCACAACATTATCTGTTCAGAATTCATTCTAGTAACTGAATATGGCGCCTTGCTAGGTCGTAGCAAATGACGTAGCTGAAGGCTATGCTAAACTGTCGTCTCTGCAAATGAGAGCGTATGTAGTCAGTCAACCATCGCTAGCAAAGTCGACTGCACAACTGGGGCGAGTGCTAGGGAGACTCTCTAGACTAGACCTGCCGTGTGGCGGCGCTCGGTCTGCAATCACTGGTAGTGGCGACACGCGAGTCCGACGTATACTAACAGACCACGGCCGATTTAAAGGCTACCACCTAGCAAGTGTGGTGTCTGGCGGTGACACCACAGGTTGCACTTCTGTCCCGTTGAACGATTCTCCTCAGTCGTCGTTGGTTCCGTTCTTGCAGGACCTTTCTCCGGCCGCAGCGATCTCAGAGATTTGATATTTTACCGAATTACTGATATTCACGGCACACTCGTGAAACGGTCGTACGGGAAAATCCCCACTTCACCGCTACCTCGGAGATGCTGTTCAAAAATGGTTCAAATGGCACTGAGGTCATCAGTCCCCTAGAACTTAGAACTACTTAAACCTAACTAACCTAAGGACATCACACACATCCATGCCCGAGGCAGGATTCGAACCTGCGACCGTAGCGGTCGCGCGGTTCCAGACTGTAGCGCCTAGAACCACTCGGCCACAGTTCTTTTCGGCTTTTCCTCCAACTCGCTGCCCTCTTCAGTTTGTTTGTTCATCAGTCTGTTAAATTTTCGTTGTTCCTTTTTGCGTTTTTCACATTTATTTGTTTCCATTCGTGCACGCTTAATATTTTGCGACTCACCAGGATTTGCACTGTCGCTGTCGTTATGATTTGTGTCCCTATTTCCTCCCGTTTTCCCTGGTGCCACTGATTGTTGGGTTATCACCAAATGTTAGTATCCTGGGCAAGTGTGTCACCATAGCTACATAGCGCTGTGTGTGGAACCAAAGGAGGTTTAGACTGAATGCGACGTGGCGTACTTCGTTGCGCAGCTTCACTCTCCAATTTATTCTGGGTCGCCCCCTGATAGCACTGTATGAGGAATCCTCTGGTTGCGACATTTCGACTGTCGCGTTCTAGGTTGTCGTGTGACGGCGGCAACCACCTCCGTATGGAAGCTTTGCAGCATAAAGAATGTTAATACTTGAACGAACTCTCGTCAACCCACACTCGCTGTGGTACTAGTAGAATTCAAACCCTCAGTGCCTGCATGCGCTAACCTGGAGCATAAGCGACCATCCTGGATGACAGATGCCAATACTGTTACATTCGGTGTCAGAAGAAAGCCAGTAATAATTAGCGACATCGCAGGACAGCGATTGGCAGCGTCATCTCAATGTGGCGAGTTTTTACTTTTTCCATGTGGCTATGTTGACAATGTTTAATCGCCTAGATTTGAGGGATGAGGGGTAATTTCATCTGCTAAGAGTGGACTCAGTCAGTGATTTAAGTGACTTCACTGGGTAAACCAAAGAACAGATGGCAGTATACGCCCTTTTAGATGTAGACAGTGTAACGTGTTGGAAGATCAGTGATCTGTGCACCCAGTAATCCATTCTGATTTGTTTTAAACGAATGAGATTTGGGCATTACGCCAGAGAATGTACACAATGCTGATGCTTAACACTCAGATGTAAGGACTGAAACTGTCTGCAGCAAGAAATGTAACGATGAAATTTCTATTAAGTCTTTTCCTGTTGTATTTTATCTTTTGTTTCGGACGCAGGAACGATAGGCAGAGAGAATTACCACTATGGAGGCGGTTTCGAACATCTTGAATCATATGGTACAAATGCGGGCAGGTAACATGGACTTGCGTAAGCAGTTGGATGCATTGCGACAGGATAGATCCGAAGCAATTATGTCAGTACCCATACTAAATGCTAGTACCACTTCCCTAGCTTCTTCTTTTGTGGGTAAAGCACGGAATGATGAGCTATCTTCAGTAGAACGCTTACTGACAGTCGCGAAGTTCGTACGTTGGTCAGAGGAACAGTCGTTGAATATGGACAAGTTACATCCAGACAAGGTTTTGGCAAATGATGACCCGCAAAGACGAGAGTGTTTTGCCATACGATTAATATGTGAAACTTCTATACCTACCGCGGTATTCAAACGACTACAGATTTTTTCAATGATAAAATGTAATTATTGAGAGCCATCGATAACCGGTGATACGAGAACTGCTGTGGGTTTTGTGACAATATAAGTGAAGAACTTACAAGTTTATTTGTATACTGACAAGGGAACCTCCCCATCGCATCCCCCTCAGATTGAGTTATATGTTGGCACATTCGATAGGCCTTGAAAAACTAAACACAGATCAATCGAGAAAACAGGAAGAAGTTGTGTGGAACTATGAAAAAGTAAGCAAAATATACAAACTGCGAAGTCCATGTGCATGATAAGCAACATCAAGGATAGTACGAGCTAGGGAGCGCCGTGGTGTAGTGGTTAGCGTGAGCAGCTGCTGAATGAGAGGTCCATGGTTCAAGTTTACCCTCGGAAGTAAATTTTTACTTTCTTTATTTTCGCAAAGTTATCTGTCCGTTCGTTCTTTGACATCTCTGTTCACTGTAATAAGTTTAGTGTCTCCGTTTTGCGACTGCACCGCAAAACCGTGCGATTAGTAGACGAAAGGACGTGCCTCTCCAATGGGAACCGAAACATTTGATCGCAAGGTCATAGGTCAACCGATTCCTCCACAGGAAAACACATCTGATATATTCTATACAACACTGGCGACGGCATGTGCGTCATATGACAGGAATATATTGTCGACTCACCTAACTTGTACACTTGGCGAATGGGTAAAAAGATTCTTCTACCTTGCCCGATTTAGGTTTTCTTGTGGATGTGATAATCACTTCCAAAAAAGTGATGAAAACATAAGCGTTTGTCACATAAACTGAAAATTAAAATGTTAATCTTTTCACCCGAGGGAAGGATTGAACCAAGGACCTCTCGTTCCGCAGCTGCTCACGCTAACCACGGGACCACGGCACGAGCTTGCTACTTCCTTTTAGTTGCTTATGTTGCATATGGACTACTTAGTTTGTATATTTTGCTTATTTTTTCATAGTTCCGCACAACTGCTTCCTGTTTTCTCGATTGATCTGTGTTCAGTTTTTCAAGGCCTATCCACTGTGCCAGCTTATAACTAAATCTGAGGGGGGTGCGGTGGGGAGGTTCCCTTGTGAGAATAGGGCTGTTTCATAAACTATTGACCTGACTAGCACTGAGTTGTAAGTTTAACAATACACTATTTCAGGATTCTGGTGCAGTTTGAATTGCATTGGAATATTAGTGAGACGAAATTTCTAAACTCTGCAGTGTTTTGACAAAAGAAGCAAATTTCAACATGGTATCAAGAGAAGTTAGGTATTCGTCAAAACTCTTCACAGTCTTTCATGAATCAATGTGTCGTGAACTGAGTTCTTGGTATGGCTGACAAATCAGACCAGTCCTATTGTGCAACGTTTTCAGTGGCTTCTTTGGTCAGCATTTCAGCCTCACTTAGCGTAAACTTCTTGTCTTTTTTTTTTTTTTTTTGCCACATTACTTTTCACCTAGGCCCATATACTCTATCGGATTTAAATGAGCGTGATACGAAGGAAGCCTGATTAAACTATTTCCTTTACCGTTAGCCAGTTCATCGATCCAGCAGCGTGAAGTTTTGGCTTGTACAGCACTACAAGTACCATCACCTTCGTCTTATACATACTACGTTCACCTTTATCCGATGGAGCATTTCTTTGTGCCCGCTAAATATCCACTTTCATTCATTGGATTGTTGGAGCATAAGCATCACAACAGTGGCAATGCGTTTTGTCCATTACTATTGTCGAATTCCGAGGAATGTTTTGAAGTCAAACTGCATCTTCCCAGCCCATGAACGTGTTCTCTGACGACACTTTTATTGAAAATCTCGTATTCGCATGTACTGCACTGTTGTTATTAATGCTGCACCAACACAAAACACTTGTTCACAATACCTGATGACTACAGAACACGTTAATGAGAGAAAATACGACGTTACAGCGAGAGGTGACGAACGTTGATGCATGTAACGCATGCTGTTTATTCATGGTCTGGCAACAGGGGCGCGTTTCCAGCCGATCCGCTGTCTGCGTGGTAGGGAAAGCCGGCTCGCCATTTGTGTTATCTGGGGAACGGCGTCACGTCCCTCTCCGGTCAGCCAAACGCCAAAAGTCGCAACTAATTTTAAACGCACTATAGAAAGCTTAATGTCAATGCGTGTGAGTTGCCAGAAAGCAATGACACAGGTAGGATCCTGTTTGAAAAGTCATAACACAGAACACCAAACGCACTTTCTGGGGGGTTACCACTCGATGTATCAAGAAAAATATGGACAGAGTTTTCTAAAAATTCAGCCGGAGCCATATGAATGGTAACAATTTTCGAAGAAATAGTCGCAGTGACCCGAGTCCTGGAGAAATGGAGATTTCTCTTTATGAAATTCAATTGCTACCATTGTGGACGGTCCGGTCTCGTCCGGCGACAGTGCCGTCTGCTCCACTGTGGAAAATATCGGCGAGTAGGGCATCAGAGAGGGGATTGTAGAGTGTAGCCAATAAAGGCTGGATGCAGTAAAAAGGCAGCAGAGCGATGCATTCTGCACAGAGAGAGACAGAGAATACCTTGCAGAGTCGCCAGTGCCCTCTCTTCCTCTCTCTCTCTGTCCCACTCCACTCACTCCAGCCGTTGCCTACTCTAGTGGCAACGCAGGGGTGAACGCTACACCTGGCTACTGTTTCTGCTTCTGTCTGTGCCTTGCACAATTTATGTGCTGGGAAAACTGTTGCTGTCCTTTCTTAATGTAATATTTGTCTTGTCTGCTTTATGTCACTGATTATGAACCCTACAGTGGTTCTACTACTGGAAAATTACTGTAAGTGAATATAAGAGCTGATTTGACAGTAAACGTTCATTGTGTGGTTGAACCACTAGAAGAGAATGAAGAGTTTTATGGGGGATGGCGTTTTGCATGCAGGAGTGCATCACAGGTACAGGAATTGGACAGTGAGGAGGTAGCGCCTGTTGGGACAGATAACTTTGTACCAAAGTCTTAGATTTGTCTAAAGGGTTGATGCTTGGCAATTTGGAGACTTTAGGAGAAAATGAGCTAGACAGAATAAATTCAGACCCTAAGCTTGAGCAAGTCACCAGTTTAACTTCTTTAAGGCAAAGGCATAACACTTAGAATGAGCAGAAATGTTGATAATGGTGTATTTGTTATTAGAGTATGATGATTGTTTAATCCCTATGGGCCTTAGCCAGCAACCATGGTGACACAGCACAGAATCCCAACTTGGAACATCATCTGCAACTGGTGATGGAAGAGCTTATTAACCAGTAGTTATGGTACAGTATTACTGAGGGAAGTCCCAGGCCTTGGGAGGTACCAGTAGTTATCATTCCAAGAGAGAGTATGGAGGATAAAGAAGCATATTGGTTTTGTTGCCATTACAGATATCTCAATAGTCACATGATTACAGACACTTATCCAATCCCAAATGTAATGGATGTTTTGGGTAATCTGAGACTGAGGCAGTGCAGGTGTTTCTCCACCATGGACCTGGATAGTGGCTATCGTCATCTAGAGGTAGTAGTGGAGGAACGACCACAAACAGCATTTACGGTTCCTTCAGGACACTACCAGTACTGATATATGCAATTTGAACTAAAGAATGCCCCCAGTGATACTCCAGCACTTATTACACTTTTGACAGGTTAAAACCAAGACAGTGGATGATACACTTCGATGACATAATTGTCTTTGCTAAGGAACAGAGGGACATGTGATATGGTTAATGGAGATGTTTAAGCAATTGTGCACACCCCATCTCAATGAGTATGGAGAACTGTCACTTTGCAGTACAGGAAGTAGAATATTATGACCTGTCATTAGTCATGAGGGAACCAAGACTGATCCTAATTAGTAAAAGCTATACAGGATTTTCTGACATCACGTGTGGAGAAGGAGCTACAATTTCTTTTTTTATACTAGCAAATTATTATAGAAAGTTTGTACCGAAATTTGCAGAGATAGCATGACCTCTCACTCCACCATTGAGAAAAAGATTGAAAGTTCAATGGGCAATAGAATGTGAAGATGAATTCATTAAATTCAAAGAACTGTTAACAGCTGGTCTAGTGTCGTTTCTACGAAATTTTGAGAAGCAATTTGTACTGTCATACAATACAAGCAGTCATGCACTTGGCTGTGTATTGAGTCAAGAAGTAAACAGAGTGAAGGTTCTGGTTACCTGTGCCTCACATCAGCTGAAAAAAGCGAAAAGAAAACGCTCTACAACAGAGAAGGAAGTGCTGAGCCTAATATATAGCATAACATACTTTCAGTATTGTTTCTGTGGTTGAATACTTAAATTAATAACTGATTTCGTAGCACTAAAATGACTCTTAGGTATGAAAGATCCATCATCCAGGTTAATACAATGGATACAGAAACACAGTGAGTTGGATTTTTAGATAATCCATCAGCCAAGGGTATGCATGGCAATGCAGATGGTCTCAATTCACAAATTTGTTTGTTATGGAGAGTGGATCACATCGCTGTGGAATGGCAGAAAGGACAAAGACTGTAAGCTATTTGCAGAGCAGCCAAAATTAACTATGCACAACAGAAATGGCCCCATGGAGCGTAGCATTATTGGTGCTGCTCTACTTCCATGGCCTCAGAGGCATATGTGTACTACAAGTATGACCGCTATAGAGTGAGGAGCTTTTCACCTGGAAAGAAAACATCCTCATAACACATCATCAAGGGACTCTGAAATTGATGTGCAGTGCCTGGGTGTTGAGGAATGAGGTTCAGATGCTGGATGATACTTCATGGAGATTCTCCAGGAGGCCAGAGAGAAGGGGACACTGAGTGAGGGTGTGTGAGAAATACCAGGTGCTGTATGCTTTGATCGTTTTCAGGAGCTGTTACAGCAGGCAATGGATTAGGTTCCATACACTCTGAGAATGGTTGGATAGAGGATGGATAACTGTATAGGTGGTTGCTAAAATCTGTGTTCAGAGCATCTGAGCCAAACAATATAAGGCAGCTAACAGAAATGTTGATTCATGTGCAAGCGGGAGTCGAAGGTATTTAAGTTTTGATGGAGTGGCATACTATACATCTGGCAAACCTTTGAACTGATGTGTTAAATAACACTGATTGTTGTGGAGGTTAACAGTGGAACTGGCTAATTAAATAGAGACAGTGAGTAATACAGTGAATCAATGTTTAAGTATATTGTAGGCCACACTAGACCTGCTGGAGATGCAGTTAGCCATGCTGAGACTCCTGTACATTCTTACTGTCTGTAGAGGGGACGCTCTCAGACCAAATTAGACCTGTTTGATACACAGTTAGCTACGGAGAGGATCCTATGCAATCTTGCTGACAATATGGGGGGGTGCTCATACAGAAGAAGGCGAAATAGGGGAAGCCAAGCATCATACAGTGTGTGAACAGCTAAATCCTACCCTGTTGCCACTGGATCAGTTCCTGGCAAGTTTACGTTAGGCATGGACTGAAGTGGCAACTACACTGGCTTATACCTCCAGAAAAATTACCTCATCACCGAATTACTAACTTGAAACAGTCAAGGTCAGAACTGACTGCACCACATGCTAGTGTGTTTACCAGTAGCGGGTGGGAATGGCAGGTATGAGTACTACACGATGCACCTCTATCTCGTAAGGTGGGGAGCTTTAAGGACATTTGTACATGTTAGGACAAAGGAAATTCTGCTGGTTACACCAGCAGTTAAGTCCCATAGTGCTCAGAGCCATTTGAACCATTTGAAAACAACTAGAGTGGCCGTCACGAAAGTGGACACCTCAAGATCATACTCACTGCCTGCAGTCTTCAGGCGCTAAGTGCTGTGATTTTCCCGTCTCATCGCTTCGTTGCCATACACACACTGTTAGCAGTGCAGTACTTCAGCGCCAGCTGAATGTTCAGTGCATCTGCACGATATTGTGTTTTCACGTGTTCAAATTGTTCGAATGAGTCTGAGCACTATGGGACTTAACATCTGAGGTCATCAGTCCCCTAGAACTTAGAACTACTTAAACCTAACTAACCTAAGGACATCACACACATCCATGCCCGAGCCACGATTCGAACCCGTGACCGTAGCGATCGCGTAGTTCCAGACTGAAGCACCTAGAACCGCTCGGCCACACCGGCTGGCATTTTCACGTGTGGTTCCAGTCTTCCGGTAAACGGTGTTTTGGCGTGTGTTTGGCAGTGGTCGAAATGCAAGGGCCTATGTGTAGAACTACTTTAGAAGGCTAGTGTAAAGGGCGAAAATATATTCTAAAACAATCTGAAATTATGTTACCCAAAGTACTGAAGTTTTTTACTGACTTGGACAACAGTGAAGAAGCCACAAATAATATACATTTTGCGCAAGTTCATAAAATGACAACCAAACCTGATGGTATTCCCGAATTGACTGTATTCCATATTAACAGCGAAATAACATACGCAGAATCTCTAGATAAGAGCAAATGTATTGATTCTGCAAGAATGGGATATAAATGGAAACTGAATCTAAAGAATTTGACGATTTTGATAAAAAAGTTTGTGTGCAAAACTGTACTTCGATGCTATGACGGATGAAACTATCCAACTCCTAGAAAAAAACAGAATCATATCCGTGAAAAAAAAATTATTCTGGCTCAGAGACTTTCGTTCATTGTCTTCTCCGCTAACCTGGTGTTTGATTCAGGAGGTGTAACGATAGACTAAAATTTTTGATGGAATGCAGACGCACTATAGCAGCAAGAATAAAGTTTTGTGTGTAATGCACTTATTGCGTGCTGAGGACAATAGCCTAATAGTGTACTTCGATAAAACTTGAGTTTCACGATGTCCATACGCACAAATAGGTTATGCTCCACTTTAACTGAATAAGGGCTTTAAAGTACCTGCAGTTGCTATTGTACAGTCTAATCGGCAATTTGGGTGATGGATACTGTGACAAGGAATCAGTAAGAGCTGCAAATGAAAAATTTTCTGGGGTAGGGAATATTCTCGGTTGTACTATGGGTAGACGTCGGAACTGAAAACCTGGCAGTGGTATACAGGTGCTCACGTGTTGTCGCGCACGGATTTTCTTGCATACAGAATGCGTTCACAGGGGACACGATACAATAACGTTGTCCCAGATGTTACGAAAATTCATTTTCTAGTTTAACAACTGTTTCTACAGAGTCCAACAGAACGGCAGCTCATCAATGACGACATCTTTCATTGCACAGGAAGAGCAGTTTCACGCCTCATATGGTACGTTATTTTTTATTGCGAAATAGTTTTATGTTTTCACAATAAAATATGCACCACTTGTGTTGTGGACTGGCAAGACAGCCAATCCACAGTGACGGGTAACCGAAAGGCACGCGCTTAAACTCACGCAGGCTGGCGTGAGGTCTGAAACAGGATACGTAATGAATGCTATAAAGAAAAGTACGTACCTGCTGTAATACTTAACTTTAATCCACAATTGGTGAACATTGGTCTTGTTACTGTAAATGCTTCATTAGATACACAGCAAAGGATAAATGGCGCCTTGCTAGGTCGTAGCAATTGACTTAGCTGTAGGCTATGCTAACTATCTTCTCGGCAAATGAGAGAGGCTTCGTCAGTGTAGTCGCTAGCAAAGTCGTCTGTACAACTGGGGCGAGTGCTAGTAAGTCTCTCGAGACCTGCCGTGTGGTGGCGCTCGGTCTGCGATCACTGACAGTGGCGACACACGGGTCCGACATGTACTAATGGACCGCGGCCGATTTAAAGCTACCACCTAGCAAGTGTGGTGTCTGGCGGTGACACCACAACTTGCTTCTATAAACTTTGAGAATGTCAGTAAGACATTAGTAGTAGAACAAAGAGAGCGTCGCCCCACACTCCATTGTTGAGAAATTTATTCAAGAAGGTGTATCCTAGATGGCGGCGATAGATGTGGCAACATCGCCATGACGTCATGGCAGGAAGGTGATATTTTGGCAGGAAGATAGGTCAGTTAGGCTACTGCCACTCCCCCCTCCCCCAGAAAATGATGGGAAGTTCAAACTTCAGCAGGGCAATGCAACACACCACGACTACCTCCATTAACCTAAGAAAATGGCGCAAAAAAAGGCCACTTGGGCTACCTCCACTAACCTAACTCATCTGACCGTCACCTCTTCCCAGGAATTGGTGGGAAAAGCACTCAGCCTGTGGTGGATAGCATGGAAATTTGGAAATTTGTGGTAAGGTCTTATGGGACCAAACTGCCTATGTCATCAGTCCCTAAGCTTACACACTACTTAGTCTAACTTAAACCAATTTACTCTAAGGACGACACACACACCCATGCCCGAGGGAGGACTCGAACCTTCGACAGGGGGAGCCGTGTGGACTGTGACAAGATGCCACAGACCGCACAGCTATCCAGCGTGGCAGTCTTTATTTAAACAATTGGAGGAAGTACCTCCATCCAGTGTGTTCACCACGAGGTCTAGAGTCTAACTAACATAGAGGGTGCCGTCGTCCCTCCCATGACGTAATCCAAGATGGCGGTCTAAGGGGGAAAATGGCGGGAAAAGGACTCAGGCTGCGTTGGGCTGCTGGAGAAGGGAAGAGTTTACTTTATTTATTTTGGAACAATTTATTTAGGGACAGATTGCACGTAGTTCATTTATTACACTGATACAAAACACTGGCTCTGATGTACTTGGGCTCGCAATACACTGTCTGCAGACCTGCAAACTACTCGTAAATAATGCAGTACACTGATGTGCAGACACGCAAACATCTTATAAACTGTTAAAATAATGCAATGCATAGCCTACAGACATGCAGGCAACTAGCTAATTGTCGAAATAATACATGTAAAATGCTCTGCAGACACACTCACAACGCTTAAAGAGCCGAAAATAATACAGTGCACAAATACTCATTGCACGTAAAAAAAACAATTTCGAACTATCACCAACCACAAACTGTTCGAACGCCCGCACGCATCGATGCCAACGCGAGCCATCGCTGGGCAGACGAATAAGGGGGCGTGAGTCATTGCTATCAGGCCGCTGCCGCCTACAGCAACCAGGTGAACGTCGCGTCTATTTTCAGGTATACAGTTATAGTTCTACGAGCATTATACTGATGTCACATGTCTATATAAATGAGAACCAAGGCACACTGAAGGCCACGTGCGTGCGCTTACTGTTTCTGGCGCGAAACCTCTCTACCTTTGGATACTGACGTCACAGGTCGCGCTGTAGAAATCTGTTCCAATGCTTCCCAGAGTAGTACAGACTGCATTGTCCCTAGCGATCCCAAGGGGACATGCGAGCTGCGTCTAGCCGTGCAGCGTTTACCAGCCAAGCATGGCTGACGCATCACTGTGAAACGCTTGCAGAGCTACACACAATCGCAAGCACATCTTAAAGTTCTCAATCTTATACCGATGTCTCATGGCTATGTAAAATAAGAGCCGAGTCGACCTCTCCGTCTTTCCACCATCCTTCACACCTACAAATCCTTGATCCACCGCAACCTCTGTTATGCCAGCGTAGCTTGGATTTCCGCCCTTCCCAGGTTCTATAAATCCCTCCAAATCCTCGAATACCATGTGCTCTGCCTCGCCTTTCGCATCCACCTTCTGTCCCCCACACGCATCCTCTACGACCTCATCCCCTTCCCCCACCTTCTCCTTTTCCTTGAACACATCCTCACACTATATATTGTCCGCTGCATTGATCCCCCTTACCACCTGGTGTCTCCCTTCCTCTCCACCCCCAGCCTGTTGCTGCACTTTTACCGTTGTCTCCCATCCTCTCTCCATCTCCACACCCTCCGCCTCCTTTCCCAACGCAGCATCCACCATCTACCCCTTCTGGATGATGAGCTTCGCCCTGACATCTACCCTTCCTACCAACTCTAACCCCATCTTCCTCCTGCCATCTCCTCAGAGCCCCCTCTCCTCCCCTCCCTTCTCCTGAGCAGCTTTCCACTCCTATTCCCCCTCCCTCTCTGGTGCTCCCCTTGAGTGTCTCTGCACTCCCACATGCCTTGTCTTCCCTCTTCATCTCCTGCCCCACCAGTCTCCTGCCTCTTAGTGTACCCACTGGCGCCCCTACTATTTTCATCCCACCGCCTCCCCTGCTGCCCCTTGCTCTCCCCTCGTTTTCCATCCTCTCAGGCCACGCCCTCGGCAGGTCCCACCTGGCTGTTTTATTCTTCATTGTGTGTGCTCCAAGTGGGTTTTAAGTGTGTTGTTCTGGAGTGTTTTTAATACTGTGGTCGACTTTTAACCTGTGCGTGTGCCTTCAGTGTCTTCTTTGTGTTTCAAGAATAGCCAACTGTGTTTTTTAACTTTATGTCGACTTTTTTAATAGTCCCCCCATGAACGTTTCCATGTCAGTGTATTTTTACCTCGATTATCTCCCCTTACTCTGTTTTATGTTCTCCCTTTTTACCGCCTTATATGTAACATTTTATTCTTGCCTTAGTTGTCATGTCACTCGGCTGAAGAGCGGCGGATTGAGCTGCTGACAGCCATCCCCTGCCCATATGGGGCAGGGGAACTAAATCACAATAAAGAAAAAAAAAGTCGACATCTCGAAAATTGTAAAGTGCTGCAGGAATAGTTAATGATCGCTTTTTGTAGGAGCTTTGGTGATGTCTCAGCTTGTCTGCAGGGAAATTCTTGTCCCAACAGAACCTGTTTACGAAAATACCGCAGAATAAAGCCTAATGCGTTCACCCTCGTGGTCCTAACAAGACACCCCGTCCATCACACTTTACCCTTCATGCTTTCAACAAACATCTCCCAAATGCAGATGTTCTGACCATTGTGTAGACGCTCCTACGTAACAGCATAAAGGACGTCTTGCGAATGAATAGAACATTATGATCGGCTCTTAGTGAATTTACCAGCCAAATAACTGATGCTGTCAGTGTGGAAACACTGACCGCATTTTTTTTTTTTCTTTCATATGTGACTTTCAGTGGCAAAAAAAAAATTGTGCAGTTCGCCATGTAGCACTGACAGTTAAACCCTGCAAAAGTGGTTTACAGATTGTCAAATACATTACACGTATTCACCGTGCTGCAATGCACTACCAACAGAGGAAACTACCTCGTAAACGCAGCCCATGACAGCAGCCACAGAAGATTGTGTCAACCAGAGAGACAGAGGCTACCTGGCCGTGGACAACCCCACATCCCAAGAGAATTCTATCAATACCCCCAGCGCAAACAGTCATCGCATTGAATCTTCTCAAATTTCCACAGAGTATTCACATGACACAAACTGTCCCGAAGGCTTCAACGCAAACTGGGTTTAGTTCAATATTCACCCGCCCAGGGGGAGCCGAGAGCCAAATCGTCATAAACCATAAGTTTTCTCAGACTCTGAACTGATGTACAAAGGATGGGCAAGCCCCCATCTCGGAACAAAGGCATTACTGTTTCCAGCCCCGACCTGTTTGCTTGCTCCTATGCTTTCTATGGCCATCTCCAAACTCACAAGAATATTGGGAACCAAACACTTATATATCAGTGTAGCTACCATAGAATGACACCAAGCAAAGTAGTGGATATGTCTCCTCTTTATGACTGTGGTTATGGAACGAATCTCAGTATCTATAGCGCATATAATTTTCCACGTAAAAAACAAATCTTTCATTCCCCTTACGGCTATCGATGTGCTGAATATGTACCAGCCTCATGATAGGACACACAGTAGCGAGCACCAGTCATTCGTATATATACTGTGAAGACTGTTCTACAAAGGCTGGGTCAGTTCCCCTTGGCTCAAAGACGTCACTGCTTCTGAACCCGACCTATTTGCTTGCTTGCTTTCTGCACACATATCCAAACTCTTAGATTAAAAGAACACATGTATTTTCACATGGTTTGCCAGGATATTGCACAATTTACGCGATTCTTCTCGATATGAAGCACATAATACTATTCTACTGGTCGTTGGAGCAACATAATACCGAAGATATAGACTGGCAATTATTTCTCTACAAATCCGAAACTTTAGCGAGATGGAGCGTGCTGAAAACCATTGAATAACTAGAATCTTATCCCGTCTGCAAAGACCTTTACGTGAAAACTCGAATAAAATAGAGGAAACTGAAATTTCCACTCGCTAATACCGAAGTCGGTGATATAACAGATTCTACATCATCCTTATAATTTACAAAGTCAACTAAGGTATTCTTAACATCTGTCTACTTGATGGACGATTACGCCTCTTTTTCTAAGACACGGTGGTACCACTTGTAAGAAAAACTTATGAGACACGTGCACCCATCGTTGATTTCCTGTCAGTATTATTTCGTATCGCAATGAATTAGTTATTGACGAAGTATTATATTTAGTAGTAGGGGATGCGTGATAGGTTTGCTTTAAGCATCAGGCTTATAAAGTAGGTATTTGTGTTCCGACATGTGCAAAGGAAATGACTATATCCAGAGGTAACTAAGGTATGAATTTGACGTGGAATAACGAGATAGCATAGGGAAGAGGATGTCAACTCATAAGCATCGTACAGATATTTCTACGAGGGCTGTCCAGAAAGTAAGTTACGATTGATCGCGAAATCAAAATCACAGTGAAAATCAGAAATTTTTCATTTGTAACAGTTAGCTACACCTTACAGCTACTTCTCTACGTAGTCGCCGTTCTGACTCAGACATTCGTCGTAGCGTTGTACCAACTTTCCAATACCCTCATCATAGAAGGCAGCCGCCAGTGCTTTTCGCAAATTCTTTACACTGGCCTAAAGCTCGTTGTCTGTGCCAAAATGTTGTCTTCATAGCCAGCGGTTCGTTTGAGCAGAGATGAAACTCATTGGGAGACAATTATGGGCTGTATTGTGGGTAACCAAACATTTACAATTGAAACGATGCAGGAACATCTTCATTGCCACTGCAGAATGAGGCTGTCTTGAAGAAGATACCACACGACAGTTATGTAATGTTGGTTGCATAGCTTCAGGGGAAAATTCTCACCAGGCCCTCGTACTTGGCGGGAGACACTATTTTCTATAACATCTTTACGCGCTCACTAAGAGCTCAGGAATGAAAAGAGTGACATAATTCTACCTAGAGTCATACTAGAGACACTGCAAAGCTTGCAAAGCTTTATCGGATTTTCATAGTCGTTTCCATTTCGCGACCGATCGTAACTTACTTTCTGGACAGCCCTCGTATTTCCAGAACCAGAGCCGTCAGCAGGGTGTATTACCGATACTTTGCTCACTGTTGAATGTCATTCAACTGAGACCGCAATTGTAACAGTTAATTGTAAATATAGCGATCAAATATACATGTGTCCGATTTCCTAGGACGATTCTGTCTAGGGGAGCGTGGCGCGCCGGCGATGGCCTGTGGCGAGTAAGATACGTGTTTCCCATAAACGGCAGGAGCCGTCCAAATGGAAAGGGGTGTTGGGGTGCAGGAATGTAGCTGACTTAACCGTGTCGTCCTCTAGACGGCCGAGTAACGAACTAATACTTAGTATGTGTTGGACAGATTTCGTGATCATATGGAAATTTAAGAATATTCAACATGGAGATGAGTTTGGGCTGGACCATTATTCCCTGCCATGTAAATTGTTCAACTGCTTGCTTATTCACATTTCTCGTGTTTATTTGGTTGAGAGAACATCGATTGTGGTGTGTGTTGAGTGCATCTAGCAGTTGAAAGACGGACGTTTGCTGGTTCTATAGACATGAGAAACACCTTAGTTGACTTAGTAAATTATAAGAATGATTTGGAATGTGTTACATCACCGACATCAGTATTCGCGAGAGGAAATATCAGTTTCCTCTATTTTGTTCGAGTTTTCACATAAAGTGAAACGTCCCCTTTGAACAATTACAAATGACTATGCTTAACCTGACACACAATACTTTGTTAGCGCAACGCAATCTGACTTTCAAAATTCCCTACAAAAGAATGGCCCTGACTGACATTAAACTATACCTTTCACAAATCACTTACCTCTCAAAAATCTTCGCTGCTCAAGCTACTGCAATACAGCAAGCGCCACTACTGCCAGCTAAATAAAAGATTCAAACTACTAAAGGCACTAACTACTGATAGGGATAGTTAGCAAATGAAAGATATTAATAGAGAACAAACAATGTATTTACCTTAATATCATCACAAGTCATAATATATATATCAGTTCATGACAAATTACAAATCTCCGCCATCTCTCTCCCCACATCCACCACTGCTGGCGGCTCACCTCCAACTGCGCAACGCTACGCGCTGTTCACATCCAGCTGCCGCTGCCCAACACTACAATGGCGAGTATTACAACAATGCAAAGCAGCCACAGACTGCACACAGCACAGCCAGTGATTTTCATACAGAGGTGGCGTTACCAATAAAAAACCTAAACAGCCTACTTACATAGAGAAAACATAAACAGCCTACTTACATAGAGAAAACATAAACAGCCTACTTACATAGCCCCCATGCTCCCCACACAAAATTTTACAAATTTTTTTTGGGCAGTGGCCAATAATGATTTGATAAAATTTTTCATAATTACAATAACAAAGAAATCAAATGCACACACTTATTGATACAATGTTGGTCAAAAGCTAAAAATTTCTCACAGTCTGAGCAGTAAAAGAAAATGCACACGGAAGTAGTGGATTTCCATGCAGTCTTGAAGAAGCAGTGTTGTCCTTCCAACGGAAAGACAGTGCTGACTCTCGACATGCAGACAGGTAATGGGCCACAACAGAGCAAACCCACAGCAGAGTCATTCGAAGTTTGGAAGAATATTGGTAGGTAGGTCATCACAGAGCAGACCCACCGTAGTCCTGGTAGAGATTACGGTATTGGTGGGCCACCAGAGGTGCAGACTCACTCCAGTCCTTGTAGAAATAATGGCATGGTGGGCCATCAAAGATGCAGACCCACTGTAGTCCTTGTAGAGATGGCCAGCAGCCATCTGTTGCGATTGTGCAGGTGCACATTCACCATTGAAGAGTCTTGCGGAGAATATAGCAAGTCCATAAACCACCACTTGTGCACTCACAAAGTTTTTGGAATTGTCCTTAGATCCAGCAATGCTGTTATCCAGTCCCTTGCTGAATCATTAACACACGTGCAAACACTATCAGTCCCTACTTCTCACATATTATCCATATACTATGACCAACAGAAATGTGTGCAGTGAAATGTAACTTAATTTGAAGAACTGGTAACAATTACAATTTGGTAACATAAAAATACAATAACAAAGGTACAAAATACATCATTAAAGAACATAGCAATATAGATAACAATTGTAGTAAAACAGGCGTTACAAAAGAATAGAAATGAACATATACATCAATGTTACAGGAATTATGAGATAAGTAGATACACAAAAGATCAGAATAACTTTCGAAACATCAACTTCACACATGAGCATTGACAGAATGAATAATGTCTAACATCTTTACAAAGTAAATAACATATTATTAATGCCAATTATATTTGAGGATAACAGTATTCCTCATCATAGTGAATGTAGCTTAATATTAAAAGAGGAAAAAATTCTATGAAACTACACAGAGACAGGAAGAAAACAAATACACAAGGGTACACAAACACATAGTGGGATAACACAAAAAGAAAGGACAGGGTTTGTTGTACTGCAGTATTTTGCATTATTTCTCGGAGATCTCCCTTCATTCGTCATTACTCCCAAAAAGTCCTATCTATACCTGCTTTCTGTATTCTATTCATATTTCTTTCAAAATAAATATGGCTCATTGTACAATACTCATTTAGGCCCAAACCGTTTTCATGTAACTTTCAAAGCATTCTTCCCCTATTCTCCATAGTTCGTTTCTTATAGTCTACCCCCTCTTAAGCTAACTTAAATCTACTGAGCTCAGATGCTAAACTAAGGAACGAGGCAATGCAGCATCACATAACAAATCAACACAAACAGCAATGCAAAAAATGCAAATTGGCAAAGCTAGCAGCATAAATGAGCAAAAGTCAAATCCAATAACACTATGCCTGGCAAACAGCAGCAACTTATACCTAAACATGACATAGCGCAAGCAAAAAAAAATATTACACTAAAATGGCCATGTCTAATACCTATGTCACATCTTAACATTAGAGTGATGCATCACAATTTATTCTACAAAAGAAATTACCAAGTACTTGAAAAGAAAATTATGTGTTACTGTTATTAGTTCCTTCTTATTGTTCTTTCCTTTCCAAGTGCTCCTTTTTGAAAGAATGTGGATCATAAAATAATTATTTAATAGATCTGTTGACAGAAAGTGTTCACATTAGCAAATGCATTTCATTTTATAAAAGCAATGCTGCAACACAGCTGAAAAACAGATGTCAAATGAAATAAGCAATTACGCAAACCAAAGCATAAAAATATCATTCAATAGTCATGTGGCATTTCGTAAGTCAGTAGCTCTCAACTCTCATAGAAAGACGCTTGTCGTAATCAGGTGTGCAGATGTACTAATATTTCCCATCAATTCATAAGCATTTCAGTAATTAGCACAAAGTGCGAGTAATCATATGTTTTCAAGTAACGAGGGTGTCGCATTAGCGATGAAAGGCACACCCTAATGGCTTGTTCTCCAGGTGTTTGACACAGCTGTGTGCCCACAACGCACTACCTGTGCCGCTGAAAAGGGCTCGCAATAATGGCTTTTTCTCCAGGCGTCTGACACAGCTGGGTGCCCGCGACGCATTACGTGCAGGTGGTCACTTAACTTTCTTACGGAAATATTTACCGCTACAATGACAGTCTCACATAAAAATATTTCACAGGTCAAGAATTAGCATTGCAAATCTGTAGAAACAAAATCCTATGAATATAACAGTGTCCAAAAAAAACTATTGGTCAGCATTGTGATACAGTCACACATTTCATAACTCTTAAAGTACGATTCTTGGTTTCCAACATCCTTTTTCACAAATCAAGTGTCCCTACCCACTATTCATTACTCCTTACCTTATTACATATATACGTATCCATCCACTCGTCAATATTTCGTCATTATAAATATGAAGCATAATCAAATAACTCATATAGTAGCCTCAGCCTATTAATCGTAAACATACCTTAGCAGCATAATACACATCGTCGTCGTAAAAATAACATCATAACACCTCAGTCAAATCTCAAAATCGTCGTAGCTTCCTCCAATAATTAAAAAATTCTCTGCTCATGTCAAAAGTGTCATCTGCCTCAAACGTACTTTAAAAATCATAATCCCTTTACCAAATATATCATTCAAAGCTCTCATAGTATCACAATGGGTCCAAAAAAATATGAACAGTTTACAATGCACAGACAAAATACAGTTTCATAAGTGTGAAGTTATCCAGCTGTGTAATTACGTAAACATCTGTCACTGACGTAGTAAAAAAATGTTTATCTCTCAGTTAAATGATCAGATAGCTGTGTAATTTGTGTGTTAGAGAAATATGGTACCGATGTGTAAAGTTGTATAATCAAATACCATATTAGCTAGGGCTCCTTGTGCTTGCCAAACACATGGTACACAAAGTAAGCGTGTACCCCCCTGAGGATTAATGTAATTATACCGTCAGGTGTTACAGATTACAGCAATGAAATGAAATGTATCACTGAAAATTTCTTTGTAATTCAAAAATCTTTAAAAATAAATGTTTTAAGTACAAAATTAATCACTGAAATGCGTGTCCTGTAGCGCTAAATGTGCATATTGTTGTAAGATAATCTCTGTGAAAGTGTCGTAGTTATTTTCCTCCAAAAGCTAAGTTCTGCAGAAGCCAATGTACTTACCTCATGATAAACAAAAGTGAAATGCTTTGCGTAGAGATATCTTAGTTATTACGCTTATTGTTGTGATGATGAAAGTACTGTGCTGTAACGTATTGTTGTGCTATGGAAAAGGCTGTCTCCTTGTAGCTATACCACAAAAGTTACTAATAAAACATGTTTTGATTTCCAGAAGAATTCAGAAAACTGTGCAGATATAAAACAGATACACCGCAAAAGCAACATTGTAAATTGTCACTCATTAGTAGCGTCGTGATAAAAATCGTGTAGCTGTCACATAAACTAACCTCTGTGTGATCTGGTATCTCTCAGAAAGCACTTTAAATTCAGAATGTATTTTCAAATAAACCAAAATGTTGCATTAAAATCTCATTAGCAGTACTGGTAAATGTTCTAAGTATGTGAGCCTTATAGTCGTTACGTAATCGTGCAACAAACAAGCAAGAATGTACACACACAATAACACTGTGACGTCTGTTTACTATAACAATGCATTCGTCATTTCTGTTTAAATAAGTTCTCTTGGTTCTTGATTGGATATTTAACTTCAAACATTGTTGCATGGTAACGGTTTCTAAAGCATACTAGTAACGTGAAGTGAAACGTTTTATGGCAAAGACAAAGTTAAAAGGCAGATTATCTGTCAATAAATGGTTTTACATGAGAAATGTGGTGTAAACCTTTACTCTTCATAGTACTCAGAGTTTGAACTTGAATGCAATTGTCAGGCGGTATACGTCGGTAAAGAATACTGGAGTTTTTCTCAAGGTTAGCGTCTATGTTATTTTTCTCTGAGCCACCTGGCGCACGCGGCTGCCTGCTGTGTGAGTCATTGTCTGTTTCTTTGTTGGCGCGCGTCGTTACTGGGATTAGGAGACCTAACTTCTACAAATTCACCGTGACGAGAGGGCCCTGCTCTGTTTGAATCCCGCCAGTTCTGATGCAGTTCAGGTCTATCGTTACGATCATATCGTCTGTCGTCATGTCGGTAGATGCCATAGTTTCTTTCTTGTCGGTCACGTGGTGGAGAATTTCTCCCTGAATCGAAACTGCGCGCTGGACCATTGCGTCTAAAGTTATTCTGTCTCCCCTGATAATATTTATTTTGGTTCCCATATTGTCTGTTTCTCTGATTGTCTCTGTGATAGTCATTACCACTGAGAGGTGATCTTTCCCTGTAGTTATTACTACTCTGCCAACGGTTGTCATAAGGGTGTTGTCTATTTTGGTCACGATTTGTGTTGTGAGAATAGCCTTGTCGTGTCCAGTTATTACTTCTTTCATCGCGGATTTGCGACGGATGTGACCTGTAATTGTTGTGTTCCTGGTTTCGCGTTCCGCGATTGTCAGTGTCAATTTCTAATTCTTGTAACAGTCCCTGAAAAGCTTCAATGTCGTCTTTGCAACGTCCTGCTAAAATAATATGTCGTAAATGTTCAGGCAGTTTGATTAAGCAAATGCGGATGAGTTCTGAGGGGCTGTATGGGTTTGAAAGATACTGATTCTTATGCAACATGTCTTCAAAATATTTCATAAGACTGGAAAATTCAGATTGTTCGAAACGTTTCATCATTATGATGCTATGTTTTACACGGTCTTGTGTGGCTTGAGACCAATATGCTGAGAGGAAGGCATGGTAAAACTCTCCTTCACTGTGGCAATCGTGAATTACCGATCGCATTCTTACAGCTGGTTCATTCTCTAAGTAGCCACACATAAATTCTAATCTGTGTTCCAACGACCAGTTGGGAGGAAAACAATGAGAGAATTGATGGAGCCATGCTTGTGGATGAATGTCGTTGGCAGAATTCTTAAACGTTTTGAATTTACGTGTAGTAATGAACAGCTTATAGTCAAAATCATCGTGTCGGCGAGTAGCATCTCGGTCACAGTTACGTCGTTTCGGCGGTTCCATCTCAAAATTCGGCGTACCTTGCCAACTTCTTTCACAATTTCCGAAGTGCCCTGTGTTGTTATTTTGTGTCTGTTCCGTATTTGTATGTCCCTCTTCCCGTATTGGGGCGCGAGTGTCCTCTGAAATACGTAATTCTTGTACTACTTGTGCCAACTGATCTTGCACTTCCCGGATTTCTCTTTTGTACTGTGTATTGATTTGATTTTGATTTTGTTTGAATTTTCTAATTTGTTCATACTCTTCAGTGTCCATGAAAGCTACAGGTGTTGTGTCATTCAGATCATCATCTACCTTTGTAGATAAGTTAGTGAACTGATCTGAAAGTTCGGCTACTTTATCCGATAGTGAAATCATTTCCTCTCTATGTTTTTCTGAACCAAGTTTCAGAGTGTCCATTTGTGTTGCAATCGTGTCTACTGTGACCTTTAAGTTTTCCTGAGTTTTTGCAAGTTGCATAACCGTATCGGTAGATGCAACTGAGTCAAATTTTGCTTGCAAGGTCTCATGATTTTCATGAACAATAGTTTGCAGTTCTTTTATAGCTGCTTCGTGATTCTGTAGTGCATTTTCATGACGCGAAAAAATAGGTTGGAAATGCTCACAAATTTGTGTTTTTACGTCATTACAGACTTTTTGACATTTCGATTCAATGTGATGTAACTCACGTGTTCGTTCAAGAGTTTGCTCCAATGAGTCTAACTTTTTAAGATTTTGTTCCATTGTGTCTAACTTTTGAAGCTTTTGCTGTGTTTGTCTCTGATTTTGTTCCATTGTGTCTAACTTTTTGAGATTTTGTTCCACTGTGTCTAACTTTTTAAGATTTTGTCCCATTTGTCTCTGATTTTGTTCCATTTGTTGCATTAATTGCAATAATAATGTATTAGTGTCTGGAATCTGTTTCTCTACGCTTTTCGGCAGTGCATTTGCACCGGCAACATTCACATTTTGACAAGCAGAAAATGCGTCTTGACTTATTTGAGAAAACGGTGATAACCCAAAACCTGAATCTACAGTATTTGCGAAATTGTGTCCTGTCATTTCGGATTCCTGAGGCGAGCTGTTGCCGACCGATCGATCGATAATGCTTCCCTCTTCACTAATTGTTTCACTGTCCGTGCCATTGTTTGCCGCCCGCTCCATTTACCTATGCACGATTACCAAATTACTACTTTGAACATCAGTTAATTCATTACTCTGCGGCGCTAACACACTGCCTTCGTCTTCACTGTCATTTCTCAGTTTACTTTGGAGCCTAGTATTACGTTTTTCACACGCCATTATTGTCACAGTATTTCACACGACAACACAGAAAAACACAATTTGAAGAGCAAAATAAAATAACGTAGCAATGGAAATAATGTCTAGTTAATTGCAGCTGCGAAATACTTGGTGCAAATCTACATGCATGCCACAACTGTTTTACTCTACAACAATGAAAAACTACAACTACAAAGGAGATTCTCTCTACAATTACGCGCTAGCAATAAACAAAAGCTACACTAAATACACAAACTACAAGAAAAAATCAGAAGATTCCAGTGAGGTATCCTAGGCTAAGGGTCGACATATGAAACGTCCCCTTTGAACAATTACAAATGACTATGCTTAACCTGACACACAATACTTTGTTAGCGCAACGCAATCTGACTTTCAAAATTCCCTACAAAAGAATGGCCCTGACTAACATTAAACTATACCTTTCACAAATCACTTACCTCTCAAAAATCTTCGCTGCTCAAGCTACTGCAATACAGCAAGCGCCACTACTGCCAGCTAAATAAAAGATTCAAACTACTAAAGGCACTAACTACTGATAGGGATAGTTAGCAAATGAAAGATATTAATAGAGAACAAACAATGTATTTACCTTAATATCATCACAAGTCATAATATATATATCAGTTCATGACAAATTACAAATCTCCGCCATCTCTCTCCCCACATCCACCACTGCTGGCGGCTCACCTCCAACTGCGCAACGCTACGCGCTGTTCACATCCAGCTGCCGCTGCCCAACACTACAATGGCGAGTATTACAACAATGCAAAGCAGCCACAGACTGCACACAGCACAGCCAGTGATTTTCATACAGAGGTGGCGTTACCAATAAAAAACCTAAACAGCCTACTTACATAGAGAAAACATAAACAGCCTACTTACAAAAGGTATTCGCAGACAGGGTAAGTTTCTAATTACTCAATGGTTTTCATCACGCTCCACCTCGCATAAGTTCCGGGTTTGTAGAGAAATAATTTCCAGTCTATATTTTTTGGAATTACGTTGCGTGAATGATCGGTAGGACACTGTTATGAGCTTGATATCGAGAAGTATCGCATAAATGGTGTAATATTCTGGCAAACCAAGTGAAAATACATGTGTTCTTGTAATCCCAGAATCTGGAGATGTGTGTAGAAAGCAAGCAAGCAAATAGATCGGGGACAGAAGCAGTGACATCTCTGTGCCGTGGAGAACCAACCTAGCCTTTGTACAATAGTCTTTGCGGTACATATACAAGTGTCTGATGGTCACTGCTGCATGTCCTATCGTGAGGGAGGTATAGATTCAGCACATCGATAGCCGTAAGGGGAATAAAAGATTTTATTTGTTGTGTGGAAAATTATGTATGCTATTGATACTGAGATTCGTTCCAGAACCATGGTCATAGAGAGGAGTCATATCCAGTACATTGCTTGGTGTCGCACTATGGCAGCAGTACTAATATTTAATTGTAGTTACACTGATAAATATGTATCTTGTTCCCAATATTCTCGTGAGTCTGGAGATGGCCATAGAAAGCATAGCAGCCAGCAAGCAGGTTGGGGCCAGTAACAGTAACGCCTCCGTTCTGCGATGGGAGCTTGCCCATCCTTTGTACATCACTTCAGAGAATCCGAGTAAGCTTATGACTTATGACGATTTGGTTTGCGGCTCCCCCTGGGTGGGTGAATAGTGAACTAAACCCAGTCTGCGTTGCCTTGCCTTCGGGACAACGGCAGTCACACGTATACTTCGTGGAAGTTTGAGAAGATTAAATACGACAAGTGAATGCACAGGGAGTACTGACAGCTTTCTCCTGGGATTTGGGGTTGTCTACGGCCGGTTGGCCTCTCTCTCTCTCTCTCTCTCTCTCTGGTTGACACGATCTTCTGCGGCTGCAGTCATGGGCTGCATTTACGATGGTAGTTTCCTCTGTTGGCGCTGTACAGTAGCACAGTGAACACGTGCGATGTATTTGACGATCTGTAGATCACTTTTGCAGGGTTTAACTGTCAGTGCAATATGGCGTACTGTACAAAATAGTTTTTTGTCGCTGAAAGTCTCGTCGGCAGAAAAAAAGTTGCCTGCATGTCTGTAGGCTATGCATTGCATTATTTTAGCAGTTTATGAGATGTTTGCGTGCCTGCATATCAGTGTACTGCATTATTTCGGTAATTTACGAGTTATTTGCATCTCTGCACATCAGTGTACTGCATTATTTACAAGTAGTTTGCAGGTCTGTGTATTGTGAGCCCAAGCACGTAAGAGTGAGTGCTTTGTATCAGTGTAATAAATGAACTGCATGTAATTGTTTAAATAAAGACTGCCTGCAAAATAAAGACTTATGTCCATCCTATCTAGCACAGGTTGAGTTCTTTTCCGGCCAATTCCTAGGAAGAGGTGACGGTCGGATGAGTTAGGTCAGTGGAGGAAGCCAAAGTGACCTTTTTTCCCACCATTTTCTTAGGTTAGTGGAGGTAGCTGTGATGTGTTGCATTGCCCTGCTGGAATTTGAACTTCCCATCATTTTCTGTGGGAGGTGGGAGGGGGGAAGGGATGGGCTTAAGTTAGAGGAGGTAGCCCAATCGACCTATCCTTCCCCCCAAAATCTGAACTTCCCACCATGATATCGTTGTGATGTTGCCATACCAATCGCTGCGATCTCGGATCCGCCCTCTTGAATAAATTTGGCCACAGTGAAGAGTGGGGCGATGCTCCCTTTTTCTAGTACTAATGTCCATATATTTTTTCTGTCCGAATATGTCAATGGCCTTGTTTTTACTGCAAGTTGGAGTATTCAATTATTTTTCCTCAAATTTTCTTCATTGGTTCACGGGCGTCGCGTCCGATAATGTTGTGGAAGCTCCAAAATACTTTAACGAGACAGCTGCTCATCTTCTTCAAGTGCTTACTGACGTCTTGCTAGAAAAGCGTAGGCGGCAAGGAGTGGGGCTATAACGTCATTATAGACGAATCATAGGGCACGGCGACATCCAGTACCCCCCGCCAGAGAAACGGGTCACGGTCTTCGCATTCGCGACGCAGGAAAAGCGCGGCCGCAAATAGCGCCTAGGTTCTGTTAAAGAACAACCTACGTCTAAGGAGACCAGGGATATATAAAATCCCCTGTCAGTGTGGGAAATCATACATTGGCCAGACGTGTTGCACTGTTACGGATAGATGCGCTGAACATAGACGTCACACCGAACTGGGTCCACCAAAAAAATCTACTGTGACTGAACACTGTATTGACGTGGGGCACAACGTAAACTACGGAGGGACAAAGATCCATTCGTCCACTTCCACGTACCGGGACTACATCATTAACTAAATAGGGGGATTTCAACACATCAAGGCATGGGAACCAGCACTGGTGGTACTAAGGCATCGTAGGCCGCAGACGAACTAATCCGAGTCATCACAGACGGAGAATCAAAGTCCGCACACTTCAATTGGGCTCCAGCACTCTGACCGATTGCGCACTGAGCCCGTATTTGCAGCCGCCCTTTTCCCGCGTCGCCAATGCGAAGATCTTGGCCCGTTTCTCCGGGGCACTGGATGTCGTCATGCTCTATGATTCGTCTGTGAAAACGTTATTGCCTCACCGCTCCGCCCCTGCGCTTTTCTAGCGTGTCAATATATATATTGGCGAGCTATCTGTAGCAACACGTCAGTAAGAACCTGAAGACGACGAGCATCTGTGTAGTTGAAATATTGTGGAACTTCCACAACATTATCCGACGCCACGCCTGTGAACCAATAGAAGTAGTTACTGCGTCTGGAAAGTCTCAAACAGCACAATGATAGATTTAATTTTTTTCCGTGGCAGCAGGAAAGAGTTTCTTTTGGGAAGTACTCCATCACATTCTAGACTAAAAATAGAGACGGCTAATTGTTTTTTCGGAATTTTTACTAACATTTGAAATTTTCAGTAACTGGGAATGCTCTTAGGTGATGAGATGACCACGAGGTGCCTTTTTTTGTGACAACTGCTACAGAAAGATTCTTAAGAAATGTTTCAGGGACGTAAACACCTTGGTCGCGGAGGAGTTCGGTACTCGGGAGGCAGAGGACGAAGACGTCACTGAGACCCCACAGAAGACTGATGACTTATGGAAACGAACGATATTCAGCCCAGGACGCCCGCCCGGCTAGCCGCGCGGTCTAACGCACTGCTTCCTGAGTGGGAAGATGTGCAGATTCCCAGCACGAATCCGCCCGTCGGATTAGCGTCGAGGCCTGGTGAGCCGGCCAGCCTGTGGATGGGTTTTAAGGCGGTTTCCCATCCATCTACCTAGGCGAATGCGGGCTGGTTCCCTAATTCCGCCTCAGTTACACTACGTCGGCGATTGCTACGCAAACACTGTCTCCATGTACGCGTACACCATACTTACTCTACCACGCAAACATTTGATCCCCTGGGGGCTAAACCGCGCAGTAACCCTGGGTTCGGTATGTGGCGGCGGTAGGGTGGATGGACTGCTGTGGCCTGTTGTGGGGTTGTGAACCACTGTGAGCTACGACGACACGAAGCCGCTCCGTCGTTTCTACATCCCCGGTTTAAATACACAATACAACGCCAGGACAAAAAGTTCCGTTGGGAAAATGATGGGGGAGAATTTAACGTTTGCACACCATTCAAGACTATAAGGCTGTGGCGCTTGATTCAAATAATATACAATCGCACGTGAAACTATAGGCTTTATAACAAAGCTGGCCACTGCACGCTGCCTGGCTGGCACATTTCCCCTGCCACCACGCCACGCTGTCTGAGCATGAGAAGGGGGAAACTGGAAACACGCCACATTTAAATGGCAATGCAGTCAGGCTGCGTAAAACCTGGGTTTATATTTCGCATTTCTCAACAACATGGTATTATTGAATTATTTTTGGCGCCCTGAAGACATAATTTTTATCTGGTACAAACTGTCGGCATACGGACAGACGTAGACAATTTCACAGATTTTCGCGCTCAGATTGCCGCGTATTCGTGACTTATTTATTTTTAAAATTTAAAAAACGTCTTTGCTCTAAATATTGTAGCCCTTTTGCAACCTCATTATGGAGACGTTGAGACTACCTAAGGAAAGCAACATAGACCTCTTGGAGAGTTTTGACGTTAACGGGTTTTGCATTTAAAACGCGAATTACCTTGCACATCAGTTGTATCTGCACATGCACAGAGTCGCTTTCAATCAAAGGCTAATGGCAAATTGTCTCCAAAACATCTCGAAAACAGAAGTAAGACTGGCAATGTCCTCAAAATCTTCAGCAAGAAAACTTTGTAACATTTTCAAGACCACAGTGAATTCTTCAACCTCGCGTTTTCTTTAATGCCAGTGAGCTTACGGAACTGGACTGTGTTTCTTAGAACGTGCCTCCTCTACAACACAATATTCTTTCTAAATTCCTCGTCATTACATCAGAAAGAAGTTTTTCACGTTGCAGTGTCTTATTGTGGGAAGAATGCAGTCAAGTTCATTTAAAACGTGACATCTGCAATCCATTCCGGTGTTCTTTTACTCCTACACTGCTTTTTCGCTCACATAGCGAGTTTTAAATCTAAAAATTGTTCCAGGCATGCCCCTTGACTTAACTAACGTTTTTTTGCAGTAACATATAAAGTCTCCATACTCTTCGTTCAGTTCTATCAAAAACTGTTGTAACTGACAGTGGATTTGTCTGGAGGAATTTAGGAAAATCAAGGAAAACCTAAATCTGTATGGCCACGTGCGGATTTGAACCGTCGTCCATCCGAGTTCAGTGTGCAAGCCACTGCGCCACCTCGCTCGGCCTTATTTAAGGGAGGCATACAATACACAATGAAAGCCGTACTGGAAAAGGTTAGCGATATAGACGTGCACACAGGTACAAATAACAGTGAGCACACACGCCGGCTCTTCAGAGACGACATACTCAATTTTTCGCAAATTCTTATCATACTGTGCTCATGGTGGGGGTGGGGAGGGGGAGAGGTAATTCGCGAAAAAAACAAAAACCCAGACTATTAAATATTGTGATGAATTAAAAAATTTAATAAATGGACTAGACTGCACCGAACTTGTCATGATCTGCCCACTCGCCTAATATAGGGTGCCTAGGAAGCAGTTATCTCGGATAGCTAGACAACAACAAAAAATGGCTCTGAGCACTATGGGACTTAACTTCTGAGGTCATCAGTCCCCTAGAACTTAGAACTACTTAAACCTAACTAACCTAAGGACATCACACACATCCATGCCCGAGGCAGGATTCGAACCTGCGACCGTCGCGGTCGCGCGGTTCCAGACTGTAGCGCCTAGAACCTCTCAGCCACTCTGGCCCGCGGTAGACAACAGTCCAAGCAAATGTTATTAGTGGAGTTTATTACAGTAAGTTGAACTGACAATACTTGACTCTGCGATAAGGTGTCGAAAGCAACTGGCGGCATGCATATAATCAATGTCCTTTGGTATATACAATTTCAGTGGAATGAAAACACAACAGTTCATGTCCGGCTGCGGCGAGGCGGAGCGGCGCTTATGCTCTTTTCGTATAGGCACCGCTTCTGTCGTGGTGTCGTCCTAGTCAGCGTACTAATGGCTGGCGTCGTCTCTGCTGTAACGTTCTAGGTCGACGTGCCGGCGCTTGATAAATAAAAGAATTTTTACCTGTGTGTCACACAGTTCCTCGAGTAGATTAGAAAGAATCTATGTTTCCAACTCTTTAAGGACAGATGTGACCAGTACTGTCAGTTTTTCTGACCATTGCGCATTCCAAATTTGAATTAAACTTCTCTCTCAAAAGAACGTTACAAGGACGCAGAAGCTGCCAAAAGCATACAAGGGCATGATGAAGCGTAATACCTCCAAATTATTTATGTGAAAACTCTTAAATATATTTATTCAAAACAAACGTTCTCAATATTCCACGTCTTTATTCTTCATGTCTACATATTTATTTCTCAAAATAGTCACCCTGGCGATGAACATATTTCTCCCAACGAGAGGCCAGTTTGGTACCGTCATTGTAGAATGTTTGACTTCGTTAACGAAGCCATAGCCTCACCTCTTCTTGCATCGCTTAATCCCTCTTAAAATAAAGTCCTTGAAGATGTTCTTTAAGTTTTGGAAAGAGATGGAAATCGTATGAGGCCAAGTCGGGACTGTATGGAGGACGATCGATGACACTGAACCTATGGCGTCGGATTGTTATAGACGTCGCAGCGCTCGTGCGTGGTCTGGCATTTTCACACTGAAGAATGGTGCTCCGTGTGTGGACGAACTCTTCGAATTCGAAACTCGATTACAGAAAGCTCTTTCTCACGCATCGACATAGTTAGGTTACTCACCGTCATGTTAGACGCTACAATTTGGAGCCCTCTAATGGCAGAGGGCTGCAAATATCGAGACGTAAAGAATAAAGATGTAGAATGTTAGCAAAGTTTGTTTTCTTTAATGAGCTTTAAGAGCTTTCACATAGAAAATTCGGAGTGATTGCTTTTCACCAGGCCCTCGTATTTTTCCCTTACAGGAACCAGTGCTAAGATAAGCCATTTTACATCGACTTTGTCTACACAATCAAGTACGATACCAAAACCGCGTGCACTGGTGGTCCGAACCCGCAAAACGAAAATCAAAGAACCTATTATAAATGATGCTAGGAAAAGTAAGTCATAGCCCAGGAGTACCACAGAATACTATTTTATGTGTCTTAGAGACTTGTATGATATATCAGATAATCTATAGTAACACAGTGTGAGTATACGGCAAATCAAAGCTAAAATTACAGCCTACACTAAATGACTTCTACAAGGCCGGAAAATACACGCACGCATTAACTGTACGTACCTCAATTTTTCACATAATAAGGGAAGACAAAAGGGCCAAAGAAATCGGCCCGTTGTCGGAGTAATGGGGTACACAATTCAGGGAGCCACGAAGTAGCACGTGACCTCCTATTTCATGCCCCTATACGGAAGGAAGGAAGACTGGTTTTAACTCTCCTGAGACGTCGAGGTCCTTAGAGAGGGAGCACAAGCACGTATTGTGTCAACGATGGGGAAAGAAATAGGCCAGTGCCTTTCAAAGGAACCATAGCGGCTTTGCCTGGAGCGATTTAGGGAAATAACGGAAAACCTAAATCTGGATCGCCGGACGCGGTTTTGAACTGTCGTCCTCCCGATTATGAATCCAGTGTGCTAACCGCTGCTGCTCCTATACGGGCATCCGTACTCAGCATAAGCGGAAAATTCTATCGAACTTTCACTGTGAATTAAGTCCTGAAGGTAATGCAGACCTATAGGAAACGTCAGTCACCAATAAATTAGAATAACAATAAAAACCTCCCTGAAAAATAAGGCAGCCGGTATACAAGGATTCCTCTTGAATGTTCCGATCTATTGTGGAATGTAATAGGCACAGAAATTACGAATATGTATAATGAGTTAATTACAGAACCTTGCTTTCCACGTAACTTCACGGTAGGACTGTGTGGTGTCACCGTCAGACACCACACTTTCTAGGTGGTAGCCTTTAAATCGGCCGCGGTCCGTTAGTATACGTCGGACCCGCGTGTCGCCACTATCAGTGATTGCAGACCGAGCGCCGCCACACGGCAGGTCTAGTCTAGAGAGACTCCCTAGCATTCGCTCCAGTTGTACAGCCGACTTTGCTAGCGATGGTTCACTGACTACAGACGCTCTCATTTGCAGAGACGACAGTTTAGCATAGCCTTCAGCTACGTCATTTGCTACGACCTAGCAAGGCGCCATATTCAGTTACTATGTATTCTGAACAGATAATATTGTGAATTATGTACCGTCAAGAGCGACGTACATCATTAATGGATTAAAGTTAAGTATCAAACTTATTACGTCCGCTTTCTGAATTCTAATTCCTTGTCATGTTCCAGACCTCACGTCAGCATAGTTCTTCCCTCCTCACGCCAGCCTGCGTGAGCTAAAACGCGTGCATTTTGGCCTCCTCTAGTAACACGGTGTTGGTTCTTCTGCTAACACAACAGACTGTGTTTTGTTTCCCAAAACTAAGTACGAAAGAACACTACAAGGCTTTAGACCAGTCAGTTTCATTAATGCGGACTACAAAATTTTCGCAATACCGCTAAATAACAAATAGCTGTTAGACCCGTATCCAGCCAATACTGCAACAGGCCGAACAATGTAAATCTACTATCGGAATACAGGTATATTGTTCATCTTACACCGACATACCGGAGTAAATTATCTCTTACTTTTCTGGACTTCGGCAAGGCACGCGAGTGAGTCAGCCACAATTTTTTATTAGACACTATGAGAACAATGTGTTGTAATGGGCAGTTCGCCAAGACAATGCATAAAAGTTTAACGGACGCTCGCTAGAGAATTACGGTTAACGAGCAAATCGCGGCGCCAGTGCCCATAAAACGTTCAGTCCGTCAGGGCTGCTCTCTTCCGGCAACTTTGCACGCACTATGCGTCGAACGTCTCCAAAATCTACATTCGAGACTGCAGGGCCTCCATATCTTTAATACCTAGATTGTTTGACAACCCTACACAGATGTCATCATTTTCATCGTAAACAGCAAGGAGGAGTTAGACACAGCTAAACAGATTGTTCAACCATTACCGACGCGACAGAAGTGAGAATCAGTCCACATAAACCTTAACTAATGGAACGATGACCACCAGCTAACAGTTTCTAATAAAATTGGATCCGTAAAACAGAAACTAGGAAACACTTAGGCCAATCGAAGAGATATGATCCTCGCCAAATGGATGAATAAAATCAACATAATACGCCCTATGATCAAAGAACGCAGCACAATAACACTAGGCATACTACAAAGAGTAGAAATCATGAAGACCTATGTACAATTCCCTCGCAGCTGCCTTACCGATTCCTACGGAGATCGCGAAGAGGATTCGAGCAGTGTCTTGTTGGTCCGTCTGCTATAGCACAGTCAGTGGCTTTGTTTATTAGAGAGACGTTCAAAACGCTTCCAAAGAAATACAACTCCAAAAGAAAATGTTTATTCACGTCATGTGCGGCTCCCAACACCCTCCAACCGATTAATTAGGGGCCCATAGATTGAGAACTTGAGTATGCCACACGTTACTGTCTGAAACTTAGCTAGATTCATAAACATTCTATATAAATAGCATAAATGAGGAACTCACAATCTGCTCACTAATAACACCATAGAATATAAACAACACATTGCAGATTGGAATAATAGGTCGAAGAACATAAATAACCGCGTGTTATAGTCGCACTTTAAGGCGACCTGGTATGAAGCAGTCAGTAATACCATTCCCACTAGACAAACGTTACACATAATTAATCTGAGGCGAAGTCTTGTATGCCTACTGCGCAATTAGGTGGCTTCACTACCATACCACACCGGAAATTCGGAAGTGGATAAGGAAGAAGACAAAAATGGCTCTGAGCACTATGGGACTCAACTGCTGAGGTCATTAGTCCCCTAGAACTTAGAACTAGTTAAACCTAACTAACCTAAGGACATCACAAACATCCATGCCCGAGGCAGGATTCGAACCTGCGACCGTAGCGGTCTTGCGGTTCCAGACTGCAGCGCCTTTAACCGCACGGCCACTTCGGCCGGCAAGGAAGAAGACAGCAAGCATCACTAGAGCCTGCGAATCACAAATAACTTCAGCACATGTAATCAAACCGGGCTGGTCGTTTTACTCCAGGGCAAAAAACAATAATGTGCTTGGTCAGTTTTTACATTACGCAATTTCCAACAACGAGGCACCACTGTTCTATTTTCAACACACCACAACATCGGAACTTTCTAAGTTACCGCTGTATCCCAGATATAAACAGCGGGTCCAAAACGTTCTAGATGTAATGCACAAACGTAATTGAATGACCCCTGACAAAACGCTTTAATACTTAACTTTCAGTGAAATTAACAACAAGCCTCATAGTGCGCTAACAATCAGTCACTGAAAGTTCCCTGCGTACCAAACTGGAGTCCTGGTTATTTTCTGCGTTATATACAATAGAATCGTCGTGAATCAATGTAAAGATGATACCTGGTCAACCTTTCTTTTCGTTCTACGTCAATGTGTCAATCGAAAGAAGTAATTTTCGTGTTTTACTTCAGGGGTTCATTTATGCTGAAGATGAAGGAAAATTTTGCGAGAGAAAAGAGAAGAAAAGACTCATTCTACCTCTTACGTGCCTGCAAATTAATGGTTTATTTTTCCGTTTATTCAAAAGTGATTCATAGTTTTTTGAGGAGTATCTTTAACTTGCGGCTTGAAGAGCAATTTTACATTCTTCCTGTTATATTTTTCCCAAGAGGAGTAACTACATTTGTCTATTTTCTATGATGTACTTCAAAGCGGAGTTTTAATTTTAGTAGATTCTGCAGCAGCAGTAGAAACGAAGTTTGTCTTCGACAAATTCCGTGAGGCATACTTCGAATAAAAGCTACAGGCTTGCGCTGATGAAGGCGATATAAAAAAAGATGATTGTAGCTTCGTATGTTTAGGGTCTGGGCTCAATTCACACATCAGGCAACCACTTTGAGCAAGTACGAATAGAATCTCCTCATCTCTGGTAACGCCAATTGAACAAGGTACAGGTGCACTGTGGTTCCAAATGAACATTAAACATGACAGAGGCGGATGTCGTGAAAAATCTGTGACCAATAAGCTTTCTTACAGCAAAATTTTTTATTATTGAGCCATTCGTTGTACAAAGTCGCAGGGCCCTTACTTTATATTTCAGATGTTGAAAATATTGGTGCCGGACTGGGATACGAAGTCAGATCTCCCCTTTCGCCGAGTTTAACCCCTTTGACACGATACAATTCCAGCGTTTCATTGCTTCCCTAAGATTCCAAACTCCTCAAGGTCTCCACGAAAGGCACGTCTCTGAGTTCGAATCTCGGTCGGACATAAAAGTTTTCATCGTGTTATTTCAAGCTGTTATACGCACATAAAACCACAGTTGAAAAGTAGTAACGGGTTGTAACGCCTCTCTGTTCACTGTCAACAATGACGACTGGTCCCGTTTTCTATACCCTGTCTGACACAGAATTTTTCGTCACATGATTTCAGGTTCAAACATACCACTCCTAGTTACTGGCGAAAAAAAAATTGATAGTCAGAATCTTATCCTGTAAATTCAACAACGATTATTTGTACGGGGTTCAACTCCCAGTATGGACAAAATATTTCTTCACGTTATTTCCCGGTCAGATAAGTGCACGTTGCTAGCGTAATAATCCTATATTTAACGCCCATTCGTGGCTAGAAAACAACGACGATAGAAGCTGGTTTCGAGCTCCAGTAACACAAAACGTATTCGTCTCGTCATTTTAGTTTCAACCGTCTCGCTACAGGTGAAAAATGTTATTCTCTAACACCTGACTATGATTATTTTACATTCCGATTTGGTTCTGGGTTTGAAACCCCGCCCAACTCAAAACTGTAAGCCACGTCATTTCGAGTTTAAACATGAACACGCTTTGTTACTTGTGATTGAAACCATGAAGATCTTCCGTGGTTAGTTAGCGAGAACAATAATACTTACTGGGCTGGAGTGCCGGATCCCTGTCTAGTATAAAAGTTTTCGTCATGTAATTCCAAGTTTTAATTTGTTTTAGAAATATCATTTATTACAATAAATTTGAGTTAACATACTTTAAAGATTGTTTCATCTATGATAACGCGTTATCTAATAGTTGCATTATAGTGGTATAAATTTACATCTGGATTAATACCCACAAGAGCAGTTTTCTCTAGCGGTCTCTTGTAGTAACGATTTTTACGAGGGTTGGAACTTTAATAGTGCAGCTATTTATTTGCTTGAGCATTGTCCTGCAAAATGATGGTCAGGTCCTGCAGAAAGTGTCATCATTTATGTCTTTATGCTGTTCATTTTTGGAACACAACCTACGACCAGCATAGAGTCAGGAGTGATGACACTTTCTGCAGGACCTGACCATCATTTTGCAGGACAATCCTCAAGCACGTACAGTGCAAGTTGTTACTGATTTGTTTGACTGATGGGGCTGCTAAGAGCTATACCACCTACTGCACTCCCCTGAATTAAGCCCTCGTGAGGTCAGCTCTATTTCTAAACTGCAGGAAACACTTCACGGCATTTTCTTCAGAACTGCCACAAATTCGTCGGGCAATAGACCGCGCTGCTCGAACTGTCAACACAACTGGCACTGCGAAGAGTAGCCTACGACTTCCAAATCGCTGGCAACGTGTTATACACAAGGCTGGTGACTAATTTGAAGGTCAGTTAAACTGTGAAACTCGTATCTGTTTTTTACGAGCTGTAAATAAATAGTTGCCACTATTAAAGTTCCAATTCTCGTAGTCAAACGACTTGAGTTGATTGCATACGAACTGGGTGGAACATAATTCAACTGGTTCGGATACTTTTGGGCATTATGCTACATGGATGCATGAACAGCTGCATTTTCCACTCACAGTATCAGGGCAGATCGCCTTGCCAGGCACATCAGGGAGCATAGTCGTATATGGTGATGGTATGATGCACTTTAGGCCTGTGTCTAGGTGTGACGATAAACAGGTCCCTAAATACGCCTGCCGCGCTCCTCAGAACTAAACAATTCAGAGGCTCGTTGGCAAGTCATGGGAATTCATCCAAAATGTTCAAATGTGTGGACAAACTTATGGGACTTAACTGCTAAGGTCATTAGTCCCTAAGCTTACACACTACTTAAACTAAATTATCCTAAGGATAAACACACACACCCATGTCCGAGGGAGGACTCGAACCTCCGCCGGGACCAGCCGCGCAGTCCATGACTGCAGCTGGGAATTCAGTCCTCGGCCTATAGCGCCCTGCTGGAGATCTGTACATTTAGGACGACACTGCATTACTCATCTGTCTTCAGTTGAGCCAAATTGTCCATATATTACAGACTTTCACGGTCTCTTCTCGAGACATCTAACAGTAAAGTTCCGAAGCATAGCAGAATGGATCAATGAAAACTCTACTGGTCTCAAGGTACATGCCTGCCCTGGAAAGCCACGTGACCACAGTCCTGTTGGGCGCTCTGAATACAGATGGACACGACTCGGACCTCGCTACGACTTTAGGTGGATACTGAATGGTTATGGACCAGCACAGCTCCCTTAATGGCTCTAGTGTATCACGAGTCCGTGCCATGAACAACCAGCGTCTTTGTAAAGGGACTGCGAGCGCTACACACTACCAGGGAGTACCTCATTTAATTTTTTGTCAGTATAAATGTCAGGAAGGGTACTATTGTGTGGAAGAATAACTGGACAAAATCAGCCTTTTATTTTACCTACAGTATCTTCGTAATCAGTATTGCCTTTGCAGATCAATATGCTCAACTTATGAAAATTGTCAGTCACGTTAACTAAATAACTTTAAATTTTATGTGTAAACAACGACTCCTTTCGGGCATGAGGTGATACTGTTTTCAAGCTGCATTTTGCGCAGTTAGTTCCTCTGTCGTGCGTCGTGCAAGCAGTACTCCGAGAGAAACAGCAACCTATGATACTGCTCAGACTGGTATTTAGCTTCACCCACGCGGGCGCTGCAGCATTTCTAAAGACCACTTTTTTCCTTTTAGCGCTTCGTGCCATCAAAAGACGACCTCATTAATTAAGCGGGAAAAAACTCCCAGGCGTTGGGGACGACTATCGTGCGGTGGCAACTCGTTTTCAACGAAGAGAATACATGAGCAAATACTTTCGATAGAACTTACGAACTTATGCAATAAATAATAATAATATTTTGTTTCGGAAAAGTTATTTTGTTTGAGATTGTTGTTCAGAATTTTGATGTGCAGTTTGGCACATTGGCAGGTATTTGAAGGACAAAAAGTTTTCACTTTTAGCAGAAGAGGTAGCACTCATATTCCAGTAGAATCAGCTATTAATTCAAATATCTGTTCGAATATGCCACAGCGAAAGAGATGCGAACTGTTATTTTGCACTTTTGTAACATGAGCTGATTGTTGTACACATATAAAAGTCTGAGAAGTTATGCGAGGACACAGAACTTGTGAAAAATAAAACGGGAGAGTTATTTTCTTAAAATTTACTGCTGATTAACTGGTGATATCTCACAGTACTGCGGATGATTTTAAGTATCAATACAGCTCTTCAAATGCTGTGTACTAATGAATGTTCTGTAATGACATATCTTGTGAATGTGGAAGCCAAAATGGCCAAAGATAAATTATAAATAACATCCAAAACCAAATAACATATTGCCCTTAACTTGAAGTCAACATTAAATACACATAATGATCCAACACCTGTCTTAATTGTGGCTACGAGGTGTGTGAACAAAGCAGTGAGACTGACAATGGTACGAGCGATCTAGCTGTGCTACGTTGTTCTTTATTTATTTATTTATTTATTTACGCGTCAAGTCCCGTAGAACCAAATTCAGAAGCAAATCTCCAAGGTCATGGAACATGTCAGTACATGAAATTACAACATAAAAGTAATAACAGAGAAAATAAAATGTTTATGAACCCAAAAAACTCAACCCATAAGTTTAAGTACACGCAATCAAAAGTTTAACGTAAGAATCAGCTTAAATTTTCAAGAAACTCATCAACAGAAAAAAAGGAGTGACCCTTGTGGAAACTGTTCAGCTTCGATTTGAAACCACGTGGATTACTGCTAAGGTTTTTGAATTGTTGTGGTAACTTATTGAAAATGGATGCAGCAGTGTACTGCACAATTTTCTGCACAAGAGGTAAGTAAGTCCGATCCAAATGAAGGTTGGATTTCTGCCGACTATTAACTGAGTGAAAGCTGCTTATTCTTTGTAATAAGCTGATATTGTTAACAAGAAACGACAGTAAAGAATATATATATTGAGAGGCCAATGTCAAAATACCCATACTAATGAACAGGGGTCGACAAAAGTTCGCGAACTTACACCACTTATTGCCCGAACCGCCCGTTTCTGAGCCAAAAATATCCTTTTAGAATGAGAAGAGTTACGTCAAAATAAAATACCATATGACATAAGCGAATTAAAATAAGCAAAGAAGAGTAATTTCCGTGTCGAACAATCACTTACTTCAGATACCGTTCGAATAGTGAAAATGGCAGCAGTAAGTCTTTCAACCAAGATCCTGAAGGAGGGCTTTCCATGACAGTTTACTATCTATCTGAACACCTAGAAATTTGACTGTTCAGTTTCACAAATCATATTCCCATTCTGTGAAATTAATACATCGGGTTTTGTTGAATTGTGTGTCAGAAACTGTAAACAATGAGTCTTACTGTGATTTAGCCATCATGAACTTACGTCATGAACTGCACTATTTGAAACCGAGCCAGTGTTGCACAGAACATCCTTTACTCCAGAGCTAGTGTCATCAGCAAACAGAAATATTCTACAGTTACCAATAATACTAGAGGCCATATCACTTATATAAATGAGGAATAGCAGTGGCCCCAACACTGATCCCTGGGGCACCCCCCATTTGTCCGTACCCCACTCAGAACCCAAATCACAGCCATTCTCAACCCAGTGAATAATGACCTTTTGCTGTCTGTTGCTAAAGTAAGAGATGAACCAATTGTGAGCTGCTCCCCGTACTCCGCAATTCTCCATCTTCTGGAACAATAGCATTTTCAGTTGTTAAACGACTTCTAAAGCCGAACTGCACATTTGAAAGAAAATTCTTGTGATACAAAATAATCAATTATCCTTACATACACAGCCTTTTCAATAACTCTACCAAACATTGATGGCATAGAAATAAGTCCATCATTGTCTACATTATACCTTTCTCCCTTTTTATAAAGTGGTTTTACTACTGAGTTCTTTAATCGTTCAGTAACTGACCATACCTGAAGAAAAATTGCAAATATGCCTAAATACAGGGCTAAAATGTGCAGCACAGTACTTTATTCTCCTAGGCACTACATCATATCCATGAGAGTCCTTAGTCTTCAGTGATTTAATTATTGACTCAATCTCCCCCTTATCTGTTCCACAGAGGAGTATTTCAAACATCAATCTCGGAAAGGCATTTGCCAAGAAAGTTATATGATTCCCTGTAAAAACAAAATTTTTATTTAATTCACCAGCAATGCTCACAAAATGATTGTTAAATACTGTACATATATCTGATTTATCAGTAACAGAAATATATTTACTATAAACTGACTTCATATCGTCGACGTTGTACTGTTGACCAGACACTTCCTTCGCAACTGACCATATAGTTTTAATTTTATCCTGTGAATTAGCTATTCAATTTGCATACACGTGCTCTTTGCCTTCCTAATAACAGTTTTAAGCACCTTACAATACCGTTTGTAATGGGCTACTGTAGCTTGATTGTGACTACGTCTAACATTTTGATATAATTCCCGCTTTGTTCTACATGATATCCTTATCCCACCAGTCAGCCACGGGTTGCCTTTCACTGCGAGTACCCCGTTTAGAACGTTCTAATGGAAAGCAACTCTCAAAGAGCTTGATAAATGTGTTAAGGAAAGCATTATATTTGTCTTCTACGTTATGGGCACTATAAACATCCTGCCACTCTTATTCCCTAACGAGTTATAAAAAACTCTCTGTTGCCGTTGAATTAAGTTTCCTACATAGTTTGTAATTATATGAGACATTTTTTTGAGTACAAAAGCCTTTTAGTGTTAAAAGTTGTGCATCATCGTCTGCAAGGCCATTCGCACTTTTATTAACAGAATGCCCATCTAGTAATGAAGAATGAAAAAAAAAATTGCCTACGGCTGTGTTACTGCTCCCCTGCACCATAGTTGGAAAAAATCTGCATCAGATCATATGAGCTTAGGAGATCTACCAACATCCTTTTTCTTGCACAATCGTATGCAAAATTAATATTGAAGTCACCACATGTAATTAATTTGAGGTACTTCTTCTTGTCTACATCGGTGTTTTCATCTCTTCCAGACGCTCAGTCACTGTTTCACATCCGTAATGCCATCACGTGATTTTTATAAGTGCCATAGGTGAAGTTGTGTTTTTGTTGTGTGTAACGAAAATGGAATTCAGAGCAACGTTATATCATCAAGTTTTCTTTTAAACGTGAGGAATCCGTGACTGAGACCTTTGAAATGGTGAAACATACCAATGGGGAACGTTCCTTATCAAGAGCACAATTTTTTTCGCTGGCACAAATCATTTTTGGAAGGCTGAGAACACGTCGAAGATGAACCTCTCACACGGATATCTTCAGCTTAAAAAACCAATGAAAACGTCGAACGAGTGTATGTGCTCTTCTGAGATCAGACCGACGTTTAACAAGGGTGGTAGTGACGTACTAAACTTATACACTCTCACCTTACACCAAATTTTGGCCGAAGTGTTGCACATGAGAAATGTCTGTATCAAAATGGTACCGAGAAACTCCACAACTGAGCAGAAGGGCAATCGAAGTAACGTGCGGTGATCTTCTTGAGAGGACTGCCAGTGACCACGAAAGGTTCAGTCGTGTGATCATAGGTGATGAATCCTGGGCTAATCCTGATACAAAGCGGCAAAGTGAGTAGAGGCACACTGAGACATCTCCTTGACGGTAACAAGCTCGAATGAGCAAATCTAAGATCAAAACAATACTGATTTGCTTTTTTTAAACCAAGTGTTTTACAAAGATGTCCTTGAAAGTCTCAGGGAAAGGGTGAATCGAGTGAGACGCAGCAGTGCAGACAAGTGGATACTGCATCATGACAATGTTCCATATCACACGGGCATTTCAGTCACGGAATTTTTGACCTCAAAAGGCATTCCTGTTGTTCCACAGCCCCCCATCTGCACCTGATCTGAGTCTCTGTCACTTTTTTCTTTTCCCGAAACTGAAAAATGTCTTAAAACGACGTCATTTTGGGATTTGGGAGAACATTCAAAAGAATGTGACCGACATGTTAAATGCCCTACCAGCTGAAGCCTGTCAGTGCCGCTACTAACGCTGTGAACAACTACTTCGCCGTTGTATAGCTGCCGAATGGAACCACTTTAAAGGGAACAATATTGGTGTTTGAAAAAAATGAAAACTTTGGTAGATAAAAAATCAATCTCATTACCTTTCTCACACACCTCGCAAAGATTTAGAATCAGAAAGAAGAAAAGTATAATAGCGATACCAGTAAGGTTTTGCAGATACATCCATCCTCTTGACATCAGTACGAGTGGCGTTTAATATGAATGAAACACATTTTTCCCGCCAATTTAGGTTGAAAAAAATGGAGAATTCCTTGTGGGAGATCGTGGAATATTTCCGCTTCAGCTCCTACAGTTTCATGAAGTTCTTTAAGTAGAGATGCTCCATGTAGCCTTCCAATGGCGTCTGTAACGGAGGTGCGTTCCAAGTACAGAGCTGTCATTAAGTTTGTTTCGGTGGAAAACTAGAGCATCGCAGATATTCATCTTCGCTTGCAGAGTGTCTACAGAGACCTGATAATCAACGAAAGAGGTGTCTGTCATCTTCGCAACAAGATTCGGCAATCTTGGTCAGATCTCCCGTGTGCCGGCCGATCTCACACAGCTGTGACTCCTGCAATGTTAGAACGTGCGGACAAATGGGTCAAATGGCTCTGAGCACTATGGGACTCAACATCTTAGGTCATAAGTCCCCTATAACTTAGAACTACTTAAACCTAACTAACCTAAGGACATCACACACACCCATGCACGAGGCAGGATTCCAACCTGCGACCGTAGCAGCCTCGCGGTTCTGGACTGCAGCGCCAGAACCGCACGACCACCGCGGCCGGCACGTGCGGACACTCTCGTTTAAGGTAATCGATAGATCACAATCAAACACTTCGCTGCTTAACTGTGGTAGTGCTGACACACTCGTCCACCAGTTGGGGTACTCGAAGTTATTCATTATCTAATTTACAGCACAGATCTCGCACCTTCCGACTTCCATCTGTTTGGCCCATGAAGGATGCACTCTGTGGGAAGCAATACGTAAAATATGAGGTTGTTACTTATACAGCAAGATATTGGCTCCGTCGTCGACCAGTGGAGTGATACCATGAGGGCATATAGGCCCTCCCAGTAAGGTGGCGTAAGACCATCGCATTGAGTGAAGATCATGTTAAAAAATAGGCTTTTGTAGCCAAAAGAATCGGGAATCACATGGTGCATTGGAATCCTGAATAAAACCAACCTGCTTTTAAGCAAAAACTGTTAAATTACTTATTCAACGCCCCTCATACGATAGTGCAGTGTGCTCAGATATACGAGTATAACTTCGAAAGGCTTATGACTCGCGTATATCAGGATCTATTTAGCTTAAAAAAAATGCTCCCCATATCGTACCTTCCACGAATAAGTTCTGTGTGCATATTCCAGAAACATAACACTTGTCTTTGACATAATAATACCCCCATAACACCTTTGGATACCATACATGCATGAGCAATGTTTTTGGTACGTTGCGGCATGGAAACCGACACTGACATGCCATTACCAGTGTAATACCACTAAGGCGCAAAAAACTTTCAATAAGAACTGTCAACATGCCGCGATATGTGATTTACACTGAAGCGCCAAAGAAAGTGGTAAAGGCATGCGTATTCAAATACAAAGCTATGTAAACAGGCAGAATACGGCGCTGCTGTCGGCAACATTTATACAAGACAAAAAGTGTCTGGCGCAGTTGTTAGATCGGTTACTGCTATTACACTGGCAGGTTAATAAGATTTAAGTGAGTTTGAACGTGGTGTTATAGTCGGCGCACGAGCGATAGGACACAGCGTCTCCAAGGTAGCGATGAAGTGGGGATTTTCCCGTAAGGTCATTTCACCAGTGTACCGTGAATATCAGGAAACCGGTAAAACATCAGATCCCTGACATCGGTGCGGGCGGAAAAACATCCAACAAGAACGGGACCAACAACGACTGAGGAGAACCGTTCAAGGTGACAGAAGTGCAACCCTTCCGCAAATTGCTGCAGATTTCAATGGTGGGCCATCAAGAAGTGTCAGCGTGCAAACCATTCAACGAAACATATCGATATGGGCATTCGGAGCCGAAGGCGCACTCGCGTGCCCTTGATGACTGCACAACACGAAGCTTTACGCCTCGTCTGGGCCCGTGAACACCGGTTGATGAATGGAAAGATGTTGACAGGTCGGCCGACGGTCGTTTCAAATTGTATCGAGCGGATGAACTTTAATTATATTTTTCGCAGTGTACCTCGCTCTGTAATTTATTTCCTGCACCCACGCTGTTGGACATCCAGATCACAAAACTTCCACATACATTATCGAGTGCGACAGAAGTAGCCTCATGTTCGCGAGGAGTGGAGCTCAGATCCCTTGTGGCATTCCAAATGGGCTAGCGCATCGATAACATGGAGCGACGTAATATTTTTCTATACCTTATCAGTGTACACACCTGTATATGCCACGTCATTGATGTGTCCACCTCACTGTTGTTCCCGTCAGTACAAGGCAGTTAGGAATGGAGTCCTCCCTTCGGGGAGCGCTCGGTGCTGCGTCATTATCATTTTATTTACTTTCCAGTGATACAAAACTCTCTGGCAGGCGTGAGTGAATGGATGTGGTGTGTTTCATTTTGCTACACGGTGGTTTAGTCTGCTGTAGAGAATCAGCGGTAGTCGTTCAGAATGGCCAACCCCTGTAGTTTTGAGGCAGGCAAAGAGGTTTGCTCTCTTTGCGTGAAAGTTACCGGCGTGAGGTTGGTGGCGGAAGCCTCATCTCTGGGTTTTCCTGGCCACGGAATCGCGTGGGAGACGTTGGAGTGTGTGAGACGGTCAGTCTGCTTCCAGGGCGCCGAAGGCCTGCAGCCGAGCTCTCTTCGAAGAACGGTGAGTTGGTTTAACCGCGTGGCGCGTTGTCTCGTAGCGAGAGGGGAGCTTTTAGCTTTTGGTCTCGCCTCTCGTCTTATAAAGATTGCTTAACCTTGGCGCAGCAAGGAATGCAAGGCTTCTGCAGACTTTCGGTTTGATTCCTAATGCAGACTTTGATAGTGTTCCCTTTTATTTAAGACAAATTCTTTAGAATAGATGTCTTATTCAGGACAGCTGCTGCAAGCTGCTCTTATGCACAGTGTTCAAGCATTATTTACTTTATTTTAATATTTTATTCACGAGAACAATGCCTGGACCAAACTAGTAATTACATCCCATTGCTTACGAGTGATAGTACAATGAATGTTCTCGTATGAGTCTATTTTCCTGTGACTAAATTAATTAATTTTCCGATGCAGCCAAATCATTTATTTGTCGTGTGGCTAGAGTTGGTGGCGACCCAATCTTTTACGTTGATTTCAATGTCAGATAGCATTTTCTTATTCAAAGTGAGCTTCACGCAACTTACACATAACGACAAGTTTTTCCGCAACTTACACATAGTGACCATGACGCAAGCTAACTTACACATAGTCGACCCATGCTCAGGATGCGCTAGACGTGGAGTCTTCTGGAAAAATTGGTAGTTAGATTTGTTTACAGTGCTTTAATTATATTTGTTTATTTGTTTTTCTCTTTCAATAGAGCCAAAGAATTTCTGTATTGTTTGGAAGTTCTGCGTTGCAAACAGCGTTGTGGTTGTTTTTGTGTTTCATTTTGTATTTTTATGTGTATTGTGTTTTTTTTTTTTAGGTTTTATTCATGCATGTTATGGTATCGTAAGATAATGTTGGTTAGTGCTAAGCGTAGGGATTAAGGGAATTGTGTTGATAGGCGAGTGTAACGTTACAATTGTACGGCGGATTTCATTCGTAAAATGATGGAAACGCGTAGTCAACCTAAGCGTGGTAACCAGGAACTCTGAGAAGGAATTAGGGAGGAAGATCAAAGTACTAGTGTAATTGCAGGAAGCGATAACCGTGTGAATACAAAAGCCGCGAAAACTAGCGCAGTAAGTAATGGGGTAGAGGCTGGAAGTTTAGAATCAGATGCAAAGAATGTGGAAGAGGTAGAAAGAATACGAAATCCGGAACTGAACGCTCATTCGGTTAATAGAGGGAGTGAACCCGCCGGTATTCATTATAGCAATGAGGCGATGGATATGACTAGGCTTTTACAGTTTCTCACCATAAAGCAAGGTCAATTAGAAACTAAAATGAAGAAGCAATCGGATGGAATCCTAGCCGAGATCAATAGGTGGTTTGGGGAATTAGCTGGGGGAATAAATAGTATTGTAAGCAATGTAGAGCAGCGGCTTGTGTATATAGAGAGAAAGCCACGTAATAGAAGAACGAGCAATAGAAGCGACGTTTCAGGCCATTGAGACACCGTCTCAGAAAGACAGGGAAAACCTACTGTCTCGGCTGCAGGTAGCGGACAAACATTGCCCGGACTCCATTAGCGAGCGCGTCGATCAGAATGCTTCCGCCATACAGGCTTGTGAAAGCGACCTCGCATCGCACAAGCAGCGGGTAGCTGTCGAAACACGGGAACTCAGAGACGAATTAGCGCGGGTTGTTGAGCTAGTGACTAACCGCTCCGCTATGAGCAGTAGCGAGCGCACGTTTCCGGCAGAAGTAAACCACGTTAAGGAAACACAGCCGGCAACAAAAACTAAGCACTGGGGATACGGAAACGGGTAGAGATATCCGGGCGCAGAAAAACAATTTAACGCGCGCATGGCTTCACTGGAGCCCGAGTAAAGGGCAGGTGCGGCATGGCGGCGAAGGATGATAGGTACCATGGAAGAAGTGAGGAGAGGGACTCAGGTCACGAGGAAGAATCGAATTATGAGGATGATGAGACTGCTAATGACTCGTGGGGCCGGAGAAGGCGTTCGCGATAACGTTTCTCGCGGTACGAAACGGAGGAGTTTGACCACAAACACTCCCTCTCGTTTAGAAAATACGAATTATTCGAAGATACGAGCGACGGTATCTATCCCGTGGCGTGGGTGAAACAATTTCATCTCATCCTCCCTCCAACGTGGCCTAGTAAACACAAGATAGAATTCATGTGCGGTTTTCTGGCAGGAGAGCCCGCCTCTAGAATGCGAAAGGTTGCACGGCAGTGCATTTCCGTGCACGAGTTTAAACAATCGTTCCCCGCGGCGTATTGATCGGAGGCGGTGCAAGATAGTATAAAACACAGTATATTTATGATTCCTGCTTTGGAACTCTCCGGGTTTATGAGTGCTGCACGTTTGTTTGAATATACGGTGCAGTCAAATCAGTGCCCTGTCGAGCCGTTTGGGCCTACGGAACTCATACGTATATATATGACCGACCTGCCTTCGCACGTGCGTCACATCGTACTGGCTGCAGGGTGCAAGCACGATGTGGACGGCCATTCTACAAGAATTAGAATGTGAAGCCGGGCCATACACACAGAATCACGGGCAGAGCAGCGCGGCGCGGAGGCGCGCGATGCCAGTTACAGGGGCAGGAGAGAGGCGTCGAGAGGGCGCGAGGGGCCACGGTCACGGGGCCGTGACTGGCGAAATAGAAACGGGGACGGCGGCTGGCCAAACCGTGGAATTTGGAGAAATGGTCAGGGCTGTGGCCGTCAATATGGTAACAATAGGGTCCGTGAGAACAGGTACGGAAATCGAGGTGGACGACATACGGAAAAGTACGAACAAACGCAAGGAGGGACAGATAACAACAGGGGTGCCAGAAACGGTGTGGGTGCTTCACCAGCGGGTGTTGAAATTCGTCCGGTAAACCCTCGACACAATCCGCCCAATACCCCTAATCAAATAGAACAATGACAGTTGGCTGAGTAAGAAGCAGATGATCGTGCACCTCTGAGATCGGAACGACGTGTAGCCCCTATGTTTTTGATTCATTCTTTTGTGGGTAAAATTAAAGTGTATTATTTCCTATGAATTGTGAAGGTTTTCTCAATATGTTTACTGTTGTTTTTTCTTTTCAGCAGAAAAGTGTAGTGATGTGTAATTTTATGACATCAGAGTATGAATGGTTATGAGAATCAGATGAGGCGCTTCCTCTCACAGTAAGATAAATAATTTTTCCTGATGAGTGAAAAGGCATAGAGTATGGCGGTGTGGCGAGTAAGTAGTTGTAAGGTGGTTGATTATGAAAAATCCTAGTTGCAGTGTATTTGTTCCCTTTAAGTGAGGATAATTTTGTGAGATTTGTAACTGTACTGCGATGTTTCTGCGTTGATTTGACGCGCTAGCAGGCTGATGGATAATTGCGTAAAGTAGACTTCAGTTGTGGCGTATCTATTCCCTCTAGGCGAGGATGATTTTGTGATACTTGCAAATGTACTGCGATGTTTATGAGACGATTTGATGACTAGTGGGTGATGGTTTTGTGTGTGAAGTGAGACTAATAGTGTTTGATTTTCAGTTCAAATGGTTCAAATGGCTCTGAGCACTATGGGACTCAACTGCTGAGGTCATTAGTCCCCTAGAACTTAGAACTAGTTAAACCTAACTAACCTAAGGACATCACAAACATCCATGCCCGAGGCAGGATTCGAACCTGCGACCGTAGCGGTCTTGCGGTTCCAGACTGCAGCGCCTTTAACCGCACGGCCACTTCGGCCGGCTTGATTTTCAGTGATGCCACCTTATAAGATGATTGGAAGTTGTAATTTGCCACCACCTACTACCAGGTACGTTTAAGAATACCAGAATATGGAAGCCTTGGAAGATGAATATTAAAACAGCTTTTAAACTCAAGCAATTTTTGTATTTGATAAACAATCAAGGTAACAACCTATAACTGTGAAATAACGTGAAGGTATGTGTGGATCCCTGGCGACACGTGGTGAGTAATGGTGCAATGATTGTGAGTATCGTATGACAATTAGTAAGGTAAGTCATTATGACCATGGACAAATGATTTGATTTTTTTGACAATCTTTAATGTGTTTACTTACAGGATAAAGAGATTTTGATTTCTATTTTTGTGCCCACTGATTCGTGCACATCAGTCTGATGCCCAAATATTAACACGTTATGATTCCAGGTATGACTTGTATGAACCTTCTGTATCTCATTAACCGTATCTTCCATTATGAAATATTCATAGAAAACATTTCACAGAAATTTTCCACAGATCAGCAAGCGTGTACTGCAAACCGTGGAGAAGCAGTCGACGAATAAGTATATGGGTATTAGATTTCGAAAAAATATATTTTTATGTGTGGGTATCGTGGTTATTCTATATTTTTGTGGTGACTGGTACAGATTCAGTAGATCGTGTGTGAAAATGTGGTTAGTAGTAGATAAAGTTTTGTGTTTGTAGTTAGTAGCGTCACCAAATCTACTCCACATCCTTACCAAATCTTGTACAAGACCTATCCCGAACAATTGTCTCAACGTATGTAATGCTGTATCAATGTTATATAAGAAGTATCTTTGTTGTCTGAATTTTGGTCATATAAATTTTCTCATTGTTTTTTATTATTAAGAAGGTCCTCCTTGTCAAACCATTTTTGGGCACTATTTCATGTATTGGTCAGTAGTAGGAATCTCCGCTGATTTTTTTGGTAATACATGCATAATATTATGTGAAAGTCTGTGAGTGGAGCTGTTAAGTGGGCGCAACATCGCCAGGCCGCCTAGTGAGCCTGCACATTAGAAAGTACGGGACTTGCTCCAAGGGCAGGTGTTGCGGAGCCTCGGTGTCAGCCGCGAGCTAGTGGCGTGGCGACCTGTCACGGCTGTTTCCACGCCAGAGGGGAGCAGATGCTGGTTTACCCCCAATCGCAGACCGTCAGTCAGCGCAGACGGCGTGCCGCGGCAGGGCATCGCCCTGGTCGCTGATCCGGGCCAGGTGCACGTGCGTGGAGCTGGTTTAGCGTGACGCAGTGGAGCGTCGACCACGCACACACAAGCAAGATTTGGGTAGTGCCTGAGGCACGACCCAAAGACACTAATACGGTCTGATGAAAACATGGCTTCCTGGTCTATTGACACGTTAACACCTCAGGAAGATGATTTCGCTGAGTTTCACGGTACGGGGAAGTGCCCATGTGACAAGTACAGAACTGTGCAGCTGACTGCTACCAAACAGAACCTGAAGCGGACGTTCCCTGCTTGCTGAGGGAAGGCACGAAGAAGAGCTTATTAGTGCCCTCCTCGCGCGGGAATGTCCTGACGAACATTGCATGGCTCTACCAACCGAGCTGTTCGCAAACGATGATGATGATATGACGACTGAAGTGACGTACCCTGACATTCAGAAAAACGAGGTTCTGTCTCCTCATCTGCACCCGCATTCAGCAGCCCCCAGCCCCCTCCCCCCCTCGCAGTCGTCACGTGCGTCCGCCCTACACCACGACGTTTCCGACGTTTTGCGGGGGGGGGGGGGGGGGGGGGGGGGGGGAAGAGGAATGTGGTTGCGTCCAAGGATCGCGGTGCCGTAACAAAGTCGGCATCTCCCATCGATACCACAGAAGATAACGGTGTCTCGCAGTATACTGCAACGACGAATGGGAGGCAAGGGCGAAGCAACGCCCTCTCTCAGCTTCGCAGCGAAACCGTACCGTGACGTCGATCTACAAACGGGCACAGTGAAGCTCAGCCCATTTCTTGACCTCCGATGAAGCAGACGGTACCGTTTAGTTAGAGCACTTGTGTTACGTCTTACGACGAGAACAAGGCAAGTGCCATATCCCGATATCCCAGAAACTTCGTTCAAACGTTGTTCCGACTTATCCTTAGATACTCGATCGTTTCTGAGAAAACGACCGTCAAAGTTATCGACGTACTTTATGTGTCCTTTAGCAGCGGTAAACTCGGCGGTGAACTGTGAGAACGGGACGCGAATCGTATTTCGGTAGCTCAGATGGTAGAGCACTTGCCCGCGAAAGGCAAAGGTCCCGAGTTCGAGTCTCGGTCCGGCACACATTTTTAATCTGCCAGGAAGTTTCATATTAGTGCACACTCCGCTGCAGAGTGAATATCTCATTCTGGAAGCATCCTCCGGACTGCGGCTAAGCCAAGTCTCCGCAATACCCTTTCTTTCAGGAGTGGTAGTTCTGCAAGGTTCGCAGGAGAGCTTCTGTAAAGTTTGGAAGGTAGGAGACGAGGTACTGGCAGGAGTAAGGCTGTGAGGACCGGGCGTGAGTCGTGCTTGGGTAGCTCAGATGGTAGAGCACTTGCCCGCGAAAGGCGAAGGTCCCGAGTTCGAGTCTCGGTCCAGCACACAGTTTTAATCTGCCAGGATGTTTCAGTACAATGAATGTTCTCTTATGAGTCGTTTATCCTATGATTTAATTAATTAATTTTCCGATGCAGCCGAACCCTTTATTTGTCGTGTGCCTAGAGTTGCTGGCGACCAAATCTTTTACGTTGATTTCAACGTCAGATAACATTTTTTTTATTCAAAGTGAGCTTCACGCAACTTACACATAGCGCCAGTTTTTCCGCAACTTACACATAGTGACCATGATGCAAGCTAGCTTACAATTATTTCATGAAAGTGGCGAGATTGGACTGAGCAATGGTAGGGAATTTTTACGGGCGCTGATAACCGCGCAGTTGAGCGCCCCACAAACCAGACATCATCATCAACCCAGCGTAGTGCAGCAGCTCGACGTAACATGAACTCAACAAGTGGTTCGAAGTTCCCTGCAGAAATACTGACCTATGCTGCCTCTGCAGCCGTCCATAACTGCGAAATTGTTGCCAGAGGAGGAATCTGTGCACAAACTGACCTCTCGATTATATCCTACAAATGTTTGATGGGATTCATGTCGGGCATCTATATGGCCAAATCATTCTCTTGAATTGCCCAGAATGTTCTTCCAACCAATCACGAACAACTATGGCCCGGTGACATGGTGCATTGTCATCCATAAATATTACATCGTTGTTTAGAAACCTGAAGTCCATGAATGGTTGCAAATGGTCCGTAAGTAGCCGAACATAACCATTTCCAATCAGGGATCGGTTCAGTTGTACCAGAGGACACAGTCCATTCCGTGTAGACACAGCCCCCACCATTATGGAGCCACCACCAGCTTGCACATGCATTGTTGACAACTTGGGTCCCAGGTTTCGTGGGGTCTGCGCCACACTCGGACCCTACCGTTATCTCCTACCAACTGAAATCGGGACTCATTGAACCAGGCCACGGTTTTCCAGTAGTCTAGGGTCCAACCAATACGCTCTCGAGCCCAGGAGAGGCGCTGCAGACGATGCCGTGCTGTTAGCAAAGGCACTCGCATCGCTCGTCTGCTACCATGGCCCATTAACGCCAAATTGCACCAAACTATCCTAACGGATATTTTCGTCGTACGTTGAACATTGATTTCTGCGGTTATTTCCCCCAGTGTTGCTTGTCTCTTAACACTGACAACGTTACGCAATTGCCGTTAGGTGAAGGCCGTCAGCCACTGCGTTGTCAACGGTGGGATCTGGTGCCTGAAATTTGGTATTCTCGGCACACACTTGACACTGTGGATCTCGAAATATCGGATACCATAAGGATTTCCAAAATAGAATGTCCCATGCGTGTAAGTCCAACTGCCGTTCGGCGTTCAAATTCTGTTAATTCCCGTCGTGCGATCATAATCACGTCCGACACCATTTCACATCGATCACTTGAGTACAAACGACAGCTCCGCGAATGCACCGCCCCTGTATACTTTGTGTACGCGACACTGCAATCATCTGTACATATGCGTATCGCTATTCCATGACTTGTCTCTTCAGCGTATGAAGGCTGTTTCCGTTCACGTTATACAAGTAACATACTTAATCCTCCAACTCCTAGTGTAATTATGACGCAAAGACTCATGCAGAAGGGTCTAGACCGACCTTCTCCCTGCGTTCTATTTGTGAGTAGATTGGGAAACACGGCGAGGAGGAGCCAGAGACACCATGTATCCTCCACCACACACCATTTGTGGCTTGCAACACAATGTAGATTTAGATGTAAATGGCAGATTCGAGCCCAGCTTTCCATCTTTAAAGATTGCAGGTATTGACTTCGCCACATAACTGCAATAATGAATCTACAGGGCACCCAGCGAAGGACTCCTTGATTTCAAAATTAAATGTCTCGAAAACTATGATCGATATACGAACGCAACAAAATGTATGTCTATTGTGAAAGTTGTAAGAATTTCATGCATAAGTTGTACAGAAGTATCGAAATAGTTCGAAAAAGCTGCTAATAGATAGGGCTGTACGCTGCGCAGCTCGTACATTATCAGTGTGCGTGATTACACTCGTGTTCTGCAAGTAGTCTTTGCAATTACATCACAGTCCTTTCCAAGCGTCCATCAATCGCAGTACATATGTGGCTTAAGCGAACAATGAAATTTTCCATCATATCCTGTAGTGTTTCAACGGAAATGGATTCAGATGCCACACGGATCGACGATTCAAGGAAGTCCAGCATAGTGGTATGGTTCCGGTAGACAGTGTCTTTGAATGTGGCACACAAAAAGCAGTCACCGGAAGTCAGATCGGGCGAATATGCAGGCCAATCCATCCCTCCACCAACAAATTTGCAATATCCAACGCAATGTTTCTGTTCCCGAAGTAGTCATCAAGAACGCGAAACAACGGTTCGTTGCGATGTGTTCTGACCACATCTTGCACGAACCGCTAGATGCCTGGCAGATCCTCTAAGGCAAAAAAATGCTCCAAAATTGTACCATAATATTTACTAGTGACCGCTTCTCGCATGAAAAAAGGGTCAGTACTACGTCTACTGAATATCGTACCCCAAACAGTAACTTTGGGAGAATCAGTGGTTTCGCTTCACACACTTTGGGATTTTAGAAACCCCAAAATCGCCAGTATTGTTTATTACGATTGAATCATTGTGAGAATCTGGTTCGCAACGTCAGCCCTGTGTCGTACAGCACATACAGGTGTGGCCTGGTAGCTATGGAGTTCTAATGCAGTTATCTGTTGGCTCTGTCTCAGTATTTTCTGCATGCAGGAACGCTTCAAACCAGTCTCTGCTGCAATTCTTCGGATTTCCTTGGATTTGGCTCAATAATTCCAGAAACTGTGGTTAGTTTGCCTGTGGGCAACATTTCCAGCTAGATCTTCAGCGACGCTGTCTGTCCGCTGGAATCTGATGAAGAGCCTCGCGAATGGTTTGCGCATCGAGTCCTTTTGTAACATTACATCGTGTTCAGAAATTACGTCTTGTTGCCGTACGACTGTGTTCTCACTCTCGTATTCCAGTCCCAGAAAAACATGTTGTTCAATGGAACACATGATTGCAACCTCTTCTTTCGGTACGCTAACCTCCTTTTTCTTTTCAACAGCAAAACTGACCGCTCTGAACTATGTAGCACTACGTATTGCAATTAGAGAGTCATCTGTTAGTAACTTCTCGAAAAAATTCTGAACTTCTACATAACGTCTGTGTAAAAGTCTTGGAGCCTTCACAATAAACACGGGGTTCGTTGCACTTCTCTATCGATCTTAGTCTTCGACATGCTCATGCGTTAAAACAACATCATAACCATACTCCAACTAATCGACAAACCAGGTTATGAGCACATTGTTATTGTTGTACCTGACAAAAATGCAGTAGTCAGTACAACGATGGGTTCTTTTATTTCTCTGGGAAAGGATGGAGTGGAAATACAACATATGAAATATTACTTCACTTTATTATAAGAATGATAAAAAAGGTTTACTTAACTGTATACAATTTACTGCCGCAGGAACGTGCCGAATGTATACAATTGTCTTTCAATATTAAACCATCACTTGATGCACACAGTTACTAAACCCTCCTCTTGAAGTACAAAAACCACGAAGTTCATTATGGCAGTTCAGTCTGACAAGGAGAACACGGCAGGTGCCATAACCTGATTTCCTAGAACTGCGCTCAGTGGAAGAGGTGCGAAAATAAGCGGACACGTGTCTCGGATTAATGTTAGATACTCGAGCGTTTCCGAGAAAACGACGGTTAAAGTTTTCGAAGTACTGTTGGTGTCTTTCAGCGATTGTATAGTTGAGCCGAAGAGGCGGCAGCGTGACTAGCATCACTGCTTCAAACTTCTGCGCTCCCTGTTCGAAACTCATTATTTTTATTCTTTTTACATTTATCTCCCCTTGTCCGTATCCGTAGAAGGTTACTACGCGAATTTTTTTCCAATATTTACTGAAATAACGTTGTCCTTATTCGTCTACTAATTGAATAACTGGTGAACGTATTAAAAAAACAATAAATAAATGAAAGAAATATTTGAAATTGTGTTCGGTGAAATTCCTGTGATTTATCTTGATTCGTAATCAATCGCAAGAGCCTGTTTTTGGAAAACTGACCCGTTATGCCAATTATTGCCAACGCATGAAATTCTTAACAATGTTAATGATTTTCTTTCCCAAGTGAAATTTATACGAATAAATGTCGGTGTGATAAACCTGCCTTTAAGGAATGCTCGTGGTGTTCCGAATTTCTATATTTCGAATGTTTCTACTATCGGCATAATCCAACGCAATGCGCAAGATCTTCGTGAGGAATAAACGAAGGACTATAATATATGAATTGATACAAGAATCAAATAGAAGAATATGAGAATGTAAAAGGATTCTAATCCCTGAAAATACCATAGACTCTTTTATAATAAATGTGTGACACGTATTCTGAAACACAGTTGTAATTTTATAATTGATATAATGTTCTTGTATCCCCTAACCTGATAAGAATCATTCGACAAGGAATATTCTACAGAGATGGGTAGATAAATGAAAAAAATTAAATAGAGACAAAAATCGGGGTTAGAACACGAGACACGGAAATGAAAAGCCGTAACGCTTGCCGCCATGCCGAGTTTACCGCCGCTAAAGGACACATAAAGTACGTCGAAAACTTTGACGATCGTTTTCTCAGAAACGATCGAGTATCTAAGGATAAGTCGGAACAAGAGTTCGTTTGAACGAAGTTTCTGGGCTATTGGGATATGGCACCTTCCGTGTTCTCGTCGTAAGACGTAACACAAGTGCTCTAACTAAACGGTATCGTCTGCTTCATCGGAGGTCACGAACTGGGCTGAGCCTTACTGTGCTCGTTGGTATATCGGCGGCACTGTACGGTGGCGCTGAGAAGCTGAGAGAGGTTGTTGCTTCGCCAGTGTCTCCCATTTGTCGTTGCAGTATACAGCGAGACACCGTTGTCTCCTGTGGTATCGATGCGAGATGCCGACATCGTTACGGCACCGCGATCCTTGGATGATACCACATTCCTCCCAACCCCCCCCCCCCCCCTCCAAAACGTCGGCGGACGCACGTAACGACTGCGAGGGGGGGGGGGGGGGGGGACTACCGAATGCGGGCGCAGATGAGGAGGCAGGGGGTTAAAAACGATCGATGGCGCCTCCTGGCCCGCACCCCGGTACCCAGCGTGCGAGCGACCGCCGAAAGACCGGTCCCAGGGTACACGCCTGCATTCAGTGGCGCAGTTGCAGTGGCCGGGTGCACAGCAGAATGATCGTGTGGAACGGCGTGATGACCTTCAGGGGGCGGCGCGTCCACCGACATTGGTTCTGGCAGCCGGGGTCGTCGAAGGCAGCGGCGGCGGCGTCGGGGCGCCGACCTCCGTGAGAACCACAGTGGATGGTGCCGGATGCGACTGGCGCACAGAGGGAAGGCACCCAGTGACGTGCTGGTTCTGTACACAGAGTCTCTGAAAAACGAGGAAACTCCCCATCGCACCTCCGTCGGATTTAATGGTACGCCCGTCAAAAACTGAACACAGATCGAGCATGAAAATAGAAAGAAGGGGTAGTGAACTGTGAAAAAAAGCAAAACAGAACCAGTTAACGGTCCGAGAACAACACTTGCAACAATGAGCAGCCTGAAACAGCCACGGGGTTGTGGGTATGCGGTCACGGTGCTGGACTTCCAAGAGGGCGAGCCGTGTTTAAAACTCCCTCGTGCCATTTATTTACTCATGTTTTCACAACATTATCAACTGTCCGCCGGGATGTTGAAATGTTTGTTCTCTTTCTGTCGTCTTGACAGTTGTCATACTATACATTGGTTATAGAAAGTGAGTCATGTGGTAAAAATACGTTACCGTCGCAAGTAAATGTGATGAATAGTGGGAGCAGGGGAGATACCACAATGACGTCTCACATAAATGAAAATAACAAATAAACGGGTGAACTATGTTATAACAAAGGAAATCAAGAGTCAAGACTTCCAAAACTGTGAAACTTTTGTGTACATTTGTTGCAGCTTATATGATAAACTATTGTGTTTTCATCATTTCTTTGGAAGTGATCACATTCACATTCACACCTATATCGGGCAACGAGCCATATCTCGCTGACGTGCAAATTAGGTGCCTCGGTATGAAAACCTGTCATGTGACACATGTACTGTCACTAAAGCCGAGTATGACACATCAGACGTGTTTTCCGGTGGAGGATTCGCTTGGCTTGTCGCCTTGTCATCAAACCTTGCGATTACCATTTCACAGCCACTTTCTTTCGGCTGGTAATAGAATAGCTATGCAGAATCAGCTGCCGGCTGCGGTGGCCGAGCGGTTCTAGGCGCTTCAGTCCGGAACCGCGCGACTGCTACGGTCGCAGGTTCGAATCCTGCCTAGGGCATGGATGTGTGTGATGTCCTTAGGATAGTTAGATTTATGTAGTTCTAAGTTCTAGGGGACTGATGACGTCAGATGTTAAGTCCCATAGTGCTCAGAGCCATTTAAACCATTTTGAACCAGAATCAGCTGTCATTATAGGTCCATTCCTTACACCTCGATGTTGCAAACGGGCGTAACACCACGACACGGACACAAATTTGAATAAAGCGAACAGCGAAAAAAAAGTTCACACGAGGGAAGTTTGAACACGGCACGCTCGCCTGGCAGTCCAACACCGGAACCACTTAAGCACGACGCCAGTTCTCTTCCTGGCTCCTCTACATTGCATTTCTTGTGCTTGGACCGTTAACTGTTTCTCTTTTGCTTGTTTTTCATTGTGCAATACCCCTTCTTCCTGTTTTCATGCTTCATCTGTGTACGGGCTGTCCACTGGGCCATCTTACCACTAAATCTGAGGGGGTCGTTGGGGAGTCCCCCCCCCCCTTGTCAGTAGTGCGACGCAGCTGATTTTGGTGGCGCCACAGGCCACAGTAGCCCAGCAGAACCGTGGACGACATAAGACGAACGTCCGAGTGCTTCGGTAATGACTCCATGTTCCCAACGCTGTTGGTTGCCAAAGACTTCGTAAAAGACTTCATCCTGTGGCTGAAATTTCGTCGGACCTTGCGGAACGAATTGTTTCCGCAGCAGCCGCAGAAGATGTAATAGAGTACGGTGCCATCGACCGTGTAACGATTCTGCTAGCGACTTCCCGTCACATGACAAGGAGCTGTAGGAGGAGAGAAAATGTTTCAGTGTGTGATCCCGTGTATGAGAGGAACGGAGTTTCTCCATGTGGCTTTTGAACGTCCGAACGAACCGTTCAGCATGCCGTTAGACTATGGGTAAAAAGGTGCAATGGACACACGTTGTATGGCATTGGCAGCACAAATCTCTTGGTAATCGGCTGACTTGAATTATGGACCACCATCCGAGGCAACGACCTCAGGAAGACCTTTAAGGTAAAAAATAGAAGACAAAGGCGACGCCGTATTTGCTGTAGTGGTGGATGTCGTGGGGACAACAAAAGGAAACTCACAGTTAGCGTCCACCACTAACAACTATCGTGTGTTCCAGAATGGACCAGTGAAATCAATATGAATGCGTTGTCACGGTCTCGACGGACGTGGCCACTCAGAAAAGCGTTGTGGCGCAACTGACTGATGTTACACACAAATTCTGCAACGAGATGTCATTTGCTGCCTGAGTGTTCATTCCCTGTCAAGCAAAATGGCGTCTGGCGAGGTGGTTCATGAGAACTACGCTCCAATGACCTTCGAGCAATAAAGACAAAACTTCAGGCTGTAGGGAGTGAGGGATCACAACCTACGCATTGTCGCACTCTGTATGCAATAGCAGAACACCAAATTGCGTGGTTAGAGCGTGACGAAACGAGAAGTAGCGGCGCGCCACTGGCTGGCGAAAGTCTTTTAAAAGGTGTGTCCAACCATGGCGCACGTATTGCATAACAACCAGCAGAGCTGCGTCTCAAGCAATGGCAGCGGCAACACGCCAAAAACTGACGGGAAAGTTCTGAAGTCTTTCAAACTCCTGTGTAGTGATTTGAAAACTTGATTCCTCGGATGAATCAATCGCTACCGAACGGTAATCGAGACAACGAGTCAGCATTCGAGTGTTGGGCGGTGGACATGTACAACAACTCGTACTGATAATTAGACAATATCAGAGGCTAGCGTTGCAGTTTCTGCGCTGTCCGAGGTGGTATACGCTCGGCAGGAATCAACAAGGCCGTCAAAGGCCAATGATATGTCAGCAACTAGAATTTCCGACTGTAGAAATATTGGTGGAACTTCTTAACACTGTAGATAATGGTGAGTGCCCCTTTTTCAAGTTGCCTATGGTTACACTGCGCTTTGTTAAGTATTTTAGGCGCAAAAGCATTAGGTCTATTAGAAGAACCAATGTTAGGGAAGAGCACTGTGCCGATCCCATAAGAAGATAGATCCATAGTTAACACGACAGACTCAAAAATGCTCAAAATAAATCAAACATCGACAACTTAAAAATGAATCCATTAACTGTTGAAACGTGTTGTGAAATTCTTTGGACCTCACATTTTTCTGACACAGCCGTTTGAGCGATGCAGCAATCTGGGCAGCGGTACGAATAAATTTGGTGTAAAGTGAGTTACCCCCACGACTGAGGCCTGCCGAGGTGGCCGAGCGGTTCTAGGCGCTACAGTCTGGAACCGCGCGACCGCTACGGTCGCAGGTTCAAATCCTGCCTCGGGCATGGATGTGTGTGATGTCCTTAGGTTAGTTAGGTTTAAGTAGTTTTAAGTTCTAGGGGACTGATGACCTCAGATGGTAAGTCCCATAGTGCTCAGAGCCATTTGAACCATTTTGAACCCATGACTGATTGTAGTTCCTCAGTGTTATGGGGCGCTAGCAGATCTCTAATCGCAGCCAGGTGCGATGTAGTAGGATGAATAACCTGTGCATTAAGTACGTGAACTAAACAATCCATTTCTTCTTGAAAGAAGGAGCACTTTTCCTTATTGCACTTGTGGCCAGCCGCAAAATGAACTTGAAACAAACAGCCTAAATTTGTTAAATGTTCAGCAAGCACACAGCCCACGTCTACAATATTGTCTAAATAATTTGTATTAGAAGGGACGTTGGCTGTTAACTGTTTCAGGAACCGTTAAAAAATGTAGAACCTGAGACACTTTCAAACAGTAGTCTTTGAAACTGGAGCAAACCTGGGTGAGTGTTTATCACGAAGTATTTCTTGGATTGCTCGTCCAACGGCAACTGTAAATATGCCTCAAGCGAATCGATCTTTCAGTAGTATGTGCCCTCCTAGGTTGTCCATCAGTTCCTGCGGACATGTAAGAGGAAAAGAATCGACGATGGTTTGTGGGTTTACTGTTGCTTTAACGTCAGCACACAGACGTAAACTATGTGGTGGCTTCTTCAGAATTACCAATGTTGATGCCCACTGGCTTGCTTAAATGGGTTCGATAACCCCACCGTATTTCCATCTATGCAGTTCTTCAGCAACTTCCCCACCTATTTCATGGCGGACAGATTGTGAACGAAAAAATCGCAGCTCCACATTGTATTTCACTGTAACGTGCGCTCCAATGTCTTTAGCCCTTCATAAGCCGGATTCAAACAGTACTTTGTACTTACTACTCAAGTTAGAAGCATTAGTCAGGCACAGAAACACTTATTTGTAATATATTGTCTTGTATGCACAGGTTGAACAGATAAAATAACTCTAACCCGAAAATTCTGCACAGTTTCTGGGATGGAGGACATGAAACGAAACACACTTTATCACTCCTCGAAATGTTGCTAGCAAACTTCACACACAAAGGACTGGAATTTCTTGTCCATTGTTGGCAGACGAAATAGAAGTAGGTTGCTGTAGCAGTGGGCTACTGCATAAACAAATGGTTTGAGTGTGACCTCGATGTCTGGTAGCAGGTTGCATCATCACGAGGACAGTTTTTCCAGTCATAATTTGACAAGCACTGCGAACAGGAATTCCCCACAGATTTTTGCAGAACATGTCATATACCACAAGACTGAAAGTTTTTACTTTTACGCTTACTGCTTGACTGAGTCCTGTGTTTAATCACTTTTTACTATCATATACTACACACTGAGTGTCTTGTGCACTTGTAACAACAGAAATATATGAAGCCTCATAAGAAACCTTCGTTGAGTCCACAATAGTTTGAGATTTCACAATACACTGAACCGTTTTTAAATTAGGGTCTGTCAGTTTTAGAATTGCACTACGGATTGAGAAATTCTGACTGATAGAATCACATAACACGACATCACTATAACTGACACCACAAGAGCAATTAAACTTAAAATGCTTTGTGAGCCCTCTGAGTTTGGCTATCCATTGTTTTAGTGTTTGACTAAGCTGTTGCTTGAGACGAAAAAATTTAAACCTTGCGAACTAGCTGCTGTGACATGGACTTGACCATCGAAACGTTCGTCGAGCAGTTTAACAAGGTCATTGTACTTGCCTGATTCGCGGTTAGTGTCTGCACGTTTGGCCGGAGTGGGTGAGCGGTTCTAGGCGCTTCAGTCTGGAACCGCGTTGCTGCTACGCTCGCAGGTTCGAATCCTGCCTCGGGCATGGATGTGTATGATGTCCTTAGGTTAGTTAGTACGTAATTCTAAGTTCTAGGGAACTGATGGCCTCAGATGTTAAGTCCCATAGTGCTCAGAGCCATTTGAACCACTTTTGAGTGTCTGCACGGAGTTTCACACACAGACAGTAAACATAGGGTCCCACCATCACCAAAAAATATACATTGCACCCCATACCAATTATGCTGTAAGCAGCAAAATGGGCCTACAGTTGCGCCTGGTAGTCCGACCATTCTTATTCTTGGCGAGGGAAGGGGCGAAATTTAGGTGCAGCAAGCCGTGACGGAGCTTGCTTGGCGACTGAGTAGTGACGTTGGTTGCTGTACATCGAATGGCAGGCGTTCAGTCTGTACCCATGAAACTGGGCAATTTCGCTTCGAGACATTTCCTGTGGCGGCTGACATAGTGAAACTCTTCCTGATACACAACAGTCAAAAACAGAAAACTGGCAACACCAGGCAGTGAAAGGAAGTGCACAACGTGCACACTGAAACCGTGCAGCAGTCGTCGCCAATTTGTTGAACCCGACGAAAATACAGTCGTCAGTACAATGGTGTGTTCTTTGATTGCTCTGGGAGATAGTGGAGTGGTTCTACAATATACGAAATATTACTTCACTTTATGATCAGAATTATAAAAAGATTTACTTAAACTTTATACAATCCATTGCCACAGAAATGTGCCGAATATTTACAAACGTCTCTGAATATTAAAGAATCAATCGATGCACACATTTTCTAAACTCTTCTTTTAAGGTACAAAGTTCACAAAATTCAGAATAACAGTTCAAGTCAAGACAAGAGTAACACATGTGTCCTAACTAGACTATGTTGACTGATTGATCGTAAGTCACGAACCGGGCGGTTCTAGGCGCTACAGTCTGGAACCACGCGACCGCTACGGTCGCAGGTTCGAATCCTGCCTCGGGTATGTATGTGTGTGATGTCCTTGGGTTGGTTAGGTTCAAGTAGTTCTAAGTTCTAGGGGACTGATGACCTCAGAAGTTACGTCCCATAGTGCTCAGAGCCATTTGAACCATTACGGCGCTGCGGTCGACAACACCTATATAAGACAACAAGCGCCTGGCGCAGTTGTTAGATCGGTTACTGCTGCTACAGTGGCAGGTTATCAAGATATAAGTGAGTTTTAATGCGGTGTTACAGCCGGCGCAGGAGCGATGGGACACAACACCTCCCAGGCAGCGATGAAGTGGGGATTTTCCGGAACGACCATTTCACGAGTGTACCGTGAACATCAGGAATCCGTTAAAACATCAAATCTCCGACATCGCTGCGGCCGGAAAAAGATCCTGCAAGGACGGGACCGACGACGACTGAAGAGAATCGTTCAAGGTGACAGAAGTGCAGCCCTTTCGCAAATTGCTGCATATTTCAATGTTGGGCCATCAATAATTGTCAGCGTGTGAACCATTCAACGAAACATCATCGATATGGGCTTTCGGAGCCTAAGGCACACTCGTGTACCTTTGATGACTGCACGACACAAAGCTTTACGCCTCGTCTGAGCCCGTCAACACCGGTATTGGTTGTTGATGACTGGAAACATGTTACCTGGTCGGACGAGTCTCGTTTCAGATTGTATCGAGCGGATGGACGTCTACGGGTGTGGAGACAATTTCATGAATCCATGGACCCTGCATGTCAGCAGGAGACTGTTCAAGCTGGTGGTGGCACTTTAATGGTGTGGAGCGTGTGCAGTTGGAGTGATATGGGACCCGTGATACGTCTAGTTTCGACTGTGATAGGTGACACGTGGGTAAGCATCCTGTCTGATCACCTGCATCCATTCATTCTACTGCGCATTCCGACGGACTTTGGCAATTCCAGCAGGACAATGCGACACCCCAGAAGTCCAGAATTGAGTGGCTCCAGGACACCTTTCTGAGTTTAAACACTTCCTTTGGCCACCAAACTCCCCAGACAAGAACATTATTGAACATGGTGTCAATCCCCTCCAGCACTGCTTCAGACTTTAGTCGAGTCCATGCCACGTCGTGTTGCGGCACTTCTGCGTCCTCGCGGGGGCCCTACATGATATTAGGCAGGTGTAGCAGTTTCTTTGGCTATTCAGTGTGTATGTACTCTATGCCTTACAAATCTGTAGATCAGGCAGGCCACTTAGGGATCCGTACATTCCTCAGCTCGTTTGTGGTTTGAACTGGGGTGTGGTTATTTCCACTTTTCTGATGGACTACGCCATGTTGTTCACTAGTCATATAGGGTACGACAACAACGTTTTCCATTCTTGGCAAATACGGACGAGCATTCAGCCCAGACACATGTACAACCTCTGACCATCCTGTGTTTAAATCTCCATCTGAAAAGTTCCGGCAATGTTAGATATACCCAAATGGCACCATGCACGCACAACGTATTTAATATTTATGAATGTCTTTTTTCCGTACCGAGAATACCGAAAATAATTCAACAGGCATGGATATACTAAAGTATCAGTTTAGTAGCACTGGGCCAAAAAGTTCTTGGGGAAATTCTTTCCAATTCAGCTCCGAAGATTATTTTGAGAATACGCTTTCCATTTACGTTGAACCTTGGTTTTGTGACCCGTTTCCAAAACTGAGGGTTCGGTATATATCTGGGAATACGAAAGGCGATTCATATTCCTTTCTCTTGCTTGAGAGGCCTTACCTTAGCCAAAGTACCACCTCGGCGCCTGAAATGGCTGGCTCTGAGCACTATGGGACTTAACTTCTTAGGTCATCAGTCCCCTAGAACTTAGAACTACTTAAACCTAACTAACCTAAGGACATCACACACATCCATGCCCGAGGCAGGATTCGAACCTGCGACCGTAGCGGTCGCGCGGTTCCAGACTATAGCGCCTAGAACCGCTCGTCCGCCCCGGCCGGCGCCTGAGATGAGTCCCTGCGCGCAGTATATGCGTTGTTACTGATGAATATGGAGTAAAAGGAAGGAATAGGATGAATCCTTTTACTGTCGTGTATCAGCAAGGGAACCAACACACAAGCTCAACGTTTTCATCCGGCGGACAGATCACCGTCTGTAACATCACACGGCATTATACTGCAAACAGTTTTATTGACCCGTACACTGACTCTCTCTGTTATCTGACGTGTGCATTGCAGATGTAGATGTAGATAAGTCTGTGCATAAAGATGTCTAGGCGCGTAACGGTATGGCCACATACCCATAAATATGATATAATCAAGGTCTGTGCAGTACTGTCAAGAGCATTTTGTGGTGGCTGTCAGTGAATGATATCAAATAAAAGGTACGAGTTAACGTGTAAAACTTGTACACCTATACATATAGTACGGTTCTTGAACCACGTTGGGTTGCCTCTACGTTGACTATGTTGTGAGATGCGGATGGGCATATGGGTAATAACTGGTAGTCTGCTGCCTGTCCATCTGTATTCATCTGCTTCAATGATTTAAATACAACCTTTATACCACAACTTCCCTGAGAGTGATGACCGAAATGGTGTTATATTCTTGAGAAGTCTAGGAGGACACTTGAACATGGCAGTATTGCACAGGCATGCCTGAGGCACCTTCACTGAGTGCCGGAAGGTTGGACGTCAATACTTCTTCGCAACGTTGACCAATGATTCTGCTGCGGTGTGCATACACAAACTCTGCTGCAGTTTATGTAAGTAAGTATCCTGAAACACCAATCTTGTTTTACACAAAAATACCATCGAATGAAAAAATGAAAATAGCTTATAACAATTCTGTCGTGAAGAAAAGCAAATGTATTTACGCTAGTGTGCATGCTTTTATGCAGCATCTCTTTACATAAGACACTGCATGTCAGTTATTAGTTTGTGAAACAGCCGAGTTGTTTACCTATATTTGACTGTGGGTTAAATTTTGTTCGATTTTTTCCTTGTTCCACTTTTTCTGGGCCTGACTGTATCGTTCCACCTTCGTCAGAAACACAAGAGACAGGTACACATTTTCATATGACATCAGCAGACAATTGGCAAAGTGGTTAGCTCTCTGCAGATTGATAGAGGCACATACAGCGGCAAAGAAACACATTAAGAATAATCTTTTCACTGCGTAATGTCGTAGTGAATACTCCAGCACCGAAAAGTAATACACTGCATATTTTTACAGCAATTAAATTTGTACTAAAGGTCCCAAATTCTGTCGTTCAGTCCAGCCGAGAACTGGGTAGTGGTGGCGGGGGGAAAGGGGGGCGGGGTACGACACAGGGACCAAGAAAAAAGGAATAAAATATCAAATTTCCTGGTCACAAACAGAACACAGACATAAAGTAACAAGCAACAAACACATGTTTTTTTTTTATTGAGTATCTACTAACTTAATGCATGTGATCTTACTGAGAAGTGTTAAGTTCTGTTTTTACCTTATTCCTTACCAAAGCAACGACACCAGACTCTTGACCAGTCATTACAGTAGCTCCATCTGTTGCAATAAACGAAAGTTTCTCCCAAATGAGGTCTTTTGTCTATAATGTGTCCTGAGCAAGAAAATATGTCGTCGGCCGTAGGTGTATCGTGCACTGGCACTTAATCAAGGAGTTCCTTCATCAAACTCAACTCAGCGTCGTCATCTCTCACAAATGCAGCAGTCTGAGCAACATCAGTTACATCCATGTTTTTATCCAAAGCCGAAGAGAAAAAAAAGCAGATGTTCAGTTTTATCTCTCAGTTGCGTCTGCAAACTTTTCTCCGTGAAAGAGAAACTGTTTCCAAAGGCGGAAGACTCCCTGGACACAAGATTGTTGCAGCAGCAACATAAACTCTTTCACAAATTCTTCATCGCTGAAGGGACGCACTGTTTTGGCTACTTTAAGAGCTGTGTGAGAGCTCACTCTTATTGCAGCACGTCTGTGGACGACTTGGTACTCTTCCTGTAAATACTTCACAAGGAAGAGATACGCTCGAAATCAGGTAATGCTTTATAAATAACAGTAATATTTTCAAGAAACGATATATATCTGTATGGACTTGTTTATTTGACTCTCTTCTGTTTCAGCTAGTGAAGATTGACATTCCTTTCCTCAGCATGAAAAATGATCACGGATTTGTCATGAATGAGTGAAATTGTCGCTTCACCCCGGCCGCTGTGGCCGAGAGGTTCTAGGCGCTACAGTCTGGAACCGTGCGACCGCTACGGTCGCAGGCTCGAATCCTACCTCGGGCATGGATGTGTGTGATGTCGTTAGGTTATTTAGGTTTTAGTAGTTCTAAGTTCTAGGGACTGATGACCTCAGATGTTAAGTCCCATAGTGCTCAGAGCCATTTGAACCTTTTTTTTTTTTTTTTTTTTCTTTTGTCGCTTCACATTGTACTTCCTCAATGCCGATAAAATAGCGTTACGAAACAGACACAGAGAGCCGGTATGTGTTTCAATACAAAAAGTAATCTTCTTCCCACTGCGGATTGAAGCACGGAGATCAGATGGATTTTCGTTTCGAAGATCTTAACTCTCCCTTAGCCATTTTCTTCTCACTAACCTTTGTCCTACCATGGAAACCAAAGGAACATCGACACCGACAACACTAACAACACGGCCGCAGCTCGTGGTCTCGCGGTTACGTTTTCGCTTCCCGAGGGCGGGTTCAGGGAATTTCACCTGCATCGAGATGACTGGGTGTTTGTGTTGTCATCATTTCATCATCAAATGGTTCAAATGGCTCTGAGCACTATGCGACTCAACTGCTGAGGTCATCAGTCGCCTAGAACTTAGAACTAATTAAACCTAACTAACCTAAGGACAGCACACAACACCCAGCCATCACGAGGCAGAGAAAATCCCTAACCCCGCCGGGAATCGAACCCGGGAACCCGGGCGTGGGAAGCGAGAACGCTACCGCACGACCACGAGATGCGGGCCATTTCATCATCATTCATGAAAGTGGCGAGATTGGACTGAGCAAAGATTGAGAATTTGTACCGGGGCGCTGATAACTGTGCATTGAGCCCCCCACAAACCGAACATCATCATCAACACGAAGTAAACATGCCCGGCATGCCTCGCGCGCATCAGTAACAAACGGGTGGTGGTGTAAGCAGAGGGTTGTTTGCCTTTTTATTATTTTTATTTTGGCTTTGGACTACAAGGACCATACACTACGGTTATCAAATTCCAAAAAAGCATAATCGTAAAAATCCACAGAATAGCACAAGTGTAAGGATCTACGGATTGCGCGCAGCCGTACGGTGCGTTACCACGCGCTCGCCAGCCGACCTGTCTGGAATGCTGACGAGTCGCTCGGTCAGTAGACGCGCGTCCGGCCGCAGTGCGACGGAGAGTACGCGACTGGCCGTCGTCCGCAGCGGGCAGTATCAACCAGCGCGGCCTCGGGCGTAAATATGTCTCTTTTCTTAGCTCACCGTGGAGCCTTTCGATACGACCGTAATTAGCCGGTGTTAGGATGTCAGACACAGTGATGATGGGTGCGCGTAGGGTGCGTGTTTTGTAATCCGCCTTTGTTAATTAAACTGTTTAAACTTACTTCTCGTGTTCGCGTATTGCCGTACCTGAAGGACCCACCGCTTACAAATCCTGACAAAATATTCGTGTAATCATCATCCGGGGCAACAACACAGACTAACCCCCTGATAGAAGTGGTGTCAGCATGGAGATAATTATGGAAAATCTACAGTCCTGAAGAGGCGCACCACAACGTGAACTTCGAGCAGCAGCAACATGAATGTCTTCCGACTGTACGGGGACATCCGACGCTGGAATTCAGGTTGGTCTACTCCAGTTTGACTAGATTACGAAAGGCAGTAATGGATTCTTATTTTACATTTGAGTGACTCATTAGCGTTAAATTAAACTAAATGTCGCAATCCGGTCAGAGTAACGTTGTTGATCTACAAACTGTTATTAAGGAACTGCAAGAAGAGATTCGGCGGTTAAAAGCAGAAAGAAGAGAGCGTAACATTCCGAGAGATTTGTCAAATGATAGTTCATGCAGTACAAGTACAACTACAATAAAGACTTTTTCATTATTGCCATCAGTACCAGTGTTTAGCGGGAAACCCGAAGATGATGTGAAAGTGCTTTTTCGTAAGCTTGAAGGTGCCGCCCTATTAGGATCATGGAAAGATTCCGATAAGCTAGTGGTTGCCAAATTAAGAATTGAGGGAGCAGCACAAGATTTCATTAGCGCAGAGCCTACTTGCGTGAAAACAGAAGATTACAATGAGTTTAGAATGATTGTTGTTGAGAGATTTAAAGGTAAAAACGCGATCAGATTTTACAGAGAGCAGCTTCACAGTTTGCGAATGTGACGAGAAGAATCTATCGAACAGTCTGCCGACAGAATTCCAAACATCAACGCTCAAACGTACGAGTTAGTAGAAGATGAAAATGAAAATCGGATTCAGTTGTTCGAAGCCGACCAGAGAGCTTTGGACACATTCATTCATGAGTTGCACGGAGAGGAAGTAAGCAAAGCTGTTAGATTGGCGCGATGTAAAACGTTTCAGGAAGCAGTAGAATCAGCTGCTGGTTTCGTTGAAGCACTAAGATGACTGAATGAGATGTGGAAACAAGAGCGTAGAGTTTTAAACACAACAGTACATTGAAACTTCCTGGCAGATTAAAACTGTGTGCCCGACCGAGACTCGAACTCGGCACCTTTGCATTTCGCGGGCAAGTGCTCTACCATCTGAGCTACCGAAGCCCGACTCACGCCCGGTCCTCACAGCTTTACTTCTGCCAGTCTCTCGTCTCCTACCTTCCAAACTTTACAAAAGCTCGCAGAAGAGCTTCTGTAAAGTTTGGAAGGTAGAAGATGAGATACTGGCAGAAGTAAACCTGGGAGGACCGGGTGTGAGTCGTGCTTCGTAGCTCAGATGGTAGAGCACTTGCCCGCGAAAGGCAAAGGTCCCGAGTTCGAGTCTCGGTCGGGCACACAGTTTTAATCTGCCAGGAAGTTTCATATCAGCGCACACTCCGCTGCAGAGTGAAAATCTCATTCTGGAAACAACAGTACAATGCTACAGCTGGGTCACAAGCTTAAGGATTGTAAAGAGAATCGAATTAGCTACCATTGCGGGATGCAGTGTCATGTTTAGAGAGATTGTCGCAACAAGAAGGAAGGTAATGCGAACAACAGACAATCTGCCAGACGTTTAAACGAGTACGGGGACGTACCGGCCACCACTCCGTCCGCCCCTTGCCAGAGACAGTGATTCCTGTTAGTTCCAGCGAAAATCAGACCGAAAATGACTTGTTGACAGGTGGTGTATATCATGGGAGAAACATCAAGCTACTTATTGACACAGGAGCACAGACCTCATTAATGTGGTGTTGCATAGATAAACGGGATACATTGAAACCGCCGCTATTAAAAGTGCAAGAGTTAAACGAAGGAAAGCTACGCAACTATGGAGAAGTTGACGTAGAATTAATTCTTGGCCAAGGCCAAGATGAAGGTGAAAATAAAGATAAAATACACAGCAAGTGTGCAAGTAATTTCAAATAGCGAAACGCGTTATGACGGTGTACTTGGATTTGATTTCTTGTCCGTTAACGAGGCAGAGAAATTTGTCGCAGAAAGAAAAATCAGACTAGGCCGTAGTAATTACAATCTAGGAAATCGTTCTTCAGATCGTACTTGAGTAGCACCAATACTGACGTCATGGGAATGGACAGCCCAAACGATGCATCAGTTCAAACCGTCCGAGCCGATGTTCAGATTGATCAGCTTCAGCAAATTCCCAAGGAAGCAGGAAAGACAATCTACGTTGAAGTTAAGTCACCCTGATGCAAGGAAGGAACTTTGTTATTAATTGAGAGATCCGAGAAAAGTGAGTTATTGGATACAATGCATTGTTATGTTGCTAGAAGTGTAGGTGTCGCTACAATGGTGAGACAGAATGTCGCAAAAGTCCCGGTTACAATAACGAATATGAGCAATGAGGATGTTATTTTGCCACGAGGAACGAAAGTTGCTGAACTGTCGAGCGTAAGTAAAAATGACGTAATACAGATTCCAGAAGAAGTAACAAACGCTGCAGTTATAAACACAGATTTTTGTAACAGTACCGCAAAACTGAAACGAGGAGACGAAGTTAATAATGAACTGAAGCTCAGGATTTGGGAAAAGATAAAACGTTTGACACTTTATGAACAGAAGATTTTTGAGCCTGTTTTGCTGGAGTATGCAGATTTATTCCGAGAACGTGCAAATTTACCTGTCACTCATTTAGTTCAGCATCGTATTCATACAGGGAATGCTGCCCCAGTCACACAGAAACGTTACCGAATACCATTTAGTCAAAGAAGACATGGTTAAAGATCAATTAGAAGCTGGAATTATAAAACCAAGAGATCCTTCAGACCCACCGTGGTGTTCACCTGTTGTAATTGTAAAGAAGAAATCAATTTCAGGAGAACCACAGTTCCGTTTTTGTGTTGATTACCGATCTTTGAATGCTGTGACCATACCCGACTTTTACCCCTTACCAAATTTAGTGGAAACCTTGGATTACTTGGGCAGATGTCGAATTTTTTCGGTATGTGATTTAACAAGTGGTTATTACCAGTTAACAGTGCATCCAGATGATCAAGCAAAAACTTCATTTGGAACAGAAACTGGAGTATCCAAGTACCTTCGTATGCCGTTTGGACTTTGTAATGCTCCAGCTACATTTCAACGCCTGATGGATTCAGTTTTACGAGGGCTCACCCCAACGCAAGCACTTGTTTACTTTGATGATGTAATAATTTTTGGTGAAAACATGAAGCTGCATACTGAAAGACTACAAGCTGTTTTCGAGCATATAAGAAGTGCAAACCTGTCTTTATCAATAGATAAATATCATTTTGCACAAAGTAAAGTTAACTACATTGGTAATGTTATAACCAGTGAAAGTGTTCGACCTGATCCAAAATTAATTGAAGATGTAAAGAATTTTCCTGAACCATAGAATTTGAAAGAACTACAATCATTCTTTGGATTGTCAAATTTCTACAGACGATTCATAGCTGGTTATGCGAATATAGCACATCCAATGACACAGCTACTGAAAAAAGGAGCCACATTTAATTGGTCAACAGAATGCAAAAAGGCAATGGAAGAGCTTAAAATTGCTCTAACCACAGCCCCAGTGTTAGCCTATCTGGATTTCAGTAAAACTTTTATTCTTTCAACTGAGTCATCCAATTTTCCCATGGGTGCAATTTCATCTCAAGAAGTTGATGGTCATGAACATCCAATCTCATTTGCTTCCAAACAATTAAACAAAGCAGAATGCAATTATACTACTACTGAGAAGGAGCTTTGTGCTTTGCTTTTTGGTATAACACGTAACAGATGTTTCTTAACAGGAAGAGACTTTACAGTTATTACAGATCATGCGGCGCTTAAATGGTTACTGATCTTAAAGGATCTAAGTTCCAGATTAACAAGATGTGCATTAAAACTGAATGAGTACCAATTTAAGGTTATTCACCGATCTGGTAAACAACATGTGGATGCTGATTCAATGAGCCGAAAATTCAATGTTTGTGTTACAATAAGTCGAGAAGAAGAGTTAAAGGCAGCTCAAGAAGAAGATCCACAATGCAAATTATGGAAAATGATCAACGTTTTCTCGAAATAGATGGATTATTGTACAAAATCACTAGTAAAGGAAACCGCATAGTTATTCCAGAAAGCATGAAAGAGCAAATCATGAGAGAGCAACACGATTCTTTATTATCAGGACATCGCGGTAAAAAAGTAACAAATATTAAAATAGCTCAAATGTTTTGGTGGCCGAGTCGCAAAGCTGACGTTTTCGAGTTTCTTTCACAATGTGATTCCTGTAACAGACGGAACAATGTAGGAAAAAGTAGAGTGACATTGCAAGAACTGCCAGAAACAAGTGAACCATTTGAACGAGTGGGACTAGATGTCGTAGGACCGTTGCCTAAGACTAAAGATGGAAACAAATACATATTGACAATATTAGATCATTTCTCTAGATACCTTCTCATGATACCAATACCTCATAAGAGCGCTGAGACTATAGCTAAAGTTCTTGTAAAAGAATGGATTCTTAAGTTTGGATCAAGGAACGAATTTTATGAGTGAATTACTTAAACAGACTTGTAAGCTCATGCAAATAACTCAGTTAAGGACTACATGAGCACACCCTGAAGGAAATGGAAGAGTCGAGCGAGTCCACAGAACAATTATTAAAGTGGTTATCCATTATGTGAGCAGCAAACACGACTATTGGGATGTCTGTTTGCTGTACTTGGTAAGTTGTTACAATGCTAAAATACACAGCTCAACTGGCCTAAGTCCATATGAGATCGTCTACGGAAGAAGAATGCATTCACCCTTCGACCTTGCACGATCGACTGCCAGAATCAGCAATGAACACGTAAGGGATCTAGCACGCAAGGTAAAGGAAGCATGGAGGGGAATGAAACAGCGGAATCATCAATCCTTTCTTCAGCAAGCGAGAAAAACACGACCACCAAGCAGCAGTGCCACAGTATCGAGTTGGAGATCTTGTGTACCTGAGCAACGTGGTGTTAAAGAAGAGTCAAGTCTGAAAGTTTAAGAAGTTTGGGAAAGGACCATATCCAACCTTGGAGGTGTTGTCGCCAGTCACTCTTAAGCTCCAACTGCCCTTTCGTTCGATTGCCGCTCATGTCAATCGTGTAAAGCCATGTCGGGTAGATTTCCTGTAAAATCGCAAGACGACGAGGACTGACCGAGAGGCAGACCTGCTGTTCTCAAACCCAGGAAGCGAGAATCGCAAGGTCGCAGTCCAGACTTCGAGGCAGAGGTATCGTCACGTTCCGAGTGATCCTGTTCCAGACACCCCTAGAATCTGCGTTAACGTGTGTAGTGTGTGAGAGTGCAATGTGTGTGTTTATTTCAGCCATGTGCTTATGTGAATGTGTTGTGAAAATTTAGTACTGAAGCCGGCCGCGGTGGCCGTGCGATTCTAGGCGCTGCAGTCCGGAACCGCAGGACTGCTACGGTCGCAAGTTCGAATCCTGCCTCGGGCATGGATGTGTGTGATGTCCTTAGGTTAGTTAGGTTTAAGTAGTTCTAAGTTCTAGGGGACTGATGACCTAAGATGTTAAGTCCCATAGTGCTCAGAGCCATTTGAACCATTTTTTTTTTTTTTTTTTTTTTTTAGTACTGAAGCTATTGTACGAGTGCACAAATGAAACAAACAGTTTTATTCCACATGTTACCCCAAGAAACTCATTTATTTTATGTTCGTTGTTAACTCTAGTATTTAGAACTAATTAACCAGGTTCATTTTTATTCTAATGCTTGCTATGATAGCGTATTCTACTAATGCTGTAGTAATAGTACCACAGAGTACAGTTGTTTTGTTTGAACCACGATCAGACATGGCAGTTTCAACAGGTAATACAAAACTTGTCCTGAAGTACAATCTGAGTGCAATCCAGCAACAGTTCAGTTCTGTAAAGAAGCAAACTGACCTAATTCGTTCTGTTAAAGGTAATGATACAATTTTGGAAATGGTTACATCTTGGTATAACAACTGGATCACAGCGAAAATGCAGGTAGAGTATATTTTGCTAGTTATGAGCAAGAGATTTACTGTTTTTAAAGCTTTTGCCACACAAAACTTTAATTAGGCATAAAAGAGCCTGGTTTGATTTTGGAGGGAGTATCCTTCGTACTGCATTTGGTACTTTAACTAGTCGAGATCTACTGGAAGTTGAAGGCAAAATATTAGCTCTTGAACAACAGTCCAGTATAAATTCAACTAACCTTTCTAATGAAATTATTGTATTAAAGAATATGCAAATAACAATTACTAACCACACTGTTTTCATTGAACAGATTGTAAAGCAATTTATCTCACACTTCCACTTAATTCGTAATGAAACGAAGGCAAATATCCAAGAACTATTCCAAGGATTAAATGCTGTGAGTGCACACTTAGATTTAATCTTTTGTTAAGGATTACTGATAGTTTATCAAATGCTAGAATTGATGCCCTTAACTTAAGAACAGCCTTAGAAAGTAGTTCAAATGATTGTCTGAGCAGCGTACTACTACATCCAGAACAATTTTTACAGATCCTACAACCAATTGAACGAAAGCTAGTTGCAACATATACCATGATTTACCCTGTTAACACTTACAATATATATGCTTACTATAAGTTAACCACCACACACTCCTTAATTACTGAAGATGAATTAATTGTTATTATTTCTATTCCCATAGCTAGATCAAAGCAAAATTTTGAAATGTATAAGATTCATACTTACCCAGTGAAATGGAGACAGGTAGGTATTCATCTAAAGTATTTACTGAATGATTTTCTACTGATAAGTAAGGATCTAAGATATTTTGTGTCCTAAATGAAAATGATTTGCATATATGTAAACGTAGTCATAAGTTAATTTGCCCTGAATCGGCAGTATTCTTAGACATTAGAGTGTACAGCTGTGAGATGGAATTGTTTATGAATCATTCCCCAAGAGATGATTGCCCTAGAATTTTAACGCATCTTTATCATCCATTTCTTAAACGATGTTCTGAAGGTATAATTTTCTCATTTAACTCCACCCTTGATGTCACATTTACATGTAAAAACTAAGATACACCTGAGCTGAATGCCACACATTTTGATTTATCATGTGAACTATTTGATATGCCTAGTGTGTTGCCAACTACATTTCATGCAACTGGACATTTACCATTATCTAGGATGTTATCTGTTTGTTACAATTACAAAAAAATGTTCAAAAGTGTGTGAAATATTATGGGACTTAACTGCTAAAGTCTTCGATTCCTAAGCTTACACACTACGTAACCTAAATTATCCTAAGGGTAAATATACACACCCATGCCCGAGGGAGGACTCGAACCTCCTCCGGAACCAGCCGTATCACAATGATTCGTACATATTAACATATGGAAAGCATTCTTTATCAAGTTTTTCTGAAGACAATAATTTGATTACTGACATCCATGAAAATGCAATATCTTCAAATAATGAGTTAAATTTCATTGAAACAGCAAATAGAATTAAGTTCTTCGGTTCCCCCAGCAATGTTAATGCTTCTTGATTATAAGTATTGTGTTTTTATTGCTTTTATTAATTTGTCTTTCGTCAACAGCATGTGTCATGTATAAAAATGTCTTCTTGAAGGCACGCTTCTCTGTACCGAACGATACTTTGTCAGCAAATGAAATACATGTTGCAATGCCTTCCGATGCCATAAATGGCGAAATAGACGCATAACTCCCAGGAGGTCGTTTTGAGCCACCTATGGTGATGTAAGGGTCTGCAGATTGAGCGCAGCCGTACGGTGCGTTACCACGCGCTCGCCAGCCGACCTGTCTGGAATGCTGACGAGTCGCTCGGTCAGTAGACGCGCGTCCGGCCGCAGTACGACGGAGAGTACGCGACTGGCCGCCGTCCGCAGCGGGCAGTATCAACCAGCGCGGCCTCGGGCGTAAATATGTCTCTTTTCTTAGCTCACCGTGGAGCCTTTCGATACGACCGTAATTAGCCGGTGTTAGGATGTCAGACACAGTGATGATGGGTGCGCGTAGGGTGCGTATTTTATAATCCGCCTTTGTTAACAAAACTGTTTAAACTTACTTCTCGTGTTCGCGTATTGCCGTACCTGAAGGACCCACCGCTTACAAATCCTGACAAAATATTCGTGTAATCATCATCCGGGGCAACAACACAGACTAACCTCCTTATAACAAGATTAGAAACGTGGTTTACAAATATACTCATAAAGAAAATAAAAGCGCAATTAGACAAATACCAGGCAGCCGGCGGCAGTGATGACAGTGACATAGCAGCAGAATCACAAACAGCACTGTACAATAACGATAAGTACAACAATAGCTGAAGAACAAAATTGCAAATAACATCATATAACACCGCGAGGAGTGTAGCATACCGATAGAAGTACTTAAAAGAAAACATAAAATGACACACAAAATACATCTAATGGTATGCACAATAGTGCTAGTATAACAGTGGCATAAAATGCACAGTAGAGCAACAATGAAAATTTAACATACAAATAGAAGTTTGTACGCAAATGAAAACACTAAATTACGCACCTGATTACGAACCCCGCTGATACCGTGTGAAAATGAAGACCTCAGCAACTCATAAATTAAATGGTTCAAATGGCTCTGAGCACTATGGGACTTAACATCTGAGGTCATCAGTCCCCTAGAACTTAGAACTACTTAAACTTAACTAACCTAAGGACATCACACACATCCATGCCCGAGGCAGGATTCGAACCTGCGACCGTAGAGGTTCCATACTGAAGCGCCTAGAACCGCTCGGCCACACCGGCCGGTTTTAAATTTGGATACTGGTGGCTTTCAAATAGTCTGTGACCAAGTCGTAATTATGATAATCAAAACGGTGGAGTAAAACAGGAACACTGGTGGGGAGGGGGTAGCCTCTCGCAACCTGTTTCTTATACAAGTATAACTGTGCAGTCGTGCACTTGGAACATGCCAGAATGACGTGGTTAAGACCCGCCACTGCCGTTGTGTCCTTATCGCAGTGTCCAGACACGATAATCTTTAACCAATATAGGTGCGCGGGGTAACATCTGTGTCCCAGCTCATGGGAATGACGACTGCGAAGCTGCACCGCGGTGAACCACGACTGAGAAGCGATGTGCGGTTATATGGCAGCCAGGAGGCCGCGCTTGGAGTCCTGACATACGTACCATTCACAGTTCCAAACGTGATAAGCAAGCTTCCGCGTCGTCGATGTGAGATCCGTATAAGGGATCGGCGTTGGGTGTAAATGGCCTTCTGTAGTACTCCTCTTGGCAAGGCGGTCAACAGTTTCATTACGAAGAATGCCTAGCAGACAGCTGGAGGGGAACCGCTGCCTGATGGCGCCCGCGGGCAAACAGTGTGGGCATTCACGGGCGTCCGCGCCAGCAATAGCGCATATGCCCACCCTTCATCTACAGTACCTTAAAATAAGTTTTGGCGAGACTTCTCATTACGCTAGACATGCACAGTAACTAAAGCACGGAAATGTGACTACCTCTCATTTCTAAGAGACATAACCCTCTTCAATAGTCCAGTGTGTATGGCAAAAGAAATGTTCTGGAGAATACTTCTTAAATAAGAGTAGGAGTCAGAGTGAGGATGAGCCTACGATAACAACAAAATATTAGGGTCCTCGTTTACTAGTTCCATCAGTTTCGCTCGTTGGAGTTACCAGTGTTCCTTTACTGAGTTTTCCAAAGTAGGTGGGAATTTTGCAACTTCTTTATAAGTTATCAGGTATGGTAACCAGTATTTTTCGAGAACAATTTTTGCGATAGACAAAGCCTGTCGTATTTCAAGAGAGGGGTGTTGTGGATCTCGTAGGATCTACAAATGGGCGAGAGTAAACCTCCATAGCGTGAACTTGCACTGGCACCAACGGACGTTCTCTACCACTATGTGACGTGGCAGCATCCACGGTAAACATAATATGCCCGATGTCGGAACACCGTGACTGACCTGAGAACGATTTTACATTTTCTGTACACTTACCTAATGGAATTGCTCTGCCTGAAAAGAAAGTGAAGAACAAATGAGACGTAGTCAGATTGCAATGGAACTTCGTATATGAACGACGGGTATATAAATTATTAGACTTGTAAATCTCTGTCACAGGTAAAACAGCCACAAGACTGAATTAGTGTTGTTCGTGTTTAGAGCTGTTACCAGGCCTGTAGAATATCTAACGGGCGAGAACATTGTCAGATGTTGATGACTGATCACAGCGAAGATCGCAGAGATGCCGCATACTTGTTTGAGGCAGCGTTATCAGCTCCTGACAGAGATTAGGTGGGACCTCACTGTTGGTTTTGAATTGCCCAGCAGATCGAATCACGGAATATCTAGAATAGAGGGACATTCGAAAGTGGCAGTGATCCTCATGTTGTACTTTATGGGTACGTGAAGGCAGATATACTTGTCGCCAGAGATCCAGTCAGCCATGTTCGTAAACCACAAGGGAAGATCGCCGAACTATGGACCAAACACATCGTAGCCCCTTCACATCTGAGTCTGCCATCCGAGAACAAGTAATGGCCGGTCGGTGTGGCCGAGCGGTTCTGGGCGCTTCAGTCTGGAATCGCGCGACCGCTACGGTCGCAGGTTCGAATCCTGCCTCGGACATGGATGTGTGTGATGTTCTTAGGTTAGTTGGGTTTAAGTAGTTCTAACTTCTAGGGGACTGATGACCTCAAATGTTAAGTCCCATAGTGCTCAGAGCCATTTGAACATTTTTTGAACAAGTAATGGGCTCCCTGCAACATTGTGCGCCATCCCGCGCCATTGGTCGGAGACTAGTAACAACTAGACTTGTTAATTACCATCTCATACGTAAGTTGCCGTTAAAACGACAACACACACTATTGCATTTGGAGCAGTGCCGTGATCGGGAAGCACGGACTGCTGATGAATGGCATCGCATGGTGTTCAGTGATGAACCGCAATTCTGCACTATCCAGGATGACCATCGTCAGTAGATATGAGGCCATCTTGGGAGAAGTCTCGTTCTTCCAATGTTTTGAAGAGAGACAGCGGAGTTACTCCTGGCATCACGGTGTGCGAGCCATCACATATGACTTCAGGTCGTGACTGGTAGTGGTTGAGGGTACTATGACGGCAAAACAATATGTCAGGAACATTCGGCGTCCTCATCTGTTACGTCTCATTCTGTTATTCCTCAGGCCACTGCTCGCCCCACGCTGTGAACTGTCTGCGTTATGTTGAGGCACTCCCGTGACCAGCGACATCCCCAGATCTGTCGCTGACAGACATTTGTGGGACCAGCTCGGGTTTCGACTCCGTCCCAGTGCCAGTATCCAGGCTATCAAAGACAGTCCCAGCAGTTGAGGGGCCACTTGCCTCATGAGAGGACATAACGGCTTTACGACACCCTTACCAGCGGAATCAGTCCATGCATTTAGGCTAAATGGTTCAAATGGCTCTGAGCACTATGGGACTCAACTGCTGAGGTCATTAGTCCCCTAGAACTTAGAACTAGTTAAACCTAACTAACCTAAGGACATCACAAACATCCATGCCCGAGGCAGGATTCGAACCTGCGACCGTAGCGGTCTTGCGGCTCCAGACTGCAGCGCCTTTAACCGCACGGCCACTTCGGCCGGCTGCATTTAGGCAGAGTGGGTGCAACGTTATACTGATAGGTCAGCTCATGTTGCCAAGTTCTTTGTGCATATAACTCCATTTCACAGTCACTGAAATAAAATCGCATACAATATCATTCTGAAAAATCTTATTTCGTTTCCTGTTCCGCTTCTGGGTGTTTCACTTCTTTTGTCTGGCAGTGTATCTGAAAAACGTAGACTGCTACATCGAATGATGATATGGTCCGTGCGTAATGGAGCTCCCGTAATGTTTTGCCACACATAGATGCGTCGCCTGGACAAATTATTTTCAGTCACAATGTATTGGTCATGGAGGATCATGCAAGGTAACAGCTTAAATCTGACTAAAAGTGTATTAAAATTTTTCGTTGAAAGCGTAACAATAAAAATCGATACTTTACATATCGATTTTTCAAACAATGTTGAATGTGTCTGACTACCTATCAAAAGGAAATGAATCAATAATTATTTGTTAAAGAAACAGAGCATAATAATGAATTTTTGTAGTAGCTACAATGACAGCAATATTTAGCGGTTACTTTGAAATAAATGAAGGTTTTTAGTAATATAATAAAAAAGGCAGGGATCCACAACAGGTTTTCAATCTGTTTTGTGTGGATTACCTTGGAGCCAAGAGGCACGGAAATAAAGAGAAGGTGACAGGCATAGGCAGGGCAACCTTGTGTGCAGACGTAGCTGTGTTACGTCTGGCGACGTTAATACACTTCTGGAAATGGAAAAAAGAACACATTGACACCGGTGTGTCAGACCCACCATACTTGCTCCGGACACTGCGAGAGGGCTGTACAAGCAATGATCACACGCACGGCACAGCGGACACACCAGGAACCGCGGTGTTGGCCGTCGAATGGCGCTAGTGCGCAGCATTTGTGCACCGCCGCCGTCAGTGTCAGCCAGTTTGCCGTGGCATACGGAGCTCCATCGCAGTCTTTAACACTGGTAGCATGCCGCGACAGCGTGGACGTGAATTGTATGTGCAGTTGACGGACTTTGAGCGAGGGCGTATAGTGGGCATGCGGGAGGCCGGGTGGACGTACCGCCGAATTGCTCAACACGTGGGGCGTGAGGTCTCCACAGTACATCGATGTTGTCGCCAGTGGTCCGCGGAAGGTGCACGTGCCCGTCGACCTGGGACCGGACCGCAGCGACGCACGGATGCACGCCAAGACCGTAGGATCCTACGCAGTGCCGTAGGGGACCGCACTGCCACTTCCCAGCAAATTAGGGACACTGTTGCTCCTGGGGTATCGGCGAGGACCATTCGCAACCGTCTCCATGAAGCTGGGCTACGGTCCCGCACACCGTTAGGCCGTCTTCCGCTCACGCCCCAACATCGTGCAGTCCGCCTCCAGTGGTGTCGCGACAGGCGTGAATGGAGGGACGAATGGAGACGTGTCGTCTTCAGCGATGAGAGTCGCTTCTGCCTTGGTGCCAATGATGGTCGTATGCGTGTTTGGCGCCGTGCAGGTGAGCGCCACAATCAGGACTGCATACGACCGAGGCACACAGGGCCAACACCCGGCATCATGGTGTGGGGAGCGATCTCCTACACTGGCCGTACACCACTGGTGATCGTCGAGGGGACACTGAATAGTGCACGGTACATCCAAACCGTCATCGAACCCATCGTTCTACCATTCCTAGACCGGCAAGGGAACTTGCTGTTCCAACAGGGCAATGCACGTCCGCATGTATCCCGTGCCACCCAACGTGCTCTAGAAGGTGTAAGTCAACTACCCTGGCCAGCAAGATCTCCGGATCTGTCCCCCATTGAGCATGTTTGGGACTGGATGAAGCGTCGTCTCACGCGGTCTGCACGTCCAGCACGAACGCTGGTCCAACTGAGGCGCCAGGTGGAAATGGTATGGCAAGCCGTTCCACAGGACTACATCCAGCATCTCTACGATCGTCTCCATGGGAGAATAGCAGCCTGCATTGCTGCGAAAGGTGGATATACACTGTACTAGTGCCGACATTGTGCATGCTCTGTTGCCTGTGTCTATGTGCCTGTGGTTCTTTCAGTGTGATCATGTGATGTATCTGACCCCAGGAATGTGTCAATAAAATTTCCCCTTCCTGGGACAATGAATTCACGGTGTTCTTATTTCCATTTCCAGGAGTGTATTTTATGTGAGTGCTAAAATCGTTAGAATTCGAGTAAAAGTTGGTGTGGTAGTGGCATTCGTGTTGTAAAGTTTCCTACAGAAATGGTGGGTTTTGGAAAGTAAGATTATTGAACATTATTCTATGAGAGAGTTTTGGGGTAACGCTACATCAAGAACAATGGGTCTAGCAAGCAACGTGGTTGTGCTAAATTAACCCCATCTAGAAGGAGATGTGAAGAACCTAGCTAGTTTTCATTCTGCGAACTTCAAGTAGAGCACCGCAACAACTACTAAAAACAAGGAAAGAACTTTTATTAATTCTAAGTGGGTAGCACTGTGCTGAATAGTAGAGTCCAAACTTCATATATCATTATGGAATAAATTCTGTTATTTGATATTCTTTCTCCTAAGATCATAAACATTATACTATTCCTGGACACTTTTTACAGTAATTATGTGTAGTGAAAAATGGTCAAAAATCATATTAATTGTCAAATATCACGACAACCGAGAGTTGTTGTAACTCCAACTAATGTTCATTTTGTTGGAAAAGACAGCTTTAAATCTATTTGCATTTCTATAAAACTGACTGGTCGCAATGTTAATTAACTTCTTGATTTTGGTCTTGAGATTAATTTCATAATTTTGCCCGTTATTTAATTTTTATTAAATCGGAACATAAAATTTTAAAGATGGTTTCCACTGAGCTACGCAGAACTCTCATAGGTTGGAGCCTCTTGATTCCAAGCAGAACATGCAAAATAATTAAAACAAAATTACTCCATTTCACTAATTGTAAAATGGATTCTGAAGTATTTGAGTTAAATTAATTCTTCAGAGCGGGCGAACGAATATCTTCGTAGAATTAGTATTTTTGCGGCGAGATTACCGTACGGTAAGATCATACCAGGCTACAACACATTCGCTACTCTGATGAGGCAAAAACTACCACGTAGGCATGAAGTTATCATTCAGTGAAATATTCTTTGTTGTGTGTCGAAATTGCTGCAAATTGAGCCCCGTTATCTTTATCGCGCTTTGGAGAGTGATGCATAAAAAAATCAATTGCCTAGAAATAAAGAATATATTCCGTTATGTTAACATGGTCGACAAGTCAATGAAACATCTTTAGAGCCAGCAGAACAGTAGCTGTTTTAAAGTGCACAATTAAAGCCCATGCTCAACGAGCGACAAAGTGCATCAGTTTTTCTGAGAGGAGATCGTGTGTTATGTTGGACGATTTTTTGTGGCTACGCAAGGCAGCAGCCGTGTCGCGCGCCGTTTTGCTGCGTAAAGGACGATACAGCGGCTTGTTCTTACATAGCGGCGAGCGGTCGAAACACTGGCTTTCCAGAAACTAAAAATCTTACTCTGCGCCAAATTTAATACCTTTCAAGGCCAACACAGTTAATATGTTAGCTAATAATGGCTATTATCTTAGTAAAAAAGAATTGGTTTGTGATTATATCAGCCTGCCACGGAGACGCCTGTGACCTACTTCAAGGGACACACACGTGACACATCATGTTCACAAATCCTGTAGGCGAAGACTTGAAAGTTTCTGCAAGTATCACGTCTGTCATTCTGCGCAATGCTTATGAAATACCTACACAGCCCAAAGTCTTTTATTTGCCTTTTATTTTCGATTCCCACAATTCTGTGACATTCATTTTCGTCAACGGCGACCTAAATGAGGGAAATATTTCGTGCTCGTACGTGCCACATCCACTGTATCACAGTCTGCGCCATAGACTTCTACAGCATTCACAAATTCCGCAGTATTTTTCCTCCTGGCTCTCGCTTCTACTGCAGGTGCTTAGGAACACTCAAAAGCCCCCTTCATAGTTCTCTATTTCATTCACTTGCATTACCATTCCTTGAGATAGAAATATATTAATTGCAGTTTTTGTGCTTGTATCTCAAAGTGTGACGCTAAGCACTAAATATTTTCTTTATGGCGGCCGGAGTGGCCGAGCGGTTCTACGCGCTACAGTCTGGAACCGCGTGACCGCTACGGTCTCAGGTTCGAATCCTGCCTCGGGCATTGATGTGTGTGACGTCCTTAGGTTAGTTAGGTTTAAGTAGTTATAGTTCTAGGGGACTGATGACCTCAGAAGTTAAGTCCCATAGTGCTCAGAGCTTTTTGAACCACTACACTGGATCCACACTGTTTAACAAAAAATGGTTCAAATGGCTCTGAGCACTATGGGACTTAACATCTGTGGTCATCAGTGCCCTAGAAATTAGAACTACTTAAACCTAACTAACCTAAGGACATCACACACATCCATGCCCGAGGCAGGATTCGAACCTGCGACCGTAGCAGTCGCGCGGTTCCGGACTGCGCGCCTAGAACCGCTAGACCACCGCGGCCGGCACACTGTTTAACATTCCTCACCCATTCTCCCTCTCTCTCCTCCACCGACTGAAGTACAGTTCTATTATCTACTGACTAGAAAAGACAAAGTTTTTCATCACGAACACATCGACAACGATGTGTTATCAGAATTCTAAGAATACCTTGTCGTCCTATTTTGCCGAGAAGTCCTGGTGTTTACAGATTTGCAGATTTACAGCTATTGTTGAAGGACGTGATATTTTTCTATTTTATACCATATCGAGGGGAACTGACGGTAATCACAATGATTTTCTGTCGAAAGAGATCACTACATAAGTAAAGTCGTTTTGGAAGTACTGGCTGGGAGACCCACGAGGATTTGTTTACCTACCTATTGCACACATTTCCTTCGAGAAATACGTTGTATTGTGAGTGCAACTGTTCAGTGTAGGTGACTGTAATGAGTGAGTGTAGACTCAATGTAATATTTGTGAGTTTGCTGATTGTAAGATGGAGACAAGGGAAAGGCTGACACATGCTATAGCTTGTTCCTCTCGCATGACATCAAGCCGGCCGCCAAGTGAACCTTCCCATCCAAGGGACTCCGAAAGTGTCACATTCCCTCATCTCAAGAGACGCTGCGGAGAGGTTTGGTATTTAATCCTGGACGTTTGTGCACGGTCTGGTGATCAGGAATTGCAGGCCATCAACTCTTTGTTGCTTGTTGGGCAAATACTGGCGATGAAAATTTGTTGCACTCTTAGCAAACAAGCTGTCTACCCCAGAGTTCAGCGCCATCGCACACGCGTGATATAGCAAGTACGACTACAGAGATGGATACAGCTACTTTAAGAGGAGGAAAACTGGAATAGTGCCTAAGGAGGCTCGAAATTTTGGTGCCCAATCTGATGTGTGTCAAACAGTAGACTGAATAGACTGATGTCTCACCAACAACAAGCCGGCCGAAGTGGCCGTGCGGTTAAAGGCGCTGCAGTCTGGAACCGCAAGACCGCTGCGGTCGCAGGTTCGAATCCTGCCTCGGGCATGGATGTTTGTGATGTCCTTAGGTTAGTTAGGTTTAACTAGTTCTAAGTTCTAGGGGACTAATGACCTCAGCAGTTGAGTCCCATAGTGCTCAGAGCCATTTGAACCATTTGAACCAACAACAAAAATAAGTCCACAATTATGTACATGGAGAGATATCTTGAAAAGTGCCACGTAGCGTCAAATGCAATAAACTGAAGAAGATTTGTCTGGTGCAGTCAGCCGAACGTAATTAGTGTAAAAACTCATTTCATTGTGTACTAAAAACATAAACTTCAATTTTTTATTAATTTGTGAAATATGCTGGCGGAAATGCGTGAAACGTGTAAGGTGGCGTTATTTTACAACTTACAAACCTCGTTTACATCCAATCCGACATTAGTAAGACCTTTCAATGATAGAAAGGACAGATTTGTGTTCGTTCATTAGAAAGATGTATTTGAATGACATCGTCTAGTACACTTTATTTATTGTACAGAGCTGTGAGACTCGTGGTAGAACAGAAGGACACAGGAAGCTCACACATTCCTTCAGACAATCGGACGACACAGACACTTCCGGCGCTAATCACGGGACCTGCCCGTGAGCTGGACCACCTGCAAAACGGGAACACGTGGCCGGCATGCAGGCGTGAGATACGGCCTGGTCAGCCAAAAACCCATGGCAGCAGGTAATCTCGTACTTTCCTATGGACAAAGAATGAACTCAGAAACTTGATCTGGATTCTAAACTGCGACTGGTCGGCGTTCAGAAACGAGCACATTCCAGAAAGATAATTCGCCACCCAAATTTAAGAGAGAGAAAAGACTCTGAGCAGCGGAAAGGGGAGAGAAGTAAAAAGGGGAGTCGTTGCGGGGTCGCGGAACAAGAGGGTCGTCTTGGAGGTCCATGGCAGTCGACGAACGTCTTCGGCTGTAATTTTGGTGAAGAGCAATTTTGCTATTTTCTCAATGAGGCGAGAAGTTCTGTGGTTATAGCTTCTGATGATTACGCTGATCTTGCTTATGCACCGGCGTGTAAAAGTGAATTTACATTGATGAATCACGTGTTTCGCTCCGTTCAGCACTGAGGTTTCACACTGCTCATTGAGATAGTAGTTCCTTCTTGCTGTTTCGTACAACAGGGGATGTCAGTTACTCCGCGACTAATCAATGCTCGCGAGTACATTATAGGGCAGAGCCAGATAGTTTAAAGGCCAGTATTAAAACAGGGAGAACCTGAGATTTGTTATTATTTAGTTTCTTTAAATTGTTTTTACGATGAATAAATGTGTTAAAGACACAGCATTTATCCTTTAGTAGATAGTATTTTCCTGTACCAATTAATCTTGTCTCTTGTGTACATTTTATAACTTATTCGTTAAAAGGGGGACTGGATTTTGTCGGCTCACCTTGACATTCTGTCGTACCCAAAGGATAAGTTTAGGAAACGGGTAGGTTATCACATGAAAATTTACATAATTAATGAGAATAACTTACTCCTACGTATAAGTGACAGGGCGACGTTAGTAGCGTTAAAATTTCCATTGCGCTAATTATCACCATCTACGCCATCAATAGCCAGTAGAAGAAGTGGAGGTAAGTTAGAAACATTTTCGAAATAGTACAGGGCAGATGCTGTGAGCAGCAAATTCGTTTAATACAATATAAAAGGAAACACGCACGATACTGGCAGTCGTTCCGTGTCCTGTTCTCGTCCAGTCATCGAAGTCAAGCAGCATCGGGCCTGGTTAATACTTGAATACCAGTCTCGTATCTGTTTTCACTCATAATGTATAAAATACTCTGCCAAGAACCGATGGAACAGTAAATCAATGCAAATTCGTTTAAGACTGCCGGAGACCCTTTTGGGTCGAAAGTATTTATGGTATATTACATCTGGGTCGACCTTTAACAGACTAAACGGAGGACAGCGTTCAGCAAGTCCGACAGATGCTGGCACAAAATCAGGGACCGCCTGTGTGAAGGGTATCAGAAAAATTAAGGATTAGCGAACATACTGTTAACCAGACGAACAATTAGCGTAGTGCAGGAGGACGAAGAAAGAGTGGGAAGATGAAGATGAAGAAGAATAAGGGAAAGGATAGGTGAGAAAGGTAATGGGATGGGAGTGGAGATGAATAAAAAGACATCAAGAAATTCAGACTGCACTTTGTTGCGAAACAATTTCGTAAGACCAAGCGCAGAGATATTTATTTCTTATATTATGATACTACCTTAATCATTATGCCAATTGAACCAGTGCAAAGGAACAAGAAGGATGTGCTAAGATGCTACCAGAGAGGATTTGAAGATCAAATGCAAAAGAATTTGCAAAATTCACAACCGTAATGTAGATGGCGTACAGCTGTGTCAGAGATTTTGGACAGCAGGATGCTGCTTTCAAGCTCAGATTCCATCACAATATCAAGACAAGAATGACGACTTCAGGTTTTATTAAATACAGTGAGGAAATTACCTTCTCGAATTTAGGGACAGGCGTCGAAATCATGCTGACATCATGAAGACGAGAGATTCTTTAGCAAACTTCAGCTTATATTTCCGTATGTCAAGAGGCGAAGTGTTCTGCTTAGCACTGAAAAGCGGAAGACAGACAAACGTAGTTCTGAATGAGTGACTAAGCAATTTAGAGGAACGAAAGCACGAAAGGTAAATTTTTAATTTTTGTTTGGTTAAGTCACGCTTTTGTAAGCAGAAAAATGGTACAAGTTTTAATGATTTTACAGTGTTATTGATTGATTGGTTGATTCGGGATGAGGCGAGCAAACAGCATAGTCATGGGTCCCATCGGATTAGGGAAGGATGGAGAAGGTAGTTGGCCATACCCTTTTCACAGGAACCGTACCAGGATTTGCCTGAAGAGATTTTTAGGGATATCACTAAAAACCTAAATCAGGATGGCCTGACGCGGATTTGAACCACCTTCCCCCCGAATGAGAGTCCTGTGTACTAACCACTGCGCCACCTCGCTCGTTTACAGTGTTATTCTTAAAATAATTAAATTATTATCACACTCTTAAAAAAAGCGCCGTGCGGGGTAGACGCGCAGTCTAGGGCGTCAAAAATGGTTCATATGGCTCTGAGCACTATGGGACTCAACATCTGAGGTCATCAGTCCCCTAGAACTTAGAACTTCTTAAACCTAACTAACCTAAGGACATCACACACATCCATGCCCGAGGCAGGATTCGAACCTAAGACCGTAACGGTCGCGCGGTTCCAGACTGTAGCGCCTAGAACCGCTCGGCCACCCCGGCCGGCTACTAGGGCGTCCTCTCACGGTTCGCGCGGCTCCCCCCATCGGAGGTTCGAGTCCTTCCTTAGCGGAAGTTAGTTTAAGTTAGATTAAGCTAGATTAATTAGTGTGCTAGGGACCGATAATCTCAGCAGTTTGGTCCCATAAGATCTTGCCACAAATTTACAATTTTTTACAAAAAAGTTTTGCATCACCTCGGTTCGGAGAGTTCCAAAACCTGTACAGAAAATTGGAATAGAGATCAACATAAATATCATTTCCGCCCTTTTTATTGCTCATGAAAACCACACATTGCATGTTGTACCGCCATACTGCGAGACCTTCAGAGGTGGTAGTCCCGATTGCTGTACACAGCGGACCTCTAATACCCAGTAGCACGTCCTCTTGCATTGATGCATGCCTGTATTCGTCGTGGCATACTATCCACAAGTTCATCAAGGCACTGTTGGTCCACATTGTCCCAATCCTCAACAGCGATTCGGCGTAGATTCCTCAGAGTGGTTGGTGGGTCACGTCGTCGATAAACAACTCTTTTCAATCCATGCCAGGCATGTTCGATAGGGTTCATGTCTGGAGAACATGCTGGCCATCCTACTCGAGACATGTTGTTATCCAGGAGGAAGTCATTCACAGATGTGCACGATGGAGGCGCGAATTGTTGTCCATGAAGACGAATGCCTCGCCATTATTCCGCCGATATGGTTGCACTATCGGTCGGAGAATGGCGTTTACGTATCGTACAGCCGTTACGGCGCCTTCCATGACCACCAGCAGCGTACGTCGGCCCCACATAACGCCACCCCGAAACAGCAGGGAATCTCCACCCTGCTGCACTCGCTCGACAGTGCGTCTAAGGCGTTCGGCCTGACCTGGTTGTCTCCGACGATAGTCTGGTTGAATGTGTCGTTGTTGCAAAGATGGACCTCGCCATGGACGTCGGGACTGAAGTTGCGCATCATGCAGCCTATTGCGCGCAATTTGAGTCGTAACACGACGTCCTGTGGCTGCACGAAAAGCATTATTCAACATGGTGACGTTGCTGTCAGAGTTCCTCCGAGCCATAATCCGTACGTAGCCGTCATCCATTGCAGTAGTAGCTCTTGGGCATTACGTCTCACCACGGACAACGCAGTGGCAGACGGCCCTCACTTAACGACCGAGCGCAGTAGCGTTTGCGTGGACTTGTTAACGCTAATAGACAAGCAAAATTGCGTGACATAACCACAGAAATCAATGTGGGAAGAACGACGAACGTATGGACAGTGCGCCGAAATTCGGCTTTAATTGGCTATGGCTACAGATGAGAGACGCAAGTGCCCCTGGTAACAGCACGACATCGCTTGCAGCGCCTCTCCTGGGCTCGTGACCGTGTCGGTTGGACTCTAGACGACTGGAATACCGTGGTCGGATGAGTCCCGATTTCAGTTTGTGAGAACTAATGTAGGGTTGAGTGTGGCGCAGAATCCAGGAAGCCACGGATACAACTTGTCGGCAAGGCACTGTGCAAGCTGCTGGTGGCTCTGTAATGGTATGGGCTATGTTTACATGGAATGAACTAGGTTCTCTTGTCCAACTGAACCGATCGCTGACTGGAAATGGTTCTGTTTGGCCTCTACATGTTTCCAAACAGCGAAGGAACTTTTATGGATGATAATGCGTCACCTCACTGGGCCATAATTGTTCGAAATTGGTTTGAATAACATTCTGGACAGTTCGAGCGAATGATTTGGCCACCCAGACCGCCCTACATGAATCCCGTTGAACATTTGTGGGACATAATCGCGAGTTCAGTTCGTGCACAATATCCTCCGCTGGCAACACTTTCAAAATTATGGACGGCTACAGAAGCAGCACGGCTGAAAATTTCTGAAGGAGATTCCCAATGACTCGTCTGAGTCCAGGCCACGTCGTTTTGCTGCACTACGCCGCGCAAAAGGTCTGACACCATGTTCGGTGGTATGCCACTACTTTTGTCACCTGCGCGTATTTCGGGATATTCGGTAACTGGCGCGAGTGAGAAGTGCCAGTTCTTGGCTATGTAGGATGCACTGCATTATTTACGCGTAGAGGGAAATAGAGGGAGCGCAGTGGGGGAAGGTCAGAGGCGGCGCGTCCAGGTCGCCGCTGCCCGCTGCCCGCGGCGGAGGCGGCGCTGACGTCAGCGCGTCCTGCTGCACCGCCCCGGCTGTGCGCTCTCACTTACAGTATCAACGAGTAGTCGACCTGCTGCGGTTGGGCTGTACGCTACAAACACCTACTTCTTCCTCTTCATTTACAGATTAGGGCCGCTACCTGCTCCAGCTTCATTCCATGTTCTTATGCCGCCAGCTGTTCGTACTGAAATTCACCAGTTGACGCCTTTTCCATATAGAAAAATATATTACGGTTAGATAAAATGCACACTGAGCCCTGATTTTCTCGGATAATTAACGCAAATTAAAGGCAAATGTCATGTCGGACCCCCTCTGCCCGGCGTAGCGAGGCTACTCGACATGGCATGCACTCAACAAGTTGTTGGAAGTCCCCTGCAGAAATACTGAGTCATACTGCCACAATAGCCACCTGTAATAGCGAAAGTACACGATTTTGTGTACAAACTGGACTTTCGATTAGCCGGCCTGTGTGGCGGAGTGGTTCTAGGCGCTTCAGTCTGGAACCGCGCGACCGCTACGGTCGCAGGTTCGAATCCTGCCTCGGGCATGGATGTGCGTGATGTCCTTAGGCTAGTTAGGTTTAAGTAGTTCTAAGTTCTAGGGGACTGATGACCTCAGATGTTAAGTCCCATAGTGCTCAGAGCCAACTCTCGATTATGTTCAATAAATGTTCTATGGGATTCATGTCGCTTGATACGGGTGACCAAATCATTCGATCTTATTGTCTACAATTTTCTTCACACCGATCGCGAACAATTATATCTCGGTAATATAGCGCATCGTTGTTTGCTGACTTGAAGTCCATGAATGGCTGGAAATCGCCTTTAAGTAGCCGAACATAACCATTTCCAGTCAATGATCGGTTCAGTTGGGCAAGAGGACCCAGTCCACTGCACGTAAATATAGCCCGTAGCATGACAGAGGCACCACCATCTTGCACAGCGCCTTGTTGACAACTTGAGTCCACGGCTTCGTGGGGACTGCTCCACACTCGAACCCTCCTATCAGCTCTTACAACTGAAACCGGGACTCATCTGACCAGGCGAAGGTTATCCAGACGTCTAAGGCCCAAACGACGTGGTCACCAGCCGGGAGAGGCACTACAGGCGATGTCGTGCTGTTAGCAAACGCCGTCTGCTGTCATAGCCCATTAACGCTAAGCTTCGCCTCACTCTCCTTACGGATACGTTCTTCGAACATCTCACATTGACTTCTGCGGTTATTTCACGCAGTGTTGCTTGTCTGTTAGCACTGACAGCTCTCTACGCAAACGCCGCTGCTGTCGGTCGTTAAGTGGTGTTCGTCGGTCAAGGCGGTGTCCGTGGTGAGCGGTAATGTCGGAATTTGGTATTCTCGGCACACTCTTGACACTTTGGATCCTGGAGTACTGAATTCCCTAACGATATCTCATGCGTATAACTCCAGTCACCGTTTCACGTTCAAAGTCTGTTAATTCCCATCGTGCGGCCATAATCACGCTGGAAACCTTTTCACATGTATCACGTGAGTAAAAATTACAGCTCCGCCAATGCACTGTCCTTCAGTACATGTGTAAGCGATACTACTGCCGTCTGTATATGTGCACATCGCTATCCCATGATGTTTGTTACCTCAATGGATAGGGTTATTTTATTCATAAACACTCTGGACAACGGGATGCTTATTACAAGCCAATTAGAACACAGTGCAGTGTGCGTTAAATACTGAGAAGAAGATGGTCAGAATATGATATGAAAGTGTATGTTATCAGGCTATGAAAGATTAAAGTTACCTGTTAAATGTTTTGATCCACTGGAAATAAGCATAAAGAGCATGAACAATCGATACAATGACCGACTGTTCTACTAGGGTGTGTTTCCTACTAACACGAGGTACTGTATTGCAAGTTCTGGTCTACAGTGGGACAGAGCTTATGAAAAAGTGGAGGGTTACTTTCTCCAGAGGTGGTCGTTAGTGTGCTGCTCAAGTGGCCACCCACTTCAACTTATAGGTGTGGTGAAGCTTCTACCACCGGGATGGAAGACCCGCAACGTCGTCAGCAGTGGTGTGTGGGCGAGGCGGCAGTGACAAACAACGGCAAGAACAGGGGATAGTCAGCCATCTTGAACCATCCAAGATTTCAACAAAACAGAGCGCTGTCACAAAGTGTTCTTCTGTCTTTGCCCTTCTTCGTCGCATTGTTTAAGCTCATTGGCTCGTATATTCTCCATTCACTGAGGATTGCCATTTCAAACTCGTGACTGATTTTCACATTAATGTGACTACCTGTCAAGAGGCCTAATAACCACATTTTCTTGTGCGGACCACTGCGAGACTTGCAGGAAGAGAGCAATGAGGTTCTGGAAGGTACGGAGAGGGTGCAGCTATGCCAAATCTAGTGCCGTGGCCAGCTGACCTAGGTTTCTCGGTTGAGTGGTTACACAACAATATGTACAGCACTACACAAGGACGTCATAAAAGCGCAATACAGCTCAAAAACTGACGATACCATACAACTGCTGTTGTCGAATGTAAAATTATTGTGTTTTTCTCCATTAATAGTTGCTATATTAGGAGTCGAGCTGATGTTAATCAGTCCAGCGCAGAACGGCGGGCGACTTCCCTACGAGGCCGTGGCTCTCCCTCGGTTGGGATAGCAATCGCGGTTCTGAGGATGCCGGCGTCACGCTTTGTACTGAAGGCACTGCAGAAGGGGCTTTCTGTTTCGCAAACAGTCGACTTTTGAAATAGTCAGCTGGGCCGTTCTCCGGATGGGCGGGATTATGCTACTTAATATGCCTTTTGTGTTGTCTAGACCGCAGCCTGTAGGCGTGTTGTGTATCGCGAGTGGCGCAAAGCGGTCACTGAACACAGTCGCTCTCTGCCTACGGGGGGCCGGTGCGAACAAGTTGCACTTGAGGCGGCCGTCTTTTTATCTCCTATTGTTTAGTCGACCATACACGCTTATTGTGCAGACGTAGCGCCTCGTGTAGGGACTTCACCATTGTAGCTTCCACGGTCTCCAGCCCCTTCCCAGCAGTTAGCATCTTGCCTGCTCGACGCTCCCTCTTGCCTGATGCGGCCTTTTGACATGAAAGGCGCCACACCGCGCAAGCTAACGCAATTGTCGTTAGGCGGTCTGATGACGCAACAGCGACACATGCGCTCTCTCTCTCTCTCACACACACACACATATATATATATATATATATATATATATATATATATATATATATATATATATATAACTTAAACTAAGTTACGCTATGGACAACACACACAGCCATGCCCGAGGGAAGACTGGAACCTCCGACGGGGGGAACCACACGGACCGTGACAAAGTGCCTCAGACCGCGCGGCAAACCTCTGCGGCTGTGCTCTTAAGGTCTTAAGGTGCGCTTTGTTGGTCATTACCGGTTTCGCAGGTTAGTGTCTTCCGCCACCGCTCTGTCCTAAGGAAAATATTTTTCGAGAACTGCAGCTAGCACTGGGCGTGTCAGACTTTCCATCTGTCTCAGTCTGAACAAAGAATATTTTTCTAAAGCTCCATCCAATTTTCGATCCCCTTGCCGGCAAACACAGGATGGGTGTGTAAGACTATCCACCTGTCTCAAAATGAACAAAGATTGTTTTTCTAAGGCTAGCAGGTGCACCCAATATTCCATCCGCTTGCAGGCAAACACAGGATGTTTGTCTCAGATCTTTCTTCCCCCCCCCCCCCCCCCCCCCCCCACAGATGTGATATTTTCCACAAACAGCTACAGCAAGCCTGCTTGAAGAAAAAAATGCAAGTTATAACTCGCTGGTATGGCAATCTGTGTTTCTATTGGTCCTCTACAAAAGAGAGGGTGGAGTCTACAAGCTATAAAAATCCCTACCACCACCACAATCATCATCAGTCTTTGACAGTGCATTGTGTGATTCCTACACCATGAAACGCTCAGCCAGCAGCGATTCTAGTGGCAGTGGTGGTGGGAAACGGACAAACTTGAGTCAATTGCCATGTAAGTGTTTATAAAAAAATTATGAGTTCAAATTGTGACAATTATGAAATTTCGTAGCGAAATATTAAGAATATTTCGAGATTGTGATACATTTTCGTAACAAATGGTTATAAAAGTTCTTTTTTCTTACTATTACAGCATTCATTCCCGAAATGCTGTTGGAATTAGAACGCCAGCTGGAGGCTGAAAGTCTCCAGCAAGCGGAAGGGGTTGTGCCAGAATCATGTAAGTACATCTGAAAACTCCGTGTGTGATAGTTATATGTTCAGAAAGCGTCTCTTGAAGTGTTCAAATCGTAACAAGTGCTTATAACATTTCTACTGTTGTTCTAGCATTAGAGCAGCAGCAACTGGAAACAAAGTCCCCATGAAGGGGAAGAACTTGTGCTAGCATCATGTGAGTACATCTCCAAATTCTGTGTGATAGTTTACATGTTCAGAAAACAGCTATTGATGTATTCAGATCCTAACAAGTGTTTATAAAACTTTTGATCTTGCTATTGCAGCGTTAGAGCAGCAGCTAATGGACATTGAGCTGCTGCTGCTGTGGTCTGAAATGCAGCAAGATGGGAAGTACAGTTCTAATATATTGCCGTTAGACTTTTTTTATCATATGCAGCAGTGTGAGGTATATATAATTTCATTTTTATAGATGTTTCTACTACTAAAGAGGAAAATGGAATTCCTGTAGGGGTATGTTCCGAGAATGATGACCTGGAGTCATCACTTGCATCTGGTATGAACATTTTACTTATTTATTTAATTTTTTCGTAGTTATAATCAGTACCTCTATGTAGTCAAATTCAGTACAAATTTTTTGTTGTTGTTTCTAATAATCAATATCTTGTTGTAGGCGACTTCCGCGAGGTGGATCGATGGCTCCACAACAACAGCAATTCCGCCGAGGGTGAGATGCTTGAGTGGGAAAGTAAGATGGTGGCTGCTGAAAGACAGTGGGATCCTTGCTTTCTGGAGCAGGGGATGGATACATTTGACTGGGTGGGAGAACTGACAGAAAGATTGACTGAACTGCTCAGTCCTGGGACCCACAATGTAGAACGTGATTATAGTGTGACCGTCATCGTTTAAGCATATAATTATTATTAACGAATGGCGATTTACTTAACTGTCGTTTGCGTGCAGCATACATTTTAAAAATATCTTGAGCATTGTGCTTAATTTTTCGCGTCATTCGTGTGTTACAGAGGTGGCACCAACACTGCCACGACAGGAGGTGGCTGTGGCACGTGCACCTAGAGCGGTGGTTGTGGGGGCGGGTGTCAAACACACACCCGATCGTTGCCGCGTGGGAGGCAGCCGTGGCTGCTGCAGTGCCTGACCGCGAACCACCGCATATCATCTGGCGTCCTTCTTGGGTGGTTCAGTCAGAGCAACGACCTCCCACCCCCGAAGCTTGGGTAGTGAATGCTCCACAATGCAGGAGCATCAAGGTGCGCCCTCGCCGCAGCCGGGGTGCTCCCTCGGGAGGTCGCAGCCGGCACATCCTACTACTCACGCTCCGACTTCTCGCTCTCGCTAGCAGCGCAAGGTATGTGTACCTAGGTGCATACCCCTCCCCTTAAGGCGCCTCATACCCAGGGCCCTCATCCACTGGTTCAAATGGTTCAAATGGCTCTGAGCACTATGGGACCTAACAGCTGAGGTCATCAGTCCCCTAGAACTTAGAATTACTTAAACCTAACTAACCTAAGGACATCACACACATCCATGCCCAAGGCAGGATTCGAACCTGCGACCGTAGCGGTCGCGCGGTTCCAGACTGAAGCGCCTAGAACCGCTCGGCCACTCCGGCCGGCCGTCATCCACTGGCTGGACGTAGTCGGCAGCCAGCTGTAGTATTATTAATGATAATGAACCTGTGGCTAGCGGTAGTGCTCTATCCCGTCCTGATAGTGAAGGACACCAGATCAGCGGCGTCATGACCTCTCTAGAATACTCAGCAGTTGCTAGGGCTTTTGAGGGGTGGGCGTATCTCATTTAATAGAATATAGAATCTGGTTCAAATGGCTCTGAGCACTATGGGACCTAACTTCTGAGGTCACCAGTCCCCTAGAACTTAGAACTACTTAAACCTAACTAACCTAAGGACAACACACACATCCATGCCCGAGGCAGGATTCGAACCTGCGACCGTAGCGGTCACGCGGTTCCAGACTGTAGCGCCTAGAGAATCTGGCTGGGGGCTATCGTGATCCAGGCAGGTTTCTAGAAGTGTGCCTCCCAGTGTTAGAGGCAGAGCTCCTGAAAGCTCTAGATGATCTGAGATATATTGCCGTTAAATGTAATGCAGTGCTCTGCTGCGAGTTGTCCCATCCGCCCAAACATCATGGGAAAAGCATACATTACATCTGGGGTGATTATGGCGTTGTATCTCAGAGTACATCAATTGCCGAGTAGTATCGTGAATCCACCTTGGGTGCTATACTGGCCCGGTTTTCCGACAGCGAAGTAAGAGGGTCAGCTAAAGCACTCAGCCAAATACAACAGCTCAACATCCATATTCATGTCTGTGATCCGTCCAGTTTTACGAACTCCCTGAGGATATTAAGAAGAAGCGGGCTTGCATTCACGTTCAAAATAGAAAGATAATGCTTGTTTTGTATGGTCGATCATGGCTTGTGAGAGAAATTACACAAAAGATCTGCAGCGCACATCTCTATACACGATAGGTCTTAACAATAGTCGATGACGATGACTTTGACGGTATCAAGTTCTCCTTAAAGATTGAGAACAAACCAAAATTTGAAGCACAAAATCCAAGAATATCGGTTCACGTTTATGGCCTGAAGAAGAAGCAGAAAAGCAAGCCAGATGAGTAGGACAAGCATACTATAGTTGGACCACTCCATTTTTCGAAATATGCAGGTAAGTGTGATCTTCATGTAAGCATGCTGCTCTTCTCTGAAGGTGATAATTAGCATTACATATGGATCAAAGACATGTCCTGCCTCCTTTACAGCCAACTGTTGAACCAGAAAGATAAGAGACACATTTGCTTCAGGTGTTTAAGTAACTTTTCAGAAAAAAAGTATTTAAAATGGCATCTGGAGGACTGTGAATCCAAGGAACCAGTACCTGTTGTTATGCCTACAGAAGAAAACAGGTTCATTAAATTCAAGAATGCTTGCCACCAGGAACGATGTCCGTTTGTTGTATAGGCAGACTTCAAATGTCTCCTTGCCCTTATTACCCACTGTCAAGAGAACCCCTTAGCCTCACGTACCACTTTCACGCAAAAACACGTACCATATGTGGCAGATTACCAAATTGCATGTTCATATGTCGTGAATAGTCCTGCAGTTTGGTTGCTGACTGAGTTTGAAAAACTCTCATGGGATGTTGACAGGCTTTAGAGCACCAACATCCCCATGCCCGAAATGAAGAAGGATAAAAATTATACAATAACGTGGTTAACTGTCATATTTGTGGACAGCCATTAGATACAAAAGCTGAAACTCTTCGTAGAGATCATTGTCATCTTATGGGGAAGTTCCACGGGGCAGCTCACAATGCATGGAATTTGAAGTATCTTCCATAACTTAGGTGGGTATGATGCTCACTTTCTCGTTGAGCAATTGGTTAATTTCGGTTGGGAGAAAAATCAGGAGAGTGTCCTGCCTGACAGTGTTGAAAAGTATATTTCATTCTCCAAACGAATGACGCCAAAAATTACGCTCCGCTTCCTTGACACGCTACGTTTTATACAAGCGCCACTCCAGAAACTCGTTGAAACACTACCTCGAGAAGATATGCATGTCAACCGATCTGCCTACCCCGACGAGGAAAAGTTTCCGCTTGTGATTAGGAAAGGAGTTTTTCCTTATGAGTATCTGGATAGTAAGGCAAACAATGAAACCAGGCTACCTGACATTTCTGTATTTACCAGAACTGTCACAGGCAATGTCATAACTAGTGCAGATTGTGACATTGCCATGAATGTCAGGCGGCAATTCAATATTCCAAATTTGGGTGAATCAGCAAGACTATTCATGGACACCGACGTGCGCTTGCTTGCGGATGTGTATGTATGGTTATGTATTCTCTGGACCCCGCCTTTTATTACACGGCACCTGGGTTGTCCTGGGACACAGTGCTGAAGAAAACAAGGTGCAGCATCGAACTTTTGACTTATGCCGATATGCTCCTTTTCTTTGAGCGTGGGATCCTTGGAGGAATTTGCCGGTGTGTCCATAGACATGCCAAGGCAAATAATCCAGGTATGGGTGTGGGGTTTAAGGCATCTCTCGATTGAAGTTATATTCTATATTTGGATGTGAATAACTTATACGGGCATGCCAAGGTGGAGCCACTGTCAACTGGTGAGATTCAACAGGTGCCCAAAAACGAATTAGAGGCATTAGGTGCAAATATATTGTGTCTGGCAGCTGATTCTCATGTAGGGTATGTGGCGGAGGCAGACCTCACATACCCTGTTAGTTTGCATGAAATGATAAGCGACTTGCCGTTATGTCCAGAGCAACATGTTCCACGAAGAAGCTTTTGTATCCCGCCTGGAAGGTGGCGCATGGGTCTGCTCCTAAAAACTGACAGAGAGGTTCAAATGGTTCAAATGGCTCTGAGCACTATGGGACTCAACTTCTGGGGTCATCAGTCCCCTAGAACTTAGAACTACTAAAACCTAACTAACTTAGGGACATCACACACATCCACGCCCGAGGCAGGATTCGAACCTGCGACCGTAGCGGTCTCGCGGCTCCAGACTGTAGCGCCACTCCGGCCGGCTGACAGAGAGGCCGAATGAAAAGGAAGCGAGTAGGAGCAGGTGAGGTACAGCACATCAGTACTGCGAGTAAAGTAAAAGAGGATTTTACTGGCGCATATACAACTACAACTGAAAACATATCTTTGTACAGATGAGCACGTAGGTGTGCAGCCAAAGTCCAGATAAGAAAGTGTCAATAGTAAGCTAAGCTAAAGCGATGGTTCTCGGCCGTCCGCTCTTCATGATCTGGGCGAAAGTAGAGCAGCGCTCGTTGAGCTCCACAGCGTTGGCCAGAGAGCGCTGTGGTCGGCAAAGATGTTCCGCTCTCGTAGTGCCAACCTATGCTGTGGCATCAGAACTATCGATACCACATCCCTCCCCCCTGAAACGACGCACCGTCGTTGAGTTGGTGTTCCGACAGCGGGTGGAGGGACCCAGGGGTGGCGCAGCTGAGGTGGTGTACAGCAGAACTGCCGGAACGTGCTGCCCACTCGCATCCCCGAATTGCTCGCGAGGGAGCGAGGAAAACGCCCCGTTGAAAACATGCCTAGGACGCGCACTGCCACTGGGTATGCTCGGCTGTGGAGGCGGAGCAACGACCTTCATGGGCGACGGCGGCGGCGACGGCGGAGGCGGCGGCGGCGGCGTGACGGGAGCCTCAGCGTCCATCAGCTCCGGCACCGTGGAAGAACACAGTGGCTATGGCGACAGCGGCGGCCGGAGGTGGGGCCGTGGCGGCGGCGAGAGGCGCCCGCCTGGCGCAGGAGACCAGATGGGCAGTGGTGGCGGCAGGAGCTCCTGCGGCGGAGGCACGACAGGTGGAGGCGCCGTCGGTGGAGTCGTGGGCTGAAGCGGCGGAAGCCGCAAGGTATCCAATTCTGCCCGAAAAGAACCAGCGGCAGAATACCGAGGACGGCACAAACGGATCTGGTTCCACTCTTACTTGACAGTGCCGGAGGGACCAGAAATCACAAATAAGGCGAGGCCAAGCTAGCAAAGAATGCGCCCCTGCACCCAGCGCTGCCTACCAGAGAAAACGCGATAGGAAACCAAAAGCATGTGGCGCCAAGTCAGAACGAGGCGAAGCACTGGGAGTGCGTTGCAGTTGGTGCAATAGCTGCAGGAGCGACCAATGCCAAGTAGCAATTCCACTGGCGAATGGGTGCCACGTGGCTGGGAGCGATAGGAAACGAGGAAAGTCCATAGCACGTGCTCGTGAGAGTGCGTGGTACACAACTTGCTCATCTGCGACTTAAACGTACGCACAAAGTGCTCAGCCTCGCCGTTCGACTGAGGGTGGAATGGGGCTGAGATCAGATGGCGAATCCCATTAGCAGCACAGAACGCTTCAAATTTGGAGGACACAAACTGGGGGCCATTGTGGGACACAATAACTTCAGGAAGGCCCTCAATGCAAAAAATAGATGTCAAAGCCTGAATAGTACTGACAGATGTAGTAGAAAACATAGGCACAACAAAAGGGGAGTTTCTGTGCGCATCAATAACAATCAAGCAGCGGGTATCCCAGAAAGGACCCCCAAAATCGACATGAACGCACTGCCAAGACGCAATAGGAGTCGACCACGCAGAGAAGCACTGGCGGGGAGCAGATTGATGCTCCGCACAAGAGCAACAATTAGCAAGCAAAATCTCAATTTGCTTATCAATACCGACCCAAGTGCAGTGACGACACGCTAATTGCTTCGTCCGCACTGTGCCCCAATGACTAGTGTGCAGTAATCGGAGGATTTCCAACTGCAACGAACGAGATACAACCACACGAGACTGATCATTATTAGTTCGTAACAAAACAACACCGTGGTGTACAGACAAGTTGTGACGTTGCCCAAACTAACTTCGAACAGGGGGATCAGAATCTGCATAGCACACAGAGGCCATTGAGTACGAATAGATTGCAAAAGAATCTGCAAAAAGCCATGGGCGGCCGTCGCGGAAGCAATGCGACGAATATCCACTGCAAAACCATTAGATCATTCCGTATCCTGCGAATCAATAAACATTCAAGACAATTCGGAAGAATCAAACACATCGTCAGGGCCGATAGGTAGACAAGACAAAGCATCGGCATTGCCATGCTGGGCCGAAATAAAATTTCGTAATTGTAGTTAGCCAAAAACAAAGACCAACATTGCAACTTTTTTGCAGTATGGCCTGGAACCGAAAAAACGACGTCAAAGGCTTATGGTCGGTGACCAAATAGAACGTGCGACTGCACAAAAGATCATGAAAATTTGTCACTCCATATACAATAGCTAAAGCTTCTTTCTCGATTCCAGAATAGTTTTGCTGGGCAGAATTGAGCAACTTAGACGCAAAAGTTATCGGGCGATCGACAGAATTAATGCGGTGCGAGAGAACCGCTCCGATGCCGTGAGAAGATGCATCGACAGCCAAAACAACTGGTTTGGAGGGATCGAAAGGAATCAAAAAGCGATCGCTCAACAAAGCAGACCTGAGCCTGTGGAAAGCAGCATCACATTCTGAAGACCAAACAAAAGGAACTTTCTTACGCCGAAGGCGATGGAAAGGCGCTGCAATCTGCGCTGCATTTGGGATAAACCGAATATAATATGTAATTTTGCCGAACACAGACTGAAGTTCTTTCGAGTTCCTGGATGCTGGCAAGTCTCAGATCGCACTGATATGTGACAGCGAGGGGTGGATACCCTGTCCGTTAATCATATGTCCTAAATACTGAATCTCAGTTTGAAAAAATTTGCACTTGTCTCTGTTACACTTGAGTCCTGCCTGCAAACGTACAGTAAATGAGGCACACAAATTCTGCAAATGTTTGGCAGACAATATCGTCCAGATAATTGGAACAACCAGAGACAGTGGCACACAGCTGCCGCAAGTAAGGCTGAAAAATAGCGGGAGCCAAAGCACAACCGAATGGAAGGTGGCGAAACTTAAACAATCCAAGGTGGGTGTTTACCACAAAATAGCGCTGCGACTGTTCGTTGAGCGGAATTTGAAAGTATGCGTCCCGTAAAGTCAGTCATGGAAAAGAAATTTCCCCCATCAAGCTTATCAGAAATGTCTTCAGGACGCGGTAATGGAAACTGTCTGGGGATTTACTGTAGACTTAAAGACAGCACAAATACGTTTGGTTTTTGGCACACACTCTAGGGGAAGCCCATTGCAAAGCAGAAACAGGTTCAATGACACCACTGTCTTGCAAATGCTTAAGTTCAGCAGCTACGGTCTCGCGAAGTGTGATAGGTACCGGGCGTGCACGCTGGAGAATAGGCATGGCATTGTGTTTAACTACAAAATGCGCTGCAAAGTCGGTGGCACAACCAAGGCCATCAGAAAAGAATTCAGCAAAATAATCTCAGAATGCGGCAACACTGTATGCATGGTCCCTAGTGTGATGCAAAGTACATTGTCCTGAATTGTGAGGCCAAGAAGTTCAAATGCGTTCGTGCCAAAAATGTTGGTAGCATCACTAGAGCAGAACACACGGAAAGACGCTATACATGTCGTTGCACCATATATGGCTTGCAAACTACACATGCCGAGCACTGAGATTTCCTGTCCAGTAAATGCAGTCAGTGTGGAATGTGAACGACGAAGAGGGGGCAAACCAAGCAAGTCACACGTTGATCTGTTCAGTAAAGAAACTGACGCATCAGTGTCCAGCTGCATGTGAACAGGACGTCCACAAACGTTCAAAGCCACAAAAAGTTTCCTCGCATAGCGCTGAATGCGAGACTAAGAATGTGGCGAAACTTGTTTATTCACATGACGAGCTGTAGAAGCACGTGAAGCAGAAGACTTTGAATAAATGTCATTAACGTCCATACGCTGATGTGAATCATGAGCACGGCGGTTGCCACTGCGGTTATGCCCACGCGAGTCACGCGAATGGGAGACAGGTTGTGAATTACAGTTTCCCTTGCTACCCACAGCTTGCACATGTCCTTTCTCATTACTAAAATAATACTGTGCTTGACGGGATGGGCAACTGTCCCATGGGTGGGCACGAAAACAGTTCGGACATGATTTCAGTTGCTTACTGGGTGCCTTGTTTGAAACTTGTTTACTTGCGCGCGAGCGACACGGCATGGCTCACTGTGCTGGGGCAGGCCGGGAGGGCACGTGTTGTGTCGCGCTAGCAGTACACATACCTCGGATCACGTAGAAATGCGGAAGTAGCCATATCTAATGTATATTGTCTGTCTAGCAAGTCCACTACTTCCTGCAAAGACGGGTTTTTAAATCGTAAGATTTGCTCGTGGATGCGGTGGTCCGCCACATTCTGCGCAATAGCGTCTCTGATCATGATATCCGCATATGAGCGTCCACAAGACCAGTTAAAGTCACAATCAGATGTTAGTCCCTGAAGGTCCACTAACCAAGATTTATTGGACTGAGTAGGACCACGCCGGAGACGAAAGAATTTGTGTCGTGCAACTACCACATTTACACTGTCACGGAAGTGAGAGTTCAACGCATCAATCACTTCGTCGTAAGTTTTAGTCTCTGGGTGGGTGGTGCGAAACAATTTTACGAGCACACGGTATAACACAACACCCGCGTTGGCAATGAAAAAGGCAAGCCGCTCTGTACCTGGTATGTTGTATGCTGCAAAGTGTGCCTCGAGCTGGACGATGTATTCTGGCCAGCATTCAACGTCAGGATTGAAGGCACGAAATGGCGGCGCCGGAGGAGTCGGCGCCCGCGGTACAGGCGGTGGCGTCGGAGGCGCCGTAGTAGCTGCAGTTTGTAGTGTGACCAGTCCATTTATAGCAGCAACCAGCTGAGTCATTTGCTGAGCCTGAAACCGTACAAGATCGGACAGCGAAACCTGTTCCTGTGGCGAAGCCATCGTTGATACAAACAAAATCTTACAGCGAAGGGTGGAAGGACTCATATACTGATTCACACAGGGAAATGGGCAAAGCTGAAGCAGTAACGAGCAAAAAACAAATAAGCGGAAAGAAAAAAAATTCGAGTCTCTTCTCGTCGCGAATAATTTTGTATCCCGCCTGGAAGGCAGCGAGTGGATCTGCTCCTGAAAACTGGCAGAGAGGCAGAATGAAAAGGAAGCGAGTAGGAGCAGGTGAGGTGAAGCACGTCAGTACTGCACGTAAAGTAAAGGAGGTTTTCACTGGTGCATATACAACTACAACTGAATACGTATCTTTGTACAGATGAGCACGTAGGTTTGCAGCCAAGTCCAGATAAAAAAGTCTCAATAGCAAGCTAAGCTAAAGAGATGGTTCTCGGCCGTCTGCTCTTCATGAACAGGACGAAAGTAGAGCGGCGCTCGTTGAGCTCCACAGCGTCGGCCAGAGGGCACTGTGGTTGGAGAAGATCTTCCGCTCTCGTAGTGTGAACCTACGCTGTGGCATTGGAACTATCGATACCACAGAAGCTCTATCCCTAAACTGATGACCACTGCTGGAGATAAGCAGAGGTATGTAATTCACTATCGTAATCTCCAGCAGTATCTCAGCTTAGGGATGGAGCTAGGTAGAATCACCCGGGCTGTTTCCCTCAATCGGTCCTCCTGGTTGAAGGAGAGTATTGAATCAAATACCGGAAAGAGGGTGGTCGCGACTAGTGATTTCGAAAAATACTTTTACAAAGTAATGAATAATTCCATTTTCGATAAAACCATGTGAGAAATGAACGCGATATTTTGATTAGGACCGAATGGGATGGGCGTTGGGGCGTAAGATCGACAGACCAAATTTTAAGCGGATGACAATTTTCAGTGAGAACTTTGTTGCTGTGGAGATGTCGAAGGTTTCAGTAGAGTTTACGAAACCAATATGTTTGGGTATGTGTATACTGGACATCTGCAAACTCCACATATACCGATTCATTATGAGTTTGCTAAAACTCATTTTGTGGAGCCAAAGTTACTTTATATGGATACAGATTGCTCCATCTACTGGATGAAGACCTGAGATCCATATGAAGTAATTAGGTGTCACGGTAATGAATTCGACACATCGGGATACGCAGCCGATAATACTTACGGTATTGTTCATCAGAACAAGAAGGCTATCGGCATAATGAAATATGAGGCGGTTGGATTGCCGTTTGTGGAGTTTGTGGGTCTAAGACGCAAAATGTATGCATATGGTACACCACCCAGAGGCGGGCTAAGGGTGTGCGATGTGCGGCATCCCGTGTCCTCACGGTCGAAGACTACTTGCAGTGCCTGTACGGTGGCGTTTGCTGTACTTCGCCACAACCGCCGCATTTGGCACAGCAAACTAGTATTCGATCGCGAGGTCTCGAGGTGTACACTGTGCTGCAATCTAAAGTCGAATTGTCACCTCATGACGATAAAAGAGCCATTTGTGATCACGGGAGCGAAACCCTCCTGTACTTACACTATTTACTTGAAGTGTGAGAGGGGGTGGGAGACTGCGATGGTGTGAATGAGAGTGAGTGAGTGGGCTGAGTGAGAGCTTGTACCTAATAGCATGGCTCTTTTATCATAGTTTGAATATTGTATGTGTGATGTACGGTGTGCCTGAATGTGATAGTGCTTATCTGCGTCTATTTGTGTGCTTGTGAATGCGTTTGAGTGTGGATGTCTGTGTAAATATGTATGGCCCTGAGCATTATGGGACTTAACATCATTGGTCATCAGTCCCCTAGAACTTAGAACTACTTAAACCTAACTAACCGAAGGACAGCACACAACACCCAGTCATCACGAGGCAGAGAAAATCTCTGACCCCGCCCGTAAATATGTATGCCTGTGCGTGGGTAGATACGTATTTTTTCTATGTAAGTACCGTAATATCTAGTTAAAAAAATTATAACAATTATAAAATTATTATAAAATTATAAATATTATAAAAAATTAAAAATATTTAAGAAATTGAACCAAAATATTCAAAAAAGTTAAAAAAAGTAAATGTAGGAAAAAATAGTTTACCGTATTATTTCTCGCTTTTGAACTTCATGTTCGTGAGTGAGTGGATGAGTGCATGTGTAAATAGATTAGTTTTTAAGTTTCACCTACCGATATCTATCCAAGTCATACTAATTTAAAGTGTGAGTTCCACCCAGTTCATTTTTGTGCAGCTGTTTGGGATGAACATTTTAGGGTCATCCGCTTCATTGTATTATTAAATTATTTCAGCTGCTTGAGGTGGAAAACGTTTAGAGACACCAGTTCAAACTATAAATCAAGTCTTCGGTTTGTGTGGAATTTCAGTGGTAACAGTATTAGTGTAAGTGAAACTATACCTCTGCAGAAGCTGTAACCAGTAATGCAATGTAAAGTGCAAAAAAATTTTCAATCAGTACTAATATTTTTAAAAATTATGAACTTTAAATAAAAAAAATTCAAACACTTACAAGAAATGTGAATTTAAAAGCAGTATTACTTCGTGTACTGTAAAAACAACAAGATTTGTGGATGTAAAGCTGTATTACTAATGTGAGTATTTATGTCTGAATAAAAAATTGTTATTCGTACCATACGTCTTTAGTGTTATTTCACAAATCCCTACCCTTACAAATGAATATAAAGGCTGCGCAAGATGCACAAGATATTAGTTTAAAGCATGAGGCGGGTGACATTTAAGATGGAGGAAAACAAAATATATGTAATGATTGCATGGGATATCGCCTATCGTGATGCATGTATAGGTTTTGGGAACAGGCGGCATGTGATCATGTCCAGTTCCAAAGACATGTAGCAAACATGGCTGAAATTATATCTCCTGTGCTTGAACAAAGTCACAGACATAGGATCTGGGCAAAGCTACATGCTATCTATGTAGGAGCTAGAAAGAAAGAAAGAAAAAAACAGAGTGTGAGGTAAAAAATTCATTTATTTTCATTAATCCAACTTAAAAGTATTTTTACATTTTCATCAGCAGTCACAACACTATTTTCACACATCTTCTTCTTCTTGAGCTTATGGACAGCAAGGCACCCATAGAATTCCAGGTCTTGAATAGATGCAAACTTGAAGATTCGCTGCATCCATGCGATCTTCTCCTCGCCTTTGACGCAGATGATGGTCTCAGGATGATTGAATATTTGGAGTGACGTCATCATTTCCTTATAAGGCATATCAGGATCGTCCCAGGAGAGTCCATGAAAGAAACGTGTTAGCCACTTTGTACTCCTCTGTGTTTTAGCACAGTTCACATCCTTGAAAGGCCTCGGTGATGCAATTCTTGCTGAGACTGTCTCTATTATACCAGCATCTTCTGTGTATGCTATGAGTGCAATGTCTTTAAATACGAATTGTCCACACTCATCATCATAGAAACCTTGAATGCCAGTAACGACGTTAACACTGCAAGTTGTCGTTGTGAAATACTCTTCGCATGCCACAGCACTTTGTCATTTATACAGCACGCTGCACAACAGCAGTAAGAGGGCAATAGTTAGTCACACGGTCATGTTGAACTAGAGCATACGCTGCAGTGTGTTCTGGGAAATTTGATGAAGATTCAGATTCGATTCATACATCTATCGATCCTGGTTTAATTATCTCATTCTGCTTAGAACAGGCTATCACAATGATTGCTGCCAGCTCCTTGAATTTCCGTGGACTGAGTAGGCACCCTTCCTCTTCAATACCTTCATAGTAAGAAGCACGGAATCCTGCATATATGTCAAATGCTAGACTGTATACATTCCGATCCCACTGTAGCAGTAAACTGTCATACGGATAGAATTCGGAATTCAAGTAGACTCTGGAATTAGTTAAATTACAGTTGGAATCATTTGCTAAATTCCACCTTCTATTGGTCTGTAACGCAAGTGTGATGAATCTTGGTGTTTCCAGCTGCACTGGGGTTTTAATATCCCATGATTCTCTGCTCGCTGTTGGTAGCACCGGGTACTCAAAAACCTCCCATGAGTGTAAAGTTAATGGCAGAAATGTACCGGTATTCAGAATTTTTAAAAATTTCAAACGCTCCTCGTCTGCTGCAGTGGTGTGCGGCATTTTCCATATAATTTTATTGATGATGATCTAATTCTCCTCCTGAGCTCCTTGAATGTATGAGATGCTATCTGTTGCGCTCCGTACCAGAATAAGCTCCTGTTTAGCATTCACAATAATTCGCTGCATGTCCTCAAAGTACCCCATAAGCATTTTTAGTGCAATGCATGCAGTAAATCGGCGGTACTCTACTGCTGTTCTGCCTACAGGCTCGTCTATCAACCATTCTGCATTTTCTAAGCCATTCAAATCCGAGGGTGACGATGAGACATATGTTTTAAGGGTTGATGCTGTGCCGACATTACGTGTACGCCCAATCTCTACGCCGTTAAGTTCATAACGTATTTCTTGGAACACGAATGCCAAAGCCTTGATCTCACTGTATGACTACCATCCTGTTTCTTAAATTATCCATCCAAATATATCAAACTCCCGCATGGAAGAGTTAAAGTGTCTTTATGCTGGATGACAATCCTAATTTCATCGTTCTTGTTAAATGTCGTTGAAGCATGAGGTTTATGCGAAAAGTATTCCTGGCGTATAATTCGCTCATCACATTACAGTGGGGCAGATATATTGAGCGACGGGGTCATTGCGAGGTTTCAAGCTTACTGATTTAAGAAACTTGTAGTTCGCACGTGTTATCACCTTGCGGTTCTGCTGCGAAGTGCTATGCTGTGCGCTGCGTGCGCTGGCTTTATACCTTACACCCATCTTGTCGTAGATGTATTCGTATAACGATTTCTTCACAACGAAAGTCAACAAGTTGGTTATTCTGATCCACAATACGCAGCTCCAGATAGTCCAACGTCTGAACTGTCACTGGAAGGTATATAGCGGTAGTAGGAGTCTCAACAATCTTATACCCTGTTCCAACTGATGGAAGGAATCCGTAAATTAAATGAACCAATCTATCGCTGAAATATGAGTTCGTTGCAATGTTACGCTCAACATGGATTGTAGTGATAGGGAAAATATCCACTGTCTGATCAGATTTGTAAACTTTATTGGGATCTGTCTTCAAAACCAGTCCCTTAGTGATACCCAGTAGTGGGCCTACTGAACCTTTCTGCTTAAAGTCAATCGAAGCATTCACCGTCCTTATTTCAGATTTAAGTGTACTGATGTTTGCACGGAGCTGAATCCCTTTCCCAGACTGTTTTAAAACTTTGTTTAAATCAATATCGTATGCATCTGGTTCAATTTTTACAATTTCTTCTTTACCGTTAATATCCAGATGCAGTTTATTGTTAGCCTCTGTGATATTTGGGATGACGTTTTATGTCTCCAATCCAATCAGCGCGATGCTCCAATATCCAACGCTGAAATCAAATGGTGGAAAGTAACTCGCACGTAGTACAGACGATCGTTATTTTACTGTCAGAGTGTAAGACTCTGCATCTGAACTTTGACTGGTGAATGGGTGCTTAATACCAGGTCTTAAATATCATTCGTAAAAGTCAGAAGAAATATGAAGCATAGATGTCCTCACAGGAATGTATCAAAGTGTGGGTAGCGTCGAAAATTTTAGAACACATGTCTTCTGCCTGTGAAGTATCGTTGTAATTCTTCTGGGGGTTGCAGGTCGCCGAATGAGTCGAAATATGTGTAGGCTACCCTGTGAGTTCCAGGTCCTCCTGCTACATCCAGATTCACAATTTTGCATTCTCCTGATTTCCACATAGTCTTCATAATATATTACGCATAAACACACGTCGTAACCTCGGAATGTTGAATTTCTTCGTAACAAACTTAAGCAGATCTGTATTTGTAAGCGCCCTGGCTGGCTCTGAGCACTATGGGACTTAACTGCTTTGGTCATCAGTCCCCTAGAACTTAGAACTACTTAAACCTAACTAACCTAAGAACATCACATACATCCATGCCCGAGGCAGGATTCGAACCTGCGACCGTAACAGTCGCGCGGTTCCGGACTGAGCGCCTAGAACCGCTAGACCATCGCGGCCGGCGTAAGCGCCCTGTCTGGTAGAACTGCTAGGGGGCTTTTTTTTGTTTTTGTTTATGAAGAGACCTAGTCCTTACTTGTAAGGTTTCAAATATAGCCCTTTTCCGATAGCTGCTGCTCCATCATGTTGTTATGTCTTCACGCCCCCTGCAGTTGCTCCTGTGCATTTGTGCATTCTTGACTGTCCTGGAAATAGCCGCAACACCCCCAGCCAGTGAACCCACCGCTGAGACAGGCTAAGGCAGGAATAAGGAAGGGAATAATTCCACCCGACGTCCTGGGTATTGGTAGAACCCTGGGTGGTTTAATCGATCTTTTTTCTCATTCCTTCATGCTCCAGGACGCTTTTAGCTACATACAACGCTGTCAGGATACAGTTTTTCATACACCCTTTGGTTTTCATCTTCTTCCTTAGCTCGTTACGTTCAGCGCTCATAACCTGACGGAACTTCTTCACACCAGAACCCAACTTAACTTTACCACGCATAGTTTTCTCAGCTGCAAATGCTGCAATGCGTTGACCTATACCAGTATCCTCTCTCGCACGTATTGCCTTAGCTTTATCAGCTAAAATTCGATCGGCGGTGTGACGATCTTTATTTGCTGCGTAAGCGGTGTCGTGTTCCATACACGCTTCGTCGAGTAGATTTATTCCGTTATCACCGCGTACCCATGGTTTTTGAAGTTTTGTTCCGGGTCCACAGTAGCTGTGTCCAGGAATGTGTAATTCGATTGGTAGGTTGACAGGAATTCCACCTCCTCCTCTAATGCGCCTCATATCACACATGTTATTCAGTGGGGGTGCTTGTGGTCTGCGCTCCATGTTATATAGCAAATCGTCAGCGTCGATCCAGCTGTTTTGTAATGCGAGAAAACCAAGCCATTTAACCAACACTCTATTCCCTCGACGTCGTATGACCCACTCAACGAGATACACACCTGGTTCCGAGCTCTTCTGTAACTCTTGTGAGTAAAAGCATTCTGCAATTTCCCTACCACTGCTGTCCTTTAAGAGGTAGGCTCTAGGATTAGTTCTCTGCACTTTGGAAAATGTGAATATCTCGGTTGACCAGTTTGGCATGTATGATTTCTCAAACGTTGTCTTGTGGTTTTAAATACGTACTAAATCACCTAAATTAAATTGCTATTTGCTCGGATCTACCATTTTAATACGATTGAATACTGTAACTAGAAGTTTATTATCACGAACCTCGATTGGTCGCATTTTTATTGTGCGAAGTTTGGTTCGATCATACTGTGCAGTTATTTGCGGGAGGATATCGATCCATCTGTGTGAGCCATGAAGATTGAATTGCATTCACATCTGGGTTTTGACTGTTCTGTTCAGATGTTCCACGATACTCGCCTTCAGATGGGTAAACGTGGAGTAGTGATGTATTCCATACCGCTCCATCACAGCTTTGAAATGTTTATTGTAAAACTCACCGCCGTGATCTGTCTGAAGGTTGTCTGGCCTTCGATTCGTCCCCGTCTGCAGCAGTCCATCAAACACACGCGCGACTTCCTTCCCTGTTTTCGCTGTCACAGGCAATGCCCAGTCATATTTAGAATAAGTATCAGTGACCATTAAAATATATCTGAATCCGTTATTCACACGTGAATTTTCTCTCATGTCGACAATATCGGCCTGCCTCAGGTAGTCCAAACCTTTAATCATAACGTATCTTCGAGGGTACTTTCTGCGTGCTGGTTTGTGCAGTTCTCGAACTACAGTGTCCATACTTATTGGATGATGCCTCTCTCGCTAAGCTCACAAATTACTGAAACAACTTCATTGGAATGAGCTGTATTACCAGCGGCAGCTGATGCCACGAGCAGTCGTAGCCAGTCTATTAGTTCATTGGGGTCGTCGTAATATATATACTGCGGGAGTCGATTGCTTACTCTTTTATGCTGAACGTCAATACCATCATCACCGCTATTTTTTTCACCATTCAAAATAGGTCTTATAATGGATTTGTATTTCAAATTGCTTCAACTTTTTGCTTTCTCAAGCAGATCAGTTAAAAGCAATATTTCACGATACATTTCCAGATCTTTAGGCGAATAATTTACAGTTTTTGTGGGTCTTACGAAAATAAGGTTCAGTAGGCCGGCTGTTCTTTGAAATCGTTTATCGCTTATCTGCATCGTTTTTCCATTTAAAGTTACAGACTGTGTACCCAACATGTATGATTTCTCACCACTAACACCGAATGTTTTGTCTATCCTAGCGTCACTGTGACGGTTAATGAAATCGGCAATAGCATCATCATCGTCGTTGCGGAATTTCGCTGAGAGTTCATCGAGAGATTCAGTAACTGGTTTAAAGGGTTCTCGCAGTGTCTGCTCCCACTTCAAATGCCCTAATGTCAACAGCCGTAACTTTTCGCGAACGGCCATCCGTGCCTCGATGACTTTATGTTTAGTCGACATCACGGTGTATACTAATCGGACTTCTGTGCAGCGTGAGGTTTTATATATCCGCTCTTCTTCTTCTTATGCTACTCCCCCTTCTCGGTAACAGCTATTTTCCCTTCAGTTAAATTGCCTATTTTCTTTTCAATTACGTTAACCCATTCGTACAATGTTCCGTTCTCAATGACAGCTATCCCCCCTTCAGTTAAACCGTTTACTTTCTTCTCGATTGCATTAACACGATCATTCAGTGTATTGTTCAGTCTCAGAAGCGTTCGACAATACGTCTCTAGTTCCTTGCGTACACCTCCAACTTTATGTCTGAGAGTTTGAATTTTCGCATCCACGTACAAGCGAATGTTTCGTCTATGTACACCCATCCTATCAAATTGAGCTCCCGACATGAGTGCGAATTTATCTATGGTGCTGAGTATACTGTTGTACCCCCCCTCTTTGCATGGCTATATATGTAGGAACTCCTGGAAGTTCCGTCTTTAGCAACCATCATTCAGTTTCCTTGTTTTATCAATAACGAGAAACCCATACTGTGATTGATTCCAGCAATCTGCAACTATCTTTACAAAATCATTGAACGAGATGTCGGTGCTTACATGAGCCTGGTAAATGTGTTTTAAATTAAGATTGTCCTGTGTCAAGACTATGATTGGGTTTGCGTTATCCCTCACTAACTGTTTTGGGATTCTGGAATATGTCTGACTCGGATAACATACATCAACAGCCATATGACGACCAAAACAGAAATATCGTCAAATATGAACACAGTGTTTGTTTTACTTTTTCCGGTGGAGGGATATCGCTGCTCTCACTGAACGTCGTGTATGTCACACCATCTACACCCTGCAGAATCTCCTGTAATAGTTGGTACTCGGGCTGAAACAGTGGCTTTGAAAATACACATACGTGCTCAAAGTGGACTCCATCTGGATGTATTAGCAACGACATGAGAACATTTGTCTTGCCGCAGTTGGATGGACCTACAATTATTGCACGTACGTTGTCGGGAAGGAGTGCGCCATTCTTCTCCCAGTCTCCTTGCACACCATCACAGCTCCAGCCGCTTACAACGAAGTCTTGATGCTTCACCCACCCTGCCATGATACTTACTATGTCAGGTACCGGCGTGCAATGGGTTATTATAGAAAATAATTAACGCCATGCCCTTTCCATGATACCGACCATTTCAGGTACTGTCGTGCAATGGGCTTTTACGGAGAATTTAGTTAAATGACATAATTTTCTGCTGTAAAATACTGGGCAATAGCTTTAGTAGTTGCAATATAATAAGAGGTAGGAAATAAAAAATTCATTCATGGTTATATACATTTTTTTAATTCAGTAATCTACACAGGATGCACTACATCAACTGGATCTATCTTTATCTTAGCGTCAGTACAGAATATAGAAAACAAAGCTTTCTTGTAAGCACCGAATTCAGCATGTATTTTTCTCAAACATATTGGCAGTACATTAGTTTTCGCCGGCACCATACTCATCTACTGTTTGAAGTCGTCTACATGCACAATGTTCATACTTAGATACTCTGCAATGCCTCTACACACAGCTTTAACACAAGACAGCCATATGTTCAGTCTTTCTAACACAATGTATAGTACCATCTGTAGATCGAAAACATTTTAACGTTGGAGTGCTGTAAATAAACGGATGAGTTACCTGATTTCACACGGAGTGCAGAGTCATTGTACACTGTTGTAATGGATAGATTTAGAGCAGTACAGTAAATGTTGTTAGTGGTGTGGGTGCTATTCTGTCATTCTGCCCAACGGATTAATCTGAGATGTACCCTTTACTCTGTGGCTCCTGAAAGATGCAATTTCCACCCTCACACTACAGAAGTCAGACAGACGCTCCTAACGTTGTAAAGAGAAATGCCTGAAAAACTTCAGCAATAAATATCTTCTGGAGTCGTCCACTGTAAGGAAATGACACAAAAATTCACAAAATTTCTTACGTAACTAGTGGGATTCTTGGGTACTGGAGTAGTGCTAGTTAGTGTAAGAAAAACATGAAAGTAACGAAAATTATGATTTATTTTTGCAAAAATTCTGAGAAATCACAATGACACTTTTAGTTATGAACTGAACAAGTTATTTCCGGGTTCTTTTCGGAATGTGAAGTTACCTCTTAAGGATAGGATTCGCTAGTGAAATTTCTATACAAAGTTTAAGATTGTTATTGACTTGGCAGAATGGCTGAGAGCCACGCCTACTCAACTTGAATAGTTATCCGTTAGAATGTTGCTAGCTATGGTCGAGGCTGTCACGTGTGAAATGCAGTGAAGTGTACTGTTGTGGAGGAAATATGGGACTCACAAGAGCTGTAGTGCATAATACCATAAGCTGCGATGACTGCTGTCTGTGCCGCTCGCTGCTGACAAATAAGATAACTCTCGTTCTATCTGGATTGACCTTCGCCAATCAAACTCTCCCTACACCTTGATAAAGTCAAGGACTCCTACTCGCCCGTAGTCTAACTATTGGCGTGGTACACCAGTCAGATAACCAGTCCACCACGATGCCACTCAAAAGTTCGCTCGCAGGCGTTTAACTACAACTCTGTCCGTTCACACCGCACAATAAGTGTGACGGCCAACACAGTGAACAACACTTAATCTCAAGGACTCAATATAGAGTCGCACTCCGATTCGCTCTCGACAGAGGTGCTCTTCCAGTGAAGTACTGAGTGACAAATCCAGAAATCTGTAGCATCGGTGTTTAGCGTTTGCTGTCTCCCTGTGAAAACCTCTGAAATTGCGTGCTATGTTTGTAAAGAATGCGTAGGCTGGGCACTTCCACACAATGTAGCGGAATTTCCTTGTAAGCTGAACACGGGGTCGTTCTTCCTTTCACTCGGGCAAACACTATCTGCTCTACAGGTGGTCAAGGTTGACTCGTCCTCTGAAGGGACCGGCCTCCCGGCATGTGGTCTGCCTCTCCCGAACTAAAAGCTCCCGTGACCCTCATGTCCAGAACGTATGTGTGTACGCCAGCCCGAGTATTTCAATCTCGGTGCGCATTTGCGATTTACTAGTTATTTGCATATCGTTTACATGAATTCATACAACAGTGACTTTATCTTATCGATTTTGGGTTCGAATGAAGCGTCTTGATGTGCAGAATATGATTGTAAGGGCGGAATATGTAAGCAATGAAGGTCAGGAGACCATGACGTCTTACAATGTCCGGAGGAGGACGGCTTGGGTGCTACTCGGCGGTCAACTGTTGAATGATATACGCTTTTTCACGACAGATTTCATCCCATTCCACCTCTGTAAACGACACTTTATGACTTTTTAGTTGCATTCTCGATCTCTGTTACAATACGCCACTCTCTGTCTATGGTTGCTTCTATACCAATATGTAAACGTTTCTAACCACTAGCCGTTAAATTAGACACTGAAGAGAAGAGTAGTAGTGAACAATGCTTAACTGGTATCTTCTCATCCACAACATACTCACTCTGTCCATGCAGTATCACTGGAATATTCTGCGATGGCACGTATGATGGAGGCCAGTACCGCCCTGCGTCATGCTGATTAGGATCTCCGGTGCACTTCAGCGAGTCAGGGGCTGCTGTGTGTCTTCAGCCGACAACAACAGCTGATTGTCTTGCTCCATCAAGCTGACCAGGTGCGGGACAGGATCCCAGGATACTGCTGCGGGTCCCGATGGGCTGGGACACGTCGCTGTTGCAGACCCCAAGAGGCTGGAGGTCGCCGCAACCGCTGGTGAGCAAAGAAGAAAAACCGTTACAAGCGATGATAGGAGCACAGAGACCATCACATGGCAGTAAACACAGACATTGAGCAGGGGACACTTATTCTTCCGCTGCTTCTTCGTATTCCGTTGATGCTGTGGCTGCACGGTGCTGGACGATCTCGACTGACGCTTCATTCTGGGTGACTGACTGCAACTCAGGCTGCAGAGCTGCTGGGCCCACCTTATATCCCCGTTGTGATCGGATGATACGTTCCTACTGGCTATTAGAAATTTCAAGCGCTTCTGGTGGTATAATTGTGAACTATACGAGCTGTTTGGTCCTCTGGATCAGAGGCAGACGTCTCTTGTGAGGTGGAAAACTGACCGTGAATTTCAAAAACGGCTGGCAGTTATAATAGTAGCACTGGTCCACCTGACTTATAGAATGCATATTGGCACCATTCTGTTGCATAGCCATTATTTGCTGAACAGTATTCCTCTCCTTCTTCAGGCACTCAGCCAATATAACTCCTTTCCATTCTGCATGTAGGAGGCTACGGGTGCAGTCCTCGGCTGTATGCATACAGGAAACGTGGCTGTTAAACTCCTCCCTGTCAGACACCAATAGCTCTTCGACAGAACACATTCCGCAGAGCCGCGAGGATGGGTTGGTGGAAGGGAACTATATGGGGATGTGCAGTTGCTCTTCAATGGTATATATTGCGTATACGAAAATGCTTCCACTGCAGCGAATCCGCCTCTACCGTTTTCGGAGAGTGAATACTTCATGTGGAATATCATGACAGCTTGCGCATGCGCATGAGCTTGTATCGGTTACGACATGCATCTTGGCTCCATCCCTCTATTGTCACAATCTGCTGAACTGAATTCTTCTGCTTCTTTCTCCTACACTCTTCCATTAGCATAGTCGTCCATTTCTCCTGTAGTGAACTGCGGCTACAGTCCTCCTTCGAATGCGTACGTGTAATGCAGCTATTCAAAGCTGCTCTATCCTTCACATTCATCTCGTTGATCGAACACATCACGATGGTTCCACAACGACAGCTCAGCAAAGACTGAACGTGTCCCAACAATTCTGGTCACGTGAATGGAGAAAAAAAATTCCCTCCCAAATTTGTATTTCCCGCCAATTTCCAGGTAGGGGTGGGGGATGGGGTGGGGTGGGTACATCAGTACAGCCCTGGGACAAAGAAATTCCCACGAAAATTCAAAATTCCCGCCAAGATTCGAAATTTCTGTAAAAATTCGAAATTTCGCCAATAGGGTAGCTTAGGGTGGGGGGAGGGGGCGGGAGCGGGAGGAGTGGGCTGGGGCACACGTGCAGCTGAGAAAACACGTGACGTCATCGGGGGTGGGGGTGGGGGCGGTCGGGGGCGGACGTGGGCGGATGTGGACGGTGATGGGGGTGATTAATTGAGCAATTTAATTAATTTGCATTTCAATTTGATATCAAAATTGCGCTGACACCACCACTATACTATAACTCTTATAATCAACCAGAAGTACTGGGACCTTTGTCAATAGCAGAATACGATAATAAGCCTGTTTAATGAAATTTGCGATTCCGTTCTTCTTTCTTGCGTTTTACTTAAAATTGCAAGTCTGGAGTCCAAAGGGGAGCCTGTGAGATCTGTGTATTGTATGGAAATATGCTGCTAAATTTCACACCTTTCCAAGTTTGTGTCTAACACTTTCGAACATTATTTTTATTTTTGATTTTAAAATAAGTTATAATTATTGTATAAATTCTGTAGTGTTGGCAGAAGAGCCAACACCGTGTTACGAGAGGAGGCCGAAATGCACGCGTTTAAGCTCACGCAGGCTGGCGTGAGGAGAAAAGGACTATACTGACGTGAGGTCTGGAACATGACAAGGAATTAGAATTCAGAAAGCGGACGGAATTAGTTGATACTTAACTTTAATCCATTAATGATGAACGTCGCTCTTGACGGTACATGATTCACAATATTATCTGTTCAGAATAGTAATTGAATATGGCGCCTTGCTAGGTCGTAGCAAATGACGTACCTGAAGGCTATGCTACACTGTCGTCTCTGCAAATGAGAGTGTATGTAGGCAATGAACCATCGCTAGCAAAGTCGGCTATACAACTGGGGCTAGTGCTAGGGAGTCTCTCTAGACCTGCCGTGTGGCGGCGGTCGGTCTGCAATCACTGATAGTGGCGACACGCGGGTCCGATGTATACTAACGGACCGCGGCCGATTTAAAGGCTACCACCTAGCAAATTCCATTTGTTCGATGTGTTTAGAAATGGCGCATATTTCGCACTTTACAATATTTTGGTTACGAAATTTCTCATACCATCTTATTATCCACTAAATCAATAACTGTTATAATTTTCCAAAAACAAAGTGAATTTTTCATAAAACAAAGTCATGTGGAAGAAAATACAAAATATATATTCTTTTGATGATGTGGCATACTCCGTGATTGTGTTTCAAAATTACGTTGCCCAATATACTCTCAGGAAGAAAAACTGCAACACCAAAAAATAATCATTGTAGAATAATGAAATTTCTGGAATACATTTCTCTAGGTAACATATTTAAGTGATCAACATTGCAAGATCACGGGTTGATGTATGCGCGAAACAAGTCATTGTAATGTGAAATGCTGGTACACTAATCACTGGTGTAACCGATATGTTGAATGCAAGCATGCACACGTGCGTGCATTGTCTTGCACAGGTGTCGGATGTTTTTTGGGGTGGAATTCCATGCCTGCTTCATTTGGTCGGTCAGTTAAGGCTGTTTGTGGATGTCGCTAGAGTTGTCGTCCCATAATGCCCCAAATGCGCTCGATTGATGGCAGTTCTGGTGATCGAGCAGACCAACGCAACATGTCGACACTCTGTTAAGCATAATGGGTTACAACAGTGGTATGTAGGTGAGCGTTATCTTGTTGAAAAACACCGCCTGGGATTCTGTTCATGAATGGCAGCACAACAGGTCGAATCACCAGACAGACGTACAAATACGTAGTCTGGATGCGTGGGATAACCACGAGAATGCTCCTACTGTCATAGGAAGTCGCACCCCAAACCATAACCGCAGGTGTAGGTACAGGTTAGTTGCAGGCCCTCAACTGGCCTCCTTCTAACCAACACACGGCCATCACTGGCACCGAGACAGAACCAGCTTTCATCGAAAAAAACAACAAACCTCCACCTTGTCCTCCAATGAGCTCTCGTTTGACACGACTGAAGTCGCAAATGGCAGTGGTTTGGGGTCAGTGGAATGCATGCTACAGGGCGTCTGGCCCAGAGCTGACCTTGAAGTAATCGATTTTTAACAGTTCTTTGTGTCACTGTTGTGCCACCTGTTGCTGTGATTGCTGCTGCAGATGCAGTACGATGCGGCAGAGCCATACGCCGAACATGATGGTCATCCCTGTGGGTAGTGCTGCGTGCCCGTCCGGATCCTGGCCTTGTTGCGACCGTACATATTGGTGACCACCGCTGCCAGCACTCAAGTACAGTGCCTATACTACGGCCAAGTATTTCTGCAGTACCGCAGAAGGAACATACAGCTTCTCGTGGCCCTATAACACGACCTCGTTCAGACTCAGTGAGGCGTTGATAATGGTGTCTATGTCCCCTTAAATACATTCTTGACTAACATCAACTCATCACGTCCTGTCTAAAAGGTAACTAACGCACAGGATCGTTACAGCGTGTATTTAAAGCAAACCTGATTTGTATCCTCTTAATATGCGACTGTCCCGAAATTTAAGTAGACATCATCTTTCACATGTAGTAACACGCCTACCAACTTTCGTTCATGTTGCACAACTCCTTTGTGGTGTTACCATTTTTTTCCCTCTGTATACAAATATTTTTGTTTTCTTCGTAATAATGTATGCAAAAGGCTGTATACAGTACTTGATTTTACTGATAAACGGTGCTGGAACAATTTAGAGCTTCATGCTGTACTGTATCGTTTGTCATATACGTCAAAACATAGTTAGTCATTGTTTCGAGGTCGAGAAATACAGTCTTTGCCTGGAAACAGAGTTGTAGGTTAGTCTTTTTCTGTGAACAGAATGTGCGCTATGTACGACTTTTATGTTGGAAACTGATTTGTGTTGAAAATGCTTTCGAAATGTTTTGCGAGCTTTTTACATGAGGATTGTATGAAATCTTTGTTGGCTCGCAAGTGGACTCTGTTTAGCGATGTGCAAAAATCTGATGCATAAATCTCATTGTTTACCATGTCTGGATGAGAAATAAAAGAAAATGAGATGAAAATGTGGATATGTATCTTCACTAGTGTTCAACAGACCTGGAGCTTCACACAATCTAGTAGAGAAGACAACTTCTAGAGCCACAAATACATCCACATAATAAGATAAGTATTAAAATATTTTATTCACTGTAGTAACCATTTTAGAACTGCTTTTTAACATCGCTGTTTCCCGTTTACACAGCCACGAATTTATATAGATATATGACTAAGTGAAGAAGTACAGTTCATCATAGGGAGCAGCCGTGTTAGAAGCTGCACTAGTTATTAGTGATCCATGAAAATTTTTGCTGAATCAGAACTCGAACCCGGTTTCCCACTTATCGCGAGTGGTTGCATAACCACTTTTCATTTTTTATTTTGTTAACCACTTTCTTTTCCCTCTAGACCACTTCCATTACAGGTCTTGCCCCCTAACAATCATACTACCCCCAGAGTCTGTCTAGCCTACAAACAAAAACAATAACTAATACCACCGCCACTTTCCCCCTAAAAGCTAAGTAGGACGGATTTTTGCCACCCACAAACATAAATGAAACAGGCCTCTGATCGTTTTCTATAAAAAGGAGAGAGAACGGAACGGGAACAATTGTTTTTAATTTTTTATTTATTTATTTATTTTTTCTTTCGGGGCTGTCGACAGCAGCGAGACGGTGGTGTGCCCAGGTCTTCTTCTCGTTATCGAGGGTTAAACACCCTATTATTACCGTTGATGGCTCTTGTTAGTCCATCCTGTGCTATATCTCTTCTCACACGGCACACACGTGTGTAAACAACGACCCCAAGTAATTCGCACAGAGCGAACCATACGACGCCTTGCGCTGTAAAACCGTGTAGTTACTCGTTAAATAAAACCAAAAGTCTAGCAACTCTCAACGCCCTAACTAAAAAAGTATAATAACGTCATGTACCTTCATGATCAGGTCAAGTGTTCGAAAGGTGGGCAGACGAACTTGCGTGGGGGTCATATTAAGCAGCTCTGTGATGCGTAGCTGCTGTTGTACGCTGCACATTCCCATGGAAGGTCAGTCCCAAACATTTCATTGTCGGGACCTCGGTAACGGGCAGCAGCGTGCTAATAGTCAGTCCTCTGTCCACATCCACGTAGTGCGACTTCCAAAAGTTTACACGGCTACCGGCCACCTCTCCATAACGCTGAATCCACGCGATCCCTACACATACATCTTCTGCCGACTTCGCCAAGAAAACTACGTCTTCCGCTTAGGCACAACATTTAAAATACATATTGTGGAGGCGAATGCCCTCCAAAAGCTGTCGTAGACCATGAAGTGCAGGCTCGAGAGCGACGGCGAAGAGAAAGGCTGGCAGAGGGCAGCCTTGTCGCCCAATACTGAACGGTGGCGAGCGGCAGCCATTACCCACGGCAGTGGAAGGGGGGCACCACAGATGAGATGGAGAACCACACCAGCCGACGCTGGGGACAAATCCATCTTCTCTAAGACAGTCTGCAAGAAATAGTGCTCCACTCGGTCGAACGCGTGGCGTAGGTCAACTGCCACGTGGGCGCATTCTAAACGACACGCCCACATGAGCGCCACCGCATCTCTATAAGAGCTTCACGCCATGTGTATATTACTGCCACCTCGCAGGCATATGTGGTCTATGAACTGTGATTTACGAGGGCTATCCACAAAGTACATTACGTTTTGGAATTAAAAATAAACAAAGTATTGGAAATTTTTTTATTGTATACAGATGAAAGCCACACTTAAATACTACTTTTCTACATAGTTGCCATTTAAATTAAGGCACTTATCGTAATCGTAGCGATGGACGAGCTTGGAAATTCCTTCGTCGTAAAATTCGGCCGCCTGCGCCTTTAACCACGTGGTTACCTCTTTTGGGACAGAAAAGGTGTGATTTTTGTGGATTTCCTGGAAAGAGGCACTACAATAAACTCTCAAAGGTATTGCCAAACGCTGCACAACCTCAAAAGAGCAATACAAAACAAGCGCAGGGGAAAGTTGGGCTCAAAGATCTTGCTGATTCACGACAACGCCCGGGCCCACACGGCAAATGCCACTCGTGAAGTTCTCGAATCTTTTAAGTGGGGAGTTGTTTCCTCATCCGCCGTACAGTCCCGACCTGGCACCGAGCGACTTCCACTTATTCCCAGCAATGAAGAAGTGGTTGGCTATGCAGCGTTTCGATGACGGCGCACAGCTTCAAGAAGAGGTAACCAAGTGGTTGAAGGCGCAGGCGGCCGAATTTTACGACGAAGGAATTTCCAAGCTCGTCCATCGCTACGATAAGTGCCTTAATTTAAATGGCAGCTATGTAGAAAAGTAGTATTTAAGTGTGGCTTTCATCAGTATATAATAAAAAATTTTCGAATACTTTATTTATTTTTAATTCGAAAACATAATGTACTTTGTGGATAGCCCTCGTATTTTCAAAGAATATTCTTAAGAATTTATTTTATTTACTAGCGATTCATCAAGAACATTAACGTATTTCATCACACTATGTAAGCGTGGAAATGGTTGCCAAGGAGTAACTGATGAAATCATAACCAAATTGCTTTTAACAAATGGGAATTTTATTCACTTTACTAGCACCTAAAAGCATTTTGTTTAAGAAACAGATTTAAAATTATAATCAGGAAGCACCCTCTAAATATCAAGTTACAATTATTCAGAGACAGAAAGAAACAAGTTTTGACTGTATGACCTTTCGGCTAGAGAACCTTGCCGCTCCCTTTTGACACAGCTGTTGTTACGACCGCTCACAACATCTACACTACACTGGTAAAAATCTGCAACGCACCAGATTACCTTAAACTAAAAGTTTTAACAATTTACACAAGCACACAATCTATGCACCCCCGTAGGAGGGATGGAAATGGTACAAAACACTAGAAATTAAAATATTAACTTTGCCAACGAAGGTGTAACTTGATTTTAACTTCTAAGAAAGTCCTGCGGTGAAAGGGTGGCAACTTTATATACTAAAATGATCATTTAAATAAAAGCCCATGAAATTCAATCTTATATAAAATTCTACAGGGTTAGCCAAACAAGTTAAGATGCTCTACAGTACACAGATACCGCCTGTCAAGATGATAGGCAAGATCAAAACATTTTTCAGGAACTAGGCCGTTACACTCCAAGCCATAAATTCTTTAACACACCAAATCCGACAAACATGACAGAGGCAGCTCCGAACGGCAGACAGACACTAAGTGCCTCACAACTGCGGACGAGAGACAGACCCAGACTGACCCCAGATTGACCACTGGCGGGCTCATAACGCTCCTTAAATGCACGTGAACACGCAGCCTATCCCCTTTTCTCACCAGAGGGAGACACAAAAGCTGCGATTGCCACAGCGGCGCCACCGCCAGAAACGGAGAGCGACTGCTTCACACCACGCGCTGCGGCCCACTTTTCAAAACAGCAATTTTTACCACGGCTCAGTCTACATGAATGGCATCCTTAACAGCAACGAGGAGGCAAGCACGAAGTATGCGTGCGAATAGCTTGCAATCGGAATTCACTAACGTCAATGGCCGGAAGTCTTGCGGTCTGCACCTTCCAATCTGTTTTGGCACAGGGATTACCATGCCGTCCAAACATTCTGGGAGCGGGAGGGGCCGCACGTTCGATTCAGGAGTTCACAGCGCATAGGTCGCAAAACGTATTCCATTAGGTCAGAAAAGGAGCTATAAAATCCATGCAGAAGACCATCAGATCCAGGGGATTTGTTTCTCACGCCCTTTGGCAGGGCCATGCGCAATTCTTCCAGCGTGGCCACCACTAAGAATGCATGGTCTCCTTGTGCCCTACCCGAAGGCAGCAGGTCATACAGGACGTCGTCAACGTCATTCTCTGGTCTTTGGGCAACCAGCTAAAGAGGGTGGTAATAATCTGTGAAGACACGGGAGACGGTGGTGTGTGACTCTGCACGTTGCCCGTCCATCTCAAAACTGCCGTGATGAGTCACCTCTTGCGATGTCTCCATTCTCTGCCGATGTGATACAGAGAAGCTTGTTCTTCTGGGACAGAATCTTACAGTCTCACTCGAACCCGCATGCCTTCCAATCTGGCCGCCGCGGTCTGTAGCAGCCACATGTGTCTCCAGAGGACGGCCATTTGGCACTCCAGCGAAGATGGTTGCAAGGCAAGTTCTCTCAAGACCCTGTAGTGGAAATCAGAGGTCGATCGTTGCCAAAGCGCCCTGTCTCTCCCATTTGCTGCGAGCGTGTGACGAACAGCTGGCTTGGAACACTGTGTCTACAACCGTATCACGGAATCATAGGTATGATGTAGTCGTTCACATTTGTGCCAGGTATCAGTGACAGGTAGGAGGCAACCCTCTTCCCGGAGAACGTTGATGTCAAGAGTCCACGGTCCTCTGCTATGGCTCGTCTGTTGCCATGGCATGATCACGGCGCAGATGAAGGCCTGATGGTCGATGAATGCAGTGGGCCACAGCACGGCACTGACAGTCGTTGCTGAAGACATCGAGAAACGTAAATCCTGTCCAACCTGCTGGCCGAGTGGCTAGTGAAGTACGTATAGCCTCATCGTTCAAAGTGGATGGTTGCCCACGTATCATGCAAAGCTAGATCCGTGACCATCGTGCGAAGGGCTGGGCGAGAGACATGCTGAGGGATCTTATAATCAGGCCATAAGATACTGTTAAAGTCCCCACCCATCACCAAGTGTTCGTGGCGCCTTGGATCAATGGAGCCACCTCGTCAGAATGATGGACTCTTTGCTCTCGACACTTTGCCCATCCGGATGGACTGCACAGATTCACAAGCCAGACTGCACTACCGGTAAGCGCAACACATTGCTCTGATGGCAAACATTGAATGTCTATTGCTTATAAGCCATCACGTATTAGTATGGTCGTTCCACCACCATTGTCAGTAGCTAGGATGCTGTACGAAGTGTATCCATAAACATTCAGGTGCAGAGCAGGCCGCACCTCTCGAAGAAGCACGATATCAATGTCTGCCGCCATAATCATGATCTTTAACACCCTGGGTTAATGTCGTGGAACTAATGCCATTGATATTGACTATACCTACCTAACACACCTGGGTCATTGGATAGTACGATGACGTGTCCTGCAGTTGTTTGAGCCAGTAAGTGCCACGTAGCTCATCTGGCCATCCCTGTCACTGGCAACATGCTTATTAGTGATCGGCCGAGAAATATGTCCGACTGATGAGTCATTGGCCACGGGCATCATGTGGTCCCTCGAGTCTGACATCATTCTATCATTATTTCCATCTCCACCTCAGGTGCCCAATCACCAAACTGGAGGTGCGTTACGTTAGGCGATGGATGACGTTCATCTGGTGTCTTAGCCGCAACATCACCAAGGATCTCGTCCGAGGGCTGATCATCGTCAAATTGTCTTTGTTTTCGATCGGTCGTTGCCAGCAGCGAATCAGGAATCGCTGGAGCGGGATCCACAGCCTGGGCCGCAGAGGGATTGTCCTCCTCTTCCTGCAACGGGTAACCCTCTTTCGAAGTGTTTCCTGCGGAAAGCTTCCTCTTCTTTCTGCGTTTGGGAGACTTCTGCTTGCGGGAACGCGTACCTTCGTCCTATTGATTGCGACAAACAGTAGGTACCTTCCATATCTCCGTTCACACGGAAGAAGTACAGACGGGGTTGCTGCTGTCGAGCACATTGACGCTGGCCGTGGCGTCATGAGCGCAGAAGCCGGGCCCATGGGCGTCGGTAACTGCAATGGAACAACATCCGCGTTCGTCATGTTCTTCGCTGCCTCAACGTAAGTAATAGGCAGCGTCGTCGGGTTCGATGTAGGCGCCGTGTCAGCACGAGGTATCTGGACGAGGCGCCTCTGCACGCATTCGGTGGGAGCATGCCCTACCTGCCCGCACCCTGAACAAGTCCGCAGTTGACGGTCATGAACGACGGTCGCTCGACAGCCACCAACAGTCACATGTGACGCGATGTGCTTGCTTAGTTCAGTTCGCTTCTGTCGCACTCCATTCACCACAGGATTCGTCTCGAAAATATGCCACTTTTCTTCCACATGACCTAGTACCTCCCTTCAAGGCCGCGCGCGTCCACAACAAGCGTGACCGGAACTTCAAACGGCAGCTCAAAGATGGTCCTAACCCCGAGTCTTGCATAGTCGATAGTCACTATGCCCACATTGCTGTCCAAGTGATGGAAACGATATCCATCGGTAGAGCGGCGAATAAGCCGTTCGCACGCTGCTTTATCGACAAATTTCCGGTAAACCGTCCTGGAAACGATCGAGAGATGTATTCCAAGGAATTCTTGTAGATCTACGTGGAGGAAACGCTCTGCCTCTTATATCTTTGGTCGTGCGTACTGACCATGGAACGTTAATTTTATCGTGACCTTCCTGTGCGAAAGCGCCATCGTCGTTCGTGTTGGTATGTTGACACTACACTACCACTTCTCGGGCGAGTAAACAATGGCTCGCTCGCGGAGCCCCGCGGACGTCCGCTTCGCAATACGGCTGAGAGCGGACAAAAAATAGTTCAAATGTCTCTGAGCACTATGGGACTTAACATCTGAGGTCATCAGTCCCCTAGAACTTAGAACTACTTAAACCTAACTAACCTAAGGACATCACACACATCCATGCCCGAGGCAGGACTCGAACCTGCGACCGTAGTGGTCGCGCGGCTCCAGACTGCAGCGTCTAGAACCGCTTGGCCACACCGGCCGGCTAGAGCCGACAGATAGACTCTCTTTAGCGATGAGCAAAAGCTGATGCGTAGACCCCATGGTTTGCCATTTGTGCATGGAGAATAAAAGAAAATGTGTTCCCCTAGAGACGACAACGTTTGGATCCACAAATACATCCACATAATATGAGAATTAAACTATTGTGCTCAATGCAATAACCGTTTTAGAATAGTTTTTTAACATCGCTGTTTCCCGAATTATACTATTATGCATTTTCATAGTTATATGACTAACTGAAGAAATACAATAGCCCGTCAAGGCACATAATACATATTTCCGTTTATAATGCCAGTATTTTACAATGTCTATATGTATGTTATTATGCGGTGCCCTTCATACATGCATGCAGGCAAACGACGATAACAACATTCTCTCTTCCTGTTGCGGGAATTACAGACTGTGCAAAGATTAGGGAATGTGGACAGTGTGGCATATGGAAGTTTGGATCGGTCCAGGGAGTGTGCATAAATGGCCGAAGTAGCTATCTTGAGAAATATGATGATGATGATGATGATGATGTTTGGTTAGTGGGGCGCTCAACTGCGTGATTATCAGCGCCCGTACAATGCCCTAACCTTTGCTCAGTCCAATCTCACCACTTTCATGAATCTTGAGAATGTCCCACAGCAGCTGGCCTTCGACCAAGCCTTCATAAACACCGTCATGCGATTTCTGCGTGGCGCGACTTCACAGGTTACAATCATCAGGCATATAGTGGGCAAGATCACGATCACCCGCTCTGTGAGGCAAGGTTGCTCCCTGTCAGTGGTTATTTATGCCATTGGCATACAGCTGTTGTTAAACGGACTCTGATCCGGCTGCAAGGACTTACATTGGAAAACCGTACCTTTGTCTTCCGTGCGTATGCAAACAATTTGGTGTTTTCAATGCGAACGAAAGACGAAGTTGAAAGATGACTGGAATGGGCTGCCCAATACAGTGCCATAGCCGGCAGCCACTTGAACTTGGAGAAGTCTGGAGCGATGGTCATTGGCAGAGGCCTCCCGGAAGAGAGCTCGTCCTCATACCCACTCCGGGACATGATCAAATGTTTGTGGATTATCTTTACACATGACAGTCGACAGACAGCACACCTTACCTATACTAGCCTCCTACAAGGCATACATACGGATGTCTGTAGCAACTTGCTGCGATCTTTGGACATGTTCCAGTGGTCGGGTTATTTCAGCATCTGTCTGGTGTCCAGGATACCCCATCTGGCCACGGTCCTCCTGATGCTCGAGACGATAGCATGCAGTTTACAAACAGTCATTGGTTACTTTGTTAGTGTCTGAATGATCATCAAAGTGTGGTGCGTCACTCTCACCCTCACTGCTACAAACAGTGGTCTCGGAATGGTCAATGGGCAGGCTAGACCAGTTGCTTTATATGTCGCCACGATGATGAAGATGTGGAACCACCGCTTGCTCAGCTTCACAGGAGCTCTGACTGAAGAAGTGGCCCCCACCTCTCATGAACTATCCATTGCAATGGCGTATATTTCGCCAACGCTATCTCACCTTAAGGATTTTTTGTAGACTTCAGTTAGATAGTCACTGACCTACTGAGTGAGCTGCTGCTGAGGGCTCATGATGTTTATTGCCATTTGATGCGAGGCCATCCCTGAAATCTGATTGGAAGCTATCTACTCTTGGTTACTTGGCCTGTGGTCTGGCGTTCAGTGCATGGTGCTCTTCTCGATTCTGACACCAGAGTGGCCCAGTATTTGGTGGTCAACCACAAATATATGAATCGCTAAAGACTCCATTCCATACGTATGGTCGATTCTTCACTATGTCTCCAGTATCATGGACCTGATGCAGATGATCACTCTCTGGGACGTGGGTCTGCCCTGGAATAGTGGAGGTTAACGAGACTGATGTTGGCCTTCATTCAGCGAACGACCCCTGCAACAGTGAGTCCGACATCCCTTCTTGGCTCAGACATGACGTTTTACCCACGTACTAAGATGAATCCAGTGATATGGATGAAGAGTTAGACGATATTGTCTCTTTACTGTCATGATGAGAAACACTCTCTCGATTTTTGGACGTTCCTGTTGGATGAATTCACTTGCCTACAACGCCACCCGCACTGCCACCAATACTTTCCTGATTATTTGGCTAGTGTCTTCTTGGAACCTCCCCGCAGTTGTGGTGTGCCGGGTATGAGAAGTTAACCTTTTGTGCATGTCACTTTTACGAAAAAGGCCGGAACAAGTGGCAGAACCATATGAACCCTTTCCCCGTGAAGATGTACCTGGCGCTAATGGTGGTTAGAATGATCCTTGGACATGTTGACTGATTGTAACAGCGGGCGTAATGTCTAACGTAGGTTAGCTGGTAGTGCGGCCTTTACGTTTTATTTATGCTTTAACTTTGTTGGTTACTTTCTTTACCCCTATAAAGGCATCAATGTAAGAATAAAGAGGTTTTGTTTAACCTGCCTTCCTGCTCCCCACACGAAAAACAAAAAAAATTGGAGGGGGCGTGTTCAGGGGTTCAGGGACGGGAAGGGAGACGCATCGTGGCCAGGCCTTGCTTACCCTGCCTCCACCGGTCCGAAGTTGAGTCCTCTTTTCCTTTTTTTTTATTGGTTTCGCTATAAGAAGGAAATCCAGGTTCGTGGTCCGGTCCGGTACAAATTTTAATTAGAGGAATTATCGTGTCAAAGTTACAGTGCAGCTTGAGACTTAGGCATAACTGAACGGGACGAGAGGCTAGACATTGCACTTGAGAAAAAAAGGACGCTTTATCAAAAATCGACTCATTGTTGAGTAAGGTCGAAAGTAATTTCACCAGAGTAGTTGGACAGGTATTTACAGTCACTCATCAACTAGACGGTCAGGTAGCCACTTTCAAAATCCTCAACGAACAAGTGACAGAGACTCGAACAGTTATTTCGGGACATACTGAAACGTTGAGTATGATAGAAATATGGATTCATTCAGCTGAGGAGAAAGTCCAATAAATTAGTACCAGCGTAGCGGAGAGTTGCCGTGCAATGTCAGGTGATAGAGGAAGCGATAGAAGCAAAGTTAAACGATAAGTTTCGCGTCACGACGGACCAGCGAGAGTCAGGGTCCGGCGTAGTTACGTTAAGTGGAGGCTTCAACTGTTCCAGCGTGACTTCCTACACACGCGGACCAGCCAGCCTGCAGCAGACAAGGGGAGACGCCCTTGGGTGTCCTCCACCCCTTCCTCACCTTCGGCTGCTGCCAGCTAATAACTAGTACAATTGACGTCAAAATGAGTTCGCAATTTCCGAATCAAGTTCGTAATATGCTACATTGCTCACAAGCGGCCGTACGAACTTACCCCCACAGAGCTGATTTGCATTGGTGGGATGTGTAGGGAGTGACTAGGAAGGCAACATATGAAAGCGACAAGACGCACCTCCCAAACTATTTTAGACAAAATCGAGTTTGAAAAATTTAGGCTTGCTTCTATTCTACTGTATGGTCGCTAGTATTGAAGGTGTCCGCAGCTGAGTGAGTGAGCTCTTAGTTTCATACGCGCGAGGTCTATGGGTCGAATCCCCCTGCTGGTACTTTTTTGTTTATGACAAGTAATTCTGACAAAAAAGTGGTATGCTTTTTCAGTACAAGGATACGCATAGAGTGAAGCACAATATGTTGTGGCCTTATCTGGAAAATAACAATCAACGGTCTTCGTTTGCTTGTGAGAGACCATGATGAGCACGCATGCAAATACAAAAATATTAGGTAACATCTTAACAGTTCGGCAAACTCAACAAACATTATACAAGATTTTTGTAAGTGACATCTTGAAGCCATACGTTTGCTCCTCGATTCATGGAGAGGGCAAAAAAACGGCAAAAATTTTCAAGATGGATAGAGTCTGCCAACGCACAGTATTAAAGTAGCTCCTCCAAAACTTACTCTGCAGGCGTAGCCCTGAGGCGTTTCATTTTACAAGTAGGTGAGGAACTTTACAAAACGAATGCGGAATTGCTTGTACACCATCGAACAGAAAGAGAGATAGCTTCTAGAAAAGACTGCAGTAAAATTCAATTAGTCGTACACCATCAATTGTCTGTACCAATATTTGGTGATATGCTTCGACATGCGTGGTAAACCGTGAAATTTTGGGACGACCTAGAACTGTTTATGAATGTAAACCAGGATTTTTTGCAATAGATTCATTGAAAGAATAGTGAACATACGAAGATTCGGGGTTCTTTACAGGTGCTGTGCGCCCCAATAATTACGGTTTCTCAAGTTTCTACGGTGAGTATCATCTTGACACTTGCATTGCTCCATAGGTTATCTATTAATCTTGTGGGAAACGTGGCTACAGTAATATAAATAAAATGGCTATACTACTCTAACGGAAAGTTCTCTTATATCCTTTTTCCCTTCCAATCTCCTTACAACTTTTTTTTCTCCTTTTCTCAGGATAAAGGTTATCGAAATAAGAAATGAATCAGTAAATATTGATAATTTGCACAGTGTAAATAAACCTGCTTTTATAATTAAGTGGGGATGAAGGAAAATCACCAGGAGCGAGATTCGATTCAGAGACATTCCGTTTATGAAACTTAAAGTTCGTTCGCTCGGCTGCGGACTCCTTGAATACTAGCGACCTTACAAAGCATATATCTTGCTTAAAATTCTCAAACCCTATTTTCTCGAAAACAGTTGCGAGCTGCGTCTTTCTGTTTACATACGCTGAAGTCCTAGCCGTGCTCTGCACATCCTCTCAGTGAATGAAGTCGGAGAGAGAAAGTTCCTACGGTCCCTTGGTCGGTACATAGGTTTCGATATAGGATCACTGAGAAAGCGGAACATTTTACATCATTATTTGCAGCGATGAGAACGGAGACGTTAATAAAGCTTGTGTTTGAACCGGTAAACCCAGTTAATCGGTGTGTACGAAAGTAGCCTCGACCTTGGAACTAGTCGCTCATATCTGACTGCTCCAACAACACTGAGTGCCGCATGTCTGTACTGTGCTGGCGTATAATCTAAACATAACTTACGTAAGTAATCCAGCTGTGGTATCGGGCTGGGAGGTGACGTAGCTCGCTTACGTGTCTGAGCCATCAGCTCATACTAGAACCAAAAAACACTTTTTTCCCATTTAAGCAGAGCGATAAAATAATGTTCATTAAGCACAGAACGATTGTATGATACATTTTTCTTCCAGAACGTGTGCTTAGCTCCATATTCTACAGAGCATACCCATGACTTTTTAATTCATTACTTCTTTACTACTAACTCTATTCGCAAAATATCTCGCAGATAGTATCCACATCTGTCGCTGAATGCGCCGGCAAAAATATATCATTGTACGACACATATTTTAGGACACATGACGTCAAATACTGAGATGCGTGAAAAAATGCAGGATCATGTATGACGTATTAATTTATTATTGCTTCGCTACCAACTTTATTCACTACACATTTCGCAGACAGTAGCCACATATACCAGTAGATGCACCTGCAAAGTTATATAACTGTACAGTATGTAGGTCAGGCGATACGACGTCATTAACATTAAGCTGTTTGAAAATAATACTGCAGGACGAATTCGTTACAGATACAGGTGAAGTCTGTGTACAAATACGTGTTAAATATGTTAAATATATGTGAAATATATTTGGCATGTGAGTATGTGGGTAAAGACATGGATAACAAGCCCATCCTCACCTACTGGAACGATTTCAACCAAATTTCATATGCATATTAGTTACGATTTGGAAATAAATACTGTGTGGGGGGGGGGGGGGGGGTAAAAAAAGAACCACCAGCGTCCTATTGGGGCGGGAGTGATAACGTGGAGAGAGAAGGGGAGAGGATGAGATGCATAGACAGCGAAGGGAAAGGACGAGGTGGACACAGGTAAGGGATGATAAGGAGATGGACAGAGAAAGGGGGAGGGGGAGATAGACAGAGAGAGGGTGAGGGAGGGATGGATAGAGAAAGGAAAGAGGAAGAGTTGGGCAGAGACAGAGGGAGGAAGAGATAGGCTGAGAAAAGGGACAAGAGGAGATGAACAGAGAGAGGGAAGTAAGAAATGGATGCAGAGAAGTAAGAGTAGGAGGCGAACAGAGAAAGGGAACAGGAAAAGATGAACAGGGAGAAGGGGAGGAGCAAATGGACAGAGAGAGGGGAGGAGGAAATGGACAGAGGGAGGGGGAGGAGAAGATGGACAAAGAGAGGGGGAGATGGAATTAGAGAGGGCGGAGGAGATGGACAGAGTAGGAAGGAGCAAATGAGCAGAGTGAGGGGCAGATTGACAGAGAGAGGGTAAGAGGAGGAGATGGACAGAGAGAGAGGCAAGATGATATGGACAGAGAGTGGCGGATGGAAGAGGTGGACAGACAGTGGGATAGAGGAGAGGGATATAAAGGGGGTGAAGGATGAGAGAGGCAGAGAGAGGGGTAAGGAGGAGATGGACTAATAGAAGAAATGAAATAAATACGTAATAGGGCAACGCCAGGTAGTCTGCTAGTTTATGATAAAAGTTACGATTACAGATGCGCATGGATGCCGATATCCGCAGTATTAATCACCTTGCAGATAAACGTTCATGTCGATGTGGATCTCCGCAGGTAAATCTGTGGATATCCGCAGTATAAATGAGTTTTTAGTGAAAGTGTAAGAGTTAGTGTCAACATTTACCTATGATCGATATTGATAATTATTATTGTTTTAAGCCACTACTGCCACCCATCCGAGATAGAATGCGACAGTGTGAGGTAGTCTGTTCAGTGTGTTGGGGAGAGGTAGGCGCGATTTTTGAACCTGCAAGGGTTTAAGATGGTGACATGCAAGTCCTCCTGCTTCTCCGCACAGTCACACGTAAACCCTGCTACTGTCGTAACAACAGTTGCCTTAAGTATGAGGCATCCCTGTTTCTTTTGCATTAACAGCTGTCATTTATGCAATGAGCTATCACAAATGGACATGAAGACTATTCTAGGACATTCCATCCTTTCGAGCCATCGCTCCTTGTTCTGATTACTATCTGTGTATTAAGAAGTTCAGGGAGGGGTGGAAGGAGTGTAGTTCACAACAGTGGAACTTCAGTTCTAAAATCGAGAATGGGTGGGTAAACAGAAATTTAAAGTCAACTAGTATGAAATGGGAGAGGAGGGGGGAGGGGCATGTGAGGCAATTTTACCATTATGTTTGCCATTTTTGAAGCAGCCATCTAGGATGAAATTCGTAGTTTTGAAATGGAGAGGGGGGGGGGGTCATGTGACATGAAACAGACAGAGAGAGGTTTGAGCTAGAATAAAAAGTGTCGACAGACACGAGGCACAAGCTCGAACAGGGTAGGAATAGAGGGGAGAGGGGTGGGGGTGGGGGCAATCGACCGCGCCATTTTAAGTCACTGGTACCAGCAGTACTCGTAAATTTATTCATCAGTAGACCACTTTGACAAGGATATTCGAGGTATTAGACATGCCATGGTATTACAATTTAAGGACAACAAAAACAGCATTATTCATATACAATGATGCGCCAAAGAAACTAGTATAGGCACGCGCATTCAAATACAGAGATATGTAAACAGGCAAAATACGTCGATGCGGTCGGCAACGCCTATATAAGACAAGTGTCTGGCACAATTGTTAGATCGGTTGCTACTCTACAATAGCAGGTTATTAAGATTTAAGTGAGTTTGAACGTGGCGTCACAGTTGGCTCACGAGCGATGGGACACAGCATCTCCGAGGTAGATATGAAGTGCGAAATATCCCCTACGACCGTTTCACGTGTGTACCGGTAAAACATCAAATCCCCGACATCACAGTGGCCGGAAAAAGATCCTGCAAGAACGGGACCAACGACGACTGAAGAGAATCGTTCAGCGTGACGGAAGTGTAACCCTTCCGCAAATTGCTACAGATTTCAGTGCTGAACCACCATCAAGTCTCAGCGTGAGAATCATTCAACGAAACATGATCATTATGTGCTTTCGGAGATGAAGGCTCTCCCGTGTACCCTTGATGACTGCACGACACAAAGCTCTGTGCCTCGTCTGGGCCCGTCAGCACCGATATTGGACTGTTGACAATTGGAAAGAATTTGCCTGGTCGAACGACCCTCCTTTCAAATTGTATCGAGGGGACGCACGTGTACGGGAATGGAGACAACCTCATGAATCCATGTACCTGCATGTCAGCATGGGGCAGTTCAAGCTGGTGGAGGCTCTGTAATGGTGTGGGGAGTGTGCAGCTGGAGTGATATGGAACCTAGAGACGACTCTGACAGGTGATACCTACGTAAGCACGTTGTCTGATCACCTGCATCCATTCGTGTTCATTGTGCATTACGACTGACTTGGGCAATTCCAGCAGGAGAATGTGACACCCTACACATCCAGAATTGCTAAAGAGTGGCTCCAGGAACACTCTTCTGATGTTAAACACTTCCGCTGGCTACCAAACTCCCCAGACATGAACATTATTGAGCATATATGGGATGCCTTGCAACGAGCTGTTGAGAGGAGATCTCCACCCCCTCGTACTCTTTATGGACAGCCCTGTAGGATTCATAGTGTAATTCCGTCCAGCACTACTTCAGACATTAGTCGAGTTCATGCCACGTAGTGTTGCGGGGGCCCCTACATGATATTAGGCAGGTGTACCAGTTTCTTTGGTTCTTCAGTGTATATAACATACGTATAGGTCTAGTTGGACACGGGGGGGGGGGGGGGGGGAGGGTCGGAGGACCGATGGCAGGCCCCGGCGTTAAAGTCGGAAACACCCTGGTATTTTCCTGAAGTAATTTAGGGAAACTACGGAAAATCTAAACGAATATGGCGAAATGGCTCTGAGCACTTTGAGACTAAAAATCTGAGGTCATCAGTCCCCTAGAACTTAGAACTACTTAAACCTAACTAACCTAGGGACATCACACACATCCATGCCCGAGGCAGGATTCGAACCTGCGACCGGAGCGGTCACGCGGTTCCAGACTGAAGCGCCTAGAACCGCACGGCCACACCGGCCGGCGAAGATGGCGAGATGAAGACTGGAACATCCACCCTCCCGAATATATAGCGAGTTTCTTTACGACAGTGCTACCACATTCGATTTATTCGTAGACTACAATACTATTTTGCAAATAATTTAGGGGAGAACGTGGCACATTTACTCGGATTTCTTTTCGGAAGTTTTACGGCTGTTTGGTTAGCTCTATAGTGGATAAAACGCTTTACTCTTAGAACATTGTTATTAAAGTATAGCCCTGTAAATATTCTTCTAGCTCAACATCACAATAAAAAATAATTTTATATAGACACAAGTCGAGTGGGTAAACGAGTCAGGTTTGCGCGCCAATGGGGTCACGCTTACCCATATCATAGAACACAATAATAAATAAACAAAACACAAAATTGAAATTTTCAAAATATGCTTTATTGCCAGTAAACGAAATTACAGGCTTACTTACACCAATTAACATGATAAAGCACAAAAATTTTACTTGAAGTAAACAGTTTCTTTTGGCGAACTTCCACCTGTTAGAATAATAAGGCCCACAGTTATCCTAGTTCAGTTTATGCACACATGTGGCACAATCGTCGTGAGGCCACCTTTTACAACTACACGATGCGTTGTGCCGTTGGAAGCAGTAAATGCACAGGCTATTTTTACCCTGTTCATCAAGAGAAAGGAAGAAAAGCTGAAAGTGACATTTTTTGCGACGAGATTGCTTGCTGACATGCTTTGAAAGGGCTACTTTGTGAGACGAGATTGAGAGAAAGGAGGAAGTGCAAGATGACAGACGACATAAGGAATCCGGAAACTGCGCGGACCTGAAGAGGATGGCAGAAGACAGGAGAGCATGGAGAGTTATCATGTGAAAACTAATAACGACATCAGAAGTAGGCCTATCCTCATTCTTCCTTGTTCTTGCTTTTGGAAATTGCGCTCACACAATTAATTCTTTACGCTTAAGAAGAGTGCCCGAGGGAAGTGTGATAGGACCGCTTTTATATTCTATATAAACGAGTGACCTGACGGACAGGGTGAGCAGCAATTTACGGATGTTGGCTGATGACGTTGTGGTGCGCGGGAAGGTGTCGCTGTTGAGTGACTGTAGGAATATACAGGATGGCTCAGACAGAATTTCTATTTGGTATGATGAAAGGCGGCTTGCTCTAAATTTAGAAAAAATGTAAGTTAATGCGTATGAGTAGGAAAAACAGTCCTGCAACTTTCGAATTCCGCATTACTAAGGTACGGCTTAATAGTCACTTCGATTCAATATCTAGGCATAACGTTGCAAGCCGATATGAAATGGAATGAGCACGTCAGGTTTGTAGTAGGGAAGGCGAATGCTCGATCTCATTTTATTGGGAGAATTTTGGGAAAGCGTAGCTCATCAGTAAAAGATACAGTGAATAGAATGCTAGTACCACCCGTTCTTGAGAAGTCTTTGAGAGCTTGACATCCCTACTAGGTAGAATCTAAGGAAGACATCGAAGCAATTCAGTAGCAGGCTGCTGGATTTGTTACCGGTAGCTTCGATCAGCACACACGTATTACGCAGATCCTTCGTGAACTCGAATGGGAATCCCTCGAGGGAAGACGATGGTCTTTCTGCAAGGCACTATCGCGTCAATTTATACAACCAGCATTTAACGCCGACTGCAGAGCAATTCGACTGCTGCCACCGCACATTTTGTGTAAGGACAATGGTCATTAGATGCGAGAAATTAAGGATCGTACAGAAGCATACAGACAGTCGTTTTTCCCTCGCTCTATTTGCGAGGCATGAGCCCCCTCTCATATTTCTACATTACTCTTAGTAATTCGATTTTCCTCTCTAATTGCATGTGGTGAAAAGCTGCTGTTCCTTCACACGCAGACTTCCCACGTAGCGTATCTCGTCACCCGGGTGGTCTGGTGACAGGCGGGTTCTGTTGATCTTGAAAGGGTTAAGCCGACGGGTGTGAGGGAGTCGAGTGGATGCTTTCCAGACGCCGACATTGTCATAAGAGCGGAGGCGACACGTCCACAGGGGCCTGACGGAGCGGCTGGGCTAGAGATTCCGTTACCTTGCAGAAATTTAGTGAAAACACTTTCTGGCGGGTTACCAGCGTGGCGTGTGAATGACTTGTGTTCCCAGGCAGTCTTGGCGGGCAAATTCCCGCGATTTCTGCAAAATCATAACTGCGATTGGCTTGCTCAGGGGATAGCTCCGTGACGTAGCAAAATCGGCGCAGAAATTGGCGCCAAGTATCTTCATTGGTGTGATGGTAGTGCTTCGGCAATAGAGTTGAATTTTCCGCCGGTTTCCAAGTTGCTGATAGGAACGTTTAACCACGGTCACTGCCTTGGGGGCGGGAATGTTCTGTGTTCGGCTTGTACAGGTGCTCTTGAGAGAGTTGGCTCTCGCCTTTCGGTTGGAGTAGGTTACAAGACTGAGCTCTCGCTGCTCTGGACAGCCTTCCTTCCGTTGGCTGTCTAATATACTTTCACTTAATTATAACTGTTTGACGAAGTTGCTGAAGTTTCGACTTCAACGTAACTTTCTGAGTACAGTTGGCAATTGAGCGTTCTGCATACAAGCGGCCTATGTTGTCCGTCTTGAGCAGTTTTGGCTAAAGTTGACTGTATCGGAGTTACTGTGTGACTGTGTTTGTTAAAATCAATCACTGCACCATCAGTGATTGTGTGGCGAGCCTTCTTCGTCTCCCTCAGAGGCCTATTTGTATTGATAGAAAGTGTTTAGTCTGGAACAACCAGACCAGGATAATTTGTTTCGGACTATACTCGTGACATTATCATCACCATGACTGGACGTCGAAGCAACCAGCCATCACTTCCGGTACGCCAGATCGTGTCCTTGCAGTCAAGAAGACAGCTTGGTAATGTATGTCCGCAGCACCGGCAGATTAGGGAATTTTGCTCTGTGATAATCACAGTTCAGCAGAGCGCGCCTGTTCCCGTCATTTCTTACGTGGTTCTGTCTTGAGTGTTCATTGTCTGGATTGTCACAACTGTAACAGCAATTAATGTTGGTTTGGCTGGGTGTTTCTCTTAAGATTGGAGTTGCAAGGAATTAGCTCCACATACCACTTGGTCATAAACGTCACAAGCTAGTTTACGGACAGCTTCACCTTCACAAGCCGGCCGCGGTGGTCTCGCGGTTCTAGGCGCTCAGTTCGGAACCGCGCTACTGCTACGGTCGCAGGTTCAGATCCTGCCTCGGGTATGGATGTGTGTGATGCCCTTAGGTTAGTTAGGTTTAATTAGTTCTAAGTTCTAGGGGACTGATGACCACAGATGTTAAGTCCCATAGTGCTCAGAGCCATTTTGAACCACCTTCACAGCATTTATTTGAGTATCCAATTTGCCGTATTGTAAATGTTTCATGTGTTGTGTTTATCATTTTGAGTTTATTCATAGTAAATCAAATTGTTATTTTGAACAGAACTTTCATTCTGTAGATCGGTAGAGCAACCCTTTCATTTCTCACCACGTTAATGAAACTTATTTATCAAATTAATTTCTTTAAATTATTGCAAGTGCCAAACTCTTTTCTGGTCCACTTGCATGGTCGATTAGAGTCAGTTCGCGTTTCTTCTTAATCCATGTGCAACAGCAAAAGTCGAAATTATAAAAGGGGGGGCTGAGAGCATCACTTCCATATGAAGATTCTAGAAGAATTTAGTGTTAAATACACTGCTAGCCCCGGCACCTCGCAAAGGTACCCTCTGCCATGCACCGTACAGTGGTTTTCGGCGTATGTATGCGTAGAATGTAGATCTAGGTGTAGAAGTTTCATTAGGCTGAAATAGCCTGTTTTAGCAATTTGTACATTTATTCTCCTGTGACTTTTTTTTCCTGTTGTCTTAAAGTTTCCTCGACTGGAGTATCAGTCAGGATGGCAATTCAAAATAGCGCGTAAACGTGCTCCAATAGCACTACATAAACGTGCCCCAACGTCATGTCTCTAATAATTTCGAAACAACAGTCGTAACTTTCAGTCTTTCGAATAGTACAAACGTAACTTGTATAATAATCTACTGTAAACAAACGTATAATTATCAATTTTCAGTTCTGAAAATAATGTTCCCCGGGAGCTTAGATATTTGAGTAACAAAACTCACCCGCCCTGCACAAAAACACAAACATGTTCTTCGCGCTAAAATGTTCACTCAGTTAGTGCCGTGAAGATTGTGAGAGACATCGTTAGACGATAGTAACAGTCTTCCACTGTCGGTAGCGCTCTAGTAAGAACGGTTCCCGAGAAAAGTGCTCTGATTGAACGTACCCTGGCCTCCCCTACTTAGTACTGTACAAGGATAGTGCTACAGTACTCATTCATTTCTTACTCCTAGTAACTGCGCACACTAAACACACTATACAAACATTATTTCCTGATTTATAGCTGCACATATTATTGTCTGACGTCAGCACCATAGCGATGATGTTTCTTTTCCATTTTGCGTACCACCACTTCTCATTTGCTAGCCTGAAAAAGTGAGTCAGCAACCCTCTATAATGAGTGAGAGGTTGAGTATTACTCAAGGTATTACTATCATACACTGCATTACTATGGTAGTAAGTTTTTTCCGAAAAGAAAAGGAAAGAAGATGCTGTGATACGCAAATGATTAGTTTTTCAGAGCATTCACACAAGGTTGGCGCCGGTGGCGACATCTACAACGTGCTGACATGAGGAAAGTTTCCAACCGATCTCTCATACACAAACAGCAGTTGACCGGCGTTGCCTGGTGAAACGTTGTTATGATGCCTCGTGTAAGAAGGAGAAATGCGTACCATCACGTTTCCGACTTTGATAAAGGTCGGATTGTAGCCTATCGCGATTGCGGTTTATCGTATCGCGACACTGCTGCTCGCGTTGGTCGAGATCCAATGACTGTTAGCAGAATATGGAAACGGTGGGTCAGGAAGGTAATACGGAACGCCGTGCTGGATTCCAACGGCCTCGTATCACTAGCAGTCGAGATGACAGGCATCTTGTCCGCATGGCTGTAAAGGATCGTGCAGCCACGTCTCAATCCCTGAGTCAACAGAAGGGGGCGTTTGCAAGACAACAACAATCTGCACGAACAGTTTGACGACGTTTGCAGCAGCATGAACTATCAGCTCGGAGACCATGGCTGCAGTTACCCTTGACGCTGCATCACAGACAGGAGCGTCTGCGATGGTGTACTCAACGACGAACTTGGGTGCACGAATGGCAAAACATCATTTTTTCGGATGAATCCAGGTTCTGTTTACAGCATAATGATGGTCGCATCGTGTTAGGCGACATCGCGGTTAACGCACATTGGAAGCGTGTATTCGTCATCGCCATACTGGCGTATCACCCGGAGTGATGGTATGGGGTGCCATTGGTTACACGTCTCGGTCACCTCTTGTTCGCACTGACGGCACTTTGAACAGTGGACGTCACATTTCAGATGTGTTACGACCCGGGGCTCTACCATTCATTCGATTCCTGCGAAACCCTACATTTCAGCAGGATAATGCACGACCGCATGTTGCAAGTCCTGTACAGGCCTTTCTGGATACAGAAAATGTTCGAAAGCTGCCCTGGCCAGTACATTCTCCAGATCTCTCACCAAGTGAAAAAGTCGGGTCAACTGGCTCGAGCAACTGGCTCGTCACAATACGCCAGTCACTACTCTTGATGATCTGTGGTATCGTGTTGAAGCTGCATAGGCAGCTGTACCTGTACACGCCATCAAGCTCTGTTTGACTCAATGCCGAGGCGTATCAAGGCCGTTATTACGGCCAGAGATGGTTGTTCTGGGTACTGATTTCTCAGGATCTATGCACCCAAATTGCGAGAATACGTAATCACATGTCAGTTCTAGTATAATATATTTGTCCAATGAATACCCGTTTATCATCTGCATTTCTTCTTGTTGTAGCAATCTTAATGACCGGTAGTGTACTATCTCCTTGCGAAATTTATTTTACAGTTTTATTCCTGGATGGAAACTGCTGTTTAAGTTAAATCATTGTATAGTTCTATTCCTTCGTGGAAAATAACTGTTTGGATTTTATGTTTAATCTTTCTTGGTAAATATGCGGTGGAGTGGCGAAAAGTAACGCCTTCGAATTTTTTATGCGAAAACTCTTAAGTTTTTTTTTAAATAAAACAATCTTTATTAACATTCTTCATCTTTATTCTTCATGTCTACGTATTTATCTCTCAACATAGTCACACTGGTGACGAAAGCATTTCTCCCAACGTGAGACACGTTTATTGATATTGTTACTCCGGAATGTCTGATTTTGTCGACGGAGCAACAACCTCACCTCTGCTTGCACTGCTTCATCAATATCAGTGTGAAATCCGCGAAGATGTTCTTTAAGTGCTCGAAACGTATGGTAACCGGATGGGGTCAAGTAGGGACTGTACGGAGGATTAACGATGACTGTGAACTCAAGACGTTGGATTCTTACAGGTGCCGCAGAGCTCGTGTGGCCTGGCATTCCAATCCTGAAGCAGAGGGTGCTTCGTGTGTGGACGAATTCTTCTGTGGTTAGAAACTCTGTTACAGAACGCTTTTACTCACGCACCGACAGAGTTAAACGCCATGTTACACGCTACATTTCGAACCACTCGAGCGGCATTGATTGCTACTTGCGTCAGCGAAGCGGGAAAGTCGACCGAGTAATATGCACGACATGACATACCTCAACCGATACTGAGAAGAGAATAAAAAGTTCGAAAAGACTGCTTTTCAGCACGCTCTCGTAAGTTCGGCCTAGATCATATTCTTCTGTCGAGGACAGAGCTGTTTGTAGAGTAAATATCAATGTTATTTGTGATGTGTACAACAGACTGGTAAATGCACTCACGTGGTGTGGTTAAAATACTCAGTGTTTTGAACAAACCTTTACAATGAGTTCGAGTACTGTTTTCGATTATTATTGGTTCAAATGGTTCAAAGGGCTCTGAGCACTATGGGACTCAACTGCTGAGGTCATTAGTCCCCTAGAACTTAGAACTAGTTAAACCTAACTAACCTAAGGACATCACAAACATCCATGCCCGAGGCAGGATTCGAACCTGCGACCGTAGCGGTCTTGCGGTTCCAGACTGCAGCGCCTTTAACCGCACGGCCACTTCGGCCGGCTCGATTATTATTGTTATCGCCCTTTCTTGTAGCTTGAAAACCGTGTTGACACACTGACAAGTCACTTTGACGTGCCACCTGTCAAAAGCCTAAATAATCAACTTTTGCGCGGCGGACCGCTGCGAGACGTGCAGGAAGAGAATCAGTGAGATTCTGGAAGGTACCGACAGGGATGTGCAGCCGTGCCGTGGTCAGCAGCGCCACGTTTCGCGGTTAAGGGTCCGCGGCAACAGACCGATCCAGGTGGTCTCGCAGATTCTCGATTGAGTTTAAACGTGGGAGGTCAGTTGGCCAGGGGAGTACAATGAAGTCATCCCGGTACTATTCGAACCACGCAAGTACAATGCGAGCCGTGTTGTACGTTGCATTGCCCTGCTGATAGACGCCATCGTCCCGAGGAAAATAAAACTGCATGCACGGGTGGACATGATCCCTAATGGCAGATGCATACTTGCATTGATCCACTGTGTCTTCCAGAATGACGAGGTAACTCAGGGAATGCCACTAAGACATTCCCCAGACCGTAACTCTCGCTGCTCCCGTCTGGACCCTTCCGACGATTATTGTAGCGTTTTTGCTTTCATAAGTTTCACACCCGATGGAGCATGAAAAGTGTGAAAAGGCCACCTGCCGCCACTCGGTGGACGTCCAGTAGCCGTACTGTAGTGCAAATTCTAGCCTTCGTCGCCGATGAACAGTAGTCAGTACGGATACATGAACCAGGCACCTCATGCGGACGCAAATAGGCAGCAATCTTCGCTTAACGGTCGTTGAGGAGACACTGTTGGTAGCTCCTCTGTTCATCTAGGCGATCAGTTGCCCAACTGTTTCACGTATATACGCCCACACATGTCTCCGCAGCCGTCGTTCACCCCTGTCACCACAGTTGCCTCTGCTCCGGTTTTTGGTAGCGTCATTCTGCCATCCATCGTATACTTTGACCACGGCGGCAAGCGGTTAGTTTACAGACTTAGCCATTCCGGAAATGCTTCCACCCTTGGCCCGAAAGCCAATGATCGTGCCCTTTTGGATGTAACATAAATCGCTCCGCTTCCGTATTGCGACAACGACTGCATTGTTTATCGCGTCATCTAACACTGCTAGTGCTGCAACCTGCCGTCTGTGAGTGGCTTCTGCAGGTTGAAGTCAAACACAAGCTGTGGTCATATTAATCAGTCGACTGTGCGATGCCGCGGCGAACAGACAGAAGAGGGCGCGCGGCCGAGACACCTACCTCGGCATCGCGGGAGCCGGTCGATCGCCGTTCGGCTGGCCTTGTCTCGCCAACCGCCGCATCAGTCGCTCCACTTATGACGACTTTAGCACCGGCAGAAGGACCTTTGATGTTGACGAACAGGTAAAGGACAAGGTAGACGCAGACACTGCAAAGATAGGGGATGACAGAGGGCTAGGACCCCACCCGAAGTTGGTGAGCCCCCGGCCTTCGAGGCCAAGGTCCCGACCTTCGACAGGGCATCGATCTGCAGGCAGGACCGTAGCTCTTACGACCCATGAGCCGTTTTGTGTGAACATGCCACCTTCAACGGACGACAGAACTCAACTAATCACTAATAAAGACCGCCAACGGCGTGACCAACTCACTAGAGACACCGCCGCCCGACTTGGGAAAACTGCAACTGAACGTGACGGTGAAGATGCTTCTGGGGAAGAGGAGCTGCAGAACCACGTGCCTGTATCCGAATCGAACGCTGCGCAACAGTCGCCAGGACGGTCGAAGTGATGAACAACCTTTCCAATTCGTCCGACGTAAGAAAGCCACCTGGTAAAGGAAAAATTTCCAACAATTAGAACACTTAACTAAGCGTCAAACCAACTCACACCACTGCAAGCGGATATGGAACTAATGGAAGTCACCAGCCACCCCACTAGCGACAGCCGGCCGTTGTGGTCGAGTGGTACTAGGCGCTTCAGTCCGGAACCGCACGACTGCTACGGTCTCAGGTTCGAATCCTGCCTTGGGCATGGATGTGTGTGATGTCCGTAGGTTAATCAGGTTTAAGTAGTTCTAGGGGACTGATGACCTCAGATGTTGAGTCCCATAGTGCTCAGAGCCGTTTTGAACCACTTGCGACACAACGTCCCGAGAATATGCACATCCAGTGGCACAACATCCATCTACAACAGCCACTAAAATATCTCCGATGACAGTCCATTAACAGGGCGCTACCTGACGCTTAATTCGGAATTGAAGAAACAAGTGCATGAACTGTGAAGGCGGCCATCCCACCACGTGGAGTGGGTGTCCCAATTTTCAACGGGCGCTCAAAACCTACACTGAACAAGGCGATATTCAATGGCAATACAATCAAGTATCACTTAGAGTCGTAGATCAACGTACTGTACTACGAATGTTTCAGGTGCTCTAATATTCCGTTTTTCACTCACCATTCACCAATAGAGAAAACACTGAAAGTTGTTATTAAGTACTTGCTGCGGAAGTTGAAAAAGAACTTCGAAGCATGGTATTCATCAAGGCCTCCTTTCTTCAAGTCACGTGATGAACGAACCAACAAGCTAAAGGTGCAACCTGTCTACTGTGTTTATTAGACCAACTAGCGACTCAGTTTATGACGCTCGCCACATCATTGACACCAAGATCGATGTCGAAGCATATCGTCCGAAGGATGATCACCACAATGTAAGCGTTGTAAACGCTTCTTTATACAGCCAACTATTGCTCACTACCGCCCAGATGCGTCAAATGCACCGGCACGACCCGTAAACTCCTACTCTAAAGCAACAACGCTGAAGCCTAAGTGCATGAACTGTGAAAGCGGCCATCCCACCACCTGGAGTGGGTGTCCCAATTTTCAACAGGCGCTCAAAACCTACACTGAACAAGGACAAGCAGCTTGAGCACTCCATCAACAATCAGATGGTTCTCCTCTGCCTACCAAAAGTGGACAACCAGAAGAAGGAGCGTGCGTTGCCTCAGAGGGCGACATCAGGACGGCCTGCTGGTCGATCTTCAGCCCGAACTAGCGGCCACAGCCCACCTTCAGCACAGAGATCGTCCGACTTTAGAGCCATCACTCAAATGTTCTCGAGCATATTGGAATACATAACATCACTCCGCCAGAAGAACATTTTTACCATCCTTTTGGAAACTTACCAGAAATTTAAATATGCACCGGCACTACTCATCCTCTTCACAAGTGCTATGAAGATCTCCGCCCTCAATAATGGTCTATAGATCTTCACAGCTACAAGACCTCACACTTCGTATATTTAATGCCAATAGTGTTAGCACTAAGAGCCACGAACCAGGAGATTTTATCGCTCGATAAAAGGTGGACATCCTGTTCTTAACGGAAACTCGATTGCGACCAGCTCAAACGTTTAAACTTCGGACCATGGTTGGTTATAGGATGGACAAAGGCAATGTCCGGGGGCGGGATGGGGGGAGGGGGCACGGCCATATTTCTTCAAAAAACCATCACCCACGTACAACTAACACTTCCTCAATTCACGTCTGTTGAGGAAACAGCAGCGAATGTCTCCATTTCTTAAGACATTGTCACGATGGTGTCTGCATCCTTAAGTCCGCAACGACAGTTCCACTAACAATATTTCACGGCTCTTTTCGACCGATTGACAAAATCCTCATGTGAGGTGATCTTAATGTCAAATATTACGGTTGGAACTCTCGGCGCAAGAACCCAAGAGGAATACGACTCCACGAACTTGAAAAACGGCTATAAGCGATTACCATAGGCCCTGAAGAACCGAACCATGATCCAACTAACCTCAACCATGAACGACATGTCCTGGAAGTCGCAATATTGAAAAATCTGCAACTATATCTACAGCTCACAACTGTTATAGATATAACTTCAGATCATCATCCTGTCAATGGCTCCATCCGGAGGGTACTGCTCACCTTCGTCAGCCTACGTCTGTCACAACACACTGGGATCAATTCAGCTTGTGACTAAATAACAGGGTTCGCCCAACAACAGATGTCTCCACCATGCCAGCCATCGATGAAGCCATCTTGGTCCTAAATAGCAAAATCAAAAGGGCATACAAGCAAGCCTCCATAGAATCAACACATCAAGTGTGCCAGTACAAGATCTTTTCGCCATTACTTCAATAACAGTTCTCGTAGATGGTGCCAAAAGTTCCAAAATCCAGCAGAACGAAGGTAGATGAGGCGCCTTTCTAGAGAACTGCACTTCCGAGCCATAGAACGTCAAATAGAGCATTTGGAAGAAAAATGGCCACCTTAATACTGCAATAGAGGAACGAATAAAGGCTCATGAGGATGCAGCGCAAACGAAAACCTCCAAACGAAAACCTCCAAAGCTAGCCATTCAGGGCCCTGCTGTCTAGGGATATTACTCACTGGGCAAGGTCGAAATCGTTGCCAGTACATACAAAGCACAAAACAACTTGGCACTGGACCAGACCAATGAGAAAGTAGCCACACCAGACGTCAGGCAAAAGAAATAAGAGAGCTTCCTAGGTGCCTGACACCCAAGCTAACTATACAGGCAGAGGTAAAGAAGTTCATCAACTTATTAGGAAATCATTCCACCCGTGGTTGAGATGGAATAACTACCGAGCAGTTGCTACACCTCCAGAGAAAGCCACTGGTCCTACTTACCTGCATTTACAGCCACTGCATGTTGCTAGGATACTTCGCTTTTGAATGGAAAGTACCTTGGATCCTACTATTGCCCAGACCAGGCGAGGATCTCACACAACCTGCCAATTACCGACCAGTTTAGCCTGCTGTCGACACTATCCAAGACCCTCGACCGAATCATACTCCAGCGAATCAGATAACCTATCTTGGAAAGTAACATTATTCGCTGGGAGCAGCTTGCATTCCAGCCCACACTATCGGCTGAGCTGCAGTTGCTTCGCATCTCAGAACATATAACTTATAATTTAAACGTCTCCAACTACACTGTGGCAATATTCCTGGATGTGGAGAAAGCCTTTGATAGAGTCTGGAAGGACAAATTAGTACTTAAACTCCAGACCTCCAGAACCTACGAACTTTACCAGACTGGTGAATGCCACTCATCGATAGTTTCCTTCAATATAGGAGAATTTTGGTAAAATCGATAGAAAACGTTCTAATCTCAAAGCCGACGGCATCCCACAGGGATCAGTCCTCTCACCACTGCTCTTCGTTATATACGTGAACGATTTCCCGACTGTACTACAGACGGTGCTCGCTCAGTTCGCCGATGATATTGCGTTCTCAACAGTCCTCATCGACTGACTGCAATTATCTCGTGTTTACAACGCCAACTGACAGTCAGTGATGGATGGGCCAAAGGAAACTCCATCTGTCTTCTTGCCACCAAAGCAAGGGCGGTAATGCTCACTAACAAGCGTCCACTTGTAAGCGACCAACCGATCGTCAATGACCCAGAAAGCGCTTGGACCAACCACGCCAAGTATTTAGGTGTCGTGCTGGATGCTAAGCAACTGTTTAATCTTCACATTCAGGACAAACGGCAGAGGATTTTACGGCCCATAGTCCAAATCCTATTCGCTAATGCAGACATGCAAGCAACCACTAAACTTAGTCTATACCGAGCAATGGTTCTTCCAGCAATACTCAACGAGTGTTCAACTTGGAGGACAACCAGCACCTTAAACCTCAAGTCCATTCAAACGATACAAAACCGCTACCTCTGCCTAATCCTAGAGGCACCTAGTGGGCGAGGCTTCGTGACCTTCAAGACGAACTAAATCAACCAACAATTCAGGGTTCCATCGTCCGCTCCACGCAGAGACTTACGTCCCACATCCCATCATGTGGAATAACAGGCTCTGTCCACCCCAAATACTGGTACCGAGTTCGAGTGTCTCGTGCTATCATAGATGTTCCACAAAGATATGACACTTACTGAAGAACCAACATAATATAAAGGCTCAAGGATAAACAGCCCACAGTCCTTATGATGAGTAAATAAAGATAATATTACCCATCTACCTCATCCACAGAAGTCCAGCCACAAAGGCGGTAGCACATCGCATACACCAGACACACAGGAAAGAAAAGGTCATATTAATGTGATTGGACCATGTATTTTGTGCATTTGTTCCCTTTAAAAGAATTTTATGGCTAAGAATTGAGTGTACATATGAATACTGTATTATGTAACTAAAAGACAATGGTTGTTACACACTGATGGCAGGACTCTAAGAGCATAATATGCTGATGGGATTCTGTTTGCAAATATGTTTACGTGTTCACACCAGATCAAATGAAAATCAATATTAATTCCTAGAAATTTGTTACGTAGTGTATAGAGGTGTCAACTACATTTAATTTAACAGCGTCATTTTCTATCTAAACTAAAATCTATGGCATTTGTTTTTTATTTCCAGTGTTATTTCATTGAATATCGTTAAACTCCCCCCCCAAGAACCATGGACCTTGCCGATGGTGGGGAGGCTTGCGTGCCTCAGCGATACAGATAGCCGTACCGTAGGTGCAACCACAACGGAGGGGTATCTGTTGAGAGGCCAGACAAACGTGTGGTTCCTGAAGAGGGGCAGCAGCCTTTTCAGTAGTTGCAGCGGCAACAGGCTGGATGATTGACTGATCTGGCCTTGTAACACTAACCAAAACGGCCTTGCTGTGCTGGTACTGCGAACGGCTGAAACCTAGGGGAAACTACAGCCGTAATTTTTCCCGAGGGCATGCAGCTTTACTGTATGGTTAAATGACGATGGCGTCCTCTTGGGTAAAATATTCCGGAGGTAAAATAGTCCCCCATTCGGATCTCCGGGCGGGGACTACTCAGGAGGACGTCGTTATCAAGAGAAAGAAAACTGGCGTTCTACGGATCGGAGCGTGGAATGTCAGATCCCTTAATCGGGTAGGTAGGTTAGAAAATTTAAAAAGGGAAATGGATAGGTTAAAGTTAGATATAGTAAGAATTAGTGAAGTTCGCTGGCAGGAGGAACAAGACTTTTGGTCAGGCGAATACAGGGTTATAAATACAAAATCAAATAGGGGTAATGCAGGAGTAGGTTTAATAATGAATAAAAAAATAGGAGTGCGGGTAAGCTACTACAAACAGCATAGTGAACGCATTATTGTGGCCAAGATAGACACGAAGCCACACCTACAACAGTAGTACAAGTTTATATGCCAACTAGCTCTGCAGATGACGAAGAAATTGAAGAAATGTATGATGAAATAAAAGAAATTATTCAGATAGTGAAGGGAGACGAAAATTTAATTGTCATGGGTGACTGGAATTCGGTAGTAGGAAAAGGGAGAGAAGGAAACTTAGGAGGTGAATATGGATTGAGGCTAAGAAACGAAAGAGGAAGCCACCTGATAGAATTTTGCACAGAGCACAACTTAATCATAGCTAACACTTGGTTCAAGAATCATGAAAGAAGGTTGTATACCTGGAAGAAGCCTGGAGATACTGACAGGTTTCAGATAGATTACATAATGGTAAGACAGAGATTTAGGAACCAGGTTTTAAATTGTAAGACATTTCCAGGGGCAGATGTGGACTCTGACCACTATCTTTTGGTTATGAACTGTAGATTAAAACTGAAGAAACTGCAAAAAGGTCGGAATTTAAGGAGAAGGGACCTGGAAAAACTGAAAGAACCAGAGGTTTTACAGAGTTTCAGGGAGAGCATAAGGGAACAATTGACAGCAGTTGGGGAAAGAAATACAGTGGAAGAAGAATGGGTAGCTTTGAGAGACGAAGTAGTGAAGGCAGCAGAGGATCTAGTAGGTAAAAATACGAGGGCTAGTAGAAATCCTTGGGTAACAGAAGAAATATTGAATTTAATTGATGAAAGGAGAAAATATAAAAATTCAGTAAATGAAGTAGGCAAAAAGGAATACAAACGTCTCAAAAATGAGATCGACAGGAAGTGCAAAATGGCTAAGCAGGGATGGCTAGAGGACAAATGTAAGAATGTAGAGGCTTATCTCACTAGGGGTAAGATAGATACTGCCTACAGGAAAATTAAAGAGACCTTTGGAGATAAGAGAACCACTTGTATGAACATCTAGAGCTCAGATGGAAACCCAGTTCTAAGCAAAGAAGGAAAAGCAGAAAGGTGGAAGGAGTATATAGAGGGTCTATACAAGGGCAATGTACTTGAGAACAATATTATGGAAATGGAAGATAATGTAGATGAAGATGAAATGGGAGATACGATATTGCGTGAAGAATTTGACAGAGCACTGAAAGACCTGAGTCGAAACAAGGCCCCCGGAGTAGACAACATTCCATTGGAACTACTGACGGCCTTGGGAGAGCCAGTCCTGACAAAACTCTACCATCTGGTGAGCAAGATGTATGAGACAGGCGAAATACCCTCAGACTTCAAGAAGAATATAATAATTCCAATCCCAAAGAAAGCGGATGCTGACAGATGTGAAAATTACCGAACAATCACTTTAATAAGTCACGGATGCAAAATACTAACGCGAATTCTTTACAGACGAATGGAAAAACTGGTAGAAGCCGACCTCGGGGAAGATCAGTTTGGATTCCGTAGAAATATTGGAACACGTGGGGCAATACTGACCCTACGACTTATCTTAGAAGCTAGATTAACAAAAGGCAAACCTACGTTTCTAGCATTTGTAGACTTAGAGTAAGCTTTTGACAATGTTGACTGGAATACTCTCTTCCAAATTCTGAAGTTGGCAGGGGTAAAATACAGAGAACGAAAGGCTATTTACAATTTGTACAGAAACCAGATGGCAGTTATAAGAGTCGAGGGGCACGAAAGGGAAGCAGTAGTTGGGAAGGGAGTGAGACATGGTTGTAGCCTATCCTCGATGTTATTCAATCTGTATATTGAGCAAGCAGTAAAGGAAACAAAAGAAAAATTCGGAGTAAGTATTAAAATCCATGGAGAAGAAATAAAAACTTTGATGTTCGCCGATGACGGTCATAGACAGCAAAGGACTTGGAAGAGCAGTTGAACGGAATGGAGAGTGTCATGAAAGGAGGGTATAAGATGAACATCAACAAAAGCAAAACGAGGATAATGGAATGTAGTCGAATTAAGTCGGATGATGCTGAGGGAATTAGATTAGGAAATGAGACACTTAAAGTAGTAAAGGAGTTTTGCTATCTGGGGAGCAAAACAACTGATGGTGGACGAAGTAGAGAGGATTTCAAATGTAGACTGGCAATGGCAAGGAAAGCGTTTCTGAAGAAGAGAAATTTGTTAACATCGAGTTTAGATTTAAGTGTCAGGAAGTCGTTTCTGAAAGTATTTGTATGGAGCGTAGCCATGTATGGAAGTGAAACATGGACGATAACTAGTTTGGACAAGAAGAGAATAGAAGGTTCGAAATGTGGTGCTACAGAAGAATGCTGAAGATTTGGTGGGTAGATCATATAACTAATGAGGGGGTATTGAATAGGATTGGGGAGAAGACAAGTTTGTGGCCCAACTTGACTAGAAGAAGGGATCGGTTGGTAGGACATGTTCTGAGGCATAAGGGGATCACCAGTTTAGTATTGGAGGGCAGCGTGGAGGGTAAAATCGTAGAGGGAGACCAAGAGATGAATACACTAAACAGATTCAGGCGGATGTAGGTTGCAGCCGGTACTGGGAGATGAAGAAGCTTGCACAGGATAGAGTAGCATGGAGAGCTGCATCAAACCAGTTTCAGGACTGAAGACCAGCACAACAACAACATCGATAAACTATAAACTTCCGTGAGAATTTCATTTGTTTTCTGTGTCGGAAATTCTCCTCTTTTCTCAGTGATTACAATATTGCTGTCATCAGCAAAGAGGATTTTGGTCCAGCGGCTAATATTATTCGGAAAGTCATTGATGTCATTCATATATATTAGGAACAGTAATAGTCCTAACAGGCTACTGTAAGAATCTCCTACATTATTGCATTTTTTTCCGATAAGTGTCTCACTAAAAGTCTAGCCATATTTTAGGTATGTGTTATTTGTAATCATTGTATCGCATCTGCTAGGTATGATCGGAAACATTCATTAGCTATGCCTCTTATTCGTAATTATTCTAGCTTATTTATTAGAGCCTTATCATCAACAGTATCAAAAACCTTAGAAGTATGTAACTGTGACACATTTATCTTTGTCGAGAGCATCAAGTACATGAAGTACCACTTTTGTGAATTTTGCTACTAATCATTTGCGTAGTCGCCTTAAGAGAATTAGTAAAATCGCGGGAAGCCTGAATCTAAACGGTCGGACTTGGTTTCAACTGACAGATTGGGGGCTCATTTTAAACTGTTGCAGCTTTGTAATCATGAAACTGTTTATCATATTGCTTTTATAAACACCGTCGTTAATTTTGTAACTAACCAAAATAAATGGTACGAGTGAAGGCCAGCAAAACCGCCCCAAAGCATCACTATAGTTCCATTTAAACCTACTGTCCACACAACCAGGTGACGTATGGACCAGTCGCAAAGCATCCGTCAGTGGTATACATGACTTTCCGAGTGTCACATCATGCAGTGTGATCCACCACTCCATACCGCATGGTTTGAGGCACCATGACACGGATTTCGTGGCCCCTCCCGCCAGAGGTCCGAGTCGTCCCTCGGGCATCAGTGTGAGTGTTGTTCTTAGCGTAAGTTAGTTTAAGTTAGATTAAGTAGTGTGTAAGTCTAGGGACCAATGACCTTAGCAGTTTGGTCCCTTAGGAATTCACACACATTTAAACCACTCCATAAAATCTTTTCCATTGACACATGGTTAACTCACGGCATTATTTAAGAGATTCTGATGGGTGCCTGTCTTTCGCTCTTGTGGTCAGCAGCAACTGGGTAACGAGAAGACTTTAACTTCTTGTTTATTTATTTGTTGTATAGCAGTATGTAACATGTACGTTCAACTCAGGCTCGGTTCACCCTCAGTAGATTACTGGTGTCAACAGTTAATATTCGTTTCACATATCGGTAACTAACGAAATTTTATTTACTACAACAACATAATACTGCTTGCTATCACCAAACATATGTTTGTCACTAATTAGCAGTACTACCACTACTGTAGGTGATGATATCTACTATTGCTACTGCACCAAAACGTATTTCAGTACTATCCAACGCTACTACACACTACATCAAATAGGAATCCCTCGTAAGCAGTAAGAGCAGTTTTCCACAAAGCAACCCAACGTTCCACTTCCGTAGGCGCTCTCCACCAGAGTCTTAGAAGCTTCGGAGAGCTTTGTAGACGAATATTGCTGGAAGAGGGAACGCAGATCATTATTAAACGTTTCGTCGACAGCGAGGTCATTACAAAGAAGCTCATGCTCGAGGCAGGAAATCGGCCGCGCCATTTCAAAGGAACTATCCCGGCGTTTGCCTTGAGCGATTAAGGGAAACCACAGATAAGCTAACTTTTGATGGTCGTAGGGAGATCTGAAATGGTGTCCTCCCGAATGCGCGTCTATTGTGTCACCACCGTAGTCTTCTGGCTGCTTGTTGCAGGGGACGGCTCTTCCGGTCCGAGGAAGCGCATTTGTCACCTGTGAGAAATGTCAACCCGCATCAATCTAGTGTTTTCCACTTGGGTGGCGGAAAAAGAGGCCAACGGCATATGATGCTGATATTACAGTTCCGTGCTGTCAACTGCAGAAGTTGTCTTGAGTAGTCTTTGCTGCCATGCTTCTCTGTCTTGTGTCGTAACTTTTCGTAGTACAGCTGACGGCGGATGATTGAGAAAGCATGGCTGCCAACTATTATGGATTGTCCGCAGTTATTACGGATTTATTGCCTTCGTTACGGAGTTGCGAAGAGGTACTAAAAATTACGAAAGTGGACATTATCGGTTTCACGTAAAAAAAAAAATCGGAAAAGATACTGTTTGCTTTCCGCCAGTCATATGATTCTAAAACGTCTTCTATATTGTAATAATTTCTTTGCTGAGTAAGTTGTAAATCGGTCTACGAATAATTTCGACACACAAGTCTAGCGCTACGGCCATTTGGCGGTGGAACTAAGAAAACTGGTAGACATGTCATCGGCGCGCGGAAGTTGTAACCGCCTGCGAATCTGCGTATGCGTACTAGGCGGCGATAAAGCGCGTATGCGTCCAGAACATGGTTCCGTGATACATAACAGGACAAAAACGTGTGATAATAGAGGAAATTTACAACTGAAGCGGTATTTTTAACCTCTATCAGCACAAAAGTTACGTAATAGATAATAACAAAGAACAATTACTTCACAAGTAGGAATTCTGAGCTCTCTGAAATTTTTGATTTACATGAGTGACTCTACAAAAAATCATAAGTCCCCTTTGAGTTTCACACGGTATTTCCAGTGATCAGGATATTTTCGTGTAGTGGGCATACGCTGAAACATGCCAGGACTATACCGCGTGCATATACACTCCTGGAAATTGAAATAAGAACACCGTGAATTCATTGTCCCAGGAAGGGGAAACTTTATTGACACATTCCTGGGGTCAGATACATCACATGATCACACTGACAGAACCACAGGCACATAGACACAGGCAACAGAGCATGCACAATGTCGGCACTAGTACAGTGTATATCCACCTTTCGCAGCAATGCAGGCTGCTATTCTCCCATGGAGACGATCGTAGAGATGCTGGATGTAGTCCTGTGGAACGGCTTGCCATGCCATTTCCACCTGGCGCCTCAGTTGGACCAGCGTTCGTGCTGGACGTGCAGACCGCGTGAGACGACGCTTCATCCAGTCCCAAACATGCTCAATGGGGGACAGATCCGGAGATCTTGCTGGCCAGGGTAGTTGACTTACACATTCTAGAGCACGTTGGGTGGCACGGGATACATGCGGACGTGCATTGTCCTGTTGGAACAGCAAGTTCCCTTGCCGGTCTAGGAATGGTAGAACGATGGGTTCGATGACGGTTTGGATGTACCGTGCACTATTCAGTGTCCCCTCGACGATCACCAGTGGTGTACGGCCAGTGTAGGAGATCGCTCCCCACACCATGATGCCGGGTGTTGGCCCTGTGTGCCTCGGTCGCATGCAGTCCTGATTGTGGCGCTCACCTGCACGGCGCCAAACACGCATACGACCATCATTGGCACCAAGGCAGAAGCGACTCTCATCGCTGAAGACGACACGTCTCCATTCGTCCCTCCATTCACGCCTGTCGCGACACCACTGGAGGCGGGCTGCACGATGTTGGGGCGTGAGCGGAAGACGGCCTAACGGTGTGCGGGACCGTAGCCCAGCTTCATGGAGACGGTTGCGAATGGTCCTCGCCGATACCCCAGGAGCAACAGTGTCCCTAATTTGCTGGGAAGTGGCGGTGCGGTCCCCTACGGCACTGCGTAGGATCCTACGGTCTTGGCGTGCATCCGTGCGTCGCTGCGGTCCGGTCCCAGGTCGACGGGCACGTGCACCTTCCGCCGACCACTGGCGACAACATCGATGTACTGTGGAGACCTCACGCCCCACGTGTTGAGCAATTCGGCGGTACGTCCACCCGGCCTCCCGCTGCCCACTATACGCCCTCGCTCAAAGTCCGTCAACTGCACATACGGTTCACGTCCACGCTGTCGCGGCATGCTACCAGTGTTAAAGACTGCGATGGAGCTCCGTATGCCACGGCAAACTGGCTGACACTGACGGCGGCGGTGCACAAATGCTGCGCAGCTAGCGCCATTCGACGGCCAACACCGCGGTTCCTGGTGTGTCCGCTGTGCCGTGCGTGTGATCATTGCTTGTACAGCCCTCTCGCAGTGTCAGGAACAAGTATGGTGGGTCTGACACACCGGTGTCAATGTGTTCTTTTTTCCATTTCCAGGAGTGTAGATCGCTGATATTTTCGGTAATCATTACATTGTGTTTGGAGGCAATATTTGTCGATTTAGAATTGAAAAACACTGTGTTGTGTTTTTTACTGTGTGTTTACGAGACATTTGTATAAAGCAAGCCGATCGTGATCATTTCTGTCGTCATGTTCTGTCTAAAGTACATGCAGACCTAACAAAACTTAGGACATCAAATCATCATTGTCATCATTCGGAATAAAACCTGACGAGGAAGACTGTCGCCAATGCTGAAATGCTTTTTATTTAATTTATTGTTGAACAAGGCCCGCCAGTTTCTTATGTAGATCATGCTTCACAGCTGTTCAAAAAAATGTTTCTTGATTCTCAGATTGATAAACAATACAGTTGTGGAAGAACTAAAACACCTGCTGTTGTAAGTTCTTTGTCATCTCGAAAAAAATAATGTAGCAGAATACGTACAAGAAAACCCCTTTTCTCTTGCAAACTGATGACAGCACAGACGTTAAAGATGTGAAACTATACCCAACTGACGTTACTTACTTTGATGTTAAATGGGAAAAGATGTGCACCACATTAGTATCCTTGCTGGAATCAAGTTTAAATACTGGCAGCCGGCCGAAGTGGCCGTGCGGTTAAAGGCGCTGCAGTCTGGAACCGCAAGACCGCTACAGTCGCAGGTTCGAATCCTGCCTCGGGCATGGATGTTTGTGATGTCCTTAGGTTAGTTAGGTTTAACTAGTTCTAAGTTCTAGGGGACTAATGACCTCAGCAGTTGAGTCCCATAGTGCTCAGAGCCAGCCAAATACTGACGGAGGAATATTTTATCTCCTGAGTGGCGAAATGCTAAGAAAAGGAGCTCCCTCAAAAAGGTGCCGGCTGGAGTGGCCGAGCGGTTCTAGGCGCTACAGTCTGGAACCGCGCGACCGCTACGGTCGCAGGTTCGAATACTACCTCGGGCATGGATATGTGTGACGTCCTTAGGTTAGTTAGGTTTAAGTAGTTCTAAGTTCTAGGGGACTGATGACCTCAGCAGTTAAGTTCCCTAGTGCTCAGAGCCATTTGACCCATTTTTTGGAAAAAATTACATTTTATTTGCATGTGATAATGCAAATACAATGATGGAACATATAAAAGAAGTTCTTGCTCTTTTGAAGATAGTTCAGCCACACATAAGAATTCAGTCCTGTTCCTGTGATCTGCATTATTTATCTGCACAAAAAGGTGCGAAATCCCTACAATATTTTGATGCTGAAGAATTTGTAATGTACACTTTATACTTTCTCCAAAAGAGTTCAAAAACACAGTCCACTTTTAAACTTTGTCAATATATATATGGCACTACACCCCATAAAATACTGAAGTATGTTTGTACAAGACAGTTGTGGAAGAACTAAAACACCTGCTGTTGTAAGTTCTTTGTCATCTCCAGTCAGCAGTTCATTATTTACCAAAGTAAATGTATTCCTTCAGGAAGAAGATCCAGTAATTCACAGACTTCATAGCATTCTAAATAACTTATTTACAGGTTTGACAGATTTTTCAGTCCTTCTGCTGGAACTGAAATTTCAGAAAAATGAATATCACAAAGACGATAAAGATATTGTCGTTGGTGTAAACAGTAGAAGCTACGTTCGTCATATCAGATCTGTAGTTACAAAGTCTAGTATGTATACACGAACACTGAGTGCATTGATCATCAATAAAATGAACCATTTAACTTCAGAAAGAGCATATTAACAAAATAATTTTTCACAGGATCAGATTCAGGCTGTGAAGAGTGCAACAAGAAAAAATTACCGTCAGTGAAGAGTCTGTATTATGCAAGTAGAGGCAGATCCGCGTAGACGAGGCAGTGGATGAGAAAGACTTGTAAATATATTTGTATAAAACGCTAAAGACTGGGCTCTCATTTCATGATATAAGTGGATATTGTCTACATGTTTTATTTTCTTTTTAATTAATAATTTGAGAGATTTACGTGTATTGATTCTGCAGTATTTGTAAATTACAGAAATGTTTGCCGCGTGGGATTAGCCGAGCGGTCTCAGGTGCTGCAGTCATGGACTGTGCTGCTGGTCACGGTGGAGGTTCGATTCCTCCCTCGGGCATGGGTGTGTGTGTTTGTCCTTAGGATAATTTAGGTTAAGTAGTGTGTAAGCTTAGGGACTGATGACCTTAGCAGTTAAGTCCCGTAAGATTTCACACACATTTGAACATTTTTGAACAGAAATGTTTCTAAGGCAGCTTTATTTTTACTAAACCGATTTTTAGCTTTTTCCACATAACTTGATTTTTACGTTTACAATTGTTTTAATTACTGGGAAAATCCCCTTTATTTAGGGCCACAAAGTTTCTTACATTATTTAAAAGAATAAAACACATTTCTAATTTTTAAAATTTTCTAACTTAATCGCTCCAGGCAAATGCTGGACTGGTTACTTTGAAAGGGCACGGCCGATTTCCTTCCCTATCCCTGACACAATCCGATCTTCGGCTCCGTCTCTAAATGAACTCGAGGTCGATGGGGCGTTATATTCTAAGCCACCAAATCCCTAAAGTTTTTCAAGGGAGAGACCGCGAAGCCGCTTCCTTATATGCCGCGTGATTACTGACAGCCACTTTTCGAGGTTGGCCGCCAGATAAGCCGTCGCCGATAGTATCTACGATGTGCCACGTTGATTCGCTGCTCAACTTGACAGCGTGTGTTCCCTGCCGATCTGGTTGCTGCCGGTTAACAAACAATCAGGTGACAAAAGCCATGGGATACCTCCTAATGTCGTATCGGACCTCCTTTTCTCCGGCGTAGTGCAGCAACTCGAAGTGGCATGGACTCAGAAGTCGTTGGAACTCCCTCCAAGAATACTGAGCCATGCTGCCTCTATAGCCGTCCATGTTGCGAAAGCGTTGCCGGAGTAGGGTTTTGTGCATAAACTGGCCTCAATATCATGATACGTAAATGTTCGATGGGATTCATGTCAGACGATTTGGATGACCAAATCATTTTCAGAATGTTCATCAATCCAGTCGCCCAATAACATGCCGCATTGTCATCCATAAAAAGTCTATCGTTGTTTGAAAACATGACGTCGATGAATGGCTGCAAATGGCCTCCAAGTATCCGAAATCCCAGAGGACCCAGTCTATTCCATGAAAACACAGCCCACACCATTGTGAAGCAGCACAAGCTTGCACAGTGCCTTGTTGACAACTTAGGTCGATGGCCTCGTGGGGTCTGCGCCACTCGAATCCTATCATTAGCTCATACCAATTAAAATCGAGACTCATCTGACCGGGCCATAGTTTTTCAGTTGTCTAGGGTGCAACCGATATGGTCACGAGCCCAGGAGAGAGACTGCAGGTGATATCGTGCTGTTAGCAAACACACACGCGTGGGTCCTTTGCTACCATAGCCCATTAACACGAAATGTCCCCACACTGTCCTAACGGATACGTTCATCGTATGTCCCACATCAGTTTCTGCGGTTATTACATGTAGTGTTGCTTGACTGTTAGCTCTGACCACTCTACACAAACGCCGCTGCTCTCGGTCGTTAAGTGAACGCCGTCGATCACTGCGATGTCCGTGGTTAGAGGTAATGCCTGAAATGTGATACTCTATGCACACTCTTGACACTGTGGATAATGGAATATTGAATTCCCTAACGATTTACGAAATGGAATGTCCCATGTTTCTAGCTCCAATTACCATTACGCGTTCAGACGCTATTAATTCTCGTCGTGCGGCCATAACCACGCGGGAAACCCTTTCACATGAATCACCTGAGCGCAATCGACAGCTCCGTCTATGTGCTGCCCATTTATATCTTGTGTACGCTATACTACCGCCGTCTTTATATGTGCATATCGCTATCCCACGAGTCTTGTCTCCTCAGTGTAAACCCAATCTGCATACTGAGAACGTACCAAACTAGTGTGTTCTGGTGTGCTTTCTTTGCCACATTTGCATTCAGAGGTTTTTGTTCTCCATTTACATGACTGTAATTGACTCAAAGACCGTCTTTGCAGCTGAGCGGCCAACGCCCCCTGACTGCAATCCGGACGGCGCGGGTTCAGTTCCCGGTATTGTAAGGATTTTTTCTAGGCGGAAGAACTGGAACAGAATTCCATCTGCCTCGTAATGTCAACTGACGAGTTACCTCAACAAGAAGTAGCGGCTCGTAGGTCTGGAAAGCTGACATCTGTTGGGAGAAAAATGTGTTGCCCCTACGCCCCTCCATACCGCAACATACTAAAGCCAAATGACAGAGGATGATACGACCACCGGTCGAAATCGCTGGATGCTCTCAACGTGATCGCTGCTTTTTTATTGTGTTGTAGAAGGGCACTGGCCCGCCAAGAAATGTCTCAGTCTTCAATGTCGATTTAAGTACCTTATTTCTACCCCGTGTTTTATTATAGGGAGGGACCTGCACATGCCCCTCTCTCTTTGACCACCATCCCGCCGTTAACAGTACTGGACAAGGACATGTTTCAGGCTTTTCTGTTTCTTTTGTGGCCTGTACTCCTATGATACCCGCCTTTGTAGTCAACGCGTCTAACGCCCGTTTGGCGGTGGTTCTCGACGTCGAAGGAGCGGTTTGGAAACCTGGTGGTGGAAGAAATTTTCATCGTTGTTATTTGGCTAACGAGGGGAGGCGAGGAGGCAATGTTCAGTTCCTGATCATCAGATTATGCATCAATGATTTGCGTTAAACTGCAAACCTGTCCGCAGTGTCTCATGTAGTAGAAGCTTGTGACGGCTAGAAACGTTACTCCTTAAGGGGCTCCGGAACGCCCTATACTTGCAATGTTAAAATAACGCTTATAAATTACATCTTTCCTCACAAAGTATTTGAGGTAAGAAGTTGAACTTTTTACAGATTATTTATTGGAATATGGGCTACAACTTAACACAGGGATTTTACAAAATTTTAGTTCAGTTATTAAAGATGATTTTTTTTCAATTGTAATGAAAATTCACAACATTTTTTTGCAATTTTTTATTTGTATATTCAAAAATATACAGTTTTTTTGGAAAAAGGCTGTGTTAAATTATGCAGAAGGTACTGTGTAACATTTACTGAAAGTTTGAAACAAATATGTTTGGAAAATCCTTAGAAAACATGTAATTAGTATGAGAAAATAAAAGTTTTGGGAATCGAGCGACAAAGATTGGATTAACTTTTTAGTGCATTCCAGGTCCATAGGATGGATTATCTTCATCCTCTGCAAACTCCTCCTCCAGCTTCCTCTTGTTCCTCCTCCTGTTTACTCTTGCTTGTATTTCTAGACTCTTTACAGCCCTGTCTGCAGCCCGAAGGCGTTCCTTGTCTAAAGCAAGCATCGCTCGTTGTTGTGTCCGTAGATTTTGCTACCATTTTCTTCAGTTGCAGTTACTGCAACACTGTTCCAAAAGGTGGTCATGTATGAACACTTATCACCTTTCAGTTGTATTTCACTAGCAAGTCCTACGTGCTTTATTATGGAGAGTTCCAGACCAACTTCACTACAATGAATACATCTTACACAGTTTGAAAAAATTCCTTTGAGAACCGACATATCAAATATTTCATTCACATCCGATTCGCCCATAAAACATTCATGGTTTTCACTCATTGAACCAAGCTTCTTCTGTGAAGTATTTTCTTTCCCACTTTGACTGCTATGGGCAGGTGTACTTGAGAGGTTAGGTTCATTCACTTGGTTATCGTCTTTATTGTTTACAGTAATAACACATACCTTTGGCTTTACAACATTTCTCCTTTTCTTAAAAGCCTTCAGAGGATTTCTAATAACTTTACTTTTACTCATTATTATACTTCAACAAAACAGAGACTCAAGAAACAGAATTAATTACGAATATTTTCGAGATAATCACACCAGCGATATATATTGAACCATCACAGGTTAGCCACAACACATACTTTATCTCACATCACTAAAATGTACCTGATGAACACGGACGTTAATAATAACACCATTTGACAGCAATTTAACAGCGCCACAGTGGGTCACGCCCATGCAGAACACATTTCAAAAAAAAATTAAAAATAGTTGTAGTCTTCGGAATTGAATAAATTATATATCTATTAAAAGGTAATAGTCTGCAGATTCAGAAAACGCAAAAAAGTAAAAATTGAACATTTCATGATTCGCCAAAAACAGGTTTCGTGCCACTAACGAGTTTCACTCTCTCCCTTTCAATCGTCCAGAACAACACAAGCACAACAATACACTGTATATCATCACAGTCATCAACAGGGCACAGATACATACTTGAAAACTGATTATCGGCTGAAGAAAGGCAACAGAGTACCAGCACCACTAGGACCTTGCCCGAGACAATACTGTGAGATATCCACATCCACCCGACCTCCCCTCCCCTCTGCGTGGGGTAGCCGCACGGCCTAGGGCGCCTTAGCACGGTTCGCGTGGCTCCCCCCGTCGGAGGTTCGAGTCCTCCCTCGGACATGGGTGTGTGTGTGTGTATGTGTGTGTGGGTTTTGTCCTTAGCGTAAGTTAGTTTTAGATTAAGTAGTAATTAAGCCTAGGGACCGATGACCACAGTAGTTTGGTCCCATAGGAACGTACCACCAATTTCCACATCCACCCCAATGCTCATTTCGTATGACACTTGCTTTATTCCCAACTCATTCTGCACTTGACATTCTTCTCTCTTCATCAACGTGACTATGAGCACAGAATCATATCGCCTCTATGTTTTGTCTTGTCACTGGACGTCTCTAAACTGACCTAACTCAGAAGAACTCTGCGCTTGAGAATTCTGTGGTCACCATTAATTAATTTCTTACCTAATGTTTCCATCGGACAGTAACAACGCTAACAGTGCACCTGGGCCTTTGATATGCTCTGAAGATACGTCGGAACTTTTTCGATTTTATAAAAAAATGGTTCCAATGGCTCTGAGCACTATGGGACTCAACATCTGTGGTCATTAGTCCTCAGATGGATAATTGTAACGTTTTACTACCAGTTATAAATTACTTTTTAACTGCACACTGCAGTCAAAATTAGAGACTCGTTCGCTTTAGATAGACAAAAACATAATTTTACAAATGTTCATGTTGATCGAACAACGTACATAATTCATCGTCTGGTTTTGAAGCATAGTCTCTCAAACAAGTCCTAAATAAGTTAGTCAAGTGAAACGGTGTCTAGTAACTATGCTTTATTCTACAGAATATTTTTGTTTCAGTTGATTTGCTAATAGTAATTTGTGTTATAAAATCTAACAACAGACCACATAGTTTACATGCCTGCCTTTGCAAATGATCTTCCGCTGCCTTAGCTGTGGAGCCCTGCTCTTTTAAGGCGAAAAGTAACCGTAAGGCGACCAGATCTTCAGAGACATCACTGTCACCTCACTTTCCATTAACTGAAAAGTATTTAAAACTTTTGTGTAAGTAGATGAATAGTTACACTCACTCTGAACGCTGCTTCAATTTCATGCATACGTTTGATAACAAAAAGCAGCCGTAAGGAAAGACAGTTGTTTAAAAGAATTTGTGCTCATAAGTAAATCGCGTAAAGCCATGTGGTGCAATCGGCGCAAAGTATACCGTGAGATACAGGAACACTAACCTCTGGAAGGGACGCCGAGGTAGATCACAGCACGAAGAACGGCCTCGGGCGTCGATAGTAGTGGACGTTAAGGCGGAACGATGGCGAAAGATTCGCGAGTGCAGTGGAAACTTGGAAGTAATGAACAAAATTTTAGACAGAATACTGAGGGCGTAAGATCGGCGTGACTATTCAATAAGAATATTATCTAACAGATTATATTTTAACAAAATAGTGAACGTAGTAAAATAATGTGGTACAATCAGTGGTAGTGTTGTATGATAACAGTTGGTTCAGTAAAAAATAAAACGGAGAATGATGACAACCCGAAGGAATAACTGTAGGCCTATCATTTCATTCAATCGTTTAGGTAAGAATCAGGTTCAAGAAAAAATCGACGCACTCAAGCGGCGTCCAGCATCATCTTCACTGTAACGCAGAGAAGGTTATACGCATGTTTAACAGAATATTTATTCGACCTAGAAGAAACGGTAGAGCACAATTTCAAGATGAAGACTCAAGGAGTTTCAATGATCACGATTAAGTCTACATATCTCTCACTATCATTTCACTACAGTATGATATCCGCCTGCTTAGCTGAGTGGTAACGTGCTTGCCTCTCATGCAGCAGACCCGGGTTCGACTCCCAACCTGGTTGGAGATTTTCTCTGCTAGTGGACTGGCTGTTGTGTTGTCCTCATCACCACTGACGCGCAAGGCGCCCAATGTGGCTTCACTTGAAATAAGACTTGCAACAAGGTGGCTGAACCCGGACGGGACCTCCCGACCAACAACGTCATATGGTGATTTCATTTTCATTGCAGTCAGATTACACCATATGAACAGATACAACAATCCGTGGCGGAAATGAACATTTAAAATATATTTCCGAAAGAACAGACACCACACACAGACACATACTGCGAGGACGGCCAATGATCTCTTCAGTAGGGATGCCTCCAGGCTCGTACTCTCACGGGAATCGGAAAAATGTAGTGAGTAACGAGGCACTACATTAGTGATGTGTGGGTAAGTTGAGAATCTGGGTCTGACGGGAGGCGTGCAAGGGTAGTCCGTGCAGTTGCAATGACCACTGGGTTCGAATGGCTTAATTGTCAGTTGGCCGTCGGCGACGGAGCAGCGAGGATGTGTGCATTGCGTCTCGCAGGTTAAGTGGCGTGCGCGAGTTTGTTTACTTTCCACGAGTGCGAGTCGCTTGCTACAAGGTCATTGAAGTAGCATTCCTATAGGAAGAATACTATCAAGATTACGATCACGATTATATGAAGCGGATCCACAGGACATTACTGGTACTCACTTTTCGATCACGGGAAGTGTCGTCAGTGTTAAGATGATGAACGAAGAAGCGTGTACGAAGGTAGTTACCGGTGAAGCCGGCAAAATACATTTCAGGCACTCAGATGGACATATCAGCACTGTTACCATTGAGCACGCAGGCCTGGACATGAGGATCCTTCAAGTTTTCGAGCTACGTTTTGAGATACTCGCCGATTCCGCTGTCTCTGCTCTTAAGCCGTACGGGACTGTCATTAGCCATGTGGCTGAAAAGTGGCAGACTTCTACAACGTACTTCCGTACTCAAGACAAGTTAATGTCGAACTCACGAAGCATGCTCCTACATACATAAACACTGCCGGTTGTCGTACAATTATCATGTACATGCTCAGGATGTGGACAGGACGGTCATGTTCGCTCCGAATTTTTTCAGTGGCGGATAACCCAGGCTCCATAAGGGGAAGCGGTACTACACGTTCATCCTTCGAATCTACCAATTAGTTATGCACCAGCCACAGCACCTACGACGTCTGACGGTGGCGATCGGGATGGGTTACCACCGCACATACCGCCCGCTCACTGCAGAGGGAATCGATTCACAGCTGTGAACAGCAACTGCCACTGCACAACGAGCGGATGGATGTTGATCCACGAGTAGTGGCAACCCTAGCTTCTACCCCCCTGGATGACGTCACGTGTCTTCTAAGCTGGCACATGGATCCCCAAATCCTCCCCTGTCACCAACCCTCCCCCTCCCTCTCCCTCATTTACCCTATTGGCAGGAATTACGAATTTTTGTGGGAATTTCGAAGTTTGATTAGGAATTTAGAATTTTGGTGGAAATTTCTTTACTTTTGAATACATTAAGGGAGTGACAGTGATCAATGTGTTATAATATTTACTATGAAAAACAGACTTGATCACAATTTATTTATTACGGTGACCGGTTTCAACCACTACTGTGGTCATCTTCAGACCAATGAGTAAGAACCTCCTTCTGCAGGAGAATCAGTAGTGATTCTCCAGCAGAAGGAGGTTCTTACTCATTGGTCTGAAGATGACTACAGTAGTGGTTGAAATCGGTCACCGTAATAAATAAATTGTGATCAAGACTGTTTTTGATAGCAAATATTTGGAAATTTCTTTGCCCCAAGTCTGTGCCTACATCCCACCCCAACTCCCACCCGGAAATTGGCGGGAAATGATACATGGCTGTGCCCTTTCTGGGACTCGAACCCTGGTCCTTCTGGATTGAAAGCCCAAATGCACCCCCCAACATATGGAAACTGCCCAGATGCAGGAGATGAATTTTAAGTTAGTGTATGGTATTTGTTTTGGTTGGTAAACTGGTCGTAACTACGTGATTAATCATAAACATCGGCTCTAATTACACAAATATATCAATAGCGCTACTTAAGGACTGCCTAAAACCGCAATACAGCTCAAACAATGACAACACCATACAACAGGTATTATCCTGTTGGGAAAAAATTTCTCAATATGACTTGAAACTAGTGGCAGGCGCACTCAAACTCTACCCTGGACCTACAAGCTGACAGGAGAAAGGCTGGACTGTAAGGTACTATATTTTTCCTTCTTTTGGACAGAGAGGAGTTTAATAAATAAGTTTGATACGGACGCCTGCTCGACAATCACCCAGCAGCTGAGGTAAATGAAGCCAATACACGCTATCGCAACTGATGGAAAATGCAGCACTGTTCTAATTACACATCGAGATTGTCGTGAAAGGACTCATAATCAATGGGTCATAATGCATCACATGTACTGGGGACTGGGAAAAAATTATCATAATAACACAACTACAGCCAAAACCAACCCCAGAAGATTGCAGAGGGGCGGTAGTTGCACCTATCTCTTCCTCAAAGGGTGCTCACGAACTAACCGACTTGAAGGTAGTCTTACCCCTCCTTCAACACCTCATCCCTCCCTCCCTCTCACTCCCCACCATAGGTAGGGATAGAGGCCTGTTACATCTTGCTGCTGGTGGTCCACAAAGAGATCCTTCTGGTGGCATTGATATACTGTCCCCAGTCTGCGGAAATCAGTCACAGATAGACAAAAGGCAAGAACAAGATGCTTCATGCATTCTGTTAAACATATTTCTCCGGAAGACTGGACCCCAATGCAACAGCAATGAAATTCTAGTATTCTCTCCAGATCGTTTTTTATTCAAACGTCCACTGTTGGAAAACAGGAAGACCTCCACCTAAAGCGACCACAGACCTCGCCTTATCTGGGAGCACAGCCTTCCTCAGCAGGGGCCGGAGCAGCCTGCAGGGCGTAGCACGAGCTCACGATCTCATTGAGGTGATGGTCGTTCGCCAACACGAAAGGGATATTCACCAGTACAGCTCCCCCATGGTCGGACACAGCTGCATCAGTGATTGCACACGTACTGGACCATCCCCCAAACCGCCTCACCACAAAATACCATTGTTCTACGATGGAGAATACTTCTATTTAACGTCAGCGCATCTCTTCTAATCGAGCATCTTTTAAAAAGGAAAACACAATCGCCACTGTAATAAATATCCCCTTTCCCTGAAAATATGTACAGTCCATTTTCTTTTAGTTTATGAGCAAAATCGGTATAGTTTTTACGTTCTACTGCAGGATACAATTTGCATTTCAATATTTTGCGACAACCAACGAATTACCGGCCTTAATCAATTTGTGATGTTCTTTCTCTTGATAAAAATCATCCAATTTTTCTGAATTTGAAAACATTTGTTTGTTTTTAAATGTTCATGTCCACCGATTTGCATTCCATTGGGATAGTTCCTTCACTGTACGTCCTTTTTTTGTTTTGTTTTGTTGGAGAGTGTATTTTGCCTTCTTAGCGTATCTAGTACCTGCTCGCACCTATGAAGACAATTTGTAATTGGTTTCAGATTGGAGCTTCTACTCCGAAATAAAAGGTGCTCTCTAATGACTCATCCCGCAAGAGTAAAACAGTGCCGGGAAGGGACTTGAAACTATCAAAGATTAGAGTTCGAGTCGCGTCCGGTAGACAGCTGAAATCTGGCGGGAATGATCAAGATGTTCATCCATCAGAGCATTATACATGTACGAATGGAGGAAGTAAACACGTGATTTTGCGTGCGTTACCTTGCACAACGGCACAACGGTGTGAGCAAAATTTGACTTTTCGAACGTATTTTTAATGAGAGGTAGCACGTTACTTATCCACGCTCGACTGCGTAACGGCTGGTATGAAACACAAATTGAGCGAGCTCGCCAAATAACGGAGGTTACGTCAGAGCGGACATTGATGGAATAATTAGATGAATCGATTCGCTTCTGCACAGCTGCCGGTGCCAAGTATTGGGGCGGCCACGGACCACCGCGTCCAGTAGCTGACAACGGTTTGACCTTTCCAACATTTATACTTGTGAGCGTGTGTTTCATATAAAAACAAAAACTTTTGACGTTTGCAATCAAGTTCAAATTTGAGTAAACTGAGTGATTAAAAACATGTAGGTTGAATGAAATAATGGTTCTGAGCACTATGGAACTTCACTACTGAGGTCATCAGTCCCCTACAACTTAGAACTACTTAGACCTAACTAACCTAAGGACATCACACACATCCGTGCCCGAGGCAGGATTCGAACCTGCGACCGTAGCGGTCGCGCGGTTCCAGACTGAATGAAATAACCAGAAGAGAATATCAGTGCGTAATACACTGTACCTTGCGGTTAGCTTCGCCTCTGAAAGGTCAGTGTTCGCTCTTCGGATTGGACGTGAATTACGTAATCTCGAAGAAACATAATTATAGGAAATTCCTGAACAGAGCGCTCTGTTTAGACGGAGAAAGCACGACGCGCGGCTCCAACTTTTAAAGGGGAGGTCCCCGGAAGGCGTGGCTTCAGACGAGGTAAAGGCTCTCGATCGAAGGCTTCCTCTGGAAATCTAATTGCGGGAGCTTTCTTGCAGCACGTCAGCGCAGAAACGGCGTCGTCCCTCCGTAATTCGCACGCTTTGTCTTCTGATCGAGGACAGAGGTGCACTACTTTACTGTAAACTGTTTCATTTTCACTCTTTTATCTTGGCTGTAAATGCTAAAAGCTGTATACATTTTTCAGTCGTCGACGCAAATCCATCTTATACGCTAGCATTAACCATTGCCTTCGATCTTGCAGTAAAGTTTTTATGTCGATCCTCCTGCTGGAATATAAAATTAAAAAGAAGGAAATAGAATCGTTTGTGAAAGCAGTCGGCACTGCTACAAGGCCAAAAGAAGTATCTCCCACCGAAACGTATTCTGTGACACCACGTAAGGCACAGACATGGCACGTTATCGCCTGGAATGTGTACGTCTTATGCTGCTCAATTAGTTTAGAGGACGTCTCGTCACTTTCCATCTCATTCTTGGAACAGTTTTGGTCCGGCAGAAACTGAAAACGTTGTATATTTTTTATATTCTGTTTTAATCAACGTTCTTCTAGCGACAGGTCCGAGAAACTGTAGAACGGCGAAGACCAAATGAATTTGCTGCGAATCTCACGTTTAGAATGTTTTCCACGTCTTCACAAACAGCTGCCAAGGTGATACTCCGTTCCACAAAGCCTTTTCTAATTAGATTGAAAACTGTTCACAGTATGGCACAGAAACTACATAAGATGATCACGCAGAATGGTGCTGCGAGGTGCCTTCTGCATTTTTTATTCGTACGGAACTACTGTGCAAACAACAATTTGTAACAATAGTGCCCTAGTAGAGGTCAAGCAATCATCATATTTGCGCTGAAAAAAAAAGCGTCTTTTAATTGCTGTACAAAGATAAAAACGCATTACTGTCGTATTCGGTAACATTTTCCTGTAACGCTTCTGACCAGAACGGATACAACACAAATTTGTATTACTTCCTGAACATTAACTGTATTTTTTTTTTTTTAACCAGTATCCTGTACAAATCAATAAAAGAAAAACGTTTGATATAAAAACTTCTGTTGACTGCCTAACCTCAGTCCGTAAATATATTCATGATACACCATGTCGTTCTTCTCTCAATTATTTCTGATACATTCTGTTGCAGGAAGTGTGCGAGAAATTGTTCCGGAAAGTAAAGAAAAAGTTGAGACACGCAATACAATGTAATGGCATATACGGCTAAATTTTGTTACAATCTCAGTCCTCATATTCATTTTAAAAGCATTCTTTTTCAAATATTTAACAAGTAATCGAAATCTTCCGACTCTGCCCTTGATCCTCCGAATGCAATGCTGCCTACGATGTTCTCTATATCTACATATACAGCCTAAAACCAAAGTACGTTGCTTCACAGAGGGAGCTGTCTACTGTGACATTTGTTAGGGATTCTTTCGGTTCGATCGGTGGTCGTGCTTGGAAAAGTTGATTGCTTATACTTTTTCCCACACTCCATCTGTGAATGGAAAGGTAGGAATTTGCACTATGTGGTTCAGTAGAAAGTATCCATTGATGTTGATTCACAGCCTATAGCCGGGTGTGTTGATAGGCTAGTGTTTTGCACACAGTCTCTTTCCTGGATAAATTTAAATATTTTTACTAACAAACTAAATCCTGCCACACACTTTACCCACGACACAACCCATCTGATCGTATCGTTTCAAATTCCGTACACTATAACTCTCCTGTAAGTGTATGACAGGGTTATTTTGTTTGGAGAATGTTTAGTGAAAGACAAGTTTCCTACAACTTGATAGTTCTTTTGAGGAAGTTGTCAGTTCTTTTCGCTGGAGTGAAACGTAGTTTAGATCAGATTACATATTTCTGTTAATCTCTCTTCGTATAACACTTCCTTAGATATCATCACTAACTATGTCACACTTACCTGGAGAACACCCGCAAACAATTTCTCTTTATATTGTCTATGAGCAATAAAACGGAATTATTCGTTGATAAATCTCTCTCCATGTTCGACATCTGTAACACATAGCACACTTACTGAATGAGTCGCAACAAATGAAAGTTTTTGCCAGGTCAGAATTTGAATCCGCTTATTGCGAATAGTCACTTGAAGTAATTAGGCCCTTCGAATACATTCGTACTTTCGGTGTAATTTACTTTGTCCTCTTATATGCCTGAACGAATAACCACAGGTACTCTGTTCGCCAGTATTGCCAACAGAGAAGCAGATAGAACAAAGGACCGTACTTGCTCCGCCACAGGAGTATATATTATCTGAACTAACTCCATTAAAATGAAGTGAATGATATCAGAACATAAAATCTACGTAAAATATTAGAATTTTGAGCAATTCTGATACTCTTTCCGTACTCTAGTTACATGGCTCAAAATGGTTCAAATGGCTCTGAGCACTGTGGGACTTAACATCTATGGTCATCAGTCCCCTAGAACTTAGAACTACTTAAACCTAACTAACCTAAGGACATCACACAACACCCAGCCATCACGAGGCAGAGAAAATCCCTGACCCCGCCGGGAATCGAACACGGGAACCCGGGCGTGGAAAGCGAGAACGCTACCGCACGACCACGAGATGCGGGCTCTAGTTACATAACCTCTTTTGCAACTCAATTTTCAACATATATGAGATGCAGTACATGTTCTTTCCAAATTTGCATCGTAAATGTTATAAAGACAAAGTAGGGAAGTAAGTAAGGACATGATTACCACATACATGCCGGCCGGAGTGGCCGAGCGGTTCTAGGCACTACAGTCAGGAACCGCGCGACCGCTACGGTCGCAGGTTCGAATCCTGCCTCGGGCATGAATGTGTGTGATGTCCTTAGGTTAGTTAGGTTTAAGTAGTTCTAAGTTCTAGGGGACTGATGACCTCAGAAGTTAAGTCCCATAGTGCTCAGAGCCATTTGAACCATTTTTGAACCACATACGTGTCGCCCCATCTTACTCACTCTTTCCTTAAATAAGCAAACACCAAAAAACGGAAGGCGTGTACGCAATTTCCACACGGCCAAGCACTGCTCTACAATATAGCCACAAGGTCAACTCCTGATATTTACATAAACGCGTATGTGAAAATTCACTGGAAATGTTTTAAATTTGTGAAAAATGCATAATTATGTTGCAGATAGTATGCTGTAATGTTAATCTTCTTGATTTTAAAAGCTACAATGCAACTTTACCACAGAACCTTACTGCAACAGGCAAGAACAATTTAGATTCTAGCCCTACCCCACCCCGAAAAAAAAACCACTAGTGTAGTATTCGTACTAACTAAACTTATTATTTCTTTCGAAATGTACAGGGCATAAAAAGACGTTTTAAAAATTTGGGAGACCGTAGAGAATGATATTCGAAACATTTTGATAGTTTCTACAGCACTACGCACTTAATATGCACTCAGTAGACTAAATGAAACACTAGAATATTTTAGTCTGGAAAACTTTTGTTGACAAAAGAGCAGAGTACAATCAAATACCGTAAATCGAAACAGAGTCTTCACCACTTTAGAGTAAATGTTCAGTGCGACGCCCATCACATTCGTTACATAACGTGGGACGACAAATCACATATTCGCAGTTGTGAATACGGTTCAAAATGGTTCAAATGGCTCTGAGCACTATGGGACTTAACTTCTGAGGTCACCAGTCCCCTAGAACTACTTAAACCTAACTAACCTAAGGACATCACACACATCCACGCCCGAGGCACGAACCTGCGACCGTAGCGGTCGCGTGGTTCCAGACTGTAACGCCTAGAACCGCTCGGCCACCCCGGCCGGCCTTAATCTGCTTGTTACTCTATCATTAAAATATATAACACCCTCCATCACACCAATCTGAAAAGCTGACATGTCAACAAAAAGAATTTTTGCAAGCGTTCCAAAAATGTAATTACTGAAGCAATCATTCAGATTCTGTGCTTTGTCATGTAAAAATTTTTCCAAAGGTTTCGAATCTAAAGGTGTGTCACGCAAGACGTAGCACCCCTTTTATTTCGTGAACAGTTACACATATCGAAACGTAATTTTCGGCAAATGTTAGAGAGTCGAGAAATGTCCTAGAATGTGAGAGCACGGTAGCCAGAAACAGCATTTGCGCTGCAAACACTACCAAGCAGGCGTCTCGAACCAGGCTGCGTAGTTGTCTGCCGTAAGGTAGGCCTGCGCTACGAGAATAAAGCTTTATTTCCCCTTGAACCATCTTACGACCTAGACGCAGGTTCACCTACGAATGTTTTGTATGGAAATATGACATAGGCTAGAATCTAGCGTATCACAAAGGGCTTAGGAGAACTGTTTCACACTTGTGTATCCTCCAGATTTACGTGAGCCGAAACAGAGAAATCAACTGTTCATTCTTCAAAAATAAAGAGGTGTTATACGCTGCAAAAAAGCAACTACTGTATTAAATATCTAAATGTTAGAAGGAAGATTTGATCTCTCTTCTCCTGTAAGTGGTTATGTGCTTCTTAGAAATAAAATACGCACTGTCGGAAAACTGTCTCTACCTACACTTCTCTAAATTACATCTTATGGGATACATTTGTTGAACTAACCATTTTATTAAAAATACTTTGGTGACCATCTGTACACCGGAAAATAAATGTTCTTCTTAACGAACCGTCATTTTGTGTTGAACGTAAGCACGTAATGACAGTGTTACCAGCTACGTGCAGTACACGCTGTCGACTTATTTGACATTGCAGTGCAGTTTAACACGTACGTAAATGAAATAAGCAATATATTAACAATGTATACTGTATCGACAGAATTTACGTCCCTACCATTTGTCACTACGTCGGGCATTGCAGACACGTAAACATGCAAATGTGTTGATAATCCCACACAGTGTAGCTCGAGAACTCTGCTTGGCGGTGTTTGCAAATGCCGATTCCGGCCAGCATGCCCTTGTCCACGAATTGCTTTGCAGTCAGAGGGAGTTTTCCTGTCACGTCCTTACAGTGTTTCCTAAGACTTGCTCCCACTCTCTTCTGAACTTGTCATATACATTCCATTTTTTTTAAATTACAGCTTCACCACATGGTTCAGCAGTCACAACATTATTGAAGGTTTTAGAGTCACCAGTTAGTGAGTGTATTGCAAACCATGTCCAGCAGTGTTTATGTACCTTACTGGCACAACCTTCGCAGGGTCTTCTCAGATATTCATAGTCCAGCATCTTTCCTGTATCTACAGAAGAACTTTGACATCTCCTTTTAGCAATGTATACCCACTCCTCTGTCAGGAACCGTACAGTGTGGCGACAATATTAGTCGATTGACAAATATCAACAGTTTCTTTCGCTGTGTTCCACATAGATGCGTCACTGACCTCTGTTAGGGCACTCCGCAATCGTTTATAAAATCTCTCAAAATTGACAGGTGGTGGTGGGAAGATCCATCATCGTGCAGGATATTCTGTGCATGTTACAGGACATATCATTGTACATTTAGTTACCTTACACTCTTGATATTCCACAACAATTTTGCTGGAGGGGTCTCTTCTCTTACTTATATCCTCACTAAACGTAAGGGATTTTTCACTATTACAATATTTACTCGTACATTCAGTAACAGAAAAAGACAGTCCAGAAAGCTTGCACTTACTAATTAAAATGTAAGCGTTATTTTCACTATTTACAACACCAACATCTCCATTTTCGGTAAGGTGTTTGAATTTGGGTTTTGAAGCACTGTCTGGTGAGCTTTTAGGTCTACCCTCACTTCGTTGCGACGTAACAATTTCTTCAGTTTCACAGTTTCCAACAACACACTTGTGTTGATTACCATTAAATTTACGACTGCAATCAAACTTCTTCGTTTTTGGCATTTTTCAATGTCAAACTCAAGTAATCTACTTGTATTGCAAGAATGATCGATTGCAATAAATCCCTGCTCATAGAACAGACGCTAAGTTGATCAAGGCTTTTACACGAACGAATTGCTATGGAAATTGCGCAGCCGAAATTAAATAACGATATATTGTAAGAAAGGTTTTGTGTTTGACGGTAGTGTGACAGGCATTCACGCGCAGCATCTGCTTTGGAAATGCATTTAAACATAAAGATGATGAGGTACTGTACATAAAGTACATATTTTTAATCAGGAAGAATCATAGAATTTTATTACATAAAAAATCTATTTTTGGGCCCAAATGGAGTATAGGTGCTCGTAAGAAATTCGTCTATAAATGCACGCTGTAAGTCCAGACCCAGACTTCCGTATGTCGTCCGTGTATGCATATTCGAAGCCACATTACGTCGTACTTCTTACAAACACAGTCACTATAATATGGTATTTATCCGTGGATACCAGGTTAGCGATTGTCGATTAAAATATCTCCCCTGAACGGGGATTATAGAAAATGTACAAGTGTAGGTTAATGACGGATGGACGAGTATACACGGAAGTTGGATCTGGATGACAAGCGTGCACAGATAGCCGAAATGGTTAAGGCAAGCGCTGGCGAAATGCGGGAAATCCGGATTCGAGTTCCAGTCCGGCACAAATTTCCAATTTTGTCATTCCATTCTATGAATGGAGTAGGCCCGTATTTGCAGTTTTGAATACATTTCCTGTGAAACGTGATTTGCCAGCCTGCCTTCAGCAATCCAGCGACATGGACATCTCTGTTTACTTTCTGCCGCAGAGTTCGCGCTCAGGATTGTTAGTGTACTTCTGCCGTATTCTTCCTTTTGAAGAAGAATGGCCTACTTTTTTCGTTAATCGGCGCTAGGATCAGTTTATTAAGTGAATACGCAAGTCCGAAACCACATAAAGTCGAACAATATCTCAAAGGTGTTATTAAGACCACCTATAACGACCTTGTTGGCATACATCTATCCTTAGTAAGTAGCGTGGTATATGTGAAGTTAAGTAACGATTCCGTGTGTGACGGCATTATAAATGACACTACGAGTGGTCTCAAACTCAGTCATTCGGATGGAAATATTAGTGACGTGTTTGTAGACCATGCACGACTCGGATGTGGACGATACCTGCTTTTGATCTCCCGTTTGAAGTGCACTTGAGGATGGTGATTTCTGTGCTCCGCCCACATGGGAAACTGTGAAGCCATATGGCTGAGAAGCGTGCTCACTTTACCACATACCCGGTTCTCAGTAGTGTGGAGCAAATCAGTACTTCATTGACCAAACATGTGTCATCATATTTATATATCGGCGGGTGCCGCGCCATTCTATTCCATTACCGACAGCAGAAGACGTGGTCGTTCTGTGGGCGAGAAGGATATGTTTGCTTGGAGTGCGTGCAGTGGAGGATTACGCAGTTGCCACCTCGGGATGCACTGGTTTTGAACACACCGACGACGCTTCTGCTGACATAAGCCGAGCTTCTCCGGAATTATTCCAGCCCACTGCCTACACTGGCTTCCATTACTGAGCCTTTGCCGACTATAACTGTATAGCTGGTAGTTCAGGGGTGAAGTCGTCTATGCCTGTGCCTTCTCCTGTTCCATCTGTGCTGATAGGCAGAGAGGAGATTCCAGTGGATGGGATGGACGTCGACTCCATGGTCGTGCCTACTGCCACCTTCGTGCCCGACCATTAGTACTCACCAGCGTTTTCCGATACTGAAGCACAAATGTGTAAACAACAGTCGCAGAAGAGATGTAAAAAATGTCGGCTTATTGCGTCAGATACCTACCTACCACAATCCACGGACGATAATCATCCTCCCTGCAAAGATCTTCTCCTGTTGGATGTTTCCGTGGCGGAAGATGATGCCCATCTCCCGTCGGATTCACAGCAATCATCGCACCTACCAAGCACTGTACCTCCCTTCGACGGACAGCAACCGGGTCATCGCCATTCCTCATCATAAGCCGCGTCACCGCCCTCGGGAGTACCAGAGGCTATGCTGGATGATCTCGGCCCACACGCTACTGCACAGTACAACGATCTTGAAGATGAAAGAAGGAACGTTGAAGTAGATGTGGTTGCTGCTGCAGCAACCCGTGACTGTTAACCGACTAGGGATTTTGCTGGAGTTGTGCTGTCTATCAGAGAAGCGCTTATGGACACTTTTGGCCTTCCTGCTTCAGTGAGCATCCCCGTGACTAAGTTACCTTTGTAGGCTTATAGTACTGGCTCTATAAATGTCAACATCATTGGGACGCAGGTCAAACTTCAGTTCCTCCACGGCGGCAGAAGTGGCCGTGCGGTTAAAGGCGCTGCAGTCTGGAACCGCAAGACCGCTACGGTCGCAGGTTCGGATCCTGCCTCGGGTATGGATGTTTGTGATGTCCTTAGGTTAGTTAGGTTTAACTAGTTCTAAGTTCTAGGGGACTAATGACCTCAGCAGTTGAGTCCCATAGTGCTCAGAGCCATTTTTTTTAATTCCTCCGCGAAATGTGGCAGGCGTCGGACATCGATATTGACCTCTTCCAAGAAGTTCGCATCGGCGACTTTCCCGCTTTTAATGAGTCCTATGCCTTGTTATGCCATGCACTGATGACAATAGAGGGATGGTGATACTGTCCGCAGCTCGTGGTCGTGCGGTAGCGTTCACGCTTCCCGCGCCCGGGTTCCCGGGTTCTATTCCCGGTGGGGTCAGGGATTTTCTCTGCCTCGTGATGACTGGGTGTCGTGTGATGTCCTTAGGTTAGTTAGATTTAAGTAGTTCTAAGTTCTAGGGGACTGATGACCATAGATGTTAAGTCCCGTAGTGCTCAGAGCCATTTGAACCATTTGATGGTGATACTCTTGCACGATGGGATCGTGATTGAGGATGTGATTTATCTGCTGTCAGACAGGGGCATCGTGGTGACCTTCCATTGTGTCCAGATCATCAGTGTTTATGCTCCCCCTAGCACGGAAAAGCGAAGGGAACGGTCGTGGTTTTATTGGGAGTAGGTCATGCCCTTGTTTGTTGGGACGCTAAGATCATTTTATTCTTGGTGTAAACTGTAACTGTGTGATATCCCAGAAGGACCCATTTCCTCATCATACCATTACACCTCATGACAGAAACTACATCTGCTTGGTGCAGGAACTGATTCCCGCTGACAAGTGGGAACATGTACACCATGCACCATGATCGAAGTGGATATAAGACGTTACGACCCACTCAGTAAGTCACCTTCACCGTGTCTATATTTCCCACGCCTCATGCCAGCGACAATTGATGCTGCGTTATGGCCTGTGGCCTTCTCTGACCGTATCTCATACAAATGTACTGTCTCTCTCCAATGGCAGAGAGTGTGGTGCGGTTGAATCACGTGGAAGTTGACTGTTACACATCTCCAGAACATGGAGTGCAGGCAGTAAATACAAGCGAGCTGGAAAAGCTGTGAAAGATGCCTTCTGACATACCCTTCAACACTTCGGTGGTGGCTCGAATACGCTAAGCCTGCTTTGCGTCACGTAATGGTATGTCAGGACCACTACAAGACGTACTGGCATCGAAATACGTTGTAATTTTATTTCAAGGAGCTCTGGGAGCTCTCTGGCCAAGCACTGTCTCTTCATCGACAGGCTGAAATTCGTAAGGTAAAGGCGAAGATTATTTCGCTTACATGTCACTGCGTTGAGTGAGTAGTGACACGTGAGAGATGTCAGGATCGGGCCCTGCCGAGCCCCTGTTGACGCACCACATTCTCAGTGAGAAGCAGCAGTGTCGTACTGGTGCAAGCTCTTGACATGCCAGATGGTCACTGATTGACGTCCAAGAAATATACGGCGAGCGCCCTTTTAGACTTCTATCAACAGTTCTACACGGAAGTGGATCAGGATGCTACAGCAATGGACGAAGCCCTCCAGTCTCTGCCTGGTGTTCTTGATGGGACTGCTGTGTGGATCCTTATGGCTGCGGTTATGGCTGATGACTTCAACGATGCTCTCCATAATGGCGCAATAAACAAGTGCCCAGGCCCAGATGGTTTCCCACCGCAGTTTTATCTCGCCTTCCCCGACATTATGGCTCCTCATTGGTTTGCTATGTACCAAGAAATTATGTTCCCTGACGTTCAACTCCCTCCTGTATTTGTGGAGGGACTGATTACTCCACTCCTCAAGCCATCTGGGCGTTGGGGTGGCGATCATTACCGGCTGTTGATGATGTTTAATTGAGATTTCAAGATTTTCATCTGAATCCTCGCAGTCCATTTGAAATGCGTCCTGCCTCAAGTTATACCTTTGGCTCAAATGTGCCGTGGTGGGGACAGTAACATACACGCAGAACTCAGTGACTAATGTGATGTTATCGCCCTAACAGCGGCCTGCTGCTTTCGAGGCCCCGTGGCGTCGGTAGACTTTCGCCACACTTTTGACAGTGTGAGCCTAGACTATCTTGCAGAAGTGATGCAACGAATGCCTCCCTCCGTGACATAATACATATCATCATGCGACTCCTTCGAGGTACCTCGTCATGAGTACCAATTAGTGGATGTGCAGTGTGCCCTGTAACTGTTTCGCAATAGGTCCAGCAGGGATGTCCACTGTTAATGATCATTTTCGTCATTGCTTTTGAGCCACTGTTATGTAGATGTGGAGCTGGTTAACTAATTTCGTGACGAACATATTTTCCGTATTTCGTAATGGCTTCTGTAGCCGTGCATGCATGCACGTCCGAAGGAACACTGTATCACAGTTCTTACAGACACAGGCACTGCAGTATTGCAAATCTCTTTTTTTCTGACTCCTGCAAATTTTGAAATTTGTGATTAGTTCATATGCGACCAAACTACTGAGGTCATCGATCCTTAAGCTTACACACTACTTAACCTAACTTAAACTAAGTTACTCTAAGGACAACACACACACCCATGCCCGAGGGAGGACTCGAATCTCCGACGGGGGCAGCCGCGCGAACCGTGGCAAGGCGCCCCAGACGGCACAGCTGCCCCGCGCAGCTTTCTGACTCTCAGTAAGATTCTACGCTCCCCTCTGACGGTATCAGATGCTGTAAAGGCGCGCTCAATAAGCTCAGATACAGTTCCCAATGGTGCTGAGTACACAAGGGACTTCACATAACGCTAGAGGAAAAAGTCTAGATAGTTCGGGTCAGGACAGCACGCACAGGCCAAGGGTCTGGGTATTCCCTTCCAATTACTCCCTGCCAGAAGTTACAGTGAGCTGTGAACTGGCCTGACAATCAAAGTACACTAGAGCACGATCTTTCTGAAATCACAAAACAGCCACTAAGTTTATATACCATGCAGTATTCAAAAGAGCTGATAAGATGTGCGGTCCTTGTGGTATCACATATCGATACCACGCCACCGGCGTCTTACAGTTGGCAGATGCCGACAGCGGTCGTGCGGGATCCGTCAGACCCGATGGAGCACGCCTCTGAGCCACGCCTCCAGCGGCTCTGGACTACGAGCGCTCTCTGCCGCTTCAGGCAGGACGGCTGGTGGCAGACAGACGCCCCACTCGCACATGGAGCCTCTTCGTTACGTGATACTACGCAGATGCCGCCTAATCGCCTCTCCGACACCGTCATCTGTGCTGTAGTGCAGAAAGCCTATTCCCTGTTGACACTGAGAGCTGGACTCTATTTCTTGCTGCATTATTTGTAATGAGTTTTCATGTGCTTGGAGAAACACTAATTAAGTAGATCTTCTGTTCTGTATTAGTTTGTTCACTAATCATTTCTGCTCCTGTCTACCTTTCGTACGACAGTTGCAACACCTTTCCGTAGCACACCTCTCCTTACCGTTGTGTACAAAGTTGTAAACAACAGTCCCATAAGGTGATCTCGTAGAATTTTAGCCCAAATGTCCACTGAGAACCTCACCTTGCAACTTTTCGTACAGGTAGTGTGCGGATTTTTAACAGTCCAGTGGTGGCAGCAGAAACTTTATTTCACGTTTGCAGCTGTAGGCTCTATATATCAAAACGTTCACAATTTCGCCCTCTACAACCGCCCAGATTTTTAAGATGTCTTCCTGTAAAGCCTTGTATGGACTCGTGACATCAGAGCAGAGGCTAAAAATATTTGAGCTAAAAAATAAGGCCTTTTTACGTAAAGCGGACTAGACCTGCAAATGCAGAAAAGATTCTGAGTAGCTTACAATTAAAGGATGGATGGAGATGGTATTAAAAGCGCCCGACGGCAAGGTCTTTAGCACCCGCACAAAAAATGATTGAGACGTGTGTCAGTAAAATACCCAGTACAGAAAGACAAAACCACAAGTAAAACTCATATAACAAAGGGTGGAAAACTATGCGGACCCACACCAGAGCAGGGGACGAAGCACGGCATCCGTAGTAAAACATGAACGACACAGGAAGAAAGTGGTACAAGGAGCTAAAACAATAGAGCAGATGGATGTGGCTGGCGGACCGCAAGTAAAAAAAGGAGGCGCCAGCCACTCTGCTACACACTAAGACCTCCAGCCTAAAAGCTTAGGCCAGAGTCCAGACACATCGCAAAACTTTAAAACCTTAATTACGCTCGTCTCATCATCATCTAATGTAGAGGGCATATCCTAACCAATTTTTGCTGCTGCCCTTGCGTCAGGGTATAAAATACGCTCTGTTAAAATGTGGCCAATAGAGATGTGCACACCACATGCACCACAAAACGGGGGATCCTCCCGCCGCAATAGAAAGCTATGTGTGAGAGGACAGTGTCGAAGTCGAAGACGAGTGAGTGTGACTTCATCCTACCTGAGCAACTGGTAGGGGGAACTCGATGGCCAGGTTGTTGAATTCACCAACCACAGCTTATTGGCCGTCATTGTCAGTCATTCCTCCTCCCAGAACTGCATGCACTTCCTGTGTAGGACAGAAACGACAGACTGCAAGGGAACAGGATACTGTGCCACGTCCTGTCCTATGCAGGCCTCCTTGGCAGCCCGATCGGCCTGTTCATTGCTCCATATCTCTACATGACCGGGCACCCAGCAGAATGATACCTGCCCACCCCGCCGGTGAAGCAAGTACAGCTGGTCAAATATGAGCCGGAAAAACTCCTCATCTGGGTACAAGTTGTGCAACGATTGTAGGGTACTAAGGGAATCGGAGCAGAAGAGAAAACGTTTGCCCGGAAGACGACGCATCTGCTCCAGTGCCTTCAGGATCGCGTGGAGCTCCGATGCAAAAACGGTGTACTCGGCAGGAAGGCGAATCGTGGTGACACGGTCTAGGAACACTATAGAGCAGCCTAGGGAATCCCCTTGTTTGGAGCCATCAGTGTGGATGACCGTGAAATCGTGATGCATACCTAAAATGGTAAAAAACAGAGATTGGTATGTAAAATCTGGTTCAAATGGCTCTGAGCACTATGCGACTTAACTTCTGAGGTCATCAGTCGCCTAGAACTTAGAACTAATTAAACCTAACTAACCTAAGGACATCACACACATCCATGCCCGAGACAGGATTCGAACCTGCGACCGTAGCGGTTCCAGACTGTAGCGCCTAGAACCGCACGGCCACTCCGACCGGCGAAAATCTGGTGTACTATCCTTCTTAAAATTAGTCAAATCTAAAATAAGTCTGGGTCTCTGGAGGAGCCAAGGTGTAAATCTGCTCCAACCTCGACGTAAAACATTAAGACCAGCTACGTCCATCTCTAAAAGGCAATCATGTGCGCGAATCCCATATTTCAATTACAGCTAATTAGAGAGTTCATACCTTAAAAAATAGGAAGCGATCCATGTTGGGAATATACCCATTATTGTTTTCAAAAGAAAACAAGGACGGGAAAAGAAATCGCAACACCAAAAAATAATTAATGTAGAGTAATGAAATTTCTGGAATACACTTTTCTAGGTAACATATTTAAGTGATTAACATAGCAAGTTGACAGGTTAACGTCAGCGCGAGATAAGCCATTGCAAATGTGAAATTCTGGTACATTACTAAGCGGTGTAACCACCTGCATGTTTAATGGAAGCATGAAAACGTGCATGCATTGTGTTGTACAGGTGCTGGATGTCAGTTTCTGGGACATAATTCCACGCCTGTTGCACCTGGTCGGTCAGTAAAGGGATGGTTAATGCTGGAGTTGTGGTCCGATGATGCCCACTATATGCTCGACTGGAGACAGATCTGGTGATGGAGCAGGACAAGGCAACACATCGACACTCTGTAGAGCACGTTTGGTTTCAATAGCGGTATGTGGACGAGTGTTATCCTGTTGGAAAACACCCCCTAGAATGCTGTTCATGAATTACAGCACAACAGATCGAATCACCAGACTGACGAACAGATTTGTTGTCACGGTGCGTGGGAAAACTACGAGAGCGCTCCTGCTGCCAGGCGAATTTGCAATCATGGTATACCTGACCATACCTCCAGGTGTAGGTCCAGTGTGTCTAGCACGCAGGCAGATTGGATACAGGCCCTCAAATTCCCTCCTTCTAACCAACACACGACCATCACTGGAAATGAGGCAGCACCAGCTACCTTCAGAAAACACAACAGACATCCATCCTGCCCTCCAAGAACTCTCGCTTGACACCAATGAAACTGTAAATGGTGGTGTTTTGGGGTCAGTGGAGTGCACGCTACATGGCGTCTGGCTCGTTCGTTGTGTCACTGTGGTGCCAACTGGTGTTCATATTGCTGTTGCAGGTGCAGTACGATACGCCAGAGCCATACGTCGAACACGACGGTCTTCCCTCTCGGTAGTGTCACATGGCCACCCGGACCCCTGTCTTCTTGCGACCGTACATTCTCGTGACAACCACTGCCAGCAGTCATGCACAGTGGGCAAATTCCTGCGAAGTCTAAGTGCAGTATCGCAGAACGATCATCCATGTTCTCGTAGAACTATTACACGACCTCATTCAAACTCAATGAGGTGCTGACAATAGGTTCTTTGTCGTTTTACAGGCATTCTTCACTAACATCAACTCATCGCGTCCAGTGTCAAAGGTAACTAGCGCCCACGACAATTACAGCGTATACTTAAAGCATCCTTACAGTGGAGCTAGTAGAGCCACTCTTATGTGACAGATACGAAATCTGAATAGACATCATCTTACATATATAGAAACACGCCTACCAACTTTAGTTTATCTCGCAAAACTCCTTTGTGCTGAGATTTTTTTCCGACAGTGTACTTTCTGATTGAAACAAGTAAACCATATATGGAGAGCAAAAACATTCGAGATATTTGTTTTCCGTCGTCCGTGTTTGTCAGTCCACCTTCCTTTCACAGCCTTGCTCACCTTTCCCTCAAAATAGGAAATAAAAAGAAAACAGTGGAGTAGACATTTTCCACGTTGTGGGGCGCACCTGCGTCGCTACTAAAGGCAGTGGTATTCCAGTACTCCCGTTGTTTCCATTCAACAGGCGTCATCTGCAGCCTGCGTTCTTAGATACTCTCTTTGAATTTTGATGAAAAATGCTGCCGGTGAAAATGAAAAGCTGTCATAAACTGTAAACTGTGTCATTGTTGGCTGTCCCGGTACATATTGCTGAGCGTGAGCAGGCTCGTTCATTGCCACGGGACGGCCGCAACGGTTCGCTTCAAGTTCTTAGCGCGCGGGCTGACTGGAGTAGAGAACAGCGATCGATCGCCGGGGACTGCACCAGAATGGCGTCCCACCTTCCTTCGCACGAGTCGTAGCCCTCGAGGACTCGGACGGCTCTCCCGCGAAGGCCGCGCGCCAGTCGACTGCACACTGCTGCCTCTCGAAAATCGGACGACTGTATAGCGCTGTCGTGCCGTTGAGTCTGCAACATTAATACCGATCACCGCATTCTGACTTCCTTATTCATTTTTCTTTTCTTAGTTCCAATAGCAACATTTCAACATCGAAACTCTAACACTCTCGTAGCTACAAAGATTTCCGGTTCATTTAAAACTTATGTGTGGTGAACTGGATTTCAAATCGCCGGCCGGAGTGGCCGTGCGGTTCTAGGCGCTACAGTCTGGAGCCGAGCGACCGCTACGGTCGCAGGTTCGAATCCTGCCTCGGGCATGGATGTGTGTGATGTCCTTAGGTTAGTTAGGTTTAATTAGTTCTAAGTTCTAGGCGACTAATGACCTCAGAAGTTAAGTCGCATAGTGCTCAGAGCCATTTGAACCATTTGGATTTCAAATCCAAAACTCAGGCAATAATTATAGGGCGAACTATTCGCAGTTTCCTCCTCCGTTACTTGTACTTTACCATATACTCGTATGACAGTCCTATTCTATCCTACCCTAACCAGTGAACTAAAATACTTCGGACTAACACTTGGTCGTCAACTAACATGGAAACCTTACCTATTAAGCAGTCAACAGAAGGCCAACAATAAACCTGAAACTGCTAACCGCCCGAACGTGGAGACTGCAACCTACCACAATCCTATAATCCCTGATCCGACCCATTCTGTGCTATGTAAATGAAGCATATATTTCCGCTCCTCCAAAATGCTATGAAACCGTACAACTTCTAGAACGCAACGCATCTCACTGATTCTTTTAGCTCAGAATCCTCTATCAAAGAACTTCCCACATTTTTCTTCCATATTCGGCACCTATGAATATCCCACTTAACATGAGAACTTGACACCAACCATGCAGAATTTCCTCCTGCTATCCGCTGCTAGTACTATACCGCGACTTCACTGACACATCCCTCTAACATTACACCTACAGCCGCCGCTGTGGGCGAGCGGTTCTAGGCGCTTCGCTCCGGAACCACGCTGCAGCTACAGTCGCAGGTTCGAATCCTGCCTCGGGCAGAATGTCCTTAGGTAAGTTAGATTTAAGTAGTTCTAAGTCTAGGGGACTGATGACCTCAGACATTAAGTCCCATAGTGCTTAGAGCCATCTGAATTTGAACTACACCTACAAGTCTCCACATCCGCTCCCAAAGAAATTAGAATCACCTCCATCCCCCCCCCCCCTACGAAATCCGCCAGATATGTACCCGTTCTAAAAAATATAGCAGAATGAGCCTCTCCTCCATTGTCAGGGCTACTTTCCTCACCACTTTTCTCCAGACACAACCTTAGACTTAGATCGGAACTTTTCCCTCATCACCCTCAAATCCCTCACTAATCATCCACCCACATAAAACACAAAAAACTACAAACCATAATACCCTTACTCCGGGCAGTCGACATAAACTCATTATCACTTCATTCTTCTCTGTGTAATGCAGGTCACAGTCTGTGTTTTATTTTTGTGAAAACACCGAAAAGAATTTACTAACGGTACGTTTTAAATTTTTAAAACCTATTCGGTCAAGAGAGAAGGATTGCGGCCGCTAAGCGCCCACCCCACGTCCGTGTGGATGAGGGTGATGAACTAACGATTTAAATAAGATATTAAAAACTGAGTTTCGAACGCTATCAGGGTCAGTATTCCGCACAAAAATCAGCCGCTAGTACGCTATAATATACTGTTACTATATTACAATTTTTTCGCGGTTTAACAGACAAACATTATTCCAAAAACATTTATATTCCCGTGTTACCACCTAATTATTCCACATCTCCTATTTATAATATCTTAATACGCACCCAAGCGTACGAAGATGAGTACACTTAATCATAGCTATGTGCATAAAGTGTGATTCAGCTAAGCCGGAATCGTTAAAAATATCGTAATTCTGTTTTCGGCCAAATGAATCGTGAGAAAGTTTTCACTAAACGACGTGTAGTCTCTTTTCATAGCTATATTAATTATACATATATCAAAAAATGGTTCAAATGGCTCTGAGCACTATGGGACTCAACTGCTGAGGTCATAAGTCCCCTAGAACTTAGAACTACTTAAACCTAACTAACCTAAGGACAACACACACATCCATGCCCGAGGCAGGATTCGAACCTGCGACCGTAGCGGTCGCGCGGTTCCAGACTGTAGCGCCAGGACCGCTCGGCCACCAACGGCCGGCATACATATATCGATATAAACTTCACTTTCTCAGATACACTGTAACTATAACAGTTTTTACTGCTTGTGTCTTACTTCTAAAAAAAAAAAATAAAGATTTTAGCAGCGTTTCGCTCTTCAAAATAAACATGAAACCAATAGCTGTGTAACGCAGAAGTTCGTGATTTCATACCCAAATAAGGACATACTTCACGTCAGATAAGGAGGAAGCAGATTGTTGCATCGCAGCTTTACCGGTATAAAAGGGACAAGGCGGAAATGAACATACACTATGTGATCAAAAGTATCCGAACAACTGGCTGAAAATGACTTACAAGTTCGTGGCGCCCTCCATCGGTAATGCTGGAATTCAGTATGGTGTTGGCCCACTCTTTGCCTTGATGACAGCTTCCACTCTGGCAGGCATACGTTCAATCAGGGGCTGGTAAGTTTCTTGGGGAATGGCAGCCCATTCTTCACGGAGTGCTGCACTGAGGAGTGGGATCGATGTCGGTCGGTGAGGCCTGCCACGAAGTCGGCGTTCCAAAACATCCCAAAGGTTTCCTATTGGATTCAGGACGTATGACACATGTGACACTCAGTCACCTGACCACGTTCGAAGTCTGTGAGTTCTGCGGAGCGCCCCATTCTGCTCTCTCACGATGTCTAATGACTACTGAGGGCGCTGATTTGGAGTACCTGGCAGTAGGTGGCAGCACAATGCACCTAATATGAAAACTGTATATTTCTGGGGGTGCCAGGATACTTTTGATCACATAGTGTATCTTTCAGTTTTGTTTATATTTCTGTACGAGTGCGACGGTGCCCGCATCTCGTGGTCGTGCGGTAGCGTTCTCGCTTCCCACGCCCGGGTTCCCGGGTTCGATTCCCGGCGGGGTCAGGGATTTTCTCTGCCTCGTGATGGCTGGGTGTTGTGTGCTGTCCTTAGGTTAGTTAGGTTTAAGTAGTTCTAAGTTCTAGGGGACTGATGACCATAGATGTTAAGTCCCATAGTGCTCAGAGCCATTTGAACCATTTTTTGCGACGGCTCTTAGACAACTGTTTCAGTGCGGATACACTAATATCGCCCGAAAACCTACGGGACAGTAGGGGGTTAATGGACGTGGTACGCTGCATTGAAGCGTGCGATAGGTTGAGAATGTGGGTCAGACGGAAAGTTTGTCCAGATGACCAAGGCGGCTAGAAGTCACACAATCCCCCTACCCCTTCCCTTTCTTTCCCCCTCTCCTATTTCGTATGAGCCTTTCAGTTCGTCTGTGTCGTTTACGTGTGTCGAGTGTTGCTTAGTTTGAAAAACTTAATGTCTTTCACAAACCAAGAGAATCTACGCACGCCACTTCTTCACGAAGAATGCAGGAAGGAAGCAAGATTTTGGTTTAGCTTTCCGTCGACATCGAGGTCATTATGGAAAATGCAGAAGGAACGCAAAGAGAGCAACTGAGGCGTACAGATACAGGTATCCCGAGAGAATCAGTTCAACGAAAATGGCAATTCAGCGGATGTGCAACAAATTTTTATTGGATGGTGCGATACCACACGTAAACTGCCGCCCCCAATTATTCTATCGTAGGCGGCCCGAATGAAAATAGCTTGCCCAGTTAGTGGGCGAGTTAATGTTGATATGCCATCGTGATTTCATGTTATTATTCTACCCAGCAACAGACCGTGGGAAGGCACAGACCACGACCCTACTTGCATGCAGCCACTGATTTTGAATTGACACTGATGGGGGGGGGGGGGAGGGGAAGGTGGTAGATATCGCATTACAAATAAAATATTTATAAAGTATCACAAGAAGATATACTACGACATTAGTACAGAATAACGTACTCTTAATCGAGGATAGCCTTCACTGGCATAGACACACTCACAAAGTGATATATAGAGATAGCATTTACCTATAGCTACAAAATCTTAGCTGAGGACACATCGGTGAGAGAATACTGAACCATGAGAACTATGATAGATTTAGATAACAAAAGAGGGTGGCTGAATTTGGTGAACCTTACCCCATGGCTGCTCTCCTGTGGTATTGTGAAATATTCGCCATCGCCAAACGACCGAAAGGGCGACCAAATACGAGCATCATTACTAGACTGTGCAAAAGTCACTAACCGTTAAACATTACCGTCGCATCGCGGAGCGTGCCTTTGGACAATAGGCTGTCGCGAGCGAGATGGTAGCTGATGAACCTTCCAAGAAGACGTTCTAGCATGGGCGAGAGCGGCGATGTTCACGGGTCTTGTTAGCTGGTCAGCACCTCACACTAGTGAGGGATGTAATCGAGAAATCAGTCCATGCACCAAATTCTGTACCGGAAACACTTTCGCAATTGTGGATGTCTATGAGCCTTACTCTGCAGGGGTCTTCATACGAGTTGTTGAGTCCATGCCATGTCAAGTTGCTGCACAATGCCGTTCAAAACGAGATCCGACACCATATTAGAAGGTACGCCATGACTTTCACCTCAGTGTATTACAGACTGCGTGACTGGTCTTTTGAATGAATCTTAGTGGGTAGAAGAAGCACACAATTAACTATCGAAGTACCGCCGCTTCTCTAAAGCAGACCTGTCCTGGGACCCTATTCTGTATATTTTGGCCGCTCTGGCGATCGGATCGGTAGGCGAGCGCACCGACTGGCGTTGTTTTCGAAGGAAAGCCCCTACATTATTCTGTAAGCATTTCAGAAGCGATGCCGAACGGTTCCAAAGAGCCGAGACGCTGTTGTCAGTTCTCCTCGTGCCAACCAATCAAAAGCAATCTGCCTCAGATCCGCGCATGTGCACTGCAGCGCCACAATGGCCCAAACCCGAAGCAGCTAGCAGCTGACACAGGCACACTATCCTTCACAGTACCGAGATGTGTGGTTAGAGTACGTTATGTTGTTCAAATTTCGCTGACCATATCCTTCCATAAATGGATGATAACGATAATATATTGAAGGTGTTCTGGAAACTGTCATAAATGTCACCTTAAGTCATTTTATTCTCATTTACATAAATGTCTTGTTTTGGATTTTGCATTTCGGAATATGAGTTAGGAATGGAGTGTAGTACTAATTTGTCGAAATACATCTATAGAAACACCCGAAAAATTCCTCATTTTTTCTGTTTTCCGTCATTCCTTAGTTCCTTCAAAATTCATGCAGGTACGTTCTGTCTATGCAACTAATTGAAGGCAGTTTCTTTATTGCCATACACGTTTCGCTTCTCTTATTTCTGAGGAAATGACGAAGTAGCCTACTCCCCTATATGATATATCAACGATTTGGTTCTTAAAAACCAAATTTAAGAAACCTTTTTTGAGAGTGTGTGGTGAGTGCAGCAGTTGAAGTTCTTTGTAGTTTGTAACATGCATCTGATGAATCAAAATGTTTCATATGTAGTGGTATAGTCTAAAAAATATTATGGCAGGGATTTTTCATCTCTGTCTACTATTGTTAAGGATTCAAACACAGATAAATACTTTTGATATGCAAGAGTATGAAGACGATTGCTTCTAGTTTCAGATTCCTGCCTGGAAATCTCTACATATTCAGAAAAAATGGTGAATTATTTGTGACAAGAAATGTCACTGTCAGTTGTTTCACACACAGCAATTAAATTTTTCATTTCTTAAGCATATGGAAGTCACGAAATCGAAGATACGCATTATTGAGAAAGAGCGCTCTTACATGTATATAACAACGAATATTTCAGAAAAATACTTAACTTTGACTATTAAAGAAGTCTCAGAATGTGTTACAAACACGAAGAGGAGAAGAATATTTTCTAAACCAGCAATGTGCGAACCTACGATCTTTGACATTACAATTCGTTGCCTTACCCACTTCACTACTACAACTCGCATGTCCCATGCACTTTTACTCCACATAATTCCAGTTGAGAGAGGCGCAGGCTGACTTCGTTGTCGAATGATGCGGGCGTAAGCCGTAAATGCATGAAAATTTGGAAGGTTTCCTGTATCAGGCTTCGCAAAATTACTTTCCCTTGTTACTTAAAAGTGTTAAATGTGTTTCGATAGTTAATAAGTTAACCGTTTGCAGAAAAAAGTACACGAAGCCACTAGTAATTTCAGCCAACACTTACGTGATATACGTAAGCAGAGTCGACCTTCTGAAATTTAATGATTTTTTAAACTCTTAATTATGTACAAATAACAAGTATTCTGTGAGAATATTGACCGAAACTGTTTCTTTTATGTTATAATCATTCACAGTAACAACAATACAAACCATATTTCTAACAAAGGAAAACTGTCCATTATGAACTCACTTATCACTTGGATGCGTCCTGGTCAGTCTTCAGTAACACAATCATTAAATCCGAAGCTAAAACCGCTCAATGTGTCTAAAATAACAAATACTAGGTGTAAATAAATCACACCGAACCGAGCGAGTGGGCCATACTAAAACCTAAAACTTCTCAGTACAGTTGTCGAAAAACCGGCTCGAGAACCAATCGGTAACAGGCCTCAGAAGCTTACAGAATTGCAACTTCGGATAAAGAACCGAAAATGACGTCACTACCGATGCTAACCTACTGCACCGATCGATATGGCCTGCCGAGGTGGCCGAGCGGTTCTAGGCGCTAAAGTCTGGAACCGCGCGACCGCTACGGTCGCAGGTCCGAATCCTGCCTCGGGCATGGATGTGTGTGATGTCCTTAGGTTAGTTCGGTTTAAGTAGTTCTAAGTTCTAGGGGACTGATGACCTCAGAAGTTAAGTCCCATAGTGCTCAGAAACACTTGAACCATTTTTTTCATCGGTATGAACGATACAGAATAGGGCACCAGAGGACCTATTCTGGATCGTTCATACCGATCGGTGTTGTAGGTTAGTCTCGGTAGTGACGTCATTTTCGGTTCTTTATAGAAATATTCTATTCAGTAAGCTTCTGTTACCGAAGGGTCCTCCCACCGATTTTACGACAATTGTACCCAGAGGTTTTGGATTTCGTTGTGGCCCTGTCGATCGATGAGCTGTGGTTTATGTACACCTATAATTTGTTTTAGCGAATGTGTTACTAAAGAATTACCAGTGGACGCATCTGGTTGGAAAATGAGTTCATAATACACTCCTGGAAACTGAAATAAGAACACCGTGAATTCATTGTCCCAGGAAGGGGAAACTTCATTGACACATTCCTGGGGTCAGATACATCACATGATCACACTGACAGAACCACAGGCACATAGACACAGGCAACAGAGCATGCACAATGTCGGCACTAGTACAGTGTATATCCACCTTTCGCAGCAATGCAGGCTGCTATTCTCCCATGGAGACGATCGTAGAGATGCTGGATGTAGTCCTGTGGAACGGCTTGCCATGCCATTTCCACCTGGCGCCTCAGTTGGACCAGCGTTCGTGCTGGACGTGCAGACCGCGTGAGACGACGCTTCATCCAGTCCCAAACATGCTCAATGGGGGACAGATCCGGAGATCTTGCTGGCCAGGGTAGTTGACTTACACCTTCTAGAGCACGTTGGGTGGCACGGGATACATGCGGACGTGCATTGTCCTGTTGGAACAGCAAGTTCCCTTGCCGGTCTAGGAATGGTAGAACGATGGGTTCGATGACGGTTTGGATGTACCGTGCACTATTCAGTGTCCCCTCGACGATCACCAGTGGTGTACGGCCAGTGTAGGAGATCGCTCCCCACACCATGATGCCGGGTGTTGGCCCTGTGTGCCTCGGTCGTATGCAGTCCTGATTGTGGCGCTCACCTGAACGGCGCCAAACACGCATACGACCATCATTGGCACCAAGGCAGAAGCGACTCTCATCGCTGAAGACGACACGTCTCCATTCGTCCCTCCATTCACGCCTGTCGCGACACCACCGGAGGCGGGCTGCACGATGTTGGGGCGTGAGCGGAAGACGGCCTAACGGTGTGCGGGACCGTAGCCCAGCTTCATGGAGACGGTTGCGAATGGTCCTCGCCGATACCCCAGGAGCAACAGTGTCCCTAATTTGCTGGGAAGTGGCGGTGCGGTCCCCTACGGCACTGCGTAGGATCCTACGGTCTTGGCGTACATCTGTGCGTCGCTGCGGTCCGGTCCCAGGTCGACGGGCACGTGCACCTTCCGCCGACCACTGGCGACAACATCGATGTACTGTGGAGACCTCACGCCCCACGTGTTGAGCAATTCGGCGGTACGTCCACCCGGCCTCCCGCATGCCCACTATACGCCCTCGCTCAAAGTCCGTCAACTGCACATACGGTTCACGTCCTCGCTGTCGCGGCATGCTACCAGTGTTAAAGACTGCGATGGAGCTCCGTATGCCACGGCAAACTGGCTGACACTGATGGCGGCGGTGCACAAACGCTGCGCAGCTAGCGCCATTCGACGGCCAACACCGCGGTTCCTGGTGTGTCCGCTGTGCCGTGCGTGTGATCATTGCTTGTACAGCCCTCTCGCAGTGTCCGGAGCAAGTATGGTGGGTCTGACACACCGGTGTCAATGTGTTCTTTTTTCCATTTCCAGGAGTGTAGACTATTTTCCTTTGTGAGAAATATGGTTAGGTTAGGTTGTTACTGTGAATGATTATATCCAAAAAAGAACGTTTTTGGTCAGTATTCTCTCAAAATACGTGTTACTTTTATGCAAATGAGAGTTTAAAAATCATTAAATATCAAGACATCAGCTCTGCTTACGTATATTACATGAGTGTGAACTGACGTTACTACTGACTTTGCGTACTTTTTCCACAAATGGTTTAGTCAATTGGGCTTGGGTTGGGGATGAGCTGTTTGGGGGAAGAGAGTTTAGTCAGTAATTTTCGAAATGTGTTTACAACTTTCAAGTAACAATGGAAAGCAATTATGTGTAGCCTGGTACTAGAAACCTTCCAAACTATCGCACATTTATGACTTACGCAGAGCCGTTTGGCAACGAAGTCAGCCTACGTTCTTCTACTCAATAGTACAAGAATTGAGGCCTATGTTTCTATTGTTAGGCGTGGCCAAGTGGTGCACACAGTTTTACAAGTTGGCCTTTGGCTGTGCTGCGGTGAGGACGCGCTGTTCGTGTTCCTGCCGCGGGGCGAGCGCTCGTGTTGTTTACATCGTACTCGGCCGTTTCGCGCGTGTCGTACTCAACATATAGATCACCATGGCGCACTAATACAGAAAATCGACCCTCAAATTTACGTTCCGCAACGAATTTGCACGGCCCAAAGCACTCGAAGTCGAACGATTTCTAAAATGGCTCTGAGCACTATGGGACTTAACATCTGTGGTCATCAGTCCCCTAGAACTTAGAACTACTTAAACCTAACTAACCTAAGGACATCACACACATCCATGCCCGAGGCAGGATTCGAACCTGCGACCGTAGCAGTCGCGCGGTTCCGGACTGAGCGCCTTAGCCGTGAGACCACCGCGGCCGGCCAACGATTTCTACGAGAAGACGTTAAAATTCCGGCGACCGACATTCTCGGCATTCACTTGCCCACTGTGAGTAGTACCGTATGTCTCAAGATCATCAACGACGCAACATGTGAACGGGTCCTTCGGGAAACGAAACAGGGCCTCCATTTCTGCCATGTTGATGGCAATGTGGGGACTGTGCACGTCGATTATTCTGGCATGGGACTTCGCACGATCAGACTTTTCGAACTTCCATTCAAACTACCGGCGGAGGACGTCGTGACAGCGCTCCTCCCAACGGCGCGGTGCATAATCATACTGCGGAAAAATTGACACAATTCCAGACATATCCTGTACGGAGTCCACCAGGTCCGAATAGAACTTAAAAGACATGTACCTTCATATCTGAATATCGGTGGCTGCCGTGCCATCGTCATCTACGACGGGCAACCGAAGACCTGCTCTGGTTGTGGGAAGGAGGAACACCTCAGATCCGAATGTATCCAACGTCGAATAACTCAACTGTCGCCGGCTGACGCGGACCCGTCATCACAGCCGACGCTGCTTCCTGTGACTTAATCAGCAGCCCTCACGACAGCTACCACTTCACCACGACAGCCGATATCCACTGTTGGGTCGCGGCTCCATCCTGCAATACAGGTCGATGACGACCCGCTCGTTCCAGAAGCTACGGATTCAACTCCGATGCTGCCGGATAACGAGATACATGACGACAACATGGCAGCAGACTCGGTTATTGTGCCTACGGCGGCCTTTGTACCAGAATGTCGTGAATCGTTGCCATTGTCTGACACAGAAGGACACATCAGGAAGCAACGCTCTCCGAAGCGACGGGAGCGGAGGCGTAGAGCAGTTTCAGAACGGGATGCGACACAACCTCCAGAAGACGACGACTCTACCTTCAATGACGACGCTACCACAAAGGCAGCCACCATTTGCTGCAGTGTGGCACCACTGCACGGAACTGAGGACAAACCATACATATCTACAGTGGCGCAATCGGATGCCGATATGCAAGACAGATGCTGCCCACCACCTTCTAGAGTCCTGAGAAAGCTAGGGAAGCCGATCGTGCTTTGAGTTCCCCGGCGTGAGTGGATGACCACGACGACGACGGCACCATGCAAGTTACGCCAACAGGGCCCACGCCATTGGCGCCGGCTCTCTAGAAACGACTGCAGGTGAGGTTTGGGGGGACGCGGAGTTGTCAATACAGTCGGAAGTTCCATAGGCAATTCCAGTCTCAATGGATAAATTAACACTTGCGGTTCGGCTACAAGCGTATCGTATCGCCACGCTTAACCATTTGCTGCGTGATTTGCTTCGTTCTTCGGATGCTGACATTGCCCTGTTGCAAGAAGTGTATATAGGGGCTCTTCCCGTCTTCTACGGTTATGTGACATATATGTCACCGGCTGACCGAAATGGCAGCGGTACGGCAATACTAGTGCGCGACGGAATTGCCATCGAAGAAGTGACTTACTTTCCGTCAAGAAGGGGGCTGGCGATCACAGCGCTGTGGACGCGCATCATTAACATTTACGCTCCATCAGGAAATGACCAACGCCGCGAGCGATCGCTGTTCTACTCGGAGGATATCGCCCCCTCTTTATTAGTCGCTTCGATCAATATATCTTCGGCGGCGACTTTAACTGTGCGCTCACCCCAAAGACCAAGTCCATTTCTCGACTTGTCAAGAACTTCGGCTCCTGGTTCGAGATCTGCTTCTCACCGACACTTGGGAGAAAATACATGGTGGCCGTCCCGGACCGACATACCTTACTAGTCGCTCAGCCAGTCGCCTAGACCGCATTTATGTCTCACGAGCTCTAGGGCCGGGAGTATTGGACGCCGAACGTTGGCCACTTGCTTTCTCCGATCATAGCGCTTTCATATGCACACTCACTCTTCAGCAGCAGCGGATATGGCTCATCCGTGGACCCTGGAAGCTGAATGTGGCACATCTTCAAGCCCCGGAATGCCGTCAGATTATCGCCAGCACATGGATGGATTGGGAACGTCGTCTTCCGCGTACCCTTCTACCGGTGGGTGGAATGTGCAAAACCAGCGTTTCGGCGTGTGCTAACACAATTCGGAAAAGATATCGCAGCTTGGCATCGTCACATATAGGACATTTATTACACAATGTTATTTTCCATTGTTAGAAATATGGTTAGGTTAGGTTGTTACTGTGAATGATTGCATAAAAAAAGTCTTCGGTCAATATTCTCTCAAAATACGTGTTATTTTTAAGCAAATAAGAGTTTAAAGATCATTAAATATCAAGACAAAAATGGCTCTGAGCACTATGCGACTTAACTTCTGAGGTCATCAATCGCCTAGAACATCGAACTAATTAAACCTAACTAACCTAAGGACATACACACATCCACGCCGGAGGTAGGATTCGAACCTGCGATCGTAGCGGTCGCTCGGCTCCAGACTGTAGCGCTTAGAACCGCACGGTCACTCCGGACGGCAGGTATCAAGACATCGGTTGTGCTTACGTATATTACGTGAGTGTGAACTGACGTTACTACTGACTTTGTGAACTTTTTCCCACAAATGGTTTAGTTAGTAATTATCGAAACGTGTTTACAACTTTCAAGTAACAATGGAAAGCAATCAAGTGAAGCCTGATATTGGAAACCTTCCAAACTATCACACATTTATGACTTACGCAACACCGTTTGGCAACGAAGTCAGCCTACGTCCCTCTCTACTATAGTACAAGAATTGAATATTAATTTCCCATTGTTTGGCGTGGCGAGGTGGTTAGCGCGCGGGTATGCGAAACGGGAGGACACGGTTTCGCTTACAGGTGGGAGCACAAATTTTTTTTCCTCTTCATATATCCAACACGTTCTGAGACACTGTTATTCGTATAAGTTAAGATTTTTCTGCAATATTCGTTATTACTTACATGTAAGAGCGCACTTCCTCAGTAATGATTTCGTGATTTCTGTGTGTTCAAAAATCGAAGTAACATATTGCTGGAGATGAAATTGCTGTGAATGGAACAACCGACAGTGACCTTTCTATTATTTCTTGTCAGAAATAATTTACCACTTTTTCCGAATATGTAGCGATTTCCGAGTATGCGGTTAGACAGGAAGCTACGAGCAGAACTTAAATTACTGGGAATGAAACTAGCAGCAGTAATCTGCATAATCTTGCTTGTCATAACTATTTATCTGCGATCGAATCCTCAACAACAGTGGACAGAGATGAGCCCACACGAACTGTAAATGGTTGCGAAAACACACTTGATCTAATAGAGAGCGTCATGACGGATATAGAGATTAGTGAACACAAGGTCATTGAAGCGAGGTTCAAAACCATATCAACCAAAACCACTAAAAATAAACGCAAAATATGTCTATTTAAAACAGCAGATAAAAATACGCTTGATGCCTTCCTAAGAGAAAGTCTCCATTCTTTCCAAGCTGATTATGCAAGTGTAGACCAGATATGGCTCAAATTTAAAGATACAGTATCGACAGTAATACATAGATTCATACCGCATAAGTTAATAAGAGACGGGACTGATCCACCATGGTACACAAAACACATCAGAACACTGTTGCAGAAGCAACGAAAAAAGCATGCCAAATTCAGAAGAACGCAAAATCCCCAATGCTGGCTAAGTTTCACGGAAACTAGAAATTTAGTGCGGACGTCAATGGGAGATGCTTTTAATAGGTTCCACAACGAAACATTGTCTCAAAATATGGTAGAAGCCCCAAAGAGAATCTGGTCGTATGTAAAGCACACCAGTGCCAAGAAAAAGTCAATACCGTCACTGCGCGATAGCGATGGAAATGTTACCGATGGTGGTGCCACTAAAGCGGAGTTACTAAATACAGTTTTCCGTAATTCCTTCACGAAAGAAGACGAAGTAAATATTCCAGAATTCGAAACCAGAGCAGCTGTTAGCATGAGTGACCTAAAAGTAGATATCTTAGGTGTTGCGAAACAACTCAAATCACTTAAGAAAGTCAAGTCTTCCGGTCCAGATGGTATACCAAACATGTTCCCTTCAGAACATGCAGACACAATAGCGCCTTTCTTAGCAATCATACACAACAGCTCGCTTGACGAAAGGTCTATTCCTAAAGACTGGAAAGTAGCACAGGTCACACCAATATTCAAGAAAGGAAATAGGAGTAACCCATTGAATTACAGACCCATATCACTGACCCAATTTGAAGTAGGACTGTGGAGGATATGCTGTACTCGAACATTATGAATCACCTTGAAGAAAATTACTTATTGATACATAACCAACACGGATTCAGAAAATATCGTTCTTGTGCAACACAGCTAGCTCTTTATTCCCATGAAGTAATGAGTGCTGTCGACAAGGGATCTCAGATCGATTCCATATTCCTAGACTTCCAGAAGGCTTTTGATACCGTTCCTGACAAGCGGCGCCGGCCGCGGTGATCTCGCGGTTCTAGGCGCTCAGTCCGGAACCGCGCGACTGCTACGGTCGCAGATTCGAATCCTGCCTCGGGCATGGATGTGTGTGATGTCCTTAGGTTAGTTAGGTTTAAGTAGTTCTAATTTCTAGGGGACTGATGACCACAGATGTTAAGTCCCATAGTGCTCAGAGCCATTTGAACCTGACAAGCGGCTATTAATCAAATTGCATGCATATGGAGCATCATCTCAATTGTGTGACTGGATTCGTGATTTCCTCTCAGAGAGGTCACATTTCGTAGTGATAGACGCTAAATCATCGAGTAGAACAGAAGTGATATCTGCCGTTCCGCAAGGTAGTGTCATTGGCACTGTGCTGTTACTGATTTACATAAATGATCTACGTGATAATCTGAGCAGCCCCCTTAGATTGTCTGCAGATGACGCTGTAATTTACCGTCTAGTAAAATCATCAGACGATCAATTCCAATTACAAAATGATCTAGAGAGAATTTCTGTATGGTGCGAAAAGTGACAATTGGCACTAAAAAAGAGAAAAGTGCGAGGTCATCCACATGGGTACTTAAAGAAATCCGATAAATTTTGGGTATACGATAAATCGCAGGAATCTAAGGGCTGTCAATTCGACTAAATACCTAGGAATTACAATTACGAGCAACTTAAATTGGAAAGACCACATAGATAATATTGCGGGGAAGGCGAAACAAAGACTGCGCTTTGTTGGCAGAACATTTAGAAGAGGCGACAAACCCACTAAAGAGACAGCCTACATTACACTTGTCCGTCCTCTGCTGGAATATTGCTGCGCGGTGTGGGATCCTTACCAGGTAGGATTGGTGGAGGACATCGAAAAAGTGCAAAGAAGGGCAGCTCGTTTCGTGTTATCGCGTAATAGTGGTGAGAGTGTCACTGATATGATACGCGAGTTGGGGTGGGAGTCACTGAAACAAAGGCGGTTTTCTTTGCGGCGAGATCTATTTACGAATTTTCAATCACCAACTTTCTCTTCCGAATGCGAAAATATTTTGTTGACACCTACCTACGTAGTGAGAAATGATCATCATAATAAAACAAGAGAAATCAGAGCTCGAAAAGAAAGATTCGGGTGTTCCTTTTTCCCAAGCGCCATTCGAGAGTTGAATGGTAGAGAAGTGGTATGAAAATGGTTCGATGAACCTTCTGCCAGGCACTTAAGTGTGAATTGCAGGTTAACCATGTAGATGTAGTACACAAATAGCGAAAATCGTAACTGCTATTTCGCACTTTTTGTTAGGCTGTCGAATCAGTAGCATGCGTGCTGCGTCCTTGTGTGCTTACCTGACTCCACTGACAGAGGCATGACTCCTGATTACCTGGTCAGTGTTGTGTCGGACTCATATTTGCGGCTTCTTACGCCAGCTGGTGCTAGAGGGCAGCGGTGGTGGCAGTGACGTCAGTCCTAGGCTATATGCAGTGGCGCGCATGGACGTTGTGTGACAGCTCCTAGTCTGCCACCGTGGAGGTACACAAATGTGCGAGGCACAGGTGGCGTGGTGTTAAATGAAGACTCAGTTGTTTCTACTGTACAGTATGACAGGGACAATCATGCAGTTTTAAAGTAAGCTAAAAACAAATTGTTTAACTGTGATGTCAGAAAGGCTGCTGTTTAAAAATAGTGTATATGTGGCTTGGGAACACCCTGGAATCCTGTATGTGACCTGTCGTCTGCTATAAATAAACATACATGTCAGAGTGAATAATAGCTTGACGGAAACGTGTTAAGTAGGCCAACAGACTGGTTACTTCCCTTTGTTCTGGCATGCTGGATTCTGGCATCATAGAGAGTGTGCCGTTATCTAAAGAGTTTCTATACTTAGAACAACAGCCCTACGTCCACAGTAACATCAGGGGAACGCCCTGAGATCATTCTGAACCGTACGTTTAGCGCAAGTGATCTACTGGCACCAATATGACAATGCGCCATCTTGGATTTTTTAAATTCCAGATAATTTTCCGATTTTTTTTTTTTTTAGTTTCCTGCAAATTTATACATAAGGTAATTGACCTTCACAATTGGTGGGGGGGGGGGGGAAGGAGGGGGGGGGGGAGGAGGGAGGGAAGGAGGGGAAAATCTGGCAACAGTGCATAATATCGTTGATGAAGTCACTGATGGTGTCACTGGAAATCTGGCAACTATCCACTTTGCCCAGATTGTACCCAGCTTTCCTACTCATGTTGCAATACAATCTTCAGTCTTTGGAGAAGTCCTTATACTTCCGACTGTAAAGATGCATTGCAGTACACTGTGGGTATTTCGAAGACTTGATAACGTAAACAGATTTACAATAAAGTATCTATGACCACATTCCTTTGTGAATTCGCTTTCGTTGCAGTTCCTGATGTAATTCTGCCATGAAAGTATGTTTAATGACATTGAACTCATTACGTGAAGTTATTATTCAACAATCTTTACACATGGACTCCCTATTAACAGATCTATTAATTTTTGAAGTCCACCTTTCTTTCAAGGCTCTGGCAGAAAGAAGTACAGAACTGTTACCGTAGTTAACTGTTGGATCAACCTTAGAGGCCACGTCATTTGGCTACAATTCGTGTGTCAATTCAACTACACGTAACCAGCAGTGTTTGGAATCAGTTTTCAACTAACCTTTTCTGCACTATTCCGCTGTGGGTAGCGGACTCTTCTCGCTGCATCAAGATGGTCAGCTCTATCAGCTTCACGTGACAGTCTCACTTCCGCATAAGACAGCAATTGGTTTCACATACAAAACAGATGAGTCCTACGTTCCATATATTACAACTTTTTCCGAATCTTCTAATCGGATTCTAAAGAGTGAAACGCTGTCGGTCGTCTCTTTGAGAACTACGAAACGAGCAGCTGACATATATAGGATACTCTAAGACAAAAAAAGGACAAAGAAAAGAACGACGCACCAAGAAAGAATTAGACGACTGGGACGGCAGACAACTGGGACGGAAATCAGTAGATGTGACATACATGAAAGGGCAAATAAATCTACATTTTCAGGAAAAATGGATGATTAATTCATGAGAAAGAGCTTCACAAACTCAGCGAGTCAGTAACACGTTGTTGTGCTTGTGATCCTTATTAAAGCAGTTATTCGGGTTGACATTGATTGACAGAGTTGTTTGTAATGGATATGTGCATTCCCTTCACGTGTTTAAGCCAAGTATTATGCATATTTATGCGATAGGGAATGCTCAGTAGCAGCCAGGCTACATGTACATTTAACAATTAAGCGTCAGCAAGGAGCATTAGTGATGAAATCATAGGAGGCAATGTTGTGCAACCTTAGTAGAGACAGGATCCGACTATTCGGGAGTAGGATCTTACAATCTGAGTCAGTGTTCCGAGACAAACTTCCGTCACAATCTCCGCAAATGTGACGTCAGATTCGCCTAGCAACAGCGATCTGAACGCCCATTGGCTGAAGGTTTGAATATATATATATATATATATATATATATATATATATATATATATATATATATATATATATATATATGAAACGACAGAAGTGTCCCTATTGGCTGAGAGAGAAAGGTGGGGTGGTCCTCTTGTCCTTCGGGAAGACAGGGGGAGTTAGTCGAGTAACTGGGGCGGCTCTAAAAGAACGGTCGCGAGTGATGTTACTAGTTATAGTTATTAGTTGTAAGAACGCCACGTGTCGTGGGCAGTGTCTAGCATTATGGAAGTCAGAAAACTGTGTTAATGTGTGTAAAGGGTCGTAATATAAGGGTGTCGTCCAGAGCCGCCTTATTGCAAATACTGATTCTGTGACGTGTGTGACAAAGCAATTTCTGTATTAAAACAAGTGTAGTTCAAACGTTGTTGACAATTAACAACTGGCATCCTTAAACACTCTACTTCAGCAGGATCACCACCTGCATGAAACCTGACGACTGAGCGCTACTACTGTGCTACGAGGGACTTCCCGAAGCAGCAAGACACCAGGTTAGTGATACCGCCCAGAGAAGTACTTCCTTCTCGCTACAATGCCGCTGAGGGTGTTGTATGTTGGATGTCCTCTTGAGGGATATCGTGTCAAATTCTGTTCGATTGGCGCGTTAGACCGCCAAAGTTCCGAGATAGTTGGAGGGCCTGCCCATAACGCTCCAAACGTTCCCAACTGAGACAGATTCGGCGACATTCCTGGCAAAGCCAGGATTTGGGAAGCAGCAGAAACTCTCAAAGTGTGCGGGCGGGCATTATCTTGCTGTTATGTAAGCCCATGATGCCTTGCCATAAAGGGCAACAAAACGGGGTGTAGAATATCGTCGACGCACCGCTGTGCCGCGGATCACAACTAAATGGGCCCTGCTATGAAATGAAGTGGCACCCCAAACCACTACTCCAGGTTCTCGGGACGTGTGGCTGGCAACAGTCAGCCTGTATCCCACAGCTATCCAATGCATCTCCAGAAACGTCTTGACTGGTCATCAGGGCTCATTTCTAATCAGGAATCATCGCTGAAGACAATTCTACTACAGTCAATGATATTCCAATCCGAATATGCCCGACACCGCTGCAAGCGGGCTTTTTCGTGTACAGAGGTCAATGGTAGTCGGCGCAAAGGGTGCCGTAAGCTCAGCCCCCTTTCTGTGAGCCGCCTGTTAATGGTCATTGTGCACACTGAAGAACCAGTTTCACGTCGGGTCGATGATAATGACCGATCCGGTGCTCTGAGTGCTCTTCTGATAGTTACTCGGTCCCGCGTTCTGTGGTCTCTCTAGATCGACCGCTTCCTTCTTGACGCTGTGTTCGACCATGGTTCACCCACACGTACCAACATCGTCCAATAGTGGCATCGTTCCTGTCAAAATGTCGAGCGTTTCGCCGATTACTAAAACCGGCTTCTTTAATCCCAACTACATGTCCTCACACAAATTCTGACATCTACGTAAATTGTTCACGCGCCTCTCTGCGAGCCATAATTACTTTCCGACTGAGAACACAGAATGTAATTCGGAAAGACTTTGTGCCTTGGTGCGTCAAAAAAATGTATACACACTTTGAACTGTCATAGACAATTTATTTCCCGTTCTACAAGGTTACATATCTGTGAGAAAGTAATGTTATGTTTCTTCAACAGGTGGAAGCAGTGGCAAGGAAGTAACTTCAACATAGCGGACGTGCGTTTGAGCTTTGAAGCGCGGAAGCAGATAATTAAGTGGTACTGGAAGTTTGAGAATGTAGCTGCGGTTCGAAGACAGTGGAGAAGTGAGTATGGTACAGAACCACCTTCAAGGTTAACAATTACACGTCTACGAGACAAATTCTAAATTCGTGGAACAGTGTGTGATGTGCATAAAGGTCGATCAGAGCGACCTCGTACAGCCACAAGTGATAATTCCACAACTGCGGTCTTGGAACTATTTCAGCGTTCGCCTCAAAAATCTTCAAGGCAAGCGGCACGTGGGAGTAATGTAAGTGCTAGTAGTGTGCAACGCATTCTGAAGAAAGATAAGTTTCGTGTGTGCATTCCAAGGCTGCTGTAACAGCTAAGTGACGACGATCTAGATCGAAGGTTAGAATTTTGTGAATGGGTTCAGGAGATGGTGAGACGTGGACCGGGATTTATGGGTAGCATAATTTGGTCGGATGAAGCCCAATTCAAATTCAATGGAACTGTCAATAGGCACAATTGTGTGTACTGGGCTGAAGATAATCCTCACATTACAGTTGAAAAGGCTGTGAATTTACCTGGTGTAAATGTGTGTGTGGTTTGTCTGCAAGGGGACTCATTGGACCATTCCGTTTTGAAGGTACTGTTACTGTGGAAACGTACCTAACAATGCTTGCTGACTCCATATTCCCTGCCATTCGTGCATTATAAATGATGAGTTTTATTTCCAACAAGATGGCGCCCCGCCGCACTATCACAGGGACGTACGAGCATACCTGGATGACAATGTGCCAGGCCAGTGGACAGGACGCAGGGGACCAATCGAGTTTCCTGCACGCTCTCCAGACCTCACGCCGCTGGATTTCTTCTTATGGGACACAGTAAAAGATGAGGTGTACAAACGTAAACCACGTAACGAAACCACGTAACGTGGACACACTTTGGAATGAGATTCAGGCGGTGTGCGCAGAAATATCATTGGACATTTTGGTACGATGAACGGAATCAGTGGTGACTCGTACTCAGAAATGTATTGATGCTGAAGGCCACCAGTTCGAACATTAATCACATTTGCAAAGTACATTTATTTTTCCAATTGGATTACTGGACTTTACGTTTTCCATTTCCAGAAATTGAACATTGTAGAACGGGAAATAAATTTTCTATGACGCTTCAAAGTGTATATACATTTTTTTTGACGCACCCTTTTGCATTTTCCGCCGATATCTTTGTGAATATCAATTTGAGTCCCATTTGTATAGCTCCTTCGTGGTTAGTGGTCTCTCTTTCTTTTCGTCTTAAAATGAATTGGAAAAACAAAGTTGTTCTCTGTAATTAACACTGCCTTGAAAAGCGACTGTAGGCCAAACGGAATGGCCGAGCGGTTCTAGGTGCTAAAGTCTGGAACCGCGCGACCGCTACGGTCGCAGGTTCGAATCCTGCCTCGGGCATGGATATGTGTGATGTCCTTAGGTTAGTTAGGTTTAAGTAGTTCTAAGTTCTAGGGGACTAATGACCTCAGAAGTTAAGTCCCATAGTGCTCAGAGTCATTTCAACCATTTGAAAAGTGACTGTAAGTCGTTCAGTGAAGACTCTGTCATATTCATTTGGTTGCAAACAGAAGCACGATATCTTAAACTGTCCAGGAAATATCTAAGGTGAACATCTTAGCTGGATCATCCTGTATACAACACAGCTCCTCCCCTCCCCCCTCTCTTTTATGCCATGATACGTGGTATGGTGGTTTCATGATTTGACAAAATTGTTTTAGTTTTACTTTGGGTGAGTCTCTGTTTGGGAATCGTGTGAACTTTATTCTTTGTCTAATCTTTTTCCCATCAAATTGAGGGTGTCCAGTGTACCAGACCAATAGCTCATCCGCCGCGTGGATTCGGACTGGGTCTGGCTCACTTAACAGTCTCGCCAGCTGTAGTTCGATTCTTTTATCTTGGGGGCTCGTGCATGCCCGCCCAGACGCGTGAGATTGTTGCGTTGCCAGCTGCACGCGCCAAGAGAAGCAGCGCCATAGTATAGTATAGTTTGCAAACTTAACGTTTAGGGGGGAACGCGCAGTTTATGAAGTAAAGCCGCCACGTCCGCGTTAACCCTTTCGCTGCTACAGACGTGCTCCCCGCATTCCGCGCAGTGCGCGATTTTGTCATCACTGCACTGCTCGCCTGTGCAGACACATGGTGTTCCGACTGCTTTGACACACTTATCATTCGATTTCAGAAAAACTATTTGGCCCAAAAACTTGATTTTTACACATCTACTTGACTGATACCTTCCCCCCATAAATGACTTAATTTTGTTTCGATGATCAACGCATTTATTATGCAGCATTAGATGTAGTAAACCATTTCAAGAAATTTTGAAGAGTTTGCAGAGGTAAAAGTCCACAGCGTATACTTTCCGTTCGGTCGATTTTAGTTGCCACTAGAAATTTCAAAAAATTACATTCAAACGAATAAATTTCATGAAGTAAGACACTTCGATCCAAACACCTTAACCATTACACTACCACAGCTCGCCATTTACTTGAGATCCTGAAGGAGTTTAAACAATCACGCAAAATACCGCCAAACACTGTTCGTATGACCATGAATTACTCACGTTTCGTGGAAGTACACTAGGAAATAAACAATTACTACTGTTCTTTATTGCGAAAAAGCGGTTAGTGAGAATGAACTTCTTTGCTGTCACCTGAATTAGGAGGCTTATTGCTTGTTTGGTTTAATTAATTAATAGAATATGAAGCAACTGGTATAAAGAATGCTTTTTCCAAACTTTCTTTTATAGAAAGTCTGCTATCAAGACATTGCTTTTGTTCAATTACTTTACTTATGACTGAACGTTTCTATAACTGAAGACACTCGTCCGTGCTCCGCACTACAGTCGAGTTCTGGCAACGTCGTTCTCTGTTCATTGGCTGACTGTGTTTTGTGACGTCAGATGCGCAGAACGAACCTAATCTCGGCCGCCGTCGTAAATGACGCGCACTTTAGTGTCTTGCACGTCAAGCTGTAGAGGTAGGTCTAATGTGGAGTCGTCTGTAGTTTTTATAAAAGGTTCATGACATCTGACAGGCTTTTTGGTAGCTGACAGTACACAAAGAGATGGTGTTTTACACTGCGCTACTTCGGCAGACTTGGCCTCACATTTAGCGTGCTTCCAGGCTGTTTTTTGGAATGTTTCACTGTGTAAAACGGAATGTCACTGTGGTTCTCTCTCCAGAAACCGTCGAATGTCTTCCAAATGACGTATCGATCCACAGCCAAAAGCTGTTTCGATAGCTCAGAATACATAAAAAGTTATGAATATTAACAAAACAGAAATCTCGCCTATTTTGGCACTATCATTTACTTGATGCTTTGTCTCGGTGTCTAGAATCGTTCACCAAGTATTTCGGGCATCCATGTCACGTTGGAATGAGTCTACATAAGGCTGTCAGTGTTCGCTTATAGTTTTCGTTTCGTATTTGATGGTCGTTTGTATAACACATTGCGCCAGGCCCTGTGTGAGGTATCGGTACATTTCGCATATTTTGGGCATCTGCTGTAGATCACTTTGAGTGCTCCCGTCCCTACACACACGTGCATGGATACACTCCACGCGTTTGACTTTAAAGCACACGATGTGGTTTCAGCTAGCTCTATTAAGAACAGCGCAGGCGGAACGTGCTGATATGCCACTTTAGTGGGACCACTGTGAAAGTTTAACGTAGTGCTACTGACCGGAAGTGAGACATGTGACAAGTATATGGTAAATTATTTTGTTTTTGTATTCAAAATTTGTTTTTAAATTTTACTGTAATTTAGTATTTATATTCTGTGATTTTAAACTCACTGTAAGTGTGCACCTGAATACCAAGCTGTCTATCGACTAAGCTACGGCCGGCTTCATCATCCGTCCTTACCCGTCACTGAATAGACCTCCAGCCATACTGACGTCGCAGCTACTGGAACGTTTCGTAATAAAATAAATTGCGAAGCGTGTGTTGCAGTGAAGAAACACTGTTTATTACGCATGATATTCCTTACTGTGTTGTCTGACTCGTCACATAAACTGTACTTGTAACGGATGGGATGACAGATATTGAACTTGTTAAATCTTCTGGAACAGAAAACCTTTCAAAGAGATATTTGGTATGCGCCACCTGCATTCTCAACTGAACTCCTCACCCAGTGGCATCTAGGCCAGTCCATCCTTCATATAGCATCGCAATATGAGGCGCGAGCTAGGAACGAGATCAATTTTATCGGTTGCGTTCACAATATGTTTGGATTACATTCATGTTTGTTATTATAGACATTTCTAGATAGAATCTTCATTGAATATTTTTGCGCCTCAGTTGCATTTTTATAAACTTGCCATGAATGTTCAGGAAGCTGGAGCACTTCGGCTTGTAATCAACCCCCTTCTTTTTTCTTCCATATATTGTCAACATTAAACAATGCCCAGTCCAAGTAATTAGTAAACAATGTCATTTATGAAGATTTGAGAGGAGCGAAGATTACAACAATTTTCAAGTTTACTTAGCTTGTCATGTTGAGATGCCTCCAGTTCTTCTTGTCTAGGGGTCTGATTTTTGAAGATGAATATCTAAAAATGTTCAAATGTGTGTGAAATCTTATGGGACTTAACTGCCAAGTCCATCAGTCCCTAAGCTTGCACACAACTTGAACTAAATTATCCTAAAGACAAACACACACACACACACACATGCCCGAGGGAAGACTCGAACCTCCGCCGGGATCAGCCGCACAGTCCATGACTGCAGCGCCTTAGACCGCGAAAATCTAACATCAGTTTCTTACGGTTGGTTTGAACTAAATAAATTGGAAGATTGTTGTTACAGAATTTCTTAGGTAAGTATATTTTCCACCGATTTTTTTACATTTCAGTATACCACACAGTATTTTGATTTTTCACATTAACAAAGCCGAAATTACATTGTTCGCACCTATTAGACAAAAATACGTCCGATCACATCAGAGGCAAGCTTACGACTCTCACACTCTAGGGAAATAACAATATTCCAAAGAGTTTAAAATTCTCTTAACAAAAGAATTCCTACTAGTTTTCGTTACACTATTAATTTCTATTATTATTTCATAAATGAATCCAGAAATAAACACAGGAATCAGTACAGGATTGCGTAATTACTAATAGAAATTTTAAGTGTGCAAATAATTCGTAATTTCAAATGTTTCTAAAAAATTAATTTTAATTATACTTTCAAAACTAGTACTTATCGATTATAACATCGAAACTAAAATATTTTGTAAAATAATTCCCTTTCATAAACTTTAGCTTGAAATATAACATACTGTGTATAAAATTATGTGAAAGATTTCAGAAAAGCAACTGAGATAATACTGACCTGTCCAAAATTCGAAAAATAATAATAATACTGGTATCGACAACTACTGTTGAGGAGAAGTAGTGGGAGAGGAGGATGTCCCGTTACAAATTGGTCGGGGCAAATAAGCACTAGAAGCACCACATTTCAAAGAAAAATAAATAGTTTGCAACTCACGAATGCTGTTCACTTTTTTTTCTAGAAAGATAAACGTATCTCACTTCATAATGCAATCCTGAAAGTAAATTGGTGTGCTAACCTCGAGGAAGAAGGAACTTACGCATAATGTGCCACTGTCACGTAATATAGCTCGATGAAACTTGGACCACACATAGGAAGAACTACTACAATATACTACAGAAGGTAACTGAGATAAATACGGAATGGGACGAACAGACATGACATCGATTCGTGAGGGTCCACTGGACATTACAAAAGGCGGGACATGGTTGTTAACAGGGTGCGTGATCATCAAGAACGGCATTGCCATCCAGCAGTTATGAACCGCGATGGCGGAGGAATGGAACGCCATACCACAAGAAATCTTACCAAATACGTGGCCATCATAGGAGCACGTTGCAGACCATACACTGTCGTCCGTTGTAATCACACACTCTACTGAGAACCACGTCTCGGCGTTTGTAACCTCCAGGGGAAACATCGTGAATCTCGGTGAATTCACTGTGCTTATTATCTTTGAATAAAACTGTAATTTCTGCTCCTCTCACTGCGTATTTATTTCAGTTACTTTCTGTACTGTACTGTAGTAGTTCTTTCTATGTATGGTCCAAGTTTCATTGAGCCATGTTACTTGGCAGTGACACTTCATGCGAGAGTAGTTTTGGTCCTTAACTTTTACACACCCGTGTAATACAGTATTCGTATTTAGATCTGAAAAAAAGCACGACAGAGGAGGTCAAAATGCACTGTTTCGAAAAAATGACACAACTGTGCCGGCGAGTGTGGCCGAGCGGTTCTAGGCGCTTCAGTCTGGAACCGCGCGACTGCTACGGTCGCAGGTTCGAGTCCTGCCTAGGGCATGGATGTGGGTGATGTCCTTAGGTTAGTTAGGTTTAAGTAGTTCTAAGTTCTAGGGGATTGATGACCTCAGATGTTACGTCCCATAGTGCTCAGAGCCATTTGAACCATTTGACACAACTGCTCAATGGAAATGTCTCAATAACGGACAATTGTCCAACTGTTTTCAACTTGCTATGATGTATTGCTTGTCTAGATTTGAAAAATGCTTCAGAGAGTAATATTTTTTTCTCTACCAACAATCTTCTGAAATGAGCACCGAACGGATGGATATTAGGACGCTATTGCCGTTCTATTGAAGCGCTGCTAATAATCAAGGTACGTCGCAGTAACCGAAATCGCTAAAGCCGAGTTTGGCAGACCTTTTGTCCGTCAGTTATTTAGCTGTCAAGGGCAGGAGAGGAAGAGGCGTTACGTGATCCGGCAAAAAGGCCTCCAGTATTTGGGGAGGCCGCTGTGTCATTTGTGGTGGAGTTACGGATGTGGGGGAGGTATAGATCGATAGCGGCGTACGTGCCGTTTTCAGCAGGTGCAATGGCTCGGCTAGGTGAGCATCGTGCGTTTGTTGTGGAGGAGTATTGGTAATGGTGGGTCTGTGACTGTTGCTCAGCGAGCATTTCGCATTCGGTTCAGACTTGGCCGACATGCTCGAGTTGCGTATCAAACTTAAGCTCATCAAAAATGATTCAAATCGCTTTGAGCACTATGGGACTTAAACATCTGAGGTCATCAGTCCCCTAGACTTAGAACTACTTAAACCTACCTAACCTAAGGACAGCACACACATCCATGCCCGAGGCAGAATTCGAACCTGCGACCGTAACAGCAGCGCGGCTGCGGACTGAAGCGCCTAGAACCACTCTGCCGCAACGGCTGGCTTAAGATCATCAGGTTCTGCACCAAAAAGAAAATCTACTGGCCAACCTCGGACTGTAATAACGCCGGAAAATGTGGCGCGTGTGAGAGCGTCCGTCAAGTAATCTCCAAAGTGTTCAGCACTTGAACATGCAGCTGTCCTGGGATTGTCTGATACGACCATCTGCAAAGAGATCTTCTCATGCACCCCTACAAAATGATGGTTACCCAAGAACGAGACTATGGAGATTCTGAATGTGGTAGAGGTGTGTGTGAAGAAAATCTTCAAAACATTTTCCCAGGCGCTGTTTTGATTTCCTCTGATGAGGCCCACTTCCACTTGTCAGGTGCTATGAATAAATAAAGTAATCGCTACTGGACAGAATTCACCAACGTCCATTTCACAGTCATCGTGTGAGTGTTTGGTGTGTCATTGCTGAATTAGGTGTGTGAAGTCCGTATTTTTTCGAGGAATATGGCGTGACGGTAATGGTCAATTCACATTGCCACTATCGCATGAGAGAGACCCAAGGTAAACCAGTTTGTTGGGGACCATGAAGAGGGAGAAATCTGATTCCAACAATACGGAGCCACAGTTCACACCTCTCGGCGTTCTCTAGAAATTTCGAGAGTGTTGTCTCCACGACGTCCTCTTTCTTCTCGAGGAGACACCGCCTAGCCCCCAAGGTTCACACGATTTATCACCGTACGATTTTTTTCTTCCAGACAAGGCTTCAACAACGTATGAAAAATAGAGGACTTCATTTATCGCGCATACTTTTAAAAACCAGCTGCTGTAAAATGGCAAAGTATTTGTAGTTCACAAATAAAACAAATATTTTCTCTGTATCTTTCTTTGTTAGTTTTAACTACCTTTTCAAATACGGGAAACATTTTTGCTGTATCCTGTATCTAGAATGTTCTTGCATGTTCTGTAGTCTCTCATGCAGAGTTAGGGAGAGGACGGGGGGGGGGGCGGGGGGGAGTGAAGATTATGGGAGACTGTTGATGATCAGGGCGTTATGCAGGGCCGATAAACTCAACGTTTGCCTTGGTAGAAATAGTAAAGTTTTCGTGAAGAAAGTGTGCAGGAGGGATTTACTGAAAAGTCAGAAGTTTTATCTGCTGTATCATCTTAAAATGAGTTCTAAGACCGAAATCAGTTCATCGTGATGTACCAGTAAAATTTTATTTTTGACAATAAACTTACTCTTACGTGCCGGTGATTTTAACATTTTACAGGTTCATTGTGGCAGTGGTGCCAAGCGGAAGGGAGTTCCCAGGCAGAAAAACACTTTCCACTTAACAGGCCGAAGGATGTTGCCGAACCATGTTCATATGGACCCTGGTCAGAAAAACACTGCGAGATTCCTTCATTGCCCCAACGTTCAGTGACGGCTGTGGGAACTGCTTTCACTTTAGAATTATACTGTGTGTAGTGTGTCTCCCATGCGAATCGAAAGGTTTTGTGGTCTAAGAACGAAAAAGGGAGGAAGCTTACAGCTAACGTCCCTTCGAGACGGAGCACAAGCTGAGTTTGAGAAAGAAAACGGGTCAACGTCCTTTTGAAGGAATCACCCTGGCACCCGCCTGAACTGGTTTACGGGAAGCACGGATAGCTTAATTTGGGTGGCCGGACGAGGATTTAAATCGCGCCGTCCTCCAGAATGCGAAGCCTGTGCCTTACTACTCACGCATCAGTCCGAAGGGGGACGGGCTCACGGCTTCATTGTTGCGTTCCACTAACCACTGATGCAAACAAGTAATAAGACAAAGGAAAATTTTTACATATTTTATTATTATTTGAGATTTCCTCAACACAGAACTTTATCGTCCAACCTACTATATCTCCAAAATTTTACCACATTACCACCTAGATATTGAACACCGTCTCTTCAAGATATTTCTCCATGTATTTCGATCCGTTGTGTCCTCTTCTTCTGCATCAAATCTTCTCGTTATCAACTACAAATTGTGGAGCCATGCTGTCATCGCTCTTCCTCTTCTCCTTCTTCCTGCAGTTTCCCATCCCAATATCAGTTTTGGACTCATTTAGTAATCGTTATTGGATTTTTGTTTCCTCCATTCTTCTAAGATGTCCATACTACTGCAGTTTCCTTCTGCAAAACACATCACATTATTCCTTCTTTTACTTCCATTCTCTTTAATACTTCATTGTTCCTTACTTTTCCTTGACTGGCGACTCTTGCTGAAGTTCTCGAATAGTTCATATCTACTAATTTCAGCTCATTAATGTGTTTCTGATTAGTTTTCCTGACCTATACTCACTACAAGATTAAACTTTATAATACCTACTAGAATATGATTCTTTTAGCTCTATTCACCACATTTCTGTTCCGTAAGATTGCACTGAGCATGCCAGTCACCTTGTAGCCCCTGCTAATTCTGTTGTTAACTCCAACATTTGATTTTCCATCTTTTTCTGAAATAGATTCCTGATAGCGAAAAAATAGATTTTCTTATTTTTTCTCGTCTGTATAGTTTTTCTACATTATTGATAAGGAATTCTGTTATCTGATAATTAATCTTCAGACCCAGTGTTCGTATTTCATTCCTATATGATTACAGATGTAGTTTGCATCTTCCACATATTCTGCTCTGACGAATTGGTCATCAACAAATAAATAAATTATATGCAAGGGAGTGCTGAAACGCAAGCCCTGTGAATTTTTTATAAGAAAACTCTTAAAGCTTCTTAAATAAAACAAACATTATTAACATTCTACATCTTTATTCTTTATGTCTACATATTTACTTCCCAACTCAGTCACCCTGGTGACGAACACATTCCTTCCGACAAGAGACGAGTTATTTGACTTTTTTGACGAAGCCACAACGTTACCTCTGCTCTCACCGCTTCATCTCTATCGAAGTGAAGTTCTCGGAGGTGTTCTTTACTTTCTGAAAACAGATGAAAATCGGATGGAGCCAAGTCGGAACTGTATGGAGGATGATCAAGGAGAGTGAACACAAGGCGTCGGATTGTTTCAGATGCCGCAGCGCTCGTGTGTGGTCTGGCATTGTCATGCTGAAGGAGAGGCTGCTACGTGTGTGGATGAACTCTTTGAATTCGTGCTTTCAGTTTTCTTAGGGTCTCGCAGTTGCTTGTAGAGTGTATGGTGGCGCCTTTAGGCTTCAATTCCAAATGTACCACACTCTGAATATCCCTGAACCCCGTGAGTACGAATTTGCCTGATGATGGAACGGTTTTGAACTCTTTTGGCATTGGTGATCCTGTTGTGTCTAGGAATCCTGTGTAGGCGCCCCGGTGGACCCGGTCGCCTACAGTGGAGTGGATGACCGAGCGGTGACCTCCTCAGTTGTCAGGATGCCAGGAAATGAGTGTGGACGCGTCAGAAACGCCAAAGAAACATTATTAATTCGTAACATCCCCCTCCTTTAAGAAAATTCGTCCCGAATTTTACAATTCTGGACTGTTTGTGCATGCCATACTTCCTTATGCTCTATAGGTATCTTACAACTACTCTTTCAACACTGTCAAACTTTTCTTATCAGCTAATAATCTACTTACACTTAATATTGATTCCAATCATATCATTGGTTATCTATTTATATTACGTTCCACTATTCCCGATCCATCCCATAGGTATTTGATGTACAGTTGTTATTTCAGAACACGACATCTTTTTCCGTATACAAAAGTAAGTTGCACAAATAAACACTAGAACTAAGATTATGCTAGTCGTTGACACACCAAATATAATTGTGTTTTGCTTACGTTTCTCCCGATATTGCTGCACGTGCTGCAGTAGTTGATTAACTGAGATCTGCTCTTTGTCTGAGATAATCAGGCTATCTAAAGATTGTAGCAATGTGGGATCCAAGGACTCGTTAATAAACGTTAGGTTCTGGCGAGGCAATATGTGTGGTGGTTCCTCTGGATAATACAAGATAGGCTGTGTCACGTTAATCATTGTTGTACCCGTGAAAGTAGCTTGTAGGTGAAAATGCTTCCCCACTATTTCACATCCTGTGCCATTAATCAATAACCCACTGCCCTGCAATTCAAGCTTTGATATATCCGTCAATCTACCATTTCTGTAACAAGTGGCAACTAAGGTCTCTAGTTCGAACACAGAGTAAATCCAATGTTTCCCACTTTCTGAAATCTCGGTCTCGGAAGTAACATCTTCTTTTCGCATTCTAAGGTTCCCATATTCCCTAAGAACAACTGCATCTCACACGAATGATTGTGGGTTGCCACCTCCTTTGCTGGACATATAAAAACACTTCCCCTGAAACAGTCAGTCAAATCTTTGGTAGACATTACCTCATGAGCACTCCTCCGTCTTGACACTAACAAAACTTCCCGAGTTTGCACTTGCACCCACTTCCCAAGTGCACCCCATCTAATTGGATACGGGTGTACTTTATAACACTGGTATCGCGAATTGATACCCATCACTGGTAATTGCACTTCTACGTGTATACTCGCCTGGTCCGTAATTACTCCCACTTTAGACATGCGATAGAATAACGGTAAATTCCGCTTTGCCGGAGGCACGACATGACGCACTCCTTCCGAGAATTCTTTCTGCGCTTTCAGCAACGCCTTCAGCATCTGATCTGGACCTAACAAAGTGGCACTCAATTGCCCATGCACTGCGTGATGCATAGCTTTATATAACGCTTCCAATTCGACAAGCGCATCATCCACCCTGTCTGCTAATGCCCTCAATAAAGCTGCTACTTGTATTTTCCTGTCTATTCGGCTCAATCTCGCCTGTATAGCCTCTGTATCCCCATTTGCTGCATTCCGTTCCAGGTCTGGCGCCAACTCCCGCACTGTTCTAGTGACATTCAATATCCCCTGCTCCATGTTACCTATACGTGTCGTGTGCCAATCCACTTTCGACTTTGTCTCCTCTACCAACTCCCGCACCTCCCCCACTGTACTATTTAAGCTTCTTATATCTTCCTCGTCCGCGGTTCCAAACACTGTTTTCAGCAATTTTCCCCCTGCATCCAACCACCCTCGTTTCCTGCGAACGAGCGTTTGCGGGACCACTTCCGTTACTTGCTGCGACTGCCTTCTCAGCTTTTCGTATGAGAGCTTCAATTCCTGATACTCGTTCCGTATGTCTTGAAACAACCCCTCCTTTTCCGTGGCCGCCTGTAGCGCCGTATACCTGTCCTGTAGTGTCCGCACATCATTCCTCACTCCCCATATATTATACATGAACACAATTGTCCACCTGCGGCTTGACAATACCACATCTAATTGCTTGCAAACAAAATTTCCTCTCCTCTGCAACAGTGTAGCAGTACCAGACTGACGAATAGTTTCCCGGGCCACATCCTGGCACGCCACCTGAAGGAAAAGGAAGTCATGTCAGTCGCTCCCTTCCTAACCACGTCTAAAACACACAAATGACAAGTAAAAATTACACATACCCTATTACCTAATAACAATAAATACGACATGTTCCTCCCCGAGGACACTTAATCTACTTATCCCTAGACTTAAGTGCGTAAGGAACGTTCCTCTGCTGTTTTTTTAGCTTCGGTACCCTCACACCCTTTGTTACTGCTGGAGGAATCTGCGATAACGCATCCACTGCGCCCTTAAACGGCTTAATCCTACTCACATGAACTACTGACGACTTGGTTGGTAACTGCAACTTTACGTTCACTGGAGACGCTGTTTCATTTATCTGATACGGTCCAGAATATTTCGTCAAAAACTTCTTCGTTTTACCCTTCGGAACATAAGGATTAGCCAACAATACCCATTTACCAATTCTGTATTGCGGCAGTTTACCTGTTCTTTGCCCAATACTCTCTTGTTTCTCCAAAGCTTTAGTATTAGCACGCCGTACTCTTTGCAAAATCTCTCTCAATTTCTTGGCGAAATTCTTCACTGACTCATCCTGTGAACCTACCTGAGGTTTGAGTATATCAAATGGTGATGGCATTTTCCGACCATAAATTACCTCATACGGAGAGAGCCCCGTTCCTCTATGAACTTTCGCGTTATATGCGCTTGTCAACAGATTTAAATACACGTCCCAATCCGTGTGTTCTGAATTTACGTAATGACTAATCATCTTAACTAACGTCATATGAACCCGTTCTGTTCGTCCATTCGACTGAGGATGAAATGGGCTTGTCCGCAATTTCTTAACTTTCAATAAACGGCATAACTGCTTCATCAGCTGCGACATAAAGTTACTACCCTGATCTGTAATTATAGTATCAGGCACACCCTACTTCAGCAACCAGTTATTTACTAAGGCTTGCGCAACAGTGCTTGCCTTCTGTTCTGGAATAGCTACCATTACCAGGTATCGGGAAGAATGATCTAATATTGTTAATACGTATCGATTACCCGCTTGGGTCTTGTTAAATGCTCCGATTACGTCTAATCCAATGAATGCGAACGGACGATCCGCTTCAGGTAGTCTCTGTAACTGAATTTTCTGATGACATAAATCTGCTCTCTGCGCACACGGTATACAATTTTGCACATACTGCTCTACATAATTGCGACGTGTCTTCCACCAAAACCTTTCAGCTACCCGTCTATCAGTCGTTCTTTTACCACCATGACCCGACAATACATGGTCGTGCGCTTGTTTCAACACTTCTTGTCTCAGCGACTCCGGTACTACGACGCGTTGTCCGCACTTCGTCTTCCTGCAAAGCAACCCATCCTGCATTTCAAACTGCGGTTGCGTTCGGAACAATTGACACTCTCTGTCAGTGGCTTGCGCCTTTATCCACTCCTTCTCACTTATGCCCACAACTTGTAAAGCTGATATTTTTCTACTAAGCGCATCTGCATTCGTATTTTTTACCCCTGGTTTGTGAATTACCTCGTAGTCAACTTCACTTAGTTTCAGTGCCCATCTCGTTAAACGACTCGAAGGATCTTTCAACCCCAACAACCACTTCAATGCTGCGTGATCTGTAATCACCTTGAACTTACGCCCATATAAATAACAGCGAAAATACGAGATACCGTAAATCACTGCTAACATTTCTTTCTCTGTAGTTGAATAATTCTTCTCTGCCTTATTCAGTTGCCTGGAAGCATAAGCCACTGGATGTTTCTGTCCATTAACCCTCTGAGAAAGAATAAAACCTACAGCAATATTACTATCATCAGAAGATAGTATGAACTCTTGTTCGAAATCAGGAAGTATCAACACTGGGTCTGATGTTAGTATCTGTTTGAGCTTCTCGAATGCCTCCTGACACAGTGCTGTCCATTCAAACTTAACACCTTTCTTCAACAAGCTGTAGTAATTACATAAACCGACATATTGCTGAACTTGTTTAGTGGTCTGTGGTACTGGAAAATCGCGCACAGGTGACGTTAGACGAGGATCCGTTCTTACCCCATCCTGACTGATAATATGCCCAAGATAAGTCACGAGCAAACTGACATTTCTCGACACTAAGCGTAAGGTTTGCCGCTCTTTGTCTACTAAATACTTCGTTCAGTCGTTCCACATGCTCTTCTATATTACGCGAAAAAGTAACATTATCATCGAGGTATATCATAGCAATTTTCGGTTTCAGTCCCCGAAGCACACCATCTAACAGACGCTGGAAAGTAGCAGGAGCGTTTTTCAACCCAAATGGCATTCTGCGATACTGAAAGTGACCAAGGCTTGTTGTAAAGGCCGTCTTCGGTCTATCCTCGGGACTTACTTCTATCTGATGGTACCCACTCCTTAGATCTAGTGTCGAAAAATATTTACTATGGGACTCAACATCTTAGGTCATAAGTCCCCTAGAACTTAGAACTACTTAAACCTAACTAACCTAAGGACATCACACACACCCGTGCCCGAGGCAGGATTCGAACCTGCGACCGCAGCAGTCCCGCGGTTCCGGACTGCAGCGCCAGAACCGCACGTCCACCGCGGCCGGCCAAAATATTTACACCGACCTAGGTTATTCAATGTTTCCGTGATGTTCGGTATTGGATACGCATGTGTTACAGTTCGTGCGTTCAAAAAACGATAGTCACAACAGAACCTATACTTTTTAGTACCGTCCAATAACTTCTTAGGAACTACCAATATGTTGGCAGACCACGGGCTTTCACTGTTCTCTATAATACCGCCCCTTAGCTGTTGATTAATAAATTCTTCCACTAGTGGTTGTAGGTGTTTCGCTATCCTGTATTGTTTTCTATAGACCGGCGGACTATCGCCTGTCGGTATACGGTAATAGGAGTTGCTGGTAATGGACCTTCTGAGTTAAACAAACATAAATACTCTAATAACAGAGCTTCCATATCTTTCCGATCACCATTCTCCAAATGACGAATCTTATCACGTAGTACAGATGCCTTGACGGTTTGCTTGACGTTATAATCACCTTGGGATTCACCTGTATCCTCATCATCGAGTATTTCCAAACTTGCTACCACTAAACCCTTTGCGAGATCCACTTCATCTGCCCCAAAATTATCTACATTGACCGGAATCATCAGTTCCCCACTTATATCCGTTAAGCGCGCAACGCTCCTCCTAATAAAACAATGCATTTCATCCAATGCTTCATTGCTCTGCAGTGGCTCCACCACACATAGTCTCTGCCGTGGCACATCGGTACCTACTGACAATCAAACTAACTTCCCTGTACCCGAAGGCACTTTGACATGCGTAATCATCTTTAATGCCCTTGCACGCGGTTCAATTGGTGACATCTTAGCAACAGATGCACCTCGCGACGTAGAAACATTTACAGCTGTTGTACCCATTGAAAACAAGTTTCCACTAATTTCAACTGTACGCTGTGAAAGATTAATTTTGGCATGGTGTTTATCGAGGAAGTCCAGTCCGAGAATCACAGAATACCCTTGTCCCACAGTTGGCAACACTTCCATTTGCTCTCCGAACTCTACAGTTCCAATCTTAAAAACGAGCTGTGTTGTACCCAATGATTGCAACTCATTATTCCCTGCTCCACGTAATCTGTACCTAGGAGTACCTAGTCTTCTCCTACCCACGAGATCTAGACTAGCAACAGATACATGTGCCCCTGTATCAATCAAAAACTTACATCTTTTATTCCTTACAACACCCATGGAGCAGCAATCCGTCTCTGTACTAGTTTTCTCCATACTTCTGCTTACCGGGAATGTCTTCCGACGGACGAAACACTCCCGTTCCCGTTTAACGCTTTTTTCCTGTTTATTACCGTTACCATTCTGCTTACTACGACACTCATTCGCCTTGTGACCGTAGCGTTTACAAGCATAGCACTGTGGCTGTCTGCATTTAGCCTTCACGTGACCTTTCCTCCCACAACGGTAACACTTCCTCTCCGACGCAAAGATGTGTTTATCACTGCGAACTCTTGTTGCAATGTCTATCTCCTGCAGATGCGTTGCAATACGCAGTGCTCCAGCTAAATCCCCAGGATTCTCCGTCCTAACTCTACGAGAAAATTCTGCAGGAATTCCCCTGAGGAATACATCGAGGGCTGTGTTTCCTGCCTCTCGTCGTAATACACGATCCGCATCAGGATTACCCGGTAATTCATAGTTCTGCGAATTAATTTTCCGTATCCTATCTGAAAAAGACTCCACTGTCTCATTGACATTCTGTGTCAAATTAGCTAACTTCTCCCTAAAAAATCTTGCACTATTCTGCTTACGATATCTTTGTCGTAACCCATCTGCCAATTCTTCAAACGTGCTCGCCTTACTAAGCGTCTCATGGTACGTCACGAACGTCTTGGCTTCCCCTGCAAGTCGCAAATTTGCCATTGCAGCTATTGCCAAAACATCGTTAATGAACGCTGTGACATCCTCTGTTGTTTCACCCTAGAAAGGCGTGATCAGGTTAGCTACTGAAGGATATATTGCAAGGTTGGACATTGCTACTGACTTGCACTCACTTGAACCCGTTTGCGACTCTTGCGCCGAACGCAAGGTCTCCGTTTGCGTCATTAATTCTACGTGACGTAACTGATGCTGCGCATTCTCTTCTAACAATTTTGAGACTTGCTCCGTCAGAGCAGCTATACTCACTTCAGTACTAACGGATCTTGTTTCCGGCATGATTTGTGCAAATTACCAACAACTTACTCTATACTGAATTTACTCCTCAGAACAATAACAACACTAGCTGCTCAACTCCTTTGTCACAGTTGAGCACTACACACAAGAAGACACACAAGACTCACAAGGCAATACTAAACAAAATTAATTCTTCCGCCTTGTTATTGCCCAGCGACACTCTCTACAATTGTGCGCTGCATGACCAAACCGTCTACAAATTGAACATTCTTCTGGTACAAACTTCGTGCATGTCTCCCCATGCCCCGTTAAATTACACACAGTACATCTGACTGGTACCAAGTACGTTTCCCAACTGTTTCCCATAAACTCAGATAAATCTGCTGTTTCCGCAGGTCTCACAAAGTGCACTCCCAACAAAGAACGTGCATCCATAGTTATTAACAAAAATCACCTCGTGCACTTACCGCATGGCTGCATAGAGTCGACAGTTCTGACCGCAACTCTGTGGTGTGAGTCCTGCAGTGGCGGTGTCGACGGCTCCAGATACCAGATCTGCAGGCCAGTACTGTAGTGGGTGGTACGAAAACTTCTGACACCAAATCCGTAGGCGGTGGGCGCGAGGACTTCTGACACCAAATCTGTAGGCGCCCCAGTGGTCCTGGTCGCCTATGGGGCACTGGATGACCGAGCGGTGACCTCCCCAGTTGTCAGGATGCTAGGAAATGACTGTAGACGCGTCAGAAACGCCAAAGAAACATTATTAATTCATAACACCTTTATTCCTGCCGAGTACAATGTGGCTTGGTGACATCAACGACCTTCCCGAGTCCTCGCTGACTCGTAGCGATGACACCAGCCCTGGGCCTCACAGTCTGGCTAGCGCAGCGCCACGTGCAGTGACGTAGCGAAGGAATGTCCTTACTTCGTACTTCGGCCGCGCGTGGCTGGTGGCTCCCGGCTGGCCGGCCGGCTCGGCTGCGGACAAGAGGCCGCTGCGTGTATGAGGCTTCGGGTTGGAGTCGCGGTGCTGTCGGCACGAGAGGCGTTCTCGTAGTGCAGAGTGTACTCTATACCACGGGATCTTCTTCCCTGCTCCTCCTGGTGGCTCGTCCACGGTGGACGGGCGGAACGGGCTGCAGTCCCCCAGCACGGTCGGCTCACCTGGTTGTGATGGCGGATGCACAGGGCTTAGGCCCCGCACGATCTCGACGACGGCTCACTGATGTGGTCAGCATTGGCGGCGAGTGAGTCTGCCGCGATGTTTGCTAATCCTGGGTTGATGATTGACAGCAGCAGCAGAGAGGACCAGAGCTGGTACTGTCCCCTCACGTCTGCTGCTGGATGGGCTGCCCTTACTGCAACATCTCCTCAATAAAGATGTCTGCTAATCCTGGGTTGATGATTGACAGCAGCAGCAGAGAGGACCAGAGCTGGTACTGTCCCCTCACGTCTGACGTCATGCTCGTTTGTAATGACCGCATTCGTTCCACTTATACTGCTGATTCATCTGTCGTACTCGCCCCTTAGGTGTTCTTGCGACAGAGTTACGTGTTGTTACGGCAGACTTACGCAAAGTTGTGGAATGCAGTACAGCTGATGCTATGCCTCTGTCTTACACTCTACGAAAGTCTCCATCTAACACAAACCCGCATGCTAAGCAATTCTCTCTCGCCTGTTGTGCATAACCAGGCCATTGCCCCTGCGTGACGACACATTCCGATACCTCTTGGCTAACCTACTGCCTCTGGCTCTCGGCTTAGGCAACGAAAATTTGACAATATTCCACGTTTCCAACTCTTTACTATTCCGCGACACTACACCTGCCTACTCACTTTCGCTGGACCAACAATCAAGCAACTTGTGTTAAAGAGTTTTCTTACACTTAATGAAATACAATACTTAACTTTGGCAACTACACAGATGTGTCACAAGCGCCGGGTGACATGCGAAATAATCAGACTTTGCAGTGACTGCTGATCTCTAACTGACAAAAGTCTTTCCTGAACAGCTGTCAAAGTGCCTAACGTTGATGCTGCTACCCATGTTGGGCTCTACCAGTCTGGCACGGCGCTTATGTCCTCTCCACTTAGGGGCCGCTGCTGTAGCATTGTCGTCCTGGATGGGAGGTCGGTCAGTGTGTGATTGGCTGACCTCTTCTGACGGCCTTTCCTTCTCCGCCATTCCCGACTGGCGTGCCAGCGCTGACCGTACGCCGTAACAGATCGACTGTGGCATAACTCCATTGATGTTCTCTTGTTTCTGAGCTCAAAATGGCGAACGCAGCTTCCATCACCTGTCACAACATCGTTCAGAAACTCATCATCTTCAAGCTCAAAACGCAAAAGAAATTGTTGACAGTTGTCCAATCTCCTCTGTCTAATGTCAGGAGTGATCATTCGAGGCTCCCGTCGTGCACACAGTTTTGTGTGCTGCAATTCTACAGTGGTGGCCTGTGCACGCTCTCGTGATATACCACACTTACCTGAAAGCTGTGTCTGTATTACCCGACGATTTTCTCTGCTGAGTTTATCAGGCCTATTTCGATGAGTCTCGTTAGGCGCCGTAGGCGGTTGTACACTCCGAACTCGGTCACACGTGTTGAAGTTAATGTACCACAGTTGCCTTCATTACAAACACATTATTAATTTCCACACAATCATCACTGTACACAGTTGTTATTTTTCCACGGATTTCAATTGGAGGCATGTTTCCTGTGGTTAGAAACTCGATCACAACACACTGTTTCTCACGCACTGATATAATTACGCTACACGCCGCTATGTTCGCGCTGCAGTTCGATTATATTTTTGTGGGGGGTGGGAGAAGTATCTGCGAGAACTGTGACCAGACCACTCCACAACCGAATCTGGATCCGTGCCTGTTTCTACTGTGCCACCTCGCTTAATTTGAAGAACGAGAGCTGTGGAACGGCGGACATGTAACGATTGTAACTTCCGTTTTACTTTTTTAAATAAAATATTTTTAGCTGAAGAACTTGCACAGTTGGATTACCATATTAATCTGGAAATCTTGGGAAAGGAAAGAGTCACAGCTTTGTTGGCGGCGTCTTGCTCCTGATTGCCTAATGTGATTCAAGGAAATCAGTAATAGCATCAAAGAGGACCATAAGAAGACTGGGACACGAAAATACTTCTTGTTGCCACACCGTTCGAACATACGATTAACAAACGTGAGTCTGAAAACTGACGTGTAATAACGACATTCCTTTCGTGACAGACTTGTCTGTTCTGAGAAAATCAAAATAATTTCATTCCTCTAACGTTAACTAATTAGTCCAGTGGTACAATCTGAATGCTGGCAGTTCTGTAAGGAAGTTAGTTTATCATGTTCTACCTTTTCTTCCGGTTATGCAGCGCCGTATTATTTCAAAGATTTCCAATTATTTGCCGATAGTTTAGCATTTCCTCGAAATTTATGCAAAATACACTCTAAGGCAAGAAAGACGCTACACGGGGAATTCTTGTTTCAGATCAGAGCCCTTTATCTTTTTATCTGCTTCATTTTCCCTGCCAATAACAATAGAAATGGAAGACTTCGAATAAATACAAAAAGATTGGATATTATTGTTCCATATAACATACAGCTCTCGCGACATTCAAACGTATCCCTGTCAGTCAAATAAAGCCCAATTGTTAAGATAAAATGTTTATATCTTATTTTTCTGACGTCATCATCTTCTAAACAAGTACATTCTAACTCTTTATTCTCAGCAGAAAGAAAAAGTTGTCCATCTGAAAAATAAGCATCTCACCCTCGAACTTATGATTTACTGGCATCTCTACATTTCTGGGAGCAAGTAGTAATAGCGGAGAGCGAAACGTCACACAGTGCAGCCGCTCGGTCTATGGCGCCTTCTCACGGTACGCGCAGCACTGCATGTCAGAGGTTCAAGTCCTCCCCCGGGCAAGGGGTTTATGTGTGTGTTGTCATTAGCGTTAAGTTAGTTTAAGGTATATTACTTAGTGTGTAAGCCTAGGGACCGATGACCTCAGCAGTTTGGTCCCACAAAACCTTACCACAAATTTCCAAAAATTTTGAGAGCAAAATACAGCAACTATAAAACTTAAATTAAAAATTTAAAAAATAGGTTGTCAGTGTTATACTGACGTCACATGTCTAAGTAAATAACAGCAAAATCTCTCTCTGAATGAGATACTGAAATCTGTTGGAATCCTTTCAAAAACTGTTTATGGAAACATCCCAGAATGTCCTAACAGGACAGCCCATCCATCATGCTTCCAACATACATCTGTGTCCAGCTACTGGAGAGAGAAAGGAGCGTACTTTATTTATTTTCACTGGGAAGTTGGAACAATTTATTTAGGGACTGATTTCATGTAGTTTATTTATTTATTACGCTGATACAAAAAACTCACCGTGACATGCTTTGGGTCACAGTAAATAGCCTACAGACCTGCTGACCGAGATGTCTGCTTAGACTCATCCTTACAGGCGCACCTAAAACGTTGGTAGTGATATACTGATGTCACACCTCTATGTAAATAAAAGCTGTCTCCCTCCCCGAAATCGTCAAGTGTGACTGTCACTTACTACTCGTAAATTACGCAAATAATGCAGTACACTGATGTACAGACACGAAAACAACTCGGAAATTGTCAAGATAATGAATGTATAATACACTGCAAACACGCTCACTAATTGTAAACCGTCGAAATAATGAATTTCGTAGCCTATAGACCTGCAAACTACTCGTGAATTACCGAAATAATACAGTACATTGATGCACAGATACGTTCACTACGCGTTAAATTGGCGAAATAATGCATGTATTTCGCTATGCAAACATGCCCTCAACTCTCAAACAGCCAAAATAATGCAGGGCACAAACACTCATTGCATGTAAACTATATTTAAGATATTTGACGGTGATGTATCAGCGAACTGTTCCCTACAGAGTTCTAAGGCAGAATGACGACTAACTACCGATCCTAATGGGACAGCCCATCCCACATGAGAGACGCATCTGGCTGTGCACGTGTTTACCTCAGGTCCAGTGCTGAGCAAGATGTTTGCATAGCGGCTCACCCTCGCAGGTGCACCTAAAACACTGACAACACTGATCTCACACCTCTAAGTAAATAAGAGCCATCTCCCTCCCCGAAATCGTCAAGTGTCACAGAACTAGTTAATGGTCACTTTTGTTGATGCAGGAGCTTTCGTGATGTCTCAGCTTGTGAGGATGGAAATTTTTGCCCTAACAGGATCTGTTTACGAAAATAGTCCAGAATAACACCGAATGCATTCTTCCTGATGGTCCTAAGGAGGCACCCTGTCCATCACGTCTTACCATTCCTGGAAATTGTGACATCATGCTTTCAAGAAACGTCTCTGAAATGGTAAATATTCTCATTGCTGTGTAGAGGTTCCTATGTCCTAGCAAAAAGGTTATCTTGTGAGTGAATGGAGCATTCTGATTGGCTCTTACTAAATTTACCTGCTAAATTACTGATGCTGCCAGTGTGGTAGCACAGTCCGTACGTTTTTCTGCAGACGAGACACTCAGTGGCAAAACTACTTTGTACAGATCACCGTACTGCACTGACAGTTAAACTTTGCAAAAGTGCTCTACAGATCTTGAAATATGTGAAGACACTCCCTCAATTACACAGTTCTCCCACTGATGACAGGAGCTTGAATATTTAAGAGTGAAACTGATCTCCAACCCGACTATATATCACCACATATCGCCTTTATGTGGAAAACACACAATTTGTATCCTATACCAAACACAATCATCACTTCTACATCCTGTGTATAGCTAGCGATCACCAGACACTCATACATATATCATGAAGACAGAGAGGACAAGCACATGGACTGTACATAGTCTTTGCAGAACTAGATATTTCCTGTGAGGTTGGTAGGTCATCCACCACAGATGACGGTCGCAAGTCACCTGCCCCAAGCTACACAATGGCCTGACTCATGACCAGAGGAACGTCAGTGGACCAAGGTCACTCTCTGAAATCTTGTACAAAGGATGGGTCAATACCCCTCAGCACAGAGACGTTACTGTTCCTGGTCCCAACCTGCTTGCTTACTTGCTTTCTGCACCCATCTCCAGACTCTGGGATTACAAGAACGTATATATTTTCACATGGTTCGTCAGAATATCATACCATTTTCTCAATACTTCTCGATATCAAGCACATAGAATAGGTGGAAATTATTTCTCTAGAAACTCGAAACTTTAGGGAGGTGCAGTGTGTTGTAAGCCACTGAGTAACTAAAACTTATCCCATCTGAGAAGATCTTTATGTGAAAACTAGAAAAAAATAGACGAAACTGATATTTCTACTCACGAATACCGATGTTGGTGAGATAACAGATTCCAAACCATCCTTATAATTTACAAAGTCAACTAATGTTTTTCTCATGTTAGAGCAAGGGGGGAGCAAGGAAGGTGCCTCCACGTGTGCATTTTACTTACATGCTACATAGAAGAATGTAAAATGCCGGCGCTCCCCGGAAACGTTGCCCAATGGGACAACGGCCAAACCTTCCGCCACCGGAAACCAATGCAATCAAAAGCCAAAAACAAAAACAGGTCCTCTTCAGGGCCAACCCTGACGATCGTCAGCCTGAACGTCGAGGGAATCACCAAGAATAAGGAGGATGTAATATCGCAACTATGCCGATCAGAAAAGTGGGACGTACTGTGCCTGCAGGAAACGCATAGAGATGAAACAGCAAACAGATCCAATATCAAAGGAATGCGCTTGGCAGTAGAAGCACCTCACAGAAGGTATGGGAGCGCAATATTTACCAGACCCGAGACGCTGCTCTCTTCCACGAGTAAGACAACCACCAACAACATTGAAGTGTTAGCGATAGAGAGTGGATCATTTACAATATGCTCCGTATATAAACCCCCCGGCCAGAACTTACACACTTCAACGCCAGAAAGCTTCAACAACCAAAGGACACACTTCGTTGTGGGCGACTTTAACAGCCACAGCACCACCTGGGGCTACGATGAGACAGACGCCAATGGTCAGCTGCTAGAACAATGGGCTGAGGCAAATAACCTCTCACTTCTCCACGACCCCAAGCTCCCCTGCTCCTTCAACAGCAAAATTTGGAAGCGAGGTTACAATCCCGATATTTGCTTCGTCAGCCGGAACATCTACGACACCTGCTGCAAAAGAGTATATGATGCAATCCCAAAGACACAACATCGACCTATTGGAATCCAAGTCTACTCAACAATCAAAACAACCAAAATACCTTTCCGTAGGAGATTCAACTTTAAAAAGGCTAGGTGGTCAGAATATTCCCAAGCGCTGGATGAGGAATTAGCCAGTCTGACCCCAACACCAAATAATTACCTTACCTTTGTTGAGACTCTGCGAAAGGTATCTAGACAATATATTCCTAGGGGTTGCAGACAACACTATATCCCAGGGCTCTCAAATGCCTCAAAGGACATCCTGGAGAAGTATCAAGTATTGTTCGCGGAAGACCCATTCAGCGACGAAACCATCACCTGTGGCACAGCTTTAATGTCAGCCCTCAGCGAGGCACACGAGAAGAAGTGGATAGCAACCCTAGAAAGAATGGATATGTCCCACAGTAGCAAAATAGCCTGGAACCTGATTAAGAAACTGGATGGTGACCCAAGGCTAAGCAAGGCCCCAGCCAACGTAACTCCAAACCAGGTGGCCAACCAACTCCTTCTAAACGGCAAGTTCAACTCCAAACGTCAGAAAACTAAAATCACACGCCTACTGCCAACGGAAAACACCAACTTCCAGAAACCATTTAGCATGAGGGAGTTGAACAATGGCATAAATACCATGAAGAATGGGAAACCCGCTGGGTTTGATGATATTTGCGTGGAACAGATTAAAAACTTCGGCCTTGGCGCCAGGGACTGGATACTTGGACTTTTTAACGTGTGCCGTGAAACCTTTCAAATCCCGAAACTGTGGAGGAAGTCAAAAGTGGTGGCTCTCCTTAAACCTGGGAAGGACCCAGAGTCTCCAAAGAGCTATCGACCCATAACCCTTCTCTGCCATCTGTTTAAGCTCTATGAAAGATTGATCCTCAACAGAATAGAGAAGATAGTTGACTCGAAGCTAATTCCACACCAAGCAGGCTTTAGACCGGGAAAGTCCTGTACCAGTCAAATTCTAGCATTGACGGAACATATCGAGGATGGGTTTGAGAATAAACTAATCACCGGGCTGGCACTAGTCGACCTAAGTTCCGCCTATGATACAGTACATCACCGGACACTACTGCATAAAATCTACGAGACCGTGAAAGACTACCACCTAGTCAAGACAATCCAATCCCTGCTCCAAAATAGACAGTTCTTCGTAATGCTTGAGGGGAAAAAAAGTCGATGGCGGAATCAGAAAAATGGGCTTGCCCAAGGGAGCGTGTTGGCGCCAATCCTATTCAACATATATACAAATGACCAACCAACTCCAGACAAAACCAAAACTTTTGTATATGCAGACGACCTGGCAATAACAGTTCAAGGCAACAAGTTTGAAGCCATCGAGGAGAAACTAGAAACCGCCCTTTCTATAATGTCAACCTACTACAAAAAGATTTCTCTAAAACCCAACCCCTCCAAAACTCAAGTGAGTGCATTCCATCTGAACTCGAGGCAGGCAAAGTACAGGCTCAATGTTACCTGGGATGGGACATTATTAGAACACACAGATACTCCCACCTACCTTGGCGTCGTGCTGGACAGAACATTGACATACAAATATCATTGCGAAAAAACACGCAAAAAAGTAGAAGCACGAAATTCCCTAATAAGAAAGCTGTCCAACAGCAAATGGGCTGCCAAACCTACCGTGGTCAGAACTTCAGCCCAAGCTTTGTGCTTCTCAACTGCCGAGTATGCCTGCCCGGTATGGTGCAGATCCGCCCACGCAAAAAAGGTAGATATTAGCCTGAATGAAACATGCAGGATAGTGACAGGCTGCATGAAACCTACCCCCATAGAAAATCTTTACAGGGCCGCAGGTTTCACAAACCCTGACTCACGTAGGAAAGCCCATGAACATACCGAGAAGCTAAAACAAACCTTTGATGCTCGTCACTCAATATTTGGCCTAGAGTGTGGCCCCAGCAGACTCAAATCCAGACGCCGTTTCCTAAGTTGCGCCTTAGATGAGCCCCCCATCTACTATCCACTAAGAGAGGACCCACCAAGCGGCGTTTCTGGTGATTGGAAAACCTGGAGAATGCTTAACCGCATCAGAACTGGGGTGGCTCCTGTGAAATCTAATCTGATCAGATGGGGTTTGTTGGACGAAAATGACGACAAATGCGACTGCGGCACTCGACAGGACATGGAACATCTCCTACAATGCCCAGCCTGCCCGCACAGATGCACCCTCGACGATCTATGGCTGGCTAAAGAAGAAGCATTGGACATTGCCCTATATTGGGCAAACAAATTGTAGTTTCCGGACACGAAAAAGTAAAGTAAGTCTCATGTTAGAGTACCAGCAAACGTGTCTTCCACACGTCTTTCACCTGCTATATGCACACACCACAATCGATGTTCTCTCAACCAAATAAAGGCGTAAAATGTGACGCAGCAGTCAATAGGACAATTACATGGGTGGGAATAATGGTCCAGCGCGAACACACACCCACATTGAATCTTCAAGAATTTCCACAGAGAACACACGCGATCACGAAGGGCATCCAGCACATAGTGAGTATTAGTTCACTATTCAGCTGTATAGAGGGCGACACGGTTAAGTCAGATACACTGCTGTACCCAAACCAGTGTTTCCATTCGGACAGCTCCTCGCATTACCTGGAAACGTGACTCATTCCCGCCACAGGGCATCGTCGCCACGTCCTCCTCGCACACCAGGCAGAATCGTCCTAGGAAACCAGCTACATATATATTTTATCACTGTACTTACAATTAAAACATACGATTGCGGTCTGAATTGAAAGACATTCGACAGTGAGTGAAGTATCGGAAATACCTCCTGGTGACAGCTGCAGCTCTGGAAATACAAATATCTGTACCATTGTTAGGACTTGACATACTTTTCCTAGCAAAAAAAGTCTTCCATTCTCCTAGCTATCGTGTTGGTAAGCCTTTATGCGATCTCGAACCTCTCAGATGTTACACTACTGGCCATTAAAATTGCTACACCATGAAGATGTGCTACAGACGCGAAATTTAACCGACAGGAAGAAGATGCTATGATATGCAAATGATTAGCTTTTCAGAGCATTCACACAAGGTTGGCGCCGGTTGCGACACCTACAACGTGCTGACGTGAGAAAATTTCCAACCGATTTCTCATACACAAACAGCAGTTGACCGCCGTTGACTGGTGAAACGTTGTTGTGATGCCTCGTGTAAGGAGGAGAAATGCGTACCATCACGTTTCCGACTTTGATAAAGGTCGGATTGTAGCCTATCGCGATTGCGGTTTATCGTGTCGCGACACTGCTGCTCGCGTTGGTCGAGATCCAATGACTGTTAGCAGAATATGGAAACGGTGGGTCAGGAAGGTAATACGGAACGCCGTGCTGGATCCCAACGGCCTCGTATCACTAGCAGTCGAGATGACAGGCATCTTATCCGCATGGCTGTAATGGATCGTGCAGCCACGTCTCGATCCCTGAGTCAACAGATGGGGCCGTTTGCAAGACAACAACCATCTGCACGAATAGTTTGACGAAGTTTGCAGCAGCGTGGAGTATCAGTTCGGAGACCCTGGCTGTAGTTATCCCTGGCGCTGCATCACAGACAGGAGCGCCTGCGATGATGTACTCAACGACACCTGGGTGCACGAATGGGAAAACGTCATTTTTTCGGATGAATACAGGTTCTGCTTACAGCATCATGATGGTTGCATCCGTGTTTGGCGACATCGCAGTGAACGCACATTGGAAGCCTGTATTCTTCATCGCCATACTGGCGTATCAACCAGCGTGATGGTATGCGGTGCCATTGGTTACACGTCTCGGTCACCTCTTGTTCGCATTGATGGCTCTTTGAACAGTGGACGTTACATTTTGAGATGTGTTACGACCAGTGGCTCTACCCTTCATTCGATCCCTGCGAGCCGGCCGGGGTGGCCGAGTGGTTCTAGGCGCTACACTCACGAACCTCGCGACCGCTACAGTCGCAGGTTCGAATCCTGCCTCAGGCATGGATGTGTGTGATGTCCTTAGGTAAGTTAGGTTTAAGTAGTTCTAAGTTCTAGGGACTGATGAGCTTAGAAGTTAAGTTCCATAGCGCTCAGAGCCATTTGAACCATTTTTGACCCCAGGGAACCCTACATTTCAGCAGGATAATGCACGACCGCATGTTGCAGGTCTGTACAGGCCTTTCTGGATACAGAAAATGTTTGACTGCTGCCCTGGCCAGCACATTCTCTAGATCTCTCACCAACTGAAAGCGTCTGGTCGATGGTGGCCGAGCAACTGGCTCGTCACAATACGCCAGTCGGTATTCTTGATGAAATGTGGTATCGTGTTGAAGCTGCATGGGCAGCTGTACCTGTACACGCCATTCAAACTCTGTTTGACTCAATGCGCAGGAGAATCAAGGCCGTTATTATTATGGCCAGAGGTGGTTGTTCTGGGTACTGATTTCTCAGAATCTATGCACCCAAATTGCGTGAAAATGTAATCACATGTCAGCTGGAGTATAATATTTTTGTCCAATGAATACCCGTTTATCATCTGCATTTTTTCTTCTTGTTGTAGCAATTTTAATGGATAGTAGTATATATTCATAATCTTTTCGCGAGATACACATCGGAGGAAGAAATAAATACGTTGATGCTTCTAGAAAAGGACTCTCACGGAATTTTAACAGTAAATCTTCTCACGACACACGACTTCTCTCCTATAACATCTGCCAGTGGAGTTTTACCAGCATTTCCATGACGCTTTTGTGCCTCTTAAATGAAGATGTGACGAAATGCGCTTTTTTTTCCCAACTGCCCATCCTATCTCATGCGGGTTCCTAGCTGGCGCAATATTCGTGTATTTTCTTCCACTGAATCTCAGTCTGACATCTGCCTTTCTTGGGATTACTTTTATCTGATCGTCCCATTTTAAATTTTCTTGTAAGTACACTATCAAATATTTAATGGTTGATGGTGTCCCCAGTGATTGTTTTGCAATTGTGTAAGCACACAATATCGAATTTTACTGCTTATTAATGCATTATAAATTACATTTGTTTATTATCAATTAACAAAACAGTCAAGATGTTAATAATTATTTATTTAGAAATGACAACCGGTTTCGGGTCTTATGCTGGCCACCTTCAGATCTAATGAACTGTAAAGATACAAAGAGTGCAAAATTAAATAGGAAAGTTAAAAAAAAAACATAGTGTATGGAAAAAGAAAGACCGACAAGAGCTAGAATAACGTAGCGTCTACACATCCGGCTGCAGCCGTTGATACACTTAACAGTTGTGCGAAACCACAGTCGTTTACTGGTGTTGATGGCTGATCTGCCAGGGTCGAATAGGTTGGAAAACGCGCGGTTATGCCGTACGACGTCAGCCTCTGCAATGGGCAACGAATTACGTAAGACACGTTCAAATGAAAAAATAAAAATATGTCTGTTTTATCAAGTAATAATTTATGATAAACCGCTGTCATCTACAAACCATGTTCTCTAACATTTGTTTACATTGAGCATCAACTGCCAATCCCCACACCACGCATCAATTCTCCAAAGATATTTATAATGTTTCTGTTCTATCCATTGTTGGTAAACTACTAAAAACTAAATACTTTATTAAAGATAGTAATTTACTTTTGAACTTTTTCACGAAAATCTCAACACTTAATTGTTACACAATCACCGGAAAGAAAGAATCAAATCCATAACTCAGAAATGCCACAGTGCGCGATATCTATGAGTACATCTAAATGACTACGCTGCAACTCACACTTAAGTGCATGGCACTGTGTTCATCGAACCATCTTCGGACTATTTTTCTACCTTTCCACTCCTGAACATCGCGCAGGAAAAAGGAATACTTTAATCTTTCCGTGCGAACTCCCATTTCCCTTGTTTTATTACGACGATCATTTCTCCGTATGTAGGTGAGCGTCAACAAAATACTTTCGCAATCGTAATGGACAGAAAGTCATCGAGTAAAACGGAAGTGATCTCTGGCGTACCCCAAGATAGTGTTATAAGCCCTCTGCTGTTCCTTATTGTGGGGTCCAGCCCACTCATCTCATATAGGGTGCCTAAAGCTTGCTGCGTACACGGAATGCTATACAAAAATTCAAGCAAATCACATTTATAGTTTTATTACAAATAAAGAAGATTGAAAATACTTAACTTTGAATTTAGAACGGTGTCGCAAGCGATGGGCGACATTCAAACAATCAAAGTCCTTTGCTGTATACTAGGTCCCTGTACGTAATTCATATCTATCACACGTCACTGCTGTCGCATTGCTCTCTGCTAGTTCTGTGCTAATACTGCCCTGGTCTGCGAGTCCCGGCCGAGGCTGGCAGGAGCGGCGTTTACATTCTCTTCGGCTAGAGGGCGCTCCTGTAGTGGTGCGTCCTAATCAGCGCACCATTGACCGACGTCGTCTCACCGCCTTCTCTGCTCTTGCGTTCTTCATCTTCGTTCCGGCGCTTGTGATTCGCCAGAACACTTATCCATATAAACGATTTAGGAGACGAATCGAGCAGCCATCTTAGATCGTTTGCAGATGATGCTGTCGTTTATCGTCTCGTAAACTCATCAAGAGATCATAACAAATTGCAAAACGATTTCGAAAAAGATATCTGAATGGTGCGAAAATTCGCAGTTGACCCTAAATAATGAAAAGTGTGGGGACATCCGCATGAGTGCTAAAAGGAATCCGTTAACCTTCGGTTACACGATAAGTCAATCTAATTCAAAGGTCGTAAATTCAACTAAATACCTCGGAATTATAAATACGAACAATCTAAATTCGAAAGAAAATATAGAAAACGTTATGGAGAAGGCAAACCAAAGACTGCGTTTTATTGGCAGAACGCTTAGAAGGTGTAACACATCTAATAAAGAGACTGCCTACACTACGCTTGTCCGTCCTCTTTTGGAGTACTGCTGCGCGGTCTGTAATCCTTACCACGTAGGATTAACGGAGTACATCGAGAAAGTTTAAAGAAGAGGAGCACGTTTTGTAGTATTGCGAAATAGAGGAGAGAGTATCACGGACATTACGCGGGATCTGGGATTTACACCATTAAAACAAAGGCGTTTCTCGTTGCAGCGGGATCTTTTCACGAAATTTCAATCACCAACTTTCTCCTCGGAATGCAAAAATATTTGGTTGGCACCAGCTTCCATTGGGAGAAACGATCATCATAATAAAATAGGGGAAATCAGAGCTCACAATGACATATATAGGCGTTCGTTTTCTCCGCGAGTTATTCGCGATTGGAATAATAGAGAATTATTATGAAGGTGGTTCAGTGAACCCTCTGCCAGGCACTTAAGTGTGATTTGAGGAATATCCACTTGGATGTAGATGAAGGCAGAGTATGGTATTGAAATTTCGTGAAAAGATCTCTCCACAACTAAAAACTCCATTGTTTTAGTGATTGCCATTCCAGCATTCTTACCACATCCTTGAACGATATGTTCCGAACAGGACAAGAAATTTGGGGACGCACAGGCAGCGTTGGATGGCTACATTTAACGATGGCGCAGAGACGGCGGGACGAGCGCGGTTCTGAGATAACAGCGGCACCCCGCGAGTTGCTGGTCTCAGCAATCCATTCCCACGGGGAAACACAGCGAGGCCGTAATTTTCAGCAGAGCGTTACGCCATCGCGCTCCACCGCGTCCCACTGTGTTTTCTGCAGCGAGGAAGACCTCGAAACTTCTTTGGGTAGGAGGACAGAGACACTCAGTTCCGCAGACAAACTGAGTTGCACACCTTTCTTTTAGTTTCTCGCGGCGATGCAATATGAAGCCGTGTATTGAGCGTTACTTCATAATTTTATGCTTGGCCACATTTCACCTTACAGGTCGACAATTATTGCACTATATGAAAATACGTAAATTAGTTGCAATCTACGGTGTGCACACAGTTATTCAATATGTAAACGTCACTACAGATATTCGGATTTAGGTTATGACATGTTCCATGTGCCTGCCATCATTGACGATGATGTGGCGCAGACGAATGGCGAAATTCTGCATGACACGCTGAAGTGTCAGGACATCGATTCTGTCAATGACCTCCTGAATGGCTTTTTTCAGCTCAGCAATGGCTTTGGCGTACTGCTGTACACCTTGTCTTTAAAATAGACCCACAAAAAGGAGCTGGATGTTTTCAGATTCGGAGAATATGGCAGCAACCGAGGCCCATACCAGCGGCCTCTGGGTACCCCAGAGCCACAATGCGGTCCCCAAAGTGCTCCTTCAGGGCATCAAACACATCTTGTCGAAATCAGTGTCATTTTGGATAATGGGGATGAAATCATCTTCCAACACCCACACGTACAGATAGGTAGTCACTGTGCCGTCAAAGGATATCGCACCGATTATTCCGTGACTGAACATTGCACACCACACAGCCACACGTCGAGGGTGAAGAGACTTCTCGATCACGAAATGCGAATTCTCAGTCCCCCAAATGCACCAATTTTCGTTATTGACGAACCCATCCAAATGAAAGTGGGCTTCGTCGCTGAGCCAAACCATGCATCCGCATAGTAATTCCCATCATGCCCCGCGGGCAATTGTGCAGTTTGCACGTCCTAACGCTAATTGTTCAGAAGTTATGATGATTTTATTTCATATAGTTCAGGAATTGTCCTGTACCTGCGAGGAAAAGATCCATACATCGCTAGCAAAAGAAAAATCTTTGTACTCCAAGAGCCTCGACAGGCCTTGTAATCAACACACTGCAAAGCAACTGGTTGAATTCTGCGATGGTTTCCGTTTCAGACACAATTTTTAACCCTGGGATGCATGAGTGTTCGGACAGATGTTAATGTGGGATGGGGGCCTCAGAAGCCCCCATTGAGATTTCTATAAATATCCTTATCTTTCATATATATATGAAGATGGTATCTGTTCTTTCAGACATATCCGAAAGAACAGATACCATCGGTGACCATGCAGCTAGTTAGAATGAAATTATAATGAAATGAATACCCATAGCTGCATACAGGCGTTGACATAAGTCAACGGGGACAGTCGAAAATGTGTGCCCGACCGGGAATCGAACCTGAGATCTCTTGCTTACATGACAGACGCTCTATCCGTCTGAGCCTTCGAGGACGTAGAGGGTAGCGCGACTGCAGGGACTTATCTCTGGCACGCCTCCGGTGAGACCCACGTTCCCAGCTTATTGTCCCGCACTATATTCATAGTGCCCCTACCCATTATACTCATCACTCGCGGCTTTTTGCCGATTCCCGTAAGAGTTCGGACACTGTTTGTGCATCCACACAGAAGAAGATGGTCAAATGGCCGGTGAGCCTTAATTATATATATGAAGGTGGTATCTGTTCTTTCGGACATGTCCGAAAGAACAGATACCATCGGTGACCATGCAGCTCGTTAGAATGAAAATACAATAAAATGAATACACCTAGCTGCATACATGCGATGATATAAGTCAACGGCGACAGATGAAAATGTGTACCCCGACCGGGAATCGAATCTGGGATCTCCTGCTTACATGGTACACGCTCTATCCATCTGAGCCTAGGGGTATTCATTTCACTGTAATTACATTCTAACGAGTTGCATGGTCACTGATGATATCTGTTCTTTCGGACATGTCCGAAAGAACAGATACCATCTTCATACATATATAGTTAAGGCTCACCGGCCATTTGACCATCTTCTACTGTGCGGATGCAAAAACAGTGCCCGAACTCTTACGGGAATCGGCAAAAAGCCGCGAGTAATGAGTATAATGGGCAGGGGCACTATGAATACAGCACGGGACAATAAGTTGGAAATGTGGGTCTCACGGGAGGCGTGCCATAGATAAGTCCCTGTAGTCGCACTATCCTCTGTGTCCTCGGTGGTTCAAATGAATAGAGCGTCTGCACGCATTTTTAAGTGTCCCCGTTGACTTATATCAACGCCTGTATGCAGTTAGGGGTATTCATTTCATTGTAATATCCTTATTTTCCAGCCTTGTTACATTCATTACGAAAACGTACTTTTATAAACGAGTGAATATAGTCTGATAAAAGATATCTGCAGTTGGTTTAAATTAGGAAAACATAAAAGGAATATATGGTCATTAATTTCAGTGGAAGAGCGAAACGTCCCCTTGGAAAAATTATTGAATTACTGTGCTGGTAAATCCCTTACGTTATTTGATTTTCAAACAGCTCAGCAGAACTGAACGTACTCAGACATTTCGCTGTATACCTATTCTGATCAACACTAAACTGACACGCAATATTTTTAGCGCAACGCAATCTGACTTTCAAAAATCCCTACAAAAGAATGGCCCTGACTAACATTAAACTATACCTTTCACAAATCACTTACCTCACAAAATCTTCGTTATTCGAACTACTGCAATACAGCGAGCGCCACTACTGCCAGCTAAATAAAAGATTCAAACTACTGAAGGCACTAACTACTGATAGGCATAGTTAGCAAATGAAAGATTTTGATAGAAATAAACAATGCATTTACCTTAATAGTGTTCAAAAGTCATAATATAGATACCAGTTCATGACATCCATTCTTACAAATGTACTGTTTCTGAAGGACACACGTCCAGATCATCCGCTCTCAAAAATCCGCCATCTCACTTCCCCACCTCCGCCACTGCTGGCGGCTCACCTCCAACTGCGCAACGCTACGCGCTGTTAACAGCCAACAGCCCAACACTACAATAGCGAATATTACAACAATGCCACCCAGCCACAGACTGCACACAGCACAGCCAGTGATTTTCATACAGAGCGCTACGTAGCGTCACCAATAAAAAAACCTAAACAGCCTACTTACAAGAGTACCAACTGTTCTAATTTAATCTTACAATAAACCATGCAAGAAGGAAATACTGGTAAAGTAGTTGTCCATGCTGATACTGTTTGAGCCTCCTCTAAGCGTCTTTGTCAGGCTCTTTACCATATGAGCTGCAGTATTAGCTTAACAAAGGTGATCTGGATTGTTTCTTAAGTACACCAGCCCATCTATAGCGTGTGACGTTAAAGAATCGCGGAGCCAAATTACCTTTATCCCATATTTTCCTAGCTTGCTTGGAATAAAATTGTAGAAATCTGCAGTGGGCTCTGAAAAACACTCGCTGCTCATCTATTGTGGAGCTCTCTCCTGGATGATATGTTTGTCTGTAGTTGGTCATGAATAGCTACCAATCATTGTGGAAAGCTGCCATATTATTATCTTGGCTCCTAGCTTGTCGGGTGCATTTATTGTCGAACCTTAAGGCTCTTCTTATATCTTTAAGCTTGTCTACAGGAAAAGTTGCCATATAAACAGGGTTACCACTAGACTCGTGAAATAATTCTCTTATAGGAACATTCCAACTTCTGTAATGGCCAGCTTATACGAGAATTCCAATAAATGCAGTGACTTCCACGTTTGTGACATTACGCCACGTCCAACCTTTTATAGCTGCTGAGCGCCGTTCTTACAGATTTGTGCAATGAACTATTTCATCCACAATATTATTTGTGATGAAGGAACTCCAAGTACCTTTTGGTGTTGGTGTATTTGTTCCTCCTGAAGGTACTTTAATTATATTATTAGTAAGCGTTCAGCTAGAAGGAGATGATCCTTTGCTCCATCGAGTTTCATTACGTCCGATAAAAATGTTTGCAGGCTGGGCTGTGCTTGCCACTCTATTTCCAGTTTCAGGCTCGGTTGTGCTTGGTATATTATTTGTCTTTGCAGGCTTGGTCGTACTTGCTCCATTATTTGGATTTGCAGGCTGTACTGTATTAGCAGGCCAGGATATTTTTGGCAACCCTGCATCATTTACATCCGAAGAGTCAACACTACTTTCTATAGATCCTGAGCTGTCCGTCATAGGTCTATATGCAGGATCCGTTTCATCTTCGAAAGCAGTACTAGATTCACATTTGTCCAACCATTCAGAAATAATAGTTGAACCGTTTCGATCATCTCCATTTACAGTATAACTAGATTGTCTTTTTCGAGAAGTACTAGATGATTCCACACCGTAAGGTGCAAATGGCTCTGAGCACTATGGGACTTAACATCTGTGGTCATCAGTCCCCTAGAACTTAGAACTAGTTAAATCTAACTAACCTAAGGACACCACAAACATCCATGCCCGAGGCAGGATTCGAACCTGCGACCGTAGCGGTCTTGCGGTTCCAGACTGCAGCGCCTTTAACCGCACGGCCACTTCGGCCGGCCACACCGTAAGGAACGAACGTTCCTTGGTTAGAAAGAAAGTCTATATAGTTACTTTGTCAGAGAAAGAACGAACGTTCGTTGGTTAGAAAGAAAGTCTATATAGTTACTTTGCCAGAGAAAGAGAGAAGAAAGGAAACGGAGAGAATGACAAACATAATTACTTATAAGCTATGAGAGCAACACCTTTCACTTCTGAGTTCAAGTTCAACAGTGACGAGGAAGACCATTATTGTTGTTGCTATTGTGTATTTGTTCCTGCTGGAGAAACTTTCGTTATATTACGAGTAAATGTTCTGGTAGAAGGAGGTTATCCTTTGCTCCACCGAGTTCCATTACGTCTGATAAAAAAGCTTGCAGGCTGAGCTGGACTTGCTACATTATTTGTAGTTTCAGGCCAGGTTGTGCTTGGTATACTATTTTTCTTTACAGGCTGGGTTGTAATTGGTTGTTCGCAGATGATGCTGTAATTTACCGTCTAGTAAGGTCATCCGAAGACCAGTATCAGTTGCAAAGCGATTTAGAAAAGATTGCTGTATGGTGTGGCAGGTGGCAGTTGACGCTAAATAATGAACAGTGTGAGGTGTTCCACATGAGTTCCAAAAGAAATCCGTTGGAATTCGATTACTCGATAAATAGTACAATTCTTAAGGCTGTCAATTAACTAACTGGGTGTTAAAATTACGAACAACTTCAGTTGGAAAGATCACATAGATAATATTGTGGGGAAGGCGAGCCAAAGGTTGCGTTTCATTGGAAGGACACTTAGAAGATGCAACAAGTCCACTAAAGAGACAGCTTACACTACACTCGTTCGTCCTCTGTTAGAATATTGCTGCACGGTGTGGTATCCTTACCAGGTGGGATTGACGGAGGACATCGAAAGGGTGCAAAAAAGGGCAGCTCGTTTTGTATTATCACGTAATAGGGGAGAGAGTGAGGCAGATAGGATACGCGAGTTGGGATGGAAGTCATTAAAGCAAAGACGTTTTTCGTCGCGGCGAGATCTACACTCCTGGAAATTGAAATAAGAACACCGTGAATTCATTGTCCCAGGAAGGGGAAACTTTACTGACACATTCCTGGGGTCAGATACATCACATGATCACACTGACAGAACCACAGGCACATAGACACAGGCAACAGAGCATGCACAATGTCGGCACTAGTACAGTGTATATCCACCTTTCGCAGCAATGCAGGCTGCTTTTCTCCCATGGAGACGATCGTAGAGATGCTGGATGTAGTCCTGTGGAACGGCTTGCCATGCCATTTCCACCTGGCGCCTCAGTTGGACCAGCGTTCGTGCTGGACGTGCAGACCGCGTGAGACGACGCTTCATCCAGTCCCAAACATGCTCAATGGGGGACAGATCCGGAGATCTTGCTGGCCAGGGTAGTTGACTTACACCTTCTAGAGCACGTTGGGTGGCACGGGATACATGCGGACGTGCATTGTCCTGTTGGAACAGCAAGTTCCCTTGCCGGTCTAGGAATGGTAGAACGATGGGTTCGATGACGGTTTGGATGTACCGTGCACTATTCAGTGTCCCCTCGACGATCACCAGTGGTGTACGGCCAGTGTAGGAGATCGCTCCCCACACCATGATGCCGGGTGTTGGCCCTGTGTGCCTCGGTCGTATGCAGTCCTGATTGTGGCGCTCACCTGCACGGCGCCAAACACGCATACGACCATCATTGGCACCAAGGCAGAAGCGACTCTCGTCGCTGAAGACGACACGTCTCCATTCGTCCTTCCATTCGCGCCTGTCGCGACACCACTGGAGGCGGGCTGCACGATGTTGGGGCGTGAGCGGAAGACGGCCTAACGGTGTGCGGGACCGTAGCCCAGCTTCATGGAGACGGTTGCGAATGGTCCTCGCCGATACCCCAGGTGCAACAGTGTCCCTAATTTGCTGGGAAGTGGCGGTGCGGTCCCCTACGGCACTGCGTAGGATCCTACGGTCTTGGCGTGCATCCGTGCGTCGCTGCGGTCCGGTCCCAGGTCGACGGGCACGTGCACCTTCCGCCGACCACTGGCGACAACATCGATGTACTGTGGAGACCTCACGCCCCACGTGTTGAGCAATTCGGCGGTACGTCCACCCGGCCTCCCGCATGCCCACTATACGCCCTCGCTCAAAGTCCGTCAACTGCACATACGGTTCACGTCCACGCTGTCGCGGCATGCTACCAGTGTTAAAGACTGCGATGGAGCTCCGTATGCCACGGCAAACTGGCTGACACTGACGGCGGCGGTGCACAAATGCTGCGCAGCTAGCGCCATTCGACGGCCAACACCGCGGTTCCTGGTGTGTCCGCTGTGCCGTGCGTGTGATCATTGCTTGTACAGCCCTCTCGCAGTGTCCGGAGCAAGTATGGTGGGTCTGACACACCGGTGTCAATGTGTTCTTTTTTCCATTTCCAGGAGTGTATTTACGAAATTTCAGTCACCAACTTTCTCTTCCGAATGCGAAAATATTTTGTTGAGTCCAACCTACATAGGTAGGAATGATCATCAAAATAAAATAAGAGAAATCAGAGCTCGAACAGAAAGGTTTAGGTGTTCGTTTATCCCGCGCGCTGTTCGGGAGTGGAATGGTAGAGAGATAGTATGATTGTGGTTCGATGAACCCTCTGCCAAGCACTTAAATGTGAATTGCAGAGTAATCATGTAGATGTAGATGTAGATTTGAATTTGTAAGCTGTTGCATGTGCAACAATTACTAGCATAAAAATATTACAGGTACCAACATTCACAGACTGGCATAAAATCGCTTGCTGAAGCATAAGATTACAACATTACAACAGGCCTAAAAAGCCCCCTTCATGCGAGCCTGAAAGGTCCCCATCTTGCAGCCGAGGGTTGAAGGACGTCAGCTCCCGTTCTGGCTGTAGGAGTTTTTATTCTGCTATTACACGCTCCATTCACATTAATGTGATCACCGCGTATGTTTCGACATCAGCGTGCGACAACGACTCACAGTCGGCAGGTGGCAGCACTAACGGCGGAGGGTATACAAAGCGTGTCGACGGGACGTGGAAAACAGTGAAGTCGTTGTCGTAATGCAGAACCGGAAAACCACAGCAAATATGTGCCGAACGCCCTTCACCTTGTCCAGAGATCTGTTGTATACGGGGTGTCTCTCCTAAGAGTGGTAGAGTGCATTGTCTCTCGCGTTTGGGCAGGTATCTGCTAGTTCGTATTTGCATTCTATTGCTGGAGTCAACCCAAACAATTACTGCTCGTGAAGCCTTTCATGCGTCGCCCGGTTGAGTTTTACTGTCCCTGTTCACACGTATCGTTAAAACAAATATCGTGCTAGACTAATCTGGGACCGCTCTATTAAATGGTCACGTAAAATTCCACATTAAAATATATTTTGATTGTAACGGGAAGCAAACCGACGCTTTGACACTGGCTGTCGCATGAAAGATGTAATGAGCACTATTTGTCTGGGCTGACTCCAGCTATATAATGCAAAAACGCAATTTCAAATTTTTGCTCAAACACTCGAGAAAACGCAGCTGACGACTCTTACGAGAGCCAGCATGTATGTGTGAGCCGAATAGTGGATTTAATACTTCGAGATCGTATCGCTTGATAGTATTACAGATAAAACAGCGAGATATGAAAAGATTAAGCGGCGCGTTCGTTTTCCCGTATGCTATTAGAGAGTGGAATGATTTTTGAATAGGAGTTAGGGTGGGGTAGCGTATATCTCATTCATCTGTAGAAGGAACCTGGAAGTGATTTCTACAACAGAGACCAATTTAAATCTATTTGATACATTGCCTGCTGATTGCCATCAGCACTTTTCGTTTTCTGTAACGGCTACTTCCCAGTTCGGTAATCGTTCAGCAGGGTACTCGTCAACAACAACGAAATTGGCGGGTTACTGCACGGCAGCGAAGATCCATTATATATCATTACAGTTCCGTCACACTCAATATTAGCTCCCATACCACCACAAAGGTCAGGGACCTTTGATAGGGCACTAGCCTCTCCCTAGTTTAAGTCTTAAAATGCTAACGCTATGACATCGATTAGACATTTATTAATTTATTATCACAATAGTTCTCCCTAAATATGATCTGTAAATACTTATTCAGGAGTCCAGGAAAGAAATGCAACAGCTTACTGAGACGCCGACCCTAGGAGGACGGCACTGAGAATTCAGATGCGTAACACACGCGTACCACGTGACGGGGAGTACATTAACACACATCCATCCTCCTCTCGCTTGGAGAAAATGACTGTAAACGTCCGTATAGCTCAATTCCTCATTTTTTCTCAACTGTAAAAACCTCTCCATGATGCGCAACGTCTCTGTCGTAACATCTGCCGCAGAAACTTGTAGTTGATCATCCCCGTAATATCATCGCACTGACTAAACGATCCTATGACAAAACGTTCATCTGTTCGTTGGATCTTCTATTAACACAACCGGATAGAAGTCTGAAACTGACGAGAAAATGCCCTTAAGACTGTCAGTTTAAAAGGTGTTTTGTAACCTACTTCTTTCGTGAACGATGAACTGCATTCTCTGAAGATCCCAGCAATTGAATCTGAGCACGACGCATGGTTTTGCTTTATGCATCCTACTGTTGATGCTTACGCCCTGGTATTTTTAACCCTGACGCAAACAGAGGGAGGTTGTAAGTGTAACGCGTGTATCTGTGTATCTGTCTGTGGTATCATAGCTCCCAAACGAAGGGTCCGACTTTAACGCAGTTTTTTTTTTTAATTTGAAAGCTGGTTTAACCGTGTTCTTAGCTATGTTCCATGAAATTCTGTTCAGCCGTTTAAGTTTCATCAACTAAATTAAGTAAAAGTGTTTTCAGGGAGCGTGATCTCTTGATATACGCTACGTACTACATGAGAGGTACATCTTATTATATAGTACCAAGACATATGTTTATTTACTACGATTCACCAATAAAGATGATTTTTGTCTTTAGAAGTCACCCATTTCAGCACATACTAAGCTGAAAAAAATTGACTGTGACTCAACTGTAAAATACATAAACGTATTCTCTCCCAGACATTTTTTTAGTTCTTTTTGAGATCTACAATTCAGTACTGAATTAAATGATTTTGTCCTAATAGTTTAGGCAGCGTATTGTAAGAGAGTGTAATCAGCCCACTTTCTTCTGACTTGATTAACTGTCGATTGACTGTCGATTGTACCATGTCTACGTGTAAAATAAGACTTTTAAAAATCATGAAATAAAACTTAAATTAAAAATTTAAAAAGAAATTACCCAAAAAACATATAACAGTATATAAATAATATTTAAGTAGGGGGCATCGCCGATGCCACCGCACTCTGCATTGTTGCCAAATTTATTCAAGATGACGGATCCAAGATGGCTGCAAAAGATATGGCAACATCACAGTGACCTCATGGTGGGAAGTTCAAATTTTGGCGGGAAAATAGATCAATTGGGCTAGGTCCACTTACCTAACACCCCTCCCCTCGCCTCTTCCCTCCCATTCCCTATCTGGAAATTCGTGGGAAAAGGACTCAGTCTGTGCTGCACTGCCAGATAGGATTCACGTAAGTCTTTATTTTGTATGCATTGTTTACATAAACCATTAGAGTTGTTATAGACAGTAGCTCCAGCCAATGTGTTCACCTTGAGATCCAGAGTCCAACTGACATAGTTCACAGCACCACCACCAGAGGGCGCTGTTGGCCATCCTCCCTCCCCTCCTGTGACATAATCCAAGATGATGGTCTGGGGAAAAAAGGTGGGAAAAGGGCTCAGTTTGTGTCTAGCTGCTGGACTGGGAGGATGGATGTAATTGTTTACTGTGTTCAGTGAATGAGATCTCTGTGCTGGAGGAGTAGGAGTTTAACGGGTATACTAGCTGTAATCACGCATCTGAGGACTGTGACTATAGCAATGATACTTCGTGAAGACGAATATGCTTCATCAAATAATGAAGATGCAGAAGTATGGGGCTAAGTAGCGCTTTGCAGCTCATGCTGATAAATGCGTGTACTGTTACTGCAGATCATTCAGTAAAAGCCGAGTCAGTCTCCGAAAGTGTAAGTGCACTTCGGTGCACATGATCCCTGCCCCCAGAGGCGACGTACCCTATCATGGCACCACCACAGGGTAGCTGTAAGAGTGGTCATGTTTCCATCCCTGGTGCATGGATACCCTTTGTCAGTGAAGACGAATTGCTTCGGGAGTTATTACATCTGGTGTTTAATCAAGGTGCGAAACATTGTCGCATACATAACTTGAAAGTGTCACAGGAACTAAACGTAACACTGCACAAAGAGAGAGAGAGAGCTTCGCAGATGAAACAAGAATATTTAAACAATTTGCGATGTAATTACACGTTTTATTCTAAGAAGTACCACCACCACTACTTGAACATGGACTTTAAAAGGCGGCAGCGGTGGCCGAGCGATTCTAGGCGCTTAAGTCCGGAACCGCGCGACCCCTACCGTCGCAGGCTTGAATCCTGCCTGGGGCATGGATGTGTGTGATGTCCTTAGATTAGTTAGGTTTAAGTAGTTCTAAGTTCTAGGGGGCTGATGACCTCAGATGTTAAGTCCCATAGTTGTAAGGGCCATGGACTTTAAAAATAAAAGATCGTGGCACACTTGTGAAACCATCCCTGAGACACTTCCCGCGCTTTTGTGGGATATACCCTTGTCTTTGAGCACTAGCTGCTTCAGGAGTTACTAAATCTAATTGAATATGTCTGTAAATACACTTTCAAAAAGATCACTGCATCGTATTTTGCCTCAATTTTGCGGTGCATACCGCCACGCTTGAATACTGACTCCAACGACATCGCGACACACTTGTGGAACCTTCCAGAGACACTTCGCGCGAATTTGTGGGAAGTACCACAGCCTTCCCTTACCTTTGAGCATGGGCTGCTTCAGGAATTACTAAGTCCAACTGAATATGTCTGTAAATACACTTTCAAAAAAGATCCCTGCACAATAGTTTGCATCAGTTTTGCGATGTATACCGTCATACTGGAACAGGACTCTATAAAGATCACTGCACACCTGCGAAATCTGCCTGAGACACCTCAAACGCTTTTGTGGGAAATAGATCCCGAAACCGATACCAGCTGCAATATCTGATTTTACACGCAAAAACATCGATATTTAGAAGTCTAAATAAATACCTCCATAACTCTTGAAACAGGGCCCTCGCCGTTTTCGAGTTTTAGCTGCTTGTTTGAAGACATTACCAGAGAGAGAAAAATTCCTGAGGCCTACAACTGCTGTGGTATTCATCAGTTTTCTGAAACGGTGAATAGGCTTGGTTTACATTTTCTGCTGGCGTCAGGGACGTTATTTTTCTCACATCTCGAAACACACACTGGTGTCTAAGCACAGACCGTAAAATGAAAAAAAAAAAAAAAAAAAAAAATCGAAGCACTCTCCTAAGAACGAGGAAAATAGCTGGAATTTTCAGTGAATTTTCGACGGCCTACAGCTGCTGGTCTGCAGATGCTTTAAAGCAACAATGGCGGGTGAGGGACAGTGTCCCACCTGTCTGAACCGGAGGAGAATGGTCTGCTTCGACTTGTCTCTGAACATTCGAACAAAGAACACATCACGTGACTATCAGAAGAAAAAAAATGGTTCAAATGGCTCTGAGCACTATGGGACGTAACTTCTGAGGTCATCAGTCCCCTAGAACTTAGAACTACTTAAACCTAACTAACCTAAGGACATCACACACATCCATGCCCGAGGCAGGATTCGAACCTGCGACCGTAGCTGTCACGCGGTTCCAGACTCAAGCGCCTAGAGCCGCACGGCTACACCGGCCGGCCGTGACTATCAGACATCACAGAACTTTCCGTACATACCCTTCCAAGTCTTCTTCAAACCAGACTGTACAGGCTCCTATACGTCGCTCAAAGGATGTCTTGGCAGCTCGGAGTGGCCGCGTGGTTTGAGGCACTATGTCACGGATTGTGCAGCCCCTCCCGTCGAAGGTTCGAGTCCTCTTCCGGGCATCGTTGTGTGTGTGTTGTTTTTAGCATAAGTTAGTTTAAGTAGTGTGTTAGTCTAGGGACCAATGACCTCAGTAATTTGGCCCCTTAGGAATTCACACACACTTGAACATTTGAAAGGATGTCTTGTAACTCTCTGACATCATGGAACTTCTTGTGAAGGGAGCATTCTGTTTGATTCTTACTGAATTTACTGCAGCAAAACACTCGTCCTTCTCCCATTTACCGTAACTGCATGTATTGTTTTTTCTTCTGCCTCGTGTTGCAGGAGAAAGATTCATCTGGTGTTGGCCTTAACACACCGTACACAGTCGGCAGAGCCACGACAGCATGCTGCTATTTCCACCGAATGGTCAAAACAGACAGTCCTGTCGTATTAACTCAGTTCACCCTGTTTATCCACAGCTTGCAGAAGGTTTTAGATATAACGCTCTCCGACTTCTGCTCAGTTCCAATTTCAGTTGGGAAAATCACATGCACGAAGTTGCAGGGAGGATGGGGTAGAGACTGAGGAACAGATGCAGAAGAGCTATCTAATATCACATTGGAAGCAGATAGTTTCGAAAAAGGTGGCTGTAATCATTAAAACACATCTACATACGATCCAAAGCACGTATTTTGTTGAATGGACAGAATTGATTCTAGACCACAGAGAGCAAATCTACCAGAAAGTGTAACACTATTGATCTGAAAAGCCAGTGTATTGCTCGTAGGATTTTGTACATTTCTTACGACCTCAATCTAGCGTTGCATTTTTTACGTGATTCATCACATAGCACATCATCTACTGGACGTGATCATTCTCAGTCAACCATCATCCTCCCTTCCCTATGACCCAGTGGATATATCGCAGAATCTCTGATATGGTATCGAGACAGACTGCGTTAAAATACTGGTGAAATCCAGAATGCGATTTTCACTCTGCAGCGGAGTGTGCACTGATATGAAACTTCCTGGCAGATTAAAACAGTGTGCCGGACCGAGACTCGAACTCGGGACCTTTGGCTTTCGCGGGCAAGTGCTCTACCAATTTTTTTTTCTTTTTTTTTACTTTAGAACATTTATTTATGGGTATCTATTTGGATACAAAAGTAGGCAGTTCACAAACACAAAATGAAATGCATCATCTGCATTGTAAAACAAATCACAAAGTTAAAGGAAGGGGGATGTATTTTTTTATTACTTATTTATTTATTTTCAATAAAGATCACGCTGTTAAAGGGAACATGTAGATCATTTCACGGTATAGTATGTGCATTACATATTGAGTGGTGAGAGAAGCGTGAGGTTCATTATCAGCTGTCAAATGTGCACACCGACTGCACCCGGCACATCCCAACTGCGTGGTGTGTCAAGGAAGACTGCCTGAAGATAGTTGGCAAAGGTTTTCCGATAGTGTGACCATCTATGTACCTCATTGCGGGCTTGCTGCAAGAAATACCAACAGTCAAGTCGCGACTTGGCAGCATCCCCATAGAGGTACGCGATCGTCCAACCTTTGACCCATATGATCAACTGTGATTTAGTTGCCGGAAAGTAGTCACTCTCCGGATGTAAGAAGGAAGCCGCTGTAATATGTTGCGGGGTCACACGGAGATAGCAAGCTACCATCTTTCTTCCTAGGAGACATACGTCCTCCACCGCGATACAAGTTAAGCGGTGATGGTCGTCATCCACTTGGCGACATTTCGGGCATAGTGGGGTGTCCAATAGTCCAATTGCATGGAGCCACAGACGACAGAGAACCACAGAGCCCGAACAAAGGTAGGAAGGAATTTTTGGTGCACATGTCTCCAAATCTTCGGCCAATGCAACGTGGGGTGTTTGAGTTCAATGACATTACGACTTATCCGTCGTAGCAGCCAAACATAAAAATCCTTCGCGCATGGCGGTCTCGTGCGCGGAAGCTCGTCTCTGATGTAACTAAGTTCCACGATAAATGTTGATACACGCGCAAAATGTGGCGTAATGTTGCCCACCCCCACCGGAGGTGTGAGGGACGCTGGAACCAGGAGATCCAGTAGGCGGGATGTAAGGGAATCGCCCGCTACGCCATTGCTTGTACATCGTGGCTAGAAGGAGCGCCGTCGCTCGGCAGTGAACATTCGCAAGTCCGAGTCCCCCCTTGTCCGTAGGGAGCGTGACCGTTGTGTATCGCACCTTGAGGGGCGATCCAATCATTACAAAAGAGCCTAGTGCTGATTGAAGTCGACGTCCGAGCATAAGTGGTAGGGGCAGGATCTGAGAAATATGCACCATTCGAGAAAACCAATTGAGGTAACAAAGCACGACTCAGCCCTTGTCCTCACAGCTTCACTTCTGCCAGTACTTCGTCTCCTACCTAAATGTCTAGCGGCGGCATGAGGGAATTGCAAATACTGGCTTCAATTCACATTCCTTAACCGAAACACTTTCTGAATTGGACTATTTTATTATGATCTTACAACGCCGGCGACGTGCACCGGAAATCACCGTCTATATTCAATGTCGCAGTATTTGTGTGGAAAACCATGTCATTCGGATGCAATATCATATATAGATTTATAAAGCTTATAGAGTTTCTTTTAACATGGATTCCTTTGTGCGCCGGTAGAACCAAGACTGCATGTGACAGTAACATTGTCATTGCGATTGTGTTTTTTAACAGACGGTCACTTATAAGACAATTACATCTCTTTTCGTAAGACAAACTGGTACACTCACGAGAAAAACAAATGAGACATGTCCATCCATCACGGATTTTCGCTCAGTATTGTTTGGTGTCACCAGAATTCAGTTATTGGCAAAGTATTATTCTTAGTAGGGGATGTGTGACAGATTCGCTGTGATCCGCGGGCTTATAAAGCATGTGTACTGTTGTCAGTGCTCCGACATGGGCAAAGAAAAGACTATGTCCTGTCGTAAGGGCGGTATGGATTTAACAAGAAAAATTGCAATAGCCATAGGGGAATTAAAGATATTTATACATGGAAAATTATGTCCAATTATGAGAATGCTGCAAGTTTTCGTATTTCCAGAGCCACCGTCGTCAAGGAAGGAGTATTTCCGATCCTTTGCTCACTGTCAAATGTCGTCAGATTGAGGCTGCAGCCATAATATTTAATTGTAAGTACAGTGATAGTATATATGTACCTGATTTCCTCGTACGATTGTGCGTGGGGTGCGGGAGCGCGCGTTGCGGTGGTAGCCTGCGGCTGGAACGATTGGCATTTCCAGCTTACGCTGGCTGGGGTACAGTAATGAAGCTGACCTAACTATGTCACCCTCTAGGCGGCTGAATAGCGAACTAATATTCAGTATGTGTTGGGCAGCCTTCGTGATCGCGTGTGTTCTCCATGGAAATTTGAGAAAAATTAGTATGGGCGTGTTTTAGTGCTGGACAATTATTCCCTCCCATGTAAATTTTCCGGCTGACTGGTTCTGCGTATTTCCTATCTTTATTTGGTTGACAGGACACGTGGAGTCCGTTGTGTTCATCTAGATGGTGAAAGACAGGTGGAGGCGACGTTTATTGGTTCTCTGGACATGACAAACAGCTTAGTTGGCTTTGTAAAGCAGAAGGTCGATTTGGAATCCGTCGTACCATTGACATAGGTATTCATTAAAAACTACCAGTTTCCTCTATTTTTTCGAGTTTTCACAGAAATATCTTTGCAGGCGAGATGAGTTTCTAGTTACTCAGTGATTTGCAGCACGTCCCACCTCACTGCACCACACTAAAGTTTCGGGTTTCTAGAGATGTAGTTTCCACTCTTTATCTTCTGAATTAAAATGTGCAAGTGATCGGTAGCTAACTGCTATGTGACTGATATCGAGAACTATCACGTAAGTGGTATGATGTTCTGGCAAACCACGTGAAAATACATATGTTCTGGAGATGGCTGTAGAAAGCATGGCAGCAAGCATGCAGGTCGGGGCCGGAAACAGCAATGTCTTTGTGCCAGGGGGAACCAGCCCAGCCTTCGTACAATCGTTCGGGAAGTGTCCGCCATATCCTGAGGGCGCTCAGATCAGTTTTCAGGCAAGCGTGTGTGGGGGCAGTTGACTTGTGACTGTTGGCCACTGTGAATGACCGACCGACCTCGCGGGAAATATCTAGGGCTGCGTGGACTACATGCGGTGCATGTGCTTATGTATTTTTTGGGATGTGTCTGTCTTTGCGGTATATGTACGAGTGTGTGGTGGCCAAGAACTAAATGAAGATGCAGAAGTGACAATTTTGTATGGTGCAGGATACAAACTAGTTTACTACATCGATATGGTATGTGGTGATATAGCCTGGTTGGAAATCAGTTTCACACTGAAAAATTCGAGCTTTCCTCGACAACAACAGGGCAATGTAATTGAGGAAATGTCTTTGGTGATAGTTTCCATATTTTACGATATGTAGACCACTTCTACCTGGTTTAACTGTCAGTGCAATATGGCTACTGTATGGTTTTTTTTTTTTTTTCGATCTCTAAAAAATAGTTTTGCCGCTGAAAGTCTCGTAATTTGTCTGTCAACAGTAAGTGGTGGACAATGCTCCCACACCGACAGAGCAGTTTGTCATATTTCACACAGAAAAATTCAAGCTTTCATCGACAGTAGCAGAGCATTGTGATTGAAGAAGTGTCTTTAGCGATAGTTTCCGTATATCATGATCTGTAGACCACTTTTGCAGGGTTTAACTGTCCCTGCAATATAGCCGCTGTACGTTTTTCCTCGATCTGTACAAAATGCGAGGGTTGAAACTTAAATAGTGGCAACTATTTATTCACAACCGATACAGAAGAGTTACATGCCTGCACCCGTTACTGTCCTCCAAAGCAGTTACCAGCTTTGTGTAGAACACGTTGCCAGCGATGTGGAAGGCGTAGTATACCGTTAGCAGAGCCAGTGATTCTCGTGTGCGACTGTGATGGTGTTATCCTAACGCATTACGTTCCTCCACGGCAGACGGCCAATGCACAGTATTACTGTTCGTTTTTGGAGCATCACCTGCGACCAGCTTTGCGAAAGAAGCCGCGACGCTTTCTTCGCAACCCACCCATCATTTTGCACGACAATGCGTGGGCGCATATAGCGCAAACTGTGGCTGCTCTGTTCGGTTGATTGGACTGGGAAATACTGTACCGTCCACCATACTCCCCGGACTCACGTCCTTGTGACTTTGATGTGATTCCGAAGATGAAGGAACCACTTCGTGGCATTCGCTTCAGAACTATTCTAGAGATTCGACAGGCAGTAGACCGCTCCATTCGCACCATCAACATAACAGGCTCTGCTAACGGTATACTACGCCTTCCACATCGATGGCAACGGGTTCTACACAACGCTGGTGACTATTTTGATGGACAGTAACAGGTGCAAACATGTAATTCTTTTGTATCGGTTGTGAATAAGTAGTTGCCACTATTTGAGTTCCAACCCTCGTATAATGCAGATATAGCTATACAGCAGAACGAATAAAGGCTCGCAGGCAGTTGCACATTCTAAAATTTCTGTGGACTGAATATATACGCATAAAAATTACAATGCTATAGCTAGACTCTACTACACTAATTAAAGTGACTTGCCATAGAAACAGAGTTAAGTAAACAAGTAACATGTAATTAATATATTGTCTGAACATTGTATTCAGGTACAATATTCGGTACTGCGAAAACAATTTCTTCTGATAATTTAGTGCGTATTCGTAGAAAGAAGGTTAAAGTTTAACGGCCAGTCGACCTCGAGATAACTAGATACAGTACACTGGTTCAGGCTTACTTCTCATAGACTACAGTAAGATTAAATTGTGAACTTGTTCTAAGTATCATCCTGTTGGTTGACCTCAAGAAACTTACGGAAATCTGGGCTAACCAAAATCAGGATGGCCGGGGCAAATCTGAGCCCAACTCCTCTCCTGTGTCTTAATCACTATCCTATCTCGTTAGGTGAAACGACAGAAATTGAACCAGCGTATCAGAGGAAACAGGACATAAAACACTAGACAATGACTTGTTATCAGTTCACGTCGTACCTGTTTCAAAAATTAATAACAATGAAAATTACACTTGGACGGGATGTCTCTTTCCGTCAGGAAACTATGTTTTCATTTATTACTGACTAGCCCATTAAACATTGTTACAGTTTCATCTTCAGGTCAGATGTTGACCGCCTCATTGTTTTTTCTTTACGAAAATATACTTCAGTTATTAATAGCGAACTAATACTTAGTATGTGTTGAATAGCTTTTACGGTCACATGGAATGTTTGCATTGGCCCTTTATTCCCTCCCATGTAAACTGTTCAGTTGACTGCTTGTTCACATTTAGTGTCTTTAGTTAGTTGAGAGAACATCGATTGTGGTGTGTGCATCTAGTAGGTGGAAGACACATTTCCTGGTTCTCTAAGCATGAGAAACATCTTAGTTGACTGTAAATTATACAAAAGATTTGGAATCTGCTACATCGCAGACATTGGTATTAGCAAGTGGAAATATCAATTTTGTGTATTTGTTGTGAGTTCTGACATAAAGGTCTTCCCAGACGGGACAAGTCTCTAGTTGCTCAGTGGTCTACAGCATGCTCGACCTAGTAAAAGTTTCGGGTTTCTAGAGAAATAATTTCCAGTCTATGTCTTCAGAATTATGTTGCATGAGCGATATTAATATATGCTTGATATCGAGAAGTACTGCGAAAATGGTGTGATATTCTAGTAAACCATGCGAAATTAGATATGGTCTTGTAACCCCCAAGTCTGGAGATGGGTGTGGAAATGCGAGCAAGCAAACAAGCAGGTCCAGACCAGAAACAGTAACATGTTTGTGCAGAGGGGAAACGAGTCCGAATTTATAGAACAGCTCTGAGAGTGACTTCGGTCCTCTGAGGGCGCTCTGGTCACGCATTGGGAGTGGATTACTTGTGACCGCCGGCTGCGGGAAAATATCTAGTGTTGCGAGGAGTATGTATGGTGCTGTCTGTCTTCACGGTATATCTATGAATGATGTAAAATGGGTGAGCTTGTATGGCATAAGATACGAATTGTATGTTTACTGCATCAACATAGTACACGGTGATATAGTGATAGGTTGGAGATCAGTTTCACGGTCTAATGTTCAAGCTCCTGTCCCCAGTGGAATAGCAGTGTAATTGAGTAAGAGTGTTTCTGTATTTGACGATATGTATGGCACATTGCAAGAATTAGTTGTCCGTGCAATATGGCAATCAGTGTAAAATAGTTTTTGTCTAATTTCTTCCTATCTGTGCTTAGACAATGCTCTGTTTCCAAACATCAAGAATGGTTTTATGATTAACGGCATTTTCACGTGTGGGTACAGAGATAATGAAGGCTTTTAGCGGTGAAAATGTTTAACGTTTCTGACATGTATGTTGAGAGCAGGACATCACGGTATCCAGGAAGGGAACACGTGATGTCCTGTTAGGATTGCTAGTGGGATAGCAGTCGATGTTAAACCTGTGATGTCAGTATGCATGTGTGGGCTAGACACAGCTCAAATGTCCCATTATTATGGTGAGGAATATAATGCAGCCTGTGCTATTCTGTGACGTCAGACTCTAACTATATGGCCGAAAATAGGCCCAACATTCGCCTGCTCGCTATAGGCAGCAGTGGCGTGAGAGCAATGGATCGTGCTGGCATGCATCCAGCGCGCCTTTGGAGCATCCGCACTCTGTAAATAGGTGTCCGCTCCCATCCAGTTGCGTCAGCAATGGTGCCCATGTGATCACATATTTCAAGAGGAATTTCTTAGGTGTCAAGTATGAAAGGGATGCCACCATCTCATTCTTGAGCAACCCGAACAGGCACCTGCCGGTGTATCCTGACTTTTGGGTGCGTGTGCGGTAGCCTCATGTGCGGTCAAGTGGACAGGAGGCGGAGGGCGGCGCCTGAGCACGTTTTTTGTGTGTCTGTTGCATTATTCTGCGAGCAGAACTGTAGGCTGTGCTACGTATTATTTGGACAGTTTACGAGTTGATTTCGTGTCTGCACATCAGTGTGCTGCACTATTTGGGAGGAGTTTGCATGTCTGTTTGCTGTGTACTGAAATTATTTCGGTAATTTAGCAGTTTTCGGGTGTCTGCAGAGCATTATTTCAGTAATTTACGAGTAGTTTACATGTCTGTAGGTTGTGTGATGTGACCCCAAGCATGTCAGAGCATGTGTTTTGTATCAGTGTGATAAATACACTATCTAAAATCCATCCCTAAATAAATCATTCCAAAGTAAATAAAGACACCTTCCTCTCTCCAGCAGCCAAGAACAGGCTGACTCATTTTCCCCTCCATACAGCCATCTTACATCACAGAACAGACGACAGTGCCCTTTGGTGGCAGTACTGTGTATTAGGTCAGTTGGACTCCAGACCCCTTGGCGACTACAATTGATGGTGGTACTGCCTCTAATTGTTTAAATAAATAGTGCATCGAAAATGAAGACTTATGTCCAGCACAGGTCGAGTACTCTTCCCACAATTTCCTAGGACGAGGTGGCGGTCAGATGACTTAGGTTATAGGATGTAGCCCAAGTGCCCTTTCTTTCCTGCCATTTTCTTAGGTTATATAGAGATAGCCCAATTGACCTATCTTCCCATCCAAAATTCCAACTTCCCACCAGCTCCTAGGAAGGTGTTGCGGTCGGGTGACTTAGGTTAGTGGAGGTAGCCCAAATGCCCTATTTTCTCAACATTTGCTTAGGTTAGTAGAGGTGTGTTGCATAGTCCTGATGAAATGTGCACTTCCCTCCATTTTCTGGGGGAGGGATGGGAGGGGGGGTTAGATAAGTGGCAGTAGCCCAATTTACCTGTCTTCCCGCCAAAATCTGCAATCTTGGATGACGTCGTGTGCTGTTGCCAAATCTATAGGCCGCCATCTTGGATGACGTCATCACCGCCATCTTGGATACATCTGGCAAATACGGAGATTGGGGCGACGTCTGCATTGTTTCACTACTATGGGACACCTCCTAATATCATGTCGAACCTTCTTTTGCCTGGCCTAGTGCAGCAACTCGATGTGGCAGGGACTCAACAAATCACTGGTAGTCCCATGCAGAAGTATTACGCCATGCTACGCTACAGCCATCCATAACTGCGAAAGTTTGCAGCCACAGAATTTTGTGCACAAACTAACTTCTTGATTGTGTCACACAAATGTTCGCTGGGATTCATGTTGGGTGATATGGGTGGCCAAATCATTCACTCGAATTGTTCAGAATGTTCTTCAGATTTGTTCCCGAACAATAGCGGCTGGAGGCAGCCGAATCTAAGAATTTCCAGTCAATAATCGAACCAGTTGCACCAGAAGACCCAGTCCGTTCCATACAAGCACAGTCTACACCGTTATGGACATACCACCAGCTTGCACAGTGCGTTGTTGACAACTTGAGTCCATGGCTTCATGGGGTATGCAGCACACACGAACCCTGTCATAATCTCTTCCCACTTGAAATCGGGACTCATGTGATCAGGTCTGCCAATCATTTAGGGTCAAACCGATATAGTCACGACCTCAGTATATGCGCTGCAATCGATGTCGTGCTGTTAGCAAAGGCACTCGCCTCGTCTGCTGCCATAGCCCATTAACGCCAATTTTCGCCGCACTGTCGTATTGAATATGTTCGTCGTACGTCCAACATCGATTTCTGCGGGTATTTCACACTGTGTTGGTTGTGTGTTAGCAGTGACAACGCTAAGCAAAGTCCGCTGCTCTTGGTTGTTAAGTGAAGGCCGTCGGCCACTATCCTGTCTGTTGTGAGAGGTAATATTTGAACTCCGGTATTCTCGGCACAGTCTTGACACTGTAGATACCGTAGAATTTAATCCCCTAACGATTTACGAAATGGAATGTCCCACGTGTCTAGTTCCGACTACCATTCCGCGTTGGAAGTCTGTGCTGCCACAATCACGTCGTAAACCTTTCCACAAGAATCACCTGGGTACAAATGACAGCTCCGTATACATATCCCATGACTTTTGTCACCTCACTGTAGATGAGCACGTCTTATCGATCGTCAGAGGATGCGATCCAGTACGTGACGTGTAGAATCCTTTTAGGAGAAATCATTGGGGACACTACTTCACAGGTACTCCTACAGGTGAGATGTACGGAGCTTCCATCTTCGACAGTATAAGAGTTCTCCTTAAAAATGTCAGTCAAAGGCCATATGTGGATGTTACATAATGGTCATTCGGCTCATTTTGTGCGTGATGCTATACAAGAGCCGACCGATGTGGCCGAGCCGTTCTACGCGCTTCAGCCTGGAACAGCCTGACTGCTACGGTCGCAGGTACGAATCCCGCCTCGCGAATGGATGTGTATGATATCCTTAGGTCAGTTAGATTTAAGTAGTTCTAAGTTCTAGGGGACTGATGACCTCAGATGTTAAGTCCCATAGCGCTCAGAGCCATTTGAACCATTTGAGCTGTGCAAGAAATCAACAACAGATATCCTAGAAGATAATTAGAAGGCGTGGTGCTCAGTAATGGTCAGTACACCTGACCTGAAATGTCGTCGGTAGATTTCTATTACCAGCCCTATACTCGTACACTGAAGAACCTAGATAACTGGTACACTTGCCTAATATAGTGTAGGGCCCCTGCGAGCACGCACAAGTGCCGCAACACAACGTGGCATGGACGCAACTAATATCCGAAGTAGTGCTGAAGGAACTGACACCAAGAATCCTGCTGGGCTGTCCATAAATCCGTAAGAGTACGAGCGGGCGGAGATCTCTCCTGAGCAGCACGTTGCAAGGCATCGCAGATATGCTCAATAATGTTCATGTCTGGGGAGTTTTGTGGCCATCGGAAGTGTTTAAACTCAGGTGAGTGTTCCTGGAACCACTCTGTACCAATTCTGGACGTGTAGGGTGTCGCATTGTCCTGCTGAAATTGCCCAAGTCCTTCGGAATGCACATTGGACATGAATGGATGCACGTGATCAGACAGGATGCTTACGTACGTGTGACCCGTCAGAGTCGTATCTAGACGTATCAGAGGTCCCGTATCACTCCAAATGCAAATGTCCCACACCATTACAGGGCATCGACCAGCTTGAACAGTCCCCTGCTGATATGTAGGGTCCATGGATTCATGAGGTTGTCTCCATACCCGTACATGTCCATCCGTTCGACACAATTTGAAACGAGACTCGTCCGACCAGGCAACATGTTTCCAGTCATCAACAGTCCAACGTCGTTGTTCACGGGCACAGACGACGCGTAAAGCTTTGTGTCGTGCGGTCATCAAGGGTACACGAGTGGGTCTTCAGCTCCGAAAGCCCATATCGATGATGTTTCGCTGAATGGTTCGCACGCCGACACTTGTTGATGGCCCAGCACTGAAATCTGCGGCAATTTGCGGAAGGGTTGCAGTTCTGTCACGTTGAACGATTCTCTTGGTCCCGTTCTTTAAGGGTCTTTTGCCGGCAGCAGCGATGTCGGAGATATGATGTTTTGCCCGATTCCTGATATTCACGGTACACTCATGTAATGGTCGGACGGGAAAATCCCCAATTCATCGTTACCTCGGAGATGCTGTGTCTTATCGCTCGTGCGCCAATACATCACATTCAGACTCACTTAAATCTTGATAACCTGCCATTGTAGCAGCAGTAACCGGTCTGACAACTACGCCAGACACTTGTTGTCTCGTATTGGCGTTGCCAACCGCAGCACCGCATTCCGCCTGTTTACGCATCTCTATATTTGAATACGCATGTCTATAACAGTCTCTTTGGCGCTTGAGCGTATAAAGAATCGTGTTTATCTCACCGAACTCATGACCCCAGACTCCAAACAGTACATCGTGGAAGCTTGTCGTTCCCTGACATCAGAAACCGTAGGTCGTTTAGGATGGGCATTGAGCTGTGCATTCAGGATAATAGGTACTCATTTGAACACATCACTTAAACGTACATTCCGTCACCAGAGCATCCATCTGAACACAGCATATTTCACCCACCCCTACAAATGTGAACGTTTCTAGCTTCCAAAATAAGATGTCTACAAATGTGATTTCGGTTGATTTGTACATAGTTGGTTTAAATCAGTGGTTCTCAACCTATTTTTGACCAAGGACCACTTAGATTTTATTTGTTGTTATCAGGGACCACAAGGTTCAAGACAAATAAAACCACGTGACTCCAAAAATAAACTTCAATCAAAATTTACAACGTACTTGTTAAATTCAAAAGTAACATGCAGTAACAATACCATTATAGGCCTAATAGTAAACAACATTTTTTCAGAAAATTAAATTCGGTTTGCAGTAATGTGGTTTTTGAGCTTGCATCGTCTGAAAAAGTTTCGTAATCCTAAGAATAATATTATTGCTCAAAGCTACACACTTATCATCGCTTAGTTTCAATCGATTCCTGTACCAGCAAAGCACAAAACCCCGCTTTAAATAAGTACGTTGTGGAAAAAAGCGTAAGATAACGCAAGGCGGTTTGTCTAATTTTAGTGTATGAAATTTATTTTTACATCAAAGCTTCTTAAGAGAATCTTGTTCAGATCCGTCTTTACAGTTTCAATCATTTTGAAATCCAGTGAGCTATTCCTGGATTTCTTCTGCTTCTCCAGGATTAGTGCTTAAGAGAGCTATGAAACAGTTTTTGGTAAACTTTGGTTTCTGTTTTGTTATATTCTGGGAAGTAATGAAAGAGTTCATTATCCAACACTTGCAAATGACTCTGGATATATTCTTGTACGTTTTCCCTAATCGTGCCATACCTTCTATTATCTACGAGTGCTTTTAATGCCGCGAACGTAGAATAACTGTTTTCGCTAATTTTACAGTTCTATAATTTCAGTTTGTAAAATCTGTTTCTGGAACTTTGGAACTGCAAGTCCAGCTTATTCAACTGTGTGAAAATATCCACAAGATAAGACAAACGGATCAGAGATATCAGACCAGAAAACTGTTCTAGTAAGTCATTAATTTTTTTCTCACCTAGAAACAACTGAACCTCCCCGCTGAGTTCGTACAAGCGCCTCAACATATTACATTTCTAGAGCCAACGAAATTCTGTGTGAAAGAGAAGGGTCTCATCGTCGGAATCCATTCTAGCGCACATGTATTAAAGCCAGCTTTTGATAACATATACCACATTTATGGTCAATTGCATTGTATTATTCAGGCATTCAGGAAGAGAGTTGGAAGGTAAACCATGACGACGTACGATTCAATGCGCCATTAATGCCGAACGAGTCTTCTCTTTTATTAGCGTCCCTAGACCGGAGTGTAATTCTAACATAGCTGGCGCGCCATTCGTACAGATACCGGCGAGCTTTTACCACAGAATCTAATGTTTCAGAAAACATTCCTAGATTATTTTCATGACGTTCATACCTTTTTCTGTCGTTTACAGTTCCCACGATATCAATAATTTTTCATTGATTGTATTGTCGTTGTCCAAAAGTCAAACGCGAGTAACTGACAACAGTTACAAATGTCAGCCGATTCATCACACTGCAAAGCGAATTATGGCGACTTCTTAACTCTTGAAATAAGTTGCTCCTCGATATCATTTGACATTATTTCAATTCTAGATTTTACCGTGTTATTTGATAGAGGTATTTCTTGCATTTTCTTTGAAATGAAATGGCTCTGAGCACTATGGGACTCAACTGCTGTGGACATAAGTCCCCTAGAACTTAGAACTAATTAAACCTAGCTAACCTAAGGACATCACACACATCCATGCCCGAGGCAGGATTCGAACCTGCGACCGTAGCAGCCCCGCGGTTCCGGACTGCGCGCCTAGAACCACTAGACCACCGCGGCCGGCTTGCATTTTCTTTCTTGGCTTCTAAACCTAAAACTTCTTCGAAAGCTTTGATCAAACAAGGTTTCAGGAATGTTTCTCGTATTGTCTGAGGCTTTTTTGATTGCACTATCAATTTAGATATCTCAAACGACGGTAATAATGTTTTCTCCGATGACGCAAATCTTGTACCAACTTGGCACCAGTTACGTTTGTTTTCACGTTCTCTAATTTGCCTTCAAATAATTCGGTGTTGGGCTACAGAAATAGAATGGTCTCTTTCTAAGTGGCCTCACGGAATCGATCGCAAGAACGGTCCCAGATATAAGGCTGTTTGGTTTTATTTCTTCATTATTTTCAATCGAAATAAATACTAATTTAATGCAACTACCGTCGTATCCTTTCTTAGGTGCCATTTTCTGAAATAAAACGGAAATGCAGTCGAATGTATGCATAACAAATAAAGGGGTAAAAAATGTATTTTTACAATAAAATAAATGATATAATGATAAATATACTTCTAGAATCTTTTTTTTAACTCATTTCTCTATGTAATGTGACCTACACTGGGGGAAAATAATTTGTACACCACTCTAGAGGTTCCCAGTTCACTGAGGATCTATTTTTGGAAGAGTGCACAACGAGTACATGAAACGATCTCATTTACAGATCAATAGCATAAGCGATTCTTAGGTAACAGGTATCGACCCAGGCTGAAACACCCATATGAGTACGTGGTGTATCCTCCACAGGCGGAAATGCAGTAGCTGACTCTGGCATTCAGTCGATCCTACAGATGTCGAATACTGTCGTGGGATGCGTTATTCCCACGCATACTCGACCTGTTCACGTAATTCTGTAAGAGTTGTTGGCTGACGGGGCGCACTTCTCGTCCCATTATATCCCACACGTGCTCAATTGGAGAATTGTCCGGAGATTGTAGTGGCTTAAGAAGGCGTTGCACGTCTTGCAAAGCACGTTGAGTTTCACGGGCAGTTCGTTGGCGAGCATTATCCTGTTGGATCAACACATTACCTTCCTGTTACAAATTGGCAAAAGAACTGGTCTAACAACATTCTGCACGTACCGAGTGCTGGTTAGCGTCCCCTCCAGAAACACCAAAGGTGAACAAGTGTTGTAGCTTTTCGCATCGCAGACCATAAGTCTGGGGTGTCTTGAACGAATGCACGCAATAGCACTCACCAGTTCTACGTCATATACGCAAATGACCGTCAATTGCATGTGGGCAGAACCTGCTTTCATCGCTGAAGATCAATGCGTGCCATTCCAAGTCATCCTCAGACGGCACCTGTGGTAGTCCCACTGCTAACAACCAGTTCACAACACTTCTTGTTGACATGTCTGGGCTCACAAGCCCTCTTATCTACGTCTACGTGATTACTCTGATATTCACAATAAAGTGCCTGGCAGAGGGTTCAATGAACCACCTTCATGCTGTCTCTCCACCGTTCCACTCTCGAACGGCACGCGGGAAAAACGAGCACTTATATTTTTCCGTGCGAGCCCTGGTTTCTCTTAATTTTATTGCGATGATCATTTCTCCCTATGTAGGTGGGTGCCAACAGAATGTTTTCGCAATCGGAGCAGAAAACTGGTGATTTAAATTTCATGAGAAGATCCCGTCGCAACGAAAAACGCCTTTCTTTTAATGATTGCCACTCCAATTCACGTATCATGTCTGTGACACTATCTCCCCTTTTTCCCGATAATACAAAACGAGATACCCTTCTTTTTACTTTTTCGATGTCATCCGTCAGTCGCACCTGATGCGGATCCCACACCGCACAGCAGTACTCCAGAATAGGGCGGACAATCGTAGTGTAAGCAGTCTCTTTGGTAGACCTGTTGCACCTTCTAAGTGTTCTGTCAATGAATTGCAGTCTTTGGTTTCCTCTACCCACAATATTATCTATGTGATCGTTCCAATTTAGCTTATTTGTAATTGCAATCACTAAGTATTCAGTTGAATTTACAGCCCTCAGATTTGTATGACTTATCGCGTAATCTAAATTATCTCTGCTATGGTAGCCGTACGATCTGCCGTCGCTGTCCTTACAATACGGCGGTTCTGACACGCGTGCTGAGTGAACGTCAAGAACCTCGCGTATGGGTATGAGAATGTTCTCTTGACCATTGATAACAACATCGTTACACAACTGACGCAGCACGTCCAACTTGTCTCCGAAAGGACCATCCACCACTCGGAAGGCCGCAATTGGACCTCTTTCAAACTCGCTCAGTTGACTGTAGGAAGCACGAGCTCGTCTCCGTAGTATGTTGCCTCCTTGCTTTACACATCTGCACCACACCGAGCATTCTTGTTATGAGTATTCCCTATTAATGGGCAGACACAGATGGCGCTCTGGTAGCTAGGCCATTACGCTATCCGTCGGCGGGTGACGTTGAAACGATTATGAGTTCATCTACTATCCCCCAAGCGGCACGTTCCGTCATCGGATCAAACTCGAAGTTTTCTTTCCAGGTGTACTAATATCTCTTCCGGAAGTGTAATTAGCTAGTCAACACAATTCACCTAACTGTTGTGAAACATAGTTAAAATCACGCCTACTTTCCCTTTAGTAATAACTAGTTCTGATTAAAAAAGTTTAACATAGAAAAATATGTACTTAGGTCTTTTACATAATTCATAAATTGATGAGGATGTTGAGGGCTAACGGCGAACTAAAATACTGATGCCGTTGAGCCGCTGAACAGCCATATAGAATTACTGACCCCGCCGAGCAAGACAAAAGGAAGTGTACGACGTAGTGGCCGGCTCGTGCCACGCTATGACGTCCATCACTCGCCCTGCCGCCGGTCATGCGCGCTCGCCGCTACTCACCGGGCGCGTGGCAGTGCACCGCCCGCTTAACAAGGGATTAATAATTGAAGACCTCGGTGGAAGAAGGGGATAACTCCATTTTTTCGATAAACCAATTTTTTAATACTGCGTGGAAGGAAAACGTGTGGCTCATGCTTTGGTGCCTACAAAGTAACCTTACTCAACCTGTATAAATAATAGAACGAAATAGTCTCTAGATTATTTTTAAAATTAGTCTTTTGTACCTCCTGAAAAATGTGCGCCACCCCCTTTTGCATCGTGATGTTCAACTTAAAACGAGTAAAAGAGAAATTTTAAATCTTTCGCGGATCATTTTTTAGCTTTTGCGGACCATCGATGGTCTGCGTACCACAGTTTGGGAGCTTGTGGCTTAAATACTACATGATACGAAAAAAATGTCGCATTTGTTATTGTTGTTGCTGCATTCAACATACTGTACAGTCTGAAACCGCGCGACCGCTGCGGTCACGGGTTCGAATCCTGCCTCGGACATGGATGTGTGTGATGTCCTTAGGTTAGTTAGGTTTAAGTAGTTCTAAGTTCTAGGGGACATGACCTCAGAAGTTATGTCCCATAGTGGTCAGAGCCATTTGAACCATTTAACATATTGTAACTCGTTACTGTAATTCTCTGGGAAATAACTAAATAAACTATTCCAGAATGAGATTTTCACTCTGCAGCGGAGTGTGCGCTGATATGAAACAAACTATGTTCGTAACTCCGCAGAAAGGGCAATGTTTCTTACGTTTACCTATGTAAATAATATTCGTTTCATTTATTATTTTATACGTCACAGAAGAAAACACATTATCAGGGGCACGCTGTATACTGTAAGCTATAACAGCGCTCTATCACTCCTGGGGCACTATAGAAGCTAAATTTACAGGTGTCGTTTTCCTCCCGTTAAGAATGACGCGCTAAGTTCTTACTGCTAAAATGTCTTGAATTCTATCACAAATCTTTACCGATTTCCGTTGTTATTTTGTTTATTAAGGGTCTCTGCAGAACAGTACTGAATGCCTTCCGGAAGTCAGGGAACACGGCAGCAGTCGCAGCGATGTTGTCTACGGCGCTCTGATGGACGAACAGAGCGAGAGAAATTCACAAGAACTCGGAATCCATGCTAATGAGATATTCGTTGTCCCAAAATGTAATTATACTCGAGCATTAAGCGCTTTCCAATTATGTGCAGCCCGCATCTCGTGGTCGTGCGGTAGCGTTCTCGCTTTCCACGCCGGGGTTTCCGGGTTCGATTCCCGGCGGGGTCAGGGATTTTCTCTGCCTCGTGATGGCTGGGTGTTGTGTGATGTCCTTAGGTTAGTTAGGTTTAAGTAGTTCTAAGTTCTAGGGGACTGATGACCACAGATGTTAAGTCCCATAGTGCTCAGAGCAATTTGAACCAATTATGTGCATCTTTCTGACGACCCTTGTCCCGAAAGGAAAAGGCATCGACCTAAAACGATCCTTCATTAAAGAACTTTTGACCTAAAAGAAATAGTTTCACTATCAATCTTTCTCCTAGTTTTTGAAAACCATAAAAATGTACTTCTGCTTTTTTGGGTATCAGGCTTCTAATTAATTTGATGTCGCCTGTCAAGACTTCCCTAGCTGCGACAAACACTTCTTCTTTGAGTAACAAACCCAACATCCTCAGTGATTTTTTCGATATAATCCTATCTCTATAAATTTTATCCTATACAGATCCCTCTAGTACCACGGAAGTTACTCCCTCAAAACTTCACACACGTCCTATTATCCCGTTCTTTCTTCCTGTCAGAACTTTCAACATAGCCCTTTCCTCGCCGATTTTGTGGAGAACCTCATCATTTCTTATCAGAATCTAATTTTCAACAGTTTTCTGTGGCACCATACACGAAATGCCTCGATGGTCTTCTTTTTTTGCTTTTCCTACAGTCCATAGCTTACATCCATGCAATGATGTGCTCCAGACGTACATTCTCCTCAATTTAAGACTGATGTTTGATACTAGTAAGTTTATTTTAGCGAGGAATCGCCTCTTTGCCTGCGCCAGTATGCCTCTTATATCCTTTATTCGACCGTCGTAGGCTATTTTGCTTCAAACGTAGCAGAATTCCTTCACTCCGTCTACTTCGCTGTCCCTAACTTTGATATTAAGCTTATCGTGTATCTCATTTCAGCTACCCCTCGTTACTTTCGTCTTTCTTTGGTCTACTCTCAACCCGTATTCTGTGCTCATTATTCATTCTATCCAACGTATAGAAGCGATGAACCCATGTTTCTTCACCTGTGACGATATTCGACAAAAAAAAGTCACGATCAGCCTCGTAACGCACAAGCAATTCCGCCGTCGTTGCTCTTTATGGTCTTCTGTTAGGCGGCGAGAGACCAAATGGGCACACACCTTTGAGTAGCCCAACTTGGTGGACGAGTGTCAGCACTACCAACACAGACGCCCACTCAAACAGCGATCAGTCGGTCACCTCGAATGAGAGTGTCCACACGTTCCAAAACTGCAGGAGTCACAGCTGTGTGCGGCCGGCCGGCACGCGGGAGAAGGTCAAGTCTGACGCCTCGCCCAAAGGCTGACCGTGCTTTTGTTCATTGCCCGGTTTCCATAAACATTCCGCAAGAGCCTATGAATATCTGCGATGCTTTGGTTTTCCGCCAAAACAAACTCAATTACAGCTACCTGCTTGGAACGAACCTCCGTTACAGACGCCATTTTGAAGGCTACATATGGCGCTGCCACCAATCGGAGCTTCATGAAACTATAGGAGCTAAAGCAGGAATACTCCACGATGTTCCACAATAAATTCCGCATTTTTTCAACCGAAATATTCTGAGGAGAAAAATTTGTTGCATTACTAACCGAAGGCCCCTCGTATATGATGTTGAGTACGTTGTTGTCTTAGTGCGAGCGACATGTTGAAAGGAAGTCCGTAGTCGGTGCATAGATTCCAGAATTTTTGTCATCGTCCTTACCCTGGTTTCCCGTTGGTAAGTGAAAAAGGGAAGAATTCAGTCCTTAGACTAGCACCAATCGGCTAGAATATATTCTTTGCTTGCTTCTTGCTGTGCTCATTAATCCATGGACTGGCAGCAGCAACTCCCCTATGCTTTACCTCTATCTCTGTTCATCCAAGTAGTTTATTGCGCCTTCGAGACTCCTTCTGTGTGTGTGTCTGTTCATCATCAATCTGTTTTGCGTATCATCGCCACTGTCGCCGTCACCATCTTGTTGCTGTCTCGTCGTCGTTTCTCCGTCGCCGTCACCGTCGCCGCCGCCGCTGCTGCTGCAGTCACAGCCGCCGACTCCGTCACCTGTCCATCAACTGGTAATTTCACCGACACCATTCCATCTCCAACTCTCTCCATTGTTTGCACATGTCCCTCTCAATACCCTATAACCATCACTTGGACCACTTCTAACTTCCTTCGATCCTATCCCCCTCTCCCAGTCCTCCCTTTCCATGCACGAAACCCTCAGCAGACCTTCTTCAGATCCAGCATAAGAACTAGTATTATCAATTACAGCACCATCACCCAAAATGCCACCACCATATATCGATCCACCTGTGCTATCACCATCGACTTAGCCAGATGTCTGTGCAACAAGTTCCTGGACTATGGTACCCTCTTCATCCAAACCCCTTTCCAAACAATTCCATCATCTGCTACTCACAGTTGTGCCCACAACTCTCTCCCTAGCCACACCTATCAGAAGACCTCCAAACTCCTCGTCACTTACTCTCCCAAAAAACGCCAAAACAAACGGAAAGCGCAGACTTTATGAACTGCCAGGCTATCCCATCTGGAACTATGACTATAGAAATTTACGCCTTCTTTATCTCCCATCCTGACTCCAACTTCCTCAAGTGCGAAACCCTATTCCTCGAAATCAGAAAATATATCCCCCGCTTTCTCATCACACAGATCATCTCTATAAAAGTCTCCATCTTCATCAAACCCCTGGTTCAGAATTCCACGCCAAACTTCTCCAGAAGATCCCCTGCGTCACTTTCAGTCCCTATGCAAGCCTCACACCCTTTCCCACGACCACGTGGACCAAACAACCACAACCTCCACGCTGTCCCCCTATCCTCAGCGCCTTGATCAATGGGATTGACCTGGAGACCATGATGCTGAAGGCGAAGTCCAAGCTCAACTCATATGCTGACCTTGAACTTCGGAAATCACTTTATATTGTTGATGATTCTGGCCCAGAATTCAAAGACCAGGCCTTAACTGTTTCCCTATCCACAGTTGACCACCTTCTCCATCAAGGGGCCCTTATCTACAAATGATAACACATTTTTCAACCATTTAAATCCTGTCTTCAGCCATACCACAGTGGGTTTGGGTTGGAAGTGATTTTGGGTTGTTTGGGGAAGGAGACCAGACAGCGAGGTCATCGGTCTCACCGGATTAGGGAAGGATGGGGAAGGAAGTCGGCCGTGCCCTTTCAAAGGAACCATCCCAGCATTTGCCTGGAGCGATTTAGGGAAATCACGGAAAACCTAAATCAAGATGGCCGGACGTGGGATTGAACCATCGTCCTCCCACATACCACAGTCAAAGATGCCTAATGTATAATGACCACCTAACCACTGACTGCAAACACTCTCCCACCTGCCCCCAATGTAAATCTCAAGTTCCTCAAGCAACGTCCTAGCCTTGGTTCCCCTCCCTCAAGTAATACATGTAATCTGCCCCACATGACCTATTCTTCCAAGTGCAAGGCTCAACGTCCACCTTCCAAACCTGAGCAGACAGTTCCCATCAAACCTACTGACAACACCACCCACCCCAACAATTCTCTGCCGGCCGGAGTGGCCGAGCGGTTCTAGGCGCTTCAGTTTGGAACCGCGCGACCGCTACGGACGCAGGTTCGAATCCTGCCTCGAGCATGGATGTGTGTGATGTCCGTAGGTTAGTTAGGTTTAAGTAGTTCTAAGTTCTAGGGAACTGATGACCTCAGATGTTAAGTCCCATAGTGCTCAGAGCCATTTGAACCATTTTTGAACAATTCCCTCCTCCTACTTCCCACAGCTGAAGACACCATGCACTGTCACGTTTCTTCAAAACACACATCCTTTCCAGAGGCTACACACCCTACACCAATTTTTCCTTGCTGCCCACTCTATCTTCCATCCTATTCCTGTAACCAGGTCCACTTTCTTTTCACCTGCCATGATACCCTAGTTTAAAGCCACCCCAGTCACCCATCCATCCATACCATCCATCCCTTCTCTTCCTAAATTGTGGCACAACAGCAGCATAATGTCCTATTCCACAATATCTGCTCCCTTTCGACCAGCAAACACTTCTCGAAGCACACCCTCTCCCAACTCCACACTGATGCGTTCATTGAGAATGATACCTACCTCCAACACCATCATACTATTCGGACTTTGCCATACATTCTCCACTGAACAGATAACCTGCTCCCCACAGCCCAATGTGGAATTCTTATTGGACACCACATATGAACATCCCTGTTTGGCCACAACTCCTCTACAGTGCTCCTTCCAAACACCATATTCTCACTTTTTTGTGGTAAGGTCTTATGGGACCAAACCGCTGAGGTCATCAGTCCCTAAGCCTACTCACTACTTAAACTAACTTACACTATGGACAACACTCACACCCACGCCCAAGGGAGGACTTGAACCTCTGACGTGGTTATTCTCACTGTCTTCCCCAAAACCATAACTGATACCTGCTCCACTATCTTCATCTGACCACATCATCCCATCCCATATGACTTCCTCACCGATATGGTGCATACCTTTTCAACCTATATATTTGCACCTGACCTTAACATCCATAACTGATCCCATGATGAACTCTAGGGGTGGCGTCGGTTTACTAACTCCCTCCATGGTGATATAGTCTCTCTCCTACTGCATACATGCTTTGAAAACAGTTCTACTCCTGATGCGGCAGTCCTCGACCCCACTGGAAGTAACCATCCCCTACACCACACACCCTGCCCATGCATCTACTCCTGCTGCCTCTCACAAACACATCCAGGACCGCTCCCTGATCAGCTGCGATACCTACAGGGAATTCATTGCTTGCAACTTCCCAGTCACATCTTCCACATTGCCACTTTCCTATAACAGACGTTGTCAAACGCCATAACTCACCATAATTATGTTGATGAAGCCCAACTATCCACATTATCTCACACCCCATCCACATGCTCTCCTACTTCTCTGTGAATCCTGTCGCCTTCACTTAACTTTCCTGCAGGCCCATGATTGGGACACACTTCCACGCCACCAACAATAACGACACATCTAAAATCTGCTGAACACCAAGACACGCCGCGTTTGGCACCAAACATGCACAAACCTCAACTTCACACTGCCCATAAACTCTTCCAGGTACTAGAAGGCATTTCACTGTCTTACTGGCAACAAACGTGCACCTCCTACCCCCTCATGCGAAACAGTCACTCTCTACCCAACAACTTAAGCAAATCCAACCACTTTGCATCCAGCCTCTCTGATATCTTCACCATCCAGGCGAGCTCCCTTCGATTCCTCCTTATTCCCGACAGTGCGTGAGCATATTAATACCTCCCTCCCACCCCTCGCTTCTAGCTTCCAGTATCTCTACAACATCCCACAGACAGAACTCAGTATTCAAATAACAGCACAATACATTCAATAGATATTCCATAACAGACGCAACACTGCTCCCAGTCACGACTGTATCACCTACAGGCACCTGAAAAATGCGCCCCCCCCCCTCCTTCCTACAAATGTTCATTACGTTTTAGAATATAATCCTTCACACAGGTTTCTATCCTGAGCATTGGAAAACCTCTCTAATTCTCTTCTCCCTAAAATCTAATAAACCTACCACTGACGCCTCCTCCTACTGTCCCTTCAGCCTTACCTCCATGATTAGGAAGGTTTTTGAGTCCATCCTATCCCACCGTATATACAAGCACCTACAGCAAAACCTACTCATTCCTGTCCATTAGTATCGTAAGGTGCTTAAAAATGCTATTAGGAGGGCAAAGAGTAAGTGGTACGCAAATAGAATAGCTAATTCACAGGATAAAATTAAAACTATATGGTCAGTTGTGAGGGAAGTGTCTGGTCAACAGCACAAGGTCGACGATATAAAGTCAGTTCATAGTAAAAATATTTCCATTACTGATAAGTCAGATATATGTACAGCATTTAAAAATCATTTTCCGAGCATTGCTGATGAATTAAATAAAAATTTACTTTCTACAGGGAATCATATAACTATCTTGCAAAATCCCTTTCCGAGACTGATGTCTGAAATACTCCTCTGTGATACAGACAAAGAGGAGATTAAGTCAATAATTAAATCACTGAAGACGAAGGACTCTCATAGGTATGGTGGAGTGCCTAGCAGAATATTAAAGTACTATGTTGCCCCGTACTTAGCCATATTTGTAATTTTCTTCGAAGAATGGTCAGTTCCCTAAACGATTAAAGTACTCAGTAGTAAAGCCGCTTTACAAAAAGGGAGAAAGGGATAATGTAGACAATTTTAGGTCTATTTCTATGTCATCAGGTTTTGCTAAAGTTATTGAAAAGGCTAAGTATGTAAGGATAACTGATCATTTTATATTACATAATTTGCTATCAAATGTACATTTCAGCTTTAGAAGTCGTTTAACAATTGAAAATGCTACATTCTCTTTTCTCTGTGAAGTACTGGATCGATTAAACAAAAGGTTTCGAACGCTAGCCATTTTTTTTTTATTTAACTAAGGCGTTTGATTGTGTTGATTACAAAATATTGCTCCAGAAGTTGGACCATTGCAGAATACGGGGAGTAGCTCACAACTGGCCCACCTCTTACTTTAACAACAGACAGCAAAAGGTCATTATTCACAGTGTTGGGAGTGGCTGTGATGTGGGGACTGAGTGGTGTATGGTCAAATGGGCGGTGCCCCACGGATCAGTGTTGGGGCCACTCCTGTTCCTTACTTATGTAAATGACAGGCCCTCTAGTATTAAGGGTAATTCTAAAATATTTCTGTTACCTGATGACACTAGCTTTTTGCGTGCAATACTGTCTCTGTTTGAAACAGTGCAGTTCATGGCATAAGTTCATGGCTTATAGCCCTTTCCACCCTGAGAGGAAATCTCTTAAAATTTTATCTGATATGTACCAATTACCATACATTATTACGCGTAGAATCAGGTAAAAATACTGAAAAAATTCGCACAGTGATAGTTTGTTCAAGAAGTCACCAGCATTATCGTGCTACTCAAAATTCAAACATGTATAAAACGCAAGTAGCATTTCATGGAAGTGTCTAGACACCTTACACACCTTAAGTGAAAGTTTCTCTTTCTAAAATGATACAGGAATTTCCTTAAACTAATGAAATGTAGGAAAACAGAATGCACTTATCTCGGTAACGCATGGCTTTGCCTTGTCGTTGAAGTTTTAAATGATCTGTTGTACTCTGGTGGTCACAGCATGAAATATAACAGCTGCCAAACGGAAGCTGGGAGCTCGCACCATCGCTGCAGTCTGGAGTGACGCAGAAACGTGATGTAGCTGAAACACGAAAAATTTATAATCGAACCCGCACGATTGTGCGAGCCAGAGTGGAAAGGGATAGAAAATAAACTAACTCTAAATCACAATAAGACTCAGTTTTTACAGTTTCTAACACACGATTCAACAAAATCCGACGTTTTGATTTCACAGAATAGGCATATAATTAGTGAAACTGAACAGTTCGAATTTCTAGGTGTTCAGATAGATACAAACTGTCGTGGAAAACGCACGTTCAGGATCTTTTTCAAAGACTTAATGCTGCCATTCTTACTATTTGAACGGTATCTGAAGTGAGTGATCGTTCGACACGAGAATTAGTCTACTTTGCTTATTTACATTCGCTTATGCCGTATGTTATTATATTTTGGGGTTACTCTTCCCATTCTAAAAGGATATTTTTGCCTCAGAAACGGGCAGTTCGGGCAATAAGTATTGTAAGTTCGTGATCCTCTTGTCGACCCCTGTTCACTAGTCTGGGTATTTTGACATTGTCCTCTCAATATATATATATATATATATATACTTTACTGTCGTTTCTTGTTGACAATATCAGTTTATTCCCAAAAATTAGCAGTTTTCACTCAGTTAATACTCGGCAGAAATCCAATCCGCATTCGGATCGCATTTCCGTAACTCTTGTGCAGAAAGGTGTGCGGTCTACTGCTGCATACATTTTCAATAATCTACCACAGGAATTCAAAAATCTTAGCAGTAATACACGCGCTTTCAAATCGAAACTGAAGAGTTTCCTCGTGAGTCACTCCTTGTATTCTGCTGAGGAGTTCCTTGAAAAATTAAGCTGATTCTTATGTTATATTGTAGATTGCGTTTAGATAAACTCATGGCTTGACTTGTTTTGGGTTCATAAACATTTTATTTTATGTGTTGTTACTTTTATGTTGTAATTTCATGTACTGACAAGTTCCATGGCCTTGGAAATTTGCTCCTCAATTTGGTCCTACGGAACTAGACGTGAAATTAAATAAATCCCAATTTCTCCTCCGCTGATCAACTCCTGTACCTTACCCATCTTCTGTCGGACCAAATCAACAAGCACGCATCCGCCGATTTTGCCTCTCGTGATCTCAACAAAGCATATGACCATGTAAGAAATACTGGTCTCGTCTTTAATCTCCAGGGCGACGCACTTCTCATAAATTACAAACGCCTCATCGCATTCTTTCTCTCTTACTGACTGTCTTACGTCACTAACAACAACACCAACTTTCGTATCTTCCATCCCAATGCAGGTGCGCTCCAAGGTTCCATCCTCTTTCCTCTCTTGTATGTCCTCTACGCTGCCGAAATGCCAAAGCCCCTCCTCCCTCTCATCTTCTCCGGTATGCTGATGACACCGCGTTCCTCGCCCTCTACCGTACCTTCTAGAAATCCCAACGATTCCTCCAGCTCCGTCTTAATCAGTTCACTTCTTGGTGCAACCAGTGGCTCCTTAAAATCAAAATAGCCAAAATCCAGGCAATCACTATAGATTGAACCACCCACAGCTTCCATTCCCACCATTTACGACAGTTCTGTCCAGTTAACTAATACATTATGATACCTCAGACTAACACTTGGTCACCGACTAATATGGGAACTTTGTCTACTAACCATTCAACAGAAAGCCCACAATAAACTAAAATTACTAAAACTACCAACCAGCTTAACATGAGAATTGCACCCTTCCACAATCCTCCACACCTATAAATCTCTCACCCTACTCATCCTCTGCTACGAAAATGTGACATGGGCTTCCGCTCCGCCCTCCTTTGATCACGCATTACAGACCTTCGATCGCCATGCACTCTGCCGAGCCTTTCGGATCCGTTTACCTTCACCCACCTGCATCCTCTACCAACTTATCAAGTTCCCCTCCCCACCCTTCTACCTCGAACACCTGCAAATATCCTACGTTACCCATAAATTCTACACTAAAAACCCCCTAATTTCTCCCAGCTCACTGTTCCTGGTAAGCTGCAGCACCTCTACGACCACATTCCCGCAACACTTAACCTCCACACTCTCCACGTCCTCTCCCAGTGTAACGTTAGTAGCCTTCCCTTACCATACCGTGAAATCCGCCAAGACATACACCCATCCTACCAGATTTAATAGAAACCACTGCACCACCCCAGTCAGGGCTCCCTTCCTCTCCACTCCTTCCCAACCACATCCTAAGGCTCGATCCGTTACACCATCCCTCTTCACTCTCCCAAATCCCTCCTCCAACCATCCGCCCACGTGAACACCCGGGACTGTTGTGTACCCGGGACACCCCTCTTCCTGGCAGTATAGACCCACTCATCACTTCAGTCGTCTATGTCTGTATCTCATCAGTCAACGCATCGGCTTTTAGCTTTCAATTTATGCAACTGTCCATCCGTCTTTTATATTTTCTGAGACATTCATTTGATATATCACTTGCGTCAATATTTTAGTTAATGAACAAATCAGCCTTTTATATTTTAGCTTATTTGTCTTTTTATTGTGTCAGGCATTCATTGTGCCAAACGCCATGTCTTATTTTATGCCATATTTTAGACTTTTACTCTCGTAAGATTGAAGATCGGCGACTGACAGCCCACCCCCGCCTATACGGGGTGATGGGGATGAAATGAGAATAAAGGGGGAAAAAAGGAATCCAGCTGTCCTTCGATGTCCTCCGTTCGGTACGCCAGCCTCGAGCTACCTTGCTCGGTGTGCAGCACGCGTCCTCCAGTCATAGGGCACATTGGGATCGGGAGAGAAAAGCTCGAAAAGAATAGGGGGAGTAGCCTCGGGGAGACCCGAAAGCGATATAGCCGGTGGCGACTGGTGTGCTGTAAATAAAAGGCCGGGGATGGAAAAAACGTGCGCGCTGGCGTATAGCTTGTGAGCGGTGGGGCGTGCAGCGTGCGGCGACACTCCAGTGGCCATCGCTGATCTTCAAAGCCGCACGCCCAGATCAATACCCCCTCATAATATCCCGCCCCTACCCCCTCTCAGCGCCGGCAGACAAGCCGCCGGCCGCCGTCCGCCACCTCGCATGGCTTTATTTTAACCTGTTGAGAGGGGGATTCAGATCGATAGCCAGAGAGAGACAGCGCCGCCGGGCTGCTGCCCTCGCTTTCCATTTCAACTGTGCAGCCACTGAACCGCGCGCTTTCTCACTTGTCGGGTAGCTGCCGGGCAAACGAACTTTTTATTCTGCGGGGAAACGGATTTTATATAAAAGGGTTAGCTGTGAGGTTTCGGGAAACTCAGTAACTCCAAAGCACAGAAGACTCAAACTGTAGCGAAATGCAGGAGGACTTAAAGAGGAGGGGCGCTCGGTGCGGGGATTAACAGTTGACCCTCCGTGTAAATAAATACAACGTACTGAGAATAAGTACGGGGAAACACCCATTACTGTAAGCTTACACGACTGCCGAACAAACGTCAGAAGTAAATATCTGAGAGTACGCGTAGCTACAGAGCGATTTAAAGTGGAACGGCAGGTCCGAGCCTAAGACTCACGGGGGGAATCCCCATCAACTGCAGTTCACTCAGAAAGGAGATACCTCACTAAACCTTTTCTCGGCTGATACTTAAATACTGCTCGTCTCCCTGGAACCAGTACCAGAAATGGTTGATAGAGGACATACAGAAGGTCAAAAGAAGAGCAGTGCGTTTCGTCACAGGTTCGTTTAGTACGAACACCGGCTCGGAGATGCTCATCCAGCTCCAGCGTAGGGATGAGAAAAATCGGACGGTTTAAACCGATACCGGTATTTTAGTTCTGAATAACGGATATTTTTCGGTATTTGTTTAGTCTCGGCCGGCCGGTGTGGCCGAGCGGTTCTAGGCGCTTCAGTCTAGAACCGCGTGACCGCTACGGTCGCAGGTTCGAATCCTGCCTCGGGCATGGATGTGTGTGATGTCCTTAGGTTAATTAGGTTTAAGTAGTTCTAAGTTCTAGGGGACTGATGACCTCAGATGTTACGTCCCATAGTGCTCAGAGCCATTTGAACCATTTGTTTAGTCTCGGATGTAACAGGCAGTTTTGATTTTTACTTATAGCCGGGTAAAAAACCCGAATCATCAATCAGCCATAGCAACAGTGCTAAAATTTTTCGTTTTCAATAAATCATTTTTAATGTAACATTTGGATTTCTTTCAAATATTGCGATATTACAGAAAATGGGCACAGTGATCAGTGCAATTTTAATAACAATGCTGACAGAAACGAGAAACATACATATGGCATAAGAACTGATACAGCATTGCTGAGACAGTAATGTACCTGTTCCCGTGTCCCGCGGTCTATTAGGTGTTACACGTGCACATGCAGTGTGCAAGATTTGCCCCAACTGGTCCATACGGTAGTTTCTCACTACTGTCGTCGGACATCAGTTGTATTACAGAATGGCACCATCCCTCGTCTGGAAGAATTTTACAATGTACACAATCAGTGAAGTACAATGTTCCATTTGCTTTAAAAGATTAAAAGCGGAAGAAGCCACAACAAACTCGTGGCATAAGATAAGGAGAAAACTTAAAAGTTAACAGTTCATTCATAGTTACAATAAAAATAGAAAGCAGCTGATCTGCCTATGTCTACAAAACATGCCATGTAGCCCTAGAAAACGGACAAATTAACACAACTTCAGTTTTTGCCCTTTAGCACTCGTAATGTCCAAATAGTGGTATGATCCCCGATTACAACATGATTTTCGAGCAAAGTTTCAAAAACTTATAATCAAAAGAAGAATATTCGATATTTTTGTAGTAGCCAACCACTTATCACTTTTCGAGAAAAGCAGCGAACAGTGGACTGACTGCGTTTTCGTTTAGTTGCCCACTTAATTTAATATTTTCATTCTAATTATCTCGAAAGTGAGGGGGTCCAATGTTTCAGTCTTTGTTCGACTTCTACATTTATTACAGGAAATAATAGGAATAAAAGAATGGAACATCAGTCATTTCAGAAACAGTTTATTTTCGGGCGGTTTTAACTGTCCGGCTAAACTGGCGTTGTAAAAATCGAAAAACCGAAAGTCGGATACTTCAGCGCTGAACGCCATCCCTACTCCAGTCTGAGACGTTACAAGGGAGGCGCTGAGCATCACGGTGAGGTTTACTCTTATAATTCCCTCAGCGTCCTGCTCAGAAGAGTCAACGAATATATTGCTCCCTCCTACGTATATCGCGCGAAAAGGCAGACCGTGAAGGTAAAACTAGAAAGCCGCGATCACACGGAGGTTTACCAACAGTCGTTCTTCTCGTGAACTACTCGCGAATAGAACGGGAAATGGGGAGGGAGTGACAGTAGTACACGAAGTACCCTCCGCCACACACCATAAGATGGCTTGTTGAGTATAGATGTTCATGCAGAGGTAGGCCACTCGTGTCGTAGAGTGCGCAATAATGCAAGCAGAATAGCGAAACAGTTGGGGTTTACAGTTGGGCTTGGGACGTGGAGAAAAAGCCGATACTTTCGAATACAAAATATTCTACCGCGACACTTAGTTTTCAATTTATACAGATAATGGCGAAAATTGATTAGTGGTCTGATGTGGGATAGTTTATAAACTTCTCAGTGATAGATTAGACAGACCCGTATTTAACTAAGGCATATCGAGTCATTAAGTTCTGATTAATACATGTCACTGTATTTACAGCTATCTGGAACCGAATAAAACAGATAAAATTATAATCTTTCGTGAGTTAAATTAACTTACGACATATAAGTTCTATAGGGAACTTTGTTTCAGTCACTGCAAATTTTAAATGTGAACACATCCAGCACTGAGACAAAATATTACTTGCACGTCTGGTTGTCCGTAAGTCAGAAGTGGGCCAAAGTTATTCGTAGGAGACCACACATTATCACACCTCCATCGCACGAAATTGTGTTGCTAACGTCGTAAGCTTTCCATTTTCTCGGCAGATAATGCGACATTCACCTCTAACAGTGCTTCGTGGCTCTGAAAAAAGTGGTCGCACTAAGGTCCACAATCTACTTTAAACCTTCTCTATAACTGACTGAGTGACCCAATTCCAAGTTCAGGGCAAACCGCGTTCAATAGAACCATACGCGGTATAACAACTATGATCTTGGAATCCATATTCCTGCCGTAGAAGGGCCAATACGAAGGTAGCTTTACGCGCTAAGAAAAAGTTAGTTTCATGTCTCCGTCACATTCTGACAGAAAAGACTGCTAAATATAACAGAGATGGCGTTCACAAATGGAAATGCTGAACTTTCCAAGACTACTATACTGCGCAGAGAGGGCACGTGTTACAGTGGGCACACTTACGCTAGTAATTCAAGTGTGTTAAGCTGCCATTTTAGAGACAGCAACCACATATTACAGTCTTTAACAAACTACGAAAATTTTATGTACGACACCGAAGGTCAACACACTTGTCCTCGAAGAAATTAAGTGGCTTCAGCAGAAACTATTTTTTTCCGTTATGCGACAACGTTTTAGAATACCATTGGTCCTCTGGAGTTCAATTAAACAACATGTGCTGGATTAATTACTCGTGAAAAACTGTGGCGTCATTAACACATTTTACTTGCTCTCTTAAGCCTTTTTCGTGCCCAGAGGTATCCAGAAGTGTAGGGGACGAAGCGTGGGACATTTCCCCTTCTCCTGGAATCGGAAGTACAGGGTTTTAATTCATTACAGAAACCTCATACATCATGGATACCCATTAGTGTTTTGTTACCTATAAAATTTAGTTCATGTGGCATGACACATCTCGAAACTGACTAACTTACTTACACCAAAAATGGCAATTTTAGAGTTCTTTTATTAACAATTTTTCTTAGATGTATAATCCAAATAATATATGTAGTTTTTAATAAGCCTTTATCATATAACGAATACGCCTGATACCATAGTCAATACTCTTACTAACGCAACCTACTGGTTAAATTGTTTTTATTGTACAGTTATTCTTATTATCAGTATATAAACACAACAAATGAGTTCACCATGCTGGATTCGATTTCGTATTCTATCATTGGTCGGACACTTCCCAGGCGTCTTGGATTGCGTGACAGATCGGCGGATAATTCGTAAGGATCTACATCTACACCAACAGCCACAAGACTACTGTGCAATTCACCATTAATTCCTTGGCAGGGGGTTCATCGAACTACCTTCAGACTGTTTCTCCGCCTTTCTACTCTCGAAAAGCATGTGGAAAACCGGAAGACTTAATCTTTCCGTAAGAGCTCTGATTTCTCCTCATTTATTACGAGAACCATTTCTACCTGTGTTGGTGGGCGTCCACAGAATAATGTCTCATTCGTAGCAGAGAGATGGTGATTCAAGTTTCGTGAAAGGATCTTGCCGCATCAGAAAACGCCATTGTTTTAACGACTGCCATTCACTTACGTATCCATGACACTCCAGTACCTTTCTCGCGATAGTACAAAACGAGGTGCCCTTCTCTGAAATTTTTCGATGTCTCCCGTTAAAACAATCTGGTTAGGATCCCATTTCGCGCAGCAATAGTACAGAAGAAGACAGACTAGCGCAATACAGTGCAGTCTCTTTAATAGATGTGTTGCATCTTCTAAACACATCAAAAAAATTTTGCATCACCTCGGTTCCGAGAGTTCCGGAAGCTGTACAGAAAATTGGAATAGAGATCAACATAAACATCATTTCATCCCTTTTTACTGCTCATGAAAACCACACATTGCATGTAGTACCTTCATACAGTGAGATCTTCGGAGGTGGTGGTCCAGATTGCTGAACACACCGGTACCTCTAATACCCAGTAGCACGTCCTGTTGCATTTATCCATGCCTGTATTTCTCGTGGCATACTATCCACAAGTTCATCAAGGCACTGTTGGTCCAGATTGTCCCACTCCTCAACGACGATTAGGCGTAGATCCCTCAGAGTGGTTGGTGGGTCACGTCGTCCATAAACAGCCCTTTTCAGTCTATCTCAGGCATGTTCGTTAGGATTCATGTCCGGGGAAGATGCTGGCCACTTTAGTCAGGCGATGTTATTATCCTGAAGGAAGTCATTCACAAGATGTGCACGATGGGGGCGCCAATTGTCATCCACGACGATGAATGCCTCTCCAATATGCTGCCGATATGGTTGGACTTTCGGTCGGAGGATGGTATTCACGTATCGTACAATCGTTACGGCGCTTTCCGTGACCACCAGCTGCTTACGTCGGACCCACATAATGCCACCCCAAAACACTCATCAGTGAAGGGAACGTGATGCCAATCCTGAGTGGTCCATTCGGCATGTTGATGGGCCCATCTGTCCTACGCTGCATGGTGTTGTGGTTACAAAGATGGACCTCGCCATGGATGTCGAGAGTGAAGTTGCGCATCATGCAGCCGATTGTGCACAGTTTGAGTCGTAACACGACGTCCTGTGGTTGCACGAAAAGTATTATTCAACATGGTGGCGTTGCTGTCAGGATTCCTTCGAGCCATAATCTGTAGGTAGCGGTCATCCACTGCAGTAGTAGCCCTCGGGCGGCCTGAGCGAGGAATGTCATCGACAGTTCCTGTCTCTCTGTGAACCGTGGATTTACTTTCAAAATCTTTTCTTAAGGAATTTACTTTATTTACCAGCGATTCATCAAGAACATTAACACATTTAACCACACTACGTGAGCGTGGGAGTAGTTGCCCGTGGGTAACTGACAAAAACAAATTTCTTTCAACAAATGGAAATTTTATTCCTCTAAACCCTTTCTTTTTTTTAAAAACAGATTTAAAAATTATTATCGGAAAGCACCCTCTAAATATCAAGTTACAATTTGAAACTTCCTGGCAGATTAAAACTGTGTGCCGGACCGAGACTCGAACTCGGGACCTTTGCCTTTCGCGGGCAGGTGCCCTACCGACTGAGCTACCCAAGCACGACTCACGCCCCGTCCTCACAGCTTTAATTCCGCCAGTACCTCGTCTCCTACCTTCCAGACTTCGCAGAAACTCTCCTGCGAACCTTGACAGTATGAGCTTTCAGGCTGAGAACCTTGCCGCTCCCTTTTAACACGGCCGTACTCACGGCCGCTCACAACAACCTCTCAAAGACTACACTGATGCAAATCTGCAACACATCAGATTACCTTAAACTAAAAATTTTAACAACTCACACAACACATAAACTATGCACCGCGTAGGAGGTATGGAAATGGTACAAAACGCTCACCTTAAAAAAAATTACTTGCCACCGAAAGTGCAACTTGTTTTTAAAAGAAAACTCTTCTGGTAGAAAGGTGGCGACTTTATACACTAAAATGACCATTTAAATAAAAACCCATGAAATGCAGTCTTACATAAAATGTACAAACATGCTCTACATTACACATATACCGCCTCTCAAAATGATAGGCAAGATAAAAAGATATTTCAGGAATTCGGCCTTTACACCTTAAGCAATAAATTGGTTAACACCGAATCCGACAAACATGACAGAGGCAGCCATTAACGTACGGCAGACCGACAGACGGACACTAACTGCCTAACAAATGCGGACGGGAGACAGACGAGCAAGCTGGGGACGAGAGACTGACCAAGAAAACAAGTAGAATTTAACAAGTAAATGAAACAACATATCACGAATCACTTAACTTCTAATAAACTGCGATGTCTGGCGAAGACCAGGCGCAGCACCCCCAAAACGCTCTCCCGAACCGTCCGCTGCCAGCCGCTTCAACGGACGCAGGAAGGCGCGCCGATCTCCCGTCTCACGGCGTCGCAGCTCGCGCCGGGCCGCCGATGTCGTGAGTTGACTCCTGTTGCTCTCGTGTCGGCCGCGAAGCCACTACTCCTCGCTATACGGCGCGACCTACTCTACTCACGAGGCGACCTCACATGCGCCGAAGCTCAAGGCGGACAAGTCATCTTGTGTCTCAGTGCGCGTCCGACAAACCGATCGATCCAACCGCCAGTGACCATTGCCTGAACAAACTCGAGCAGACTGGCGGCCTAACACATACTAGCACTCCGGACGACAGACAGACACTGACAGCCCCACACTGACCCGGCTGACCAACTGACTAGACTCGCCCCCTAGCGAGCTCATCGCGCCCCTTAAATGCAAGTGAACAGGCTACCTTTTCCCTTTCCCACCAGAGGGAGACACCAAAGCTGCGATTGCCACAGCGGCGCCACCGCCAGAAAAGGAGGGCGACTGCTTCACACTACGCGCTGCGGCCCGCTTTTCAAAACAGCAATTTTACCACGGCTCACTCTGTATCTCCTCCATGTCCGAACAACATCGTTGTGGTTCACTCCGAGACGCCTGGACACTTCCCTTGTTGAAAGCCCTTCCTGGCACAAAGTAACAATGCGGACGTGATCGAACCGCGGTATTGACCGTCTAAGCATGGTTGAACTACAGACAGCACGAGCCTTGTACCTCCTTCCTGGTGGAATGACAGGAAATGATCGGCTGTCGGACACCCTCCGACTAATAGGCTAATCCATGGTTGTTTGCATCTTTGGACAGGTTTAGTGACATCTCTGAACAGTCACAGGGACTGTGTCTGTAATACAATACCTATAGTCAACGTCTAATCTTCAGGAGTTCTGGGAACTGGGGTGTTGCAAAACTTGTTTTGAAGTGTGTATGTGTTCTACCAATAGAACGCTGTCTTTGGTTCGCATTCTCCACATTTTCATTATAATCATTCCAGTTCAAGTCGTTCGAACTGTAATACCTTGGAATTTAGTAGAATTCCAGCATTTAGATTTGTGTGATTCATTGTGTATCCGAAGTTTAACCGATTCCTTTTAGTTCTCACATGGATGACTTCACTTTTTATTGTTTAGCGGCAACTGCCACTTTTCTCACTGTGCAGATAGCTTGTCTAAATAACTTTGCAAATGTATTTGAACTTTTAACAAGTTTACTAGAAAGTAAACGACAGCATCATCTGCAAACAATTTAAGAGGTCAACTCAGTTTGTTTCCTAAACCGTTTATGTACATTAGGGACCACAGATGGCGTAAAATACGTCTTTGGGGAACGCTATCTATCACTTCAGTTCTACTCGGTGGTTTTACGACAGTTACCACGAACTATGGCCTTTCTGTCAAGAAATCACAAACCCAGTAGTACGAGTAACACAGCATTTCGTAAACACACAATTTGATTGGAAGCCTTCTGAAAATCTAGAAGAATGAAATCAGTTTCAGATCCCCTGACTGTAGCACTCATTACATCGTGTGAATAAAGTGCTAGTTGTGTTTCACAAGAACGATATTTTCTGAATCCATATTTATCAATAGATGGTTTTCTTTGAGGTAATTCATATGTTCGAACACAGTGCACATTCCAAAATCCTACTGCAAATCAGTGATGTGACTCTGTAATTCAGCGAATTACTTCTACTGGCTGGTTATACCAAAACCGACTGTGTTCCGAGTGCGGGTTGTGCTCATCACAGGACGCTGAAACATCGTAGGTAAGTTCATTAATCGATGAGCTCATGGAGGATGCTGAAAAAAATAATAGTTCCGCTTTATGCCACCAGGTGAAAGTATAGAGCTGTAAACAGTCAGACGAACGAGTAAGCACATGATATCGGTGGTTCCGGCATGTTGATTAGGACATCGTCACAATTTACAACATGTGTTAAATATGGTCTCCCGACTCACCAACATGCTGCATCCGTAACACGGCATGGTCGACAGTTGCTTGCAGCATATCGAATGTAATCAGAGCAGTATGTCATTGTGTGCTATTCTTTAGGTCAGTCAGAGTCTAGATGCATTCCTGACAGACAAGATCTTTCAGGTTTCCTCACAACTAGAAGTAGCGTTTGTTTAGGTCGGGGGATCTGAAAGGCCACGTATCTTGAAATTGCCTAGAGAGGATGCGGTCGTTACCTAAGGCCTCTCGAAGCGAATCCTTCATCTGGGAAGCGATATGTGGTGTCGTCCCACGTCCCATCTTGCATGAAAATAGTGGTATGGACACAGTTGCATTCTTGCAAAGCTGAATCACATCTTGAACAAAGAGATCGTTATAACGTTCAGATATCACTGTGCACCCAACAGGCCAGCGAGATGTCATCTCCTTGAAGAAAAACGAACCGAGAAAGAAGGAGCTCGTGAAACCACACCACACTGTCACATAAGCTGAGAGCAGTGAATGTTCCTGCATAGCACGTTGCGGAGTAGAACCCCATACGCAACAGTTTAGTACATCCGCGGCACTGTGCAGAGTAAAATGTGCCTCGTCAGTCCAAAAACTATTTCCCAGCCACATGTCACCCTTTTCCAAGCATGCCAAAAAATCAAGGGCAAAATCACGGTGCTGTAGCCTATCTTGGGGCTTCATTTGGTACACATTCTGAATGTTGTAGGGATTCCAGTGTAAAATGCGCTGCAAAATCTTTTGAACTGTTGGCCAGGGGAGAGAGAATTTCCATAACACAGCTCGAGCATTGGCTGCAGAATTCGGGGCATGTGGTCCACGGTCGGCTATAGGTACAGCAACTTCATTGACAACTGCCTCCGTCTTCCTACTCCACCATCTAATTCACCTGTTTCTTCACATTTCTTGATGATATTTCTTAGCCCATTTATTGACAGGGGACTCTTCGCAGCTGTTCCTGTCGGCGACATTTCCGTAATACAGCGCTGCTACTGCTTCCGTTCTGATAAAACAACTTTGCCAGCAGTGCATGGTCTTTCTTCTCAATTGTCTCTGCGTTTTATATGGAAAACTTCAACCTTCTTAACCCATGGAAACAGGAAACATTTCACATTATTACTATTTACAGCGCCGTGTTTTCACCTGGTGGTAGAAGTGAAACTATTATTTTCTCAGCATATTCCGCGAGCACTCCAATTAATGAACATATCTACGATGTTTCAGTATCCTGCGATGTATACATCCCACACTGAGGCACTCGGAACACTGTCAGTTTAATTGTAACCACCCACCATTTCCTTCCTTATGTATTGGTGTTACTTGCACGACTTTCCAATCTTTAGGTATGGATCAGTCATTGAGCGAGCGGTTGTTATGTGATTGTTAAGTATGGAGCTATTATATCAGCATACTCGGAAAGGAACCTAACTGGTATACAATCTGGCTGGAAGACTTCCCTTCGTTATCTCATTTAACATGCTTCGCTACACCGAGGGTATCTATTTTATCTTGCTCATGTTGGTAGCTGTTCTCGATTCGAATTCTGGGATATTTATTTCGTCTTCTTCGATGAAGGAATTTTGGTATACCGTATTTAGCAACTTAACTTTAGTGGCATTGTCACTGAGAACATTACCATTGCCATCGCACAGCGAATGTAATAATTATTGTGTTTCCACTGATGTACTTTACATACAACCAGGACCTCTTTAAATTTACTGGCAGGTTTCTAGACGGAATTTCGTTGTGGAAACTATTAAAAGCATCTCACAATGAAGTTCACGCTAAATTTCGAACATCTGTAAAAAACTGTCACCCTTGGAGATTATGCGTTCTTTTAAATTTTTCACACTTTTTACGTTTCTGCAGCAACAGTGTTCTGAATTATTATGTGTACCTTGGAGGATCAGTTCCGTCTTTTATTCATTTATGTTGTATAAATAGCTGCTGATACTACTTCTTTGAATTGCAGCCAAATGTGGTCTATGGTTACATAGATTGAAAGGCACGATATTGCAGTTGCCTGTGTTGTTAAGAAAAATGAAACAATGTTACTCCGAGCATGCATACATGTCTGAAGGAACAGCCACTGCGGCGACTACAGCTGCTATGAAGTACATGAAATGTATTCGCACTTGCGAATACGGACAACCATTACGTGTATAAGGGAATGACATCAATGAAAAATTGTGCCGGACTGGAACTCGAACTTGGATTGTCTTCTTTGTGTGAGTGATCGCCTTAACCTCTTTGACCATCGATGCACGACTGCTTGCTAGAGCCAAACTACCGTATGTTGCCGTTACTGCCTCAGAACACACACTATGTAATTTCTATACAGGTGAGGACATTTTAACTGACAGTCGCTGCCCACTATCGGCGGATAAATGTGAATTGAAGTTCCTGCGTTGTTAAGAAGAACGATGCACCGTTATTCTTAACAACACACGCACTACAATGTCGTATTTATCCTCCGATAGCGGGTAGCGACTTTCAGTTAAATATCCTCGCCTGTACCGAATTACATAATGTATATATGAGTACAGGTTGTGACGTAGGAACGATGTATATGGAAATTTGAGTCTGGCCGTGAGTCGAGCACATGCATGATCCTGTTTGAAACGATAATCAAATTTTCCTTTAACCTTTCAGCAACTGCGTCAACTGAGTCGAGGGAAGGGGGAGGGGTCAAAAAGAGAACTGAAGAGCCAAAAAAACTGTTACACCTTCCTAATATCGTGTAGAGCCCCCGCGAGCACGCAGAAGTGCCGCAACACAACGTGGCATGGACGCAACTAATATCCGAAGTAGTGCTGAAGGAACTGACACCACGAATCCTGCAGGGCTGACTATAAAGTCGTAAGAGTACGAGGGGATGGAGATCTCTTGTGAACAGCACGTTGCAAGGCATCGCACATATGCTCAATAATGTTCATGTCTGGGGAGTTTTGTGGGAAGTGGAAGTGTTTAAAACTCAGAAGAGTGTTCCTGGAGACACTCTGTAGCAATTCTGAACGTGTAGGGTGTCGCTCTGTCCTGCTGGAATTGCCCAAGTCCGTCGGAATGCACAATGGACATGAATGGATGCATGTGATCAGCAGGATGCTTACGTACATGTCACCTGTCAGAGTCGCGTCTAGACGTATCAGGGGTCCCATATCACTCCTGCTGCAAATGTCCCACACCATAACATGACATCCACCAGCTTGAACAGTCCTCTGCTGATATGCAGGGTCCATGGATTCATGAGGTTGTCTCCATACCCGTACACGTCCATCCGTTCGACAAAATTTGAAACGAGACTCGTCCGACCAGGCAACATGTTTCCAGTCATCAACAGTCCAACGTCGTTGTTGACGGGCACAGACGACAAGTAAAGCTTTGTGTCGTGCGGTCATCAAGGGTACACGAGTGGGCCTTCAGCTGCGAAAGCCCATATCGATGATGTTTCGTTGAATGGTTCGCACGTTGACACTTGTTGATAGCCCAGCATTGAAATCTGCATCAGTTTGTTGAAGGGTTGCACTTCTGTCACAGTGAACGATTCCCTTCAGTCGTCGTCGGTCCCGTTCCTGCAGGATCTTTTTCCAGCCGCAGCGATGTTTTACTAGATTCCTGATGTTCATGGTATACTCGTGAAATGGTCGTAAGGGAAAATCCCCACTTCATCGCTACCACGGAGATGCTGTATCCCACCGCTCGTGCGCCGACTGTAAAACCACGTTCAATCTCACTTAAATCTTGATGACCTGTCATTGTAGCAGCAGTAACCGATTTGACTACTGCACCACACGCTTGTTGTCTTATAAAGGCGTTGTCGACCGCAGCGCCGTGTTCTGCCGGTTAACATATCTCTGTATTTGAATACGCATGCCTATACCAGTTTCTTTGGCGCTTCAGTGAATTTCCTCTACCCATATTATCTCACAGTAATTACCAACTTCAACTTCCTTATAAGATTCCAATAAACTGGTTTTCTGTAGATGACAAATGACCGTTTTATCAGTGCTAATAGTTTTTAAGCCCCTACTAAGATCTCTTGACACTGCTCCCAGTGTGGCGACAACCACTGGGACCAGCTTCGCTGGTCTACAGTAGAGTCGCTGTAGGTCGATTTTCACGTCCCCGTATCTGGCAAGTTTTTACGTTGTTTTTCTTCGAAGCTGCTATCAGCTGGGGTGGCAGATTCATCCATACTTTCTTTTTCACTATAGTTGTGACGTCTGCTAGATTGTGTTCCATAATTCTATCTGATTGGAGTCGAAATTCCCACGGCAGTTTGGCATGCCCGCTTTCGACAACTCTCTCTGGATTGTGGTCCCACCAGTACCTCACCACCGGAAGATGGTAATTTTGACGTAAGTTTCAGTGGGTCATTCGTGCCATAGCATTGTGCCTCTACTTGTAACCAGTCTGAGCGATATTTCGCAGCAGCTCGTGATACAGTCAATCGTTTTTTTCAGTTTCTCTGCAGAGTCTGCACTTTTGTTCTTTTGCTGATTTCTCGATTCCGGCTTTGATGGCGCTAGTTCCTGTGCAGAGAAACTCAGTCCGTCAGTTTGCTTATTTAGGGTTCCATTGGTCAGCCAAAGCCACATTTTTTTCTGTCTATTTTGCCTTCAATATACTTCAAAAACTGGCCATGAAGTGCATAACTGCGGAGACTGTATGTGTGGCATTGGGCTGTCGTTTTCCACTATAGAATTCTGGTTTGATGTACATTGAGAATATTTCTGTTGTAGACTTGAATCAGAGCTGATTCTCGGCTGTGATCCACATAATTGCCAACGTTTACTTCTCTTCTTCCACTGTCATTTTATTAACGTCCTCAATTACATAGAGTAACAAACACTACCTGTGCTGGTTTACTTAATTACGACATTTTTTGTAGGTCAGAAAAAGATATTTTAAATATTTTATAATGTTTCTTACAATTGTAATTGCTATAAAATTAGTACAGAGCTTTTTTTCTTGGGTTTGTGACTGATATTCAGACGTTTAGAAATACTACTGAATTACAGAATTAATAGAACTCATTAAAAAAAAAGAATTTTACTAGTTAGTTCTAGCTTCTTAGCCAGTTTTCGCCTTTCAGTATCACACTTTTGAGTATTACGTTTCTCTGCCTTTCAAAGTTGCAACATTCTAGTAACACGTTTCTTATTCAATGTCGAACTTTCTAGGTCAGTTCAGCAGGCTACTGGTAGTGCTATGGTGTGAGAAGTCAAAGTTTTAATAGTTACGTTATCAGTTTTACCACGCCTTTTAATATCTTTCACTATATCCTATACAGCTAACGGCCTTGCCGCAGGGATAACACTGGTTTCCGTCCGATCACCGAAGTTAAGCGTTTTCGCACTTGGCTAGCAGTTGGATGGGTAACCGGGTCTGCCGACCGCTGTTGGCAAGCGGGATGCACTCAGCCCATTTGAGGTCAATTGAGGGCTACCTGACAGAAGTAGCGGCTCTAGTCACGGATGCGGACAACTGCTAGGATAACGGTGTGGTCGTCACATACCCCTCCATATACACATCCAGTGACGCCTATCGGGTGAAGATGACACGGCGGTCGGACGGTACCGTTGTGCCTCCCGAAGTCTGTTCGGATGGAGTTTAGTTGCTCTATCCTATTGTGCGTGCCACAAACCAGGTGATTGGGCTCTCACAAAACACGCCATGAGCTGATAATTTTATAAAATTATATAGAATATATATAATTATATAAAAACTGTTTTGGTAATCAAGATGATTATTTTCACATTTAGTTCAGTAAGAAGCATTCACACGCGCAACTATACACCCCCTACGACGTCGAGGACAGAGGACAGATAACGCGTGATGGGCTAGCTGTAATGCGATAGAGACCGCTAATCACGTCATCCAACAGTGCTTCCGGAGGCTGGGCGCAGCGCTCTGATCGTATCTCCCTGTCGCCTCGCGCCGTGCGGAATTGCCGTAATGATCGATCGATACCTGATAGGCTGGACATCCTCCTAGCAGTCCCAGCCAATGTCGTCGGTCCACGTCTACGGCCACATACGTAGTCCACAAGCCACTGTACTGCGTGTGGCGGAGGGTACTTCGAACCACCATTAACGACCTCATTTCATTCGCATATTGAATGGGGGAAAAATGACTCTTATATACCTCTGTACGCTCCCCAACCCCTCTCATCTGTTCTCATCACACGACGGTGGCAGAGGAATTGTTGTACCATTTTTTACGCATACTGTTTCACTAAGCTAACACAACAGAGTTTAACGAGATAAACGACGCCTTCTTCTGAAGATCTGTATCTAAGAGTGAGTTTTCACCCTGCAACAGTTGTGCGCTGATTTCAAACTTCCTGGCAGATAAGATTTGTGTGCTGGAGCGGTACTCAGACCACGCACTTTTGCACTCCGTCAGCAAATGTATTAATTTCTGAGCTATCCAAACACGACTCACTAGCCCACCCTCGCAACTTTACTTTCGCCAATACCCCTCCTCTGTCTATCTAACTTATAAAAGTTCCCCTGCATACCTTGCGAGTCTAGCAGTATTGAGGAGAAATGGTTTAGTCGTAACCTCGGGTATTGTTTCCAGAATGAGTTTTCATTCTGCAACGGATTGTGTTTTGATGCAGAGTTCTATGAAGTTTGGAATGTAGGAGAAGGGGTATTGGCGAAGTTGATGCTATGTACGCGGTTCGTAGGTAGTGTCTGGGCAGCTCAGTCAGTAGAGAGGAAGACAAAGGTCTTACGTTCGAGCTCCGGTGCGTCACAAAGAATAAATCTGCCAGGAAAGTCCCTATTTTTGTTTCCTGAGCACTTCCGTTACAGTTTCGTATCGGTTTTACCGACCTAGCAGTGATTCTAAGCATTCTTATGATGTCTGACGGTATTCCTGTTTGCAAAGAATTCCAGACATTGGAGGATGACTCTACAGTTCAACGCACTAGCGTCTTACGTGTCGTTTACAGATGCAGAGCACTGGTAGCTTGCAACAAATTTAAGTCTTCCACTCGTCTTACCAATTACAGATATTACGTGTTCGAACCATTTTGTACCGCTAGCAGTATTACTCCTAAATATTTAAACAATACGTGCTCCAAATTTTCGTCACTAATCGTATAGTGGGATATTATCGGGTCGATGCTCGGATACCGCTGTCGCTGCGCTAAGGCCGCCTGTAGCCCGATTGGAATAATTTGACAGTCGACGTCTGTCACATGCTGTTACAGTGTTCCCACATCGCCTTCCGGCCACCGCTCGGTTATACGCTTCACACAAACAGCAATGGTCACTTCACAAATGCTGTTAATGTGTAATGCAAAGCAATATTGGAAAAGACTGCCGCGAGATATGGCGGAAATGTGACATGCCCTGTCGGCTGGGCCGTTTCTACCATTAGATAAGACTACGCGGCCACCTGAGGCGGGGATATTTTAGGGGCGGAAAAGGGAGGAAGAATTTAATTTCAAATCAAACGGCGAACACCGAATTGTCTTCAAAAGCATACGGAACAGTTACTTAACAAGTCTTTACTTACTTTGACGAATGTAGTCAGTGCCTCTGCCTACCTCAAAACTAAAGCAGCCGCTGCTGAGTACGAAACGGAAACAAACATGATCGTGATTCATCTTTGTCGGGCGGTGGAGCAGGACATGTGCGCTGGCCAGCGATCGTGTTGCGAAATGATACCACACCTCCGTAAGGCACTCTTTCTCTTTTTGTCTAAGCACATCATTTGTCAGTCGTCACTTTTGATGAGTCTGTTGATGTCTTAAGTTCTGCTATTGTTTCCTGTGAATAATCGATTACGTATTCACAAGCCAGGTTTTCTACTTCTCTGCCGGTCTCGGTGGCCGAACGGTTCTAGGCGCTTCAGTCCGGAACCGCGCGACTGCTACGGTCGCAGGTTCGAATCCTACTTCGGGCATGAATGTGTGTGATGTCCTTAGGTTGGTTAGGTTTCCGTAGTTCTAAGTTCTAGGGCACTGATGACCTCAGATGTTAAGTCCCGTAGTGCTCAGAGCCATTTGAACCATTTGTTCTCTATTAACATATCTAAAAGGAGTAAAAAGTGGGTGTAGTTCGTCATACCCGTACATAAAAATGAGTTGGTGTCTGTAAGTCTGTCTCTGAGTGTCCGACAGTGAGACTGGCAGCAGGCGAAATGGATAACATTGTCAATTCTCAAAAAAATTAGCTGTCGTTTTCTTCAGGTTTGACGTATATGCAAATAATAACTAGGAAGAAAATGTCATAACTTGGTCATCGACAGTTCACGATTGTAGAAATTGTGTACCTTGTGCTTGCAAGCTGTTGTCTCAGTATAAATTACATATTAGTGCATACTGCAACTCTATGTTGCATATTGCACTTTGCTGACAGTTGGATATACACGAGTAATGTGCGAAAGCACATTTTCTGCTTTAAAATAAACAGATGCGAGGCTTCGTGCACTGTTAGGACAAGAACTCTAAGAACCATTCGTAATCTTGAAACAGGTATTATTAATAACACAGACAGTATGTTTCATGATAAAGTAGTAGATGAGTTTGCCACGTCATCCAAAAATTTGACGAATTTGTTGACTCATTAGCCGAGTTTCAATAAAATTCACCAATTGCGATAACATCGTATTCAAATGGTTCAAATGGCTTGAGCGTTATGGGACTTAACATCTGAGGTCGTCAGTCCCCTAGAACCTAGAACTACATAAACCTAACTAACCTAAGGACATCACACACATCCATTCCCGAGGCAGAATTCGAACCTGAGACCGTAACGGACGCGCGGTTCCAGACTGAAGCGCCTAGAACCGCTCGGCCTAACATCGTATAAAGGAGTTCTACATATTTTACGATTTAATCATTAAATTGCAATTTTAATTTACTATTACCTGTGTTAAAATACGAATATCAGAGTATGATAACAACCGTGTTGTGCCCGCATCTCGTGGTCGTGCGGTAGCGTTCTCGCTTCCCACGCCCGGGTTCCTGGGTTCGATTCCCGGCGGGGTCAGGGATTTTCTCTGCCTCGTGATGGCTGGGTGTTGTGCGATGTCCTTAGGTTAGTTAGGTTTAAGTAGTTCTAAGTTCTAGGGAACTGATGACCATAGATGTTAAGTCCCATAGTGCTCAGAGCTATTTTTGAACAACCACGTTGTGCGGCTCTCTGGGCTATATCCAGTCGCCCATCCCTAATTCTGGACCACTGACTCGAGGGAAGGGAAAGAGATAGTGGCGTTAGACAAATACAACATCCATGCATCACCGGGATTCGAACCCGGACCCATCTGAGACGAATGATCAGAAGAAGGACTGTTGATATTTTTAAAAATATCGATTATTTAAAAAATTCAATATAGTCCGTCGATATAGCGTTAATAAAGATCGATATATCGACGAAAACATATCGACGTACCAGTCTATAAAAATATCAGCTGCACATTTTAAATATACTGCCGGTTTTAGAGCTGTATATTTCAGTTCTCATTTATTATGAGATATTCTAGATGTTCTGTACATCAACAAGCTAGCAGCCTGCTTATCCCTCTTACAGCAAGAACTGAAAAGAAAACTACGCACGTTCACGCTTGGCGATAACCCCTTTGCTAACGATGGTAGCTGCATGTAAGTGACACAATAAAAGGTGTCCGATGAGGCCGTGGTTCGGTTTCGTCACATACCGGATGTGTCCGGAACGCTTCGTGTCGGCTTCCCTCTTTTTTTCATTTCTGTAAACGCCAGCTACCTAGCAGTTGTAGTGTCAAAATAACGTGGTGAAGTTAAACGTTGAAGTTTCTGTTAGTAGCGCCGATCACGTCAAAATTTCCCCTCGCACGTCTCCGCCCACCGCTAAGACCAGTCTTCACATTAAGATTTTTGTTCATCATTTTTAGCAAATGTTTTCGAAGAATGACGGTGTAAAGAAATAGCACCCTAGTTGGGTTAAAAATTGTTCATTAAGGCAACTGGTGTGCTATTCCTTCCTATCGGAAATCTTGTAATTCCTTTCACCCCGCCCCCCCCCCCCTCCAAGTGTAATCTGACTTCTTCTTTGTGCCACCTATACTTGCTTTAAACAAAGAGAAACACTCGACCTGATGAACGCTCAAAAAGTAGTGAGACTCCTTCACACATTGTAAGTAAAATTATTTTCTATTACAATTTCAAAAGAACTACACTCCTCGAAATTGAAATAAGAACACCGTGAATTCATTGTCCCAGGAAGGGGAAACTTTATTGACACATTCCTGGGGTCAGATACATCACATGATCACACTGACAGAACCACACGCACATAGACACAGGCAACAGAGCATGCACAATGTCGGCACTAGTACAGTGTATATCCACCTTTCGCCGCAATGCAGGCTACTATTCTCCCATGGAGACGATCGTAGAGATGCTGGATGTAGTCCTGTGGAACGGCTTGCCATGCCATTTCCACCTGGCGCCTCAGTTGGACCAGCGTTCGTGCTGGACGTGCAGACCGCGTGAGACGACGCTTCATCCAGTCCCAAACATGCTCAATGGGGGACAGATCCGGAGATCTTGCTGGCCAGGGTAGTTGACTTACACCTTCTAGAGCACGTTGGGTGGCACGGGATACATGCGGACGTGCATTGTCCTGTTGGAACAGCAAGTTCCCTTGCCGGTCTAGGAATGTTAGAACGATGGGTTCGATGACGGTTTGGATGTACCGTGCACTATTCAGTGTCCCCTCGACGATCACCAGTGGTGTACGGCCAGTGTAGGAGATCGCTCCCCACACCATGATGCCGGGTGTTGGCCCTGTGTGCCTCGGTCGTATGCAGTCCTGATTGTGGCGCTCACCTGCACGGCGCCAAACACGCATACGACCATCATTGGCACCAAGGCAGAAGCGACTCTCATCGCTGAAGACGACACGTCTCCATTCGTCCCTCCATTCACGCCTGTCGCGACACCACTGGAGGCGGGCTGCACGGTGTTGGGGCGTGAGCGGAAGACGGCCTAACGGTGTGCGGGACCGTAGCCCAGCTTCATGGAGACGGTTGCGAATGGTCCTCGCCGGTACCCCAGGAGCAACAGTGTCCCTAATTTGCTGGGAAGTGGCGGTGCGGTCCCCTACGGCACTGCGTAGGATCCTACGGTCTTGGCGTGCATCCGTGCGTCGCTGCGGTCCGGTCCCAGGTCGACGGGCACGTGCACCTTCCGCTGACCACTGGCGACAACATCGATGTACTGTGGAGACCTCACGCCCCACGTGTTGAGCAATTCGGCGGTACGTCCACCCGGCCTCCCGCATGCCCACTATACGCCCTCGCTCAAAGTCCGTCAACTGCACATACGGTTCACGTCCACGCTGTCGCGGCATGCTACCAGTGTTAAAGACTGCGATGGAGCTCCGTATGCCACGGCAAACTGGCTGACACTGACGGCGGCGGTGCACAAATGCTGCGCAGCTAGCGCCATTCGACGGCCAACACCGCGGTTCCTGGTGTGTCCGCTGTGCCGTGCGTGTGATCATTGCTTGTACAGCCCTCTCGCAGTGTCCGGAGCAAGTATGGTGGGTCTGACACACCGGTTTCAATGTGTTCTTTTTTCCATTTCCAGGAGTGTATTTCAAATACTTACCGAAAATTGCGAAAAAATGTAAAATAAAAATATCGGCACACTATATTTCTGTTTCGATATCGGTATATCGACATTCCGGGAAGGAATTGTCACCGCTACATATCGATACTTTTGGGTAAAATATCCATATACCGATGTTTTCTCAACAGCCCTAATCAAAAGCCAGTTGCTTAGGCCACTGCGCCACTGCGGAGGCTGATAAAAGTTGTAGAACTGTCAATACAAAATGCAGACAAGGAGTCATTTGTTTATTTCATGCTGATGCTAAAAAAATGTGATTTCTCATTCTAAAAAATTCCGATTAAAACAGAAACGATAACACCACCGATATCCAGACGACCTAGTTTGATGCTTCAGCATGTCTGCCATTTCTGAATTCAAGTTTATTAGTTCATTTTCTTGCAAATACATAGAATAGGTATTTTATGCCAAATTTGGTTGCACTGGTATATTCAGTTGAGTTTTAGTTTAAAATGTTCAACACATTCTTCATATTTCATTCGTTTTTGGATATTTCAAAAATTGAAGACAAAAATAGTCATTTTAGGACATTTGTTGTCCTTGATCAGTTTTAAAGGACAAAGCATGAAAACTGAGGACTGCCCCCACAAAATGAGGACGTCTGGTCACCTTAGTTAAATGACTTAAGTATAACAGGAGATTTGAGTCGTTGTGTCGTTGGATCGGGAAGACCGTTGGTAGTAAAAGAGTGGTGGCGTCATTTTTCAGTGCTCGTCTAGGGCAGCAAAACACCTTGCAACGGCCCTGTCTGTCGGCACTTCATTTTAAGTGAACAATCAGTGAACTGTGGAAGGCGACACGTTTTGCACCCTTGAATTTAAACTTACATGCTAACCTAATCATAACCTCATGATGTGCAATGTATCCGAGAAAACGGCTGTTAACAATGTGCTGCGTCACTAAAATCACGATTAAAGCTAACCTCTACGGCAAACTCAGATTTCAGTTTCAGCGCTAAAAGTAATCTGTCATTTCCCGCTAACATTTGTTACCTGAGACTATCACACTGGCTACACGAGCTGCCGCTTTATCAAACCATGAGAAGTCCTAGTTGACTCTTGGTTGCAGAATACAGACGACGCAGACAGATTCCAAAAGAAAAATTAATGACAACAATGACTAGAAGAGTAAATAAAGAAGTCAATACGGTGATAAAAATAACGCGGCGAGGTATCAGATATTAACCGGATAAAAATAATAATCATGGTCTTTTGATAAGATTTCGAAATAAAAAATTCCGCTGTATTTATCGAAATTCGAACTAACTGCTTTCTGTCACGTTTGAAAGCTAACCATTATATTGTATTGCATTGAATTGGGGACCTAGAAACGACGGCGAGGTTTCGTCATCGCCGTAGCGCTCAGTGGTTAACAACCCCACAACAGGCTACAGCAGTCCCCGGGAACATCTCGGACCAGACGAGTGTAACACCAATGTTTGCGTGGTAGATTAATTATGGTGCACGCGTGCTTGGAGATAGTATTTGCGCAGCAATCGTCGACATAGTGAACTGAGACGGAATAAGGGTAAGCAGCCCGCATTCGCCGAGGAAGATGGAAAACCGCCTTAAAAACCATCCACAGACTGGCCGGCGCACCGGACCTCGACATTAATCCACCGGATGAATTAGTGCCCGGGGACCGGCACGCCTTCCCGCCCGGAAAGCAGTGCGTTAGACCGCACGGCTAACCGGGCGGGTAACCACTATATTACTCCAGTACACTGCTTTATGCTGTAACATTTACGGTTCTGGTGACCTAGTCGCAACGATGAATTGCAGCCATCAAAAATTCGACTTCACGCAATGGCGTGCGAAGCTTATCTAATGTAAGCTGATCTCTGAGATAAACATAACTGCACATATGACACTGAATCGTGTCTTGTGGGGAAGGAACCAGTAGTGTTTGGTTAGTGCTGTGAATGAAATATGGGTATTTCGTTAGCATCGTTGAGTGTGTGTGTGTGTGCGTGTGTGTGTGTGTGTGTGTGTGCACGTATGTTGCTTTTGGTGTTGTTGTCATGTGTGATGAAACACGAAATAAAAGAGCCAGACACAGGTTTCGGCCTCGAAACACATCAAGAAAGAAAGCCGGACAAGGAACTGGAAGTGAACTCATCAATTGTGACAGTATGTCAACGGCGAACGGTTCGGGCGTGACGTTTAGAGCCCTGGTTTGAAGGTAACCAGCTCCAACGTGTGAAGTGTCAACTGTAAAGCAATTTTAATCGGCGTATAGTTACGCAATGCACGTCCGTCCTGCAAGCCGTTGTACACCTGTACAGTTGTGCAGAAGACATCTGCACAACGTCTACGGTGATTGGCTGAAGAAGAGCGTGGTCATATTCATTGCGCTACAACAGACCTTGACATGCACGTTTAATAAACAACAGCGAAAATTTACAAAAGTGGAAATATATTATAATTTAAGAATAATCGAGCTAATAAACATGGGTCCACAGACGAGTTGTCTGTGAGACACCACGAACTTTAGCATGACATAGTGCCATATTTGGTACAAATGTATTTAAAATGTCAAGTTTTTGATTAATTCCCTATCCAAGTATACTCAACTTTGAAAAAAACGCATATGCTGTTCATGAATTACCACTTCAGCAGCGTTTCTCACCACATCTGTGGTCAGGGCTACTTTGCGATCGTCTCACAGGACCACAAAACGTGACGGACAAGGGAAACTTCGGTTACTGAGGCGGGATCTTCCAGGATTACTTGAGGATGTTACCCTTGCGGAACGTCGGGGAAAGAGATGGGTGCATGATGGAGCACCAGGACATTTAGCTGCTGCTGAAAGACGATATCTATATAGTCAAAATGTTCGAAGATCACCTTAACTCAATCCTATGGAATTTTTTACCTTCTTCTCTGTGGTGTCACCGCCAGACACCACACTTGCTAGGTGGTAGCCTTTAAATCGGCCGCGGTCCGTTAGTATACGTCGGACCCGCGTGTCGCCACTATCAGTGATTGCAGACCGAGCGCTGCCACACGGCATGTCTCGTCTAGAGAGACTCCCTACCACTCACCCCAGTTGTACAGCCGACTTTGCTAGCTATGGTTCACTGTCTACATACGCTCTCATTTACAGAGACGAGAGTTTAGCAAAGCCTTCAGCTACGTCATTTGCTACGACCTAGCAAGGCGCCATATTCAGTTTAAAAAATGGTTCAAATGGCTCTTAGCACTGTGGGACTTATCAGCTGAGGTCATCAGTCCCTTAGAACTGAGAACTACTTAAACCTAACTAACATAAGGACATCACACACATCCATGCCCGAGGCAGGATTCGAACCTGCGACCGTAGCAGTCGCGCGGTTTCGGACTGAAGCGCCTAGAACCGCTCGGCCACCACCATATTCAGTTACTATAATTACTTCAAGAATGTATTCTGAACAGATATTGTGAATCATGTACCATCAAGAGCGACGTTCATCATTAATGGATTAAAGTTAAGTATCAAACTAATTACGACCGTTTTCTGAATTCTCATTCCTTGTCATGTTCCGAACCTCACTTCAGTATAGTTCTTCCCTCCTCACGCCAGCCTGCGTGAGCTAAAACGCGTGCAATTCGGCCTCCACGCGTAACACGGTGTAGGCTCTTCTTCTTCTGGTAACACAAAATTGGCGACGAGCAGTAAAAACGTTGTTCTTAACTGTACTGACATATGTCGTTGAGACAGCCCTGATTTCGTTGTGTAATGGCTTCGCCACAATCTCCAAATGTACTGTCCGAATTTTATCGCTTACAGAATCAGCAGACGCAGGCATTACTGGACGCAATTGGACAGCTCGTCCACGGTCAACGTGCAATGCAAAACGATGTGGCAGCCACGGCCCCACCGCTAACGCAGCCACAACACGCAGTTGCACCGACCTTCAGACCTTTTGATGCTGCACTGGAAAGCTGGACGGAGTGGTCACGCCAATTTGGATTCCATCTCGCCGCCTACAGAATTCAAGGTAACGAGCGGCAGCTTTTTCTTTTGTCGTCCGTCGGTGTGCAAACCTACCTTATGATAGTCAAATAATTTCCTCGACGTGACGTAGTAACTCTGTCCTACGAAGAAATTTTGTCTGCATTAGATGCATATTTCAAACAATCAGTCAATGTAGTTGCGAAATGGTATACCTTCTTTAGTACAAAATGTATGGCAGGTCAGACTAATCGGGAGTAGGTTGCAACTTTGCAAGGCCTTACTAGGGATTGTGCTTTTGGGTGTCAATGTGTACTCCCATATTCAGATACTATGGTACGTGATGCAATTGCACAGAACGTTTCTGATGTTCGTATAAGGGAACAGATTTTGAAACTAGTCAATCCCTCCCTTCAACAACTGATGGACATATCGGATCGGCAGGACACACTTGACTTTGCTCAGGAATCATTTGAAACTTCGCCAGCCGTGTGTCAGGTTAACCGGCCCACCAGGCGAGCTGCACGGAGCAGTAAACAGCCCTCACGCCTGGCCGCGCCGCTGCCGCCAGGCTCTCAATCACGTGTGCCGCGCCGGCAAGCAAATGCAGTGCTCAAATCATGCCCGTGGTACGCTACTAAACATTCGCGTGAGAATTGCCCGTCACGCCAAGTTATTTGCTTTTACTGTAATAAAAAAGGACATGTTCAAAGTGTTTGCCAGAAGAAGCTCAGATCAGAAACTCAAAACAATTGCAGGCTCTTTTGCTTCACACCAGAATCGGAATCAAACCAAGGATACTCAGGCTCGTGAAACTTCGCCCATGGAAATTCATGTCGTTCATTCCATTCCGCCCAGTGCCACTCTAACAGTGACTGTGTTCGTCCCACAAACAGTGTGCGTCGACATCGCCGGAACTCCCGTCAAGTCGCAAGTGATTTTGTACTAGTGTCAGTTCACGTTGCATGAGACAGTCGCTCTTGTCGTCAGCAGGATAATAAACTTTTTGTATACTTGTACATTAACGGCAAAGTAATACCATTCCAGCTCGATACCGGAGCTGCAGTTTCACTGATCAATCAAGACACTTACAAGCTGCTGGGCACACCTCCGTTGTGTGCCGCAAAAGTTAAGTTAACAAGCTATTCAGGATCCCTGTGTTAGGACACTGCAGCCTTCTTGCAACATACAAGGGACAAACAAACCTTGTCATTGTACGTCCTTCATTCTTCTTCTGCAGTGAACTTGTTTGGTTTCGATTTATTTCAGTTGTTTAACTTGTCTATAGTAAATCAGGTCCTATCAGTGAACCAGACTGTGCCTTCAGATAGTGTTTCTCATCTATGAGAAGAATTTTCTGACATTTTTACACCGGACCTCAGTTGCGCTAAGAACTATAAATCACATTTGGAACTAAAAGTAAACGCGCAACCGAAATTTTTCAGAGCGCGCAATGTTCCCCACGCATTGCGATATGAGGTTGAAAAAACATTACACGATTTGGAATCACAAGGTGTAATTGAATGTGTGCAGGCTTCTCTCTGGGCATCACCCTTAGTAATTTTCCCAAAACTTTTGGGAAAATTGAGACTTTGTGTGGGCTTCAAGGCAACAGTGAATCCACAACTAGTGATTGCAACTTTTCCTTTACTCCGCCTGGAAGATCTTTATGACAAACTGTGCTCAGGCAAATATTTTTCGAAGTTGGACCAAGCAGATGCGTACTTGCAAATACCGGTAGACGAAGAATCCCAGCGCGTTTTGGTGGTTAACACGCAACTTGGTTTGTATCAATTCACACGGCTGCCATTCGGGTGTGCATCCGCCCCTGCATTGTTTCAGCAATATCTACAAACTGTTTGTGCATCGGTCCCTACTGCAGCAAGCTATCTGGACGACATTGTGATCTCCAGAAAGACGGAAGAAGAACATTTAGCCAATCTCAGAACGTTATTTCAGGTCTTGCGACATAATGGTCTTCGCTTACGGACGGACAAATGTGTGTTTTTTGCTCGTGACTTGCCATACCTGGGCCATGTACTCAAAGCCCAAGGCATACATCCCAGTCCCACGCACCTCCGTGCCATACAAGACTTGCCTTCGCCGAAGAATTTGAAGCAGCTACAGAGTGTGCTGGGAAAAATCACCTATTATCACAGATTTGTGCCGCATGCCTCTTCCATTTCAGCTCCGATTCATCGCTTACACCGTAAAGGTGTTCCGTTCGTCTGGACGACGGAATGTGAACGCGCCTTTCGCCGGTTGAAATCGGCGATGCTTTCCAATACTTGCCTTACGCCATTCGATCCCCGGAAGCCCCTTTTGCTGATGGTGGATGCATCGGATTTCGGGATCGGTGCTGTGCTTGCTCACAAAGATGGCTCGCATGATCGCCCTATTGCCTTTGCGTCCAAATTGCTCTCGTCTGCGCAAAAAAGTTATTCACAGATCGAGAAAGAAGCAGTGGCTCTCGTATTTGGTGTTACAAAGTTTCGTGACTTCTTGTATGCTCATCACTTTACCACAATCACAGACCACAAATCTTTGACTTTGCTTTTTCATCCGAACAAGCCTGTACCTCCACGTACAGCGCAGAAATTCATTCGCTGGTCTATTTTCCTCTCACAGTACCGCTACGATATCTTGTATCGGTCCACTGCTAAGCACGGAAACGCCGATGCGTTGTCGCGTTTGCCTGTTGCTGAGGATAGGGCATTCGATTCCTCCGAACTTGCTTGCATGTTCATTCATTCGGAAACCGATGACGTGGTCGAATCGTATCCGATTGATTTTCGTTGTGTAGCTACAGCCACAACTGCCGACCCTGTCCTTGCTACCGTTCTGCGTTTTGTTGCTACGCGGTGGCCCTTGTCAAAGTCACGGGACTCGTTGGATCACCGATTTTTTGCTCACAAGGAGAGACTTTATGTTCGACGTGGTGTTTTGCTGTTGCGTTCTGATAATGATCAGTCCAGGGTCGTGGTACCACGTTCATTACAGTCCTCTGTCTTAAAGCTTCTCCACCAAGGACATTCGGGTATAGTGAGAACGAAACAACTTGCTCGTCAGTACTGTACTTGGTTCGGAATCGATGCCGCGATTACGAATATGTGCTCTTCTTGCATGGTGTGTGCCGAACAACAATCAGCACCACCATGGAAATTCTTTGCATGGCCAAAAGCCACTTTCCCTTGGCAACGCTTACACATCGATTTTGCTGGTCCATTCTGGAATTCTCGATGGCTGGTTGTGATAGATTCATTTAGTAATTTTCCTTTTGTCGTCCGGTTGTCTTCCACGACATCATCTGCCACCATCCAAGCGTTATCTTCTATCTTTTGCATTGAAGGTCTTCCACAGACAATTGTTCCCGACAATAGCCCACACTTCATGTCCGTAGAATTTCAGTCATTCTGCAAGGCCAATGGTATTCAACATCTGACGTCCGCGCCGCTTTCGCCACAGTCAAACGGTGCCGCTGAACGATTGGTCAGGACTTTCAAGTCACAGATGTTGAAGTTGAAAGAGTCGCATTCGCGGGAGGACGCGTTATTGCTCTTTTTGTCCTCGTATCGCTCTCAGCCCCGAGATGCTCGGTCGCCGGCTGAGTTGCTCCACGATCGCCATCATCGAACCTTGATGTCTTTGATTCATCCGCCGCATCAGGTACCTGTGCAGCGGCAGACACCTGCTTTTGCCCCAGGCGACGTTGTCTACTACCGCCACTATCGAGGTTCACGGCGTTGGCTCAAAGGGCGCATTCTTCGCTGCCTCGGACGCGCTATGTATCTGGTTTTGGGGGCCTCTGGTGAGGTGCGCCGGCGTCTCAATCAGCTGCGCCTCTGTTGTCGCACGGGATCTGCCGCTCGCCGTCTGCTCTCAGCCGGGGACCCATCTACTGGCTCGCCTCAGCCCCAGGTGTTACCGACGCTGCCTTCCACTTTGCCCCGTGGCGACACGCCGCCGCCGCCGCCTGTCCTCCAGCCGGCGACGCCCGCAGTGGTCGCATTGCTGCAGCCGCCGGGCGCCCCCCTGGGTCACGCGCCGCCGAGCGCTCCACGTGACCAATTGTCCTCCTACATGGAACTCTTGCCCGCTCCGGACCATATTTCGTCTTCGCCCGTCGGGTGCCCCGGCCCGATGGAGGTCCACCCTTTGGCCCCTCCTGTCTCTCTGCTCCCCGCGGTCCGAATGGCTGGGTGCGGGTCGCACAGCCTCGCCTGTTGTTAGGCTCCACACCTCGTCGCATATGTCAACATGGGGTCCTCCCCACGCCGGGAGGAAGCCTTATACCACAACCGTCCGCCGATTTGCGGCGGAGGAATGTGGTGTCACCGCCAGACATCACACTTGCTAGGTGGTAGCCTTTAAATCGGCCGCGGTCCGTTAGTATACGTCGGACCAGCGTGTCGCCACTATCACTGATTGCAGACCGAGCGCCGCCACACGGCAGGTCTAGTCTAGAGAGCCTCCCTAGCACTCGCCCCAGTTGTACAGCCGACTTTGTTAGCGATGGTTCACTGTCTACATACGCTCTCAGTTACAGAGACGACAGTTTAGCATAGCCTTCAGCTACGTCATTTGCTACGACCTTGCAAGGCGCCATATTCAGTTACTATAATTACTTCAAGAATGTATTCTGAACGGATATTGTGAATCATGTACCGTCAAGAGCGACGTTCATCATTAATGGATTAAAGTTAAGTATCAAACTAATTACGACCGCTTTCTGAATTCTATTTCCTTGTCATGTTCCAGACCTCACGTCAGTATAGTTCTTCCCTCCTCACGCCAGCCTGCATGAGCTAAAACGCGTGCATTTCGGCCTCCACGCGTAGTACTATGTTGGCTCTTCTGCTAACCCAAAATTCTCCTCTCGTTTTTCTGTATTTGTCGTGAGCCTACAAACAAGATGACATATGTTTTGTGAAACTCCTACAAATCCATATTTTAAATTTGAAGCAACAACACTTAATGCTTAAATCAGCTGGAAAATCCCGGATCATCCTTGTGACTGTGTGTCTTCTGCACAAATGAAATCATCTCAAAACACACTTTTTCTTTCTTGCAGGTTTCATGTTACACTGCAATCGCTACGCTGAACAACGTTTGCATCCTTCACAATTGATTTGTAGGAAACATGAAACTAACAGGTTTGAAATACTGAATTATATCAAGTATCGGGAACATTGTTTTATTTTAAAATTTACTCATATCTACTTAGAATTTTAATTGTCTTTAAAAGTAAGCAGTGGAGGGAGAAGCCATAATTCTGTGTTACCAATAAGATTCATAAAATGAATACCTCTCTCAGAGAAACGTCTCTTAGCGTGGTGTAGGGCGCCTTGTAACGGTTCGCACGGATCCGCCTTGTCGGAGGTTGGAGTCCTCCCTTGGGGATGGGTGTATTCAAAATGGTTCAAATGGCCCTGAGCACCATGCGACTTAACTTCTGAGGTCATCAGTCGCCTAGAACTTAGAACTAATTAAACCTAACTAACCTAAGGACATCACACACATCCATGCCCGAAGCAGGATTCGAACCTGCGACCGTAGCGGTCGCTCGGTTCCATACTGTAGCGCCTAGAACCGCACGGCCACTTCGGCCGATGTATGGGTGTGTGTGTTGTCCTTAGCGTAAGTGAGCTAGGTTAAGTAGTGTGTAAGCTTAGGGACCGATGACCTCAGCAGTTTGGTCCCATAGGACTGTACCACAAATTTCCAAACAAAAGAAAAAAAAAGTTGCTTACACGTCGGGGGCTGACACATGCCAATAAGGCGATAAGATGACAAAAAGCGTTGCGCTGCAGATGGAGTAGGATACTTGTGACTCACAGCAGCTGTAATTAATTTGGAGAAAAAAGAATGGTGTAAGGGGCGATTGTTTTGCGACTCGTACTGGATTATTGAGTATTGCACACGCGTTGAGACGAATAAAATTCGGGTGAGTAATTTAATTTCGGCGATTTCATATTATGGGACAATTGCCCTCCTGAAAAATTGCCTCCAGTCACGCTTGATATTAGATACGTGCATTTGCTTACCAGTTTTGGTGCTGGTCGTGACCCAGACAATTAGTAAGACAGGCAATAAAACGGACAATGCTTTTTTCACAGTTTTTGGTACTGGAGTTATCTGTGCGACGTACTTAATTGCACTGGAACTGGTTGGGTGTACAGAAATTTCTCTTTCAAGAAAGAAAGGCGTTCACTTACAAGACTCGCATTTGTATTTATTGTTCACATCCATATAAAACAGATGTTTCTCCTGCGCACATTATACCAGTCACTGTCGTAAAAAAATTTTTATTGCATGGTCTTTTTTTTATTACCAACAACTGAGCAGTAGCAACAAATTATTATGGCGTGCGTGACTTAAATTTCGGTATTTCGATTTAAACAAGTTTTCTACAATAGGCATACGCTGTTTCCTTCTTGCTTACGAACATCTGTGATTATTATTATACAATGCATTTTTCTTATGTTCTGGAAATTAAGCAACTAACATTTCTGTCTCAAGCGGGAGTATCTATTACGAAGCGTGAAAATACGGATTCTCTGACCGCAATATTAAGTTACTTTAATTATAATATTTATCAGGAGTCTGAAATCGTTGTCTTTTAGTAAAACACAAAAGCATTTGCGGAAGTATCTGTTAGCAGTAAAACAGTAAAGTGAAGGAAAAAAACAGTCAATCAACCGAGAACAATGACCGACATTTGCGGTAAGAACTTTCTACACTACCTTACGTCTGGGTGGCAATGAACAAATTGCTGTACTGTACTTAACTGAGACAGTCGTCGCTGTTTCGCAATGGTAGCTGTTGTTAACATCGTCATAAGCGTTTTAGTTTCTCCCTAGAAGCAATGTTAGTTGCGTATTAAGTGACACATAATAATGATCGAAGCAGACGAAATGAATTAAAATTCGTACTGCGACCGGTACTCGAACCCGGGTCTTGTTGCCTGGTAGGCAAGAATGTTAACCGTTACACTACCACAGCACAATAGTCATCAATTCTGCACGAAGTACCTAACCTTAGTGCCCTCTCCAACACAAACTTCAATTCATTTTCCCTTATATATATGAATTGAAGTTTTTATTGGGGAGGGCACTCAGCTTAGGTACTTCGTGCAGCAATGTTGACCATTGTGCTGTGGAGTGTAATGGTTAACATTTCTGCCTTGAAAGCACGAAGACCCGCCGGCACGGTAACTAAGCGTGTTCGGTCAGAGGGTCAGCTGCCCTCTGTAACAGCAGAGTTAATCGATCAGCAACGAACTTAAACGGATGTCTTACGACGTCCGCCCCGAGCAGATGCAACGAACAAAAGCGAACAAAATTGGATTTTTTTAAAAAAAAGACCCAGATTCGAGTCCCGGCCGCCGCACAAATTTTAATTTATTTCGTCTGCTTCGATCATTATCGTAGATAATAAAAAAACACTTAAATGTCTCAGGAAAACATTTAATTATAACATTTATTGTCACATAATACACTCCTGGAAATGGAAAAAAGAACACATTGACACCGGTGTGTCAGACCCACCATACTTGCTCCGGACACTGCGAGAGGGCTGTACAAGCAATGATCACACGCACGGCACAGCGGACACACCAGGAACCGCGGTGTTGCCCGTCGAATGGCGCTAGCTGCGCAGCATTTGTGCACCGCCGCCGTCAGTGTCAGCCAGTTTGCCGTGGCATACGGAGCTCCATCGCAGTCTTTAACACTGGTAGCATGCCGCGACAGCGTGGACGTGAACCGTATGTGCAGTTGACGGACTTTGAGCGAGGGCGTGTAGTGGGCATGCGGGAGGCCGGGTGGACGTACCGCCGAATTGCTCAACACGTGGGGCGTGAGGTCTCCACAGTACATCGATGTTGTCGCCAGTGGTCGGCGGAAGGTGCACGTGCCCGTCGACCTGGGACCGGACCGCAGCGACGCACGGATGCACGCCAAGACCGTAGGATCCTACGCAGTGCCGTAGGGGACCGCACCGCCACTTCCCAGCAAATTAGGGACACTGTTGCTCCTGGGGTATCGGCGAGGACCATTCGCAACCGTCTCCATGAAGCTGGGCTACGGTCCCGCACACCGTTAGGCCGTCTTCCGCTCACGCCCCAACATCGTGCAGCCCGCCTCCAGTGGTGTCGCGACAGGCGTGAATGGAGGGACGAATGGAGACGTGTCGTCTTCAGCGATGAGAGTCGCTTCTGCCTTGGTGCCAATGATGGTCGTATGCGTGTTTGGCGTCGTGCAGGTGAGCGCCACAATCAGGACTGCATACGGCCGAGGCACACAGGGCCAACACCCGGCATCATGGTGTGGGGAGCGATCTCCTACACTGGCCGTACACCACTGGTGATCGTCGAGGGGACACTGAATAGTGCACGGTACATCCAAACCGTCATCGAACCCATCGTTCTACCATTCCTAGACCGGCAAGGGAACTTGCTGTTCCAACAGGACAATGCACGTCCGCATGTATCCCGTGCCACCCAACGTGCTCTAGAAGGTGTAAGTCAACTACCCTGGCCAGCAAGATCTCCGGATCTGTCCCCCATTGAGCATGTTTGGGACTGGATGAAGCGTCGTCTCACGTGGTCTGCACGTCCAGCACGAACGCTGGTCCAACTGAGGCGCCAGGTGGAAATGGCATGGCAAGCCGTTCCACAGGACTACATCCAGCATCTCTACGATCGTCTCCATGGGAGAATAGCAGCCTGCATTGCTGCGAAAGGTGGATATACACTGTACTAGTGCCGACATTGTGCATGCTCTGTTGCCTGTGTCTATGTGCCTGTGGTTCTGTCAGTGTGATCATGTGATGTATCTGACCCCAGGAATGTGTCAATAAAGTTTCCCCTTCCTGGGACAATGAATTCACGGTGTTCTTATTTCAATTTCCAGGAGTGTAGTTGTACTTGTATCACTCTGAAATTATATACTTCGAAATGCACCGGGCACTGGAGTTCAAGAGAAGACGGGGATATTTATTCTCGTGATATGACGAAACCGGCTCATATTAATGTGCTGAAGTGAATGACAAATGCTGGGCTAGTACGATGTTATTATCGTTAGGTGACTGTGAATGCTGTGTTCACTGAAATGATGTTTATTGGGAGAAAGATTAACATTTGTGTTTTTACGTTAATCATTTCAGACCATCATATTAAGACCAATAACACGACAAGAGAACTGTGTGACAGCGTATAGTCCTGCTGGCGATTAATATGCCACCAGCAGTACCAGAAACAATACTTCTAGAAGAGGGAAAGAGGAAGCTTATGGCAGTTTTGATAGCTGGTAAGATCCTTCCCGCATGTTGTTGACGTCACCATCCACTACTATTGATTGGACGCAGATTTCCCTGAACATGCATTTTTGCACAAGATCGGCATATTTCGACGTGTCCATTAGAAGTTTTGACAACGCATGATCTCCTGCCGCTATGGCGTTCACGTCACAACTAATAATGGTGGCTGGCTGCAGATTCATCTCAACATGTCTTTTTACATGATATAGGTACATTTTGACATGTTAATTAGAGGTTTTACCAGCTCATTAAATAACTACATTTTGAATTAAATTGTTTATTTAAGCAATCCACACGGGCCGTTGCAACGTACATAGGAACTGGCGAGCAAATTCTCCGGTGGAATCACAATTTTCTGTTCCCAAACAACGTACACGCCCTCGTTGTCATGGTCCCAGACGATATCTGCATACACATTCGCTCCTAGACCTCCGAACAAGACGAGCCACCATAGCACGGCTACCGCAGGTCAGCCCCCTGTTTAAATGTTCCAGTTGTGTCAGTTATGGCCGTATGGAATAATTTTATGAGTGATGGTCTATGAGCCAAGAATGCTGCTCTGTAGACGTGTTTTCAGATATCACCAACGTACCGCCAACCTCTCATTCTTCTTCTTTTCAGCGATCAAAGGGCCTTAGACCACGCGCTGCATCAGCGATCTGCTTCCATATTCTTCTTCCTCTAGCTGTCTCTCTCCACCCAGCGGGGATTCCTAATGCTGTGACGTTCTTCCCTGTCATTTTTGCACCGTGTGCGAGGTCGGGCCAATGATCTTGTTGTTTGGAAAGTGCCCTCTTAGGAATTCTGTTGGTCTCCATTCTAGCCACATGCCCAGCTCATTGCAGTCTCCTACTTTTAATTACTGGGCGATAGAGGGCTGCTTCATTGACTGATATTTTCCAATGTTGTTTCAAACTCACCACATGCCACTATCCAACACAGGTCCCCAGATTTTTCTCTTCACTTTTGTTTCGGAAACATTCAGTTTTTCTCTTTCTTTCCTGGTAAGCGTCCAGCTTTCCGTACCATACTGTACTACTGGGCAGATGATAGTGTCATATATCTTCATCTTAGTGGTGACTGAAAAAGCTTTATTTTTGAGTGGGCTGCTTAGAACGTACAGACGTCTTGATCCTGAGGCTATTCTCTCGTTTATGTCCAGAGTTAAGATATTTTTACTGCTGAAGAGCGATCCGAGGTATTTAAACTGATGAACTCTACTGAATTTCAAAGTATGGATTTGGGTATATGACTCGACGTATTTCCATATATTCTGTTTGTTCTTGGTTCATGGTTCAAATGGCTCTAAGCACTATGGGAATTAACATCTGAGGTCAACGGTCCCCTGCACTTAGAACTACTTAAACCTAACTAACTTAAGGACATCACACACATCCATGCCCGAGGCAGGATTCGAACCTGCGACCGTAGCAGTGGCGTGGTTCCTGACTGAAGCACCTAGAACCGCTCGGTCACAGAGACCGGCCTCTTGGTTTATCAAATGTCCCCTTTTGCTGGCACTGTGCCTGAGAGATCTGTGCATATCCTTCAGCGCTTCTTCTGTTTCACTGAGTAAGAAGCTGGAGCATATGGCTTTTCTGAACTTCACTACTGCCTGTGAGCCGCGAATGACGTAGCGAAATGCACTACAAGCGGAACGAAATGCAGAAATTTGTATTTAGCAAGGCAATGCCCATGCAGACATTGCTGACATTAACTTCCACATTCTCCAAGATGTTCGCGAACCCATTGCCCAGCAAGGATAGAACAGCTCTCCCGCCCCCTGTAATGAGGATGGGTGGAAAGTGATGGACACGCTTGGTTCAGTCTACACAGCTGCAAGAAGCACGGAACTCTTGTCTCCCAACACAACAGCCGGCATCTCTGTTATCGTCTTGCACAACTGCTTATAGCTTTAGGAGAGTGCATTTAAGAAAAGAAGAAGCTGTCCATAGCTACATAACCCTCTTTAATATGTCAATAAAACTCTATTGACTTTGAAATAACTGTATTAACGCGTTCATATTTCATTTTCACTTTAAGATACGCATAAAAAGGGATCAGTTCACTAACCAAGTGTCGAATTTGTGAGGAAAGTCTCGAATTTCTGCCCCGAATTATTCGATTACGCTTTGATTTCTTTCTTCGCAGGGCTGAGATGGTCCCTACAAGAAGGCACAGGGAGATTTCTTTTGATAAAAATCTGCGAAATCCGTCGTCTCACGCGTAGCCGGCGATGAGACGTTGCACCCCAAATAAAACCAAATCAGTTTTTAAATTTCATCTCCAGACATTTCCGTCAACTCAAAGAGCAAGGGAACTTCGTTACACAGAAGACAACTCAGGAGGTAAATTTTAGCCTCGAACTGATGCAGAGTTTGGTTGCTTTAATTTTGTCGCTTTATGAAGTACAAAATCGTTCGTTTATTGAATGTTTCGAGGAAAAGTTTAGTTATTGGGAAAGCGACGTTATTTGCGTAGCTTCTTGCTTCTCTTGACAATAATTAAATTCTTGTGGCGGAAGGATGATATAGCGTTTCTCTTACAGATGGAATAATAAAGAGCCTCAAAGTAGCGATTTCCCGTGTTTTCTGGTCAAGGTAAGCGTAAGATCACTTGTCTCGCTGAACGCGTATGAAGTCACTTACGGCTTTTAGAATCTTAACTGGAATCTACAAGTTTAATTATTGCTGCTCGTATACAGATAAGTTTGTTAACTGCTGCTGATTGTCATTTGCTGTGACAGTGAAGAAATGTTTCCATCATATTGCTTTCCGTTTCTAAGCCACGATCCTACAGCCATACATCAAATTAATGCAAACAACCAACTGCCATAAATTCAGTATTGCTACTCAGTATGCATTTCAGCACTTTTATGAAATTTCACTGCTCCTTTCAGAGTCTTAAATTTTTACTTTTACAACAGTTTGGTGATACACAACAGGAACTCCGACAGGTAGAGCGGCGACTTGTTCTCACTCCTTTGTCAGCTCACACGGCAATCACATCAACATGTTAATCAGAATGCAGTACCAGTACAACTATATAACTCGAGTTATTTGATTTGTGATGTTTTATTCTCGAACCAAGTGTGGACTGCATCTCAACCATACCTTCACATACCTTCTTTCTGAAACGTTTATGCTGCATTTAGCAGTATTCCATCGTCACATTTGGAACATTAGAAAACACGTCCCGTTTCTGAAGCTTCATACTGAAGAACCATAGAAAATTGTAACCTGCCTAATATCGTGTAGGGCCCCCGCGAGCACCCAGAAGTGCCGCAGCACGACGTGGCAGGGACTCGGCAAATGTCTGAAGTAGTGCTGGAGGGAACTGACACCATGAATCCTGCAGGGCTGTCCATAAATCCGTAAAAGTAGGAGGGGGTGGAGATTTTTTCTTCATAGCACGTTGCAAGAATTGCCCAAGTACCTCGGAATGCACAATGGACATGAATGGATGCATGTCATCAGACAGGATGCTTGCGTACGTGTGACCAGTCATACCTAGACAAATCAGAGCTCCCATATCATTCCAGATGCAAACGCTCGACACTATTGTAGATCCTCCACCTCCTTGAACAGTCCCCTGCTGACATGCAGGGTCCTTGGATTCATGAGGTTGCCTCCATACCCGTACACGTCCATCCGCTCGATACAATTTGAAACGAGACTCGTCCAACCAGGCAACATGTGATCAACGATTCAGTGTCGGCGTTGACAGGCCCAGGCGAGGCGTAAAGCTTTGTGTCGTGGAGTCAAGGACACACCAGTGAGCCTTCGGCTCCGAAAGCCCATATCGATGATGTTTCGTTGAATGGTTTGCACGCTGACATTTGTTGAAGACTCAGCATTGAAATCTGCAGCAATTTGCGGAAAGGTTGCACTTCTGTCATACTGAAAGATTCTCTTCAGTCGTCGTTGCCCCTTTTTTTGCAGCGATTTCAGAGATTTGATGTTTTACCGGGTTCCTAATATTCACGGTACACTCGTGAAATGGTCGTACGGGAAAATCCCCACTTCATCGCTACTTCGGAGATGCTGTCCCCCATCGCTCGTGCGCCCACTATAACACCACGTTCGAACTCACTGAAATCTTGATAACCTGCCGTTGCAGCAGGAGTAACCGATCTAACAACTGCGTCAGACACTTGTTGTCTTATACAGGGTGGAGAAAAATTGTGTCGCGATATTTAAACCAGCAGATGCCAGCATGAACCCAAATTACTAATGTTGTGTAGGTCGACAACGCGCCGTTTTTAACTTATGGAAACTTGGCCATAGGATTGCCCTGTTACCGTTCGTCGGTTTACGGGCAGCGCTATGGTTGGCGGTTCACACGTACAAACGTCCTTCGGCCCGCCACTGCCCCAAAGTGATACTCACACATGTCAAATAGGTCTTGCTGTTTGTCTCCACCTCACGTCAGAGGCATTCACACGTAAGCTTTGCTTCGGAGCACTCACACGTCACCTACGATCTAGTCATACAGTAAGCATTGCGGTACACTATTCGTTTGAAGAACAACGAAAGATGGTTTTTGTTTATGGAGTAGTCGACGGTAATGCGCATGAAGCTCGACGATAGTATGAGGAACGGTACCCAGCAAGAAGCCACCCACACCTGCAAACTTTTACAGCAATTCACCGGCGACTTGACGAAACAGCCTCGTTAGCGGGATATCTTGGTGATGCTGGAAGACCTCAAACACGACGGGATGCTGCATTTGAAGAGACTGTTTTCGAGCAATTCGAGCTACGACAAGTACTCGAGTGGTTGGACACGACGTGGGGGTCACTCATCGATTAGCCTGGGAGGTTTTGAGGGATGAAGGCCAGCGTCCATTTAGTTTCCACCCTGTCCAAGACCTAAATCCTGTGGCGAACTATGAACACAGGCTAGGGTTTTGCGACGTGTTGCACGAGATCCCGACTTCCCCGCCCTTGTGTTGTTTACTGATGAGTGCACCTTCCATCGGGATGGCCTTTACAACACTCGAAACATGCATTACTGGGCAAGGGGAAATCCTCACGTAACGTACGTCCACAGACACCAGGAACGATTTTCGCTCAACATTTGGACAGGCATTGTGAGTGACGATCTGATTGGGCCGGTCCGTCTACCTCCTCGTCTTACCGGGGTAAATTACCTTCACTTTTTGCAAGGAACTCTACCCGGCCTGCTGGAAGGTGTTCCCTGGACATACGGCTACGCATGTGGTTGCAGCATGATGGGGTGCCCGCCCGTAACAGCCGTGCTGTGCGCCGATATTTAAATGAACTCTTCATCAGCCGGGTAATTGGCGGAGGTGCTCGTATGGCATGGCCTCCGCGATCACCAGACCTCACGCCCTCGGACTTTTTCCTGTGGGGATTCTTCTAGGTTCTAGTTCACCCACCCGGACGCGAAACACTTAGAAAGGAAGAGGAATTAATGGATCGCATTCAGCATGCCGCCAATCACATCCGGGCAGCGCCAGGAATCTTTGAAAGAGTTCTACAAAACACCGTGCGACGTTTCCAAGATTGTGTCGCGTCAGAGGGTCGCCAGTTCGAGCACCTGCTTTAAGTCAACTATGTCCTAACGACATAAAAGGCCCTTTTCAGGGCCGACACAATTTGTAAAAGACTTTCTGTACGCCAACTAACAGCTGTTGACAGGTTTGCTCCCGGTACGTCTTATCATGAAACTACAATGGATGTGTGGGACCCCGGTGGATTCGCCCCCAGGCCCCCAGCGTGAAAGGCTGGCGCGCTACCACCGAGCGTGCGGGCCGCGATCTCCGGCAGGCAGAGTATTCGCGGCCTTGCGTTGTCCAGAGCATCCGGCAACAGGGCAACCCCGCGGCCAATCGGAGCGCGTGGCGCCAAGTTTCCGTAGTTTAAAAACTGTGCGTTGTCGACCTACACAACATTAATAAATTTGGTTCCTATTGGCATCACCTATCCAGGGTTGAAATTTCGTTACACAATTTTTCTCCACCCTGTGTAGACGTTGCCAACTGCAGCGCCCTCTTTTGCCTGTTTACATATCTTTGTATTTGAATACGCATGCCTATAAGAGTTTCTTTGGCGCTTCGATGTACATCTCCATGAAGTGGGGTTTGATACCTCAGTATGAAAGTGCTTGGAGATATAGAATCCAGGCGCATGGACTGCAAATAGCTATCAGGTTTAACTTTTTTAAACTGCATTAGTCGTATTCCGTGCATTTATGGCGAGGGCCCCTGGAATATGAAGCAATGTCAGGGACTTACAGTACAAAAAAAAAAGAAAGGTTCAAATGGTTCTGAGCACTATGGGACTTAACATCTGTGGTCATCAGTCCCCTAGTACTTAGAACTACGTAAACCTAACTAACCTAAGGACATCACACACATCCATGCCCGAGCCAGGATTCGAACCTGCGACCGTAGCAGTTGCGCGGTTCCGGACTGAGCGCCTGAACCACTAGGCCACCGCGGCCGGCTTACAGTACATTTAAATGTCTTAGCATTATAAAGTACTGTTATATTACAGTGCTAATCCATACAAATAATAAAAATGTATGTACCTATGTATGTGTGTACGCACCGATATCAACCAAACTTGGTACACATATCTTTTACTGTCTGGAAAGCATAACTGTCGGGGTGAGAACCAGCCACCTATCAAAGGGGTGGGAGTTTGGCTGAAAAGGTAGTGTAGTCAACGACGAGAAACTACCCATACTTCAGTTATCCAGTATTTGAGAATGAGAGCACTTAGAGACTTGCAAAAAACTTTACACAAAATTTCAAACGTTTACGAAACTTTTTCTCGCTGACAACCCCACAAAATGATGAAAGGAAAAAAAGTTTATCACTTACTACGCCTTCGTTGTTCTTTCAGTAAAACTTCCACTTCAGATATGCCGTTTTAAATATTTATTTCTTTACTACTAAATGTATTCGCGACACATTTTGCAAACAGCATTAACATGTACCACCCAATGAACCACCAAAATTATATCACTCTACGACAAATAGTTCATGAGCTATGATGTCAAGAACACCGAAATAGGTGACAAACTGCAGCATCATGCATGACGTTTAATTTTATTTCTTCTTTGCTACTAATTCTATTCGTGACAAATTTCACATACAGTACCCTCATATGTTTCTGAATGCAGCTAAAAAATTATATCGTTGTACAAAATACAGTTCAGGATATATGAAATCACTAACAATTTTTTCCAATTTATTGGCTTTCGGGACGTGTTCATTCAGCCGTCTCAGGAGTGCAATGTCAACTATGACGATACAAACTTCAGAACAACACGGCACCCAGTTCTCCAGCGTAGAAAATCTCCGATCCGACCGGAAATTTAACCGAGCTTCGCTTAGCAATCCGCCACGATGACCGTGCAGCTGCCGAGGCGTGAAAAAGAAACTGCAGAGCCAAATTTGGTACAGATACAGATGAAATATGTTTGTCTGAATTGCCAGAGCATATGCTTCGATAAGTACCAATATGATAAGGAATACCACTCAATCCATTATACGAAGATTGCAGCACTGCATTGATACCAATGGTCATCACTTCGAACACGTTCTGTAACTGGACATTCATGCCACCTTTTTGACCTTCGTTGACCTTCAAAGATCTTACTGTTAAACATCATTGCATTAGTCTCGATAGGCGCTAGCAGAAAATAAGTACCAAACTACAGCTTCCCACTAAAATAAAAAAAAAAAGTAGCGACCCCACCTAGCAAGAACAATTCAACGTCATATTCTGGGCCCCGTTGTCCCATGCAACTTTTGTCCCATAAACTTTTCAGCTCCTATCGTACTTTCTGAGTTATTCTTGGTGGCAATAGTTAGTGACTGACTCTGTATATTTAAAGATCCGGTGGGTAGTCTGCCTTAAGACCTTAAGATATATGTGCGTGGCGGTGAGGACAACTTTGTGTTGTGTTGTGTTTTACAAGGAAACAGATATTCATGAACTCACGGCAAATAGAAAACTTAACACGAAAGTCAACATTTTCAGAGTTTTTTTATCATTCTTCCCAGAGAATAAATGCAAACAATAAGGAGCAATTACGCCCTGGACAAAGAGTACTTCAAGTAGTACGTAACGCAGAACTGTTTTTCGAGGTCCACACTTGGTGTACTTTCAGCAAACAAACACCTTGCAAATTTTTTGTGTGTTGGCACCGGAATACGTTTTTTAAGTAAGAAAGGAAAATTAGAGTTTAAAGTAGCATCGACGACGAGGTCATTACACGAATAGCACAACCTCGAACTGGAAGGGTAGAACGAAACTAAAACTAAACTCCGTCCGAACAGGTCTTGGAAAGCCCAGCGGGACCGACCGGCCGCCGTGTCATCCTCAGCCCACAGGCGTCACTGGATGCGGATATGGAGGGGCATGTGTTCAGCACACCGCTCTCCCGCCCGTATGTCAGTTTACGAGACCGGAGACGCTACCTCTCAATCAAGTAGCTTGAACTGGACGAGTAGTGGGGCGGGGGGAGGGAGGGGGGCAGGAAACGAATAATGTCCGTTTCAAATGAAGCATCGTGACATTCGCCTTATGCAGTTTACGGCAATCGCAGAATATCTGAATGAGGTTGAACTGACACCGATCTGTACCCCAATCCTCCAGAAAACCAACACAGTGCCTCTTAACCTCTACATCACCTCACCGCGGTTCTAGTTAAAAGTGGAAAGAAAATCAGAAATTATCACCTTCTTGTTCTTTTTCTACATGCAGCTTCAGTATCGTATTTACCACAAAATCTAATACACACAGTATATGGTACTAGCATCTGATAATAGCAATTCTTGTGGAACACGTAGAAGCGGTTGCTTTCGCTAGGAAGCACTTAGTATGTTCATTGTTTAGTACATGTCATTTTAATTATATCTGACGCAAATTACGACAACGGTTTAAATTCGTCTGACAGTTGACTGGAAATTTTGTAAATGTGTGCTAAGGTGAATTCATAACTAGAGTATACCCGGAATAGAATAAAAATACATCTGGCCAATAATTCCTAGAGCATTATATGTAACTATAACAAATAATCGTACAAAGGTTGAGAATGTTGGATCTGTAAAACTATCCTCCATTGTATTTTTAATGATACTACATTTATATTTAATCAGTGTTGTGGGACTCCAACAACATTAGTGGGTTAGAGCCCGGGAGGTGCAAGTATTATGCAGATAAATTATTTCTTAACCATTCCACACGAAAAGAATTTTTTTAACTGCTGAAATAACCGACCAACTGCGCCAAATACGGTCCAGGTGTAGAACTAAATTCAGATTATACTCGATAGCATTTGTTTGAAGAAACAGTGCACGGAAAGTGCACTCTTTAATAAAAAGTATGTTTCACCCGTGTCTTTTTATATGGCAGTTGACAAGTAAATTGTGCATACGTTTGCAACGTTATATGTTGAATCACAAAACACATTCGTATTGACTATTAGGCATCATAAAAAGTAATAATGTAAAACCACTAAAGCATTTTGGAGAAAACAGAACACCAGCAGGACACACAGTTTAACAATATACCTAGAGTTTATTTCATAACTTCTAATTGGAAACCTCATTCGCAACGTTGTATTCCTCAGACATATCGAACAGCGAATTACGACGTATCATGTAGTACACTGCGGCAGGAGCTCACACATCGCGCAGACATAGAACAGACTGCCACTCTGAATGTTACAGTATTTGCACAGTGTTTACTCACTGCACACCTCCCTATCATTTGGAGAACAGACGTTCAAGTGTAAGATGAACCTTGAGAGCGCTAACCAACATAACATGCATTAATGGAGTGTCGACAATTCCCACTGGTTACGACAAGTCGACCATCAACGTCCTTCGTCGGTCAGCGTATGGTGTAGCATTATGCGCAACAAATTCATTGGTCCGTACTTCATCGACGGGACGTTGAATGGACGCAAACATCCAACGTTTTTGGTTCAAATGGTTCAAATGCCTCTGAGCACTATGCGACTTAACTTCTGAGGTCATCAGTCGCCTAGAACTTAGAACTAATTAAACCCAACTAACCTAAGGACATCACACACATCCATGCCTGAGGCAGGATTCGAACCTGCGACCGTAGCGGTCGTTCGGCTCCAGACTGTAGCGCCTAGAACCGCACGGCCACGTCGGCCGGCGAACGTTTTTGGAACAGGAACTACCGGTACTACTGCAGGATGTTGCCCTGAACGTTCGACAAAGGTCAGTGGATCGGCAGATGTGGCCCTATTAATTGGCTCGTTAGGTCGCCGGATTTGACGTCGCCGGATTTTTTTCTGTGGGGATATTTAAAAGATAATATGTACCAGCAAGCGCCAACAGGCCGTGAAGATATGGTCGACCGCACCAGAAACACCTCTGCTGAAATTCCGGCAGATATATGCAAGGTCATTTCAAAAGCAGATATATGTAAGGTCATTTCAAAAGCGGATGACTAAGCGTATTGAAGTTGGTGGTAGTATGTTTGAACACTTAATTTTATTAGGGAAGTTTCCTCCGCCTACAGCGCCATCTGTGAAGAAACGAAGAAAATGCTTTAGGCAGTAGTAGAATCGTAAACTGCAATAAAAAAAAACGAGAGCTCTCATTGACGAGTTCGAAGCTGTCCCCCGCCTCCCACGCACGGGTTGGGATGGCAGTCGAATGTGGTGTCATTGGATATCTCGCCTCCGAGGCCAACAAATTAGGATCAAAACTTTTTTTGATCCGATGTGTAGTTTTCGAGATACTTCAATGTCTTTATTATAGTCTGTGTGTGTGTGTGTGTGTATGTGTGTGTGTGTGTGTGTGTGTGTGTGTGTGTGTGTATTCTTCATTAACTCGTTTTATTGGAATTTGAAGGCTGGTAATTTGTTAACGAGTTCAGCTGTATCTATATTTCTGTTATATTTGGGACCAAAACATGCAACATATTTTTCAAAGTAAGACACAAGCTCCCTCATTTAAGGTGTTCCTGACAGGAAATTAAAGTGAGATGAAATGGTGCCTTATGTGTCAGATGTTTTTCCCATTTCACTTATAACTCTATCAAATACTTTGGAGCAGTCTAGCTTAAACAGTCCTCAGACAGAAATCGGCCAAAATCAGAAGCCTGCATTTGAATAGCATATTTTCTTCAGTACCTGCTGACCAGCCATTGAGGTCCTAAAATACCGTAGCGAAGTAGCAGCGAAATCTCCATTGCTAACAATGAGCGATCTGTGTAGGTTACAGCTGTATGAACTGGTACTATTGATAGTTAACCCACGCCTGTTCCGTAGGAGTCATTTCTTTGTATGTCACATGGACGAAGTGACACTATGACAACAGCGTTCGTTTAACCTATCGTACGGAGGGAAAGGCTTTTCCTCGCAGGCAGAAGAAACCAACACGTTGGGCAGAAGAAATCAGATACGTCTCTCAATTAATTCTTAAAACGTCTCTCTTCTTTTGGTCAGTTTTCAGTTTTTGTGTCCTCTCTACCCCGTACGTACCCTTTGTGACGGCGTATCTCACCATGCCCTAGGTACGACCCTGACTGTAAGGCAGTACCAGGAGCGACTTACACTGAGGTGGCAAAAGGCGTGGGATACCTCGCAATATCGTGCCGGACCTCCTTTTTTCCGGCGTAGTGCAGCGGCTCGACGTGGCATGGACTCAAAAAGTCGCTGGAAGTCCCCTGCAACAATACTGAGCCATGCTACCTCTATAGCAGTCAAACTGCGAAAGTATTGCTGCAGGATTTTGTGCACGAAGTGTCCTCTCGATTATGCCCCACGAATGTTCGATGGGATACATCTCTGGTGATCTGGGTGATCAGATCTCTCGCTCAAATTGTCTGGAATGTTCTCCAAACGAGTTGTGAACAACTGTGGCCCAGTGACATGACGCATCGTCATCCCTAAAAATGCCATCATTTTTTGGGAACATGAAGTCCATGAATGGCTGTAAATGGTCCAGTTGGACCAGAGGATATAGTACATTCCATGTAAACACGGCCCACACTGTTACAGAGCCACCACCAGCTTGCTCAGTTCCTTGTTGACAATTTGTACCCGTGGCTTCGTGGGGTCTCCGATACACTCGAACACTACCACCAGGTGTTATCAACTGAAATCGAGACTCACCTGACCAGACCACCGTTTCCCAGTCGTGTAAGGTCCAAGAAATATGGTGACGAGGCCAGGAGAGGCGCTGGCAAGCGATGTCGTTCTGTTAGCAAACGCACTCACGTCGGTCGCCTAAGGCCAGTCCATTAACGCCAAATTTCGCCGCATTACCCTAACGGATACGTTTCTCGTACGTCCCACATTGATTTCTGCCATTATTTCACGCAGCGTTGCTTATCTGTTAGCACTGACAACTCTTCACAAACGCCGCTACTCTCGGTCGTTAAGTGAAGACCGTCGGCCGCTGCGTCGTCGGTGGTTCAAAATGGTTCAAATGGCTCTGAGCACTATGGGACTTGACTTCTAAGGTCATCAGTCCCCTAGAACTTAGAACTACTTAAACCTAACCAACCTAAGGACATCAAACACATCAATGCCCGAGGCAGGATTCGAACTTGCGACCGTAGCGTTAACGCGGTTCCAGACTATAGCGCCTAGAACCGCTCGGCCACTCCGGCCGGCTCGTCGGTGGTGAGAGATATAACTGAAATGTGGTAATCTCGGTACACTGTTGACACTGTAGATTTAGGGAAATTGAATTCCCTAACGTTTTGCGAAACGGAATGTGTCATGTGTCTAGCTTCGACTGTGTTCAAAGTCTGTTGTTTCCCGTCGTGCAGCCATAACCTCGTCAGAAATCTTTTCACATGAATCACCTGAATACAAATGAATGACAGCTCCACCGACACACTGCCCCTTTATACCTTGTGTACTTGATACCACCGCCATCTTTATATTTGCGTATGACTATCCACTGACTTTCTTCACCTCAGCGTACGTTCGTAGGACATGTCGTCAGCACGTCGCCAACCCCTCCAGCCGTTTCTGTGGGTACACGAATCCAAATGCCTCTGCTTCTTTATTCAAGCAGCTTCTTATATGGCCTTACAATGGCTTTTTTGGACCCCGTACCATACTCCCTACTAGCACTTCGTCTTCAGGTCACAAGTGGCCCACCGAGCGAGGTGGCGCAGTGGTTAGCACACTGGACTCGCATTCGGGAGGACGACGGTTCAATCCCGCGTCCGGCCATCCTGATTTAAGTTTTCCGTGATTTCCCTAAATCGCTTCAGGCAAATGCCGGGATGGTTCCTTAGAAAGGGCACGGCCGATTTCCTTCACCATCCTTTCCTAACCCGAGCTTGTGCTCCGTCTCTAATGACCTCGTTGTCGACGGGACGTTAAACAGTAATCTCCTCCTCCTCCTCCTCCTCACAAGTGGCCCATCGGGACCATGCGACCGCCGTGTCGTCCTTAGCTGAGGATGCAGACAGGAGGGGCGTGTGGTCAACACACCGCTCTCCCGGTCGTTATGACGGTTTTCGTTGACCGGAGCCGCTACTATTCGGTCGAGTAGCTCCTCAATTGACATCACGAGGCTGAGTGCACCCCGAAATCCTCCCTACTAGGGCTGTTGATAAAATATCGATATATCAAATATCGCCAATATCTGCGAAAAATGTCGATGTATATCAGCGAAGCTTAATTTCCCGATGTATGCATCGAAATGCCGAGTGCCGATTTTTTATTTTATATTACATTTTTTCGTGATTTTCTATAAATATTTGAAATTGTTTTTTTGAAATTGTAGTGTAACATAATTTTACTTCTACTGTGCGAAGGAGTCTTACTACGTTTTGAGCGTTCATCACGTCCAGTCTTTCTCTTTGACTGTATAAAACAAGTATAGGTGGCACAAAGAAGAAGTCAGATTGCACGGGAGAATTCTTAACGCAACTAGTGTGCAATTTTTTCATCAAAAAAAGTTGCTGAAAATGATGAGCAAAAATCAAACGACAAGACTGGTCTTTGCGGTGGGGGACACGTGTAAGGTCACTACTCACAGAAACTTCAACGCTTAACTTCACCATGTAATTCTGACACTCCAACCGCTAGGTCGCTGATGTTCACAGAAATGAAAAAACAGGGAAGTCGACCTTTTACTGTGCCACTTACATGCAGTTGTTGTTAGTAAAGTGGTTATCGCCAAGCGTGAAGTTACCGTTTTTCTTTCAATTCTTCCTACAAGGAGGATAAGCAGGCTGCTAGCTTCTTGATGAGCACAATATCTAGTAAGTCAATACTTAAATATACAGCTCTAAAACAAGCAGAATATTTGCAATGTGCAGCCGATAGGCTGGTAGGTCGATATTTTTTTTCCCTTGATATGTCGATATATCATACATTTTTACGATATAACGAGAGCAGATAATGATAATTTTTTAAATATCGATATATGGGATTCCTGATATTTAAGAAAAATATCAACAGTCCTACTCCCTACATCAGAAAAAGTCTGAGGAGGTGCCGGGAATCGGGCACGGATCCTCCAGCACCGAACGCCGCTAGGGTTTGATAGCAAGTTATAGTACTGTTATTTGTCAGCCCAAGCGGACTATCAGTTTAAAATGGCTCTGAGCACTATGGGACCTAACATCTGAGGTCATCAGTGCCCTAGAACTTAGAACTACTTAAACCTAACTAACCTAAGGACAACACAAACATCCGTGCCCGAGGCAGGATTCGAACATGCGACCGTAGCAGGCGCGCCGTTCCAGACCGAAGCGCCTAGAACCGCTCGGCCACCGCGGCCAGCTATCAGTTTAATCAAAAGCTCTACAACAGCTGCAAAAAATAAGAACTTTCGATCTTTTTTTTCTTATTACAGAAGGCTTCTTAAGTTCGTGGTTGTTTAAGCTGACTGAATGTACTACGCCAGGTACAAAGAGCGTCGAGCTTTATTCTGAGAAGGTTTTTTCTGTTTATTTGACTTGCAGTCTATAACTTTACTATGTGAAATAATTCAATTGTCTTCGTACGGAGACACTGTTTCTATTCAGAATTTCTATAAGACTGAGATAGTTTGTGTACACATATTTTTCTTGTTTATGATAGGATACAATGGTTGGAACACAATATTTGGCCGGCCGGGGTGGCCTAGCGGTTCTAGGCGCTACAGTCTGGAACCACGCGACCGCTACGGTCGCAGGTTCGAATCCTGCCTTGGGCATGGATGTGTGTGATGTCCTTAGGTTAGTTACGTTTAAGTAGTTCTAAGTTCTAGGGGACTAATGACCTTAGAAGTTAAGTCCCATAGTGCTCAGAGCCATTTGAACCATTTGAACACAGTATTTTTGTCAGAGTTGTGTTTTGTCCACAATTTTCTGAAACATTAGCACCTTGGCAATCTGCACCACATTATATGTGCACAACAAGGTTGCAGTTACGATATTTTATTGGTATTCTGGATGTGTAGGTTTGAATTCTCATCTGGCCATCCAGATTTAGATATTCTGTTTTTTTCCCTAAACTGATTTTAAGTACTGTCCTCGTGGCTCCTTTGAATTGTTCACAACAGATTTTGTGCTGGCGTAAGCTGTCGCCAGCACACCAGTCGGCAAAGACGTAGCGCGAACATCGATAGTAGGCGCTGGATCAAGTGCGCCTATTACGAGAGAAGCCAGAGACACACTCTCAAGCAACGCCCTCTCGACAGCGTGTATCTAGGCTGCCGCCGCTGACCGGAGGACAAACTGATTCACTCTTCCAGGTTGGCGTTTGTTATTCACTCGCAGAGCACGCTCAGCTCACATAGCAGGTTCCGACAGTACAGATTAGTGTCTATAGCGGGACCAGCAGTGACATTGAAATTTGTAATAGCCAGATTACCGATATTGTCCGCAAGAGGACTATTAAAGAAGAGCTCGTACCACGGAACATGGACTCCGTTCCAGCTAATAAAGGTTCATGCAAATAAAGAACCGTATTAATCCTCGTGTGCATTCGTGTTGTAGAAAGAGAATACCGGCCACCCATGACAACATCCTCTCCTTTGCTTCCTTGCGGTACAAGACTACAGATTTCATTCACAGTCCAGGTCTATGGCCAGCAAGCGACAGCTAGCTGCTTGACCACCCAGGAAGTTGGCAACGGAACTACTTTTTTCAGCTGTAGGCACACCAGTGTGAGGTGCCGGCCAGCTAACAAAACCCCTGAGATCACCGCTCCGCCTCATTCTGGAACGTCTAATCTTGGAAGGTCCACCAACCTGCCTTCTCGCCGCGTCCGCCTATTGTCCATATGTACGCTCCGTCGTGAGACGATAAAGCTTAACGGTTCGTGACTTCGGGCAGTCTAATAATGCTCGCATTCAATTGCCGTTTCGGTCGTTTGACGGTCGCAAGTGTTTCGCGATACTGCGAAAGAGCAGTAGCGCCTGCTACCCGGTAACGTTCACCGGTTTCTGTCCGCCTCCCTCCTCCCCCCCCCCCCCCCCCCCCATCATCCCCCCGTCCACCGCACGTTATTTGTCGCTTAAACCTAATCCTCATGGTTCAGTATTTTCGCTTCCAAGTATTCTCAATTAACTTGAGTAGCTAAAGGTGAATGCTATTTCTGTGTGTCATTCTGCGAATGTGTGTATGTCAGTGGAGGCTGCTCTCGGTTAAGAGTAGCTCGTGCTGTGTTGACTTCAGAGTATATCTCTGTGTGCTAGTTTCTAAATCTTTTGCTTGTGTTGCGATTTCTACCACCTTCCTCCAGTATCCGTTAAAATCAGTAGTTCCCTGCAAGTTGGGTCTTAGTCATTGCCGTCCCACAGTCTGATACTGTGTAGAATAATAACGAGACCCCGATGGCCTGTCAGTATTTATCTCGCCCACAACGGGAAAATTTCCTTTCATTCACGACACCTGGGATACGAAAACTGCCGCAGTCAGTTTAGGTGGGGTAGGACAATACGACCTTACCTTCCACCGGCCTCTGACACAGACAGTGCGAAGAAAACTAAAGCTTAACGTGGACATCAAATAAAATAAATTGTATTCTTCGTAAATCAGCACATTCCTGGAAAGCTTTTATTTACACAAGTCAAGCTATTTTAAAACTTTTAGTGCAAGAAAAAAATTGAAGTTAGGTATTAAATCTGTTATTGCCCTGTGCTCGAATATCCACTTACTTGATAGGGGGAAGTGATGTTTAAAATGCAGCAGTTCTCACTGTATCACAAAATAATTCAGCTGCGCTGGAAGAATGAGAGATTTTTTTTGTTATGCTTTCATGTACACGAATGTGATTTGAATCCCCTTATGAACTATCAATAAACTCTTGCTAAAGACGGAACCTGACTGATTTTTTTTTTCATTTATGCCTTCGGACCTCGTACAGAAAGCATATTTTATATCCATTGACACACTGTAATTATCGCCCATCCTTACGATGCCGAATATTTTGTAACATTTTGAACACAACTACGAATAAACAGATCAGTCGTATCATTGTACTATATCTTTGCGTTTCTTATACACACGCCCTTAACAAACAGTTATTACTTTAATACCCGGTCACCTTACTATGTGCAAATAAGACTATCACCTTATAACAGTAACAATATTTCATCATGCGTCCGTTCGGTATGCTTCTCTTCTCATTACTTGTCTTAAATTTTATTGAGAGTTTCACATAACTATTTTGTCGTGTGTTTCGGGTTGAATATTGAGCCATTCTTCCCGCAACCTACACTCTGCTTTCTTCTTCATAAAACAGGCCGTTGCGACAGTCTCTTATCCACAGTATTCCATACATTCTCCATAGGATCGAGAATCAAGAACAAAAATGGTTCAAATGGCTCTGAGAACTATGGGACTTAACATCTGAGGTCATCAGTCCCATAGAACTTAGAACTACTTAAACCTAACTAACCTAAGGACATCACACACATCCATGCCCGAGGCAGGATTCGAACCTGCGACCGTAGCGGTCGCGCGGTTCCAGACTGTAGCGCCTAGAACCGCTCGGCCACCACGGCCGGCAATCAAAAACAGTTGAAGTAAACTTTGCAGGAACTGTATCTCAGTCCACCTGTTCGCCTCAGGTTTCGTTTTTGTGCGATTAACCTTCTAAAATAACCGAAAAACTGTCTTGGTTAATAATAAAGTCAATAAATCTGAATTCGTATGTCGCCGTCGTGTTTTACTGTGTTCTAAAGATGTATACAATTCTTCATTGCCATGGCGCTAACACACACACACACACACACACACACACACACACACATACAAAGAGGGCGCGCGCTCACATACTTAACAAAGTATCTCATTCGTAGACATTACGTTTCCTTTCCTTGATCACGCAGGATTTTTCAATATCACAGATTTTTGTGATGCTCTCCATCTTCGTACACTTGATGTTGTTAATACATAGCATTTCTCCCCTTCGCTGGCTTTAGTCTTGGTTACGCAGCACTCTACTTCATTTTTTCCTGCTCTTGTCAAAAATTTCAACAGTTGTCTTAGGCGCGTTCACGAGAGACATTCGGTAACTTTCTGCACTAGGTCTTTTCTGTATCACAAAACCTCCGCGGTTGCCCTTTGTGGCGGGGAATCGATTTGCCATAATTCTGTATTGACGTATTATGAAGTCTGCAACAGAACGTGGAATGTTGAGCCAAAGCGCACTTTCCCCGATTCTATCATCCTTATCATGGTAACAGATTACCACCTGTCACTGACTGAAGGAAGCACTTCCGCCTCGTATCACATTTAGGATTACTGTGGCGATGAAACCGTAAGCAGCGGGCTGTAGGACATTTTTGCTGCCAATGTAACTCGAGAAATGACGCTTGTCTTCTACATGACCTTATATTAAAGTGAGGTAACTTGACGCCAGAATTTCAGAAATTCTGAAATATCGAAATTAAATATTCGGAAACATATTTGCTTAGTGTCTTTATGTCCCTTCCATCCTATTATTTACTTTCTGAAATACTGTAGTAATACGTTAACATATCACAGCTCGGCAAGAACAGTGGCACAGCTCAAAAATGCAGTACTTGAGAAAACTCGACTTAAAGAATTAACTCTAAAAAATTTATATTGAAATAGTATAAGCTTCCTTTAAATTTTAAGTAAGTATTACTAGCAGTATATTCAGTTATATTTTTCGTGCACGTATTTTTCAGTGACAAACTAAAACTTGCCATTTTTCAACTTGCGTTACCGAATATTAAACTGAAACGCGTTATGCAGCACTGCTGATGTAGCCAGTATATTTCATTATACATCAAAGAGCATTATATATATCGGTACTGACGTTTCCAAAGGAAAGGAAAGAGGAGTTAGCGCTGCCGAGCGGACGTGACTGTATCTAAACCTGATAGACTGTGACGCACGCTGCTGGGCATGCATTAGAGCCGCGAGAGAGAGTATGGCGGGAGTTGGCAGGAAAGCCGAGCGGTCGGAGGGGAATGGACAGGCGCAGCTGTCACGAAGTTCGGCAGAGCCAGAGAGATGGCGGGCGCAAAAGCGTTGAGCGGTTAACCCAGTTGCAGAATGGCGTGACGTTACGTAACAGGGGCACAATGCTGCGGCGAGCCGGTGCGTCACCCGCGCAGTCTGTAAACAGCGTTACCTGCACACAGCTCCGCACGCGGCGCCACCGCCGCACAGGACTAACGACACGTGTGGCAGAGGGAGAGAGAGAGAGAGAGACACCTTTCGATGAAACGGATAGCTCGTCAGAGCTGCGGGAAAGCTATAAGGGGATTTGCTGTCAGTGCATTAGTATCGTTAACTCAATCCTGATAGCGCTGTTCACTTCCTTGCTTGTTCCGATGTGGAAATTTCAGACGCTGCAAACATTTATTTCATGCGTAAAATAGAAATCAATAAACATATAGAAAGCATGCATTGCTTGAGTCACATTAGTTACTTACAGAAGCTGCACACAGCACATAAAACTGTAATTACAATAGATCTGAATATGATGTACATCTGAACGAAAGCAGTGATCACTACAAAGACAAGTGGGACAATAGACTGCAAAGATAAATAGTGTGTAACTAACAGTTGTGGATACTTCTCCACTTGAAATCATGTAAGGCTTTAGTAACAGAGTTGCTTATGGCTGTGGTTTCCATTGTGATTATAATCGCATCTAAGCACAACTTCATTGTAGCTTTAGGAGATTATAAAGCAGATGGGAACAGCCAGCAAGCCTGGCAGCTGTTCAGACGGCCAAGTAACGATCCTCACCAAAGACCTGCTTATTCAAATGTTAAAAAAGATCAGACTTTTACTAAATGACAAACGAATTACTCCCACCAAAGCAAACAACAAGAAGATCATAAGAAAATAGTTAGGAAAGCACATATTTTTCGAAACTTTTTACTATGTATGAATTCAAACTGGATTTGGGGAAATGTAAGTGGGTAATGCAGCTATTCTGGATAACTTGCAAGTAACGCTGGTGAAGATAGGCGTATCGTTCACTTGGTTCTGCAGGATCGTGCAGCCACGTCATGTACCTTGAATCAGAAAATTAAACAGCAAAAGACATGCTTTACGTACTGCTCTGGTCTGGCAAGTATGGTACCCAACTGGAGACAATCACAGAAAGTTTCGGCCTCTCAAGCACCATCAGCAAGATTACCAAAACGAGAGTTTACGCCACGATGGTTTGACCTGATTAAGTTTGATTAAAAATAGTGATAACTGTTAGATTACGTAGTAATTACACTGCTGGCCCTTAAAAGTGCAGCATCGTGAACGCAGCATACAACTAAAGTCATGTTCACAGGAAGTTTACCACTTGCTTGGACGTGCAAGTGATCAGCATTTCGGCTCAACCATGCAAAGTAGCTAGCAGTAATGCCATCTATGTTCTGAAATAAGGAAGGATTACACAGTTTATTTATTTAATCGTATGGCTAGGGCCCTCCGTCGGGCAGACCGTTCGACGGGTGCCGGTCTTTCAATGTGACGCCACTTCGGCGACCTGCAGTCGATGAGGATGATAGGATGATGATGAGGACAACACAACACCCAGTCCCTGGGCGGAGAAAATTCTCCGACCCAGCCGGGAATCGAACCCGGGCCCAGAGAACTGACAATCCGTCACGCTGACCATTGTAATATTTCTGGCTTATTCAGCCATCATATTAGGCTCCAGGAAGCTATTCCCAGGGCAGTGGAGATGCAAGAAGCATAGAGATGACGCAATGTGGGATGAGGTACCGGTGACAGATGTTAGATTCGGTACCATTCTCGTGAGAAAGACCGCCTGCATGATGCTGCTGCTCTGTGATTGGCTGCTGTGTTCGGCGGTAGGGCGCCAAAACGTTAAACTTTAGTTGCTATTATTAATTAAACCTGTCATACAAATTACTTCATTTTTTTAAATAAACATCTCTCAACAGCCAGCTATCAATCAGTCATTTCTAAATTATTAAAGTCAAAGTATTAATAAAACAAAAGACTGACGATATTACTGACGATGCACTTCGGCGGCGTTCGGGTCACGAGAAACTCCTCATCGACTGCAGGTCGCCGAAGTGGCGTCAAATTGGCTTGGCGCGCGAAGTGTCTCGGGCAGTCCGTCTCTCCAGTTCTGACCGTTCCAGTAGACAGACATGTTGTCTGTTATAGCAGTATTTGTTTCATGCAATTTTATTTACTACAGTTCCGACCGTCGCTAGGTACAGACATGTTGTCTGTAATAGTAGTATTTGATTCATGTAATTTTATTCTCCAGTTCTGGCGGTTCCAGTAGACAGACATGTTGTCTGTGGCAGGATGTATTTCATGTTATTTTAGCCAGATATCATGACTGTGGAAAGATATGTTCAATATGTTGTGATCAAGAATAGTTTCTCGTGTCTATATTAATAAAAACGCCAGTGGCATCCCAAACGAGTTATAGTTTATTCGTAGCAGCAGTTCCTTGCGAAATTAATTTCAGCTTCAAGAAAAAGAATCCACGACCTGCGTGCTGTTTTCTGCACTGGGGACATCATCGAGAAGACAGCAGGTTAGTGAAGTATACAATAACTTAGGTATTCCACACAGGGCAGAGGAAACAACGAGGCACCTCACGTGTACTGCATGCACAGTACAAATGTGCTCAGTGACACGTCATCTGCAGTAATGCAGAGGAGGTAAAGAAGGATGAATGTATTAACACTATCTCACTTTTATTCCTTTTCTCTTGCCTTACCATTCAGCTAAAGGGGGGGGGGGGAGGGGGGGGACAAGATTACACACTCGATCCCCTTAACAAATACCACGCGAATGTTGGTTATTTGTGAAAAATCGTGTTACGCCTTCTGTAAGAAGGAGAAAAATTAACGCCCACCACTAAGCGTCGGAATTTAATAGCAGCGGTTTATCGCTCCGTGGTGTTGCTGCTCGCCTTGATTAGGGCCCTCGACTGTCATGCGAACATGGAACAGATGGGCTCAAGAGGGCCATACTCAACGCTATGTGGGATTTCAACAGCCTGGAGCAGTGGTCATCAAACGTTTTTGCACAAGAGCGAATACTGACATTATGGCACCTCGGATCGCATATGTACCGATCTTATTACAGGTTGGTAACTTACGTAAATTAGTATGTTCTGAGACCCCAACAGAGTATACTCCATTCACCCAAACGAGAGACGGCCTGTGAACACATCAAGGCGTGTAACCACAGTGCTGCCACCGAGGGATGAATAATTCAAGGAGCGCTCGCTCATTGTGGCTGCTTCCTTTGCGAGTATAAGTTGTTTGTGTGTAATCCTAGAATGTGACTGATAAGTTCATCACGTGTGAAGGACCAGTTTTTGATTATAAGCGTTATCATCTGTGTTTGTAATCACATTCAGTAATCATTGTCTCTGTTCCCACCCAACAGCTATTTCTTTTTTTTTCTATTAGTATCGCAGACAAGTAAACTGGTTATGTCATCCTCCACAGACACAGCGAACGAGGTCGACATTTCAGTTTTGAGACCACCGAAGAAGTGATCAAATAAAAAACCATTAAATTCTGCAGAGCAACACATGCTTCTTAATAAGTATAAAATGGAACTGTTATATCAGAGCTGTCGATGACCGATATTGTGTTCAAAACAGCTCCATCTGCAGGTGTTGGCCATTCGTCAGTGTATCGTGTGATAAGTGAGCACAAGGCCACACACTCTTCGAAGTCTCCTAAGAAGGAAAAATCACGACAGAAGCTTTCAGAAGGTGTTGACTTGCATAGATATGTGATACGAAGGAAAATACTTAACGAACTGCCAGCAACTGACAGAATGCTTGCTGCTGTAAACGAAGATCCAGATTTGGGCAACTTGCATAAATTATGAAAAGAAATGAATTTTAAATATGATCGCGTGAACGCAATAGCACGCTAATAGACAGGCATGACATTTTCTGGAGGTGGCGTTATCTAAGAACCATCAAATTGTTGAGAGATGAAGGGAGACCCATTTACTAAAAAGTTCAAATTATGTGTGAATTCCTAAGGGACCAAACTGCTGAGGTCATCGGTCCCTAAACTTACACACTACTTAAACTAACTTACGCTAAGAACAACACACAGATCTATGCCCGAGGGAGGACTCGAACCTCCGGCGGAAGGGGCCGCGCAATCAGTGACATGCCGCCTCTAATCGCGCGGCCACTCCGCGCGGCACCCATTTACTATTTGGACGATACATGGTTCAACGCAGGACATCCCGGAAGTCACTTTTGGGAAGATAACGCCATCAAATCCTCTAAACAAGGCATTTCTGTCCGGATTATTCACGGGAAACAGGGCCCAGTGGGTAAAGGAAAACGCCTGATTATCACACACATTGGAAGTAAAGCAGATTTCGTCGAAAGCTGTTTGTGGATTTTCGAATCCAAGAAGAACAGAGATTATCATGAGGAGATGTACTCCGATATGTTCGAGATGTGGTTTCACGATGTTCTTCCTCGGCTTCAGAGAAATGCAGTTATTGTTCTTAATAACGTGACGTACCATTCTCGCCAAAAACAAAAAGTTGCTAATGGGAATGCCAAATGGCAAGATATATCGGAATGGCTAGAATCTAAAAATATCGCTTTTGAAGACAGTATGTTGAAAGAACTACTAGAAATTGTAAAAAAAGAAGTAGCGCACAACGAATATGCAGAAAATGTAACGGCTAAGAATGCAGGAAAGCTGTTCTTACAATTCATCCGTACCACTGCGAATTAAACGCCATCGAGTTAGTTTCGGCCAGAATCAAAGGCTATGTTGCAGCAAAAAGCAGAACGTACAAAAGTCGGAAGTTGAAGAACTATTAGAATAGGCAGCAGGAACAGTGTCTGCAGAGGAATGGGACAAATGTGTCCTTCATGTAGTTGAAAAATTTGAAACTCAAATGTGGAAATTAGACTGCATTATCGAGGAGAGAGAAGAGCGTTTTGTTATAGACCCGAATGAAAACAGTTCAGGTTCAACAAAATAAACTTAGTTTTATCGTTCAAAAAATGGTTCAAATGGCTCTGAGCGCTATGGGACTTTTTGCTGTCGTCATCAGTCCCCTAGAACTTAGAACTAATTAAACCTAACTGACCTAAGGACATCACACACATCCATGCCCGAGGCAGGATTCGAACCTGCGACCGTAGCGGTCTCGCGGTTCCAGACTGTAGCGCCTAGAACCGCTCGGCCACTTCGACCGGCTTTTATCGTTCCTTTAGGGTTATTGTAAATGCTGTTGTTATTAAAATCGCTTTTGTTTGAATCTACTATGGCACTACTCTGTCTTTTACGCTTTATTTCTTTACACCGCGACGCAAGTTCACAATATAGTATTTATCACGAACAATGCAGGCGTCTCTGTGACGTCAACTCGGCGGCCAACTACACGGCGTGCAGGAAGGATCTTTGACACCTCTGCTTTCACTGGAACAGGTGGCGGTCGCTCACGTGAAACTTTCTTTTTCGTCCCAGCTCTCGGTGAATAGGCTATAGCTATAGTTCGGGCGCGAGAAGCTTGCAACCGGCCCCTCTGTCGGCACCACTCGGAACACTTCGTGTGGACTGCCTTTGTTTGAGATTGCTGCCACCCTCAGCGATCACAGAGTTGTGACAGTGCAATTGTCTAACCGTAAGTGTTGTTGTGTTGTCTACGGGATTGATTAACAACAGCATTTGTATTTCTATTTAAATGCATTATGCAACTGAAGCATTACCACAAAAGTTTAGCAAACGTGTCGAACGTCGTTTGTCTTCTAAAAATTGCTTTGTGTTACGTCAGCTTTAATTTGATTTCATATTCCTGGCTACAAACATGTATCTCGTTTGATGCCCATCTCTATAATACGCATTAACTAATCCATGTTTCTTCTGTGTCAAAACTGACACCATAGCAAATGACCGGTACGAGTCGCATCCGACCGTGAGCTGTCGGTACAGGAAGCCAAAAAATAAAACATTGCCATTCTCACATCCTCTAAGCCGCAGTAACCGCACTAGTTACCCTCCACTCCCCTGCCTCTGGGGAAATGGCCAGCTTTACTTAGCTCACGGCGAAGTCATCAAAGTGAATTAAAATCAAGCACATCTTAAAATATTAATGTCTCCATACTAATTTTTGTTTGTTAATGAACAGGAAAACTACACTCTTACGAAGTTCTTCACGTTACTTGACGTCTTTGGTTTCGACTGTTAGTTGCTATTCTCAGATTAAAATTACTTTGTAATTGACAGGTGGCAGTGGTTGGTAGCAGAGTTGCCGGCTCTTACACAACATGCTATCTTGTGATCGATAGTTGCGGGTTCATCAAAAAAGAAACAACTAGACTACCCACAGACCGTTGCCGACGTCTTCGTGGACTGTGGTGGGGGCTGCTGTTGCACTGTAACGACGGCGATGCGTAGGATACTGTAATCACATTTTATACGAGAATAACAGCAGTAAGACGAGTATTCAGTCACGTATATGTGGTGTCACCGCCAGACACCACACTTGCTAGGTGGTAGCCTTTAAATCGGCCGCGGTCCGCTAGTATACGTCGGACTCGCGTGTCGCCACTGTCAGTGATCGCAGACCGAGCGCCACCACACGTCAGGTCTTGAGAGACGTACTGGCACTCGCCCCAGTTGTAGAGCCGACTTTGCAAGGAACGGTTCACTGACAACTACGCTCTCATTTGCCGAGACGATAGTTAGCATAGCCTTCAGCTACATTTGCTACGACCTAGTAAGGCGCCGTATTCAATTGATATTGAGATTCTATTAATGTATCATCAAGAGCGATGTTCTACAAATGTGGATTAAAGTTAAGTATTATATCAACTACTTACTTTAATTGCTATTATTAATTCCCTTAACTGTTCCAGACCTCGCGCCAGCCTGCGTGAGCTTACAAGCGCATGCCTTTCGGCTTCCTCTCATTGTGTCTAGGCTGTCTTGTCTAGACACAACAGTATATATCTCAAAGCAACAAATTGTCTAAATAAGAGGAGAATATTTTACGGGGTGAAACAGATCCGAATTTTTGGTAACACGCTATATCACTAACAGATGCATTCCACATACATATGAATCACTTTCACTATCGTTTCTGCAACTCCAGAAGTGCTGTCAGAACTTAAGGAAATAATAAATTGATGTACGTTATTTTCGCCGGCCGAAGTGGCCACGCGGTTCTGGCGCTGCAGTCTGGAACCGCGAGACCGCTACGGTCGCGGGTTCGAATCCTGCCTCGGGCATGGATGTGTGTGATGTCCTTAGGTTAGTTAGGTTTAACTAGTTCTAAGTTCTAGGGGACTAATGACCTCAGCAGTTGAGTCCCATAGTGCTCAGAGCCATTTGAACCATTTTTTTTGTACGTTATTTTCGACTATACATTCATTTTCCCATGTTTTCAGTACTACCGTCTTTATCTGTCTTACAACACTATGCCAGCCTGGTGACGAAGTTTGGTTTATAGTGTCCTTTGTCAAGTTTTCCACTCTATCACCGTATACTTTTTGTTTTTCCTTGCTACATAGCACTTAACTTGGCCCCATACAAGCTCAAAGGAACTGAAATGGTAGTGGCAGTCTGAGGACCGTATGATCACACTTTTTCGCCAGTCCACCTTTGAAATATAGAGGCTGCGAGGCGCTGGGGTCGAGAGGTGGGATGTTTACCTGATTTCATATAAATTTGTGTCAGGAACATGATATTAAACGTGATACCTTAATTTCTAAAATGGTAATCAGATTGCATATCACTGTGAGATTTATTATCCTAGGACACACAGGTAATTCAATATACTACGCATTGGTTCTGAAATATAATCAACAAAAGAGGTACCTGAAAATGAGCAGCTGGCAATGTTATATTCGGACCTACTATGTAGCTACCGTTCCGTACCTTCTATTGTGAGCAGGATGGAATTACAAATGGATTAAAATCTCGACTACGCTGTGCAACAGTGAACGAGTAAAATTATTCATCTGTAGTTTCACTTATGCAGAAATCCCTGGTGTGGCCACAGTGTGATGATGCAAGTAGCTGAGGGCGTCAGCATGAGAAAACAAGTCCCTACTTTGGCAGTGCTGCGAATACTTTACAGAATTATGAAGTCAGGTCGTGTGTAGACAGCTATCAGCATTGGGTTGCTATGCGGGCTGCAGACAGGATTGCCGACCACCGTTACAGGCTGTAAAAGTAGATAACTTTCCGACAAGTCACGGATTTTGAAGACTAACGATTACGAAACCGATCTCCGAAACTCTGTCTGGGCTACCGTGACGGCCATCACACCTATGTGGACCAAGAATTTCGCCTTCTGCTCCACGGTGAAACACTCTGTCTCTGGCGGTCCAGGAAAGACCCCACGACCTCACTCTCTGGCGGCCCAGATGTGGCTCCTCCAAAACTCTTCTCAACGCAGCAACTCCGCAAAATTAGCGCCTGTCGGCTCTTCACTCTCCAACGCTTCCAATTGTGGTTGTGCGTGGGATCATACGCCAATCATCTCCGTACCGTGCCGGCCGGGGTGGCCGAGCGGTTCTAGGTGCTACAGTCTGGAACCGCGCGACCGCTTCGGTCGCAGGTTCGAATCCTGCCTCGGGCATGGATGTGTGTGATGTGCATAGGTTAGTTAGGTTTAAGTAGTTCTAAGTTCTAGGGGACTGATGACCTCAGATGTTAAGTCCCATAGTGCTCAGAGCCATTTGAACCATTTTTGAGAAAGCGTCACCAAACACTTAACACTCGGGAATTCTCTATCCGAGTCTGTGGTCCAGGGAAGTGGGAAGGCCCGGATCTGTTGAGAAGGAGGGGGGGGGGGGCGCAAATGGGAGTATCTGCCCCGGACGGCAATTTTAGGGGACGCCAAATTCATAATCTTGGTTCAACAAAGCGCCTAGCATCCAGCGCACGTTAGTTTATTGATTCTTTATATGATTTTGAAACGAATCCCTGTTGGTTTTTTAACATTATTGAAAACATTCTAAGCTGATTTCTGAACGATACATACCTGTAAGTTGATTTTTGAATGCTTGCAATGTGTACGTGATGTCTCCGCCGGGGGAATTCCCATCGCATATACAAATAAAAAACTTCTCCACAGACAAAAGGTGACGAGGCTATACGAGCTGAGCCGATTGCCAATCGCTGTTTATGTGGTTGATAGGGTGTGCGAATGATCAGCGTTGTTATAATTACTAGCGAAATCCATAGATTTAGGCTACCAGAGTGGAGATAAACTACTAACAGGAATAATAGGTGAAAAGGATTAAGTATTAATCTTCTCGGTGTATCCAAGAAAAGGAAATTTTGACAGAAAATTTTCGCCAGATCGCCACACTACTGAGGGCCAATTGTACTGTCCCCGGTTAGCAGCCGTTTAAGTTCTGTTCTCGGAATAGCGCGGAAAACGCGTTGTACAAACACGTTATAACACCTAACCGAGGAATAAATGCGGGATAACTAAACTCGCTTTCTGGCAGGGTTAGTGAAGTTAACTCGAGAATAAGTTTTGACAACGGCAAGAATAGTCACAGGGTTAGTGATGACAAGATTATTTTTAGTATGAGGAAGGAGAAGAAACGGGGACATCACACAAATTATATGGAAGAATATGACGATTCCAAATTTATATAAAAATTTCTTACTACTACTACTTTTCGATCTCATGCCTGAGAAACTGGAGCATATGAATGAAATGTGAAACTATTTCCTAACATAAAAGTTTTTGCTTGTAGTATGTCTAATAGGCATTTGATATTGGTACTTCGTGATTTATATTCTGTCGTGTTATTTATGTAAATGAGGTAGATAAAAATGACCAGTTGTGCCAAAACAGTCTTGCTTATTTGGCGTGTGTTACAACTGCTGCAATATTAGAAAGGCCTATTTCGTTTTATCTCGCAGACTGTGACAAAATAGACGTAATCAAATCGAGAAACCACACTAGTCTTGGGTACTATTCAATATTAGTCTACGACATTTTGATTTTTCATATAGAAAAACTTTTGACGAACTTTGATGAGATAATAGAGTCTTTCGCAGAAAGGAAAGCATGCCGTGTAAAGCTGTAGGAAGATTAGAGAGAAAAAATTGCTGGGACCTGAGGATTAAAGAAATGTGTGCTCTTGTGCTTGTCTTTTGTCTTTACTCGTTTCATATTTCCTATGTTTAATTTTATGTCACACAAAAGGGAAAGTTATTAGTTAATAGGCAATAAAGAGAGCAAATTTTCACAAGAGTTCTTACTCTCCCAGTTTAAAATAGTCCCACCCAGTATTAATTGTCTTTCTTTTTTTTTTTAACAAAAAGAGGGCTAGGATGTCAAACTGCCCTACTGGAAGCAGGAGAGGCACCACGGCACATTTTAGATTCTGTTGTCCTGAATATAGGTTTGATGGCCTCCATTACAAAGTAGGCACGTTTGGGAACAGGAGAGGCACCACAGGACATTTTAATTTCTGTTGACTTGAATATAGGTTTGACTTCTTCCATTTCACAGTACACACATTTGAATTCCACAGAGCGAAATACAGTGACGTGCTACAGAAGAGTGCTGTGTGAAGAGGCGTGGCACTGCACTTTGACACACTTAAGACCAAAAACCATGTTTTACATTTCCTCGAACGTATATGTTTTATATATCAAAGGCCTCATCAAGATGTGAGCTACAAAATTAATATATTTTTGAAAAATCGATTTTTTTAAAATTTTGTATGTCCTATCTCAAACGCTCGGGGTCAGGGGGGGGGGGGGGGGTGGAGGCGCCACTGTCAAGTTTCGTCTCGGTTTGTAAAATGGTCGGCGTGGGCGTGGGTGTGATTCTACGAGCAGCAGAAGATGCGAGTAGTGGCAAGGACCACCCCTCAGATGTCCCTCAGTACAAGGTTTGGGAGTGGAGAGCAGTGAGCAGCACCAGATATCCTTCCATATCGATAGGTGTACTGATATCTGGACCACGTAGTTCTCATTGTGGTACAGCGGCAGGCAACTGCAGTACACATCTACTTGCACACTGCATCAGGCAGCAATGGGAGCTCAAAGTGTGACCCAGTCTGTGATGTGAGATGGCAGATGTACCACTTCCACTGTGAACCTCATCATTTGTGGCTCTCTCGGGAACATTATTCGACTGTCCGAAGAATGTGAGACTGTTGTCGCTCAGGAAAGAGAAAAAGGGCAACACAAATGGAGTGACACCACTGACATGTGGTTGCCATCCAGGGGTCTCGAGGGTGAATAACTGATCGGCCTAAACATGGCCGATAGCATGGATCTGCTCTGTCTAGAAGAGGAGAAAGTAGAGTAGAATTTGTGGTTCATTAGCACTTAGTACGGAGTTGCGTCGAGCTTGTACTCCGGCTGATCGTGCGAATATAGTGACTCGAGAGGGTACTTGTCAGCAGTTAGATGATTGACGTGACGCTAGAGCTGGTGTGCTTGTAGAGCTATGACAGTTTTACCTCTGCAGTTCGTTGTCCTCTGTCCCCGAGTCAGAACCCTCACAGCTGCCAGTCCATCTGCCTCGTCTGTGTCTGTTAACAGGCCTGTTGCCCCCTGCACGGCGCTCTCGCTGTCTCACATGCCACTGTCGCGTAGTCAGGTAAGCAGCGGTGGCCGCCCCGTTCGACAACCCTTGCCAGACCACTCGCCCGTAATCTTGTGGACTGTGTCGTCCCTTGCTCTGCCACCCGTCCACCTGCTCCCATCTCGGTTATGAGCACTGTTCATTGCTGGTAGCTCGCGACCTTCACAACTGGTTTCTGTTTATGCTGCCGTAGTCTGCTCCTTTCCACCTGTGCAATGCTAAGGCGATACCGCTAGGTCCTTGCCCCATACTCTCACAATACAATTGTACAATTACATGACATACAAACAAAATAATAACAGACATCCTTAGTCTCCCAATGCCTGTCGCTAATTTACAGAAACAATGGTAATGTTGCCATTACAATGTATCAAAATTCTTATGTTAATGGATCCAGGAAGCATAATTATTTACAAAATATTAACCATCCTACCTACTACCATCGTAATACTCTGGGGGCTGATTACATTTACATCATTCTTAGATGGGTATTGACTTATCGTAATTACTGTATTACAGATTCCACTACCGAAAAAAGACAAATGCTTGAAAAATATGTTTATTGAATGAACAAATCCTTATCCTAACATGCTGTTAAACGGCTAAAAAAAGAGATCCAATTAATCTCTAGGCACCACCGGATGACTTATTTAAGCATATTGATTGAGTCTGTGTAACTAACTACTGTGAGTGCCTGTTTCACGTTATCACAGTCCACAAAGATACCCTCTTATTCTCCTGCAGACAACTGTAAACAAAACACAACGCACACAACACAAATCGAGAAAGTCTGCACAGACGATCGTAGTCTGTGAGCTCAACATAAGAACACCTAGTGAGAAAATATTGGAGGCACCTACATGGAAAAACTGTCCATAATTACACCACATTGACTCTCTTATGTCTTGCTGAGATGACCTGAAGAGGTGTCGTTGCTCGTCTTGTGACACCTTGTGAACTGGATTATCAGCTCTCGCTATATTCTCCACTTTCGAACGGACCTTAACTAGAACTCAGACACACTTCTTTCAGACAAGAGTACAGATTGCTAATCACGTCCTGCCTTACCCATTTAACATTGCTGGACTGGTCTAAATTACCGTCGAACTCTTGCCTGTGCAAGCTTCACACTTAATCGACTTACTGTGGGGTCCTGCGCACTCATGTCTTATAGGGTGCCTGAAAAATGCTGCTTTCTCGGATAGCTAATCAACAATTCAAGCAAATCACAGTAATAGTTTCTATAACAATAAAGTAGAATGACAATACTTCACTTTGGGTTTACAATGGTGTCGCAAGCGATGGGCGTCGTACAAATAATCAAACTCCTTCGCTAATTACAATATCCATGTAAGTTACTCGCACTCGCTCATAAGTCACTGCTCTCATTAATATCACTGCTCTTCTAGGCCTCTCTGCTAGTGTCCGTCTTCTACTGGCTGACGTCGTCTCACAGCCTTCTTTGCTCCTGCGTTCTTCTTCTTCGTGCTGGCGCTTTCGTTACGCCGGAACACTTACAGTCTTGATGTCGTCGAGGAGTTGTTGCTCGTACTCCCATTCCACCGATTACTCAATGCGACTTTCTCGAGTGCATACATCGACCAACATGGCGTCATTGCGAGAAACTCGCTACTCCCAATAGGATGTACCCAACACTGCAGTGGCATGGGAGGTCTCGGTGGCCGCCTTAGCACCACACTCTTCGAAAACTCCCTCGAAAAATGGTGCAACACGACCAAAAAGCTAGTTCCTCCCTTGCACCATCTACGACAAAAAATCGGCCAAGGTGTGAAGTACCAATCAACATATAGCGGCTTCTGTTACTCGTAGACGGTTGGCAAAGATCCCGTGCAACAGAAAGTCGTTGTTGTGGATGGAAAACAGCTCACTGGTATTTCCCCACACACTGCCACAGATGGCATCAAAATCGCGCAAGATAACGTAGAGTGCGTAGTTGACATTATCGGCCACCCCACAAAAATTATAACTAAGACTTAAAATAATGCAATTCTACCTATATTTATATATTATGAGCACACAGATGCAAGAATCACTGCACTAATCATAATACATATGAGCTCACTAGACGAAATTGTTTTACAAATGGATCGATGTGTTAAATATGGTGTGGAGCTATTGATTTCTTTGTCTTCTTGATTCCAGTTCAAACGCGTTTTGGTGGGCAATCCTCCTTATACGGTAGGGTCCGTTGTACACAGAGAAGAATTTCTGACATTTTTGTTTCTGGTTTTCGAAAGCTGAAAGGATTTTATGTAGAATTCTCGTTCCCGCACTTCCTGTCGATGGAATCTTTTCTGCTCCAAGCCGCCAACTGAATCCTATGGTGTACTTGCTCCCCGATTTGAATGTGCTGCACATGGTTCCTTGGAGGAATGTCCACCATTTTCCTGGTAAGACCCTGTGATCGTCAGCTTTTCAAGACAGTAACCAAGGCCAGCTTTGTGACCCCACGTGTGCCTCGTTGACAACATCTTGGAAGTCTTCGAGGAAGACGTCCCATGATGTGCGCTACTTGTTGCAGTAGATTCGACACAGGTTTCCCAGCTCTTTCAATATCGGTTCGACTGAATTCGAACACAGATGGTGGGATGAGATATAGATCGGCTCAGTCTTGTGTATTCTTAACGCCTCTTTCTACCTTCCTGATTTGAATTGTGGCCAATTATCAGAAATAATTCTCTACACATGCCCCATATATGGCAAGAAATCTTTACATAAGGCACGCAGCACTGCCAGTCTTGAAGACGTTTTCACTGGCGAGAAGGTGACAAACTTTGAGGTCAACTCGACGACTACAAGAACATAATTGAACCCTCTTTGTATTCTTGGTAGTGGTACCTTAAGATCTCTAGCCACTAAATGCCGCAATTTGTTGAGAACAATAGGGAACAGTGGCACTTGCATATTCATAGTTGAGGGCTTTGCCTTCTGGCAGTCCTTTCATACTGAAAGCACATGTCGAATTCTCCTTCCCATATTCTCGAAGTGGCAGAGAGATCTGAAGTTTAAGAATCATTTTCTAGGACTGAAATGCCTGTAGCTTAAGTGGGTGTGCCATACCTCTTTCTTAATAAGATGCTCGGAGAGACATAAACACCATGTCGATTCCCCCCTATTACCTTTATGGAAGAATATCCCACTCATCAGTAGATAGAATTGCTGAATGGCAGCTTGAGTATTATCTTTCCACATCCCCTTGAGTCCTAAGAGGGGTGGATCCTTGTCCCGTTCCCTCTTAATGTCCCCCCATACTGCAGGTTCAAAATGGCTCTGAGCACTATGGGACTTAACATCTATGGTCATCAGTCCCCTAGAACTTAGAACTACTTAAACCTAACTAACCTAAGTACAGCACACAACACCCAGCCATCACGAGGCAGAGAAAATCCCTGACCCCGCCGGGAATCGAACCCGGGAACCCGGGCGTGGGAAGCGAGAACGCTACCGCACGACCACGAGATGCGGGCATACTGCAGGTCACAATGTTCTCGAATGCAACTTTCCTCGTGTAGTGCAGGCTACAGTGGTTGATCTCTAGAGCTTCAGCGACATTGCTCTGTAATCCGACAGGGGAACATGACAGTGCATCTGCTATCGTACTTAATGATGAAGTCATGTTGCTGCAGGCACATTACCGGTTGTATGAACCTATTTTGAATTAATTTCGCTGTAAGCAAGCATTCCAGGACCTTATGATCTGTATAGACTCTGTTCCATCGCGGACTAATTCTTTTCGCACTTTGAGAGCACCTTGCTGTGAAATGCAGTGGTTTCCAACACACGATTGCCATTCTGGACATATTCCTGGACAATCATTACGCCTAACCCTGAATATGAACTGTCCATTACCATACAAACGTTCTGCCGAATTGGGGTGGGATTACACAGGCGTTCAAGTAATGCTGATTTTAGAGCCTGAAACTAGCTCTCCGAAGTTTCATCCCGGTCCAATGTAAATTTCTTTCCCATCAGCTGATTGAAACGAGGGCTACTTTGTGTCATCACATGTATGCCGTTGTAGAAATTTATGATGTCGAGAAACCTTTTGAGTTGTTTTTTGGTTGCTGCTCTTTCAAATTTCTCACTCACCTCTTTCTTCTCCAGTTTGGGTGCTATTCTGTCGGCAGCTATAATGTGGACTAGTAACATTGCAGATGATGTTCCGAAGGTTAGCTTTTCAATATTTACAGTGACATCAAGGTGTGAAGGACCTCCCTCAGAACCGCACTGTTATCCGGTCACGTCTTTTTGGCTATCAGTAAATTATCGTCATAACTCGTCACATACCTTTTGAGGCAGTCACTGAGAATGCTGTCTAGATCCTTTATAAATGCGGCTGGCGATATATTAAGCCAGAACGGCAGCCTGTGAAATTCATAACATTTCCGATTTCCCAGAACCTAGACATGAGGCCCACTGAGGAGAAAACAGTTTGTCTGTGGAAGTTCTGGGGAAGCACTTCTAGTCGCGCAGGTCTGTCCGTCTCTGGGTCGATAGCTGTGTTTATCTGGCAGGAATCTAACATGAGCTGCATTGATCCATCTGCCTTGTCGACTACCCTGGGCAGGTTGTTATATGTAGACTTGGCAGGTTCTATCATCGCATCAGCTAGCATTTTCGAAATCTCTTTAGCGATTTTATCGCAGCAGACCTGAAGAATTGGAAAAGGTGGCACAAATAATTTATTGTGTGTATGTACTTTGAATTCATATTGGAAATTCCTTATCATGGTTGGTTTTGGCAGAAAAATTTGCGTTACGCAGTAACATGTCCTATAATTTATTACGCTCTGTGGGCTGAATGCATTGTACTGTTTCTACTTTCTTTTCAATCACTTCTCTAATTTCTGGGGTCACTACTACCTCCTCCTGCTCGTTGGCTTCTTTGGACACTTCGTCAGATGAACGGACTTCCCCATTATCGCAGCAGCTGTAGATAAGTCTAACACAACTGAGAGGAAGTTGCCCTTGTATCGTGCGCTCATCAAATTTAATGCAAATCGACATGCTCTTCCACAACACAACTTCGCCTCTTCTGAGCTCAAGAATGGCCTTGTATTCAATCAAAAAGTTCATCCCAATGATTAGGTCTATTGCCAAATTTGGCACGACTAGGAAGTTAGTTTCAAGTTTGTGTCCTTGACACACGAATTCTAATCAAGTCTGCAAGTGTACTTCTGCGCATCTGCCAGTCAGCGATCCTTTTATTTTCGTCTTTTCCACCGAGAGTGTTGGCCATCCCCTCTTTTCAGAACTAGTATGCTGCCTCCAATATTCCGGTAGTGTGCGTATCATTGTCCAAAATACTGTACAGTCGCACATCTCCTAAGGTGACAGTAATCGCGGGATGGAGGTTCTGAGTTGTTATTTCTTTTGTTTCTTTCAGCAGTACCTTGGAAATATCCTCATAATTTAGCACACGTACTCGGCTCGGTCTGACAACAGTTGCAGAATTGTGCTGAGACATTTCCTCACGAGCCTGGCATCAATCACTCATCGGGCTAAGATTCCGTTGTCTGATGGGGTTTGGTTGGCATACGTACACCTCCTCAGCATCCTGATAACCCTGGTCCGTTCCGAACTAGTTGCGTTCATCGTATCGCTCATTATTTTTCCTACTGAATTGTTGCCAGTTTCTGAATTCTGTCCTCTATTCTCATGCCTCCCTGGCGCGTCATCCTTCTCATTTCTGCTGTTATTATTTCTGTGGGGCTGCTGGTAGTTCCCATTCTGATTCCCCTTTCGTTCTCGAGCCGATTGTACCTGAAATATTAGTTAAAGTTCACGAGGTAGGCTCTTAAATGTTTCGATGTTCGTGCAACATTTGCCTGCCATTGCTGGTAATTAGTTGGTAGTTTTGAAAAGTATAACTTGATTACCTCGCTAGCACTACAGGACGCGTCCAGGAATTGATTTTTCTTAATGAGTCTTTCGAATAGGTTGGTACTGCTCTGATATTCTGACAGTTCGACGTCTGGACACAGGATAATTTCTTGTTTTATTCTGTCTTGCATCTCTCGGGAGCAAAATGTTCCGAGAAACGCATGTTTAAACTCCTGATACGAACGGCAAGTTATCCGAACGCTTTTTCGGCTCCTCGCCCTTCGGTACATCCATAGATAAATTCTAACCTTGCCTCCAACAGCCACGATTCAGGCAACGTGTTGCTGAATTGTGACAGCCAAACCTTCGGGCAGAGAGAACTTCCGTTCTAACGAAAATTCTGAAATTTTAGCACTGAGAGGAAATGCTTGTCATCAAATCCAACGACGCCTCTCGTGCTCACTGTTAACCCTCAGTCAGGCTCTCTAGTCTGCTCCACATGCCCTGAGAATTCGTGTCGAGTGTTTTGACCGATGAGCCCTACGGTATCGTGGTACTCGCACACAGCATTGCAGCTCCTGAGCAGGCTGCAATTGTGCGAACATTTGCTTTCAGTTGCGCAGTGCGAGCCCTGTGGCCCGTTGCGCTGTGTTGAGCCCCGAATATGGTGAGCGTCCTGACGATGACACGGTTCTCTGTGCTGCTTCGGTTATATCTGAATGCGAAGTGCTGTTTCGCACTGAAAAACGTATATTATTTGCGCTGTACTCGCAGCTGCATTCTGTCACTGAGTTTGGAGTGAGATTATCATATGCGAATTGATATCAGCCGTGCTATTCTGGCGCGATTGTTTGCTACCTTAGCTAATTTCCTGGCATCAGCCGCTTCTTGTCTAGCCAGGCCAGCCTTCTTCTTCGTCTTAGCGTATTTTCATTAGCTTCAATATTAATTTTTTTCTGTTTTCGTCACATGGGCGTTAATCTTGTCCAGACAGTTGTCGTGGACTCTGCGAGTTTTCTAACTGGTAGCTCATCTTCTGTACCAGTGGCCTCACTCTTATTCTCGTTTCTGTCCGGTCTCCTCACATTTCTTTTCTTATTTTCTCATCTCCTTCAGTATTTGTAAGAATAAATTTGATTCCTTTTCAGGATCCTTTACACCTGCGAGTGACGTGATACGAGGGTCCCGTTCGTTACTGCATTGCTGGGCAGTAGCGGTCTGCTCACGCCATTAACTACAACGTACCTGCTGCGAACAAACAGACTCAATGTGTCTGCTGACCTCAAGTGCGTTCTCCTTCTTGCTCATATTGTATATTCCTTCTCACTATTCGCGACCTGTCACTGAATTGTTCCTATACTGCTGTTCATAGTTTCCCGTTTCATGGAAAAGTACACCATTTCATCCGCCGACTCATCTGCGTCCCTGTCCTGTGCGTGCTCCGTATTAGTACGCCTTGTAGTTGACTCCTGGTTTGTAACAACCTAGTCCTAATTCTTGTCGTCATTCATGTGACGGCAACGCGTGACATTTAATGAATGAGGTGAAAAGAAAAAAATACTGAGCTTCTCCTATCCTGCAAACGTAACTTTTGAACAGTATCTGTACTCTTTAATTCATACCTCCTCCAATATGATCAGCAACTCTGTTAGCAACGCCGCATCTCAGCAATACAAGAAATGCGCTGCAGAAACCGCGAACACATACACGTGAACAATAAATAAAAACAGCTAAAAAAATTAAAAAAAGAGAAGTTCACGCAAGCAGCTCAAGTTACCGTGGAATTAAACAGAGCGGAAAAATCAAATTTAACTAAGTAACAATTTATTAACAATTTAATTAACTAACTCACTGGCTCTCAGCATCAACCAGGTAACATCAAGTACAGAGTCGCCATATTATGCGAGATGCTGGGCGGATAGTTGGGATGTTTACCTGATTTCATATAAATCTGTATCAGAAAGGCGAGTACCCTCTACTGCCCCCCCCCCCCCCTCCCTCTGGAACTGCCACTTTTCCTCCCACACAATGGATAATTATTAAGGCTACAAGAAGCTATTTGGGCCCTCGAGTGCACAGTTCATGAGTTGCTACCTGCATCATAATTTATTTTGTCGACAATTTAATTAATTAATATCCCCAAAAATGTACGGTACAAGGAATGAATATTAAACGTCGTACCTTAACTTCCGAAAGGATAATCAGGTTGGGTATCATTATGAGATTTATTATCCTACGACACAGAGATAATTCAATTTATAATGTAATGATGCTGTAACATAATCAACAAAAAAAGTGGTAGCTGCGAATGAAATATTGGCAGAGTCAAATTCGGACCTGTTCTATGGTGAGCATGATGGAATTTCTAATCCGGCCGGTGTGGCCCTGCGGTTGTAGGCGCTTCAGTCTGGAACCGCGTGACCGCTACGGGCGCAGGTTCGAATCCTGCCTGGGACATGGATGTGTGTGATGTCCTTAGGTTAGTTGGGATTAAGCAGGGGACTGATGACCATAGATGTTAAGTCCCATAGTGCTCAGAGCCATGGAATTTCTAGTGGATTAAAATCTCGACTACGCTGTGCACAGTGGGCGAATAAGATTACTCTTTTATAGTTTTACACTGGTGTGGCCTCAATGCGATGGTGCATGTAGCTGAGAGCGTCAGCACAATTCACTACTTTGGCAATGCTGCGAATACTTTACCAGATTGTGAAGTGGGGCGTGGGTAGACAGCTATCAGCACTTGGTTGATCTGCAGGCTGCAAACAGGATTGTCGACCACCGCTACAAGCTGGAACCGCAGATAATTTCCCAGGTCATGGATTTGGAAGATAACTTATTCCGACCGACCATTACGAATAGGATCTTCGAAACCCTGTCTGGGCTACCGTGACAGTTGGTTGGTTTGGGGAAGGAGACCAGACAGCGTGGTCATCGGTCTCATCGGATTAGGGAAGGATTGGGAAGGAAGTCGGCCGTGCCCTTTCAGAGGAACCATCCCGGCATTTGCCTAGAGTGATTTAGGGAAATCACGGAAAACCTAAATCAGGATGGCCGGACGCGGGATTGAACCGTCGTCCTCCCGAATGCGAGTCCAGTGTCTAACCACTGCGCCACCCCGCTCGGTCCCACCCGTGACAGTAATTACACCTATGTCGACCAAGAATTTGTTCTCCTACCCCACGGTGAAACACACACACACACACACACACACACACTCACTCTCTGTAGGTACAGGAGAGACCCCACGACCTCTCTCTCTGGTGGCCCATATAAGACTCCTCCAAAATTCACCTTAGCGCACCAACACTGGAAATTTAGGGCGTCTCGGCCCCTCCACGCTCCAACACTTCTAACTGTGGTTGTGCTCGGGATCATTTCCCTGCCGTACGTTATACACGGCTCCTCTAAAAACATCCTGCAAAATCCAGCTCCAATGGAGCGACTTCCCGCTACATGTGAGCGGCGTTCTATGACGTCAGAATGAACCATCTCCTGTCTACCAGTTATTTCTATCCTATTTTGGCGCGTGCGGGAGAACAGAGGTGTGAGAAACTGCATCCGAGCACTGCAAAACAGTATGTATGTGTGGCAGTTATCTATCGGACACGCCACGGTTTCAGACATCAAGTTCTGACAACGCCACCTTCACAGCACACACGCCTGGCGCCGAGACGCCATTGACGTCTACATTCCGGCTGATACAAAGGACCGTTCCCCGGGGGTCGGCTCTGTCGGCACCCTGCTGTTGTCACTGACCGGCCGCCTTCTGGGAACTCTAGCTCGACTACACGCGATTCTCTCAGGCGCACCGCTCCTCGCAGAGTGGCTGTACGCACTGATTCAGTAGCCAAATTTAGAAACGAAACCAGAGTCAACACCCAACTTAATCAGAGCTCCATTACCCGCTCCCACCGATGACATTTCGAGTGAATAATGGAAATGGAAAAAGATGTAAGAGGACGAGCCAACATGAGCCTAGCGTCTTTCGAAGTAAAGGTGGTTTATTCTGAGTGATGAGATCCAGTAATTCCCCCTTTCTGCACTCGTCTAATGTAGAAATGTTTCTTCGTTGTAGCCAGCCGGTAGATACTTGTTTTCTGTAAATTAGTGGCCGGCCGCGGTGGCCGTGCGGTTCTAGGCGCTCCAGTCGGGAGCCGCACTGCTGCTACGGTCGCGGGTTCGAGTCGTGCCTCGGGCATGGGTGTGTGTGATGTTCTTAGGTTATTTAGATTTTAGTAGTTCTAAGTTCTAGGGGACTGATGACCACAGCAGTTGAGTCCCATAGTGCTCGGAGCCATTTGAACCATTTTGAAAATTAGTGTAGGCGCCTTATCAAGGACAGCTGAATGATACGAGGCGTTGTCCATAACCCTCACTGAAAGCTTACTCAAGTGTGTAGTAGCTCTTTGATATCAATAAGTGCTCCAGAACGATTCACACATTCCAGTTCTGTGTGTCTTTAGCTACGACAAATCTCCATTGCATTTTAATACATCGATCGACAACTAAAATCCAGGAATAATGGTTTTTACAAACTTTCAGCTTTTTATATCGATGGATGGAGAAATAACAAAACAGTTTATTACATTCATAAAAGTGTTATACTAACTAAAGTAAGAGCTACTAATTTTATGACCGTATTTAGACGAGAACATAGTTTTCTTAGGAAAAAGATACCAGTAAGCATAAAAAGTTTCATTGTGTATTTCAACTCTCCATTAACAGGCCAGTGCTCTGTTTTTATGCTGATGTGTCAAACAGACAATTTCGTTTTGTTTAATCTTGCTATAGTACAATGTAAGTCTAACGCCGTCTTAGATTGCGGATGTGATATGACAAACTGCATGAGGAACAGAAACGCGAAACCTGAATTCGGCACAGGCCTATGGTGCACAGTGACGTACTGCGAGTCTATAAATTATATTTCCTCCACATTGTAGTGAGATATAGCGTTCCTTCCGCTATCGAAAACAATTTTGGTGTGACGGCTGAATTTCGTATACAGTGACACGTGACCTAATGTACTTCGATTGTAAAGCGAACACGCTTCGCACTATAAGCTCTCCGAATTAACTGCTCTAGATTTCTGAATTTCAGAACATGACACTAACTATGACCACTGAAGGCAAGCTATGACGTGAGACTATCTGTTGCGAAAGAACAGAAGTTTTTTATCAAGATAATTTATTTTTGATCGTGTGATAAAGATAGTGAATCTGATATTGTTCTTTCCAATATTATTCTGCGGAAACTAAAGTGTTTAGCAAAGATCAATTTCAGCAGCCGACATATTTCAGCCTTATTTGCATAAAACTTTTTTTACTATGGCGGAAAAGAAGATGCAAAAATCACTGCGTGTTTGTTGCTCCTTCTCTTCCCCTCCCGCCCTCGCCATCTGCTAGAGCTGGCTCCCCGACCGCGTTACCTGGTAAGACGCGTGCCACACAAGAGGCAGCGCAGCCAGAAACAGCTGCGACTGGCTCACGCCTGGCCACCACCACTCGCCCCCCTGGAACGTCAATCACAAAGTAACTTTAATCGGAGTATAGCTTCCTGTTATTATAAAACATGACTGGGGATTGAGGCCCGCACGAATACGTGATGAGGGTCGCAACCGGCCCGCGGACCGCTGTTTGGCGACCACTGCCCTAGATGATAGACATACACAGAATTGACAAAAATCCTGGCATAGCAATGTGCACATATACAAAAGCTGATGGTAGGGTTCGGGTGTGGTGCAGGCCCCACAAAGCCATGGACACAAGTTGTGAACAGGGCACTGTGCAGTCAGGTGGTGGCTCCATAATGATGTAGGCTGTGTTTACATGGAATGGACTGGGTCCTCTGAATGTTCGGCTACTTGGAGACCATTTGTAGCCATTCATGAATTTTATGTTCCCAAACAACGATGACGTATTTATGAATGATGATGCGCCATATCACCAGGCCACAACTGTTCACAGCTGGTTCGAAGAACATTCTGGGCAATTAGAGCGAATGATTTGGCCACCCAGAACGCCTGACATTGTTCCCATCGAACATTTACGGGACATAATAGTAATGGGGCAACCTATGGTCTACCCCAAGTACCGTTATCCAAGATGGCGGCGATGGCGTCATCCAAGATGGCGACTCTGATGTCATCCAAGATGGCGGATTTTGGCGGGAAGTTTGAATTTTGGTAGGAAGATAGGTCAATTGGGCTACCCCCACTAACCTAACCCCCCTCCCCTCCCCTCCTTTCACCCATAAAAATGGTTGGAAGTTCAAATTCCAACAGGATAATGCATCACACCACAGGTATCTCTACCAACCTAAGAAAATCGCGGGTAGATAGGTCACTTGGACTACCTCCAGTAACTTAGATCATCCGACCGCCACCTCATCCTAGGAACTGGCGCCAAGTTTGAATTCTGGCGGTAAAGAAAGGTCACTTGGTGTTATCTTTACTAACCTAAGAAAATGGCGGAAAAGAAAGGGTAGTTGGCCTACCTCAACTAACCTAAGTCACCCGACCGCCACCTCTTCCTAGGGACTGGTGGGGAGAGTACTTTACCTGTGTTTGATATAAGTCTTTAATATTTTGCATGCACTATTTTATTTAAACAATTAGAGTCACTACCACCATCCAGAGGTCCGTACTCCAGCTGACCTAATACACAGTACGACCACTAGAGGGTGCTGACATCGCTCCTGTGACGTAATCCAAGAGGGGTGGGGGGGGGGGGGGGGATGGCGGGAAACAGTGTGGTCGCCATAGGGTCCAGACTCCAACTGACCTAGTACAAAATACCACCGCCAGAGGGCACTCTCATCCGTGACGTAATCAAAGTTGGCGGTCATGATGTCAGCTGATGATGCAAGTACTGTTATCCAAGATGGCCGGAAACTTCCGAACAACTGTGTTACAAATTAACTGTCCTCATCAATATATCTTTCAAAGTCTCCACTTTCATTTGTGTTTACTAAGATGTCAATATCCTATCGATTAAACAAACGACACGCTTGTCTACTGCATTTGTATGGGGAAGACCTAACACAAATTCCACAGTCGTAGAAATATTTTTATAAGATACGTTCATGTTCAGAAAAAAAACAGAACTCCTCGAACGGCAAGAGATAGAAAGTTCATACTCACAGGACATGTACATCAGTACATTCCACAGAAATGATTAGCATTTCAGTCACCTCGTTTCAGCATGTGTCCTGTTGCTTAATAGGCATAGGGTCCACGATAGACTCTGATAACTTGTTCCGTGCGTGATGGAATTGAAACGTATAAGGTGCGAATGGCGTCTTGTGATATAGCCGTCCGTGCTGCGTTCACCTGGTTCCAAAGTCCATTTGTTGTGGTTGGCATTGGGTCACAGCACTGCACCTGTCTTTTCACCATATGCCACACATTTTCGGTTGGCAACAAGTCTGGCAATCTGGCGGGTCAGGGCAAATGTCTGAAATCCTGTGATGCCAAGAAGGCACCTGTCCATGCAGCAAAATGTTGTCATGCATTGCATTCCTTTAAATGGCGTCTGAGGTGTTGTACAGAAAGCGTGTGGCTACGGGTCCCAAGATGTCACTCACTTACATCACATTGGTCACAGTGCCTGCGACGCGCACCAACTGTTGTACCCCAAAAGCAGCTTACACCATAAGGCCTTGAGCTGGTGCTGTTTGTCTTGTGCGAATGCAGTCACTGTAATACCACTCCCCTTGTCTGCGGCGAACCAAAATGCGGCCATCAGTTTCAAACGGAACCTGGATTCGTCCGAAATCACTACCTGATGCCATTCCTATCCCCACTGAAGTCGTTTCATACACCACTGCCGTCTAGCGTGTTTCTGCACATTCGTCAAACGTAGGCGGGGAAGTGGATAACACGCACGTCACCCATGCCGTAATAAACGGCGACGGACTGTCACTTCTGATAATGTAAGATGTGTTACACTGTTCCACTGTTGCGTCAGAGCCGAGGAGGACGCAAATCTGTCCTGCAGTGCCATTCACATGAGGTGTCCATCTTCTCGGGGGTGGTCTGGGTGGTACGACAAGACCCATCTCGACGTGTTCTTCGGCCTAACGTGAACCAATCTGCATACACCCGTTGCCCTGCCCCAAAATTTCGCCGCATAGGGGCAGCAATTTCTTGGATGGATGAATCACATTCTCTCATGCCAATAATGAGTCCTCTTTCAAATTCGCTGAGTTAACGGTACGGTTCGCGCATATGTCTGTGAGGCATCCAGCACGTCTGCTCAAGGCACACTGATCAGTTACCTTCGGTTTACAGCGACGAGAGCCGCAAGCACGTTTTACCGGTAGGTGGTGTTGCGCCGCGATACCGATGTTGACCTTCAACCTGCTGGCCGGTATGGTTCAAATGCTAATCATTTATGTAGAACATACCAATGCACAAATCCTGTGAATGTGAACCTCCTATCTCTAGTCGTTCAAGATTTTCTGCTTTTTCTGAATATGAGTAAATATCATATTAACACACTCTTGGAACAAGTCATTATCATTATCATGCCCTAGAATTTTGTTTGATTCAGCAGAACATATAGGCGTCCTGGGAGAACCCGATGGGGACAGAGGTACTGAACTCCAAAACACAGAACTATCCCTCCCAAATTGGGATGCCTAGCCACTTTAGTACATATTATTGTAAAACACGACTGAGAATCGAGGACCGCACGAACACTTATTTTTTTTCTTTTTTTTTTTTGAGTCATCAGTCTTCTTTCCGCTCAGTTTGATGGGGTTCACCACGAATTCCTCTCCTGTGCCATCCTCTTTACCTGAGATTAGTACATGCAACCTACGTCCTCAACTATTTGCTGAATGTATTCCAATCTCTGTATTCCTCTACAGTTTCTGCCCTATACAGCTCCCTCTGGTACCATAGAAGTCATTCCCTGATGTCTTAACAGATGTCCTATCATCCTGTCCCTTCTCCTTGTCAGTGATTTCCACATATTCCTTTCTTCTCCGATTATGTGCAGAACCTCCGCATTCCTTACCCTATCAGCCCACCTTATTTTCAACATTCGTCTGTAGCATCACGTCTCAAATGCTTCGATTCTCTTATGTTCCGAATTTTTCCAAAGTCCATGTTCCGCTGCCATACAGTGCTGTGCTGCAAACGTAGATTCTCAGAAATTTCTTCCTCGAATTAAGGCCTATGTTTGATACTAATAGACTTATCTTGGCCAGGAATGCCCTTTTTGCCGTTGTATATTAGCCGTCTCTTCCTATAGCTTACATCTGTTTTTCTCAGAATTTCGAACATCTTGCACTATTTTACATTGTCGAACCCTTTTTCCAGGTTGACAAATCCTATGAACGTGCTTTGATTTTTCTTTAGTCTTGCTCCATTCTGAATTCCAGTCCCCAATGAGTTTTAGATTTTCATCTCCCTTTACGTACTGTATTACATGGTCATTACCCTCATATACTTTCTCTATCTCTTCATTTTCAGCTTGTGACGTCGGCAGTTATACATGAACTACCGTTGTCGATGTTGGTTTGCTGACGATTCCTCTATCACTGAACTGTTCACAGTAACTCACTCTCTGCCCTACTTTCCTATTCATAACGAATCCTACTCCTGTTGTACCATTTTCTGCTGCTGTTGATATTACCCTATACTCTTCTGTATAGAAATCCTTATCTTCTTTCCATTTCACCTCACTGAACCCTACTATATTTAGACTGAGCCTTTGTATTTCCCTTTTCAGACTTTCTAGCTTCCCTACCACGTTTAAGCCCCGACTCGTAGAACGTTAACCTGCCGTTGGTTATTCAGTATTTTTCTCATGGTCACCTCTCCCTTGGCAGCCCCTTCCCGGAGATCCGAATGGGGGACTATTCGGGAATATTTTACCAAGGGTAAGATCATCATGACACTTTTTTAATTAGAGGCCACACGTCGTGTGGATATACGTTATGCGTCTTTAATACAGTGGTTTCCATTGCCTTCTGCATTCTCATGCCGTTGATTACTGCTGATTCTTCCGCCTTTAGTGGCAGTTTCCCACCCCAAGGGCAAGAGAGTGCCCTGAACTTCTGTCCGCTCATCCGCCCTCTTTCACGAGGCCGTAGGCAGAATGAGTGTGACTTCTTATGCCGAAAGTCTTCAGCCGCCTACGCTGACTATTAATCAACATTTAAGCGGTGACGGGTTTCGAACACTGTACCAAGGACGTTTTGATTTGTAACTAAAGACGCTACCCCTACACCAAGGGTGCGTCTTACATCGTAGAGCCAACGACACCTCAGGCCGCACATGGAGGATGGGGTTTGGAGGGGGCCAATCAAAAAGAAATTCAGTGTTCACCAAACCGAAGTTTACCACTTACACCTTTCGAATCGACGTATTTTAAGGAATGACAGCAAATAATTTTAAGTGAAAAGGAAAATAAGATATTGGAACTACATGCATTTTTCTAAAGGCTTGCACAATAGCCAATTATTCGCACCTGAGCGGATAGTATGGCCAGTGCCATTGCAACAGGATCCCTTATTTATTGTTGTGATTTCGAGGCACATTCTCTAGGCATCTTCACATCCTACTATCTGAGAGAATATCGGGCGGTTGCAACAGACCATTTTCAATCACACTGCTGAATTAGGCCAAACATAACAGAACACAAAACGAAACTGTCTTATACAACTTAATTATTTAAAAATTGTCAGAATAGCGGGTGATAGATTTGTCCATGAAAGGGTTTAGAAATCAGTATTATCTGTTTTATTATGCGTGTTTTTTGCAAGTGAGTCTTATTGGGGTGAACACCCTGGCCACTTTTCCCGACGAGTAGTGTGGCCGCTTTTCCCGATCGGACGCCATGTCGCCATTAGTGAGCCAAAGAAGTAACTAACAGGCTGCAATAAATAGCAAGGAACTATACTTGTAGGCCAAGATATGTTGTTTTAACATTGACGTTGGAAAAATTATGACTCTCCATAAAAGTGAGGTAACAAGGATAATGCAAATGACATCAGATGCCTTAAAAACAAATGTTTATTAAATGTTTTGGATGTCTTTTTCTTTTGTCGTTGCATTGTATTGCAAAAGCCGCAATTTGATTTCATATTACTTGATGAAAAACATGTACCACACTTGAAGATTCTCATCTCTAAAGGATGTTTCCGTAAGAGCATGCTTAAATGTAATAGGAGGTAGAGAATGCTCCACTGAACAATCTGAGGTAGGGAACCTGGGGTCGGAGAAACCAGCCTAAAGCGATATGTAATTAAAATTGTTAACTGTTTTGTCCATCATTACTGTTTCCCAGGTTATTTGAAACTAACATGTGTACAAGTTTACATGTACTGTGCTGTTTATTTACATGTATATTCTTTATTTCCTGCAAGAAACAAGGAGGACGAGCCTGATTACTATTAAGTCATGATATAGGTTTTGTTTACTTTACTTGTCCATTAGGTGGCTCTGTTGTATTGTATTTACATTTTCTCTTGATAGAACGTGATATGAATCAACGACAGACCCGTTCAACGTGACAGTGCACCACCTCACTTCAGTGTGGATGTCCGGAACCACCTACATGCTGTATTTCTTGGTCGCTGGGTTGGAAGGGGAGATCCTATTCCATGGCCTGCGAGGTCACCCGACCAGAATCCCCTCGATTATTTCCTATGGGGATATCTAAAGTCACTTGTGTATGAGACCCCAGTGGGTATAGAGTTGGAACTTGTTGTCAGAATTGTAGCTGCCTGCAGTGTGATTTGAAACACCCCTGGGATATTTGTCATAGTGCATCAGAATCTTATTCGCCGATGTCACGCTTGCATTGAGGTTCAAATGGTTCAAATGGCTCTGAGCACTATGAGACTCAACATCTTAGGTCATAAGTCCCCTAGAACTTAGAACTACTTAAACCTAACTAACCTAAGGACATCACACACACCCATGCCCGAGGCAGGATTCGAACCTGTGACTGTAGCAGTCCCGCGGATCCGGACTGCAGCGCCAGAACCGCACGGCCACCGCGGCCGGCCTTGCATTGAGGTTGATGGCTGTCACTTTCACCACACTGTGTAAGATACAGTACAAATGGTAAATTCATTGTGTCAACGATGGTATTTGCAGTTAACTGTAACTAATCTAAACAAAAAAGTACACTGTAATGTGATTTTATTCCTGTTATCTCCTTAACCTGGCTTCTCTGACCCCAGGTCCCCAGTAGTAGTACAAAGGGAGCATCACCCCATTCTCCATTGTTGTCTAATGCATTCAAGATGGCGGATCCAATATGGCGGCGATAGCGATGGCAATATTGCAATGACATCATGATGGGGAGTTCAAATTTTGGTGGGAAGGTAGGTCAGTTGGGCTACCTGCACTATACCAATTCCTTCCACTCCCCCCTTTCCGCAGCTACCTCAATAATAAAAGAAAATAGCTCACTTGGGCTACCTCCACTAACCCAAATCATCCAACTGCCACCTGTTCCCAGGAATTAGCAGGAAAAGGACTCAAGCTGTGCTGGCTAGCATGGACGCTATTCTTTATTTTGCAGGCAATCTTTATTTAAACAATTAGAGGCAGTACCTCCATCAAATATGTTCACCACGAGGTCCGGAGTGGAACTGACCTGGTATACAGTACCTCCACCAGGTGGTGCTGTCACCCCTCCCAAGATAATCCAAGATAGCGGTCTGGAGGGGAAAAATGGTGGGAAAATGACTCAGCCTGTGCTGTGCTGGTAGATAGGATGGATGTAAGTCTTTATTTTCAGTCTTTATTCAAAGAATTTGAGGCAGTAACTCCATACGGCGTGTACACCATGAGATCTGGAGTCCAACTGACCTAGTGCACAGTACAACCACCAGAGTGCACTTTCATCCCATGGTGGTCTGGAGGAAAAATGGCGGGAAAATGACTCAGCCTGTGCTGTTCTGCTGGAGAGAGGAAAGAGTGAACTTTATTTACTTTGGAATAAATTATTTAGGGACAGACTTCACGTAGTTTATTTATTACACTGATACAAAACACTCGCTCTGCCATGCTTGGGGTCAAAATATACAGTTTACAGACCTGCAAACTACTCGTAAATCATCGAAATTATGCAATACACTGATGTGACGACACGAAATCAACTCGTAAATTACCGAAATAACGCATGTTAAACACTCTGCAGACATGATTGCTATTGTAAACTGTCGAAATTATGTATTGCACAGCCTACATACCTGCAAACTACTCGTAAATCACCGAAATAATGCAGTACATTGATGTGCAGAGAAGCAAACAACTCGTAAATTGTCAAAATAATGCATCTAAAAGATTCTGCAAACATGCTTTCCAATTGTCAACTGTCAAAATCATGCACTACATACCTGTTCACAAAATAATGCAACAGACACCAAAACAACTTGTAAATTGTCAAAGGATAATGCATGTGTAGCGGTCACAACGCTTACACAGCCGAGAATAACCCAGTGCACAAGCACTCAGTGCACGTAAAAACGCTTTCGAACAATCATAAACCACAACTATCAGAGGCTCCACAGTGCACCCATGCTTTGCAGGCCACATGTAAGCCAGCGCCAGAGCACTAGCCATTCGCTCTCACGCCGCTGCCGATGGTATGTGAAAGTCGCGTCAACATTTAGAGTTCTTTGAGTGTATTACTGACGTCACATCTCTATGTAAATAAGCGCCAAGTCACACTCTGGACTGCGCGCACTTGTTCACCGCTTTTGGCGTGATGCCTCTCTCTACCTGCAGTCCAGCGAAGACCTAATTCCCTAACGACTCACCCTTACAGACGATGCAGAAATCTGTTCCATTGCTTCCCAGAATAACCACATGCTGCTTTCTTCCTAGCGATACTAACAGAACATGCAAGCTGCATCTAGCCATGCATGCATGCTTAACTGCTCAGTGTGGCTAATGCATTGCCTCAAAATGCTTCCGTGGTGACTAACCATCTAAAATGTTCTCACTGTTATGCTGGTGTCACATGGATATGTGAAATAAGAACCAAGTCGACCTTTCGGAAATTGTATAGTGTCCCCAGAAATAGTTAATAGTGCTTATACACTGGGAACATCAGTAATTCAGTTGGTAAATTCAATAAGAGCCAATAATAATGCTCCATTCATTCACAAGCCATCCTTTATGCCGAGACGTAGGAGTCTCTACTTAGCAATAAGAATGTTATTATATGTTGAAAGCAGCAAGGGCTGGGGGGCCTCGTTAGGACTGTGAGTATAATGCATTCGGCGTTATTCTTCGCTATTTTTTCGTAAACTGGTTCTGTTAGGGCAAGAATTTCCATGCAGACAAGCTGATACATCACGAAAGCTCCTACAAAAGCGATTGTTAACTCTTTCTGGAGACAGTATACAATTTTCGAGAGGTCGACTTGTCTCTGTTTTACATAGCCATGTGACGTCAGTATAACATTGAGAATGTTTTAGATGCTGAGTCGCCATGTGTGCATTTTGCAGCGATACATTAGCCATGCTGGGCAGGTGTGCATGCAAGCATGGCTAGATGCAGCTCTCATGTTCCGTTAGTATTGCTAGGGAGAAAGCAGCATGTGCTATTCTGGGAATCAATGGAACAGGTTACTGCAGCATCTGCGAGGGTGAGTCGCTTGGTAATTAGGTATTTGCATGACCACAGGCAGAGAAAGGGATCACGCCAGCAGCAGTGAACATGTGAGCGTGGCCCAGAGGGTGACTTGGTGCTTATTCACATATAGATGTGACATCAGTATAACACTCGAAGACCTGTTGATGTGACATTCACATTCCATCGGCAGTGGCGTGAGAGCAAATGGCTAGCGCTCCAGCACCGGTTTGCATCCACTGGCCCTGCAAAGAATGTGCACATGTTGGGGCTTCTGAGAGTTGCAGTTGATGATAGTTTGAAAGCGTTTTTACGTGCATTGAGTGTTTGTGAACTGGATTATTTTCGGATTGTAGGGAAGCAGCCTACTCACGCTGTAGTAAATTCACATCAGTTTCCATTGTGTGCCAGCCAGTCTGCTGTAACTCTGTAACTAGCTCTGACGTCATAAATGTTGCGCAATACCTTAAAAATCAAGCAAATGACCTAAAACTTTTCTAGCATGTCAGGAATAATACTAAATTAATGTGTGTTAAATATCAGTTCGATAACTTCAGCCATTTTCGAAATTTGGACGTTTTTCTGGAAAAATCATTGGCGCAACAGAAAAGAGCTAGAGACTTCAAAATTTATATTTAGATTCATCTTTCATAATGATTTAATAAAAACAGTACTTTGGATTTCACAAATTAAGATTTTAGTGGAAATTCATGATTTTCTGGTTTTCGTCTCAAAACTGAAGGAAGCAAGATAGATTAAGTAGGCTAATAAATAAGGCTAGGATGTTTAGATTTAAATAGGTTGGAGGTCCGCTATGACTATGAAGATGTGTAAAGTTTCTTTTGAATACCTATAAAATTATAGCGATAGCGGATCTCAAAAGCGCCAGTTCAGAGCTCATCTACTGCGTACAGTGTAATTTAATTAATTCTCTCGCCCAAAATATTTAACTTAGCCACGTCAAAATTTTATTATCAATACTTACCTGCGTGCTGAATGCACGTTTAAATTAAGAGCTTCATCGGCCATAAGCAAAAGAAGCTATAAATTATTATGTAACTTGAAGTGGTGCGTTACTAACCCAGCGGCTAGTCGGGAGAGCCGAAAAGATAAGGCGTTCCCTTAGCCGTCCGCACCGCGGCTTTATATATAAGAACGCTGCGCGAGGAAGCAAGGAGAAGCGACGAAGGAAACGTCCCGGCCGTGGGTCAACGCCTGCGGAAGGGACAGAGCAGCAACATCAACAGGGGGTCCCTCCGCCCCCCCCAAGAAGAAGCCACGACGCCGCAGTGCCGCACAACAAGCTCCGTGCGGCGACAGAAGAAGCAGTGGTGGACCTCAAAGCTGCATTTGCGGCAGAGAGGACCGCCCTACGAGACGAGCTCGCTGCGGCGCACCGAGAAATACAGCGGCTGCGGGCTGAAGTGGCTTCTTCCACGAAAGCCTTGCGGCCCCCCGCACCTGCTCCCCCCCCCCTCCCCTCGGGGCGGGAGCCCACAGAAGCAATGGACACGACTGATTCGGAGGCAGATCATGCTCAGCCGCCACCCAAGAAGAAACAGGCGGTGCAGATCTCCAAAGACCTAGACGAGCTGCTCAAACTGGCCACCTCCCGCAAGGTCGAGGCAGCCACCAAGCCAAAGGCAGCTCAGGTCTGCGAAGAACCGAAGAACCTCAGAAGAACCGAAGAACCTCAGACGAAGAACGTTCAGGCGAAGGCTGCTCCACAGCAGCCAACAACCTTCCGACATATACCGCAAGACGCCGGGAACACAGTTCGTGACCTTTTCATGGGGCCAGGGTCATGTACGTTCTCCGAGCCTTAACGTCATCGGCGCGTTGGGGCACAGGAAGTCAAGACGATGCCGAGTTCAGACATCCTATTCCCTAATCAACCAACACCCAGAATTCCTCAAACGAGTTAAATAACCCCATCCATAAACCCAAACATCAGACACGAGGGAAGAGACACTTTGTCCCGGGCCTCGGAATATATAGGGGTCTACGACCCATCAGACACCCCAGTCGGCGGGTAAATGTAAAGGAAGCAAGGCCCCAGTTCTCTCCGGACGCTGAATGACACGCCATCTGTGTCGGGAGCCGCGTCGCATCAGTGTCACTGCTACAAACAGCCTCGGGTGCCGTATTAAGTTACTAGAGATACGCGGAACCATGAAAACATTTCATGTGAAGTGTTAATTCTGGAATGATTTTCATTATCTAGCTTCAGTTTGCGTATTGTCGCGGTTTCACGCGCCGTCGCGGGACAGACATTCTACCAAATATTTAGCGTGGCGTTTGATGAAATATTTTCATCAAATTATGGCGAGCATTCTTTTTAACATTTAATTCGGGCATTTATAGTTGCATCAGCGCATTAGACTCTGAACTGCTCTGTTAGTTAGGTTGTAGGGATACTTGTGTTTTTTATCAGTGAATTTCAGAATGTACTCAACTATTTTGGAAAACCGTTTTTGATTAGAAATCCCGGACAATCTCCTAATTCCTCAGAGCTATAAGCTGCAGCTATAATAACATTCTCAGATAAAGTGGGCACTAGGATCTCTAATTACTGGTTCCATGTTTTATTAAATCACTTTCTGGGTGCCAAAAAGTAAATAGAGAGCCAGTGTTGAGAACGGCGAAAGACAGCATTAACAACATTCTAAAAGCCAGAAACTGATTCAACATGCAAGTGTTTATACAGCAATGAAATGTTACAACATTCAAACAAGGATACAACAGTAGATTTATTTCAAACTTATCCGCCGCCCCACAGGATGTTTAAGCGTTGTGAGCATTATACATGCATTATTTTTTTATAATTTACGAGTTGTTTTGGTGTCTGTTGCATTATTTTGTGAACAGGTATGTAGTGCACGATTTCGACAGTTGACGATTAGCAAGCGTGTTTGCAGAGTCTTTCAGAAGCATTATTTTGACAATTTACGAGTTGTCTGCGTCTCTGCACATCCATGTACTGCATTATTTCGGTGATCTACGAGTAGTTTGCTGGTCTGGAGGCTGTGCTATGCATTATTTCAACAGTTTACAATTAGTGAGCGTGTCTCCAGATCATTATACATGCATTATTTCGGTGATCTACGAGTAATTTGCAGCTGTATAGGGTGTTCAGTGCATTATTGCTGTAATTTACGAGTTGTTTTCATATCAGCACGTTAGTGTACTGCAGTATTTCGGTTATTTACGAGTAGTTTTCAGGTCTGTAAACTGTATATTTTGGCCCCAAGCATGTCAGAGCGAGTGTTTTGTCTCTGTGTAATAAATATAGTATGTGAAGTCCGTCCATAAATAAATTGTTCCAAAATAAAGAAAGTAAACTCCTTTCTTTCTCTAGCATCCCAGCACAGCCTGGGTCCTTTACCTGCCATTTTTCCCCTCCAGTCCGCCATCTTGGATTACATCACAGGAGGGGCGATGGCGCCCTCTGGTGGCAGTACTGGTACTAGGTCAGTTGGACTCCGGACCTCATGGTGAACACACTATTTGGCGGTACTGTATGTAATTGTTTACATAGAGACTGAAAATAAAGACATGTCCATCCTATCCAGCACAGGCTGAGTCCTTTTCCCACCAGTTCCTAGGAAGAGGTGGCGGTCGGATGACTTAGGTTAGTGGAGGTAGCCCATGTGCCGTTTTTTCCCGCCATTTTCTTAGGTTAGTGGAGGTAGACATGTTGTGTTGCATTGTCCTGATGGAATTTGAACTTCCCACCATTTTATGAGGTGTGGGGAGGGAGGGTGGGAGGAGAGGGAGTTTACCAGAAGGGGAAAGGTAAATTAATTGATCAGTTCAATTAAATAGTGAATCAAACTGGTAAGTGTGGGAGGAGCTATTCCAATAACTCAGAGCTGAATAGGTACCTGTAGCAGCAAGGCGGGAGGTTTCCTAAGGGGAGAGAGGAGTGGGGGGGGGGGGGGGACACAATAGGTTAAGTGACCGTCAATCAAAAGGTATGATCATTTTAGTAGAATAGTAGGTTAAGGAGCTGTCAATCAAAGGAGAACAATAGGCTAAGGACCTGTCAGTCGAAGGAGAACAATTGGTTAAGTACCTGTCAATCAGAGGAGAACAAGTTTGCTCCTAAGTGCATGCCTGCCCCTGATGTAGGCAACCCACACTAACAAAATGTGCTGGTGCCCCTGTTGTTCCACTACTGTTCGCTACCTCAAATTGTTCACTAGAGTATCCTCTACGTACTGTTAAATTTTTGCGAACTCTCACGCAAATACCCTGTATATTACGCATCGCGTTTCACATTTATACCATAGTAGCTCATCTGTGGTAGTTGTGCACGCTGATGAACTGTCAGCATTCGAACGCAAACAATAAAATATGTCCGTTTTCGTTTCTATTAACCCCACAGTGGCTGCGCTACATACCACTCTGACTCTGACGTAAGTGGCGAACTTTTCTTACCTCATTGCCGAATTCACCAACGTCAATTACAATTTGGTGCAAGAAATATACACTCGTAAGAAGCTCTTAACGTCAGTTGACTTATTGGCTCCTGCTGTTCGTTGCTAGAAGCATATCATTCTAAAATACGATACTGCATGCATCTCCAAAGGAACTTTGCATGGTAATTCACAATAACACTGGCACTGCAATATCGTATATATCCGCCGACACCGGGCAAGAGACTTTCCAGTAAAATGTCTCATCTGGACGGGAATATGCATAATGGATGTACGAGTACAGGTTATAGATGTATGGTTGACAGCATATGGAAGTTTGGGTCTAACCGTGAGTCGTGGACTAATAGCCAAATGGTAAGGCAACCGCTAGCGGTAAGCGGGAGACACGGGTTCGAGTTCTGGTCCCGTTGTACAGCTGATGGTTGTCCATATTTGCAACTGCGATTACGTTTATTGTACTATAGAATACAGATGATTGCCGCGTGTCGCACGAACACTTGATTGAAGCCGCATGCGGCACGCGGCAGCAGAGTGAGCACCAATAGCGATGCGCCCTATGTGTACGCTGAATGGAACAGTGGCACCACGTAGACTTTCCAGACGAGTCCCTGGTCTACAAACAGCATTGCGAGGGACGTATCTACACGTTGAGGCTCTGAGGAGAACAAACATTTTGACGTTGCATTCGTCATCATCATATGGGTCCAGCACTTCGAGTGATGGTATGTAGCACCGTTGGGTACACTTCTGGTTCGCGTAGTCTGCAATTTGGACAGGAGCCATTACGTTTTCACATATTAAGGCCTGTGTATCTGCCTTATTTTCTAGGTCTTATAACAGTATAACGCAAGATCGCATGTTGCCCGTGCTGTACTGACGTACCACGATAAAGGGAGCATTCGACTGTTGCCCAGGCCAGTACGTTCTCCAGATCTCTCATCCAATGAAAACATCTGGTCATGGATTGCCGATCGTCTAGTATACCGCTACGGATTACTTAAACTGAAGGTGGAGAGGGAAGAGAGGAAAGAAAAGAAACTGATGATATCTGCTACATCGGGACTTCGTGCAGAATCAACGGTGACGAGTGTGCCGGATGGGACTCGAACCCGGAATCTCCTGTTTACTCGGCAGTTGCGTTTACCACTGTGTCACCCAGACACAGTGTTAATTGCACATGCGTGGACTATCTCGGCACGTTCCTTGGGCAATTCATATCCCCACCTAGCGCCACCACTTACCTGCAGTTCTCATCCGTGTCCTCCGTGCCCGCTAATTTTAGTTTACTGCTGGAAGTCAAACGCAAGCACTGATAATTGTGGATTCATAGCCCACCAAGGTGTATCAATCACATGAATGCGAGGTGTTTCTTCTTTCAGACATATCCAAAAGAACAAACACCACACATTCATGTAATACCACTACTCGCTGTCATTGGTTCAAATGGTTCAAATGACTCTAAGCACTATGGGACAACATCTGAGGTCATCAGTCCCCTAGACTTAGAACTACTTATACCTAATTAACCTAAGGACATCACATACATCCGTGCCCGAGGCAGGATTCGAACCTGCGACTGTAGCGGCAGCGTGGTTCCGGACTGAAGCGCGCAGAACCGCTGGGCCACAGCGGCTGGCCGCTGTCATTGGTGAATTCGGGTATAGGGTTGAGGAACAACGGGTTGATGTGCTCTTATCTGTCCTGGAAATTCAAAACAAGTCAACATCCAACCCCGTTAGAGCCGTTCTAGCTACTAGAAGACCGTGTAGTATATTTCGCACCCTGGCTGCTACGCTATCACCTACAAATTCAGTAATGTATTTTTCGTCCTATAACGTGTACACAGAGTAAGTACAATTTTGGTATTTGCTATCGTTTGTAGTGTTGCGGTTTCAGTGGCCAGCAGTCTAGGTATGTTAGAGACTGGTACAGGCCCATCAGGCACTTCCAGACCGCCTAGTCCCAGTCCGCGCTGTAGGCAGATGTTACTGCGTTCATTAGCCAGTGGTCGTTCCGCATGATTCCTTTATGTGTTTATCAGACTGCTACAGTCACATATGATTCGGTAAAACTCAGTTACTGAAACACATGAGTCAGTTCCTGCACATAATTGACGCAGGGTCTTTTACACATTACAACATTGTAGTAGGTCCCAAGGTTAAGGAATATTGGGACCATTTCACATGTAAAGACTGCTTGTGTTACGAAACGCTGTATTTTTACTGTTTTGGATTAGACAGAAAGCTACAAACGTTGCTCTTTCCTAAAAGCGCCGATGGACAGGTCACAAATTAGCGTTTCATTTTCTCACTTCACGAGACACTGCGGAGAGGTTTGAAATTTAACCCAGGACTCTGGCGCATAATCTGCTGAGCTGTAACTGAACACCGCCACGCCAGCTGCCCTTCCACCACCAGTATTCGAACCAGACACCTCTAGTTGAGCGTCGCTGTCGCAACGCAACTTAGTGGCCTCCACAAGTCAATATGTCTCAGTAGTACGGGTAGAGGCAACTCGAATAAAATAGTAATTGTATCCTCTTACCAACCTCCCAAATCAGGTGATACAATTGCTGAAAGGTTTAAGCAAAACTTAAGTCTTATTTCATACGCAGACCCGACTTATGCGATTATAGTTGGTGGTGACTTCAATTTAACCTGGATATGTTGGCGAAAATACGTGTTTAAATCCGGAGGTACGCATAAAACATTGTCCGAAATTGTGCTAAACGCATTTTCTGAAAATTATTTCGAGCAATTAGTTAATGAGCCCACACAAATAGTAAATGGTTGTGAAAACACACTTGGCCTCTTAGGAACAAACAATCCTGAGCTAATAACGAGTATCAAAACGGATACAGGGATTAGTGGATAGAGGGTTGTCGTAGCGAAACTGAATATTGTAACTCCCAAATCCTTCAAAAATAAACGGAAAATATACCTATTCGAAACAGCAGATAAAAATTCACTTGACTCTTTCCTGAGAGACAGTCTCCACTCTTTCCAAATTAACAACGTAAATACAGACCAGATGTGGCTTGAATTCAAAGAAATAGTATCGACAGCAATTGAGAGGTTTACACCAAATAAATTAAAAAACGACGGAGCTGATATCCCTTGGTACACTAAACGGGTCAGAACAATGTTGAAGAAACAATGATAAAAGCATGGCAAATTTAAATGAACGCAAGATCTCTAAGACTGGTGATCTCTTACTCAAGCTCAAAATTTAGCGCGGACTTCAATGCCAGATGCTCATAATAATTTCCACAACGAAACTTTGTCTCGAAATCTGACAGAAAATCGAAAGAGATTCTGGTCGTATGTAACGAATTCTAGCACCAAGATACAATCAATACGTTCACTGCGCAATATCACTGGAAATACTATCGATGATAGTGCTGCTATAGCGGAGTAACTAAACACAGCCTTCTGAAATTCCTTCACCAAAGAAGACGAAGTACATATTTCAGAATTCGTTAACAGCTGCCAACATGAGTAACTTAGAAGTATATATACTCGGAGTAGTGAAGCAACTTAAAGCACTTAATAAAAGCAACTCTTCCTGTCCAGACTGTATACCAATTAGGTTCCCTTCACAGTAAGCTGATGCAATAGGTACAAATTTAACAATCATATACAACCTGTCGCTTGACAAAAGATCCATACCCAAAGAGTGGAAAGTTGCACAGGTCGCACGAATATTCAAGGAAGACAGTAAGAGTACTTCACTAATTACAATTCCATATCATTAACGTCAAAATGCAGCAGGATTTTGGAAAAAATATTGTTCTCGAACCTTATGAATTATCTCGAAGAACACGGTCTATTGACACACAGTCAACACTGATTTAGAAAACACTGTTCTTGTGAAAAATAAACAGCTCCTCTCACTCACACGAAATGTTGAGTGCTATTGACAAGGGATTTCAATTTGATTCCATATTTCTAGATTTCCAGAAGGCTTTTGACACTGTATCTCACAACTGGCTTGTAGTCATATTGTGTAGTTACGGAATAGCGCCTCAGTTATGTGACTGGATTCGTGATTACCTGTCAGAGAGGTCACAGTAATCGACAGAAAGTCATCGAGTAAAACAGAAATGATTTCTGGCGTTCCCCAAGGTAGTGTTATACAGCCGCAGCTGCTTTTACATCTATATAAACGACTTAGGAGACAATATGAGGAGCCGTCTTAGTCTGTTTGCAGAAGATGCTGTCGTTTGTCGTATAGTAAAGTCATCAGACGATCAGAACAAATTAAAAACGATTTAGAAAAAATATCTGTATGGTGTGAAAGTTTGCCATTGACCCTAGATAATTGAAAGTCTGAGGTCCACGTGATTTCTAAAAGGAATCCGGTAAACTTACACGATAAATCAGTCAAATCTAAGGGCCATACGTTCTGTTAAATACCTAGGAATTACAGTTATGAACAGCTTAAACTGGGAAGAACACATAGAAAATGTTGTGGGGAAGACGAACCAAAGACTGCGTTTTATTGGCAGAACACTTAGAATATGGAACAGATCGAGTAAAGAGACAGCCTACACTACGCTTAGCCGTCCTCCTTTAGAGTACTGCTGTGCGGTGTGGGAACTACATCTACATCTACATCTACATGACTACTCTGCAATTCACATTTAAGTGCTTGACAGAGGGTTCATCGAACCACATTCATACTATCTCTCTACCATTCCATTCCCGAACAGCGAGCGGGAAAAACGAACACCTAAACCTTTCTGTTCGAGCTCTGATTTCTCTTATTTTATTTTGAAGATCATTCCTACCTATGTAGGCTGGACTGAACAAAATATTTTCGCATTCGGAAGAGAAGGTTGGTGACTGAAATTTCGTAAATAGATCTCGCCGCGACGAAAAACGCATTTGCTTTAATGACTTCCATCCCAACTCGCGTATCTTATCTGCCACACTCTCTCCCCTATTACGTGATAATACAAAACGAGCTGCCCTTTTTTGCACACTTTCGATGTCCTCCGTCAATCGCACCTGGTAAGGATCCCATACCGCGCAGCAATATTCTAACATAGGACGAACGAGTGTAGTGTAAGCTGTCTCTTTAGTGGACTTGTTGCATCTCCTAAGTGTCCTGCCAATGAAACGCAACCTTTGGCTCGCCTTCCCCACAATATTATCTATGTGGTCTTTCCAACTGAAGTTGTTCGTAATTTTAACACCCAGGTACTTAGTTGAATTGACAGCCTTGAGAATTGTACTATTTATCGAATAATCGAATTCCAACGGATTTCTTTCGGAACTCATGTGGATCTTCTCACACTTCTCGTTATTTAGCGTCAACTGCCACCTGCCACACCATACAGCAATCTTTTCTAAATCGCTTTGCAACTGATAGTGGTCTTCGGATGACCTTACTAGACGGTAAATTACAGCACCATCTGCGAACAACCTAAGAGAACTGCTCAGATTGTCACCCAGGTGATTTATATAGATCAGGAACAGCAGAGGTCCCAGGACGCCTCCCTGGGGAACACCTGATATCACTTCAGTTTTCCTCCTTACCAAATAGAAATAACGGAGTACATCGAGAAAGTTCAAAGAAGAGCAGCACGTTTTGTATTAGAGAGAAATAGGAGAGAGAGTGTCACTGACATGATAGCTGTATTTGGGGTGGAGATCACTAAAACAAACGCATTTTTTGTTGCGGCGGTATCTTCTCACGAAGTTTCATTCATCAACTTTCTCCTCCGAATGTGAAAATTTTTGTTGACGCCGACCTACGTAATGAGAAACGTTTCTCAAATAAGGCAAGGGAAATCAGAGATCGCACAGAAAGATATGGGCACTTAAGTATGAGATTCAGACTATCCATGCAGGTTTGCCGGCCGAAGTGGCCGTGCGGTTAAAGGCGCTGCAGTCTGGAACCGCAAGACCGCTACGGTCGCAGGTTCGAATCCTGCCTCGGGCATGGATGTGTGTGATGTCCTTAGGTTAGTTAGGTTTAACTAGTTCTAAGTTCTAGGGGACTAATGACCTCAGAAGTTGAGTCCCATAGTGCTCAGAGCCATTTGAACCATGCAGGTTTAAATGTAGATAAGTACTCCATTCTGCTAAAATTAATCACTTTCGCAACCAAATTTTTGACTGCTAGAGCCAACTATACATAGAGTTTGCTCGATAGTCCTGAGGATATAATGAATACTAGCATTAAAGCATACGTTCTCAAATACTTTCAGGCAGCTGCCCCTTCTGAAGGAAAAATTTTTATCACCCTCAATTTCAAGAAAAAACACACAACTCCCGTTCTTGAAACGAATAATGTAATCCATATTTTTTCTAATGGAATTTCTACTGTACCCGTCTTACGTGAAGTCAATTATTTTTTATGTTCGGAAAGGACGAATTTTTAAAATGACTGAATTAAAACAGATTAAAAATTTTGATAAACTATCATAGATTACTAAAAATTAATAGAGTAATATTAGTGAGAGGGCTGAGATTCGTGTAATGATTTTCTTTTTTATTTGGTGCTGTATATGTCATGGCGAAGTTTCACTGTTGACAATGTTTATTTTCTTAGCAAGTTCCTGACTTTCCGAAATCCTCTTTCGTGTATATTTTATGATGAAACTTCAAAGAAAAACTTCATGACTCTTCCGATTTAGTGCTGCGAACTCATTGCGGGGCCTAACTTTATTAAAATATTCAGTGTAGACATAAATGTCATTATATGTCTTAGAAACAACTGCAGTATGGCAGCCTGATTGTTTGTAGGGAACGCAAACCGTATGTATTCATATTTCACTGAAGTCACACTTACACACAGTATAATTACGAGTTGTTGTCCTGTCGGAACGTATTACAGACAGAGAACGCGAAGAGGGTCGAATTCAATATATTGCTATTTCGTACACGATGTGAGTCTCACCAGAGGAGGTCCATGTAATACATCCTCGCGTGACATAAAGACATACCATGGGTAGTGATCTACTGAGGACTCCTGCAATAGAAACATGCAGCGAACGATGAGAGTAGTACAATACCACGATATGGCAGCTCTAATCGTGACTGAGCACCATCTACACACATCAAAAAATGTTTTGCATCACCTCAGTTCCGAGAGTACCGGGACCTTTACAGAATGTTGGAATAGAGGCCAACATAAACATCATTTCCGCCCTTTTTATTGCTCATGAAAACCACACATTTCATGTTGTACCACCATACAGCGAGACATTCAGATATGGTGGTCGAGATTGCTGTACACACCGTTACCTTCAACACCCAGCAGCACGTCCTCCTGCTTTGATGTATGCCTGTATTTGCCGTGGCATACTATCCACAAGTTAATCAAGGCACTGTTGGTCCAGATTGTCCCACTCCTCAATGGCAATTCGGCGGGTCATGTCGTTCGTAAACAGCCCCTTTCAATCTATCCCAGGCATGTTCGATAGGGTTCATGTCTGGGGAACATGCTAGCCACTCTAGTCGAGCGATGTCGTTATCCTCAAGGAAGTCATTCGCAATATGTGCACGATGGGGACGCGAATTGTCGTCCATGGCAACGAATGCCTCTCCAATATGCTGCCGATATGGTTGGACTTTCGGTCGGAGGATGGCATTCTCGTATCCTACAGCCGTTACGGCGCCTTCCATGACCACCAGCGGTGTACGTCGGCCCCACATAATGCCACCCCGAAACATCAGGGAACCTCCACCTTGCTGCGCTCTCTCGACAGTGTGTCTAAGGCGTTCAGCCTGACCTGGATGCCTCAAAACACGTCTCCGACGATTGTCTGGTTGAAGGCAAATGCGACACTCATCGGTGAAGAGAACGTGATGCCAATCCTGAGCGGTCCATTCGGCGTGTTGTTGGGCCCATCTGTACCGCGCTGCATGGTGTCGTGGTTGCAAAGATGGACCTCGCCATGGACGAGTGAAGTTGCGCATCATGCAACCTGTTGCGCGCAGTTTGAGTGGTAATACGACGTCCTGTGGCTGAACTAAAAGCATTACTAAACATTAGAATTATATTTTAATACCTAGAGCTGCTGAAGGGCGTTGATATATATCAACGTGGACATGTGAAAATATATGCCCCGACCGGGACTCGAACCCGCGATCTCTTATTTACATGGCAGACGCGCTATCCAGGTGAGCCACCGAGGGCACAGACGATAGTGCAACTGAATGGACTGTCTCGAGCACGCCTCCCGCGAGACCCACATTCTCACCTTATATGCTCACACACTACATTCGTAGTGTCCCTACCCAACACACTAATTACTCGTGGAAGACATTCTTACCAAGTTCCGTAAGACTTCGGGTAATATGTGTGTATCCGCACATGTCCGAAAAAACAGACACCATTTCCTTATTAAACTTGCTGTCAGGGTTCCTCCGAGCCATAATCTGTACGTAGCGGTCATCCACTGCAGTAGTAGCCCTTGGGCGGCCTGAGCGAGGCATGTCATCGACAGTTCCTGTCTCTCTGTATCTGCTCCATGTCCGAACAACATCGCTTTGGTTCAGTCCGAGACGCCTGGGCATTTCCATTGTTGAGAGCCCTTCCTGGCACAAAGTAACAATGTGGACACGATCGAACAGCGGTACTGACGGTCTAGGCATGGCTGAACTACAGACAAAACGAGCCGTATACCTCCTTCCTGGTGGAAAGACTGGAACTGGTCGGCTGTCGGACCCCCTCCGTCTAATAGGCGCTGCTCAAGCGTGGTTGCTTACATCTTTGGGCGGGTTTGATGACATCTTTGAACACTCAAGGGGACTACAATTTCCATAGTCAACGTCTACCTTAAGGAGTTCTGGGAACTGGGGTTATGCAAAACATTTTTTATGTGTGTATTTCAAATGACTTCAAGATCTATGGGACTCAACATCTGAGGTCATCAGTCCCTTAGAATTAGAACTACTTAAACATAACTAACCTAAGGACACGACACACATCCATGCCGGAGGCAGGATTCGAACCTCCGGCCGTAGCAGCCACGTGGTTCCGGACTGAAGCGCCTAGAATCGCTCGGCCACAGCGGCCGGCTATGTGTGTATATAATTAATATAGTCTTGTATAAATTTCCTAACTAAAATTCTGGGGCTGACCTTATTTTTCACATTTCCTACAGGTGTAGGTCCATGGGAGTTCCATAATTTAATTTGTCTATAATTGTTTGCCTCACACGCATGTCACCCGAAAAATCTCGGACGAATTGCTTTAAAGAAAACGATATAAAGACCTTTGCAGAAGGTCTGGAACCTCGTTTATTCAAAACGCTAACTCTCGAAATTTGGCTAGGTATGTCTGTGTGTGTGTGTGTGTGTGTGTGTGTGTGTGTGTGTGTGTGTGTTAGAAGGAGTAGAGTGCGCTCACGCACTACTCTATATTAAGGAACTGATAATTTTATATTTACTACAGGGACTATGCTAACCAAGAATTATTGGTATTATTTGAATCTTTTACCGCAGTGGATTGACCGTCTGTTTTTGTAGGTTCAGTACTGAATTTTAGTATTAAAAAAGCTGATACGTTTTCTCGTGGTAGCGGTTGTTTGACTGTTGCAATTGTTCGGTATTGAAGTGTTTCAGAAATTGGGCTACTTGAAAATTTCAGTGACTGTGTTGTATTTACGTATCACACTTTTGATGTTTCTGAAGTCTTTTATAATAAGATAGGTACATCTTATTTTAATGCTGATATGATTTTTGTAGTAAAACCACCTGGTAGACGTAAGGCTGGCCCTGGTGATAGAGTTTATATTTGGTATAAATGACGCAGTGTGTGTGAAACTGTGTATTTTGTTGGTGATACGACTGTGTATTTTCGTAAAAATGGTTCAAATGGCTCTGAGCACTGGGACTTAACATCTGAGGTCATCAGTCCCCTAGAACTTAGAACTACGTAAACCTAACTAACCTAAGGACATCACACACATCCATGCCCGAGGCAGGATTCGAACCTGCAACCGCAGCGGTCGCGCGGTTCCAAACTGAAGCGCCTAGAACCGCTCGGCCACACCGACCGGCTATATTTTCGTAAATTATGTCTGTAACCTTAAAAAAAAACTACACATTGATCTTGCCAAAAGTCAAGAACCGATTCTTGGTGTGTCAGGGGCACTTCGGGATGCTCTCTGTGTGAGGCACCCCTGTGCATCTCAAGTCGCACCTCGACAGCGTGAATCCAATGAATGACGTAGCACGACCATGCGGGTTGCCAACATGGCACTCTGTCCCACGTGTGTATACATCGTGTGGGGCCGGCCGTTGGTGGCCGAGCGGTTCTAGGCGCTACAGTCTGGAACCGCGCGACTGCTACAGTAGCAGGTTCGAATCCTGCTTCGGGCATGGATGTGTGTGATGTCCTTAGGTTAGTTAGGTTTAAATAGTTCTAGGTTCTAGGGGACTGATGACCTGAGATGTTAAGTCCCATAGTGCTCAGAGCCATTTGAACCATTTTGAACCATCGTGTGGGCTTCTTAGGTCCCTTCCCCGGGTGTCGGATAAGAGAAAGCCACCCAGATATGGGTGGTACTGAGAAGGCCCATCAGCTTCTGATCTGGTATCCAGCGGCAGTTAGCGTTTGTTCAAATAGTTGATGCAGCTGTTAGACATATTGCTAGATGTCAACAATTAAGTCTTACAATCTACTGATCTCCTTCGAAGTTTACCAAAAAAAAAAATTATTCAAAACAACGGAAAAGAATTCCACTACACCAGGTCTCAGTCAGTAGATTGGATTCCGTTCTGTTCAAAGGGTTGCCGGCCGGTGTGGCCGTGCGGTTTAGGCGCTTCAGCCCGGAACCGCGTGACCGCTACGGTCGCAGGTTCGAATCCTGCCTCGGGCATGGATGTGTGTGATGTCCTTAGGTTAGTTAGGTTTAAGTAGTTCTAAGTTCTAGAGGACTGATGACCACAGATGTTAAGTCCCATAGTGCTCAGAGCCATTTTGTTCAAAGAATTCTCGGGGACCAGACATGCCAGGTAGAGAAAGATTGGAGCTTCTCAAAATCTCTTGGAACAAAACAAAAATTTTTCATGGATACACTGAACCTAAGCTCTTTATTGAAACCAGGGAAACTGAAACACATAACGAATACGCTGGACAGATTCAGCATCAAAATTCTGGCATTGCAAGAAACTAGATTCACAGACTCTGAGATTTACGAATTCTGTAAACGAAGATCTGTAGTGTATATCAACACAGGACTAAACAATGTGGCACATGTTCTGCGGTTCACAGGTCCATCACAAATTCAGTCACTGACTTCACGTTATCTTCAGAAAGACTCTCAACACTGTCAATAAAATCAGGAAACAATGCATACTCCCCGATTAACGTGCACGTACCTACTAATTATTACAATAAAAAGGACCCACGGGTGATAGAAGAATTCTGGCAACTTCTGGAAGAAATTTCGAATATAATTCGTTACCGTCGCATCAAGACGCTACTGCGTGACTTCAGTGAGCAGTTTGGTAAAGAAAAGAAACACAATGGAATCACAGGACCATACACTGCTCACAGCAGCACCAATAACGATGGTGAACACCTCATAAGCTTCTGTCAATATTTTAATCTCAAAACTATATCAACACAATTCCAGAAACCCACACATAGAGTAAAGACATGGAAATCCTCCAATAAAACACATGGAAATTTCCAGATTTACCATATTGCTGGCTCCAGGTGGAACACCAAAGAAGATCTCAATGTAAAAACTAGGAAAAGCTTCTTCGAGTCAGAGCACTACTTACTCCAAATCAAAGTAAAATATCAGCCCAGCAGAAAACGGCCAAGAGCAACTCACTGTTTCCGGATCGATCCCCGTAACCCAGAACTTAACAAGTAAAAAATCATTGAAGGAATTCATAGGGTGGATACCACAGACTGGTCTTAACTCGCGGAGAGAATGTATAAAAAAGTGGCAGGAATTCGTAGAGGTACTAAGAAACGTCTCTAAAATCATTCGACGAGAAATCTCAAACACAATAATAAGAGGTTTGGACAAAGTACAAGAAAACTTTGTGAAGAACAACACCCGCAATTTTTGCAAGACCTTTAGAGAAAATTTAGCTTGCTACCAGCCTCCTAGCCCAGGCTTCGAACGACCTGATAGATACCTGGAAAGAAATACCAAAATAATTGTGAAATTGTAGCCAAATATTTCAGAACACTCCTCAACTGTGAACAACTCCGATTTGCAGTAACAGCACCAAATCCTGATTCGCTTCCACCCTCATAAGAAAAACAGTGAACATGATCAAATCATTGGAAAACAATAGAGAACCTGGCGAAGATGGAATTATTGCAAAATCATGGAAATTGGACCACAGAAACATAACACCCAAAATTCACAAAATAATATCAGAATTCTGGAAAACTGAGAAAATCCCAAAAGATTAGAAGAATGCCTTGATACATCCGCTCCACAAGAAAGGAAACAAAACATACAAAATTCTCACTAAAGGTTTTCCGGATCAGCTTGAGCCGAGAGCGGACCCACAGATTGGCGAGTTTCTAGAAGGAATCAGGAAAGAAAACTCCTCTACTGAACGGATCTGGAACGTCAGAACCATATTACAAGTCACAAGATGCCGGAACACTACAGTGACAGTTGTGGATTTCAATATGATTCTGTTAACAACAAATGCTGTTTAACAGACTAGAAAAATTAGGAGTCGACAGAAAGACTAGAGCCATCAGCCAGGAAACTTTCTCAGAAATCACATCAAAAATGAAACTGACGAGAGAAATCTCAAGCTTATTGGTAACTTACCCAGGAGTCCGACAAGGAGACGGCTTATCGACACTCTTGTTTAGTATCGTACTGTAAAAATCATCAGAAAGTGGGAAAAGCACATCGGAGGCATCCAAATTGGAAAAGAGAAATGCCTGTGAAATGCCTGGCCTTTGCAGATGCCCTGGCTGTATTAACGAACAACAAAGATGAAGCCATACTCGAGCTAGGTAAACAACGTGAAATCTCCTGTAAATCCGGATTCCAAGTTTCCCATGAAAAACTCAGTATATATACACACCAAATCAACCAGAAAACTTTCACTGAAGCCACAATACGGAAATAGCTCATACATCTCTCACTTCACATCGTTAGGAGAAACTATCCAGTCTACAGGACTGGACACGATCTCCAACAGAGAAAGAATATTCAAACTGCAAAAGGAGGACAAACTGACAGGGAATCGCAGCAACAAAAGTGCAATATCTCGTAATGCAAAATCACGACACTACAACACGGTTCTTTTGGCAGAGGCCTTGTATGCGACAGAAACCACAGTAATTAGAGAGATGACCAAAATTCATGACAGAGAAACAAGAATGAAAATGCTTCGATAAATCTAAGGCGCTGTTCTCCGTGACGGAAATTGGGTCAGGTGACCTACAAAGGAATTCTACGAACACACAAATAACACCAGAGATGAATTTAGGAAGAGACGCCTACAGTTTTATCGACACCTACCTAGGATGGATGAAAACAGACACTCAAAGAACATTTTTAACATTTTTAATGCAAGCAAATTAAAGACCAGCGCTACGAAAGAAACACAAGAAGACCTTCAGCAATTGAAAATTTCAGATGAAGAAAGTAATAACAATGAATTTGAACAAGTCTCAACAAAAGAAACAACAGGGAATAAATGGACAGACAAAAGGAGGAAAAAACACAGCGCATTAATGAAGAGGTTTTCAGAAGAAAGAGAAGAAGAAAGGAAAGTCAGGCTGTGATTACCTCAACTTCACACGCTCTCTTAAAGGGGAATAACCGAGAACGTAATGGGTACAAGTGCAGATATTTGTATATGTACATACATCGCTGTGTTGGCTGTATTTTCTCTGCACCCAACAGTCTTCCCGCAAACACGTCTCATAATTTAGTACCTGATGTTTTCTGATCGCTAGTAACTGCAGCACTAAGCGGATTACTCCTGTCAGTGGAACATAACCGTTTTGTGTCCACGCGTCCACACTTCATACCCGACTTCCTGCCCAGGGGAAAATAAACATTAATGGCTTGTCCTTGCCACATGTAGTTGGAAGTACTAACTAACCTAAAAAATACTACTCCTAATAGGTATAATTATTTGGCTGAAGGCCGGCCGAAGTGGCCGTGCGGTTAAAGGCGCTGCAGTCTGGAACCGCAAGACCGCTACGGTCGCAGGTTCGAATCCTGCCTCGGGCATGGATGTTTGTGATGTCCTTAGGTTAGTTAGGTTTAACTAGTTCTAAGTTCTAGGGGACTAATGACCTCAGCAGTTGAGTCCCATAGTGCTCAGAGCCAGCCATTTGGCTGAAAATGATGTTACACTTATATCGGTTACACCTTCCATTTTGCACCCTCTTGCAGTTTCAGTTTAAATCTCTGGAATTTTTATATATACAGGGTGGTCCATTGATCGTGACCGGGCCAAATATCTCACGAAATAGGAGTCAAACGAGAAAACTACCAAGAACGAACCTTGTCTAGCTTGAAGGGGGAAACCAGATGGCGCTATGGAACCCCCATTTTTTATTACATATTCGTGTAGTACGTAAAGAAATATGAATGTTTTAGTTGGACCACTTATTTCGCATTGTGATAGATGGCGCTGTAATAGTCGCAAACATATGGTTCACAATTTTAGACGAACAGCTGGTATTAGGTAGCTTTTTAAATTAAAATACAGAACGTAGGTACGTTTGAACATTTTATTTCGGTTGTTCCAATGTGATACATGTACTTTTGTAAACTTATCATTTCTGAGAACGTATGCTGCTACAGCGTGATTACCTATGAATACCAAATTAATGCAATAAATACTGTCCATCAACCTCAATGTATTTGGCAATACGTGTAACGACATTCCTCTCAACAGCGAGTAGTTCGCCATCCGTAATGTTCGCACATACATTGACAATGCGCTGACGCATGTTCTCAGGCGTTGTCGGTGGATCACGATAGCAAATATCCTTCAACTTTCCCCACAGAAAGAAATCCGGGGACGTCAGATCCGGTGAACGTGCGTGCCATGGTATGGTACTTCGACCACTAATCCACCTCTCATGAAATATGCTATTCAATACCGCTTCCACCGCACGCGAGCTATGTGCCGGACATCCATCATGTTGGAAGTACATCGCCATTCTGTCATACAGTGAAACATCTTGTAGTAAAATCGGTAGAACATTACATAGGAAATCAGCATACACTGCACCATTTAGATTGCCATCGATAAAATGGGGGCCAATTATCCTTCCTCCCATAATGCCGCACCATACATTAATCCGCCAAGGTCGCTGATGTTCCACTTGTCGCAGCCATCGTGGATTTTCCGTTGGCCAATAGTGCACATTATGCCAGTTTACGTTACCGCTGTTGGTGAATGACGCTTCGTCGCTAAATAGAACGCGTGTAAAAAATCTGTCATCGTCCCGTAATTTCTCTTGTGCCCAGTGGCAGAACTGTAAACGACATTCAGAGCCGTCGCCATGCAATTCCGGCTGCATAGAAATATGGTACGGGTGCAATCGATGTTGATATAGCGTTCTCAACACCAACGCTTTTGAGATTACCGATTCTCGCGCAATTTGTCTGCTACTGATGTGCGGATTAGCCGCGACAGCAGCTGAAACACCTACTTGGGCATCATCATTTGTTGCAGGTCGTGGCTGACGTTTCACATGCGGCTGAACACTTCCTGTTTCCTTAAATAACGTAACTATCCGGCGAACGGTCTGGACACTTGGATCATGTCGTCCAGGACACCGAGCAGCACACACAGTACACGTCCGTTGGGCATTTTGATCACATTAGCCATCAACACGATATCGACCTTTTCCGCAATTGGTAAACGGTCCATTTTAACACTGGTAATGTATCACGAAGCAAAAACCGTCCACATTGGCAGAATGTTACGTGATACCACGTACTTATACGTTTGTGGCTATTACAGCGCCATCTATAACAAAGCGAAAAAAGTGGTCCAACTAAAACGCTCATATTTCTTTACGTACTACACGAATATGTAATAAAAAAATGGGATTCCTATTTAATAAAAAGCAGTTGATATCCGTTTGACCTATGGTAGTGCCATCTAGCGGGCCAACCATAGCGCCATCTGGTTTCCCCCTTCAAGTTAGACGAGTTTCGTTCTTTGTAGTTTTTACGTTTGATGCTTATTTCGTGAAACGTTTGGGCCGGTCACTGTCAATGGACCGCCCTGTGTAATACATCAGTGTTCCTTTGAGTATAGTACATCTCGTCCTTCTGTGTGACTCTGAAATGTGATCTTATCGAGGTTGTTTGTTCAATTAGATGACGTTCACAGGCATCATGTCATTTATATCACATTGCATTAATGCTTCTTGACAAATTCCTTGACCTCATCATGTACGGATTCATATAGATATTATGAACTTTTGTTTATTTCAGACACAATCACATCCTATGACAGAATTACAACCTGTTTCGGTCTACAACGGCCATCTTCGGATGCTGTTGATCATGGGCGGTATTTGATGAACTACGTTCGTTACGTACGTTTGAGTTTGGCAACGCATGTAATGAACGTTTGTTCACCAATTGCCGCCCAAGACCAACATCATCTGAAGACGGCTGTTGTAGGCCGAAACCGGTAATGATTCTTTTATAGAATGTGACTCTTTCTGAAACAAATAGAAGTTCACAAAAAGTCGATCACTAATTTCCTTTTTATTTTATTATTTTATTTCAATTTCTGTAACTACTTCCGTATCGGAAATGGCCGGATCTTGGACTCTGTCACGAGGCAAGAGAGTTGTCCTTTACACACAGCGTAAATTTCTATCAGTGTAATTCTGAATATCACTGCAGTTTACCTGTGTTGACACCTTTCTAAGACGTACATAAACCTAAGCAGACGAAGTAAGAATTCCGCAAAATCTGTCGGAGAGGCCTCTACGTAGTTTCTAATAGTATACGCTCGGATCACGCTTCCCTCTGCGACATCGAAAGTGCATGCACCTTTTACTAAAGGTCCGCTGTGTAGCACAGCATACTGCCGTCTGCCAGCCAAGAGATGCCTGTTCACTTGCATACCTGTAAGGCAGATCACATGATTAGATTGTGATTATCGACTGCCATGAAGTATACCGAACGAGGTTGCGCGTTGGTTCAAATCGGTACCATCTTGTGTGTGTTCGTAGGTTTTCCCAGTAAATATCCTGCTTCAAAGTCTCTAGGGCACGCAGCTAGATTGACTGATCGTTGTAGAACGAATTTTCGACGGCGGAACGTACCATCATCATCAGGTTACTTCCACTGACTGACATCTTGATCCAGTGGGTGCAATACACACTGATGTACAAAGTTAAAGCAACAAACCACTATTTCTCTGTCCTGTGTCTAGTCCACAATATAATCATACAAAATGTCAACAGATGTCCATACGATCGTGTTATGCACGAGAAATGGCATTTCGATTAACGGACAACCACGCCAACGATGACGTCAGGACACCTATCAAAAGGGGAAGTGTGTGCCGGGTTGTCAAAATCCACGAACACTTTGCACACAGTCATAGACGGTGCTGTATGGCACAGTGAAGACGCCTACCACACTCTCCGCGGTGGAGGGACACAGGAAGAATGGAAGCAGGGCAGCCGCAAACTGATGTGGCCCGATGGCTTAACATGAAGCGTTCAGTTGTTTCTCGGATGTGGCGATAGTTCACAGAGACCGGAAATGTATCCCGAAGACCAGATCAGGGCCGACCACGTATGACATCAGAAAGAGAGACCGACATGGCAACTGGCATCTGACTCGGCAGCACCCAGTGGACGTGTTGTATCGCCACAAACGGTGTACAGAAGGCTTTGTCAGAGTGGCCTTTGCTGTCGGAGACCTGCTGTGTGTGTGTCTCTCATGCGTCTTTACAGAGAGAACGTCTAGAGCGGAACCGTCAACATACCACCTGGACGGTCGAACACTGGGCCAATGTTCTCTTCACATATGAGTCCCGATTTAATTTGGAGAGTGATTTCCGACGGATTCGCATCTGAAGGGATCGTGTAACGCGATTCAGGTACCCAAATTTCGTGGGAAGAGACAGATATCGACTAGTGTCCCTTATGACGTGAGCACGGATTATGTTGACCACTCGACAACCTCTTTATGGAATTGTACGATTGAATCGGCAAGGCTTAACTGCTGTCAGGTATCGTGTCGAGATCCTGGGACCTCATGTGTGGTTGTTGGGAGGTGCTGTGAGTCCAGACTTTGTATTGAGGACGATAATGTTCGACCTCATAGGGCACGAATAATTGATATTTTCTTCGAAACTGAAGAATTTGCACTTGTGGCGTGGCCTCCCAATTTGAATCCCATAGAGCAAGTGCTCACCAACCGTTCTCCAACACTTGCGAACGGCATTAGATTGATGACATTATTTACAGTATGCCCTATCGTTGTCAGGCCTGTGTTGCTGCCAGAGGTGGTCACACCACATACTGAGCACATTAACCAGTTGTCAGAATGTGTGTCTAAATCCGTTATGTTGGAAAAGAAGAAGAACAAATTTTCTACCATTATGTGTGTTGGGGCTGTTTATGTTTTTCATTCTTTACATTGCTTCTACTTTACTTTCACCTGTTTATAGTGTTTTGTGGCAAAATAAACGCAACTTCTTAAATTTTCTTTTTGTTACTTAAATTTTGGAAAGTGTATATGCTGGTCGTCTCCCCTCTCCACTGACTCCGTGTATGGGCCGCGGCATGTGCCACCCGTGGTAGTGGGGGTACCTCGCGCTAGGGAGTCAAGCGTGGGTATCAGTGTGCGCTCCGCCTTTGCCGTGCTCGGTGTTCCATTTCCGCTGTGTTTGAAGAATTTTCAGTGCCGGAGTCAACACTTGAGTAAGTTTGAATCCATTGTGCTTGCTGATGAGTTTCTCATGTAGCCTCCTTGTACACACAGTCCCAAAAGTGGGGTGTGTTGTGCGAAATTTTTGTATCTTCGTAGTTTATTTTGTGATTCGTATGTAGGCATGTTCAGCAACTGCTGATTTCGTAGGCTTCTGGAGGTCGGTATGCTGCTTGTTTTTCGTGCACCTTTGTTCGACTGTGCGAATGCTTTGTCCGACATATGCATTCCTGTACTCACATGGTATGTGATATATTCCAGATTCCGGAGTCCCAGGTTGTCTTCCACTGTGCATAAAAGGGATCTGGTCTTTGCCAGCGGGCGGGACTCACATTTGATATTTTGTCGGAAATGCTAAAAATTTTTTTCAGATACGTTGCCTGCATATAGAATGTAAGCTATCATTTCTGGTTGGTGTTGTTTGGGTGATGGCAGTGGTGTGGTCTTTTACATGAAGGCGTGTCGAATTTGGCGAACGCTATAGCCATTTTTCTGGAACACGTAGTTGAGGTGGTCCAATTCTGGTTTTAGGCTTTCTTCGTCGGAGATCACACGAGCTCTGTGAACCAGCGTGTTCAGCACTTCTTCCATTACTGACGTATGATGACAGCTAGAAATGTAAAGGTACTGGTCCGTGTGGGTTTTGTTCCAATAGGTACTGCGTCCAGTTATCCGCCCTGTTTGCTCCGTACCAGAACATTCAAGAATAACAGCTGACTGTTTACTCCACCTCCATGGTGAAAGTGGGGTCCTGACACTTCACTCCTTTTAAAATTTGTCAGACATCAGCAAAAACACCCTGTGAGTGCGTTAGCGTCACTAGAATTAGCGACTGGAGTTAGGAGTCAACCCTTATTCTAGGAAGAGCACATTGCTGTTTAGCTGTAAAATTGGTTCATTCCTATTTTGTTGTTAAAGAAGCACACGAGTCTACATAGATTGTGACATCCCAATTTCAGGACAGTTGTTAATATAACGCTTTACGTCCTGTTTAGCAGAAATAACACTGAACAAAGCAGTATCAAATTTAAATAGAATAAATAAATTAGGATGACAATCAAGTCTACGGAAGATGGTTAGTTTTTGTGACAAGATGTGTAACACCCCACCCGTCACTTATCTAGTTTTGACGTGTGTTCACTAATTGACTTACAGATCAACAGAGAGTGCAAAACTGCCGCAATATCGGATAATGCAAAGAAAGTGATAAGGCCCTGTGACTTCTGATTGAACTGCGGTGGCAGTGTTGACATTAATTGATTCGAATTGATCACTTTTAATTAAAAAGGGGTGCACATTGATGTTATATTCAGCTATTGAACACCAGATGCAAATGTTGAAAATAAAATTAATTAAGAAAGTGACTTGGGACTTCAACTACTTGATTGAAAACAGATATAGTCGATTACCACAAATTTATTTTAACTCCCGACCTTCAATCATCACATTGCATGACTCTCCTATCAGGCAGTGGTAATAACTGCTGTGTTCGGATGCAGGCTGAGTTGGCATCCCTTCGCTCCCAGCTTCAGGCAGTGTTGGCTTCGGTCACACAGCTTGAGGCTGTTGCCAATGGGCATCACTGTGGGGGTCGGGATGGGGGTTTGTCGGGGACGGCCAGCTCGTCCCACGCATCCCCTGATCGGACTACGACTGTGGTTGCCCGGGATACTGCCCGCATTGAGGCTGATCCCTCACCTGTGGTAGAGTGGGAGGTCGTTTCAAGGTGTGGCAGGGGGCGAAAGACATTCCGGAGGGCTGAACGGAAAGCCTCTCCAGTTTGTCTGACGAACCGGTTTCAGGCTCTGTCTCAGGCTGATACTGATCTTCGGCCTGACATGGCTGCTTGTCCTGTTCCAGAGGTTGCCCCTCAGTCTGCAAGATCCGGGCAGTCGCAGAGGGTGGGCTTACTGGTAGTTGGGAGCTCCAACGTCAGGCGCGTAATGGGGCCCCTTAGGGAAATGGCAGCAAGAGAGGGAAAGAAAACCAATGTGCACTCCGTGTGCATACCGGGGGGAGTCATTCCAGATGTGGAAAGGGTCCTTCCGGATGCCATGAAGGGTACAGGGTGCACCCATCTGCAGGTGGTCGCTCATGTCGGCACCAATGATGTGTGTCGCTATGGATCGGAGGAAATCCTCTCTGGCTTCCGGCGGCTATCTGATTTGGTGAAGACTGCCAGTCTCGCTAGCGGGATGAAAGCAGAGCTCACCATCTGCAGCATCGTCGACAGGACTGACTGCGGACCTTTGGTACAGAGCCGAGTGGAGGGTCTGAATCAGAGGCTGAGACGGTTCTGCGACCGTGTGGGCTGCAGATTCCTCGACTTGCGCCATAGGGTGGTGGGGTTTCGAGTTCCGCTGGATAGGTCAGGAGTCCACTACACGCAACAAGCGGCTACACGGGTAACAGGGGTTGTGTGGCGTGGGCTGGGCGGTTTTTTAGGTTAGATGGCCTTGGGCAAGTACAGAAAGGGCAACAGCCTCAACGGGTGCGGGGCAAAGTCAGGACATGCGGGGACCAAGCAGCAATCGGTATTGTAATTGTCAACTGTCGAAGCTGCGTTGGTAAAGTACCGGAACTTCAAGCGCTGATAGAAAGCACCGAAGCTGAAATCGTTACAGGTACAGAAAGCTGGCTTAAGCCAGAGATAAATTCTGCCGAAATTTTTACAAAGGTACAGACGGTGTTTAGAAAGGATAGATTGCATGCAACCGGTGGTGGAGTGTTCATCGCTGTTAGTAGTAGTTTATCCTGTAGTGAAGTAGAAGTGGATAGTTCCTGTGAATTATTATGGGTGGAGGTTACACTAAACAACCGAACTAGGTTAATAATTGGCTCCTTTTACCGACCTCCCGACTCAGCAGCATTAGTGGCAGAACAACTGAGAGAAAATTTGGAATACATTTCACATAAATTTTCTCAGCATGTTATAGTCTTAGGTGGAGATTTCAATTTACCAGATATAGACTGGGACACTCAGATGTTTAGGACGGGTGGTAGGGACAGAGCATCGAGTGACATTATACTGAGTGCACTATCCGAAAATTACCTCGAGCAATTAAACAGAGAACCGACTCGTGGAGATAACATATTGGGCCTACTGATAACAAACAGACCCGATCTTTTCGAATCTGTATGTACAGAACAGGGAATCAGTGATCATAAGGCCGTTGCAGCATCCCTGAATATGGAAGTTAATAGGAATATAAAAAAAGGGAGGAAGGTTTATCTGTTTAGCAAGAGTAATAGAAGGCAGATTTCAGACTACCTAACAGATCAAAACGAAAATTTCTGTTCCGACACTGACAATGTTGAGTGTTTATGGAAAAAGTTCAAGGCAATCGTAAAATGCGTTTTAGACAGGTACGTGCCGAGTAAAACTGTGAGGGACGGGAAAAACCCACCGTGGTACAACAACAAAGTTAGGAAACTACTGCGAAAGAGAGCTCCACTCCAAGTTTAAACGCAGCCAAAACCTCTCAGACAAACAGAAGCTAAACGATGTCAAAGTTAGCGTAAGGAGGGCTATGCGTGAAGCGTTCATTGAATTCGAAAGTAAAATTCTATGTACCGACTTGACAGAAAATCCTAGGAAGTTCTGGTCTTACGTTAAATCAGTAAGTGGCTCGAAACAGCATATCCAGACACTACGGGATGATGATGGCATTGAAACAGAGGATGGTTCAAATGGCTCTGAGCACTATGGGACTCAACTGCTGAGGTCATTAGTCCCCTAGAACTTAGAACTAGTTAAACCTAACTAACCTAAGGACATCACAAACATCCATGCCCGAGGCAGGATTCGAACCTGCGACCGTAGCGGTCTTGCGGTTCCAGACTGCAGCGCCTTTAACCGCACGGCCACTTCGGCCGGCACAGAGGATGACACGCGTAAAGCTGAAATACTAAACACCTTTTTCCAAAGCTGTTTCACAGAGGAAGACCGCACTGCAGTTCCTTCTCTAAATCCTCGCACAAACGAAAAAATGGCTGACATCGAAATAAGTGTCCAAGGAATAGAAAAGCAACAGGAATCACTCAATAGAGGAAAGTCCACTGGACCTGACGGGATACCAATTCGATTCTACACAGAGTACGCGAAAGAACTTGCCCCCCTTCTAACAGCCGTGTACCGCAAGTCTCTAGAGGAACGGAGGGTTCCAAATGATTGGAAAAGAGCACAGATAGTCCCAGTCTTCAAGAAGGGTCGTCGAGCAGATGCGCAAAACTATAGGCCTATATCTCTTACGTCGATCTCTTGTAGAATTTTAGAACATGTTTTTTGCTCGCGTATCATGTCATTTCTGGAAACCCAGAATCTACTATGTAGGAATCAACATGGATTCCGGAAACAGCGATCGTGTGAGACCCAACTCGCCTTATTTGTTCATGAGACCCAGAAAATATTAGATACAGGCTCCCAGGTAGATGCTATTTTTCTTGACTTCCGGAAGGCGTTCGATACAGTTCCGCACTGTCGCCTGATAAACAAAGTAAGAGCCTACGGAATATCAGACCAGCTGTGTGGCTGGATTGAAGAGTTTTTAGCAAACAGAACACAGCATGTTGTTATCAATGGAGAGACGTCTACAGACGTTAAAGTAACCTCTGGCGTGCCACAGGGGAGTGTTATGGGACCATTGCTTTTCACAATATATATAAATGACTTAGTAGATAGTGTCGGAAGTTCCATGCGGCTTTTCGCGGATGATGCTGTAGTATACAGAGAAGTTGCTGCATTAGAAAATTGTAGCGAAATACAGGAAGATCTGCAGCGAATAGGCACTTGGTGCAGGGAGTGGCAACTGACCCTTAACATAGACAAATGTAATGTATTGCGAATACATAGAAAGAAGGATCCTTTATTGTATGATTATATGATAGCGGAACAAACACTGGTAGCAGTTACTTCTGTAAAATATCTGGGAGTATGCGTACGGAACGATTTGAAGTGGAATGATCATATAAAATTAATTGTTGGTAAGGCGGGTACCAGGTTGAGATTCATTGGGAGAGTGCTTAGAAAATGTAGTCCATCAACAAAGGAGGTGGCTTACAAAACACTCGTTCGACCTATACTTGAGTATTGCTCATCAGTGTGGGATCCGTACCAGGTCGGGTTGACGGAGGAGATAGAGAAGATCCAAAGAAGAGCGGCGCGTTTCGTCACTGGGTTATTTGGTAACCGTGATAGCGTTACGGAGATGTTTAATAAACTCAAGTGGCAGACTCTGCAAGAGAGGCGCTCTGCATCGCGGTGTAGCTTGCTCGCCAGGTTTCGAGAGGGTGCGTTTCTGGATGAGGTATCGAATATATTGCTTCCCCCTACTTATACTTCCCGAGGAGATCACGAATGTAAAATTAGAGAGATTAGAGCGCGCACGGAGGCTTTCAGACAGTCGTTCTTCCCGCGAACCATACGCGACTGGAACAGGAAAGGGAGGTAATGACAGTGGCACGTAAAGTGCCCTCCGCCACACACCGTTGGGTGGCTTGCGGAGTATCAATGTAGATGTAGATGTAGAATTGCGTTTACGTGGAGTAAACCGCCATAAATCAAAATTAATTCCTATCGACTGACCCCGGCGTAATGCGAAGTGCGAGAAGAATTCCCCAATTCACGGCCCATGAAACCCTCGTGGAAACTTTGCCGACGTGATCCAACAAATTAATCAGTGGCCTAATTCAAGCCGGAGTGGGTGAAATATCACCGAATTCAGCATGGCGGGGCGTCGCCATTGTGAGGACGTCGGCCGGCCTCGTGGCGCTGCAAGGCTGCGCTATCTATTCACTCCTACCAATCTTGCTCAGTACGTAGCTGAACCAAAACTTTCCATCTCCAAGCTCAATCGTTCTGTTTGCTAAGTCCTAAACTACAAGGATGCTCACTCTTTCTCAGGTATGCTGAGTAAAGAACGCCACGTCCGCACTCTAGGCAAGCTGGGAACGGAAGTGACATCACGGAGTCTTCTCCCAGTCCGCTCTTCGCCTCGGTTTCCCCTCCAGCCAAATCACTTACGCCAATTGCAGCGCAAGTAGCGTTAATTATGCGTCGCTTCTCAGCGCCGACCAAAGCCTGCTCTGGGAAGTGAACAAATCCCCACAAAATTTCCCTTCCTCTCAACTTCTGCTGCTTAGCTCCTCCCAGGTCACCCATCGCGGTTAGCGTCTGCACAAAACACCAATTTTTCCGGAATTCTGACTGCCAGGAGAGTACTTCAAATTCCTCAGTCCTACATTCCCATCGGAGGCCGGCGTATTTCATTCTGTCGCTCTTCACCTGATTTACTTCAGACTCTGCAGACCGTGAATTCAGCGTGAAGTTCCTATAGTCAGGAACACGCATATTTTGGCCTCTGTTGACCACTCCACCGTAGCTTTGCGTGGATTTTTCGCATGTTTCACTGAAAACGGGATGACAGGCATTTATCAACACGCGTACAAGTTCTCTGTCTGCTTCACGGTACACCAGCATGGGGTTAACCACCCACTCACCGTCACTCACCTTAAGGCAGCTGGAGGCGGCGCCCCATGTCCGCTTTCTTAGATCTTGAGCCGCCCTAAGCTGCCTATTGTCGCTTCCCTTCGCCACTCCCCAGCCGGTCACGGTCAATTCTGAATACTTCCCTGGGATAAACTAGCCTCCAGTTAATCGACACGTTTCCACAAAGTTTTCATGTTGTGTGAATTACTTTAAAACCGTCACCTGATATTAATTATTCCAATAGGTCCATACTATACCCTATGCAAGATGCATTGTGCCTTGTCAGCCATTTTTGTTCAGCCCTACGGTTCGCTCAACGTGAGTTAGGTGATCTTTAATGACTTCATGTAAGGGGCATAGTTCTTGCCATCTTACAGATGAGCAAAAGATTACCCAAGGTTGCTCGAGTCCACAGTGGATGCAAGCTGGTGAACCAACAAGTTTGCGCCTCTACCGGTGGCATTTACCTTTGGCTGTGACACACTGTCGGCTGCATGGCTGCTCTCGACCTCTGAAAATGCTATAAAAAGCTAATCAATATCTTTACTGGTTTTGTAAACTGAAACTGTTCGATGCATATCATTAGGTGAGAAAACATGCACTCATCACTAGTCTGGAAATATGGCGATATACTCCTGCATAGATGGTGCAGCGTGTATAGTTCAATGCCCTCTCAGTTCTCACAAGAACAATTAACTATGTAGCTGTTTCATTTCTCCACTATCGGAGCTCAACAAAACTTCAGCTAATTTCTAGCTGAATGTCAGCTGAAGTGAACGCAGTGTTCACACAAAATCCTCTTTTGATGTTGTACAGAGCGTGATGCGCACCCTGTTCTGCACTTGACGCTTGTTCAGAGAAGATTCCCCAAAGTTTTATGTCTTGTGTCTCTTGTAGCAAACTGTCCCTCACCTGTGTCCTTTTGTGCTTCACGTCACGGCTTTTTCAGACCATTGTGAGCGTTCCTTTCATCTTGTACAAACCACCCATGCCAATCGTAAATTGCCTACCTTTAAATTGCTTCGAAATATCGCCACTTTTACTACTTCCCAGTTAATTTCAGCCAATCGGACGTTTTGTGCCCGCTCCTGGCACCTAAAATTTACACGCATGCATCACGAGCGTACCATGGGTATTTCATGTGATCAACTACATCGCTGATCTGTTTGTATCCCTCTGGAAATTCCCAAATGCAGTTTTCTAAATAATTTCTTAATAGAAAGCAGCACTGTGTGCTACCTGCTCCCCTCGATGTGTCGCCCGGCGCGTTCGTTGTCCCTCTTGCCACAGGTCACCAACCCCTTTTAGAAGCATTCAGTTGTAGTCGGGCCGTTATAGTGCAGCTCGCGCTGCCCCCAAACTAAAACGTTTCTTCCAGCACCTTTTTTCACCTTTTGCTCTTTGACATGCAGGATTTAGGTTTGGTGTGTTGATACATCGAATCGAGTGTCATTCCTTTGCATTACATACTGCGCAGTTTGATAGGCAAAGTATGTCAGGTGACATATCCTTCTACTTGTTATATCATATAAAATCTCATGTAATGTGCGAAACTGACATTCATTCAAGCTGCCACCTTACATATCTGCGCCGGCCGAAGTGGCCGTGCGGTTAAAGGCGCTGCAGTCTGGAACCGCAAGACCGCTACGGTCGCAGGTTCGAATCCTGCCTCGGGCATGGATATTTGTGATGTCCTTCGGTTAGTTAGGTTTAACTAGTTCTAAGTTCTAGGGGACTAATGACCTCAGCAGTTGAGTCCCATAGTGCTCAGAGCCATTTGAACCATCTTACATATCTGCCTCCTTCTATGTTCAATTTTGCGCTGGATGCATCAACGGTTGAGAAATTGGTTGAAGTCAGTGTTAAATTGTTCTCAACTGCTGAATGCCGTCCAATTGTTATATGTTCATATTGACCAACTCTCTATTTTAAGATGGCATAATCAAACAGTTCTAATTTCAGTCTCTTTTTTGTTATTTTTCCACCGCAATTGATTTACTGTATACTACTGGTTTAAGCACTAAAGTAATGTTTTTCCAAAATGTTACATGTTTTTCCTAGTTTTCTGATTTAATACAATTATTTAAATAATATGAAGCCTCTCATTATGTTCTATGGTTGTCTATATTTTGATTTTAAATTTAAACAAATTAGAGATTCTCTATAAATATGCAGCACTTACAGTTTTAAGAATTGAGACTGCTTTTGTTTCTTGACATCAAGACTTATGTTAAATGATGATGAATGTGTATTGAAGTTGAGGAAACCTTCATTTAAAATCATCCTCCCCTTTTTCAATACTTATATTTTATTCTCAGTCTTAATTTCTGTGTTTGGGAGTAGCTTCTATGGCAATTATAATTCAAGAAAGTTTCACCTCTTACAATAATTTCTTAATTTATCTTATACTCAACAGCACCCTGCCCATAACTTTGCAACCACAATCCCATTCACACACATATTTATATCCTCCCAAAATCTTAAACTTATGCATTATAAATGTACAGAAGATTTAAGTAATTCATTGACTTTTACAAAAATATTAAATTTCTCATCCTACTGATCACCCTGTAAATATTAAATTAATATCATGAAATTACAAAATCCTTCATAATCTATATTTTATCAAACACATTACATACTAGAAGCTTAGTCCCCAAAGAAAATATCAGCATTTGGTTTTCTCAACTTAGATGCGTTGTAAAAAATTATGAAATACAAGAAAATATTATTGATTTGTCAAGATTAAAACTCAAAAGTATTGTTAACAAAAATCTGTTTCTTGCACAATGCTCTTCAAAATTAAATATGTTTAAACAAGAACAAACTCTGAGTGTTCGTAAAATTGTTTTTCCGGTTCAATCTGTTACTAGTCTCTCGCAGACAGTCTTTTACATATATCTTCAACGTGGTTCTGAAACCATCATCCTCATCTTCATTCGCCTCGACATGTCTCCTCTGAGCATGGAATGGCGGTCGGCGGAGAGAAATAGTGCAGAAGGTTGAGTGTATTGTGAATGCTTGGTTTCCTTTGCTCCATTCCGCATTTACCCATGGCGAAATTATGTTAGAGATCTATTATTAGCAGGATAAAAACTTATATTCTTCGTCAATCCTCGAATCTTTTTGCTAATCCATCGTTGGTCAATTCGTCTCCTATTTTCTATACGAATAGCCATCTCTCATCTCTCGGTGTGACATTTGAAGGTGTTGCATTTTCCATAAGGAAAATCGGACATTTGTATTGCTGGAACAGTTAAAATCGGATTCTTTGTTGGTAGGTAGATGCAATAATGGTCTTGCATGGGAAGGGATTTAGGAAGGTTTATTGATTTTTTTCTAGCTCAGGTCTTCTTTCTTCCTAATCTTCTGCATTGAACCTTCTTTTCTTGTCGCCTCTTGCTGTCTTCTCACTGGTGCCTTCGTTCTTCTCTGGACTGGGAATTGGGATTTAAGACCTGCTTAACCTCGTTATTGTATAATCTGTTCTTGTGGTATTTTCTTTCAAATCATTGTGTATCCTTTATTGTATCAGGTTGTTCTTCAGGATAGATTGGACAGACTTACATCGTTCTCATGCTTATTCCCATGACTGTTCAGGAAATGTTTCGCAGTTGCTGGATTCTTTATGGTATGACGATAGTTTCAGCCATTCTGCATCTTGGGTTTCAGAAATACACCTCTTCTTCTTTCGGTGAATTTAAACATTCCTTCGTCCTTTATGTTACATGTCCGCTTCCATTCCGGTTTGGTGAACATCCATTATATCTCCTTATGTTGCTCTAAACGGTTCGGGACAAAAGTGCTAAGGATCTAGGACTTTAGCAAGACTGTTGTTCTGAAGATCGCGTGTGACTTTCACATGAATAAACATCGCGTCATGGTACATGTTGACCATATCCAGGATTCGCCGTAGATCACCATACTTTTCCCCAGAGGTGTTATCCTCTTGGACTATTGCTTCCACCAAGGCATTTCCTTTCGTCATCTCGAAAGCTGACGTACCAGGCACCCACACTCAGTGTTCCTCCTTCTCGTACCTAGCCGCTGTACTCAGTTCTGCTGTCGATCTCACCTGAATGATGATGCATCGTTCTTGATGACGTCACGTATAATACAACGTTGTGGACACTTTTGTCCATCTTACATCCCCAAATTTCTCTAACTTACATGTTAGTACTATCTATCTTACGGCAACCGTTTGTGCCTTAAGATACATTAGAAGCCTTAGAAACACTAAACTACTAAGAGACTTTACAAAATTTCGGTATTTAAACTATGCGTAGGATTCTCCTTATTATACTCTTCATAACTTTACATCTTTTATTCCCATTCTATATGTACATTTTCTTTTCCCTTTTTTTATCCACTATTAGTATAAAGGTAATGGTTTCCTCATCTTCAACACGATGAATATTAAGAGGAAAATTGATGTTGATGAAGGTTAGTGTGTTAGTATGCGTCCTTTTTCTTTTGTTCTAACTACAGGTACTTCATATTATCATAAAAACTTCGCACCTTGACTCCGACTCCAGCGTCTTTTTCTCTGCAGTCTCTTCTTTTCGGTATAAGCTGTAACAGAACTTCAAAATAAAATATATCTCTTTTTCTTATTTCCTTTGTAAAACTTTCTCCACTGTCCAATTCCATTGTTTTAGAGCTTGTACTTTTCTTAGTTGCAGTTATCCCTATCTCCCTCTTCTAAACATTAATCTTTTATATTACTTTCTACCCATATCTTATTTTTCCTTATTGAAATTATCCTGTGTTACACTCACATCCCTCTGTCAACATCCTTCCAAGAAATAACATGTTTCTCACTTTCCTTAATAATTCAGTTCTCTCTCTTAATTCTTATCTCCTAACAATTTTTTATATCTATTTCCCTCGCGTCTCTATTCAGTATCAACTTGTGGTAACTTCCGCAAATCATAAATGCTTCTCATTCTCCCTCAAAATATCTCTTCAACTATATCTTCACCGTCCGCAACGGAACGTACCAGAAATGGGTATTTCCTTCTTACCTAAGTCTTTACACGCCTAATTTCTTGGCTTCCTTTCGTCCACAAAAAAATCAACTTCTTCCTGTTTTACACTACATTTTAAGAGAGAACCCACAACTGTTTCGTCAAACTATCCATATGCTAATCTCTGTCTTTCTCCTTTCCTTCTACTCCTTCCCCATAACACATTTCCTCTGCAGAAGAGTTACTTTAGTTCTTACTTTATTGTTCTTTTTTCACAACTATCCTTTTGACATACCAAGAAAATTAGCCAATTTATTTTAATGAGGTAAGTAGAAATTTAAAAGAAATTGTATGCTTTTCTTTGCTTCCTAACTCTTTGACTTCTAGATTTTGTTCTTATTGGAATCTGGATATTCGATACATCTAATTTTTCTTGTGGAGTTAATATTTATTGTTTTACCCTTTATACGCTTTCCAGTGACTCACATAGTGCAAGTCCAGTGATTTACCTGTTTTTGGGTTAATCGATTCGACTGCATTATCGTGAACCACTTTACTTACTTCCATATGGTCCTTACATACCGAAAATAATTTACGACTTTGATGTTTTTTCTTGCTAGAGAGATGGCGAGTTTTCACAAGTACTATTTGTCCTAGTGAAAATACTTGTGAGGCTGCCGTTTTGTCCACCTGGTTCACGCCGCAGTCTTCAAACTTCTCAATGCCAATTTTACAAGATGTTGATGTTGTACACTGGGTACTGGTGGGAATTTAATTATTTCCTGAATTTTATCTGGTGCTGCCTTACTTTTCAGGACAGTTATTGGAGGTAATAAAGTACTGCTGTGAAGCATTTCGTTTACCACATCCTGGAATTCAGAGAAATGTCTGTCCCATGTATTATGCTGTTTGCTGCAATACAAACGGCAGAGGGTCCCAAATCCCTCATCGTTCGTTCAGCTGGGTTGGCGCTTGGCAAATATATTTAGAAATATAAATAGGTTTGATTTTATGCCATCGCAGAGTGTTTTACCAATGCGCTGAACGATATTGTGGTCCATTGTCTGACAGCATTTAATCGACACGACCAACGTGTCGAAGGAAATCTTGTGTCAGCGCTTTGCTTATACTGCTTCCAGTTGCTTTCTTCAAGGGAGCAAACGTCACGTATCTCGACGTTAATTCTAGCACCACGAAAATGAATACATGACCTCTCTGTGTACGAGGTAATGGTCCCATGAGATCTGTTATTGCAATACATCTCAGTTTCTCCGGAATGATAGGGCACATTGGTGGTCTCGTTTGAAACGTCACCTGTTTAGCTCTCTGGCATTTCTTACGTTTATTCAGAACCCGTCTGATTCTTCGCTCCATATTTGCGAAGTGACAAAACATCTTTAATTTTTTAAAAACATTTCTTAAGACCAAAATGACTGTTGCTCTAATGAGTATACCAAATATATTTATTTATCACATCCTGTAGTATACATGTGACCCATAAACTCGTATCTGTGTTACGTCTGTAGAATAAGACATTGTCCTTTATGAGATAGAATTGTCTAATGACCCGTGATTCACAATTTGTCCACCTAGCTTTAACCGTGGCGAGATCTGGGTCTTTATCTTGTTCCCTGCTTAACTCTTTTAATGTATTGGTGAAGTAATTTTCAAATGGCACATTTTTCAAGTAATATATGTCTACTTGCTCTTCTTCTGTATTACTCACTCCGTTTCCGTTAACTACTTCTGGCAATCTGGGGAGGATATCAGCTATGATGTTTGATGGTCCAGGCACGTAGGTGATTCGAAAATCATATTCCTGCAACGTTAGCATCAACCGACCTAATCTTCCTGGCAACAGTTTTGCCCTTAACATAAATTTTAGTGCCTTATGGACAGAAAAAACACATTGGTTTTTCGACCAAACAGGAAGTATCTTAATCTACGAAACCCCCATACTACTGACAAGGCTTCTAACTCTGTGATCGAGTAATTTTTTTTCACACTTGGTTAGTACTCGACTAGCGAAAGCTATCGCCTTTCTTATCCACTGTCCGTCTTCTTCATATTGTTGAAAGAGTACCACACCAAAGCCTGTCTTAGCACTGTTGGTCGCCACTCAGAATTCCTCCGTCAAACCGGGATGCGCTAAAATTGGTGCCTTTACCAACGACTTTTTTAGTTGTTGTAACTCTTGTTCTGCTTGGGCATCCCACACCCAGGCTATCTTTTTACTAGTTAACGCACGTAAACGTGGGGTAGCAAGGGATTCTATCCAAATGAATCTTATTGTAGAAGTTAATGAGTCCCAAGAAGCCACGCAACGTCTTTCGGTTGTATGGAGTGCCTATATTCTGTAATGCTTGCACTTTACTAGGATTTCGTTCAATTTCCTGATCAGTAATAATATGGCCTAAACCCTCAACCTTTTTATTCCCAAAACTGGACTTCATTATGTTCACAGTTACTCCATATTCTTTTAATGTCCTTAGCAATTTGTTGAACACCTCATTATGAAGTTTCCGTGATGGTTCAGCTACTAATATGCAATCGACATAACAGGTGAGACACTGTTGGAGCTCTTTATCCAATAAAGGTCCTAAACCTCTTATAAAGGCCGCAGAGGATATGTTCTGTCCGAAAGGGAGCCTTACGCACTAAAAGCTTCGTCCAAATGCGATAAAAGTCGTATATTTTCTACATTCAGGTGTTAGTTCTATTTGCCAGAAACTAGCCCTCAAATCAAGGAATAAGAAAACTTGACTCCAAAGAACTTTTGTAAAAGCTCTTCTAATTTGTCTGGGCGACCAGTCCAAGGAATAATAATGGAATTTATCTGCCGTGCATCAATGACCAACCTAATACGTCCACCTTTCTTATCCATAATTAGCAACGGACTGTTGTATGTTGAGGTTGAAGTTTCAATAATGTCAACGTCTAGCATCTTGTGTAATTCTAAAAATACTTGTCTTCGGTAACACAGTGGAATAGTGTAAGGCGGTATTCTAAATGGCTTGTGATCTCTAACCTTGAATTCGTGTTGAAAGTTTTTAATGGCACCGGGTTTTGGTAGAAACACCTCGGCATTTTGCCGTAATATTCCTTCTAACTCGGTTTTGTCTGTATCTGAAATATCCCTTACTTGTCGTAACTTATTATCTATTTCTTGATGAATTTGCACCATTACTTCGTCATCTGCAGGTACTGTTTCTTTCGCCCACCTATACCGTGGATGTCCCTCTTCCGATTGATACAGATCCAGTAGCACGGTCAGTTGTTTGTAAGCACCTGGCATCTATTCATGTCTGAGTTTTGCTTCAAAAGTAAGACGTACCTTCCCGAGCATCAGATACCCTTCGTCCATATAAAGTGTAACACGATTTTGACATATGAGATCGGCTTCACTGATTATGGGCACAGACAGTTCCGGTACAGTTACCATGTTCGCTTCTATTTCATGTCCCTGACAGGGAAAAGTTAGACGCGTTTGTCTAGTAATCACCGTTGACGCACTCATGGCTCTGAGCACTATGGGACTTAACATCTATGGTCATCGGTCCCCCAGAACTTAGAACTACTTAAACCTGACTAACCTAAGGACAGCACACAACACCCGGTCATCACGAGACGCACTCATAATCGGTCCTTTAACTATAACACGTTTCGTCCGCAGCACTGGTAGCGCCTGCTCAGCGTCACATTTCTCAAAAAGTTCTTCTGAAATCGCCGTCATTTCGCTTCCCGTGTCAAGGATGGCATCTACAATCGTGCCACCTACCTCAACTCGAACGATCGGTTGCACCTCATGAGGAGCTTTAGTTTTTTTTTTAAGCCCTATGTTAACCTGACAATGTGTTGCGCCTGCATTTCCAATTGGTTTGCTACAGTCACCTTATTCTCCTCATTACTCTTAACACCTGACCTCTGAATGTTCTAGGATGAAGTTATTTGTCCATATTCTTTACCAAATGTCTCTATGATCCCTTTATATGTCCCTGTCCTATACATATCATCTGACTTGGGTATCAATACTGGTGTTACCAATGGTGCATTATCCTCTTGGCATACCATTTCCCTCTCGGTTTCGTATAAATGAACTACATCCTCCACAATTTGGTCATCATCAGTTTTTGTATAGCTGCCTGCATTAACTGTTAACAACTCTAGTTTCTCATCATGGGACGAATCCCAGCCAATTGTCTCCCAGCATGCTGGTATCTGAATCTGGTCACCCCCTAAACCTACTTCAGAATCTTGTTGATCAAGCTAAGTCTATTTACATATTTAATTATAAAATGAACTTCATTTGGCGACAGAATATCTTGTGACTGTTCTTCGTACTGTTCATCTCGTCAGTTCCGTTTTTTACCTGGGTTTGGTGGCCTCAACTCGAATTCCTGTACCGTTTCATCTCGTGTGCGTTGTCCTGTTGAAGTCTGATCCTCCCAACCTTTCTGCGTTCTAGGCACTCCAGTTCCACCCGAATAATTTGAGTTTTGTGGTGAAAACCCTCTAAACCTTCCTCTTCGTTTGCATGGTGATCATATCGCGAATTATAGTTACCACCATAATTTCTGGAACCAAAGCGATTAGTGTAATTCCGGGGCCCACCAAAACCATAGTTATTGTTTGACTTCTGTGAGCCGGCCGGTGTGGCCGTGCGGTTCTAGGCGCTTCAGTCTGGAACCGCGTGACCGCTACGGTCGCAGGTTCGAATCCTGCCTCGGGCATGGATGTGTGTTATGTCCATAGGTTAGTTAGGTTTAAGTAGTTCTAAGTTCTAGGGGACTGATGACCACAGATGTTAAGTCCCATAGTGCTCAGAGCCATTTGAACCATTTGAACTTCTGTGAGTTGTCAAAACCATAGGTATTATCATCCCATGGGCGATTACTATTCTTCCCAAAACGATTATCTTTCCCAACATTACTATTGCCTTTGTAAGCATTAAAGGCTAATCTGTTACTATTATTCCCCCTACCATTGATTTCTCGCACTGCAAATTGTTTCTTCGCGTAATCTTCACTGAAGATGAATTCAAGTTCTCTTAACATCCCTTTAAATGCCTATATATTCTCTCCAGCTATGCCAACCAACGACTGCTGATAACGCAAGGGTAACTTCATTGTGCATGTACGTATCAGTTCCCCATCACTGTATGGATTGTCTAAACACTGAGTCTTTTCGTCATTTCTTCAAAAAACCTAATTGCCTTCTTTTCTTCCGAATTTTCAAATGACGCCATCTGTAACAATTCATATTTTATCCTATTTTGAGTTTCAACGGGCCAGTATCGCTACAAGGATGCAGACTTAAATTGTTCATACGACTGACAGTTTGCAGCGACTCTTGCATCGTTTCTACTACTGAGCCTTCCATATGACCACAAATGATATCAAGTTTATGGCTAAGTGGCCAATGTTCTGGTAAACCGATCTGGAAATGATGTGTAAACGTGCGGGGGTCTGAGCCGTTCCTGTTTTCTTTGTAATGTTGGAATTTTCTGACTGTCAAAAAATGATCATTGTCAAATTTTTCTATTGCGCCATATGGCGTTTGTGATTTCGCAACATTTTCCGTTCCCTTCAATTACGTCAGGTTTTCCTTTATTCGTCCTGCCACATTTAGATCCTGAGACGACATATTTGAGTCCCATCTAGCATCGCATCTACGCAGTGGTTTGCAGTTATCTAAACCGTACAGTTCCTCGTGTATCGGACTGGAAGATATGTTTAAATTTCCCGTTACTGGACCAGTGTTTTGTCTTTGTACTTGCTTCATATTGACCTGCGGTATATGGCCTGCTGCACTGTAACTCGTAAAGTGAGAATTTGATACGTGTGGCGCAGTGAACTGCTCTGTTATCGCGTCATTCGCGTACGTTCTGAGTGTCGGCTGCCGCTCTGTCGGTAAGCGCGCAGTTACCGCTTCTCGCACCATTGCTTGCTGTGAAGGCGCATTACCTGCTTCACTTTCCTGTCTCAACTGTACTTCTACCATTTGCTTCTGTTTCGCATCGGCAAATACTGACGCAAGACCTTGTGGACATACAAGTGGAATCTCATAACTTTTTTTTGTGTTTCCGCAACTGACACGGAAGATTGCATAACGGACTTGGTTACCTCTGGATTTTTTCCCACCACTATGTCAGCTGATATTACAGATTTCGTCGCCTCACTACTGCTATCTGTACGGTTCTGAATACACTGCTTCAGTTCTGTACGAAGCTGTTTATACTGCTGCTTATTTTTCGAGACGATGTTTACAATGCCTGTATCGTATCTTTTTAACGCGGCTCGCGTGACACGATTTCTGACGTTGAGTTCTTCCACGATTTGTTGCGCCTTACCAGACGCCCTACGTGCTATATTATCAACTCATTGGTTAATATTAGACACTGCGTCCTAGACTTGGTCAATGTCAACGCATCTTTTTCTGAGCAGCCATAAGCGATTGAATTAGTTCGCGCGAGTCTCTCTCCTCTTTCCGGATTTCAATAAACTGTTCATTAATTCCCGGTAGCAACTTTCGCTGAGCTTTGCGAACTTTTTCGAGCCCAGTATTGGATTCAAATTTGAAACCATTTAAACCAGCATTTGTTTCTGTTTTTAAGTCTGCTAAGCCTGCATTTGTTTCTGTTTTTAAGTCTGCTAACCCTGCTCTCATCGTTTCACTTGTTTGCTTGACAACAATAGTGAGTTGCTTCAACATTGCGAATGCACTATCAGACTCTTCGCTACCGTCATCTGTCACCACTTGGTGTAAATTTGGCCGTTCGCGTCTTTCATGTGACGTCTCACCGATTTCTGTGCATAGTGCTGACGCACTACACACATTCTTTCCGTAGAAACCGTCCCGTTTGATTCAGAATTACAACATTTGATTCAATGTACCGAAGTTGCACGTCCGTTGATTCTGTTTCTGAACCACCAGATCCGTCATCTGTTCAGCTTTGTGCAGTCTCAGTCTGAGATATCGACCGCGAAACTGCCACCATTCCCGCTGCATTGTAAGTTCGTTCGGTTTCGTGGCTTGCATTCGATACATTTTGTTGTACGTCATTTTCTATCCTATCAATATCTTCAGTTTGCCCTCTATGCGATGATCTACGTACGTCCGCCATCTCCGAGCGTCTAACTAACCTCCGCCTTTTACGATTTGCGCGAGCCTGAGCTCTAGTCAACATGAAGTTATAAGACCCGACACGTCTCCAAAATGTCATAGAAAGTCTCTTATGCCATTAACACATCATTAGCGATGCCGTTCACAGTTTGTGGGTACTCTAACCAACTAAAGATCACCGTGAATAACTTCGCGCGCGCCAGACAGGTCATGCACAAGCTACTTTTACCGAAAGCATAAAAATTTTTCTTTACTCGTTAATACAACCTTTTCTACTCTGTGGTTCACACAGTAACAGTAATCTGACCACTATGCAGACACATACATTGAGTAACCTTCTCTCTTTTTGTTTTTCAAAATGAAAAAAAATTCTTAATATCAAATTTTAATTACTCTTTCTAATTTGATTAATTAACGTCCTGGCAGACCAATTTCCATCGTGTCAGGGTCGCCATTATCTGACACTATACTCGTCAGATATCAGGAAAAACACACTGTGCGTGCATTAGCATCACTAGCATCAGTGACTGGGGCTAGGAGTGGATCCTTATTCTAGGACAGAGCACGTTGGTGTTTAGCTGTAAAATTGGTTTATTACTGTTTTGTTGTAAAAGAAGCACATGAGTTTACATAGACTGTGACATGCCAATTTCAGGACAGTTGTCAATATAACGCATTACGTCCTGTTTAACAGAAATTGCAATGAACATAACAATATCAAAATTTAAATAGAAGATTCTCTACAAGATTATTCTTAGTTACACACAGTGAAGTTGGCCAATGTTACGACAAATCATGCGATTCAGGTTCTAAGTTTGGTACGATTTAGGATGACAATCAAGTCTACGGAAGATGGTTAGTTTTTGTGACAAGATGAGCAAAAGATTACTTAAAGTTGCTTCAGTTCACAGTGGATGCAAGCTGGTGAACCAACAAGTTTACGCCTCTGCCAGCGGCTGTGACGTCCTGGCAGACCAATTTAGCTGTGACGTACTGTCGACTACATGGCTGCTATCGACTTCTGAAAATCCTATAGAAAGCTAATCAATATCTTTACTAACTTTATCAACTGAAACTGTACTATGTTCCTCATTAGTTGAGAAAACATTCACTCATCCCTGGTCTGGAAAATGTGGCGATATACACGTGCATAGATGGTGCAGCATGTATAGTTGAATGCCCTCTTAATTCTCGCAAGAACAATTAACTACGTGGCTGTTTCGTTCCTCCACTATCAGAGCTCAACGACTCTTCAACTAATTTCTAGCTGAATGTCAGCCGAAGTGAACGCAGTGTTCACACAAAATTCCTCTTTTGTTGTCATACAGAGCGTGATGCACACCCCGTTCTACACTTGACGTTGGTTCAGAAGAGATTCCCCGAAGTTTTAGGTCTTGTGTCTTTCGTAGCAAACTGCCCCCCGCCTGTGTCCTTTCGTGCTTCATGTCAAGGCTTTTTCAGACCATTGTGAGCGTTCCTTTCATCTTGTGGAAATTACCCCTGCCAATCGCAAAGTGCCTACCTTTAAATTGCCTCGAAATATCGCCACTTTTACTCCTTCCCAGTTTATTTCAGGCAGTCGGACATTTTGTGCCCGCTCCAGACGCCTAAAAGTTAAACGCGTACATCACCAGCGTACCATGGGTATTTCATGTGATCAACTGCATCACTGATTTGTTTGTATCCATTTGGAAATTCCCCAATGCAGTTTTCTAAATAATTTCTTCATAGAAAGCAGCACTGCATGCTACCTGCTCCCCTCGATGTGTCGCCCGGCACGTTCGTTGTCCCTCTTGCCGCAGGTCACCAACCCCTTTTAGAAGCCTTCCATTGTACTCAGGCCATGGCAGTGCAACTCGCATCTTCCCCCAAACTAAAACGTTTCTTCCAGCACCTTTTTTCACATTTTGCTCATTGAGTTGCAGGATTTGGGTTTGGTGTGTTAATACGTCGAATCGAATGTCATCCCTTTGCATTACATGCTGTATATTTTGATAGGAAAATCTGCTCATTATCGCCAAAGTATGTCAGGTGACATATCCTTCTACTTGTTATGCTGTTATGTAAGGTGCGGAATTGAAGTTCATTCAAGCTGGCACACTACACAGTGCAGACAGAGGCCCACTACTCGACAGCAAGTGTGAGCTACCCTCACCACCACAGCCGATACATCCCACGGTCCACACACATGGTCAGTGGAGGGAGGAGAAGATCAGTATATATATTGCATCCACTGGTTCTAGACATTGCAAGTTTCAGAGAAATCTGAACCAAACCTAACACCAAGACAAACCTAATTGGATATAACTGTCACATTATGCATAGACCTGACAGAAGAGGAGGAGTGGCTCTGTACACCCATTCAGGACTCCCAGTAATAGAAGCTCCTCTACCCCCACAATTCAACAACACAGAAGCGATGATGATAGGCACTGAAACAACGGAGAGGAGCAAGATGAAGGATAATATGCAGAAGACCAAGACGAAAGATAATATGCACATACAAAACCCCATTAACTGACACATCAACAAACTTCCTTCGTTACATTTCTAACTTTCAGTATTACATCATGATGGCAATTTCAGTGCCATACATGACCTGCTAGGTGGCACCACAACAAACAACAACAGCATCCAACTACAGCGTTCATCGCCTACTAGCTACGCTCCTTACTGAACCATATATTACATAGCCCAAAACTCGTTTGCCTTATGACCAAAGCCAAAATTGCAAACAGCATATCAAGTGACCACCTTCCCATCCTCTTCCAAACCATCAAAACATCGGCCCCTCCCCCGAAACGCACAGAACGTACAATTAGGCACATGTCAGCCACAAACGGAGAAATATGAAGAAATCATTAGACATAACTCCACTTTCCCATGGCACTGACAGACAATAATGGCCTTGATGTTATCAGCAACAAGATAGAATCGATTCTTCAGACTGCCATGAACGAGATGGTTCCCAAAATCACTATCAAAAACTACAGACCAACAGTTACCCAAGAAGCCCTCTGACTAGTCCAAGAAAAAAGACGAGTCTACCTTGAAATTAAGAGCACAAACAATCCAGACCCGAAACCCATTTGGAACTGACTCAGTGCCAAAATCAAACGTATGATATCCAACTTCTGACAATAACAATGGGACGAAACTTACCAAATACTTGATTTCAAAGAAGGAAAAAGATTTAAAACCCTCACCGGACAGAACACAAAAAAATGGTTCAAATGGCTCTGAGCACTATGAGACTTAACATCTATGGTCATCAGTCCCCTAGAACTTAGAACTACTTAAACCTAACTAACCTAAGGACATCACACAACACCCAGCCATCACGAGGCAGAAAAAATCCCTGACCCCGCCGGGAATCGAACCCGGGAACCCGGGCGTGGGAAGCGAGAACGCTACCGCACGACCACGAGATGCGGGCGAACACAAAGACCAAACCTCATCATCAACAATCCAACCGAAACAGACAAAGAGAAAGCGGAAGGTCTCAAAGAAGTACTACTGACAGTCCACTCCTTCCCTCAAAACGGTGTTTTTGACGAAGGATTCCGCTATATGCCAACCACAGCACTCTCGCTACTCTTACACACACCCACCACTCAAACTGAAAAAGACGACACACTAACGACTGACATCACCGAAGACGAATACTCAAGACGCAATCGCATCAGGCAGAAATTCGGCTCCCACAGGATTTGGCGTTACACGACTTCATCTCAGGAAGGCTCCTCCAGACATTATCGTTTCGCTTCTCACTATTCTCTTCAACTTCTGCCTGGTAAATGAAATCATACCAAAAACCTGGAAAAATGCGAAACCATCATGATCCCAAAACCTGCAAAGCTACCAACTGAACCCAAATCCTACCGCCCCATATCACTAATGGACGTCATTAGGGAAACCTTCGGCCGAATCTTCACCGACAGATTCAAAAAATACGCAGAAATGAAACACCTGCTTCCAGATCACCAAGCAGGCTTTAGACAACATAGATCGACTACTGACCCCCTCCTTCAACTGACAGCTGACATAACCAAAAGCATCAATGTGGGACACTGCACTCTGGCAGTGTTCCTCGACACAGAACGCGCCTTTGATAAAGTATGGCACGAAGGTCTACTACATAAACTCGCAATAATGGGAGTCTACTCCAAAGCTGTGAGAATCATTCAGGACAGACACTGCTGTGTACACGTCTATGAGTTCTCCTCTCACGAATTCACCCTTCGTGTGGGTGTGACACCGGGGGGGGGGGGGGGGGAGAGTCATTACCTCCCCTTGCTTGCTGTACACCCATTACACAACTGATATTCCCACAACCAGTAGAGACAACTAAAATATGGGAATATATGCTAACGACACTACCTAGTGGTGCAGCGCCCAATCGACAACCACCATGCAAAGACAGGCCATAGAATACCTAGAACGACTTCAAAACTGGGTAAAACGATGGAGAATTAAGCCCAACCCTGACAAAGCCAGACCTTTGTATTGAAACACAGAAATCTCACAGCAGACACAGACTAAACCCACAACAACTCGACCTCCACTTATGGAACTCTAGACTCAACCTCTCAGACACCACAGAATACTTAAAAGTACACTTAGGCAAATACCTGTGTAAGATGGCAAGAACTATGCCCCTTACATGAGGTCATTAAAGATCACCTAACTCACGTTGAGTGAACCGTAGGGCTGAACAAAAATGACTGACAAGGCACAATGCATCTTATAGAGGGTATAGTATGGATGTATTGGAATAATTAATGTCGGGTGATGGTTTTAAAGTAATTCACACGACACGAAAACTTTGTGGAAACGCGTCGATTTACTGGAGGCTAGTTTATCCCAGGGAACTATTCAGAATTGACCGTGGCCGGCTGGGGAGCGGCAAAGGGTAGCGACAATAGGCAGCTTAGGGCGGCCCAAGCTCTGAGAAAGTGGTAAAGGGGTGCGGCCTCCAGCTGCCTTAAGATGAGTGACAGTGAGTGGGTGGTTAACCCCATGCTGGTGTACCGGGAAGCAGACGGAGAACTTGTACGCCTGTTGATAAATGTCCGTCATCCCGTTTTCAGTGAAACATGCGAGAAATCCACGCAAAGCTACGGTGGAGCGGTCAAGAGAGGCCAAAATATGCGTGCTCGTGACTATAGCAACTTCACGCTGAATTCACGGTCTGCAGAGTCTGAAGTAAATCAGGTTAAGAGCGACAGAATGAAATACGCCGGCCTCCGATGGGATCATAGGACCAAGGAATTTGAAGTACTCTCCTGGCAGTCAGAATTCCGGAAAAATTGGTGATTTGTGCAGATGCTAACCTTGATGGGTGGCCTGGAAGGAGCTAAATAACAGAAGTTGAGAGGAAGGGAAATTTTGTGGGAATTTGTTCACTTCCCAGAGCAGGCATTGGTCGGCGCTGGGCAGCGACGCATAATTAACGCTACTTGCGCTGCAATTGGCGTAAGTGATTTTGGTGGAGGGGAAACCGAGGCTAAGAGCGGACTGGGATAAGTCTCCGTAGTGGTCTTCCGTTCCCAGCTTGCCTAGAGTGCGGACGTGGCGTTCTTTACTCAGCTTGCCTGAGAGAGAGTGAGCATCTCTGCAGTTTAGGACTTAGCAAACGGAACGATTGAGCTTGGAGATAGAAAGTTTTGGTTCAGCTATGTACTGAGCAAGATAGCTAGAAGTGAATAGACGAGCGCAGCCTTGCAGCACCACGAGGTCGGCCGACGTCCGCGTAACGACGCCGCCCCGCCACGCTGAATTCGGTGATATCGCGCCCGCTCCGGCCACTGATTAATTTGTCGGATCACGTCGGCAAAGTTTCCACGAGGGTTTCATGGGCCGTGTATTGGGGAATTCTTCCCGCACTTCGCATTACGCCTGGGTCAGTCGATAGGAATTAATTTTGATTTATGGCGGTTTACTCCACGTAAACGCAATTTATTACCACTGCCTGATAGGAGAGTCATGTAATGTGATGATTGAAGGTCGGGAGTTAAAATAAATCTGTGCTAATCGACTGTATCTGTTTTCAATCAAGTAGTTTAAATCCCAAGTCATTTTCTTAATTAATTTTATGTTCAACATTTGCATCTGGTGTTCAATAGCTGAATATAACATCAATGTGCACCCCTTTTTAATTAAAAGGGATCAATTATGGATCAATTAATGACAGCACTGCCACCGCAGTTCAATCAGGAGTCACAGGGCCTTATTACTTTCTTTGCATTATCCGACATTGCGGCAGTTTTGCACTCTCTGTTGATCTGTTAGTCAATTACCTGGGGTGTACACACACCAAACCAGATAAGTGACGGGTGGGGTGTTACACCTGAACTGGAAGACTCACGTAAAACATAGACTACATTAGATGAAGTACTAGAAAGGCAGAATCTAATCAGACTAGTCCATAGATGATTTCACGGATGCAGCGCCATCACAGTAATCAACACCCACAAGATGTCCGCCAAACCAGTAATTGAAAACGCATCAGCCCCACTCTCATGACTCCACCCTCAAGCAAAAGATTCAATGCCACTGAAAGATGACTGCTACATAGCATACTCCGACTTCAATGGATCACACCCAGAGCAGAGGTGTACACAGCAGAAAAACTCCTCCTTCTACAAACCAGACTGACATACAACACATGCTTACACAAATGCCCCTACGTACTACCAAACCTAAACATAAATATGTCTACCTTCCCTTTGTCATAGCCCACAACATCAAGGACATTGTAAGGTGTCAGGCAAATCCAACACCTTCCATGAAAACTCTGACATGATAAGCAAATCCAGTAGTATGTCATATAGCTCCGAATAAATCGTGACATTAAATTAACCAAAGTAATACGAGTAACTAACTAGTGAGCAAATGGAATACCACAGACTAACACAAGAATGCCTAAATGCATGTCATACCTTCTCACCATGAAACAGATGCAGTTCCGAGGGGAGAAACGAGAACAGAAGCCAAGAGCAGAACCGTGTTAAGCTGAAGGCCCTACGATAAGGGATGGACACCCACGTCGCCAGCTAACTGCTAGGACCACCCCCCAGCCCATGTTAAAAGCTAGAGCCCTCCAGAAGAACAGTATAGATCTTACGATAACACAAAAAGGGCTACCCCAGCAGCAAGATTTAGCGTGAGACTTTTTTGCGTCACTGTTACGTCAGGACCACCACCCCGGCCCATGTTAAAAGATAGAGCCCTCCAGAAGAACACTATAGATCTTACGATAACACTAAAAGGACCACACCAGCTGCAAGTTTTAGCGTGAGACTTTTTCGCGTCTCTGTTATGTTGCAAACTTTAAAAACATTGCCCCACCACGAAAAGTATAATGTTTCTCATTGGATAGACAGAATTTTTGTAGGCGGAGCTTAAGATTAACACTGAGACCCTGATTGGTCAGATGAAAACAGCCAGATAGTTTTTTTAAACCGACTTCGGTAAATTGTAGTAAGGAGAAGTTAGGAGGGAGTTGCTTCCGAGACGGCGAGGTGAGAGGAGCTGTGCTGCCCGCCGCCCCCTGACGAACACCGACAAGGTAATGAACGCACGCGATGCCTCATAACAGCGCATAAAGCTTCACTCAGAACTGCAGAAGTCTCATCTGTTACACCCCCTTCTTGCGTAATACTGGTGTCGATCGTCAATTAAAGCTCATGGTGTTCACATTAGCCACTTGAAGTAAAAATCTGAAATGCGATGATTTTTCTGTTGTATAGTTATTGAGAAGCCACATCAGTCACTGTAATTTACGACAAGTTAGGTAAGTAATTAAAGATAATTGAAGGTCACTGTAGATCATTCTTGATAGTTTTCTCTCTTGTGAAACTTAACTTAAACCTAGATTATAGATGTGATATCGCATAGGTGATCCTTCGATCCATTGCAGAACTTGGAAACCCATTCAGGGAATATTCGTTCACATTTTTGTTGAACGCAGTTGGTTTTTACCATCCTGTATTAAAACATTTCCTTTTATCAATAGTGCAATTTATAAACAATGCTTTGTGAGTAGAATAAAATTTCCAGCGGTAAACTTAACTGCTTTTTCGACGTTATTTTACCAGCTAACTAAAAATAGGAAAGCCTTGAACCAATTCCACTAAATTTAGTTAGTATTAAGATTCTTTTACAGGGAGTGCAGTGGAGGTGACGCTGAACTCATTAAGTATTTGGTTATATCATCGCTAGTCTCATTGAACTCTTCTGAACTCTACATGTCATGTGTGGTCTGGCGTCTCCTTACCAGCAACAGGTCCCAGGTTCAAACTAGTCAATTCCTTAAAAAACACGCTCAGAGCGTCGTTGTGCGAAAATGGTAAGGAGACACGACTTGGAACAACAGACACCACACAGAATGTTAGAAAACGGCGACCCTGCCAGGATGGTAAAATACCATGATTGAAGGTCGACCACATGCCTAACTAGGTCAGAAAAATATCCTGTTAAAAATTTTTCCTTATAAAAAAATTTTTTTTTAAAGGCATACATAGTCGAAAACAGTAGCTGCAGCGATAGATAGTAAGAAAGTATTGAATAGATAGTGAAACATTCTAGCAGAGACAATGGCATAATCAAGTTATGAATTTTAAAAATTGTTAGAATTAAGTTTTCTCCTCAACGCAAGCGCACAGTTGGCGGATACATCGTTGACAAGTTGGTTCTGACCCAACAAGTAAGTGAATGGATTGTCAGTTTTGGGTATAATATGTGTCAAGTCGTGTGAACAAAAAGTTTATGAAACGCGTGAGATCGTATGAGCGCATGTTGACTCGAAGTAGGGCGCGTGAATTGCTTTTAAAACAGAAGGGATTCGGAAAGATTGGCAATGGCAAATCGAGACCTTGACCGAATTGAGGTAGAGACCCAGCATGAAAATGGACAGAGAATAGAGGACAGTACAACAGACGATGCAGTATCGCGAGAAATAGGACAGATAACGCACCATAACGAGGATAATGTACGTCAAGGCATAGAAAACGTAAGTCAGCATACGACAGAGGAGCAGAAAAGTAGAGAGACAGTCGATGAGGATTCTAACTTGCGTCTTGAATACGTAGAACCCATAGTACAAGTAATCAGAGCTCCCTCACCACAGAGTACAAGGAATGCGAGCAGAAACGTGTCACAGCACAGTTCAATGCAATCGGTTGCGAACCAACTCTTGGGCGATAACACAGAGCGTAGGACGTCGAAAGAAAACGCGATAGGACCCACCAATCTGGCAGAATTATTACAACAAATTACGGAAACCATGACAAGGCAAAATAAAGACATATCGAACCAAATTGCAGAAATCACGAGACAAATGCGTGAGATTAAAGAGCAAAACAAAAAAATTCAGTTAAATCTAAGTCATATTGAAAACGAGGCAAAAGAATCTCGAGAAGTGATAGGATACTTAATAACAGGTCACAATCAATTGAGAACAGACATTGACAAGGTACAAGCGGACGTACAAACATTCCGTAATGACATTCAGGACGAGATCAAAACATTACGTAACAACACCCAGGGAGGAGTCAAGAAACTAGAGAAACAGATAAACGAAATTACTAGACAAGCAGCAGGTACAGCGCGTGAAGTTGTTGAAAACAGTGTGTTACACAAACGTATCACAAAAGCAGCGCTGAAAAGATATGATAACCGCATAGTCAAAATAGTAGCGCAAACGAAGCGACAATTTCAGAAATTGCGAACAGAGTTGTTGCAAACCATTGAAGAGCGTAGTGAACAGGATCGAACAAGCACAGAGTCTGCAACCACATCCGTATCTGTAACAGCACCGGAAAAACAAGCAATTAACGAAGATATTACGCATTTGCGATTCCAATCACAGGCGGAAAGTAACATGCGTGAAATCAGACAGCCTGCACAGCAACAAACACGTTTCGAAATTCTTGATGAACAAACGTCATCACAAACACATGCGGAACCACAAATGTATGTTTCAAGACAGTTTGGATCGTGCAATGAAGCAGCAAGGTTAGCTAGACAAGATACCGAACCAATACCTGACAATGGAAAGCCAGGTCGCGAGGAGAACAGTGCAATGCATTCAGCTACACGTTCACAACCGATGGAAGAAAATTATTGCGTACCACTCCAACGATACTACGCAAGGGTAGGCGAAAGTTACAGTGGACAATATCCAATGGATCTACCACAACCGGAAAGAACGACGGGAGAAATAATCAGAAACAAAAGTGGCGAAGAATCGCGAATTTCATATGGAACTATGACGAAGTACGACAACGATCATTTCCTCACAGTCAGAAAATTTCAACACTTTCGAGAAGGAAACTCATTACATCCACGAACTTTTATTGATCAATTCCGAGTAGGATTACCAGAACACTGGACGCTAGCACACAAATTAGACTTTATATGTGCACACATGTCAGAAACAGTCGCAGAAACCATGCAGAATGTTGCAGCGACATGCCGATAGTACGAAGATTTCAGAGAGAAGTTTCTCTCGCGATATTGGTCCAGCGAAGCACAGAACAGATTGAAGTACGAATTATTACAGAACCCATATTTTGAAAATCCAGGAGAGAAGAGTCCCGTGAAATTTTTCGAATTAATGGCAAAGAAAAATCAATGCTTAGATGTACCATACAGTGACGGAGAGTTGATTAAATTATGCGCGATGAAGCTACCATTGAAATACCAGCAATCATTAGTAGGTCGCGGAGGCAATGACGTCGAAGCATTTAAAGGTATTCTAAGGGAACTAGAGTTCATATTTTTGGAAGATGACGCAAGAAAAAGACGAAGCGCACGTGAAAACGAAAGCAAAAAGCAGTGGAATCCACAAGACACAGAACGAAGAAACAATAATTACGAACTATGTGATAACTTCGCACCAAGAAACGACAATAGATTTCAATAAAGAACCGGTTATGGTTTTAGAAGAGAATATGGCAATAACTATAATTCACCCAGGAACGGCAACAACTATTACAGAGGGAATAACGACAACCGGAACGGGTACTGGAGAACCAATAGACCGACAAATTATCAACAAGGAAACCACTATCAACAAGCTGAACAAGAAAAGAGAATACAGATAGAAGAGGTGGAGGTAAGACCACCAAACCCCGATAAACGTTCGAATTGACAGCTAAGTGCCCATGCCAAAGAGAATGACGCACCGACCCAGGACAATTGCAGCACCTTGAACAGAGAGGTAAAAATCTTATCACGAGAAGAGAAGAAGGAAGAAACAAATCCGCAGGGACCAGATGAAAACGAAGACAAGAAAATAACAATATCGTGATGGGACGAAATTATTTGGGAGAATACTGACGAGGAAGATGAATTACCAGAGGCATGTACAACGAATGTAGGAGGAAAGGACGAAGTAATGAGTATTGCAGAGCTATTTGAGATGGAAACCGGGGAAAGCGAATTCAATGAGGATAATGCGCAGTCGACAGAAGTTGAAAATAAGTTACGAGTGGGCACACAACCCAACGTATATAATGAAGGAAGTTATGAAGCGATAATTAGAGCATTTAGATGCGATTATGTGGAAGTAGCGACGAAGAAGGAGAAGATAGACGAGGATGAGGAAAAAGTAGAGGATGTTGAAGAAAGCGTAAATGAAGGAAGAAATAGAGAAGAGGAAATAAAAGAGAGAGAAGTAACAGTCGAAGCTTATCCTGCAGAAAGTTCGAATTCACAAGGGAAATTCCTAAAGAGACTCATGTATGATTCAGTGGAGGATTCGTTGATGCAAGAAGAAGAAGAACGGAACCAACCCTTTCAAATTCAACCAATTGTGAAGGCCATGGTAAAGCATATCCCAGTCAATATTGTAATTGATAGGGGAAGTGAACTAACTGCGATCTCAGAAAATTTATTCATGCAGTGTAATGCCAATCAGGAATTGCCAGATCTGAAAACACGTAAGATTAAAGTAAGAGGTCCTATTAGAAACAATGCTGCGGAAGTTACGAGACAAACAAGGTGAACACTTTCGTGTCAAGGTCAAAAGATCGAGGCCAACTTCGTGATTATACCTAAACTAACTGTAGATTTGATTATAGGTGCAGATATTTTAAATGAGAGACGAGCGATAATAGATGTGGGGAAAGGTAGCGTAACATTCGGGAATATCACGCTTCTCTTTGAGCAAAAGCTAAAATTAGAAGAAATACCAGTTACAAACAAACAATTAAGAATGATGCGACATTAAGAGGATGAAGAATTAGAATGGTATGCACAAAAGGGGGAATCGCCTCAACCTATGTTAGAAGTCCATAAAGAAATCGACGAAAAATTGCAAGAAGTTCAAGGTATTTCGGAACACAGTAAAAGAGAATTAGAGGGTATTTTATGAGATAAAGCAGAGGTATTTTTACCTAAGACTGGCAGTATTAAACACTTTCAGTACCGGTTTGAAGTAAAACAGCACAAACCATTTAGAGTGCCACCCTATACAATCCCATTAAGCTACAGGAATAAAGTATTCCAGGAGATATCTAAAATGTTAGATGACGATATTATTGAACCAGCAACCTCCACATATAACAGCCCGCTCCATATTGTACAAAAACGAGATGGGAGGATGAGGTTAGTGCTTGATTCCAGACAGATCAACACAATCATAATCACTGAGACAGATCGCCCAGAAAAATTAGAGGAATTGATACAAAACTTCCATGGTGCTAAGATATTTTCATCAATTGATTTACGGAGTTGTTTCTGGCAAATAGAGTTGGCCCCAGAATGTAGAAAACTTACAGCATTTATCGTATTCGGCAGATGTTACCAGTTTAAACGATTGGCATTTGGTTTAAACATATCATCAGCAGCGTTTATTAGGGGATTTAATACTATACTCAGTCCTGAAATTTTACAAAAAATTACTTGTTATGTTGATGATGTGATTATAGCAGAACCCTCTTGGGAACATCACAACGACACATTAAACCAGTTTTTACAGATCATGAAAGAGGATGGGGTCACAGTAAATACAACAAAATCCAAATTTGGAAGGCGAGAGGTCAAATTTCTAGGACACATAATTTCAGAGAAAGGGGTAATACCCGACCCAGAAAAACTAACGGCAATCAAAGAATTCTGTACTCCATATAATAAGAAAACTCTCAGAGGATTTCTAGGTCTCACCGGATTCTATAAAAAATTTATTTGGATCGACTCTCTCGTAACACTACGCCTATGTGCACTGACTGGAAAAAACACGCCGTGGGTATGGGATCAACAAGCCAATGAAGAATTTTTAAAAGTGAAAAACGCACTAACAACAGCACCGATTTTAGCACATCCTGATCTAACACAAAATTTTTGTATGGCCACTGATAGCGCGAAAACAGGTTTAGGAGTTGTTTTATTCCAAGAATACGAACAGGCAGGGCTAATATCATATAGAACAATTGCATTTGCCAGTCGGGTACTCACAAAAAGCGAGAAAAACTATTCAGTCACGGAGCTGGAAGCATTGGCCGTTGTATGGGGCTTCCAACGTTTTCGATACTTCCTATTCGGAAGAAAAACAAAAATATACACTGACCACAAGGCATTAGAATTTCTGTTATCCGCCAAACTAACTCATGGGAGGTCAGCCAGATGGATGTTAATACTACAAGAATTTGACTTCACTATTACACGCATACCAGGACCAGCGAATGTATTAGCAGATGCTTTATCACGATGTCCACAGGGTGCATCCAATAACATAGTTTTGGAAGCAGCAGAAGACCACTTTACAATGTACTATATGAAACAAGTACCTTTCGAAAACTACATTACGACAGCATTGAAAAACATAGGCAAAGAACAGGACAAGGATCCCGAAATACTAGGAATCAAACACAAGTGGAGAAGTAAGGATTTTCCAGACATTCGACAGCACTATCTCGTAAAAAACAATGTTTTATTTTTTAGACGAAATGTTGCAACGAATGAATGGTTAATTTATATCCCAGATGAACTAATTAATAAGTACATATGGTATACACATTTAAGTAATGGCCACTTTGGACCAAAGAAATGCTTTTTAAATATAAAACAAACAAGCCATTTTCCCAATATGGAAAGACGAATTAGAGCAGTATTAGTCAAATGCAAAAAATGTATGAGGGCTAAACACGTCACTTTCCAAACCAAACCACCTATGTTTCCAATAATCCCCGAAAGATTAAAACAAATAGTTGCAACAGATTTGATGGGGCCCCTCCCATGCACAAAAAATGGATATATTTTCATATTAGTCGTTTTGGAACTTACTTCTAAATATGTTACCTTGACACCATTAAAACGGGCAACAGGTCTTACTATAAGTAAGGCATTTAGACAAGATTATCTCAGACAAGTAGGTCGAGTGGAACGAATAATTTCGGATAATGGCCCACAATACAAATCAGTGCAATGGCAGAACACGTTAAAACAACACAAAATAAAACCCATCTACATATCTAAGTACAAACCTAGCGTAAATCCAGCAGACGATCTATGAAGGACATAGGCACTTTATGCCGATTATATGCAGGCAAAAGACACAACACTTGGGATGTATACCTTAAAGATTTTCAAGAAGTAATAAATGAAATGCCACATAGCACTACACTACTACCCCCAGTTACTGTACTTAAAAATATTGAACCCCCAAACATAACCAGAGAAAATGTTCGATTTCCTATTGTACCACGTAGACAGCACAAACAAGTCATAGCAACAGCACTCTCCAACATTAGAAAGGCAGCCATTAAAAGAAAAGAAAGAGGAGATAGAACAGCAATTAAAAGAACATTCTCAGTAGGCCAGAAAGTATTTGTAAAAACACACCATCTCTCCAGCAAACAGAAACACAAAATACATAAGTTCTATGCTCCATACAAGGGACCTGTTATAATTAGCCGATTTGCTCATGATAATGCTGTGGAACTAATGAACCCAAAAACAGGCAAAACCTTAGGACTTCACCATGTGAGCCATATCAAAAAGTTTGAAGATTAATTTTATTACTGGTAAATAATCAGCACAATATTTCAAGATTATGTTGCAGATAAGATCGTCAGGAGAAAGAAGAATGAAGAGAGAGGAAGGTAGGAAAAAGAAAGTAGTTTCAATCAAAACAAAAACTAAAATAACACCAATAGTACCATAGATTAATGTGAAGGGATAAAGTGGAAATAGTCTAACAGCATGAAATACTAAAATGCTATACACCACGACACTACACAAAAATAAAAAACGAATTTGAGGATTTTTGTAGAAGTTAAGGCTCAAAGTATCTTAGAATTGTAACATGGAAAGGGAGCCGAAATTTGTAAAGCTTTTAAGAAGTCATAAAACAATGTAGGTACTAGACATATGTTAGATGATTATAAGTAAAACTTTTTGCAAGAACCATTGTAAAAGCTCCAGCAAGGACGAGATGCAATGACCCACAAGTTTCAGTGCGAGAAGTATCAAGAAAGGAAAGGACGTAATTAGCAAGACACAATTCCTACAAGGCAGAAGTGTCGAGAGGAGGGAAAGGACAGTGAGACCAACAGAAGGCCCTTGTAGCCGAAGTGGGCAGTAAATAAATCTGCTGCCAAGCTGAACCACAGGGTGGCGGAACCCTGCTGGGACAGAACACGGAACCACACAGTGGCGGAACCCTGCAGAGACACGACAGGACACCGAACACCAGAAGAGTCTCCGAACGCCCCGACTCAGCGGAGCGAGCAAAAAACGGCCCGACGAGAAGACCGCTTTGGCAAGCCACCACTGCCAAAAAAATATGTGTAAAAGTCACACTACTGCTATTAAACAGCACGCTGATGCATGGAACTGAAGAAAACTTCCACAAAGTAAAAATGACATGCCCAAACAATTTATCAAACTGTTACTAAGAGGAGAACTTCAAAGCGACTAGCTATCAATAAATATTTCCATATCCTGCCCGGAGAAGAACCAAGAAGCAAGTAAGAAGCAGAGAAAAAGCAGGAAGAACAGAGGCTGAAGATTCGCAAGATTGAGACCAAGAAAGAAGATGGGTGAAGAATAGACGACATACCTTCCCAAATCCCTATCCTATTGTAAACTAGTTGTCTGCGAAGTATTACAACGAAAAACGACCACTTTCAGCGACACATAACGATGACTTTCAAGCATACAAAGCCAGTAAACCACGAGATTCTGCACTCACAGCTCCATTGCATTATGGGACCTCCACAACAGCAACACACACTTGCAAAGCCAACATGGAACAACAAACGAAGCTGTACATCAAATACTTGCCCACATCCATCTCGCTCAAGTCCATCACCTTCGTGCAAAAAACATTCGCCAACCTCATGCTTAAACATTCATAGGATTGTGTGAATGTGTGAAATCAAATTATGTGATGTAGGAATTGTGCAAAAGAAACGTGTGAAAAACTAAATAAGTTAAGCACACCAGACAGCTAATAAACTACAAAATAACAGTCATTGAATATGGACTTAAGTAAAAAAATAGACTATCAATAAAAATAAGTCATTAGTTCTGAAATGGACAGTATATAAAGAACAAAAGTAAGGCATAATAAACACTAAAACTATATGCCACTTATTTTCTCCTCATAAAAAATTAAAGAATAACCATATTTTACTTATTTTCTCCTTATAAAAACAAAGAATAAAAAATTATCTTTTACGATGTTTTCCCTTTTTTTTAACATTTGTTAGGATAATATCTCAATACTTGTGAATGTATATTTCTTTGTCAAAGCAATTCTAGGAAATAATTCTGATTTGTTAGTGTAACAATGTTGAAATGAGTGTCTAGAAACAAAAACATTTTACTTGTACATGATATTTAGAAAATGTGTTAGGAATAGATTTTACTTAATTACTACATTTATAAAAACAATATTTCTAAGAAAATCGATGTGAAAGACTCCTCACTTTCGATAACAAACTTCTTAAAAAACAAACCTCACAATTAAATAAAGAAAGAAAATAATTAAAAAAATAATAATTATAATAGAATAAAAATATTCTTCCCTTGTCAATACAAGCATATTTTTGATAACAATGTGAAAGAATATAAAAATATGAATTAGTAATACAAACTAGCATAGAACAGAATAACGTGGCTGAACAGTAGGCAACAAAATTTAGATAATGGAATAATTTTTGACTGGCTTAGGCAAAGATTCAATCATTGCCTAACTTCAGTACGAAAATTAAGTTCGAAGGGTGGTGATACGTAAGGTGGCAGGCAAATCCAACACCTTCCATGAAAACCCTGACATGATAAGCAAATCCAGTAGTATATCATATAGCTCCGATTAAATCATGACATTAAATTAACCAAAGTAATACGAGTAACGAGTGAGCAAATGGAATACCACAGACTAACACAAGAATGCCTAAATGCGTGTCATACCTTCCCACCGTGAGACAGACGCAGTTCCGAGGGGAAAAACGAGAACAGAAGCCAAGAGCAGAACTGTGTTAAGCTGAAAGCCCTACAATACGGGACGGACACCCACGTCGCCAGCTAACTGCTAGGACTACCCCCACAGCCCATGTTAAAAGCTAGAGCCCTCCAGAAGAACAGTATAGATCTTACGATAGCACAAAAAGGGCTACCCCAGCCGCAAGTTTTAGCGTGAGACTTTTTCGCGTCTCTGTTACGTCAGGACCACCCCCCAGCCCATGTTAAAAGATAGAGCCCTCCAGAAGAACACTATAGATCTTACGATAACACTAAAAGGACCACACCAGCTGCAAGTTTTAGCGTGAGACTTTTTCGCGTCTCTGTTATGTTGCAAACTTTAAAAACATTGCCCCACCACGAAAAGTATAACGTTTCTCATTGGATAGACAGAATTCTTGTAGGCGGAGCTTAAGATTAACATTGAGACCCTGACTGGTCAGATGAAAACAGCCAGATAGTTTTTTTTAAACCGACTTCGGTAAATTGTAGTAAGGAGAAGTTAGGAGGGAGTTGCTTCCGAGACGGCGAGGTGAGAGGAGCTGTGCTGCCCGCCGCCCCCTGACGAACACCAACAAGGTAATGAACGCACGCGATGCCGCATAACAGCGCATAAAACTTCACTCAGAACTGCAGAAGTCTCATCTGTTACACCCCCTTCTTGCGTAATACTGGTGTCTATCGTCAATTAAAGCTCATGGTGTTCACATTAGCCACTTGAAGTAAAAATCTGAAACGCGATGATTTTTCTGTTGTATAGTTATTGAGAAGCCACATCAGTCACTGTAATTTACGACAAGTTAGGTAAGTAATTAAATATAATTGAGGGTCACTGTAGACCATTTTTGATAGTTTTCCCTCTTGTGAAACTTAATTTAAACCTAGATTATAGATGTGATATCGCATAGGTGATCCTTCGATCCATTGCAGAACTTGGAAACCCATTCAGGGAATATTCGTTCACATTTTTGTTGAACGCAGTTGGTTTTTACCATCCTGTATTAAAACATTTCCTTTTATCAATAGTGCAATTTATAAACAATGTTTTGTGAGTAGAATAAAATTTCCAATGGTAAACTTAACTGCTTTTTCGACGTTATTTTACCAGCTAACTAAAAATAGGAGAGCCTTGAACCCCTTCCACTAAATTTAGTTAGTATTAAGATTCTTTTACAGGGAGTGCAGTGGAGGTGACGCTGAAATCATTAAGTATTTGGTTATATCATCGCTAGTCTCACTGAACTCTTCTGAACTCTACATGTCATGTGTGGTCTGGCGTCTCCATACCAGCAACAGGTCCCAGGTTCAAACTAGTCAATTCCCAAACAATGCGCTCAGAGCGTCGTTGCGCGGAAGTGGTAGGGAGACACGACTTAGAACAACAGACACCACGCAGAATATTAGAATATATACGAGGACGTCAAGAACGAGTTGAACGAACTTAGGCAAAACACCACAATCACACCTCACATGACTCCGTAATCTTAGATGAACCAAACTCTCCTAATTAATGCCCTAGAATCGATATGATACCACTGAGACACCTGACTATGATGCTGATGTCGTCTTAACAAAATAATAGCGCAACTTCACAATGGGTAACTTTATAAAGTCAAATAGTGTACACGACCAACCCGGCATTGTATCATTCAATCAGGGAGAACTATAAACAGAACTATCCCCACAATATCATTGTACTGGAAATGTAGAAACTAGAAAATAAGCCTCAGTTGTACACTACTGGCTATTAAAATTGCTACACCAAGAAGAAATGCAGATGATAAACGGGTATTCATTGGACAAATATATTATACTAGAACTGACATGTGACTACATTTTCACGCAATTTGGGTGCATAGATCCTGAGAAATCAGTACCTAGAACAACAACCTCTGGTCGTAATAACGGCCTTGATACGCCTGGGCATTGGGTCAAACAGAGCTTGGATGGCGTGTACAGGTACAGCTGCCCATGGAGCTTCAACACGATACTACAGTTCATCAAGAGTAGTGACTGGCGTATTGTGACGAGCCATTTGCTGGGCCACCATTGACCAGACGTTTTCAGTTGGTGAGAGATCTGGAGAATGTGCTGGCTAGGGCAACAGTCGAACATTTTCTGTGTCCAGGAAATGTAACGTCCAGTGTTCAAAGTGCCGTCAATGCGAACAAGAGGGGGACCAAGACGTGTACCAATGGCACCCCATACCACCACGCCGGGTGATACGCCAGTATGGCGATGACGAATACATGCTTCCAATGTGCGTTCACCACGATGTCGCCAAACACGGATGCGACCATCATGATGCTGTACACAGAACCTGGATACATTCGAAAAAATGACGTTTTGCCATTCTTGCACCCAGGCTCGTCGTTGAGTACACCATCGCAGGCGCTCCTGTCTGTGATGCAGCGTCAAGAGTAACCGCAACCATGGTCTCCGAGCTGATAGTCCATGCTCCTGGAAACTTCGTCGAACTGTTCGTGCAGATGGTTGTTGTCTTGCAAACATCCCCATCTGTTGACTCAGGGATCTAGACGTGGCTGCACGATCCGTTACAGCCATGCGGAAAAGATGGCTGTCATCTCGACTGCTTGTGATACGAGGCCGTTGGGATCCAGCATGGCGTTCCCTGTTATCCTCCTGAACTCACCGATTCCATATTCTGCTAACAGTCATTGGATCTCGACCAACGAGAGCAGCAACGTCGCGATACGATAAACTGCAATCGCGATAGGCTACAATCCGACCTTTATCAAAGTCGGAAACGTGATGGTACGCATTTCTCCTCCTTACACGAGGCATCACAGCATCGTTTCATCAGGCAACGCCGGTCAACTGCTGTTTGTGTATGAGAAATCGGTTGGTAACTTTCCTCATGTCAGCACGTTGTAGGTGTCGCCACCGATGGCAACCTTGTGTGAATGCTCTGAAAAGCTAATCATTTGCATATCACAGCATCTTCTTCCAGTCGGTTAAATTTCGCGTCTGTAGCACGTCATCTTCGTGGTGTAGCAATTTTAATGGCCAGTAGTGTAAATACACCTCCTAGTAGCATAAGCTTCCGCTTATCATAAGCAATTATTTTAAAATACAGTGACACAGTGTGGTCACAAATAAAAAAAGCAAAGAAATCATTTTATCTGTAAACTTATTTGTAAATGTTTCTCGAATTAACACAACTGCCCCTTTAGAATAAGTAATAGCGTAAGAAAATACTGTAAGACTCCTCCAGAATGGTCACAATGTGTAGAAAGAAAGCAACAAATCAGACCTACTGTAAATAAATATTAGTGTAATAATAAGGAACAATGTCTTATTAAAAGCTGTCAATGAAGAAAATAATCCTAGAACATAGGTCGCAAAGAGCCTGTGATATATCATTCGGCCCGCCCTTCCCCCTAAGGGAATGGAAGGAAAGGTATTCAAATAAAAAAATTCCTGGATATCGGTCAACAGGAGTAACCTGCTAATGATGGCAGGTTACGCCGTCGAAAATCCATTCTACAACGATCATTCAATCCGGCTGCATGCTCGAGAAACTTTCAAGCACTACCACGGACTGCGACACCTACTCACAGCACTTCAACCACTTGTCAGGCTACGGCTGAACCCTTCCCTAAAACATGAGGCGCCGAGCTTGTACTTAGTGCTCCGACTCTGATAATATTGACATTATTTTATCTGCTGTTCATATTTAGTTTGTCGTCTAGATATTAAACCGGACCATGGGCTTCGCATAAGGCTGGGTACAGAACACTTCATATACTAACACAAAATTTAACATGTATTAGTGCTTGTATATTCCAGCATTTGGCTGTTTTGACAGCAACAGAAGGAAGAAAGAAAATAGGTAGAACAGAAGAGAAACTAAGAACGAGAGAGAGAGCGAGAGGGAAAAGGGGAGAGAGAGAGAGAGAGAGAAAAAAAAGAAAAGAAAAAAAAGAAGAACCGTAATCACTTTAAGAAAAAGAAACCGACCACTTATTGTGACGTAGCCCTTTCACATGCAGACCAAGACACAGCAGGAATTTGGAAAGTACGCTACACACTAACGAAACATTGCTGTAATGTGCATTGCCAGCTGCAGATTTCTTAATTTACAGTACGTACCACACAAAATCTCGACATATGTGAACTGTGTATCTTTCTTACAGCAAATGTCTTACCTCAGACGATGCGGAGCACAAAGCTATGCAGTTATTTCAGCATACTGCCCGCACAATTTTAACACTAGAATGACGTATCCTATCTTTCTCAGAACGTCGAAGCTTCTCACCACAGTATAAACCGTTTCCTCCTTGGCTCGTCAGTGTGCCTAACACGTCATCGACTTGCAGTGCGTGGGATGAGGACGTCTGGTAAGTGGTCATGATACGGTCTATGGAATTCAGAAACAGTGAACAGCAAAATTGCGAGATGTAACGGGCCAGATTTTGAACTAGCTTATCGGAAGAGATAGATTCAAACCGCTGTCCGGTCCTCAAGATTTCGTTTATCGTGATTCGGACCAATGCAAAATATTGTGATTGTAATTTCTTTTAATATGTTATGGCGAAGGCCAAGAGGGATCCATCAGAAACGCCATAGCTTAATTTCTGTCCCATGCTGGAAGCCCAAATTTTTATTTCGTTTATAATGACCTTAACGTCGATGAGTACTAAACTCTATCTTACGTTCTATATTTGTTTCTTTTAATGACTAATGTCGACTTCATTTAAACCTGTACCTATCCTTCTATTTTCATATCGCACGACTGTGGCAGGAAATACTTCAGACATACTTCAAACACTTATCTGATTCCATTCTGTGAAGTAATGAAGGTCACAAAATATCCACTTGTTGATGTATTGTAACAGTATTAGCCTGAACCACAAAAAGTTGTTTTGTATCGGCATTAATCGTGTATGGTATATACTATACGGTTTTATTACGAGGTTTTCGCAGTATTGTATTTATTATTTTTTCATGCAGAGGTGTTGGAATTCTCATGTATACGAAATTAACGTATACAGAGTGGTTATTACCAAACTTTCGATACTTGAGAGAGCCCTCATGAAAAATGAGGGATCGTAGGACAGCGAAACTTCCTGGAAATGTGTGAAATCTTATGGGACTTAACTGCTAAGGTCATCAGTCCCTAAGCTTACACACTACTTAACCTAAATTATCCTAAGCACAAACACACACACACCCATGCCCGTGGGAGGACTCGAACCTCCGCCGGGACCAGCCGCACAGTCCATGATTGCAGCGCCTGAGACCGCTCGGCTAATCCCGCGCGGCTTCCTGGAAATATTTGTGAGGACATGAGGAGGAGAAATAACGAATAAATCACTGAAAGAAACACATTTTAATTTCTATATCATAGGGTAAAATTTGTTAATTGTGCGTACCATGTTTACGTTCCATATCACAAACGTTGCTCAACGTGACAACCATTTGCGACAGCCTGGGACCGCATTAGAGGTGCCATTTCACAATTTTTCGCTACACGTTTCGAACGGTGGACCATGGAATATTCAGCTGTGTTGCACATCTCGTACACTACTTGCAGATCGCACATAGAATCCATCATTCTCAGACATTCTTTGGCGCAATTCGCCGTCGTGCTGTACCAGGAGCAGTTCCCAAATCCCCAGTTAATTCGAACTTCCGAATCACGTTCATCAGCCCCGGTGCAGGAAGAGGACCTCTCCGTATTTCTATAAGGCATCGATAGTCGCGAAGAGCACCAGCGCTATTGCTGTTGTTTTGATAAAACAGCTGTACGAGTAAAGCCCTACTCACCTTGTCTAGAACCATGATGACGGTCTGCAACTATACAGAATTTGTGTTTCAACCCTCAGTCATCGTATCGGTAGCGGCGCCTGATGGCAAGTCATGACACTAAACACTACTAAGAACGCAAATCATGTAGCACACAGTCTGAACATCATTCCTATTAAGTTGGGTACGCATATGATAAAGAGGTTTCCGTCTGCACTGGCTCAAGTAGCGAAAGTTTAATTATAATCACGCTTTGTATCAGCAATCAACTACAAAATTTGTACTTGTTAATTTTACACTGAAACGCCAAAGAAACTGGTATAGGTATGCGTATTCAAATACAGAGATATGTAAACAGCCCGAATAGGGCGCTGCGGTCGGCAACGCCCTGTATGTGACAACAAGTGTCTGGAGCAGTTGTTAGATTGGTTACTGTTGCTACAGTGGCAGGTTATCAAGATTTAAGTGAGTTTGAACGTGGTGTTACAGACGGTGCACGAGCGATGGGACACACCACCATAGCGAAGAAGTGAGGATTTTCCCGTAAGACCACTTCACGAGTGTACCGTGAATATCAGGAATCCGGTAAAACATCAAATCTCTGACATCGCTGCGACTGAAAAAGGTCCTGCAAAAACGGGATCAACGACGACTGAAGAGACTCGTTCAGCCTGACAGAAGGCACCCTTCCGCAAATTGCTGCAGGTTTCAATGCTGGGCCATCCACAAGTGTCAGCGTACGAACCATTCAACGAAACATCATCGATATGGGCTTGCGGAGCCGAAGACCCACTCGTATACCCTCGATAACTGCACGACACAAAGCTTTACGCCTCGCCTTGGCCCGTCAACACCGACATTGCACTGTTCCTGACTGGAAATATGTTGGCCGGTCGGACGATTCTCGTTTCAAATTGTATCGAGCAGATGTACGGGTATGGAGACAACATGACGAATGCACGCACCTTGCATGTCAGCATGGGACTGTTCAAGCTGGTGGAGGCTCTGTAATGGCGTGGAGCGTGTGCATTTGGAGTGATAGGGACTCCTGATACGTCTACATACGGCTCTGACAGGTGACACGTACGTAAGCATCCTGTCTGATCACCTGCATCCACTCATGTCCACTGCGCATTCCGACGGACTTGGCAGTTGCAGCAGGACAATGCGACACCCCACAGGTGGCTCCAAGAATACTCCTCTCAGTTTAAACACTTCCGCTGGCCACCAAACTCCCCAGACATGAACATTATTGAGCAAATCTGGGATGCCTTGCAACGCAATGTTCAGAAGAGATCTCCATCCCCTCGTAATCTTACGGATTTATGGACAGCCCTGCAGGATTCATGGTGTCGGCTCCCTCCGGCACTACTTCCGACATTAGTCGAGTCCATGCCACATCGTGTTGCGGCACTTCCGCGTGCCCACGGGGGCCCTACACGATATTAGGCAGGTGTACCAGTTTCTTTGGCTCTTCTATGTATAAGATAAATCTCTTTTCGGCCAGCTGCGCGCCGGTGCTCATCTTCAGGCATCAAGGACTACTAAAGAAATTAATGTTATAAAATTAATCCTAGATTACTAAATCCTCGCAAAATTTACAATCGCAGTTGGTATCAGTTCGCGGTTCTCACCAATCTAGTGCTGTCAACATACTGTGTGAAACACGACATTTTGTGCTTATTTTGTATGTGGCATACGATTGGAGACCTTGTAATTGTAACTAATGGGTGCATAAACTATAAATTACAACTAACTTTGAATAAAATATGGAGTAGTAAAGCCATTAATTTGTTTTCGACCAGTTTCGTACTGGGGCTCATCTTCAGGCTTCAAGTACTAAAAAACATCCTTACACAGCAACATAAGGAGGCATACGGTGTGAAACAAAGCAAGACCCTAGTAAAATGGTTCAAATGGTTCTGAGCACTATGGGACTTAACTGCTGTGGTCATCAGTCCCCTAGAACTTAGAACTACTTAAATCTAACTAACCTAAGGACATCACACACATCCATGCCCGAGGCAGGATTCGAACCTGCGACCGTAGCAGTCACGCGGTTCCAGACTGCAGCGCCTAGAAACGCACGGCCACTCCGGCCGGCTCAAGACCCTAGTAAGTCGACAGCACATTAATGATAATGTAGTTAATGGCAAACAGTCTTAGTAACCGAAATAGTTTTCAAGTGTTTTGTATTCTTTGATATCTGAAGATGAGCACCAGTGGCTACACACACGTACAAAAAATGGTACAAATGGCTCTGAGCACTATGGGACTTAACATCTATGGTCATCAGTCCCCTATAACTTAGAACTACTTAAACCTAACTAACCTAAGGACATCACACAACACCCAGTCATCACGAGGCAGAGAAAATTCCTGACCCCGCCGGGAATCGAACCCGGGAGCCCGGGCGCGGGAAGCGAGTACACACACGTCACAGATAAATTAGTGTTACAAAATCAATAATCATAAGTCAGTTATAATTCGTTTTCCGTGTTGTGCTTAGTGCAAGACGGAAAACCAATAATAATTTTAACAGCTGCAGCGGAAGATGGGCATGCAAACGAACGTAATAATAATATATACTGTGACTGTTTGCTGTGTACAGGATGTTTCTAAATTAGTAGCGTAAACGTATGCAGTTGAAAGTACACGATACCAGAAACAAAATAATCTAATAAACGTGGGCTCTAAAACGCATAGCTGAAGAACTATGGTCTACTGCAAGCTCTTTGCTTTCCATATTGTGGGAGGAGATAGCATGGACCAAAACAAGAAAAAAATGACCCATAAACATGGGCTCTAAAGTGATGCTACGCCAACTTGATCAGTAGAAAAGGTGTATTTCAGAGTAGCGAGGTTGATAAATTCTCATAGTTCTTAAGCTATACACTTTCGAGACCATGCTTAGTGGACTTGTTTTCATGTTTTGGTTCATACTAGCACCTCTCAAAATATGTAAAGGAAAGAGCTTTCAATTGGAGAGACTGGTTTCACTGCACCGAATATGAAGAAGTGCCCATAGCTCTTCAAGTATGCATTTTAGAGTCCACGTTTACTAGAGTTTTTTTGCTTCTAGTATCGCGTAATTTCGACGCTATGCGTTAAGCCATCAATTTTGATACAGCCCGTGTACATATAACCGTCATTGTCTGTTTGCCCAATACTATACAGGATGGTCGGAAACAGTCTGAAAAGCTTATAACGGTACTGCAGGTCGGTTCACTGAGAAATAATTTCAAAAAATGGCTCTGAGCACTATGGGACTTAACTTCTGAGGTCATCAGTCCCCTAGAACTTAGAACTACTTAAACCTAACTAACTTAAGGACATCACACACATCCATGCCCGAGGCAGGATTCGAACCTGCGACCGCAGCGGTCGCGCGTTTCCAGACTGCGAGAAATAATTGTTCAGGAAAAAATTCTATACTTTCCGCTTTTCCCACCTAATTAGCGTCGAGGTTAGCCAATCAGGCCGTTAAGAGCGCAAACTTAAGCGGCCCGCCGGATACAATTAGTGTCAGTTGTTCTCATAGCGTAGATGACGGCGCACGAGACTGTTCAGCCCTTGACTCGGCTTCTATCCTTACCACCGTCCCATGTTCAACTTTTGTATCTCTCTCTTGTTCCGTTTTAGGAAACCCGACAAAGCAAACGTTTGGCGACACCGTCTCTGGCTGGCCGCTTTAATTTGCGTGCGTAACGGCCTTATAGGCTAACTTCAATACTAATTAACTTGGAGATGGCGAACACACCGAATTTGTTTCTTAACAATAATTTCTCAACACAACTCACCCTACATCACGCTTACAAGTTTTTCAGACTGTTTTTGGCCACCCTGCATATCAATCAGGTACCTCTCTTTCCTCAGCAGACTTTCTGTAGTATTATTTCCTGTTTTCAAAATGGCTTCAAGGATAATAGAAATCTTTTAGTTCCAGTTTAGATTCAGTTGCAGTGCTGCCTCCCTGCGCAAATCAGCACAGGTGAGAGAAATGAGTGCATTCTCTGTATCTTACTGTTCGTTCCTCATCGCCCATACAAGACGTGGCTGCCAATAAAAGACAGAGTGTATTTTGATTGCGTCAGGGATGGCAGATGTGCAGGTTGCGTTATCTGGAGTGGGTGTGCTAGGAAGAGGGGAAGGGAGGGGCGAACAGCTGTGTGCGGATGATGAGGCAGATGGGTCCAGTTATCTGGCTCAGACACTTTCTACTACTGCCCGCGTTGGCTCCTTTTAACTGCTGCTGTCCTTCGTTTTAGAATGGTAGGCATAGTGTTCGACGGCCCTAAAAAATCCTTTAATAAGTGAAACAGCCACTGTATCTGTAGTTATTTCCTTTTAAGTCGAATTTAATGATCGCTCGAAGCACTGCTTTGTCAGATTGACTTGTTACTGTACATGATGTAACTGAATGTCGTTTCCAGTATTTAAGGAGTTGCAGAATGACAGTACTTGATTCGAAGCGAAGTGTTCAGATCTCTCAGTATGCACAATCCTGGCACATACTTCGCCTACTATAGCTAAAATCAAAATTCGAACTGTAGCAAATGGTTACTGTTGTTATTAAGTAATAAATTTGCTATTTACCAGCCAAGAAACGTGCTTAGAATCTCAGAGGGAACCTCAATGTTGTGACAAGTTGTGCATCGTTTCCTAGATTCCTCTCACCTCTGTACCTCACATCCTTCAGCATGTAAATCGTATCGATCATTACAACTACGCCAAAACATTTTCACTACACCCCCTCCATGAGAACCAAAGTCATCAACATCTGCAACACGAAATAAGGCTCGAAAACAAATCGCCTCAAGCCTCACTGTATTTCATGATAACTAGACGAAAAGTGGAGATTTTTAAAGAAGCAAACTCAGTTTAATATCATTTACTACTGTATTACTGCTAGCGACTAACCTTCTACCTCAACTGTCTCTTTCACATCAACACTTCCTTAAGAACTGTATTAAACACGTCCAAGTACATTCGTTTTACTTGTTGGTTAGACAGGAAATGGGATCCCCTCAGTTAATGTCACTTTCAAAAGAGAAGTCACGGTAACGTATAAGGAGTCGCTGTACTGACACTAACGGAAATGATTTACACCAAAAGAATTCCTTGAGAGGCATCAAACATACGATATAAAACGTGAACAACTTGGCGTGGAGATCCCTAATATTTCATAAATAGCTTTGGACTGTTTGCTCTGTAGCTAACATCAGAAGCTTTTCACCTTCCGGAATAGTGATTTATAGTTTTTCAAATGGAAGTATGTATTTATTTAACGGCGTTAAAGAACTGTTGAAAAGGGGAATGTAGAGATGTGGCCATTGTTAAAGCTTGCGCTAAGACAATTCTCAAGGGGAGGTCGCAAATGCAGTAAATGTGTGGACGAAGACTGTTATCTGCGAGCAGCTTCATCTCCGTTATAACGTAAAACGCAGGAAGAAGCGCCTTTCTAGCTGACTCGGCCACTAATTTAAGACAATACTTGCACTTTGTAGGTAATACTTAATTGAAAACTTCAACAAAAATCGTGTTAATAAATTTCTCTTTCCCTGTGTCCTTGAGTGACGACAGAAACTAAATTTACATCTACACCCGTACTCCGTAAGACAGGGTACGGCGTGCGGCGAAGGGATCCGTTTAAATAAAAAGTGCGCGTTCGGTTTAGATTCTCGGAATATAATAATAGTTACGAGCATTATCCATGCTGCACAACACACGCCCATTTACGTACTATCATTAGTAGAAAGTTTTGTTTCGATATCTTGAACCGTTTTTGAAATATTCGACTTTTCCGCGTTTGGAGCAGCCTGTATGCAAGATAAAAACATGCAGGTATAAAACCACTCTGCCTCCCAACATAAGTTATCTCTCATGCAATAAAATCCACTGATGCCGGAAGCTGAATTTCCTACCGTCGAGCTACATCGCTCCCGGTGTGGAATCTAATACACTCTTCCCCGAACTTCCTCTTGTGTGTCTGCCACCACGCCGCTCTTCCAGCGAGGCGACTGCGCTTAAGGTAACTTAGCTGTGAACGCCCGGAAAAATGCTGACGGTTTTCAGAAAGTTTACGCGGCTCTAACTAAATAGCGTGAACTTTTAGTGACATGAAAATTGTAGGAGAATTTGATATACAATTAATCACGTAAGTTCTCACGTTGCCTTTATTACAATTTTTTGTGAAGATCGGGTAATTACATTTCTATATACCGATTCGTGCTTGGAAACTATGTACTTTCTAACTATCTGACCTAGATGCTTGAAAGGTCAAGTACACGGAAACAATGTGCCTATCTAAAACCTAAAGAAATAGACTACCATCATGTCTTTTGAGCCACAAGTTTTTATTCTAGAAATATTTACATCTGATAATCAAACTTACGGTTATTTTTTGTAATTGATCAGTGTGTTTTTCCTTTCCTGTCGATAGTACGTCAGGGTCTGTAGTCCACTTTCCTCCAAATAGGAGGCTGAAAAAAAAACCTCTGGCTCAAATAGATTTTTTTGTGCATCATAAAATAATCTATCAGAAATTTAACTATAGGAAAATTCAATTCAGAGTTACATTTGATCTACGACTAACCTCTGTTGTTCCTTGTTGTTCCTAATACATTCCAGTTACATAATTTTCTTAGTTTATATGTTCCTCATCTTCTCTCTTCATTTTCTCGTTTCTCGTTGTTATTCTGGCGTCTCCATTTGCCTCAAGGACCCACTTTTCACCTTCGGCTACTCTTTCGGAATCAATTGCCAACTCATATTAAACCCAGAATACATGCGTAGCAACTCTAGAACTTCACACCCGCTAACTGCCCCACATTAAATCAAAAAGGAACAATAACTTTAGAGAATGTCAACATAGCAGCAGCAACTCAAACTTCAGAAAATTTTATAAGGAAAACAACGCTCAAAAACCAAATGTCTACAGTGGCCATATAAGAGTGTCGCAAAGCGTATCTTCTAACAGGGCTGTCAACATGAGAAACGGTTCTATAGTACACTTTTCTCAAACAGGAGACTAATGGCAACATTGACGGGTGAAAGCAGTGGAAACAACGGTGAGGATGCACACCGAGGGTTCTTTAACTTAATCTTTAAACACCTTCCTGATGTCCAAGTAGTTATTTTAACCAGCACTTTGTTCAAAGAACGTTAAACATCGATGTAAGATGAAAACAAAAAAATCGATTTTTTGAAGCGGATTCAGAGTGAAGTTACCTCCAGACGAACTCACATTCTCAAGCAGTCGGGCTTAAGTCCCCGTTCGGCAGTATAGACAAAGGTTCTCCTAAGTAGCTGAGACGAATGCCATGGCGCTTCGTTGAAAACTGCCTGGGTCAATTTCATTCTCCATATTCTCCATACCTGTTAGTTCTCCATCTCTAATAACCTCGGTGTCCACAGGACTTCTAACTTAAACTTTTCTACGTTCTTTACAACGCTGGAACTCGAACTTCCTATCTCGAGACTTCGTCTTCCTTTGACTGGAATTCAATACACGCTTTGGCCAACTTCCTTTGCTTTTGGGTCACATGATGTGCTAGAAACAAATATGTTTCAAATATGTTTATGTTCAGTGAAAAAGCATAATAATTTCTGGATGCTCTAGCATAGGTAGAACGTGATTCCGAGCACATGTACTCTAGAAAATCATAACACGTCTACGGTTCTGGTACAGAACTATCAGGTTGGTGCTTAGTTTCGTAACGTTTTTATTTTGCATGTTGGTTTTCGTGTTCCTATGGTTTTATTTATCGGTTGTCATTTTTTACTTGTAGTTCGCTATTGCTATTTGAGTTTACATATTGTCATTTTGACATCTGAGGATAGTGAATGGAGCTGTGGATGCTAGAAAAAGGAGTTCTAAGTGAAGAAATCGGAACATTTCCGACAAATTTTTCTGTTTCAGTTCAGTAGAGGGATGGCAGCAGCGAAGGAAGCCAGAAACATTTGAGCCGTGTACGAGGATAATATTGCTGGACAGAGCACAGCAAGAAAATAGTTTTTTCGTTTTAAGGAGAGTCGTTTTGACGTTAGTGACTCTCCATATTCAGGAAGACCTTCGGAGTTTGATGAAGATCGTTTAAACGCATTAATCCACAATGATCCACGTCAGTGTACTTGAGAACCGGCAAATTTGATGAACAGTGAGCATACCACCATCATGCGACATTTGCATCCAGTGTGGAAGGTTCAAAAATCGGGTGTGTGGGTACCGAACGCTCTAAGCCAAAATCACGAAAATCAGTGGGTGGCCAAATGTGCAACTCTGCTTCCTCATTATCAACTGACTCGTGAAAAGCGCCAACCATTTCTATCCTATATCGTTACTGGTGACAAGAAATGCTGTCTTTATGCTAACGTAAGGAAAAGAAAGGAATGGTTAAGCCCAAACAAAGTAGAAACTCCCCGTATAGTGGCGGTGTGGCGTGCTACGAATTGCTTCCCCAGTGTGTAGCCATCACTGCTGACATTTATTGTCAACAAGTGAGATCTTGTAGACGCAATCCAACATCAAAGACCAAGAAGAATGCCAAGTGATATTACTCGACGATAAGGCCCGCCCGCATTCTGCTAGACTGACAGAAAACTCTATGCAGGAGATTGCTAGGGGAGTCATCCCACACCCACCTTATTCACCTGATCTAGGGCCCTCAGCGTTTCATCTTTGCCGCCCTCTATCGTATAACCTTCGAGGAACTTCCTTTCCCTATGAAAATTCGTTCCGAACGTGGCTCGACGCGTTCTTTGCCTCAAAACGACGTGATTTCTACGATCGCAGAATCAAAAAGTTACCGCAGATTGTTGTAAATAGTGAAGGAGAGTATATTATTGATGACTAAAGTCTCTATTATGTGTATCTGTCTTGTTTATTATATTTATGGAAAAACGCAACGAACTTATGCAACAACCCAATATAATCTACATTAAAGAATTTTTTCTATTTTCACATAACGTAATCGATTAACAGTGGTTTGATGCACCATTCCCACGCTTTTCTGTCCTACGCCAGTTTTCCCATCAGTGAATAATTATTGCAACCTACATTCCCGTGAACCTAACTACTGGAATAAGGACTTAGTCTTCCTCTACAATTTTTACATGCCTCCCCCTCCCCCCCCGCCCCCTTCCCTACCTCTTCAAAAATGGTTCAAATGGCTCTGAGCACTATGGGACTTAACTTCTGTGGTCATCAGTCCCCTAGAACTTACAAGGGGAGGCCGCCAATTGTGAAATTCAGATTCAATTCATACTGCGCATGATAAAAGCTCATGGCCAGAGGTGTAATGTGCCAAAGCACCAAGATGCACTTCTCAGCCGTTGTCGAGAAAATCGACAGTTAAAATAAACCGTTGTGGTGAAATGCTCTCTACGGTTAATAGATTTATACAGCGTCGTGGCGCAGCGGTAAGCGCTCGGGTTTGTAATCCGAAGGTCGCCGGATCGAATCTCGCGCCATGCAATTTTTTTTCTTTTTTTTTAGTATTTGTTATTCAAATGTGTCTACACACACACACACACACTCACTATATATATATATATATATATATATATATATATATATATATATATATATATAATTCCCGGCAATCAGTTGCAACAATTATGCGTATAATAAGTTGTTGAATGTCGTTTGTCGTGGAAAAACTGGCGACATCGAACATCATTATGTTTTCCGCAAACAAAGTTGTATTTCACAAGTGTTATTAATTGTCTTCATAATGTGAACCACGTATAGTTAACGGAAGACGTAGAAACGATATTCCGAAACGAATACGTATAGCGTAAATCAAACGTTCGAATTAGAATAGAGACCCCACGAACACAAATTTGCTGTGGCAGGTATGAAATATAAGCTCCGTTATTCGCTCGTTACACTTGAAGGACAGATGTTGAATGGGCCGAAACGAGCCGCCGCATAAAAGCGTAATTGCCCCCTAACTTCGTAAGAAGGTAGATGCGGTCCCTAGCGCAACTTATAACATCGTCGAAAATCAGTGCGGACGTGAGAGCTTTGGTACACCCTGTTAAACAAGCGGAAAAATGGAGGCGGTACAATTGGAGAGTGATCCGCCTTCACCAAATTAATAAGCAATTCATTAATAGTATATATATATATATATATATATATATATATATATATATATATATCAATTACAAAAAACTAATAATAAAAAAAAAGTTGCATGGCGCGAGATTCGATCCGGCGACCGACCTGCCGATTACAAACCCGAGCGCTTACCGCTGCGCCACGACGCTGTATAAAACTATTAACCGTAGAGAGCATTTCACCGCAACAGTTTCTTTTAACTGTCGATTTTCTCGACAGCGGCTGAGAAGTGCATCTTGGTGCTTTGCCACATTACACCTCTGGCCATGAGCTTTTATTATGCGCAGTATGAATCGAATCTGAATTTCACAATTGGTGGCCTCCCCTTGTTAGAACTACTTAAACCTAAGGACATCACCCACATCCATGCCCGAGGGAGGATTCGAACCTGCGACCGTAGCAGTCGCGCGGCTCCGGACTGAGCGCCTTAACCGCGAGACCACCGCGGCCGGCCCTACCTCTTCGCCCACCCGCCCACACACACACAATAACTCCGATACAAAATTAACAATTCATTGATTCCACAGGATACGTTCCGACTTCTTTTCTTCTTTTGGTCAGGTTGGACCATCCATTCCAATAACTCTTCATTACTTTTCTTATCTAATCATTTCATCTTCAGCATTTTTCTGTAATACCACATTTCTTCTACTCTCTTCGTGACTGTACTAGTTATCGTTCACGTTTCACTTTCTTATAAGGCTACACTCCAGATGCATATTTTCAGGAAAGACTTCTAAACACTGTAGAAAAGTTTTTTTCTCTTACAGAGCTCCGCTTTATAACCTTTTTAGTTACACAATCGTCAGCTAGTTTGCTCTCCAAACAGTAAAACTCGCCTGTGGTATCAGTGTCAGGTTTCCTAATTTAATTTCTTCAGATTTAGTACGAATGTTCATCCAATATCCTCTTTACAAATCACTGTCAATTCCGTTCAACTGATATTCAAAATTCTTTGCTGTCTCTGACAGAATTACGATGTTACTGACAAAACTTCAATTTATTGTTTTCTCTTTTTGAACTTTAATTCCCTTTGTACTTCCCTGCTTGCTCTATGTGCAGACTGAGTAACATAGGAGATAGGCTACAACCCTGTTTCAACTCTCTATCATCTACTGCCTTTTCATGATCTTCGTCTCTCATCGCTGCGGTCTGGTTTCTGGACAAGTTGCTGGTATCCTTTCGCTCTTTACTACCTTCACAACGCCAGAAGACACTGAAAAAAGAAGGGACATGCTGACAGGACCTCTGTTGAGACAACAGGAAATACACTCCTGGAAATGGAAAAAAGAACACATTGACACCGGTGTGTCAGACCCACCATACTTGCTCCGGACACTGCGAGAGGGCTGTACAAGCAATGATCACACGCACGGCACAGCGGACACACCAGGAACCGCGGTGTTGGCCGTCGAATGGCGCTGGCTGCGCAGCATTTGTGCACCGCCGCCGCCAGTGTCAGGCAGTTTGCCGTGGCATACAGAGCTCCATCGCAGTCTTTAACACTGGTAGCATGCCGCGACAGTGTGGACGTGAACCGTATGTGCAGTTGACGGACTTTGAGCGAGGGCGTATAGTGGGCATGCGGGAGGCCGGGTGGACGTACCGCCGAATTGCTCAACACGTGGGGCGTGAGGTCTCCACAGCACATCGATGTTGTCGCCAGTGGTTGGCGGAAGGTGCACGTGCCCGTCGACCTGGGACCGGACCGCAGCGACGCACGGATGCACGCCAAGACCGTAGGATCCTACGCAGTGCCGTAGGGGACCGCACCGCCACTTCCCAGCAAATTAGGGACACTGTTGCTCCTGGGGTATCGGCGAGGACCGTTCGCAACCGTCTCCATGAAGCTGGGCTACGGTCCCGCACACCGTTAGGCCGTCTTCCGCTCACGCCCCAACATCGTGCAGCCCGCCTCCAGTGGTGTCGCGACAGGCGTGAATGGAGGGACGAATGGAGACGTGTCGTCTTCAGCGATGAGAGTCGCTTCTGCCTTGGTGCCAATGATGGTCGTATGCGTGTTTGGCGCCGTGCAGGTGAGCGCCACAATCAGGACTGCATACGACCGAGGCACACAGGGCCAACACCCGGCATCATGGTGTGGGGAGCGATCTCCTACACTGGCCGTACACCACTGGTGATCGTCGAGGGGACGCTGAATAGTGCACGGTACATCCAAACCGTCATCGAACCCATCGTTCTACCATTCCTAGACCGGCAAGGTAACTTGCTGTTCCAACAGGACAATGCACGTACGCATGTATCCCGTGCTACCCAACGTGCTCTAGAAGGTGTAAGTCAACTACCCTGGCCAGCAAGATCTCCGGATCTGTCCCCCATTGAGCATGTTTGGGACTGGATGAAGCGTCGTCTCACGCGGTCTGCACGTCCAGCACGAACGCTGGTCCAACTGAGGCGCTAGGCGGAAATGGCATGGCAAGCCGTTCCACAGGACTACATCCAGCATCTCTACGATCATCACCATGGGAGAATAGCAGCCTGCATTGCTGCGGAAGGTGGATATACACTGTACTAGTGCCGACATTGTGCATGCTCTGTTGCCTGTGTCTATGTGCCTGTGGTTCTGTCAGTGTGATCATGTGATGTATCTGACCCCAGGAATGTGTCAATAAAGTTTCCCCTTCCTGGGACAATGAATTCACGGTGTTCTTATTTCAATTTCCAGGAGTGTAATTTCCATGTACTAGAGGGAGCTGTAGAGGGTAAAAACTGCAGAGGAACACAGAAACAAATTTCAAAATGATTTATAAAAGATATTTGTATGGTGAGAAAATTGGCAACTGACCCTGAAACATGAAAAGTGTGAGGTCATCCACATGAGTGCTAAAAGGAATCCGTTAAACTACGGTTACACGATAAATCATTCAAATCTAAAGGCTCAAGTTCAGCTAAATACCTAGGAATTACAATTACGAACATGAACACATAGAAAATGTTGTGGGGAAGATCAGCTAAAGATTGCGTTTTTTTGGCAGGACACTTAGATGTTGCAACAGTTCTATTAAAGGGACTGCCTACATCCGCGTGGCCGTCGTCTTTTGCTGTACTGCTGCAGGGTGTGCGATGCTTACCAGATAGAATTAACGGAGTACATCGAGAAAGTTCAAAGAAGTGCCAAAACGTTTTGTATTACCGAGAAATAGGGGAAAGAGTGTCACTGACATGAAACAGGATTTGGGGTGGACATCATTAAAACAAAGGCGTTTTTCGTTGCGACGGTATCTTCTCACGAAATTCCAGTCACCAACTTTCACCTCCGAATGCGAAAATTTTTTGTTGACGCCGACCTACGTAATGTGAAACGTTCATCACAAAAAAGTAAGGGAAATCAGAGATTTCACGGAAAGATATGGGTGTTCGGTTTTTGGTTGGTTGGTTGGTTTGGGGAAGGAGACCAGACAGCGTGGTCATCGGTCTCATCGGATTAGGGAAGGATGGGGAAGGAAGTCGGCCGTGCCCTTTTAGAGGAACCATCCCGGCATTTGCCTGGAGTGATTTAGGGAAATCACGGAAAACCTAAATCAGGATGGCCGGACGCGGGATTGAACCGTCGTCCTCCCGACTGCGAGTCCAGTGTCTAACCACTGCGCCACCTTGCTCGGTGTTCGGTTTTTCTGCACGCTGTTCGAGACTGGAATAACAGTTCGATGAACCCGCTGCCAGGCACTTACGTGTGGTTTGCAGACTATCCATGTAGATGTAGATGCAGATGTCAATGAGATTGGAATACAACCAGGAAATAACTGAGGAATTAGGTTGCAAGTGCCATTCCCAGATGAAACGTTTGGCGCACTAAAGGAATTTGTGGTGGGCTGCATCAAACCATTCAGAAGTATTTAAAAAAATTTAAAAAAATTCTGAGTTTCAAGGAGTGCATACATGGGCTAATGATAAAATATCGATACATCGACATACTGATCTTTTTTCTAAAAAATATCGCTATATAGCAGCGATTTTTCTCCACGACATATCGATAACAAACTGGCGGTATCATGGGCCGATACTTCTATTTTATATTTTTTTCAGAATTTTTCGTAAACGTTTGAAGTTGTCTAGTGAAACGTAATTCGACTTTCATTTTGTGAAGGAGTCTTACTACATTTTGAGATTTCACCGCGTCCAGTCTTTCTACTTGACTGCTGAAGCAAGTATATGTGGCACAAAAGAAAAAGTCCGACAGCACTGTGGGTGGCGGTGTGAATGGAATAACAAGATTTCCGATGTGAAGAAATAGGACACAAGTTGCGTTAGAAATCAATTTTTAACGCAACTAGTGTGATGTCTCTTCACATCGGAAATCTTGTTATTGCATTCACACCGCCACCTTCTTCACATCGGCATTCTTCAAAAGCAGTTGCTGAAAATAATTAACAAAAATCTAAATAACAAGAGTGGTCTTTGCCGTGGGCAGAAAAGTGTGAGGGGAAATGCTGACGTTATCGGCATTTGGCGCTACCAACAGAAACTGCAACCGCTTCACCACACAGTTTTGACACTACAACTGCTATACTCTGTTCATCATAGCATTAAACCTGATGCAAACATTGCGCCATGTATTCTTTCCCGTTTGCTTGAATCTCATTGGATTTCTCATTTCAGGTGGAGCGAAAGCCAAGCTGTGTCCCGTACAGTCAAGTACGATCATAAGGTAGCTGGTCCAAACAACCTGTAATCACCGAGCGGTCTAACGCACGGCTTTCTGGGCGGGAAGGAGCGCCTGGTCAAACGGCACGAATCCGTCCGGCGGACTTGTGTACAGGTACGGTGAGCCGGCCAGTCTGTGGATGGTTTTTTGGTTTTTAGGCGGTTTTCCATCTGCCTCGGTGAATGCGGGCTGGTTCCGCTTATTCCGCCTCGGCTACACTATGTCGGCGATTGCTTCGCAAACAAGTTCTCCACATACGCGTACACCACCATTACTCTACCACGCAAACATAGGGGTTACACTCGTCTGGTCAGAGACGTTCCCTGGGAGGGGGGGGAGGGATGGGGGGGGGGGGCACCGGGGGCTGAACCGCACGATAACCCTGGGTTCAGTGTGGGGCGGCGGAGGGGTGACGTGGACTGTGGTAGCCGTCGTGGGGTTGCGGACCACTGTGGCTGCGGCGGGGACGGAGCCTCTCCGTCGTTTCTAGGTCCCCGGTTAACATACAACCTGCAATGATGTGAGCAGCTGCAGTTCAGACGTAAGAAGAGACGAGCAGAGGAACAATATAGTTTCGAAGGTCATTTAATTTTTAAAGACAATGAAATAATATTCGCCAAAACCCCAGCACTACTGCACGCTTCTTAGGTGTCCAGACGGGAAGCATGAAATGCTCTCGTTCTCACCTTACGTAATTACAAACAAGAGTGATGAAAATTACTAACTCAAAATAGGGTAACTTTCTGAGCGAGCTGTGGGTGATGCAAAAGCATACTGCAGGGATTTCATCGTATTGTTGAATACTGAAGTCACTGAAAGTATTAATTACAGTCAGTCGCCTGGTAATCTCTTAAGTCCTTCCTTATCCGAATCCGAGATATACAATTCAGTTCTGGAACTGTCATCTGCTACGTTGACAACGAGTAGGTCAACAACAGAACCGACGAAGCCACCCAGGTTGCCACATTTCCTGCTCTTCTTTTATGACGTGCCGTTCTATATCCCGCTAGCGTTCGGCATTGACATGTGAAAAACCTGCGTGTGTTAGCTCCAGTGTGTCTGGCAGCGTAACAATCTTGTTATTTCTCTCGACGAACCAGGCTCCAGATCAGTTCTGTCGGTTTCATATTGTAAAGGTCACAATGCAAAAATGCAGCATTTGTATGGTGTGCTCGATGCTGTGAAAATTATTGTTTTTCATGTTGCTACGATACTTACTGCTCTGGTTCGTGTGAGACTGCATCTGTGGTATGCAACAATGGACAAAGTCCAAATAGTCCGCCCCCGGTAGCTGAGTGGCGCCGGCACGGAAGCTCAGCGTGTTCGGTCAGAGGGCTACTCGCCCTGCGCAAATAAAAAATTAAAATAAAAAATAAAAAAACCTGAAGAAAGTAATCAACGACCAACTTGAACGGATGTCTTGTGACGTCCGCCCAGACCAAACGCAACGAATAATACTGACCCAAAAAAAAAGTTGTCAGTGCGACAGAATGTTAATCCTAAGGTCCCGGATTCGATTCCCGGCTGGGACGGAGATTTTCTCCGCTCAGGGACTGGGTGTTGTGTTGTCCTAATCATCATCATTTCATCCCCATCGACGCGCAAGTCGCCGAAGTGGCGTCAAATTGAAAGACTTGCACCCGGCGGACGGTCTACCCGACGGGAGGCCCTAGTCACACGACATTTTTTATAGTCCAGGTAAAAAAATTTTTTGGTTCTTCATTTTTATCCTAAAAATTAAATTGTTATGTCTTTTTAATTTAAGCAACCTTTGTCAACAATCCTTCATGAAATATCCATGCCGGCCGGAGTAGCTGAGCAGCTCTAGGCGCTTCAGTCTAGAACCGCGCGACCGCTACGGTCGCAGGTTCGAATCCTGCCTCGGGCATGGATGTGTGTGATGTCCTTAGGTTAGTTAGGTTTAAGTAGTTCTAAGTTCTAGGGGACTGATGACTGCGGATGTTAAGTCCCATCGTGCTCAGAGTCATTTGAACCATTTTTTGAAACATCCATAATTAAGAATTTAAATTTGAAATGAAAAGAGGAATTTTGAGTGCATTATGTAATTGGAAACAAGAAGACGCGAATTATTCATAGAAATGATGATGAACTTTACAAATCTGAAATGTGGGTATATCACACAGAATGAAAAAAAAAAAAAGACTACAGTGAGACTTTAACCAGCCATTCACAAATTACAGCTGATTATCAATTTACTATGCTACCGATTCCGCTATAAATCCAGTGAGTATTTGTGTGTGTTTCACACGCGTGTTTCACCACGGATCAGGAAGCAGCCTCAGCCATTTTCACACTGCGTGTTAACAGCGCGACATTCAGAGCACTACAGTACAGAGACTGTGACTGTACACAATTTTTGAAATAAAAACTACATAGCTAAAGCGTGATAAAGAAAAATATTTATGGCTGTTAATACATTAGCATATCTTATAGTTTCATTTACCGTAACTTAGTAATAAGATGTGTAATACATAAGTATGACCTACTTCCAAAACCGTAACAACACCAGTGTACGTGCGCTACGGCTTCTGACCAATCATCGCGTTTGTATTTGTTTACTGCATATTCTTATGGTGAACAGAGCAGAGGTCGCTGGCGTTGGCAGAAATGAAAAAAACAAATGTAGGTCGACATGAAGAGTTATATCTAGTAATAATCAATACCTAAATATACAGCTCTAAAACTGGCAGTATGTTTACAGTGTGCAGTCGATATTTTTATAGTCCATTTGGTCGATATTTTCTACTGTCTACAAATCGATACTATTTTCAATATACAGAGCCGATAATGATATATTTTTAAATGTCGATATATCTATTTCACGATATATTTAAAAATATCCTAGTATACAGGGTGTTACAAAAAGGTACGGCCAAACTTTCAGGAAACATTCCTCACACACAAAGAAAGAAAATATGTTATGTGGACATGTGTCCGGAAACGCTTACATTCCATGTTAGAGCTCATTTTATTATTTCTCTTCAAATTACATTAATCATGGAATGAAAACACACAGCAACAGAACGTACGAGCGTGACTACAAACACTTTGTTACAGGAAATGTTCAAAATGTCCTCCGTTAGCGAGGATACATGCATCCACCCTCCGTCGCATGGAATCCCTGATGCGCTGATGCAGCCCTGGAGAATGGCGTATTGTATCACAGCCGTCCACAATACGAGCACGAAGAGTCTCTACATTTGATACCGGGGTTGCGTAAAGAGCTTTCAAATGCCCCCATAAATGAAAGTCAAGAGGGCTGAGGTCAGGAGAGCATGGAGGCCATGGAATTGGTCCGCCTCTACCAATCCATCGGTCACCGAATCTGTTGTTGAGAAGCGTACGAACACTTCGACTGAAATGTGCAGGAGCTCCATCGTGCATGAACCACATGTTGTGTCGTATTTGTAAAGGCACATGTTCTAGCAGCACAGGTAGAGTATCCCGTATGAAATCATGATAACGTGCTCCATTGAGCGTAGGTGGAAGAACATGGGGCCCAATCAAGATATCACCAACAATGCCTGCCTAAACGCTCAAAGAAAATCTGTGTTGATGACGTGATTGCACAATTGCGTGCGGATTCTCGTCAGCCCACACATGTTGATTGTGAAAATTTACAATTTGACCACGTTGGAGTACATACTGACGAAACTAAAATGAGCTTTCACATGGAAATTAAGCGTTTCTGGACACATGTCCACATAACATCATTTCTTTATTTGTGTGTGAGGAATGTTTCCTGAAAGTTTGGCAGTACCTTTTTGTAACACCCTGTATACCACGCAACGTTCTCAATTTGTCTTTCTTCAGTCTTTCTTCTAAGGTCAGTTGTAGTATCAGTACTGCCTCTCGTGTTCCTACATTACAGTAAACTTCTATATCGACAAGGCGCAACAACATTTACACATTTTCGAAATGACGAATTTTCAGATAATGTTCGTGCAAGAAGTGCAGCTTCGTGTTGTAGTGGACTTTGAGGCACGAAAGCCCTCTTGCGCAACTTGGTTTTTTGTGGGCGTGCTGTGGCTTGGGGCAGGTAACAGCTGTCGGGTCGATGACGGGTTAAACTGTACGGCACGCAATATGTGCCAGGTGTTTCTGTGGCGTCAACTTAGCTACTGCGGCCAATAATATAGCCTTCTTAAAACCGCGCTCCCAATATCCGATTGTAGAGCCATCCCTGCCAATCCCTGACCGCCGTAATACAAATGTAGTTACTGTTCGCCCTCGCTGGGAAAGACTCCACGCAACTTTTAAGGTAGAAACATTTGTCCAAAGTTTTTACACAGTAGATTACTAAAGAGCGACTCCTGAACACATGCAAAACAGCACTTTATTTCCAGTGAGGTGCCACAGTGGTTAAGGCGCTACGCTCATATTCGGGAAGATGGTAGCTTAAATACCAGGTCGGTCATCCAGGTTTAGGTCGTCAGTAACTTCCCTAAATCGCCTAAGGCGAATACTGGGTTTGTTTCTCAAAAAAGTACGTAGTTTGTCCTTCACTTCAAATGAACTATTTGTCGATTTGGTATTAACTCCTTGTTTTCCGACTTTTTATTTATTATTTTCAGTATAGATCCCACTGTGTCACACAGTTCACAATGCGAGGGTCATTTTAAAAGCTCGGCACACTGTAAGACAGAAATGAAGAAAATAATTTACTTTAAAAATACCTTAACAGGTCTTCAATATTATCACCCTTCTAACTTACGAGAGCTTCTCAACGTTTTGGCAACTACTGTATTCCGGAGAGAACACCTTCACTGTTGAGCTATCTGATTACACTGGAAGCTTCACCAACTGTATCAAAACGTGTTCCACAGAGCTTTTCCCTCAATTCTGGAGACAAATCAAAGGATGGTGGGCCTATATGAGGACTGTATGGTGGGTGAGGAAGTTCAAAATGGTTCAAATGGCTCTGAGCACTATGGGACTTAACATCTGAGGTCATCAGTCCCCTAGAACTTAGAATTACTTAAAACTAACTAACCTAAGGACATCACACGCGTCCATGCCCGAGGCAGGATTTGAACCTGCGACCGTAGCGGTCGTGCGGTTCCAGACTGAAGCGCCTAGAAACGCTCGGCCACTCCGGCCAGCCGGTGAGGAAGTACTTCCCATCCATATTAGTCGAGCGCTTCCCACACTGGTAGGGCAATATTCAGTTTTGCATTATGGTGTCAAATGAAGACACGAGCTGCAAGCATATGAGGCCTTCTTCGACGAAATTTCGGGCGCATAACATTTTGAAGAAACAGCTTGTAGTACGAGCCTATCACAGGCGTCCCCTGGGGCACTCTATTTTTAGCTCTGATTTCATTCATGTCATAAGCAAAGATCATCATCAGTTTCACCCTTAATTGTTGTCGGCGTAATTTTTTCCGGCGTGGAGAGTTGGAACCTTACCATTGTGACGAATGAGACCTCAGTTCCGGGTAAAAATCTCGTAGCCAGGTTGCATCAAGTGCCGCGCGGGATTAGCCGAGCGGTCTCAGGCGCTGCAGCCATGGACTATGCAGCTGGTCCCGGCGGAGGTTCGAGTCCTCACTCGGGCATGGGCGTTAAGTAGTGTGTAAGCTTAGGGACTGATGATTTTAGCAGTTAAGTCCCATAATACACTCCTGGAAATGGAAAAAAGAACACATTGACACCGGTGTGTCAGACCCACCATACTTGCTCCGGACACTGCGAGAGGGCTGTACAAGCAATGATCACACGCACGGCACAGCGGACACACCAGGAACCGCGGTGTTGGCCGTCGAATGGCGCTAGCTGCGCAGCATTTGTGCACCGCCGCCGTCAGTGTCAGCCAGTTTGCCGTGGCATACGGAGCTCCATCGCAGTCTTTGACACTGGTAGCATGGCGCGACAGCGTGGACGTGAACCGTATGTGCAGTTGACGGACTTTGAGCGAGGGCGTATAGTGGGCATGCGGGACGCCGGGTGGACGTACCGCCGAATTGCTCAACACGTGAGGCGTGAGGCCTCCACAGTACATCGATGTTGTCGCCAGTGGTCGGCGGAAGGTACACGTGCCCGTCGACCTGGGACCGGACCGCAGCGACGCACGGATGCACGCCAAGACCGTAGGATCCTACGCAGTGCCGTAGGGGACCGCACCGCCACTTCCCAGCAAATTAGGGACACTGTTGCTCCTGGGGTATCGGCGAGGACCGTTCGCAACCGTCTCCATGAAGCTGGGCTACGGTCCCGCACACCGTTAGGCCGTCTTCCGCTCACGCCCCAACATCGTGCAGCCCGCCTCCAGTGGTGTCGCGACAGGCGTGAATGGAGGGACGAATGGAGACGTGTCGTCTTCAGCGATGAGAGTCGCTTCTGCCTTGGTGCCAATGATGGTCGTATGCGAGTTTGGCGCCGTGCAGGTGAGCGCCACAATCAGGACTGCATACGACCGAGGCACACAGGGCCAACACCCGGCATCATGGTGTGGGGAGCGATCTCCTACACTGGCCGTACACCACTGCTGATCGTCGAGGGGACACTGAATAGTGCACGGTACATCCAAACCGTCATCGAACCCATCGTTCTACCATTCCTAGACCGGCAAGGGAACTTGCTGTTCCAACAGGACAATGCACGTCCGCATGTATCCCGTGCCACCCAACGTGCTCTAGAAGGTGTAAGTCAACTACCCTGGCCAGCAACATATCCGGATCTGTCCCCCATTGAGCATGTTTGGGACTGGATGAAGCGACGTCTCACGCGGTCTGCACGTCCAGCACGAACGCTGGTCCAACTGAGGCGCCAGGTGGAAATGGCATGGCAAGCCGTTCCACAGGGCTACATCCAGCATCTCTACGATCGTCTCCATGGGAGAATAGCAGCCTGCATTGCTGCGAAAGGTGGATATACACTGTACTAGTGCCGACATTGTGCATGCTCTGTTGCCTGTGTCTATGTGCCTGTGGTTCTGTCAGTGTGATCATGTGATGTATCTGACCCCAGGAATGTGTCATAAAAGTTTCCCCTTCCTGGGACAATGAATTCACGGTGTTCTTATTTCAATTTCCAGGAGTGTATTTCACACATATTTGAACATTTTTGCATCAAGTGCAACAGCCTTTTTCAGCAACCGCTCTCCTGCTGTTCGTCAACGATGGAGAATTCTTCTGCGATTGTTTTGCGACATGCTTCCTGCTCTTCACTCGGACCATGCGGAATCCATCTGACAGCATCTTCTCTCATCATTAACTTTTCGGTAATGATTCTGTAAACTGAAGTGATGGACATTATGGTCTCATATGCAATTTTCCTCACATTTTTTTCGTCGATTCTGTCTCAAAATGTCATCACAGATAACCTGAGAGATGTAGTCTGTTGTAGTTGACGGCCTTCCACTTCTTGGAGTGCCTGTGTTTACCCTACCTTCAAGAAAACAAGTAGACCACCGTGAACCACTGCACTATTCCAACACACGTTTCAGAAAGCGTTGAAAATTGCCGTTGGGTTCTTTCCACGTAGGGATTCGATTTTGATGTAGAAATAGTCGTACAATCCGACATGATTCAGCTTCTGCTTCCATTTTAAAACTGAATTACTTGTCACACAACCACGGGAACCAACAAACAACATACGACCGTCACTCCTTAAGTCCCGCTCACAACTAACATAAATTACAACTTGATCACGCCACCATAACGGTCGCGGATGCACAGTGTTCAGGACTTTTGAAATGATTCTCGTATTATCGGTTTTGGTCCGAGCCAAAGTCGGATTCTGTTAAACAGTATTTTAGAAAGCACAACTGAGACAAGTATCTAACAGCACATCGTCTCTTCCCCGGCTTTACCCCGTGTCTTCACGGGGTTTGCGTGTTGTACGTCTACATCTACATGGGTACTCTAAAAATCACATTTAAATGCCTGGCAGAGGGTTCATCGAACCACCTTTACAATAATTCTCTATTATTCCAATCCCGTACAGCGCGCTGAAAAAACGAACGTCTGTATATCTTTCCGAGCGAGCTCTGATTTCCCTTATTTTATTATGATGATCGTTTCTCCCTATGTAGGTCGGCGTCAACAAAATACTTTCGCATTCGGAGGAGGAAATTGGTGAATGAAATTTCGTGTGAAGATACTGCCGCAATGAAAAACACCTTTGTTTTGATAATGTCCGCTCCAAATCTTGTATCATTTCAGTTACACTTTCTCCCCTATTTAGCGATAATACAAAACGTTCTGCCCTTCTCTGAACTTTCTCGGTATACTCCGTCAATCCTACCTTGTAAGAATCCCACACCGCGCAGCAGTATTCTAAAAAAGGACGGACAAGCGTAGTGTAGGCTGTCTCTCTATCAGATATGTTACATTTTCTAGTGTCCTGCCTATAAAACGAAGTCTTTGGTTAGCCTTCCCCACAACATTTTCTACGTGTTCCTTCCAATTTAAGTTGCTCGTAATTGTAGTTCCTAGGTATTTATTTGAATTTATGGCCTTGAAATTTGACTGATTTATCATGTAACCGAAGTTTAACGGCTGCCTTTTAGCTCTCATGTGGATGAGCTCACACTTTTCGTTATTTAAGGTCTGTTGTGGCTTGACAAGGCAGCCAAGCCACTATGAGGAAGCCGAAAGGCACGCGTTTAAGCTCACGCAGGCTGGCGTGAAGTCTGGAACAGGACAAGGACTTTATAGTAGCAAAGAACGTACGTAGCTGCTGGAATACTTAACTTTAATCCACAATTGGTGAACATCGCTCTTGACGGTACATGTTTTACAACATCAATAGTAACTGGTAATGGCGCCTTGCTAGGTCGTAGCAAATGACGTAGCTGAAGGCTATGCTAACTATCTTCTCGGCAAATGAGAGCGTAATTTGTCAGTGAACCATCGCTAGCAAAGTCGGCTGTACAACTGGGACGAGTGCTAGGAAGTGTCTCTAGACCTGCCGTGTGGCGGCGCTCGGTCTGCAATCACTGATAGCGGCGACACGCGGGTCCGACGTATACTAACGGACCGCGGCCGATTTAAAGGCTACCACCTAGCAAGTGTGGTGTCTGGCGGTGACACCACAAGGTCAATTGCCAATTTCCGCATCACATAGATATCTTTCATAAATCGTTTTGCAATTTGTTTTGATCTTTTGATGACATTACTAGTCGAAAAAGACAGCATTATCTGCAAACAACCTAAGACGGCTGCTCAGATAGTCTCCTAAATCATTTATATTGATAAGGAAAGCAAAGAGCCTATAGCACCTATTCTGATCTGTCAGTGTTAGTTGTAGAGAATAGGGTTATTCCGTTACTATTGCCATCGTTGCCAAACCTCCTCTCCCCCCCCCCCCCCCTCCCCTCCCCTCTCCTCCTCACCAGGGTCACGGGACGGAATTTCTGAAACCCATCAGTCTCTGTCTGGTGTTACCCATATGAAAGTGTGAGAATTTTATGCAAAATGTTTGCGGGTTGTGTAACTGTGAATACCAACACGGTACTCACATAACTGGATGTGTAAAACCGTCTAAAAACCGTATCCCGGCTGTTTGCCACACCGCTTCTCGTGGTTAATCCGCTGGGCGGACTGGATACTGGGACGTCGCTCATCCCGAATCCCGAAAGCGGCGTGTTAGCACGCGAGTTTACCCGGGCGGGTAATGTCTTGTACACACTAGTGTACTAAGTCGAGAGATATTTGTATCTAGACAGTATCTGTAGACAATCGAGGGTGTGACTGTGGCGTCCCGTCGGGTAGACCGTCCGCCGGGTGTAAGTCTTTCGATTTGACGACACTTCGGCAACTTGCCCGTTAATGTGGATGAAATGATGATGATTGGGACAACACAACACCCAGTCCTGAGCGGAGAAAATCTACGACCCAGCCGGGAATCGAACCCTAGACCTTAGGATTGACATTCAGTTGTGCTGAACACTCAGCTATGACAATCGAGAGACTATGTACATACACAACTGAAAGAAATTTCATGTCTAGGGCCACGCTTTTGCAACTAAATCGACATGAGACAATTCTTAGACAACGTTGTTTAACATTCCGTATTGGTTGGTATAGATGGCCTTCACGTATTCTCTTTGCGCCGTGTAGAATGCTTCGTCGGTTTTTTATTATTTTTGTTTCTGTTATTGTTAAGCATCACCTATCCAGATGCTTCCAACGGGGAGAGTGTTGCAGCTAACTGACGATTTTCGCTCGGTTTCATTTTTATGGGAAGTTGGTAATTCCGAGCTAAAAGTTGAAGCAAGAAGATGTGCGTTATATAAGAGCTACCCAAAAAATAAAGTGTCAGTGACTGATGCTGAAAAATACGTACTGCCTTTTGCTTTCAAATTCGAAAGTAGACTAAACTAGAGCCGAAATGAGGCCCTTCCGCAGACAGTTCACGTTTTAAACAAAGTCTCTTCTTCCGATTTCTTTAACTGTCCATTATTACTACTGCACAAATCGTGACACCAACAAGGTCAGCCATATTTGGCAAATATCGGGGAACAAGGCATTTACGTGTGTATCGAGACTGTGTATATACATCGTCAAGCTACGTGTCTATCTATAGACAATACCTCTACAGTGTCTGTAGACAATCGCTCGATTTTATACACAAGTGTGTACTTACACTGAAGGGCCAAAGGAACTGGTACGCCTCCTAATATCGTGTATGGCTCCCACGAGCACGCAGAAGTGCCGCAACATGACGTGGCATAAACTCGACTAATGTCTGAAGTAGTGCTGGAGGGACTTGACACCATGAATCCTGCAGGGCTGTCCATAAATCAGTAAGAGGGAGTGGAGATCTCTTCTGAACAGTACGTTGCAAGGCATCCCAGATTTGCTAAATAATGTTCATGTCTGGGGAGTGTGGTGGCCAGCGGAAGTGTTTAAACTCAGAGGAGCGTTCCTGGAGCCACTCTGTGGGGTGTCGTCTTGTCCTGCTGGAATTGCGCAAGTTCATCGAAATCCACAATGGACATGAATGGTTGCAAGTGATCAGACAGGATGTTTACGTACGTGTGACCTGTCAGAGTCGTATCTAGATGTATCACTCCAACTGCACATGCCTCACACCATTACAGAGCCTCCACCAGCCTGAACAGTTCCATACTGACATGCAGTGTCCATGGGTTCATGGGGTTGTCTCCATACCCTTACACGTCCATCTGCTCGATACAATCTGAAACGGACTCGTCCGACAAGCTAACAGCTGATGGGCCCACGCAAGGGCTAAACTTTGTGTCGTGCAGTCATCAAGAGTACACGAGTGGGCCTTCGTTCCAAAATCCCATATCGATAATGTTTCGCTGAATGGTTCGCATGCTGACACTTGCAGATGACCCAGCATTGAAATCTGCAGCAATTTGAGAAAGGGTTGCACTTCTGTCACTTTGAACAATTTTCTTCAGTCGTCTTTGGTCCCTTTCTCTCAGGATCTTTTTCCGGCCACAGGTGATGTCGGAGATTTGATGTTTTGCTGGATTCCTGATACACTCGGTACAGTCATGAAATAGTAGTATGGGAAAATCCCCATTTCATCGCTACCTCGGAAATGCTGTCCACCATCGCTCATGCGCTACCTATAACAACACATTCAAACTCACTTAAATCATGATAATCTGCCATTGTAGCAGCAGTAACCGATTTAACAAGTCCGCCAGACACTTATTGTGTTATATACGTGTTGCCGACTGCTGCACCATATTCTGCCTGTTTACATATCTCTCTGAACTGAATACACATGCCTGTACCAGTTTCTTTGGCACTTCATTGTACCTTAAGAATCTAGCCGTACCTAAGAAGTACCATAAAACTCTAGGTTATGTCGTGTAAGGGGCATAGTTCTTGTCGTCTTACATAAGTAAGATGGCAAGAACTGTGCCACTTACATGGAGTCATTAAAGATCACAGAACCCACATTGAGTGAACTGGAGGGCTGAACAAAACTGGCTGACAAGGCACAATGCATCTTGTAGAGGGTATAGTATGGACATATTGGAATAATTAATGTCTGGTGGTGGTTTTAAAGTAATTCACAAGACATAAAAACTTTGCGGAAACGTGTCGAATTACTGGAGGCTAGTTTATCCCAGGGAAGTATTCAGAGTTGACCATGGCCGGGTGGTGGCGCGTGGCTGAGGAGCGGTGAAGGGAAGCGACAATGGGCAGCTTATGGCGGCTCAAATTCTGAGAAAGTGGTAACGGGGCGCAGCCTCCAGCTGCCTTAAAATGAGTGACAGTGAGGGGGTGGTTGACCCCATGCTGGTGTACCAGGAAGCAGACAGAGAACTTGTATGTCTGTTGATAAATGTCCGTTGTCCCATTTTCAGTGAAACATGCGAGAAAGCCACGCAAAGCTACGGTGGAGTGGTCAACAGAGGCCGAAATATGCGTGTTCGTGACTATAGCAACCACACGCTGAATTCACGGTCTGTGGAGTCTGAAGTAAATCAGGTGAAGAGCGACAAAATGAAAAACACCGGCCTCCGATGGGAACGTAGTACCAAGGAATTTGAAGTACTCTCCTGGGAGTCAGAATTTCGGAAAAATTGGTGTTTTATGCAGATGCTAACCTTGATAGGTGGCCCGGGAGGAGCTAAGTAGCAGAAGTTGAGAGGAAGGGAAATTTTTTGGGAATTTGTTCACTTCCCAGAGCAGGCATTGGTCGGCATTGGGATGCAACGCATAATTAACGCGACTTGCGCTGCAATTGGCGTAAGTGATTTTGCTGGAGGGGAAACCAAGGTGAAGAGCAGACTGGCAGAAGTCTCTGTAGGGGTCTTCCATTCCCAGCTTGCCTAGAGTGCGGACGTGGCGTTCTTTACTCAGCTTGCCTGAGAGAGAATGAGAATCTCTGCAGTTTAGGACTTAGCAAACGGTACGATTGAGCTTGGAGATAGAAAGTTTTCGTTCAGCTGTGTACTGAGCAAGATATCTAGGAGTGAATAGGCGAGCGTAGCCTTGCAGAACCACAAGGCTGGCTGACGTCCGCACAATGACGACACCCCGACACCCTGAATTCGGTGGTATTGCGCCCGCTCCGGCTTGAGTTAGGCCACTGATTAATTTGTTGGATCAAGTCCACGAGGGTTTCATGGGCCGTGTATGGTAGAATTCTTCTCGCACTTTGCATTACGCCTGGGTTAGTCAATAGGAATTAATTTTGATTTATCGCGCTTTACTCCACATAAACGCAATTTATTCCCACTGCCTGTTAGGAGAGTCATGTAATGTGATGATTGAAGGTCGTGATTTAAAACAAATTTGTGCTAATCGACTGCATCTGTTTTCAATGAAGTAGCTGAAATGTTCAACATTTGCATCTGGTGTTCAATATCTGAATATAACATCAATGTGCACCCATTTTTAATTAAAAGGGATCAATTATGAATCAATTAATGTCAACACTGTCACCGCAGTTCAATCAGGAGTCACAGGGCCTTATTACTTTCTTTGCGTTAGCCGATATTGTGGCAGTTTTGCACTCTCTGTTGATCTGTTAGTTAATTAGGTGGGCTGAACACACGCCAAAGCCAGATACGTGACGAGTGGGGTGCTACAGTCGTTCAATTCTGGAGTGTTATTCTCAAATAAGTATCAATTTCAGTGTAACTGTACATATAGCTACCATAGGCATATGTTAAAGATAGGCTCATATCGTTTTAACGACAAGAGTACCACCGGTTGAGGGTACTAGTGACGAGTTAACATACAAGTTCCACGACTACAAATTAATTCATTTATAATGATTTAACAAGGATAATCGTCACCATTGTTTGTCTATAGAGTGTGTAAAATAAGCAGAATTATTAGTAACAGTGTTCAGAATCATGCACATAAAAATGTACCTCCGTTTATGAAAATTATAGCGCCATACTGCCCCATCATCGTTCAAATCATTTAACGTAAGTTGAAGTGTATGTCTAACATCAAAATATGAGATATAGTGCGATATATATCAATAAGCTGTGCACCAAAGTACAGAATGGAAGTTCCTGGTATTCATATAGTGGCTGTTTGTAGTAACCCATCTAAGCATGTAAAATCCAAATACTGTTAACAGTGATTAAGTAAGACAATAACCACTTAATGAAAACTCTCGAAAGTTATATCCGATTCAGTCGGTACTCTGGCCGATGCCACCTTCCGGCTTCTCCAGAATGTTATTCTGTGGTTTTGCTTGAGGATGGAGGCTCACTTGCGATGTCGCATCAATGTGAAAGATACACTGATGAACCAAAACCCGGCTATCACCTGCCTAATACCATGCTCGTCCACCTTAGGACGCTGTGCAGCAGTGATTCAGCGTGGCATGGATTTTACAAGTCCCTCGTGGGTTACAGAGATATGGGGCACCAAAGATCTACGCACCTGTCACGCAATTATCGTAATTTTCGGGTCGGTGTTTGTGGACGTGAAGCTGGCGCCCGATAGCACCCGAGAGGTCAGATCGGACCAATTTGACAGGCAAAACATCAACGACACTTTATTATTGTATTCCTAAAACCACCGTAGTACAATGTGACGCGGACAGTTATCCTGCTGAACGATGCCATCAAACACGAAGTGATGCAGTATGCAGGGGGCCGGCAAATATACGTCATGGTGCCTTCGATTTCCACCACAGTTCCCAAGGAAGCTCAGATGAATTTCCCCATACCATAATACAGCCAGCGTCCGTGATGATGTACAAGTTTCAAGCAGCCATTGGTCTTGATGACGACCTATCCTGACATGACGATCGATATAGTGTGACCGACAACGCGATTCATCTGAATAGGCGACACGTTTACACGGATCCACAGTCCAGTCTCGATGATCTACATCTAGATCTATGAGGGCCGTTCAAGAAGTTATGCCACACATTTCTTTTTTCTGAAAGCAAGATGGTTCATTCAGGATTCCAATACTCTTTATTATTCTCCACTCATTTGGGTACAAAATCCTATTTTTCAACATTATCTCCGTTCAACACGACGGCCCTGCGTCACGTTAATGGAAGGGCCTGTATGCCCAGATGGGACCTCTTTACTGGCCTACGTGGGAGCCAAGGTCTCTCTGCATCAGTAACCTCCCACAATCAATGTACTTCTTCTCGCGGAATGCATCCTGCTTGGACCAAACTGATGGAAGTCGGAAGTTGTGACATCCGTGCTGTAGGGTGGATGAGGAAGAACAGTCAATGGTTCAAATGGCTCTGAGCACTGTGGGACTTAACATCTGTGGTCATCAGTCCCCTAGAACTTAGAACTACTTAAACCTAACTAACCTAAGGACATCACACACATCCATGCCCGAGGCAGGATTCGAACCTGCGACCGTAGCAGTCCCGCGGTTCCGGACTGAGCGCCTGAACCGCTAGACCACCGCGGCCGGCCGAAGAGCAGTCCAATGAAGTTTTGTGAGCTCCTCTCGGGTGCGCAGAGTTGTGTGAGGCCTTACATTGTCATGGATAAGGAGAAGCTCGTTTGCAACATGCTGAAGTGGTTCGTCAGTTTCCAAAATTGCAGTAGTGAGAGCTATGAGGGGCCGGCCGGCACACAGGGGATTTGACAGGTTTGCGCTACCTTCTTGTGATGATGACGACCGCCTTACCCAACGACTCACCGTGCTTTTACTCACTGCCAGGTCTCCATAGAGATGCTGCAAGCACCTATGAATATCTACAATGGTCTGATTTTCCTCCAATGGAAACTCAATTGCAACGCAACCTTCTTACTGGCAGTAATATAGTTAAAGTTATAACTCAACCTGGTACGAAGATTACCGTCGCTTGTCATGTCCTACAGCTCCTGCAAGCTACCTTCTGTAGGAATAGTTAAACAAATTCGTGTGGTCCACGAAATTACAGGCCCTTGGGTGTTACTGCTGGAGTACAAATAATTTCTAGCGGGTGGGTTTAACCAATAGGTAAAAATTTTAACGCAACGGATAACGTAATTTTTTTTGGAACCACTACAGAAGGCACCTATGCAGGGCTTAATAGGGAGCATACAGCCATTATTTACTTTCTTGACCCAGCACTGAACTGTGGTACTGACTTTCACCCATTCTTAATGATGAAGGGAGGAAATAATCAGTCATAGGGTATAGGTTAATAGATATTTATTCAATACCGATGGCATTTCAATAACTAGCCGTGTGTCTGTTGGAATATACATCATCACAGCTGGACTCTCTAGTTAAAGCGATTCACTTTCGCCACGTAATTATGGAGAGGGAGCGCAGACCTGGCTTCAATGTAATTTTATGCAGGCACACAATTATACCTAAACCCATGCTTATTACAACCAATTACTAAAGGTCACGTAGAACAAGTGCACCAAAGACACTACAAGCGGACTCGGTCAGGGCGGAAGAGTATTTGCCTAAATATTTCAATTTTCGTTAAAACGTACGCTGAAGAATGGATAGCAAGTGGTGCACTTAACTGTGAATGATAGCTTTGTTAATATTACCAAAATCGAGAGCTACGTCTCCACGTCTGTCCAGCGCCGCTACCCAAGAACAAGTGGATCTGCGAACACCTCGCCTAACCGTTGTTCGTTCAAAAGGTGGTGGAGGGGATGGTTCGCCAACCTGACACAGCCAATACTCGTGCCATCGCGACCTCTCTGACCTGACTTGCACACTATCTTTGCCAAACTTATTCGCGTTTAGGGGTTGGTACTATCCTTCTACAGAACCACTCTACTTATGCAATGCTACGACCTCTGACCAAAGCTTTCTGCTACTTCACATAATACCTCACTCATACAGTCCACGGTCGCATAAGGGAAAGGATGCAAGGAAACGTGGCACACACGAAATAAAAAATCAATAAATAAATAAATAAACACCGCTTGTTCCATTCCGTTCTGCTTATTACTCATAGACTTACTCCTGCAGAGTAAAAACACTCTCGCCGTAATTCTCCTGTAACTGAATTTATTGAGAAAACATAGTATGGTACAAGAAGTTCCGTTTCACAATGACAACTTTCTGCTTGCAACGACCTCTTTTACAGACGCCACTTTGAAAGCTACATATAGCACTGCCGTTTATCGGAATTTTATGAAACTACACGGGCTGAAGCGGGAATATCCACGATGTCTCACAACAAATTCCGCATTTTTCAACCGAAATTGGCAGAGAAAAATTGTGTCACATTAGTTATTGAGCGCCGCTCGTACTTACAAACCACGAAAGCCACCGTGATGTGCACAGTGGACGATGATCCCGTGCACACTGCGTTCATAATTGACATTGTTGTTGAATCAAGGGGCGCTGAACGGTTTGGTCTGCGCTGCGCCATCATGGTACTCCGTCAGATCCGGCCAGATCGCCATCTATCCTTCTTTACAGAGCGGGAAAGCTTCCACTTTCGTTACAAAGTCACATCCCCGGAACATCATCAAACTGCATTAAATTTCGCGATGGCAAGTGGTCATATCGTTTTAGCTCACTGTATATGTTTATGAATTTACACTGATCAGGCAGAACATTATCACCACCGACCTACTATCGATATAAACCCGTCCCCGCGACAGTAGCCTCACCTGGCGAGGAATGACTGCTAGTCTGCATGTAGTATCAGGCGTACTGTCCGTATGTAGATGGGGAAGGCGCGCCATCAATATGAATTTGACCGAGGGCAGATTGTGATGACCCGTAGGCTCGGCAGGAGCATTTCGGAAACTGCACGACTTCTCGAGTGTTCGAGGGGTGCTGTGGTGAGTTTCTTCAACACATAGCGAAACCAAGGTGAAACCACGTCCGATATCGTGGGGTTTGGTGGCCACCCCTCATTACAAATGTCGAACGTCGTAGGCTGGACAGATTGGTAAAACAGGACAGGCGGCGAATTGTGGCGGAACTAGCATCAGAGTTTAATGCTGGGCAGAACATAAGTGTATCTACACAAAGTTCACCGAACACTCCTAACGATGGGACTCCGCAGTTCCAATGTTAACACACGACATCGGCAACTACAACTGAAATGGGTACGTGACCATCGGCACTGGACGTTGTCGTAGTGGCAGAGCGTTGAATGGTCTGATGAATCCCGATACCTTCTTCATAATGCTGATGAGAGAGCGCAAATCCATCGTCTTCCAGGGGAATAGCTCCTTGACATCCGCACTGCGGGACGACGGAGATAAGATGGAGGCGGCACCATTATGTTCTGGGGAACATTCACATGGGCATCCACGGGTCCAGTGGAGATCTTGCAAGACACCATGGTAGCCAAGGAGTGTGGTACACAGGTTGCAGACCACGTGCACCTCTTCATGACGATGACGTTTCACGACGACAGTGGCAGTCTTCACCGAGATAATGCGCCGTGTCACAAGGGCAGGAGTGTGATGGAGTGGTTCGAGACACACAGAGGAGAGTTCCAATTGATGTGCTGGGCTCCAACTCGCCAAATATGAACCTGATCGAGCACATCTCGGATGTGATTGAACGCGGCGTCAGATTTCATCGCCCCCCTCCCTCCTCCCTGGAATTTACGGGAATTAGGTGAATTCCCCCTGCAGGTGGTGCTAACTTTCGCCATCGACCTACCAAGCCTTCATTGCTTCAATGCCACGACACGTCGCCTATGTTATCCGTGCCAAAGGTGGACCTCCCAGGTATTAGGAAGGTGGTAATAGTATTGTGGTTCAAATGGCTCTGAGCACTACGCGACTTAACTTCTGAGGTCATCAGTCGCCTAGAACTTAGAACTAATTAAACCTAACTAACCTAAGGACACCACACACATCCATGCCCGAGGCAGGATTCGAACCTGCGACCGTAGTGGTCGCTCGGCTGCAGACTGTAGCGCCTAGAACCGCACGGCCACTCATAGTATTGTGGCTGATTTGTGTATCTGCAGTTATACCTGTAAGACCCTATATACAATCTTCTAGGACTTGATGAGGGGAGTGAGTACAAAATATTTTGAATAGGAACACATGTCCAGAAACGTACCGTTTCCGTTCTACGACGGTTTCAGTTCAGATGTTTAGCTCATCCACTTCTGCTTGAGGAACTGAATTAGGCGTGACGCAGTGCAAGAATTATTAGTTAACAACTCGAAAGGAAACGTAACGAAATATCCACTTATCACTTAAGCACATTTGTCTGTATTAACCCGATAGAACACTTCTGGGATATGATTGAACGTGGCGTCAGATTTCATCACCCCCCCCCCCCCTCAAGAATTTACGGTAATTAGGTGATTTGTGTGGGCAGATGTGGTGCCAGCTCCCTCCAGCGACCTATCAAGGCCTCATTGCTCCCATGCCACGACCCGTCGCCGCTGTTATCCGTGCCAAAGGTGGACATACCGGCTATTAGGTAGGTGATCATAATGTTCTGACTGATCAGTGTACGTATGTAATACGCAACATGAAAAACCAGTCTTCCCTTGAATTAAACCTTTCCGGTTTTTTATGGACTGTTTAACATTTCAACTACACAGATTTTTACTAGAAGCCGTAGCAACAGAAATGACACTTCAGACTATTCTTATATTATATAATTGATCTTACTGTAAACAGTTTTTGTTTTATAAATAAAGACATAATTTTTGCAAAGGAATGTAATCCGAACTGAATAATGTTCATATATTGCAGTGCATGTTTTTAACTGAAGAATAATTGAATGCCAGAGGATCAGTGATTCGCGGAATCGAAAGAGGTTTGTGCGTCCTGCCTGATTTGATAACAGATCATTATAACAAAAGCGTCAGAGCTTTTTCTCATTTTCTATCCAGCTATAATTGATGTCGGATCTTGTGAATAATTCTCACAGTTAATGATGTCATGCTCGTAAAAACATTAATTTTTCAGTTCGCTGAGGAAGCGAGGATAAATCGCAGTATGGAATACTAGAAATTTAATTTTTTCACACAGGGAGATGTACCAAAATTAATAAACTGCGCTACATCTCGATTGTTGTTTTGGAACAAGAGATCCATGAATGGTTGCAAATGATCTCCTAGTAGCCGAACATAACCATTTCAAGTTAATGATCGGTTCCGTGCGGCCACAGGACCCAGTCCATTCCGTGTAAACACAGCGCACACCGTTGTGGAGCCACCAACTGCTTGCACAATGCCTTGTTGACATGGTGGATCCGTGGCTTGGTGGGATCTGCGCCACAGTCGAACCCTACCATCAGATCTTACTAACTGAGATCGGGACTCATCCGACCAAGCCACGGTATTCCACGAGCCCAAGAGAGGCGCTGCAGGAGATGTGCTGTTAGCAAAGACACTAGCGTCGGTCGTCTGCTGCCGAAGCCCATTAACGCCAGATTTCGCCGCACTGTCCTAACGGATACGTTGTTCGTACGCCCCACATTGATTTCTGCGGTTATTTCACGCAGTGTTGCTTGTCTGTTGGCACTGACAGCTCTAAGCAAACGCCGCTGCTCTCGGTCGTTAAGTGAATGCCCTCACCCACTGCGTTGTCCGTGGTGAGCAATAGTGCTTGAAATTTGCCGTTCTCAGCAGACTCTTGACGCATCGGATCTCGGTATACTGAATTCCCTAAAGATTTCCGAAATGGAATGTCCGTAAGTCTAGCTCCAACTACCATTCCCGTTCAGAGTCTGTTAATTCCCGTCGTGCGGCCATAATCACATCGGAAACCTTTTCACGTGACTCACCTGAGTATAATTAACAACTCCGCCGATACACTGCCCTTTTATACGCCGTGTACGCAATACTACCCGCAACTTTTATAAGTATCATCCGCCATGATTTTCGGTCTGTATGTGGAGGCTAACCTCAGGAACCACTGTTGAGATTTTAATGCGGTTTTGCTAATAGGTAGACTGATTCACGAGGAAGGTTTGTGTACATTATCTATTACCGCTACGCCAGACAGTCGTCTGGCCGTAGACACACGCAGAGCGGGCCCCTAGTTAACTGCGTGATTAACGTTAACTCCACCCACAAAGTTTCAGTAGTTGTTCAGGATTAACACTATTTCGGTATGAGGGACCGGTGGCTCGTTACAGTGAAACTGCAGTTTGCTGATTTATTACCCCCATTTATCATGCTACCTATGTTGCACAGAAAATACCTGTACAACAGTGCAAATGTGAAGGTATGCAGTGTGTGTTTTATTCAGGCTCGCTACTTGTTGTTGACAACAGTTATGCACACTTTAGTCTTGACCCCCAAGCGTGCATTCAGCCATGCTTGGTTCTGTCTCGGGTTTATTTTCCTGCATAGGCACACAGCAGTATTATAGCTATACGCCGAAGAGCTGCAGATGCAGATCTACTTTGATGTGATAGCCGACGCTGCGCGAATGGTTTAGTATAACTTTATTCTTTCGCTCTTCCCATTGCAACCAGAGAACCCAAATACGATGTGCGTATGAAAATAACGATAACTAAATTACAGTACTTCATTTTCGGCCTTAATAATGGGCAAGGGAATGGAAGGTGTCGTCGCAGTATTATTCACGCCCGGGTTCCCGGGTTCGATTCCCGGCGGGGTTAGGGATTTTCTCTGCCTCGTGATGACTGGGTGTTGTGTGATGTCCTTAGGTTAGTTAGGCTTAAGTAGTTCTAAGTTCTAGGGAACTGATGACCAATGATGTTAAGTCCCATAGTGCTCGGAGCCATTTGAACCATTTGAACCCAATGTTATTGCTAGAAATCATGAGCGATTTGCTCAGAATGATTTGGGAATACCATGGAAAACCCATTTTAGGATGAGTTGAACTTTTTACTCAAAATTTTGACCCTGTTGAGTTTCTTATTTATTTCCACTCGTGGTTTTTAGCAGAACAAATCGTTTTATTTTATTTCAGTATTTTATCTGCATCTAAATGATTACTTTGCAATTCAAAAATTAAGTGCCTGGCAGAAGGTTCATCGAACCACCTTTAAGCTACTTCTCTACCGTTCCACTCACGAACAGCGCCCGGGCAAAATGAACACTTAAATCTTTCCGTGGGAGCTCTGATTTCTCTTATTTTATTATGATGGTCATTTCTCCGTATGTAGGCGGGCGCCAACAAAATATTTTCACACCCTGGGGGGCCGGCCGAGGTGGCCGAGCGGTTCTAGGCGCTGCAGTCTGGAACCGCGTGACCCCTACGGCCGCAGGTTCGAATCCTGCCTCGGGCATGGATGTGTGTGATGTCCTTAGGTTAGTTAGGTTTAAGTAGTTCTAAGTTCTAGGGGACTGATGACCTCAGAAGTGCCATAGTGCTCAGACCCATTTGAACCATTTGAACACCCTGGAGAGAATGTTGGTGACTGAAATTTTATGAGAAGGTCCTGTGCAGCGAAAAATGCCTTTGCATTATGATATTCTTCCGGAGTATTTCTAATTCACAGAATTCTCGGGTGTCCGGCCGTGTCATGTCGTAATTCCTCCACGACATTTCGACAACGTGTCTGTTGGCCAAAATTTCATGGAGGAATTACGACATGACCCGGCCGGTCACCCGAGAATTCTATAAGTTAGAAACGCCTTTGTTTTTAATGACTGCCACCCCAGTTCGAGTGTCGTATCCGTGGCGCTCTCTCCCTCACATCGCGATAATACAAAACGAGCTGCCCTTCTTTGATGCGGATGCCACGCCGCGCAGATGAGGGCAGACAAGAGTAATGTAAGCAGCTTCTTTACGACACTTGTTACATTTCCTAAGTGCTCTGCCAATAAGTCACAGTCTTTGGTTTGCTTTCCCCATGACATTATCTGTGTGAACGTTCCATTTTAAGTTGTTGTTGTTGTGGTCTTCAGTCCTGAGAGTGGTTTGATGCAGCTCTCCATGCTACTCTATCCTGTGCAAGCTTCTTCATCTCCCAGTATTTACTGCAACCTACTTCCTTCTGAATCTGCTTAGTGTATTCATCTCTTGGTCTCTCTCTACGATTTTTAACCTCCACGCTGCCCTCGGAACATGTCCTACCAAACGATCCCTTCTTCTGGTCAAGTTGTGCCACAAACTCCTCTTCTCCTAACTTCTATTCAATACCTCCTCATTAGTTATGTGATCTACCCATCTAATTTCAGCATTCTTCTGTAGCACCACACTTCGAAAGCTTCTATTCTCTTCTTGTACAAACCATTTATCGTCCATGTTTCACTTCCATACATGGCTACACTCCACACAAATACTTTCAGAATCGACTTCCTGACACTTAAATCTATACTCGATGTTAACAAATTTCTCTTCTCCAGAAACGCTTTCCTTGTTTTGTCAGTCTACATTTTATATCCTCTCTACTTCGACCATGATCAGTTATTTTGCTCCCCAAGTAGCAAAACTCCTTTACTACTTTAAGTGTCTCCTTTCCTAATCTAATTTCATCAGCATCACCCGAATTAATTCGACTACATTGTATTATCATCGTTTTGCTTTTCTTGATGCTCGTCTTATATCCTCCTTTCAAGGCACTGTCCATTCCGTTCAACTGCTGTTCCAAGTCCTTTGCTGTCTCTGACAGAATTACAATGTCATCGGCGAACCTCGAAGTTTTTATTTCTTCTCCACGGATTTTAATTCCTACTCCGAACTTTTCTTTTGTTTCCTTTATTGCTTGCTCAATATACAGATTGAATAACATCGGGGAGAGGCTACAACCCTGTCTCACTCCATTCTCAACTACTGCCTCCCTTTCATGTCCCTCGACTCTTATAACTGCCATCTGGTTTCTGTACAAATTGTAAATAGCCTTTCGCTCCCTGTATTGTACCCCTGCCACCTTTAGAATTTGAAAGAGAGTAGTCCAGTCAGCACTGTCAAAAGCTTTCTCTAAGTCTACAAATGCTAGAAACGTAGATTTGCCTTTCCTTAATCTTTCTTCTAAGATAATTCGTAAGGTTAGTATTGCCTCACGTGTCCCAACATTTCTTCGGAATCCAAATTGATCTTCCCCGAGGTCGGCTTCTACCAGTTTTTCCATTCGTCTGTAAAGAATTCGCGTTAGTATTTTGCAGATGTGTCTTATTAAACTGACAGTTCGGTAATTTTAAGTTATTCATAATTGTAATCCCTAAGTATATAGTTAAAAAGAGCTGTAGTAAACAATCCCGAGCTGCTGTAGGTACCTACTACCACTAGCTCTTGCAAGCATTATGTGCAATTATTGTTTCAAATGGTGTGTTTTGTGACTGCTATGTATAAGGTGTAACATGAGGTCAGTGTATCACACTTGGCACGAGTGTGGAAAGTTACCGAGAGGAGAGCAGTACAGGCGACAGCAAGTTTTGTTTGCGTGAGAGCGGCTGCAGCGCGAACGCACAACAGGCTGTATTTGTTCTCGGCAGTGTTTGCCCTCTGAAGCGTGCTGCCATTCATGGCCGTCTATCAGCTAATCTCGATCCCGATAAGGACTCTCGAAAACAAGGAAGCGTATTGCACTGCTGCACGACAGCTGTGTGATAACCGCATTCCGACATTGATATCTGTCCAGTCACAACTAAAGTTGATCGAGAAGAAAAGGATTGGTTATCAGTACGTGTCCCCTGCGGTTGCGAGCAAGGTTCCCACAATAGCTCTTCACTTACGAGAAAAACAAGTGTCACCATCGCAGTGCCAGAGAGATACAAAGACACTTCGTAACAGTTCTCCATTATCAGTACCGAGTAGTTTACGTCTTTATTTTGCTTCTTCTTGACTCATCGGATAAGGAGTTTTTGTGACTAAGACGCAATTGAGGAACGACGTAACTTCTCCTCCAACGCGCTAGTACTATCAACCGATCCCTTTTTCTAGTCAACCTATGCCACAAAGTTCTTTTTCTCCCATTCAATTTAGTATCGCCTCATTAGTCTTTTGATACATCTATCAAATCTTCAGCGTTGTTTTACAGCGCCACGTTTTAAAAGCTTCTATTCTCTTTCTTTCTGCTCTGTTTATAGTTCACGTTTCAAGTTCGTACAAGGATAGAAATACCTACTAAAATTTAAATTTATTGTTATCGATAGCAAATTTCTCTTTTTCAGAGACGTTTTTCCTGCTGTTGCCAGTCTACGTTTCATAACCTCTCTGTTTCAGCCATGGTCAGTTGTCTTCCTGTCCAATTATCAAAACAACAATTACATCTAGAGTGTCGTTTTCTAATTTTATTCTGTCGGCATCACCTTATTTTAATTCGGCTACATTCCAGTATCATCGTTTTGCTTTTGTTTATTTTCATGTTAAAATGTCTTTTGAACACATTGTCGATCCATGTTCATTGAATCTTCTGTCGATTTTCGGTAGAACTAAATTACAATAAACGAAAAGCGCTAGTTTGCTTTTGTTCTACAGTGTAATATTATTCTGTTAACCGGTTTCCGGACTATAAGGCCATGTTCAGACATTTACTGAGTATTGCCGCCAAAGAAGTAACACTGTTCGTAAAAGACAATGGAGATGAAGTTACGCATCTAGATTAAAGCACAAACTCACAGTAAATGGCATATTTGACAGTGTGGTGGTAATGCAGTGTAAAAAGTTGAACAATAAATAAATAAAAAGGGAACAAACAGGATTAAACTTTAACGCGAAACTACACCGGGGGGGGGGGGGGGGGGGGGAGGGGGGCAGCATGCCTACATAACAGTTTATATTAATAAACAATAGCAATTAAATAAAATAAAATTAGTACTTGACCACGATACTTCAGGAGGTTCAAAATGGTTCAAATGGCTCTTAGCACTATGGCACTTAACTTCTGAGGTCATCGGTCCCCTAGAACTTAGAACTACTTAAACCTAACTAACCTAAGGACATCACACACATCCATGCCCGAGGCAGGATTCGAACCTGCGACCGTAGCGGTCGCGCGGTTCCAAACTGTTGCGCCTAGAACCGCTCGGCCACCTCACTTCCGGAGGTATAAGACATGGAGAATTATCAGTGTAACTACGGAATGCATGAAGAACTTAAGCAGTATTAGTAAGATAAACAGAAATGGATAAATGCAGGAAAATGTGATCGAACATACAGTAAATTCCACCTTAGAGAGTGTGGTGGTACTACATTTTAAAAAGTAAAAAGTTGAACAATATACAGCTATAAAGAGAACAAACAGGAAAAACAGTAACACTATAAAAAAACTATGCCTGTGTAACAGTTTGCATTAAATAAACGAAGCAAATAATATACAAACAGTACTTGGCAAGAGAACTTCAGGACTTGTTAAACACAGAACAAACACAAGTACCAGTTAAAAGAAACACTTAACAATAGTAACTACATACTATGTGGATTACACAGGCGATTTCAATAAATTAAAAGAACTCAATGAATACAGGAATATGGAGAAATACACTCCTGGAAATTGAAATAAGAACACCGTGAATTCATTGTCCCAGGAAGGGGAAACTTTATTGACACATTCCTGGGGTCAGATACATCACATGATCACACTGACAGAACCACAGGCACATAGACACAGGCAACAGAGCATGCACAATGTCGGCACTAGTACAGTGTATATCCACCTTTCGCAGCAATGCAGGCTGCTATTCTCCCATGGAGACGATCGTAGAGATGCTGGGTGTAGTCCTGTGGAACGGCTTGCCATGCCATTTCCACCTGACACCTCAGTTGGACCAGCGTTCGTGCTGGACGTGCAGACCGCGTGAGACGACGCTTCATCCAGTCCCAAACATGCTCAATGGGGGACAGATCCGGAGATCTTGCTGGCCAGGGTAGTTGACTTACACCTTCTAGAGCACGTTGGGTGGCACGGGATACATGCGGACGTGCATTGTCCTGTTGGAACAGCAAGTTCCCTTGCCGGTCTAGGAATGGTAGAACGATGGGTTCGATGACGGTTTGGATGTACCGTGCACTATTCAGTGTCCCCTCGACGATCACCAGTGGTGTACGGCCAGTGTAGGAGATCGCTCCCCACACCATGATGCCGGGTGTTGGCCCTGTGTGCCTCGGTCGTATGCAGTCCTGATTGTGGCGCTCACCTGCACGGCGCCAAACACGCATACGACCATCATTGGCACCAAGGCAGAAGCGACTCTCATCGCTGAAGACGACACGTCTCCATTCGTCCCTCCATTCACGCCTGTCGCGACACCACTGGAGGCGGGCTGCACGATGTTGGGGCGTGAGCGGAAGACGGCCTAACGGTGTGCGGGACCGTAGCCCAGCTTCATGGAGACGGTTGCGAATGGTCCTCGCCGATACCCCAGGAGCAACAGTGTCCCTAATTTGCTGGGAAGTGGCGGTGCGGTCCCCTACGGCACTGCGTAGGATCCTACGATCTTGGCGTGCATCCGTGCGTCGCTGCGGTCCGGTCCCAGGTCGACGGGCACGTGCACCTTCCGCCGACCACTGGCGACAACATTGATGTACTGTGGAGACCTCACGCCCCACGTGTTGAGCAATTCGGCGGTACGTCCACCCGGCCTCCCGCATGCCCACTATACGCCCTCGCTCAAAGTCCGTCAACTGCACATACGCTTCACGTCCACGCTGTCGTGGCATGCTACCAGTGTTAAAGACTGCGATGGAGCTCCGTATGCCACGGCAAACTGGCTGACACTGACGGCGGCGGTGCACAAATGCTGCGCAGCTAGCGCCATTCGACGGCCAACACCGCGGTTCCTGGTGTGTCCGCTGTGCCGTGCGTGTGATCATTGCTTGTACAGCCCTCTCGCAGTGTCCGGAGCAAGTATGGTGGATCTGACACACCGGTGTCAATGTGTTCTTTTTTCCATTTCCATGAGTGTATGAAGGGACAAGCAATGTGGGAAGTTATGAAAAACTGAGAGAATTATGTAAAGTTGAGGAGAGGGGAAGTATTAAACTATGCCTGGTCGTTTAAGATTAGATCTGGACTGTTAGCTAGATGTTTCTTAATTTCCAGGACTTGCGACACGTTTTTGGCCTTTGTTTGCTACGCGAAGGACATGGGACTCTGGCTGGTAGTTGTGACCCTCGCACAGTATGTGCTGAACAAATGCAGAGTCAGAATTCTGCAACCTCCAGCTGCCTTCATGTTCAGCCAGTCTAGTTGCTATGTCTCTGCCTGAATGACAAATGCAAAACTAGTCACAATCAGAACAGATAATTTGTTACCTGAGAACTGGGTCTTATCACTGTTATTGAAAATACACAGGGCTGTGGTTTTCTTGGCATAGTAGGAAATCCTATACTTGCAGGATGTCAGTGTTTTTGCTACAATCAGTGGTACCTCTCCTAGATATGGTAATGTACACCACTTCTTGCTGACAGTGAAGGGCAGCGTATGGGACGTGGTGGGGTATAATTTTCAGTTCTTGTTTCCTAAGCAATATGTAGTCAATAAGGACTGGATTGTAGCCATTGGTTGAGGCAATACAATTTACTGTATCTAACTCTGTTATAAAAACATGTGTGGACATGGGGACAGACACGAGACGGCGTACCATTGAGTAGAAAGCTGCGTGTTTTTGAGTTATGTGGTGTTGTGTGAAAGAAAGTATTACTGTGTCTGCAGCTGTAGTTCCTCTATAAATGTTGAAACAGTGTGTCTGTATGTGTATTAATGTCAGTGGTGAGATGTAAGAAGTTTATGTATTTGTTTCCAGTCTCCATTGTCAACCCATTATTTGTATGTTACCTAAAAGTTTGATGGTTTTGATCGTGATTTTCATCATTGTGTGAGTGCTCTTATTTATGATATATTTTTGCGACAGAACAAGAAATTAGCTATGATTAGTAATGTGTGTGCACCTGTAACTCCAGATTGCAAACAAAAGTTTTCCCAGCGTGCAATTAACCTATCGCACTTGGTTCTGTCGCCAAATGAACAAAAAGTGCTTGAGAAATGTTTTAAATATGTTCCTTCCCATTCTCGATCAGCAAAACAACTGGATGTTAAAAAATTGATATTGAATATGCTCTAATAAAAGACACCACTGTAACATATTTAGCTGCTAATGCACTAAAGAAATGAACAGATTTGAGTAAAACATCTCACAGGCTATTGTATTCGAGACCTTAAAACAGAAATTACATCAGAAATATATTATTGCCTCGAAATCTGATAATGGTAACAGTATTATACTTTCGAACAAACGTGATTATGAGGATAAAGTTAATAATTTCCTGAGTCCCACATGATTCCAAGTTCCTCCTAAAGACCCTACTAGGTTATTCAAAGATAAAGTTAAATGTACAATTATTTAAGCCAAAAGAATACGATCTGATTTTGAAGCAGAACTGTTAACGAATATGAACCCAGCGCGTTCTCGAATGTATGGGCTTCCTAAATAACATAAACAAAGTGTTCCCATTCGTCCAGTAGTATCATCATTCACTACTCCATCTTAAAAACTAGCTACTAAATTGGACACCTTAATTATGACCGAGATTAAATTCAAACAAAGGAATGGTATTTCAAACTCCGTCGACTTTGTAAATAAAATAAAAGGAATATCTGTCTCATATAGTGATATTGGCTACTCAGATATGCTTAGCACAAAACTACTTCCAATTCCAAGGGACTCTCTATAAACAATTAAACGGCTTTGCTATGGGTTCCACTCTTAGTCCACTTTTGCTGAAATATTCTTGGACTATTTTGAACAATATAATCTGGAAAAGGACCTCTGAGTACAAATTTTAAACATTGGTTTAGATATGTAGATGAAGTGCTGTGTATGTGGACTGGCACTACAAGACAGCTCAACACATTTTTGAAATACCTCAACAGGCAACGTAGAAGTATTCAGTTCACAATGGAATCTGGAAACAAATCCATAAACTTCTTACATCTCACCACTGAAATCCATACACACACAGACACAATGTTTCAAAATTTATAGAAAAACTACAGTTATAGACACAGTAATATCTTCTTGCTCACAACACCACGTACCTCACTTACATGCAGCTTTCTACTCAATGCCAAACTGTCTCGTATCTTTCCCCATATCCACAGATGTTATATAACAGTGTTAGATACAATAAAATTTATTGCCCCAACCAATGGCTACAATCCAGTCAAAATTGACTACATCTTGCTTAGGAAACAAAAACTGAAAATTATACCCCTCCTCTATGTCCCATCCGCTGCCGTTCACTGTCAGCAAGAAGTGGTGTGCATTACCATATCTAAGAGTGGTAACACTGGTTGTAGCAAAAACACTGAAATCCTGCAAGTATAGGATTTCCTACTATGATAAGAACACCACAGCCCAGTGAATTTCCAATAGCAATGACAAGACCCAATTATCAGCTAACAGTGTGGTATACTAAATTACCTGTTCTGATTGTGACAATTTTACGTTGGTCAGCCAGACAAAATCATAGCAGATAGGCTGGTTGAACATGAAGGTAACTGGAGGTTGCAGAATTTTGACTCTGCATTTGTTCAGCATGGACTGCGTGAGGGTCACAACTACCAGCCAGAGTCCCATGTCCTTCGCGTAGCAAACAAAGACCAAAAACGTGTAGGAAGTCCTGGAAATTAAGAAACATCTAGCTCACTGTCCAGATCTAATCTTAAACGACAAGACACAGTTTAATACTTCACCTCTCCTAAACGTTACATAATCCTCTCAGTTTTTCATTATTTCTCACACTGTCTGTTCCTTCATATTCCCCCATTTTCCCGTATTCATTGAGTTCTTTAATTTTATTGACATTGCCTGTGTAATCCACATAGTCTGTAGTTACTATTGTTAAGTCTTTCTTTTAATTGGTACTTGTATTACGTATATGTTACGTCTCTTGAAGTTGTCTTGTCAAGTACTGTGTGTAACTTACTTGCTTCATTTATTTAATGAAAACTGTTACACAGACACAGTATTTTTATAGCGTTAATGTTTTTTCCTGTTTGTTCCCTTTATATTTGTATATTGTTCAACTTTTTACTGTTTAAAATGTAGTACCACCACACCTGCAAAGGCGGAATTTACTGTATGTTCCCTCACACTCCTTCAGTTTCCTGCATTTATTCATTTCTGTTTATCTTACTGATGTTGCTTAAGTTCATCATATATTCTGTAGTTACACTGATAATTCTTTCTTTTAATTGGTTTGAGTACCACTCTCCATGTCTTATACCTCCTAAAATATACTGGTCAAGTACTAATTTTATTTTATGTTATTGGTTTTGTTAATAATATAAACTGTTATGTAGGCATACCGTCCTAGTTTTGTGTTAAAGTTTAATCCTGTTTGTTCCATTTATATTTATTTACTGCCCAACTTTTTACACCGAATTCCCACCACACTGTCAAAAAGTCATTTACTGTGTATTTGTGCTTCAATCTAGATGTGTAACTCCTTTTCCAATGTCTTTTACAAACATTGTAACTTCTTTTGCGGAAGTAGTCAGTAAACGTCTAAAAATGACCTTGTAAGTCGAAAACCGGTTAACACATTAAAATTAATACTGCAGAACAAAAGCAAACTGGCAAGTTTCACTTATCAATTCTGTTTGACTGTTCTTGCAGGTCTTTCGCCGTCTATGACACAATTAAATTGCCATTGGCAAACCTCACGTTTCTAATTCTTTCCCGTGAACGTTGAAATGTATTCCAAATGTATCCGTTGTTGCCATCACAGCTTGCTCAATATGTACAGAATAAATAACCTCATTCATTTCTCCACTACTGCTTCTCTTTCCTCTCCTTCGACTCTTTCAACTACACTTTAGTGTTTGTTCAAGTTGTAGACAACTATTTACTAATTGTATTTTATCCCTGCTACCTTCAGAATGTCAACGAGTGTTACAGGCAACATTGCCAAAAGCTTTGCGTAAAACTACAAATGCTATAAGTGTATATTTGCATTTCTTCATCCTACCATCTAAGATAATTCGTAAGGTCAGTACTGCCTCGTGTGTTCCTACAATTCTTCGGAAGCCAACTGAACGCCCAGCTTCTACCAGTATTTCCGTTCTTTTATTAATAACTCGTGTAAGTACTTTGTAACCAAAATTTATTAAATTGATGGCCTGGTAATATTCACACCTGACAGCTTCTTCCTCCTTTGGAATATGAAGTATTATATTTATTCTGAGTCCACTATATAGTACAACAGTTGAGAATCTGTCATGAACTTGCTACCAAATCCACACTGCAAGTAGACATTACGCACTGCCCAGTAAGGAAAAAGTGGAGTACGTATAAGACGTGTCGGATGCCGCTGTAACTTCATCCAGGTACACACCATCAGCGGGCATGTAAATATGTACAGCTGCAATTGTCTGTGACAGGTACAACGGACGTCAGAGTGCATTACTGTTTTCTGAGTTTGGTTTTGTTACCAGGACTGGTAGCGTTTATAAGGAGCGTGAATAGTGTAAGACATTGAGTGATGATCGTGAAAGAGAAGGAGATTTCGCATACTCGTGTGAGACTGCGATATCGGCATCTGACAGAGTTTGAAAGCGGTCTCATTGTGGGCCCCATTTGACCGTCTTGTCAAATCCTGCAATATCCAGAATTATGACGCATTCGGGTGTGACAGCGGTCCGATGTTGGACTGCGCCTTAACGTAAGAGGAAACATACTCGCCGTCAAGGGCTCGGTAGACCACGTACAACCGCCACAAGGGAGGATCCTCGTATTGCGCACCAAGCACATCGTAAGTCCCTTGCATCTGTGCCTGTCATCCGAGAACAAATAATGGACTCTATCCAACATTCAGTATCTGCGTAGACTGCCTTCAACACGACAACATAAACGGGGCTCACAACCCGAACCACACGCCACTGTCAAGCACTAATGAAGGACTGGGTCCCTTACTTCGATTGCACATCATTCATTAAGGTCAACCCAACACATTTATTTCAAATAACATAAATGAAGCTACATTTGAATCTGTCTGACATTAAACAGGAATAAAAAAAAAACAATTTCAATATCAACTGATTTAGTGCGTGAAGCGCGAGTTAAGCCAATAACCAGATAAACTAAACAATTCTCCGTAATTCAAAAGAAAGAGAAAAACAAAGTTGAATCAATACACCCCACTGAAAAATATCCAAAAAGCCTGACAATAATACTCAAAAGAATACGCTGAAGTGGGGAGCAGTCATTCACCCGACAGAACACTTCAAAATGAGTTCAATAACACAGCTGCATGGCCCAGAAAACTGCAAGACATTAAATACACTTTATTTGACGAATATCAAATACTCATTAACATTACGCCACTCCTGTTTGAACTGCAATGCCCCAAAAAAACAGGCGCTTATTCTAAAAGAACAATTTTTTCATATGTTTAAATTACAGCATTAAGGAATTCCAAAAGATGTCCAATCGAACCCCCCCCCCCCCCCACTTTCAGTTGAGGCACAAATCTTTCCCCTTTCTAGGCGGAGGCTGAACCAGAAACACAGAATGCCACAAAAACACAGTTTTGCTGTGAAATCTTACATGACACCCGGAAGCAGTTACAGGCAAGGGGTCAGCACCCACAAATAACACAGGCAAAGAGTCAGGCTGGGAGCACATCCTACGAGAACTTGTTCACATTATGCTCACCACAAACTGTAGACATTGCGGCCGAACATCCGCTTGCGGTGGCTGGCAGAAGGACGAAGCAACCGACAGGCCCGGGCCGTGCTTCTCACACAGGCACCTCAATTTGTACAAACATCTAGGCCAACACCAACTCCGGACTCCCCTCTCACTGCGAGGCTTGGCACAGTTTATATGAAATGCCTTCCAGGCAACCAGTAACCGCCGCAGGAGTTTCACGGTTAGCTAACAGCCCCAGCGTAACAGACATTACACACGTGCTTACGCCCGAGCCACAACTCCACCAGTCTCACCGGCCGCCCCAAACCGACTGCCTCTCGCCGTCTCGCGCGCCCCAGCCGAAAACGCAAAAATGCTCATGCCCGGGGACGCGCCAAAGATAACAAGCCGATCGCTGATGATCGACCAGCGATCTGGCTCAGTTGCGTTTGGAGTAGTGCCTTGATTGGGAAGCATGGGCCTCTGAGGAATGGGGACGCGTTGTGTTCAGCGGTGAATCGCAGTTCCTTACCGCCACGGATGACCACTGTCGGCCTCTGGGAAGAGGTTCCATTCTTTCAATATCCTGGAGAGGCACAGCGTCGTGCTGAACGGAGCCGTCGGTATGAATTCAGGTCATGACTGGTAGTGATTGAGGGAACTCTGATGGCAAAACGTTACAAAACGGACATCCTGAGTCTGATGTGTTATCTCCCACGCGACAGTAATACGCTGCCATTTTTCAAAAGGAGAGTGCTCGACCACACACGGCACGTGTCGCTACGCCTTAGTTGCTTGATGTTTAGGTACTCCTGTGACAAGTGAGATCCCCAGACACGTAACCGATAAAACATGTGTAGGACCACCATGGACGTCAACTCATTACCAGCGCCAGTGTTCGATTTGTCGAGAGCCAGTTAGAACAGTTGTGGGGCAGCTTGCCTCAGGAGAAACTACAACGGCTTTATGACGCTCTTCCCAACCGAATTAGCGCACGAATCCAGGCCACAGGGGGTACAAAGTCAAAGTGATTAGTGGGATCATACTGTCAAGTTCTTCGCAAATTTGGCTCAATTTTGTAATAACTGAAATAACGTCAGATACTCTCTCAAACTGTGACGTTTCATTTCGTTTTCATCTCTTCTTCTGGGTGCTTCACTTCTTTACTTCTTTTGTCAAGCAGTGCAGTAATAGCATAAGATGAAGTTAAGGTGGATAGTGTTTCGTACGCCCTGCGTAAGTAACATAGCTTCTACGAACGACGATCTTGTTTTTTATGCTGCGGACTTCATTTCCAGGCAAATGGGAACTCCTGACACGCTTAACGCATTGTATAAGTTTCCCATCGATACGATATTGCAGTGCCTGTATTGTTCAGAAGGACGATGCAATGTTCCTTCGGACATGCATGCATTTACGAAAGAACAGGCACTGCGGCGACTAAAGCCGTTATGAAATACATGTAACGCATTCGCAGCTGCGAGTACGGACAACCATCAGCTGTATAATGGAATGGCGACAGGGAAAATTTGTGCCTGACCGGGGCTCGAACCCGTATTTCCCGCTTATCGAGAGCACTCATCTTACCATTCCTTAATTTATTTATTAGGGAACAGGATGTGATAATAAGTGGTAATGGTGGAACAAATAATATACATAAACCGCTTCGTGGAGTACAAAACAACGTACTGCATCGCTCTTCGTGGCCGCGTTCCTCGCCGATGCCGTTGTACCTCATTTGCACACAGGCACGTCTTCGTAATTTTTTTTTTTTAATTTGTTACAGCTCATACGTAGGAGAGGAAACAAAGCACTCTGAAAAGGAGCCGGCCGGGGTGGCTGAGCGGTTCTAGGCGCTACAGTCTGGAACTGCGCGACCGCTACGATCGCACGTTCGAATCCTGCCTCGGGCATGGATGTGTGATGTCCTTAGGTTAGTTAGGTTTAAGTAGTTCTAAGTTCTAGGGGACTGAAGACCTTAGAAGGTAAGTCCCATAGTGCTCAGAGCCATTTTTTTTAAAAAGGAAATAACTCAGAGAAGACAAAATACACTTTTTCTTTTTTTGAGTTTACAACGATATCATTCACCGGACGCTCTTCACTAATGAAACGATACGTGTTCTTGAATAAAAAGACAGGACAAAAAGAAATTCTCCGCTGGTGGGTGAGTATAAGAGCTGTCCTCGTCGGTGCTTCTGCCTCCGAGTGCATTGTCTCGTAGAACTGGAGGAGGTAACCGTTTCGTCATGGTCAGTGTATGTCTCTTCATAGTGTTCAACGTGTTTCTCATACCCGTGTCATTCCAGGTGGGGAGGGGGGGGGGGGGGTCTCGGAACGCATACCCCAGTAAATTTGAAAAATATTTTTGGTATTTCGGATTACACAAAATCGCCGTAGTCGTTCATGCAGATGGCTCAAGAAATCTAGCACATTCGTCGGGCCGTCGCGAAGAACGTAACGCACCGTTTGGGCTAGTATCCGTATCACCGCGTTCGTCTTGGCTCGTGGGTAGTAAGTTCTGTCGGGAGAAAGAACAAACGTAGGGTCAATGGCTTGTTGTCCTACTCGGAAAAGGAAGGAAACCATCTTCGTCACGAGATGCCACACTGCCGCAGAGGGGCCGCACATAAGACGGTGGGAGTCGTCGCCTCCAACATGACACGCTTGACGTAACCGGGAGTTCAGCGTATTGGTGGCTTGGAGGCGGGATCTGGTAACTTCTTTACGGTTAACTACCAGGTACGACTCCGTTCGTGTTTCTGTGTCAGGGGTGGTACGATGAATTGTCCGCCATATCCCCGGTCAGTGGATTGTGTGGTGCCGTGAATCCACAGTGTTGGCAGAGCGCCTGCTCGTGAGTATTCGTGACGGGGAGATCTGTCATAACGTAGCTATGTTCAAGAAAATATCTCTGATATTATGAAATGGTTGGAAAATGTTCTTCACCATCACCGTTGCATTTCGAAAAGCTGGTGGCAGTTCGTCTATCAAGAATCCCGACAGACTCGGTTGTTGTCTATCCACATTTTCAACATCAAGCTGAGATAAAGGGCCACCGCACGATCGTGAACGTGTACGAGCCCCAGGTCTCCTCTGCCAATGGGTAGGGTCAGTGCATTATATCGGATCTTTAAGAGACATCCTGCGCTGACGTAGTATCCAAATGCTGCCAGAATGCGTCGAGCGATCGTTTTGGGCATCGGAGGAATCTGTGCCTAGTAACGCTAAGTGGGTATTTATGCAGGTGACCTGTTAAATGATGTCTACAGTGCGCAAACTCTTCGCTCTGACACCATTCAGGACGGCTTGCAGCAACTTTTTAAAGCTGATCGCCGCCGTGCGTCTCACGTCATTTGTAAAAACGATCTTCGTACACTTTAAACTGTCTCGTATCTGGAAGGGTGCAACGCAGTCAGCAGGTAGTCCATTACCAATATTCAGTGCGACCGATTTGTCCACGTTCATACGGCTACCCGTAGCAACGCCATATCTATTTATCCAGTCCAACGCTGCATTTGTATCGTTGCCAGTTCGCACCACCAGTTGTACGTCGTCTGTATACGTCTTGCACTGGAAAGTGTTCCCGTATCGATAGGCCTGTCAAGTGTTAGTGAGGGCCGCTGAGAAGCAGTTCAACGATCAGTGCATATACGATCGTGTATAAGGGACACCCTTGTCGCACCGATCTCGTAATAGTAAGGGGCCCCACCAGTCGGCCATTAATAAGCATTTTAGAGGTGGATCAGTGTAGTAACCGCGTTATCGTGGCCATGTAGGGCTGCGAGAACGTCGTTAGCGTCAACACTTCCGTAATGTTGGTATGGCTGACCCTGTCAAAGGCTCGATCAAAGTCTATGGATATCAGAGCTGTGTGTAGTCGACGTGCTTTCGCCAGTGTGATTGAATCGCGATATTAGCCGAGAGCCATCTGAATGGTACTATTGTCTCCTAGAGATATCTATTCAAGTGACACCACGTGATGCAGTATTCTTGTAAGCTGTGCCATCATCAATCTGGCAAAAATCTAAGGACCACAGTTAAGTTACGTTATTGGGCAGTAATCTCTAAGTCGTGTGCCGCCTGAAGGTTTTGATGTTGGGATGATCAGACCCTCTACAAAGGCAGGCGGAATTGGCACGTTGGGAGACATTAGTTGGCAGTAGATTGTAGTCGAACAGGGAGCCACAAAGTTATGAAAGGTTGGATAGAACTACAAGGGTATTCCGTCCGACCCCGGCGACTTATTGGACGCTCCCGTGCCTACAGCTTCTACTACTTCGTCCTCGTTAATTTCCTTCAGTAGTACGGCCTCCGCCTCTTGATCGAGCGCCCCAAAGAGCGCGTGATTAACGTCTTGGAGAGCCAGCCTGTCGTGTCAGTAGTATGCATTAGGGCTCTGCGGCGCCACTTCCGTTCATTAATGACACGGTGCATCGATGGGCGTTCGCCCGCGACCCGATCTCGTGTCCTCACGCAGACCGCCGCTCCTTCCAGGTGAAAACACGTGTCTTGCCTTGGCTCGTTGTAAACCACCTGTCGTTCAGGACAGGGGGCCTGGTTGGTACATTCTCGTAATATCGTGAAATAGAAGTTTGACGTGTGCCGTCTATACCGTAAGTGTTCGCGTCCCTACGCAATCAGTGCACGCCGTATCGCCAGTTTGATTCATTCCAACGACCAACGTAAAGGCGTAGGATATATCCGTCGACGTCCGTCACAGTATCGTCAGACTTCTTTAATAACTTGGTGACACTCTGAAACGTTAAGGTGGGCTACATTCGTTTTCCATAGGCCGCGGCTTCACCAGACTCTCTGTCTTCGGAGGGCGATAGTTCAGATATATACCAAGTAGTCAGTGAGGGCCACAGACCATAGCTTTGCATGATGGATGTCAGGTTGGAGGCGGCGCATGACGAACACGCGATCGATGCGGCTGGCAGTGTGGCTACTTACAAACGTATATCCGGATCGACCTCCATGGGTATGTTCCCACAAATCTACCAACTGCAGATCTTGTACCAATGTTCTCAGTTCTGTTCATGTCTTATAACGTGGGAACTTTTGTGTCAGCACACAACTGAAGTGGCCACCGAGGACGTAATGAGCGTGCCGTCCTAGAAAGAACGGAGCTGTTTCTTCCGCGAAGAACCATGATCGTTCTATTCGTTTGTCCGTACCTGGCGGCGCGTACATGTTGATAAGCCGCGCTACAGGAACAATCACAGCCACTCCGTTTGCCGATGGTAGGTATGTGGCGTCCTCTGCTACGATGCCTTCCTTACGAATATACCTGTGCCACTACCAGTTTCTGAAGCTGGGAGCAACAAGGTGTCATAACCGTAGAGGGACGGGAATTCGTCGACGTAAAATTGCTGTAACAGAGCGATATCTAAATCGGCCGCATGTAGCATATCTGCGAGTAAGGTCGTCTTGATCCGTAATCGTATGGTATTACACTGAAGCGCCAAAGAAACTGGTATAGGTATTCAAATACAGAGATATGTAAACAGACAGAATACGGCGCTCCTGCGGTCAGCAACTCCTATATAAGACAACAAGTGTCTGGCACAGTTGCAAGATCGGTTACTGCTGCTACAATGACAGGTTATAAGATTTAACTGAGTTTGAACGTGATGTTGCAATCGGCGCACGAGCGATAGGACACGGCATCTCCGAGATGCGATGAAGTGTACTGTGAATATCACAAAGCCGGTAAAACATCAGATTTCCGACATCGCTGCGGTCAGAAAAAGATCCTGCAAGAACGGGACCATCGACTACTGAAAAGAATTCTTCAACGTGACAGAAGTGTAACCCTTCCGCAAATTTCAGTGCTGAGCCATCAACGAGCGTCAGTTTGCGAACCATTCTAAGAAACATCAACGACATGGGCTTTCCGAGCCGAAGGCCCACCCGTGAACCCCGATGACTGTACGACACAAAGCTTTACCCCCACGCCGGAGCCCGTCAACACCGACATTGGACTGTTGATGACTGGAAACATGTTGCTTGGTCGGACGAGTCTCGTTTCAAATTGTATCGACCGGATGAACATGTACGGGTATGGAGACAACCTCATAAATACAGGACCCTGCATGTCAGCAGGGGACTGTGCAAGCTGGTGGAGGCTCTGTAATGGTGTTGGGCATGTGCAGTTCGAAAGATATTGGGGCCCCTGATACTTCTAGATCCGACTCTGACAGGTGACACGTACGTAAGCATCCTGCATCCTTTCATGTCCATTGTGCATTCCGACGGACTTTGGCAATTCCAGCAGGACAGTGCGACACCCCACATGCCCAGAATTGCTGCAGAGTGGCTCCAGGAACATTCTTCTGAGCTTAAACACTTCCGCTGGCCACCACACTCCCCAGACATGAACATTATTGAGGATATCTGGGATGCCTTGCAATGTGCTGTTCAGTAGACATCTCCACCCCCTCGTACCGTTACGGATTTATGGGCAGCCCTGCAGGATTCACGGCGCCAGTTTCCTCCAGCACTACTTCAGGCATTAGTCGAGTCCATGCAACATCGAGCTGTGGCACTTATGCGTGCTCGCGGGGGCCCTACACGATATTAGGCAGGTGTACCAGTTTCTTTGGCTCCTCGGTCGATGCGATGCGGAACGCCTGTTAACGTCTACATGTTGTGGGGCGTGCATGTTAGGCGCATATTGTGCTTGTCGATGCGCGGTACGTGGGTGGTGCGAGTGAATCGGCCCTCGTCAGTTACGGTTTGTGATCAATGGGTGTGTTGCCTCAGCCGTAATACCCGCGCGGTTGCAGGCAGCTGGATTTCCTCACTATTATCGGCCTAGTTCTGCCAAGACGACTCCTGCGGCCACGCCTTCTCACCCTCTGCTGTAATGGCCATGTCTTTTTTTACTGTGCCGGGTTCTGGGATTTCCTGGGGACACAGTAAATGTATTCGCAATTACGAACATGGACAACTATCAGGTGTAAGATGGAATGACGTCAGTGAAAATATCTGCCAGACCGGAACTCGAACCCGATTCCCGCTTATCGCGAGCGCTCGTCTTACCACTTTTTCATTTTATTATTTTTTTTAATGGTTCATATGGCTCTGAGCACTATGGGACTCAACATCCGAGGTCATCAGTCCCGTAGAACTTAGAACTACTTAAACCCAACTAACCTAAGGACATCACACACATCCACGCCCGAGGCAGGACTCAAACCTGCGACAGTAGCGGACACGCGGTTCCAGACTGAAGCGCCTAGAACCGCTCGGCCACTCAGGCAGGCGACCACTAGGCTATCCGAGCAAGACTCACGGCCAGCCCAAAACTTCCAGATGTCTTGAACCATGTGTCTGGAACCTGTGTTCGTACATTCGTAATGTGTATTCCCGTACAGGGGCGAGATTTTAATGGAATGTCGCTTGTCCGGTATCGGCGTATAAATGCAGTATTGCAGTGCCTGTGTTTTTCAGTGCGATTCAGTTTTCCTTCTGACATGCCTGCATGTCACAGGTCAAGTGCCATAAAATATCCTAGGAGATGGATAGATTTGTAGCTTGACAGCCTGTCGGCTGGCGAGGTAAATACACTCCTGGAAATGGAAAAAAGAACACATTGACACCGGTGTGTCAGACCCACCATACTTGCTCCGGACACTGCGAGAGGGCTGTACAAGCAATGATCACACGCACGGCACAGCGGACACACCAGGAACTGCGGTGTTGGCCGTCGAATGGCGCTAGCTGCGCAGCATTTGTGCACCGCCGCCGTCAGTGTCAGCCAGTTTGCCGTGGCATACGGAGCTCCATCGCAGTCTTTAACACTGGTAGCATGCCGCGACAGCGTGGACGTGAACCGTATGTGCAGTTGACGGACTTTGAGCGAGGGCGTATAGTGGGCATGCGGGAGGCCGGGTGGACGTACCGCCGAATTGCTCAACACGTGGGGCGTGAGGTCTCCACAGTACATCGATGTTGTCGCCAGTGGTCGGCGGAAGGTGCACGTGCCCGTCGACCTGGGACCGGACCGCAGCGACGCACGGATGCACGCCAAGACCGTAGGATCCTACGCAGTGCCGTAGGGGACCGCACCGCCACTTCCCAGCAAATTAGGGACACTGTTGCTCCTGGGGTATCGGCGAGGACCATTCGCAACCGTCTCCATGAAGCTGGGCTACGGTCCCGCACACCGTTAGGCCGTCTTCCGCTCACGCCCCAACATCGTGCAGCCCGCCTCCAGTGGTGTCGCGACAGGCGTGAATGGAGGGACGAATGGAGACGTGTCGTCTTCAGCGATGAGAGTCGCTTCTGCCTTGGTGCCAATGATGGTCGTATGCGTGTTTGGCGCCGTGCAGGTGAGCGCCACAATCAGGACTGCATACGACCGAGGCACACAGGGCCAACACCCGGCATCATGGTTTGGGGAGCGATCTTCTACACTGGCCGTACACCACTGGTGATTGTCGAGGGGACACTGAATAGTGCACGGTACATCCAAACCGTCATCGAACCCATCGTTCTACCATTCCTAGACCGGCAAGGGAACTTGCTGTTCCAACAGGACAATGCACGTCCGCATGTATCCCGTGCCACCCAACGTGCTCTAGAAGGTGTAAGTCAACTACCCTGGCCAGCAAGATCTCCGGATCTGTCCCCCATTGAGCATGTTTGGGACTGGATGAAGCGTCGTCTCACGCGGTCTGCACGTCCAGCACGAACGCTGGTCCAACTGAGGCGGCAGGTGGAAATGGCATGGCAAGCCGTTCCACAGGACTACATCCAGCATCTCTACGATCGTCTCCGTGGGAGAATAGCAGCCTTCATTGCTGCGAAAGGTGGATATACACTGTACTAGTGCCGACATTGTGCATGCTCTGTTGCCTGTGTCTATGTGCCTGTGGTTCTGTCAGTGTGATCATGTGATGTATCTGACCCCAGGAATGTGTCAATAAAGTTTCCCCTTCCTGGGACAATGAATTCACGGTGTTCTTATTTCAATTTCCAGGAGTGTATTAAATAAATATATACACTATGTGATGACAAGCGTCCGAACTCTTCTGTGCGACGTGCAGTGGACCACAAGACGTCACAAGAGGCGTACCCGTCGGTACAAAAGGAGGCGCGGAGTCTCGAGTTGTCAGCAGAGAAGCAGTGACAGCACAGTGCCTTGGTCAGGACAGCCCCGTGACTTTGAACGTGGGCTAGTCGTTGGATGTCATCTCAGTAACAAATAACTCAACAACATTTCAAGCCATTTAATGCTCCCCAAGTCGGCTCTTACTAAAGTGACTGTGAAGTGGAAACGCGTAGAAACAACCGTTGCTAAACGCAGACTAGGGAGACCTCATCTACTGACGGACAGGGACTGACCGGCATTTCGGAGTGTCGTTATAAAAATTCGCGTGAAATTAGCAGAAGGGATCACTCGTAAGTTCCAACAGTCCAGTTAGTGCCATTACTGTGCGTAGGGTGTAAAGTTTAATAAGTCACGGCTGCAAAATACTATCGCGAATTCTTTACAGCCGAATGGAAAAACTGGTAGAAGCCGACCTCGGGGAAGATCAGTTTGGATTCCGTAAAAATATTGGAACACGTGAGGCAACACTGACCATACGACTTATCTTAGAAGCTAGATTAACAAAAGGCAAACCTACGTTTCTAGCATTTGTAGACTTAGAGAAAGCTTTTGACAATGTTGACTGGAATACTCTCTTTCAAATTCTGAAGGTGGCAGGGGTAAAATACAGGGAGCGAAAGGCTATTTACAATTTGTACAGAAACCAGATGGCAGTTATAAGAGTCGAGGGACTTGAAAGCTAAGCAGTGGTTGGGAAGGGAGTGAGACAGGGTTGTAGCCTCTCCCCGATGTTATTCAATCTGTATACTGAGCAAGCAGTAAAGGACACAAAAGAAAAATTCGGAGTAGGTATTACAATCTATGGAGAAGAAATAAAAACTTTGAAGTTCGCCGATAACATTATAATTCTGTCAGGGACAGCAAACGACCTGGAAGAGCAGCTGAACGGAATGGACAGTGTCTTGCAAGGAGGATATAAGATGAACATCAACAAAAGCAAAACGAGGATAATGGAATGTAGTCGAATTAAGTTGGGTGATGCTGAGGGAATTAGATTAGGAAATGAGACACTTAAAGTAGTAAAGGAGTTTTGCTATTTGGGGAGCAAAATAACTGATGATGGTCGAAGTAGAAAGGATGCAAAATGTAGACTGGCAATGGCAAGGACAGCGTTTCTGAAGAAGAGAAGTTTGTTAACATCAAGTATAGATTTAAGTGTCAGGAAATCATTTCTGAAAGTATTTGTAAGGAGTGTAGCCATGTATGCAAGTGAAACGTGGACGATAAATAGTTTAGATAAGAAGCGAATAGAAGCTTTCGAAATGTGGTGCTACAGAAGAATGTTGAAAATTAGATGGGTAGATCACATAACTAATGAGGAGGTATTGAATAGAATTGGGGAGAAGAGGAGTTTGTGGCACAGCTTGACTAGAAGAAGGGATCGGTTGGTAGGACATGTTCTGAGGCATCAACGGATCACTAATTTAGTATTGGAGGGTAGCGTGAAGGGTAAAAATCGTAGAGGGAGACCAAGAGATGAACACACTAAGCAGATTCAGAAGGATGTAGGTTGCAATAGGTACTGGGAGATGAAGAAGCTTGCACAGGATAGAGTAGCATGGAGAGCTGCATCAAACCAGTCTCAGGACTGAGGACCACAACAACAACAACAACAACAGGGTGTAAAGAGAATGGGGTGCAATTAAACCGTAAACCATAGAACAGAATTGCCTCGTGCAGGTGTCTTAGACCTACCTTTAAGCACTGGGTGAGCAGTTTCACAGCTCAAAGGTAGCAAGGATACAGTATATTCAATAGAATAATGTGAAGTAAAAAATTGTGAAGTTAAAACTTGCCTTCGAATTGATAGCACCTTATAAACGTCAGCATCAGTTTTTTTTTCTTCATAGATAGATACAGATTTACATCTCGCGCATCTAATCGTAGCCTTAAAAACTAAAGTGTGGGGAATGTTAACGACGAAAATTTCAAATGTTAGCTAGTGGAGAACTTAAACCGTAATGAGGAACGTTGCAATAGAACTACCAGAGAAAATCTTGTGGTATTTCGTACCACTCCAGTTTGGGTGAAGCGAAATTCACGTCTTTACTGTCAGAAAGGCGATATTCGATAGCGAAAGGTGTCATAAACAAGCGTAGATTTCTTCAAAAATTTGACAGGTTTTTTCTAAAATTGCCTGAATAATGAAGAAACATAAAGTGGATGTGATTTTCCGTCCACCGACCAAGATGGCAGCTCTTCTGGGATCTGTGGAGGATAGTCCGGGTTTAAGAAAGGCGCGTAGTAATGAAATTCCTTGTCACTGTCGCAAAAGCTATATAGGACAAACAGTACGACTCTACAAGAACGGAGTGCCGGGCACCGGCGACACCTTCGTCTTTGCCAGCCCAGGAACTTTGCAGTGACTGAACTTCGTATTTCCATTGACCATTCCATTGATTACGGGACGTCGAGACTGGTTACAGTGTTATTCTGTTGTGACTGATTGGACAAACGTAGAAATACAGTTGGCAGACAAACCACTCAACAAGACAAGTGCTTTTTTTTTATTATTTTTACTTTGGATTTGGTCAGCGAAGACCACATAGCCAACAACAGTTATAAATGTGCCATATTAACGTAATTCCAATTTCCATAGTAGAACAATAAAATAGTTTGGCATACAGATATAAGTTATTAATGTAAAATAAAAGCACTAACAGACGAACACCATACAGCAAGCAATCAGTACAACAGAAGAGTGTAAAGTACAGACAAGTTAGTAATAAATTAAAAACACAAAATTACGACCCAGGTTTCGAACATGGCCGGTTCCACAGGAAAATAACACCCACAGCAACTTACAACTGATAGCTTGACAATGGCGTTTAGTACAAAGATACAAGACAAGGGATTCCAATTGGCCGATTAGCGGAAGTCACTCATTTCACGTCTGCACCCTCAGAGGAATTATTGTTCCGAGTCTTCGCTACCTATCATTCCACCACAAAATGGCTCTGAGCACTATGGGACTTAACAGCTGTGGTCATCAGTCCCCTAGAACTTAGGACTACTTAAACCTAACTAACCTAAGGACATCACACACATCCATGCCCGAGTCGGGATTCGAACCTGCGACCGTAGCAGTCGCGCGGTTCCGGACTGCGCGCCTAGAACCGCGAGACCACCGCGGCCGGCATTCCACCACACGCCACCCATTTTAATAATTAATTCGTAAGCACTGTGGACCTGCTTGCTCGGCACTTGCTATGTGTTATTCACCAACTCATAAAGTTGTTTATTTAACTGGTGCTACTGTGCCATTGTCTTATCTCTGTATCACTACGTAAAGTGGTTTTATTTTAGTAGTCGCCTCGCTTTGAAGATAGCTGTAGTTTAACATCCGAAATATCGGAAGATGAAATATTGCTCTCCCGGCTGCAGGCAGGAATGGTCAGGGAATAAGGTAATCAACTTTGTGAAATAAAGTCCAGTTACGTTTGAGCTGTCTGAGGGTTCAGATCAGGTGTCGGAAACGCCGACCAGTTAGAGGTGATACCGGTATTTTAGTTCAGAATATCCAGTATTTTTCCGTATTTGTTTGGTTTCAGTTATAGCGGGTGCTTTTTTTATTTTTCCTAACAACCCATTTAAAAAATCTGTTAGCCATAGCAACAGTGCTAAAATTTTGTACTTTAAAAAAACATTTTTTTTTAAAAAAAAGGAGCATTTTTAGTGGTGAAATTTGCCTTAGCTTGAAATATTGCGTTATTATAGGAAATGGGAAAACGATCGGTGCTATTGTAATAACAATGCTAATAGAAACGAGCAAGAAACATACGGCACAATAATTATTACAGGATTGCTACGACAATAATGTCCCGGTTGCTGTACGTTGTTGCTTAAGGGATGTGTGTTCCTGCAGGGTGTCATTATCGGACATTCATTGTCTTGCAAAATAGCACCAATCCTAACCTGGAAATATTTTTTTCGAAGTGACGAAGAATGAAGTACAACGCTTCACTTATTTTGGAAGATTAAAGATTTGTCTACCATTTCTATGAAATGATAAAAGAGGAAGGAAATAGTAATACAATAAGAACTTAACAACAATTCGTTCACAGTGAGCAATATAACAGAAAGCCCGTTGTTGCAGCTATAACCGCCATTCCTAGTTCAGATGGAATTCGCGTTTGTCAACCTGCAGTGGGTAGTTTGTACACAGCACGAGAAGAATATATTACGTACAGTGAAACATTAAGATCTCATTTATTTTGACGGGTTGTTGTATACAACTGGGGTAATCAACTTTAGATGAAGACGACTGTTGCGTGGAATGTGTGCACGGCGGTGACGACAGTTCCATATTATTGAATACATCAAGCGAGACTGTAGACGCAGCACACAAAATATTCACATACAGTCTACGAAAAGAAAGAAATCCAGTGACACGAAAAGACTAATAACTTAACTTCACTGGTAATGTAAGATGTATGTGTGGCAGAGTAATGCGCTGCAGGAAGGGACGTGCGCGCGGTAAGCCTCCTGCGGCCGCAGGGAGCGTAAATAGCAATTATCGGCGTGGCGCTTGTTAGCAGCTGGCGCTCCATCTCACACGTGCCGGCGGGCTGCCAGTCATCTGAACACACGCCTTCTGCTAACGCGCATATCAGACGTCCCGTAACGCACGCTCGAGGTATTCTCTTCGCGAGAGAAGACACGAGAAGAAAAAGTTCCTGTTTAAAGTCGCGTCGATATCGTAATCGTTATAGACGGAATAATAATTAACTATGGTCCAATTAAAACTACTTTGTGATTGACGTTTCGGCGAGTCAGGGGGCAGTGACCGGGCGCCGGCCAATCGCAGCTGTTTCTCGGACTCCACGTGCTCGCTGTTTTGCTTGTTCTGCGGGCATAGAGGCCTTGCCAAATCACGTGGTAAGCCTGGGAAAAGCCGACCAGTTAAAACCGATACCAGTATTCAGTTTTGAATAACCGATACTATTCGATATTTGTTTGGCCTGGGTTGTAACAGGTGTTCTTTACTAACAACTGAGTAAACAACCGAAATACCAATTATCCGTTGCAGCAGTTCCAAAATTTTTGTTTTTGAAATAAACCTTGTTTAAGAAAAGAGTAATTCTGATTCGCAAAATTTCCATTGCTGTGACATATTGGGTCATAACAGAAAATACATACATAAAAAAGTTTTGCATCGCCTCGGTTCCGAGAGTTCCTGAACCTGTACAGAAAACTGCAATAGAGATCAACATAAACATCATTTCCGCCCTTTTATTTCTCATAAAAACCACACATTGCATGTTGTACCACCATACAGCGAGACCTTCAGAGGAGGTGGTCCAAATTGCTCTGTATACACAGGACCTCTAGTACTCAGTAGCACGTCCTCTTGCATTGATGCACGCCTGTATTCATCGTGGCATACTGTCTACAAGTTCATCAAGGCAGTGTTGGTCTAGATTGTCTCATTCCTCAACGGCGATTTGGCGTAGATCTCTCAGAGTGGAGAGTGGTTCGTAGGTCACGTCGTCCATAAACAGTCCTTTTCAGCCTATCCCAGGCATGTTCGAAAGGATTCATGTCTGGAGAATATGCTGGCCACTCTAGTCGAGCGATGTCGTTACCCTGAAGGAAGTCATTCACAAGATGTGCACGATGGGAGTGAGAGGTGGCATGAGCCCACTCTCATATTTCTATCTTACGATTTTCGTCTCTAATTGCATGCAGTGAAAAGTTGCTATTCCTTCACACGCGGACTTCCCACGCAGCGTCTCTCTTCACCCAGGTGGTCCGGTGACAGGCGGGCACTGCGGATCTCGAGAAGGTTAAGCCGACAAGTGTGAGGGAGTCGAGTGAATGCTTTCCAGACGCCGACATTGTCAAAAGACACGCCCGGAGGGGCCTGAAGTAGCGGCTGGGCTAGAGGTTCCGTTACTTCGCAGAAACTTAGCGAAAACACTTTCTGGCGGGCTACCAGCGAGGTGTGGGAATGACTTGCGTACCTAGGCAGTTGTGGCGGGAAAATTCCCGCGCTTTCTGCAAAATAGTAACTGTGATTGGCTTGCTCAGGCCATAGCTCCGTGACGTAGCAAAATCAGCGCAGAAATTGGCGCCAAGAATCTCCATTGGTGGAATGGTAGTGCTCCAGCAATGGAGTGGAATTTTCCGCCGGTTTTCGAGTTGCTGATTGGAACGTTTAACCACGGCCACCGTCGTGGGGACGGGAATGTTGTGTGTTCGGCCTGTACGGGTGCTCTAGGTAGTCGGCTCTCGCCTTTTGGTCGAGGACGTCGAAGCAACCAGCCATCGCCTCCGGTACGCCAATCGTGTTCTTGCAGTTAAGAAGACAGATTGGTAAGGTATGTCCGCAGCACCGGCAGACAGGGATTTTCCTAGGTGATAATCAGAGCTCAGCAGAGCGCGCCTGTTCGTCTTTTTCTAACTTTGTTCTGTCTTGGGTAGCAGCAATTAATGTTGGTTTGGCTATGTGTTTTCTCTTAAGATTTGAGTTGCAAGGAATTGGCTCCACATACCACTTTGTCATAATCCTCACAATCTAGTTTAGGGACAACTTCACATTCACAGCGTTTGTTTGAGTATCCAATTTGAGCCAATTTGATGTATTGTAAATGTTTCATGTGTTTGTGTTTTATATTTTGTGTTTAGTCTTAATAAATCATATTGTTATTTTGGACAGAACTTTCATTCTGTTAATCAGTAGAGCAACCGTATCATTCCTCACTATGTTAATGAAACCTTCGTTTATTTAACTTATTTATCAAATTAAATTATTGCAGGTGCCAAACTCTCTTCTACTCCACTGGCAGGGTTGATTAGAGTCAGTTCGCGTATTTTTTTTAATCCTTGTGCAACAGCAAAAGTCGGAGATAGAATAGGGGGGCTTAGAGCATCATTTACATCTGTAGATTCTAGAAGAATTTAGTGTTAAATACACTGCTAGCCCCGGCACCTCGCATAAAATGGCGACCTTAGCCTCGGATCTTTCCTGTGAATCACTGATTAACAAACAGTATTCTTAGTAGGAACATTCAAATTTTTTTCTCTTCTATTTTTATGATTAGTACCCAAGTTCTTTTTCTTGTAGTTCCGCGATTAGTTTTTATTAGCGCCGCATGATTACAGTTTTTGTTTTCAGTGTATATATTTTTTGTTTGCTCATTGTTTTTTTGTGTTTCTTTGATGTGGTGTCCGTACCTCATCACACTTTGTCGGGTTTGTGTGCAGTTTCTGTACCACAACAAATCGTGCTTGTAGTTACAGCGTTGGAACGGCGTTTTTGAAATTTTATGTCTATGTGGAGAAATATTGGGAGTAGATGATTTTTATTGTGAATTTTAGATAAATTTGTTTTTTTCGTGAATGATCACGAGAAGTAAGGCACGACTATTATCGAGCGAAACTAAAACAAAAGAGGATAGCATAATGGATAAGAGGCAGGTTACTGACGAGGATAGGTTCGGAGATGAGATAGGCACATTTTTAGCAGCGCAGGACGACAGGGTCATTGATGAGGAAGGTGATTTGGACGCGATCTTAGAGCAACGTCGCGACCGTGATTATGATAGTGAAGTGGAGGATGGAACAGAGACAGGCACACAGGTCGAGACGGTAGCAGAAGTTTATGATCAAACGAACGAGAGCAGACAGGGGCCAGCTCGGCCACGTCAGAGCTCTAGCGCCCAGGTGTCCAGAGTTACATCACCCATGTGCGACGAGGATCAAAATGATGACATTAACCCAATACTGAGCTTCCTATGATCAATGAAAGAAGAAGCTGACAAACAACGTAAGAAGGAGAAGGAAGAAGATGAGAAACAGCGTAAGAAGGAGAAGGAAGAAGATGAGAAACAACGTAAGAAGGAGAAGGAAGAAGATGAGAAACAGCGTAAGAAGGAGAAGGAAGAAGCTGAGAAACAGCGTAAGAAGGAGAAGGAAGAAGCTGACGATAAGCGTAAGAAGGAGAAGGAAGAAGATGAGAAACAACGTAAGAAGGAGAAGGAAGAAGATGAGAAACAGCGTAAGAAGGACACAGAGGAAATAATTTCGCATATAGGGGAAATTCGTTGGGAATTACTAACAATAAAGAAAGAATGTGGAGAAGCAAAACAAATGTCAATGGTAGCACAAAAAGTAGCAGGCCTAGCCAAAACGGCAACAACAGGGGCAATGAAAATCGCAAAAGTAACTTCTCAACTTGCAGGTCGCTTGCGACGTGCGACACAAGCCCACGCAAAATCCCTAGCGTTCTTAAAAACCCAAGGTAATATTGCGGTTACGAACATCACGAAACGAATGAAAGAAGTAGAGAGTCGGATAGCAAAACTAGAGCGAAACGGGCACATGAGCACTGCGCATTCGGATACCAATGATGGAGTACACAGAATTGTGTCTCCGAGGAAAAGCCCGCCGTGCTCTACCCCAGTGACAGAGTGCAGAACTAACAAGGCACACGCAGAAACACCTAGTAATAGCTCCAATAATTGTAGCCCACTTAGGAGAGTGAATCCGAAGTGCCACTTCCACTGTGATACAAATGTAGCACATCACAGTTATCAGCAAGATAGATCAGGACACTCAGCAGACGTGCAAGTATCGGAAACGAGTGACAGCACCAGTGCGAGGATCGGACAGGATTTTGATCACAATCACGTCCTGTCGATACTAAAATTCCAAAAGTTCAGAGATAATGGAGGGTCGATGCATCCCAAGAGCTAGGTGATGCAGTTTACAAATTCATTACCGTCATCATGGCCAACCCTGGCAAAATTGGAATTCATGTGTGGACACATCGAAGGCCAAGCCGCGGAAAAGGTGCGGGGTGTGGCAGCGACGTGTCAGACTTATCAGGAATTTGTTGATGCGTTCCTGGGGATCTACTGGTCAAAGGAAACGCAAGACAGGATTAAAGAGGAAATAATATTTTGTCCCGAACTGGAAGTGTCCGGGCAAAGGAGCGCAACCAAATTTTTTAATGATTTACTCGAGAAGAATCAATTTTTAGATAGTCCATATAGCAAGGGAGAAATCATCAAATTTTGTTTTTCCAAATTGCCTGTTAGGTATCAACAGACACTTGTCGGCAAGTGTGGATCTGACATAGAAGCATTCAAGAGTCTATTGGGCGAACTCGAAGTAGTCTTCGATAAACAAGACGCAAAGGACAGGAAGAAGGCGCAAAATAACAAATACCCAGCAAGGGCAGACGACAACAGATCGCATAATCGCGTTCGTCACTTAGGAAACCAGGGTTACGAAAATCAAGGTTACGCTATTCAAGCTTATGGAAACCAGAGACACGGAAACCAGAACGTCAGGGAACAGGGTCATGCTAGACAAGGAATCTGGGAGAGGAGGAATAACGAACGGCAAAGCGACCGTAATTGGAGAGAGCGAAACCAAGGACAACAGGAGAACCAGGGGATTGAAATTAGACCTGCAAATCCTAATGCACGTCAGAGGAGGGGGAGTCTAAGAAGGGATTGACGCTAGTCCATAGGACTCCACCACATCTCTCACACAAAGAAGTTCGTGGAATAATAGTAGTTTAAGTGGTGTACATAGTAGAATAGGCAAATATATGAACCTTTCTTCGGGGAACAATAATCGTTGCATTAATAGATTAAGATTGTTAAAGTATTAACACGCTGCGTTTTCTCGCATAAGAATTTACTGCTGTTAACTTTTTTTTGTCGATGTTCGCGATCTCCTCTGTCGTTGCGATAAGAGGCACTACCTTTCCATGAGCAATGTTTTTGTGCTTTCCCATCTGGTGTCCATGTTAAGGGATAAAGATGAGTGACGAGATGTCGCACAAACGGGCGCATACAAGAACGTGCTCTTAGAAGCGTTCTGAGAAGTCGTGATACGCTCCATAGCGGCCACAACCAGTTCGTGAGACGTTCATACCAATGCTTGCAGGCACGCGTCAGTGCACTGCAAGATTGTGGTATATTGCGTGATTTCGAGGATGAATATGGGCAGTATAGTTTTTGCAGAGCTGCGCCAGCATCGTTGTCTTGCAAGTCGGGGTGAACCTGTGAGCGTTTGACTCCAATGGTGCCCTGGACGATAGAAATGCGGGCATAAAGCCTACCATGCCAATGTGCTGGTTGGGGATTTAGCGTGCTGCTCGTGACTGTCACAGATGAATAACCAAGGAACTATACTTGCAGATTCGTGACATACTCTGTAGCTGGCGTGTATTGGGCGACGTAATTCTCAACAGGAACCAGTCCTGGCTTAGTCATATTACATTGCCTCTGGAAAGGTGTGCTTTGATCGCGAAAACCGCATCACATAGAGAAGGAAGTTGCAACTATAAATTTATTGTCGTGTATAGCCATGGTTAACCCAGTCTCTGGAGTTTCAGTGAGGCGTAATGAAAACTCGGAGGTCATGTCGTACGGCGCGCACATCACTGTCGTCAATAGCGGCGAGCAGCGAGACATCTCAACGTAACAGGAGTTATGTAAGAGTATTGTATAAGGTAAACAAACAAAAAAAAAAGGTACGATATACTAGGATAAGTTAAACTGTAGGATTTAACAATAACTAGATTAATTTTGTGGGGGTTTCCTACCACAAGTGTTTGGTGCGCGCCTGTTGGGATGTTATTTTTCAGGTCATCAAATCACAGACCCAAGATGGAGGGACGACCAGCGAGCGGACGTAGAATAGTTGCTTGTTCTTTATAAGCTCAGTAAAACTTCGACCTGCATAATAACATAATTTATTCAAAAGACATAGAATGTAGATCGTTGGCAAATGGTAGTTAATTCTTGAGCATGTCTACTGTCGATCTATACAATTAATAGTAATATTAGTGCGGGCCCGCACATTTAGTTGTTCATCCATTAGATAGCATCAGTTATCACACACCATGTACAATACTGAGATCGGTCTCTACACAAATATCACACCGAGATTTTGTTATAATGATAGCTACAGATAAATAACTCTAAAATTAAAATTAGAGTGTCTGAAATGACAGACCATCAATGTATCGTTATGTAAATTTATTATAACATAGAAGGTCATGGGGAAAAGTTAGGCATAAGGTTTTTGTAAGAATTGTGCAGATAACGGGGACCGTGGCAATGCAGAGGCCAGCCGGAGCAAAAACAAGAGGTCATCGGCTACCTGCAAGAAGAGAGCGTCACCGCGCCACCTGACGTGAAGGGCGCGATAGCATCCGGTCCTACAAGCTGACAGTCACCGGGCTCTATACCTGAGGGATTAGGCGGCAGACAGCCCTCGCCGGGCCACAAGTGAAAGTGAGGCTGGTCGTTGACACTGACACGCGACCCACACGCGACAGCCAACTAGCTCTCCGGACGCGGCAGCCGTTTGGAGGGATTCCCTGCGGCAGACCACGTTGTCGTGAGTACACGAAGAAGATCACATATGGTGTCATAACCGGCGTCTCATGTGCCTCAGGACAGAAAGGGACGCTATATACTCACCTGTTTGGGTTTTTACAACTCACTAGCATTGGCCGATCTGCATACACAAAACAGTATCGTGCCACACTAACAAATGAATGGGCTCATTTCTAACTTCTCCTCCATATTAGTGAGCAGTTGTAGCAATCGTCGCTCATAGTTCTATCCTGTATGGATGACCTCACACACTTGTGGAGTCACTCCGCGTGCCATCATCCCTCGTCGGACTGCAATATTGGGAAACGTGAAGTACTGTCCAGCGAGAGAAGAGACCTAGACTAGTGATGTATCCCAACAAGTAGACCTCAGAGACAATTAATCGACGTGAGGAGAGCCTATCACTGTGTCTTCCTACCGTACTGCCATGATCATATGTGTGGGTCTTGGTGCAATCTCAACAGAGTACTGCAGATGCTCCAGCACACCCTATTGCCGTTGCAACAACGTAGCAACAACACCCGACGTTTAGCCCTATGTGATGTCAGTACTGTGGAATTTGTGAAGTGCTTCGAATATTTCTAACAATGTGATTTAGTGCTTCATTCTCAGCACAGTCGTGAACATTGTGCAATGTGCACACACAACTTGATGCCCCATGAACCTTGTTTTTTTTCTTAAATTTCTTTCTCTAGTGTTGTTTTTGTAATGTATGTTATACCTTGTATGTGTTTGTGTTTTACACTGTAATTCTTATTACAAATTACTATATTGTTCTCCACACCATGTTTTTTTTGTATTTTGTATTTATTGTTGTGTGTATGCAAACAGTGTGCCTGAAGTCCACATAAACTGAAGCAGATACCACCACTGTCATTGTGAATGGGCCATCAGATCAGGGAACATTTTGTAAAGGTTATTCTTGCTGCAGGGAGACAGAATGAATCGGAGGTTGTAACTAGATTCTGAAAGCTCACAAAGAGATTGTTAACTTAAATAGTATCATGCGTGAGTGAGTTCAGGTTAGTTTCATGATTCAAATTGTTGTAAAATCTTGGGCATTTAATTGCGGAGCACTCCAACTCTGATTGTAAAGAATAAACTGCTCCACATTTGGCTCACAAGCCCGGGCCATATTTAGAGTATGAATGTCTGTGTGAATCGGTGTTTGGAAGGGGCTCCCTGGGTATGGATGTCTGATGTGAGTGTTAGTGTTCCATTTTAGGAAGGTGAAGTTGGCTACATCATAAATAATCCTCCCTCTATGAGCTGCATTTTTCAGTTGCAATGATTTTTTAATAGAGTGCGGCATGTGGAGTCGCTTTGTAAGATTGTTCTTGGACGATTGACTCACTACCTTACTCCTAAGTGAGCCAACCGCTCACCAATTACAATCTAAAATGGCGTAGGGGCTATGAGAGGTGGCATGAGCCCCCTCTCATATTTCTATCTTACGATTTTCGTCTCTAATTGCATGCGGTGAAAAGTTGCTATTCCTTCACACGCGGACTTCCCACGCAGCGTCTCTCGTCACCCAGGTGGTCCGGTGACAGGCGGGCACTGCGGATCTCGAGAGGGTTAAGCCGACGAGTGTGAGGGAGTCGAGTGAATGCTTTCCAGACGCCGACATTGTCAAAAGACACGCACGGAGGGGCCTGAAGTAGCGGCTGGGCTAGAGGTTCCGTTACTTCGCAGAAACTTAGCGAAAACACTTTCTGGCGGGCTACCAGCGAGGCGTGGGAATGACTTGCGTACCTAGGCAGTTGTGGCGGGAAAATTCCCGCGCTTTCTGCAAAATAGTAACTGTGATTGGCTTGCTCAGGCCATAGCTCCGTGACGTAGCAAAATCAGCGCAGAAATTGGCGCCAAGAATCTTCATTGGTGGAATGGTAGTGCTCCGGCAATGGAGTGGAATTTTCCACCGGTTTTCGAGTTGCTGATTGGAACGTTTAACCACGGCCACTGTCGTGGGGGCGGGAATGTTGTGTGTTCGGCCTGTACGGGTGCTCTAGGTAGTCGTCTCTGGCCTTTTGGTCGAGGACGTCAAAGCAACGAGCCATCGCCTCCGGTACGCCAAATCGTGTTCTTGCAGTTAAGAAGACAGATTGGTAAGGTATGTCCGCAGCACCGGCAGACAGGGATTTTCCTAGGTGATAATCAGAGATCAGCAGAGCGCGCCTGTTCGTCTTTTTCTAACTTTGTTCTGTCTTGGGTAGCAGCAATTAATGTTGGTTTGGCTATGTGTTTTCTCTTAAGATTTGAGTTGCAAGGAATTGGCTCCACATACCACTTTGTCATAATCCTCACAATCTAGTTTAGGGACAACTTCACATTCACAGCGTTTGTTTGAGTATCCAATTTGAGCCAATTTGATGTACTGTAAATGTTTCATGTGTTTTTGTTTATTATTTTGTGTTTAGTCTTAACAAATCATATTGTTATTTTGGACAGAACTTTCATTCTGTTAATCGGTAGAGCAACCCTATCATTCCTCACTATGTTAATGAAACCTTCGTTTATTTAACTTATTTATTAAATTAAATAATTGCAGGTGCCAAACTCTCTTCTACTCCACTGGCAGGGTTGATTAGAGTCAGTTCGCGTATTTTTTTTAATCCTTGTGCAACAGCAAAAGTCGGAGTTAGAATAGGGGGGGCTCAGAGCATCATTTACATCTGTAGATTCTAGAAGAATTTAGTGCTAAATACACTGCTAGCCCCGGCACCTCGCAGGGGCGCGAACTGTCGTCCAAAAAGACGAATGCCTCGCCAATACGCTGCCGATATGGTTGCACTATCGGTCGGAGGGTGGTATTCATGTATCGCACAGGTGTTATGGCTGCTTCCATGACCACCAGCGGTGTATGTAGGCCCCACATAATGCCACCCCATGACGCTAGGGAACCTTCAAATTGCTGCACTCGCTAGACAGCGTGTCTAAGGCGTTCAGCGTGAAAGGGTTGCCTCCAAACACGTCTCTGATGATTGTCCGGTTGAAGGCATATGCGACACTCATCAGTGAAGAGAACTTGAAGCCAATCCTGAGCGGTCCATTCGCACATGTTGTTGGGTCCATCTGTACCGCGCTGCATGCTGTTGTTGTTGCAAAGATGGACCTCGTCATGGACCATGGACGTCGGGAGTGAAGTTACGCATCATGCAGCCTATTGCGCAGAGTTTCGACGTTCTGTGGCTGCACGAAAAGCATTATTGAACATGGTGGCGTTGCTATCAGGGTTCCTCCGAGCCATAATCCGTAGGTAGCGGTCATTCACTGCAGTTGTAGCCGTTGGCGGCCTGAGCGAGGCATGTCATCGACAGTTCCTGTCGCTCTGAATCTCCTCCATGTCCGAACAGCTTCACTTTGGTTCACTCCGAGACGCTTGGACACTTCCCTTGTTGAGAGCCCTTCCTGGCACAAAGTAACAATGCGGACGCGATCTAATCGCGGTATTGACCGTCTAGGCATGGTTGAACTACAGACAACACGAGCCGTGTACCTTCTTTCTGGTCGAATGACTGGAACTGATCGGCTGTCGCACCCCCTCCGTCTAATAGGCGCTGCTCATGAATGATTGTTTACATCTTTGGGCGGGGCGCGACTGCTACGGTCGCAGGTTCGAATCCTGCCTCGGGCATGGATGTGTGTGATGTCCTTAGGTTAGTTAGGTTTAAGTAGTTATAAGTTCTAGGGGACTGATGACCACAGATGTTAAGTCCCATAGTGCTCAGAGCCATTTGAACCATTTGGGCTGGTTTAGTGACATCTCTGAACAGTCAAAGGGACTGTGTCTGTGATACAATATCCATAGTCAACGTCTATCTTCAGGAGTTCCTGGAACTGGGGTGATGCAAAACTTTTTTGATGTTTGTAGGAAAAGCGATCAGTACAATTTTAATAACAGTAACAGAAACGAGCAACAAACACATGTCATAAGAAATGGTACAGTGTTGCTGCGGCAGTAATGTTCCTGTTAGCATGTAGCGTGACCTGTTAGGTGCACCTAGTGTTCAAGACTTGCCGTATATCGTCTACAAAGCAGTTTCTTACTGTCAACGTCGGACGTCAGTTGTTTACAGAATGGCACCATCCATGATCTGGAAGCATCATACGATGTGAGGTATCAGTGAAGTTTAATTTCCCATTTGCTTTAAAAGATTAAAAACAGGAGGAACCACAACAAACCTGCGACATCATATGAGGAGAAAACTTAAAAATTCGTTCATATTTTCCGACAAAAATAAAAAGTAGCTGATCTTCTGCCTGTGTCAATATAATCTGTTTCTGTGTGGTTGCAGCCCTTGAAAACGTACAAATTAACACGAAAAATAGTTCTTCAGCCTCAGTTTTCACTCTTTAGCGCGGGCTATTCCTAATGCCGAAAAGTAGTATGATCTTCGATTACAACATGATTTTTGAGCAGAATTCCTAAAAATTAGGAGCAGTAGGAGAACTATGGCGATTTTTTGCAGTACTAAAACCACTTAAAACTTTTCGAGGAAAGCAGCGAACGGTGTACAGACTAAGTACTCTTTTATTTGACTATGTGATTTAACATTTTGGTTATATGTAACCGGAAACGGAGGGAGTCAAAATTTTCAATCTCTTTTCGATTTTCGCGTTTATTACAGGAAGCAATAAGAATAAAAAGCGAAAATCGTTTATTTCAGAAACCGGTTATTCTGACGGTTGTAACACTGGCAATGAAAAACAAAACAAACGAAAACCGGTTGTTTCAGTGATAATCGTCATCCCTATGACGTCTGCAGTCGCAGAATTTGGTGGAAGGAGGGGAAGGAGGAGTGGGTGGGTGGTGGGGGGGGGGGGCAGATAGGTCAGGCGGCAAAGGACGGAAGAGAGGTGAGCAGCGCGAAATACGCAGTGATTTATTCATGTTCTGTTCCATCACAACGGGAATACTTTCACGCAAAGGAGGCGAAACTATATCTAATGCTGAAATTATTACTATGTCCAACATTTTATTTTCTGTAGGGTAATTCTGAGAAAAACAATTTCCGAGTCTGGACAGGGCTGATTGCGGACCTCTGGTAAAGAGCCGATTGGAGGGTCTGAATCAGAGGCTCAACCGGTTCGGCGACCGTGTAGGATGCAGATTCCTCGACTTGCGCCAATGGGTGGTTGGGTTTCGGGTTCCGCAGAATAGGTCAGGTGTCCACTATACGCAGGAGGCGGCTGCAGAGTTGACAGGGGCTGTGTGGTGTGGACTGGGCGGTTATTTGGGTTAGAGGGTCTCGGGAAAACACAAGAAGGGCTTCAATCACAAAGGATGCAGGCCGAATACAGGAAGAACGTAGATACAGAAACCAGCGATATAAGAGCTGTAAATTGTCGTAGCTGCGTTGGGAGAGTACCAGACGTCCAAGCACTATTAGAAAGCACTGATGCTCAAATCGTTATAGGTACTGAAAGCTAGCTTAAGCCGGAGATAAGCTCAGCCGAAATTTTTGCGAAGAACCTAACGGTGTTCCGAAATGATAGGCTAAACACGGTTGGCGGTGGTGTGTTTGTTGCTGTTAGAAGTAGTTTATCAAAAAAATAATAATGTGTGTGAAATCTTATGGGACTTAACTGCTAAGGTCATCAGTCCCTAAGCTTACACACTACTTATCCTAAATCATCCTAAGGACAAACACACACGCACACCCATGTCCGAGGGAGGACTGGAACTTCCGCCGGGACCAGCCGCACAATCCATGACTGCAGCGCCTTAGACCGCTCGGCTAATCCTGCGCGGCTAGTTTATCATGTCGCGAAATTGAAGTAGATAGTCCTGTAACTTAGTTTGGGCAGAGGGCATTGTTGGAAATCGGAATAAAATAATAATTGGATACTTTTGCCGACCTCCCAATTCAGATGATACAGTTGCTGAAAAGTTCAAAGAAAACTTGAGTTTGATTTCAAACGCGTACCCTACTCATACGATTATAGTTGGTGGCGACTTTAATTTACCCTCGACATGTTGTCGAAAATACATGTTTAATTCCGGAGGTACGCATAAAACATCATCCGAAATTGTGCTAAACGCATTCTCTGAAAAGTATTTCGAGCAGTTAGTTCATGAGCCCACGCGAATAGTAAACGGTTGTGAAAACACACTTGAACTCTTAGCAACAAATAATCCTGAGTTAATAACTAGCATCAAAACGGGTACAGGGATTAGTGAACACAGGGTCGTCATAGTGAGACTGAATATTGTAACCCCCAGATCCTCCAAAAATAAACGAAAAATATACCCATTCAAAAAAGCAGAAATAACTCACTGGACGCCTTCCTGAGACGCAATCTCCGCTCATTCCAGATTAATAATATAAGTGTAGACAAGTTGTGGCTTGAATTCAAAGAAATAGTATCGGCAGCAATTGAGAGATTTATACCAAATAAATTAACAAACGACGGAATTGATCCTCCTTGGTACCCAAAACGGGTCAGAACACTGTTGCAGAAGCAACGAAACAAACATGCCAAATTTAAACAGACGCAAAATCCCCAAGACTGGCGATCTTTTACAGAAGCTCGAAATTTAGCGCGGACTTCAATGAGAGATGCTTATAATAGTTTCCGCAACGAAACTTTGTTTCGAAACCTGGCAGAAAATCCAAAGAGATTCTGGTCGTATGTGGAGTATGTTAGCGGCAAGAAACAATTAATGCCTTCTATACACGATGGCAATGGAGATACTATCGAAGACAGTGCTGCTAAAGAGAAGTTATTAAACACAGCTTTCCGAAATGCCTCCATAAAAGAAGACGAAGTAAATATTCCAGAATTCAAATCAATAACAGCTGCCAACATGAGTATCGTAGAAGTAAATATACTCGGAGTAGTGAAGCAACTTAAATTATTTAATAAAAGCAAGTCTTCTGGTCCAGACTGTATTCAGTTAGGTTCCTTTCAGAGTATGCTGATGCTTTAGCTCCATACTTAAGAATCATATACAACCGTTCGCTCGACGAAAGATCCGTACCCAAAGACTGGAAAGTTGCACAGGTGACACCAATATTCAAGAAAGGTACTAGGATTAATCCACTAAATTACAGACCCATATCATTAACGTCGATATGCAGCAGGATTTTGGAACATATATTGTGTTCAAACTTTATGAATTACCTCGAAGAAAACGGTCTGTTGACACACAGTCAACATACATTTAGAAAACATCGTTCTTGTGAAACACAACTAGCGCTTTATTCGCATGAAGTGTTGAGTGCTATCGACAGGGAATTTCAGATTGATTCCGTATTTCTGTATTTCCGGAAGGCTTTTGACACTGTGCCACACAAGCGGCTTGTAGTGAAATTGCGTGCTCATGGAATATCGTTTCAGTTTTGTGACTGGATCTGTGATTTCCTGTCAGAGAGGTCACAGTTCGTAGTAATAGACGGAAAGTCATCGGGTAAAACGGAAGTGATTTCTGGCGTCCCCCAAGGCAGTGTTATAGGCCCTTTATTATTACTTACCTATATAAACGATTTGGGAGACAATCTGAGCATTCGTCTTAGGTTGTTTGCAGAAGACGCTGTCATTTACCGACGGTAAAATGATCAGAAGATCAAAACAAATTGTAAAACGATTTAGAAAAGATATGTGAATGGTGCGAAAATTGGCAGTTGACCCTAAATAACGAAAAGTGTGAGGTCATCCACATGAGTGCTAAAAGGAATACGTTAAACTTCGGTTACACGATAAATCAGGCCAATCTAAAGGCCGTAAATTCTACTAAATACCAAGGAATTACGATTACGAACAACTTAAATTGGAAGGAACACACAGAAAATGTTGTGGCGAAGACTAACCAAAGAATGCGTTTTATTGGCGGGACACTTAGAATATGTGACAGATCTACTAAGGAGACTTGCCTACACTACGTTTGTTCTTCCTCTTCTAGAGGCCGGCCGGAGTGGCCGCGCGGTTCTAGGCGATACAGTCTGGACCCGAGCGAGCGCTACGGTCGCAGGTTCGAATCCTGCCTCGGGCATTGATGTGTGTGTCGTCCTTAGGTTAGTTAGGTTTAATTAGTTCTAAGTTCTAGGCGACTGATGACCTCAGAAGTTAAGTTGCATAGTGCTCAGAGCCATTTGAACCTCTTTTAGAATACTGCTGCGCGGTGTGGTATCCTTACCAGATAGGACTGACAGAGTACATCGAAAAAGTTCAAAGAAGGGCAGCACGTTTTGTATTATCGCGAAATTTGGGAGAGGGTGTCACTGGAATGATACAGGATTTGGGCTGGACATCGTTAAAAGAAAGGCGTTTTTCGTTGCGACGGAATCTTCTCACGAAATTCGAATCACCAACTTTCTCCTCCAAATGCGAAAATATTTTGTTGACACCGACCTACGTGGGGAGAAACGATCACCACCATAAAATAAGGGAAACCAAAGATCGTACGCCAAGATATAGGCGTTCGTTCTTTGCGCGCGCCATACGAAATTGGAATAATAGAGAATTGTGAAAATGGTTCTATGAACCCTCCGCTAGGCACTTGAATGTGATTTGCAGAGTATCCATGTAGATGTAGATGTAAAAGAAGTGAGCATATATCAACTATGTGGTTAAAAATTTCGGTTCTTTCGGATCTTGTAGTATCGAATCGTGGCTTGCTTCTAGTGGTCATAATCGTCCTGATGTTCTGAAATTAATCCGGAGAGCTTGCAGATTAAAATGTGGTCGCTTGATACATTACGGTCAGTGGACCGTAAATCATATGTCACTGTACACGAAATGCAGCCGTTATACCGAAATTGTTTTTAAGTGTAGAAAGAGTGCCATATCTCACTACACTATGGAGTAAATATAATTTCCATAGCCACCAACAGTAGCTTCGAGAAAATTAGACATTATCGATTTACTATAGCGAAAAAACATTGCCATACCATACGACTGTAGAAAGAGTTAGTTATTGGATCTCTTGGCTTAGAAGGCGGTCGTGTCCTCAGACTGCCATCGTACCACTGCCACTGTAATTCCATTGATCTCATACAGGGTGTTTCAAAAATGACCAGTATATTTGAAACGGCAATAACAACTAAACGAGCAGCGATAGAAATACACCGTTTGTTGCAATATGCTTGGGACAACAGTACATTTCAGGCGGACAAACTTTCGAAATTACAGTAGTTACAATTTTCAACAACAGATGGCGCTGCAAGTGATGTGAAAGATATAGAAGACAACGCAGTCTGTGGGTGCGCCATTCTGTACGTCGTCTTTCTGCTGTAAGCGTGTGCTGTTCACAACGTGCAAGTGTGCTGTAGACAACGTGGTTTATTCCTTAGAACAGAGGATTTTTCTGGTGTTGGAATTCCACCAGCTAGAACACAGTGTTGTTGCAACAAGACGAAGTTTTCAACGGAGGTTTAATGTAACCAAAGGACCGAAAAGCGATACAATAAAGGATCTGTTTGAAAAATTTCAACGGACTGGGAACGTGACGGATGAACATGCTGGAAAGGTAGGGCGACCGCGTACGGCAACCACAGAGGGCAACGCGCAGCTAGTGCAGCAGGTGATCCAACAGCGGCCTCGGGTTTCCGTTCGCCATGTTGCAGCTGAGGTCAAAATGACGCCAACGTCCACGTATCGTCTCATGCGCCAGAGTTTACACCTCTATCCATACAAAATTCAAACGCGGCAACCCCTCAGCGCCGCCACCATTGCTGCACGAGAGACATTCGCTAACGATATAGTGCACAGGATTGATGACGGCGATATGCATGTGGGCAGCATTTGGTTTAATGACGAAGCTTATTTTTACCTGGACGGCTTCGTCAATAAACAGAACTGGCGCATATGGGGAACCGAAAAGCCCCATGTTGCAGTCCCATCGTCCCTGCATCCTCAAAAAGTACTGGTCTGGGCTGCCATTTCTTCCAAGGGAATCATTGGCCCATTTTTCAGATCCGAAACGATTACTGCATCACGCTATCTGGACATTCTTCGTGAATTTGTGGCGGTACAAACTGCCTTAGACGACACTGCGAACACCTCGTGGTTTATACAAGATGGTGCCCGGCCACATCGCACGGCCGACGTCTTTAATTTCCTGAATGAATATTTCGATGATCGTGTGATTGCTTTGGGCTATCCGAAACATACAGGAGGCGGCGTGGATTGGCCTCCCTATTCGCCAGACATGAACCCCTGTGACTTCTTTCTGTGGGGACACTTGAAAGACCAGGTGTACCGCCAGAATCCAGAAACAATTGAACAGCTGAAGCAGTACATCTCATCTGCATGTGAAGCCATTCCGCCAGACACGTTGTCAAGGGTTTCGGGTAATTTCATTCAGAGACTACGCCATATTATTGCTACGCATGGTGGATATGTGGAAAATATCGTACTATAGAGTTTCCCAGACCGCTGCGCCATCTGTTGTTGAAAATTTTAACTACTGTAATTTCGAAAGTTAGTCTGCCTGAAAATGTACTGTTGTCCCAAGCATATTGCAACAAACGGTGTATTTCTATCGCTGCTCGTTTAGTTTTTATTGCCGTTTTAAATATACCGGTCATTTTTGAAACACCCTGTATGAGCTCAAGTTAATGGTTACGTAGAAAGGAGCCACAAAACTTTTACGTTAGCAGAGGTGGAAAGACTGACAAAGGATGCTGTGAAACAAACTGCGTTGTCAGATTGGCGTGGTGTTTTAAGACACACGAATGTATGGGAGAGTGAATGTGCAGTGAATGTGTGTGAGTGAACGCTCGTCCTGGTGCTGTTGTTATTCGCCTATAGCGTGTGTTTACGGCGTCGTAACGTGTCGCCGTCCCCACAGCAGCGGCACACCACGGCCCTCGCTGCTGCCTACAGAGACGTCGGCAACACACGATTTTGATGCGCGCGCAACTATCGATCGCATGAGCACGTGGCATGTTGTGTACGAGCCGGCAACTCGGCTGCGAGCCAGTCCAGCCCGTCAGTCACAAATCCGAGTCAGGGGCAATGCTGAAAACTTTCGACTTCATGGTAGCTCAAAAATGAAACTTTTTTCAATTTAGTCTTCTTTTATAATAAAGCACAGTATTCGACTTACCAGCTTTTTCGAGTGCGAAGAATCCATTCCAAACGTGTGCTATCCTAGAGGACCTGCAAAATTCTCAACTATGGGCGTCATACACTCGTCATTGGACTAAAAACGTTTGCCAGTCCCCGATTTCTTTGCATTAGGGGTAAAGAATCACATATTAATTTCGTGTGGCTCAATGGCCAAATTTCCTTGGTCTTTCAGTTGGAAGGCACTTTGGCGACTTCTGTTTCTCTAATCTACTCCCGTTCTCCAACTGACGAAAAGAAACCTACTCTCAACGGGAAATCCGAACCACCTGTTGTTTTTGAAGACCCCTCACGTTATTAAAAGGTTAAGGATAGATTAAATGCAGAATGAAAATTTCCTGGGTCCAACCAGGATTCGATTCCGTGACCTCTCGGTTTCCAGACACGTGTTTTACGACTGCAGCACAAGGCCCAACGTCGACATAATTGATAAGAGCATCTTCAAATGAGTTCTTTATTACTCAATCAAGCGCTTCGTGGTTTGGTCGGCCGGAGTGGCCGTGCGGTTCTAGGCGCTGGAACCGAGCGACCGCTACGATCGCAGGTTCGAATCCTGCCTTGGGTATGGATGTGTTTGATGTCCTTAGGTTAGTTAGGTTTAATTAGTTCTAAGTTCTAGGTGACTGATGACCCCAGAAGTTAAGACGCATAGTGCTAAGAGCCATTTGAACCATTTGAACGGCTTCGTGGTTAGGCAGAATACAATGATGTGTAATCTATGCATTTACAGTATCCCACAGAGACATACGGATAGAGTACATCTACATCTGCAATACAGGTATTACTCTGCAATTCACCATTAAGTGCATGGCAGGGGTTTCATCGAACCACCTTCCTACTATTTCTCTACCGGTCCACTCTCGAACTACTCGCGGGAAAAACGAGCATTTAAATCTTTCTCTGCAACCTCTGATTTCTCTCATTTTGTCATGATCATTTGTCCCTATGTTGGTGTGCGCCAACAGAATATTTTCGCACTCAGAGAAGAAATCTGGTAATTGAAATTTCCCGAAAAGATCCTGCCGGGACGAGAAACGACTTTGTTTTGATTACCATTCCAATTCACGTATCATGTCTGTGTCACTATTTCCCGTTTTTTGCGATAATACAAAACGAGCCGCCTTCCTTTGAACTTTTTCGATGCCTCCGTCAGTTCTCTCTCATGCGGATCTTACTCCGCACAGCAATACTCCAGAAGAGGACGTACAAGCGTATCTTTATTAAACCAATTACATTTTCTCAGTGTTCGGTCACAAAATTTTCTATGTGGTCGTTCCAATTTGCCGCCCGCGTTGGTCGAGCGGTTCTAGGCGCTTCAGTCTAGAACCAAGCGGCTGCTACGGTCGCAGGTTCGAATCCTGCCTCGAGCATGGAAGTGTGTAATGTCCTTAGGTTAGTTAGGTTTAAGTAGTTCTACGTCTAGAGGATGATGTTCTCAGATGTTAAGTCCCATAGTGCTTAGAGCCATTTGAACTATTCGTTCCAATTTACGTTATTCATAATTCTAATCCCCAAGTGTCTAGATGGATTTACAACCGCTAAATCTCTGTTACCTACCGTATGGATTCCTTTTAGTACTCACGTGGATGACTTCACACTTTTTATTATTTAGAATCAATTGCCAGTTTTCACACAGTACAGATATCTTGTCTAAATACTTTTGCAATTGGTTTTGATCATTTGGTGGCTTTACAAGACGTTGAATGACAGCATCATCTGCAAACATTCCAAGAGGGCTGCTCAGATTGTCTCTTAAGTCTTTTATGTAGATCAAGAACAGCGGAGGGCCTTCAACACTTCGGGGGAAAGCCACATATACTTCTGGTTTACTCGATGATCTTCCGTCCATTACTACGAACCATTATCCTTCTGTCAGGAACTGACGAATCCAGTCGCATAACTGAGGCGATACTCCACAGGCGCACAATTTGATTAGAAGTCACTTGTGAGGAACCGTGTCAAAACCCTTCTGGAAATTAAAAATATGGAATCACTTTGACATGCCCTGTCGATAGCGCTCATTATTTCGTGCTGACTATTTGTCGACAAATTGTTTTCTTCGAAATAATTCTTAATGTTCGAACAAAGAACATGTTCCAAAATCCTACTGAAAATCAACTTTAGTGATATTCATCTGTAATCCAGTGGATGGAGTAAATATAATTTATGGGAAGAGGAATTCTGCCTTATGCAAGACACCTTTTTTCTGTTTTGTTTCACCCAGAAACGTTTCACCACTTTTTGTGCTCTCATCAGTGGGTTATTTTTAATTTTCTAACTTTAAAATTGTTTTTACATATTAACATTTAGCGAAACTTTTGGTACATAATATTTACAATTGTGAATGAATAATTGTTGTAAAATATTATACATCATTTGTTCATAATTCACAGTCTTTAGGTACGATCTTTTGACGAGTGAGCGGTTGTGTGCGATTGCTAAGTACATAGCTATTGTATCAGCATACTCAGAAAGGAACCTGACTGTCTGGGCCGGAGAACTTGATTTTCGTAAGTGATTTAAGCTGCTTTGGAACACCGATGATATCCACACTAAAACGCCAAAGAAACCGGTATAGGCATGAGTATTCAAATACAGTGATACGTAAACAGGCAGAATACGCCGCTGCGGTCGGCAACACCCATATAATACAAGTGACTGGCGCAGTTATCAGATCGGTTACTGCTGCTACAGTGCCAGGTTATCAAGATTTAAGTGAGTTTGAACGTGGTGTTGTAGTCGGCGCACGAGCGATGGGACACATCATCTCCGAGGTAGCGATGAAGTGGGGGTTTTCCCGTACGACCATTTCACGAGTGTGCCGTGAATATCAGGAATCCGGTAAAACATCAAATCTCCGACATCGCTGAGACCAGAAAAGATCCTCCAAGAACGGGACCAACGACGACTAAAGAGAATCGTTCAACGTGGCAGATGTGCACCCCTTCCTCAAGTTGTTGCAGAATTCAATGCTGAGTCATCAACAAGAGTCAACGTGCGAACCATTCAACGAAACATAATCAATATGGGCTTTCGGAACCGAAGACCCACTCGTACACTCGATGGCTGCACGACACAAAGATTTACCCCTCGCCTGGGCCAGTCAACACCGACATTGGACTGTTGATGACTAGAAACATGTTGACTGGTCGGACGAGTCTTGTTTCAAATTGTATCGAGAGGATGGACGTGTACGGATACGGAGACAACCTCATGAATCCATGGACCCTGCATGTCAGCAGGGAACTGTTCAAGCTGGTGGAGGCTCTGTAATGGCGTGGGGCGTGTGCATTTGGAGTGATATAGGACTCCTGATACGTCTAGATACGGCTCTGACAGGTGACACGTACGTAAGCATCCTGTCTGATCACCTGCATCCATTCATGTCCATCGTGCATTCCGAGGAACTTGGGCAATTCCAGCAGGACAATGCGTCACCACACACGTCTAGAATTGCTATAGAGTGGCGGCTGGAAGACTCTTCTGAGTTCAAACACTTCTGCTGGCCACCAAACTCCCCAGACATGAACGTTATTGAAGATATCTGGGATGCCTTGCAACGTCCTGTTCGGAAGAGATCTCTATCCCCTCGCACTGTTACGGATTTATGGACATCTCTGCAGGATTCGTGGCGTCAGTTCCCTGCAGCACTACTTCAGTGTTTAGTTGAGTCCATGCCACGTCCTGCTGTGGCACTTCTTTTTGTCTTCAGTGTATGAAACTCTTGGTGCTGGATTACAATCTTAATTTCATCATTCTTGGTAAATGTGGTTGAAGCATACGGTTTATGGGAGAAGTATTCCTGACGTATGATTCACTCATCATACTATACTGGACTGGTTGTAATGAGTGAGGATGCCGTTGCGAGGTTCCAAGCCAACTGATTTAAGAAACTCGTAGTTCACACGTGTTATCACTTTGTGGTTCGGCAGCGAAGTGAAGTGCTGTGGACTGCGTGCGGTGGTTTTATACTGTACACCCATCCTGCGTTAAATGTAATCGTTCAATGATTTCCTCACCACGAAAGTCAACAAGTTGATTATTCTGGTCCACGACAGGCAACTCTAAATAGTCCAATGTCTGACCTGCCATTGCAAGGCATATTGCGTTGGTGGGAGTACCAACAATCTTTTACCTTGTTGCAACTGAGGGGTAGAATCCGTAAATGGTTTGAATTAGACTGTTGTTGAGATAGGAGTTCGTAGCAATAATGCACTCGACTCCGATTGTACTGCCAGGCAGTACGTCCACAGTCTGATCTGACTTATAAAGTTTACTTGGATCCTTCTTCAAAAACTGTCCTTTGGTGAAACGCAGTAGGTGTCCTATTGGACCTTTCTGGTTAAAGTCAACCGTTTCATTCACTGTCCCCATTTCAGATTTAAGTGTGTTGATGTTTGCACGTAGTTCAATACATTTTCCAGACTGTTTTAAGACTTCATTTAAATCGTCGATTTCGTATGCACCAGGTTCTGTTTCCACAATATCTTTTCCACCGTTAATATCCAGATGCAGTTTTTGTTAGCCTCGGTGATATTTGGGATTCTGTTGTACGTCACCAGTCCAATCAATGCAATATTCCATTCACCATTGCTCATATCAATTGGTGGGAAGTAATTAGCATATAATACACATGACCGTTCTTTTAAAGTCAAAGTGTTCGACATTACACCTGAACCTCAGCTGGTGAAGGAACGTTTAAAGCTCTTCCTTATATATTCTTGTTCTTCTTCTTTGTAAACGTTAAGAGAAACATGATGCATACATGTCGTAGTGATGTGTATTTAAGTCCCGATAGCGCCGAAAATTGTAGAACACACGTCTTCTGCGAGTGAAGTATCGTTGTAATTCTTCCGGCGGTTGCTGGTGATCAAATGAGTCGAAATAGTAGACGTTATTTGCATTTTTCATAACATATGGCACCAAGTGGGTTCCAGGATCCCCAGCAACCTTCTACATTCACAATACCACATTCAACAGTTTCCCACATAGTCTTTGCCAATGTATAACACATAAACACACCACACATATAGTAGACGTTATTAGCATTTTTCATAACATATGACACCAAGTGGGCGCCGGGATCCCCAGCAACATCTAAATTCACGATACCACATTCAACAGTTTCCCACATAGTCTTTGCCAATGTATAACACATAAACACACCACACATATTGTAGACGTTATTAGCATTTTTCATAACATATGACACCAAGTGGGTTCCAGGATCCCCAGCAACATCTAAATTCACAATACCACATTCAGCAGTTTCCCACATAGTCTTTGCCAATGTATAACACATAAACACACCACACATATAGTAGACGTTATTAGCGTTTTTCATAACATATGACACCAAGTGGGTGCCGGGATCCCCAGCAACATCTAAATTCACGATACCACATTCAAGAGTTTCCCACATAGTCTTTGCCAATGTATAGCACATAAACACACCACACATGTAGTAGACGTTATGAGCATTTTTCGTAACATATGACACCAAGTGGGTGCCGGGATCCCCAGCAACATCTAAATTCACAATACCGCATTCAACAGTATCCCACATAGTCTTTGGCAATGTATAACGCATAAACACATTATGGAATCTTGGAATGTTGAATTTTTTTTTATAACGAACTTAAGATCAATATCTGTCATTGGCTGATATGGTAGGATTGCTAATAGGCCCTTTCTTGTACGGTTTCAACCATAGTCCTTTTCCGATGGCTGTGGCTTCCATCATGCATTTATGTCTTCTAGCCTCATCTAACTACGCTTGGCAGTTTTGCGCGTTCTTGACAGAGCAATAGCTGCAGCACCACCAAAGAGCGACCTTACCGCCGAGAGAGCGGAGAGGGCTGAGACGAGGAATGGAAGAAAACCACCGAAAGTCTTGGGTATTGATAGAACTCCAGATACTTTAACCGATCAAGCTTCTTCTCGCACCCTTCTGCTTCAGAGCGTTTTTAGCTGCATACATCGCGGTCAGGATACCGTTCTTCCAACACCTTTACTTCCCACCCTTCTTCTTCTTCCTCCTCTTCTTCTTCTTCTTCTTTAGTGCACAGCGTGCAGTATTCACAGCTCGCTTGAAATTAATCACTCCTAAACCAAGCTTAATTTTTCCAGGCATGGTTTTAGTAACTGCAAATGCTGCAGTGCGTTGACCTATACCAGTATCCTTTCTTTTGTGTATTGCCTGAGCCTTATCAGCTAAAATCCTATCTGCAATGTGACGACTCGGGAGATCTTTATTTGCAGCGTATGCAATGTCGTGTTCCACACACGCTTCGTCGAGCAGTTTAATCCCCTTATCACCTCATGCCAAGCGCTTTTGAAGTTTTGTTCCAGGTTCACAGTAGTTATATCCCAGAATTTGTAATTCCACTGGCAGCAAAACCATAATTTCTCTCGAGCGGTTTCCTACTCCTGAATGACTTTCTGCTTCGTTGACATCTCGGAGTATACTGATCAGATGGCTCAAATGGCTCTGAGCACTATGGGACACAACTGCTGTGGTCATAAGTCCCCTAGAACTTAGAACTACTTAAACCTAACTAACCTAAGGACATCACACACATCCATGCCCGAGGCAGGATTCGAACCTGCGACCGTAGCGGTCATGCGGTTCCAGACTGTAGCGCCTTTAACCGCTCGGCCACTGCGGGCGGCTACTGATCAGATGTCTCTGCAGCGTGAGGCTTTATATATCCGCTCTTCTTCCTCTTATTATGTGCCTGCTCACCCTTTTCAACAACAAGGACCTCAACATATATTTTCCCCTCAATACCCTCGACCTTTTCAGTTAAGTCAGTTACTCTATTACGAATTTCATTAACTCATTTATTGCGCTGATCATTCTCAGAAGAGTCTGGTACTACTTCTCTAGCTCCCTGCACATACCTTCAACTTTATGCAAGAGAGCCTGAAGTTTCCTGTCCATGTACAAGCGAATATTCTGTGTGTGTACACCCATTCTCTTGGGTAGAGAGCAAGACATCCGCGCGAATTTGTCCATGGTGTAGCATATACTGGTGTACTCACCTGTCTTACGGGGCTATACATACAGAAACCCTTGGAAGTTTCACCTGTACCTACCATCATTCAGTTCTTTGTTTTAACAATAACGAGAAACCCGTACTGTGAACGATTCCAGTAATCGGAACATATCTTAACAAAATAATGGAAGAACATATCAGTTCCTAAATGTGCTTGGGAAATGTATTTCAAATTCAGATTGTCTTGTTTGACGGCTATAATGACGTTTGAATGATCCCTAACCAATTGTTTTGGGATTCTGGAATATATTTGGCATAGATAAAATACATCCACATGACGACCGAAACAGAAAGATTTTCGGATTTGGTTTTGGTTTTCTACAGCAACATCCTCAAATATGAAGACAGTGATTGGCTTTACTTTTTCATGTGGGGGATATCACTGCTTTCACTGAATATCATGTGTGTAACGCCTTTTACACCGCGCGGTATGTCTTGTAATAGCTCATACTTGGGCTGAAACAGTGTTTTTCAAAATACACGAACGTGTTCAAATAGGATTCCATATACATGTGTTAGCAGCGTCATGAGCAGCATCTTGCCATAGTTGGATGGACCCACAACAATTGCTCGTATAGTATCAGGAAGGAGTATTCCATTCTTCTTCTTCTCCTTCTTGGTCTTCAGGTCTTCTTTTGCATCTTCACAGGACCAGTCACCAACAAAAAACTCCTTGTGGCAAGAATGTTTCACCCACCCTGCCATGATACCGACTATGTCAGGTACTGCAAGTAGATGGCATATACAGAAAGATATACTTGTAAGGATGGTAACAGTATGTGTGGCCACTATAGCTCCATCACTTAATCAACTGAGCTATATTGGCTACACAGAGAATTCAGCTATATATTTACCCATGACGAGTAGCTTCATTATTCATTTTGACAGTGACTGATTATGAGGTGTTTGAGGTAATTGTCTGCTGCTGCATGATTATAGGTGCAGCTTTCAAAATAATGATATTAACAAGTGTAACGAGAGAGCTTACACTTGGTTCAAGAATCAAGAAAGTAGGTTGTATATATGGAAGAGGCCTGGAGATACTAGAAAGTTTCAGATAGATTATATAATGGTGAGACACAGATTTAGGAACCAGGTTTTAAATTGTAAGACATTTCCGGGGGCAGATGTGGACTCTGACCACAGTCTATTGGTTATGAACTGTAGATGAAAACTGAAGAAACTACAAGAAGGTGGGAATTTAAGGAGATGAAACCTGGATAAACTGACTAAACCAGAGGTTGTAGAGAGTTTCAGGGAGAGCATAGGGAACGATTGACAGGAATGGGGGAAAGAAATACAGTAGAAGAAGACTGGGCAGCTTTAAGGGGTGAAATAGTGAAGGCAGCAAAGGATCTAATAGGTAAAAAGACGAGGGCTAGTAGAGAGCCTTGGGTAACAGAAGAAATATTGAATTTAATTGATGAAAGGAGAAAATATAAAAATGCAGTAAATGAAGCAGGCAAAAAGGAATACAAACGTCTCAAAAATGAGATCGACAGGAAGTGCAAAATGGCTAACCAGGTATGGCTAGAGGACAAATGTAAAAATATAGACGCATGTGTCACGAGGGGTAAGACAGATAGTGCCTACAGGAAAATTAAAGAGAACTTTGGAGAAAGGAGAACCGCTTGTATGAATATCAAGAGCTCCGATGGAAACCCAGTTATAAGCAAAGAAGGGAAAGCAGAAAGGTGGAATGAGTATAAAGAGGGTCTATACAAGGGCGATGTACTTGAGGACAATATTATGGAAATAGAAGAGGATGTAGATGAAGATAAAATGGGGGATATGATACTGCGTGAAGAGTTTGACAGAGCACTGAAAGACCTAAGTCGAAACAAGGTCCCGGGAGTAGACAATATTCCATTAGAGCTACTGACAGCATTGGGAGAGCCAGCCCTGAAAAAACTCTACCATCTGGTGAGCAAGATGTATGAGACAGGTGAAATACCCTCAGACTTCAAGAAGAATATAATAATTCCAATCCCAAAGAAAGCAGGTGTTGACAGATGTGAAAATTACCGAACTACCAGTTTAATTAGCCACAGCTGCAAAATACTAACACGAATTCTTTACAGACGAATGGAAAAACTAGTAGAAGCCAACCTCGGGGAAGATCAGTTTGGATTCCTTAGAAACACTGGAACACGTGAGCCAATACTGACCTTACGACTTATCTTAGAAGAAAGATTAAGGAAAGGCAAACCTACGTTTCTAGCATTTGTAGACTTAGAGAAAGCTTTTGACAGTGTTGACTGGAATACTCTCTTTCAAATTCAGAAGGTGGCAGGGGTAAAATACAGGGAGCGAAAGGCTATTTACAATTTGTACAGAAACCAGATGGCAGTTAAAAGAGTCGAGGGACATGAAAGGGAAGCAGTGGTTGGGAAGGGAGTAGGACAGGGTTGTAGCCTCTCCCCGATGTTGTTCAATCTGTATATTGAGCAAGCAGTAAAGAAAAAAAAAGAAAAATTCGGAGTAGGTATTAAAATCCGTGGAGAAGAAATAAAAATTTTGAGGTTCGTCGATGAGATTGTAGTTCTGTCAGAGACAGTAAAGGACTTGAAAGAGCAGCTGAACAGAGCGGACAGTATATTGAAAGGACGATATAAGATGAACATCAACAAAAGCAAAAGGAGGATAATGGAATGTAGTCGAATTAAGTCGGGTTATGCCGAGGGAATTAGATTAGGAAATGAGACACTTAAAGTAGTAGATGAGTTTTGCTATTTGGGGAGCAAAATAACTGATGATGGCCGAAGTAGGGACGATATAAAATGTAGACTGGCCATGGCAAGGAAAGCGTTTCTGAAGAAGAGAAATTTGTTAACATCGAGTATAGATTTAAGTGTCAGGAAGTCGTTTCTGAAAGTTTTTGTATGGAGTGTAGCCATGTATGGAAGTGAAACATGGACGATAAATAGTTTGGACAAGACGAGAATAGAAGCTTTCGAAATGTAGTGCTACAGAAGAATGCTGAAGATTATATGCGTAGATCACATTGCTAATGAGGAGGTATTGAACAGAATTGGGGAGATGAGAAGTTTGTGACACAACTTAACTAGAAGAAGGGATTGGTTGGTAGGACATGTTCTGAGGCATCGAGAGATCACCAATTTAGTACTGGAGGGCAGCGTGGAGGGTAAAAATCGTAGAGGGAGACTAAGAGATGAATACTCTAAGCAGATTCAGAAGAATGTAGGTTGCAGTAGGTACTGGGAGATGAAGAAGTTTGCACAGGATAGAGTAGCATGGAGAGCTGCATCAAACCAGTCTCTGGACTAAAGACCACAACAACAACAACAACGAGAGAGTTATGAAATAAATCACAAACGTAGTTCGAGGTTAGATGTATACATTATTTACTTAAATATCGTACATCGGATGCAGTATTTCAAAAGAATCATCAAACTCTTTCTTTCTCTTCTTCTTTGCACCTGTACAGTATTTCCCAAATAAAGCTTTTTCGTATGCACTAAATTCCACGCGTGTCTCCTCACAATAATTGGATTTTTCATATGCACAGTAACCTGTTTCTCTTTTGGTTCTGTGTTCATGTGCCAACAAAGATACTTCTCCAAATCATCAACATGTACACTATGCACATGCAGAAAATTTACATCATTGTATGTGGAGTTTACGCTCAGCAACCAACGACTTAGTCTCTCCAATGCGAGGCGTATCACAGTATCCACGTTGTATAAGTTCATAACTGATGTGTGCCATATATAAACACTCTTGTCACCCGATTTCACACATAGTGCAGGGTAATCATATACTGTTCAAAAGGTTCAAATGCCTCTAAGCACCATGGGACTAAACATCTGAGGTCATTAGTCCCCTAGACTTAGAACTACTGAAATCTAACCAACCTAAGGACAACACACAGATCCACACCCAAGGCAGGGTTCGAACCTGAGACCGTAGCAGCAGCGCGGTTCCAGACTGAGGTGCCTAGAATCGCTTGGCCACCATCATATACTGTTGTAATAGATAGTGTCACACCAGCAAGGCGAGTGCCCGGGGGGGGGGGGGGGGGGGGGGAGGGCACGAGAGTTGGCATCTGCTGATTGATGTAGTGCTCTGCATGACATATTTCGTCCCAGTCGAACTCAGAAATAGGCATTTTAACACCCTTCGATGCAGTTTCAATTTCTATCCTCACATGCAAGCCCCATTCATGATGTGTTTCTATACCCAAATTTACCATTTCGTTCTACTAGGAGTTAAATTGTATGTAGAACTGGAGAGCATGGGCACACTTTATACCTTCTTATCCACAGCATCTGCTGTCTGTTCCTGCGCTAGCACAGGGATGTTCTGCTGGGATGGGTCTATTCTGGCGACCAGTACTGTCCTCCATCTTGCTGCTGTTTAGGACCACCAGCAGCATTCGAAACGTTATGAACAGACCGGGCATCCTCATTGCCCAAATCAATGAGTGGGACAGACAACAACAGCTTCTTCTCCAGTTTTAGCATGTGACCTACGTGCGCTACAGGATTCCATCGGGCCTATACAGTTCGGACATGCTGGAGATTGTTACTGTTACAAATCCAGAGGTTGGTGCAGGCCTCGACAAGATGGTGGCTGAGTTTGCTGCAGGTCCAGATGCAGCACAGGTCGACATGTTGGCGCTCGCCCCTGCAGGCTTCGACATGTCGAAGGAAGTGCTGGACAAAGAGGAGGAGGAAGCATTACATATGGACCAAGACACGAAATGATAATAATAATGATAATTCTAACTACAAACAATGATGTAATATGGGATACTTACTTTTCCATTTCTTTCTGTTCTGCAGGGCTGTGCTGGATCTCATCAGCTGCCTATGCTTCTTGGTTCTTCTTTGTATTCTTCATCATCATCTTCTTCTTCTTCTTCTTCTTCTTCTGCTGCTGCTGCTGCTGCTGGCTGACTGGGTGAGACTGGAGCTATGGGGTTACTGAGGCTGCCCTATATCCCCTCTGATGATGTCACCAGTTACTGACAGCCTATTGTCTGAAACCTATCACATGACCGGATTCAGGGCCCCTATTGGTTCCTGACCTTTCTTTTCTGAACCACCATCTTGGATTATGTGACAGGAGTGGACTGCAGAGAGCTGAAGTGCACTCTGGTGGTGGTGTTGTGAACTAAGCCAGCTGGTCTCTAAACCTCAAGATGAACAACTATGGTTCATTGTGGAATAGGGTGAAGTTGATGTCAAGTGTTAGGCAGTTCCAAAAAAGGTACACAGGTCCAGCACAAGTATCTATCTGCGTGAGTAATGAAATTCATGTTCACGCCGTACTGCTACATTGCCATTATTTGTCAAAAGTATTCACCACACGCTTGTCCATTATGTTTTCCTTCCACTCATTGTGTAGGAGGTTATTGATACAGTCCAGCTGTGTGCTTGCATGTAGTACACTTATTAAATTCATCCCTGCTCATCACAAGCATTTCCTCAATTGATCACATGGATGCTTGCACCGGGCTGGGTGAATGTCTTGCCTCTTGTGCTTTGGAAGACTGATTGTACTTCTATTGAATGAGCTATAGCTACAGCACATGCATTTATCAGCATGAGTTGTGAAGTGTAACTTAGCCACATCGTGCTGCATATTCGCTATTTGACGAAGCATATTCGTTTTGTTCACCAAATATCATTGCTTTCCAGACATAGTGCAGGTGGCTATTGACACAGTCCTCAGCTGCCTGATTACAGCGAATATACCAGTTAAACTTCTCCTTCTCCAGCACAGTCATCTTATCCATTTCCCCACCGAAATTTGTACTTCTTGCCACGATGGCACTGCAACATTGCCACATCTATAGCCACCATATTGGATCAGCCATCTTGAATAAATTTGGCAACAATGTATAGTGGGGTGATGCCCCTCTGTCCCATTACTGTCGTCTCTCCTCAAGAGTCTGGTAGTTGAAGTATTAAAGCATTTCCGTTTCGCTCTCATGTGAGTGAGATTTGTGACCATCAGCCCTATTCATCGTATTATGCATTCAACATACACCGTTAGTTTTCTACGCTGAGGTGACAAAGTCATGAGATAGCGATATGCACCGATACAGATGGAGGTCGCATCATGTACACAGGATATAAAAGGGCAGTGCATTGGTGGAGCTGTCATTTGTGCTTGAGCGATTCATGTGAAAAGGTTTCCAACGTGTTTACGGCCGCAAAACGGTAACTAACAGACTTTGAACGCAGAATGGTAGCTAGAGCTAGATGAATGGGACATTACATTACGGAAATTGCTAGGAAATTCACAATTCCGAGATCCACAGTGTCAAGAGTGTGCTGAGAATACCTAATTTCAAGAATTACCTCTCTCCAAGGACAGTACACTGGCCGACGGCCTTCACTTAAAGACCGAGAGCAGAGGCGTCTGCATAGAGTTGTCAATTTAAGAGCCAAGCAACACTGCATGAATTAACTGCAGAAAACAATGTGGGTGTACGACAGCCATGTCCGTTAGAACAGTGCGGGAAAATCTGGCGCTATTGGACTGTGGCAGCAGACGACCGAGGCGAGTACATTTGCTAACAGTACGACATCGCCTGCAGCTCCTCTCCTGGGCTCGTGAACATATCTGTTGGACCATAGACGACTGGAAAACTGTGGCCTGGTCAGATGGATTCCGATTTCAGTTGGTAAAAGCTCATGGTTGAGTTCGAATGTGTCGTGGACCTCACGAAGCCATGGACCCAAGTTGTCAACAATGCACTGTGCAAGCTGTTGGCGGCTCCATGATGGTGTGGACAGTGTTTACATGGAATTGACTGGGTCCTCTACTCCAGCTGAATCGATCATTGACTGGAAATGGTTATGTTGGTTTACTTGGAGACCATTTGCAGCCGTCCATGGATTTCATGTTACCACGAAAATGCGCCATATAGTCGGGATACAATTGTTCTTGATTGGGTGGAAAACTGGAAGAACATTCTGGACAGTTCGAGCAAATTATTTGGCCACCCATATAGCCTGACTGACATGAATCAAAAATGGTTCAAATGGCTCTAAGCACTATGGGACTCAACATCTGAGGTCAATAGTCCCATATAACTTAGAACTAATTAAGCCTAACTAACCTAAGGACATCACACACATCCATGCCCGAGGCAGGATTCGAACCTGCGACGGCAGCGGTCGCGCGGTTCCAGACTGAAGCGCCTAGAACCGCTCGGTCACAACGGCTGGCGTCACATGAATCATATCGAACATTTATGGGACATAACTGAGAGGTCACTTCGTGAACAAAATCCTGCATCTGCAATTACTGAGTGCTGTAGAGGTAAAACTGCACAATATTTGTGCATAACACTTCCAACGACTTGTTGAGTACATGCCACAACGATTTGCTGCACTGCCCCAGGCAAAAGAGAGTTGGACACGCTATTGGAAGGTATCCCATGACTTTGGTGACATCAGTATTTGTTATGGTTCTCACACACTTGGAAAATATTCTAGGACAGGAGACCGAATGTTTTGTAAGCAATTTCCTTTGTAGAATCATTACTTTTGACTTGTCTCTTATCAGTGACTAACAGGTTACCACTGTCTCTACCTACGACTGAGCCTGTATGGTCACTGAATCTTATCTCCCCATGAACTGTTGCAGCGAGTTATTTGTACTGGTGGTTGTATTGTAATCATCGGGTACTACTTTTCAGTGTTTTTTCATGTACACAGTTCTGCATTTCTGAACGTTTTGCAGACAATATTTTGCAAATAGGTGCCTGCATCATCCGCAAAAATTCTGAAGTTAGTTATTATACAACAAGAAGAGTCCAGAAAATTTCCCTTGGCCACGTGTGAGCTTACTTCGACATCTGTTGATTACTTTCCATCCACTATACAAGTAAATTGCTACATACTCCCTGCGAACAAGACCTCGATTCAATCACAAAATTCCTTTGATTCCTTGTATAGTTGTACTCCCTTAAATAAACATTGGTGTGTTACTGTGCAGGCTGTCGCTTGCTTCAATCATAAATCTGTGTCTGAGTGATGCTAAATGTTATTATTTTTACATAAAGAAAAGTATTATTTTCTCAATAATCTTCAAATTGTAAGCTACACCTTCAATAATTATACTTGTATTAGTAAATTTACTCATAGCACTTATGTTCTCTATGCCTGTGGTTACTTTCAGAACTCAGATTAATAATCTAGCGGACTACTTTAATAAGACTGAACCTCAAATCGACGGTGTACCCAAGGACCACAACAATAAAAAAAACAGTGGACCCTCGGGCATGGGTGTGTGTGTTGTCCTTACGTAAGTTACTTTAAGTTAGATTAAGTAGTGCGTAAGCTTAGGGACCGATGACCACAGCAGTCTGGTCCCATAAGACCTTACCACAATTTTCCAATTTCCAAAACAGTGGATAGTAGAGGTAGTATGAATGTGAACAGTGGAATATTTAAGTTTACAAAATAATACTAGGTTTATTAATCCTTTTGTAAGTACAACTAGCTCATAAATCTTACACAAAAATGACAAACACAAATCAGAAAAGAAATGGCGTTTGATTGGCAAAGCATACATGAGGTGGAACCTGTTCTAATTCTCCGCTGAACAAATCCCTTTCACAACGCAGTCTGACTTTGTTTACGTGAATCCACTGTGAGGCCCAACTCTATTCATAAGAAGTCAACTACGACCAAGTACGCCACAAACTACGGTTCACCTTGGGACAGAGAGCTGTGAATGTCATTTAACAACCCTCCTCCGGAGCAGCAGTACTTTACCCTTTCACCTTGGTTCAGGTGGCAGCAGAAAACGGCGCGCTGTGGGCGAGGAGGGCGGTGTGTGCGGCTGCTGTAATGTTCTGACGCGTCCACGAAAGTTTGGAAACTACACAGTCTGGCGTTCTGATTATCCGAACACAGGAAACATCCCTATCAGAACCAAAAATCCCAGCAGATTTCAGTGAGAGCTGCATCTGTTCGCTGGTCTGGTCAAACTATTTGATTCACAGGCACAACGGTGCATGCTGAAATTGTCACACGTCAGACCACAAGTCTCCCCCTCTAGGGAAAAACCTGAAGTTCTCCACCAGAGGAGGACCAGATGAATGAGGGCGAAGAATCACCACAAATATCCACCAAGCCTCAATAGGGGAGCAGAATTACCAAAAACGACACCGCCCCCAGACAGCAAAAACTAGTCAACCTATCCTGCACTCACTGAATCTCCCATTGTGGTGTGCGTACTGTAAGACCTTCGGTACACACACCACCAGATTGTTTGACTTGTCGCTTTAACGAAGTAGGCGAGTGTCAGCAATATGTCTCGTGGTCTTATTATGGCGTGTTTATCTTCTTCCGTTAGGTCAGACGATAGAAATGCCACTTGCACGCTTAGAGTAGCAGATTGACGGTGACCAACTTTAAACAGAACTCGATTAATTTAAAATAATAAAAAGCATAGACATTACATAACTTGATTCTGGATGCTATTTACAATTGACAACCAGAAGTTCCTTTGGTCTTGGTACGTTAATCTTATTCTCACATATCTCTGATACTTGACAAAGTGTCTATACATTTATCTTCATGGCTATGTACAGGAATATGATAATCTTATTAGGCGCAGACTGAAACTTGACTATAGACTGGTACAGACTAATGCAGATTCTTACAGACTGGTGCAGGCAAATGCAGACTGGCAGAGACTAAGGCAGACAAATGCAGACTGACTAATCAGAGGTCTGTACACTCGTTATAATACCTCGCGCGTTCAGGAATCACTGCGTGAGTGTGATCCGTGAGGAGGAAAGGTTCTACGTTAGCAGCAATCTCATTGGCTGTGTTACATATTAATACGCAGATCGGCGGAAGCAGAATTTGGTCTGTCTCTAAGGCAGCGCCATCTCGTAGTGCGGAGACGGACGAGCACTGCACCAGCGCTGTTGTGCTTAGCGGGGCGCACTCTGGTGGGAAAGTTGTGTACGCACTGACTATGCGGAACTATGTACACAACAATTTTAGACTAGCGAGGCGCCTTTCTCACGGTAAGCATGGCCACGTTTTGGCAAAAAAAATCTGACTAAATGGGACCACAGTCCCTCATTTATGGAGAGATCTTATTTTTCTTTTAATTTCTGAAAGAAGGCTGTTAAGATTCCCAGAGAGTCATACTCGTGAAATCTATGTCTTTGTCCAATCGCTATAAGAACCTGATGACTTCCTGGCATCAGTGATGGGGGATTACAGTCTTACCTCCGCCCAATATGTGTATCAGTAACTCTGTCAGTATCATTCCAAATGGTTCAAATGGCTCTCAGCACTATGGGAATTATCATCTGAGGTCATCATTCCCCTAGACGTAGAGCTACTTAGACCTAACTAACCTAAGGACATTACACACATCCATGCCCGAGGCAGGATTCGAACCTGCGACCGCAGCAGCAGCGCGGTTCCGGATTGAAGCGCCTAGAAACGAAACAACAGTGCAGCTTTAAGCAACAGATCAATTCTTCTCGATGAGAAAACATTCACGGAATTGCACTGAAGTATTGGAAATGGGGATTTAATACCTGCACTCTAGAGTTAAATTGCGCCTTCTCAGGCAGCGTCTGTGACTTAGAGTAGTGTGTCATTATCCCTGCAGCCATTGACCGTGATGTTATTATAACGACGACGGCTACTTTCCCTGTCTCTTTGCTAGCACTGCTTTGGAAGACATCGTCATGCCTACTTACTATACCAGATTTAGTTCTACTTTATTTCTGGAGATGGATGCCATTCTGTCGTCTCATCATATATCATAATAAAGGGAAAGTCATGAACGTCTGCTCTTTACATCTTGTACAAATATTGTTCTGTGTGTTTTCATGCTTCAAGTAATCGTGTGTTACGTTTCTCAGGCCGAGAAAGCAAGTCAGCACATACTTTTTCTTTGATTTTATCCATACTGGATGAGAGGTCGTGGTTGTGAATGTCAATGTTAAATGTTTCAGACCAATAATACGCTGCGATTTAAACTAAGAAATAATTTACAGCAGGAAAGCGATAAATATGAGAGAGCTGGGGTCTATAAAATTCAGTGTAACACGTGCAAGGCAAGCTATGTAGGCCAAACTGGCAGGCCCTTTAAAGTACCTTACAAAGAACATAGCGATGCTTTCCGGCTTAATAATTTCGAAAAGTCAGTTGTAGCCATGCGTATTTGGGAAACAGGACACACCATGTTGGGAATAGATCAGGATCTCGTTATTTTACATAGACAGGACAAAGGCAAACAGCTGGATCTACTAGAACAGCTGGAAATTACGATACATAGCGTGGATAATCAGAACACACTGAATGAACAGCTAACTGGTGATACAAATAACCTTTTCAAACATTTCACTGGTTTCTTTTAGTACCTACATTTTTAGCAATTGGCAGGATACCATCATTTTATGAGGTCCTTGGAACAAGTATACGTTATCTGTTTGTATAGACATCTCTGTGACTTCCTTGTTTACTTGCATGTGAGCTCACTCGCGTTTCAGTGTCGTGTTTGGCTACATGGTGTGGGGGATCAACGAAGACGCACGGGCGGTTTACGACGATAGAGGAGAGAGCCATGTGGTTAGATGTTTAATACTATAGGCGACACCATTTTAGAGTTTTTTATATTTTGACGACTATGTGGAGATGCACTTTGGAAGATACGGCCGCAACAAGGGAAGTAGCCACGATGTTTTAATTTTATTATCAATTTTATTGTGCCTGGTGCTTGTTCCATTTTAGCGAGTTTTAACAGGTTCTTTTACTTTTTATTATTCTGATGATGGAAGCTTGACTTTCGAAACGCGTCAATCTTCGTGTTTTACACTATAAACAAGTGGCTCAGCCGACATATTTTTTTCAACATACTTTTTCTTTACGGATGTGGAATGCTTCACAAATACAGCCAGTGTATCGATGTCCACATAAGTCTGTAAATCACTGCAAGCTATCGGAAAAACAAAGTACCATCTACCTTTTTTTTATTGAACTAGGCACTCATTAACATATGGTCCAAATTAAGTGTGCATCGCAGACTACAAGAGAGGACAACTGCGTGATGAATTATCAAGAAGCGAGTTTTGATTCCTCTTTCGTGGAGACAGGAACTGAACGCTATAAAATATGCCTTACATACATGGAATGAACAGCATTGGGTGCAAGTGTGAAAAGCGACAGGCTGGCTATGCTTGCTTTAATGAAAGCGTAATGCTGAGGTACAGCGATATGTATACCAGACAGCTGAGCGCGCGGTGTCCTGTTAACTCCGCCCACTGAAATTTGCGGCCAGTGAAGATCGATGAAAGGTCCACCAGTCCCCCCGTCCGTGCTCCGCAACCTGGCAGGCAGAAGAGCCGTGGTCCCCTTTCGTGCTGTACAGCTGGAGGCGACTGGAGAACAAGTATAATGCCAAAATTTTGCAGTATTTTACTTCCTGTCGTACGCAATCACAAAAATTATACTTATGACCGAACTTTCAGAAACTACAGAGTTAAGCATAAAAGGAATATGTGAAAACGGAATTTAAAAATAGTTTCTCTTCTAGCTGACCAAGCATACTTTATTTCGAATATATATAAGTGATATAAGCTGTACACATATTCTCCTTCCATACAGAACGTTACATGCGAGAGTTTTCTACATGCAACTTCAATACATTAAAAAATTTTCTTTATACATTGAGGAAAAAAGTCGCATTACCAAAATATATTAATATAGAGTAATGCAATTTGGAAAACACATTTGCCTATTTAAGTGATTAACATTGAAATATCACAGGTTATGTAACCGAGAGATAAGCCACTGCAAATCTGAAGTGCTAGTACGTTAATAACCTGTATAACCGCCAGAATGTGGAACGCAAGCATGCAGACGTGCTTACATTGTGTTGTACAGTTGGCGAATATCGGTTTGTGCGATGCAGTTCCATGCTTGTTGCACTTGGCCGGCAGATACAGGGACGGGTAATGATGACGCTGGAGTTGCCGTCAAATGATGTCCCATATGTCCTCAATTGGAGACAGATCTGGTGATCGGCCTGGCCAAAGCAACATGTTGACACTATGTAGAGCATGTTGCCCTGGTATGTAGGCGAGCATTATCCTGTTGGAAAACACCCCATGGAGTGCTGTTCATCAATGGCAGCACAACAGGTCGTATCACCAGATTGACGTTCAGATTTGCAGTCAGGGTGCGTGGGATAACCATGGGAGTGCTCCTGCTGTCATACGAAATCGCATCCCAGACCACAGCTCGAGGTGTGTGTCTAGCACGCAGGCAGGCTGGTTCCAGACCTTCAAATGGCCTCCTTGTAACCAGCATACTGTCAACACTGGCCCCGAGACAGAACCAGCTTTCATCGGAAAGCGCAACAGACCTCCACCCTACCCTCCAATGACCATTCACTTGACCCGACTGAAGTCGCAAATGGCGGTAATTTGGGGTCAGTGGAATGCAGGCTACAGGGTGCCTGGCTCGTAGCTGTCCTTGAAGTAACCGATCTGTAATAGTTCGTTGAGTTACTGTGGTACCAATTGCTGCTCAAATAGCAGCTGCAGATGCAGTACCATATACCAGAGCCATACACCGAACACGATGGTCTTCGCTTTCGGTAGTGCCACGTGGCCGTCCGGAGCCCGGTCTTTCTGCGACCGTACATTACCGCTGCCAGCAATCACGAATTGTGACTACATTCCTGCCAAGTATTTCTGCAGTATCACAGAAAGAACATCCAGCTTCTCGTAGCCCTATTACACACCCTTGTTCAGGCTCAGTGAGATGTTGATAATGGTGTCTTTGTCGCCTTGAAGGCATTTTTGGTTAACATCAGCTCACCACTTCGCATCTCAAAGGTAACTAACGCTCTCGACCGCTGCAATATGTATTTAGAGCAAACCTGATTTGCACCCTCATAGTGGCGCTACTAGCGCTATGCGAGTGGCATGAAATCTGAAAAGACTTCTTCTTTCAGATGTGGCAACACACCTACCAGCTTTCGTTTATGGCGTGCAACTCCTTCCTGGGGTTGCAGTTTTTCCCGTCACTGTAGTTATAATTCTGCATATCATTGTCATTACTACCAAGTGAAAGACACAAAAGCATTATAAAATTTTATGCTGAATAAGATATTCTTCAAAAGAACTGAATATATAATAAAATAAGTAACGTAATAACAAAGAAACAAAATTATAGGTGACAACGCATAATCTACTCGTAATTTTTCGTATTAGGAAAAAGTATGCACCATACAAGAAGGAAAATCAATACTTAAATGATAGAACGACTAGAACCAGTGTCTTATGTATATGGAAGATGGAATACCGCACCGCTATACCTCCGGCAGCAGGATGTGAATGTTGCAGGTCACCTGAGCATCTCACTGCGGGCATACCAAGAGTTGCAGGTGGTGCATGGGTAGGTTTTCGTATGTTTTCTGCCACTGGTAGTAATTCACCTGTACTGCATAGCGACGAAGACGAATGAGCGCGTACCGAGCGAGGTGGCGCAGTGGTTAGACAGTGGACTTGCATTCGTTAGGACGACGGTTCAATCCCCCGTCCGGCCATCCTGATTTAGGTTTTCCGTGATTTCCCTAAATCGCTCCTGGCAAATGCCGGGATGGTTCCTTTCAAAGGGCACGGCCGATTTCCTTCCCCGTCCTTCCTTAATCCGATGAGACCGATGACCTCGCTGTCTGGTCTCCTTCCCCAAAAACAATCAACCAACCAACAACGAATGAGCACGCTGCACGAGTAGTGAATAGGATCTTTTTACTCTGTGTTCATTTGCTCGCCAGTAAGTTGTGCAGCGCTAGGGCATTATCTGAGGCATAGTAGCGAGCAGTTGTGTCTTCAGAGAAGGAGATTTAATATTTGTGAGTCTGGGGGAAATTTTCTGGAATACTTTACCATGGAGATGAAAACTTGTTTGTAAACATATGTTTCTGATTCTACTTATGAACAATTTTGAATATAACCAATGCATGCGCAAGAATGAAATGTTTGTGAGAACTGTTAATTGAAGGAAATATATTTCCCTCAGGTAACTAAAAATATTCATGATTAGTGTTAATTTGATCTGTTTGTTTTTATTAAGTCACAAATAAGGCAATAAGTGTAAATATCTGTAATTTTTGTATTGAAAGAATTTCATAATGGTTAGTGCCTTCGTATGTTGTAATGCGTTTTTGTCAATACTGGGAGTTAGTTTTTCAAGAACGATTTTCTCTAAAGTAAAACACACTTCCATCATTCTTAGTAAAACACTGAAGAGTCGTTTGTGCGCTGTACACGCACACGAAGCCACAAATTGTTTCTGACAAGCATTAACAAATATTATAGCGAACAGTTTACTTTTCTTTAGCCTCTGCATCTGATGATTTCTGCTTGCTTTCGAGAATGTCAGTACACCTCACACAAAACAGTATGCTGAGCGTGAGGTAAGTTACTTTTATTTCAGGGCAGATCTCACTTTGGATTCTTATGAGGGAACAGTACGTAGTCAGAATTTTCAGGAGTTGAGCAAAATAAGCAGCCTAATTTACTGTGAACAGTGCAGGTAATCTCAAACAGTTATTGAGTTCAGAGTAGAGCAGTATTTTATTTTTGTGGATATTTCAAGTCATACATTGCACTTCACGATACACAACTTTCATTATGTACTTCACTATTGTGTTTCAGTTACCTACTTGTCACTGAGCATACTAGTTTCTTTTGGCACTTAATTAGATTCACTTTCGTTATTTGAGATTCGGTATTCCATTAAGTTTGAAGTTTTGTTTCACGACACTTCATAATCGCAACACAGGGCCAGCCGACAGTCAGTATTGCTCAACAATTGAACACGATGTCTAAAGGATACGTTACACGGGGTGAAAGTTTCTGAAATAAGAATATTCAGTATTTTCACAAACAGATAAAATTTTTATAGAAAGATTGTCCATGTAGGCTGTGACTTGGAGAGCAGCTAATTTCCAGGAATAATGGGCACACATTCTTGGATTTTTGTATGGGCTTAAACTTAGTATCTCTGTCGGTGATGCGGATGGAGAAAACGGAATTCGAACGAGGCACCTGTCTTCCTTGTCGTGCTCGCTGCTTCCTCTGAAAACTTGTTGCGGCGTCTGGTCTATCTGCCTGGCCGTTATCCCCGGTTGGTGGCCAGGAACCGTCTTTTCTCGGCCCTGATTGGCCTGGTAAGTGATTCCACTCGAGATCGCCAGGCGACCGCTCTTATCTCCCTCTTATGTAGGTCTGATTTCTGAGAGTAGCTTGACCGCTACGGTCGCAGGTTCGAATCCTGCCTCGGGCATGGATGTGTGTGATGTCCTTAGGTTAGTTAGGTTTAAGTAGTTCTAAGTTCTAGGGGACTGATGACCTTAAATGTTAAGTCCCATAGTGTTCAGAGCCATTTGAACCATTTTTAAGAGTAGCTAGAATGAAGTTTGAAACATCCATCCAGAACACATATAACAAAATGGTGGAACAGTTTAATGATTTGTAAACAGTGATACATTGTTTGACTGTGAAACAGTTTCATGGAGTCCTGGCAATGGGCAAACCACTAAAAGTAAGTGAAAACAAATTACATACACCCGCCACAGTCACGAATTTACAGAAGTTATCTCGGACGACGTGTCCTCACAGCCAACAAGCAGAAACATTTTTCGAAACAATTACAATAACGTGGTAAACAAACGACAAATACAATTAACTCTATATTACTAAACCCTCGTGAAATTTAAGACTGCAGTTGGTACCAATTCGCTGTTCACACCAGTTTGCTATTGTCAGTATAGGGTGTTAAAGAGGACATTTTGTACTTATTTTGTATGTGACGTACAACTGGAAACATTATAGTTATAATTAATTAGTGCCTAAACTATAAATTAGGACTTCCTTTGAATAAAATATGGAGTAGTAAAATTACGAAGGCTTAGTAACAATGTAACATTTTCTCCCCTTGAGAGTTCTACTGTTAACATAGGAGAGTTCACAGCAGAAATTAACATACAAACAGTAGCAGTAAGATACGAAACACTAACGAAAGGTTAAGGAAACTGAACACCAATACTCGAACAAAATAAATACCTGCAGCCGTAATTTTATGAATTATTTTATTTGATTACTAGTTTCAGTGACTCAATAGCATCATCTTCATGCCCCTATACACGTAGCTAAACGTCCTCTAAACGTCTGTGCCCGTATAGCAGTCACTAATTTCAAATGGCTACCGTAGATTTATGAAACCCCTCTGTAGACATGGCCTCTCTACACCTCTAATCATGTCCTTAGGGAGAAGTGAGGAGAGCCTATGATAGTAAAGACGTTTGGATGACAAACATAGCTGCGTGTATAGAGGCGTAAAGATGGAACCAATGAGCTGCGGAGACTGATAGTCAAATTAAATAATTCATAAAATTACGATTGTCGGTATTTATTTTAAGACGCAAAGGAGTTACAGACACTGGCTGCAAGCGGGCATTGATTGTTATCAATGTGGGAAGTAGAAAATTTCTGCCGGGCCGGGATTCTAATCCGGTCCAACACCAATTTTCAACTTTCCCAATTGATTTCAATCAATGCCTGCTTTCAGCCACGGCCTGTAATTCCTTTGTCTCTCAATTCATAACGGCTGCTGGATCAAAAATGGAGTCTGTTCTTTCGGACATGTCTGAAAGAACAGACACCAATCGCCAAGATTTTGGCCATCCGCAGTCTCATTTCATTTAGACAAAGTAAAACTACATGAACACCAATAGTCTCATATTAGGCCAAATTTCTTCGTTCCATATAATTTATGTATTATAGAGAAATCAGTACTTATTGCAGATGTTAAACAGTAGCGAAATATAAGTTGTATCGCAAATGACAGACAGTTACATGAACAACAGTATGCTTTATTATGGCATGTATTTTATTAAAGTGTATCGATTACAACGACGCTAATACCAAAACTGTATGTATTACTATGCCAATTTTTATTTGTTATTCGACAGAAAAAGGGAAGCGACTGATGATGGTGAAAATACGCTGAAACATCTCTGGATGAAAAAAAAAAAAAAAGATAACCGTGTTTACTAAAGGCAGAATCGTTTCGAAACACATTTGTTTGTTGAACCAAACTTGGACACAAAGAACGAGCTTTAAGCTCAAAACAAAGTGTGAGAACTGTTCCAGTAAATAGCAGTTGCTGGCTGGTCCGTGCTTTCTCCCTGGCAGTTACGTGGAATAACGGTGGTGAAACGTCCGACTGGGCAGTTTCCTATCTGTCGTGACTCGAGAGAGCAAGGTGCGTTGCTAGCTCAAGTTGAATACGAGTATTATGCAACAATATTTTCCTAGCAAAGGGATAAACTCAAAGTCACCCCACACTCAGAGAATGAGCGTAGGGGAGCAGATGCAGGAACACTGCGTCTCCAGTCTAGGCAAGGTCCTAAAGGTGGTGGTTGGCTGTTTCCATTCTCCGACCTGTTACGAAGTATTTTAAAATTAAAATTAAAACACTCTTGATCGCAACAGAACACTTATTAGAAATGGCAAGCGGTTTCGGTCAAACTGCGGCCATCTTCGGACCATCTGCACCATGATGACAGGTGGTGGTGGTGAACGGAGCAGATATCGTAGATGCAGGAATTTATTTCAGAACATTGACGCAACGACTAGTAATCAGGAATTTTATGCCACCACGTGTCCTTCCCTTACCCACAAAATAAGTCACGAACGTCAACTGCATCCACGATAATTGTCTTTTTCAACGCCACCACCTGCCATCATGGTGCATACAATCTGAAGGTGATTGCTATTTGAACGAAACAGGTTACCATTTATAATAAATGTTATATTGCGATCAAAACTACTTTAATTTTAAAATATTCCATTGAGATGGCTGTTTTGCCAACACAAAAATGCTTTAAAAGTTACTGTTGTGAAGTGTCCTGTGTGCATCTGTGAGTAACACATGTTGTTATGAACAGTCCCAAGAACGCCACGTTCATTGAGGAGCGCAGGAGGGCCCCGCAAGGCCACAAACAAAGCATGACCCGGAGAGCACATTGGTTTAGAAAAATAAGACTTAGATTCATTTAGAGACTTCAAGCACTAAGAGAAAAAGAGAGAAGCAGTAAACCTTCCTAAGTTCCTGGAAGACTTAACACAACTACTAAAATTTAATGTGTCTGAATATGATTTTCCCATTTGATCAGAACATGGTGTGACTGGAAATCAAAGACACATGACTTCCTTAGGAACCAGATCGTAGTGGTAATTAGTGAGGTACCTGTAATAATATTAATGTATGAAACTAAAAGCTGTTATTAGCATGTAAGCTCTGAACTTCAAATTCCCTGTGCATGGAGCGGAGCTTAACGCATCTGTCAGCGTGCCACTATTGTCTTTGGAGAGTTGAGCTTCATGCAAGACATTAAGTGATTACGTGAGTCATTCCCGATTTGAGAAATGACTGCTTCCGACAGTAAAAGACTTGTAACAGACAGCCACGTGGATGACATAATCTGTATGATAGATGAACCAACAGAGGAAATTGATAAATGTCATACAGACATAACCAATATACATAAAATATGCAATTCACCACGGAAAAGAAAAACACAAACGGAAATACATTTCTTGGGTATAACAATAGAGAGAGACAACAATAACCACACATTTGACATCTTCAGAAAGCCAGCAGCCACAGACACAGTTATACATGCTTCAGCCAACCACTCGCAAAATGAAAAATTGTTACACAGACTAAATAACATCGCACTTGGCAAAGAAAACTATGAAAAAGAATTACAAACAATACAACTCGTGGTCACAAACAATGGTTACAGCACCCATATAGTACAAAAACTCAACCAAAAAATTAGAACACAACTAAAGAAAAATGAAAACAAGCAGACAACACAAACACCAAAGAACCCCACAGACTTTACAGCACACATGGAAACACAAAACAGTAACACTCATGACATGACTAACAGAAAAAAATAGTACATTTTAACACACAAACACAAATCAACAGACAAGATACCAAATATATTAAAGGAACAGGGATTACACATTACTTACAGAATAAGAAACACACTACAATCACATTTACCAACAACAGATAAACCAGATAAATACGAAGGAGCGGGTACAGACCAGTTACAGCGCGAAGAATGTAAATCAGTATATCTGTGGATGACAGGTAGAAACTTCAAAACTAGAAATAAAGAACAAGTAAGAAATTGGAAATATGAAAACACCCATTCTACCTTCGCCAAACGCCATGGATACGAACCATCCAACATGGAGCATGACGTTACAGTTACCATAGTGAACAATCACAACAAGAAGATCCTGCTATCGCAAGAAAATAGTCAGATACAGAGAGCCATTGCAATTGAAAAAGAAGGTACTCAATGACCAAATCCATACAAGCAATAAGTCTCTAATTATGTTAGCCTCTAAAACAATAACAAACGGAGATCCGAAACATAACCAGATAAAATAAATAATGATTCTTCGTGTGCCCCTTTCTCTCTCTCTCTCTCTCTCTCTCTCTCTCTCTCTCTCTCTCTCTCTCTCTCTCTCTCCCCTTCTCCTCCGTCTTTCTCTCTCTCTCCCTCTCTCTCTCTCTCACACACACACACACACACACACACACACACACACACACATACACACGAATATTCATTTAAAAATCACACTCCCACATAGAACGACACATTTACAAGCAACAAACTACACACACACACACACACACACACACACACACACACACACAATGCAAACAAAAGACGAGAGATAAACACACAGCTACGGTTGACAACACTACACACCCAAATCACACACATGTTGAATACAAAATGTAAAACGCAAGTGATGTATGCGATGTGTTAAATCAAATGTGGGTGAAAGAACGCCGGAACTCGGCCAGCTGGAGCGTGGAGACTAATGGACACATCTCCAGGACCACACACATGGCCTAACAGCGCTGGAAATCGTAACACTGAACTATAATTTCACACCACGAAATTTATTCTACAAAAGTTGATTCTAACCTAAAGAACAAGAAAAAATCACGGCAAACTGCAGCATAGGAACATATTGTAACTACTGCGTAATACATTTATTATATGTAAAAAAGGAACATGCATTAGAGGCCACTGAAGATGCTTCTCTCGCGGTTCTAAGCGCTCAGTCCGGAACTGCGCGACTGCTACGGTCGCAGGTTCGAATCCTGCCTCGGGCATGGATGTGTGTGATGTCCTTAGGTTAGTTAGGTTTAAGTAGTTCTAAGTTATAGGGGACTGATGACCAACGGTGTTAAGTCCCATAGTGCTCAGAGCCATTTGAACCATTTTGAAGATGCTTCACAAGTAGAAGAAGCGAAAGCTTACGGAAATAAGCAAACTGCCTTCAATTAATTGCATAGACGTAACGTACTTCCACGAATTTTGATGCAACTAAGGAGCGATGGAAAAGAGAAAAAATGACGGATAGTTCAGTGCCCAGTAAGGGTCACGCGCAGGCAGGCTCTGAGCTATGACGTCGCCGTAAACACTCTCGCCACGCCGCGCTGCATTGTGAAGCTTCTCAGACACACGGAGCACACAGGTTTAACTCATACGCTGCTACGAATATAATCGTGATTTTCCATGTTTCAGTGTATTATTATTATTTTTATTATTATTAAGCTTTATTGGTAAGCTATTTCTGTGATCAGTGGAATGTTAATGTAAAGCCTCTGAAGAGCGTCAACCTCTTTAACCATCTCGGAGGCCAGTGCTTTTTTTGTCTGGGGGAAGAGGCACACAAAGGCTTAGACCACATAGACCACTAAGCATACCGTTCTTTCATAACCGCTTGTTATTGACAGGAAAAGAGTCGTGAATCATTTTTTTGAACATGTTTAATTTCAGTAATTCAGCGCTACATCGTAAATCTTTTGCCTTAGGTCTTTTATTTATGTTTGCATAATTTCTGATTGCTGGCACCGACAGGCAATGTCGTATTCGTAGTAGTGTTTGTTTTCGCGGTTAACGTTTTGTCTAGTAGTAATTTCTTCATTAGTTGGTAATATAATACCTGCATAATATGTCCTACTTCTTTACGGTGGCTGCGTTTTTGTGCGTGATTATTTCTCTCATTCTTAGACTAACTACTACGCACTAAATCAACACGGGAGGATGGTAGGTTTAGAAATGGAACAGCATCAATCTTCAAATTGCGTTTCGAAGAAATATTCAACAGTTCACTTATCAAATCCCTTTCACAAACCGAATCAGTAACATATGTTGAGCAGACAGGAGCATTTTCAACTGAAAACGAATCTGCACGTTTACAAGCGTTTATCCATTTGCGTTTCGTCTCATTGTTTTTTAGGAAATACAGGAAACTTAAAAAAAACGTTCAAATGTGTGTGAAATCTTATGGGACTTAACTGCTAAGGTCACCAGTCCCTAAGCTTACACACTACTTAACCTAAATTAACCTAAGGACAAACACACACACCCATGCCCGAGGGAGGACTCGAACCTCCGCTGGGACCAGCCGCACAGGCCATAACTGCAGCGCCTTTGACCGCTCGGCTAATCCCGCGCGGCTAGGAAACTTAATTCCTAGCTTAGTTACTACTCTGCTGTGGTTAGTACAACTGGCGATCGTGCCGCAAATCATTATTTTTCAGTCAAAGCTTACTCTAAAAAATTCCTCAATACAGTGATGATTATGGTGTAACTCTATACTCAGTCGCCAGTCTCTAACAAAAATTCACGCAGCCTCAAACAATCTTGTTTTCGCTCGATAAAGCAACTACAACACAATACTGTATGGCAAATGCTACTGATCTCTGGGTGGGTTCACTATGACGTCAGCGGCGCCTTGCTACTGCGTATACACCTCATAATCCCTTCTCTGAATTCTACAGGATATGTACAAAGTCTGAATACACAGGGAATTTTAATAAATTCTAATAAATATTCTGTATTCTACAAATATTAATAAATAAAAATAATAATAAAATAAATTCTAATAATTCTAACAAATTTTGTTTTTTTTTCAGATTGAATGACAGCTCTGTCTAAAGAAGAATAAGTAGATTAGTGCTCTTATGTGGACCAGAAGGATGATCGCATCGCAAAACTGCGGAATAATTTAACCTTCAACACCCTCATCGTCAACCTATTTCTTTTACTGCCGACGGGAATTTAACCTCCAAGTTTTAAAAAACAGGCAATGTGTTTTACAAACCCCCTTCCAGACGACCAAAAGTCTTCAGACGAAACGAAAGAGGCTGCCTTGGTCAAAGTTTACACAAGCCCAAAGAAATCACTTCATCGGACATCCATGGAGTTGTGTGTTACAAGGTCAACCATCCTCAGAATTCTGGCAGAGGAGAAGTTTCATTCGTAGAAGTTACAGATATTGCATCACTAAAATGAAGATGTCCCTGATAGAGGGATGCAGATGTGTGAATGGTTTGCAGATAGATTGGATGAAAATATCGCTACTAAAGACGGTATGTTATTTAGTGGTGAAGCTGTGTTCTATGTCAGTGGCGAAGCGAACGGACAAAATCTCTGATACTGGTCTCAAGGCAATCCACATGGGATGACTCCATCCAAACAGCAGGGTTGCCAAAAGGTGATGGTGTTGTGTGGCTTGTGGAAAGCTTATATGCCAGGATCTTTCTTCTTTGATGAACATGTAATTGGTGAGATTCAATTGAACATGCTGACATAAAAATTTATGCCTCAAATAGAGCATTTGGGTGAGGGACTTCCAGACGGGTTTCAGCAGGATGGGGCCCCTGCCCATTTTGCTGTAGTTGTTAGAGATTGGTTGAATGACAATTTTCCTCACTGGAAAGAGGCCATGTGAAGTGGTCCTCTCGTTCTCCAGACCTATCTGTCATTGCGCTGGCCAGAGTGGCCGTGCGTTTCTAGGCGCCACAGTCTGGAACGCGAGGCCGCTATGGTCGCAGGTGTCCTTAGGTTGGTTAGGTTTAAGTAGTTCTAAGTTCAAGGGGACTGATGACCACAGAAGTTGAGTCCCATAGTGTTCACAGCCAGCTTTTCTATCTGTCATTGATTTTTTTTCTGGGGTATGCTAAAAGAGAATGTTTACCCGATGAAGACTGCAAACTTCAACCACCCGACATAGCGCATTACCAGTCAGTGTGCTAAAATCGGCGGCAAGTCAGATCTGTTCCATCGAGTTCACTTTAATCTTGCAAAGTGCATCAAATTATACACTGAAAAGCATGGAAATCGTGTTGAAAATATTATTTATTATCATTAAAATGACTAAAATGTGCTTTACTATTATTTATTAGAATGCGCTACGTACCCAGACTTTATGGACAGCCTGTAGTATCCGAGCAGACTGGGGTGGCTGACTGTTAAAATGCAATTACGTGCAAGGCAGAGTGCTTGGAAAGACCGGTAGTTGTCTAGTGTCCACCTGTTACAGTTGTGAGATTGGGCGGCTTCGCACGTCTGCCGAAGGCAAGAGGCGGACCGGCAAGCAAACAGCTGACCCCTTTGATACTAGCCACGGGAACTGGCCCGTTTGCCCCTTTGCCTCAGTGGGCGAGCCCCACAGCATACAGCAGGGAGCGCTGCGCCTCGTACCGCCCCAGCTGTCGCCTGTCAAAGCACAAGGCCGCCACCCCTACTTCTGGCCTACTGTGTAGTGCTATGCCACGCCCCAGCTATCGCCTCTCAAAGCACACGGCTGCCACCCCTACTTCTGGCCTACTGTGTAGTGCTATGCCACGCCCCAGCTATCGCCTCTCAAAGCACATGGCCGCCACCCCTACTTCTGGCCTACTGTGTAGTGCTATGCCAAACACATCTGTAGGCCACAGTGCGTCCTCAAAGTGAGCACGCAAAGCAATTTCCATCCACCCCCTCTCACATACGCTAAATCCCAAGTCATGTGTTGGTGCAGTACCATTTTATCCTTCTTTCCGCGAGTAAGGTTAATAGTGTTTTTCTTATTTTTGAAGAACTGTTCGTCTTCGATAGGAAGCTCATACTACCCACAATTTTTAATTTTTAATGTTGGAAGTGAGAGCTTTTGTTAGTCTTGCTTTGTATTTAATCCGTGATGTAAATGTGCTATATTGTAGAAGAACGTGTTTATTGTCGTTACACAGACGCAGCCTTGAGATATATTTACGATTTTGTTTGTCTTTTCTCTTTCAGTGCTCTTGCTAACAAGTCCGAATGAAAAGGACCAAAATTAATGTTGAAAGAGTACAGTTACTTTGAACGCGTTTGTCTCTATTCTTGTTCTATACATATCTCATATTTCTCGTTTGTGTTGGTTTAATAATAGTGTTCATTCCATCTATATACGAACTTTCAGCATGCTGCAGGTGAAAACTAGGTCCGCAACTTGTTTTATAGTTGAGTTCTTTCATGTTCGTCCTATGTGGTCTGTTTACAGTTGTTGAGTCAGTCGTAGTGTCGCTCTGATCACCAATGCAAGGGCAACTTTCGTACTTAGGCCATCGGCTGTATTGTCTCACTTACGATACGGATGGTATGAAAATAGACACAGGTGTCCGAAACTAGTCACCATCAAGAAATAAAAAAGTGCAGCTTCTGACAGAGCAACAACAATTTTTTTCGTTTATTCCTTCTATTGACTCATTCGTGTCTTAGGCTAAATATTTTTTACGAACGATAATGGAATTTTGAAAACGAGAGGGATCACTGTACCATAATTAACTGACCTGCCTCAGACACAAAGTTCTTGAAGGCGTCAAGTTTTAACACATCGTGTTATGAACCCTCTCAAGAACGCCACGTGCAGTAACGAACGCGAGGCCGGCCGCACAAGGCCGGAAACAAGGATGAGTCGAGAAGTAATGAATATAAAATCAGGTGACAGGTTCTGGACCTTATGACGAGGAACAAACCTGTGCTTTGCCCATAATTTACATGTCAACCGCGAATTAAGCCATCTAAATAATTACAGAGACAAAAGAAACCTTGTAATAATATGTACCTACATATAGAGGAAGAAAAATCTGTAAATATGTCTCGGCTTCCGTCATTTTGAGAGAAATTAAAAAACTGATCAAAATGACTGCGGCTGCCAAAAAGATTCGGGTTCAAACGGAGCGTCTTCTTCGTCTTGAGGCGTCGTCACGAACCAGAATGGCCCGCCGTCCCAACGGTCTGGGCTACATCAGGCTAGGACTTCTCGTGCAAAAATGAAGTGGCGATTTCTATGGACCATCAGGTGACAGCTAGCCGTTTGATAATCCAGCAACCTGGCTGCTGTGGCCGAGCGGTTCTAGTCGCTTCAGTCCGGAAACGCGCTGCTGCTACAGTCGCAGGTTCAATCCTACCTCAGGCATGGATGTGTGTGATGTCCTTAGGATAGTTAGGTTTAAGTAGTTCTAAGTCCGATGTTAACTTCCATAGTGCTTGGAGCCATTTGAACCATTTCTTGAACCATCCAGCAAGTTGGCACTACTGCGATGTGCCGACCAGCTAACGAAAACCCTGAGCATCGATACCCAGCCGCGTTCTGGAATGTCTTCTTCGAAGGTCCGCTAGCCGGCAATATTGGGGAAAGGCCAGTACCACCCCACTCTCGATTGTTGCCAGACATACCTAAGATAGCGGCATGGCGTCATCCAAGATGGTGGCATGTAGACTTAGCAACAGCACATGACATCATCCAAGATGGTGTCCATAACGTCAGCTGATGATGCAAGTACAGTTATTCAAGATGGCGGCTTTTGGCGGGAAAGTGCCACACCCCTCCCCCTGCCACACCCACCTGGTCGGAAATCCAAATTCCATCAGGCCAATACAACCTCTACTAACCTAAGAAAAACTGTGGGAAAGAAAGGGAAATTGGCCTACCTCCACTAACCCAAGTCATCTGACCACCACCTCTGCCTATGGATCGGTGGGAAAAGGACCCAGCCTGCACTGTGCTGCTGGAGAGAGGAAGGAGTGTGCTTTATTTATTTTGGAACAATTTATTTAGGGATGGATTTGAGATAGCATATTTATTACACTGATATGAAACACATGCTCTGACATCCTTGGGGTCACGACACACAGCCCACAGACCTGTAAACTACTCCTTAATAACGGTCTGCAGACACACAAACAACAAGCCCAAGCGCTGCCCGCAGTCCCCTGTCCATCGGGTCGCACAGAAGGCTGCCGCACATGATCCCAGAAGTCGAGATGCATCGGCAGCTGTCAAACCATGCACAGGTGCCCGCAAGCATGAGGCGGTGACATCCCTTACATACTTGACACCTGAGAAATTCCTCTAGAAATGTATGAACACCTAGGTACCGTTGCTGACGAGACCAGACGGGAGTGAAGACCTATTTGCAGAGTGCAAACGCCGCCGTGAGCCAAAGCTGGATGCAGGCAAGCACAAGCCATCACTCACAGGCTGCTGCAGGTGGAAGTTGGGTCTATTTTCGGCTATACAGTGCGCTCACATTGGTCCCATATGCAAAACGCCTCTGGGCAGCACTTGTGTTTACTGTCACTGATGCGATGACGCATAGCTGCAGTACGGTCCACTGCCAAGATAGATGTTCCAATGCTTCCCAGAATAGCACATGGTGCATTATTTCTAGCGATGCTTTCGCCATTGTTTTCTGTAGACGAGACTTTCAGCGGTAAAATTATTTTGCACAGATCGCTAAATTGCGCTGACAGTTAAACACCACAGAAGTTGTCTACAGATCATCAAATACATAAAAGACTCACAAGAATATTGGAACCCAGGAACATTTTACCAGTGTAACTACAATTAAATATAAAGATTGCAGCACAGTCTGACACTGTGATCGATGTACAGGTAATGTCTCCTCTTGATGGCTGTGTTTCTGGAACAAATGTCAGTATCTATAGCAAACTCTCGGAAATCGCATAGTGTCCCATAAATACATAACATGTGCTGTTGTAGGAGTTGTCATGAGCACGGAAATTCTTGCTCTAATAGAATCTCCACGCGACTGCTACGGTCGCAGGTTAGAATGCTGGCTTGGGCATGGATGTGTGTGATGTCCTTAGGTTAGTTAGGTTTAAATAGTTCTAAGTTCTAGGGGACTGATGACCTCAGATGTTAGGTCCCATAGTGCTCAGAGCCATTTTTTTCTAATAGAATTTGTTTACGAAAATAGCCCAGAATAATGTCGAATGTGTTCTTCCTCCCCGTCCTAAGATGGCTACCTGTCCACCACATGTTACCCTTCCTGCTTTCAACATACACAAACATTCTCACTGCTATGTAGAAACTCCTATATCCCAGCACACAGGATGTCTTGTGAATGAATCGAGCATTATGATTGGCTCTTACCGAACTGTCCCTCCAAATTACTGATGCTGCCAGTGTGGAAGCACTGTCCATCTTTCTGCAGATGGGACTTTCAGAGGCGAAAAACTATTTTACACAGATTGCCATACTGCATGGACAATTAATCCTTGTAAAGTACCACTACATGTCGTCAAATACAGAAAGACTCTTACTCAATTACACTGCTCTCCCACTGTGGACAGGAGCTTGAATATTAGAGAGAGCAACCGGTCTCCAACCAAGCAATATATCACTGCCTACTGTCTCGATGTAGTAAACATATAATTCGTATCCTGTGCCATACAAAATCATCCCTTTTACATCACTCGTACATATACTGCAAAGACAGACTGCGTCGTATGTAGCCCATGCAGCACTAGATATTTCCCTGCGAGATCGGCGGTCATCCACTCCCCAGGGGTGACCAGAACGCCCTCAGCGGACTGAAGTAACTCTCAGAACAGTTCTACATAATTTGGGCTAGCTTCCCCTCAGCACAAACACGTTACTGTTTCTGGTCTGGACCTGATTGCTTGCTTGCTTTTCTACACCCATCTCTGGACTCTGGGATTACAAGAACATCTCTGGACTCTGGGATTACAAGAACATATGTATTTTCGCATTTTTTGTGATAATATTATACCTTTTCCGCGGTACTTGTCGATATCAAGCACACGGCAGCATCCTACTGATCGCTCGCGCAGCATAATTCCCAAGATGTAGACTGGAAATTATTTCTCTACAAACTTCAAACTGTAGCAAGGTGGAGCGTGTGTAAGGCCGGTGTATATCGCATTCTTAGTAGGTGCGGCATGGCATATATTGGTCAAACTATCAGGACCGTGGAGGACCAATGTACTGAGCATAAACGGCACATACAATTACAGCAGTCAAGTAGATCTGCTATTGCTGAACATTGCTTGGAGACTGGTCACTCCATGTTATATAGTAACACCGAGATATTGGCATGCACGTCCAGCTATTAGGACAGTGTTATTAAGGAGGCAGTTGAGATTAAATTAGCGAGCAACCTCGTTAACTGGGATGGAGGTTTTTGTTTAAACTCTGTTTGGAATCCGGCTCTCTCCCTTGTCAAAAATCAGAGGGACAGAGTCAATGCTACCTCACCTGCGAGTTCGTAGTATCACTATCGATAGCTCTGACTTTGGTTACCTTTGGTGGCACTAGTGTGCTGTGTATGTGTTATCTCTCCTGCATCAGTCCAAGAACCAAGGTTTTAAATTTGCATGTACCTCGCCTGCCCGTTGCAGTTTGCCTTGAAAATGGTGGGGTGTTACCTGGCTGAAATCCCGGAAGTTATTTGAAAATGCGACAGCATGTTTCCCACTTTCAGTATCATAGCTAAACCACCCCTTCTCCACTTTGCGAGTATCATTGTGTACATGTAAAGATGACTGTGCAGTACATCCATTCATTGTTAATTCTCAAACGCATATACCATCAAAGTATATCAGTGCTCTACATATTTCTAACAACTCGAGCATAGTGCTTAATTTACGATCTATCTCTCTCCATATGGGAGTCACAGAGCATTCTCGCTGTCTTCGGGTGGAAGACCATCCTCACACTGTCATTGAACAAACCGCTTTGCAGCAACGTTACCGATTTAATCTGCAACCGACCAGAAGCAGGCCGCTACACTCCACGTCTCGTGAATGAATGGAGCTTGCCGAGACCTGAACCATCCAAGTGCACAAGATTGCTCGAGATGCGGCAGATTTCAAAGTGGCGTCATGTAATAGCAGATGGTTAAGAATAACCAAAAACGGATGATTTTTTTGCACAATGGAGCTCCAGATGGATGGAGTTCGACGCATTTTTATGTAAATCAAAAAAGCTATCAACTCTAAAGTATTGCTCTAGAGTCTAGGATCGGTACCTGGAAGGTATTGGTAAGAGAGAACATAAACACACGCACTCCTAAGGCTACAACGTTCTGCACTTAAAACGGGTTATAATGTTAGACCACTTGCGTTTCTGACCTATCAGTCGTATGGAATGTTGCGCTGTTAATATTCCACTGTAGGAAATATATTTCATGTGGATGACATACATCCTTCTACCCGGTTTCTCTACGATAAACAATGTTATTTAACGGTGAAATGAAAAAACTACTTCCTTAAAACATTGGCTCTGTGTGATACGAGTACAGTTTAGCTTTCTGGAGATGTATAGCACCCACTGTTCACATCCAATCAGTGTTTGGAAATTATACTATGCCTCCATCAGCCCTATACAAAATGATCGTTAGTAACGGCGAATACCTCTTATAAGGAAACAGATAAACGCATAGCAGCAGCGTCCACATGTGAAAATTTCAATTCATTCCGCCACTAACTCTGTAAAAAGCACATCTGTCACGGAAATGTATACACGAGGATTGCAGTGCCTCATAAGCATCTATAGCTAACTTACTTATGAAGCTGAAGTCTCGATTTTACACCCAAGATGCGACAGGAGGATGGAGTACATCGCGTAAATCTAAATTCGTTTAGATGAATGTGTCACATTTCATCACACGTGAGATGGAAGTCCTCTGATGACCGACAGGTTTACCATTAACGATAACAAGTAGACAGGGCTTTAAATCACATACAGAACACGTAGCTGTATACGAATCGAATGCAGGCTATGTCATGTGACTGATGCATCCTGACAGAACAGTGGAAAAATTGACCCACAGCAACTTCCCCCTCTCTAGAATACATCATCATTCCACCATTAAATCGTACCTCATTACAGCTCCATCTCAATTTATCATGCCGTCTACTCTCTATTATCCTTTAACACAGATGCAAGTAAGTTTAGAGGTGTATGGTTCTCTGTCTTTCTGAATAGCATCAGATACAGTAGTCAACTCTAGTGTATCACTGGTGCCTCAATAGACATACAGTATAATGCTACCTCAGCTGAAAAAAATTGACTGCTTCCCTGACTCTCTTCGCTTCCATGCCGTCGTTTTCTCAGATTCCTCTTGCTGCTGCATACTTGTTCCCTTGTAGAAATTATTCTGCATGAACCAGCAGATACACAAGTACTTCCTCAGTTTCCCCGCATTTCGTTGTATATTCGGTCAATTTATATCTATGTAAAAATGCTGACTGAGGTCGTAAGAAATGTGTACTAGCTTTTCAGATCACTAGTGTTAAGTTGTCTGCTAGAAATTATGTCTATGATTTGGAATCAATCCCATATTATTTACGAGTGGTTTGCAGATCTGTAGGCTGTGTGGCATGTCAGAGCGTGTGCTCTGTATCACTGTGATAAATATACTATCTCTCAGAATCCGCCCTTAAATAAATTGTCCCCTTAATAAATAAAGTATAGTTCTTCCTCTCTTCAGCAGTGCAGTGCAGACTGCGTCCTTTTCCCAATAATCCCTAGGAAGAGGTGGTGGTCAAATAACTTAGGTTAGTGGAGGTAGTCCAAATGCACTTTCTTTCCCGCCATTTTCTTAGGTTAGTAGAGATAGCCCAAGTGACCTTTCATCACAACCAAAATTCAAATTTCTCACCAGTTCCTGGGATGAGGTGGCAGTTGGATGACAGTGGGGCGTGGCAGTGCAAGGGGCATGGAACTTCCCACCAAAAGCCGCCATCTTGGATAACGGTACTTGCGTCATCAGCTGACGTCATTGCCGCCATCTTGGATGATGTCATGCACTGTCACCAAGTCTACACGCCGCCATCTTGAATGACGTCATCGCCGCCATCTTGGATACATCTGGCAACAATGGAGAGTGGGGTGGTACTGGCCTTGCCTTGCCCCAATACTGCCACTGTCTCGACCATCTATTGTCCACAGGTATGCTCTATCATGCGACGGTAAGGAATACCAGTTCGTGACTTCGGGCACAGTCTAATAATGATGTTCGGATTTGATCGCCGCTTCAGTCATTTGGCGATCGCAAGTATTTCACAATAGTATGGGAGAGCAGCAGTGCGAGCCATGCGCCTGGATTCACCAAATTCTGCCATCCCCCCTTCTGTTGCTGAAACCTAGTTCTTATGTTCAGCATTCTCTCTTCGAAGTGTTCTCAGTTAAATTTGTGTAGCTGTGGGGGAATACTGTTTCCATACGCCAGTATGTGAATGCTTCTGTGCCAGTGAGGCTGGCCTCAGTTAAGGATACGTTGTTCTGCGATAATTTCAAAATATATCTCTTTGTGCTAGTTTCTAAATCTTTTATTTGTGATGTGATTTCTACCACCGTCCCCCAATATCCATCGAAATCAGTGGCTCTCTGCAAGAAGGGTCGTAGTCCATGCCTTTCCACGGTCTGATACTGAGTAGAATAATAACATGAGTTCCCGATGGGCGATAAATATTTTGCTCACACACTAATTGGGCAAGCACCTTTCATTGAGGCAGCCTGGGATAGGAAAACTGTGGCAGTCAGTTCAGTTATGGAGTGGACATTGGCACAAGATTAGTAAACATGAACTTACGCCACCACTTCTCTTCCCCTTGCTAGCTTAATACTGGCAGTGAAAATTTGCCACCACGAGGATTCCAACTGGTTTATCTCTGAGTGGAACACACCACACAGGCATGTGTTAGAGACCTCGGCAACAAAGGCAAAGTAAACTGATGGATTGCACCAAAGACTGTCCATGGTTTAACACTAACATTCACAAAATGCATGAGAAAGTTTGTCTTATTCTCAGGTGAGAAGGAAACAAAGCGGTATGGCTAGACAATAGTACCAGTAAGAAGAGGTCGACGCGACGACTGTTAGGTTGCATTAGTCATATTCCATGGTTCCTGCGGAGAAGGGTTTCTGGGCTGAGTAAACAAACCAAAGATGAAAATTTCATTTAATTGCAATAAGTTAACTATAGAAAGCTTGAACGTTAATATTTTGAATTTGTGTGACAACACAATTCAATGAATACAAGGAGTTGCCCCAAAGGTAGAAAGGCAAGAGGCATGCAAGACGCATTGTGAATGCTGACGCAGAGACTGTAGCGCAACCTTGGCCCGCCTCCTGCCCCTGTCCCCACCACAGCACCACATCCTTCGCCATGCCAGGTGGAGGGAGGGCATCAGAAGAACTGACAGCAAAATGACAAGTCATACGTCTGACGCTCTGGAACGCGCTGCTTAGGCTTGCCAACACTGCCAGTTATCTCGGCGTCTTCCATGACAAACATATGAACTGGTGCATGCATCAAAACTACCTTCTAGACAAGACAAGGAATCGACATGAACTAGTACTGTACTGTACTTGTGCACAGGGATGCTTTCACGGCTGTAGTGGTGAAAGAAAAATTCACACATACAAGACTTTCATCCAATCTGTTCTAGAACACGCCAGTGTCCCGCTAGCGGGGATATCAAATGGAGTGGCTGAAGGAGTGTATCAGACAGAAAGACGACTGGTCCGTAACTTCGCAAGACTTCCACAAATGACACCAAGCAATGAACTTCGTGAACGACAAAACGATGGAGGCGTACTAACGACCAGACCACACACAAACCGATACCCACAGTTCAACTATCAGTGTTGCACGTACAGTAGCCCAAAACATGTCCAGAATATTCACAGACCTAGCTCCAACCATGGAACCCCACACTAATGATACTATCACACCATGGCATCAAATAGCAAAACAAGAATACAAGACACAACAACACATCTAAGCTAAACAAGCACAGCCACTGTTACTCGACAAACACACACACAACACAAACGCACACACAAACACACACACACATACACACACACTCAAACGCCCGTCTACTGCTACCTTACCAGGTGAACCCCACTTGTAAATACACAAGTTCATTGTAAATATCACACTACAACTTGAAAACTGTAAATGATGAATTCTTCCTACACAAGCCTCAGACATATCTAATCACCTGTATCAGTCTGTTCTGTTTAATTTAAATGGTTTCAATTATGTCTCACACCCACACCCCCATTTCGTTCCTTCCCTTTCTATTAAACCTTTTTGAATGTCTTCAACTCATCCAATTCATTACGGTTACCACAAAAATTTTGTTATCTACTCACCACTTATTATATTCATGCTTTTTATGTTCTTTATGCTTATTTTATTTCACTATGTACCTTATTATTTTTAACGTCACACCCTTGATTTTTCATTATTTCCAAACACCTCTTGCCTATCAGAAAATTACAATTATAACGACAATGAATATGAAATTCGCTATATTGTAAACACCAAACCAAATATATCTGTGTTCAAGCTATAGTAATACTTAAGATGTACATTAAGATGCTCAGTATGAATGAAGAGAAATTTTTGCAAGCTAATAAATGTAATAAAGAAATAAAAATTGTTGTTTCCACGAACAATACGAGACTGGAATAGAAGGGAGAACCGATAGAGGTACTCAGGATACCCTCCGCCACACACCGTCAGGTGGCTTGCGTAGTATGGATATAGATGTAGATAGGCGAAGATGTGCATAGCCAGTACTCAAGTAGCCTGCCCATCGCCCTAATGGCTGGGAATGAAAAGTGCTTAAAGAAAAGTGTATATTGCAGCAAAAGTCATCCCCTTACAAACCAGACTGACCAGACCTCGTGTCAGATATAGTCGTCACTAAGATAAAGACCAGACATGAAACATACTGACGAATAGACCTCTACACACGACCGAACCCAAACATAAATATGTTCACTCTCCCTTAGTTATGGTCAAGAATACAAACGAAGAATACGAAGACACAAGTGACGATGTTGACATAATAATAGACACCATCATCTCACCACGTCGGGCCCCAATAAACACAGACGAGTACACCCAAGAGGACTGAAACAATAAATACATACGATTACCTGCGAGGCATCTGCCTAGAACACAATATAAGCTAATTCATCCAAGAGAGTAGAAACTAGGTACAGGATAACCCACAGATGTAACCCTAACTACAAGAGAAACGCTCCTGAAGCAAGCCTAAACCATGTAAAATTGAGAGAAAAGGAAAAAAAAAAGCAAGACGTTATGAAGTGTTGGCAGAAGAGCCAACACCGTGTTGCTAGAGGAGGCCGAAATGCACGCTTTTAAGCTCACGCAGATTGGCGTGAGGTCTGGAACAAGGTAAAGTAATTATCCTATAAAGAAAAGAACGTAGTTCTTGGAATACTTAACTTTAATCCATAATTGGAGAACATCGCTCTTGTTTGTACATGCTTCACACGATAAATATCAAATGCTATGGCGCCTTGCTAGGTCGTAGCAAATGACGTAGCTGAAGGCTATTCTAACTATCGTCTCGGCAAATGAGAGCGTAATTTGTCAGTGTAGCTTCGCTAGCAAAGTCTGCTGTACAACTGTGGCGAGTGCTAGGAAGGCTCTCTAGACCTGCCGTGTGGTGGCGCTCGGTCTGCAATCACTGATAGTGGCGACACGCGGGTCCGACGTATACTAGCGGACCGCGGTCGATTTAAAGGCTACCACCTAGCAAGTGTGGTGTCTGGCGGTGACACCACACGTAACATAACAATCAAACATGTACTTACTATTAAATTTAGATTAAAAGAATAGACGATAAGAAAAACAGTTAAAAAATGTGACTCATCACTGCATACCCTGCACACATTTCCAGGTAAACAAATAACTTTAGGTTCAGATTAAGAAATTAGCTGTTAAGGCGTTTTGTAAAGCAGGGCCGGAAGCTATTAACAGATATCATGTACAGTTTAAATATAACTAAAATTACGTTACATATTGTAATAAGATTGTAAGAAATGAAAGTAAACTAGGGATCATAAGACCTGTTAATGACGGTTTTTGATGATTTTTAGGTATACAGCAGAGGGACCTGCCCTGAGTACCTGGCTAGTGGCTTTTCATGCCCCTGCTTTCCGAGAAAATCGCTGATGAACTTTTCTGCCAACCTCCTATATCCGGAACGTTAATATGTTTCGACGGAGCGAGCAGAGTGCAGGAGTAACGACTTTGTCGGTTCAAGCCCTGCCCGTGATGTTCCTTGCTTTTCTTTTTTTAATTTCATCGTACAGAATGTTATTAAATAGCATATGTCATGTAAAATAATTACAAAATTGTCATTTTCACCGTAGTAATTTTATGGAAAAAGGAATCATTACAGCTCATTTTCTTCAAAGGCGTGTTCCGCTTGCTATCGAATAGATCACAGAAGCGTCTTAGTCACTATCGTTTGCAGCGCTTACTGTGCTATAACAGAATTCCCAGATGGTATTTATCGCAGACGCACACGAAACACGAATTCGTAGAGTACTACACATTTATTGAAAGGTACTGCCTTGCAGTCACACGGATTTTTCAGAAGCGATACCGGAAAACACAGTTCGTTTAAATTCCAAGAGACTAGTCTTTGTCTGATCAACTTCGATGGAACCACGCTTATTTGATCATTTCTGAGAAAGCAGGTGCACTTCACTGGTGCAGAATTAACGAATGTATTTTTATCGAATTTTCCCTCGAAATGACTTCTCTATCAGTCTTCAGAAAGTCGGGAGCGTTTTGAATATTTTCGTGAAAATTTAAAGCTGCCTGTAAAAATAAACAGCACAGGGATGGCAAAGTGGAGTACGTTACGGAGGGCTGGTTTTTACGGTGCAGATCCATGTGTGTCTTTCATCTACAGAGATCTAATCGTAAAGTGTCTGATCAGTCTGCCTTCCCCACGAATCAATAACTTAAAGAAATTTTTCTTGTCGAACGTGCGGAGATTTTAAAAACTCTTTGTGCAGCACTTTCGTGAACTTCCCTGATTTCTTGTAGATCCCAACTACTTTTTTTGATTTACAAGTCAGGTCGTCAACTCTTTTTTTTAACAGTTCGACCAAATTTCCAAAATATGCATACATAAGAAGACATAAGGGAGTATGTTTCCTAGCGCAGTTTTATTATGCTGTGCTGTGAACGAATGACTAATCTTGTTCAAATCGGTTTACGCTCGTTGCTCCTCAACGGACTATTTTACGTCAGTTGGTACTGGCAGCCGGTTTGATCGATTTTAATTACATAACTGAGGTCAACGCTAGATATGAGTGCTGTCGCCTGTATTTAGAATTCTTCTGCAGCTGTTAACATTTTATCCATCGTTGATAACTTTTTGGAGCTGTCCAAATATTTGGATTTTAATCACGAATCACAAACGGAATAAACATTTGAAGAAAGTGTGCTGTAATAATTAATTTATTAGTGAAATTACTACGGCGAAAGTGACAAATTTTCCATGGCGTACACTATTTAGTTGTATTCTGAACGATGAAATTGAACAAAGGGAAAAAAGCAAGGGGGCAGGGCCTGAACACGTCCCGCCAGCGTGGTAGCTACAAATTTCTGCCCTTTCACTACGTTAAGAACACTGAAGGCTCACATAAAACTTCGACATTGACATTCTCGGGAGCTAGTGGCCGTCGCAAGAAAGACGCTAGTTAGGTACTTATGACAAGCCCTCCACAACATACCTAAGACTCATCAAAATCCGTGATCAACAGGTCTCATGGTCACGTTGTAAGAACATAGACTTCAATGAGCCTGCGAGCTCTCAACCGGTCCTCCCACTTTCCACAGACATGTAAAAAAACCTTCAACACTTCGCCACAAGTTGATGAGTATGATACTCGCCGAAACGTCGCGGTACGCTACCACCCGTTTCGAAGCGCGAGAGCTTTTCGAAATAGAGATTAGGACTTGAAGCCCCGTCGATAACGAGGTCTTCAGAGATGGAGCACTAGGTCAGATTGTGGAAGGCTGGGAAAGGAAATACCAGTGCTCTTTCTATGGAACCATCCCGGCATTCGTCTTAAGCGGTTTAGGGTAATCACGGAAAACCGAAGTAGAATGACTGGATGGAGATCAGAATCGCCGCCCTCCTTACCACTGCGTCACCTCGCTCTGTCCGAAAGAAGGCTCTTTAAGTCTGTCATAAACTCTACCACATTACCAACAATTAAGAGATTATATATTTGAAATGGAAACAGGAATTTCGATGCAACATATAACCAGAAACAAGAAGACGTGCATTATTCATAAGAAGTGATGACGAATTTTACAATTACGAGATGTAGGTATTGAACGAAAAACAAGGATTACCAAGGCGAGACTAGAACAAGCGTTCCATTAACCGCACTGGATTATCAATCTATTACGCTACCGATTCCGCTATACATCCAATGTATATTTGATTTCAACTGTACGAAATACAGTTCATCAGAAAACTTCAAATCCGATATTTTTCTGTAAATTTATGAAAAACGTTAAGAATAACACTTTTTAACCGTGTTCTACACATGTGTTTCACTACGGAGCAGGAAGCAAATCTCAGACACTTTCATATTGCGTATTAACAGCGCGACAATCAGTGCACAACAGTACAGAGACTGTGACTGTACACGGTTTATTAAATAAAAACTACATAGCTAAAGCGCGATTAAGAAAAACGTTAATGGCTGTTAATATATCAGAATTAAGTTTCATTTAACGTAACTTAGTAATAAGATATCTAATACGTAAGTGGAACCTACTTCCAAGAGAATAACATCACTAGTGTACGTGTGCCACGGTTTCTGTCCAATGATCGCGTTTGTGTTTGTTTACGTCAGGTTTATTTTTATGATAAACAGAGTATACACACAACACATTAGGCAAATGTGTGAGTTACATTCAAAGTCACACAGGGAAACGCCTGCATTACCCACACACATTGGGCAAGTGGGCTGGGTCATGACGTAACTAGATACCGGTCATGTGATGTAAATTTGGTTCGAAAATAATGGACCAATGGAAGCACGCTACAATGGTGGTAAATCCTCCCCCCCCCCCCGCCCCTGCACCAACAAGATTTGAACTCCCAGTCCCCTTATAATCCTTTATAACTACTGCCTCATCATTGTCAACAGATTTAGGACGAAAACACTTAGCGGGAATAGGCATTCGGGACACAAAGGCAAATCACTGTGCAAATCTTGCAAATGGGTGGGATATCCCAGTTCTACCTCTGGAATGTATCCCTCACCAGTATTCAGAGCCACAGCAAGGATCTTTCCCCTTTTGATATCTACTGGAACCCTCCAATTGGTACACTTCACAGCATGGCATACACGTAGAGATTGTTGACATCCAAATAAAGGATGTAACTTAAATCTTCAGATGGAGTGCACTCCTCTTCACTACTTTGCGGGTTATTTGACTTTACATACCTGTGCACACACTGGCAAACAACTCCGCGAATCCTGCAGTTGAAGAAAAGCAGCATGTCGACATCGGTTAACGGTTTGTTACTAACACGTCTTCTTAACATTGCATTCCATGAAAGCTCTGGTGCTGTGCTAATTGAAGGCAAGGTACAGAGAGTATGTGCCCAGGCATACACTCTCAAATTTCTCCAAAATATTTGCAAGTGTGTACGATGGTGCTCTTGCATGGATGCCAGACCCCTGACAAACATTCACAGTGTGCTCATAGTCTCCATCCGTTATAGCAGTGACTTGTTAGTTCAGTGGAGAATGCGGTTCTGTGGGGCAATGTGGTTTCGTGGACTCTCTCCATCAAATCCAGTTATTCATATGTCACTTGTGACAAGTGTCATTGACAGTTTCGTGTCCGGCCGGAGTGGCCGAGCGGTTCTAGTCGCTACAGTCTGGAACCGCGCGATCGCTACGGTCGCAGGTTCGAATCCTGCCTCGGGCATGGATGTGTGTGATGTCATTAGGTTAGTTAGGTTTAGGTAGTTCTAAGTTCTAGGGGACTGATGACCTCAGATGTTAAGTCCCATAGTGCTCAGAACCATTTTGAACAATTTCGTGGAGCATACTTTCCAAAACACCAAGACAAGCATCAAAATAAGTTGCAGAATCTCAGTAGCCTGCATTCGAGTTATAAATATGGGCTTGCGCGATCTTGTCCCCAAAAGCGTCAGCAACCATAGAGTAGCCCAATGCAGCCTTGCTTGGTGATTCGTAAATGAGTGGGCAGGGGTTCTTCTGAGGCTAGGTCGAGAGTGATGTTGAAGTGATGTCTGATGCTGTGAAGGTCCATTAAGATTTTGAGACAGTCCATGGCACAGCTGTGTCAATAAACGAGCTGGTGGCATCAACCCACAACATGTTGATGACGACAGACCCGACTGCAGTGATTTTTGCAGGCACAGTGAGTATTTTGTCAATGAACTGTGCTGGGGTGACGAATGCATCATAGTATAGTCGGGTGGGGCAGTTGCAGGTGCAAGCCTGCGTCCGAAGATGGCTTCTGTCTCATCTGCAAAGAAAGAAAACTAGTCGATAAGTATTACGCATAATTTGAAAAAGAATTGAAGGAGGCTATTTCTAACGTGTTCTATGTTAGTGGTGTCCAAATATGTCTGAGAGCCCCTCGTGACATCGTTATTTGCAGCGATGGCTTGTAAAATCATATCTTGTGTATCTATCACAATATTATCATCTAGCGTGTCTAGAAACAAAGGGCCATGATGATTTGAGATTGTCCAGACATGGCTGCATTGACAAATGACTTGGTGTCATCAGTCCATACCATGGTGATCATGGCAGATCAGACTGTGGTGATGTTTGCAGGTGCAGTGAATACATGTCAATAAACCAGGATGGGGCAACGAACGCATCATGGACTTGTCAGATTGTGGAGCAGTTAGACAATTCCTAATTCTCACCCATCCATCACATCTGCAACAGAAATTAATTATCAGATGCAGCTGTAGTGAGCACATGCAGACATGGGAAAAAATCATCTTAAATACATACCTGTAGGATCTGTGAAGTAGAATGGGGGCTCTCTTGGGAAGCCATCCTAGAAAATAGTGTAACTGAGCCATGTGTGTGTGTACAATTAAATAACGTCAATCCTCTACTTCCACGGCAATTCATGTACTCGTACTTGCGGGTATAGTAGCATTGACTTTGGCAATTAGTTGTATGTGTATTGCCATTTGGAAGAAGTATAGTTTGTAGATACCTTGGCTGTTTAGGGACTATGTGTCATAGTTATATGGTAATAATTTGCAGCCCACTCATGGTTATGTAAGCAATAAGAACACATATACACTTGTGCATTTACATGTAAGATATGGAAAAATATGAAAAATGGAAAGAATGTGGAAAAATGTGGGAAAATGGTAAATAATATCTAAAAATACGGTGAAATTCAGATAAGATATAGTACCGAAGGATATCTATTGATTCAAATGAAGTAGTGGAATTTTTTGTGATATAAACACTAGATCCAGGTGTCTGGAGATATCGTGGATGCTTTATGAAAAAGCTAAACGCTCATATCATGGTAGAGAGAACTATTAGAATCACAGTACCATTTGATCCCAAAAAATGACTGAGGGATCTGCACTGAAGTTTGAGACAGCTTGCAGACCCCTTAATAAAAATATATGGGTATTGTTATTTATAAAGAGGGATGGAGGGACAGCCATGGCGTCACACTACATGTGGAAATAAAAGATCATTATACAGATAGATTTATTAGTAGAGATGGGTTGTAATGGCTAGATACAAGAGAGGGAGTAACGCCGCATATGCTTTAACGCTGGAATTATCTTGCATTCTAGAGAGAGATGTTGAGCCAAGATGAAACTGTCATATTCTCACTAGTTCCATATGCGTGAGGAAGAGGTAATGTTATTTATTCTGAATGCTGTGGTATTCCCCTTCACTATATGCGAGTTATGTATGTGGAATCACAAAGATATCTGGATGCAAAGTACAGTGCTATGATTCCAGGATTAATATAGATGAAACCACGAGAAGTTTGCTGATCACAGGTAACGTAAGTTTTATCTGAATAACTTAGATTAGCACCTAATGCTGCTGTGCAGAGTTTGTCTAATTTTTAACACCATTTATCCTACATTTCACCATTTTTCCAATTTTTCTCTTTGACAGTATTACTGTGGAGAATTTACCGCTTTCAGCACATATACAATTGAGTTTTTTTTTGTGGGGGGGGGGGGGTGAACTGAACGCATGTTGGAGAGAGATAGACGAAGATGCAGTCAGCAAAGACACTGACCATATGTTATCATCACTATGTGGGTTATGCCCAGTACTTCTGATTTTTCAGAGTCGTTCTATAATTCTGTCTGCCAGCTTGCTAACTTCTGATGCCATGATACGGTTTTAATGTTTAACATTTTAGTGTCATACATTATTATTTAAAGAAGCAACTACAATCTTGATATAAAGTGGAAGTGGATGAATTTAAGGTGAATTTTCTCCATGAGTATGCATTTTGGTGTGCTGAGAAACACTATGCATACAGAAAAAAAACCACATGCCACTTACCCCAGACATGGGGTAGACACGTGGTAGCACACATACAGAAAATAGTGTGTAATTACATCCAAATTTAGATGGTGCGACTAAAATGCTGACATCATGATTCTATATCAAGATTTTTTTTCTACTGATACGAATCATCGACTAAAGTGTGTTTGACATTTACATTTGATGGTTGATGCAAAATATTATCTATCTATAATTTTAATTACTTCATGTAGAAATCGATTACACATACCACGGTTTTGGGGTGCTCATATAATAACACAGAATAATTTATAAATATTTCTCACAGAGTCCTTTGAAAAAAAAAACATTTGGGCTTTTATCATTTCTTAAAACACACGTCTGTCTTGATACAGTCTACAAATTTATTATTATAATTATTATTATCGCAGAAGCAATGTACAGCATGATAGCTACCATTACCTGAGTGATGCTCAATGCTTACATCAATGGATAACACTTCCAAGAAGTGTGTTACTAAAATATGTATAACCGAGCGAGGTGGCGCAGTGGCTAGCATGCTGGACTCGCATTCAGAAGGGCAACGGCTCAAATCTGCGTCCAGCCATTCTGATTTATGTTCTCCATGACTTATCTGCATTGCTTAAGGCAAATGCCAGTATGGTTCCTTTGGAAGTGCATGGCTGACTTCCTTCCCCATCCTTCCCTAATCCAATGGGACAAATGACCTCGCTGTTAGGTTCCCTCCTCCAAATCAGGCAACTAACCTTCTAAAATGCGTACGGTATTCTTTGAACAGAACTGACAGCAGTGTCTGACGCGTGGGCAGTAATCTGCACATACCGACTGCAGCTTGCTGCAAGTCTCAAAGCATCAGTAAATTATATTTCTTTTTCAACAGTGGATGCTCCATCCATCTGATAGACCAGCACAAGCTCCTGCACTGGACTATAATCCTACATATAAGAATACCAGCAGAATCGGTGTCAGACAGTGTCACCTACGCAAAGAAACGAACAGGCACTTTCTTCCTTTTGCTTGCGCCTTTTTCCCGCAATGACCCAGGACAACATCGTTAATCGGAATTGGCAAGGTTAATTTAAGGGGTGGCCGGATGCCCTTCCTGCTGGCACCCTGTACCCCCCGGGACAGAATTAGTGTACCCCAACTGTCTGTGTCTAGTGTAATCCATGGAATAGTGCGAATGTGTTCAGATGTCTGCAAGCCATGTAACTGAGGCGGAACGTGGGGACCAGCCCGGTATTCACCTAGTGGGATGTGGAAAACCGCCTAAAAACCACATCCAGGCCTCCGTCGTTAAGCCGCCGGGCGGATTCGATCCGGGGCCCGCGCGCCTACCCGAGTCCAGGAAGTAGCGCATTAGCGCTCTCGGCTAACCTGGCAGGTCAAAGGAACGAACAGGCGCTATCTGCCTAATACCATGTGACTAGAGACAAAGTACTTGTTTTCTGTTTTTGAAATGAGCAAGAGAGCGTAATTTTGTTCTATAAATACGACCTGTTCCAGAGCAAGAAGTCGTTCCAGTCTGAGACTTCTTGACAAGATCAACAGTGCCAAAAGTATCAGCAGTGTTGAAACGCCCTAATGGAAATGATGGTTGATTACGACCTAATAAGCGATCACGAACTGACTCCAGTGATCTTACAGATATTTATTTAAGAAAATTACTTTTGTTCTTTTTTCCATGTTTGTGTTTGCTTGTTATAGCTGCATTCTGATGATTAATTTCTTCTCCTTCTTCTTCTGTTGCAGAAGTGATGAATGTGCGCAGACCTGGAACTGTGCCTGTAGCAACTACTCAATGACCTGAAAAGGTGGTGATGCATTAATCGCCCCAGGCCAGGTCATCAAGGAAATTTATCGGGTTTGTACCTGCAACTGCTCCACCACCTGACCTGACTATGATGCATTCCTCACCCCAGTCCATTTGTCGATGGCGGTTTCACTGCATCCGCAACACAACTACAGTCGGATCTGTCCTTATCAATGAGGTAGGGGCTGATACACCAGCTCATTTTCAGATGCAGCAAGCGTCATGGACGTTCGCAGCGTCGGACATCATTTCAACATCTCTCTCAGCCTAGCAGAAGGAGTAACCCTACCTGCTCTGTTTTATATCACGAAATATGTCCTGCAGCCACAATTGACTATTCTGCACTTGCTGACACTTTTGCAAACAATATCTCACAAGCCTGTATTCGCAACTTGAATGTAGGTTTCTGAGATCCTGAAATTTATTTTGATGCCTGTCAGGGTGTTCTGAAAGTATGCTTTTCGAAATTGTCACTGACACACAGTATCATGCCTTTATATGTAACACCCACACAAAAAAGAGCACTTATATTAGCAAGGAGAAGAGCATTGTGCAAATCTGGGGGAGAACTGGGGTGATACTCTGGGGCAATTCAGAGAGTGCCCTATTCAGCCATTTTCCCAACATCCAGGACCAGTTCCATCCCTCTTTCGAAAGACATTGCTGCTATACAGGTACGTCTAAAATCTAGATAAGAGGGATAAATATTGCTTCCTATCGTCACTTCTGGCTAGTGGTTGAAACTACCCGAAACATCCCGGCGTATAAGTAAATATAAAACATCTGATGTGATCGTTATAGCTTCAAAGGCATCTTATTTCCTGTAAAACTCCAGGAGCTTAGTTGGAACCCTCTGTACTTCAAAATAGCCGGTCACGACCCCAAACATGTAGATTTGTTGCTATTCTCCAAAGGTGAGGAGCAACACTATGTGTGTATCTAAAGCATGTCCCGTCTATTTTCCTTCCACCTGTGTAAAAAAGAACATAAACGAAGTTTTTGGCATATATATCTTAACTCTTTTACCAAGAGTGAGACTCTTGAACGACAAACCATTCATTACTTGAGCCAGGAACTGCTAATGTTGGAATACCTACTGAGGACAAAAAGTTCTTAAAGTTAAAGAATGCCTACCACCAGGAGTGATGTCCTTTCATCATATACACTGATTGTGATTGCCTCCTAGCTCCACTGCATCCAATACTACCTTCGCAGAACAACATGTACCATATGTAACAGCATATGAGGTTGTATGCTCATATGAGTCCATTCGCAACAAATTCGAATCATATATCAGGGATAATCGTGCAACATGGTTCCTAACTGAGGTCGAGCAACTTGCGTGGGAAGTTGATGGTATTTGTCGCAACAGCGTTAACGTGACTGACTCTCTGGAGAATGACGCTTTCTACGAGGAGGCACTTGATAATTATTTTTATGGGCTGCCACTGTATTGAGAACTGGAAACTCCACATAGTAATCAATGTTGATGATGATAATCTCTGGGTGCGTGTGCTAAACGTAGCCTTTGTCATCTAATGGGAAAGCTACGTGGCACAGCTAAGAAGAAATACAAATTAAAGTACAAATTGCCATGGCACATTTCTGTCCTCTACCACAATCTGAGTGGATGTGACACCCCCTTTTTCATTCACAAATAGGGTGATTTTGGTTTGAACGGGGTTAAGATGAGTGTCATTCATTCCTGATACCCCTGTAAAGTAAGTTTCTTTTTCCAAGAGAATCACGCCAAGAATATTGCTCCACTTCCTGGGTTCGTTGTGCTTCATGCACATGTTTCTTCAGAAACTTGCTGAGACAGTGTGCCAGGAGGACATGCGCATCAGCAGAGCCGCATATCCCAGTAATATGAAGTTTCGGCTTGTGACAAAGATGGGAGTCTTTTCGTATGAATAACTGGACTTGAAGGAGAGAGTCCACGACACCACGCTGCCCGACATAACCGCATTCTCCAGTGAACTAACAGTCAGTGCTATAAAGGACGCAGAATAAAAGCACATCGTGAATGTTTGTTAGGAGTCTGGCATCTGTGACTTAGGAGGATATGCAAGATCATGTATGAGGATCCTTGTACACCTACTTGCAGACAATTTTGAGAAATTAGAGAGTGTGTGCCTGGGCACATACTCACTTTTTCCTGCTCTCTATCACACAGCACCAGGGTTTTCATGGAATGCAGTGTTAAGAAGACGTGCCAGCACCAAAATGTTGATCGATGTGGCATGTTGCTTTTATTCGAATGCAGGATTCGTGGGGTTCTTTGCCAGTCAAATAACCCACAGAGGAGTGAAGAGGAGTATATGCCATTTGACGATGTACGTTAAATCCTTTATTTGGATACAGACAACCACTATTGGCATGCAGCAAAGTGTACAAATTGGAGGATTCCAATAGATATCAAAAGGAGAAATCGCCAGACTGAAGGAAAAGATTCTTGATGTGGCTTCGGATGCTGGTGAGGGATATGTTCTAGAGTAAGACAGGCATATCCGGTCCATTTGCATGAAGTGCACAGTGACCTGCCTAATTGTCCAGAATGCCTTTTCCCACTAAGTGGTTTTCCCAGATCTGTTGACAATGCTGAGGCATAAGCACCGATATATTCTGCACTAAATAAACCTCCAGTGTCTCAGATTGGCCACACAACTAGTTAGTATCACCTATGGCACCTCCTTAAAGCAGGGTTGCCGGTTGAAGGAGTACATTGATGTACGAGTACACTGAACAGAGGGCGCTTACAATGTGTAACTTTGAAAAAGATTTTTACAAATCAATGAACAACTCTGTTTTCGTAAAAACAGTGGGAAATATTAGAGAATAGCTCGAAATTCATTTAGTTTACAGGTGAAGGGGTCGTTTTGGCGTAGGAGATTACATCGCCAAACCAAATTTCACATGAGCCACCATCTTCAATGAAGCGTTAGTCGCTGTTGAGATGGCCAAGGTTTCAGTGCAGTTCATGAAGTCTCTCTGTATTGGATTGCGTGTTCTGGACCTCTACAAGTTCCACATGTACCGATATCACTATCAGTAAGGCGAAACTTCTCTGATCCCATGTTACTTCATAAGGGTGCAGACAGTTTCATCCACTGAGTGGAAAGCTACTATCCATACGAAGTAATTAGATACAGTCATGAAGAATTCGACACATCTGGACATGTGACTGTTAACCCTTTTGGAATAGCTCCACAAAACAAAAAGTTTTTGCCCTGACGAAAGATGAGGCTCGTGGTTCGTAGATCGTGGAATTTGTAGGACTCAGATCGAAAATGTATACATACCACATAGATGCAGGTGCCACTCAGAGGCAGGCTAAGGGTGTGCATATTTGCATTTTTCTGCCTCACAGGCTGTCTTGATAAAGGACTGCAAGAGGTGGCTGCTCGACGGCGTTGACGCCGTTCCGCATATGGTGCGCCAAGCAGTTGTTGTATGGAAAAGAGGCTATGAGGTACTTACTGCCCTACAGCTGAAATTCGGGTTGTCGGGTCATGACAACAAACAGTTCATCTGTGGGAACAGGTTTGGGACCCATACCCACACCACTGGTTGAGTGACTGCGTGTGCAGCTATTTGGTTTATTTGTAAATAGTTCATAACTGTGAAAGTGTGTGCAGGATAGTTGGATTAAGCATTTGTTGCAGTTGTGTGCATGTGTATATGCACACTTACTGCAGACTATGGGTGTGTATACTCTATGTATATTGTGTACCATGTACATGAATGCACACTACATGTGTGTGTAAACATTGTATATATTTGTGTCTATATATGTGTGTGTGATTTGCCTTTAACTAATGCTAGTAGTACCTGTTTCCCATATACTGTATATAGTAAACAAATAATCAGAAAGCAGCGTCGAAAAATTTAATTACTGTATATAAAGAAAATGTAAATACTGTGTATAAAAACAAAATGTAAATATTGTGTTTATAAAAAAAAACTGGAAACATAGTATTTAATTTCTTCTAGCTTTAAAGTAATGTACCTGATTGTCACAAGTCTTCAGAAACACTGCTTTGTAAATTAAACCAGTCTATGTATGTAAGAAAAAAAGGGTGTGTAAATGCACCAAAAAAATTAAAATTATTGTATATCAAAAGAAAATAGCTTTGTATAACAAACCACAGTTTGTATAAAAATAGCCTTGTAAATGAAAAAAAAAAATTAGTAAACACCACCAACAAAGGATTTTAGAGACATACACTGTCCAGCGTTTCTGTAGCATGCATACAAAGTATTTGTAAATAAAAGAAAAAACTTATTGTAAATAAATGTATTGAAGAAAATATTAAAATTGTTAATAATAAACCATTAGTTATTTGTAATATGTTTGTTATTATTACCAGACCCTGCCACTATATAAATATTTTTATAACAAACCTGAACCTTTGTCCATGATGCACAGACTCCGAATGAAGACGCCTATACAGATGAGGTAGCTATGAAGTATGATAAGGGAGAGAGGGAGTTCCACTTGTACTGGTGCAGGGAGAAGGGGGAAGGATTCTCGCCATTTTAGTGTGCTCCCACTGGTCGAGGAGTGTCCCAGCAATTTTATATCACATGAGCAGTATTGAGTTACTTCATGGCCTAGCCAACTTGTGTGAGCCATGTGGGTAGTGCGGGGGTTCGCTGGGTGACCTTGAATGTAACACACACTTGCGTAATGCCTGTGGGTGGGACGGACGATCCTCTGGATGATCTTGATCAGTTACTGATGCTTCCCTTAGGGGACAAGGACGGGAAGGGGGGGGGGGGGGGGCGGGGTGACCTTGGTAGTCCAAGTGTGTAATTTGACTTAAAGTGATCTTAGTATAAGATCGCTATCTCGTCTTGTATGCCCACTGAATCAGTTACGGCTTTATCATATCACCAGACGCACGGGTTGCCTATCCTCCTTGATCCTGGGCTTTTACCCGCCCTGCCATCCGAGTTATCTCTTACCTTATAACTGGTTAATCAGTATTTAAAACTACCATAATTCTGTGAATATCATAAAAATGCAACTTTAAATCCTATTTTTGTACTACGTTTGAACATCGTAACAACAAAAGGAGGGAAAAACATGTTTTATTGTGCTCTTATGCTTTACACAGCATTGGTCATCTAATGCCCATGTCCATTTGCTGCTACTATTCAATGTACGAATACCTTCTCTGGTTACGAGTTAACGCACAAGAGATCTTTTTAGATACTTCACACTTAAAAAAGTGTTATTGTTTATATATAATATTTGTTTGTGTAATGTCATCCAATAAAGAGAATGCCTTTTTAGAATTAACTGTACATACTTTTACTTCATTGTTTTCTACCCTAACATCTTTGGACTATTGTTTTTGTTACACATGTGGTCCACGTTTTGCAGATGCTGAGCATGTGTGCTGAATAAAATATTGCACGGTGTATGTTATAGCAGTTCGCTGAAAATTAAATAGCCCTTACACAGTTCATGGGCAAAAATATGTTAACTTTATCATCGGCAACACAAATACAGGACGAATTCGTCACACAGAAACATACGACCCGTAATGTTTCGCCACATTTCCTCTTTTATTAATTTAAAAATCCTCTCATGAATATTTCCACGAACGTAAAAATGAAAACATCCCCCGTAACTTTGCTGTACCTTGAAGAAAAATCCATTTTTTTTTGTCTTAGTTCACAACATCAGAACGAACACAAAACGAGAGCACAGCAGAAAAGAAGGATAGCTGTAAGAAGGCATATTAAGACGGATTTGTAAAAATCCGAAATCGGTAATGGTTTGAGTTAAACAAACTTTTCAAAGCAGACATGTGGCTGGCTGCTGCTTAAACTATAAAACTTATAACTTTGGGAATTTGTTTTATCTTAATTATTAAATCAGTTGCACGACATACTGAAACGATCCCTTTGTCCGCGCTTCGAAGGTTACCTGGTGTGCTGCGAAATCCCAATCGCGACTACCCCACGCGGCCGTTTGTACTCTCACGGTGTTTGGACTAGCGGCTGTGTTTTACATTTGTATCTTCATGTGTACTTGAATTTGAAATTTCTGCCTGAAGATGAGCATTATCCAGATATCAATCGCGATATATAAAAAATTAGATAATTTGTACATTGTAAGAGGAAGCGACTGAGTTTAACTATCATTCTTCATTTCGATGCGACTGAATATTTGTTATGCATTAGATAAATGTGCTCAGGCCGAGGCTGTCGAGTTTGTTGGCTGGACTAACTGTATGGGAGTGCGATCCCCCCCTAGTCGAGTGAACAGAGACACAGGATCGAGAAGTTTTCTCGCGTCCTTAGACGCTTAGGTAGTTTAGCCGTTGACTTAGATAACCTAGTGACTTACGGCATGCTAAGATCGAACTTTTCACGGATATGACAAGAAGAGACGTGCCATGGTAAAAAAAGTGAAATGGCCGTGGGCACTGATGCGGAAGTCCGGCCGTCGAGTTGCAAGTCTTTTCAGTTGACGCTGCACTAGCCGATTATGATGAGATGATGATGAGGACAACACAACACGCAGCCCCCGACAGGAGAAAATCTCCGACCCGGCCGGGAAATCGAACCCGGGCTCGCTGCATGACACTCAGACACAATGACCACTCAGTTAAGGGGGTGGACATGCCACCGTGTTTTGACTATCTAACATTCTGCGTGGTGTCTGTTTGTTCTAAGTCGTGTCTCCCTACCACTTTCGCGCAACGACGCTCTGAGTGTGTTTTTAGGGAATTAATTAGTTTGATCCTGGGACCTGTTGATGGTAAGGAGACGCCAGACCACACATGATATGTAGAGTTCAATAAGACTAGCGATGATATAACCAAATACTTAATGATTTCAGCGTCAGCTCCACTGCACTCCCTGTAAAAGAATCTTAATACTAACTGAATTTAGTGGAAGGGGTTCAAGGCTGTCCTATTTTTAGTTAGCTGGTAAAATAACATCGAAAAAGCAGTTAAGTTTACCGCTGGAAATTTTATTCTACTCACAAAACATTGTTTATAAATTGCACTATTGATAAAAGGAAATATTTTAATACAGGATGATAAAAACCAACTGTGTTCAATAAAAATGTGAACGAATATTCCCTGAGTGGGTTTCCAAGTTCTACAATGGATCAAAGGATGACCTGTGCCATATCACATCTATAATCTAGGTTTAAATTAAGTTTCACAAAAGAGAAAACTATCAAAATGATCTACAGTGACCCTCAATTATTTTAATTACTTACCTAACTTGTCGTAAATTACAGTGGCTGATGTGGCTTCTCAATAATTATATACCAGAAAAATCATCACGTTTCAGATTTTAACTTACATAGCAAATGTGAATACCATGAGCTTCAATTGACGATCGACACTAGTATTACGTAAAAAGGGGTGTAACAGATGAGACTTCTGCAGTTCTGAGTGAAGCCTTATGCACTCAAAAATGCAGCATCACGTGCGTTCATTACCTTGTCGGTGTTCGTCAGGGGGCGGCGGACGGCACAGCTCCACACACTTCGCTGCCTCGGAAGCAACTCCCTCCTAACTTCTCCTTACTACAATTTACCGAAGTTGGTTTAAAAAAAACTATCTGGCTGTGTTTTCATCTGACGAGTCAGGGTCTCAATGTTAACCTTAAGCTCCGCCTACAAAAATTCTGTCAATCCAATGAGAAACGTTATACTTTTCGTGGTGGGGCAATGTTTTTAACGTTTGCAACGTAACAGAGACGCGAAAAAGTCTCACGCTGAAACCTGCAACTGGTGTGGCCCTTTTAGTGTTATCATAAGATCTATACTGTTCTTCTGGAAGGCTCTATCTTTTAACATGGGCTGGGGGGGGGGGGTGGTCCTGGTGGTTGGCTGCGACGTGGGTGTCTGTCCCTTATCGTAGGGCCTTCTAGCTTAGCACGGTTCTGCTCTCGGCTTCTGTTCTCGTGTCTTCCCTCGGAACTGCGTCTGTTTCACGGTGGGAAGGTATGACATGCATTTAGGCGTTCTAGTGTTAGTCTGTGGTATTCCATTTGCTCACTCGTTGATCGTATTACTTTGGTTAATTTAATGTCAGGATTTATTCGGAGCTATGTGACATACTGCCGGATTTGCTTATTATGTCAGGGTTTTCATGGAAGGTGTTGGATTTGCCTGACACCTTACAACTATAACCAACAAATATCGATTGATAAGAAGAATGCCTTATCGCCGTGGCCAAAAACACGTGAGAACCACCTCGAAAACAAAGCTCTTTTTTTTTTCACTGTGGGACTTGACTTCTGAGATCATCAGACCCCTGGAACTTAGAACTACTTAAACCTAACTAACCTAAGGACATCACACACATCCATGCCCGAGGCAGGATTCGAACCTGCGACCGTAGCGGTCGCACGGTTCCAGACTGCAGCGCCTAGAACCCCTCTTCCACCTCGGCCGGCGAAAACAAAGTTTCCTCTTTCCTACATGAAGAAGAAAGTCCACAATGAATTTTTTTTCCTCAAGGTGTCAGAACTAACCCACATTATCATGTTTTGGTGTTAAAAGACGCAATGCGGCACACGAAAATAAACAGCTTACATATTGGCGATCAAATGATTTAGTTCCCCCTTCATGACAACAACCTTGGTCACGCGAAGTTGAGTGTCAGGCACATTTAGTCGAAAACGAAATGACAGTTGCCTCACGGCCACACTATTTTCCGCATTTAGTCCCCTGTGGTTATTACCTGTTTCTATAATGCAGAGATCAAAAGAAGAACTGTCTTCAGAATACAGAAGAGAGAAAGAAACATATCTTGCGTTCTTCACATTAAAGATAGAATTTATGAAAATAATTTCTTTTACTAAATACCTTTACAGGCCTTCAATATAATCTTCATTCTTGCTTATGACAGCTTCCCAACGTTTTCGCAACTTCTGTATTCCGGATAGAGCAGCTTCATGGTTGAGCTGTCTGATTACTCGGGTCATCTCACTGAAAGCTTCATCAGTAGTATCAAAACATTTTGCACTGAGGTGTTTATTCAATTTGAGATACAAACCAAAGTCTGCTGGCCTCGTATCTGGACTGTATTCTAGGTGGGGAAGCATTTCCCATTCATAATTGTCGAGCGGTTCTCTCACTGGTAGGGAAATAAACGATCTAGCATTAAGGTGCAAAATGAGGAAGCCCGTTGCAAGCATGTGAGGCCTTTGGCCAATTTTCGGCCGTATAACATTTTGCAGACACAGCTTGCAATACGTGCCTGTCACAGACGTTCACTGTGGCACACTATTTGTTTATATTGTAGTTACGACTCCATTCATGCTATAAGCGAAGGTCATTATCAGTTTCACGTTTGAGCGTGGAGAGTCAGAACTACTGATACTTCAGTTCTCGCCCAAAATCTCGTTTCCAGGTTTCATCAACGGCAACAGTCCTTTTCAGAAACTGTTCTCCTTCTGTTCGTTAGCTATGGAGCAATTATGCTCCGATACTTTTGTAATCTGCTTTCTGCTCTTCATGAGACGGTGCGGAATACATCTGGCAGCAACTTTTCTCATCTTTAACTTTTCAGTAATGACTGTGTAAACTGAAGTGACAGACATTCTGGCCTCATATGCAGTTTTCCTCACATGTTTTTCGGCAGTCCTCTCTCAAAATGTCATCACCAGTAATCTGATAGATGTAGTCTGTTGCAGTTGATAGTGTTCTACTTCTTGGGATATCCCCAGTGCTTACTCGACCTTCATGGAAAACAGTAGACGACTGTGATACTGCCCTGCGATCCTCTACACTATTCCCACACACCTCTCTCAAGGCGTCGTAAATTTCCGTTGGGTTCTTTCCACGTAGGGATTCGATTTTGATGTAGGAATGGTGGTCACTACGTGTAATCCGACTTGACTCTGTTTCAGCTTCCGTTTTAAAATTGAGTTATTTACAACACAGCCACGAGAACCAGCAAACACACACGTGACCGTCACGCCTGACGTCTCGGTCGCAATTGACATGAATTTCAACTTGGATCACCCGCCGTAACGGTCACGCATGCGTAGTGCGCAGGACGTTAGAAGTGACCCTTGTATGACAATGTTTCTAGAAAGAGAAAAATTTCTCTCTTGAAACCAGCACATACTTAGAAAGCAGTTCTCATGTGAGACATAGGCTGTTCTCTTCGCGTGTGATATTAGTCGCCAGATTCTTATCACTTCGAAGTGATAAGTGATAAGTTGGCAGTACATAACACGGCTGACTTACAATAAACAGAAAGTATGTGGATTACTAAAAGTGATGGACTTCAACCAATTTTGAATTTTAAGATTTAGAACGTTGTACGGGATGGGAATATTCACCAGGAGCGAAGGCAACATCGGGAACGACACAATAAAATGTGATGGAACCGGGCATGTCTGAATATACATAAACTTTATGTTACTCTGTGAGCAGCATTCTCAGACTGACCTATTGCGATTCTGTTGTGTACAGAAAGATAACAGTGAGAAGATACAGATTCCTCCTGGCGTTGATGAGTGGCAGCTTGCTTTACATACGAATTAATGTAAAAAGGAGAAAGGAGGGCCTGCCGTTGTGGCCGAGCGGTTCTAGGCGCTTCAGTCCGGAACCACGCGGCTGCTACGGTCGCAGGTTCGAATCCTGTTCGGGTATGGATATTTCTGATGTCCTTAGGTTAGTTAGGTTTACGAAGTTTTAACTCTAGGGGACTGATGACCTCAGATGTTAAGTCCCGTAGTGATTAGAACCATTTGAACAATTTTTTTTTTTTTTGAGAAACGGAGAAAAACTCCGACTGTATTCCAGCGCAGGAACAGTACAGTATTGTTGGACTCACATTTGTTAGTAATATAGGCGTAGCATTGCGAATCGATATACAATGCAAGGAACACATGAAATCGATCGCAGGTAGGGTGAACGGACTACTTTGATTTTCTGACTGAGTTAAAAGAATTTTTAAGACAGTTCCAAAGCCTTGAGTACTGCTACAGTTGTAAGTGGCTGCTGATACAGACAGAGGAAGAAGCCACGCGACGTTCTCCTCGCGAAAAGCTGTTGGTTGGCTTTACGGAAACGATTCTACTGCTTTCGTCACACAGTGGATTTAAATTTAAATTTATCCATGTTATATGGATGTTGTTTGAGGTCTGCGACCGTATTATAAGATTATGTGGAATAATTTATAGTGCTGCAGTCACTTTTTACTAATATTTTATTAGCACAATCCATTTCGGCTGGATGCTGTGACCATCAGGTGCATTATACAGTTACTTACAAGTCAGCTGATTGGTTATATACATTAGCTGTGTGTGCCAGTGGGGTTAAGAAGCGAAAAATAAACCTGTGTGGAAGGATAAATCTGTTACAGTTATTTGAATAGCCTTATTGGTAATATATCAATATGTTTACTTTCATTTCTGTCTGCCAGAAAATGATATCGCCAACAGAAATATAAGTAAACGTATTAATATATTACCTAATCATGCTATTCACATAATGTAAACATTGTAACAGATTTATCTTTCCGCGCAGGTTTATTTTTCGATTCTTAACCCCACTGCCACACACAGCTAATGTACATAATATATCAGCTGATGATGGCAGCATGCTGCCGAAATGTATGGTGGTAATAAAATATTAGTAAAAGGCGACAGCAGCAGTATAAATTATTCTACATAACACGGTGGATTGCAATGTGCTGGCGGAGACGCATGTTTCGCATAAGGACCGTGAAGTAAAAATAAGAGGGACTGTTTTGGCTGGTGAAGAGTAACACACAAAACATGGAAAACCTGAAACAGTTGAAAATCATATAAATATATGAATTACCATCGCTCCAAAAACTACTTAAAAATTTTCAGAGAAAGTTCTTTAGTCTCCCACATTATGCCTTCGGAGAAACTGTGGAGATAACATTAGACAAGTAGTTCGCACAAAGACTGATCAGCATCTGATTTTCCTACGCTCATTTCTGAATGGGAAGATATTTAGCATACGGTAAAATTAAATGCACAATACGCTACGCTGTATATAGAGACTGACAGAGTGTACACTCAGCTGAAGTTTATGTAGTAATGTACACTGAAGCGTCAAAGAAAGTGGTATAGGCATGTGTATTCAAATACAGATATACGTAAACAGGCCGAATGCGGCGCTGCCGTTGACAACGCCAATATAAGCTAAGAAGTGTCTGGCGCAGTTGCTAGATCGGTTACTGCTGCAACAATTGCAGGTTATCAAGATTTAAGTGAGTCTGAGTGTGGTGCTACAGTCGGTGCCCGAGCGACGGGACATAGAATCTCCGAGGTAACGATGAAGTAGGGATTTTACCGTCCGACCATCTCACGAGTGTTCGGGAATCCGGTAAAACATCAAATGTCCGATAACGCTGCGGACGGAAAAAGATCCTGCAAGAACGGGACCAACGATGATTGAAGAGAATCGTTCAACGTGGCAGAAGTGCAACCCTTCCGCAAATTGCTGCAGATTTCAATGTTTGGCCACCAACAAGTGTCAGTGCGCGAACCATTCAACGAAACATCATCGATATGGGCTTTCGGAGCTGGCGGCCCTCTCGTGTACTCTTGATGACTGCACAACACAAAGCCATACGCCTCGCCTGGGCCCGTCAACACCGACATTGGACTGTTGATGACTGGAAACATGTTGTCCAGTCGGACCAGTCTCATTTCAAATTGTATCGAGCGGATGAGCATGTGCGGGTATGGAGGCAACATCATTAATCCATGGATCCTGCATGTCAGCAGGGGACTATTCGAGTTGGTGGAGGCTCTGTAATGGTTCAAAAATGGTTCAAATGGCTCTGAGCACTATGGGACTTAACATCTTAGGTCATCAGTCCCCTAGAACTTAGAACTACTTAAACCTAACTAACCTAAGGACATCACACAACACCCAGCCATCACGAGGCAGAGAAAATCCCTGACCCCGCCGGGAATCGAACCCGGGAACCCGGGCGTGGGCTCTGTAATGGTGTGGGGCGTGTGCAGTTGGAACGGTATGACACCCCTGATACTTCTAGATACGACTCTGACGGGTGACACGTACATAAGCATCCTGTCTGATCACCTGCACCCATTCACGTCCATTGTGCATTCTGACGGACTTGGGCAATTCCAGCAGGACAATATGACACCCCAAATGTCCAAAATTGCTACAGAGTGGCTCCAGGAAAACTCTTCTGCGTTTAAACACTTCCGCTGGCCACCAAACTCCCCAGACATGAACATTATTGAGCATATCTGTAATTCCTTGCAACATGCTGTTTAGAAGAGATCTCCACCCCCTCGTACTCTTACGGATTTACGGACAGGCATGCAGGGTTCGTGGTGTTACTTTCCTCCTGCAATACTTCAGCCATTATTCGAGCCGATGCCACGTCGTATTGCGGTACTTCTGCATGCTCGCAGAGGCCCTACACGATATTCGAGAGATGTACCAGTTTCTTTGGCTCTTCAGTGTATAATGAGTCCTAAACTAAAGTTTATGCGTATGACAACTAGCAATCTGTGATTATGACTTATACTTTTACCATGGCATTGCTATTTTTGCTGTTGTACGATTTCTGGACACGATGTCTGAAAAATAAACAATAAATTTCGAAATTTTATAACACTAAAACGTAATGTTACTAAATACACCTGACGCATCATCGCATAGTGAACATTCGAAACTTGTACTAGAAAACATACAAGTTGTAATAACCATTGCATGTCGGCGCTACCGTTTACTTACGTTTCATTTACTGTCTATATGTGCTTGTGGCATCATAAACAAAATGGTCTTCTGTGCTAAAATTCGAAAAATTAATGTATCAATTGAATACAACGTGAATTATGTCATTACTGTTACAGGATTCTTGCTGCCTCAAAAACACGTTGAGAGACACACAAAAGGTTTTATTGACGAAGCATCTGCAGGGATACGAGCACTTGCCTAGCCAGAGATCTGATGGAAACATCAGACGAATGTAAAATGTATTTGTCGATAGCCATCACAATTCCACTGTCTGCGCAAGTATGTGATTTTGATATCTCAAGACCGCAGTACGACGTTTCTCTGCAGCAACAGCTAAATACGAAGACTTACAAAAAGCAGAAAGCACAGTTTCCTGAAAGCTACGAGCAGTGGTACGTCTCCTGTGCTACAGCTCTCTGATTTCGAAGATGAAAGTTTTTAAATGATTATTTTTTCCAGATGAAGAACCTTTTCGTGTATCGGGTAGGGTAAAAACATATTTACCCTCAATGGGGTTGGGTCAAAGAAACATTTATTTGTACATCCTATGCTTGCATCAGCTCGACAACTGCAGTGCCGTATTGGCGACACTGTGAAGTCAATAACTCGATACCAGTTAATATGAGTAGGACGCGGAATGCTGAATTGAATTAATGCTTGTTGTTCATGCATAGCGATCCAGTAAAATGCATCAGTCCGCAGTATATTCAAAACATAAAGCTTTTTTGTCGGTTTATTACTGCAGCGCATCATTTTCGAGAATCTAGCGACCAACTTTTGCCGCGGCAAATAATTCTATTAAAATTTTTGTTCGGGAAGTAGTTTTACGTTCTTTAAATGTGGAGTACATGTCTGGCACCGTTTGGGCTGGATTTAACTGTCTGTGAATAGAGACTCCAGAATGAAATTTTCACTCTGCAGTGGGGTGTGCGCTGATATGAAACTTCCTGGAAGATTAAAACTGTGTGCCGGCCCGAGACTCGAACTCGGGACCTTCGTCTTTCGCGGGTAAGTGTTCTACCAACTTTTTTTTGCTCTGGTAACTTTTTATTAATGATTACTGCATTTCTTCTACTTCTTGTACACAGAAACGGAACAATAAATTAAAAACGAACGCATCGCCAGAAAATCGAGTCCGAGCCGCCGACCAAGTATTTATTTTTATGTTTTTTTTTTTTAAAGCACAGTTAGCGGCAGGCCTGGCTACGATGTTTTCTCCTCCTACCATCGAAGCGCACCATCACAATTTTTTGTTTTCTTTTTTTATTCTATTTTACTTTTTAATTTTCTTATAATAAGCAACAGAAACAAAAGAGCCATACGACAAAATTTATGTCGGTAATTTGAACTTAAAAGTGCCATCTCGCCCGCTGGGACAGCCCTATCGAAGCAGGTGGCCAGTAAGAGGCCGTCGTCATTGCATTGGACATCACCAGTCATCAACCATCGGAACGTCCGGGGCCGCTGCACACAGTCAGTTACCGTAGGGGAATCGTAGAAACATCACATGTCCAAGTCAATTTCTTCTCACACCCGGCACGCGCCAGCTGGGCGGTGGATACATGAATGTCGATCCCAAATTGTTAGCAAAAAGTTTCCGGAACTGTGTTCTGCTCGTTAAGATGGTTCAAATGGCTCTGAGCACTATGGGACTCAACTGCTGTGGTCATAAGTCCCCTAGAACTTAGAACTACTTAAACCTAACTAACCTAAGGACATCACACACATCCATGCCCGAGGCACGATTCGAACCTGCTCGTTAAGACCAGGAACTCATTGATCATGTATTGCCACAAATCGACGACTTCCTTTTCGCCGTTACGGTATGTAGCGTGCCGCTGTTCCGTGCACCCAACTGACCGCGTTCATCCGGGACATGGGGAAATAGACGGCGGCGGAATGAAAGAGGTCCAGGGGCACAATAGAAACATAGGGGCGGCCTAGCAGGAAAGCCAATATCTGGCGGATCAGTTTCCAGCCCTCGCGTGCGGGACCACAGTTCGGTCTGTCTGTGTTCGTAAGTGTCTATCGTCGCGCAACGGGGCCACATAGTGTCGTCAGTTAGGTGAATGGCATGTACTATTCGTCGGGTCGGAAATTTCTCGTTAGTGACCACATACCACGTCGACCGCACAAAAGTGGACAGGAAGTGAGCTTGGATGGCTCGCCAAACCCGTGTCCAGTCGACCGTGGGGTGGCGTCGTACAATGTCGTTAGCCGGATTCCAGCGTTGGAGAACACTATAATACATCTTTGCTGTCGGATTCTGTGTCTCTGGTATAACTCCCAACATATAGCTGTGCTCCAAGAGAAACGTCCTAATATGTGATAGCGGGGGTGATAAATGTCGAACAGGTACTGGTGGGCACAGCGTGTGTAGGGCCACCTCTGCTATCAGGATGCCAGGAAGACTGTCTGTTGGTGAAAGCCAGAGTCGCCGCATTGAGCGAAAGAACAGCGCCAACGCTCTGTGCTTGACGTGAGGGAGTCCAACACCTCCTTTGCGGAAGGGTAAAGTAAGAGTAACAAAACGGATCTTAAAAACTGCACCAGCGTTCACCACGTCTCCTAACACTGCCTCTATCCTGGAAGCCATCGTCTCTGTCATCGGTAATACGTGGGCTTAATGGTTAAGTTGAGAAGCCATGTACACGTTGACGTACTGAGCGCGTTTCAAAATATCTAACGATCTGAGTTCGTTGAGTCGAGTCTCTATACGGAGTCGGTCGTAAGACCTTACGATACGTAAAGGCCGCCGTACGTTGTATTTTTCGATGGAGCGATATCCCTACACATTTGAGCATTGGGACCTCTGTCAGGGGTACATCCAGTTGTGCAGGAATGCCCCGTCCCACCTCCATATAGCGTGATTTCCAGAGGTTGGGCCGGCCGAAGTGGCCGTGCGGTTCTAGGCGCTACAGTCTGGAGCGAAAAGCCGCTCCGGTCGCAGGTTCGAATCCTGCCTCGGGCATGGATGTGTGTGATGTCCTTAGGTTAGTTAGGTTTAATTAGTTCTAAGTTCTGGGCGACTGATGACCTCAGAAGTTGAGTCGCATAGTGCTCAGAGCCATTTGAACCAGAGGTTGGTCACACTGCCTGCCCCTGCCCCTGCCCCATACTGTTGGAGCCAGGAAAGCGCCGTTCGTAATTCATTACCAGTCCGTGCTAAATGTAAATGTCTTGTGACTAGGGCATCCCGTCGGGTAGACCGTTTGCCGGGTGCAAGTCTTTCGATTTGACGCCACTTCGACGACTTGAGCGTTGATGGGAATGAAATGATGACGATTAGGACAACACAACACCCATTCCCTGAGCGGAGAAAATCTACGACCCAGCCGCGAATCGAAGCCGGGCCCTTAGTATTGACATTCCGTCGCGCGCGCTGACCACTCAGCTCCCGGGGGCGGACAGTCAGTGCCAAGAACAGCACGTCATCGGCGTATGGGCCACGTTGAAAGGTCACGGAGCGGATGCTAAGACCTTAAGACCTTCCAAGCGTCTCCGTAGATCGTGAAGAGCTGGTTCGAGGGTAATGGCGAATAACATGGCAGAAAGAGGACAACCCTGTCTGACGGACCTATTGACGCGGACGGGGGCGGACCGATAGCCGTTCACATAATCCTCGTGACCGCCCCACGGATCAAACGAAGCACAACAGATGTCGTCTTGCGCGGGATACCGATGTATTTCATAACTGCGCTTAGAAAACCATGTTCGACGCGATCGAAAGCATGGTCAAAATCCAGCGTAACAAGAGCGCCGTGTACGCAGCATGGTTGCAACAGCAACATCACGTCTGTATAGGTGCTCAAAGACGTAAACACGTTAGTATTGTCGCCGAGGCAGGTTTGATTAGTGTGAATGGCCGCCACTACCGTAGATTTGAGCCTCTGACGGAGGATGCGTGTCAACAGTTTGTAGTTCGTGTTTAGCATTGTCAGTGGTCGAAAATCAAGTGGCCGACAGCCTCCTCCGTGTTTGGGCCCCGGAATCATGAGACCCTAGTGAATTCAGATGGTACTTGAAAATCGGGGTTCAGGAGTTCTCTGTACATCCTGACCCACTTTTGGCCCATAAGGTCCAAAAACCTTTCGTAAAATTCAAGAGGGGTCCGTCTGGGCATGGCATTTTGTTGGGAGCACCGCGCAACATAGCCTCTCGTAGTTCCTCCAACGTCACCTTCGACAAGAGCGTAGCATCGTCTTGTGGGTTCCGAGAGACTGGTAGGTCAGACAGGACTTCCCTGCCTCCTACATCCATGTTGTACTCTCGCTCGCAGAGAAGTGTATATGACTGTGTGAACACTCGGATGGTGTCCATTTGCGTTTCAGTTCGTCGTCCATCCTCCGCCTCGACCTCCGTAATGAGATGCCTCTTGCATCTTCTCCTATCTTGAATCACATGGTGGAGGGAAGGTCGTCCTCCACTAACGTCATCAGTTGTCTTCGCCGTACCCGCACACCCGCGAGAAGTACGGCGGTAATACGTAGCAACTGTACCTTGACGTGGTGTTCTGCCGATTGTCGTTCCGGCGACGGCGGTTGCACAGCCAGTTCGCGGAGCGCAGTGTAGTAAAAATCAGTGGTCGCAGTATACCAGCGCACCCTATCTCGCCTATAGCTGGCTAATTTGCGGCACAAGGCGGGCTTGACACACTGTAACCACCACTGAAGTACGGAATCGTAGGAGGGTAATCGCCCGTGGGATCTGCTCCATGTGGACTCAACTTCGCGTTTGCAATTCACCTCATCAAGAAGGACGACATTGAGGCGCCACGGTCCTCTAATTCGTCGGATGCGTTGGCGGTGAAGTGTGAGAGTACATACGATAGGTGGTCCGTGAACGCTGCCGGCCACATCTCAGCGTCGACCGACAACTGCCGATCGCAGGCAGCGTGTGACGTAGACTCAGTCCAAAAGGCTCGCGGAATGACTAGTAAAATAGGTGTACGCCTTTCGGTCGCCGTGTTGTATGATTCAAGTGTCCGACGAAGCAGGTCCTTCACAAGCGCCTTAAGTGCTGGGCAGGTGGTATAGTCGGATGGTCTGAGCACACAATTGAAATCTCCGACTACTACCAAGTGGTCGGCACTGCCCTGTAAGAGCAACGGTATGTCTTCGGCAAAAAAGGTGCAGCGTTCTCTCTTTCTATCGGTGCCGGACAGATTCACCAGACGAGCTGTACTAACCGTGAGTGCGACATCCCGGGCCGACGGTAAATAAGATACATCAGTGGCCATAATCCCACCCCTCGGCAGAATAGCAGTACCTACTCTGCCCACATCTGGAGGCATAGCGCAGGCGTCATATCCGTAGATACCGATACAGAGTCCTGATCGGACTTCTTGAAGGAAAACAACATCCAGATCCGCAGCTCTTAACGTATCTTGCAGCATAAGGATTTTGAGAGCACAAGTAAGGCCGTTGACATTGATCGTGGCGAGGCGGTATGCCTGTTCCATCAAGTCGCGGGGGCTGTCCTTGATATTACAGGTGGACATTGGTCGCGTCTTCAGGGAGCGCCTTCAGGGGGTAGAGATGGGAAGCGACGGGTGTAGGTCATGCCGGCCTTGGCGTCTGTCGCCGTCAACGTAGACGCTGCCAACGAGCATCGGTGTATCGTCAGGGTTCTGAAACGCATCCCGCATCTCCATCTCCTGCACCCAGTCTCCCAAGGACGTCGATACCACTGGATCTCGAGAGGCAGATATAGTCGTGGGTGTATCACCGGGGTCGGGGCTTCGGTGATCTCCCGCATCCCCACAGTGTGCAGACCCATCGGGAGCGGGAGAAGACGTCGAACAGTATGGTACGTCAGTACCGGCCGAATCGGATCGGTTCACCGGCTCACGCACCTCATCATCCATCATTGCTGCCTCGGGCCCTTCTACTGCGTCGGTCGTTATGGGCCGTTTGTCATGGCGCTTCGGCGATTTCTGTTTACGCTGTCTCGCCTCTGAGTCCGGCGCATGGCAGGGGGTGGATGCGGCATCCTGTTCTTCAATTTCCATTGCACCAGCGGCTTGTCGTTGTAACGGTGCACCTGGACTTGACGAGAGGACAGCAGACGCATCGACGCTGGAAGACACTGCGGGGTCATCTGAAACTGTTGCAGGGGTCTCCAAGGCTTGGATCAATAAAGAAGGGTCGTCATAATGGACAGCTGGCGTCCACCATCTCGCCGCAGCAACATACGTAATCAGCATAGAGGTCGCTATCGACGATCGAATCTGATCGGCTGAGGGCATCTGCACGAGACGTCGTTGCAGGCATTCGGTTTGCACGTGTCCTACCTGTCCACATCCGGAGCAGGTCCTCGGCTGACGATCGTAAATAATTATCGCCCTGCAACCAGTAATCGTGAGATACGAAGGGATATGATGGTGTAATTCAATACCGACCTGTCGCACCCCGTTAAGGACAGGGTAAGTTTCGAAAGTCTTCCATTTTTCGGCCGTATGGCCGATGACTGTCCCATAGGGTCGAAGAGCAAGGGTGACCAAATACGCTGGAACTTCAAATAGTTGCTCAAACACGCGCACATTTTCTCTTCCCAGTCCAGCACATTCAAGTTTCCGTCAGAGTGGCAGAACGATAACCTCCGTCGAGCGTCTGATAGGTTTGTCACAGACCTCATCGTCAGTAAACTTAAGATATACAACGCTAGAGAGGATAGATATGTGAATACTTAGCAGCTCTTTCGGGTCAACATGTATCACGTCGCGTAAAGATCTCTCTACTTCGTGGGCCTTGGGTCTACAGTACGTAGCGTCGAACTGCAGCTTGAGCGTGGCTTTGCGATACGAAAGAGCCATCGGATGCCAGGAACGTAACTATGACACTCAACACAGGCGCGGTGGCGCGGTAAACAACAACACGCGGAAACGCGACACGAAGCGGCCGGGATGTACCACACCGCCCCACAGCCTAAGGCCGACTGTACTGAGCTACCCAAGCACGACTCACGAAATCGTCCTCACAGCTCCACTTCCACTAGTACCTCGTCTTGTAACTTCCAAACTTCACAGAAGCTCTCGTGCGAAATTTGCAGAACTAGCACTCCTGGAAGAAAGGATATTGCGGAGACATGGCTTAGCCCCTTCGAGGAGTGCTACACTATGTGATTAAAGGCATCCGGACACCCCCAAAAACATACGTTTTTCATATTAGGTGCATTGTGCTGCCATTTACTGCCAGGTACTCCATATCAGCGACCTCAGTACTCATTGGACACCGTGAGAGAGCAGAATGGGGCGCTCCGCGGAACTCGCAGACTTCGAACGTGGTCAGATGACTGGGTGTCACTTGTGTCATACGTCTGTATGCGAGATTTCCACACTCCTAAACGTCCCTAGGTCCACTGTTTCCGATGTGATAGTGAAGTGGAAACGTCAAGGGACACGTACAGCACAAAAGCGTACAGGCCGACCTCGTCTGTTGACTGACAGAGACCGCCGACAGTTGAAAAGGGTCGTAATGTGTAATACGCAGACATGTATCCAGACCATCACAAAGGAATTCCAAATTGCATCAGGATACACTGCAAGTACTATGACAGTTAGGTGGGAGGTGATAAAACTTGGATTTAATGGTGGAGCGGCTACTCATAAGCCACACATGATGCTGGTAAATGCCAAACGACGTCTCGCTTGGTGTACGGAGCGTAAACATTGGACGATTGAACAGTGGAAAAACGTTGTGTGGAGTGACGAATCATGGCACACAATACGGCGATCCGATGGCAGGTTGTGGGTATGGCGAACGCTCGGTGGACGTTGTCTGCCAGCGTGTGTAGTGCCAACAGCAAAATTCGGGGGCGGTGGTGTTTTGGTGTGGTCGTGTTTTCCATGGAGTGCGCTTGCACCCCTTGTTGTTTTGCGTGGCACTATCACAACACAGGCCTACATTGATGTTTTAAGCACCTTCTTGCTTCCCACTGTCGAAGAGCAATTCGGGGATGGCGTTTGCATCTTTCAACACGATCGAGCACCTGTTCATAATGCAAGGACTGTGGCAGAGCGGTTACACGACAATAACATCCCTGTAATGGACTGGCCTGCACAGACTCCTGACCTGAATCCTATAGAACACATTTGGGATGTCTTGGAACGCCGACTTCGTGCCAGACCTCACCGACTGACATCGATACCTCTCCTCAATGTAGCACTCCGTGAAGAATGGACTGCTATTCCCCAAGAAACCTTCCAGCACCTAGTTGAACGTTGCCTGCGAGAGTGGAAGCTGTCATCAAGTCTAAGGGTGGGCCAACATCATACTGAATTCCGGCATTACCGATGGAGGAGATGGAGTACTACCGGAAGCGAAGCTGTGAGGAGGGGTCGTGAGTCGTGCTTGGGTAGCTCAGTTGGTAGAGCACTTGCCCGCGAAAGGCAAAGGTTCCGAGTTCCAGTCTCGGTCCGGCACTCTGTTCTAATCTCTCAGGAAGTATCAGTGAATAGAGTGCCAGGATTTGCAGACATGTACAGCTAGATGATGCATTAGGTGAGTGGGCAGTGACGCTCCTGTGTTGTCAAGTTGATGAACTTGGGCCTTAGAGAAATTTTCGTGTGTTCTCAAGACATAAGTCATAGAATTTATGACCTGGCCGAAGTGTCAGAGCGTTTCCGACTACGTAAGTGAAATTAGTCGTAAACATGAAGTGCTAAATTACAGCAATCAGAGGTACTGCCAAAAGGTAGTGCGATATAGTTAGATGTACTTAGTGGAAGAGGAATCTGAAGCAATGAAAGTGCCTGTTACAGAGACAAAAGCAAATTGGTGAGGAACCATAACAAGCATTGGTTCACGAATCATATCACGGATTAAGACACCTGCTAATGGATAATTTTATGAAGGTATTCTGGATGCGCGAAATCAGGTGCGGATGTTTCCAAAATGAAGACTTCATGGTGGTATCCTGCTGGACGCTGAGCAGTTTTCATTTTCTTACGCTAAACGCTGTTGCCTATACGGATAAACAGAGTTACTCTGCAAGTGTGAAGAGTGAGAGTAAATTTTCCATTTGCAGTCTCAGAGTCTTATCGGCCTTCGCGATAGTTATGAGTGTTTTGATTTAACTTGTGTGTGAACTTAAGGGCTTCTGCCTAGTGTTGGGTTGTAAAGCTGATAGATAGATATACTGAGGTGACAAAAGTCATGGGATAAAGATATGCACATGTGTAGATGGCAGTAGTATCGGATAAACAAGGTATAAAAGGCCAGTGCATTGACGGAGCTGTCATTTGTACTCAGATGATTCATGTGAAAATGTTTCCGACGTGATAGCGGCCGCACGATGCGAATTAACACACTCTGAATACTAAACGGTAAAAAATGTCAAATGGCTCTGAGCACTATGGGACATAACATCTGTGGTCATCAGTCCCCTAGAACTTAGAACTACTTAAACCTAACTAACCTAAGGACATCACACACATACATGCCCGAGGCAGGATTCGAACCTGCGACCGTAGCGGTCCCGCGGCTCCAGACTGAAGCGCTTAGAACCGCACGGCCACACCGGCCGGCAAAAAAGAAAAAAAAGTCAAATGTGTGCGAATTCCTACGGGACCAAACTGCTGAGGTCATCGGTCCCTAGACTTACACACTACTTAAACTAACTTACACTAAGAACAACACACACAACCATGCCCGAGGGAGGACTCGAACCTCCGGCGGAAGAGGCCGCGCAGTCTGCGACAGGACGCCTCAAATCTCGCGGCCACTCCGCGAGGCAAAACAGACAAGCACAACTGCGTGATATAACCGCAGAAATCAGTGTGAGAGGTAAGACTAACGTATTCGTTGGGACAGTGCGGTGGAATCTGACGTTAATGGGCTATGGCAGCAGGCGACCGACACGAGTTCCATTGTTAATACCTCGACACCGCCTGCAGCGCCTCTCCTAGGCTCGTGACAATACCAGTTGCAGCCTAGACGACTGGAAAACCGTGGCCTGGTCAGATGAGTTCCGATTTCAGTGGTAAGAGCTGGTGGTCGGGTTCGAGAGTGGCGCAGATCCCACTCAGCCATGAACCCCAGTTGTCAACAAGGCACTGGGTCCTCTGGTCCAATTGAACCAATCATTGACTGGAAATGGTTAGGTTCGGCTACTTGGAGACCGTTTGCAGCTATTCATGGACTTCATGTTCCCAGACAACAATATCATACTACTGGGCCACAACTGTTCGCAAGTGGTTTGAAGAGTATTATGGACAATTCTAGCGACTGATTTGGTCACTCAGATCGCCCGACATGAATCCCAACGAACTTAATGGGACATAATCGAGAGTGCAGTTCGTGCACAACGTTCTGCACCGGCAACACTTTCGCAATTATGGACGGCTATAGAGGTAGTATGACTCAATATTTCTGCAGGTGATTTCTAACGATTTGTTGACTCCATGCCACTTGGGGTTGCTGCACTACGCCGGGAAAAATGAGGGTCGACAAGATATTACGAGGTATCCCACGACTTTTGTCACCTTAGAGTATAGAACGTGTCGGTCAAACTTGTAATTTGGCTGAGGTTTGTTACCGCGTTTGACTTTGCGTAACCGTTTTTACTCTCGTTCTTCTGAACTGTTATTCAGAAACTTCTCATCTCTGACACTCGAAGAACCATGCGATGGGCTATCTGCAAGGTTAAGAGGAGATTTTACAGTGGAGTAGGAGTAACCGAGCGCCATAAACAACATCCACAAGTATGGAGGGGCACAGAATTAATCGGGATCCGTTAATGAAATATTTCCATCGCCAACCGTGGAGTAGTTACTAGCATACCGCGAATAATCTGGATCGTGTGGACAATAACAACAGACGTGTCTACCGAGCCATCATTTGAAGGAAAAGAGACGTAACATTACGTCGCAACTTTCCCTGAGCTACTGAGTCCCATTACTATGAACATCTCTTGGATCTATACTGCGTAACTAATTAATTATGTCACCGTGATGTGCAATGACCACATAGTGGACTGGCAAATATCTTGTGCGCATGTCGCTCATTGCTGTCATTGCGATAGCTATTCGAGTTCCAAAACATTGTGATCAGCACTTTCTGCTCAATCGAGGCAACATTACTGAAACGAAACTTGTAAGCTGTTCATATGCCTTCATAATAAACGTCTTTTGTATTTTCAGCATGAACAAGATACTATAATCCGGACTGTTTTCACAGATGTGCAGTTGGTTTGAAGAGATTTTGAGTAACAGAATCTAGTGCCTTAGACGAGATCATGCTGAAAAGTAATGCCTCAGATTTTTATGTGAAAATTCTTAAACCTTTTTAAATAAAACAATCGTTATTAACATTGTACTTCTTTAGTCTTCATGTTTTCATACTTGCAGCCTTCTGCCGCTAGAGGGCTCCGAATTCTAGTGTATAAAATGGCGGTGTGTAACGTAATTACCTCGGTGCGTGAGAAACAGCGTGCTGCAATCGAGTTTCGAATCCGAAGGCTTCGTCCAGTCATGGAGCACTCTCTCCTTCAGCATGACACTGCTAGACCACACACTAGCACTGTGACATCTGTAACAATCCCATGCCTTGGTTTCAATGTCAGACATCGTCTTCCATAAAGTACCGACGTGGGCCCATCCAGTTTTCTTCCGTTTCCAAAACTTAACGAACATGTTCGAGGACTTCACTTTGACAGTGGTGAAGCGGTGAGGTTGTGGCTATATGGCTCTGAGCACTATGGGACTTAACATCTCAGGTCATCAGTCGCCTAGAACTTAGAACTACTTAAACCTAACTAACCTAAGGACATCGCACACATCCATGCACGAGGCAGGATTCGAACCTGCGACCGTAGCGGTCGCGCGGTTCCAGACTGTAGCGCCTTGAACCACTCAGCCACGTTGCCGACCCGGAAAAAGATCCTGCAAGAAAAGGACCAACGATGACTGAAGAGAATCGTTCAACGTGACAGAAGTGCAACCCTTCCGCTAATTGCTGCAGATTTCAGTTCTCGGCCATCGACAAGTGTCAGTGTGCGAACCATTCAACGAAACATCATCGATATGGACTTTCGGAGCCGAAGCCCCACTCATGTACCCTTGATGACTGCACGACACAACGGACATTGGACTGTTGATTACTGGGAACATGTTGCCTGGTAGGACGAGTCTCGTTTGAAAATGTATCAAGCGGACGGACGTGTATGGGGATGGAGACAAACTCATGAATCCATGGACCCTGGATGTCAGCAGAGAACTGTTCAAGCTGGTGGAGGCTCGGTAATGGTATGGGGCGTGTGCAGTTGGAGAGATGTGGGACCCTTGATGTGTCTAGATACGACTCAGACAGGTGACGCGTACGTTAGCATCCTGTCTGATCACCTGCATCCATTCATGTCCATTGTGCATTCCAAAGGACTTGGCAAATTCCAGCAGGACAATGTGACACCCCACACGTTCAGAATGGCTACATAGTGTCTTCAGGAACACTCTTCTGAGTTTAAACATTTTCACTGGCCACCAAACTCCCTAGACATGGACATTATTGAACATATCTGGGATGCCTTGCAACGTGCTGTTCAGAAGAGATCTCCACCCCCTCATACTATTACGGATTTTCGGACAGCGTGCAGGATTCATTGTGTCAGTTCCTTCCAGCACTACTTCAGACATTAGTCGAGTCCATGCCACGTCGTTTCGCGGTACTTCTGCGTGCTCGCGGGGGCACTCACGACATTAGGAAGGTGTACCAATTTCGTTGGCTCTTGAGAATATACGACAAAGTTACGTGGGATATCACAGTGCCTGTGTTATTCAGAATTATACTGCAGTGTTCCTTCAGAACAGGCACTGTGACGACTATAGCCATTATACAGGGTGTTACAAAAAGGTACGGCCAAACTTTCAGATAACATTCCTCACACAGAAATAAAGAAAAGATATTATGTGGACATGTGTCCGGAAAAGCTTAATTTCCATGTTAGAGCTCATTTTAGTTTCGTCAGTATGTACTGTACTTCCTCGCTTCATCGCCAGTTGGCCCAATTGAAGGAAGGTAATGTTGACTTCGGTGCTTGTGTTGACATGCGACTCATTGCTCTACAGTACTAGCATCAAGCACATCAGTACGTAGCATCAACAGGTTAGTGTTCATCACGAACGTGGTTTTGCAGTCAGTGCAATGTTTACAAATGCGGAGTTGGCAGATGCCCATTTGATGTATGGATTAGCACGGGGCAATAGCCGTGGCGCGGTACGTTTGTATCGAGACAGATTTCCAGAACGAAGGTGTTCCAACAGGAAGACGTTCGAAGCAATTGATCGGCGTCTTAAGGAGCCCGGAACATTCCAGCCTATGACTCGCGACTGGGGGAGACCTAGAACGACGAGGACACCTGCAATGGACGAGGCAATTCTTCGTGCAGTTGACGATAACCCTTATGTCAGCGTCAGAGAAGTTGCTGCTGTACAAGGTAACGTTGACCACGTCACTGTATGGAGAGCGCTACGGGAGAACCAGTTGTTTCCGTACCATGTACAGCGTGTGCAGGCACTATCAGCAGCTGATCGGCCTCCACGGGTACACTCCCTCGAATGATTCAACCAACAATGTGTCAATCCTCATTTCAGCAAATGTTCTCTTTACGGATGAGGCTTCATTCCAACGTGATCAGATTGTAAATTTTCACAATCAACATGTGTGGGCTGACGAGAATCCGCACGCAATTGTGCAATCACGTCATCAGCACAGATTTTCTGTGAACTTTTGGGCAGGCATTGTTGGTGATGTCTTGATTGGGCCCCATGTTCTTCCACCTACCCTCAATGGAGCACGTTATCATGATTTCATACGGGATACTCTACCTGTGCTGCTAGAACATGTGCCTTTACAAGTACGACACAACATGTGGTTCATGCACGATGGAGCTCCTGCACATTTCAGTCGAAGTGTTCGTACGCTTCTCAACAACAGATTCGGTGACCGATGGATTGGTAGAGGCGGGCCAATTCCGTGGCCTCCACGCTCTCCTGACCTCAACCCTCTTGACTTTCATTTATGGGGGCATTTGAAAGCTCTTGCCTACGCAACCCCGGCACCAATTGTAGAGACTCTTCGTGCTCGTGTTGTGGACGGCTGTGATACAATACGCCATTCTCCAGGGCTGCAACAGCGCATCAGGGATTCCATGCGACGGAGGGTGGATGCATGTATCCTCGCTAACGGAGGACATTTTGAACATTTCCTGTAACAAAGTGTTTGAAGTCACGCTGGTACGTTCTGTTGCTGTGTGTTTCCATTCCATGATTAATGTGATTTGAAGAGAAGTAATAAAATGAGCTCTAACATGGAAAGTAAGCGTTTCCGGACACATGTCCACATAACATATTTTCTTTCTTTGTGTGTGAGGAATGTTTCCTGAAAGTTTGGACGTACCTTTTTGTAACACCCTGTATAATACATTAGCTGCATAGGGTGTGCCGCAGTGAAATTTGACGATTCAGCTAATCTCATATGGTTTAAATCTGAGGATGTAACGCTACGAAGCGATATGAAATGGGACAAATATGTACAAGCATTAGTAGAGAGAGTGGTTGGAAGACAGATTTGCTGCAATGGTTCTGGTGCAGTGCCCCTGTACAGAGAAACACATACACAGCGCTAGAGCGGCCAGTTATGGAGTACTGTCCCAGTCATCAAGCAGGCACGACAGTAGATATTGAACTAACGCAGAGACACACTGCCAGTTGTAACAGGTTAGAACAGCGCAAACTTTCGAGTAACGTAAATGCGGATTGTTGTAAACGACATGGATATAATGGTAAGGAGAGGTGGGGTACAGAGTGGTGTGCAACTGTCATTGCACGGAAGCTGATCAGCGAACAAGATAACATGACAAACAGAAGATTTACACAACTTGTATTTCTCCAAGAGAACGAAGACTCAATTCAAATTATGCAACAAGGAACAGAGTACATATATCACAATATCCATATGGAAAAAATCTCTCTGTGCTAAAGCACGAACGATGAAGACGAAGTCGCGGCCAGGCGGCGTCTGCTTGGCGTCCCGTAGCGAACGGCCTCCGAGCGCGAGAGTTGAGTCGCTGCTGGCGGCCCTCCTATATTGCAGTGGCAGGGGGCGCTCGCGGTACCGAGCTGCAGGAGCGCGCTACATGGCAATCGCCTGAACCTGCGAGACCACTATCAGCATCTCACGGAAACTTGCAATTCCGTTGCTGTGACACCTGTTGGGTGGTACTGATGTGTAATACCACACGAATATTTAGAAGAATGGCACTGGTGTTCTCGATGAACGTTGATGGGTAAATACGGAGAACCGGTATTCGAGGATGACCGTGCACCACTTCTGAAGCATCGCGCATCTTGCATGGAGATAATAATGTGAATGACATATGAAAAATTTGTGCGTGTACGGAGGCAAATATACAGGGTAGCCCATAGATCGTGACCGGGCCAAATACCTCACGAAATAAGCGTCAAACGAAAAAACTACGAAGAACGAAACTTGTCTAGCTTGACGGGGGAAACCAGATGGCGCTATGGTCGGTCCGCTAGATGGCGCTGCCATAGGTCAAACCGATATCAAATGCGTTTTTTCAAATAGGAACCCCCATTTTTTATTACATATTCGTGTAGTGCGTAAAGAAATACGAATAATTTAGTTGGACCACTGTTTTCGCTTTGTGATAGATGGCGCTGTAATAGTCACAACCATATTGCTCACAATTTTAGATGAACAGTTGGTAACAGGTAGGTTTTTTAAATTAAAATACGGAACGTAGGTAAGTTAGAACATTTTATTTCGGTTGTTCCAATGTTATACATGTACCTTTGTGAACATATCATTTCTGAGAACGCATGCTGTTACAGTGTGACCGGCCGGAGTGGCCGAGCGGTTCTAGGCGCTACAGTCTCAAACCGCGCAACCGCTACGGTCCCAGGTTCGAATCTTGCCTCGGGCATGACTGTGTGTGATGTCGTTAGGTTAGTTAGGTTTAAGTAGTTCTAAATTCTAGGGGACTGATGACCTCAGAAGTTATGTCCCATAGTGCTCAGAGCCATTTGAACCATTTGTTACAGCGTGATTACCTGTAAATACCACATTAATGCAATAAATGCTGAAAATGATGTCAGTCAACCTTAATGCATTTGGCAATACGTGTAACGACATTCCTCTCAAAAGCGAGTATTTCTCCTTCCGTAATGTTCGCACATGCACTGACAATGCGCTGACGCATGTTGTCAGGCGTTGTCGGTGGATCACGATAGCAAATATCCTTCAACTTTCCCCACAGAACGAAATCCGGGGACGTCAGATCCGGTGAACGTGCGGGCCATGGTTATGGTGCTTCGACGACCAATCTACCTGTCATGAAATATGCTATTCAATACCGCTTCAACCGCATGCGAGCTATGTGCCGGACATCCATCATGTTGGAAGTATATCGCCATTCTGTCACGCAGTGAAACATCTTGTAGTAACATCGGTATAACATTACGTAAGAAATACACTCCTGGAAATTGAAATAAGTACACCGTGAATTAATTGTCCCAGGAAGGGGAAACTTTATTGACACATTCCTGGGGTCAGATACATCACATGATCACACTGACAGAACCACAGGCACATAGACACAGGCAACAGAGCATGCACAATGTCGGCCCTAGTACAGTGTATATCCACCTTTCGCAGCAATGCAGGCTGCTATTCTCCCATGGAGACGATCGTAGAGATGCTGGATGTAGTCTTGTGGAACGGCTTGCCATGCCATGTCCACCTGGCGCCTCAGTTGGACCAGCGTTCGTGCTGGACGTGCAGACAGCGTGAGACGACGCTTCATCCAGTCCCAAACATGCTCAATGGGGGACAGATCCGGAGATCTTGCTGGCCAGGGTAGTTGACTTACACCTTCTAGAGCACGTTGGGTGGCACGGGGTACATGCGGACGTACATTGTCCTGTTGGAACAGCAAGTTCCCTTGCCGGTCTAGGAATGGTAGAACGATGGGTTCGATGACGGTTTGGATGTACCGTGCACTATTCAGTGTCCCCTCGACGATCACCAGTGGTGTACGGCCAGTGTAGGAGATCGCTCCCCACACCATGATGCCGGGTGTTGGCCCTGTGTGCCTCGGTCGTATGCAGTCCTGATTGTGGCGCTCACCTGCACGGCGCCAAACACGCATACGACCATCATTCGCACCAAGGCAGAAGCGACTCTCATCGCTGAAGACGACACGTCTCCATTCGTCCCTCCATTCACGCCTGTCGCGACACCACTGGAGGCGGGCCGCACGATGTTGGGGCGTGAGCGGAAGACGGCCTAACGGTGTGCGGGACCGTAGCCCAGCTTCATGGAGACGGTTGCGAATGGTCCTCGCCGATACCCCAGGAGCAACAGTGTCCCTAATTTGCTGGGAAGTGGCGGTGCGGTCCCCTACGGCACTGCGTAGGATCCTACGGTCTTGGCGTGCATCCGTGCGTCGCTGCGGTCCGGTCCCAGGTCGACGGGCACGTGCACCTTCCGCCGACCACTGGCGACAACATCGATGTACTGTGGAGACCTCACGCCCCACGTGTTGAGCAATTCGGCGGTACGTCCACCCGGCCTCCCGCATGCCCACTATACGCCCTCGCTCAGAGTCCGTCAACTGCACATACGGTTCACGTCCACGCTGTCGCGGCATGCTACCAGTGTTAAAGACTGCGATGGAGCTCCGTATGCCACGGCAAACTGGCTGACACTGACGGCGGCGGTGCACAAATGCTGCGCAGCTAGCGCCATTCGACGGCCAACACCGCGGTTCCTGGTGTGTCCGCTGTGCCGTGCGTGTGATCATTGCTTGTACAGCCCTCTCGCAGTGTCCGGAGCAAGTATGGTGGGTCTGACACACCGGTGTCAATGTGTTCTTTTTTCCATTTCCAGGAGTGTACATTGCACCATTTAGATTGCCATCGATAAAATGGGGTTCACTTATCCTTCCTCCCATAATGCCGCACCATACATTAACCCGCCAAGGTCACTGATGTTCCACTTGCAGCAGCCATCGTGGATTTTCCGTTGCCCAATAGTGCATTTTATGCCGGTTTACGTTACCGCTGTTGGTGAATGACGCTTCGTCGCTAAATAGAACGCGTGTAAAAAATCTGTCATCGTTCCGTAATTTCTCTTGTGCCTAGTGGCAGAACTGTACACGACGTTCAAAGTCGTCGCCATGCAGTTCCTGATGCATAGAAATATGGTACTGGTGCAATCGATGTTGACGTAGCATTCTCAACACCGACGTTTTTGAGATTCCCGATTCTCGCGCAATTTGTCTGCTACTGATGTGCGGAATAGCCGCGACAGCGGCTAAAACACCTACTTGGGCATCATCAATTGTTGCAGGTCGTGGTTGACGTTTCACATGTGGCTGAACACTTCCTGCTTCCTTAAATAACGTAACTATCCGACGAACGGCCCGGACACTTGGATGATGTCGTCCAGGATACCGAGCAGCATACATAGCACACGCCTGATGGGCATTTTTATCAAAATAGCCATACATCAACACGATATCGACCTTTTCCGCAATTGGTAAACGGTCCATATTAACACGGGTAATGTATCACGAAGCAAATACCGTGCGCACTGGTGGAATGTTACGTGATACCACGTACTTACAAGTTTGTGACTATTACAGCGCCATCTATCACAAAGCCAAAAAAGTGGCCCAACTAAAACATTCATATTTCTTTACGCACTACACGAACATGTAATAAAAAATGGGGGTTCCTATTTTTAAAAAACGCAGTTGATATCCGTTTGACCATCTAGCGGGCCGACCATAGCCCCATCTGGTTTCCCCCTTCAAGCTAGACGAGTTTCGTTCTTTGTAGTTTTTTCGTTTAATGCTTATTTCGTGAGATATTTGGCCCAGTCACTATCAATTGACCACCCTGTATACTATCTGATCAAAAGTATCCTGACACCTATTAATTAATATGGGGTATGTAGACCCTTCGACTTTATGAAGGCTTGAACTCTCCTGGGGACACTTTCAGTGAGGTGTCTGAATGTCTGTGGAGGAATGGCAGCCCATTCTTCGTCAACCGTCGAAACCAGAGACGGTAGTGGTAACTCCATAGCACCACCTCTTCTGTGCTGCACTATTGGCACTACAAGTGGTGGCAGGTAAAATTCTCCAGGCACTCCAACAACCCTTCCATCGGATAACCTCAGGACATAGCGTGATTCATCGAGATCATTCGTTTCTAGTTATCCACTGACCAGTTTTGTGGCACTGTACACCATATCAAGTCTCACTGAGCATTGTTTACAGAAATGCGTGGCTTTTGAGGAGCTGCTCGACGATTTTACCCCATTCTTTTTTAACTTACTGTGCACAGTCATTGCACTAGCTTGGGCTGATGGTAGCACTTTCGAAAAATTCCTTCCGCTGATTTCATGCGATTATCTATAACCAGTCTTCGCGATTCACGACGGTCCTTATCTGTTAGTACATGAGTTGAGCCTGGTCTCGGTATAGCCGTTGTTCTTCCTTCGCACTACCTTTTCACACTCACATTACCAACACTGACATGGGAAACTTTAGAAGGGATGAAATGTCGTGACTGACCCATTGTGCTGTTAATGCTTCTCTACTGAAAACACAGTACGCCTCACCTTCTTTTATACTGACGGATCTTCCTCTCGTGACATATTGCGATCAATTTCTCATTACATATTGGTGTCCGGATATTTTCGATCATATAGTGGATACATATATGTAGTTTTAGATGTAAGGAGGGATAAAGGAGCACTATGAATAACTGACGTAGGTAAATTGCGAAGGAGCGTGGAAACCGACTGACATGCTAAAGAGGAGCAGCAATCAAACAACTCTCTATCGCAGCTGTTAGGCGATCCCCACTTCTGTGGGGCCTCGATACAGACGGATTGTGTTTACGCACATCTTCACGACAGGGTGGCAGCTTGAATTTGCTCGACAGTTCTGAAAGTCCACATACTAGAAATAACCACGAAGTTTTTCAGTATCTGATTGAGCCGCTTCCAATTTACCTGTCTACCTTGCCTGCTGCAAATGGTGACTACTCTGGATATCAGCAGTGGTCATAATGATATGTATATCTATCGATTGTGCCTTGTTGGTAAAAAATTTTCAAAATCCGCCATACGAAATGACGAAAGTAAGACGATACATAGACTGGGCGAACAACTTTGAGGTTTAGCCTCTAGCACAACTATGGGAAACACCGTGATAAACTCAGCAGCAGTAGCAGCTCTGTTTCGTTCACACATCTCGTACAACTACACGAAAGAGAGGGGTACATTGAAGGTTTCATTTTTAATATACAGGATGATTTCGTGATGATATTACACTCTTTCAGGGATGACTGACAAGGTTAAACGTATCAGTTTGAGGTAAGGGACCATGATTGAGAAGGGTAAACGTATCAATTTGGGGTAAAGGACACTAGCCCGGTAAAGACCGGGTCGAAAGTTGTAAGCGGAAATAATTCTGATACCTCTGACAGTGGAATACATGTACCGGTAATGATGTTCCTAAGATTGCAGGTTCTGGAACATATCCCATTTGTTATTTGTCAGTGAATGTGGTTCCAAAATGATGAAGTCCCACCTCACTTCGGACCGACGGTTCCTGAACATCAGGATCAAACATGCCCTGAAAAGTCGACAAGCAGAAGACTCTTCTTTGGTGGGCACCACGTTCACCTGATCTCACCTCATGTGATTTCTTCTTGTGGTGACCGAGCGAGGTGGCGCAGTGGTTAGCACACTGGACTCGCATTCGGGAGGACGACGGTTCAATCCCGTCTCCAGCCATCCTGATTTAGGTTTTCCGTGATTTCCCTAAATCGTTTCAGGCAAATACCGGGATGGTTCCTTTGAAAGGGCACGGCCGGTTTCCTTCCCAATCCTTCCCTAACCCGAGCTTGCGCTCCGTCTCTAATGACCTCGTTGTCGACGGGACGTTAAACACTAACCATCACCACCATCTTCTTGTGGTGCTACCCGTAAAATCTTGCGTGCGAGACGCCTGTCGAGCCTAAAGATGATCTCCTGGCAAGAATTCTCACTGCCTGTGACAATGAACATTTTTATTTATTTATTTTTTATTCCTTTCCATTGTAGCCAGTTACCTATTGTTTAGACAAAGGTTTATTGATTCTTACCGAAATTATTTACATTAATACTTAATTTAATCCTACGCAATACTACCTCCCATCACCATAACAACACTGATTGGAAAAAAGTCACAACACAGAAAAATAATTAATAAATGTACACATGGCCGTAATAGGCTGTAATGCGATGTTTATTTATTTAATCGCAGCCTACTACGGACCATGATTACGTTTATTAAGCATCTGGAGGCTGTGGATCATCACAAATACAAAATTTCAAAAAATAATTATGTAGAGTAATAAAATTTCGCGAACACATTTTTAAATAACATATTTCAGTGTTTAACATTGCAAGAACACAGGCCAATGTAAGCGCGAGATAAGCCACTGAAAATCTGAAACGCTGATATACCAATAGCCGGTGTAGTCGCCAGAATGTTGAATGCAAGTATGCAGCCGCCAGCGGTGGCCGATTTAGCTCATCGTGTTCGGTCAGAGGGTTTAACTGCCTTCTGTAATAAAAAACTGAGTTAATCGATTAACAACGAACTTAAACGGATGTCTTACGACGTACGCCGGAGTAGATGCAACGAACAAAATGAGAGCCGGCACGGTAGCTAAAAAAACTGAGTCAACGGCTCAATACTGAACTTGAACGGGTGTCCTGCGACATCCGCACCGAACAAATACAACGAACAAAATCGCACAAAAAAATGAGAACACTAAAAAAAAAAAGCGGTTCTAGGCGCTTCAGTTGGGAACCGCGCGACTGCTACGGTCGCAGGTTCGAATCCTGCCGCGGGCCAGCGCCATTTGAACCTTCTTCTTTTTTTTTGCAAGTATGCAAACGTTCATGCATTGTGTCGTACAGGTGCCGGATGTTATTTTGTTGGGATGGTGTTCCATGCCTGTTGCACCTGGTCTGCCAATGAAGGAAGGGTTAAGGCTGTTTGTGGATGTCCCTAGAGTTGTCGTCAGATGATGTCCCAAACGTGCTCGATTGGAGGCAGTTCCGGTGATCGAGCAAGCCAAGGGAACATGTCGACGCTTTGTAGAACATGTTGGGTACAACAGCGGTATGTGGGCGAGCGTTATCCTGTTGGAAAACATACCCTAGAATGCTGTTCACGAATGGTTGCACAACACGTCGGATCACCAGACTGACGAACAAATATGCAATCACGGAGCGTGGGATAACCGCGAGCGTGGTCCTGCTGTCATACGAAATCGCCCTCTTGACTTTAACTCCAGGTGAAGGTTCAGCGTGTCTAGCGAGGAGACAGATTGATTGCAAGCCCTCAACTGGCCTCCTTCTAACCTACACAGGCCATCACTGGCACCGAGCCAGAATCCGCTTTCATCAGAAAACACAACAGACGTCCATCCTGCCCTCAAATGAGCTCTCGATTGACTCCACTGAAGTCGCAAATAGCGGTGGTTTGAGGTCAGTGGAACGTACGCTACAGGGCGCCAAGCTCGGAGCTGTCCTTAAAGTAACCGATCTGTAATAGTCCGTTGAGTCACTGTGGTGCCAACTGCTGCCCAGACTGCTGCTACAGATGAAGTACGATGCGCCGGAACCATACGCCGAACACGATCGTCTTCCCTCCCGGTAGTTTCACGTGGCCGTGCGGAGCTTGGTCTTCTTGCGACTGCACCGTCACGTAAACATCTCTGCCAGCAATCACGTACAGTGGCTGCATTCCTGCCAGATCTTCCACCAGCATCGCAGAACGAACATCCAGCTTCTCATGGGCCTATTACACGACCTCGTTCAAACTTCATTTCGGAAACATAAGCACAACTTTGTATTCCGAACAGGTAGTGCGACCTTCAGACCAGATGAGAGGAAACGCAAATGCCAACAAACTGTGAGTAATTACTTATTCACACAAAAATAACGCGACGTGAACTGTTTGATAATCTAAAAATAACGAAACTTTATCGTTCTAGATCCCACTGAAGATGCCTTAGAGTAAGAAAAAGGCGAAACTCATCTGGGATAAATATAGTAAGTTCCAGCAAGAAAAGGCGGTTTTATTTATAGAATAAGAAATTCTGTTCAAACAAACTTGTTAACTTAAATGGGGACCGCCAGTCTCAATGCATGTATTGTAACGTATTCATTGACGAACTGAACTCTTTATTTCAAAATCATTTTACGCTTCTGCGTATATACATTGTTTTTGATAAGGGTGTAATTGCTGGTCCAAGGTGTAACTGCTGGTCCAACGTCAATCTACTGGCTGCGTTCTTCCAAGTTTGTTGGGCAAGGTGACGGACGCCTCTTTGGCAAATCTTCTCCCACACAGTTCAGTCCATTCTCAAATTTTAGTGTGAAAAAGAATTGTTGTGGCTTACTTCGGCCACGTCTCTACCGCTTGAACGACCCAGTTCCCCGTTAGTTTCTATCCACGGCGATAAATTTCATCCAATTAAGATGCCTCCTCTTGCGGAACATTTCTCGTTCGGCCGCCCGGGCGCTGTGTCCTGCTTCACCGTATGTTTGCAGGTTCATGAACGGCTAATGTTCTATTACCGACAACTCCTGAACTCCACCGTTGTCACGGTATAGACAATTGCATAATTTTTTTAAAGTAGCACTATCAAGGCATATGCTGCAGGCAGTCTTTTCTTATGAAACATAAATAATTTACAAATACGTGTTTCACATACACTGCTTGGTTTCATACAAGACCTCATAGCGTCTAAAATAATAATTTGAAAAAGTACAGCCTATATATAATGAGGAGATTAATGAAATATTTTTACGCAAGGCATAAAACTATGGAAGTAATAACTGTGCTCCATGTTTTGGTCAAGAACATGTTTTCATGAAGACTTTTGCAAGGAAAGGCACACTGCAGAAAAACTGTAATGCACGGAACAATGGATCAAATCTTCATGTTTGTCAGTCAGTAACTGGGTAGCAGTAATTCTGTAGCATATCTCGTGCATTACTGTGCACTGAATGTCGCTATGACTGAAAATTACATGTATTCGTAGGTTTTCCTGGGGAATATGCTGTTGCAAAGTCTCTTGGGTACGCAGCCGCACGGATTAGCAGTAGCAAAGCGAATTTTGTGAAAACAGTCTCCCAAAGAGCACACTAGCCGATTACATGCCACTACCGCCACGCACTCTCCCATGTATAGAATATCACATGAACGTAGCAACCTCAGCGCGGGGATGGGTGCCCGAAGTCGCTTATGGCTGAAACAAAAAAGGATTTTTTTTATAAAAAAACATCTGCTGGCCGTTAATACAATTATTTTTTCGCTTTAAATCTCCAGATGTATTTTTAAGTTGAATGTTGCAGATACTGTTATTACCCTGAAGTTACTAAAGTCTTTGGATATCTCCTAATATCGTGTCAGACCTCTTTTTCCTCAGCGTAGTACTGCAAGTCGATGTGGAGTGGGCACACCAAGTCCTTGGAAGTGTCCGGCAGAAATATTGAGCCACACTCCCTCTATAGCAGTCCATAACTGCGAAAGTGTTTACTGTGCAGTATTTTGTGCACGAACAGACCTTTCCATTATGTTGCATAATGTCCGATGGGATTCACGTCGGGCAATGTCGATGGCCAATCATTTGTTCGACTTGTCCAGAATGTTCTTCAAATCAGTCGCGAACAATTGTGGCCTAGTGACATGTTTGGGAACTTGAAGTTCATGAATGCCTGAAAATGATTTCCAAGTAGCCGAAAATAACCATTTCCAGTCAGTGATCGGTTCAGTTGAACCAGAGGACCCAGTCCATTACATGTACACACTACCCACACCATCATGGAGCCAACACCAGTTTGCGCAGCGCCTTGTTGACAACACGCGTCCCTGGCTTCGTAGTGTCGGCGCCACTATCGAACGCTAGCATCAGTTCTTATCAACGGAAATCGGGACTTATCTGACCAGATCACCGTTTTCCAGCCGTCCAATTCCAACCGACATGGTCACGACCCCTGGAGAGGCGCTGCAAGCGAAGTCGTGCTGTTAGGAAAAGTACACCCGTCGGTCGTCTGCTGCATAGACCATTGACACCGAATTTCCATGCACTGTCGTAACGGAAAGGTTCGTCGTACGTCCCACATTGATTTCTGCGGTTATTTCACGCAGTGTTGCTTGTCTGTTATCACTGACAAATCTAAGCAAAGCGCCGGCCGCGGTGGTCTAGCGGTTCTAGGCGCTCAGTCCGGAACCGCGCGACTGCTACGGTCGCAGGTTCGAATCCTGCCTCGGGCATGGATGTGTGTGATGTCCTTAGGTTAGTTAGGTTTAAGTAGTTCTAAGTTGTAGGGGACTGATGACCACAGATGTTAAGTACTATAGTGCTCAGAGCCATTTGAACCATTCTAAGCAAATGCCGCAGCTCTCTGTCGTTAAGTGAAGGCCATCGACCACTAAGTTGTCCGTGGTGAGAGGTAACACCTGAAATTTGATATTCTCGCCAAACTCTTGACTCTGTGGATCTCGAAATGTTAAACTCCCTAACGACTCTCGAACTGGAATGTTTCGTTCTTCAAGATCCAACTACCATTCCGCGTTCGAAGTCTGTTAATTGCCGTCGTGCGGCCATAATCACGTCGGAAACCTTTTGACAAGCCTCCCCTTAGTACAAATGACACCTCCACTAATGCTCTGCCCTTATATACCTTGTGTACGCGATACTACTACCATCTGTTTATGTGGATATCGCTATCCCACGAGTTTTGTCATCTCAGTGTATGATCATTACAAAATTTCTCAAACGGATTATAAATATGTCTTTTAGATTGGACACTGCCGGCCATTAAGATTGCATCACCAAGAAGGATGGCAAATAATAAAATTTTAATTATTGTGCACAAAAGGTTCGATCATCGCGCATGTACACACATCAAAAAACGTTTTGCGTCATCCTGGTTCCCAGAAATCTTGAAGATAGACATCGACTGTGGAATTTGTATCACAGACACCGTCCCTTTGACTGTTCAGAAATGTCACTAAACCCGCCCAAAGATGTAAACAACCATGCATGAACAGCGCCTATTAGACGGAGGGGGTCCGACAGCCGATCAACTCCAGTCATTCCACCAGGAAGAAGGTACACGGCTCGTATTGTCTGTAGTTCAACCATGCCTAGACGGTCAATACCGCGGTTCGATCGCGTCCGCATTGTTACTTTGTGCCAGGTAGGGCTCTCAACAAGAGAAGCGCCCAGGCATCTCAGAGTGAACCAAACGGATGTTGCTCAGGCCACCCAAGTGCTACTACTGCAGTGGATGACCGCTATCTACGGATTATGGCTCGGAGGAACTCTGACAGCAACGCCACCATGTTGAATAATACTTTTCGTGCAGCCACAGGACGTCGTATTACGACTCAAACTGTGCACAGTAGGCAGCATCATGCACAACTTTACTCCCGGCGTCCGTGGCGAGGTCCATATTTGCGACCACGACACCATGCAGCGCGGTACAAATGGGCCAAACAACATGTCGTATGGACTGCTCAGGATTGGCATCACGTTCTCATCACCGATGAGTGTCGCATATGTCTTCAACCAGACAATTGTCAGAGACATGTTTGGAGGCAACCAGGTTAGGCTGAACGCCTTAGACACACTTTCCAGCGAATGCAGCGAGGTGGAGGTTCCCTGATGTTTTGCGGTGACATTATGTGGGGCCGACGTACGCCGCTAGTGGTCATGGAAGGCGCCGTAACGGCTGTACGATACGTGAATGCCATCCTTCGAACGATAGTGCAACCATATCGACGGCATATTGGGGAGGCATTCGTCTTCATGGACGACAATTACAATTCACGCCCCCATCGTGCACATCTTGTGAATGACTTCCTTCAGGATAACGACATGGCTCGACTAGCGTGGCCATCATATTCTCCAGACATGAATCCTATCGAACATTCCTGGGATAGATTGAAAAGGGCTGTTTATGGACGACGTGACCTACCAACCACTCTCCACTCTGAGAGATCTACGCCGAATCGCCGTTGAGGAGTGAGACAATCTGGATCAACAGTGCCTTGATGAACTTGTAGATAGTATGCCACGACGAATACAGGCACGCATCAATGCAAGAGGACGTGCTGCTGGGTATCAGAGGTACCGGTGTGTACAGTAATCTGGACCACCACCTCTGAAGGTCTCGCTCTATGGTGGTACAACATGCTATGTGTGGTTTTCATGATCAATAAAATGGGTGGAAATGATGTTTATGTTGATCTCTATTCCAACTGTCTGTACCGCTTCCGGAACTCTCGGAACCGAGGTGATGCAAAACGTGTTTTGATATGTGTGTAATAAGAAGAATAGATAATTAAATCTGTAGGTGGTTTGAGGGTAAACCCGGGAGGGAGTAGGGTCAAACTGATCTTTAATGACAGAAGGGTACATTACTCAGCACTCTATTTTAGAGAGGGGATCGATGCTATTCTAGTCTCTCGGCAGCCCACGGCCAGATGTTTTCAGCTGGTGATAAATATGGAGAACGTGGTGGCCAGGAATATAGTTGAACATTTCAGGACAGCACGGGCAATATGCGTACTTGGGTTGCGTTGCTGAAAGACCTCGAAGGTAAGGCAGAGCCATCAGCCTTGTCACATCTGAAATGTACCTCCTGCTGTCCAAATTACCCATTGTGTACCCAATGCTATGTAATACCATCACACCAGCAGCTGTATCCTCAAGACAATAACGAAAGCAATTTGCAACTGTTGTTATCCAAGGCGTACCGCACACGGATACATCCATCCTGGTGCTGCACACAGAACCGGGACGCGTCTGAAAAGACGAAGTGGTGGAATTCGTTTGTCCAATGCTATCGTCAAGCGCAACATTGTCGACACACTTTCCTCTGCTGGCTGATCAAATGATGCCGCAACAATGGCCTCTGTGCTGTCAATCCGTGGTGCTCAAAACGTCGTCGCACTGTCCTTATGGATACTCATCTAAAGGGGTTAGGTGATAGGTTAGGTTAGGTTAGGTTAGGTTAGATTAGATCTGACGTTGCTGTAAGATCCTGTTCGGCAGAGCGATCAATAAGGTAACGGGTTCTAATATCGGCCCTGCTCCTAGTTTCGTCCATTTAGATTTCCACAGTTGGTAAGAAATGTTTAACTGTGCGTGCATGCGTGGCCTCAGACCACAGTTTTGTCGAAAGAGGCTGCTGTGTGCAGCAAGTTTAACTTCCGTGTACGAGGAAATTCATCTTTTTACACTGTGGTGAGCTAGTGCAGCAATCAGATTAACAGCTTGCCATTCCCAGCGTGAGCACTGGTTTGTGTTCAATATTGGGTTTTATTTCAATCGTGTGTTGTAGTTTCTGGCGCGTAATCGCTATTATCAACCGTCTGCCCTATGTTGCTCCAGTGGCCATTACAATAAATCACGGGATGTTCGTAAGTGCGGCTGGTCCCGGCGGAGGTTCGAGTCCTCCCTCGGGCATGGGTGTGTGTGTTTGTCATTAGGATAATTTAGGTTAATTAGTGTATAAGCTTAGGGACTGATGACCTTAGCAGTTAAGTCCCATAAGATTTGATACACTTTTTTCATGTTCGTAATTTCGTCTCTCTTAAGGTTCCTGCTTTCGTCCCGGAGACGAAATTTGGAACTGTTATTTATTAAAAATTCATTTTACTTGCTATTTAGAAAGATTATTTTATTTTTTCCTACTGAAAAAGATAAGCGGAGGGAAACTGATTCTTTCCAGAAAATGACTGGTTTGTTATCGCGAGACATGCTCTTTATCTACACAGACACAGAGATTCATATTCGGCACATATTTAGGAAGCTGAAAATAACTTGAAAATATTGCTTTTTCATTTGCCTTCAGGAGAGTTATGGTAGTGAAAGTGTTTGGAAATGTTATTACGGGAAAATACGTTTAAATTAATTGTATTTTTGATATTTTTACGGTGGACGAAATTACGAACACCTTTATATCTCTGTTTTGCAGTACTAACATTTATGTCAATTACTGGTTTTAATACGCTATAACAGTTCAACTGTAAGTTGTCTACAACTCGAGAGTAAATTCCGGAATATTTATACCAACAGCCTTTTCATAACCCTTTACGGCTTACACAGGTCCTAACCTACTAAGTCGACGAAGTTTGGGCCCCCTACCTTATGTCTGTCCTTTCGTGCCCTAGACGCGTGGGACCGCTCAGACGCTGCCTGGCACTGAGTATAGCCCTCTCGAGCCCATCAATTCCGTATTCGTGGGATCCTGACCGATGCAAGCAGCAATATCGTGGAGCGGTAAACCGCTGTCCCGATCCCGCCTTTGTCGAGTTCCGTCACGTTCGGGTCAAAGTTTCTTTGAAATACACGAGGCATACCACATATTCCTCCCAAACAAAAAACATTCAGATACGATTTCCGAATGAGAAAACCGCTGTGTAATATTCAGAACGTAGACAGCATTACTCATACCTGCTACGTGCAATTCCGCTAGAATGCTGATCATTTGCATAGCACAGCACGCGCCGTCGTCACGGTGTTACAATTTTTGTGATCGGCAGTGCATTTGTACTCGTAGTTGCCGTAGGGCGCCACGTCGGTTTGAAGACGCCTAGCGAAGCTTTAGCACGTGCGAAACAGAGGTGTTAATCGTGACGTGCCAGAATGCGGCGTGCATGCACGGACGGCGGACGGCGGCCGGGGACGGCGGATGTCGGCAGGAATTCGGCGCAGCTGGGACTGAGTGGCTGCGTGGCGGCGGCAGGTGAAAGCGGCGCCAGCCGGTCGCGCGGCATTCTTGCAGCCGTATGTGGACCGCACACCGCACACCGCGAACCGCCGCGCCGCGCCGCGCCGCGCCGCGCACGCTCTCCCGTAATCCTCATTAGCCCGCGTGCGTTATCACGCGAGAGCTGTGACTGCACTGACGATTTCCTGGTAGAGAGCACGCAGCACGTTATCTCGAACGAAGAGTCAGCGACAGACGTACGAGTAATTTCAGGTACGCCCCAGAGCTGTGTGTTGGGACGCTTGCTGTTCGTTTACATCTACATCTATGCGACTGCTCTGCGTTTCCCACTTAAGTGCTCGGCAGAGGGTTCGTCGAAACACCTCCGGATTACTTCGAGCACTTAAAACCTCCCGTGCGAGCTCTGATGCCTCTTATTTTCTTACGATGATCATTTCTTCCTATGTAAGTGGGCTTCAGTAAAATATTTTCGCATTCGGAGAAGAAAGATGGTGATTGAAATCCCGTGAAAAGAACTCACCGCAACGAAAAACGGCTTCGTTTTCACGATTTTCACCCCAGTTCGCGTGTCGTATCCGTGACACTCTCTCCTCTACGAAGCGATAATGCAAAACGAGACGCCTTTATATGGACTTTAGCATGTCCTCCGCCGATCCCGTCTGGTAAGGATACCACAGCGCGCAGTAATACTCCAGAAGAGGACGGACGGGCGTAGTGTAGACAGACTCTTTCATAAATCTATTGAATCTTCTACGTGATCTGCCAATAAAACGCATTCTTTGGTTTGTCTTACAACATTTTCTGTATGATAATTCCACTTTATTTTTTTAAATACATCATATTCGCCGGAATTTTCGTGTGGTACTGCAAAAGCTGAAACAATACAAAAATGAAGTACAGAACTGCACAAACAGGTCATGTAGACACTATTACATTACAAGAAGTGATGAAAATAATACATCACTTACATGTCAGACTTTAAAATCCTCCGACATGTATACACGTCATCGTCAAAAATAAGCCTTTTCGCTGCAGAAATACAGTGACATCTGACGATTGCGAAGCTCTGTACATCGTGAAATATTGTGAGTCACGTGAAATGTTGCCAATGAAACATCATCCACATGTTTTTGTGGTCTTCTGTACAGGAACTGATTTGATGCAGCTCTCCATGCTACTCTATCCTGTGCAAGCCTCTTCATCTCCGAATAACTACAGCAAATTATATCCTTCTGAATCTGCGTAACGTATTCGTCTCTTGGTCTCGCCCTACGATTTTTGCCCTCCACGCTTCCCCTCCAGTACTAAACTGGTGATCCCTTGATGCCTCAGAAAGTGTCCTACCTACGGATCCTCCACACAAATAGATACAAATCAGTGTTCCAATACACTGATTACATGCGAACTAAGGCCTCTCGTGTGAAAAGTCAGACTGTCTGTGCACTGATAAGAGACAGTATAGTCCAGCGGTAACAGTTCTGAGCTCCGTATCGCAAAATATTTTTTGCTTGTGTTGAAAACATGCAGCTTTCTAAAAAATGGTTCAAATGGCTCTGAGCACTATGGGACTTAACATCTGAGGTCATCAGTCCCTTAGACTTAGAACTACTTAAACCTAACTAACCCTAGGACATCACACACATCCATGCCCGAGGCATGATTAGAACCTGCGACCGTAACGGTCGCGTGGTTCCAGACTGAAGCGCCTAGAACCGCTCGGCCACAACGGCCGGCGCAGCTTTCTAGGTGATGATGTAGCCGTAACGTGCAAGGGGACAGGATAGGAAAATTTATTTATAAGTTGTTCGTAACTGCAATTCCTAGGTATTTACTTGATATGACAACCTTTAGATTTGTGTGATATACCGTGTAATCGAAATTTAATGGATACCTTTTACTACTTCCGTGGGTTATCTCACACATTTTATTGTTTATAACCAACTGCCACTTTTTCCATCATACTGGTATCCTGTCTAAATCATTTTGCAGTTGGTTCTGATCTTCTGACGCCTTTGCTACACGATAAACGACACCATAATCTGCAAACAATCTAAGAGAGCTGCTCAGACTGTCTCCTAAATCGTTTATATACGTTTGGAACAGCAGAGCGCCTGTAACTCTTTCTTAGGAAACGCCAGATATTATTCTTATTTTATTAGACGATTTTCCTGACTTTCTGACAGGAAATCACAAATCCAGTAACATAACTGCGCCTTATTCCGTAGGCACGCAACTCGATTAGAAACCGCTTGTGAGGAACGATATCAAAATTCTTCTGGAAATCTGTTCATCTTATATTTTAATATACTTGCAGAGGTTATTGACAATAACTTCAGACATTTTATCGACAGCAGTGCAGCTATTTCTAGTAAAGTGCTGTCTGAAAAAAGCTGCGTAAATATTCAGGCAGATACTGATGAGATTTCAAAACAAGAAAGTCGTCAACTTGCTTCAGTTGGTCAGAAATTTAAAATTGTGCACGTTACAAGACTCGGAAACAAAGAATCCGACGACCGCAATGACTACGACTTACAATTGGAATCAAAATGTTCAAATGTGTGTGAAATCTTATGGAACTTAACTGCTAAGGTCATCAGCCCATAAGCTTACACCCTACGTAACCTAAATTATCCTCAGGACAAACACACACACCCATGCCCGAGGGAGGACTCGAACCTCCGACGGGACCAGCCGCACAGTCCACGATTGCAGCGACGTAGACCGCTCGGCTAATGCCGCGCAGCTGATTGGAATCAATTAACTTAAACAGATACCTCACATAAGTAATTGGATGATCATGTAGGCTCAGTAGTAGGTAAAGTAGGCTGTAGACGGCAGTTCAGTGGTAGAATATGCAACAGGTCTACAAAGGAGAATGCTTATACAACACGATCCTAGAATGCAGGAGAAGGTTGGAGGTGAGATACTGGCGCTAATAAAGGTGCAAGGACGGGTCGTGAGAACTCAGTCGGCAGGACACCTTCCCGCGAAGGAACAAGATCCCGTGTTCGAGTACCGGTCCGTCACACAATTTTAATTCAATAAGAATTTTCAAATCAGTGCACACTCCGCTGCAGAGCGAAAATTAATTCTGAATCTTAGAATATTGCTATAGACTTAGGGACTCGTACCAGATAGTACCGACCTGGGGTATGAAGTGCAACACAAATCGTCAGAGGTCTGGAGTATTCGCGGGAAAGCGACAAAGGGAAGCTCAAAATCTGACCTCGCAGGCGCTTGAATATGCAGGGTGGTCAGAAACAGTTTGAGAAGTTTGTAATGGCGTTGCAGGCCGGTCTGGCCGTTGCTCGCGCGAATTCGTAAGGCCCGCCAGAGACGCTATCGCCAAACGTGTGCTTCGTTTGGTTTCCTAAAGTCGAACCAGAGAGCGATACAAAAACTGGATATGGTACGGCAGTATGGATCGACCCAGAGACATAGGCTGAGCAGTCTCGTGCGCTATCATCTACTCTAAGAGAACAACCTACACTTATTGTATCTGGCGGGCCGATTGAATTTGCGCGCGCCGCGCCCTGATTGACTAACTTCAGTGCTAATTAATTCGGAAACAATAAGCACAATCAAATAAGATGAAACTGAAACGAAAATAACAGTGAATTTAATGTGCCCACTGTTAAGAAATAAAAAAGTGTACCTCCCTTGACAAAGCGTTACCTGTATGGGAAGCTGCGTACACTCGTCGGCAAGCGGCTGTCTCGGTATGCGACGAAATTTTCATGACCCATGTTCCAGTTGGTCCGCATTTATGCAGTTATCGTCCACGTCTCCTACGATTGCTATCCCTACATGACGCTACACTTATGATTCTAATTTGAATACTCCTACTGGCTGTGTGCGTCTCGGCATAAAACTCCAGCTATCACAACTCGTATGCGATTTGCCTATTTGACAAAAGTCAAGCTATTGCAAAATTTTTCCGTTTCTGCATACTATCTTGTTACCATTTACTGTAGCATAGTATGAATAAAACTGACTATTTTCTTCTGGATGGGCCCCACAGACTCAATGAAGTTGAAAAGGGACACGTTTCGATTAGGCTCTGTAACAAAATATTTTGTTTGGGCCACTAGTTTCGGACACCGTCCATTCTCAAGTGCATCTTAAGTAACAAATGTGGAATCCACTGATCTGATGTAATCTATCTGTGGTATCAACGTTCGATACCACACTTGTTAGGGGTTGCAGATATCGTCCGCGGTCCGTAATAGATACCGCTGGGCCCGCGAGTCGCGACGGCTTGTGACAAGTACGAGGGTAATCCCAAAAGTAAGGTATCCTATTTTTTTTATAAGTACATAGACCTGTTTGTTTCTACAATGGTTTGCATCAGTTTACAGATTAAACAGTTAGCTATTTTTCGACATAATCACCATTTCTGTCGATGCATTTTTGTTGACGCAGTGGCAGTTTTTGTTTGCCCATGTCATTTCAGCTCACCGCCATGCTGTTCAGAAAGTTATGAACTGGCGTGATTGTTGCTTGGTCTCAGGTGTAAAGTGGTATGCCCAGGTTTCGTCACCCGTGACAATTGAGTCCAGAAAGTTGTCCTGTTCGGCTGCAAGGCGATGAAGAAATGCGCGGCAAGCATCAACTCGTTGCCGCAAGTGCTCCTCAGTCAGCATGCGTGGCACCCATCTTGCGCACACCTTCCGGTAGTTCAATGTTTCCGTTAAAATTCTGTGAGCGGAACCAACGTGCAGAGATCATCCAGGGTGATCCGCCGATCTTCACGCATGCTTTGCTCAACCTTCAACACTGTCTCCCCAGAAATTGGCGGTCTCCCGCTCCGTTGTTCGTAGTGAATTTCGGTCGGACCAGCTGCAAACTCTCTACACCACTTACGAACGTTTTTGACATCCATGTACGACTCACCATACACTTCCGTCAATTGGCGATGGATTTCAATGGGCGCAGTGCCTTTGCGTTCAAAAACCGAATAACTACCACACAATCAGAGTTCTGTACTTATAAAAAATAGATGACCTTACTTTTGGGATTACCCTCGTATCTAGCGAGCTCTCATCCACTCTTGCTCGGGCCATCAGCTAGGAATGTAGCATAGCCTTCAGCTGATAGGAAGCACCCTCTAACAAGGCGCTTCGTCAAGTATGGCATAAGTAATGCCTCTCTAGATATCTGATTGTAATTATATGTATGCAGCATATGAAGAAGCCTGCGACACAAGTTAAGTACAATATATATTATTTTTTACCAACGACTACTAATTATTTCAGTCGTTGCAGATACAGACTATGCACCCAGCTCCTTACAGATTTCACTGCTAAACCTGTAAAATATGTTTCTATTTAGCATTGACCACCTACCATCAGAACAACTGACGACGAGAATCGTAACACTATCCTCATCGAAGAAGCAAATGATGTGGATACATCGTCGTCAATCCATTAAAAAATAGCGCGCCATGCCTATTTGTGCACAGCACGGTCGTGAAATGATAACTTCTTGTAATGTGCTCTTTAAATCACAATATACAAGGGCATGCTGAAAAGTAATGCCTCCGAATTTTTAATCTGAAAATCCTTAAAGATTTTCAAATAAAACAAACTTTATTAACATTCTGCGTGTTTATTCTTCACGTCTAAGTATTTATTTGTCAACACAGTCACCCTGGCGACGAACACATTAATTTACTCCTAATGAGAGTCGGGTTTGTTGATACAGTCACCTGTAGAATGATCGACTTCGTTAACATAGTGTAAGCAAACTGTTTGTATGTTGGCAGCGCTATAGACTGTGTTAATATCGCTGACAGCGCTCTGCACCATCGGCAAGAGATTCTGTGGTTGGGCGGACTAGCGAGTGAATAGGGAAGTGTATGAACATGATATTTTTAGTGGAGACTCTGTGTTGGTAGGACATGCATTGTAGAGCAAGGTGAAATGATGTGTTTAAAAGAAAATACGCAAGGAAGTGTAGGAGGATGGATATATGTTTGATAATGTTTGGGCAGTGGAATCATTGTTTCCTCTTCAACAAAATCTTTGTTTTTGCCAACCATATGCCCCCTACAAGCTAGAGTCTATAGTAGTTTGAATATTTTTATTTAGCTGGCCGTTGTTGCTACTTGCTGCAATTGTTATGAAGATTTTCTGTGAGGTAAGTGACTTATGAAAAAGATGGGGTTTGCACTATCGGGATTCGTGATGCTGAGGTAGTTTCATATTTCTTTAATTTCTTATTTTTTGGATTTGTATTATTGTTAGAATTTCTTGCAACTCAGTGCCATTCTTTTGTGTTAATTATTGGAAGTCATGTTGTCAATGCATAGCAGTCAGATTGCGTTGGGCTTATATTGTGGGTAATAAATGAATAGGTTAAGTTTGAGTCGTTTTTGTCAGAGAAAATTCTGTAGGTCAGTGTTTAATAAAAAAAAGTACCGCTTCATCACTATCAAAGTGAAGTCTTCTAAGATGTTGCTTAAGTTTTTGAAACAGATGAAAATCGTATGGGGCCAAGTCGAAAATGTATGGAGGATGATCGATGGCAGTGACCCCAAGGCGCCGTACTGACGTTACACAACGTCATGTTATACGTTACAATTCTGAGCCCTCTAGCGCCAGAGGCCTACAATAAGGATACATGAAGAATAAAGAGGTAGAATGTCAATAACGCATGTTTATGCAAACATCTTTAATTGTTATCATAGCCGGCCGCGGTGGTCTAGCGGTTCTAGGCGCTCAGTCCGGCACCGCGAGACTGCTACGGTCGCAGGTTCGAATCCTGCCTCGGGCATGGATGTATGTGATGTCCTTAGGTTAGTTAGGTTTAAGTAGTTCTAAGTTCTAGGGGACTGATGACCACAGATGTTAAGTCCCATAGTGCTCAGAGCCATTTGAACCATTTGAATTGTTATCATACAAAAATTCGGAGGCATTACTTTTTAGCACACGGTCTGCAGCACGTGGCGATTTTCTTCGCCCAGGGACTGGGTGTTTCTGTTGTCCTCGTCATTTCATCATCGTCCGGGAAAGTGGGGCGATTGGATAGTGAACTGATTGGGAATTTGTAGGGGAGCTGTTAGCCACGCAGTTGAGCGCTCCACGAACCAATTATCATCATCATCTTTTTAACACGCCCTCGTATTACATTATCCATATTAACACATTCCTCTTTTCCAGAAAAGATTTTGTCGCTACTACTAGTCTGCACTTCATATCATCTTTACTCCTGCCATCGTCAGTTATTTTGCTTCCAAAACAACAAAACTCATCTACTACTTTTAGTGTCTCATTTCCTAATCAACTTCCATCAGCATCACGTGATTGAAATCGACTGCACTCCATCATCTTTGTATTAATTTCTTTATGTTTATCTTATAACCTCTTTTCAACACATCGACTATTCAGTTCAACTGATCTCAAACGACCTTTGCTGTCTCTGACAGAATTACCGTGTCCATTACTCAGCCACTGATATTAATTTACTACATATCAAATTGTTACAATAACATAGCGCGTGAGTCCACTGCAGTCACCATATCACTATAAATTTGAATCTTAGTGCCAGATAATACGGCCAGATGTGTGCAGTGCATTTTAATAGTCACCTGTCCAATCGCACAATCACTCATAATGTAAAACTGAAATCAAAACCTCTGTTCTAAAAACAACAAAAAACTGGTAGATTATGAAGCATAAGACTAAAATAATAAATTAGCAAGAGACAGGCTGATTTCTTATTTCACAGTCAGATCAAGTTTATCAAAAAAGTACAATTTCTGTGTACAATTATATACTTGAACATATTTTATACATTTTCCTTGCAAAAAGTTCTGAGATTGATTCTGTTCCTGGCGTATAAGCGACGCCAGAACAGTAACTGCAGTGGTAGCTTGAATCAGCAACTGTATACAACAGATCTGCAGTCGATCAATAAGTTTTGGGCGGGCAGTATTAAGTAGTGGACGTTCGACCATTGTGTGTCAACGTAGTTGTGGCTGAAGCCGAAACGGAGCAACATCACTAAATCAATTGTTCAAAACATTCGCCAGAATGTTTTTAGGAAGAGAAAGATGTTTACAAAGTTCGTTCCGTACATCTTGACTCCCGAACAAAAATCACAACAAGTGCGCGCGTGCCGCGACTTGGTTGAAATGCAATGTGGACGGTTTTCTTCTGGAAAAAAAAACCATCAGGTGTGGCACGATTTGGTGTCAGCAGTGAGAACCTACCACAAAACGACAAAGTGCAGAAATTCAAATGAAGAGTCAACATTTTGATGACACTACCTACATTCAAGGCAATGCGACGAGTTACTTGAACAATATCCTGAAGAAGGATTTTCAGAATGTTTTGTTACGTGAACAGTCTTCTCTGAAACTACCCCACAACATATTTCAGAATACTTAATGTCCATTTCTCTTGACCAAATTTTCGATTACTGACGGTGCAAATAACAAGTGCAGTCGAGACACAGTTCCTCCAGTGGTTTTTCCTTTTATTGCTTTCTGTTTACTTCCCCTTTTTGGTGTGGCGGGGGGACTGCTCAGTTGGAAGCCTACAGGCTGGTTAGCGATATACAAGGACCCTTATAAGAGGAGTTGGCTGCCATAAAAACGTTCCAATGTTCCGGGTAGCTCATGTGTCCTACTTCACGATAAGAAATCTGATTTTTATAGTGGCCACTTGTTCCTGTTACAGATCAAATAATCCCTCCTCTTATTAGTATGTCATTGTGTGTGGTGTGGTACCAATATTTTCATGTTTGATCGGGCAACCCCTGTTAATTTTCATTGAGAAAGACGTTACCGTTGCCTGACATTATTACTCCCATTAATTAACTTGCATGATCATACGCCCTTCTCTGTAGATCACCAGATATCGTACTTTATAATCATAGGTGTATGCAAAACAACACTTCTGATACCCTATAGCGTCATACGCTTATTACAGCGTTCTGTGTGCTCTACTCAAGTTTGGCGGAGGTAACTATACAGAACAACCGAAGCATTAAAGAAACCATCTTAATTTTTCTCTAGTTTTTTGTTAGTCTTCATTTTTTATTAATCCACTTTCGAAAGTATGTGGACTGACGATCTAGGTCATAATGCCTTACGAAATCATCAACTGACGTGGCCCGGTAGTAGAAGCATCGAGCTTGTAATCATTAGAAACAATTTTCATATTCAAGTCTGATTATATTGATCTGGGGTTTCTGTGTCTTCTTGGATTTACTGGTTGGGTTTCCACTGCCAGTGTCTTTCTCAGTCCTCGGCAAACAGACCCTGTTACATCTATGAAGAACTCAACGCCGACGGGACGAAAAAAAAAGACACGTGAAAATATCTGCCTATAGATTTCTGTATGAAGACTATGTGAAGTCGGTGGAAACGAACTAACAACTGCGTCAACAAGCCGAAGGTTGATTTAAACAACAAATTTCTTTTCTGCCCAGGTTACCACGTTATTGCAGGGGTCGTGTGCTATTACCCACCTCAGACCACAGAATCTGCAGTATGCCACTTGGATGGAACGAAGGAAGGAGTTCAGGGATTGGCGTGCGTTCGACGACGAGGTCATTAAAGACGGAGCACAGGCTCAATCAGGACAACGAAGGGAAACGAAATCGAGCGTATCCGTTTCTAAAGAGCCGTCAGGCATTCACCTTAACAGAGCCAGTGGCTATAAAAGTGCATGGTGTCTGTTCTTTCAGACACATCCGAAAGAATGGACCCCACGCACTCATATAACTGATTCACCTCGTTCGGCAATGAATCCACCACCTTCAGTGCGGATACGCAACTGCGTTCGACCTCCTGCGGGGATCTCAAAGGAGTGAGCGTGGATGACATGGACGATGACTGCGGAGAGGTGGCGCTAGGTGGGAATGTGTGTCGACTGGGAGGCGTGGCGAGATAGTACGCGCAATTGCGATAAACACTGTGATCAGATAGTGCAGTGATTAACACAACTGGCCAGTAAACAGGAGATTTAGGGTTCGTGTCCCGGTTCGGCACACCTTTTCACTCTTCGCGACTATTTCTGCATAAAACCTCGCTGTAGCTGACATCAATAAATCCTCTCCTTTCTCTCCCTCCTCCTCCAATTTACATCAGACCTTAAATCTAAGTGGCTGGATTCGGATTTGAACGTCGTTCCTCGCGAAATCATGGCTGTGCCTTAACAAAAGCGCTACTTCGCTCTAGGCGGTTCTGAACTATGGTAACGCTTGTAATGAAACTGGTCAGTGGTACAGCCTCGGTATTAAGGAAATAACGCAATACATTTATTTAATTTGTATTGCAATCCAATGAAACATCTAGTACATTTTTTTACATTAATATTTGTAATGCAGACGTTATTAAGGTAATATTCACGCGTGTATCAATATAAAGTGCATATATAGCGATTCGCCCCTCCCTCCCCTCACTCTCCGGTGATGTAATTTGAAAGTTGTAGTCGAGGTGGTCAGAAACAGTCTGGAAAGCTTGTAAGTTTGTTATGCTGAGCCGGCCGCGGTGGCCGTGCGGTTCTAGGCGCTCCAGTCCGGAGCCGCGCTGCTGCTACGGTCGCAGGTTCGAATCCTGCCTCGGGCATGGTTGTGTGTGATGTCCTTAGGTTAGTTAGGTTTAAGTAGTTCTAAGTTCTAGGGGACTGATGACCACAGCAGTTGAGTCCCATAGTGCTCAGAGCCATTTTGTTATGCTGAGAAATAATCGTTAAGAAGAAAATTCGATACGTTGCGCCGTTTCCGAGCTAATTAGCTCTGAAGTTAGCCCATTAGGCAGTTGCACACGTAACTTCAAGGAGTCCGTCAGAGACGGTGTCGCCAAACACCTTCTTCCTTTGGTTTCCTAAAACCGAACAGGAGAGCGATACAATAATTCGACATGGGACGGTAGTAAGGATCGAACCCGAGCCAAAGGTTGAGCAGTCTCTTGCGCTTTCATCTACGCCATAAGATCAACTGGCAGTAAATATATATGGAGGGCCGCTCGAATTTACCAGCGCAACGGGCTCATTGGCTAACTTCAGTGTTAATTAAATCGGAAACGGCTCAATATATCGATTTTTTTCTTAACCGTTACTTGTCAGCACAACCTACCCTGCAATACAGGCTCTTCAGTCTGTTTCTGACCACCCTCCATATTTTGTATACTTGTATAACTGTATTCATTTACCACTACTATTATGATTATATTTATTAGTATTGATACTGATTATTGGAACAATTTAAACAGCAAATTCACATAAGTTGATAGAAAAATATGTAATTTGCGATTTGAACATGTCCACGTAAAAAAATGGCTCTGAGCACTAAGGGACTTAACAGCTGTGGTCATCAGTCCCCTAGAACTTAGAACTACTTAAACCTAACTAACCTAAGGACATCACACACATCCATGCCCGAAGCAGGATTCGAACCTGCGACCGTAGCAGTCGCGCGGTTCCGGACTGAGCGCCTAGAACCGCGAGACCACCGCGGCCGGCGCATGTCCACGTAAGTCTAGGGCAAAATGACAAGGCAGGATACTGAAATAGGTACTTCCACCGATTCCTTCTCGATGTTTAATGCGATTACCTCAACCATTTGCGAGAATATCACTGCTCAGAGTGAATGGCGAAACACAGTGAAAAATTGGCATTTGTGACGTTATAAAATATTGCCCTAGGAGAAAGTCTTTTAAATGGTCGTAAAATAACGTGTGATACGCACACACCGTGCCACCAGACCACACAAGAAATCACCAAACACATAAGATTACAAAGTGAATTGTAATATCATGTTAATTTTACTAAAGTATGTAATTTAGACTCCTTTAAGTAGCATCAACTAGCATTATTTTAAAGAACTGAAATATATCGCTCTCAAGACCTGCAACTTGTTTCCCAGTGATTAAATAACTACGAAACAGGGTGATCTCTAGATCCTGCCCTGTAACTGCTCCACTACGCAGCGCTGACCTTTACGTAGTGACGTCAGCGTCCGTTACTGTTCCTTCTTTCGTCCTTTCCACAAGCGTCAACCGCGCACAGGATTAGTTCTTTAATGGAAAACACATAAAATTCCTTCTTGACGTTTACTAATCCAACCTGCAATTTAATTTCCTTTTACACGCGTAAAATTATTACGAAGGAGATTTCAGCAGGTGGGTGGATATAAATTAAGAGCGGTAGTATGGTTTATTCTAGATGATTATATCGCGTTAACATACGCTATATTCTCTACGGTTTCCGAGACACAAATACTGAGAACTCATGGCATCTACCTGCGAGGGATTAAACAAAAGTGACAATTTTCACACATCGACGGGTGAAAATCCCAGCCTCATTGCTGATAGTAAATTTCAGCGTTCTTTTCGGTCAACATATAGTTCAGACTCAGTGATACCCGGCATAGAGGTGTGGGTACCGATTGACAAGATATTGGAAAAGTCTTGTCCAATTCGATCCTTTACTGACTCCCTAATGACCTCCTCTTTGATGGGAGGCTAAACTCTAGACCTCCTTTCAGTCCACGATGTTTTTCAATTGTATAGCTTTCTCCTCAATCCAAATATTTCTACATCCATTTGAGTGAGGCGTGTTTGTTTACATTTATCGTGAAGTTCAGTATTCGGCGCAAAGTTTTATAAAACTAGGTCATTAGCAGCATCAAGAATTAAACTATTTCTGGTTTGTTTCGTCCTTAAAACTCTAGGTGAAATATTTTTTACTTGAATCATACAACACTACCTTCTCGGCTGGCAGTTGAGTAGCGTGTTTGGTACTATGGTTCCATACATTCTCAAGACTGGGTCCTTTACATTTGTTTTTGTATTTTGGTATTACCTCATCCAGCTTAAGGATGTTTCATTACTGTCTGTATGTTCACTTCCTCTCCTGAGAATCTCATTACTGCGCTCTTTATTCTTCTAACCTAATGCTTTGTCAATATGTATTCATATCTACAAAGAAATCTTGGAACTGCAGTTAATTTATAAAGATTAAGTATTATTTCACAACTACTGACTCCGTGGATCCTCTTGAATGAATAGATGTATACGTAATGTCGCAATTTACATATGAGAATTTGTTAACTTATTCCTTTTCTTTTCCTTATTGCGACTTTCTCCCTTCCAACGCCACAATTTTGATCCTTGTCACAGAATTTTATAATTGTGCATTCGTACTATTTACATGGTCAAGAACAGCCTCTGTTGAAAATCGACCTTCTTCGTCATTTGCTTCTGCGGTTCTACCGCCTGTGTCATGAACCGCTGATGATGGGCTATCGCTCACTCACTGTCTGTCTCTTTTTTTTTTTTTTGTGTCCTCATGCCTACTTGTCGCCACAATCGTAATTTATCCTGGGGGTAAAACGTGTCTGCTCCATCTTTTCGTGAATCGTGTAAACTTTCTCTTGTGGGTATTTATATCTTAGTTTTTTATGTGTTTCTTTCTGGGGAAAATAGATGACGAACCAAATCGGACAAGCGTGGATACAGCCTTAAAAGCTCATTCTGTCCCTGGAATAACAGCTGGTATAGAGGTTCCCCGACTATCGGAAGTATCGTGTACGATACTACGAAATACTCCTGTTGGCTACCTCCCCCAGTACGCCGACATCACCTTCCAAGCCATACCGTCCAGCCTCCAGTAAATTTATTGCAAAACTACAGCAAATAGTGGCTTCTTCAAATCAACTCTTCCAAGACGCAGACAATAATCATAGGACGAACCACACGCATTTTCCGGCCCCATGACTTTCAAAAATAATGGTTCAAATGGCTCTGATCACAATGGGACTTACCTTCTGAGGTCATCAATCCCCTAGAACTTAGAACTACTTAAAACTAACTAACCTAAGGACATCACACACACCAATGCCCGAGGCAGGATTCGAACCTGCGACCATAGCGATCACGCGGTTCCAGACTGTAGCGCCTAGGACCGCTCGGCCACCCCAGCCGGCCATGACTTTCACCTCGCCATTTACAACCGTCATATCCGATTACCTAACACACTAAAACACCTGGACCAACCCTCAACCTTAAACTAACACGGAAATGGCATCTACTAATCACCTAACAACAAGTCCACAGCAGATGAGAACTATTCAGTGGTTAAAGAGGTGGGGATTGTATCTCTCTACCACGCTCCACAGCTGCAAAGCCTTAATCCAACATTCCTTCCCGTTCTGTCCGTAGTCTGAAAGAGGTGGTTGGTCGAACCTCAGACGCTCCAAACAATTAATAAATGACTAAAACATCAACGCATTTATTTACAATATGTAGAGTATTTTTCCTTTATTGTTATTTCATCACCCGCACCCCATGTGAGAGGGTGCTGGGCTCGCAGCGCTACGGTCAACCAGCTCTTCAGTCAATAGACATTATTTTCAAACTTAGATGCGAAACAAAAAGAAAAAAAGTTAAACATATACCACGAACTTAAAATTATTTTAAAAGTCGATGTTAATGGGAGAATGTAAGTAATATTGCTGTGTTCATGAACACTTTAAAAAGAATGATAAAAATGTGGACAGACAGCACAATTAAAAACACTTGAAAAACACCGAACACTTGAAAAACACTGAACACCTGAAAATGCGGAATAAAACAGACGAGTCAATGACCATTAAAAATGGAGCACTGTACACGCTCACTAAAACTGCAGAAGGACCTGTCCTGGGATGCCAGATTGTTGATGAAAAGAAAGGTGGGTAAGGAGGGAGATAGGAGTGTGCTGGTGATGAGGACTGGCGACTGGTGAGAGGTGGTGACGAGACAGGGGTGGCTGTGGGGGACAAGGAGAGAAGGGTAGCGGATATTGGGATCAATAAATTTGAAAGAAGAAGGGGTGAGAGGCGATAGGGATGGGGAAAAGGAGGAGGGGTGGTATGGGCAGAAGACGAGGAGAGCGCCCTTGGCGGCTCGGTAGGGCGGGATGGATTCAGAGTTGGTAGGGTGGCTGTATGTCAGGAGGCAGTTGGTGGTCCGAGGGAGCGAGGTGTCTGGGAAAGGACGTGGACGGTGTGCATGTGGAGGGCTGGTGGGATGTGTAGGCACAGGCGCCGCAATGCACTAGAGGCGGCATTGTAGGATTGTTGAAGTCGGGTCTGCAGTTGGTGTAGGTTATTCGGAGGTGTTCAGTATGAGTGAGCTGAGGTGAGTATTTTACAAGCTGGCAAAAATCCATGTGGAGAAGGTAAGCGGATGCGGAAAGCGAGGCGAGAAGAATGGCGTTTGACGATCTGGAGGGACGTATAGAACTTGGGTGAGGCAGATATCCTCGCAACATCTGCGTAGCAAAGGATGGATCGGATCAAAAATTTGTATGTGAGAAATACGTACAGCATAGTAATATTATACGTATCTTTAATATCATTGGTAATCTGTTACAAAGCGTTTTAGAAATAGTTCTGAAGGATCTATGAGTATTGATAACGTCGAAAAATGTTCGTAGTTGTATTCTGGTTGCGAGTCTTCCAAGATCTGGAGCGGGACTGGGTGTGCGGCGTCTTAAAGAGACGGGCGGACGGATGCACTTGTCTGCAGTGAGTAAAAGCGAAGACGGCGTACTCTGGTGGCGTCACCTGTTGGAACGAGCGAGCCCTGCAGGTAGCACCTCGCGGAGGCGCCTGTTGGCCGCGTCTTTAAAATTCGCGTCTTGTGCTGAGGTGTAGGCTGCGCGTGGTGCCCCGTGTGCGGTTGTTAGAGATGCCGTTGGTACCTCATTTTCTTACGCCAGTGCCACTAGAATTTACTTCCCACCAAAATTTTACTACTCCTTTCAAATCCTCGAACGCACTCCCCTCCCCTTCCGTTTCCGTCTACCATTCTACCATCCTCCACTGGGTTCCTCTGCGCAATAATTAAAGTCCCCTCTCCCGCTTATCCTAAACTTCGTGCTAATGTGATACCAATCATCCTAGAGCTTCATCCCTGATTACTAATCCACATGTTCAGCCAAGTTTGTGCCTACATATCCCCTAACCGTACACCTATACACTCTGCACATCCTATCCTAACGAAACATGAACCGCATCCCCCCACTTGCTATCATGAAATCTGTACAGAGACCTGCTTATCGTTCTAGCTGTAACAAAATACATGGTAATAATATAAACTCCACTAAATATTTTTAAAAACTGGTGTAGGTAAATGGCTAACCATAATGTGACATACAATACAGTACGTGAAAGACAAAACTCTCAAACATTTGTGTGTGTGTGTGTGTGTGTGTGTGTGTGTGTGTGTGTGTGTATGTGTGTGTGTGTTGCCAGAAAGTTAGTTTTGAAAACTGCGGATAGGGACGTAACCGACCGTTGTTACTGAAAATGATTGCGAACCAGGCAAAGAAAATCATTGTGTGTGCTAAAATTTGTCCGTCGCTACTTAATAGAGAGTATGCAAAGAGCTTTCAGTGTAAAGTTTCTCAAAACACCGGCATGGTGAAATGGAGGAAAAAAATTCGAAGAATATGACTGCGCGATGCAAAAAATTCGGACCAACAGGGGTGTCAGATCAGAAACTGGATCGTGTGAGGGACAAGATATTGCCAAGTCTTGGAATGTCTGTCTTTCGAAATAGTGCAGAACTGAACACCCCTCAGCCAACAATGTAGATAATCCTCCGTATGAGATTAAGAGCGAAGTCATACAAATTGTAGGTACTGGAAGCCGTGACGTCAAATATGCAGATCATTTTTAAAAATGACAACTTCACGAGAAAAATTTATCTTCACTGTCGGTAAAGTTACTGGTTTCTGATGTCTGAGTTTACTGATCGTCAATGATCAGCAAACTTAGTGTACTGAAAGTTAGCCAGAGTTTGCAAGTGCGTTCCTGTGGGCGGGCGTGAAACTTTGGCCAGATTTTCAGGTTTTTGTAGGGCAGTTTTGTAGCTAAGTGAGTGCGTAGCGTGTTGTTGCCAGAGGCCTCGTCTTAGACCACGGAGCCTTTAGCTAGATGGATATAGATTAATGGAAGCGACATGTTTTCAGTAACTGCATTTGTTTCCAAGTAAACTTGAAGTGTTTTCATTTTGTTATGACATTTGACCTACGTAGCTTTGGACTTTTACCTCGTTTTGTGTTTTTGGGGAGTATCTTCGGAAGTAGCAAGAAACCTGTGGAAGGCAGTGTATTGACAGAAAACATGTCTACGTCTGCCAGTCCATTGGCGGTGCTGCGTGACTTTCTGAAAGCAGTTCGATGGGTCCACAGTATTTACCATTGGTGTTGGAGTAGTAACTATTTTAAACTTATCTCACGGATCGTAGTGAGAATAGCAACCCATATTAATGCAGATGTGAAAAGTGCAGCAGTATGTAGAAGTGACGAGGGTCCGCATATAAACCTTTCCTTGGGGTTCTGCGTCGCTGAATTACGTCACACAGCGAGCCAGGCGTCGTGCGCCGGTGCGGCATCACAGAGGCGAGCTGAAGTAACGTCTTCACTTGCCGGAATCCGCCAGGATTTGATAACTTCATCCTCACCGACTGAAAGCGACCATCGGCTTCACCACGAAGAAAACATGGCAAGGTAAATCGGATAGATAAACTTGATTCAGTTTTGAGTAATTTTTGGGCGTTTTGTGCTCGTGTTGAGTGTCCTTTTTAGTGCCACGGTCTGTTTAAATTTGTGTCACGCATCTATCGTTCGGAAGGGAAATGTGTGAATACGTTGCTGGGAGATATTCTGTGTTTCGATTTCAGATGAGTTTTTGGGAAGACTGGAACAAGGGAAATAGTGGAAAACCAATTGGTTATTTCACAAATGAAACTGAATAATTAGAAAGGAAGAAGAGAGAGAAAAGGAAAGAAAAGAAAGGAGAGAGAAGAAGAGGAAGAATGAGCTAAGAAACAGAGGAGAGAAGGGAGAGAAACGAAACAGGACAACAAGACAGTGGAAGAGGAAATATATAATAACGAAAAACCTGAAATGGAGAAGAAGCAGAGAGAAGAAAGGAGAAAGATAGAAGTTTGGAGTTGCAGAAATCGTCAAACCAAGTTTCTAGCACGTTTTCGTCCGATAAAGAATATATCTCAAGGCGATAAAGTGAAGAGTTGTCAATACAAGATCAGAAGAAGAAACTTTACACGAAACAACTTCTTAAGCTCTTGGTTAATACCTTTCGTGAAGTGAGCAGAGAACGTGAGCTTCTCTTGGATTTTGACTGCAAGGCGTCTTACTTATTTGTAACAAAGTCAGAAATGATGATGACACGCAAACAATGGACAAAAATGTGGAAACGTATCGAGAAGTGCATGCTTGAACGTAAATGGACATATTGTCTAAATCTGCAGGTAGCACCGTTGCACACGTATCAAAAAAAGTTTTGCATCATCCAGGTTCCCAGAACTCCTGAAGATAGATGTTGACTGTGGATAATGTATCACAGACACAGTCCCTTTGACATTTCAGAGAAGTCACTAAACCCGCCCAAAGATGTAAAAAAGCATGCATGAGCTGCGCCTATGAGAGGGGGGGGGGGGGGGGGGGGTCCGACAGCCGATCAGTTCCAGTCATTTCACCAGGAAGGAGGCACACGGCTCGTGTTGTCTGCAGTTCAACCATGCCTAGACGGTTAATACGGAGGTTCGATCGCGTCCGCATTGTTACTTTGTGCCAGGAAGGGCTCTCAACAAGAGAAGCGCCCAGGCGTCTCTGATGGTCATGGAAGGCGCCGTAACGGCTCTACGATACGTGAGTGCCATCTTCCGACCGATAGTGCAACCATATCGGCAGCATATTGGCGAGGCATTCGTCTTCATGGACAACAATTCGCGCCCACATCGTGCACATGTTGTAGATGATGTCCTTCGAGATAACGACATCGCTTGACAATAGTGGTCAGCATGTTCTCCAGACATGAGCCCTATCGAGCATGTCTGGGATAGATTGAAAAGGATTGTTTATGGACGACGTGACCCGTCAAACACTCTGGGGGATCTACGCCGAATCACTGTTGAGGAGTGAGACAATCTGGACCAACAGTGCCTTGATGAACTTGTGGATAGTATGCCACGACGAATACAGGCATGCATCAATGCAAGAGGACGTGCTATCGGGAATTATAGGTATCGGTGTGTACAGCAATCTGGACCACCACCTCTGAAGGTAACTCTGTATCGTGTTACAACATGCAATATGTGATTTTCTTGAGCAATAAAAAGGGCGGAAATGATGTTTATGTTGATCTCTATTCCAAATGGTTCAAATGGCTCTGAGCACTATGGGACTTAACTTCTGAGAACTCAGAACTAATTAAACCTAACTAACCTAAGGATATCACACACATCCATGCCCGAGGCAGAATTCGAATCTGCGACCGTAGTTGTCGCGCGGTTCCAGACTGTAGCGCCTAGAACCGCTCGGCCACCCCTGCCAGCATCTCTATTCCAATTTTCTGTACAGGTTCCGGAACTCTCGGAACCGAGGTGTGCAAAACCTTTTTTTGGTGTGTATATTTCACCAGGAACGGCACCTGGGTCATGTCCTCAATACTTTGCAGGTGTTAGTCATCATCAGAAGAGTTGTGAGTTCATTATTTCGAGCTGAGGGAATGTGAAGGTGGGTAAACTTTGGTGCTCGTATGATGGGTGTTACCGTAACCAAGGTAGCCGAAGTGTTTGGTGTTTCAGGTACCGAAGATTTATGCTGGGTGTAGGGAAACTGGAAAAACATCATCCGCTTGCCACAACGTGGACGGAAGCGTGTGTTGAGCAATCGTAGTAGACAGTAACTGAAGAGGGTTGTGACGAAAAATACGAGGACGACAGGTGCAAAAGGCACTGCACAACTTAATGTTGCACTCGCGAGCACTGTTGACACCAAAACAACACCGAGGGAACTCCACAAGGGGGGACTTATAGGGCGAGATGGAATTCCGAAACGACTTATCAGTGATGCAAATGCCCGTAACACGAAAACGTGGTTCCTAATCAATAAAACCTGGACTATGAAGCGATGGAAAAAAGTTATTTGGTCGTATGAGTCTTGTTTCACATTGCTTCCAACGTCTGGCTGAGTTTACGTCCATGAAACGTGGCAGAGGTTCGGAGATGATTTCGTCAGTCATATCGTGGTATCCCACGGGCCCCATGGCTACCTTGCAAGGCCGCATTACAATCAGGGATTGTGAGACTATTTTGGCTAATCAGGTCCTTGTCATAGTACTATGTTTGGTCCTCAATGGTGATGCTGTGTTCCAAGACGACGGGGCAACAGTTCAAACAACTCGCATAATCCGTGACTGGTTTTGTGACCACAACGACGAATTGTCGCATCTCCTTGGCTACGAGTCACCAGATCTCAATATTACTAAGTCTTTGTGATCTACTTTGAGGAGTAGCGTCATGATCGATACACACCTTCATCATCGTTACCTGAACTTACCACTATTTTGCAGGAATTATGGTATAAGACTCCCTTGAGAACCATACGGGACTTAATTTATCCATTCAGAGATGACTGGGAGATGTTTCTCATGCCATCGGTGTTCCTACAACGTATTAGGCATGGTAATTCGTTGTGTTTAAAGCTTACCGATATTTTTGTACTCTCTGTGATTTACAGTACACAACATCGTCTTAACTAGACCAGATGCGTATTATGTTTTGTAACTGCACAATGACCTTTGCACTGGCGACGCTTTGCTATTACGTCCCAGCCATTCCTTTCTTTTTCTGAAGTTAACGTAAGGATATCGTTTGGCATCACCAGTCTCGATACTGGATAGGGTCTTCATTTTCAGCCAATCGATGACACAGACAACCAGAGGCGAACACGCACCGTTTGATCTTTGTTGTTGCGTCTTAGGATATGCGCTACCCAAAAAACTAGTTTTTGAAACTTGTCCACTGAATGCAGTTGTCGCACGATGGTTGAATTATAACATCTCATCGCAATTGCTAATTCTTGGGACAGTGACGTGGAGCATAGTGGATTGAAACATTTAAAATCCCTTCCTAAACGTGATGAATCACTTGAATATAAAATACCTTTCTTGAAACGATGAAAATACACTGTCGGAAAGAAATCGTAGCGTCAAGAAGACGTTGTACGAAATAAAATAATTTTTCTAGGCGCGTTTCTACACGTGGAAGATGATGTCTATTCAAGTTTTGCGCCTGTCGCATAAGAGTGGTGCTAGTAGCGACACCATGGGGATCCAAATTACGTTTGCTTTAAACACGCGCTGTATCGCTCGAGAACATTAGTTACCTCTGAGATTGTACGTGGTGAACTGATGTCAGTCAAGAATGCCTTTAAGGCGACAAAGACACCATTATCAACACGTCGCCGGCCGTAGTGGCCGTGCGGTTCAAGGCGCTACAGTCTGGAGCCGAGCGACCGCTACGGTCGCAGGTTCGAATCCTGCCTCGGGCATGGATGTGTGTGATGTCCTTAGGTTAGTTAGATTTAATTAGTTCTAAGTTCTAGGCGACTGATGACCTCAGAAGTTAATTCGCATAGTGCTCAGAGCCATTTGAACCATCAACACGTCACTATGAACGAGGTTGTATAATACGACTACGTGAAGCTCGATTTTCCTTCTGCGATATTGCAGAAAGACTTGGGAGGAGTGTAGCCACTGTACGTGATTGCTGTTAGCAGTGGTCACAAGAATGTGTAGCCTGTCGGTAAACTGAAGAGCGAGCGAGCGAGTCCCCACACTGCCAAGTCAGCTACGTGACAAGGCTCTTCTGCAGGCTGTTTCACAAAGTAGTACCGCCCCTGCCGCGGCGCGCGCTTTAAATCTGTGGCGGTGCTGTGTACAGATACGTCTCGGCTGCGTTCATTTTTAGACAAATGTATTAAGACCATAAGGAATACAAAAAACAATACCTTCTTCCGAACTACAATATTATAGAGTAAATAATATTAAGATAAGAATGAAAGTCAGGATTATACTACAAACATAGAACCGAATGCCTCTTAATGTGAATGTATTGTATGTTCCTCTATTGCTATTCGTAAAACGAACCCCATATAATGCAATCAATCTGTAGAATTTGAGGCTTGTTCTTACTTTGTGTTTCTACTAAAAGGTAGAAGTTTTCTTCGAAGGACTGCATTGAAACTTAACAATTTTTGCCACACGAAGAGTGTTTAAAAAGTAAGCAGAAATTTATAATTTTGCGTGTTGTATTAGTCCGATTTGCACTACTTTTTGTCACTGTCTTCGTAAACATGTCTCAAAAGTATGTGTACAATGTTATGCATATTGAGTATTTACTCTGTTGATAGCTGTCAAAAAGATTACATGTGTTTTGGTAGCATCAACGATTATTTGTTATGTATAAAAATAGATTAGAGAAATTGTATTAAATTTTGTTATAGGAATGGAATGAAGTGTATGAAATTTTTAGAAATGTTAAATATTGCTTTTCGTGAGCTTGGTGAGCCTGTTATAAGTGAACCAAGGGCATACAAGTGGTATAAACATTTCAAAGCAGGCCTTAAAGGACAGCGGTTTTACAAGCATGGATGAGATTAAAAATGCACGGTTAAGAGATCTATAAACTGCCTCGAAGAAACAGTTCCTAAAGAATTTCGGAAATTGGAAAAAGCAGTGGCACAAGTGTAAAGTATGCAATGGGGAATAACATTGCTGTAGATTAACAAATAAAGTTCTTACCAAAAAATAAAAATTAATACGTGAACGCATCTCGTATGTCATGATTTTTGATTAGAAGTCCAGAATCCACGTACATGTTTCGAAGAAAATTTCAGCAGTGTTTAGAATAGCTATTGCGCACAAATTTCAAGCAATATGTCTCAGAATCAGGTGAAGAGTGACCGAGACAGAGATTTAGTGTTCCATAAGCATCAAATGTTTTACGTGATTTAGAAACTGTCTATAACTATCGGTTTCCCCCCAAGATTATTAATTTTCCTTCGTGGCAATTCCACTAAACCGTGCGGCTTATTTTCGCGTTCCTTCCTTATGCGTCCTATTGGACGAGGCTGACGTTCGCATAAATTGCAGCCCCTTGATTGGGACTGGTAATATTAACCAACAGTTCTTTTTGGGTCGCCTCTTTAATACACGATGTAATAACATTAGAGACGATCGAACGCTCGTTACTCCGCAAATACCTCCTCTTCCTCGTATTCTGCACATTTTATTGCAATACTAGACGATTATCCATCACTTCCGGAAATCGAAGTATATCAGTAAATATACAAAGTTAACTGACTGACACTGGCAACTAAGATCATACGAACAGAAACGACGTATATCAGTGCACGCCGATCTACACCTCCAGACATGTAACGGGCAACAGATTATGGGTGCCCCTGTAGGCCGGTGGCAGCGTTCTTCCGGGAAAGGCTACTTCCTCCACCAAAAGTGCTGCTCGCTCTTGAGTTTACAGACAGCCTATACAGTCGCAAGAAGACCGGGCACTGGACGGCCGCGTAGCACTACTGAGAGGGAAGAGCATTGTGTTGGTTCTGGCACTGGGACTGTGGGACTGCACCTGGAGCAGCAGTTGACACCACAGTGACACAGCGAACTGTTACAGATCGGTTACTTCAAGGACAGCTCCGAGCTAGACGTCCTGTAGCGTGCATTCCACTGATCCCAAACCACCTCCATTTTCGACTTCAGTGGTGTCAAGCAAGAGTTCATTGGAGCGAAGTGTGGAGGTCTGTTGTGTTTTCTGATGAAAGCTGGTTCAGTGATGGTATTGTGTTGGTTAGAAGGAGACCAGCTGAAGGCCAGCAGCCAACGTGTTTTCGTGCTAGACACACAGGACCTATACCTGAACTTATTACCTGCGGTGCAATTGCGTACGAGAGCAAGAGCATTCTCCTGGTTATCCCACGCACTCTGCCTGCAAATTCGTACGTCAATCTGGCGATTCGACCTAATGTGCTGCCATTCCAGGGGATATTTTTCAGTAGGATAACGCTCTCCCACATACCGTTGTTGTAATCCAACACGCTCTAGAGTGTGTCAACATGTTGCCTTGGCCTGCTCGATCACCAGATTTGTCTCTAATCTAACACGTATGGGACATCATTTGACGACAACTCCAGCGTCATCAACAAACAGCATTATCGATCCCTGTATTGACCACCAAATGCAGCAGGCAAGGAACTTCATGCCACATACTGACATCATCCCACAATCATCTCTAAGGTGTTCCTCAAATTCTGGAATCAGATGAAAATCGGATGCGGCCAAGTCGGGACTGCCGGCAGGGGTGGCCGGCAGTCCCGACTTGGCCGCCTGGAACCGCGCGACCGCTACGGTCGCAGGTTCGAGTCCTGCCGCGGGCATGGATGTGTGTGATGTCCTTAGTTTAGTTAGGTTTAAGTAGTTCTAAGTTCTAGGGGACTGATGACCACAGAAGTTGAGTCCCATAGTGCTCAGAGCCAAGTCGTGACTGTTGGAGAATGATCTCAAGGCGTCGGGTTGTTGCTGTCGCAGCACTCGTGTGTGTTTGCATTGACAGGCTGAAGGAGAGGATATTCCATGTATGGATAAACTCTTTGAATTCGACACGCACGCCGGCCGAAGTGGCCGTGCGGTTAAAGGCGCTGCAGTCTGGAACCGCAAGACCGCTACGGTCGCAGGTTCGAATCCTGCCTCGGGCATGGATGTTTGTGATGTCCTTAGGTTAGTTAGGTTTAACTAGTTCTCAGTTCTAGGGGACTAATGACCTCAGCAGTTGAGTCCCATAGTGCTCAGAGCCATTTGAACCATTTTTGAACCAATTCGACACGCACACACATACCCACCGCCATGTTTGGTGCTGAAATTCAGAGCCCTCTATCGGTAAAGGGCTGCAAGTATATAGACGAGAAGAACAGAGATATTGAATGTTACTAACGTTCGTTTTATTCAAAAAGCTTTAAGAGCTTTCACGGAAAAAATTCTGAGACATTACTTTCCAGCGCGCCCTGGTACATAATTTGGGCTACTGAGTGGTGTTGTGGTCTACAGAAAATGATGTAACCCGGAAAAACTCGACTGTTTCAGACATAATCTTCTCTCTGAATTGTGTAATATTATGTTGACAGCTAGTACTTTTGATCCCTCTGATTACAACTCAATACAACGAATTCTCGTGCATTACGTTTATCGCCTTTGTTATTTGTAAGGCATAAACAGTGCCCGGAAATACACAGACTGTCTTTCCCACGAGCCGTCAGTCGTATTTTATCTGGTATTTCGGCTGGTATTTACAATTCAGCTTTTGCAATGTGTGGATTTAATCAGCCCAAACAAATACTGCTCATCACGTGTTTCATCCCCCGCTCAGTGTCAACGGAAAGCGTAGCTTTGTTTTTCATTACAAACAAAATGTTTTCTAAAGCGAAATCTTAAGAGTCCATTCGATAGAGCGGTTTCAAATTAGTGTAGCGCGATATTCATTTTATCGGTATGTAAGGGACAGTAAAATAGGAAGAATGACTAGTATTACACAACTGCAGAGCAGCGCTCCCGCATGGCGATAGAGCTGGTTATTCTTCCTGTTTTACTGTTCCTGCTAATACATAGCAATAAAATGAATATTGCACTATACCAATTTGGGCCAGCTCTACCCGAATGATCGTATAAAATTTCGCTTTAAAAATGGTTGTGTTTGCGACGGGAAACAAACTAACGTTTTCCGTTGACGCTGGGCGTAGCGTGAAAAACGTGATGAGAAGTATTTGCTTGAGCTGTCTCCAGCCACCGACAACATAAGCGAAATTGCTAATATCTGGCGAAACGAAAGGGAAAATGCCGCTGAAGACTCGCGGGAAAAACACCAGGTATACATGTGACTTCTGAAATTTTCCCGGCGTATTTCTTCTTCTAATAATTTCCGGGTATGCAGCCGGATCCCGTCGACATTCTGCCACGATATTTCGGCCCAGAGACGTCCATGAACGATGTATAGAACATGAAAGATACACCCGTCTGCGGCAACCGTCAAAATCGGCAGTAGCAGAGCACTGTATTTCATTTGGACATTCAATGGGTCCGCAGCTCGTGGTCGTGCGGTAGCGTTCTCGCTTCCCGCGCCCGGGTTCCCGGGTTCGATTCCCGGCGGGGTCAGGGATTTTCTCTGCCTCGTGATGACTGAGTGTTGTGTGATGTCCTTAGGTTAGTTAGCTTTAAGTAGTTCTAAGTTCTAGGGGACTGATGACCATAGATGTTAAGTCCCATAGTGCTCAGAGCCACCCACATTCAATGGAATAAAAATGGTTCAAATGGCTCTGAGCACTATGGGACTCAACTGCTGAGGTCATAAGTCCCCTAGATCTTAGAACTACTTAAACCTAACTAACCTAAGGACAACACACACATCCATGCCCGAGGCAGGATTCGAACCTGCGACCGTAGCGGTCGCTCGGTTCCAGACTGTAGCGCCAGAACCGCTCGGCCACCAGCGGCCGGCTTCAATGGAATACAATGGAACAAAAATTTTAGCCCCGGTTTCTGGTTTTTGGGATTCCGTAATCAAGGAATCAGTGGAAATACGTCTTGCCGAAAATCTTATAAATCGTGACAACGGCTTTCATCTGGATAAAAATTGGAATCCTGTTATTAAAATTACACAATTACAACAAAATCGACAGTGTCATTCGATACTCAGTGACTAGATGAACCTTTATTTTCACCACCGAGGGCAGCCCGTACAACTCGGCTATGCCGCGCATGTCAAACCCTGACACATGCGCTGTAGGATGCCAGTACATTTGGCATGCGCGAGATTCGGCATAAATACCAGGGCTGTTCAGTAGTTGTGTACTCACCTGATGATGGCCGGACGTCTCTGGGCCGAAATATCGTGGCAGAATGTCGATGGGATCCGGCTGCATACCCGGAAATTATTAGAACCAGGTATACATATTTGTGTTTATACGATTCTGTTTTGCATATTGTACATTGTACTTTCTGGCTATAAACTGTTGTGGAACTTCCTGATTTTCTATTACGTAATTTATATTTCTAGTTGCAAATTTCGTAGCTATTGCTAAAATAGACTGGTTTGCCTGCTCGAAACTGCATCGACATATAAGCATATAATTATAGCTGGTGACACTACCATAAATTTTCTACACAACAATCCATCCACACTGAAATTTAAGTGGATACTTTCTTCTTCAAACATGTCGCTACTTCAGCTTGCTCCTAACCATCACACGTACAGAAGTCACAACTTATACACATACTTGTGACGAAATCCCCACACAGAGTAATACGTACCTCTCAGATATATGCACCTGACATGCCCGCCCATGACATAATTTTCATGATGTACTCGCTAGAAGGTCGCGGAAAGAAACCGTGATTGACTTCAAATGCATCAATTTATCCGAACTTGCAACTGAGGCGCAAGAAATAGCGTGAGGGACGTCCTCTACTCCATACTCTGACACGAAGGTTTTACTAGCAAACTTACACAACTATGTGACAAATATACCACCCTAAAGACCGGAAGAGTAAGAACGAAACTGCAAATTAGCTGACTGAAGAACTAAAACAGCTCATGAATCTCAGAGGCGCTGCACATGGGCGTACAAATTACGGCCCACTCCTGAAATATTACTTACAAGCAGAAGCAAGCGAAACAGTCAGTCAAGCTGTGAGAAATGCAAAACTATGGCATGCCCATACATTAACCCACAAAAGGAATAGACCAGCTGTTGTATGGAAAAATCTGCATGGTCTTAGTATAGGCGAAGTACACTGAAGCGCCAAAGAAATTGGTATAGGCATTCGTATTCAAATACAGAGATAAATAAACAGGCCGAATACGGCGCTGCGGTCGGCAACGTCTACGTAAGACAACAAGTGTCTGGCTCAGTTGTTAGATAGGTTACTGCTGCTGCAATGGCAGGCAGGTTATCAAGATTTAAGCGAGTTGGAACGTGATGTTATAGTCGGCGCACGACCGATGGGACACAGCATCTCCGAGGTAGCGAAGTGGGGATTCTTCCCATATGAGCATTTCACGAGTGTACTGTGAATATCAGAAATCCGGTAAAACATCAGGTCTCCGACATCTCTGCGGCTGGAAAAAGATCCTGCAAGAACGGGACCGACGACGACTGAAAAGAATCGTTGAACGTGACAGAAGTGCAATCCGTCCGCAAATTGCTGCAGATTTCTATGTTGGGCCATCAACAAGTGTCAGCGTGCGAACAATTCAACGAAACATCATCGATATCGGCTTTCGGAGCCGAAGCCCTATTCGTGTACCCTTGATGACTGCACGACACAAAGCCTTACGCCTCGCCTGGGGCCGTCAACGCCGACATTCGACTGTTGATGACTGGAAATATGTTGCCTGGTCGGACGAGTCTCGTTTCAATTTGTATAGAGCAGATGGACCTGTACGGGTATGGAGACAACATCATGAATCCATGGAGCCTGCATGTCAGCAGGGTCGGTGCAAGCTGGTGGAGGCTCTGTAAAGGTGTGGGGTGTGTGCAGTTGGAGTGTATGGGGACCTTGATACGTCTAAATATGACTCTGAAAGGTGACGCGTACATAAGCATCCTGTTTGATCACCCGCATCAATTCATGTCCACTGTCCATTCCGACGCACTTCGTCAATTCCATCAGGATAAAGCGACACCCCACACGTCCAGAATTGCTGCTGAGTGGCACCAGGAACATACTTCTGCTGGCCACCAAACTCCACAGACATGAACATTATTGAGCATATCTAAGATACCTTGCAATGTGCTGTTCAGAAGATATCTCTACCTACTCCTACTCTTACAGATTCATGGACAGCCCTGCAGGATTCATGGAGTCAATTCCCTCCAGCACTACTTCAGACGTTAGTCGGGTTCATACCACGTCGTTTTGCGGCGCTTTTGCGTGTTCGGGGGCGGTGGTTGGGGGGACGGGGGGAGGGGGGGTGAGGTGTACCAGTTTCTTTGGGTCTTCAGTATAAAAGTTTCAGCTGATCCCATCATTGTCCCACCCGATGAACTGAACCAGCTTTTCAAATTACCTACAACCACAACTGAACCACAAACGATACAGAGTCTCATTGATTACTTCGTGGGAGTAAAGGACTGTAGCCACGAAAAATTGTATCTAAGTATGTTACTTGCAGCACCGTCAAAACAACCATCATGCGTATCAGTCAGCATGTACCGGATACGGTTAAAGGCGATACAGTCTGGAACCGCACGACCGCTACGGTCGCAGGTTCGAATCCTGCCTCGGGCATGGATGTGTGTGATGTCCTTAGGTTAGTTAGGTTTAAGTAGTTCTAAGTTCTAGGGGACTTATGACCACAGCAGTTGAGTCCCATAGTGCTCAGAGCCATTTGAACCATTTTTGTACCGGATACGACGGCATCAAAATCCAGAATGATGAATCTCATTACAGACCAGCTACTGCCCACTATAGCAGAGATCTACAACCATTCCTTAATCTCAACCGTTTTCCCTGAGGCATGGGAACAGGGACTAGTTAAGCTGTTACCTAATAATGATGTTTTACTATAAAAATACAGCGACCAGCCACTTTTTTAATGCGTTTCATTTATGCCAATATGCATTTCGGGTTTGCACCCATCTTCAGCTGGCAAATTACATGTATCTTCTGTTTCTATAGTGGTACAATCCAGACAGCAGTTTGGCTGCTGCAGCTGGCCTGTGCAAAAGCAACGATTCCAATCATTTACTTTAATTTCACGAGTTTAAAGATACGCACTATTAGTTGTTCATTTTACATACATTCTCCTCTCCTTGTTTTTTCTTGGCTTTTCTTCTTTTTTAACAACACAAACACTTTTTGTCACGTATTTTACACAGGTGCACTGTGTTATCCGCCATGTTGTCGACTGATAGCTTTTGTTCACATACAAGCAGTTTATCTATGGATAGAGTTATATTTTACGAAAGTTTTGAGGTTATAGATAAGCTACTGTTTACTAAACATTGACTTGGGTGACAGAAGTATTCTAAGTACGATGTATACAATTTTTTTGTTACTTAGGCAGTATTGAAGATAATAAACTAACATAACACATTTATACAAAGCAGTAATTCATACATTTACAATACAACAAAGATAGAATTAAGAGTTTTATGTTGTATATTATTACATGCATTTGTTGGGTTTATATTAGATTATGTTATTTCTTGATTGTGCTTAGTAAGTGGTTTGATAAGTAGAGTGTGGAAGTTTTTCAGAAATATTCGGTTTGGTAACTCTGTTTGGTCGTTAAGTATGTCAGAAGGGGATGCTTGTTTATGTGAGTAAATTTCGATTTCTTCTAGGAGATTCATTCTTTTTCCTTTGTTGACTAGGTGGAGAACTTGTAGGTTATGGGATGTGTCTGTTACTTGGTCTTCTTCTTCTGCTACATGTTGGGCTAATGTGGATTTATTTAAGTTTTTTAAACGAAGAGCATCCATGTGTTCTCGAAACCGTATGTTGAAGTTTCTCCCTGTTTGGCCTACGTATTTTTTTTTGGACATGAGTTGCAGTTAAGTTTGTATATTCCTGACTGATTGTGTAGTTTGGTATTATTTTTAATGTTATGGATAGCTTTGTCTTTTATTTTGTTATTTGTATAGTAGGTGATTCTGATATCTGTTCCTCAGAACAGGTTTGCTATGTTGTATGTCAGTTTTCCTACAAATGGCAAGCTTACATATTTTCTTTTGGCTGTGTTGTGCTATTCTTTAACGCTGCTTTGTTATTGTATTTGGTTATGTGGGGATTTATCTTAGAGTTTAGTTCATCTATTAATTTTGGATTGTAACCACTATTGTAAACAATTGCTTTGATGGTGTTTAGTTCCTCTATTTGGTCAGATGGTTTTGGTGGTATTTTGTGCATTCTGTTTAGCATTGCTCTGTGAAGCCATCTTATGTGTATCCAGGTGGCAGGATGATTTATTAATTGTGTTATCCGTGTGTGTTGGTTTCCTGTATACTTGAAATTTCTGTTTGTTTTTCGAGCTACTTATGCAGAGATCCAGAAAATTTAAACCTACTTCTGTTCGGCGTTCTACAGTGAAGATAATGTTCTGATGCATTTTATTCATTTCTTTTGCAAGGTTATCAATTTCTTCTGCTGTGCCATCAAATAAGATTATTATATCATCAACATACCTTTTGTAATAAATTATTTTGTTTACTATCTGGGGGTTTTCTTTAAAAAATTTACATTCTAAATTATTGATAAAAATATGAACAAGCAAACTGGCAAGGCAGCTACCCATAGCCAGGCCCTCTTTCTGCTGGTACATTTTGTTATTAAAAGAAAAATAGTTGTGTGATAGTACTAGTGTTAATATATCAATGAATTCATATATTTCTGGTAATGCCTAATTTTTATGTTTAAGTAGATCGTTTTTAATTATTTCTATTGTTTCTTGCTGATTTTATAAGTTGGGCTGCTCCAAGAATTAACAATTGGACGTATGGGACAGTTGACTTTATGGGTCTTAGGTTGTGCTTGTAGACGTGGTGCATAAGGGTTCATAACAGTGCGTCCATGTATATCTTTTGCATTTAAGAGGAAATCACTTTTTTCATCATATTTTTAAGTTTATTCTGTAACTTAAGAGTGGGATCACACTGAATTTCTACTATATTATTGTTACTGAAAAATTCAACGGTTTTGTTTACATATTCACTTACATACATCACAACAGTAGCATTGCTTTTATCTGCTTTTACTACTAAAGCTTTACCGAGCGAGGTGGCGCAGTGGTTAGCACACTGGACTCGCATTCGGGAGGACGACGGTTCAATCCCGTCTCCGGCCATCCTGATTTAAGTTTTCCGTGATTTCCCTAAATCGCTTCAGGAAAATCCCTGGATGGTTCCTTTGAAAGGACACGGCCGATTTCCTTCCCCATTTCCCTCACACGAGCTGGCGCTCCGTCTCTAATGACCTCGTTGTCGATGGGACGTTAAACACTAATCTACTACTACTACTACTGCTACTAAAGCTTTATTGTCACTTAGTTTCTTGTTAACACTTTTAAGTATTGTACTGTCATGGTGCTTTATACTATTCTTATTATTTGCTTTCTCTATTTGTTTGGTGATTAAATTGTTAACTTTGTGGCCTATGGCAATGTGATCATTCTGAGTTAGTTTTGCAGTATCACATGCTATTTTGGTGCCTATTACTAATTCTTTAATATTATTTTCAGTCAGAGATGGGGTAATATTATGTTGAAGCCCTTTATTCAGCAAACTGACTTCTTTTTCACTGAAAATGATGTTGGTTGAATTTACTAGATGTTTGGAAAATTTGTGATTAGTGGAAGGTACATTGTCACTCACCTTTGGAATTTGTGACATAAGCTTTTTCAACTTATTGCTATGCCTACATCTGACCTTATGCTGTTCTTTCTTAGCTATTATACTGACAAAATCTAATGCATGGTTGAATTGTGTGGGAGTAAGTTGTTTAACTAGGTCTAAATGTAATCTATATAACTGGTGGTTTAAAAACGGCTTCTTTCTGTGTTGGTTTTGATTTCAGATTGGAGCCATATAATTTCACTTATTTCTTTAGCTATTTTCGCTGCTTTGCTTTGACTGTTGATGTTCACTTTGATATATTTTGGAGTTGCATTCACACTTAAACACTTTTTATTGAACTTGATACTAAGAATTGTTCTTTCTAACTTAATTTTGTACTTTCTGAAGGCATGTAAAGCTCTTAGTACCTGACTAGGTAGTGTCAATAACAATTTGTCCATTTTATTTGGACTGTTGAGCTACGTGGCCGTGGATAATGATATTTTACTATAAAAATACAGCAACCAGCCACTTTTTAATGCGTTTTATTTATGCCAATATGCATTTCGTCAGCTGGCAAATTACATGTATCTTCAGTTTCTATAGTGGTACAATCTCGACAGCAGTTTGGATGCTGCAGCTGGCCTGTGCAAAAGCAACAATTCCAATCATTTACTTCAATTTCGCGAGTTTAAAGTTACGCACTTTTATTTGTTCATTTTACTTACATTCTACTCTCCTTGTTTTCTCTTGGCTTTTCTTCTTTTTTGTAACAACACAAACACTTTTTGTCACGTATGCAACGTTTGTCACGTTTGCAACTCATGTCCAAAAACATAAGTAGGCCAAACAGGGAGAAACTTCGACATACGGTTTCAAGAACACATAGATGCTCTTCGTTTAAAAAACTTAAATAAATCCACATTTGCCCAACATGTATCAGAAGAAGAAGATCAAGTAACAGACACATCCCATAACCTACAAGTTTTCCACCTATCCAACAAAGGAAAATGAATGAACCTCCTAGAAGAAATTGAAATTTACTCGCATAAACATGCATCCCCTTCTGACAAACTTAACGACCAAACAGAGTTACCAAACCGAATATTTCTGAAAAACTCCCACACTCTACTATTCAAACCACTTACTAAGCACAATCAAGAAATAACATAATCTAATATAAACCCAACAAATGCATGTAACAATATACAACATAAAGCTCTTAGTTCTATCTTTGTTATATTGTAAATGTATGAATTACTGCTTTGTATAAATGTGTTATGTTAGTTTATTATCTTCAATACTGCCTAAGTAACAAAAAAAATTGTATACATCGTACTTAGGATACATCTATCACCCAAGACAAATTTTTAGTAAACAGTAGCTTATCTAGAACCTCAAAACTTTCGTAAAATATAACTCTGTCCATAGATAAACTGCTTGTATGTGAACAAAAACTGTCAGTCTACAACATGACGGACAATGCAGTGCGCCTGTGTAAAATACGTGACAAAAAGTGTTTGTGTTGTTACAAAAAAGAAGAAAAGCCAAGGAAAAACAAGGAGAGGATAATGTAAATAAAATGAACAACTAATCGTGCGTAGCTTTAACTCGTGAAATTGAAGTAAATTATTGGAATCGTTGCTTTTGCACAGGCCAGCTGCAGCAGCCAAACTGCTGTCTAGATTGTACCACTGTAGAAACTGAAGATACATGTAATCTGCTAGCTGAAGATGGGTGCAAACCCGAAATGCATATTGGCATAAATAAAACGCATTAAAAAAGTGGCTGGTCGCTGTATTTTTATAGTAAAATATCATTATCCACGGCAACGGAGCTCAACAGTCCTAATAAAATGGACAAATTGTTAATATGATGTTACCGCAGCACTATCTGATTATTGACCTACAGAATTTGCATTTTTCCTGCGTTGGCCAAAGTCTTGGAATATATGATCCACTGCCAGCTAACAAACTATCTAATAACAAACAACCTACTAGACGAATATCAATCGGGTTTCCGTAAACATCGCAGCACAACATCTGCCTTCATGAAGGTAAGAGATGACCCGAAGCTTGTCATGGACGCACAGGATGCAACTATCATATGCTTCTTAGGCTTCAACAAAGTCTTTGATACTGTCAGCTATGACACTTACTTGCCAAACTTAGCAGCCTAAAAATGGTTGAAATGGATCTGAGCACTACTGAGGTCATCAGTCCCCTAGAACTTAGAACTACTTAAACCTAACTAACCTAAGGACATCACACACATCCATGCCCGAGGCAGGATTCGAACCTGCGACCGTAACGGTGGCGCGGTTCCAGACTGAAGCGCCTAGAGCCTCTCGACCACAGCGGCCGGCTTAGCAACCTAATGCTATCGTCGAGTGCTGGGCAATGGTTTCGCTTATACCTGACATCTCGGCACCAATGCGTCATGTCCGGCATCATAAAGTCGCAATGGAGGCAGGTAGTATGAAGCGTCGCAAGGATTTGGTATTAGGTGCTATACTCTTTTCATTGTATGTAAATAATGTGTCATTAGTTTTGTCCTTCTGCAAATAACACATGTACGCTGATGACCTCCAATTGTGCCAGGGTAATTCCCAAAGTCATGGCAACTACGGTATATCGTGTGAGCATGTGGCACCTTCCTAATCGCAGTAAATACATTCGAAAATCCGTGGCGGCGAACTATACCGAAACCAACCGACAGATTGCGACCTTGTACAGGGATGGCTCGGTACTAGCGCCTGAAACATTCAGTGTGAGCTTGATCGTGCTACAAGACAGATGTAAACAGAGCGGAACAAGAGCATATGCGAAAATTGCCTTTCTTACTGGTAGAAATGCTCAGGGTGGCCGAGCGGTTTTAGGCGCTACAGTCTGGAACAGCGTGACCGCTACGGTCGCAGGTTCGAATCCTGCCTTGGGCATGGATGTGTGTGCTGTCCTTAGGTTAGTTAGGTTTAAGTAGTTCTAAGCTCTAGAGGACTGATGACCTCAGAAATTGAGTCCCATAGTGCTCAGAGCCATTTTAACCATTTTTGGTAGAAATGCTACTCAGTGTCATGCGGAACTGCGAGCAGTTGTGGTGATAGGGAATCATCCACGAAGGTCATGCTCATTCTGGCGTAAGAGAGCGATGTTATTCTGGAGTCTCACCCTGTTGGGGACGACCACACTGTCAGTGCCGAATACTACTGCAACTTCCTGCTGTACCATCTGCGATGTACATTTCGGCGGAAACGTCCGTCACAGCTGGGTAGTGCAGTCGCACTCAATGATAATACTACAGCCCACAGTGCAGGCGTCGTCAAGAATTGTGTACAGCGGTGGGAGTGGGGAATCCTCTCCCACAAACCCAAATCAGCAGACTTCAGTCCATGCGACTTCGGCCTCATTCCACAACTGAATAAACGATTGCTTGGAGACGCTTTGCAAACAGGGTCGAAACGCTCACGGCATTTCGGCGACACATCGCACACATTGATGGCAATGCCAGTGGCATTCAGCGCCTTCCACATGGTTGGCAGGGGTGTGTGGATGCATTAGGGGACTATTTTGAAGGACATTAGTTGATTTTGATTCATTTTTGTTTCATTTGTAACTGTGAACAATAACCTTACACAGCCTACCAATGCGTATGTCTCAGTTCAACCTTTACCGTGACCAACTGTACTGGAATCCTATTTAATGGTGACATGCACATACACAATGCCTTACCAGTTCAATGCACATCGTGGAACTCCCGTGTTGTCACATTAACACAAGATATACCATAGTTGCCATGACTTAAGAAATCAACCTCGTATATAAGTGCAAAACCAATAAACCTTAAATCATCTATCGGGAATCTGAATACCGACATGTGTGCACTTCAAAATGGGCGCACGATAGAGGGTTAAAGCTCAACCCATTCAAAACAACCAGACACACTCCAACACACACCTTCTGCTGAAGTTAATAATAGGAATATAGATCCAACAGTTCAAGCACACACACACACACACACACACACACACACACACACACACACACGCTAGCGCGCCCATAAAGAAAATGAGTGTTCATTTCCACATGTTCTGCAAATAAAATTTCGACTGGCAGAAAGTAGAAAATTAACACCAAAACCAAAACAAGGACATGGACAGCATAGCATATAAGAAATTTTGTAAGTAGAAAATTAAACTATTATCAAGTAACAGAAAATCATGGAGAGCCAGAACTGTTTATAACCGCAATGTACACTGTACAATACATATAATAAAATATTGTAATCGCAGGGACTACTGATGGTGCCTTTAAAATAACAAAGGTGAAAGGTGTGTGGGACGAACAGTTCGTTTTATCCTGTTGCAATCAGACTGATCCAGTCTGATAAATAACTACATAATAAAAACTTCAAGTAAAATAGAAATGGTAATCGACAACTACACTCACAGCAACACATGACGCAGCAAAAAGAAATACTGTATACACTTATCAGCCACTGGTCATACCACCGACCTTCAGTCGATGTAAACTCGTCCAGGCGATAGCAGCGTCACCTGACGAGGAATGACTGCTAGTCAGATACACGCACGGAGCATACAGTATCAGTGAGCGTGCTATTCGTGTGTAGAATGGGGAATGCGCGCAATCTATCTGAGTTTGACTGAGGGCGGATTGTGAGGGCCCGGAGTCTCGGCACTAGCATTTCGGAAACTGCACGAACTGTCGGGTGTTCGAATAGTGCTGTGGTGATTGTCTTTAACACGTGGCGAAACCAAGGTGAAACCCCGTCCAGACGTCGTGGGGTTGGGCGGCCACCCTTCATTACATATGTCAGATTTCAAGGATGGCCAGGCTGGTAAAACAGGACAAGCGTCGAACTGTGGCGGAACTAACATCAGAAATTAACGTTGGGCAGAATATAAGCGTGTCTGAACACGCAGTGTACCAAAAACTCCTAACGATGGGCTTCCGCAGCCGACGACCCATGCATGTGCCAACGCTAACGTCACGACATCGGCAACTACGACTGAAATGGGCACGTAACTATCGCACTGGACGTTGGCGCAGTGGCAGAGCGTCGCAAGGTCTGATGACTCCAGGTACCTTCATCATCATGCTGATGGGAAGGAACGAGCCCGTCGTCTTCCAAGGGAACAGCTCCTTGACACCTGTATTGCGGGATGGAGACAAGCTGGCGGAGCCTCCATTATACTCTGGAGAACTTTCACGTGGACATCCATGGGTCCAGTGGAGCTCGTGCAAGGCACCATGATGGCCAAGGAGTATCGTACACTGGTTGCAGACCACGTACGTCCTCTCGTGACGAACATGTTTCCCGACAACAATGGTATTTTTCAGTGAGATAATGCGCCATGCCAAAATGCCAGGAGTGTGATTGAGTGGTTCGAGGAACACAGTGGCGAGTTTCAATTGATGTGTTGGATCCTAGCTCGCCAGATCTGAACCCGATCGAAGATATCTGGGATGTGATTGAACGTGACGTCAGAGTTCATCACCCCCCTCCCTCTCCCTGGAATTTACGGGAGTTATGTGACTTGTGTGTGCGCGCATATTCTAATAACTCCCTCCAGCGGCCTACTAAGGCCTCATTGCTTCCATGCCACGACGCGTCGCCTGTGTTATCGGTTCAAAAGGTGCACGTACTGCCTATTAACTGGGTGGTCATAATGCTCTAGCTGATCAGTGTATAAACCAAGCTAATAATTATGGAACAAGCTGGTGATGATGTTGCTGTGTGCATACTACGACCCATGGGATTTTGTTAAAGCAGATAGACCAAGACGTGGTCGTCGACCCCTTGGTCGACAGGTACCTGCTACAGACCGTGACGGACTTCTGTCTCAATATTGGTAATAACGTATGTACCTCCTGGTCTCTTTGTCACTCGTCGTTACGTTGTCTCTGGCCTTCGGCACTACATAGGACAAGTAACCGACACACAGGTGAAGGATAGCCACTCCACCAGGTTATCGTAGCATTTATCGGTTGTGAACAGGAGGTTGCAGTTATCTTATCACTTCCCACATTCCCACAACTTCTGTAGAGACAAGTATCAGCTGTTGTTAAACGTCGCATTTCCAACGGAGCTCTTCAAATCACTCAACTCACCCTCCAATATTCCTTAGTAAAGTGATCTCTGTTACTCGGTAGGATAAACAGTATATTCGATGATGAGTCGTCAGAAACGCTGTGATGGGTAACACAAAGCAACTTTTCTTCCTTTTTTGCTGCGGTTTATGTGGTCAAGGCAGCATGAGCAAGAGTAGTTAATGGAGAACGTGGGAAGCTTTTTTTGGGACAGGCTCCACGACAGTGCTGTCAAGAGCAGTGAATCAGCTGTGGATGTCAGAGCAAAGTGACTGAAGAATTTGGTATATATATATATATATATATATATATATATATATATATATATATATATATATATATATACGGGGTTATTACGAATGGTTGGAGCGATTTCACAGCCCTACAATAACTTTATTATTTGAGATCTTTTCACAATGCTTTGCACACACATACAAAAACTCAAAAAGTTTTTTTAGGCATTCACAAATGTTCGATACGTGCCCCTTTAGTGATTCGGCAGACATCAAGCCGATAATCAAGTTCCTCCCACACTCGGCGCAGCATGTCCCCATCAATGAGTTCGAAAGCATCGTTGATGCGAGCTCGCAGTTCTGGCACGTTTCTTTATAGAGGAGGTTTAAACACTGAATCTTTCACATAACCCCACAGAAAGAAATCGCATGGGGTTAAGTCGGGAGAGCTTGGAGGCCATGACATGAATTGCTGATCATGATCTCCACCACGACCGATCCATCGGTTTTCCAATCTCCTGTTTAAGAAATGCCGAAAATCTTGATGGAAGTGCGGTGGAGCACCATCCTGTTGAAAGATGAAGTCGGCGCTGTCGGTCTCCAGTTGTAGCATGAGCCAATTTCCCAGCATGTCCAGATACACGTGTCCTTTAACTTTTTTTCGCAGAAGAAAAAGGGGCCGTAAACTTTAAACCGTGAGATTGCACAAAACACGTTAACTTTCGGTGAATTGCGAATTTGCTGCACGAATGCGTGAGGATTCTCTATTGCCCAGATTCGCACATTGTGTCTGTTCACTTCACCATTAAGAAAAAATGTTGCTTCATCACTGAAAACAAGTTTCGCACTGAACGCATCCTCTTCCATGAGCTGTTGCAACCGCGCCGAAAATTCAAAGCGTTTGACTTTATCATCGGGTGTCAGGGCTTGTAGCAATTGTAAACGGTAAGGCTTCTGCTTTAGCCTTTCCCGTAAGATTTTCCAAACCGTCGGCTGTGGTACGTTTAGCTCCCTGCTTGCTTTATTCGTCGACTTCCGCGGGCTACGCGTGAAACTTGCCCGCACGCGTTCAACCGTTTCTTCGCTCACTGCAGGCCACCCGTTGATTTCCCCTTACAGAGGCTTCCAGAAGCTTTAAACTGCGCATACCATCGCCGAATGGAGATAGCAGTTGGTGGATCTTTGTTGAACTTCGTCCTGAAGTGTCGTTGCACTGTTATGACTGACTGATGTGAGTGCATTTCAAGCACGACATACGCTTTCTCGGCTCCTGTTGCCATTTTGTCTCACTGCGCTCTCGAGCGCTCTGGCGGCAGAAACCTGAAGTGCGGCTTCAGCCGAACAAAACTTTATGAGTTTTTCTACGTATCTGTAGTGTGTCGTGACCATATATGTCAATGAATGGAGCTACAGTGAATTTATGAAATCGCTTCAATCTTTTGTAATAGCCCTATATATATATATATATATATATATATATAATCAGAAACTACAATACTTGAAGAAAATTTGTCGTCTCCCGATGCTGATCATCACAGTCGTTAAATTTGTACGAGAGTGCACATCAATTAATGCCATACTGTAACAAGTGTTTCACTTATGAAGACAGTTATGAAAGAGTTGAAGTTGTGTACGTTAATACATGAAGCGTACTGTTGTTAAAAGAATTACTGTTCACTTACACAGAGGTTCACAATTTTATTTTCTTTATATTTTCTTGACAGCCTATTAAAGTTCGGAACATGCCGCGATCGATGGTCTTATTCTTGGTTGTTGCCTGTGTTCCCGCTCATAATATCTTACGAAGACAACTATATCAGTCAACGATATGTGAAAATGGAATTGTCTACTCATATGAACAACCATAAAACACGCCATAAATACTTCAGAATTCACGCTAGTATTCTCCATAAGCAGATTTGGGCCTCCTATGGACCACGTGAAAATTACATATGATTTGTCCTCCAATATTTCGAATTTTTTTTCACAAGGCCAGAGAATTATCTACTGGTAAAGTTACTTTAGTTATACATTTAGCTTGCTTTTGCGGCGGTAAATGTCGTGTTTTGCATTGCGTATGCTTAAACTTGTACAGGCACGACCAAAAGTATATTACGGCGACAACAAGCTGGATCCGCAACTGCTGATAGCCCTGAGCAGGAAAAACTTGCTCAGTTTTGTCAGTAAACCTCAACTCAGTATGCTGATTACAAGACTCCTTAAGTAACTATTCATTTTTATTAAAACATTAAGGTAATCTGTTCGTCTTTCACATGTCTTTGAGGTGCTCTCTGTAGAAGAAAGAATAGCCATTGTTTCCTGGGAACGTGATTGTAAAACAATCTAAGAGGTACATGAGTTGTACCATCGAAGATATGGAAAGATCCGCAAAAAAAGGCGAGTCTTAGGCTTCTCGTAAGCAAATTCAGGCGAAGCAGGAAATGTGCTTAATGAGGAACGTCCTGGACGACCATTCAGAAGGGTTGAGGAGCCCATTGAAAGGAGCCCACGCGCTTCCATTCGTCAGTTGAGTCGTGATTTGAACATTCGAGGATCCTCTGTCTGGTGTACCCTTCGTTTTACGCTAAAGAAGACGACGTATTGTATCCAGGGAATAGTTTATCTGGAGGAGGAAAATTATGCCGCCCGTACGGACACTTTTGCTGAACTCTTGGAGGCTGTTGGAGATGCAAACCTATTAGACAATCTCCTCTGCTCAGACGAGGTCACAGTTCACGCAAGTGGTTCTGTGAAACGTCACAGCTGCCTGAAATTGGCCGACAACTATCCTCTTGAGGTGCAAGAATGGGAGAGGAACACCCCGAAAATGAACGTATGGCTAGGGATGGTCAAAACTACGATTTAGAGCTTTTTTGGAGAGCACACGATAAAAGGCTCCAGTTACCTTGACAAGCTTGTGTTTTTTCTGGAACCACAATTGGAGTCCGAAGGAATTCTAGATGTTTTTGCGTACCAGCAGGAAGTAACTTTTCCCCATTTCGCTCTCACTGTTCGAGATTATCTCAGCCACATGTTCCCTGGACTGTGGATCGGTAGAGGTCCGCTACATGTGTTGGCTCCGAGGTTACCCGACCTTATCAGGGTCCATCAAGCCCTACGTTTACAGGGGTAAAATAAGTGTCCTGCGTTTACTACGGAACATGTTCTGGGTTATGGCGGAAAGGTGGTATCTGCGTTGACACGCAGGGTCGCCACGTTGAACTTTATAGATTTTTAAAGCTTGGTACGCGCCCTTGTTGGATGGATATATATTTTCTATACTGAACGTGTGTCTTATGAAAATTAATTGAGGCGTGGGATTTCTCCAAGTATTACGTGTGAGTTGCGTTATTGGATGTACATGATAACCAGAATTCCGCCGAAAAAATCTCTCAGTTTATTCAGCAAGATTTTCTGAGTATTTTGGTACGAGGGTCCCACGGTCCCCGGTGATTCGTTACAAAGTAATTACATTTCGTTTCTGTGTATTGGTACTGCACAGAAAGGATGTCCACAACAATCCAAATGTAGACGGTATGCGTTGTGTGTATTGTTTAGAATCAAACTTTCTCCATTGCTGTTGACAACAGTAAGGCTCACTTTACTCTTCGTCCTTAAGACTGCATTCAGTACTGCTCGGTTCTGTCCCAGATTTGTTTTTCAGACAGTGGTAGGTGTGCTCTACAATGATACAAAGCTGTGCCGTGTATAGGTTTACCGCTGGATTTGGCCGGTATGCATCTCGTGTGGGAGGTCACTGAATGCAACACACGAGCGGCATAACGACGCTACGCTGAGCTGTTCCTACAGCGACAGTAATCACGTCACTGTCTCAACTCTGAGGGTCACTTTGTATTTGTGATTCACCTTTTGGTGGTTGTGGAACACAGACTTACTGTTGTGATGGTATTTTTACGAAACCACAGGTAACTGTGGTAACAAACTGAAAAATCATAATACCACTGGCGGTCGCTGGACCTGTGTAACAAAATACTCAGGAAAATCACTAAATGACCTCCGAAATGACGTCGGTGAAGTCTGGGTTCATCCCAGACGAAGACAAGGAAATGAATACCAGGAAAGAAATCCTTTTCGATCCATATCTTTGTTATCTGAGGTCACAATGGGCAGTGTTTTCGGTATACGGTAATTAGAAAGCCCCGACTCACGTACTGCAGAGGTAGTTGGAGATTACTGACAAAATATCGGCCAGAAGTTACACAGAGAAGGTCTTCGTGAGTGGTTGCTCAGTGCCGGTTGAAGTGCAAACAATGATATTATCTCAAGGTCACTGATAAGGACTTCTGGCGTCAGGTTACACCTTGAGCTACTTATATTCAAGGTCACCCCCAGTCCCCACCCCCCGGAAAACCACCAGGAATTACTCAAGGTCACTCATGGGACCCACCACCACGTTCCTCCCCTCTGGACCAATGAGGGTGAAGCTCTCCCTCGCCATCTTCATCTTTTATAACATGGATACTTAAGTGGATGGGTTCACTCTGGAGCTGGGCACCATATAGAGAGGTTGTAGGCTGTGTCTATTTGTTAATAACAAAATAATGTTATTACCTTAAATCATGTCACTCGATTTGTAGGCTATGGTTGTTAATGACAATTTCATACAACGTCATCTTCGCCATTCGAGGCACCAGCTAAGGCAACACCCAGGCAAATGTGTAAGCACTCTCGTTACTCAATATTTTTTCGTATTTTTCCATATTTTCCACAACTTTACGTATTTTATTGAATTACGTCAGTTCTATCCCGACATCTTGTCAACGTCACCTTGCGTCGACGAAATGCTGCCCTCAGCCAATCACAATGTGGCATTTGCCCACATTATCCGTAATTTAGTGGCTAGCGTTGCTGCCTCTGGATCGCGGGGTCCCAGATTCGATTCCCGGCCGGGTTGGGGATTTTCTCTGCCCGGGGACAGGGTTTTTATGTTGTTGGGTTGGGTTGGTTTGTGGGAATGAAGGGAACAGACTGCTACGGCCATCGGTCGTTTATGTTGTCCTCATCATTTCATCATCATCATCATCCGTGACAGTGGCTCGATTGCACTGTGGAAAAAAATTGGATTTTGTATGGGCGCTGATGACCGCGCAGTTGAGCGCCCCACAAACCAAATATTATCATCATCAACATTATCCGTGAATTCTATGGCACAAATAGATTACTGGTGTGTGTGTAACATCATAGTGTATGTGTTAGAAACGAACAAGTTGGTTGGAATAATGACATCACGTCATATTGACGATGTCACAGCAAATTCTATAAGGACTGCAGTGTTACAGATTCCCAACAAGAGACACTGTATGTATAAGAAATACTAGGCCTTGATAGATAAGCCACGAACGAAGTCACCTCCACATTACTAGATTGTGTGACATCACAGAAAAATTCTGAGCGTTACCTATTTCCAACCAACGATACTGTGTGTGTACAAGAATTAGTACGGCCCTAAAAAATAGGCACCTAGAGATAAAGATGACCAATATCTGCAACTACTTCCCTGAAAATTATGTTGTTACCTGTTGGGATAGCCCCCCCCCCCCCCCTTAACGGTGATGTACTAGCGTTTAGCCACAGACGGAACTTCAACCACGCAATGACTGAGAAAGTTGTAATTATAGGTGTAATCCTCTCCGACCTGGTTGCTGGCACAAAGGGCACTGATGCTATATCAGTTTTGGCTGAGGGACCTCCTGCCCATGGTGACAATGGCAAACAGATCCCAACAAGTGATGGGAATATCAAAGACTGCTTGCTACAAATACACCCCTACATTATGAGGAACTTCCCCGCATTTTCCCATGTGAGACTCCAGTATGGTATGGAAATCCTCCAGTGACTGTGGCAGCCACCGAACACTTGGCTGCAAACGAGAGAGCGTCACAAGTCTGCCCAACACAATGCCAGACTGGCTCCACAGGAATGGTAGAGAAATTTGCATTATCAAAACGATACGTATGTGTAATCGTCTCCGACGCGACAGACCTGGTGGCTGGCACAAAAGGCACTGCTACAAATTTGGCACAAGTAAACGATTTCTACGTACCAAGTCATCGGCTTATAGAGGTCACGACAAATGTGCCGTTATACGATAAAATGTAGTCGTAGAGAGCTGCAGCGTTCTCGTGCCGCCTGTCGATAATCTTCCGAAAAATTTCGGACGAGGTGCTACACGTCTCTCTGCAGGAGTTGCCGGCACTACCATCCCAGCAGTGTAACCCCGGCGGCCACTGGCACCGACCTCAGCGCAGCCAGCCCTGGCAAACCGCGACCGCCCATCCCCTCTCCATATGTACAGCCGGTAGCCCAGGTGTGTACCAACATCTCATTAGCTACAGGTAACCTTGCAAAATCGTCCTACATGTCAGATAGTCCCCGCTCTGTTTGCGTGTCGCTAGCGTTAACGGCCAAGAAATTACTGGCAGCGATCACAACACAAGGAACAGAGATGCTGATCGGTGACCGGTATATGAAACAAAAACCGGGCAATGCCTGCCCAGGCACCAGATAAAGCTGACGCTTGATAAGACATACACTGTGTGTCACCCGCAGAAGACGTGAGGCGCCAGCAGACACTGTATAAATAAAACGTTTCTAAATATTTTTGTTATTATACATCACTCTAAATACTGAGAATAAATCCAGTAATGACGTACTACTAACGGTGGCGGAGTTTACTTGCACATCGAGAATTTGTCAAGTCTATTGTACGAGACAAATATGCTATAACTTGTGTTATCTTTTCCACTGTGATGGGACCATTAAATATACGTTTTGGCTACGTATTCAGTGGGAAATTACGACTGATGTATCACGAGACACGTCCACACTATATTTCCTAAAAAGGAGAAAAAAGAGTTATGATGAACCCAAGTGTTTCATAAGGTTACTGGCTACATTTCGAAGCAGTGAATCTATTGTTACTTGTTGATGTTCTGTAACAAACCCCTTACTAAGTATAAAACCAAAACCAACAACGTAATGCTGGAATTGTTAAGAACAGGTTCAATCAACACGCTACTTTTGCTTGAACTCAAAGTGGACAACATACACTTCGCTTAAGATAAAAGAAATTAGGCCTTGTGAAGGTAGACGTTTCCTCTTTAGATCCATTTTTGTTCAAATGGCTCTGAGCACTATGGGACTTAACTTATAAAGTCATCAGTCCCCTAGAACTTAGAACTACTTAAACTTAATTAACCTAAGGACATCACACACATCTATGCCCGAGGCAGGATTCGAACCTGCGACCGTAACAGTCGAGCGGTTCGTGACTGAAGCACCTAGAACCGCTCGGCCACAGCGGCCGGCATCCATTTTTGCGAGTGGCACAAGGTACCATACGAAATGCGTTCCAAAAAAGTTTAGGAAGAGACGTCATGTTCGCATGAGCCTCTAATAAGCAATAAGCGACCTAGAGTTCAGGCAAACATTAGAAAACACAATGAATCAGTGTACCAGCGTATGTCTAATAATGATATGGTGTGCGAGCGTATCTACAATATTTATTCGGAAATATACGTATGTAAGCATTGGATTGACGGTTTGTGAGAAAGAGCAACAAAATAGTTCTCGTGATAGATATATTCCACATCTATTAATGCAGCCTGGCGAGTGTCTCGGACTGTTGAGCAAATCCCGTAGTTTTTCTTAACACACCAGGAAAACCATAAACATGTTACACATGTAATAAATAATTATAGATCGATTGGTAACTGCAGGTATTTATGCGCAACACGAAACCGACATTAACACTGCATGATGGAACGGTAACGCATCTGGGGTGTGATGTTTCTACCTGTCATAGCTGCAAGTGCACCGTCTTAGTTCTATAGAAAGTAACGGAGCATATGAATTGAGTAGCTCTGAATTTTACCATTACATCGTCTGCAATACAGCTGCCAGAATCGCTGTTTTGTGTAATCGATTTCCACGTTAAAAATGTACGCATACAGTGCTTAGTTTTATTAACCTTATATGTCCTAATGGTCTTTCTTTGAAGTGGTGTATCAGTGTATGATACTGCTTCCTGCCATGACCACATAATCCATTAAAGCGACAGGCTTCCACAAAAAGCACTTATCCAGCTAAAAATACGCGGTGCAGCCACATTAATGCGCCCACCTGTCAAAGGCCCTAATGATCACCTTCTGCAGCGCGGACGTGCAGGAAGGGAGTCAGTAAGGCTCTGGAAGGTACCAAAAGGGATGTGAGCCATGATACAGCATATTCACAAGAAACAAAAGATTCACTGCCAGTAAGTGTAATCAGTAATCTCGTGAAAAAGGTTGCTTAAACATAACTCTTTTTTTTTCTTCCTTGTACAAGGACTTTGTGGACCTGTCTTGTGATACGTCGATCGTATTTTACCACTGCGTTCGTAGGCAAAACGGATATTTATTGATGCCATTACAATATCAAACAAGACAGAAGTTACTGCATATTTGTCTCACAGGGTTTTCTTTCTTAGTACACTCGAATGAATGAATTCTCTCTGTGCAGGTAAACTCCGCTACCGTTAATAGCGCGTCATAACTGGATTTGTTATCAGTGCGTAGAGAGATGTATTGCTTGTGGCGCTTAAATTCAGACAAATGAAACTTTTTTTTAAAAAAGCAAATTTATTAAAACAAAATACAAATGGAAAGGAAAATCCATTTACATATAAGTAGTGGTACCTTTCAAGAGTAACATTACCCGATGGAAGCCCCTTCAGCCGCCATGATCGCCTACAGTCTTGCTCTGAAGCAATTGCACGCACTCTTTAATAGTAGCGCTGTCCATATTCGTGAATGCTGCTTCGATAGCGGTGCGTAGAGATGCGACATCAGGGTGCCTCGTCTTACTGGTAACTCTTTCGACTATGCATCAAACATAGTAGCCGACGGGGCTCAAATCCGGGCTAATCGTGGGCCAGAACTCCTTTGACCAGAACAAGTCAACGTTATCCGAGAGCCAGTTTGGACTAAATGGGTCGTATGAGGTCCTCCTCTGCAATCCGACGCATTGTTCGCTCGCTGACATTCAATACTGACGCCAGTTTCCTCAGAGATTGCCCGGCTCCTCCGGAATCAGCGCCTGAGCATTTTAAATGCCTGCCGCAGTTCGTGACACGAGTTTCCTCGAATGAGCCTTCCCCGTCTTCCCCAGACGTCTCCGAAGCATTATACTTGGCGACAATATTGTATTGCTCTGCCTCGTGATGACTGGGTGTTGTGTGATGTCCTTAGGTTAGTTAGGTTTAAGTAGTTCTAAGTTCTAGGGGACTGATGACCATAGCTGTTAAGTCCCATAGTGCTCAGAGCCATTTGAACCATTTTGACGATATTGTAAACAGTTGATCTCGGGTACCCGAAGAATCGAACTATTTCAGTCGGTGAACGCCCTGTGCAAAGACTTTCGATAATCGCGGCTGTTCGGTTGTACTCCGCACTTTTCCGTAACATCTAGCTCATTTTGAGGTTCTGACTATTTACTAGATACCTGTGGCTTTCAAGAACGCCAATCAGAATCTGCGGCGGAAGTGCGATATGGCGGGAAATTCAAACTGAAATTTGTCCGAATTTAAGCGCCGTACCCTGTATAATACGAACATGTTTTTGATCGTTTTAAGTCATACTCGTACAGCGCCTGGTGGCTGCTTCGTGTCTTCTACAGGCGACACACACAATCCGTCTATCAGGCGCCAGCCTCCTCTGATGCCAGCAGTGAACGATCACTGCTCGGCTCCTGTTTCATTTACCTGTCATCTTGCAGCCTCTCAGTTCTACGTGTTGCCATCGCTGTCAGGGCTAAGGAATTTCTTGACTGTTAATGCTAGCGACACACACATAGAGCGGGGATATTCCGACGCATAGTATGATTTCCAACAATTACTCGGAGCCAATGAGGTGGTGGTACTCTGCTGAGCTAGCCGCTGCATATACGCAGAAGGGTTGGACGGTGGCGGTTGGCCGGTATTCCCAGGGCTGGTTGCGCCGGAGTCGATGCCCGGCCCCTGGGGTCCTCTGCTGAGGCGGTGGTGTCGGTCAACTCCTCCAAAGAGACGCGGAGTTCCTAGTCCCAAGTTTTTACGGAGGCTGATTGACAGACGGCGCCGGCCGGTGTGGCTGAGCGGTTCTAGGCGCTACAGTCTGGAACCGCGCGACCGCTACGGTCGCAGGTTCGAATCCTGCCTCGGGTATGGATGTGTGTGATGTCCTTAGGTTAGTTAGGTTTAAATAGTTCTAAGTTCTAGGGGACTGATGACTTCAGCAGTTAAGTCCCATAGTGCTCAGAGCCATTTGAACCATTTGACAGACGGCACGTCAACGTTGCAGCTCTCTGCGACTGCATTTTGTTGTACAGTGGTAGACATGTCGTGATTTCTGTGAGTGGATAACTTTGTAAGTAGAACCAGTTTATTTTTTGCTGCTTTGTGACCATGGCCCAGACTTATTTGTGTGGTTGGGATGTGTATAAATAATCTGTATCTATTTACGAGTCTCATACTGAAGTTGCACATTAATATTGCGAGAGTTATGTGTCTTTTTATCCTACCTGGGAGCCCCACCATTATCGTGTCTGCAGGACTATATTTTGTCACTAAATTTTCCCCAGTATCCCCAAACTAGTTTACGTGCAGGGGTGTGCAATACAGCAGTTGCGTCAGTCCTGCCCACGGTTGAAGTTATCTGCAGACTAACCTTACCAATGGTATGGTCACAGAAGTATTGCTGGCTCTCCTAGTACAATTCTTTACGTTTCGTCTACCAATGTCACAAGCTCTATAATAACCACGCAGTAGTTTAGATTGTGCCATGTGTCTTCTTTCCACTTGGGAGCTCTGGCTCACCAAGACTGACACTGCCCTCTCACAATCGCTAGTTTTGGACGCATCATTCTGGTTGGTTCAGAGTCAGGAGGGCAGGGGAGTGCTTGGTGCTTAAGTTGTTAGTAATGCTTAACGACAAAGGCATACACGGATTTACGCTAGTGAACGTGTAGGCATCAGTGAGATACGATTGGTTTGGCTTTATCGGCTTGCTCACTCCCTGTATGCCAGATTTAGTAGCAGTGCCTTATGCGCCAACCGCCAGGTCGTTTGCGTCGGAAATGATTACACATATAAATTGTTCAAATAATGAAACTATCTCTACGTTTCCTGTGGAGATGGTATGGCATAGCGCTGGGTACATATGTGGAGCTTTTTCGTTCGTGGCCAAGGATTCAGTGGTGGTCGCGGCTTGTTCGACCTGCATTATACAGCGAAAGCAGGAGAGGAGTATTTGTAGCAGTCTTGGATATTTCCAACATGTGTCGGAATCTGTTTGCCTTTATTACCAAGGGCAGAAAGTACCTCAGCCAGAGCTGATACAGCAGCTATGCCTTTTGTGCCACAACCAGGTCGGAGCGGATTACACTTATAATAATGCAACTTTCTCAGTCATTGCCGGCTTGGAGTTGTGATTGCGGCTATACACAATACGTCCGTGTTATACACTCCTGGAAATTGAAATAAGAACACCGTGAATTCATTGTCCCAGGAAGGGGAAACTTTATTGACACATTCCTGGGGTCAGATACATCACATGATCACACTGACAGAACCACAGGCACATAGACACAGGCAACAGAGCATGCACAATGTCGGCACTAGTACAGTGTATATCCACCTTTCGCAGCAATGCAGGCTGCTATTCTCCCATGGAGATGATCGTAGAGATGCTGGATGTAGTCCTGTGGAACGGCTTGCCATGCCATTTCCACCTGGCGCCTCAGTTGGACCAGCGTTCGTGCTGGACGTGCAGACCGCGTGAGACGACGCTTCATCCAGTCCCAAACATGCTCAATGGGGGACAGATCCGGAGATCTTGCTGGCCAGGGTAGTTGACTTACACCTTCTAGAGCACGTTGGGTGGCACGGGATACATGCGGACGTGCATTGTCCTGTTGGAACAGCAAGTTCCCTTGCCGGTCTAGGAATGGTAGAACGATGGGTTCGATGACGGTTTGGATGTACCGTGCACTATTCAGTGTCCCCTCGACGATCACCAGTGGTGTACGGCCAGTGTAGGAGATCGCTCCCCACACCATGATGCCGGGTGTTGGCCCTGTGTGCCTCGGTCGTATGCAGTCCTGATTGTGGCGCTCACCTGCACGGCGCCAAACACGCATACGACCATCATTGGCACCAAGGCAGAAGCGACTCTCATCGCTGAAGACGACACGTCTCCATTCGTCCCTCCATTCACGCCTGTCGCGACACCACTGGAGGCGGGCTGCACGATGTTGGGGCGTGAGCGGAAGACGGCCTAACGGTGTGCGGGACCGTAGCCCAGCTTCATGGAGACGGTTGCGAATGGTCCTCGCCGATACCCCAGGAGCAACAGTGTCCCTAATTTGCTGGGAAGTGGCGGTGCGGTCCCTTACGGCACTGCGTAGGATCCTACGGTCTTGGCGTGCATCCGTGCGTCGCTGCGGTCCGGTCCCAGGTCGACGGGCACGTGCACCTTCCGCCGACCACTGGCGACAACATCGATGTACTGTGGAGACCTCACGCCCCACGTGTTGAGCAATTCGGCGGTACGTCCACCCGGCTTCCCGCATGCCCACTATACGCCCTCGCTCAAAGTCCGTCAACTGCACATACGGTTCACGTCCACGCTGTCGCGGCATGCTACCAGTGTTAAAGACTGCGATGGAGCTCCGTATGCCACGGCAAACTGGCTGACACTGACGGCGGCGGTGCACAAATGCTGCGCAGCTAGCGCCATTCGACGGCCAACACCGCGGTTCCTGGTGTGTCCGCTGTGCCGTGCGTGTGATCATTGCTTGTACAGCCCTCTCGCAGTGTCCGGAGCAAGTATGGTGGGTCTGACACACCGGTGTCAATGTGTTCTTTTTTCCATTTCCAGGAGTGTAGAAAGGGGGGGGGGCGGATACATCCCAACATACTGGTTGCAGATACTGGTCAGCTTTATCTCTAGATGCCTATTTTCTAGGGCTGTGCTAATTTTTATACACACACAATACCTTTGGTTGGAAACTGGTAACCCTCAGAATTTTTCTGTGATGTCACGCAATCTAGAAATGTGGTGGCGGCTTAGTAAGAGGTTTATCTATCAAGGCATGGCATTTCTTATATATACCATATCTTTTGTAGGAAATCTGTAAAATTGCACCGCTTACAGAATTTTCTGTGAAGTCATCAATACATGCTGCATTGTGACTGGCTGACGGCAGCATTTCGTCGACCAAAGGCCACGTTGAGATGACGTCGACACAGAACTCACGCAATTCAATAAAGATGTAAAATTGTGGAAGATACGGAAAAATACGAATAGTTGTAAAAAATACGTAAAATTGTGGGAAACATTGAATAACGAGAGTGCTTACATATTTATCTGCCTGTGGCCTCTGCTGGTGCCTCGAATGACCAAAAAACACGTAATGTTGTTACCAACAACTAGCCATAGCTTGTAACTCTAGTGACGTGACTTACCGTAACAACAGTAATTTGTTATTAACAAGTAGACACAGCCTACACCTCTCCAGAGGGTGCCCAGCTCCAGAGGTATCATCATTGATACTGGGAGAGAGGGGGTAGGGGTAGGGTGCTTGGGATGGGGGTAGCCCTAGGTGAACTTGATTCATTCCTGGCGTTTTTCTGTTTGGGAGGGGGGGGGGGGGGGAGTGGGGGGTGATCACGAATGTGTCATCCAGGTGTGTAACCTGACACCAAACGTCCTTATTATTGGACTTTAGATAAGATCGTTAATTGCCCTTCAACCGGCGCTGAGTAACTACTTTCCTACCCTCAGAAACCATAGGGGCCAACATCGAGCCAGTTTGGACGTTGATCCATTCGTATCAGCTACAGGAGTGGGCCAGAACCTCGTTCTAAATGGTTCAAATGGCTCTGAGCACTATGGGACTTAACATCTGTGGTCATCAGTCCCCTAGAACTTAGAACTACTTAAACCTAACTAACCTAAGGACATCACACACATCCATGCCCGAGGCAGGATTCGAACCTGCGACCGTAGCGGTCACGTGGATCCAGACTGAAGCGCCTAGAACCGCACGGCCACATCGGCCGTCCGAACCTCGTTCTGCCACTGCGTGTAATTGCTGTCCGCCCATGCTTCAGGCTGCCGTGATCCTTCACACCAAGCCTATAAGAAATCAATCCACTGTATATCCTCAATCGAGAAGCAAACGTAGCATATTGTCTCGAGTACTTCCCAGCTGGCAAAGACTTTTGCGATTCCCGGCGGGGTCAGGGATTTTCTCTGCCTCGTGATGGCTGGGTGTTGCGTGCTGTCCTTAGGTTAGTTAGGTTTAAGTAGTTTTAAGTTCTAGGGGACTTATGAGCACAGCAGTTGAGTCCCATAGTGCTCAGAGCCATTTAACCCATTTGAACTTTTGCGATTTGACGAAATGGTCTGAGGAAAATGTTGTTTGTCTGGGAGAGGATGACATATTTGTTAATACTCACTAGTCTCCAGCTCACGCTATTGTGACAGGGGGAACGATAAGCTTGGCTGTTCGGTGTGGGATGACTGCAGCGGACGTGGGACAAGTTGGTGAAGTTTCATACAGGATGGACTCGGAGGAATACAACAACACTGTACAAATATGGATGCCGCTTGCCACTCGATCTCTCCACCCAGCAGAATGTGTAAGCACATTAATAGCTGCGTGCACCGGTGGAAAACATTCAAAAATTAGTTGAACGAACACCCAAAACTATCGGCATTGGAAATGTCTGCAAAGACAAAGAATTAAATCCAATCGAGCACGTCTGGACATTGCTGGTTCGAGACTAGGAACTGCAGCGAGGAACGTATTCGAGATACTCTATGGGTTAATATTTTTGTCACGTGTCAGCCATTAGGCGACGTCAACATACAAGGCAAAAATTGTTGAACTATCTGGAAAAAAACGTTAATTAGTTACAAACTACGGCGTGCACACTCTTAATTCAACATGTAAACGTCACTACAAATATTCGTATTTAGAGTATGACACGTTTGATATGCCTGCCATCATTGGCGTTGGTGTGGCGCAACGAATAGCGAAATTCTGCATGACCCGCTGAAATGTCGGAACATCGATGGTGTCGATGACCTCCTGAATGGCTGTTTTCAGCTCAGCAATGGTTTTCGGGTCATTGTTGTACACCATGTCTTCAATATAATGTCACGCGGGGTAGCCGCGCGGTCTGGGTCGCAATGTCACGGTTCACGCGGCAACCCCCTTCGGAGGTGCGAGTCCTCCCTCGGGCATGGGTGTGTGTGTTGTCCATAGCGTAAGTTAGTTTAAGTTAGATTAAGCAGTGTGTAAGCCTTGGGACCGATGACCTCAGCAGCTTGGTCACATAGGAACTTACCACAAATTTCCAAAAATTTCAATATAGCCCCACAAAAAGGAGTAGCATGTGTCCACATCAGGAGAATAGGCCCATGCCAGTGGCCTCTGGGTGCAGTCACCAAAGTACTCCTCCAGAACATTAAACACTCTCCTGCTTCGATGGTATTGTCGAAGTCAGGGTCACTTTCGATAATGGGGATGAAATAATCTTCCAAAACCTTCAAGTACCATTCGATAGTCAGCGTTCCATCAAGGAATATCACACCGATTATTCCGTTACTGGACATTGCACACCACACAGGCACCCTTTGAGGGCGAGGAGACTTCTCAATCGCGAAATGCGGATTCTCAGTCTCCCAAATGCTCTCATTTTGGAACCCATCCAAATGAAAGTGAGCTTTAAGAACAAGACTCCTGCTCATGCGGCCAACAGTCCAGTTTGAACGTCCTATTGCAAACCGTTCTGAAGTTATGACGAGTTTATTTCATATAGTTCAATAACTGCCACCCTGTATTTGTAACTCCTTCGTCTCCTTCATCTCTCAAACTAAGCGAAGTGGGTGAAGACAAGGAATGATGAACTTCGTGTAAAAATTAGTGAAGCACATTTTACTGTATATTTCATCATTTGCAGAATCATTTATTTATTTTTATTTATTTATTTTGCAAAAGAATGCAGTGATCCCCATATCCTCAGCCACAACCTCTCTTAAAGATAAGGATCTGTTGTCTTCCCATAAATAGGAGAAATGATGAAATTTATTTTCAGTTTCTTATTTTTACATTTTCTCGATTGTTTCACAACAACAGGTCATTAAATCTTAGAAGATCACTTTCATTTTATAATTACATATTTCAGCTCAATTTAACATAGTTAATAATTTGGAAGTTGCTTGGTTCAACGTGTACAGTTCAATATTAGCAGATAAGTGAAACAATCATCTGCATACTTGTTAAAGCTCCAGGAATTTGTCACTTTCAAGAAATATTTACTGTAAAATGATTGTTGGTTTTCAGGGCTTACGTGTGTAACGTTCTCGCATCTTCTGGTGGCACTAAGACTTTTTAAAAAAACTTTACATATTACAGATACTCGCCTTCATCTACCAAATACGGAAAATTCCAGAAAATGAAAATTAGTGGACCTGGAAAGACGACGTCGATTTTGATCCGATACTGCCATATACTTCCTGGGGGATAGTAGAAGTAGTGATAATGGTTTCAGCGTTGTCCGACAACAGATAGAATAGTAGCATAGTTACCAAAGCGACATCTATATCTACCTTTTATAATAGGAGAAGCTCGCAGACAGAAGGCTCAGTGTGGTGCAAACGTGTGAAGCAAACTTTCAACCATACCACAGAGACACACTCATGCTTCCTACAGCCAACTGAGTGAGTTTGAAAGGGGTCAAATTGTGGCCTTCCGAGTAGCGAGATGGTCCTTTCGGAGAATTACCACACAAGTTGGTCGTGCTGCGTCAGTTGTGCAGCGATGCTGGTATCTGTGGTCACGTGATCATTCCCACACCTGTAGACGACGTTCTGGGCATCCACACAGCACAGACTCCCGCCAGGATCGTTGTATTGTAAGTGTAAAGGTAGCAGATCATACGGCTACCACAACACAGGTAAGAGGGCTTGTGAGCCCAGATGTGTCACCAACAACTGTTCGAACGGTTGTTAGCAGCGGGACTACAGGCACGCTCATCAGAGGATCGCTTAGAAGATGGAATGGCGCGCTTTGGTCTTAAACGATGGAAGCAGATTCTGTCTGCATGCAAGTGATGGTCGTTCGCACTTACGAAGTAGATATGATGAGCGCTGTCTCATAGAGTGGATTTGTCTGAGACGCTGGCCCAACCCCAGGCCTTATGGTCTGGTGTGCGATAAGCTAAACTCTCGTCCACCCTCTGTGTTTCCGGAGGCGACGCTAACCAGTGCCCAGTATGTGCAGAATGTTATTAGACCCATTATTTTGCCATTCTTGCATCAGGGGGGTAATGTGTTGTTCCAACAGGATAATGATGGCCCACACATTGCTTGTGATACGCAACATGCTCTGCAAGACATGTAGCAACTTCCCTGGGCAGCACGATCTCCGGACTTGTCTCCAGTCGAGCACGTGTGGGAGATTATGGGACGAGAAGTGATTCTTGTGACTCGTCAACCAACAACTCTTACCGAATTATGTGAACAGGTTGAGCAGGCGTGGCATAATGAATTCCAGGACTGTATTCGCCATCTGTAAGATAGACTAAATGCCAGAGTCAGCACCTACATTGTCGTCAAGGCCACACCACTTACGAACATGGGTGTTTCAGCATGGGTTGATACCTGATACGACAGAAAAGCTCGTACTATTGATCTGTAAATGTAAGCGTTTCATGTACTTCATATATACTGTTGCAACAATAGATACTGGGCAACTGGAAACCTCAAAAAGGGTGTACTAATATCTCTTCGGACAGTGCATGTCACCATGTGGATATTTCAATCATGACGTTCCTTTTTCAGATATAAATTTACAAATACAAACTAATTGTGTGTTACATTCTGTGAGTGATGTTTCCGACGAATTTCATAAAAGGACAACTGGGGAAACGAGAAATTTTGATTGTTAATTATTGATTTCTTTTCCACTGCTTCCCTCCCTCCTCAGCGTGTGGGCAGTGAATAGCTTTTGTTAAATATTGGTCTCATACTAATTAGATGTCTTTGGATATTTCTAATAGACGCACTTGGAACTATTTTTTGCCAAATATAGAAGCCAGCTTTTTCTAAACAGATCTGGATATGCACGAACATACTCCTGATCATGTAAGCGCAACAGACTACATTTAGCTAGCTCCTTTAAAAAGCACATTGGTCATTTTGGAGCTCTGTGAATGGTGTAGAGCTGGTACCATTAACGTAAGTCATGGCACTAAAGTCTTGTGTATGTGCCAATCTGTTTTATGAAATCAGTGCAGTGAGATGGGTCGATGTGGAGACGTAAGACAATGGCAGAAGAGAGCTGTCTTGTTTCGACGTATCCATGACCACAACATGAATGAATTTCCTTGATTTTGTTAGTGTGTCAGTGTGGCCCATCAAAGATTCCCGCAGGAAATGGTGTAGCACTCACAGAATTAGCCACAGCATATGAACAGTGGCCTTAAAAGTATCCTAACAGTCGATGGACAGTACCATTACTGACATCAACTCCATTATTTCCGGATTTCACCCCACTCCCTCCACCCTTCCCACTATGATATCATGCACTGATGCCAAAGTTCCTCCACCCTCTACCTCTCCCCCCTCTGACATATGCCAATCACTCTATGTATAAAATGGCAGGAAATTCGAATATAGTCCAGTTGCAGGGTGTTCTTCTACTTCTATGACTATGGAAATTGGGCCAAGTAAAAATTGGCAGGGAATCCAAGATGATACCTTTTTATACTGGAATTCAAGATGGCTGACACAGGAAACTGGCACTGCCTGCACTGTTGCCAGATTTCCTGGGTTTTCCCCAACCCAAATGCCACCCTAAGAGAAAGAATGTTCGCCCCCCCCCCCCCCTGCAGGACAAAACCTGCCTGATAGAAAAGAAGTTTTTTTTCTCCTGCCAGTTTAAGGCTGTGGTGGTGAGACAAGGAGCATTGTCTCCCAAGGTCACCCCTCCACCTGCACCAGTCCTTGGACAAAGGGCATTGTCTCATGCAAGGCAAAGCATGTTTTTCCCTGTACAATTCTAAGATCGTCTACTACTCACAGCCAGGACAAAAGGTGTTTCTTTCTTCTGAAGCACCAAGCCTGTCTGTTAAGGAGTGTACATACTACGCTGACAAAGGCCAATGCAGAACAGACACTGGATTTGGCCAAACTTTGGTCACTAATGCATTGGTGCTGGTCTTCTAATCCTCACCAAATGATGGGGTTTGGGGGCCAAGGGATTCAGACTGACAACTTGCCGATATTGCTCTGTTTGGTTGCTGGTTTAAAGTAGTGTATGAATTACAATTTCACTGGTCGATATTATGATGGAAGAAGAGAATTTAAGCCGGCCGAAGTGGCCGTGTGGTTAAAGGCGCTGCAGTCTGGAACCGCAAGACCGCTACGGTCGCACGTTCGAATCCTGCCTCGGGCATGGATGTTTGTGATGTCCTTAGGTTAGTTAGGTTTAACTAGTTCTAAGTTCTAGGGGACTAATGACCTCAGCAGTTGAGTCCCATAGTGCTCAGAGCCATTTGAACCATTTTTGAAGAGAATTTAACAGTTGTTGCACGTTCAGCATTTATTTTACTGCACAAAGCTGATCATCATAAAAAGAGGAAGAAGAAACAACGCTGGTGGAAAGACTCTGTTTTAAAATGTAGGGAGCAGTGTGGTGGGACAAAATTAATGTCTGATCTTAAAGCTGAACTGGAATATGGACTATTTCATAATTTTTCCCGAATGAAAACTACAGATTTTGAACTGGTATTGAATTGTGCAGACCCCAAAAATTTCCAAAGGTGACACCTAATTTAGAAGAGCTATGCCTGCAGCTCAAACCTTAATGGTCACTCCCACTTTTGTTTGTTTCTCTTTGTCATTCACAGTGAAAAAATGACCCATTTTGTTTTTCACATCATGCAAATGTTTTTCTAATGGGGCACTAATTTCCATCCAAGCATCTAATCTTTTCAATTAGAAGACCACACGGAAAGAAGGGGTCAAGTCCAAATCTCACGAAAATAAGTTAGTGGTATAATTATGAAGTTCATCAGATGTACTTTCAGTTGGGCGAACTTAAGTGAATGTGATGGGTATAGTCACGGAGTTGTAGCTAGATTAAAATATGGTATACACGGAGAAAACGGGTGAAGTCCGTCCAATACACGGCCACGGACGGTCCAGCAAGTGCGGATTTCTGTCCTAAATTGATTTTTTTTGTCTGATTTTATGGAAATCTCATTGTTTACATTGTTAAATGCAGTGTAATTGTTGATTTTTCTTATGTATTGTCGAAGCTAACACGGAGCATTTTTGACAAGAGTTTCTTTGCCTTGTGCTGTGGTGGAATTGAATTTCGTGCCGTGATTTGTGCTAATGCACAGCAGCCTTGACAATCGGTTCAGCGCTTTGTGGTGTGGTGAATATAATTGAATTTCGTGTAAAATCCCACTGAGGTCGGTGTTCCAACTGGTGATGGAATATCCAGAGTCAAGCTGCAGTGGTAAGTCTAGAAAAAGACAGAGTTATGGTAGACAATCCGAAGTATCTAAAAAGCTAAGAACAATGTCACATGAAATAGGAGAGCATTGTAACTGCAAGAAGAATTGTACTGATTTTCTCACTGGTACAGAGAAGTCTCCATTAATATCTAATTTCAGTTTGAAGAAGGACTGGAATGAGCAAAGTTGTCACCTGACAGGACTGATTTCTGTTGACAATGTACAACGCCGATGGCCTCGCAGAGATGAGACAGCAGCTACTTTGCGTGATTATGCATTTCATTATAAGGTCAGAATAATGAGAGACAATACTGTGACAGAACTGTGTGTTTGTCAAAAGGTCTTTATATCACTGCGTGGTATTTCAAAGAAAAGATTAGAAACCGACAGAAATTCCTTAAAAATTGAAGGCACGGTGGCAGTTGATAAACGAGGGAAACACGGAAACCAACTTCATAAACTATCAACAGAAACATAAGAAAACATCTGCGCTCACATCAAGTCATTTAAAGGGCGGTCCAGTCATTACTGCATAAATAAAACACAGAAATTGTATTTGCCTGAAGAACTCGCAATCAAAATGTTCAAGATGTTTCAAGAGACACATTCTACTTGTTCTGTATCATATGAAACTTACCGTAAAATACTTAATACAAAATTTAATACCTCATTCGGTTTCCCTTGAAGTGATACATGCAGTACTTCTGATAAGTTTTCCGTAACTTTCAAGGCTCTAGAGGCACAACTCACACATGCAGCAGATGGAAAGGAAAGATCAGACGTTCAAAGCAATATTAAGAGAGAGAAGATTGAATATGAACTGCACCGCCGTAAAACTGATGCATTCTATCAGAGTAAAAGGCAATCTCGACAGCGAAGCAGAAAGTTTACAAACACAGAGTCGATATTTGTGGATTTCCAACGAAATCTTCCATGTCCAAACATCAGCACCAACATTATCTATTATTAGCGATTGCTTTCTCTGTATCTATTTAACATACATCGACTGTCACACAGTAATGCAGTGTTTTATGTTTATCCTGAAACTATAGGGAAGTAGTTTCTTTCCTGCATCATTATGTTACTTCGTTTCTGAATCCTGAGGTTAAAAATTTGGAAATCTTCTGTGACTCATGTGGGGGTCAAAACAGAAACTACACCCTTTTTAGGTTCATCCTTTATCTTGTCCATCATGCAAAGCGATTTTAATCAATTCGTGTGACATTCCCAGTAAGAGGACTTCATACCTGAAAAGTAACAAAGACATGGGCCTCATCAGACGTAAAACAAAAGCTGAGCTCCCAAAGGACTGGACTGACATAATTAAATATGCGAGTGCGAAACGCACTCATTTTCAGGTTATTAAAGATGATGGCTCAATGATACGTGACTTGACTGATTTCTTGCAAGCAAGATACCGACCAAAATGTCCATTTCCATCGCCAAGTATTAAGGAGATGAAGATAGAACGTCAACCTCCAAGGCTTATCATACACCATGACACAACGGATCTTGGATCGCATCAGTTGTTACCGCTCCTTCTGGACGAATGGAAGAGGAACCAGAACTTACAGAAGGAGAGTTTTTGTTCCCTTCACCGTGTTACGAAGGCAGGACTTCAGTCACAGTATTTAAATGAAACTAGATAATATCAGTGTGTAAAATAGCAGATCCTGCTTTATTATAACAAACCTATTGAGATGCCTTGCTAATAAGAGGTCGCATGTCCAATGTTTCAGGACTGCTACCTATCACCGGGAGAATTGTCGTGACCTGCAAGAAATGAAGGTGTTCTGTGACAGAGGGGGCTAAGAATACTATACAAATATTCCTTTCCGGCAGTGAATTTACAAACACGTTTTGTGTTACTTGTTTATATAAGTAAGAAGTGAGAAATGAAGACTGTAGGTTATAAAAACTGTGATTTATGCTGATAACTGAAATTACGTCGAATTAACTATATTTTTAATGTATGTATTGTATCCATTTATTGAATAATTGTTGGTAGCTGTATACCAGGTGATATAAAAATACAAAAGTTGAGACACGGGCTAATTAATCATTATAATTTACATGAGTGCAATGAAAATAAAAACAGAATATTGATAAACAGTATTGTTCCTAAAACCTGATTACTCACGAACATCCTATACAATAATGATTAGATTCAATGATGAATAGATCTTTGGCAAGGGAGTTGCAGGGAAGCTTTATAGTGAAGTATCATCCCAATATCACATTAAATTCTGACTTTTATAATCTAATTAGTGCATTATACAAATAAATTAAAAAATAGACATTCAGATGAAAAGCCATACAGGCTCCAGTTTTTAATAATATTTTTCGACTTTTAAGGAATCCTAAAGAAAAGGTCGCTGAATGTACTGTATAAATTACAAAAGCATATTTCAATAACCAATGAAACCGTAACGCTTTAAACTTTAAAATTGCTCTCCTAGAAAATCTATAAAATGGACTTAAACCTTTCTTTCCGTGTGGTCTTCATTTGCTTTTATAAGCACAATTTTAGGATCCCATAAACATTCCCTTTCATGATGAAACTCTATTGGCTTTAATGTTCTCTCAATATTCCACTCAATAGTCCAGTGTTTTTAAACACAATGAAGATACACCTTTAATGAGAGAAGGAATTGCCTGCAGGGGAAACAGCGACTGACGAAATTATGTTTTTCAAGATAGCCACAAGTCGCACTCAGTATGTTCCACTTTTTGACCGGTTTCGCTCTTCGATTTAATAACCAACTACTGTACTTTAAACTGTAAATTCCAGAGTTTCTGATGATCCTCTTGTTAAATTAAAGCGTGAAACCAGTCAATAAGATGCACTAAAAACTAAAATATACATCTGTTTAAGTCCACTTGCACTATGTTTAAACAACTTCCACCACTGCTGGGAGAGGATTTTCAAGCGTTCACTCATCGTAAATTTAAAATAGTGAGAAGATCACTTACCCTGAGTTTAAAATGATGGGAAGTCCTCCTTGTCAGAACTAGACCTCTTATCCAAGATTAGAACTGCATAGATCACTGGCGCAGTCTGTACGGTTGCAAAACAGTCGTCACTGTCGTATATGGTAGGATAGGAATAGGTAAACGATGCACTTGCATCTTCATTTGTACAAACGCGATGCGTGGTAGGGATGATGTTTTCCGGACTGGACAGTACCGGGGCCCTGGTGTTGCGGCAGGCCCACACCGCTGCCGGAAATTTCCAACTTCACCGCACCGCCAGCAGCCGCGAGAACGCAGGGCGAGGCCGCGCCACGCAGTCGGGACTCCGCGGCACTCCACGCCTGCCATAAAACCACACCCAAGCACCCGGCCTGCCATACAGAGAGCACAGCACACCGCTACAGAGAGGCTATTTTTACCTATAGCCTTTGATGCGGTCAGTGCCGTGTCATCAGTTAGGAATGTGGACCGCTGTTTGTCACAGATTGTACAACACAGGTACTGCGCTCCCACCACAGGCGACTGACTACATTACACTGAGGTGACAAAAGTCATGGAATACGCAGATGACAGTAGTATCGCGTACACAATGTTTAAAGGGGCAATACATTAACGGAGCTGTCATTTGTACTCAGGTGATTCATGTGAAAGGGTTTCCGACGTCATTCTGGCACCACGACAGGGATTAACGGGCCTTGAATGCGGAGTAGTTGTTGGAGCTAGACGCATGGGACATTCCATTTCGGAAATCGTTAGGGATTCGACATTTCGAGGTTCGCAGTGTCAAAGTCTGCCGAGAGCGCCAAATTTCGTGCATTACCTGTCACCGCGGACAACGCAGTGGCCAACGGCCTTCACTTAACGACCGAGAGGAAACCGAGAGCCATGAATCCCAAGACGGTTATGCACAGCAAATGGCTGAAATTTTTAAGATATATTCCTAAGATCCTCATCTCGAACAACCTCGAAAATTTTCTGTGTATCTTTATCCTTTTCCGAGATACACAGTTTCAAAACTAGCGTACTTCTACACCTAAAATACGAACATAAAATCCCTTATGACGCGAAATCTAAATAATAAATAAACGCAGCAAATTGCTCAAATTTTAATGATATATTCTCTAGACATTTATCTTGAAGTTACATCATCCCGTTTTTAAAAACCTTTGTTAGTTCGTGGGCGATTCCTTAAAAACCCACAAAAAGCGTTCTTCGTACCAAAATCGAGCCGCGGATTCCAGGAAGGCTATGCAGAGCAAATGGCTGAAATTTTTACGATATATTCCTAAGAACCCGATCTGGAACAACCTTGAACAATCTCTTTGTATCTTAATCCGCTCCCGAGATAAGTTCATAGGTACCTCACCTGCACACGTAAAATACACACGTAAAATCCGATGTGAGGCGAAAACATAGTTTATGTAGTGACTCAGCACGGAGAAATATGCTGCAAAAAGTTTCTTTTATCATCAGAAGAGTTCTGAGAACCACGTTGTAATACTGAGTCACATGCAAAATTTTTGTGCACGTTAAATCCGGTATGAGGTGTAAAATTAGTTTTAAGTGATTTCGGTTTCACATAAGTAAACTATTGCAATTTTACTGATCCATGAAGTTCGCTTCATATGAGAGACATGCTCTGCTGTGGCAGGGAAAAGAAAGGAACCAGCGGAAAAATATTCATATCAGAGCACATAAAAGGCGAATACGCTACTGTTTAAAGGACGCTGTCTGAAAAGGGGGTAAAGAGACGGAAAAGTGATAAATACTGGAAGACAGTGGTTGTGGTATAGACAGAGCGAATGTGACAATGACAGTGAGAGAGAAAGAGAGGGACACAGTGGCGCCGGCCGGTGTGGCCGTGCGGTTCTAGGCGCTTCAGTTTGAAACCGCGTGACCGCTACGGTCGCAGGTTCGAATCCTGCCTCGGGCATAGATGTGTGTGATGTCCTTAGGTTAGTTAGGTTTAAGTAGTTCTAAGGTCTAGGGGACTGATGACCACAGATGTTAAGTCCCATAGTGCTCAGAGCCATTTGAAAAATGGTTCAGATGGCTCTGAGCACTATGGAACTTAACATCTGTGGTCGTCAGTCCCCTAGAACTTAGAACTACTTAAATCTAACTAACCTAAGGACATCACACACATCCATGCCCGAGGCAGGATTCGAACCTGCGACCGTAGGCCATTTGAACCATTTTTGACACAGTGGCAGTGGAACACTTGACAGTGACAGAACAGTGCTAGGAAAAGAATGAAGGAGACAGTGCCAGTACGAAGAAATAGAGAGATGGGGAAAGTGGAAGTGGATGAGAGACAGTGATAATTAAAGTCTATGCAAGGACAGAGGGAAGAGAGAGATAATGACAGTGATAGGAGACAGAAGCAGTAGGAAGAAATGATTGAGATAGTAGCAGTGAGAGAAGGCAAGAGAAACAGTGACAGCGAGAGGACACAGTAGTGGTAGGACGGGACAATGGACAGTTTGGCTCTGAGACAGGAGAACGTGCTAGTTGGAGAGACACAAAGAGACTATTACTATGAGGTGGGATGAATGAGTGAGTGGATGGGTATGAGCTACTTTCAGCGACGGGCTAGTGGGTGTGAGACAGTTTCAGTTAGGAAGCTTATGGGAATGAGAGGCGAGTTGCAAGTTAAAAAGAGTGTGAATATGTTTGCATACCAAAATTTTTGGGAAGATTTTTCAAGGTGCTGAGGAAGGTAGAATGAAGCACTTAGTACCCCACAATCCTGTCAGAGTCTTTTGAACTGGAGCACATTTGCTTTTTTGTGATCCGATAGAAGCATTTTCCCGGTGGTGTTTATTATTCCTGAGATGGGTTGCTAAACCAGGTGGACTGATTTCATTGGGTTTTTCGTGTTTGTTGAACCGGGTCCAAAACTTTCTCCCCGTCTGTACTATATTCACATCTCCACAACTTTCACAACTTATCTTATATATTCTTGATCTTGATAGTGGCTCTGTCCTGTTGGTTGGGTGTCTACTGGTGTTCTTATTAGTGTTTCCTGACCAAAACCCTATCCTGACTTTGGTGTTTTTGAGGAGGCTCACTACTTTTTAGAAAGATTCCTGGTGTATAGAAATGCGGTGTATCTAGACTTTTCTTTTACAAATGTTACTTATTCTAACTTAATTTCATTCTTGGTAGTTTTTCAATCCTCTTTCAGTTTCTGATTATATATTTGACTTACGCTGTCAGACTTGTAGTAATTTGCAATTGTTAAATGCTGTAAAACTGTGAGCGAGATCTTTATTGACTTCAGCTTCGTCAAGCCGAAGTTAAATAAGCCAGGAAATTATTGAATGAAAACATGATTTGTCACGGGAATTAGGGTGGTGAGATACATTGTGCATTAATGAGTGTGAGTCGCTTGCAACGTTACAAGTCCAAAATCGTTGTCCCAGCTTCCGTGGCGCTACACTCGCCTATCCCCGTCACTCATGCCAAGCTTTCAGACTTCAGCCAGTTGTAAGTATTAAACCGTTCCTCTCTCTCAATGTTTATTATGCGTTATGTATGTATGTGTATATTCTCTTATTTCTTCCTCACCACAACAGCTCCTTGACGTACGTCTTGCAATGTTTGATACGTCAGAGCAGCAGTAGAAATCGAATCATCACACAGACCGACTCCATGATGTAGTGCCGGATGCGTCCAAGGGAGTTTCCAATACGTTTAACATATAGATTTGATCATCGAGCCACTAGCATTAGAAAGTGCACCTGATATGTTGGAGCAGAAATCATTTCAGTATGTTGAACTGTTTCTAGACTTCGAGTTTCCACTATCACCAACGTCAGCACTGTCCAGCCATTAATATGATTTAAGGCAGAATGGAAGTGGTGTTATTCATTGCACCGTAAAAGTTGAATGTGAGTGGCAGTAAATGCGTTCTTGTAGGTATCTCCTCAGATCATGAGTTAGAAGCAATCATAATTTTTGGAAGTCCACGATTTTGTGACATGAAAGTAATGCTGTCGGACTACAAATGGTATTAGCTATGTCAGAGTTCAACTCAAATAACTAAAATGTTCAGCGTTCAAATACCTGCAGTGTTAATAGATTGCCGTACAATATGTGTTGTGAACTGCCCAAGAACAGTGAAAATATACAAAGGCGAGAATACCACACAGTCATTCACTTCCAGTCATCTACATTCAGAAACTTGATGTATGCTAGTTCGGCTATACAGAGTGCAGTGTATGAGTGTATCGAATGGTGTCCATATGTATATAGATTTTTTGGAAGTATAAATGACGAGTAAAATTCTATACATTTTCAGTAAGCTAGATAAAGAGGCAGTCGAGACATATCTCATGAGGAGGAACTGGAAAGATTTACCTATTGGCAGGAGGGCATGGAAGAACTGTAGCTCAAGTGTACACACATACCTTGTAGAACAGCCACTGGTATCAGGGCCAACAATGTTACAGTCCATTTACTGCTGTATCGAAGGGACCGAGCAATGTTGATGCTGTGTTAGAGAAACTTAACAGTTCATGCATTTTCAGCTGTTGTTGGACTTAGCAGCTCATTATTAGTAAAGACAAAATGTGTGTGACTGCTCAAAAATTGAAAGTATTAGCAGGTGAACCACGCAAGATGTCTCTGAGGGGGGGGGGGGGGGGGGGGGGGAGGCCGACCTCCTCATGAGTGCAACATTTACAAATAAGATAATAACGCCCGATACCCAGTTAGGACAGTATGACAGGCACTGTAGATGGACGCATTGCCCAGACTAATGGACAGGATAGTACAATACAGTACCCAATGAACTATTGGTATTATGCGATGTGTGCTGTGGTTATTTGGATACAATACCCAGGCTGTAAAGCATGCATGCAGCTCCAAACACTGTAAGCAATACACTAATGCGATTCCAAGCATGACACGCATTGGTGCAGGGTAGACTACCCGAACTATGTGGTGTCATACCCACACACGACACAGGGGGTGGCACGGAATGGGGTGACACTCACGAGGGCTGTGGCCTACCTCCGTTCCACGTACATCTTGCGTGGTTCACCTGCATGCTCTTTAATTTTAGGTCAAGCCCATACATTTTGTCTTTTCTAATAATGAACTGCTAAGCTATATAACATTAATGTATAGTGAGAGTTATTTTATTACTCTTTGTCATGTGACATGGAGCATTTTATTATAACTTTATTGTAACACAGTTACGGCTCTCTCTCTCTCACTCTCTGATACTGCAACAGCTGAACTATAAAACTTTGCCTCCTTTAAATACGTGCTAAGTCTCTTCAGTATAGCAATAACTGGACTGTAAAGTTGTGGCTCCTCATATCAAGAAGTGTTCCACTAAACATGCATGTATCCTGTGCATTGACAACTGTTCGCTTAAACTTGACCTACAGTTCATCTACACGCTTCAGCCTGTAGGTAAATGTTTCCAATTCCTCCCTTGAGATATGTTTCGACTACTTCTTTATCTGGATTACTGAACATGAAACAAATTTTACATGTCATTTTCTTCCTCTGAAGTGTTCTGATGTGTAAGCTTTGTAAATGTATCGACATATTTCCAAAAAATCCGTATAGATATGGATACCATTCGACGCGCTCGTACCCCACACTCTGGTTGGCCGAAATAGCACACATCAAGTTTCTGGACGTGGATGACTGAGAGTGAATGCACCATCAAATTCGTCTGTTCGGTACGCATCTGGAACGCTATTGGTCAGTTGTGCATCTATAATTTACGTGAGCTGTCTGCAAGCGTACGATGCAAGATACCTCAGGAGGTAACCACTTTCCAACTAAATCGTCTACATGCGAGGTCTGTCAGCAGCCTTCAGGTTGCATGTGGATTGTATTGTAAATAGTAACAACGCATTTCTCTGTTATGATCATCTGCAACTCTGCTCAGGAAAAGACGTCCAACGCAAACATGTTGAACGGAATCACACCCATCAAACAGCTGGAAAACCTATTTCAAAGTGAAATTCCTTGTCTCCAATGCAAAACTGAAAAATCAAGGTCCATCCCCTTCTAACGTTAGAGTGAACGAAACGATACATGAAGGATGATGTGCAGTACATCATTTCCTTTTCACAACTTGGGTAGAATTCAAGACGTTCAGCTTCATAGCTGTAGTGATTATAGATTAGTGACAGGAGGTGATAAGGTTCTGTCAGCTCTATGCACACGTTTCTCTAGCCATTTGCTTGACGGTTTTTGTGTGTATGAGAGAGAGACTGCGGTGATCTAATGTTCTGTTCTGTTCTTCTTCACGACGTTAATGCAGCATTATTTCTTAAGTTCAGACGTCAAACGCTGATGCCTTGCATTTGTCTATTTCCACCAAGGAATTGCGTTGGCTAGTGAGATGTATATTGATAATAGTCGTTTTCTTTCGTGCATAACCGGTAATGAGCTATGAAAAGCTGGTAGTTCATTGTAGACAGTTGTTAAAACCAAAATAACGTTCGAAAAACCTGTGTTGTTCCTGAAACTCGCAGAGAACTGAAAGATACATCATGAACGAATCTAGTGCTATCTGCAGCGCTTGTGCCTGCAAGACTTTCGCGATGCTTCTGTCAAGCTACAAAATTGTGATCTTCGATGATTTTCCTCAGAAATGATTTAGAAATCTCTCGTAAATGTTGGTGTCTATGCCTACATGTGATTGTGTATATTGAGATGTATGAGAATTGTACTGAATGCTGTACTATGAAAAGCTGTATCAAACTCCTAAAATGATCTTCTCCGTCACATCTATATTTGTAGGTTGTTTGGACATAAGACGAATCGTTTGGTTCCATAGCTGTAGCGATTACGAGTCAGTGACAGGAAGCGGTGAGAGTCTGTTACCACTGTGTGTATATTTTTCTAGTTATCATCAGCGGAATCGAAGTGCTACATTCTCGCATCGTCATATTCGAACAGAGAGATGAATTTAGGATCTTGTGTGCTCGTCAAACAGTCCTGGAAATTTTACATTTGCATCTGTCATATAAACTCGTCAAAAATGTACCTACCATCGAACAGAAGTCCCACATCTCGACAAACGATTATGATCATGAAAACCGATTCCAATTACAGTGGCATCATTCCTTGATTTCGTTAAGTATAACTATATCGGAAAGTACTGCGCTTCAAAGGATGGATTCAACGTTTTGTGTGACAAATTCGAAACGTATCAATGCCATCAATACCATTCTCAGCTTGTGTAACACAGAATCGACGCTGTAATACATACCGGTATGCTATTCACAATCCATTCCCATTTTTCAAGAACTGACAGTACATTTGATGTGTTTTCGGATATCAGCACAAATGATAAAGTGATCTGACACATGGTCTTAGCCGTCAAGTGACGATACTTAAGTGAGGGGAGATGGAGCGTATACGTCCATGCGTTAAATGTTCTCTGTCAAGTAGCTTAGTCTATTTTCTGGTAGCTACACAGCGCTAATATAGGTGCATCTCCAACAGCTGTGCTTAGTACTTTCTCTCTGATTTTGCTTCAAAATGCGAATCTAAGAATTGTAGGAGTGTGTTAAATCATTGTCGCAACTGTGTATTTCGCAAATTGAGTAAGAGGTGAAGGTATGCTTTCGTATGGTATTCTATACTCCAAAACGTTAGAGAAAGACATTATGGTGGTACTGTGCAGAATGAATGTGGACAGAGACGAGAGCGCGATGAACAGACTGCGATCGTGGCGGTAGCAGTGGAGGTGCGGCATACAAGACAATACGATTCCTTACAGTTCTGAACTGTGAAATAATGTAATCGGCTGTGGTAGGGTTACAGCAACTGTAGAGTACAACAGGTGTAAAACAACGGCTCTCTGTGGTGGCGGGGTGCTCAGATCTCTTGGCAATTTGATGGAAGCCGTGGAATACTGCAGAGGGCGCCACAGTGTGGTGCAGCCTCATCCTGCGTGGATAGGGAGGCTGGTGGAGCTGTGATGGTGGGATTTTGCTGCAGTGCTGTGAAACTGTCCCGACATGCAGGCACCGCAGAAGTCTTGCTCGGCACTGTCTGGCACGGAAACGAACCTCTTCACAGCATTGTACTAGTATTAATAAAGATGCAAGTCCATCCCTGTCCTATTCCTATCCTACCTTATATGAGAGAGAAAAGTGTTAAGCACCTGTACAGACTGCACTAGTGAGCTACATAGTTTTAAAGTTCGGGTAAGTAGTCTACTTCCGACAAGCAGAGGGCTTCCCATCATTTTAAACTTAGGTTAAGTGCATTTCTCACTATTTTGAATGTACATATGGCTCTGAGCACTATGGGACTTAACATCTATGGTCATCAGTCCCCTAGAACTTAAAACTACTTAAACCTAACTAACCTAAGGACAGCACACAACACCCAGTCATCACGAGGCAGAGAAAACCCCTGACCCCGCCGGGAATCGAACCCGGGAACCCGGGCGTGGGAAGCGAGAACGCTACCGCACGACCACGAGCTGCGGACCTTTGAATGTACAACAAGTGAATTTTTCGATATCTTTTCCAAGCAGTGTTGTCAGTTTGAATATCCTCTCCTGGCAATGGTGGCTTTTGTTTAAACACATATAAGTTTACTTAATCTTACGACAAGTCAGATCCAAAATTATGGTGCCGTTTGTTTGAATAGCGATGTAGTGGGTTGGGGTCAAAACTGCTTAAACTTCGATATTAGAAGGGAATTGTTTAAACACTGGACAGCTGGGCTAGTAAAATTTTTAAATTTATGGAAAGTGGTCTTTGATTTTGAATTGGGTTTAACTGAAATTGAATTCACACTTAATTGAATAGAAACTGAACTGATTTAGATTTAAACTAAAATGGATTTGAATTCATATTGAACTCTAATTGAACTGCATTTGAACTGAACTGTAACTGAAGTGATTTAGAACCGGACAGAATTCAAACTGAAACTGAATTTAATTAAGATCGAATTGAACTGAATGTAAGTAGCAGGCAAGTTACTATCTGATAGGTGAAAACCATGTTTATGTAGCCAATACCCTCAGACTGGCATCATTTGTCTGACACTCTTGCATGGACCTGCAGAGGAAATAAACACCTCTCGTCCTGGATGTGAATAGCAGACAGTCTTGGACCTGCATAGCCCTTCTTTGCCTTACATGAGACAACACCCTCTGTCCTAGAACTGGTACAGGGTTAAGGGTGGCCTTGGGAGACAATGTCCTTTGTCCCAGAACCACATGCTCAGACTGTCAGAAGAAAACATCTTTTATCAACAGGCAGGCTTCAACATACAGGAGGAACAAACATCTTTTGTCTCAGACTGGCGTGAAGGTTGAGAAAAACCCAGCAAATCTGGCAACAATCCAGGTTTTGCCAATCTCCAAGGTCAGCCATCTGGAATTCCAGTAGGACAATGTATCATCTTAAATTTCTCACCAGTTTATACTAAGGAAAACAGTTCTCCTTTCACAGTGACATCATAGGAGTAGGGGGATTACCTGTAGCACAACTGTGCTATTTTTTAAATTTCCAATCAAATTTGTAATTTCCTGCCATTTTGTATTTCCTACAACGTTTCGAATTTCGTGATATTTTGTGCATTGGACAGCTGGCCAAAGTCAGATGGGGATGGGGAGGGGTAAGGGGAAATCTGGCAACAGCTCCTGATGTCCTAGGGGGAGGGTGAAGGGGGAAATCCGGCAACAATGTTGTTGGTGTCAGAACCGTTACTGCCTATCTGCTTGTAACCACCAGAGACTAGTTTCTCGCCTTGTCAAGGGCAATCTGTTTTTAACCCGACGGAAATTGCTGTTGACAATAAATGCGGATCCATCTCCACCAAATTACTACAGGTCAATGCAAACAGAACTGCGAGCTATAGCCATTTAAAGTTGCTTACTTCGGAAAAAGACATTTCTCACGGCGGCACAGCATGCTGCACATCTTCAACAATACAGACATCAAGCACCTAATTGTAAGCATGCGTTGTGGTTTCGCGAGTCATGATTTTGCTTCTTTTCAAAGAGTGGAAGTCGCTGAATGCACAGGTAGCCTAATGAATGATTTAACCTACTGCGTGTGGAGCATGTAATTCAGGTCAGACGTGGTTCTGAGATGTTTAGGAGTGTGTATCGTAGACGTATTGGCCCACTCAGTCATGTTACCGTGAGTATTGGTTCAAATGGCTCTGAGCACTATGGGACTCAACTGCTGAGGTCATTAGTCCCCTAGAACTTAGAACTAGTTAAACCTAACTAACCTAAGGACATCACAAACATCCATGCCCGAGGCAGGATTCGAACCTGCGACCGTAACGGTCTTGCAGTTCCAGACTGCAGCGCCTTTAACCGCACGGCCACTTCGGCCGGCTTTACCGTGAGTATTAAGCAGGGTGTTTCTTACGTGACATTCGCGGCGACCATATGTTGCTTCCTCTAGCAAATCGGCATGTTTACGTGACAGTAGACGCACCAATCTCCTAAGATGACAGCAGCCTTGTTCACATGGCTACAGACTTATCGTTACTGGTTTGAGGAACACTAATGCATCTCCACTAGCCATCTTAATCTCCTGATATTAATCCCATAGAAAGTGTGTGGCATAGTTTTGAACTACGAGTGAAACTTAGCAGTCAGCATCACCGCACTTTGGTAGACATGCGAAGTAAGATGATCAATGAATAGCTGCAGCTTGTTATGTTATAACTGACAAAATTTACGCACTCTCTTCTTCTACAGCCACTATCAGGTTAGAGGTGATGTTACAACTTTTTAACTGAAGGTAACTAAATTTTTCTCCGATATGGTTATTACATGAACGAGTGACCACTGGAATCGAAATAAATTAACAAAATTACAAATGTAATCAAATCTTATCTTCGGCTTGTTTTTACAAAACCTTTTTTTCCTGTTTTGACATTTCCATTAAGTAACTGTTTGTTGTTACTACCGTTATTTTTCGAAAAGAAAGACCACCACAATATTATTGGTTAGACTATAGGTTTCGAGACAAGTTCACATAATTCGCCAAGGTTTTTAGTAAAGGCTTTTGCAGTAACATTTGGCTTTCGTATACGTAATGTACAACGAAATTCCCTGCGGGCATACGGGAAGTAGAGCCGCGTGCAACTTGTGTCGTTGGCAGCGTCATCCAGAACCAAGGGCTGTATACTGCCGCAGAGCGCGCCAAATGAGTCGTAAGATTCGCTTTAACGCGAGTGCACTCGTGGCTGAAACAAAAGACAGCCATCCGCAGTGCTACTGCGTCTCTGCCCCCGGGCTGCGGCTGCCGCGACTATAGCATCTAGATGGCTCCATTCTGGCTATCACAAATTTTTTTCAGCCTTCAAGATTATGCATCGCTGATGCTTTCATCTCGTGCCTCACACCGTAATGACGAGCACAGTATACAACACATAGCTGGTTATTTCCAGATGTCTGCACGGATAAGAAAAATGCTATCCGTACCCGCCAACTTTTTATCAGCGACCCTGGATATTAAAATATTGTAAATCACTTTAACCCTTTTGGCAGGCTAGTGTTCTAAGGGTAGGCTTGCGCCTTGCTTGAATTTTCCTCTGCTGAATCTGGACATCGGAATTCGCGTTCCATAGGCTTACAACGTTGTTGTTGTTGTTGTGGTCTTCAAATGGTTCAAATGGCTCTGAGCACTATGGGACTTAACTTCTGAAGTCATCAGTCCCCTAGAACTTAGAACTACTTAAACCTAACTAACCTAAGGAAATCACACACATCCATGCCCTGGGCAGGATTCGAACCTGCGACTGTAGCGGTCGCGCGGTTCCAGACTGTAGCGCCTAGAACCGCTCGGCCACCCCGGCCGGCTGTTGTGGTCTTCAATCCGAATACTGGCTTCATGCAGCTCTCCACGCTAATATATCCTGTGCAAGCCTCTTCGTCTCCGAACAATACTGCAACCCACATCCACTTCAATCTGCTTACAGTACTCGACTCTTGGTCCCTTTCTGCAGTTTTTTACCCTCCACGGTTCCCTCCAGTATAAGTTGACGATTCCTTGATATCTCAAAACGTGTCCTACCAACTGATCCCTTCTTTTAGTCAAATTGTGCCTCAAATTTCTTTTCTCCCCAAACCTATTCAGTACAGCCTCAATGGTTACGTGATCTACCCATCTCATCTCTACAATTTTTCTGAAGCATCACATTTCAAAAGCTTCTATTCTCTCCTTGTCTAAATGTTTAATGATCCACATTTCTCTTCTGTACAAGGATACACTCCAGAAAGTGCCTTCAGGAAAGACTTCCTAACACCAAATAATTTCTCTCCTTCAGAAACGCTTTTCTTACCATTGCCTGTCTATATTTTAGATCCTCTCTACTTCGGCCGTCGTCACTTATTTTACCGTCCAAATAACAAAAGTAACCCACTACTTTTAGCGTCTCATTTCCTAATGTAGCAGAGCCTAATTTAACTCTGCTGCATCCCGTTTCCCTTCCTTTGATTTTTTTAATGCTATCGCTGTCGCTGACAGTATTAAGTATCATCGGCAAACTTCAAAGCTTTATTTTTTCTCCCTGAACTTTAATTCTGTTGCATCCCCGTCGCCACTGTGGAGTCTTGTACCATAGGAATCAAGGGAGAGGATGTTGTTTGGTGGCCGGTATCCTCCTTCTACAACACAACTGCAAACATGTATTAACAGGGTTCTTTATTTACAAGAACAGGAAGGTACTTATTTTTAAGAGAGTCCATGTGTTCTGGTACAAGCTCTTCAAATAACAGTCCACGTTTGCCTCACTGTTGGTGAAGTAAAAGTCCCGCTATAAACACTACTCTGCTCACTATACACTCTCGTAGCCAGTGATGTGAACTGACGGACTCCAACTGGAATGCGAGTTAATGACTGAGACTGAGCTACTGACTAAGACTGACTGAGCCCTCTGGTCCACGGCGGCGGTCTAAATACTTGCGGTCGAGAGAGCGTTGTCGGCATGTTGCTTGCGAGTCTGTCTTTGGCCTCTCTCCTGATAGGTCCGCTTGATCAAGCGCCCACTGTCCACCTTCTTGCCACAACTGTGCCGACTGGTGTGCTGGTGACAGCTTACGCCAGCACAGATTTCTTCTCCAAACTTTCTTTGGCTTCCTTTACTGCTTGCTCAGTGCACACACTGAATAATGTCAGGGATAGGCTACAGCCCTGCCTGTCTCCCTTCTTAGCCACCACTTTCCTTTGAAGCCCTTCAACTCTTACAACTGCCGTCTGGTTTTTGTAAAAATTGTATGCAACGTTTCGCTCCCTGCACTGATCTTTCCTGAGGTCAGCTTCTATCATTTTTTTCCATTCTTGTGTAACTAATTTGTATCAGTGTTTTGCAACCACGATTTATTATGCTGAGTTTTTGGTAGTATTCACACTTGTCAGCGCCAGCTGTCTTTGGAATTGGAATTATTACATTCATCTTGAAGTCTGAGTGTATTTCCCCAGTCATATACATCTTGCGCAACAAGTGGAATATTTTTGCCATGGCAGGCTCTCCCAAGGATATCAGCGGTTTAGAAGAAATGTCGTGTACTGCAGGAACTTCGTTTCGATGAAGTGCTTTCAGTGTTCTGTCAAATTCTTCTCACAGTATCAATGTACCATATCATCTTCATATGCTTCCTCTTACCTATCTATCGCCTTCCATTTCGGCTCGCTTGTATAGTCCACCTAAACAGGGCATGTACTTTTGTTCTGTGATAAAGAGTCTTAACTTGTGTATCTATCGAGATATACATACGAATACGGTTTTGTAAATGAAATTATGTACTTTTTTACCGGCATCCGAAAGCGATTGAAGAAAATAGCTCAATGGTATAGTGCTTAATGTTGAGGTTGAAACTTCGCAAAAGGTCCGCGAAATATTCTAAATTTGGTAGACAGGTCAGCTGGAATCAGCTATTGTGTTTTAAATACGCATGAAGCAGACCGCATCGGTTTATTAGGCCTTTCGACTGATGATTGTCTGCATTGTTGTAAGCAGGAACTGTGCTGTGTATCGGCAGGACATTTCTGGTTCAACAGACATGCACACCTATGAGGAGAAATTAGCCATGCTACTTTTATACGGCGAATGACAGAGAAATGCTGTCGAGACGGTACTGCATTATAGGAGATGTCTATCCCGATTGTCACTCTCCATCGCGTCAGACAATTGCAGGAATTATTGTGTTACTTGTGCGAGAAGGCAGCTTCAATGTCAGGACGAGGACAAAGACTGCAACTGACAGAGCACATGAAGAAATTGTTTTGGCTACGCCACTTATCAGTCCACATGGTGGCACGAGATGTAGTGCGAAGGAATGTGGGATCATACAGACGAGTGTCATCGCATCTTGCATCGACATAAATTCCACCCTTATCATCAGTCACTACATCACACGCTCGCAGGACGTAACGCCGTACAGAATTTTGTCGGTTTGCTCTGCAGCGCCTGGGAGACAACACAACGTTTTTCCTGCGCGCGCTCTTCAACAGCCAAGCAACGTTTACGAAGCGCGGTAATGTAAGTTTAAGTAACATGCACTACTGGACAATGGAAAGTTCGCTTTGGCTTCGTCAGGTACGACAACGACGACCGTAGAGCGTATACATATGGCGTGGCATAATAGGAAATTCCGTTGTGGGCCTTACTTTATCCCACCGGAATCATATAGAACATTCTTATGAACATTCTGCCAATTCTTCTGGAAGAGGTTTGACTGAATAAGCGACGTGTATGTGATTCCAACCGGATGGCAGCGCAGCTCACTCTCCCAGTGTTCAAATGGTTCAAATGGCTCTTAGCACTATGGGACTTAACATCTGTGGTCATCAGTCCCCTAGAACTTAGAACTACTTAAACCCAACTAACCTAAGGACATCACACACACCCATGCCCGAGGCAGGATTCGAACCTGAGACCGTAGCGGTCACGCGGTTCCAGACTGTAGCGCCTAGAACCGCGCGGCCACACCGGCCGGCTTCTCCCAGTGTTGCAATGTAAATAGTGAATGAAAAGTTTTCTAACCGTTGGATAGGGTGAAAGGTTGTAGGACAATGGTCGACCAGGTCCCCTCATTTGACTCCTCCTGATTTCTTTCTATGGGGACCAGTGAAATATTCAGTCTATCATGAAGTCCAAAATACGTCAGACGATAAGAGCTGTCGAATCGCCACACCGTGCAGCGGCATTCATCCATTGTACTTTCATCTATTCATCTATCTCTCGAAAGGCGCTGGTAAACGTATCTTGCAGTCGATCGTAAACAATTTCAGCACATGCTTAAGTAAAGGTAAAACTACGTTTCATTAAGAAAAACATTTATTTCCTGAGTGAGGTCCCGTCAGTCATCCAGCATAAAATGTTTGATTTACTTAAAGTGTATTTCATCTGATTACCATTTCGAGTAGCATCTGTAGACACATTAGTCAGACAGAAGGTCTTTTGCTTCTAAGAAGCATTCAGGCGTTTCCAGACAAAGGCAGGTCAGATATTATTCTTTCCCTGTCTAAAGAAGATGATACTGTAGTTTTTTCGTGATTAGCACTGTTCACCGTTACGAAGTATGAACGACCGACGTTCCTGTATTCCTTTGACAAGTAAGCAACAACATCCAAGATTTAAATGGGAAACTGCCTGACGAAACTACAGTTGTTTCCACAGATATCTGGAAACTTACACACATTTGAAACAGCTTTTCTAAGCCCCATCTGATGCACCAGAAGCTAGCATATGCCATAGTTCCTTATACAAAAATCATAGCTGAACCAGCATCTACGTCGAATAGGAAATGAGGTCTTTCTTAGTAGCGTAGGCCTGTCTTGTTACATATAACGACAGCGCCTGGCATGAAAGTTCTGTTTGGCCCTGATTACACCGCAGTAGCCGACACTGGCCGCTTTGCTTTCCAATTTTAGTACATTTCTCGGATTCTTTTGCAAAATATTAACAAGCGCTATACCACTATAATTGTCTTTGCAAGAGCTATTGAATGCAGTTATATAAAGTATACGATTCCATTTAAAAAAATATACTTGTTTCAATAACTTGATTTATACCAGACTTCACAGCATTATCCACACAAAACATTACGTACCCCTCAGCGTACTATCAGTTGCAGAAAACCTCGTTTCGATATCTGAAACCGTTCACGAAATAAAAAGGGTCTTACGTCTTACGTGACTCACCCTGTATACTCCTTCCGCCTCTCAGCTTTCCCTTCTTTGCTTAGTACTGGTTTTCCATCTGAGCTCTTGAAATTCATAGAACTGCTTCTCTTTTCTCCAAGGGCCTCTTTAAATTTTCGTATAGACTGCATGTACGTTTCCTCTAGTTATACGTTTCTATAGACTTACTTTTGTATTCTAGCCATCCATGCTGAGGCATTTTGCACTTTCTGACAGTCTTATTTTTTAGAATTTGTATTCCATTTCACCCGCATCATCAGCTGCATTTTAATATTTTCTTCATTCATGAGTTAAGTTCAAAACCTCCTGTGATACCCAAGGATTTTTACTAGCATTTGTATTTTTACCTGTCTGATCCTCTGCTGCCTTCACTACTTCGTCTCTCAAAGCTACCCATTCTTCTCCTATCGTATTCATTTCTCCTGTTTTAGTCAATGGTTGCCTATGAAACTCTGAACAACCTCTTGTTCTTTAGACTTATCCCAAGTCCTATCTCCTTAATTTCCTAACTTTTTGCAAATTCATCAGCTTTAATCTACAGTTCATAACCAATAAATAATCATCAGAGGCCACATCTACCCCTGGAAATGTCTTGCAGTTCAAAATCTGGTTCCGACATCCCTGTCTCACCATTACATAATCCACCTGAAACCTTACAGTGTCTCCAGACGCATCCTTCCTTTATAGTCCTTAAACCAAGTGTTAGCTCTGTGCAATATTCTACCACATGGCTTCCACTGTTATTCCTTTCCCCCGGTCCGTATTTTCACACTATTTTCCTCCTCTTCCTGTTGAATTCTAGTCACCTACAACAATTACATTTTCCACTCCCTCACCTATCTGAATAATTTCTTTATCTCATCATACATTCTTTCAATCTGTTCATCATCTGCGGACCTGGTTGGCACACAAGCTTGTACTACTGTAGTGGATGTTGGCTATGTACCTGTCTTAGTTACAATAATGCGCTCACTACGCTGTTGACAATGGTTTACCTGCTTTCCTATTTTCTTATTCATTATTAGACCTAGTCCTGCATTAACTCTATTTGATTTGCACTCACCAGAGCAGAAGTCCTGTTCCTCCTTATACCGAACTTCACCAATTCCCACTATATCTAATGCCAGCCTATCCATTTCCCCTTTTAAATTTTCTACCCTACCTGCCCCATGAAGGGATATAACAGTCCACTCTTCAACCCATAAGATGTCACTTTTGTTTTGCCTGATGACGACATCCTTGTGAGTAGTTTCTGCCCGGAGATCTGAAACTGGGATTGTTTTACCTCGGGAGTATTTTAACCCAAGGGAATGCCATCGTCATTAAACGATACAGTAGAGCTCCATGTCCTCAGGAAAGGAACGACTTTAGTTTCTCCTTGCTTTCAGGCGTTCGCAGTACCAGCACAGCAAGGCCATGCTGGCTGATATTACAAGGCAAGATCAGTCAATCATCCAGACAGTTACCTCTGCAACTACTGAAAAGAATGTTGCCTTTCTACGGGGACCACACGTTTCTCTGACCTCTCCACAGATCTCTCTCCGTTGTGGTTACACCTACGGTACGGCTGTCTCTATCGTTGAGCCACACGCGCCATCCCACTTCGGCAATATCTGTCGTTCATGGGGCAGACTAAAATGCAGAGGCCGATAATGACCACATTTTAATAGAATATCGTCTGTCATATTCTTGATACGCTCCTTAAGTTACAAGTTTCTGCGGTAATTACTGAAACGGATTTTGTGAAATTTTCTGCAGAACATTTTCTTAACATTGGGAGGTCTTTGAAGTTGTGTTACAAGTTGTCGTCACGTCTTGAATACTGTTAAACAGGAGCCTCATAATTTGTTTATCAAATATAGGTTCAATTATCATAGTGTTAAATCATGTTAACGTACTTCACTTCTCAATATGTTAAACGTTGCATTGTGTACTTTCAAAACTCTTTTCGATGAACGTCGACAGCATCACTGATTTTATACTAACCGTATATTATGACGTATGGTGAACCCAAACAGTAGTCACACTATGATGTGGAGACTGCAAGGCATGAAGTGTTCTAGAGCAGAGTTCATTTCGCTTTGTGGCGGCTTTCGCTAATTATTTAAGTGATCTTTGTTAATACAAAGCGAACGGCAATGACTCAAACGTAAGGCAGCTACCGATACTTCGGAATCAAGATATATTTAACTGTGGGGAAAGTATAGCTGTGTTGCCATATGCAGATGCTAGCTGTGCATCTACTGTCTCAAGGTGCCAATATAGCGCCACTCCGTCCCAAATGAATAACAATAGTGACGAATAATAACAATTTTTGTTATTGATCTCACGTAATGCAAGCAGACGGAAATCGCGTTACTGACACCTTTCTGTAGCTTTTCATGACAAAATCATTATTATTGTAGATTTCTGCATATATGTGAATATCCTCACCGGCGCAGGGTTTCAGACGCGACGACAGTATTACTGTATATATTCGCATCCACGCAGACCTCTAGTTATCTCCTTAACTACTTGTCACTCCATTCCTCATCCCACCCGCAACCAAAGAATTCTGTTTACCCCTTAATGTATCTCTGTCTAGTATTTCATTTATTTACTAGCATATCAAATTCTCTTCTCGCATTACATACCCTGGACATTTTCGTATACATCTTATATATCACCGGAACGACTAACCCCCTCTTTCCCAAACTATCCCATTCCAGTAGAGGTCCATCTAATTTTAGCATTTTGAAGTGCTTCAGAGTTTTCCCAGTATTTATTTTATCGGTATTAAACTTGTTACTTTCGCTTTAATGAATTTAGAAACCATGTCCGTATTTTATCTTTTTTTAATATTTCAAAATAATTTGTATCATCGTAAATGTTTGTGGCGTATTATATAGCTGCCAGACCCTTGATGACGAGGGAATGAAAGAACAAAACAAGAAAAAGAAATTTAAGTCATGATAGTTGCTGGGAGTGAAAGAACAAACCAAGAAAAAGAATTTAAACCACGTCAGCTGCTGTCGATCGCATCGTCTGCAGTAGGCAACGACACAGGTAGACTCTATTTTTCTAACAACTACTCGACTTTATTGTACACATAAACAGATAGGTTACACATACACTAGGCTTTCATATTTTTCGCAAGACGATATTGTCTCACACATAATTCTCACCCCCCATTGCGGCCAAGGTGTTTGGGAGGTTGTCCTTGGATTTAAGGCAATTAACGGAACTGATACCCTCTTCCAAATATTAGCAAGTGGATCTTTCTCTACTCTAGTATCAGTTCGACGACTAATTGTCTGAAAAGACTCTGGGGCCACAGTTCAAACAGTCGGCTCTACGAGGATACAAAATGAAAAGTATATAAAAATATGTCATGGTTTTGATTTTAATCTCTCTCTTTGATTTATTTGCCTGGTAGCATTTGCAGCAAGGTGACTTTTTTTCTAATTCTAGTTACTACGTTCTAACATACTTTCGCACAATATTCTTTCGCGCCGGAGGTCGATCAGCTTTCAAATCCTCAGAGTAAACTCAGTGGTTCATTTATCTTATACATTTTTAGAGCTTCTGTTTTTCTCTATTCACCACACTCCTTTCACAGTCCAAAGCTCTTTTATCAGTTTTTTTACTTTCATTTCCTCATTCTCCGTTTGTCCTCAAACTGTTAAAAGTGTTATACACGCTTTTTTTATTTTCTAAGTTTCATCGGCCCTTGTTTGTCCCTCGTAAAACTAATCACGCATGTCAATACGTGCCGCAGTGGAGAAGAAAATTTCATGACTCTATAACTAACGATTAAAAAAGTGAAATTTCCTAATATAGTAGCACTGATGAACAAAACCTCGGTGGGAGGAAGTGAGGGGCAGTGCAGTAGTGAGGTTAACGACTGCAGAGAGATTTGTGCACGCGTAGAACAAACAGCGTTCTCTCCTGTATGTTCCAAAATGTTTGTATTACGCCAAATCGGACACTGAGTAAACTCCACGTAAAAAAGTAATAAAATGATAATGTGCCTCGTTGACGTCGAAGGCGCGATATCAGCAGTTGAGTGAGCTACAGTGGGGCAATATGTTCGGTCATCCGGAAATGGGTTCGTCATACCGTAACATTTTGATTGTGCTGCTATGACAGCGAAGCATGTGTAGAACCAGTGGCTAAACAGGAGCGTACGTAACGACACCTGCGTCTGTGTTTAAATTCTGTTTACTGAAGTGCTTTTTGACGCACGGTACGTTTTCTTTTTCCGTCTGGTGCGTACACGAATAAATGAGAAGGTTTTTCGACGAGCGCGAGCAAGTCTCACACAGCCGTAGTCGTGAGAAGCACGGATTTGCCGAATTTAGTACACATTTGTAGCGATTGGTCCTCCGCTTTGTCATTGTACATGATAGTCGCACTAGAAACTGCAAACGTTTGAATTCGAATGACATACCTGTCGGGATCAGTAAACTTTCCATTTCAATTTGTAGTTTTGATGATGTTGTTCATCGTCTTTTTCCGAGTTTGTGATCTGCGTTCGGCAGCGGTAACAGTGATTCTGCACGATGATAAATTTACACTTGCACTTTGTATGTTGTTATGTAATTCTCGAGCACGATATTTGTTGCCCCGAACGATGTCATTCGCAAACATGAACTGTAGGCCTACTAGCGTATGTATGTCAAGAAACGCTGCGATCGGCTTGTGTCACCTGATGTCATTGTTGATGATAATTCGGATAGTGATCGTAATTCTGGCAGTTTCCCTTTTTCCTCCGCATAGCACATTGCTGCGGTTTCATACTGAAATTTGATCGCACTCCAATTCACGCATAATTAATCCAGTTTTCCAATAAAGACACTTGTACGAAGAGTGTAATAATTTGCGTCGTAATAGGCTGCACCAAGTTGAAAATCAGCGAGTAGTGTTCGACTGGATCGAGCAGTGAGTACTCTTTGTGGTGTCCATCTTGCTTCTCGTTGCTCTGAACAGACTTGAGCTTTGGGTACTCTAAAGGTTTCCAGTCTTGCTCCACGTTACTCGTCTCTTTTTGATGCAAATTCACTTCCAAAAAGAAAAGAAAATACGTGTGATGTCTACTATCTAATGCAGACACAATCAACATCACTTGGTATGTCACACCAGGATTGTTCCGATTTTTCTCTTGAAATCCCGACTTCCGTTTAAACCTTGTCGGGATACAGAAAAATACCAATTACACCAGAACGGATAATATTTCATACAATATAGTTTGTTCACTAAACGAATTAAGAGACAATCTTGTAAATATAAGTGAACTTAAAAATAACGCAGCTCTTAGTCCTAATAAGATCTGCACTCAAAAGCCGTTCAGAATGTCCACTTTAAGATGGCTGATCAACTTCCTTTGACCTGAATCGTTGTATGACGATGGTCAAATGGCGATTTAGGACCGAAGAAAGAAGTTCTCAGTCGGTAGAAGACGATTGGCTTCGGTTGACTGCAATTTGTTTTTGGCTGCAGCCAAGGTTACCTTCATATCTAACAGTACTGTGTAAGGTAGCCATTATTGTTTGCTTTCTTACTGTGCGTTGGATTTCACTTTAGTTTGAGTGTTTCCTTTTCTTGTGGTAAGTAGACGTAATTGCTGCAATTACGATCTTTATTAAAATACCAATACATATGAAGATTTCAGTTTCTGTCGCGAACATCATTGTATTGGTTTTTACATCTGACTTCATCTTCCAGAAGCAGCTGTGGCTTTTTGACTCCGCGCGGTAGCGGTGAATATGAGGGCATGGCTTGCAATCGTGTAACTCACGTCAGACACAGTAGCGAGTCGGCAATCGATCGAAACAGTTGGTTGTTGTTACTGATGGTGAACCATTTTTACAACTGGATTCGGTGTCACTCAAGCTAATGAAGTACTAGTGTCAAAAAAGAAGCAAAACTGAAATTTAAGCCAATTTTAATGACGAATGGTGTAAGGTTTTCTCGTGGCTTCACAAAGGTAAAGATGGTTAGTTATAAAGCTTAATGTATGTATGTCTCTCAAACTTTTGTGTGTCTGACTGAGACGAAACTGACATTAAAGACATATGTTAAATCCCGATTTTGTTCAGTTTAAAATTGTCATGTTCGAAGAAAGAAAGCCCGGCTTTGGTTTAGGAAATCCTGGCAACCCTCATACTACATGCGTTGGTATAAAAAACGATAAATAATTGAACACAAAATATTAAAACTGAATAGCTCAAAAAACTAATAACGAACCAGGTGGCGGTGGCAGGGTACCAGCGACTTAGAGCTTTAATATAAAAATTGAAACTTTTGAATTTAAAAATTAAACTATAAATTTTATATCATGAAATTCATTATCATTATTTTTAAGCTTTCATAGAAGATATAGAAAACATATTTTAATTTTAATTTATTAAATTAATTTTTATAGCCACAAGGCACTGTATCATAATTTCTTTTATCACACTGAATTGAGAATTCTTTTTTAACTTGTTGGTTGATTTGATTTTTAATACTGACAGCTATGGTTATCTGATTGTACTCTAATAGTATTTTTTCTTTCACTTAACTTTCGCTTAATTTTATCGTAGATTCATCGTTCAACTTCTGAATATTTTTATAGTTTAAAGTGGGGCTCTGTATCTTCATCACTGTGCTTTTATCATTTTTCTCATAATAATAACTCTTACATCCAGTCGAAGCCTAATTTTTAATCCATTTATTACCTCCTAATTCATCCATCCATTTACCCAACATACAACCTTTTTCTGCATTGACTTCACCATCATTGATGTATACTATGCTGTCCATATCAAAATATACAACATTTTTTTCCTAGTTTATCTGATATGTCATACAACCTAAGCCTAGCATTTGATGTTTTGAACACTGCTATAAAAATATACTTATCCATATTATTTTCTACATAATAATCCTTGAAATTGTACTTCATCTGTATTGTATGCTCATTAATAAAAGCCGGCCGCGGTGGTCTCGCGGTTCTGGGCGCGCAGTCCGGAACCGTGCAACTGCTACGGTCGCAGGTTCGAATCCTGCCTCGGGCATGGACGTGTGTGATGTCCTTAGGTTAGTTAGGTTTAAGTAGTTCTAAGTTCTAGGGGACTGATGACCACAGCAGTTGAGTCCCATAGTGCTCAGAGCCATTTGAACCATTAATAAAATTTATATCTATATTATTTAATCAATCATCCAGGTGTGTATCATAAAATTATCGTAAATCTGTAACATGCTCAGTTTTACTCATATTTTGTCGTTGTCCAAATTTTCCCTATAAAGAGCAACATCTAGTTTTCCTGGACTTTCTTTTAGCTTATTGCGATCTAAGTCAATATCCAATTTGTCTTTAACTGTTTTGATATATATCTCATTGTTTTCAAAATTATATGGACTGGTTTTTAATTTTATTTTCATAAAATCTTTTATGTAATTTTAAACAACTTCTTGCTTTTATTTCTAAAATCCCATAATTCATAATGGAAGTTATCAGGGTCGGTTGAGCAGTTTATTACTCTGAGATTTATTCTACCTGACTACCATTACGACGAAACCGAATGCTGGAAAGTGATATAACATGAGTTGCATTCTGTTATTAAGGTATCGGTGCCAGTGATTAGTAACTTGAGAGCCTTGGTGCCACATAGATTGTATTAATCCAGTCGCACAGGGGTCAATGTCCACCTAACATTTGTTACATTATGCGTGATGCAAGAAGCAGTACCTCTTATAGTTCAGACGGAGACTCGCACAGGCTCTAAGTGGCATACTAGCAAAGGACACAAGTCTCACCGTCTAGGTAAGGACCTGCTGTTCTTTACTAGCGAAGGGCCAGTACAAGAGTGTTCTTCTCTTTCTCAACAGATTTTCAGTGCAGCTCGGTACCATAGCACAATTCTTAGACTACACCCACTTTAGCACAAGCCAATCACGAGCTAGAGCTCGGCATTCGAAGCTGGGAGACTGCCCCCTTGCTCTACATACACAGATTTGACCAACCAGCGATTTTAAAAATTACTTGGGAAAAAATGGAAAAAATCAGCTTCAGGCCCTCTTTCCCATGCATTTATGCTGTGTCTTTGCTAAAATCATGACTTGGATGGAACCACAGCTCTCCACAAAAAAATCGTTATCTCCCCTGTTGCATCCATTTCGAACTTTCCAAAGCAAAGCCATAAACTCGCTAAAAGCCTCGTACCTTCACAAATATGTTTTGTAGCAGAGTCTGGACGCCTAGGCGCCACTGCCCTGTCCCACGGAAATTCGCAGAAACTCACAGCCGTGTCATCTGCTTTCTACCTAACATCGGCCCATCCTCTGCTTTATTGCCAGTCATCAGATCTTACAAAACTGCTCATAGTCGCAGCGACTCCTCGGCACTGGACGTGGCCGTCGACCGACCGGTGCCACCCAATGTGTCTACACAACGAGACCAGGGGACTTGGCTGTCAGCAAACGTTTCCACCACGTTTCGCAGAGAAAAAGCTCCCCTCGGCTCTCAGCTGCTGTACACTTTTACTGCAGTCAGTTAACTTGGCACGCTCTTCCTTTGAACGGAGGTAAAGCCTACCCCTATGCCTTCACTACAGCACACAAGCAAGAGCATTAACTACTGCCAACCATTTCATCATATGAATGAAGTCAGATTGTATCAAATATAGCAACCAAGTAATAAAGTTCACCTTCCCTATGAACATTAAGCAGCATGACACCGTATCAAAAATGAGAGTGCCCTGCAATATCTTAATGTGTCATAAGCACAACAGATCATGGCCTTTATATTTCTCGAAGATGTTTGGCTCTCAAAGATAGTCCTGCTCTCCCACTCTCAATGCTACTCACTGTAAACAATCTTGGTAAGCAATTAATCAACCAAGTAATATTGCTGGGAAAAAGGGTGTCGCAGCAAATAAGAACACAGACCCACCGTGATACATAAAATCTAATTCAGAGGTTCAATGTCCTCCAAAAAAAGCACATATTACATCTGCGAGGGATTGCTGTTACAGTAATGTTTAGCACCTGTAGTTAATCCGAGAGCACACAAATAACGGAGTCTTCCCTTGTGCACCTTATGATGACACATACCTCATTTATGTTCATAAATTATCTTCACAATGAATGACGCTCTATCCTTCAGAACAATGCAGTATACATTAACCCCTTTTAGAACAATCTGTCTTCTCTTTACATACATAGAATTTAGACACCAGTTTCACTCAGAGCTAAACAATTATTTTTGCACTGCCACGTGGGAGTTCTAATGATGAAACTACAACAAACACTCGCTCACCTGAACATTATCACATTACACAATGAATTTAGATTTGCTTCACTGCATTCGACTTTACGGCCATCTTGTGTACAGCAAAACCCTTAAGACTTATTGGAAATACACACCAGCATCGAACCATGCTAGATCCATGAAGATAAGACTGCTTCTTGATTGTGATACGCGGTTCTACCTTCGCTCTACAGTTCATCATAGTTCCAATGACACTTCGTATCATGCAATCAAAGTCACAGCCTCGCATATGCTTTTACTGGCGTATTAAATTGCGGAATAACCTTTCGCTACTCAACTGCTGTTCCAGACACTTGGAGCAGTGCCTGGAAAGCCATTTGTACTGTAAAGGTATTTACTGACCGAATAAAGTTAGCATTTCATTGGAGCGGTCAGATACGGGTTTGTCCAATTAGAAGGTTCCCGCCAAGCAAATCTCCTGAGCGAAAGTGACAACGCTAAAACTAGTGCTTCCCATCACTTTATTCATACCTCCGCGCTGATGACCAATCACGTCTTTACTCATTTTATAAACTAATGAAAGAAAATAGCATGTAAACGAGGAAATCGTTTTCTTAAGCCCTGTCCTCAATTACGTGCTTTTGATAAAATTTAAAATATATTTTTCTTAACCTAAAGGGTTAAGAAAAGTGGGACTATTTTGTCTCGACGCCGATATCTCGCCATATTGCCATCGAAGTTCCACAGGGGAGAGTAGATGGGGGGGGGGGGGAGGGGCTCACCTTAGAATTCACAATGCTGCGCTCTTTCTGATACCGGAACAGTATTACTACGCTGAAACCGTTCTAGAAGGTACTAGAAACCTATCATTTTCCCGCACAACTGACACTCCCATCTGCATCCGGTCACGTCAACCAGTGCCTTGGAAAGCCTTGGAAAGAAGTCCGAGAAAATCTCTGCGCCGTTTGAAGCTTCAGTCTGGTGTGTCAAGAGCATCTGCTCACAAAGCTGAGCGGAAGCTGAAATTGAAACCATACAAAATAATAGTAGTGCATCAGCTGAGGAACTCAGATACTGTTGCTCGACGTCTTTATTGGAACTAGCTGCTATAGTCTGTGTACAGTGGAGAAGCTGATAATGAGATGCATTTTTTCTGATGAAACATGACTGCATTTGTCAGAGTACATAAACTCCCAGAACAATCAATGTTTGGAGCTCCGAAAATCCTCACGAACTGCATCAACAACCTCTGCATGATGTGACAACAGAAGTGGTGTGCAATTAGTTCCAGACGATTGGACTAATATTTTTCCATGAAAGTGCAGATTCCGACAGATATGTGAACAAAATACTACATCCTTTTTTCGTGAACTAACACCTCACGAAAAGATGTACTGTTATTTTACGCGGGACAACGCAAGACCGCACATCACCAATGCTTCTATGACATCAATACGAAGTGTTTTTGATGATAGAATAGCTGACTGGCCTCCTCGTTCTCCAGATCTAAACCATATGATTTTTATCTTTGGGGAATGTTGAAAGACAAGGTGTACGCAACCAATCCCCACACATTCGAAGAGTTAGAAGACATGGTTCGGCTAGTCATTTCTCCGATTATGGCAACCGAAATTCGTCGAGTGTTTGCTGATGTGTTGAGGAGATGTCAGGCTGCTCTCACGGTGGATATCACTTTGAGCACCTACTGTAAATAAAGGTAAGCTTAAGTTAATCAGATGGCAACGTTGTTTATGCTTAACTCAGGGGAAGTATGCATGCAACTGACTACCAGCAGATTAGTGTCTGAGAGTCGGGTGCGCCGCAGTGTGGTGGATGCAGTTGCAGTGGCTGGTGGCTGTGCCTCCCGAGCTGTGGACCCCTCATGGGTGTCTTTTGTGAGACATCCTGCATTTAGGTTTATCATTAGATAAAATGACAACTGGCTTAAAATTTTTATGGCTAATGTCTATTGGCTACATTCTTATTGTCGAAGTATTACATCTATCAACTACATTTTTAACTAAATGAATGCATTTATAATTTCCTTGTAAGTCAAATTTTTTCCACATACTTTCTTTAAATGTTCTGTTAAATCTTTCAACAACAGGTGCTTTTAATTATGAAGAAGTCAAATAATGATTACTATTATATTTTTTCATAAGTTCTTTAAGTTGTTCCTTACAAAATTCTTTAGCATTATCTGTCTGTAAATTTCTTATACATTTTAGCTTTAAAATATTCCCAAAAGCATTAGCCACATTTCTGCCTGTTGTATCTTAAACCAGAATAGCCAAAGCAAATTTTGAAAAAACATCAGTTACGGTCAATAAATATTTACATCCTTTATTTTTGAGATATCTTTCAAGTATCCAGAATCCATTTTTACTAGATCATCTTGCTACAAATAATCTATACCAAAAGAAATAACATTTCTTGTTTTAAAATTTTTTCTCATTGAGGTATGTAATTCATTAACTACTTCTTAACGAATATTTGAATCACCCACCGCTTCACCTACAAAATTTTGTAACTAATTTATTCTCTTTAGTTTTAAATACTACGAAAAGTCTTCCAATTCTTTGTTTTCCATTTTTTGTTGTTACTCCATGAGTATTACGAGTTTCAGTAAATTTTCTGCACTACAAGCACCAGATGTGGGTGTTCGTTTATACAGATTAAAACTGTCTTAAATTTTAAATTATTTCGCCAACTATAAATAACTTTACATCTACTGGTACATTTGTAACTATATATTTTAATCTTAAAGTAAGAACATCTGATTTTCATTAACATCATACAGCTTATCACATACATTTAAGGTAATATCAAAGTCATTTCAAATCTTTGTTTGTATTCTTACCAACAACAATAATTGTTTTAAACTTGAAATTGCATTCAAAATTGTGCATTTTTGTTCATCTTCAGTCATAAAAGTATATTCGAATACTAATCTATCATGTACTGTATTTTCTAGTCTATAGTAAATATAAGAGTTGTATGCTTGCTTTTCACCTTTTCATCAAGGTGTCTTATGGTGGTATAGTTACCTAGATAAATCTGCATAAATTTTCCATTAACTGTTTTGTAGTGACATAATTACTGTATTTGTTAAAATACTTGAGTACTCAGTTTTGCTCAAAAGATTGGCCCATTCATTTTCTAAGTATTGTTTAGTAACTGCTTCATAACCATTTGCAGGATATTATATGTCCACTACTTTTCTACCTTTAAAGTTAGTATTACCTCTAGTTGCCTTAAAAATCTCACTTGATTCTTTCTGAAATTGTTCAGTTAAGTTAACTATGAGGGTTATAACTTCTATAGTGGCAACTATTTATTTACAGTTCATATAAAACAGATACATGTTTGAAAGTTTTATTGACCTTCAAAGTAGTCACCAGCATTGTGTATAACCCATTGCCAGTGATGAGGATGTAGAAGGATACTCTTAGCAGTGCCAGTTGTGTTGACAGTTCGAGCAGCACGGTATATTGCCCAACAAATTTGTAGCGGTTCTCAACCGAATGCTGTGAAGTGTTTCCTTCAGCTTAGAAATCGAGCTGAACTCACGAGGACTTAAGTCAGGGGAGAGCAGTTGGTGTAATAGCAATTAGCAGCCCATCAGTCAAACAAATCAGTAACAGTTTGCACTGTATGTGCTTGAGCATTGTCCTGCAAAATGATGGTCATGTCCTGCAGAAAGTGTCACCACTTCTGTCTCTATCTTGTTCATTTTTGGAACACCACCTAAGACCAACTTAGACACACAAGTGATGACACTTTCTGCAGGACCTGACCATCATTTTGCTGGACAATGCTCAAGCACGTACAGTGCAAGCTGTTATTGATTTGTTTGACTGATGAGGTTGCTAAATGCTATACCACCTACTGCAGTCCCATGACTTAAGCCCTCATAAGTTCAACTCGATTGCTAAACTTAAGGAAACACTTCATGGCATTCGCTTCAGAACTGCTACAAATTCGTCAGGCAATAGACCGTGGTGGTCGAACCATCAACACAACTGACACTACTAAAAGTATCCTACAGCTTCCACAGTGCTAGCAATGAGTTATATACAATGGTGGTGACTACTGTGAAGGTCAGTACAACTTTGAAACGCGTATCTATTTTGTATGAGCTGTAAATAAATAGTTACCCCTATTAAAGTTTCGACCTGATATTTCCGAATCAACTTTATTCATTAAGTATTTTTTCTATTTTTTATTCTAAAGATTCAAATTCCTCAGATTTTGTTTTGATTTTGACTTCTTTCCTTCAGTGCCCTGCTTGTTTAGCTTATTTCCAAAAATGTCCATTTATTAAACTCATAATATCATTAGACTTATAATTATCTGATAACAGTTTTAAAACAAATAGACACAAATGACCAAATATTACTTCATTAAAATTTTGAATTCGTTGCCCATTATAATACAGTTCACTCGAGCCAAGAAATTTAATCAATTATTTAGGAGTAGTTCCACCAAATGAATCAAACTCAAAATTTTTTTGTATAATAACAGATTCAGTACGTCCCAGCATGATCAGATGTACCTAAATTAACCATTCCAGAGACATTATTAGGTAATTCATCAGTCATAAAAACGCCACAAAGGAGTTTAATATTAAATTTCTTAGCATGTTTTCTACATCATATTTACTTAATGTGTTTCGATACATAGATCTTATTTTTTGAATTTTTTTGTTCCACTTCCTTTCTTCTCCAATGCTGATTTATGTCTTTTTTGTTCTTATACATCTGCATCACCTTTTTTCTTGTTCATTACTGCTTTAGCAATACTCTCTGCTCCACCTTCTAATGAACCAATAGCTGCTACATATAGTAATGCAGCCAGTAGTAATGGAACAAAACCACTTTCATGTTTTGTTTGTCCAGAACCTTCTTTCATTTTTGTATTCAATAATATTTTAATAATGGGTATACCTAATGTTACGAGTACAATATCACCAGTTTTTATATGTCTTTCCTTTTGTGCATAAATTCAAAAATTATCAATACTGCTTAATTTCTCTTTATTGACTTACATTTTAATTGATTTTGGTTTAGTTTCGCCTTTGCATAACAAAGTGTAATCAATACTGAAGCCATTCATCCATTTAGATAAAAATTTAACAGTTTTCAACCCCAGCCACATTCATTGAGACTCCTGCTCATTTTTCTGTTTCCATACATAATTCTTCTAACAACATTTGCAGCTAATTTTTCCCCAAGTGTTTCACTTTTAGCACACATTCTTTCTTTCACAGCTTACTAAAGTATTTTTTATCAACTTGACATCTAGATTCTAAACCTTTAGTATGTCCATGCTTTATACAAACTCCATTTACTGGATTTATTTCTTGATCTCCTCTAGCTAATGTTTTATCTAGTTTGGTAAAAGGTGCACAGTTTGCACAGCCTTATAGATGCATCTCTGGCACTGACCAATTATTTAAAGAACAGTTTTTAATTTTTGCCCATGATTTTCACTTTTCTAAAATGTATATGGTAAATTATTCAAAATTCTGATCAAATATTGAATTCCTTTTGGATTATTGATAATTAAATGATTAAATTTATTTGTTAACATATGCATTATTCCAACTTTTTCATTGTGATTATCTTTATTTCCAACTAATTCTTTGCTGTGAATTATTGTTAATCTGTCTATTAGTTCTCACACACAACACATCCAAATATATTCAACTGGTTTTTCAGTGTATTTCTTAACTACTTCTTTGCCCTTTTTCTCAGGTGAAGAATCTAATGGTTGTCTTCATTTTGGAAAATCATCTTCAGCATTTTCTTTTATCAAGCCTTTGTAGTTTTTGCCTGTATTTGATTTTATTTTATTTGGAATATTATCAGAGTATAGTGCTTCTATTGAGCGCAATATATCTGCATAATTTGATAAATCATCACCCTCAACTTTTGTATTCAAATCTTCCATTGTAATGTGTTTTCTAATTAACAGATTCATTAATGCATCTGTGCCCTCATATTCTTTTCCTTTAATAGTTAATTTATCTCTATCAAATTGTACGAGATAATTACAATGCACTTAAACATACCAGCAGGTCTTAATACAAAAATTTTGTCTTCACTGTGACTGGTATATTCCATCATTCTTGAACTTATGTTAATTTTTTTAACAGCACTGTGAACTTTATCTTTTAACTTTTTTCTACTTTTTGTCTCTTCTTCATATTTATTCAGTGAATCTTGTATTTCTGATTCACTTAATGTATAGATGTGCAGTGGGCTTTCATAATGTTTAGTTGGTGGTATGTTAGCAAATCATCAAAATAGTGATAAGGAACCTTGTGTGTTTCAATCTCTCTGTTTTCTTCAGAAGCTTTCAGCTCATTAGCACCTAATCCTTTAGTTTCTTCTTTAATGTTTTTGACTGCAGCAAAAACTCATTGATTGTCTCTTTTATATGTTTGTGCTCTGTTCTAGGTTGTTTCTTCTGTTTTTTAAATTCCTCTTTGAACTGTCATTTATCCTTCTATGTCACTACAGTTTTTGAACAATCTCTGGGTCATAAATTGCAAACATTTATTAAAGATAAGGAACATTAGTTAATTAATAAATTTATTATCTTATGTTTGTAATTTCCTTCTTTCCATGTACTACTCATACCTACTTTTAAAAAAGCGAATTGGTCCACATTTTTAAATTTATTACACTTTTCTTTAAAATCATCCAGTTTTAAATCACCATCAACAAATTCATGACACATGTGACCTAAATTTGTATCATCTTGTCCAAAAAGTTTAAAAATAAATAATAAGCTAAATAAAAACAGTCTATTCTTTTCTGTCAACATCTAGGACAAAATTCTCTAAGTACACCTTGTTTTTCAAGAATGAAACCATCAAATATAATAACTGGATTACGTTCACATACATCTAGTAGCATAATTTTATCATTATTTTGAATAAAGGTAGCTCTTTTTATATCAATTTTATCTTCAATTTTTTGCATATTTTTATAATGTCCGAGTATTTCAGTTGATCTAAACTTTTTTAATAAACATACAAGTGATTGATTTTATTGTATTTCAATCATTCTGGAGCTAAAATATATTTGTCAATCATTAGTGAAGTTTTTCCACAACTGCTTAGACCTATTTTTCCACATTGAATAGAATTTGGTAAAAGCTTACTATGTTTACATTTAAATTTCTTCTCTGGAATTCTTATCTTTGGTTACCATTTAATTAAAAAAAATTATATTAATATTAAATGAGTCCCTATTTCAACTGAGTCATCAGTCACATGGTCTCAAAGAAAGACTGAACGTGCCTATACAAGAAAGTTACAGCAATGTTGCACTAGTTGGTTTTTACATAACTCTCTTAGCTCCAAATATTACATAAAAAAATTATGAATTATATTGTGATGGAGAACCAAGAGTGATTCCTGTTGGACGATATAATCTGAAAAACTTGGAAAAAAATTATTAATTAAAAAAGCCAAATATTCACATTAAAGTAGATGAAACTTTAAACATAGTGATTATTGAGGGTGATGTTAAATTATATATGGATATAAAGAATAGTATTGGAAGAGTGCTTGGATTTGGTAACCAAACCATTGAAGCTAATAAAAAAACTGCTGGCAACAATGTTCCTCAATTTATTCCATTCAAATTAATTAATATAAATTTCAATACAGCTGATGGTATATTAGAGAAACTTACTGATCATTTTCATCAGGAAACTAATATCATTGCTTCATTCAAATGTAATTTGGTTGATCACTAACTCATGAACCACATTATCCTGTATATATTCCAAATTTTGATCCTTTCCAGGATTTAGAAATTACTATAACTGATAAAAATGATAATTTTACTAACTTCTATGGTGCTACTGTAGAAGTTATTTTGGAAATGGCATCATAATTTTTAATTTTTAACAGACAATGAACAAAGTAAAGAGCTATCGGTTACATGTGAATGAGAAGACTAAAAACAACATAAATCTCCCCAACAAGACCACAGAGACTAACATAAATATTGGAGATGGTTGAGTTCATCCTAATCATGCTAAATTGTACATGAGCATTAGTACTATTAAAGCTGATAGTACAGATTATCCAATGTCTGATAGAAAATCCAATAAAAATTGATTAACAACTATGTGGCAAAGCTGTTCAAAGTTAAAAAAAAGTGGTTCAAATGGCTCTGAGCACTATGGGCCTCAACTTCTGAGGTCATCAGTCCCTTAGAACTTAGAACTACTTAAACCTAACTAACCTAAGGACATCACACACATCAATGCGCAAGGCAGGATTCGAACCTGCGACCATAGCAGTCGCGTGGTTCTAGACTGTAGTGCCTAGAACTGCTTAGCCACTCTGGCCAGATGTTTGAGGTTATCACCATAAAGAAAGGAAACAATACTCTGTCTAGAAAAGAATGTCTATTCATTTCTTCACCTGTACTTATGCAACAGACTTCATCTCTAGCCAATGAGTTAATCATGAAGGGTCATATCCTCAATACTGGGAGGATAAAAAGTAAGAAAAGCGAAGTACTTTATCCTTTAGAAATATTTGGTGGATTTTGCAAAGATTATAAAGAAATAATGTGGGAAGGAGATTTAACTGTGATTTTTACATGGCCATCAGTGGGTTGACCATAATCAAGCTGGCATCCAAGATGTGAACACACTTCCTAAGGAAGGCAAAATTATTATGGAATCAATGGAAATACATGTTCTTGTGATTAGATATGAACCAGAATATTAACTCATCCTACAGCAAGAAAGACTAAAATCTCGAAGATTCCCATAGCTTTGTTTGAACCATAAATCAAAGAGATTGCTTGCTAGAATAGCATGAGAAATTTTGAATATTTGGTGATATACCAATTGCAATAATTCTAGAGAATTTGTTATGCTATCCAGACAAAAAGGAAGAATAATCAGTTCTTTGAATCTTCCTTGGTCAATCACACAAAATTTCAGAATATCTACCTAAAGAATGGTAGAAATAAAGTTTTGTCTCAATAAATGTGGAACCTCAATCCACCAAATAATTATCTGAAAGCATATAATGTTTACCTAGATTTTTAGAGAGTCACACAATTCAGTAGTGATGTCAATATGAGTACCTTAAATTTTATTGAAAACTATCACATCTGTGTCATAAATATGTCTTGGAGAATGAATGTGTTAACTACTCAGAAAACAACAATGAAGCTGTATGCCACACTCAGTGATAAAATTCTGAATGATAACCTTGCTTATGTAATCATGTTTGGCAAAAAAAATTAACATATGATGGTCAGCATAGAATTTTGAGTGAAAATTTTTCATCTCAAGAAAATTGCAGGCTATATAAATGAAGGTTCTATTGAAGAAGTTCGATGATGCTAACATTTCTACTCTGTTTAAAAAAGATTAGTGAGTTAGAATTAAATGAATTATATTACTTTACAAGATCTGAATATTTGAAAACTAGATATGGTAAAAAAAATTTTACAGAGCTTGATAGTAAATTTCGAACTATTTTGCTAAACAGATATTTGAAATTAATTAGTAGCTTGGATTTTCAGTTTTTTGTAGATGGAAATATTAAACTGAGATGTGAGGTAATGAAGAAACTTAAAAACAATGATAATGAATTTCACGATAAAGAATCTTTGGTTTTTGGTTTAACTGAAATTGGTCCGTTATCACTTTTTTGAGCTATCCAATTTTAATATTTTTTGTTCAGTAATTAATCTTTTTTATACCAGTGCATTTAGTATGTCAGATGTTGATATTTATGTACACAATATTGTTTGCTCATTAATTTATGTCCTAGTGTACTGACTGTGTCCACTTCATATTGATGGGGTGAAAAAGCATGTTTATTACGCTCAGTGCAGCGGTAACCAAGAACTGAGAACGAAAGCAAACAATGATCATCATCAAAGAAGGTGTTCGAAATTACGACCCCAGAACTTGATGCAGTCCTCACATAAGTGAAGCATTGAAATCTGCGGTCTCAATTTCATACATTTTCTTTGATGAAGATTGTTGTCTGTTTTTGTTGTTATTTCTTGGTTTCTGATGTACTAAACATAATAAACATCTTTTCTCACCCTGTTCGTATCCTGCCTTTGTTCTTGTGTTTCATGTCGACACTACTGCGCCACTGCTGTGTGATTTTTCATCGTCTAGGTGTACTCTTTCGTACTGTCGGGCCTTTGTGGCCTGTTTGGGCGGAGTTTAGTTTTTAGGTGTACTCTATCTCTTTTGAAAGTTTCCAACAGCTGTGGTGAAACACCCTCTGTATATGTCATTATAAGGTGGCCACAGAATAGTGACTAGTTGTGGTGTGTAATGTATATCGTGATGCTTTGTACATTAAAGAACAAAGTGCTAGGTGTGTGTGTGTGTGTGTGTGTTTTACACTGCAGATGTGACAACAGAATGGAAGCTGGTAATGCCTCGCCACCATCGCTACATTGCTGGTGATGGCAGTGGTCGCTGACTGTCAAATGTTTATTTGACAGTTGATGTCTGTCAGTTGCTGCTACAGTGTTGCCGCATACGCTGCCGGCTACTGTAACGCACAGACACACCAGTCCACTTGAAGAATGCTGTAAAAAAATGGTTCAAATGGCTCTGAGCACTACGGGACTTAACATCTGTGGTCATCAGTCCCCTATAACTTATAACTACTTAAACTAAACTAACCTAAGGACATCACACACATCCATGCCCGAGGCAGGATTCGAACCTGCGACTGTAGCAGTCGCGCGGTTCCGGACTGAGCGCCTAAAACCGCTAGACCACCGCGGCCGGCACGAATGCTGTAAATGTGCAACGCAAAGCGGTGTTGGAAGTGGCAGCTGCAGGTATAACGGAAATGGGAGATGCTTTGTTGGCAGGTGATGTTAAGTGACTAATGACTGAACTGTGGCAGACTACATGTTTTGTGGTCCTGAATTTAAACTCGTGTCCTAACCTAAAAACAACCTTGTGTTGTCCAGTCTATCCGAGAAAACGGCGATCAGTAGACTGTGGCAAAACTAAAATCGCGATGGAATTGTTTATGGCATTTAAGGCTAACATCTTGAAGCAAACTCAAGTAAAAACAAAAGTTCGTAATATGTTTGTTTGCAAAGCCATCTTTCACAGCAAAATTTCAGTTTCAGTGCTAAAAGCAATCTGTAATTTCTCGCTGTCACTGGTTATCTGAAACTGTCGTCATACTGCCACGTTGCCAAACGATGAGATGTCCTGGTTGACACTTGGTTGCAGATTATAGTTGACACAGACAGATTCCAAACGGAAAAAGGATCATAGGAAGAGAAATAAGGGCAAACAGAAAAGTCAATACGATGATAAAAATGACACGGGAAAGTATCAGAAATAAAACAATTGCATTTAAACCAATGATTTCAATAAAAATGCTAAAAGTCTTTTGATTAGATTTACAATAAAAAAATTCTGCATTTGAACCTATAACCTTCCATACAATACTTTTATACAGTGAGCACTACGCTATATCAACACACTGGTACGAACAGCTGTGTTTCTGTCTCTGATGACCGAGTCGCAGGGATTACTTGCAGAATTCAGAAATTCAGCTTCATGTAATGTCGAACGAACATTATCTAATGTAAGCCAATCTCTGACATTATAATAACTGTATATGTGATGCTGAAACGCATCTTGTGCGGAACGATCCAGTAGTGTTTGGTTAGTGCTTCGTATGAAACGTGTGTATTTCGTTAGGATCGTTTTGTGTGCGTGTTTGTGTGTGTTTGTGTTTGTGTGTTGTTTTTGGCGTGGTTACGACGTGTGATGAAATACGAAATATAAGGGCTAGACCGAGGATTCGGGATCCAAACACGCCAAGAAAGAAAGCTGAGTAAGGAACTGGAAGTGGACTGACTAATTGCGGCAGTTTGGCAACGTCGAATGGTTCTCGCGTGAAGCTGCGCGCTCTGATCGGAAGAAACCATCTACAATGCGTGAAGTGTCAACTATCAAGTAATTTTAATTGGACTTTTTTACAGTCGAACTCGGGATATGCTCCTTGTGGCGTTCGTAGTGCAGCATCACTAATTTAGGACGGCGACAAACAAGGGCGGTTCTGGGAAGCGCCAGCTTTTTACTAGAACTGAAGCAGTTCGTTGATACCAGTACCTGACTTTGTTGTCAACAACAAATGGGCTGGAAGCTGATACCAAACACCGCCGCCGCCACTGAAGACAAAGGCCGGCAGCTGGTATGTGGCTGCAAGACCGCTACAGCTGCTGCCGACATCAAAGACTACCGACACGGTGAATCACGAGACGCGTACATTTCGCTACCTGCGGAAACGTACGAATCACTTGCTGCTAACTGGCAGTCTTACTTTACGGACCCAAAGAGTAGTTAGTCAAATAGGCAACGAATACAATATTGCATACAAGATACAGCGAAATCTCGCTAATTCGGAGTAACTGGAACAAGTCCCAATCCGAGTTATTGAAATTCCTAATTACGGAAATATTTTCTAAATTAGTTATCTGAGTTTATAATTAGATGTACAACATACAGTGTATGTGCTAGTTAAATAAAAAAAACTAGATTAACTGTAATACTATGTGAAATATTTAACAGTGCACTTCATTTAAAAGCAATTATTGTAATTATATTGCAATAATGAACAACAATATTAAGCAAATTAAAAATTTCCGAGGCGCAGAGCCATAAAAATTTTCCCCATGTCAGAGTAGCGTATGTCAATGGATTTTGTCATTTAGTGCCCGCAACGGCGTTAGAACGATTTCCAATTCGCCTCTGCTCCGCTTACACTTTCTTTTTTTTCAATTCCTAAGGTCTTCCTGTGTTTACAAGAAACGAATGTTACATTTGGTCCTCCGGTTACAGAAGAGGTCAATCGCTCAACCGGCTCGTTGGTAAACGTTTGCATTATTTGCTCCAGATCCGGGAAATTGACAAATGCGATTTACAGAACGTTTCTTGAGAACGTTTAAAACCATAAGTTGCTGATAACAAGTTTTAGCTGATACTGGATTCGTGGAGTCGACAAACTAATACTCTAATATATGACACCATGTTTATAGCTGACGAGGGTCAACCGACGTGCGCGTTAAATGTAATACAACGATATCGTATCCGTGCTACGCATCAAAATTAATTCCCGAGAAAGACATATTTTTAAATGTAAACCAAGTTCGTTTTCCGCTGACTCTTCGGAAGGAACGCTGTAGCTGTCGAAATGTTGAATTCATTAAATGTTCTTGGTGCCGCAAGTAAATTTGTTTCAAATGTTTATATGACAAACACCATCCATCTAGTTGTTCGAAGAAAAGTGAGGACACTAACAGTGACTGGAAGAGCCATTGTAAAGTGACCGGCCGGTGTGGCTGAGCGGTTCTAGGTGCTACAGTCTGGAACCGCGCCACCGCTCCGGTCGCAGGTTCGAATCCTGCCTCGGGCATGGATGTGTGTGATGTCCTTAGGTTAGTTAGGTTTAAGTAGTTCTAAGTTCTAGGGGACTGATGACCTCAGAAGTTAAGTCCCATAGTGCTCAGAGCCATTTGAACCATTTTATTTGAGAGTGACCAGGAGTAACATTTTAGTTGCTTACTATCCCAAGAGGTTTGAGAAATTTATTTGCCTACCTATTTATCATTCCTTATTGATTTACTCACCCTCCTAGCCCTATCACTTGAGACATGGAAAAATACAAACGAGAAAAATAACATCCCCTATGGTTCCTCAAGGTCTTTTTTTTTTTTTTTTTGAAAATGTAAATACAAATACTTTTATATTTTTTTATATTTGTTGAGATGACATAGGACGCCCTCCAGGAGAAAAATAATGATGTGTAATTATCATCAATAACAAAAAAAAATAAAAAGGGAATTAAAGAAATTAAAGAAAACGCCCTCCTGGCAGAACAAACAAAACGGCATCCGCGTCCCGCCAACTTATGGGTGGACGCACACTATATCCCAAGGCAGTCAGGCATGTTCCAGGCACGTCTTCACGCAGAATATTGCATTTTGCCGTTACATTGGACCGAGTTCTGGTATTACACAATCACACTGAAATCACCTTCTCATACCTGGGACACCCCAGCTGCAGGGGGATCGATGAAGGCTGTACCCAAAAAGTTGGCATAGTACTGACGGTATCAAGGATGGTGCACGAGAAAAGAAAAGCGATCTTGCAGGAACGTCCAAAAATCAAGAAAACTCTTATCACCTTCATGGAACAAATAAGAGATCGAGATGCCATTTATCCAGATCACACCGTTGGTCTTCGTACGTGGGAAATATGTCTCGTCTGGGAACAGAACAGATTTCGGTGTAATGGCATGGGGAACCGTACGTAAAGGAAAGGCAATCATCTTCTGAACCAGCTGCCACACCTCTGCAGAAGATCCACACATCAGTCGATGTTCGTCCGTATCAGGCGTGTGACAACGAGGACACAGCGGCGAATCTGTCATTTTTATGGCATGCAGACGAAGTTGTGTCATGTATTTTCCATTAACGACCAGATACCAGGACTCACGAGCCCTCGTGTCGAGGAGGACATGGTGCACAGAACGCCAAGACACGGACCATGCGATCATAGGATATCGGCTTTCCACAACATAGCTGTATTCGATGAAAAAGGTCCTGACATGTCAGAAAGAGGAAGAAATATGGGCTACTGCAACGGGTGCCACTCGAGAGGGAGGGGCCAGTTCGTCAATCACGCTGCCCGATAATCCGGTTCGGTGGCGGGTCCACGATTTAACCATCGTACTTACATAAAGGGCAGCTGCTCTCGCTTGGACGTTGACAAGACCGAGGCCGCCATCTCGAGGAGGAAATGTCAGCGTATCGTAGCGGACTTTGAAGATAAGACCCGCGCTTACAAAGTAGCTGAACGCCGCATGAAGTCTGTGTTGCCATTGCCTTTGACATCAGTAAAATCTGTGCTAAATAGGGTAGTCGCGAGACTAGATGACTGTTAACAAAATCCACCCTTTGTAACATGTCCAATGCTCTGAGGAGGTCGCCACGAACGTTCGTGCGGATAGCTTGAAGCAGGCGATTGTAGTTAAATGAGATCGTGCGCTGTATATCACACGTGAAGCTGATCTCCAAACATCTGAGCTTGTCCACTAATGGCAATGGAGCCACATTCTCTGCTGGAAGACCTCTACCGACAGACATAGCACTAGATTTCGTCAGGTACACACGGCTGCACGCAGCAGTCCCGTACTGGTTGATCCATACCATTGCCTCTCGCACTTCATCCCCCGATAGAACCAAGAACACCACGTCATCTGCATAGGCGCGGCAGATGAAAACATGCCCCCTCATTGTGATCCCTGTCAGCCGGCTCCTCAAACCGTGTAAAAGTGGCTCAAGGGTGATGGCGAAAAGCAACATCGATAGCGGACATCCTTGACGGACCGACCGCATGATATTAATAGGGCCCGCCACACGGCCATTGACCAGCACTCGCGACGTGGCACCTCGGAGGAGCCGCAAGACGATGTGCATAAACGTGTGGGGTAAGGCCATCTGTCGGAGTACGGTCTCAACAAAGTCATGACCCACTCTGTCAAAGGCGTGGTGGAAGTCCACTGTCACTAAGGCACCGCGACTGCAGCGGGTCGTGGCCAGGGCTGTGACCTCACGGTAATCGCTGAGTGCCGTCTGAATGCTACTGTCACCACCAAAGCACGTTTGTTTGATCCAGAGAAATGACTTGAGGGATGACGCGCCGAAGGCGAGTGGCAAGAATCCTGGTAAAAATCTTGAAGTCACAATTTAACATGGTCAGTGGGCGATAATGTCCAACTCCCCAACCTCTCGATGGCTTCGGGACCGGGATAAGCAAGCCTTCTACGAATTCGGGTGGGAGGAGGTCAGAGTTCATCAGTTCTTCATACATCACAGTCCAGCGTGAGCCCATGATGTCGTGGAATGTGCGAAAAAAACTCCAGCGGAAACCCGTCGGGACCTGGGGCTTTGTTGGCCGCACCCTTATGAAGAGCATCAACGACGTCATCAGCCGTAGTTGTCGCTGTGAGAATCTCCGCAGCAACCTCGTCAAGGGTACCTGTCAAGTAACGGAGGACATCAGTCGTTACCGCCATGTTCTGGTCCCCTGCTGCGTAGAACTGGTTGTAGTGATCCACAAAGGCTTTTACAATGTCTTTCTGGGACGTCAATCGACGACCATCTGGCATGTCGAGGGCGTTGACCAGCTTTCTCCGACACCGCTGCTTCCTATTGCACAATCGTGACATCTTGGGCGTACTATTGTGCCTTCAAGGCGGTGACGTGTAAGAGAAATTATCTCCGCCTTGATCCTTCAAATTTCAACCTGTCGTTGAACAGAGGGGGCATGGATTAAGAGTTCCCGGAGAGTAGTGAAATAGTACTCCATCGACCGTAATTCATCAACGAACGACGTAAAGCAGGCTTGGTGCAGTCGATCCACCACTGGAGTGTTGAAGGATACGCTGGAAGGCGTCTCACACAGTTGTTCCACGTCGTTTCTACGACCTGCCTGCATTCCGGTTCAAGTGGCTCTGAGCACTATGGGACTTAACTTCTGAGGTCATCAGTCCCCTAGAACTTAGAACTACTTAAACCTAACTAACCTAACGACACCACACACATCCATGCCCGAGGCAGGATTCGAACCTGCGACCGTAGCGGTCGCGCGGCTCCAGACTGTAGCGCCTAGAACCGCTCGGCCACAACGCCCGGCCCTGCATTCCGGATCCTTCAGATGGGCGACATTCAGCTACCACAGGCCTCGACGGCGCCACGCCTTGTGCCTCTGGAGCGAAACAGTGCAAATGTAGGCGATATGGTCGGAGAAGGCGGTGGGCCATAATTCAGCGTCAAGCGTGGCAGTTACAATTCCTTGGGAAACGTAGACACGGTCAAGACGACTTACTGAATGGCTGGTGACGTACGTATATACAGGTCGATCACCGTGCATGCGGTCCCAAGTATCGGTGAGATTCAGTTCATGCACGAGCATCTTGAGTTCCTGGCATATGGTGAAATGGAGATGTGGTCCTTCTGGGATAACACACAATTGAAGTCTCCGCCAAGAATAACATGCTTGTAGCGGCCTACAAACAAAGGAGCGAACTGTTCTGAATAGAATCGCGACCGTTCTCGTCGCTTGGCCGTGCCCGAGGGAGCGTAAACATTGATGACTCGGACACCGTGGAAAGTCACAGCAAGACCCTTAGCCGATGGTAGGTAAACCACGACATCTACCTCAATGCCTTCCTTTAAAAGAATAGCTGTCCCACTGTCTCCGTCAGCATACGGCGTGAGGTAGGAAACATAACCATATGTATTAGGAAACGTCGCCAGGAGGACTTCCTGCAGAAGGGCAACATCGAGGTCCGACGCCCTCAACGTTTCACGGAGCAATTGTAGTTTGACAGGGGTGCCAATGGTGTTGACACTGATGGAGCCAATCCTGTAAGCTTTGGGACTACTGGGACCCTCATGGAGGCACGAAGAGCATCAGCAAACAGGAACGTTGTCCCAGTAGGCTGCACATCCCCACCAGATAAGCTGTCGATTAGCACTCGTGGGTTGGAGCAGCAGCATTCGCTGCTGTCTCAGCGGTGGGTGTGTCGTCGTCTACATCTTCAGACCACGCAAAGGTGCGTGGATGGTATGCGTCCAATGGAGTACCTGTGAAGTCCGAAGGCGGTAACACTTCGGCGTCACTTCGGCTACTGTTCAACCTCCAGCGCCTGGTGCATGCAAAGATGGTTGTGCCTCCGACGGGGTGCAGACTGGTGCTTCCACCACGGAATCGTCCATCGGTGCAACGTCTTGATAGCTGTGATCCTCATCGTCTTGAGACTGCGTCCTGCAGGTGTCAGACGGGGCGATCCGCCGTTTCCGACGTCTCTTCGGCGGCCGTTGCTTGCGCACGTGATCTTCAATGTCCGAAGACGCCTGGGGATGCGGATAGTCAGGCACAAAGGCATCGATAGGCACAACCGTGGACTCAGGGCCGTCCCCTGTCCTAGAGATTGCTCACCACTGCACATGTAGGAGGAGTCAAGGGTGTCGGTCCGTCCGCATTACCGGAGACGACGATGTGGCAGCAGTAGGAGCCAGTGGTGATCGCGGTCGGGGGTCGTTATGGAGAACTTCGACATACGTCAGCGGTAGCGTCGACGGAGCGGTCGTGGCCGGCGGGTCCCCAGGCGGTAACTGTGTGATTCTGCGTTGCAGCCAGCTGGGACGGAGGTATCCTTCTTTGCCACATCCCGAGCATATCTTCGGCTGTCCATCATAAATTATAATTGTACGGCAACCACCAATATACATAAGTAGGACGGCACATGTTTGGTTAGCTCTATGCGGATCTGTCGTACTCCATTGACAACCGTGTATGTAGTGAACTGAACCGACCTTTCAACTGTATGACTAATTACCTTTCCATACGGGCGGAATGCAAATACCACTACCTCTGAAGGCAACTCAAAAGGGAGTTCAAATACACGTATCGTCCGCAGTCCAAGTCTCGCATGTTCCACAGTTACGTCACCGGTGTGTCCATCAGAGCGACTGAATTTAAGACCACTTTGAGTTGCATTTAGAATTTTATCACATATGACTTCGTTAACCAATTTCACGTATATCACACTGCTCACTATTGACAGGTGGATGCCAACAAGGTCGTTGCCATCGGTCTTGACTTCATCCCTTATAAACTGTTGGATTTCAAGTGCTTTTGGTCGAGCATATTCAGGTGCAAAGCTAATCTTCAGTGTCGATTTTCTGTGGGCATAAGCCATTCTCTTTCGAAGGAAATACAGCGCGCAAAGGCGGAAGAATCACGTAAACAAGTCCGCGACAAGATGTCTGTGCTGCTAGCATGTCCGTAAGGCGACTGTGGGGGTGGTCAGGAACAGTTTGAAAAGCTTGTAAGAGTGATGCAAGGTAGGTTTCACTGAGAAATAATTTTTACGAAAGAAATTCGATACTTTTCGCCGTTTCCGAGTTAATTAGTACTGAAGTTAGCCAATCAGGCGGGTGCTCGTGCAAATTCGAAAGGCCTGCCAGAGACAAAGTCGCCAAACGTGTTCTTCGTTTGGTTTCCTAAAACCGAACAAGAGAGCGATACACAATTGGGTAGGGGTCGCTGGTAAGGAACCCGAGCCATAGGCTGATCAGTGTCGTGCGCTATCATCTACGCTATGAGAAATATTGAGACCATTTGTATCTGGCGGGCGGCTTGAATTTTCAACGGCCTGATTGGCTAACTTCAATGCCATTTAACTCGGAGATAGCGCAACGTATCGAACTTTCTTCGTCACAATTATTTCTCAGCACAATCTACCCTGTAACACCCTCACAAGCTTTTCAAACTGTTTCTGACGACACCGTATACTTTGGTCACCGCGTCACGTGAGAACTGTAGCATAATCAGCTTAACAGCTAAGGCATCCAAGCTGCTGACAAGGATAATATACAGAAGAATGGAAAATATAACTGAGGATATGTTATAGATGACGATCAGTTTGACTTTAGGAACGCTAAAGGCACCAAAGACGTAGACCTGACGTTCCGCTTGATAATGGAAGCAACAACGAACAATAATCAAGACACGTTCATGGAATACGTCGACCTAGAAAAAGCGTTCGACAATGTAAAACGTTGCAAGACGTTCGAAATTCTGATAAAAATAGGAGTAAGGTATAGAGAAAGACGAATAATATGCGATATGTATGAACGAGGGGATAATAAGACTAGAAGACTAAGAACGATATGCTCGGATTAAAAAGGGTGTAAGACAGGTATGCAGTCTTTCACCACTACTGTTCAATCTATACATCTAAGACGCAATGACGGAAATAAAAGAAATGTTCAAGATTTGGATAAAAATTCGGCTTGAAAGGATATTAATGACACGATCCGTTGATGACATTGCTATCCTTAGTGAATCTGGAGAAGAATTACGGGATCTGTTGAATGGAATGAACACTCTAATGAGTACAGATATAGATTGAGAATAAACTGGAAAACGTCAGAGGTAATGAGAAGTAGCAGAAATGAGAAAAGCGAGACGCTTGACATCAAAACTGGTGATCACGAAGTAGAGGAATTTAAGGAACTCTGCTACCTTGGAAGCAAAATAACCTGGCCGGACAAAGCAGGAAGGACATAAAAAGTAGATTAGCGGAGGCTGATAGGACGTTCCTGGCCAAGAGAAGTTTACTGGTATCAAACATAGGCCTTAATTTGAGGAAGTAATTTCTGGGAACGTACGTTTGCAGCACAGAATTGTACGAAAGTGAGACATGGAGTGTGGGGAAACCAGAACAGAGAAGAACAGAAGCATTTGAGTTGTGGTGCTACAAAAGAATGTTGAAAATTAGGTGGACCGGTAAGATAAGGAATCGGCGGCGAAAGGAACATGTGGGAAACACTGGCAACAAGAAGCGACAGGATGACAGGACATTTGTCAAGACATCAGAGAACTACCTCTGATATTAGTGGTAGTTGTAGAGGGTAGAAACTGTAAATAAAGGCAGAGGCTGGAGGACGTGTGACAAATAATTAAGGTCGTAGGATGCAAGTACTTCTCGGAGATGAAGAGGTTAGTACAGGAGAAGAATTTGTGTCTGTCCTCATCAAACCGGTCAGAAGACTGATGACTCAAAATAACATCTGCCTCACACAATTTCACAGCACTCATTCCGTCGAGCCACTACGAAAAGTTTAACTTGAAAATTACTAGCTCTCAATATAACTTAGTCCAGTATCCGAAAACATTTACGGTCACCTTCAGAATATTCAAACTTCCATGTGACATTAACGGCGGTCACGCAAGTAATATTCCGCCATCTCTCTTCCGCTTGTAACTCCATTCACTGTACTCCTCGGAATCGTAGTGATGGAAATATTTCTTCAACACCTTAAACTTTCTCCGAAACTGTGACCACACTTCGACCTTCGTCATCGGCCGCCCATCCAACACCGAACTGCTTCTGCCGAGTGTGCGCTAGTACACGCGATCTAATTAGGGGACTCCCCGCCTGTTGGCACGAACTGTTCTTTTTGAAACCTTGTAAAAAGTCCAGCGATATGGTATTCACCGAAAACTTGTGGTTGTGATCGATGATAAGAAAGGGTACCCTTACAATTTTCTCTTGTTGAGGTGTGGTATGAAGTACATATCCCTCCGTTAAAGTGCCTCTACGTTCCAGCTACAAATTTCAAGGCTATTTGATAGGAAACAAGATTGCCAGAGTAAATTACCGAGAAGGCGGCAGTAGTGTTATAAATTCTTTTCGTAATCTTTCTGTCAAGATACATACATTCCTTGGTATTTTGAAGAGTTTCAGAATCATCTTCTATCTTTTTGCGCAGCTATTAGACACCAATAGAGTGGCTTCCTTATTTACAACATATGCATTTCATATTAAGCAAGAGTTATTCTGATATTAAGAGGTCGGCACAAGAGAGGAATTCGGGGCGAACTGCAACGAATCAGTCAGAGGACAGCTGACTCCAAAAACAAAACAAAAAACAGGACAAATAAAGAATGCGTCGTGAATGGTACAGAGAAGAAGTGTGCGAACTTTATTTTGAGCTGAACGCAGACGGACCCTTCATGTAACCGTGTTTAAAATTAGCTGACAAGCGAGCATTTTCTGCAGGCCAACCTGGATTTCGTAACAGTCTTCCCACGAGACTGCGTCTTTATAAATAACTTTGCCAACTCCATGGTCCCTGAACGGCGGAAGCTCGGCATCGCTGCTCTTTGTTGCGTCACCTGCCTTCTCCTGCAAGGGCCACCGGTAGAGGACTGTTTAGTATGAACATGTCATGCAGCTCATAGGAGCCTTTCACCCTTGAATCTGCGTACGCAGATAATTTGTGAGAGTGTCTGCCTAGAAGGACCGCCTACGTATCAAATGGTTTGCTTCGTTTCATGTGGTGCAAAAGAATTTGAGTATGATTCTCAGTACCTCCTCTAATTTTTCTGTAATAGGGAGGTCTGGAACGGAGTCCATTCAGGCTTAATGCCTAGTCCGTGAGTGGTGTTTACGTTTTTTCCATGTTTAACTAGGTAAGTTTTTAATTATCTACTTGTTAAGATTCACCGGTTCTTGCCTGATGCCCAGGCAGAGCTTGATGCAGAATTTTGCTCCAGAATACAGAACCCCACTCTGCAGCTGAGATAAGGAAGTAAAGTCAAATGAAATTATTTACATGTATCGTACAGCGGCAATTTAAATTGTAATGCAGCTGAAACTGAGTCTGTTATTAGCAATACATGTCGTTAAGGTGTAAATGTAGTGGAGAGTGGGTGTAAGAATTCAGATATCTTTGAAGAGGCCCGTAAAAGGTGTGCTTTACATGTTATTCTACTTATTCAGATTGCTGAATATACACATTCCTTATTTTACTTTACTCGTAGTTCCCCGGAATGTAATACTACAGATCAATAGCGAGTGAAAGTATGCAAAGTAAACGAAGACTTTTGTCTTCAAGACAACATAATTTTCTTGATTAATTTTTAAATTTATTGACTCGATGTAAGATTGGTTTCCAGATCGTCTCCGACGAATTTTACATTTAGTTTTTCATTCATAGTAGACCATTAACGAATAGTTCTAGGAGCGGCAGGGAATCGTTGTTTATTTGAATATGATAACCCAAAAATCCACTATGACTGTATATGTTTTAGAGAAGCGTTCATCAAAATATTTTACCTCCAACTTCCGTTTTCTAAATGTCAGGTAGCTAAATGAAATCAGAGAATGTCAAGACGCTTTCGAAAAGATTGCAAGAAACTTAAGCTGATGACAATCACTCAGGGGTTTATTTTTCATTGACGGAAGCTTTATTTCTAAGTGGCTCTTAGAATCCACCAGTAAAGGAAGGAAGATTAGGGTTTAAAATCCAGTCAATGACCTGGTTATTAAAGACGGAGCACGAGCTCGGATTGGGGGAGATAAACGGACGCACCCTTTCAAAGAAAGTATTCCGGAATTTGCCTGGAGCTATATAGGTAAATCTAGGAAAACCTAAATCTAGGTTGCCGGGCGGGGATTCGAACAGCCGTCCTCCCCAATACATGTCCCGTGTCTTAACACTACACTACCCCGATCGATACCCCTAACGAAAGATTGTGGTATTCTTACGCCGTGGCATGGTGTCTGTAGCACCACCACTATTCTGTATTCAAATTGCTAAAAAAGTCAGCATTCTGTGTTTTACAAATAATCAAATATCAGATGAGATTTACAAATACATGAAGGTTTTCCCAGTATCCCTGCGCCTCAGTGATGTTTTATTCTGACACCTAAAAAAGAAAGGGAAACCTTATCAACAGGTACACAGAGAATTCATCTGTCAGTGCTAGTGCTTTGACTTTTGATGCACTGACCTGCGAAGTTACAATTACATCGGGGCTTGTCAGCGAGTGTTTCTCATTATAAAAGACCAAGTCATGGGCTCAGCAGCTATGCATCTTCAGCTCCGTTAATGCGACAGAAACATCTAACAACTGTTGGTGAAAACCAGTTCCTCTTTCAGGCGAAACGTGTTTCGGGCTTGCGATTAAGCGGCAGACCCTGTAACCAGGGAACGTGCCTGTGACAATTCGTCCAAATTAGTTTACACATCCGATCCGTGCGACGCCTTAATTGCTTCGCAGTTATTTTTGCCTTATGTAACACTCGTACGGGTTACTTCAACAGCGGTGTTTGAGGTCGTCACCGTATTTCAATTCACGCGATGGCTGATTCCGCTGATTTTGGAAGGCACGAAGGATGATTAGGGTGTAACGTCCGGTCGATGACGAAGTTTATAGGATGGATGAAATGCTCGGATAAGCTGGAACAGAGATCTGTCGTGGAATTTTTAAACGAACCATTCCCGCATGTGCTTTGGTGACATGTTCACTTGCTTTTTTTTCCTCATTCGAACAGCAGCAAGGCTTCTGTTCTTCAGCCAGTCAGGTTTATTATCTACATGTAGGCCTACATTGGATATAGAGGTAGATGCAGATGCATGACTTAGGTGAAAATATGAACACTACATGGTGAAAAAAATTCGCATGTCACTAACTAATAAATGTTTCCTTGATGTGACGAGGAATGTTTGTGACGGCAGTGTTATCCTCCTGAGTGTGTTGGTTCATTGCTGTAGGTCTGCAAGACGTGATCTGTCTGGGCAAACAGTAGAAAGGAATTCGACGCTGGTAAGAAAAGTGGATCTGAACTACACGTGCGGGGCTGGTGAGGGCTGTGGATTGCACAACGCAATTGTCGGTTAAGCATGGGATAAAATCTGGCTGTGTTTGTGGTAGGGACTGGTTATAATATTACTTTAACAGTATTTTCGTACTGATATTCTGTAACTACATATACGCCTCAAAATTAAAATGAGTAAACCCAAGCAACTGGAAAATGATTATGAAAGGAAGTAAATGATTTGTGATTTGCAATTTAATCATGTCAGTCACGTTGAAGAATAGCGCACCTCCTGCAAATGTACTTCACTTTAACTGTCATCCTTAAATCCAAAGAAAATAACGCACAACAGCGGTGTTAATAATTCTTTAATATCACATTAATGTGTTTCATACATTTACACTACATTTGTGAATCGCAGCATAAAAATGTTCAAGACAGTGATATTTCTGGCGCCAGCTATAGGTCAGACACCGCGCACTTTGCCACAATCAGTCAAGCACATTACCAATGTTAAAACGGTAATTCACAGATTTCTTCCTCACTGCATTGTAAAGTACTTCGCGCTCGGCCGTTAAGCGTCTAGAGTGAGCCGGAGCGAGTGACAAACAACTGGTGCGCGCGAATTGCACTTTCGGAAGGTCATAATTCCGTACTGACAGAATCATGGCCCAAATTTTCGTGCGAGGCCGATTTATTGGTGGTCGATATCTAACAAGTGTGCTGTTTTCTCCTGAAAATATGACATCAATTTGATGACGTTTCCTTGTTAGTCACGGAAAAAGGCTGCAGTAGTACTTCTGCCCAAGAAAGGTCACTGGAAAGATGGCAGAAATTAGAGAGGTGTAAGTCCCCTCAGCTCAGTATATGCAAGAATAATAATTGGCAGACTTAAGAAATTTCGGAAATTCTCATTAGTGAAGAATAGGCTAGATTTAGAACAGGAAGATCAGTCACAGGCAATGAGTCTACTTAGCAAAAAGTAATAGAGGAAAAACGACAACATAACCTACAGACACATATAGCATTTATATATTTGGTTAAAAGATTTGACGCTGGGAACAGATACAAAATTTGGACTACAGTGGAAAACAATGGATATCCCAGTAAATTAGTAAAGACCATAGGAAGCTCGTATATATTTAACGTCATTTAAAATATCAAAAGGCGCCGTGTTAAATATTTTTTATAAGTATGATATCTTGATACTGCAAGAAAAAAAAGACGACTTATAACGTGCAGTAAACCACCTGCATTGCCCTTGTAAACAACACGCCGTTGAGATTTCTTTCCGGGGCAAAAACCTGGTCTGATTCAAAATCTTCGTGGATAATGTGATTTTAGAACAAGTATGGCCCTTCACTTATTTGGCATTTCAAAATGGCTTAGACAATAATAAAGACCTAGATCTAAAATTGGCTAGAGTTAGTGATACCTGTAGCACCATTCATAATGTACGAGGGGCAGTTCCCGGTATTTCGTTTTAACTGTTTTGACGCCCTGTATTAGTCTGAATTAACGACTCTGATTTAACAAATTATTCTTGATTACTGTGCAGTTATGTGCTTAATTTTTGTGTTTATTTACATATAAGAATGATCTGTTGGCACGGTGTCGCAGCCCGGGCAAAGAGCGAATATCAAATTCACGTGCAGATTGAAAAAAAGAGACTTTTTTAGTCTTAAAAACTGTTTAGGGGGTCGCAGCTTTAAAGCAAGCAGCCGTTAACGAGTGGTTTTCGAGATTTCTGGCTGGTCAGGAAACGCTGGAAGACGAGCACCGAAATGGAAGACCATGGACCTCCAGAAACGAAGAAATAGTCGAGCAAGTGAAACAGTTAATCAGATCAGGTCTCTCATAGACTCATTTACGCAGTCCAGTCAGATGATTTGGGAGTGAAACGTGTCAGTACAAAGTTTGTCCCGCGGATGCCGACTGTGGCCAAATGTTTTGAAAAAAGCACAGAGGACCCAAAGTTTCCTGAGAAGATCGTTGCTGGTGATGAGATATGAGTGTACACGTACCACCCGGAGAACCGGAGCAGAAAAGGCAGTCCTCAGAATGGCAGAAAACGCCCTTTCCTCGACCAGAGAAAGCACGTCACATCAAATCTAAAACAAAGGTGATGCTCATTGCGTTTTTCGACAACGAAGGTGTGGTGTACCATGAATTGTACCTGCTATAAAAACTGTTAACGGCCTTTTCTACGTGCAGGTTTTGAAACGACTGAGGGACGCAATCCGAAGGAAACGTCCTGCATCACCACAATGTGGGAACATGGGTCGAGGAAACAAACATTCCACTCACCCACCAGCCTCCCTACTAACCAGATTTAGTATCGGTGGATTTCTGGATCTTCCCCAGGATCAAAAACAGTCTCAAAGTTAACCGCTTTGTCAACCTAGAAGACATCAAAACTAACTCGATGCCTTAACTTCGGAAGATGTCAAAGCAGGAGACTTCCATCGTTGTCTCCAGCAATGGCAGGAGCGGTGGAAAAGTGTGTGCGTGTGCTGAAGAAGCCTATTTTGAAAGCGATTAAGTAAGTGTATACCTAAATTATGGAAATAAACAGTTATAACGAAATTCCGGGAATTTTGTGAGACCTTCGTACTTAAAAATAAGACCAGAAAAGAAAGGAGAGTAAAATTTTATAAAACTATGGCTCTTCCACCACTTCGTTAGGTCAAATAAAAACTGCACAAATTAAATTTCTAAGAAGAATTAAACGCTACTCGAGAATAGACCACATTAAAAAACAAAACAGTGCGATAAGAACTAAAAGCAGAGTCAACCGTAAGTAGAGTAACCAAACAACGCAACACCTGTTGCGAACAGGTAGAAAGATTGGACGGTAGACGACTTCCCAAACTAGCTTTAGCGTATAAGCCGACAGGGTGTGGAGGTGTTGGAACACCTAAGAAGAGATGGACAGACAATTTGTGCAGACATAGCAGGCTCAGTGCCTAATCCAAGAGGAAGACGATACGACGGCGTGACTCCGAATATTTTATGTGCGAACTCTTATAGCTTTTTTAATTTAAAAAAACTTTATTAACATACTACATATTTATTCTCCACGTCTACATAGTCACCCTGGCGATGAAGACATTTCTCCCAACGAGAGACCAGTTTGTTGGCACCGTCACTGTAGAATGTTTGACTTGGTTAGAGAGGCACAACCTCATCTCTGCAGGCGCCGCTTCATCACTATCAACGTGAAGTCCTCGAAGGTGTTCGTTAAGTTTTGGAAACGATGGAAATCGGATGGGGCCGAGTCGAGACTACATGGAAGATGAATGATGACAGAGAACCCAAAGCGTCACACTGTTGCAGATGTCGCAGCGCTCGTGTGTGATGTGGCATTGTCGTGCTGGAGGGGTCGTTCTCTGCGGTTAGAAAATCCATTGCAGCACGCTGTTTCTCACGCTCCAACTTCGTTACGTTACACACGCTGCAAGTCGGAGACCTCTAGCAACAGAGGACTAAGCGTTGCTTGGCATTCTTTGCTGGCACTTTGACACCATTAAACTTCTCAGCAAACAACCGACCACACCGTTACCACGACTTTGTCGTCACGTAACTTTCCATAACGAACATCCACCGCTCCACGGTAAGTACCACGTCCCACATTGACACAGCCCGCACTACGCTATCAACCGGTGTAGACCACGTGTCGGGCGTACACGTGCTGTGCGCGTCACGGGGTGTGGTTATACGCATACATTAAAGTCCAATCGTACCCACTCGTCAGGGCCACTTTTATCTGCCCCACCCCATAGAGCCGGATTACAAAACCAGACGTAAAAATCTGGAGCGTGTCACATCGTTTAAATACACTACTGGCCGTTAAAATTGCTACACCACGAAGACGACGCGCTACAGACATAATATTAAACCGACAGGAAGAAGATGCTGTGATATGCAAATGATAAGCTTTTCAGAGAATTCACACAAGGTTGGCGCCGGTGGCGACACCTACAACGTGCTGACATGAGGAAAGTTTCCATCCGATTTCTCATACACAAACATCAGTTGACCGGCATTGCCTGGTGAAACTTTGTTGCGATGTCTCGTGTAAGGAGGAGAAATGCGTACCATCATGTTTCCGACTTTGATAAAGGTCGGATTGTAGCCTATCGCGATTGCGGTTTATCGTATCGCGACTTTGCTGCTCGCGTTGGTCGAGATCCAGTGACTGTTAGCAGAATATGGAATCGGTAGGTTCAGGAGGGTAATACGGAACGCCGTGCTGGATCCCAACGGCCTCGTATCTCTAGCAATCGAGATGACAGGCATCTTATCCGCATGGCTGTTACGGATCGTGCAGCCACGTCCTGATCCCTGAGTCAACAGATGGGGACGTTTGCAAGACAACAATCATCTGCACGAACAGTTCGACGACGTTTGCAGTAGCATGGACTATCAGCTCGGAGACCACGGCTGCGGTTACCCCTGACGCTGCATCACAAACAGGAGCGCATGCGATGGTGTACTCAACGACGAACCTGGGTGCACGAATGGCAAAGCGTCATTTTTGCGGATGAATCGAGGTTCTGTTTACAGCATCATGATGGTCGCATCCGTGTTTGGCGACATGGCGGTGAACGCACATTGGAAGCGTGTATTCGTCATCGCCATACTGGCGTATCACCCGGCGTGATGGTATGGGGTGCCATTGGTTACACGTCTGGGTCACCTCTTGTTCGCACTGACGGCACTTTGAACAGTGGACGCTACATTTCAGATGTGCTACGACCCGTGGCTCTACCCTTCATTCGATCCCTGCGAAACCTTACATTTCAGCAGGATAATGCACGACCGCTTGTTGCAGGTCCTGTACAGGCCTTTCTATAAACAGAAAATGTTCGGCTGCTGCCCTGGCCAGCACATTCTCCAGATCTCTCACCAACTGAAAACGTCTGGTCAATGGTGTCCGAGCAACTGGCTCGTCACAATACGTCAGTCACTACTCTTGATGAACTGAGGTATCGTGTTGAAGCTGCATGGGCAGCTGTATCAGTACACGCCATCTAAGCTCTATTTGACTCAATGCCCAGGTGTATCAAGGCCGTTATTATGGCCAGAGGTGGTTGTTCTGGGTACTGATGTCTCAGGATCTATGCACCCAAGTTGCATGAAAATGTAATCACATGTCAGTTCTAGTGTAACATATTTGTCCAATGAATACCCGTTTATCATCTGCATTTCTTCTTGGTGTAGCAATTTTAATGGCCAGTAGTATATCTGAAGATAATATATGGAAATGCAGGCTTTCTCGGCGAGAAACTCAATGACGAACCTTTCAAGGCGCCGCTATGCGGCAACGTTTCGACAAGTTTCCTACTCATGATCTTCAGGCTCTAACATCCCTCCCACAACAAAGATCAAAATTTAATAATGATTGTGGTGTTGCTCACGCTGCTAAATACTGCATTTTCGGGCAACAACATAGTTATTATGTGGCAGGGGTCATTAGAGCACAGTTAATAAAGCCATTTCATGTAATATTGAATAAACTAGGCACTCATCTTTTCGTGTTTCCCACGCTGGTCTCGTTGTAAAATCATTGCTCAATCGTCGAAAATCTAGGTGGCGATGATTCCAAGCTCGGATGCAAATAGGCGTAGGTTTTATTCTGCTATATTCAAAAGTTTTGTAGATGCGCTGCACAAACCATTCTTGAAGATTAAACCTTTCAAAGTTAGCACAATGGTGATGCAAAAAAATAATCAGCACTCCGAATTTAAGTTACACTTCTTTCTATTGCTTTTGTTGCGATAGCATGTAACACACAAAACATCACTTCACAATACAAAACATACTTGAAAACATCTTCCTCAATGTTAAAGTTCACATTTTATAAACTGGCTACGTTATGCGTCTTTCCAACATGACGTCCAACACTTGACTTTTTCAAGGTCCGACTCTCTAACAACTACTAATAATCGCTTACGCGCCCAAAACTTCAGAGTTACAAGTACGTCAAAGATCATAGTGACAAAAGAAAGAATACACATAAGAATAATATCATTGCAATATAAACATATCGATGTATCACAAATGAAATCAAATCTGAACGTTGTCTCAGAAATATGTTAAGTAGTTAACAGAAACACAGTAGAATATCGCTGGTATCGAGAGGTTCATGAGCTGCCGTAATGGTTACGTAATTCAAGTACCATTACAAGGCGAAGTGCCGGTTTTATGTTGACTGCGTATCTTTGTACGCCCTGGACCACAGGCTCCGCTGCTTCGTCTGCAACGGCGGTGCCAATGGCGCGCCTCCTGAAGAGGTGATGGGAGACGCCGGTCGTGGGGTCAGGCGTGGGTGGAGGGGAGGGGGACTCGTGACGCTCTTCCGGGCGTCGTGTCCTGGCGCTGCCTATTTATTCCGTCGGCTGCCTTTGTCGCCTTCGCATCACAGCGCTCTTGGTGTATTCTTGCAACCTCCACGTCCCATGCGGATTTCAGCCGAAAACGGCTATTCCAGTTGACAAGATCATCATTGACCCGTATCTCCATTGCCCGTTTGGTGATCGAGTCCTACAACCCGTTCGCCCTGCACAACACCTCGGTCTGTTTAAAGTTAAGCGCATGACCTTCGCTGAATCTGTCCTCTGAGCCTGCAGATTTGTGTATTTGGCCTAGGCGAACGCTTCTCACACGCTTTCAGCGGCGCTGCGAAATGCACCACCACCTCTGCCCGATGTATTGTTTGCCACGTTAGCAACTGATGGTATAGACTCCAAATGTCCGCCCGGACTCGGTTGATAACCCGAGAAAATTTCATCATGTAAGGGTCATAACTGTAAGCGATACGAAATAGAAGGAACCCGTCAATTCAGTAGCAAAGAAGGCGAGCGGAAGACTAAGATTTGTTGGGAGGATTCTGAGAAAGTGCGCAGAAAACAACATACAAGGCAATTTGTAGAGTACTCCTCCAGCGTTTCGGAAAAAGAAGTCCCGTCGCGAGGTTTGAAGTCCTGGTCGAGTACGCATGGGAGCAGACATCAAAGAAATTCTGTCAGGATCGTAAAAGGTCGTCAGAGACAATAGTGTACAAGAGATATTCATTGAAATGAACTGGCAACCTGAGGCAGAAAGACGACATGTTTCTCGCGGAATTGTATTGGGAAAAATTAAGGTATATCTTGTGTAGAAATCTACCGAGTAAAGTAAGAGAAATTAAGGTGAGTACCAAGGTATATAGTCAATAACTTTTTCCTCTCTCCAGAAGCCAATGACGAAGGACAGACAGATGCTAACATTGGTACGAACTACAAACCCTTGTTAACAGTGCAGTCGCTTGTCACGTGTACCTTTAGGCAGAGTGGTTATGAGAAAAGTGAAGAGCACTGATTCAGTTAGATAAAGACGGCGCAATGAATCGAAAGTCACACGAGTGTTAATGAATAGATCGTCCTGCCATTACCCTGAAGTAATTTCGAACCACGCAAGATGTAAATTAATCGTGACAGCGTCATGACCTGAACTCAGCTCCTCTGGAATAGTGATATCTTTAACTCTGCACCTGCGAATGCGAAAGCGATTCTCGCTCTCCGCATCTTGGTGAGCTTAGAATAATTAATGAGATGTAGGCGCTGTAGTGTTCTGGTAGCTTGCTGCCTACGGCGCTGCGTGCCGCAGTTCAGACGCTAATCTCTGCGTTATCGCGCAACGGAGATCTCAGATCAGTCACTATCTGTCTGATATACTGCTGTGTTCCGAAGAAGGTATTTAGATAGAAAGTAGCAACTGCTCGGTTTTAATTAACACGTCTTGTTATCTCTAGTTCGTTAATATCTACACACGTGTAATTTTAAGTGCTGCCTTCTTTGGTAGTGCAGCTTGCCAGCGACCACTGCACTGCATCGCTGGAGCTGTTTGTGGCTTCCATTTTATCGTCCTGATTGAGGTGCTCAGGAAACTGCGCAGAAGTGCTTCCTGAAAGTAAAGCACCCTTTCCCTTGAAAGGTGTCTCCTGATTCGTTGTTTCACACAATCGTGAATATTACCTCTCTTTGGTCCTCACACAGAGCTTTCAAACAGAGTTTCATCGTGTGCTATAGTTGTTTGGAAACGCACAATTATTATTATCGGTTCTATAAGAAATCAGATGGTCCACGATATCTGTGAACAAAACAATTCAGTAATAGTGTGCGACATGTTACGAGGTTTCATACGTCATTTTCAGTTACATGTCTACTGCATCAGGTCTGTCTCGTCGACAGTACGTTAAGCCATCTCTTCCTCCCATTTACAGTAATGTACCGCTGTCATTTTGTCGTAGTCTGCGCGTACCAATAAACGAGGTGCTACATGTCATAACTCGTCGTGCTGTATTTATAATTAAATTATAACTGGTTACAGCGAACGCTATATCCTATTTACAATATTTGTTGACAATCAGTGTAAGCCTAACGTAGAAATTTCTGGTTTTCCTCTCAGATAGAGCGAGAGAACCTTTGAGGTATCGTTTCCAAAATTCTGATATGCACGAAATATTACCGGCGATTACTTTTTACTACTTATAAACTGCAATGTGCCTCCACTGATATAAGATTTCTTGTTGCCAGAGGAAACAGGTTCAATACTTGATCCGTCTAACGGTTATTTCTTAAACTTAACTACACTTTTGGAAATACCTCCTGCGTGAGAAATATCAGGTAGTGCTGTATATCGGATTTCTTATTAAACTGTAGGTCTTTTGATAGATAAGCAATTTAAAAGGGTCGGAGGCAAGTATAAAGTTTCTATCTCAAACGAAACCTTGCCTAATAAAACATTACCCTGTTGAAAGCAAGTTGTGGGAGAACATGAAAAGTTAAACGACCCGTCTGTCTTGGGAAGCAAGATTTCGGCTTAACGTGCCATCGTGGTCTTTTCAGATGAATCATGTTTTATATTCCATCGGACAGATGGCCGTTGACGTGTACGCCGTGAAACGACTGAAAGTAAACACTCTGCAACAACTGTCGTAAGGTCCAGGCCCGAGGGCATTGACTGGATGATCTCGTGGTTCTGGAAGGCGCAATGGATCAACAAAAGTACGCATCGATCCTTTGAGACCATGTCCACCCCCACATTCAGTTTCTTTTTCCTCGGCATGGTGGCATCTACCAGCAGGACAATACAACGCGTCACACAGCTCTCAGTGTATGTCCATGGTTTGAAGAGCACCGGGATGAATTTCCGTACACCACTGGCCACCAAACTCCCCGGCCTTAAGCGCAATCGAGAATATGCAGTATCACCTCGATCGCGATATTCGCGCCTTGGATTCTCAGCCGAGAAACGTAGCGCAGCTGTTGGTCAGGGCATGGCTCCACATCCCTGTCGGTACGTTCCAGAACCTTACTGACTCTTCCTGCACATCTTGCCACGGTCTGCGCGGCAAATGGTGGTTATTCAGGTTTTTTACAAGTGGTCACAGTAATGTGACTGGATAAAGTATGCGTTGCACCGTAATGCTAGACCGCACAGAAATGGCCTGATGAATGACACCATGAAACATGATAACATCAAGCGTCTAAATACAAAAACTCGCTCATCGTATTTAATACCCGACTGAAAGGTTATGATATACATTAGCCCAAGGATTACAGTCCCAACACTGCCACCGTGGACAACTGGTAATCTCTAGAGAGATCTTGTCCAGTAGTGCGGCCGTAGCTACGACTCATGCTGGATAGCCTGGTCCACAGTATGGAGAGCTGAGGTCATCGCGCCCGCATCTCGTGGTCGTGCGGTAACGTTCTCGCTTCCCACGCCCGGGTTCCCGGGTTCGATTCCCGGCGGGGTCAGGGATTTTCTCTGCCTCGTGATGGCTGGGTGTTGTGTGCTGTCCTTAGGTTAGTTAGGTTTAAGTAGTTCTAAGTTCTAGGGGACTGATGACCATAGATGTTAAGTCCCATAGTGCTCAGAGCCATTTGAACCATTTTGAGGTCATCGCACTTGGAGTTTTACGTGCTGTATGCCATCGATAGCGGGACATCACACATGTCACTGCCATTTCTCGTGGCCGCTGGCCTACTACCCGAAACACATTGCGTCCATGTCACGTGTCACAACGTTGAAACTGTTCCGTCGATTGGACATAAATCGCCGTGACTCATGTTCTGTCGCGGATACCAAACAACGCTTAATTTACGGAAGTTTGTAAACAACGGGTTTTTGAAATGAGTAACAACTGCGCAATCTAGTTATTTCCGTGTTCCGTGGAGCAAATTGCTGCCTCTCAATTTTAAATGAAACATGACAGTTTTACAATTAGAGTCCACTTTCTCAACGAAAAATATGGGAAAATGCTGAATTTTGCACGATTTTTAAATTACATTATTTTATGCATACAGTGGATTGTATACTGGGGCAACCAAAGTCATGGGATACCTGCTAATATTATGTCGAACCTCTTTTTGCCCGGCGTAGTGCAGCAACTCGACGCGGCATGCACTCAGGAAGTCCCCTGCGCCATGCTGCCTCTATAGCCGTCCGTAACTGCTAAAGTGTTGTCGGTGCAGAACTTTGTGACCAACTGACCTCTCGATTATGTCCCGCAGATGTTCGACGGGACTCATGTCGCGCGATCTGGATGACCAAATCATTCGCTCGAATTGTCCGGATCGTTCTTCAAACCAATCACGAACAACTGTGGACCTGTGTCATGGCCCAGTGTTATCCATAAAAATTCCATCGCTGTTTGTGATCATGAAGTCCACGAATGGCTGCAAACGGTTTTCAAGTAACTGAATATAGCCATTTCCAGTCAATGATCGTTCAGCTGGAACAGAGGGTCCAGTGTGTTTCATGTAAACATTTACCACACCATTATGGAGACACCAACAGCTTGCACATTGCTTTGTTGATAACTTGGGTGCTTGGCTTCGTGGGGTCTGCATCACACTCGAAACCTACCATCAGCTCTTACCAACTGAAATAGGGACTCATCTGATCAGGTCACGGTTCTCCAGTCGTCTAGGATCCAACCGATATGGCCACTAGCCCAGAAGATGCGCTGCACGCAACGTCGCGCTGTTAGTAAAGGCACTCGCGTCAGTCGTCTGCTGCCATCTCCCATTAGCGCCACATTTCGCCGCACTGTTCTAACGGATACCTTCGTCGTACATTCCATATCGACTTCTGCGAGTATTTCACGCAGTATTACTTGTCTGTTAGCACTGACACCACTACGCAAACGCCGCTAATCTCGGTCCTTACGGTCGTTAAGTGAAGGCCATCGGCCACTGTGAGTATTCTCGGTACACTCTTGACACTGTGCATTTCGGAATATTGAATTCCCTAACGATTTCAGAAATGAAATGTCCCATTCGTCTAGCGCCAACTACCCTTCAGCGTTCAAAGTCTATTAATTTCCAAAGTGCTGCCATAATCACGTCGGAAAACTTTTCACATGAATCAACTGAGAACAAATCACAGCTCTGCCAATGCACTGCCCTTTTATACCTTCTGTACGCGATACTACAGCCATTTCTATATGTGCTTATCGCTATTCCAGGACTTCTGTCAACTCAATGTACTTAACTATGTTTAACCTCTCTCTCTCTCTCTCTCTCTCTCTTATGAATGTAAGTCAAATGTTCGAAATTTTCATCACCAAACTGATTTTCTGCATAGCGCAAAAGGCGCAGAGCTTAGGAATTTACCGATGATGTAAAACACTTGAGTTTAACTTCAGATTCCTGTAACTCTCATGAATTACTTTTTATGGTTTGTTCATGTCTTCATGCATTACTGAATCGTGTGTATTGTTTTTTATCTAAATTCAGTGAAAGTCCATTTTTAGATAATCAGTTACTAATTTTCAAGAAAATATTATTTACATTTTCAGGTGCTGAATTTACTCCATTAGGCTGGATTCTAATAGTTCCATTGTTAGCAAAGGAAACTTTTTCTGCGTTTTTGGTATATGATGAAAGATCATTTGTATATAAAGGAACAAGAGTGGACCTAATATCCATCCATACATGTGGTCATTATTAACCATTCTGAACTCTGCATAGTTTCAATTAAATAGGGTGAAAACCTGTCACGAGAAAGATCTCTGAAAACATAATGCATATCAGAGGTTCTCTAGGAAAATATTGTGGACTGCACTGTCAAATACTTTTGACAGGCCACAGAAGATACCAGTTGGCAATATCTTGTAATCTAAATCTTTCATAATATGATTTTTAATTAAAAAATAGTGCATTCTGTTGAGAGTCCCCTTTGAAATCAAATCTGACACTTACTAAGAGGGAGGTCTGTCATGATTGTTGACTACATAATCTTTTCCAGTACCTTCGAGATAGAGACAAGTAGTGAGACTAGTATGTAATTATTAATATTTATCTTAATGTCCTTGTTGTAAATAGGTGTGACAACAGCATATTTCAGTCATCTGAAAATATAGTGATTTACTGCTTATGTGACTGAATACACTGGATATACGAGTAGTAGGAATACCACTGTTGTACCTTCATATAACGATAGGTTACAGAGATACATGCAGGTCACGGCAAGTATGATACGTTGTAGTATGAGTATGAGAAAAGTAGCAGAGGACTAAAGCTTGTAGAAACAGCGTGGAAAGACTATACTGGACTTTGGTGGAGAACGTGCTGAAAGCGGGGAAAAATAAACATGTAATAACTGAAGAATTCACAACCTTCTCCAGTAGCGAGTTTTTAATTAAGAGGAAGAACCACTTGTGTGCTCGTGAAAACAAATTCCAGAGCAATTTTTCTGTGCACCGCAAAATTTTCAATAAGCGAGTTTCAACTTAATTAAAATAGACACCTGTAATGTACTGAGAATACAGCACATATAGGTTCAAAAAAGGAATTCCTACATGGTATAAGTGCTTCATTTCATTAAAACGCATAAAAATTTGTTCTTTTGCAGATGAACGAGCATATGATAAAAATTTACTAGTTTCTGAAAGAGTGCAAGCATGACTCGTCTACAAAAAGGACTCACAGATGAGAGGAATTGAATTCTGAAGAGAGAGAGAGAGAGAGAGAGAAATAAATATATACTGCAAAACAACCTCTTGAAATATGAGTTGCGTCTCTGATGCTGAACGAACGATAACCACCAATGCGCGATGCTTACTAAGTGCAACAGCTGTGAAATCTGTGCTGTGGGTTTGTTAGGTCGAGAATACGAGGCTTCAGTAGCACTTTAATTAACGTCCATGTGCAGCACACCAATTCTCTTGAGATAAGACATTGTAATGTTATTACATACCGGTACACTCAAATGTCACCTTGTATTTTTATTAATGCACAGCTGATTAGAACTATTCATATGTCAAAGAACATCTGAATTTTTCTCTGAACGCAGTGCTTCTTTGATGTAGCTGCTTGGTTATAAAAGCATAAAAGTTTATTTACATAAAAGGTATTTTTCAGAAGAGTATTGCGCTCATCTGAAGATCACTAGAAAGGTGTATGTTTTATTGCTCTCAACCGCTGCCTGCTGTTACGCGATCAGTGCGTGGAACGCAGCCAAAGGCATCCGTTTGGACGTGGGGCCCACGAGAAAGACAGGCCGCTGGGCGTACGTCACAGCACGTGACACTGCAGGTCTTACGAGAGCCAGCGGCCGTCTCCCGTGGCGAGCAAGTAACTATTTCAGAGGAGTTTAATAATTCTTAATTGTGCGTTTCCATACACGTAAGCTCTCGATAGAACACGAAAAAGTTAAGACCTTTAATGGGTACCTTTTCATTGACATATTGTTCAAAAATGTTCAAATGTGTGTGAACTCTTATGGGACTTAACTGCTAAGGTCATCAGTCCCTAAGCTTACACACTACTTAACCTAAATTATCCTAAGGACAAACACACACACCCATGTCCGAGGAAGGACTCGAACCTCCGCCGGGACCAGCCGCACAGTCCATGACTGCAGCGCCTAAGACCGCTCGACTAAACCCGCGCGGCCATTGACATATTGATTTCCCTTGGGTTCTGCATGGAACGGAGGGGGACTAGTGTGACGTCACAGTTTCGTTGTGGGACCCGTATTCCTCGTGGTCCCCGGTTGAAGTGTGAATTGAACGTTACAGTGAGAGGACAGCGTGTGATACGTCATGGGAGTGCATGTGGAGAACTGATGAAATTAACATTTGGGATAGGATGTCGAGGGTGCAAGAAACACCTAAAATAATGAAACAAGTACAGAAGTTATTTCAGTATTAGACAAAATGCCTAACATGGTTGTTCAAGGTTGGGCAATTGGTACTAGTTTTGTACATTAGCAACGGGTGCCGAGAAGCAAAGTGATCAATAGTAATCGCAAACCAAAATAAGACAGTTGACAGTGATGTCACAACGAAAAGAGCAATGCAAACAACCAGGGTTCACCGCCATGATACAGATGAAACACACAACGTTATTGTCATGCTCCAGAAACAATCACTTCAAGCATAGAAGACGGATCAAGGCTCACCATAACATCAATAGTGTGGCTTTCTTTGCCTAAGAATACATACTACATGTCGCAGATTCTTTCACTAACACTTTCTTTTGCTGTCACGTTGGATCATACAAAAGTACAACCGTTTTACAAATAGAAGTGAAAATGACCTTTTCAAGATCATGAACATGAGTAGATAATTCTTATACTACTGAATAAACATACAAAAGTGATACAGCTTGTTAATTATACACGATTTGCAGTAACAACTTCTTATCTCGAAAAACTTTAGTCACAGTACAATGTTGCAAAGTAGTTTCTTTTCCTTTTTGAAACTGATGCCATAAAAACGTGAAACTATCAGATCTGTGTTGCGAATTATGATTTTTTTCACTTACTTTACATGAATTCTGTCCTCTCAAAGCATTTACTATTAAGTGACATCGTGGTTCGATTACCAAGTTAAACTTTGACATACAGACTTTCTTTGGTGAGTGAGCCGGTTCACAGAACAGGAATCATTTGCTCATAAACTGCTCTTTATATACATACATTCAACATACGGGAATCTCTTACGGCGCATTAAAAGCACCAGCGAACGCACACACTAATCACAGATAACGGACTCCTCGCAGCAAACGTTAGAAATTGGTGGTGGTGGAGACTGGGTCCTAGCAACTCTCACCAGAAAATGAAGCCATATACACGGTCCAATCACATTAAAGTGACCACCGCCTATGTTCGACGTCAACGTGCAACAACCACACACAGACGTCAGGTGGAAGCAGTAGCAGTGGAGGATGTATAAAGCGCATCGGGGGACGAGGAAAACAGCGCAGTCGTTGTCGTAATGGGGAAGCGATACCACTTACCTGACTTCCGAACCGGCACGATTATTGGCTTTCGGCCCAAGGGTGGAAGCATTTCCGTTGCGGCTACGTTTGTAAAATATTCACTTGCCGCTGTCATTAAAGAATGCCGCGCATGGCAAAACGGCACTATACAAAACCGGCTCCGAGGCAATTGTGGTTCGCAACAGGCCAAAGATAACAGTATCTCCTTAGCGACCGTTCAGCAAAATTTGCTGTGCGTGGGCCTCCGCGGCAGGCGCCTAGCTGAGGCACCCATGATGACTGCTGTATACCGGCGACGTAAACTGGAATTTGCACGTCCGTACCACAACTGTACGTCTTTTGACTGGTGACAGGAGGCCTTTTCAGATGGATTACGTTTTATGCTCCACCAGACAGATTGCCGTTGCCGTGTAGAACCCTGCAACCATCATCGCAAGGGTCCAGGCAAGAGGAGGGACCGATATGATCTGGGTAATGTTTTCGTGACATTCCCTGTGTAATCTCGTCATTGTGGAAGGCACAGTGAATCAACACGAGTTTGCATCTATCCTTGGGGATCATGTCTACCCCTACATGCAGTCTGTTTTTCCTTGATCCGATGGAATCTACCAGCAGGACATTACAACGTGTCGAACATCTCGCAGTGTACTGCGTGGTTCGAAGAGCACTGGGATGAGTTCACGTTATTCCCCTGGCTACCAAACTCCGAGAATTTAAACACAATCCAGAATCTGAGCGACCTCCACGATCGAGCAGCTGGCACCATGGTTCAAATGGCTTTGAGCACTATGGGACTTACCTTTTGAGGTCATCAGTCCCCTAGTACTTAGAACTAATTAAACCTAACTAACCTAAGGACATCACATACATCCATGGCCGAGGCAGGATTCGAACCTGTGACCGTAGCGGTCGTGCGGTTCCAGACTGAAGCGCCTAGAACCGCTTGGCCACTCTGGCCGGCTGTTGGCACCATGGATCCTGAACCGAGGCACTGGGTTCGGCATGGCTCCACACCCTTGTGGTACCTTCCTGAACCTCACTGACTTTTCCTACACGTCCGCACTGCAAAAGTTGGTTATTCGGACATCTGACAGGTGATCACATGACTGTGACTGGACCGTATATAAGAGGGCAGTGCCCTACGAGGAGTCAGGTTAGAAAAACTTTGTCTCGTCAGAGCGATTAGAATGCAATACACCTAGTGGGGAAATTTGTGTTCACTGACTGCAGTTTATTAACGTTCACTGTCTGGTACTCCAGTTGGCGCAAATGCTTCAAATGGTTCTGAGCACTATGGGACTTAACATCTGAGGTCATCAGTCTCCTAGGACTTCTAACTACTTACACCTAACTAAACTAAGGACATCACACACATCCATGCCCGAGGCAGGATTCGAACCTGCGACCGTAGCGGTCGCGCGGTTCCAGACTGAAGCTCCTAGAACCACTCGGCCACAAGGGCTGGCTTCTCCAGTTGTTTCATGGGGTGAAGAGTCGGTAGAGTAAAGGAATGTGACATATTGTATTCTCTGTAGGCCTCCCTGGTTGCTGTGTCTGGCGGCTCTTTTCCTGGATTCCCACGTGCTGCGATGACTTGTCGAGAGATGCTAGTTTTTCTGCTCTTCTAAGATGACGGAGACCTGCATATTTTACACTATTTTCTCTCTTGAGTAAATTTGTTACGTTTCTTGTGAAGCAGCTTCGAAGCTCATTGGCTCATTTTCTGCAGTGCCTCCAGGATTGCATGCAGCCCTAAATGGGAAAAGGTTCCATAATGGATAATTTGGATTTGATTTCCACCTTACCACTCTGATGATAACCACAAAGTGGTTGAAATCTAGATCTGCAATAAACAGATTATTAGCGAGTGACTGCTGCACATTTCCTGAACTTTAAATTCTGTAAACCCATGGTGAAGGCTATCATGAAGACAGACACAGCAAAAAAAACTTCACAGTTGATGAAATTCCCTTGCTTTGAGCCGTTAGTGAATATTGCAATGAAATGGTTTTACGTTCCTGAAATATCGTAAAACAAAGATAAATCGTTACGTATAGGGAGTATTCCTTTTGAAAATTCATTGATTCTCAAATAATTCGGCATCTCTCATACAGCTAAGATGGGTTATCTGCTCCGAGCTTGCAATAAAACATTACGTGGCTTACAAACACTTTTAGACGGCAATCATTTTTAGAAACCCGTAACAAGATAGCTTCAAATGTTTGTACAGATCAAGAGATGAATCAGAAACTCAGGTGGTTGGTAAAGAAGAAAACGACAATCTGGAGATGTCAGATTGCCAGATGCAGCATATGACGCCAGCCAACGAATGAAGAAAGAAGTGGCGGCTGTAGATACGTGCGATTCGGCAGAAGTTATTAAATCAAGAAGAAACGTAATATGAAGGGAAAATTATTTACAGAATAATTGCCGAGGAAGAAAATTCCTCAAAATTGCTACAATTTTGCAATGTTATCTTTCAGATGTAGAAACACGCCTATCAGCTTACGCTAATATCATAAAACTCTCTCTTGTTGTTGCGATTTTTTTTTCCGTGAGCGTATTTTCACTCCCTATTGTATGTAATTTCCTCTGGGGCAGTGCACCGAAAGTAAATAAAGCGTTTATTGAGCAGAAACGACAGGTAAGAATATTCCGTAAATTAGGTAACTGTACCTCTTGCAGAACTGTTTTAAGTATCTTGCAGTTCTTATGCTCATGTCCCAATACACTCACTTCTGAAAAATGATTTACACAATACAATATACAAAAATAATTTTCATATAGAATTCTAGAATTTAACTTGTTGTGTAGGGTTCATAATGGAGCTATGCACTCTGGTGGGAACATATTCAACCAGTTTCTGTCGAAAATAAAGCAGGAAATTCAGAATTCCTCCTTATTAAAAAAAATTTAAAACGTATCTCATTAGGCGCTCTTTCTACAAATTATCTGCATATCTAGATCCAGATACTGCATCCGCTGTGTCAGCTACATGTCTAGTGACAGTGTTTGTTGTAAAGGTACATGACAAGTGGTTTGTACTGTAAATACAGGATTCACATATTATGTGATGGTGATTATGATGATCGTATGGTATTGATGGCCGGAAGTCAGCACCCGGGGAAGTTCTGCCACCAAGTTGCAATTGCACTGAGCGACTTGTGTATCGATGATGCTGGAATGATGACAAGGACAACACAACAATGGGTCCCTGAGCAGAGAAAATATCCGACCCGGCCCTGAATCGAACCTTGGCCCGCTGCATAGCAGTCAGACGTTCTGACCACTCAGCTAAAGGGGCAGAAAATGAAGTACGTATTAGGCTACCAATAGCAGATAAACAGCAGCTGTCTTGTGTAGCTGAGGAGACTTTTTCTTCCTTCAAAGTAGCAGTCTTCTTTCTTATTTACTGGATTAAATGTAACTGACATCACCATGAAAAACATTAAGCTGCGTATTAATAGTTTATTTTTAATACAGTGTACAGATGACCATTACACGCCGGCCGCGGTGGTCTCGCGGTTAAGGCGCTCAGTCCGGAACCGCGCGACTGCTACGGTCGCAGGTTCGAATCCTGCCTCGGGCATGGATGTGTGTCATGTCCTTAGGTTAGTTAGGTTTAAGTAGTTCTAAGTTCTAGGGGACTGATGACCACAGATGTTAAGTCCCATAGTGCTCAGAGCCATTTGAACCATTTTTGAACCTTTATACGATTTGCTTGTCTTTTGTTAAAGTACATCTTAACTCGCTCAGTTTGCCTGTAAGGAAGTATGGGACACGACAAGTGAACAGATAGGATTATAAGAAAGTCCGATGACTGGAATCAGATTCCAGTAAACGATTCCTGATGACCTCCTGAGCAAACCTTTTGTCTACAGTATGTGTCATAACTGGAATCGCAAAGTAGTCACCAATGGCTGCTCAACCGTCGCGGCAGTCCACGCTTGAAACGGTTCAGTGCTAGTTTGTGAAGCCTGGACGATGAGTGTGTGCACTTCCTTTGGATCAATGATATCATACACAGCCACAATTTCGCGACCACAAATTCTTCGGAAGGAGCATCCAGACATCTCCAGAACAAAGCTCTGCACGACCTCACCGGAATTCAGTTTGTTTCAAGTGTGGTGTCGTCCGAAGAACGGGGTAGCGTAACGAAGTTGATACGTCACAATGGAACCACAAGCAAGCACAGTCGTTGCCCGACGCAGCGACGAATGAGAGACGTTGGCGTAGACCCGCCCTCAAAAGTTTCCGTACGCGGACGCTGCTGAAACTGCCGCTCAGCCCACTCTGCAATCATCGCTACTGGGGCAGCACCGCGAGAGTTGTTTTAGACAGAACTACGTAGCAATGTTTATAGTCAGTTGTACACCGACAAAGGAGACCATTATTTTGTACTGTCGGATACGGATTGTTTCGAAGTATTTCATTTTATTGTAGTTGTTGTGTCCGAATTCTTGGACACTGAAGTGGCTAGAAATAATACAGTTCATTAGAACACTCTGAATAAGTAATACTTTATTAATTACAATAAAATTTATCTTTGCGCTGCAGGCTCGGTTGTAGCTATGAAACTGCACAGTTGGAATGGCGGTTCAGAACACATTTAATGAGCCACGATTACTGAGTGGCGAACTGACACAAGTTCAGAATGGCCGTACTGTGTCTGAAAGCGTTGGCGCGTAGGCGCAGTTCACAGGAGACGGAGGTCTCTTCACGGTTGACACGGGCTGTGCCACGGCGAGTAGATACCACAATGACGTCACTCCGACAGGAACTTCCTGGAAGTCGGCAGAACTGCTCTATTGGCCTCTGGCGATGCTATTTCACGGCAGAGGTGCGATGTGGCGCCTGGAAACTACGCGACGAACGGCTTCTTCCGAGCATCTCATTGGCTCCTTGTGATATCGCTTTGCTGTGCAGTATCTCTGCATCGTTGTTGCACTGCTCTCGATACTCCACGACACCGCAATAATAAAGTGATCCAATGTTTTGTGTGTGTTTTAGTATCTACTCGGCCTCCTCCAGAAGTAAATCGAAGAGGCCACTACAGTACCTACAAGTGAGTTTTAGCCAAGCCCAATAACAAAGAAGTACTCTTCGACGCCGTTTTTGTATGTTTAAGATATTTAATAACCCACTACGGTGGCCGAAATGGTAGACCTCACATTCTGAGAGTGAAATACAGTTGTTATTGTGTCGACGTGTTCATGCTCAACTTCTGGTTCCTATCCCGTCCACAGTACTATGCTTCGAACTATTACGCTGTCCACTACAGATTTTCAATTTCTACGTCAGGTCACGTTCATTTTTATTTTCCAGTGACGTACTTTACCACGGTATGCGTTAATAGAACTAGTACGATTCTTTAGGGAGATGACGTCAGCTATTACTCATAATAATTCTAGTGTAACAGTTGGTTCATTGTTGCTTTCATGACCTTTCTGGCTTCCTTGATGGTTGAGAGCCCAAAACTAATTTCTTGAAAGATAACATTCTCCATACACACAGTAGCATTCTGTCAGGACTGATTCAGTCATGCTTCAACGCTTCCGTTACAAGCAATTTTGTTTCAGCTGCTGCCGCTCAAGTAATTGTGGAACTTCATGGAACGCCACGATCGTCCGATCACGAGCATAGTGGTTTTGGGCATAAGTTGGCAGATGTAACGACAACTCACAGGTGTTTAGCCACGCACGTGATGATCTCACGAGGTACTAGTGGTGACCCTATTCTGTGCGCAAAAGGACCGAATAGTATATTGAAGCAACCATCTTACTTCCCTGTAGCATCTTACTAATACCATTTCATTAAACAATGATAACCGTACTCGTACATAAGAAAAATGTTTCCACAATCCAGTGGATCCGTAAGTGAGGTTTGAACTACGCTTTGCATTCACTTCGGCATCCTCGGCTAGATCTAACATTAAGCGATTCATTGTTTAACAATTCTCAAGCGTGCGACGTTTGCAAAAGAGAAGAGCTTCTCGCACAATATCCGAGTCTGTACGCACAAAGGTCGACTCGCGGTGTCTTTGCGACGGCCGTTTTCACGGGAGGGAGAGCGATTCTATTGACCTCCTAGCCAAGGTAAACAAGAGAGTAAGGAAACCAACGGTCGCGCTTCGAACACCTGTTGTGGCAAATTAAAACTGTATCGCACAAGGCTGACCTCACCCCGCGGTGCTGGTTTTCAACTAAATGATCAAATCGTTGCGATCTCCAGACTGAGCAATGCACCCTCAGTTTCCAGTCCATAATACGATTTTAATTCCTTTAGAGAAAGTGAAATCGGTGCACAGCTTTCAGCTCCTTGCGAACTGCTTCGCTTCTAGATTGAGGCAAGAAACCAGCTTTGCACCATGAATAGTTCGACTGCACTTGCTCTTGCTTCTACCTGTTACTTCAAAAGAATGAATACGTGAGACACTTTTACAGTCAACTCAAGCACAAATTTGGTGACGCAGAGGTTTCATGAACAACAACGACAACCTGCTAATTTCTAGTGATGATATTTTCTGTTTTTCAGGCATATAGGGGGAGGGGATTATGGAAGGCGGGACGAGGATCCAATGAAAGAAGGAAAGTTAGGGGTTAACGCCCCATTGACGACGAGGTTGTTACAGACGGTGCAGCAGCTTGGGATTAGGGGGTGGAGAGGGAAGGAAATAGGTCGTGTCTTTTCAAGGTAACCATTCCGGCATTTGAATTCTCAGATTTACTAAAACTACTGCTCCGGTGGAGGAGGGAACATCCCATAACAGGCCATATGGATTGGGGGGGGGGGGGGAGGACATTAAAATTTAGCGTCTCACTAACAGCAAGGCCATTGTAACGCAGTTGCAATTCCGCTTTTCCGAATGAAAGTCAAAAATCTTAACTACTGTGCAATCGCAGTCCTTAGGAGCCGTAGGGTAGACTCTCGACATGACTTAAGAAAATGTAACTCAGAATAGCCCGTCCGAGATTCTAACTCCACTTGTTGATAATAAAATCGCAATATTTAACGCCTTCCCCGTTGTTAATAAATTTCTGGCCACATTTCAAGTTCCCCTCCCTTACAGGATTCTGATATTATCGTCAGCAGTGTTATCAAGACCACCCACATGTTGTCTCAACAACAAGAGAAAATAAATTCAGATTGAAGTAATGTGGCGAACTACGTCAATTAAAATTGCTAGAAAGGCGCTTCATTTTATTATCTGACAGCATTCCGCTTTCAGTTGGGCACATTTTTGTCGGTTTTATTGGTACAACTACAAAGTACCACCTACATAAATTCGCTAATGCACTCTGATGGCCTGTTCGTAGTTATGATATGTTTATCCTATTACCCTTCAACAGTTCCTCGTGAAATGAAGAACGGTTACGTAAATATTCATATATGCTCGACTGGATCTATCGCTGATACTTCTTAAATATTAAACATCGTTTCTGTTGAATATTATCGCTACCAATAGGGTCAACGTTAACAAAAAGAGCAAAGCAAACATTTATTTGTATGCTGGATGTACTGCACCATTTCCTTCAAATACACCTTCTAACATTAGCAATAAATACTAACTGATAGTGAGTACACATTCTGCGAATTTCATCCATTACTTTCCTCTCCTGCAGGACTGATGGAAAGAGAAGCACTAAGATTCACACGTTGTAACTATTATTATTTTGCAGCCCATTCTGTCTAAAAATATACATAGTTTTACCGTAGTATAAGGTCCAGTGACATTTCCCCTAACGTGTAAATGTTTTGTTTTCTATGTATAAGGCGCACTAACATCATAGCCACATCACTATAAAGTGAAGAATGTGTGATTTCTTTTCTTTTAAACGAAACTAAAACTATTTCCGCAGTACTACAACTAGAGACTCTTTTTAAAACAATGGGAGACATTCGAAGTTCCGTTGCCTTCCTCAGGTGTCAAAGAACTGTAGGAGGCAGATAAATAAAAGTATACTATTATAATTTATTTGCAGTATGTAGTTCCTCCATAAAGTCTTTGATACTAAAAACCCATTCTGATGGGCAGTAATTTTATGCAAAGGACAAAAACATTTTATTGTTCATTGGAGAATGGCTCTGAGCACTATGGGACTTAACTGTTGTGGTCATCAGTCCCCTAGAACTTAGAACTACTTAAACCTAACCAACCTAAGGACATCACACACATCCATGCCCGAGGCTTGATTCGAACCTGCGACCGTAGCGGTCACGCGGTTTCAGATTGGAGCGCCTAGAACCGCACGGCCACTCCGGCCGGCCATTGGAGAAAATTTTGTGCTCATGTCTATCGATTCTTAAGTGAAGTCCTCCTTACGCAGTCTCTCGTCCTTTGGCCAATATTACATGATGTTACTGTATCGGTACCGATCAAGGTGGCGGAACGATAACACAGTTGACTGTCGTACAGTAGGAGTGGGGTTAAAACTCCTTTCGGCCAGTCCATAATCTGGCTTCCCATCATTTCCCTAAATTGATTGACCGATGACCGTAGCAGTCTGGTCCCTTTAACCCACACAAACCAACCTAAAATGATTAAGGCGAATGCCTAGATGGCCCTTTTGTGGCTCCGAATTCTTTGCCATTCCCGCGTATGTGCGCCGTTGTCTACGGTCTCCCAGAAGAAATAAAGTCTCGTTCGTGTCACGAAATTACGACACAACAAAAGATCTTTTTGAGCCCTCCAACATATAGTGGTTAACGAATTCACTCACGTGTTAGATTAACAGGATGGAGGTGAGGAACTGGCAAATATGCACAACGGATAACGAAGAGATCCTAATGTTCGATGAAGCTGATCCTTTCTGTCCAGATAATCAGTTCAAAAGTGCGATATTGGCGTGTTTCGGGCCCACATATAAAGCTCATATGCGTTTCACGGGATTTCTGTTTAAAATGTTCTTTAAACCTGAGATGAATTCGTCCTCTGTTCCAGTGAACTATAAGCAAGAAGTAACCATCACCTTTAGATTTAGTGCTCTAGGACAAACTGCCCCTGAACTCTAAATTCTACATTTTTTAAAGAAAAATGGTTTCCTAGTTGCCTTAGAAGTCTAGATCCAATCAACGAGAGGGCAGTTCCACGAAACTGCTGAAACATTGTATCTCAGAGGACATAACCGAATCCTGAACCTCTGCTGCTACAGAAATGTCCTAGTCTAACATCGTCTTACGTGAGCCGAACGGACTTTCCGCTGTTATTCTTGTCACTCTTTCCAGCTGTGCTCAATGATGTCTCACACACAACGCCCTTCCATTATAAGTCTGTACATCTTGAGTGAATTCAGAGTTGTTTTAATAAGTGTGTAATAAGTGTGTGTGTGTGTGTGTGTGTGTGCGCGCGCGCGCGCGCGTGTGTGTGTGTGTGTGTGTGTGTGTGTGTTTGTGTGTGTGTGTGTGTGTGTGCTAGCGCAACGCACCCCAACCAGGAACGCAAATTCTGTACAAAAAAATGGGCGAATATACTGATTTAAGTTAACCTTTTTTTTTTAGGAACGTGCACTTCAGGTCAAAAGAGAGATCTTATCGGCTATATCCATCGTTGTCAGGGATAAATCACGTAAATGTCACGTTTCCAAGAAGAAATTTAGGATTTAAAGTTCCGTCGACGACGAGCTCATTAGAGACGGGGCACTTGCACGGATTGATGATGGAAATCGGTCGTGTCCTTTCAAAGGAACCAGCCTGGCATTCCCCATACGCAATTAAACGGAACAACGACAAACGTAAATCTTGATGGCAAGACGGAGATTTGAACCCCACAGCTCCGGAATACACTTGATATTCGAAACATCTAAGAAGTATTTATAAGTTTCATTTTTATGATCCATTACTACATTATTGGTTGAATGTCAGGTGTTGTATGTATGCAACATTCATACAAAATTCCTGGAAGACGTACGTTAAGTGAGATTCTATAAACTGCTATAGAATAAGAAGTGCAAATTGGACTCAGTCTTGTTGCCGATGCAATGATGCCATAGTCGCTTATCTGTTCAATTAAACTCTATAAACCGGAAAGAATCTTTTTTAATACTGCGAATTATTGTAATTTTTCTAGGGACATTTAACCACACCATATAGCTTTTCCTTCAATTTTAATTTAAATCAGTATTTCAAGTTTTCCACTGGATCTGAAAAACATTTTTTTTTGCTCTATATAAATTCGAATAAGATATACAGCATGTGTGCTTTCCAAACGAACAATCGCTCGTTACTAGCCCAAAATTTCTGACAGGCATTCCATCAGCTGGTTATGAAAAGGAATGATGTGCACATTATTCGTAAATCCAGCCGCTGTAGAATGGCGGTGATGTAAGCCGACTGTGTACCTATCATTACAAAATAACATAAAATAAAGAGAGTAGAGAAAATATTCGACAGTCATTTGAGTGAGTATCGAGGGAGTTTTAGGAAGCGTAACTCATGCCCTGAACAAACATTTAATCTGAAGTGGATCATGCGCCATATATTACTGAAATCAAAAGATACTTTAGTAATTTTTGTCGATTTAAAAAAGGCCTTTGATTCTGTTGACAAAGAAACTATAGATAAAATAATCGGAGAATTTGGTGTAAAATATAAATTAACAAATATAATACTCGTGTATCACTGAGAGCAAATACCCCAGGCCTTCGAAATACACCCAGGTGTGCGTCAAGGTTGGCCTATCCCCTGTTCTTTTGAACTGTGTTCCAGAAAAAAAGAAAGAAATGACTTTGGAATGAAAAACTTCATGAAAATAAGATTTTATCAATAAAAGAAGAAAAAAGCGAATTACTGGAATAAACTGTCTCGCATTTGCTAATGACTTTGCAATACTTCCTGAAAATGTGACATATGCTGTAACAAAAATTAATATTTTAGAAGAAATAGCCAGTAGGACCGACTTAATAATATCTGTAGTAAAAATAAATTTTGGAAAAACATTAGAAATGCGCCGCAATTGATGAAAATATGTATTGGCCAAATGAACAAAGTTAAAAATTTAAATATATTGGGAAGATAATCCAAGAAAATACTTTACAAAAAGCCATTATGAAGGAAAGAATACATAAAATGGGAAGAGGATCTGGTATAACTAAAGACCTAAAGTATAAACAAATCCTGTCTAAAAATGCAAAAATGAGGCATTAATATACAGTAGCGAAGCGAGAATATCTATATACAAGCGAATGTAAAACAATATACTAGAAAGATTTATCATTAGGTAAATATTAAGCTTACTACAAAATGAGGATGGATCGAGATTATGAAGTTATGATGAAATTTATCTGAACATATGAAAACATATCAGAAGTAATGAGAAGAAGAAGTGTGGGTTTTTCGAACATCTATGTCGAATATAAGACAGTAGAATAACCAAAAGATTTTCAGATATTTGTGAGATAAAACGTCAACTCACAAAATGAAAAAAAAATTTCGAAAAAATAATATAAAAGTTTAAGTAACAACTGACGGGGAAGTGTTTATGGAAAAAGTAATTTTTGTGGAAGAATTCGAAGTTACGGAAGTGAAACAAAAACTTGTCTGCAGTGGTCAGAAGACAGGAAGAAAAAGCGCACTGAAAAGAAGGAAGAATACTGGAAGGAAAGATAAGAACAATGGATAAGGAATTGAAATTGGCACATGGTCCTTAGTTAGCGCTTTCGAAAATAAAAGAAAAATTTGATATTTACATGACGAAAAGATTGCAGCATCGGATTTTCTTTTCTAGAGGACGAGGAACTTAACATACTCAAACAGCACGAGGTTTCTGATACAAATGAAACTAGTCTCTATTTCTGGCAATGTATTTACGCCTCTGAACACTCTTTGAACCTCGGTATAAACGTTTTAAGATGAAGCTGAAGTTTTATAAACATAAATAACAAATTTAAGCGAACAGCATTACTGTTGCTTATGTATGTAGTCACACTCCGTTTAAACTAATTTTTATGCATTTCGAAAGTCTTTCTACTGGCGCCTATAGCACCCGCTGGCGAAGTCTTCGCCGAAAAATGACCGTACTTGGGCAGCTGATTCACGGCGATCGCACAACTGGGTCAGCGAGCAAATGCCGCGAGCTGCGACGGTGGGGCGTTGCATGTTGCTTCCTTTGCCGTTCTCCTGCACTTTCACAAGACTCCGACAGCAAAATGTGCTCGTTCTGGTCGTCCCAGCGCCTAACCTCGCGCATGCATTCAATCGGGCCGGTGCCGCCATTGTTCGCGATGTCGCCAGCCATTGACTCGGGGTATTTTTGCAGCACGTGACATCTGTGCTCCTACCACTTATGATTTATGCTGTTCTCGAACTCAGTTCTCTGCCGCATTTATTCTGTCCCATGCCCTGTCAGTTATTCTCGTTAAACTTCATCGTTTCGCTCTAGAAAGGTCAACGTCGTTTGACCTAGCCCTGGGGAACCGATGCATTGACACTCAGCGGCCAAGGAACACTTGAGCTTATGAAGCACGTGGCGTTCAATCATTCGCCCGGCCCTCACATACACAGTGACGGAAAGAAAAATCGCAGGAGTTGTGCGATGTACACGAGAGTTGGTAGCCGTATTTCTACATCTGAAAGATGATGTCTGCTCAAATTTCACACCAGTTGCATAAGACTGGTGTTGGTAGCACCACCACGAGGATGCAGATCAGGTTTACTTTAAATACTCGCTATAACGGTCGTGAACGTTAGTTACTTTTGAGATTGGACGCGGTGAGTTGATGTTAGTCAAAAATGCCTTTAGGGTGACGTAGATGCCATTATCAACACCTCACAGTGTTTGGACGAGGTCGTGTAATAGGGATACGAGAAGCTGGATGTTCTTTCTGCGATCCTGCAGGAAGACTTGGCAGGAATGTAGGTACTACACATGTTTTCTGGCATCAGTGATCACGAGACCATAAGGTCGCGAGATAACTGTGCTGCGGTCGGTCACTTGGCACTACCTAGAGGGAAGACCATGCTCTGGCGCATCGCATTGCATCTGCAGCAGCAATTTGAGCAGCAGTTGCCACATCAGTGACACAACGAACTGTTACAAATCGGTTACTTCAAGGACAGGTCAGAGACAGACGTCCTGTAGCGTGCATTGCTCCGACCCAGATCACCACCATTTGTGACTTCGGAGGTGTCAAGCGAGAGCTCATTGGAGAGCATAGTGGAGGTCTGTTGTGTTTTCTGGTTCTACCTCGGTGCCAGTGACGACCGTGTGCTGGTTAAAAGGAAGCCAGTTGAGGGCGCGCAACCAGCCTGTCTGGGTTCTAGCAGTATCGCTCTCGTGGCTACTGCACGTACCCTGACTGCAGTCAGTGTGGCGTTTCGACCTGTTGTGCTGCCATTCATGAACAGTATTCCAGGGGGTGCTTTCCAACAGGGTAACGCTATGCCACATATCGCTGTTGTAACCCAACGCGCTCTACAGAGTCTCGACGTGTCTGCGCCTTCTCGATCACCGGATTTGTCTCCAAACTAGCACATATGGGACATAATCGGACGACAACTCCGGCATCATCCATAGTCAGCATTAACCGTCCCTGTGTTCACCAAGCGCGATAGGTGTGGAACTCCATAGCACAAACTGCCATCCGGCAACTGTAAAACACAATGCATGAACGTTTGCATGTTTGCATTTCACATTCCGGCGGTTACATCCGTTATTATTGTAGCAGCGTTTCACATTTGCAAAGGCTTATCTCGCACTTACATCAACCTGCGATCTTCCAATGCTAATCACCTAAATATCTCACCTAGACAAATGTATTCGAGAAAATTCATTACTCTAGATTAATTATTTTTTGGCGGGATAATTTTTTTTCCGTCAGTGTACAAAGCATGAAGGTCGACAGTAACAGTGTGTTGACCCGTAGACCTGCCTTATGCGCAGCACTGTTTTGTTTATGCTCACCACCGCTTCTCACTTTTGGGATATCGACGGTCTGTTTTGTTGTCTATCCTCACAGCATTAACAGCTGTTGAAGACTGCTGCATTGTGTATTCTCCCATCAGGAGAAAACTAAGTGTTTAACATCATTACTATATGAACGTCATCAGAGACAAAGCGCTAGCGACTGGAGATACGAGCTTGGCCTTCGACGTAAGTAATTCAAGGAACCCCACACCTTCCAGATACGTGTCTTTTTCCTGAGATTCTGTACCACCAGGTAAGAACCACTGACCTTTTCCCAGATACAACTGCAAAAATCGGAAGCACGTGAAACCCATTCAAATTCTAGGTAATTGTGTATCTGGAACATGATGAACACTTGTCAGAGGAATGCAAAGGCGAACCACATTCTCTAAGACCTCGACCTAAGCGGCGGAGTGGTATTCTCGTGTTGTCGTCAGTGCTCAGGTCTGTTTATTATTAATTGTTATATTCAAAACGTACAATTACGGTTCTGTTCCCCTACGTCTCGATCTATTCTCTCGCCAAAAGCACTCACCATCGTTTAATTAACTTTTAACTTTTCCAGCAAAGTGGAAGAGACTTGTAACGCCTCACACTATCTCGCCTCTGATACTGTAATATGATGATAGTAAATGTGTTGGATAATGAATATGAGGATAGTGCTCACAAGCATATTTTGTCTGAGCAGATCCAGTGTTGTAACCCCTCATTATAGGTTCTTTCTGGTAGCGAGCAGTCATTTGACTTTATTATTATTATTATTATTATTATTATTATTATTATTATTTGTTATTACGGTATTCAGAGCCATATGTAAATGGCGAATGAGATAGCGATGATTATCCAGTATGTTTCAACTTTAATGCAACATGTGTAATAGACCTGAAGGATGTCTGAAGAGAGAATATCTCCGATCATCTTAGACTCTTCATACAGAAACCCAGAGACTGTGTTCCACTGGAGTTCCAGTCTCACTTCGGACTACAAATGGACTTCTTGTAGCAAAGGTGGAAAAGAAGCAGCTGTGGCAAAAGACAACCAATTATCCGTCCAGAATAAAAGTGCAATTTCATAATTACATGGCCACCTCAGTCGGTAGAAGTGAGTTAGTATGGGCAGAGGTCATTGTTGGGAACCGGAATAAAATAATAATAGGATCCTTTTACCGACCTCCCAATTCAGATGATACAGTTGCTGAGAGGCTCAAAGAAAACTTGAGTTTGATTTCAAATACGTAGCCGACTCATACGTTAATAGTTGATGGTGACTTTAATTTACCCTCGATATGTTGGCGAAAATACATGTTTAATTCCGGAGATAACATAAAATATAATCCGAAATTGTGCTATACGCATACTCTGAAAATTATTTCGAGCAGTTAGTTCATGAGCCCACGCGAATAGTAAACGGTTGTGGAAACACACCTGAACTCTTAACAACAAATAATCCTGAGTAAATAACGAGCATCAAAACCGATTGAGGGATTAGTGAACACACGGTTGTCGTAGCGAGATTGAGTATTGTAATCCCCAAATCCTCCAAAAAATAAGCGAAAAATATACCTATTCAAAAAAGCAGATAAAAATTTGACGCCTTCCGGAGAGACAATCTCCACTCAATCCAAATTAATAACATAAGTGTAGACCAGGTGTGGCTTGAATTCAAAGAAATAGTATCGGCAGCAATTGAGAGATTTACACCAATTAAATTAACGAACGACGGTACTGATCCTCCTTGGTACACAAAACTGGTTAGAACACTGTTGCAGAAACAACGAAACAAACATGCCAAATTTAAACAGACGCAAAATCCCCAAGACTGGCGATCTTTTACAGAAGCTCGAAATTTAGCGTGGACTTCAATCACAGATGCTTATAACAGTTTCCACAACGAAACTTTGTCTCGAAACCTGGCAGAAAGTCCACAGAGGTTCTGGTAGTACGAAGTGAAGTACGTGTAGTATGTGAAGTGCGGTAGCGGCAAGAAACAAACAATGCCTTCTCTGCACGATAGCAATGGAGAGGCCATCGAAGACAGTGCTGCCAAAGCAGAGTTACTAACCACAGCCTTCCGAAATGCCTTCACAAAAGAATACGAAGTAAATATCCCAGAATTCGAATAGAGAACAGCTGCCAACATGAGTAACGTAGAACTAAATATCCTCGGAGTAGTGAAGCAACTTAAACCACTTAATAAAAGCAAGTTTTCTGGTCCAGACTGTATACCAATTAAATTCCTTTCGGAGTGAGCTGATACATTAGCTCCATACTTCACAATCATATACAACTGTTTGCTCGACGAAAGGTCAATACCCCAAAGACTGGAAAGTTGCAAAGGTCACACCAATATTCAAGAAATGTAGTATGAGTAAACCACTAAATTACATGCCCATATCGTCAACGTCGATATGCAGGAGGATATTGGAACACATATTGTGTTCAAACATTTATGAATTACCGCGAAGAAAACCGTCTATTGACACACAGTCAACATGGGTTTAGAAAATATCGTTCCTGTGGAACACAACTAGGTCTTTATTCACACGAAGTGTTGAGTGCTATTGACAAGGGATCGATTTCGTATTTCTGGATTTCCGGAAGGCTTTTGACACTGTTCCACACAAGCAGCTTGTAGTGAAACTGCGTGTATATGGAATATCGTCTGAGTTATGTGATTGGATTTGTGGTTCCATGTCAGAGAGGTCACAGTTCGGAAAGTCATCGCGTAAAACAGAAGTGATTTCTGGCGTTCCCCAAGGTAGTGTTATAGGCCCTTTGCTGTTCCTTATTTACATAAACGATTTGGGAGATAATCTTATCAGCCGTCTTAGGTTGTTTGCAGATGACGCTGTCGTTTATCGAGTAGTAAAGTCATCAGAAGAACAAAACAAATTGCAAACTAGTTTATAAAATATATCTGTATGCTGTAAAAATTGGCAGTTGACCCTAAATAACGAAAAGTTAAAAAATAAAAAGACGAGGGCTCATAGAAATCCTTGGGTAACAGAAAAGATATTGAATTTAATTGATGAAAGGAGAAAATATAGAAATGCAGTCAATGAAGTAGGCAAAAAGGAACACAAACGTCTCAAAAATGAGATCGACAGGAAATGCAAAATGGCTAAGCAGGGATGGATAGAAGAAAAATGTAAGGACGTAGAGCGCATATCACTAGGGGTAAGATAGATACTGCCTACAGGATAATTAAAGAGAACTTTGGAGAAAAGAGAACCACTTGCATGAATATCAAGAGCTCAGATGGAAACCGAGTTCTAAGCAAAGAAGGGAAAGCAGAAAGATGAAAGGAGTATATAGAGGGTCTATATAAGGGCGATGTTACTTGAGGACGATATTATGGAAGTGGAAGAAAATGTAGATGAAGATGAAATAGGAGATATGACACTGCGTGAAGAGTTTGACAGAGCACTGAAAGACCTGAGTCGAAACAAGGCCCCCGGAGTAGACAACATTCCATTAGAAGCACTGACAACCTTGTGAGAGCCAGGCCTAACAGAACTCTACCATCTAGTGAGCAAAAAGTATAAGACAGGCGAAATACCCTCAGACTTCAAGAAGAATATAATAATTCCAATCCCAAAGAAAGCAGGTATTGACAGATGTGAAAATTACCGAACTATCAGTTTAATTAGCCACCGCTGCAAAATACTGACACGAATTCTTTACAGACGAATGGAAAAACTGGTAGAAGCCAACCTCGGGGAAGATCAGTTTGGATTCCGTAGAAATTTTGGAATACGTGAGACAATACTGACCCTACGACTTGCCTTAGAAAATAGATTACGGAAAGGCAAACCTACGTTTCTAGCACTTGTAGACTTAGTGAAAGCTTTTGACAAATTCTGAAGGTTGCAGGAGTCAAATACAGGGAGTGAAAGGCTATTTACAATTTATACAGAAACCAGATGACAGTTATAATAGTCGAGGGATATGAAAGGGAACCAGTGGTTGGGAAGGGAGTGAGACAGGGTTGTAGCCTCTCCCCGATGTTATTCAAACTGTGTATTGAGCAAGCAGTAAAGGAAACAAAAGAAAAATTCGGAGAAGGTATTAAAATCGATGGAGGAGAAATAAAAACTTTGAGGTTTGCCGATGACATTGTAATTCTGTCAGAGACAGCAAAGGACCTGGAAGATCAGCTGAACGGAATGGACAGTGTCTTGAAAGGAGGATATAAGATGAACATCAGCAAAAGCAAAACGAGGATAATGGAATGTAGTCGAATTAAATCGCGTGCGGGCATTAGATTAGGAAATGAGACGCTTAAAGCAGTAAATGAGTTTTGCTATTTGGGGAGCAAAATAATTGATGATGGTCGAAGTAGAGAGGATATAAAATGTAGACTGGCAATGGCAAGGATAGCGTTTCTAAAGATGAGATATTTGTTAACATCGAGTATAGAGTTAAGTGTCAGGAAGTCGTTTCTGAAAGCATTTGTATGGAGTGTAGCCATATATGGAAGTGAAACGTGGACGTTAAATAGTTTAGACAAGAAGAGAACAGAAGCTTTCGAAATGTGGTGCTACAGAAGAATGCTGAAGATTAGATGGGTAGATCACGTAACTAATATGGAGGTATTGAACAGAATTGGAGAGAAGAGAAATTGGTGGCACAACTCGACTAGAAAAAGGGTTCGGTTGGTAGGGCATATTCTGAGGCATCAAGGGATCACCAATTTAGTATTGGAGGGCACCGTGGAGGGTAAAAATCGTAGAGGGAGACCAGGAGATAAATACACTAAACATATTCAGAAGGATGTAGATTGTAGTAGGTACTGGGAGATGAAGCCTGCACAGGATAGAGGAGCATGGAGAGCTGCATCATACCAGTCTGTGGACTGAAGACCACAACAACAACAACGAGAAGTATGAGGTCATCCACATGAGTGCTAAAATGAATCCGTTGAACTTCGGTTACACGATAATATGAGTCAAATTGAAAGGCCGAAAATTCAGGTAGGAATTACAATTACGAAAAACTTAAATTGGAAGGAACACATAGAAAATGTTGTGGGGATTTCTAACCAAAGACTGCGTTTTATTTGAAGGACACTTAGAAAATGCAACAGATTAGCTAAAGAAACCGCCTACACTACGCTTGTCCGACCTCTTTTATAATACAGCTGCGCCGTGTGGGATCCCTATCAGGTAGGACTGACGGAGTACATCGAAAAAGTTCAAAGAAGGGAAGCACGTTTTTTATTATCGCGAAATATGGAGAGAGTGTCACAGAACTGATACAGGATTTGGGCTGGACATCATTAAAAGAAAGGCGTGTTTCGTTGCGACAGAATCTTCTCACGAAATTCCAATCACCAACTTTCTTCTTCGAATGCGAAAATATTTTGTTGACGGCGACCTACATAGGGAGAAACGATCACCACGATAAAATGAGGGAAATCAGAGCTCGTACGGAAAGATGTAGGTGTTCGTTCTTTCCGCGCGCTATACCAGATTGGAACAATAGAGAATTGTGAAGATTGTTGGATGAACCCTCTGCCAGGCACTTAAATGTAATTTGCAGAGTATCCATAAAGATATATATGTAGATGTAGATGTACGGCATTCGATGTGATTGATTTAGGAAAAGCATGGAAAACGTGAATCGGGAGTGTCTGTCCGAGATTACTAGACTGTGGCTCCTCTGGATGACAGCTGAAGCCTACCTCACTATTAGTAAACCTGTGTTCGGATTTAATATTTTCTTCGTTGAGGAAATATTTTAAATTCACTTCGGCTGAGGGTTATTAGCGCCATTTACACCAAACATAAAGAACTGAAAACCATATTGATTTCTGTCAATCAAATATTTGTAGTGGTTCTTTGTATCGGTATCAGAATTATGCGGAGCGATGTTTTATAGATTGTTAAGTTACTCCTGCATGATGAGGACTTTTCACACTCTTTGACAGAAAAGTGGTCCTAACAAAACAGTTACCCCCTCTTTTATAACTGTAGGATGATGGTACATCTCGACTTACGGTGTCGTCCTGAAAGACGCCAAATCCTTGTAGGTTTGTCCTCTTCCGCTTTTTTTCATTTCTGTCACTCACTCGAAATATCATCGTTAGGAGCCGACCGATCAGTTTCACGGAATAACGTGTGTTCGGGTACTGAGAGCTCTAACTTCATTTGCTCTGATTAAATGGGGTTTTGGCTCTGTGTCGTTTCTAAATTTTTCTACGGAATCTGTGAGTGTGACCGCTCTGCGAGGAGCGGAGCGCTTGAGAGACTCGCGTGTAAGCGGGTCAGACAGTTCTCAGAAATCGGCCTGTCGGTGACAACAGCGGGGTGCCGACAGAGGCGACCCCTGGCGAAAGGTCGGCGGTACGTCTTTGTATCATCCAGGATGTGCAGGCCAGCGACCCGGCAGAAGTTTGAAGCGACTGACCTCTCTAAATAGTTTTACTGCGGAGTACGGCGTACTGCTCGGCGCCAGGTGTGTGCACTTGTAGGATGTCGTTCTCAGAACTTTATGTCTGACACTGTGGGGTGCCCGACAGATAGGCACCACATGTAGACGCTATTCTGCAGTGCTCATGTGCAGTTTCTCACACCTCTGTTCTCCCGCGCGGGGCAAAAATGAGCGAGATGATTGGAGGACTGCAGATCGTTCGTGCTGACGTCATAGAGCGCCGCTCAAATTTAGCGGAGCTGGACTCTGGGCGGTGTTTTTGGAGGGGTTGTACGTGGCCTACGGTATGGAAATGGTTGGCGTATGATCCGGCGCACAGCCACGATTGAAAATCTTGGACCGTGGACGGGCCGAGGCGCGCTAATTTTCCGCAGTTGGTGGACTGAGCAGAGGTTTGGAGGAGTCTCATTTGGACCGCCAGCTGCCAGAGAGACAGGTCGGTCAGTCTCTTCTGGACTGCCAGACAGGTTGTTTCATCGTGGAGTAGAAGACCAAATTATTGGTCGACGTAAGGGTGATTTCGTAACAGAGCTCGGCAATCCTGTTGGCAGCCTGCAGAGCAACCCAGTGCTGATAGCTGTCTACCCACGACCCGACTTCGCAGTTTGGTAGAGCATTCGCAGCAGTGGCAAACTAGGGACTTGTATTTTCATGCTGACGCTCTCAGCTATGTGCATCATCACATTGTGGTCACACCAGGGATTTCTGAATGTGTGAAACTATAGACGAGTAATCTTACTAGATCACTGTTCCACAGCGAGTTTTTAGTCTATTTGAAATTTCGTCCTGCTCACAACAGAACATAGGGAAGCGTTGTTACGTAGCAAGTCGCCACTTTGCCAACAGCTCATTCTCAGTTCCCTTATTTGGTCGCTCATATTACAGAATAATTATGTTGTACATTGAATTACCTCTGTGTCCTATGATAATAAAACTCATAGTTATACCGAATCTGATTATTATTTCAACAGTTAAAGTACGGCGTTTAATATTATGTCCCTGTGCCATACATTCCGGGGATATTAATTAACCAAATTATCACGAAAATAAAGTACGACATAGGTGTCAACTCTTTAACTGTCCATTCGGGGGCCTAAACAGTTTCTTGCAGGGTTAACTGCTGTCCATTGTGTGGTAGAAAAAGTAGCAGTTGGAGAAAGGGTAGAGAGTACTTCTTTCTGTTACAGATTCACAATGAAGCGCGTGTACATGCGTCTTCAAATACAGAGACATGTAAACTGGCAGAAGACGGCGCTGCGGTCGGCAACGCCTTTGTAAGACAAGTGTCAGACGCAGTTGTTAGATCGGTTACTGCTCCTATAGTGCCAGGTTATTTAGATTTAAGTTCAAAAATGGCTCTGAGCACTATGGGACTTAACAGCTATGGTCATCAGTCCCCTAGAACTTAGAACTACTTAAACCTAACTAACCTAAGGACATCACACAACACCCAGTCATCACGAGGCAGAGAAAATCCCTGACCCCGCCGGGAATCGAACCCGGGAACCCGGGCGTGTAGATTTAAGTGAGATTGAACGTGGTGTTATTGTCAACGCCCGAGCGATGGGACACAACAACACCGAGATAGCGATGAAGTGGGGATTTTCCCGTACGACCATTTCACTAGTGTACCGTGAATGTAAGGAATCCGGTATAACATCAAACCTCCGACATCCCTGCTGCCGGAGAAAGATCCTGCAAGAACGGGACCAACGATGACTGAAGAGACTCGTTCAGCCTGACAGAAGGGCAACCCTTCCACAAATCGCTGCATATTTCACTCGTGTATACTTGATGACTGCACGACATAAAGCTTTACGCCTCGCCTGGGCCCGTCAACACTGACATTCGACCGTTGAGGACTGGAAACACGTTGCTTGTTCTGACGAGTCTCGTTTCAAATCGTATCGAGCGGATGGTCGTGTACGGTTTGGAGACAACATCACGAATCCATGGAGCCTGCATGTAAGTATGGGACTGTGCAAGCTGGTGACGACTCTGTAATGGTGGGGGTCGTGTGCAGTTGGAGTGATATGGGACCCCTGAAACGTCTAGATACGATTATGACAGGTGATACGTACGTAAGCATCCTGCCTGATCACCTGTATCCATTAATGTCTGTTGTGCAATCCGACGGACTTGGGCAATTCCGGCAGGACAATGCGACATCCCACACGTCCAGAATTGCTATAGTGTGACTCCAGGAACACTCTTCTGAGTTGTATGAGTATGAGTATGGAGACAACATCATGAATCCATGGAGTCTGCATGTCAGCAGGGTCGGTGCAAGCTGGTGGAGACTCTGTAATGGTGTGGGGCGTGTGCAGTTGGAGTGATATGGGCCCGACTCCTGATACGTCTAAATACGACTCTGAAAGGTGACACGTACGTAAGCATCCTATCTGATCACCAGCATCAATTCATGTCCACTGTCCATTCCGACGCACTTCGTCAATTCCATCAGGATAAAGTGACACCCCACACGTCCAGATTTGCTGCTGAGTGGCACCAGGAACATACTTCTGCTGGCCACCAAACTTCCCAGACATGAACATTAATGAGCATATCTAGGATGCCTTGCAACGTGCTGTTCAGAAGAGATCTCCAACCTCTTGTACTCCTACGGATTTATGGACAGCCCTGCAGGATTCATGGTGTCAGTTCCTTCCCGCAATACTTCAGACACAAGTCCATGCCACGTCGTGTTGTGGCACTTCTGCTGTGTGCTCGAGGAAGCCCTACACGATATTAGGCAGGTGTACCAGTTTCTTTGGCTCTTCAGTGTATAAGACATCAGGTGAACATCCCGTTACCCCACTCCGGCGCCTTGCAGCCTCTTTTCCAAAGTATTAATAGATAGACAGAATTCACGTATTTACAGTGTCTGTGCCAAACTAATAAGCGAAAATGTGTAAAGTAATAAATACAGTCCATTGAGATTTGCTTTTGAGAGAATTATATAATTAAGTCTATATTTATGACCCATGTTCGTTTATATTACTATACGATGTGTGTTTATTTATGATTGTTGGAAACTTCTTTACTTTTTTTTCAGGTAAGATGATTCGACTGAATAATGGATGAGGTTGAATTCTGTTTTCGGCTACTGATATAGCAACTATGATTTCGAAGCTACTCATAACCAATGAATTACGGAAATGAACAGCTCTTTTCAAATTAGAATTAAGTAAAAGTGGAAAAGATGATAACAAAAATTCTGAAAAAAGATAAGCTGCATTGCTGTCAAAAATATTTCGTAGCGTCACGACAGTTTTTGTTTCAAGCGGTGGTTTTCTCTTCCGTGTATTGTAGTAACCGCAACACTGAAATTGTAGACCTATAGAAGTCGACAAATAACTAAAGATATTTGTCCTAATTTATTTTTTCTACTAAAAAACTAAACTCCGCCGTGAGTAGCAGAGGACAGCACCATGCCGACCAGCCCCGCGCCATCCTCTGGCATGCGGCGTCATGCGGATGCCGCATGCAGGGGAATGACATGAGCGCTCTGCTTACCCGACGGCTGCCGGTTTTCCATACCCTGCAGTCGCTGCTTCTCGATCAGGTAGATCCTCAGCTGGCATCATGGGGCTGAGTAGATCCCGTTGCAGTCCCCCCACCCCCCGCCGTGGAAAACTCTCTGACACAGTCGGGAATTGCACCCGGGGTATCCGCTTGGATGTCGCCAGCAAAGATATGTCCTCAATTTCTATAAAATAACAAAAGAAGGGCGAAATTATGGTAACATTATTAAATTAAAAATTTAACAACCATCCATTCATAGCATACACGGGCAACGGCCTTGCCGCAGTGGCTACACCGGTTCCCGCGAGATCACCGAAGTTAAGCGCAGTCGGGCGTGGTCAGCATTTTGATGGGTGACCATCCAGGCCGCCATGCGCTGTTGCCATTTTTCGGGGTGCACTCAGCCTCGTGGTGCCAACTGAGGAGCTACTCGACCGAATAGTAGCGCCTCCGGTTAAGAATACCATCATAACGACCTTGAGAGCGGTGTGGTGACCCCAAGCCCCTCCTATTCGCATCCTCCACTAAGGGTAACACGGCGGTCGAATGGTCCCGGTAGGCCACTCGTGGCCTGACGACGGAGTCCATTCATAGCATACAATAAAAAGGTGATCTGCCGCCTGTCTACATAATATGCCTCAATGTGCCTGTAGCCCTTGAAAACAGACAAATTAACACGAAAAATTAATTCTTCAGCCTCAGTTTTCACTCTTTAGCACTGAGTACTCTTAATGTCCAAATAGTGGTATAATCCGCGATTACAACATGATTTTTGAACAGAGTTTCAAAAAATTAGAATCAGCAGGACCATACTGGTGATCTTTAGTAGTATTCAATCAGTTATCACTTTTCGAGAAAAGCAGCTAACGGTGCAAGGAGCAAGTTTCCTTTTATTTATCTATTTAGTTTTATATTTTGATTCATCGTGTATCGAAACTGAGATAATCGAAATTTTTCAGTCTTTTTTTTCCATTTCTAGCCGGCCGCGGTGGTCTCGCGGTTCTAGGCGCGCAGTCCGGAACCGTGCGCGTACTACAATCGCAGGTTCGAATCTTGCCTCGGGCATGGATGTGTGTGATGTCCTCAGGTTAGTTAGTTTTAAGTAGTTCTAAGTTCTAGGGGACTGATGACCACAGCAGTTGAGTCCCATAGTGCTCAGAGCCATTTTTCCATTTCTGTGTTTATTGTAGGAAGTACTGGGAATAAAAAACCGAAAATACGTTATTTGTGAAACCGGTTATTTGAGCGGTTTTAAGAGCCAGATTTATTTTGAGTGGTTTTAAGAGCCAGATTAAACTGGCGTGGAAGATAACAGATATATGTGAAAACCGGTTGTTTGAGCAATAACTGCTGTCCCTACCGCGTAGTGGCGACTGGCGAGGCCGGCGACCGCAGGGGCGGGAAGTCGTCTGGAGAGGGGCAGGCAGTCGCTAATCAGCCAATTACTGAGCCACGATTCAGTCTACTGAGATGCGACAACCAGTCTGCAAAGAGCAGATCACCGCTTCAGTAGCCACTTTCTGCAGCAGCTAGACATAAACACCATAGAGGACGAACAATATTGATGAAGAACCACCAGTAGCTGGAATGGTTAAAATAACGTTTTTCTAGAATATTTAAACAGTACACTTGGACTGCCCATTCATCTAATGCACTGAGGTGACAAAAATCGTGGAATGCCTCCTAACACCGTGTTGGACCTCGTTTTGCCCACTGTAGTGCAGTAGCTCGACGGGGCATCCACTCAACAAGTCTCTGCAAATCTTCTGCAGAAATACTGAAGCATGCTGCCTCTATAGTCGTCCACCATTGCGAAAGTGTTGCCGGTGCAGGGTTTTGCGCACCAAGTGACCTCTGGATCATGACCCATAAATGTTTGATGGGATTCATGTCCGGCGATCTGGGTGGCCAAATGATTCGATCGAGATGTCCAGAATGTTGTTCAACCAAAGGCGAACAATTGTGACCCGGTGACATGGCGCATTGTCACCCAGAAAATTTCCATCGTTGCTTGGGAAAATAAAGTCCACGAATGGCTGCAAGTATTCACCAAGTAGCAAAAACTTACACATCGTAAGGTGGCTACAATTTCGCACCTTACTCATCTACATACTTTGCCGTGATTTACAACCGCAATAGGGTATCATTTGATAGGTTGTGTATCGTATATATGAATATTTAAAGAAGACTGACATTGTCACGTACACCTTGTAAATAGTTGTTAATACTTATTGCATGAAAGGTGACGGAGTGTCTTTATTATCAAAGCGGTATAACAAATGATTGCCTATACTAGTAGAGGTTGGAACCGCAGTGGAAATGAAACGGCAGGCGTAACTCAAGCCCTGGGTGGAAGCGCCTGCACAGGTGTGTTGGTCCTGCTTCACACAGGACGGTCTGGGCACCTGAGCACGGAAGCACAATACAGGGGTGGCCGGACGGTGTTGTAGTGGGGCCGGAAGGATAACCGGATAATACTTCGGAAACTCTGAAAATCTTGGACGCAGCAGAGAGGAACGAGGAAGCGTTACCCCGGAAATCGCAGGCTGGGTTATTTCTGAGGATTTTTACTCTGAGAAGCATACCATTGTATGAGTATAGGTATTTCCTCGCAAACTTTCCGCGCTTAACGACAAAAGACTAAAATATCGTTGGTTGGCGTTCGGAAGAACCTGTAGAGAGGGAGAATATTCCGTGGTTTCGAGAATATGATTCGCCTTCTGAGTTACGAAGGAGGGGAGCCGAGCTTTTCTGGGAAGCCAGCGGTGGAGAGAAGAGGTTTTCCGTTTTGAGCGCCCTAGTTTGACGGTCGCTCAGTATCAGCTTCTGTTGGTACAGACGGACTTGCTGTCTTTGCTCTCGGAGATTTTGTAGTTAGAACGGTTAGGCACTGTCTGTTGCGAACTTATATGATTCTGGACTTCGCCTCTGCGTAGGGAGTCGTCGTTGAGTACGCAGCGTTCAGTGATTGAGAGCACTTCTTCTGCCTATACTCACGTTGAGACGTTACCTGATCTGCGTCCTTGTGGCTGGGAGTTCGCATTTCTCGTCTGTAGAACACAGAGAGGAGAAGACAGTATTAAAGTATACTAGTCACAGGACCGCCTTCTGTAGTCCTAGTGTTTGAAAGAGTTTATTTTGTGGCTGGAGTTCTTCCCTCGTCCCAGATGTGTACGAGAACCGTCACTCCGACGGACCGGATGCAGTACATATGGTGATATTGCCAACTGTTTCGGCTTATTAATGCTATAAAGCTAAACAACTGTGATCACGTAAGTTTTATTTCCACTGAGGTTGCACACCACTCTATATCATCTTTGAAAGTAGTGTCTTCTAGTGTTTGGTACGTAGATGATGTCAGTCATCTAGCGTTATTTATATTAGATCGCTTAGCCATAAAAAGGGGCAGATTTGGGCAATTGATCACTGATATCAGTTAGGAAATTCATTTGTGTCTCTTTATGTCCATTAGACATTGATGTATTAACATTTGTAATATATAAAGGGGTTTTAATCTACAATAAATGTACAAGCAGAAACAGCATTTATCATTTAATAGTTACTAGTTCCCTTAATCATTCATTTAAATTTACGTTGTAATTTATATGTTAAAGAGCAAGAAGGAGGAGATATCACCATTAAGAGATCCTAAGATCTGCTTCAGGGGGTAGTCAGACAGGGCGAAATCTTCATTTTCGCATTCAGTTTTTCCGTTGCCCACATTCATTTTACACCCGTCTGGAGTAGCATCTTGGAACATTTCCAGTCAATGATCGGTTCAGTTGCACCAGAGGACCCAGTCCATCCCATGTAAACACAGCCCAAACCATTATGAAGCCACCAGCAACTTGCACAATGACTTTTTGACAACTTAGGTCGATGGCTTCGTGGGGTCTGCGCCACAATCGAACCATACCATCAGCTCGTAACAACTGAAATCTGAACTGATCTGACCAGGTCATGGTTCCAGTCGTCTAGGGTCACGAGCCCAGGCGAGGCGCTGCAGGCTATGTTGGCTGTTATCAAAGGCACTCGCGTCGATCGTCTGCTGCCATAGCCCATTAACGCATACCTTCTTATTACACGGTAGAACTAGGAACAGATTTAATGCATTAGAGTTAGAAGACAAAAAACCACAAGAGCTGTGCAGAGAAGTAGCATACGCTGTCCAGGAGGCAGCGGAGAAACATATCACCAAGAAAAAGAATAGCAAGAAGGCCAGATTGTCATCGATAGAGGCATTGCAATTTCCAGGCCAATGAAGGTCTTACAAGAAAATTAAAGACATCGGAGGAAAATTCCAGGCGAAACTGGAATTATAAAAGATAAGGATAGTAAAAACAGAAGCAGAGGATATTGAAGAAAGATGGGCAGAGTATGCAGAAGTTCTATATAAGAAATAAATGTATACTGCTGTTAATGAAATTATATGATTTTAGAACCAGAGACAGATACTTTGCAGATTAAAGTCAAATAGAAAATATAGCTAAACACGAGGGTAGTGGACATGGTAGAATTTCAGCGTAATTGTTCGATATCACTGGAAAGAATGCAGCGAATGTGTTGCATTAGATATTTCAGAAAATACGGAGAACCCAACAGTGACCAAAAACTAGAAAAACTGAGTACTCATCCCGATTCCAAAGAATGGAATTTCTAAGGACTACTCAGATCGCCGAGCAATCGTACTTATCTCACATGTTAGCAAAGCAGTGCTTGAAATCTTATAAAACAGACTTCGGCAGTATATAAACTGAGGACTACCTGAAGAAAAGCTGGATTTCGTAAAGGAAGAGGGATCAGAGATCAAGCAGTCAACATCGGATGGATAATGGAGAAGGCAAAAGAATTCCTGTTTTATTGATTGGGCTAAAACATTTGACTATGTCGACCACAATAAATTATAGGAAGTACTCAAAAACATGGGAGAACCAGGTCACCTCATTTACTTCATACGGAAATTATACTCTGCCCAAGAATCCACAGTGAGAATCATATATGGAGCAACTAAATTGTTGAAGACTTAGAGAGGAATACGGCAAGGTTGCATATTGCCACCCTATTTCTTCAATCTGTATGCAGAGTGCATTATGAGAAATGCCGGGTTAGATGAAGAAGACACCGGAATTGAAACAGCTGAGAGAAAACCACATTGCTGAAAGGCAATGCCTTTGAATTTTTTGTTCTGTTGTCATTATCGGTTGAGATATTACATATCATGGATATAACTCGGTCGATTTTCCGGCTTCGCTGACGTAGCTTGCAACCCGCTGCCGCTAGAGGGCTTAGAATTGCAACTTGTAACATCTACATCTACATCTACATCTACATCTACATGGATACTCTGCAAATCACATTTAAGTGCTGGCAGAGAGTGCATCGAACAACCTTCACGGTTCTCTACTATTCCAATCTCGTATAGCTTACGGAAAAAACGAACTCCTATGTCTTTCCGTGCAAGCTGACATTTCCCTTATTTTACTATGGTGATCGTTTCTCACCATGTAGTCGGTGTCAACAGAATATTTTCGCATTCGGAGGAGAAAGTTAGTGATTGAAAATTCGTGAGAAGAATTCGCCGCAACGAAAAACGCCTTTGTTTCAATGATGTCCACCCCAAATCCTGTACCATTTCGGTTAAACTCTTTCCCCTATTTCGCGGTAAAACAAACCGTGCTGCCCTTCTTTGAAGTTTTTTATATACTCCGTCAATCCTATGTAGTAAGGACCCCGCACCGCGCACCTGTAAAATAAAAGAGGACGGACAAGCGTAGCGTAGGCAGTTTCTTTAGCAGATCTGCTACATTTTGTAAATTTCTGCCAATAAACCGCAGTCTTTGGTTAGAATTCCCCACAACATTTTTTGTGTATTCTTTCCAATTCAAGTTGTTTGTAATTTAAATTCCTAGTTGAATTTACGGCCTTTAGATTTGTCGTGTAGCCGAAGTTCAACGGATTCATTTTAGCACTCATGTGGATAACCTCACACTTTTCGATATTTGGGGTCAATTACCAATTTTCGCACCATACAGATATTTTTTCTAAACCATTTTGCAGTTTGTTTTGATCTTCTGATGACTTAACTAGTCGATAAACGACAGAGTCATCTGCAAACAACCTAAGACGGCTGCTCAGATTGTCTCCCAAATCGTTTATATAGATAAGGAACAGCAAAGGGCCTATAACACTACCTTGGGGAACGCCAGAAATCGCGTCTGTTTTACTCGGTGACTTTCTGTCAATTACTACGAGCTGTAACCTCTACAGGTCACTTGTGGGGTGCAGTGTCAAAAGCCATTTGGAAATCTAGAAGTACAGAATCAGTTTCAAATCCCTTGTCAATAGCACTAAACACTTCGTACGAATAAAGAGCTAGTTGTGTTTCACAAGAACGATGTTTTCCAAATCCGTGTTGACTGTGTGTCAATAGACCGTTTTCTACGAGGTAATTCATAATGTTCGAACACAAAATATGTTCCAAAATCCTGCTTCATATCGACGTTAATGATATGAGCCTGTAATTTAGTGGAATCTTCCTACTACCTTTCTTGAATATTGGTGTGACATGTACAACTTTCCAGTCATTGGGTGCGGATCTTTCGTCGAGCGAACGGTTGTATATGATTGTTAAGTATGGAGCTACGGTATCAGCATACTCTGAAAGAAACCTAACTGGTCTACAATCTGGACCGGAGGACTAGCTTTTGTTAAGTGATTTAAGATGCATCGCTATTCCGAGAATATCTACTTCTATGTATGGCGCCGCGTAACGTAACTACGTCGGTGCGTGAGAAATAGCGTGTTGTAATCGGGTTTAGAATCCGAAGAGTTAGTCCACACACAGAGCATCCTCTCCTTCAGCATGAAAATGCCAAATCACGCAGGAGTGCCGCGACATCTGCATCAACACGACTCCTTTGGTTCACTGTCATCGATCATCCTCCACACGGTGCAGACTAGGCTCCATCCCATTTTCACCTGTTTCACAAAACTTAAAGAACACCTTAGAGAACTTCACTTTGATAGGGAAGTGAGCCTGTGGCTCTGTCAATAAAATCAAATATTTTATAGTGATGGTGTCACATATCAACAATCTGGGAGAAATGTGTTCGTCCCCAGGTCCCCAGGGTGACTACGTGGAAAAATTAAATATGTAGATTCGAAGAACAAAGATGTAGAATGCTGATAAAGTTTTTTTTGCATAAACAGCTTTAAGAGTCTTCACATAAAAAATTCGAAGGCATTACTTTTCTGCACGCCAATCTAAATAACGTTAGATACGCAGATGATAGCGTACTAACGGGAGAAAGTGGAGAGGAGTTACAGATGTTCTTACTGAACCTGAAACAAGAAAGTACAAAGGCTGGCCTAATGCTCAATGTCAATAAAACAAAAATTAATACGACTACACATATCACTTCATGGCTTATAGGAGGAGAAACAGTAGAGGTTGTTTCTGTGTTCAACTATCTCAGCTTCTAGATTTATTCTGATGGTGGATGCAGCCATGACATCAAGAGACGATTGTTATGTTTCGCAGAAATGCAATGTCCAACCTAGACGATGTTCTAAGGAATAGACATACAACTTTAACAACAAAGACCCGTTAAGTAAGGGCTATGGTCTTTCCATTTGTGAAGTTCGGATGTGAAACCATCACAATCAGTAAGGCTAAACGGCGTCGAACAGGCGCCCTTAAATTGCGGTGTTGGAGGAAGCTCATTAGAGTTCCGTGGACTGCAAAGATAAAGAATAGGTCAGTATTACAGCAAATAAAATAAGACTGCTCCTTGGAAGGTCTCAAACTGAAACAAAAACTGACCTACTTTGGGGCAATTGTGAGAAAACATGATTCGCTGGAAGAGATATTATTGCTGGGGAAGATCGAAGGTACGGGGAGAGGAGGGCGGCAAAGGATGAAACGGATCGATGGCGTAGCAGGAGTTATGGATTCCAACCTGGAAAATCTGCGGGAGAAAGTGCAGGGAAGAAGAAATCGGCGTTCCTTAGTTCATGGGGATATGGGGAGTTGGAATAACCTAACGAATAGAGAGAGAGAGAGAGAGAGAGAGAGAGAGAGAGAGAGAGATCCAATCTTCTGGAGGAGGATCAACGTAGAGCTCATCACATGTAGGACACTGCACTATACTTTCACTGGAAGTTCCTTGTTTTAAATTTTCGTTTCCCACCTTGTGTGCTACCTTATGAACCAATATTTGTTTTATAGGTTAGGTACTTCGCCGTATTTTTTTTTTTTTTTCTTTTTTCACAAATGGCCTTTCTTTAGGCAATGATTTAAAATGGAAAATACTTTGGCTGTGGTTTGTCTTAATAAGAATAGCATTTATTGGAAGTTACTGGTTCTCCGTTACCCTCTCCCTGGAGTTAATCAGAAGAATAGTGCAAAAATTCTGTGCGTTGACCTTAGGTGTTACGAACTGAGCAGGAGCATTCTCAGTTTCTGCATGATCCATAACAAGAATACCATCTGTCGTTTTCGCCGCAGCAAACTGATGCTCATTAAACAAAAAGCTGTCATCATGTCTGATCTTACATTCTTTGAACGCATTAATTGCAGCATTGCTGTTGCCGCGTTGATATATACAGTACTGACGAGGTCATCAACTGGTCCAGTCAACTTGCCCGTCTGAGCCATGTTAAAAGTGACTGAGTTTTGGAGAAGGATTGAGAATGAATAAATAGTGACTGCGAAACACTTATTGTCTGTGTAGTAAACCACAATATAGAATAATCAAATATCTTACAATCTACTCGGCAAGAGTTTGTACTGATGCCCTTGATACTTATAACGAGTCAAGTACTGTACATGACTGTTACAGGGGTCGGACAATGATGTGGAAACACCGCGAGAAATGCATGCTTAAACATAAACGTAGGTGCTAACCAAGCCTGCACGTTGTGCTGTTGTATTTGACCAGGAACGGCACTTGTGCAATGCCCTCAGTGCGTTCTCACTATACAGTCCCAGTCAGAACAATGTTCTGTGTAACTGTGAGTGCGTTATGTCGGGACCAAGTGACTTCGAACGTGGCCAAATGATTGGTAATCGTATGGTGGGTGCTTCCGTAACCGAGATAGCTGAAGTGTTTGGTGTTTCAAGAGGCACCATATCGATGATCCATATTGAAGACACGGAAAGCCGAAGAACAATATCCGCTAAGTCACAACACGGACGAACCAGTGTGTTGAGTATTCGTGACAGACAGTCATTGAAGAGGACTGTTCTCCTTTGTTGAAGTTATCGTAATGGGATTCCTTCTCAATCAACTGATTTGTAATAACTTTAATTGCATAATTTGAATAATTATTTACTTATGGATCTCCCTAACATATACTTCCTAAGATATGTTTCCACCTGAAAGCTTAACGTTTTAATTCTCTCATACGTATCTCAGTAATTTCTTTCTCAAAAAGTGCTTACGTTCCAGATGATAAACTTCTTTTTGGAATTCTGTTCAGGCAATAGATACGATCTGATTAGATTTACTTTTCATTCCAGTAGATCCATAGCCGGGAGATCCTCCAGGATACAGAAAATGTCAGAATAGCAAGAGTACACAATAAATAGTTACAAAGAAAAACAAATATTTTAATGTTTCAGTTTAATAAGTTACGGCTGCAAAATACTAACACGAATTCTTCACAGACGAATGGAAACACTGGTAGAAGGCGGCCTTGGGGATGATCAGTTTGGATTCCGTAGAAATCTTGAAACATGTGAGGCAATAGAGACCCTACGACTTAGCTTACAAAATAGATTAAGGAAAGGCAAACCTACGTTTCTAGCATTTGTAGACTTAGAGAAAGCTTCTGAAAATGTTGACTGGAATACTCTCTTTCAAATTCTGAAGGTGGCAGGGGTAAAATACAGGGAGCGAAAGGCTATTTACAATTTGTACAGAAACCAGATGGCAGTTATAAGAGTCGAGGGGCATGAAAGGGAAGCAGTGGTTGGGAAGGGAGTGAGACAGGGTTGTAGCTTATCCCCGATGTTATTCAATCTGTGTACTGAGCAATCAGTAAAGGAAACAAAAGAAAAATTCGGAGTAGGAATTAAACTCCATCGAGAAGAAATAAAAACTTTGAGGTTTGCCGATGACATTGTAATTCTGTCAGAGACAGTAAAGGACCTGAAATAGCAGTTGAACGGAATGGACAGTGTCTTGAAAGGAGGATAGAAGATGAACATCAACAAAAGCAAAACGAGGATAATGGAATATAGTGGAATTAAATCAGGTGATGCTGAGGGAATTAGATTAGGAAATGAGACATTTAAAGTAGTAGATGAGTTTTGCTATTTGGAAAGCAAAGTAACTGATGATGGTCAAAGTAGAGAGGATATAAAATATAGACTGGCAATGGCAAAGAAAGCGTTTCTGAAGAAGAGAAATTTGTTAACATCGAGTATAGATTTAAGTGTCAGGAAGCACTTTCTGAAAGTATTTGTATGGAGTGTAGCCATGTATGGAAGTGAAACATGGACGATAAATACTCGTAGTTTAGACAAGAAGAGAATAGAAGCTTTCGAAATGTGGTGCTACAGAAGAATGGTGAAGATTAGATCGGTAGATCACGTAACTAATGAGGAGGTACTGAACAGAATTGGGGAGAAGAGGAATTTGTGGCACAACTTGACTAGAAGAAGGGATCGGTTGGTAGGACACGTTCTGAGGCATCAAGACATCAGAAATTTAGTACTGGAGGGAAGCGTGGAGGATAAAAATCGTAGAGGGAGACCGAGAGATGAATACACTAAGCAGATTCAGAGGTATGTAGGTTGCAGTAGATACTTGGAGATGAAGAAGCTTGCACAGGATGGAGTAGCATGGAGAGCTGCATCAAACCAGTCTCTGGACTGAAGACCATAAAAACATCAGTCTTCCACTATCCTAAGTGAAACGGTCCTCATGGATATGGAATACGTCAAAAAATGTTAAACATATTTAAATTTCAGAGGTAATAGATAACTAGTCACAAAACATGTAAATGTTCAAGACACTGAGGTGGATATGACAATTCTTAACCTACTGTTGCCATGCATCATCAAACAGAAAAATCGTTTCACAATAGTTATTTACAATAATCGTGTTAGTGCACTGAATTTGTATAGAAATCAGATTGTGTGTAATGGTCGTATTATTTGATATTATTAATAACATACAGGGTGTTCAGAAATTCCCGTTGCAAAAGTCTAGGACTTGCAGAGGGGAGTGAGTACATAATGTTCTGAATAGAACGTACCGTTTTCGTTGTACGATGGTTTTAGTTGAGATGTTGAACTCATCCACTTCTGCTTTAGGAATTGAATTAGACGTGACACTGTACAGTTATTAGATTACAATTCCAAAGTAAACCTCGATTTATCACTTAAGCCCATTTGTTTCTATTGACACTTAAACATTGCGTGTTTACGTTATTCTAAAACAATAAGGAACCGAGGACATTGTACGTACAGAAAAGTGTTGATGCATTAAAACAGCAGCTGTATGTGTCAACTACCCATGTTGTTACAGACATTGTACCTACGAGGAATGTTCTGGTACACACTCTCCATCCCACCTGAAGTCTCTTCAATTTGTATTGCAGCGGTCAGAACTCGTGCCACCAGGTCTTCCTCTCTCTCTACAGGAGTCTCGTAGCAGGGCAGACATCAAGTGACATTAGGTGACCGTCTGACGTAGTACAAGTCATCCTGTGTGCCCTATTGCATATAAGGGCAAACAACTCTGAGACTTTCGTCTTTCCCTCGGCAGACATGGTCGCGTTACACATCTGAACTGAAACTATTGTAGAACGTAAATAGTACGTTACCGGACATGGGTTCCTATTCAAAATATTATGTACTCACTCCCATTTTAAATTCCTAGAAGTTTGTAACGGGAATTTATGGACACCCTGGCTATTTACTTAATATGTGTATTCATGGATTAAGAACTCCTTTCTGGACCAAAGTAAGTGATTTTAAATCTTTGTGAAGATTATTCTTGTTTGTAGTATTGAAAGTTGGACGTTAATACTTCTTTGCAAAGTTGACCGGTGATTCTGTTGGTGTGCATACACAAACTCTGAGTCTGAGATATTATTATCGCGAGAAGTCTGTGTAAAGTTTATCAGTGTGTAAATAATCTATTTTGGGAATATAGTAAATTAACGTCTTTATTGGTTTCATTCATTTTTTACGCCGTTTAAGGCTATTTGACGAAACCCCTCCTGACCATTTAATCCGTCTATATAAAAAAATTGTGGCAGCAAGTATTGCAATTATTATCACCATCCATTGCACTCTGCATGGATCGCAGTATTGCTTCTGAAACACTTTTACCATGTAGCTGATCACGCAGTTGCAACGGCAAGATGAGGTAAGTCGTCCGTGGCGTACAGAAGCAACGCACAACAGTTGTTAGGAATTGTTAGAGCATATTTTAAAACTCGCAGTCTGATACTTAGGATTGGTTTCTTTATGGTTTGTAGGAAGGGCCATTAAATTCTGTTTCCTTTTGTCCTCGATCAGAATTCTATTATTATCAGACATGCAATGTCATATATTTCCGAAAGTCATTCAGCAGAACAAAGAATAAATACAAATAAACATGAGTTTAAAAAATAATTACGAATCAGTTTCGGTATTGATTCCATGAACTGAGCTTTTGGTTTGAAAAAGATATATTTTAACCACAAATTTCATTAAGGAATAAATGCGACGGGCCGGCCGTTGTGGCCGAGCGGTTCTAGGCGCTTCAGTCTGGAACCGCGTGACCGCTACGGTCGCAGGTTCGAATCCTGCCTCGGGCATGGATGTGTGTGATGTCCTTAGGTTAGTTAGGTTTAACTAGTTCTAAGTTGTATGGGACTGATGACCATAGATGTTAAGTCCCGTAGTGTTCAGAGCCATTTGAGCCAAATGCGATGGGAAGCAGTAGTTAGTAACCCTAGTTTCCTAAACATGTCTCTGCAAGGTGGTCCTGAGTTCACACGACAAATAATTCTTATTACACGTTTTTGGATCTGAAAACACTTAGCTTTGCTTGATGAGTTACCCCGAAGATAATTCCGTATGACACTATGGGCTGAAAGTAAACACAGTACGGTAGCTTTTTTATTTTTATATTACCTATGTCAGACACCATTCTCATAGCACGTCGAGGCGCTGCAGCAGTTCTGTGGTACGTTCCTCCCAGATGAATTTATCATCAACCTGTAATACCAATAACTTAACAATCAACTTCTTCAGTAAGTAAAGCAGGCGCTATGGTAGGACTTATTGGTTACACAAAAGCGCTTAACGAGGTATGCATGAAAATGTAAAAGAGTTTCTTCAAAAAAAGACACAGTACTTTTCAAGAATGCAGATTCGATTTTGAACAGTTTTCTCATTTTCTTCAGCGGTGCATCCGAGATTGCTATTCCTGGCCGTTCTTCCAATCCAACTTGGGCCATGTTTTTCGTACCACGACGGTCGCTGCCCTGACCTTGGATCGGAGAGTCCGTATCTCCTACTGCAGGCTGTTCCCTGCTCTCTGAGTCTCTGTGCAGACGTCGTGATGTCGACGCCTCGTTGTCGCTCCATTCGCATTGCAGAGCGGACATTACTGCTGGCTGTCTCCCGCAGAGATGAAAGGGCTGCCGGAGATGCAAATCCGCCTTTATCCAGCCACACAGGGGTGCTCATCAAAATGGCTTTCACTCCTGTACGCCTGTCTCTATAGGCCTCGCATACTCTATCATAGGGTTTGATACGCAAGATCAATACAGACCGGCTGCGAATCAATCGTAGCCTTTTAGAAAGAATAAGAGAAAGTCTGGAATGGCACGCAAAGTACAAATACACTGACAAAAAAAAAACGCAACACCAAAAAATTAAATGATTAATGTAGAGTAATTAAATTTCTGCAGTACGTTTGTTTAAGTAACATATTTAAGTGGTTAACATTAAAAGATCGGCCGGCCGTTGTGGCCGAGCGGTTCTAGGCGCTTCAGTCTGGAACCGCACGACCGCTACGGTCGCAGGTTCGAATCCTGCCTCGGGCATGGATGTGTGTGATGTCCTTAGGTTAGTTAGGTTTAAGTAGTTCTAGGGGACTGATGACCTCAGATGTTAAGTCCCATAGTGTTCAGAGCCATTAAAAGATCACAGGTTAATGTACGCACGAGATAAGCCATTGCAAATCTGAAGTGCTGATATACTAATAACCAGTATAACTGTCAGAATGTGGAACGCAAACATGCTAAAGTGCATGCATTGTGATGTACAGGGGCCCGATATCAGTTTGTCGGATACAGTTCCTTGCCTGCTGCCCTTGGGCGGTCGATACGGGGACGGTTAATGCTGTGTGTGGATGACGCTGCAATTGTCGTCCGATAATGTCCCATATGTGCTCGATTGGAGACAGATCCGGTGGTCGAGCAGACCAAGGCAACATGTTGACTCTCTGCAGAGCATGTGGACGAGCTTTACCCTGTTGGAAAACACCCGTTGGAATTCTGCACAACAGGTCGAATCACCCTCTAACCAAAACACAGCCCTCACTGACACCGAGGCAGAACCAGCTTTCATCAGAAAACGCAACAGAGGTCAACCATGCTCTCGCTTGACACCACTCAAGACGCAACGACGGGCGTTTGGGGTCAGTGGAATGCACGCTACATGGCGTCTGGCTCGGTGCTGTCCTTGAAGTAACCGATTTGTAATAGATCGTTGTGTCACTGTGGTTCCAGCTGCTGCTGATATTGCTACTGCAGATGCAGTACGAGTCACCCGCCGAACACGATGGTCTTTTCCTCGGTAGTGCCACGTGGCTGTCCGGATCCTGGTCATCTTCCACCCGTACATTCTCGTGGGCACCGCTGCCAGAAATCATGTACAGTGGCTACATTCCCGCCAAGTCTTTCTACAGTATCGGTGAAGGAACATTCAGCTACTCGTTGCCCTATTATGCGACCTCGTTCAAACTCAGTGAGGTGTTGAGAATGGCCTCTTTGTCGCCTTAAATGCATTCTTAATTAACATCGGCTTACTACCCCTAATCTGAGAGGAAACTAACGCTCACGACCGTTACAACGTGTATTTGAAGCCAACGTGATTTGCATCCTCACTTTTATGCGACTGTTGCGAAATGGACAGTCTGTGTAGAGACGGAGCAAAGCTTCTCTCTCATTCTTCTTGCCTCTAAGTCCTCCAGTTTATTGTTGTTCCATCTCAATCGTCCACATCCTTTCAACGACGTTTGCTTACAAACATAATTTACCTCATTATTTGGGAGTTTCTTTCCTGAAGTCATTTTTATTATTTGTATTTCTTATCTGATTACTTTAATCGAGCACACATAAGCACAGTCCTTCCTTTTACAGCCCAGTGAGTGACGATTTCACAAGTGTTATTATTTTCATTAATATTTGATATCTCTCAGATTAACTTTCTCATGTTTCCTTCACGCGAATTTAGGTATCGTATCTTTTCTCTTAAATTCAAGGATATTCTGCCTCCTCAACGCAGGTCGACGCTCATTGTGGAGGATGTCTTATGGCGAATACTACAAGAGGGTACAACGGAGCGCATTGAGGTTTACTGTTAGGATTGCGTGAGCGTTATTTCCAAAAAGAGTCAAGTAACATATTACATCGTCGTAGGCACATTTCGCGAAGCAACGCGACCAGAAAATCGAAGAAATTCAGCATCATTCGGTGGCTTCCCAATTTTCGTTCCTCCTGTATACCGTGGGTAACTACTAACAGGAAGAGAGTAAATTTACTGAGGTGGCATAAGCCATGGAATAGCGATATGCTCCTACATGAGGTGTGATTGGAAAGTTTTAAGAATGGGCTTGAAATTGTACAATGGTGGTACTTACATGCTACTGTGATGCATCTCCTTCAAGATAGTCCCCTTCTGACTGAACGCACCAACTCCAACCGTGTTTCCACTTTTGGAAACATTCCTGGAATTTTTTTTTCCTGGAGTGTGTTAAGGACACACTCCGTATTTGCCTGGATGTCTTCAATCGAGTCAAATCGCTTCCCTTTCAGTGAAAATTTCATTTTAGGAAACAGATAGAAGTCAGGGGAATGTGGTGCTTGTGGAAGCACAGAAATTTTGAATTTGGTCAAAAATTCAACGATGTAGAAGGCACGATGAACTCGAGCATTGTCATGGTGTAGCACCCAACTTCTGTCTTTCCACAATGCAGGACTTTTCTTCAGCACCTTTTTGCGCAAACGCTCAAGGAAACATTTGTAGTATTCCTGGTTAATTGTCTGTCCTCCATGGGTAAATTCATGATGCACAATACCGGCAGAATCGAAAAAAATCACCAACGTTTTCTTAACATTCGACTGACTTTGCCAGTCATAGTGAACCTGGAACTGCGAAGATTGCACTTTGGTTTCAGGATCATATCCATAAACCCACGATTCGTCACATGTAATTACCCTATTTAACAAATCTGGGTCACTTTAGTCCCGTTAATCAGATCTTGGCACACTTCAAGTCGGTATTGTCTCTGGTCACTTGACAACACTTTTGGAATGAATTTTGCGGATACTCGACGCATGTTCAGATCTTCAGTTAAAATTGACTGAACTGCATAGAAACTTCAATTAAGTTCATCAGCCATCTCCCTAATTGTAAGTCTACGATCAGAGCGCAATAAGTCGCGAACTTTCACAGCATTTTCATTCGTTTTTGAGGTGGAAGGATGGCCGGACTGTCGTTCATCTTCAAATGATTCGCGGACATTTTTAAATGTGTTGAACTAGACAAAGACATTTTAATGGCTCACCACAATTATCTCCAAACGTTGTTTTTAATAGTTTGTAAGTCTCAGAAGCTGATTTCCCGGTTTTAAAACAAAATTTCACACAAACTTGTTGCTCCGTTTCTACGTCCATTTTCACACAGACAGAATCCGGCAACAAGCCCTAACAGACCCACACTCGACCAGCTGCCACAACGAACTGAATAAAGGAAACGCAGTTTCCTGTTAGAGGGCGTTCAAGAACAAGGCAATGACTCACTCCCCACCCTCCGTGTACCTGCCCGCTAAACCAGTAAGCAGTAGCGGGTTCATTCTTAAAACTTTCCAATCACACCTCGTACAGACGACGGTAGTACCGCGTAAACAAGCTATAAAAGGGCCGTGCATTCGCAAAGCTGTCCCTTGTACTCAGGTGGATTCACGTGGAAAGGTTTCCGACGTGATTACGGGCGCGGAAGTTAACAGACTTCGAACGCGTAATGGCAGTTGGAGCTAGACGCATGGGATATTCCATTTCTGAAATCGTTAGGTAATTCAATATTCCGAGATCCACAGTGTCAAGAGTGTGCAGAGAATACCACATTTCCTTCATTATCACGTACAATGCATTGGCCGACGGCCCTAAATTAACGACCGAGAGCAGCTGAATTTCATAGAGTTGTCAGCGCATTTCGACAAGCAAGACTGCATGAAATGACCGCAGAAATCGATGTGGGACTTACGACGAACGGTGTGACGAAATCTGGCGCTAATGGGCTACGGTAGCAGACGAGCGACGCGAGTGCTTTGGCTAACAGCAAATCACCTGCAGCTCCTCTCGTGGGCTCGTGAAAATATCGGTTGGAACGTAGACTACTGGAAAACCGCCGTCTGTTCACTTTATTTCCAATTTCACTTGGTAAGAGCTTATGGTAGGGTTTGAGTGTGTTGCTGACCCCACGAAGCCGTGGACCTAAGTTATCAATGAGGCACTGTGCAAGCTGGTGGTCACTCCATAATGGTGCATGCTGTGTTTACATGGAACGGACTGGAGCCTCTGGTCCAACTGAACCGATCATTGATTGGAAATGTTTATGTTCGGCTTCTTGGAGACCATTCATGGACTTCATGTTCCCAAACAACCATGGAATTTTTATCGATGATAATGCTCCATGTCACCGGGCCAGAACTGTTCGCGACTGGTTCGAATAACATTCTGGACAATACGAGCGAGTGATTTGGCCACCTTGACCGCCCGAAACGGGACGTAATCGAGAGCTAAGTTCGTGCACAAAATCCTGCAGCAGCATCGCTTTCGCAGTTATGGACGGCTATAGCGGCAGCGTGTCCCAATATTTTTCAGGGAACTTCTAACGATCTCTGGAGTCCATGTCGCGTAGTGTTGTTGTATTACACTGCGCAAAAGAGGTCCGATACGACGTTGGGAGGTATCCCACGACTTTTGTCACCTGTGTGTAATAGTGTTGTATGGAAGAAAGTGGCAGGACAATATGGACTGAAAATTAATGTAAAGGCGTGTGAAGGTGTGGAGAAACTGAAGAGTGAGATAAGAGTAGCAATACGAATGCACTATCTGATCAAAAGTATTCGAACAGTTCCATGTAATGCGGTTTTGACCAGTGGATGTCATGAGATGCTGCCCCGCCAGAACTAAAGGAGGCGGGGAGTGTTGTGTTGTCAGTAGAGAAGCAGCAGAAGTCGATGTAGATATAAATGTAGAGCAGCAGAGTGCGTCGGTCAGCAGAGCTCAGTGACTTCGAACGTAGACTATTCGTTGGACGTCATCAGAGTAAGAGCTCCATCACGGGCATTTCAGTCCTTGCAAAGCTGCCTATGACGACTGTTGATGATGTGATTCTGAAGTGGAAATGCCGAGGAACAGCGACAGCTAAATCGAGACCACGTAGACCTCGTGTACTGACGCGCAGGGACCGTCGAGCATTGCGGAAGGCGATTTTAAAAAAACACCGGAAATCAGCGGAAGGAATCACTCGTGAGTTCCAAAGTGCTACGAGCAGTCAAGGTATGACAGTGACTGTGAGTAGGGAATGGGGCGCAAAGGGCGAGCTAATAAAACATACGTTTCTGTAGTCAGTGTTTAAGCGACACTCAAGGTGGTGTAAGGAGCGACGCCACTGGATACTGGATGACTGGAAATGAATGATTTGGAATGATGAATCACGTTACACCCTGTGGCCGTTCGATGAAATGGTTAGAATTTGGCGAAGTCTTGGGCAACTATTATCTGTCATTAAATATAGTGCCAACAGCGACGTACACAGAAGATGTTGTTACAGTATGGTGGTGTATTTCGTGGTTTGGGTGTGATCCCCATGATACGCTTAAGAAAACGCTAAATGTGGAAGGATATGAACATATTTTACAGCATTGTGTACTGAGTTGAGTAGAGGAACATTTCGGAGACGATGATTATACACTCCTGGAAATTGAAATAAGAACACCGTGAATTCATTGTCCCAGGAAGGGGAAACTTTATTGACACATTCCTGGGGTCAGATACACCACATGATCACACTGACAGAACCACAGGCACATAGACACAGGCAACAGAGCATGCACAATGTCGGCACTAGTACAGTGTATATCCACCTTTCGCAGCAATGCAGGCTGCTATTCTCCCATGGAGACGATCGTAGAGATGCTGGATGTAGTCCTGTGGAACGGCTTGCCATGCCATTTCCACCTGGCGCCTCAGTTGGACCAGCGTTCGTGCTGGACGTGCAGACCGCGTGAGACGACGCTTCATCCAGTCCCAAACATGCTCAATGGGGGACAGATCCGGAGATCTTGCTGGCCAGGGTAGTTGACTTACACCTTCTAGAGCACGTTGGGTGGCACGGGATACATGCGGACGTGCATTGTCCTGTTGGAACAGCAAGTTCCCTTGCCGGTCTAGGAATGGTAGAACGATGGGTTCGATGACGGTTTGGATGTACCGTGCACTATTCAGTGTCCCCTCGACGATCACCAGTGGTGTACGGCCAGTGTAGGAGATCGCTCCCCACACCATGATGCCGGGTGTTGGCCCTGTGTGCCTCGGTCGTATGCAGTCCTGATTGTGGCGCTCACCTGCACGGCGCCAAACATGCATACGACCATCATTGGCACCAAGGCAGAAGCGACTCTCATCGCTGAAGACGACACGACTCCATTCGTCCCTCCATTCACGCCTGTCGCGACACCACTGGAGGCGGGCTGCACGATGTTGGGGCGTGAGCGGAAGACGGCCTAACGGTGTGCGGGACCGTAGCCCAGCTTCATGGAGACGGTTGCGAATGGTCCTCGCCGATACCCCAGGAGCAACAGTGTCCCTAATTTGCTGGTAAGTGGCGGTGCGGTCCCCTACGGCACTGCGTAGGATCCTACGGTCTTGGCGTGCATCCGTGCGTCGCTGCGGTCCGGTCCCAGGTCGACGGGCACGTGCACCTTCTGCCGACCACTGGCGACAACATCGATGTACTGTGGAGACCTCACGCCCCACGTGTTGAGCAATTCGGCGGTACGTCCACCCGGCCTCCCGCATGCCCACTATAAGCCCTCGCTCAAAGTCCGTCAACTGCACATACGGTTCACGTCCACGCTGTCGCGGCATGCTACCAGTGTTAAAGACTGCGATGGAGCTCCGTATGCCACGGCAAACTGGCTGACACTGACGGCGGCGGTGCACAAATGCTGCGCAGTTAGCGCCATTCGACGGCCAACACCGCGGTTCCTGGTGTGTCCGCTGTGCCGTGCGTGTGATCATTGCTTGTACAGCCCTCTCGCAGTGTCCGGAGCAAGTATGGTGGGTCTGACACACCGGTGTCAATGTGTTCTTTTTTCCATTTCCAGGAGTGTATCTGTAAGACAGTGCACCTCGTCATAAAGGACCATCTGTGAGGCAATGGTTTGTGGACATTAATGTTTCAGAAATGGACTGACGTGCCCAGAGTCCCGACCTGCACCCATTGGTACACTTCGGGGATGAGTTAGAACATAGAATATGCTCGAGGTCCCAGCGTCCAACATCACTATCTTCTCTAGTTTCGTCTCTTGAGGAAGAAAGGGCTACCATTCCTTCACAGACATTCCGATACCTGATTGAAAGTGTTCGAAATAGAATCCAATCCGTCATAAAGGCGAAGGGTCGAAATATCCCATATTAAAGTCCACTAATAGGTGTTCAGATACTTGTGGTTAGTTAGTGCATTTACTTTGTAACACTGCCATGAAGAAACCAACATCCGTTTCTCCAACAGACCAACCCATAGTGTTCCTACAGAAGCATGTTACGATGTAAACAATAAAGGCTTTAACCATCGCAATAGCAAGGGGGACAAGGTACTTTGTGCCCACCTTTTGAAATTATTGTTCAAATGGCTCTGAGCACTATGGGACTTAACTTCTGAGGTCATCAGTCCCCTAGAACTTAGAACTACTTAAACATAACTAACCTAAGGTCCGTAGCGGTCGCGCGGTTCCAGACTGTAGCGCCTAGAACCACTCGGCCACACCGGCTAGCGAAAATATTTTCATCTAGTCAGTTACTTTATAGTTTAAAATTTTGAAAAAAATCTTTCTTGTTTCTAGTGAATTCTTCTATCAGATTCCATAAATGTTTTAAATTTTTCAGTAAACTTAACTTAAAAAATTTAAGTCTCATTAGTAGATATCACTTTCCACTATGAATGTCATATTCAATATTTTCATGTTCTGGAACCTACTAACACTTCTTTGAAAAGCTGTTCTAGATACAAGCCAACAATAGTTGACGAACTTAACTTTTTTTAAACTTTCTTTAGGGTGAGCATAAAGTACCGACTCTTGATAATGCGCATTATGTAAAATGGGCTGGTATTGCTAGCATTAAGTGAAAACAGTTAATGACGGAACACAAAATGTATTGTTTATTACCGAAATTGCTCCTACTACAAGAACTAAATCAAGCTACACTTTCATTAGAAATATTCCTTATACATTAACACATAATTAATTTCTTCACACTAAAACTTTATTTAAAAAGCGCACGGATGATTAAACCGAATATAATCTCGAGATGGGTGCAATTTCCTTCCGGTTATATCGAAACATACGCTTCTAGGCGCCTGCATCTCAAGAGCGCTGCTGACCAACTGGGACTGTTTCAGATATTACACGCAGTGCACGCACACCCGATGACATGGATAGTTAAAAAAACATTGTCAGCAGGAAAAGATTATTTTTACGGCTGGATGCAGCTTAACCAGCGGTTGCTGCATGCCTATCGATACACAAGAGAATAATGCAAGTTCGGATTTTCGGATTTCAGCTTTTCCCTGATGTTGAGGTCGATAGAGAGGGAGCATCAGCTCAGCTGCTGAAGGAGTTAGGAGGGAGTGGATAGGGTGTGAAATAGATAAGTGGCTGTGGCGTTTTTGTGGAAGCCAGCCGCTTTCGCCTTAAGTGACTAAAGGAAATCATGGAAACCTTAAAAAAAAAAAATCTGCTTTGGGATTGCTGAACAGGTAACTGAACCCGCCTTTTTCCAAATACATGTCCGTTGTCTTACTATCCCTGCACTATCTAGCCCTGTAATAAATAATAGTTACTAAATATATTGTTTAGGCCAAAAATGCTATAAATAATTTAGTAACTCAATTGAAATCACATTGCGAAATCACATTGTGTTTACTCTTTAATCTACGAGCAGCATCTTTCATTGCGCGAATAGCAGTTGTCATAACAGATTTCTGTTTCTTCTTCTTCTTCTTCTTCTTCTTATTCTTGCTCTACCGTTTCTGGTTATATAGGTCGTTCACAGAGCTCGTAACAGAGTATCGTAGAGAATTATATCGTGTTTTCAACCGTGGACATACACTTAATAAGTGCGGCGTTTTAAAGAGTAATTCGCTGCTACCGAAGGTGTAAATTGCGTTGGGGGCTGGTTAAGTGTATTTGCTTGCCTCGTTTACCGCTGCCTGCCATTGCTGTTATGCGCTGGCCGCGCGCTGATCCCATCACCTCTGGCGTAATCACCATCGCTCACGTTCTAATACCACTATTTTCTCACCTTTTAACTGTCAGATGAATCCCCCAGTGTCTGGTAATTTGTATTCGCCCCCTTGAGTATAATGTTATCTCAGTATTGAGTAAAATGTTACCTCAGTACCGACTAAAATTGTATCTCAGTATTAAACACTGTAACATATTTAATCAGAATTTTTTTTCTACAGAACGTACTGTGTGCGGAGCAGCTAACCAACAGTTTTGCGGATAAAATATTGTCAATGTTATGTCACTATAATGCGTATCTATTAATTACAACGCGTGTCGTAAGCTTAACTCAACCTTCAGGTGACAATCTTCGATTTTATTCCGTCAGCACAACTCTCAGCAACGAGATGTACGTCAGTTCTTTTGTGCCACCTGCACTGTGTCTTTTTGCTGGAGCCCTCTCCAAATGAATTTTTCATTATACCCTAAATAATCTAGCTGTTTATGGAATATTTCTGTTGATTACATTGTAATTCCAAGAAAACAACACTCTTTCTAGATGTAGGTCTACTTGAATCACACTGGTTTTTTTCTGGGCATAGATATTTCTAAAAATTCTGAAATAAAGTAACTCCTCGCATGATATTACCGTTTTTATTTAAGTGAAAAAATGTTTGAGAGCCTTATGTACAGGTTAAATTATAAATCATATACACGTGATACTTAAACACATGATATGTAGTTATGGGGAAGTGGGTTATTTGTGGCACTATGTTTACTACGTAAGTTGAAAAATATCGTAAATGAAGTGTCAATATAATCACCACTCATCTAAACTGCCTGAAATTTTGTGCTTAAATCTCATAGTTTTGTTACACTCTGCAGGAATGACTTAACACATAGATTCACAAATTCCTCTCAGTATCTGCACCAGTTAAAAACTATATGGTCATTTTATGCATAATGGATGCTGCTGAACTCCGTGACTGTTACTTTAAAGGGCAATATGGAAGAGAATCTGCTACCAGTAAAAACTGAAGACGGTTTATTTAAAACACCACAGGTTTCGGGTTTATGCCCATCTTCAGGTGATTATACACAGTTTCATCTTTATTTATTCCATGGTGGAGTTCAGTATTGATAGGCAGATTTCAGTATAGGGATTAATTCCATATTTGACTCCAAAGTAGTCATTTGATGCACCATATTCCTAATTTTGCTCACTAATTCCACTTCAAAGATTATTAACTGAGGACGAAATGTGAACCCGCAGCATCCAACGTGTTTACAAACGCCTTGAGAAATGTACGTATCCTTGACTGGCCCCTTACTTCGTTACCCACAGACCATGTCTGGGATGCCTCCAATCACAAAATTTCATGAACTGACACAGTATCTGTTTCACGCACGACAATAAATTTCTCCAGATGACATTCGGAAGCAGTTTGGTTACATGCTACAAAGAATACAAGAGCGTATTCGTGCCTATGAGGGTCACACCCTATACTGATGTTGATGACGAACGTCAGTTCCGAATAGAAGGAAAATTTAACCATTCAAGCCCCCGCAGTGTGATTAACATCTCCATAAAAATACATGAATATCAGTATGGTGCTTCATGGTGCAATCCGTTCCTTTCCCCTCGGCGTACTAAGAATAAATGTAATCGTTAGTGATGCGATTCACACCCGTTAAAGAAAACTTGCATTTTTTCCTTCTTAAGGGCCAGCAGCATAATATATGTCTGATAACGACATCATTATTGGAATAGATGCACCAGAATAGCTGTTTATAATAAATAATCCTTAATCACGACATACTGTTTCGACATTTATCGCGTATAAATGCGACAGTTCGTACCTGGAGGAGGGCGTGGGAGCTGCAACGCGACGCAGATTTCGCTGACGCATAGCGAGAAAGGATTGGGATTCCGCTGTTTGCGCGCACTTAGATTTACAGTGGTACCATACGAAAGACTTTGATATATGGAGGTGACTTCGACAGAAAGAGTTCTGCTTACTAAACTTCGATGTATAGAGGTAGTATCTGCCCTTCTCGAGCTTTCCGAAAACTTTTGTATAACGGCGAGTTTTCTTCGAAATGTTTAGGTTCTGGGCTTCCCAGGGAAAGGAACGAAGAAAAATTCGATATAGACGGGCCTTCGATATATTGAGGTTTGACTGGATAGATCTCCAATTGTTCAAGAATGTTCATTGCAAAACTTTTTGGTGTTCTGTGCGGAATATGGAATGTATTTTCGTTCGTATCAGCAGTGTGGTTCTAAACTTTCAAATGTAGAAAGAAGCTCGACTGATTATTTTCGCTATCTCTAATGTGTTCCTTATATCTCAAGTTAAAATTTCTTCCTGTTTGCCCAATGTAAAAACTGTTACAGCTGCCACATGTGATTTTATGTACGTTTGGGTTGTTATACTTCGATGTTCTAGTGGTGGCGGAACTTAATTTTATAGAAAGGTTGTTATTGGTTCTAAAAGCTAATAGAATATTTGTGGCTTTAAAAAATTCATTAATTCTGTTGGAGATTCTACGAACGTAGGCTACTGGTACAAATTTTATTTTCCGTGAAGGTGATGTTTCTCGAATTAGGCATGTCTCGCTATGTATTGTGTTCTGTTTTGGTTTTTTACACTTATAGTATAATTTTGTGATTGTGTTGGGGTCAAAATTATTTATATAGGCTATATAGCATGTGTGTTAAGTTCTTCTTGAACTGCAGGTTTTTCTTGTTGTAGGTTATTTAATCTATTAATAACTGGATGGAAAATTGCTAGCTTATGTGCTATTGGATGACAGGCATTGGCATTTATGATGTTTCCGGAATGAGATTTTCACTCTGCAGCGGAGTGTGCGCTGATATGAAACTTCCTGGCAGATTAAAACTGTGTGTCCGACCGAGTTCGAGTCTCGGTCGGGCACACGGTTTTAATCTGCCAGGAAGTTTCATATCAGCGCACACTCCGCTGCAGAGTGAAAATCTCATTCTGGAAACATCCCCCAGGCTGTGGCTAAGCCATGTCTCCGCAGTATCCTTTCTTTCAGGAGTGGTAGTTCTGCAAGGTTCGCAGGAGAGCTTCTGTAAAGTTTGGAAGGTAGAAGACGAGATACTGGTAGAAGTAAAGCTGAGAGTACCGGGCGTGAGTCGTGCTTCGGTAGCTTAGATGGTAGAGCACTTGCCCGCGTAAGGCAAAGGTCCTGAGTTCAAGTCTCGGTCGGGCACACAGTTTTAATCTGCCAGGAAGTTTGAAAAATGGCTCTGAGCACTATGGGACTTAACTTCTGAGGTCATCAGTCCCCTAGAACTTAGAACTACTTAAACCTAACTAACCTAAGGACATCATACACCTCCACGCCCGAGGCAGGATTCGAACCTGCGACCTTAGCTGTCGCACGGTTCCAGACTGTAGCGCCTAGAACCGCTCGTCCACTTGGGCCGGCCCCAGGAAGTTTCATTTATGATGTGGTATTCTTTCCGTAGATATCAAATGTGTGGTGATTATTATTTTTGCCAATTGTGAGATCTAAATAGTTAATGGTATTTTCTTTCTCAGTTTCCACAGTGAAATTAATTGCAGGGTGTAGTTGGTTGGTTTTTGGCGGATATTTTGATTTCTGCGTGGCTACCATTACCAACACGAGGATATCATACACATACCTAAAATAGTATGCAATTTGGTTGAGAGTAGCCCAATCTAAGTTAAAGAATTTCTCTTCCAGAGAATTTAGGAAAATATCGGCTAATGTGCCTGCTAAACTATTACCCATGGCTACTCCATGTGCGTGGGTACAAATTTTGTTGTTAAATTCAAAATAATTTTGTGACAATACTATTTCCAAAAGATATATAATTTCAAATCATGTATGTATTATGTTTGAAAATAGACGTCATTTTCCCCACGCTGCGTACTCCGCGTTCTTACAGTGCCGTGTATTCTGGCGCTTTAGACAAGCAACGAGACCTTTCTTCTGTGGCGATCTCCTCGCGCCTGTGCCAAAAGAAGCAAGTGCCTAATTTATCGTTTGGCTAGGTCGCTCTCATGGGATGTAACTCCTGCAGTACTCTCACAGTTGTCTGAGAAGATTATCATTACAGTTTCACTTAAAAACTGATCGGTATTTGTAAAAAGAAGTGAAAATAAGGTAAGGATTAATGTATGGATCCCAGATATCTGTAGTAATTAATACAGGAGAAAACGACGAGATAATTTGACTAGTTATAATACGGTCACTAATTAATTTAGTGCAACGAGTACCAATAGACAACAACGAAACTTACTTTTGATGTAATTATCATCGCATGAGGAATGATTCAGGAGTTTTATTTCAGTCCTGTTGAACATAGGGGAGACTGGGCCCGAACGGCCTGCCTAACATCTGGAGCTAATTTTGAAGCTCCAGTGATCAAAACAATTTTTAGAAAAATTAGGAGGAACCGTTTACTGAAACATTTTTTTAATACGGTTTGCAAATGAATATAACATAAAATAACATATTTCGAATGTTATATCAATAAACTAAATAAGTTCATTCAAGTTCCTTCCGCTACGGTCTTCTTCTTCTTCTTCTTTTTTTTTTTTTTTTTTTTTTTTTTTTTTTTTTTTTTTTTTACACGTCTTTCAAGTAAGCTTGGCTTCATCTACAGCAGCACGTGAGGTACGAGCCCACTACTTGCACTGCTTCCTTCCTGAATCTTAAGTCAGGATGGCGAGCCAGAAATTCAAGAACCCCTTCAGCAGCCATTTTCGTTTCGTTGCGGAATGGATGAGGGCATCCGTTTCTTTTTGCGAGTTGATATGTCAATCTGCTCAGTTCTTTCATAGTCATACCAAAACGTCGCTTTTATAGGTCCTTAAAGTATTTGACAAATTCTAACTCTGGCTCCTTATTGGTGGAGAAGGAGATTAATGTTTAACGTCACGTCGACAATGAGGTCATTAGAGATGGAACACAAGCTCTGTTTAGGGAGGGACGGGGAAGGAAAGGGGCCGTGCTCTTTCGAAGGGACCATCCCGGCATTAGTCTTAAGCTATTTAGGGAAATCACGGAAAACCTAAATCAGGATGGCTAGATGAGAGTTTGAACCGTCGTCCTCCAGAATGCAAGTCCTGAGTGCTAGTCACTGCGCTACCCGCTCAGTTTGCCTCCTTATTGAAAACACGCTGATATTTTCCGCAAGTTTCGTCAGTCGTTGGAAGAGGAGTGCACTTTTCCATTTGTACGTATTATTTTAAAGTTGTGAAAGGCACGACAAATTGTTTCGACGCTTTTTCTTGGGTCATCGTTTCATTAATTACAGATTCAACTGCTTGTTCCATGTTTTTCGTGGACCAATTTGTGTCTCCGTTTTCCTTATATGTTGTTCTTGTGGTCTTCAGTCCAGAGACTGGTTTGATGCAGTTCTCCATGCTACTCTATCCTGTGCAAGCTTCTTCATCTCCCAGTACCTACTGCAACTTACATCCTTCTGAATCTGTTCAGTGTATTCATCTCTTGGTCTCCCTCCACGATTTATTCCCTACACGCTGCCCTCCAATACTAAATTGGTGATCCCTTGATGCCTCAGAATATGCCCTACCAACCGATCCCTTCTTCTAGTCAGGTTGTGTCACAAATTTATCTTCTCTCCAATTCTATTCAATACCTCCTCATTAGTTATGTGATCCACCCATCTAATCTTCAGCATCCTTCTGTAGCACCACATTTCGAAAGCTTCTATTCTCTTCTTGTCCTCCCACGCCCGGGTTCCCGGGTTCGATTCCCGGCGGGGTCAGGAATTTTCTCTGCCTCGTGATGACTGGATGTTGTGTGATGTCCTTAGGTTAGTTAGGTTTAAGTAGTTCTAAGTTCTAGGGGGCTGGTGACCATAGATGTTAAGTCCCATAGTGCTCAGAGCAATTTGAACCATCTTCTTGTCTAAACTGTTTATCATCCACGTTTCATCCCATACATGGCTACACTCCATACAAATACTTTCAGAAACGATCTCCTGACACTTAAACCTATACTCGATGTTAACAAATTTCTCTTCTTCAGAAACGCTTTCCTTGCCATTTCCAGTCTACATTTTACATCCTCTCTACTTCGACCATCATCAGTTATTTTGCTCCCCAAATAGCAAAACTCATTTACTAGGCCGGCCGGTGTGGCCGAGCGGTTCTAGGCGCTTCAGTCTGGAACCACGCGACCGCTACGGTCATAGTTTCGAATCCTGCCTCGGGCATGGATATGTGTGATGTCCTTAGGTTAGTTAGGTTTAAGCAGTTCTAAGTTCTAGGGGACTGATGACCTCAGATGTTAAGTCCCATAGTGCTCAGAGCCATTTGAACCATTTTGAACCTCATTTACTACTTTAAGAGTCTCATTTCCTAATCTAATTCCCACAGCATCACCCGATTTAATTCGACTACATTCCATTATTCTCGTTTTACTTTTGTTGATGTTCATCGTATATCCTCTTTTCAAGACTCTGTCCATTCCGTTCCGGTGCTCTTCCAGGTCCTTTGCTGTCTCTGACAGAATTACAATGTAATCGGCCAACTTCCAATTTTTTATTTCTTCTCGATGGATTTTAATTCCTACTCCGAATTTTTCTTTTGTTTCCTTTACTGCTTGCTCAATATACAGATTGAATAACATCGGGGAGAGGCTACAACCCTGTCTCACTCCCTTCCCAACCACTGCTTCCCTTTCATATCCCTCGACTCTTATAACTGCCATCTGGTTTCTGTACAAATTGTAAATGGCCTTTCGCTCCCTGTATTTTACCCCTGCCGCCTTCAGAATTCGAAAGAGAGTATTCCAGGCAACGTTGTCAAAAGCTTTCTCTAAGTCTACAAATGCTAGAAACGTAGGTTTGCTTTTCCTTAATCTATTATCTAAGATAAGTCGTAGGGTCAGTATTGCCTCACGTGTTCCAACATTTCTAAGGAATCCAAACTGATCTTCCCCGAGGTCGGCTTCTACCAGTTTTTCCATTCCTCTGTAAAGAGTTCGTTTTAGTATTTTGGTGCCGTGGCTTATTAAACTGATAGTTTGGTAATTTTCATATCTTTCAACACCTTCTTTCGTTGGGATTGGAATTATTATATTCTTCTTGAAGTCTGAGGGTATTTCGCCTGTCTGATACATCTTGCTCACTAGATGGTAAAGTTTTGTTTGGCCTGGCACTCCCTAGGCTGTCAGTAGTTCTAATGGAATGTTGTCTACTCCCGGGGCCTTGTTTCGACTTAGGTCTTTCCATGCTCTGTCAAACTCTTCAAACAGTATCATATCCCCCATTTTACCTTCATCTACATTCTTTTCCATTTATATAATATTGTCCTCAAGAACATCGCCCTTGTATAGACCCTCTATATACTCCTTCCACCTTTCTGCTTTCCCTTCTTTGTTTAGAACTGGGTTTCCATCTGAGCTCTTGATATTCATGCAAGTGGTTCTCTTTTCTCCAAAGGTCTCTTTAATTTTCCTGTAGGCAGTATCTATCTTACCCCTAGTGATATGCGCCTCTACGTCCTTACATTTTTCTTCTATCCATCCCTGCTTAGCCATTTTGCATTTCCTGTCGATCTCATTTTTGAGACGTTTGTATTCCTTTTTGCCTACTTCATTGACTGCATTTCTATATTTTCTCCTTTCATCAATTAAATTCAATATCTCTTCTGTTACCCAAGGATTTCTATGAGCCCTCGTCTTTTTACTTTTTAACTTTTCGTTATTTGGGGTCAACTTCCAATTTTTACAGCATACAGATATATTTATAAACTAGTTTGCAATTTGTTTTGTCTTCTACTGTATTTCTTTCCCTCTTTCTTGTCAATCGTTCCCTAAATCTCTCCCTGAAGCTCTCTACAACCTCTGGTTCTTTCAGTTTATCTAGGTCCCATCTCCTCAAAATCACACCTTTTTGCAGTTTCTTTAGTTTTAATCTACAGTTCATAACCAATAGATTGTGGTCAGAGTCCACATCTGTCGCTGGAAATGTCTTACAATTTAGAACCTTGTAATGTTGATGCATTAAGTTGTTCTGAAAACGGTGCTGATATTCAAGACAATAAAAGCGGGTTAAAAGCTGTGATCTATCTGGGGAAGTTAACCTTGCATTACTGAGCAACTGTTTCACCAGGTATCCAGTCTAGCTTACCAAATTCCCAACCAGACTATCATTAATCATAATCTTTTAATAGTCATTTTACGATAACCCATATTTATATATAGGGTGAGTCACCTAACATTACCGCTGAATATATTTCGTAAACCACATCAAATACTGACGAATCGATTCCACAGACCGAACGTTAGGAGAGGGGCTACTGTAACTGGTTAATACAAACCATAAAAAAATGCACGGGAGTATGTTTTTTAACACAAACCTACGTTTTTTTAAATGGAACCCCGTTAGTTTTGTTAGCACATCTGAACATATAAACAAATACGTAATCAGTGCCGTTTGTTGCATTGTAAAATGTTAATTACATCCGGAGATATTGTAACCTAAAGTTGACGCTTGAGTACCACTCCTTCGCTGTTCGATCGTGTGTATCGGAGAGCACCGAATTACGTAGGGATCCAAAGGGAACGGTGATGGACCTTAGGTACAGAAGAGACTGAAACAGCACATTACGTCCACATGCTAATACCTTTTTATTGGTCTTTTTCACTGACGCACATGTACATTACCATGAGGGGTGAGGTACACGTACACACGTGATTTCCGTTTTCAATTACGGAGTGGAATAGAATGTGTCCCGACATGTCAGGCCAATAGATGTTCAATGTGGTGGCCATCATTTGCTGCACACAATTGCAATCTCTGGCGTAATGAATGTCGTACACGCCGCAGTACGTCTGGTGTAATGTCGCCGCAGGCTGCCACAATACGTTGTTTCATATCCTCTGGGGTTGTAGGCAGATCACGGTACACATTCTCCTTTAACGTACCCCACAGAAAGAAGTCCATAGGTGTAAGATCAGGAGAACGGGCTGGCCAATTTATGCGTCCTCCACGTCCTATGAAACGCCCGTCGAACATCCTGTCAAGGGTCAGCCTAGTGTTAATTGCGGAATGTGCAGGTGCACCATCATGTTGATACCACATACGTCGACGCTTTTCCTCATCATCATCATCGTCATCATTTAAGACTGATTATGCCTTTCAGCGTTCAGTCTGGAGCATAGCCCCCTTATAAAATTCCTCCATGATCCCCTATTCAGTGCTAACATTGGTGCCTCCTCTGATGTTAAACCTATTACTTCAAAATCATTCTTAACCGAATCCAGGTACCTTCTCCTTGGCCTGCCCCGACTCCTCCTACCCTCTACTGCTGAACCCAAGAGTCTCTTGGGTAACCTTGCTTCTCCCATGCGTGTAACATGACCCCACCATCTAAGCCTGTTCCCCCTGACTGCTACATCTGTAGAGTTCATTCCCAGTTTTTCTTTGATTTCCTCATTGTGGACACCCTCCTGCCATTGTTCCCATCTACTAGTACCTGCAATCATCCTAGCTACTTTCATATCCGTAACCTCAACCTTGTTGATAAGGTAACCTGAATCCACCCAGCTTTCGCTCCCATACAACAAAGTTGGTCGAAAGATTGAACGGTGCACAGATAACTTAGTCTTGGTACTGACTTCCTTCTTGCAGAAGAGAGTAGATCGTAGCTGAGCGCTCACTGCATTAGCTTTGCTACATGTCGCTTCCAGTTCTTTCACTATGTTGCCATCCTGTGAGAATATGCATCCTAAGCACTTGAAACCGTCCACCTGTTCTAACTTTGTTCCTCCTATTTGGCACTCAGTCCGTTTATATTTCTTTCCCACTGGCATTACTTTCGTTTTGGAGATGCTAATCTTCATACCATAGTCCTTACATTTCTGATCTAGCCCTGAAATATTACTTTGCAAACTTTCAATCGAATCTGCCATCACAACTAAGTCATCCGCATATGCAAGACTGCTTATTTTGTGTTCACATATCTTAATCTCACCCAGCCAGTCTATTGTTTTCAACATATGATCCATAAATAATATGAACAACAGTGGAGACAGGTTGCATCCTTGTCTTACCCCTGAAACCACTCTGAACCATGAACTCAATTTACCGTCAACTCTAACTGCTGCCTGACTATCCATGTAAATACCTTTAATTGCTTGCAAAAGTTTGCCTCCTATTCCATAATCTCGTAGAACAGACAATAACTTCCTCCTAGGAACCCAGTCATATGCCTTTTCTAGATCTATAAAGCATAGATACAATTCCCTGTTCCACTCATAATACTTCATCTACATCTACATCTACATGACTACTCTGCAATTCACATTTAAGTGCTTGGCAGAGGGTTCATCGAACCACAATCATACTATATCTCTACCATTCCACTCCCGAACAGCGCGTGGAAAAAACGAACACCTAAACCTTTCTGTTCGAGCTCTGATTTCTCTTATTTTATTTTGATGATCGTTCCTACCTATGTAGGTTGGGCTCAACAAAATATTTTCGCATTCGGAAGAGAAAGTTGGTGACTGAAATTTCGTAAATAGATCTCGCCGCGACGAAAAACGTCTTTGCTTTAATGACTTCCATCCCAATTCGCGTATCATATCTGCCACACTCTCTCCCCAATTACGTGATAATACAAAACGAGCTGCCCTTTTTTGCACCCTTTCGATGTCCTCCGCCAATCCCACCTGGTAAGGATCCCACACCGCGCAGCAATATTCTAACAGAGGACGAACGAGTGTAGTGTTAGCTGTCTCTTTAGTGGACTTGTTGCATCTTCTAAGTGTCCTGCCAATGAAACGCAACCTTTGGCTCGCCTTCCCCACGATATTATCTATGTGGTCTTTCCAACTGAAGTTGTTCTTAATTTTTACACCCAGATACTTAGTTGAATTGACAGCCTTGAGAATTGTACTATTTATCGAGTAATCGAATTCCAACGGATTTCTTTTGGAACTCATGTGGATCACCTCACACTTTTCGTTATTTAGCGTCAACTGCCACCTGCCACACCATACAGCAATCTTTTCTGAATCGTTTGCAACTGATACTGGTCTTCGGATGACCTTACTAGACGGTAAATTACAGCATCATCTGCGAACAACCTAAGAGAACTGCTCAGATTGTCACCCAGGTCATTTATATAGACCAGGAACAGCAGAGGTCCCAGGACACTTCCCTGGGGAACACCTGATATATCACTTCAGTTTTACTCGATGATTTGCCGTCTATTACTACGAACTGCGACCTTCCTGACAGGAAATCACGAATCCAGTCGCACAACTGAGACGACACCCCATAGGCCCGCAGCTTGATTAGAAGTCGCTTGTGAGGAACGGTGTCAAAAGCTTTCCGGAAATCTAGAAATACGGAATCAACTTGAGATCCCCTGTCGATAGCGGCCATTACTTCGTGCGAATAAAGAGCTAGCTGCGTTGCACAAGAACGGTGTTTTTGGAAACCATGCTGATTACGTATCAATCGATCGTTCCCTTCGAGGTGATTCATAATGTTTGAATACAGTACATGCTCCAAAACCCTACTGCAAACCGACGTCAATGATATAGGTATGTAGTTCGATGGATTACTCCTACTACCCTTCTTAAACACTGGTGCGACCTGCGCAATTTTCCAATCTGTAAGTACAGATCTATCGGTGAGCGAGCGGTTGTATATGATTGCTAAGTAGGGAGCTATTGTATCAGCGTAATCTGAAAGGAACCTAATCGGTATAAAATCTGGACCTGAAGACTTGCCCGTATCAAGCGATTACCGTTATTTGCCGTAAGCTAAAGATCCGGTCCTGACAACCTCTAAGAGGCCTAAACCCACACTGATTTTCATCCGATTGGTCCTCAACTAATACTCGCACTTTCCTTTCAACAATACCTGAGAAGATTTTACCCACAACGCTGATTAAAGAGATACCTCTGTAGTTGTTACAATCTTTTCTGTTTCCATGTTTAAAGATTGGTGTGATTACTGCTTTTGTCCAGTCTGATGGAACCTGTCCCGACTCCCAGGCCATTTCAATTATCCTGTGTAGCCATTTAAGACCTGACATTCCACTGTATTTGATGAGTTCCGACTTAACTTCATCCACCCCAGCTGCTTTATTGCACTGCAATCTATTGACCATTTTCTCCACTTCCTCAAATGTGATCCTATTTCCATCATCATTCCTATCCCATTCTACCTCGAAATCTGAAACATTACTGATCGTATTTTCACCTACATTGAGCAACTCTTCAAAATATTCCCTCCATCTGCCCAAGGCATCCACAGGATTCACCAGCAGTTTTCCTGACCTGTCCAAAATACTTGTCATTTCCTTCTTACCTCCCTTTCGAAGACTGCCAATTACACTCCAGAATGGTTTTCCAGCAGCTTGACCCATAGTCTCCAACCTGTTTCCAAAGTCTTCCCAAGATTTCTTCTTGGATGCTGCAATTATCTGTTTGGCTTTGTTTCTTTCTTCAACATAACTTTCTCTGTCTACCTGAGTTCTAGTATGTAGCCATTTTTGATACGCCTTCTTTTTCCTTTTACAGGCTGCCTTGACTGTGTCATTCCACCAAGCTGTTTGCTTCATCCTACTTTTACACACTACTGTTCCAAGACATTCTTTAGCCACTTCTAGTACTGTGTCCCTGTACCTTGTCCATTCCTTTTCCAATGACTGTAATTGACTACATTCAACTAACTGGTACCTTTCTGAGATCGCTGTTATGTACTTGTGCCTGATTTCCTTATCCTGAAGTTTCTCCACTCTTATCCTCCTACATATGGACCTGACCTCCTGCACTTTCGGCCTCACAATCCCAATTTCACTGCAGATTAAATAATGATCAGTGTCATCAAAGAATCCCCTGAATACACGTGTGTCCCTCACAGCCTTCCTGGATTCCTGATCTATTATTATATAGTCGATGACAGATCTGGTTCCCCTGCCTTCCCAAGTATACCGGTGAATGCTCTTATGTTTAAAAAAGGAGTTTGAGATTACTAAGCCCATATTGGCACAGAAATCCAAGAGTTGTTTCCCGTTCCTGTTGGCCTCCATATCCTCTCCAAATTTACCCATAACCTTTTCATACCCTTCTGTTCGATTTCCAATCCTGGCGTTAAAATCACCCATAAGCAGAACACTGTCCTTGACCTTTACTCTAACAACTACATCAGTGAGTGCCTCATGAAAACTATCCATCTTATCTTGATCTGTCTCTTCACAATGCGAATATACTTACATTAATTTTCTTGCTAGACACTGTCAAATCTATCCACATCAGTCGTTCGTTTACATACCTTATTGCAACTACGCTGGGTTCCATTTCTTTCCTGATGTAAAGCCCTACACCCCATTGTGCTATTCCTGCTTTAACTCCTGACAGGTAGACCTTGTATTCTCCCACTTCCCCTTCTTTCTCACCCCTTACCCGAATGTCACTAACAGCTAAGACGTCCAGCCCCATCTTACTTGCAGCCTCTGCCAGCTCTACCTCCTTCCCAGAGTAGCCCCCAATGATATTAATAGCTCCCCATCTCATTACCATTTGTTTGCCAAGTCGTATCTTAGGAGTCCCTGGTTTGTCAGTTAGAGGTGGGACTCCGTCACCTCCAAAGGTCCGAGGCATTTTGCTCTGATTGTTGCCAGAATCATATTTAAAGTACCAGGGAAGCAGGTTGCTAGCCTTACTTGCCCCGAGTCCCATTGGGTTTTACTCCTAACGGTTGAGGGACTAACCGGTGGATTTGGTAGTCTTTGCCGTATGAGCACAAAGGTGACCACCACTCAGAATATGTCCAATATGCCCAGCCTTATTCCAAAGTGACTGATATCCCGACTGTCGGGACCACTTACTTGGCCACTCATATGTTGCCCGTGGTTCATGAACTAGGACATGACTACAGGAACCCACAGCATGAACCACAAACGCTTTTCCAGTGGGACATTTTCGAGCAACGTTGGCAGATCATTCTGTAGAAACGCGATGTATGTTGCAGCTGTCTGGGCCCCCGCAATGAAGTGAGGACCAATGAGGTGGTCGCCAATGATTCCGCACCATATATTTACAGTCCACGGTCGCTGTCGCTCTACCTGTCTGAGCCAGCGAGGACTGTCCACGGACCAGTAATGCATGTTCCGTAGATTCACTGCCCCATGGTTTGTGAAACCCGCTTCATCGGTAAACAGGTAGAACTGCAACGCATTCTCTGTTAATGCCCATTGACAGAATTGCACTGGACGATTAAAGTCATCACCATGTAATTGCTGATGTAACGACACATGAAACGGGTGAAAGCGGTGACGATGCAGTATGCGCATGACACTACTTTGACTCAGTCCACCGGCTCTCGCAATGTCCCGTGTACTCATGTGTGGGTTCATGGCAACAGCAGCTAACACACCAACTGCACCCGCTTCTCCTGTGACGGGCCTGTTACGGACCCGTTTGCGTGCTACGACCATACCTGTTGCATACAGTTGGCGGTAGATGTTTTGCAATGTGCGGCACGTTGGATCCTCTCTGTCCGGGTACCGTTCTGCATACACCCTGCAGGCTTCAGCTGCGTTTCGTCGACACTCGCCATAGATGAGTATCATCTCCGCCTTTTCAGAGTTCGAATACACCATGGTCACAGTTGCTACAACACTACACTATCACAGACGTCTGGTAAAACGGTGTACTTCAGTTGGTCTGCGTGCGGAGACGAATGCAGAATAACAAACCAGCAAGCGCTACATGCGGACACTGCGACAGCTAGACCAAACCACAACAGTGCACTACAGCCACAATCGTAAACACGGTCGTCGTCGTAAACATGTCCCTGCAGATGCTGCTCGCCGACCGTGGCCCGTGTTTGTTACAACACGCAACTGAACGTCGGAGGTTTCAAGCGTCAACTTTAGGCTACAATATCTTCGGATGTAATTAACATTTTACAATGCAACAAACGGCACTGATTACGTATTTGTTTATATGTTCAGATGTGCTAACAAAACTAACGTAGTTCCATTTAAATAAACGCAGGTTTGTGTTAAAAAACATGCTTCCGTGCATTTTTGTATGGTTTGTATTAAACAGTAACACTAGCCCCTCTCATCACGTTCGGTCTGTGGAATCGATTCGTCAGTATCTGATGTGGTTTACGAAATATATCCAGCGGTAACGTTAGGTGACTCACCCTGTATATATAAAGAGAATTTAAATAAAAAGAAAGAAATTAGTTTATATTGGGACATTTATTTTAACAATGATCATTGTTCCGTTAAAATTTCAGCATATTAAACTTGATTCGTAACTAAACTAGTGCGTTATTTAGGATTGTGAAAATGTGAGTTTGTAATCTTACAGAACACATCAAATATGGAGCCAAGATTGGGAGACAGCATACAACACTGCATTCATAAAATAACACACGAAGAACGTTGAAAAATATGCAAGAGGAAATTAACCACAACCAACCGATTAAATTTTCACCCAAAGAAGTTACGTTCGTAGTGCAGTCCTGTCCATCATCAAATTACCACACACTGGTATACTAAATTCATACTAACTCTCTGTGAAATCTTCCCGAAAAGAATAGCTGAGGGCTACTTTGATGATTACATCACATGCTTCACGTGGTCAACTTGGTTTACACAAAGTGTGTAACTCCATAATAATATTGATAGTTCAAATAAATTACATCTAAAGGCAAATTACAAAAGAAAAACCTCGAACTGGCTACTATCGTCTTACTATTAACCTGATGGGTCAAACAATTGTATAAGCACGTGGCACTGGTCACACAAAGTACACCCCACGTGGGTTGAACATAAAGAAAAGTTGCTATACTGAAAAATATTGTCAAGACGAGACGTTATAATCTCATGCACATTCGCATTTAAGATTGATGATCTTAGTTAGAGTTACAGATCATCCACATGTGGTTCCACTTTACTCACAAAGTAGTGACAAAGCAACTACTGGAAGATATTCTGAACTTCACACTCGAATTACACTGCGTTGCAATTTAAGATAACATTAGATATTTTAGATCCAAACCTGAAATAAAGGTGATTAAATTTTCAGTTAGGCTGAACTTAAGAAATCCATTGTCATACGGACTTAGCAGAGACGCACTTAGCCAGAGATCTTTCCACTTCAGACACTCGCCGCGGACAGACTGCCGTAGGCCCCTACCGAGGGTGCTTCACAGATACAAACGGAAGTGAACAGAGGCAGCTTCCTATACCAACATGACAAGGGATGGACAGGACCATACTAAGAATAGAAACCTCTTTGCTTTTAGAAAGCGTAGCTACCTGTTCCGACGTTGGTCCTACCGTTCTCTAGCAGACAGGCTTGTCTGCTACCGTCAAGCATGCAACTAGAAACACATTTGCTCATTCATCCTTTCACACAGAAGGGAAGGAGGATGCCAGTATCCTATCATATACAGTATATAAAACAAAGCAGATGTAGGTTCCGTATGAGACTGTGTGACATGAATTACATGTAAACTGTGATTTAAAGTGTAGTAGTGCGACAGATCGTTCTTGTTTGTGTGTAAAAGTAACACGTTCCACTGCTCAGTCTCCTCCCAGATAGTCAGAAACACCACAGTTAATTTAGAAGTGGAATGTATGCCGTAAATGACAACAGATTTAAGAAATTAACATGAAAGGAATCCAACAGAGACCTTTCAACCTGGTTCCTGAATCTCTGTCTTACCATTATATAATCTATCTGAGACCTTCCAGTGTCTCCAGGCTTCTTCCATGTATACAACCTTCTTTTATGATTCTTGAACCAAGTGTTAGCTATGATTATGTTATGCTCTGTGCAAAATTCTACCAGGCGGCGTCCTCTTTCATTCCTTACTACCATTCCATATTCACCTACTACGTTTCCTTCTCTTCCTTTTTTTACTATTGAGTTCCAGTCACGCATGACTATTAAATTTTCGTCTCCCTTCACTATCTGAATAATTTCTTTTATCTCACCATACATTTCATCAATCTCTTTGGCATATAAACTTGTACTACTGTGGTAGGCGTGGGATTCGTATCTATCTTGGCCATAATAATGCGTTCACTATGCTGTTTGTAGTAGCTTTCCCATATTCCTATTTTCCTATACATTATTAAACCTACTCCTGCATCACCCCTATTTGATTTTGTATTTATAACCCTGTATACACCTGACCAAAAGTCTTGTTCCTCCCGCCACCGAACTTCACTAACTCCCAGCATGTCTAACTTTATCCTATCCATTTCCCTTTTTAAATTTTCTGACCAACCTACCCAATTAAGGGATCTGACATTCCACGCTCCGATCCGTAGAACGCCAGTTTTCTTTTTCCTGATAAGAACGTCCTCCTGAGTAGTCCCCGCCCGGAGATCCGAATGGGGGACTATTTTACCTCTGGAATATTTTACCCAAGAGGACTCCATTATCATTTAACCATACAGTAAACCTGCATGCACTAAGGAAAAATTACGGCTGTAGTTTCCCCTTGCTTTCAGCCGTTCGCAGTGCCAGCACAGCAAGACCGTTTTGGTTAGTGTTACAAGGCCAGATCAGTCAATCATCCAGACTGTTGCCCCTGCAACTACTGGAAAGGCTGCTGCCCCTCTTCAGGAACCACACGTTTCTCTGGCCTCTCAACAGATACCCCTCCGTTGTGGTTGCACCTACGGTACGGCTATCTGTATCACTGACGCACGCAAACCTCCCCACCAACGGCAAGGTACATGGTTCATGGGGGGGGGGGGGGGGGTTTCCTTCTGTCACACATGTCGCGTAATTTCGTTATATAATTACGTGACATATGCAGACGACAAAGGCAAACCATGCGGTATTTGTTGTTGTGGTCTTCAGTCCTGAGACTGGTTTGATGCAGCTCTCCATGCTACTCTATCCTGTGCAAGCTTCTTCATCTCCCAGTACCTACTGCAATCAACATCCTTCTCAATCTGCTTAGTGTATTCATCTCTTGGTCTCCCTCTACGATTTTTACCCTCCACGCTGCCCTCCAATACTAAATTGGTGATCCCTTGATGCCTCAGAACATGTCCTACCAACCGATCCCGTCTTCTGGTCAAGTTGTGCCACAAACTTCTCTTCTCCCCAATCCTATTCAATACTTCCTCATTAGTTATGTGATCTACCCATCTAATCTTCAGCATTCTTCTGTAGCACCACATTTCGAATGCTTCTATTCTCTTCTTGTTCAAACTATTTATCGTCCATGTTTCACTTCCATACATGGCTACACTCAATACAAATGCTTTCAGAAATGACTTCCTGACACTTAAATCTATACTCGAGGTTAACAAATTTTTCTTCTTCAGAAAAGCTTTTCTTGCCATTGCCAGTCTACATTTTATATCCTCTCTACTTCGACCATCATCAGTTATTTTGCTCCCCAAATAGCAAAACTCCTTTACTACTTTAAGTGTCTCATTTCCTAATCTAATTCCCTCAGCATCACCCGACTTAATTCAACTACATTCCATTATCTTCGTTTTGCTTTTGTTGATGTTCATCTTATATCCTCCTTTCAAGACACTGTCCAGTCCATTCAACTGCTCTTCCAAGTCCTTTGCTGTCTCTGACAGAATTACAATGTCATCCGCGAACCTCAAAGTTTTTATTTCTTCTCCATGGATTTTAATACCTACTCCGAATTTTTCTTTTGTTTCCTTTACTGCTTGCTCAATATACAGATTGAACAACATCGGGGAGAGGCTACAACCCTGTCCTACTCCCTTCCCAACCACTGCTTCCCTTTCATACCCCTTGACTCTTATAACTGCCATCTGGTTTCTGTACAATTTGTAAATAGCCTTTCGCTCCCTGTATTTTACCCCTGCCACCTTCTGAATTTGAAAGAGAGTATTCCAGTCAACACTGTCAAAAGCTTTCTCTAAGTCTACAAATGCTAGAAACGTAGGTTTGCCTTTCCTTAATCTTTCTTCTAAGATAAGTCGTAAGGTCAGTATTGCCTCACGTGTTCCAGTGTTTCTAAGGAATCCAAACTGATCTTCCCCGAGGTTGGCTTCTACTAGTTTTTCCATTCGTCTGTAAAGAATTCGTGTTAGTATTTTGCAGCTGTGGCTAATTAAACTGGTAGTTCGGTAATTTTCACATCTGTCAACACCTGCTTTCTTTGGGATTGGAATTATTATATTCTTCTTGAAGTCTGAGGGTATTTCGCCTGTTTCATACATCTTGCTCACCAGATGGTAGAGTTTTGTCAGGACTGGCTCTCCCAAGGCCGTCAGTAGTTCCAATGGAATGTTGTCTACTCCGGGGGCCTTGTTTCGACTCAGGTCTTTCAGTGCTCTGTCAAACTCTTCACGCAGTATCGTATCTCCCATTTCATCTTCATCTACATCCTCTTCCATTTCCATAATATTGTTCTCAAGTACATCGCCCTTGTATAGACCCTCTATATATCCCTTCCACCTTTCTACTTTCCCTTCTTTGCTTAGAACTGGGTTTCCATCTGAGCTCTTGATATTCATACAAGTCGTTCTCTTATCTCCAAAGGTCTCTTTAATTTTCCTGTAGGCAGTATCTATCTTACCCCTAGTGAGATAAGACTCTACATCCTTACATTTGTCCTCTAGCCATCCCTGCTTAGCCATTTTGCACTTCCTGTCGATCTCATTTTTGAGACGTTTGTATTGCTTTTTGCCTGCTTCATTTACTGCATTTTTATATTTTCTCCTTTCATCAATTAAATTCAATATTTCTTCTGTTACCCAAGGATTTCTATTAGCCCTCGTCTTTTTACCTACTTGATCCTCTGCTGCCTTCACTACTTCATCCCTCAAAGCTACCCATTCTTCATCTACTGTATTTCTTTCCCGCATTCCTGTCAATTGCTCCCTTATGCTCTCCCTGAAACTCTGTACAACCTCTGGTTCTTTTAGTTTTTCCAGGTCCCATCTCCTTAAATTCCCACCTTTTTGCAGTTTCTTCAGTTTTAATCTACAGGTCATAACCAATAGATTGTGGTCCGAGTCCACATCTGCCCCTGGAAATGTCTTACAATTTAAAACCTGGTTCCTAAATCTCTATCTTACCATTATATAATCTATCTGATACCTTTTAGTATCTCCAGGGTTCTTCCATGTATACAACCTTCTTTCATGATTTTTAAACGAAGTGTTAGCTATGATTATGTTGTGCTCTGTGCAAAATTCTACCAGGCGGCTTCCTCTTTCATTTCTTAGCCCCAATCCATATTCACCGACTATGTTTCCTTCTCTCCCTTTTCCTACACTCGAATTCCAGTCACCCATGACTATTAAACTTTCGTCTCCCTTCACTATCTGAATAATTTCTTTTATTTCATCATACATTTCTTCAATTTCTTCGTCATCTGCAGAGCTAGTTGGCATATAAACTTGTACTACTGTAGTAGGTGTGGGCTTCGTATCTATCTTGGCCACAATAATGCGTTCACTGTGCTGTTTGTAGTAGCTTACCCGCATTCCTATTTTCCTATTCATTATTAAACCTACTCCTGCATTACCCCTATTTGATTTTGTGTTTATAACCCTGTAGTCACCTGACCAGAAGTCTTGTTCCTCCTGCGGTAGAATTCGTCAAATGAAGAGTAAAAGTCGACCAGGGACTAATGGCCTATACCATACAGTCCCAAACGCATACCTACTGAGAAAATATTCAGTAACCACTGTAAACAATTAGTTTTCAACTACAATGTACGCAAAGATTGCTAAGAACATGCTGGTTTAGGTGGACTAAACATTGATTTTGAAGAAAAAAAGTATAACAGAGTACCTCAGTCGAAAATGGTCCTTAAAGCTATAATAGCACAGTGAATACGCTCACTTTCATAGGGAAACGAAGCAAATCGTACGAGACAACAGTTCCAACCCTACTAAACTATAACAGATGTATGTTGTTAAACACTTGTCAGTATGAGGGCACTCTAGCGTCTATAAACTCAATAAGACGACCGAGACAGGTAGTCCATTCCGCTCTGATCTTACCTGTATGGATCGACTAGGCCGAAGTATTGTGACCTTAAAATTGCACGACGGACCACTGCTGACCTCCAAATTGCGCTTGTTCCGCAGTGGCTGACGTTACCGCAAGCTATGCTCAATGGCGACCTGATTCACAGCACGAGGAACTGCTATGCCATGCGAAGACGCCACAACCGTAGTGATGTTCTTTCAGGTAGCACCAAGAATGTAAATGTCACACACGGTGTACGGGGATTTTCGGGCGTAACTTGTATCCGTTTCAATGTGTCGTGTGTCACAGAGGCCATCCCTCTTTTTACAGTACACATCATTGCTAATAAGCATGTCAGTTCGCGGATCCCTTAACATACAGACATGAGTGTGGTTTAAGGGAGACAGCATTTGTGTCAAATGTTTGCAGTTTCCTCGTTTTAGTGTAGGATTCAATGTAAATAACATCTGCGGCAAGTTGAAACCGTATGCTAGAACACTGTCAAAGCCGGATACCTACCTTCCGATGGCAGTGTACTACCAACTGCGTTTTCAAAGTTTATTTCACGGATCGACTCGACTGAAATACTGAAATTTTAAAAAAGTTTTCAAAACCACCGGAAGGTTTTACAGAAACTAAAGGCATGTTTAGGCTCTAAGTCGACCAGTGAAACGTGCATCGATAGCATAGTTTGTAGTGTACTGCCTACGAAAGGTAGGTATTCCAATGATAGTCTAAGTCTATGTTTGTTTATAAGCTGTACAATTAGGGTCGCGCGTACGCAGGGAAGGGCAGGCGGGAGCAGCTCCCCCCCTCCCCCTCACGGAAAAGAATCATCTCAAATCATCTCAACGCGAACTTACATATGTATCAGTCTAGTATCATTTTGAAGAAAGGCGGGACATGTGATGAACATTGACTAGTAGCTAGTAGAAACTGTACCAGAGCCATTCCTCGTTGAACCTCAAAAACAGCGCCTCGAAACTAACACCAGTTGCCCCTTCCCCTAGCTCCCTAGCTCAAATCCTGGGACCACGCTCCCTTGATCAGACCTACAACCGCCTCGGCGTGCTAGCAGACGCCGAGCAGTTACCACCCACGCAACAGGATACCACGACCGCTGCCCGAACAGAAGAAGACACGGCCGACTCCCGATCACTGATGGGGACTCATCTGACCAGACCACGGGTTTCCAGTCGTCTAGGGTCCAACCGATATGGTCACCTACCCAAGAGAGACACTGCAGGCGATGTCGTGCTTTTAGCAAAGGCATCGGTCGTCTGCTGCCATAGCTCATTAACGCCAAATTTCGCCGCACTGTCCTCACGGACAAGTTTGTCGTACATTCCACATTGATTGCTGCGATTATTTCACGCAGTGTTGCTTGTCTGTGAACAATGACACCTCTACGCAGACGCCGCAGCACTCCGTTGTCAATTGAAGGCCGTCGGCAGCTGCCTAGTCCATGGTGGGAGGTAATGCCTGAAATACAGTATTCTCGGCACACTCTTGACACTGTGGATCGCAGAATATTGCATTTCCTAACAAATTCGGAGATGGAATGTGTGGCGTCACCGCCAGACACCACACTTGCTAGGTGGTAGCCTTTAAATCGGCCGCGGTCCGTTAGTATACGTCGGACCCGCGTGTCGCCACTATCAGTGCTTGCAGACCGAGCGCCGCCGCACGGCAGATCTAGAGAGACTCCCTAGCACTCGCCCAGTTGTACAGCCGACTTTGCTAGCGATGGTTCACTGAGAAAATACGCTCTCATTTGCCGAGACGATAGTTAGCATAGCCTCCAGCTACGTCATTTGCTACGACCTAGCAAGGCGCCATTACCAGTTACTATTGATGCTGTAAAACATGTACCGTCAAGAGCGATGTTCACCAATTATGGATTAAAGTTAAGTATTCCAGCAGCTACGTTCGTTTTTTGTTAGTCTCATTTCCTTAACCTGTTCCAGACCTCACGCCAGCCTGTGTGACCTAAAACGCATGCCTTTCGGCTTCCTCTCATAGTGGGTTGGCTGTCGTGCCAATCCACAACAGAATGTTCCATGCGTCTAGTGCCAACTAACATTCTGCGCTGAAATTCTTTCAATTCCCGTCGTGCGGCCATAATCACGTCGGAAACATTTTCACACCAATCACCGTAGTATAAATGACAGCCCCACCAATGCACTGCCCTTTTATAACTTGCGTACGTGATGCTACCGCCGTCTGTATATGTGCATTTCGCTACCCCATGACCTTTGTTACCTCAGTGAATATTCATTGCGACTGCGGTAAAAGCAACCTCGTCCGCACTAACGAACAGCAGGTTGTGATGCCACAGCGCCAGTGCTCCGAGTGCAGGGATGACAGGTTGCGTTCGCGTTCGCGGGAACAATTCCGCCCAACGCAGCTGGAGGAGTGACGGTGTATGTGGTATCAACTTTCGATACCACACTCGTTTAGGGGTTGCAGATATGGACCGCGGTCCGTAATAGATATAGCTGGACCTGCGAGTCGCGACTAGTGACGCTAGCGCCGCTCCGCCGTTTGTGACAAGTATCTAGCGAGCTCTCGTCCACTCTTGCTCGGGACGTCAACTAGGAATATAGCACAGCCTTCAGCTGATAGGAAGCACCCTCCAACAAGGCGCTTAGTCAAGTATGGCATAAGTAAAGCCTCTCTAGATATGTTTGTAATTATATGTATGCCCGCCCGGTTTTCCGGGTGGGAAGGAGCGCCTGGTCCCCAGCACGAATCCGCCCGGTGGATTTGTGTCCGTGACTGTTGAACCGGCCAGTCTCTGGATGGTTTTTAGGCGGTTTTCCATCTGCCTCGGCGAATGCGGGCTGGCTCCCCTTATTCCGCCTCAGTTGCACTATGTCGGCGATTGCTGCGCAAACAATTCTTCACGTATGCGTACACCACCATTACTCTACCACGCAAACATAGGGGTTACACTCGTCTGGTGTGAGACGTTCCCGGGAGGGGGGGGGGGGGGGCAAACAGCACAATAGCCCTGGGTTCGGTGTGGGGCGGTGGCGGGGTGAAGTGGACTGCGGTAGTCGTCGTGGGGTTGAGAACCACTGCGGCTGTGGCGGGGACGGAGCCTCTCCGTTGTTTCTAGGTCCCCGGTTAACATACAATGCAATACAATTATATGTATGCAGCATATGAAGAAGCCTGTAGCACAAGTTAAGTACAACATATATTAATTTTTACTAATGACTACTAATTATTTCAGTCGTTGCAGATATAGACTATGCAGCCAGCTCCTGACCGACTTCACTGCCAAACCTGCAATATATGTTTCTATTTAGCATTGGCCACCTGTCATCGTAACAACTGACGACGAGAATCATAACAAATGGCGACGAGGATAGGATCCAATTTTTTTAGGAAAGATGAGCGCTGACAGCAGAGCTGATTCGTGGATACATCGGAAAACACGTTTATTTCATTTGTGTTTGCAATACTTCTAGAGTATGTACCTGGCTTCGCTACCCATCATCTCCGATTTTTACGAATGACGTGTGCATGAAATTTTTTCCTACTCCCAATTGTGATTCATTGATTTATTTGTGATGGCAAATCCAGAGGAACAAAATATACTGGCAGAACTGCTACGATTGCAGAATCAATAGTCCAGTGCACTACTGCACGCTTTGGGACAGCTCGTCCAGTGACAACTACAAGCTGTGCCTCACGTACAAGGGGAGGCCACGACGTTTGGAACGCGGATTTACTGCTAACTTCGTACACTCGTGGTAATTCATGAGGACAACAAAATGTGTAAGCAGTAGCGCGTACTTCTCAAGCGTTACTGAGAAAATCGCAAGATAATTTCGGTCGCCAAATATATTTCTGTGCGTGGCCATTTTAACCATAAAGTGGCTGCAGCCGAGTGGTGCCGGCACGGTAGCTCAGTCTAGCCAGCACGGTAGCTCAGCGTGTAGCCGGCACGGTAACTCAGCGTGTTTGGTCAGAGGGCTAGCTGCCCTCTGTAATTAAAAAAAAACTGAGTTAATGGATCAACAACGAACTGACATGGGTGTCTTTCGACGTCCGCTCCGAGCAGATACAACGAATGAAAACGAACAAAATGAGGTTAAAAAAAAAGCGATGTTCCGTCAGAGGGCTAGCTGCCCTCTGTAATAAAAAAAACTGAGTTAATGGATCAACAACGAACTGAAACGGGTGTCTATCGACGTCCGCCGCGAGCAGATACAACGAACGAAACCGAACAAAATGAGATTAAAAAAAATGGATAGAGCGTCTGCCATGTAAGCAGGAGATCCCGAAAAAAAAGCGTGTTCGGTCAGAGCGTTAGTTTTCCATTCTAATAAAAAACTGAGCGATCAGATGAATGAAAAAACTGAACGGGTGTCATCGGACATTTTCAGTATCACTTTATGCGTTTGGTCGTTTACTAGTCGATAGTTATGAATATTATATTATTTGTGATAATAAAAATTAGTAGACTGCCAAATAACATTGTAAATTTAATAAAAGTCCATCCGATTACACGTATTTTTCCCATTATGTCAATTGTAATATAAATAGTAAAGAAAATGACTGCGTTCAAAATAAAAAAAAACTGACGAACGGAACTCGATCCAGCGGTTTGAACGCCAACCACTTAAAAAAAAAAAAAAAATATTCTGTTCTATATTCTTCGTTGAATTTGTTCAGGACGGACGTCCGATGATCCCCGTTCAGTTTGTTCGATGGTCCTTTCGCTCAGTTCCTTTATTACAAAGGACAGCTAACGCTCTAACCGAACACGCTGAGCTACCGTGCCGCCACCACTCGGTTGCCGCCGCTTCGTGGTTAAAATGCCACGCACAGATATATATTTGACGACCGAAATTATCTTGCGATTTTCTCAGTAACGGTTGAGAAGTACGGGCTACTGCTTACACACTTTGTTGTCCTCATGGAATACTACGAGTGTACGAAGTATACAGTAAATCCGCGTTCCAAACGTCGTGGCCTCCCCTTGGTAGTGGCTGCACAGGAGCCGACTGTACAGCGAGCGGGCCACAGCACAGCCATTTCGCGTAGAGCGCTGGCAGGAGTGACAGGCGCAGTTTTCACACCATCTGGCTGCCTGCAATGTTAAAGGTAAAACGAGGCAGCACGCGCTTTTATCTTACGTTGGTGTGGCCTCGTACCGCATCCTCCCCAAACTATTCCCGAGAAGTTCGCCAGAGCAGCACAGTTACGAAGAACTTGTTAAAGCATTGACCGATTATTACAAGGACAATATAAACATTGTGACAAAAAGGTACGCATTTTTACGCACAAAACGTACACCTCAGCAGAATTACCATGAGTGGGTAGCAACTTTGCAGGGCCTCACTCGCGACTGTGAATTTTCATGTTATTGTGGAATACCACATTCTGATATCATGCTACGGGACTATTGAGCAAAACGTGTCACACACATTAGAGAGCAATTTCTTAAATTATCCAACCCCATCTTAGAACAAGCGTTGGACATTTTGGACAGACAGGACACTTTGGACTTCGCTGCAAATTCTGTCGAATCGCCTCCCACTGCCTGTCAGGTTAGCAAGCCAGCTGCCCGCACATCACGTACACGTGCCTCTGTGCAGGCTCGGCGCATGCCGGCCCAATTCACTTCCAGGAAACGGACACCTGTTAAGCGCCGGCCGCAGCCGCCCGCGTTGCGATCGTACCCGCAGTGTAATTCCGAGCATTCGCGCCAGAATTTCCCATCGCGCATGGCCGTGTGCCATTTTTGCAACAAATTGGGACATGTCCAGGCAGTGTGCTTAAAAAGACGGGACTCTGAGAAACAGTATCACGTTTCCGGACAAAGTAGCTTACGACGGAACGGTTACTGCAATAAGACTTCGTATCACAACGAGCCACATGCAGTCGAAATAAATGTTGTAAATTCGCCTCCAGTACCTTTGACTTTGCCCGATTGTGACAGTTTTGGTTGTGATTCCAGTGCACGCCAACGAAAGAAGTCTAGCCACGCCCGATCTGCCCGTCAACATTTGTCAGTGAACATGGCTTCTCAGAATGACATTTTTCACCGACGGCAGAACAAACTTTTTATCGATTTGCACATTCAGAATCATACTATTCCTTTTCAGATTGACACTGGAGCGTCTGTTTCACTAATGAACCGTAAAACTTACGAATTGCTCGGTTCACCTCCATTGCATAACGCAAATGTTACGCTAGCTACCTGCAGTGATCAAAGTATCCTGGTATTAGGACTGTGTAGTTTTACCAGCGACGTACCGTGGGCAAACTCAGGTGGTTTCTTTACATGTACTGTATTCACCATCATCAGTAAATATTTTTGGTCTTGATTCATTTGATGTAGTCTCCTTACCTGTGCGCGATGAGGTACTAGCCGTCACTAAAAATGTTCCCACAAACAGTGTTTCTGAAGTGTCAGGAGTTTGCTGACATTTTTCGCCAGGTTTAGGTTGCGTGTACAATTTTCAGGTGCATATTGAACTGAAGGACAATCCACAGCCTAAATTTTTCCTCGCTCGCACAGTGCCTCACGGGCTTCGAGACGAAGTTGCTAAAACATTGCATGCACTTGAGGATCGAGGGGTGATTGAACCGGTGACAGCGTCACTACGGGCATCACTGTTGCTTATCTTAACGAAACCATCAGGCAAATTGCGACTGTGCGTGGATTTTAAAGCCACCGTCAATCCTCAACTTGTTGCAACAGTCCAAAAAACTTGTTTGATAAATTGTGTCCAGGCAAATATTTTTCTGAGTTAGATTTGCAAGATGCCTTTCTTCAGATTCCTTTGGATGAAGAATCCCAGAAGATTATCGTCGTGAATACACATTTAGGTCTCTACAAATTTAAAAGGCTTCCGTTCGAATGTGCCTCTGCACTGGCACTATTTCAGCAGTACTTACAGACTCTTTGTGCGTCGATTTCTTCAGTTTGTAATTACCTAGATGACATAATAGTTTCTGGTTCTACGCAGAAAGAACATCTGCAAAATTTGAGGCAGCTGTTTAAAGTGTTCCGTGAAAATGGACTTAGACTCAATAAGGAGAAGTCTACATTTTTTTTTTTTCAGAACAGTTATCCTACTGGGACATGTGATAAACTCTCAAGGCATCCATCTAAGTCCGGATCATTTAAGAGCAATATCAGAGCTACTAGCACCCAAGACGGTTAAAGAATTGCAATCAGTTATATGCAGGTTCAATTATTATCACAAGTTTTTGCCTAACGCATCATCTTTTGCAGCACCATTACATCGATTGTGTCGAAAGAACGTTCCGTTCATTTGGTCGCCTGAATGCGAACGTGCCTTTCAGTAGCTTAGCCGGCCGCGGTGGTCTCGCGGTTCTAGGCGCTCAGTCCGGAACCGCGCGACTGCTACGGTCGCAGGTTCGAATCCTGCCTCGGGCATGGATGTGCGTCATGTCCTTAGGTTAGTTAGGTTTAAGTAGTTCTAAGTTCTAAGGGACTGATGACCAGAGATGTTAAGTCCCATAGTGCTCAGAGCCATTTTTTACCATTTTTTTCAGTAGCTTAAATCTGCATTGTTATCTAGCACATGTATTACGTCCTTCTATCCTGCAAAACCTCTTGTCCTTATGGTTGACGCTTTTGATTTCGGGATCGGAGCTGTCCTTGCTCACAAATTTGGATTGCGCGATCACCCGATCGCATATGCATCGAAGATCCTGTCCTCGGCTCAGCGTAACTACTAGCAGATCGAGAAGGAAGCTCTCGCTTCGATTTTTGGAGTTACAAAATTCCACGACTTCTTATATGGTCGCAAGTTTACAGATATCACCGACCATAAGCCTCTGACGTCATTGTTTCACCCGTCAAAGCCCGTGAAATTTATTCATTGGTCACTATTTTTGTCGGAGTACCGTTACGACATCTTGTATCGGCCTACTGCCCAGCACGGTTACGCCAGCGCATTATCCCGATTGCCAATAGCTGAAGACCTGCTGTTCGACTCTTCCGAACAGGCTTGTATGTTCATCGATGTGCAAAATGATGATGTTGTAGAAAGTTTTGAGAGGTGGCATGAGCCCCCTCTCATATTTCTATCTTACGATTCTCCTCTCTAATTGCATGCGGTGGAAAGTTGCTGTTCCTTCCCACGCGGACTGCCCACGCAGCGTCTCTCGTCACCCGGGTGGTCCGGTGACAGGCGGACTCTGCTGATTTTGAAAGGCTGTGAGGGAGTCGAGTGAATGCTTTCCAGACGCCGACATTGTCAAAAGACATGCCCGGAGGGGCCTGAAGTAGCGGCTGGGCTAGAGGTTCCGTTACTTCGCAGAAACTTAGCGAAAACACTTTCTGGCGGGCTACCAGCGAGGCGTGGGAATCACTTGTGTACCCAGGCAGTTGTGGCGGGAAAATTTCCGCGCTTTCTGCAAAATAGTAACTGTGATTGGCTTGCTCAGGGCATAGCTCCGTGACGTAGCAAAATCAGCGCAGAAATTGGCGCCAAGAATCTCCATTGGTGGAATGGTAGTGCTCCGGCAATGGAGTGGAATTTTCCGCCGGTTTTCGAGTTGCTGATTGGAACGTTTAACCACGGCCACTGTCGTGGGGGCGGGAATGTTCGGTGTTCGGCATGTACGGGTGCTCTAGAGTAGTCGGCTCTCGCTTTTCGGTCGAGGACGTCGAAGCAACCAGCCATCGCCTCCGGTACGCCAGATCGTGTTCTGGCAGTTAAGAAGACAGTTTGGTAATGTATGTCCGCAGCACCGGCAGATAGGGATTTTCCTAGGTGATAATCAGAGCTCAGCAGAGCGCGCCTGTTCGTCTTTTTCTAATTTTGTTCTGTCTTGGGTAGCAGCAATTAATGTGGGGTTAGCTGTGTGTCTCTCTTAAGATTTGAGTGGCAAGGAATTGGCTCCACATACCACTTCGTCATAAACCTCACAATCTAGTTTAGGGACAACTTCACCTTCACAGCGTTTGTTTGAGTATCCAATTTGAGCCAATTTGATGTATTATAAATGTTTCATGTGTTTTTGTTTATTATTTTGTGTTTAGTCTTAATAAATCATATTGTTATTTTGGACAGAACTTTCATTCTGTTAATCGGTAGAGCAACCCATCATTTCTCACTACGTTAATGAAACCTTCCTTTATTTAACTTATTTATCAAATTAAATTATTGCAGGTGCCAAACTCTTTTCTACTCCACTTGCAGGGTTGATTACAGTCAGTTCGCGTATATTTTTTAATCCATGTGCAACAGCAAAAGTCGGAGTTAGAATAGGGGGGTCTTAGAGCATCATTTACATATGTAGATTCTAGAAGAATTTAGTGTTAAATACACTGCTTGCCCCGGCACCTCGCAGTTTTCCTGTTGACTTTCGTCGTATAGCCACAGCAACAGCTGACGACCCAGTATTAAATGTTGTTTTGCGTAATGACACTACGCAATGGCCTTTGTCTAAAAATCAGATTGAAGATCCGTTGGTTCCTGGTTTTTTTGTGCACCGACAACGACTTTTTGTACAGCGTGGTAGCCTCTTGCTCCGCACGGAGAACGATCAGTCTCGTGTCGTTGTTGCAGCCAACTGTGCTACGATTTCCTCACCAAGATTATTGGGGTATCGTACGGACAAAATAGTTAGCTCGCCGTCATTGTCCCTGGTTTGGAATTGATGCTGACATAACCAAGTTTGTTCTTCTTGTTTTGTGTGTGCCGAAAACCAATCCGCACCACCGCACAAATTTTTCTCTTGGCCTAAAGCAATTTTGACATGGAATCGCTTGCATGTAGAGTTCGCTGTTCCTTTTTGGGACAAACGAAGGTTAATTCTTGATGATTCTTGTAGCGCTTTTCCATTTGTTGTTCGCATGGCATCAACAACATCAACTGCTACCGTCAAAGCCTTGTCTTCTATCTTTTGCATAAAAGGATTGTCACAGATCATTGTCACCGACAATGGACATCAATTTGTGTCTGCAGAGTTCGAAACCTTTTGTGAATCTAATTATATTCAGCATTTAACTTCAGCACCATTTTCTCCTCATCCGAACGGAGCCACTGAAAGATTCGTACGGACGTTTAAGTCGCAGATGTCTAAACTGCGCGACTCTCATTCTCGCGAAGACGCTCATTTGTTGTTTTTATTTCGAACTGATCTCAGCCCCGCGACGGTGCTACGCCGGCTGAATTGTTGCACGGTCGTCCTCACGGAACTCTGATGGATTTGTTGCATCCTCCCCACCGACTTTCTTTGCCACGGCAGACCCACTAATTCTTGCCAGATGACATTGTCTATTTTCGTCATTTCCGCGGCAATCGCCGGTGGTTGAAAGGACGCATTCTCCGCCATCTTGGCCACGCTATGTTCGTCATATCAGGTCCGTCTGGTGAGGTGCGCTGGCATCAGAATCAGATGGGCCTGTTCAGTCGTGGGGTCTCTGCCGCTTGCCCTGTGTTTCCAGTGTCGCCGGCGTCGGGGCTGTCTCCGCGGGGACCTCTCCCTTACTCTCGTCGCCCCTGGGTGCCACGCGACGGCGCGCCAGCGCGGACGCCGTGTCTCGCGCCGGAGTCGCCCGCAGTGCCAGCATCGTTGCGGCGCCTGACGACCATACGGACCAGGTGCTTCCGACTGTGATAGGGCACAGTGAAATTCCGGTTACAACGCTGTCCACCACCGTAGAACAGTTTGCACTACCTGGTTTCCAGTCATTGTTGCCGGTCGGGTGCCCCGACCCGATGGAAGTCGACCCTTCGGCTCCTCCCATTGTGTTTGAAGCGCAGACACTTCATGTTAACGTGCACCGTGGAGAAAGCTTCCAGGCGTTTCCTGTCTCCCCTCGGTCCGACTGTCAGGGAGCAGGTGGGCAAGCCTCACCTGCAGTCAGGCTCCCCACCTCCTCAGCTACGTCAGCATGGGGTCCTCCACCCGGCGGTCGTAAGCCATATTCAGTGGCCGTTCGGAGATTTGCGTGGGAGAAATGTGGTATCAACGTTCGATACCACACTTTTTATGGGTTGCAGATGTCGACCGCGGTCCGTAATAAATATCGCTGGACCCGCGAGTCGCAACTAGTACCGCTAGCGCCGCTCCGCGTCTTGTGACAAGTACCTAGCGACCTCTCGTCCTCTCTTGCTCGGGCCGTCAACTAGGAATGTAGCATAGCCTTCAGCTGATAGGAATCACCCTCTAACAAGGCGCTTACTCAAGTATGTCATAAGTAATGCCTCTCTAGATAGGTTTGTAATTATATGTATGCCCGCCCGGTTCTCCGGGTGGGAAGGAGCGCCTGGTCCCCAGCACGAATCCGCCCGGTGGATTTGTGTCCGTGACTGTTGAACCGGCCAGTCTCTGGATGGTTTTTAGGCGGTTTTCCATCTGCCTCGGCGAATGCGGGCTGGCTCCCCTTATTCCGCCTCAGTTGCACTATGTCGGCGATTGCTGCGCAAACAATTCTTCACGTATGCGTACACCACCATTACTCTACCACGCAAACATAGGGGTTACACTCGTCTGGTGTGAGACGTTCCCGGGAGGGGGGGGGAGGGGGCAAACAGCACAATAGCCCTGGGTTCGGTGTGGGGCGGTGGCGGGGTGAAGTGGACTGCGGTAGTCGTCGTGGGGTTGAGAACCACTGCGGCTGTGGCGGGGACGGAGCCTCTCCGTTGTTTCTAGGTCCCCGGTTAACATACAATGCAATACAATTATATGTATGCAGCATATGAAGAAGCCTGTAGCACAAGTTAAGTACAACATATATTAATTTTTACTAATGACTACTAATTATTTCAGTCGTTGCAGATATAGACTATGCAGCCAGCTCCTGACCGACTTCACTGCCAAACCTGCAATATATGTTTCTATTTAGCATTGGCCACCTGTCATCGTAACAACTGACGACGAGAATCATAACAAATGGCGACGAGGATAGGATCCAATTTTTTTAGGAAAGATGAGCGCTGACAGCAGAGCTGATTCGTGGATACATCGGAAAACACGTTTATTTCATTTGTGTTTGCAATACTTCTAGAGTATGTACCTGGCTTCGCTACCCATCATCTCCGATTTTTACGAATGACGTGTGCATGAAATTTTTTCCTACTCCCAATTGTGATTCATTGATTTATTTGTGATGGCAAATCCAGAGGAACAAAATATACTGGCAGAACTGCTACGATTGCAGAATCAATAGTCCAATGCACTACTGCACGCTTTGGGACAGCTCGTCCAGTGACAACTACAAGCTGTGCCTCACGTACAAGGGGAGGCCACGACGTTTGGAACGCGGATTTACTGCTAACTTCGTACACTCGTGGTAATTCATGAGGACAACAAAATGTGTAAGCAGTAGCGCGTACTTCTCAAGCGTTACTGAGAAAATCGCAAGATAATTTCGGTCGCCAAATATATTTCTGTGCGTGGCCATTTTAACCATAAAGTGGCTGCAGCCGAGTGGTGCCGGCACGGTAGCTCAGTCTAGCCAGCACGGTAGCTCAGCGTGTAGCCGGCACGGTAACTCAGCGTGTTTGGTCAGAGGGCTAGCTGCCCTCTGTAATTAAAAAAAAAACTGAGTTAATGGATCAACAACGAACTGACATGGGTGTCTTTCGACGTCCGCTCCGAGCAGATACAACGAATGAAAACGAACAAAATGAGGTTAAAAAAAAGCGATGTTCCGTCAGAGGGCTAGCTGCCCTCTGTAATAAAAAAAACTGAGTTAATGGATCAACAACGAACTGAAACGGGTGTCTATCGACGTCCGCCGCGAGCAGATACAACGAACGAAACCGAACAAAATGAGATTAAAAAAAAATGGATAGAGCGTCTGCCATGTAAGCAGGAGATCCCGAAAAAAAAGCGTGTTCGGTCAGAGCGTTAGTTTTCCATTCTAATAAAAAACTGAGCGATCAGATGAATGAAAAAACTGAACGGGTGTCATCGGACATTTTCAGTATCACTTTATGCGTTTGGTCGTTTACTAGTCGATAGTTATGAATATTATATTATTTGTGATAATAAAAATTAGTAGACTGCCAAATAACATTGTAAATTTAATAAAAGTCCATCCGATTACACGTATTTTTCCCATTATGTCAATTGTAATATAAATAGTAAAGAAAATGACTGCGTTCAAAATAAAAAAAAACTGACGAACGGAACTCGATCCAGCGGTTTGAACGCCAACCACTTAAAAAAAAAAAAAAATATTCTGTTCTATATTCTTCGTTGAATTTGTTCAGGACGGACGTCCGATGATCCCCGTTCAGTTTGTTCGATGGTCCTTTCGCTCAGTTCCTTTATTACAAAGGACAGCTAACGCTCTAACCGAACACGCTGAGCTACCGTGCCGCCACCACTCGGTTGCCGCCGCTTCGTGGTTAAAATGCCACGCACAGATATATATTTGACGACCGAAATTATCTTGCGATTTTCTCAGTAACGGTTGAGAAGTACGGGCTACTGCTTACACACTTTGTTGTCCTCATGGAATACTACGAGTGTACGAAGTATACAGTAAATCCGCGTTCCAAACGTCGTGGCCTCCCCTTGGTAGTGGCTGCACAGGAGCCGACTGTACAGCGAGCGGGCCACAGCACAGCCATTTCGCGTAGAGCGCTGGCAGGAGTGACAGGCGCAGTTTTCACACCATCTGGCTGCCTACAATGTTAAAGGTAAAACGAGGCAGCACGCGCTTTTATCTTACGTTGGCGTGGCCACGTACCGCATCCTCCCCAAACTATTCCCGAGAAGTTCGCCAGAGCAGCACAGTTACGAAGAACTTGTTAAAGCATTGACCGATTATTACAAGGACAATATAAACATTGTGACAAAAAGGTACGCATTTTTACGCACAAAACGTACACCTCAGCAGAATTACCATGAGTGGGTAGCAACTTTGCAGGGCCTCACTCGCGACTGTGAATTTTCATGTTATTGTGGAATACCACATTCTGATATCATGCTACGGGACTATTGCGCAAAACGTGTCACACACATTAGAGAGCAATTTCTTAAATTATCCAACCCCATCTTAGAACAAGTGTTGGACATTTTGGACAGACAGGACACTTTGGACTTCGCTGCAAATTCTGTCGAATCGCCTCCCACTGCCTGTCAGGTTAGCAAGCCAGCTGCCCGCACATCAAGTACACGTACCGCTGTGCCGGCTCGGCGCATGCCGGCCCAATTCACTTCCAGGAAACGGACACCTGTTAAGCGCCGGCCGCAGCCGCCCGCGTTGCGATCGTACCCGCAGTGTAATTCCGAGCATTCGCGCCAGAATTTCCCATCGCGCATGGCCGTGTGCCATTTTTGCAACAAATTGGGACATGTCCAGGCAGTGTGCTTAAAAAGACGGGACTCTGAGAAACAGTATCACGTTTCCGGACAAAGTAGCTTACGACGGAACGGTTACTGCAATAAGACTTCGTATCACAACGAGCCACATGCAGTCGAAATAAATGTTGTAAATTCGCCTCCAGTACCTTTGACTTTGCCCGATTGTGACAGTTTTGGTTGTGATGCCAGTGCACGCCAACGAAAGAAGTCTAGCCACGCGCGATCTGCCCGTCAACATTTGTCAGTGAACATGGCTTCTCAGAATGACATTTTTCACCGACGGCAGAACAAACTTTTTATCGATTTGCACATTCAGAATCATACTATTCCTTTTCAGATTGACACTGGAGCGTCTGTTTCACTAATGAATCGTAAAACTTACGAATTGCTCGGTTCACCTCCATTGCATAACGCAAATGTTACGCTAGCTACCTGCAGTGATCAAAGTATCCCGGTATTAGGACTGTGTAGTTTTACCAGCGACGTACCGTGGGCAAACTCAGGTGGTTTCTTTACATGTACTGTATTCACCATCATCAGTAAATATTTTTGGTCTTGATTCATTTGATGTAGTCTCCTTACCTGTGCGCGATGAGGTACTAGCCGTCACTAAAAATGTTCCCACAAACAGTGTTTCTGAAGTGTCAGGAGTTTGCTGACATTTTTCGCCAGGTTTAGGTTGCGTGTACAATTTTCAGGTGCATATTGAACTGAAGGACAATCCACAGCCTAAATTTTTCCTCGCTCGCACAGTGCCTCACGGGCTTCGAGACGAAGTTGCTAAAACATTGCATGCACTTGAGGATCGAGGGGTGATTGAACGGGTGACAGCGTCACTACGGGCATCACTGTTGCTTATCTTAACGAAACCATCAGGCAAATTGCGACTGTGCGTGGATTTTAAAGCCACCTTCAATCCTCAACTTGTTGCAACAGTCCAAAAAACTTGTTTGACAAATTGTGTCCAGGCAAATATTTTTCTGAGTTAGATTTGCAAGATGCCTTTCTTCAGATTCCTTTGGATGAAGAATCCCAGAAGATTATCGTCGTGAATACGCATTTAGGTATCTACAAATTTAAAAGGCTTCCGTTCGGATGTGCCTCTGCACTGGCACTATTTCAGCAGTACTTACAGACTCTTTGTGCGTCGATTTATTCAGTTTGTAATTACCTAGATGACATAATAGTTTCTGGTTCTACGCAGAAAGAACATCTGCAAAATTTGAGGCAGCTGTTTAAAGTGTTCCGTGAATATGGACTTAGACTCAAGAAGGACAAGTCTACATTTTTTTTTTTCAGAGCAGTTATCCTACTGGGACATGTGATAAACTCTCAAGGCATCCATCTAAGTCCGGATCATTTAAGAGCAATATCAGAGCTACTAGCACCCAAGACGGTTAAAGAATTGCAATCAGTTATATGCAGGTTCAATTATTATCACAAGTTTTTGCCTAACGCATCATCTTTTGCAGCACCATTACATCGATTGTGTCGAAAGAACGTTCCGTTCATTTGGTCGCCTGAATGCGAACGTGCCTTTCAGTAGCTTAGCCGGCCGCGGTTGTCTCGCGGTTCTAGGCGCTCAGTCCAGAACCGCGCGACTGCTACGGTCGCAGGTTCGAATCCTGCCTCGGGCATGGATGTGCGTCATGTCCTTAGGTTAGTTAGGTTTAAGTAGTTCTAAGTTCTAGGGGACTGATGACCAGAGATGTTAAGTCCCATAGTGCTCAGAGCCATTTGAACAACTTTTTTCAGTAGCTTAAATCTGCATTGTTATCTAGCACATGTATTACGTCCTTCTATCCTGCAAAACCTCTTGTCCCTATGGTTGACGCTTTTGATTTCGGGATCGGAGCTGTCCTTGCTCACAAATTTGGATTGCGCGATCACCCGATCGCATATGCATCGAAGATCTTGTCCTCGGCTCAGCGTAACTACTAGCAGATCGAGAAGGAAGCTCTCGCTTCGATTTTTGGAGTTACAAAATTCCACGACTTCTTATATGGTCGCAAGTTTACAGATATCACCGACCATAAGCCTCTGACGTCATTGTTTCACCCGTCAAAGCCCGTGAAATTTATTCATTGGTCACTATTTTTGTCGCAGTACCGTTACGACATCTTGTATCGGCCTACTGCCCAGCACGGTTACGCCGGCGCATTATCCCGATTGCCAATAGCTGAAGACCTGCTGTTCGACTCTTCCGAACAGGCTTGTATGTTCATCGATGTGCAAAATGATGATGTTGTAGAAAGTTTTGAGAGGTGGCATGAGCCCCCTCTCATATTTCTATCTTACGATTCTCCTCTCTAATTGCATGCGGTGGAAAGTTGCTATTCCTTCACACGCGGACTTCCCACGCAGCGTCTCTCGTCACCCGGGTGGTCCGGTGACAGGCGGACTCTGCTGATTTTGAAAGGCTGTGAGGGAGTCGAGTGAATGCTTTCCAGACGCCGACATTGTCAAAAGACACGCCCGGAGGGGCCTGAAGTAGCGGCTGGGCTAGAGGTTCCGTTACTTCGCAGAAACTTAGCGAAAACACTTTCTGGCAGGCTACCAGCGAGGCGTGGGAATGACTTGTGTACCCAGGCAGTTGTGGCGGGAAAATTCCCGCGCTTTCTGCAAAATAGTAACTGTGATTGGCTTGCTCAGGGCATAGCTCCGTGACGTAGCAAAATCAGCGCAGAAATTGGCGCCAAGAATCTCCATTGGTGGAATGGTAGTGCTCCGGCAATGGAGTGGAATTTTCCGCCGGTTTTCGAGTTGCTGATTGGAACGTTTAACCACGGCCACTGTCGTGAGGGCGGGAATGTTCGGTGTTCGGCATGTACGGGTGCTCTAGAGTAGTCGGCTCTCGCTTTTCGGTCGAGGACGTCGAAGCAACCAGCCATCGCCTCCTGTACGCCAGATCGTGTTCTGGCAGTTAAGAAGACAGTTTGGTAATGTATGTTCGCAGCACCGGCAGATAGGGATTTTCCTAGGTGATAATCAGAGCTCAGCAGAGCGCGCCTGTTCGTCTTTTTCTAATTTTGTTCTGTCTTGGGTAGCAGCAATTAATGTGGGGTTAGCTGTGTGTCTCTCTTAAGATTTGAGTGGCAACGAATTGGCTCCACATACCACTTCGTCATAAACCTCACAATCTAGTTTAGGGACAACTTCACCTTCACAGCGTTTGTTTGAGTATCCAATTTGAGCCAATTTGATGTATTATAAATGTTTCATGTGTTTTTGTTTATTATTTTGTGTTTAGTCTTAATAAATCATATTGTTATTTTGGACAGAACTTTCATTCTGTTAATCGGTAGAGCAACCCATCATTTCTCACTACGTTAATGAAACCTTCCTTTATTTAACTTATTTATCAAATTAAATTATTGCAGGTGCCAAACTCTTTTCTACTCCACTTGCAGGGTTGATTACAGTCAGTTCGCATATATTTTTTAATCCATGTGCAACAGCAAAAGTCGGAGTTAGAATAGGGGGGCCTTAGAGCATCATTTACATATGTAGATTCTAGAAGAATTTAGTGTTAAATACACTGCTTGCCCCGGCACCTCGCAGTTTTCCTGTTGACTTTCGTCGTATAGCCACATCAACAGCTAACGATCCAGTATTAAATGTTGTTTTGCGTAATGACACTACGCAATGGCCTTTGTCTAAAAATCAGATTGAAGAAGATCCGTTGGTTCCTGGTTTTTTTGTGCACCGACAACGACTTTTTGTACAGCGTGGTAGCCTCTTGCTCCGCACGGAGAACGATCAGTCTCGTGTTGTTGTTGCAGCCAGCTGTGCTACGACTTCCTCACCAAGATTATTGGGGTATCGTACGGACAAAATAGTTAGCTCGCCGTCATTGTCCCTGGTTTGGAATTGATGCTGACATAACCAAGTTTGTTCTTCTTGTTTTGTGTGTGCCGAAAACCAATCCGCACCACCGCACAAATTTTTCTCTTGGCCTAAAGCAATTTTGACATGGAATCGCTTGCATTTAGAGTTCGCTGTTCCTTTTTGGGACAAACGAAGGTTAATTCTTGTTGATTCTTGTAGCGGTTTTCCATTTGTTGTTCGCATGGCATCAACAACATCAACTGCTACCGTCAAAGCCTTGTCTTCTATCTTTTGCATAAAAGGATTGTCACAGATCATTGTCACCGACAATGGACATCAATTTGTGTCTGCAGAGTTCGAAACCTTTTGTGAATCTAATTATATTCAGCATTTAACTTCAGCACCGTTTTCTCCTCATCCGAACGGAGCCACTGAAAGATTCGTACGGACGTTTAAGTCGCAGATGTCTAAACTGCGCGACTCTCATTCTCGCGAAGACGCTCATTTGTTGCTTTTATTTCGTACTGATCTCAGCCCCGCGACGGTGCTACGCCGGCTGAATTGTTGCACGGTCGTCCTCACGGAACTCTGATGGATTTGTTGCATCCTCCCCGCCGAGTTTCTTTGCCACGGCAGACCCACTAATTCTTGCCAGATGACATTGTCTATTTTCGTCATTTCCGCGGCAATCGCCGGTGGTTGAAAGGACGCATTCTCCGCCATCTTGGCCACGCTATGTTCGTCATATCAGGTCCGTCTGGTGAGGTGCGCTGGCATCAGAATCAGATGCGCCTCTTCAGTCGTGGGGTCTCTGCCGCTTGCCCTGTGTTTCCAGTGTCGGCGGCGTCGGGGCTGTCTCCGCGGGGACCTCTCCCTTACTCTCCTCACCCCTGGGTGCCACGCGACGGCGCGCCAGCGCGGACGCCGTGTCTCGCGCCGGAGTCGCCCGCAGTGCCAGCATCGCTGCGGCACCTGACGACCATACGGACCAGGTGCTTCCGACTGTGATAGGGCACAGTGACATTCCGGTTACAACGCTGTCCACCACCGTAGAACAGTTTGCACTACCTGGTTTCCAGTCATTGTTGCCGGTCGGGTGCCCCGACCCGATGGAAGTCGACCCTTCGGCTCCTCCCATTGTGTTTGAAGCGCAGACACTTCATGTTAACGTGCACCGTGGAGAAAGCTTCCAGGCGTTTCCTGTCTCCCCTCGGTCCGACTGTCAGGGAGCAGGTGGGCAAGCCTCACCTGCAGTCAGGCTCCCCACCTCCTCAGCTACGTCAGCATGGGGTCCTCCACCCGGCGGTCGTAAGCCATATTCAGTGGCCGTTCGGAGATTTGCGTGGGAGAAATGTGGTATCAACGTTCGATACCACACTTTTTATGGGTTGCAGATGTCGACCGCGGTCCGTAATAAATATCGCTGGACCCGCGAATCGCAACTAGTACCGCTAGCGCCGCTCCGCGGCTTGTGACAAGTATATAGCGACCTCTCGTCCTCTCTTGCTCGGGCCGTCAGCTAGGAATGTAGCATAGCCTTCAGCTGATAGGAATCACCCTCTAACAAGGCGCTTACTCAAGTATGTCATAAGTAATGCCTCTCTAGATATGTTTGTAAATATATGTATGCAGCATATAAAGAAGCCTGTAACACAAGTTAAGTACAATATATATTAATTTTTACCAACGACTACTAATTATTTCAGTCGTTGCAGATACAGACTATGCAGCCAGCTCCTTACCGACTTCACTGCCAAACCTGCAATAAACGTTTCTATTTAGCATTGGCCACCTGTCATCGTAACAACTGACGACGAGAACCTTAACAGTGGAAACAACAGCAACAACCACAATTTGTGGACGACAGTTTTCAGGATAACTGGAATGAGACAGACTGCATGCCCACATAGTTGAATTTGAGATCACCTGACCCGCAACGTAAGCTGACCCAATTAACTAGAAACACGCAATAACGGGAATCGTCCACGGGACCGATCCCTACAGTCTAGCCCGTGGAAGACGATCAAAAAGTTGTCATGTAAATCGACTGTTAATTGTTAAGGGAAGATATTTTGAAGTTTTTTATTGAGTGACTTTTTTATGTCTTGCGTTTTTCACTCGTGATTATGTAGATTTATGGAAGGATGAATAGTCGAAGACTTTTGTTCCTTGTTATGTGTATGATGCTCTTATTTATTTCCTGTCTGAGTATTTTCTTGTGCCATTTTTCTGTCTTGCCATTGTATTGCTATTACGTTTTTGTTAATTGCGATAGGTTCTTCAGATTAGTGTTGTTGATATAGTTTGGGTATGTTACAATCAGAGGTATCCTGGGAGGTACAACCAATATTTCGGCCAGAAGTTAGGAGGCTGTCCTGTTTAGGAAGAATGATGCAATTTCTGCGGTAAAGTAAGGTGAACATTAGATGGAGCCTGATGTTCAAATCGTACGTTATTAAGCATGATGCTAAATGAGGGTTTTTTAGGGATGACGTACAAGCGACAGCCACCCACGTTTTTGAAGTTGAGTAACGCGAAGTATTTTCTTCCTGCACTACAGTGAGATGTATTATAAAGTGAAGATAACTCAAATTCTGCAAATAGAGGTTCAGGAAAAGTGGATCCTATTTCAATTTCGATGTAGGTGAGTGACAGGAGATCAAGGGTGGACACGATTTTCGATTAAATTTTGAGGTGATTCATTAGTGTGTCCGTGCGAGAAAGAGGCACCGACCACTACAACGGATTGAAGGTAGTATGTAGAACGAATTTTTGTATTTAATTGTCGTTCACACCGGAGCACGTCAGAACCGCCAAGCTCTTACAGATGAAGGGTTAGGGACGTTTTCTAAAGGATACATTCCTGTATCCGTACCGAGGATAGCAGACCGTACTGCAAGGTAACTTCCTGGCAGATTAAGACTGTGTGCCGGACCGAGACTCGAACTCGGGACCTGTGCCTTTCGCGGGCAAGTGCTCTACCAACTGAGCTACCCAAGTACGACTCACGCCCCGTCCTCATAGCTTTACTTCTGCCAGTACCTCGTCTCCTACCTTCCAAACTTTACAGAAGCTCTCCTGCGAACCTTGCAGAACTAGCACTCCTGAAAGAATGGATATGGGGAGACATGGCTTAGGCACAGCCTGGGGGATGTTTCCAGAATGAGATTTTCACTCTGCAGCGGAGTGTGCGCTGATATGAAACTTCCTGGCAGATTAAAACTGTGTGTCGGACATAGACTCGAACTCGGGACCTCGAGTTCGAGTCTCGGTCCGGCACACAGTTTTAATCTGCCAGGAAGTTTCATATCAGCGCACACTCCGCTGCAGAGTGAAAATCTCATTCAAGGTGTTTGTAGATAGACGTCCACTACCGCTTTTCAGTACGTCAGATATTAGCCCACAGCCTAGCTGAATGATTTTGTTGATAGTGACTGAAGTGATGCTGACAGCGCACTACGTGTACCCTGTATATGGCTAAGATCTGTCCCCAAGTTCTGTTTCAGAAGTTTTGGAGTCAAGGAATCTAATCTAGCTGACATTATTCACCAGAGTAATAAAGCATAAAAGGATGACCCCAGCATAGCCACAACTTAACGCTGAAGATTCCGACAGCAATCATCCGCAAAACAAGGACGTGATGGAACGGATCAGCTGTCTACAACAGCACACATAGGGCTGAGTATGACTAACAGTTAATGTTCTTTTTCAGGAGAGATTTGCAATGTTTTTTATGCGAGGTCATTAGTATTTTGCCAAGAGATATTGTCTTTGACGTGGGAATTTTATCGTTGAATTGATAATGTGTAAATGTACGTTGCGCACATACAAAAGACATATTACAGAAGCGGTGGCCAGAGGGTGTAAAGATGGAGAGACGGAAGAATGGACGAGACAAACGACGTGTATTAAAACGAAATCTTTTAATTTGTTCAAATAGTAGGTGCCAGTAGAAGGATGAGAATATGAGTAGTCGATTATAAAACAGCCCGAAAGCACGGAGTACGGGCATCGTCTCATCTACGCTTGCATGGCATGGTGTTTGCAGAGCTCTCATAGTTGCACAGCAGCATTTTATGAATGTACTGTAAACATAGCTGGGTGTTAAGATACTAATCTAAATTAACATGTACTGTGGCCACAGTTAAAGCATGGAGGTTGATGACTGGATATATGATAGAAGCTGCGATTTCTTTTTCTCTATTCGTTAATTTTTCCTTGATGCACAGAATCTGTGGACATTATTACTATTTGCCAGTTCAGTGTTCAAAAGTCATCCTTTCTGTTCAAACTGTATTGAGCAAGAAGGCTCGCCGGTCGGAGTGGAAGAGCGGTTCTAGGCGCTACAGTCTGGAACCGCGCGACCGCTACGGTCGCAGGTTTGAATCCTGCCTCGGGCATGGATGTGTGTGATGTCCTTAGGTTGGTTAGGTTTAAGTAATTCTAAGTTATAGGGGACTGATGACCTGAGAAGATAAGTCCCATAGTGCCCAGACCCATTTGAACCAAGAAAGCTCCTGTAAATCGTTAATTCTTACTTGACTTAAAAAAAAAAAAAGGTTCAAACGTTTGTGAAATCTTATGGGACTTAACTAAATGGTTCAAATGGCTCTGAGCACTATGGGACTCAATTGCTGAGGTCATTAGTCCCCTAGAACTTAGAACTGCTGAAACCTAACTAACCTAAGGACATCACAAACATCCATGCCCGAGGCAGGATTCGAACCTGCGACCGTAGCGGTCTTGCGGTTCCAGACTGCAGCCCCTTTAACCGCACGGCCACTTCGGCCGGCGGGACTTAACTGCTAAGGTCATCGGCCCCTAAGCTCACACACTACTTGACCGAAATTATCCTAAGGACGAACACACACACCCATGCCCGAGGGAGGACTCGAACTTCCACCGGTATCAGCAGCACAGTCCATGACTGCAGCGCCTGAGACCGCTCGGCTAATCCCGCGCGGCACTTGACTTCAACTCAACTACGTAAACTTGAAGTCGACTTTCTTATTAATTCAATTTCTGAAAGTTTAACTTCTGTAAAAATAGTTGCTTGTTAATCTGTAATTTTTCGATGGAAAATTTTAGTGCCTTGATATTACTTACAAGGAAACTCCCAATCACACCCCCCACAGGTTTAGTGGTAAGACAACCCAGTGGATAGCCAGTCAAAAACTTAACGCAGATCAAGGATGAAAACAGGAAGGGGTACTAAACCGTGAACGGTCAAGCTTAACAAGTGTAATATTGTGCAGAAATGTACAGCCGGCTCATTGTAGTTAACGCGGGCACGGTAGCTCAGCGTGTTCTGTCAGTGAGGTGGCTGGTCTCTGTATTAAGAAAACTGAGTGAAGGGATCAACAACGAACTTCAACGGATGTCATATAACGTCCGTTATGACCAACTACAACGAACAAAATGAAAAAAAAGGCGGTCACAGTGTTGAACTATAAAGCGGACGAGCTGGGTTCAAAACCCCTTTGTGTCGTTAATATTTATTTTTTTCACATCATTATGAACTGTCCGTTCGGTCATTGAAATGTTTCTCTTTCTGTAGTCTTGGCAGTTGTAGTACTATATATTGGTTATACAATATGAGTCATGTGGAAATGATACATTACCGTCGCAAGTAAACGTGATGAATAGTGAGAGCAGGTGAGATACCATACCGACGTCTCACAGAAATGAGAACAACAAATAAACGGTATGAACTATGTTACAGGAAAGAAATTCAGGAGTGAAAACTTCCAAAACGGAACTTAGCTTCGAAAACGTTAAGAACATACGTTTCGACAGAGCACAGAGGAGCTGTGTGATTGTGAAGCTATTACGTTAATTTGTTGCAGCTTATGCGACGAACTATTATGTTTTCATCATTTTCTTGAGACTTCACTGTCGCAAATTGACGTTACACGACGACACATACACAAGATTGAATACAGCGAACAACGAAAAAAAAAAAATTGGGGCATGCCCGCTTGGCAGACCAACAGAGTGACAACCACGATGCCATTGCCCTGTGATGCTCTCCTATATTGGACTTGCTGTCCTTGGGTCGTTCACTGTTTCTATTTTGCTTTTTTTCATAGTTCAGTACACCTTCTTCCTGTTTTCGTGCTTGATCTGAGTTCCGTTTTTTACGGGCTGTCCACTTGAAAGTTTACCGTCTAAAGTTGATGTCGTCAAGCCCTGAATCAAAATTGCGCAACGGATAACTGGGGAGGAGAGCTTGAGAGCGCTACTTGTACGATACTAGTCAAGGGGCTGGAGGGCTCACACGCTGATGTGTGGGTCCCTGCATTCTATATCTTTTATTTTAAATGAATTCCTTTAACTTGACTTCTTTGTGATTTTTAAGGTATGTTAAAGGTTGATGACAATTGATTACGTATTTATTTTAAATATTATCACTCGATTTTACAGCGATTGCAGCAATTGTTCCAGTTTACAGATATTACAATTTTAAACTTACAGCTCGGGTATATTATATACCAATCTGCACGCACTTTTCTACGGGCAAGACGGAATTGCGTTGGCCAAATGTGCACCACCAAAGCCTCCCAAAATTTTACATAGGACATCCGCTACGTGAGGAGGATAACAGGCAAACTGGGTGAAACGTTCCCTTTGAACAATTATACACGACTGTCCTTAAACTGATACACAGTATTTTTTTTTTAGCGTAACACAATCTGACTTTCTAAATTCCCTACAAAAGAATGGCCCTGACTAACATTAAACTATACCTTTCACAAATCACTTACCTCACAAAAATCTTCGCTGCTCAAGCTACTGCAATACAGCGAGCGCCACTACTGCCAGCTAAATAAAAGATCCAAACTATGGAACGCACTAACTACTGATAGGGATAGTTATCAAATGAAAGATATTAGTAGAGAACAAACAATGTATTTACCTTGATATCATCATATATAAATATAGCAGTTCATGACAAATTACAAATCTCCGCCATCTCTCTCCCCACATCCACCACTGCTGGCGGCTCACCTCCAACTGCGCAACGCTACGCGTTGTCACAGCCAGCTGCCTAACACTACAATGGCGAGTATTACAACAATGCAAAGCAGCCACAGACTGCACACAGCACAGCCAGTGATTTTCATACAGAGGTGGCGTTACCAATAAAAAAACCTAAACAGCCTACTTACATAGCCCCCATGCTCCCCACAAAAAAATTTTACAAATTTTTTTGGGCATTGGCCAATACTGATTTGAAAAAAATTTTCATAATTACAATAACAAAGAAATCAAATGCACACAGTTATTGATACAATGTTGGTCAAAAGCTCAAATTTTCTCACAGAATGCACACACTTATTGATACAATGTTGGTCAAAAGCTCAAATTTTCTCACAGTCCACAAAGACAGTCCTGATCGTTCATTACGGTAAAATAGTAGTGTTTTTCTCAAAGTCTGAGCAGTAGAAGAAAATGCACACGGAAGTAGTGGATTTCCATGCAGTCTTTAAGAAGTAGTGTTGTCCTTCCAACGGAAAGACAGTGCTGACTCTCGACATGCAGACAAGTAATGGGTCACAATGGAGCAAACCCACAGCAGAGTCATTCGAAGTTTTGAAGAATATTGGTAGGTAGGTCATCACAGAGCAGACCCACTGGAGTCCTGGTAGAGATTGTGGTATTGGTGGGCCACCAGAGGTGCAGACCCACTGCAGTCCTTGCAGAAATAATGGCATGGTGGGTCATCAAAGATACAGACCCACTGTAGTCCTTGTAGAGATGGCCAGCAGCCATCTGTTGTGACTGTGCAGGTGCACAATCACCACTGAAGAGTCTTGCGGATAATGTAGCAAGTCCATAAACCACCACTTGTGCACTCACAAAGTTTTTGGAATTGTCCTTAGAACCAGCAATGCTGTTATCCAGTCCCTTGCTGAATCATTAACACACGTGCAAACACTATCAGTCCCTACTTCTCACATATTGTCCATATACTATGACCAACAGAAACGTGTGCCGTGAAATGTAACTAACAAGTTAATAATATCATGAACTGGTGACAATTAAAATTTTATAACATAAGAATACAATAACAAAGGTACAAAACACATCATTAAAAACATAATAATACAGATAACATTTGTAGTAATAGGGGCTTTACAAAAGAATAGAAATAAACATATACATCAGTGTTACAGGAATTATGACATAAGTAAATACATAAAAGATCAGAATAACTTTTGAAACATCAACTTTACACATGAGCATTAAAACAAAACAGAATTAATAATGTCTAACATCTTTACAAAGTAAATAACAATAGTTTTTCTCTCTGCTTTCTGTATTCTGTTCACATCCTCTGTCAATAATAGTTTTTCTCCAGTGTACAGTGTCCTTTTTATTTTGCCAGACTATTTTCTGATAGCTTCTCAATGCATTTCTTATAAATTTATAATAGTTAGTTTCTTATATACGCTCCTGGAAATTGAAATAAGAACACCGTGAATTCATTGTCCCAGGAAGGGGAAACTTTATTGACACATTCCTGGGGTCAGATACATCACATGATCACACTGACAGAACCACAGGCACATAGACACAGGCAACAGAGCATGCACAATGTCGGCACTAGTACAGTGTATATCCACCTTTCGCAGCAATGCAGGCTGCTATTCTCCCATGGAGACGATCGTAGAGATGCTGGATGTAGTCCTGTGGAATGGCTTGCCATGCCATTTCCACCTGGCGCCTCAGTTGGACCAGCGTTCGTGCTGGAAGTGCAGACCACGTGAGACGACGCTTCATCCAGTCCCAAACATGCTCAATGGGGGACAGATCCGGAGGTCTTGCTGGCCAGGGTAGTTGACTTACACCTTCTAGAGCACGTTGGGTGGCACGGGATACATGCGGACGTGCATTGTCCTGTTGGAACAGCAAGTTCCCTTGCCGGTCTAGGAATGGTAGAACGATGGGTTCGATGACGGTTTGGATGTACCGTGCACTATTCAGTGTCCCCTCGACGATCACCAGTGGTGTACGGCCAGTGTAGGAGATCGCTCCCCACACCATGATGCCGGGTGTTGGCCCTGTGTGCCTCGGTCGTATGCAGTCCTGATTGTGGCGCTCACCTGCACGGCGCCAAACACGCATACGACCATCATTGGCACCAAGGCAGAAGCGACTCTCATCGCTGAAGACGACACGTCTCCATTCGTCCCTCCATCCACGCCTGTCGCGACACCACTGGAGGCGGTCTGCACGATGTTGGGGCGTGAGCGGAAGACGGCCTAACGGTGTGCGGGACCGTAGCCCAGCTTCATGGAGACGGTTGCGAATGGTCCTCGCCGATACCCCAGGAGCAACAGTGTCCCTAATTTGCTGGGAAGTGGCGGTGCGGTCCCCTACGGCACTGCGTAGGATCCTACGGTCTTGGCGTGCATCCGTGCGTCGCTGCGGTCCGGTCCCAGGTCGACGGGCACGTGCACCTTCCGCCGACCACTGGCGACAACATCGATGTACTGTGGAGACCTCACGCCCCACGTGTTGAGCAATTCGGCGGTACGTCCACCCGGCCTCCCGCATGCCCACTATACGCCCTCGCTCAAAGTCCGTCAACTGCACATACGGTTCACGTCCACGCTGTCGCGGCATGCTACCAGTGTTAAAGACTGCGATGGAGCTCCGTATGCCACGGCAAACTGGCTGACACTGACGGCGGCGGTGCACAAATGCTGCGCAGCTAGCGCCATTCGACGGCCAACACCGCGGTTCCTGGTGTGTCCGCTGTGCCGTGCGTGTGATCATTGCTTGTACAGCCCTCTCGCAGTGTCCGGAGCAAGTATGGTGGGTCTGACACACCGGTGTCAATGTGTTCTTTTTTCCATTTCCAGGAGTGTAGTTTCCTCTTAAGCTAACTTAAATCTACTGAGCTCAGATACTAAACTAAGGGACGAGGCAATGCAGCAGCACATAACAAATTAACACAAACAGCAATGCAAAAAAAATGGAAAATTGCAAAGCAAGCTACAGTAAATATAAATTACCAAGCAATGCAACATTACAACTAATATGAGCCAATGTACAGTAGCAAGAAAAATAAGTCAGTAGTTAAACTAGCTTAACAGAGTAACACAATTTAAAATTCAGTAGCACTATGCCTGGCAAACAGCAGTAACTTACCCGTATACCTAAACATGACATAGCCCAAGCAGAAAAAATATTACAGTAAAAACAACAATGCAGATAAGGGAAATGTATATTCACATCTTAATGTCTATGTAATTAAAGTGGTGCACCACAACAACTTATTGTAAAAAAAATATTACCATGTACTTGAAAAGAAAATTGTGTGTCCAGTTACTGTTACTAGTCCCTTCTTATTGTTCTTTCCTTTCCAAGTGCTCCTTTTTTTAAAGAATGTGGATTACAAAATTATCATTTAATAGATCTGTTGACAGAAAGTGTTCACATTAGCAAATGCATCTAAGTTTATTTTATAAAACTAATGCTGTAACACAACTGGAAAACAGGTATCAAATGAAATAAGCAATTACGCAAACCAAAGCATAAAAATTTCATTCAATAGTCATGTGACATTTCATAAGTTAGTAGAAATTCTCTCAACTCTCGTAGAAAGACGCTTGTCATAATCAGGTGTGCAGATGTAAAAATATTTCTCGTCATTTCATTAGGCATTTCAGTAAATATCATAAATTACGAGCTCCACAGTATGCTTTCAACAAGGAAATGTCAATAGCGAGTATAATGGCCTCCCCTTTTTTTTCTACCTGTGCCGCTGAAAGGCTAATGGCTTTTTTTCGGGCGGCTGTCGCCCAGGTGGGTGCCCGCGACGCATTACGTGCAGGTGGTCACTTAACTTTCTTACGGAAATATTTACGACAGCAGTTTCCGCTACAGTGACAGTCTCACATAAAAATATTTCACAGGTCAAGAATTAGCGTTGCAAATCTGTAGAAAGAAAATCCTATAAATATAAGTGTCCAAATAAAATATTCGTCAGCATTGTGATACAGTCACGCATTTATGCACATTTCATAACTCTTAAAGCACGATTCTTGGTTTCCAACATACTTCTTATTCCTCATATACGGTAGCATAATCCTATTGATCATAAACATATCTCAACAGCATAGTACACATCGTCGTCGTAATAATATCATAACATCTCAGTCAATTCTCAAAATCGTCGTCGCTTCCTCCAATAATTTCAAAACCTAAAAAAAATTCTCTGCTCATTTAAATAGTGTCACCTACCTCAAACGTACTTTAAAAATCATGATCTCATACCAAATACATCATTCAAAGCTCTCGTAGTATCACAATGGTTCCGAAAAATATGAGCATTTCTCAAAGTACAGACAAAATACAATTTCGTAAGTGTGAAGTAATCCAACTCTGTAATTGCGTAAACATATGTCACTGATGTAATAAAAAAGTTTATCTCTCAGTTACATGATCAGATAGCTGTGTAATTTGTGTTTTAGAGAAATATGGTACCGATGTGTAAAGTTGTATAAGCAAATACCATATTAGCTAGGGTTCCTTGTGGTTGCCACACACATGGTACACAAAGTAAGCGTGTACCCCCCTGAGGATTATTGTAATTATACCCTCAGGTGTTACAGATTACAGCAATGGAATGAAATGTATCACGGAAAACTTTCTTTGTAATTCAAAAATCTTTAAAAATAAATGTTTTAAGTACAAAATTAATCACTCAAATACGTGTCCTGTAGCGCTAAATGTGCGTCTTGCTGTAAGAAAATTCTGTGGAAGTGTCGTACTTATCGTCCTCCGAAAGCTAAGTTCTGCAGAAGTCAATGTACTTACCTCATGATAAACAAAAGTGAAATGCTTTATGTATAGATATCTTAGTTATTACACTTATTGCCATGATGAAGAAAGTACTGTGCTGTAACGTATTGTTGTGCTATGGAAAAGGCTGTCTCCTTGTAGCTATACCACAAAAGTTACTAATAAAACATGTTTTGCTTTCCAGAAGAATTCAGAAAAACTGTGCAGATATAAAACAAATACACCGCAAAAGCAACAATGTAAATTATGTCACACATTAGTAGTGTCGTAATATAACCGTGTAGCTGTCAAAGAAACCAAATACTAAGTCATCTTTAATCTCACAGAAAGTGCTTTAAATCCCAAATGTATTTTCAAGTAAACCAAAATGTTGCATGAAAATCTCATTAGCAGTGCCAGTATATGTTCTAAGTATGTGAGCCTTATAGTCGTTACGTAATCGTACAACTAACAAGCAAGAATGTACAAATACAACACTGTGTCGTCTGTTCACTATAACAATGCAATCGTAATTTCTGTTTAAATAAGTTCTCTTGGTTCTTGACTGGATATTTAACTTCAAACCTTGTTGCATGTTAACAGTTTCTTAAGTCTGACAAAGCATACTAGAAATGTGAAGTGAAAAGTTTTATGGCAAAGACAAAGTTAAAAGACAGATTATCTTTCAATAAACGGTTTTACATGTGAAATCTGGTGTAAACCTTTACTCTTCATAGTACTCAGAGTTTGAACTTGAATGCAATTGTCATGCGGTATACGTCGGTAAAGAATACTGGAATTTTTCTCAACGTTAGCATCTATGTTATTTTTCTCTGAGCCAGCCGGCGCACGTGGGTGTCTGCGGTGCGAGTCATTGTCTGTCCCTTTGTTGGCGCGCGTCGTTATTGGGATTTGGAGACCTAACTTCTACAAATTCACCGTGACGAGAAGGCCCTGCTCTGTTTGAATCCCGCCAGTTCTGATGCAATTCAGGTCTGTCGTTACGATCACATCGTCTGTCGTCATGTCGGTAGATTCCGTAGTTTCTTCCTTGTCGGTCACGTGGTGGAGAATTTCTCCCTGAATCGTAACTCCGCGCTGAACTGTTGCGTCTGAAGTTATTCTGTCTCCCCTGGTAATAATTGTTTTGGTTCCCATATTGTCTGTTTCTGTGGTTATCTCTGTCATATTCATTACTACGGAAATGCGATCTTTCTCTGTAACTGTTATTACTCTGCCAGTGGTTGTCATATGGGTGGTGTCTGTTGTGGTCACGATTTGCATTGTAAGAATAGCCTTGTCGCGTCCAGTTATTATTTCTTTCATCGCGGAATTGCGACTGATGTGATCTGTAATTGTTGTGCTCCTGCGTTCCGCGATTGTCAGTGTCACTTTCCAGTTCTTGTAACAGTCCCTGAAAAGCTTCAATGTCGTCTTTGCAACGTCCTGCCAAAATAATATGTCGTAAATGTTCAGGTAATTTGATTAAGCAAATGCGGATGAGTCCTGAGGGGCTGTATGGGTCTGACAGGTACTGATTCTTGTGCAACATGTCTTCAAAATATTTCACAAGACTGGAGAATTCAGATTGTTCGAAATGTTTCATCATTATGATGCCATGTTTTACTCGGTCTTGTGTAGCTTGAGACCAATATGCTGAGAGGAAGGCATGGTACACCTCTCCTTCACTGTGGCAATCGTGAATTACCGATCGCATTCTTACAGCTGGTTCATTCTCCAAGTAGCCACACATAAATTCTAATCTGTGTTCTAACGACCAGTTGGGAGGAAAACAATGCGAGAATTGATGGAGCCATGCTTGTGGATGAATGTCGTTGCCAGAATTCTTAAATGTTTTGAATTTATGTGTAGTAATGAACAGCTTATAGTCAAAGTCATCATGTCGGCGAGTCGCATATCGGTCATTGTTAGGTCGTGTCGGCCGTTCCATTTCAAAATTCGGTGCACATTGCCAATTTCTTTCATAACTTCCGAAATGCCCTGTGTTATTATTTTGCGGCTTTTCCGTGTTTCTAAGTCCCTCTTCCCGTGTTGGAGCGCGAGTGTCCTCTGCAATACGTAATTCTTGTATTACCTGTGTCAGCTGATCTTGTACTTCCCGGATTTCTCTTTGGTGTTGTGTATTAATTTGATTCTGATTTTGTTTGAATTTTCTTATTTGTTCATACTCTTCTGTGTCAGTGAAGGCTACGGGTCTTGTGTCATTCAGATCATCATCTACCTTTGTAGATAAGTTAGTGACCTGATCCGAAAGTTCGGCTACTTTCTCCGATAGTGTACTTATTTCTTCAGTGTGTTTTTCTGAACCAAGTTTCAGAGTATCTACTGTGTCCTTAAAGTTTTCCTGAGTTTTTGCAAGTTGCGTAACCGAATCGGTAGATGCAACTGAGTCAAATTTAGCTTGCAAGGTCTCATGATTTTCATGAACAATAATTTGCAGTTCTTTAATGGCTGCTTCGTGATTCTGTAATGCATTTTCATGCCGCGAAAAAATAGGTTGAAAATGCTCACAAATTTGTGTTTTTACGTCATTACAGACTTTTTGACATTTCGATTCAATGTTATGTAACTCAGTAGTTAAATCTTCACGTGTTTGTTCAAGTGTTTGTTCCAATCAGTCTAACTTTTTAAGATTTTGTTCCACTGTGTCTAACTTTTGAAGCTTTTGCTGTGTTTGTCTCTGATTTTGTTCCATTGTGTCTAACTGTTGCTGTGTTTGTCTCTGATGTTGTTCCATTGTGTCTAACTTTTCAAGCTTTTGTCCCATTTGTTGCATTAATTGTAATAACAATGCACTGGTGTCTGAAACATGTTCCTCAGTGCTTTTCGGCAGTGAAGTTGCACCGGCAACATTCACATTTTGACAAGTGGAAAATGTGTCTTGACTCATTTGAGAAAACGGTGGGAACCCAAAACCTTAGTCTGCAGTATTTGCAATATTGTGTTCTGTCATTCCCGATTCCTGAGGCGAGCTGTTGCCGACCAATCGATCGATAACGCTTCCCTGTTCACTACCTGTTTCACTGTCTACACCATTGTTTGCCGCCCGCTCCATTTCCCTATGCGCAATTACCAAATTACTACTTTGAACATTAGTTAATTCGTTACTCTGCGGCGCTAACACACTGCTTTCGTCTTCACTGTCATTTCTCAGTTTACTTTGGAGCCTAGTATTACGTTTTTCACACGCCATTATTCTCACAGTATTTCACACAATAACACAGAAAAGCGCAATTTGAAGAGCAAAATAAAATAACATAGCAATGGAAATAATGTCTACTTAATTGCCAGCGCAGCTGCGAAATACTTGGTGCAAATCTACATGCATGCCACAACTGTTTTACTGTACAACAATGAAAGACTGCGACTACAAAGGAGATTCTCTCTACAATTACGCGCTAGCAATAAACAATAGCTACACTAATTACACAAACTACAAGAAAAAAAATCAGAAGATTCCAGTGAGGTATCCTCGGCTAAGGGTCGACATATGAAACGTCCCCTTTGAACAATTATACACGACTGTCCTTAAACTGATACACAGTATTTTTTTTTAGCGCAACACAATCTGACTTTCTAAATTCCCTACAAAAGAAGGGCCCTGACTAACATTAAACTATACCTTTCACAAATCACTTACCTCACAAAAATCTTCGCTGCTCAAGCTACTGCAATATAGCGAGCGCCACTACCGCCAGCTAAATAAAAGATCCAAACTATGGAACGCACTAACTACTGATAGGGATAGTTAGCAAATGAAAGATATTAGTAGAGAACAAACAATGTATTTACCTTGATATCATCATATATAAATATAGCAGTTCATGACAAATTACAAATCTCCGCCATCTCTCTCCCCACATCCACCACTGCTGGCGGCTCACCTCCAGCTGCGCAACGCTACGCGTTGTTCACAGCCAGCTGCCTAACACTACAATGGCGAGTATTACAACAATGCAAAGCAGCCACAGACTCCACACAGCACATCCAGTGATTTTCATACAGAGGTGGCGTTACCAATAAAAAAACCTAAACAGCCTACTTACATGGGGACCAGATACATTGACACAGGGGGTCAAATTTCTGAAATTAAATTAGAACATTCATTTCCTTACACAATCCGAAGCTGGAAATAAAAGAATTAGTACAAATATTCAAATACCTCTCTTCCATGCGTGAACATTGAGACAGACGCACTGAAGGCACGTCTGTTCACTTACCCGTCTTTTGTAACACTCCTAGAATATGGCGGGCACCAGGAGGTCTTCCTGGGCCTCGGTGGAGGGAGTGGTCGAACCACTTGGCCATGACCAACTTCTCCACCCCAAATCTTGTGACACTGGAAAGTCTTTGACTTTTACCTGCCTGTGCTGTCTCTCTGATCCCCTAGCTAGGAGTAAGGTTGGCACTACTATACTACAGAACTACTTCCCAACAAAGATTTGGCCACGCTTTACGGAAAGGTGTGAGGAGGATTAGGAAAGTTCATGTGCAGATTCACATTCACGTACAAGAAATGCATAATACACGACACATATAAATACGTATTATGAAGCCTGACACATCTCTTTCCACCCGTCCACATGGGTTCTGTTGCACCCGCGGCCGGCCGCGTCGTGTAATAAAATTGGCTGCGGAGCCGCCTCGGTTTCTATTTCCCGGTGCGAGCGAGCAGCGAAACCTGCTGCTTATAGAGCGGAAACTACTGTACCGTTTCACACTAGGCCCTCTTTTTAAATCTGAGGGAGGTGCTATGTAGGGCCTGTAAGATGCGAGAGATTGTGCTGTTCATTGTCTGTACGTCATTACCGCGACGTTTGGTAGTCGAGTTACTGTTAGTGTGCAGAGAGAGCATACGGCTGCACGAGGACACACGAGCGAAGCGGGACGTGTGACAAACACTGGGGTCAGTTATGCAGCTCAATGGGCGGCGCTACGTGTCTGACAGAACAGGAATGTACGAATTACAACGCCACAACGGCGCGCTCGGCGACTGGTTCCCTCAGCTGCGCAAGTTGAATGAAGAGGGCAACTGACGCAGAGAGCGGTCCGTAAAGGACAATCGGCTGCTTCCGGCCGGCCCTTCCGGCTAGTCAACAGATACTTGTAAATGTCACGAAATACTTACTTTGGGCCAACTGAGGTTCTCTCAAACCAACGAACTAGAAGTTCGTTTCTGTCGTCTTTCGACCACCAACAGCGTATCACTCGCCAAGCACAACGACGAAACACGCAACTATGTCATCAGATCTGTTCTCGGAAGAGAGCCCCGTCTTAATTCCCGGCAGGCCTTGTGCTGCCAGACGTTAACACCACAATTTTTTCTCCTAGTGAGTTAAAATAACAGTAACCGATCGCAGTGAAGCACATTCGCTCGCCTGATTAAACTTGATATCGTGCAAGCAAATCCATTGTCTGCTACAAGGCAACTACCTCAATAACTGTATCATTAATCTGTCCTCTTGCCCAACATGCATCACCAGAGTTGATAATTGAGAAATGATGTACAGTCGTCCCAGATGCCACCGTACGAGACGCAACCACTCAGATTTCTTTCACAATTCGCCATCTGCCACCAAACTTTTGGCTGAACGTTCTCCACAACGACAATCCGTGTGCAGAATGAGATTTTCACTCTGCAGCGGAGTGTGCGCTGATATGAAACTTCCTGGCAGATTAAAACTGTGTGCCCGACCGAGACTCGAACTCGGGACCTTTGCCTTTCGCGGGCAAGTGCTCTACCAACTGAGCTACCGAAGCACGACTCACGCACGGTACCCACAGCTTTACTTCTGCCAGTATCTCGTCTCCTACCTTCCAAACTTTACAGAAGAACTTCTGTAAAGTTTGGAAGATAGGAGACGAGATACTGGCAGAAGTAAAGCTGTGGGTACCGGGCAAACTTTACAGAAGAACTTCTGTAAAGTTTGGAAGGTAGGAGACGAGATACTGGCAGAAGTAAAGCTGTGGGTACCGGGCGTGAGTCGTGCTTCGGTAGCTCAGTTGGTAGAGCACTTGCCCGCGAAAGGCAAAGATCCCGAGTTCGAGTCTCGGTCGGGCACACAGTTTTAATCTGCCAGGAAGTTTCAATCCGTGTGCAGTCTGCCTGCATAATGAAAATATTACCTTCGTATCCTGTGCCGCTGTTAATGCATGATGTCGACGTAGGTGTACAGTGTCATCACTGGACCTCACAGTGAAGCGCATCATGTTTCTTGGCACCTCACAGGTAGGTGTAAAAAGTTTGTTTTGCTTTACATTTCTGTTGCATTTTTCTATGGACATTTGAAAGTTTCTTTTTTTGACTATACAAAAATAATTTAGCATGTTTCAGGTGAAGGGAGAGGGGCGAGAGAACGTCTTCTAACTCAGCCCCCGGCGCCGGTGCAGGGAGATGTTGTTGCGCCTCGACAGAGTGGGATTGAACGCCATGCGAACCGTATTGCGACATTAAATATCAATGACGTGCGTTCACCGGCCAAAATACACCTATTGAAGGAAACGGTTTGGGCATCTGATGTGGATATTGCTTTGCTGCAGGAAGTCCACATAGCTGCACTCCCATACATCGCAGGCTACCAATCCTATTCGTCACATGGAGATCACAATGGGAGTGGGGTGCCAGTTTACGTGCGAGATGGCTTCCCAGTGGAAAACGTGTGTTATCTTCCGTCGGCCAGGGGAATGGCTTTCACGACGTTTGGGACACGCATCATCAATCTTTATGCACCGTCTGGAAACAATCGGCGGCGGGAAAGGGCGCGATTTTATGCAGAAGACATTGCTCCACTATTCCATGGACGTTCTGAATGTGTAATAATTGGTGGAGATTTCAACTGTGTTCTCAGCCAGAAAGACCAATGGCCGCAAGCAAACATCAGCCAGGAGTTGCGAATCGTTGTCAACGACCTTGTACTTAGTGACACGTGGGAATTACGACATGGAGCTCCACCTGGATACACCTATGTGACAAGTCATTCGGCGAGCAGATTAGATCGCATTTATATCTCACGGGCTCATGCAAATGATGTCCAGGACGCGGAACGCTGGCCATTGGCCTTTTCCGATCACAGCGCTTACATCTGTACGGTGCTTCTTCCCCGTAGAGAGGTGTGGAACAGTAAGGCCCCGTGGAAACTAAACATTCAACATCTACATGATCCTGAATGCCGTCAACGGATCCTTGAGACATGGACGATGTGCGAGCGAAGGGTTGGAAGGTATGCGACGAAGCTTGATTGGTGGCTGACTTGTGCTAAACCGGCGCTTCGCCGTACGTTCATCTCATATAGCAGGGAAATGGCAGAATGGCGCCGCCGTACCACCGACTTTTATTTTGCAGCACTGCGCGACCTGGATGATGGCCCGCCGGGACAGGACATCTGGATCGAACGCAAAAGGATAAAAGCTAAACTAGTGGCTTTAGCTCGGAAACATCTTCAGGGAACCATGGTGCGCGCCAGATGTCACGATACGATAAGGCACGAGATTCCTTCCATGCACCACGTCGTGAATGAACGAAAGCACCGACGACGCGTTTTGGTACGGGAGTTAATCCCCCGCGAAGACCGAAGAGTGACGCGTCAAGCGGACATTGTCTCTGCATTCGTCGACCATTACCAACACATCTATCGGGAAGAAGCAGCCTCTTTCGATGAACTCGACCGTATAGCCACGTCCGTCTCCCGTACACTGACGGTGGAAGCCGCGGGAACCTTACTGGAAGCCATTAGCTGTGAGGAAGTACATGATGCGATCGCACAAGGTGCGTTGAATCGGTCCCCAGGCATTGATGGGCTTCCTGCTGAATTCTATCGCGAATTTCGCAACGAAATGGCACCGCGATGGACGGAAATGTACAACGAGATGTTAAATTCCGATGCGCCTATTCCACCGGCTTTTATGGAAGGCCTCCTGGTGCCAGTACATAAACCGAAGCCAGGAATTACGGTCACACATTATCGCCCCATCACCCTGCTTAATGCCGACTATAAGATCTTTGCACGGTTGCTAGCGTCCCGATGTCGTATGTTAATTCGTAGCGTTCTCTCTCCGGAACAGACGACACCGGGTGGATCGGTGAATGTGCAAACAGGTACTGGCGAATGCCGTGATGTGATAGCGCTGGCGGAGGAGTGCCGGCTTAAAGCGGCGATGGTGGCGGTTGATTTTGACAGTGCTTTTGATAAGGTGCGCCACAACTATCTGTATGCTGTACTGGAACGAATGGGTTTTCCAGACCGTTTTACTGGTCTCATTAGAAGGATTTACGGGGGCGCACAATCCTTGGTACAGGTTAATGGGCGTATAGCAGGGCCCATTCAAATTCGACGATCCATTCGCCAGGGCTGCCCTCTTTCGATGCTGCTGTTCGCGATAGCGTTGGAACCATTAATTGGGAGGCTCACCAATTCTCTTTCTGGGATGGAACTACGGGGCTACACCTTCAAATGTCGTGCCTATGCGGACGACCTCCTGCTGCTCGTTCGTTCTGAGGAAGAGGTGAAGACGGTCCTTGAACTGTTGTTGGACCACAGTGTGACGGCGGGTAGTGCAGTGAACATGAGCAGATCGGCAGCAATGCCGGTTGGAAGGGGCCTTACGCCGGAAGAAATCAGTCCGTTTCCTTATGTGCAACGATTCCGCTATCTCGGCATAGACTTTACCTCATCTGTAAAACATACTGCAGCAGTTAACTACCGACGTATTTTACAGACAACACGTACCATGGTCCGACAACATCTCCTACGGCGCCTTGATCCTTTGCAGCGAGTCGAGTACCTGAACACTTATGTGGTTTCTCGAATGGTGCATATTTCGCAGATCCTGCCCCTACCACTCACGCTCGGACGTCGACTTCAATCAGCACTAGGCTATTTCGTGATGATTGGATCGCCCCTCAAGGTGCGATACGAAACGCTCACTCTCCCTACGGACAAGGGGGGACTCGGACTTACGAATGTTCACTGCCGTGCGACGGCGCTCCTTCTAGCCACGATGTATAAGCAATGGCGTAGCGGGCGTGATTCCCTTACATCCCGCCTACTGGATCTCCTGGTCCCAGCGTCCCTCACACCTCCGGTGGCGGTGGGCAACATTACGCCACATTTTGCGCATGTCTCAACATTTATCGTGGAACTTAGTTATATCAGAGACGAGCTTCCGCGCACGAGACCGCCATGCGCGAAGGATTTTTATGTTTGGCTGCTACGACGGATAAGTTATAATGTAATTGAACTGAAACACCCCAGGTTGCATTGGCCGAAGATTTGGAGACATGTGCACCAAAAATTCTTTCCTACCTTCGTTCGGGCACTGTGGTTCTCTGTCGCCTGTGGCAAGTTCAACACCCACCAACGGCTCCATGCAATTGGACTAGTGGACACTCCACTATGCCCGAAATGTCACCAAGTGGATGACGACCATCACCGCTTAACTTGTATCGCGGTGGAGAACGTCTGGCTCCTAGGAAGACAGATGGTGGCTTGCTACCTCCGTGTGACCCCGCAACATATTACACCTGCTTCCTTCTTACATCCGGAGAGTGACTACTTTCCGGCGACTAAATCACAGTCGATCATCTGGATCAAAGGTTGGACGATCGCGTACCTCTATGGGGATACTGCCACGTCGCGACTTGACTTTTGGTATTTCTTGCAGCAAGCCCACAGTGAGGTTCATAGATGGTCACACTATCGGAAAACGTTTGCCAATTATCTACAGGCAGTCTTCCTTGACCCCCCACGCAGTTGGAATGTGCCGGGTGCAGTCGGTGTGCACATTTGACAGCTGACGATGAACCTCACGCTTCTCTCACCACTCACTATGTAATGCACATACTATACGATGAAATGGTCTATATGTTCCTTTTAACAGAGTGATCCTTATTGAAAATAAATAAATAAATAAATAAAAAAGTTGGTAGAGCACTTGCCCGCGAAAGGCAAAGGTCCCGAGTTCGAGTCTCGGTCGGGCACACAGTTTTAATCTGCCAGGAAGTTTCAATCCGTGTGCAGTCTGCCTGCATAATGAAAATATTACCTTCGTATCCTGTGCCGCTGTTAATGCATGATGTCGACGTAGGTGTACAGTGTCATCACTGGACCTCACAGTGAAGCGCATCATGTTTCTTGGCACCTCACAGGTAGGTGTAAAAAGTTTGAAAGTTTCTTGTTTTGATTATACAAAAATAATTTAGCATGTTTTGTCACTGAATCAGTCTATGCTATTTATTGTGTGTTAATTCTGTTCATGTTCTCACATGTATAAACGATCACACATGCACAGTGACACATGCTACTGCGATTGTTGCTGTTTATTTGTATATGTCCTCCGTTCACCAACAAACCTTTACATATGTATCTGTGTATGTATGCACGTACGTGTACAGATTTACGTGTCACAAACAGTTGTATGGGTTTTATGAGTTTTAAAGAATGGTGGAATTGCACACCATTCTAGTATTTGCCCACCAAATAGTTGATGTTCGAGGGACTCTAAGTCAATTTTTTGGTTTGTTACATAACATTATGGCCTCTAGGTATTTTATGAGTATTCTTGCAAGTTCTTTGCTTTCACTTAGTAATTTGTTGGCCCTTGGGTTTTGCCTCCGGCTCCGTCTTTTAATACTGCAACAGCTAATTCAGGTACATCATTAGTGGTCATATTACATGGACGATAGATACACGCACTATTGTGTACTTCAAAGGTCAAATCGTGACTCTTAATCTGAGTGAGAATAGTTTTCACTAAGATATATCGGGATTCTCATCTATGAGTTAAGGAAATTTTCTATACAAAAAGAAAACATGCCCTACATGTGTTAGTCCAGTTTTCGCTTTGTATAATGTTCCATGTGTCGAGCTTCGCACATCAACGATCCAAGTAACTGTGTTTCAACTTAACATCCGTGTGCGTGTTACTTTCAATGAGGAGTCAAATGAGGGGGTCAGAAGCAAAGTGGTATAAGTGACATTTTTCAAGAAAATGAGATAAGTGCACGCATATGTTCTAGAACACTAATCCTGTTGTGAGTAAAAGTAATATACGGTATGCTCCGTTCAGACCTGCACTCTGGTGTCCGAATACATGTACTACTTCGGCTTTGAGGTTTTGGCCCCAGGGAAAAGTAATAAAAGTGCATTGTTTACGTTCGTTGTGTTGCTCCTTGTTCGTGCAATTATTTGCCATAGTGAACCAAGGTGAGTTATTGTTGATTTATTTATACGAAGTTCGTGTCTTATTGAGTGAACTTATTTAGTAAATAGATTGTGAATATGTAGGAAAATCGGTACAATGATGCAAGTTTGTTTTGTGTGAGGTTATGACTCGATTTTGGGCAACGTTTCGAGATGTACATCTGTGTATCCAGTTAAGGAAACGCGTATTTCCCCTAAAATAGTGTGCAGTATATGGAAAAAGCATACTTTTCTTAGGAAGCAGTGGAAGTTTTATCAGCTTGTGATGTAAACTAAACTGTCAGAGTACATGAGTTAATGTGTGATTAAAAACCAGCTGAAAATGACGCAATGGTGTTTATACCCAGCCGGGAATCGAACCCAGGCCCTTAGGACTAACATTCTGTCGCGCTGACCACTCAGCTACCGGGCGCGGACAGAGTGATGATGAATCATTAATAAAATAATCATCATCTCAATCTTCAGATATTGTGCATTCTAGAGGTATTTTGTCAGCAGAACCTTCTGTTTCAGAAGAAACTTCATCTTCTGCTAATGGTACTTCACCAACTGATGAGAATTCTGATAGAAGGGAAAGAAAATGCTTACAAAATCCAGCTAACCATACGTGTGAGGTCGCAAAACGGCTGCGAAATACTGGGAAATCCTATGTTGGACGCAGAGGAACAGAACATCAAGCAAAATGTGTAAGCCCATTCAATCACAAGTGTCGATATCAATGTAGCTAACAGCAATTTTTCAGAAAGAAAGTTAGAAGAGCTACTTACTGCATATTGGGAACTTGGATCATGGAATTTACAAACTGCTTTTCTTGGAGGCTGTATTGAACTGAAAGAACCAAAGCAAAGAAGAGGAAATGTCACAAAAAAATTAACTTAGTACTGTTATAAAACTTAATGGTGTATGCATTTGTAAAGAGTTTCTTCTAAAGACATTTGATATATCAAATGTTCACTTCAGTAGACTTGTGTCCAATAAATACATCAGCAGAGTATCACTGAAGGACCAGAGGGGGCAAAGTGAACCATCAAACAAAATACCTGCTGCTAAACTACAGGTTGTTGAACAACATATTCAGTCATTTCCCCACTTACGTCTCACATTACAGCAGGATTCAGAACCCTAACAAAAAATACCTGCCTGAAAGCCTCACTATTTCTATAATGTACCAACTTTACAGACATGTGTGTGTGGAAAGAAATGAAGACAGTGTGAAGGAATGGACACACCGGTATGTTTTCAACACCCATTTAATTTGGATTTTCAACATCTTAGTACTGATGCATGCAATAAATGTGAAAAGTATAACAATTTGTTACGCAGCTGTGACTATAATAGTGATGAAGCAAAAGAAGTGCACTGAGATCAGATGATCCATCACCGCAAGGCTAAACGCGCACGACAAGAAAAGAAATCTGACAAAGAAAGAACATCAAACCAGAATAATATTGTGGTGAATTGTTTTGATTTACAGGAAACTTTGCCATGTCCACGCCTTTCTACTAAAAAAGTGTATTACCTTCGTCAGTTGTGGACTTATAATATTGGCATTCACAACATAGTGTCTGGCAAGGCCAATATGTGTATGTGGGATGAAAGCACTGCTCGTAGAGGTTCACAGGAAATCGGTTCTTGTTAGTTGAAATTTGTAAATTCGTTAGACTGTGACGTTACGCGCATCATAGCTCACTCAGATTGTTGTTCTGGACAAAATCTCAATGTAATTAGTGTCAAATACCGGATGCATATAGTTTCTCACACACATATTGAAACAGCCAATCACAAACTCTTAGAACCTGGGTACACGTTCGAGGTGTGTGATCAAGATTTTGGTCTTATTGAGAAACTCAAGAGGAATGAAACTCATGTGTACATGCCTCAGGATTGGGCAGATGTCGTTAAAAGGTCCAGCAAACAATTCACAGGCACCAAAATGAATCGCAAAGATTTTGTAGCTATCACTAACATGAAACTCTTGACCAAGTCATCTGTTCCAGGAGATATCATAGGGAATGCATTTCCCTGACGGTCAGTTAGATGGTTTCATGTGAAAAAGGAATGTCTACTCATCATAGATCTTAAGATTTCTTTCAATGAGGATGTTGAATTTTATACAGCAGCTGACTTCTCCAAACCACTTCGTGGGGGACCCCCACAGATTACACTGAAAATTACACTGAATACACTGTACAGTGCTCAGTTACACATAACGTTTGCAAAGTGGAAGAACCTGCAAGAGCTGAAATGCTTCATTCCCCCTTTTCACCACGCTTTCTTCGATAATCTGAAGTATGAGGAACAGTCTTAAAGAAAAAGCAGCTCAGGATGTCGAGGACGACAAGGAGAGGCAGGACGACATGGAGAGGCAGAACGTTGTCATGATGACGAAGAATGTGTCGATAGGCAGTGACTACGACTAAATTGTTACCCTACGTTATTTAAAATGTTCAAAAGTGTAATAGTTACTGCATAATGAAATTAATCATGTATCCCTGTGCAACTTCTTTACTTTTCCGCTAAACCTTTTCCATATCCTAATAATATACTTGATTTTAGGCCCTTTGTTCACCCAGAATGGTGGTATGAAATTGTCATCTTTTGTCTCCAGAACACCTGAATTCTATAGTATATCCCAGTAAAGTTATAATGTTGTGCCATCGAAACTGATTTTCTTATAACCAGGTGAAATTTAAAGCTATTTACTTTAAAAATACCTGATTATAGTCCGTCTGTAAACTCAAGACCGAGCAGCGGTTTTGGTGGGGGAAGTGGCCTTTCCCTGAAGAACGCTGCCACCGGACTACAGGGGCACCCAAAATCAGTTGCCCGTTACCTGTCTAGCGGTGTAGATCGGCGTGCAGTGATATACGTCGTTTCTGTTCGTGGGATCTTAGCTGCCAGTGTCAGTTAACTTTGGATACTTACTGATATACTTCGATATCCAGAAGTGATGGATAATCGTCTAGCACTGCAAGAAAATGTGCAGAAGACGAAGAAAAGGAGGTATTTGCGGAGTTAACGAGCGTTCGATCGTCTCTAATGTTAGTACAGCGTATGTTAAAGAGGCAAAGCGTAAAGCCTTTGATGCTGATGGAACACTAAATCTCTATCTCGGTCACTATTCACCCGATTCTAAGACATATTGCTTAAAACATGTGCGCAATAGCTATTCTAAACACTGCTGAAATTTCCTTCGAAACACATACCCCGACTCTGGACTTCTAAGCAGAAAGCTAGTCATAAGAGATGCGCTTGCATATTAACTTTTGTTTTTTAGTAAGAACTTTATTTGTTAGTCTACAGCAATGTTATACTCTTCAAAATATTCCCCATTACATACTACACACTTATGCCAGTGCTTTTTCCAATTCCCGAAACACTTTAGGAACTTTTTCTTCTGGATAGTTTATAGGTCTTCTAACTGTGCATTTTTAATCTCATCCATATTTGTAAAACTGCTGCCCTTTAAGACCCACTATGAAATGTTTATACCACTTGTATGCCCTTGGTTTACTCATAACAGGCTCACCAAAAGCAATATTCAACATTTCTAAAAATTTCATACATTTTATTCCATTCTTACAACAAAATTTAATACAGATTCTCTATTCTGTTTTTATACAAAACAAATAATCGTTGATGCTACCAAAACACATGTAACCTTTTTGACAACTGACAACAGAGTAAATAGCCAATATGCATGTACACATACTTTTGAGACATGTTTACGAAGATAGTCTTTAAAAAGTAAGCAGAAATTTATAATTTTGTGTGTTAGTCCGATTTGCACAACTTTTTTGTCACTCTTCATGTTGCAAGAATTGTTACGTTTCAATACAATCCTTCGAAAAAAGACTTCTAGCTTTCAGTAGAAACACAAAGTAAGAACAAGCCTTAAATTCTACAGATTGATTGCATTATGTGCGGTTCGTTTTACGAATAGCAATAGAGGAACATATATTCACATGAACAGGCATTCGGTTCTATGTTTGTAGTAGAATACTGACTTCCGTTCTTATACTAATATTATTTACTCTACCGCTATGTTTCGAAAGAAGCTATCGTTTTTTGCATTCCTTATGGTCCTAATGCATTTGTCTAAAAGTAAACGCAGCCGAGGTGTATCTGTACACGGCGTCGCCACAGATTTAAATCGCGCGCCGCGGCAACCGGCACTACGTTGTGAAACGGCCTGTAGAAACGCCCTGTGACGTAACTGGGTTGGCAGAGTGGGGACTCGCTCGCTCGCTCTTCAGTTTACCGACAGACTATACATTTATATCACTTTGCTTCTGACCCCACAAATGTTAATTATTGGTAAATTCATTGCTATTACATTTCAGAGTGCCATTCTGCTCCCTAGTCGGGATCCTTAAAATCAGTCAGTTTGCACCTCCCCTTAGTAATGTTTCAACGAAATTTGTCATGATTATTGTATAACCAATATATGGAATGATATTTTATTAAATCATCAAATGATCTGTGAGGTGGCATGCTTTTATCAGTTTAATTAATTAATATTTAAATAAATTTTGCCCACTAATCAGAAATTTTGTGTTTGGTACTTGTTCAAGGCAAGAGAACATAGACTCTCCTTGCATAGCCATTCTTGGGATTTAGGAAATCAAGAAAGAGATATTTTGCGAAGCTGATACTACCAATACCTTGCACTAGTAAAACACGCCAGGTATCTTTCACTGTGACCACAGACCACCAGCCACTGATGGTTGCATCTCAGGAGAAGATGGACATGGACGGTACGATCTTGTCAACATTAGACTCTCTTACGGACAGTGAGGTGCCAATGGAGTGCCCACTGCCCACCAGTACAGAAGTCCATGTCTGTGAACAACAATCACCTTGATGCCACAAGGAATGGTGGTGGGCTCCTTCTGACAAATGTCTCCTCAGCGTGTCTGGCCTGGGGGAGGACAAAGATGGTCACGGTGATATGGAAGATACGCCGGACCATAATACTAGTGCCCGCCGAAGTGGCCGTGCGGTTAAAGGCGCTGCAGTCTGGAACCGCAAGGCCGCTACGGTCGCAGGTTCGAATCCTGCGTCGGGCATGGATGTTTGTGATGTCCTTAGGTTAGTTAGGTTTAACTAGTTCTAAGTTCTAGGGGACTAATGACCTCAGCAGTTGAGTCCCATAGTGCTCAGAGCCATTTGAACCATAATACTAGTCAACAGGTTCCCCACTTGATCATGGCACTGATATCACATCATTACCTAGCCAGACACTGACATCTGACGGCCAGGATGACGATTCTGCAGTGCCAACCAATGACACAGTGGTCTGTGATGAAGAAAATGGCGAGTCATCACTCAGACGAGCACCAGTTCTCGTCCCATAGGCTGATGACGTTAAGGTTCCCAAGGATGTGACGATGAAGGATGTGGAGAGCCATGGCATGTCGTGTGCCACCTCTGACCACCAGCACCATTGATCGGTGTTGTGGGCTGTCACATTCGGGGATTTCTCTCTCCCACTTGTCTCCTATGAAGACACCTCTAGCCGGTGCGTGTAGGCAACAGACCTTCTGTCTAGTCTTTATACAGTTCAGATGCTACATAAACTGTGCTAACTCCAACAGATGTCGACATTGCCTTTGTACAAGAAGTTTATGAAGGAAGCTTCCCCTATGTCTTTCGATATACAGCTTGTGTCTCTTATACACCCCCCACGGGCAGCAGAGTTGCCATCCTTCTCTCTGATGGTTTGATGGCCACCAACCTATGATACCTCCAAAATGTGAGGGCATGGCCATTATGGACAACGCTGTGCCGCATTTTAGAATCTACGCTATTTCTGGCTCAGGACAACTGAGAGAATACTTTTGTTTCTTCATGGAGTATATAGTACAACTCTGCCAGGGTCGACTTGATGACATGGTGTTAGGTGGCGACCTCAATTGTATGCAGGCGCCTGTCGACCAGCTTCCACGCCATTCACCTTGTCCACAACTCAAGACCCTAATACAGGGCCTTCATCTGATCGACATGTGGCGACATACACGTGCTGACGCCTCTATGTTAACTCACCTTATCAGTAACTTGTCAAGCAGGGTAGATTGATTTTACATCACATGTACCCTAATGGCGGCGATAAATGGTGCTGCGGAAGTATGGCCTATGGCTTTCACTGACCCCATGGCAGCTTTCTGTTCTATTACCCTCTGTCCCCCTCTGTGTATAGAGGAGTCGACTTCTCTGGGAGATGAACACTGACCATCTCATCTCACGAGTATGCAGGGATGCAGTGAAGACCACATGGCACCAAGCCAACGGCCATCACATTCTCTGCAGATCGGCATTAACTTGGTGGGTCAAAAGTGCCAAGCCTGCTCTCTGGCAGACACTGAATGCATATGGCAGGGATGCAGCAACATGGAGATGATACATGGTCGACTTTTATTATATCATTCTACGAGAATGGAGTTTTTAAGGATTTTCAATGGCTGTCCTACAACACATGCCCACCTGAGGCTTTCCTCGAAGTTCTGATAGCGGCAGTACACCAACCTAAAGGTGGGAAGCGAAAACGAGTCGACCAACCTTGACGATGCTTAACAGTGACTTGAAAATTTTCACAAGGCTGCTGGCCTATCGTATATGATGTTACATCTGTCACGTCATCTCAAAGGACCAAACTTCCCTAGGATGCCCATATAATAACAGGTCTCCTCTGTGCCAATATAGGGACTTAATCTCCCAATCTCAGATCTAGCACCTTCCATGTGCGCTGGCCTCTCTGGATTTTATTCAGACCTTCGATCATGTCGCTCACACATATCTCACTGTAGTGCTACGCAATATGCGGTATCTGGATACTTTTATTGATGTGTTCATGTGCCTCCTGCATGGGGTGCCATAATGGGTACTCGTCAATGGGCACCTGACAGGAACCTTCCAGGTCGACCATTTAGTGTGCAAGGGCTGTCCTTTATCTAAGGTGCTTTGTTCTTTGGCTTTGGAATCTTAGCTGTGTGGCCAGTACCAACGGTTAACACGGTTCCAATTTGGAGGTCGCGCTTACCAATGCACAGCATATGCTGATGAAGTGTCGTTCATTGTCTGTGGGGCTGATGATATGACAGAGACCCTGTCCTGGACTGCAGCATACAGAGCAGTATCAGGAAGTTAACTGCAGCAAGTCGCTCACACTGCCTATAGGATCAGGTCTGTCATGAAAGTGTGTTGCCCCCTTTTGGCTTACCAACACAATACAATGTCTTGGACTGGACTTTACAGCTAACATCCAGCACATAACACTGAACTATAGAAGCTTATTGCGACAGACGGGGGCCAGCATTGTGGATTAATGCTTACAGTCCCTCAGTATCATACAGTGGGCACAATATATCAATGTGTACTTAGCATCGTGACTTCCACGTTGTACAAGCTCTACCCACTGGCTAGTAGCACTATGGCTGCTTATGGTTCTTTTGTCAGCACAGGAATGTTGTTAAAAATTAGATATGACTCCCTCGCCATACACAAACCTATTACTGGGGGTTGTCAACACTAGTGCCCACCTAAAGCTTTGGTACAGATGAGTGTTGAGCCTTATGAGCTCCTTACTGATCACAATGGCACAGGCCTCTCTCGATTCACCAGCTAGCCCTACAGTCACCTTGCCGGCCGATGTGGCCGTGGGGTTATAGGCGCTTCAGTCTGGAACCGCATGACCGCTACGGTCGCAGGTTCGAATCCTGCCTCGGGCATGGGTGTGTGTGATGTCCTTAGGTTAGTTAGGTTGAAGTATTTCTAAGTTCTAGGGGACTGATGACCACAGATGTTAAGTCCCATAGTTCTCAGAGCCATTTGAACCATTTTTTCAGTCACCTTGGGCAATTCTATTTGCACCACAGTTATCTACGCCAAGAGATCCCAACCCCACTTTTGGCAACGGTGAAACGACTCAACAGTGAACTATGTCGGTATTGCAGGCATAACGTGATCGAATCCAAATAGCCAAATACATTGGAGAGAGTGCTGTGGAGAATTGTGCACCATTCCTTACTTGACTCTGACGCGCAAGCCGCGTGGTATGTGACTGTCAACAGGAAGTATGCGACACACAAACACCTTTGTAAGATTTTGCAAAAACAGACATAATGTCTTATGGGATAACAGCAATCAGTGATTTTATAATGTTACTTTAAATCCGTCTTGATTGCAAATTTTTTTTAATTATTCGTATGACCGGTTTCGGTTCATTCAGAACCATCTTCAGATCTGATATTTAAGTTACAGGAGTAACCCGTCCAATTCAGCATGTGACGTAGCATGTGAAAGTTGCTGAATTGGACGGGTTACTCCTGTAACTTAAATATCAGATCTGAAGATGGTTCTGAATGAACCGAAACCGGTCATATGAATAATAAAAAAAAATTTGCAATCAAGACGGATTTAAAGTAACACCTTTGTAAGAGCCACCTGGCGGATTAACCTACTTCCATAACGTACCATGACGTGTATACCGACGAACAGCGTCCGTTGTAGGGACACAGGGCATGTATGGTACCTTGAGCTCCAGATTTTGGCGTATATCTACGTGCAACGCCGCACCATATTGGTGCACACGTGATTCTTCTACCGGATGAAACCTTCCATCCGAGGGCTCGGAAGGATTCAGCGTTGTGGATCCGCAGCCAGGTCGTGAAATATCTGTACCGTGACGACCACAAACACGTTCTTGATTTTTGATGTTATCTCCAAAAAAGGCACCTCGCCATTGTTCGCCACCTACTATACGGTCAACTTTTTTTCAAAATAACTACGGAGAGTCTTGCACCATCCGCCGAGTAGACGGAAATCCCCGGCGAGAGAGGCTGATTATGTACTTCGACGAACGAACGTGGTACAACACGGAGTGGAATGAGAAGATACGCCGGGAATCCCTGCATCCTATACGATGGTGTGTCACTTCCATCGTGTCTGTTACTATTTTGTTTTTCATATTTCTCCTCATAGTCCGTCACGTGCTAGAAACGTGATTTAGTTCTTCCCCTCCGACTTATCACGGCATATCATAGGTCTTCCCATTTGGTTCTCCATGTAAAAAAAAGGCAGTTATTGCTCTATGGCTGCAGAAAACTACATTTACTTTTGTTTCTGGTTTGGCACATATTTTCCCTTCTCTATCTTTTCCTGAAGGTGTGACGGGGATACCGTGGCAAGGTCTTGGGTTGCACCCCATGCCCATTCTATCCACTAATCCCCTCCTATATATCAGAGACAGGAAACAAAATTAAAAAAACGCTTTACGGACGTGGAGAGATGATAAAAAATGCAGCTGTCTTGGAAGCAAAGAACCTGCGTTCGATTCGCAATGCCTTCTGCAGTTTTTTAAAATTTGTTGTCTTCCATACTGATATTTGTAGGCACAGAAGGGTTAATGTGCTAAGCAAATCAATAAGTAATCATAAGTACCAAAATAAATTTCACACGTGACAGGAATTAGTAAATAATTAAAATTTTAACCGTCGTTATGAAAACATTTCTGCGAATTCGTCAAGAGCGACCACAGACAGTCGACCGCGTTACGTTTGTTTACAGCGAGGAGCGGTACACAACTAAATTTCTAGGGTTCAAAACTGCACGGGCTACTGGACACCCAGCGGTAATTGCACAACAGCGCGGATGCAATAACGATTCACAGCATAATTCATTATCAACATTGAGCACTGATTTTTGAGACAATGTTATCGTGTACATGGCATGCATCAGAATAGATTCCCGAAACATTTTTAAATGTAAACCAAGTCTGTTTTCTGCCGAATCTTCGGAAAGAATGGTGTAGTTGCGCCCAATACTGCATTAGATGTTCTTGATGCCGTGAATATATTGGGTTCGGACGCTCGTATATTCAGTACCAAACGTCAAGTTGTTCGAAAGAAATGGAGGACATGGAACAGAGTGAGTGAAAGAGCAGTTGTATAGCGACCAGGATTACATTTCTAATTCCTTACTAATCCAAGTCGTTTGAGAAATTTTTGCGCACTATGTTATGATTCCTTATTGGTTTACTTACCTTCTTAACCCTCCTATTCGTACCAGTTTCGATAGGAAAGAAATACAAATGAAAAAACTGGAGAATGCATTTGGGAAACGAACACAGATTGTCTGTCCCAATTCAGCTGCCTTAATCGCTACACCAGTGGCGTAGATTTTACCTTACTGGTCATGAGCGGAACTCTTTTTTTTTCTCGATTTCTAGAGAAATATGCTTCCTCGGCCACCAAATACGATGATGAAAATCGATTCCGTCAATCTTAAGTCGATTGCGTGTCATAAAATTTAGGGATGGTTATCTCTCAAACGTAGCGTTGTTGAGCCAAAGTATTTTAGAGTCTTTAGCTGTAGGTTGTACACAAGCGACCTTTCAAGTACGGTCCGAATCGGTTAGTCGTGTCTGAGGACGTCCGTTTGTTAGTGGACGCTACATTCCAGTATTGCAGTGGCTCTGGTATTATCTGACAGCTCTGACACGCCACCTTCCCCAGATCTCTGCACGCCGGCCTCCCGACTAGCGTTGCGAGCTGTCTGTCAAACTCAGGAGCGTCACATACACTGAAGCTATTCTTCAAGACCAACTGTTCATAGACATTTGATATTTTCATTATGTTTACATACATTATAAATGTGTAAAAATTCCGTAAAGTGAAACTATTGCTTCTGGGCGCTAATTATTGTTTTCATTCCCATTAGTTCAAAGTGGTTCAAATGGCTCTGAGCACTATGGGACTTACCTTCTGCGGTCATCAGTCCCCTAGAACTAAGAACTACTTAAACCTAACTAACCTAAGGACATCACACACATCCATGCCCGAAGCAGGATTCGAACCTGGCACCGTAGCGGTCGTGCGGTTCCAGACTGAAGCGCCTAGAACCGCTCGGCCACAACTCATTCCCATTAGATTTAATGTAAGTATTAATATAAGTTTTGTTCCCTTATCGTGAAAGTGGTCCGATCAGCCAGCTCTTCTGCGTGTCTGCGTTTGTTCTAGAGCTTGATAATACATCGTCACACTTATCTAATAGTCTTCCAACGAGTACCATAACCGTGTCCCTTTGGCAGGCGCGTCCATTACAATTACATCTACAATAAGGTGACAAAATGCATGGGATTCCTCCTAATACTGTGTCGGACGTATTTTTGCCTGGGGTAGTGCAGCAACCTGGCGTGGCACGGAATCAAGTCGTTGGAAGTCCCTTGTAGAAATAATGGTTCAAATGGCTCTGAGCACTATGGGACTTAACTGCTGAGGGCATCAGTCCCCTAGAACTTAGAACTACTTAAACCTAACTGACCTAAGGACATCACACACATCCATACCCGAGGGAGGATTCGAACCTGTGACCGTAGCGGTCGCGCGGTTTCAGACTGTAGCGCCTAGAACCGCTCGGCCACTCCGGCCGGCAGAAATAATGAGCCGTGCTGGCTCTATAGCTGTCCATAATTGTGAAAGTGTCACCGGTGCAGGATTTTATACGCGACCTGACCTCTCGATAATGCATCATAGATGTTCGACGGGATACATGTCGGACGATCTGGATGGCCAAATCACCAGAATGTCTCCAAATCAATCGCGAACAACTGTGGCCTACTGACATGGCACATTCTCATTCTCCAGTCCATTCCATGAAAACATAGCCCACGCCATTATGCAGCCACCACCAGCTTGCACATTGCCTTGTTGACAACTAGGGTGCGTGGCTTTGTGGTGTCTGCGTCACACGCGAACCATACCATCAGCTCATACCAATTAGTTTCGGGACCCATTTGACAAGGCCACAGTTTTACAGTCGTCTAGGGTCCAACCGATATGGTCACGAGCTCAGGAGAGGCGCCGCAGGCGATGTACTTCTAGCACAGGCACTCGCATCGGTTGTCTGCTGCCAGAGACCATTAACACCAAATTTAGCCGCATTGTCCCAACGTATACGTTCTTCCTACATCCCACATTAATTTCTGCGTTTATTTCACGCAATGTTGCTTGTCTGATAGCACCGACAGCTCTACGCATACGCCACTGTTCTCTGTCGTTAAGTCAAGACCGTCGGCAACTGTGTTGTCCGTGGTAAAGGATAATGGCAAAAATGTGATATTCTCGGCACTCACTTGACATTGTGGATCTCGGAATATTGAATTCTAAAACGATTTTCGAAATAGAATGTCGGATGCATCTTGCTCCAAGTACCATTCCGCATTCAGAGTCTGTTACCGTAGTTCGGCCATAATCACGCCGGAAACCTTTTCACATGTGTTACCTGAGTACAAATGATCATGCCGCTAGTGCACTGCCCTTTTATACCTTATCTACGCGATACTGCCGCCTTCTATATATGTGCGTATTGCTATCCCACGACTTGCGTCACCACGGTGTACATCTATACAGGGTGAAGCGAAATTCGCGCACGCGGGCTTCGCAGCGCGATTCCTCACAGGCTAACGATAAAAAAATGTCTGTGACAAAATTTCGTCCGGCGAGTACATCCGGCAGAAAAAGGACGTTAAAGAGTGGCAATCTGACAACACTGTAACCACATGTATGGTAACTATCTCTGTCTGCATATATTACTTGTGCTGTACAGTTGGTGCAGTGGACAGAGTTTTGTTTTAGAATGCAGGAGGTCGACTGTTCGATTTTGCTAATTTCATTCTCACAGTTCCTGCTGTAATATACACCATTTCTTAGGTCACATGTATCCTAAATTTACTACACTTTGTACCGCTGAACATAAAGAATACGTGGTTAGACAAATAATAAAGAGACAATTGAAACAAATGACCTGTCATACGACAGAATAAGTACAAAATCAATATCAGTTTCGAGATGTTAAAGATGATAGCACAATACAGTAACACATCTACTTATAATTTATACTTCATGTAATGTGAGCGCTCAGATGTCGTACATTAGCAACCACTGACAATAATAATGTCCATATTAATGACCGCATAACCTTCATAACAGATTACGTTGTCCTGAGAACAAATGCTCAAAGCGACCTCCATGCACGTCCAAACATTGCGAAACCCGCCGGATCGTACAGCTCTGGACCCCTTGCAGCAAAGCTGCGTCCACAGTAATAAGAGCAACATGAACACACCCCACCAATTATTCCACAGTCGTAGGCGGAGCAGAGTACACGTGCTCGTTCAGGTGTCCCCACAGGAAGAAACCCAGGGGATTTAGGTCACGTGAACGTGGTGGTCGTACAACTAGACCTCCACGTCTGAGCAATTTCCCTGGAAATGTTCTGTCCAAATACTGTGGCACATTAATTCCAGAGTGTAGAGGCGCACCATCACGTCGGAACCATATCCTCTGCCGAACATGAAGTGTAACATCTTCTAGACAGTTTGAAACGAATGCATGATACCTTCGTGCAGTCAACCAGTCAGGCAACATGTAGGGGCCCAAACACCTATCGCCCAATATTCCGGCCCAGATGTTGATAACAGATCGAACTTGATATCCACGGTCGAACCTCATACCAATGGTGGGCATTGTGCATATTGAAGACACCCTCACGAGTGAATGCTGCTTCATCCGACCATATTACGGTGTTCACAAAGTCATCGTTGGCTTCCTGTTGTTGTTGGAACCATTCACAGAATTGCGTCCGCTGATGGCGATCTGCAGGATGCAGGTGTTGTGTGAAAGCATAATGATAGGGGTGCAGCCCATTCTCGTGCAGCACGTTAACGACAGTGCATTGCGAGACACACAGCTGCCTTGCTATGCTACGTGTACTTCGCTGAGGTTCTTGGTGTATGACCTCCAGAATAGCTTCCTCAGTAGCTGGAGTACGGCGAGTCCGTGGATGACCTCTGTCACACGATGGTGGAAGGAGAGAACCTGACTCCCACAGGCGCAGCTCCAGACGACGAAACACATTTTTATCTGGACGGCGTACATATTCATCGTTTGTGTATGCCATACGTCTGCCACACTGGTTTAGAGGTTCACAATGAGAAAATTCTATACATGTATGCATGTACGTTGCAATCTGTCATGGGCGCGTTACTTCGCTCGCAACTAGTCCCTGTCTGGTGGATAGCGCATACAGTATAAACACGCCGTCAGTTGAAATGGCTCTGAGCACTATGGGACTCGACATCTATGGTCAACAGTCCCCTAGAACTTAGAACTAGTTAAACCTAACTAACCTAAGGGCATCACACAACACCCAGTCATCACGAGGCAGAGAAAATCCCTGACCCCGCCGGGAATCGAACCCGGGAACCCGGGCGTGGGAAGCGAGAACGCTACCGCACGACCACGAGCTGCGGACACGCCGTCAGTCCTGCGCCTTGTTCCGCCTAACGGCATTACCCCTCTGACAGATATTGTTCTGTAGGATTCATCCCATCACCGCTAATTGTGAAATGTTCAGTTTCAAATTACACTGTTTCCCTAATGGTAATAGACGTGATGTTTGCACAATTCCATGGATAGAATAATGCCGGCCGCTGCGGCCGAGCGGTTCTAGGCGCTTCAGTGCGGTCGCAGGCTCGAATCCTGCCTCGGGAATGGATGTGTGTGATGTCCTTAGGTTAGTTAGGTTTAAGTAGTTCTGCGTCTAGGGGAGTGAAGACCTCAGATTTTAAGTCTCATTGCGCTAGAGCCATTTGAATTTGAGAGAATAATAATAAATAATAATAATAATAATAATGCATTGAGAAACGTACTAAACAGCATGCGGTTACCAGACTCAGTGCTGAAAGGCATAATTAGTGGGATCATGGTGATAACACATACAAATAGCACTCGAGTTTGGACATTATTCGCAAAGCACGTTGCTAGTCCTACTGGTAACATAAGGCCCTAACAAAATGTAATGTTCCTGAACGAGGCAAGAATAATAGTTGGTACTAATCTGTGGGACCACTGGAGGAGGGTACAAATAAAATAGGTTTCGCATGTAGTAGATGAAGTGGGCCGGCCGGTGTGGCCGTGCGGTTAGAGGCGCTTCAGTCTGGAACCGCGTGACCGCTACGGTCGCAGGTTCGAATCCTGCCTCGGGCATGGATGTGTGTGATGTCCTTAGGTTAGTTGGGTTTAAGTAGTTCTAAGATCTAGGGGACTGATGACCACAGATGTTAAGTCCCATAGTGCTCAGAGCCATTTGAACCATTTTTTAGATGGAGTGGTGTGAATAAATTAACGCTCACGACGTGGAAAGAGCTTCTTTCAAAGCTGACCAAACTTCCATTTCTACGACTGTAGTATGTAAGTACAAATGTTTTCTAGAGGACCCGCTGCAATCTCTGTTGACGATTAAGATGCCACCTGGACTACATGTACCATATAAAAAACATACGCTTGACCCAGGATCGAACCATCGACATCCTGCATGCCTACCCAAAACTCTATCCACTGCACCAGGTGTAGTACACAACCAAAATGTGCTGTCAGAGGTAGTTTCAATACATGTGCTTACAGTGTTGCCAGGTTTCCACTCTTCAACGTCCTTTTTCTGCTGGATGCATTCGCCAGACGACATTTTGTGACAGACATTTTTTTATCGCAGGCATGTGAGGAGCCGCGCTGCGAAGCCCGAGTGCGTTAACTTCGCTTCACCCTGCATACACACTCTGCAAGTCACTATATGGTGCATGACGGAGGGTACCTTGTATCCTTGTTAGTCATTTCCTTTCCTGCTCCACTCGCAAACAGAGCGAGTGAAATACGACTGTCTATATGCCTCCATACGAGCCGTAATTTTTGTAAGTTTGTGATAAGGACTATGGGACCAAATGCTAAGGTCATCGGTTCCTAGGCTTACGCACTACTTCATCTAACTTTAACCTACGCTAGGGTCAAAACACACACACACACACACATGCCTGAGGGAGGACTCGAACCTACGACGGGGGAAGCCACGCGAACCGTGACGACCTTTTGGCTTTTCGTGGGCAAGTGCTCTACCAACTGAGCTGCCCAAGCACGACTCAGGCCCCGTCCTCACAGCTTTACTTCTACCAGTATCTCGTCTCCTACCTTCCAAACTTTACAGAAGCTCTCCTGCGAACCTTGCAGAACTAGCACTCTTGAAAGAAAGGATATTGCGGAGACATGGCTTAGCCACATCCTGGGGGTGTTTCCAGAATGAGATTTTCACTCTGCAGTGAAGTGTGCGCTGATATGAAACTTCCTGGCAGATTAAAACTGTGTGCCGGACCGAGTCTGGAACTCGGGACCTTTGCCTTTCGCGGGCAAGTGCTCTACCAACTGAGCTAGCCAAGCACGACTCAGGCCCCGTCCTCACAGCTTTACTTCTACCAGTATCTCGTCTCCTACCTTTCAAACTTTACAGAAGCTGTCCTGCTCGCGAAAGGCAAAGGCCCCGAGTTCGAGTCTCGGTCCGGCACACAGTTTTAATCTGCCAGAAAGTTTCAAAACAAACGTTATTAACATTCTACACCCTTTTTTTCTTTATTTGTATAAATTTGCAGCCCTCTATTGCTAAAGGGCTCCGAATTGTAGCTTGTGACGTGGAGATGTGTAACGTAACAACGTCGGTAGCTGCGAAATAGCGTGCTGTAATCGAATTTCGAATTCGAAGAGTTTTTCCCCACGTGGAGCACCCCCTCCTCCATCATGACCGTGCCACATCACGCGCGTGCGCTGTGACATCTGCTCATCTGCCACAGTTGCGCGCCTTTGGTTCGCTATCATTGATCATCCTCCATACAGTCCCGCCTTGGCCCCATCCGATTTTCATCTGCTTCCATAACTTCTAGGACTTCACTTTGATGATGATGAAGTGATGTAAGCAGACGTGAGGTTGCAGCTCCGTCAGAAATGCCAAACATTTTATAGTGGCGCTATCAACAAAGTGCTCTCTCGTTGTAGATTACCGACCATCCAACAGAAACATGAAATACGGTCCGTGGGTGTCCTTTGGCCTAGTTGACAAGTGAAGGACATGGTGGAGGTTCTATATTCGTGCCGCGCGGGATTAGCCGAGCGGTCTCGGGCGCTGCAGTCATGGACTGTGCGGCTGGTCCCGGCGGAGGTTCGAGTCCTCCCTCGCGCATGGGTGTGTGTGTTTGTCCTTAGGATAATTTAGGTTAAGTTGTGTGCAAGCTTAGGGACTGATGACGTTAGTAGTTACGTCCCGTAAGATTTCACACCCCTTGTATAGTCGTTTAGACATTCGTTTCGCAGTTTTCGTGGAGTCTAATGATCACAATGAAAGGAAATATAACTAGTAGCCTATGGAACCAGTTTAGGCGCCCATATATATATATTGAGGCAGACATTGTTCCCAGAAGTGAAATGAATGTTGCAACATGACAACGTCCCTACACATACGGTTGTTTATGTTGACGATCGGTTTGATGATGAAATGAAGTAACACGTCTTTAATGATCTCCTCACTAGCTGGATTTGAATATTACAGAGCCATTGTGGACTATATTTGAAAAGTAAATTAGCGGCCCAGAATGCTTCTTTCGGTGTCTTTAAATAAATTAGAACAATTTTTTCACGTCGAACGGCAAAAATCCTCATTGATCACAAATAAAAATGTATGTACGGCTCCTCCCTAGCGAGATGCAAATATTTTAATATAAAATATGACTGCAAAATACACTACTAGACAAAAAAGTGGAGGAGAAAATTAAATGAAGGAGAACGGCGGATATCTGTGACGTGCCGGTATGGCGTCACAGGTTGAGAAGATATGTGATGTTACTTTAGTTATTACAATATCGAATTAGCTTAACAAACAACTTCGCAGTGAGCCCATTTATCAGTATGACGTTGCACAACCCTTTGTCTTGGATTCGTACACTGAATCAGTTGGAAAGGGAATCATAAATCCATTGATTCCTCTCGTAAGGCAAGCTGGCTCAAAACTGTTGTAGCTGATCCTCGATATCCTGGGTACTTGCATTGGGACGGAGTTGATGTAAGAGACGGTCCCACACATGTTCTATTGGAGACAGCTCTGGTGATATTGCTGGCCACGGTAATACCTCTACATCATGCCTACAGTTCATAGAGACACGCGTCATGTGGTGAAGAGCAGAACCCTGTAGAAAAATGGTAGCACGATACTGTCGCATGAAAGGTAACACATAAGGACGGAGGATGACTGTGACGTGCCGGAATGGCGTCGGAGTTCCTTCAGTCACTACCAGCGGTGACCTGAAGTAATACCCGATGACTGAGGTCACCGTGACGCCGAGGCTAACATCGCTGTGCCTCTCCAGATCGGGACCGCACTCCAGGTCGCGGCCACACATGCTGACGATACTCATCCACGGTAGTACACAAGCGTAATTCATCGGTGAAAACAATGCGATGCCTACGTATGGGATAGTAATTAAGTACAGGGCTATTACAAATGATTGAAGCGATTTCATAAATTCACTGTAGCTCCATTCATTGACATATGGTCACGACACACTACAGATACGTAGAAAAACTCATAAAGTTTTGTTCGGCTGAAGAGCGCAGTGAGACAAAATGGCGACAGGAGCCGAGAAAGCGTATGTCGTGCTTGAAATGCACTCACATCAGTCGGTCATAACAGTGCAACGACACTTCAGGACGAAGTTCAACAAAGATCCACCAACTGCTAACTCCATTCGGCGATGGTATGCGCAGTTTAAAGCTTCTGGATGCCTCTGTAAGTGGAAATCAACGGGTCGGCCTGCAGTGAGCGAAGAAACGGTTGAACGCGTGCGGGCAAGTTTCACGCGTAGCCCACGGAAGTCGACGAATAAAGCAAGCAGGGAGCTAAACGTACCACAGCCGACGGTTTGGAAAAACTTACGGAAAAGGCTAAAGCAGAAGCCTTACCGTTTACAATTGTTACACGCCCTGACACCCGATGACAAAGCCAAACGCTTTGAATTTTCGGCGCGGTTGCAACAGCTCATGGAAGAGGATGCGTTCAGTGCGAAACTTGTTTTCAGTGATGAAACAACATTTTTTCTTAGTGGTGAAGTGAACAAACACAATGTGCGAATCTGGGCGGTAGAGAATCCTCACGCATTCGTGCAGCAAATTCCCAATTCACCAAAAGTTAACGTGTTTTGTGCAAACTCACAGTTTAAAGTTTACGGCCCCTTTTTCTTCTGCGAAAAAACGTTACAGGACACGTGTATCTGGACATGCTGGAAAATTGGCTCATGCCACAACTGGAGACCGACAGCGCCGACTTCATCTTTCAACAGGATGGTGCTCCACCGCACTTCCGTCATGATGTTCGGCATTTCTTAAACAGGAGATTGGAAAACCGATGGATCGGCCGTGGTGGAGATCATGATCAGTAATTCATGTCATGGCCTCCACGCTCTCCCGACTTAACCCCATGCGATTTCTTTCTGTGGGGTTATGTGAAAGATTCAGCGTTTAAACCTCCTCTACCAAGAAACGTGCCAGAACTGCGAGCTCGCATCAACGATGCTTTCGAACTCATTGATGGGGACATGCTGCGCTGAGTGTGGGAGGAACTTGATTATCGGCTTGATGTCTGCCGAATCACTAAAGGGGCACATATCGAACATTTGCGAATGCCTAAATAAACTTTTTGAGTTTTTGTATGTGTGTGCAAAGCATTGTGAAAATATGTCAAATAATAAAGTTATTGTAGAGCTGTGAAATCGCTTCAATCATTTGTAATAACCCTGTAGTATGGTTATTGCTAGTCTCTGGCCAATGGTGCCACGTGACAGAGAATGCTGCAGCGAGTCAATTACTTGTTCTCGGATGGCAGGCGCAGATGTTAAGCGGTTACGATGAGCTCCCCTGTGGTAGTCAGACGTCGTCGACCAGAGTCCTGACGACAAATATGCCTGCCCTTCGCGTTCCAACATCGGCCTACTGTAACGTTAGAATGTCCCACAAATTTCATATTGCACAGTTCACCAACCGACCGAATGTAGACCCAAAATGAAGTACCTTTCAAACTCTGTCAGGTGCAGATAATACCGCCTCACACGTTGTTGAGTCCCCTCATACGGGGTTGTCTCTCCTAAGAATCGTCAGGCGCATTTTCTCTGGTGTTCCAGCAGATATTTGCAATTTCGCTATACCATTGTGGAGCTGGAGTCAGCTCAAACAAATATTGCTCATTACGTCTTTCATGCGACGCCCAGTATCGACGGAAAGCATCAGTTTGTTTCCCGTTATAAACAAAATAACTTTTAGAGCGGATTTTAACCTGCCTGTTAGATAGAACGGTCCCACGTTAGTCTCGCACGATATCTGTTTTATCTATATGTATTGACAGGGACAGTACAACAGGAAGAATAGCAGTGCTCCAGCAGCGCCCTGGCGGATCTAATAAGTCGCTGTTGGATTGCTATTTAATCTCCGTGTTTTACTGTTCCTGTTAATACGTATCGACAAACCGGGTATCACACTAGTGTAATTTGGGATCGCGCCGTCGAATGGGGCACGTAAAACTCTGGTTTAAAAATAATTTTATCTGTAACTGGTAACAAATTGACGCTTTCCGTTGCCGGCCCTTGTAACCAAGCGGTTCTAGGCGCTTCAGTCCGGAACCGCGCGACTGCTACGGTCGCAGGTTCGAATCCTGCCTCGGGCATGGATGTGTGTGATGTCCTTAGGTTAGTTAGGTTTAAGTAGTTCTAAGTTTTAGGAATCTGATGACCTCAGATGTTAAGTCCCATAGTGCTTAGAGGTATTTGAACGCTTTCCGTTGACACTACGCGACACATGAAAGATACTATGAGCAGCATTTGTTTGGACTGACTCCATCTATGCACTGCAAAAAAGGAATTTAAAATTTCCTGTTAACAACACTAAACACAAACAACATTGATGCACTGTTGTGATCGACCTAACTGCCACAGGGGATTGCAACTCTAATAATTTACATACCCGCGGATAGTGTGTACGAAGTTACGTTGACATCCAACAATGTTTTCTGGCTGCTTCACCTTTTTAGTCAGGCAATGCATTTAGAAGACGTACACATTATTTTCATAGACCCCCAGTACATGTTTGAAACGTCGTTTTCTACGTCCGGGACAGAACGCGGTTGTGCGGTTGTAAGAATGGACTCGGATTCGGGAGGACGATGGTTCAAATCCCGGTCCAGTCATCCTAATTTAGGTTTATCGTCGTTTCTGTAATTCGCTAACAGCAAATGCCGGTTGGTGCCTTTGAAATGAAGACGGCCGATTTCCTTTCCCATCCTTGTACACCCTAAGCTTGTGTTCCGTTTCTGATGGCAGCACGTTAGACCATAATCATGTTTTCTTTCTTCTTCTGTAGAGTTTGGGTGCAAAGTTGTACGTGGCTTGGCTTTTTACCACAGTACAACATGCTTTTGTACGTTACCTGAAATGTGGAAACATTGCTCACTGCACAATGTATATCACTTGTCCTCTGACATATTAAATGTCCTGAGATGTCGCCGATTCATCCTAAATAGAGACGGTAGTCTGCAGCTCAGCGTGGGATCCAGCCATCAAGCAGTTGTCTACAGACAGAAGCGATGAAAGATATACTCAAATCGCGGAACACATCAAACGTCTCTTCGATTTGACGTCCAAAACATAAACTGACGAAAATCTTACTGGGCCATGGGAATATGACTGGGAATATTTAGCTTGTGTCTCTCTGCCGGCCGTAGTGGCCGAGCGGTTCTAGGCGCTACAGTCTGGAACCGCGAGACCGCTACGGTCGCAGGTTTGAATCCTGCCTCGGGCATGGATGTGTGTGATGTCTTTACGTTAGTTAGGGGACTGATGACCTCAGATGTTAAGTCCCATAGTGCTCAGAGCCATTTGAATTTTTGTCTCTCTCTCTCTCTCTCTCTCTCTCTCTCTCTCTCTCTCTCTCTGTCTTCTCTCTGTTGACCCGTATTTATGATGACGGGGAGGGCGAGCACTTTTATTAGGAGACGTATTCATCATTCATTTGTATCATCGCTGTTTACATTTAATATAAGTGTAATGCTTTCCTGAATATTAATCTGCTGAAATATTTTCTGTATATTTTAGCTTGTCTCTCTTTATCCAAAGGATATCTATTATCGTGTCACTGCCGAATTCGTGAACTGAAAGGACTGTTAATCTTGCTACGACGACACTTTTTCCACACATTTGTGCTCCGGTTGCCGTATGTCGGTATGGTAGGCCAAGGCCGATTTCTTTCATCATGGTTGTTGAATCGGCTACTGTGGTAGTCAGCATCAACACCAACAAGAAAGGAGAGAAGTTGCGATGGCCGGTGGCAGGAATCTAAAATGATCTGTGATAACAGTTGTAGATCAATAGAATTCCTTATTTCTAAAATGGAAAGAAACGTAACTTAACTTGTCGATGTGAAGTGGCCTCATGTGCCGCCTACATGCAATTCCACTGACACACTATTACTAACCGAGCGGGGTGGCGCAGTGGCTAGCACACTGGACTCGCATTCGGAAAGACGACGGTTCAGTCCCGCGTCCGGCCACCCTAACTTAGGCTTTCCGTGATTTCCCTAGATCGCTTCAGGTAAATGCCGGGATGGTTCCTTTGAGAGGGCTCGGCCGACTTCCTTCTCCATCTCTCCCTCATCCGATGAGACCGATAACCTCGTTGTTTGGTCTCCTCTCCCCAAATCGACCCAACCATTATTATTACTCGCAGGACGCAGGGTAAGTATCGTCTTCGTATTACTCAGTACTGATGCTGTGGAAGTCTGCAACCGAACTGGGCCCGACAAGCGATGGGTGGCCGGTAAGTCAGCACTGTCAGGGGGCGCTGAACGTTGTCTTCCGGGAAGTGTGGTGCTGCCCGCTCTTTGTATTGGCGCGCGGGTCAGCGCCTTCTGACGCCGTTTCGCCGCGCTACGCTGGTCGGTGTGCAGTCGGTGCTTTAGGACTACGCAATGGTTATTTAAGTGCAAGAGTGTCCCGTCAATAATGATCTTAACGCCGACGAAACGGTGAAGCCTAACATATCTTCCTGTCACGGAAACGAATGCTATTTTTCTACTAGACGCTTTTCGCTGTGAGAAATACTGTTTTATTAGTGATCGTTGTACCTTTTGAAGAGTAACTTCGAGAATATTGTGGAATAATTCCAAGTCCAAAATAAACATATTTTCATAGTTTGTGTTTATATTAGTTGTCTACGTGGGTACAGTTATATCAACCACATTTCTCTCTGCTGCACATTCCTGAGAGTCTTCTGTAGGTGCATCTGTGTAGTTACAGTAATTATTTCTACCACATTTGTTCCTGTTGCACACTCCTGAGGCTCTTTTATGGTTCCCCGCATAAGGGCACTCACGCACGCAAGCGCACGTGCGCTCGCGCTTTTTTATATGTGTATATTCGCCTGTGATCGTGTTTTGTTTTATTTTTGCACATAGATACATTGCATACATTCCTAATGCATACTAATGCATACCTGTTAACAATTATTGCTCTTGCACCTTTACGGTTCTATGTTTGTGCGTTTGTTTCGATATTCATGCGTGTGTTTTCTGTTCTCTGTATATTTTCGCATATTGGAAAGTTCAACCGCCTGGCTTCTGTCACATATTTCCAGGCGCTGACGTACGTCGGTACGTGGTGCGTATTTATTCGAAATATAAAAATACATTCTATACACTCATTAAAACAAACATACACAGAATAGGAAACTAATATCAGTATTGACACTATTTAATAATAAGCGTAAAAGAGAAGACAGTAACAAACATAATGAATATGCAAAATCGTATGGGACAGCAAACGATCGAATAACATTTAGGATGCGTACTGACACAGGGCACGGTGCGTGCGTGAGTTCGTTGGGTGAGTGACTTAATATAACAGAAATTTATTACTGCTGTGTGCAACTGAATAATAGATTTTTTTGTGGATTTGATACCCACTGACAGTTATCATTAACAATGTATGTTGACTGAGATGGAGCAATCCCGAAATTTACTTCGAACGGTTCAGAGAAAGACATCCAGTATGTACGAAGCTGGGAGCCCCAGAATCTACCGCCCTTCCCCCGAATACTACGCTCGTGTTTCAGCACTGCAACATCCCGCTCGTTAGGCAAAGCAGCTTACACGTAACATTTTCTCACGACATGATGCGTGTGTTCGTTTTCTTAAATTGTCGCCTGATGCCCGTGATAAGCAGCTTATTTCTGAGAGTGTTATTGTTTTATTGTTCTTAACAGACTCTCGTGCACTTTATAGCCATTGCCTAACTACCGTGCTTCATTCCTGCAATTGAAACCTTTTCTGTTGTCCTGCGCACGTTCCTGAGACAAGTAAGAATGTCTGAAAAAATAAACGCAACAGGCACAGTCCATATGTCTAGATTTACGAGAAGTATATGACACAGTGCCCCTTCGTGGACTGTGAACGAAGGTACGAGGATATGAAATACATTCCCAGATACGAATATGTGAGTGGCTTGAAGACTTCTTAAGCAGCAGAACCCAGCATGCTGTCCACGACGATGAGTGTTCATCAGAGACAAGGGTATTGTCAGGACTGCCCCAGAGTAGTGTGATAGGACCGCTATTGTTTTCCGTATGACTAAATGATCTGGGAGAACAAATTTTGATACCATATTGGGGACATAGTCTGGATCACTGTCAGTCCGAAAACAGACCAAGGTGTTGGGGCCGGTGTATACGGAGTGCAGCAAGCCTGGAGAATGAAATCACTCGAAGGAAGATGGCCACTCTGTTTCCAAGCAGAAATATCTGCTATCAGGGTGTGCATGGAGGGGAATTTGCGGAGGTGCTACAGAGGTCGTAGCATTTTCATTTATTCAGACAGCGAAGCAGCCCTGAGAGCACTACAGCCTCTGGAACAAGATCAAAAATCGTGGCAGAATGCCACAAAGTCCTTGTGGAGCTAGGGGAAAGCAATAGGGTAAACCTATTGTGGGTCCCTGGTCACTCAGGAATTAGTGGTAATGAGTAAGCCGATAGGTTGGCCAGGATAGGGGCGATGACACCATTTATTGGACCGGAACGTGTCCTGACAATCACCAAGGCGATGATCAAAATAAAACTACGAGATTGGACAAGGAGACAGCATGTAGAATATTGGGCTAAGGTCCAAAATCAAAAACTGGCAAGGTACTGATGCCGAAACCATGTTCTAAGAGAAGTCTCTCAATTCTGGGCTTGATCAGGATAGAAATGAAACTCGTGGTTGGATTATTGACAAGCCATGGGAATTTCAAAAAAACACCTACATACAATGAGGATAATAGAAGAAGACCCCAAATGAAGGATGTGTGGCGTGGGCGAGGAAACCTCATCACATTTGATCTTCGAATGCGAGGCATTGGAGATTAAAGGACACAGAATATTCGGATCAACCAGGCCTGAAGAAACTGTGTCTAGCAAAGCACTGGTAAAGGATCTCGTTGCACTGTTCGGCGGCATTGGTTGTCCTTACTAAAGACACATGGAACGATACCGCACAATCAACTTTGTTTCGGTGTGGGCAGCAGCGGGCTTGGCCAGTGTCGGTTTTGTTTCCCTGATAAAATCAAATCAAATGAAGCAGGCGATGGGTCGAAGAGTCTCCACGTCTTCTTGCTTCTGCGCTGCCTCATCCACTCACTCTTCACTTCTCATCTGCTACGCTCATCGACTCCTCGAATTTTTGTCCCTCTCGACGTTCTCATTGGCAGACTAAATTTGCAGTGCCGCCAAATAACCGATTGCCGTTTCGTGATCTCACCTTCCAGTGCAGGTGGATGTGTTCTATCTTGTGTGGGCTGGTGTCTGATTCGTAAGTTGATGTCTTACTCACGTTTTCACTGTCACAGCTTTTCCCAGCGTTGGTCGCGCATTGTCCTGATGTTTTCGTGCATTCCTAAGTTGCTGTGAAAGCAGCCACACAACACTTCTTTCTAACGGCTATCTCTGAGTGAGGCCTGGACAGTCTTATGTTTGTGTTTCATCTACCAATCTTCTGGCGTACGTGATTTATAAGTAACCTCTTTACTGTTCTGAAAACACTTTTTAAGCAGGCTGACATCTTCCGCACTTCTTGAGTTTCACACGCCTTCCTGTGCGAGTTCTTGGCGCTTTGTGTCTACACTCCGTCCCAGCACATCTGGGGAGGGAGGGAGGAGGCGTGCGATGCATAGTTGTCTGCACATTTTCCACTGATCACCTGCCTCTTCGCAAGGTGCCCATTCTTAAGCGAGGTGAGATCACCTGCCAGGCTACCCCCCCCCCCCCCCCCCCCGTGTGTTTGCAGAATGCGTCTCTGGTGCTCGCTCTAAGGCGCCCAACTTTCTCCGCGTCCTGGGCTACTGGCGCTGTGAGCTGGCGAAAAGGAGCCACCAGCAGAAATATTACACAGCTCCTTGTCACGACTCTTAAGCTTTTGATACGAAGATCGAGTGCCGTGGGAAAGTGGTCCATCTATGTTCACTTGGTCCATCGCACACACACTTCGAAATGGAAAATAACTATCTTTACTCCCTAGTAGTAACACTAACAATTCACTCACCTATGTGGGATTTTGTGGGGACGTTACACTTTCAGTTTTGCCCTAGCATATCAAACCCGGTCGACTATTTACACAAATAGTTGCTCTTGGGAATATATACAAGACATGTAGAAGTAAAACAAGGTCAAAAAATGTAACCTGTACCTGAGGTATATGAAACATGTTGAACGTGGTGATCATGACACAGATGTACACAAACTTGTAACCAAGACGTGTGAAAATCAGATATAAACCGTACACAGCAATAATGTTTGCAAGAGTTGTATGACACAAACGCCAACATACAAAACCCACAAGACAATTAGAATTAAGACATGTGAGACAAATGTTGACTTTCCACGGTAGTAATGTTCATCAACAAGCTCTATAAAATGGTTACAAAATCGGTGTTAGTTCGAGCACTCGGTCACGCAAGTGACATACGTTATTGAACTGCCATGGGCAAAGCCGAATAGAATGGGATGAGTAATACCTTTAAGTTTTAGCAACAGTGCACTATGTTCCTTCTTAGTGAGTTTGTTTCCTACCTTATAAGACATACAGAAATAAAGTTGACACCTTCTTTTCTACCACAGAACCTACAGTCATTTTTGGGAAGACTTCTTTTTATTTACTAGGTTGCATAGTGTCAGTTGTGTGAGTCACATGGATGAACTCAAATGTCAAATAAAAAAAAAAATCGTACGTGCATCTAACTCTGTATAGTCGAGTGATCCTAGCCTATCCTTAACTTCTAACATGTAAAATTATCTTATTCGCCAAATATAATAATGCCAGCTATGTGAGCCACGCAAACGAACTCGAAGGTCAACAATATAAAAAAAATCGTGTGTGTACCTAACTTTGTACAGTCGAGTGATTTAACTTGCCCTTAAATTCTAACATGCAAAATAATCCTAACATGCTTCAATCCACTTTTCATGCACTACTCTGCTAAGCTAATATTTCATCTCCGCTGACCACAAGGTACTTTCGGTGCATCTGTGTGCTGCAACAGAAATCTCATCAAATTTGGTGCGTGTGTGGTTCTCACTATCGACACTAGCGTCATTCCATTCTTATGAATATGACATCATAAAACTACCCAATGGGATATGTACACATTACATTATAATTTAAGAATACACGAAAAAAGAAAACATTAACACAAATGAAATTGGCAAAAGTTTCGTGTTATCGGACGCTGGCAGTACCTCTCAATTACGCGCTGGGCAGTGTGTCGACGCACACACCCCACGCTCATTTACATGCGACCATCATATTGCCTCTCCACGTTCACACCAAGCGTCGCACAGTCCAGGCACACACAAGAACAGTAAAACCCTAATAATTAGTACGACAGAAAGTATGTTCACGAAAGCGGAACTTTTGTCTGTCCACTGCTGCACGCTTAGGGTTGCCAGGTGGTCGGGATTTGTCTGGATTCTCCCGACATTTCATACGGTGTCCAGACTCCAAACACTATACAAAATCTCCTGGCAATCAGATTCTCGTAAAGTTCTGCACAAAATAAAAATTTGAATTTGTATCGCGCTTTCACATTCATTCACTTCATTGTTGAACGGACGAACTAGAGCTGTGCATCTGCGAGGCGGAACCGCGTGAGCGGTCAAATGCGAACACGGCGCAGCGCAGGACTGCGCAAATAGGTGAACGATCCCTGTCGAAGTAGTGTGTTGTAGTTATTCTGTCCTAGGAACGCAGCCCAACCGGGCGGCGGTAAACAACCGCGTGGCTGTCAAAACGCGCTCACGCGGCTGCGTTATCGGTCGAGATAGCGTCGGTCGTCTTCGGTAACTTCCGCCAGAGTTCGCGGAGTGTATTCATCATCTCTCTCGCATATCGCAGCCGCGTTCGGTCTTCAGCCGCAGTGTAAATGAATTAGGTCCTGCGACTCTGCCATGCAGTTAGTAGAACAGCTACACTGCGCGCCAAAATGCTCGCTAGATGTGCTGTCGGCTGCCGGGAGAACAGCAATACAGCACCTTGTCAGCCAGTTCTGCCACGGCGTCTAACGACATCTTCGACTGCAACGCGATAATCGCCCTGTAGATGGACGTAAGCGACTGCTCCAGATTGTACGCAGCAGATGATCGGATACGGTACCAGGGTCAATTTTACTTCTAATTGTAAGATGACGCAGATACTGTGACGGTCTTCGGTCTCCAATATCTCGCTCTTCTTGTGATGCAGATACTTGGCGGATCAGTTCCGTCTTCAACCGTTCGTATGCATTCCCTTCAGGTGGTGCGACATCTTGCACTTCCGCCGCATATTGGTGCTCCAATTGGCTCACCTGATAACCCTGACGTGATTTGAACATGCAACTTTCTGTAATCCCCACAGGTCCACGCGGATAGGCCACACGCATGCAGGGCTCTAGAACGATCTCCGGCCGCCGGGAGGTGCAGCTCGCTTTGTACTGAATGCCTAGCCGATGGTGTTAGCTGACATGAGGTCGCGCTTTCAATTCATCGCGCGCGCACACAAGCTCGAAGAACAGTTACTGCTCTGTAAAAACTGTTCACATGATTTAACTAACTTGCAAGAATATTAGCTGGAGGATACTACAGTGAAAAAGGTAAGTTTATTTGTTCTGTTTCGTTTCTGTTATCACTTCAAGTATAAAAGAAAGTCACATTGTCGGTAGACTTACTGTCGCTTGATTTAAGTACGGATGTGGTGTCCGGACATGCGCCAGTGGCTTTCAAAATGGTTCAAATGGCTCTGAGCACTATGGGACTTAACTTCTGAGGTCATCAGTCCCATAGAACTTAGAACTACTTAAACCTAACTAACCTAAGGACATCACACACATCCATGCCCGAAGCAAGATTCGATCCTGCGACCGTAGCTGTCGCGTGGTTCCAGACTGAAGCGCCTAGAACCGCTCGGCCAATCCGGCCGACCGTCAGTGGCTTTAATTAATGACAACGGCAAACAAATCACTCTCAAATCCCTGTACATATTTCTTTTTGTTACGTATCGTCATCCATGTCTCTCCTGATTCTGTGTTTTACTTGGCCTCCTTCGAGAAATATGAATTGTACGTGACCCCGTTCACCAGGAATATCTTCATCGTCATTCACCGCGAAATACTTTGTTAATTAATACTGGAAACAAAACTGTCAGAACTTTGGGTCTGGCAGCAGTTAAAAAAAAATTCTTACTCACGATGACTACCGACTTATGTCGATATGTACCGAGCCGAAAAGTTGCGTTCCGGCACATAAAATTTTAGAAATTACGCACTACCTCATAGTAGTATCATCCTTCCAAACCAACTGATATAGTCTCTAGCAATGATATTAAAACACTATCAGAATTAGGACAGAGAGCTCATAGTTCATAGTTTTGGATCTCCTCCTTCTTTAACAATAATGCTACGTACTAATTACTATCACTTTTTGTACGATTTATATTTTGTTCATTTTGGCATTACGTGTGTTTTTCGGGTGTGTCGGTGCCGATAAAATCGTTTGTTTTAGAGGATATCGAAATACAGACCTTCAGAAGAGAAAGATAAGACCAGACCTGGACCATCTAAAAGAAAACAAGTTTTATACGGTATACTCTTCTTGCTGGGAAAGTCATCCTGACTACTCGAAATGGGTACAAAGAAAATATCGTTTTACTGCTGTGTGCAAACTTTGCCAAACTGATATTTGAATAACATATGAAGAAAGCAGTAGTTTAGACAAACATAAGCAGACAAAAGAACACTGTAAAATTGTATCGTTACAGAAAATATCATGTAATCTCCATAGTTTCTTGCTTAAGAAAAATACCAATGAGGAAAATGAAATCTCAAAAAACTGAACTGATGTATGACGTATCTAATGTCTTAAGTTATAACAGCCTTGACTGCCAGATGAAACTTGCTCCTGCTCTGGATTCTGACAGCAAAATGTGTTATGAGCGCATAAAAGCTGCACGGAATGTGCTTTCTTCATATACATTGGAACAAGTCGTTACTGAACTTCAGAACGCTGAGTATTTCTCGGTAGGAAGCGATGCTTCTAATGCTGGAAACATTAAAACTATCCCTACCCTGAGCAATATTTAAATATAGAGACAGGAATATCTAAAAAACTTTTGGATTTTCAAGATCTATTTGAACCATCCACGGACGTATTTGGAAAAATCAAAACATTGACAGAAGAAAATGATTTAAAACTGACCCAGTTAACTGCTTACAGAGCGGATAACGCTTCTGTAAATATGGTGTAAACAATCCAGTATTCCAAAAAAACGTCAGGTAAACGATAATCTTGTTAAAGCAAACTGCAGCTCCCATGTAATTAACAACTGCTTCAAATACGCCTTTAAAGCTTTGTCGGTAGAACGCATCTTTATGAAAACATTCAGTGAGTTCAGCTCATCTTCCACAAACTCCTAGAAACTGAAAGAATGTTTTTTATTTGCAAGTGTGGAGTACAAAAAGCTTATCCGTTATGTCCCAACAAGATGGCTGTCTCTTTTATCAGCTTTAGATCGTTTACTGCGTTGCTGGTCTGATGTAAAGTAATATTTTTTGCTGAAAGGGGAAGATGAATGCTGAAAGGAGATATGAGAATTTGTATACAAAAGCCTAACGCATTTTGATAAGACTGAAGCGGTCGACTTATGCGAACAGGAAGGAATTCCAGAAGCTTATTTATACTTTGTGCACAACGTAATGTTGTTGTTTCAAGCAGTAATTTTAGCATTGGAAAGTGATGCATGTACTATCACAAAAATAGACTGTTTAATGAGAAATTGATGTCACCTGAATGACAGGTTAGATGAAAAATTCTTCGGACGTAAAAACAGAACCATATTAAGAAATATTACCCTTTTCTGCGCCGGAGCTGAACAGTTTTTAAAGCGAGCCATAAGGTACTTGCAAGATCACTATGATTTTTCTCAAAACCCTTAGTATAAGAAGCTCGTCGTGTCGTCTCTAAAAGGTTCAGATTTGCTTACTTAGGAAGAGCTCTTCAAATTGCCCGAAGTGCTTAATATTTCAAATTATATCGACAATGATGTCTTATACACAGATTACTGCTGTCTTCCAGAAATATTTGAACATCTTCCAAACGACAACGACATGTCAAATGACAAAATTTGGGCATATTTAAAAAAATACGAACAAAGCCAACTAAAAAATTTCAAATTGATTGGATCATTTGTGTTGTCAATTCTTGTAAGCAATGCATTAGCATGCTAAATAATTTACACACAAAGGAGAGAAATCGAATGGCCTTTGATTTAATGAAGGCTGAGTTAATAATTAGGCCGAACTTTGATGCAAATTGTTTGAATTTTAAATTGTTTCTGAAATCGACCAAAGGATCTAAATTGGTGGACTCAGTAAAATCCAATATGAAATAAATGTGGCAACGTAAAATTTAATTGTAAATTAACTATGTACCAAAATTGTTAAATCTTTTTGTAGGCTATTGCTTTTAAAAATAAAAATTATATTTTGATTTATAATATTTATTTCCCTCGACAACAATTCCAAAATCCCAACATTTGAAAATTTTCTCCAGATATTTTAGTCTTCCGATCTGGGAAGCCTATGCACACCAGTCTACTGCGTCACATACGCTCTCAGGCTGCGGGGTGTAATATTCCAACCTCGCGCTCATCGTCATAAACTGCGTAGGCATTCGACGCTATACTACTTGTCGTTCTGAGTATGGCCCCCGTACAGGTGTAAGAACTTTGCTGTCTTTTTGGTATCCGGCAGCCTATGCATTTACACGTGGGCTCCGTCCCCGATGTCTTCAACGTTTTCCCCTGCTCCCGTTCAATTCTCTTCGTCGCCTTCTCCATCATGAACTCTTGTTCCAGATTCACGTGCTGATGGTGTGTCTCTGCCTCTCCTCCCGTCGGAGGTTTGACAATCTTGACAGCCACAGATTTCTCCGGTTTCTGGAACTGTAGGTCTATTGGTCGGTATCACATACTGCAGTGCATGGCTTCATTGAAGTATCTCTCAATCTTCGGTAGGTACTGGACCCACGCATTGTGGCTGTCAGAAGCCAATATCCTAAAGAACGCTCCCAGCTGGCGCATATATCATTATGCAGGAATGTCACTTTGATCTCTTCCTTTTATAATGCTGCCTTCCACCTCAGTGCCTTCCACCTCAGGGATGTGCAAATCGTAGCGTGGTCTTAGAGGACTCTCTTGGGCTTACTACATGCGCGCACATAATCTTCCGTCGAAATTTTTACACAAGTTTTCGTTGTGGTTCAGTCTGTGGCGTAAAACCTGCCATGCTTAGAAAATTTGTCCACGAAAACTAAAAAACTGCCGTCAGAACCGTCCCTTCGGCAGAGGGCTGTATTGATCAACACGCACCAGGTGATTTGGCGCTTCTGGTGTGATGGCATGCATTTCACCTCCCATAATAGCGTCCGGATGTGTTACACGGTGGTACATGCTACATTTCCTGTTTATGCAACCTTCTGTCTGAATATGGCATGTTCCTACCCCTTGGCGATTGTCGCATACAATTTTGTCGCTCCGTACTGGCCAAGGTGCTGATGATAGTGCTCGATTGAATACTCAGAAAATGCGTCAGGGAGCCAAATTTTCCGCCTTAATCCTTCCACATGCCACCGAAAACATACCCTCCGCTCGACTTTGCACAATAGAGCAGTATTTCTCATTCACGAATCCTCTCCGCCAACGCCATATTGTAGAAAATCCTTCACTCTCTGAATTTCTGGCTGTCGGTATTGTGCTGCGGCCAACTCTCTCCTTTATTTTCGGATGTACGCTTGGTCCTGTTGTAACTGTACCACAAGTACACCATTATTTTCTCGCTCGAACTGTTCATCACCCTCACCCCTCGAAGGATTTCGGCTTAACCAGTTGGCAAATTTGCTACGTTTGCTCCGGCAATAAGCGATTTCCAGATCGTGTTTCTGTATCGGCAGAGCCAACCGCATCACTCCGTTACTAGAGTATCTCACGGTTCTTAGGGACATTAGAGTGTGGTGGTCTGTATTAAAGAAGCTTTTCGGCCGAGCAGGTAACTCCTGAACTGTTTTGTCACATTGACAATAGCTAGCATTTCTAGTTCGGTGGTGAAATACCGTATCTCCGCGTCCAGTAATTTCCCGCTACATTTGACCGCAATGTACATATTCACAGCTTTGCTTTCCCGTTGTAGACACCCTCCAATGCCTTGCTCACTTGCATCTGTGAAGAGCTGGAAAGGAGCCGAGAAATCAGGGTGCGCCAGACGAATACTGCCATGGAATGCAATCTTTACCTTTTCCTCCTCATTTCCCCAACTCCACTTCTTGCCTTTTTCAACAGCGCCTATAGAGGACTCAACATATGTGTGATGCTGACTGTGTGTAAAGTGAAATCAGCCCCCAAGAATTGTCTTAATTCTCATACATGGGATGGCTGTTTCATTTTCGTTATCTCCGTCAGTTTGTACTTGTCCAGACATATACCTTCCGGCGAGATCTCGAACGCGAGATACACCGCCCTGTTTGCTTATAGGTTCGCTTTGTCAGGCCTGAACGTCAAGTCATATCTCTGGAGTAGCGCCAGCAGCTGATTTATGTGGCCCATGCGTTATTCAAATGTTGCAGACGGGACAATTATGTCGCCGATGTAGGCAATACAAAATTCTCTCATCTATAACGTGATCATACCATTCAGGGTCCTCACAAATGCCGAACTTGAGTCCTTAAGACCGCATGGTATCCGGTTGTACATGCACCGTTCCCCCTCGAATAAGAAGGCAGTGTACTTTCGGCAGGATGTACCGAGCTCAACTTCATTGAAATCGGCTTTAACGTTAAAGGCTGACAGCCAAATTTTCCCCGAGAAATGGCGCAGTATGTCCTGGATAGATTTCGGCCTTGTTCTGTGTGTGTCAATGTGATCATTTAACACTCTTGCATCGAGGCAACAGTGGACCGATCCATCGTTCTTCGGCAGTCGTGAGAGAATTAACATACCCCGACGCGGTCCGCGATATGGCTTCGTCTGCCTGCATTGCCTGTATCGCTTCTCTGGTAGCATTTCGGTGCCCCCAGGACATCGAGTACGCTTTCCTCGTCGACGGCCAAGTCTGTGGACCGCTCCCAGAAATCTCCTCGGTAGAAACTAGAATGTATCCCTGAAGTCCGTGCCAATTATTTCTGCTTCTGACTGAACTGTAGGTTACCTTGTATACTCTTTCTAAGTATTCCGATAGGATCGGCCTTTGCGTTCTCCACACCCCACTTCTGGCTGATCGCCCGTACACAGGGCACAATTTACCGTGTCCCTTATTTCTGAGTGAGTCGTTTTCCGTCTATCTCGCCACTTTGACGTACGGAAAGAAGCACCTGCGCTCTTCAGAAAATCATCTCACTTTTCTAAATTTTTCAACTGTGAAAAAATTTCTATTATTGGCAAGTGGGCGTACACTATACTTTCATGGCGCACCTCACAGTGCTTTTCAGCCACACTGCAATCTCCTTCGCATTCTGTGCTTCACATGAGCCTCTCAGTTGCTGTGGTGACTTCACCTTCAACCTTTGTCGGTATATGGGCGCGTTTGTAGTCACGACATTTGACTATGGTCCCTCTCTGCATATTATTGTGTTCTTTTTGGAGCGTTTCTTCAGTACTCGCATGGATGGCGGGGGGTGTCACGGGAGCGTATTCATTAACAGCTTCTGGCCCTCTAAACCCTAAAAATACATTCAAGAGAGTCTCTAAAACACACCCACTCCCGTTATGTCCGTCAGATTCCCTTTCGTCGGCTGTGGGCGTGGAATTACCATCATGACTTGCGGACGACAAACTGACTTCCTCTTGAACTCATGTTCCTTCTAATAAAATTCTAATAAGTCGCCCACGTACAAAAATTTCATTCTCGTCCTTAGATGTTACTAAATTAACTGTGCCCTTATTGTCCTTTGCATTCCAAGCGACTGGATCTTTGAACAACTCGACCACGGTTTTCGTGATCCAATCCATGATCAACGCTATACTCGAGAGTATGTCATTACTGATTACAAAATGTAGCGACAACCCACAGACGACATTCGCATTCACCTAGAAGTCACTTCTCTCCTCGCTTATCTATACCAAGACCTGCTTTTCAACCTTCTTCCTTTTCGTACCAAAAGCGGGAATTTCTGAGATCCCTTTTACAGATACACCAGGTAATTTGCTACTACTTCCACAAGTTCTGCGCAGAAAAACAGTGAAAGTGTAGTCACTTCCGACCCAAAATCCAGACGTGCTCTCGTCTTAATTCCTTCCACGATTATCTCAATGTGGAGACACCGATTCTCCATTTTTTCAGGCCAATCTGTGTCGTCACTGTACTGGTCAATGTCGTGTCGCGCTTGCGATTGCCAGTACCGCAAATTGAGTATGTGATGTCCCTTCTGTACTGAGGTGCCCTCTGCGATATCTCATTGTCTTTGGTCATTCACTTGGGCGATCTCACGCTCATTTACCTGAGGCGGAGCCAGTAGTAGTTGACCTTCATTACTTCCTCGCTCTCTCTCATTAATGCGGCGCTAGCACGCAATTCACGCGGCTCACGTGGTTCGGCGCTTCGATCCTTCCTTGCTCTCCCCGGTGTGGACCACGGCGTATATCCCGCTTTCGCCTACTCCCTTCTTCTCCCCGTCGTTCGTTATTATTCTGTCCGTCACTAAGCTGCACAAGCTCTTGTAGCACTCTATTTTATATCCTCATTGCGTTAGCGTGTGCCGTTCTTCGTTTCCGAAGACCTTAAAACATCGAGGAGCTACGCTCCCTACAGTGCCCCGCCTAGAGCGCGTTGTATGTGAGCAGGAACATGTGAGCGCATCGCGTTACACAATTCGTCCGTCCTTTTGTCATCCAAGTATGCCTCCAGGACTACAAAGTGATCAGCGTATGTTGCCATGGATTGGCCTGACTGTGGCTCACTCTCTCCTCCCCAATGTATGCTCATATTTGCACTTGCCCACGCGGCCAGGTTCCAGTACGTTGCCAGAAACTTGGTACAGAAATCCTTGTGAAACTACTGTTCTCGTAAACTGTTATGTCAGACCAGGCAGCCTCCTCCTGGTCGAGCGTCTGCCGTGTAACAAGTAAAGCATTACATTCCGCCACTCCTTTCGCACGGAGATGCACCTCTAAATTGTTTAGGTATTCTTTCAAGTGGGTGTTACGCTTTCGACCGAAGGCGTTGGTATGTCCACCCCGTGCATCGGGAATGTGGCCTGCAAATTCGTTGGCGTGACCTATGTTACAAGAACATTATCTTATCATATGGCAGACACTTCTTGCTCGAGGACTGACAATAGTTCGTGTTTCCTTGGACGATTTACTTTCCTCATCTACGCGCGCAGATATGTCAGTCATCTTCGAGTTTTCCCTCGTTTCTAGGCTGTCAACCTTCGTTTCACACACTTTTCTAGCCTTGCCCAAGCTGTTGGTGACTTCACGTCCGTATCTTTTTGGTTTCGGTCCCCAATTCGCGCCTAACTTCAGCGATCTACCCATTAATCTTTTACTTACAAAGTTTTAACTCAGGTTCCAGGCTTTCAGATTGCGGCAGTTAACTGAGTTGTTTGGTTCTCTAGTATCGTGAGAACTGGATCCAGTGGACTGTGATCTCACGAATCCCATGAAGACGTGTCGTGTGTTTTCCCGTTCAACCTCAAACTTTCTTCAATTGACCCGTCTGTTTCTTGTGTACTTTGAATTTGTGTACTTCCCACATACGTGCCTGGCGTTTCTGCACTAATCTCCAGATTTTCTTCAATTGACCTGACAATTTCTTGCGTACTGTGATTTTGTGTATTCCGCAAGCACGTGCCTTGTGTTGCCTAAGTCATCCTAGAACTCTCCTCCATTCAGGCCATGCTCGTATTTATCATGATATATACGGGTCGTCTGTTTAGAACGGCTCGCACACTTCGTGTTAGGTTTAGGTGCTCCGTGGTCGACAGAGGAACTGCGACAGTGCAAACAAATTAGGGACACGCAAATATACACTTCATTGCGCTGCGATACCTAACTACAGTGGTACAGGAACACGTTGGCTGTGCTTGCGGACAGATACAAGTAATAGTGGTCTGTCATGGAGTGCGTTCTGAATATGATGCCAACAAGACTATGTCCGCTCTGGGTGCCATACTGTCAATCACAGTAGTAAACACTTGTCCCTTTGCTAAGGCTATAGGCGACTCCACTTGCTGATTACATCTCGAAGGCTGTTCTCCACTACGAACTGTAGCTACGAACTGCAACCCTCGAACTCCGCAATGGAACTGTCGTACGCCAACGCCGAACATGAACCGTCCGTTGCTGCCCGTGGTCGCCACTTACCACAAAGCGGAAGTCCATCTCATTGGCGGCGGCGCGGAGGTTGCTGGTTGGGTCGCGCGTGTGGCTGGCGGCGAACTTCAAATCTCAGCCCGTGGCGCCAGACGGAAACTCTCTCAGCGCGCCAGCTCCAGTTGCGTCCATTGGCGAGGATACAACACATCAATCTCCCAGGCCTCAGTTGCATAGAAAAACACGATGACAAAAAAGTTACCACCCAGAACTAATTGACACAGATAATACGACGCTGACGGCAACGCTTGTAGCAGCAAACAAAGCAGTGGAAACGTCAAACAGAACATTCTCAACGAACTACACGTTCCAAATGGTTCAAATGGCTCTGAGCACTATGGGACTTAACAGCTGAGGTCATCAGTCCCCTAGAACTTAGAACTACTTAAACCTAACTAACCTAAGGACACCACACACATTCATGCCCAAGGCAGGATTCGAACCTGCGACCGTAGCGGTCGTGCGGTTCCAGACTGAAGCGCCTAGAACCGCTCGGCCACCACGGCCGGCTTACACGTTCCAATACTACTTCAAAATACGTGAGAGGCCGTGGTAACTGAAACTAAATATACTAACTATAGCTACACCTACTCGATGCTGCTCATTTGCAATATACCCAGCACACACAAACGCACCATCCGTACACCTGACATCACACAGAACGAGATTAGCATATTCTGGTAAAAGTATGGCACTTTAATTCTTCCTGAGGCGTGTCTGAAAAGTTAGAAGTTCCGACACCAGCAAAAACGCGAAACTGAAATCAAATCGAAGCCCCCCGTTGGGTGCCTAAATGTAGTGAACTGAGAGCACTTTGACGTCTTGCGTACAATGAGATGCACGTTACTAATACATTGCTCCACGCTGGGAGCTAAAAATGTAGCGAATACTTCAAAACTCCCTGTGATATCGTATAGCATGCAATGTACCAATGAGATCGCCCGGTGTTGGGAGCCAATAATTAATGACATCAGTAATGAAGTGAAATAAAACAGCAAAAGTTTATGAGATTGAGGGACTGATTAGCCAATACAACAGATTATTAGGTGAATAAAACTTGAAATAACTGCATTCATTTCATTACCTTTTACACACGTAAGAAATTACAATTCTCAGGGTCAGTTTGACTGGAAATGAGCACGACTCAGTTGTTACGGGGAAGGTACGGGGAATGAATCGTCTCGTCATTCTTCATAGTCGTTTGTCGTGTGGTGATGAAGGCGGCAGGCCGTGTGTAGGTGCGGCGCGACGGCTCGGAGCTGTGGGGTGGCGAGTCGGCTGCTTCCCGGCATTAGCGAGGGCCTGGATCGGTCTTCACCTTGACAGGTCGCCGCCGGTGTCGTGACCGTAGTAGCGCTATCGCAGTCCGGAAGGCGGACGTTAGGTAAGGAAATTGCAGTGATCAGCCTAGTGCTTCATTCCCAAGTACTCGATCGTAAGCAAGCGGCCACTTACCATGGAACATGAAAAGAATAAGTTACAAAGTAACGATGAATATTAGGATGGGACTGAGGATCAGATTCAAAGACAGCAGAGTAAGTAGGCAATGGATCGAAGAACCTCCCCGTCTTCTTCCTTCTGCGCTTTCTCATCCACTTCTCCTCACTCTGCTGCGCTCACTCCTCGAATTTTTCTTCCTCTCGACGTTCTCATTGGCAGATTAAATTTGCAACGAGGCCCAATGAACGATCCCCGTTTCATGACCACAACTCACAGTGCAGAGTTGAAGTGTTCTATCTGGTGCGGACTGGTGTGTGATTCTTAAGTTGCCGGCCTGCTCTCATTTCCAATGTCAAGGCTGTTCCCAGCGTTGATCGCACATTTTTTCGATGGTGTTTTGCATTCCTAAGCTGTTGTGAAAGCAGCCACATAACACCTTTTTGTAACGGCATGATCTAAGAATCTTGGGGCGTTCCTGATTTACAAGCAACCACCTTACCTCCCAGGAAACATTTTCTTAAGCAGGCTTACTTCTTCCTTTGTTGTGTAGTTTCACACTCCTCGCTGTGACAATTCTTGGGATTCTGGCGTCGACGCTCCGTTCCAATACCTGTGGGATGGGGTGGGGCAAGGGGCGAGTGTGACGGGGGAGTGGGGGGAGGAGGGAGAGGGGATCCGTGCATAGTTATCCGCACGCTTCTCATTGACCGCCAGACTCTTCGCAAGGTATCCATTCTTAAGCGAGGCAAAGGCATCTGGAAGTCTACCCCCTGTATGCGTCTGTGGCGCTCACTCTGAGGGGTCCGACTGGCCCCCGTAGTGTTGTGACTTGGTGAAAGTGGCCACCAGTGGAGGTATTACAATAAAGACATAAATTTCGCATATATTTGTAGCGGTACACATCGCCTGTCGCCACTTCCTCTAACAAGTGGAACCAATAGAAGGTGATGCTGTACGCGTGGTCTTGGAAAAATCTGGTTCGATCCTACTCTACTTGCCGGCCGCGGTGGTCTAGCGGTTCTAGGCGCTCAGTCCGGAACCGCGCGACTGCTACGGTCGCAGGTTCGAATCCTGCCTCGGGCATGGATATGTGTGATGTCCTTAGGTTAGTTAGGTTTAAGTAGTTCTAAGTTCTAGGAGACTGATGAGCACAGATGTTAAGTCCCATAGTGCTCAGAGCCATTTGAACCATTCGAACCTACTCTACTTACAGGTGCAAATCAAACAGCCAATGTGATCATCAATTAATCAAAGATTATCATGCGAATGCATGTGAACAAGGACAGTACCACAGTCATAACAGAGGGAGGAGCTCAAACTTCATTCATTAATTCTTCATTAAAAAGAAAAGGAAAACAAGTATTAAACATTGCAAAAGAGTTCAGTATGAGGATTTCACATGAGATCAAGCATCATTTAGAAATTAAAGTTAAAAATGATATCAAGGAAGGCACTATAGTGTTGAGGCGAGGGAACTGGAGAAATACTGGCAACGAGGGGCAGCCGTGTATGACGGTGCTTTACCAAGCCTGTGATGAAGACAGTGACCGGCATTTGTGTTCCGGATTCAGGCCTGTGAACATCTCAATCTTCTCCTAACTCCTTGAGTCGGACTGTCACCTACATGGCGCCTGCCACAACTTCCTCTGTGCTGGACACTTACCACACACATGTTATCTGTTGATAGCTCGAGGACACCGACCAAAGTGAGGCTCGTTGGCCCTGCTGGGTCCCGTTACTAAAAATGCTATGTCCGTCTTACAAGAGACATCTGTTAGGATGTCTTTACCGACTGGTCCTAACCGCCAACCAGCCGTCAGGAAGGTATACTTCATCTCCTGGCGTCCTTCCTCTAACCAAAGAGCCTCTAAAAAAGGTATCCTTCATCTCCTGACGCCCTTACTCTAACCAAAGAGCCTCTATAACTGTTGCCACCGTCTTGGTACCCACCAACAATTACAGTCTGAAAGCTGCTGAATCAAAATTAATCTAGTCCAAAATCACTCTTCTACGGAGGAAACGATGTAATTTCCATCACAGTTTCGGTTGCGGACACAGAAAATCGGAAGGAAAGGTTTTTATTTTAATTTATAACTTAACTACCTAACAAAATTAATGTAGTATCACATATTGACACAGTAAGGAGTAATTATTTGAGGACTTAAGCATTCTAACAGCTTGTGCACCACGGTGTCCATCAAATCGATACTCCATTTCGTCTCATAGCCGTGTCATTGGCCTGTAACGCTCAATTACTAATTTCACCGCGTAGCCAATCCTACGTTTTGGTCTAGAAGTGAAGCTGTACAAAAATTTTCCTTTGTCTCGCACCTACAGATCTAAAGCACTTGGGGTATGATTTGATGACTTCGGAGACCACAGACAATGAACTATGTAGCATGTAGGAATGCTTTCGTTAAGATAGTGACTGACTCACTACCCTGCTGTCCCAGTGAGACTGCATTGGTACTTGGCTGTCCTCAGACTCATTAGTTACAGTTGCTGGGTGTCAAACAAATCCCGCACATGTTCAAAATGAAAATGTACTGGGGTTATTTGAGGCTCCTCGCGTTTGAGAAAGACACTTCTCCAGTAAGGTGTCAAGGTAATGAACCCGATTAATTTCTTGCGCCGTTCAGTTGAAACATCAGTAAATTAGGCTAATACCACCGGCGATCAACATATTCAGTTTTGATTAATCTCTTTCATATTCATCGATTAAGTCAAGATGTCCAGTCTTCGAAGTTCTTGCTTTTGACTGTACACAGTATATGAACGATACAATGTTGATAGGTGACTAGAAAAGCTTTTGTCTTCGATATCCGACAGAAGGATAGCACAAAACTTCCAAATATTCTAATGTAACTTGGAATGCGCGCTATCTAACAGCCTGTGGCGCGTGTTTTCTGTGACGAAACTGAATAACGTGCTCCCTCATTTTTAAACACGTTCCATTTATTTTACACAGCAAGATTAATCAAAAAGACAGTGTTGGAATTTAACATTGTGCTATTCCTGTGGCACCGACGCTCTTGCTGTGTTACTCATGAATAAAACAAAACTATTGAATGATTTTTCGATACTTCTAAATTTGTTATACACTTTTCATTCCGAAATAAATACTACAAAATATAGAAATAAGCAAAAAACCAACATAATATAACAAACTAACATAAAACAGGCATTAATTAACATTCCGCCTGGCCGCGCGGGGTAGCCGAGGGACCGATGACCTTGGTAGTTTGGTCCCTTAAGACCTTACCACAAATTTCCAATTTCCAACATTCCACCATCTTGCTATGAATACATCAGAATACAATCTTACACCAATGAAGGTGCTTCTTAATATCTTGTTTGGTATACTTCTCTTCTCATTTGTGCTTTCGAACTTTCCCACGTGTTTCCCGCAATCTTTGCGGCACATTGGGGCTGAATACTGAAATATTCTTTCTTTACCTTCCTGTTTAATTCCTTATTTGACGAAAGCAGTGTAGCTGAATGGTTTCTGGTGCACTCTGGGTTGTTAGCAGATTTATGATGACGTCTTTGATGACATCATCACGCAAAATCATCTGACAAGCCCCTACTCCCCGCGGTTTTGACATATACCAGTTGCTGTGTGTATAAAATGGCGAGAAATTAGAAATTGGTGGGAAATTCAAAATAGCTGAATTTATCCACACTCCTATGACGTCACAGCTCAGAGCTTAGTGTAAATGAGTGGAAAATTAAAAATGGGCAATAGTCCTATTGGAGGAAGTACATCACTTGTGGTAAAAATAGTTCCAAGGCGGCTGACCTGAGGCTAACAGTACAGACTGCCTATTGAAATAATTTACAACACACCCCACTTCCACGAAGTTTGGGACCCATCAGTTAACTTGTCTTAACTCCAAACATTTACACTAGGAACGTTAATGTCTTTATTTAAACAAAATGAACTGAGAGTCCCTTCCGTATACCACGCAAAACTCACGAGAGCAGTGCTACAACTGCCGCGCTGGGACAACATTGAAAGGGTACAGTACCGCCCGACATTAAAAAAAAGGTACAACATTCTTCGTTATTCTTGTCAGTACAACATATTTTTTCTAATAATAACTCAATTTCAATTAATACAGCGAAGCCGGATGCCAGTGTGGGAAAGAATGACAATTTATTTATTTAATTGATCACATGTGCACTCCCACAAAATAAATCCCTACATCCAGTTTGGTGCGATCTGTGAAATAAATGAATGTATGGTCGTCTGCTAACCGCAGATAGTGAATGTGAATATATGATCATCTTTGAGACGATTTTTGGTCACCTTTGGTGGAACCAAAGAGATGAAATTTACCGGAGCTTTGAGCGCCTGAAATGTGGCTGACCAATGGGTAGCATGGTCTTCCCCCACCTCGACGGAGGTGCGAGATGACCTGAAGAACGGCCATGTTTCAGCACTCTGCCGCTGGATCTAGTGTTGGTAAGACCTGTCTTAGGTGTGCTCCGTAAAGACAAAAGAGTGGAGTCATGGTATGCATGTAAAATACTTAAGAGTAGTTTGGAATAATAATTTCTCTATTTCAGGAACTTTTGTGGGGAGAATTAAATGTTAGGCAGGTAATATTAAGGGGATTGTAGTAATCTTCGGAAGTGACCAACGGTCACAATGAAACCACGTGTAGCAATAAGTTGAAATACTTCCGAGTGCGTAAGTTAAGCTGAATTACTAGCGTGTGTACTATAAGTTGGAAATATTTAAGAAATGGCGTGTGCAGGACTTGAAATTAGAGACGATTACTTCCACGTGGTGAGTACTGTGTGAGTCTCAATCTGTGTATGAGACAAAGGATAAAGAGAAGTACTCGTCCATGGTATCAGTTGAGGACTCGCGTGTGTGATGAATATGTTCTTAATATTACTTTGCGTGTTATGTTTCCGTGTGACGCTTGATTCAAACTATAATACTCTGAGAGAGAAGCAAGGTGAGTCAGATGTCTATCCAGCAACGCCACTTGGCTTGCATTGCACAGGAAGACGTGCATATATCCTCCAGAGTTCATAGTAGGAAAGAAAAATTACGAAGTGGGGCAGTGTCGTGTGAAACTGGGATAAATACTAATTGAAGTGGGAAAGCTGAAAGTGATGTGATTATAACGTTGTGACTATTCTTTGTATTGTATGTTGCCAGTGTGATGTATTTCATGAAATTTAAGTATGTGTGGTTGGCATGGTATAGTAACAAGATAGTTTCAGAGGCAGTGGGTTATGCATGTTCCTTTTTGTACCGCTCGGTCTGGAGGAAATTTTCGTAATGATGGGTGTGAGAGTCGAAGTGTGAGATATCGAAAAAGATCCACCATCCTATCCAGAAAATGCACTGTAGCGTTAAATAATTACGAGACCATAAGATAGAGACTCACCAAAGTAAAGCCATGCCCACTGGGCGGAATTTCTCATGTGTTATTTTTGTAGGTTATAGAATTTGTGTGTTTAGGTTATAGAATTTATCGGAATAAATAAGATAGTGAAAAGAAAAAGATTGGTGGCCTTTTCCTTCGAATAGTATGTTGTCACGATACCCAGAATTTATAATGTGTGCGCCATTCATATTCAGTGCAATGGCGACGTGTTGATCAAAGCCGTTAAATAAGAAAGAAACTGTGGTATTGCCAGTGCTTAGTCAACAGTCAGAGTTGTGTAAATTATTAATAGTCAGATGTGCGTTTCCGTTTCCGTTGCGTAATATTCAAACAGGAGAATAACTTGTAACTTAATTGTGAGTACTAAGGTTCATGTTACTCGATAAATAAGAATGAGTCCACTCGCTTGGCAGGCTACTCATCTTGCAGGCCTGACTGCTTGATGCCACAGTATGAGCAAGGCATGTGGGTGCCTCTCAACATAACTACAAAGACTTTCGTATTTTTTCCTTCACTGATTCTGTGAAACCTTGTTTCTGGACGAATTTTATGTTTCTAAGTCAGCGGGAAGTATCCTATAGATTTTTATTAGTGAGTTTGCGAGTATCGAAATATGTGACAAAATTGACCGTATCTTTTGGTAACATTGATTTAGAAGTTTAAATTTTTCATACTGCAATGGACCATAGATATTAGTATGTGACTCAAAGTTCAACTTGATGCCTCTAACTGTTCCTGAGAAAAGCAGGTGTTAACAGTCGGACAGACAGACACGACCAAGAAAGTAATCCTATAAGAGTTCCGTCTTAACAAGGAAAATGCCTCTCTCTCCACACCCTTGATCTCAACTACCGTCGCCAGATGAGAATAGAACACTTTTACCAGATGAAACCTCCATATCTGTCTCAGAACTGCTTTCCTCATTTTGAAATACCTTTCTTTTATGGAATATTCCGTTAGATCTTGGAGGAACACAGACAGGTAAATAACTTGAGTATTAATGTACCGCAATAATATTTACTTAATAGTTCCTTATAAACCAGCTTTCGCTTCTTAGGCCATCGTCAGATAACTTGATGCTAAACAGACAGTCAACACAACTTCGGCGAGAAACTATAGCTGTACAAATATTGCTGTATAAATATATGTGGCATTTTATGACTATATAGATACAAAACACAAGCATAATGTAATACCTCAAGAGACTCAGAACAAATAAATCTTATATTACAGTACATTCAAATACAAAAACTATATGAATGTATTTGCCGCCGGCAGGAGTGGCCGAGCGGTTCTAGGCGCTACAGTCTGGAACCGCGCGACCGCTACTGCCGCAGGTTCGAATCTGCCTCGGGCATGGATGTGTGTGGTGTCCTTAGGTTAGTTGGGTTTAAGTAGTTCTAAGTTCTAGGGGACTGATGACCACAGCAGTTAAGTCTCATAGTGCTCAGAGCCATTCGAGCCAATGTGTTAGCCAAAATTGTTGTAGAAGAGAGTAATGGCACAGGCTAATGCGTCATGTGGAGAAACTGGTATGTGTGATGAACAGACCGGAAAAAATGAGGGAGGGAGGGGGCAGGGAGAGAAAGAAGTCTATGGAATGTGGATTTGAGACAGTTATAGCAAGCTTAATGCCTAATGTTGATAGAAACACTAACTGGCTGCTGCTGCTTTAATAAGGGTGAGTAATGGAATCGTGTATGGTCATTAACGACCTTATCAGGCTTCTTTGAATGGTGTTTATAAATGGCCAGAATTTCAAGTGATGTTAGTTTTTTGCCCTTAGTTCTGTTGTGGAGAACATCACATTTCATACTATATGAATGAAATTTTTATGGATGATTTTGAGCAAACATTTTTAGATGAAGAACCTCTAAGTTCTAAAATACAGTACTGGACTAGGTGTGTGCATGATGTACTGTGCTTGTGGGCAGGTATCACCAAACAATTAAGTAAATTTTTTCAACATTTGAATTCACACCACAGTAAAATAGAGTATACAATGGAGATGGGAAGAGACTCTATCAAAGTTTTAGGCCTCACCATTGACAGCAGTACGCAACAGCATTTATTTAAAGTATACAGGAAAGCAACTTCAACAGACACATAAATACCAGCCAGTTCCATCATCCCATAACACACAAACATGCAGCCTGCCACTCTATGGTGTACCACAAACCAAACCAGATTTCGAAAAAGAATTGAAAATAGTTGAAGAAATAGCATACAGCAATGGTTATAGCCGTACCCTAATTGGCAACATACTCAAACAGCCCTAAACCACACTGATAACAAATTGGCCTCCATGCTGCTACATGTGGGTAGAACTTCACAGGATCTTGCCAGGAAACTAAAACCCAGAAAATATGCTTCAGCCTTCTACATTAGGAATACTATTGCCCATCTTATGTTCAACAGTAAAGATAAGACTCCACCTTTAGAACACAGTGGAATTTGTAGAATTACCTGCAGTTCCTATGGCAAATTATATGTAGGTCAGTTAGGTAGGGCTATAACTACTAGACTGACAGCATGAAAGGTGTTGGAGACTGAAAAGGAAAAATTCCACTTTTGCCAAACATGCTCTAAATGAATGTCATTAGCAGTAACACAAAGGAAGTATCGGGGTATTTTGTAAGTATGGGTTGCAAATATTTAGTGGCAACCCCCTGATGGCGTCATGAGTTTTCTGTAGATGGAATGTGGGTTCCTTCCCCCTCTCCTCCCCTCCTCACCCCTCCACCCCTACCCCTGGAACCGTTGGGAAACTGAAATTTTGGTGGGGAACTCAAATTTTTTGGTGGGAATATCAAACTTTGTGTATTCACTTTGAGGTCCAGAGTCCAACTGACTTAGTTTACAACACCAACACAGAGGGCGCTGTTGGCCCTCCCACCCCAACCACTACCCCTCCCACACTATCTCACATCCCCTCCCCTCTTCGACTTATGAGGGAGTTTCAGTCTGTGCTGAGCTGTCAGACATGACTGATATAAGTCTTTACTCTGTACTGTGTGTTCAATGGATGATATGTATGTATTGCCCAAGGAGAACTTTAATGGTTATATCAGCTGTAATCATGTAGTTGAGGATTGTGCCCATAGCTCCCTATTTGTACCCATTTGTGTGCAATGTGTTCAATTGAGGAGATGCTGGTTATGAACAGAGAGGAGTTTAACAACGCGTCAGGACCTGCAGTGACCTCCAGAATGTTAGGACAAGCATTGGCATCGGCACTGTGGGATGCTGTTGTGCACCTGGTCAGCATGCTGGAGCAGGAAAATGGTGAGCTGTTGTCTATACCACTCTGTGATGATATACCCAGCCCATCCCTGACCTGCAGAAGTGTGCAGGTGGTCCAATCCTCCACAGTACAGGTAAGAACTGGCTTCCAACATACGAACCATCTCAGGAGATTCCAATGCCACTACAAAAAGAACAAGGTGTAGATATTGTAGATGAGAAGCTATCAGTTCCAACTATTGCTCTAATGCTTTTCTCTTCAACACACAATTTGACATCTACAGGTTCAAAGCGTTTAAATATCGTTATTCTAGGAGATATAGAAGCCAATCATTGGTGTATGTTGTTAGATACTTAAAGTGCATCTAAAAATGTTGAAGTGTAATTTGCTGAGCACAAATGGGATGAAATGAAACGTGCTGAAGTTTATACCTGTCAGCTGATGACTTCCAGTTATTACCCAATTACTCCGTGTGAAATCAAGGAACATTATCATTTATCTGCGATACTCCACTGTTACAAACATGTTCAGTCTAGGGATGGCATTATCCAATATGTTGGATTGACTGAACAGACAGTTAATTGTGTTAAAAGTGTCTATGAAGACATTGTAGACTATCTCCGAGTGAATAGTGTGCATGCTGATAGTTTACACCTGTGTATCAATACAGTGCCAAAAGAAACTAAAGGACAACTAATAAGTTTGATATAAATTCATGCTGAATTCCTTACACCTAAGAAACCGTTATTTGGTAAATTCTGTACAGGAGTGAAGGTGCAGAAAGAACCTGTTGATTTTTCAGATGTGTTGGATCCAGTGTATGATTTCTGAATAAAATATATACTCGCAAATCCACTGTGCTATTTATTACTTCATAACCCGCTCATTACAACATAGCCATGATAACTCAGTCTGTAAGTTGACTACGCTATAGTGGCTACACACATGATTGAGTGTTCATTGTTTTATATGAAAGACCATTCCACATCATGACCTGATGTAGTTGGTATAATGGCAGGATATGTCAAGTGTCAGCACTCTGGGGTGAGAAGTTATGCCTTATGCAAAACACCTTTTTGTTTTGTTTCACCCATACATGTTTCAGTACTTTTGTGCTATCATCAGTGGGCTTAATTTTTATTTTTAACTGTAAAATTGTTGTTACATATTAACATTTGTATTGTTTATAATATGTCAAAGTTCCATTTATAGCTTAAATTGAACGTTCCATAGACTTCTTTCTCTCCCTCTCCCCCCTTCCACCTCCTTTTTCCTGGTCTGTTCATGACATTCATCAGTTTGTCCATATGACACAGTAGCCTGTGTCATTACTCTCTTCTACAACATTTTTGGCTTATACATTCATATAGTTTTTGTGTTTGAATATACTGTAATATAAGATTTGTTTGTTCTGAGTCTCTTGAGATAATACATTATGCTTGTGTTTTGTATCGATATAGTCATACAATGACACATATCTTTATACAGCAATCTCTGCAAACTGAAATTGTGTGGACTATCTGTTTAGCATTAAGTTATCTGACGATTGCCTAAGAAGCCGATAGCCGATTCATAACGGACTATTAAGTAAATGTTATTGTGGAAATTTATACTGTGTGTTCTAGTTATTAACGTATCTTTCTTTATTTAACTTTCTTGGTGCAGAGTTCATGACCTTCCTTACTGTTTCTTGAACTTGGCTTAAAACTGTTTTTCGTTACTGCAACCTCAGATGGTTGATTCTCACCTTTCTGTTAGTAGTCTTGAGTTTCCTTTAAGCCTCCCATTTTATGTTTCAATTCTTGGTTGTACTTTTGGAAAGTGCATTACATCTCTTGGTGACACCAAAATTTTGGTTGGTGGCAAATTAACATGGTTCATAAAAATATTGTGAACTTGACGTTATGCTACAACTTGTTCCTTAACAAAATGTACTTCATTGGCAGCTGTATGTCTCCACCTCGTTGGTCTGCGAGTAACAGGTGATAAAAGGAAATTCAAATGGTTCAAATGGCTCGGAGCACTATGGGACTTAACTTCTGAGGTCATCAGTCCCGTAGAACTTAGAACTACTTAAACCTAACTAACCTAAGGACATCAAACACACCCATGCCCGAGGCAGGATTCGAACCTGCGACCGTAGCGGTCGCTGATAAAAGGAAGTTATCTTCTGCGTAGGTGTTATCATTACATTTTATCGAATCGAGACGCTGTTTTGGTATAGACATAATCAGAAAGTTGTAGCACAACGTAAATGGTTTCAGCTTTCTAGCATCCCCTGGAGTTGAAATCCAATTAGTGCAATCTCGTTGTAAAATATTTTAAAAAGGCCACGTCAGAAGATTGTATTGATGTGGTACAGAACATTATTATTGTCATGCCATTAGTTTTGGCCAACTGGATGATGAAGATCGTGACACAAGTTTCATGGCTGTCAGTCAGAAATAAAGCTGCCCGTTCTACATTCAGCTTTACCTGACCAATGAACTAATTGAAATATAGTAATAAAATTGTTTCATTGGACAAAAAAAAGACTGGTGCCTCAGACTGAACCGATAAGGGCCCCATTTAGTGAGAAACGCTTAAATTCAGTGAAAAACAAGCAGTTATAAGATGTCATTGCCAGCAGAATTGACAGCTGATATCTTGTTTATAGTCTATCCGCTCTTACCAGAGTCATTTCTGCAACTTGTTTGTTTCCCTTTTGAGGTCAAGATTAGTGGGAACCCATGGAATGTGTTCGTCACAGTTCCATGTGTCACACTGTTGAAGTAGATGGCGCTCAAGTATCTTTCTCTAGTTATTAGAGGTAGTTGCAAAGGGTTCTTCGCTGCAAGCGGGAGCTCCAGCACAACTTTTGGTCTGAGCTTCCCGAAAATAGTGATATGGTTTGCAGTAAACGATCAGCCGTTGTTTTCCAGCATTTATGGTTGGTTGGTTGGTTGGGGAAAGAGACCAGACAGCATGATCATCGGTCTCATCGAATTAGGGGAGGATGGGGAAGGAAGTCGGCCGTGCCCTTTCAGAGGAACCATCCCGGCATTTGCCTCGAGCGATTTAGGGAAATCACGGAAAACCTAAATCAGGATGGCCGGACGCGGGATTGAACCGTCGTCCTCCCGAATGCGAGTCCAGTGTCTAACCACTGCGCCACCTCGCTCGGTCAGCATTTATGTCAGCAGTCCAATGCGAACACATGTTTTCGTCATTGGCTTTTCAAAAATCACATTATTAGAGTCTTTTTAGGACGGTGTTTCATATATGCAACCACAGAAAAATATTGAGGAAATAGCTGTTCTTCTCCACAATCAATATCTTCTTCGATTATTACGGTGGAGATAAGCATATGGACGCATGCGGCTGAATTTCTTACGGCGGATAGAGAGAGTAGGCTCCTTAAAGTGCCGAAGAGCGTCACCTATAGTCGTCTACATCTACATGACTACTTCCCAGTGTATGAATTTTATGGCAGTGTCATTATCTCATTTCCCAATTTTTCTACCCGAATGCCGTGTTACTGCTAAGCATCTTGGAAGATTTTACGGTAGACTGAAACAAGGTACAGGCTGTCATCGTAAGGGATAACTGGACATTTAGTACACTAATGGATACAGTTCTCACAATTTGTTACCTACTTGTAACTAAAATCACCTTTATTGTAATTTATACGGGTCTGTTGCTCCATCGACCTGGTCAAAGGAATAAAATGTATTTGTGACCGAAGGTACGACTCAAGGGGGAAAAAAAACTTGTATTATTAGTGGTAGGTTACGAGCATAAGTTTCTCTTTCTTGGTTTGTTCGTAAGGAATGTAATTTGTTACAGCTGTCTAATATAGACATAACAAAAATTTTCAGCCAAATAAAAATATTTACATCAGTATGTAACGGATAAAGAGCTCTTTGTGTATCACCACGAAGCATGCAGAATAAATTACCAACTGTAAGACGCCTCTGCTGGAGGAACAGTGTACTGTCTACATTAACATTAATTTATTGCTGCTCGATATCACCACAGTACTGGGTGATCAGAGGTACAGGTAGAGAAATTATACCCTTAATTTCCCTCTTGTGCAGTACTTCGAAAGAAATGACAGAGTGGTCTAACACGCAGCTGTGAGGAAGAAAATGGTGGGGAAGGGTGTAATTCTGAGGAAAAGAGACGATGGATGAGGTGGAGGGAGGAGGTAGAGAAGCACGGTAGTAATGCGCGAGTGACCAACTGGAACGCCGGCTGTTTTTACAACGCGCCCGAAATAAGTGACCTGGCCAACTAATTTTGAGATGGGCCTGGTAGCGGAGTCCCGTGGGGCGCTGCGCGACACGCCGCGGGGGCCGCCGCCGGCTCAACATGCAGCACGCTGCGCTGTCCACACGAGTCCCAGAGGATAACCACGTCCAGGAGCGCTGCGACCCTGCTGGCTTCGGCAAATGCGCTGCTCCTGCAAGCAGTTATTAAAATTCAACAAAAGTAGTTCCCACATTAAAGTCAATGTCGAATATTCTGTGTTATTTACGTCACTTTCGAAGCTTTGCAGGAGAGCTAGCGAGCCTTCCACGCAACCGTGGTCTCACACTGTACTTGCCCGAAATTGTTCCGACAACAATAACGTCCGTGCGTGTGCGATCACCACTGCCTCTTCTCCACCACCACATTGATCTCTCCGTACACAACTACATTTGCATCTACATCTACATGTGCATCTGCATCTATACTTGACAACCTGAATGTGGTGGCGGGTACTTCTAGCACCGCCATATTCTCGCCCTTTCCTCTTGCATCCGTATATGGTACGTGGGAAGATCGAATGTCGATAAACCTCTGTATAATCACCAGTTTCTCTTATTTCATCGTCGTGGTCAATTTGCGAGACATATGTGGGAGGACGCAATACCATGTCTAACACATGCAGACGCGACACTCACTACTGTAAAAGTTTGTAACCATCTGACATTTAGAGCGACACTGGCGCACTTGACGGCAAGAAAGCCACCGACTGTTAAAGTCATATGCGTCGTAAAAATTATGTTTTTTAATTAATTTGCTAATTTTTCTAATTTACGAAGTAGTAAAATATCAAGAGACTTGAATGATTGTAGCATACGATGGGCGTTTAATAAGTAATGCAATACATTTTTTATTGACGAATTTCGGTTGAAGAAAGTGAAGAACTTGTTGTGGGATTTGGTGGAATATTTCCGCTTTAGCCCCTATAGTTTCATGAAGTTCCGATAGGTGGCGGACTATACGTGGGTGTCTGTAATGGAGGTAGGGTCCAAGCAGCGAGCTGTCATTGAGTTCCTTTTGCCGTAAGAGCAGAGCGTCTTAGATATTCGTAGGCGCTTGTAGAATGTCTACGGAGACCCAGCAACGAACAAAAGCACGGTGACTAGTTGGGCGAGGTGCCTGTCATCGTCGCAACAAGGTCGCGCAAGCCTGTCCGACCTGTCGATCTGTTTGACCCAATGATGAGTGCACTCCGCAGGAAGCAGCACGTGGATGACGAGGCAGCAAGACGCTGGTTCCGATGTGGACCAGAACACTGCTACCATGCAGGCATACAGGCCCTCCCAGTAAGGTGGCGTCAGGCCGTCGCACTGAGCGGAGACTATGTTGAAAAACGGGGTTCTGTACCCAGAAGAGTGGGCAATAATATGGTGTATTGGAATCGCCAATAAAACCAACCTGCTTTGAGGAAAAAGTATGTGTTGCATTGCTTACTGAACGCCCCACGTAAATGCAAACAGAGCAAAATCTCGCAAATGAAATGACGTACGCTAATTACACGTCACTCGGCACAGGATATAAAATCCGTACGTCACACATAAGCAAAACATACATCTACTTCCGCGGGGAAAAAGGATTGCTACACGAGTTGAAGTTTTGTTCCGCTTTGCAGTCATTAGGACGCCAATTGCCAAAAATGCAGTTTTTCTGTTATTATTCTGTGTGGCATGACGTTCATTCAATTACAAGTAGAAGTGTGATTAGGGCTTATTTATAATACGTAACTTTACGTTAGGGTTAAAATAAATGTCAACATTATATTAATGCATTGTATAACGACCAGCAAAAAACACGTCGAGAATGGTCTTTAAAGCAAGAAAGATGCTAGCAACAGAAATAAGTGAAATGCACAGCTAATAAACTGGTAGCCCAAATGAGCCAGCTCCATCCTTTTTTTAAATTTAAGATCTAATATACCAATTTGAAATATGTAAGTCACTCTCCATTTGTTTCTGTGACATTACTCGCTATCCGTTCTTATTATACTGGGTATTTAGCTTGTCACGTAATAATTTTGCAAGAACTCTGATGATTTGCACATTCTTACAATTCGTTGGATTTTCCAACACACGGCTAACTTTATTTATCCTAATTATTTCGTATCCAAGAGACGGAAGTGTCGAAGGTTCCGAGTTTTGCGGCTCAAATGTGCGAACAATTGTAGAAGTGGTTTCTTCTGTGTGATGGAAACTCTCTTATCGCTTTTGACGTTTCGTTATGAAGCCTGTGTGCAGTTCTTTCTTCAGTGACATTTGCGCTGGATTATTTGGTACTGAAATAATGTAGGTACTGCATTCGATACTAGTTTACTAGTTTTTGTTTATTCCACAATCAAGAACTGGTTGGGTTGAGAGTGTAAGGAACAACATTCCACGTTATTGTGGAATTATATGACATATTTCTGCGAGAGGTATTCTCTTTTACCATTTACTAACCATTTCTTTTTCGTAAAATGAAACATAAATCTTTACTAAATGTATGCGTTACAGGAGAATCATCACCAAACAGTCCCGTAACGTGACATTTCACTCCTCTCAGGACCGAAAGGATGACAAATGTGGTGTCTTCTTTTCATTACTGCTGGAATTTATTGCGCTACATATGCTACCTTTTGTAAAACTCGTTCTACATATAAATACAAAAATACTCGTCACACTCATCAGATACCGTATTCAATAGTATGGCTTATTGACCGCTCGGCGAGCTGGTGTCATAGCACATAACAAAAGTCGGGGAATGTCGCGACTGTACATATTAGACTGTGCTAATAGGTTGCCAGACGCTTCCCAGAATGTACGCTCTCGGAATTTCAACAAATCATCAAAGTCTCTGTTGTAGCGTCTACTTTGGAGTTTGTTGAGCATCTCTGTAAAGCTGTCGCGATACTTAAACTATTCTGTGGCGTAAAGAGCCGCTCATCGTTGGACCTTTTCTGTCTCTTTTATTAACAAAAACTGTTGATGGCCCCACACTGTTGAGCAATACTTAAGGATCGATCGAACAAGAGTTTTGTAGGTTACCCCATCCGATCAAAATTATGCGGATACCTGTATGCAATGTGGAATCGACCACGTAGATGTCACGAGAGGCGGACCCGTCAGTATAAAAGGCGTATTTTGTTGTGAAAGAGAAGCAGTAACAGTAAAGTGGATTTTACAGGAGAGCTCACTGACTTCCAACCTGTACCCCGAGTAACAAAACCATCTGAGGCATTTCAACCCTTCTAAAGATACCCAGCTCCGGGGTAACGGCTTGGAGACTTGGTGGAAGAAGAAGATTTCACCGTCAATATTTAGTCGGAACGCGGAGAGAATTTACGGTGTAAGTTGCCTAATCACCACAGTATGCGTTAACTCTGACACTGTTGATGGTGATCCGTCGGTCATTTGGGGGCATTAAGCTCGATGCTATTCGAGATGAGTTGACTAAGTGAGAGTGCTTGTTCTTTCTAGCTACCGTCCCAGCGCACGGGGAACATTGTTGCGTATTCTTCAAACATCCGTTCTCTCACAAGCAAAAAGTAAATTTATCTGCCTCCCCTAAACAGAACAAGGAAAGCTAGGAAAGGTTGACACGACTAGGTTTAATGTTGTATTACAAATACACTCTAAGACAAAAAAAAAATTAAAAAAACAACGACGCACCATGAAGGAATCATCTGAATGGGACGGAAATCGGTAAGTGTGACGTACATGTACAGACTGACAAATAATTACAATTTCACGAAAATTGGGTGATTTATTCTAAGGAAAGAGCTTCACAAATTGAGCAAGTCAGTAACACGGTGGTCTACCTCCAGTCCTTATACAGGCAGTTATTCGGCTTGGCACTGATTAACAGCGTTGTTGGATGATCTCCTGACGTATATCGTGCCCCGTTCCGTTCAATTCGAAACTTAGATCTTCAAAATACCGAGCTGGTTCGATGACGCTACCCATAATGCTCCGTTTTCTCAATTGGGGGGAGATCTAGCGACTTTACTGGCCAAGGATGGTTTCGCAAGCCCGAAGACAAGCACTAGAAACTGTCGGTGTGTGCAGAAGGGCATTATCTTGCTGAAATGTAAGCCCTGGATGGCAGCGAAATCGTGTTGGAGACGCCAGTCACCGGTGGGATACCAACCCCACTGTCGCCGACCATACAGCCCAACAACCGGAAGTGATGGATCGGAGTGCCATTTCGTTTCGTAACAAGACACATCTGGTTTTCTTCCGCGGCACCATTACTGCACAGCGGTACGTCGACGACTTTCTACGCCTCAGTTTTCTTTTGCCTTCGTGGCAAGTCATCCTGGTCTTAAATTCCAGCAAGATAATGCCCGTCTACAGACACCGAGAGTTTTACTGTTTGTCTTCTTGCTTGTCAAACCCTACCTTGGCCAGAAAGGTCGCCAGCTCACTCCCCAATTGAGAACAATGGAACATTATTGGCAGGCCCTCGAACCAGCTCACGATTTTGACGATCTAACACGCCAATTGGACAGAATTTGGGCGCGATGTCCCTCAGGAGGACATCCAGCAACTATGTCAATCAATGTGAAGCCGAATGACTGCTTCCATAAGGCCCAGAGATGAATCAACGCATTGTTGACCTGCTCACTTTGTGAAGTTCTTTCTGTTGAATAAATCACCCAATTTTAGTGAAAGTGTAATGTTTTGTTTGCCTGTAAATGTACGTCATATCTTCCGATTTCCGTCCTATTCGAACAATTCTTTGCGCCTCGTCGTTTTGTGTGTGTGTGTGTGTGTGTGTGTGTGTGTGTGTGTGTGTGTTAGAGTGTATTTTCCTTCAGTTCCGGCACTTACTCACAATGAAGACGTGTTGTTAATCTGGTGGCTGCTTCTTTCCAGGCCATTCGTAGTTTCCTCTCATTCGAGTAACAAAACTAAGTTTCATGTTCGTGTACATTCATCCCCCCGTGTTACGAACTGGCGGCGGTTATGTACCATTTCCAATATCTGAGTACAGGGATTACTAAATGCGTGTTCGGTAAGTAATTACTGGGTAGATGGGCCCAGCACCTGACGGGTTGAATAATTAGCCCGTCAGCGCAATTAACACCAGAGCACTATAAACCACAGTACTATTCTGTAATAGCCGTGCGTCATCTGGCTCCAAGCAGAAGCCGTAACGACTGTAAACGCTAACGGCTATTTTCCTCTGCTGCCTTAAGTAAGCTTTTCGATTCGACGTCGGTTCTGCGTCATTACCGAGAGGCAGTGAGTGGACGCTGTAACACGAGAACGAAATTGTTCTGAGCAAGAAAGTCAGTGTTCTGTATGTTCAGAAGTATTAGCTCACGAGAGATTTTTACGGCTTAAGTAATCACCAGACCACACGTAAACTGCAACTTGCCTAGCAAGATTGTGTAGTGCTAAAACGCTACAACCGTATTCAGTGGAGACCAGATTCTCAGTCTGGTCACTCAGAGTCCGGTTTCCTGTGGTTTTCCTTAATCTCTTGTGGCAAATACGGGCCGCATTACTGTCACAACAGACATTACCCACAAAAAAGTAAAACGTATTCACGTTCGAAAAAACTTTAAGCATTCGTAACAACTAATTCTTGTTGTAATTATGTGTCGTTAAATTTATTAGAAAATTCAGAAGCCGATACAAACATCAACTGAATTTGCAGACTTTTCTTCCCCACGTCACGACGTTACATGTGAGAGTATCAAAATCGTCAAACTGAGTATTTCTTTCTTGATTTTCACGCAGCGAATGTCTTTCTTCGAAAGAAAACTGTTAAGTACGTTAAAATCATATACAAAAGCTACTGCTGTAATTGTTGCCTGCCGAGAATTTAAAGGATAGGTACCTAAGAGAACATTAAAAAGACTAGAAAATGAAAGCCATTTAAATGAGACTCAGTCTTTAACGATGATTTGTAGCACTAATTCAATAATATTTTAGCAAGTTTCGCATCCCTCACAAAATTGTTAAATGATACATACGTCGACATTAAATTGATACAATGCTATTATTGTTTTCTGCCCACTCGTCTACTATAGGGTGCCTAGGAAGCTGTTTTCTCGAAGCGCTAGACAACAATTCAAGCAAATCGTATTAATGGAGTTTATTACAGTAAGTTAAATTGACAATACTTAACTCTGCGTATTCACAAAAGGTGTGTCACAAGCAAATGGCGACATACAAGTAATCATTATCCTTCGGTATATAAAATTTCACTTCAAGCAAAACAATACAGTTGATAAGTCACTGCTGTAGCGTTTGTATGACGGCTGGTCTTCCCCCTCCGGCCCCGGCTAGGCGGCGCGGCGCATGTATTCTCTTCGTGCAGAGGCCGCTCCTGTCTTGGTGTCGTCCTAGAGAGGGGTTCGTCAGCCTACTATTGGCTGCCGTCGTCTCACAGCCCTCTCTGCTCTTCCCCTCTTGATCGTCGTGTCGGCCCTTGTCGTTACGCCGGAACACATATTGTGAAAAAACTCCTGAAATTCTCCATTTATTCACTAATTATAGATTCGTACATTCCATTATATTGGAAAATCAAGCTATCTCTACAAACGAACATTTAATTTCCATAATGAATTTTCAGTTGGCAGCGGAGTGTGCGCTCATTTGAAACTGTCAGATTAAAACTGAGAGACCTGAATTTCTCCTGGCATATACAATGTTCAAATAACAGACGGGAATGGAGCCGGTTGACGTCATCGAGAATAGCCGGTATGTCGACAGGAGCACACCCTGCCATTTTCAAGGCATAACTGCAGCATATAAGCGCTGTGCAACTCCGTTTGCACAGAAACACCGGAAAGTTAACACGCACGCATGCATGCACACACACACACATACACATACACACACACACACACACACACACACACACACACACACACACACACACACAGAGAGAGAGAGAGAGAGAGAGAGAGACTACAAAAACTAGCGCCATCTCAAACCAAAGCTAACCACGTCAGAAGTTATCGATAATGAAATTAATAATCGCACGAGTAAGGTAGCATTAACTCTGCGGAAATATAATGTGAAATGTGTTTTTTGACTACCATCTAAATTCAGGGTCCTTTTAGGTTCTGTAGTGAATGGTCTTGGTTTGAGTAAGGTGGATGTCTACCGCATTTCTTGCAGTTGTGGCATATCGTATATTGGTCAGACTATCAGGACTGTGGAGGACCGGTGTACTGAGCATAAGCGGCACACACGCTTACAACAGCGGAGCAAATTCGCCATTGCAGAACATTGTCATGGCACCGGTCACATTATGGAATATAACAGCACTTCTAGATATTGAGATGGTGTTATTAAGGAAGCTGTTTGAAATTAAACTATCAAGTTCTAGGCGCTACAGTCTGGAACCGCGCGACCGCTACGGACGCAGGTTCGAATCCTGCCTTGAGCATGGATGTGTGTGATGTCCTTAGGTATTTAGGTTTAAGTGGTTCTAAGTTCTAGGGGACTGATGATCTCAGAATTTAAGTTCCATAGTGCTCAGAGCCATTTGAACCATTTAAACTATCAAGTAACCTTATGAATGGATACGGTGGTTTTTGTTTAAATTCTGCATGGAATCTTGCTCTCTCCCTCGTCAAAAAACAGAGTCGCAGAATGAATGCTACCTCATGCGTTGCTTATTATGACAGCACTACCGACATTGGCTGCTAGTGGGCATTGATTAAATCAATGGGGAAGGTTAAAAATTTGTGCCGGACTGGGATTCGAACCCGGGTCTCCTGCTTACTAGGCAGATGCTTTGATTACTGCGCCGCCTGGGCACGGTGGTCACATCAACTGCGCGTACTACCCTAGCATGCATCCCGTCAGACGAAAATTCTCAACCTGTTCACAATAACAGACACCATGCGAACATTTTTAGGTTAGGCTTTACCGTGACTGTTACTGACATTAAGTGAAACAACAAGTTTACTGTTACCAGTCACCGTTTTATTTTATTTTTTTTTCCACGACGCGTTTCGAAGGTTTAAACCTCCATCATCGGGTGGATTTACATTAGTTAGTATTACATACGTGCGTGTGTTCTGTTACGATTTTGGAGGAACTTGTGGCACTGCCTAGTGCAGAAACAAGTTACTATTTCAGAATATGGTTTTGGATTACTTTTGACAAAAAATTAAAATGATATCTAATGGTAAACTTTAATAAGCAAACTAGAGTACCTCCAGTGGTCACAGGTTCCTTTTGCTGTCGTAACACATCACATGTATACTGCCACATTTGTAAACAAATATGGCGTCTGGAATCAGCTGGGTGCAAGGTTCGTATAGCAGAAGAGAAGACATAATCGCAAAGTGCAAAGAATATACATCATAACAACATTATTACAGAATAATTGTTTAAAGCATTTGGAGGTGTTTGTTTTGAGGTGTCGAATATATGTGTGTGTACTTCAGTTGGTATATAAATCCAATTTTGAAAAGTTGAAACAGCTAAACATTCGCACTCGTTTACACAATCAGGTGAAATGTTAAAATGGCTTAAACTTCATACTTGATAATAACAATTAGGTGAAATGTTACAGACTTGAATTACAATGATCATATTGGCTACAGCAGTATAATCATACATAGATGACACTCTTTGGAGAAAGAGAGAGAGAGAGAGAGAGGAAAGAGTGATTATATGAGAGCAAACATTTACATGGCAAGGAGTCTTAAGATTACATGTTGCATATATATGAGCTGCCTAAAGGTTGGGTAATACATTGGTTAATGCATTAACCAATGCATATATATGAACTGCCTAAAGGTTGGGGTAATACATTGGTTAATGCATTAACCAATGTATTACCCCATCTTTCTCTAATCCCATGGGACCGATGACGTCACTGTTTGGCCTCCCTCCCCCCCAAATCAATTAGCAATTACTATTGGTTTCTCTGTCTTAAACTTACTGAAAATAACTGAAGAGAATTTTACACCAGACTCGTTTCGCTTTTATTTACAAACCATCTTTTGCAGTAATTCTGGAATTATGGGTACATATGTTTGTACATTATGGCTGTTATAAATTAAAAACAGTATTTTGTGTATAAAGCTGGCGTGCAGATTACCGACGGGGTTTCTGGATATTGAACACATACTCTGTAAACCATTGCTTTTCCATTCTTTGTTAGTGAAGACTGAGGTCGAAAGAACTCTGTACATATACACTTGATAAATTGTTGAATTTTTCATTTTCTCTTCAGCTGTATTGTCATTATTTGCATTTCACATCACTTTAGAATTAGAAATGCAGTTATATGTTTTTTCATTTGTTGTTTTCCTTCTATGTTATGAACGTTGTGAGCTTGTGATTTTTTTAATGATATATAATTCATAAATGCATTAGATCTAATGTCAACAAATAGATTTACTCTCTTTCAGGACGATCAGGTGGAAACAGATATGAGTGGCCATGAGGCGGTTGTGGTAACAACGTTTACTGAAGTAATAAGTACAATTCAAACAGGTAGAAATATTTACATGTTCAGTGAAGTAGATGAAGAGAATGTATCATATCTAAACATCTACATCATGCTATGCAAGCCACCTAATGGTGTGTGTCGGAGGGTACTTCTGGTACTACTAATTCATCATCCTATCACCTTCCGCTCGCGAATGGTAAGGGGGAAGAATGACTGCCGGAAAGCCTCTGTATTGGCTTTAATTCCCGAATTTTCTCATTGTCGTCATTACGCGAGATGTATGCGAGAGCACGTAATATGTTCTCCCACTCTTTCCGCAAAGTGTTTTCCCGGAATTTCCGTAGTAAACCTCTCTGTGATGCAGAACACCCGTTTTGTAACGTCTGCCAATTGAGTTTGTTTACCGTCTCGGTAAGGCTCTCGCACCGACCGAACGATTCCGTAACGAAACGCAAAAAATGGTTCAAATGGCTCTGAGCACTATGGGACTTAACATCTGAGGTCATCAGTCCCCTAGAACTTAGAACTACTTAAACCTAACTAACCTAAGGACATCACACACATCCATGCCCGAGGCAGGATTCGAACCTGCGACCATGCGGTCGCGCGGTTCTAGACTGAAGCGCCTAGAACCGCTCGGCCACACAGGCCGGCAACGAAACGCACCGCTCTTCGATGGATCTTCTCTGTCTCTTCTAACAGGCCTACCTGATAAGGATCCCATATTGATGAAAAGTACTTGAGAATCGGCGGAACAAGCGACTTATAAACCACTTCATTCGCGGATGAATTACATTTCCCTAAAAATGGTTCAAATGGCTCTGAACACTATGGGACTTAACTACTGTGGTCATCAGTCCCCTAGAACTTAGAACTACTTAAACCTAACTAACCTAAGGACATCACACACATCCATGCCCCAGGCAGGATTCGAACCTGCGACCGCAGCAGTCGCGCGGTTCCGGACTGCGCGCCTAGAACCGCTAGACCACCGCGGCCGGCACATTTCCCTAAGATTCCTCCTATGAATCTCAGTCTGTCATCTGCTTTTCCTACTATTTGTTTTATGTGGTCATTCTACTTAAGGGCGCTCTGGATAGTTACTCCTAAATATTTTACAGTGGATATTGTTTCCAGAGTTTCTCATCAATAGTGCAGTTGCGTCATAGCAGCATTCTCTTCCTGTTGTTGTTGTTGTTGTTGTTGTTGTCTTCAGTCCTGAGACTGGTTCGATGCAGCTCTCCATGCTACTCTATCCTGTGCAAGCTTCTTCATCTCCCAGTACCTACTGCAACCTACATCCTTCTGAATCTGCTTAGTGTATTCATCTCTTGGTCTCCCTCTACGATTTTTACCCTCCACGCTGCCCTCCAATGCTAAATTTGTGATCCCTTGATGCCTCAGAACATGTCCTACCAACCGATCCCTTCTTCTAGTCAAGTTGTGCCACAAACTTCTCTTCTCCCCAATCCTATTCAATACCTCCTCATTAGTTACGTGATCTACCCACCTTATCTTCAGCATTCTTCTGTAGCACCACATTTCGAAAGCTTCTATTCTCTTCTTGTCCAAACTAGTTATCGTCCATGTTTCACTTCCATACATGGCTACACTCCATACAAATACTTTCAGAAACGACTTCCTGACACTTAAATCTATACTCGATGTTAACAAATTTTTCTTCTTCAGAAACGATTTCCTTACCATTGCCAGTCTACATTTTATTTCCTCTCTACTTCGACCATCATCACTTATTTTACTCCCTAAATAGCAAAACTCCTTTACTACTTTAAGTGTCTCATTTCCTAATCTAATTCCCTCAGCATCACCCGATTTAATTTGACTACATTCCATTATCCTCGTTTTGCTTTTGTTGATGTTCATCTTATATCCTCCTTTCAAGACACTGTCCATTACGCTCAACTGCTCTTCCAAGTCCTTTTCTGTCAATGACAGAATTACAATGTCATCGGCGAACCTCAAAGTTTTTTTCTCTTCTCCATGGATTTTAATACCTACTCCGAATTTTTCTTTTGTTTCCTTTACTGCTTGCTCAATATACAAATTGAATAACATCGTGGAGAGGCTACAACCCTGTCTCACTCCTTTCCCAACCACTGCTTCCCTTTCATGCCCCTCGACTCTTATAACTGCCATCTGGTTCCTGTACAAATTGTAAATAGCCTTTCGCTCCCTGTATTTTACCCCTGCCACCTACAGAATTTGAAAGAGAGTATTCCAGTTAACATTGTCAAAAGCTTTCTCTAAGTCTACAAATGCTAGAAACGTAGGTTTGCCTTTTCTTAATCTTTCTTCTAAGATAAGTCGTAAGGTTAGTATTGCCTCACGTGTTCCAACATTTCTACGGAATCCAAACTGATCTTCCCCGAGGTCCACTTCTACCACTTTTTCCATTCGTCTGTAAAGAATTCGCGTTAGTATTTTGCAGCTGTGTCTTATTAAACTGATAGTTCGGTAATTTTCACATCTGTCAACACCTGTTTTCTTTGGGATTGGAATTATTATATTCTTCTTGAAGTCTGAGGGTATTTCGCCTGTCTCATACATCTTGCTCACCAGACTATAGTTTTGTCATGACTGACTCTCCCAAGGCCATCAGTAGTTCTAATGGAATGTTGTCTACTCCCGGGGCCTTGTTTCGACTCAGGTCTTTCAGTGCTCTGTCAAACTCTTCGCGCAGTATCTTATCTCCCATTTCATCTTCATCTACATCCTCTTCCATTTCCATAATATTGTCCTCAAGTACATCGCCCTTGTATAAACCCTCTATATACTGCTTTCACCTTTCTGCCTTCCCTTCTTTGCATAGAACTGGGTTGCCATCTGAGCTCTTGATATTCATACAAATGGTTCTCTTCTCTCCAAAGGTCTCTTTAATTTTCCTGTAGGAGTATCTATCTTACCCCTAGTGAGATAAGCCTCTACATCCTTACATTTGTCCTCTAGCCATCCCTGCTTAGCCATTTTGCACTTCCTGTCGATCTCATTTTTGAGACGTTTGTATTTCTTTTTGCCTGCTTCATTTACTGCATTTTTATATTTTCTCCTTTCATCAATTAAATTCAATATTTCTTCTGTTACCCAAGGATTTCTATTAGCACTCGTCTTTTTACCTACTTGATCGTCTGCTGCCTTCACTACTTTATCCCTCAGAGCTACCCATTCTGCTTCTACTGTATTTCTTTCCCCCATTCCTGTCAATTGTTCCCTTATGCTCTCTCTGAAACTCTCTACAACATCTGGTTGTTTCAGTTTTTCCAGGTCCCATCTCCTTAAATTCCCACCTTTTTGCAGTTTCTTCAGTTTCAATCTGCAGTTCATAACCAATAGATTGTGGTCAGAATCCACATCTGCCCCTGGAAATGTCTTACAATTTAAAACTTGGTTCCTAAATCTCTGTCTTACCATTATATAATCTATCTGATACCTTTTAGCATCTCCAGGATTCTTCCAGGTATACAACCTTCTTTTATGATTCTTGAACCAAGTGTTTGCTATGATTAAGTTATGCTCTGCAAAATTCTACAAGGCGGCTTCCTCTTTCATTTCTTCCCCCCAATCCATATTCACCTACTATGTTTCCTTCTCTCCCTTTTCCTACTGACGAATTCCAGTCACCCATGACTATCAAATTTTCGTCTCCCTTCACTACCTGAATAATTTCTTTTATCTCGTCATACATTTCATCAATTTCTTCATCATCTGCAGAGCTAGTTGGCATATAAACTTGTACTACTGTAGTAGGCATGGACTTTGTGTCTATCTTGGCCACAATAATGCGTTCACTATGCTGTTTGTAGTAGCTTACCCGCACTCCTATTTTTTTATTCATTATTAAACCTACTCCTGCATTACCCTATTTGATTTTGTATTTATAACCCTGTAATCACGTGACCAAAAGTCTTGTTCCTCCTGCCACCGAACTTCACTAATTCCCACTATATCTAACTTTAACCTATCCATTTCCCTTTTTAAATTTTCTAATATACCTGCCCAATTAAGGGATCTGACATTGCACGCTCCGATCCGTAGAACGCCAGTTTTCTTTCTCCTGATAACGACGTCCTCTTGAGTAGTCCCCGCCCGGAGATCCGAATGGGGGACTATTTTACCTCCGGAATATTTTACCCAAGAGGATGCTATCATCATTTAATCATACAGTAAAGCTGCATGTCCTCGGGAAAAATTACGGCTGTAGTTTCCCCTTGCTTTCAGCCGTTCGCAGTACCAGCACAGCAAGGCCGTTTTGGTTAATGTTACAAGGCCAGATCAGTCAATCATCCAAACTGTTGCCCCTGCAACTACTGAAAAGGCTGCTGCCCCTCTTCAGGAACCACATGTTTGTCTGGCCTCTCAACAGATACCCCTCCGTTGTGGTTGCACCTACGGTACGGCCATGTGTATCGCTGAGGCACGCAAGCCTCCCCACCAACGGCAAGGTCCATGGTTCATGGGGGGATTCTCTTTGTGGTGTCACCGCCAGACACCACACTTGCTAGGTGGTAGCTTTAAATCGGCCGCGGTCCATTAGTACACGTCGGACCTGCGTGTCGCCACTGTCAGGGATCGCAGACCGAGCGCCACCACAAGGCAGGTCTCGAGATACGGACTAGCACTCGCCCCAGTTGTACGGACGACTTTGCTAGCGACTACATGGACGAAGCATTGCTCATTAGCCGAGCCAATAGTTAGAATAGCCTTCAGCTGAGTCAATGGCTACGACCTAGCAAGGCGCCATTAGTAACATTGCATGTATCTAAAGAGTCTCACTTGTATCGCCACAATCTCCAGATGTACCAAAAGGATGGATTAAAGTTGAGTATTCCAGAAGCTACGTACTTTTCTTTATAGCATTCATTACGTATCCTGTTTCAGTCCTCACGCCATCCTGCTTTAACTTAGCGCGTGCCTTTCGGCTTCCTCTCATTGTGTCTAGGCTGTCTTGTCTAAACACAACACTCTTCCTATGCATGCGTAATGTGTTGCATTTGTTTATGTTCGAGATCAACTGCCAGAGCCTGCAACATTGTCAGTTCTCTGCGGGTTATTCGAGAAGTGGATAATGTCTTCTGGGATTGCTACGTTGTTACAGACAACCGCGTCATCTGCAAACAATCTTAAATCTCATCCGACGCCTTCTACTAGATAATTTATATACTGTACATTGTACACAATAACCGACCTATCGCACTTTCTTGCGATACTCTGGAAATTACCTTTAGATCTCTCGATTTTGTTGCCTTAAGAGCGATGTGTTGAGTTCAGTCTGCAAAGAAGTCTTGAATCCAGTAGCAAATCTGGCCCGATACGCGGCAATTTCGTATTTTTCTCACCAAACGCCATTGCTAGACGGTGTCAAGTGCCTCCCTGAAGTTTAGAAAGGCGGCATCAACCTGAGCGCCGGTGTCTGCAGCGCTATATATATCATGGAGGAACACAGCGAGCTGAGTGTCACAGGACCTCTGTTTGCGGAATCCGTTTCGATTTTTATAGAGGAGATTTTCTTTCTCCAAAAACGTCACAAATCTTGAACATAAAACATGTTCCATAATTCTGCAACAGATTGACGTCAATGGTATAAGTGCACTTTCCCTGTGGCCGTTCTTGTAAACGGGAATGACTAGCACTTTTCTCCATTCGCTACGCACCCTTCGTTGCTCCAGCCATCAACCATTAATTGCTGCTCGAAGTGGAGCACGTTTTTTCGCATAATCTTTGCAGAATGTTATAGGTATCTCATTTGGTCCAACGCCTTTTAATTACTAAGGGATTGTAGTTGTAGTGTTGGCAGAAGAGCCAACACCGTGTTGCTAGAGGAGGCCGAAATGCACGCGTTTAATTACACGCTGACTGGCGTGAGGTCTGGAACAGTTAAGGGAATTAATAGTAGCAAATAAAGTACGTAGTTGATGTAATACTTAACTTTAATCCATAATTGTAGAACATCGCTCTTGATTGTACATGCTTCATAAAATAATATCAAATGCTATGGCGCCTTGCTAGGTCGTAGCAAATGACGTAGCTGAAGGCTATCGTCTCGGCAAATGAGAGCGTAGTTGTCAGTGATCCATCTCAGGCTAAGTCGGCTGTACAACTAGGGCGAGTGCTAGTCAGTCTCTCTAGATCTGCCGTGTGGTGGCGCTCGGTCTGCATTCACTGACAGTGGCGACACGCGGGTCCGACGTATACTAATGGACCGCGGCCGATTTAAAGGCTACCACCTAGCAAGTGTGGTGTCTGGCGGTGACATCACAGTAGTTGTTTTCTGTTCCCCGATCGGTTATCTCGATATCTGCCATTTCGACGTTTGTACGGTTATTGAAAGGAGGGACACTGTTACTAAGTTCCACGGTAAAACAATTTCGAAAGGCAGAATTTACTGTTTCGGCCTTCTATTATCTTCCGTTTCCTTGTCATTATGGTCTCTGATCGAACGAATAGATGATTTCGAACCAATTACTAATTTCACGTAAGGCCAAAACCTCTTACGGTTTTTACTCAGAGTGATTCACAAAATTTTACTTTGAAAGTCATTGAAAGCTTTCGTCATTGCTTTTCTTACACACATTTTTGAGAAACTTAGCTTCGAGAGTGAGTATGAAAAAGAAGTGTGGCTCAAGTTTAGAAGGGAAAGTGTCCAAGTACTGAATAAATACTGATATCTCCGTAGTAGTACAGTTCATCATGGGGAAGACCGACTTGGCATAGAGTTTCTTAAAAAGAGGTGTGGATGCGGGAAACGCAGGAATGGAAGAGATGACGTCAAACAGAACAGATTTACGTTCAGCATAATGAAAGTATGTTACTCTAGAAAGGATAGTTACTGTTAACTTCTTTTTTTTAATATTTACTTAGCGGTCCCCCTATGCGACGACGGTTGGGTAAAATATTGCTACTCATATTTAACTTAACGGGGCAGTTTTTTTAAATGTTTAATTTAAGTTTTATTGACCGCTTTTCACTGTCTGAGTTCGACTTAACTTTGACCTTTTCGGTTACACAAAACAGGGGGCTGCCAAAACTACGTGTATTCTATATCACTACAGCCTCAAAAATTTATTTCGTGTACTCTGCTCTACACATCACACGAGGTTGAACTGGTCACACCATTATTTCTGTGTGTTGCAGTTGTAACTAAAGCTGGTATATAAATATGCGTTCTAAATGTAACGCTTCAGAAAAGAGTCAGATATTAAACTGTGAAACAAAAAAAATTATTTCGCCAGTCTGCAGTTCAATATGACAGAATCCTGCTGAATCCTGCGATTTATATTTATTTTTTAAGTACCATACTTTACGGGAACACTTTCCATTGGCAGTGAAACGAATTTAGGACTGATCATATACTATGTGATCTAAAGTATCCGGACACCCCCAAAAAACATACGTTTTTCATATTTGGTACTCCTTATCAGCGACCTCTGTAGTCATTAGACATCGTGAAGGAGCAGAATGGGGCGCTCCGCGGAATTCACGGACTTCGAACGTAGTCAGGTGATAGTGTGCCACTTGTGTCATACGTCTCTACGCGAGATTTCCACACTCCCAACCATTCCTAGGTCCACTGTTTCCGATGTGATAGTGAAGTGGAAACGTGAAGGGACACATACAGCACAAAAGCGTACAGGCTGACCTCGTCTGTTGACTGACAGAGACCGCCGACAGTTGAAGAGGGTCGTAATATGTAATAGGCAGGTATCTATCCAGATCATCACAAAGGAATTCCAAACTCCATCAGGATCCACTGCAAGTACTATGACAGTTAGGTGGGAGATGAGAAGAAAAGGGTTTCATGGTGGAGCGGCTGCTCATAAGCCACACATCATGCTGGTAAATGCCAAACGACGCCTCGCTTGGTGTAAGGAGCATAAACATTGGACGACTGAACAGTGTAAAAACGTTGTATGGAGTGACGAATCACGGTACACAATGTGGCGATCCGATAGCAGGGTGCTGGTACGGCGAATGCCCGGTGAACGTCATCTGCCAGCGTGTGTAGTGCCAACGGTAAAATTCGGCGGAGTTGGTGTTATGGTGTGGTCGTGTTTTTCACGGAGGGGGCTTCCACTCTTTGTTGTTTTGCGTGGCACTATCACAGCACAGACTTACATTGATGTTTTAAGCACTTTCTTGCTTTCCTCTGTTGAAGAGCAATTCGGGGATGGCGACTGCATCTTTCAACACGATCGAGCACCTGTTCATAATGCACGGCCTGTGGTGGAGTGGTAACACATCAATAAGATCCCTGTAACTGACTGGTCTCCACAGAGTCCTGACCTGAATCCTATAGAACACCTTTGGGATGTTTTGGAATGCCGACATCGTGCCAGGCCTCACCGACCGACATCGATACCTCTCCTCAGAGCAGCACTCCGTGGAGAATGGGTTGCGATTCTCCAAGAAACCTTCCAGCACCTGACTGAACGTATGCCTGCGACAGCGGAACCTGTCATCAAGGCTAAGGGTGGGCCAACACTATATTGAATTCCAGCATTACCGATGGAGGACGCCACGAACTTGCAAGTCATTTTCAGCTAGGTGTCTGGATACTTTTGACCACATAGTGTAGAAACCAGAAGGAAAAAGGAACTTTTGCTTTTAGTACACAATAAATTCTTCATTACTGACCCTCGTCAGTTAACGATGTACTGTTGCCAGATTTCTCCCTCCCATTATGACGTCATGTATTGTTTCCAGATTCCTCCCTCCCCCCACTGTTATGATGTCATAGTACCCCTTGTATAAAATGGCGGGAAGCCATATAGGTCTGTGAATTCAAGATGACAGACCCTAGGGCACTAGTGCAACTTGCATGGCTATCAGATTTCCTGGTTTTCTCCAGGCCTACGATGTCAGAATTCAAGGTGACAGCCCTGGGGATACTGATACAACCTGCCAAGTCACCTGTGCTAAGTTTAGAATGGTAGCAGCGCAGCTGCCCTAAGTTTAAACAATTCTCCCCACCGCTCTTATATCAAAGATTGCGTAAATGACACCTTAAAACTGGAATCTACAAGTTAACCTGTCTTAAGTTTAAGTCCACTGGATAGAATGAGAACAACTGCTTCTTTTTCAAACAAATAACGCATCAGGAAGTGCCCTGATGTCACGCACCTGGTCCACTTCTGTGATGTATTCAGAAGTCTGAGCACTACTCCCATCCACGCCGTGCTCATGCCAGAGGGCAGTAACCAAGGGCGCCGACTTTCCAAGATATCTGTGGGTGCATATCAATGGTGGAATGTAGTATATGTTTTCTGGGGAGTCTCGATATTTTTTAAAGTGATTATCTTCCATTCATAATCTTTTATGAACACTGCTGTATAATAAAGATGTGTGCTGTAAATATACCGGTACTGAAATCACACGTTGCTCTAGCTCAGTCCGTAAAACAGCTGATTTAAAAGCAACAGAAATGAGATCAAACTCGGGTTCAAATTTACTTAGACGAACTCACAGACCCAGATGCGTAAGGTATATGACAAGGGTCGGCCTGCAGAAATAAAAATCAGACCCCCTAACACAAAATGTTTCACTTATCAGTAACTAACGTAACTGGCATTGCAGCAGGTACAAATAGAAATTTAATGGTGTGTGTTGTAATGTAAAGAAAGAGGTCATTCGTTTACGTTTTTCGAAGCTGTTAGAATTCGAAAGTATGTGTAGCAGCAATACTCATTATTGAGTTTCAGCTTTCCACATGCGTCCAGTAATCGCGCAAAGTTTGAAAACTGTGAAACTTTTGCCCGGCGGAGAGCTTTTGCTCCACCCATGCCGTCAGTAGAACCTCTTCTTTGTACTAGATATTAATGCGGTAATACCCCTTTATTCTCCAATATAAGCTCCCACGTCTTTGAATGCCATTGTCGCAAGAAATAAAAAGATTACAATCCAAATTACGTGAAAACAATTTCACTAATATCTTAAACCACGCCGCTGTTACGTTTAAAAAAATAACTATAGAGGTAGTCTGTAACAATCCTTGTATCTCGGATTATTCTTTATTATTGCTCAATATTTGCAAGCGGATATTTTAAAACAATTCTTGACGAATGGAGTGGGCGTATTGTAGCGTGTCACTTGTAAGGAAACATGAAAGCAAGCCGAAAAGGCGGGATTCCATTCACAGTACAGTGCGACCGTTATTCGGGGGAGTGCCTTTGACTTGGCCAGAGAAAGGCAACGTCAGAGGAGTGTGTTGTTCGGTTGTCTTTGCACAAAGACATTTTAAACAAACAGATATGATTTACAGTTCTGAAATTTTAACTTCCATCTCAGTGTTTTAATAGTTCATTACTTTTTGGTAAACGCAAGTGAGAACTATTTATTTTATTTTGTTTTTATCAAACTAAAAATTTTGTTGGTGCGGTGCACTCACAAGATTAGGTATTGGGTGCTCGAGCCCTGGAGCACCCACGTAGTAGGCGCACATGACAGTAACATCAGCTGGACAGAGCCACATGTTGCCACATGCCTACAGGGCTAGGCACACATCTGAATGTAGATTCCCAAAAGTGAGCACAGTGTGGTCTTCTCGTTGTTGTATTTTTCACTGGTCTTGGGTAGTCCCCAACACACATTGTATGGCAGTCCCGCAACACTGCAGGATTGTGAGTGTTGAAGGTTACACTTATTTGTGTCGAATTCTAACATAATATTGATAGCATTCATAGTCAGATAGTACTGCTTTCATATCACCAAATCGTGGATTTTCAAAAATTACAACTATGCTGAATTTATGGTCTGAGGACTAGCCTACAATGACTTGTTTACTGTCACTCACATTCATCTTTTTTGTTGCCGAGAATAATACCACATTTGTACGTGCGCTGTCCAATGCTAATGTTTTGATGAGGAGCGCATATGTTGGTGATAGTGGAAGCCCATAGTCTGGAAACAATTCTGCATACTGACTCGATTTCTGCTTCACTGTATCAGGTGTACTCTGCAATGCCGTTGGCTTGGGGATGCTGTATATGCTGGAAACTCGAAGTCTTAGAACAGTTGTGTGTCCCACTCTGTCATATCAGGTGCTGCTTCAGGGAGGCTGTCTGAGTGCTGGGTTCATTTCTGTTCCAATGCAGAACGGAGTCTTTATGCTGAAGGAGAAACAAATAAAAACTGTTAGAATACAAACAGACAATGAATAATGATGAACATTGAGAGAGAGGAATTGTTTAATACTTAAAATCAACTGTGCGAATAAATTTTTTTCTCTCTGAAGGTTGCGGATCTCTGTTGACAGTTCATAATGATCAACCATTCACCGTAGTGCACAGCATGAGTGTCATGTCCAGCGGATGAGTGTATGGTATGGAGGACTAGTATGGGTAGGTGACTGCAGACTGCAGTGTCATGGAAACTGGAATGTTATGGACTGTTAGTGTTGCATCATCGGTGACCATGCAGCTCTCTTAAAATGGAATGATGATTAAATCAAGACCCTAAGCTGTCGACAGGCGTTGATATACATCAACGGGGACTGTTGAAAATGTGTGCCCCGACCGGGACTCGAACCCGCGATCTCCTGCTTACATAGCAGACGCTCTATCCATCTGCCATCGGGGGCACAGAGGACAGTGCGACTGCAGGGATTTATCCCTTGCACACTCCCTGTGAGACCCACATTCCCAACTTAATGTTCACACACAACATCCGTAGTGCCCTGCCAATTACACTCATTACTCGCGGCAGACAGTCTTACCGAGTCCCCTAACAGTTCGGGCAATGCGTGTGCATCCAGCACATAAGAAGAAGGTCAATGGCCGGTTAGCCTTAACTATATATGAAGATGGCTCTGAGCACTATGGGACTTAACTTCTGAGGTCATCAGTCCCCTAGAACTTAGAACTACTTAAACCTAACTAACCTAAGGACACCACACACATCCATGCCCGAGGCAGGATTCGAACCTGGGACCGTAGCGATCCCGTGGTTCCAGACTGTAGCGCCTAGAACCGCTCGGCCACTACAGCCGATATATATGAAGATGGTATCTGTTCTTTCGGACATGTCCGAAAGAACAGATACCATCTTCATACATAGTCGGAATGTCTCGTAATGTTATTTGTTATTCAGTGACTACGAATGATCACCACGATGGCCAGTGGAGAAGGTGGAGCTAGCTGCTGCATAGGAATGCCGTCTTTCCTGTGAATGCAATGCTCTGGTGCCTCAGGGGATGAAGGTATCAGGTGTGGGTACCTGTCTGCTGTTTATTTTTCCCCCGGAATGAAGGATGAAGGTTTCAGACATGGGTCCAAGTCTGCTGTTTATTTTTCTCCTGGAATACTCTAAAATCTACACTGCTTTTCGGTATACAGAAGAAAAATAAACTACAGATGGAAACCCGTGTCCAACACCATCATCCACTGAGGCAACAGAGCATCAAATTCATAGAAGACAAGGCCTTTCTGCGTAGCAGCTAGCTCCATATTCTCCACTGGCAATCGTTGCTCAGATGGATAGAGTGTCTGCCATGTAAGCAGGAGATCCTGGGTTCGAGCCCCGGTCGGGACACGCATTTTCTGTTGTGGTTGGCAGGAGAGCCAACACCGTGTTACTAGAGGAGGCCGAAAGGCACGCGTTTTAGCTCACGCAGACTGGCGTGAGGTCTGGAACAGGACAAGGAAATTAGAATTTAGAAAAACGGACGTAGCTGGTGGAATACTTAATTTTAATCCATTAATGATGAACGTCGCTCTTGACGGTACATGATTCACAATATCAATAGTAACTGAATATGGCGCCTTGCTAGGTTGTAGCAAATGACGTAGCTGAAGGATATGCTAAACTATCGTCTCGGCAAATGAGAACGTTAGTAGGCAGTGAACCATCGCTAGCAGTACAACTGGTGCGAGTGCTAGGAAGTCTCTCTAGACCTGCCGTGTGGCGGCGCTCGGTCTGCAATCACTGGCAGTGGCGACACGCGGGTCCGACGCATACTACCGGACCGCGGCCGATTTAAAGGCTACCACCTAGCAAGTGTGGTGTCTGGCGGTGACACCACATTTTCAACTGTCCCCGTTGATGTTGATCAACGCCTGTTGACAGCTTAGGATCCTGATTTAATTATCATTCCAAGTTAATGTTGCAGGCTGCATCCATATCCCCAGGTCACGTCTCCTATTTACAGACCTATGCAACATTCTCAGCTGCGTTCATGTCTCCAGGTCCACCAGCTTGGCTCTCCACCTTATATTTTAAACACAATAGTCATCTTAGCTGTTTACATATGGCAATCTCAGATTCTGCACTTAACGCAGTTGTCCTACTTCCTCTGCGATATCAGGGAAAACGCTATAGGATATAGCTAATCTGACAACCACGCAGGCTGTACCAGATATGGTATGTTATTGGGCTATAAACAGATCCCACAAATGCATCACATGATTTAAGGTAAAAACCCAGCACGATATGACTATTGGATCTGAGACATCTTTGATAACAGTGCCAAATATTTTAATAACCCCATATCACCATGATTGGTATATGAGTGATACAGAACTTGCACCAGCCTCTAACGGTCGGTCTTTCGTCTGCCCTACAGATCTCGTTGAACTCTACACCTTGCAGATCTACAGCGAATTTTTGCTGTAAGATATTGGTTACAGGGTGATTATAATTAAAGTTAAACTTTCAAAACGCTGTAGAAACAACATCACTGGTCAGAATGACGCCAAATTGCAACGGAATCTTATCAAAGAAGGGGGAAAACGTATGACAGAAGAGGAAAAATAGTATGAAAATTGATCAAGCGATGGCGCTGTATGTGTCAGAATACGTAAATGAAAACACCTGTCATGCGCGCGACCCACTGAAGTTGGTATAAACATGCCGGTTACACGGCTTTTCCTTCTTTCGCGTCTGCGACGTTCGCCATGACTGTCTCAATGCAGGATCGAGCTCTGCTTTTAAAGCTGTATTACAAGAATGATGACTGTGCACATGTCACTTTGCAGAAATTCCGGACACTGAAGGGTTTGCCGGCCGGAGTGGCCGAGTGGTTCTAGGCGCTACAGTCTGGAGCCGCGCATCCACTACGGTCGCAGGTTCGAATCCTGCCTCGGGCATGGATGTGTGTGATGTCCTTAGGTTAGTTAGGTTTAAGTAGTTCTAAGTTCTAGGAGACTGATGACCTCAGAAGTTAAGTCCCATAGTGCTCAGAGCCATTAACGCCAAATCTCGCTGCACTGTTGTAACCGATACTTTCGTGGTACGATTCACATCGATTTCTGCGGTTATTTCACGCAGTGTTGCTTGTCTGTTAGCACTGACAACACTACGCAAACGCCGCTGCTTTCGGTTTTTAAGTGAAGGCCGACGGCCTGTGCGTTCTCCGCGGTGAGAGGGAATGCCTGAAATTTGGTATTCTCAGCACACTCTTGACGCTGTGGCTCTCGGGATATTGAATTCACTAAAAATTTCCGAAATGCAGTTCCCTGTGCGTCTAGCTCCAACGTCCAGTCCGCGTTCAAAGCCTGCCTGCGCCATATTCACGGTGGAAACTTTTTCACACGACTCACCTGAACCTGAAAGATAGCTCCAGCAATGCACTGTCCTTTTATACCTTGCGTATCAGGGCCTATCGCTATCGCATGGCTCTTTTCACATTGGCTTATTACCTGACACACAGAAATAGAAACCGTTATTGCAGTTATTTCTTAAAAATCCATCCCTTCCTTCTGTAAGCTCTACAGAAAGATAGCTAAGTTACTTTGATTAAAAAAAGTTATAAAGTAACATCGACAAATCTTGTCATTCAGCTGAATTCACTTACAAATGGACCATCAAACCTGTTAATCACGGATTTTGATGAGTCGTAGGTATGTTGTAGACGGATCTGTCCTGAGTACCAGGCCAGCGCTTTTAATGCGACGGCCTCCGGTTTCCGAGAAAATCAATGTTGAAGTTTAATGCGTATCGCCTATCCCTGTAACTCTCATTATGTTTCGACCGGACAAGCGTAGCGGTGTGCCTAAAGTTCACGGCTACCGCACTGGCGATGAGGGTTTAAACCCTGCCTGTGTACTTTTTTTTCCAATTTCACCGTACTGAATATCATTAAATGGTATATGTCACGAAAAATTAATCAAAAATATTCATTTCCACCTTAGCAGTTTCATTAATAAATCAACGGTTACAGCAAACTTTCTTCAAATGTGTATTCCGTTTGCGGTGCCAAATATTTGAACAGATCCAAAGAGTTACGAACAATGGACGAAGTATTAGTAGTTACGGAAGGATTCCAGAAATAGACGGAGGAACTCATCCCTAATTTTGACCTCGATTATGTAATTAATACCGATCAAACTAGCTGCCAGTGCCAATCGACGTACAAAAGATTCCTTGCGGAATAAGGAGCGAGAACAGATTTGAGCAAGATTAGTCATTCCTTCACAACACAGTATACTACAACTGCGACACGGAAGATATTCCCTTAGGTTTTCTTATCTATGCGAGAACCGTCCGCAAAATTTGCATGGAATGTTCAAAAAAAGGTTGAGAACTTGACTGAAATTAAAAAACATATCTGTGACCCGAACAAAATCAGTGAAGCTCACGAAAGGCTGCACCAAGTGTTTTTGAAATCTTTCATTCTTCCGTACGTGGGACAAGAAATATTTTTTTTTTACATTATTGATTCCTTGGGAGAGCAGGTTGATCAGACACTTTATGGTCAAATCTTTGTCGATGAAAGACAAAGCATGCATTTGCACCGTAAAAATAATCCCCCCATAGCTACCCTTTTTGTCAAACCTGTGCTTGTTAGTTTTTCAGGCAGGTTAGAATCGCTTCGAGAGAAGATTTCATGGAAGTACATTAGTATACTTGCTTTAACAGGAATGATGAAATACGCGTGGTTCGCATCGAAGTTGATCGAAGACAGAACATACTTTCTGAATTTAAACGAACTGTTTCTTTTTGGTATCATTTCTGAAAACTTCGTGTACCCGGAAGGCAGTAGTTTTGATTAAATATGCTTGGTGCTATATACACATATTACATATACTACTGACTGATATTCTGTTCCGTGAAAGTGCGAACGTTCGCGCCTGCGCTACGTCCACTCGGTCGAAACAGAATGAACTTTACAGGTATAGGGGTAAAGAGGGACCGCCACGTGAAAACCACTAGCCAGGTACTCAGGATAGGTCCCTCCTTATACAACATTTCCTGAGACTCGTTGAAGTCTGTGATTAACAGGTCTCATACTCCCCTTGTTTGGGGAAACCCGTCTACATGAAAACAGGCTAAGTGTCACAGCACAAAATTAATTACTCCCAACAGTAGTTTGCAACAAAGCATTTCCATTTTGGAAGTCGTTCAGTGAAACGCAGATAACGTTAATTCGTGTGAAAAAAAAATTAGTGACATTTCAGAAGCGACTGACAACTAACTTTTTCTTGTAAATAGTGCTGGGTAAAAACTAGAGTATGGCTACTGTGAAATTATCGCTAGTTGGGACTAGAAGAATATAAGTAATTTCTGTGACATCGTACCCGGTAAAAACGATTATAGGAGAACAGGTGTAACATTAACAAGAATTTGGTAACAACAAAATTCTGAAAAAGTTATTTTTATGAAATAACACAGCTTACATCTTTACATTTCTACCACCCAAACGTCACGAAAATTCTCTGTTCATACACACATAAAAAAAAGTTTTGCATCACCTCGGTTCCGAGAGTTCTGGAACCTGTACAGAAAATTGGAACAGAGATCAACATAAACGTCATTTCCGCACTTTTTATTGTTCATGAAAACCACACATTGCATGTTGTACCACCATACAGCGAGACCTTCAGAGGTGGTCGTCCAGATTACATTACACACCGGTACCTGTAATACCCAGTAGCACGTCCTCTTGCATTGATGCATGCCTGTATTCGTCGTGGCACACAAGTTCTTCAAGGCACTGTTCGTCCAGATTGTCCCACTCCTCAACGGCGATTCGGCGTAGATCCCTCAGAGTGGTTGGTGGGTCACGTCGTCCATAAACAGCCCTTTTCAATTCATTCCAGGCATGTTCGATAGGGTTCATGTCTGACGAACATGTTGGCCACTGTAGTCGAGCGATGTCGTTATCCTGGAGGAAGCCATTCTCAAGATGTGCATGATGGGGGCGCGAATTGTCGTCCATGAAGACGAATGCCTCGCCAATGTGCTGCCGATATGGTTGCACTATCGGTCGGAGGCTGGTATTCAGGTACCGTACAGCCGTTACGGCGCCTTCCATGACCACCAACGGCGTACGTCGGCCCCACATAATAGCACCCTAAAACAGCAGGGAACCTCCACCTTGCTGCACTCGCTGGACAGTGTGTCTAAGGCTTTCATCCTGACCGGGTTGCCTCCAAACACGTCTCCGACGATTGTCTGGTAGAAGGAATATGCGACACTCATCGGTGAAGAGAATGCGATGCCAATCCTGAGCGGTCCATTCGGCATGTTGTTGGGCCCATCTGTGCTGTGCTGCTTGGTGTCGTGGTAGCAAAGATGGACCTCGCCATGGACGTCGGGAGTGAAGTTGCTGCACGAAAAGCATTAATCAACATGGTGGCATTGCTATCAGGGGTCCTCCGAGCCATAATCCATAGGTAGCGATCATCCACTGCAGTAGTAGCCCTTGGGCATGTCTTCGACAGTTCCTGTCTCTCTGTATCTCCTCCATGTTCGAACAATATTGCATTGGTTCACTCCGAGACACCTGGACAGTTCCCTTGTTGAGAGCCCTTCCTGGCACAAGGTAACAATGCGGACGCGATCGAACCGCGGCATTGACCGTCTAGGCATTGTTGAACTACAGACAACACGAGCCGTGTACCTCCTTTCTGGTGGAAGGACTGGAACTGGTCGGCTCTCGGACCCCCTCCGTCTTATAGGCGGTGCTCATGGATGGCTGTGTACATCTTTGGGCGGGTTTAGTGACATCTCTGAACAGTCAAAGGGGCTGTGTCTGTGATACAATATCCACAGTCAACGTCTATCTTCAGGAGTTCTGGGAACCGGGTTGACGCAAAGCTTTTTATGATGTGTGTATAAGTATTCCTTTACGCCAGCAGAACTGACCATCGTGATAAAATAAGAGAAATCAGAGCCGTCACAGGATTTTTTTCCGTGTTCACTTTTCCCCCATGCTGTTCGAGAATGGAGTAGTTAAGAGACAGCCTGGATGCGGTTCTGTGTACCTTCTGCCAAACAGTGAAGTGCATCTTACAGAGTAACCATATAGATATAGTTGCAGAAGTAGGTAAAGAATGTCCGAAGCTCTGTATGAGTTGAGTCCGAGCGAGGTTGTGTACTGCTTAAGACCCTGGGCATGCGTTCGGGAGGACAGGGATTGATTTCCTCGTCTGGCCATCCAGATTTGGGATTCGTGTGTTTTCTCATTAATTTTCAGACACGTCTTCGCTGTCACCGTGGCTCAGTTCGAAGTTCATAAGATAATTCTACTTCAACCAATGGGACTCCAGGCTGAAGACGTGTCTGGAGACGTCCCGGACAGCGGTAGGATACCAACCTGACAGTCGCCCATTATATGGCCAGATAACCAGGAGTGATGATCCCGAGTGCCACTTCGTTTCATAGCAGGACCCCTTTGGTTTCATAGGCGGGAACCTTACAGCACAGCTGTATGTCGACGATATTTCACTCCTCGTTTTGTTGCCCTTCATGGCAAACCATCCTAGGCTTACATTTCAGCAAGATGATCCCTGCTCGCACACGGCGAGAGTTTCTCTGTTTGTCTTCGTGCTTGCCAAACCGTACCTTGGCCAGCAAGGTCCCCGTATCTCTCTCAAATTGAGAACGTTTGGAGAGTTATTGGTAGGGACCTACAAACAGCTCGAGATTTTGATGATCTAACGCTCCAATTGGACTGTATTTGGCACGATATCCCTCAGGACGATTCCAACAACTTTTTCAATCAGTGACAAGCCGAATAACTGCTTGCATAAGAGCCAGAGTCGGACCAGAGCGTTATTGACTTGCTCAATTTGTGAAGCTTTTTCTCTTGGTTAAACCATCCAATTCTTCGGAAATTGTAGTCATTTGTTTGTCTGTACATCACATCCTTCCGACTTCCGCCCCATTCGATAATTCCTTCATGGTGAATTGTGTAATTTTTTGTCTTAGATTGTACGTTTTACCATTATATATCTGCTATAAGTAAGAATTATTGGTATGTTTTGATCCTTTAAGGACCATTCATGCCGGATCTACAAGATTATAAACAAACTAGAAAAATCTTAAATTAGCAGTAATGCAGCACTAACTAGAGTTGCTCTCTTAGTACTGATATTGCTTCTGTTTATTTGACACTCCCCATTACAGGAGTGTCGCTCGGTGGTTTAGTAACTGTAAGGCTACAACTCTAAAACTGCGGCGTTTCAGGCTCAGTAGATACTACGATTTTTTGGTCACTTGTCGATTGTTTCACCGCTGGCAATAATATGTATATATGAAAGACGCGAAGTTTCACCATGGTTGGAAGTCCACATTACTCTACAGGTCATTCGTAACACATTAAAATGTCGGAGAAAGGTAAGATCACAACAATTCCAACAGGACCATACATACGACAACACTATTGCGTCAAACCAACTTTACTATTACGGGTATTCTAACTGTGATTATGTGAATATTAAAGTATACAGAATTTGTTGATAATCTTCTAAACTTTGCATTCAACTCAAGAGCAGCTGTGACTGCTAGCAGATAACTAAAATTAGAAGATATTAAAATAAATTACTGGCAGTTGCAGCAGACGAACGAAACCACTCGTTTCCAACCGATTACTGATGCTATTTTTACTGATAACATTTAGACGGCTCGTACAGCTGTCTGTTTCAGGTGCTGTGAGTGGTAACCTTATCTGTGCTAGTTGTCTGGATTCTAACAAGAATCAACACCTCCCACCATCGATCAATATCATCGACAAAAACTTCAGAAAGCACAAGTGGTTGGATTTTCTTTGACAGAATATTCATTTGTAAAATACAGCCAATTTATATTAAAATACCCATTGCTGCATATTTAGACACAATCAGTAGCAGCGGCAATGGTAACAGTTTTGTAGACCTGTAGAGTAGTGGGAATCCGGATTTTTCATCATTCGACTAGAAGAAATACAACTAATATCCTCCAGAAAGTTATCTGGGAAATTCAAAGTTAGAGGACTAAGTCAAAAGAATCTTAACCTACATTACAATAAAAAGCACCCCCTCCGCACACCTTTCGACGAGTTACTAACTACGTTCACTGAGTATCACAATTAATAGGGAAAACTGATACATGGAAAACACACGATAACACATAAGAAAACGCTCCAGTAAACATCAGTCAACATTACGAGCCAACAATAACTTAAATATGAAGTGTTTTCTTAGTGAGTACAAATGTATTTGAAACGTAAATTTTTTGGTATGTTCCCATATAATTGGACCAAATTTCACCGATTCCCTACCTTAAGCAGAAATACAGTACAGCTTCAGCAAGCTATATGTTAATGCTTACTGCACGCTCGTACGTGTTACGAACTGTTTCAAACATAGCCGATCATCTCGTGAAACCTGACAAGAATATAAATCGCTGCTCTAGTTCTTCAACCGTGTCAACGGGAATACTGTACCCTCCACTCTTGAAATGCCCGCAGACATAAAAATTCAGGTGATTGAGGTCAAGTGATCTTAGAGGCCAAGGTACAGGCCCCACTCGACCTGTCCATCTTGCCCCATATTGGCGCGTCAGATGTCTTACATCAGCAGCAAAATGTTCCGGTGCCACATCATGCATGTGCCACATTTTGAACGTTGCGCAGTGGGAACGTCCTCGAGCAATCTTGGAAGATACCGCCGCAGAAACCGAAAGTACTCTCGTCCATCAAGTTTCCTTGGAAGAATGTTTATCCCAATAACACGGTCACCTAGTACCCCCAACCAGACATACAGTGTGAAACATCTAAATCCATCTATGCAAAGGACACTGAAGTGCATGACAGAGGGCACTTCTGAGTGAAGCTCGTATCATGGTTTATTCCCGTCGGTGTGAGGAATCGAGGAAGACTCACTGTTTAAATGCGTCTGTGTGACCGGTGATCAGCCGAATGTTGTCTCCGCTGCTTCTACGAGAGTGCTATGTAAGAGGCTGTAGTATATTCCTAAATTCCTCTTTTAACGTTAGTTCGTGAATCTTTGTAATTAGGCTTTCGTGGGATAGTTGGCGTCTACACTGATGAGCCAAAACCTTATGAACAGCTGCTTAGTACTGTGTTGGTCCAACTCAATAAAGCAGCGATTCTGTGGAGCCTGGATTGGACAACTGCTTAGTAGATTCCCGGAGGTACATGGCCTTAGATGTCTGAGCACATGTCACACAAGACCAGTAAATTACTGGTCGGTGGTTTGTTGGCTCGGAGCTGGTGCCAGATTTCGTCCCAGATATGTTTCGTTGCTTTCAGGTAAGGAGAATTTGGTGGCCAAGATTTCAACATCAGTTCAGTATAATGCTCCTACGACGACTGTAGTACGATTGTGACCTTGTGACACGGAAAGTTATCCTGCTGGAAGATGCCATCGCCATCGGAGAAGTGATCAATCCTGAAGGAATGCAGGCGGTCTGTAGTTGTCTTCGCGTAGTCCACAGCTGTCACGGTGCCTTCGATCACTCCCACAGGTCTCACGGAAGCCCAGGTAAATGGTCCCCATAGCATAGCACTGCCTCCACCGGCCTACGTCCATGCCGCGATGCCTCTTTAGAGGAGCCTTTCGTCTGGATGGCAGCGTATCTTGACACGGCCATCGATCTGGTGTAACAAGAAACGTGATTCATCCGGGCAGGCGATACGTTTCCATTTATCCACGTTCCAGTCTTAATTGTTACGTGACCATTGCAATCGAAACTGACGATGTCGTTGGGTCAAGATGGGAACACGCAGGAGTCGTCAGCTACGAAGCTCCATGTTTAACAATGCGCGCTGGATGGTATACTCCAAAGCCCCTCCCTAGAATTTCACTGTGTCATCAAATCCGCCACAGGTCGCCACCTATCTTGCTTTACAGAGTGGGCTAGGCACCGACCTACATTTACTGTGATAAGGTACGGACGTCAAACATCTTGCCACCTACTAGGGGTTAAATTGGCTTCACGCCTACAGCTGACCAGAGATGCTCGTTCCTAGACACCAGACCATAACAATCTGCCCTTGATCGAAGTCGCTTATGTTGGTTGATTTTCCCATTTGTAGCACGCATAGTCGCTAGAATGATACCTTATTCGTCTGTGCTACGCTTATTACCCGTCACAGGCGTCAGTCAACCTTGCGGCTGGCAGTACTCATAATGTTCTGGCTCATCAGCGTACTTTTAAGCGTCAGTTAAAGTTTTTTAGCATTTCAGTGATGCTCTCCCGTAGGTCAGTCTTTTGTCCATTCGTGATTTCCTTCTTGGTACGCGTTCAACTTCTTCTGTTAGTCCTATTTGCTATAGGTCGTACACCCTTGAGCAGTATTCTATAGGTGGTCGCTCGAGCGCTTTGAAAGCAATCTCCATTGGAGTCTGACCACATTTTCCCATAATCACTCCGATGAACTGAAGGCTACCACTCAGTGTTGCCACGTGTCCACAAAGAAATAAGCTAAGTATGTCCGCAAACAAGGCCAGAAAAAGCTGAACTAAAACAATGTGTATTATTGTGTAATTTTATTTTGCAATGATTATACTGTGTAAGGTATTTAAGTGGGGGATGGATATAGACGAAAATCCAGTAAGGCAGATATTGTTAGATAACTCCAACTGTATGAAGAACAGTTTGCTCAAATTTTATACACAAACAGAACCAAAAAGCAATCAAAGCTAATATTACTTTGATGGATATTTTTAACACTGGACTCAAGTTCTTGAAAAATAGTTTACTCAGATTTACTCTTATCAGGTATGTAATTCAGTTTAAAACAACTTCAGGAAGTAACTGTTCCACTGAATTTTGCATTATATCTTTAATGCCTGTGCGAAGTTTCATTTTAATGGCTTTAATTGCCGGAGAAAAGAGAGCAAAAGAATAAAAATTCAGAAGCGCGCTTTGTGCGTCTCATTAGAGAAATGATTTCTGGATGCACGAGTGCCTCAAATGCAGATAAAACAATTTGAGATTTCATTTTTATGATACGCAAACAAAATATTAGTCCAATTTTTAACACATCAATATTTTGACGCAAAAATGAATTTAAATAAACATCTTCATGTCAGTTTCTTTGGCATAAATTTCTTTTTCTCGTAATGAAAATATAAAAATGTATCTGCTAGATATTTACATGACAAACTTTTGAATATCTGCACTGTATTATTACATTATTTCGTATACTTAGCAAATTATTGCAATGAATACTAGTTCGCTGTTCCTCTGTTCAGTTCAGTCTCTGGCACAGTGTGTATTACAACTGTGCACCGTATGACTTTCGGTTCATCCGGCATAAATCAAAGTCTGCTTTGCCTATGACAGCTTCCTTCGTCATTGTGAAGCTGCGGTACTGTACTGTTGTTAATTGTTCTCCAACAGCGTTTCCAGTAAGGCTATCAACTGTTTATTTTTCTTAGCAACATTTTTGGTCTTGTGTATGTATATGCCGACGTGCCCAGAACACACAACTACACAGCATTAGTTTGCTTTGTTGTGATTTTTAATAAAATGTAGTAATACATTTTCATGGAATATTGAAGCGAGTAATTCTCGTTTAATCAACATGGATTTTAATACTTTCCCACTGCCAAGAGTAAAAAGCTTGAAAAGAAGCCAAATGATTGTGAAACAAGCCGTACTTCTGACCCGAGCTAAATCACTCATTTGCCGGCTAAATGGTAATAAGAAGAATCCAGAGTTATATATGAAAATGCTGATTTGGCAGCACGCCTTACCGAAGACTGAGACTACGTAATTCTGCCGTGTCACACCCATACAAATTGTTACACCTAAGTATCTGTATCAGTTGTGAAGTGCAGTTGTGAATCAGTATTGCAGTACTGAGATGTTTCGTGTTCTGAAGTGGAGAATTATAAATTTCTGAACATTTCAAGCACGTTGCCAGTCTTTGCTTCACTTTGAAATCTTATCAAGAGCTTATTCGCAGCTTCGCAGCTTTCTTCATATAGTTCTTTATTGTGTATAGCTGATCATCTGCAAAAAGTGTTGCGATACTGTTAGTATTGTCTGCACGGTAATTAATGTGGTGACTCATTAATAGAATGTTACTAAAGATAGAGTCCAATTAAACGTGTTGTTAATGCACACGTTTACTTTTCAAAGACACTTTTGCGAACCGCGGCAATGTTTCATACTGAAGTCAGTGGCGGTTTGTAGGACAGGTTGGGGTTATCTCATGAACGGCTCCTTTTGCGGACCCAGATATCTGTTACCCTACACTTTCACCCGTGTCAGATGCAGTAAAAATACACTACAGAAACAACCGTGTGGCACTGAGCAAATCTGAATAGAGCAATCGACTGTGCAGCATTGCGACATAACAGGCAACAATACTGTGCCAGTTACAAAGTTCTCGGAGAGGGTCCACTTTGAGCAAAACACAATTTTTTTTTTTATTTCCCAGACATGTTTCATCGAAGTTTCAGCAGAATGAGTGAGTTTTTTATTATCTTTCTATAAAGCAGCAAAAAATGCTCTTCACTACTTGTACAGATATAAATTTGAGTTTTTATGACAGTATTTACATATTTGAAAAACAAAGTTTAGTATATGTACCCTGTTACCACATGCTGCGAATTTCCTGGATTTTTACGTTATTTAATGTAGTTATTTTATTTCACATTTTGTCATCTGCAACCATAAAAAACCTAATGTAGAAGAGTTATTTACTTCGAAATTCTACGACTGGGAATGTTATGGTTATGCCTACCATTAACTAATTTCCGTGTGGAAGATTGTGTGTGTGTAAGTGCAACATATTGAAAACAAACGAACCCCCCCTCCCCCCCCCCCCGTACACACAATTTCACAATTTTCCACATAGAATAGTTAATGGTAGATATAACAATAAACTTCCCAGTCGTAAAATTTCGAAGTAAATAACTGTTCTACATTAATTTCTGTTTGGTTCCAGATGACCAACTGCGAAACAAAACAACTACATTAAATAACATAAAAACCCAAGAATCCACAGCCTGTGGTAACAAAGTATATGTACAAAACCTTGCCTGTTTTTCAGATATGTAGATACTGTCTCAAAAACTCAAATTTATACGTTTATAAGTAGTAAGAGCATTTTTCCTGTTTTATAAAAAGATAATTAAAAAGCATTGACGATGCCGAAAATTTGGAAAATATGTTTGGGAAATAAAAACAAAAAGAAAAATTGTGTTTTGCTCGAGAGGGACACTTTCCAAAAACAAATCTGTTTGTAAGTAAACAAGGTCAGAAGAGCTTGCTTGAACTTCGAGATGATTATAAAGCCCTCGTTTGTATTTCGTGGAAACTAGCTTTTACAGAAGTTTCCACTCGAATCCCACGTTCGGAAGCCGAGGTGGAAGGGGACGGTTGCAGCCTTTCCAGTGATTGTGAAATCCGAGGAAGTCCAGCGAAATGCCCGAGCACGTACCGTGTAAATTCCATAAGGTAAGGAGCCCGCTGCGAGGCAGGCGGCGCGCAACGCCAGACGGCGGCGCTCAGCAATCGATGCGACATAATGTCAAGATCGCGACACTCAGGCAAATTAAAAGTACACAAGTTTCTCGAGGCGCGGCGCATCTCCACGTGGCTGACCTACGCCTCGGCACAGCTGCGCGGCTGACCTACTTCAGGGACAGCCTGTTCTTCACTGCGTCAGATTTAATCTTACCTCATCTGTTCCAGTCTCCTTTTCCCTTTCAGAGGCAGACACGAATGCGGGAATACGGAATGAGTTTCTTTATAGACACACACTGTCGCGCCATCATCCGCCCCATTTAATCAAAGCGGACGGAGGGAGCCGTCGCTCTGGTCACGCGCTGGGCTCCTAAGCGGTGGGTCGTGGCTAGAATACGGGGTCACCCGTCGCCCGTCTCGATATTCGCTCCTCCCGGTGTGCCAGTTTAGTGTCATCAGCGTACGTGTGACGTGCCTCGGTTACGATCAACAAGATGCCGTCTGGCGCTCCCAGCTGAATGTAGCATTTCGCGCGTTTCCCACGATAAAGTAAGAGTGTTTTACAGGCTTATAGCGTCATAGATTGGACTTAGTACATAAAGTTTTAATTTGGAACACAAGTCCGAAATTGCCTCGTTTGGATAAAAGATAAGTTTCAAATCTTCCGCTTCGAACCCCCCCCCCCCCTATCCCCTCCTTGCTCCCTAAGGACGCCACGTGCGGTGAGAGCGCCTGGGGGGGCCGCGCAAGGCCGGAAGCAAAGGATGAGTTGAGGGTAATTAATGAATACGAAAACAGGTGGCAGATTCGTGATCTTTTGATGAGGAACAAACCGCTGCTCTATCCACAATTTGCATATCAAAATGGTTCAAATGGCTCTGAGCACTATGGGACTCAACTGCTGTGGTCATAAGTCCCCTAGAACTTAGAACTACTTAAACCTAACTAACCTAAGGACAGCACACAACACCCAGCCATCACGAGGCAGAGAAAATCCCTGACCCCGCCGGGAATGGAACCCGGGAACCCGGGCGTGGGAAGCGAGAACGCTACCGCACGACCACGAGATGCGGGCAATTTGCATATCAATTTTATTTCGAAGTATCTAATGATTCAACTGTGAATTAAAACAGCTAAATATTTATAGAAACGAAAGAAACCTTGTAATGGTATATCCGTACATATAGAGCAACAGAAATCTGTAAACAGATCTCGGCTGCCGTCATTTTGAGAGGAATTAATGAATTGTTCAAAATGTGGCGTCCGTTCAAATATTAAAGTTTCAGTGGAGCGTCTTTTTCCTAATGAGTCACGCACAAACACAGAAAATTCCACCGTCCCATCGGCCGAGGTTGCGACAGGTTAGGAAATTTCTGGAAGTGGTCAGGTCTATGGCCCAGCAGGCGACATCTAGCCGCTTGGCCACCCAGGAAGTTGGCACCGGAACTACTTCTTTCAGCCGTAGTGTGACGTGCCAACCAGCTAACAAAGCCCCTGAGCATCGCCGCTCGAGACCATTCTGGAACGCCTTTTTGGTCTGGAGGCCAACTACGAGGGTCACTCCAAAAGAAATGCACACTATTTTTGTAAAAATACAGTTTTCATTCTGCATGTGTGGAAGTTTTACAGTGCGTAGATACATCCTTCCCGCTTGTTTTCAAACTTGTTCAACCTGTTCCCGTGAGTGGCGCCTTCACAGCATGTCTTCAAGATGGCTGCTACACTTGACGTTCGTCAGAAGCAACGTGCTGTCATAGAATGCCTGTGCTACGAAAACGAGACAGTGGCAAACATCCACAAGAGGTTGAAAAGGGTGCATGGAGATGCTGCTGTCGATCGCAGTACAGTTAGTCGGTGGGCAAGCTGGTTACGTGATGAAAGCGGGCACGGCAATATTGAGGATTGTCCTCGCAGCGGTAGGCCTCGTACTGCACACATTCCAGACAATGTGCAGAGAGTTACCGAATTAGTGACTGCTGACAGACGCATCACAGTGAACGAATTGTCACGCTACGTTGGGATAGCGGAAGGAAGTGTTTGCAGAATACTGAAAGTGTTGGCTTTAAAAAAGGTTTGTGCCAGGTGGGTTCCCAGGATGTTGACAGTGGCTCACAAAGAAACAAGAAAAACGGTATGCAGCGAACAGTACGGGAATGGTGGAGATGAATTTCTTGGAAGAATTGTGACAGGTGATGAAACATGGCTCCATCATTTTTCACTAGAGACGAAGAGGCAATCAATGGAGTGGCATCATGCAAATTCACCCAGGAAAAAAAATTCAAAACCACACATTCTACTGGAAAAATTATGGCTACGGTGTTTTTCGATTCCGAAGGACTCTTGCTTGTGGACATCATGTCAAGTGGAACCACCATAAATTCTGATGCATATGTGGCAACACTGAAGAAACTTCAAGCTCGACTGAATCGTGTTCGACCACATCAGCAAAAGCAGGATGTTTTGCTGTTGCACGACAATGCACGGCCACATGTCAGTCAAAAAACCATGGAAGCGATCACAAAACTCGGATGGATAACACTGAAACACCCGCCTTACAGTCCTGACCTGGCTCCATGTGACTATTATCTCTTTGCGAAACTGAAAGACTCTCTTCATGGAACAAGGTTTGAAGATGATGACTCCCATGTGGCCGGCCGGATTGGCCGAGCGGTTCTAGGTGCTGTCTGGAACAGCGAGACCGCTACGGTCGCAGGTTCGCGTCCTACCTCGAGTATGGATGTGTGTGATGTCCTTAGGTTAGTTAGGTTTAAGTAGTTCTAAGTTCTAGGGGACTGATGACATCAGAAGTTTAGTCCCATAGTGCTCAGAGCCATTTGAACCATTTTTGAACTCCCTTGTGCACACTGTCAAACAGTAGCTCCAACAGGTTGGTCCAGAATTTTACCGTGCGGGTGTACAGACGCTGGTTCCAAGATGGCGTAAGGTAGTTGAAGGGATGGAAATTATGTGGGGAAATGAAAATATTGTTCCTAAAGCATGTATCTACGCACTCTAAAACTTTGAAACATGTAGAATAAAAGATGGTTTTAAAAAAAATGGTGTGCATTTCTTTTGGAGTGACCCTTGTAGTTTCCGTCTCGCCCATAACCGCCTGTTGTCCATAGGTACGCTTCGCCAAGCGACAGTAAAGCTTAACGGTTCGTGATTTCGGGAACAGTCTAATAATGATGATGGAATTCGATGGTCCTTTCGGTTGTTTGGCGTTTGGCTATCGCGAGTATTTCGCGATACTACGGGAGGGCAGCAGTGCCCCCCCCCCCCCTTTCCCCGCTGCCTTTTGTTTACCAGACTTAGTTCTCATAATCAGGTTTCTCACTCCGAAGTGTTCTCACTTAGACTTACGCAGCTATAAGCGAATGCTATCTCTAGAGGTCATTCTATGAATGTGTCTACGTCAGTGGATATTTTCAGAATACATATCTTTGTGCTAGTTTCCAAATCTTTTGTTTATGTTGCCATTTCTGCTACCTTCCCCCAGTATCCATCCAAATCCGTGGCTCTCTGCAAGTGGGGTCGTAGTCCATCCATCCCCACGGTTTAATACTGGGTAGAATAATAACATGAGACGCCGATGGCATTTCAGTATTTATCTCACCCGTTAACTGGGGCAAGCTCTTTTCATTCAGGCCGTCTAAGATAGGAAAACAGTGGCAGTCAGTTTAGGCGTGGTAGCGCAACGGTACGGAAATTGTACAACCGCACAACATATGAATCAAGAACGTATCCCAGAAAAATGGCTCTGAGCACTATGGGACTTAACATCTGAGGTCATCAGTCCCCTAGAACTTAGAACTACTTAAACCTAACCAACCTACTGACATCACACACAGCCATGCCCGAGGCCGGATTTGAACCTGTGACCGTAGCGGTCGCGCGGTTACAGACCGAAGCGCCTAGAACCGCTCGGCCACACCGGCCGGCAACGTTTCCCAGATCGCCTCAGTCCATCACATAGCATTTTCGCCCCAAAACAACGCCTACGAAAAACTGATACGTTCGCACCGAGGAGGGTTGACTGTGGTGCTCCAGAGACATGCGCCAGGGTGTGTGGACCGAGAAAGCATGCGTCGTACATACAGTTTGTGCAAGAAACAGCACAATCATCACGTGAAGCAGCTGCTTAGAGCTCGTAGTCCAGCGCCCACTCTCTTTGCTGTATGCGTACCGTGAAGCGAGAGATCTGAAACTGATCCGACCCCAAACTTATTTTACATCCAAACGGTACATATCCGGACGTGGGTTCATCATCAAAGCTTTATCTACTACGTACTCTCTACAAGTTTGTGAAAGAAATTGTGAAACACCCCACCCTGTATGTATAAACTACAGCGGTCCAGTCACATTAATGTGACCATCACCTGAGTTCGACGTCAGAGTGTAATAACCGCTCACGTACGGCAGATGGCAGCACTAGCAATGGAGGGTATATAAAGCGTATGGGGAGATACGGAAAACAATGCTGTCGTTGTCGTAATACGAAAACGAAGCGATTTATCTTACGTCCAACAGGGCATTAAAATTCGTTTTCGGGTCAAGGGTGCAAGCAGTTCCGAAACAGTAAAGTTTGTAAAACTATTCGCCGGCCGCCGTGGTTCAAGTATACCGTGCATGGCAAAATGGCACTATCCCAGACTGACGCCGAGGCAACTGTGCTGGACCGTGGGCCATAGATGACTCGTGTGAAAGACGATCGAGGAGATGTGTACAGGCGAACAGACGTGCAACTGTTGAGTAACCCACCGGCCAGATGAACCAAGGGGCTACCACCAGTGTCCCGCCAACGACCGTTTAGCGAACTTTGCTGCGTATGCCCCCCCCCCCCCCCCTTGACCGCCATAGCAGGCGCCTGGTTCACGCAGCCATGCTGACTGCTGTTCGTTGGCGACGGGGGCTGGAATTTGCACGCTAATACTGCAGCTGGAGGTCCACTGGATGGCGACAAATGGCCTCTCCAGATCAATCCGTTGGTGTCAACGTCTGAAAGCAAACACCCTTCCACCATCGTAGGAAGGGTCCCAAGCTGGAAGGCATTCCCTGGCTGCTCTCGTCATTCTGGAAGCACAATCGGTCAACACAAGTATGCATCTATCTTCGAGGACCATATCCACCCCTACTTGCATCTACGGGTAGGATGCAATGTGTCAAACAGCTCGCACTGTGAGTGGTTCGAATAGCACGGAGATGAGTTTACTGTTGCCCCCCGGCCACCAAACTCCCCGGACTTATACCCAATCGAGAATCTGTTGCATCACCTCGACAGAGCTGTTCGGTCAATGGATCCTCAACCGCTGGCCACGCCACTGGAGTCGGCATGGCTGCACATCCTGTCGGTACCTTCCAGAACCTGACTGACTCACTTCCTGAATGTCTCGCAGCGGTCACTTTAATGTAACTGGACAATGTATCTGGTGAATAACGTGAGCGGCAATCGACGACTGTTTCCCGATGATGCTATAGTATACGGAAAAATGTCGTGGCTGGGTGACTATAGAATGGTACAGGATGACTTAAATAGAATTTACATTAGGTGTAACGAATGGCAGCTTGCTCTGAAAGCGGAAAAATAAATGGGAAACACAATCCAGTAATGTTTGAATACAGTATTCGTAGCGTGCTGCATTACACAGTTTCGTCGATTACATATCTGGGCGTAACGTTGCAAAGCGGTTATGTAATGAAACTAGCACGCAGCGTCGGTTGTAGGGAAGGCGAATGGTCCACTTCGGGTTATTGCGAGAATTCTTGGGAAATGTGTCTCGTTTATGAAGAGACTGAATGCAGACACGTGTCCGATCTGTTCTTGAGTGTTGCTCGAGTATTTGCGATCCCCTCACGGTCGTATTAATTGAAGACCTCGAAGTAATTCTTGGGCGTGTTGAAAGATTTGTTATCGGTAGCCGGCCGCGGTGGCCGTGCGGCTCTAGGCGCTTCAGTCCGGAACCGCGTGACTGCTACGGTCGCAGGTTCGAATCCTGCCTCGGGCATGGATGTGTGTGATGTGCTTAGGTTAGTTAGGTTTAAGTAGTTCTAAGTTCTAGGGGACTGATGACCTAAGATGTTAAGTCCCATAGTGCTCCGAGCCATTTGAACCATTTGTTATCGGTAGGTTCGATCAGCGCGTGATTATCACGGAAACGCTCCGTGACCTCATATGGAAATTGCTGGAGGAAAGAAGACGTTCTTTTCGCGAAATGCTATTGAGGACATTTGAAGAACCGGCTTTTGCGTCAGACTGAAGAATGATCCTACTGCTACCACCGAACATCTCGCTTAGGGACCGAGAAGACAAGATAAAAGAAATCAAAGCTCGTACGGTCGGTTTTCCCTCATTCCATTTGCAAGTGGACAGAAAAGAGAATCACTGGCACTGGTACAAAGGTACGCTCCGCCACGCACCGTATGGTATCTGGTGATGTATGTATAACGTAACCCTACTCTGTTCATACAGTCAAGTAATATGATTTCCATATTAGTACAAGAATACACTTTTCACTAACATTATCCCCCAAGAAATAAACTCTCCTAGGGTAAGCTACTGCAAGTGGCTGGATGTAGGCCATTTATCTCGAACCTGAAGAGAAAATGAACGCACAGTAAAATTAAGTATAATGATTAAGACAAACGAAGAGAAAGAAGGGAAACCAAAGCTAGTGTTTAATTAATTAGATCTAAATAAAATGGTACCACGTGGATTTGTCAGACACAAAGGATGGGGTTTAACGTCCCATCGACTTGGACGTTCCTAGAAGTGCTGCCTTAACTAACTTGAAGATGAATTTGCTAAGAAATCGGCCGTGTAATGCTGAAATAATACTCCTGCCGTTTCTCAGGGGTAATATTTCACTGATGTGACTTGCTACGGTTGTCAGGAACTTGAATAACAGCAGTTGTACGAATTATTCTTCATACTTTACCGGTCCCCCCATGAACCATGGATCTTGCCGTTGGTGGGGAGGCTTGCGTGCCTCAGTGATACAAATAGCCGTACAGTAGGTGTAACCACAACGGGGAGGTATCTGTTGAGAGGCCAGACAAACTTGTGGTTCCTGAAGAGGGGCAGCAGCCTTTCCAGTAGTTGCAGGGGCAACAGTCAGGATGATTGACTGATCTGGCCTTTAACACTAACCAAAACGGCCTTGCTGTGCTGGTACAGCGAACGGCTGAAAGCAAGGGGAAACTACAGCCGTAATTTTTCCCGAGGGCATGCAGCTTTACTGTATGATTAAATGATGATGGTGTCCCCTTGGGTAAAATATTCCGGAGGTAAAATAGTCTCCCATTCGGATCTCCGGGCGGGGACTACTCACGAGGACTGTTATCAGGAGAAAGAAAACTGGCGTTCTACGGATCGGAGCGTGAAATGTCGGATCCCTTAATTGGGCAGGTAGGTTAGAAAATTTGAAAAGGGAAATGAATAGTTTGAAGTCAGATATAATGGGCATTAGTGAAGAACGGTGGCAGGAGGAACAAGACTATTGGTCTGGTGAATACAGGGTTATAAATACAAAATCAAATAGGGGTAATGCAGGAGTAGCTTTAATAATGAATAAAAAAATAGGAGTGCGGGTAAGCTACTACAAACAGCATAATGAACGCATTATTGTGGTCAAGACAGACACGAAGCCCACGCCTCCTACAGTAGTACATGTTTATCTGCCAACTAGCTCTGAAGATGACGAAATTGATGAAATGTATGATGAGATAAAAGAAATTATTCAGATAGTGAAGGGAGACGAAAATTTAATAGTCATGGGTGACTAGAAGTGGAGTAGGAAAAGGGAGAGAAGGAAACGTAGTAGGTGAATATGGATTGGTGGTAAGAAATGAAAGAGGAAGCCGCCTGGTAGAATGTTGCGCAGAGCATAACTTAATCATAGCTAACACTTGGTTCAAGAATCATGAAAGAAGGTTGTATACATGGAAGAAGCCTAGAGATACTAGAAGGTCTCAGATAGATTACATAATGGTAAGGCAGAGATCTAGGAACCAGGTTTTAAATTGTAAGACATTTCCGGGGCAGATGAGGACTGTGACCACAACCTATTGGTTATGAACTGTAGATTAAAACTGAAGAAATTGCAAAAAGGTGGGAATTTAGGGAGATGGGACCTGGCTAAACTGACTAAACCAGAGGTTGTACAGAGTTTTAGGGAGAGCATAAGGGAACAATTGACAGGAATGGGGGAAAGAAATACAGTGGAAGAAGAATGGGTAGCTTTGAGGGATGTAGTAATAAAGGCAGCAGAGGATCAAGTAGGTAAAAAGATGAGGGCTAACAGAAATCCTTGGGTAAGAGAAGAGATATTGAATTTAATTGATGAAAGGAAAAAATATAAAAATGCAGTAAATGAAGCAAGCAAAAGGAATAGAAACGTCCCCAAAATGAAATCGACAGGAAGTGCAAAATGGCTATGCAGGGATGGCTAGAGGACAAATGTAAGGATGTAGAGGCGCATATCACTAGGGGTAAGATAGATACTGCCTATAGGAAAATTAAAGAGACCTTTGGAGAAAAGAGGACCACTTGCATGAATATCAAGAGCTCAAATGGAAACCCAGTTCTAAGCAAACAAGGGAAACAGAAAGGTGGATTGGCTGGTTCAAATGGCTCTGAGCACTATGCGACTTAACTTCTGAGGTCATCAGTCGCCTAGAACTTAGAACTAATTAAACCTAACTAACCTAAGGACATCGCATACATCCATGCCCGAGGCAGGATTCGAACCTGCGACCGTAGCGGTCGCTCGGCTCCAAACTGTAGCGCCTAGAACCGCACGGCCACTACGGCCGGCAGAAAGGTGGAAGGAGTTTATAGAGGGTCTATACAAGGGCGATGTTCTTTAGGACAATACTATAGAAATGGAAGAGAATGTAGATGAAGATGAAATAAGAGATATGATACAGCGTGAAGAGTTTGACAGAGCACTGAAAGACCTGAGTCGAAACAAGGGCTCGGGAGTAGACAACATACCATTAGAACTACTAACAGCCTTGAGAGAGCCATTCCTCACAAAACTCTACCATCTGGTGAGCAAGATGTATGAGACAGGCGAAATACCCTCAGACTTCAAGAAGAATATAATAATTCCAATCCCAAAGAAAGCAGGTGTTGTCAGATGTGAAAATTACCGAGCTATCAGTTTAATAAGTCACAGCTGCAAAGTACTAACGCGAATTCTTTACAGACGAATGGAAAAACTGGTAGAAGCCGACCTCGGGGAAGATCAGTATGGATTCCGTAAAAATACTGGAACACGTGAGGCAATACTGACCCTACGACTTATCTTAGAAGAAAGATTAAGGAAAGGCAAACCTACGTTTCTAGCATTTGTAGACTTAGAGAAAGCTTTTGACAATGTTGACTGGAATACTCTCTTTTAAATTCTGTAGGTGGCAGGGGTAAAATACAGGGAGCGAAAGGCTATTTACAATTTGTACAGAAACCAGATGGCAGTTATAAAAGTCGAGGGGCATAAAAGGGAAGCAGTGGTTGGGAAGGGAGTGAGACAGGGTTGTTGCCTCTTCTCGATGTTATTCAATCTGTATATTGAGCAAACAGTAAAGGAAACAAAAGAAAAATTCGTAGTAGGTATTAAAATCCATGGAGAAGAAAAAAAAACTTTGAGATTCGCCGATGACATTGCAATTCTGTCAGAGACAGCAAAAGACTTGGAAGAGCAGTTGAACGGAATGTACAGTGTCTTGAAAGGATGATATGAGATGAACATCAACAAAAGCAAAACGAGGATAATGGAATGTAGTAGAATGAAATTGGGTGATGCTGCGGGAATTAGATTAGGAAATGAGACACTTAAAGTAGTAAAGGAGTTTTGCTATTTGGGGAGCAAAATAACTGATGATGATGGCCGAAGTAGAGAGAATATAAAATGTAGACTGGCAATGGCAAAGAAAGCGTTTCTGAAGGATAGAAATTTGTTAACATCGAGTATAGATTTAAGTGTCAGGAAGTCGTTTCCGCCCGCATCTCGTGGTCGTGCGGTAGCGTTCTCGCTTCCCACGCCCGGGTTCCCGGGTTCGATTCCCGGCGGGGTCAGGGATTTTCTCTGCCTCGTGATGGCTGGGTGTTGTGTGATGTCCTTAGGTTAGTTAGGTTTAAGTAGTTCTAAGTTCTAGGGGACTGATGACCTAAGATGTTAAGTCCCATAGTGCTCAGAGCCATTTGAACCATTTGAAGTCGTTTCCGAAAGTATTTGTATGGAGTGTAGCCATGTATGGAAGTGGAACATGGACGATAAATAGTTTGGACAAGTAGAGAATATAAGCTTTGGAAATGTGGTGTTACAGAAGGATGCTTAAGATTAGATGGGTAGATCATGTAACTAATGAGAAGGTACTGAACAGAATTGGGGAGAAGAGGAATTTGTGGCACAACTTGTCTAGAAGAAGGGATCGGATAGTAGGACATGTTCTGAGGCATCAAGGGATCACCAATTTCGTATTGGAGGGCAGCGTGGGGGGTAAAAATCGTAGAGGGAGACCAAGAGATGAATACACTAAACAGATTCAGAAGGCTGTAGGTTTCAGTATGTACTAGGAGATGAAGAAGCTTGCACAGGGTGGAGTAGCATGGAGAGCTACCTCAAACCAGTCTCAGGACTGAAGACCACAAGAACAACACTTTACCGGTTTCGGTCGTGGCGACCATCATCACTGGAAGACTACCAACAGAAATGAAATATGCATAAGATCAAGTAAACAGGTCAATAAATATGTCCAATAATTATGTGAAAGTACATACAACTGCATTACATCAGGGGGATAGGCAAATTCATCTTTCCTCTGGCTGAAACGAAAGTCAACGTAGTTGTAATGTGTTTACGCAACCTTACGTAATATACCAAGACTCTAAACAGAATAAAATTGGCCTTGCAATAGCTCCGAATTTCCTCTGTTTAACTGTGATCATTGCTCACGCTATTTCTTTCATACTCGGTTGTGAGCTATTGTGAGGCCAGTTTTATTATTTTTAGAGTCTTGATGTATTATGTAAGATTGTGTAAACATATTGCAACTTCCTTAACTTTCATGTCATCAAAAGAAAAGATGGACTGTTTGTTCCTCTAATGCACTGCATTTGTAAGTACGTTCATATAGTTACTTTACCTACTAACTTGATCTTATGTGTATTCTTTCATTTTTGTTAGGATTCTTCGCGTGATGGTGGTCCCTACGATCGAAGCCGGGAAAGAATGAAGAATAATTCGTACATCTGATGGCGAAACTGCAGTTCTTCAAGATCCCAGGCGTAATTAGAAGAAAGTCAGGAAACCTAATCAGCACAGCAATTCGACTTCCATCTTCTTTCCACATACGGGCATTTTAATATCACATTAGCTTTTACGTAGAAGGGACGGTGGAGGTACAACGACTTTGCAAAACTCGTGAGACAGGGAACTTACATAGTGTCGAGGCCCTACAGTACTACAAAATGTTGCTACTCGATGTCTTGAGGATATTTCGTAACGTACATTATTATTCCCAGCCGTGTCCCTCGGGTCATCGTTTGGCTATTACAGACGCCGGAGAGAGTTTTCAGTAACTGGGGGAAGATGGTTTTGCCCAGCCTGGAAATGTTGATTCAGACTTTCAATAATCCTTGAAAGCGGGTTTCGTCTGGTTCCACCATGCTGCATTAAGGTCAAGTAATTTCCCCATGATGACAGGTGTCTTCCATACTGTACTGGAAACATACTCTGAAAAGCCCTGACAAGAAACAGTTCTTTACTGAAGAATGCTATTAGAGGCAGTAAAAAATTTCTAACGGGGATGCATGAATTCGGTTTCAGGTAATAACTGGCTAAATGGCGTGAATGTTGAAATAATTTTCATGGAGCGGTTTGGAGTTCTCGAAATTAAGAAGTCGATGGGCAGCCGTTAGGGGTGTAGGAAAAGAGTCGCGGACCCAATGAAGCGGGTATGATGCTTGATGATTTTTCAGTGTATCGGGTCAGGAGTGAGTGATCCTCGGTGATCAGTGTAGTGTAGTGTAGTGCAGTGTAGTGTACCTGCACATAAATGTTTGAAAGAGTTCGAAAGTGCGTTCCCGTGCGCGAATATGGAATTGCGGTTACTCATTTGCCGACTTTATAGGCAAGTGATGTATGCGTAACCGGTAGGAAGAGGAATCATAGCGGAGCGTGGAGCGATTAACAAGCTGGAGATGTTGTTTAATGATCGAAGTGGACTTTGTGAGATCGGATAGAAGACAATAAATTATGTTTCTTAGATATAATTTCACTATCAGCACCTGTATGAAATACTATTCCAAATTCTTCGCTGACTGCAGATTTCATGACTTCAGTTGCAGCGGGTATAGATGTAGCTGTGACGTACGAAAATTTATGCCGAACATAAAAGTGGGGTGCTTTTGTGTGTGTCCACCTTATTTTTGACCTCAAACTGTTCTCCTATTTCGTTTATTGAGCAGATTATCAGCACGAGCTGCTGGAAACAAGTTGGAGAAAGTGTAATGACTGCTTGCGGTGTTCGTTTTCCAGTTCAGTCTTCGAATATTTGAGTTTTTTTTTTAAGTGGATGGATCACTAGAGGGCAGTTATTAGTGGTTTAGGAGTAGCGACAATTTCAGCCGTGTCTCGCGAGACAAAGGTGGTGAGGATAGCCACTCTTATTTATACTGATTTAATAATGTGTCAGTGACGAAGATTGTATTGTATTGTATGTTAACCGGGGACCTAGAAACGACGGAGGGGCTCCGTCCCCGCCTCAGCCGCAGTGGTCCACAACCCCACGACGACTACCGCAGTCCACTTCACCCCTCCGCCGCCCCACACCGAACCCAGAGTTATTGTGCGGTTCGGCCCCCGGTGGACCCCCCAGGGAACGTCTTACACCAGACAAGTGTAACTCCTATGTTTGCGTGGTAGAATAATGGTGGTGTACGCGTACGTGGAGAACTTGTTTGCGCAAGCAATCGCCGACGTAGTGTAACTGAGGCGGAATAAGGGGAACCAGCCCGCATTCGCCGAGGCAGCTGGAAAACGGCCTAAAAACCATCCACAGACTGGCCGGTTCACCGGACCTCGACACAAATCCGCCGGACGGATTCGTGCCGGGGACCAGGCGCTCCTTCCCGCCCGGAAGATGAAGATTTATGCGAATCCACCAATAAAACTTCCCGAGTAAATCTGTGAGGCAATTTTTTCCCGTAATTTGTCTCGAGCTCCGCACATCACTAAGAATGTGTGGATTCTGGGCGCGGCCGCAAATGGCAAGCTCCTATGATGTGAGGGGACGAACGTTTCACTTTCTGTATCTTAGCTCAGGGCGGCATGGTATTCATGGCGTCAAATCTACCTGGGTCGTCCTCCACTTCTTTACAATTATTCGATGACGATAGCAACTTGGTTATCGAAACGATCTGAAGTAACGGCACGCTCAGATTAATACACCGCTACAAACAGGGTGTCACGGCACGAGAGGTCAATGTTCGCAGAAGTGACATAAAGGGTCACTTTAAACAATCAGGTCCGCGTATTCTATTGATTTGTCCTATTCCGAATGACAGAGCGTGGGAGCAGGGTACTTAAGGCACTGGACTCGCAGTCGGGAAGAGCCGGTTTCAGATCCCTTTCCGCACTTTACCAAAGACTAATTCAAGATATAAGCAGCTTTCCCTTTTACGTGAATCGCACACGTCAGTGGTTTATTTTATGACGTGGTAGTACGTTCATTACCGAGGCTGGTCCACCTTTAGGACCGTATTATGGTCAGTTTGACTAAATTCAGATTTTATTTGCATGCTATTTTTCGCGGCAGAAACGTTTCATGACGGCCTACCTTCGCTAAAAAATTAGTGCAAGTTCAACCAAAACAACTTGCAGATGCAAAGAGATGAGCTGAGTTAGATCATGTACAAATTGTTATTTTTTTAATTTCTGATCCAAACTGTTTTTACCTATTGAAGTGCTTCTCGTGAATAAGAAAACTGCGAAGGTTACCAGATAGGAAGATTTATATAACACAGACGGCCAGTTAACCTTTTTTTATTTTCTAAACATTTTTAACTATATGAACTGTATACGCTTATACATGCCATTAAGAAAACAGCTTGTAATATTCTTTGGTTCAAATAAATGGTTCAAATGGCTCTGAGCACTATGCGACTTAACTTCTGAGGTCATCATTCGCCTAGAACTTAGAACTAATTAAACCTAACTAACCTAAGGACATCACACACATCCATTCCCGTGGCAGGATTCGAACCTGCGACCGGAGCGGTCGCTCGGTTCCAGACTGTAGCGCCTAGAACCGCACGGCCACTCCGGCCGGCTGTAACATTCTTTACAGTCTTCACTTCTGTTTCTCTACTTCCTCAAAAGTGGAGAGGTAAGAGAGCTGTGGTGTTTAGACGTTGAGGCAGTTCCACAAAAAGAGCCGCGGTTAGCCTCCAATGGCACTGCTGCGGCTTCCTTACACGTGGACGGCTTTGCCGCAGAACGGCCTGCGACTGCCTCAGTTCAGGTGTCCTCCCATGCCTATTCTGAGAAATTACACCTTCGTGCTAAACCAAGACAGATCTGCTTTACATTCGTGCAATTTCAGAAACATCCTTCAGAATAATGAGGTAATGGAAGAGCAATGTGCAAATAATAAAAACGGCATTAGCACGATATGAATGGTATACAAAGAGCCACAGCGTTAACAGGTCGTTCAGCTTTCCAACGAAAGGTGGGCGAATTAAATACTAATAACGGGAAAACTTGTTCTCTCTACTGGGTTCTTGTAGCTAGCACAAGAGACACAGAACGGTCTAGTTCTGAAGTTGCTCGGAGTTTTAATATTTTTCTACGTGCCGTTTCAAGAGAGTACCGACATCACCTACTTGGAGGAACCGGCTCAACCGTATCAGCTAAAAGACGCGACCACTGACATCCACACAAAAGGTATCCGATGCTAGGGATACAAACCCCATAAATACGTGGGTGTCAACTGTTTGCAAAGAAGACACTGTGTGGCATAGCTGGAGGACTATTTTCACGTCACCGTCTCCTCCTTCCGGTAAGTTTAAAAGTTATAGAGGGATCACATGGATTTCTGAGTGGACTTGATGAACATTGCCGCTTACGGTATTCCTAGAGAGTGATGAGCAACGTCGTTTGGCCCTGACGTTTTGCGGATTGTAGAAAGTTTCCGCCAGTTTTGATTTTCTGTTGCTCTTTTCTCTTGCTTTATTTCATCAAATGGTAGTAGGTACTACATCATTTGTCCTTTATCAACTGTTGGACGTTGCCCTGTACCACTTGACCACCGTGAACTCTAACATTTAGCACCTACACACAGATACATAAGCCACATAACAGACGTGTAAAACGGTTCAAATGGTTCTGAGCACTATGGGACTTAACTTCTGAGGTCATCAGTTCCCCTGAACTTAGAACTACTTAAATCTAACTAACCTAAGGACATCACACATATGCATGCCCGAGGCAGAAAAAAATGTTCAAATGTGTGTGAAATCTTATGGGACTTAACTGCTAAGGTCATCAGTCCCTAAGCTTACACACTACTTAACCTAAATTATCCTAAGGACAAACACACACAGGGAGGAATCAAACAGCCGCACAGTCCACGATTGCAGCGCCTTAGACCGCACGGCTAATCCCGCGCGGCTCCCGAGGCAGAATTCGAATCTGCGACCGTAGCGGTCGCCCTTCTCCAGACTGAAGCGCAGACGTGTAAAACTTCTCTTGCGATTTGCTCCAAATTGCCAGAGTAGTGCACCTTACTACGTGCATGTTATGTTGTTTTAATGGCCTATTAAAGGTGTCAAAGTCTGAAGTAAATCCGTGCCGGCCGGGGTGGCCGAGCGGTTCTAGGCGCTACAGTCTGGAACCGCGCGATCGCTACGGTCGGAGGTTCGAATCCTACCTCGGGCGTGGATGTGTGTGATGTACTTAGATTAGTTAGGTTTAAGTAGTTCTAAGAACTGAAGACCTTAGAAGCTAAGTCCCATAGTGGCCAGAGCCATTTGAACCATAAATCCGTGACCCCAACTTCGTGACCTCCCCTAGTTAGCTCCATGGCTAGGTCCGCTGTCATATGTATATGCCATTTCAACGGTCTTTGCAGGATGAAACTTTAAAATATGGGAAGCTTTCCTAATATTTCATACGCGATGATTCTGCTATTTGGAGACTAAGTGCAGGAAGCCATCTTTTGGAGGATAAGGTTGGCTCGAAATGCGTTAAAAGGCAAGTACATCCACTTGAAAGTGGAGATAAAAAATCTTTGACAGTGTTCCCGGTAACCAGCACCAGGGAGGTGGCCCGACAGCGGGGAGTAAGCCAGACGACCGTGTGGGACATTCTACACGACAGCTGTCGCTGTACGTACCACTTAAAACGCGTGCCGTCCTACCTAGGGACATGCCTCCGCAGCGACGGTTGTGTCGCTGGTTCGTCGCACAGGCCACCACGGTTCTGGCGTTTCTGTCATCCATCCTGTTCACAGATGAGGCTACCCTTGTGAGATGAGGTATCGTCAAACTTCAGAATACCCACCTGTGGGCTATGGAGAATCGCTACAGTACGGTGGCAGCGAACTGTCAGCACCGCTCAGCCTCAGCGTGTGGGCGGGGATTATTGGCGGCTGCCTCGCCGAGCCAGTTATCCTTCCAGAAAGTCTCAAAGGCGAGGCATATGTGCACTTCCTGCGGGTGACACTGCCTCCACTGACCGAAGACGAGTGGGGCTACTACATGTTAGTGCTTCAGCTCACTGCCCTCCTTGGCAGCCGGCCGTTGTGGCCGTGCGGTTCTAGGCGCTTCAGTCTGGAACCGCACGACCGCTACGGTCGCAGGATCGAATCTTGCCTCGGATATGGATGTGTGTGATGACCTTAGGTTAGTTAGGTTTAAGTAGTTCTGAGTTCTAGGGAACTAATGACTTCAGATGTTAAGTCCCATAGTGCTCAGAGCCATTTTTGAACCTCCTTGGCATGGAGCTAAAACACTAGTAGCCTTGGAACGCATTTACACCCATATGTCGATGTGACCCTGTTTTGCCCCTTATCCTGTCAGAGATTGTTTCCTGTAGTTTGGCCCCACGTAGCAAAATCACCCTGTATACAGGACGTCTCAAACCTTTTGGGTCAAATTGAAATAGGTGATAGTGAACCCACAACCGATTATAGGGAACCTGCCGGAAATGCATATTTATTGTTTTGTGGACATAAAGTATATCGCAGAACAGCAACGTAGCTCATAGTGAGTGTACAAAGTGACAACCGCCAGTCTCAATGCATGCATGTCAACGGCTCGTGAAGTTCTGCCGCACTCTCTCAATGATCACCGGTGTCTGTTGTACCAGGAGACAGGCGGCTTGTACCCCAGCACGCAGGTGTTCATTCATTTCTATGAGGGTTTCATACGCTAGCTTCTTGATGTAGCCCCACAGGAAAAAGTCCAGAGGTGTGAGATCCGGATTGTCAAGTACCATAGTGCTCAGAGCGATTTGCGCTAGCCGTTTGACAGACTTGCCTTCCCTATCCAACGATGAGGGTACGTGTTGTTCAGGTGCTCGTGGACATTAACATATCGAAGTGGGCTGGTGTATCGTCGTGTTGAAGCCACATCCTTTCGCTGACAACAAGTAGCACAGTGTCCAAGAACTGTGGCAGCACATCTAGAAGGAACATCAAGTAACATGGTCAAGCCAAATGGGGAGGCAGCAAATAATGTCCTATGGGCTACGCTGTTCTTACACGGTGTCCGCTGTGTATGTCCATAACACAATAAATATGCATTTCCGAACATTGGTTCCCTATCTTAATATAATCGGTTGAGGATCCACTATCACCTCTTTCAGTCTGACGCAAAAAGTTTGAGACACCCTAGAGCCCGTATTATAAAATTTGTGACTTTTATGGTAATGGTGTAGTTAGACTAATATGCTTTGTACCTCGCACACTCGTGTTTTATATTTTGTGATGAAGCAAAATAAATGTCCTGTTTGTATCATTATGTCACATAAACCTTTTTGGTGAAATGGGCTTTGCCTGGAAACAACAGAATTTAAAAAAAAAAGTCGCCCACTGGAGCTAGTTGAGATCACGAAATGAACCCTTGACAACTCACACTGTTTCCACAAACGTTAGTCTAAATTTCAACTCACAGACACCCATCTACGAGAACACCGAAAAAGTAAATACTCAAATACTCTGACGTTTCTGGAGAACGAAAATCCCCTCTACAGAAATTAAAACGGATTCAGCAAACAGATATCGTGTAAAACTAAGCTCTGTCTGTTTGTCTTTGAGATCCAGAGCATCATAGGCAATAGCCTCAGACTTGATGTGAAGTTCCTTGGCTCCAGGCTGGCATACCATACTCTCGTTTAGCGGCCGAAATACCAAATTGCCGATCATCAGGCCAGATTTGTGAATGGATTCGGGACTATCTTGCTGACAGATCTCAACATGTCGTTCTTAACAAAACAGTATCGACAGATGTAAAAGTGATCTCAGGAGTACCCGAGGGCGTGTGATACGACTTTAATGTATATGTATAAAACTGAACATAAATAAATGTAACGTACTGCGCATAAATACGCGAAACCTGGTAGAAAACCCAAAGACATTATGGTCGTATGAGAAGTATGCTAGTGGCGAGGCACAATCAATACCTTCTCTGAGCGATAGCAATGGAAGTACTATCGATGACACTGCTGCTGAAGCAGAGTTACTAAACACAGCCTTCCGAAATTCCTTCACCAAACAAGACGAAGTAAATATTCCACAATTCGAATCGAGAACAGCTGCCAACGTGACTAACTTGGAAGTAGATATCCTCAAAGTAGTGAAAAAAACTTAAATCACTTAATAAAAGGAAGTCTCCGGGTCTAGAATGTATACTGATGCAATAGCTCCACACTTAACAATCACATGCAACTGCTCGCTCGACAAAAGACACATACCCAAAGACTGGAAAGCTGCACAGGTCACACCAATATTCAAGAAACGCAAAAATTACAGGTCCATATCATGAACGTTGATACCCACCAGGATTCTGATACATATATTGTGTTCGAACAATTACCTCGAAGAGTAGTCACACACGGATTTAGAAGACATTCTTCTTGTGAAACACAACTAGCTCTTTACTCACACGAAGTGTTGAGTGCTATCCACAAGGAAATTCAAACTGATTCTGTATTTCTAGATTTCCAGAAGGCTTTTGCGTCTGTATCTTATAGGCAGCTTGTAATCAGATAGCGTGCTTATGGAATATCCTCTCAGTTATACAACTGCATTCATGATTTCCTGTCAGAGGTGTCACAGTTCGTAGTAACTGATGAAGCATCATCGAATGAAACAGAAGTGATTTCTGGCGTTCCCCAAGGTCGTGTTGTTGTGTCCTCGCCAATGGACGCAACTGGAGCTCGCTCTCTGAGACAGTTTCCGACTGGCGCCACGGCCGACGTTTTGAAGTTCGCCGCCAACCAAAAGTGCGGCCCAGTCAGCAACTTCAGCGCCGCCGCCAATGAGATGGACATCAGCATTGTGATAAGCGGAGGCCACAGGCAGCAACGGACGATCCACGTTCAACGTTGGCGTACGACAGATCCATTACGGATTTCCGGGACTGCAGTTCGTAGCTACAGTTCGTAGTGGAGATCAGCCTGCGAGACAGCCTACAAATGGAGTTGCCTACAGCCTTGGCGTAGGGACAAGTGTTTACCACAGTGAATGAGAGTGTAGTGCCCAGCATGGGCATAGTCTTGTTGACATTGTACACAGTAACGCATGACTTGATAGACCACTGCGTAGTTGTATCTGTCCACAAGCCCATCCAACGAGTTCGAATTGCTGTACAACTTTAGCTAGTAGTAGGGAGATGGGGTTCTCAGTGCAATTTTGTATCAAATTGATATGCAAATTATTTAAATTGATCAATTAATAACTCCAGCTCCCACAGACCCCCACACCCGACCACGCCCATCCCAACCACAGATGACATCACGTGTTTTTTTCAGCTGCACGTGTGCCCCAGTCCCTCCCCCATCCCTCCCCCTCCCCTCCTCCTTCCACAACCTAACCTTTGGCGGAAATTTTGAATTTTGGCGGGAATTTCGAATTTTGTTTGGAATTTCGAATTCTGACGGGAATTTCTTTGTCCCAGGGCTCTGCTGACATCACACCCCACCCTCCACGTCTGGGAATTGACAGGACATTAAAACTGGCAGTACCCTTTCCAGGCCTCAAACTCTGGTCCTCCTGGGCGGAAAGCCCAAGTGTACCCTCCTAACACAATTAAACCACCAGAGGCGCTTGGAACTGAAAGGGAAATTAAAAATGGCGATGCCCTTTCCGGGACTAAAACCCTGATTCTACTGGATGGAAAGCCCAAGTGCACCCCTTAACACACGGAAACAGGCCACATGTGGGTGAGGATGGTTAGGTTAGTATACTTCATTTATTTTGGTCGGAAACTAATGCAAAGATCTGACTCTAATTACATAATTAATCACAAAGATTGGGCCTAATTGCAGAACTATATGCATAACATTACGCAAGGACAGCACAGAAGTGCAATACAACTCAAAAATTGGCGCCACCATAAAACTGGTGTTATCCCGCTGGGAAAAAATTTCGCAATACCACTCGTAACTAGTGATGGCTCAAATGTCTCTGAGCACTATGGGGCTCAACTTCTGAGGTCATTAGTCCCCTAGAACTTAGAACTAGTTAAACCTAACTAACCTAAGGACATCACAAACATCCATGCCCGAGGCAGGATTCGAACCTACGACCGTAGCGGTCTTGCGGTTCCAGACTGCAGCGCCTTTAACCGCACGGCCACTTCGGCCGGCCGTAACTAGTGACAGACACCCTCAAACTCTGCCCTTCACCTACAAAGTGGCGAGAAAAAGGTAGAGGTGTAAGGTACTATCTTTATTATTTTTGGCAGGAACAATGTTCAGCTGATGAGATGCTGGTTTTGGACAGAGAGAAGTTTAAAAAGTGTATTACCTGTGAGCATACTGTATCTATAACTGTTTGACGTAGGAGTTCGCTACAGATGCCTTCTCATAAACCATATACAGCCCAGGTCATAGAAGCCAATACACACTGTCACAACTGGTTGGAAAAATGCATCACAGTTTTAATTACACTTCGAAATTGTCATGAGAAAACCAGCACTCGTAATGAACGGGCCATAATGCAGCACATGTACTGGGAAAAATAGTCATCCTAAAAGACTGCAAAGGGGACGGTAGTTGAACATGTGTTCTCCTCGATAGGCGTCCAAAAAACTGCCGAAAACTGAGGCCCTCTCCCCTCCCCTGTTATGTCCCTCCCCCCTGCCTCCCTCCATCCTCCTACATGGTGGGACACGGCTTCCTGAAATAGCCACATATTCCGCAGAGCATCTCGCATCCCCCCTACCACCCCTCTAAAGCCACTGGCTGAACCAGGCCTTTCGCTACCCTCTTCGGTATCTCGCGATTATACATGGCATGCCTTGATGGGGTGCCCCTTAGCACATAAGGGAAATTTAGTAGCATAACCCCACCCATCCAGAGAAAGGACCAGATGGCCTGCAGCACTCGGGTTTCCACCATCTGGCTGCCACCTTAAGGCGATGCTCCTACGCAAACACAATAGTATGTGTAGTCAACTAAACAGTAGGAGATAAAAGGATGGTCACCGCAAGTGCAGCTTGTTCATCTAAATGATAGTGACACAGCCACTCCTAAGGGTTAGGGAACGCAACTGCGGTGGCGATTTGACACAGACTTGGCAGGCACCCAATGCCTCCAATTGGCCTCCCGTTCTACGATCGAAAACACTTTAACTTTGACTGTTTTGCTGCGAAAATTACCGATCATTGCACAATGTTTTCATTACCTTGAAGACGTCATCAGAATACAAAAAAAGCGAGAATATAAACTCTAAGGAAAAAAAATCATATTAAGCAATTTCTTTCAGGTTGCTGCACAAATTATACGACCTGGGAGCGTATCTGGCGTTCAGTGACTGTACATAAAGTGTCAGGCACGTGTAATAACATTAGAGAATACAATCTTTCATGCCATTGGCTCACATGTCAGAAGACACACAGTCATTGTACATTCGACAACAACAAGCTATAATTCAAGAGAACGTAGCTGTTTTGTACAATATGACAGGTCCCCTTATACCAGTGTGATGGTATATCATACTAGCGTTTACGAAAGAAATTGTGAGAGCCTGTCTCACCCTGTGGAGATGGAGGTTGAAATTTGGTTGAAAGATATCGCCACAACTAAAAAAAGAAAAAAAAACAGAAACGCTTGTCAAGAATCGTTCCGTGGTAGCCATGCCATCTTTCCACCCGCCAGGCGGCACGTCATTGATATCAATTTGATAGGTTAATTAATTAAATTGATCATGAGAATCACTTTGTATGGCGAATAATTTTTTATTTTCAGCAGTCGGATTACACTCGCCAAGTAGGACAACTGGGAATCCATGGAGGGAACACGATGTTCTTTTCGAGGAACGCTATTGAGAAATGACATCTGAAGTTGACCACAGAGGGATTCTACAGTCCACAACGTTCATTTCGCGTAAGGACCGCGCTATTAAAAACACGATCACCCTGCCTGTGCACGGTTAGTAACTATCTTAGTTACCAACCGTGCACAGGCAGGGTGACGACTCCAGCGAGCGACCAAATGGTGTAAATTGCCCTGCAGATTGTTGGCGGCAAAATAAATAATGCGATTGTGACTGTCATTTTGAATAATTGAACAATGTTGTGTTTCTCTAGAGCTAGTAGCTGCATCCAAGTTTTCCATCCACTTGCCAGCAAATACAGGATGTTTTCGGAAAGGGCCTCTACTTGTTTCACAGAACTTTTTTTGGTCTCCCACAACAACTGCCAGCACCAACAAGAAAAAGAACAAAAAGTTATGCCCGCATCTCGTGGTCGTGCGGTAGCGTTCTCGCTTCCCACGCCCGGGTTCCCGGGTTCGATTCCCGGCGGGGTCAGGGATTTTCTCTGCCTCGTGATGGCTGGGTGTTGTGTGATGTCCTTAGGTTAGTTAGGTTTAAGTACACTCCTGGAAATGGAAAAAGGAACACATTGACACCGGTGTGTCAGACCCACCATACTTGCTCCGGACACTGCGAGAGGGCTGTACAAGCAATGATCACACGCACACACAGCGGACACACCAGGAACCGCGGTGTTGGCCGTCGAATGGCGCTAGCTGCGCAGCATTTGTGCACCGCCTCCGTCAGTGTCAGCCAGTTTGCCGTGGCATACGGAGCTCCATCGCAGTCTTTAACACTGGTAGCATGCCGCGACAGCGTGGACGTGAACCGTATGTGCAGTTGACGGACTTTGAGCGAGGGCGTATAGTGGGCATGCGGGAGGCCGGGTGGACGTACCGCCGAATTGCTCAACACGTGGGGCGTGAGGTCTCCACAGTACATCGATGTTGTCGCCAGTGGTCGGCGGAAGGTGCACGTGCCCGTCGACCTGGGACCGGACCGCAGCGACGCACGGATGCACACCAAGACCGTAGGATCCTACGCAGTGCCGTAGGGGACCGCACCGCCACTTCCCAGCAAATTAGGGACACTGTTGCTCCTGGGGTATCGGCGAGGACCATTCGCAACCGTCTCCATGAAGCTGGGCTACGGTCCCGCACACCGTTAGGCCGACTTCCGCTCACGCCCCAACATCGTGCAGCCCGCCTCCAGTGGTGTCGCGACAGGCGTGAATGGAGGGGCGAATGGAGACGTGTCGTCTTCAGCGATGAGAGTCGCTTCTGCCTTGGTGCCAATGATGGTCGTATGCGTGTTTGGTGCCGTGCAGGTGAGCGCCACAATCAGGACTGCATACGACCGAGGCACACAGGGCCAACACCCGGCATCATGGTGTGGGGAGCGATCTCCTACACTGGCCGTACACCACTGGTGATCGTCGAGGGGACACTGAATAGTGCACGGTACATCCAAACCGTCATCGAACCCATCGTTCTACCATTCGTAGACCGGCAAGGGAACTTGCTGTTCCAACAGGACAATGCGCGTCCGCATGTATCCCGTGCCACCCAACGTGCTCTAGAAGATGTAAGTCAACTACCCTGGCCAGCAAGATCTCCGGATCTGTCCCCCATTGAGCATGTTTGGGACTGGATGAAGCGTCGTCTCACGCGGTCTGCACGTCCAGCACGAACGCTGGTCCAACTGAGGCGCCAGGTGGAAATGGCATGGCAAGCCGTTCCACAGGACTATATCCAGCATCTCTACTATCGTCTCCATGGGAGAATAGCAGCCTGCATTGCTGCGAAAGGTGGATATACACTGTACTAGTGCCGACATTGTGCATGCTCTGTTGCCTGTGTCTATGTGCCTGTGGTTCTGTCAGTGTGATCATGTGATGTATCTGACCCCAGGAATGTGTCAATAAAGTTTCCCCTTCCTGGGACAATGAATTCACGGTGTTCTTATTTCAATTTCCGGGAGTGTAGTTCTAAGTTCTAGGGGACTGATGACCATAGATGTTAAGTCCCATAGTGCTCAGAGCCATTTGAACCATTTTTGAACAAAAAGTTAGCGTCTTCCTCCCCAGTTCTGCCCTAAGAAAAACAGCAACATATTTCGAGGGATGCAGCTGGCACTGGGCATGTCAGACTATCCATCTGTCTCAAAATGAACAAAACTATGTAACACCACGATAAAAATAGTGCATTTTCGCTAGGTGTTGGCAGCTGTGCTACATTTACAAGCAGTTTTGGAACACAGAACGAGCGTGAACCAGGGATACAATATTTTATTTTTCGTCAAGGCAACAATCCGTTGTATGTCTATTGAGGTAATTGTGACACACGTAGATTGACTGCTGTCCCTGATACTTTCCTGGAAAAAAGAGAACCATTTGCCTCTAAACTTACTTATATATGCGTTAAAGGATGACAGAGAGTGGATGGAGTGATAGGGTGAGATGGTGTTGTAACGAGTAAGGATTTAATGGTAGACTGATGATACAATCTAGAGAGAGAGGGACGTGACGCTGTAGGTCATTTGACCATTTTTTCAGTTGTTCCATTGGGATGCATCAGTTGTGTGACATAACCTATGTTCGACCCGCATACAACTGCGTGTACTGTGTAGGACTTAGAGCACTGTCTACTTGCCATCGTTAACAGCAAACCTCTCGGCCATCAAAGGTCTTCCATCCTGTTTCGACACATTCCTCTAGAGGAACGAAGATTTATCAGAGGCACTCCATCCCCCTGCCGCATATTGGGCATAAAATCGAGTCTCCAGTTTCATAAGTACGGTGATTCTAAGTTAGTGACAGTGTTCGTGAGGTACTACAATCCCCGAGTATACATCTGCTTGACAATGTCCTGTTTACGAAGTGGCGGCATGACGTGTAATTTCACATGTCAAACACCGCTGCTATGCGTTTGTCTCTTTCCTTGTAAGAGACATTCTCCGTTAAAAGATCATTTTGTATAGGACTGATGTGAGCATAGTATAATTTCTGAGCTGGGGAGCTCTACACCTCTGGAAAGCTATATTGTACGTTTATCACAAGGAATCTATTTTTTAAGGAAGTAGTTTTTCATATTACAGTTTATCACCACAGTTAATCGTAGTTAAACCTGCAGTAAGAATGTATGTCATGCGCTGGAAATATATTTCTTACATAGAGATAGTAACAGTGTGGCATTCCGTACGACTAATATGTCAGAAACAGCAACGATCTAACATTATAGTGTTTTAAGTGCAGAACATTGTAGCCTGAGCAGCGCATGTGTTTATGTTCTCTCTTACTAATACCTTCTTGATAATTACTCCAGACACTAGAACAATACTTCAGGATTGATAGCGCAGTTGATTTACGTAAAACGCAACAAACTCCATCTGTCTGAAGCTCCAACATGCATAAAAACCACCCGTTTCTTGTTCTTAACCGTCTGTTAAATCAGAACAACAGTTTCATATCTACTGTTCAACGATAAAGGGTGCTAACCTCCTCGACATTCGCGTATCTGGAGAAATCTTGTGCTCTTGGATGGGTGCGGGACAGCAGTTACAGCCTCGGTTTGCGCTGTTCCCACATGAAACGCAGAATGTAATGGTCTGCTTCGGGTCAGCTGCAGGGAGCGTTGGTCAAAGACAATGCGAGGAGATCTTTCGGTCTCTAATTTTATCCTGAGAACGCGAGAATGCCCTGTGACTCCCATCCACATATTGAAAGATCATATATTACGCGCTATGATCGAAATGCTAGAGATATGTAGGTCGCTGTCTGGTATACTTTGGTGTATATTTTCGATAATTAACAATGAATGAACGTACTGCACAGTCATCTTCTTACACTCGCGATGGTACTCGTAAAGCGATGATACAAAAACTGCTAAGCATGCTGCCATTTGATTGGTCGGTGTTGCAATTACGATAAAATTTCTAAAATTGATCGCACTGTCAACTATGATGCTTATTATTACAGTACATCGAAGGTGTCTTTTCCAACCCATAGTTCACTGGTACGCTGTTGATCACCACGTAATGATTGATTAACATCGCTTGTTCGAGATGGAGGGAGAGTCTTGGTGGAAGAGGCAGCACTTTCTGGGGTTGGCTAACACCGAAACAGTGATCGTGTGCATGACAGCAATATGAGGTGAAATTAACGGCACAGTTGTTGGAAGCGCTCTACAATATCACAAACTCGTCCAGTTTTCATATGTTGCGATGTCTTCCACATTTTCGTCAATGAGAAACATCGCGTCTGTGATTTATTTCAACCAAATTATGTTGTGTTTGCTCTATAGTTTATGCCGTGCAACGTTCAGTCAGACCTAAATTGGGACGATCACATAGACTAAGACGCAGGGAGGGCAGGGCAGAGACTTAGGAGCAGTTACAAGATGCAGAGGGCCTCTCTAAAAACAGCGCTGGAGTTCTTGGTGTATAGGATCCTTAGTAGATAGGTTCGAAAAAAGAAAAGGTGGCTAATTTCGAGATACGAGACTGGCACGATCAAGGATCCAACGAAAATATGTGGTTGAATGGACAGACTTGGTTCCAAATTGCGGACAACATTTTGGACAGCATTTCTTCCCAACACTACAAGCGATCTGTGTGCGCCTCTGTAGACTCAAGACCGCTTTTTATGCAGGGTGATGGTAACATAGGCGTTATGATCGAGTTTTTAATAGCGCGGTCCCTACGCGAAATGTACATTGTGGACTGTAGAATCCCTCTATGGTCAGCTTCAGATGCAAGATCCGCTCTCAAGTCATGTAATTTGTTCAACAACCTGAAAGAAATTGCTTAATATGATTTTCTTTCTTTGGAGTTTGTATTTTCGCTTTTTATGTATCCCGAGGACGTTTTCGAGATAATGAAAAAATTCCACGATGATCAGTAATTTTCGCAGCAAAACAGTCAAAGTTAAAGTGTTATCGATCGCGGAACGATGAGCCTATTGGAGACGTTGGGGGCCTGCCTAGTCTGTGTCAGCTCGCCATCGCACGTGCGCCCCCTAACCATTAGGGGCGGTTGTGTCACTATACTTTAGATCAGGGCATCCCACCCTTTTCAGTTGGTGGACCCCTTCTTCAGTCGAAAATCCATGGCGGACCACTAGTCAGTCAAGAGCACAGTAACTTTAAATTTCAGAGCGAAATCCATGGGAACTGAAAGTTTCTTAATACAAGTTCCATGTTCCCAATGACCCCCCCCTCCCCCCCCCCTCCAAAGTATCAATAGTCTTTGGTTTACACATGAATGAAAACAATTTGAAGGCCAAAAATCGACTTATGAAATAGGTAGTGCACTGACAAAGCAAGTTTAACATTTAATGATGCCTGGGGCCGCATAAGTGCCAGCGAGCGCTGTGATCGGTCGACAAAGCTCGCTCCGCGCAGGTGTAAAAGGTATCAGCGCATCTACCGCCGTGAGCCGGCGCACAAACGACCAACGTATTGTTGCGAAACAGTCAACCAGAGAAGCCGCATTCTCAGGCGCTAAACTGTGTACGCGTTCTCACTTGGAACCGCAAAGGCTGCTTGGGAATACAACCTGAAGTAAAAGTACACATGTTTTTCACATGAAAAAAATGATGATGAATTTGATTTTCACATTTTATTCAATAATTTTAAACATTATTTCACACGATTTGGTGAAGGGTGGCCGCGGACCCCCTAGAAAGAGCCGGCGGACCCCAAAGGGCTCCGCGGACCACACGTTGGGAAGCCCTGCTTCAGATGAACAAGCTGCACTTGAGGTGTCCATCCTTTTATCTCCTATTGTTTAGTTGACTATACACACTGTTGTGTTGGCATAGGAGCATCGCATTAAGGTGGCAACCAGATGGTGGAAAGCCGAGTGCTGCAGACCATCTGGTCCTTTCTCCGGATGGGCGGGGCTATGCTACAAAATTTCCCTATTGTGCCAAGGGGTGCCACATCAAGGCATGCCATGTATATCCCGAGATACCGCAGAGGGTAGCGGAACGCCTGGTGCAGCCAGCAGCCTCAAAAGGATGGTAATGGGGACACAAGACGCTCTTCTGAGCATCTGGCCATTTCAAGAGCCGTGTCACCCCTCCCCCCCCCCCTCTCCCCTAGGTGAATGGTGGGTGGCGTGGGGGAGGAAAGGAGGAAGGTAGGGGAGAGAACCTCAGTTTTCGGCAGTTTTTTGGACGCCCATCGAGGAGAACACATGTTCAACTACCGTCCCCTTTGTAGTCTTTTGCGATGATGATTTTCCGCAGTATATGTGCTGCATTATGACCCGTTCATTACGAGTGCTGGTTTTCTCATGACAATTTCTAATTGTAATTAGAACTGTGATGCATTTTTTCCATTAGTTGTGACAGTGTATATTGGCTTCAATGACCTGGGCTGCAGATGGTTTTTGAAAAGGCATCTGTAGCGAACTCTGACGTCAAACAGCGATAGATACAGTATTCTTACAGGTAATACACTTTTTAAACACTTCTCTGTCCAAAACCAGCATCTCATCAGTTGAACATTGTTCCTGCCAAAAATAATAAAGATAGTACCTTACACCCCTACCTTTTTCCCGCCACCTCGTAGGTCAATGGTACAGTTTGAGTGTGTCTGCCACTAGTTTCGAGTGGTATTGCGAAATTTTTTCCCAGCAGGATAACACCAGTTTTATGGTGGCGCCAATTTTTGAGTTGTATTGCACTTCTATGCTGTCCTTGCGTGATGTTATGCATATAGTTCTGCAATTAGGCCCAATCTTTGTGATTAATTATGTAATTAGGATCAGATCTTTGCGTCAATTTCCGACCAAAATAAATGAAGTACACTAATCTAACCATCCTCACCCACATCTGGCCGGTTTCCATGTGTTAGGGGGTGCACTTGGACTTTGCATCCAGTAGAATCAGGGTTTTAGTCCCGGAAAGGGCATCGCCATTTTTAATTTCCCTTTCAGTTCCAAGCCCCTCTGGTGGTTTAATTGAGTTAGGGGGGTACACTTGGGCTTTCAGCCGAGGAGTACCAGGGTTTGAGGCCCCGGAAAGGGTACTGCCAGTTTTAATGTCCTGCCAGTTCCCGGGTGGGGGGTGGGGTGTGATGTCAGCACAGGCCTGGGACATAGAAATTCCAGCCAAAATTCGAAATTCCCACCAAAATTCGAGATTCCCGGCAAAATTTAAAATTTCCGCCAGTAGTGTACGTTGGTGAATGGAGAACGGTGGAAAGGGGAGGGGGAAAAAACTGGGGCACGCCTGCAGCTGAGAAAAACATATGGCGTCATCTGTGGGTTGGGCATGGTCGTGGGCTGGGGAGGTGTGGTAGGGGTGATTGATTGATCAATTTAATTAATTTGCATATCAGTTTAATATCAAAATTGCACCGAGAACCCCACCTCCTTGCTACTTTAGTTAAGTGTTACATCACAGTGAAGTGTATATTTGTTTGCACTGTCACAGTTCCTCCATCCAACTCGGAGCACCTAAACCCAATATGATGTGTGGGAGCTGTTCTACCCAGATGACCCGTATACATCAATTGTTATTAGCCCTCTGCTGTTCCTTATCTATATAAATGATTTAGGAGACAATGTGAGCAGCCATCTTGGGTTGTTCACAGATGATGCTGTCGTTTGCCACGCGGTATAGCCGGGCGGTCTGAGGCCCCCCGCTCGGCTTCCCCCGTCGAAGGTTCGAGTCCTCTCTCGGGCGTGGCTGTGTGTGTTGTCCTTAGCGTAAGTTAGTTTCACTTAGATTAAGTAGTGTGTAAGCTTAGGGACCGATGACCTCGGAGTTTGGTCCCACAGGACTTACCACAAATTTCCAATTTCCTTTGCTGTCGTTTATCGTCTATTAAAATCATCAGAAGATCAAAACCAATTGCAAGACGATTTAGAATAGGTATCTGTACGGTGCGAAAATTCGCAATTGACCCTGAATAATGAAAAGTGTCGTACACGTGAGTTCTAAAAGGAATCTGTTAAACTTCGGTTACACGATAAATCAATAAAATCTAAAGACTGTAAATTCAACTAATAACTAGGAATTACAATTACGAACAAATTAAATTGGAAAGAACACATAGAAAATGATGCGGGAAAGGCGAACCAAAGTTTGCGTTTTACTGGCAGAACCCTTGGATGACGCAACAGATCAACTAAAGAGACTGCCTCCACTATGCTTGTCCGTCCTCTTTTGGAGTACTGCTAAGTGGTCTGGGATCCTTCCCAGATAGGATTAACGGAATACATCGAGAAAGTTCAAAGAAGAGCAGCACGTTTTGTATTATTGCGAAATAGGGAAAGATTGTCACGGACATAATAAAGGATTTGGGGTGGAAATCAATAAATCAAAGGCGTTTTTCGTGCGGCGGGATCGTTTCGAGAAATATGAATCATCAAGTTTCTTCTCCGAACGTGAAAATGTTTGTTGACGCCAACCTACATAGCGAGAAACGATCATCATAATAAAATCAGCCAAATCAGAGCTAGCACGCTGCGCACTGTTCGAGAGTAGAATAATAGAGAATTAGTGTGAAGGTGATTCTATGAACCCTCATTCAGGCACGTTAGTGTGATGTGTGCATAGTAGCCATATGTTCGCTTACACTATTGGCGATAAAACAATGGAAACAGTAACTATCGCAAGATGCCTATGAGTAACCATCCGGAGCAACCTGAAGTAGAATAGCCATATACAACCAACTATAGGAAAAGCAGACGTCAGTCTGAATTCATTGAGTAAATCTTAAGGAAATGAAATCATCGACGAAAGACGTATCTTAGAAAACACTCGTTCGACCGATGAAGCGTTTCGTCACGTGATCGTTCGGTCGGCGCGAGAACGTCACAGACATGCGTGACAACTCCAGTGGCAGACAGCACAGAGAGGTTCACTGCGGAAATTCTGAGAGTATTCGTTCCAGGAAGGGTCTGGCAACATACTATGTCCGCCCACATATGCCTCCCGAAAGGACCACGATTAGGTAAACGGAGAACGAAATGTGTGTGAAATCTTATGGGACTTAACTGTTAAGGTCATCAGTCCCTAAGCTTACACACTACTTAACCTAAATTATCCTAAGGACGAACACACACACCCATGCCCGAGGGAGGACTCGAACCACCGCCGGGACCAGCCGCACAGTCCATGACTGCAGCGCCATGGACCGCTCGGCTAATCCAGCGCGGCTAAACGGAGAACGAGAGAGAAAGGTACCAGAAGTACCTTCCACCGCACACCAAAAATGGCTTGCGCGTAACCATTTAGATGTATGAAATAGATCGCTAATTTATTTATTTTTTCCTTTATTGTAATTCTTATACCTATACATAGGCAGGCTGGCAGCAGTACCCTACGCTGCTCTTCAGCCTTCGAGTCGACAATGAGAAAAAACATGAAGAAGATACATACTAGATATAGTGAATCGCTAATCTCGGGGCTAGCCAAATATTTGCGCTCGCATTCATCATTCTGACGACAGCAAAATATTTGCATTAGAGGAGAAAACCTGCTTTTCGCTGCCAGCATAAAATTTTATAAAAGTAACGGATTTGGATTAGAGCGGAAAAGTTGCTGTTGACTGCCAGCGTCAAATTTTAATGCCGAATACGAAAGCGCTATCGCGATTTGAGGCGAGCCGCTGACCGCGCCTGCAGTGGCGCCCTCTCCACCTGTTGCAGAAGTGGACCTTGACCTATCGTGGCCTGCAGCACCTGACGGCCGCAACAGTTCACCGGTGCGATCGGCCTTCACCCTCGGGATGAAATCTCATCTGGAGATAACCTTCACCCTCGAGCTGAAAATCTCATCCATAGTGAGAAGGGGCACTGGTGACACGATGGGCCATGACAGCCGAACGTGGTCGCGAGCCCGAATGTTGCTCCTCGCGCCGGCCTGTCACAACGCGTTACGTGCCCCGATACCGGAATGCCTGACCCAAATCCACCGCTCCGGGTCACGTAGCTATAGTGTAAGCCTGCCCAGCTTCGACGTTTCGCGTCCTCATCTTTTTTTGTTTTTATTCTACATTTTTTCGTCAAACACGTCATACAACAAGTGTGAACGGAGGTTATTTTTTAATTTAATTACTTTTCCAATTTAAAACGAAAAGCAAAACATTTACTTTTAACATACACGTGAAACACATTCTTTCGTCAGATGTCTCGGTAATTACCGGCAGCTTCTGTGATACAGGTATTCAGCGCCCGCTTATTATTTTCACTTCACATTTTTTTCTCCTGGCGTCGCTTACTGTCAACTTTCAGTGTCCAGTCAACAGCGAGATTAATTGTAATGGCTATCAGTCTCAACTCTGAGTGTCGTTTGGGAAGCATTCATCCATGATTTTTTTTAAATAGACATTCCACACCTGTACTTTTCTATATATAGGATGTCCCAGGAAGAATTGTCAACATTCAGGGATATGACAGGAATGATGCTTCGAAGCAAAAAAGGTCTAGCAAACATGGGCTCTAAAATGCATATCTCTAGACTTATGACCACTTCTTCATTTTCGATACCGTGAAACAAATCTCTTCTGCTGGTATCTCTCTGCTTTCCACATTTTAAGAGGTGGTAGTACGTACAAACAACAAGTCCACTAAACACGGGCTCTAAGGTGCATCAATAAAGAGCTATGAGAATTCTCCATCTTGCTACTATGACACAAATCTCTTCTATTGAGCAAATGCTCGTAGTTCCTAAGGTACGCATTTTACAGCCCGTGTTTACTAGACTTTTTTGCTTCGAATGCTCGTTCCTGTCACATCCCTGAATACTGACCAATCCTACTGGGACACACTAGATATCTATTTATTGTATATATTTATATTGAAGTTTTTGCTGTTTCGGATTCTTAGCCCTATTGTCAGCGCTCATTCTTGTGATCAGCCGAACTGTGAAGCTGGAATTGGCATCATCACTTTTCACAATTAGATTCAATCTGAGTAGACTGAGTTTACCAGCAGTGGTGCCAGATTCCAGACAGCTTTGCTGATTACAATAATGACCACTTGAAGATGGGCCTGCGATCCCGAAATTAGTCACAAAAACCGAAACATAAATGAAACAAAAACAAAAAAGTGTAGCTATGGAACTTCTGTTTAAAAAATACTTTATCAGTTACTCCCAGACAAAAATAGAGAAGAACATAACAAAACTCATGTCTTTGTTGACTGAGGCATGCAATGATTCGTCTTGAGGCGTATCAGAGTTTTCATCTTGGTAGGGATCAAGCATTTGGTTCAAGCACGCACGAGTCCCCTTCGTTGCGACAAAGTCCAAGCATGATTGTACATGCATCTGTACGTGCTGCGAATATATGCAGTTCGTTTGGACCTGTTTTGCCGCTGTGATGGAAAAGTACGAAAGAGCAACCATTGTGTTAATGAAATGGCTAATGAAACGAAAAGCATAATCTAACATAAAGTTACTCATTACGTCGAAGATATATCCACATGACTGAAATAATTATTTCAGGATCAATAGAAAAACAACGATTTCTCGTGGACGAAAGGAACAACGATGCCATCAAATACGTGTCTGCACACATCTGTAATATGTGAATGTTTCTTATGTACTTAATTTTTCCTTGTCGCAGATTTATAAATAGCCTACATTTTGCTCACAGCCCTGCGAGCAGATGTCATTCACCCATCAGTTTGAAGTGCCAAAGGGCGCAATGAATTTTTCGGACCAGGATTCTCGAAAATTTTTGAAAAGGTGATATACAGTCGGCTTCTCAGCCGTCTGACAATAAATAATATAGTTTCAAAGTCAAAGTACGGATTTCTAAAATGCTCCCACATTCAGGAAACTATCAACTCATAGAGCAAGAATGCACTTCATTCAATAAAGAATAAATGACAAGCTAGAGGTATATTTTTTTATCTGTAAGAGGCATTTCACGGAGTAAATCACGATATCCTCCCACGTATATGGATAAGAATATTACAGTGTAACAGGGGACGCTGCAAAATAGTTTAAATCCTGTATCTCTGACACGAAAAATGGGTGTCATCCAACTGGGAACTAATTACATGGGGACTGATGACCACAGATGTTAAGTCCCATAGTGCTCAGAGCCAACTAATTACATGTAGTGTCCCACAAGGCTCCATCTTAAGGACCTTACCATTTTCTGAAGTACATCAATGACATTTCATCTGTTACATTACCAGATGCCAAGTTTGTTTTGTTTGCAGATGATGAAAACATTACAACAAATAGCAAATAAAGTATGATCTTGGAAAGATCAGTTAATGTAATTTTCTTGGACATTAATAAATGTTTCCTAATCAATTCTTTGTCTCTGAATTTTGAAAAGAAAGGACTACACGCGGGTTAGAATTGTAAGACGTTTTTTGTCGGTACAGTTGAAAGTGTTAAATTCTTGGAACTACAGCTAGATAATAAATTCAACATGGAGGAGCATAACACTGAACAGCAGAAGCACCTAAACAAATCTATTAGCAATGCGGATGTTGTCAGATATATGTGACATCAATATAAAGAAGCTAGCGTACTATGTTTTCTTCCACTCCATGATCTCATACAGCATTATTCTTTGACGTAACTCATCAAGCCAAGATAAAGTTTTCCAAGTCCAAATACGTGTAACAAGAATTATTTGCGGTGCGAATTCAAGAATATTCTGCAGAGATATTGACTACTGCTTCCCAGTATACTTATTCTATAATGAAATTTGTCGTTAAAATATATAAATACATCTTTGTTTCAAACCAACGTCTAGGTTAATGGTACCAATACTAGAAACTAGAAAAACCCTCACAAAGATTTGAAGTCATTTACTTTTTGGTCCATAAAGGTGTCCGTTATTAAGAAACACACATTTTCAATAGCTTGCTGGCAGCCATAAAACTTTAATTATTAATAAAGTTGTTGAGTTTAAGAGGAACCTAAAACATTCATTCGTGGTCAATTCCTTCTCCTCTGCTGATGAATTTCTAACAAGGGAAACTCCCATCGTATTCTCCTTAGATTCAGTGCTAAATAGCCCAGTGAATAGCCCGTCAAAAACTGAACACAGATCAAGTATGAAAACAGGAAGAAGTTGTACTGATACATGAAAAGAGAAACAAAATAGAAACAGTGAACTGTCCAAACTCTCATTGTGCAATATTGAGCGAGTTACAAGAACCGAGGCGCCGTGGTTGTGTGGCCAATGCATTGGTTATAGAATATGAGTCATGTCGTAAGAATACATTACCTTCGTAAGTAAATGTGATGAATAGTGAGAGCAGGCGAGATGCTGCACAGACCTCTCACAGAAATGAAAATAGCAAATAAACGGGTGTAAACTATGTTACAACAAAGGAATTCAAGAGTCAAAACTTCCAAAACGGAACTCAAGGGCCATAACATGTGGTACTTCTGTGGAACAAATAGGAGGTAAGTACGTCTAGAGGTCCCTTTCTTACACCTCTCTGTTGAAAACGGACGTTACACCACGACGCAGACACACATACGAATATGGCGAACAGACATATCAATGACCAGACGGACAGTTCATAATTTTATGAAAAAAAGGAGGACAAGAGAGATTTGAACACAGATCTCCCCGTTTGTAGTCCAACACAGTAACGACAAAACCACGACGCCATGGCTCTCGCAGTTCACTCGACGATGCACATCTTGAGCGTGGACCGTTCACTGTTTGTGTTTTGCTTCAGTATACACCTTCTTCCTGTTTTCATGCTTGATCTGTGTACTCGGACGTCGTACGACTAAATCTGAGAGGGATGCCATGGGGAGTTTCCCTTGTAAGTAGAAACAACTGATGTGTACATGTTACTAATAATATCAAATAATGCAAGTATTACTACAATCTGACTTCGGCACAAATTCAGTGCAGTAATTAGATCATTGTAAATATGTATTGTATAATGATTTTTCTATTTGATCATTCGTTGCTACATATTGCCTATTAACTATCATATGAACCACAGTGTATTGAACATTTACATGTTCTGTGACGAGTTATCTGTTACAGTTTGCATGAAAATGTGTTTATAATTTTTTTTACTTATTCCTCATCCATGAAGATCACGTCACTTGGGACTTGTGCAACGTTCATTAGAATATTGCCGGCCAGTGTGGCCGAGCGGTTCTAGGCGCTTCAGTCTGGAACCGCGCGACCGCTACGGTCGCAAGTTCGAATCCTGCCTCGGGCATGGATGTGTGTGATGTCCTTAGGTTAGTTAGGTTTAAGTAGTTCTAAGTTCTAGGGGACTGATGACCTCAGATGTTAAGTCCGATGTTGCTCAGAACCATTTGAACCACTAGAATATTTGTTTTTCTTTGCAAATATTTACCGTATTCTGTTTTGCTGACATGTTCTATATCCTGAAGGATCTCCTTATTGGGTCTATTGGATCGAAAAGTACATCTAATTTAATCTAATCTTTACTATCAACAATGAAGTCACTGCAGAAGGAACCAAGGCAATTGTCCTATGGGTGGATAAGAAAACTGACCACATTGTTTCCAAAAGAACCGTGTAGAACCTCTGATAGCGAGAGTTTTCCCTGAAATAGTATTACCATTAATTAATAATAATTAAAGGAAGATATTCGTACATAATTTAAATTTTGATGTGTCGATTAGTTTAGATTCAAGGAAATCTTATGGTTGAATTTTACGGGTTTAATTTCTTTGGACTGAGCAAGGAGAGCTATCAGATAACACCCCCAGGTACAGGAATCACGGATTCCAAAGTTGCAGTTCGACAGAGTTAATCGTTAATTCGTTAGTTAAAATCCACCAGATGGAGCCGTTGCTCGTTTGAACGTGGCTACTTTGCCGAAGTTGCTGTCCACAGTTTACGACGGGTGCCAGCTGGCTGTATCTACTGGCGCCATCGCCACTAGAGGGTTGGTAGCGTGCAGCCTTGGGCGGTCTGCCGTTTTCTGGAAACCGAGCTAATAAATCTGCGAGCACACCTAGCATCACTCTCACTCTGTGCTTTCACCTGATTTTGAGTAGATACTGGAGGAGATGAGTCGTCCTGCATAGAACAAAGAAGATGGGCTGTTTGTAGAAGAACCATTAGCCCAGGGCGATCATCTCGGTCTGTTTTTCGATACAGACTACTGCGCATGTTTAGCAACTGTGGCGAGCTGAGAAAATCAGGAATTCCTTAGCACATTAAGCCATGGCTTATGGAGGATTAATGATACTAACCGCGCGGCGATGCTATTAGTAATTGCGACGCCGTAGCTGCAGCTACCCTAGACGCTGCCGCTTACTCTCCAGACTTCGCAGCCAAGCCAGGTAAACAACCTAACTCTGGAGTTCAGTTCTGCATATGAGTTCTCGTCTTCTCCATGCTTACCCTTGCTCAAGCCAACCTATTATCAATTCTTGTCAGTGATAGTCTACAGTTAGAAGATGATTATTGTGCTAACTACCTTGCTTGCGGTAGGGACAGAACTTGTTTTCAATTTATGATTAAAATTCCTGTCAACGATTCCCATGAATCATTAAGATACAGTGCTTGTTTTGTACAGCGAACAGTAATATATTTTGTCTATGTTTTCCTTTCTGGCCGCACGTCTTGTCACGGATCTCGCAGCTTCCCCCGTCGGAGGTTCGAGTCCTCTCTCAGGCATGGGTGTTTGTGTTGTCCTTAGCGTAAGTTAGTTTAAGTTACATTAATTACTGTGTAAGCCTAGGGACGGATGACCTCAGAAGTTTGGTCCAATAGAACTTTATCACAAATTTCAAAAAATTTTGCTTTCTGGATTTGTCTCGTTGTTTGTTGAAGAATACAACCGTGTCATTTTCCACATGTCTGGATTCCTATCAAGCTAATTTGTTGAACGCGCTATTCTCACGCTTACTTCTTTTCTGCTTATCCCAGCCACGGTCATATTCTGGAACAAAGCTTCCATGCCTTTAAGAAAGCCGTGACTCCGATTGTCAGTTACCAGCAGTTTCGGTAAATATCCGGTTTGGTTCCGCTTCCGAACTGTACTCGGCGACGAAAAACAGAGAGATACAGAGAGCATTACGCCAGACCGTGACAGGGGGAAGCTACTACCTGCTCTCCTTCCCTTCCGGGTTGGGGGAGCTGCAAACGTCTCCCCAGAGGGGCAAGGTCGTTGCTTCAACAGCCACCAGCCGACCACGCACACATATAATAATGGCGTCGTTCATTCTTTTCCTTTTTCTTTTTCTTATGCCTTTTCCCCGCATCGGCGCAGGGTCGGCACGGTTATTTACGCATTTGGCAAGGTTAGTTTAAGGGGTGCCCGGATGCCCTCCCTGTCTGAGCCACCGCGTTACTCCCTCGGGACGGAATATGCGTACCCCCATCTGTCTGTGTGTAGCATTAATCGTGTGAAAGTGAACCAAAGTTCTTTAAGTGTTTGCGAATGTGTAACTGAGGTGAGATTTGGGTACCAGCCCACTATTCACCTATAGCGGCCGTCACTAAAATAGTCACCTCAAGATCATCTCACAGTCTTCCACCATTGCCATTTACTGATAATTTCAGATGCTAGTAAAAAAATTAAGACATCTCTATTTCTAGTCTATAATATGATGGAATACTTCCCAAAAGAAAACACAGGCCAACGATGGAGAAACATTTTTGCTGAAAATACCTTAATCTTGTGCTTTTAGGGTGGGAAATACAAATTTGATACTTAAAAAACTGCATCACCCACCATTTCTTCACATTTTACAGTTAAATTTATTATTTTAAGCGATTTTTTTAAAGAATTTAACAGCTTTTATATAGTTAAAATAATTTAAAAAGGAGGTGTAATGAATGTAGATGATGTTGGTAGCACTGCTGAAAAACATTTGCTGGCGAAAAAAGGTCAATTCTATTTTTGTTGTTAACGATGGTGTTTTGTTTATTATCAACCTAACCTCACTATCCCATTTCCTGTACATGTACTCAGAACAATGTCTAATCGTGGTTGTAAAAATTCTGCTGCCAGTTTTTGTTATATTTGTGTTGAATTTGTGATTAAAAAACACCAAAGAAACATTACAGACTTTGTGAAAAAGGTTTATCTGTCATACTTTGGATCTAAACTTGGTGACCAAAATAAATCTTGGGTGGTGCATAAGGTATATTATGTGTGTGTTGAAGAACTGAGAAAATAGTCCAAAAAGGAGAAAAAAAAGCCTTTAGATTTGCTGTTCTTATGACATGGAGGGTGCCAAGAAATCATTCAGATGACTGCTACTTTTGCAGTGTTGATATTACCGGTCATAATTCGAAAAACAAGAAGGTAATAATATACCCTAACCTTCCGTCCGCCATCCGACCTGTAGGTCATGGTGTAGATTTTCCGGTTCCTGAACCGCCAGATGATTTAAATTCTATTCCCACAGAAGTATTTTCTGATGTACAATCTGATTTACATGAACCAGATGATGATGAATTCCATTATAATACAGAAAATCTAGAGCCCAAATTGTTTACTCAGACCGAGCTTAACGATTTGGTTAGGGATCTTGGCTTAACGAAACCAAAAGCTGAATTGTATGGCTCTAGATTAAAAGAAAAGAACCAGTACATACATGTATAGAAAGAGAGCGCAGCAATTTTCAAAGTTTTTTCAACAAGAAGGTGATTTAGTGTACTGTTCAGACATTCCCGGTCTGATGAATGAGTTTGGTATTGAATACAAAAAGGAAGACTGGAGGCTGTTTATTGATTCATCTAAAACTAGTTTAAAGGCTGTTTTATTACACGATGGTAACATGTATGCATCTATAGCTGATGGGCATTCTGTAGATATGAAAGAAAGCTATGATAACCTAGAAATAATGCTAAATAAAGTAGGCAATTCTGCACGTGATTGGATGATATGTGACGATCTAAAAGTAACATGCATGCTCCTTGGTCAGTAAGGTGGCTTTACCAAATTTCCATGTTTCTTCTGTGACTGGGACAGTTGGGCTAGGGACCAACACTGGTGCAGAAAGCGCAGAAAGAAATGGCCTGTGAGGGAGTCTTTAAAAACTGGTGAGAGCACTCTACGCAATAACCTTGTAGATCCAAAAAACGTACTCCCACCACCTCTACATATAAAGTTAGGCCTAGTGAAACAGTTTGTAAAGGCTTTGCCTAAAGATGGACCATGTTTTGAAGCTAAACTAAAAGAAGGCGCCTTTGTCGGACCTGACGTTAGAAAACTGATGTTTGATGTTAACTTTGAACCCACGATGACCTTAAATGAGAAAGAAGCATGGGCATCATTCAAGCAAGTCGTTACAAAGTTCTTAGGACATGAAAAAGACCCAGAATATGTTTCTATTATAGCTACAATGTTAAAGAAGTTTAAAAACTTTAGGATGTTTAATGAGACTGAAAGTTCACTTTTTGAACAGTCACCTTGTTTACTTCCCGGACAATATGGGAGATGTTAGTGAGGAGCAAGGAGGGCGTTTTCAACGGGACATTAAAGTGATGGAAAAACGTTACCAAAGCCGCTGGAACACCAACATGATGGGGAGCTACTGTTGGTCACTTCACCGAGAAGTTCAGCAAGCGACTCATCGTAGAAAAAGCTACACAAGGAGCTTCAAAGAAAAAAGAGAAATAAAATACAAACCAATTCCAGCTGACAAGTGAAACCTCTACTGACATATATCATTGTTTTAAGTAGCTTACTGTAAACACAAACCATGCTTATGTTGTAACAACGCAGCCGGCCGAAGTGGCCGTGCGGTTAAAGGCGCTGCAGTATGGAACCGCAGGACCGCTACGGTCGCAGGTTCGAATCCTGCCTCGGGCATGGATGTTTGTGATGTCCTTAGGTTAGTTAGGTTTAACTAGTTCTAAGTTCTAGGGGACTAATGACCTCAGCAGTTGAGTCCCATAGTGCTCAGAGCCATTTGAACCATTTTGTAACAAAGCATTTCATTAATTTCCCCGTTTACTGTATAGCATAGGATTTCTATACTACATAATAAAAAGCATATTGCTCGAAAACTGCGGTTGATACAAAAAAACTAAGGCCAGATTTGGATTCAGCTCATAAAAATCTATAAAGATCAGCTATCAAAGAAGTAAAAAAATTTTTTCAGAAAAAATTTTTCGTTGGCAAGTGGAGTTCTTTCTAGCTTTTATGAAGAAAAATAAAAGCTAAAATTGGAAGAAATTTTGAAGAAAAGTACTTTTTTACTTCAGCCTGTGGAAAAAAGAATCACTGACATATATGAATTGAAATAAATATAAGAACATTCTCATAGTTTATAGATGCAAATGAGACACATTTTACCGTGAAACCATAAAAGTATTCCGAAATAAAAAATAAAAATTTTACTTACGAAAGACTTCGTGAGCGCTAATACTCGTATGCCGCCGCCAGGAGTTTAGTTCCGACGGGTCGCCTTAATACGACGGAAAAGATTCCCTGTCTCCTGAAAATTATTTATTTCTAGCTCTTATTGATCTTTCGTCACGGCATTCATCACCGAAATCACCAATACACGCTAAACAAAAGTAACTGAAGGTACTTTTAGGCAAATATTACCGTTTAAGTCATACAGAATATATTTTTGAATGTGGTTTTGTGAAACCAAAGTTTTATCGAAGTGTACTACAAGACTATTGACCTTAGTATGCATTCTACACAAAATTTCGTTCTTGCTGCTGCAGTGTCTCTGCATTTCATTACAAGAACCGGAATAATTATTTTTTTCTCACGGAGATCACACTGCATTTTTCTAGTCGTCGGATACTCTCCTCTATTGTAGTATCGAAATACAGTTCTGCGTAGTAATTTTTCGTCGAAATCTTCAAATTCAGTAGATTTCCGTTTCCATTTATATGCCTTTCTCGGAGACTCAAACCACATGCTCGCGCCTAGATATTCTAGATAGACCTTGCTACGGAGGCCCACACGCAGCTTCGTACGCTGGCAGATCGTCGAGGAGACACAGTTGGTAGCCCCATGGCTTATCTGGGCGGTCAGTGGCTCGACAGATCCACGTCTATTCGCCCGGACACATCTTCGCATCCGTCGTTCACTCCTGCCATCTACGGCCCTTGGAGCACCGCAGTTGCTTCGGCCACGGTTTTGGGTAACGCCATTCTGCCATGCACGGTATACTTTAACCACGGCGACACGCGAACAGCTTACAAACTTGGCCATTTCGGAAATGCCTCCATCCTAGACCCGAGAACCAATGATCATGCCCTTTTGGGCGTCAGATAAATCGTTACGTTTCCGCAGTACGACGATGAGTTTCCTGTTTTCTGCATCCTCAAGACACGCTTTTATATACCCCGCACTAGTGCTGCAACCGGTCGTCTATGAGTGGTTACTGCATGTTGTCGTCGAACATAGGCGGTGGTCACATTAATCTGACTGGACCGTGTATTACCACGAAAACATTCTCTTTCCTCTCTACAATTGCTTTGTAACTTTTGTACCACGTAGAACGTTCGTATTTGTTTCTAGAATCGTCTGATTATGAATAACGTCAATTAAAAATCCAAATAACGACTATAGTGTGCAGGCGCTTCTATACAAAATCACTATTATTTTATCTATGAAGGAAAAGAAATATTTTACAATGTGCAGTGAAAAATTGAGGAAAAGCACAAGGTAACTTTAATTAAAAAGAGTCTCATAAACATAATCTAAGTGAGAATACCAGCACCAAACCGAGCCAGGTGGCTCATTGATTAGACGTTTTAGAGAGGGCGTCGATTCAGATCCACTTCCCACCATCCAGATTTACATTTCCGTGGTTTCCTAAACTGCTTAAGGCGCATGATGGTGTACTTCATCTGGAAAGGACACGGCCAATTACCCTCAATGCTCTTATCCAAACTAAGCAAGTTTCATCGCCTACGAGTCGTTAAACCCTAATGTTGCTTCCGTCCTTCCTTTCTTCCGGCCTTCCTTTCTTCCGTCCTTACGAATCCGGAAGGCGAACTTAAGACCAACTGTTGGAAGAAAACTGAGTTTATTATAAAGCAAAATAATAAAACTTCGGCAAATAAAGTAAAACATTCAAACCATGTACCACGTACTGAAAATCAGAATACAATAATGATGTTGAAATCGTAAAGAGAGATCAAAAAGTTCCGCCTAAGAGCGTTGCTGCAGTGAATATGCAGCGTAGTGCAGCTCCGATGCAGGTATACAAGCAGTGACAAGTTGGCAAGGGATTATTATTGGCATTATTGTCTCGCCGAGGTGTGTGCGGTAAATGCGGCGACGTTATTGCCAAATGCGTTCAAACAGGACCTACGTTCTAACTGAAGAATGTATATGGTTCGCCTCGGTAGCTGCGCGTTCAGTGCAGTGGCTCGTTAACCGAAAAGGTCCGGGTTCGATCCCGGCCGGGTCCGAAATATTTCCGCTCAGGGACGGGGTGTTGTGTTGCCCTGACCTTCGTATAGTCATAACTGACATTACTATTGACATGGATGAATGGGCACGGTACGAAAACCAATAAATTGGAAAAAAAGAATGTGTGCGGGGCAGCACGTCTGTCGAAAAGCGCCCTGTAGTCCCGATCTCTCCTAGTTCGATTATCACGCTCTCTATCTTTTAAAAAAGCCTTGAAGGACGAGGATGTTCAGCGGGCAGTTAAGGACTTCCTCACGTATCAGGACATGGTGTTTTAACAAACTGGTATCTTCAAAATGGTGTTTCGTTCGGATACTTGTGTCAATGCTCACGGCCATTTTGCGTGATCGGCATACCGATTCTGGGATGCACGGCATTCAAACGGGAACTATTTGATCGCTCTTTACGCTTCTAACCACATTAATAAGGGTTTGAGTATCAACTCCGGCAAAAGGATACTATAAGTATTTAGAATGTACTGGTTCGGATGAAGAATAAATAAGAACTGTCGTAAAGACCACTGAATTTTATAGGAGTGAGAGAATAAAGAGTAGTTTCAAAAGATACCGAAATAGATAACACAAGACACGTATTCAGGGGAAATGAGGTTCACATTAACTTTTGGCCTTCTTTATTTTGATTTTCCGTGTTTTCCCTATAGTCATTTTAGACGAATGCCGTGCTATCTTCTTTTCATAAGGCACAGGTGATTTCTTTTCTTTTCCTTGCCCTGGTGTGCCAGTCTCTAATGACCTCCATGTATATGGGCAATTATTCTCTAACCTTTCTTCCACACTAAGACGTAAACACTGATGATACACTGACAGATACAGAGGCATACAGGCTAAGAACGGAAGATCAGCAGACTGAAGAAATAAGAGGAGGACATTTCTTATTGGACATCTATCGTGACACCACTGGAAGTTAATTGCTGCACGTACAAAGGAACTCCGTCTACACGAAGGACAAATTCATGTATAGTGCCAACCACGACAAGTATTGTATCTTCTGAGGTCGAAGTTAACAGTGTGACAGTAAAGTTACCTGGACGTGTATAGTACGTCGAAATGAAACCAAGTTAATTGTTGGATGTGTTTAGCGACCACCCGATTCTGCTGTGACAGTTCAAGCGTCATTCAAAGTATATCTATGGTCAGCAGCACGTAAGTACCCAGATCGTGCATCGCTACTTGGAGGCGACTTTAATCTACCGAGTATAGACTAGGTTCTCTAAGGATTCATTGCAAGGTCACAAATAGACAGTCATGCTAAATACTTTTGAACACGTTTTCTGAAAACTGTCTTGAGCACCTAGTTCGGCTGCCCACAATACATGGAAATATCTTAGACCTTGTAGCTACAAATAGCAAAAAATGCTTCAAATGGTTCTGAGCACTATGGGACTTAAATCTGTGGTCATCAGTCCCCTAGAACTTAGAACTACTTAAACCTAACTAACCTAAGGACATCACACACATCCATGCCCGAGGCAGGATTCGAACCTGCGACCGTAGCGGTCACGCGGATCCAGACTGAAGTGCCTAGAACCGCACGGCCACAGCGGCCGGCAGCTACAAATAGCCCGGGCCTTATCGACAACGTCAGTATAAAAACGGGGATTAGCGAAAGTTAATAAATCAGTTAAGAAGGCCAGGAGAGTGTTTTTCCTAGAAAGATCAGGTAAGCAGTTGTTAGTATCTCACTTAGACACCGAATAGACATCTCTTAGTTTCACTAAGTTGGACGTAGAGGTATTATGGGCAAGGTTAAAGTAGATTGTAAATAATGGTGTGGAGAATTATGTGCCTAGTAAGTGGATCAAGAAAGGAAAAGACCCATCATGGTTTAATAACGAAATTCGGAAACTGATGAGGAAGCAGAGGCTGTTGCACTCTCGGTTCAAAAAAGAACGCGCAAATGACTACAAGAAAAGGCTAGTAGAGATTCGTATGTCACAGCGGAATCGGGTGGCCGCTAAACACATCCAACAATTAACTTGGTTTCATTTCGACGTACTATACACGTCCAGGTAACTTTACTGACACACTGTTAACTTCGACCTCAGAAGCGACAATACTTGTCGTGGTTGGCACTATACATGAATTTGTCCTTCGTGTAGACGGAGTTCCTTTGTACGTGCAGATCTGACGGAGAACCCGAGAAAATTCTGGTCCTATGTAAAATCGCTAAGTGGGTCTAAGGCTTCCATCCAGTCACTTGTTGACCAGTCTGGTGTGGCAGTTGAAGAGACCAAAACTAAATCCAAAATTTTAAATTTCACGTTCAAGAAATCGTTCACACAGGAGAATCGTACAAACGTACCTTCATTTGACCATCTAACAAGAAATGGTTCAAATGCCTCTAAGCACTATGGGACTTAACATCGGAGGTTATCAATCCCCTAGACTTAGAACTTCTGAAACCTAACTAACATAAGGACATCACACACATCCATGCCCGAGGCAGGATTCGAACCGGCGACTGAATCAGCAGTGCGGTTCCGGACTGAAGCGCCTAGAGCCGCGCGGCCACAACGACCGGCAGACCATCTAACAGACTCCCATACGAACAACATAGTAATAAGCATCCCTGCCGTAAAGAAACAACTGAATTGGTTGAAAACAAATAAGTCACCAGGTCCGGTTGGAATCCCAACTCTGTTATTGAAAGAGTGCTCTACAGCACTGGCCCGTTACTTATCATGTATTTATCGCCAATATCTCGCCCAGCGCAAAGTACGAAGCGACTAGAAAAGAGCGCAAGTGACTCCTGTGCGTAAGAAGTTCAAAATAACGGACCCGCAAAATTACAAGCTAATATCGCTGACATCGGTTTGCTGCAGAATCCGTGAACATATTCTCAGTTCGAATACAAAAAATTTTCTTGTGACTAAGAAGCTTATGTCTGCGAATCAACATGGTTTTAGAAAGCATCGCTCGTGCGAAACTCAGCTTGTCCTTTTCTCGCATAATAGACTGAAAACTATGGATGAAGGGCAACAAGCTGATTCCATATTTCTAGATTTCCGGAAAGCATTTGACACGGTGCCCCATTGCAGACTGTTAAGGAAGGTACAAGCATATGGAATAGGTTCACAGATAAGTGAGTGGCTCGAAGACTTCTTAGGCTGTAGAACCCAGTATGTTGTCCTCAACGGCGAGTGTTCATCAGAGACAGTTCATCAGAGTCAGGAGTGACCCGGGGGAAGTGTGATAGGACCGATATTATTCTCTATATACATAAACGATTTGGCAGACAGGCTGGGCAGGAATTTGCAGTTGTTTACTGATGATGTTATGGTGTATAGGCAGGTGTCGAAGTTGAGTGACTGTAGGAGGACACAAGATGACTTAGACACAATTTTTAATTGGTGGGATAAGTGGCAGCTATCTCTAAATGTAAAGAAATGTAAGTTATGCAGATGAGTCGGAATAACAAACCATCATGTTCGGATACAGCATTAGTAGTGTCCTGCTTGACACAGTCACGTCGTTTAAATATCTGGGCGCAACGCTGTAAAGCGATATGAAATGGAAACGAGCATGTGAGCATTGTGGTAGGACAGGCAAATGGTCGACTTCGGTTTACTGGGAGAATCCTAGGAAAGTGTGGTTCATATGCAAAGGAGACCGCATATAGGGCGCTAGTGCGACCTAATCTTGAGTACTGCTCGAGTGCCTGGATCCGTACCAGGTCAGATTAAAGGAAGACAACGAAACAGTTCAGAGGTGGGCTGCTATATTTGTTACTAGTTGGTTCGAACAACACATAAGTGTTACGGAGATGATTCGGGAACTTAAATGGGAATCCCTGGTGGGAAGGTGACGTTCTTTTCGAAGAACACTACTGAGAAAATTTAGAGAACCGGAATTTGAAGCTGTCTGCCGGCTGATTCTGTTGCCTCCAACATACACTGCGCATAAAGACCACTAAGATAAGATACCAGAAATTAGGGTTCATATGGAGGTGTACAGATAGTCGCATTTCCCTCGTTCTTTTTGTGAGTTGAATGGGATTGGTGGACTGCCGAGTATCGACGTAGATGTAGAGGTGCTACAGTTAGGGTGCCCCAAAAGCATAGTTGCAACCGTTTATAATGGAGCTATACGGATATCATTAGGGGGTGTAGCACTACAGTGGAACTGCACTTCTCAAGGAAATCGTATGCTCGGGGGAGTAAAATGTAGATTTCCACTAGAACCTCTATGTAGGGTGTATCGAAAACTTACGTTCAACGTATTTTTAGATAAAATGCTACAACTGAAGTTTGCAACCAACAATTAAAATTCATGTTGTTGTATTATAGAGTCGTATTATGCTACAAGTGAATCTGCTGATGTACTCCTTGTACCTTAGGTACGGATTTCCTGCTACGAAGGTGCATTTACGTTGGCCATTTGTGAGCTTTTGAGATTATTCTGTCGTGAATGTTTGACGTTTGTAGTATTGGTTGGAGTGAAGTATCTGACAAGTGTTTCGTTTAATCATGGAGGGGAATTTATTTCATGAGCAGTCGGATACGACTTTTTTAGCACCGTCTCTCGAACGGTAATGGACGCGAGGCTTCATGGCAGAATCAAAACGCATTCCCACTTATTCTCGCGTACGGATTCCGGCCCCAAAGTTTGTAACATTTCTCTTAAAGCGCCCTGTCTATGTAGTCGTAGCATCCAGTTACACTATAGTGGGCTTACGGCTTGTCACGCAAGCAGTCATATTGCACTGAACAGCCAGTCACTATTGTTACACAAAAAAGTACCAAGTATGACCAAAGCAACAGATTGGTAGTTATTCGTTAGGGAGGTCAGATGCTGGTCTATAATGAGTCACAGTCAGGTAGGAACACCAGTCTTCCAACGCGGCTGAAAGCAGAGCGACACTTCATCCAAAAGAAGCGACAACTTGCGAAGTTCGACTGTACTTTGGTATCACAGTCGATGTCGTGGATCCCCTTGAGTGAGTGTACGCTACAGATGTGACAGCCTCTCTCACCTTCATTAGTGATCCCTCGACATAACCTGCTAAATGATCACAATCGTGCTAACACTGCCACATATAGGTGCACGAATCAGAATTCATTCCTTATTCTGTATAATGTTTTAATTTTAATGCCATTGACCAGTGCTACAGTGGGCAAAGGAAGTTCCCATCGTAGATCGTAGATCATTGGTCATTACACCAGTTCTGTACTGCCACTTTTTACAGATCTTGATCATTTCTGCTGAGACCCGCCTTCTTGGACGCCGCTAATAACACGGGCTAGTGGGGTAGCTCTTTGCAGTATAAGGGTACGAGTCTTGGTAGTGGAAAAAATTCTGATCCGATATTCGGTTAGCAACAGGGGAAGAGCGGTGGCGTACAGTTTCTGATGCGTAAACAACCCTGCGAAAACATTTACTAGTCTGCAATGTAACATAGAGAGAGGCAATAGCGAACCATCCATTGTATAGAGACTTTAACATCGATGGGTCCGTTGGAAATATGTGAAGAGAGTGGAGAAAAAAGGGAATCAGATTCACGAAAACAGTAAGCTATATGACAGCACTGAGTTTCACCTTCCTTCTCTCTTGCATTCCAACTCAGTCATAACAACGCAAACACACCACTGAGTTGCATTCAGCATTAATCAGTCTTCTACGAGGGTCAGTTAAAATGTTTCAGTTATCACCTCGAAAAACTTAAGCTACAACCATGAAACTTGGTGATGATGTTAGTCCTTTATACAGCCACACTTCAAAGTGATACATTTTTCCGACGATGAGTGACTTGACGGAGACCTTAGTTGTAGCAGTCTGCATTTTGGCTGTTCAGGAAACCTCTCACCTCGAAAATCACCTCGTCATCTTTCTGTGATATCCGCCATGGCCGGTCGGAGTGGCCGTGCGGTTCTAGGTGCTACAGTCTGGAAGCGCGTGACCGCTACGGTCGCAGGTTCGAATCCTGCCTCGGGCGTGGGTGTGTGTGATGCCCTTAGGTTAGTTAGGTTTAAGTAGTTCTAAGTTCTAGGGGACTGATGACCTCAGATGTTAAGTCCCACAGTGCTCAGAGCCATTTGAACCGTTTTATCTGCCATGTAGTGGTTCCTTCATCAGACAAAATACACTGTCCAGTCACGTTAATGTGACCACCTGTCAAAAAGCCTGAATAATCATCTTTTTCAGCGCGGATTGCTGCGATTCATGCAGGGGGTGGGTCAGTGAGGTTCTGGAAGGTACCGACAGAGATATGGAGCCGTGCTTATTCCAGTGCCGTCGCCAGCTGCGCTGGGTTTCTCGGTTGACGCCCGAGCAATGTGGTCCTACGGATTCTCGATTCGGCTTAAGTCCGGGGACTTGGTGGCCGAGGGAGTACAGTAAATTCATCCTCGTGCTTTTCGAATTACGCGAGTACACTGCAAGCTGCGTGACACGTTGCATTGTCCTGCTGGTAGATGCTGTCGCGCCGAGGAAGAACAAAATGCACTTAGGGGCGGACATGGCCCACCAGGATAGATATATGCTTGTGCTGATCAATTGTGCCTTGCAAAATTACAATATTATCCAGGGAATGCCACGAAAATATTCCTCAGACCTTAACGCTCTCGTCTCTGGCCTGGACCCTTCATTGCATTGTGTTTGCTTTCGGACCGTTTCACGCCGTACACGCCAATGACCATCTGTTCGAACGAGCATAAAACGTGAAAATATGAAAAAACCACACGTCGCCACTAAGTGGTCGTCAATTGCGGTCGTCGTTGATGAAGAGCAGTCAGTAGGGGTGCACGAACCAGACGCCTGCCGCGGAGGACCATACGCGGCAACGTTCGCTGAATAATCGCTGTACGGTGGTACCCCCTTGATTCATTTGACCAGTCAGTTGCTCAACAGTTGCACGTCTGTTCGCCCGCACACATCTCCGTAGCCGTCGTTCACCCTACCGTCTATGGCCCGTGGTGCATCACAGTTTCCTCGACGGCGGGTTTGGATAGCGTCATTTTTCCATGCACAGAATACTTTAACTGCGCAGGCAAGCGAACAGTTTACAGACTTAGCAGTTTCGGAAAGGCTCCCACCGTTGGCCTGAAAGCCAATGATCATGTCCTTCTGGACGTCAGATAAATCGCTCCGTTTGCGCATTACGACAATAACTGCTCTGTTTTCCTTGTCCGCCCGACGTGCTTTAATACCCTCCACTGTTAGTGCTGCCACCGGTCGTCTGTGACTGATTACTGAACTTTGACGTCGAACACAGGCGGTGGTCACATTAATATACCTGAACTGTGTAGAACAATTCAGTGAATGCCATGCCAGGATACTACGGGGAGATGAGACAAATTTTGATAGCCCAAAGAAGCAGAATGTGTGACTGTGTCCTGAACAGAATGAGCTGTGGCGTTGTCGAGCAAAGCTACCTCCTAGGACAGCCTCCCGCGAAAGTTCGTCTCGACAGTCTCAGGTAACCTCGTCAGGAGATTTCGGAGGTATGCCCCTGCAACCTTACGAGCATAACCTGTTAACACTACACCATGGCAGTGCCAACGAAACACTCCGTAACAGTTTGGTATATTATCGTTAGCTCTTTGGTTTCTACAATGGTGTTGCATCCACATGCTTCCACTACTTGTTTTGCTCTTTTTTCACGGGATCGTAATGATACATTGGGCATTGGTACATTGCAATTAAGAAGCTTAAACATTCATCTGAATCGGTCCGACAAAGATGCAATATTTCCGCTACTGCCTCGATTAGACGTAATTTTCAATGGGTGTCAACAGCCGTGGAAGTTAAGGGGGCGGCGACGTTTGTTACGTCCAAGATGTCGTGGAACGTATTGAAAATAGAGAGACGTCTGATTTTTCACTTTTTCGACTCTTCCACCACATCAGCGTGGGTCGTTGCACCGTCTTTCGCCTGCAAATGCGGAAACCGAATCACAGCACGATAATCCAGTTTATCAACTAGATGTGCCATTTTGTTTTGGTTTCTCTAGTGGCGTGCTGCGGTACTACGGCGACAGGATATCAGCGATTACTAGGATTGCCGACATTTACATGCAAACAAACCAAAAACTATTAACTAACTACATAACTTCTTTTTTTCAAGGTGACAGTTAAAACTCTATGATTCTCCTTCGAAACCTAATTCCAAGAAAACCTACCCCTGTACACAGAGACAGAAAATCCTTATAATCTGGTTTCATCTACCACTACATCTACATGCATACTCTGCAAATCACATGTAAGTGCCTGGCAGAGAGTGAATCCAACCAACTTCACAATAATTCTATATTACTCCAATCTCGCGAAGAACAGCATGCGGAAAAAACGAACACCTATATCTTTCGGTGCGAGCTCTGATTTCCATTATTTTATTATGGTGATCGTTTCTGCCTATGCAGGTCGGTGTCAACAAAATATTTTCGTATTCGGAGGAGAAAGTTGTTGAGAAGATTCAGCCGCAACAAAAAACGCCCTTCTTTTAATGATGATGTCCAACCCAAATCCTTTACCATTTCAGTGACACTCTCTCCCCTATATCGAGATAATACAAAACGTGCTGCGCTTGTTTGAACTTTCTCGACGTACTCCGTCAATCCTATATGGTAAGCATCCCACACCGCGTGGCGGTATCCTAAAAGAGGGCGAACAAGCGTAGTGTAAGCAGTCTGTTACATTTTCTAAGTGTCCTGCCAATAAAACGCAGTCTTCGGTTAGCCTTCCCCACGACATTTTTTACGTGTTCTTTCCAATTTAAATTGTTCGTAATTGTAATTCCTAGTTATTTAGTATCGTGTAACCGAAGTTGAACGGATTCCTTTTAGCACTCATGTGAATGACCTCACTCTTCTCGTTATTCAGCGTCAAATGCCAATTTTCGCAATATACAGATATCTTTTGTAAATCGTTTTGCAATTCGTTTTCATCTTCTGATGACTTTACTAGTCGATAAACCACAGATTTATCTGCGGACAACCTAAGACGGCTGCTCTGATTGACTCGTAAATCGTTTACATGGATGAGGAACAGCAAACGGCCTATAGCACTACCTTGGGGAAACCAGAAATCACTTCTGTCTTACTCGATGACTTTCCGTCAGTTACTACGACCTGTGACCTCTCTGACAGAAAATCACAAATCCAGTCAATAACTGAGTCGATATTCCATAAGAACGCAATTTCACTACAACCCGCTTGTGTGGTACAGTGTCAAAAGCCTTCTGGAAATCTAGAATTCTGGAATCAATTTGAAATCCCTTGTCAATAGCACTCAACACTTGGTGTGAGTAAAGAGTTTGTTGTGTTTCACAAGAACGATGTTTTCCAAATCCGTGTTGACTGTGCGTCAGCCGGCCGGAGTGGCCGTGCGGTTCTGGGCGCTACAGTCTGGAACCGAGCGGCCGCTACGGTCGCAGGTTCGAATCCTGCCTCGGGCCTGGATGTGTGTGATGTCCTTAGGTTAGTTAGGTTTAATTAGTTCTGAGTTCTAGGCGACTGATGACCTGAGAAATTAAGTCACTTAGTGCTCGGAGCCATTTGAACCATTTTTTTTGAACTGTGCGTCAATAGACTGTTTTATTCGAGGTAATTCAGAATGTTGGAACACAATATATATTCCAAAAGCCTGCTGCATATCCACGTTAATGGTATGGACCTGTAATTTAGTGGATTACTCCTACCACCTTTCCTGAATATTGGTGTGACCTGTGCAACTTTCCAGCCTTTGTGTACGGATCTTTCGTCGAACGAACGGTTGTATATGGTTGTTAAGTATGGAGCTGTTGTATCAGCGTACTCTGAAAGGAACCTAACTGGTATAGAGTCTGGACCGGAAGACTTGGTTTCGTTAAGTGATTAAGTTGCTTCACCTACTCCGAGGATATCTACTTCTACGTTACTCATGTTGGCATCTGTTCTTGGTTCGAATTCTGGAATATTTACTTCTTCTTCTTTGGTGAACGAATTTCGGAAGGCTGTGTTTAGTAACTCTGCTTTGCCAGCACTGTCGTCGATAGTATTTCCATTGCCATCGTGCAGAGAAGGCATTGATTGTGTCTTGCCGCTAGCATATTTTACATGCGACCGGAATGTCTTTGGATTTTCTGCTAAGTTTTCTAGATGTAAAAGATCGCCAATATTGGATATTTTGCGTCCGTTTAAATTTGGCATGTTTTTTTCATTGTTTCTGCAACAGTGTTCTGACCCTTTTTGTATACCAAGGAGGATCAGCTCCGGTGTTTGTTAATTTATTTGGTATAAATCTCTCACTTCTTACCGATACTATTTGTTTGAATTCCAGTCACATCTAGGCACTTCAGTCTGGAACCGCGCGACCGCTACAGCCGCAGGTTCGAGTCCTGCCTCGGGCATGGATGCGTGTGATGTCCTTATGTTAGTTAGGTTTAAGTAGTTCTAAGTTCTGGGGGACTGATGACCTCAGATGTTAAGTCCCATAGTGCTCAGAGCCATTTGAACCATCCAGTCACATCTGGCCTACACTCTGTAACGCGCAGTAAGCTGTTTGGACCATGTATATTTTCAAATTTACAATATTATCCTTTTTTTGATCTTATCTGAAATGTTTTAAACTCCAACTGTACAGTAGTATATGTCGTGCTAACACAATTAACCCAGTGAAAAAAAAAATCAAATTTCATAAAATTACTAAACTACAATAAAGAGTGTTTGTGTGAACATATATATATATATATATATATATATATATATATATATATATATATATATATATATATATATATATACTCCTGGAAATTGAAATAAGAACACCGTGAATTCATTGTCCCAGGAAGGGGAAACTTTATTGACACATTCCTGGGGTCAGATACATCACATGATCACACTGACAGAACCACAGGCACATAGACACAGGCAACAGAGCATGCACAATGTCGGCACTAGTACAGTGTATATCGACCTTTCGCAGCAATGCAGGCTGCTATTCTCCCATGGAGACGATCGTAGAGATGCTGGATGTAGTCCTGTGGAACGGCTTGCCATGCCATTTCCACCTGGCGCCTCAGTTGGACCAGCGTTCGTGCTGGACGTGCAGACCGCGTGAGACGACGCTTCATCCAGTCCCAAACATGCTCAATGGGGGACAGATCCGGAGATCTTGCTGGCCAGGGTAGTTGACTTACACCTTCTAGAGCACGTTGGGTGGCACGGGATACATGCGGACGTGCATTGTCCTGTTGGAACAGAAAGTTCCCTTGCCGGTCTAGGAATGGTAGAACGATGGGTTCGATGACGGTTTGGATGTACCGTGCACTATTCAGTGTCCCCTCGACGATCACCAGTGGTGTACCGCCAGTGTAGGAGATTGCTCCCCACACCATGATGCCGGGTGTTGGCCCTGTGTGCCTCGGTCGTATGCAGTCCTGATTGTGGCGCTCACCTGCACGGCGCCAAACACGCATACGGCCATCATTGGCACCAAGGCAGAAGCGACTCTCATCGCTGAAGACGACACGTCTCCATTCGTCCCTCCATTCACGCCTGTCGCGACACCACTGGAGGCGGGCTGCACGATGTTGGGGCGTGAGCGGAAGACGGCCTAACGGTGTGCGGGACCGTAGCCCAGCTTCATGGAGACGGTTGCGAATGGTCCTCGCCGATACCCCCAGGAGCAACAGTGTCCCTAATTTGCTGGGAAGTGGCGGTGCGGTCCCCTACGGCACTGCGTAGGATCCTACGGTCTTGGCGTGCATCCGTGCGTCGCTGCGGTCCGGTCCCAGGTCGACGGGCACGTGCACCTTCCGCCGACCACTGGCGACAACATCGATGTACTGTGGAGACATCACGCCCCACGTGTTGAGCAATTCGGCGGTACGTCCACCCGGCCTCCCGCATGCCCACTATACGCCCTCGCTCAAAGTCCGTCAACTGCACATACGGTTCACGTCCACGCTGTCGCGGCATGCTACCAGTGTTAAAGACTGCGATGGAGCTCCGTATGCCACGGCAAACTGGTTGACACTGACGGCGGCGGTGCACAAATGCTGCGCAGCTAGTGCCATTCGACGGCCAACACCGCGGTTCCTGGTGTGTCCGCTGTGCCGTGCGTGTGATCATTGCTTGTACAGCCCTCTCGCAGTGTCCGGAGCAAGTATGGTGGGTCTGACACACCGGTGTCAATGTGTTCTTTTTTCCATTTCCAGGAGTATATATATATATATATATATATATATATATATATATATATATATATATATATTTGTTGTATTGTACTTTTGAATGGATTTCATTTGCTGTAAATTATTTTCTATTTAATATTCTATGTTTCGATCTTACTATGACTATATCTTTACTGATGTACTTTTGTACGGTGTTAACTGGGTTCAGTTTTCTTTTATGTTGTCTGGCGGGAAGAAAGGAAGGAGAGATGTGAACTTTTTCTGGAGTTGCGTACAAATGGAATGTATTTCGCTGTTTGAACATTGTAATGTATGGCAACAAAGCATCTAGGACTATTAAAAATGAAAATTACGTACGAATTAGTTTGTCGTCTATGTTATTTCAACAAACACGTCAACCTATGAGGTTTCCAGACCTACAGGAGAACCTGGGTTCCAAACAGAAGATATTCAAGCAACAGATTTAAGGAGATCCTCAAGAAAGAAGATCAGCATTTTTTCCTTAAAACTACCACTAGCCTCGGCCAATGTTTAATTACTCCATGAACAATTATTACAATTAACGGTAATCCAATGAGCGAAACAAAGGAGGTCGTTAAAACTTGTATTGTTAACTTGGAAGGAGTGGAGTTTGTCTCTCAGGAAGGCGTCAAATGAAATTTTATCTGCTTTTTTGAATGTTTATACTTTTCGTCTATTTTTGGAGGATTTGGGGGTTACAATATTCAGTCTCGCTACGACAACCCTGCGTTCACTAAACCCAGTACCCGTTTTGATGCTCGTTATTAGCTCCGGATTATTTGTTGCTAAGAGGTCAAGTATGTTTTCACAACCATTTACTGTTCGCGTGGGCTCATGAACTAAGCAATTGCTCAGAACTTCCTGAGCAACAATGTCAAATGACTGTTCCTTTACATTTCTGGTATTTCATGAAAACCCTGAAACATCACAGCAATTTGTTGAAAATTATCTCCAACTGAATTTTTTACTACTCAGTAACAGTATGAGGCAAGTTAACGTTCGTGACAAAGAGCTCGCACTACGCACAACTTGCTGATACCAATTCCTGATGTAGTTTTCAAACATCCTGTTGCATCAGTCTGGTTGAAAACTTAATGTTAGTTCACCCATTTAATTGCTTGGAAGAAAATTAACTCGTGATACTGTTATAAAAATGACATTAGGACGATTTCCGCTAACAGCGGTAAAATTGCTGTTTATTGAATAATATTACCGGTTTCGCAGCCTAAAGCCACATCATCGGATGCAGCGTTTAAAGGTCGTAGACGTACCGATCGCTCCTAGTCAAAATTTACTATTCAGTGACTATTGTCAATACCATGGCGAACGAATGCAGCTCTTCTTCGTTACCGTTTGTTCTCCATAGTGTTGAGAATAGTAACTGAACAGTGAATTTTGACTAGGAGCGATTGTTATGCCTACGACATTTTAACGTTGTTGCACCTGACGATGCGGCTTTGGGCCGCGAAACTGGTTGTGTTTCAATAAATAACAGTTTTACTAGCTGTTAGCAGAATTATTCCTAACATCATGCCTTTCAGCAGTTGTGGATGTCCATAATATAAAATAGTTTGTGTCATAAAAGAACAAATAACTTTTATACTGCCGTCTGTCGATATGTAATGTTTTAGTAATCTTGTCGATTACTGGTAGTGTGCATAGCATGTTCACAGGACTGAAGGCAGGGATTGAGCGGTTTACCGAGGCTATGAAGGGATAAAGAAATTCTGGATTGGGTCAGTTAAGAAATGAGAACTAAAGCCATTTTTAACCCTTTGCTAATTTAATCATTCATACGAAAAGTGCGCCTGTTATCTTTCAGATTCTACTTTTACGCTCTGTTTCAAGCGCTGAAATTCCATTTCTCAACGGAATATTTCATATCAAATGATTGGCGCTGTACAATTGTTGACGTTTAATTTAGCGTTTTTAATTATGAAAACAGACTTTTCAAACTCACGTTTGCCATTTCGCGAATGACTGCACAAAGCATAACGCTTCTATTTTACAATTAACGTGTTTTAGTTCGGAATGAAACGAATTAGCGATTATCTGGATAAAACGTTTTTTATTTAAACTTGCACAACCCGATGGCAACATTAGATAACAGTAGACAAAATCGTTCAAAATGCTCTCACATAAATTAGTTGATTTCCATCGCGTGTAGGAATTCCACAAAGCAGGATAACCGAAGGGGATTACTTATTTACATTTTGTTACGGATGTTCTCATTCCGGAATACTTCGATTTAAAATGCAGGCAAAGCACAGTAGCTTCTAGAAATATGCATCTACACCCAGCACCCCACCGTGTGGTGCATGGCGGAGAGTACTTTCTGTACCACTGTCAGTTCCCTTGTTCGTGTTCCAGTAGCTATTGTTAGTAAACCTTTGTGTTTCTAATTTCTCTGATTTTACCTTCGTGGTCTGTTACTGAAATACGCATAGGAGGAACCAGTATAACGGTTGATTCTGGTAGTTACGTACGCTTTTGCAAGTGTAACACAGTAACCCACTCCACGAGGTACGCTGCCTCTGTTGTAGCGTCTACCGCTGGAGTTGTATGGCAATCTCCGTGACGCTTTCGCTCATACTAAACGAACCAGTGACGGAACGCGCTGCTCTTCTTTGAACCTTCTCAGTTTCCTGTATCAGTCCCTTCTGGCAAGGGCTCCTGATGGACGAGCAACACTTTTGTAAGCTGCCTACTTCGTGGGTGGACTACTCTTCTCCAGGAATCTTGCACTGAATCTCAGTCTTCTTCAGTTTCAACATTTTGTTCACAGGGAACTAGCAACTTTATTAAATTCCTTAAAGCGTTTATTAACCTTTTTCGTATAGTACCCCTATGATTACGCCACCAGTCAAATACATGCAAGCATGACCAGTAACGCAGTACTGTTTGGAATTATGTAAAATGCTTGAGTATCCGTATTTCTGTATTCGTCCTCCGTGATTTACAACAGGATTCGCATGAACGGCTACGCACTTTGAGTGCAGGACAAGGTGATTTAAGGTCGTCGCACATGACGAGATTCCGTACCATGAGACTTTTTTAGTAGGATTATGTAACTGTTTTTAAAAAACTTATTGGCTAAACAAACGATATGTATTGTTTTTAAATATGTTAAGTATGTAAACTATTTGTGTATGTAGTCTTTTGGAAGACAATCATCTGTATGTATAACGCAAAATTTGCTGTGGAGGAGAAAAGGTGATTTGTTTCATTGAACTTTATATTAAATATTAGTGGTTAAAAACGCGCTGCGATGTCCCCTATTTTAATTCGATGCATCCATTGGCCATGGACGCGTACTTGAACATGAAATGCTTGTCTTATTTTCAGATATGTTACGGGTACACGCGGCATTAGTATTTGTATTTGTTGTTGTCGTCCACTGTACTGACGTCAGATTGAGTAATGGTCTTGGACGCAATCACTTTTAAAACGCGACACGCCCATTGGCTGCGGACGTGCGCATATTCTTGCGTTTTCGTCTGTGTCTACATTAGAGTTCCGTAGCGCGTGTCGATAGTCATTTGTTCGTTTTTTTTGAAAGCTAATGACCGCTCGTTGGCTCTGGTCAGCATCCGGCCGAGATACAAGCACCACCAGGGATGTAACCGATTTTATGACATTTTACGAGTTCCTAACAGGGAGCATATTATATAATTTCATCTGTGTGCTTTGATAGTTTACTTTCTTGAATTTCTGCGTGTTAATTTAATATTCAATAGACGCAGTTCTCGCGTTTACGTTTGTGTCGGAAATTAAACCGCTTTTGTAACATATTACAAGCTCCTAATCAGGAGCGAATTATTTAGTCTCACCTTAGTGTTTTGGTAGTTTAGTTTTTTAATCTCAGCGTATTAATGTAATTTATTAGACACATTTCTCACGTTTTCGTCAGTGTCTAGAGTAGAGTTAATTTTCCATGGTATTTAGTATGGATAGGCACTGTGACAGCTGTGAGAAGATGCGAACCGAGTTGGTGACACTTTGCTCTCAGCTCCAGGCTGTGATGGCTTCGGTTACATAGCTTGATGCTGCAGTGAATGAGCATCACTGTTGTGGGCCGATCGAGGGGATCTAACGGAAGTAAAGCACGACTCACGGGTCCGCCGATCGGTTTGCACCGGTGGCCAGCCCAGCTACTGCTCACACTGAGGTTGACCCCTCACCCATGGTGAAGTGGGAGGTCGCCCCGGGGTGTGGCAGACGGCAAAAGACTTCCCAGGGGTTCCAGGTGATGTCTGTGGCTGACACTGTCCCTCAGCCATATGCAGTCGCCTGTCCTGTTCCAGAGGAAACCCTTCAGCTTGCAACATCTGGGCAATCACACACAGTGGTATTATGGGTAGAAGGGAGCTCCAATGTTAGGCACATTATGTGACTCCTTAGGGACATGGCTGCCTAGATGGGGAAGAAAGCCAGTGTGTGCTCCGTGTCCATACCGGATGGAGTCATTCCAGATGTAGAACGGATCCTTCCGGATGCCATGAAGAACACAGGGTACAGCTAACGGCAGGTGATGGGTCACGTCAATACCAGTTGTGTGTGTCAATTTGGATCGGAAGAGATTCTCTCTAGTTTCGAGCGGCTATCAGAAGTGGTAAAGACTGCCAGACTTGCTTGCGAGATCAAAGCAGAGCTCACCATTTGCAGCATAGTCGACAGAACCGATTGCGGACCTCTCGTACAGAGCCGAGTGGAGGCTCTGAATCAGAGGCTCAGATGGTTCTGCTGACCGTGTAGGCTGCAGATTCCTCGACCTGCGCCATACGGTGATGGTGTTTCGACTTCCGCTAACCAGAAATGGTACACGGGTAGCAGGGGCTGTGTGGCGTGGACTGAGCGGTTTTTTAGGTTAGAGGGTCTCGGAGAAACACGAAAAGGATTTCAGTCTCAAAGCGTGCTGGTCGAACACAGGATGAACGTAAATCTAGGAACCATCGTTATAACAGTTGTAAATGGTCGTAGCTGTGTTGGGAAAGTACCAGAGCTCCAAGCACTAATACAAAGCACTGATGCCCAAAGCGTTATAGACACTGAAAGATGGCTAAAGCCGGAGATAAGTTCAGCCGAAATTTTTGCAAGGGACCTAACGGTGTTCATAAAGTATAGGCTAAACACAGTTGGCAGTGGCATGTGTGTTGCTGCTACAAGTAGTTTATCTTGTAGTGAAATTGAAGTATGCTATGGGCAGAGGACATTCTTGGCAAGTGGAATATAATAACAATTCGATCTCTTTACCGACTCCAAACTCAGATGATGCAACTGCTGAAAGGTTCAAAGAAAGCTTGAGTCTAATTTCAAACACGTACTCGACTTGTACAATAATAGTTGGTGGTGACTTCAATTTACTCCCGATATCTTGGAGAAAATACATGTTTAAAGCCGGAGGTACGCAAAAAAAAAGAGAAATATCATCCGAAATTGTGCTAAATGCTATCTTTGAAAATTATTTCGGGCAGCTAGTTCATAAGCCCACTAGAATAGAAAACGGTTGTAAAAGCATCGTTGACGTCTTGTTGTTGTTGTGGTCTTCAGTCCAGAGACTGGTTTGATGCAGCTCTCCATGCTACTCTATCCTGTGCAAGCTTCTTCATCTCCCAGTAACTACTGCAACCTACATCCTTCTGAATCTGCTTAGTGTATTCATCTCTTGGTCTCCCTCTACGATTTTTACCCTCCACGCTGCCCTCCAGTGCTAAATTTGTGATCCCATGATCCCTCAGAACATGTTCTACCAAACGATCCCTTCTTCTTGTCAAGTTGTGCCACAAACTCCTCTTCTTCCCAATTCTATTCAATACCTCCTCATTAGTTATGTGATCTACCCATCTGATCTTCAGCATTCTTCTATAGCACCACATTTCGAAAACTTCTATTATCTTTTTGTCCAAACTATTTATCTTCCATGTTTCACTTCCATACATGGCTACACTCTATACAAATACTTTCAGAAACGACTTCCTGACACTTAAATCTATACTCGATGATAACAAATTTCTCTTCTTCAGAAACGCTTTCTTTGCCATTGCCAGTCTACATTTTATATCCTCTCTACTTAGACCATCATCAGTTATTTCGCTCCCCAAATAGCAAAACTCCTTTACTACTTTAAGTGTCTCATTTCCTAATTTAATTCCCTCAGCACCACCCGACTTAATTCGACTACATTCCATTATCCTCGTTTTGATTTTGTTGATGTTCATCTTATACCCTCCTTTCAAGACACTGTCCATTCCGTTCATCTGCTCTTCCAAGTCCTTTGCTGCCTCTGACAGAATTACAATGTCATCGGCGAACCTCGAAGTTTTTATTTCTTTTCCATGGATTTTAATATCTACTCCGAATTTTTCTTTTGTTTCCTTTACTGCTTGCTCCATATACAGATTGAGTAACATCGGGGAGAGGCTACAACCCTGTCTCACTCCTTTCCCAACCGCTGGCTCCCTTTCATGCCCCTCGACTCTTATAACTGCCATCTGGTTTCTATACAAATTGTAAATAGCTTTTCGCTCCCTGTATTTTACCCCTGCCACCTTTAGAATTTGTAAGAGAGTATTCCAGTCAACATTGTCAAAAGCTTTCTCTAAGTCTACAAATGCTAGAAACGTAGGTGTGCCTTTCCTTAATCTACTTTCTAAGATAAGTCGTAAGGTCAGTATTGTCTCACGTGTTCCAACATTTCTACGGATTCCAAGCGGATCTTCACCGAGGTCGGCTTCTACCAGCTTTCCATTCGTCTGTAAAGAATTCGTGTTAGTATTTTGCAGCTGTGACTTATTTAACTGATAGTTCGGTAATTTTCACATCTGTCAACACCTGCTTTCTTTGGTATTGGAATTATTATATTCTTCTTGAAGTCTGAGGGTATTTCGCCTGTCTCATACATCTTGCTCACCATATGGTAGAGTTCTGTCAGGACTGGCTCTCCCAAGGCCGTCAGTAGTTCCAATCGAATGTTGTCTACTCCTGGGGCCTTGTTTCGACTCAGGTCTTTCAGTGCTCTGTCAAACTCTTCACGCAGTATCGTATCTCCCATTTGATCTTCATCTACATCCTCTTCCATTTCCATAATATTGTTCTAAAGTACATCGCCCTTGTATAGACCCTCTATATATCCCTCCCACCTTTTTACTTTCCCTTCTTTGCTTAGAACTGGGTTTCCATCTGAGCTTTTGATATTCATGCAAGTGGCACTCTTTTTTCCTGTAGGCAGTACCTATCTTACCCCTAGTGAGATAAGCCTCTACATCCTTACATTTGTCCTCTAGCCATCCCTGCTTAGCCATTTTGCACTCCCTGTCGATCTCATTTTTGAGACGTTTGTATTCCTTTTTGCCTGCTTCATTTACTGCGTTTTAGCCATTTTGCACTCCCTGTCGATCTCATTTTTGAGACGTTTGTATTCCTTTTTGCCTGCTTCATTTACTGCGTTTTTATATTTTCTCCTTTCGTCAATTAAATTCAATATTTCTTCTGTTACCCAAGGTTTTCCACTAGCCCTCGTCTTTTTACCTACTTGATCCTCTGCTGCATTCACTACTTCATCCCTCAGAGCTACCCATTCTTCTTCTACCGTATTTCTTTCCCACATTCCTGTCAATTGTTTCCTTATGCTCTCCCTAAAACTCTGTACAACCTCTGGTTTAGTCAGTTTATCCTGGTCCCATCTCCTTAAATTCCCACCTTTATGCAGTTTCCTCAGTTATAATCTACAGTTCATAACCAGTAGATTGTGGTCAGAGTCCACAACTGCCCCTGGAAATGTCTTACATTTTAAAACCTGGTTCCTAAATCTCTGTCTTACTATTATATCATCTAGCTGATACCTTCTAGTATTTCCAGGATTCTTTCATGTATACAACCTTCTTTTATGATTCTTGAACCAAGTGTTAGCTATGATTAAGTTATGCTCTGTGCAAAATTCTACCAGACGGCTTCTTCTTTCATTTCTTACACCCAGTCCATATTCGCCTACTATGTTTCCTTCTCTCCCTTTTCCTACTCTGGAATTCCAGTCACCCATGACTATCAAATTTTCGTCTCCCTTCACTACCTGAATAATTTCTTTTATCTCATCGTACATTTCATCAACTTCTTCATCATCTGCAGAGCTAGTTGGTATATAAACTTGTACTACTGTAGTATGCATGGGTTTCGTGTCTATCCTGGCCACAATAATGCTTTCACTATGCTGTTTGTAGTAGCTTACCCGCACTCCTATTTTTTTATTCATTATTAAACCTACTCCTGCATAACCCCTATTTGATTTTGTATATATAACCCTGTATTCACTTGACCAGAAGTCTTGTTTCTCCTGCCACAGAACTTCACTAATTCCCACTATATCTAACTTTAACCTATCCATTTCCCTTTTTAAATTTTCTAACCTACCTGCCCGATTAAGGTATCTGACATTCCACGCTCCGATCCCTAGAACGCCAGTCTTCTTTCTCCTGATAACGACGTCCTCCTGAGTAGTCCCCGCTCGGAGGTCCGAATGGGGCAATATTTTACCTCCGGAATATTTTACTCAAGAGGACGCCATCATTATTTAACCATACGTCTTAGCAACAAATAATCCTGAGCTAATAACGAGCACCAAAATGGGTACAGGGACTAGTGAACACAGGGTTGTCGTAGCGAGACTGCATACCGAAACTCCCAAGTCCTCCAAAAATAAACGAAAAATATATCTGTTCAAAAAAATATATAAAAATTCGCTTGACGCCTTCCTGTGACACAATTTCCACTCCTTCCAAATTATTATCGATGTAGGAATAGACCAGATGTGGCTTGAATTCAGAGAAATAGTATCGATAGCAACTGAAAGATTTATACATGCAGAATTTAAACTAACGCCCCCAAAACTGGCGTATTTTAAAGAAGATATTAATTTAGCGCGGACTTCAGTCCGAAATGCTTATGAGAGTTTCCGTAACGAAACTTTGTCACGTTCTGCTGTAGCTATGGAAATAGTATCGATGACAGCGCTGCTAAAGCAGATTTACTAAACACAGTCTTCCGAAATTCCTTCACCAAAGAAGACGATGTAAATATTCCAGAATTCTAACCAAGAACAGCTGCCAGCATTAGTAACTTAGAAGTAAATATCCTCGCAGGAGTGAAGCAACTTAAATCAGTTAATAAAAGTAAGTCTTCCAGTCCAGACCGTATATCAGTTAGGATCCTTTGAGAGTATGCTGATGCATTAGCTCCATGCTTAACATTCATACTCAACCTCTAACTCGGCGAAAGATCAGTACCCAAAGACTGTAAAGCTACTCAGGTCACATCAATATTCAAGAATGGTAATAGGAGTAATCCGCTAATTTACAGGCCCTTATCGTTAACATCGATCTGAAGCAGGATTTTATTGTTTTCGAACATTATGAATTACCTCGAAGAGAGTTGACACACAGTCAACACGGGTTTAGAAAACATCATTCTTTGAAACACAACTAGCTCTTTACTCACACAAATTGTTGAGCGCTATTGACAAGGGATTTCACATTGATTCCATATCTCTAGATTTCCAGAAGGCATTTAACACCATACCCCGCAAGCGGCTTGTGATCAAATTACGTGCTTGCGGAATATCGTCACAGCTATGCGACTGGATTCGAGGTTTTCTGTCAGAGAGGTCACAGTTCGCACTAATCGACGGAAAGTTAACGAGTAAAGCACAAGTTATTTCTGGCGTTCCCCTAAAAGTGTTGTAGACCCTCTGCTGTTCCTTATCTATATGAACGATTTAGGAGACAATTTGAGTAGCTATCTTAGGTTGCCTGCAGGTGATGCTGTCGTTTATACCCTAGTGAAGTCATCGGAAGATCAAAACAAATTGCAAAACGATTTAGAAAATATATCTCTATGTTGCGAAAATTGGCAGTTGGCACTAAATAATGAAAAGTGTTAGGTCATCCACGTGAGTGCTAAAAGGAACCCGTTAAACTGCGGTTACACAATAAATCAATCAAATCTAAAGGCTGCAGTTGCGAACAACTTAAAATGGAAACAACACAGAGAAAATGTTGTGGGGAAGGCGAACCAGAGACTGCGTTTTATTGGCAGAACACTTAGAAGATGCAACACTTCTACTAAGGAAACTACCTATACTACGCTTGTCCGTCCTCTTTTGGGGTACTGCTGCGCAATGTGGGATTCTTACCGATAAGATTAACGGAGTACATCGAGAAAGTTCAAAGAAGAGCAACACGCTTTGTATTATTGAGAATTAGGGGAGAGATCGCGACGGACTTGACGCAGGATTTGGGGTGGACATCATTAACACAAAGGCGTTCCTCGTTGTGGTGGGATCTTGTCACGAAATTTCTATCAACAACTTTCTTCTCCAAATGCGGAAATATTTTGTTGATGCCGACCTACATAGGGAGAAACGATCGCCATAATGAAATAAGGGAAATGAGAAATGACACGGAAAGATGTTGGTGTTCGTCTTTTCAGCGCGCTGTTCGAGAGTGGAATAATAGAAAATTATTGTTAAGGTGGTTCGATGAATCCTCTGCCAGGCACTTAAGTGTGATTTGCAGAGCCGGCCGCTGTGGCCGAACGGTTCTAGGCGCTACAGTCTGGAACCGCGCGACCGCTACGGTCGCAGGTTCGAACCATGCCTCCGGCATGGATGTGTGTGATGTCTTTAGGTTAGTTAGGTTTAAGTAGTTCTAAATTCTAGGGGACTGATGACCTCAGATGTTGAGTCCCATAGTGCTCAGAGCCATTTGAACCATTTTTTGATTTGCAGAGTGTCCATGTAGATGTAGATGTACGTGTGGCGCCATCGAAATTTTTTTGGTACTGTTGGCTGTATTCACTAGTTTGATTTTGAATTTGTACGAGACACGTGTGGATTGTGGCATTCATTCTGCAAATATTTATAAAGCATGTATTGACACTTCTATGTTTGATATTAAGATCAGGCACTGTTAGTGCCGGTATCTTCGTATTCAGATAATTGATTTCTGTTACATTTAACCTTTTCACTGTTCGCTTTTGTATTCACTGTTCACTGACAACTATGTACTGCTTTTTATAGCCTCAGTAGGCTCAAGCTTGAAAATGAACCTGTAAAGTTTGAAACTAGTTGCCTATTATAAATACGGCAACTGCTGACAGAATCATTAGTAAACGCTTTAATGAATCTCATTCTCACATCTGCCTGTCCTAAAGTTAATTTTATCAAATTAGCACATCAAATCGTTCCGTATACATAGTCTCAGATACTTAATGGGATGGACTATTTCTGACCATTCTTCTGCAATTGTGTAATCATACAATAATAGGTCTTTCTTCCTATTTATATGCAGTACGTTACATTTCACCAGTTTTCTAGCGTTGTGACTTCTGTATACACAACATCATCGTCCGTAAACAGCCTCTGGAGCCTCCGACGTTATGCACAACACCATGTATAAGTACATTGTGAACAGTAATAGTCCTGTAACACTCCCTTGGAGTGAGCCCAAAGTTACTTTTACGTCTAAAGATTTCTCTCTGTTAAGACTGACATTATTTGCTCTACTTGTTAGGAGTACTGCAATCGTATCACAAGGTTAGTCTGATACTCCATACGGCAGTGTTGTATTCAGTACGCGACAATGCGGAACTGTATCGAACGTCTTCTGGAAGCCAAGGAACACGGCATCTTCCTACCTGGGGGCTGGTTTCTACCGCCTTCTGGGTCTCTTGAACGAAAAGAGCGGGCTGGGTTTCAGATGCTCGTTGTTTTATGGATCCATGTTGAGAGGAAATTTTCGGTCTTCATGAAACTTGTTCTAAAGTTCGACAACAGACTGACGTCAGCCATATAGTCCTATAGTTAAGTGCGTCTGATCCACGAACCTTCTGGGAAACGGGAATGAACCTACCCATTTTTCTACTCACTACTCGTAGAATTGGTTCTTCCAGCGAGCTACCGTAGATTGCTGTTAAAAAAGGAACAAGTTCTTTCGCATGCTCTATGTAGAATCGCGTAGGTCACCTTTCCTCCGGTCAGCGATTTTAGTTGGTTTTCTGTCTTACTGACATTTATTTCGGTATCTGTCATTTTGGCGCTCGTGCAGCAATTGAAAAGAGGAACTGCATTACGATATTTCTCCATGAAACAATTTTAGAAAACGAAATTTAGTATTTAGACTTTCTATCTGTCCTTTTTCGTTTCGATGCCAATGTGGTCACTGAAAACCTGTACAGATGGCTTAGTTCCGTCAACTGATTTAACATAGGACCAAAGCTTTTTGGGATTTCTGTCAGTTCGGTCGATAGAATGTAGCTTTCAAATTCGTTGAATGCTTCACACATGACTCTCCTTACTCTAATTTTCGCTTCATTCGGTTTCTGTTTGCTTACGAGACTGTGGCTTGTTAAAACCAGCGGTGTAGCTGTGTTTGCTTTCGCAACAGGTTCCTGTCGTATTATGGCGGGCCTTTTCGAAGCCCTCACAACATTGCTGGGTACATACTTTTCTAATCCGGCCTCCTGCGGAGCGCGAACGCAGTTGCGTGCCGCGCTTTCGTACTTCCTGTCGTGAAATGACTCAAGTGACCCCATCGGTCGTGGGTCGCGGACAGTTCACACGGACTGAAGTGCCAACGAAAGCATGATTGAGCTGATCGCACGAACCCGATCATGAACGAGTTCCTCATTGAGAGTTTTGCTGTGGTGAGTTCGGTTTTTGCTGTTGTTTTAACAAAGAGAATGTATCGGTTAGTGGACACGCAAGAAAAACGGAAGAGAAGACGATGGTGGGTTAGAAACTGTATACTTAAAGAAAATCGGGGGCCTATAATTTGATGACGTGGATCTAGGAAGTCATTACCCCGAAGATTCCAAAAACTTATTTAATGATGTCTCAGTCTCAATTTGACTCTATTCTGGAACACTTTTCATCACTGATTTCAAGATCAGATACCTAGATGAGATAACCAGTAAAAACAAATATTAAACATCGCGCAAGTTTACGCTATGTGGCCACAGGAGACTCTTTTAAAAGTTTCGAATATTTATTCCGTGTTCCAAAAAATACAATAAGTAAATTTATGCCTGAAACCTGTAGACTGTAGACCACTTGTGCAGAGCTTAACTGTCAGTGCAGTATTACTGCTGTATCTTCTCTTTCTGTCGATCTGTAGAAAATAGTTTTCCCGCTGAAAGTCTCGTCCGCTGAAAATGGTGGACGTGGCAGCCACACCGGCAGCACCAGCGGTTTGGCGGGTAAATTCAGTAAGAGCCAATCACAATGCTTCATTGGCAAGACATCCTTTGTATGGGTCATAAGAGCCTCTACTGGATGGTTCGAACAAGACAGGGGACAAGGTATCTACGGAAAGTTCTGTGACGTTTGAGAGTAACGTGATGTCTTCTTTGTTTAAGTGTTCAGAGACACGTCGAAGCAGGCCATTCACCTCTGGCGAAATGCTCTCCCTCATTCGCCATTGTGGCTTCAGAGCATCTCCAGACCAGCAGCCGCAGGGCACCGAAAAATTCCAGCAATTTTTTTCGTCTGTAGGACAGCATTTCGAACTTTATTTGTATTTATTTCCTGTCTATGCTTCGACGCCAATATGCTTCGAAAAGTGAGGAAAATAAAATCCCTGACTTCAGAAGCAGCAAATATAAACTAAGCCCACTCACCGTTTCAGAAAAGTGATGAACACTGATGCAGCTGTAGGACTCAGAAACTTTTCTTTCTCTCTCTGGCAGTGCCTTCAAACAAGCAGCGAAGACTCGAAAAGTGCTGAGCGTCCAGTTTACAGTTACAGAAATGATTTCGACTTCCAGATATCGTCGTTTTGGCGTGTAAAATCAGGGCTTGCAGCAGATATCGGCTTCGTGATCTGTTTCCCACAAAAGAATGGGAAGTGTCTCAGGCAGAGTTCACAATTGTGCAGGGATCTTTCTAGAGTCCATGCTCGAGTGTGGCGGTATACACCGAAAAATTGAATCAAACTACTGTGCAGCGATCTTTTTTGAAATTGTATTTAGAGACATATTCATATCGATTTAGTAACTCTTGAAACAGCTCATGCTCACACAAATGCGCGCGGAGTGTCTCGGGGACTGTTTCACAAGTGTATCGCGATCTTTTTAGAGGCCGTGTTCAACGACGAAGGGTATCCGTGCATCGGGTATGGGAAGGAGTAGGAAGGCTGCGGGTATTTCCAACGCGACAGGAAGTACGTGGCAATTCATGTGGCTACCACGTGGCCGTGCCGTAAGCCGGCGCATTGCCTCTCTTCTAGTGGAGCTCGTTCATTGGGGTGACCGTCTTGCCTTTTGCAGTTCGGAAGACTGACTGACTGGACTTTTATCGAATGATCCACATTTACAGCAGTCGCATTTATCAGTATGAGTTACGAACTGCAGCTTAGCCCCATCCTGCAACATCTTCGTTATTTCGTGTAACGGATTTGCCTTCACCAAATATCATTGCTATCGACACAGTCCTCAGATGCATGGTTGTAGCTAGGATACTTCTCCTTGTCCAGTACAGATATTTCATCCACTGACACGTCCGTCCTCCCGGTCCAGCGGCTAGATAGAGACTGAGTCCTTTTCCCCAGATCGCCGTCTTGGATTACGTCATGGGAGAAGATAGGGGGAGGGCCGACAGCGCCCTCTGGTGGTGGTGTTATGAATTAGGTCAGTTTGACTCCGAACTTAATGGTAAACATAGTGATTGGAACTACTGACTACGAGAACTAAAACTGTTTAAATAAACAATGCATACTTACGTGCGTCCTATCCGGCAGCCCAGCAAAGACTAAGTTTTTTCCCGCCAGGGGAGGGGAGGGGAGGAGTGGGCGTGAAGGGGAAGGGATGGGAGAGGGGTGGGTGTTAGGTTAGTGGAAGTAGTCCAATTGACCTATTTTCCCTCCAAAATTTGAACTTCCCACCATGATGTCACTGCGAAGTTGCCGCATCTGCGGCCGCCAGGATCCGCAACAATGCAAAGTGGCGCCGTGCCCGCTTTGTCCCCCTACTTCTGATGTCCTGGAGGAGCACTTTGGCGACTGCACTCTGGCTCTGGGATACCCAAAGGCCACTGGCATGGCCTCGATTGGCCGCCATATTCGCTGGATCTGAACAAATGCGACTCCTTTTTGTGAGGCTATGTTAAAGACAAGACGTACAGCAATAACCTAAACCCACTGCTGAGCTGAAAACAGCCATTCACGAGGTCACTGACAGCATCGATGTTCCGAAACTTCAGAGGGTCACGTAGAATTTCGCTATTCGTCTGTGCCACATCATCGCCAATGACGGCAGGGATATCAAACTTGTTATAACCTAAATCCGAATATCTGTAGTGACGTTTACATGTTGAATAAAGTGTGCGCACGCCGTAGTTTATTGACGAACCCTGCAAATGAAAGTGGGCTTCGTCGCTAAACCAAACCATGCATGCGCATAGTAATTCCCATCTTGCCCAGCGGTCAACCATGCAATTTGAACGTCCTATCGCAAATCGTTCAGAAGTTATGACGAGATTATTTCATATTTTATTTCAGTTATTTCACGTAGTTCAATACCTGTCACCCCGTACAATAATATACAACTTTTTCGTTTGGATGTATTTTTATTATTTTATTTGATTATTTGAGAGAATGTGAACTTCTTAGCCAAGTCCGCTTAATAATAATATTTACTGTTGATAACCGATTTCGGCAAGCATGATTACCATCTTCAGATCTTTGAATGGATTCATTCAATGTGAAATTAAGTATACAATAGCAGGTGCATTTTAATGTCAAAACCGCATTACAACACACTTCGATAAAAGCTTATACCAGTTGTACAAGTACTCTTTAACTTTGTCAGGTATGAGAGGGACGAGACGAGCGATGCATCGGAAAGTCAAGGTTAAAACCGCAAGATACAGAGTAATTCGCCAACACCGCTAGGCGGCCAGGTGCTAGCCGGTACTAACTGCATATTGACAACTGGCACCGAGGTGTCGCTCGGTAGTGTATTCATGTACTTCCTATTTAAAATTATTTTTGTATTTTAATTACAGTATGATTCGTGTTAGTGACGTTAACATTCGTAAACGCCTTTTTTAAATTATTGTAAAATAGTTATTAAAACAAAAGTTAAAAATTATTATTAGTACGGTCACTTGCGTAAGTGCGCTTATGTAGAAAATGCTTTACAACTTGGTGCAGGTTCCACAAATTGATATACAATAATAAATTGCTGTATGACAATATTATGTCATTTATCAAAAATCTGCAACCGTAATTGTAAAATTATAAAAATATGCAGAAAGTTACACGGTGAGCTTCTGATGTTCGGCGAGCTTCTGATGTTATGTGGGTAGCAATGTAAGCTGTGCTGCCCTTAGGTTGTCGTCTGCTGCCTCACTGAATGTACTAATTCGGTGTGGCGTGGGGTCATCGTGTAGCATACTGTGAAACATAGATCCATGTGTTCGATTATAGCCATATCACTGGTCCAGATGCTTGGGTCGTTCTATATCCAAAGTCGAGCAGACACCTGGCTTATCGCGCAACGCTGTGTCAAGTGTCCATTGTGAGTACTTTGATACGAACACTTATCGAGCACATATCTAGGTCACGTTTCCAAGCGAGCGGAACAATCTCATTCCTCTTCCTGTAGCAATACTTTTCGGTATACTCCCAGTCGCGTCGAAAAAAAAAAAGTACCTGTGGTTTGAAACTTCCTGGCAGATTAAAACTGTGTGCCGGACCGAGACTCGAACTCGGGACCTTTGCCTTTCGCGGGCAAGGTTCGCAAGAGAGCTTCTGTGAAGTTTGGAAGGTAGGAGACGAGGTACTGGCGAAATTAAAGCTGTGAGGACGGGGCGTGAGTCGTGGTTGGGTAGCTCAGTAGGTAGGGCGCTTGCCCGCGAAAGGCAAAGGTCCTGAGTTCGAGTCTCGGTACGGCACACAGTTTTAATCTGCCAGGAAGTTCCATATCAGCGCACACTCCGCTCTAGAGTGAAAATTTCGTTCTACCTGAGGTTTATCACGATATCTTGGCACATCGCCTTAATATTTCGATCAGGGTATTTTTATGCTCATGAGCAACCGAATTTGAAACACTTACCTAGTAACGTCCTCATGAGGTCGTCGACGAGTTGCGGGTTGAGCTCTATGACACATCGAAAGCAGCTGGGCAGGCTATCGTGATGGCCGCTGAACCACCGTCCACAGCTTACGTGGACTGATCAGAACTGGCTGCAAGACTGGCATATTTCGTTCGACAGCGTCCCAGATGTGTTCAGTTGAAAGTCAGGTGATATGAGGTCCTGCACAAGCACCCGACTGTCCACGTACTGATCCTCAACACATTCTGACACAGACTGCGCAATCCCTTTAAAGTTACAGGTCACATGTGGGGTACTTCAGACAAGCAAACGGATTATTTGATCAGACAGTAGGTTCCTGTATCGTTCGCCAGTGGTAAATACATCCCACACGAGAGTATACTTACCCAGTGTCTTAACGGTATCTTGTAGGCAAGCGTGATGTATCATTCGACGAACTCGTACTCTGTCATAGAAATTTAGTAACTTGTACGACGACTCATCACTCCAAATAAAATTTTTCGACTGTTTCTAGTATTCAGTCGCGGTGTTCCTGCACCCATGCGAATCTCTGAGTCCTGTGACATGCTGTGAATAGAGACATTGGTGCACGGTGGTGGCGCCTCTGTACCATAGCGAAGAGGTGGATTTGAGTGGTATACCTGCTCATCAGTTGTTGCAGTCCAGCATTAGATTGACGAGTGATTTGCTGCGGTAAGAACCACCTATCTATCAAAGCGGTTGGTGCCAGGGTGAAAATGTAGTTTAGACCACGACGTACGAATACCCAGACTTTATTCATCCAGTATTTGAGAATGAGAGCACTTAGTCACTTGCAACAAGCTTTACACATAATTTCGAACCTTTTCGAGACATTTTCTCGCTGTTAACGGCCACAAAACGATGAAAGGAAAAGAGTTTATCGCTTAGTACATTTTCCTTGTTCATGCAATAAAACTGCCTCACTAGGCACGACGCTGTAGTTTATTACTTCTTTACTACTAAATTTACTCGCGACACACTTTTCAGACAGTATTTGCACATATCATCGAATGCAACTGCAAGACTATATCATTGTACAACACATAGTTCAGGAGATACGACGTCAAAAACAATGAATTGTGTGAAAATGCTGGGTGAAATTCGCTTGAGATATAGGTGATATGTGTGTTCAAACATGTGTGATATATGTCAAATATATTTGAAATAAATGTGAGATCCGCGTATCTTGGCAAAGCCCTGGATAAAAAGCTCCTCCTGAACCCCTCGATCTATTTCAACCAAACTTGGTTCACACATTACTTACTATGTGTAATGAAATATTGTGGAGGTTAGGAACCACCAACCCCCTCTTGGCGTGGGGCTGATAAACTGGAGAGGGATTGGGGGGGGGGGGGAGATGGACAGAGGGGGAGGAACACATGGACAGAAGGTGGAGGAGCAGATGGACAGAGGGGGAGGTGAAGATGGACAGAGGGGGCGAGAACAGATGGACAGAAGGGGGAGGAGCAGATGGACAGAAGGGGGAGAAACAGATGGACAGAGGGGGGAGGAGCAGATGGACAGAGGGGAGAGAAACAGATGGACAGAGGGGGGAGGAGCAGATGGACAGAGGGGGAGGAGCAGATGGACAGAGGGGGGAGGAGCAGATGGACAGAGGGTGGAGGAGCAGATGGGCAGAGGGGGGAGGAGCAGATGGACAGAGGGGGGAGGAGCAGATTGACAGAGGGGGGAGGAGCAGATGGACAGAGGGGAGAGGAACAGATGTACAGAGGGGGGAGGAGCAGATGGACAGAGGGGGGAGGAGCAGATGGGCAGAGGGAGGGAGGAGCAGATGGACAGAGGAGGAGGAGCAGATGGACAGAGGGGGGAGGAGCAGATGGACAGAGGGGGAGGAGCAGATGGACAGAGGGGGGAGGAGCAGATGGGCAGAGATAGAGGGGAGTAGCATATGGGCAGAGAGAGGGGATAGAGGAGATGGACAGAGAGGGTTTGGAGGAGACAGACTGAGTTAGGGGTTAGGAGGAGATGGAATAGAATTATTTGAGTAAGTACACACCTGGGCAACGCTGGGTACTCAGCTAACATGCAATAAATCACTATTACAAATGACATACTGAGACAGATTGAAATATCTGTCAGATTCTTGTGCAGATAAGGTACGGAAATAGATGCTAATAATCGCTGACGAGTCTCACTATTTACCTCCTTCTCGAAGATACTGGAAAAGATTATGACACAAGAACCATAACTCACATCTCTCAAAATAAGATATTTCGTCAGTCTCAATTTGGATTTCAAAACCGTCTCTCCACGGAACGTACCACTTTTCAATTCTCTGATACGCTTACACAAAATTTGAATGACAAAATATTGTCAACATATATTTTCTGTAACTTCGTCAAATACATTTGATTAATCGGTTCACAGTACTCTCCAAGGTAAGCTCTAATATTGTGGTACTCGACATCTTGCTAGCAACTAGTTTTCATCCTATCTAACTACGCTGAAGCGCGTAAGAAACTGGTATAGGCATGCGTATTCAAATACAGAGATATGTAAACAGGCAGGATACAGCGCTGCGGTCGGCAACGCCTATATAAGACAACCAGTGTCTGGAGCAGTTGTTAGATCGGTTACTGCTGCTACAATGACAGGTTATGAAGATTTAAGTGAGTTTGAACGTGGTGTTATAGCCGGCACACGAACGATGGGACACAGCATCTCCGAAGCGGCGATGAAGTGGAGACTTTCCAGTACGACTATTACACGAGTGTACCGTGAATATCAGGAATCCGGTAAAACATCGAATCTCCGACATCGCTGTGGCCGGAAAAAGATCCTGCAAGAACATTATTGAGCATATCTGGGATGCCTTGCAACGTGCTGTTCAGAAGAAATCTCCACCCTCTTGTACTCTTACGGATTTATGGCTAGCCCTATAGGATTCATGATGTAAATTCCCTCCAGCACCTCTTCAGACATTAGTTGAGCCCATGCCACGTCGTGTTGCGGCACTTCTGCTTGCTCGCGGGGACCCTACACGATATTAGGCAGCTGTACCAGTTTCTTTGGCTCTTCAGTGTAAAAGGATGCATAATATGAGATCGAAGTTTCTCATGATCACATCCCAGAAGAGGTAGAGTGTTGCGTTAAGAAACTCAAAGAGTTTACGTAACAAAACAGCAGCTTCTTAATGGGGAGTAATCACTATCTGGGTACCACAGAGAGCGATATTGGGTTTGCTTTCTTGCCTTCAAATATGCGAAAAGCAGGAACAGCTCTCTTTGTTGACGACACAAGTACTATAATCAAACCTAACGGAGAAACTACAACACTTGTAAACGTAACTAAAATTTCCTTGACTATTAATAACTGGTTCTTTGCAAATGGAATGCCGCTGAACTTAGACAAAACACAATACCGGCAGTTCCGTACTGCACAAGGCATGACCATATCATTGCAAATAATGCAATTAGGCAAATAAATAGATGAAATGCAATATTGTAATGGTTCAAATGGCTCTGAGCACTATGGGATTTAACATCTGCGGTCATCAGTCCCCTAGAACTTAGAACTACTGAAACCTAACTAACCTAAGGACATCACACAACACCCAGTCATCACAAGGCAGAGGCAATATTGTAAATTATTAAGATTCTTATACTGATAAGAAACCTAACTGAAAATCGCAGGTTACAGATATTCTTAAACGTCTAAGCTCTGCAACTTTTGCATTACGGATAGTATCTGATTTTGGAAATGAAAATGTCAAAACGTTGGCTTACTATTCCTATTTTCTTTGTCTCTCTTGCATCATATTTTGGGGAGACTTGCCAATGAGGAAGAAGTCTTTGTTGCAGAGAAGTGTTTAATATGAAAAACATGTGAATTCCGCTCCCAGGAGGTCTTGCAGAAAGCTCTTTATTCCTTTATGAAATTTGTTGCCAACAACAAAAGACAGTTAGAAAACAGAAGCGAAATTTGTAGATATAACACTAGAAAGGCGAACTCACTTCAGCATTAGGGTGGCAGACAAAGAAGGAGGGTATTCAGCCATAAAAATCTCTGGCACCTTAACAAGCGATGAAATCATAGCTCCTTGACTAGTCATTCTGTTTCATATAAGAACTTCAGAAAGTGATTTGCCTGAAGTGATTTAGGGAAATCACGGAAAACCTAAATCAGGGTGGCCGGACGCGGGTTGAGACCGTCGTCTTGCCGAATGCGAGTGTAGTGTGCTAACCACTGCGCCACCTCGCTCGGTATTCTGAATGTTTAATGATATTCTGTGTGTTCTCTCTCTCTCTCTCTCTCTCTCTCTCTCTCTCTGTGTGTGTGTGTGTGTGTGTGTGTGCGTGCGTGCGTGCGTGTGCGTGCGTGTGTGTGTGTGTTTGTTTCGAGAGGAACAGACAGAGAATGAATGTAATTAGGTATAAGTCACTGTAAGTAAATAAAAAAGTAGCTTAGGAGAATCATATAAATAGTCAGTGTGTTCCCATGTTTTTCATTGTGAAAATGTATTGTAATAGTAATATTGACACAACATAGCGAGAGGCAGCAGGTATAACGAATGCCAATAACTAAGCTAACAGCTGGCAGCATGATACACGAAGCACCACATTGACAACGAACATAAAAATGGGATTCGAATACTGGACTCTTATCCGGAACGAGCACGGTTCAGACCTCCGTCCAGCAATTCGGATTTCGTTTTTTGTGGTATCTGTAAATCATTTGAGGCGAATGCTGGAATGGTTCCTTCGAAAAGTTTGTTGCTGGATCGTAATTAAATCTTTGCTTGCGACCCGGTTCTAATGAACTCGTCAACGAACGGATGCTAAATGTCAATATTTCTTCCTTTTCGAGTACGCAACACGGATATCCTCGACTCGCCTCGACGTTGACGAAGCGAGCGACGTATAACGTTTTATCGCGAGCTGTGTGAAAGATATGCGACGGAAATTACCGGGTGGGATGCAGCGAACGTTCCCAGGCAGCAGCGCGGAGAGAGAAGCAGCGAGGGAGCGAGGCTAACCCGTTCGGCCTGTATGCCTGCAGCAAAAAACGCAGGGTCCCCGGTGCACGGGGAAGCTCGGGAGCTGTCCGACACCGCTCCAGCGGTCTGGCAACGCCGAGACGGCTTTCTGGCTGCCGGCCGCCTCGCGCGCTCAAATAAATGTGCGAAACCAGCCGACTACGATTGTGTCGTCGTGAACGGAACGCCACGGCAGAATTACTAAATGGAGCTTTTGTGTCAAATCGTATGAAACACTCGTGAAAGAAAGATTTGCCATTATTCGCCTTATGCATAGGTGCACTGTTCTACTGACGTGTTGAGGGTACGTAAAGTGCACGAAAGGATTAAATGAGTCACCACGTTATACTTCGTAGCGATTTCTATCCACTGAGTCTACAGTAAGGATTGGAAAAACCGATCAGTTTAAACGGATGCTGGTATTTTAATTCTAAATAACCGGTATTTTTTGTTATTTGTTTGGTCTCGGTTATAACAGGTGATATTTATTTTTTACTGATAACCGGGTAAAAAGCCGCCATAGCAGCAGTGCTAAATTTTTTCGTTTTTAAATAAACCTTTTTTTTTTTAAAAAAAAAAGAAGTAATTTTTGTTCGTAAAATTTGCTTTAGATTGAAACAGCGTTGTTACAGAAAATGGGAAAAGCGATCAGTGCTACTTTAATGACATTGCTGACAGAAACGGGCAACAAATACACGGCATAAGAATTGACACAGCATTCCTGAGGCTGCCCTGTGTTTGACTTAAGATACGCATGTGTGTGCAGCGTGCAAGGCTTTCCCCCACCCGGTCTAAATGATAGTTTCCCGCTTTCGTCACCGGGCACTCGCTGTATTGCAGAACGGCACCAACCCTAGTCTACAAACATTTTTATGAAGCGACGCGACAATGAAATACAATGTTCCATTTCCGTTAAAAGATCAAAGGTTTATTTGTCGCTTCTACGAATGAATAAAACAGTAAGGAAATTATGGTAACAATAATAAATTAAAAACTTAACAATTCAGTCATAGGATACAATAAGAAGAGAAAGTGGCCGACCTGCTGCCTGTACCTTTATCTGCTTGTAGCCCTTGAAAACGGACACGAAAAGCAGCTCTTCAGCCACAGTTTTCATCCTTTAGCACTGACTGTTCATAATGCCCAAACAGTGGTATGATTCCCGGTTACAACACGGTTTTTAAGCAGAGTTTCAAAAAATTTGAATCAAAAGGAGACTACTGGTGACTTTTTGTAGTATTCAACCGCTTATCACTTTTCGAGAAAAACAGCGAGCGGTGGACGGACTAAGTTTTTTCTATTAAATTTAATGTTTTGATTCATTATACCTTGAAACTGAGAAAGTCTAAATTTTTCAATCTTTTTTCGATTTCTACATTTAGTACAGGAAACAACAGAAATAAGAAACCGAAAATCGGTTATTTCAGAAATCGGTTATTTTGAGCAGTTTGACAGTCTGGTTTGTTTCATCGATAACTGCCATCCCTAGTCTACGGGGACAAAATTTCGACGATTGCTCACGAATATTTTATGACAACCGATATCTGTACACATCGTAAATTAAAGTCCCGCGCCGGGACTCTATGTTTTAGTTTATGTCAGGAACCATTGTAGGGATTTTGATAAATTTTCCACTAATCGATAGTCGGGTTTATTACTGATAAGCAATGATGAGTATGTAATATACGTATTTTTATTAGTTTCGTATTGAAGTGGCGTTTGATGGGATCTAAGGGACGGCCAGCTACAAAGGAAGGGGTATCTGTCGGGAAAAGCAGTACACAGCCGCCGCAACTCCAAAGCAGAGTGAAGCGTAACCAAAATCTATTTCGGCCCTGCTGGTCTAGTAGCAAAGTTCGTGCCTTGAAACCTAGAGGTCGCAGGCTCGAATCCCAGGATTTTTCTGTATGTCGTTTTACCTAGCAATCGCCTCTCAATCATGTGGAGATTCGCCAGAAACGACTTGTGGTCTGCATTCTACGTTAAACTGTAGCTTCCCTGTAGGGACATTAAGTCGCCGAAGTGACATTCAATTAAAAGGCTTGCAGCAGGTTATTGAGACACACGACACCACTGTTGTCAGAAACTTTACATCTACGTTGTTATTGCACTTTTCAGTCCGAATACTGGTTTGATGCAGGTCTCCATGATACTCTATCCTGTGCAAGCCTCTTCATCCCCCAATAACTAACATCCTTCTTAATCTGCTAACTGTATTCATGTCTTGGTCTCCCTACATGATTTTTACCCCATATTTCCTCCCAATACTAAACTGGTGATCTCTTGATGTCTCAGAGTGTGTCCTATCAACCGATCCCTTTTTCTAGTCAGGTTGTGCCACAAATTTTTTCCCCAATTCTATTCAGTACCTCCTAATTAGTTACGCGATCTAACCATCTAATCTTCTGCATGTGGCACCACATTCCAAAACCTTCTACTTTCTTCCTGTTTAAACTGTTTATCGGCCATGTTTCACTACCACACAAGACTACATTACATACATTTTCAAAAGAGACTTCCTAGCACTAAACCCTATATTCTACGCTAACAAATTTCTCTTCTCCAGAAACGCTTTTCTTGCCAATGTCAGTCTATATTTTATATCCACTGTACTTCGGCCATCATCAGTTATTGTACTGCCTAAATAGCAAAATTCATCCACTACTTTAAGTGTCTCGTTTCCTAATATAATTCCCTCTGCATCAACGGATTTAATTCGACCACGTTTCATTATCATTATCCTTGTTTTGCTTTTTTTAATGTTCATCTTACGTCCACCTTTCAAGATACTGCCCGTTCCGTTCTACTGCTCTTCCAAGTCCTTTGCTGTCTCTGACAGAATTACAAGGTCTTTGGGAAACCTGAAACTTTTTATATCTTCTCCCTGAACTTCAGTTCCTTCTCAAAATTTTACTTTAGTTTTCTTTACTGCTTGCTCAATGTCAAGGTCGAATAACACCGAGGATACGCTACAACCCAGTCTCACTCCTATCTCAACCACAGCTTCCTTTTCATGCCCCTCGACTCTAATAACTGCCGTCTGGTTTCTGTACAAGTTATAAATAGCCTTTCGCTCCCTGTGTTTTACCCCCACTACCTTCAGAATTTCAAGAAGATTACTGCAGCCAGCATTGCCAAAAGCTTTCTCTAGCTCTACGAATGCTATGAACGTAGGTTTCCTTTCCTTAGCCTATCTTCCAACATAAGTTGTAGTGTCACCATTGTCCCGCGTGTGCTTACATTTCTCCGGAAGCCAAACTGATCTTCCGCGAGGTCGGATTCTAGCGGTTTTTCCATTCTCCTCTAAGGAATTCGTGTCAGTATTTTGCAACCGTGACTTATTAAAATGATGGTTTAGTAATATGAGCACCTGTCAGCACCTGCTTTCTTTGGAATTGAAATTATTATATTCTTCTTGAGCTGCTTGTTTCATATATTTTTCACACCAGATGCAAGTGTTTTGGCATGATGCCTCTCCCAAGGCTATCAGTAGTTCTTCGGTAGTTCTGGCGGACTGTCGTGTACTCCCTGGACCTTGTTTCGACTTAGGTATCTCAGTGCTCTTACAAATTCTTCTCGCAGTAACATATGTCCCATCTCATCTTCATCTATGTCCTCTTCCATTTCTATAATATTGCGTTCATTTCGTCTCCCTCTACACACCCTTTCCACATTTCAGCTATCCCTTCTTTACTTAGGACTGCTTTTCCATCTGAGCTCTGGATATTTATGCAGCTGCTTCTCTTTTCTCCAAAGACCTCTTCAATTTTTCTGTAGGTGCTATCTATCTTTCCCCTGGTGATGCATCCGTCCAGAGCCTTATATTTGTCCTATAGACACTCCTGCTTAGCCATTTTGCAATTCTTGTTAGTCACATTTTTTGGACATTTGTATTCGCTTTCGCCCGCTTCATACATCTATACACACTATAAATTAAGGTCTTCCGATGCGTTTTTCTGTCTGTTTGTGAAGGCTAATCTTAGGAACTACAGACAGGATTTTGATACGGTTTCCACCATTAGATTGGCTGATTTACGAGGAAGGTTTGCGAATATAATTCATCACCACTACGACAGAAAAGTCGTCTAACCGCAGATGGTTAGTGTTACCCCTGCTAAGCAGGGGCGAGTCGCTCGTTTTGGTGTCAGGGAACTGTGGTCTACGGTAGCTCGTAACATTTTAATTGCATTCCATCTGATTAATCACCCTCATTTATCATGCGTGCGCACTGAATTAAAAATATCTATACTACAGTGCAAATGGCGACGGTATGCGCTGCGTGTCTTGTTCAGAAACAAACCTGTCCCGTTCACTCACTGTTCTTGAAAGTGGACACCAGCAATTCCCGCTTTACTCTTCGCCCATAAAGTGGCATTCAGTACTGCGTCGGTCCGTCCCGGGTTTATTTTTCTGTTGGTGTTAGTTGCACGTTAACAGTGATATATAGCAGTGCGGATAGTCTTACTGATGAAGAGTTGACAGATATGCACCTCGTATACGATTTCTCTGAATGCGGTGCAAGAGCGACACAACAACGTTACGCTCAGCTGTTCCAGAATGGATTACGATACAAAGAACGACACAATCACACACTCACACACACACACACACACACACACACACACACACACACACACGCACACAACAAATGAAAGATATCAAACCACACACACAACACAAACTAAAGACGAAAAATAAACAGAGACAGCTGCAGTACTACACACTGTACACACACACATGTTGATCACAAAGTGAAAGTGATGTATTATAATAAATGTGGGAGAAATAATGCCGAAAATGGGCTAGCTGGAGCATGGGGACCGAATGAACACATCTCCAGGATCACACATACAGACTAACAACACTGTAAATCGTAACACCAAACGATAATTTCACCTCACGGAATTTTTGCTACAAAAGGAGTTTCTGATTCGCAAAACAAGAGAAAAACATGAGAAAATGTAACATAGTAACATGTTGTAGCTGCTACATAATACATTTATTGTATATATAAAATGAAACGTATTACAGGCCAATGAAGATGCTTCATAAATAAATGAAGAGAAACGGGTATGACAAATAACAAACTGCCTTTCATTTAGTTGCAAAGGAGGAACATACCTCCACGAATTTTGAAGCAAATAAGAAATGACGGAAAATAGAAAAAAATGACGAAAAGTTTACATCTGTCGTGTGAGGGTTGTTGCATTTCGCTGTGTTTTGTTTTTCACACTTTGTTGATTACGTGTTTTGCACTTTTGAGAGTTATTATCACCGAGACAAAGGAAATTGGGTTAACAAATGGAACAAATCATACATATGAGGGCGTCCTGATGGAATTTTTTATGTGAAAACTCTTAAATGTTTTTAAATAAAGCAAACGTTATTAATATTCTACATCTTTATTCTTCATGTCTACTTATTTATTACTCAACATAGTCACCCTGATGACGAACACATTTCTCCCAACAAGAGACGAGTTTGTTGATGCCGTTACTGCAGAATGTTTCACTTTTTCGACAGACCCACAACCTTACCTGTGCTTGCACCACTCATCATTGTGAGACTGAAGTAACTGAAGGAGTTGTTTAAGTTTTGGAAATAGATGATAATCGGACGGAGCTAAGTTGGGACGACTGCATTGAGGACGATCGTTGACAGTGAACCCGAGGTGTCGGATTGCTGCAAATGTCGCAGCGGTCGCATGTGGTCTGGCATTGTCATGCCGAAGGAGAAAGTGCACCATGTGAAAACAAGCGTTTTCTGTTGTTAGAAACGGGACTACAGCAAGCTGTTTCTCACGCGTCGACATAGTTATGTTACTCACTGGCCATGCTGCACACTACAATACAGAGCATTCTAGTGGCAGAGGGAGTAGTGGGGTAAAATATGTATCAGCACAATTTGTTAGTGCAGCTTGTCTACATTCAGGGGAAACCTATAGTTCTCTTTTGATTGACAGGTCCTTAACCTGTTGTTCTCCTTTGACGATTGTGACTCCCTGGAGACAGTCCTTCCTTTTGATTGACAGGTGTTTAACCTGTTGCTCCCCCATGCTCCCCTTCCTCCTCCCAAACAGTCAGGAGACCTCCCACCACCCTACCACTCGCTGATACAGGTATAATTTCAGGCCTGAGTTATTCGAATAGCCCCCTCTCAATCAATCAATTTGATTGACTACTTAATTAAAATGATTGATTAATTAATCTCTCCCCCTCTGGTAAACCCCCAACTCTCCCCTATCCTCTCCCCCTCCCCTACCTGGAAATTGGCGGCTGTGTGCTGCAGAGGAAGGATCTCAAGACAGGAAATTCAATTACATAGCAGAAGGTATATTGTTTATTTATAAAAATTTGAGTCTGCAGGGGTCTTGACATCATTCTGTGCAGTTTTGGGAGATGCAGGTCTTGTAAAATATATTGAAAAGAAGCTAATAAATCGATCGCTTTATTTTGTCCCAATTGTGCAAGGAATACTGTCACTAAACAGTATTACATGTAATTACACTGTTAAAAATTTTTCAATCACGAACCATGTGCCATCCACTGTCCTGCACTGAATGCCACCCATGCAGGCTGATCGGAATCATAGTGCACCGGGTGCCCCACGAAGCAGCATGTCCGTCAGCACACATGCCATATGCAGGTGTCCAAGAGGTGTCCGCTCAGGCCCCATGACTGGATGTCACATTAATCCCCAAACAAAAGCACTCAAGAAATTCCTGTCGAAGGATGTGCTCTCTCTCTCTCTCTCTCTCTCTCTCTCTCTCTCTCTCTCTCTCTCTCTCATCATCCTGTAGCGTGTGTTTGCCAGGCCTCCATGCGTCGTCAGTCATGATCAGGCCGAACGACAAACAAAGCAGCATTTAGCCAGTAAACCCCTGTGGAATACCGACGTGTGTGAGATGCCTTCCTTCCAAGACAAATGCCTGACTGAGAATCGATCCAGAAATACTGCTGAAGTTAATACATCATTAATTTTGGTCACCTGTTTGTGATGTAGTGGATATAAAGCAGACGCAATAGCTATCTCACACTCACAAATTAATGATGTGACAAAACTAGTAGCTGTCTGACTCAGTATACAGTAAAAAAAAATATCGTTGCTTAAAAGGAGAGAGAGAGCTGTAGTATGCTTTGCAGATGACATAGGAACTAGCATGACTTATTTCATTCCACCATGGACTGTAAACTGCCCCAACCTACCTGTGCACTTTTCTTGAGGTACACTTCAAGAGCTGTTTCATGAGTTATTACATCTGATGCAGATATCACATCTTGAACATTTCACGAATGGTGCTTCAGAAGATGTGCCACAGAAAATATTAATTAAATCATTAATATGGTGTTTAAACAATTTGCTTCACACAGTTTAAAAATACATGAAATAAAAAGAAAGGACGACACTGCACAGTGTGTGTATTGTGTACAGAACCAGGGACCTAGAAACGACGTAGAGGCTTCATCCCTGACATAGACCTCTGTGGTTCACAACCACACAACGGGCTACAGCACTCCACTAACCCCAATACTCTGCCCCATCTCATACCAGACGAGTGTAACCCCAAACGTTTGTGTGGTGGAGTAATTATGGTGTACGCATACATGGAGACAGTGTTTGTGCAGCAATTGCCGACATAGTGTAACTGAGGCATAATAAGGGCAACCAGCCTGCATTCGCCGAGGCAGATGGATAACCGCCTTGAAAACCATCCACAGGCTGGCTAATCCACAGGGCGGATTTGTGCTGGGGACCGGCACTACTTCCCGCTCGGGAAGCAGAGCGTTAAACCATGCGGGTAGTTGGGCGGGCTACACTGCACAGTATTTCGCATGAATAAAAACAGTGTTATGTCTTTGACAAGAAATTTCATTAAATAATCCTAACTTATTATTATTTGATGTTGCTACTGGAATCAGTGCTGTATTAAATGATAGTTGCAATTTCAAAATTCGACATGAATTTATAAAGTTACAGTTAAAGAGTCCCCAACCACTACAGGTCTGCTAAGTGTATTTTCCTTTCTAAAACCACTATAGAATTCTGAGCTGACCAGTCCTCTCAGCTACATCACGAGAAAGAAGGAGGGAGGAAAGGGTCGACACCATGATAGGATATTGGCAACAACAACAAATACTGCCACAATGTATTGAAAAACATATCTATTCACGCCTAGAAGACTGAGAGCTTTGAAAACACTGTTACATCCCACATACTCATCTTCTGGACAGCCACATGCACTGGGCTGAAGTACAGTGATAGTGCTCAGAGACCGGGAGAAACTACCGCCGTAAACAGGACCCCATGACTGTACCTGTGGAAGCACATGTCAGCCAGAGAGAGGCCCACCGGCCATAGAGGACCCCCACCCGAGGAGGGCCTGAGTGATTGGAGTTTGAATGCTATCAATACTTCAAGCACAAACACACGTCACGCTGACTCTTCTCAAATTTCCATTGAGTATACTCGCGACACACACAGTCCCGAAGACAACTCAATGCAAACTGGGCACTAGCCCACTGTTCACCCACCCAGGGGGAGCCGCAAGCCAAATTGTCCAAAGCAGGAAGCTCTCTCGGACTCCCTGTACTGGTGTACAAAGGATGGGCAAGCCCCAGCCCAGAACAAAAGTGTCCGCTGAGATGATGTTTCTAGTCGTGACCAGCTTGCTAGCTCCTATGCTTCCTACAGCCATCTCCAGACTCGCAAGAATATTGGGAATCAGGCACTTATTTATCAGTGTAACTACAATTACATATTACGATTGCTGCTGCAGTCTGACACCGAGCAATGTACTGGTAATGTAACCTCTTCCGACAGCTGTGGTTCTGGAACAAATCTCAATATCTCTAGAGCACATAATTTTCCACATAAAATCTCTCTCGTATCCTTACGGATATCAATGTGCTGAATCTATACCTCCCTCATAATAGGACACACAGTCATTATCTCTGGACATGCCAGAACATAAGCCACAGTAACTTTTCACTGCAACATATAGACATTTAAGATAAGCAGCGCAGTTATCGTTTATATGTGTACAGCACCCAAAACATTATGGTATGCCCACACTTACACCAGCTACATGTCTCGATTATCTTCAGTTACAGGAAGTTATCTGACGTTTAAGTTTTCCAGTCAGCACTTCCGGAAGTTGCCACATCCTGTCAAGACTCTCTCAAACAAGTGATATAGGGCACAGACGTCCGGTAGTAAGTGATGATCAGCAACGCTGTCATGGACGAAAGGGTTGGAAAGACAACACTGATACTGATTGGCGTACTGTAATCAACATCGCTGTCGATAGTACAACATGGAAAACGAAAGGATACGCTTAGGGGTGCCAATGGGGGGACGTTCTCTGCATCAATCTCTTACAGTCGTATTTCCCATCCTGTTTGTGAACTAAGGCAGGTCCAGTTGAACCCTTGCACTGCTATACTGTGCGGCTGTTTATGAAATATATCTATCACCCCTTACATTCAGATATATTCTTCAATGAGTTGAAATCACAATTCACCATGTAAAATGTATCCCTTTCTTATGATTAGATATACGTAATATTTTTTGTACGTGAATAATAGTTTCCAATGAAATGAATACACCTAGCTGCATACGAGGTGCGGCTAGAAAAAAACCGGACTGATGCTGGAAAAAACATTTATTTACAATTATTTACAATTTCATGTTATCTCCTTCAATGTACTCTCCTCCTCGGTCTCTACACCGCTCCATACGAATTTTCCACTGTTCATAGCAATGCTGCAGATCATTTTCGGTAACTCCATACTTGACTTGACTTGACTTTAGGGAAAAGAAAAAAGTCACAGGGGGCCAAATCAGGTGAGTAGGGTGGATGATCTAAGATGGGAATGTTGTGTTTTGCCAAAAACGTCTTCACTGACAACGCACTGTGAGCTGGGGCATTGTCTTGGTGAAGGATCCATGTCTTTTTTCTCCACAAATCGTTCCGTTTTCTCCGTACTCGTTCACGTAGGGTAGCCAGGACGCTAATGTAGTAATACTGATTCACTGTTTGTCCCTCTGGTACCCAATCAATGTGCACAATCCCTTTGATGTCAAAACAAACAATCATCATTGCCTTGAATTTCGATTTTGACATTCGTGCTTTTTTTTGTCGTGGAGAACCAGGAGTTTTCCAATGCATCGATTTTGTAAGAAGGTGGGATCACTTTCAATGTTTTCCAGGATGTCAGAACAAATCATTCTTCGGCGTTCCTTCTGTTCAATTGTGAGACACTTTGGAACCATTTTTGAACACACTTTGTTCATGTTGAAATTTTCATGAAGAATCTGCCTAACACTTTCCTTGTCAACTCCTGTTAACTCAGACGCTGCTCTGATTGTTAAACGGCGATCTTGTCGAACAAGTCTACCGATTTTTTCAATGTTTGCATCAGTTTTTACTGACAATGGTCTGCCAGTGCGAGTGTCATCACTGGTGTCTTCGCGGCCATCTTTAAATCGTTTAAACCACTCAAACACTTGTGTTCGCGATAAACAATCATCGCCGTACACTTGTTGTAACATTACAAACGTTTCACTTGCAGATTTTCCTAGTTTGAAACAAAATTTGATGTTAACACGCTGTTCTTTCTGTACACTCAACATTTTCCGACGCACAGACAAAACGTCAACTACTTAAAACAGACGCCACGGGCAGACTGAGTGCAGGAGGCAGATGAAACTCGAGCAGTAGGCGGAGCGAGAGTCACGTGACAGGCCACGCGACTTTCAGCCTTATTGCATTCGTTTTATTGTTTCACCAGTACTAGTCCGGTTTTTTTCTAGCCACACCTCGTACAGGCGTTGATATAAGTCAACGGGGACAGTTGAAAATGTGTGCCCCGACTGGGACTTGTACCCGGGATCTCCTGCTTACATGGCAGATGCTCTGTCCATCTGTGCCACCAAGGTCACAGAGGATAGTGCGACTGCAAGGATTTATCTCTGGGACGCCTCCCGTGAGACCCACATTCGCAACTTATTGTCCCGCACTATATTCGTAGTGCCCCTGCCCATTATACTCATTACTCGCGGCTTTACTGGCGGTTCCCGTAAGAGTTCTGGCACTGTTTGTGCATCTACACAGAAGAAGATAGTCAAATGGCTGGTGAGCCTAGTGATATCTGTTCTTTCGGACATGTCCGAAAATGGCTGGTGAGCGTTGTCCGAAAGAACAGATACCACTAGGCTCACCAGCCATTTGACCATCTTCTTCTGTGTGGATGCACAAACAGTGCCAGAACTCTTACGGGAATCGCCAATAAAGCCGCGAGTAATGGGTATACTGGGCAGGGGCACTAGGAATATAGTGCGGGACAATAAGTTGCGAATGTGGGTCTCACAGGAGACGTCCCAGAGATAAGTCCCTGCAGTCGCACTATCCTCTGTGTCCTCGGTGGTTCAGATGGACAGAGCATCTGCCATATAAGCAGTAGACCCCGGGCTCGAATCCCAGTCGGGGCACACATTTTCAACTGTCCCCGTTGACTTATATCAACACCTGTATGCAGCTAGGGGTATTCATTTCATTGTGATTTCATTCTAACTTTAACAAACCTAACTAACCTAAGGACATCACACACACCCATGCCCGAGGCAGCATTCGAACCTGCGACCGTAGCGGTCGGGCGGTTCCAGACTGTACCACCTAGAACTGCTCGGCCAACCCGGCCGGCCCGAAAGAACAGATACCATCTTCATATATATGATAATAGTTTCATTACGTCCCACAAATGTCTAGTGGTATGTTGGAACATAAGCCACAGTACCTTTATGTTCAAGCCGCTGCATAACATTTCTGACTATCAGCTGTAGGTGTACAAAAAAATTATGATGCGTCCACACTCGCACCAGCTGGGTGTCGTTTTCACACTAGCCGGTAGCAAAAAAGCCTCCCGCCATCAGATATTTGTCGACGAACAAAGGATGCAATTACAATTTTAAAAAGCCCTAGCATCTTTTTTTATTTTATCGATTTCACCTCCCATGAAACCGTTTCGTAATTTCGATACTTGTAAATCTAGCCAACGCACGGTGGCCTCTTTTATATATTCAGACTGCCAAGTCTGTTTTTGTGTCAGTGCATTCCATGCATAGCTAACGTAAGCCTGCCTACCACCAGCCAGAGCACACAAATTTTCCCTGACTAAGAAATCATTGCAAGTGCAATATATATAGTAGAGTGCATCCATTCAGAATTAATTTTCAGGGGCCGAGTAGATAGGTGGAGAAACAGAAAAATTATTCCGCATGGAGTCTAAGTTCCTGTTGCTAAGCACAGTACCTGTTCAACGCTTTGGAGCAGGAACAGGATCACTGCGAGACGGATCCGTTGTTGCAGCTGGTAAAATTGCGTTTGTTACGAAATAACAAAAGAGCCTGTTAGAGCGTCATACAAAGATTTTGGCTCTTACACGTGCGAGAGGACATGACTTAATGATACAAACCTGTTTGGATCCTACAAAATGTGTGTGTGGGAGCTGAATTTTCAAAAAGGAATACCATATTATGTAGAAACCCCCTATAGGCTTGAATGCAAAGAATGCTTTATTCCAAGCATACAACAGAATTCTGTTTGTCCCCTTCAGCGCACCAGCTTTATGTAATGGAATAATCACTATCAGTCCATCGTTATTCAGTTATTCGACTTCAACTGTGTGCAGGATTTCTGTGAGTAAGGTAATGCCATAATTCTGATAGTGAATTTGAGGAGTGGTAGTGAGTGCATTTTGCAAAGTATGGTCATGCTTTAGTTATCACTATTAAAATGGGTTAGTGACTGCACAGCTCTGCCTGTTCAAGAACAGAGCTGCAGCCATGCATAAGGAGAAATATTCTAGAGCCCTTACTTCCTCAATATTTTACAGCAATTAGCCTTGAGGGCTACGGATTCGCTGTGAAAAGAGAATGTTACTGCTTACAATGTGTTTGAGCGGGTGAAGAAACGAAATGTGCTTTTGAATATTTATATGAAACTGATCAAGGGTCATCGCCACATGTACGCTTTTGATTACTGCATGTATTACAGCATGCATCACCGAGGCCGCTCAATAATATGAAGTGCGCTAAAACACGGAAGAGTGCAAAGTGCTTAGCACATTTCTACCGTGGAATTCACTGGAATGATCCTGCCATGCCTTATAAAGATATGGTGATGTCGCTTCGATTATCTGAACATAATCGCAAGAAGGGGAAGAAGAAGAAGAAGATCTCATGGATGCGTCGAATCTTCAAGTTTGCTGCTATTGAAGACCTGGAATTTATGGGTTCCCTGCTGCTCATCGACTCAGGAACAAGAAGATGTGTGAAAATAGTGTTACAGTGTCTGCTATTGAAAATGTAAAATTACTTTGAAAAAGAAATGAATCTTTACCTCATAATATGTGTACGATTTCTCTTCACCCTGTTCCCCCTTTGATAGTATACAGTTTCGTGCAGATACTGTGGCTGTGGTTTTTGTCAAGCACAGGAGATATTATTTTAGATACATTTGCCATATGTCATTGGAAGCAGACGCAGTCACATGCCTCCTGCTCCCATAACCCAATTCGCACTGCACGATAGGTGTAATTACATGCAACCATTTTATATATTTTGGTATTCTCGGTTTTAAACTTGACCTCCTTAACAGCACTCATCTTCAGAAAAACTAATGTCATTTGTGACCTGCACAGCCTCTATATATTTTGGTATTCTCGGTTTTAAACTTCACCTCCTTAACAGCACTCATCTTCAGAAAAACTAATGTCATTTCTGACCTGCATAGCCTTTATATATATAAAATACAATATGGGATAGGCTGTTTTTTTAAATAACAGCTAAGACGTGTGGTAATGATTTTTTTTCGTTTATTTAGTCCACACGAATATGATTCAGTTCTTGAGATTACAATTCAGTTCTTGAAATTACAATATAGTTCGGAGGTACAATTTGACTCTGATATTCCAATACAGAGATGCTTTTAACTTCCCCACTACAACAATAATACTGGTCGAGAATATTTATTACAATTTTTCCCAGTAGCACTGGATGAGAATGTTTACAGCTTTTTAGAAATCTATGCTAAAAACTAATGTGGAGATACTTACACTGTAACTCAATTTCACAGCCCAAGTAGCATAAAAGCACTCCGTCTTCAGGCCACAAGTGGCCCATCGGGACCATCCGATCGCCGTGTCATCCTCAGCTGAGGATGGGGATAGGAGGGGCGTGTGGTCAGCACACCGCTCTCTAGGTCATTATGATGGTTTTCTGTGACCGGAGCCGCTACTATTTGATCGAGTAGCTCCCCAATTGGCATCAAAAGGCTGAGTGCACCCCCAAAAAATGGCAACAGCGCATGGCGGCCCGGATGATCACCCATCCAAGTGCTGGTCACGCCCAACAGCACTTAACTTCGGTGATCTGACAGGAACCGGTGTATCCACTGTGGCAAGGCTGTAATTCTTGGCATCATTCAATGGAGAATGAAATGTATTTCTTGACACTCTCAGGTAGGTCACTGACTTGATCTTTCTCAACGCCGAAATCAGCTAAGTGCTCAAGTAGAAGTGAGCGTCAGATCCGCTTAAATTATGGAAGATAACGGCTATGTACCTTGGTAGCTGGTACTTCAAATTGCGCGTATTGTGAGCTGCACCACAGAACTTCCCTTAAGGTGATAACGGTCCCTACGAGCTGTCTAACGGCAGCCCACAAATATGACATCAACTGCGTTGTTGTACAAATCTTCATTCTCCTTCGCTTTGGTCTTGGGAACGTTGTCGCTGTAAAGTTATCAACGTCCTATGAAAGTTTTTCGAGGTTAGTGAGCAGCCAAACCGCAGGATTATCCCCAGCATAAGATTTTTAGTGGTTAAGACTCGAATCATAGGATGATACAATTTGCTACGCTGCAGCATATGGTACGGATTTTTCTGTAAAGGTACTATATGAGATCGTGGGGACACCTTCACAGTAGGTCACAGGAGAGAAGAGGCATTCAAAGTCGGCATACACCACAAATAGGAATCGCTCCTGGTGGTGAGCATTTTTAAACTTTATGGATTTGTCTTCGTCATTAAGCATAATAACACGTTACCAGGTCCATGGAAGCACAACCTACTAGAAGCGCCACTAATAAATTGTCTCATGAAAAAAAATTCAGGCACCTTAAGCAAATATGCTTTACATGACAGTTGGTTGATAGTTGGGAGGAAATGAGTTGGGACATATCTTTGATCCAAACACAATGATAATTGTCCCCTTGAGATAAGAGTAGCATGTTTACATGCATCTCATGCTCACTGGCAGCTTTTGAGAAATGGAGGGGGCCGACGACAATATGCCTCTCCTGCTGATTTGGCTAGCTTTTCTTCTCCAGGCCATAAACATGAACCAATATTCCGGTATTCTGCACCTCAAATGTATGTATGCCCTGGATCTCGACAGGGAACTCGATACCATCAGAGTTACAACTCTTAAGAATGTCAAGGTGTCTACCATATTCAGATGTGCACTGAGCATCTTTTGTGTAATTTCTCTTGCAAACCAGGATCGACCAAGCAAAATAAGCCTGATCCTTTCTATTTTCAACATTGATGCATGCCCTTTTATCAGCTATATCTTTAGGTAGTTTGATACAGGTGGACCCTCCTTTTACCAGATCAAAGATATGTGCATAGATGTCCATGTGTAGTATTCGGCTGAGTGCTTTAGCTGAACCTCTTACTTCCATCTTGGATAACCGGTCAAGTGTAGCACTCAAGGTGGATTTACAAAACATCTCGGCGATTGATCTGCTGTGCGTTATCACGCCATTTTCCCCCCAAAGATAATGAAGACTTGTCTCTTCACTACCAGAATCAACTTCGGGGAGGAGGGGAGGCGGGATGCGACAGTTCGACGCAGAGCAACACGTTGCTTTTAATGGCAGGATATCGTGGATCATTTACTACCTTGAGGAGCTCCTTTTCCAGGACAGGAAGGCACACCTTTAGAAAACCAGTAGGGTAGCGATACCCTCCAGCCAGATTCTCGATCCTCGTGAACGAGATTCGCTCCTCAGACGCGTCTGCAATCACCGAGTATTCTAACTGCGATATGGTGTCACTGACCTGATGTCCTTCACTAAAAGTACGGGAGTGGGAACTGCCACTAGCCACAGGGTCATCTCTGTTACTAGTACTATAACTACAACAAGGTGATGCAGCTCCTTGCTGTGAGGTGTTGAGTGGTACGTGCTGTACCTCACGAGATCAGTGAAGACGTGATGGCGGAGGAGCAGGAGGAGACGCTGCGGAACGGGGCCGCTGGCTGCTGCAGGCCGGACTCATCAGCCTGGGGGAGGGCGCTCCACGGATGTCAGAGCGGTATTGGGGTGGCGGCGGCGGAGCCGGCGGCGGTGACTAGCGGCGAAGCGTGCTGCACTGGATCCTGTCTCGATGTTGTAGGCTTCACCACCAGAGCCAAGGTGTATTGTGGGAATTTTTCCCCTGATGTAGCTGCTGTAGAATAACAAAAAAAAAAAAAAAAAAAATTAAGCACAACGTTCTAGAAGTTGCTTGCTGCTGATGCAAGGAAAGAGAGAACACTGATTATTTGTAAGCGAGTCAGTCTGTATTATCTATTTCGCTCTGGCTCCTTGACGTCTCTCTCATCTCCTCACGACGACGATGGTCTCTCACCATCTCCTCCACCCTCTGTGGCATTTCGCCCACGCCTGAATTTGGTCCTGAATTTGGTCCAGCTTCCCTATATCGCCTACAACATAATGATCTAATGATAAAAACAGTCGGCAGCGGTGGCCGAGCGGTTCTAGGCGCTTCAGTCCGGAACCGCGGGACTGCTACGGTCGCAGGTTCGAATCCTGCCTCGGGCATGGATGTGTGTGATGTCCTTAGGTTAGTTAGGTTTAAGTAGTTCTAAGTTCTAGAGCACTGATGACATCAGATGTTAAGTCCCATAGTGCTCAGAGCCATCTGAACCATTTGATAAAAACATATACACACAAAAACTAAGGGAAACAAATTTATTATTTTAGAATATACACTTGCATGAGGGCTGCGATGGCTCCTGCATATCTCCAGCACATACTCCTTCCTGTTACCTTCTTCATCTGCCAGGAAATCATCTATAACAACAAACAATATATATCATATTACATATACGATGAAACTGAATTGTATATACACAGTAATATTGAGATGGAAAAAACTTAATGGATATATATACTCAAACAATACGGAGTTCTTAGTGAAATGAACAAAGAAGTATTGATCCTCGAAATCATTTACAACAACAGCAACGCATTACATAAACGATTAACATTTTTTAGAAATAAACTATATATACACAACATGTGCTGCAACAATACGAAATTCTTTGCGAAAAAGTAACGTTTATCGATCTTGTCCCTCAAAATCATCTACAACAACCTCAGGCTCGTTAGTCTACTACTTACAATGATACTGCTGCTGGTGGTACAGTTCCTGCCAATGCTGCTGCTGCTGCAGCTAATGCCACTGCTGTTGCTTCTTTTGCAGCTGCAGCCAGTGTTGTTGCTGTTGCTGCTGGATATATGCTGAAACAATAAGATATGTACTCAGTACGACATTCCTAGTGAAAAAAAAAGTTAGAGTCATCGATTCTGATCTCTCGAAATCATTTACAGACTACAAAAGCGGAATATATACTTACAATGCTGTTGATGCTGCTACTGCTGATTCAGCAGCTGTTGCCACTGACTCTGTTGTTGCACCACAGCGTTCATTGCATCCACGCTTTGGTGTTGGTGGATATGAGCTGAAACAATAAAAAGAAATGTATTCAATGTTACGACATTCTTAGTGGAAGAGAAAAGTTACAGTTACCGATTTGAATCAGTACTTACCAGGTAATTTCTCACCCTATACTATCTGTGCCATTTGCCGCCATTGACACTACCGATGATGTTTGATGCAGCTGAACGCTTCATGTTGAACCAAAACTGGTAACATGCACGCAAAAATGGAGTAAACTGGCGATTAACACACACAAGCGAGAGCAAGACGGTCGACCCACACTACGGTGGTTAACGACAGAACGAGGACGACTGGGGATGGAGTGGCCTTTATATACCCTCTGCTCCCTCCGCCCACACTTCCCTCAGGGAGCCAATAGGAAGGCAGTATTCTACCCCACCAGCAGGTGACTGCTGGTCTGAGCGCACTGGACAAACTGGTGCCGGTCTGACCACGCTGGACAAGTCTGTGCCGGTCGGTAAGCATTGCCTGTGTCCTGCTCGTTGGCTGGCCAGTGTGGCCGTGCGGTTCTAAGTGCTTCAATTTGGAACCGCATGACCGCTACGGTCGCAGATTCGAATCCTGCCTCGGGCATGGATGTGTGTGATGTCCTTAGGTTAGTTAGGTTTAAGTAATTCTAAGTTCTAGGGGACTGATGACCTCAGATGTTAAGTCCCATAGTGCTCAGAGCCATTTGAACCATTTTGAACCTGCTCGTTGTGGGATTTTTGCTATTCGACAAAACCAAACATAAGATTAAATGTAGGTAACACTCGCCCACATTTCGCGATAACTCCATGTTCAGCTTTCTATGTATCTAGGGTTGCCACAATTTGTGTATGACAAACCTGAACATTTCTCTCAAAATGACTAAAAATGGACGTAATTTTGTAAGGAGAAATAGGAGCAAAGCAGGTTACTTCTCTGAAGCTTGGAAAAGTGAAAGATTGGAGCAAATGCCGCTTTTAATTACGAACAGCTGCAGCTATACCAGAAAAATGGAACTCTGAAAGATATCTGTGTCTTTGTTTCATGGTGTCGGGCACTAACAATTATTTCGCAATTGATGCTGATTTTATTACGCCCAGCGTCACACTTTTTGCAGCTTCAGAAACGTTAAGCAGTTTGGAGCTTCACGTGAAAGTATAGTTCACTCATTTCGAAGCCAAGGTTATGTTTAACGGTATCACAGCACATTGCTAATTTCGCTGCTGTTGCTAATTGCCCCTGTTTGAATGAATGAATTTGAAACAAAGTAGCTGTCCATTTCTTTAAGTGCTTCCATAGTGGACGTGTGATTGGTGCTTTACGTCAGGGAAATGATCCTTAATATCTGTTGTTCCTCCATCCGCAATAATATCATAACACGTACAAATTACACATTCTGCTTCATAGTCACGTCTCTCTCGTTTTGTGAAGAACCATTCACCTGAATATTTTTCTTGGAATGAGCACTTCACCTTCGGCGCTTTGAGTTCACTTCATGCAATCGCACACCTTATAAACAAATTAACAGCGATACGACTCAAAGAAACAGAAATCACGTTGCTATGAAGCTTAAACTAAAGTAACATACGGGACACTGATGGTGGTCCATCGCGCATTCGAGTCATAGTGCTTAAAGCGGAGCTCATACTTTGAAATGAGTTCATCCCTTTTAAATACTTCAGGTAACAAATAAAACATATCACATAGTAATGGTACAAGTTCTGTAGGGAATATGTAGTAATCAATGGCTTTCGTGTAGCGACGACTCTTAATCAGTTTCATATAAATATTCGAGAGCACATTACACACATTTACTGATTTCAATCACTCAAACACGTTGTGAGCAGTAACATTCTCTTTTCACAGCGAATCCGTAGCTCTCATTGCTAATTTTCGTAACATACTGAGGAAGCAAGAGCAACAGAATATTTTTTTCTAATGTGTGACTACAGCTCTGTTCTTGAACAGACTTGTGCAATCACTATCCCCCTTCAATAGCGATAAATAAAGCATGACCATACTTTGCAAAATACACTCACTACCACTCCTCAAATTCACTATCAGAATTCCAGCATTACCTTATTCACAGACATCCTGCACACACTTGAAGTTGAATGACGATGGATTCATAGTGATTATTCAGTTACATACAGCTGGTACGCTAAAAGGGACAAACACAAGTCCCTCGGAATATAGCATTCTTTGAATTAAAGCCCATAGGAGGTTTCTACGTAACATGGCATTCCTTTTTGAAAATTCAGCTCCCGCACACACATGTTATAGGGCCTAAACGGGTCTGTATCATTAAGTCGCCGTTTCTCGCACTTGTAACAAACAAAATCGTTGTATGATGCGTTAACAAGCTCTCTTGTTTTTTGGTAAGAAACACAGTTTTGCTAGCTGCAACAACAGAGCAGTCATGCCGTGATCCTCTTCTTGCTCCAAAGTGTTTAACGGTGAAAGGTTTCGTGGAAGTAGTGGAATCGATACAATAAAAAAAGACCCCTGGTCTTTTATAAATTGTAATTACATCCTTTATTCATCGACAAATATATGATGGGAGGAGGCTATTTTGCTACTGGCTAGTGTGAAAACGACACCCAACTGGTGCGAATGTGGACTTATCATACATTTTTTATATACCTATAACTGTTAGTCAGAAATGTTATGCAGCTGCTTGAACATAAAGCTTCTGTGGCTTATGTTCCAACATATCACTAGCCGTTTGTCGGAAGTAATGAAACAACTATTCATGTAAGAAAAAATTACACATGTCTAGTCATAAGGAAAGGATGCATTTGACGTTGTGGATTGTGATTTCAACACACTGAGGAATGTATCCGAACGTAAGGGGCTGCATATTTATTTCATAAACAGCAGCACAGTATAGCAGTACAAGGGCTCAACCGGACCTGCTGTAGCGCACAAACAGGACGGTCAATACGACTGTAAAAGATTGATGCACAGAACGTCCCCCCATTGGCACCCCTAAGCGTATCCTCATGTTTTCCTTGTTGTACTATCGACAGCGATGTTGATTACAGTACGCCAACCAAAATGAGTGTTGTCTTTCCAACCCTTTCGTCCGTGGGAGCGTTGCTGATCATCACTTACTACTGGACGTCTGTGCTCTATAACACTTGTTTGAGAGAGTCTTGACAGGATGTGGCACCTTCCGGAAGTGCTGACTGGAAAACGTAAACATCAGATAACTTCCTATAACTGAAGAGGATAGAGACATGTAGCTGGTGTGATTGTGGGCATGCCATAATGTTTTGGGTGCTGTACACATATAAACGATAACTGCGCTGCTTATCTTAAATGTCTATATGTTGGAGTGTAAAGTTACTGTGGCTTATGTTCCGGCATGTCCAAAGATAATGACTGTGTGTCCTATCGTGAGGGAGGTATAGATTCAGTACAGGATATGAGAGAGATTTTATGTAGAAAATCATGTGCACTAGAGATATTGAGATTTGTTCCAGAACCACAGCCGTCAAGAGGAGACATTACCAGTATATTGCTCGGTGTCAGACTGCAGCAGCAATGGTAATATTTAATTGTAGTTACACTGCCTGGTTCCCAATATTCTTGCGAGTCTGGAGATGACTGTAGAAAGCATAGCAGCAAGCAGCCAGGTCACGACTAGAAACATCATCTCAGCGGACACTTTTGTTCTGGGCTGGGGCTTGCCCATCCTTTGTACACCAGTAGAGAGAATCTGAGAGAGCTTTCAGCTTAGGACAATTTGGCATGCGGCTCCCCCAGGATGGGAGTATAGTGAACTAATATCCAGTTTGCATTGAGTCGCCTCCAGAAACGCGTGTGTCGCGTGTATACTCCACAGAAATTTCAGAACATTCAATATGATGAGAGTAGTAGGGCTACCTTTGTATGAGCACATTTTGTGCGGGCCGCCTACATCAGGGGCAGGTATGAACTCAGAGGCAAACCTATGGTTATACTTTGATTGACAGGCACTTAACTTGTTGTTCTGATAAAAGGATCCTACCTTTTGACTGACAGGCACTTAACCTACTGTTCCCCCACCCTCTCCTTCTCCCCCTACCCCCTCCCCCCTCGCAGCTACAGGTACACTTGGAGGTCTGAATTATTGGAATAGGCCCTGTCATTCTTATCAATTTGATTGACTACTTAATTAAGTTGATCAATTAATTTACCTCTCCCCCTCTGGTAAACCCCCCTCCCCACCTGCCCTGCCACCCTCCTGGTAATTGGAGGGGAAAAGACTCAGTTGATCGGTCATTTGGAGGGAAATCGATTGCAGTGTATGGAATATTGTTTTAGGGGATTCAACGCAGTGTATGGAATATATGGAAATTGGTAGAGAGGAAGGATCTCATAACAGGAAATTCAAGGGTACATTGCTTGTTTATAAAAAATTCCGTTTGTGAGGGTTGGATTTCTCTTGCTCATCATTGTCTGCTGTTTGGAAACATGTAGGTCTTGTAAGAAGTAATTACATGGGGCAAACATGTTGCATAACCTAATGTTCGGCACTGTACTCTGGGTGTCTTAGCCTAATGTTTGACCCTTTGTCTGCACGTAACCTATTGTCCTGTTAAGTGGTTTTACATGTCACCCCCATTTCATTAAAGTATTGTACCGCATTTGATACCAAACTAAGTAATTAGTTATGTCCTCCCACTGTCTTCTGGTACGCCCGGGTTCCCGGGTTCGATTCCCGGCGGGGTCAGGGATTTTCTCTGCCTCGTGATGGCTGGGTGTTATGTGCTGTCCTTAGGTTAGTTAGGTTTAAGTAGTTCTAAGTTCTAGGGGACTGATGACCTAAGATGTTAAGTCCCATAGTGCTCAGAGCCATTTGAACCATTTTTTTTTTTTTTTGTCTTCTGGTACACTTTTCGAATTTCACATGCTTTTGAACGCCATTTCTCGCGCATTTTGCTTTGTCACCCACCCCCTTAAACTATTGTACTGCGTTTTACATGAAAATTATGCAAATTAACCTATTGTTCTGCACTTAACCTGCTGTTCTGCTCCCACTCTTGCACACCTCCCCTTTTCTATAGTACCGCTAACACCACGTTGATGTGAAAAACTTATGCAAATTAATTAAATCGATATTCTTCATATAGGTAAGAAAATGGGTTCACTATACTTTTAACTACCTAGTTTCAACTACTCCTCAAGGTAATCCGACAACCCACTTTCCACAACCGAAATATATGCCCATGGATCATTTTATATAGGAAATGTCTTAGGATTTTTGGTAAGTTAGCGAATAAGGCAGATAAATATTCTCATACAGAATATTTATTAACTTTTGCATATGCATTTACACACAGAAAACAGCTCTTTCCTTATTTTAATTAGGTGTAGTTTTAATAACGTCCAATTCAACTTTTAACTTATAACTTAAATCTACATCTGAATCATCTATTTCTTTCTCCAACCAGTAATGTGACAAATACAGAGAAGGTATATTCTAGAATTCTAATACATATCTAATTTTCTTCCTGTAAAATACTTGCTTTATGGCTTTAGGTATTAGCTCTGATCCCTCCTGCTGATCATTCAGGGATTTTAATTTTTCCTCGTATCTCCTCCGTGACGATATTGTTAAAGCGTTCCACGCCTTCCTGTGTGAATGTCGGCAACCCTTCTGCTCCACATTCTTGCGGGACTTCTGTATAGAACTTTAAGTTTACAACCTTTTCAAACGAGTTTTCTATTAAATGTAGTTACTCCATCAGTTTTAAACTCGGCAAATGGCTGTTCTGTTGCTAGGTGGACAACATCCAGCTCGCCACACTTAGATAGAATACAACCATCCTTTATAAACCGATCAAAATGGGAATAGAGTTTAATAAAAACATTTTTCGTGTATCCCTTAATATATTAAACGTTCTCGATTCCACTTACTTCGGCCAGTACACCAACACGTGACCAGTTTCCATGGCTGTTTACTGCAAATGCCAGTATTTTGAACTCCCCTTCGTAGTCAGATTTTTCAATGCAGAATGTTTAAATCCGTACGTAAACCTGTCCTGCACACCGGCAATAGATTCTTCCTGTTCCAATTGCAGTTTATATTCGGCCTTTATAGCAGTTGTCATCTCCATATACTCCAGTTTCTTTTTCTTTACTTCGAGGTCCTCCATTTTCAGTTTTCGTTTCCGTACTCTTAATACATTAACTGCACTCAAAGGAGTAATTTCTTTAATGAGGAATGGTTTAAGTCTGTTCGATACATTGGTCCGTTTTCTTAAGACTTGGGGTATGATATTATTTGTAGGAAATAGTCACAATACGGCGGTATCTATATTGGACGGTATTGTGGAGAACAGGGTTCTAGACTGAGAAAAATAAGTTTCTCCTGCTTTAACATAACACTTATGCGTACTACTTATATTGACTTTGTTGGAGTCAGAGTTAAGAACCTCCACGTAGTTTACAGGTAGATAATTAAATCTGTATGCAGACAGAGCATAACTTATAAGCTTTTCTCAGTCCTGACAGTCCGGCAGACGTACTTGCACATCAGTCAATTTTCGGGTGTTCTTATTACCCCAGCAGACAAACTGTAGAACGTTGTTTAATACCACACAGAAACTGTTCTGTAAATTACTAGTTAACTGACACCACATGGACGCAGTTGCTACAGAGTAAAGTGGAGCACATTGAAAATACTGCTTTTTGTCTAATACACTTAAAGAGCACTGCACTGGGTCCAACACACGATCCATTCTGTAGTTGTATATTGTAGTCTCCAGCCTGGCAATGCCATGCTCCTTAGCCAGAGAAGACGTGAGAGTTTCCCGTAGTCGCGTGTCTGGACACTTTATAAAATCTATAAGATGGTTACCGATAACTTTGTTTACTCCTGGACTTGTGATCTGACATATAAATTTGTTATATATCTTTACCTTGCAATTGAAGCTCATCCACGTTAAACAGTCTATTACAGCTGTTTTATCGTTGTCCACAATCACATTGCTGCTTCCCTGATGCTCTCCTTCCCTGCAGAAGTCGTGTGTTGATATTAGGTAGTCGCACATCTCCATTTTATTAAAAATTCCGGCAAAGTCTTGCGTTATGTCTAAATCCAAAAGGTAATAATCGGCTACAAGTAGCTGCTGCAATATTCCAGGCAACTCTTCCAGTCAAACATCCAATTTAACGTCCGCTAATTCCACTTTATATGGTATAGCCACAGGATTTTTATATTTCTTCGAAATCGTTTCCAGTGCTTCCTTGCCGATTTTGTCCAATATTCCTCTTGCTGTCACACTGTCGCTTCCATGTAGGAGAAATGGTAGCTTTGCTTTGACGCCATGTCTTGCGGTGACGAACTTGGAGAATTTACTTCGTAGATAATAGTTAAAAGAGCCACACATCCCAGATTTTAACTACCATAATGTTATCGCAAAAGGGTTCTGTAATAGAAGTAAGCACATTTAAATTCTTCCTGCTAAGGAGCTTACTATTTTCGGTGTAATTTATGCTGCCAGTGTCAGAAACAAAATTGTCCAGGTTCTCCAGTAGTAACCATAAACAAAAGGGTTCGTCAGTTCGTCTCGTCCTCCTCCCTAATAGCTGAGGCATGTTAAGCACTTTAAAGGAATCCATGTTGACACTTTCAACTACCACAGAAGACTATTCGGTTGTGGCTGTCATGCATCTTTTTATGCTCTAAATATACACGATGGCGGCACTTCTGGTCACGTGATCTTCACGTCATACATTCTAAATGCAAAATCGGTATGCTCATATGTCGTCCTGCAACAAAACAACGTTGAAACGGTACAGCCGAAGTCCGCGCGTGCATGGCGATGAGGGAAGCGCTGTGTCGTGTTGCACAACGGAAGGAAGGAAGGAAGATTAGGTTTTAATGGCCGATCAACGACTAGGACGCTAGAGACAGAACCTGTCTCACATTGGACAAGGATGGGGAAATACAACAGAAATGGCTTTTCAATAGAAATTTTCCAGAATTCTTCATAATTGTTTTATGGGAAATCACAGAAAACATACATTTTGAGGTCTATACAGAAATTTGAACCCTGGTTCTCCCGAATGCGAGTCTAGTACACTAAGAACTGTACCACCTCGCTCGGTCTTGTCCAGCCAAGAGAAGTATATGAACGAATTAGTTACCTCTGGGAATATGAGAAATGTAACGATAAGTAGACTATTTGATGGTCTAGTTTGTTATCATCTGCGAACATAATTCTGTGCATTTGTAAATCGTTGAGTGGTTTACTCTTTTGTGGTGGCACTCGACGTGCATGCTCGTGAGCTTTCCATCCTGTCCATGTTGGTTGGGATGCTAAGTGTAACTGATAACTCCCGTGAACTTATCAGTCTAGCTCCTCCAGCGGCACAAAATCATTGCAGATGTCCACTTTTTCATTCTGTTTTATCAAACGCGGTTTGTTGTTGTTGTTGTGGTCTTCAGTCCTGAGACTGGTTTGATGCAGCTCTCCATGCTACTCTATCCTGTGCAAGCTTCTTCATCTCCCAGTACCTACTGCAACCTACATCCTTCTGAGTCTCCTTAGTGTATTGATCTCTTGGTCTCCCTCTACGATTTTTACCCTCCACGCTGCCCTCCAATGCTAAATTTGTGATCCCCTGATGCCTCAGAACATGTCCTACCAACCGATCCCTTCTTCTAGTCAAGTTGTGCCAAAAACTTCTCTTCTCCCCAATCCTACTCAATACCTCCTTATTAGTTACGTGATCTACCCACCTAATTTTCAGCATTCTTCTGTAGCACCACATTTCGAAAGCTTCTATTCTCTCCTTGTCCAAACTGGTTATCGTCCATGTTTCACTTCCATACATGGCTACACTCCATACAAATACTTTCAGAAACGACTTCCTGACACTTAAATCTATACTCTATGTTAACAAATTTCCCTTCTTCAGAAACGATTTCCTTGCCATTGCCAGTCTACATTTTATATCCTCTCTACTTAGACCATCATCAGTTATTTTACTCCCTAAATAGCAAAACTCCTTTACTACTTTAAGTGTCTCATTTCCTAATCTAATCCCCTCAGCATCACCCGATTTAATTTGACTACATTCCATTATCCTCGTTTTGCTTTTGTTGATGTTCATCTTATATCCTCCTTTCAAGACACTCTCCATTCCGTTCAACTGCTCTTCCAAGTCCTTTGCTGTCTCTGACAGAATTACAATGTCATCGGCGAACCTCAAAGTTTTTATTTCTTCTCCATGGATTTTAATACCTACTCCGAATTTTTCTTTTGTTTCTTTTACTGCTTGCTCAATATACAGATTCAATAACATCGGGGAGAGGCTGCAACCCTGTCTCACTCCTTTCCCAACCACTGCTTCCCTTTCATGCCCCTCGACTCTTATAACTGCCATCTGGTTTCTGTACAAATTGTAAATGGCCTTTCGCTCCCTGTATTTCACCCCTGCCACCTTCAGAATTTGGAAGAAAGTATTCCAGTTAACGTTGTCAAAAGCTTTCTCTAAGTCTACAAATGCTAGAAACGTAGGTTTGCCTTTTCTTAATCTTTCTTCTAAGATAAGTCGTAAGGTTAGTATTGCCTCACGTGTTCCAACATTTCTACGGAATCCAAACTGATCTTCCCCGAGGTCGGCTTCTACCAGTTTTTCCATTCGTCTGTAAAGAATTCGCGTTAGTATTTTGCAGCAGTGACTTATTAAACTGATAGTTCGGTAATTTTCACATCTGTCAACACCTGCTTTCTTTGGGATTGGAATTATTATATTCTTCTTGAAGTCTGTGGGTATTTCGCCTGTCTCATACATCTTGCTCACCAGATAGTATAGTTTTGTCATGACTGACTCTCCCAAGGCCATCAGTAGTTCTAATGGAATGTTGTCTACTCCCGGGGCCTTGTTTCGACTCAGGTCTTTCAGTGCTCTGTCAAACTCTTCGCGCAGTATCTTATCTCCCATTTCATCTTCATCTACATCCTCTTCCATTTCCATAATATTGTCCTCAAGTACATCGCCCTTGTATAAACCCTCTATATACTCCTTCCACCTTTCTGCCTTCCCTTCTTTGCTTAGAACTGGGTTGCCATCTGAGCTCTTGATATTCATACAAGTGGTTCTCTTCTCTCCAAAGGTCTCCTTAATTTTCCTGTAGGCAGTATCTATCTTACCCCTAGTGAGACAAGCCTCTACATCCTTACATTTGTCCTCTAGCCATCCCTGCTTAGCCATTTTGCACTTCCTGTCGATCTCATTTTTGAGACGTTTGTATTCCTTTTTGCCTACTTCATTTACTGCATTTTTATATTTTCTCTTTTCATCAATTAAATTCAATATTTCTTCTGTTACCCAAGGATTTCTATTAGCCCTCGTCTTTTTACCTACTTGATCCTCTGCTGCCTTCACTACTACATCCCTCAGAGCTACCCATTCTTCTTCTACTGTATTTCTTTCCCCCATTCCTGTCAATTGTTCCCTTATGCTCTCCCTGAAACTCTGTACAACCACTGGTTCTTTCAGTTTATCCAGGTCCCATCTCCTTAAATTCCCGCCTTTTTGCAGTTTCTTCAGTTTCAATCTGCAGTTCATAACCAATAGATTGTGGTCAGAACTCACATCTGCCCCTGGAAATGTCTTACAATTTAAAACCTGGTTCCTAAATCTCTGTCTTACCATTATGTAATCTATCTGATACCTTTTAGTATCTCCAGGATTCTTCCAGGTATACAACCTTCTTTCATGATTCTTGAACCAAGTGTTAGCTACGATTAAGTTATGCTCTGTGTAAAATTCTACAAGGCGGCTTCCTCTTTCATTTGTTCCCCCCAATCCATATTCACCTACTATGTTTCCTTCTCTCCCTTTCCCTACTGACGAATTCCAGTCACCCATGACTATTAAATTTTCGTCTCCCTTCACTACCTGAATAATTTCTTTTATCTCGTCGTAAACGCGGTTTAGAGACTTTATATTTTCTTCAGGTGAGGGAGATGGAAATTAGGATCCTCTGTTCATCTTTCTGTCACTAACCAATTCATTAGACACAGATCACTAATTTACTTTTTTAAAAACATTGGAGAAACTCTGGGACATGTACTTCTGGAAGCAAACGTAAGTGAATATGCCTTAGTAGAGTCAGAGAAATAACGACATAGAAAAATGTAAGTGTAACGAAGAAAATGGGGAAAAGTTCATCAGGAGAAGAAATCAGCTCCAAGAGAATATGTGTGCAACCTATACTACTGTACCTCTTCGTTCTGTAAGTTAACCTATTTCCTTTCATCTCTCTCATAAAACTGAAACAAAACTCCGATGAACAGGCCATGGATGGTCGAACGGTACTGACCAGCCGACGTATCATCCTCAGCCGAGAGGCGTCAGTGGATGCGGATATGGAGGGGAATGTGCTCAGCACACCACTCTCCCGGTCGTTGTCAGTTTTCGTGATTGGAGCCGCTACTTTTCACCAAGTAGCTGAGTGCATCCCGCTTTCCAACAGCGCTCGACAGACTCGGAAGGTGACCCATAAAAGGGCTAACCAAGCCCTACAGCACTTAACTTCGGTGATCTTCGGGGAACCAGCGTCACCATTGCGGCAGGGCCGTTGGCTTCTTCTCTCTCATACTGTCTCGAAATCCCTTATCTTCCTGGACTTGTTACATGTTCAGCAATATATTTAGGCAAGGGACAAAGCGGTTTAATATCAGCCTTACCTTGCTTCTGTAAAGATAATGCATAGACATAAGCAAATAGCTAATATTAATTATCATTAACAAAAGACTTTCATCATTGCACATTCAGGATCTCGCAATTATAGCTGTCTTCATGAATTTCTGTTTGTAACCTGAGTTCTACCGTTGACAGAAAGAGATAATGATGTTTTCTGTAGTGTAGGTAAATTTTTATCATTTATTTCGAAGTACTAAAACTCTTTCGGCTTTTACTCATGTTCTCCTAGCTCGAGAATCGCCTTCCCACTGGGAGTAAACGTATAAGTGAAAAAACCATTGACTAAACTTTACGTTCTACAAAAACGTACATTGAATAGCTAGTCTCTCATCTCATGTTGTCTCTACCAGTATCATAAGATTCTTTAAATACATCGCATTTTCGAACAGAACAACAACTAGTCATTTTTCGATGCTGCTCTCATTTCTTGACAAATTCTGTATTGTTTTCTATACTGACAGGTGCCAGGAGCCCCCTCTCATATTTCTATCTTACTCTGAGTAATTCGATTTTCCTCTCTAATTGCATGCAGTGAAAAGTCGCTATTCCTTCACACGCGGACTTCCCATGCAGCATCTGTCATCACCCGGGTCGTCCGGTGACAGGCGAGTTCTGCTGAGCTTGGAAGGGTTAAGCCAACAGGTGTGAGGGAGTCGAGTGGATGCTTTCCAGACGCCGAAATTGTCATAAGAGCTGGAGCGACACGCCCAGAGGGGCCTGAAGGGGTGGCTGAGCTAGAGATACCGTTACTTCGCAGAAACTTAGTGAAAACACCTTCTGGCGGGCTACCAGCGAGGCGTGGGAATGACTTGTGTTCCCAGGCAGTCTTGGCGGGCAAATTCCCGCGTTTTCTGAAATATCGCAACTGAGATTGGCTTGCTCAGGGCACAACTCCGTGACGTAGCAAAATCGGCGCAGAAATTCGCGCCAAGAATCTCCATTGGTGGAATGGTAGTGCTTTGGCAATAGAGCGGAATTCTCCGCCAGTTTTCGAGTTGCTGATTGGAACGTTTAACCACGGCCACTGTCGTGGGGGCAGGAATGTTCTGTGTTCGGTTTGTATGGGTGCTCTTGAGAGGGTTGGCTCTCGCCTTTCGGTCGGAGTAGGTTACAAGACTGAACTCTCGCTGCTCTGGACAGCCTGCCTTCCGTTGGCTGTCTAATATACTTTTATTTAATTGTAACTGTTTGACGAAGTTGCTGAAGTTTCGACTTCAACGTAACTTTCCGAGTACAGTTGGCAATTGAGCGTTCTGCGTACAAGCGGCCTATGTTGTCTGCCTTGAGCAGTTTTGACTAAAGTTGACTGCATCGGAGTTACTGTGTGACTTCACTTGTTAAAATCAATCACTGTACCGTCGGTGATTGTGTGGCGAGCCTTCTTCGTCTCCCTCAGAGGCGCGTTTGTATTGCTAGGAAGTCTTTAGTCTGGAACAACCAGACCAGGATAATTTGTTTCGGGCTATACTCGCGACATTATCATCACCATGACGGGATGTCGAAGCAACCAGCTATCGCCTCCAGTACGCCAGATCGTGTTCTTGCAGTTAAGAAGACAGCTTGGTAATGTATGTCCGCAGCACCGGCAGATTAGGGATTTTCCTAGGTGATAATCAGAGCTCAGCAGAGCGCACCTGTTCGTCTTTTTCTAACTTTGTTCTGTCCTGGGTGTTCATTGTCTGAGTTCTCACCACTGTAGCAGCAATTAATGTTGTGTTGGCTGTGTGTTTCTCTTAAGATTTGAGTTGCAAGGAATTGGCTCCACATACCACATCGTCATAAATGTCACAATCTAGTTTAGGGACAACTTCACCTTCACAGCATTTATTTGAGTATCCAATTTGAGCCAATTTGATGTATTGTAAATGTTTCATGTGTTTTGTTGATTATTTTGAGTTTAGTCATAATAAATCATATTGTTACTTTGGACAGAACTTTCATTCCATTAATCGGTAGAGCATCACTTTCATTTCTCACTATGTTAATGAAACTTTTCTTTTTAATCCATGTGCAACAGCAAAAGTCGGAGTTAGAATGGGGGGGGGGGGGGCTTAGAGCATCATTTACATGTGAAGATTCTAGAAGAATTTAGTGTTAAATACACTGCTTGCCCCGGCACCTCGCATAAAATGGCGACTCTTAGCCTCGGATCTTTCCTGTGAAACACTGATAAGCAAACAGTATTCTTAGTAGAAACATTCAATTTTTTTTAATGATTAATACCCAAGTTCTTTTTCTTGTAGTTCCGTGGTGATTAGTTGTAAGTAGCAGCACATGATTACTGTTTTTGTTTTCAGTGTATGCACGTCACAACACTACTGGCCATTAAAATTGCTACACCAAGAAGAAATGCAGATGATAAACGGGTATTCATTGGACAAATATATGATATTAGAACTGACATGTGATTACATTTTCACGCAATTTGGGTGCATAGACCCTGAGAAATCAGTACCCAGAATAACCACCTCTGGCCGTTATAACGGCCTTGATACGCCTGGGCATTGAGTCAAACAGAGTTAGGATGGCTTGTACACGTACAGCTGCCCATGCAGCTTCAACGCGATACCACAGTTCATCAAGAGTAGTGACTGGCGTATTGTGACTAGCCAGTTGCTCGGCCACCATTGACCAGACGTTTTCAATTGGTGAGAGATATGGAGAATGTTCTGGCCAGGGCAGCAGCCGAACATTTTTTGTATCCAGAAAGGCTACTGGCCATTAAAATTGCTACACCACGAAGATGACGTGCTAGAGACGCGAAATTTAACCGATAGTAAGAAGATGCTGTGATATGCAAATGGTTAGCTTTTCAGAGCATTCACACAAAGTTGGCGCCGCTGGCGACACGTACAACGTGCTGACATTAGGAAAGTTTCCAACTGATTTCTCATAAACAAACAGCAGATGACCGGCGTTGCCTGGTAAAACGTTGTTGTGGTGCCTCGTGTAAGGAGGAGAAATGCGTACCATCATGTTTCCGACTTTGATAAAGGTCGGATTGTAACCTATCGCGATTGCGGTTGATCGTATCGCGACATTGCTGCTCGCATTGGTCGAGATCCAATGACAGTTAGCAGAATATGGAATCGATGGGTTCAGGAGGGTAATACGGAACGCCGTGTTGGATCCCAACGGCCTCGTATCACTAGCAGTCGAGATGACAGGCATCTTATCCGCTTGGCTGTAACGGATCGTGCAGCCTAGTCTCGATCCCTGAGTCAACGGATGAGGACGTTTGCAAGACAACAACCATCTGCACGAACAGTTCGAAGACGTTTGCAGCAGCATGGACTATCAGCTCGGAGACCATGGCTGCGGTTACCCTTGACACTGCATCACAAGCAGGAGCACCTGCGATGGTATACTCGACGACGAACCTGGGTGCACGAATGCCAATACGTCATTTTTTCGTACAAATCCAGGTTCTGTTTACAGCATGATGCTGGTCACATCCGTGTTTGGCGACATCGCGGTGAACGCACATTGGAAGCGTGTATTCGTCATCGTCATACTGGCGTATCACCCGTCGTGATGGTATGGGGTGCCATTGGTTACACGTCTCCTCTTGTTCGCACTGACGGAACTTTGAACAGTGGACGTTACATTTCAGATGTGTTACGATCCGTGGCTCTACCCTTCATTCGATCCCTGCGAAACCCTACATTTCAGCAGGATAATGCACGACCACATGTTGCAGGTCCTGTACGGGCCTTTCTGGGTACAGAAAAAGTTCGACTGCTGCTCTGGCCAGCACATTCTCCAGATCTCTCACCAACTGAAAACGTCTGGTCAATGGTGGCCGAGCAACTGGCTCGTCAGAATACGCCAGTCACTACTCTTGATGAACTGTGGTCTCGTGTTGAAGCTGCATGGGCAGCTGTACCTGTACACACCATCCAAGCTCTGTTTAACTCAATGCCCAGGCGTATCAAGGACGTGGGGTGAATCTGGAGCGGCGCTCGTAGAGCTGCACAGCGCCAGCTAGAGGGCGCTGTTGTCGGTGTCGGTGTCGTAGTGCCAACCTTAGAACTTGTACCTACGCCGTGGCATCGTGGCTGTCGATACCACAATATCCATCGTAAAATGCTGTTTATGCTTCTGTAAAGATTGGAGCACATGTAACTCAAAGTGCAGTTTTTTATTTATTCATGTTTGAAGAAGTTTGAATCTCTTTAAGAAAACTTTTCTTGATATTCAAATATAATTCTTTCTGGTAATTTAGTCAGTAATACAATCTTCTGTTGTATTTCTTTAACATCAGCGTAATTGCAATGATCAAACTGTTTTTGTTTAAATCATTCCATTTATAACATGTGTGCATGATTAGTACATGCACTTAGTATGTACTTGGAATATGTAATATTGTTCCTTAAATAAATGTTTTTTAAAAAAAGGGATGGCGTAATAGTGTGACACCTAGGTTTGAATCCCAGTCTGGCACAAATTTTCAACTTGCCCCATTGCTATAAATCAATGCCCACTGGCAGATAATGTCTTTAATTCTTTTGTGTCTTAAACTACATTGTTGTCTAAAGTCATTAAAAGGATGACCCTGTTGCTCATTTGCTGAAGTAACTCGTTCTCCATTCTCATAGCTAATGCAAGTGCTTACACATTAGTTGCGACTCAGGTTACTCCTAGCATCCATCACAAATAACATCATTTGGAACATAAAGACCCCGTCTTTTACGAACTCATAATGGTTTCATGGGCCACGCTAAATCAGTTGAAGTTATATCTGATTGAAAGTCCGAAAGTATCAGTATTTGGGATTTTTTTTACCTGCGCATATTTACAAGCGAAATTTTCAGGAATTCCGAGATCTAAAACTGGTTGTCATTATGGCCTGGTGAACTGTTCATACATCCGTTTGCTGCTGTACCTGTATAACGAAGTTTAGACGAATTTCACCCTATACTGAAAGTGAAGGAGGGCACAATTCTTTTGCGATCTTCGTACTCTGCCCTGCCAAAAACATCTACACATCTTTTTTAGTGAGATTGGGACCTTCTTTTTTATGAGTACTCTTCACATTTTATGTCTCGGAACACAACTACAAACTCCGACATTATCGGTTCGTGGTACTACGACAAAGGTTGACAAGGAAGACTAAGGACTTTATAAACCACTAGTAGCATCCGATAGGGCACCACACGAAGGCTGCGACAAGTCAATGAGCACCTGGATAACACTTTCAGGAGGAAGATGAAAACAAGGAGGGGTTGGCGGAATAACAGGAAAAAAGGACGGAGTACCTGCGGCACTCTTCTTTGCACATATGACACACGTGTTAATGTGCATAATAGTTATCCTACTGCAAATTGTATTTTGAAACCAGCAGAAAGGATTAACAAGGCGTATGTGTGTGGCGGCGCGCACGAACAGTTGTGCTTCCTCTGCAGACAGAAACGGAACTGTCACAAAAGGTAAGCATAAGAAACATTCATTTCAAAATTAGAGTAGTTATTGACTTTATAACAGTTATCACGAGTAACATGAGCATATGAGTACAGTAATGGATTTCAGAAGTACACCATTATGAAAAAAAGAAAACAAGGGAAGCTCTGAAATGGGAGGAATATAGTCATGGATGAACACTAATAGAACTCCTCATGAGTTAACTTTATATGTTTGCATAAATCATTAAGGACGTCGAAATAAGATTTTCAGAAAGTGACTTTAAGCGAGGGGGGAATATTTTTCGGCATTTTCAGTGCTCGTAAATTTTTTTTTTTTTTTTTGCCACAAACACCCAAATAACTATATTTTAACGGCATACGAGATCTCTTTAAAAGAAGTGCTTAGCGATATGACGCTTGTTAGAGTTCACGATGAAGCTTTCGCAAAATAAGACGGGGAATAAGCTTTATATTAAGGCCACTACTGCGCAGATTCCACTCATTTTCCGAATTTTTCGTTAGTGCAATTGGAATTCGGCTGTGCTGACACCTTTGCATTCGTATTTAGCACAGTGTCCTTGTTTCGTAAATCATAACATGCGTCATCTCACACAAGCGTTTTTCACATAAAAAGAAGATATATTTCTCTTAAAAATTATATTTTCTTGAATATCTCTATAAATAATAATGTTACGAGCATTGCCTACACAACAAAATACTTGGACTCTGAACACTTTTACTTGTCGAATCTTAGTTTCGGTTTCTTCAAATGACTCTGAGAACTATGGAACTTAACAGCTAAGGTCATCAGTCCCCTAGAACTTAGAACTACTTAATCCTAACTAACCATAAGGACATTACATCCATGCCCGAGGCAGGATTCGAACCTGCGACCGTAGCAGTCGCGCGGTTCCGGACTGTAGCGCCTAGGACCGCTCGGCCACCTCGGCCGGCTTTTGGTTTCTTACAGGGTTTCGGAAATCAGCTGGCCAGTCAAAATACACTGACGGAAAAAAATCGCAACATTAAGAAGGAGTTGTGCGACGTAAAGGAAAGTTGGTATGCATGTTTATACACATGAAAGATGATGTCTATTCAGATTTCCCGTCAGTCGCATGAGAGTGACGCCAGTAGCCCCACTGTGAGGATGCAAATCAGGTTTGCTTTAAAAACACACAGTAACGGCCGTGAGCTTGTCATTGGATGTGGTGAGTTCATGTTAACCGAGCATGCCTTGAAGACAACAAAGGAGCCACAAGGTCGTGCAACAGGGCTACGAGAAGCAGGATGCTCCTTGTGCGATATCGCAGAAAGACTTGCCGGGAATGTAGCCATTGTACATGACTTCTTGCAGCGATGGCCACGAGAATATACGATCGCAAGAAGACCAGGCTCCGGACGGCCACGTGACATTACCGACAAGGAAGACCATCGTGTTCGGTGTATGACTCCGGCGCATCGTACTGCATCTGCAGCAACGATCTGAGCAGTAGGTGGCGTCATAGCGACACAGCGAACTGTTACAAATTGGTCAGCTCCGAGCCACACACCCTGTAGCGTGCATTCCAATGACCTCAAACCACCGCCCATTTTTGACTTCAGTGGAGCTTATTGGAGGTCGGGGTGGAGGTCTGTTGTGTTTTCTGACGGAAGTTGGTTCTGCATCGGTGCCACTGATGGGCATGTGTTGGTTAGACGGGGGCCAGTTGATGGCTTGCAACCAACCTGTATGCATACTAGACGCACTGGACCATCACCTGGAGTTATGGTCTAGGGTGCGATTTCGTATGACAGCAGGAGCACACTCGTGGTTATCCCACGCACCCTGACTGCAAATTTGTACGTCAATCTGGTGGTTCGATCTATTGTGCTGCCATTCCAGGGGATATTTTTCAATAGGATAACGCTCGCCCACATACCGTTGTTGTAATGCAACGTGCTCTAGACCAGAGGTTCCCAAACTTTTGTTTGCCAAGCCCCCCTTTTGCCGAAAACGAAACTTCCGTGCCCCCCCCCCCCCCCCCTAATAAAATATAGAGATTTTTATTAATTATCAAGAAACTATTGAAAAATTTGTGATGGTGACGTCATGTAACATGGTGGGCTGTTAATGTATCGAGTCGCAGTTATTACGTCATCAGTCTAGTCTAGTGATTATAAGCCACTCCTAAAGCACAGAAAGTCGTTGGTAAACAAGGAAAAATATTTGCGTCCTTTGCAGATTAGTGGATGCGGGCCATTATTTTAAGTTGAGTGTAGCTTATTACTTTCACTCATTATCAAAAAAACGCTCCCCATTGTCACTGCGCATAGGATGGCATTTATGTCAACGACGACAGTTACCGAACGGCGACAAACGCCCAGTTCTCAGAACCAGACAAAAAATAAAAAATAAGTTTTACGAAATAATTTTGCAGACTACACAGAACTTTAAAAAATATGAATAAAACAACTTCCTTACCTTGATTACATTCCCTTGCTGCACACCATTTCTTCACCAGTATACGATTTTAGGACTACTCTTCACTTGCCATATCTAGGATAAACTTTCGCTGTGTCTTCATCCAGAAGAAATACTATTATTAGTTGAAATAACATACCACACGTAACATCAGAATCCATAAGGATCACACGCAGTATTTATATTTAAATCAGATTCACTATGTTTATTTTATACTGTTTCTTCGAAATAGTTTTTTATAATTTTACAGTATTACCTACATGTACGGATAGTTAGGAGGAAAATAACAAGTTCTCTTATAATGTAATGTATTTATTATAAAAATATTATTTCCACACACATATGGCAAGAAACAAACAAATAAATCAATGTGAAGGATGAGCTTGCATATTTTTTACAAGATTTTGAATTCTTGGCTGAATAGTAGAAACTGCGCAACGTAAATCATTGGCAATACTGAGTTTGCTTCTAAGCTTATTTTTTATCGCCACTACCGCTGAAAATGCTCTTTCGCACAAATAAGTGCTTGAAAATGGTAAATACAGTTTCAGTGCTTGTTCTGCTGTCCTGGGATACACCGTGAAATATTTCACCCAAAATAAAGGCTTATCCATCTTCTCAAAGTCATACTTCGCTGCAGAATCATTTTTAATTTCTAAGAATTCCTCTTGTAGTCTGTCTGGCAACACATCCACGTCAACGTGAAATGGATCCGTCGCTAACCTATAATAAATTTTATCATCACAACTGTTAGGGAAGTACCGTTCGAATTCATCAATGAGGTGCTGCAAATGGTTTGATATTTTACTCTTAGTATCAGTATCCTTAAAATCGTTGTGAAATCGGGCTTCTTCCAGGATTCCAAACAATCTGGGAAAGCAGGAATAATTGCAGGCTAAAATTTTACGTTTCCATAGTTGCAACTTATCAGTAAACGCTTTGATGGCATCCCAGTGAAAAATTATGTTTGACTCTCCACCTTGTAATTTAAAATTCAATGTGTTTAAAGATTCGAAAATATCTAACAGATAAGCCAATGCAACATGAACACCGGGCTTTCTAAATTCCACATACAATTCAGTTTGTTATTTTCCAAATACTGTATCACTTCGTCTCGAAGTTCAAATAATCTTCCTAGCATATTTCCTTTTGAGAGCCACCGTACTTCTGTATGAAATAAAAGTGTTTTATACTCTGTTCCCAAGTCTTCACAAAGAGCTGTAAATAACCTGGAATTTAACACACTCTTTTTAATGTGATTCACGATTTTGATGCACACTTTCAAGACATCATTGAGTTCCTTTGGAAGTGTCTTAGCTGCCAATGCTTGACGGTGTATTACACAGTGGATAGCAGTAACACTAGGGTTTATTTCTCTGACCATCTGCACGAATCCTGAGCGACATCCAAGCATTGATAGGGCGCTGTCTGTGCATACGCCTATCAGTTTCTGCCATGATAACTCATTTTTACAAAAGAATTCAGAGACGGCTGCCATTATATGAATTGCTTTTGAAGTTGTCTTTAACTCTGTAGAAAACAGCAACTCTTCTTTAATTGCTTCATTTTCTATATAGCGAACGAAAGCTAGCAGTTGGCAACAATTCGCAACGTCGGTACTCTCGTCTAACTGTATTGCGAAACTCTGCGATTGTTTGACGGCCGTAACTAATTGATTTTGTATGTCTTCGGCCATATCATCAATCCGACGTTTCACAGTATTGTCAGAAAGCGGTATTTGTGAAAGTTTTTGTTTACTTTCTGACTCAAGAACAATATCAGCAGCTTTCAACAAACAGGGTTTGACTAGTGTCTCTCCGATAATATGACTTTTCTTGGTCCTTGAAATAAGTAGCGATAACTCATACGAGGCTTCCAGTACCTTTTCTGATGTCTGAGCGAAGGATCCAGCAATGTCCAACTTCATCCGTTTTAAATTATCACGTTTTGCAGCAAAAAATTCCTTCGGCTTCTTTTTCAATGCACCATGCTTTGCCCACAAATGGCGTTGCAGACGAGAAGGTCTCATGGAATCATTGCTCAATACCTCATAGCAAATAACACATTGCGGCTGGTCAACACCATTTTTTTGTATAGAAGCAAAACCGTATTTGATATAATCATCATTATATTTACGTTTTTTCACGATACTCATGGTGAAGTAAAAAGAAAACAAGAAGTTAACAGTATAATTTCGCACTAACACTGATTTTACTGAGGCACAATTGTGAAAGATCCAACGCGATTTCAGCAAAATCCAATACATCAGATGTGTCAACAACTGCAAGCAACCAACTGAAATAAAGGAAAGCTACTGTCATCTCTCGGCACCTCAGATGACTGCCTGTGAGGAGTGGGGCGAAGAACGGGGAAGCCCAACCGCAGCGCAGGTAGTCAGTGCACTGTCTGCGACCTGGTGGCCGAGCAGGGCTCTTGCTGGGAGAAACGGGCTTTCCCCGGATGAGGGCGGAAACAGCCCACAGGCACCCTAAGAATTTGCTAGCTGTTCTGCGGTGCTGTTCTGAGCAGTGCAGCCTGGAGTTTTATGCGAAAATCGTTTTCGTGCCCCTATATTTCGTTACTTATAAACGAAACGTTATAAGTTTTGAGATAACATCAATGAATTGGTTGTCAAATTCCACAGTAATTAAGTAAGATCATGGATACACCTCACACATCGCTGGAAACTGTGCACAGTGCCAAGCAGTTACCTCTGTACTCGTACCACAAGAAGCCATTGTCGCAGCAAAGAACGTACACTAATTTCAAACGAAATTATGCCGTATTTCAAAAAGGCAGAAGAAAAATAACTGTTTTGTTTGATAAGTAATCCGAATGAAAGAGCTGTAGTACTGACCGTTCGAAAAAAAAAAATAGCCTCACTAATGGACGACAAAGTTTCCAGAACGGCGTGAAGTACTCTGCTCAGAACGAACACTTGTACTAGTTTCGCATTCACGTCGTGCACATTTTTCTGGTGACAAAGGGCACAACCCTGGCGTCCAAATTACGAACCCGCCAGTTCATTTGAAGCGTATACAGTCTGTTAAAGTCACTGTAATCGCATCACATGGGGATCCGCGGATTGACAGGGTAATAAAACGGCATTTTTGCAGTTGCGCAGTATAAGTGATTATTACTCTGATGAACATAGCCTACTACAGCTAAAAGTTATAACATGATTACGTTCAGTTCATGTGTACAAATGTACGGAATAGTTAATACCTGAATTTTCTGTTTTCCAAGTGTCAGAAGTAAGTTGTTTACAAATCTGATATATTAGATTAACGCATATCACCTTCGTAATTTTGAGAGTTTCTGTGTGTGACATTCTAAACGAGACATTCTAAACGTGATCTTCAAAAGCTGTATGTTCTAGGATAGGTTATTGAGATAGGATTGCGGGAAGTGGGACGCCAAACGATTGCATTTAGCACCATAATCTATCATTAAAACCTGCACATTCATTTTTATTAAAATATCGATATTAAAAAGAAATATTAGGTTTATACCGCTAACACCACCCGCGCCCCCTTGCAACATCATCACGCTCCCCCCCCCCCCCCCCCCCCCCATCCCCCCCACCTCCACCCAGGGGGCGCGCCCACCAGTTTGGGAACCTCTTTGACCGTTTTTGTGTTGACCGACCAAGTGCAACAGATATGGAACTCCATCCCACAAACATATCTGTTAGCTGTGCTACAAAATGCATGCACGTTTGCATGCTTGTATTCATCATTCTGGTGGTTACACCGGTTATTAACGTACCAACATTTCACTTTTCCAATGGCTTATCTCGTGCTTACATTACCCTGTGATCTTGGAATGTTAATCACTTACGTAGGCAAATGTGTTCCTGAAATTAAATTGCTTTACATTCATTATTTTTGGCGTTGTGTTTTTTTCTGTCAGTTTATTAGCAACCGCCTTAAAAGAGCACACTGGCCGCACTAGAGGGCTAAGGATGGTGTGCAACTGGTACCCTTCACCGCTGATTTAAGTCATGGCAGTGAAGTGATGCGCATGTGACAGTCGGTGGTTTGAAATCAGTCTTAAGCTGGGACGACTTGGAGAAGTGCCAGAAAGGTAAAAGGATGCTATCGTGTTTGGACATGAATGAAGTTGCCCGATTTGTTGCTGTGTCAAAGCGTACTATCCAACATGTCTAAAAGGAACAAAATTTGTTTTTGTATAAACGCGTACTGTCCAAGTTGTCCACAAGGTCTCGCAGCCGTGTAACACGGCGAACGAGCAGTGTTACGCCTTGTCAATAACAAGTGGTTTCAAACCCGACAGGAATTGTTGCTCCCAGTGAATGCAGGTCCATTATAGTCAGTCTCCAGGCAAACATTATGAAGGGAGCCAGATCAAATTTCGGCACCTCGTAAAGACCTTGCCCACAGGGGCACATAAATGTGCACGTCTTCATTTGGGATAACATCAGAGAAACTGTCTGGTAGTTGGCTGGAGGCGTGTAATGTAGTCACATGAGCCGGGTTTTGCTCTTTTCAACTCATGCAACGCTTCGAGTGCAACGGCAGCCCAGTGAGGCGTTTAACACGCATTGTTTGAAGGATGTAGTTCAGTCCAGAGATGAGACTTTGATGTTTTAGGCGTGTTTTCGTCTCACTCATTTAGGTTATCTTGCACCTGATCAAAGATGTTTATTTCAATATTCTTGGTGACCAAGTGTTATCTTTTGTTCTATATCTTCATGATGAGTGTGTTGTGGACACCCGCATCTTCCAAAAAGACAACAGTTGTGATCACAGGCCTGTGCTCATACGTTCCTGGTTTTACTAACGCTCAGGTACCTCGAATTCTCTGCTAAATCATAGTTTCACGACCTTAAACCCACAGAAAATGTCTGTAGCTATTTGGAGCAGGGGTGAAACGTAGAAATCAACATCCCAGCAATTTCGTAGTTCTACAGAATCTAATAAACACTAGTCAACAAATGTTTACTTTTTTCTGTAACTGGCATGAAACAGCTAATCTTCGTGTATTATGCTGTGCTGATAACGAAAATGCTAATGAAAATGCAAGATTAGCTCTCGTTTTGAAGTTATGGTAATTTTATATTATTGCCTATATAAGCTTAGGCATATATTTACATTGGTGTTATCCCTCGGAGGAAGATCACTGAAGGCGCATCCGCTTTGCCTGGCGTTTGTAGTTTTCTGGTGGTGATTCCCTGACTTGGCTCCAGCAGCAATCGGGTAACATTGATGAGCTCCACTTTCCCTGGTATTTCAATTCCATGTCCGAAATTTGCTGCTGGAAACGTTCTTCGTGCTAGTCGGTTGCAACACCACAGTTGTCAAGAAAGTAGCCCAATTGGAAATCTAGGAAATGTAACTGTAAGGACATATTAGACCCCATTGTATTGTAGCAATACAGAAGATTTTTTCACAAGATCCTTATAGATTTCTGCCCTCCTACTTCCTAGAAAGTTTGCTGACAGTTCAGCAAAGGTATCCCAAGCTAACTTATGATCACCTGTCAGAATAGGGTTGAAACGCTTGTCTTTGTACAGTTTGCGCATTCGGGGATCCACGAAAATCCCCTCCTTTATTTTCACCTCACTAAGATGTGGAAATTTCTCGTGCAAATAGAAAAAACTTCCCCAGTTTTGTCCAAGGCCTTAACAAAGTTTTTCATTAGGCCCAATTTTATATGAAGAGTAGCTAGAGTTATGTTCTTGGATTAGACAAGTGCTTCGTGCATAAAACTTTCAGATCCCGGTTCAAGTGATTGACGCGTAGGCCAGATTTTCTGTTCATAATGAAGTCCTTTGGCGCGGCTATTCCACAGGAGCAGGAAGAAACAGAATTTAGTGTAGCCATGTTTTAGCTCAAGCAACATGCCTATGACTTTCAGATCCCCGGAAATCTGCCATTTAAACTTTTCACAGTTCAGTCGCAATAACCATTGATTTATGTTATCATATGTTTCTCTAATTTAAGGTGCATACCCAATAGGAATCGACGATAAGACGATGCCATTATGCAGTAGCATGCACTTGAGACTTACTTTGGAGGGGTCGATGAAACACTCTACTGATCGCTTTTACTGTCTATGCATTAGTCACTGTACATCATTACAAAATACCAAGTTCCTTTCGCGTTCGAAAAAGGGAAGGAATGGAATACGATGGTTAAGGAACGCAGTCACATTTACCGTCTTATAAAGACGATTCCACTATTGTAGTCTTGACACCAATATCTTCAAATTTTGTAGTCCTGTCGTTCTCAGTTGCGTGTAATATTACGATATGTTGATAATTTTTTCTTTTGCCCCGTCTAATTACAACTGAATGAAACACAGTTTTCGTGCCAAGCGCGTTTCGCCTTTATTCTTTGCAAGGCATCCTGGAATATGTACATATTTTTTACTATTTATTTTACAATTTGGGACAATGTATGTATAGGTTATAACAAGTTCTGTTGATTGGCTTTACAATGGCGGAACCTGTAAGTAGAGATTAAAATATTACTACGCCACAGAAAAGCCAACCACTAGAACAGTTTATAACCTATATACACATTGTCCCAAACTGTAAACTAAATAGTAAAAATATGTACATATTCCAGGCCACTAAAGATGACTTGCAAAGAATAAAGGCAAAACGCGTGTGGCACGAAAACTGTGTTTCATACAGTTGTAATTAGACGGTCCAAAAGTAAAAATTACCAACATACCGTAATATTGATACCAACAGTTCAGCTTTACATTTCGCCAATTGCAGATTTCTCACTAGAATATTAAGTTCACATTGCGTTATTTTGTAAATCTCTGTACACTCATCGTTAGATACAAAATTAAGATCTTTCGAAGAACTGGGTTCTGAAGGTAATGTGGCAGTACTTGTTTAACTACTGCCCTCGCCACTATGGCTGTCAGGTGGGACAGGAATAGGCAATCCGTCGCCGTGAGGCACTAGTCGCATGGGCGACGGTATGTTAGGGTATGTCAAGGAAGACTTTTTCTTCTTCGAAATACCATGTTTTAGTGGAGTTGTCACACAAAAGTAACAATCATTCACATGGTTCGACGGTTCTCGCCAAATCGTGAGTATAGCAGTGCCCATGGAAGATTTGTTACGATTCAACCACAAATGAAGACTCGAGACGCAAGATGTGCAACATACATGAGGAGCCCTGGGCTTGTCCTCGCCACCGATTCACAGCCAAAGTGCAGTCTTTACGCCTTCCTAAAATGCTCTTTCCTTCCCCATCTTGCTACAATTCCGTGCCAAAAAATAGACACATCTATCGTTGCCTTAAGCTTCATCACTCTGTCTACCATCGGCGGGGTTTCGAAGCCTGTATATGAATGGATTGAAAATTAATGTTAATATAATATAATTATAATGAAATGCACGCCCCCTTTAACCTAAAAATGAAAGCTGATTCGAGTTTTTCACTGTCGTTTTTGTTATCAGCTTGGTCGATATAGTTAACATTTATTTCATTCCAGTTACATTTTCACTCTTGCTTAGTGTAATCAATCAATGACTTCAGTTGGATATGGAAATCCTGAAGAAACTTATTGTCTGCCATCCTCGCCAAATAAGGGCAGTATCGAGGCTAGGTGCGGTGTTACACGGTATTAGCGTCATGTTTCTTGGGGATGACTAATTTTTGTTGGGTGCGATTATGTTGTGATATAGGCGTCACAAATCGCTAAGCGATATTGTTTCATTTTCTGACCCTATTTCGTGGTTATTTTATTGAGATTACTGACATGTGCTCTTGGGAGGAAGGTTTTGCGTTTTTTCACGGGAAGGTGCACACCCGGTGTGAACTCAGGGTCCTATTGTCGACAGAAGGAAGGCAGTGTATCTCATTAGGAGAGGCAAGCTTCCGAAGCGAGTCTGCCAATGGCCCCCACCCCCTCCCCTCCCCAGCCCACTGAGCGGGTCGCCGACCTGCCTGACCGTGTATGGGAAAACTTGTGACTGCATGGCGGACCCTACCTGTGCAGAGTCGGATGGCGCTTTTCACCATATGTGCATTCAAGATACAGTTGCAAGCATTGGAACCACACGAATGCATTTCATGCAGGCATTCTCCACTTGCCACGGTTTGTGACAGGGTGCAAGCTGTTCGAGTTGCTGCCGATGGGTGGAAGCAACTAGTTTCAAGTGATCAGAGGAGATTCTTCCGACTGGTTCCAAAGCCTTGAATAAGTCTGCTCCAAAGAGATCAGTGGACGCATGTGCAGAGCGTTTTGTGTTCCGTCTCGTAGTATTTTCGCTGAAGAAAATAAACGCTACGTTCGTGCTCAGTTTTGCAAAAATTTAGTACATCCTACTGTAATTTTATACGCTTAAGGGATTTTTCTGTAGAAATGTGGTGCATATATAAAGCTTGGGGTACCGAAAGCAAAGGTTCTCGCTATCCACTGTTAACGACACATTCTAATGAATAAATTTTGTCTCTTCCATGCAAGGATCCTATCACAACAGCCAATAATTGTGGTCACTCATTGCTGTAAATTACATTCACACATTAAATTGGATCATTTTAGAGGGAAGTGGCATAGGTAGCAATAACCAAGCTATGCTGTTACACATTTGTTAGTGAAATTTTTCCACAAATAAGATAATTCCACGCATTTGTAAGGTTTGGACATTTACTATATTGTAGTTTATTAACATTGGTACTAATTATCTCGACTGTATTGTCCATTAGGAATAAAAGTTGTTACCAAAATCAATAAAACAAGATTATACATTTTTTCATCATATGCATATAATCAAAATATGTATCATAAAACAAGGCGTTTGTAAGGAAAGTGGTGTCCGGAATGATTAAGAACGTCTTCAGTTAACATTTTGTATCACAACTTCTCCAAGAAGTGCCGACCACAAGCAGAAACGTTTGACTCAATTTCATTCATCATGGCGCTGATAACCTTGTTGTCATGCGCCCTAAAACACTAATCATCATCATCATCATCATTCATCATAATCGATGTTTTTGGAAAGGCTGCAACTGTCATTCATCCTTTAAACAATGAAACACTGCACCACTTCCGTACTTTTTCATGCTTAGCACGAAGCATTTCGAGAATTTCTCATTGTCATCATCAAATATTTTCATTAGTATTTTTGTGTTGTGCTGTCTGTCTTGCACGGTAGTCGTCTTTTTGAGTTTATAAGACGCTATACCTCCTCCATTATGCAGAACACCACATACATGCCGGCCGGGGTGGCCGATCGGTTCTAGGCGCTACAGTCTGGAACCGCGCGACCGCTGCGGTCGCAGGTTCGAATCCTGCCTCGGGCATGGATGTGTGTGATGTCCTTAGGTTAGTTAGGTTTAAGTAGTTCTAAGTTCTAGGGGACTGATGACCTCAGAAGTTAAGTCCCATAGTGGTCAGAGTTTGAACCACATACATGAAAACCATCACTCATATCGTTTGTTTAATTTCGCAGTGTGTGTGTGTGTGTGTGTGTGTGTGTGTGTGTGTGTGTGTGTGTGTGCACCTGTGTGTGTGTGTCTGTGTGTATGCTTTTCTTTATAATGTAAGAGTCACAATGCGGTACCGTAACCTCAAAAAGACGACACAGTACAATGCAGAGCGGCACAACAAACATACAAACAGCACACAAAATACTTACCTAAATATTTCCTCTTCCCACTGAGAATAAATTCTCGAAACGCATAGAGGTAGGCATGAAAAAATCGGTACTGGTGCGCTGTTTCATTATTTAAATCAGAAACATTTGAGCGAGGAGAAGAGTGCAAAGATTTCAACTAGCGCTACAGGTGGTCAGACAACGAAACATGCGAAATATACGTTCGAGTAAACCCAAAATGTTCTGACGTCTAAACTATCAGAAAGCTGCGCATGCACAGTAGAGACAGTCTGAAAACGGTTTCACTGGGTTGTGATAGCTTTACGGTTTCACTCGGTTGTGATAGTTTTACTCGAACAAACCTCAAGCCAAAACAGAAGTAAGGTGGCAGGTAGAGGTAGGCTAGCTGGTAGCGGGGCGCCGAAGGAACCGATGCACCCGTACCCTGCAGCCGACTGCTGTAAAATCGCACACCACAAAGGTGAACGAGTCGGGTCAGACCAGGTCGGCAAGGGGCAGACCCTTGCACAAGCTGCCGTTTCCAGCGTTCACGTAGGGCGTCGGGCGGGAACAAAGAAACGGGCAAAAATCCACTTGTACGACTTTCGCGTTCTAAAAACTCTTGGCTGTTTATACGACTACGCCTCACCGATTTATGAAATTATTTTTCCTTAAAAGCTTTACTTTCCGTGTGAAAAAAGAAAACGCCTATTTTTCGTTTCGCTTGATTTTTCAGTTCCGCAACGTTTCTCAATCGATTTTGAAGAAAGTATATGGTTAAAACATCTGATTAGCTTCTTAATAAACCATTTACTATTTCACTATTCGCAACAGCCATTGTGAAATGACGCTATTTCTCAAACAGGTGCAGTTGATATACAAATTTTGTAATGAAAAAAGTCTGATAGTGCGTAGCTTACTGTTAGTTTTAGACCGTACAGTATTGCGAGTGAAATATAGACAAAAGTATAAAAACGTTTTTAAATGTTAGTGACATCTCTGTTGACAAGCAAATGCGAGTTAGTGAATGGCGTCAATGGCGCGGTCGCAAGCCTACGGAGTTCGCGCGTGTTTAGCGTAATGTCAAACACTGCAGAATAGAAGAAAACGAATTATTGACAGTCATATCAGGCCACGTGTTATTTTAATGATCCATGCCCAGAAAATTCCAAATATACACAAATTTTTCCCTCAGTCATGACCGATGGCACTGGCTATGGTTTTACAGTAGGCCACACTTGACATTACAAAAAGCAAGTAATTATTTGTTATCAACATCCTACATTTAGTAGAATGTACAGTTCGTATTTGGAAGTAGAAGATAAGAATAAATTAACCTGGTACTTTACTGTCGCTGGACTACATTAAAAACTTGCGTCATTCTACTTATATACTTTGTAGTTGGAGATGAAAACTGGAAGAGGCTAGAAAAATAGAATTTCATTTATAGACGTTACTATATCTAAGCTGACCTATGCGCCAGATGTTCCGTTTTGAAATTTTCATTTTCGTATTGCTGTCAGAGCGTAATACCACAAGTTGCCGGCCGGAGTGGCCGTGCGGTTCTAGGCGCTACAGTCTGGAGCCGAGCGACCGCTACGGTCGCAGGTTCGAATCCTGCCTCGGGCATGGATGTGTGTGATGTCCTTAGGTTAGTTAGGTTTAATTAGTTCTAAGTTCTAGGCGAATGATGACCTCAGAAGTTAAGTCGCATAGTGCTCAGAGCCATTTGAACCATTTGAACCACAAATTGTAAATAATAGCATCCCATCTCCACTCCTAAGGAGTTTCCATTTCGATTTTTCTATTGTAATATAAAGAAAGAAGGAAGCTTAGGATTTAATATCCTGTCGATATCGAGGTCATTAGAGACGGTTACCATAAATAATAATGGGCAGGTTCAGCTCAGCCTCAAACACTGCAGTGCGGATGGGCTAATGACTGTCGATCGACGCTGGTGTGCATGTCATTTTTTTCTTTTTTTTTCTGGGCCGAGCTGCACCTATAATGGAATTCCCACTCTTCGACAGCTGACATACAAGATCATCGTAGGTAACATGGGTGCAGCCACCAGTTTTTCACCCCAGCCAGTCTTTGCTGTGGTACAGAATAGTGATTTCATTCTTTTTGTTGGTACTAATTTGACAGTGCACTGACTCGTCGAGTTTTCAAGCACAGAAGAAATAGGACGTTATGGACCCATATATAGCGACAGTGACAGATATTTAAGAGAGTTGTTTACTTTCCATAAAGAAGTGAGAACTTCCTTGAGCAATTTTATTCGTATTACAGAATTAATCATAATACATTTCAGAATCTGCTGCAGAACTTTCTAGACCTCAGACATATCAGGAAGTAACCAGTGTAGTCATCTTTCTTAATATGTTACTGTGTTTTCATCGAAGATATTTTGTTCGTTTAGAGTTGCAAAACGTCATTATTTTCCCACTAGATTTTGTTTCTTTTTTTCGTAAGCCTGGAATGCTAGCCATATATTACACTGCAGAAGTAGTACCCTGGGGTACAGGTGCACCCCAAAAGGAAAAGACGTAATTTTTGTTTTTAATAAGAGTATATTTTAAATTAACGCATAAAGCATAAACTACATCGCCTTTTATATAAAGAATGACAGCTGACACAGAAAAGAAATTGGTTTACCCACAGGTAGGACATGTTTTCTTTCGATGCGTCAAAGAGATGAACTTGCTACATATGGTGCACTAAACCCTGGATTTTCTATCTTGGAACATATCCCATAAGGCACATCTTCGAGTTAATGGTTGCGATCTGTCAGGTGTTTGAATTTCATTGTTTATTTTCGACACATTACATATGATCTTACGGAGTTGGCAAGATAAAATTGGAATATTCAGTCGCCTGATCATTTGCGATCTTAATAAAACCATTGTAAGATTTTTAAAATATGAACGCCCATTATTGGTCATTTCCTTCTCCGGTGCAGTTGAAACTCTCAAAGGAATCATAGTGTTGATTCTAATAACATCTTGGAAGTTCTAAAACAAACATAATGAACAACGTCTAGTTTTTCTAGATGTAGAGTATGTATGACACAACTGTCCAAAGTATCAGCTCAGCCTGGTTGTATAATTCTATAAGATCTGTAAATGTCTTATTTTCGTTTGGATCATCTCCTTTCTGGTGCATCGTGGAAAGCATAAACACTATCTTTTCCTTCTTATTTGTCAGACAGTAAGACAAAAGTGTGAGTTGATCATTATATGCAGACACAGCAGAATTCTTATGTCTAGTTTTTACTTCCGGAAACGTTGACAGAATCTCTTTTTTATTTTTCTTCAAGGTTCCAGCCACTGTTATTACTTTTTTCTGGCAGTTGTTCTGCTGTCTTCACTGATGTAAACGAGTTATCTGTGGTTACATTTCTATATGTTCCGTGGAAAGAAGCAGTCAGTTTTTTTAAAATAATACTGAGTTGCTGGGACGTCTTCTGGTGTTGATATTTTACCTGTATACAGGATGGTCCATTGATCGCGACCGGGCCAAATATCTCACGAAATAAGCATCAAACGAAAAAACTACAAAGAACGAAACTTGTCTAGATTTAAGGGGGAAACTAGATGGCGCTATGGTCGGCCCGCTAGATGGCGCTGCCATAAGTCAAACGGATATCAACTGCATTTTTTAAAATAGGAACCCCTGTTTTTTAATAGATATTCGTGTAGTACGTAAAGAAATATGAATGTTTTTGTTGGCCCACTTTTTTCGCTTTGTGATAGATGACGCTGTAATAGTCACAAACATATGGCACGCAATTTTAGACGAGCAGTTGGTAACAGGTAGGTTTTTTAAATTAAAATACAGAACATAGGTACATTTGAACATTTTATTTCGGTCGTTCCAATGTGATACATGTACCTTTGTGAACTTATCATTTCTGAGAACGCATGCTGTTACAGTGTGATTACCTGTAAATACCACATTAATGCAATAAATGCTCAAAATGATGTCCGTCAACCTCAATGCATTTGGCAGTACGTGTAACGACATTCCACTCAAAAGCAAGTAGTTCGCCTTCCGTAATGTTCGCACATGCATTGACAATGCGCTGACGCATGTAGTCAGGCGTTGTCGGTGGATCACGAAGGCAAATATCCTTCACCTTTCCTCACAGAAAGAAATCCGGGGACGTCAGATCCGGTGAACGTGCGGGCCATATGTGGCGCTTCGACGACCAATCCACCTGTCACGAAATATGCTATTCAGTACCGCTTCAACCGCATGCGAGCTATGTACCGGACATCTATCGTGTTGGAAGTACAGCGCCATTCTGTCATGCAGTGAAACATCTTGTAGTAACATCGGTAGAATGTTACGCAGGAAATCAGCATACATTGCACCGTTTAGATTGCCATCGATAAAATGGGGGCCAATTATCCTTCCTCCCATAACGCCGCACCATACATTAACCCGCCAAGGTCGCTGATGTTCCACTTGTCGCAGCCATCGTGGATTTTCCGTTGCCCAATAGTGCATATTATGCCGGTTTACGTTACCGCTGCAAAAAATCTGTCATCGACCCGTAATTTCTCTTGTGTCCAGTGGCAGAACTGCACACGACGTTCAAAATTGTCGCCATGCAATTCCTGGTGCATAGAAATATGGTATGGGTGCAATCGATGTTGATGTAGCATTCTCAACACCGACGTTTTTGAAATTTCCGATTCTCGCGCAGTTTGTCTGCTACTGATGTGCGGATTAGCGGCGTCAGCAGCTAAAACACCTACTTGGGCATCATAATTTGTTGCAGGTCGTGGTTGACGTTTCACATGTGGCTGAACACTCCCCTTTTCCTTAAATAACGTAACTATCCGGTGAACGGTCCGAACACTTGGATGATGTCGTCCAGGATACCGAGCAGCATACATAGCACACGCCCGTTGGGCATATTGATCACAATACCCATACATCAACACGATATCGACCTTTTCCGCAATTGGTAAACGGTCCATTTTAACATGGGTAATGTATCACGAAGTAAATACCGTCCGCACTGACGGAATGTTACGTGATACCACGTACTTATACGTTTGTGACTATTACAGCGCCATCTATCACAAAGCGAAAAAAGTGATCCAACTAAAAACATTCATATACCATAGCGCCATCTGGTTTCCCCCTTCAAGCTAGACGAGTTTCGTACTTTGTAGTTTTTTCGTTTGATGCTTATTTCGTGAGATATTTGGCCCAGTCGCTATGAATGGACCACCCTGTATATTCCAGCATCTGGAGCATAATATGTTTTGCAATCACAGCATGTCAAGATCTTGATACTGTACTTATTCAGCTTTGATGGAATATGCATTCTGAAAGAGAAGCGGCCCCTGACTCCTACCAGCTGCTCATCTGTTGTGGTGTATGCTGATAGAACATACAATGCTTTCATTAAAAAAAAAAGATCTCTCAGACAATTCTCGGAAGGCTGCCAACTTATCGTTTTGTTACTTTTCATTTCTATTGTCTTTATTGTCAGACCTGCGACGATTTAGTAAAAATCAAAAGCTTTGGTTACCACGTTATTAAGGCGGTCAGTCGAGCACAGTAACAGAATCGGTTCTCCACCATACTGGCGCTGATCTGCTACAAAGGAGGAGTCGCCCCGATCCACTCTCGATCTTTGCCACTGAGTTCAGGTCAGGTGTAGAGTGACATCCTTCCACAACGTTGGACTTTCCTCCATATACGCAGCAATCTTGCACAGATAGCAGGACATTACACAAGAGCTGATGACCAACGTTTTCTAGCAATTTGTCAAGTCTGCCTTGTCCGCAGCTCGTGGTCGTGCGGTAGCGTTCTCGCTTCCTCCGCCCGGGTTCCCGGGTTCGATTCCCGGCGGGGTCAGGGATTTTCTCTGCCTCGTGATGACTGGGTGTTGTGTGTTGTCCTTAGGGTTAAGTCCCATAGTGCTCAGAGCCATTTGAACCAAGTCTGCCTTACGTCAGGACATTTAGAGCTGTGTGCAGAAAATAACGGGGAGCAGTGCCGTGGGACAATATTCACATGTTCACAATAGATCTGAAGAGCATGTCAGCGGGTTTACAGCTGCGCCGTATCATGGTAGATTTGGAGATAACTGGGCGTTGCATGAAGTTTCAATTAGAAATGAGGCCTCAGCCAGTCTATCAATTTCGATAGTCTACTTATCACCAACTACACTGTCTCTCCCTACAGTGCTCTCAGCACCAAGTGCGAGTAGTATCTTGTAGTGGGCAGCGGATCCCTTGTTCGGACAACTCGTAGTCATCAATAAATACAAAAATGTGGAATCTCAGCTCACGTTTTGGGTTGTAAATTCACAGTTGGTAGAAGTCAGTTTCGTACTTGGTGTCTCAACTACAATATAAGACGTAGAAAACGACACAACATGAAGGAATTATCCAAATGGGATGGAAATCCGTAGATGTGATGTACATATACAGACAAACAAATGATTACAATTCTCAGAAACATTTGATGATTTATTCTAGAGAAAGAGCTCCATAAACTGAGCAGGTCAATAACGCGTTGGTCCACTCCTGACCCTTAGGCAAGCAGTTTTTCAGCTTGACACTCATTGATGGAGTTGTTGGATTCCTCCTGAGAGATATCGTACCATATTATGTCCAACTGGCACATTAGATCGTCAAAATTTGGTTGAAGGGCCCTGCTCGTAACGCTCCAATTTTCCCAGTTGGAGAGAGATCCAGAGATTTTGCTGGCCGAGATATGGTTTGGCAAGCACGAAGACAAGCAGTAGAAACCCTAGCCATGTGCAGGTGGGCACTATCTTACCCAGGGTGGCTTATCATGAAGGGCAACAGGCACATAATATCGCCGGTGTACCGTCTTGCTGTAAGGGTGCTACAGATGACAACGTAAGGGGCTCTTCTATGACAAGAAATGACTCCCCAGAACATCGCTCCTGGATGTCGGGCCGTATGACGAGCGGCAATTAGGTTGATATCCCACCACAGTCTCTTCAGTCTGGAATTGGGCAGCATTTGGCATGATATCCCTCAGGAGGACATGTAACAACTCTGTCAATCAATCCCAAGTTGAACAATTGCTTGCATACGGGTCAGAGGTGACCAACATGTTATTGACTATCTCAGTTTGTGAAGCTCTTACTCGTGAATAATTCATACAGTTTTTCTGAAAATGTAATCATTTGTTTGTCTGAATATTACATCACATCTGCCGAGTTCCATCAAATGCGGATAATTCCATTGCTTTAAATAAACGTGCCCCGTTTTATTCATACATTGGAGGATGCACAGCCATCGTAATTTACGACACACAGCCGAAGATGTGCTCAGGATGTGGCAAAGAAGGCCACGTCCAGTCTGAAAATTTGCAGAGGAGGAAAGGGCAACTGCCATCAGTGGACCTGATCCTTCCTCTGTTGCTGACATCACTACCTGTGACATATGTGGAAGTGCTCAAGAATGCTGTAGGTACGTTGACACGTCACTCTGGCTGAGCGACATTCCACAAATGACTGAGGCACTTCAGAAGAAAGAGGTGACTCCCACACCCATTACAGCACCTGTTTCTGCCCCGATCGCCCAAGAAGCGCAAGAGGAGGCGAAAGACACTATCTCATGACTCCGACAAAGTCATAGTGTTGTGTACATAGTTCCGCGTAGTCAGCGCGTACACAACTTTCCCACTAGAGCGCACCCCGCTAAGCACAACAGCGCAGGCGCAGCGCTCGTCCGTCTCCGCCCTACGAGATGGCGCTGCCATAAAGACGGACCAAATTCTGCTTCCGCCGATCCACGTATTAATATGTAACGCAGCCAATGAGATTGATGCTAACGTAGAACCTTTTCTCCTCGCGGATCACACTCGCGCAGTGATACCTAAACGCGCGAAGTATTATAACGAGTGTACAGACCTCCGATTAGTCAGTCTGCATCAGTCTGCATTAGTCTGTACCAGTCTGCATTTATCTGCACCAGTCTGCATTTGTCTGCATTTGTCTGTACCAGTCTATAGTCAAGTTTCAGTCTGCACCTAATAAGATTATCATATTCCTGTACATAGCCATGAAGAGAAATGTATAGACACTTTGTCAAGTATCAGAGATATGTGAGAATAAGATTAACGTACCAGGACCAAAGCAACTTCAGATTGTCAATTGTAAACAGCATCCAGAATCAAGTTAAGTAAGGTTTATGCTTGTTATTATTTTAATAAATGTTTGTGAAAATCAATCAAGTTCTGTTTAAAGTTGGTCACCGTCAATCTGCTACTCTAAGCGTGCAAGTGGCATTTCTATCGTCTGACCTAACAGCAGAAGATAAACACGCCACGATAAGACCACGAGACATATTGCTGACACTCGCCTACTTCGTTAGAGCGACAAGTCAAATAATCTGATGGTGTGTGTACCGAAGATCTTACAGTACGCACACCACACATAGGCAGATGATGCTTCACCTCACCCAAACGATAATGCGCTGATGGAAGCCATGGAAACATGCAATCTATGTACACACACTGGACCAGACACTGTTGCGCCCTTGTCAAAATTGGCACACTCTGATGATGACCATTGGGATGAACAATGCTCCCCCGCCACGGCAGTATCAATGCAGACATTGAACCCATTGGCAGACATGTACCAGCACCCAAGGCCTCGACAGTCCATGATTCATAAACTTCTGGTGAATAGAGGTACACGCACGCGTTGACACTGAAAAGATGTCGAACGACCACATTTATCTGTTGTAATGAGTGTCCCTGGGTCTGCAGACCTGCGGCATGCCTACTGGATTGGTTCTATTCATCTCAGCACCATTGGTTCAAAAATGAAGCTTCAATTGCTGTGCAACATGCTATGAATGTCAGATGGTGACATTGCACACATGCTAGAAGTTCTTTTAAGTTCTTTTGGAGACCTTTCCAGACTTCTACAGTTATGCTTCATATGTTATGCCTGCTGATTATGCCGGTACTGGTATGGCCATACCGGTGCGAGATGGCATAGAGGATGATGATGTGACGTCTTTGTCAACAGCCAGAGGGTTAGTGATAACCACACAAGGCACAGGAATGGTAAACATCTGTTTCCCCTCTGGCATTGACAAGAGTTGTGTCCGTTCACTTTTCTATTTGCAGGAATTCATACCTTCCTGGAAAGCTTGATAACTGCATCCTTGATGGTGATTTCAACATTGTGCTTCATCCGAAAGATGAGTATCTCAAGTACACCATATATCCTGAACTCTGTTTGCTGATGCAAGAACTACACCTTCTAGACATTTATGAAAAGGTGCATGGTGACCGCACAGGATACACATACATCACCAGTCACTCTGCAGGTCGTCTCGATCGAACTTATGTCTCCCTGATCTAGTGGCAGTGACGACGTACACAGAAAGATGGCCATTAGCCTTTTACTATCATAGTGCATACATCTGCACTGTCTCCCTCCGTAGTCAGAAAGTACAGACGAGTCTTGGCTGCTGGAAAATGAATGTAACGCACCTTCAGTAGCTGGTATGTCGTTGACTCATAGTGGACACATGGACTGCCTGTGAATACCGATTGCTGAGATATCCCTCCACACTGAAATGGTGGCTCGAACGTGCCAAATCGGCACTGCAGCAAGAGATGATGCCGTATGGTAGAGAACAGTCCCTTTGGCATATGACAGAATAATTAATACTTTATGTCGTTCTGAGAACTCAAGGTAACCCCACTGTCACCGACAGGAGTAGATTCATTACATCAAGATCATCTCACATATGCGGCAATGTCTCGAAGGTGTCATGGTGGAAGCAGGGTGTAATGATCGAATCAGCGGTGAACCTCCGTTTAAGGACCATATTCTTTACTGCGACTTCTAACTATGATCCTCGATCTTGACATGCCATGCGGTCGATGTTTGAGCCCACAGGCGGACACTGTGCATGGATTCATTAACCACTACTGACAGTTTTAACATGAGGAGCATTACGATGGTGCTGCTTTTGCTGAAGTGCCACAGTCGATACTGAGTACTCTCGACGGCCCAGCAGCAGAGTCTCTTGTAACGCCAATTACGTGCACAGAGGTCGTGGAAGCCACAGTAAAAGGTACAAGCAACAAGTCCTTGGTTCTGACTTAAGCCCTTGGAGCTCTACTGGGCCATTCAATTCGTAGATGGATATCGACTTATCAGGAATTGATGATACTTACTGTCCCACTGTCTCTGCCCTTTGTTTAAGCTTTGATTAACCTGACCCCCAAGTCAACAGGGGGATCAGGGACTGAGCATTACTGCATGCTGACCTTGCTCAACAGTGAGTGACATTAAGATTTTCACAGGACCTCGGGCGGCGCACATTAAGAGCATAAGAGCATCTTGGCCCAGTACTTTCTATGGAACAGACATCTACGTGAGGAGGTAATAATATCAGATGGCGCTTAATGACTACTGCGAAGTGATAGCCCTGGCAGTGGCTCGTCATCTCTCAGGTGCCCTGATAACAGTGGACTTTCAAATGATTCAAATGGCTCTAAGCACTTTGGGACTTAACATCTGAGGTCATCAGTCCCCTAGACTTAGAACTACGCAAACCTAACTAACCTAAGGACATCACACACATCCATGCCCGAGGCAGCATTCGAACCTGCGACAGTAGCAGCAGCGCAGTTCCGGACCGAAGCGCCTAGAACCGCTTGGCCACAACGACCGGCCAGTGGACCTTGACCATGTTTCTTACAGGGTAGGCTATGATTTCCGAGCACTGGCCCACATGGCTTTCCCCTGGCCCTTATCAGTGTCATGCTGTGGCTTCTGCATGGTGCATCATCCAAAGTGCTGGTTATGCTGGGTCTCCTGTCAGTTTCGAGATCAGTCCATCACAGTTGCACGCTCTGAATGATTTTATATGTAGTTGCCCTTGAACCACTTATTTGCGAATTGAAGTGTTTTCTTTCACGGATAATGCTACGAGCGCACACATTTCAGTGCAGGACATATGCAGATAATCTGGTCTTTCTGGCCCAATTGGGACACACTTAAATGCCTGGGCATTACCCACGATGTCCGACACACAGCGGCGATTAGTTGTAGGTGCCTTCTACAGGCAGTCCGAATGGGTGTCAGGAGGCACTTGTTAGAAACACTGGATACGGTCCAAAGAGTTACCTTCATTAACACCCACATGGCATCCATAATACCGCACCTGGCTCATACTTTCCCGATAACGGCTGTGATGGCGCAAAGGCTCCTGGCGCATTCAGTTATTTCATCACTGCTTGATGTATCCTCAAGATATGCTATGAAACCCTCACTCTCCCCACATGCACTGGTGGTTTGGGTCTTGTCAGCGTCTTTGTGAACGCAGTGGCACTGTATGTCAGCACATTGGCTAAACTGTGGACTCATCGCTGCAAAAATGTCATTGGCCTCCTGATTGAAACACTGACATTTGCGTCCGCCTTTCGCCCACTGCCATAGCATACATCGCTCCATCTCCGTCACATATCAAGACCTTTTTTCTTGAATATAGCTATGAGTATGCTGAGCACCAACTGCGAGGGACATATATCATCTAATGATGAGCAGCCATGCCCAAAATGTGATTGAGAGTCACTGTCTCACAGCTCTATGGCCCGTGGTGTGGTGAGTCATCTACTGTGACTTTCTTGGTATGACCATGTGCGCCTCCTGGTACCTTACTATTAATGAGAAACACGAGACACGGATTCGACCACACAATATCAGCACGGTTGACTCCCACATATGCTCACAGTGTCACGTGCTGGATAGGAACAAACATCGCCTAGTGTGTGGACTCTCAGCAGACATGTGGCTGCTGGTACAGGGGATCCTCCCCTATTATCTTTGAACTGCACCACACGTGATCAAGCCACTTATGTTACTCTACCTGGAAGACATGTATTTTCCCTGTATGTAGGCCCATGCTCTGATGTGGATCAAAGAACTATCAGTTTACTATCTTTTCCGAAATGATACAAAGGATGTGCTCGACTATTGGGCATTCTTATAGGACTGACATGACTCTGACGAAACTTTCGCGATACCATGAGTTTTTTGCCAATTATTTGGGTAGTTGTTTCATGGATCTCCACCGCAGTTGGGATGTACCAAACAGGAGAATATGCTGCTCTTATTATGAACCCTGAGATGGAACACGGAACTACGGACATATTAGCGCCAGCCGCGCACCAGGCATCTAGCACTCATTCATTTTTTCACTAAACTGTGTTTGCCCAAAATGTTTTGCTTTCGCTTGAAGAACTCTTCCGTTTTTGTATATGCACACATTACAAAAACACTGTTACGATACAGCACCCCAGCGATATGATTCATTAACTTTGATTTTCTTATTATTATTTATTACCTCTATAACACATTGTTGATAAAAAAAGTGAGTAAGGTGACCACTCATGCAGAAAAAAATAAAATATAATAACAGCGGTTAAGGCGACTGCTCGCACAAGGGACGAAATCTGCTTTTGAGTCCCTGTCTGGCACAAATTTTCACTGACACCAATACATTTTGTAGCTGGAGTTTCACCATATTCGCAAATGCGAATACGATTATTGCATTTCATACAGCTGATGTTCGCAATAGTGCCTGTTCCTTCAGTCATTCATGTATGTCTGAAGAATATTGCATAGTACGCCGAAAGAACATAGGCACTGCAATGTAATAAAATTTATATTCGATTTTAAAAAATTCTCCTTTTCAGAAACACACCGCTTTTACATAGCAGTGGAGTCGCGCTGCATACGACTTGGGTTCATATTTCAAATTTCTCAACTACATAGATTACAAACAAAACAGAATTTCAGCATTATTTAATTATTTATGGCGCGCTGAAGGCATAATATTACTTTTGTCTTGTACAAATAGTCGCCTGCCGGTGTGGCCGAGCGATTCTAGGCGCTTCAGTCTGGAACGCGCGACTGCTACGGTCGCAGGTTCGAATCTTGCCTCGGGCATGGATGTGTGTGCTGTCCTTAGGTTAGTTAGGTTTAAGTAGTTCTAAGTTCTAGGGGACTGATGACCTCAGATGTTAAGTCCCATAGTGCTCAGAGCCATTTGAACCATTTGACTGGTCCCGGCGGAGGTTCGAGTCCTCCCTCGGGCATGGGTGTGTGTGTGTGTGTGTTTGTCCTTACGATAATTTAGGTAAAGTAGTGTGTAAGCTTAGTGACTGATGACCTTAGCAGTTAAGTCCCATAAGATTTCACACACATTTGAACATTTTTTTGAACCATTTGAACAAATAGTAATCATACAGATAGACGCAGACAATTTCACAGATTTTGGCACTCAAGTTGTCTTGCAATCACGACTTATTTAGTTTCATAATCGAAAAAAAGTCTTTCACACATACATGTCGATTGAAATTGTGTAGTACTTTCGCAAACTCGTTATGGAGACGTGAAAACTCTACCTGATGAAAAAATATGGACCTCCAGGACAGTTTTCACGTATATTTGTCATTAAAACGGGAGTCACCTTGCATGTCAGTCACTTACATTTGCACGTACACAACGGCGCTTTCAACTGAAACGGCAAACTGTTCCGAAATAGATATAAGAGTGACAGTGTCCTCAAAACGTTTAGGAAACGATCCTTGCAATTGTTTCAAGGCCACAATGAATTTTTTAGACCTCGCCTTTTCTTTAATGGCAGTGAGCTTAGGGAACTGGACTGTGGAGACCGATGACCTCGCTGTCTGGTCTCCTCCCACAAACAACCCCAACCAACTGGACTGTGTTTGTCAGTATGTCTCCCTCCTAGAACGCCATTTTCTTTCTAAAGGCATCCCCATCAAATCAGAAATAAGTTGCTATCCACCTCGCAGTGTCTAATTGAGGGCAGTGTGAAGTCAAGTACACTTAAAATTCAAGATCTTCCCATATTCGTTCCTGCACCCCTTTTTCCATCATAAATTCAATAATAGCGAGTTTTAAATCTAAAAATCGTTCCAGACATGCCCCTTGATTTAACCAACGTACTTTGAAGTAATATGTAAAGTGTCCGTGCTCTTTGTTCAGTTCCATCGAAAACTGCTGCATCTCAGAGTAAAATAATACATGGGACTTTAGAAATTTTAATATTCGCACCACCGATTTTTTCACGTGCTGCATGCTTGCAAATACACCACAAAATGCTTCTTCGTGTACTGACCAAATTATTCCATCTGTCGATTGTTGTAATTTTTTGCTTGTTCATTGTCAACAAAATCTTTAAATTCTTTCTGCAAGGTGCCGTATCGTTTCATAGCAATTTTGCGGCACGCGTCGCTTATGCGACTGCTTAATAGATACTGAAATTTCCATCCCTCTCTTCTGTCATTCCCATTCATTTTTGAAGTTTGTGACGATAGATCGTTAGTTCGCTTCTTTTTGTGCAAACAGCCACAGGACCTGTGAACATCCTTCATACCACCGACAGTAAACAGAGCTGAAATCACGATTCTGGCAACTGAAGAGAGTTGTGCCACAGACACTTACAACATGGAATGTCCCGCTGCACCGTGAAGGAACCAGCTGAGCCGATACAGACGTGGCCCGCACATCCAGCCCACGTGAAGTACGGCACGCCGTGGTCGGCCGTGCTCGAAGGTGAGTCATACAGCGCGTTCCTACATTCCTACGGAATCCAAACCGATCTGCACCTAAGTCGGCTTGTACCAGTTTTACATTCGTTTGTAAATAATTTGTGCCAGTATTCTGTAGCCACGATTTATTAAACTAATAATTCGGTAATATTCACATCTGTCAGCACCTTCCTTTTTTGGAATTGGAATTATTACGTTATTCTTTAAGTTTCGGAGTATTTTATCTGTTTCATATATCTTGCACTTCAGCTGGAATAGTTTCGTCGTGTCTGCCTCTCCCTAGGATCTCAATAATTCTGAGAGAATCTAGTCTACTTCAGGGTTTTGTTTCGACTTTGATCCTTTAGTTTTGGTTCAAATGGCTCAGAGCAAAAAATGGTTCAAATGGCTCTGAGCACTATGGGACTTAACATCTGAGGTCATCAGCCCCCTAGAACTTAGAACTACTTAAATCTAACTAACCTAAGGACATCACACACATCCATGCCCGAGGCAGGATTCGAACCTGCGACCGTAGCAGTCTCGCGGTTCCGGACTGAAGCGCCTAGAACCGCTCGGCCACCGCGGCTGGCAGGCTCTGAGCACTTCTGTCCTTTGCCTCTTTCATTTGCTGCATTTTTGCATTTTCTCCGTCAGTTAAAAGCAATATCTCGTGTATTATTCAGAGATTTCTACGTGCCATTGTCTTTTTGCCCATTTTATCCACTGCTGCCGCCACTATTTCATCTCTCTGATACGATATACTCACTTCAGAAAGGTTGGATGAGGTGAATTGTCTTCAAAGGTTAAATTCTCAGGTCCGCAAAAACTGCCTTCTAACCTCTCAGCGGTATCCTAATAGCATATGAGACAACCGTGAAGAACTTGGGTGTAGCTTACCACGAACACCTCAACTGGGCAGAAGATACTATCGCCAAGTGCAGGAAGACTCTCGCTTAGCATCATTTCCTCAAGAAATTCATGAAATATTTCCACGCGATCTGGAACGTAGAATTGCGCAATCGCTCGTTCTGTCGAACCTCCAGTACTGCGACGTAATGCTATTCGCCACGAGTAGTGAAAACTCTAGACGCTTAGAACTAACAGTGAATGATTGTGCCCGTCACATACACATCATCAGCTCCTGACTGGGTGTTGAGGATGGATGCGGCCTGACAAGTTAACGTACTTACACGACCCCGAGCGATATGCCGTGGTCGGAAAGACGATAACTGAAGCCTACGTACAAACATACAGATTTATGTTATCCGTGAAACCCCTAACTCGCTTTATGAAATGCCAGGCGGGTTACTTTGAAAGCGTACGGCCGTTTTCCTTCTCCATCCTCTCGTAATCCCAGCTTGTGTTCCGCCTCTAATGACCTCGTTGTCAACGGGACGTTAAACCCCCCACCTTTCTTTACTTTCTTGTAATACAATATGTCTCCTGCTTCCGCTCCTTAATCTGTCAGCACACGGGATGAGTTAGCTAGCGTTGCGCTCTACGCGTTTTCTGACGTCACTTCCCGATATTTCACGTCGAGGAGCCATTTCGTCACGTGAAACACAAAATAAGTACTGCGATATTTCAGCGACGTGTCACGTAAAGTAGAATCGATAGGAAGCAATAAAGCTGTCTGCGTCACAAACAAAGTTTTAGGTCCGCAGAAAGCAAGACGCCATACTGTACTTGTTACTGTTCAGTAGAAGCCCATATTCGGTGGGTTTTATGTTGTACCTTGCACCCCGCGCTGTTTTTAAGCACCAGAACATGAATTTCTCGAGGAAGAATCGTTACAAGGACGGAAAACGTCATATTGGTGGTTAAAGAATGTTCGTATTAATTACTATCGCGTTGTAACTCGCGTGTCATCAGAGTAAGCCATTTTAGGCATCCAGACAATAATGATTCATGAACAACGTGTCGTTCTTGTTAGGACTTGTTACAATTAAGTGTAAATTAATAACATTTTTGCTATTAAAGCCTACAGAAGACTATAAGATAAATTACAAAGTTGTAAGAGCGAGGCTACAACTTAGCATAGTAAATAGAGGCAAAATTTTGCGGAAGAGTAATTAGGTCGAAATAGGGTTCGAGTCATGTTAAATCTCTTTTTTTTTTCCACCTTCGCGTTTTCCAAAAGGTTGTGGCACCTTCTTAGGAAATTAATAGAAATAATTTCTGTAATACATGATGTTATGTAAATGAAAGTGCGTCCTCTGTCGGCAATGAAGTTGTTCAAGTTGGAGAAGTTTTATAAGCTGTTGTCCTTATTGACAGAACATGTACACTCCTGGAAATGGAAAAAAGAACACATTGACACCGGTGTGTCAGACCCACCATACTTGCTCCGGACACTGCGAGAGGGCTGTACAAGCAATGATCACACGCACGGCACAGCGGACACACCAGGAACCGCGGTGTTGGCCGTCGAATGGCGCTAGCTGCGCAGCATTTGTGCACCGCCCCGTCAGTGTCAGCCAGTTAGCCGTGGCATACGGAGCTCCATCGCAGTCTTTAACACTGGTAGCATGCCGCGACAGCGTGGACGTGAACCGTATGTGCAGTTGACGGACTTTGAGCGAGGGTGTATAGTGGGCTTGCGGGAGGCCGGGTGGACGTACCGCCGAATTGCTCAACACGTGGGGCGTGAGGTCTCCACAGTACATCGATGTAGTCGCCAGTGGTCGGCGGAAGGTGCACGTGCCCGTCGACCTGGGACCGGACCGCAGCGACGCACGGATGCACGCCAAGACCGTAGGATCCTACGCAGTGCCGTAGGGGACCGCACCGCCACTTCCCAGCAAATTAGGGACACTGTTGCTCCTGGGGTATCGGCGAGGACCATTCGCAACCGCCTCCATGAAGCTGGGCTATGGTCCCGCACACCGTTAGGCCGTCTTCCGCTCACGCCCCAACATCGTGCAGCCCGCCTCCAGTGGTGTCGCGACAGGCGTGAATGGAGGGACGAATGGAGACGTGTCGTCTTCAGCGATGAGAGTCGCTTCTGCCTTGGTGCCAATGATGGTCGTATGCGTGTTTGGCGCCGTGCAGGTGAGCTCCACAATCAGGACTGCATAGGACCGAGGCACACAGGGCCAACACCCGGCATCATGGTGTGGGGATCGATCTCCTACACTGGCCGTACACCACTGGTGATCGTCGAGGGGACACTGAATAGTGCACGGTACATCCAAACCGTCATCGAACCCATCCTTCTACCATTCCTAGACCGGCAAGGGAACTTGCTGTTCCAACAGGACAATGCACGTCCGCATGTATCCCGTGCCACCCAACGTGCTCTAGAAGGTGTAAGTCAACTACCCTGGCCAGCAAGATCTCCGGATCTGTCCCCCATTGAGCATGTTTGGGACTGGATGAAGCGTCGTCTCACGCGGTCTGCACGTCCAGCACGAACGCTGGTCCAACTGAGGCGCCAGGTGGAAATGGCATGGCAAGCCGTTCCACAGGACTACATCCAGCATCTCTACGATCGTCTCCATGGGAGAATAGCAGCCTGCATTGCTGCGAAAGGTGGATATACACTGTACTAGTGCCGACATTGTGCATGCTCTGTTGCCTGTGTCTATGTGCCTGTGGTTCTGTCAGTGTGATCATGTGATGTATCTGACCCCAGGAATGTGTCAATAAAGTTTCCCCTTCCTGGGACAATGAATTCACGGTGTTCTTATTTCAATTTCCAGGAGTGTATCTTTCCTTTTCCTCTTATTACACGTCCACAGATAATGAAGTTTTTACGAGTATTTATGTATACCACAGTCAGAACAACACAACTTGCATATGATCAAGGGAAGAAATGTATGTTTCAATGTGGGAATTTTACGCTTATCGATTTTCGTGAACAAACTGTATTGTTTGCGAGCCAAATAAAGCCGACAACTGCCACCAGAGAGCGTTGAGAGCGCAAAATCACATTACCTGATCGTCCAGTGTGCCGACGGCACTGTGTCTCGAGATGTTGGATATCCCATCTGCGTTAACTGCCTCGTCCCACGTGTCGAAGGCTGCAGTGTGCATGCAACCACGTCAGAGATCCTGTACCTGTCATCTCATCATAATCGCAACACGAGGTCTCTCTTATCTAGTATCCTGGCTGTACCCATCCATAAAACAAAAACAATCGCAAAATCCTTCTTTGTTGCAGTTGTCCACTTCTGGAGAAAGCTACATTACACTACGTGCACAAGTGCATTTAAGAAAAAGCTGAACCATTCCCTTTTCTCAACCTCCTAACTTTTCCCAAAAATCAACCCTTACCAGCAGTTTTCTTTCTAACAGTGAAGCAAATCACTCCACCTCCAGCCAGTCACGCTTCTTTCTCTTTTCGTTTCTCAGTGAGTCTCGCTCTTTCCTGCCTGCTGCCTTCATTACCTGTGTTCTATTCAATTTTTTCCTTCTCTCCCGTTTCCAGCTCCTTGTCACGTTCACTTGTGCCAGCGCCCTCAGCTCACACGTGATTGGAATCTGTCTTTGTTGATCTATTTTTCACGAACTAAAGCAAACTCGGCTTTTTTCTACGTAGGTTTTTCAGAAAGTAACTTACACATTCGGCCCACGCTAAGAACATTGTGTAACTGGATTAGCATACTGTCGAAAGAGAGTACATGTTCCGGGTATTCTGGGGATACAGTTCCGCTGCGGTAAGGATAACAGGTGACAGATATTTCACCGTTTAATCCGATAACCCTCCTCAATCAATCAGTCAATTAATTAATCAAGGATAACAGGTGTATGGGGCGGCAACTGGAAACGTACTCCAAAGTTAAGTCTGCGGGACAGTATGATTCTTGTGGACAAAACGTCTAAATTGCACACGAGTTTCACTCTGAAATTCTGGCAGTGTGTGGACTAAATGTACTGTCGCGTTCAGCCCTAATGAAATGGTGCCAACCATTTGATTGGATTGGATTGTTTGGGGGGAAGAGACCAAACAGCGAGGTCATCGGTCTCATCGGATTAGGGAAGGACGGAGAAGGAAGTCGGCCCTTTCAAAGGAACCATCCCGACATTTGCCTGGAGCGATTTAGGGAAATCACAAAAAACCTATATCAGGATGGCCAGACGCGGGATTGAACCGTCGCCTCCCGAATGCGAGTCCAGTGTGCTAACCACTGCACCAACTTGTTTTTGGTCTCACTTTGTTCGTTTTCGTTTGTTGTATCTGCTCGGTGCGGACGTCGCAAGACACCCGTTTCAGTTCGTCGTTGATACATTAACTCAGTTTATTATTATTATTATTATTATAGAGGGCAGCTAACCCTCTGACCGAACACGCTGAGTTACCGTGCCGGCGCCTCGCTCGGTCCAACCATTTGACTAAGGCCGCACAGACGTGAGTCAAACTGATCGGGAAGTCCAACTCTTTCACCATGTGACTTCCATCTTTTTAGCAAGTTGATAGAACATCTGGGGGAAAGAGACTTTCCAAAGATGAGAACAATGACATAGCGGTTTTCTAATGTCTCGGTAACCTATGAGCGGATTTCTGTTGTCGAGAAACTGAGCAATTGGTACAACTTTCGGACCGTTGTTTACAGAGTCAGACGCTTGGTGACTATGTTGAAAAATTGTGTCAGTTATCTATGTAACTTTGATGTGTTCTGAAGTATTCAATAAACGCCACTTGGCCTGCCGTAATAACGTTGAACTTAGTTTTGGAAGTCCCTTCGAATTACAAATATAGGAGGCAGTCAAATGAAATCGAGACAGATGGAAAAACGTAAGTAAACTTTATTATTTCAAATGTAGCCGCCATAACTGTTAACACATTTATCCCACTGTGAGACAAGACTATCAATACCTTCATGGAAAAATGTTTGCAGTTGCCTAGGAATCATGTTTGTACCTAGGCACGCATCGAAAGTCTGAAGCAAATCGACAGCCTAGAACGTCTTTCTTCAGGCTCCAGAAATATGGAAATCGCATGGTGAGGGACCGAGACTGCATGGAAGATATGTAAGGGCTTCCCAGCTTAACATCTACAGAAAATTCGAAACGATTAGAAATGTAGGCGGGCCCACATGTTACCAAAGTTGTTTCGACTAGGCTGCAGAAGTTTCGCTGGGAAACACACTTACACATCCTTCATACAGGCCCTATTTCTCCCAATATTTCTGGATCCGCGAAGAAGGACATTCGTGGCCGTTGTGGTTCGGACGAAGATGTGCTCGTCTCGTTACAATCACGGTTCCGTCAGCAGTTGCAAACATTTTTCCATGAAGTCACTGACCGTCTTGTATTAACAGTTACGGCGATTACTTCTGAAACAATATGCAGTTGACTCAGTTTTTCCCCATCTGTCTCGTTTTCATTTTCTGCTCTTTGTATTATAGTTACTTCTAACCGCCGGCCGATGTGGCCGAGCGGTTCTAGGCGCTTCAGTCTGGAACCACGTGACCGCTACGGTCGCAGGTTCGAATCCTGCCTCGGGCATGGATGTGTGTGATGTCCTTAGGTTAGTTAGGTTTAAGTAGTTCTAGGGGACTGATGACCTCAGATGTTAAGTCCCATAGTGCTCAGAGCCATTTGATCCATTTTTGAACCATCTTACTGTTGTTTTCCATACTAAATGTCTTTTTATAACATCTATGTCTCTGAGTGAAAATAATGTAAAATATGTAGACTGACTGGTCAGATGTAAAAGACGTCATGTTGGTTCTAATCTTGCCAGGATAAATTAATCAATCAATCAGCACATACAAAAAGGAATACGTCGAAAAAGAATGCATTTTTATGTTATAAAACACGGTAGTTCACTGCTACATCGAGAAATCTTCTCCTTGCCCTTGTAAGTAATGGCGCACCAGATTTCCGTGGCCTTGTAAGTAACGACGTACTAGTGCACGTCATCAAAAAGGGGAGCCACAAGCGTTGCTGCCAGCAACTCCATATTGTAGGGTTGTCCGTCGTCAACATCGCTACTAGCCTTCCATCATGGTAGGAGTCGCCGCTTTGTGTCTGTTAATGACGTCCGTTCTCCTAGCATGCGCTGCTCGCACCCGCTAGTCGCAGCGTCTTTGATACCGGCGGGAGGTTTACATGAATCACAAGAGCGTGTCGCGCCGGTAGTTCCTCTCGCTAAGCAAACTCCGACCGCTCTTTCGCTTCAGGACTTGACTCCTTTTTTCGTATTCTGCCTACGGTGGTCCATTGTGGCGAAGCACACGATTTTTCTGTCGCCTCGTGTTGACAATTCGGTACTTGTACACTGTTTCTCTTAGCGTCTGATGCTCTTAAACAGTCGAAAGTAGATTACAAATTAAAAACGACGAAATTATAAACAACAGGTAAAAAAAAGAGAATAATCAAAGATGAACGTCCAGGTCTTCCAACCATTCAAGTGCTTTAGAGACAGCTTGATGCAGTTCCTCCAGACACCCGGAGAAAGCACATAATGAGCACACCGGAACGATATGTGGCACCATCTGCTGCAGCCACGGCTTGGAGAATCTTTGCATACTCACCTGTAGAGAGCAGTAGCTCTTCTCATTCTCCCACGTATGATTTTATTCCGTTGGCGCCATATGACGAGAGGAAGACTGCAGCGTGTGAGTTTGACAGTTATGTTCTTGACTCGCAGGAAGCCTTGCTGGAATGAAGCCAGTCGCAGGACTGAAACAACTGGCTAACAGGGTAATGAAGGGTCTCCAGGCTGATTGACGAGAGTTCAATCGAATTCAGGAACCTTGCTGAATAATATCATGTACACTGCAGTGCATGTATTGTTCAGAAGTACGTGCTGGCCGCGGTGGACGAGCGGTTCTACGCGCTTCAGTCTAGAACCGCGCGACTGCTACGATCGCAGGTTCGAATCCTGCCTTGAGCATCGATGTGTGTGATGTCCTTAGGTTAGTTAGGTTTAAGTAGTTCTAAGTTCTAGGGGACTGATGACCTCAAATGTTAAGTCCCTGAGCCGGCCGAAGTGGCCGTGCGGTTAAAGGCGCTGCAGTCTGGAACCGCAAGACCGCTACGGTCACAGGTTCGAATCCTGCCTCGGGCATGGATGTTTGTGTTGTCCTTAGGTTAGTTAGGTTTAACTAGTTCTAAGTTCTAGGGGACTAATGACCTCAGCAGTTGAGTCCCATAGTGCTCAGAGCCATTTGAACCATTTTTTTTTTTTTTTTTTTTGTTAAGTCCCATATTGCTCAGAGCCAGTTTTGTTCAGAAGTACGATGCAACTACGGAAACTACAGCCGTTATGAAATACATGAAATGTATTCGCAGTTGCGAATATGGACAACCATAGGTTGTATAACGGAAAAACTACAATGAAAATTTGTGCCTGACCGGGACTCGAATCCGGATTTCCCGCTTATCTCGAGCGGTCGCCTTACCTTAGGCTATCGGAGCACGACTCACGGCCACTCCCGAACTTCCATCTGTCGTCAACCAAGTGTCTACGAATTGCATTCGTGCACATTACGTAATTCCCGTACAGAGGGAGGACATTTTAACTGAAAGTCCGTGACTGGTGTCGGTGGATATACAGGGTGTTACAAAAAGGTACGGCCAAACTTTCAGGAAACATTCATCACACACAAACAAAGAAAATATGTTATGCGGACATGTGTCCGGAAACGCTTACTTTCCATGTTAGTGCTCATTTTATTACTTCTCTTCAAATCACATTAATCATGGAATGGAAACACACAGCAACAGAACGTACCAGCGTGACTTCAAACACTTTTTTACAGGAAATGTTCAAAATGTCCTCAGTTAGCGAGGATACATGCATCCACCCTCCGTCGCATGGAATCCCTGATGAGCTGATGCAGCCCTGGAGAATGGTGTATTGTATCACAGCGGTCCACAATACGAACACGAAGAGTCTCTACATTTGGTACCGGGGTTGCGTAGACAAGAGTTTTCAAATGCCCCCATAAATGAAAGTCAAGAGGGTTGAGGTCAGGAGAGCGTGGAGGCCATGGAATTGGACCGCCTCTACCAATCCATCGGTCACCGAATGTGTTGTTGAGAAGCGTACGAACACTTCGACTGAAATGTGCAGGAGCTCCATCGTGCATGAACCACATGTTGTGTCGTACTTGTAAAGGCACATGTTCTAGCAGCACAGGTAGAGTATCCCGTATGAAATCATGATAACGTGCTCCATTGAGCGTAGGTGGAAGAAACTAAAATGAGCTCTAACATGGAAATTACGCGTTTCCGGACACATGTCCACATAACATCTTTTCTTTATTTGTGTGTGAGGAATGTTTCCTGAAAGTTTGGCCGTACCTTTTTGTAACACCCTGTATACGATATTGCTGTGCCGGTGCCGTTATGAAGTACGATACCATGTTCCTTCGGACAAGCATGCACGGCAGCACCTACAGTTTTCATGAAATATATTAAATACAGTCCCAGATGCGATTACGGACATCCATCAGCTGTATAATGAAATGACAACAATGAAAATTTGTGCCGAACCAGGAAACGAACACGGATGTACGCATGTCCGAGGGCACATTGTACAGTACTTCGTAACAACACAGGTATTGAAACAACGTCTTTATCCGTCGATACCAGGCAGCGACTTTCAATTAAAATGTCCCTGTACGGGAATTACAGAATGTGCACGAGTGCAGGTTGTGACGCATGAAAGACGACATACGGAAGTTTGGATCTGACTGTGGGTCGTGAACGGATAGCCGTAGCGATTAAGGCGATCGCTCGCGTAGAGCGGGAAATCCGGGTTCGAATCCCGGTCCGGTATCAATCTCCATTTTCGTTCCATCAAACACATGGTGGTTGTCCGTATTCGCAAGTGCGAATACATTTCTTGTATTTCATGACGGCTGTAGTCGCCGCAGTGCCTATTCCTCCGATCATACATGCATGTCCGAAGGAATTTCTTACAGCACTTCTTAATAACACTGGCACTGCAATATCGTATCTTATATATGCCATGCGTTCTCCGTATCCTAGGGCCGGCTGTTTGCGGAAATTTGACTTTATGCTTTTTATAAATGCAATGCATACTCTATTAATACACACATCAAAAAAAGTTTTGCATCACCCCTGTTCCCAGAACTCCTGAACATAGACGTTGACTATAGATACTGTATCACAGACACAGCCCCTTTGACTGTTCAGATGTCACTAAACCCGCCCAAAGATGTGAACAACCATGCATGAGCAGCGCCTATTAGACGGAAGGGGTCCGACAGCCGATCAGTTCCAGTCATTCTACCAGGAAAGAGGTAAACGGCTCCTGTTGTCTGTAGTTGAACCATGCCTAGACGGTCAATGCCGCTATTCGATCGCGTCCGCATTGTTACTTTGTGCCAGGAAGGACGCTCAACAAGGGAAGTGTCCAGGGGTCTCGGAGTGAACCAAACCGATGTTGTTCGGACATGGAGGAGATACAGAGAGACAGGAGCTGTCGATGACATGCCTCGCTCAGGCCGTCCTAGGGCTACTACTGCAGTGGATGACCGCTACCTACGGATTATGGCTCGGACTAACCCTGACAGCAACGTCACCATGTTGAATAATGTTTTCGTGCAGCCACAGGTCGTCGTGTTACGACTGAAACTGTGCGCAATAGGCTGCACGACGCGCAACTTCACTCCCAACGTCCGTGGCAAGATCCATCTTTGCAACCACGACACCATGCATCGCGGTACAGATGGGCCCAACAACATGCCGAATGGAACGCTCAGGATTGGCATCACTTCCTCGTCGCCGATGAGTGTCGCATGTGCCTTCAACCAGACAATCGTCGGAGAAGTGTTTGGAGGCAACCCGGTCAGACTGAACGCCTTAGACGCACTGTCCAGCGAGTGCAGTATGGTGGAGGTACGCTGATGTTTTGGGGTGGCGTTATGTGGGGCCGACGTACGCCACTGGTGGTCATGGAAGGCGCCGTAACGGCTGTTCCGATACGTGAATACCATCCTTCGAACGATAGTGCAACCACATCGGCAGCTTATTGGCGAGGCATTCGTCTTCATGGACGACAATTCGCGCCCCCATCATGCGCATCTTGAGAATGACTTCCTCCAGGATAACTACATCGCTCGACTACCGTCGCCAGCATGTTAGCCAGACATGAACCCTATCGAACATGCCTGGGATGGATTGACAAGGGCTGTTTATGAACGACGTGACCCACCAACCACTCTGAGGGATCTACGCCGAATCGCCGTTGAGGAGTGGGACAATCTGGACCAACAGTGCTTTGTAGAACGTGTGGATAGTATGCCACGACGAATACAGGCATGCATGAAGCAAGAGGACGTGCTACTGGGTATTAGAGGTACCGGTGTGTACAGTAATCTGGACCACCAGCTCTGAAGGTCTCGCTGTATGGTGGTACAACATGCAATGTGTGGTTTTCATGAGCAATAAAATGGGCGGAAATAATGTTTATGTTGATCTCTATTCCAGTTTTCTGTAAAGGTTCAGAAACTCTCGGAACCGAGGTGATGCAAAACTTTTTTTGATGTGTGTAGTACGGACGACACAGTAACGACTATGTCCCTATAACTATTTTCCCTATAATTATTACCAAAATTACTATTGCAATATTATTGTTTAACTCTTCAACATTAGGAGTTAAAGTACTTTCCTATGGATATTGCAAAATTATTTGTTAACAAAATTTCCAAAGCCATGCCTAGCTATGTGTAAGAGTGTATTTAAAGTAGGTAACCTGCGCAAGTAAGATATGTTTCAGTAAAAGGATAAATTAGTTCTGGTAAACTACTCAATTTTAATTCATTGTCACCCTTAGTAGCAAATGTTCCTTCTAACTACACCACTGAGAGTGGACATTATGGATCCATTACAGGAGCAATGGTTTCTCCCTACAATACATTTAACCTTTGTAATACACTTACATAAGATCTTAGCAATTCAATTTTTATATTGTTTGTAATATATATTGTTATCTTAGTTTTGTGTGAACGTTTATATACCTCGTAAAAGTAATTAACAAATAGTAATGTACATGTGTAGGCATAAGAAGTGGTAGCTGGGTGAATTCAATAAACAGCATGTTTCTTTAAAAAAATCATCCCATTTCACAAGACTATATTTTCTACACCAGTGGTGATACAAACTTGGGGTACATATTAAATTACGCATCGACACTTAACATTTACCTTGGCAATAGTCGTTAGTTGCAGGTTTATGTGGTCACCTCTCGTGGCCTCCCTGGGTACAGTTATTTCGATCTACCACACATTTCCAATGTGCGCCGAATCTAGGTGGCGCTAACAGTGCAGCAAAAGGCTATTTGCGTTCCCCGTTTCAACTGGTGCAACGTCGAGAGTGCGGCGCTGCACCTCCTATAGCTCAAAGTCTTCGACAACGGTACCAGCAGTTTCAAGATACTGATTATTTTTTATTCTTCTCGTGAAATTTTGTGAAACATTTTGTCTATGAACCATCCCTTTGTAAGGTACCCCTTCTGTTCAATCCACATTTTATTTCCTTATTTTCTAGTTTTACAATTTTTTTATCGTATCTGCACTTATGTAAGTCAGTGAGTAAAGCGGTATTGCAGAACGCACTAGTCGGGAGTACGATTTCAGTTCCCGCGTTGGCTGAAGGAGCCGGTGGACCGCGCGTTGCTAGTGGACGGTGGTACGAGACGCTGTGGCTGGACAAGAGACCGCCGCTACGTCAGCAGAGACGTACGCAGGGAAAGCACAGTTATTCTGGCGCTAAGCAAGCAATCTTGCGCAAACAATATTCACTAATAAAAGTCGCTTTTTCCAATTCAGATATTAGGAGAAGCATACAGGTCTTAAGTACTTTCTTAGAACAATATTTATAACGCCAGAAATCGATCATCTTAACCCTAGTAGCGTGCGCCTCTGAAATTGTCAAACGAACTGTACACCTGGGTCACAGTGACCCTCAACTATTTGCTGGAGAGATTGCCAGAATATAGAATATTTTATGATGAAATTGGACACTCATACTAAATTCATTTCATTTCAACTCTGTCAGGTACTTTTTCAATTATTATTGGTATTAATGACTCCTTATTTCGAAACAAAGATAAAACTGTCGTGGAAGCTTTTCATTGATGGAACTTGAAAGTGATCCAGATCTAAATATTTTCTTTGGGGTTTAATTAGATGAAAATACTATTCGTTTAACGAAATGCGCATATTACACAAATATTTTGATATGTTCTCAATTAGTCGTAAATCTATTCATTAGTTATTTATACTTTTTGGAATATGGGCTCCAATGTTATCGGCAGCTGGCCGGCCTCTTCTATTAGGGACAGCTGTGTTCGAGCAATGACCATTCCTACAATGAACGATGGTATTTTCTTGATCGCTGTCTGAAGATTCGGCAAACTGTTTCAGTTTGGGCATTGTCCGTAACTGCTGCAGGACCATCAGCTTTAGTATCACTTTCACGATTGAGTTGTTCTAACAGTGCTTCCTATATAGCACCTTCTGTTAATAAAATGCCATTCCTACGTGCCATTTTCACGTAAATGGACTTCCCATTCAGCGCCAGAACAGTTACACAATGTGTACTCCAGGGTCACAGTAACCCTTCAAAAATATCTCTGTCAAATTAATTAAACAACTACGTCTCACAACTTTGAATATCCGTCCTTTACTAGGTCCCAATCAGTGCTGAATTTACACTGTTGACAGCACGCTGTGTATGTGTGGTGGTGCATGTGCGGTAAGAAGTAAAAAAACTCCAGGGTCACACTGACCCTGATGTACACTTTTAGGGTTAATGAATAAATGAATAATGTTTGAGTTAACGAAAATGTACGAAACATCAGGAGAGTAAGTACGAGGTACAGGCTGCGCGTCATAGTCGCCAGTTGCCGATAGGACGCCTCGCGATTAAGTTCTGTCGTCAAGACCGAGCTCTCAGGAAATTATTAGTTTCCAGTTAATCATTTCTTAATTGTGTCGATATTATCAGTTTATGGTGTTTAGTAAATAAATACATCGTAATGGCATCCTTTTTGAACGTTATTCCGAATAATTTAGCTTCCCGCTTCATCACTTAGAATCACAGGAAGTAAAATTGCACTTTAATGAGAAGTAGAATTGCACTTTAGTGAGAACCCGATGGCGCTGATACTGCTCCTGCGAGGGACGTAAACATCGAGAAATTCTCGGCAAAACAGGTAGAAAGAATTCTATACGACGATTCTCTTAAGACAATCCAAGGACGGATTGGCTTAATATCCGCAAAACTCGGATGGAAAAGCAAGGCCAGTCATACTGTATGCCTCCTATAAAATCACTGGCTAAAGCTAGACATTTCTGGAGGATTAGTGCAAGTGATGGGTTCCTGCTCCTTCCAGCAACTTCGAGTGAACTCGGACACTCCTTAACGACAGCTATGAATGCAGTAACTTCAAATTTTCTAGAAAAGCTATGGGCAGAGTAAGACTATCCACGTTATGTTTGTCGTGGGTATGGTAGAGGGCACATTCAATATTTGCGAAGGATAAATGGAAACTAGGATTCTAAACGTTGTTGTAAGAAGTACCCCAAGGTTGCATCTGCGTGCAAGTAAAAAATATATGTGAATGTATGCTTTCCCGGCGTATACAGCTGGCGAAGAGTTCTCGGGCTTCCAGCCGGGTGGCGGTGTCTTCAAACAGCGACGTTTCGACGAGTGACATACTCATCATCTTCTGGCACTTCGCCAGAAGATGATGAGTATGTCACTCGTCGAAACGTCGCTGTTAAAAAATATATCTTGGCCAAACCGGCTGGTTCTCTCGATAGTAAAAAAAAGAAACTTTGTAGTCTTACCTGTAAGTTAAAATTTTCTTCAACATCTGTCGTCCTTCGTGTAAGCCTCTCGTTTGAGTGGTGGCAGGAATAGCATCCGGCCTTCCTCTACCACGAACATTGCCAAGTCCAGATTAATAAGCCGACGTTGTGAAGACATAGTATAAGGCCAGACAACGTACTAAAGACAACATTTACATTTGTGTGATATATAGTGTAACCGTCATTTAATGGAATTTTTTCGGTGCTTTTGTGAAGGATCAAACACTTTTTATTGTTCAAGGTCACTTACCACTTTCGCGCAAAGCAGACATCTTGTCTAAAATCATTTCGAAATTCGTTTTGATCTTTTGATGACTTTACTAGCTTTTCTGACATTGAGACGGTTCTGTCGTAACGGGAAAGTATGACAACATAAAAAATTATTTTACTGTAATTTTCTACTCTCAGAAAATAACAAATAATGTGTTCCTAGTCCATGCGACAAGATGGTACGCAGCTCCCCTCTCACGGAGCAGTCCCGGACGCCGCCGAACTGGAAAGGCAGCGCCGGGAGCGTAAACAGCGGCGGGGGTGGTGGTGGCAGCAGTGGGGGTGGTGGTGGCGGCGGCGGGGGTGGCGGCGGCGCAGGGGTGCGGTCAATGCACGGTGGGCCGTGACGTCACAGCTTTCGCTGCCTGCAGCGGCGCTCCACATGGCTTCCGACCTCGCCACGAAAACTTACAACGCCCGTCGCTTTCCGCGCCCAGCCCTCCGGCAGTTCGACGTGAAACACAGCGCCAGCCGTCCACACATTTCATCCTCAAGGTCACGGGTAAAAGCAAGCCCTGGCTTTCAGTGTACACCTCAAGAAAACAGAGCCAGTAGGGCAGTAGGGTGCCAGCAGTCCGTATCTTTAAGGTCTGTCTTACGCTATTATGCACTAAATGTGGCTACCGTATGCAATGCAAAATCGTATAAAATATTCATTAAAAAATGTGCTTGGTGTCACAGACCTTGATCTCGTACACTGCGGGTATAAGGTTTCACGAATGAAACGAGAAAAACCTTTAAAGACAAACACGAATTGAGTAATGAACGTCCTCGTTCTGCTATAAAATGAAAGAAATTAAGCTAATTCAAAATCTCAAGTGGATCCGAAATGATGTTCGTTCAATATAGCTCTCAAAACTGAATAATTTTTTTTATATTTTTCGCTGACCGTGTATCATCACATCTTTCTGGCCGTGTCGGATATAGCTTAAGGGCAAAAAAGATTTGCTGTATTCGCGCCACTAAAAATACCACTCTTAACTTGTGGTTTCTCCTTACACGTCCTAATTTAAATAGACACATCATTGTAATTCTTACAGCACGATACATTTTGTATTAGAAATTACCCTTTTTGCGTTTGCACCGCTTCTGTAAGGAGTAACAAGTTTCAGATTAAAAATAAACCTTTATCTCCTTACCTCAGTTAAAGGAAGAAAGAGCGCTGGTCTACAAATAATCTCTATTTCTTAGGTGCTTCTTCATCATTATTATCATCATCACCATCATCATTGTGAGTCATTTTACATCCACTAGCTAAAGGTCCACTCTAGAATATTCACTGCATTACGGTGTACAGCCCCTACCATATTGCTGCTGTGCGTTTTCTAACATAAAAAATCCATCTTCCATTCGGCTGTCGCCTCCGTTCTATCCTATCTCTAGGAATACAGCAAAAAAAAAGTTCCTTTGTCTGTCTGCCATTCATCCAGCTGCCTACATGTCCAACCATTTCAATTGTATTTTCAATATAGTCATAGCAATGGCACGTGTTTGGTCCCTGCTTTTTGTCAGAAGCAGAACTCTCAACATAGCACACTACATTTCTGTGAAAATCCAACTATTTATTCCTGTTCATACAGAACTTCTGAAATATGCATTTTAATAATATTTCCCTATCCTAAACAGATATCTCTAGAATATGTTACCATATATTGAAGTACGGTCGGATTAAGTTAGCTCTTCGGAGCACAGACAGCGCAAGTTCCTGTTTATTCATTTAAAGTGTATGGCCTATTCTAATAATCTTATATTGTTTCGACTAATCACTTAACTGGCACATTGTGTAGTTTTTGACCTCAGCCTCTTTTTTGTTGGATTCACGTCATTTTCTGTTTAACACAGTATTTCATCTTTCTGACAGAATTAAATAAATATGTAGAAAGCTAAGTACAGTAAGCGCTTCTCAACGGAATGGTTGGCTGTGTGGCATTTCCTTGCCTTCCTCCAAACTGGCTTACCTGGCCGGCCGGAGTGGCCGTGCGGTTCTAGACGCTACAGTCTGCAGTCGAGCGACCGCTACGCTCGCAGGTTCGAATCCTGCCTCGGGGATGGATGTGTGTGACGTCCTTAGGTTAGTTAGGTTTAATTAGTTCTAAGCTCTAGGCTACTGATGACCTCAGAAGTTAAGTCGCATAGTGCTCAGAGCCATTTGAACCAGTTTTGACTTACCTGGCTAAAGAGATCTTCAGTAAACGTGTAAGCCAAACCATGAGGCAGCTTAGAATTTTTAATATACAGCAGTTATTGCTTGAAGTGAAGGCGGAAAAGTGGCTGGAATATTCTATGCTCGACGAGGGAACGAACCATTTGGATTCTTATACGTACCACCTCAGCCACGAATCAATATTACGCACTAAATTCAAATACATAAAATATGAACGCTGTGACAATGACAGTACTGATAGAGAATGAGACAGGGAGGTGGGCCGAACCCGGAATTAATCACAGTTTTAATTCTCTTGCGTTCCGTGACGTAAAAAACCAGAACTAATACGGACCATTAAATGAATAACAAATTAAACGTTTACTCACGACTCATGGTCGCACGCAAAATGTTTCATCAAGTGTGACCGCTAGCTGGCTTAAAATAGTACGTCATCTGCCAAAATATTTTGATAAGTCTCTTTACCAAACTGAATGGTGTAACATACGAGGAGTACAGAAATTTATAGTTGGCGGATTTAGCGATTCTTCCTCAAGCTCCAATTGGCGGCCATTTACGAATAAAAATGAAATTTAATTATAACGAAAATATTTTTGGCGCCCAGCGTCATGTATCTCTCGTTTCTATATGCTATTGTACAGATTTTAACAAGGAACTTGGCTCCCCAATACCATTGTCTTCAAGCAGTGACTCCAGATCGTCAGATACAGGCAGGTTTTTGCTCATGTATGGGAAAGTCTCTTGGGAAACATATTATCCTTCTCACGATCGTTTCATAAATTATTCTTATTTCACAATTTACTGAAAGAATAAGAAGATATATTCGGAAAAAATTGACAGCGTCTCCAGGAAAAGTCACTAACAGACTTCTACTACACTTTCCGACACAGAATTAGGGTAGTTAATGAGTTTCTACGAAAAGCAAAAAACTGGCGGATGACCAACAGCGACAGGCTACAGCTACGAACGAATATGAACGAAATTGAAATATTGTCGTCAAAATAATATGTCTACATAATACGTAGAACAAGCAAAGAACCATTGTGCTTGGACCTTGTATGTTCACTATCAAAAAACGTAGTTAAACATCAAGGCTTTTGCATTTTTCATATGAAAAACTTCATTCGGAAGTGGGGAAGTGAAGATATTGCGGTCCGCAGCTCGTGGTCGTGCGGTAGCGTTCTCGCTTCCCACGCCTGGGTTCCCGGGTTCGATTCCCGGAAGGGTCAGAGATTTTCTCTGCCTCGTGATGACTGGGTGTTGCGTGATGTCCTTAGGTTAGTTAGGTTTAAGTAGTTCTAAGTTCTAGGGGACTGATGAACATAGATGTTAAGTCCCATAGTGCTCAGAGCCATTTTAGAGTTATTGTACTAGATGTAACAAACAGAAACTGCTGGTGCGGCAGTCCTGGTGTCAGTAAGGATATCTTTAAACTGTATCAGCAATTAGGTCCAAGCTGACACACATTAACTTGCTATGTACATGTACATAGATACTCCGCAAGCCAACGTACGGTGCGTGGGGGAGGGTACCCTTTACCACTATTAGTCATGTCCTTTCCTTTCCTGTTCCACTCGCAAGGAGAGCGAAGGAAAAATGACACTTTATATGCCTCCGTATGAGCCCTAATTTCTCGTATCCTATTTTGGTGGACTTTACGCGTAGTGTTGTTGGGAGCATTAGAATCGTTCGGCAGTCAGCTTCAAATGCCGGTTCCCTACATTTTCTCAATAGCGTTTCTTAATAGTATGTAATGTAAAGCGTCCAGAATTTTGCGTGGGAATGGCGTAAGAAATATATTAGCACAAAAATTTCTATTAAAATTGGTGCGCTGAAACGATTTAAATCAGCCGAATTCTGCAACATCGGAAGTCATTTCTCGGCACCCTTTCGTAACGTGAATGGAGAAACTAACTAGATATAAAATATAAGACGTATACAATATTCGAGAACTTGATATATTGGCTTTCTAAAATATTCTAAATGGATTCTTACTTTGGAGATAAACGTACACGTACTTGATTGTCTGCTATTTTGTGAAAAACTGACATTTCGAAACTGTACAAAATGTAGGTTGATTCCTTCAAAGAAGAAGGCAGCAACGAATCACTACTGATAATGATATTTATTTACGTAAATAATGCCGTAAGCGGTTTCGAAACGACAGGTTTTTCTTCAGACTGCTGTTCACCTCAAGATGCACATTTGTCGAATTTACATAAGAATTTTTTGGCACTGTTGTATATGTGATGTATCTATCTTGGTGTAAATAGCCCATGTGGCAAAAACTTTTTGTGTGTGTGTGTGTGTGTGTGTGTGTGTGTGTGTGTGTGTGTGTGTGTGTGTGTGGTGCTTTACGCAATGCGGTTATATGCAAATCATATAAGTACTGCATATAGTCTACAGTATTTCGTGAATACAAGCCAGCAACATTCCAACAACATTACGCGGGATTTTCGAAGCAAGTAAAATGTGCTACAACTATTCAGTCTTAAATATTTGTTTACATTTTGTTCGATCGTTATCAAGGCTTGTTAAGTTTAAACAGTTAGTTTCTAACATTGTTTTTTTTTCCTTTTTTAACCGTAGGCCACCACCATCTCAAGAACCTGCCATCAAAAGAGGGAATAAAGAGCCGAAAACTTACGCGAACTTCAACAAATGTGCATCTCGATGTGAAGAGCCGTCTGTCGGTTCGAAACCCGTTGCGGCCCTGTTTACGTAAATATATAGCCTGGTTGCAGTCTCCTCCTTTGAAACAATCAACCTATATTTCATTGTCTTATACAGAGTCGCACATTGACCTGGACAGAAGCTTCCCCACCCACTGCACAACAATTCGCAACGCAAATTTTCCACGACAGTCGTGGATTTTCTTGGCGTTAAACACTCCCGCGAAATCAGAAACACCGCGTTTATCTTGGCGCTCTTATCTCTCGGTTCAGATCCCCAGTGATTTACAGTGTACGATTAAGTGCTACGTTGGTGCTCGGTTCATGTTGACCTTGGCAGGCCGATTACATCTCATAATGAGTGAGGTTGTCTAAATGCGACCTGACTTGAGCATTTTCTTATGAATCTACAAGGGGATGAACAAAAATATGGAAACGCCAAAACTACAACACACTGAAATGCCTGGCCAGCCAGCAGTCTGCAACGTAAGCTTGGGATGGACCTGCAATTCCCAGCTTATGCACCACCCTTCCTTTTGCTTTTGTGCTGACAGGGTTTGCGAGTGCGACATTCAGTTGTGCAATGACTTTTCAGCTGTCGTCCTCCCATTTTTCGTAACATTCCTCTTCAATGACCGTCTGTGACGTAGCGACTTAGCGGATGATATTGTTCCACTTTCCCTGTATACGGTATAAATCTTCGGTACGGTGCCTCTCGAAACACCAAACACTTCGGCTACCTTGGCAACGGAAGCACCCACCATACGGGCGCCAACAATTTGCCCGCGTTCAAATTCACTTATCTCCGACATAATGCACTCACAACTACACAGAACACCGTTGTGACAACGACAACTTCGCGGTCAAATTTAACAGCGCCGCCTCCAGACTCGGCTATTATCTGCATTTATGTTCGAGCATACATTTCTCGCGGTTTTTCTATGTTTTTATTTGACCCCTGTACATCGACCTTCGCTTAGCGTATGACGAGTCTAAAACCACTCAAAATCTGTTATACTCCCCAGTATAGCTTACGCTCGATAAGCAACTTCTTTTTTCTCAATGATTGCGCTTTTTTCTTCCAAACTTCGAGTTTTTGACACGTGATTCTTTTTACTTTGCAGGAGAAATTTGCAGAGATGCGAGAATGGAAGAGAACCTCGACGCTAGTCAGTATGAGGCTAGGGCAGTCAGTGGTCGTCAAACTGCGATCCGAGTCAGATGTTCGTACGGCACGTGGTTCTCAGCCGTATTTTATAATAATATGTCTCTACTAACAGCAGAATCCAAAAGCGGCAACTAACGTTAACAGCTGCTTAAGAGTGTATTTTTCTTGTTCAGTAGCAAACAAAAATACTTACAGAGAGAGTAATATTTTTAAGATGTGCTTAATTTTAATTGACATCGATTAATTCGGCCGTCAGCTAAGTAAAGTTTGGCACTTACATCATGGAAGCGTTGTATGTTAATATAAGTGAGAGGCGGAATATTTCATTTTCTTGCAAATGCTGGCAACTCACGAGCGTGCGCAGAGGACACCGATCACCTGCTACGGTATAAATGTCAAACGGAACTAACGTGGATTCGTGAATGCGCATTATAGGGATTGTCATTTTCAAATGTGGTACATGTTTGTAGCAAGCAATATGAAATCAAATTAACGTTGTTGTAACACAACGCAATGGGTAAAATAAAAATGACATTCAAAACATATAATAAACATCAGTGATCGTGTCTCATATTGCAGTTGCTGTTACTAATTAATATAACATACTAATGCAAGTACGTTACCAATTAATAGTAAGGTCGGTAGGGGCAGGTGTGGTAAAGTGGCCAGGATGGGAAAAGCGGTCACGGAGTATTTTGTGCCCTAAACTGCGTTGCTGTCTGCCGAGACTTTGTCACACAAGTTCTAATATACATCGCCGTTCTTGTCAGTTGGATTGACAGAGGAAGTTTTTTCCGTTACCTTTTCGAAGAAAGCTTTTTTGTTTGGTGTCATTTATACGCGTATTATCCTTGTTACTTCACTTGTGTGGAGTGTAATATCAATGTTTAAACAACTTCTTTTTACCTACAAATGTGGTTCCTGGTTATTTATTTCAATTGGATAGTTCCTTCGGTGGGCGCCAGATCTGGAAATGTTGATACACTACTCGTCGGGAAAAGTGGTCAACGTGTTCACCCCAATAGGAGTTGGAAAACGGGCATAATATAACACATAAAACTGACTTCTAAACCCTTTTATGTACAAAGCTATCATCTGCCGTTCTATCCGTTTGTGACAATTTTGAATTAAGTTATATTATTTAAAGCAGTCGCTCTCTGTTATATTTGGCCTAATAAAAAATTCCGATTGAAAACGGTCTGCTGCAGCTGCTTGGTATTCTTTCAGATAGTAAGGTGTGAAGGTGCCTAGAAAATGTGCCGACAAGCAGAAAAACTAACATGGGCTCCTTCTGCGATGGCACTGGCCACACTACCGGCTTAGGTACGGAAAATTAGTCACTATCTAACTCTTCAGAAAAATGGATGTGGTTAAACTATATCATTTTCTTTTTCACTTAAAATTGTGTTGTATAGAATAATGTGTAGATTAAAATTGGCTCTCAAGGAAAAAACTTTGACGACCACTGGGCTACAGTATCTGTAAAATCGATTTGCATTTTTCTCAGTTAATTTTCCGAGAATAAAGCAACGTGAAAACCCTTCACTAACAAAAAATGGGACTACTGACTTCTCGAATGAAGTCGGTAACAACCGCGACAAATAACATTCCCAGGGCATTTTCACGCTCGCATAGCCGTAGTCTGCATACCTGTGTTCACAGTCATAATGCTGTAGTGCTAAGTGAAATACTGAGAATGGTGAATGTAAACTTTGAGTTTGTGCCCTGTAAATTTTGCTGTTGTCGGAGTTGTGAGATTTTGTTGTTATTATACTTCTTAAATCAACTGCATGGCACATGTAGTTCTCGAATGCTTTTCGAATGGTGTACTTCTCTGACGGGAGTTACTTGGACTTTTATCTAAACTAATGTACTCTTCACTGAAGCAAAAAATTATTATTATTATTATTATTATTAAGCAATAATAAGGGACACTCCATTAGTCATAGCAACTATGGTATATAGCACAAACATGAGGAATCGCCGTAAATACATTCGTAATCCTGCGGCAAACGTTATCGAAATCAACCGACAGTTTGTGACTGCATGCGAGCCGTCCCTCAAACACAGAGTGTGAGGTTGGCCGTGCTACACCCCACCCACACTACTCACCAGACCTCAATCCATGCTACTTCGATCTCATCCCACAACTGAGGAAGCACGGTGAAAGACGTCACGGTATTTCGGCGACAGGTGGCACACACTAATGGGAATTCCAATGGCATTCAACGCCTTCGTCATTGTTGACAACGCTGTGTGTATGCGCTGGACGACTATTTTGAAGGACAGTAGTTGGTTTTGATTCATTTTTGTTCCCTTTGTGCTCGTGCACATTAATTTTACACGGAGCCCTGGATGAGCACCAGCTGTGAGACGCCTGAAAATGTGATATGAAAGAAGAGATCCAACTCATACCTTGCTAATACTCTTAATCTCACCGAGAGATCTCGGAAGACATTTTCGTAGAAATTATGCAATTACAAGCATTTTAAAGAAACACGTAGTGGATGCCAATTTCTGTCCGCTAGTCTAATTCCTAATTCCGCATCGAGCGAGGTGGCGCTGTGGCTAGCACACTGGACTCGTATTCGGCAGGACGACGGTTCAATCCCGCGTCCGGCCATTCTGATTTAGGTTTTCCGTGATTTCCCTAAATCACTCCAGGCAAATGCCGGGATGGTTCCTTTGAAAGGGCAGGCCCGACTTCCTTCCCTAATCCGATGAGATCGATGACCTCGCTGTTTGGTCTCTTCCCCCAAACAACCCAACCCCCTATTTCCACGAGCGGAAAATATGATCTATTGAAATGTTTTTGCAGTGGCAACTTGACTAGTTGGAGCTACCAGATAACATTTTGTAGCAATGCGGAGAGCTGTCATCACAATAGTTGTGATGGTTATAAACAGACATAACTGTCATTTCTGCAAGTGAAAGAATTCGAATAATTGTGTTAAAACGAGACGGCACAGCGGCACATAACGTCCCCACCTGGGTCTATCTTATTTTTCCACACAGCAATGAGTGTCAGACGACTCAGGTTTACGTTGCAATATCAAGTGCGGCCAGTGATAGTTTTCTTCGGCCCTCAGCTCCCAAATCATCAAACTTAAACAGCCGGAAAATTTCGCACGAACAGCGTATCTACATCACAAATTATCAAATTTCTGCGTATGAACAGTCAAAGCACCATAGAGGAATAGGTACAACAAGCGCGTAAGGTATCTGATATCTCATTTTCAACATCGGCTATACTAAGGTTAGGTGCAAAGTTTGCGGTCTGACATAGAAGAAAGGAAGACGGCGGTTTAACGTCTGGTTGACGACGTGGAAAGTTTAGATGGATACAAGACCGTTTTGCGGAAAGAAATTTGTCGCATCCTTTTCAGAGAAACCATCCCAAAATCCATGTCAAGAGATTGAGGTAAAATCTGTATTAGGTTCGGCGGGCGGAGATTTGAAGCGTCGCTTTCCCGAAGACGAGCGGTCTCGAATGACCTCGATGTCGACTGGACGTAAAGTCGTAATCTTCCTTCCCTTTTCTTTCCGAATGTGAGTCCAGTGTGTTATTACCTCGCTCGGTCGGCTAGGCATCGAGAGGATGTTGATACTGGCGGATTTTGTTTTATTGATACATATCGCGTAATCAGTAACTTGGATCTCAAATTGCTCTACGAACTAGTTTTGCTTATACGGAGTTTTGGAGCAGCCGTGACCTGTATCGTTCAAATGGGTGCACTGGAATACCATGTCATTGTAAAATTCTTAGCTTTAGATGGTTCATTGCCAACGGCAATTAATATTTAGGTGGAGAAAGATTATAAAGAGTTTGCTCTTCATTTTCAACAGTCAATAAATGGATGAATTCAAACGTGGTCGTACTTCTTTTGAACACGATTCTCTCGAACGGCATTCCAAACATGAAATCACAGATGAAACCGCAGAGAAAGTATTTAATATGGCAATGGGAGACTGGGTTACGTGACGGATCTACTGCTGCAGGACATCTGTAAGCGGATTACTAGATGAATGTAGCTTAAGAACATCTGAGTGTCGGCGAGGTTTTGATTAGCGATGCGGTTAAAACAGAGCAATGCAGCTGTGACTTCCGTGCATTTTTTTTTTTTAAATCATTGGTTTTCGTGTCATTCCCGTACAGCATTCTCAACAGTGGAATGTCAGTACGAAAATACGAACGTAAGGACAACACAACACCCAGTCCCTGAGTAAAGATAATCTCCAAGCTGGACGGGAATCAACCACGGGTAAGCGATCCGCCGCGCTGACCGCACAGCTACTGAGGCGACCTTCTCTGGGTGTACGTATATGAGGCGGCTGACGTCTGGCAGCATTCAGTGTAAGAAGTGTAATTTTTAGTAGTAGTAGGTTAGAAATTACATGCAGTGTTAATGCAGTTTCAGTAACTATGAAGAAAAAAGAATTTAAAAAATACGCCTTGAAGTAGATCAGCGACACATTCTGCGAAGAATCAAGTAACGAAATATTCTGTATGATAAAGTTGTAATATACCTCCCTTTTTCTGTGGCAGTTAGCATGTTTCGCCATAGCTACTAAACGACAGACTTCATATATGATGGTAAATACATAAATCAAAATAAAATAAAATATTGGACGAATGGCGATTTAAGGTGTATAAAAACAGCTGACTCCATAAGCATATTAGAAGAAAGAGTTTTGTACTACACGGGTGGTCACACTTTTTCAAGCTGATCAAAATCAAGTGCGAAAACGGATGTGTAGACACTTTGAAAAAAGCAACTCGACTTTCGGCTTCCATTTGTTAGTGACGCTAACGAGTTACATGTGTGCTCATTTACACGTCAGAAATGAAAAACCTCCAAATCAGTAGGTGCGTCGAATAAAAACAGGCGTATTCGATTACAAACATCAGAAAGAGTATGACCAGTACTGTCTGGAATGCAAAATGAGTTCATCATACCGATTACCTTGCAAATCGCGAAAAGTCAATAACTGAAGAGAATCATGCAGGTCTTCTCGGCCATCTGGATAAAAAAAAATTCAGCAGAAGAGGACTTCTTTGCAGTGGAGAAACATATTTCATAAAGACGATCCATCTGCCCATAAAGGTTATATCTCAATCAGGAAACAGAGATCCGGAGTAGAACTTGTCGAAACATTCGCCATATTCGACATATTAGGTGCACCTATGCCTTCCAACTACTTCTGTATCTTGCGATATCTGTTTCTGGATACGTCAGAGGTGTGATGAAGAGGTTACAACAGCCTTAGATGCTTAGTTTACACACTTTTCAAAATCGCGCTTTCGGTGTGGGATATGACCAGTGAAAAAGCGTTGGAGAGTTACATTCACCTATAAACACAGTCTTTCAACGCCATGCCGAGGATTTTTAATATTGCTCTCTTACGGAACGTCCATTACACTGCATTTTGTTTTTCATTGGGACGTTAGGTGCGAGACGGGAGCTTTCTCCTTGCACAAGACTTCTGCACTACATCACTAGTGCAAGACCAAAGTGCGGCAGGTGGGGGGGAATGCAGCCTAAGAAGTCAATTAAATACTCTCAAGTACATAAATAGAAATGCATGGTCTTGTTCATATGCGTGCACGTAAAAGTTCGAAGCACGTTAAATCGCCTGTTACTCTCAGCAAAGTTTTTTTTATGTTTCTCTAGTCTCTAAGGCAAATATCGGAATTGGAAATCCAATTAAAATAATCTGAATAGCTATCATCACTGATCCAGTCCCAGATGGCTTATACGTGGCTAAAAGAGCCGTATCCATTTTGGTAGGTAGTGAAATGCGCACAGTAAGCTCGACAATGCTCAGTCGACGAGCGATAAAGGAAAAGTTTACGGCATGATTACATTTCGTAGAATAGTTCGCGAAGGATTGTGTAGTAGTTTGCCTGCTTGTAGATCGGCAGATACCTCAAAGACGAATGACTTTGAAGCCCATATCCCACTTACTGGTGTTTTCTGGGCGGGACTGACCCATGGAAAGAATATCTAAGAATACTAGTACGGTAAGAGGAAATTTGAAGAACAGTGTTAAATGTGTTCATTAAATCATCCTCTGGTAGTTAGGAAGGCACAACTCTGTGTAACGAATACAAAATTTAATGAATATAATGTACTACCACCATTTGAACATAGGAATAACATTATTAGTTTCCCTATACTGTCGGCAGTAGAAGACTGTTTTTCCAAAATTCAAATAATAATTGCATCAATTACTTCTCTGAAATGCTCTCTGAATTGAATGCGACAGCTGACGTATATTAAATTACATTTCAAGACTTGCACTGCCGTTTCTGCTGTAACATATACTACATACCGTGTTCCGTGTCAGTGGAAGTTTTTTAACGGAAAGACATGCATAAGCTGCAATTGCAGCCAAATTCACTGTTCTATACATTAGAACACGATGACACATTCATTAGAAAACTGACTTCTTTAACAGAGGTCGACAGCAACCAGATGAACGATTACTTTCAGAACAGTGTATTACCTTGATGGCTCAAACCAACTGTTCTGTGAGGTTATAGCGAGAGGTAACAAGAACTTCGGCAAGTCGTATAGTCGAGTCAAAATAGCGTCCCATGAGTGAGAGTGATATTTTCTGTTACCTGCTTCGATAGGAATAATTGGTAAATCGGGACTGACTGGTGAAGGGGCGCCATGGTCCCAAACCAAATACGATTGGTCAACAGCATGTGTAACGAACGAATTGAATAAGACATGCGTGGATAATACTCTGTGGGAAAAATGGCTAGGGCGTTATTGGCACTTTGTGGATGAACTGCAAAGGCAGGAGAGCATATAAATAAAAACACCAATTTTACTTTGGGAAATTCCTCGAGAAATCTGTTACTACGCTATTAATTTTGTCGATAGTACCTAACTAACTAACGTGACAGCGTCCAAAGCTATGTGATCAATGGCACGTATAGAATTCACATGTCACATTGTACACGTGCAGTCTTCTGGTTATAGAGCGTTTCGTGTTCTACAGCGGTTAGCATTGGCTATGTCACTTCAATAGTTACAATAACTACCAGACCACCGCGTTCTCACGCAGCAGACGCACGAGACTGCATATGTTATTGCGTAAGTTAGTAGTTGTTGCACCGAACATGCGCGTTTCTGTACACGAATTTATGTTGCAAAAGGTAACTACTCGGTCCCCACCCCGAGGCCTCAAAGAGTGCATGGAAATGTCTTGTTCACTTTAATACATACGAGGGTATTGTTGTAGTTATTGGGTATTTTGGGATAAAGTACTTTACTAGTCTACGTACTCCTGCTAGTATTCTTAAGTCGACTGAAGGCCGCCAGATCGATAGTTCCGAGTCCAGCCCCATCGGGCCTTTTTGAATGCTGTGCATGACCCAATCGATGTGGCATTGTGATTAAGATACTGGACTCGTATTTGAAAGGAACGGGATGCAGATTGCCGTCCAGACAACCCGATTTAGATTTCCCGACATTTCTTAAAAAAGAGTTTCATATTCAGAAAGTGTGTGAAAACATTAAAGCTGAAGTAAATCTCATGTTACCCTCGCATTCTGTTAAACTTTATCATGTGGCTCCATAACTGTATTGTCAGTTCCAGTGCAAGTATATTGTCGTTAAGGCTTTAATGAATGAAGCGTCATTAAAATCATTCAAAAGGCACACTGAAGTGTCATTAAAAGGATGCCCAGTGTTGGAATACATCCAGTCGACTTGCAGATCACATGGGGTGTGGAATACTGGCTCAGAAAAGTTAAAGCCGGCAAAGGTATGGGAATAACAGGCACGGGCAGAAAAGAGCGTAACAAATAGATAACTATGTATGAATAACACATTAATACAGGAAGAAGAGTGTGTAGAGTTTTACAAGACCTCAGGGAACGTGGGAAATGTGTCACCTGATCCCTTGAAAGTGGATGGTTTATGTGCAGACAGGATGTGAAAAGTACGCTGAACACCTCTGCAGAATCAATTAAACAGATAACGACAGATGTAGTTGTTGAAAAACTGGAATAATAAATGCATAGTGAAATGGTGCCTAGTTCGAAAGATAATAGCCGCTGATGAGCCAGTTAATTTATGGGAGGACAGTGACTAGGTGAAATGTAGTCCTAGAAGGAGCTAAAAAAAATTGTTAAATTTTTCGCCGGGAAGAAAGCGTGAGATTAGATAATAAGTAACAGCACTGACCGCAGAGGTGATCACAGTCATGTCCGGAGGGTCAAGTACCAACCAAGCTGAAACCTATGGATTAAGGGTCGCTCTCACCGAGTTCAATGTCGAGTCTGCGGGTTTACAGCGCTTCATGTATGGAGTTAAGGACTTTGATCAGTTAATTGTCACTCATCTTATCTAGACAATACACGATGTTAACGTGATGACAAACTTTCCCCGGATGACGGAGAAGGCCAAATGTATCAAATTAAGATTAGAAACTCCAACCCGGAAACGACTAATGCATATCGTCTCGTCTTGAAAAACGACGAGGGAGCCCCGGGCTTACGATCCGAGAGATGACCATTAACAGTATCGCATATCATCTCGTCTTAGAACAGCAATGTGACACATTATGAGCTTTAACCCTGGGCATTGCTTCACGATTTGGCGATCAAGAAGAGGGGATCTCACACTCTACTCTCATCTAATTGATAGTTTCTTGTGCTGTTAAGTATTTATCTCTGTGTGGACAACCGTAGAAAGACAATGCTACTTATTTCAGTAGTAACTAGCAACGTAGTTCTGACATATCAAATATGTCTCAGGTTCTAAGATTAAAATAAAAAAGAATAAGTAAAACGAAACAAACAGATGAAAATGGCACCTTCGTGGTACATTGGTTCAAGAAAAAATTTGTCCGTATTGTTCTTTGCATCGAATGACCTTGAGAGCTACACAAAATGAGAGGCAAGAAAATTTACAAGCAAACAACTTACAGACTTTGTCCCTCCTTTGTGGAAGCTTAACCGTATAATACACAAAAGAGACACTGAAATAATCTCCGTCTATATTCCACAGCGATTTGTGTCTTCACTCGTATCATACTCCCGGTGCGTGGACAGTTTCGGGCGAATTAACTGTAGAACGGTGGAAATTAAAGCCTTCGAATTTTGAGGGCACATAAAAAGGAAGGAGGATTAAAGATTAACGTCCCGTCGACACCGCGGTCATTAGGGACGGAGCACAAGCTCGAATTACGGAAAGAATGGAGAAGGAAATCGTTCGTACCCGTTCCAAAGGAAGCATCCCGGTATTTTCTACATTTCATAAATCATAACAAATGAATGACAAGTACCACCTGACAGGGTTTACGAACCATTTCAGTACCATGGGTTATCCTGTGTGGTGGTGTTGTCGTGGGTCTTCAGTCCGATGACATTTGACGTAGCTCTTCGTGTCAACCTATCCTGTGCACGCCTCATCTCTTCGTAACTATTACAACCAATACCTATTTCAACCTGTTTATTATATTTGGACCTTGGTCTCGTCCTACAGTTTTAACCACCCACACTTCTTTCATTTACCAATTTGATGATTCCTTCATGCTTCAGGATGTATCCTGGCTACCGACCCATTTTCTTTTAGTTAGGTTGTGCCATACATTTCTTTTTAGCTAAAAATCGATTCATTACCTCTTCATTATTTACTAGGTCTACTAATCTTACCCTCAGCATTCTTCTGCAGCATCACATATCAAAAGCTTCTATACTCCTGCCTACTAAACTAAATATGCAACTATATGTAAATTGATTATTGACTATTCTTTTGTCGTTTTACGTGCACTTACCTTTTCCTTTGTCTATCCATCTTTCAGCTCTGCATTGGCTTCTTTCAGTACACGTCTTGTACTTGTTACACAAAAATAGGTCTCACATTCGTCTATTTAAATTTTAAGCTGTAACATCGTTTCTGTAATAAATCAGTCAAGTAACCTTCTGAGCATCCAGTTACCGTGTTTAATCATTGTGTATGGACAGCAGAAACTGTTTCCGCTTGACACATGCTATCTTTTAAGTGATCTGTATTTATTTCCTGTTTCCGAACTTTCGTCAACTGTTATTGGATTTTCAACGTCTAGCATTGAACGCAACGATGTTATTAGCGCAATGCGATTTTCCTTTTCCTTACCAGGCACCTAAGTTATTCAAATTACTGTGTTTGTTCAATGACTGCAGAATATACTAAACAATACATTCCCCAAACAAAACAAGTTCTAAGTTTACACTGCAGTGAATGTGGTCATCAAAGAGTAACCGAGAATACGCCAAAAGGAAAACTCAAGTCGCATTACGCCGACATTTAGCGCACTGAGGGGAATTTGCCCAGCGACCATGGAGTCTTCCGGCAAATCAAATGTTGCGCATTTATTCCATAATTAAAAGCTTGTACCAACAACAGCGATAAAAAAATTGCAGTAAAAAATTTCCGCTCGGATTTTTTTAGCACTTTTCAATAACTAAAAGACGAAAATGAAAAAATTCATATTATCATCTCAACGCCTGTTGGCACATTCATTCTCAGAAAGAGTTCTTAAAAATATTAACTTGGCATAGGTATAATTTCTTTTCGCAGATTTTAATAATATGAGATACAAAATTAACTGTAAATGGAAAGCAATTTCGTCTGCTCCTAGATCGAGGAAAAGCATTCTCAGATTAATGCTGCACACTATCATGAGTTAAGGGAGAAGAAAACTTAACCTTTTGGGGGGGGGGGGGCGGGGGCTGAAATTCGATAGTAGGAAGAGAGGAAAAATAGTTGAATATGGGTGGAGGGAAAGGAATGAAAGAGAAAGCCGCCTGGTAGAATTTTGCACAGAGCATAAACTAATCATCTCTAACACTTGGTTTAATAATCATTAAAGAAGGTTGGATACATGGAAGAGACCTGGAGACACTGGAAGATGTCAGACTGCTTGTATTATGATAAGACAAATTTCAGAATCAGATTTTAATCGGTAAGACATTTCCCGTCGCGGATGTGGACTCTGATCATAATTTGTTATGAACTGCAGATTAAAACTGAAGAAATGGCCAGAAATTAAGGACATGGGGCACGGATAAAACAAAAGAACCAGAGGTCGAGAGTTTCAGAGGGAGAATTAGCCAACGATAGACTGTAGCACAGGACGAAATGATAGCTTTGAGAGATGAAATAGTGAAGGCAGCAGAGGACCAAATACGTAAAAAAACAAGGCCTATTGGAAATCCTTGGATATCACAGGATGTATTGAATTTAACTGATGAAAGGATGATATATAAAAATGCAACAAATGAAGCGGGCGAAAAGGAATACAAACGTCTACAAAATGAGACAGACAGGAAATGTAAAATGGCTAAGCAGGAATTGCTGAAGGCCAAATGTAAGGAAATAGAAGTTATATAACTAACGGAGGATACATATCGCCTATAGGAAAATTATAGACGTATTTGGAGAAAAGAAAAGCAGCTGTATGAATATCAAGGGCTCAGACGGAAAATCAGTACTAAGCAAAGAAGGGTAAGCTTAAATATGGGGGTATATAGAAGGTCTGCACAAGGGAAACATACTTCAAGGCAATATTATAGAAAGGGAAGAGGATGTAGATGAAGTAAGATATATGATACTGCGAGAAGAATTTGACAGATCACTGAACCCCAGAGTAGACGAAAGTCCCTCAAAAACACTGATATCCCTGGTAGAGCCAGCCATAAAAAAACCTATTCCACCTCGTATGCAAGACGTATGAGACAGGCGAAATACCCTCTGACTTCAAGAAGAATGCAACAATTTAAGTTCCAAAAATAGAAGGTGCTGACAAGTGTATCACGGAACTAATAGGCCGCAAAATAACACAAATTATGTACGGAAGAATGGAGGAACCAGTAGAAAACGATCTCTGGGAAGATCAGTTTGGATTCCGGAGAAATGTAGAAACACGCGAGGCAATATTAACCCTGCAACTTCTTTTAGAAGAAACGTTAAGGGAGTACAAACTTACGTTTATAGTATTTGTAGATTAAAGAGTGAGATTTTGACAATGTTGTTTGGAATACAGAGAGCGAAAGGCTATTTACTGCTTGTACAGAAACCAGACGGCAGTTATATGAGTCGAAGTGTGTGAATGGAAAGCAGTGGCTGAGAAGAAAGTGAGACGGGGTTGTAGCCTGTCCCCGATGTTATTCCATCTGTGCATTGAGCAAGCAGTGAAGGAAACCGAAGAAAAATTTGGTGTAGGAATTAAAGTCCAGGCTCGTGGTCGTGCTGTAGCGTTCTCGCTTCCCACGCCCGGGTTCGATTCCCGGCGGGGTCAGGGATTTTCTCTGCCTCGTGATGGCTGGGTGTTGTGTGCTGTCCTTAGGTTAGTTAGGTTTAAGTAGTTCTAAGTTCTAGGGGACTGATGACCATAGATGTTAAGTCCCATAGTGCTCAGAGCCATTTGAACCATTTTTAAAGTCCAGGGAGAAAAATAAAAAAAACTGAGGTTTGCCGATGACATTGTAATTCTGTTAGAGACAAAAAAAGGACTCGGAAAAGCAAAGTAGACAACTTTTCGTGTCGAACTATCACTTACTTCAGAGAATATTCTAACAGTAAAAAATAGCAGCATTAAGTATTGGGACAATATCGTGAACGTGCGCTTTCCACGACAGTTTACAATCTATCTGAACACCTAGAAATTTGAATTTTTCAGTTTCACTAACCATATGCCCATTCTGTGAAATTAAAACGTCGGGTTTTGTTGAATTTTGTGTTAGAAACTGTAAAAACTGAGTCTTACTGTGATTTAGCAGTAGTTTATTTTCTATAAGCCATGAACCAATGAACCAGAGCCAATGTTGCACACAACATCCTTTACTACCAAGATAGTGTCATCAGCAAACAGAAATATTTCAGAATTACCAGTAATACTTAGAGGGTATATCATTCACATAAATAAGGAACAATAGTGGCCCCAGAGCTGATCCCTGGGGCACCCTCCATTTGACCGTGCTTCTCTCAGACCCGACATCATAGCCATTCTCAACACTGAATGATGACGTTTTGCTGTCTGTTGTGAAAGTAAGAGGTGAACCAGCTGCAAGCTACTCCCCGTATTCCATAGTGGTCCAACTTCTGGAGCAATGTATTTTGATCAGCACAATCAATTGCCTTAGATAAATCAAAGAAGTTGCCTTGAATACGAAACTCTTTGCTTAATCCATCTAGTAACTCACAGGGAAAAAATATAGCATTTTCAGTTGTTAAGCCACTTGTAAAACCGAACTGTACATTCGACAGCAAATTATGTGGAATAAAGTAATCACTTATCCTTATATACACAGCCTTTTCAGTAACTTTTGCAAATACTGACGGCATAGAAGTAGGTCTAAAATTGTCTACATCATCCCTTTCAGCAGTAAAGCAGCTTTACTACTGCGTACTTTAATCGTTCAGGAAACTGACCATTCTCAAAGGAAAAACTATAAATATGGCGAAGTAAAGGGCTAACATGTGCAGCACAGTACTTTAATATTCTACTACACACTCCATCATACCTATGATTCCTTAAAGCTTCAGTGATTTTATTGAGTCAATGATCTCCCTCTTGTCAGTATCACAGAGGAATATTTCAGACATCAATCTCGGAAAGGCATTTTTCAATATAGTTATATGATTCTCTGTATAAACTAATTTTTTATTTAATTCATCAGCAATGCTCCTATTTCTTTCTATGAACTGACACTGTGTCATTGACCCTGTGCTGTTGACCAGACACTTCCTTCACAACTGGCCATATGGTTTTAATTTTATCCAGTGGATTAATTAGCTGTTCTATTTGCATACCACATACTCTTTACCTTCCTAATAACATTTTAAGTACCTTACCATACTGTTTGTAAGGTCTACTGTAGCTTTATTGTGACGACTTCTGACATTTTGATGTCATTACCACTTTATCCTGCATGATATCCTTATCCCACCAGTCAGCCACCCGGGCTGCCTTTTACTTCTAGTACCGTGTTTAGAACGTTCTACTGGAAAGCAAATTTCAAAGATCATGAGAAATGAGTTAAGAAAAGCATTATTTTGTCATCTGTGTTATCGGCACTATAAATATCTTGTCACTCTTCTTCCTTTATGAGGTTTAAAAACCTGTTTCCTTTGGATTGGCTTTTCTACACAGTTTGTAATTATATATAACATTTGTTTGAGTACAGAAACCCTTTACTGTTAAAATTTGTGCTTCGTGGCCTGAAAGGTCATCCACCCTTTTATCAACAGAATGCCCACCTAGTAATGAAAAATGAATAAAAATGTTTTCTATCACTGCTTCTCCTCCTCTGCACCCTGGTTGGAAGAAACACACACTGCATCAGATCATATGGATTTATATAATCTAACATCCTTTTTCTTCCACAATCACATACAAAATTAATAGTGAAGTCACCACATATAACTAATTCATGGTACTTCCTATAAAGTGAACCAAGAACCTATGAAGTGAACCAAAAACCCTCTCTAGCTTGAGCAGAAATGCTCTGAAGTCAGAGTAAGGGGACCTATAAACAACAATTAGAAAATTCGTTTCACTATATTCAACTGCCCCTACACAACCTTCGAATACCTGTTCAGTGCAGTGCCGTGATACGTCTACGGACTCCAGTGGAACATTTTTTTTAATATACATTGCCACCCACTCCCCCACTCTGCAAAGAACACCTTGAAAAACAGCCAGCTAATCTGTATCCTCGTAAAGGAAGCCTCTGAATTTTAGCTTATTTAAATGGTACTCCGATATACCAATAAACCTCTATAAACAGTTCACTAACTTCATCTCTAATACCTCTTGTATTTTGATGAAATATGCTGATTCCTCCAGTTCTTGATACTTGACCACCTCTGAAGGTGATTACTTTGTTAGAGGGACTTCCTTCGAGCAGTGATACCTATCAGCTGACTTCAGTCTAAAAAAGATGCACCTTTAACACCAACTACTACAGGAATTTTTCCACGAGAGCTCTCACCACCGCCCACTACACTGTCACATATAAACTTTGCCAGCCTCCCCTTCCCATACCTACTGACGTGCAGGCCATGCTTAATGATACCCCATCTACTGACAGACACAACTGGCACCACTGCAATGTAATCCATGCCCTCCGCCGTAGTGCCTTCTCCAGCCCCATGTTAACACGCCGAACAGTAGCGTTAACGTGAGGCCGATCTTGACGTTGAAACCGTTGCACGAAGTGCACATTAGTGCCACTAGTTTGAGTAGCTATCTTTATCAGGTCACCACATACATCATACTCCCCATCCCAAACAAGACCATTTCCTGCTCCACCCACAATCACTACCTGTCTTCTTTCGCATGAAAATACTTTGAACAAATCTCACACCGTAACCCACAACTCGCAAACCTGCGACGAAGCCCACACTTCTCACTCATGGTACAATTTTAACAGTTACTCAAAAAACTAAACAGCCACGTCCACGTTACCTACAGTGGAACTATTTAAAGAACAACAGTGATTTCGAAATTCTCTCCCTGCTAATAAAGCAACTACTTTTATTAATACTACCAAACCACAACTAATACCACCAAAATTTCACACAAATTCTTACCTAAAACCAAAAATTCAAGCGACCACTGAAACATTCCACTAAATTAGAAAACAGTGAACGAAAATTTTACTGAAGTATTTCACTAGAAACAATAAGAAACGTCAACTGGAAACTATCTTACGAAACTTAATGACTTCAACGCACAAACAACTATAAAAACTTTACTAACGATCTTAGGGTAAATATGCGAGCGAAATTTGAGTCTCATACAGTCCCTCACAGCACGCCACAAAGTAATGGCTCAACAACACAACGCAACTGCTGTTTTCAGCAGCGTGTAAGAAGCAGTCTTGCTAGGTGGTTTTTCCTTAAATAGAAACATATGATAAATGAAAAAGAATCGCCTTTGTAGTGACAATCTCGTTAACTCTGTACAATTACTTTTTAATGAAAAACTATCTACAACGTGAAGTTATAGCAGGCCGATAGAAATGCAATAGCTGTATAAAAATTTTAACACGACGCTTGCGCTAGGCCACAGACAGTCACAGCAGACGTTTACGGCCAGACGCCACGTAACCACCAGCAGCCACAAGTCCCGCTATGTTTAGTGCAATCTATACTGTTCAGTATTTTCAGCTCTTTTTTTGGTGCAACTTCACACACCATTAAAAGATATACTGTACTAAAGGGAGTGTATCAGCAGTCAGCGAGTTAACGTATGGGTGCTACTGTATCTGTTTCTTGTTAATGGTCATTATTTTCTGCAAGAATCCATTCTCATATTTTCTGTTTTGTCTGCAATGCTTGCGTTTTGATTTCTTGTCTGTGTGTTTAGCGTTGAACACTTTGCGTTTATTAGTAAAGCACGTAATTATTTTATTTTTGGCTGCAGTATCACCGACGTGCAACCTGAACTTAATTTTTTAGATGCACGATTGCACGTCATATACCTTCACGCGCCAATAGCGTTCCTGTGAGCGTATCTAGCGTTAACAAAAATTTTAAATGGTAAATTCATAAAATGCGCGATGCACTCAGCCCTTGTGAGGCAAACCGAGGAGCTACTTGATTGAGAAGTAGCGGCTCCGGTCACGAAAACACAACGGCTGGGAGTGCGGTGTGCTGACCACATGCCCCTCTGTATTCGCACCCCGTGATGCCTGTGGTTGAGGATGACACGGCGACCGACCGGTACCGTTGGGCCTTCACGGCCTGTTCGGACGGAGTTTAGTTTTCGTTCAAATTCATAAAGTGAAAAGAGTATCGAGAACAGCAGGTAACTCAAGTACTTCTTTCTACCTAATGGAATCCCTTAAGTCAACAGCGAACGCTCCATTTCAGTCGTCCTTCCACTAGCACAAAGAAATTTAATTTCGAAAAGACAATAACTGAATGTCAACTATTAACAGTATACGTGGTACGACATTTTGTGGTGTAAATTGCAATTTTATATGAATGTAGTAATGATTAAAATGTGTGCGTTAACTTCAGAACCACGTGACTGGCTACAAAGCCAAAATCGTACTTACGTATCCAAAAGGAAGTAAGTGCAACGAAAAATGCATATAATATAAAAAATTATAATTGAATAGGATGGTCCCCCGCAACAACATTTGGACGCCAAATAATCCTCAGTCGCAGAGAGAATGTTTCCTAAGGAGTACGAATCGTTACAAACAGTACGGATACAAGTAGTCATTACAATACGTTCCTCGTAACATCATGGCTCTAAAGGGAGAATTAAAATAAAGACAAACATAAGTCCGCAATACAGCAACATATGAATAACCACTTAGCACAATTGTCATGCACAACGTGGTCAGTTGAATTTGGAAACCACAGCTCTGTACAACTATCAACATCTAATCCCGCGCAGAGGTACGTCACACTATAAAGCCCTCACAGGAATACAAGAATAACTGCTTACCCTATTGATTACAATTCCCTACAGTTCATCTTACACTGAAAATCATTATTTTCAACATTAACTTAACAGCGTTTACATGGACACTTATTGATTTGAAATCTAGAACCACAGGCGTCAGAAAGAGAATGGAGCGAGAACGATACGTCAGAATTAGAGACGCATCGGATATACGCAATGTTGCAAACCCGCCTAACTTGCTCCAGTTAGCGAGTTCAGTGTCTTCGCAATTTTCTTATCACGGAGTCGATATACAAAAACACAAATGAAAAGACAAGATTAGAGAGAGAGAGAGAGAGAGAGAGAGAGAGAGGAGGGGGAGGAGAGGGAGACGCAGAGAGGGGGAACGGAGGGGGAAGGAGGCGGAGGAAGGGAAGCGGCTTCACATTTCTTTCCGAATTACGTCACCTGGCATGCGTACGATATTGAAGTTATTTATGGAAGGGCATTCGGAAAGATGGCGACCGTTTCTAACTGAAGTTGCGATAATGTAACACAATGGAGTAGGAGGGGAAAGGGAGATGATAATCTTAGAAATGCAGCTTACACATCCTGTTATGGTCCATTACTCTAAGAAACAGGTCAAACCACATGGAGGATTAAGTTGCATAAAATCACGATACATACTACAGGACAAAATCCACATTATTTTGAAACGCAAAAATTCCAAGGTGCCAAACGATTGTTACAGATTTTCCAGATAATAGTAACGGTCCAGAACACTAGGAAACCTATCATTCCACATAGAAAAAAGTCGTGCATCATAAACAACGTCTTTTCATGTTCCATTGTAAAACGAACACGAACGCGTTTTATCTCTCAGCAATCATTGTATCTTAAAACGTTCTTAAGCGCCTGAAGTTTAATTTTTGCATAAGCGGAACACTTGTTGGGCAACGTCGCTCATGTAGATAGCTGGATAAGTAGCGCTGCAATATGTGGTGCGTTCGATACGTCCACAAGACTGACGCAAAACCTAACGCTGTTGATGCGTATGTGCAGTATTAATCAATACGGCCGAATTTCCGAACGGAAGCATCTCAATTAACATAAGCGCACTGCTTCTGCTTGAAATCTATTCTGTTTCCATTTATTACGTTAGACACCCAACCAAATAAGAACCCTTTTAGTCTAGTGCTAAAGGGAGGGACATACACGCCTCTCTGCGTCATCTGGAGTCAAGACCCCAACAAGCTGTTCGCTGCTATCAATCCCACGGCAAGTATGCAAACATCACATAATGGATAATCGCAAGACAGCTTTGTGTCCACACACACACACACACACACACACACACACACACACACACACACACACCTTTTTGTTATCCCTTGTGACCGCTTGTTCTTGCAGATTACAGCTCTCACTCAGGTTTTTCGAACGACGTGCAGGTCAAATTTCTTACCTTACGTTTTATGTAGAAGTAGGAAACAATTTCTTGTGATCATAACAGGTCAGGTGAACTCGCTCTTAGTGTAACAGCATGAACGTAGAGGTTTTGTGATGCAACCTCTTCGGCAACTGTTTTCTTGAATAGAACATTCATTCTGAAAGACTGACCTGATTAGCGTAGTAATGCCACTTTTTTCTGGTCAGGAGATACATTGCCTCGCCATTTCTTTGTTTACAGATGCAAAGTTACTAAAAATGAGCTTCTGACGTACAATTGTTTACGTGCCAGGACACTTTATAGTTTTGCTCACTACACTACCAGGCCTAGTCTCGTGCTTTGTATACAACATTGACATTTCTATTTGGTGACATTTACCTGAACTTCCTCCTCCAGAATCGAAACCTGCGTGTACCTTGGATGTCAGCCGTAGATCATTAACATTCAGTCATGTTCGGGTGGCACCATTTGCTGTACCTCTTTCTTCAGTAGTTTCGCTGGATGTTCACATTGAGAACTCAAAGACCACACTACACACAGCAACAAATTGTCTGTATTCGCGGCCGCAATACACGCTGTAACCGCGTATAGTAGACATTTTCTAATTTTTTAATACAATGGGGCGTGATTTACTAAATCCACGATAGTCTCATTTCTATTACTGTGTAGATACCTTAAACGCAGAATCAACATGCCAAGCATTTATTAAATCTACTAACTGTGTGTGCCTAGTATGTGAGGTACCTGTAAACCCACCATTCTTTGAAGATGTCTGATTAGAAAAATGTGTGTTCAATGTCTGAGAATATAAGCGTTAAACGTTTAGGAATGGTTTGAAACTCTGTGTGAAGTTCGTTGGAAGTCGCTAAATGATATTCTCAAATACTGGCTGACTATGGTCTGGGGATTTGTGTGAAATCAGTTACGATGCCCCGGGACCGATACACACTTTCTAACTGTAATACTTGCCTTATTGTGTCAAACTTTTAACGTAAGATTACGAGTATACCCATAAACAAGTATATTTGGACAGCATTTTAAATTCGGTCAATAATTACGCGAAATATGTTAAATTAATTTTTGTTGCCCCTGGGTGTCTTTAGATAGGCAACCTGCAACTGATACTTGGTATTAAATTAGCAATCATCTATGAGTGGTCCAGATATTTTTCAAATGTAGTGACCCATTTCCACTACTTTCGCTGTAATGTATATGTATCGAAACTTCAAATTTTATGGAGTTTTACATTGCATATTTCTCAGGTTATGATTGGTGGAAATTTGGGCAGGATATGTAGCTTCACACCAAGTATGTAAAAGAAGAAAACAAAAACTTTCTGGTCAGCTGACTGAAACATTGCCTTCATAAAGTTATGTAAGTGAAAACAGTTTGCACATGAAATAAGGATCATTCACTAAAAATACCCATTAAACGAGCAACTGTTAGTGGTATAAATATAGCTAACCATCACACCAACATTCAGAAGTTCTCCTCTTTCTGAAGACTCATCAGTGGATTGAGTGCATAGGACGTAACCTCACTACAAAGTATTCTGGAAGTAGTGCATACTGTGCAAAGCACACAAACCAATCCTAGTGACATAGTAGTTATATTTCACAAAGCCAACAAATTTACTGGTTTGTGGTAAGCCTGCAATTAAAAATTCACCTAATACGGAGCTATGTTGTTTCTAAATCTGTAACCTTGCTTACTGAAAAGCGTCTAGTTTAATTCATCAAACCATATACATATATGACAACACAGTCTGATGTGTTTAATCAAAAATTACTGCCAGTTCACTGTAACACTTAACCAGTCATCAGTCTCTTTACGTTGCCAAACATCAGTAAACAACTGGAATTTACTGTATTTATATATATTCCCTTAAACTTTGGAATAAATTTGGAAGAACATAACAGTTTCACAACCTGCCATATTCAGCCAGTCCACATATGGTCTTGCCATTCTGATCGATATTTCACAGTTTTCATAAAAATATTTATTCTATAGGCTCAGTCTTCTGTTAGTCACAGGAAAACACTTTTCACTCATGTCTTAATTTTTTAAATTATTTCAGAGCTGGTAGAATTACATGTTGCAAACCTGTGTTTACAAGAGCATCCACCCACATTTGTTAGCAGTAGCATTTTTGTATACAGAGATCTTTTCAACTGAGTTCTGGAAGTACACTGTCTTAGCCTTCAGGGAAGACCTGTGGAATGGTCCGAGGGGAAGAAATGCTATGAATAATTCCATGCACTGATTAGCAAACCTTCAAAAGTGCCCTGAGAATTTTTAATTTCATCAGATATAGGCTAAGTTCATGTATTTATTACAGGAATTTTCTTTCTAATTCACGTTCTCTAAATTTACCAGGATATGACATATTTTATGCCATCTATATTCATGGTAACATCAAATAGTTTTGGCAGGTAGCACACACATCCTAAAATATGCACTACTTTAGTCTTTACACAATTCTGAAAAATTATAACTGCTCGTATACAAGCTAAAAGCCTCAAATGCAATAAATTTGTTTTTGTATCTTCTTGGCATAACCTCACCTCTGTAACAAACTTGGGCAAAAGAAGTGAAGGAATGTAAGGTTTTTATGATCTTGTTAGCAAGGTCAGCAGAGGTGGAGCAAATCTATGAAAGCAAACGATCAGGCTACAAATATGGCAATTTTGCACAGAAGAAAACATCCCAGTTTAATTCCACTTAGTGTCGAAAAAACCTGATTTAGGATGGCCAAATGAAGATTTTAACCTCACTTCTCCAGTGAGAGAATAGTGCCTGAACCTCTTTGGTTGGAAATGTTAATATGCAGCAAGATTAAATAATTTTTCATTACTATACAAACTCACAAATGATACTAATATTCTGTCTAAATAACTATGTTATACAGCAACAGCTTTCAGCTCTGAAGCAGCCATTTACAGTACTTTAAGGCAAAAAGTTTAGGTACCCTGTAATTAATAGTAATAAAATATTTTATGTCATTTCTACTGTAACTGCTTGGTTTTAGGCCAAACAAAAATGATCCAAACCAATGTCAGGAGTTCACGCTCAACGGTAAAGTACTGCGACCTCCAAATACAGCAGAAATGACATTTAAAAAAAAGACAACTGATTCATGTGATACCAATTGCTTTTCAACTACTTCTAATAGTATGGAACAAGTCATGGTACACTAATATTTCCTAATCCAGTTCAGGGACTTGTTAGCAGCCTAGCATGCAGTGTTAAAACACAGTTCTTTGGAAGTTAAGTAATGAGCAAAGCAACTGCTTTTCCTCAGGAATCAGAATCTAAATGCTCTCCTCAAAGATGACCAAACTGCTGTGAGCAGCCCATTAATTAAAGTAAGCTGTGCATTGCAGATATATGCTGAACAGGAAATTTAAGGACAGTACTTTTGAATACATCAAATACCTTGGCCATTGTAAGCCCAGCAAACAATTTCTTTCTTCTGGACACTGTTTATCATAATTTTAAGATTATTTCTCCTAGGTAACATAGCTGTTCCAAACTTATCTAAATTAGCTCTCATGGCTTCATTTGAATGTCAATAACAGCCGAGTACAAGCATTGCAAAAATATGTTTGGATATCCACAATGAATACTTTACAAGTATTTTTACATTTGCTGCAGAGTACAAGGTGGACATCAGCAACACTGTAACACCCTTTCACTGATTTTATTTAGGAGTAAGGGAGAAGACTCACCAAAAGGCAGATATGCAGCATAGTCAATAGGTACACAAACACAAGATACAGAGCTTTGCTAAGTGCCTGTTTTGTGCAAGTTTTCCCTACAAGCTTGAAAAAGGAAGTGCATGCCAAAAGCTAGTAAAGTTCTAACTTTTGTTTGTGTACCTATCAAAGGTGCAGCACTTCTGCCTTTGGTGAGTCATCTCCCTTATTCCTAAATAACAATTCTCAACCATACCTTTCAATACGTTATTTCATCATTTTATGCACTTGTGAGGGGAAGCATTTAGTAATCATTTTGATGGCTGAAATTACTGATTTAAATGCACCAAAAAACTAACTCCAGCCAATCAAACAATAATGTTTACCATATTCTGCTGCAGACCACAATTCTAAATAATATAAGAGATGTAACCCCAACATCTTAGATTCAGTCACAATGGAAATAAGTAAGAATATTGTCATTTCATGATGGTAGGTGAATCTGCTGATAAGCAGTGGTAAGGAATGGGTTGAGGGTTATACATAGTGGGGAGGGGGTGGGGGGGGTGAAGGGAAGGTGTGTGTGTGTGTGTGTGTGTGTGTGTGTGTGTGTGTGTGTGTGTGTGAGAGAGAGAGAGAGAGAGAGAGAGAGAGAGAGAGAGAGAGATTGTTATCAAAGCACTTTTTTTTATTAGTCTTGCCATTCTGTTGCCAGCTTACACATCATTTCCTGGATACCTCTTTCAACAAGGTCACAAAGCTATTGCCTGGAGTCGATCAAAATTGCTCTGCCACCATATGGTTGGCAGGACAGGTTAATTTCACTGGATGATCACTGGGAACCACATTAAAACTGGATCAGTATGGCAAGATTGGGATTCAATCAGCCTCTACCTGATTTTAAAGAAAACCAACTAGTTCTCAGCACCATGTCCAAACCTGGCATTACCTTCAGTCAAACAGAATAAACTTTTAAATCATTGTAACTACATATAGAAAGTCAGTTTAATGAAGGTACTTGATTAAACAATTACCACAGAGTAAACAAACACTGAAAGCAGCTAGTATTTGGTAAGTATCAGTTTACAGTGTATTGCTTCATAGTATTCCACTCTTCACAAACATCAAAGCAAACAGGTTTGCACTGTTTAAGATTCTGATAAAGTAAGCAGTTGACCAGTAGGATTTCCCTTCAAATATTAAGATCTGAAGCTATTTGTGATACATTTCCTTCATTATTGCATTATTTACATGATTCTGTCAGGCTTTATATCATGGTACTTAATTCATGAAATGTGAATGTTCATATTCATTAAATACATTCACAAGATACAGGAATTTAGGAAGGCATTTGACAAGAAACAGAGTTTTTGTTATGTGTATCATTATTACTGAATCTTTTAGTATCAACTATAACAAGTCTTCAACAAAAATTAATGAACATAACATTATTATGAGGCAAATGACAAAATATCACAACACACAGCAAAAACACTTACAGGGACAAAAGCATCTGACAATTTTTTTTATTTTAAAAACTGTTAAGGATCAGAACATTATTCTACAAAAGGCATTTCATAAAATAAGGTATTCTGAGGTGTTTTTAATTTAATGCTATAAAACATTTGTACAAATACAACATCATATTCTGGTGTCATGTGCAGACTCTGTATCAAACATGAGCCTATGAATATAATCATTAATGGTGTTTAAATGGGTCACAAATCATCTTAATACTGCAACAACCATTCAAAGTTTTGAATTATTTTAACAATTTTATGCTCCCCTTCCAACAACAATAGCAATAAATTGCTTTCGTAATGCACTGGCAGTGAAATGAATATTCTGAAAATTTAACAATTACAGCATTTATGAGAAGCATTTGTGTCTCATTAACTCTTTATACATTGAACAGTGGCAGGGGAAGAAAAACCTCCTAATATTCATAACAACGACAGTTCTTGCAAATATGAAGAGTCATCAAATTTCCATTAATCTGCAGTCAGACTGCTACCCGCATTAACAGTTCACACATTTTTGTCATTAGAGCTACGAAACAAAAATAATACATTAATGAAACACAAAAATGAAATTATGAATCTGCAACTATTTGACAGTGATGTAGCTGAGCCACTATAATTTCACTGTCAACGTATCAGCCATTCTACTTCTTCCTGTAGACCCACACATTACAGAACAGTGTTAGATCAGTATGAACACTAAGAGAATCTTTAGTAGCAAACATCCCCTTTCCATCTGATCTAAAACACTGTGTGGACAAAAAACAGACCGTACTTTATGGATTTAAACAGTATCAGCCTTCCGTAAAATCCATACTGGGCAGTAGTGATTTCGTACATTTCAACACATCAAAATGCAAAATCCACTAATGTATTATAACTGTAGTTTCCCAAAATAACATTTATTTTTCCTTATCTTGAGATTCATATTTTATATAAACCATATAGCTCATTTTGTATTTCAAATAAAATATGGAAACGTGGCAACAACAAAACAGTTTTCTTCTTTCAGCAGCCAAGAGATTTTGAAAAAAGAAAAAAATTAATCACAGATATCTCTCATCCAATAGTTAGAACCATACAGTATATTGAAGCTGGAAAAAATGAACTAAAAATCCACATGCAATTCAGATTGCTCTGGAGCCATTGAGAAGTACTGATAAAGACTAAATCAAGCAAGTGTCTCAAATTGTCCAGTTATATAGTCCATTTGTTAATTTACTAATACTCACTAAAACAATACTTCAAAAGTCAAGCTTTGTTCCATATGCAGAAACCTGCTTCGAATAAAAATTAAAATACAAGCTGCCATTTTTATCTCAATGTGAACTAACATTTATACTAATGAACTTCTTGATATGTAAATAAGTGCCTGTTACACTACATTATGAGAAGTTAAAGCATCAAACTTTAAAGGCTTTTGTATTCTGACATCAGTAAACGATAAATTTCTTATATAAAACCTCCCATACAATACTTTGAAAATGTTACACTAACAGTCTAAAACTAAACTATTAGATTCACCCTAATGTTATGAAAATCTGTTTAATCCAGTCAATCTGCAAAGACAACAATGCCTTATGGAAAACAATTAGGAAAGATGGCTGGTTACCTAATCTAGTTAACCATCATTTAACAACATGTTCTTCAATTGGAACACTAGCAAATGAACCTTCACAGTTCCTTACACTTCCAATAAATGATCAGAAGAAGAAAATGGGGCCACAGTAGTAGTACTGCTACATAAAGCTATACACTTCTCAAGTGACTGCAAAACTGAAGCAACATCCAAAGAAGACACGAAATCCATACTACTGACTACAGCCATTCAGACTGACAAGCGTTTTCAGTTCACATGCCACAAATGACAAGTGAAAAAGAAGGAACAAAATTGCTTGTAACATTAGATTTAAAAATATATTTATGATGATTCCACCCTCCTCAAAATTTATAAATAAATAATTCATATTTGTACTTGTGGCATTACCCCATGTAGAAGAAGGACAATTCCTCAAACAGCTAAACACTACTTTAGCTTCTACAAGAAATGGAGAACACACAAGCTCTATGCAGCAGTAATTAAAAATAAATAAATATACTATTAACAAATTATTGCACTGGAGTTCAAGTTATGGCACCAGTTTTCCTCTATGTTACGTGCAGACACCAACAGTCCCTTCATCACCTCTGTTTTAATGCAAACAAATGTTTTCTACTAACACCTGCATATGTAACAAAAATTAATGTTTCTCTTGCTAATAACATCTCTTGCATTTATGACAAGAAATTTTAGGAGTGATGTGACATTACAATGGGCTGCAAATTGTTATACATCACTGACAAGCCAGGCCAACTGTCAGATTATGTAATGCTCCTGAACTGTCAACAGTGTTAACTTTCACACATTCTCGTCCACATGAAGTAACTACTAAACAACTCTGAACCATTCCACAAACTGTTATTCCTATAAATCGATTCAGAAGTAAACCACACAAAAATTAAATTTTATCACTAAGAAAGTACAACACTGAATGATTTAACAGACATGCCATTGAAACTGGGGCACGTTCATTGCTTACTCTTTTACACAGCATAATTACTTCTGGTGCTGTTATTCTGAAATTATATTTGTACATTGCACACAAATTACAGAAGCATGGCAATTTTCGATACTGCATTCCGAATTCTGGTGCAAACTCCTCAAAATAAAACAAAAGAGAACTTTCTGAAAGTCTGCTTTCACATGTCATTTTAAGATCTAATTATACACACGATCTACTACCCAGGGCACACTTCATAAAAAACACAATCACATGCATTCTCTTAGATGAACCGGCTCGAATTACTACAGGATAAGAGTAGTACTATATAAACTCATTACTTTAGCATCTAAAATACATCTGACTGTATGCTAACTGGTATATATCAGATCCCACACTGCTAATTTAACAACGCATGAGCATGTCTCAGGCTTACTAAATGAAGAGGTGAAAACAGACTTGTACCTTTTCCTGTGACACCAAGTTCTCAATAACAGGGCCCATTAACTACAGAGGATTATTCAAAACTCTGCAAATTCTTTGGCACACTTCTCGGTGGAAGAGATTCTTAGTGCTTCTTCCTCATAATCGTCAAAATTACTTGTATCTCCTGGTCCCTTGCAGCGTGGGATAAATGGTGCCTCAATCTTCTTCTGGAACACTGCTATCCAATCTGTTGATGCAAACCACTTATGACCCTTAATATCGTTGACACCATTCTTTAGGTTTCCATATCTCTTTGTTAGATCAACTTGCAGAAGATTTCTAAGCAGATCTTTTAAATCAGAGCCAAAATGTGAAGGAAACCTTACTTTCCCAGACACAATTTTCTCATAAATCTGGATTGGCTGATCTGCAAAAAATGGTGGGTAACCTGCTGCCATTTCATAAACAAGTACCCCTAGAGCCCACCAATCTACAGCCTTATTGTAACCTTTGCTAAGAATAATTTCTGGTGCTAAATACTCTGGAGTACCACACAGGGTCCAGGTACGGCCTTTCACTCTCTTAGCAAATCCAAAATCAGTTACCTTCAGATAACCCTGAGAATCAATTAGCAAGTTTTCTGGCTTCAAATCACGATAAATCAGATCCAAATAGTGTAGGTACTCAAATGCAAGTACAATCTGAGCTGCATAGAATCGTGAATGTGGTTCGCTAAAGCGGCCGACCTTACGAAGGTGTGAAAACATCTCACCACCCGGCACGTACTCCAGCACCATATACAAGTTGGAATTGTCCTTAAAATGATACTTGAGACTCACCAAAAATGGAAAACTGATGGCTTGTAAAATCCTCTTCTCGTTCAACGTGTGCTCCACTTGCTTCAGTTTGACAACCTTCTGCTTATCCAGGATTTTCATTGCGAAGTATTCTTTCGTCGGCTTATGTTGAACTATCATAACTCTGCCGAAGGAGCCCGTTCCAAGTGTCTTTATTCGTTCGAAGTCGTCTAAGCTTGCAGTGTTCGTTGGATTCTTTTTCCACTTCTCCTCGAAATCTTCTTTGGCTTGATCCAAAAATTCCTTGACACTCTCGGCTGCGTCAACTTTCTTGTTGGCCGTTGCGGCATTATTGCCCATGATGGTGACGCTTAAATCTGCCAGGGCTTCCGATAGCTGCTATCTTACCTTCCGCGCACCCAACTAATGCAACACCTCGCTTTGCTGTTTACTAGGCAAATTTAACCCAACAGTCGGACACTGTCGACAACTGACGCTCACTCACTGTGTCAACACCAACAATTTTGTAGGATAAACATCTTCATTCGGTCCACCAATCGCCTCAGAGACACTACGATTACAAAGACGAAATTTCAGCACTTACACAACACACAACATCCGTCCACGAGACCTTCTCTACTCCGTCTGCCGTATGGTGTGTCCCGCCACGGACTCCTCGTACGACAGACTACTCCCACTCCAGCGCTCGGTCAATTCCGCTAGACAGAAAATGTCGGTAGATGGCAGCACGCGGTACCCAAACAGAACCGCGCGCCGCCTGTGACGCGCTGTGGAACTACACAAGAGCTAAGCGGGACTTACGATTTCTTTTTGATGCAGTGCTCCAACGGAACTAATTCTAAGCACGAGTTGTCATTCATGCCCCATGGCCATTTTGACGTCAATATGGAGGGAGTTATGGACAATTATCCTGTTCCGGTCGCTACTTCTCACTCGTGTAACTTCTTGGCTGTAGCAAAACTGACAATATCAAGTGACTGCAGATCAAAAGTAGTAACTGTTGTTGTGAGAGTTGGATACAAGATGATTAGTACCGTGTCTTTCTTCTAACTGACACTGTAAAAAATATTGAACATCGTGATCAACAAACCGGGTTGATATATTCTACGTATTAGTAGTAGCTTTGTGTCGAATGCGTCTACATACGGAGCGTAGAAAAAACTAAGCAGAATCACTCAGCACCCTCAATCTGAAACCAAGTACAACGAAACAGATACCAGCAACTAAGTCTTTTACTTCTTCGGTTTTTTATGTTGACTTTTAAAACATCCCACACAACAATGATACCTTAGAACAAAATTGGTGTGGTAATACTCACTAAATTACCGTATATAATAAATTCTCCGTGTAGCTGTTATTCGTTGTCCTGCGCGTGAATTCACATGTACATGAGGCTGTTACATGGTGAAAAAATACAACAGGGATTTACATGTTGTACTGTGTCGCATTACCAAGCCCAAGTAAGAATTTATGCCTTTCGCTGCAAGGGCTACATTTTTTCCGTAAAAATGCACTTCTTTTTCGACGTAGTTCCTCTAGGCAAGAAACGCCCGCAGAAGGTAATGAGGGGAAGCGGGGGGGGGGGGGGGGGGGGGGAGGGTTCAGTGGGGACCATTGCCCCTTGTGACAACTCATGTAGTTTCCGAATATGGAAAGGATCTGCAACCGCAGGACCCCTGATTTTTATAACATAAAATACGCCTAAAAGTAACACTAAAATTCTCGGAAAATATCGATAAAATGACGTGAAAATGTGTAACTTGAGTTATAAAATGTACTTAAGTAAGGCAAAACTCTGTAGGAGGTTGGAGATGAAGCACCAAAAGGATAGTTTATTCAAAATCGCAATGTTCTTCTTTAAGAAAGCTCATTCTCTGAAGATGTACGAGAATTGTCGTATAGCTACGTCACATTATTGTAGTGTATAGCAGCAGCAAGCAGAGAGGTTCGTGAAAATGAGGGAAAGTATTTTGTTAGACAACATGTACTTGTAGTTAGAAAAACTTTCAGTATTCACTGAAACAACTGGAGAGTGCACTCAGTACTTTTCCTTTAACTTCAAAGACGAATCTTAAAAAAGTCGACACATGGATAACGATGTTTCAATACATTTGGTACAATATCGATACAAAATGGACCTGCTACTCAACAACAGCAAGTGACGCGACGATGACATGAAACAGATGAACCATCAATTTATTTTCAACATGCACGTATATATTCTTGAACAAAATTGTTCCCTTTTGCCTAAATGTACGTGCACTTGACTGTTGTCAACACCTAAAGAATGAATTGTCATGTCATAAATGGACGCACTTTTCTGCCTATAATGCTTCTGAAATTAATGATCCAAACAAACAGAAAGAAAGGTTCATCTCTAGCAAGAATCCATATGCTTGAATATTTCTGGTATCTCAACTGCAGATTTTTTAGCGCTCATTTAACTTTAGGATTCTGTATCTCAAAATGAACAAAAATGGACTTGTACCACTATTGAAATAAGCCCTTCAAATGTACACTTCTGTAACCAGAACGTTCGGTAGTGTCGTACTTGTGAACAATGCGTATCTAAAAAGGAAAGAAAGGTTACAGGTCAACAAACTCCGGGCAATACTAATAAGCTATAATAAAAATAAAACGAAGCTCCCGGTAGACTGAAAAACGAAACTACTACATGTGTTCGCGTTCCCATTAACCCTAGGATGCATGGTGCCGAAAACACACGTGAATGCATATGCAGGGCCTCCAAGACCCTGCCCTAATTTAAAATTTTCCTCTTTTCGTAAAATCATTCTTTGGAGTTAAATTTATTTCTGTCAAATTTAGTGTCGTATTGAAAGATTTCTAAGATACAGTAACAGGATCTGGTGGGCCTGATTAACATTTTATTAATTTAAAAAAAAAAAAACTCTAAGAGTGAATTTTTATTAGTTACATCTATTTACATACAACATATATAAATAATTTTATTAATTCACTTATAAATTGCAGTTTACATTTTATAGCATTTATTACAACCAATTTCTTCAATTAAAACATACTCTTTATTCACAACATTATGTACATAGGTAATATTTTGACAAAAAGTTATTATTCATTGTTCACATAAAATTGCATTTTTCTTAGTTTTTCAACATGTGACAAACAAAAAGCACAAAGAATGCCACTACGTTCCTTACAAATGTTGGTTTTGCACCTAATGCATGTCACAGCACTTCTCCTGTGTTTATTATATGGACAATAATTGCATCTTCTTCTTTTTCCTGAAACAGGTAGTTCGTACGGCAATATGACATATTTTTGAACACCACATCTTTGCATTGCATCAACGATTTTCTTTGGAAGATTAGGGATCTGAATACGAAGTTCGATTTGTGGTCTTACCATTTCCTCTGCTAAATCTCTTAGGAACAAACGCCTTTTATCACTTCTTCCACTATGGTACGTCAGATGTTGGGCGGAAAATAAAATTTCACTGTTCATTGCTGCGACGTCCATCATATTCACCCATAATGCAAATGGCCATCTTCTTGCTTGTCTCTTGCAAGTGTAATAACGAATTTTCTTGTCCATTTGATCTACTCCACCCTTCGCATAGTTATTGAACTTTATTATATCCGGTTTCTTCTCTGCATGAGTTTCATCAATGTTTCTGTCATGATGCATTGTGCTAAAGAAAACTACAGACTTTTTCTTTTTGAGAACATAACTCACCATTGTAATGTCACCTCTAAATGCAAACAAAGAGAAATGAATCGCTCTTGAGGCAGATGGTTTCATCTCATTAGGAATTTCTGGTTTATTTTGTTTGATTGTTCCCACCACTGTAATTTGCTTCTGAAGCATCTCTTCTGCCTGCTGCACACTAGTAAAGAAGTTGTCAACAGTAATACTTTTTGATGATTCTTCAATGCTTTTAGCAAGATCTTTCACCACATTCAATCCAAGATTTTTCTGAATAGGTTCATGAGGCTTCCTTCCCGTGTAAACAATTCCGTCTAAAGCATATGCAGATGTAGCATCACATAACCAAAATATTTTTATACCATACTTGGCTGGTTTGGAGGGCATATACTGGGTGAAGCTGCATCTTCCACGGAATGGTACTAGCTGTTCGTCAACTGTGAGCGAATCATTGGGAATCATTCTATTTCTACACTTGTCAAGAAATAGTTCCCATACATAGCGAACAGCTGCAAGTTTGTCATCTGCAGATCGAGCTTCAAGGATACGCCTGTCATCAAATCTAATCATTCTCCTTATATCCTCGAATCTGTTTACTGACATGGTGGCCTTATATGTAGGATTTGCCTTTTCATCCAAGAATAATTCTCTAAAAGGGACATCCCAACTCTTTTCAACACCAGAAAGCAGTAAAAGACCAAAAAAACCTCCATTTCAGCAAGCGAAACGTTTTTCCACGTTTTACCATGTAAAGCAGCCACTCTTCTGCCTTCAATATCTGTGCAGTTGATGATTTCCTCTAGTATTTCCTTGGAGATGAAATAGTCCCAGGCATCCTTGGGTTTACAAATTTACAAACCACGGGCTGGACCAGGTGCCTTCTTTACGATATTATAGACAGGCGTACGAGGATCTAATTTCCAAATCGTTCCATTCCGACTAATGTATGTGTGGTCTTCTATACCTTTTTGTGGTGGTTCTTCATTTACAGACTCTGATGAAGTAATATTATCGGAAGGACTGTCATCTGCCTCAATATTCACATCTGCAGGTTCATTGGGTGATTCTTCACTACTTGCACTTCAAAAGTATTTTCTTCCTCGCAAGAGTCATCTTCTTCAAACCACTGAGCCACATCACTTTCAAAATTAGCTGGATTTGCACGTACTGACTCTCCTGCTTTGCGTGTCGAAGCCATAGCAAAAGGCGTATCTCTCGAGCAGCAGCTTGTGCAGCACTAAACGAGCTATACTCGTAACAATATGGGCCTAGCAGCAACAAACAAACTACAGTAACGATGAGGCTCACAATAGCAGCACAGGACGACAATACTATGCAATAATAAAACATTTGATAGCAAAAAGATCAATAATACTCTGACATCGCCAATATGTGAAAGTAGTGTGGATTACTTTTTAGCTATACTATTAATACTACAGCTACTGCTGCTGTTGGCACTCCTGTTGCTGGAAATACCACTACAGTTATTGTTGAATTAATAACTGCTCCCAAACAAATGTTGACGACAATATAGGCTAAAGAACATTTATAAATGTGTGAGGGCTTCTGAAGCCCTGCTTATGGATTCACAGTGTATGGGTAAACGTATTGAATTATCCAAAAAACTTAAAAAGGTATCTCGTTCAGACTTGATAGAAGGAATGTCACAGTGTTAGTGAAAGAGTATTGGAAAGCAGTTTGAAATCAAACAAAAAAATTACAGAGTTTTTTAAAAATGAAGACATACAAGGGCCTCGGAGGCCCTGTATATGCATCCTAGGGTTAAGAATGTTATCCATTGCGCTTCTCCTTCAAAATTCAAATAATAGCCAGCAACTGTCAGACGCTAATTTAAAGTTACATATTGTACTATATTTCTTTTCATTTGCTGAAAGAGTGTTCATTTTTACTGTGTGGCCGCTGATCGATACTTGCGGGTAGAAGTAAACAGACGTCGCCATTGGAACTACCGACACCCTACGCGGTCTAACAGTAGGCGACGCTCATCGACTAATTTCTGCATAACAAATTTCATTTAATTAGTTTCATAATCACTACTGGAAGTAAGCATCACATTTGAGCATAGCCGTACCTACAGTGCACTGCCATGAAATTCACCTGATTCGTACGCAGCGAAAGTGTCGTCGTCAGTGAATGAAGTCATCTCTCAATTGTTCCATAGTCAACAATGAGTTGCAAGTGAGCAATGGTACGTGAATGTAATTTTCTTAGAATTTTGGGCGTTGTGGAGTGAGAAAGCACAGTGAAGAAGGTGAAAAAATGATGGATATTCGTAAGTTGTTTTGAACCTCATAAACGAATCAAAACCGAAAATGGAAGTGAGGAGATAGAAAAATATACCACCGGACATGAAATATTCCATATAAGGGCGAGTCACACTCAAATACCTCTATCAAAAATCCCAGTAATTGTACCTAGTCAGTATTTTTGCTGGCTTCAAGTGCTTTGTTGAAAAGGATAGTAGTCTCCTGGTCAGGATTTTCGACGTAGAAAATTACGTTAAAAAGGGAAAAAAGAGAGAGATTGACGATCCCCTAAACTAAAACATTTTAATGATCCATGGCAACCTGACAAAAATTATAATTTCAAGAATGGCACACACTGAGGTGACAAAAACAATAGGGTAGCAACAGGCACATACACAGATGGCAGGGATTAACAAACTTTGAACGCGGAATGGCAGCAGGAGCTACACTCACAGGACGTTCCATTTCGGAATTCGTTAGGGCATTCCGAGATTCACAGTGTCAAAGAGTGTGCCGAGGATACGAAACGTCAGGCACAACCTCTCACCCTGGACAATACAGTGGCCGACGGCCTTCACTTAACTTCCGACAGAAGCGGCGTTGGCGTAGAGTTGACAGTGCTAACAGACAAGTTGCACTGCGTGAAATAACCGGAGAAATCAATATGGGACGTACGACGAACGTATCCATTAGAAGAGTGCGGCGAAATTTGGCGTTAATGGGCTACGACAGCAGACAACCGACATGAGTGCCTTTGCTAACAGCACGACGTCGCCTGTAGCGCGTCTCCTGGGCTCGTGACCGTATCGGTTGGACCCAAGACGGCTTAAAAAAGGTGGTCTGGTCAGAAAAGTCATCATTGCAGTTGGTAAGAGCTGATAGTAGGGTTCGAATGTGGCCCAGCCACCTCGAAGCCATTGACTGAAATTATCAACAAGGCACTGTGCAAGCTGGTGGTGGCTTCATAATGGTCTGGGCTGTGTTTACATGGAATGAATTGCATCCATTGGTACAACTGTAACATCGTTGACTGGAAATGGTTATGTTCGGTTGCTTGGACACCATTTGCAGCCATCCATCGACTTCATGTTCTCAAACAACGATGTCATGTTACCGAGCCACAGTTATCCGCGGCTGGTTTGAGAACATTCTGGACAGTTCGAGTGAAAGATTTGGCTACCCAGATCGCTCGACACGAGTCCCATCGAACATTTACGGGACGTAATCCAGAGGTCGGTTCGTGTACGCCATCCGGCAGGGGGAACACTTTCGCAATTGTGGACGGCGAGAGAAGCAGCATGGTTCAATATTTATGCAGGGGATTTCCAACGACTTGTTGAGTCCATGCTACGTCAAGCTGTTGTGCTACGCCGGACAAAAAGAGGGCCAACACGATATATAATGCGCATACATAGGGGCAGAAATCCATTCCAGTACGATTATGCCATAGGTGGTAAATCATTGGAAGCGGTAACGACCGTAAAATACTTAGGAGTTACTATCCGGAGCGATCTGAAGTGGAATGATCACATAAAACAAATAGTGGGAAAAGCAGGCGCCAGGTTGAGATTCATAGGAAGAATTCTAAGAAAATGTGACTCATCGACGAAAGAAGTAGCTTACAAAACGCTTGTTCGTCCGATTCTTGAGTATTGCTCATCAGTATGGGACCCTTACCAGGTTGGATTAATAGAAGAGATAGACATGATCCAGCGAAAAGCAGCGCGATTCGTCATGGGGACATTTAGTCAGCGCGAGAGCGTTACGGAGATGCTGAACAAGCTCCAGTGGCGGACACTTCAAAAAAAGGCGTTACGCAATACGGAGAGGTTTATTATCGAAATTACGAGAGAGCACATTCCGGGAAGAGATGGGCAACATATTACTACCGCCCACATATATCTCGCGTAATGATCACAACGAAAAGATCCGAGAAATTAGAGCAAATACGGAGACTTACAAGCAGTCGTTCTTCCCACGCACAATTCGTGAATGGAACAGGGAAGGGGGGATCAGATAGTGGTACAATAAGTACCCTCCGCCACACACCGTAAGGTGGCTCGCGGAGTATAGATGTAGACGTAGATGTAGATTGAGTGGCATCCCATAAATTTTATCCCCTCAGTGTAAAGGGAGTACTTCTAGTGGACTGGCTGTCATTCTATTCATGGTTGGTTTATTCGAAAGCAAGTAAAGGTGAATTTTATAATCTTGTGTGCCTTTTCGGTCACGTATAATTCATGACAGTCATCATGGCAGACCATAATTCAGAAATTTCAAAAAGTTGACGAATCTACAAAATTTCGTATGAATCTTGAATGACAAAATTATACAGTTGAAGAGTCAAGCTATTGTTTTCAATATTGTAACGAACAAAGCTAAAATGTAGAAACTACTACATGTGTAGTCGTCTATGAGAATCTTGCGAAATTTGTAGAAACTAACTGCGCTCATATGAAATCAGGTGTTTTTTGCCTATGGCTTTGTGCAGTACATGACTTTCCATTAACAGGAAAAACAATTTAATATGCTGTTTTTGATTAATTATTGCAGTTCAGAGCACTGTCAGGCGACGAAACATTGCGGATGCATTTTCGATGGTGCCCCTAAATACGCTACCTATATTTCTCACAGAACATAAACTCATTTAGAATCTGAAAGAAACTGTGCAATTTTACGTTATGCATTAGCCTAAGGTTGTGTGTGCGGGAACATATCGTAGTTTACTCATTAATCGATATGAAAATCAGCCGGCCAGAGTGGCCGAGCGGTTCTAGGCGCTACAGTCTGGAACCGCGCGACCGCCACGTTCGCAGGTTCGAATCCTGCCTCGGGCATGGATGTGTGTGATGTCCTTAGGTTAGTTAGGTTTAAGTAGTTCTAAGTTCTAGGGGGTTGATGACCTCAGAAGTTAAGTCCCATAGTGCTTTTGAGCCATTTTGATATGAAAATCTGGTAGCGGTTCAAAAGCGAAACATGTGGGACAAGTTATCCATTCGAAATTTTTACTGGTAGGAAACAATAAATTTAATTGAGAGAATAGACTATGGTTTTTCGGAGGGACCAACAGAAAATAATGTAAACCGCAGGAAAAGTAACATCTGGGAATGTAAAAATATGCTGCTACCTTGTTTATAACACTGACCGAGGAACTGACACAGGCTCTGAGCATAACTTGGTAGTTGCGTCTGTGGAAATCAAACTGAAAACTAATCATAGAAAACACCAAGGGCGCACAGTGAAGTTTGCGTTCCACCGAGGGACAATCCTGAAACTTGACAGTATCAGGTAGAAATGTGCAACAGATCTGAAATACTTGCCAGAACAACAGAAGAAGTGTGACATGGAAGCAAAAGACATAAATGAACTCTGGGCTGAGTTCAAGAAAGTCAGCCGAAAACGCATTAGCAAAAGCAGAACGAAGGAAGAAGAAACGGTACAATGATACATGCAAAACGGCGATAGAAGCTAGCGTCACAGCCAGGAAGGGACAAGAAAAACGAAGAACTAGAACAGCGCTACAGGGAAACAAGCGAGAGCCAAAAGGCTGTACCTGAAGCACACCGTAGAGAGTACTGTGAACGACCGGAAAGCAACTACATCGGCAAAGTATACAGCACCGTAAATAACAAAATAACATCAAGAAGGAGTATCAGCCTCACACAGCAGCTCTTCACGATATCAGTGGTAACATTATCGTTAGATCAGGTGATATAGCACAGGATTCGTAGGATTCTAAAGAATATTTTGACGACTTTCTGCACCGCCCTGATCCGGAAAATGAACTGAGAAAACTTGCCGTCCAACAGCTGAAGCTCACCTAAAGGACTCGTACGAAGAGTATTAGAATCGGAATTTAAAAGAGCTTTGGAGGACTTACGGTCAAATAAGGCAAAAGGGATAGATAACATTCCATCAGAATTTCTAAAATCATTGGGGGAAGTGGCAACAAAACGACTATTCACGTTGGTGTGTAGAATATATGAGTCTGGCGATATACCATCTGACTTTCGGAAAAGCATCATCCACACAATTCCGAAGACGGCAGGAGCTGACAAGTGCGAGAATTATCGCACAATCAGCTTAACAGCTCAAGCATCGAAGCTGCTTACAAGAATAATATACAGAAGAATGGAAAAGAAAATTGATAATGCGCTAGGTGACGATCAGTTTGGCTATAGGAAAATCAAAGGGACGAGAGAGGCAATTCTGACGTTACGGCTAATAATGGAAGCAAGGCTAAAGAAAAATCAAGACACTTTCATAGGATTTGTCGACCTGGAAAAAGCGTTCGACAATATAAAATGGTGCAAGCTGTTCGAGATTCTGAAAAAAGTAGGGGTAAGCTATAGGGAGAGACGGGTCATATACAATATGTACAACAACCAAGAGGGAATAATAAGAGTCTACGATCAAGAACGAAGTGCTCGTATTAAGAAGGGTGTAAGACAAGGCTGTAGCCTTTCGCCCCTACTCTTCAATCTGTACATCGAGGAAGCAATGATGGAAATAAAAGAAAGGTTCAGGAGTGAAATTAAAATACAAGGTGAAAGGATATCAATGATACGATTCGCTGATGACATTGCTATCCTGAGTGAAAGTGAAGAAGAATTAAATGATCTGCTGAACGGAATGAACAGTCTAATGAGTACACAGTATGGTTTGAGAGTAAATCGGAGAAAGACGAAGGTAATGAGAAGTAGTAGAAATGAGAACAGCGAGAAACTTGACATCAGGATTGATGGTCACGAAGTCAATGAAGTTAAGGAATTCTGCTACCTAGGCAGTAAAATAACCAATGACGGACGGAGCAAGGAGGACATCAAAAGCAGACTCGCTATGGCAAAAAAGGTATTTCTGGCCAAGAGAAGTCTACTAATATCAAATACCGGCCTTAATTTGAGGAAGAAATTTCTGAGGATGTACGTCTGGAGTACAGCATTGTATGGTAGTGACACATGGACTGTGGGAAAACCGGAACAGAAGAGAATCGAAGCATTTGAGATGTGGTGCTACAGACGAATGTTGAAAATTAGGTGGACTGATAAGGTTATGAATGAGGAGGCTCTACGCAGAATCGGAGAGGAAAGGAATATGTGGAAAACACTGATAAGGAGAAGGGACAGTATGATAGGACATCTGCTAAGACATGAGGGAATGACTTCCATGGTACTAGAGGGAGCTGTAGAGGGCAAAAACTGTAGAGGAAGATAGAGATTGGAATACGTCAAGCAAATAATTGAGGACGTAGGTTGCAAGTGCTACTCTGAGATGAAGAGGTTAGCACAGGAAAGGAATTCGTGGCGGGCCGCATCAAACCAGTCAGTAGACTGATGACCAAAAAAAAACAAACGAAGAGGTACCCAACAGTTTGAAAAAAATTAAAAACCGCAAACAGCTGGGACTGACGGATTACCAGTTGAATTGCTGAAATGTGGCGTTCGTAAAATCCATGAGCAATTGCTTCATCTTATTCTTTGAATAAGAAATATCGGATGAATTGAAGGAATCAATCATTATCCCTAGATACAAGAAATGAGATAAACGAAACTGCAGGAATTACAGAGGAATTCCCCTACTAGTCACAACACACGAAGTAGTGTCAAGTATAATATCGCAAAAGCTCACCACCCGTACCGACGATAGAGTACAGAACTACCAAAATGTTTTTCGGAAAAATAGATCAATATCAAACAGCATCAATCAGTGGAAAAGTATGGGAGTAAAAAAAGTAAAATTCATTATCTGTTCATTGACTTTCAAAAGGCGTCAGACTGAGTCCACAGTGAAACCTTACGGGAAATCTTGGCACAATAAGGAATCCCTAAGTAGCTCATCAGCCTGGTCTAAACGTGTTGGGAGAAGCTAGTAAGGAGGACGACATATTGGGGCTCTTTATCGGACTGTTTTGAGAAAAAACTGGACAGAAGCTAGATGAGGCGCTATCCCCACCTAGCTTCAAACTTTTCATGGAGAAAACAGTAAGAGAAACGAAACAAGCAACCGTGATAATATAACACATAACCAACCAAATACACTTACCTATGTAGATGACATAGTTTTAATAGAAAAAACAGTGATAAAATTGAAACGCTGTTCAAGAAGCTAAATGAAACCGCCACGAAAATAGGTTTACAAAATTAATGAGAAAAAGATAGATTACATGACCATACAAAGGGAAAACATGACTACAGAACAAAGTGAAGACCTTCACGTAGGAAACTAGACTTTCGAGAACACTCACAGCTTTAAATACGCTGAGTAAAAATAAATGATTGCAATAGAAGACACGTCGATAGAAAATTAGACAACGAAATGCATATAAAGTTTACTTTCCCCCTACAATCACTTTATCCTCCAAATTCACGACCAGGAAAACGAAGCTGAAACGCTACAACACAATAATTAGGCCAGTTCTACTGTTTGGAGCACGAGCAGAAGAGAAGAGCGACATCTTTAAGACTTCGGAAATAAAGTGTACAGAAAGTGAAATTTTTTTGAGTCAGCGCTTGATCATGCAACAAAAAGATAGGATTGGAGATCCACTGAAGAACTAGCTAAGGTAGCCGATCAACCTTCGGCAGTGAACATCGCCAAAACGAGACGTTTACAACGAGCTGGGCAAGGTTGTTAGAATGGACAGAATAGTCCGTCAGATATATGACAAGAAGATGGAAGGCTCAAGACCCCATGGACAATCAAGAAGCAGATGGCAAGATGAGGTAACCGCAGACTGCTGAGTGATGGGTGTCACTTAATGGAAGGAAGCGGTGCCAAGCATGAAGAACTGGAGGCAGATAGTGGAGCGGCGCGGCATCGTCACTACCCTAAGATGCCACTGAGGTAGAGGCTGTTGCACTCCCAGTTCAAAAGAGAACGCACAAATGACGACAAGCTGGTTAGCATACACTACGGGCCATTAAAATTGCTACACCACGAATATGACGTGCTACAGACGTGAAATTTAACCGACAGGAAGAAGATGCTGTGATATGCAAATGATTAGCTTTCCAGAGCATTCACACAAGGTTGGCGCCGGTGGCGACACCTACAACGTGCTGACATGAGGAAAGTTTCCAACCGATTTCTCATACACAAACAGCACTTGACCGGCGTTGCCTGATAAAACGTTGTTGTGATGCCTCTTGTAAGGAGGAGAAATGCGTACTATTGCGTTTCCGACTTTGATAAAGGTCGGATTGTAGACTATCGCGATTGCGGTTTATGGTATCGCGACATTGCTGCTCGCGTTGGTCGAGATCCAGTAACTGTTAGCAGAATATGGAATCGGTGGGTTCAGGAGGGTAATACGGAACGCCGTGCTGGATCCAAAAGGCCTCGTATCACTAGCAGTCGAGATGACACGCATCTTATCCGCATGGCTGTAATGGATCGTGCAGCCACGTCTCGATCCCTGAGTCAAGAGATGGGGACGTTTTCAAGACAACAAACATCTGCACGAACAGTTCGACGATGTTTGCAACAGCATGGACTATCAGCTCGGAGACATGGCTGCAGTTACCCTTGACGCTGCATCACAGACAGGAGCGCCTGCGATGGTGTACTCAACGACGGACCTGGGTGCACGAATGGCAAAACGTCATTTTTGCGGTTGAATCCAGGTTCTGTTTACAGCATCATGATGGTCGCATCCGTGTTTGGCGACATCGCGGTGAACGCACATTGGAACCGTGTATTCGTCATCGCCATACTGGCGTATCACCCGGCGTGATGGTATAGGGTGCCATTGGTTACACGTCTCGGTCACCTCTTGTTCGCATTGATGGCACTTTGAACAGTGGACGTTACATTTCAGATGTGTTACGATCCGTGGCTCTACCCTTGATTCTATCCCTGCGAAACCCTACATTTCAGCAGGATAATGCACGACCACATGTTGCAGGTCCTGTACGGGCCTTTCTGTATACAGAAAATGTTCGACTGCTGCCCTGGCCAGCACATTCTCCAGATCTCTCATCAATTGAAAACGTCTGGTCAATGGTGGCCGAGCAACTGGCTCGTCACAATACGCCAGTCACTACTCTTGATGAACTGTGGTATCGTGTTGAAGCTGAATGGGCAGCTGTACCTGTACACGCCATCCAAGCTCTGTTTGACTCAATGCCTAGGCGTTTCAAGGCTGTGATTGCTGCCAGAGGTGGTTGTTCTGGGAACTGATTTCTCAGGATCCATGCATCCAAATTGCGCGAAAATGTAATCACATGTCAGTTCTAGTAGTATATATTTGGCCAATGAATACCCGTTTATCATCTGCATTTCTGCTTGGTGTATCAATTTTAATGGCCAGTAGTGTAGATTTGTGCATCTGTGAAAAGACCGATGTGCGAAGCATACAAATATCACCGTCACACCTTAGCAAAAGAATGGTCGAGAACTCGAGAAAATTCGGGTCCTATGTAAAATCACTAACTGGGTCTAAGGCTTCCATCTAGCCTCTAGTTGATAAGACTGGTGTGGCAGTTGAAGATAGCAAAACGAACGCAGAAGTTTTAAATTTCGCGTTTAAGAAATCGTTCACGCAGGGAAATCGTATAAACGTACTGCTGTGTGACCATCGAACAGACTCCCGTATGGACGACGTAGTAATAAGCATCCCTGGCGTTGAGAAACAACTGAAATAGTAACTCCTTTATGTAAGAAGAAAGAAATTGACACGAGCATATGGAATAGGTTCCCAAATACGTGAGTGGCTCAACGACTTCTTAAGTAGTAGAAACCAATACGTTTTTGTCGATGGCAAGTGTTCATTATAGACAAGGTCATCGTCAGGAGTGTCCCAGGGAATTGTGATAGGACCAGTATCAACTTCTCTATAAATAAATGATCAAGCGGACAGGGTGGGCAGCAATCTGCAGTTAGCTGATGATGCTGTGGTATACGGGAATATGTCGAAGTTGAGTGACTGCAGGAGGATACAAGACGACTTACACTAAAGTTATAGTTAGTGTGATGAATGGCAGTTACCTCGAAATGTAGAAAAATGTAAGTTAATTCGGATGAGTAGGAAAAGCGGATACAGCATTAGTAGTGTCCTGCTCGACACAGTCACTTCGTTTAAATGTCTGTGCGTAACGTTACAGAGCGATATGAAACAGCACGAGCCTGTGAGGATTGTGGTAGGGCAGGCGAATGGTCGACATCGCTTCACTGGGAGAATTTTAGGAAAGTTAGGTTCATCTGTAAAGTAGACGGCATATAGGATGCTAGTGCGACCTGTTCTTGAGTACTGCCCGAGTGTTTGGGATCCGTACGAGGTCGGATTAAAGGAAGACATCGAAGCACTTCAGAGGCGGGCAGCTAGATTTGTTACCGGTAGGTTCGAACAACGTGCAATGCAAGTGTTACGGAGATACTTCGAGAAATTAAATGGGAATTCCTGAAGGGAATTCCAAGTTCTTTTCGAGGAACACTAATGAGAAAATTTAGAGAACCGGCATTTGAAGCTGACCGCAGAACGATTCTCCTGCCGCCAACATACATTTCACGTAAGAAGTACAATGGTAAGATACGAGAAATTAGGGCTCATACGGAGACATATAGACAGTTGTTTTTCCCTCGCCCTATTTGTGAATAAAACAGGAAAGGAAATGACCAGGAGATGTACAGGGTACCGTCCGTCAGGTAGCGTACGGTGGCTCGCTGAGTAGGTATGTAGATATAGACGTAGCTATAGAGTGACTGAGTGAGTGCATAGTGACTAACTATTTCAAGTGCCCTGTAGAAACCAATAAGAAAATAATGATCAGATAACAATGTCTTCAAAGTTTTTAAAAGACATATATGGAGAAAATTTTTTGCCCCTAATGAGATGAAAACCGCGGGCGCCCCTGATTCTGGAGTTACTGCTTCGCTTTAGTGGATTTCTGGGAAAGTCTGCAAAATACGCACCTGCAGTTCCATAACGCGCATACTGGATTCAAAAGTTTTCCGACCCAAAAATATCTTCAGACGCGGGCGTACACTGAAATCAAACGGTGCAAATCTGATGAATAGGGTGGATGGTGCGCAACAGTTCGCGCTTCAAATGTCTCAGTTTTCCCACTGCCAAAGCTTTCTGTAAGCAGATGAATTATCCTGACGTGATAATCTTTTCCAGTCCATGGCTCTTTCAATGCAGTTTTTAATTCTCAGTTGGTACAGAAGAGTGGTGCAGCATTTGCTATTCATTGTCCTATCATTTGCAAGGTCACCAATATATTTAATACATTTTTCATGCCTTAATCGATTCGACCTTTTTTAGCGCAGAGTTTTGGGGATCCATGCTCTAGTGTCATTGCTGTTTCATTTCCAGCGTGCAGTGAAAGGACTGAAGTTCCATCCACTGTTGTGCTCTTTTCATAACGATCCTAACATTGTTGATAAATTCATTTCCTGCTAGCTTTTCATGATTATTCAATCTATCTAGCACAAAGCTATTTTATGGTTAATTTGCATGTAAAATACGCTTACACTTTGTTCTAATATGTTTGTGGTGTCCACTACTTCTTACACACTTAAGCAATGATCATCTATTAATCACTGATTCACACATAACGTTCTGTAAATCCCATCATAAAGGACAGCTTTCAAGGATGTGGAATGACACGAGTTACACAGCAACAGACAAAAACAGCTACTAAAAATAATTTCTGTATATTGTAGTATACCAATGACCAGCTACAATTAATGGTAAGTTAATGACAATCTCTGGAATGGTTCAAGATATCTTTCTGTTTTTTACTTTATTTGTAAGATACTAATTTTCTGATTAAAATGATATCCTTGGTTTGCAAATAGGTGTCCAAATTCATTGACTATAGGTGTACAATTTTATTATTAAAATTTCAAAATATTTTTCCAAGAAATGTCAATTTTAAAGATGTTGATGTTTTTACTGTTGATAAGTATCATACAACACTACACATCCTGAAAAGGAAAACTTACGTATCTCAGCTTAAACTTATTAGCAGTTTTCGTGCTTTAACATCTGTGTCTAATTTATTTACTGCAGTTATTTTATAATTCTGTAATCCCAAAAGCAATAATTCTGAGAATTTTTCAGGAGGCGTGTATCCGAGAGTACGACATATCTTGAAAAGAACAACATACCACACTGGTTCTTTTTCTTTCGAAGTTAACTCTTGGACCTATATGTTTGATTTGATGTTTTATTTTTATTAAAAGCATTTTTTACACAAAAATATACATACAGGGTGTCCATAATGAAAGTTCCAGTTTCAAAACGCTGTAGAAAGAGAACCACTGTTGAGAATGACATCAAATTTCAACAGCATATTATTGACACAAGGGAAAATGTCATGGGAAAAACAGCGAAAATTTGACCACTAGATGGTGCTGAAAGCGTCACAACATGCACACCAATAGACGCGCGGTACACGGCTGTTCCTCAGTTTACGTCCGAGACGCCCAATATGACAGTTTCCGTGAAGGATCGCGCCCTGCTGGTAAAGCTCTTATACAAGAACGGTGCCTATACGCCAGCAGCCCTGCAGAAGTTCCGGACACTCAACACTCTGAAGAAAGGCATTGGCCCGATGTCTTTTAAGGGCCTGGAGAAAATGATTGCAAAATACGAAAAGGCAGGTTCTTTTGAAGTACAGTGTAGCCGAGGGGAGAAGCAGTTGATCCGACGTCTGTCGATGATTTGGCCACAGCACTGCAGGAGTGGTCGGGCGGTGGTGTGCAAACATGCAGTGTACGGGGAATTGCCCGAACGTTGGACTTGCCTACGAGCTCAATTTATAAAATCCCATGAAACATCTTGCATCGCTGTCCATACAAAATCACCCATTTTGAGAAGTGGCTTCCTGCTGACAAGCCAGCAAGGGAAACGTTCGCTATGGAGTCTCTTTCTCGTACGGAAGTGGACAGTGTACGTCTACGGATGATTCTGTGGACAGTCGAAGCCAATTTCCATTTGCAAGGGCATGTCAATACTCGTAATTGCAGAATACGGGCAATGGACAAACCGCACGCGTATCAACCGGTACCATCACACTCTACAAAGGTGAGTGTGTGGTGCCGGTTGACGGCCTCGTTTATCATAGGGCCTCGTTTTTTCGAGGAGATGAATCTCGTGGGTCTGTTACCTGTACCGCCACTGATAAACGCTACGAGAGTCTTTTGCGCACCACAGTCGTTCCAAACCTTCAACGGCGTGGATGTGTGGGTACGGTCATTTTTATGCAAGATGGGACTTCTCCGCACATTGCACAGCCTGTGAAGCGCCTTGTGCAGAGGCATTTCGGAAATGCTCGGATTATCAACCGTCATTTCCCTACAGCCTGGCCGTCCGGATCACCTGATCTTAATCCGTATGACTTCTGGGTGTGGGATTATCTGTAAGATGCTGTGTTCAGCGCTACAATTACACACGTAGATGGACTGAAGACACGTATTGCGAAATACATTTTGAACGTGACGCCCGAGACACTCCGATCTGTTGTGGATCATTTCACCTTGTGGCACAAAACGGTGGACAGTATACTGGATATGCCTTCCACCAGTCTCACGACAATTAGAAACGCATGTTATTTTGCATTTTATGCACTTTTGGCCCCAGGACTATTAAAAATCGATGCCATTTTGCTTTTTATGCGGTTTTTGGCCTCAGGGCAATTAAAAACCGATTTTTTCCATCCGATATGAGACGACCTTGCCGTGGTGGGTGTCACAATTGTCGACTGCTGAACTTGTGCAGTCGTGCACATTGAACAGTACGGATGGTGCAATGTGCAACTCAAACCGTAGCCGTAGTATTGCGATTCATCTGCCATTTGTAGCAGTTCCCATTTAAGTTAAGACGCTTACAGTGCCATCGAATGCTGTTCTTCGCGAATTACATGCACGAGCAGGTGATCACCCTGTGAGGATCGCTTAAGTTCGGCGGATCAAGCAACAGATGGAAGGGTTGAGGGCGAAGTCTAAGCCATGTGCTCTCATTAATAAGGAACTGACATCCTTGTACCGCCTGTTTCACCGTCACTTTCTTCGTCGACGTACTCTTATGACGTTCCTCACCGCATATGACGGTCGTCAATCGACTGCTCGAGGTGTGACGACACCGTGCCTCTAGTTTTGCGACCCTCACTGTGATGATTACGCCTGACCTGAATTTTGAGCTTTTAGAGAATTTTATGGACAATGAAGTGTTTGATTTTATTGCTTATTCCCCCTCCTACAAATCTCCTGGTACAGAAAGCCTACCAAAAGAATTTTGTTTACTTTTTTGGCATGTCATGGGTTCTGCTATTACTTCCATTTTAAACGAGATTTTGCAGGTGAGAGATGTCACTGCAAACATTGTGATGGGGAAAATTGTTCTATTTCCGTACCATCCTGGTCGTTTAACAGTTGCTGATTTTCGTCCCCTCAGGCTACTCAATTCTGACTACACAACCGTTGCACGGGCTGCGAACAGCAGGTTATCTTTATTGTTTGATCGTATGATTTCTAAACATCAGTGTTGTCTCCCTGACTATACAATTTTCGCTCCAGTGGTAGAACATATGGATGTGGTATCGGTGGTGGCTATTACATATATTTATTGAGCTTTTGCCTTTTTAGATTTTTCGAAGGCATTTGATCACGTTATTGTAGTGTATCTCGATCGCCTGTTGGAGACTGCTGGCCTTACCACTCGCGCGCGTCTCGTTCTTTCTAACTTGTGCGAGAACATTGCAGTGTCAGTGGTGGCCAAAGAACGGCTGACCCCCCCTGGTGTTCTCGGGGTAGTCCGTTCCCTTATGGCTCTGTTGTCCAGTCTCTTGAACTGTTGTTGCGGCAAGTTGCTGATCGACTGTCAGACTTAAAACTGGCATGGGGGAACATCACACTTAGGGAGTATGCCGATGACAAGGTGATGCTCCTTCCTCGAAGTGGGGAAATCTTCTTCTTAAAAGTGATAATTGATGGTTTTTGTCGTACTTCAAGTGAATGCTTAAATGAAGAAAAACGCAAATTGCTCACCCTACGCAGCTCCGTGGACGCTGTCCCTTCTTGGGTATGCTTTGTTAATTAGTTACTTTCATGTTCCAAGGAACATTTTGCACAATAAATCGTCATGATGTGGAAGGAGTCATTTTACATTGATATTGCAAATTAATTTGTACATCTATTTGTACTCTAAACATCACCATATAATTATTTTTTTCCCCGAAATGAAAACAAGATATACAGATTGAACTGGTTTTCAATTCCTACCCACGACCTTTTACGCATTACAAACATAAAAATTATTCTACGGAATAGAAGGAGTTGTCAAGCAGAAACTTTTTCAATTTATTTTAAAATTTTACCTTGCTGTTTGTTACACATTTTATATCACTGGGTAAGTGGTCAAACATTTTTGTTGCAGCGTTGTGCAACCCTTTCTGTGCTAATACTACCTTAATGTTGAGTAATGAATGTCATTTTTTTTCTAGTGTTGTAATTATGTACCTCATTGTTCCTTTTGAACTGTTGTGGACTATTTACAACAAACTTCATGAGTGAATAAATATACTTTGAATCGGTAGTCAGAATACCAACTCCTTAAACAGATGTCTACAAGATGATAACGGGTGGGCACCACATATTATTCTTACAGCCCGTTTTTGGACAATGAATACCTTCTTTCTTAAAGGTGAGTTACCGCTATATTACATTACTGAATGGAAATATGCAAACTTACTGATTTCTCTCTGCCCAAAATTTGCTATGATTCTAAGTGCAAATGAGGCTGAACTAAGTTGTTTTAGGAGTTCCAAAATGTGTTTTTTCCAATTTAAATTCTCATCAATATGGACACCTAAGAATTTTGAAGTTTCCACCCTATCTATTATTTCATGCCCATGTGTTACACTTACCGCTGGTGCAGTACTCCTAGAGGTGCCAAACTGAATATGATGTGTCTTTGTGAAATTCAGGCTGAGAAAATTCGCAGAAAAACAGTCAATGATACTTTTGAAAACTTTGTTCACCATTTCTTCCAGTTCTGTATATATATTGGGAGTGATTACAATACTGGTGTCATCTGCAAAAAGAACTAATTCTGCTTGTTGTGCATGAGACGGTAGATCATTTATGTATATGAGAAACAGTAGTGGACCTAAGATTGAGCATTGGGAACGCAACTCTCTGACTCTCCCCAGTCAGAATTATGTAACTGGATTCTGTTGGTTGAATAACTTCTTTCTGCATTCTTTTGGTTAGATATGATAGGATCCATTGGTTAGCTGTACTATCAGTCCCATAAAACTTCAATTTATCTAGGAGTATACTACGATTCACACAACCAAGTGCCTTGGATAGGCCACAGAAAATACCTACCGGTGCTGTTTTGCTATTTAATGCTTGTAATATCTGGTGTGTGAACATTTAAATGGCATTCTCAGTAGAGCATCCCTTCTGAAATCCAAACTGTGATTTGCTGAACATATTATTGTCGCCAAGGTGAGATTCTATTATAGAATACATCACCTTCTCTAAAATTTTGGAAAATGATGTCAGCAGTAAAATAGGTCGGTAGTTACTGACGTCACTCTTATCACCTTTCCTAAAGAGGGGTTTAACAACTGCATTTTTAGTCTCTCTGGAAAAATGCCTTGACTTAGTGATGGCTTACATATTTATTTCAAAACATAGTGCCTTAAACGTGATCCTAACCTAAAAAAGGTGACCCTCTGTGGATCGGCACACATCTTTGGGGGTTGTCGCTGATCGTTGCCGACTGAAGATGGCGGCTTTGAAATGGAAATCTATTACTAGTTATATTCAGGGTGCCGAACTGGAACATGAACGACGCTTGCTTACCATTTTGCAGAAAGTACAGATACTGGATACCTATATTTTGTGTAAGGCATGTTATATCATGCAGATCTTTCTCCATCCCAAAATTGTAGCAAAAAATTGCAGCAACTGTCTGGCCGATTTATATGGAAAGACTGTGTATTTAAACTACGTTACGAGCTTCTGACAAATCGGCGCACGGGAGGAACATTGTCTTTCTCAGATATCACGCGCAAGGTGCCTACACTTTGTGTTCGATGCACGATACTGATCGTCAGGACCGTGTTTAGGGTGTGACGTCCCTGTGCAGTAATTTATTTTACGCCCCGCGTTCCTAAACTTCAGTATTGCTACTCATTAATGGACTACCAACAATAAAGCCGTGTAATCATTAAATTCAATTCTGAACTTTTCTGAAGTATTTAAATAACATGTAGCACAAAGCAAATATGCAAGTTAAAGATTAAAAAACGATAAAATAGGTACTACTGTAGAGTCGTCGTCGCCAAATGTGGTTTTCTGCCCACTCGTCGTGTATAGGGTGCCTAAGGGATGCTGCCTTCTCGGAATGATATACAACAATTTCAAGCAAACAGCAGTAGTAGTTTTATTTCAATACAGCAGACTGACAACACTTGTCTTGTATTTACAATAAGCGTTGCAAACGATGGGCAGCGTACAAACAATAACGTTCTTCGCCACAGACAATGTCTAAACAAGCAATGGATATGGATAACTAATAAATGTTATCGTAGCACTCTATGTTAGGCCATGCTACCTCACCGCCTTCTTTGCTCTTGTGTTCTTCCTCTTCATTCCGGCGCTTGTGGTTACGCCAGAACAGCTACAGTTCAAAGTGTTGTATCCTGCCTATTTGTCAAAGATGCGGTGTCTAGGCAACCTGCTTCTCGGATCGCTAGACAACAATTCAATCAAATCGTATTAAAGAGTTTTATTACAGAAATGAATCATTGACACTACTTAACTCTGACAATAACACAGAAGTGTCACAAGCAAAGGGCAACATGCAAATAAGAAACCTCTTCCGTATAGACAATGCTGCATAGCAGAAGCGAAATGACTAGCCTCGATGCCATTCTTGAACTCGCTGCTGTAGAAGGGGACCACAGCCAGGCGGCGCAGCACTTATGCCCTCTTCGTGTAGATAATAATAATAATAATAATAATAATAATTTTATTGTCGTACAGCTGATTACAGCAATAGACAAAGTCAAGAGCATATATTTCTACATAAACTACTATAGCGATGTAAATTGGTTTACATAAAATAGGTACACGTTAGAATACAGTATTTTCATCTTAAAAGAATTCATCAATGGTGTAAAATGGATTGTTCACTAGTAGCTTGTATAATTTAGCTTTAAAGATATTTACAGGCAGTTCTTTAAAGTCAGCACTTAGTCTATTAAACATCCTTAGTCCAAGAACTAGGTAAGAGTTATGCGATTTTGATAATCTATGATATGGTACGTCTACAGATGTTCTGTTTCTGGTATTATGGCTATGAATATCACTTCTCAACACAAAATTAGACACATTGTTTCTAATGTACATTAAAACATTGTAGATGAATAAGTTTACTACTGTAAGACACTGCAATTTAATAAACAGAGGTTTACAATGTTCTGTTTTATCAGAATCCGTTATTATTCTTATTACTTTCTTCTGTAGAAGTAAAATGTCATTTACATGACAGCTACTACCCCACAGTAAATTGGAAGAAGGCAAAATATGCTGATCTCACATAGTCATTGGGAACATGTCTTTTTAAATTTCTAATTAGATAAATAACTCTTGAAAGCCTAGCTAGTATATTTTTAATGTGTGGTTCCCACGTCAATTTACTGTCTATAGTAACACCTAAAAATTTAACAGTTTCTAATTCCTGGTAGTTAGGAATCTCTTTGAGGCTAAAGTAAAGTGTCTGGATTTTGTTTTCATTTAGCAAGAAGCCATTAGCTTTGAACCATAATGAGGACTGAGCAAGGATATTTTCGGTCAGTGTTTTCAGTGTACCTAGATCAGAGCTTTTATGTAGAAAAGTTGTGTCATCAGCATACAATATTGTATGAGAATTTATGAATAAGGGCAGTTCATTAATCATTAGTATAAACAGTAAAGGTCCAAGCACCGACCCTTGAGGCACTCCGTACCTAACATTAACCAAATTTGATTTCTCCCTACCAATGCACACAACTTGTTGACGGTTCTCTAGAAAAGACCTGAACATATTTATACTGTTGTCATCAAAACCATAGTAAACTAGCTTATTCAGCACAGTGTCATGCTCTACACAGTCAAAGGCTCTGCTCAGGTCACAAAATGTAGCCTGGGCATAGTCCCTAGAACACATGTAGGACTAATTTTACGAGGGAGTCCATTGCATCCGTTGTGGATTTACCTTTCCTAAATCCAAACTGTTTATCACTAATTATATTTAGTTTACCCAAGTAGGCACTAACTTGCTCATACATAATCGTTTCTAAAATTTTTGAAAAAACTGGGGATATGGACATAGGTCTGTAACTAGCGGGACACTTCTTTTCCCCTTTTTTGTATATGGGCACAACTCTAGAAATTTTTAGTATGTCGGGGAACTTACTTTCAACCAGGCATTTGTTAACACAAAAGGTTAAAGGATAAATCACACAATCAATAATATCTTTCAACAAATTACATGACATATCATAGTAATCAACACTAACTGAAGGTTTGAAATTTTTCACTATTTTTAGGATATTATTTGGGCTCACTTCCGTGAAAGTGAAGGTGCTTGGGGGAAGCTTTTCAAAGCAGCTGCCCATAGTACTAAGTGCATTTTCAGGTGGTTTGATTATTGAACTACTAATTTCTTCAATGGACTGAATGCAATATTTATTAAATTCTTCTGGGGTAATGGCAGTTTCCTCTTTGTGTTTAGTGTGTGCAATGGAGTTTATTACATTCCAGGCCTTCTTGCATTTATTGTTAGATTTTTCAATGTTTCCTATGTTATGCAGTTTCTTTGCTTCATATATTGCCTTCCTTTACTTGCATTTAGCTTTAGCATACAGGTCTTTATACAGTTCTGATTTACTGGTTTTGTACAGACTAGAATACAGCATAACAGTATTTTTCAGTTGCCCTAACTGTGGAGTATACCATTCCTTCGTTTTCCTTTTCTTGTAATTACTACTAATATTCACTGTACATTTTTTCAGAGGGATGTTATTTTCAAATACATTTAAAAAGACGGAGAAAAACTTTGTGAATACAATATCAGCTGAACAGTGTTGAAGCCTAATAAAACATGTGTCCCAACTGAAATAAGTGAGGGCATGTCTAAACCTATCCATCCTCTCTCTGCTCACTGGTCTAGTAATCACAGTTTTAGATTCTGGTTTGGTGCAGTCTGAAGTTACATTATTAAGACTAAGATATACTGCATCATGGTCTGAGAAAGGGAAACTAATTACATCAGTGGACATACAAGTTCTCTTAATATTTGTAAATATATTGTCTAGACAGGATGAGCCTCTGGTAGGTTTGCAGTTAACATAGTACAGGTTAAATTGTCGAAGCACATTTTTGAGCTCTGTCACAGTTTTCCTGTCCTGCAGGACATCAAAACTTGAATTGATATCCCCCTCCAATGACAATACTGTATTTTTTCCATTTCGGTATACATATGTACATTAAGAGTTCCTCAAGTTTCTCCAGAAAGATATGGGGGTCACCACTAGGTGTCCTGTACACTACTACTACCATTAGCTTAAGGCTCTCAATTACTAGACCTGACATTTGAAAGTGTATTTCATCACAAAGGGTATTGAGATCTATCCTGCCACAGTTTGGTGCAAGAGGTGTTTTTGCATATATTGCTACCCCACCACGTAAGTGCTGTTTTCTGCAATAGGAACTAAGTAGTGTGTAATCATCCAATACTTTGTACCCAAGCTCATCCTCTTTACACCAATGTTCACTTAAACATAGAATATCTATCACGTTTTTATTTGAAAATTCGTTGACAATTAAGTTTTTATCTGCCATGCCCTGAATATTGAGGTAGCATATTTTAAACTCTACTTTAGGCATTTCTTTTTTTGCATATTCTCTTAGTTGACATGACCTACTGCTACTGCACGAAAGTTGACCATGTTGTGTCCTTATGTTACTAGAACACCCAACCTGGTCTATGCATATAAGTTTTTTGTCATCTCAGTTGAAACATAATCCAAACACATTACTGGTCTTTTTTCCTTCTCTAGCTTATCCAATACTATTCCGATATTTGTATCACTTAAAACACGTTTACCTAGATAACTGAAATGTTGACCATGCTTGGTATGCCATTCTCTGCTACAACTACTGGTGTTAATTAAGGAAGCATTCTTGAAGTGCTTACAGATAGCTTTGTACTCCTTGTTTGTCTGCTCCACTTCCTTATTCACATATGACCACTGGGGCAAATCATGTCGATGTGGCACATTAACAACAATCACGTTGGTGTGGGTCAACATTCCGTGAGTCTTCTTCAGTGTCGAAGTAGCAATCTTCCTTTCGTTTCTGCTGACGTCGTTTGCTCTGGCCATTACCACTACAAAGTCTCTGTGCGTGAGGACTGTACTTTCTTTCTTGATGTTGAAGCATCTCGTAAACCAGCTCCTGATTTAACGGTACCTTCTATTTCAAACTCGTTAATCACACGAGGTCTGCTTTCCGTTAACATAGCTGCTAATCCTCTGGCGTAACTGTCTGAATAAATCTTGATTTTACGTTTTTTCTTATACCTTACTTGGCTGTTCGCTAAGTTTTGAGAGTCCTGCATCACCTTATTAGATGAGTGTGCTGATACAGTTTCTATGTCATCTGTGTTTTGAAGCGAATTATATTTGTTATTGAATGGTAACACAAAGTCCTGCCTATGTTTATTGTTAATATGTTTGTAAGCGCTCCCCTTCGATTTTACAGTTACCCATCTACTGCTAGGCCTGTTGTGAGCCGTTTTAGTCGTAGGTTCACTTTCTGGCAATCCTGTCATAGGTTTGGGGATATTAAGACATACCTGATGACCACTCTCTTCCAATTTAAGCTTGAGTCTTCTGTTTTCATCACTCAGAATTTTTGTGTCCTCTCGTAGCTCAGCAATAATTAACAACAGATCATTTTCGGAGGATGAAGCACCGATTTTCACATCTTTGGTTTTGTTTCACCACGCCATTGCTCCGACTTGTGTGGATTTAATTCATATTTCTCGTACAGTTTTTTTAATTCGTTCTGTAAGAGTCCAATAATTGTAATATATGATAGGTTTTCCTTTTTGATACTGTTAGTCTTCCTTGCTGCATCACACGTACACGTTTCTTGATCATTAAGGGATGGAGCCTTTTGTTTACAATCCGCACAGTTCCACATAGTCGCACAATTATCGTCGCTTCTCAGGGAAGGATCAAGCTTTCCGCAACGAAAATGAAATTTATGGTTACACTGGACACAGACGAAGCCACTTTTAACAGGTTTCGTGCACTTTTTGCAAGATTGACACTGTATAACACTATCTTCGCGAACTTCTATATTCAATACTTCCGCAACTGACGCCATCTTGCCATCCTTCAGGGCGCTGCCGTCGCGTTGTCGTCCAAGACAGGGATTGGCTGACGTCGTCTCACAGCCCTCTCTGCTCTAACGTCCCTGTCTGGCGTGCCAGCACTTGACGTTATGCTGGAACACAAAGAACCACTTTTACTGAAAAATTATCATACATCAATCTTGGACACAGTATATGGTACAAATACAATAAAAATCATACCAAAATTACTTCACTTAAATGTGAAATTTAGTCAGCCTCAAATGCATGATGCAATACCATTTAACTGATATTTTCCAAAATATAGCGAATTTAGATAAATAAATTCCTTCTCACTTTTGTATTTGCGAATTCATTTATCATTTCCTAAACATCCAGACTAACTGTCATAACTGATTCTATGGCTAGTACTCCAATATCGACCAGATGTTCTTGATTTTCTGTTGTCTTTAATTAGTTCTTACTCCATTTTAAAACAGAAAAGGAATTTTCAGCTGAATAGTTTGTTGTTGGAGTGCAGTTGTAAATCTTGAGTGCTGTGTACACATTTGGACAGATATCACCATTTTTAAACGACTATTCCACAGTGAAATGGAAGAAAGGACAACATATCACCATCTTCTTTCTCCATAGCCAGCTGAACGCTTTTAAAATGAATACATTCTTCACCAAAGTCTCTCTGTCAGAATTATAGATGGCTCAAAATTTCTTTGCAGCATCACAAATTTGAACAGCTTCTAGCTCGGTGATATTTGAGAGAAATGATAATCTTAAGTTATGTTCTCGGTAGATATTAACTCTCTTCCGTAACTCATCGCCGGCCGGGGTGGCCGAGCGGTTCTAGGCGGTACAGTCTGGAACCGCGCGACCGCTACGGTCGCAGGTTCGAATTCTGCCTCGGGTATGGAAGTGTGTGGTGTCCTTAGGTTAGTTAGGTTTAAGTAGTTCTAAGTTCTAGGGGACTGATGACCTCAGACGTTAAGTCCCATAGTGCTCAGAGCCATTTGAACCATTTTGTAACTCATCCTGAAGAGTTTGTATAATCGTAAATACGACATTTTCACTCTTCTCCAGATCTCAACACAGTCTGATCACGTTTCTTCTTGAGGACATTTGTGTTCGTCTTCTGAGTCAGATGATTCCTCAAAATATCTCTTGTGTTTAATTTGACATTTCCTTTTTTGGTTACCAGCAATTGAAGGAGATGGAACTAATTCAGAATTCCTGATGTTCATAAGTTACTTTTCAGCTGAATCCATGTGAACTGAAAAAGATGTCTGAAGCTCGGATAAAAACATTGCAAGAGACTCATTCAGAAATAGAAGTAGAAATGTCTACACCCTCAGCTTGCAATTTTTTCATTGCTTGGCCAAAGTGTTGAAGAATACAACCCCATACTGACGTCACGAAAGCTACCTCAATACTACTTAACTTTCTAGGAAGACCTTCAGCTTCATATCTAACTTTATCACTCTCACTTTCTGAAATTTTTCTTAATGCAGAAGATAGTTTCCAGTCTGCATTGAAACTCTTACAAGAATCCTCACATGCACACCATCGTGAGTTCAGTATCATACTCGCAGAATCAAAAAACGTTTCCAAGGTGTTCCATCTGCCTGTAGAATATGCAAAGAAGTTGTATAAACCGTGATTCAAACAACATGACAGCTGTGCAGCTCGTGATCCAACTAGAATCAGCGAGTAAGCCGCACATGGAATGAATAAAATTACAGACTCTCGGTCTCTTGAGTCTTGTTTCCAAGCCTGAATATGACCGAGTTATCGAATTACTTTCCTCTAATTTCACGCCATGTAGTTCTAAGAAATTCAAAACTGCTTAAGAAAGCTTCTCTCCTTAACAGTGACCTGCACGATTTTTATATATATAAAACATGGGACTCTTCCAACTGAGAGCCCATCTTCGTTTACGTATCTAATTATTATTCTTAATTGGTCATCGTGGGATATATATGGTGTAAAATCTGAAAAATATTTACAAGAAATAACTTCAATACATATCTTTTGAGTCACTGACTTCTTCATAAGACGTAATAAATATTCGTAAGTTGTTGGTGGCAAGTTTGAAGTAAATCCCTTTTCAGGGTTGCCAAAACTTGATGTTTTCTCAGCTATAAAAGAATCATACTCCGCAATTAAACCCACACACATCATGAAATCCTCATTTTTCACGGAGCCAAACACCTCTTTGTCTCCACGAAATGCTAGATCCCCAAGAAACTTGCTTCTTAGCTGTTCTTTTAGAACATTTCTCCAATATGTAACTTCATGTTCGTTCTGGGTGAGCATCTGTTTGTCAGTTCTACTCATCTCGTTTCCTCTGTTTTTTAGTTTTAACAAGTAGTCTCTGTTAGAGGTGGAATTTTCATGTTCAGCTATTCGTATTCCAGCATGGCACCAAACACTGAAACCAGATGTTGCAAATTGATATGCGCCACTAAATAATTTTCAGCATGCACAGAATAATGATCCAAATGCCGTATGGTGTTGTGGACGGTGTACTTTCCTGTTATTCAATTTAATGTTTTAGTAAATCGGTAAACTTGCCATTTATTTTCCCTTTAAGTGGAGTTTGTCTGTCTTGATGTTATAAGTGACTGTTTCATAACCAGTTCTTTAACGCGCCTACGCTCATATTTATATTTATGGGAGAACTTAAATTGTGTTCCCCTGTTGAACTTTAACTAAAGTGCAAAAACCTGAATCAGGCGTTTATGATTGTTCTAGTGCTATTATCTGTCAAGTGTAACACGCAATATTTTCTTGGTCTGTTATCAAGTGTTACAAAACGGTTCAAATGGCTCTGAGCACTATGGGACTTAACTTCTGAGGTCATCAGTCCCTAGAACCACTTAAACCTAACTAACCTAAGTACATCACACACATCCATGCCCGAGGCAGGATTCGAACCTGCGACCGTAGCGCTTGCGCGGTGCCAGACTGTAGCGCCTAGAAACGCTCGGGCACTCCGACCGGCTCAAGTGTTACAATAAATGCAAATTGCAGTGAAGTGACGCGCTATTTCAGTTCTTCCCGTGATTTCCTATTTCCGCATATAATATTTAAATGTTTGATATAAGACTGATTAAGCTTTGTTGAAATATTGGAGGGAGGTGCGCGTGTCTCAGTGGTAGCAGAGCGTGGTTTTGGTGGGGGAGGTTGAACCATGACGAAATGTCACAGTTGGTTCTCTGCGTTTCCTCCTTGTCTGTTGCGCGTTCCTTTTGAAATTCCCGCTTCGCGCTCTGCTGTTTTCTTACCCCAGCCAGAGGGCGCTGTGGCGTTCCTGCGGCCGGCTGCCTGCCGTGTGTGAGGGAGAGCGCCGGCCGGGAGGAGGAACACTGATTGCAGACGTCTGGGAGCGTACAGGAGGCCACGCCGTTTTGTTGATGGGAGATCCAAGGGGATGAGGCCTGGTTGTCCATTGAAACTCCTATCCTACAGATGTCGTCCGACTTAAAGTAAGACGTTTTGACCATTATTTTGCGTTATTTGCAAGCAACTGAGCATTCCGGCGTCTACAGTAATTCGGCGAAGAAGATTTGTTCGTCGATGTGTAAATGACTGAACAAGGAGCAATTTATTTAATGTTCACCTTATGCTCGGGTTCTGAGTGTGCTGTTTGCGTGTGAAAAATTGACTCCCACTTTTGTCTATTGATTTTGAGCGCATCTTCAAGTACTGGATCCAAGTAGTGACTTTCAATTAATTACTTGGATTCTTCCTTTTCCTCGTCACGACGCGTGTTAAATGGCAAAGTAGAATTGTAGACCTTAACTTGCTACCTCATTTGCGTGGCTTGAATAACAGAGCCTAATCTGTTAACTAATTAAGGCTTTTGGTAAACAAATTTATTTAAGTACGTTGTTTTGAAATATTAACCGATATGTGTCAATGATTTATGTTGCACTTGTTGATTCAGGGGTATGAACCGAAGTGTTGGCACGTCTGCCGTGTAAGGGAATCCTGCTAGTTTTGATTGTTTTGCAAACTTTAGTTGAGAGAGAAACTAGTGTGCTTTAGTCCTGCCTTGGGTTAAGGCTATATTCGGGCTCTGGCATTTCTACTGCAAGCTGATATATCATCCTGTTGTTTCATGGTTGTTTTGTTCTCAAACTAAGTGTTTGCGCTAAACATGCTTTGGCCTGGGCGTTTCGCCCCTTAGGATTATGCTTGTGTTCCAGCTCAGTGTTCAGTCTGTTGACTGTCCATCGTAACGCCACATCGGTAATGGTCAACCTTTCATCAGTTGATTTCAATGCTGTAGTTAGTTGTAAATTAGTACTGGTTCCATTACCTACTGACCAGGGTTCTTCCTCGATGCTTGTCGTCAAATACGCCGCTAACCTGGTTAACGTATGTTGTGGATAGCTTAAATTAATCACTGTTCATTAGCCCAACACAGTTTGTCGGCCGTTAGAAACCGTGTATGTGTTATTTATTCCTTCATTCTACTCAATCTATAAGCATGCTCTCCTTAATTCTGTTGCTCTAGGGAGCCATTAAGGTGCCATTTTGGGGGTCTTTAGGTGGAGTGTGGCTCCTTTGAGTATAGATTTGGAAATGATGCTCTAAGCCCCCCCCCCCCCTCCTTTTCTAACTCCGACTTTTGCTGTTACACATGGATTAAGAAGAAACGCGAAATGACTGTAATCGACCCTGCAAGTGGAGTAGAAAAGAGTTTGGTACCTGCAATAATTTAATTTGATAAAGGAAAGTTTCATTAACGTAATGAGAAACAAAAGGGTTGCTCTACCGATCTACAGAATGAGAGTTCTGTCCAAAATAACAATTTGGTTTATTATGACTAAACTCAAAATAATAAACAAAACACATGAAACATTTACAATACATCAAATTGAATACTCAAATAAATGCTGTGAAGGTGAAGTTGTCCATAAACTAGCTTGTGACATTTATGACCAAGTGGTATGTTTAGCCAATTCCGTGCAACTCAAATATTAAGAGAAACACCCAGCCAACCCAACATCAATTGCTGCTGTAGTAGTCAGAACTCAGACAATGAACACCCAAGACAGAACCACGTTAGAAAAGACGGGAAGAGGCGCGCTCTGCTGAGCTCTGATTGTCACATAGCTAAATTCCCTAATCTGCCGGTGCTGCGGACATACATTACAAAGCTGTCTTCTTAACTGCAAGGACACGATCTGGCGTACCGGAGGCGATGGCTGGTTGCTTCGACGTCCCGTCGTGGTGATCATAATGTTACAAGTATAGCCCGAAACAAATTATCCTGGTCTGGTTGTTCCAGGCTAAATACTTTCTAGCGATACAAATGCCCTCTGAGGGAGACGAAGAAGGCTCGCCACACAATCACTGACGGCAGAGTGATTGATTTCAACAAGCGCAGTCTCACAGTAACTCCGATACAGTCAACTTTAGCCAAAACTGCTCAAGACGGACAACGCAGGCAGCCTGTTCGCAGAACGCTCAATTGGCAACTGTACTCGGAAAGTTAAGTTGAAGTCGAAACTTCAGCAACTTCGTCAAACAGTTACAATTCAATGAAAGTGTATTAGACAGCCAACGGAAGACAGGTTGTCCAGAGCAACGAGAGCTCAGTCTTCTAACCTACTCCGACCGAAGGGCGAGAGCCGCTTTTCTCAAGAGCACGCGTACAAACCAAACACAGAACATTACCGTCCCCACGACAGCGGCCATGGTTAAACGTGCCAATCAGCAACTCGAAAACCGGCGGAAAATTCCGCTCTATTGCCGAAGCACTACTATTCCAACAATGGAGATACTTGGCGCCAATTTCTGCGCCGATTTTGCTACGTCACGGAACTGTCTTCTGAGCAAGCCAATCATAGGTAATCTTTTACAGAAAACGCGGGAATTTGCCCGCCAAGATCCCTGGGAACACAAGTCATTCCCACGTCTCTCTCGTAGCCCGTCAGGAAGTGTTTTCACTAAGTTTCTGCGAAGTAACGGAATCTCTAACCCCAGCCGCTCCTCCAGGCCTCTGTTGGCGTGTCACCCCCGCTGTTATGACAATGTCGGCGTCTGGACAGCATCCACTCGACTCCCTCACCCCCATCGGCATAATCCTTTCATCCCCAGCAGAACACTTCTGTCTTTCCAGACCACCGAGCGAGGTGGCGCAGTGGTTAGACACTGGACTCGCATTCGGGAGGACGACGGTTCAATCCCGCGTCCGGCCATCCTGATTTAGGTTTTCCGTGATTTCCCTAAATCGCTCCAGGCAAATGCCGGGATGGTTCCTTTCAAAGGGCACGGCCGACTTCCTTCCCCGTCCTTCCCTAATCCGATGAGACCGATGACCTCGCTGTCTGGCCTCCTTCCCCCAACCAACCAACCAACCAGACCACACAGGCGACGAGAGACATAGCGTGGGAAGAAATAGCAACTCTTCACCGCATGCAATTAGAGAGGAAAATATTCAGATATTCTGGGTTCTCAATACTACTAGCCTTTTAATGACCAGCCGCGAGGTATTAGCCGAGCGGTCTGAGGCGCTGCAGTCATGGACTGTGCGGCTGGTCCCGGCGGAGGTTCGAGTCCTCCCTTGGGCATGGGTGTGTGTGTTTGTCCTTAGGATAATTTAGGTTAAGTAGTGTGTAAGCTTAGGGACTGATAACCTTAGCAGTTAAGTCCCATAAGATTTCACACACATCTGAACATTTTTTTTTTTAATGACCGTACTCGGCTATACTTCCCCAATTCGAGTTACTCAGAGTAAGATATAAATATGAGAGGTGGCAAGTCACTGGGTGCATCGTAAAGGCATGACGACTCTCGGATAGCGTATGTTGTGCCTAGCTTCAATTAATCACTGCTCAATAGCCCAACACAGTTTGTCGGACGTCAGAAGCCGTGTATGTGTTATTTATTCCTTTATTCTACTCAATCTACAAGCATGCTGTTCTTAATGTTGTAACTCTAGGTAGCCATTAAGTTGCCATTTTGGAGGTGTTTAGGTGGAGTGTGGCTCCTTTGAGTATAGATTTGTCAGTTTCCAATTTTTTGTTTTCCCACCAATTTTAATCGTGATAAGGCGCATATATACAGGGTGTTACAGAAAGGTACGGCCAAACGTTCAGGAAACATTCCTCACACACAAAGAAAGAAAATATGTTATGTCGACATGTGTCTGGAAACGCTTAGTTTCCATGTTAGAGCTCATTTTATTACTTCTCTTCAAATCACATTAATCATGGAATGGAAACACACAGCAACAGAACGTACCAGCGTGACCTCAAACACTTTGTTACAGCAAATGTTCAAAATGTCCTCCGTTAGCGAGGATACATGCATCCACCCTCCGTCGCATGGAATCCCTGATGCGCTGATGCATCCCTGGAAAATGGCGTATTGTATCACAGCCGTCCACAATACGAGCACGAAGAGTCTCTACATTTGGTACCGGGGTTGCGTAGACAAGAGCTTTCAAATGCCCCCATAAATGAAAGTCAAGAGGGTTGAGGTCAGGAGAGCGTGGAGGCCATGGAATTGTTCCGCCTCTACCAATCCATCGGACACCGAATCTGTTGTTGAGAAGCGTACGAAAACTTCGACTGAAATGTGCAGGAGCTCCATCGTGCATGAACCACATATTGTGTCGTACTTGTAAAGGCACATGTTCTAGCAGCACAGGTAGAGTATCCCGTATGAAATCATTATAACGTGCTCCATTGAGCGTAGGTGGAAGAACGAAACTAAAATGAGCTGTAACATTAATTAAGCGTTTCCGGACACATGTTCACATAACATCTTTTCTTTATTTGTGTGTGAGGAATGTTTCCTGAAAGTTTGGCCGTACCTTATATAAATCTGTGGAATCTAAATGTTTGTTTTTAATACTATTGAGATGTACTTAATGTCATATTGTAAAGAAAGGAACTTATTGTAGGTTAACTGTCGCTGTAAGGTGTTGTGGACAGTGTACTTTCCTGTTATTCACTTTAATGTTCTAGTCAATGTGTAAACAACTGAAATAGTGCATCGCTTCACTGCAATTTGCGTTTATTGTAACACTTGGTAAGAGACAAAGAAAATGTTGCGTGTTACACTTGACAGATAATAGCACTAGAACAATAATAAACACCTGATGCAGTTTTCTGCACTTTAGTTGAAGTTCAACAGAGGAACACAATTTTAGTTCTCCCATAAATATAAATATGTGCATAGGTGCGTTAAAGAACTGATTATGAAACAGTCACTTATAACATCAAGGCAGGCACACCCCATGTAAAGAGAAAATAATTAGCAAGTTTACCCATTGACTAGAAAATTAAAATGAATAACAGGAAAGGGCACCGTCCACGACACCTTGGGGCGACAGTTAATCTCCAATAATCCCTTTCTTTACAATATGAATATGGCATTAAGTACAGCTCAATAGTAATTAGATAGTAATTTAGATTCCACACATATATATGGTCAAAACGTCTTACTTTAAGTCCGACGACATCTGTAGGATAGGAGTTTCAATGGACAACCAGGCCTCATTCCGTTTGATCCATCTGCGACCAAGACAGTAACATTGGCTGCTATCACGGCTTTAACGATGCATCACACCTGACACGAGTCACGCCAAACATCAACAAAACGGCGTGGCCTCCTGTACGCTCCCAGACGTCCGCAACTAAGAGTTCCTCCTCCAGACCGAGGCTCTCTCGCACACACGGCAGGCAGCAACGCCACAGCCCCCTCTGGCTAGGGTAAGGAAACAACAGAGTGCGAAGCGGGAATTTCAAAAGGAACGCGCTACAGACGAGGAAACGCAGAGAACCAACCGTGACATTTCGTCACGGTTCAGAGAATATACAAAATATTCACGACTGATAATTTCCCCATTGACCAAAACCTTCAGAAACAATATTTTGCTGCAAAATCGGTGAGATCCGTCGCGAGGACTTAGAAAAATCAGCAGTTTCGTTTTAGATCACACCATTTTAACCAAATAATCCAGTGTCTGGTCATTGTTTTCCCAATAAAATCCTCCGCTTTGGAGTGGTAGATACTTGACACCCTTCCGGAACTCTGAAAATTAGAATTTCTCGATTCTGTTTACCGTTTAGAACTCTAATTTCGTCTGCACTTATGGAGCAAAACTATTCATTGTTACAGTTTTGAACCGCTACTTCACCTGCACGTCCAGAGCCGCAACGGTTCACTTTCACCACAAAATTATGAGTCCAGTCGCGGTAATTTTGCTATCCCTCTGTCTTTTTTCTTCACCTTTCTTTCGATATGCTACACCACTTAACCTAGAGTATCCATTTATATCGTTATCGTGAACTGAAAAAAAAATGCTATGTAGAGTGTTGGGAACTGAACATACAGTAGACTCCAGACTATCTGAACTAATGTCGCAGTAGGTCAAACCTGACAAAAAATAAACCATATAGCCTGGGGATTTATAAATTCTGTCTTCCGAAGCCAACAGGACCATTAAAAACAACCTTTTTACATTAAAACCCATTTTTATTAACATTTTCTGACTTCAATATTTTGAACATGGCTGCACTACAGCATCTGTTTCAGAACAGGAGGTGTGATAGACAGCCAATCAGTTGAAATAAATGGTGGTTTCCAAATAACCTTTTTACCATGGTTTCGACGGATTTAAACCCATCTTCCTCAGAAGGACAACAAACTTCAAATTAGCAATCAGTCAGTAAAGCTATGACCCATGACATGTGTCGGCAACGGTCTGTATGTTCGTATGTAAAAGCTAAAGCCCCTAAAATCAGTAAAACCAATCTCTTAAAATAACAGACCATGTCAATAGCTACATGTCACCATTTATCGCAACTGCTTGGCTGTCTATTACACCTGCCGATTTTCCGACTTACATGATCACTATAAGTTTTTTTCGTTTATCACCCATTTCGGACTCTTTAATTAAAACACAAAGGACCGCACAAAATAACAATTTAAAAACGTACTCACTTTGGTAGTGTGATACGCAGCTGAAGAAACAAAGAACACAGGATTGTTAAGGGAGCTGCTCTCTACGTTTGTTTACTGTTGTTTGTGAGCGATTCTAATTGTAAGCATCGTTTTTTGAAGAGTGGTTCCCGTAATATTTTCAATACTATAATTATGACTCCAGATGATTTAAAAGCACAAAAGATGTATAAAACATTTTGGAAGGTCACTCAGCACTGCAGCAGGTGCCTGCTTGCTAAAGCTTTGGAAAAGTACAATATGCACGACAAATTAATCCGCATTTTATTATGGAAAAGTATTATTATGATATTAACTAAGTGGGGCAGATAGTCCAGAGGCCAAATAGTCACGGATCGGACAGTTGAGAGTCCACTATACTTCGATTATATCAAATACAAAGAACGAACTTCATTATGATCAGTTATTACTCGAATTACATACCTTAATTTTAAGTTGAGAACCACGTCAGACTTTGTGTTGTGTATGATGGCAACATAACCATGAGTGAATGAAGACTTAAACAACACGCCGCACGCGAATTCCAACAGAGACCTACAAAACTTTTGTCGGTTATTTCCTTCAATAACCATTTGCATAATGAACGGTTCTAGTGATAAGGGGGTGCTGTGATGCTCAGGGTGATTTGCAGGCTCTGTCAACATGGAAAAATCACTTTCCGTTGGTCTTTCTTCGATGTTTAAAAGTGATCGTCGTTGACGCTGAATCCTGCCATGCCCTGCTAGAATGACGCCGCCTTCTTGTATCGCTTATCTGCATGAGGTCTGTGGCGAGGCTGACCAGGAAATTTTGTATATTGGGCACTCTCTTATCTTTTTCGGTGGATGTGTTTGAATTCTTCACCGCCTTTGCTGAAAAATATTCAGCAAAACTTTGCTTGCGTCACTTTGAAAGTCTGAACATTTTCTCTTTCTGACTCGTCTTCTCGTACCAGTGGGATCAGGTGATGGTGTCACCCTGTCCTCATGAATTGCCGAAGGCGGTCCTAGCGTCACGGCTGGCGGTGTAGGTTGGCGTAGTGATGTGGAGCCGCGTGGGATTAGCCGAGCGGTGGAGGCGCTGCAATCGTGGACTGTGCGGTTGGTCACGGCGGAGGTTCGAGTCCTCCCTCGGGCATGGGTGTGTGTGTTTGTCCTTAGGATAATTTAGGTTAAGTAGTGTGTAAGATTAGGGACTGATGACCTTAGCAGTTAAGTCCCATAAGATTTCACACACATTTGAACATTTGAATGATGTGGAGGATGGTGGTTGTTGCTGGTCAGTTGTGATAACTTCAAGCTCACCGAAATACTTTCTGAGAAGAGGGTTATTTCGTTGAGATTTTCCATTTCAGAAGCATCTGGTGTGGGTGAGGGATGACGGATTCTAGATAATTTACCAGTAGGACGCCACCTACTTTTACGAAAGGAATGGCTAATTGCATTGTATCCATCAGGTAACAAGGTTACTTGTTTGTTGCTCCACTACCACTCGGTGTGGGCTTGAGATTCTTTACGAACGCATTCCGCAGGTTCCTCCATTTTTCTTGCATTCATCCACCGAAACCGAAAATTAAATACATAGTTTTTGATCGATAAGAGTATAATTGTTTATAAATAAATATTTTTCTCTATTTATTTGAAGACAATATTTTCGCTTATCTGTATGTTTAATTTCAGATGTTGGCTACAGGGTGTACATTCGTTTCGTTGGGACTCTGCTTTTGTCGGGGACAAACAGTAGTTGGGCTAATAGTATCTAAAACCGTGCAGATCATATGAAATGAGTTGAAAGATGCCTACATAACATGTCCCACTCAAGATCAGGGTAAAACAATTGCTAAACGCTTTCAGTGCTTATGGAACCTTCCGAATTGTATAGGCGCAATAGATGGGAAACATGTTCGCATAGAGAAAATTCCTAATACTGGTTCGCCTAATAATAAATCATGCCACTCTGCAGTACTGCCGCCCGGGGTGGCCGAGCGGTTCTAGGCGCTACAGTCTGGATTCGCGCGACCACTACGGTCGCAGGTTCGAATCCTGCCGCGGGCATGGATGTGTGTGATGTCCTTAGGTTAGTTAGGTTTAAGTAATTCTAAGTTCTAGGGGACTAATGACCTCAGAAGTTAAGTCCCATAGTGCTGAGAGCCATTTGAATTTGAATCTGCAGTACTACTAGGGTGCTGTGATGCTAATGATATTTTAACGATGACTGAAACTGGGTACGCTGGTAGAAACAGTGCTGGAGGTATTTTCAGAGTCTCGGCGATTACAAGCTTTTATCTAATTCGCAGATTAACATACCACCGCCGTGTAAGTTTTCTTTAGGACTTACTCGAAATGGGCTCTTGACAATATAACCAAAATTTTCAGTTACCGCTTAATCAACTGAATGCACGTTTGGTGTGATGACTAAAGAATTCCAAGTCTTGGTACTCTGATACTTCGGTAGGGTGAGAATACGATGAGTGACATTATAAAATGTGTTTACGTACTTCATGCAGCCGAGGTACAAAAAAATTATGCGGAAATACAAAACAAATTACCTCCATGACGTGGCATCTGCTCGTCACGCTCGAACTTTCCCGTGCACTGCAGGACGCAAGAGATTGGCGTCGCTCGCAACAACTTCGAGACGATTACGACACGACACGACTACAAATCGATCTGTTTGGTGGTCACCTGTTCACTTACGTGGGTAGCCGAATGGGGATAGAATCGATTCGAGAACGAGTCGCGTCCACCACGAGTCCGAATCGACCCGTGTGCGTACGGCCCAAGGCTGTGTCAAACAGGAGAGCGGGCTGCCGTTGCGCACAGAACGCGGTTGCCGCTGAGGTCGGTTGTGGCTGACATAGAGCGTGGGCAGGACGCAGCGATCCAGTTGTCGAATGGCTCTCGCTGCGAGCGAATCAGCTACCGTCCAGTAAACATAAGTAGCACTGCTCATGACGATCTTATCTTTATCTGCACTCGCTTCGAGGAAACGAAGAAAGTGGAAATACGAAATTAAGACTAAACGACAAGACGACGGGGAATTTCACCGTCTTTACAGGGAACTGTGGTGTGGTGGAGAACGTTTCTTCATTTATTGCCGAATGTCTCGAGAACAGTTGGAAACGTTACACAAGCTCACTAACCGAAAATGCCAAAACTTGAAACGAACTAGTGAAAGACTTGGAACCTTAACCAGCAGAGGCAATTTGGCGAAAATTGAGATGGGATTGATGGAACGGTGGCAATTTCCTAACTGCTCTGGCAGCGCGGATGGGAAGTATTTTAGAATGAAGTGTTCTAAAAACTTTGGCTCTAATTATTTTTGTTACAAAACCTTATTTTCAATAGTCCTGCTTGCAGTTATTTATCACGATTACAACTCCGTGTTTATCGTGGTGGGCAGCTATGGCAGACACTGTGACAGCACAAATTTTGAAAACTGTGCATTTTGCCGCGACTCATATGAGGAAAATGTATTCTGCCTCCGAAACCAAACGCACTGACAAAAAAAATGGTTCAAATATCTCTGAGCACTATGGGACTTAACTTGTGAGGTCATCAGTCCCCTAGAACTTAGAACTACTTAAACCTAACTAACCTAATGACATCACACACATCCATGCCCGAGGCAGGATTCGAACCTGCGCCCGTAGCGGTCACGCGGTTCCAGACTGTAGCGCCTAGAACCGCTCGGCCACAAGGCCGGCAACACACTGACAGCTGATGAAGAGTTTAAATTACGAACCTATATGATGACGCCTTTTCCCAAATCAGGGGCGTTGGAAGATCCTTCAAAAGTAATTGCAAGTAAACAAATATGCAGGGACCCTCGTGTGGTGGGAGTGATGAGCCATTTTAAGGCCTATGGACTTACAATCGATACTGCGGAAGCAGTTGTCAAACGGGCATACTTGTAGCTTAAATTGTATTACAGTGACACCACTGGTTTGTCCACCCATATTATTATTTCAGCTGAAATGTATTGTACATCTCAATATTCATCTGATACTGTATCATGCAACTGCCCATTTATTTGTAGACAAAGAAAACACCTGTTTGATACACACTTGCGTCAATTTTCTTCCGTTTTGTGGCCTTTTCCATCACATTTTTAGAATCACAGTACCGTATATCGTACAAAAATACATTTGCTCGCACCAATTCAGTCAGTCTTTCTGTTTATGTCGGTGTCTTGCGCACATTTGCCCGACACGGAATTTGAAAAGAAACTGGGTGAACGTACCAACGATGAAATTGAACAGGTGTCGTTATGGGACCTCAACCCCGAACAAATGCAACGAACGTTCGAACATTAACAAACAAAATGAGATCAGAAAAAAAAACAAAAAAAAGCGAGACGATGCTACAGCGTAGCGCGCAACACAGAGCCCGCGCAGGTTCCTTGCTCCCTGTTTGACAGAGCTTCAATGCGCGCTCACATGGAAGACGTTTTACAGATGGACTAACAGTAAAATTCGGGTTTAATGACAGTTACAAATATTTGTCAATACTTTGCCAATAAATTATTGAATGCCTGAATGCTGACGGAGTGAACATTAAAATTACACTTATTATTATTATTTATGGCAACATTTTGCCGACCCCAAAATTTTGCCACCCTGTGAAGCTACACATGTTGCACCTACCTTAATACGGTCCTGCTGATTTTTACCAGTGAATTGCATACTGTCACTTCACGACGCTTCACTCCCGTACATCAAGTGATTCTTGCTTCGCCTGTTGACGTAGATAGCATTCATTTCAAACTGCGTCACGTTTGGAAATTTTATATTGGGGTGATCTTTCTAAGGGACGACATATTGAGACAACAAGTGGTTACGACACAATTCGTGCTTGCTCGCGGAGTTGGGGTGGTCTGCCACAGTCCCGATGAACTTCGCGTGTTCGTTGAAAGGTCGTATGGACCAACATCAGTTTCCCGAGTCACATGATGGAAGTGGCTTCCTCTTGGTCAAGAGTAATTAATAACTTATATTACCTAGTAATGAACGTCTAGAAGGAATTGGACTTAGTGACACGGCTACATGTTGTCAATGTTGTTCCTTGGACATGCTTCTACATAGATTTACCTGCAGTAGTCACTTGGCCAAATGGCTCTGGCTGCGGAACCAACTTGCTTTGCTCACCAGGACGTCTGTCACTGCTTACGCCACCAACATTATCCTGCGGACGGGTTCCTCTCACTTTCCGAAGTCGAAGACTAAATTCAGTGATATGATTGTTGCTCATTTTGTTGTTACTGGTGTGAAGGGGAATGACTTTTTGACGTTTCAGCAGTACATGTTCATTGCATATTTGGACGCCTCGCAATTGCCCCGTTATCGGGACAATTTTGCTAACATTCTAAATCATGCACTTAAGAGACAGGGTGTTGGGTGAGATGGTCTGCGTGTGTGGCCCTTACCTGACAGAGACGTCGAGGCACCCAGTCGTGTTATATTACCCTTATCATTCCTAGTTACTGTCTTCGGCAAGCTCTTTCGCCGATTGTGCTCTCTGTTATATATAGGGATAAAGACACGTTTAGGAATGTTTTTGTCAGGATAGATACGAAGATCACGCCTACCTCAGTAGTACAAGTTTATATGCCAACTAGCTCCGCAGACGAAAGAGATTGAAGAAATGTATGATGAGATCAAACAAATTATTCAGATAGTGAAGGGAGACGAAAATTTAACAGTCATGGGGGACTGGAATTCGATAGTAGGAACAGGAAGAAAAGGAAAAGTAGTAGATGAATATGGAACGGGCATAAGGAATGAATGAGGAATCCGCCTAATAGAATTTCGCACAAAGCATAACTTAATCATACCTAACACTTGGTTTAAGAATCATGAAGGAAGGTTTTATACGCGGAAGTGGGCTGAGACACTGGAAGGTTTCAGATAGATTACATAATGATGAGATAGAGACCTAGGAACCAGGTTTTAAATTGTAAAACATTTCCAGGGTCAGGTGTGGATTCTGACCACAATCTATTGGTTATGAACTGTAGATTAAAACTGAAGAAACTGCAAAAAGGTGGAAATTTAAGGAGATGGGACCTGGATAAACTGAAAAAACCAAATTTTGTAGAGAGTTTCAGAGAGAGCATTATGGAACGATTGACAAGAGCAGGGAAAAGAAAAACAGTAGAAGAAGGATGGATAGATTTGAGAGATGAAATAGTGAAGGCAGCGGAGGCTCAAGTAGGTAAAAAGACAAAGTCCAGTAGATATCATTGGGTAACAGAAGAGATACTGAATGTAATTGATGAAAGGAGAAAATATAAAAATGCAGTAAATGAAGCTGGCAAAAAGGAATACAAACGTCTCAAAAATGAGATCGACAGGAAGTGCAAAATGACTAAGGAGGGATGGCTAGAGAATAAATGTAAGGATGTAGAGCCATCTATCACTAGGGGCAAGATACATACTGCCTACAGGTAAATTAAAGAGACCTTTGGAGAAAAGAAAACCACTTGTATGAATATTAGGAGCTCAGATGGAAAACCAGTTGTAAGCAAAGAGGGGAAAGCAGAATGGTGGAAGGAGTATTAGAGGGTCTATACAAGGGCGATGTACTTGAGGCCAGTATTATGGAAATGGATGAGGACGTAGGTAAAGATGAAATGGGAGGTATCATACCGCGTGAAAAATTTGACAGAGCACTGAAAGACCTAAGTCGAAACAAGGCCCCGGGAGTAGACAATATTCCATTAGAACTACTGATAGCCTTGGGAGACAAAACTCTTCCGTCTGGCGAGCAAGATGTATGAGACAGGCGAAATACCCTCAGACTTCAAGAAAAATATAATAGTTCCAATCCCAAAGAAAGCAGGTGTTGACAGGTGTGAAAATTACCGAACTATCAGTTTAATAAGTCACGGTTGCAAAATATTGACACGAATACTTTACAGACGAATGGAAAAACTGGTAGAAGCCGACCTTGGGGTGGATCAGTTTGGATTCCGTAGAAATGTTGTAACACATGAGGTAATACTGACCCTACAACTTATCTTAGAAGATAGATTAAGGAAAGGGAAACCTAGGTTTCTAGCATTTGTAAACTTAGAGAAAGCTTTTGACAACGTAGACTGGAATACTCTCTTTCAAATTCTGAAGGTGGCGGGGGTCAAATACAGGGAGCGAAAGGCTATTTACAATTTGTACAGAAACCAGATGGCAGTTATAAGAGTCGAGGGGCATGAAAGGGAAGCAGTGGTTGGGAAGGGAGTGAGACAGGGTTGTAACCTATCCCCGACGTTATTCAGTCTATACATTGAGCAAGCAGTAAAGGAAACAAAAGAAAAATTTGGAGTAGGAATTAAAGTCCATGGAGAAGAAATAAAAACTTTGAGGTTTGCCGATTACATTGTAATTCAGTCAGAGACAGCGAAGGACCTCGAAGAGCAGTTGAACGGAATGGACAGTGTCTTGACAGGAGGTTATAAGATGAACATCAACAAAAGCAAAACGAGGATAATGCAATGTCGTAGAATTAAATCGGGTGATGCTGAGGGAATTAGATTAGGAAATGAGACACTTAAAGTAGTAAAGGAGTTTTGCTATTTGGGGAGCAAAATAACTGATGATGATGGCCGAAGTAGAGAGAATATAAAATGTAGACTGACAATGGCAAGGAAAGCGTTTCTGAGGAAGAGAAATTTGTTAACATCAAGTATAGATTTAAGTGTCAGGAAGTCGTTTCTGAAAGTATTTGTATGGAGTGTAGCCATGTATGGAAGTGGAACATGGACGATAAATAGTTTGGACAAGAAGAGAATATAAGCTTTGGAAATGTGGTGTTACAGAAGGATGCTGAAGATTGGATGGGTAGATCATGTAACTAATGAGAAGGTACTGAACAGAATTGGGGAGAAGAGGAATTTGTGCCACAACTTGTCTAGAAGAAGGGATCGGATAGTAGGACATGTTCTGAGGCTTCAAGGGATCACCAATTTAGTATTGGAGGGTAGCGTGGGGGGGGGGGGGGGGGTAAAAATCGTAGAGGCAGACCAAGAAATGAATACACTAAGCAGATTCTGAAGGATGTAGGGTGCAGTAGTTACTTGGAAATGAAGAAGCTTGCACGGACAGAGTAGCATGGAGAGCTACATCAAACCAGTCTCTGGACTGAAGACAACAACATCAGCTGTCTGTTGCTGCAGTTTAAGTCTTTTCATTAAAAAAAAAGCGGTAATGCGCATGCCTGCAGATCGAGAGATTGAAGGGGAAAAAATGAGTAGTGAAGGTTGCTACTGCCTGCCTGTATGGTAATGCTCAACTCAGAGGTATCTAGTTCGAATCCTGGTGGCGGCAGAAATTTACACCAGCAGTATTCGGCAGGATATGGGAGGAGATATAGTGACATGCAGTTCCTTATCATCAGACTTTGCGTCAGTGTCCTGGATTGAATTCAAAACCTCTCTGCATCGTCTCATGCAGGGAGGGCATGAAACACTGTTGACGGTGTTCTGTCTGTTGGATGAAGAGTAGCCGATATTCATATCTCCTACCCTACAACGCAATATGACTCTTTCTTTCATTTTTCAAATGTTCAGATAACTTATAAAGTAAGTACATTTTACTTAGTTCTGCATTTGTTGATGTTCCCAATTTCATGTTTTATTTCTGTGCATTAAGCGAGAAATAACAAGAGTAAATAACTCAACTTTGCATTCTTGACAGGGATGGAGAGACAACACGCAAATTATCTCTCCATCTTGTGCTAGCTGACAAATTCGGCTTTGCCAGGGTATTCATGTTGCCAATTTTCTATAACAAGCGAAAACAGAAAATGAACTGTATTTGGAGTGTAATATTTAAAAAATTTCACCTCCATGTATTCGCGAAAACACCTTTAAAAGAAATATGCATAGTGTACAAATGTGTACGAGTACAGTATCCCCGACAGTTTCTGTGCGCTGGGCGCAATTGCTTCGCGTGTGTACTAATCGATTTTATAAACGTCTCTATACCAAAGCATGTTCGTAGCTCTATTGGCGGCTGTAGTTTTCGTCTACAACCGTTTGTGCTTCGCAGTTGAAAGTTGTTAAAAGCGTATCCAGCCAGGCGTCAGGGATTCTCCTAAGTTGACTCGACTACAGGAGTGTCTTATTACTAAAGTATAAATGTATTCAAACTCCATGCATAATGTGGCAGTTTTCACACACCTCACAAGGGGAAACCACGACATTGGGATCGCAGATTTACTTCATACTCCGTACACCTTTTGTAGGCCATTAAAACAACATAATTTTCAAGTAGTAAGTCACACTACGCTGGTAATTCCGAGAAAATCGCAAGATAAATTTCACGCGTCTATTATGTAACGGATGTATCTGTGCGTAGGGGCTGTATGTTACAGTCCTTTGTGGTCAAGCAGTTAGTGTTCCAACTGTGTTAAACGAACGTATTTGAGGCGACATTCCGACTTAATTTTGCGCGGCCCCTCCCGCCGGAGGTTCGAGTCCTCCCTCGGGCATGGGGTGTGTGTGTTATTCTTAGCATAAGTTAGTTTAAGTAGTGTGAACGTCTAGGGGCCGATGACCCCAGCAATTTGGTCCCTGAGGAATTCACACACATTTGATCATTTTCAATTTACAGAATGAGATTTTCACTCTGCAGCGGAGTGTGCGCTGATATGAAACTTCCTGGCAGATTAAAACTGTGTGCTGGACGGAGACTCGAACTCGGGAGTTTTAATCTGCCAGGAAGTTTCATATCAGCGCACACTCCACTGCAGAGTGAAAATCTCATTCTGGAAACATTCCCCAGCCTGTGGCTAAGCCATGTCTCCGCAATATCCTTTCTTTCAGGAGTGCTAGTTCTGCAAGTTTCGCAGGAGAGCTTCTGTAAAGTTTGGAAGGTAGGAGACGAGGTACTGGCAGAAGTACAGCTGTGAGGACGGGGCGTGAGTCGTGCTTGAGTAGCTACAGCCGGTACGGTAGCTCAGCGTGTTAGGTCAGAGAGCCGGTTGGCCTCTATAATAAAAAAACTGAGTGGAACGATTATCCACCGAACTTGCACAGGATGTCTTGCGACGTCCGCAACGACCAAACACAACGTTCAATTTAATTTTTCCGTCGCTTGTCATATTATTTAATTTATACGACATTTGAGACTAAACATAATTAAAAAACACCTAATTTGCATGACGTTTCAGTGAATTTCATGTTATTTGACTACTTACTATCTTTAATTAAGTTTAATTATTAGAACAAATATATTTATAACTATGTACAAGTAAACGAAGAAACACATAGTTTTCCTGAAACTGTATGCCTGTCATGATTTGCGAAATCCCTTATACCTGCAATTTGATAAGGAACCAGGAACTACTTTGCACTTCGACGCTTCGAGCTGCAGATACAGAGGCAGGCCCCATTTGGCAGTAAACCTGAGTAACGGTGAGACGTTGCTGATGTAGCAAGAACGAAGAGCGTAAGTGCAATTTTTTTGAGTATCATAGAATTTACACTCGTACTGCAAAATTAAAGGTTTAAAGGAGGGTCGAACCGTCGCCCCGTTCACGTTCGTCTTACGAAGCTCAAACGCTAACTACTTTTAGTTTAATCATCATTTTGTTCGTTGCATTTGGTCGCAGCGGACGTCACAACACCCGTTCAAGTCCATCGTTTATCTTTTCACTCAATTTTTTGTTAGAGAGAGCAGCCAATCTTTTTTTTTTTCTTTGATCTCAGTTTGTTCGTTATTGTTCGTTGTATTTGTTCGGGGTGGACGTCCCGTAACGTTTGTTAAAGTTCATAGATCGTCCCTTATCTCAGTTCTTTGCTTTTCATTATTATTACAGCTGCAGGTAACCCTCTGACGTCTGACCGAACACGCTGAGCTACCGGGCCGGCTCACTTGACTACCACGAACTCCTAACGGCCATTACCTACGATGCTGTCAGAGTAGTGCACCTTAGTACATGCACGTTATGTTGTGTTAATGGCCTACGAAAGGTGCACAAAGTTTGAAGTAAATTCGTGATCCCAACGTCGTCGACTGCCCTTGTCGGTGTTTCTGTCTTACCTCTTGAACTATCTGTCGCACAGTAATACGTTTGTGTACGTACATTCAGCGGCATACATGGATACTGCCTGCAGAATATGTTGCGTATAGATTTAGTAGCAAAGAAGTAATAAATTTGCACGATACGACAGTTTCTCACTCATCTCAGTATTTATCGCGTCGCATCTCGTGATGTATGTCATACATTGATACAATTTTGCAGGTACATTCAGCGGAATATATGGATACTGTCGCCAAATATGTTGCGAATAGAATTAATAGCAAAGAAGTAATAAATTCAAAAATATTAAACGTCATGTACAATGCAGCAGTTTCTCACGCAGCTCAGTCTTTATGACGTCATACCTCCTAAAGTATGTATGGTGCCGTGATATAATTTTGTAGATGCATTTAGCTTTATATGTGAATACTGTCTGCGAAATTTATTGCGAATAGAGTTAGTAGACCAGAAGTAATAGATTTAAACGTCACGCAAGAAGCGGCAGTTTTTCATGCATCTCATTGTTTAAAGCGTCATATTTCCAGAACCATGATAGGTAGGTAGGTGGTTCTTACCCCAACAGTGATTGTTGCCTGACTGTAAGAGATACTTTTACCGAGTTTGGCTGACGCACACGAGTTTGGGGGTTTCAGAGCAGACGATTGGCCCAACAACATAGTCAGTTACGATCGTAGTGGGCTCGGGATCATCGAGACTGGACCGTGTGTCACTGGAAAGGTGTCGGTTCGTCGGATGACGGAAAGGTGGCCTGTGGTTTAGGGGGAGATGTAGAACACACACACACACACACACACACACACACACACACACACATACTACGTGATTATTTTCATCGTAATTCATTTAAAAAGGACTTAATTAATTAGCAATTAATAAGGATTTAATAAATTTACTGGCTTATTGGTGTAAGAAGAGGCCTCTACATTATGTTCAGTTATCAAATTTAAATATTAATCTTACTGCTCACATGTGGACAATAAATACTTTATTGGCGTTACCTGCATTTATCCAGAAGAATGCTCCATCACACACGCTGATAAAGGCAAAACATTATGAACACTGCCCATTGCAACGTAGAATGCCTCCTGGTGGCGTTGTGGGCACGCGACGCAGTAAGAAAAGTAGAGGCGGATGGGGGATTACCCTAGAGAAGATATGTGCTGAAAATGGAGAAATCCACTGAGATACGCAACTAATTACGCAGAGCTTGTGAATGAGTATCTCGAAAACGGCGAAGCTGGCCTAATGTTCCTGTGCTACTGTCGTCAGCATCTACGGAAAGTGTAGAAGGGCAGTGAAACTACACTAGGCGCTGAGTGGTTGGACGTCCACGACTCTTCACAGAACGCAAAACGTGCGGTTTGTAAGCTCGTCTGCTCTGTAAAGTCGGATAGATAGCGATGTCTGGCGCCTATGGCGAAATAACATAATGCCAGGGGACGCACACGAGTTTCGGGGTTTCAGAGCAGACGATTGGCCCAACAACATAGTCAGTTACGATCGTAGTGGGTTCGGGATCATCGAGACTGGACCGTGTGTCACTGGAAAGGTGTCGGTTCGTCGGATGAAATGATAATGAAAGACACTCAACACCCAGTCATCTCGAGGCAGAGAAAATCCCTGACCCCGCCGGGAATCGAACCCGGAACCCCGTGCGCAGGAAGCGAGAACGCTACCGCAAGGCTACGAGCCGCGGACGGTTCGTCGAATGAATCACGTTTTTGTCACATTACATCCTCATTCACTCGCAAGACGCCGTAGTGGAGTTAAAGAACTTTGGAGCGGTGGCCGTTTTCGAGATACTCGTTCACAAGCTCTGCGTAATTAGTTGCGTATCTCAGTGGATTTCTCCATTTTCAGCACATATCTTCGCTAGGGTAATGCCCCATCCACCTCTACTTTTCTTACTGCGTTGCGTGCCCACAACGCCACCAGGAGGCATTCTACGTTGCAATGGGCAGTGCTCATAATGTTTTGCCTTTATCAGCGTATGTGATGGAGCACTCTTCTGGATAAATGCAGGTAACGCCAATAAAGTATTTATTGTCCACATGTGAGCAGTAAGATTAATATTTAAATTTGATAACTGAACATAATGTAGAGGCCTCTTCTTACACCAATAAGCCAGTAAATTTATTAAATCCTTATTAATTGCTAATTAATTAAGTCCTTTTTAAATGAATTACAGTATTTTCCCGAGGGGCTTCTCTACATTTCTCACTAATGAATAAGTTGTTACAAAATTTAGGTAACTGTGTTTTCTGTGGTCACATTTGCCAGAACAGTTTCTGTCAAATTATGCATCCCTACACCACTGGTCTTTGCTAGGTTGATACTTTCGTGGTCTCCCGGCCACCAATGCCATACACTCAGTATTTTTTGGCTAAAATGTGGCCTGTGGTTTAGGGAGAGATGTAGAACACACACACATACAAACCGAGCGAGGTGGCGTAGTGGTTAGACACTGGACTCGCATTCGGGAGGACGACGGTTCAATCCCGCGTCCGGCCATCCTGATTTAGGTTTTCCGTGATTCCCCTAAATCGCTCCAGGCAAATGCCGGGATGGTTCCTTTCAAAGGGCACGGCCAACTTCCTTCCCCGTCCTTCCCTAATCCCATGAGACCGATGTCCTCGCTGTCTGGTCTCCTTCCCCAAACCAACCAACACACACATACATACTACGTGATTATTTTCATCGTTTAGATCATGTTGTTGTTGTGGTCTTCAGTCTAAAGACTGGTTTCATGCAGCTCTCTGTGCTACTCTGTCCTGTGCAAGTCTCTTCATCTTCGAATAACTAATGCAACCTACAGTAGTATTATGCTATGATAGACATTCTCCTGCACTTGCATGGGACCTGTCATAGTAATCGAAGATACGAGGTCAGCTGCAGACCACCTGCATACCTTCATGCTTGATGTCTTCCCTGACGGTAATGCCCTCTTTCACCAATATAATTGTCTCGAAGCCAGAATTGTGCTACAGTGGTTTGAGGAGCATGATAGTGAAATCACGTTAATGTCATGGACACCAAATTCGCTGGATGTGAATCCGATGGTTGCCATTTGGATCGCTATCGAGTGCCATCACCACGTACACAGATCGGGGGCCAATTATTTACGGGAATTACGTGACTTGTGCGTAGACGCCTGGTGTCACATATCTCCACAGATCTGCCAACGAACTGTAGAATCTATGATACTGGGAATAAGTAATATATTGTAGTACAAAGATGGCCCAACAAGCTGTTAAGCAGGTGGTCATAGGGTTTAAGCTCGTGAATGTATTTACCTTAGCTGAACTTCCCCAGCAGAGTATTCCATAAGGCAGCAGTGTATGGAAGAAAGCAAAATGTGCTAACATTTTTGCCTCTAGATCAAAACAATGAGAGATACTTCTCAGTGCAAAGTGATGTGAGCAAAATTCTTCAGTAAGCATGTAAATGCACTGATTCCATTTAGATTTACTGTCTCCAGAAACCCTATTGTACATTGTGTGAAGTAAGGTTTCACCCTTCTTTCATGGCTGAATTTTTATCTTCATAAGAGAAAATGGTAGATCACAATGACATAAACTGCAGCCCAGGAGTAAAACTCTGAACTGAGAACAGGAAGATATAAAATATGGAGTCCCTTGAAGTTTGATGCTGGGTTGACTCCTGCCCTAAATAATAAATGACCTAAAAGGTGCTGTAACACATGGGTTCGCTAACATACTTCCACTCAATAATGTCCTATGGCTTAATATTCTGGGACAATGCAGATAAGGTAAACAAGGTATTTATTTTACAGACATGTGCAATAAGAATATTGTGTAAGGCTGATACCTGAAAATCTTACTGAAGCCTCTTCAGGCACCTTAGGATTAGTTCAGTCACCTGTCAATATATTTACTCCCAAATGTCATTTTTGGTTAATAAGAAGAGTAGACTTAAAAGGAACCAGAAATTAATTACCATAATATTAGATTCAAAACAATATATGTAGCTTTTGTGTCTCTATGTAAGGCTCAGAATTGAATTTTGTATTTCACAATAAAGGTCTTTAACAGATTGCTTACAAACATCAGGCAGGAAAATTGAAATCCCCGGATATTTGCAAATATATAAAGAGAATGTTATTTGTCACAGCTTCTGTGAGTGATCAGAATATTTGGACACAACTACATAAAATGAAGCTAACATTAATTTTTCCTATTATACATGTCACAGCTTTTTCAGTGTATAGGAAGCTACAGTTCTCTCAGAAAACAATAAGCTTACGTAAATGCATAATATGAAACAGTAGATAAAACCAGCAGGTGTGTACTACAAGAGCAAGAACATGGGCTTAGTAGCTACTTTTCTACAAATACATATAATATACGAAATAAAAAGTCTTACCTTCATAGTCTCAGAGGACACAGTAATAATTCCTTATTTTCTTATTTTGACTGAAAAAATTCCTCATGTGATATACAGACCACTGAAGATTGTTCCTCAGGTGACATCCATTCTCTCTCTCTCTCTCTCTCTCTCTCTCTCTCTCTCTCTGTGTGTGTGTGTGTGTGTGTGTGTGTGTGTGTGTGTGTGTGTGTGTGTGTGTGTAACATATTAAAATGTTCTATCTCTGGAACAGTTTAACAAATTTGATTGTTTCTTTTACTCGAAATAAAATAATTTGCTAATTAATATTATAACCTTGGTATGGAAATGTGTGTCCAAGTTCTTTTGCTGCACCTGTCTAATCAGAATGAAATGTTTTTCCAATTTTTTAATCTGTTGATTAGCATTATACTACTCACTACTTCTAACTGCAAAATGAAGTGAGCTAAATTCTTCAGTAAGCTTACAAACGTGTTGATTCCATTTTAATTTACTACACTCCCTGAAAATGAGAACTTCTACATTTCATTTTAACAGGTTTTATAAAAAAAAGTTAGAGTTATGTCATATATTAAACCAATTTTCATTACAAGAATCTCATATGATGATCTAATAAAATCAAAATCTAGTCTCTTTTGGTACAACATTTTAAAACTTCTAAAGGATATCTAATGGATAGCTTTCAAGCATCCAAAAAGGCTCCACAATATTTCTGCAAATTCCAAAATATGAATATTTCAAGGATTTGTGCACTCCACTTTGAAGTGAAATTAGCAGTGCAACACACTGTCTCTATTTAACTGGGTCAGTATCTTCCCCTGACAGGGTACCTATAATTTTTGAAGATTGGAAGTGAGTAGTGATAGTAGTGTTGCAGTCTTGCAAGTGATAATCAGTATCCAGTAGTGGTAGCACAAAGCTAACTACAATTTCATTTAACTCACATGTGCTGTCTATAATCTCTGCAATCAACCAGGTGAGAAACGTCACTCTTTACAGGCTGTGAATCTGACTATTTTACTCTTTTTTCTGATATATAGGTTGGACAAATGAATTTGTTTCTTTCTTGCTCCTTAAAGTTTGTGCAATATAAGATTGCCCATTACTTTGAGTCTAGACATGCTTGTTCAGAATTCCTTTAACAGAGGTAGCCTGACTATACCATTGTTCTGTTTTCTGTCACCAGAGTTCATCATCTTCTTCTTTGGGCAACAGCATGGGTGCTGTTGATGTGCATCACTTCACCATTCTTTTAAATACTCAGCATTCTGAATTGCTGCTGTACGTGGGCTGAAAAAATTATGCTTTGTAGCATGGATCTTCAGCAGGCCTCCTATGTCATTGTGAGGCCCAGTTTTCTGACCAGTAGCATTGTATACCCTCTCCACTGACACAAGCAACTTTGTATATTTAAACTATTGGTAGTAATTTTTGAAGTGACTAGGGTCATAATCAAACAAAATGATCATCTGTCATGCCTGTGAATTCACCTGTTGAAAAATGTTTTGTATTGCCAGCAATGCATGTGTTAAGTCGTTACTCATAATTGAAACACTTGTGGCCTTGTTTGAAAATATGTCACCCCGACAAAAAGTGAAACTTGGCCATTACTCCAGTGATACCCTTGTATTTTTTATGGTGGAATCACAAACCAGTTCTCAGAGAAAACACAGTGAAACACTAAACACAGTTGTTCAGCCTCTACATGCCCCTTCAAGTCTGCAAAATATGTTGTTCTAGTTTATTCAGATTTCATGTTTTACTGATGTCACTGTGCAGGTCACAAGTTTTCAATGGAAGTATTAATGACAACAGTTTTAGTAATGCATTTACTCTCCTCCCATATTGGATATGTAACTTAGGAAGAGCTATCTAATATATTTTTTTAGAAAAAATGCCTGTAAGGTGAGTTCCTCATCACCTTTCCAAGGAAGTCACTACATTCCTACCAAGTGAGGTGGCACGGAAGTTAGCACACTGCACTTGCATTTGGTAGGACAACTGTTCAAATCCTTGTCTGGCCATCGGATTTAGGTTTTCTGTGATTTCCCTAAATCACACCAGCAAAATGCCAGGATGGTTCCTTTAGAAAGAGCATGGCCAATTTTCTTCCCCATCCTTTCATAATCTGAACTATCTGAACTTGAGTTTTGTTTCTAATGACCTCCCTATCAATGATATGGTAAACTCTAATATTGTTTCCTTCCTTTGCTACATACATAAAACAAACAGGTCTCTTGCTGTATGTCACATACTATTAATGACTTCGTATCTGCAACTTATGTGTCATGTGTCATAGTTTTCAGCAGCTCCTTCGAAGGTACCATGCAAAGTTCAATATTTGTACAGTACACACATAAAGAGACGTCTTTAGGCAGGTGTGGAAGCACCTACTAGGTGGAATATTGAACATTTCTTCTTATATATAGTGGAAGTTTCTTAAAATGCCGGTCATGCCGGTCAATTTTGTCTCCTGTAGCTGTTATGGTGGTAGTGTCTTTTTTGTTGGCACTCGCCAGGAAGAACAGTCTCATTTAACTTCCACAAAAAGTGTAATATAAACATGGGCTTTGTTCACAGTATGACCATAACAAGGATCTCATTTCCCAAACACTCCTTTTAAGAGTCCTCCATTTCTTGCTTTTTTCACCGTGTATTTTGATGCAGATAGAATGTGGTGTAAAATCTTTTTCTTTGAAAGAGATGCTAAGATAACTGTTAGAACTTGTACCTTTCATGTGGAATGCCACAATTAAACAGCTGAATTGATGTTGAATAAGAATTCCTGTTAAGTTGCACAAGTTTCTTTTAGTTCATTTTCTTTGAAACACGGAATTTCTACTTTGAAGTGTGGTCAATTTTGTTTTCGTGTAATCGGCATCAGCTTTAATCAATTCTTTGTGCTTTATTCATGCAAGCACCTCAATATTTAACTGACCATGATTTCTTAACAGGACTAACACTAACCTCTGGAGCTTACTCATTCAGAGAATGTTACTCTTCCTTTGCAGACATAAAAGCTATATCATCAACATCCTGGGAGGTTACTTTTTGCCATCTGAGTGTTATTGTTGGGTATAAGTTCACTTATGGTATCAACAGATTTTTCTGTTGCATGCTGTAGTTGGTAACTGTCTGTGCAGTGAATGATGGCAAGTGAAGATGACAAATCATAAGTTGAATAATTAGATGAGATGGTTGAACAAGTAAGAAAATAATGTTCGATAAGTGCCATCATAATACTGAATATATGATATTATGTGGCAGTGTAATGGAATACACTGTGCAGAGTGCTGTCATATAAAACAGAATAGACTATAGCATTCAAACCTTAATCTTACGTTTATGCTTCACCACCTCCTCAGAAATCCAGAAAGTCTAAAAATACCTTACAACGTTTTTGAAATGATCACCAAGATCAGTCTGTCACCACAGCCTGTTTTCCTCCAGTCACATTCATTGGCTTTGCCAACTCACAGAAAACTATAACATTGGAATACAAAACAATATCCCAAGAAATCATGTCATATTTTGAGAAAAATAATACTAGAAATAAATATGGAAACCAGCAGCCACTCTTTTAACCCATAAAAGAGCCAGATCAGTAATCTTCAATCTTGAACTCTCCATGTCAGATACAAAAGTAATCAATATGTATCTACAGGTGAAAAAGTTGTTAGAATCAGCAATTCTCATTGGCAACCATAAACTACCACCCGAGAGGCTACGACCAATGGAAACAAATTGCCATCAGCAGCACACAGAGGAAGCACAACCAATACTGTAAGAGCACTGCAGCCTTATTGTTGATATGCTGTCAAAGCCTCTTAAAGACAGGATGTCATAACTGAAAACATTTTTATTCTGAAACAGAGTCTTCAAATGAACACTTATACTACCAACCTTACGGAATATGTTCTTTATACCTGGTCTTATATATCAATCTTTACAGGATGTACAAATAGTCAACATCTTCACTCTCCTGTGGCCCCAGTCAGAAGACATTTCATGCATACCTATTCCCACAAAAAACTCTAAATTAATCAGTAGAACTTTTACAAAAAGATTATTGATGCTATTTGATAACAAATTTGGTGAAATGCTATGCCCAACAAACTGAATTACATGTTCAGTTTCAGATAGTTCTAGAAAGTTATGTTAATTCCAGAATTAACTGAAAAACTATTTTTATATCTGAATTACAACCATAAAAATAACAACAAATTCATTATATTCATTAGCTGTATAAATTATTTAAACATAATTTATTTTTCTCTGTGCCTTTCCAGATTGTTCTGGAAGGTTATTTTACATAGCAGAATTATCTGGAAGTTTTCACATTGTCCCAAAAACTTCAATTTTTTGAAAAGTTCAATGTAAATGCAATTTATAATAACAGAATTTAACTAGTTCAAAATTTGTTTAATTTTTTGCATTATTTAGTGGGGCTCAAGACTACCCACAGTCTAGGCTAGAATCTTGCTTAAAACAGTAAACAAAGAGTTGACCTAATGGAAGCAGATGTAACAACTCTGGGGAAATGTAAAGTACAGAGTTCACATCTGATTGCAATTTGGGCCACTAATTTTCTCGATCTGTGTTAATGATTTACCAAATAAAATTAATAAAAGGGCAAAAAAGTGATGTCTGCTGATGATACAAATATGCTGATATAAAGGGAAAACTCCACAACACAAGACACAACCCAGACAGTCACTAATCAAGTATACAAATGGGTCACAGCAAATGGCCTAATCCTAAAGTTTTCAAACTAATATTATATAGTTCCATATAGCAAGTAAAAAATTAAAATTTCCTTAAATGGATATTAACATTCAGAAAATTAATGGAACACCACATACAAAACTCTTAGGCATCCAGATGGACAATCAGTTAAGATGAAAGGAGCAAATTTGTCAGCTGCTCAAGAAACTTATCCCAGCGTGCTTTGCACTGAGAGCCTTTCCTCACTTTATTGATGTAGCAAAATACTTTCATCCTATCTTTGGTCACATGTTTAAGCTGAGCAAAAACAAGACTCTGTAGAAATCACATAATGGAGTTTTGTCTGAATCTTCATAGTCAAATAAAGAGTGGAAAATGGATAAACAGGGACTCAAATTGATCAGTATGAGTTCTAGTTTTGCAAAAAAGTATTCAATTGTTTGAAAGTAATCAGGTTAATTAAGAAAAAACTTGAAAATTAAAAAAAATGGTCAAACCATTTGTTTAAAAGTAAGAAATAAAATAGAGAAACTTTTGAAACATCTTTAAATGATCCTCAGACTCATGTACATAAAATGAGCTGCTGGCTAAGAATTTAAAGTTTCACAAGACAAATATCCTCTACTACTCTTTCAAATTCTAAGATTCTATTTTAAACAGAATTTTAAATTCTCAGTAGGCACCTCATTCTCTATACATGGTTTTGAGCATCATTCTATGTCATGCCAAATGTTTCCTAAAGCTATTTTATTTCTTTTTTTTCTTTTGATAAATCATTTCACACAACATTTGACGATTTTGAAAAAATTATTATGCATAATCCATAATCTCCTAGGACATAACCTTCTGGAGAAATGCTGCACAAGTTGAAAATGTTTTCAAATTTTAAAAAGGAGCAGTGAGAGTGCTTATTAAAAGGACATCCTGGAGAGTTTCTTCAAGTCTTTTGGCATATTTACACCTATAGGTCAAAAAAAAAAAAAAAATTATATAAAATAATGATTAGTTTCTATGAATTCTTCAGTTAAATAGAATTCATTATATTTTAGCCAATTTTGTAGCACACACTTATATTTGTTTAGTGGTACTGTATGAGCAAAATATGGTAAGCATGAGGGTTGTTCAATAAGTAATGCACCACATTTTTTTAAAAAGGCATTAAGCTACATAATAAAATGTCCTTGTTGGTGCTTCAGATTTGATGTTTGTTCTGTGGGCTGGTGAAGTTTCGAACCATTGTGGCAGATGGCAGAGCCATAGCACAGTGTCAAAATGGTGCCTACGTAAACTCATGTTACAAGCAGTGTGCTGTTATTGAATTCTTGTATGCAGAAAAAGAAACCATGGTGAACATTCATAAATGATTGTGTGCAGTGTATGTCAATGCTGCAGTTGATAGGAATACAGTTGAGCAATGGGTAAAGAAAGTTAAAGCCTCAGCAAATGCAGAAACAAAGCTTCATGATCAGCCATTCTGGGGATGTCCTGTCACAGCCATTGACCCAGACATGCTTAATCGTGCGGATGCCATTACTCATGCTGGCTGGTGCATCGCAACTTGACAACTGACTCTACAGTTGTTGGTCAGCATTGGAAGCGTGTCTGCAACTACTGGGAACACATTGCCAAATTGCCTTGACCAGACCTGGCACCCTCGGACTTCCATCTCTTTGGGCCACTTAAAGACTCTCTATAGGGAACACACTTTGAAGATGACAAGAGTGTCACTCATGCAGTGAAAACATGGCTATGCCTACAGGACAAGAGCTTTCACCAGAAGGGAATACATGCTCTTCCACAATGTTGGCATACAGGCATAGAATGTGCTGGAGACTAAGTAGAAAAATAGGACACAGACAAAACATTTTGATGTATATTGTCACCAAATTTTGACTCTTAACGATTAATATGTTCTGAGAAAAAATGTGGGGCATTACTTATTGAATGACCCTCACACTTATAGTCATTATTGAGTACAGCAAGTCTTGAAGAAGTCAACCCCAATAAGTAACTGATTCTGGCGGTGTGTACATGCAAATCATATCACATTTTGAATCTTTCCAGACATTCTCTAGCATGTATTAAATAATTATACATGTACAGCTTTGGCACTCTCTTTATCCCAGGACATTGAAAGTAGTTCCTGGAGGACCCTCTAGGTAATATTCCTGATAGAAATTGTTTTCTTCTGCTATCTGAAAATACATTTAGCTGTTGTGGAATCACCCCAACATAATATTCCACACTGCAATTGGGACTGGAAAAAAGCAAAGTATGAGTGGAGTAACAACTGTTAGCATATGCCTTTTCTCAAGTCTTGTAATAGAAAAAGCACATGAGCTAGATTGCTGCAGAGATAATTGATATGTCATTCCCAAGAGAATTATTTTTTCTATAATCAGTCTAAGTATTTTCACTGTTTTTGTATTAATTTTTTTCGTTGCCTTCATATTAAAAATTATTTCTTCTGTTTTTGTCTTGTTAATGCACAACTGGTATCCCTGACACAGTGATTAATGATTTGCATAATTTCTCTGTTGTTATCTAGTACACTTTGTAAATTCTTTTCTGAAATTATTAGTGTTACATTTTTAGCATGTGTAATTTGAAAAGTCTTTAATATAGACAATGAACAGGCAAGGTCCAAGACCATAGGCTTGGGGTATCCCTCTTTTTATTGGGAGTATTTCTGATCTCTGCTTATTTGCTTGTGCAAGCTGTAACCTGCTGCTTCAGTAAGATTTGAATAAATGGAGTGATTTATATTCCATGCCATAGTATTAATTTTGTTCATTATGTCATGTGACACTGAGTTAAACACTTTTCTGAAATGACTGTGTTCCAGGCACAGACAGCCTTTTCTCTTACCCTTCATAAATAATATTCACCAAAGCCTTCTATTGCTTTTACAGTTGATAGGTGAGACCTGAATGTGAATTGTTATTCATTTAAAATTCTGTTGCATTCAAAATAGCTATCTTTTTACTCATGCAATTTTCTGTTATCTTGGATATTATCGGTGCTATTGAACTGGATCTTTAGTTATTTGATATTTTCTTATCACATTTTTTATACATAGGCAATGTAACTGTGAACTTAAAACATTTTAGAAAAATTTCTTCATCTGTGAGGCGTAGCAAATGAAAACCGAACACCTGCTACAGTGGAACCAGGAAAAGAATGGTTCCATTCAAAATTAACCACCACTCATATTAAGACAAGATGATTGATTCCTTTCTCACAGAATGCATTTGGGGGGATGACAGTTCAATCCCACGTCTGGCCATCCTGGTTTAGGTTTTCCATGATTTCCCTTAATCACACCAGGCAAATGCCAGGATGGTTCCTTTGAAAAGGCACGGCCGACTTCCTCCCCCGTCCTTCCCTAATCTGATGAGACCGATGGCCTTGCTTTCTGGTCTCCTCCCCTAAACCACCCAACCCAACCCACAGAATGCAGTTGGCCACTGACAATTACAAAACTACACCCACTGTTGCACTTCCTTGTCTGACAACAACCGATAGCGAAGTATATCTTTCTTTGGGTCACCAAAGATGTGAAAATCACAAAGTGAAAGATCTGATCAGAGGATGTTGCAGTGTTTCCCAAACAAATAAATGAAACACAGTCTTTGTGCAGCTGACAGTGGGGTGAGGGGGGGGGGGGACGGGGGGGGGGATTACTGTGTAACAGGATGATTCCATACAACAGCATTCTGACAGCCTGAGGGCAAAAGGCAAAACAAACAGTGGATATATGCCACATCTCCCCTGCCAAAGAAATCCAGTGCTATTCAGACAAGTTCCAGTAAGGTCATGATGACCTATGATTTCAGGGGCCCTCTGCTCATCTAGCTCCTCAAGTGTGGAACCACAATCAACACACAGTGCTACGAAGATATTTTGCAGAAACTGCAACACACCATGAAGTCAAAACGCCCAGGAATGCTGTCAAACATAATCATCCTGTTGCAAAATAATCCCTGCCCCCACATTGCCAGTTGGACAAAGACTACACTTCAGCGAGATGGTTGGAAAACACAGCAATATCCTCCATACAGTCCGGATCATTCAGCATGTGATTTTTACATCTTAAGAGACTTGAAGAAAGACATGCTTGTACATCAGTTCCACTCAGACAAGAAAGTGCAAGATTGGGAATGATTGTGGATCCATCAGCAGCTGACTGCATTGTATGAAACAAGAATTGACTGTCTCATCTCTTCTCAGTGAGATAAATGTCTTAATGCATGTGGTGATTACATTTGAATGGAACCATTCCATGGCCCCACTGTGGGGGGGTGTTTAGTTTAGAGTTGACTGGTGCTTATAGTACTATGTTTGGCGGATGGAAGGGTGGCATTATGATTTCCATTACCATATACATTGTGATAAAATTACTGAGTCCATAGTAGTCTTCTGTTTTGGAATTGCTTAGTTTCTTTATCAGTTTTTAATTTAAAGTGCTTAGGGTCAAATAAGTTTTTTGGTTCTTGTCTGTTTTCCATGACTGAGCAGGGCTTTTGCTTGTCAATGTTTCAAAATGCTGCAGAAAGAGAACGACTGTTCAGAATGGTGTCGAATTTGCACAGCATATTATTGACACAGGAGAAAATGTCATGGAAAAAAAAGGCCAAAATGGGAAACGTTGAGCATCCACTGAGCACAACAGTATTTCGCAGGTTATTTGGTGAGGTTGATAGTTGCAGCTGCACAGTGATCAGTGAAAGGTGCAAGAATAACATCAAATGCAAGAATCTTATGACACAAAACATCAGTCGAATAAAACCAGTTAAGTCCACTACTAGATGTCGCAGTTGGAAATTTATGTTCCCAAACATCCCTCAAATGCATCAAATGAACCAGTTCATGGAGATCATGACTACAATTTAAATGAGCAGACTGGTCAATGGGATGCAACAAATAGTTGAAGTCACCACCCAGCAGCAGGTTCTGAGAATTCTTACACAAAAGAAAAGGGTGCTGCTCTCTGTAAAATTTTGAGCATGCCACCATTTTACCCATGTCAGATCATGCAGAACCAGCATAAGGTCAAAAAGACGACAACAAATCCTGTGTCCAGAATCAAGAACTTCAGTGTCAGTGAGAGGAATAACTTCATCATAAAATAGAGCAGTGTCCATTGAATCTCCAGGCACCATATTAAAAAAGATCTGAAACCCCAGGACTGGAAAGGTAGTAAACATTACTTCCTGCAATAACATAATGTCTGTACTAGAATCATAAATAAACTGATGGAGAGCAGTGAGGTGTAACTTAGTTTCAATGCAGCTGACATTCAAAGTAATAGGTGTGTATGCCAAGTCACCCACCAAAGTGAAACAAAAGTAACGTCCATCTCTGCCACATTCTGACCATCAGTCCATAGCTGAATCCATAGACAAGTCTGGGGGAGGGAAGTAGCCCCATGCCTTGCAGAACCCTTATGCTGTGATGTCTTGTGCATGACAGTATGATCCGGTTGGACACACTGTGTATGTTGGACATGAGACAAAATCGCCAAAGCAGCAGGAGGAGTATCGGAATCAAGCACAAGATTGGAATCTGCTGCACTGGATGAAACAAACCAACATTCTCTGCAGGAGCATAATCTGGCATGACAGACAGGGATGGAACAACAGACTCATCAGGCAGCAAAACTGAAACAACTTGGGACAACTCCAGCACTACAAGATTCAGTGGCAGAAACTCTGGAGGTTGCAGAACTAAAGCACCATTGATGGTGGTCAACATGGAGACAGGGATGTGTCACTGTTCATCAGACTGTGGGATTGGCGAGGGAGATGAATTATACGCACCAAATCCCTGATGTGATTCCATAATATCCACAGTAGAGGTTGAACAAATGACTGTATCGACCATCCCTACAACCTCCACTGGAGGATAGGAGGCTACTATGCAATTTGCGTCACTAAGAGAGACAGTTGATGCAGGGGGGATAACACAGAAACATATGCATCCTTGGTATGATATATCTTATGTTGCAGCACCTGAGCATTGGCACAGGGAGCAGATGGTGCAGAGTCTGTCTTCAGTTTTCACAAAAAATAGCACCAGGTAGAATGAGATCTGCTGCCATCAATTTATGTCGGTGTTCTAAAGAATTTTTGAGAACAGAAACCCTCTTCAGGCAATTGAAACATTGGTGACCACTATCATTGTGATTATGTATCATGGACCTGATAACCACAAATCTGAAGATGTGACATGATGTTGTGTTTAAGGTAAATCTCAACGGAACACATACCACTATAGTACTGCAGGCAGTATTGATTCAACCAGCACACCCAGCAAATGCCTTTAACAACACCAAGTTTAAGGAACACATCCTTAAGATATTGATCATCTACTTATGGTGGCATGCTGAAAACCACAAATTGGTATATTCAAAATCAGTACTAGCAAGGACACCAACACTAACTGACCCATCCCTATGGTAGAACGAAAGCTGATTGCCATGTTTAAGTAACAACTTGCTTATTTGGAGAGGTTCATGAATTTTACAAAGAAGACAAAGCTCAGTTTCAAAATATGCAGTATCTGAAGTAACACCAAATGCTTCCACTAACCAATCATGAATTTTGAGAGAACTTGGTTACACTTTATGGGTGGACTTATAGAACACAAAACTGACTGTATCATTTAGTGGAATCATCAGGGTCACCATGGAGACAAAAAAAGTAAATGAATCTCCTACCAAACAAAACACAATGAAAGACAGATAAAGATGATTATTCAACTGAAGTATGCACAGAAATGAACACACAGCATGACTCGAAGCACTAAGGCAGAGCTAAGGAGTAAACACATATGAACACTGTTACTGCTCAAGTGGAACTGACACTATTGTGATTTCTAATTTATTTGTCTCGTAACATACAGATGCTAATCATTTGATAAAAAAATGAGACACATAAAAAAAATGGGTAATACAACTTCACTGAAATAAAATTATAATAGAGGAGTATTTTAACTTTAATGTAATTCTTTGCAAAGTTGTAGCTAAATTTATATAACAAGAGTATTGAAGAACTACAGCTTGCTCGAATATTCAGTTCATCCTTCATGAAATCTCCAACTGAAGAGTAGAATCATTGAACTAAAGCATCATGTACCTTATTTCGTCATTGAGTCTAGCTTCATATTCAGATTATTCTTGCCTTTTAGTTTGGTGTTAATTTTTATTCATATATGTTGGGGAGTCTGTGAACATGTTTAAATGATGAGCAGGTACCATAAAATTATTTTATTTTTTTTATTATATGAGTGATTAGAATATTTTTCCATGAATAATTCAAACGGCTGTGTAAAAAGTTGATAATGTGTGTGTGTGTGTGTGTGTGTGTGTGTGTGTGTGTGTGTGTGTTTGTGTGTGTGTGGGTGTGTGTGGGTGTGTGGGTGTGTGTGTGTGTGTGTAGGATATTAATAACCTCAATTTTTGATTTTGAAATAATGAGTGGCATGAATACCTTTGATGTACAGCACATGTGTTTTTAATGATTCTTTTCTCTAGTTTCAGTATGTGCATTATTTTACTTGAATTATTTCAACAAATAATATTGCAGTACCTTATAAATGATTTGAAATTGCTTTTTCCTGTGGATCCTTGTCAGTGCTGCCAGCTAACATTTTCTTTTCTAATGCATAGTTACATAATTTGATTATGCTTATCCATTATGGATATTTTAGAACCGTGACTGTATATAGAATGTAAATAAGTTATACAAAACTGCAACCAGTTACTTTTTTGAATAATTATGTTTTACTCCATGAACCAGTTTTCGAACCTTTTCAGGTTTATCTTCACAAGTTGCATCATTATTGCTAGCATAATGCTGGGTGCTGGCTCTATGACAAAAATATGGAACACACTTTAATGTATTGCCATGACTATAGCTTATCTGTTGATATGGATGTAAATTTAGATTTTTACTTACTGCGACAGTATAGGCGGCTTTTTTCGGTTAGTGTCCATCTGTCTGACTCCATTTTGATGTCCAGTTGTTGTATCACTACACACACTTCCACACTTGTGTATCACTACACACACTTCCACACTTGTTCATGAAGAATATAAATAAAAGCTGCTGCCTCCATCATACATCTCATGTAAAAATAAGACATGAGGGCATGTGCAAAGGAAGACAGACTACCGTTTTTCCCTTCCTCAGTACATAAATGGAATAGGACAACAAGTCATTAATATTGGTATCAAATACCCTCCACCATGCATTGTACAATGGTTTATGGAGCATATATATAGTAACAGATGTAGGTAATATCCTACAGTATTAAATTTTAGGATAATCCTCAAGCCAAGCCAAAGTGTGTAATATGAATTATCTGCAGTGTGGATTCAAGAAGATCCTGTAATAACCATATCCAATGAATTGGGTTTACTAATTCTTGTTTTTTACTATAGTTATTCCATGATGAAATATGTCATGAATAACATTCTTTTTTCAAGCTACAGTATGGTTAATGAAGTGAGTACTAGGAGTACATATATCTACATAAATAATGAAAGGCACTTACTTTGGTCCAAAAGGAGTGCAATATTACAAGAATAGAAATTTATGCTAATAAATTACAGTTCAACAGTGTCACATAATATGAGTTTTGTGTATTATAGTATGTTCAGTATAAGTAATGATTGAAAATTCACTTCTCTTTGTTATATTTGGCTGCAATAACATACGAGCTGTTTTATTTATTTTAGTACAAATGAGTCGCCTAGATGCAAAACTGTCCATGTCCTCCATAACCGGTTTTGAGAAAAAGTGGAAAAACTGTTTTCACTGGGTAAATACACACTACCCTACACTGTATGTTGTATACATAAGTATGGATTAGTACAAAACCATTTGGACTATTGAAAAAAATCAGGAACTCAATGCATTTAAGATGTAAGCAAAATAAAAATGGACTTGGACAGTTTTGCATCTGACTTTGCAGATGGCCACTTTTGCATGCAACTGAAATGGACATGGACAGTTTTGAACCTGACTAAATGTACATGAGGAGAGGATATGGGGTGAATATAAAACTGTGTATTCAGTTTTAATTTCTTTTAATATTTCTGAAGGTACATGGTGTAACAACTGACAAACTGCAATCCACTTAATATGTCATATCTGGAACAATGTCTTCATCTTCTCCTGCTAGGCATTCTTATTCAACTGATGCCCCTGACCCGCTGGAACCTAGTAATGTCATGTACCACGACAGGGATTCACGTTCCCTCCAGTACTCACCATAGTCTTTCTCGAGGAGTTTTGAAACATTCTCCAGTTTCTTTTCATTAATAGGAACAACTGTGTTCATAATGCAGCTCGAGCTTATGTGTCCTAAGTGTTTCCCATATTTGCATACGGACACTGGTAGGTTGATTTCAAAATTATAATTAGGCTCCCCTTGGACTTTTATAGCATTCTGAGAATCACTCATCTTACTTTCGTTATATGGAAGGAGAATGATGCTGCAGGTTTATTGATGTTTTGAATGGCTCCTTTCCAGTCAACTACCTTCCAGTCTCTTCCTAGAATAAGAAGGGTCCCATACTGTTCCAAGATGGTATGGTACTCCGATGGCTGAACTATCACTTCTCATTTTTGCAGTTGCCTTTCGATGAGCCCAAAAACTCTATCAGGAGGCATGAATGAATGTCCAGTTATGGGATAAATAACTTCTATTTTGTTTATGCCTGCTGCATGTTTGTACATCCTGTGACACAGCATTGAGACAACTATTGTGTTCTTATTTTGCCCAGGGCATCCATCGGCAATTAACCTCAAAGTTTGTACGTTGCTCATGTCTGTATGGCACAAACGGTGGTAAAGAGCTGAACATATTTCATTTAACGCCTTCTTACTTTCATGTTGAAGCCAAGTGCACATGATGACATTATTAGTGGTTAACTTTGATTTAGAGGAACCTACTACAATGGCAAAATTGTATAGGTATAATTGCCTACTGTAATAGACACTCTGATCAGGTATTTTTGGCAAGGGTAAATTCTTTTGGCAGTCAAAGGATGTTGTCAGAAGGTTGTCTTGCTTTTCCTTCAGCAGTGAACAGAAACTGTTTGCTTTAAGGTTATGAAGTCTCTTTCGACCCATAAGTTGAGCTTTCTTAACATCACACTTTTCAGTTTTGATCTGCTCCAAAAGTCTGAGGCACATGGAACAAACATCTGTTTTTGGAGACGCAAATCCAATGTTAAATTTTGTATTAAATGTGTTCCTAAAAAAATTCTGCGGGACTCACTTTTCAGGAGTAGCCATGGAATTGTAATGTCACCACATCTTTCTAATGTTGAGAGTAGCAGGTAAATACACGGGACAGCTTTTCTCCCTGCAATAATGTGACTCAGTTGGAACATACTTATTTATATGAGCAATTACTTCCTGTCATTTGGGCTCATTCTTCATCATCTGGCAATCACCTCCTCTTCTCTCCTTAGCAATATATCCAGTCTTGAGGTGATGGCATGTGATGTTTTGCATTCTTGCTTTTGAAACACCAAGAATGTTCAAAAATGTTTCACGACATACTTTCACTTTCACTGACCCACCAGGTACTTTTTTTCGTACAAAATGAGATTGTCTGTCCTCTGTTGATTTGTTGTTCTCCCCTAAAATGAGATCTCGAAGGTATCTTGATACTCATGTATTTCAGAAGGAAATTATCTTGGTAAATTTTATCACACTTTGCATAATAACTGGTATGAAAAGACTTAATATCTGTCATTGTCAGGCTATCACAGTCCCAACTGATTTGATGACCACATTTTGGATACTCAGGAAGTCCTTTTGACGAATATCTGAAATCACACATATAAACAAAAAGTTATTCATAGATCAATGTTTTGTCGTATCAATAATAATATTCAACACACATATTTATTACTTTCACACAAATACGATTAATAGGGTATACATTTTTTCTTAACACCCTGAACTGTTATTCTAATGTTCAGATCTCCATCATTTACTGCATGATGTAAAGACAAAAATAATACATGCCTCTTCAGTTTTGCCATATTTTGTTTCCACTGGTCTTCACAGCGTACCTGCTTCCTAAAACGGTCAGATTGTCTTTCTGTCATGCCTTGATTATGTTCCATAATTTATAATTTATTTGGATGAAAAATATGTATAACTTGCAGAATAAACAGCTGTAAGAGACGACACAAGTACAATGTTTACATGCTTATGGCAGCCATCTTGCATTACAGTCGCATGACCCCAGCCTTCAATGTGATTTGTCATAAGGGACAAGGCAAGTTTTGCACCCAACTTACTGATGGGCATGGGCAGTTTTGAATCTAACCACACTTTTCGTGAGCTGTTTTCCATTGGACAAGGAGAGCTTTGAGCATAAATAGCATTTCAAGCATGTGTAAAATGTCATGCTCTACAATCCACAGTTGCCAACTCAATTTTTTTAAAAAGTGGACATGGACAGTTTTGCATCTAAGCAACTCAAATATATTTTGATGTTTTTGAGAACAGTTGTCTTAATCTGAAAGTGTAATTGAGATTTTTACTTTTACCTCATGTGTGGGACTACCTTACATAGGGATCTATGAAATGGGCATTAGAACAGACCATATAAATTCTTGTGTAACATAGGTGTTATTTTTTCTGACTTATGCCATGTTAATGGCTATCTCTTCATTATGATTCTATGGAACAAGCTGTATATCTACTTTGTTCTAGTCTAAAGGATACACAGTTGATTTCAGGTGCTTAATTCCATCAAGTGAAGATAACAAAGGGTATTTAAATAATTAACTCATATGACTCTGCTTGTAATTAAAATATTTCATGCATTATGTCAAAGCTAAATATGTCTTCCAGTGCAGTTTCTGTCAATAGCAATGGTACATCAGCTATCTACTGACTACTCTTCTTACCTACAGACAGATCAGAAAATATTTCAGTTATGTGTGTTTATAAAAAGCAAAAAGAAGTGTGGAGCTTCAGGTCACCTTTATCCCATGTTTTCCAGTCTTATTATTTAACAATATACTTTTTATAACAAGTTATATGAGGCATATTGACTGTAAATCATAGAACATTGCACTCATTGTACTACAGAGAACAACTGAATGAGACAGTCACTGACCAAATCTTTGGGAGGATGGAGTTTGCTGTGTCCTGCCTTCCTGATTTAAGTTCTCCTCCATTATTTTAGGCAATTGCTGGGATGGTTGCTTCATCAGGGTAATAGATGGCTACATGTTCTATTCTCATAAAGCATACTTATATACTTATAAATTGTGATTTGATTGTTTGTTTGCATGTGTGTGTGTGTGTGTGTGTGTGTGTGTGTGTGTGTGTGTGTGTGTGTGTGTGTGTTTGCACGCACATGCAAGTGTGCTTATGTTTTGAGCAATCGTCTTTTATTGTATTACCATGACAATTCCTATATCATTGGAAAATGATACTCTATGGATGAATAAATAGATAAATAAAACTTTGGTTGTTTATTCTATTAATGGTGTTTAACTGTAGTAAATAAATAATGATCTTACATATTTGGAAAATTGAATACTGATTGTTAAACAGTATATCACTTATCATTGGTGAAGAACATATTTCTACTCAAAATTGAAACTAAGAATGATGAGACCCTGAATGGTGGTCCTACTTCACATAAGCTTAGTGATGAGGCACGTCTAAATCTAGTCCTTCAAATCACCCTAGCTATTTCACTTATTTAATTTATTTACTTATTTGTCCATAGACCATTTAGTACGATAGCATCAGACGTCTCAGATACATTACAGAAGTAATATATACATATGTAAAACTTAAGTAGGATAGTATTTGGTGAGGACAGGACAGGAAGTCAGCCAATATTTAACCAAAGGAATCCTCCCAGCATTCACTTTATCAAATTGGGGATGCCATGGAGAACCTAGTCAGGATGGCCTTAGGGAATAAACCCCAGTCCTCCCAAATGAGAGTCCACTGCATTAAGAGTGGTACATGAGTGGAACGTGATTGGAAGGGGTATCACCTATTAACAGTCTATGTTGTGAGTGCAACATGCACAAGAAGTACATTAATGAACAAGAAATTTTGAAAATAAAAATATTACTGAAAAAATGAAAACACATAAACACTTTACATAAAAGTGTTGAAAAGTATGACATGCACAATAAATAAATCAATGATGTAGGTAAATCATGAAACTTTGATTTAAAACACTCCTGAAAAAAGAATTACATATCACTGCTGAAAAGTATAATGCATTATAAATGATAACCTGCTGAAAATGCATCCATCACAAACAGTCTAGCACCAGATCCCTTCTTGGAGAAGGTGTATTACACTGTATCTGAAACAGAAAACTAACAACAAAAACATTCTTTTCAAAGACAAGAAAAGCATAGATGGTACATCAGTTAAAACAATTAAAAGAATTCAACAAAAAATGAGAGCATAGTAATCCTGTAAGCTAACATATTCATTTACATTACAGAAACACTTCACATCAAGAAATGATTTTAATCTGCTCTAAAGTCATTTCCATCTCCAACCTCTTTATGTCTGTTGGCTGTGCATTATAAAGAATGACGCCAAAGTGACTCACATATTTTTGAGCAAGGGTTGGTCTAACTTGATCTGTATGGAGGAACCGACAATTGCGAGTACTATAATTTTGGTAATCCGAGTTGGTTTGCAGGTCACCAAGTATGTATACAGGGTGCACATAAAGTCCAGGAACACTTTCAATTATTTATTGCTCAAGAACTAAATATTGTACAGATGTCATACATATTGCATTTTGAAGAGAAACTATGAAAGTTTTTTATTACAAACATTTGATAAGCGAACCATGAGTGACCCAGCAGACATCAATATGGTAATTGAATTCTTGCCATACCTGTCCCAGCAAGGCATTGTTGACTGTGGCAGCCACTTCCCGTATTCTCTCCTGGAGCTCTGCTACATCACGTGGTAGAGGTGGTACATACGTCAGATCTTTAATGTGTCCCCACAGAAAAAAGTCACACAGATTGACATCTAGTGATTGGGGAGACCATTTCATTTCATGAAACAGCTGTCCCTTTCTGTAGCACGGCTGATCCATCGTTGCAGCAGATTTGTGTTCAGGTGCCCACAAACTTCACGATGAAAATGGGGTGGAGCCCCATCCTGCTGAAAGATGAAGAGAGAGTCTGATTGCATTTCAGGCATCAGACATTGCTGAAACATGTCCAGGTAGGAATATCCAGTGACAGTGCTCTTGGTAAAGAAGAATGGCCTGTACTGTTTTCAATGTGACAGGGCACAAAAAACATTCACTTTCGGGGAATCACATTCAAAATTCAATGCATTTGTGTAGATGCTTTGTACCCCAGATTCGACAATTATGCCAGTTCACTTTCCCATTAGTGTGAAAAGTGACTTTGTCACTAAAAATTAAGTGATTAACAGTGCCATCCCCATCCTCATACAATTGTTGCAACTGTGAACAAAACAAAACACTTGTCTTTGTCATCATCATTGAGCTTCTGCATTAGCTCCAATTTGAATGGTTTAATAGACAACTTCTGCCACAGGACATTCCACACTGACATTGGAGCCATTTTGTGTTCACAGGATGCATGACGTACCAATTTCTTTGGACTCCTTATGCACGTCTCTCATACACACTCCACATTCACTTCACTTACACTGGGACGTCCGCTTCTCGTTGCCAGACACAAATAACCTGTCATAACAAATTTGTTGTGCCAGTGGCCTTCCTTGTTGGTGGCTTCTTACTGTACTTGGTTCTAAACATCCATTTAAAAGCTGTAGCATGCTTGTTTTTGTCGAACTCCAACACACAGAAAGCTCGCTCCGCATCTGAATTTGCATGTTTGCGTCTAGTGCTGACTATTGGCAAATTACCAAACTATGCTCTGGCAGTATACATGAAAAAAAACTTTCAGGGTTTCTCTTCAAAATGACATATGTATGATATCTGTACAATATTTGGTTTTTGTGCGCAATTAATAACTGAAAGTGTTCCAGGACTTTATGTACACCCTGTATGTTGAAGAATGGTATGGTAAGCAAACACAACTTCTTAAATTGGGGGCTTGAAATGGGCCCTAGTAAAGCTATTTTACAAGATTCAAATAGCCCTTTTCTGTAATGTCAAAATTTCACTTAATCGAGTACTAATTTTACCCTAGAAAAGTATTCCATAAGCTACAAGGGACTGAAAGTGACCAAAATGACCCATTCTAGCACCATCTGAGGAGCAAATTTTACAAATAGTTCTCTGGGCAAAACATGCAGAACTGAGTCTCTGGGACAGTTTAGTTACATGGTCTTTGCAGTTTAACTCTTGGTCAATATATTTTCCTAAAAGTTTTGTGGATCATATTCCTTTTTTAGCTCATTTTTGTCCAGCACCAGACAGATACCTTGGCTTTGATTCATCTCCTGAAGTTGTATATAGACTGTTTTCTTGATATTAAGGGTCAGCCTATTGCACTGGACCATGAATGTAAAGACGTGAGGACTTGATCAGTTGTATTGGTGAGAGATGCCTTAACATCACTTACTATTATACTAGTGTCATATGAAAAAGATGTTATCGCCACTGCAGTTTCTGATGAATGCATGTCATTTAAATAACTAACAGAACAGTTCTTAACACACTACCTTGGGGTACATCTGTTACAACTTTCCTTGTATCAGATACTAACCACATGTTATAATTAGCATGAACTTATCTGAGCTCCACAACCTGTGGTCTTTTTCACAAATATGATTGAACCTGCCTGTTTTCTATGCCTTCTATCCCCATTACTTCCAACTTATCTAAAAGAATTTCATGACTAACCATATCAAAAGCTTTAGAAGGGTCTAAATTAACTTCTACAATACTATTGTTGTTATCCAAATTTCTAACTGTTTCATCAGTGTAATGATTTACCACAGTTGCTGGACTTCTATCTGTTTGAAAGCCATGCTTATTTTTATACAATAGCCTATGGTCATCTAAGTACTTGGTAATTCATTGTTTCATTAATGTCTCAATTACTTTAGAGAATGCCAAATGGAGTGAAATGGGTCTGTAATTTTCAGCTTTATGTCTATACCCACTCTTGAATGAAGGTATCACTTTTGATATTTTTAATCTTTTGTGGAACACTCACTCAGTGAATGATAAATTAAGAATGTGAGCCATGGGCTTTACAATTTGTGAAGCAGTAAGGACTATAAGTGACAATGGTACATCATCTACACCAGCTGACATTTTGCATTTGAGGCCGTTAACCACCTTTACTAATTCATGCTCGCTAGTTGAAACTAACCTCATGCCATATCGTGGTGTCCAAAACATAAGTTCATTTTACTTTGTGAAATTTGACATAAGTGTTTGAGGAGCATTTATAAAGTAATTACTAACGTAATTTGGCGAGTCTTTTTTCCAATATTGATAACATAAACATCTGTAAGTGTAATTTCTTGCTCTTAATATATTTTCTGTAGTTCACTTTTTACAATATACCACATAAATTTCGATTTTTTGCTGTCATTCTTATTACTAAATCATACTAAATGGTCTTTGGACAAATAAATAAATAAAATAAATAAGTGAAATAGCTTGGATGATTTGAAGGAATAGATTTAGACATGCCTCATCACTAACCTTATGTGAAGTAGGACCACCATTCAGGTTGTCATCATTCTTAGTTTCAATTTTGAATATAAATATGTTCTTCACCAATGATAAGTGATATGCTGTTTAAAAATCTTTGACTTTGCAATTACCTGTCAGTATATTTTCTTACAAATCTTTACATATTCTATAAACTGGAGACCTGTGGATCTTTCCATTGGTGAACTGAGGCTTTTCAAAGGCCTACAGGAAATCTTAATACCTGACATAATCTAGGAACTAGATTTAATGATCTGACATGAAAGGACTAGTCAATTTTTTAGGAAAACACATTTCAAAATTGAACATGAATGTTGAAGTCAAAGTATTGTAAGCATTATTAGTATTTGACTGTGAAAGTACTTCTAACTAGAATTCATTATTTAGATTACCAACAAATCTACCACAATTTCCCACAGAAAAATGTATTCTGTAAGTAAGAAGTACATTGCTTTCTTTCACAGATATAGATGGAATTGTAAGGATGAGAGCATTGTGATCAGATAGCCTAAGTCAGTATTAATTTCTATCACAGTTGTATCAACATTTGAAAATATGTTGTCAGTAAGACTTTATCTTCTAGCTGTTATATTTATTTGTTTATTTATTCATCCAGTAAATCTCTGCAGATTGTGGGGTGGCTATGTGTGTGTGTGTAATACAGAGATATGCACACAGGTTACATATAACTTCAAAATTTATTTTAATAGTACAATAAATTCATTATATTTTACCTTGCTTTAACAGCAGTAGCAGTTTTTCATATTTTTACTTTGTGTCTATTGTACTTCACATGCTTTAAGAATTCTGCAACTGTATAGAAGCAGTGAACTAATTGTAAGAGGAAACATGTTGAAGCTGTGCAACACATTAAGATACAGATTCATTCATAAGGTCTATATTGAAATCCCCACAGACAGTTGTAGTGGCTTTTTCAGTAAACGTAATGTCCAGCAGAGACTCTATTTTATTAGTGAGCATTTATATGTCCCCACTAGGTGCTCTGGAGATAATATCAGATTAGATTAGATTCATTTTTTGTTCCATAGACCCTAAAATGAGATGATTTTCAGGGGTGTGGAACATCTCAGAAAGTATAACATGAAAAATGTAGAACATTTGAATATAATACTCACTTAATTTATCATTTGTCAGGAGAATGTCAAGATATGTGAATATATCACAGTAAACAGGAACTGTTAATATTTTTGGAATTAATACACTTTATCATACATAAAACTCTTAATCTTGATTGTTGTGACCAAATTCTGTCAAAACTGAAATGTAACAGAAAGAAGACATGTTAAGTTGCAGACAGACACAATTAAGAAACACATACACAAAGGAACCCCTTTCCACAAGGATCATATCTCTGGGGAAGACCCAGGTGCAAGACCTGACCAATCCACCCACACAGCACTTCCTATTCCAGGCCTTCCACAGATTTATCCTCGCCCATGAGGGCCGGGCTGTCTGTGAAAGCAGCCATATCATTTACCCGCTCTGCTGCAATCATTGCACAGCTTCTTATTTTGGTATGACTACCAACCAACTGTCCACCAGGATGAATGGCCACTGCCAAACTGTGGCCAAGAGCAAAGTAGACCACCCCGTGGCACAACATGCAGCTGAGCATAACATGCTTGATTTCAATGGCTGCTTCACTACCCAAGCCATCTAGATCCTACCCTCCACCACTAGCTTTTCTGAACTGTGCAAATGGGAGTTATCCTTACAACACATTCTCCGTTCCCTGAACTATCCTGGCATCAGCCTATGATAACTTAGTTTCCCCACACCCTCGACCCAACAGTTTCCACCCTGTCTGTCCTATCATCTCCCTCCCATTCTCACCTCCAAGCCTTTTTGTTTGCTGCCCTCTGCAAATGCATATGCCCATCGTTCACCACTTCTCTCTTTTTCACACCTTTTTTCCCCACCTCCCTATGCCACAACCTCCTCACACCATGCCTGTTGGAATGCTAGTCCATGCATACTCCACCAGTGTTTCTCTATCCCCCATCCGTACACTACTATCCCCTCCCTTCCTCGCCCCCTCCAGATTGTTGCTGCCATCACATGTGATAGCTGCATTCTGGCCTGAGCTGCTGGAGTTGGTAGTCATTTGTGCATGAGGTGTGCTTGCTTGTGTGTGTTTCTCTGCTTCTCTTTTGCTGATGAAGCTGTGGCCAAAAGTTTTGTGTAAGTGACTTCTAATTGTGCCTCTCTGCAACTTAATGTGTCTTCTCCATGGTAAGTAGCATCCTATTTTTTCCTACATAGTTGATATTGCCATGTGGATTTTCCATTGTTTAAATCTAACAGACATTTTTACCTAAGTGGTCTAACAGTCGCTGTTAAGATATTCATCTATAAAGTAGGAGCTACCAACCAAAAAGTCTTTCAAACTTGGTTTAAACTGTGCTTTATCTGAAACCAAGTTTTTAATGGTTGCTGACAATTTATTGAAAATTTGTGTTCCTGCATTTTGGACCCCTTTTTGGACCAAGGTAAGTGATTTTAGGTCTTTATGTAGATCGTTTATATTCCTGGTATTGATAGTATGTATTGAGCTATTGGTTGGAAATAGATGCATATTATTTGCATCAAATTTCATTAAGGAATAAATACACTGAGAAGCAGTTGTTAGAATACCCAGTTGCTATAAACCGCTACAATTATTGCGTTACCCAGATCACCATGGAGCTGAACAACAGCAGCTTCAAAATACTTTCCAGAACTCAGAGGTTCTGCCTTGCACCTACTAGAACATTCCACAATAGATTTATAAAAAATGTGAATACCACTTTTGGCATTCTCCTGCAAACCTCACTATCCAAACTGTAATGAATAATATTAACAAAATTCTATTAAAAATTCCTGCAGCAGTGCTCCATAGTATAAATATGGGCGATATTCACATCCTTAACAGCAGCTTCAAGTTCCAAAGAGTTATACCTCAGGCTGGATATTACAGCTTAAAACATGAAAACCCTAGAATAGAAAATTGTGATGGTTGCACTTACACTTTGTTGTGTTATAGCTGATGCTGTTTTGAGATAAGGTACCAAAAATCCTTGTGTACTACGGGTTTTCTGCATCTTGCAGGTCTTCCTTATGGCTGCATTGTAGTGTGCTGCACAGGAGCTACGGGTGAGTCTGGGTCAACAGCTGCCAGAAAATGGCCTTCTATTGCTGCTGGTGTCTGACCGCTGACTGCCAGTGTAAGGCCATAAACTGCCTGTGGAGGATCTCCCACTGCTGTTTTAGGTTTTGTTTTAGGGTGCAAAAACAGCTGCAGTCATAATTGTCCATGTCATAGCCTGAGAACACAATAAGTAAAAGAAGTTAAGTTAAGCCCAATCGACAGAAGGAAAGAGAGCTAAGAGCAAGGACTTCCTCTTGTAGAAAGGTCCACAAAATATGCCATAGAGACAGTGGAGACCCTGAACTAAGGATGAAATGTCCTTTGCCATAGTGCTACAACAGACAAAAAGTAAAACACGGTTGACAGCCAATACATGAGCACAAAGTGGTGGGAGTCACCACTTAACAAATGCGATGGCTAAAAAGACAGTGCTCAATACACAGCCTAGCTAAAATGGTCTCCTCATGACAAGAGGGCCAAGAGGACACCAACCAAGCCACTAGGAGAATTTTATTCTTTGGAGTTCGTTCCAGTGAAGAGAAGACCAGTGGTGATGCCAAAGTGATGCCAGTTTCCAACAGACAGCAACACATAGATCATTCAAAGGAATGGAAGAGCTAGTAGACTGAGGTAGGAGGACTGCAACTTTGGCAGCAGCATCAGCAGCCTCATTTCCCATCAGACTGATGTGAGCAGGAACCAACATGAACATCACAGTAGCTCCCTCAACAGCAAACAAGTGGATGTTTTCTTGGACCCTATACAATAAGGGATGGACTGTGTACAGCACACAGAGGCTCTAAAGGGCACTGAGAGAATTAGAATGTATGACTCAAGTAAAAAACCTGTGTCACTGATTGTACTTGATGGCCTGATACAGGGCAAAGAGCTCTGCTGTAAAAATTGAACAGTGTGCTGGAAGCTGATATCAAAGTTGGTCAGTGCCATTGATGAAGGCCCACCTGACACCATGGTCAGTCTTAGAGCCATCAGTATACACGAAGATGTTATAAGTAAGTTGCATGTGAAGATCAAGAAACTTACAGTGATAGATTGAATCCAGAGTAATATTCTTAGGAAGTGAATGAAGACCAATATGAACATTGGCCACCACATGAACCAAGGTAGTGAAGGATTCATACCCATTGGGAATGTGGCAGGTAGTATGGAGTTAAGCTGCTGGAGCAGTCACTGAAAGCAAGCTCCAGGAGGCAACAGAGAAGAAGCGTGCCCCCATACTAGTGGTTTTGGGAGTCATCGAAAAAGAGGGCATTGGATGGGTGGCCGAGCATGGCAGACAAACGGTATGTGTATCTGCCAAGGAGGACATCATGCTGGTATGAAAGTGATAGTTCAGTAGCTTCTGCTTGGAGACTCTCAACAGGGCCAGTGTAAAAGGCACCAGTGACTGGACATTCCACGATAGTGGATTGAGTTTAGATGGCATATGGATGGACACACAGAGGAATAAAAAAATCGCCCTTAGTATAGTTTTGATTGGACACAGGATCGGTACAAAGAGGGGAGGGTGGTCTGGTCCACTCCCTGGGAAGTACCGTTCAGGACACATAGGGCATTAAGGGATTGGGTACAGCATGCAGCCAGGTAAGAACATGGGAGGACAAAGAAAATTTCCTATCAAACATGAGCTCCAGGAATTTTGTAGTTTCAGTGAATGGAATAGCAACAGGCCCAAGATGCAAGACAGTGCAAGAAACCCATTGCGCCACCAGAAATTCATACAAATTATTTTGTCGGTGGAAAAGCGAAAGCCATTGTCAGTGCTCCAAAGAGTAAAGATGATCTAGAAATTGTTGAAGACACTGATTGAGGAGATAAGCCCATGGAGATCTGCAATAGACTGCAAAGTCATTGATGAAGTAAGAGTCAGAGACGCCTGGTGGGAGGCAGTCCTTAACAGGTTTAATGGCTATAGCAAAGAGGTCATCACTCAGGACAGAGCCTTGAGGCATCCCATTCTCCTTAAGAAAAATGTCTGACAATGCCAAACCCCCATGTGCCTTGAAAACTCTCTTTTAAAAATTCCTGAAGGACATGAGGCAGGTGGCCTCGGAAGCCGCACATGTGTAGAGTGTAGAGGATACAAGTCCTCCGGCAGGTGTCATAGGTTTTCTCCAAATCAAAAAACACAGCCACAGTCTGGTATATCTGCAGAAATCCATTCATGACATGGGTTCACAAAGTGACAAGATGGTCAACTGTGAATGGTGTGCACAAAATACACATTGTGCGGCGGTTAGTAGATTGCAACACTCAAGCCACCATACTAGCCAGCCATGAATCATACATTCCATCATCTTGCAAACACAGTTGGTGAGAGAAGTGGGTCAGTAGCTGGAAGGAAGATGTTTGTGATTACTGGGCTTGGGTATGGGTATGACAGTGGCTTCATGCCAGCATCTGTGAAACATGCCATCTGCCCAAATGCAATTGTATGTATGAAGGAGAAAGTGCTTGCCCCTAAGAGAAAGGTGCTGCAACATCTGAATGTGAACATATCCAGCCCAGGGGGCAGAAGACCAGAGTGAAGTGAGAGCATGGTCTAGCTCCCTCTTAGTAAAGGCAGCATTGTAGCACTTACAATTCTGAGAGGAGAAGTATATCACCTGAGCCTCCTCCATTTGTTTCTGAGGGAGAAAGGTGGGTTGATAGTGGGTGGAGCTTGAAATCTTCACAAAAAAGTGGTCCATTGTGATAGAGCCCACAATGACATCATCTGCTATGGTCAGGCTGGAAATTGGGGAAATATGTAGTAAGTTCTATGGGACCAAACTGCTGAGGTCATTGGTCTGTAGACTTGCACACTACTTAATCTAACTTAAACTAACTTACACTAAGGACAACACACACACCCATGCCCAAAGGAGGACTTGAATCTCTCACAGGGAAATTGAGGAATGGACCTTGGTCCCAGAGAGCCGATGGAGGTTTCCCCATATGATGGAAGAGGGAGTGAAACTGTTAAAGAAAAAAGTAAATGAAATCCAGATAGCTTTTTTGCTATGCTGAAGAATGTGACAGCAATGCACATACAACTGTACAATGTCAGTTAAAAACGTGGAGAGCACATCTCCATGCACAGATCATTTTGTGGCAGGCCTCAGTCCACCAGGGGACCAGGACACAGTGCAGCAAATGAGTGTAAGATATGAAATGTGTGGTGTCACCGCCAGACAACACACTTGCTAGGTGGTAGCCTTCAAATCAGCCATGGTCCGTTAGTATACGTCGGACCCGCATGTCGCCACTATCAGTGATTGCAGACTGAGCGCCGCCACACGGCAGGTCTAGAGAGACTTCCTAGCACTCGCCCCAGTTGTGCAACCAACTTTACTAGCAATGGTTCACTGACAAAATACGCTCTCATTTGCTGAGACGATAGTTAGCATAGCCTTCAGCTACGTCATTTGCTACGACCTAACAAGGCACCATTACCAGTTACTATTGATACTGAGTCATGTACAGTCAAGAGCGACACTCATCATTAATGGATTAAAGTTAAGTATTCCACCAGCTACGTCCATTTTTCTAAAGTCTAATTTCCTTGTCCTGTTCCAGACCTCACGCCAGCCTGCGTGAGCTAAAACGCGTGCCTTTCTGCTTCCTCTAGTACCTGGTGTTGGCTCTCCTACCAACCCACAACAAAATGTTCTGTGGTGGTGAGGAGAACATTTGTAAGATACTCTACCTGGTCATCACAACTGAGTAAACGTCATTGGCTGAAGGTCGCCAGTGATGAGTAAAGCCTCCAGTTGGCCTTAGAAAGCTTCCAATTGGGTTTACACACAGGTGGGGTAGGAGCCAGCAAAGGGATAGAACACGGGAATAGGTTGCTCGAGTACGTGTCAGAGAGAACAGACCACTTGAGATAATTGGTAAGCTGGGAGTGCAGAATGAGAGGTGCAAATGGGAATAGGTGTATGTGGAGTCTGAAAAGAATGTGGATGTTCCAGTGTTAAGACAGATGAGGTTGAGTTGATTGAGAAGGCCAGCCAAGAGGCAACCTCTCAGACAGGTTCTCGAACAGCTCCAAAGGAGATAGTGGGTATTAAAGTTGCTGAGCAGCAAAAAGTGGTGAGGGAGCTGACCAATTATCTGGAGTAAGCCTGCTATGGTGACAGTGAATGATGGAGGGATGTAGATGTTACAAAGAGAAAATGTGAAACGAGGAAGGAAAATATGGACTGCAACATCTTGTAGCCAGGTGTTCAATGAGATGGTTTGGCTATGGATGTCATTCTGGATGAGCCGCATTACCCCTCATGAGATGGAATGCTGTGCTAGGGTGGAATTTCAAAGCAGACTGGAAAGAAAGTTAAGAGGTCATGAGGACATAGTTTTATTTCATGGAAGCACAAAATAGCATTGATTTCAAGAGCATCCGTAAATCCCCCATGCTGGATTTAATGCTATGAACATTCCATTGGAGAAAAATCATAACATGGAATGGGCTTCAGAATCACAAATGGTCTTCAGAAGCAAAGGCCCATTATGTAAGTGAGAGCAGAATTTCACAGGGCCTGCAACTGCATCAAGACTTTTTTGGATAATAAACAGCTTAACCATAGCAAAGGGCTGACCATCTTTGGCAGATGATACCACAAATTTTTAGATTCATTCTGTTTACGTTTAGCAGACATAAACTGAGATGGTGATTAGGTCTTTGTGAAAAAATCCCCCATGATTGCCAGCATCCAAAATGGTGCCCCTCCTTCCAACTGGGGTCCCCTCAGAAGGCGCCTCACCTACCTTAAGTGATTGCTTGCACCTCATGTCACACTTCCTGAATTCCCAATGAGGGAACGTTTGGTAGTAGGGAAAGTAACAGCTCAGGCAATCACCCCTCCCTGGGCCTGGCATGTACTAGGGAGTATGTGCAAACCCACCTGTTGACCTGGGGCTGTGAATTGCACAGTACACAGTATAGTGTTATGTGCCAAATGCATGGGCCGGCCTTCAGAAGCACACAGGAAGAAAGAAGAAACAAAGAGAAACCTCAAACATGAAAGCAGAGGAAGGGGAGGAGATAGAGGATGAAGGAAGAAAGAAAAGATAGATGAGGAATTGTTCCGATACTGGGCTATCAAAACTTCGAAATGCATTCCAGAAACTATCCAAGACATGATACCAAAGGGAGGGGGAAAAGAACAGCAGGAGGATAGACTTGCAGCACAGAAAGGAAAGAGGTGCTGCAAGTATGAACTCACCAAAGAGTGGTGAGCTTGCTGCTGGGGGGCTACTGCTGGTGAAATGGCCCCCACCACCAGTGAAGTGTTCTCTGCTGCTGGTGATGTGTCCTATGCTGCTGGTGAGGTGTCCTCCATTGCTGATGAGGTGTCCTCCATTGCTCATGTAACATCTTCTGCTGGAGGTGTACCACCCTCAGTTGTAGATGACCTGGCATCTGCTGTGGCTGATGTAACCTTTGATGTAGGTGGCTTACCTCAACTGTGTGTGACCTGATCTCAGCTGCAACAGTAATTGAGTTCAAGGTCCTTAGGATTTAAACTGCCTCAACTTCTTTCCCCTTTCTATTCCGGTAGAGACCATGCCTGGTGAAATGGTATCTACCATTACAGTCTGCATAAACACAAGTTGAATTCATAGAATGTCTGCAAACACCTTTGGGATGTTTGTTCATGTACTTTAATGCATGGTTCACATGAGTTTTCCAAAAGGTCATGCCTGTGAATTATAATATCAATGTTGAAATTCACTTCTAGTGTTTTCTGCAGAGTTTCTACAGAATGGACTCGGCACGTTTGTACTAATTCTTATAGATGTCATTTGCAGCTCCAATTAGCACACAGTCACTGTCATGTTTAATTAAATTCTCACAGTCTTTTGTTTCTTCTTTGCGGGGAACTCTTGTATTGGTGATACCCACAATACTGAAACCAGGTTCACTAGATGTTACATCCCTTCCATGGCTGTCAGACAATATGGTAATGTCACACATTTCTTTTTGACATATTCTCTTGTTGCAATTGTTTGCATTATGGCAGCTTATGTGCACTCACACAAACCACTGCACTGGCTGTTGAGGCTGACAAAAGTGTGTCAGATACAGATTCAGCCAATCCAGGACTTGGAAATTTATTGTTAGTCCTCAACACAAGTTGTGTATCACTGTGCCATAACCGAAACAATCTTCTTGGCCTCCAGTAACTGTCATTCTGCACAAGTCACATAATGTACTTCCATTGCAAAACAAACTTAATGAATCTTCAATTTCTCAAACATACCTTTTTGTTGATGAAAGTTCACACTGAAGAGTGCTTTCCACACACACTCCATGATTCCCAAAACCTTTGATGATTGTTGTTTCTCTTGGATTGCAGTAAGAGAAACCACAACAACTTTCACGAAATGTACTTGTGTTTGCCAAAACCACCCAGTGCATCACACACACAAAAACAAGACATAGGCTTACACTTTTGATGACATTTTTATGACAAAAAATGCAAATTTCAAAGTGCAGCTTATGTGCACTCACACAAACCACTGCACTGGCTGTTGAGGCTGACAAAAGTGTGTCAGATACAGATTCAGCCAATCCAGGACTTGGAAATTTATTGTTAGTCCTCAACACAAGTTGTGTATCACTGTGCCATAACCGAAACAATCTTCTACTAGCACATCAGTCCACAATGCTATCTTACCAAATATCTATTATTATTATTATTATTATTATTATTATATTGCCACTGTCATTACCATTATTATTATTATTATTATTATTATTATTATTAATTATTTATTCATCCATAGAGCATTTAGTACAATGGTATTGGACATGTCAGATACATTACAGAAATGATATATCTTTATCTAAAACATTAACAGTGTAGGCCAGGATTAGGTGAGGATAGGACATGAAGTGGTCCATGATTTAGTCAAAGGAATCATTACAACATTCACCACAGCAACTTGGGGAAATCATGGAAAACCTTAATCAGGTCCTCCCAAAGACTGGTGTAGTGATATTGCTCAGTACATGATAGGAGTGGAGATCACAAGTACACCATCTACATGACTGCAGTGCAGAGAAGAAGTAAGTCAACAAAGAATAAATTTTGAAAATAAAAACACTACTGAAAAAACGAAAAAGCAACATATTATGTAACACTCCCGAAAAGTACAACATGCGCAATAAATAAATCAGTCAAGTAGCTAAATAATGAAACTTTGATGTAGAGGACTCTGTGATTAAACAAAACCACTTGAACACTTATATAACACTGCTGAAAAACCCATAAACACACAGAAACCTGCTGACACTATATTCACCACAAATTGTCTAGCACCAGATCCCTTCTCAGAGAAGGTGTAATGCACTGCATTTGAAACACAAGAAACAGAAAACCAGTAGCGAAACATTATTATTCAAACACAAGCACAACAATGGTACATCAGGTAACAGAATCAAAAGAACTAAATGATAAATGAGGGCCTAGTATTCCCGTAAGTTAACATATACTTTTTGTTGTAGAAACGCTTTTGAACAAGAAGTCATTTTAATCTGCTCCATCCTCTATGTATGTGTTGGCAGTGTATTATAGAGAATGACACTGAAGTGGCTCACATGTCTTTGAGTATGGGTTGTTCTAACTTGATCTGTATGGAGGCATCCACAATTGTGAGTATTGTGACTGTGGTAATTAGAGTTGGTTTGCAGGTCACCAAGTCTAGCTCTTGTCTTCCACACATTTGAATGTGTGCAAGGAGGATACAGTATGCAAACACAACTTTTTAAATAGGGGCTTGCAGCGGGCCATAACAGAGTACATAACAAGATTCAGATAGTTCTTTTCTGTAATGTCAAAAGTTCACTTAAGCAACTATTACTTTCATCCTAGAAAACTACTCAGTAAGCTAAAGGGGACTGGAAATAACCAAAATAAGCCTTTCTAGTACCACCTGAGGAGCAAACATAATAAACTTATAAACTTTATCAAAACAGCTGAAAATAATTAGTGGTTGCAATGTTATAAAATAGTAATTTGTAGGCTGACTTTATGACATATTACTTGGAACAAATTACATAATTTTCAGATTAACACTTTTAATTATTCTATAGAGAAAGACCCCTGATCTCAACACTTCCCAAACACAGACTGCAAAATAGTAAGGTTGCTCAGAATCTATGACTGATTGGCTTCTCCTTGCATAACTTCAATTATTTTGACACCCCACACCATGAACCATGGCCCTTGCTGTTAGTGGGGAGGCTTGTGTGCCTCAGCAATACAGATAGCCACACTGTAGGTGAAACCACAAAGGAAGGCCAAGCAAATGTGTGGTTACTGAAGAGGGGCAGCAGCCTTTTCAGTAGTTGATGGGGCAACAGTGTGGGTGATTGACTGACTTGTAACATAAACCAAAATTGTCTTTCTGTGCTGGTATTACGAATGGCTGAGAGCAAGGGAAACTATAGCTGTAATTTTTCCGAAGGGCATACAGCTCTACTGTATGGTTAAATGATGATGGCATCCTCTTGGGTAAAATAACACAGAGTAGTCCCCCATTCCGACCTCTCAGCAGGGACTACTCAGGAGGATGTCTCATCAGGAGAAACAAAACTAGCATTCTACAGATGGGAGTGTTGAATGTTAGAGCCCTTAATCTGACAGGTAGGTCATAAAATTTAAAAAGAGAAATGGATAGGCTGAAGTTAGATATAGTGGTACTTAGTGAAGTTCAATGGCAGGAGGAATGAGGTTACTGGTTATAACAGAATGTAAAATCATGTATGTCAGTAATTTCTCTATGTGTAATGTTTTATGTAAATATAGCCTTTGACTGTGAGTTTAACAACTAAGAGACGGTTATCTTTGGTCATGCGGGAAGGAGGTGGTTGATGGTCTTTGGATCGGGGGCGTAGGTTGGAGGAGGTGGTAATACAGATGTGGTGTAAAACAATGTCTTATTTCATATTATTGTAGAAGTGTTAAATGTGAATAAATGAATTAAATAGTGATGTGCAAAACTAATGTAACGTTTGCTCTCTAAAAATCAAAATACCACATCGCCCTACAAACCAGTTAGTCTCGTCCAAACACAAAGAAAACCGTGGGAACATCGCAGTGGAATCACCTCTAGACTTCACGAAGACAACAACGCAGCCATCGATATGAGTTAAGTACCAAACTGTTCGTACTTGTTAACGACCTCGGACTATAAATTTGAATCTCCTGTAGTGCCTGAAGTCACCATGTGGACAAATGAGTAGGACTACTTATAGACTGTGGAAATCATAGGAAGAGGTCTGTTAAATGGTCAGGTAAATACACGGTTAATAATACAAAATCAAATAGGGATACTGCAGGAGTAGGTTTAATAATGAATAAGAAAATAGGAACACAGGTAAGCTACTGTAAATAGCATAGTGAACACATTATTGTGGCTAAGATAGGCATGAAGCCCACACCCTCCAAAATAGTACAAGTTTATATGCCAACTATCTCCACATATGATGAAAAGATTGAAGAAATGTATGATGAGATAAAATAAATTATTCAGATAGTTAAGGGAGATGAAAACTGATTTGTGGTGTGGGGCTAGAATTACATAGTAGGAAAAGAATGAGAAGGAAAAATAGTATGTGAATAGGGACTAGGGAAAGGAATGAAAGAGGAAGCCACTTGGCCAAATTTTCCATAGAGCATAATTTAACCATCAACTGACACTTGGTTTAGGAATACTGAAAGATGGCTGTACATGTGGGACAGACCTGGAGACACTGGAAGGTTTGAGGATGATTATATAATGATAAGACAGAGATTTCAAAACCAAATTTTAAATTGTGGGACATTTCCAGGGACAGATGTGGACTCTGAACATAATTTTTTGCTTATGAACTGTAGATTAGGACAAAAGAAATTGGAATAAAGATAGAAAATTAAAAAGATGGGGCCTGGACATGTTGAAAGAATCAGAGGTAGCTGAGAATTTCAGAGAAAGCATTAGGCAATGATTGACAAGAACAAGGGAAAGGAATACAGTAGAAGATAAATGGGTAGCTTTGAGAGATGAAATAGTGAAGGCATCAGAGGACCAAATAGGTTTTTACCTATTAGTAGTAGAAATCCTTGGATAACTCAGAAGATACTGAATATAACTGATGAAAGGAGAAAATGTAATAATGGAGCAAATGAAGCAGGTGAAAGACAATACAAACATACAAAAAAGTGAGACTGATAGGAAGTGTAAAATGGCTAAGCAGAAATGGCTAGAAAACAAATGTAAGGATTTAGAAGCAAATTTCACTGAGGGAAAGACAGATGCTATCGACAGGAAAATTAAAGTAGCCTTTGGAGAAAAGAGAAGCAGCTATATGAATATGAAGAACTCAGATGGAAAACCAGTCCTAAGATAAGAAGGGAGATTTACTTGAGGGCAATATTAGAGAAATGGAAGAGGATGTAAATGAAGATGAGATGGGATGTATCATGCTGTAAGAATAATTTGACAGACTGCTGAAAGATCTAATTCGAAACAAGGTAGTGGAATTAAATCAGGTGATGTTGAGGGAATTAGATAAGGAAATGAGATACTTAAAGTAATCAATCAGTTTTGCTATTTTGGCAGCAAAATAACTGATGATGGCCAAAGTATAGAGGATATAAAATATAAACTGGCAATGGCAAGGAAAGTATTTCTGAGGAAAAGAAATTTTTAATTTCAAATGTAGGTTTAAGTGTCAGCAAGTCTTTTCTGAAAGTATATCGACAGAGTGTAGCCAAATATAGAAGTGAAATGAGGATAATAAACAGTTTAGACATGAAGAGAATAGAAACTTTTGAGATGTGGGGCTACAGAAGAATGTTGAAGATTAGATGGGTAGATCACATAACCAGTGAGAAAATACTGAACAGAGTTCGGTACAAAAGAAATTTCAGACACAACATGACTAGAAGAAGGGATTGGTTGATAGAGACATGAAGAGATCACCGATTTAATATTGGAGAGAAGTGTGTGTGTGAAGGGAGGGGGAGGAAGGTAAAAATTGTAGAAGAAGACCAAGAGATGAATACAGTAAGCAGAGTCACAGGGTCAGAAGGATGTAGGTTGCATTAGTTATTCGAAGATGAAGAGACTTGCACAGGACGGAGTAGCACAGAGAGCTGCATCAAACCAGTCTTTAGACTGAAGACCACAACAACAACATGATCTAAAGTAATTTTAAAAGCTAAATTTTGCACAGAAAACATCAAATTTATACAGGCATTTCTATCTTCAGCTCCATACTCTGTGACTGTAACTTGAAAAGTAATATGACATGAAATTAATATTTGTCAAAGAGCTGAGCATTTCAGATGATGTTTAGCTGGTATATTTTAAATTCCAACTTAGATGACAGCTCAGAACAAGCTTGCTGGTTTGATTTTGTAAGGAAAGAGACTTCTTTCTTTACTGGCATACAGAGTTGTTGCTTGCAGCTCTTAGAAAAGGGCAATGCAGGCATCAGAGTGTGGAAAGCTGACCACGAAAGTATCAACCTAGCAAAGACCAGTGGTGTAGGGGTGCATAATTTGACAGAAACTGTTCTGGTAAAACCATAAAATGTGACCACAGAAAGCACAGTTATCTAAATTTTTTGACAACTTATTCATTAGTGAGAAATGTAGAGAAGCCCCTGGGGAAAATACTGTAATGTGAATAACTGTTGTGACTCCTGGAAAGAAGCAACTGTACAAATGCATATAATGAAGAAAGAAGCCAATAAGATTAAAATAAAATAAAAACATCAAAACAAAAATAAAAACATAAAACACACAGCCATGTTTAAAACATTAACATCATAGTGTCTTAAATATAGGCAAAACAAATGAAAATTCATATGGAGAAAAATTGTATATAGTTAATTGTTTATTTATCCCTATATCATTTACAAGGAATACTATACTATTACAATAAAACACAATTAAAAGTTAACAAGCATGCAGGTGTATAATTGCTTACAGCTAATGTAATACTATTTATTCACATTTCATTGTGAATCGCCACACACATTGCACTCACTGTTCACAATACATACTTATTCTTTTGGCTGGTACCAGGACTATTATGATACCTCTGCCTCTCCATTACAATTTTTGTATTTTCACATAACATCTATCTGAATATCTGAGTCCACAATAAAGGAACTCAGGAAGATGAAATGAGTTTACCATTTTCCATCACATATCTTGACATACAATAATCTAGAAACAGGCATTATACTCTGGAAGAGTATTGTGGGATGACAGGGATGTTACTTTTTGTAATTTTTAGCAACCACAATATTTCTTACACACCCATACTTCGATTTATTTAAGAAATAATTTACTGTACTGTATGCATTACTTAAGAGGTATGTTTTAAATGATGTTTTAAACAGATTGGTTTTAATAATCTCTTTCATTTCCTTGTGTAGTTTATTGCACAATTTGATTTCCTGATAGAAAGATTTTTATTTAATTTTTTTCTTAATGTGTAAGTTAAGCATTGGTCCATGGTCACGAACAGAGCTGTTGGTGTGATAAATACTAATGTTTTACTAAGTGTGCATAATGGAGTGACAGATCATATGGTGTAATTAGATCCTTAACTATTTAAATAGATTTTTATAATGGTCTAATAATTGTTTATTGTTATTGATTTGGCATCACTTTTCCATAGTTTCACTGCTGTGGTCATATACTGTGCACCCAATTCCCCCTTCACCCCTCACATTCCAAACAAAATTACAAGAAAGATACCAAAGCTAAGTGCTAACTTTAAAGAATATGAATATATCAGAAAGTCTGGGACTGCAGAAGCAGGTGTGTGGAGGGGGGTTTTCTCAGCTGGGGTGGATAGAGGGAAAAAGAGGTGGGAGGCTGGAAGAGAGGTTGGGTTTGGGTAGCAGCTTGGAAGGGGCCAGCAAGTTTCCTTGCTAAAAATGTAGGAGGTAGGGGTCACAGGTGCACAGGCTAGGCCGGTGATGCATGGGTACCTGAGCAAGTGGGATGCAGTGTACAATGAAGGTGACATAGAGATGTGGACTGGAAGAAGTGACAGGAAAATAGTTGGGTGGAGGCTGTGGGGACAGTAAGTTAATGGAGATTGAAGCCAGGAGACCCCTGTTGCAAGGGACTGGGATAGAGCAGGATGTTTTGTGGGTTAGGTGGGCGATGGAATACCACTTTGGGGTGCTGGGGAGGTGAGGGGGGGGGGGGGGTGGAGAGGCTTTCTAGCATGTTGCACATCATCTCTGGGCATGATGATAGATAATAAAAAGCCCTGGCAATAGATATGGTCTAGGTGTTCCAGTTGTAATGGATCTGGGAGAAGTGTTATATTCTACCAAATTTGTCAATACCAAATCTAATGAGGGTTGTATATGTTTTCTTATATTTTTGTCAGAATATTTTTTGTGAATTGTAATTTGCCTTATTTTATGCTAATTTGCTAATATGTTTGAGAGTGACAGCATATTGATTAATATTAGTAGATGTGATGAATAATATCAAAGAGACTGGTTACAAGTGGAAGCTTGTGTATTGTGTGAAATGTCTGACGCTGGAGTCGTCTTTGACCGTAATCAGTCGGCAGTGAACACTCGGTGTGTGATGGTGGAACTATGTACAGGTCCCCATTATAATAATTTGCAAGTGACCAGCAAAAATGAGTTATTCTACTACTTTTTTATAGAAACATCAAGAAGGAAGCACATTAGGAAAAGTGGTATTTGAAGCACCAAAAATGAGGCAAACGCATTGAACCAGGACATTTCAGCAGCCAACAAAACAGCATTATGGAATCATACTTTCACTAGACAACTGAAGCCAACACAAAAAGTCAAATATCAACTTATAAACATCCACAGGAAAGTGAGTACTGTCACAAAATATGCTAAATTCAAGTACATAAAAATAGTTAGCATATTTCACAGTCCGTAGTGATACCGGGTGCCAAAGGGAGCACTCCTTTGTAGCTTATTATTAGAAATGGTGTGAGAATTAGGAGTGTGTGAGGGGTATGGAAAATGATGACTGTTGTGTATGAAGTCAGCACATTGTAGGAGTATAGTTATGCACGTGTGTGTGTGTGTGTGTGTGTGTGTGTGTGTGTGTGTGTGTGTGTGTGCGCGCGTGCATGCTCTAGCCTGACAAAGGATATATAATGAAAGCTAGCAAGTTTTATTTCTCTTTTCTGTGTGCCTGTTGATGACTCAATGCTTCAAATGCTTCTGATATTCAGTGAGTGGTCTCCTTTGCTCATACATTCTGTAAAGAAGATGGTAAAATTATGATACACTTGCTAATATAAATGCACTTGCTAATATACAGTGACAACAGAACAGTAAGGGCATAATATACTGATAACATCCTTTTTGTTAGCATATTTGAGAGCTCATTCAACTTCAGCTGATGTCAATATTCAACCTAGAAAGTTGCTTTTGTTACAAAAAAAATGTTAAATTCGCAGAGGGCAAATTGGGGAGGTGTGTGGCATTTTCCTCTGTCTGTTTAAACCACCCAACTCTTCAATTTTAAATTACCCATCAATAACAGCAAGAGCAAAGTGCAGATTCAGAAAACCTACAAAAGTTACACAAGTGTTGTGCATGAAAACACATTTCAAGTACTTTCAACCACTGATAGTGAAAATGCAACTTACTGTTCACATGAATGATGGGAAAAGCAAAAAGGCACTGTGAATAACTTAAGAGAAGAAAATTTACTGCTGCAAACAACCGTGAATGAGGTCAATGTAAATGAGCCGACCAAAAATTGTGCCAAAGTGTTTAGTAAAACAATAGAAAAAGATTCGCACGTTGTGAACTCCATTTCCTTAATGGAAATTCATAAGTCTAATGAATGAAGAGGCAAAAGAAACTTTCAACCACAGGTTGCAGCAAATGGATTGGTCTTTAGTATATAGCAATGATAATGTTGATACTAAATTTAACTGTTTTATAAATGAATTCTGTTCTCTTTTTGAAGAAGTATTTCCCAATAAATGGGTCAGAAACAGTGCTTCCAATTCTGTGAGTAAGCCTTGGATTACAAAAGGTATAAAACAGTCATGTAAAACCAAAAGGGAAACTTATGCTGCAATAAGATTCTGTACAGATGTAGAAAAATGGGAACACTATAGATTATACTGTAAAATTTTGAAGAAACTAATACCAAAATCAAAAGCCCTTTATTATAATTCTAATAATAAAATAAAAACACTTTGGAGCACTGTAAAAAAAGAAACAGGAAGAGATACAACAAGCAAAGAAGATGTAAATAAAATCAGATATGAAGGTACCTTAGTAGATAACCCCAAAACGGTGGCTGAGATTCTTAATAAACACTTCCTATCAGTAACTCAACAGATTGGTTGCAAGCCCAATGTTGATGAAGCTGTACTCTTTGTCAAGCAGTGTATTCAAATTCAATTTCAGAAATGCACCTTAATCCTGTCACTGTAGAAGAAATTCAAAAAATCATCATGTCTCAAAAAAGTAAGAACTCTGCAGGGGTTGATAATATATCTAGTAATTTAATGAAATATTCTTGTGTGTAGATAAGGGACATTCTCTGTCATATTTTCTATGCTCCCCTTCAAAAAGGTGTCGTTCCCAGTAGACTTAAGTATGCCATTGTGAAGCCCCAATACAAAAAGGGTGATAAAGCTGAACTAACTAACTATCGACCTATCTCTTTGCTGACAGCTTTCTCCAAAATTCTAGAAAAGCTAATACATGTAAGAATTACTGATCATCTCATGAAGAATGGAGTTCTCAGCAAGAGCCAATTTGGCTTTCAAAAGTGCCATTCAACAGAACATGCAGTATATGCACTTGCAAATGAAGTCCTAGAAACCCTTGATGAAAAAATGCTAGCACTTGGTATCTTCTGTGATTTATCCAAAGCGTTTGACTGTATTGATCACCAGATTCTCTTGCAAGAAGCAAAATTAGTAGGAATAAGTGGTGTTACAGGCAACTGGCTACAGTCATACCTCCAAGACAGAAAACAAAAACTTGTCTTGAATAGCTCGGGTGGACTATGTGACACTTCCTCAGATTCTGAATGGAGTTCCATTACATGTGGGGTGCTTCAGGGCTCAATTCTTGGGCCACTATTATTCCTGATTTTTATAAATGATCTACCATTATGTATAACCTGCCGTGTAAATTGACGTTATTTGCTGATGATACCACAATTTTTATGAGCAGTAGAACAGATAGTAATCTTGAGGAACTCATTAATCACGTACTCTCAGATGTGGTTAATTGGTTCAAGGTGAATGGTCTCTCATTAAATTCCAGTAAGACCAGCTTTATTCAATTCTGTACAAAAACAGAAAAAGAGAGAGATAGATAAGTGTGACATGTGGTAATCAACCAATAGAAAGAATGGAAACAGCAAAATTTCTTGGAGTGCACATTGACAAGAAAATGAACTGGTCTTCACATATTATTGATCTCTGTAAGTGGCTTAGCTCTGCTACCTATGCTTTACGGGTTGTCACTACATGTGTTGAACCGAACTCTGCAAAAGTGGCATACTATGGCTATTTTCATTCTCTCATTCAATACAGCATTATTTTTGGGGCAACCACTGATTAGCAAGGAAAGTGTTCATTGCACAGAAGCAAGCTTTAAGAATTATATGTGAATTGCACCCAAGAGACTCGTGTAGAAATAGCTTTCGAAAACTTAAAATATACACAACTACATGCCAATATATTTTTTTCTCTCATGTGTTTTGTTTGTAAAAATATCGAGATATTTCAACCAAACAGTAATTGTCATGAGCATAACATATGGAGGAAGAATGACATACACAGCGAGCACAGAAATTTGAGCTTGGCACAAAAGTGTGTCCACTACACCGGAGCAAAACTCTTCAATGCTCTTCCTCCTGAAATAAAGACAGAGATTCATAACAAGAATAAGTTTAAGAAAGCACTTAAAATATTTCTGCTAGAAAAAGATTTTTACAGTCTAGATGAATTTTTAACTAAATAAATTGTAAAATTTTAATATCATATAATACAAGTTGACATAATGCCACTAAGAATGTTATTTAACCTCAGATACATACCTGTGTGTGCTCTGTATCTGTTTTCTGTAGTGCTTTAATGATTCTAAGAAAATATGTATTTACTTTTTCTGTATTGCTGCCCAAAGAATTTACTGCATAAATTTTTATATATTTATGTACTCAGATTTATGTATATGCTATAAGATTATCACATCCTTGTGAACCCAACACAGTTGGACCTATGTAACACGAAATAAATCAAATCAAATCCTAACTTGGGGTGTTTATTTCCCACTCAATGGATGTGTAAAACTTAAAATGTAATTTAAATTTGTGGAGTTGTACATAGAAACAGTTAATACACTCCTACTATATTAAGATTAACAAGTTTCCTCATCAGTTTTTAGAAAGAGTGTTATGTATTGAAACATTTCAAACTGAATTGTAAATCTCATGTTGTCAGTGTTGCATTAATCTAAGCTCTGACGTTGATCACATGTGAGGTTATAAGGCAAGTAATACTATTACAAGTTGAGTAAATGCAGGCCTGTAAGAACTACAGAACTGAAGCATGTCTTTCTATCAAAGCAAAATTCATCATTTCTGAAGAGCAGTGGATGACGATGCTTGCTATGTGTGCAGACATTGATGGTCAAGATACTAACAGTGGTGCTAAACAGAATTAAAACAGGTGATGAATCTAAAAAACAAAACAGTAATGATGGTGCTAAAAAATAGAAAGATAGTGAATCTTGGGGGACTGAAAACTGAAAAGTCTCAAGGTGGGAATAAAACACAGTTTATAGAGTCAAACACAGTCATGTTAGTACTACATGAAACTACCTTTCAGAGCTATTCTTACTGTCACACAGCATACCACATGGCTATATCTTAGGACTATTTCTTTTTCTAGTGTAGATTAATCACATGTCCTCATGTGTAGAGAATGCAGAAGCAATACTCCCTGCAGATGATGTCAGTCTACTTATTGAAGCAAAAACTAGAGAATATCTAACCATTTCTGCAGGTGTCATCACAGATGAAGTTTCTCTAAAGAAAGAGGCTCATCCTAAACCCACACTTGCAAATCCAACAAATAAAAATGCAGGGAAAGTGAGTCATTCACATGAACAACCAGGAAATTCAAAATACCAGTGAGACAAAGTTTCTAGGGCTTTACGTGCAAGAAAATCTAATATTGGAACTAGCGTATTAACTCAACACAGGAACCAAAGACAGTAATCAGAATAACAAAAATCAAACAATAGATGTGCCCATCAGCCTTTTTGAGATCTAAATAGTCTTCCTCTTCCCTTCATTTACATTTTAGAAATTGGGCTGTTTGTAAGGAAAAGTATGATGAAGATGCAGAATGTCTTTATCCCAAACACTACTGAGTATATTGCACTATACTATGTTAAGAAAATAAAAAATGTAGGAAAAGATAGTTTGCTACTCACCATAAAAGAGACATATCAAGTTGCAAACAGGCATGATTAAGACACTCACCTGAAGCTTTGAGATTTTAATACATACACACACACACACACACACACACACACACACACACACACACACACACACACACAAAGCAGCAATCTGCAGGGGCTGGAGAAGGGGAAGTTGAAGGGGTAGTAGTGTACAGGTGGGAAGAGAGACCAGTGCTGCCTGGTGGAGTGTGCAGGGACTAGAGTGCAACAGGCGCAGCATCAGGGGGTTGTGGGGTAGAGAGGTGTGGAAAAATAAATGGAGAAATGTGGGAAAAGACAGCTGGATGTGTTGGCAGAGGGCTGCAAATAAACTCGGTGCGAGACAAGAATGGGGAGGAGATGGTAGGACATAAGGGGTGGAAACTGTTGGGTGGAGGGTGTGGGGACACTATGTCACCATAGGTTGAGGCCAGGGTAATTATGGGAGCAGAGAATATGCTGTAAGGATAATTCCCATCTCCACAGTTCAGAAAAGCTGGGTGGTGGAGGGAGGATCCAGATGGCTCGGCTAGTGAAGCAGCCATTGAAATCAAGTGGGTTGTAGTCAGCTGCATGTTGTGCCACATAGTGGTCTACTTTGCTCTTGGCCACAGTTTGGCGGTGGCCGTTCATCATGGTAGACAGCTGGTTGGTAGTCATACCATTATAAAAAGCTGTACAATGATTGCAGCATAGCTGGTGAATGACGTGGCTGTTTTCACAAGTGGCCCAGCCCCTGATGCGGTAGAATAAACTTGCGATAGGACTGGAATAAGAAGCACTGGGTGGGTGGATAGGGCAGGTCTTACACCTGGGTCTTCCACAGAGATATGATCCTTGTGGCAAGGGGTTGGGATTGGGAGTGGCATAGGGATGGATCAGGATTATGTGGCTGTTGGGTGGACGATGGAACACCACTTTAGGAAAGGTGGGGAGTATCTCTGGTAAGTTGTCTCTCATTTTAGCACATGATAATAGGTAATCAAAGCCCTGGTGAAGGGTGTGGCTTAGTTCTTCCAGTCCGGGGTGGTACTGGGTGATGAAGGGGACACTCCTTTGTGGCTGGTTTTTGGTTGTGATGGGAGGACTGGGGCTGTGAGGAGAAATGGCATGGGAAAGCTGTTTGGGGACTAGGTTTGGAGGATAGTGCCCATCTGTGAAAGTCTTGGCAAGACCCTCAGTGTATTGAGCAAGGGAGTTTTTGTTTCTGCAGATACGTCCTCCCCGGGTAGCTGAGCCATACAGGAGGGATTTTTGGTGTGAAGGGGATGACAGCTGTCAAAATGCAGATACTATTGGTGGGTGGTGGGTTTAATGTGGACAGAGGTGTGGGTGGAGCCACCACAGAGTACGAGGTCAACATGCAGGAAGGTGGCACGCTGGGTTGAGGAGGACCATGTGAAGCAGATGGCAGAGAAGGTGTTGAGGTTGTGAAGGAATGATGATAGGGTATCTTGGCCCTGACCCTCCCTCACCCCCCTCATCCCCCCTTACCCCCCCTTTCCACCCCCTCCTCAGTCACCCCTTAGCCCCTCTCAGCCCCCCCTTAGCCCCCCAGCCGGCCCTTGGGGCGCCCCTCAGGCTCCAGACTGCTGCTTGCATCCCACATGTTGTAGCATTCTGGCCTGAGATGCTGAAGTTGGCAGTCGTGTGTGTGTGTGTGTGTGTGTGTGTGTGTGTGTGTGTGTGTGTGCAAACAGTTTCAGCACAGGAAAAATATTCATGTAAGCTGCTTCAGTGCAACCCTTTACACACCAACTGGCAAATCCTCGAATCTTCAGGAACAACCTCATTAATCTTAACTGTTAAACTAAACTATGTAAGTTAAAATGATAAGTATATACTGTGGTATGGTTTCACAAATAAGCTTTATCTATAATGTGCTTTTTAGCTATATCTAATAGGTAATCACAAGTTAATAACAGGTACTGGTAATTAATAGGCATAATACGCAAGGAAAAGTGCGTAAAATAGTTCTCATTTATATACTAACCCACTAGGAGATCCACCCAGTAGTAAAAGCACAGATTACATCATGTTAAGACACCTATTCTGTTATTATCTATATTTAATGTGACAAAATTATTTTTTCTCTCCTCAAATTGAAACTGATGATGTCTGTCTTCCTTATGTTCAGTATAACTGTACTGCTTATTGGACTGATGCCAACATCCTTGAATGTTTCATTCATTTTTTCTATTATGAGTTCAGTACTGTATCTGTACTTAGAATGTTGCTGTCATCAACAAACAGGATATTATCCTTGTATCTAACATTATCTAGAAACTGAATGATGTAATCATGAAATGTATTTTGAATCTGATAATTGTTTTATTAAAATTTTTGCCTTGTTTAAGGTTGGTAGGCCTATAACCTCTACCTTTTGTACCCTGGTTTGAGAAATTATTTGAATTAGTCATTTGCTACTTCTCTTATTCCTGATTAATCTAGCTTCCACAACAGAATTTTATGGTCAACTTTGTTGAAGGACTATTGTGGCTCTAATAATATAACTTTCAATCAGTTATCATCATCCTCTTTCCAAACTCCAGTATGTATGGTTCTGCACTTCTGCTACATCAGAAGCCAAACTGTACTTTCCTAAGCGGCTATAAATTTATGAAATTTTTAACAGACAGGTTTCTAAGCTTTACAGCTCCATTGTTGGGTGACCATCCTGTAGCATGTTTTAACTGTGATGAAAAAATAAGAAAGAGAGTTAACATTACATTTTTAGCTTTTTAAATGTTGAAAAGCACACTCCAGATGGTCATAATACCAGAACCTCTGTTTTTATGAATCAAGCAGATAGAGAAAGAGAGAGAGAGAGAGAGAGAGAGTTTTTCTTATATTCAGTGAATGTTCTCCTTCACTCCTATATCACGCAAAGAATATGGTGTAATTATGATACACTGATTCTGATAATTTCTCAAAACAGGGTACAGAGGGTAGAGATAGTAGACCTACCAACCTTAAACAAAGTAAAAATTTTAATAAAACACTTATCAGATTTGAAATAGGTTTCATGATATACATCATTCAGTGCATATATAATGACAATAGAACCATAAGGGCTTAGTATGCTGATGACATGCTTGTTCTTAGCATATGTGTGCGCTCATTCAGCTTCAGTTGATGCCAATATTTAATCGTGAAAGTTTTTTTGGTTGCTAAACAGTGTGTGGTTTGCAGAAGGTGAAAGAGGGGGGGGGGGGGGGGAGGGTTTTTCACCTCTCTGTGTCAAACCATCCCACTCTTTGATTATAAATTACGCATCCTAACCTGTGATGTTTATTTCCCAGTCAATGGATGTGTAAAACTTAACATTTAATTTAAATCTATGGAGTTGTACACAGCAAAAAAATTAATACAGTATTCCTATTTTAAAATTAATATGTTTGGTCATTAATCTTGTGGAAAGTGTTATGTAGTTAAATATTTCAAACTGAATTGCCATTCTTGTGCTATCATTGTCACTTTAATCTAAACTTTGACATCTGTTACTTATGAGCTTATCAGGCAAGTAATAATATTAATCAGATGACTCCATATAGGCCTGTAAGAACTACAGAATTTCACCATGTCTTTCAGTCAAAGCAAAATCTCATCATTCCTTAAGAGCAGTGGCTGATGGTACTTGATATGTATGCAAACATTGACATTCAAGATGCTAACAGCGGTGCTAAACAGAGTCTATATTCTTTATTCTCTGTCCGTTGATTATTTCTTACAACACTTCATGTTTGCATAAATCTTGCACATACATAGCAGAAAAATACATTGATTTATATCAGTTGGTGTATGATTGCATTTATAGTCTGTCTGTCACATATATTTGCTAGTTACAAAAAGACAATAGAATTTTCACAAAAAATATCATTAAAAGTATATTATAAAAATGTATACTGACACTCTAATTTTTTATTTCAAAATATTCTGTAACACTGTAAGGGCAAATATTGATCAGATGTCTTTTTAATTTTCTTTTAAAATGAGACATACTTTCTATAATCCTTATACATTGTGGTAAACTGCTCTACAGTACACGCCCAGTATTTACAGGGTTTTTATCTGTTAGTTTTAGCCTACTTCCTTCTATATGATAGTCATTTTTTATTCTTGTATTATTTTCATGATGTTCTTTGTTTAGCAATGCAGTGCAGTTAGTTTTTAAGTAGATAATATAAATATATATATATATATATATATATATATATATATATATATATATATATATATATATATATATACACTGATACCACTGTTAAAATTTTTAGCTCCCTGAATTTATTTCTGCAGGAATCTCTAGGTGATACTTTTGCAATGCATCATACAGCTCTGTTGAGTAATATTAATACTCTTTGTGTGTGCACATTTGCTGCATTTTGCCAATCCAGGATGCCATATGAGAGGTGCAAATGGCCTAGTACATAGTACACTGTTTGTACCATGTGTCTATTTATTGACTTTGACATTTTTCTCTTCAGAAGAATGCTTGAACCTATTTTCCGGCACATGTTATTTATGTGATTCTCCAATGTCATATACCTATCCACTGTTACACCCAGAAATTTATATCTGTTTGTCTCCTTTAGTTTTAGGCCTCCAAGCCTGACTGTGATGCTGGCCGAAGTATGGTTTTAGTTTGCATGTATCTGCATGTGTGTTGTTTTGTTTCCATTTATAAAGAGATTGTTATCCCTGAAATACGTGTTTCCACTTTTTATATTTAGTGAAGCCTTCTCTTGTAGGTGATTTGTTGTAGAACTGGTAACAACAAATGAAGTGTCATCTGCATACATGACTACACTATCAGATACTGTTTTGGTCATATCATTGACATGCAGAATGAAAAGTAGTGGACCAAGGACACATTCTTGAGGAACCCCATATTTTTCAGTTTCAGAATTTGGAAAGACACTTGTGATATTATTTTTCACTTTCTGCTTTATTTCTACACTCTGCTTTCTGTTTGCCAAAAATGACTTAATGATGTCTACTGCTTTCCCATTTACACCATAATAATGAAGCTTTCCTAACAGGATGTCATGGCGTACACAATCAAATGCTTTACATAGGTCCAGGAACATAACGCAGACTTCCTTTTGTTCATCAAGTGCTTTAGTTACAAGTGTCATGAATTCAGCTACTGCTGTTTTGGTAGATTTGCCCTTTCTGAATCGATGTTGTTTATCATTGAGAATATTGCATGTTTGTATAAAATTTAATATTCTCTCTTCTATTACAGTTTCTATTATTTTAGAGAGTACAGATGTAATAGTTATAGGTCTGTAATTTCCTGGGACTTTTTACAGCCTCCTTTACGCATAGGAATTACTTTACTCTTTATTAGGCACATTGGAAATATTCCTTTTTCTATAGATAAGTTTATCAGACAGGTTAATGGATTTACCACCTATTGTAAACAGCTTTTAATTAGTTTCGTGGATATACCACCTAGTCCCTCAATGTTTTTTGTTTTTAGACTATGTATTATTTTTACAATTTCTGATTCATTAGTTGAGGTCAGGGATAAGCATTTTGTCTCATATGGAATGTTTATTGTGTTTATTTTGGAAGTATTATTTTGAGTCATTAATTTGTCCACAATTTCAATATAATGTTTGTTTAAAGTATTGCTGACATTTTGTGCATCCCTGAGAAAACAAAACAGGAATTACGGTGTTAACAAAGAGAAAGGTAGTGAATCTTTGGGGCTGAAAACTGTGAAAAGTTTCAAGGGAGGAATGAACACAGATTACAGAGGTCAAACACAAGCATAGTAGCACTACAAGCAACTACCTTTCAGAGCCATTCTTACTGTCACACATTGCACTACAAGGCACTGTCTTATGGCTATTTCATTTTCTAGTGTAGATTAATCACCTGCCCGCATGTGTAGAGAATGCAGATGCAATACTACATCATGATGATACCAGTCTGCTTATTGAAGCAAAAACTAGTAAATATGTTACCACTTCTGCAGGCATCACCACAGATGAAGTTTCTCTATAGAAAGAGGCCCATCTTAAACATGCACTTGCAAATCCAGCAAAATAAAAATGCAGGAAAGCTATTAATTTACATGAAAAACCAGGTATTTAAGATATCATGGAGAAAAGTTTCTAGGCCTTTACCTGCAAGAAACTGTAATACTGGAACTCACATATATTTATTAACTCAAGACAAGAAGTAAGAGACAGTAATCAGAATAATAAAAACCAAACAATACATGCTCATGTAAGCCTTTTTTTGAGATTTAAATATTCTTCCTCTTTCCTGAATTTACATATTAGAAATTGGGCTGTTTGTAAGAAAAAGTGTGATAAAGAAGGAGAATGTCTTTATCCCAATCACTACTGTGTATGAACACTATACTATGTCAAGGAAAAAATATTCATGTAAATTGTTTCAGCACAACTCTGTGTTAAAAGTGTACTTATCATTCAGGTATAGCATTATACAATAAGCTGTCAGAAATTGTAAAGAGCACCAGTCAAGTAAATGCAGTCACAAATTTATTAATTCTCTTCATCAAAGAACTGTTTTTACACTCTGTCTCATTATATGGGTAACAAACTATAATAATTGTCTAATATTAAGATACGCTCAAATGTTGTCCAACATTTGTCACACATTGCATCAAATATTTTAGTAGATCAATAAACAAACTGCAGTAGGAAATAGTGTTGCTTCACATGTTTTCAAAACTGGTGAAAACAAAGCTGTCTGTAAATGCAAAAAACTTCGTAATATGCATTTTGTGTACAGAAGTTCAAGATCTTAATGTCGAAAGCATGGAATGTGTGCATATAGATAATATGCTTTCAGCTGGTATTCCTACTAATAATGCCAAAAAACTAAATGATAAAATTGGTGATCTGGCAAAGTACAGTTCATACATGAAATGCACAGAAATCAGACATAGTAAAGAAAAACAAAATATAGAAAAACATATGAGTGAAAGTGAAGAGATGTGGGGAAAGCTTCACCAAGAAAAAGTAATCACAGCTACTTTGTTATTAGGACCTGCATATGTAATACCAGAAATTATTATTAAAATTGTATTCAGCAGTAATTGAACTACAGAAGTTTAATGGTTTATCAGTCAGTAATATGCTCCATCATGATCATGCATACAGAAATATCATTCCATACATAGAAGAAAAAATGAAAAAGAATCTTGCTCATGTCCTCATAGAATTGGATTCATGCTTTAGTATTTTGAGGGACAAAGGTACAATTTCAAATAAATCCTGTTTAGTAGTATATGTACATTTATCCTGTGAGAAAGATGCTTACAGTTATTTCTTTATATTGTTGAGTTAGAGGTGGAGACTGGAGATGATATTTTCAGTACACTGCTAGCAGCTCTTGAAAAGTATAACATTAAATATGATACACTAAATAAACCATCCAGTAGGTAAAAAAGCAGATGGTGCATCAACAATACTTCCACCATATAAATGTGTAGCAGCTCTGCTGCATAGTTGTTCACATAACAATTTAATTATCACACACTGTATGAAGCACAATATTATGAATGATGTGGCAGATGTGGCCTATTTATAGACTTCTTTAGAGTTCTCATATTCTGTATTTTTTCTATGAGAGACGACTACAGGCTGATTGCATGCACAAAGAACCTGGGAAATTCACTTCTGCACACACAGCTACAATGTTTCCCAAAAGGGAGCAGATTATACCAGACAGTCTGACCCGCTCAGTTTCCAAACTGCCGCTAGATGGCTCTTACAGTGGCAAGTGAGTTATGGACTCGACGTACTCCCACTCTAAAATGAATCTCCTCATTTTACAAATAGACATAAATTTAACAAACAACAAGGTTCAAAACAAGGCAAACAACAAAAATAATACTAGACACAAAATCAATGCACATAAATATGAAATTTGCTAACTTTTGTTTGCACAAACCAGCAAATGTTTCTGTCAAGCTGATGAGACATGAAAGTTACTAACATGAAACACAAAAGCAACAAAATATTACTGTCACACTGCATATGAAATGTATGAAGTCAATACTGACAACAGTCAGTCCACAAAAGAAACACGCACAGCTTCTAAGGCTGATATTATGAACTGAGGATTTTTTCTTGTAAATAGCAAGGGGCCTTTATCATGTACCACTACACAAATCTTAGGGAACACTTAAGTGATTCACTGCCTAGGCAGGAGACACAGTTTTGCTGTAGGCCTCTTAACCTGCCCATTAGCAGTTTTCACCATCAGCACACACACATACACGATTATCAGATCCAGGAAACAGTTGCTCAATGATGCTCAGCCTCCACAACAAGGGAGGCAAGTTATTCTCCTTGACCAGGAAATGATCACATATCTGGGGCTGCCATGCTCCTTCTGATTTTCATTTACTGAATTGCCGTAGTTGATGCAGATACTCAGTGTACTACCTCCTCCAGAAGGACTCATATGGCTGCTGTATGAGTTGCCACCTGTGCAACCTGTTGGCAGGAATCTCAATGACGGAGGGTTTTGGATGGGCGCAAAGTGGCTGTTCAATGAGGAAATTCCCAGGAATGAGAACAGATGAAGAATCTATGTCACCAGAGAGAGCACACAATGGCCTTGAATTTAGGCGTGCTTGTATCTGAGATAATGTATTGTGAATGACACATTTGAGATGTGACTTAATGCATTTGACTCCTGCTTCCCACAGCCCACCAAAGTGAGGGGGAACAAGGAGGAGTGAAATGCCAATTGATACTCTCCGAGGTCAAAACGTTCACCACTCTTTCAACTGTAGCATCATTGTAGAAAAAATATTTAAGTTCATTATGTGCACCTAAAAATGTAGTGTCATTATCACTATACATATGAGAAGGTTTTCCTCTTCTTGCTATGAATGAGCTGGTTACTAAGTCATTAACTAACTCTAGATGGATGGATCTGGTTGCCATGCAAATGAATTAGGCAATATAGGCCTTGGCAGTAATGTTACTCTGTCTTACACCATGCTTCACAGTGACAAGGCCTGCATAATCCACTCCAAAATGCTGGAGAGGACGAGACTGGCTTACTATAGATGCTGGTAGTTGTCTCATAAGTTGAACTGCAGTCTGTGAGTTGAACCAAAAGCACTTGAAACATTTTGTGGCCCTGTCAGCAACTTTATAAATATTAATTTTAATTTTAATAATCAACAGCCTCAGTTGCACCATTTACCTAGAATTTACCTAGGTTTCAGTTGGGATAACCCAACCTTCTTCAGAATAACAGTAACTACCATTTGTCCATAGTGGACATCGTCAAGCTAAAACTACAAATCCATATATTACATCAGACTGTGGAAACTTATCTGAAACTGCCTCGGCCCCACTTTTTGACTGATGTGGCAGCCATGAGTGCTATACTGGAACTGACCGCAGTGTCATGAGGCCCACATATTCAGACACAATGCCTTGCACCTGCCGCATAAACTGTATGATAGTTACTTGTTGGGACAAGACGTGAGCTTAACTCCTGACGCTGAATTTATTAATAAACTGAAATAAAAGGTATAGCTGAGGAAAAGGGCGTATATGTTATCCTGTGCAGAATGTACTTAGATTGACTGTCTTAACATTTATGAAGTATTCATTGGTCATGATATGAGGAAGACATCGTGTGCATACAAGGTATGGCCTGTCTAGGAAAATTTTGTGCATAAGCACGAAGTTTAATCACCTAAAAAGAACTTAGGAATGGGAAGGATAATAGAAAGCCAACATCGTCATTATTATGACGAGGTCTAGAAATTTTTACGACAATTGTTAAGCACTTGCTTAGCTATGGTTGCAATGCATGAACATCCTATTGACTTAGCACACAAATGGTCATGATTGAACTTATGAAAAGTCTATATCTAATCTGTAACATCCGGCAATACAGGCCATATAAAATGGATGATCATTATTCAAGATTAGTATATTTGACCTGAAATGGTCTAGAATCAAGTAAAAAACCGATGCACTTCTCAGTTTGGCATCTAAATTGTCACCTCTAACAAAGCATGAGGTCACTGTAGAATGAGGCACGCTGCGTGAAGTTGATGAAATCCTGCTAGACAAACTCCAGCTGAATTTAGTTTCAATCAGTGATGCACGATTTGGTTTCTCCAGCCTTTCCCTACAAACAACATCAAAGAAAACCTCAGCACCAAGAACTAAATCTACTTTGGCAGGCTTGTTGAACTCAGGATTAGCAAGTGGTAGCTTAACTGGGACATTCCAGCTTCTTATGTCTATATAGCTTGCTGGTAGGTCACTGGTGACATTTTCAACAATAGCACAAGTGGTTCTGATATGAAAGTCATGAAGCCTAGATGACAGTTCAACATTACAGGTATAAGACACTGAGGCTGCAAGGGCATTGTTTATGCCATGCCAGGAAAATGACTATTTATTTCTTTACAGTTTTAATTTATCTGCCATACTCTTAGATATATAGGACAGCTGGCTTGCACTACCTAGCAGCACCTTACAAGACTGCTGCCTACCCATGCCGTCTTTAATCTTGACAACAGCAGTTTCCAACAAAGCATTACAATTTGTGTTATATCTCCCCTTCATAGCCTAATGGACCAAGGAGTGGCTTCCAGATTCACCATTTGGTCTATCCCTTGAATCAGATGTCCTGTGGAGAGTATATTGTGCCTTCCCTTAACAGGCCGTACAAGGAGAAATTTTGCATTTACTCAAGAAGTAACCAGGGCACATGCACAAAAAACAAAGCTTATTTCTCATTACAAATGACCATCCATCTTTGATATTTAGTGTTTGACCCCTTGTATTTGCTGATAGCATGAGGTTCATTACAAAATTGACATGCCCCCTCAGAATCATCAGCATTAGCCAGATGAGCCTTCCTCACGCACAGTGAATCAATCTAAAACAATGAATGTAGTATTTCAGACCAAGCATAGTGAAAATTATAATATAAATTGAAAGACTATTAAAGAAGTAACCAACACAAACTTTCTAGGAACTATACTATGCAAACATTTGGCATGGGGGGGAGCACATAGATACACTGTGTAAAAAGATAAACAACCAGATCTTCATCATGCATAAAACAGCTAAGACTGTGGATGATAAAGTCCTCAGATCAATGTATTATGGACTTATCTTCCCACATTTGCCTTATTCAGTTCATATATGGGGAAGTGCACAAGCTGGCTACTTAAAAAGAATATTCACAATTCAGAAAAAGGCAGTGAGATGCACTGCAAAAATACCACCAAGACAGACCTGTAAGCAAGCTTTTGTACACTGTAATATTATGACAGTACATATACCAAAAGCATAATGGTGGTAAGGTCAAGTGATAAACACCTCCTAAATAAACATGTACACAAACACGGTACAAGAGGAAGTAAAATTACTACATGATAAAGAGAAATCTAAAAGTGTCTATGACTGCCCCTGAAGAAGCAGGCAAAAGGTTTTTTAGTAAACTCCCCAAAATCATTAAAAAAGAAACAGACCTAAAATGTTTTAAAAATCATTTGAAACTATATCTCACAGAGAAATGTATATAAAGTTTGAGTGAATACTAAGATAGTGTTTAAATATGTTATATCATTACTGAAATGTACCTTTAAAAATGATCATTTCTGTATGTTTGGATTTGTGTGTGTATATATATAATGTGAAACATGTAATACCTTTGTATGCTTATAGACTATTTCTGTTTAATTATTTGTTTCATTTATATATAATGAAATCAAGTTTGATGTTAATAGCCTATTGTGTGACACACCCAATACTCTCAGCTGGATTTTCAGCTGGAGTCCATGGGCAAAGAATAAGTAAATAAATAAATAAATAAATAAATAGTTTGATTTAAGTTACTGGCATTTCCTTGTGGATCCCTTGAGGTGATGTCCTTGAATCTGATCAACTCAATAGCCTGACATTTTGTTTCCAAAAAATCTGTCAGTTGATTTAATGTGGTGAACATGAACCCAGACATTTTAACCTCCCACTCAAGCTTGTCTGTGGGTTGCAAAACAGCCAAAATTGCTTCAGACAGAATCACTTCATTAAATGGGGCCTCAAGTTTAAGAGCTTCTAAGGCCTTCAAATGGTACACACGTGATTAATTAATTGCCTATAATCGGTTTCCATGCCATGGCCAACTGCAGGCAGAGCTAACAAACCCTTTGCATGTCTGGCTGCAATTATTTTTGTATTGTCATACCCCTGCATGATAAGTCACCAAGCAATTGATAGATTTCCTGATGTTACAGGTATATGTTGCAAAAGGTTCCTTGCTTCACATCACAAGAAGGAGTTAAGGTAATGAAATTTCTGTACATCATCAACTGAATTATTGTTCATAATGAGACTTAAAAATGGTGTCTCTGTAGTCCCCTATGAAATTTGTCAGATTAATTGCAGGTAGTTTTAAAGTACTGGCACTTCTTGTTGGATTCAATTCCATAGGCTATAAGTTAGCATGCCCCTCGATTAAACCCCTGATAGTCTATTTAGTCAAGTCCCATGAATCCTCAAATTCTTCCCTATCCTTGCTGTGATCCACAGATTCGTCTTCAATTTCCAGCTGAATTTGAGATGACTCAAAGTCAGGCTGAACCCACGTCAGTCTACTTAATTTTGCTTCCAGTATTTCAATGCAAGCACTATCTGTATTCTACCAAAAGGTCCGTATGCATGCTAGAACAGCCTTTGAAACCACTCTCTGTTTGACTAATTTTGTTCTCACACAGGAATCCATTTTGGGAATCGGCAGATGATAACAGGAAGCTAACAGTAGCACTTACCAGGTTGCAATGGCAGCACAAGACAGTATGAACCGGAACAGTAGCACCATCATGGGCAATGGCAGCTGGCATGTTATGGGTTGCAGTCTCTGATGGCCAGAAGTTTTGGTGAGAGCAGGAGGTGATGTCACAGGTGATGGCACTCTCCATGTCTGTACTTCTCATGCGTAGAGCTCGAAATACATAAAACATAGGTGAAAAATGTCTCCGATCACTGGTGCTAAGGCTGTTGTTATCGAAGTTCCGAACAGGCCTTGGAATACTCAGCAGCACTTACTGACGAAACCAGAATGTGTGCAACCCATATATGGTTATCATCTCAGGTTTTCTTATATATTCACAAATATCAGAACAAAGATGTGCATGAGCATAGTTATTCCATGTGCTAACTGTATCTGGCCTGGAGGATCAAAAAAATGTACGGAGTTCACTTGCAGGCCTCCGGTCCTGTGTTAGTATATTTAAGTTTTGAGCATGTAGTGGGAGAGAACTCACTGTCCTCCCCTTGTCTCCACCACAATAATTAGACCAAAGACAACCTTTTTGATATATAAACACTTTATTCCATATTACTTTACAGGTACTATTCAGCAATATTTAACAATTGCACAAGATGCCCGCAAGCCGTGGAACTTGGCTGGATGAGACTTATGTCTGCTCACAGCATCCAGGCTACCTGCTGGCTGCTTACAACAGCTCAGCACCTTACCTGCATGCACAAAGGACCTCGGAAGTCCACTTCCACACACAAGGTTAAAATGTTTCCCGAAAGGCATCAAATTATACCACACAGTCTGATCCCCAGTTTTCTAACTGCCACTACATGGCTCTACAGTGGAAAGTGAGTTATGGAACTCAACGCCATGTTTTCCACATATGTTGGGATACCTCATCATTAAATGCTGTTCGAGCTCTTCTTGTAAACAAAAGCTCTTTTGCACATCTTTTTGAAAAACTGAGTCATGATGGTTCCTGAGCAACTCATAAGAGATCTAAATTTGGAGGGTTGCTAAAATATTTCACAAAATGTTTGCTTATAATGGAATTAGTTGTGGTTTGTGAGGCCCTAGTTGTTTCACAGGTGTTATTACTCTTTATGCAAAACAGAAATTGTTCAGTCCTTAAAGCAAAACTAGAAATTGATCTCACTATAAAAACTCTTTAAACACTTAAAAAAAAGATGACTCAGTGCACTTAAGATGGATGGTAGTATATGAGTAGGAGGAAAAATGTACAAAGGAGTTGTGTTTAAGAACCATCTTGCAATGAATATAACAAATATAATATGTAAACATAACATTTGATTTAAATTTGTGGACTTGTACACAGAAAAAATTAAAATGCTATTTCTACTACAACATTAACACATTTGTTCATTAATTTTGGAAAAAGTGTTATGTATTGAAACATTTCAAACTGAATTGCCATTCTCATCCTGCCATTGTTGCTTTAATCTAAGCTTTGACATCCAGTTTGTAAGTTTGTCAGGCAAGTGATGTTATTAACAAGCTGACTCCATGCAGGACTGTAAGAACTACAGAATTTCACCATGTCTTTCAACCAAAGCAAAATCTCATCATTTCTTAAGAGCAGTGGATGATGGTACTGGATATGTGTGCAAACATTACAGTTAAGATACTAATAGTGGTACCAAACAGAGTTGAAACAGATGATGACTCTAAAAAACAAAATAGTAATAACAGTGGTAACAAGGAGAAAGATAGTGAATCTTCGGGGACTGAAAACTGTGGAAAGTCTCAAGGTAGGAATGAATCGCAGATTACAGAGGTCAAGCACAAGCATGGTAGCACTACATGGAACTACCTTCCATGGCCATTCTTACTGCCACACAGTGCACCACATGACTCTGTCTTAGGACTGGTGTAGATTAATCACCTGTCCTCATGTGTAGAGAATGCAGAAGCAGTATTACTTGCAGATGACACTAGTCTGCTTATTGAAACTAAACCTAGAGAATATCTTACTACTTCTGCAGGTGTCACCACAGATGAAGTTTCGCTATAGAAAGAGGCTCATCTTAAACCCACACTTGCAGATCCAGCAAAATAAAAATGCAAAAAAGCAAGTAATTCACATGAAGAACCAAGACATTCAAAATATCATGGAGACAAAGTTTCTAGGCCTTCACCTGCAAGAAAATCTAATATTGGAACTCACATATTTCTTAACTCAACACACAAAGCAAAAGACAGTAATCAGAAAAATAAAAATCAAAGAATAGATATTTATGTGCTTTAAATATTCTTCCTCTTTCCTGAATTTACATTTTAGAAATTGGGCTGTTTGTAAGAAAAAGTATGATGAAGAAGGATAATGTCTTTATCCCAAACAGTGCTGTGTATGAGCACTATAGTACATTAAGAAAAAAATAATCATGTTAACTGTGTCAGCACAATTCTGTGTCAAAAGGGTACTTATCATTCAGGTGTATAATAAGCTGTCAGAAATTATAAACAGCTCCAGTCAAGTAAATGCATTCAAAAAAGTTATCAATTCTTTACACCAAAGAACTGTTTTTAGACTGTGTGTGATTAGATGGGTAACAAACTGGAATAATTGTTGAATATTACTATACTCTCAAATATTGTCCAATATCTGTCATACACTGTATGCATAAAGTATTTTACTGAATAAATAAATAAACTCCAGTGGGAAATTGTGTTGCTTCACATGTTTTCAAAAGTGGCAAAACGGTGACTGTCTGTAAATGCAAAAAACTTGGTAATATGTACAGTGTGTTCAGATGTTCAAGATATTAATGTAGAAAGCATGGAATGTGTGTATATTGACAATATGCCTTTAGGTGGTGTTCCTGATAATAATGCCAAAAAACTAAATGTTAAAATCAGTGATTAGACAAAGTGCAATTCCTACATGAAATTCATTGAAATCAGATGTAGTAAAGAAATGCAAAGTATAGAAAATGTGTGAATGAAAGTGAAAAGATGTGAGGAAAGCTTCATCAAGAAGTAGTAATCACAACTGTTGTGTTATTCAATCTGCATATGTAATACCTGAAATTATTATCAAAATTGTATTCAGCAGTGACTGAACTACAGAATTTTATTGGTTTATCAGTCAGTAATATGCTCCAGTATGAACATGCATGCCAAAATATCATTATGTATGTAGAATAAGAAATCAAAAAGACTCCTGATATGTCCTTATAGAATCAGGTTCATACTTTAGTATTATGAGGGACAAAGGTACAATTTCAAATAAATCCTGTTTAATTATATATGTACATTTGTCATGTGATGGATATGATTACAGTTATTTCTTTATATTGTTGAGTCAGAATGTGAGACTGGAGATGATATGTTCAGTTCACTGCTAGCAGCTCTTGAAAAGTATGACATTAAATATGATACACTAAAAACCATCTTGTAGGTATCAGAACAGATGGTTGCATCAAAAATGCTTCCACCTTACAAATGTGTAGCTGCTCTATTGCATAACTGTTCACCTAGCAACTTAATTATCATACATTTTATGAACCACAATTTTATGAATGATGGGGCAGACGTATCCTATATTTAGATTTCTTTAGATTCCTCATATTTTGTTTTGTCTCCAAGTCCCAAAAATGATAGAGTCCTACAGGGTCTTTCACAAGAATTATCATCTCAGCTATTAAAATTACACCATGTTATTCACATATGTTCAGATGCTTCATCATTTAATGCTGTTTGAGCTCTTCTTGTAAGCCATAGTCCTCTTGCCCATGTTTCTGAAAAACTGAGTCATGATGGTTTCCGATTAACTCATGAGAGATCTAAATTTGGAGGGTTGCTAAAATGTTTCACAAAGTGTTTGTTTAGAATGGAACTAGTTTTGCTATGTGAGGCCTTAGTTGTTTTGCAGGTAATATCATTCTTTATGCAAAGCATAAATTGTTCAGTCCTTAATGCAAAACTAAAAATTCATGTCACTATAAAAACTCTTTAACGACTGAATACAAACAACTCGGTGCATTTAGGATGGATGGTAGTGCAAGAGCTGGAGGAAAAATACACAAAAGGAGATGCTTTTAAGGAACAATCTTGTGATGAATATAACAAATTTCAAATGTTTAAGTAGAATTTCTTCAGTCTTTGGTAGACAATATAAAAACCACTTCAGACACATGGCCTTAAGACAAATATGAACATGTGTTTTGTGGTGACACATCAATTCCTTATTTATGTAAGAAGATGGATTTGAAATTAAGTGAAAGCATGTGTGTGTCACTATTTAAAGATTTTCAAATCTGTAAACAGAATCCTCAACACATCCTCTCTTCTGCGAAAGAACTTGTGACAGCAGTTGAAATTATGTGTACATCTGTGACTGAATGTGACTTGGATATAGTGCCATGAATATAGCATTGACTGACCAGAAAAATCATTTACAAATTCCAACATTTTCAAATCTACTTTTTATTTAAATAAATTGACCTCCACCTCCACTGTAATGCTCTGATGCAGAAAAATAATTTGCAGCAAAATGGATCAAGTCTTACCACCACAGCACCCTTTACATACCAACTGGCAAATCCTCAAATCTTCAGGAGCAATCTTATTAGGCTGAACTGTTCAACTAAGCTCTGTAAGTTGACGAGTATATACTTTAGTATGATTTTGCAAATAATCCTTTAAGACACATTTAGAAGGTAATCAGAAGTTTATAAAGGTACTGTTAATTAATAGGCATTATACCCGAGAAAAGAGGGGACTAATGACCTCAGCAGTTGAGTCCCATAGTGCTTAGAGCCAACCAACCTGAGAAAAGTATGTAATATAGTTGTCATATATATGCTAACACACTAGGCTATCCATCCAGTGGTAAAAGCACAGATTGCATCCTGATACAAAACCTATGCAATTATCACCTATGTTTAATGTAACAGTATTATTTTTCCTCCTAAACTGAAACTTATGATGTCTGTCTTCCTTATGTTCAGTGTAATTGTGCTGCTTATTGAACAGATGTCAACATCTGTGAATGCTTCATTCACTTTTTCTATTAGGAGTTCAGGTACTGTACCTGTAATTACGCTGTTGTTGTCAACCAGATACAGAATATTTTCCTTATATCTAATGCTACCTAGAAACTGAATGATGTGTATCATGAAATGTATTTTGAATGTTATAAATGCTTTATCAAAAATTTTGCTTTGCTTAACGTTGGTAGACCTACTATCTCCACCATTTGTACCCTGTTTTTGGAAATTTCTGAAGAAGAGAAATTTGTTAACATCGAGTATAGATTTAAGTGTCAGGAAGTCGTTTCTGAAACTATTTGTATGGAGTGTAGCCATGAATAGAAGTGAAACATGGACGATAACCAGTTTGGACAAGAAGAGAATAGAAGCTTTCGAAATGTGGTGCTACAGAAGAATGCTGAAGATAAGGTGGGTAGATCACATAACTAATGAGGAGGTATTGAATAGGATTGGGGAGAAGAGAAGTTTGTGGCACAACTTGACTAGAAGAAGGGATCGGTTGGTAGGACATGTTTTGAGGCATCAAGGGATCACAAATTTAGCATTGGAGGGCAGTGTGGAGGGTAAAAATCGTAGAGGGAGACCAAGAGATCAATACACTAAGCAGATTCAGAAGGATGTAGGTTGCAGTAGGTACTGGGAGATGAAGAAGCTTGCACAGGATAGAGTAGCATGGAGAGCTGCATCAAACCAGTCTCAGAACTGAAGACCACAACAACAACAACAAGAATCAGTCATTCGTTACTTCTCTTATTCCTAATGAATCTAGCTTCCACAACAGAATTTTCTGGTCAACTTAGTTGAAGGCTTTGTATGGCTCTAATAATATGATTTCCAATCAGTTATTGTCATCCAAATCCTGAAGTGTTCTGCCTGAAAACTCCAGTATGGCTGATTCTGTACTTCTACTACATCAGAAACCAAACCGTACTTTCCTCAGGATGTTACATTTATATTGTAGAGAAAGGAAATGAACCAATCAGCTATAACTTTATGAAATATTTAGCTTAGCTTTGTAGCTCCATTGTCAATCCTCTGCTCAAATTGTTAAAGTGGTCTTCAAAATACATTAAAAAATTCACTGATATGAAGTCCACAAAACATAAAAGAAATTTTCAAGCTGCAAACAATATTCAGATAGTGATGTGACTATCCTGTAGCATGTTTGAGCCCCGATGAAAAAATAGTTTGATGATAATGATTTGAGATGGTTAAATATCAAAAAACACCCTCCAGATGGTCACAATACCAAGAGAGGGTGAGAGAGAGAGAGATAGAAAGTATTAAAAAAAAAAAAGAAAAAAAAACTCAGACCATTTGAGATCATTACAGTTCTGGGAGAATTTCGTAATACCTGCTGTCATCCTCTTGTTTTTATTGGATATTTCATGAAATGGGTACTTTTGGAAATGTCAGCCCAAATAACAGTTTAAATAGTGCAGACAACTTTACAACAGCATTTTCCTGCACAGACTTCCCCCTGCTTTGATTTAACAATACCTTCAAAAGATTTTACATTTTATGTTTTGGAAAGCATGTGTTGTAGGCCAGAAGTTTAATGGGCCTTTCAGTACTACCTTTTACTCCTATTATTGGGGAAAAAATGATCACAGTGTCCAAGACCTTCTGCAGATACCTTGCATTGTTGCCAGTATATTTTTGAAACGGCACAACTATTTAATGATACTGAATTTTAATTACTCTTATCGCATGGTTTACCAACCACGAGATGCCAATGTTCTTAAAGATTTTAATGAGGGTGTTACTGATTTTGTCTGTAAAATGCATATTTTTACATTCATCTGCACATAACATTTTTGCCAATTATGCATGATCCTCACAGTTTAAGGAAGCCTTTCAATGACAACTTACTTTTTCGTACAAGAATAATGCAATAAATTGGATTTCAATCTCTTTAAGCCTTTGCTCTGTTTTGCATACTAACATGCTATGTAAAGACTGAAGATCCACTTCAAAGTGCTGTACTTTATTTTTTAGCGACTACATTTTTCATTGAATAATTGTTACATTGATACATGCAGAATTTTTTTGAGGTATTCTTTGAGGCACTCAAATCTGTTTTGGGAGGATAGTTGGAGAAACTACTAAATTGATGAAGACATTGATTAAAGAGGGACACCTGCTGTCTGGTTTTATCTTTAAAAAAAGGCCTGGTTCTCTTACCTATGAGAACAGCTATTTCATTATGTGTGGGCCAAGACCCATCCCATGTACTTTTACTAATCAGCTCAACCAACTTTCCTTGATCAGGTGTAGGCCCTGCTTTTTAAAACCCAGTCCTTGAATAGTCCGAACTTTTAACAGTGCAATGTGCCTGAACTCAGTCATCATCACTATCATCTCCAGCCGTGCATTAATCCTCTTTACAGCATAATTAAGACATGGACAGTATGATGCAGTGACAGCTAAAAAAACTGCATGTTGGTGCCACAAGTCATCGATATTATGTTGCAGGCCATAACACCAGTCCCTATCCAAACTATCCTTCCCCACCCATTATTATTAGACCCTCCTCATTGAATTCCCTACATAATCATCTTAAGTCCTTTATTACTTGATTTGATCCTGTGCTTGGTTTTATAGTGAAGCTAACCTGGTATTCTGTGCCAAGTATTTTCTGTAACTAAGCACCTACACCATTCCCATGGTTACTGCCCAGTTGCAGAACATTCTTCTTCCTGGTGTTCGGACACTCTTAAACTTCAGTTGGAGTCTAGTGTGTATTCCTGCTTCTATCTGAGATTCCTCTGCTCTTGTCTCTGGCAACTAGTGAAACCTGTTTCCTGTGCGTATAAAAATAACCTCAGACTGTATTCTCCTCCTCGGAACCCCACAAAGAAGCACAGTAACTTTTTCATTGTCTTCAGTGGTTACCAACATTTCTAGTTTTGAAATAAATTTATCTACATTTCCACATAGTGACCAATACTCAGTCATCACTACTGTTTTCCTTTGCTTGCCATGCAGTTCAGTAGCAACTGTTTCAAAATGGTTTTCTACTCTTAACTTTTCAATATCACATCTCATTTTGAATTTTAACCCTGTTTTTGTAAAAGTACACACACCACCATTTTTGGCATTTTACCTACAGTAAAACCTAGCCAGTCTAGAATGTATAATGATGTTTAACTCATATTCTCTACACTGATACTCCAAAAAGCACAAGAACACAATGGTAAACTCGCCTACGGCAACTTCTAGCTCAAGGTATTTATTCCTTAGCCACTGAATATTTAGATCCATAACCTGAAAAGAATTTGGGGGAAGCCTTGTTTTAGTTACCATTTGTTTTGTCAAAGTGGTCATAGATGGGTTGGTTGTTTGCACATTTGCTGCAAGTACTATATTGCAACTTTTCAATACATATTACAAAACGTATGTGTGTATATATGTACATATGTTATTCACCATCTCCTTCTAAGCACTGGAATGATTTCAACTAGACTTGGTACACATATCATCTGCTGTCTAGAAATAGTCGCTGTGGGGGTAAGAACATCATACCTACCAAAGAGGAGGGGGTGAAAAAACAGTGCAGCCCACAGTGTGTTAATATCCATACCTTCTTCACCCGGTTTTTGTGACTGAGAACAGTTAGTGACTTGCAACAAAATTCAAATCTTTATGAAACTTTTTCTCACTGATAACCACCACAAAACAATGAAAGTAAAAAGGTTTATGGCTTACTGCATTTTCACTGTGAGTGCATAAAAACTGCCCTACAAAACATATTTTAATTAAGTACTTCTTTACTACTAACTGAACTAGTGACACATTTTGGAGACATTATTCACATATAACACTGAATGTAGCAGCAAAATTATATCATTGTATGACACATGGTATATGAGATATGTCATGAAATACTGAGATGCATGAAAAACTGTCTCATCATGCATAATGTTTTAATTTATTACTTCTGTACAACTAATTCTATTCACATCATATTTTGCAGACAGTAGTCACATATACCACCAGATGTACCTTCAAAAATTATGTCATTGTACAACACATAATAAACATTGAGCTGAATGAAAATGAAACTGCAGGGGAAATTTGCTGGTGATACTGCTGAAAGCTGTGAACAGAGACGTGTGGAATATGTTAAATATGGGGAAAGCCATGGGTAAAAATCTCATCCTAAGCCCACAGAACAATTGCTATCAAATTTGGTATTCTTATTTTTTACAATCTGGAGAGAAGTACTGTAGATGAAGAACCACCTGCCTCTTGTTGGGTTGCTGGTTATAATATGGAGAGCGAAGGGAAAGGAGGATGTGGACAGACAAGAGAGGAATGAGGAGATGTACACAGATCAGGAGGAGGAGTCAATGGAAAGAGAGCTGGAGAGGGACATGGACAGTGGGAGGCCTCAGAAGGAGATTGACAGAGAAAGAAAAGAGGTGGTGTTGCACAGAGACGTATGGGGGAGGGGGCAAGACGGGCAGATTGAGGGGTGAATGAGATGAACAACAAGAAGAGGAAGATGGAGAGGGACAGGGAGAGGGTCAGGAGGACATGGACAGAGAATGGGGGTGAGAATATGGACAGGGGAGGGGGAAATGGATAGACAAAGAGAAGAGGAGGTGAGGCATAGAGAGAGGAGAGGAGGAGGTCAACAGAGAAAGAGAGGAGGAGATGTACAGAGAGGAGAGGGAGAAAGAGATTAACAGTGGGTGGGGGGGGAGGAGATTGACAGGAAGATGGGGAGGAGGAGATGGACAGAGAGTGTAGAAAGAGAAGATGGACATTGAGATGGGAAATGGACAGAGAAATAGAAGGGGAGGAGATGGACAGGTTGGGGGAGGGGACAGGGAAGATAAGACAGAGAAAGAGGGGGAGATGGACAGAGAGTGGTAGGGGGAGAAGATGGACAAAGAAAGGGAAGGGGGAGGTGGACAGAGAGAGAGAGAGAGAGATTTAGGGGAAGATGGACAGTCAGAGAAGGGTAGGGGCTGTGGACAGAGAGAGAGAGAGAGAGAGGGGTAGACGAGATGGACAGAGACTGAGGGGTGGAGGAGGTGGACAGAGAGAGGTAGGGGGAGAAGATGGACAAAGAAAGGGAAGGGGGAGGTGGACAGAGAGAGAGAGAGAGATTTAGGGGAAGATGGACAGTCAGAGAAGGGTAGGGGCTGTGGACAGAGAGAGAGAGAGAGAGAGAGAGAGAGAGAGAGAGAGAGAGAGAGGGGTAGACGAGATGGACAGGGACTGAGGGGTGGAGGAGGTGGACAGAGAGAGGTAGGGGGAGAAGATGGACAAAGAGAGGGGTAGGGGGAGGTGGACAGAGAGAGAGAGATTTAGGGGAAGATGGACAGTCAGAGAAGGGTAGGGGCATGTGGACAGAGAGAGAGAGAGAGGTAGACCTGATGGACAGAGACTGAGGGGTGGAGGAGGTGGACAGAGAGAGGTAGGGGAGAAGATGGACAAAGAGAGGGGTAGGGGGAGGTGGACAGAGAGAGAGAGAGATTTAGGGGAAGATGGACAGTCAGAGAAGGGTAGGGGCTGTGGACAGAGAGAGAGAGAGAGAGAGGGGTAGACAAGATGGACAGAGACTGAGGGGAGGAGGAGGTGGACAGAGAGAGGTAGGGGGAGAAGATGGACAAAGAGAGGGGTAGGGGGAGGTGGACAGAGAGAGAGAGGGGGGTAGACGAGATGGACAGAGACTGAGGGGTGGAGGAGGTGGACAGAGAGAGGGGGAACGAGGAGGAGATCAATGTTTAACATCCCATCAACAACGAGGCCACTAGACATGGAGCACAAGCTCGGATTAGGGAAGGATTGGGAACGAAATGGGCCGTGCTCTTTCAAAGGAACCATCCTGGCATTTGGGAAATTTAGGGAAATCACGGAAAACCTACATCAGGATGGCCGGAGATGGGTTTGAACCGTTGTCCTCCCAGATGCGAGTTTAGTGTGCTAACCACTGTGCCAACCCTGCTCGGTGAGGAGGTGGACTGAGAGGGGGAAAAGAGGAGATCGACCAATAAAAGACAGGAAAAAATACATATCTGGGCAATGCAAGATACTCAGCTAGTATCCAATAAACCAACGAGGAAAGCTGTAAAAATATGCACTGTTCTAACACAAATGAATTACAACTTACCTGGACACCCTTACCACAAAAGTTTAATTTAATAAAACGAATAGTAAGTATGTGTAATATTACCATGCCCAGAGCATCACACAGCAAAATTTCGCACACATTTTACTCCAATATGGTCTGTGACCATGTTAAGTCCAGTGTCCTATCCACGAAGCATTTCAGAATTACCAGTAAAACATATAATCACTGCAGTGAGAGTAGACCCAGATGGAATCCCAATCAACAAATTATTCAATGGCACAAATAATCAATTGAACTGTGCATTCACGAAACTAAGAAGCACGTTGGTATAAGCACAAAAATGTAAGTTTTAACAAGGGTGCAATATCACAATTTCTTCAATTTTTCACTTTTAGAGCTAGGCGGTACCAAATCGAGATTGGGATAAGATTAAAGATAGTGAAGTTAAGATTTCCTAATGGTTTTCGACATGAAAGTTTATAGCTCAGTAAGAGAATAAGCCACATTACCACTTAGTTTGCAAGCCATTACTGTTAGCAAGATGCTATCTTTGCTGTAGTGTTCGTTAACAGAGGTAATGCTGACTATGGGATCAGTTATACATTCTGTGTGGAACGACATTACTGAAATCAAATAATAAATTCAACTACCCAGTCTTACACCTCAAGTGAGAATCATTCAGATTACTTGTCGGTAACGACAACGAAATATCAACTGAATTTAGCAGGAAGATTCTGAGCCGGCCAGAGTGGCCGAGCGGTTCTAGGCACTGCAGTCTGGAACCGCACGACCGCTATGGTCGCAGGTTCGAATCCTGCCTCGGGCATGGATGTGTGTATTGTCCTTAGGTTAGTTAGGTTTAAGTAGTTCTAAGTTCTAGGGGACTGATGACCTCATAAGTTAAGTCCTATAGTGTTCAAAGCCATTTGAACCACTTTTTCTTTTATGATTCTGATCCACTCCAACAAATAAATTAATTGTCACATAATAGGCAGACTTATTCTACAATACTGCCAATTCTCCATCAGACTAGCAGCAGGAAAAATACGTTCGCTCAAAAATGGTTCAAATGTCTCTGAGCGCTATGGGACTTCATATCTGAGGTCATCAGTCCCCTAATCTTGGAACTACTTAAACCTAACTAACCTAAGGACATCACACACGTCCATGCCCGAGGCAGGACTCTAACCTGCGACCGTAGCAGCAGCGCGGTTCCGGACTGAAGCGCCTAGAATCGTTCGGTCACAGCGGCCGTCGCTCGGTGATCGCTATTGATTGGTAGCCGAAATATTTAAGGCATAGCCCAGTAACTTTTATTCGCATTTCTGTCTCTATGATATGGGTCTAAAGCGTAGTTACGAAATATGTCCAGTTTCACCGACAGCAGTGGGAACACCATAAATAAAGAGCAGGGAAAATTATTTGTATGGCCCCAGCGGCGTAGCGTGGATTTATGCCGCCTGGCGCGAGCCCTAAATTTGCCGCACCAGCCATCCCCCCACCCCATTTTTCGGAATTAAGCAAAAAATCAATTGAGGCATTTGGCAATGCGTAGCAATATTTTGGTAATGATTTTATAATCAGAAGATTGGAACGTTAAAGTTTACTTTCCCTGCCTAATTTTTTGAGTGTCTTCTACGCTTTCCATTACGCTAAACAAATCGTTTTCGAAGATTCTTTATACGACTTTCTTGTGTGAGTTGTCCAAAAGACAATATTTAAGAAAGATTCAACAAAGAAAATATACAGAATGAATCACCTAAAACTTGCACTACAAATATTACAGAAGTGGGACTGATGTGCAGTTTCCACAGAATGGAGAAGTATTATTCGCGCAAACAAAGTTGACACCCGTCGCGATGGCTGATGGGAGCGACTATACATGGGAAATGCCTTTACGGTCGCTCCCATCAGCCACCGCGCCGAGTGTCAACTTTGCGCATTGTCGGTACCGGTTTGAATTACCGCGATCTACGGTTTAACATCTGCGTGTGCTTGTAAGCTGAATAAGGGAAGTAGGCTTGTCTCAGCTTGATGGACTAATTTGCTAACGAAACCCTGCGGTCGGAACAGACAATAATACACTACTGGCCATTAAAATTGCTACACCAAGAAGAAATGCAGATGATAAACGGGTATTCATTGGACAAATATACTAGAACTGATATGTGATTACATTTTCACGCAATTAGGGTGCATAGATCCTGAAAAACCAGTAGCCAGAACAACCACCTCTGGCCGTAATAACGGCCTTCATACGCCTGGGCATTGAATCAAACAGAGCTTGGATGGCGTGTACAGGTACAGCTGCCCAAGCAGCTTCAACACAATACCATAGTTCATCAAGAGTAGTGACTGGCATATTGTGACGAGCCAGTTGCTCGACCAACGCGAGCAACAATGTCGCGATACGATAAACCGGGATCACTATAGGCTACAACCCGACTTTTATCAAAGTCGGAAACGTGATGGTACGCATTTCTCCTCCTTACACGAGGCATCACAACAACGTTTCACCAGGCAACGCTGGTCAACTGCTGTTTGTGCATGAGAAATCGGTTGGAAACTTTTCTCATGTCAGCACATTGCACTTGTCGCCACCGGCGCCAACCTTGTGTGAATGCTCTGAACAGCTAATCATTTGCATATCACAGCAACTTCTTCCTGTCGGTTAAATTTCGCGTCTGTAACACGTCATCTTTGTGGTGTAACAATTTTAATGGCCAGTAATGTACACTGCAACCGATAACTAGTGCGAAGGCGTGAGAAAAGTTCAGTACGGTAAATTATTCCGTATCTAACACACTTGGATTCACGCTTTCGCCAAGGAGTAGCACGTGGAACAGGAATCAACAATCAAAGAGTCAATCACAGAACGAATGTCGCTTGTGAATAGCGTCTCTGGCGTCCAGCGGGAAAGTTCCCCGGCACTTTACTTTCAAACACACGCACATCACGGCGCTGGAAGATGACAGAAGACGCCACATCAGCCCCCATGGTGGAAGCGGAGCGTCATTCCAAATAGCGTGCTGGAAAATTGATATGTCGCCCGTATCTTGAGGTGCATGGTGGTGGGTCAACTGCGGCCCCCGGCTGCGTCGGTGTCGGCGACGACGTTGACGGAGTGATTGTTGAGTGGGGCGGACGTTGTGGTAGGTCAGGCGTCGTTGCTCCCGGAAAGACGTACGCTGGTTTCACACGATCAGTGGAGACTGTAGTCGGTTTCCCATAGATCAAATTGTCCACGGTCTTGCTTCCTCTGATTACGACACTGTGTGGGCCGGAACATGGTGGTTGGAGCGAGGGTTTAATGCCTTCCGTTCGTAACATGACGTGTGTGCAGGAGGATAGGTCACGATGGACAAACGTAGCAGGAGTCCCCTGTCGGTGAGGTTGCTGCGGACGGAGGCGAGCCACATGTTGTCACAGTTGGAGAAATTCCGGCTAGTCGCCCGTAGGGTTCGGCAGAGCGTCGGTAGCCACGAATTCTCCCGGCAGGCGCAATGCTTCGCCGTAAACCAATTCGGCTGAAGAAGCATCCAGGTCTGGCTTGAATGTGCTTCGGAGTCCAAGTAATACCACAGGAAGTGCTTTGGTCCATCAAGTGTCATGACACATTAGGGCAGGTTTTAGGGTACGGTGCCATCGCTCTATTAAATCATTGCGGCAGGGTGAAAGCTCGTCGTCCGGTGGTGAAGTGTGCCAAAAAATTTTGTCAACTCTCGAAACAAATCGGACTAGAATTGACGTCCCCTGTCTGTCGTAATGTACAGGGGGCAACCAAAACGTAACACCCAGTGTGTGATGAAGGTGAAAGCAATAGTTTCTGCCGTAACATAGTCCACTGGTGCAGCTTCCGGCCGTCGAGTGTACCGATCAATCATCGCAAGTATGTAACGGTAACCATCGGATGATGACAGTGGGCCAACAGTGTCAAGGTGGACATGGTGTCGTGATTGGAAAGCTTCCTACAGGTGAGTGGACGTGGAGATTTATCTTGCTACGCTGGCATTTCAAGCAGCATCTCGCTCATTCGAGGCAGTCCTTTTGCATTCCAGGCCACACGTAAGGCGTTGTTACTAAGCGTGTCGTAGCTCGTGTGCCTGGGTGACATGAGTTGTGCAGCGAATGGAAAGCGTCCTTCCGAAATTCCAGAGGTAGGAAGGGTCTCGGCTTCGATGTGGACATGTCACAATATAGCTTTACGTCGCTTCCAGTAATGTCTACCGGCGGCAGGTCAAGCGCTGATTCACGATTTGCTGCAGCGAGGTTGGTTGGTTGGTTTGTGGGATTAAAGGGACCAGACTGCGATGGTCATCGGTCCCGCTGCAGCGAGGTTGGCGTAATCGATCGTATCGGCGATGCTGCTGACTGTGGACAAACAATCGGCCACTACATTGTCGATCCCAGACACATGACGTGGATCAGTGGTAAACTGAGAAATAAACATGAGCTGGCTGTGTTGTCTGGGGGAACAGTTCATGTTGTTCTGACGGAATGCATATGTTAGTGGCGGGGTGATCCGTAAAGATAACAAAGTCACGTGCTTCTAGTTTCGGTCTGAAGTACTTGACAGATTCGTAAATGGCCAGAAGTTTTCTGTCGTATGCGCTCCAAAGTCTTTGTGAGGTTGTCAACTTGCGTGAAAAAAATGCGAGTGGCTGCCACGTGTCACTACATTGTTGTTGCAACGCAGCGCCGACTGCGGTCTGGCTAGCGTCGACTACCAGTGCTAACGTGGCGGTAGGATCTGGATGTGCCAGCAGGGCTGCGTTGGCGATGATTTTCTTGGCCGCTTCAAATGCGACAGTCATTTCGTGAGTCCAAGTTATGGGCGCGTTACCCTTGGCTTTCGTATCAGTTAGCGCTGCGTCCAAAGGATCCATTAGCTCAGCAGAGTGTGGCAAATGGCGGCGGAAAAAATTTAACATCCCGAGGAACCGCCGTAGTTCCTTGGCTGCAGTGGGCCTCGGAATGAGCGAAATGGCTTCCACCTTCTCAGGTAGTGGTAGCGACCCTGCCGTAGAAATTCTATGTCCGAGAAATTCTACTTCAGGTTGACCTAAGACACATTTTGAGGTATTGAGCACTATTCCGTGGTGTTCCAATCGCTTGAATACTTCGGTTAGATGGTGGCGATGTTCCTCAGGCGACGACAGAAGAACCAAAATGTCGTCCAGGTATGAAAACGCAAAAGGTAAACCCTGTATCACAGAATGTATTAAGCGCTGCCATGTCTATGCGGCATTCCTGAGTCCAAAAGTCATGAACATGCTCTCGAATAAACTAAAAGGGCTGATGATGGCAGTCTTTGGAATGTCACGTTCGGCTACAGGTATCTGTGAGTAGGCCTTTGCACAGTCTAACACAGTGAACACTACTGAAGCACTCAATGCGTAATTGTAATCGCGCAACAAGGGTATGGGATAACAATCAGGTATTGTCCGGGCGTTCAGGGCTCTATAATAGCCGCACGGCATCCATGCACCTACCTCCTTTGGCACTAGATGTAATGGTGAGGACCAAGGGCTGTTCGAAGGCCGGATTACACCTTCACGCAACATACAGTCAAATTGTGTCTTTGATATTTTGAGGCGATCTGGGGCTAAACGTCGTGGCCTACAAGAGGGAGATGGTCCATCAATAGTCTCAATATAATGGACGACGTCATGTCTTACCTCCTTAAGTGCTCCAGGTGGTCGCATAAGGGCTGGAAATCCTCGCAGCAGCTCCGCGTACTCGCCATCCACTACCTGGATTACCTTGGCAGTATGGACAGCGGCATCTCGATGGAATCCGTAAGTTGTTAGGCCGGTGGTGTTGTCGACCAGGCGAGAATTCCTCGTGTGAGGCAGCAGGTTGTCGTGGGCGAGGGAGTCGGCTCCGATGATTGGTTCGACGACGTCCGCGACGGTAAAGTCCCACGCGAAAGCGCGCCCCAACCCGAGGTCGAGTTCCAAGCGCATCGTGCCATACGTCGTAATCCGGGAGTTATTAGCAGTTGTGAGGCAAATGGGCGTAGACGGTCGCTTCTGACGTAGCACGGTTCGAGGAAAGATTGACAAATCGGGACCAGTGTCTACTAAGTACTTCCAGCTGGAACGTCGGTCACTTACAAACAGGCGCCTGGATGTCGTACAGCAACCGGAGGAGGCGCTCACTTCCGATCGCCGCAGCCGTTTGGGTAGGCGCAGGGTGTCGCACACTTACGTGCTTGCTCGCCAAACTTGCGACTGTGTTCTGTCCCTGTCGTAGTCGAGGCTGTCGATGATTGGCTGCGTAAACGGCGACGGAATCGATGTCGGCTCCTGTTGTCCGTGTCGCGGCAGTGTAACAGCTCGCTGATTTGCCGTGACAATAAGTCCACTTTGTTGGCGAGAACATCATAATCTGCGCGTGAGACAGTTGTCGCCGCGCAGGCGCACGCCGCGGTGGTAGAGCTAACTATTGACGGCGCCATTGCATCTTGGATCTAATCGGCAAATTCGGCCACTGCATCTAAAGACGTGTCAGTCTCCGACACCACGATTGCCTTCAATGGTGGTGGTAACCGGCTGCTCCAGATCTTGCCCAGTAATCTGTCCGGGACTGTACCTGCGTCTACTTTACTCCGCAGATGACGTAGGTGCTGTGAAGGTTTATTATCGCCGATGTCCTCTTCGGATTCGTTCTTCTTGCGAAGCGGACACGCGCCGAATTAGTTCTGCTTTCAATCGGTCGTAGCTGTTCGTTCCCGGGGGGCTAATTATGATGTCTTGAACCTCAGCGGCGTACTGATGATCTAGTTGGCTGACCACCAGCGCGAATTTCGTGGCGTCGACCGTGATACCCGCGTAGGAAAAATTTACTTCTACTTGCGTAAACCACAGGGATGGATTGTGCGGCCAGAAGGGTGGTAGTCGCACCGCTAGACGCGCCACAGAAGTATTTGTCGGCTCTGGTGGTTTCGCCATCTCAATTTCTCGGAAGGACTTCTTGTAAATTCAACGTGCACGCAGGAGATCACGTCGGGGTCACTACCTTGTCGGTACCGGTTTGAATTACCGTGATGGACGGTTTAACATCTGCGTGTGCTTGTAGGCTGAATAAGGGAATTGGGTTTTTCTCAGCTTGATGGGCCGCGCGGGATTAGCCGAGCGGTCTCAGACGCTGCAGTCATGGACTGTGCGGCTGATCCCGACGGAGGTTCGAGTCCTCCCTCGGGCATGGGTGTGTGTGTTTGTCCTTAGGATAATTTAGGTTAAGTAGTGTGTAAGCTTAGGGACTGATGACCTTAGCAGTTAAGTCCCATAAGATTTCACACACATTTGAACATTCAACTTGATGGAATAATTTATTAATGAAACCCTGCGATCGGAACAGACAATAATACACTGCAACCGATAACTTGTGCGAAGGCGTGAAAAAAGTTCAGTACGTTAAATTATTCCGTATCTAACATACTTGGATTCACGCTTTCGCCAAGGAGCAGAACGTGGAACAGAAATCAACAATCAAAGAGTCAATCACAGAACAAATGTCGCTTGTGTATAGCGTCTCTGGCGTCCAACGGGAAAGTTTCCCGGCACTGTACTTTCAAACACCCGCGCACGTCACGGCACTGGACGATTACAGAGGACGCCACACGCATATAGTACTCGGGGGTTCGTATCGCTAGCCAATCAACATATTGTAAAAATACTTATAAAGTGTATTGTTTGTGCAAACATACACTTTTTCAAATGGAACAATGTCTATTGACATTAAAAAGTAGAATAAATTAGAACGTCAGTGGCTTGTTGCAGGATTCTAGTGCGAGTCGTTTAGGAGACACAGGATTTCGAAAAGTTCACAAACTGACACTTGTACACTACTTGCGGTAGAACACATTAAAGAACAACGTAAGTACATGGACTACTTATGTGGATTCTGACCAGTAATGAGACAACTGACCATCATAGGTTATGTTCAAAATAACCACCGGCAGCTGCAATACACGATTGAAGTCTGTATGGAACGACTGCTGCCCATGTGCTAGCATTTCACATGGGGTGTGCGACCAGGCTGCAGTAACATGTCGTTGCATATCATTGGGTGTAGTTGGTATGTCCTTGTAGACAGCATCTTTCAGCCTTCCCCACAGAAAGAAGTCTTTAGGTTCAAGTGTAGGGAACGGGCCTGCCAAAGTACATGACCTGTGCATCCAGTCCAATGATTTGGTAGCAATTCATGAACACATGCTCTAGTACTTTGTGCACTGTGGGCTGGACAGCCTTCATGTTGGTACCACAGGTTATTCCAAATCTGCAGAGGAACGTCTACTAGCATCCATGGAAGATGGTCTGTTGGGAGGCTGCAATATTTATGTGCGTTCAGTGCTCCGTTTATGAAAAACGGAACTATCACTATTGTACATCACACTTTTACACTCCATGGACGCCGACGTTCTGTCTGACGGGTTCATCATCAGGCCAATAGTGCATGTTTTGGCTGTTTACCTGGTGTCTGTGTACAGAGGTTATCACGAGTCTCATAGTCGTTTCCATGCAGCTCTTGTTGGATAGAGATGTGACAGGGACAGAACCTATGTCGATGGGGAATCCATAGGACACTTGCCTGACTCATACCACTTCCTTGTGCGAATCAACTGCAACAGCAGCAAAAACATTAATTTTCACTTCCTTTGTCGTCATCAATGTCTTGTTGATAGTGCGATCAATTTTAGCAATTTTACAAGTTTTTTCGAAATTTTGACACCAACCAATGACCTGGCACCATACATCCCAGTTTCTGTATCATCATCAAATCACCCCTCCACTACTTTGCGAGTACCACATGCTAGATTGCGAATGTAGATAACTGTGCAGTACGTCCATTCATTGTTAATTCGCAAACATATGTACCATAGTACACCAGACAGCGTAATATACCGATATACACATTTCTAGCACTGCGATCATAGTGCGTAATTTACGATTAGGACTGTCCATCTTTCCCTCTACAGATGGAAGTCACAGAGAATTCTCGTATTCTTAGGATAAAGTTGGAGATTGAAAGATCTCACCTCATTGTCTTTGACCAGTCCTCCCAGCAACACCGTCGCCAACTTAATTTGCTGCTGACCAGTAGTAGAATGATACTATACACACCACAATCCACATCTCGTGAAGGAACAGAGTGGGCCGAATCCGTAACTGCCGTTCAGCGAAGACCGTTCCACAGCATTATACATAATTGAGCTCCAGATGGGTAGAGTTTGAAGCATTTTACGTAAATCAACTATGTTATCAAGTGTCTAGCGTCAGCACCAACAAAGTATTGGCAAGGCATAGCTGCAGTGTTTAACATGTGAAACTATGTGCCATGCTGCACTAACTCCATGAAAGAAACACAGACTCTTCCACACAGAGAAACTGTCACGAAAGTGTGTACACAGGGTTTGCAGTACGTCGCGATTCCCTGTCGCTGAGTTAAAATCACTTTAGTTATGAAACTGAATACTCGATTTATGGACGGAGCACTCTGTAAATCAATCCATTCTGTAGCTGTCACGGTTGAATGTCGGCGACCACAGAGATCGCGGAAGCACATTCGTGGCTCATCTCGTCCCGCCTGACTGAATCGGAGCAGTCTAGCAGCGGCCTCGCCTTTGTCCGGAAACGCCTTTTTCATTCTGCTCGCGCCACACTGCAAGTCGTGGATTCCACATTGACCATCATTCAGTCCCTCAGACGTCACATCGATAAAATTGTAAAATTTTCCAAAGATGATTTTGATGGAGAGAGACTGATAAGCGATAGAGACGTTTTCGGAAGTTTTGAAGAGACAAAATGGGCAGGAGAAGAACTTGAGGTAAGTTGTAGTGTTCTTAAAAGATATGAATGGGCAAGAGGACTAATTCCAACAGTTTGTGCACTTTTTTCGCATGCTTATTTCAATTCCTCCATCATCTTGTTCTAATGGACGATGTTTTTCTTTTTTACGTCCATTAAAATCTTATTTAAGATCATCAGTGGTGCAAGAACGACTCAACCATATTGTAAGTGTACATATATAAAGATAGAATCGATTTAGATGATTTGTTAACTACACGCAAAGTGCAGCACAGCTTTTACATTATGCAGTTGCCTTTTTATACTGAACAGAATTTAATTAAATAAATGATATTTTGTGAATCATATTTATAATGGGAAACCTTTCCTTTCTTCAGATAACTACTGACTCACACAAAAAATGTATCGCTGGGCCTGATATATTATGCTTCGGAGTGACTTGTAAAAAGAACTTACTTCACATGTTTCGAAGGTTTTATTTTTCCAACAGTGACTTCCCATACGTAGAGAAAAATATCCTTCGATATTGGCTATTTCCAGACCTTGTTGGTGGGTTTCGTGCATGTGACTAGAGCACCCTTGTCTTGTATTTCGTGCCGGCCGGAGCGGCCGAGCAGTTCTAGGCGCTACAGTCTGGAACCACGCGACCACTACGGTCGTAGGTTCGAATCCTGCCTCGGGCATGGATGTGTGTGATGTCCGTAGGTTAGTTAGGTTTAAGTAGTTCTATATTCTAGGGGACTGGTGGCCTCAGAAGTTAAGTCCCATAGTGCTCACAGCCATTTTTGTGTTTCGTAATTACTCGGAAACCCTTGAATAACCTACTTGAGCCCACACTAATATCGCATTTGACGGTCAGAAATGTGATTCAGGTCACTTGAGCGCAAATCGTATGACAAAAACAGTGGACTAGAGCAGCCGACTTTTGCACTGTTATGTCGACAAGCTCTTAAATCAACATTAAATGAGTGCGGATAAAGTTGTAAAAGGTATGAAATTTGAAAAAAAAATCACTTACAAGCAATCTATATCCTTTGTTGATGCCCATAGAGACGAAAGTTGAGAACTAAACGAAACAGTAAGCCAAAACAAAATCCGTACTAAAGGCACTGCTGCTGCCTATCGGAAAACCATAGTTCTAACAGTCATCAGTAATTGTTGCCTCTGACAACAGACCGAAACTTTTTCTTCTTTTTGGGCTGAAGATAACACTGAGGGCTCACGTGATCCTAGTTTACGGCATAATATATATATATATATATATATATATATATATATATATATATATATATATATATATATATATATATATATTCGTCAGGCTGAGAGACTCATTCGCCAGACACGATTCCCTTATTTTCATTTTCCAGCATCAGTCATGGCTATGCTGTAAACATTACGAGGAGATGAAATTTTTTATTCTTTTGATCATTATAAACTTAAAAACAATTTTTGTTAAGAATACTTTCATAGGCACTATCCGTAAAGGTACGAATAGCATAAAGTTTCACATCAGAAAAGTGAAGTGGGCTCAAAAACTCGCAAAGAAATTGACACAGTGGGTGTGTGCAGCGCTAACTAGATTACGAAGGGAGAAGCAGCTGTCTTCAGCACATGTAAAAAGGGACACAAAACTGACAATATTGTCTACAGTGTCTGTAATATGTCTTCATTAAGCGAAACTGCCATTCAGACTGCAATATTCAAAATAACGAATAACGTCATCTACTCATAGTGATTACAGTACAATCGCTGATATTGCTTTGTCAGAGAAAACGAAATGCGTGTGATAAATGGCCTGGTCAACTTTCAGTACACTGCAGACGGAGGGAAACCAAAATATCAATAAGAGGTCTATCAAGCTGAGCGTGGTGTGAAGTTTCTATGCAGCGCTTTGCAATTGGCGATGTTTTCTCTACAATTAATTCCCGACTGTTACATACCAGCAAAGCCTGTAGGAGATCAGACTTTACAAATGAGAACTATCAAACCGTAATTGTTAAAACAGACCACTGTGTTAAATAGTACTCCACTTGTGGCTGAATACGCTAATTTTATTTTGTTTCATCTGCTGATGACTTGCAGAATGAGTTCCGAATTGGTCTGAAAGTAATGTTGACTGCCTTGTGAAAGTCACCAAGACAGTGTTGTATCAGCTGACAATCAGAACTGGTGGTACACGCGTGCAAACTCTTCGTTGTACCGGGCTATCTGTTCTCAGCAGCTGGTTGATCACTGCCGTCATTCATTGCTTACTACACTTACTGTGTTATTTCCACAGATAATTTGCATAACATATCTTGCTGGCTGGTACACAAGTAAAATGACGGTCACTGTAAATGTTCTATGTGTTACAGTTTGGTAAATAATCAGTTCGCTGCCATCTATTTTTCACTGTTCATAATTTTACTGAAAGTTAGCAGCGCATCCTTCATGAAAGTTCTGAAGACTGTAATACATTTTTGTAGACTCAGTCCCGTCTACACATGACTTTCGATGCACTACTTCGGCTTCACAAGTTAGCCCCTTTTTGGCTCTGAGCACTATGCGACTTAACTTCTGAGGTTATCAGTCACCTAGAGCTTAGAACTAATTAACCCTAACTAACCTAAGGACATCACACACATCCATGCCCGAGGCAGGATTCGAACCTGCGACCGTAGCGGTCGCTCGGCTCCAGACTGTAGCGCCTAGAACCGCACGGCCAATCCGGCCGGCTAGCCCCTTTTTACAAAAGCCCAAAACTGCTACCGAAAATCGAAATACCGGCTCTCCTCAATGTTTTATCACACTAGACAAATGTCTAATGTATTCTAACTACTGGAATTGCTCATTATCAAAATTTAAGAAGGTACGTTCATCTTTGACAATTCTTACAAGACAATTGTATTTTCGTTTGAGAACTGGAAAAAGAAAGTCGATTCATTTGAAATGTTTTACAGAAGAATGATGAAAACTGAGTGTCTGATAACAAATGAAGGGCATCGCTGCAGAAATGACCACCAAAGAAATACGTGGAAAATATTACGCTACTGGCCATTAAAATTGCTACACCACGAAGATGACGTGCTACAGACGCGAAATTTAACCGACAGGAAGAAGATGCTGTGATATGCAAATGATTAGCTTTTCAGAGCAATCACACAAGGTTGGCGCCGTTGGCGACACCTACAACGTGCTGACATGAGAAAAGTTTCGAACCGTTTCTCAAGCACAAACAGCAGTAGACCAGCGTTACCTGGTGAAACGTTGTTGTGATGCCTCGTGTAAGGAGGAGAAATGCGTACCATCACGTTTCCGACTTTGATAAAGGTCGGATTGTAACCTATCGCGATTGCGGTTTATCGTATTGCGACATTGCTGCTCGCGTTGGTCGGGATCCAATGACTGTTAGCAGAATATGGAATCGGTGAGTTCAGGAGGGTAATACGGAACGCCGTGCTGGATCCCAACGGCCTCGTATCACTAGCTGACGAGATGACAGGAATCTTATCCGCATGGCTGTAACGGATCGTGCAGCCACGTCTCGATCCCTGAGTCAACAGATGGGGACGTTTGCAAGACAACAACCATCTGCACGAACAGTTCGATGACGTTTGCAGCAGCATGGACTATCAGCTCGGAGACCATGGCTGCGGTTACCCTTGACGCTGCATCACAGACAGGAGCGCTTGCTATGTTGTACTCAACGACGAACCTGGGTGCACGAATGGCAAAACGTCATTTTTCGGATGAATCCAGGTTCTGTTTACAGCATCGTGATGGTCGCATCCGTGTTTGGCGACATCGTGGTGAACGCAAACTGGAAGCGTGTATTCGTCGTCGTCATACTGGCGTATCACCCTGCGTGATGGTATTGGGTACCATTGGTTACACGTCTCGGTCACCTCTTGCTCGCATTGACTGCACTTTGAACAGTGGGCGTTACATTTCAGATGTGTTACGACCCGTGGCTCTACCCTTCGTTCGAACCCTGCGAAACCCCACATTTCGGCAGAATAATGCACGACCGCATGTTGCAGGTCATGTACAGGCCTTTCTGGATACAGAAAATGTTCGACTGCTACCCTGGCCAGATCTCTCACCAACTGAAAACGTCTGGTCAATGGTGGCCGAGCAACTGGCTCGTCACAATACGCCAGTCACTACTCTTGATGAACTGTGGTATCGTGTTGAAACTGCTTGGGCAGCTGTACCTGTACACGCCAACCAAGCCCTGTTTGACTCAATGCCCAGGCGTATCAAGGCCGTTATTACGGTCAGAGTTGGTTGTTATGGGTACTGACTTCTCAGTATCTATGCACCCAAATTGCGTGAAAATGTAATCACATGTCAGTTCTAGTGTAATATATTTGTCCAATGAATACCCGTTTATTATCTGCATTTCTTCTTCGTGTAGCAATTTTAATAGCCAGTAGTGTAATTAAAAGAGGGTGACAGAACACGAGTTAAGACATAAGGAAAATACGTCTATGGTACTGGAGACAGGTGAAGAAAGAAAAACTGTATGGGAAGACAAATATTGGATAATATGCATCATAAACCGAAAACGTTTAGTGCATGTGGAGACGTTGGCTCAGGAGATATACCGCTACAGAACTACTGCAACCTCCATCGACTTCGACCTGCATACTTTATTCAAACATCGGTCTTTCTCAACTGTTTTACACCCTTCCCAGCCCCCCCCCCTTCCCGCCCCCCCTCTCTCTCTCTCTTTCTCTCTTACACACACAAACAAACACACATACATACATTCATACATACATACAAACACAATTTTTTGTTGATGTATTTACATAGCTACTCTTTTTTCTTAGACATATACAATGGTTTCATTCGCAAAAGTATTTTCTTCTTGTGACTATCAGCTACATTTATTTACACTAATGCTAGAAGAGTTTAAATACTACGCTTCCCATTTTGTTTCTATACACATTGATGAGCCAAAACATTATGACCACCCGCTTAACAGCTTGTTTGTCTGTCTTTGGAACTAAATGCATCACTGATTCTTCATATCAGGAATCCGACATTTTGTTAGTAGGTTTGTGACGGTATGTGGCATTAGATATCTACGCACACGTCATGTAATGCGCGTAAATAACGGGTATGCGGTGAAGGCTCCTGATAGCGACCCAGATAGATTCCAAAGGATTTACAGAAGGCCAATATGTTCGCCGAGACTTCGACGTGAGTTCACTATAATGCCCCTCAAACCACTGTAGCACGGTTCTGGCTCAGAAACTCTGAAAGATGACATCGCCGTCGGGAAGACATCGTGCATGAAGGGATGCAGGTGGTTCGCAGCTGTCAGCGTGTCTTCGATTACTACCCCAAGTCCCACACAAGCGCAGGAGAATGTCTCCCATAGCATAATATTGCTCTCACCAAGTTGCGTCCGTGTCGCGCCGCACGTTTCGAGTCGCCGTTCAACTCGATGACGGCGGCTGTGGAGACGACCGGCGACCCAGTGTAGCAAAACTATGATTCACCCGAAGAGCTGACACGTTTCCAGTCATACACAGCCGAGTCACGATCGTCCCGCGCCCACTGCAATAGAAATTGACGATGTCGTTGGGTAAACATGTGAACACGTCGGGGGTGGTCTGCTGCGGAGCTCCATGTTCAGCAATGTACAATGAACGGTATGCTCCGAAACACTTTTCCGTACACCAGCATATTACCCATTTGCTAGAGATGTACAGATCACCATCTGTCCTACTTTACAGAGCAGACAAGCCTCCGAACTCCCACGTTCTGTGAAGAGTCGTGGACGTCCAACTATTTAGCACCGAGTGGTAGTTTCACTGTCCTTCTGCCTCTTTCCGTAGATGGTCAAGAGAGTAACACATGAACATTGACCAGCTTCGCCGAGTTCAAGATACTCGTTCACAGGCTCTGTGTAATAATAATATTCCATTTGTCGAAGGCGCTTATCTCAATGGATTTCCCCATTTGCAGCCCATATCTCCGGTAGCGCGATCCCCCGTCCGTGTCTGCAACGCTTCCATGCCTCCGTTACCGCGGCACGTGCTCGCAACGCCTCCAGGCGACACCCAACGTCGCGGTGGGCAGTGGTCATCATGTTTTGGCTCGTCAGCGTACACTTTTATACAATATTTACATTTGCTTTCTGCTTGATGTTATCATCATTTAATATTTACATTTCAAACACAATATTTTTACAAGCACGCATAGTGTAAAGACGATACACGATCACACGTAGTGTGCAATGAGGCAGTGATCCCTCTGAAATACACAGAGCTGTGACAAACAGGTCATCCAACTATTCTACACACAGTCGCATGCATCAACTATTACAGATAACTACACAACGATACAATGAATCACTCCAGTGAATAGTGTGAGAACAGGAGGGTCCCGATCCCATCCCTGCAGATGAACCATTTGTCGTCATGACTGTACAGCTTCAGTCGCACTGCAGTATGTACCTCACGATCGCTCGATACAAAGATTAGCTGACGCATCATGTGTGGAACTGCGCTAATGCCCTCGAGAAGGCACCTCTTGTAATCTTCGATCGTGAGAGTCTTTAAGGCCACACAGTGCCGCCTCTGGGTGGCACCTGCATTTAGACAGTATGCGTGCACCTTAGATCTGATCCACAATCAGCGAACCAGTCGCCCTTATATCATCAGACGTATAACCTTTTTGTTTTGAGGTGTTATTGGCCGTATATCCAGATGTGTCGAATTCTTTGAATTGTACCTTATTACTTCATATGAACTGCAGCGTCTCATGTAGTGAATGGAACTTTCTGTATCCATAGATAAACCTGCGGTCTTAGAACCTAGCAAAGTCGTAGTGAAAGAGGTACACGTGGAGTTTGAAGAGGTCCAGAACACACATACCAATATCGACCGGTTTCGTGAACAGCACTGAATCCTTGGCCATCTTCACAGTGAATATGCCTTCGTTGAAGATGGTGGGCCGTTTGAATTTTGGTTTGCGCCATAATGCCCATCCCACTGGTAAACTTATTGAACTTAGCTGTATTCTCTAACACTCTCGATGGTTTTTCCGAAAATTGAAATTGTTGTTAATTTGTAGAGATATTTCCCGAAACCACACGTCGTGAGAGCCCTCTGTTTGGTACTCCTTCATACAGGGACGCTGCTTGAATGCCTCCAGCAGCTCTGGACTACGAGCGCCCTCTGTCACCGCAGTATAGGATGGCCCGCGGCAGCCACATGTCCACTTGCACTTTTAGCTTCTCGGCTAAGTGGCACTACGCAGACGACACCTAGTCGCGGCTCTGACAGCATCGTTCGTGCTTAATTTAGAGAGGCTCATACCAGTTGCTATTCTATGAACTGGGCTCTAATTCTTGCTGCATTATTTGTAATGAGTCTTAGTATGCTTCGAGAAATACAAGTTAAATAAATCTTCTGTTTACTGAAGATTAGATGGGTAGATCACATAACTAATGAGGAGGTATTGAATAGAATAGGAGAGAAGAGAAATTTGTGGCACAACTTCACTAGAAGAACGAATAGGTTGGTAGGGCATATTCTGGGGCATCAAGGGCTCACCAATTTGGTATTGGAGGGTAAAAATCGTAGAGGGAGACCAAGAGATGAATACACTAAACAGATTCAGAAGGATGTAGGTTGCAGTAGGTACTGGGAGATGAAGAAGCTTGCACAGGATAAAGTGGCATGGAGAGCTGCATCAGACCAGTCTCTGGACTGAAGACCACCACAACAACAACAACTGTGTTAGCTTCTTCGCTAATCATTTCTGTTCTCGATCAGCTTTCCTACGACAACAGTTGCCACACCACTCTGAAGCCCAGCTCTCTTTACTGTCATACACAATAGTGTCCTGCATAACAGTTTAAAAAATAAATATATATGTAACGGTCTATAATGTTTCTAGTTACGTTTATAATTAGCAACATCTGTAAGTTGGCTGGGCTGGTGGTACGTCAAGCACATCTTGGACAGCTGCTACTGCACGGCCGGCTGCTGGCATGCCATGAGTGGCAGTGGGTACAGCCGTGAGCCAAGCTGCTTCTGCTGCATGACCAGCTGTTAATGCAACCCCTTGCCAGGCTGCTGCTGCTTCACGGCTGGCTGTGGACACATCCCCGGACGGACGGCATCATCACGGGCGGCTGCAGAGCAGGCTGCATCTTCATCATCGTGTCCGCCACCCAGTATCTCCTCCATATCACCTGCACAGACAGAAGAAGGAGCAATATTAAGCATCACACATGATTTAAAAAAAAAATAAAGATATATGCCGACATCTATAGCGTTCTTGCTAATGTTCGAAATGAAATGCCTCTGAAAGAGTCAGTGGTATCTTACTGGCCACTATCTCCTGCAAAAGTCATTCGAGCTCGACCTGCGCTTCAAGTGCAAGTAGAAACAAACAAGACAACACGTCAAGTTAGTAATCCACGCATGGAGTTGTCTTTATTGTTAGAAGAAGGGGGAGAACTATTACTCACATATTCACTCCTTGATGACTGGCGTCATGTCGCATGAACTAATGCTGGAGAAAGGGGTCACTCATTTACCTATGACTCATTGTCTGCTGCACCTACAAGCAGACAAGAACACATAAAGTTAGTAATGCAAGTATGCAGTCGTATGCGCGTTGGATGTTAGAACAGTAAGAACAACGTCTCACATATGCGCTCCTCGACGACTGGTGTCATCCCCCTTGGGCTCACAGCAGAGAATGATGTTGCCTCAAACAAGGATCTCATGCACATCATCGTCATCATCGTATCTCTAATGATGGTGGTAGATTGCATCAGAATGATTCAATCCCGCGTCCGGCCATCCTGATTTAAGTTTTCCGCGATTTCCCTAAATCCGTCCAGGCAAATGTCAGGATGGTTCCTTTGAAAGGGCACGGCCGACTTCCTTCACCGCCCTTCCCAAATCCGATGAGACCGATGACCTCGCTGTTTGGTCTCTTCCAACAAACAAACAACCCACTGCATCAGAGTCAAGTGGATTTTTATTGGAAGCAGCTGTCGCACCGGATCTATCCCCATTGCCTCGAGTTCATTGAAGAATTCTACAACTGTCAGAAATAGAAAGCGCAACTTTAGATAACTGCACACATACTCATATGGACTAAATGACGAATTATGCAGAAGCCATCCTCTGGAGCGCCAAGCTGCCTCACCAGATCCACAAGTGCGCTCACGCTCAATGGAGGTGACGAGATGCTCACGACTGAAACAGAAACAGGAGAAGGAGAAATTAGTCATACACACACAAAGAAGAAAACAATATAAATTATTTCCACATTCTTGTATTGTCAGAGGTCAATCTGGGCCATTTATTTGCGACACCTTTGTTGTCAGCAGCGGCAGAACGGTGCACCATAGTGCCGACAGGGGTCTAGGGAAGAATGTGAATATGGATAACAGCAGTGGAAATGAATGAGAAGTTATTGAGAAGTACTAAGCAACCTACTTAACAAGAAGTGAGGGATTATAATGCAGGAATAGCCAGTGAGAAGCACCAAATATATCTTTGACCAGTCTAAGACACTAACTCAAGGATGTGACACTTGTCACGGGATCAGTCTCGAATGATCAGCTGCTCTGGAGCGCCCACTTTATATAGACGAGTGCTACCTATTCCAGGAACACTTATGGCTGCAGGGTCAAGTTGATTCCCGCATGCGTAGGCGCGGGAGAGTCAGGACTTGTTGGCAGCATCCTGTGATTGAAAACAGTTTATTCATCCACCACATTTCGGCAGCATTATCATGCATGTGCCACAACACATCCTGCGATAAAGGAACTGTATTTTTTACCGCTACTTTGTGGCACAGAACTGGTGCTATATGTCAGCGAAAGTGTGCAATATGTCATATTTAAGGCCGTAGTTGCAGAGCATCCATTGCTGACGAGTTGGCTGCTAGCCGAACTCTGTATCCAGCAGTGAGCTGCCACCACTATTTGGAGAGTCCTGTCCTACTTAAAATATTTGTACATTTACTGAACTACAAATACGATCACTTATGTATCCATACGTTTTCCTCACTCTCTGAAGAGCAGGGAACCTATATGTTCAAGGTACCTTATTTACGCACCTTTGGCATCGTTTACCCCGCGTTTTGCAAGGTGAAAAGGCGTTTGTTAAACTAAAATTATACAAAGTACAATTAATAAGTGCATGCATTGCTCTCAGAACGCGAATGAAGAAGGATCTGTCACAACAAAACATGACACGCTATCAGTACACGACACTATATAGATGGTTCAGCAAATCCGTTAATATAAAATCAAGTTTTTCAGTAAACAAAACCCACTTATGATGGCACAGAGGTGCCGAGACATGTTTGGACGTCAAGAGAAAACAGGATTATGTGTAAAATGCGGAACGTATATCCAATAATGTGCACTTTATAGAGACGAGCGCTCTTTTAGAGTCGAAGTGTACGACATGACATCTCATTCGCAACTGACGTTGTGACGTGCACGCTGCTTGTTTTTGTGCATTCTTTCGGAGAAACATTAGACAGAAATGCCCACAGAGGTATTATTACTCTCGGCAGTGTAGAAAATTGTAGGACACACGACTTTTGGCGAATTATCGGCGCAATTCTTTCAATGTGCCTAAATCCCCGTACGAGCCAAAGTACAAGATGTTACTCTGCTTTCTCTTTAACATATACAACACAGAGCATTCCACATCCTCCTGCGACGTCTAAATTTACTATCCGACACTCCTTGCATTTCCAGATCTTCCTCGACAAAGTATTCCGCATAAACACACCATGAAATCTTAGAATTTTGGATTTCTTGACGAATTTAAGTAGAACAGTATTGTAAGAGGTCTGTTAGGTAGTACAACCGCGGGATTTACTTTTAATAAAAAGTCCAAGCCGTATCTTATATGGTTTTAAGTATAAACCTTTACTGATAGCGACAACCTCCATCATCCTCTTATGCCTCTTAGATTCCTGTACCTGCTCCCGAGGGTTTTGCGCATTCTTCACTGTGAGGGGCTATGGCGGCAGCACCACTGCCGATAGCCCTACTAAATCTGGGATTAGAAACGGGATGACTCCATCATGTCTTAATATTGGCATGACCCTGGACTGTTTAACACTCCTTTCTGATTCTTCTTCGTGACGCTTTTTGCCCCTATCACCGCTGATTGGATGCAACCTTTCAACCATAGTAGTATACACCTCTGAAATTGTCACATGATGTGAAAACCAGAGACACAGTGACCCTGAATTATAAACATGAAAGTAATCCAGTGCTATAGACTTTATTCGCTGTTTAATCAGATGAAGATGCTATTCATGTAATGAATCGCACATATTACACGAATATTTTGAGGTGGTCTCCATTATTCATAGATTCGTTCGGTCATTATTTGCACAGTCTTAGAATATGGACTACGTTGTTATCGACATCTGGCAGGCCTGAACGATTTGGGACAGCTGCGTTCCAATAATAGCCAGTCTTGCTCTGGACGACAGTATTTTCTTCTTCGCTGAATGAAGATTTGGAAAACTGCTCAGTTTCGCCACTGTCCATAATTGTTGCAAGAGTATCAGCTTCAGAATCATTTCCATCACGAAAGTCACGTCGTTTTCAAACTGAGTTCTCCTAACAATGCTTCCCGCATAGCATCTTCTGTTAGGAAAATGTCATTCCTAAGAGCCATTTTCACATAAATGAACCTCACGCTCAGCCACAGCACAGTTACAAGATGTGCACACCATGGTCACACTGACCCTTAAAAATATTTCTGTCAAATTAATTAAACAACAACGTCTCACAACTTCGAACGTCCATTCGCTACTAGATCTTACTCAATGCTGAATATACATTGGTAGCAGCGGAGTGTGTATGTGAAGCGGCACATGCGCTAAAACAAAGAAAAAACTCCAGGGTCAGAGTGAGCCTGGTGTAAACTTCAAGGGTTAAAAATCCAGTAGGTTTCTTCTTCTTCTCCAGTGACCGACGAGCTGTGGTCATTATTTTTGAAGTTCGATCTACATCGCCTCTCATTCAGTTTCTTCATTTTATCAATAACCAGAAAACCGTAGTATAAGTTATTCCAACAATCCCCAGATATGGTGACGCATTTGTTGAATGACATGCCGGTTCCTACGTGAACTCGACAAATACGCTTCAAATCGAGACTGTTCTGCTCGAAAGCTATAATAAGGTTTCCATTACCCCTGATCAGCTGCTTCAGGAGATTCGGGTACGTCTCGCCCAAATAAATTACATCGACTTGGTAGATGTTAACAAAAGCAGAAATAGTTTCTGATTTCATTCTGGTTTTCCACAGCGACACCGTCAAAATATGGACACACGGTTTGGGTTCACTTTTTCAGATTGTGGAATACAATGCATTCGCTGAACGTCTGGCATGTTTCCCCCTCAATGCCATGCAATATCTCTTGCAATAGCTGGCATTTCGGCTGAAACAGGGTTTCTGAAAAAATATAAACTTCTTCGAACCGAACATTACAGGATGTGTTGAAAGTGTAACAACTAAATTAGTTTTTCCGCACCCTGAAGAACCCACAACTGAAGCACAGATGTGATTGGGCAGCAGTGAGCCATTCTTCTTCTTTCTCCTCTGGTTCACAGAGCGAGGTGGCGCAGTGGCTAGCACACTGGACTCGCATTCGGGAGGACGACGGTTGTCTCCCGCGTCCGGCCATCCTGATTTAGGTTTTCCGTGATTTCACTAAATCGCTTCAGGCAAATGCCGGGGTGATTCCTTTGAAAGTGCACGGCCGACTTCCTTCCCCATGCTTCCCTAATCCGATGAGACCGATGACCTCGCAGTTTGGTCTCCTCCCCCCCCCCCCCCCCCCCCAAATCAACACAACCCTCCTCTGGTTCCCAACATCATCATTGTAAGACCAGTCGGTTATCACAAGATTCTTGTGAAAGGGATGTTTTATCTACTCCACCATGACAATTATATGACCATACTGTCATGTAGGGCATTTTATAGCGACCACTCACTAAACTTTTTTTTTATAAAGAGTTACATATTGGGGGTATATGAACAACCTTAAATAAAAGCACAGCTCTGTGCCTCTATTTGGCACATTTGGCTCATACATTTCCACCTCCATTCCGGTGCAACATGAATCATACAACTGAGCGACGGTTTCTTCTGATGGATGCAGAGTTCGGCTAGCAGACTCCACAATGTTTAAAGAATCAGTGAACGAACAATTGCCACCTTAGTCGGGAGTCTACAGAATACTTTACACTATGACTTGTTGCCATCAGATTCTTAATGCCTGCAGATGTATACACTCCCTGCTGTTACATACTTTAATAGTTACAAGGAAGTCTCCTACTGTGACAGTACGATCCCCCAGCATTACTGACAGTGAATGAAAATTGCCATGGAACAGTGCAGATATACAGGGTGCGTCAAAAAATGTATACACACTTTGAACTGTCATAGACAATTTATTTCCCGTTCTACAAGGTTAAATATCTGTGAGAAATTAATGTTATGTTTTTTCAACAGGTGGCAGCAGTGGCAAGGAAGTAACTGCAACATGGCGGTCGTGCGTTTGAGCTTTGAAGAACGGAAGCAGATAATTAAGTGGTACTGGAAGTTTGAGAATGTAGCTGCGGTTCGAAGACAGTGGAGAAGTGAGTATGGTACAGAACTACCTTCAAGGTTAACAATTACACGTCTACGAGACAAATTCGAAATTCATGGAACAGTGTGTGATGTGCATAAAGGTCGATCAGGGCGACCTCGTACAACTACAAGTGATGATTCCACAACTGCAGTCTTGGAACTGTTTCAGCGTTCGCCTCAAAAATCTTCAAGGCAAGTGGCACGTTAGAGTAATGTAAGTACTAGAAGTGTGCTACGCATTCTGAAGAAAGGCAACTTTCGTGTGTACATTCCAAGGCTGGTGCAACAGCTAAGTGACGACGATCCAGATCGAAGGTTAGAATTTTGTGAATGGGTTCAGGAGATGGTGAGACGTGGACCGGGATTTATGGGTAGCATAATTTGGTCGGATGAAGCCCAATTCAAATTCAGTGGAACTGCCAATAGGCACAATTGTGTGTACTGGGCTGAAGATAATCCTCACATTACAGTTGAAAATGCTGTGAATTTGCCTGGTGTAAATGTGTGGTGTGGTTTGTCTGCAAGGGGACTCATTGGGCCTTTCCGCTTTGAAGGTACTGCTACTGGAGAAACGTACCTAACAATGCTTGCTGGCTCCATATTCCCTGCCATTCGTGCATTATACGGTAATGATGAGTTTTATTTCCGACAAGATGGCGCCCCGCCGCACTATCATAGGGACGTACAAGCATACCTGGATGACAATGTGCCAGGCCAGTGGATAGGACGCAGGGGACCAATCGAGTTTCCTGCACGCTCTCCAGACCTCACACCGCTGGATTTCTTCTTATGGGGCACAGTAAAAGATGAGGTGTACAAACGTAAACCACGTAACCTGGACACACTTTGGAATGAGATTCAGGCGGTGTGTGCAGAAATCTCATTGGACACTTCGGTACGATGTACGGAATCAGTGGTGACTCGTACTCAGAAATGTATTGATGCTGAAGGCCACCAGTTTGAACATTAATCACATTTGCAAAGTACATTTATTTTTCCAATTGGACTTTAAGCTTTCCATTTCCAGAAATTTAACATTGTAGAACGGGAAATAAACTTTCTATGACGCTTCAAAGCGTGTATACATTTTTTTGACGCACCCTGTATGTATTGGCATATGACAAAGTCAGTATCATTCAGCCATGGATAATATCTGCGGTATAGTAAGCGATCAATACCGTACAAGGGGCAATGGTTCGAGGCTCCGAGGTTTGCACTGTAGCTTCCCCCGCCGTGCGACAGCAGTAATGACGTGACCGGCGACGCCCGACCGCTAGCGGCACGAGTGCCACACCCCCTGAGCTGAGGCGCCGTGGATGACAAGGATAAGTGACTGCAGCTCAACCAGTTCCTCCCCAATCGAGTTCATGAGAGTTCTTACAGAGTGCTAGCGGAGCTGTTGTGGCTCCAGTTTAAAGACGTCTAGTATCCTCTTACTGCAGATGTAACTTTCTCCTTGGAAGTCGTACCTCAGAACTGTCCTCCAAAGTAACGTTTCTTGTGAACAGTTAAAGTATTTAACTTGTATCACCAGTTCCGAAGGACTTGAATTTGGATTTCAATGAGGAGCCATAGTACAAAAATTGAGAATTGTAATAATTTTAATCTCAGTGACTATGTTTCCTCAATTCTTTTGGTTTCTGCCTCAGTACCCAAGCATCATCCTGACGGGACATTTTACTTTTGGCGACGAGATTTCTTGGCCACTTCAGTATCACTTTAGCATTACATAAACGTGGATTTTGAAATACGACCACTGGAGAGAACTCTCGGTCAGATACCATACTGACACTGACGCATTTACAGCCTGTGTTGTTTAAACAGTAGCTAACGTTAAACAGCCTGATTACCACGTCATGCGACCTCATCACCTCACCTGCTGCTCCTACGCGCCTCGACATCTTGCCCTTTGCCGGTTCTCTCATGACTGGGTGAGCCATTCATAAAAAGAAGTGTATAAATGATGGACAAGCTGGCTTCTATGGCCAGTTCGTAGCCAGAACAACGAGAGAATGATCATTTGTGGAGCGACTGTGCTCATCATTAACTTAAGCGAGGTTAGTGAACTTGTACTATAAGTCAGATCCGCCGATGTGTCGACCATTAAATTTATATTTAGCGACGGCACAACTTTGGTATAGTTAATAAAACGACTTAATCTAGACTTTCTGGAATTTCTGAATATGTTACGACGATTCAGCTAGAGGGTTAGGAGTTCCAAGAGGATGATGTGCGACCTACGACTGACTATTCCATGTTCGAGAGGCTGAAATCACGAAATATTTGTAAAGTGCTTTTGGAGAGTTATAGCAAACTTACTGAAATACATACGAGTTTAAAAGCAGTAGACTATTACCTGTTTTCTACATAGTTTATATCTCGGCTATGTGGCATTTCACAAAGATTTAAGTCACTATCTCAAGTGTTTAAAAATGAACTTCTTTCTCTATACGGGCCTTCCTATAAACGTTATGATGTAAATGCCCGATTCCAGATAGTTGGGCCTCCACCCATTGAACTGCACTGCGTTGGGCGTAAAATGAAAAATAATAAGCGGTTTTCTACCTACCCAGTGTGTATTCATTTTGCAGACGTATACCAAGCCACAACTCTTATTACAATGAGAGACAATTAAGCCTCACTTGCCCACTCTGTCCATTTCTAGCAAACATATGAGCTGCTCACACTATATGAGTTGTTTATTAGGGGGCTGGTCGGCCGCTGTGGCAGAGCGGTTCTAGGCGCTTCAGTCCGGAACCGCGCTGCTGCTACAGTCGCAGGTCCGAATCCTGCCTCGGGCACGGATATATGTGATCTCCTTAGGTTAGTTAGGTTTAAGTAGTTCTAAGTGTAGGGGCTCCAAAGCCGAAAAAATAGGTTAAGGCACTATGCTTGTAAAATTTACCATAAAAAAATTGTGGGGGGAATGGATGGTGGATTTTACCGACAATAACATAAACAAACATCAAAGAGCCGTCCTTTTTTCTCTTTACTGTTATTTCATCTCCCTCACTCCTACGAACAGTCTCTGCTCTGCGCCGTACTGCACGACGTGTTTGTGCGCGGTGAGTTGCTGCGGGGTGCGACGCGTCCGGTGTAGACGCGGCTTTAATACACTACTGGCCATTAAAGTTGCTACACCAAGAAGAAGTGCAGATGATAAACGGGTATTCATTGGACAAATATATTATACTAGAACTGACATGTGATTACATTTTCACGCAATTTGGGTGCATATATCCTGAGAAATCAGTACCCAGAACAACCACCTCTGGCCATAATAACGGCCTTGATACGCCTGGGCATTGAGTCAAACAGAGCTTGGTTGGCCTGTACAGGTACAACTGCCCAAGCAGCTTCAACACGATACCACAGTTCATCAAGAGTAGTGACTGGCGTATTAAGACGAGCCACTTGCTCGGCCACCATTGACCAGACGTTTTCAATTGGTGAGAGATCTGGCCAGGGTAGCAGAAAGCCCCGTACAGGACCTGCAACATGCCGTCGTGCATTATCCTGCTGAAATGTAGGGTTTCGCAGGGATCGAATGAAGGATAGAGCCACGGGTCGTAACACATCTGAAATGTAACGTCTACTGTTCAAAGTGCCGTCAATGCGAACAAGAGGTGACCGAGACGTGTAACCAACGGCACCCCATACCATCACGCTGGGTGACACGCCAGTATCGCGATGACGAATACACGCTTCCAATGTGCGTTCACCCGCGATGTCGCCAATCACGAATGCGACCATCATGATGCTGTAAACAGAACCTGTATTCATCCGAAAAAATGACGTTTTGCCATTCGTGCACCCAGGTTCGTCGTTGAGTACAACATCGCAAGCGCTCCTGTCTGTGATGCAGCGTCAAGGGTAACCGCAGCCATGGTCTCCGAGCTGATAGTCCATGCTGCTGCAAATGTCGTCGAACTGTTCGTGCAGATGGTTGTTATCTTGCAAACGTCCCCATCTGTTGACTCAGGGATCGAGACTTGGCTGTACGATCCGTTACAGCCGTACGGATAAGATGCGTGTCATCTCGACCGCTAGTGATACGAAGGCCTTGGAATCTAGCACGGCGTCCCGTATTACCCTCCTGAACCCACCGATTTCATATTCTGTTAACAGTCATTGGATCTCGACCAACGCGAGCAGCAATGTCGCGACACGATAAACCGCAATCGCGATAGGTTACAATCCGACCTTTATCAAAGTCGGAAACGTGATGGTACGCATTTCTCCTCCTTACACGAGGCATCACAACAACGTTTCACCAGGCAAATCCGGTCAACTGCTGTTTGTGCATGAGAAATCGGTTCGAAACTTTCCTCATGTGAGCACACTGTAGGTGTCGCCACCGGCGCCAACCTTGTATGAATGCTCTGAAAAGCTAATCATTTGCATATCGCAGCATCTTCTTCCTGTCGGTTAAATTTCGCGTCTTTAGCACGTCATCTTCGTGGTGTAGCAATTTTAATGGCCAGTAGTGTAGAATGGTTCAGTTAAACTCCATGGCTTAACCTCACTTTACCCTGCAAGAAAGTAAGGCAGTAGGGATTTACAACAGCAAATAAAGTGGGCCCCTCATAAACGAAGATGGCAACATCTTCGCTAGTACTAAAGAAAAATTGTTTGTATGGAAGGAATACATTGACAATCGTGGTGTCTGGTAGAGTTACAGTATGTGCATCACAAGAGCGGAAGCAGAGTATGCCATAACAACATCAAAGGCTGGGAAGACTCCAAGTCCTGACTAAATGTACATTGAAGTATTTAAACTTCTCAAGGTCATATGACCTGTTCCCTTGATGAGTGGTTTGTTCTTCAGTACCTACTGAAGTGGAATCATACCACATGATTGTCTCAAAACAACTATTTGTACTATTTCCCAAAAACTCCTGTGCAAAGTGCTGCAATGACTACAGAATGATCAGTGTAATGAGTCATGCACTCAGGTTATTCCTCCAAATAGTGCATTTCAGGATATATCGCAAATGTCAGGAGAGCATTGGAGATTCTCGGTTTGGATTTAGGAGAGGCTTCGTGACTCAGTAGGCGTTACTCGGTCTTCACGTATTAATCCAAAAATGTCGCGATGTTCATGTCAAATGTTTATGCTTGCTTCATGGATTATCAAGAAGCCTTGGACACTGTTCAGCATGCCAGTGCTTGACGGTAATGACATCCGATTTATGGGAAATTTTTACTGGAAGCAAAGTGCTGTTGTGCATGTCAATGGTCAGCTGTCAGAAGTGTTGATTATGCAAAGAGTTCACAAGGGCTGCATTCACTCCCCATTACCTTTCAACATCTGTTCTAAAAATGTTTTCCGAGGTGCTCTTTTGTCTTACTTGTAGTTCGGTTGGAAGATATGCAAAAGCTACTAACACTGTTACTTTAGAGAGCAATACCATAGAGTTACGTTTAAATGTCAAGAATACATAATGGATAGTTGTCGGCAGAAAAAGAGATATAATTACATGTAATCTTGCATTTGCTAACGATAAGATCGAAAGGGTTTCATCACATAAATATCAGCAGTGTCTAATCAGTAATAACTGGAACTTCTCTCGTGGCAAGGCCAGAACTTCTTTCTGGAGAATGAAGAAAGTTATGACTGGCTGTGACTATGTACTGCATTTCGCACTTGACTGCTTCAGTGCTACGTGATCAGTATCCAATTCTATGGAGCTGAGTCATGAACACTTACCACACTAACTGGTAAGAAATTGTAGCTATTTCAAATATGGGTGTGTTAGAGGTTATTAAGTATACTATGAACAGATAAAGTAACAAATGTGGCAGTACTTTGCGTGCTAATAAAGCTTTCGAATACATGAAATATATTCGCACTTGCAAATACGGACAACCGGCTGCTGTATAATGGAATGGTGACAATGAAGATTTGTGCGAGACTGGGACTCGAACCCGGACTTCCTGCTTTGCGTGAGTGGTCGCCTTAACCGCTTGCCTTCCTCTCTCTCTCTCTCTCTCTCTCTCTCTCTCTCTCCCCTTTTAAGTAATCTCATTTTGTTCGTTGTTATTCGTTGCGTTTGTTTAGGGCGGACGTCCCATGATACCCGTTCAAGTTTATCGTCGGTCCGTTCACTCATTTTTTATATTGCAGAAGGCAGCTATCCCTCTGGCCTAACACGCTGAGCTTTCGTGCCGGCTACCTTATAACTGGGCCGCTTTGGTTGTCACTGCACGACCCACAGCCACACCCAGACTTCCGTACGTCGTCGTTCCTGCGTCACAGTCAGCACTCTTACAAATTATGTATTTCCCGTACAGGGAGGGGGAACATTTGAACTGAAAGTCGGTGACTCGTATCGGCGGATAAATACGAAACTGCTGTGCCTGTGTCGTTGAGATATACGATGCAATATTCCTTCAGACGTGCACACAATGTGATTAAAAGTATGTGAACACCTGGCTGAAAATGACTTACAAGTTCGTGGCCCCCTCCATCGGTAATGCTGGAATTCAATATGGTGTTGACCCATCCTTAGTCTTGATAACGTCTTCCACTCTCGCAGACATACGTTCAGTCAGGTGCTGGAAGGTTTCTTGGGGATTGGCAGCCCATTCATCACGAAGTGCTGTACTGTGGAAAGGTATCGATGTCGGTCGGTGAGGCCGGGAATGAAGTCGGCGTTCCAAAACATCCCAGAGGTGTTCTATAGGATTCAGGTCAGGACTCTGTGCAGGCCAATCCAATTCAGAGATTTTATTGTCGTGTAACCACTCCGCCACAGGCCGTGCATTACGAACAGGTGCTCGATCGTGTTGAAGGATGCAGTCGCCATCCCCGAACTGCTCTTCAACAGTGGGAAGCAAGAAGGTGCTTAAAACATCAATGTAGTAGGCCTGTGCTGTGATAGAACCACACAAAACAACAAGGAGTGCAAGCCCCCTCCATGAAAAACACGACCAGACCATAACACCACCGCCTCCGAATTTTACTGTTGGCACTAGACACACCCTGCCATCGAATCTGCACATTGTGTACCGTGATTCGTCACTCCACACAACGTGTTTCCACTGTTCAATCGTCCAATGTTTACGCTCCTTACACCAAGCGAGGCGTCGTTTGGCATTTACCGGCGTGATGTGTGACTTACGAGCAGCCGCTCGACCATGAAATCCAAATTTTCTCTCCTCCCGCCTAACTGTCATAGTACTTGCAGTGGATCCCGATGCAGTTTGGAATTCCTGTCTGATGATCTGGATAGATACCTGCCTATTACACACAACGACCCTCTTCAACTGTCGGCGGGCTCTGACAGTCAACAGACGAGGTCGGCCTGTACGCTTTTGTGCTGTACGTGTCCCTTCACGATTCCATTTCACTATCACACCAAAAACAGTGGACCTAGGGATGTTTAGGAGTGTTGAAACCTCGCGTACAGACATACAGACCCGATCACGTTCGAAGTTCGTGAGATCTGCGGAGCATCGCATTCTGCTCTCTCACTATGTCTAATGACCACTGAGCTCGCTGCTATGGAGTACCTGGCAGTAGGTGGCAGTACAACACACCTAAAATGAAAAACGTACGTTTCTGGCGGTGTCCGGATGCTTTTGATCACATAGTGTATGTATGTCCAAAGGAATAGGCACTGCGGCGACTACAGCTCTCACGAAATACACGAAATGTGTTCACCGTTGTGAATACAGACAACTATCAGCTGTATAATGCAATGATGACGATGAAAATTTGTGCTGGAGTAAGATTCGAACCCGGATATCCCGCTTTACGAGAGTGGTCGCCTTAACTGATCTCATTTATCTATTTATTTTTCCCTCAACTCCAAAATTTGAGATATATTTTTCTCTTATAGAGCAGATATTATGAACAATTTGAATAACATACATCAAAGTAACATGAAATAAAATCTAAGTGCGCTTACTCCGCGCGTCCAACTTACAACAGACAGGTGAACTCAAAATAGCCACGAACAAATAAGATAATAGAAATTGCTACAGTTATATTGCTTGGACAACGGCCACACGGTCGAAGGAAATTAAAATAGTGATGTAAACAAATCCTGTACACTATCCTACATACACTTTCCATCTGCAGACAGTGTCCATTTGTAGTCGATAACCATTTCATCTCATATCAAGATCCACTACGGGGTTTGTCCTTTGCCCTGTACCCCCCCCCCCCCCCCCCAACTGTGAGAACTATTTACAAAAACACTGAGCAAATAATTTGTGAAGAGTTGTTGATAGTGAAGAGTGCGCTCAAGTATGCTCTGATTGACTTGGAGATATTGCCAATAGTCAAGAACCATCTTCTCATCATCTACATCTACATACATACTGCGCAATCCACCATACGGTGCGTGGCGGAGGGTACCTCGTACCACAACTGGGATCTTCTCTCCCTGTTCCACTCCCAAAGAGAACGAAGGAAAAATGACTGCCTATATGCCTCTGTACGAGCCCTAATCTCTCTTATCTTATCTTTGTGGTGTTTCCGCGAAATGTAAGGTGGCGGCAGTAAAATTGTACTGAAGTCAGCCTCAAATGCTGGTTCTGTAAATTTCCTCAGTAGCGAGTCACGAAAAGAACGCCTCCTTTCCTCTAGAGACTCCCACCCGAGTTGCTGAAGCATTTCCGTAACACTCGCGTGATGATCAAACCTACCAGTAACAAATCTAGCAGTCCGCTTCTGAATTGCTTCTATGTCCTCCCTCAATCCGACCTGATAGGGATCCCAAACGTTCGAGCAGTACTCAAGAATAGGTCGTATTAGTGTTTTATAAGCGGTCTCCTTTACAGATGAACCACATCTTCCCAAAATTCTACCAATGAACCGAAGATGACTATCCGCCATCCCCACAACTGCCATTACATGCTTGTCCCACTTCATATCGCTCTGCAATGTTACGCCCAAATATTTAATCGACGTGACTGTGTCAAACGCTACACTACTAATGGAGTATTCAAACATTACAGGATTCTTTTTCCTATTCATCTGCATTAATTTACATTTATCTATATTTAGAGTTAGCTGCCATTCTTTACACCAATCACAAATCCTGTCCAAGTCATCTTGTATCCTCCTACAGTCACTCAGCGACGACACCTTCCCGTACACCACAGCATCATCAGCAAGCAGCCGCACATTGCTATCCACCCTATCCAAAAGTTCATTTATGTACATAGAAAACAACAGCGGACCTACCACACTTCTCTGGAGCACTCCAGATGATACTCTCACCTCCGATGAACACTCACCATCGAGGACAACGTACTGGGTTCTATTACTTAAGAAGTCTTCGAGCCACTCACATACTTGGGAACCAATCCCATATGCTCGTACCTTAGTTAGGAGTCTGCAGTGGGGCACCAAGTCAAACGCTTTCCGGAAGTCCCGGAATATGGCATCTGTCTGATATCCTTCATCCATGGTTCGCAAGATATCATGTGAAAAAAGGGCGAGTTGCTTTTCGCAGGAGCGATGCTTTCTAAAGCCGTGCTGATGCGTCACCTGCGCTTTCTTCCAGTCGCTCGGGACTTTACGTTGGGCAAGAGATTCGCGATAAACGCAAATGCAAGCTAAGTAAGGAGCCAATGCATATTGGAATAAGTAGCAAATTGGCCTGCCTTTAAACCATCTGAGAGCATAAGTTCTTGCAGCAGAGAAGTAAGTATCCTCCGGACATAGGACAAACCAGAGTTTGGTCGTGCGAGGTGGGGCACCGAGGTAGCAGGCCACATACAAGAACTCTCCTGTACCAAGCACAATACATGCATGTAGTCCCGCATTTCGGTATATTTCTCCCTCAATTTATACGTATTTGCCGTCAAATTTTTATTTATTTATTTATTTATTTTTTTTTTTTTTGAATTTTATGTTACTTGTGCCGACGCCACCATGACATTATTCCGAGCCACTATTGCTTCTAAATGTGCTAGTACAGTCGTCAACACCTAGCGCAAATCCACATTTTTTTTTGGTGGGACGGTATAGCATAGCACTGTACTCGAACGCAGCTGCAGTGCATTTGCTCCTTTTTCTGTACGTCTGTGTATCACGGATGGTTCAGGGAGGAAGTCAGAGTGCTTCAGGTCTGCTCCGGCTTCATGTGGTCACAAAGAAGCAAGGCTGAGGTATTTCCTGAGAGACAGGAAGTGCGCGTTGGATTAGCGCGTGCCCTAGCGAGCGCCCGGACTGCTGTCGCGCAGCCCAGCAAGAGACGTGTGTTGCAGGCCGGCAGACGGCGGGACGCTGTGTGTCCTTCGCTAAAGAGTGGGGTGATGCAGTATATAACTACAGAATGGATCGCGTGTTGGACCCTGTGCAGGGCTGACTAGGTGTTTTAAGCCCTAACAAACAGTATTTACAATGAGCTTCTCTGTACTTTCCGCCAGTCACAACCTTGCGGTGTCACCTAACAAACAGTTGCTGCATGGTAACATTCTGCTGTTGAGGTAATAGTGAGAAACGCTAGGTGACTGCTGTCTTTGATGCTTTCCTGGACAAAAGAGAACCGTCTGCCTCTAAACTTACTTGTATCTGCGTCGACGGATGACAGAAAGTGGATGGAGTGATCGGTCGAGACGGAGTTGTAACGAGGTATGATTTAATGGTACAAAGATGATGCATTATAGAGACAGAGGAAGATGTTGCTGCACGTCATTTAACCATTTTTCCGTTGTTCTGTCGGGATACATCAGTTGTGTGGCATAACCTGCGTTCGACTCGTGTACAACTGCGTGTTCTGTGTGTGACTTAGAACACTATCTACTTGCGAGCGTTAACAGCAAACCTCTCAGTCATCAGAGGACTTCCATCTCATTTGTGATGATGATGAAACTGGTCCATCCTGGTTCGGCACTTTCCTCTAGACGAGTGAAGATTTATGCGATGCACCCCATTCCACTACCGCATCTTGGGGATAAAATCGAGTCTTCAGTTCCATAACTACGGTGATTAGTAAGCGATAAGTGTTTGTGAGGTACTGCAGTCCCCATGTGTACATCTACTTGACAGATGTCCTGTTTACGGAGTTAGTGGCGGCATGATGTGCTATATCACATGTCAAACACTGCTGATATACGTTTGTCTGTTTCCTTGTAAGAGACATTCCCGTTATTAACAATCAATTTATAGAATTGATGTGAGCATAATATAATTTCTGAACTGTGATCGCATGAGAACAGTGGGCGCCATACAGGTCTGCAAAGCTATGTTGTGCATGTATCACAAAGATTCGAAGCTTTGAGGAAGTAGTTTAACAGTTCGTCACCATAGTTTATCCTAGAGAAACCTGCTAGGAGAATTTATGTCATGCGCTGGAATCATATTTCTTACAGTGGTATATTAACAGTGTTGCATTCCACACGACTAATAGCTTGGAAAACACTCCACTCTAACACTATAGTGTATTTTAAGTGCACAACCGTGTAGCCTTAGGAGTGCATGTGTTTAGATTCTCTCCTACCAATACCCTCTCGGTACTGATCCCAGCCGCTAGAACAATACTTTAGAATTAAGAGCGCCGTTGATTTACGTAAAATGCTTCAAACTCCGTCCTGTTGAGTGGTACTTAAGTAAATAAATTAGTGAAATCAAAGTGAAGAAGAAATTAGAATATAAATGAAAAACTTAGTTTAGTTTAGAAGAACTACACACTGGCAAACAGCGGGCAGAACAGCAGAGCAGAAGAGACAATGACCATGAAGTCAGCAAGTTCCACAAGGCATAAGCGGACGCTATCGATTCAGCTGTCAGGGCATCGCCTGACCGGCTCACGTGTTTCTCAGTTGTCACATGTGAGCAAAGGCCCTCGCCTACATTCCAAGAGCCAATGACCGACGTTAAGAAGATTCTTCGAGAAGCTTTTCAACGTGACAGAAGAGGCAATGACCGTGAAGTCGTTCACCTCCAGTAAACTGAAGTGAATAAATACGCGAGACGCAGTGGGCCCGACAGACGAAGGAAAAAGAGAAGAGAGTAGCAGTAGTTTTCAGTCAGTTTCGGTGCTGAAGACCGTCATGCAAGAAGAGACTACATCATGCACAGACGCACCAAGTCCGCCGCTGTAATGGAATAGCAAGCAGCAGCCTCGGCGCCAGAAGACAGAAGTTAAAAGGTATTTGAAGTCTGATTTTTACGTACCCGGGTGACTCGTGAGGACGGGAAGGAGACGGCCTCACATCAGCAGTCACCCGCGGCCGCTTAGAGAAGAGAAACACTGGGACGCCACATCCAAGGTATCACCATCCGATGCACGACTTCGCTCGCAATAATTAAACGGGCCACCTCGCACTGCGCATCTCCAGTCAACTGGGTGAGAAGGCGACACGAGATACACACTGCCACGCGTAATCAGACGCCGCCGCTGCCGCAGCAGAAGGCTTCACAAATGACACAGCTGCCGTTCTCCGCGCCAGAACATCGAGTAAGGAAACAGTTGTACGAAACTTGCAATAAAAGTTATCTTATGCAAAAATGCTGTTTCATTCTCCCTCTTACCCGAGCCAAGGAAGAACCCACCCTGCCCACATGTTGTTAAGAGAGAAAAATTATTTATTTAGTATTTTCGCCCTGACATTATGCTTTAGAATCAAATGCCATTTGCAGTAATGCTCATCCTGACAATTGACTAGCATCAAAAGAGAAAACCCAGTTACATTTAGTGAGAAGGCGACACGAGATACACACTGCCACGCGTAATCAGACGCCGCCGCTGCCGCAGCAGAAGGCTTCACAAATGACACAGCTGCCGTTCTCCGAGCCAGAACATCGAGTAAGGAAACAGTTGTACGAAACTTGCAATAAAAGTTATCTTATGCAAAAATGCTGTTTCATTCTCCCTCTTACCCGAGCCAAGGAAGAACCCACCCTGCCCACATGTTGTTAAGAGAGAAAAATTATTTATTTAGTATTTTCGCCCTGACATTATGCTTTAGAATCAAATGCCATTTGCAGTAATGCTCATCCTGACAATTGACTAGCATCAAAAGAGAAAACCCAGTTACATTTAGTGACAGAACTGTTACAGTCCGTCTGGAGCTCCATCATGCATAAAAACCACCCGTTTCTTCTTCTTCTTAACGTCTGCTATTACATTGCAACACTTTGATAACTGACATACACCGATAAAGGATGCTAACCTCCTCACCATGCGCGCATCTGGAGAAATCTTGTGCACTTGGATGGGTATCGTGAGTAAGATTGGTGTGGAACAGCAGTTACGTACTCGGCTTGCTCTGTTCCTTCACGAGACGTGGTTTGTAGCGGTCTACTTCTGGTCAGCTGCAAATTAAATCGATGACAGTGCTGCAGAGAGGTTGGTCAAAGACAATGTGAGATCTTTCAATCTCTAACTATATCCTAAGAATGCGAGAGTGCTCTGTGACCACCATCCGCATAGGGAAAGATAGTAAATTACGCACTATGACCGAAGTTATGTTCGAGAATTAACAATGACGTACTGCACAGTCATCTATCCACATTCGCAGTCAAGTTTATGGTACTCGAAAAAGTAGTGGAGGGGCAGTTTAATGATGATACAGAAATTGGGAAGCTTGCTGCCGAGTCATTGGTTGGTGTTGAAATTATGGTAAAATTGCTAAAATTGATCGTACTATCAGCTGTGATGCTTATCATTACAGTACATCGATGGTGTTCTTTCCATCCCATCCGTCCACTGGTATGCTGTTGATTACGACAAAATGAGTGACTCACATCTCTTGTGCGAGATGGAGAAAGAGACTTCGTGGAGGGGCAACACCTACCGGGGATAGGTAACACCCAAACAGTGATCGCGTACATGACTGCTATAAGAGGAATCAATCGAAATGGAACACTGAGTCATCAGCTATGCCGTCACTGTGAAAGACGAGTTTAAATGTAGAGGCCGTCAATCACCTTCGAACAGCTATTTGGCAACGCTCCACAACGCTGCAAAACTCTTCCAGTTTCCATATGTTGTGGCTGTCTTTTATTTAAACTCGTCCAGTGTGTATGTTGTGGGAGAAAGCTTTGTTTGGCGTTGGCCTTATACGTCGTACAGTATTTGCGGAGTTATGACAACATGTTCCCATTTCCACCGAATAGTCAAAACACAGTCCTGTAACACTAACTCAGCTCACTCTGCTTCTACATGGGTTGCAGAAGTTGGTAGATAATAGCTCTCTCTGACCTCTGCTCAGTTCCGAGTTAAATTGAAATGATCACATAGACAGAGCTCCTGAGACTGAAGAACAGTTACAAGATGCTTAGGGGCTGCCTAAAAAACCACTTGGAATCTTACTGTATCAGATATGTTCGAAAAAGGTGACTCGTTTCGAGATATGAGAGTGCCACGAATATGATTCGCTAGTGGCTGTAACCATGAAAAGACATCTCCATAGGATCCAACGCAGGTATGTGGTTGAATGGAAAGACTTGATTCCAAATTGTAGACAGCATTTCTACCAGAAAGCATAACACTATAGATCTGAAAACCTTACGACCACAATCTAACGTTGCATTTAAAACACCATATACCGTAAGCGACCATTCTCAATCAACCATTGCCTATAACGCAGTGGATATGTCGCAGAACCTGTGATACGGCATTGAGATTGAATATGTTACAAATAATGGAGAAATATCTAGGTGTAGCATGAGGGAGTTGCAAATACTGTCTTCATACCGAGTTCCTTAACCAAATCACTTTCTAAATTCGGTGATTTTATTACGAGTTTACACCGCCGGCGACGTGCACCCTGCACTTTCGGAGTGTTAATACATATCCCGGCGATCACAATCTATATTCAATGTCACAGTATGTGTGTGGAAGACCACTTCATTCGGAAGCAATAGCGTACCTCAATTTATATAGCCTGTATAGTTTTTAACATGGATATAGTTAGCGACACTTGTCTGCGCTAGGAGAACCAATGGCCATTGCAATCATGTTTTCTTAGTACCTGGTCACTTACAAGACATTTATGTCTCTGTTCCTAACATACTAGTACTACTCGCAAGAAAAACAAATTAGACATATCCGTCCATCGCGGATTTTCACTCAAGATCGTTTGGTATCACCAGCATTTAGTTATTGGCGAAGTATTATACTTCGTAGAGAATATGTGATAAATTCGCTGTGATTAGCGAGCTTATAAAGTATGTGTGTGCTCCGACATGTACAAAGAAAATGACTATGTCCTGTCATAAGGAAGGCACGGATTTGACGTGGAAAACTATGATAGCTGTAATGGGAATGAAATATTTTTTTAAGTGAAAAATTCTGTCCAGTCATAAGAATGCTATAGATATCTATATTTCCAGAGCCACAGTCGTCAGGAGGGGGTATATCCGATACTTCGTTCATTGTCGAATGTCGTCAGATTGAGACTGCAATTGTAATACTTAATTGTAAGTACAGTGATAAGATATATGTGGCTGGTTTCCTAGGACGTTTCTGCCTGGCGCGCGAGGAGCGCGTATCGGCGGTGGCCTGTGGCCGCAACGATTGACATTTCCGGCTTACGGTGGGTGCTGTCCAGACTGGAGAAGCTGGCTGGGGTACGGGAATGTAGCTGAACTAAACCTGTCGCCCTCTAGGCAGGTGAATAGTGAACTAATACTCAGTATGTGTTGGGCAGTCTTCGTGGCCATGTGTGTTCTCCGTGGAAATTTGAGAACATTCAACATGTGGGTGTGTTTGAAGTGGACAGTTATTCCTTCCCATGTAAATTGTTCAGTCGACTGCTTCTACCCATTTCCCGTCATTATTTGGTTAAGAAAACATCGATTGAGGTGTGTGTTGTGTGCATCTGGATGGTGAGAGACAGCTGGAAAAAATGTTTGCTGGTTCTCTAGACATGAGAAACATCTTAGTTGACTTTGATTTGGACTCAATTTTATCACTGACATCAGTATTCGCGAGTGTAACTACGTTTCCTCCATTTTTTCGAGTTTTTATGCAAAGATCTTCGCAGACAAGATACGTTTCTAGTTACTCAGTGGTTTTCAGCACATTACACCTCGCTTAAGTTTCGGGTTTTTAAGAGACATAATTAATAACAATAATAAATCTTCGGAATTTTACTGTGCAAGCGATACCGCTATGCAAGCGATATTGCTATGTGCTTGATATGGAGAACTATCGCGTAAATGGTATGATATTCTGGCAAACCATATGAAAATACATGTGTTCTTGTAATGCCAGAGAATGGAGATGGGTGTGGAAAGCATACGAGTGTGGGATTTGTGTCTGTCTTGAGACGCCATGATCGGCCTCATTTGAACTCTTCCGTCGGGAGGGTGAACTTGGAGTTGGAGTGGCTGCCTAGGACCCATATTGCTTTGATTCCTGTGGATGCTATCGATAGGTGGGACTACACTAGGCATGGCTTTCATCTCAATAGGAAGGGAAAGGGAAAACTGTCTGAGTTGATTGCAGAAAACTTAAGGGGGAACACTGTCAAGTGGTAAAATACCAATGGTCACAGGTGTCAGAGGGATCCCTTTTTTAGGATAGGGAAGGGGGAAAGAAAACGAGTTTTAAGAGAGATTGGCTGACACACTCAGTTTGAGCAAACAGATGAGCAGGAGTCAGATTTTAGCATACAGCCTCCATTTAAACAATGTTTAACAGAAAGTAATCAGAAACTGGCAGTTCATCTTCGCCAAAGCAGTTATAATCCCATTAGTATGCAGTATCAGTTATCTTTATTACACCAGAACATTCTGGAACTCAGAAATAAAGTTGATGAACTACTCATTTGTATTGATGAAATGAATTCATCTAACCAAATTGGCATAATCTGCCTCTTTGAACATCAAGTGACCACTGGTATAGATATGTCAGACATTTCAGGATTTAAGCTAGCTTCCTATTTCTGCAGAGTAGATACGGATGGAGGAGGAGTTGCCACATTTATTAAAATCTGCCATAAATTCTAGAACATTGACATTAATTAATTCTGTTTAGAGCAGCGTCTATAAGCTTGTGCAACAGAAGTAGAGTTCCACAACAGATCCTATATAATAGTAACTATTGACCGAGCACCTGCAGGAAATTATAATCTATTCATAAATCATCTAGAAGCTCTGGTGACTTTAGTACAGATTTTCTAATCCAATCTTCCAGTAAACATTTACTGCAGTTAGTAATGTTATCTTTCAATCTAACTAACTCTGTAAACTTTCCAACTAGGATCACTAAATCCTCAAGGACAGCCATTGATAACATTTTTATAGACAAATCAAAGGAACAAAATCATATCATAAAACCTGTAATAAATGGACTATCAGATCATGAAATGCAGCTCCTTGTTTTATATGTAAATTCTAAGCAAATTATCAAGACTGCTAAATCTGAGTACAGGAGAGTAGTCAGTCAACCAAAAATTGAGTGTTTTAGAAAACTGCTCAAAGATATGAACTGGAAAGACGTTTATAGTGCTTATGACATGAATGAAAAATATAACACATTCATGACCAATGTCAGTACCATGTTTGAAAACTGTTTTCCTCTAAAAGTTACTCAGATTAAACAGAAGTCTATAGTAAAACCATGGATTACACACGGAATAAAGATTTCCTGTAAGACAGAAAGGAAAATGTATCTGTCGACCAAGAATAGCTCCAATGCTGATGATTTAGCTAAATACAAGGAATACTGTAAAATATTAAAAAAAGCAATTCCGACATCTAAACAAATGCACTACGAGAAGAAGATAGCAATGTCAAGGAACAAAATAAAAACAATATGCGATATAGTGAAAGAGGAGACTGGTAGAACCAGAAAGGAACAGGAGCAAATAACATTAAGGATAGATGACACATTACTAACCGATGGGCATAGTGTGGCAAATCTATTTAACAAGTACTTTATATCCGTTACTGATAAAATGGGATTGTCAGGATCAGTAAATAATGCCCTTGAATATCTGAAACTAGCCTTTACAAATAGCTTCAGGTACATGAATATGTCACTCACTTCACCAAAAGAAATAACTTCCATAAGAAAATCTTTAAAAACAAAGCATTCTAGTGGTTACGATGAAATATCAACAAAGTTAATTAAGGCATGTCCTTGTGAGTTTAGTACAATTCTAAGTTACTTGTGTAACCAGACAATTATAACTGAGACTGTTGTGGATTGGCAGGAGAGCCAACCCCGTGTTATTAGAGGAAGCCGAAAGGCACGCGTTTTAGCTCACGCAGGCTGGCGTGCGGTCTGGAACAGGACAAGGAAATTAGACTTTAGAAAAACGGACGTAGCTGGTGGAATACTTAACTATAATCCATTAATGATGAGCGTCGCTCTTGACGGTACATGATTACAGTATCAATAGTAACTGGTACTGGCGCCTTGCTAGGTCGTAGCAAATGACGTAGCTGAAGGCTATGCTAACTATCGTCTCGGCAAATGAGAGCGTATTTTGTCACTGAACCATCGCTAGCAAAGTCGGTTGTACAACTGGCGCGAGTGCTAGGAAGTCTCTCTAGACCTGCCGTGTGGCGGCGCTCGGTCTGCAATCACTGATAGTGGCGACACGCGGGTCCGACGTATACTAACGGATCGCGGCCGATTTAAAGGCTACCACCTAGCAAGTGTGGTGTCTGGCGGTGCCACCACAGAGATATTTCCTAACTGGCTAAAATATGCAGATGTTAAGCCTCTATTCAAGAAAGGGGATAAAGAGATACCATCAAACTACAGACCAATTTCACTTTTGCCAGCATTCTCAAAAATTTGAGAAAAAGTAATGTACAGGTAGCTTCTCAACCAATAACATATCATCAAGAACACAGTTTGGGTTTCTGAAGGGTTCTGATATCGAGAAGGCTATTTACACCTACAGTGAAAATGTACTTAATTAATTAAACAACAAACTGCAAGCAGCAGGTATTTTCTGTGATTTGTCAAAGTCATTTTATTGTGTGAACCACAACATCCTTTTAAATAAATTAGAATTCTATGGTGTCACGGGCAGTGCTGCAAAATGGTTCAAGTCATACCTCGCTAACAGGAAACAAAGGGTGTCAGTGCAAGGGACTAGTGAATTAAGTCATCAGTCATCATCACAATGGGAAGACATTACATGTGGTGTCCCACAAGGATCCATCTTAGGGCCATTGCTTTTTCTTGTGTACGTTAATGATCTCTCATCAGTTACACTGCTAGAAGAAGAGTTCGTTTTGTTTGCAGATGACACAAGTATTGCAATAAATAATATGTCGAGTGTAGTTCTAGAAAGATCTGCTAATGTTATTTTCATGGATATTAATAAATGGTTTAAAGCCAACTCAGTGACATTAAACTTCGAAAAGACTCACTATAGGCAATTCAGAACTTGTAAGAGGTTTCCACCCAGCATATGCATAAAGTATTAAGAAGAGCAGATAGAAGAGGTTGACAGTCTTAAATTCCTGGGATTACAACTTGATAATAAATTAAGTTGGGAGGAGCATACCACAGAATTGCAGAAACGTCTTAACAAATCTGTATTTGCAATTTGAGTGTTAGGTGTCATAGGCGACAAAAAATGAAAAAGCTTGCATACTTTGCCTACTTTCATTCCATAATGTCAAATGGTACAATGTTTTGGGGTAACTCTTCAAGTCAAACAAAAGTTTTCAGAGTCCAAAAGCGTGTAATACGTAATATTTTTGGAGTAAATTCACGGACGTGCTGTAGAAACCACTTCAAGAACTGGCTATACTAACTACTGCCTCTCAGTGTATTTACTCCTTAATGAAATTTGTTCTAAATAATATCTTGAGATCTGCACAAGGACTTAAAAACACTTACTTTAGTTCAAAAAGGGGTCCACTACTCAGGAACACTCATCTTCAATAATTTGCCAGCAAACATAAAAAATTTAGTTACAAATAAAGATCAGTTTAAAAGGAACCTGAAAGGCATACTAGTGGCCAACTCCTTGTACTCCATTGGCGAATTTTTTAATAGAGACGAATGATGTATTGTTTATATTCATACTATTAGTATTGTTATTTCAGCTTAAAAAATAAAAAAATAATTTAAAAAATTGGCATGTTCCACATCTACGAGGATCTCCTCAGCACGGATCTATGGAATGAAAAACTAATCTAATCTAATATAAGCATGGCAGTAAGCAAGCAAGCAAGCAGGTCAGGGCCAGAAACAGTAACGCCTTTTGTGCCAAGGGGAACCAGCACAGCCTTTGAATTACAGTTTGGAGAGTGACCACCAGCATGTGTTTGGGTGTAACTTTCCCTATGGTGGATGACCAACCGAGCTCACGGAAACTATCAGGTGCTGTGAGGACTATATATGGTGCACATGCTTATGTGAACATAGTGAGACCCACATTACTATCTTCATATATATAGTTAAAGGCTACCCAGCCATTGACCTTCGTCTGTGCGAATGCGCACAGGATGCCCAAACTCTTACGGGAATCATCACCTTAGTGTGCGCGAGTAATGAGTGGATGGGCAAATATCTATTAGGTACATTACATATGTAGATTGTGGACAGTTGGGAATGTGGGTCTCACTGGATGCGTGCAAGGGATAAGTCCCTGCAGTTGCGCTATTCATCTGTGTCCTCGGTGGCTCAGATGGATAGAGAGTCTGCCATGTAAGCAGGAGATCCTGGGTTCAAGTCCCAGTCTGGGCACACATTTTCACCTGTCCCCATCGAGATATATCAACACCTGACAGTTGAGGGTTTCCATTAATTATCATTCATTTTATGTGATTGTTGTATCACAATCAAACACCCCGGTGCTCAACTGAACATCTCTTTTCACAGCACGGAGGCACTCGTCCACCAGCTACTCAAAGTAGTGTGCCCACTAGGTCTGTCGCCACTTAATAGAAGAACAATTAAGGAACATTTGTGCAGAATTGCTTGCCCATTAGAAGGCTGATTATGACCATTTTTGTCTAACATCACCACAGGTGATGAAACCTGGGTAAATCACTTCAAACCAGAAACATAATGGCAATCCAGGTGGTGGCGTCACACCAGCTCTCCTCTGAAGAAACAGTTCAAAACTGCACGTCAGCCGGTAAAGTCATGGTGACAGTCTTCTCAGTCTTCTAGGACCCAGACGGGGTTATTCTGATTGATGTCCTTCCTCATCATTCAACGATCAGCTCTGAAGTGTATTTTCCTACCTTTAGGAAGCTCCAGAAGCCGTTTCAGCATGTTCATCACCACAAAAATGCAAACACACTTCTGCTTCTCCATGACAAGGCAAGGTCTCAAAGAGGTGTTCACATTTGAGAGGAGCTCACAAAACTTCATTGAAGTGTTCTTCCCCATCCACCCTACAGACCTGATCTTGCACTTGCCAGTGAATGATGAGAGGTTATTGATGCAGCAAGACATTGGCTCCAATATCAACCAGTGGAGTGGTACAATGAGGGCATGCAGGAGCTCTCAGTACGGTGGCATAGGACTATAGCAATGAATGTAGATTATGTTGAAAAATAGGGTTTCATGGCCAAAAGAGTGGGGAATAATAATGTGTATTGGGTCCCTGAATAGAACCATTTTGGTTTCAGAAAAAAAGTGGGTTGCATTACTTATTGACCCCCCCCCCCCCCCCTCCAATAATATTTCAAGGAAAGATTGATGGCAGGCATGGTCCAAGATGTAGAAGATTATCCTGGCTAATGTTTGTGCTGAGCACAGAATTGCTGTTCAGAAAATTCATGGCCAAAAAACACATCATGCTTCTAATTGCCACTGTTTTTGGGGGACATGGCACATAAAGAAGAAGAATGTTGGACATCTCTTGGTATAATTCATATATACAGGGATTTACTTGCTTATAGGTCTAGTACAACAAGGATGGAACAGTTGTGCTTTTAAAGGGAGAATTATCCTGGTATTTAGGCTAACCACAGGAAACATAAATCAGGATGACTGGAAGAAGAAATTCAAGTCTGTGAATTTTATTTTTTTAAACAAGTGCTATCTCATTCAGTTTATCTCTAATGTGCAATATTGTTCTGCAAATAGGTTATTTAATAATGTAAGTGGCTAGTGGTACACTGCTCACTCTATCGCTGCACACGCTATACACTCTATACACATAATTCCATAATGTAATATTACACATACCTGTAGCTAACATCATGGCCATAGCAACAAGGTTTGATTTCCATTTTAAGCACCACAGCTACCCATTTGTACACCTTAAAAACTAAGCCAGCATCTCTCTGTAATGAACAAAAATTTGAGTTCAGAAAGAGGATAAGGTTTTAGTAATATACATTTGTAACGTACATGGATTCCCTAGGTGAGCTCATCATTCTGGAAGGCATACTGGATTAACACACATTTAAATACTTGTTGGGGACCATGTCCACCCCTGCATTCAGTTTTTTTCTCCTTGACACGATGCCATCTACCGGCAGGACTGTGCAACATGTCACTTAGTTCCAGTGTACATGCATGGTTTGAACAGAAGCAGGATGATTTTGCCATACCCTCTTGGCTACCAAGTTCCTTGGATTTAAATCCAATTGAGAATCTGTGGGACAACCTCAGTCGGTCCGTACCCACCATGGCTCCTTAATCAAGAAACATAGTGCAGCTGGCCATGGCACTGAAGCTGGCATGGCCCCATATCGCTGTTGGTACCTTACAAACCCTCAGTGACTCTCTTCCTGCACGTTTTGCAGCAGTCTGCACAGGAAAAGGTGGATTAATGTGACTGGACAGTATAATTAATGGTTTGGCTTCTGAAGCAGTTTGACTCTTTAACAGAAGAATAAAATAAAATGAAAAAATCTTTGGCATTGAGCCTGGGTCCACAAACTGCCAGTCTGCGTGTTAAACCACTTAGCCATGGCATCATTACAACAGTGGCTCCTCAAAAATTGCTCATGCTACAGACAGTTTCAAAGAAAAATACTGACCTGGTGCTTAGAGCAACATAGCACTTGTAGTTCTGAAAGGTATGACGTGACATCAGTGCATGTGTGGACAAAAACAGACAGTTGTATCCCTTGTCTGAGTTGATCATACTGCCGCTGACCATAATTTCAGCACATGACACTGCAGAGTAAACGCTACAAAACATGTTTTAGTCCATTTTATTTGCATACTGGTACACTTTGAAGAGAAATGGCATAATTTTAGTGCAATTTCTGACTCACATTCAAAGAGAAATGGCAGAATAGTGCAATTTCCATCACACATTTGCGCAACAATGGCATAATTTTAGTGAAGTATTTATAGTGTGCTCTAGCACATTAGCAAACGATAACTGGCTGCTACTGAATCTGATCATCTTAAAATGCAGTACCATATGATTTGAAATAAAGCTGAACCACATTCCCAGACAGAATAGGAAGAACTGTATGTTTCACTCTTGCATGACATAAATATCACCACTGTCTATCCATAGATGTTTATTAGTGGAGGATTGTTGCTTTTGGAATTAATTGGAGTAATTTAAAATATATATTCTAACATTGGTGAGCTTCAAACAGAACTTACATCTCACGTCTCTGTAGTTGTAAGAAGGTATTTCTTCATAAGTTTGTTAGAAAGTTAGGGTTTTGAAGTCATTTAGTTCTGTAGTGAGGTAGTAGTTGTTCTAAAGAATCCTGGTTTGAAAATGCTAAGAGAAATTTTCATCACCAATACTTAATAGTTAAATGGAGAAGAGCTTTCAGGAGTATGTGCTTCTGATCGTATCACTTAAATTGATAGATCATTACTAGGTTCTTTACTACAACCCTTTTATGCATCAAAGATGAAGATGGAAAGTTTGATGGAAACCAGCTGCATATCCATAATTCTACATCTACATCTACATCCATACTCTGCAAGCCACCTGACGGTGCATGGCGGAGGGTTCCTTGAGTACCTCTATCAGTTCTCTCTTCTATTCCAGTCTTGTATTGTTTGTGGAAAGAAATTGTCTGTATGTCTTTGTGTGGGCTCTAATCCCTCTGATTTTATCCTCATGGTCTCTTTGCGAGATATGCATAAGAGGGAGCAATATACTGCTTGAGTCCTCGATGAAGGTATGTTCTTGAAACTTCAACAAAAGCCCGTACCGAGCTACTGAGCATTTCTCTTGCAGAGTCTTCCACTGGAGTTTATCTATCATCTCTGTAACGCTTTCGTGATTACTAAATGACCCTGTAACAAAGAACACTGCTCTCTGTTGGGTCTTCCCTGTCTCTTCTATCATCCCTATCTGGTACGGATCCCACACCGGTGAGTAGTATTCAAACAGTGGGCAAACAAGTTAACTGTAACCTACTTCCTTTGTTTTCAGACTTCATTTCCTTAGGATTATTCCAATGAATCTCAGTCTGGCATCTGATTTACTGATGATTAATTTTATATGGTCATTCCATTTTAAATCACTCCTAACGCCTACTCCCAGATAATTTATGGAATTAACTGCTTCCAGTTGCTGGCCTGCTATATTGTAGCTAAATTATAAAGGATCTTTCTTTCTGTGTATTCGTAGCACATTACACTTGTTTGCATTGAGATTCAATTACCATTCCCTGCACCAGGCATCAGTTCGTTGCAGATCCTCCCGCATTTCAGTACAATTTTCCATTGTTACAACCTCTCGATATACTACAGCATCATCTGCAAAAAGCCTCAGTGAACTTCCGATGTTATCCACAAGGTTATTTATATATATTGTGAATAGCAATGATCCTATGACACTCCGTTACGGTACACCAGAAATCACTCTTACTTCCGAAGGCTTCTCTCCATTGAGAATGACCTGCTGTGTTCTGTCATCTAGGAACTCTTCATTCCAATCACACATTGGTCTTATAGTCCATATGCTCTTACTTTGCTCATTAAACGACTGTGGGGAGCTGTTTTGCTAGCTTGTGTGTAAAGTATTTGCTTCATTATGTTGAGATGGAGTTCAGATTTTTCTGTCCACTCCCAATACAAAAGCAGCTATAAACAAAGCTCAAATCCTTGTTGGCTGCACACTAAATGTGTATCAACAGCAAAAACAAAACAGTTCAAAAGCAAATCAAGATCATAGTGACTACTGTAATACGACAATGAACTGAATGCTTCATACAGCATGGACAATGTGTAGATGCTGTCTGCAGGCCAGTTTAAAACCACATTGCAAACCACCCATGTGACATGCTGGTACAACCTTTTGTGCCCAGGCATACCAACTTTCCTATAGGCAACATGTAGCATCTTTGCATCACTACTACTATCGATACATGCTGTAGGTGGGCTACTAAAGAAATTTGTTTATATCAGCGTACCACACAGGAGAGCAGTATTAGGACACTGAACTTACTCTTAGGTTCTGTCTGCACATTGCTTAGACTAAACCTGCTAAGATGCCCATAGCGCTAACGTCCAAGCAGTCACAATGGGCTAGGATCATAGATCCATACTCTGAGTCAGGGGAATGAAGTCAGTATAAATTGTGCAACTCATGTCATTATACTGTTAGAATAAATACTGTTTCTATGTAGTTCACTGTCTGTCTTTTTTATAACAGTCTGGGAATAGTTTCTCTATTTTTGATTGAGCCTGTAGTTTTTTTTTAAAGAGTTATTGATGTAGTAAATGATCCCATGTTGCAGAATGTTGAAATACATTTCTAAACAACTGTAATGCAACAACTGTACCCAAACACATCCTTAAATAATGAATTTCTCAAAATTTGTTTTCAATGCAACTATTGATCAATTCATCACAAAACAGTAGGTGAAGGATGGCTGTAGAGATATCTTCATAAACTTGTAAAATATATTAGTTTTTATATGTGGATTAATTTAAAATGATGGAAGGATATAAAACCTATTTCCTTAATTGTAAGAAGTTGCATTACCAATGAGGAAATTAAAAGTAAAATTAATACTGCAAAAATCAAGTAATTGGATTGGTTGATTGGCTTGGCACACTCCATGGTGATGTGTGCAACAGGATGTAATCTCCCCCCTCCTTCATAATTGCAGTTATAGTCCACAATAAGCAAAGTCTTTTATGAAAAATTTGAGAGGAGTGAAGATTACAGTAAACTTTCTAGTTTACTTAGCTTTAATAGAGTTGGTTCCAGTTCTTCTTATCTAGTGGTCTGCTTCCTGAAGCTCAAATTCTCACATTTTAGTTCCTCAGGGTTGAACTGATCTAAATAAATTTTAAGATTGTTACTGCAGAATTTTTGTTCTTACATTAATATATTTTGTCACATTTTAGTATATCATAGTCTTCTGAGTTTTCACATTAACAAAACCAAATTACATTGTTTGCACAAAATACAAAAATATATCTGATCACTCCAGAGGCATGCTTACTTCTACTTCACTCTGTGGTAATAACCATATTCCAAAGGGTTTACAGTTTATCTTGATAAATGAATTTCTGTTAATTTCGATTATTATTTCATAAATGAATCCAGGAATAAACATAGTAAACACTACTAGATTGTGTAATTGATAATAGAAATTTTAAGTGTGCCAGATAATTCGTAATTTTAAATGTTCCCAAAAAATAATGTTAACTGTAAATTCAGAGATAGTACTTATCGATTGTAACACTGAAAATAAAATAATTCATTTTCATGAATTATAGCTTAAAATATAACATATTGTGCATAAAACTTTGTGAAAGTTCTCAGAAAAGCAGCTGAGATAATACTAACCTGTCCAAAATTTGAAAAATAATACTGGTATCAACAACTACTGCTGAGGAAAAGTAATGCTAGAGGAGAGTGTACCATTAGAAGGAGAGGGAAGACACGCAGTGGTGAACCCTTGAATGGTGTACACACTTTGTCAATGGTGTTAAAAAGTGCATTGAATCTTCATCAAAACGGTGTTGATTTTCATTTACACGCTATTAAGTCATCTCTGAAATCATCAAGTCATGGATGCCAGAATATTCAGGCTGATGATGCTGTGAAAATCTGTATGCCATGCCTGCCACTGAAACAATGGTTCAGGGAAGCATCATATTGCTCAGCATGTATTCATTTTATCTATGACGTGAAGTAGCTGTATGAGATGATTGCCCACCACCTTTCCAATGACACAACCACAGTCACACTCTTCCAACAACACAAACCACGACAGTGCAAGGCTTTCATTTTGTTCAGTAAAGTACTTTCATAAATGGAGTAAAAATTATGATTGGGCAAAGTAAAATAATAATTAATCTGAAAATTATAGGTCATTAGAAACAGTGATCTGACTTTTATTTGATCAATTCATCACTGTTCTACCCTAATTCCTTTGTAATTTATTACAGATAATAACTTATGTAAGAACTATGATCTTAAGAATTGTAATAATATTTTCAGAATTTAGTACAGTGCATCAAAATACAATGCTAATGATGCAGATAATTCAAACTGGACAAATTTAAGCTGTATGCAGTGGCCACCTTTATTTTTCCATTTGCTGGCATAAATTTTGCTAGTTGAAAGCTCACAATCCAGTTTGTGATAATTCATTACATAAAAACAGTTTAGAAATGGCTGCCAGAGCATGGCATTAGAATCAATATGGCTTGCATCCAACGTCAGTGTTCTGAATATAAAGCACAGCTTATAAATTTGCTTTTAAATTCACAGTAAATTTAAAAATTAATTAAAATTTAATTAGCTCCTACAGGGCTTGGTAACTTCAAGAAACCAGACATAATATTTCTTTCAAAGGGTTTAATAAGGTAAGACACAATCACCTCTTTTTCTGCAACTGCATCATAAGATGTTCAACGGATGTATATATTCATGGTATCAAATGATACTGAATGTAGGCAGTGCTATGATTAAGGCAGTGTTATTGTAATAGTGGATGAATTTTATGATTGAGTTCCTGCATCCGTTAGTTACTTCGGAACTGAGAGCTAATCATCTAAATTGTTCAACAACAATCCATTTAGTGTGCACATGGTTCCATTCATAGAGAAAGGTGATAATAATATTGTTATTTGCCCAAACAAATACAATGTAAATATGCCAATGTATGATAGGATGAATCTTTTGTGTACACTAATAATTTATGCAAAGGCTAAAAATTACAGTCTTTGCTACAGCCAAGGTAACATACAGTAGCTATGCAGATGGCAGCTACAGCATCCAATTTCATGTGCAGTGGCCAATGTCATGGAACAATCACTTTTATAACTCAGGGTAAAGTTTTGACAATATTTGGTGTATTTAAATTAACATGTGCAAAGAAGAAATTATAATTCATAATTATGGGAACACCTATAATAAATAAGCCAGTGTAATTCACAGCATAATCCAATAAGAACAAATTCACCACTATATATAAGATACCTTTGTCATGTGGATCACATCAAGCTAGATAATGAAGATACGAGATATGTTTAAGTGTGATTACATAAACAGAAGTGTCCACACTAAACATATCATATATACCAATATGTGGCTTGTGAAAGTGGGTATGGCCTGAAACTAGTCAGCCAGTAAATAAACAGCAGAATTGGTGTTAAACATTAAAAAAGTCTTTTCTTCAGTATTTGTGAGCCGAAGGCATGGCATATTGAAACCATTTAAATTACTTCATAATTACAGTACAGCTTTGTTCCTAAAGTAAATCCTGCATCTTTACGTTGGGCTCTATCTTAATTACTATTACTGTTTTGTACATTAATTCTGCAAACAGTAATTTGGGCTTATGTTTACATTATGTTTGACATATTTTTTATTTTTAATACAATCATTTTAGAAATATATCAGATTTGGATGTTATCGGTTTAATGTCATCGCAAGTCAGCTGGATTTCACAGATACAGTAAGCTAACAATGTTGCAGTTTAACCTTCTGCATGTGTATAATTTCGCATAAACGGTGTGTGGTAACATCTTAATCTCCATTATGTGTGGAATTGTGCTCTACTTTTTATAGTGTCCTATTCTGTTACATTACAACATGTTTTTGCTGTTGCCTTGAGTCTGGAGACTGGTTTGCCGTAACTCTCCATTCTACTCTATCCCGTTCAAACTTCTTCATCTCTGAATAAATACTGCAACCTGCATCCTTTTGAATCTGCTTACTGTATGCATGAACTCAATTCAGTTCAATGTGTTATCATCCATTTTATCATATACATGATATAGGAATTTTCATATAGAAAGAGAGAGAGAGCATGATTTATATTTATAACAATTAAGGGAAATAATTACACTTTAATATTTTGTTAATTACACTTTACATATTTTGTCTTCTTTTTACATGCAAGATGAAAAAAAAATTACAAGGTTTATACAAAAAAATCCATTAAGGGAAATAACATTTTCTTAATCACACTTTAACATTTTCTTAATTACACATTACATATTTTGTCTTCTTTTTACATGCAAGTTGAATAAAACGTAGGTTTATACAGAAAAATAAAAAGATGAGCACTATCTGTTTAGACAGTAAAGAAATTCATCAACATTGTAGAAACTTTGACCTACTAGCAGCCTCTTTAATTCTTTTTTAAGTATATGTAAGATTTGTATGCTTTTTATTTCTTTAGGTAAGGCATTGAACGTTATTTTGGGGAGATACATCACAATATTTTTGTACAGAGTTTTTGAATGTACGTTTCTATGGAAATCATGCCTGTTTCTGGTTTGATAGTTGTGTACTTCACTGTTTAGAGAAGAGAATTCTTGATTTGACTTCAGGAAACATATTGATTCATAGATGAATAAACTAGGGAAGGTCAAAATTTTCAACTCATTAAAGAGTCCTTTACATTGATCTCTGTAGGCAACACCCATCAGAATACAAATAGCTCTCTTTGGGAGCTTAAAACAATTTTTTGTGAAACCTGTATTGCCACAAAATGGAATAGCATATCTTAGATTACTATGTATGTAAGAGTAGTAGGCACAGAGTACTGTTTTGAAATTGGAGTTTTCTTTAAGTTTTCTTAATATATAACAGTATTTACTAAGTTTTTTATCCAATAGTTCAACATGTTTTTCCCATCTTAGGTTATTGTCTAGCTATACACCAAAAAATTTGTAAAAGAAGTTTGTTCTATTAGACTTTCCCCAATATCTACTCTTATGTTATCTTTTACTTCATTCCTTATATGCCTAAAATTCATCCAAGTGGTTTTTTGTCATTTATAATTAAGTAATTGCCCTTGAACCATTCAGCTGCTAATACAAAATCTAATTTATTTAGTGATGAATTATCAGGTATATTTGAAAGTGTCTTTCCAAAAGAGGTCTGCAAACTACAGAACAGGCAATCAAGAAAAAAACCATGGCTCACCAAGGACATAAAAATATCATACCAGAGAAAAAGCGAACTGTAGATAATATCCAGACAATCCAATAATCCCTTTCAAAGGAACTATTATAGGACATACTGTAACATTTTAACGAAAGTCATTAAACTATCCAAAAGTATGTGCATAGAATCTGGAATTCATTGTTCAAATAATAAAATCAGAACAATTTGGAATATAATAAAGAGGGAAACAGGTACTGCACCTTCTGACAATGTAAAAACTGCTGTCCTAAAAATTAACAATTTGGAAATAACTGATAGTAAACAGATACCAGATACATTTAACACCAACTTTCTAACTGTCACTTTTCTAATAGGTTGTAGTGGTGACCTAAGGGAAGCTGCAGATATTCTGAAACGTAACCTCCCACAAAGTTTTAATGATATTAATGTACCACTCATAACTGTTAATGAAATAAAAAAAAATTCACTCATTGAAAAGTAAAGCATCTTCAGGCCTAGATAACATCTCTAGTAAACTGTTGAAAGCCTGCAGTAATTATGTGAGTGTAGTACTTGCTCACATTTGCAACCGTCTCTTTATGAGGGAGTTGTTCCTGGCAGAATGAAATATGCCATTGTGAGACCTCTTTTCAAGTCTGGCGATGCTACAGATGTCAAAAATTATCGTCCTGTCTCTCTTGTAACAACATTTTCAAAGGTTCTTGAAAAGGTAGTATAACATGATTGTGGCACATCTTGATTAACTTAATATTATTAACCATAGACAGTTTGGTTTTCAAAAAGGGGTTTCCACAGACTGTGCCATATACTCACTCACAAACGATGTCTAGGAGTCTATTAATAGTAAGAAGTCACCAGTTAGTGTCTTCTGTGATCTTTCCAAGGCCTTTGATTGTGTAAAACACAAGATACTCTTGGAGAAGGCCTATCATTACGGAATCAAAGGGCCTATAGGCAACTGGCTAAAATCATATCTTGAAGACAGGAAGCAGAAGGTGGTTCTAAATGGCTGCAACAAAGGATCTTCTAATCTAGTGGATTCTGAATGGGGCAAAATACAGCATGTAGTTCCCCAGTCATCTGTCCTTGGACCCTTGCTGTTTTTAATATACACTCCTGGAAATTGAAATAAGAACACCGTGAATTCATTGTCCCAGGAAGGGGAAACTTTATTGACACATTCCTGGGGTCAGATACATCACATGATCACACTGACAGAACCACGGGCACATAGACACAGGCAACAGAGCATGCACAATGTCGGCACTAGTACAGTGTATATCCACCTTTCGCAGCAATGCAGGCTGCTATTCTCCCATGGAGACGATCGTAGAGATGCTGGATGTAGTCCTGTGGAATGGCTTGCCATGCCATTTCCACCTGGAGCCTCAGTTGGACCAGCGTTCGTGCTGGACGTGCAGACCACGTGAGACGACGCTTCATCCAGTCCCAAACATGCTCAATGGGGGACAGATCCGGAGATCTTGCTGGCCAGGGTAGTTGACTTACACCTTCTAGAGCACGTTGGGTGGCACGGGATACATGCGGACGTGCATTGTCCTCTTGGAACAGCAAGTTCCCTTGCCGGTCTAGGAATAGTAGAACGATGGGTTCGATGACGGTTTGGATGTACCGTGCACTATTCAGTGTTCCCTCGACAATCACCAGTGGTGTACGGCCAGTGTAGGAGATCGCTCCCCACACCACGATGCCGGATGTTGGCCCTGTGTGCCTCAGTCGTATGCAGTCCTGATTGTGGCGCTCACCTGCACGGCGCCAAACATGCATACGACCATCATTGGCACCAAGGCAGAAGCGACTCTCATCGCTGAAGACGACACGTCTCCATTCGTCCCTCCATTCACGCCTGTCGCAACACCACTGGAGGCGGGCTGCTTGATGTTGGGGCGTGAGCGGAAGACGGCCTAACGGTGTGCGGGACCGTAGCCCAGCTTCATGGAGACGGTTGCGAATGGTCCTCGCCGATACCCCAGGAGCAACAGTGTCCCTAATTTGCTGAGAAGTGGCGGTGTGGTCCCCTACGGCACTGCGTAGGATCCTACAGTCTTGGCGTGCATCCGTGCATCGCTGTGGTCCGGTCCCAGGTCGACGGGCACATGCACCTTCCACCGACCACTGGCGACAACATCGATGTACTGTGGAGACCTCACGCCCCACGTGTTGAGCAATTCGGCGGTACGTCCACCCGGCCTCCCGCATGCCCACTATACGCCCTCGCTCAAAGTCCGTCAACTGCACATACGGTTCACGTCCACGCTGTCACGGCATGCTACCAGTGTTAAAGACTGCGATGGAGCTCCGTATGCCATGGCAAACTGGCTGACACTGACGGCGGCGGTGCACAAATGCTGCGCAGCTAGCGCCATTCGACGGCCAACACCGCGGTTCCTGGTGTGTCCGCTGTGCCGTGCGTGTGATCATTGCTTGTACAGCCCTCTCGCAGTGTCCGGAGCAAGTATGGTGGGTCTGACACACCGGTGTCAATGTGTTCTTTTTTCCATTTCCAGGAGTGTATGTTAATGATTTACCCCTGTCCATTAGTAAACATTGTGAATTCACAATGTTTGCTGATGATACAAGCATTGTAGTAGATGGTAAGTCTGCTGCTGATCTGGAGACTGATGTTCATGATATACTCAGGGAAGTTACAGCTTGGCTTACAATTAATTCTCTTTCAAAAAAACTAATTTTATACAGTTCCACACAAAAAATAAAACTCCAGAAAATATAGTAATTGCTCATGACAACCAGGAAGTAGAACATGCGCACTCCACTAAATTCCTAGGGGTTCACATTGACAGTAGGCTCAACTGGACACAGCATGTGTCCCTTACTCTAAAAAGGCTTTCATCAGCAACTTTTGCTTTAAGAATCATTACTCATTTTGGGGACATCAACATTTTAAAATCAGCTTACTTTGGATACCTTCACCCATTAATGAGTTATGGAATAATCATCTGGGGTAATTCACCAGCCTCAAAAAAGATCTTAACTGCACAGAAGTGAGTAGTCAGAATCATGTGTGGGGTTCCTCCACAAACCTCATGCAGTAAACTTTTCACACAGTTAGGTATACTGACTACGTGTCAGTACATATACTCTCTGATGAATATTGTTAATAAAGACTATGCTCAGTGTGAAACAAATTGTTAATACCATAACTACAATAGTAGAGGTAAAGATGACCTACATGTCAAACTAAAAAAAAGGAGTAAAGTATGTTGCTATAAAGACTTTTAATGCATTTCCTAATTATATTAAATGTACAAGAGAAAATGAAAATGGGAACGTTAAAAAAATACCTGTTTGACCATCCACTGTACTCCTTAGATGAACTCTTTTCCCGAAATAACGCACTCCCTTAATGATAGATGTATTTAGTCTCTTAGTTAGATGGATGATACAATATTATGTTAATGTTATAGTGTTAATGTTATACTTATAATGTTATAGTGTGAATTACTATACTACTTAAATGACAGCTTGTAAATGAGAAAAAGTGATACTTATTAATATCTATATCATTGTATTATATTACTGTTCTGTAGCATTAATTGTATTTGTACAATTGTATTGACACGTTCCACATCCAGGCGAATCACTCGCATGTATGGATCCATGGAATACACATACCAAATAAAAATAAAATAAATAAATAAATTCATTGTTGAAGTTATTCTTCCTTGTAGGTCAGCTTCACCAACTCCCTTGATAAAAAGGCTCGTATCGCTTGCAAAAAGTACTGATTCTGCTCTAGTTAGATTGTTAGGAAAATCGCTAATAAAAACTAAGAAGAGCAGAGGGCCTGGAACAGAACCCTGGGGTACACCACAGTTGATTTTCTGATATGTCGAGTAATATTTTGTGCCAATATATATTATTTCAACACATTGATGTCTGTCGCACAGTCACGAACCAGCTATATGCTTACTTTTCCATGGACTCCATACCAATACAGTTTCTCTAGCAAAATACCATGGCTGATTAGGTCAAATGCCTTGGATAGAGCTAAAAATATACACAGTTTAAGTCCTCATTATCCACTGCAGTTAAAACCTGTTCCAAGAAGTGGTATACAGCTGTTTCTGTAGACCTGTTTTTCCTCAACCCATTCTGTGCATTAGTTAGAATTTTGCATTTGTTTAGAAACTCAACAGTCTCTTATACATAATCCTCCCAATTATTTTAGCAAAACCTGACAGTTGTGACAATGGTCTATAATTTTGTATGGTAGATGGAAGTCTTTTTTATAAAGTGGCTTTATTATTGATTGGGAATTCACCAGTTTTAAATGATGTGTTAATAATATCAACTAATTCAGTTATTATTTTCTTTGCACTATGTTTTATGACCTTATCAGGAATACCATCACATCCACAGGACATTTCATTTTTCAGCTTATTAATTGCATTTCTTACGCCTGAAAGCATAGCTGGATACAAAAACATTGTCTTTTCATTTGTGGGAACTTTTAACGTACTACCTTTCGATTTCCCCAGGTTCTTGATAAGATTTTGAGCAGTGTTAATGTAGTAGTCATTGAAAATATTGGCAACACATGAGTGTCTTCAACAAATTTTCCTCTCTTTTTTATGATAAGATTATTGTTTGTCACTTTGGATTTACCAATGTTATGGTTTATGACCTTCCAAATTGATTTGGTTTTATTGCTGCCTTTTCTGATAATTAAATCATTGTTCAATTTTTTTGCTGCATGAATAACTTTTATGCAGATTTTTCTGTAGCATCTAAGATGTGGCTTTAATGCTGCATTACACTCTGAATGCCAACCCAGATTTCTAAGAGTACCTGCAGATTTCTTAATGGCCACAGTTAACCATGAATTAGATGTGAAAGAGATTTTTGCTTTTCTAAAAGGGAAAGCAACATCAAAGCAGTATTTATAATCACAGAAAAATGACACATTTGGAGTCTACAGCTTTGGGTCTCTGTCCCATTCAACTCTATCCAACATGCTATGAAAATTCCAAGGGCTACTTTCATTAATGTATCTTGTTTCTATGTAGTTTCCACTGCTGTGTTTTTCCTAACAATATTTTTAGTAATAGCTTGATTGCCATGTGGTCAGAGAAACCAGTATCTGTTACTTCAACCTCATAACTACTGGCCTCTTTGTTAATAAACACCTGATCAATTGTTGTCTCACACACATCTCCAGACCTGGTGGTATCAGTTACTGTGGCTTCTAAATTATATGAGGTGAAGAGACTTAGCAATTGATCCTTGTGTGCATTAGTATTACTTCTAAATTTGATGTTGAAATCACCCAGCACAACTGTTGGTTTTGACATAAGTCTCAATTCATTCATTAGATCCTCAAGATTTTTTTAAAAAATAAAGCAATATTCCCAGAAGGTGATCTGTATATACAGACAATTACCAAACCACAGTCTGTCAGTTCACAGACACAGTATTCAAATTCTTTTTCTATACACTTTACATTGCTTAACTTTACTTCTTTAGAATTAAGATTGTCTCTAACATAAATACCAACACCTCCACATCTGCACTTTTCTCTGCAAAAACCGCTTATGATGTTAGATTTGGGAAGGGCTGCTGTACATATTTGAGAGTTTTTTAACCAGTGTTGACGGACACATATAACAGATATTTGGTTAAAACTGTCACATAACAAGACTTCAAGTTCACACAGCTTATTATGTAAATTTTGATATAGGACTGAAAACTGATTATGAGGTGCAAAGTTAAATATATTATTACTTATCTCAACACTCCTTTCTTCAGGCTCTTTGACACTAAAAAATCCTTGAGGTGATTTGGCTGCCTCACACTTCTTCTAATTCACAGCCCAGTGGCTACTGAAGCTGGTTGTGGTGTTGGTTGGGCTTCTGGTGTTGTTGCTAAGACAGTTGTAGTAGTTCCTGGACTACTCATTGCTGATACTGTTGGTGGTGCTGCAGAGTTTCTGCTGTTACTGGACTAATTGCTAGCCCAGAAATTATTGCTGCTGCTGTTGTTGGTTCTGATGAAGTGGTTACTGAAGCTGGTTGTGGTATTGGTTTGGTTTCTGCTGTTGTTGCTAAGAATGTTGTGGTGGCTCCTGGATTACTCATTGCTAACACTTTTGGTGGTGCTGTAGATGAAGCTGGTTGTAGTGTTGGTTGGGATTCTGCTGTTTGTGCTGTTACTGGACTGGATACTGCTGCTGATGTTGGAGTACCCACTATGGCAATGGTCTCTTTATCCTTTTTTTTAATTTGGCAATTGTGCAATTTTATGTCCAAGGAGTGACTTTCCACTTGCATGCAAATGCAAACCAGTCTTCTCTCTGTAAGAAGTCAACAGATGAGAAACACACACATGCACTTCCCTCCAATAGTAAACTGGAGATCCCTTTTGTAATTTAGCATAAAGGGGCAAAAATGCAAGAGCATGAATTGTAATGCTGTTCTATTATTGTATTTATGAGACTAAGTCAACACAATATGGATTGTGATCAGTTAAGAAGAACTGTAATTATTTTATAAAGATATTGAACTACAAACTAAAAACATATCAAAAATAATGTAAAAAAGGCAGTTTATTCATAGGATTCATTCATAGAAAAGTGATAACAATTATGATGCAGCCAACAGCAAAGACACAGGATTATGTTGAGAACTAAAATCATTCCGTATTTGTAAAGCAATTAACAGAAACAAGTAAGACTTGTTATGGATGCACATTTCAGGTAATTTAGATATGGCAGTTATAATATGTCTATGCCAAATAACATAACTTTTCAATGCCATTCATAAAATTGGTTAATTGTTACTTCAAATAAGTTTGATTGAAACAATGTACAGTGTAATTTTGCAATTCTTATCTATGTAAGGCAGAATGACAGTCACCATGGTACATTAGTCTTAAGTCGTGTTTCAGACACGAAAACCATATCAATTTTATCTGTGTTGTGATACAATAAACCTGTTTCAAAAGTATTTTGACGCTATTGGCTATGTCATTTATTTGATTAACTCAAAAATTCACCTTAGTTGTAGAAATTGGGCACAGATATTATTTCAGCTGGAGGAAGCACAATTATTCTGGTTAACACACCTCAGTCAAGATCCTCGATTATCAGCAAGTTAATTAATTGAAATGTTGCCATGAAAGCTGGTTCCATTTTAACATGGTGTTTGGAGCTGGGATATATTGAAAACATTAGGACAGTTGTGTTGTTTCTAAGTTTCAGGTTTGCACACATAACAATAAAAATATTTTAAGCAAAATTTAAAATTATAGACATGGTTGGCACAGACAACATTATTGACCAAAAATCAAACACACAGATGCTCAAGAAATGTGACGAACTAAATGAATGGAAAGTAATTAAATGTGATGTCATCATAAAAAATGTGTTTTTGGTTCTGTGAAAATCCTTTTTTTAGAATGTGAAGTGTTTTAACAATAATTAGGCATATTGAAACAGGAGGAAGTGGTTAATAACAAAGCAGTTTTAAATGCCAATAAGGAATCTAGTGACAGACTTAGTGAGGCAGAAATAATTATGAAGAATAATGATGAAGTTAATTGGAATCATGATGATGGACAGTAGGTGGAAAATCGAACACGTAGACAGACAACGAATGCGATGAACTAAATGACTGAAAATTAATTATGTGTGGCATCATCACTGAAAGCATCAGAAAAGGTAAGTACTTTGGATTTTTTTTCCTTTCCATACTGTAGTTAGATGTAGTACTGTAACTCATGTGAAAAACTTGTTTTTAGGTTGTGAAGTGTTTAAACAATAATTAGGCATGGTGAATCAGGAGGCAGTAGCTAATAATGAGGCAGTTTTAAATATCTTAGTGACAGCTTTAGAGTGGCAGAAATAATTGTGAACAATAATGATTAACTTAATCATAATCATGACCAGGGAGCAGTAAGTGCAAATTTTTGTATGGTCTGCAGTCTGTTCTGAGGTTTCATCATAGAGAATAACTAGGAAGAAACTATAGTTCATTTGAACAACCTGCCAAAGATTCTTGAAGAAAACCTTGAGAAACAAAATAGAGAACTAAATAATAATCTGGTTGGCAAACCAGAGTAAACAAATAATAAAATCAAGGCATCAAACAACTGCCACATTTTCGAGATAAAAGTATTTGGGAACGGAATTTTAAATACTGATAGTCAAGTTGCTGAAATCTGAAAGAATCTCAACAAATTTAAATTAGTTGTATAGTCAGAATACAAATGAAACAATGCACAGATTGGTTCTTGTAATAAAACAGGGTCTGACAGAACGTTTTTCCCAACTAGTTAAGTATGTGATATCACCCAATTTCTGGTCCTATTTGGCCTTGTTTTCGTTTATAAAGTACATAATCCATTACTATGGATGTATGAAAATGTTTCTAACTCTTGACTGTAAATTTTGCTGTTAATATAGTTTTTGTTTATGCAACAATGTGTTCACTTTATGCAAAGATGCACTTTGAAGATCAGTTTACAAAAATTTAATTGCAAATCCTCTTTAAACAAAACTACATTCTTTCTTAATAATTTTAGCAGACTATTTCAGCTGCAAATAAAACTTGTGGTCAGTTACATATTTTTATTTCTTATACCAATATGTAATCATTGTTGTTACATAACAGGAAGTTTCCAGTTTTCATAATTGCAAATTTTTAACCTTTGTTATCAGCTGTTACCTTCACATAAGTACATGTCCTTAGGAAATGTTCAGTCAGCTAAATTTGATGAATAATCTAAAATCAGAAATCACACTAATGTAGTGTTGACCCATCAAAAGTTTTAGAAGCCTTGAGAGAAACCAGCTTATCATACATTATTGTGTGCAGACACTAAATGCATCAGACTGTTTTTGATGATGATTGAGTTAACACCTGTAGAGATCTTTGCAATGCATGTGGCAGTTAGAAAATAGTAAGAGATATTTGTTTTATTTGCAGAAATTTTCATATAAAATTGTTAAACTACATGTGAAATTTTATGTAGAATGGTAAATAAACTACATTTTCTGCAAAATGACTATTAACTCTATGCCATGTCATCGAACAACCTTGGCCTCAACTATGATATTATGCAACATTTCAACGCCTCTGATCACTGATGTCATCTTAAAAAGCTAAATCAGCTTCTTGCAGTTGTTTGATGTCACCCTTCTTGTACTTGAATATACATTGCTTGCTAAAGAGTGAATGCATTTATGCTAAGTCAGAGAGGCATCATATGTGGAAGCTGCCACTAGGATTACAGCCTGCTTTAGCTGCAGTGTTAATAGTTTTTCTATTGAGGAGAAGTGCCCCCCCCCCCCCCCCCCCCAAAAAAAAAAATCCATTGATTAATGTCATGTATGCAATATATTGTGAAGGAGCATGGAATCTGGACGCTGAAAGACCACTAATTTGGATTTGGAAACTGCAAAGGAGCTTTATGCATACATGGACCACAAGTAAATTAAAATATACAAAAATAAATCTGACAATCTTCAGACGAGACTGTGGAAGGAACAACAAGCAAAGTATTCAAGAATAATTAAAATTGTAACACTTTCTCTTAAAGGTTTGCTAAAAAATGTTGAGATGTATTATAATAACAAAGAGAAAAATGGTACAGTAGGCAGTATGGCTGATGCAAGCCAACATATTTTTGACAATTTAAGTGATGGAGAACTAGATGAAAAGCCAGGTGAAAATGATATTTTAGGTATAATATTAGAGAAAGTTGGATGATTGGAGACTTTAATAAAATCTAACAGTGAATGTTATGGTTGATGAATGGGGGAAATAGAATCATCAATGAAATCAAACAGTGACTATATAAACGAGGAGTTGTAATATTCAATGAATGTGAACAATTACTCTTTAAAAACAGAATTGTAGAACTTAAAAAAGGGATGGAAGCTGGCTTTAAAATGTGGGTGCATTACTAGACACTGTTCGAAATAAAGGAATAACATTAGAAAATACATTACTTCATGGAACTTCTCATCAGACAAATGCTATTGAATAGCTACAGACTGTACAGAAAATTGTAGAGGATGCCTAAATTAAATAAAAGGATAGAAGATGTAAGTATGACTGTTAGACAAGATTTAAATGTGTTAGATCAAAATGTAGTAGAGATTCAAGAACCTTTTGTGGCATTATGTGGTCCAGCTTACCAGTTAAAAATTTTCCCTTTCACAATTGGTGTCCTGTTGACTTTCTACAGCGTTGTAAAGAAAACTTTGTGTCTGGTAGGAAAGACAATTTAAAAATTATGTTTTTCAAAAGAATTGTTGAAGGAGAAGCACTGTTGTAGGTAAACTTAATTTTGGTTAGTGAACATCATTTTGGGATTTTGAAAAAAAAAAAAAATTGGTCAGAATCTGAACAGATTAGAATTAAGAGTGAATTTCTGAATGGTTATATTTACAGAGAAATGAATGGCTCTATGAAAGATTTCTGTAGGAACCAGTTAAAGAAAGTAGTACACTTAGACAAATCCTTTGACAAAACAAAAGAGATTGATGCACTTAAGGGGAGATTAGCTCAGAAGTTAAAGAGGGAGCTAATTCATGGGCCAGATGACTCTGTTGACTTATTTCGAAATTTGTTAATAAATTGGACAGGCTGGATAGATATATTGGACAGAACTGTAACCATGAACATAATTACCATGGGGGCGGAATGGGCAAGTGATTATAATGAAAATGTAAGAGATAGACAGTGGGAAAGAAATGGTGACAACAGGAATAGAAGACAGGGTGCAGGAAATGAAACACTTTCAAATGGAGCAAGATGCAGAGAAAACAGACAGGAAAACTTAAGTTTGCTTCAGTGAAGGCCCACAGCTTCATGGCAAACAAAACAAATACCTATAAGACTTCCAATTTGAACTGAAATAGAAGAGGAACATTCAGTAACAATAAATGGGAGCAGAACAACCAATCTACTTTCCATACAAACAAGTTTGAGTTTGACAAAAAATTCTGGGATACCATAAGAGCTGATGATTTTTCATAAAGTGAATGAGATCGTAAAAACATTAAAGACACAAAAATGGGTATTGAAGCCTTAACTGAATTTTGTAATTGGATGGAAATTGAAGTAAAAAATACAAAGAAGGAAAGTAATGAGCATAATAGTCCTGATCTGCGGAGGTTAGTTGAAGAGATAGTAGATGACTGTATGAATGTCAGTATTCGGCAGCAGAAACCTGAGGATCTGATGCTAAGGCGGGAACAATGTGTGAATAGGGATACTGACTGTGATCATGATGAAGAAAATGATGATAATATTGCTAATGGTGAGGAAAATGATGTTGAAATGGAGGATAAACTTTATGTTGAAATAAAGGTAGATGAGGCAATGGAGTTAAGTGATTTTGAACTTTTGGGTAGTAGCATTTGTGTTTGCATTTGTTTATTGGTCCTGTAAATCACGTTTAGGTACATATTTTTCACAAATGATGTATGATAAGTCAGGTTGGTACAGTATATACAACATCACACACATTGTTATTTTGAAAAGATGAATAATTAAAAATTATTCAATACATTTTGAATATTGATGGCAAAATTAATATAATGAGCAGTTACACTATACTTATCTGGTACTCTAAAAACTCAGAAACAGAATAGAAGCAGTGGTCAAGCAAGTACTCTTTCAGTTTCACTTTAAACTTTTGTAAATTTTGCATCTGTTACAAATACAATGGCATGTGATTGTACAGCATTGTGCCAGTATGATACACTCCTCTCTTACAAATGTTTGTACTTACTGTATTAACATGCAAATGATGCTTCTGCCTGGTATCATGAGGGTTATCACAGTTATACTTGAAGTTATACTTGAAGATATTTCCATCTTTTAAAATACTTCCTTTTGTTAAATTTAGAATTTCATATATACATAAGCAAGGAAGAGGCAGCATATTGAGATTTTTAAATATTGGTCTACATGAGTCTCTGCACTTAGCATGGTTTATTATTCTAACAGTCTTTTTCTGTAGCCTAAATGTTTTGTTTGCACCTACGGAGTTCCCCCAAAAGATAACGCCGTACATCAGCAGTGACTGAATACTGCCATGGTACATTGTGATCACTGATGCATGGCTTGTATTTTGTGAGAGGATTCTTACTGCATACATAAGTGTGTTTAACATTCTATTTACATGATTAAGATGTGTGTCCCATTTTAGGTTTTGCTGAATATGTATATCGAAAAATTTTGTGTCGCTCACAGATTAGACAGTTTTTCCATCAGTTTTAAAAATCGGTCTTGCAGGATGTAGTTTCAGTGAATTGTGGAAATTGACTCTCACTGTTTTTTCATTATTTATTATTAGCTTGTTTGTTCTGAACCATTGTGTTAAATTTTGTATTATAGCTGTAGCTGTTTTTTGTAGGCTTTCCTCATCACATGATTTGATTAGGATATTTGTGTCATCTGCAAAAAGTACTGTTGTCCCTTTAATTATTTTTCTGACAAATCATTAACATGAAGAATTAAAAAAATTGGGCCAAGAAATGACCCTTGAGGAACTCCATATGTAATGTTTTGTGCATTACTGTAAAAATTACGATTTTTTGTGTTTTTATGTCTTTGTATTTTATTTGAGTGATCTGGTGATGGTCATGAAGGTAGGAATCTATCCACTTGTTTGGCAGGCCTCATATTCCATGATTACCTAGCTTCTGCAACAGAGTATTATGATCAATTACATTGAAGGCTTTACTAAGGTCAAGAAATATGCCAGACACATGTTGCTTATTATCTACTGCAGTTAGAATTTCTTTTAAGAAGGTATATACAGATGACTGTGTTGATCTGCCAGTTCTGAATTAGTGTTGTGCATCACTTATTATGTTTTCTTTATTTAGAAAGGCTGTCAGCCTTCTAAGAGAAAGCTTTTCAAGAATTTTGCCAAAGCCTGACAATACTGATACAGGTCTATAGTTTGCAGCTTCATGTTTGTCCCCTTTCTTGTACAGTGGTGTCACTTTTGCCATTTTGAGATTTTTCGGAAATATACTACTCGTGAATGTTGAATTGAAAATATCTGTTAATGGTTCTATGATAGATGTTACACTTGCTTTGATGATAATATCTGGTATTTCATCAGTATCTGCTGAATACTTATTGGGTAACCTTTCTATAATGACAGATAATTCCTCAGGTGTTGTAGGAGACATAAATAGGGTTCTTGTAAGAATTTTTGTATATAACTGGAGTGTATTGCTGTCTGGTTGTGAGTTGTAGTGTTTGGTAATCAGGTGGTGTGCTACATTAGAAAAGTAGTTATTAAATTTATTAGCCACTACTGTGGGGTTGCTTATTTTATTGTTGTTTTCATGAAGTTCTGTATTTTTGTGGGCTATTGATGTAGTACCTGTTTCTCTTTTTATGATACTCCAGGTTGCTTTAGTGTTTTTCATGGAATTTTTAATTTGTTTGTCATTTTCCATTTTCTTTGCTTTTGTTATAACTTGTCTCAGTATTTGTTTATATTGTTTAAAGTAGTTGATAAATACAGGATTTGTGGTTTGCTTTGAGTATTCATATAAGATCCTTTTATTTTGGCATGATGTTTTTATTCCTGTTGTGATCCATTTATCTGATTTGTGTACAGAATTTATAAGTGACATTTGTTTAGGAAAGGCTATTTCAAAAAAAAAAATGTTTGTACATGGCCATAAATTTATCAAACTTATCACATGTGTTATTTGAACTGTAAACATCAGTCCAGATTTCTCATCTCATTTTATCACATGTGTTATTTGAACTGTAAACATCAGTCCAGATTTATCATCTCAATAGAGAAAAAAAGTAATCTATGTTTTCATTATTAAACTTTCTGAGAATAGCTCTAGTTTTCTGGGCTTTTGTGTCTCCTGGAATAGCGATTGTTAGTATTTCAGCATTGTATGGCAGGTATATTTATTTGTATTTACAAACATCTGATCTATGGTTGTTGCAGAAGTAGTGGTTATACGAGTTGGGTTAGTTATAGTTGGTTTTAGGTTAAAGGACTTCAGTAAATCTTTGATTTCATCTTTAAATTTACTGGGTTTGGAGAAATCAACATTGAAATCTCCAGATATGATAGTATTTTTTGAGGGTGTTGAAATCCTCTAACAGCTCTTCCATATGATTATAAAAAACTTTTTATCACCATTTGGTGACTTGTATACAGAGATGACGAGAGTTCTATGTCTCTTTCTTTAGATAAGCTGTCAAATTTGGTTATGTTAGTGAAGTCTATATCTTCTTGAACATACATGCAGCTACCACCATGCCTGAGTAATTCTCTGCAAAATGTGCCAGCTAATTTAAACTGAGGCAGGTGTGCTAGTTCTGTCATGTCTTTATTTAGCCAGTGCTCAGTAAAACATAAAACAGGAGTATCACTCATACCATTTAACAAGATTTGTATTTCATTCAGCTTATTGGAAAGAGACTGAACATTCTGATGGAACAGGGACTATATTGTGTCTTGCTTGACGACTAATCTCTTTTTTATATCTAGTATTGTTAGCTGTAAAAAATCCTCCTTGTTTTGAGATGTGGGTGGTGGCTTCTTGCTAGCTGGTTCCCTGGATTCTGGGCGCTGCCTTTCGTGTGCTGTGGTGCTTCTAATAGTAAAGGTGGGAATGAGGTTTCAAGGCAAAATGTGTGAAAGAAACAGATGTATCCTACCAATACTTGTCAGCCTTTAGTCATTAAAGGGGTGGGAAGAGAGAACAGAGGAAATGTGGGTCAGATAGAGTGATGCATCACCTCACAAGGGAAGGGACAAAAAATTTTAAGATTACTGTAGAATGCTCATGAGAATTACAGCACTAATGAAAATTTCTGGGAAATGCTTGCTAAAATCAATAAGGCCTCTCATCCAAACTGGTGTAAGAAGCTGAAAAGTGAAATAGAAAGAAAGGAACATCAGTAGTTAGTTTTGTGTATAGCCCATGGTAGAAAAATATGTTAAAAATGACAGGTCATGAGTCATTGTTAATCTGTTGAGAACTGAAAGTGAGGAACTTCTTGAAAAGGATAATGTGGAAGATTTAAATTCTAAAGAAGTAGAAAATAATTTACTATTGGAGAATACTGAGGGAAAATATCTAGATGATGAGCTAGGCTGTCCATATATAAAAGTGAAAATAGGTGGTTGGGAAAGTAAACACTTGATAGACACAGGAAGTCCCATTTCCAACAATGGAAAATCCAGGATGGAATGTAACATTATTGTAAAAAGGAAAGTTGCTACTCACCATATAGTGGAGATACTGAGTCACAGACATGCACAACAAAAAACTGTCTCAATTATATCTTTCAGCCAGTAAGACCTTCATCAAAATTAGATGACAAACACACACACACACACACACACACACACACACACACACACACACACACACACACACACACACGAAAATACAACTCACACACACATGACTGCAGTCTGAGGCAACAATGATGAATTTTTAAAGGTAGCTTGGGATCACTATGGTAATGGAAGTAGTGACAGTAGAATGAAATATGTATGTGGTGTCTGTTCTTTTGGACATATCTGAAAGAACAGATGCCATTTTGATCCAGCAGCCATTACAAATTAAGGCACAAGGGAGTTACAGACATTGGCGACAAGTAGGCATTGATTGAAATCAAGGGGGAGAAGCCAGCATCTGTAATACCTTTGTGTCTTAATTCATAATGGCTGCTGGATCAAAATGGTACCTGTTCTTTCACATTTCTGAAAGAACAGAAACCCCATGCATATAATTAAGGTGAGGACAGCCAATGATCTCTCCTTGCTGATGCACACACCGTTCTTGTATTAATTATATATATGTGGCTCTTGTTCGTTCTGACATGTCTGGTAGAACAGACATGTCTGAAAGAACAGACACCAAATAAATATAATTAAGGCAAGGACGGCCAATGATCTCTTCAATACAGATGCATACCAGGCTCAAACTCTTATGGGAATCAGCAAACTGCCATGAGTAATGTGAGTAATGGGCAAGGGACACTATGTTATTAGTGTGTGCATAAGTTGAGAGTTTGGGTCTAACAGGAGGTGTGCTAGGATAGTAGGTGCAGCTGCAGTGTCCAGATGGCTCAGTGGTCAGATATTACTTGAATACAGTTCCAGAAAATACACTACTTTTCTATATTGTGGTAAATCTCTTCAGTACTGCATGGTAACATTGAGGTTAAACATGTGGGTTGCAGAGATTATACAAGGGGAAGAGCACTTGGAAGTATTGAGAGAAGTAAGAAGAATGTTAAGGGAAGGAGGTATGACATTTCAGTTGAAAAAGTGCTGTGAAACAGTTGAAATTACTTGGGAACAGCATTGCAGAGGAAGGAATTATGCCTGACAGTTATGATAAGAAGGCAAAATTTCCTGCCTGTAAGTAAAAAGAAAAAGTTAAATCATTCTTTGGGTTAGCTGTTTTTATAGAAATTATAAAAAGGTCTCAGACTTTGAATGCACCTAGTCGGAATAAGCATTTAAGGAAAAATTATTATGGGAAAAGGACTAAGGAATTCCAGCAAGCTATTGATGAAATAAAGAGACAACTATGTGACAGGATAAATTTACACAGACCAGATCTGACATGCGAGTTTTGCCTTATGATAGACGGTTGTGACAATGGAGGGGTAGCATACTAATTGCAAGAGAAAGTAGCAAATGATACAATAGGACATTATTATATGACATTTGCAAGCAAAACCTTACAAAAACAAGAGAAGAACTACACTGTGAATGAGAAAGAATAGTTATCAGTACATTGGGCTTTTACCAAATTTAGAAATTATTTAATGGGACATAAGTATATTCTGACCACAAGGTTCCTTTGCAGGAGTGCAAATTGGATCACAGTATAATTACAAGATGGACACTTTCCTTGGAGCAGTTTTATTACTCAACAAAATGCATAAAAGGAGAGGAAAATGTAATTGCATATACATTGTTGTGTTGGCTACTGTCAGAGTCAGTGTTGACACAAACAAGGATGGAGACAAGCTGTGATGTCCAGTGGCAGGAATCCAAAATGATCTGTCATAGTACTTTCAAATTAATAGAAGTTTTTATTTCTAAAAAGGAAAGAAACATAAGTTAACTTTTGTTATGAAGTGGTGTGATGTCATTGATGTGCTTCCTGTGTCTGCTATGTGCAACTGCGCAGAATACAGGCTAAGTATCATCTTCCTATTACTCAGTACTGATGCTCTCAAAGACTGTGAGTGAACTGGGGCCTGACCAATGATGAGCGGCTGTTAAGTCAACACTGACTGGGGGTAAAGGACTCTTCCTGGAGGTGTGTGACTAATCCTTTTTCCATTGGCGTGCAGGTTGTCATCTTTTTGATTCTGTTTTGTGGCACTGCACAGGTCAGTGTGTACTTAGTGTGTTAGGACTGCACATTCCTTCCCCCCAAAATGCCACACCATTGTCGTATAGGGAGCCATCTTACAACAATTAAGGGGGGGGGGGCAGGAATCTGGGTGGTGTGAGGTGGCGTGGGACCAATGCTGAGACCCAGCCATGCCCAAACATCCATCCCATGCTCTGAGGGGAATGTTGCTTGAATAGCCCCTGAAAGACCACACATCTTCTTCCTGAGCCAGTCCAATGAAAAATGGAGAGGATGGCAATGATGATGGTGGTGGTGATGGTGATGACAGTGGCACCTGGTTCAAGGCAGGCACCAGGATGAACGCCAGGAAACGGAGCTGCTGTGGTGGCAAAGGTAATGGGTCCAGCTCCATTGGTTCCACAGGTCGTACCAAAGAGGCACCCCGATGCAACTGTGATGGCTGGAAGATCCTGGTGGGATTGGAATCTGGTGACAGAAAATTTGTGGAAGAACCTATCAATTGGCAAGCATGAATCTGGTTCTGATGGCAGTGAGGCAACCCAGCAGGACCTCGAACTAAATACACAGAAGTGCCCAAATTTTGAAGAATCTACATCTAAATCTACATCTACATCTACATGATTACTCTGCAATTCACATTTAAGTGCTTGGCAGAGGGTTCATTGAACCACAATCATACTATCTCTCTACATTTCCACTCCCGAACAGCGCGCGGGAAAAACGAACACCTAAACCTTTCTGTTCGAGCTCTGATTTCTCTTATTTTATTTTGATGATCATTCCTACCTATGTAGGTTGGGCTCAATAAAATATTTTCGCATTCGGAAGAGAAAGTTGGTGACTGAAATTTCGTAAATACACTCCTGGAAATTGAAATAAGAACACCATGAATTCATTGTCCCAGGAAGGGGAAACTTTATTGACACATTCCTGGGGTCAGATACATCACATGATCACACTGACAGAACCACAGGCACATAGACACAGGCAACAGAGCATGCACAATGTCGGCACTAGTACAGTGTATATCCACCTTTCGCAGCAATGCAGGCTGCTATTCTCCCATGGAGACGATCGTAGAGATGCTGGATGTAGTCCTGTGGAACGGCTTGCCATGCCATTTCCACCTGGCGCCTCAGTTGGACCAGCGTTCGTGCTGGACGTGCAGACCGCGTGAGACGACGCTTCATCCAGTCCCAAACATGCTCAATGGGGGACAGATCCGGAGATCTTGCTGGCCAGGGTAGTTGACGTACACCTTCTAGAGCACGTTGGGTGGCACGGGATACATGCGGACATGCATTGTCCTGTTGGAACAGCAAGTTCCCTTGCCGGTCTAGGAATGGTAGAATGATGGGTTCGATGACGGTTTGGATGTACCGTGCACTATTCAGTGTCCCCTCGACGATCACCAGTGGTGTACGGCCAGTGTAGGAGATCGCTCCCCACACCATGATGCCGGGTGTTGGCCCTGTGTGCCTCGGTCGTATGCAGTCCTGATTGTGGCGCTCACCTGCACGGCGCCAAACACGCATATGACCATCATTGGCACCAAGGCAGAAGCGCCTCTCATCGCTGAAGACGACACGTCTCCATTCGTCCTTCCATTCACGCCTGTCGTGACACCACTGGAGGCGGGCTGCACGATGTTGGGGCGTGAGCGGAAGACGGGCTAACGGTGTGCGGGACCGTAGCCCAGCTTCATCGAGACGGTTGCGAATGGTCCTCGCCGATACCCCAGGAGCAACAGTGTCCCTAATTTGCTGGGAAGTGGCGGTGCGGTCCCCTACGGCACTGCGTAGGATCCTACGGTCTTGGCGTGCATCCGTGCGTCGCTGCGGTCCGGTCCCAGGTCGACGGGCACGTGCACCTTCCGCCGACCACTGGCGACAACATCGATGTACTGTGGAGACCTCACGCCCCACGTGTTGAGCAATTCGGCGGTACGTCCACCCGGCCTCCCGCATGCCCACTATACGCCCTCGCTCAAAGTCCGTCAACTGCACATACGGTTCACGTCCACGCTGTCGCGGCATGCTACCAGTGTTAAAGACTGCGATGGAGCTCCGTATGCCACGGCAAACTGGCTGACACTGACGGCGGCGGTGCACAAATGCTGCGCAGCTAGCGCCATTCGACGGCCAACACCACGGTTCCTGGTGTGTCCGCTGTGCCGTGCGTGTGATCATTGCTTGTACAGCCCTCTCGCAGTGTCCGGAGCAAGTATGGTGGGTCCGACACACCGGTGTCAATGTGTTCTTTTTTCCATTTCCAGGAGTGTAGATCTCGCCGTGACGAAAAACGTCTTTGCTTTAATGACTTCCATCCCAACTCGTATATAATATCTGCCACACTCTCTCCCCTGTTACACAATAATACAAAACGAGCTGCCCTTTTTTGCACCCTTTCGATGTCCTTGGTCAATCCCACCTGGTAAGGATCCCACACCGCGCAGCAATATTCTAACAGAGGACGAACAAGTGTAGTGTAAGCTGTCTCTTTAGTGGACTTGTTGCATCTTCTAAGTGTCCTGCCAATGAAACGCAACCTTTGGCCTGCCTTCCCCACATTATTATCTATGTGGTCTTTCCAACTGAAGTTGTTCGTAATTTTTACACCCAGGTACTTAGTTGAATTGACAGCCTTGAGAATTGTACTGTTTATTGAGTAATCGAATTCCAACGGATTTCTTTTGGAACTCATGTGGATCACCTCACACTTATTGTTATTTAGCGTCAACTGCCACCTGCCGCACCATACAGCAATCTTTTCTAAATCGCTTTGCAACTGATACTGGTCTTCGGATGACCTTACTAGACGGTAAATTACAGCATCATCTGCGAACAACCTAAGAGAACTGCTGAGATTGTCAACCAGGTCATTTATACAGATCAGGAACAGCAGAGGTCCCAAGACGCTTCCCTGGGGAACACCTGATATCACTTCAGTTTTACTCGATGATTTGCCATCTATTACTACGAACTGCGACCTTCCTGACAGGAAATCATGAATCCAGTTGCGCAACTGAGACGATACCCCATAGGCCCGCAGCTTGATTAGAAGTCAATTGTGAGGAATGGTGTCGAAAGCTTTCCGGAAATCTAGAAATACGGAATCAACTTGAGATCCCCTGTCGATAGCGGCCATTACTTCGTGCGAATAAAGAGCTAGCTGCGTTGCACAAGAACGATGTTTCCTGAAACCATGCTGATTACGTATCAATAGATCGTTCCCTTCGAGGTGATTGATAATGTTTGAATACAGTATATGCTCCAAAACCCTACTGCAAACCTACGTCAATGATATAGGTCTGTAGTTCGATGGATTACTCCTACAACCCTTCTTAAACACTGGTGCAACCTGTGCAATTTTTCAATCTGTAGGTACAGATCTATCGGTGAGCGAGCGGTTGTATATGATTGCAAAGTAGGGAGCTATTGTATCAGCGTAATCTGAAAGGAACCTAATCGGTATACAATCTGGACCTGAAGACTTGCCCGTATCAAGCAATTTGAGTTGCTTCACAACCCCTAGGGTATCTAATTCTAAGAAACTCATGCTAGCAGCTGTTCGTGTTTCAAATTCTGGAATATACCATTCGTCTTCCCTGGTTAAGGAATTTCGGAAAACTGCATTCAATAACTTCGCTTTAGCGGCACAATCATTGGTAACAGTACCATCGGCACTGCGCAGCGAAGGTATTGATTGCGTCTTGCCGCTTGTGTACTTTACATATGACCAGAATTTCTTCAGATTTTCTACCAAATTTCGAGACAATGTTTTGTTGTGGAACCTATTAAAGGTATCTCGCATTAAAGTCCGTGCCAAATTTCGAGCGTCTGTAAATTTTAGCCAATCTTCGGGATTTCGCGTTCTTCTGAACTTCGCATGCTTTTTCCATTTCCTCGGCAACAGCGTTCAGACCGGTTTTGTGTACCATGGGGGATCAATTCCATCTCTTACCAATTTATGAGGTATGAATCTCTCAACTGCTGTTGCTACTATATCTTTGAATTTGAGCCACATCTCGTCTACATTTGCATAGTTAGTTTGGAAGGAATGGAGATTGTCTCTTAGGAAAGCTTCTAGTGACACATTATCCACTTTTTTAAATCAAATTATTTTGCATTTGTTTCTGGTTGATTTGGAAGGAACGGTATTGAGCCTAGCTACAACGACCTTGTGATCACTAATCCCCGTATCAGTCATGATGCTCTCTATTAGCTCTGGATTGTTTGTGGCTAAGAGGTCAAGTGTGTTTTTGCAACCATTTACAATTCGCGTGGGTTCGTGGACTAACTGCTCGAAATAATTTTCGGAAAAAGCATTTAGGACAATCTCGAAAGATGTTTTCTGCCTACCACCGGTTTTGAACAAGTATTTTTGCCAACATATCAAGGGAAGGTTGAAGTCCCCACCAACTATAACCGTATGAGTGGGGTATTTATTTGTTACGAGACTCAAATTTTCTCTGAACTGTTCAGCAACTATATCGTGTGTGTGTGTTGGGGCTTATGGGTGCTCAACATCGCGGTCATCAATGCCCTGACACACATTAAAAGGAACGAATGTTAAAGTTTTGCAGATTAATGCAATGCCTAGCCATTTGGTTGTGCAAGAGTTAAGAAAGATCGGGCAAGACGACTTGCTCGAGCAACTATATCATCGGAGTCTGGGGGTCGATAGAAGGAGCCAATTATTAACTTAGTTCGGCTGTTAAGTATAACCTTCATTCATACCAATTCGCACGGAGTATCTACTTCGACTTCACTACAAGATAAACCACTACTGACAGACACAAACACTCCACCACCAATTCTGCTTAATCCATCTTTCCTGAACACCGTCTGAGACTTCGTAAAAATTTCTGCAGAACTTATTTCAGGCTTTAGCCAGCTTTCTGTACCTGTAACGATTTCAGTTTCTGTGCTTTCTATTAGTGCTTGAAGCTCAGGGACTTTCCCAACACAACTACAACAATTTACAACTACAATTCCGACTGTTCCTTGATCCAAGCACGTCCTGTATTTGCCATGCACCCTTTGAGATTGCAGCCCACCCCATACTTTCCCGAGGCCTTCTAACCTAAAAAACCACCCAGTCCACACCACACAGCCTCCGCTACCCATGTAGCTGCCAGCTTAGTGTAGTGAACTCCTGACCTATTCAGCGGAACCCGAAACCCCACCACCTGATGGCGCAAGTCAAGGAATCTGCAGCCAACACGGTCGCAAAACCGTCTGAGCCTCTGATTCAGACCCTCCACCCGGCTCTGCACCAAAGGTCCACAGTCGGTTCTGTCAACGATGCTGCAGATGGTGAGCTCTGCCTTCATCTCATAAGCAAGGCTGGCAGCCTTCACCAAATCAGATAGCCACTGGAATCCAGAGAGAATTTCCTCAGATCCAAAGCGACACATATCATTAGTGCTGACATGTGCCACCACCTGCAGCTGGCTGCACCCTGTGCTCTTCATGGCATCCGGAAGGACCCTTTCCACATCAGAAATGACTCCACCCGGAATGCACACGGAGTGCACACTGGATTTCTTCCCCTCCTTAGCCGCCATATTGCTAAGGGGCCCCATTACGCGCCTAACATTGGAGCTCCCAACTACCAATAAGCCCACCCTCTGCGATTGCCCGGACCTTGAAGGCTGAGAATCATCCTCTGAAACAGGGCAGGCAGCTGCATCTGGCTCAGCCAGAGACAGTACCTGAAACCTGTTTGTCAGACGCACTGGGGAGGCTTTCTGATCAGCCTCCGGGGACGTCTTTCGCTGCCTGCCACGCCTTTGAATGGCCTCCCAGTCAATCACAGGCGAGGGCTCAGCCCCACTGCGGACAGCAACCGGGTCAACCACAGCGGCAGACCGATCTGGGGACAGACGGGACGAGGTTGACACCCCCGTGATACCCAAGTCCGACTCCCCACAGTGGTGCCCATTGGCAACAGCCTAAAGCTCTTCGACCGAAGTCAGAGCTATCTGCAACTGTGAGTGAAGGGATGCCAACTCAGCCATCATCTGAACACAGCAATCACAGTCCCTGTCCATTCTAATGAATGTTAAACAACAGTTACTGAAACATGAGTCCGTGCCTAGATAACGCAAGGGAAACACGCAAAGAATGTATGAACTGACCTGTAAAAATGCCTAACGACTGTGCTACAATCTGCCTGAATTTACGATTACAGTAACTAAAACTTGAAATTACACCTCCTATACGAAACTATGTAACAAATGAGTGAGCTAGGAGTATACGACTTGCTGCTGGCAGCTGTTTATCCAACAGCGGCAGGGAGCACACTGGCTGTGACCAATCGACACTGGTCGTTCAAAACAGAAACAGAAGACAAACGACTATGCGAATTATACTATTGAGGTACTGAAACGCAATGCCACAACTCTCAAATACTATAATACGCCCGAAATTTATGAAGTAAACAATGCAAGTACCCAAAAACACGCAAAGAAATTAAGAATTAAACAATGTAGCAAATAAGTGAGCTAGGAGTATACGACTTGCTGCTGGCAGCTGCTGATCCAGCGGCTCTCCCAGCACCTGGTACAACCAAAAACTCAGAAAAGAATGAAAACATTAGATGCAAAGCAATGCTAGTAGAGTGTGGGAGGTGCTGTGTTTTAGGTGGGTGCCGCAACAGGACAATTGCTGGGCTAGGAGAGGTACTTCGTGAGGAAGAGCAGCAGCTTCCCCCCATGTGAGGGTGGCGTGTAGTTTGTTCATCTGTTGCTTGGACATACACACAAATTTTTCACCTACACTGTTTGACCAAGGATGAAACAGAACACTGGTAAGATGAGTGGTACCACTGGCAGTACAAAACTGTTCAATGTTCTGAGCCATAAACTGTCATCCATTGTCTGTAAACAACACTTCAGGCAATCCTTCAAAGCAAAAAATAGATTACAAAGCCTGAATGGTACCACATGACATAGTCAAGTTTATGGGAACTGCAAATAGATGTTTGCTAAGAGAGTCCACAACAATAACCCAATGAGTGCTCCAAAAGGGACCACCAAAGTCAGTATGCACTCATTGCATGGTGACTGAGACTTTGGACAAGTCAAGAATGTTTGGGGCAGGGCCAATAGATTTTCAACATCAGCACAACACCATGACATCATCTGTTCAATGTGGGCATCCGTGCCCAGCCAAATGCAGTGCTGATGCGCTAGCTGTTTTCTGCATACAATTCTTCAATGCCCTTGGTGTACCTATCACAACACACCTTTTTGCAACATTTTAGGAATAAGTACATGTTATTGTCCAAGGTCATTTTGCAATAAAATCACACCATGCTTGATGGAGAGGCTACGCCAATGAGCAGAATTATAATTGATGCACAACAGGATTCTGAATGTTTTTCACTGAATGAGGCTAAACAGCAGAGATATAGTGCAACAAAAGATTCAAGTCAGGGTCTGCTTCTGTGGCTTGTGCAGAGCAAAATTCTGTAAAAGTTCAGTGGCCTGTACATCAATCTGACAACAAGAAGTGGCAACTGCATTGAATTCAGAACTGGGAGCAACAGGGTGGTGAGAAAGGACGTCAGCATTTGCATGCTTTGATGTGGGCCTGTCCTGTGAACCAAATCTGTGCAATAGCACAGCTCTGATTCTATATGAAGAACCATCCACTGCCAAAACCACAGGCTTAGTGGGATCCTGACACTCTTTAGTCCAAGCAAAAGGCACATTCTTCCAGTACAAATGTTGAAACAGAGCTGTGATCTGGGCTGCATTGAGTATAAACCTTGGCTATTAAGAACAATGTTTAAGTAATGAATTTCAATCTGAAAAAATGCATATTTGCAGCCGAAAACACTTGAAAAAGCATATGAAGGTTACTGATATGTTCCTCTGGTATAGGTTCTGACACCACAGTGTTGTCCAATTAATTTGAACAGAATGGAACTTTTGCAGTAAGCTGTTCTAAGAAGCATTGGAATATGGCAGGTGCAGAAGCACTACCAAAGAGTAAGCACAAAAATGTTGACAACCCTAAATGTGTGTTGGCAATAAACACTTTTTTAGAGTTCCCATCTAATGGAATTTGCAAATATGTATCACGTAATTATTGTTTGTGGATTCACAGTGGATTTAAAGTCAACACACAGGCGAATTCTTCCAGAAGTCTTTGGTACGATTATTAAGGGAGAAGGCCATGAACTAGCCTGGATAGGAGCAATAACACCTTTGTCTTGCCATTCTGTAAGTTCACTTGCAACTTTGTCTCTAAGTGAATGAGGGATGGGATGTGTCCAAAAAAACTGAAGTTGTGCATTGTTCTTCATTGTAATGTGCAGCGCAGAATTATTTGATCTGCCAAGTCCTCCAGAAAATAAATCAGGATACTCCTCAATCAGTTGTGTAACACTGCCTTTTGGGTTGAAAGCAGAAATAGAAAGTATATTGTCCTGAATATGAAGACCAGACAAATCAAATGAATCTAACCCAAAAATATTTTCATAGTCTCATGAACACAAAATTGTAAATGTCACTGTTCTCTTGTGAGACTGGAATGTCGCAGACAAATTACATGTACCAAGCACTGGACTGTCCTGACTGATTTATGCAGTAAGTTGTGTGCAAGATTTTGTCAACTGTGGTGAGTCTGACAGTTCATAAGTGACACAATTAAACTATGTAACAGAAGCACCAGTGTCAAACTGAAGTCCCACACAGCATCTGGACTGAGCGAGGTGGCGCAGTGGTTAGCACACTGGACTCGCATTCGGGAGGACGACGGTTCAATCCCGTCTCCAGCCATCCTGATTTAGGTTTTCCGTGATTTCCCCAAATCATTTCAGGCAAATGCTGGGACGGTTCCTTTGAAAGGACACAGCTGATTTCCTTCCCAATCCTTCCCTAACCCGAGCTCGCGCTCCGTCGCTAATGACCTCGTTGTCGACGGGACGTTAAACACTAACCACCACCACCACCACCACCACCACCACACAGCATCCGGAAATGACTAGGTTCACAAACAGTTTGTTTGACTGCCATTGCACAGAACTTGGGTGGGTTGAAGGCACATCCTGAATTTGGTCATCACTAATATTGGTAGCCAGTTTAGAAAAAACTACATTCAGTGAGTGAGTAGGTTCTCTGCGCTTATGAGGGATAACGTGGGTAGAGTTCTTTTTCTGTTGCTAGCACACAGACTGTATATGACCTTGCTTTCCACAAGCAAAGCATCACATTCTGTGGAGGGCAATGTATTGTATTTTATGCATGGAAAAGCAGTGGGGACATGATTTCACAGCAGACATATTCACTGACACTTGTTTACTCTCTGCTCAGCAAGGTGCCCTGTTTGTGTGTACTCTGTCCATGGTGCAGAGCCCTGTTTGCACATGATGGTTGTCACAAGACTTTACTTGTTTATCACTTTGTGTCACACTGAAAATGGGAACTATATCAAAGTTTTCCATGGCACTATCACAAGAGTCCTGATGTTCAGTAATTTGTAACACTTGTTTCAAAGTAGGATGGCACTATCACAAGAGTCCTGATGTAATTTGTAACACTTGTTTCAAAGTAGGTCCAGAATGTTGAGAATTTGTTCAATAATCCTACTGTCTAGCACATTGTACATAATTGCATCAAAAAATCATTGTGTCACTATAGCATCGTCAACAGCCATAATGAAAATGACACTGTCATGTCAAAGTCTGAAGTTCAGTGACCCACTGATGGTACGTCTGTTCTGGCCTTTACCACAGTCAAAAGAACTTGTAATGAGCTGTAGCAATCTGTACCTGATCCTTGTAATACTTACTGAAGGCAGAAACTAAATCTTCAAAAACTAGCAACTCTGCCTGCTAGTCAGGAATAACTTCTGAGCAAGGTGATAAACTCCTGTGCTGGCCATTGACAAGAAATAATAAAGATTCATAGAATATTGCACTTGATGCGTAGCGCAATGAACATTGAACAGAGCGTAGTACTCATTCCATTCTTCTTGTGTTAATTGCAAGGTCAAAATGGTGGAACACATGGAGGCAGTGTCACGGATGTGGCTGGCTGTTGTGGTGGAGCTGATGCAGCAGCAGCTCATGCATTGATGACCTGCTGGACTGCCATCATCAACTGCAATATTTGGTGGTTCTGAACCTGAATAAACTATGCTAGATCGAAGCCAGCATCAACTGGGGGCATAGGCACAAATGGTGTAGGCTAGAGGCCATTTTAATGAGAGGAGTGCCGCAACAAAATGATTAGGAGCAAGTCAAATACACAAATAGCAGAAGCAGTCTGGCCAGTCTGCAAGAAAGAACAGAATTAGCAGCAATGCTCCCCTGAAAGATAAGAAAGAATGATTAGTGACATCCTGTGATGAAGCAGCAAAGAGCAAAGGCAGCATTGGGTCTGGAATCCTAAATGCCAGATGTTGTGTTGGCTACTGTGGGAGTCATCACTGAAACAAATGAGGATGGAGAGAAATTGCAATAGCCAGTGGCAGGAATCCCATATGATCTGTAGATAACACTTTCAAATTAATAGAACTTTTTATTTCTAAAAAGAAAAGAAACATAACTTGACTTCTTGTTATGAAGTGGTGTAATGTGATTGATGTGCTTCTTTTGCCTACTATGCGCAATTATGTTTCTCTATCACTATGCGCAGAATACGGCTAAGTATTATCTTCCTATTACTCAGTACTGATGCTCTTGAAGATGGCGATCGAACTGGTACCCGACCAGCAATGGGTGGCTGTTTAAGTCAGTATTGATGTGGGGCACTGAACTCTGTCTTATGGAGGTGTGATGACTCCCACTCTTTCCATCTGTGTACAGGTCAGCACTTTCTTGACACCATTTCACAGCTCTGTGCTGGTCAGTGTGCAGTCGACGTGTTAGGACTGCACATCCATTATCAAGATTACCTGTGGGGGAGAGGGGGGGGGGGTTAATTGGAAGAGAGATGAAATCAAGAAGAAAGGAATTTCAAGGTTATGTATATGAAAGAAATTAAAGATGAGAAAGAAACCAGGAGGATGTGTATGAGACAAGGAGAAACCAAAATCATTATGAAATCTGGAAGTTTTTAAAAGGTTATTTGGGGAAGAGAGGTAATGAAATGGTGGAGCAATATTATAAAGTTTACAAGGGAGTGTTTTAGAGAAAAAAAAGATCCAGACAGTGATAAATGGAAGTTGTGTGGGCTAAAACAGTATTGATAGTCTTAAAAATATGTACATGAAAGTTATGGATGCTGTGGAGCTTTTGCATCCAAAAAATTCAAGAAAAATTATTTTTTTTACAATGTTACCAGAAGAGTCATAAATACATTAACTAATTGTGACAGATGTCAACATGTTGTGGTCAGTTACCAAGGTAGTAGGGGATACATGCATAATATTATTTAAAAAATATAAAATAAATAAATAAACAGATGGAACTTCTTTGGGCAATTACCACACTCAAGAGACTGGTACAGCTGCATCTTTTTATGATAGATCTATTTTCTAAATTATTAAAGTTATATCCAATACAGAGGGCAATCATTAAAAGCATAATACCAAAAATTAAAAAGTATTTCTTTGAAAAAGTAGCACTCCCAAAAGCTATTCTTTTTGATAATTGAATTCAATTTACTTCTAAATGGTGGAAGAGTTTTATAGAAGAGGAAAGTATAAAGCACATATTAATATCAGTACATATCTCAACAAGCAACCTAACTGAATGATATATGAGGGAAATTTGGAGACTGTCCAAGACTTATTGCAGTAAAGACCATAGAAGTAGTTTTGAGGATATACTAAATAGTTTGCAGCATTCATTGACTAGGTTTTCACCTTATGAGATCATGTATAATAAAAAAAGAAACCTATTATTTTAATAAATGAAATGACAGAATTCCCTGCATGCAAAAGTCTTGCAACATAAGAAAGAGAAGAGATAATAAGGAAAAATATGAAGGAACAGTGTAGCATTAAGAAGTAGAGACAAGATTGGAGGGTAAAAACAATACAGTTTATGGTGGGAGATGTGGTTCTTGTGAAACATAATGAAAAAATTAGAGCAGTTACTGAATAAATTAAGAAATTTTTTGACACATAAATTGGATCATTTGAAATGTTGGAGATTCCTCTTCAAAATGCTTATAGGTTAATTTATAGAAAGTCAAGGAAGTTACTTGGACTAAGAAATATTATAAAATTGAAACTATATAAATTTGGAGCCAAAATGTGTACACAAATCCTATCATTGGAAAAGAATAGCAATATAGTGCAAATGAGTATTAAGAAATTTTCTAAATGTCAAAGGGGGCTGCATCATCTTTATGCATCAAGTGTGTGGCATACACAGATCCCCAGTCAAGTGATTCTTATTTCAAAAATCATGCAGAGTCTGTTTTATTGTGTCAACATCATGCATAGGATAAGGAATGATAGAAGCAGAGATGTGATATTATGATACATGTGTCGCATTTTGTACTGTGTCAGTTGCCAGATTCACAGAAATACTCATATGACTAATGTTACTCTTGGAAAATTCCCTGATGAAATGTAACAATATTCGAGAAGGAAACTTGCTACTCACCATGTAGCGGAGATGCTGAGTTGCAGATAGCCACAACAAAAAGGCTTGTGGCTAATGGCCTTTGTCAACTATAGACACACATACATGCACACACACACACACACACACACACACACACACACACACACACGCAGAGTGTGTGAGTTGCATTTGCATGTGTGTGTGTGTGTGTGTGTGTGTGTGTGTGAGCACGTGCACATAGTATGTGTGTGAAACCCTTTTTGTGGTGCCTATCTGCAACTCAGCATCTCCGCTACCTGGTGAGTAGCAACTTTCCTTCTCAAATATTGTAATGTTACACTTAAGTATATATGTACACACAAATACTGGAAATGAAGGAATAACACTGAAGCCCAATTGTTATTACAGTAGTACGTGGAAAGTTGCTGGCTCTGTCTCAGAATGAACACTTGATTATTTATAAGAAAAAAAAAGAAAATAACATAATGAAAACTGAAAGTACTACTTGAATTTCTCTTGTACACTGTTTTATTCATTGCTGTATAGCATGATTTATGACTACTTGCAAACAAGTCAATGAACACAACAATTACCATCAATGATATTATTTATGCTTTGTTATGCTACACTATACATGATGATTGATGCTACACAAGTATTTATGAGTCAATATTTCACCATAATGTTATGGTACAAATGAGACTAGATTACTATGTTATATTGGCACAGATTTACTTCCCAGCTGTTCTAGGCTCTGCATTGCTAGCTCACTGATTTATGATGTATCAAATTTACTTTTATTGTATGACTTAGGTTGATCAATGGAATAACTATGCTTCAACCTGATATTAGGCTCTGTGAATGTGATATTGTATTGTATCCACTGTGATGTCAGACTACAAACATTACAGAAAGTTTGTTAACTGTCACAAATTTTTGTCTGGCCATATACCATTCGAGCAAAAGAAGTATGTAAACAAGTATACCTTGTGTCAGGAAATTAATCTGATGATCTGTAGACTTATGTGTTACCTAGTTAACAGCAATATTGTGCTTTATACTCTATCATACACATGATAATTATAGTAAGATATCATGGGATGTCATACCAAGCACACACTTATTATCAAGTATTCTATGAAGACTCATAAATATGTACTATCATGGCCCTGAATACTGAACTGGTTTGAAAACTCTTATCAGATGTTTATGCTTTGAGACATGAAAATGAAATAACCCCCCCCCCCCCCCCCCCCATACACACACACACACTCTACACCTACTTGGCACTCAATATATGGAATTAGAAGCTACAAATATATGCACCAAGTAACACACATTTATAACTGAAAATACTTTTTATTTTGCTGTTATTGGGATGCCTTAAAAACTGAAGTTAATGTGAAATGATATTATCATGATATATGTTTATGTATTTAATGAAAAACCTAGCTATGAGAATGGAGATGATAAGATGAAATATTTATGTCACTGAAGAATTTTGATGTTCACAATTCAAACTACATACATAGAATCATTTTAGTCAATCCTGGCTGATTCATAGCTGCCCAGGCTGTTGAATCTGCACACTGTGAAGATTGACTGAATACGATAAGAATGATAGTCACAAGTAATGAAATATTTCACACACAATTTATCTATGTGATGTACAGACAAAGACAACTCAAGAATTAACTAATCACTTATTCAGCTAAGATAGTCATTACCTGCTTATGCTATAAATGTCATGCTATGAACTTCTTTAAGCTATTATACCACTGATATACTAATAGAAAATACATGTTTCCCTTATTAAACTGCAATTTGTATGAGAAAAACTTTATATTTAATGGATAAGGATTATTAAGACATGTCTATTACAGCATAGGAATTAGCATCCCTATGTTACTGTAAAAATAAAATACCAGAGGTTGAAAATACCGCTTCAGTTGTAAATTTCTTTTGTTATCATGACCAGTTTTGGGCTCTCATAAGTCAATCCTCAGGTGTCACAACTGCGCAGTGGTCCCCGTGCACCGCGGTGAACATGTACTAAGTGCGGTAGCACCTAGTACATACACAAAACTAAGCACAAAATTAGACCTGATGCTATATTCCTTAACCTTTCTCTTTTATGGAAATGCAGATTATACTCATGCATGTTAATGGTAATTAGGCACAAACAAAAATAAAATGAATTTAAGGAGGCAGATAGCAAAATAAGAGAGGAAGTAAAGAGATCCCAGCTTGCTTAATCACAACTTGGTTACAAAACTCTATGAAATTATCAGAATGAAGGATATTTTGGACACCAATGATCATAAAAATATCCATAAGATGAAATGCTGCTTCATCAGCACTTTTCAAAGTTAATGCTCAAAGGATAACAAATTTTGTCAAATAACATGTTTTCCAGGTTTGCCTGCATGTCAGCTAAGTCAAGATTTTATTTTCACTACAACACCCATTTTCAATGGTTTTTGTTTTCTCTGACGTGGTTCACATAACCTCAAACAAGTAACAATTGATTCAAGAGTTACATTCTTGTGCTTACAGTTCAGTTCCATAATCATCAAAGTTCAACTGGCATGACCTGTATCCTGTATTACATTAAGCAGTTCATTATAAAAATGCAATAACAAATTTCCTTTTTTCCAGCAGACACTGGTGCTATGAGTTTCTCTTCACCTCCAATGTTGAGAACATCATATCGCTTCAAACGTCTGTAGTGGACAGATTTTTAATTGACAACAGTAAAAGGCAATGCCAGTCAGGTTCCTTTCAGAGTATGCTGATACAATAGATCCATATTTAGCAATTAAATACAACCACTCGCTCACTGAAAGATTTGTACCTAAAGACTGGAAAATTGCTCAGTTCACACCAATACCCAAAAGGGAAACAGGAGTAATCTGATGAATTACATGCCCATATCATTAACATTGATTTGCACTAGGATTCTGGAACATATACTGGGTTTGAACTTTATGAATTACCTCAAAGAAAATGATTTATTGACACATAGTCAGCACAGATTCAGAAAATATCATTCTTGCGAAACACAACTAGTTCTTAATACTCACAAAGTAATGAGTACTATCGACAGGGGATGTCAAATTGATTCCATATTTTTAGATTTACAGAAGGCTTTTGACACCATTCCTCACAAGTGTCTTCTAACCGAACTGTGTGTCTATGGAATATCGCCTTACTTGTGCCTTTTCTGTCAGAAAGGTCACAGTTCATAGTAATAGATGGAAAGTCATTCTGTAAAACAAAAGTAATATCTGGCGTTCCTGAAGGAAGTGTTATAGGCCCTCTATTGTTCCTGATCTATATTAACAACACAGGAGACAATCTAAGTAGCCCTCTTAGATTGTTTGCAAATGATGCTGTCATTTACCATCTTGTAAAGTCATCAGATGACCAAAACAAATTGCAAAATGATTTAGATAAGATATCTGTATTGTGCGTAAAGTGGCAATTGGCCCGGAATAAAGAAAAGTGTGAAGCTACTCACATGAGTATGAAAAGAAATCTGCTAAATTTCGACTACACAGTAAATCACTGCTTACACTGTGTTTGTCTGCCCTATTCTGAAAAACAGCTGTGCAGTGTGGGATCCGCATCAAGTGGGACTGACGGATGACATCAAAGAAGTTCAAAGAAGGGCAGCTCATTTTGTATTATCACAAAATATGGGAGATAGTGCCACAGAAACGATATGTAAATTGGAGTGGCAATCACTAAAGCAAAGGCATTTTTCAATGTGATGGAATCTTCTCATGAAATTTCAATCACCAGTTTTCTCCTCCAATTGCGAAAACATTCTGTTGGCACCCACCTACAAAGGAAGAAATGATCATCATGATAAAATAAGAGAAATCAGGGTTCACACAGAAAAATGTAAGAGCTCGTTTTTTCCACGTGCCGTTCGACTGTGAGATGATAGAGAGACAGTTTGAAGGTGGTTCATTAAACCCTCTGCCAGGCACTTTATTGTGAATAGCAGAGTAATCACATAGACACAGATGTAGATGTAGACATATGCATAACAGCAGTCATTCTGATGCAAAACTGCTCAAGAAACAACATCACCAAAATGAGTCACAAAAATGAACATACATGCACATATGATACTCAACATAGGCATACTCTACACAGTGATGAACAGACTGAGAAGAAAAAATTGCTAACAGAGAAACATATCTGAACCTGCATGGTGTAGGTGGGAGTCTTTAGACCAGCTTTAACCTGTTTGCTTGGGTAGATCCTTAGATCAACCAATGTCTATTGGTAAAAGTTTGAAATCTTTGCATATAAAAAGAAATTTCAGACTGTTACTTTACCACAATGGTAAATGTTAGGTTTCATAGATAATACCTAGGATTTAATAATCATCTTACATTTGCAATAACATATATGAACCTGCTTTGTATATTGATGGTACACCAAATATGGATGGAGGTCTGCCTTGCAATTTCTGGCATTCCTGGCTGTTCCTATCTTAACACAAGTAATTAGATAGTGCAAAATTGAAATATTATCATGAATATAATACAAAATTCATTGACTATATAACTATAAAACAATAATAATAGATGTTAATTTTATTGTCAAACTTATTATACAAAAATAAATATGTCCATCTCCAAATAAACAGTTAACACATCAAAATGCAGTAAACAATCAGTAAAATTTCTTCCCTTTGTAAGGATGAGCAAGACAGTAGGGGATTTTACCTCATTTTATTAGCTTTCAAAAGAAAACTTTATTTTTCTTGTTATGGCCAAGCCTTGGCTGACAGTGTCGGCTGCCTGTAAATTTTCTAGTCCCACAGTCTGGCAACAGGAAGTCAGCACCAACGAAAGCTACCTTGATCACGTGCCACCCTCATGTGCTGATGAAGTAATACTGTCTATGCAACGCTGTCCAGGCCACACCCTGGAAATTTCTATGCCACCCCTGCGGGTTCCTCAGCTTCTGACCAATCAGGGCGGAGGAAGCCACGTGGCTGCGTTGGATGTACCTGGCCGCCTGCCACTGGGGCACTCTCTTTTGGACGCACACCCTGTAACAGTGAAGATCTCCCACTTCTCCTGGTGCTGCAGCACTGTGGACTTAGTTTCGCAGCCGGCATGCTGCTCGAACTTTTCCGATTGGCTGACACCAACTTTTGTTAGCTTCATGAACTATGATTCGCCAGACTCTACACTCTGGCTCACACTTGCCTCAGCAGGCCTGGCTATGTGGCCCCTTTTTAACATGCTTTCACCAATAAATGGCCTTTGTCTAATTATTATCCTGATCATTTAATTATGCCCACTACCTTCCCATCTGACCATCCTGCACAACTGGTGTCAGAGGTTGGGATGCGTTCCCATAGCGACTTTGTTGCTATTCCAAATTTTTCTGGTGAAACACCGAGCATTTTGCACATAGAATGAGCCAACTGGCCGACATGTTCACCCCACATGGGCCATGGCTGTAGAAACGCACAGGGCGCACACTGTAGTGACACACTCGTCGGAGTCCGTCAGAATGAGTGATGCAGTCCCAGGTAGCCACCCACGAGAGCTGGACGCCATCACAACCTGCTGCTGTTGCTACCAAGCCATGGAGCTGCCGCTGTCACAAAGTGGCTGAGCCAGCACTGTCCACCGCCAACACATTTTCCGCCGCTCGAGAGTCCAGACGCCACCGCCCCCAGCCGCTGCACGCTGGCACGTCGCTCATAGCCACCACTCCATGACACCGTCGCTGCTACCAATGTGTCATGGCAACTCCACCTTCATGTAAGTTGCCGCAATGCTTCTGACTTTAACATTGAGCTGTCCACCGTGGGAATAAGTTATTTGTGACCTTACTTTTGTTTATAATAATCTTTTTTTTTGGGTCACTAATCCCCCCTAATTTTGTTAATAAGGCCGATGGGAACAAGAGTAATGTTTGTCCAGCTAAGTCCCAATTTTCTAATCAGATGCGCTGCCACCAACGCATTGCGGGGTCGAATCAGAGAAACACATGGGGGCAGGCTCCGCCACTCACTCGTGCCCCCGACAAAAATAATAAACCCGGTGAGGACCGGAAAAAGTAAAGAGGTGGAACATGTTAGTTTAAATGGCATACTCAGGAACAAAGTAGTTAGAATTTTGGTTGATACTTGTGCACAAATTTGTGTGTTATTTGTAGATAAAAATGATCGAAGGGTACTACAGCCACCCCGATTTCATACAGTGGCCTTGGTGAAGAAATAATTGTCCCTGGAGGTTTGTGTATAGTGAATTTGCAAATAGATGAGAATAAATACAGTCACAAGATGGAAGTGGTGAGGTTAAAGAAAGGTGATTTTGACATCATATTAGGGAATGACTTCTTGCTCCATTATCAGGGAATAGTGAATTATCGAATGTGAGCTGTGCAGTTTGGTGAAGCAATTCACTGTTTTGGCAGTGCACTAACCCATCAGACACAAGTAAGCTGTGAAAGGCACTGTTCACAGTCTCCCATAAAAGAACGGACGTGGGTGATAAAAAACCACTGACCCTGTAAGGATAAAAGGTGGAAGTGGAAAAATTCTTTGGATAGATGTCAAAAATTGGAAGCAGCTGAAAACAGATGTTCTTGTGGATCCACTCACCCAGAATGATGTATTAGATCATCAATCAGTGCATATAAAGAGAAGTATTTGTCGACCAGAAAGGAAACAGAAAAGTTTTGCTATACTGGTGAGTAATGATAATTTTGGTGTGAAAGATGTTGTGATACCGAAAGGTACTATTGTTGCTAGTGGACAGGAAAGTTTTGAAGAAGTAGGAGAAGCTGAGATTCAGCAAAGTAAAGATGAGCAGAGATGGGGGAAAAAGAGGTCCAGTTAGAGAAGTGCGCTATGTCGCATTGTCATTAAGGAATCAGTTAACAGAGAAGTTAAACCGTTTAAGCAGAAGAGGAGAAAAAGGTGTTGCAGCCAGTATTAGAGGAATTTTCTTGGTTGTTTGATGAGAGGCAGTTTCTACCGGCCATGGATTTGGTTCAGCACAAAATTCCGACCAGTGGAACATGGCCGATTGCACAAAAGCCATATCGTATACTGTATCATTTGCAATCTGCCGTTGAAGATATGCTTCAGCAGCAAATAGTTGCAGGAATCATTCAGCCCTCCTCAAGTTTGTGGGTGTCCCCTGTGGTTGTCGTACTGAAAAAGTCAGTAAATGAAGAGAAAGCCTATCGTTTATGTGTCGATATGCAGGCAGTTAATGAGTAACTACACCAGACATGTATCCGTTACCGCACATTGACAGCACATTAGGCTACCTAGGCAACTGCAAGTATTTCACCACCCTTGACTTACATTCTGGATATCATCAAATCCCTGTTGCACCCCAGGACCACCATAAAACTGCTGTTGTCATACCTACAGGATTATATGAATTTCTAAGAATGCCTTTTGGTTTGAGGAATGCACCTGCCACTTTTCAAAGATTTGCAGATTTGTTGTTGCGTGGATTGAAACCTACTACATGCTTGGTATATTTAGATAACATTATTATTTTTTCTAAAACTATAAAAGAACATGCAGAAAGGCTGAGAGATGTTTTGGAAAGGTTGAAAGGAGCTCACTTGAGAGTTAAACTGTAAAAGTGTGCCTTTGCCCAAATGCAGGTGCAATATTTGGGACATATAATAAGTGAAGAAGGTGTCAAACCGGATCCCCGTTTGACCGCAGCTGTAAAGGAATTTCCAACACCAACAAATATCAAAGAATTACAGTCATTTTTAGGCCTTGCTAATTATTACAGATGTTTCATGAACAATTATGCTACCATTGCAAAGCCCCTGACTAAGTTATTGAAATAAAGGAGTTAGTTTTACCTGGACCTAGGAATGTGATGAAGCAATGCAACAAATCCAACATGTTTTAACTAGAGTCCCTCTACTAGCATATCCAGATTTTGAAAAACCATTCATTCTGTCAGTAGACACCTCCGACTATGCTGTAGGAGCCATTCTGTCACAAGAAATAGATGGCGAAGAATGACCATTTGGTTATGCACCTTGACAGCTTAACAAAGCAGAATCGAATTACAGTACCACTGAGAAGGAGCTTTTAGTGCTCATGTTTGGTGTAACCTATATCCGATGTCATTTGTATGGGAGAAAATTTACTGTCATCACTGATCATGCTGTGTTACAGTGGATGCTAAGCTTAAAAGACCCTAGCAGCAGGTTAACTCATTGGGCTTTAAAATTGAGCAAATATGAGTATGAGGTAAAACACAAACGGGAAAGTTGCATCAAAACGCCAACGCATTAAGCCAGAAAGTCAGAGTGACTGTAACTAATGATGTTTCTATTCAAGAATTGAGGGAAGCACAGCAAAGAGGTGTTGAATGTCAGAAATATGAAACTTTGCCTGAATTTTCTTCGGAAGATGGAATTTTGTATTGAAAGACCCCGTTGGGTAAATGAGTGGTAATTCCGAAAGAAGTATGTCCCAAAAAATAGCCCAATGTCACGATAGCCTGCAAGCACGTCATAATGGTTTTTGTGCCACTAATTGCCGAATAGCCACCCATTACTTCTGGGAAGGCAGACGGTGAGACGTGCAAAGGTATATACAAAATCGTTTGCCTTGTGTTAAGACGTCATTGCCACCTCGGATGAAAGTGCTCTTACAGCAAGTACCTGAAGCCACTTGTCCTTGGGCTTTAGTAGCAGCAGATATAGTCAGTCCTTTCCCTTTGAGCCCACAAAATAACAGGTGTATTTTGTCCATCATAGATCATTTCTCTAGGTTATTAATTCTTGTTCCCATACCAGATATGTCTGCCGAAACCATAGCTTGTACATTTGTCACCCACTTGGTGTTACCCTATGGAAGTCCTGAAGCTGTACTTACAGATCAAGGCACAAATTTTATGTTCGGATTGTTTACAGAAGTCTGTCAATTGTTGCGAATCAAAAAGTGGAGAACGACGTTGTTTTACCCAAAAGGGAACGGATGCCTGGAGCGAGTCCATCACACTGTTATACGCATGCTCTCTTACTATGTCAATAAAAATCACTCTGACTGGGACAGGTATGTCCAATACATCATGTCGGCCTACAACAGCCATGTCCATGAAGCGACGTGATATTCCCCTTATGAAGCGGTATATGGCCACCCTATGAATTTGCCTTTTGAGATTGACAAACTGCCCCCTGGAATTAAATCCAAAAGGTTTGGCCTGACCTCTTAAAGCCATTTGGAAGAAAGAAAGAGGGAATAACACAAAAGCCACTGCTCAACATTTAAAGAGGGATAATCAGAAAGCAAAAATGCCTGAGTACAAGGTAGGAGATCTAGTTATGTTACGCAATCCAGTAATAAAAAAGGGAAGAACAAAGAAGTTTACACCTATGTATGAAGGACCATACCATATCACATGGCTTACCTTGCCAGTAAATGTGGAGATTCAGTTAGCAGAATGCGCAGTGATCGTTCATTTTGACAGGTTGAAGTTGTACAAGGGTTCTGAGCCACCCCCGCTCGATAGTGAAACAGAGCCTGCTACGCCAGTAGTTCCACCCAAGAAAGTAAGAAAGAAGGTAATGCAACTTCCTAGATGGCCACCCAAATATGCTCTGAGGTCTAAACACCTCTATGAGTTACATTCCAGGAATTAGGTCTGAGAAGACATGCAAACAGTTGGAAAAGACCTGCGTGAAGCAAGAGAATAAATTGACAGAAACTACTGTCATTACTATATATTCATTTAAGTTGTGCATATTAGTTATGAGTAGACATAAGAATTGGCAACCATTGGCAATAGAATTTAGGATGTCACATGTTAATGGAAGTGAATGAAGTTTCCGTAATCATTTTGTATGTCTCCAGTAACATTGTCGTAGCAGTGGAGAATTGAAAACAAATACTTATTGAATTAGGGAAAGTTGTCCTTGTCAATAGAACATGTTGAGTTAAGAATTAGTTAATCTTGTATATGTCACAGGGATTTACACTTCACCTGTTGATTTAGTGAATGGTGCACAATCATAGCTGTTAAAGCTTTGTCATAAAAACATTATACTAACAAACTTTCATAATTGCCAGTAGATCAGTGACAACATGCTGCCATCTACCTACCATTTGAAATAAGCCCCATTACATATATATTTATGCGCCAATAATAAAAAGAATATGTACATCCAAGTTAAACAACCAATAAGTTACTTTAAAAGTAAAAGGAGACCCCCTTAAGTGCTATTTTATTGCTTTTGTAATGCAACATTGAAGAGACAACAAGGTAAGTTTTCATGATGCTACATGCTTCTGTATATTAAATGCCAAAGAAAAGTCATGTGGTTACCGCCAGGCAGAGCTTGCCGGCCACAGCTGTTTGCAGATAGCCAGCCTCTCTCTCCTCCCCACCCGCATCCCCACCAAGGGAGCAGCCATTACAGTTTCCCTTGCCCAGCCCCCACCTCTGCTGTTAGCCCGGGCAGTATCTGAACCTCTCCCCTCATCCCTCCTCACCATCCCCCTTCGCCCTGCAGGCCACGTGCCTCAGCCACACTGAATCCAGCACACACATTATGCCTTCGTACATTCGTACGTTGTAGCATAACCAGTAAATCCAAGAAGACAGTTATTAAAATAAATCCACCAGCCTATTATTGCTCTACAGACTTTACTAGTATTACCCAATAATGGAAATCTATCCATGTTGTTTATTTGAATTTTCAGTAACGAACCAAACCGTGAGAGAAAAGAAGTTTTTCCTTGAAAACATTGCCTATACTTGCCAGAAATAGGAGACGCTGGAATTTCAGACCGGTCTCCAGCTGTGTTGTATTACCACTCTCACGGTTAATAAACAGATCAATATGGCATCAAGGAAGCTGGCCCTTGCTGCAATATTTACTCTGTGAGCAACCGCTGTGTGGGAAACTTGTCAGCAAAAGCAACAAGTTTGAGATGCCATCGTACCACACAGTAAAGACCAGAAAAACCAAGTTAATGTTAATTCAGAGTAACACCTTTAACATTAGTGTCCAGTTCAGAAGTTATTAGCCTCTAGTAAGTGATCTCTAAGAGAGCCAAGTCATCTTCACAATTTATACAGAAGTATGAAAATTCATAAATTACGTACATTTTAGAAAAACAGAGTATCTAAGCAAATAAATGAGTCATGATAATTTCGCAAATTTTAACAATTGAGTAATCTGAGTCCCTTGAAAACACCCTCCATGAATAATTGTTGTGAACAACATAAACTAACTCTGGAAGGAAATTTTGTGACCATCCCGAGGCACTAAACTCAAAGCGTAGCAGGACAACCACCCAGCCACCCACATACAAAGGCCTATTCTGATCTATGCCACCCTCACCACCCCCCAGTGGGACCAGGCTCGGTCATCTGCATTGTCTCCAGCTGCAGGCAAAAAGAAATGACCGCTGAGACAGTCTGCACCATCTGCATTCCTGAGGCGTTGGGACTGTGTTGCCTAGTGCAGCATACAACAATAGTAAAAGCAGGAAGTAACTGAAATATCCACACTTTATAAGGGATCATATTTTACTTTCATTAACACTACTACTATTGAAATTAATATTTAATCTGTTGCAACAGCAATATTGAGAACCCTTTATGTACATATTAACTGGGAGCAGTAAAAGAGGGAGAGATAAAACTTCCATAACCTGTAAAGAGCTACTTGAGAAGCCATCTACACCTCTATTTAGGATATTAAGTACACGTCACATTGGTAGCCACCATTAGTGCTATAAAACAATCGCTGAACCCACCTTTCGTAAGGCATAATTCGGCCCGCAGTAAAGTACAGTAGCTCCAGCATATGTGTGCGTGGGTGCTAGTATGGCTGCCGAGCCGGTTAGAACCAGTCGCAAGCCATACTGTCAGGTGTATTGTCAGCACTCAGCAATATTATGTGGGTGACACATGTCACACCTTAGCACCTCAGGCTCCACTGAATCTCAACATAGAATTTTTAACCACTCATGACGAATATTTGGTATAACTTTACACACATTTTCCACACTAAGGAAATTACCTTCCTCCCTATACACTCTGTATATGGCAATGGACCCCAATTCTATAAAAAACAAAAGCACCGACAGGTAAGTCATATCAACATCATTGAGAGGCAACCAGCTTTGTTGGACCATCAATAACGAATATATGGAAGCAGGTAGGTGAGAGGATTAACAACAATCACACCCTTGAATGATTGATTGGGAGACTGATAACCACCAATATTCGCAATTATGGGACAAGGAGTACAAATCAACACAGGAAATTTCATACAAAATTTTTAATAATTATTGATCTGTTAACTGAAGGGGACATAAAACCACTCAAAATTAAACCTTGCTAAAGGAAGCATTAATGTGTCACTGCACTATTCCACAGCATTACTCACAACATTTCCATAACTTAACAACAGCCTTCTTCCAGGTAAACACACCAAAGACATGTCAATCTGTATGGAAATAAAGGAATATCAGGGAAAACTTACACTTATTATGCTATGAAATGTAACTGGAGAATAAGGGAATTTTGTGTAAAGGAAATGATATTTTGTACTTTCGTTTCTGTCGCAGTTTTTCCACCGCTTGCATCACTTTGATGAGTTGCCAGTTACTTATGTCTAATTACTTGTGTCCAATTACTTATGTCTATGTATCATTTTTATTACTGTTCATTTTGACTATGTTTTATTACCAACTATTTAGAGAATTTTGCTAAAGTTTTGCCAGAACCAGTAATCTAGTATATGTGTCCATGAACCTAATGCTTCCATGTGTTACTTTGTTGCTAGAATTATAGCGATAATTATTCAATTTGTGGGATTTGAAGTATGCTAAAATAAGTTCCCAAGTATCGCCTATCATTTTAATGTTTGTTAATGATGTCTTAGGTAAGAAACTATTTTGGAAGGGTAATTTAAGATGCAACCATGTTTTATTTCATTTGTGTCTGAATGTTTATCTGGAGGGATATGCCACATGCCTACCACTGTAGAGGATGTGAACAGAGTGAATAACTCCCTCGGGACAAACAACTTTGGCTATATGCCTTGTCTGTTAGATGCACCAAAGACTACACCCGCAAGGGCACATACCCTACGTGACGCGACTGGCAATCACACAGAACCCTAGCCATTTGTGCCATTCCTTGACTTTTCAATTTCACAGCATAGTCCATCCTGCCCACTTCCCTCTTTCAACTATCAACAGGACAACACATAAAGAGTCATGCACCACACACAAGGGCACGTACCTGACGTGACACAATTGGCAATCGTGCAGGACCCTACCCATCTGTGCCATTCCTAAACTTTTCAATTTCATGGCATAGTCTGTCCTACCTACTTTCATCTGTTTAAATTTCAACAGAACAACACCTTTTGGAGTTTATTATCCAGGGGTATTCTAACACTAAACTATTCAGCCCGTGTGAACTAACACAGTTAGACCTTAATCTTTCATGTCGAAGGAGAGTTTACGAGAACAGTGTTCTGTGCTCTCTGACGACAACTGATCAGGAACCATCAGACACAAACAGCATCTAGCCCACAGCTAAACCACCAGGAAGTGGAAATCTCTGTTCAAAAGTTGAGCCTTCTTTGACACTGTTTTTCTGCTGTACTTTCTGAAGGAATAGCGACTACTGAAGTAGTATTACTTAACCGTATGACGTGTCTCAAGACACTGCGATATACCCAAGGATAGATGGAGTTTTAAGCAACCAGCTGGGCCCAATGATGCCAGCACCTAGGAGTTATAAGGACAGCAAGTTTAGTCGCAAATGGTGAGAGGATGAAGTCGGCAAATTTGATCACACAGTAAAGTTTTTTTTATGTGAGAGATGTTGAATTTTAAGAAGAAGTATGTAGCAGCTCTCTTGGAATCACAGCATTGTCGTATTCACAGTTAAGTAGGTGATACTGTTGTGCCAACGATGTGCCGTGCACTATACCTTCATAAAGGAAAAGTCCTTCACAAATTATGCTTAATTTAGCCTTTCTAATCCAATTCCTTACACTGTCTGTTTCCACTATGGAAGTTCCTAGCTTCTTGTCAAGTTTTGTTTTTCTCCTCTCATTATCAACAGTGTTAAATTCCTCTAGGGCCATGTACATTGCATGTTGCAGTTAGTGCCCCCATAGTGCCCAGCTGATTGATTTATACTTCAATTTTTGGTTTCGTGAACCAGTCGCCTACCTATCTCTTTCATCTGTGCGTCATCACCTCTCATATCTCAGTATGACTACTACTGTCCAGCAGCGTTCATCCTACACCCAGCCTCCTCTTAGGCTATTCCTCTATTGTAAACAGATGATATTTCTTCAATGCTGATGTGAAGCATGCTCTTATATTTCTATACAATTACTACAATTGGAATTTCTCTGTTGTTGTTTGTCCCAGTCACCATCGGACCACTCATATTCAGCCTTCCTGGACTCTCTCGCAGTATTCACTCTGCATTCTGCATGTTTTTAGGCTGTCCACCCATTGCATTCTTGGCTATACCACCTTGTTACAGACTTACACAGTGACGGTACCACTGCAGCAACACTGCTTCCCCCACTCTTTTCCCTGGCATAAGTGTTAAGCACAATTGCTTTACATACACACACTAGTAACTCTGGATATTTGACACTGTCTTCCTACACTAACACTTTTTACTGTCGAGGCTATGTGACTTTTCATAGTCCTGGGCAATGAGATGCCTCATCTGCTCCAAACTGGTGTGACTTTTCTTTGTCATTATCACTTTATGGTGTTTAGCAAATATATTGAAGCATGAGAAACTACCTCTCACAATGTGAATATTATTACACTTGGATGGTCAGCTCAAAGAGGCTTTTAATTTTGTTTACTTATTGATATAGCATGTGCAGCAATGTAATATGATATTTGTGTACCTCATTTTTATATTTTCATGTTTATGTAACAATTATGTTTGGGCTAAAATGGATGTCATAGGAACTTTGTTATGGCATGTAACTGACATTATGTTAAAAACTTTAATTACTTTGTCTTGCAGAATGCTAATTGTTTACCCTATGTTGATCAGATAATAGGGAGTGTTGGGGTTAATTTTCGGGAACTGGGAAGGTGAAGCTGTGGCAAGTCCATTCTGTAAATGCCAAACACACTTCTCCCTTCGGTGCCACAGTGAAGTACTGGAACAGTAGGGGATCTTGGATGGAGGGGTAGGGAGTTTTTCCTGTCTTTGGCGCCTATCATCTTTTCTTCTTCAGCTCCAACACTCTGTACCTTCTCTTTCATTTCTTACTTCTCGTCAGAATACCAAGCTAATCATCCCTCTGTCCACATGCATATGTCCATAGTGCTGAGATCCTTCTCAATTACCTTGTCAACACTTGTCATTGTTGACTGAAGCCTATTATATAGGAGGATCCGGGTAACAAGCTAGCATTTCTGCACTATTGAGGATATTGAATGTACTTTAATATGTTTTATGTATAACGCCTAACTTATGAACCAATTTACTAATGCATAATGTAATTTTAAACAGAACCCATTGTAACAATGCATCTAGCATGATGTCACGTGTAATCCCACTTCTGTTTTGTTGGTCATCGTTGAATAAACCATATCGATTATGCTCATCGACCCCTTTTAATCAATAATATTATGCACCTTTTGTGACATTTATATTCATCACTTCTCACTCTGGATCCCATAAATCTCTAATCAAATCTAGAAGGTTTTGTGCAGCATTTTGTTGTGCTCATTGCACAGTGCACGTGCTTAATGCGAGCCGCTATGGCATTTGACAGTTTCAGCTGCCTTGGCTTCACTTCTCGGCTACCACATGCTGTTCTGATGTAGCACAAGATTCGGCTTTTCAGCCAGCTGCCACCCTGAAATGGCGTAGACTTGAAGTCATCTGTAGCGCGCCGCTCTCAAACAGTAGATTTCTAGCAAACTGGTCTTATTGTGATATTATTACACCATTAATAATCTTCCATGCCACTATAGCTTACTCACTTAGTATTCACACCTGTTTGCCTATGTTTTTATACCTGAAAGCTCATTTGTGATTCTCTTGTCAACTGATTTGCCTGCCTTACCTAATATATCAAATGATCGCCTCATAACGTCAATTCATGACCTTTTAAAACATGAGCAAAGACAAATTTGTTATGATCACCTGTTAACACACCTTAAATGAATGTCAAACAGCCACTAAACTACATACAACCATTACACCCAGTGCCACAGTAACCCCAGTCTCTGCTATTCTTATTATTGTAGTGATATGGACCTTCTAAAATCATTGGGGGAAGTGGCAACAAAACGACTATTCACGTTGGTGTGTAGAATATATGAGTCTGGCGATATACCATCTGACTTTCGGAAAAGCATCATCCACACAATTCCAAAGATGGCAAGAGCTGACAAGTGCGAGAATTATCGCACAATCAGCTTACCAGCTCATGCATCGAAGCTGCTTACAAGAATAATATACAGAAGAATGGAAAAGAAAATTGAGAATGCACTAGGTGACAATCAGTTTGGCTTTAGGAAAAGTAAAGGGACAAGAGAGGCAATTCTGACATTACGGCTAATAATGGAAGCAAGGCTAGAGAAAAATCAAGACACTTTCATAGGATTTGTCGACCTGGAAAAAGCATTTGACAATATAAAATGGTGCGAGCTGTTCGAGATTCTGAAAAAAGTAGGGATAAGCTATAGGGAGAGACGGGTCATATACAATATGTACAACAACCAGGAGTGGACGATCAAGAATGAAGTGCTCGTATTAAGAAGGGTGTAAGACAAGGCTGTAGCCTTTCGCTCCTACTCTTCAATCTGTACATTGAGGAAGCAATGATGGAAATAAAAGAAAGGTTCAGGACTGGAATTAAAATACAAGGTGAAAGGATATCAATGATATGATTTGCTGATGACATTGCTATACTGAGTGAAAGTGAAGAAGAATTAAATGATCTGCTGAACGGAATGAACAGTCTAATGAGTACACAGTATGGTTTGAGAGTAAATCGGAGAAAGATGAAGGTAATGAGAAGTAGTAGAAATGAGAACAGCGAGAAACTTAACATCAGGATTGGTGGTCACGAAGTCAATGAACTGCTACCTAGGCAGTAAAATAACCAATGACGGACGGAGCAAGGAGGACATCAAAAGCAGACTCGCTATGGCAAAAAAGGCATTTCTGTGCAAGAGAAGTATACTAATATCAAATACCGGCCTTAATTTGAGGAAGAAATTTCTGAGGATGTACGTCTGGAGTACAGCATTGTATGGTAGTGAAACATGGACTGTGGGAAAACCGGAACAGAAGAGAATCGAAGCATTTGAGATGTGGTGCTATAGATGAATGTTGAAAATTAGGTGGACTGATAAGGTAAGGAATGAGGAGGTTCTATGCAGAATCGGAGAGGAAAGGAATATGTGGAAAACACTGATAAGGAGAAGGGACAGGATGATAGGACATCTGCTAAGACATGAGGGAATGACTTCCATGGTACTAGAGGGAGCTGTAGAGGGCAAAAACTGTAGACAAAGACAGAGATTGGAATATGTCAAGCAAATAATTGAGGACGTAGGTTGCAAGTGCTACTCTGAGATGAAGAGGTTAGCACAGGAAAGGAATTCGTGGCGGGCCGCATCAAACCAGTCAGTAGACTGATGAAAAAAAAAAAAAAAAAAAAAAAAAAAAAAAAAAAAAAAAAAAAAAAAAAAAAAAAAAAGGACCTTCTACAAATATCAATTCTGCAAACGATTAAAATTGTCCCCTCCAATGGTTCCAGAACCCAGCCTCAGGGTGAGTGATGCCCATGACTAGAAGAAAGAACTTATCAGGCATGTGCCCTCTCTTAGTTTTAAGAGTGCAACTGAGTTATCTATCAATGTGAAACCTTGTGCAGTATAGTGAAGTGCTTCCCTAGTGTTAACTCCCTTTTTAAATGTGTTTGAAATGTGTGGATCTCCCATCATACCACACTGTGCTGAGTTCCAGTGAACGGGCTTGGCCACAGCCATGGCCCCTTCCCACCAGCAGCCTGTGCACTGCCCACTGAGGACAACACAACACACCGCCTCGCACCACCCATCCTTGCGTGTGACATCAGTGGTGATATGTTCACATTTTCAACTTATTTAAGCAAAAAAGACACTTTAACTTCATCCTAGAAACAGGAACACTCAGCATGTTTGCCTCATTCACACTATTATTTTCGAATGTGTTTTATTCATGTGTTTCATTAATGTAATTTTGTTTTGATGTTTCATGATGATTATTCCTTGTTCTCGTATACACATAATATACACCTAAAATGATCTACATCCACATAACTCACTTTTTAAGTGAATTCACTTAGGTTTGACATTTAATTGTGTGGTATTAGATACTGCAAGGCTTAACCAGGCATAAATCATTTAAAACTGTATATATTTTCTGTTTTTGTGTTCTGAATGAGCTGATAGTAATGAAGATTGCATGTTATTTCAGAGAAAGACAAATCATCTGAATGAAATTGAGGAGGACACTGAAATATGAGTTTTGGCCATGCCTGTGAGTTCATGAAATGAAGGAATATCATTGAAAAGACATTTATAAAAAGAAATATATCGTTGCATAGCAGAATAACTTTATTGCGCAGGCAAACTTGGAACAGAGTAGTTTTGATGAACTGATGTGCCAGTTGTTATGTCAACATGGCATACTGACAATGCAATAGACTTTCTGACTGGGACAGAAATATATTTTTGCACAGCAGAATAACTTTATTGTGCAGGCTTCAAATTTTTACTAAAGGTCCATTAGGCTAACTTGAACTGAAGTGGTGTGCCAGTCATTATGTCAATATGACATACCATCAATGGAATGGACCTTGGGACTGGGACAGGCAGGAAAGTGAGCATCACTCTACTATTTAGTGAGGCACTGTAAGATAACATTGTGCTCCTTTGTGGCTGAGTGCCACTACCAAGTCAGACGTCAAGAGAAAAGTTGAGCTCAACAGCCTAGAATCATTACTGAAATTATCACAGTGAGGCAAGGAGTGCTGACAGGTCTGATAAATGTGGACAAATATGATTGTGTCCCCAGAGCCACTGCATGATAGGTAGGGGCTCAGCTCTTATAAATAATGAAGCTTTTGGAGCATAAGACACATGCTGTCATGCTGCCATTCTTTTCATTTTAAAGAACCAGAGAGAATGACAGTCTGAGTTTCAGTGAAACCATGATGAGCTGATCGATGATGATCATCCTGTTACCTGTTTGCTGAATTCAACACAGGGGCAGGCAGACCTGTTGCATACCACAGCTGTGGATTGCTGCTGCTGCCTGTGGAGTCATTGTGGATGATCAAACTAGTAAACAGCCGGCCCAGCCACCTTCCTCCACTGGGACATTACAGATGATCTACAAGCTGCCATTTTCACACCAACCAGATGAGATGCATTCACACAACTTCCTGGCCAACTCGTGAACACCTATTGCAGTCTTGGTCAATCCATGGTGAATGATCAGGGCCTCTCTGTACAGTAAGTGGCATTCTGAACCACCATCAACAGACTTTGCCTGAGCGCAAGATGGAGTGATCATTGAGAGCACTGAGATGGGAGTCAAACAATGTCACCAGGACACATTTGGCAGGCTGTGCCTGCTTTGCCCACTGCTGACACCAGCTCTACATGTGACCGAGGCACTGACCTTTGGCAGCAATGTTAAATGCTGACAAGATGTTAGCATTGATTCATGTCACATGCATCTTGAATCTGGACATATCTGAAAGAACAGATACCGTCTTCATATAGATAAGGCTTACCAGCAAATGATCTTCTTCAGTGTGGATGCACTCACATTGCTCAAACTCTTATGGGAATCAATAGACTGACTGCTGCAAGTAATGAGTGTAGTGGGCAAGGGCACTAAAATTGTAGTGTGTGAACAGTACATTGGAAATGTGGGTCTCATGGGGAGTGTGCCAGAGATAAGTCCCTGCAGTCACACTATCTTCTGTGTCTTCAATGGCTCAATCGGATAGAGCATCTGCCTTGTAAGCAGGAGATCCCGCATTTGAGTCCCAGTCGGCACACAAATTTTCAACCGTCCCTGTTGATATTTATCAATGCCCGTAAGCAGCTAATGGTCTCGATTTCATTGTAATTTCATTATTTGAGAGCTGCAAGATCACCAATGGCATCTGTTCTTTCAGACACGTCTGAAAGAACAGATACCATCTTCATATATGTTAATATGTGGTGTCCCCTCCAGTGCAAACTATCCATATGAAATTATTTCCACAGGGTCCTCACAGCAGAAACATCTCGACAACTTTCAGTCTCTTTCCACTAAACGGAAAGAGGCAGGATTTAAGTGCATCATCTAGCAGCTGTATTGCCAAATTTTCTGAAACTTGAAAGAACTCCAAGCATTTTTGGGAAAAGTCAGTTACTATTCAAAATTCATCCCTTATGTGGCAGATGCCATTTATACCGTAAAGAACTTATGGAGGAAAGGTGTTCCTTTTGTTTGCTCAGTGAACTACAACAAGATGTTTGCCCACATCACATTTTTATTAATGTCTTCCCCATGTCTTGGTACTTTTACACTGGGTAAACAGATGATTCTTGCCACAAGAACATCCCACTATGTACTCCAGTTGGTTTTGCCTCACAGGGAAGCTGATGAATCTGAACAACCTCTGGCATATGCCTCAAAGATGTTGACAGCTTCTCCATTAAATTATTAGCAAGCAGAAAAGGAATCATTGCTCATTATCTATATGACCCATGAGTTCCACATTTTCTTTTATGGAAACAAATTCCATCTCACCACCAACCATAAACCACTTATGGCACTTTTTGGCTCCCATTCTCAGCTTCCTGACAGAACTGCACAAAGACTTCAGCAGTGGACCTTATTTTTGAATGTGTATCTGTATGAGATTCATTATTGTTGCACTGTTCATCACACCAACGCAGACGCACTAATGTGCTTACCCATTGGTTCTGACCGGAATTTGTCAAAACAGAAGCTGTGTGTTAGCAAATCGATTATCATGAGCAGCAGCTGTTGGATAGGCTCCCAGTCACAGCAAAGTGCATTGAGAAAGCCACTTGGCAAAATCTAGTGCTCTATCAGATGTCCTATTTTGTTTTGAAATGTTGGCCCGAAAGGCTGCCCACTCAAGAGTTGGGTCTGTTCCACAATTTTTTTCTTCTTCATAATCAGCTGGCAATGGTTGATGGAACACTCCTCCTTAGTATGGATTTGGACAAAGTCTGCATTATCATCCTGCTGGTCCTATTGTTCTGGAGTCTTGTGCTTCTCCACTGTGACCTCTGGGGCATAACCTGCATGAAAATGCTATTAAGGCACTTTGTCTGGCCCCACATTCATTCAGTGTTTGGGAAGCTCATCTGTGGGAGCAAACAATGTGCTGTGAATCAGGCAGCCCCCCCTCCCCCCCCCCCCTCCCCTCCTCCCTCCCATAAACTTTTGGTTCATGGCCCACTCCCAATCAGCTGCAGGACCATGTCCACAGCAATTTTGTGGCCCCCTTTTGTCATTCCATGTGGTTAGTAATGGTGAATGCACTGGCAAATTACCTATATATCATGCACATGTGCTCCACATTGGCAGAAGCTACTTGTGCAGGCTCTAACATAGCATAGTTCTGCAATTTATGCATCTGGAACAGTATAACTCCCTTCATGTCCACACCATTTCATGACAGTTTAATGGTGAGGCAGAACATATGGAGCATACATTTAAGATGCAACTGGCAAAGTGCTTGGTGGACTCTCCTGCCAACACACCATTACCTCTGTTCCTAAGCACCTACTGGACCCTCTTTTCTGATTGGCTGCAGTCCAGCAGGGTTTCTCCATGGCCTACAACCCTGGATGTTGCTACACCTGGTCTGTCCTGCACCATGACCTGTGGCACATCCGTGCCCTTTCTGATATGCTGTGGGTGATTCAGTCTGGGTGTGCGCCTTTGGTTGGTGGCTGGAATGGGTGCCGGCTATGGTTTGGGAGATGCACCACTGGGAGATGTTCACTGTTGACACTGGTGGGGCATCACTCTGCTGACATTGGAGTCAACTATGCCCACAGTGGGGCAAGGGCCCACTGCAACCACAGTGGACATTGACTTGCAAGGCAGTGATCGACAGGCAATGGAGGCTTTAGTACTGTGGTTCATGGATTTATTTAACATGAAGAGTCCTTTACCAGCAACATCCCTTACCCAGAACAGTATATCTACAAATGACAATGCACCAGTTTATGGGAAGCCATTCACATAGCAAGATATCTTCAAACCACAATGGAAGAATTTATTTGTCAGCAGTAAGTAGAGGCTATTATAGAACACAGTTATAGCCCATGGATCACAAATATTGTCATCACACTAAAAAAGTCAACAGATGGCACCAAGAAGTATGGATTCTGTAGTGGTTATCACTACTTAAATGTAATTACTGTTACAAATACATATCTGTTCCCCAATATCATGGAAAAATTAGACCATCTATGACAGTGCCAGTACTTTACAAAAATAGATCTGAGAAGAACGTATCACCAGTTGGAGGTAGCCACAGACAACAGATCAAAGATCACTTTCACATACCCTTGGGGACATTATCAGGCTAAACGAATACTGTTTGGACTGAAAAATATGGCAGCAGTGTTCCAAAGGTTACTAGATGATGTACTATGGTGGTTAAAGCCAAAGATTTGCATGGTGCATTTGGACAATGTGGTTGTATTTTTAGGGATATGCCAGGGCATGTGTGATCTGCACATCTGATGCTTCGCATAGACAAGTGCTCTTTTGTGCAGACAAAGGTAAATTATCTTGGACGTGTGATCAGTAGGAAATGTGTTCAAACCAATCTTCATCTAACAGATGCAAACAACAAAATGTTGCAAACAACAAAATGACTTCACTCCTTTCTGGGTTTATACAATCATTATTGCAAGTTTGTGAAAGGCTTTGCCTGGATCATGGAACCCTTAAATTATCTGTTGAGGAAGGGTGTGAAATTTCACTGGACAGCCAAATGTTCAACAGCATCTGAGACTTCTGAAGGCACACTTCACTTAGTCTTCTAATTACAACATGACCTCAAGGCCAGATCATAACAATATGTAAATAATCTACATGTATACTAACAGTATTGTAACTGTGTAGTCTGTTTGCCCTAAAGTCTTTACTTTTGTCTTCCCTAAGCAGGGAATAATTCAATAATGATTTCACCACACTCCAAAGCTGTCCATCAAATTAAAACGATTAACAGAAAGTTTAGTGGATGAAAGGCAGTTTTTCAGGCATTTGTCTGAAAATCTGCAAGGTGGGCCCTAACATATAAAACACATTTGTATATATATATATATATAAGGAAGGCATTGTTAGAACTTTAAGCTTGTTGAATAAGGGTTTGCATTGTGTCTGTGGATAGCCCTCTGCTGTAACAGAAAGATTTGTTTTAGATGGTAAGTGGTGGAACCCGAAAATATTATTCCGTATGTTGCAAGAGACAGAAAATAGCTAAAATATGCCATCCTGACACTCTCTGCGGTACAAACATTTGCAATAATTCTAAGAGCAAACCAAGCTGAGTTAAGTTCCAGCACAAGTTTCATTATGTGATCATTAAAATTAAGATTTTCATCTACATGAATCCCCAACAATTTCGTTGATGCCACTTTGTCTATGGCCTTGTCACCTAACAACAGATCAAGATTTACATTTTGGCATATTTTCCCAAACTGCATATAATTTGTTTTATTTTCATTCAGTGTCAACCGGTTTGCATTGAACCAAGTGTGGACATTCTTTATTCCTTGATCAATAGTTGTTTGCAGCATTGCTTTGGTGCACCTATTATCACACTAGTGTCATCTGTGAATAGTATGGCCTTTGCTGCTCCATCTGAGGTGTGAAAGTCGTTTATGTAGACAAGGAACAATAAGGGAGCTAGAATACTGCCTTTAGACACTCCTGTTTCCACTTTTTTTGCATCTGATACTAAATTTATTTTGTGGTTGGAATAATCTGACAACATGTGTTGTGTTTTGTAGGTATGATTCAAACCAAGTTTTCCCTGTCCCATGCTTCCAGTTTTTCTGAAAGAATGCTGTGATTGACAGTGTCAAATGCTATGGAGAGATCTAAATTTATTCCTACTATGCTGTAGTCTTTTTCTAGATTTTTGATCATTTGTTCAGTGTAGCACATTAATACTCTCTCTGTATTTTTACCTGCCTGGAAACCATGCTGATTTCTATTTAATAACTTATGGTCATTTAGATATTTTATGATTCTATGCTTCATAAATTTTTCTATCATTTTGGAAAATTCTGGAAGGAAAGATATTGGTCGATAGTTTTCTACCTTATGCTTGTTGCCATTTTTGAATAATGGCTTCAATTTTGACATTTTCATCCTTTCTGGAAGCACTCCTTCACTAAATGATAATTTGTCTATGCATGCCAAAGGTCTTGCAATTTGTGCAGCTGTCATTATTATGATTTAAAAAGGCACCTCATCTACTCCTGTTGACATTTTAGGTTTCTAACTCTTTATTACTTTGAATGTTTTGCATTCATCTGTTGGATCCATCCTCATGCTATAAGCAGCTTTTGGAAATTCAGGTTTTTCTTGATTTGTAAATTTTGACCTTACTGAAATTGTTGCATTTATGAAATAATTTTTTATGTAATTTGGCAAATCTTGTTTTTCAGTATTGACATTTTCTGTGTTTTTGGGAATGATAATCTGGTCTTTGCATCTCTTTCCTGTTTTAGTCTTCACAATACCCCATACGGCTTTTATTTTGTTATAAGACTGTCTTATTAAGTTGTCATCACTCATAAATTTTACCTTGGCAATTACTTTTTGATATACCCTCTAGTAATTCTTAACATATTCTACAAACTGTGGATGTGTAGATGTCCTTAATTTTGAATTTAGTGTCTTTAGAGTTCCACAAGAGGTTTTGATGCCAACTTTGATCCAAGAACTTGGGTTTATATTGTGATGTGATGTGATTCGTGGCAGCTTCTTTGGAAAGCACATTTCGAAATATCCATGAAAACTGAAGAATAAGTGTTATATGCATCATTCATTTGTTAGGGACAGCACTTCTGCCCAGGATTCACTAGTTAGCATATTTGTAAATTCTATACAGTTTTCAGTGGAAAATTTTTTTTTATACATGAGTTGTTGCAGTTGCAGTGAAGGAATTTTGAGGAGGAGGAGGAAGTTAGTGTTTAACGTCCCGTCGACAACAAGGTCATTAAGAGACGGAAACAAGCTCGAGTTAGGGAAGGATGGGGAAGGAAATCGGCCGTGGCCTTTCAAAGGAACCATCCTGGCATTTGCCTGAAGTGATCTAGGGAAATCGCGGAAAACCTAAATCAGGATGGCCGGACGTGGGATTGAACCGTCGTCCTCCCGAATGCAAGTCCAGTGTGCTAACCACTGCGCCACCTCGCTTGGTGAATTTTGAGGACAAGAGCATTATGGTCTGATAATCCCAAATCAGTATTTGTTACTTCTACTTCTGTGGATTGTACGTTTGAAAATATATTATCTATAAGACTTTTTGCATTATATGTTATTCTTGTGGTTTCGTGTATGTGTGGAAACAGATTGAAATTACAGAATAGATTTAGGAATTGATTTTTAGCCTATCTCATTCATAAGATTTATGCTGAAGTCCCTACAGACAAGTACAGTGATTCTTTCAGTAAAAAGAATGTTAAGCACTATTTTTAACTGATTAATGAATCTGTCTGTGTCCCCAGTAGGCGGTCTGCTTATTGCAATGACTATGACTTTCATCTGTATTTCATACAACTGTATAGCTGCTGCTTCAAAATGATTTTCCACACTCAATAATTCAGCTTCACACCTTCTTTTTTTTGTACCTGATACTTGATTTAGTATAGATACACATACATCCGTTTTTGGCAATTTTTCTGCAATACTGACTTGCCAACTTATATGGATGAATATTAATGATACTTAGTTCAAAAGTTCTGCACCTATACTCCATGATGCACATGCAGTCAATGTTTGCACCATTCATTGCCAACTCAAGTTCTAGTGATTTATTTCTAAGGCACTGAATATTTAGACTTAAAATCTGCAGGTGACTAGGGTGAGAACTGGTTACAGTTTTATTTACATTTTGTGTCATAATCATTCCTGTGTCATGGTGAGATACCAAAAATCCTTGGGAAGGACAGGTTTCCTGCACCTCTCAGGATGTACTTGTACATTGGGCCGTGGCGAGTTGCTTGTTGCTGCAATTGGTGCTGCTGCTAATGCACTTAATACTGCCATTTCTGTTGTTGTTGTTGTTGATGGTGATGCTGTTTCTGACACTTCAAATGTTGGTTCTGCCTCTACTGCTGTGCTTTCTTGTGAACTTGGAGTCTTCTCATTCTTCTTGTTTTCATTTAAAATGATACTTGGAGATGAGGAACTGTAGTTCCCTTGTTGTTCAAATCACTGTCCACTGTTCTTTCTGTTTAACACTTCATCTTTTTTTACATGCTTTGCTGGTGCTGATGATGGTTCTAATGCTTTTACCTCTTCTTGAAGTGCTTTCATTATGGAGTCTGGTGATGGCAATGCAATTAGCATTTTGGTTTTGAATTTATTTTGGTGGTTTGTTTTATTTCCTTAGTTACCAGGTTTGCTAGTTAAGATGAACTGTAATTAATTTATAAAGATACTGAACTAAAAATTAAAAATATGTCAATAAAATGTAAACAAAATCTAAATGATCATTTGTGGCATTAATACATAGTAAAGTGGCAGTAATTACGATGCAGTGACCTGTAAAGACACACAATTCAGGTTAGGAAGTAAGATCACACTGTATTTGTAAAGCAATTAACAATAATAATTAAGACATTGTTATGGAAGCATTTTTCAGGTAATTTTGGCATGATAACTATTTCAGAAACATTGCAATGATATGTAAAGCCAAAAACCATAACTATATTAGTAAAAGAATTGAAACTTGAAGTAAAGATATGAATATAATAGAGGGAAACATTCCACATGGGAAAAATATATCTAACAATAAAGATGATGTGACTTACCAAACGAAAGCGCTGGCAGCTTGATATACACACAAACATACACACAAAATTCAAGCTTTCGCAACCAACTGTTGCTTCATCAGGAACGAGGGAAGGAGAGGGAAAGATGAAAGGATGTGGGTTTTAAGGGAGAGGGTAAGGAGTCATTCCAATCCTGGGAGCAGAAAGACTTACCTTAGGGGGAAAAAAGGACAGGTATACACTCGCATACACGCACATATCCATCCGCACATACTCAGACACAAGCAGACATTTGTAAAGGCAAAGAGTTTGCCTTATATTTGACCTGTCCAATATCAATTGTACAATTTGTGCTATATGATAAAACTGGACCAATAAAAATCAATCAAATCAAATCATATTTTGAAAAGATCAAGAACAATCTAATTAATAAAAATTGTTATCTAGGATTTGTGCAGTTCATTATCTTTATGGACACCACAGATATCTGATGTTGTTGAGGAGGTGGAATATGTTGGGCTACTATCTACCACAGTTGGTTTAACTGAAATTTGCTGCTAAGTCTTGTGGAACTTTGCACAAAAGTTAACATGTTTTTGGATTTAATCCTTTTTGTTGCAAAAATTATTGTTATGTTGTGCAAATTTATATCTTCAGAAGTTTGTATTGTCGCTACTCTCAGCATATTTTATGAAAGTGTTTAATGCTTCTGAAGCCTCAGTTTAAGAGATCTGAGTTAAAGACTTTTCTTCTTCTTTATTCTCAATTTCTGGAACCTCACATGGCTTCACAACTCTTCATAATATCATATTTTCATTTAGCTAAATGTTGATCCATTCATCAACTTCTGATGCTGAAAATGCACTCAGTTCATTAGTTGATGCAGAATTTTTCACTGAATTTTGGAGTGATCAGTTATTAACTCATCATAATTTACATTACTTTGCATCTTGGCTTCTTCAACCACTTTAGGCCATAGTTTTCCCCTGGCCTTGTGAAAAGTTTTTTTCCCCAACAGAGGTCCAAGCAGCTGCAGCCATGAAAATAGCATCTTTAATGTTAAAACTGCATTGGAATTCTTTGCATTCTGAGCTAGCAGCTTTTGCACCAATGTTCCTCTGTACTAGCACTTGGAAATCTGTATGGCCCCTTGATGTATGGGTTTTAAGAGTGATGTAACATTGGTAGAAAGATATAAAAACAAACAAACATTGTCCAATCAGGCCTGGAAGTCCCAATGGTACCGACCAGCCACCATGTCATCCTCAGCCCTTAGGCATCACAGGATGTGGATATAGAGGGCATGTGGTCAGCACACCCCTTTTCTGGTCATTGTCAGTTTTTGTGACTGGTACTGCCACTTCTCAATCAAGTAGCTCCTTAATTTGCCTCACAAGGGATGAGTGCATCCTGCTTGCCAAAATCACTTGGCAGACCAGGACAGTGACCCATCCAAGTGCTAGCCAAGCCTGATAGCACTTAAATTCAGTGACCTGATGGGAACTGGTGTTACCATCGTGGCAAGGCCATTGGCAACAGAAAATGTGTGAAGAATATTACCTGACACAGGCTCTGATTCTGGAGTGTAAGCTCTGAAATTGTCAAGGATTTTCACATGCTAAGCCAGTTACTCTGTCTTTACTCTATTTAATGTCCTTTTCGCTGGACTTCTCAGCTCCCACTAGGGTTGAAGCTGGCAAACACCAGCACAACAGGCCAGTCTCATCAGTGCTGAACTAAAAATGTGGGAAAATTTCTGACATGTGTTGGACTATCAGGTCTGCTGGATTATTGAGTGCCAGATTATCACAGTCCTGCTGTAATTCAAATTTAGCCATGAAAGCTTGGTTACATTTTACCTTGACATCTCAGAATGTGTCCTATCAAGTGATCACTTCTTTTAGTCAAGTTGTGCCACAGATTTTGTTTCCTCATAAATTCTGTTCAGTACCCATTCCTTCAGCATTTCTATGTAGCGCTATATTCCAAAATCTTCTTTTCTCTTGTTGACTGAACTATATATTGTCCTTGATTCACTTACATACAAGGTTACACTCCAGACAAATACCTTCAGAAAAGACCTCATAAAATTTAAATCTATATTCGATGTTAACAAATTTCTCTTCTTCGGAAATATTTTTCTTGCTTTTCACTACGATTTTGCACCACATTTACACATTTTATATCCTCTCTACTTCGGCCATCATCAGTTATTTTAGTGCCTAGATTAGATTAGATTAGATTAGTGCTTGTTCCATAGATCATGAATACGACACTTCGTAATGATGTGGAACGTGTCAGCTTAATAAAAGGTGTCTTACAAGATATTACATTAGACAAAATATTACATGCCACTCAGTAATTTTTTTTATTTTATTTTATTATTATTATTTTTTTTTTCGGGAGGTTGGGAAATTACCCCCTTACTATACCCAAAAATTCATCTAATGAGTTGAAGGAGTTGCCATTAAGAAATTCTTTTTATTTTTCCTTTTAAATGCTATATGGCTATCTGTCAGACTTTTGATGCTATTAGGTAAGTGACCAAAGACTTTTGTGGCAGCATAATTTACCCCCTTCTGAGCCAAAGTTAGATTTAACCTTGAGTAGTGAAGGTCATCCTTTCTCCTAGTGTTGTAGCCATGTACATTGCAAATTACTTTTGAATTTGTTCGGATTGTTAATAACAAATTTCATAAGTGAATATATATATTGTGAGGCTACAGTGAAGATTTCTAGGTCTTTAAATAAGTGTCTGCAGGATGATCTTGGATGAGCTCCAGCAATTATTCTGATTACACTCTTTTGTGCAATGAACACTCTTTTACTCAATGATGAGTTACCCCAGAATATGATGCCATATGAAAGCAGAGAATGAAAATAGGCGTGGTAAGCTAATTTACTCAGATGTATATCGCCAAAATTTGCAATGACCCTAATAGTATAAGTAGCTGAACTCAAACGTTTCAGCAGATCCTCAGTGTGTTTTTTTCCAGTTCAACCCCTCATCAATGCATACAACTAGAAATTTTGAATATTCTAACTTAGCTACTGATTTCTGATCGAAGTCTGTATTTATTAATGGGGTCATTCCATTTACTGTGTGGAACTGTATATATTGTGTTTTGTCAAAGTTTAATGAGAGCCAATTTGCAGAGAACCACTTAATGATTTTCTGAAAAACATTGTTTACAATTTCACCAGTTAATTCTTGTCTGTTGGGTGTGATAGCTATACTTGTATCATTGGCAAAAAGTACCAGCTTTGCGTCTTCATAAATATAGAATGGCAAGTCATTAATATACATTAAGAACAGCAGAGGACACAAGACCAAACCTTGTGGCACCCCATTCTTGAGTGTTCCGCAGTTTGAGAAATCACCAGTTTTTTGCATATTACGTGAACTGTTTACTTCAACTTTCTGCACTCTTCCAGTTAGGTATGATTTAAACCATTTGAGCACAGTCCCATTCATACCACAGTACTTGAGCTTATCTAGAAGTATTCCATGATTTACACAATCAAAAGTCTTTGATAGATTGCAAAAAATCCCAACGGGTGACTTCTAGCTACTCAGCGCATTTAATATTTCATTAGCGAAAGTATATATAGCATTTTCCATTGAAAAACCCTTCTGGAAACCAAACTGACATTTTGTTAAAACTTTATTTTTACAAAGGTGTGAAGCTACTCTACAATATGAAACTTCCTGGCAGATTAAAACTGTGTGCCCGACCGAGATTCGAACTCGGGACCTTTGCCTTTCGCGGGCAAGTGCTCTACCATCTGAGCTACCGAAGCACGACTCACGCCTGGTCCTCACAGATTTACTTCTGCCGGTATCTCGTCTCCTACCTACCAAACTTTACAGAAGCTCTCCTGCAAACCTTGCAGAACAAGCACTCCTGAAAGAAAGGATACTGCGGAGACATGGCTTAGCCACAGCCTGGGGGATGTTTCCAGAATGAGATTTTCACTCTGCAGCGGTGTGTGCGCTGATATGAAACTTCCTGGCAGATTAAAACTGTGTGCCCAACCGAGACTCGAACTCGGGACCTTTGCCTTTCGCGGGCAAGTGCTCTACCATCTGAGCTACCGAAGCACAACTCACGTCCGCTCCTCACAGATTTACTTCTGCCAGTATCTCGTCTCCTACCTTCCAATCTTTACAGAAGCTCTCCTGCGAACCTTGCAGAACTAGCACTTCTAAAAGAAAGGATACTGCGGAGACATGGCTTAGCCACAGCCTGGGGGATGTTTCCAGAATGAGATTTTCACTCTGCAGCGGAGTGTGCACTCATATGAAACTTCCTGGCAGATTAAAACTGTGTGCCCGACCGAGATTCGAACTCGGGACCTTTGCCTTTCACGGCTAAGTGCTCTACCATCTGAGCTACCGAAGCACGACTCATGCCCGGTCCTCACAGCTTTACTCTACAATACATTAATTTTTCAAGAATTTTGGATTAGATTAGATTAGATTAGATTAATACTAGTTCCATAGATCATGAATACGATATTTCATAATGATGTGGAACGAGTCAAATTTTCCAATACATAACATAATTGAGTTAATTTAACAACATACTTAAGTTAATATAACAACTTTTTTATTTTTTGTGGTTTTTTTCCTCTCTCTCTTTTTTTTTTTTTTATCTAAAAATTCCTCTATGGAGTAGAAGGAGTTGTCATTCAGAAATTCTTTTAATTTCTTCTTAAATACTTGTTGGTTATCTGTCAGACTTTTGATGCTATTTGGTAAGTGACCAAAGACTTTAGTGGCAGTGTAATTCACCCCTTTCTGTGCCAAAGTTAGATTTAATCTTGAATAGTGAAGATCATCCTTTCTCCTAGTATTGTAGTTATGCACACTGCTATTACTTTTGAATTGGGTTTGGTTGTTAATAACAAATTTCATAAGAGAGTATATATACTGAGAAGCTACTGTGAATATCCCTAGATCCTTAAATAAATGTCTGCAGGATGATCTTGGGTGGACTCCAACTACTATTCTGATTACACGCTTTTGTGCAATAAATACTTTATTCCTCAGTGATGAATTACGCCAAAATATGATGCCATATGAAAGCAATGAGTGAAAATAGGCATAGTAAGCTAATTTACTGAGATGTTTATCACCAAAATTTGCAATGACCCTTATTGCGTAAGTAGCTGAACTGAAACATTTCAGCAGATCATCAATGTGTTTCTTCCAATTTAATCGCTCATCAATGTATACACTTAAAAATTTGGAATATTCTACCTTAGCTATATGCTTCTGATTAAGGTCTATATTTATTAATGGCGTCATACCATTCACTGTACGGAACTGTATGTACGGTGTCTTATCAAAATTCAGTGAGAGTCCGTTTACAAGGAACCACTTAGTAATTTTCTGAAAGACAGTATTGACATTTTCATCAGTTAATTCTTATTTGTCAGGTGTGATTACTATACTTGTATCATCAGCAAAGAGAACTAACTTTGCCTCTTCATGAATATAGAATGGCAAGTCATTAATATATATTAAGAACAACAAAGGACCCAAGACTGACCCTTGTGGAACCCCATTCTTGATAGTTCCCCAGTTTGAGGAATGTGCTGATTTTTGCATATTATGAGAACTGCTTATTTCAACTTTCTGCACTCTTCCAGTTAGGTACGAACTAAACCATTTGTGCACTGTCCCACTCATGCCACAATACTTGAGCTTGTCTAGCAGAATTTCATGATTTACACAACCAAAAGCCTTTGAGAGATCACAAAAAATCCCAATGGGTGGTGTTTGGTTATTCAGATCATTCAAAATTTGATTGTTGAAAGCATATATGGCATTTTCTGTTGAAAAACCTTTCTGGAAACCAAACTGACATTTTGTTAGTACTTCATTTTTACAGATATGTGAAGCTACTCTTGAATACATTACTTTCTCAAAAAATTTGGATAAAGCTGTTAGAAGGGAGATTGGATGGTAATTGTTGGCATCAGATCTATCCCCCTTTTTATGCAAAGGTATAACAATAGCATATTTCAGTCTATCAGGGAAAATGCCCTGTTCCAGAGAGCTATTACACAGGTGGCTGAGAATCTTACTTACCTGTTGAGAACAAGCTTTTAGTATGAAACTTCCTGGCAGATTAAAACTGTGTGCCCGACCGAGACTCGAACTCGGGACCTTTGCCTGGCAGAAGTAAAGCTGTGAGGACCGGGCGTGAGTCGTGCTTCAGTAGCTCAGATGGTAGAGCACTTGCCTGCAAAAGGCAAAGGTCCCAAGTTCGAGTCTCGGTCGGGCACACAGTTTTAATCTGCCAGGAAGTTTCATATCAGCGCACACTCCGCTGTGGAGTGACAATCTCATTCTGGAAAGCTTTTAGTATTTTGACAGAAATGCTATCAATTCCATGTGAATTTTTGCTTTTAAGCAAGTTTATTATTTTCCTAATTTCAGAGGGAGAAGTGGGTGACATTTCAATTGTATCAAATAAGGCAGTCAGAAGAGAGATTGTGCGGTAGTTGTTGACATCAGACGTATTGCCTTTTTTATGCAGTGGTATAACAATGGCATACTTCAGTCTATGTGGGAAAATACCCTTCTTCAGAGAGATATTACATATGTGGCTAAGAATCCCACTTATTTCTTGGGAACAAGCTTTTATTATCCTGCTGGAAATGCCATCAATCCCATGTGAGCTTTTATTCTTGAGAGAGTTTATTATCTTCCTAATTTCAGATGGAGAGGTGGGTGGAATTTCAATTGTATCAAAGGGTGCGGGTAAGACCTCTTCCATTAACTGCCTTGCTTCTTCTAACAAACATTTAGATCCTATTTTCTCTACAACATTTAAAAAATGATTATTCAAAATGTTTTCAACTTCCGGCTTGTTGTTTATCAAGTTTCCTTTCGCTTTGATGGTGGTGCCGTCATCCTGTACACTTGGTTGTCCTGTCTCCCTTGTAATAATATTCCAAATTGTTTTGATTTTATTATCAGAGGTATTAACCTCAGACATGATGCACATGCTTCTGGACTTTTTAATAACCTTTCTTAATGTAGCACAGTAGTTTGTATAATATTTGGCTGTTTCTGGGTCATTACTCTTTCTTGCTGTTAGATACAGTTCCCTTTTGTGGTTACAAGATATTTTTATTCCTTTAGTAAGCCAAGGTTTTTTGCATAGTTTCTTATAATTAGATTTAACTACTTTCTTGGGGAAACAGTTTTCAAATTCTCTTATAAGTGTATCATGAAATAAGTTATATTTTAAATTAGCATCGGGTTCCTTGTACACCTCATCCCAGTCTAACTGCTGAAGATTTTCTCTGAAATTTCTAATTGTTGAGTCATTAATTGAACGCATAACTTTGGAGGGTAGTTTTGAATTACTGAATGGAGCTATGTCATATACTGTAACTAGCTGAGCATCATGATCAGAAAGCCCATTCTCAACAGGACAAGAATTGATGTTTTTAAACCTATCTTGGTCTATAATAGTGTTATCTATCAATGTGTTGCTGTCCTTTACTACTCGAGTAGGAAAATTAATGACAGATGTCAAATTCAAAGAACCAAGCAAGACTTCCAGGTCATTCTTCCAATTACATTCTTTCAATGAATCAACATTGAAGTCCCCACAAATAATAATTTGCTTTCCCCTATCTGACAGATAGCACAACAAGGCATCCAAGTTTTCCAGGAAGAAATGAAAGTTTCCTGAAGAGGACCTATATACTGTTACAATTATAAAAGAGCCCTCCTTCAGTTTAAGTTGACAGGCACATGCTTTTATATGAGGCTCTAGACAAAACTTTTTTGTATCTAAGCTTTCTACACAGTGATAACTTTTGACATATGTGGCAACCCCTCCTCCCACCTTATTCTCCCTACTCATATGTGCAGCTAGTTTATAACCACTGATATTTACCTTTTCCATATCAGACACAATGTGATGCTCAGACAGGCATAGTATATCTATTACATTATTAGATTCAATGTCATCTAAACAAACCAGGAGCTCATCTACTTTATTCCTCAATCCTGGAATATTTTGGTGAAAAATGGTAACATTATTTTTTACTTTACTTTTCTGAGAATCTACTTTTTTCTTTAATCAACCAATATTTTGGTTAAATATGGTAAAATTTTATTTACTTTCCTGTTGTGAGAATTTTGTGAGTTTTGGACCTCTTTAGCACCTGCCTGCCTGAACTTCTCATTGGACACTGATATTAGCCTAAAAAAGAGGTACATCCATGAGTACTAGTGTCCCCCCTCATGGATTTCGCTAACAACCCTGCCAGTTTACCCTTCCCTTTCCTATTGAGATGTAGGCCATGCCTTGTGAAATCCCCCCTATCGATAGCCTTGACAGGAACCAGCAAAACTTGTCTACTACGTTTAATGTCTCATTTCCTACTCTAATTCTCTCAGCATTTCCTGATTTAATATGAGAACATTCCATTACTGTTGTTTTGCTTTTGCTGATGTTCATATTATATCCTCCTGTTCATTCCACTCAGCTGCTCTTACAACTCCTTTCTTCCCTCTTACTGAATTACAGTGTCATCACCAAATCTCAAAGTTTTTATATCTTCTCCCTGAACTTTAATTGCTTCTCCAAATTGTTATTTGTTTTCCTTTATTGCCTGCACAATGTACAGACTGAGTAATGTCAGGGGTAGACTCTAACTATGTCTCACTCCCTTCTCAAGCACTGCTTCCATTTCATGTGCTTCAGCTCTCCTAACTACTGTCTGGTTTCTGTACAAGCTGTAGATAGCCTTTAACTCCGTGTATGTTCTCCCTGCTACCTTCAGAATTATAAAGCGTCTATTCCAGTCAACATTGTCAAAAGCTTTCTCTAAGTCTACAAATGTTATAAAAATTGGTTTGCCTTTTCTTAACCTATCTTCTAAGAGAAATAATACGGTCAGCATTGCCTTGAGAGTTCCTACATCTCTCCAGAATCCAAGCTGATCTTCCTCAAGGATGGCTTCTACCAGTTTTTCTGTTATTCTGCAAAGAAATCATTTTAGTGTTTAGCTACCATCATTTATTAAACTGATACTTTGGTAATATTCACATATACGTGATTATTTATGAAGCATGTCCAAAATGCTACTGTTTTCATAACATGATGGTGTATAATTTACAGTGCCACAGGCTGCACCATTAGTCAAATTACGAAAAACACTTTCTTCCGAAAAATGCCAATTCTTGTGGCTTCCACATCATAGGAGTGAGCCATGTTGTCAGTCACTGCATTCAAAATACACAGACTAAATGCCTGTAAGCTCAAAGTAATGCCTCAATTTCACAAATGTACAACTAACAGTATGGATGCTGAACTACTGCAGAAAGGAGCAAGCAACAGAAAAGTCACAAGTTGCATCTACAGTGCTGTGACTGATGTACCCTGTCATTGTAGTACAACACATGGAACTGCCATGATGGCTGTACCCAGCATGGTATGCAAATAGCTTAACCGAGACCACAGATTAGATATTTGGAAAATATTGTTGACAGAAAGACCAGAGGTAATAATATCAAATGAATGACCATATTCAGTCTGGCATCTTTAAAAGAGAAAATGCCTATTTACTCAAACAAGTTGCTACATGAAATGTTACTGCACAGATTAGCTACATGAAAATTAGAAGTAGAATTTTCATTTGATGTAATACTTTATAGTAGTCAACAAACAAACAACACACAATACAGCAGGAAATACAGATGGTTGTCATGTTGGTGAGTAAGTGTCCTAGTTGCTTCCATATATGGAATTATTTGCTGTAATACATGGTAATTTAATCATCAGGTCGGTTAGAAGACACATGAGAGACAGGCATGCAATAGAACACATATACACAAAATTACAACATATCTATTAATGACCAGATTATCAAGGCAAAATATATGAAGAATTTTCTCAATCAAGTGATGCAGGCACTGGGCTCTTCATAAGCAGTGACGTCAAGGGTCTTTTGAGCGTAACTTGGCTTGTGCAAAACTGCCACTATGCCACAGTCAGCTGTTACAGTTAAGAATATGTAGATGAGGCTTGTGGAAAACTGCCACTTTGCCACAGTCAGCTGTTATAGTTAAGGACATGTAGATGAGGCTTGTGGAAAACTACCACTATGCCACAGTCAGCTGTTATAGTTAAGGATATATAGATGACAACAGCCAGTATTGAGTAGCTCATACCATAACAATGGATGGACAGGTCATATTGCAACATATCACTCACCAAGACAGTGCTTGATAACAAAGATATATGTTGAACTACAGAATCACAAATTATCTCCTTTGCTGTAGTTTACAGAACCAATATCTCACACGAGTACCTCTGAACAGCATAACATGGATGCAGGAACACCACAACTGAATGTCTGAAGCATGGAAAAAGGTTTCCTGGACTGATGGGCTGCAATACAAGTTGGCATACACTAATTGTAGTATACAAATGCATTGACCATAGGATACTACACTCCTGGAAATTGAAATAAGAACACCGTGAATTCATTGTCCCAGGAAGGGGAAACTTTATTGACACATTCCTGGGGTCAGATACATCACATGATCACACTGACAGAACCACAGGCACATAGACACAGGCAACAGAGCATGCACAATGTCGGCACTAGTACAGTGTATATCCACCTTTCGCAGCAATGCAGGCTGCTATTCTCCCATGGAGACGATCGTAGAGATGCTGGATGTAGTCCTGTGGAACGGCTTGCCATGCCATTTCCACCTGGCGCCTCAGTTGGACCAGCGTTCGTGCTGGACGTGCAGACCGCGTGAGACGACGCTTCATCCAGTCCCAAACATGCTCAATGGGGGACAGATCCGGAGATCTTGCTGGCCAGGGTAGTTGACGTACACCTTCTAGAGCACGTTGGGTGGCATGGGATACATGCGGACGTGCATTGTCCTGTTGGAACAGCAAGTTCCCTTGCCGGTCTAGGAATGGTAGAACGATGGGTTCGATGACGGTTTGGATGTACCGTGCACTATTCAGAGTCCCCTCGACGAACACCAGTGGTGTACGGCCAGTGTAGGAGATCGCTCCCCACACCATGATGCCGGGTGTTGGCCCTGTGTGCCTCGGTCGTATGCACTCCTGATTGTGGCGCTCACCTGCACGGCGCCAAACACGCATACGACCATCATTGGCACCAAGGCAGAAGCGACTCTCATCGCTGAAGACGACACGTCTCCATTCGTCCCTCCATTCACGCCTGTCGCGACACCACTGGAGGCGGGCTGCACGATGTTGGGGCGTGAGCGGAAGATGGCTTAACGGTGTGCGGGACCGTAGCCCAGCTTCATTGAGACGGTTGCGAATGGTCCTCGCCGATACCCCAGGAGCAACAGTGTCCCTAATTTGCTGGGAAGTGGGGTGCCGTCCCCTACGGCACTGCGTAGGATCCTACGGTCTTGGCGTGCATCCGTGCGTCGCTGCGGTCCGGTCCCAGGTCGACGGGCACGTGCACCTTCCGCCGACCATTGGCGACAACATCGATGTACTGTGGAGACCTCACGCCCCACGTGTTGAGCAATTCGGCGGTACGTCCACCCGGCCTCCCGCATGCCCACTATACACCCTCGCTCAAAGTCCGCCAACTGCACATACGGTTCACGTTCACGCTGTCGCGGCATGCTACCAGTGTTAAAGACTGCGATGGAGCTCCGTATGCCACGGCAAACTGGCTGACACTGACGGCGGCGGTGCACAAATGCTGCGCAGCTAGCGCCATTCGACGGCCAACACCGCGGTTCCTGGTGTGTCCGCTGTGCCGTGCGTGTGATCATTGCTTGTACAGCCCTCTCGCAGTGTCCGGAGCAAGTATGGTGGGTCTGACACACCGGTGTCAATGTGTTCTTTTTTCCATTTCCAGGAGTGTATTACAGCCTGCGATGGTTGTTCCTGTGTATATATCAAATCATTGTGTAGAAAAAAATGGACCCTGTTGCACTGCCATCATCTTTTAAAGTAAATTACACAGGCAGCTGCTGGGAAACCATGTCCACCTGTTTGCTTCTCTATACATGTTAAGCATAGAGCATACTTCCAGAATAGTGTCAAAGTGGTCCTGTGAGCATTCTGTGGACATTACATGCTGACTCTACAAGATTGTGTATCTTAGTGCTAGTAAACACACACTAACAATGTCCAGAGGGATGTCTTTGGCCCTGCTCTGACCAATTTTTATGTTTTAGTGGCTGTTGTGTTGTCATGGAAGAAAAGGGCTCCGTATCACTTCTGATGTCTTGTGTACCTGACAATCAAGGCAAAAGAATTGATTGGATATATACCTATAAAGACATACATCTATAAACCAATTTAAGAAAAAATGTTACATTGTAACAAAAAAAAAATTCACTTGAGATGACAATAAAGTCATAGAGACCAAAAGGCTAGCCAGTACTCTGCTTCAGGAGGCAAAATTACAGCCTTTCCTCAGGGAGAAAGAGAGATAGGTTGGGGAAGGTTACAAAGGAGCAGCAGGTCACTCAACCCCATGGTGATAGGATCTATATGACGTTAAGCCAAGAGGAAACAAAAGAAGGAAGAAGGATTAGGTTTGAATGCCCCATCAACAATGACGTCAATGGATATGGGGCAGAAGTTCAGACTGAGGAAAAATGGGAAGAAAATCAGCCACATCCTTTGTGAAGGACTCATCCTAGCATTTGTCTTGAGTGATTTAGGAAAACTGGAAATCTTGAATATGAAATGGGAGTGTGAACCACTGTCCTCCACTCTTTTAATTACTGTGCCGCCTTGCTCAGTAGTAAATAAAAATCACATTGATGTTACTTTCTCACTGTCACAGTTACAGTCAGTTAATTCTCTGTATAAAGGAAATAAGTAACCTGCACATTGCTTGATGCATTAGCTTAGCTCACCATTCATACTTTGACAAGACTGAAGACGTCTGCATATACATTTCAGTCCTTCAACAAACATCTTGTTTATTTTACTTTATTCAAACAGCCTGATTTCACTATGTGTGTTTCTTCTTCTTCTTCTTCTTCTTCTTCTTCTTCTAGAAGATGTTACAACTTTTTCATACAGAACCAGAAGCCATGGTGCAGAAATACATAATTAAAAAGTGTTCTGCAGGTGTTTATTCATGCAAACATTTTGAATACAATCATATGAAATTAAATATCATGAAGGACCTCTTCTTGATCTGTCAAAAGCCAAGAGAAAGGAGCTAAGGAGAAAGGCCTGATATTTTATTTACAAAATATCTGATCATAATACCGTTGAAAATGGTTCAGTAATGTACTGCTGTGAATTTTAGAAATATGATTTTTTTTGTTTTCTCTTTCTGTGATTGGTGTTCATGATTTCCCCTGGAGAAGCAGTTGAGCAAACAAGCAAGTAAACAATTAGCAGGTTGAAAACAACTGATCAGTTTTATTGAGCTCACAGGTCATGGTACAGTGAACATAGCATAAGGATACAATTCAAAATACAGCAAAACATTTTTTTTTGCTCTGAACAGATGGTTTTCATGGGCAGGAAAGAGTATTAGAAGACTTCATACTTTTTTGATTTAGCTGTACATGGTGTAAAAAAAGAATATTCTTTAAATGTTGACTGATTATGATTTGCATTTTGGGGCGCTAAACAGAGACTATAAGTGCCCTAAAATTCACTAGATATCTAGAGGACTAAAATGATATTGAAAACACTAAAAAATAATATACAGGGAGACTATAAATGACTATCCCCAAGAACCATATAAATGTTCAAAGTGAGCACTGTTTGTCACATGGCACACATCAAGCCCATAGCCGAGTGCTGGATAGGCCGCAAGGAACCCAATGACAGGGCTTGCTTTGCATCACCTCCACATTCACCCGACCTAACGTCATGTGGTTTTTCCCTTTGGGGCTTAATCAAGGATCATGTGTACGTGCCTCCACTACCAGCAGACCTCCCTGAATTAAGAAACCAGATTGAAGCAGCTGTTGCTACAATCACAGAAGACACACTTACCAACATTTGGGAAGAACTCGGTCATAGACTTGATATGTGCCCTGCAACAAATGGTGCTCACATTGAACATTTATAAGGTTCTTGGTAAAACTGTTTGAGTTGCTCTTTCATTTGATATATCATTTGTAACTGTAAGTTTAATGTAATAAATATTATAAAGTGTTAAAACCCCGACATTCATTTATAAACACCCTGTATTACAGTACCATGAGTCATACAAACCAGATGACTGCACTCCAAACAGTGTTACCAAAACATTTATTCTGCACAACAGCAGCTCAAAAAGATGAAACCATGGCATGGACACCTGCAAATAAAATGAAGTGAAGCAATTTGGTTTGCAAACTGAAATGCACTTGGCTCTTAGGCAGTCCACTCTAGTATGTAACTTTGTGTCATCTGCTTCATACATCAAACTACATTCTAGAAATTTATAGTAGTATTTTCAATCAATTTCTAACTTATGGTTCTTGAAGCTATAGGCTTAATATTTGTATCCTCTTTCAATAGCTTAACTGTATTTAACAACTAACAGTGAGGATTTAAAAACCGAATTAGTGGTATAGCTGCTCCATGTCAGCAGATGGTACTGATGTTTTGTTTGAGAACAGATTTCACTATAATAATTCACTGTTATATCCATGCTATCTGAAAAAAAAAAGAATCAATGCCCACTGCTGGCAACTGTGAATTTGTCAACAGGAAATACACCAGGTGGTTATAATTAAAGTGCAGCTACTCACGAGAGTCCAGTGTGGGCTGTAATTATTGTGTATTAGTGAAATTTGGTATATATGCTAATGTGTTAATTTGGAACTGGTTTACATTGGAAAAAAAATTAATTCCAGTTTTGGCCACCAGGTACCAGCCCCAGATCTACAATATTTCTGAACCGGGGCAAAAACTTGATAGTGAACCCCCCCACCCTTTGAGCATTTGAGATATGACATGAAAAATTAGAAACAAAAATCAAATTTTCTGTCATATGTCGCTGTAGTTTTATCTGTGGAATTCAAACATGTATGTTTTGTAATGGAATCCATCAAACCTATATTCAGGACAGCGGAAATTAAATAGTCCTGTGGTGTCCCTCCTGCTCCCAGACATGTTATTTAGTCTCAAGTGTGCCAAATTGCAGTGCCATGTCTCTTCACACAGCATTCTTCTATCAAAAATTACTGTAATTTGCTCTGTGAGATTCAAACGTGTATATTTTGTAATGGAAGCCATCAAACCTATATTCAGGAGAGTGGAAATAAATTGTCCTGTGGTGCCTCTCCTGCTCCCAGTTGGCCAGTTTGACATTCTAATCCCCCCTCCCCACCCTTTAAAACTTACTCACAATTATTAGTACTGGGTGGGAATATTTGTGATGGGGCAAGTAAGAACTCGTTAGAAAATTTGCACTCTTTATTGCCTATTAGCTGATAACTTTCACTTTTATGTAACATAAAAATAAATATAAGAAACATAAAACCAGTAAAGATAAGAGACAAGCAAGAAAGTATACATTTCTTCAATCCTTAGGTCCCAGCATTTTTTCTCTCTAATCATGCTACAGCTTTACATGGCACGCTTTCCTTTCTGCGAAAAAATCTATTCCTCATCAAAGTTGTCAAACATTTTGCTACATGAAAAATCAAAATGTCATTGTCTAATACTGAAAAAGCTGTTAATATGAACAATACCCAAGACTGGTGTGGTATCTCAATTTAATTATGTCTATTTTGTCACTGTCTGTTAGATAAAACTAAGTAGGATTTTCTAATATTGAAGCAAAAGCATCACACGCCAAATAAGCGAGACTGTTTCAGCACAAATGGTCATCTTTATCTACCTCATGTACACAAATAACATGACAGAACATAATTCATGAAATACCAATATCAAATGCCTATTAGGCCTACTGAGAGCAAAAAGTTTTATGTTAGGAAGTAGTTTCACATTTCATTCATATGTTCCAGTTTCTCAAGCATGAGATCAAAAAGTAGTAATAGTACAAAATTTTTATATAGATTTGGAATCGTTATATTCTTTCATATAATTTGTGTGGTGTCCCCATTTCTTCTCCTTCCCCATTCTAACAAACAATCTTGTCATCATTAATTCTGAAACTATTGCCAGTGTCAAAACTTATTCCCTGGTTAACTTCATTAACCCTACCAGAATCACTGATTTAGTTATCCCACATTTTTTCTTCAGTTAGGCTATCCATGCTCATACAAGGCGTTTTCCATGCTGTTCCCAGAATATAACTTAAGTGGCTGCTATTTGGGGACTATAAAACTAGTCCTTAGTAGTGTAGCAATCTGGCAAAACATTTTTGTCAAAATTTCATTTTCTTGGATACACTGAGGAGATAATATTTAATCTTTCTTACCTGTTATTCCTGTTAGTTGGTTATTTCTACTCTGGTAGTCTGAATCTATGGATTTTGCCAATAATTATAATAACACTTATCATTTTTAAACCCAATCAACCACATAAACAAATAGCAAATGGCATTTACCAATTTGGGTTTATTCTACTCAGCTCGTATATCGCCATCTCCTTTTATCTATAGTAAAGTTCTTTATTTCTAGATGTGATGGGGATTCCCTTGGCAGAGACAACATGTACAGTATGCACACATTCAAAAATCAACTTGGGATTCATTCAGAAATCAACTTAGAATGTGTCCAAAAATGTTCAAAAGCCAACAGTGATGCATTTCAAAATCATATGAATAATAGATAGACCAACGTGCACTGTATACTAGGTGCTTTGTGAAACAAGGTGTGTTTCTTCAAGAATATGAATTTGGAGCCCCCTGAAACTGCTGCCTGGAACAGATACCGCACATTGCCCCCCCCCCCCCCTCCTCACCCCTTGATTTGGGCCTGCCAGGTGCTAATCTGGCACTGTACTGCATCTTGTCAACATCTCCGATGTTCATTTTGAACAACTGTATAAGCTGCAGTTAATAATAAAATTAACAGAATGCCTTTCTCAATTGTTTGACCTTTTCCGCCCATGTTTCATTCATAATATGTTACACACGGAAACATTTTTACACGTCTTTCTTGCATTCCCTGCACCAAATTTGCACCTGGTGGCAAAAACTGAAACTAATTCTCTTCTAATGTAAATTGGTTCTGCTCCAATATATTACAATGCCTACCAAGTTTTACTGCCATATGATAATTACAGCCTACACTGGACCTTTGTGAATAGTTGCACTTTAATTATAACCACCCCGTACCACTTTCAGTATGAGACATGCTAATACAAAAATGTTTGTGGAAGTTGCAACACCTAAAATGAATGAACTCATTGAACACAAATGAGAGAATTGTGTATATCAGTGAAGTCAGTAATATTTTACACAAGTAACATACCAGTAGGCCCAGAAGTGCCCAGTTTAGTTTGGCATAAGTGGCTATGGTTATAAGTCTATGCCAAGATCAGGTCCTAAAAAGGTATGAGCTAAAAGTAGACATATGGGAGCTTGTGCTAGTATTCCTTAATGACGTGTGTTGCTTTGGATCTGAGGAAATTCTTTCTGGATTCCAGCGGCTATCTGATTTGGTGAAGGCTGCCGGTTTTGCTTACGAGATGAAGGCAGAGCTCACCATCTGCAGCATTGTTGACAGAACCGACTGCAGACCTTTAGTGCAGAGCCGGGTGGAGGGTCTGAATCAGAGGCTCAGGCAGTTTTGCAACTGTGTTGGCTGCAGATTCCTTGACTTGCACCATAGGGTGGTGGGGTTTCGGGTTCCGCTGAATAGGTCAGGAGTTCACTACACTCAGCTGGCAGCTACACGGGTAGCGAAGGCTGTGTGGCGTGGACTGGGCGGTTTTTTAGGTTAGAAGGCCTCAGGAAAGTACGGGGTGGGCTGCAATCTCAAAGGGTGCATGGCAAATACAGGACATGCTTGGATCAAGGAACAGTCAGAATTGTAGTTGTAAATTGTTGTAGTTGTGTTGGGAAAGTCCCTGAGCTTCAAGCGCTGATAGAAAGCACAGAAACTGAAATCGTTATAGGTACAGAAAGCTGGCTAAAGCCTGAAATAAGTTCTGCAGAAATTTTTACGAAGTCTCAGACGGTGTTCAGGAAAGATAGATTAGGCAGAATTGGTGGTGGAGTGTTTGTGTCTGTCAGTAGTGGTTTATCTTGTAGTGAAGTCGAAGTAGATACTCCGTGCGAATTGGTATGGGTGAAGGTTATACTTAACAGCCTAACTAAGTTAATAATTGGCTCCTTCTACCGACCCCCAGACTCCGATGATATAGTTGCTGAACAGTTCAGAGAAAATTTGAGTCTCATAACAAATAAATACCCCACTCATACGGTTATAGTTGGTGGGGACTTCAACCTTCCCTCGATATGTTGGCAAAAATACTTGTTCAAAACCAGTGGTAGGCAGAAAACATCTTCTGAGATTGTCCTAAATGCTTTTTCCGAAAATTATTTCGAGCAGTTAGTCCACGAACCCACACAAATTGTAAATGGTTGCGAAAACACACTTGACCTCTTAGCCACAAATAATCCAGAGCTAATAGAGAGCATCATGACTGATACGGGGATTAGTGATCACAAGGTCATTGTAGCTAGGCTCAGTACCGCTTCTTCCAAATCCACCAGAAACAAACGCAAAATATTTTTATTTAAAAAAGCGGATAAAGTGTCACTAGAAGCTTTTCTAAGAGAGAATCTCCATTCCTTCCAAACTGACTATGCAAATGTAGACGAGATGTGGCTCAAATTCAAAGATATAGTAGCAACAGCAATTGAGAGATTCATACCTCATAAATTGGTCAGAGATGGAACTGATCCCCCATGGTACACAAAACAGGTCCGAACGCTGTTGCAGAGGCAACGGAGAAAGCATGCGAAGTTCAGAAGAATGCGAAATCCCGAAGATTGGCTAAAATTTACAGACGCACGAAATTTGGCACGGACTTCAATGCGAGATGCCTTTAATAGGTTCCACAATGAAACACTGTCTCGAAATTTTGTAGAAAATCTGAAGAAATTCTGGTCATATGTAAAGTACACAAGCAGCAAGACGCAGTCAGTACCTTTGCTGTGTAGTGCCGATGGTACTGTTACTGACGATAATGCCGCTAAAGCGGAGTTATTGAACGCAGTTTTCCAAAATTCCTTCACCAGGGAAGATGAATGGAATATTCCAGAATTTGAAACACGAACAGCTGCTAGCATGAGTTTCTTAGAAGTAGATACCCTAGGGGTTGCAAAGCAACTCAAATCGCTTGATACGGGCAAGTCTTCAGGTCCTGATTGTATACCGATTAGGTTCCTTTCAGATTACGCTGATACAATAGCTCCCTACTTAGCAATCATATACAACCACTTGCTCACTGATAGATCTGTACCTACAGATTGGAAAATTTCGCAGGTCGCTCCAGTGTTTAAGAAGGGTAGTAGGAGTAATCCATCGAACTACAGATCTATATCACTGACGTCGGTTTGCAGTAGGGTTTTGGAGCATATACTGTATTCAAACATAATTAATCACCTTGAGGGGAATGATCTATTGATATGTAATCAGCATGGTTTCAGGAAACATCGTTCTTGTGCAACGCAGCTAGCTCTTTATTCGCACGAAGTAATGGCCACTATCGACAGGGGATCTCAAGTTGATTCCGTATTTCTAGATTTCCGGAAAGCTTTTGACACCATTCCTCACAAGTGAATTCTAGTCAAGCTGTGGGCCTATGGGGTATTGTCTCAGTTGTGCGACTGGATTCGTGATTTCCTGTCAGGAAGGTCGCAGTTCGTAGTAATAGACGGTAAATCATTGAGTAAAACTGAAGTGATATCAGGTGTTCCCCAGGGGCCTCTGCTGTTCCTGATCTATATAAATGACCTGGGTGACAATCTGAGCAGTTCTTTTACGTTGTTCACAGATGATGCTGTAATTTACCATCTAGTAAGGTCATCCGAAGACCAGTATCAGTTGCAAAGCGATTTAGAAAAGATTGCTGTATGGTGTGGCAGGTGGCAGTTGATACTAAATAACGATAAGTGTGAGGTGATCCACATGAGTTCCAAAAGAAATCCATTGGAATTCGATTACGCAATAAATAGTACAATTCTCAAGGCTGTCAATTCAACTAAGTACCTGGGGGTAAAAATTACAAACAACTTCAGTTGGAAAGACCACATAGATAATATTGTGGGGAAGGTGAGCCAAAGGTTGCATTTCATTGGCAGGACACTTAGAAGATGCAACAAGTCCACTAAAGAGACGGCTTATACTACACTCGTTCGTCCTCTGTTAGAATATTGCTGTGCGGTGTGGGATCCTTACCAGGTGGGATTGACCGAGGACATCGAAAGGGTGCAAAAAAGGGCAGCTCGTTTTGTATTATCGCATAGTAGGGGAGAGAATGTGGCAGATATTATATACGAGTTGGGATAGAAGTCATTAAAGCAAAGATGTTTTTTGTTGCGGTGAGATCTATTTACGAAATTTCAGTCACCAACTTTCTCTTCCGAATGCGAAAATATTTTGTTCAGCCCAACCTACATAGGTAGGAATGATCATCAAAATAAAATAAGAGAAATCAGAGCTCGAACAGAAAGGTTTAGGTGTTCGTTTTTCCCGCGCGCTGTTCGGGAGTGGAATGGTAGGGAGATAGTATGATTGTGGTTTGATGAACCCTCTGCCAAGCACTTAAATGTGAATTGCAGAGTAATCATGTAGATGTAGATGTAGATGTAGATGTTCAGGAGAGGGTAATATACTGTAATGAATGGGTACTAGATCATGGAATATAATCACAAAATTTAATGACTGGCAAGGTTTTCACAGGAACAGCTTCTTCAGCTTCATGGAGTGATACTGCAATGGCTGTAACCTGGCTGTGTTGAAAGTCTGATGACATCTACTGCAGGCTGGGCTGAGATCATGAATGCCATTGTATTGCATCACATTGCCACAAACCAAAGATGGTGGACTGTGTGGTAAAGTACTGTTTTTTTTTTCAGAGAATTTCCATATGAATGTAAATCTCAAAACCTGCTTGGTTAAATGGTAATGTGCTTGCCTACCATGCAGTGGGCCCGGGTTCCATTCCTGGCTAGGTTGGAGATTTTCTCTGTTCGTGGACTGAGTGTTATGTTGTCCTAATCATCATTTCATCCTAATCACGATCACACAAGTTGCCCAAGCATTGACTGAAATAAGACTTGCACTCAGCGGCTCAGCAGCCACAGTTCCCTGGAAGGGACCTCCTGGCCAACAATGCTACATGATCATTTCATTTTTTGTAAATCTCAGCCATATTGTTTTTTTGGAACATAGATGTAATCAGTTCAAAGACTACTCATGGTGGGTGTCATATGATACCTACTCTAAAAAAATGTTATCATTGAACAACAGAATATCTAGGATGGAATAACAACAATGAAAAGGAAATGAAAATGTTATAATTATAATTTTATGTGCACAGTCAATGGATAAACTTGAAATTAATGTTGTGTGATATTCAGTTTAATGGCATTTATTGGCTAGTGACAGAAAAATATGAAAAATAATCAGTTTTCAGCAGTAAGTGACTAAGACTGCTGTACTAAACTACACTAGCTACATACAGATGTGTGATGGCATTGTGAAGACAGTGCAGCACATCAGCTGTTTTCAGGTGGTATAGAAAATGCAGATTGTTCCTTATGTTCTGCAGCTACTATAGATAAATATCCTCAAAATGAATATCGGGCCAGTCTAATATGAATTTGCTTTATTTATTGGTCAGATATAATTACAATTTAGGCAAAATTTCATGTATAATGTGAAACAAACAGTGGGAACTGCATGAAATTCCTCTTTCTTTGGGCTGACTCGATGCACAAATCATAAAAACAATACTGAAAATGTTTTTAGAAACACCTGACTGAAAAACACCTAATGACTTGAGAGGGACTCTCTCTCTCTCTCTCTCTCTCTCTCTCTCTCTCTCTCTCTCTGTGTGTGTGTGTGTGTGTGTGTGTGTGTGTGTGTGTGTGTGTGTGCAACTTGAAGAAGGTATGGTTCAGTTTTTACACCCATTCATGAATGTAATGTTGCTAAGGTAGAGCAAGTGATGTGGTCTGTCTATCACACCCAATTGAGGGCAATGATCGGAGAGATGCCACAATCTTTTCTTTTGCTGGTAATTTAAATAAAAGATTCCCACTGGCAGTGACTGTTTCTAAGATGATGATGTTTTAAGAGCTGGTAATGTGCATGTTTAAAAAATTACTTTCTGGCTTAGAAGACAATGAAGAAACATGTTCATTATCACCAATATTTTAATTATTTACTGTTCTCACCCATACATTAAATTTTAGTTGTACTGTCCAAGGTGCGGCAGAGGTCTCAGTGTAGACTGACAAGGAAACAATTGTGGAAACAAAAGAGAAAGTGGCCTATAGCATGTGATTTTCATAAGTTTCAAACATATATTATTTATTTATTACATTGTAACCTGTTACTTATTATTTAAACTCAGGATTTACTCAAGTTACTACCTCAACAACTTTCCCCCTATACGTTGGCAACTAATGATACACATTGCACTATTGCAGCTAATACAATACTACCTTGTGTATTGTGTCACCATAACTGCAGGGTTGGCAAAATAAAACTGCCCTGGGAAATATTCACAAGACTGACATGAGATTGACCCTTGTTAATGAACACCACAGATTATTCTGAAAATGGCTACAGTTGATGTTAGTGCTGTGCTCAATTTATCGTACCATACATCTCTTCGACTTGAGACAACATTGTCAAGGTGATGTGTGTCATTTCTCCATCTTACTGAAAATATCAACACAGTCATTCATATTTTTTGAGTTAGTCCACATTTAGATTAAAGCATTTCTGAACACACTGGTTAGAATTAATAGTTTGATCAAATAATCATGTTACAATGTGGACACCAAACACTGGGCAGAAACACCAATCTTGAGATCATTCAGTGGCTCTTATAAGTTCTGATGGAAATTTTCTGATGCATAATAGCACATTTCTGTGAGTTCACATATCCTAACAGGCTGAACCAGACCTCATCTGAAGTAATTAAAACTGAGGATCAAAAAACCCTGATTCCAATTCACTCAGAAACCAGTGGCAGAAGTCCACATATAACAGTTTGTCTTGCCACCTTAACTCACACATAAAAGTAAATTTGCAAGTATACAGATGCAAGTACTTTTTGACACTGTTTCAATTCCTACTTTCACCGATAAATGGCACTGAGATTTCACTGGATGTTGTTCCAGGGTTTCTTTCACTTCTACAACATACTCTGGTATTCAAACACTTTTTGGATAGTTACAATTCCAATTCCAAAGAAAGCAGGTGTTGACAGATGTGAATATTACCAAACTATCAGTTTAATAAGTCATAGTTGGAAAATACTGACACAAATTCTTTGCAGAAGAACTGGTAGAAGCTGACCCCGAGGAAGATCAAATAGATTCTAGCATATGTGAGGCAATACTGATGCTACATCTTATCCTACAACATAGGTCAAGGAAAGGGAAACCTACATTTATAGTATTTTTAGACTTAGAGAAAGCTTTTGATAATGTTGACTGGAATACCCTCTTTGAAATTTGGAAGGTAGCAGGGTTAAAATACTGGGAGCAAAAGGCTATTGACAACTTGTACAGAAATCAGCTGGCAGTTATAAGAGTTGAGGGGCATGAAAAGGATGAGAAGGGAGTGAGACAGATTGGTAGCCTATCCCTACTGTTATTCAATCTGTACATTGAGCAAGCAGTAAAGAGAACCAAATAAAAATTTGGAATAAGAATCAATGTTCAAGGAGAAGAAATAAAAGCTTAGAGATTTGCCAGTGATGTTGTAATTCTGTCAAAAACAGCAAAGGACTTGGAAGAGTAGTTGAATGGAATGAACAGGAGGATGTAAGATGAACATCAATAAAAGCAAAACAAGGATAATGGAATGTAGTCAAATTAAATCAGGTGATGCTGTGGGAAAAAGACTAGGAAACAAAACAATAAAAGTGGTGGACAAGTTTTGCTATTTGAGCAGCAAGGTAAATGGTGATGGTCAAAGTAGAGAGGATATAAAAGTTAGACTGGGAATGACAAGAAAAGCGTTTCTGAAGAAGAGAAATTTGTTAACACTGAATACAGTTTTAAGTGTTAGGAAGTCTTTTCTGAAAGTATTTGTGTGGAGTGTAGCCATGTATGGAGGTGTAACATGGATGATAAACAGTTTAGACATGAAGATAACAGAAGCCTTAGAAATGTGGTACTACAGAACAATGCTGAAGATTAGATGAGTACATCATATAACTAATGAGGAGGTACTGAATAGAACTGGGAGAAGAGAAATTTGTGGAACAATCTGACTAGAAGGGATTGCTTGATAAGATACATTCTGAGACATCAAGAAAAGGTAAAAATCATAGAGGGAGACCAAATGATGAATACAGTAAGCAGATTCAGAAGGGTGTAAGTTGCAGTAGTTATTCACAGATGATGAGGCTTGCGCAGGATAATTTAGTACAGAGAGCTGCATCAAACCAATATTTGGGATGAAGACCTCAACAACAACAAATTTTTTTTCACTACAAAGCCTGTTTTTTTACAATTTACAATTAAATATTTCATTGGAGACCTTGCCAGAGGTTTTACCAAAACACTTCTAGCTATAAACTCCTGTGTGAACAGCTATGCACAAATTTTCTATGAATGGTGGTTCATATAACGCTTAACAATGAACATACACTGTTTGATTGTGAACACCAATTTGTGTTGCATTCAACTGCTCATGAAATGAATCTGTTTCCCTCAATCATCCAGATGTAATGACACAATACTCGGCACAGACCATGCAGGAGAAGCACATGCACAGACATGTGACAGCAATTGATTAGTGCATTGAAACCACAGTTACCAGAATTTTCTGTGATGGACCGTTCTCCTGTTCATTAATAAGGGTCAATTTGTAGTCAGTCTTAGAAATATTTTCTGGGCCTGTTTTATTTTTCTCTGCCTGTATTTCTACAATTAATGAAGACTGCCCCTAATCCTCTAACTACATATATCTACTAGTACTATTGCCCTATAATGCAACTCCCTTATTATCTGCCACTGGTGTACACACTAATTGATTGAAATAGATTATAAATAGTAATGGCACCAGTCTTTTGCTGCCACATTCCCCTTTTCTAGAGGGATAAATCCTATGAAAATGTTTCAATTCTTCTTAAGTCTTGCTTCCATTATGAAATATAGCATCACAACTTCCTCTTTGGTACTTTTGCCTTTCTCAAAGCCAACAATTTCTTCTTAATTAACTCTGTCTTGTATTTATCTGTCAAATTTCTGTGATTAACTGTTTTAGAGATGTACATTCCTCCTCAACTGATCTACATTGTATGGTATTCATTACTGCACTTTACAGACTATAAGACACACTTCTTTCTTCAAAAAACTTCTTCCAAAATTCAGGTGTGTCTTATACATGAAGTTAATATAAAAAGTGTACAGTTTTTGATTCAAATTCCTGTAAGTCTTCAAAATGGTCATATATTTCTATCTCTCTCTGGTAACATTGGATTCAACTGCCAGCAGCAGTGCACTGATGCAACAAACATGGGTTGTGGGTACAATGACGAGGAAGAGGAAGAGGAGGAAGAAGAAGAAGAAGAAGAAGAAGAAGAAGAAGAGAGTTCAGGTGAATTATATTGTTTTTCAAAAAAATTGCTGAAAATTAAGGTGCATCCTATAGTCCTTTGCTTATAGTCCGTAAAAAATGGTATTGCAGTACTGACCAAATTTCACAAACTGTATTAAATACTTTAGAAAAATTAGATACCTGGTTTGATTTAAACAGGTTAAAATTAAACATGGAAAAGACTCTGTTAAAGAAAGAAAAAGCAAAATTAAATGATATTTAGGTTAGTCACAGAAACCAGGATTTGCAGGAAGGTACTTGTGGGAAATTCCTAGGAATGCAAGTAGATAAAAATCATTCATGGGGATCACATTTACAGTACCTTGCAAATAAATTAAATAACCTAGCATTTGCAATGAGGATATTGTACAATACTACTAGTATGGGCATAAAAAAGTAGTATGTCACAGATTCTTTGAGTCAATAATAAGGTATGTGTTGGGGTCTTTCCCACTTGTCTCGTATAGGGTGCCTTAAAGGACGCTGCATTCTTGGAATGCTATACAATATTTCAAGTAAATAACATTAGTAGTTTTATTTCAGTAAAGCAGTTTGACAATACTTAACTTGAATGTACAAAGGTGTTGCAAGTGATGGGTGACAGCAACATAAATCCGAGGCCTTGCTATACACAGTGTTCAAACATGCAATGGATATGGATCACTACAATCTGATATTGTAGTAACCTCAACCAACAGCGGGAACGCCTTGGGCTGTGGATCAGAGCTGCCAGGCGGGGAAGCCGCCGGCGGTTGAGCATGCACCACCGGAAACACAGGATGAGTCGGACGACAGACCAACGACAACTGACAACAACCGACCACGACCGACTATGAGCGACACAACAAGGAAGAGATAAACAACAGAGGCTTGTGGGAACTACAACACCAAACACCAAACGTAAATCCACTCAGAACCAGAGCCAGGCAAATGTCAACAACGAGCAACGATCAGAACGCAGTACCGCCGAGATAGAAACGAAATCCAGAGCGAGCACCAGACTGGCTGGACTAGGGCAGAGCAGGTCCCGATATACGAAACCGGAGGCAGCGGCTATTGGCCGCTGACCACGTCCATTTGTTCTGCCGCGTGTTCGCCTTCCATGGTGGAAGGTACTAGAGATATCACAGCACTCTCTGCTAGGCCATGCTAATACTCCACTAATGTCCCACTGAGGCTGGCAGGAGTGGCACTTATATTCACTTCTTGCAGGGGTCGCTCCTGTCGTGGTGCGGTCCTTGTCAGCAGGCTATTGGCTGACATCGCCTCACCGCCCTGTCTGATATTGCATTCTTCCTCTTCCTTTCAGTGCTTGCAGTTACACCAGGATAGTATGGAATTGTATTTTGGGGTAACTCAGAACATATGTGTTGAGAACTAAAACTTCAGAAAACCGTCAGTAGAAATATACACAATGAAGGGCGAAGAAAATCATGTCATCCACTCCTAAAAAATCTAAGTATATTAAGTGTTCCCTAAATATACATATATGAGCCAATTATCTTTGTACACAGTAACCCTGATTTATTTGTAGCAAATCATTTTTAACATGATTACAACACCAGAAATCAAAATAATTTTATGCTGCCTACTCACCATTTAAAACTTTATGCTCAAATTCCACATTATATGGGTATGAAAATTTATAACAAAGCGAAAGGAAGGGAATTTCTCACCATAGAAACTAGTACAGAAATGTTACTATTCAGCAGAAGAATTCGTAAATGACAACCTGAAAAATTGAGCAGGCGAGAGCAAGTACTTAGCTCTGTTAAATTTTAAAAGTTTGTTACTTTTGAAGAAAAATTATTATTTGCTTAATTAATTAATTATTCAGTACCATATATTACATTATGGATATTATAAGGAAACTTGTAAAGCAGTTTTTGTGTTTTGATGAGTCTCCTGTACATTAAGTCAATGACTTGAAATTGTATGTTAATGAGACAATAAACTTCTATTATTCTCTATTCTACAACCTCAGAGAACTTCCAACGTACATCACCATTCCTCAGTAATTCAATATTCCACTTCCTCATACATTGATTCTCCTGATGATTCTCTTAAACTTCAGCCTACTCTTTATTTTTAATTAATTATGATTGGAATTTATACCTGCTCTTGGGTATGACTTGAAATCCAAATCTGATTTCCTGATCTCTGGGTCTCCATGATATAATAATGCAGCTGGTGTCTTTCTGTATCTCTTGGCTATTTTCAGGTATGCTTCCTTACTTTGCAATTTTTAACAGTGAATTTGCTATTATTAGATGACATTTATTACAGAACTCAAAGAGCCTTTTCTATTTCTTATTCCCATTGTGAAGCCTGTGTTCTCCCACAACTCTGGCTTCTTTTTCTTGCTCTATTATAGTGATCCATTTCTTCATGGTTATTAAATTTTCATCTGCCTTTTTGTTGTAGCATTGTGGAAACACAATATCAGAACTCCCACCAAAAAACTTAATTCTGCTTCCACATGAAGGGATACACCTAGATATTGAACGAAGCAGGAATTGCTACAATAACTCTTAACTATAGAACACATGTAAGCACAGTCTAACAGATGAGCATACAATCATCACATAAACTTTAGTCCTGCTGAGGACCTAGAGAATGACTGCTGTAGCAGGTGTCATGTCATCACAGGAGAATATGGTCTGAAATGGCACAGGTATGGACAGGACCAGTGCCCACTCCCCCATGACAGGTTGTAAGGGAGCACCAGTGTCAGAGGCACTGTATCAGCACCCTCTGTAAAAGAAAGCCTGTCTACGTAGTGCATGACGTCACAAGATGGCTACACACATAGTCCCTTCTTCAATAGTTTCACGGAACAGTGCTTGTGAATAGTCGTTCGGCGAGTTTCGCGTCAGTTTACTATTATAGTGAATGGTGTTCCTGCGTTAGTGTACGTGATTTGGTTGTTTAGTTTCTGTGCACTAAACTGGTGATCTGTTTTTCTTGCCTGTGAAAATTTCGTTGCCTGCAAAATGCCGTATCGTTGTTGTGTGCCGAATTGTAGAGGAAATTATGACGGTGGACCAAAAGTAACCGTGTTTAAATTTCCGGAGGATGAAGCAACGAGGAAGAAATGGTTGTATAACTTCACTCCTTCTTCAAGTTCAAGAGTAAGTATTTGTTTTGTTTATTTCTTAAAAGAGGTTAAGTGTACTAACAAAGAATAGGCACTTATGCAGTAAGGAAGGTCAGCGACATTTTGACTTATATATCAGATCTTAACTGAATAAGTGCCGAAGAAAATAGCGTTTCGTTTCGTTTTCTTGCCCTGGCAATTCTACAGTTTAGCTGGTATAGGTTATATGAATTCTGTATTCTGCAAGTTCAACCAGTATAGCGTAAGCACAGTCATACTTACGTAGTTAAATATCTCAGTATATCTTTATACTTACTGTTTATGCTGCCTGTTGTTAGGAATAAAAGTCGGTTTATAATTAAGTACGTGCACTTAAGATACACACGACTTTCGATGTATTCTGCTTCTGTATTTAGTGATTCTTTTTGCTGTAAAAGTCATTAGGAAGTTGCCTGTTCAAAAACAAGTAATGTGGTGTACCCAGAAATTGAAAATGAAGTAAAAACAGTGTTTCAGTTGCTTGTTTTTAATAAATTATTGGTGGGAATTTGAAGTCATTGCAAGGAATGTTACTATTAGGGAATATAGTAGGCTTTAGACTTAACAGTCAACCACAGACAGGAAAAATGAATGAGTACATGAATGGATTAACAGGCCATCACAAAATGCAAAGGGAGAAACTGTGAAAACATGTAAAAAATAAAAAATACTTGTGGATTTTACAAATTCTTACTTTCTGGGTCTGGAATTTCAGATACATGCCAGTGGCCTACACAGCTGTCTTAGAGATACACAGCTAAAGTACTTGAAAGCAATAGTGTGGTCATGTTTAGCCTAATAGGTAGCACATAAGTGGCAATGTATTAGTTCATCATACTGTCAGTTTTTATGTAAGTTATGAACTGATATCAAAAGCAAAACAGTGTCTATCTGATAAAAAACACTACCTTTAAGTATTTCATAGTTCTAAAGGTTACACAGTGTGACAATTACTTTGTATTATTCTGTTACTGTGTCACAGTTGCTTCTATGGATTATACCTGTGTGAGTTTGGTGTCATCATGCTTTCTTGTGTCCGAGGTGTGTGTGTGTGGGGTGGGGGTGGGCAGGGGTGGGGGGGGAATAGAGCAAGACATTAAGCAAAAATCCCACCCCTCTTGTGAATATATGAGCTTCAAGGCTAAATTATAAAAAAAAAATCACTGTTACTGAATTATGCTACAAACATTAGTCAATGTTTGTAATTTTTGGTGGGGCAAGTACTTTCTTCATTTCACCATCTCTTTGAGAGCTTGTTGCCATGACATGTAACTGCATGTGTTTTGATGTTGTAGTGTTATTGTTTTATAGAGTTACTATGCCATGGCCACATTTATCACTTGAGTATTCTTCTGCATTTTAGATGGGAGTCTATTTGTATTTTAGAACTAGAAACTAACTTTATATTCATAAATTGTTTTCACACTATTAATATTGTCATCACATTGAGTTGTAAGCACCTTTTTCATTTTTTATTCATTTTTAATTACAGGTATGTCATGTTCACTTCCACAAGGATGATGTTATTTGGGAAACACAAATTGTGGATGAAAGGACTGGTCAGTTATTAAGAGCCCCCCTTCTCAAACCACGTTTGAGACCAGATGCAGTTCCATCACTACTCCCAAACTGTCCTTCCTACCTTTCAAAGGAAGAAAGTAGACGTGAAGGGCCAGAGGAGAAAAAGCAAAGGCTTGAAAATGAGCAGTTAGCTGCAGCGTTACAATATAGTTTAGCATCACGGAAGGACTATGAAAACACTTTCAGCTTCAGTTCTTTAGAAGGGTTGATGTTGCGTACGAAGGAAGTGGATTTGCCCAATGAGTGGAGTGTGATCAAAAAACACAGTGATTTTGTTTGTTTTTTAAAGATAATAAGAAATCCAGCACCATTAATCACACATTCTGTTGTTATAGATAGTAATTTAAATGTTTTATTGTTTAAGAAAGATGTACAAATTAAGACATTAGGAAAAAGATCTTTTCCTGTAATTGTAACCAATATCCATGAAATTGTCAGTGTACTGCAGGAGTTTTCAGACACAGATTGTGGGCACTCAGAAACTTCTATAGATAGTTTTGTAGAGATAGTGAAAGACAGTCTAGGAGTGCTGAAAGACAGTTTACAGGAGAGTGAAAAGGAGATGGTAGACTTTATATATGAACAAGTTAGTCTCATAAATGTAAAGAAATTTAATCATAGGTTTAGTTCTACATTTATGATACTGTGTTGTTTGCTATTTTCAATTTCATCTCATGCTTACAATTTTTTACGTAGCAGCTCATTAATGAAAATGCCACATCCTAGCACTCTGCATAGGATCTGCAGCAAATTTAATGTGAATCCATCTCACGAAAGGCTTGGGGGAAGTAATTTCCTGTCCTATGCAAGACAGAAATTTCAATACTTGAACAGCGATGATGTCAATGTTGTTTTGAGTGTAGATGAAATTCATCTAAATTCTTATTTGGAATATAAAGGAGGTAGTGTTTTGGGCATGTCATATAACTCGGAATGTGCTGCAAATTCAGCATTGGTATTTATGTTGCAGAGTGTCAAGTCTTTGTACAGGGATGTTGTTCACATTTTACCGGTGAAAACCATTTCATCTAATGCATTATACGATGTGCTACTGGCCATAATAAATGGCCTTGAACTAATAGGCTATAGGGTTTTTTGTGTGGTAACTGACAACAACAAAATCAATAGCAAAACCATGTCAATGTTTTCTCTGGATAAAACTGTTAATATAGATTTTAAACATCCATCTGATCCTAATTGCCCACTTTTCTTTTTAATTGATGCCATACACATTGTTAAATGCATAAGAAATGTATGGCTGAACCAAAAAAGTGATGGTAAAGATAAGTTTTATCATCAGTTTCCAGTTAGAAAAGAAGTGGAAGAGAATAAGTTTTCTGTAGCTTCTTTTAAAACACTGAAACAGATTTATGACATAGATTCCAGTTCTTTAGTAAAATATTGTCACACATTGTCTCTCAAATCACTTTGCCCTACATCGTTAGAAAAACAGAGCATGAAACTAGTGCTGCAGATATTCAATCGACATGTGTCAGAGGTCCTTGAGGTAGCTAGTGATAAATTTGATTTGAAACATGCACCATCAACAGCAGAATACATTCGAATAATAACAAAATGGTTTGATGTCATGAATGTGAAATCAGTGTTTAAAGGGAAACACAAACAGAATCCTTATATGGATCCGTTGACAACTGATAGCGTTTCTATGCAATTTTTGCTAGATTTTCTAGACTGGCTTGATGTGTGGAAAGCAAAGGGTTTGTCAAGTGGGTTTCTCACAAAAGAAACATTTTTTGCTATTCAGCATACAACATATGCCATTGTAGAGATTGCTCGATACTGTACTGAAGAGCTAGGTATGAGCTATTTACTGACAGCCAAGCTACAAACAGATGTGCTTGAGCGGCGTTTTGGAAAGTATAGACAGGTTGCATGTTCCCAATACAATGTTTCAGTGACACAAGTCTATGAAGCAGAAAAGAAGCTTCGAATTCAAAGTGTAATGCCTTTAGTTTTATGTTCTCCTTCCTATGGCAATATCACAGTAGGGGCCATAAAAATTTTTATGTTTTCTGAAGTTGAAGAAACAGACACATTAGAGATAGAAGTCAGTGTAACTCAAGACGATGTTCTTTCAGTGAAAGATATTGCAACGTCTTTAACTTTCATTGCAGGCTACTGTGCTCATGCAGTGATTAAGAAGCTGAAATGTGAGAGTTGCCTTAATGAAATTGTGATTGAAAAGGAGTTGCCAATAAACGAACATTTTAGTTTGATACAGAGACTTGATCATGGAGGACTAAAATACCCATCAGACACTATTTTAAATATGATTGTCTACACTTATATTGTCATCAGCAAACTTCTCAAAGAACATGAAAGAGATTTTCTTGCCTGTACGAATCAACGTGCTATTGCCTGTGCAGTAGCACTTGCTACTCTTCACGAAAATGACTTTTTATTATTTGATGAGGTATGCTGCAATGGACATTCATCCCAGGCAATAATGAAAAGTGTTGTTTGGGTTGGTGTCAATATATTTTTAAACAACTACTGTAAAAAGGTTAGTGGAAAAAAAATTTCAAAAAACACTCAGCGAAAACTGCAAACTCTTACAACATAATTTTGAAATCTTTATCTTAGATTCTTTTTAAATCATTAATACAAAACCTGTCATCAGTAATACTGCCACATCAACAAATGCCTCTTAAGCTGAACTAGTCAGGTTAATCTGAAACTAGTCAAACTTACCAAATTGCAACTTATGGCTGAGAGTTTGTATAAATATTTTAATATACAGCTGCTAACAGCTATCAACACTAATAGCCTAACATGAAATTTTTATCAAAGAAATTAATCTTTAATATAAAGAACCTTACACTAATTCTTTCTCAGTTGAAGTTGGGTGGTGAATGATACATACAGGAGGGAGGGGAGGGGGTGTGGCAGGCAGAGAGGACCAATAGTAATCTTTTTATAGTATGTAAAACCTAAAAATCAATTCGCTTGCTTTTCCGAGTATGACTTAAACCACTTCTTTGCTGCATGCCTTATTCATAGTATTTCTAATTTGTGTAATAAAGTTATGTGGCCCAACATGGCACATGCCTTTGAGAAAGACAAGACAATGCCATTTTGATCACCTTCCTTTATTATTTTGAGAAAAACTTACACAAACTGTGCTTTAGCAGACTCCACTTTTTTTGCAAACAAGGTTAGTTTGTTTTGGTGATAAGTGGAAGACAAGAGCAAAATTGCTCTATAGTTCTCTACATTCTCTGCAACACTTTTCTTTGTATACTGAAGTTATTACTTTAGCTTGTGATACATGTGAGAAATCTGCCAATTTATAATGATTCATTAATTGTTACTGTTGAAAAAGCTACTATAGTATTTATGCATTCTTTAGGTAGGCAAACTTCGATTTCACGTAGTGTTTGTGGTGTTCCTCTGTCTTCTACTACTGTCACTGTTATGAGTGCAGATGTGCATGCTGTGACAATTGCCTCTCTTTTTCTGAGTTTACTACTTTCTCTGCAGCTGTTATAACTGTTGTTCTCTCAACATTTTCTTATGTAGATCATGTTTGCACATATTTTATTACCAATGCAAATGGAGAAGCTGGTAGGGGAGCGCTTTGCAGTACTTTCATGGCCTTCTTTGTGTATAATGATTGGCAGGTCTCCTCATCTAATAGTAATGTAATTGTGGAACAGCTCTCACTTCTGTTACAAACACTATTGAGTGCCACTAATCCTCAGGTTGACTAATTACTGAGCTCTTTAAATAGATGCTTGCTCTGTGCCATAAAGTGCCTTCTTGTTAGCTCATCTTTGCTGAGGAGGAAAATATCTGAGGTGGACTCTCAGGTATGCCCTTCTGTTGGCTTTTTGAATATATTTGTTTATAAAAGAATATTAAAAAAGCTTAAGCTTGTCACAATTGCTTTTCACTCACCTAATCTAATTAATGTAACCAGATCATATTCCAACACCACTTGACACGTTTTTGCCGCATAACATACACTTACAGTTGGTAATTACTTGCAATTTACAGGGTGACCTAATATAATGTCTATATGCATCGCCATTTTTCTACTACAGTGCTTTCATATGCATTCTTCCTACACAAAACTTTATGGTGCAGTGTTTTATTTGCATTCTTTTAGTGTCCCATTTACTTAAAGACCTTCCATTACTACCCTGGAGATTATAAAATAGCAATTTAATAATTAATGTTGTTCAAAATTTATCATTATTATTCCTAAAATTATGAAACTTAAGTCTCAAGAATGTGGTTATTGTTAGTGTTTGGCCTTGGTGCCCATAAGTCTTAATTATTTTGTCCCTACATAGTATTCATGCTGTACATCTATAATTTTCTATTGTGAACCACTATAATCTAAAATTTTTCTCATTCCATGTGTTAGTGATTATTGACAAGAGTGTATGGAAGATGAACAAAAGAAATAAATAAATTCATTCATACACAGAGTTTTTTTACTTAATTTGCGTTCATTCATATCAGCATGGTCAGTAGATGAAACTTGTTTTCCACTTCTAAACAATTACCAGTATATATATTTTGGAATGATGATCTGTTAAAGTATTGCAACTAAATAGAGCTGAACCACCACCCCACCCCTTTCCCCAAACTTATGGAAGGATGAAGTATCTAAGCCACTGGTGAGTGCAGCCCAAATGTGATGCCAAATGAAGGTAAGTGTTCATTTTTCACAATTATTTCATTACAGGTCACATCACGTCATAAAACTTCTCAACAGATGAAATGAAAGTTTACTTCATAGTTGAAATTTATTTATGTGCAATTCATGCAAACAGTTTGTTTCAAAGTATATACTTCTTAGTACAGAAACATTCTTTCTTCAAAGGTATTCAGTTTAGAGCAGCGAAGTTCTAACCTGGTAATCTGTATTCTGAGACCTCATGTAATTTCAATACATAATGGAAATTTAGTTAACTTACTGAGAAAAGAGAATTCATTGAAATTTGTATTGGCATACCAAAACTTTATGGCAATACCATTACATACTCATCTTAAGTCAGTGAGATTTTCTTAATGGAAAGAAAGTTTCTTAGGGAAAGGTGCACAAACTGAGAAGAGATTGCTTATTACCAGTGCCTCTCTATAGGGGGTGTTATAATTCGAACACTATTTGCCCAATTTTCGTGTTTCTTTTTTTAATTCACAGGTATATCATCCAATCAGGTTTTAAAATGGATTTTGCTACATAAGGAATAAACAGCGGCAATAACAGTGTCCGTAAAATGTTAGCTGCCAGTGTACTACTTTGCAAAGTGCCGTCCACATTATTAGACCTGCATCAAAGTGATGCAATATTTAACTTAAAAAACAGTACAAAAACCCTAATAGAAAGTCCGCGAGAGCATACGAGAATCTTTCACGGGTGGCTTTCAATCAAAATTTTTGTCATTAAAAATCGTCTTACACAGGAACTGCAAAACGGAAGAATGGTGAATGGTGGTCAGCCATAAAAGATAAATGTATACCATTGCAGACGTTTAGATTGGCCTTTTCGAGATTTACAATTTATACTACAGCACTTACAGTTTAGGAATGGTATTGGAAAAGAGCACACTGGTGGCAAACACTTGCACTTTGTGTAGTTGACGATCTTTGAACGGCTAACCAGACAACCATCAAACAAGTCGTGACAATCCCCATTAAAGCAACTTTAAAATAAACTACAATGAAATGGGTCCATTCATTTGGGAGTTTTGATGCCTCAGATAATGAAAGTTATTACAGCCACTTTTTACGTCTGGGCTAAAAGGTATGCAGAAATAAGTTACAGACAAAAGAACTGGGTCATTTGAGAAAGGAAATCTTGTAATTCATGAGAGAGGTATGTCAGATTTCTTTACGAATTTTCCTCGTGCGGTTCCCGTAACAGTCTATTGCTGTGGCCAAACGCGAGCACCGGCACCAGACTACGTGCGTGACGTCACTGAGCGGGCACGCAGGCTTTCCTCTATAGGGGGTGCTGACTGTATCCATGCCCAGATCTGCACAAGCACTTAGTGATGACAGAGGACAATATGGTGGTGGTTGCAATTTTGCCAGGGGCTGCAGAGATGGAGGTGGTGTGACACAGACTATTCTGCCCAGTGACAGTGTCACCCAGAATGAAGGCAGTGCAGTAGCTGGAGAGGGTGTGGAATATGCTGCATGGGCCAATGCAAATGGTGAAGGTGGCAGTGGGGATGAAGGGCTCTCTGGCACATGGTCAGTCATGGCTGTGTGGAATTGGTCAAAGTGTTATAACACCAAGCCATCACAGATGTGCGCAACATAGAGGTGGCAGTCTCAGCAGTGATGGATAACCACTGGTATCTACTTGGGGTGCTGGCCAAACACTCAGTTTCAGATGGCAGAGGCCAGATGGAATCACTGCAAGACAGGGGCCAGTTGGTTGATTGATTGATTGATTTATTTATTGATCCATTTCATCTACAGCTGCATGATGTGCAAGAGATATTTGGATTTTTTTGTTAATATTTACAGTTTTACATATAATATACCTTTGTACATAATAACACACATTAATATATCAATTAATGATGAATACTTACATAAATGTTGTTACACTATATACAGAGAGATAAAATACAAATTTTCTTCTGAATGAGACTACATTGGGTAAACACACAAAAATTTAGTTTTGTAGGTATTCATTTACTGTGCAAAAGCAGTGATCAACCAAGTACGACATCAGTTTAGATTTGAAGTGACCAATATTTTGTGTGTGTTTAATGGTATTTGGTAAGGCATTGTATAGTTTGATACTAGGATGGATAAGGCTGTTTTGAAATAACTTTGTGTTGGTGCTTTGAACACGTACATCTAATTTTTGTCTTGTATCATAGCTGTGTATTGTGTGATTTTGAGTGCTGAGTGGTCTTTTTGTATGTAAGTTTTGCTTTAAATACATTATATTTTCAACTATATATATGCAAGTAAGTGGCAGGATCATCCTTTTTTGAAACAATGGTCTACATGATTTGCGATTGTCTACCCCTTCCACTATTCTTATAATTTTTTTTTTTTTTTTTAATTTTGAATGTTTTGAGGCATCTCCAGAATTTCCCTAGAACATAATCCCATACCGGAGGTGAGAGTGTACAACTGCATAATATACACACTGAAGGGTGTTGTAGCTGGTACAATTTTTTAATGTACGCAGCACAAAACAAGAAGTGCTTAATTTTTTGTTCATTTGCTCAATATGTGCTTTCCATTTCAAGTTGTCTTGTAGATGAAGTCCAAGAAATTTGGTACAGGCTGTTTTGGCAATTGTCTGTCCATATAGTTCTAGATGGGGTGGTATCAGATTTTTTGTTTGTGCTGTGTGTAAATCCATAGCTACAATTTTTTCAGTGTTTATTATTAAGTCATTGTCATCAAAGTAACATGTTAGCCTGTCAGTGGTTTCTTTTATGTTTTTTACAAGAGTTTCTTCTGAATTTCCTGTAATTAGAACACTCATATCATCTGCAAATTGAAATATTTTACTGCTGTCATTGCTTATGTTTAGGTCACATAGAGTAAGAACAGAACAGGACCCATTACTGATCCTTGTGGCACTCCATATTTAACAGTCAGTAGCTTGGAATAATATTTCCGAATGACTTTGTCCCTTGCTTGATCTATTTCCACATATTGTTCCCTGTTTTTAAGATAAGAGCTGAGCCATTTTTTAGCTGTTCCCCTAATGCCAAGATTTTCTAGCTTGCATAGCAATTTGTCATGATTTATGGTGCCAAATGCCTTTGACAAATCTAAAAATATGCCCATGGTAAGTTTTTTGTTGTCTAACACTATCAGTGTCTCTAACAGAAAGGAGTGAACTGCAGATTCAGTTGAGCGGTTTGCTCTAAATCCATGTTGAGATTCTGACAGAATGCTATTTACCTCTAAGAAGTCTGTTAACCTCTTATTGAAAAGTCTTTCTAATATTTTTGAGAAAACAGAAATAAGTGCCAATGGTCTGTAGTTGGAAACATCGTCTTTGTTTCCTTTCTTGTATAATGGCTTTACTTTTGCTATTTTCAAACATGAAGGAAAAGTTCCTGTAGCAAAAGATAGGTTACATGGGTGGGTTAAGGGCTCAGTAATCAAGTCCCCACACTTCTTTATAATGAAATCAGGTGTATCATCTATACCTACAGAGTGTTTCATTTTGAGACGTTTTATTTTAGCCTGAACTTCTTCTACATTTGTTGGGTACAGAAACATTGATCTGCTTGAGACTTTTTTCCCTGTTTCTGTATGCTGTTTTCTATTAGAAGTCTGTTGTAATAGTTTACATTTATAAAATAGTTATTAAACATATTAGCTACTTCCTGTGGGTTATTAATGTTTTCCAAGCCAGCCTTTAATACTATATTATTAACTCTACTTTTGTAAGATTTGGTTTCTTTTTTTACAACTTGCCAGATTGCTTTGGTTCTGTTTGAAGCATCTCCTATGTATTTGTCATTGTCTCATTTCTTTGCCTCCTTTATTATTTTATTTAAGATAGATTTATATTTTTTAAAGTAACTATCAAACTCCTGAGTTGTGTTGTAGCTTCTTGCAATATTGTGAAGGTACCATTTTCTAGCACAAGATTTCCTTATACCACTAGTAATCCACTTGTTGCTTTTAGTGGTTTGCATTGTTTTGGCTTTCAATGGAAAAGCAAGATCAAAATAATATTTAAAAATATTCATGAATGTCTGAAACTTATCGGAAATGTTTTCTGTACTATACACTATCTCCCATGATTATTGTTGGAGATAATTCTGGAATGTTTGTACTGCAGTACTACTGAAAGTTCTTCCCATGTGTGTAGTCTTCCTCATGTAATTATAGGATGGATTAGTGTTTACACAAAAGCTTATAGCCTGTGCACTTTTTATTACAACTGATTTATATTTTGTTTTGGAGCTTATTATTATTTGGTCTATGGTAGTGCTAGAGTAATTCGTTTCACGTGTAGGGGAGTGGATTGTAATCTCCAAATTTTTGGCTGTTAAAATGTTCATCAGCTCAGATTTTGAATTGCTTTGCTTATTAAAGTCTACATTTAGGTCTCCACATATAAAAACTGTTTTTCTATTTGTTACTACTTTATTTAGTAAAGTATCATGCCGAGTGTTGAATTTTTTTAGATGGGTATCTGGAGATCAATATAAACATATTACAATTAACTTGAATGCTGGAATTTCTATGCCTGATATTTCAAAATCTTTCTCAGTGTTTAAGGATTCAACATTGTCTAAGTTATTGAATTCGATATCTTTCTTTATGTATATGCAGTTCCCTCCATGTCTAAACTTATTTCTACAAGTTTGTGCTGCTAACACATAATCCGTTATTTTCACTGTCTTTAACTCATTTTCTTTCAGCCAGTGTTCAGTTAAGCACAGTATATTAACGTATCGGAGTTCACTTGATAGCAAGATTTCTAGCTCTCTTAAGGACTGCTACTGGAGGTGGTGTTGATAGGTGCACTAGTTATCCTAATTTGGTCTTGAGCCTTTTTGGGAGTAAAAATCTTGTAGATGACATGGTTGCCTTACATTTCTTCCCACTGGAACTGCTGAACTTCCTCCTGTTGCTGGGGTGGTAGTAGTAGATTGTTGTTGTTCACTGATACATGTAAAATTAGATGTCCTTGGTGATACTTTTGAGACTGGATCTGTTGATGTCCTTAGTGGGTCTCCTGTAGGTACTGCTTCTGGTTTCCAGTGCCCAGTTCTTCTTGTTATATCTTGAATATCTTTGGGTGTGGAACTTGGTTCTGCTGCTTTTTTTGGGTTAGATGCTTTTGCCGGTATCACAGCCTGGTTTAGTCGATGGTAGTTTTGTTCCGCTGTGTCTTCTTCGGTGATTGGGTGTCAGTGGGAGCAGATGGAGTAGCTCTGCCAAGCTACTATTGACAGTGGGAGTGAACCTATATGAACCCCAGAACCTATTGAGGGCTTCTTCGGTAGAAGGTTCTGTGATATAGTCCCATAGTGCTCAGAGCCATTTGAACAACAGTTCATCCTGATATGAAGGATCAGGGTCAAAGGGCAATTGAGAAATAACATCTGCATGTTGTGCAGGGGGTTGTCAGTAAATCTCATAGTTATAGCATGACAAAAACAGAGTCTAGCATTGCAGGTGATGGGCTGCTTTGTCCAGTAAAGGCGCTGAAGGATGGAAAAGAGAAACCAGAGGTTTATGATCAGTAACCACATGAAATTTAAGAGCATATAGGAAAACATGAAACTTTTTGAGTGCATACACAATAGCAAGGGTATCTTTTTCTATCTGTGAGTATAGCTGTTGCATCTGATTCAGTGTTTTGGAAGCATATGCAATAGGGAGTTTGGAACCATCTGAATATTTGTGTGTGAGAATGGCCCCAAGACCATACTGGGAGGCATTGCTGGCTAAAGCAAGATAATGGCCCAGTTAGAAAGTAATCAAGCAAGGCACTGAGTGTAATTTTTACTTCAGTAGAGTAAATGTACACTCACATGGATTCGACCAGTGAAACGGAGCACCTTTATGTATGGGAGCATGCAATGGCTGAGCCACTGTGGCTGCACCAGGAAGAAATTTATGGTAGTGCACAATTTTTCTGAGAAAGGCCTGCACCTCTTTAAGATTGGTAGGACATGACAAAACTGTAACGGCATCAAAAGCTTGACACCAGCACATTAGACCTCAAACCCGAGATATATGACAGATTGCTGAAAAAATATCAATTTGTCCAAGCTACATTTCAATCCAGCAACCTGCAGCATTGTGAGCAAGGCATGAAGGTTCTGCAAATGTTCATATGTTAAGGAGCCTGAAACCACAATATCTTCTGAGTGCACCTCACCACAGAGACTGTGAGTTGCTCTAAAAATCATTGGAAAATGGCAGGGGTGCTAGCCATGCTGAATGGTAGGCATTAGTATTAATATAGCCTGAATGGGTTATTCACTATGAGGAAGCAGCTGAAAATACGCATCCAATAAGTCTATTTTGGAAAACTATTGACCCCAGGATGCTGTGCAAAGAGTTCACCCTGGTGGGGTAAGGGATAAGTATCAATAATAGACTGTAAATTTACAGACTTTTTAAAATCTTGATGGAGCCGAAGGTTACCATTAGGTTTTGTGACAATTATCAACAGAGTAGACCATTTACTAGAGGAGATGGGCATGATAACACCCAAAGATGTAAGTCAATGTAGTTTTAATTTAACTTGATCCTGTAAAGTTAAGGGGTTGGGTGGGCTTGAAAAAAATGGGGTGCACTGTTGGTTTCATGGCAATGAGAACCTTGTAATCAGTAGCACACCGTAAACCTTCCACAAACACGGAAAGGACATTCTGAGCAGAGCATGTATGGTTGTTGGTATGGAATTTGATCCAATACCAAATGCACTTTGTTGGAGATAGGAAATCCAAAAATTTTGAAGGCATCTAACCCAAATAAGTTTTCAGTGTTAGCATTATCCACTATTAGAAAGATCAAAGTCTTTATACATAATGGAAATAGAAAGCTGTCACAGTACAGGTATTTGTTGTTCATTGTAACTGAACAACTGGTGAGAGACAGGAAACAATGCCAGTGATCCAGTAACCAGATAGATCTGAAAATTTAACAAAGTCACTGCTGCACCCATGTTCCCTTGCATTCTTAACATCTTGTCCATAACATGTACTCCAATGTGGGGCTACAATCACTTGGGAAACACTGATCATATCCACTTTCATGTCTGGTGAAGGAGGTTGAGAGTTGCATACAGTCGGAATATGTTCCTTCTTTTTGCAATGGCTGCATGTCACCTAATGCTCTGCACATGTAGCCCACCCATTTTGAACAAGGTAGGAGACAAGGTACTGATGGAAATGAAGCTGTGAGGATGGGGTGTGAGTCGTGCTTGGGTAGCTCAGTCAATAGAGCACGTGCCTTGCAAAAGGCAAAGGTCCTGAATTCGAGTCTCGGTCCGGCACACAATTATAATCTGCCAGGAAGTTTCATTACTGTTGTTTTACTTTTGTTGATGTTTGTCTTACACTATCCATTCCATTCAACTGCTCTTGTAAGTCCTTTGCTGTCTCTGACAGAATTACAGTGTCATCATCAAAACCTCGAAGCTTTCATTATTTCTCCCTGTACTTAAACTCCCTCACCAAATTTGTCTTTGGTTTTCTTCACTGCTTATTCAATGCACAGATTGAATAACACAGGAAATAGGCTGCAGCCCTGCTCACTCCCTTCCCAACCATTGCTCCATTTCATATCCTGCAACTGCAACAAGTGCAGTCCAGTTTCTGTATAAGTTATAAATAACATTTTCCTCTCTGTATTTAAACCCCATTACCTTCAGAATTTTGAAGAGAGTATTCCAGGCAACACTGTAAAAATTGTTCTCTAAATTTACAAATGCTGTAAACATACATTTGCCTATCTTTAATATATCTTGTAAGATAAGTTGTAGGGTCAGTGTTGCCTCACACATTCGTACTTTTCTCTGGGACCCAAACTGATCTTTCAGGAGATTAGTTTCTACCGAGTTTTCCATTTTTCTGCAAATAATGTACGTCAGTATTTTGCAAGTATCACTTATTAAACTGACAATTTGGGATTATTCACACCTGTCAGTACCTGCCTTCTTCAGTATTATTGCATTTTTCCTAAAGTCTATGGGTATCTGTGTGATTCTGAAATGTGAAAGCTCATTTTTCATATAATTTCAGAACTAATTCAGATTGCTTGATTACATGTTATGTCACTAGGTAGGATCCATTAAGTAATTTGGCCTTTTGAGCTCTGTAACATAATTTTCAAGAACTTCATGTCAACATACTGACTAATATTATCTCCATCCACTGGTAGGATAATGTATTGTCAATTTGTTCAGTTGCAATTAGAGCTTTCCATTAGTGAACAATAGAATAACAAAAGAGTTACCACTACACAGTAATTATAATGTTTGAAATATGTAACAAGTCTGTTTGTCATACTGTCAGCTTGCTATGCTGTTGGTTAACATAACAACATCAAATTACTTCATAATTACTGTAATTCATAAAATGAAACCAGATTAACAATGTAAACAAAGTGCTTCTTTGGGCTTCTGTATTATATATTGAAATTCTGTTCACACTAAAAGATAATATACTCATATTTGAAATAGAAAACATGGTAGGAATACTTGGAATAACATAGTTCCAGTGTAATTAACAAAAAATGTAATTAGCTTTGTCCATTCATATCATTTCATTTATTTTTCTGTAAAAACAAGATACATGTAATCAGCTTTGTATCACATTCCATGCATTCCAATAATAACCACCAGATGGTAACATCATTTGTAATTAGCAACAACTTTTGTGATTGTAATTAGTGAATTTACTATACACAATGATACGTCAGTTGTTAGCAAGAGTATACAGGGTGGTGAAAAATTGTTTCACAAAATTTTAACTGTGGATAGCTGATGCCAGTAGGAACCAAAATTACTGATGTTGTGTAGGTCGACAATGCACAATTTTTAAAGTACGGAAACTTGGCACCACATGCTCAAATTGGCCACAGGACTGCCCTGTTGCCAGATGCTCTGAACAGTGCATGACCGCGAGTGTTTTGTCTGCTGGAGATCACAATGTATCCAAGGCAGCCCACACACTCGGTGGTAGCATGCCAGCCTTCCACTCTGGGGCCTGGGCCGGAATCAGCCAGGATCGCGACATCCATTGTAGTTTCATGATAAGACGTACCGTGAACAAACCCATCAACAGTTGTTAGTTTGTGTACAGAAAGTCTTTTAAAAATTGTGTTTTTTGTAGCTAGGACATTGTTTACTTATAGCAGGTGCTCAAACTGGTGACCCTCTGACGCAACACAAGCTTGGTAACGTCGAACGGTGTTTTGCCGAACTCTTTCAAAGATTCCTGGCATTGCCGTGATGTGATTGGTAGCATGTTGAATGTGATCCACTAATCCCTCTTTGTTTATAGGTGGTTTGCATGTGGGTGGGTGAACTAGAACCTTGAAGAAGCCCCACAGGAAAAAGTCCGCTCGTGTGAGGTCTGGTGATCGTGGGGACCATGTCCTATGAGCACCTCTGCCAGTTACCCAGCCATCGAAGAGATCATTTAAATATTTGCACACAGCACAGCTGTTATGTGTGGGTGTCCCATTATGCTGCAACCACATGTCCTAGGGAACATCTCCCAGCAGGTGGGTAGAGTTTCTTGCAAAACATAAAGGTAGTTTGCCCTGGTAAGTTGAGGATGTAGATGGACCAGCCCAATCAGATGATCACACACAATACCTACCCGATTGTTCAGCAAAAATTGTTCCTGGTGTCCTTGGACATACGTGACATGAAGATTTCCCCTTGCCCCGTAATGAACATTTGGAGTGTTGTAAAAGCCAACCCGATGGAAGATGCACTTGTTGGTAAGCAACACAATGGTGGGGAAGTCAGGATCTCATGCAACAAATCACAGAAACCACCAGCAAAAACCTAGCCTGTGTTCATAGTACGCCACAGGATTTAGGTCTTGGACAGGGTGGAAACTGGATTTAGGTCTTGGACAGGGTGGAAACTGGATTTAGGTCTTGGACAGGGTGGAAACTGGATTTAGGTCTTGGACAGGGTGGAAACTAAATGGATGCTGACCATCATCCCTCAAAACCTCCCAGACTAATCGATGAGTGACCCCAAAGTCATATCCAACAACTCAAGTGCTTGTCATAGGTGCTTCCTTGAAGTGCTCGAAAACAATCTCTTCAAACACAGCATATTTTCATGGTCGAGGTCTTCTAGCATCACCATGATATTCCGCTAATGAGGCTGTTTCACGAAGTCGCAGGTGAATTGCTGTAAACGTTTGTGGGTGTGGGTGGTGTCTTGCTGGGTACTGTTCCTTATACAACCGTCAAGCTTCATGTGCATTACCTTCAGCTAGCCCATAAACGAAAATGATATCTCATTGTTCTTCAAACAAACACTGTGCCGATATGCTTACTGTATGACTAAATCAAAGATGATGTGTGTGTGCTCCAAAGTGAGGCTTACGTGTGAATGCCTATGACGTGAGGTGGAGACAAACAGCAAGACTTATTCAGCACATGTGCATATCACGTTGGGCAGTGATAGGGCAAGGGACATTTGTATGTGTGGATTGACAACCATAGTCCTGCCCATCAACCAATGAACGGCAACAGGGCAATCCCTTGGCCAATCGGAGAAAGTGGAGCCAAGTTTCCGTAATTTAAAAATAGTGCATTGTTGACCTACACAACATCATCAATTTTGGTTGCTAGCGGCATCAGCTATCCAGGGTTAAAATTTCACAACACAATTTTTCTCCACCCTGTGTAAGACCCACAAGAAATTGTGTGGGAGGCCTAGTATGATGTAAGACCTTGACCCTGCTGTGACACAGTAAATTATACACTTGAAACAATCTCTGACTTTTCATATCTTTTGAGAATCATGGTGTTCTCTACCCTGTTTTCACTTAAGAAACATCACCTGTAGTAAAGCAACTAAATGAAGGTAAGTTCTGGTTAACATTTAATACACACATCAAAAAAAGTTTTTCATCACCCCGGTTCCCAGAATTCCTGAAGATGGACGTTGACTATGAATATTGTATCACAGACATAGTCCTCTTGACTATTCAGAGATGTCACTAAATGCACCCAAAGATGTAACTATGCATGAGCAGTGCCTATTAGGTGGTGGGGGTCCAACAGCTCATCAGTTTGAGTCATTCCGCCAGGAAGGAGGTGCACAGCTAGGTGTTGTCCGTGGTTCAACCACGCCTAGATGGTCAGTACCACAGTTCAATCATGTCTGCATTGTTACTTTGCATGAGAAAGGGCTCTCAACAAGGGAAGTGTCCAGGCAGCTCAGAGTGAACCAAAGTGATGTTGTTTGGACATGGAGGAGATACAGAGAGACAGACACTGTTGATGGCATGCCTCGCTCAAGCCGCACAAGGTCTACTACTGCAGTGTATGACGGCTTTCTACAGAGGAACCCTGACAGCAGTGCCATCATGTTGAATAATGCTTATTGTTCTGGCACAGGACATTATGTTATGACTCAAACTGTGCGCAACAGGCTGCATGACGTGCAACTTCACTCCTGACGTCCATGACAAGGTCCATATTTGTAACCATGACACCATGCAGCATGGTACAGATGGGCCCAAAAATATGCTGAATGGACTGCTCGGGACTAGCATCACATTCTCTTCACTGATGAGTGTCACATATGCCTTCAACCAGACAATTGTTGGAGACGTGTTTGGAGGCAACCCGGTCAGGCTGACCCCCTTTAATCATAATGTAAAGCAAGCGCAGCAAGGTGGAGGTTCCCTGCTGTTTTGGGGTGGCATTATGTGGGGCCAATGTACACTGCTGGTAGTCATGGAAGACGCCATAACAGCTCTATGATACGTGAATGCCATCCTCCAACCAATAATGCAACCATATCAGCAGCATATTGGTGAGGCATTCGTCTTCATGGACAACAATTCATGCCCCCATCGTGTAGAGCCTTTGAATGACTACCTTCAGGATAATGACATCCCTCGACTAGAGTAGCCAGCATGTTTTCCAGACATGAACCCTACCGGACATGTGTGGGATGGATTGGAGAGGGCTGTTTAAGGATGACGTGACCCACCAACCACTTGAGGGATCTACACTGAATCGCTGTTGAGGAGTGGGACAATCTTGACCACCAGTGCCTTGATGAATTTGTGGATAGTATGCTATGATGAATACAGGAATGCATCAATGCAAGAGGAGGTGCTACTGGGTATTAGAGGTACCGGCGTGTACAGCAATCTGGACCACCACCTGTGAAGGTCTCGCTGTATGGTGGTACAACATGCAATGTGTGATTTTCATGGGCAATGAAAAGGGAGGAACCGATGTTTATGTTGATCTCTAGTCCAATTTTCTGTACAGGTTCTGGAACTCTCGGAACTGAGGTGATGCAAAGCTTATTTTGGTGTGTGTATAACAAACCCACCAAATTTGAGAAACATTTATTTCAGCTACCATTGACAAAACAAATATTTTCTAAAGATGTTTACTTTGAATTATTTTCTGCTTACTAGATTTATCCCCAGAAAGTCGGTTCAATGCAACTCATAAATTTTGCATACAAGGTGGAACAGTTTTCCATGGCTTGTTCCCCCAAGGATCTTAATAATTCTGAAATGATATCATCTGCTTCAGGGATCTTGTTTTTTGTCTATCCCTGTTTCAGTCAGGTTTTTCCTAGTGCAACCCTAGAAACTCTCAACCACATCTTGTTCTTTCAAGTTATCTTGGTGCCATCTCCTTAATTTTCTACCTTCCAGAAATTTCATTGGTTTTAATTTACAGTTTGTAAGCAATAAATTATGGTCAGAGTCCACATCTGCCTCTGGAACTGTTATGCAGTTTAAAATCTGGTTTTTAATTCTCTGTGTTACCATAATGTAATCTGTCTGAAATTGTCCTGTATCTACAGGCCTCTTCCATGTAGGCATAATTCTTAAACCAAATGTTAGCGACGATTAAATTTTGCTTTGTCCAACATTCTTGAGGTTGTTTACTCTTTCATTCCTTTCTCCCAGTCCACATTCCCATAACATTTTTCTTTCTCTCCCTTTTCCTGCTATCAAATTACAGTCCCCATTACAATTAAATTTTCTCCTCCCTTAAGTATTTGAATGATTTCTTTTAAATCCTCATATATTCTTTCAGTCCCCCCTTCATCGGGGGAGCTAGTTGGTATATGAACTTACTATTATGGTGGGTGTTGGCTACATGTCTAAGATAATGTGCTCACTGTGCTGCTAATAGAAGCTTAGCTACATTCCTACTTTCTTATTCATTATTACTCCTACTACTGCTGTTTGATTTCGTATTTTAAATCTTGTAGTCACCTGATCAGAAGTCCTATTATTCCTGCCACCACACTTCACTAATTCCTACTACATTTAACTCCAACCTATCCATTTCCATTCATAAATTCTGTAGTCTACCTAACAAACTAATGGCTCTAACATTCCACACTCCAACCTGTCGCTGCCCACTTTTTCAAAGTACTGGTTATTGAATAAGATGACATGTAACAGTTTTTTCATGGCTTGTTCTACAAAGATCTTAATAATTCTGAAGGAATATCTTCTACTTTAGGGAGCCTGTTTTGTCTATAATATTGCCTTCAAGTTCATTTTCCTTGTATGGTCCTTTTGTATATTCCTTCCACATTCAGCCTCTCCATTTTTTGTTTAGTACCAGTACTGGCTTGTTACCTGAGTTCATGACTTTGATAGAGTTACTTGTCTTTCCTCCAAAGGTCTCTCTGAGCTTCCTAAAAGCACCAGCTATCTTTCCGCTAGCTGTACATGCTTCTACATCATTGCATTTCTCATTTCATTCCTACTTTACCATTTCACACTTTCTGTCACTTTCAGTTTTCCCTTTTTGCCTGCTTCATTGGTTGCAGTTTTATATTTTCTCCTTTCCTCAATTACATTCATATTTCATTTGTCATCCAAAGATTCTACTTGGCCTTTTGCACATTTTTATCCTCTGCTGTGCTCACTATTTCATCTCCCAAGGATACAAATTTGTTTTCTGTTATGTTACTTATTTCAGTTTGTCAATCTTTTCCTAATGCTCCCTTTGAAACTCTCAATCACCTCTGATTATGTCCAACTTAGCCTGGTCAAATCTCCTTAATTTCCTATGTTTCAAAAATGTCATCAGTTTTAATCTGCAGTTCATAACCAATAAATTATGGTCAGAGTCCAAACCTGCCTCCAAAAATGTTACGCAGTTTAAAATCCAGTTTCTACTTCTCTGTCTTACTGTAATTTAATCCGTTTGAAACCATCCTTTATCTCCAGGTCTCTTCCATGTATAAATTATTCTTAAATCAAATTTTTCTTTGTGCGATATTCTATGAGGTGAGTTCCTCTTTCACTCCTTTTCCCTAGTCCACATTCTCCTATTATTTTCCCTTCTCTTCCTTTTCCTACTACCCAATTCCAGTCCCCCATTACAAATAAACATTCACCTCGCTTAACTATTTGAATGATTTCTTTTATGTCCTCACATATTCTTTCAATCTCTTCATCATCTGGGTAGCTACCTGACATGTAAAGTTAGTATTGTGGTGAGTGCTGGCATTGTGTCTACCTTAGCTTGGTAACAATTCACTATGCTATCGGTAGAAGCTTAGCTGCATTCCCTTTTCCTTATTCATTATTACCTCTTCTCCTGCATTACATATATTTCATTTTTTTATTTGTAACCCTGTACTCACTTGACGAGGTTCTGTAGCCTACCTAACAGATTAATGTATCTAACAATAAACACTCTAACCGTTAGATGCCAGTCTTGTTTTTCATGATGACACTCATGCAAGTGAACTTGAAAGTGCACGTACTGGCGTTAAAATTGTTTTCCTGTATTGATGTGGAAGTGATACTACTTATGAAATAGTTTTGTCAATATCATTGACACATTAATGTAGTTCTCCTAAATTTAACTTGTTTATGGGCATCTTTTACACACACATTCTTACTTATTACATGTGAATGTGGTGTGACAAAAATATTGGCATTTGAAAGATCTCAAAGGGTTTGATACATATCACTATAATTTGAAGGCAAATGAGCCCTACTTTAACAGGTTGACTAACAAGTGGTCACCACTAGCCACAGCAGAGTCACACACCTAATGTTGTTTGCCTGACCTGTTGGTGAAATATACATCACCAAGCATGTGGCAGACAACTTTTTAATACACTGTGGTAATAAAAACCCACTGAAAGTCAAAAAGAAAGTCTTCACCTACTGAAATGCATCATTTATTTATTTGTTCTTCAATTGTAAAACTTCAGTATTCTTTATTTCATACTCAGAAAAATCCATAAATAATTAGCATTAGTAAGAGCTACATATTCACTTAAAATGGGAAAACAGTATTCAAGTAGAAATTATAGAATGACAAAAGATGACCATTCAGTACATAATCAAATATCATGGAGGGTCATGATAGCTCAGATCTCACAGTAATACTTATTTTCAGAGCACCAGCCAGACACATACAAAATGTGACTGTGTCTGTATGCTGTGTTGTAGGAATGTCAACAACAGATGGTTTTGATGTGTTCTGCGCTGTTCAGTGTTTCTTTGGCAAACAATAAAGAAGCATTGTAGCTGTAAGCCATAGCTCTCTACATTATAACGCTAAATGTTGATCATGAACACTTTTTGTTACAGAAAGAAGCAGCATATTGACAGAATGTGAGAGGAAGCCTGCTGTACAGCATTCTTGCTTGTTGCTCACATTCAGTCGAATTATTCCTAATCAAGCTAGTAGACACTCTTGATGCAACACTGTTTTTGATTTGTGTGATCACTGGTACTCGTCTGATGGGCTATCTAGGTGTGCAGCTCTAATCTTTGGAACTATATTGATAAGAATGTGGACTTCCTCTGAAACACTGACACCAAAACATATGCACAACTAATACATCATGTTCTGAGTGTTTTGAAATTCTTCAGCAGGATGGCACAACTTCTTGTACACCCACAATAAGATGTCATTGAAATTCGGTTAACCACATTATATGTGCTTATTGACATGCTCATATGTGTACAATGTTGTTTATATTTCTTCTTATAATAGTCTCTTGTCTTCAGCAATATGATATAGTAGATTGATTACATGCTTACTTTCATTTTACATCATAGTTTACTGGAAGCATACTGACAACAAGAGTGTGCTAAAAAGTTATGCCTCTGAATTTTTTATGTGAAAACTCTGAATGGTTTTTAAATAAGACAAACTATATTAATGTTCTATATGTTTATTCTTTATGTCTACATATTTATTTCTCAACATAGTCACCCTGGGGACAAACACATTTCTCTCAATGAGACACTAATTTGTTGATACAGTCATGTTAGAAAATTTGACTTCATTGATGGAGCCATGCTTCTACTTGCACTGCTTCATCATCATCATCATCATCAAAGTGGCGTTCTCAAAAGTGTTCTTTAAGTTTTGGAAACAAGTGAAAATCAGATGTTGCCACTTCAGGACTGTACAGAAGATGATCACTGACAGTGAACCCAAAGTGTCATATTGTTTCAGCACTCGTGTGTGGTCTGACATTGTCATGTTCAAGGAGAGGGAGCTCCACATGTGAATGAACTCTTGGAACTTGAATTTTTATTACACCATACTGTTTATCCCACACTGACATAGTTATGTTGCACCCTGCCATGTTAAACACTAACAGTTTGGATTTCGATCAGGGAAAAGCACAGAATCAGCAACAGCACACCTCACAAAACACATTCTAGAAGCATTAGATAAAGGGAACTACACAACAGGTATATTTCTTGATCTAACTAAAGCGTTTGATACAGTAGACCACAACATATTGTTAAATGGCTCCAGTCATATCTAAAAAATAGAAGACAGATAACTGAAATCTCACATATTTCAAGTTGCTCAAACTATATTGTAAAGTATACTTCAGACCCAAATTATGTAAATATAGGTGTCCCACAGGGTAGTGTCCTTGGCCCAGTGCTATTCCTCATTTACATAAAGACTTCCCACAGAGCATCAAGCATGGACAAACAATATTGTTTGCAGATGACTCAAATGTTCTAATCAGTGACAAATCACCAGATGCACTAAAAGAAAAAGCCAAACAAACACTAAACAGTGTACGTGAGTGGGCATCCAATAATAAACTAACACTAAATCTTAAAAAAACAAATGCTGTTAACTTCTATGTCTGCAAAAAACCACACTATAACCACTTTAAGTTAAACAATGAAACTATAGAATGTGTAGACTACACAAAATTTCTTGGTATCCATGTTGACAGTCAGTTAAAGTGGGAAGAACATATTACAATACTTAATAACAGAATCGCTACAGCATGCAATGCTCTGAGAATTCTGACTGCAGTTTGTGATACTACATGTGTCAGATCTGTATATTTTTCTTATATCCACTCTGTTATTACCTATGGAATAATATTTTGGGGAGTCAACAGTAAAAATATTCAAATAGTTTTCAAATTACAGAAAAGAGCAATTCGTATAGTAACCAAAAGTGGCAGTAGGGCTCACTGCCTTGAACATTTCCAAAAGCTGGAAATCCTAACTGTCCCCTGTGAATACATTTTTCAAAGTGTTATGTATGTAAAAAAAAATATTGACTGCTATATGAAAAATTCTTTAGTACACAGCTATGAAACTAGAAACCAATACAATCTGCATCTAGAGAGGAAAAATAAAGTTAAAACTCAGCAGAGCTTGTTGTACAATGCTGTTAAATTATATAATAAATTACCCCAAAAAATAAAAGATATTGACACAATCGGACAGTTCAAAACAAAACTAAAATTTTTTTTATTAAATAAAAGTTACTACGCAGTAATGGACTATCTGAATTAAAACATGTAGTGTAATTAAAGTAGCCTGCATTGTAATACATGAGGCAATAATTATAATATGAAATCAAAAATTGTACAGTACTATAAGAAAATTACAAATTACGCAAGGATATAAAACTAATTTAAGATACCTCAAAAATGTGTGTAAATAAAAATTTTATGTGTATAAGTGTAGGTATATTGTATTGTATATGATTTTGCTGACGAAATCCACACAATGTAAATTGTTACATGGATTAATAAAGAAATCAATCAATCAAAACAATTCAGATTCCTCTACTGACAGAGGGCTGCAAATATGTAGACATGCAGAATAAAGATGTACAATATTAATGACATCTGTTTTATTAAAAAAAAAAAAAAAAAAAAACCTAAGTTTTCACATAAATAACTGGGAGGCATTAGTTTCCAGTGCCCTCTTGTAAATGGCACTACACTAACTTGTACTTCTGAGATTTTCAATGTGTAACAATGAAGTGTTGCTGAATAAAGTGAATGCATGTACAATGTAATTTTATGTCTATGTCACTAATGATGTGAGTGAGAAAAAGAAAAGGTAAAGTCCATGCTCATATCAGAAAGCATCAAGCGATCATAAAGCTAAGCTTTCCAGCCTGACTCACAGACTCTTCACTTACGAAGAAACTGTGAAAAACTTTTGAGTTTATTCAAGGTATTTGTGTACACACTGCCAGTTCCCATGATAATTTATCTTACTGTTTCCTCACTTTTCACATTAAAATTCTAGCAATGAAAATTTCTTTCATCTTATGGATTTTAACCAAATGTGTTCTGGTTAAATATTCTTATGCTATTATTACTCTATTTAGAGAACAGTGTCAGAAAAACACTATTTTTTTTATAATTTTGCTTTCTTTCACTCACATTTGCAATATGGAATGCTGGTTTGGTGAAATTCACTACGAGCAAACTGTATTTACACATGGTAAAGTAAAGTGGTTAATTACTAGATTCTACAGAGTTTTGCAAAAATAAGTTCAAATAATAGAACATAATGAGAGTTATTAGTCTATACACTTACAGTTGTTTAATGTATAAAAATGAAGACTTAGAAAAATCTGATATGGGAGCATGACAGCAGCAACTAACTACATGATTTGCCATACATGAAACTCACACTAGTCCACAGTAACAACAAATATAAGTTTAAGCATTTTAATGGTGGAGGAGCTCCATCAAAGTACTTTAAGAAATATGATGACCAATAACTTTTTCATACCTTTATTTATGCAGAAACATTTCAAATGTGTAATACATTTATATCTTGACCAGCACATTGTTTTTATTGACTGTGTTCTCAAATCTGTGCCTATATTTTCATCTGTAAATTATGGCTCATTTTTCTGCATTTATATGCATAGTGCAAACGCTTTTTGGTTTATTGATGCAATGCAACATTTGACATGTGGCTAACTATTGCATATGCTTATACTGGAAGTTACATCTAAAACAGCTTCAGGTTGGGATTTATGGAGAAAAATCCAAAGAAGAAATTTGTGATTTGGTGTGGATTAGTATGGCCAGCACATGAGCATCATTGAAATATTTGAAAAACTACACTAAGATATGATACAAGATGTATATCATGGAGAAACTTACTCTCAAAATACTGAGAGTCAATACCTCATAATGTATCACGAAACATCTTAACAGCTCCAGCATCCTTCTCATGTAATAATCATGGTGGCAAAATCAAAGTAATGCAGATTTATGTAGAGTAGTACTGACAGTCTTCCTTCTCATGCAGCAGTTGCAAGTGGAACAGGAACGTATCAAAGTCATTCTGGTACCCTACAGTTCGTACAGTCATTTACAATGTGAAAATACAAACTGTACCGGTACATATGAGCAAGTTTAGCACAGTGATAACGTACTAGTGCTTACAAAAAGTGTGCTTGTTTAAACGATAGACAAAAAAGTTCCAAATTCTTACATTCATTGTTATTTTAAATGTAAAGAAGAGTGCTTCGTTTTTTGCTTGATTCATGTACACTTTTTGCTGGCCTGACATCAGTGATTACTTACCTCTAACTTCTCTATTATCACTGAGGTCAGTTTATAAACTCTACAATGTTATTAGAAGTGCAGTGTTGTCAGGGCAGAGCACATTATTAGGTGAGACGTAATTTGAAAAGCTATTTATTAAGTCAACAAAGGGAAAACACTAAAGTAAATAGGCATAGAAAAATCTTCATTTGTTTCTATTACTCGTGACTTCTGTGTATTTGTATATACTTACTGGAGCCTGTTAATCAAGATTCAATAATTGGAATGGCCAAACTGCACTGTCATAATGAGCTAACTTTATCGTAATTTCACCTGCTTGTGTCAAACACTTCGATTCAATTTCATTGTTTATCATACGTAATGAGTCGGTATATCAGAAGTTTAAAATATTCCAGTATTTTATGATGCAATTTACCTTACAGAACACATGGATAATCAAGCTGAACAATTAACTATGGAAATAGTAACTTTCATCTCATAATCTTACATTTCAAAACATGAAAAGCTGCAAGCTAACTGTTATCATAAATACAAAGGGAATATGCCTTTCTAACCTGTTTTACTGAAAAACTTCCATGTTTCATTATTCTGTTATTAATTTTACTCAATGAATATCCTTGAAAAAGATTTTCTCTTTTGCAGCTAGAGTAGTGATGATATTACTGTGTAATACTGAGTTACTGCAGTGTATATTATTACTGCAGTGTGTAGTGTTCTCATGTCTTAAATCCTTGAAAAAACGGTATTTTTTATATCTTTTTCTGTCATAATCAAGTCATTTTATCTTGAAGTTGTAGCTGTAATGGGCCATTTTTTCAAATTTCCTCTCTTCCTACGAATGAGTACACCCAAGCATATTTGAGCACATGTATCAAAAAACAAAAGAAATGTATAACACTTCTTGATGTATCCATTTTTTTTAACAATCAAAAGAAAATATTTGATCAACTACATCAGAACATTCACAGATGTAGTTTATCTAATTTCACTTTATGATATTACTGTACAGGTGATAGAAACTCCTGAGTCAATCTGCAGCCTCCAAGGAATTCTTGGAAGAAAGGTCCTGTACGGGCCTTTGTGGATACAAAAAATGTTTGACTGCTGCCCTGGCCAGCACATTCTCCAGATCTCTCAGCAACTGAAAATGTCACAAAACGTCAGTCACTACTCTTGATGAACTGTGGTATCATGTTGAAGCTGCATGGGCAGCTGTACTTGTACACGCCATCCAAGCTCTGTATGACTCAATGCCCAGGCATATCAAGGCTGTTATTACGGCCAGAGGTGGTTGTTCTGGGTACTGATTCCTCAGGATCTGTGCACCCAAATTGCATGAAAATGTTATAATGTCAGTTCTAGTATAATATATTTGTTCAATGAATACCAGTTTATCATCTGCATTTCTTCTTGTGGTAGCAATTTTAATGGCCAGTAGCATAGTTAGTGACTGATATTATGATATTATATGTAACCATAATGACCGAAGGTTTAAAATCCTAATTGAAATTTGTCAAAATGCGTATTCAGGGAAGGAAAGTTGTTTTGAAAATCTAAAACAGTCATCTAATAGAAAAATAATCAGTGGATGTGTAGAAACAGTAGAAGAAAGACGTGATTGTGAAAAAGGGGTGAATTTCTGAGATATAGAGAAGGATCTGTTATTTGAAAATGAAGTCCGCATATTGTAGTACAGATTTCTGATTGGACAGGAAAATGTCTTCTGGACACAGGTAGCCCAATTACAGGATTATCAAAGAAGCTGAGAGATAGGATTAAAAATAATGAGAATTTCACAGAATTTGCAGTAACAGGGGTATGGGTAAAAGGTGCAACAGGAAAAAGTAGTCAATTGATCATCAGACAAGTCTTACTAGAATTTAAAATTAATGATGTGCAATATGTACAAGGATGTTCAGTGATTGATGATTTGAATGAAAACTTGATATTGGGTATGAACTGGATGGTTAAGGCAAAAGTAAATTTTATCTGGGCTTACACGAAAATAACATTTGTTGAACCGAAGAGTGGAATTCATGGGGAAGCTAGTATTGTAATGGAAGATCATGGCCTAAGGAATCTGATTAGGGGGGTGCAAGAGACTAACTGTGATGGTTATTGTGAGGAAGGGGAAGAATTTTGTATTAATGATAACAGTGTTGACTCCTACTGTGAACTGGTAGCTAAAAATGTGTCTGAAACTGAAAGCCTTAATGTAGAGAACAGAAGAGCACTTGAGGATTTTTTGTGGGATTATAATGACCCCTTTGATGTAAAACCTGGGAGAATAAAAGGATATCAATGTAAAGTGAAATTAAAAGTGCATGATCCAGTCTTCATTAAACCATATGCTATTCCCATCTGCAAAAGAAAAGAAGTGGAAAGAGAGATTCAGAAAATAGAAAGGTGGAAAATAATAGAAGTTGTAGTTCATACAATAACCCATTAGTGGTGGTTTCAAAACGAGATGGGAGTATCCAATTAGTTCTTGATTCAAGACATCTAAATAGGTACTTAGAGAGAGAAACTGACCATCCTGAATGTATATATGAACTGCTTAACAAGTTTGAAAATGTAAGGTATATGACTAGCCTTGACTTGACTTCTGGGTTTCATCAGATTGAAATGGAGAGAGATTCTAGAAAGTACACTGCACTTTTGTTTAGTGGAAAAAGTTTTCAGTACTGTGTTGTACCATTTGGTTTAAATGTATCTGTAGCAGAATTCATTAGAGGATTAGACTTTTTTTGGGTAAATAACTCTTGGAAAAATTAATCATATATGTGGATGACATTTTAGTATCAAGCAAGACCTGGGAAGAGCATATACAAATTTTAAAAGAAATTGGAGAGAAAATGAGACAGGGGGTATGACACTAAAATTAGAAAAATGTAAATTTGCAATGAAACAATTAAAATTTCTTGGCCATTGCATAAGTGAAAAAGGGATTTTGCCTGATGGAGAAAAGATTGAGGCCATTGCAAAATTCCCAGAACCTAGGAATAAAAAAGAATTGAAGTCATATTTTGGATTAGTGAAATTTTATTGAAAATATGTGAAAACACAGGGACTTAATGCACCATGTTTAAATAACCTGTTAAGAAAAAATGCAATGTGGGATTGGTCTGATGAATGTCAATTAGCTTTTGAGGAAATTAAGAAAGAGTTGATAGAAGGTAAATCCTTTATAGACGTGATTTATCATTACTATTTTTCTTGATGACTGACAGCTGTGATTATGGTTTGGGTGTACATCTGTTCCCAGAAAAGGGAAATCAATGGGGAAATAGAACATCATTCTATAGTATTTGCAACTAGAACCTTACAAAAACACCAGAGAAATTATATGATTACAGAAAAGGAACTTTGGCAATAGTATGGGGATCCAAAAAATTTAAAAATTATTTGTTTGGGCATGAAGTCATGGTCTATACAGATCATAAAGCATTAACTTACACACAGGAATGTAAATTGTATCATGGGAGAATTACCAGGTGATCAAGTTCTTACAGGAGATTAGATATATAATTCACTTCATAAAAGGAAAGAAAAATGCAATTGCTACTGCCCTGTCACGAATGCCAGTGGGAAATGTAGGTAATAGTGAAAATGATAGTCAAGGAAACAGTTTCAAAATTGTGTACTTCAAAATGTGAAAGAAGAAAATGAAATTAGGAAAATTTGTAATCAATTGAGAAGATACCAAAATGGTGATGATCATTGGAAGCTTGTTAAAAGTTATTTCTACATCTACATATCTACATATATACTCCGCTAGCCACCAAGCAGTGTGTGGCAGAGGGCACAATTTGCGCCAAAGTCATATTTCCCCCCCCCCCCCCCCCCCCCCCCCTCTGCTCCACTCGTGGCTTGCGCGAGGGAAAAACGACTGTTTAGGGAAGAAAGGTCATGAGAAGGTACAAATGTACTATCAAGTCTTCAAAGGTATTCTGTTTTATAGACACAACCTAGAGAGTGATGTATGGTAAGTTTGCTGGCCAGATTCTCACATCAATACTTTGATAAAATATACAAATGAAAGTTTCGGACACTGCGGTACATTGAAATGTATTCAAAAAATCCAAGAATCTATATATTTTCATAGCATGTCTAGGAGGGTTAGGACTTTACTTACCAGTTGTGATCAATGTCAAAGAACAAAAGTTGGTCTTTTGCAAAATGTGATACCTCATAAACAGTTGGAGTTAGTGGGAATAGATTTGTATGGCCAACTTCTGAGAGCTGAAGGAGGGTTCCAGTATATTTTTGTTATTGTACATTTATTTTCAAAATATGTAAAATTTTATCCTTTAAAGAAATCAACTAGCAAGAAAATAGCTACCAAATTTGTGAAAGACTACTTTTTTAAAAGTGGGTACACCAAAAGCAATTTTATCAGACAATGGAAATCAGTTTACTTCAAAGTTTTGGATGGAATTTGTAGAATAATATAATATCAGACGTATCCTAATTTTATCTTATTCACCAAAATGTAACCCGACTGAGCATAATATGAGGGAAATTGGAAGATTATATAGAACTTATTGTCATATAGATCATACTAACTGGTTAAATTATATCAATGATTTTGAAGATATTATGAATAGCCTACAACATACTACCACAGGATACTCTCCTTACGAGATCATGTTTGATGCAAAGCCACCTTACTTAATTAAAGAACTTATAGAGTATCTAGCATGTAAAAGCATAACAGCAGCTGTAACAGTGGAAGTAGTTAGAATAACCAATATTACAGAAAAAGAAAAAAAATGGCATGACAAACAAATAAAACACACAGAATTCAAAGTTGGAGATATAGTTTTGACAAAAAGTAACACCAAATCTAAAGCTCTAAATAATGAAATTAAAAAATTCTTTGATATTTATATAGGACCACTTGAAATTGTTGAAAACCCACATCCAAATGCATACAGACATGTATATACATGAAGTCCAAAAGGTTATTTGGATGTATGAATGTTACTGAGCAAAAAGTGTACAGACAACCTTAATTACCCATTTAGCATCATGATATTTGTTCGTTGATTTTTGACACACCATTGGAAATTTATTTGAAATGCATCTTACATTACACAGTCAAGATCATATTGTATTCTTTATCAAACCTTACGGTGAGTACTTTAACCCAGTGAAAGTGAAGTAACTAATAGAATGAAGTTTGTTCTCATCTCTGGTTTTTTTAAATTCTTATATCCATCACAGATTATGAATTAAAAAGTGATTTGAGGAGTTGAAATAGTTGAGACTACATTCTGTACACTGTATAGTCAAGGCAAAGTCTGGGGTGAAAAATCCCATCAGAAACACTTTTTTCAGTAATTTGGTGGTGAAATTTAACAGGTAGGGGAGATGTGGTACTCTCATAGATACACCATGTGGCATATGGTGCCTTGCCCCAGCCAGTGACTTCCCATTTATTTTCTGGAATCACTCTTCTTTACTATCCTATCTAGATAGAGCAATTAGCTTTCTTCTACTATCCTGGGGTATACAGTGTGCAACACGTAAAGACACAAGACTATATCTTTACCAGTCACTTAACTTACAGTGGGGGAAAAGAAAACAACACCCCCCCCCCCCCCCTCCTCCCATGAACCAAGGACCTTGCCGTTGGTGGGGAGGCTTGCGTGCCTCAACGATACAGATAGCCGTACCGTAGGTGCAACCACAACGGAGGGGTATCTGTTGAGAGGCTTCCTGAAGAGGGGCAGCAGCCTTTTCAGTAGTTGCAGGGGCAATAGTCTGGATGATTGACTGATCTGGCCTTGTAACACTAACCAAAACGGCCTTGCTGTGCTGGCACTGCGAACGGCTGAAAGCGAGGGGAAACTACGGCCGTAATTTTTCCGAAGGGCATACAGCTTTACTGTATGGTTAAAGGATGATGGCGTCTTCTTGGGTAAAATATTCCAGAGGTAAAATAGTCCCCCATTCGGATCTCCGGGTGGGGACTACTCAGGAGGACGTCGTTATCAGGAGAAAGAAAACTGGTGTTCTACGGATCGGAGCGTGGAATGTCAGATCCCTTAATCGGGCAGGTAGGTTAGAAAATTTAAAAAGGGAAATGGATAGGTTAAAATTAGATATAGTGAGAATTAGTGAAGTTCGGTGGCAGGAGGAACAAGACTTTTGGCCAGGCGAATACAGGGTTATAAATACAAAATCAAATAGGGGTAATGCAGGAGTAGGTTTAATAATGAATAAAAAAATAGGAGTCCGGGTAAGCTACTACAAACAGCATAGTGAACGCATTATTGTGGCCAAGATAGATACGAAGCCCACACCTACTACAGTAGTACAAGTTTATATGCCAACTAGCTCCGCAGATGATGAAGAAATTGAAGAATAAAAGAAATTATTCAGACAGTGAAGGGAGACGAAAATTTTATAGTCATGGGTGACTGGAACTCGGTAGTAGGAAATGAGAGAGAAGGAAACATAGTAGGTGAATATAGATTGGCAGGAAGAAATGAAAGAGGAAGCCGCCTGGTAGAATTTTGCACAGAGCACAACTTAATCATAGCTAACACTTGGTTCAAGAATCATAAAAGAAGGTTGTATACATGGAAGAAGCCTGGAGATACCGACAGGTTTCAGGTAGATTATATAATGGTAAGACAGAGATTTAGGAACCAGGTTTTAAATTGTAAGACATTTCCAGGGGCAGATGTGGACTCTGACCACAGTCCATTGGTTATGAACTGTAGGTTAAAACTGAAGAAACTGCAAAAAGGTGGGAATTTAAGGAGATGGGACCTGGATAAACTGACTAAACCAGAGTTTCAGGGAGAGCATAAGGGAACAATTGACAAGAATGGGGGAAAGAAATACAGAAGAAGAAGAATGGATACCTCTGAGGGGTGAGGTAGTGAAGGTAGCAGAGGATATAGTAGGTAAAAAGATGAGGGCTACTAGATATCCTTGGGTAACCGAAGAAATACTGAACTTAATTGATGAAAGGAGCAAATATAAAAATGCAGTAAATAAAGCAGGCAAAAAGGAATACAAACGTCTCAAAAATGAGATCGACAGGAGGTGCAAAATGGCTAAGCAGGGATGGCTAGAGGACAAATGTAAGGATGTAGAGACATATGTCACCAGGGGTAAGATAGATACTGCCTAGAGGAAAATTAAAGAGACCTTTGGAGAAAAGAGAACCACTTGTATGAATATAAAGAGCTCAGATGGAAACCCAGTTCTAAGCAAAGAAGGGAAGGCAGAAAGGTGGAAGGAGTAGATAGAGGGTCTATGCAAGGGTGATTTACTTGAGGACAATATTTTGGAAATGGAAGAGGATGTAAATGAAGATGAAATGGGAGATATGATACTGCGTGAAGAGTTTGACAGGGCACTGAAAGACTTGAGTCGAAAAAAGGCCCCAGGAGTAGACAACATTCCATTACAAGTACTGACAGCCTTGGGAGAGCCAGTCCTGACAACACTCTACCATCTGGTGAGCAAAATGTATGAGACAGGCGATTTACCCTCAGACTTCAAGAAGAATATAATAATCCCAAGCCCAAAGAAAGCAGGTGTTGACAGATGTGAAAATTACCGAACTATCAGTTTAATAAGTCACAGCTGCAAAATACTAATGCGAATTCTTTACAGACGAATGGAAAAACTGGTAGAAGCCGACCTCGGGAGAGATCAGTTTGGATTCCGTAGAAATACTGACCCTACGACTTATCTTAGAAGCTAGATTAAGGAAAGGCAAACCTACGTTTCTAGCATTTGTAGACTTAGAGAAAGCTTTTGACTGGCATACTGTCTTTCAAATTCTGAAGGTGGCAGGGGTAAAATACAGGGAGCGAAGGGCTATTTACAATTTGTACAGAAACCAGATGACAGTTATAAGAGTTGAGGGACACAAAAGGGAAGCAGTGGTTGGGAAGGGAGTGAGACAGGGTTGTAGCCTCTCCCCGATGTTATTCAATCTGTATATTGAGCAAGCAGTGAAGGAAACAAAAGAAAAATTTGGAGTAGGTATTAAAATCCATGGAGAAGAAATAAAAACTTTGAGGTTTCCCGATGACATTGTAATTCTGTCAGAGACAGCAAAGGACTTGGAAGAGCAGTTAAATGGAATGGACAGTGTCTTGAAAGGAGGATATAAGATGATCAACAACAAAAGCAAAACAAGGATAATGGAATGTAGTCGAATTAAATCGGGGGATGCTGAGGGAATTAGATTAGGAAATGAGACACTTAAAATAGTAAAGGAGTTTTGCTATTTGGGAAGCAAAATAACTGATGATGGTCGAAGTAGAGAGGATATAAAATGTAGACTGGCAATGGCAAGGAAAGCATTTCTGAAAAAGAGAAATTTGTTAATGTCGAGTATAGATTTAAGTGTCAGGAAGTCGTTTCTAAAAGTATTTGTATGGAATGTAGCCATGTATGGAAGTGAAACGTGGACGATAAATAGTTTAGACAAGAAGAGAATAGAAGCTTTCAAAATGTGGTGCTACAGAAGAATGCTGAAGATTAGATGGGTAAATCACGTAACTAATGAGGAGGTATTGAATAGAATTGGAGAGAAGAGAAATTTGTGGCACAAATTGACTAGAAGAAGGGATCGGTTGGTAGCACATGTTCTGAGGCATCATGTGATCACCAATTTAGTATTGGAGGGCAGTGTGGAAGGTAAAAATCGTAGAGGGAGACCAAGAGATGAATACACTAAGCAGATTCAGAAGGATGTAGGTTGCAGTAGTTACTGGGAGATGAAGAAGCTTGCACAGGATACAGTAGCATGGAGAGCTGCATCAAACCAGTCTTAGGACTGAAGACCACAGCAACAGTAACCAGTATTTTCAAAAATGATATCCATTTTTCTTATTAAGATTCAACATGTAGTAGTTTGCCACTCTGTACCAGTAAACTATAATAGAGTAAGAAAGATTTTTGTGGTAAGAGGTGGTATGATTTTATGCTGATTTTGTAAGCCATACCTATGAAATGTAACACAGGAGAACTTATTTTTGAAATGAACTGATGTTGGATTACGACTAGAGATGTTTTTCTTATGGAGATAAGTGCATGGTAACTATGTATGTTACCGTAGAAATTATTGAAATTCCGTAAGTCTATGAGAGATGATGATATTGTGGTAGCAGATTTGCAATGAAGTGTATTATACATTGCTATTTGCAGTTTTGGTTTGTTGTTGATGATGATGATGATGATGATGATGATGATGATGATGATGATGATGCGTAGGGACATGATATTTGGACACACTGTTTTCTGCTGAAGTTTAACTTCTTTCACTAAGGAATATCTCATACAAGTTGCTTGGCAACTACCTTTGTGTGATATGATGCACATTGTAATCACCTGTTTGACTTGATCCATTTTAACTTCGGCAGCTGTTGATGTACTGTTACACGTAACATAATTTCCAATACTCATTTATTGTCTACGCATTCTCAAACTTACAGCTGTTTATTTACACGCTCTTCTGCTTGAAGTACCTTTTACCTCTACTATATACACTATTACTTGAAGTTGATTTTCTTACATGAAATATATCATTGGACTTATAATTTACATATGCCTTGTTGATTGGAAGGAGAACGTATGTGATGCGTGGACCAGAATTCTGTAACTTGATTTTGTATCTCTCAGACCTGCCTCCTGAATGAAAATACTGGCCAGAAATGATACACATTCATAAATGAAACAAAAACATAACAAACTCAATAAGGTGAGATGTGGTGACGACTAATGTCCATGTTATGCTGGAATATTATAGATTATGGTTTGGCGTGTAGCAATTAAAAAAAAAGTTATCTAATTTTTCTTTGTCACTTTTCACACCTGACTTTAAGGCATCTAGCAATTATATGAAAGTTTATGAATACTCGAATATAATAGAGAGAAACATTCCACGTGGGAAAAATATATATAAAAACAAAGATGCTGTAACTTACCAAACGAAAGCGTTGGTATGTTGATAGAGACTCTAAAAAACACACACACAAATTTCAAGCTTTTGCAACCCAAGGTTGCTTCATCAGGAAAGAGGGAAGGAGAGGGAAAGATAAAAGGATGTGGGTTGTAAGGGAGAGGGTAAGGAGTCATTCCAATACCGGGAGCGGAAAGACTTACCTTAGGGGGGGGAAAAAGGACAGGTATACACTCACAAGCGCACGGTGGGTGTGTGTGTGTGTGTGTGTGTGTGTGTGTGTGTGTGTGTGTGTGTGTGTGTGTGTGTGGGGGGGGGGGGGGGGCCATGCGCGCCTTTCCTTTTTTCCCCCCCAAGGTAAGTCTTTCCGCTCCCGGGATTGGAATGACTCCTTACCCTCTCCCTTAAAACCCACATCCTTTTATCTTTCCCTCTTCCTTGATGAAGCAACCTTGGGTTACAAAAGCTTGAAATTTGTGTGTGTGTTTTTTAGTGTCTCTATCAACACACCAACGCTTTCATTTGGTGAGTTACAGCATCTTTGTTTTTATATATATTTATGAATACTCGGTGACACATATTGCTAATTCCGACAAAGTGATATTCATCAGATGATGTTTCTTGTGGTAAACACACTACTCATTTTTTTTTTAAATTAAATAAGTTTATCTTACCTAATTATGCACGAGAAACTTCTTCTCAAAATGAGAGCATTTTTTGCACTTGGATGATCAGCCCAAAGAGGCATTCCACTTTATTTATTGACCTGAAACTTACAGCGATTTGGTATGATATTTGTGCACCTTATTTCTATATTTTCATGTTTATGTATTAATTATGTTTGATCTGAACCAGATATCAGAGGAACTGCTTGTAAGTTAGCTGGTTATATCTAGCATTTGATATTTGTATTGACCGATACAAAGTTAAATGTTTCAATTACTCTGTCTAGCACAATGGTATTGTTTAACCTTCGTCGATCAGTTAATAGGGAGTGTTGGGGTTAATTTTTGGGGACTGGGAAGGTGAAGCTGTGGCAAGTCCATTCTGTAGGGCATGCCGAACACACTTCTCCCTCTGGCGCCACAGTGAAGTACTTGAACAGTGGGGGTCCTGGGTGGGGGGTTTCCTGTCTTAGGCATCTGTCATCTTTTCTTCTTCAGCCCCAACACTCCAAATCTTCAATTTCATTTCTTACTTCTCACCAGACTACTAAGCTGTCCTTCCCTGTGTCCACGTGCATATGTCTCTATTACTGAGACCTTTCTCATTTGCCGTGTCACTTCTTGTCTTTGTGACTAAAGCCTATTGTATAGGAGGATCTGCGAAACAAGCCAGCATTTTTGCATTATTAAATATATTGAGTTTCAAAGATGTCACATGTACAGATAACCTTTTATATAATTGATGATACAGTTTTACTAATTTAAGAGCAATTATACAGTTTTCAACTTGATGTACTGGTGGTTTTTGATAAGGATGATTCAAACATGTATTATGTATGGATTTATAACAATCTTCTGTCATGATATATTACTTATGTTTTATTTTGTTGTGTGTTGGAACCCAAAGTGGTAAACACATATTGATGTATCAACATATTCTGTCATGATATATTACTCACTTATGTTTTAGTTTGTTGTGTGTTAGCACTCACTGTGGAGGAAAAAGCAACAACTGCATTGCATTAATGTTACTTAAGTTGGTTGGTTGGTTGTTTCGGGCAAGGAGACCAGACAGCGAGGTCATCGGTCTCATCGGATTAGGGAAGGACGGGGAAGGAAGTCGGCCGTGCCCTTTGAAAGGAACCATCCCGGCATTTGCCTGGAGCGCTTTAGGGAAATCACGGAAAACCTAAATCAGGATGGCCGGACGCGGGATTGAACCGTCGTCCTCCCGAATGCGAGTCCAGTGTCTAACCACTGCGCCACCTCGCTCGGCGTTACTTAAGTAATTCATTAATTAATGTTTGAATAATTAATTGTAAAGGTAGGAAAGAAGTGTTGAAAGTGTCTTGACAAATGAAATATAAAGAAATTGGTCATTGGTCAGACATTTCATTCTGTGCATATAAGGTAAATGATGTTAACTGTTGAAGAACCAAATTTCGAGAAATTTCTTGTATTATAAAGTGTAGTACCATATTATAATAATGTATTTGATGAGGGGAGGGGGGGGGGGAAATCTTGAAACAGTCTGTGTACTGTGACTCAATCAATATTTGTACATGTAGTCCAAGTGGACTCTGGGATATTGTCTTTTAGTCAGCACCAGATGGCAATGTGTGGAAGTGTGATTATTCAGTAATATATATTAATATTAGTGTAAAGTGCAGAGACAAGTGCAACACCACTTCAGAATTTTGTACTAGTTATTTAATTTGAAATCTAAAGTTACAATTTTACTTCACATTGTTACTAAGAATATATTTTTAGTGATATGTTATCAAAGAATGAGTTAAAATTGCAAAATGAGATTTAAGACAGGAAATATTTAAATATGACCAGTTGAAATTTTGCTGAATAGAACAATTCTGTACAAAACAATCAATTACACGAAATATGATGGTCATAAAGAGTGGAATATGGACCACATTCCAGGTTTTGCAACGAAGAACTTCCAATGAGCAGAGAACCACATTGAGCTTCAGTTCAGTGCTACTCATTACACATGGAGGAGACTGAACACTTTGCTATATTATGGTCTAATGCGGATTACTAAGAACAACATGGTGCACTTGCCTACAATAGGTGGTTTCCAAGTACAATCTAACATGGATTTTGAGTATTGTAGTATCCGATACTAACGCTTGTTCCACAATGCATCGACAGTATTAAGAAAGGGTTAAATACACCGTGTCTCCATTGCACTCAGGAGAACCTGGAGGCTCAAGTGACTGACATAATTATTCAGAAACGAGACCAATTCAGCTAACTTCCATAAGGTAATTTTTCTGATTGAAATATATTTACCTCATATTATGCTGAAATACAAGCTACAGACAATCCTGCGAATTAACTGGTTCTTTCTTTGTGCTATTAATCAATATCTTGTCTGATCCAGTTGAAACTGACACAAAATAATTTATGATAATCTTACATATTTAACTGAAAACATGATATAAAGTTCATTGTGATGTATGTGTACACTTCATTTAGGAGATGAACATAAAACTGATCTAATATCATACGTAAATTGCTAATCCATCCAATTGATTGTAAAGTGAGTACTGTTACGTAGAAATGCCAGAAAAGGTTTTGTTCAACTTTTAGTTGCACAAATCCTTTTGGGGGTTGTTGAGACATAACAGTCCATTGAAACCCGTTTAAAACATGTATTTTTTTCAATCCAATTTGAAATAAACTGGAATCACTCATGTAAACAAAAGGTGGATCTGTGCTTGTAGAATTATTGTGGTGAAACTGGTTACTAAATTATAATTGTATTGAAGTGTATAGGTCCTGTAATTGGTAGGACCATTTTCCAAACCATGTATCTTTTGCATTTTATAAAAATAGTAAAAGTATTGTTAATATTTCATATTTTGAGTATTTGCACACTCCAAAAATGTTAAAGGCTTGAAAATCCATTTATGTATTTGCTCTATAAGAGCCAGTGCAACTGTTGAAATATGTCATTAATTTAGAGGCAACAGTTTTAATTGTAATTTTATTAAAAAACCCTTTATAACAATACCGAGGATTGTTTGGAATTACATATAAAGGGGCAGCCATGTTGGCATTTTATGTCAGTGTCATGAGATTTTGCTGAAGCAGCATGTAATTGCTAAAGTAAGATGTACATCAGTGTTATAAGCGTGGCAGTATTTTTGAGTTTTATCAATGTAACATAATAATTATGATGCGATATAGAATAAAGGTTCTGAAACATAATGTTAGTATTGGTCATTCTTGGTGTAAAAACCAAGTTAAAATGGACATGAAGGAACACAGTGCTTGTGGCAGCAACAGATAAAAAGCAGTTGGATGAGTACAGCCTACAAAATTATAAGAATTATAATAATAATTTCACACAGTATTTATGTAGTACTAACTCAGAAACCATTCAACATACAAAATTGACAATCTAGTCTATTCTGGTTTAAGATAGAAGTTATATTACATGTTGGTGTCATCGTCAAGTCAGTTTAATCTTAATTAATGTGTCCCTTTTTGTTGGAGAGTATCAGACACAGCAAGCACTTGACTGACAATTTTCACAAAATTATTTGTCAACAGAGCTAGCTTGAACTGTAGGTCATCTGAAAATAATTAGTCAAATGGCGAACTGTCAAGATGTTTTTATAAAATACAGAACTTATAATATGTGATAAACTATCGATTTTTGTTGCACTAAAATGTGTAAAGATTGGAATTTATTTTGATGAACATCATTAATTACCATTATTACTACATTTAATACTGAGACTTACATGTATTTGATGCTGCAAATGCCATAATAATAATAATGATGATGATGATGATGATGATTTGATGCAAAAAGTTTAAATAAACAATCATCATTGAATAATACATTTTGCACTAGAAACAACAAACATCTTGCTTGCTAACCAACAATTTATGTAAACATTTACCATTACAAAGTCATTAGTTGAGATTAATACTCATTGTCAGTTGTCCAAGTTCATATAGTTACACTATGTGATCAAAAGTATCCGCACACCCCCAAAAATACACATTTTTCATATTAGGTGCATTGTGCTGCCACCTACTGCCAGTTAATCCATATCAGCGACCTCAGTAGGCATTAGACAAAGTGAGAGAGCAGAATGGGGCACTCTGCGGAACTCACGGATTCTGAACGTGGTCAGATTATACGTCTGTATGCAAGATTTCCACACTTCTAAACATCCCTAGGTCCGCTGTTTCCAATGTGATAGTGAAGTGGAAACGTTAAGGGACACGTACAGCACAAAAGTGTACAGGCTGACCTCGTCTGTTGGCTGACAGAGACCACTGACAGTTTAAGAGGGTCGTGATGTGTAATAGGCAGACATCTATCCAGACCATCACACAGGAATTCCAAACTGCATCAGGGTCCACTGCAAGTATTATGACAGTTAGGTGGGAGGTGAGAAAACGTGGATTTCATAGTCGAGCAGCTGCTCATAAATCGCACATCACGCCTGTAAATGCCAAACAACAGCTCGCTTGGTGTAAGGAGTGTAAACATTTGACAATTGAACAGTGGAAAAATGTTTTGTGGGGTGACGAATCACAGTACACAATGTGGCAATCCGATGGCAGCATGTGGGTATGGCGAATGCCCGCTGCACGTCATCTGCCAGCGTGTGTAGTGCCAACAGTAAAATTTGGAGATGGTGGCGTTATGGTGGGGTCATGTTTTTCATGGAAGGGGCTTGCACCCCTTGCAGTTTTGCATGGCACTATCACAGCACAGGCCTACATTCATGTTTTAAGCACCTTCTTGCTTCCCACTGTTGCAGAGTAATTTTGGGATGGCGATTGCATCTTTCAACACAATCTAGCACCTGTTCATAATGCAAAGCCTGTGGTGGAGTGGTTACATGACAATAACATCACTGAATGAACTGTCCTGTACAGAGTCCTGACCTAAATCCTATAGAACATCTTTGGGATGTTTTGGAAGTTCGACTTCATGCCAGGCATCACCAATTGACATCGATATCTCTCCTCAGTTCAGCACTCCATGAAGAATGGGCTGCCTTTCCCCAAGAAACCTTCATGCAGCTGACTGAACATATGCCAACACCATACTGAATTCCAGTATTACCGATGGAGGGCGGCACGAACTTTTATGTCGTTTTCAGCCAAGTGTCCATATACTTATGATCACATAGTGTATATTTATGAGCAACAATTGCTGTCCATAATTAATATGCAGGCCTTTCAGTATGAACTCACTGCTGATATTTTTCTTTCTTTGCCTGTAAAATTGTTACTGAAGAGAAATAAATTATACTTCTCAACAGAAAATATGCCATTATGTCTGTTGTTAAACACTTTGTTGGAAGTTAAGATTTAACATATGAAATAAGTTATGTTAGCAGCACCACATACAGTGATTATAGACAACACACAAAGCAGTTTACTCTCCTGGTAATACACTTTGCAGTTCTCCACTTGATAAATAAATGAAGTGTACAGGAAGCAATGCTGTGTCTAAGATGAATATAAAAAATGTTATTACTACAATAAACGCCTCTCTTCTCACCATTTCAACACTTTGGCCATATATTACACACGTTTCTTTCATTAACTACATTACTACATTATGAACATATTGCAACAAAGTCAAATTTAGGTCAAATACCATTGCAGCTGAACACTACACATCCTAAACTCTTATAAGCAACCACTCTGTGCCTAAATGAAAACACAGCATAGTGGAACTGCAACCCAGATGCTACAAATATATCTTCATTTAACTGGGGCCTTATGTTTATCAAGTGTGTATCAGTCAGAGAATGGTTAAGCCCATCAAAAATTTAATGCTTGAAAATCGATCAAAATCAAATCAAATGAAAATCAAAATCAATCAATCAAATCAATCCCTCCCTCCCTCCCTCATAAACAAGATACATAAATCACCCTTCTCTGTGTTACAACAGATGGTAAGTAAAGCGAAGTGAAATTAATCATTAACATGACGTAAGCATTCTCACTACCAATTAAAAGTGATGTGCAATGCATCATATTAAAGAAAATTGAGAATTTTGTCCTTTTAGAAGACAAAAGGATAGGAAGCAGGATAATGAGGCACTCAGGTCAGTAGGAGTAATAAAGAATTTCCTACATAAATATTATGACCCTGTGAAAACACCACCACAATGGACTGTAGAAGAAAAAAGTTTGAAGTCCCCACTATTATAAATTACCCTGCCTCTTCCTCCTACATTTCACTGTCTAGTATTAACAGTACCTACTTTACAACTAATTAAGTAGCTAGAACAGTGAAGAGACTGACTGCTGAACTGTAAAGGAAACAACACTGAAGTCAGTCTTAAATTTATACATATTATATGGATGTTATTTTTCATAAGAACTTTGAAGTAGATTGAGGAGCAATGCTTGCTAAGCATTTACCCACCATAGGATGGCAGGCCCTCCGGGAATACTCCTCATTCTTTTTTAAATGTAGTTTAATATCTGCTACGTTTCTGAACTTGAACCCTCTTCTTATGGTACACTAATCTGCAAACACTATTGAGCAGTTTAATTCAAAGACCTGTTTCGCAAAATTAGTGTATACTTCACCTAATTAAACCTATACAACCCCAGTGATAAATGTACACACTGAATGAACATTGCAGCATTCACGTAACATCTTTTCTTTTACTCAAAAAATTCTGGATGAAGGTGCCACATTACTGTCACAGGATTTAGTCTTAAATACACTACATTAAAACTTGGTATCACTGCACTGAAAATATATGAAGTCTTCTAGTTTGGATATTATTCCAACGCAAAATCCAATATTTTACTTGATATTTTACAGTTCTTCATCACATTTGAGTTTTAGACCTTTACACATTGTTATTTTTTATTTTTATTTATTTATTTATCCATCTGTATACAATAAACATTGTATGGATGTTGTTCTAAAGTACATGTAAATTTATGGAAAAGGAACATACAAAATTTTACAGTAAGTAGTACAAAGAATAATACAAAATTGCACAAAAAATGTACAAAGAATAATACTTGGTCATACAAGACACAGTAATACAACTTTTTATACATGTATACTAACAGTATTGTAACTGCATAGCCTGTTTGCACTAAAGCCTTTACTTTTGTCTTCAGTGAACAGGAATCCCTTATATTCACAACAATAATTCACTAAAGATTTTACCACACTCGACAGCTGTCCATCAGATATACAAAATTAACAGAAACTTTAGGGGAAAAAGATAATGCTTTCAGTTTTGCCTCAATATAAACATTAACAGATTTATTTATTTATTGGCCTAAATAGTCATTTACCACGTAAAAACACTGTTCAAGTAGAAATTGTTTAAATTCTACTTCATATCTGTTTTCATCTTCTAACTTTCTGATGATGGCTGGCAGTATGTTGTAGAGTTTTGTATCAATATGGCTCACATGTCTTTGTGTGGCTGTTCTTTTTGTTCACTGAGTATGAAGTTCAGTGCTATTTCAGGTATTGTAGTTTCGCAAGTCTGCATTTGTCTGAAAAATCTGCAAGGTTGGCGCTAACATATAAAACACATTTAATTGTTGGAACTTTAAGCTTGTTGAATAAGGGTTTGCATTGTGTCTGTGGATGACTGTGTGTTGTTATTCAGATAGCCCTCTTCCGTAACAGAAATATTTGTTTTAGACGGCAAGTGGTAGAACCCCAAAATATTATTCCATATGTTGCAAGAGACTGAAAACAGCCAAAATATGCCATCCTGGCACCCTCTGTAGTTCAAACATTTGCAATAATTCTAAGAGTAAAACAAGCTGAGTTACGTTTCTGAACAAGTTTCATTACATGGTTATTAAAATTAAGATTTTCATCTACATGAACCCACAGCAATTTTGTTGATGCTACTCTGTCCATGGTCTTGTCACCCAACAACAGAGCAAGATTTACATTTTGACATATTTTCCCAAACTGCTTATAATTTGTCTTATTTGTAATCAACGTCAACTGGTTTCCATTGAATCAAGTTTGGAAATTCCTTATTACTTGATCGGTAGTTATTTGCAGCATTTGCTTTGGTGCACATATTATCACACTAGTGTTATCTGCTCCATCTGATGTGTTCATGTTATTTATGTAGAAAAAGAACAATAACGGAGCTAGATACTGCCTTGCGGCACTCCTATTTCCACTTTTTTTCGCATCTGATACTAAATATATTTTGTGGTTGGAGTAATCTGACATCGGTCCTACAACCTGTGTTGTGTTTTGTAGGTATGATTCAAACCACTTTTTCCCTGTTACATGAATACATAATGCTTCCAGTTTTTCTAGAAGAATGTTGTGATTGACAGTGTCAAATGCTTTGGAGAGATCTAAATTTATTCCTACTACACTGTTCTCTTTTTGTAAATTTTTGATTATTTGTTCAGTGTAGCACATTAATGCTCTTTCTGTATTTTTACCTGCCTGGAAACCATGCCGATTTCTATTTAATAACTTATTTTGAAAATGCCGGAAGGAGGGATATTGGCCAATCAGTTTTCTACCTTATCCTTGTTGCTGTTTTTGAATAATGGCTTCACTTTTGACATTTTCATTCTTTCTGGAAACACTCCTTCACTAAATGATAAGTTGTCTATGTATGCCAAGGGCCTTGCAATTTGTGCAGCTGCCATTGTTATGATATAAACAGGTACCTCATCTACTCCTGCTGATATTTAACGTTTCAAGCTTTATATTACTTCGAACACTTCATGTTCTTCTGCTGAATCTATCCTCATGCTACAAGCAACTTTTGGAAATTCTGGTTTTTCTTGGTTTGTGAATTTTGAGCTTAATGAAGTTGTTGCATTTATGAAATAATTGTTGATGTAATTTGGCAAATCTTGTTTTCCAATATTGACATTTTCTGTGTTTTTGAGAATGATAATCTGGTCTTTGCATCTCTTTCCTGTTTCAGTCTTCACAATATCCCATATGCCTTTTATTTTGTTATAAGACTGTCTTACATAGTTGTCGTTACTCATAAATTTTGCCTTGGCAATTAATTTTTGATATACCCTCTTGTAATTCTTTACATATTCTATGAACTGTGGATGTGTAGATGTCCTCAATTTTGAATTTAGTCTCTTTAGAGTTCCACAAGAAGTTTTGATGCCAACTGTGATCCAAGAACTTGGCTTCATATTGTGATATGATTGTTGACAGTTTCTTTGGAAAGCACATTGTGAAATATCCATGAAAACTGAAGAATAAGTGTTATATGCATCATTTGTGTTCGTTAGGGACAGCACTAGTTAGTGAGTCCTGGGCAGAGTTCGTAAATTATACACAGTTTTCAGTGAAAAAATTTCTTTTATACGTGAAGTACACTCTTTTTATTACAGTGGCATCGAAGAAATTTTGAGGACAAGAACATTATGGTCTGATAATCCCAAATCAGTATTTGTTAATTCTACTTCTGTAATACTCAGAGGAAATAACGAAAAAATTAAATCCTTGTAATTCAGAAGAAAGTAATTACAGTAATGGCAAGAGCAGATAGCAGAACACATTGCAAGCCTTTGTTTACTGAGTATAAGATTTTAACTAATTAATTCATATATTCAAGAAATGTTTACTCACTGAACTAACAGTTTTAAGAGGAACAAGATTATAATACAAGAAGCAGTACTACTCTTCTCTTACAACAACACAGACTAGCAAAAAACAAACAATAGTCATAACTACATGGAAATCAAATCACATAAATTGCGTAAACACATCACAAGCATGCCAGTCAAATTCTTTAAGAAAAAACTGCACAGCTTCTTGGTAGAAAACCCATTTTATCCTCAGAAGAATTTTTCAAAACACCAAATACAATAATATAAATATGTATTTTGTAATATTAATAAGTAAATGTGCTAATAAAACCTATTGCATGCACAGATGCTGAATGACTAATCACGAATCTGATCTGAACCACAGAAGGTTCTTGCTCTTGCACCTGAATCAGCTATCCCTCATCAAGTGTCAGTCTCTATGTCTAGCTGATCTGTAACATAATGCTCATGACTGTTCATCTGTCCATCACATTTCTCTATGATACAATCAGTTATAGCACTTCATGCTTTATACAGCTCATCTTTTGCTTCTCCATTTTCCATTTCCATGCATTATTGTTCGGTTCCTACTTTATATCCAAGGAATGCAGCCTGTTACTGGTCCCACTAGATGACAATTTCTAACCTTAGTCAGTGAAACCCAAACTCACTGTCCCCCCATCTGTCCAGAAGGTAATTCAAACTACAGTCTTCCCCAGCAAGGTCGGTAACCCTTTCATGACCAGTGGAATGTATGTGTCACAAACACAAATTTATTTCCACGAGTTCACAGAGATATAAGAGTCCCACATCTGTGTGGTGCTGCAGTCTAGCATTGAATGTATCAACTGCTTGCAGCCAACAGTCTCATTGCTTGGAACCTGATGTGTGACAAACTGCTCAATTGTCTGTCTGTCTGTCTGTCTGTCTGTCTGTCTGTCTTGTGGTCTGGCAGTTTTATGTGCATTTTTTTCTGTCTACAATTGATAAGCTCAGTAAAGTTATTTGTTGTCTTTTTCACATTGTTTGGTAGAAGTATACAGATTTCTGCACATATTTAATGATAAAACTTCTTTTACTTTGTTTAATAGTTTTCCCTTATGGCCAATGTGCCTTTTGTCCACATTTTCATCTAAACTTTTACATTTATATATTCTATTTGGTGCTTTAATCTTACATTATTTCCCTTGATTTGATATGAAATGAAAAAACCTCGTACTGTAAGTGCATGCTCACTACAGTTATGCATTGGAAGCCACGATGTTGCACTCTGCTGCTTCATTGGAAACTAAGATGGTAAATTCAATTTGACACTTATCAGAACACACAAAGAAAATAAATTATGTAACTTTTTTGAATATATTGTCATTTCCCGATTTTAGACATGTCAAGACTGACAGATGTGGAAATTTTAGACTACTTGTTTTCTCTGCTAGTGATTAAGTGTACTATGAGAATGGGTCTCTACAACAATAAAAATCAATTAATCAATCAATCAATGTGATGCAGAGGCAGCAGAACAATTCATATCACTTGACGACTCAACGTGAGTTTCACAGAAATAAGTGCTAACGACAGTGATACATCAAAAGAAAATATCCTACCAATGTCTAGTTTGAATGCTGGAATTAATAGAGCCATATACAAATGACTGGTCAGATGAGACAACTGATTTTGATAGACATGATTGTGGCTCTTATCAAACTGCTACTGTGAGTCCTCATCTGACTACTGAAGACAAGGAAATACATTACTTACTTTACATTTTTACTGAGTCTATTATTGAAATGCTTTGTGAGAAAACAAATCACTATGCCTCACAAGAGAGAAAATGATGCATTGGATGACATACAATAAAAGTGATGGGTCATAATTGGACTTCAACTACTGCAAAGGAAATGAAGACTTTCTCTGCTGTTCATATCTTGATGGGTATATACATTTTACACGCACTGGCACACTACTGGTCGACTGATTCCCTTCTAGGTGCCACTGCTGTCTCTGAGCTGATGACAGAGGCACAGTTTAAGAAATTTGTGGAAAATTTGCACTGCAATAACAATATAAAAGCTGTGCCTTGAGGAACCGTTGAATATGACCACCTTCACAAGCTAAGATATGTAATTGATTAGATTAATATTTGTTTGAAACAAGTTTGCATTCCATTAAGTGTCATTGCTATTGATGAGAGCATGATACCGTATAACAGCTGATCATTAATCAAGCTGAATATGTTGATGATCCAGTAAAGCATGGCAACAAAGTTTGGTGTTCAACTGACTCTAAAAGAGGTTTAGTTTCTCATTCTGAAATGTATGGGAAAATGAACAGAACAAGAAAGAACCCAATTTTTTCTTGGAGAGGGAATTGTAATGAGACTATGTGAGACATACATAAATATTCATCATCTTGTTGTCTTCAGCAATTTTTTCATCTCATACAGACTAATGATATCCCAGTATGAATCTGGTTTTATGTAGTCAGCACCACCAGGCAAAATATGAAGTGCCTACCTGACAATATGAAGAAGAAGGACTAATTACAACATGGAGAGTTTTTTTTTCTGTACAAAGGAGTGCATGTCTGCAGTAAAATGGTAAGATAAGAAGTCAGTCACAATTACATCAACTGATCACCACCCGAAAGATATGACATTTGTCACAAGAACAAATAGAGATGCTACAACCTCGGCTATATCCTACCCTGCATCTGTACCATAATACACAGCTGTAATGAAAGGTGAAGACTCGTTAGACCAGCAGAGAGAAAGATATGCTACTGGTAGGAGGTGGCATTGTCTTTTTTATTTTGTTTCGGATGTTGCAACAGTAAACAGCTTCATTGTATGAAACTATGTTAATGGAGGAAAATGTGACCAACTTTCCTTTCCCTAGGGCATCTTTCAACTGGGAGAAATATTGAGAGAAGAGGAGGGAAAGTATTCATCACAAAAAATGAACCAGGAGGTTGAGGGGTTCCTGATGATGTGTGCTTATAGGGACTTGGAAAACATTTTCCAGCAAGGAGCACAAAGATGTGATGCACACACTGCACAGAGAAGTAAGAGATAAGGAATAATTTCATATGCAGTTACTGTGAAGTACCATTATGTATTCAACTAAGTTTTGAAAAATCTCACAAAAAATAATAAGCTGTGAATAAATAAATTTATTTGGCATAATAACAGTATTTACTTTCTTCTTTCTACACATCCTAATCACTAGCAAAAAAACTTGGTTCCTTGAATTTATTTCTCCATGAGTTCTGCGGGACACAGATGTTCCACTTAAAGCAATCATGAAACTATATTCAACAAGCAAAAGTTGCCATAGCTATAAGATTTCTAAACAGGGCTCATCACAAATAGTAGTGGCCAGTAGGGGAACCAAGCTGAGAGTGGTGCCCGAGTGCAAGATTTCTGTACAGTGTGTATCACAATTAGTAGCAAAAATTAATAGGAATGAAAATATAAGAGGAAGTAGGGGGAGGAGGAAGGACACAAATGAAAAGTAGATTGTGTGGAAAAATGTTCGAACTGGCCCTGTCATTCATTCCCCTCCCACAACTGAAGATGCTATCTGCTTCATCACACCAGTCCTTCAAAACCTCCATCCTTTCCATCACTCTCACACATTCCAACAAATTTTCCTAGCTGCCCTGCCCGTCTTCCGTGACTGCCATCAATTCCCACAACTGCCATCTATTCCCACAACCAGGGACATTTATCTTCCTTTGTCTATCTACCCTAGTTTAACCAAACCACTCCCACATTCCACTGTTCCAGTCCAAATGATGCAGCAAATGCTTTGATTTGGAAATCACCCCTACAACTCGCTCATCCTAGCATCCTTATCTTCCCTTACCCATCCCACTAAATACAATGTGGGCTCCAATTCTCAATTCCATCCAACCACAATCCCACACCCATTCTGATGCCAACACCCCATCCAGATAATACTTTATTGTATACTAGTCATTTTCCTAAATAAAACATCCATATCAATCCTAGTTCCATCAAAATTTCTATCCTAAAAGTATGAGGAGTCTTCAAAACACCATTTCCACAAATCATGAAGCGAGGGATCCTCGCATCCTCATCCTTTCTGTTGTAGTCATCCAGTCTAAAGACTGGTGTGATGCAACTCTCCATGCTACTCTATACTGTGCAAGCCTCTTCATCTTTGAATAGCTATAGTATCCTACATCCTTCTGAATCTATTTACTGTATTCATCTCTTGGTGTCCCTCTATGAGTTTTACCAACCACTCTTCCCTCCAATACTAAACTGGTGATACCTTGATGTTTCAGAATGTGTTCTATCAACCAATCCATTCTTTTACTGAAGTTGTGCCACAAATTTCTTGTCTCCCCATTTCTATTCAGTAACTCCTCATTTGTTGCATGATCTACCCATTTATCCTCAGAATTCTTCTGCAGCACCACACTTCAAAAGCTTCTATTTTCTTCTTATCTAAACCATTTATCATCCATGTTTCACTTCTGTACATGGTTACAATCCAGACAAATACCTACAGAATAGACTTCATAACACTTAAATCTATATTCAGTGTTAAATTCCTGTTCTTCAAAAACTCTCTTCTAGCCATTTCCAGAATACATTTTATATCCTCTCTACTTAGGCTATCATCATTTATTTTGCTCCCCACACAGCAAAATTCATCCACTGCTTTTAGTGTGTCATTTCCAATCTTATTCCTCAGTATCACTTGATTTAATTCACCTAAATTTCATTATCCTTGTTTTGCTTTTTTTTATATTTATCTTATATCCTCCTTTCAAGACACTGTCAATTCCATTCAACTGCTCTTCCAAGTCCTGCCTCTGACAGAATTACAGTGTCACTGAAAAACCTCAAAGTTTTTGTTTCTGCTCCCTGGACTTTAATTCTTACTCCAGACTTTTATTTGGTTTTCTTTGCTGCTTGCTCCACTTACAGACTGAATAACAGTAGGGATAGGCTACCAATGTGTCTCGCTCCTTTCTCAACCACTGCTTCCCTTAATGCCACTTGACTCTTGTAAGCACTGTATGGTTTCTGTACAAGTTGTAAATAGTTGTCCACTCTTTGTATTCTACACCTGTGGGGTGCCCGTGCATGGTATTTTGCCATCCTGACCAGTCACCTATGGAGGCAGACATCAAACTGCAGCCCGTGGGCCACAAGTAGCCCAAATCAAGTATTCGTGCTGCCCGTGGTTTGCAGCTGTATTTTATAATAATATGCATCAAGCAACTAACAGATGAATTCAGAAGCATAAACTAATGTAAAGAGCTTCTTAAAAGTGCATTTTTATTGCTCAATAACAAACAAAAGTACTTACAGAGACAGTAATATTTTAATACGAGTTTAATTTTATTGATGTTGGTGAATTGAGTGGTGAACTAAGTGGTTTTTAGTGCGGCCACTGCAGGGTTAATAGAAGTGAGAGGGGAAATATTTTATTGTCTTCCAGTGCTGACAACTAGCACTGATCAACTGCTATGGTATATATGACAAACAAAAGTAATGTGGATTTGTGACTGCACATCATAGTGACGGTCATCTCCAAATGTGATACATGTTTGTAAGAAGTAATATGCTACCAAATTAAGGCTGTTCTAAAACAATGCAATGAGTAAAAGAAAAATTACATTCAAAATATTTAGTAAACATTTGTGATCATTTCTCATATTGCTGTTACTGCCATTAATTGATAGTAAGTTTGGTAGGGGAAGATGTGATAAGTATACAGGATGGAAAAGTGGCCTTTATATATTTTGTGTTCTGAACAGCACTGCTGGCTGCCAAGAAATGGTCAGACTATAGTCTGATTAAAATTACTTGATAGTTGACACTTCATGTGCTGGAGCTGGTTTCCTCCACTCCCAAACCATGATGTTTAGAAGGTCAGAGGTTAGAATGTCTTCCAATATGGCAAAAATTTGTTTTATTTCTAAGATTAATTAAACAGTTCAATTATAATTTTTATTCAGTTAACTGGTTTAAATGTAATATTTTTATTTCTAATACTTCCCCACGTCATTTTATCATGATATTGACTTTTCTATTTGTTCTTATTTTTCTACTAATCATTCTTTTTTCATTTGGAATCTTCTTGTCTCTCCTATAGAATGCAACCAAGGGCCAACCATAACTGCTCATTGGGTGGTAATGGGGCAGCTCGTTTAGCCAGTGTGATGGTAGTTCCTGGTAACCAATGATAACGAGAAATTACAGCTTGCTTTAAGTGTTGAAACTAAATTTTTTTCTGTCTTGAAGTTGCTCGTAGAGGTTAGCTTTGATCACTGTGAAGAAAGTGATCTATATTTTAGTTGTGCTGCATATTTTTGACCACCATTTTCTCGGATATGTTGGACATCATGAGGTTTTAGTTAGCACAGGACATGATTTCAAACTCAGCACTACAAAATGCCTCATCAGCCTCAGGTTAGTCATTGCTCACTTAAAATCAGCTGTCAACAGAGCATTTCAAATTTTCAACATAACCCATGGTAGGCATTTACAACATTGCTCCACATTACACATTAACAGCATCTGTGAAGTGATCAGTCTCGCCGCATTGCCGCATCGCCATGCTGTGCAGACATGTGCTGGGTTTCATGTGCTGCGGTCTGCTATGCTTCAGCGTGATAGGTTGCAGTGCTTCTTGCAGTGTTGTAGAAATTCTACATTTATTGAAATATGACACCGTGATGGCCCACTTTAACAGAAAAGACACACTGAAATTATCGTTTGATCATAATTACGGCCGACCCAAACTACACGAAATCAGAGATTGGATAGACTATGAAGTATAACTTGATTCAGAGGATGTCACTGAAATGCATCTTTCGATAGTGAGCAGCGTTGTCTTTGTCTAATTGAAGTATGCTAACTTATGCGACAAAGTAGTCAAGTCTTGCGGAAGAACTATGAAGTTCAAGCACTGAGAATGGAAATGTAGGAGAAGTCATAATAACACATGCAGGATTTGGGATACTGACAATTGGGATATTAGAATTGCCATCAAAGAACCAGCCGAACAGATTAATGCAGTGATAGCGCCGAATGGGAAAGTTCTCAGTAATGTTGCCAAACGGTAGTCATGCATGTAAATTCCAAGTGCTCAATGAAGTGAGACAATTAAAGGTATACTTACACAAACATGTACCATCGTACATCGGCATCTGTGGTTACCGAGGCATCGTTATATGTGACAGACAATCAAGGATGTGTGCTGCGTGCAACTCCCCCGGCCACGTCCGCACTGAGTGTTTACAGCAGCGAGTATGGTGGAAAGCAGCTGACTTATGAAAAAAGTTATTTCACTATTGGCTAACTTTAGCACGCAGGTATGCTGATTGTACTTTTGGTTTAATGTGTAATAAGTGGGATATACTACATCACCCACTAGATGTCAGTGTGCAGAACACAAATTGTAAAGGCAATTGCGGTGCTTCACGACAATTTTCGAGTGAAAGCTGGATTGAAACAGTCAGACATCTGAGAGTGAAATCTTACAAGTATAAATGCTACCCAAAATTGAAGGCCCATTTCATCAGTGGATAACATTCAGGCTAAATTTAGCAACTACTTTGTTAATGAAGGTAAACTTAAACATGCAAATGGCAGATATGAACAAAATTGCACTTGACAATAGTACAGCTGAATAACACGCATGCAAACTTTAGCCCACAGATTTTCCTTGAAATTATGTCCATTACATTCCTTTAACTGTTGTTAAGAGCTGCTCTCTTCTCAGTTTCTTTAATAAGTAACTCTGTATCAATTGCTGTAAATACACGTTCATCACATTCAGTAGATTTGTTGTCAGACATATTATAAAATTAACAAGAATGGAAAATTTAGGAAGGAAGACTAACAAAACAGCACAAGCCAACTTCAGAATTGTGAATAAACTCTCAGCAAGTGGGTGCATGTCTATGCCTACTCAAGTGATCTATTTGGCATAGTGACAGTTGTATTTCAACAAAAATAGATCATGCTGCAACTTTTTAATTGCTATGTAGTGGAAACAATGAAATATTTTTATGATTGAAAAATCATGCAACAAGAAATCACTAGTGGAGACCAAGCCTTAGCAGCATCTGGAACCTACAAGAGAGGGCAAAAGAGATGCATGTACAAAAGGTGAGTTGGGCAGCTCAATAGCAGCTCTGGCCAATCCCAGTATGGGCGACATCAGGTGGCACGAGGGATCAGTTCCACATTTGAAACCATCAGTAAGTGTCCATCTTTGCTTTCCCTTGACACCCAAAGCACACCCCATGCTCTAGAAAGTGTGTCCTCTTGCTCTCTGTTATAATTGTTGCTGTTTATTATAGTTTTGGCCATCTTCTTTACAACAGAATCCCAATATTATGATGAATGAGCCAAGACTCATCCTTTCAAGTTGTATCTAATGTCCACTCAACCACAGCCAACTTCTCAAGTTCCCTTTGTTTCATGCATAACAGGTGCTCTTTACAGTGCACAGAAACAGTGTATTTAGTTTTTCTTATGTAAAGGCTACCACATTTGCAGGATACACCATACATGCCAGGAACTCTGCGACTTGTGATGTCGTTAACAGGCTGTAATACATGTTATCTTGGAGATGGGCAGGAACATTGGCCTCAGTCTACATCCATGCAACCTGTCTTGGAAGCCATTGCCCCTACAATATGGAAAGAACGCAGCTGACCTGGCCTCTTCCACTCAGTCACGAGGTGTCTTATCGGTGGCAATTGACAGCTTTTGCAATCTCTCCTCTGATGTAACCACTTTCCCTGAATTCATGTCATAAACACAGATCTCTTGGCATTCAATTTTCAAAATGCTGCTTTTAGTGGCTGAGAATGATTACTTCTCAGTCTCAGTAACATCTCTGAAATTGTGAAACTGCCTCACAGACTAAAACTGTGTGCCAGAATAGTATTTGGTTGGTTTAAAAGAGAGGGGGAGAGGCCGAAACTGCTAGGTCATTGGCCCCTCGTTCCGATTAAAATGATTCCACATGGGTGGGAGTAAAATAATCGAGACATACAAAACACAGTTGGAAGAAATGGGAAAACCACAAGAATGACAGAAGGGTAACACACACTAAAGTGGACAAAATTGGACAAGAAAAGAGACGCAAGAAACATGTAGAAGTGATCAAAACAAGAGAGCAGATTACTATGGCTGGCTGACCATGAGAATAAAAAGGAGAAGCCAGCCACTCTACAACACATTAAAACCTCCACCCTAAAAGCACTAGGGTGGAGGACACAGAGGGACAAAGGACACGCACAAAAACTCAGGTCAAATGATAAAACCCACCCTCACGAATAAAACGTAAGACTAAATCTGCTGTTGAGACATTGTCACCAAACACCGAAGGTAGGGTGCTGGGAAAGTTAAAAGTCTGCCACAGAGCGGCTAAAAGTGGGCAGTCCAGCAAGAGGTGGATAACCATTTGTGAGCCACAGCGACACCGAGGTGGTTCCTTGTGACGGAGGAGGTAACCATGCGTTAGCCACGTATGGCCAATGAATGCAGAGCCGGCAGAGGACAACTGATTCCCTGCAAGAGGACTGCATGGAAGACTTCCATACATTTGTTGTCTCCTTAATGACACGCAGTTTGTTGCGCATACTGTTATACCATTCTGTCTCCCAAACCCGAAAAACCCTGCGGTGTAAAACAGAATGCAGGTCAGTTTCGCAGATGCCCATCTCCAGAAGCGATTTCCGTGTAGCCTGTTTGGCCAGCCTGTTGGCAAGTTTGTTGCCTAGGATTCCATGTCCTGTAGTCCACACAAACCCCACCCAATGATGGGATGGTTCCAGGGCATAGATGGACTCCTGAATGGACGTTACCAAAGGATGGCGACAGTAGGGAGTCAGTACACAGGAGAAATGACTCACCAGGGCATAAGCACACGTGCTGAAGAGCACAAGATATGACTGCCAACTCTGCAGTGAAAACACTGCCGCCATGTGGCAAGAATTGCTGTTCAATATGTCCTCCATGAACATAGGCAAAGCCTATGTGACCATCAGTTATCGAGCTGTCATTGTAAACCACTTCATGGCCTTGGTACACGTCAAGAATCAAGAGGAAGTGGTAGAGAGTTGCAGGGTTACCGGAGTCCTTAGGGCCATGAGAAAGGTCCAGAAGAATCTGTGCCCTAGGCGTACACCATGGAGGTGTTCGTGATTGGACCTCGAAGACAGGTGGTAATGGTAAGGACTCCAGTTAAGACAGCAGAGACCAGACGCGAACTGCAATCGTAAGCCCTGACCTGCGGGAGATGAACTGCCGTGGTTGGGAAAAGGAGACAGTAATTCGGATGCGCAGGAGAACTACCAACATGTGCAATGTAACATAGGAGAAGTTGTGCACACCTAGCCTTCAATGGAGGGACTCCGGCCTCCACCAAGACACTGGTCACCAGACTCGTTCTAAGAGCTCCCTTCACTAGGCCAATGCCACAGTAGTGCACTGGATTCGAATAAGCGCAACACTGATGGTACCGCCGAACTGTAAACCAGACTCCCATAATCAAGGCAGGATTGACCAAGGGCTCCGTATAGCTGCAGCAGCGTAGAGTGATATGCACCCCAGTTGGCGCTGCTCAGGCAGAGGAGGGCACTGAGGTGCTGTCAGCACTTCTAATTAAGCTGAGGAAGGTGAGGTAGCCCAAGTCGATCGGGCATCAAAAACCAGTCCTAAGAATTGATATGTCTCCACTACAGTGAGTGGATTGTCATTAAGATAATGTTCTGGTTCTGGATGAACAGTGTGACGCTGACAAATGCACAACACACTACTTCACGGCTGATAAATCGAAGCCATGGGCTAGAGCCCACGACTGCGCCTGTAGGCGCTGCTCAGCAACACCAGTACGAAGGAGCAGTATGAAATGCAGCAGTCATCCTCACACAGAGAAGGTGAGATCAACAGCCCTACAGCTGCTGCTAGACCTTTTAATAGCCACTAAAAATAGAGACACAATATGAAGCCCTGCAGAATGCCATTCTCCTGAATACGGGGGAACTATGGGAGGCACCGACTTGGACACGGAAAGTACAGAGCTACAGGAAGTCTTGGATAAAAATCGGGAGCGGGCACCGGAGACCCCACTCGTACAATGTGGCAAGGATATTGTGTCACCAGGTTGTGTCATATGGTTTCCGTAAGTCAAAAAAGACAGCAACCAGCTGTTGGTGTCTGGAAAAGGTTGTTTAGATGGCAGACTTGAGGGACACACACTATTATGAGTGGTAGAGAGACCCTGGCAGAAGCCGCCCTGACATAGAACTAGTAGGCCATGTGACTCCAGGACCTAACCCAACTGCTGACACACCATACATTCCAGCAGCTTACAAAGAAAGTTCGTGAGACTGATGGGCCGGTAGCTATGCACATCAAGCAGGTTTTGGCCGGGTTTGAGCACCGGAATGATCGTGCTCTCCCACCATTGTGATGGAAAGACACCATCGCACCAGATCTGGTTGAAGATGACAACGACATGTTGCTTGTAGTCAGACGAGAGATAGTTAATCATCTGAGTGTGGATCCAATCTGGCCCAGGAGCTGTGTTGGGGCAATGTGCAAGGGTGCTGTGGAGCTTCCACTCTGTAAATGCGAATGCTTTATAGGGTTCACTGTAGTGTGTAGTGAACAAGAGGACTTTCCCCTTCTATCCACTGTTTGAGGGTGTGAAAGGCTGGGGGAGGGGGGGGGGGGGGGGGGGGAGTTCTCCGACACAGAGGCTCAAGCATAGTGCTCAGCAAAGTGCTCGGCAATCACATTTGCATCAGTAGATGACACCATTGATGTTAATGCCAGGGACACCTGTTGGGGTCTGATGCCCAGAAAGACATATGATCTTTGTGAAGACTTGGGAAAGTGACGTATGGCACCTAATGGTCGACATTTACCTCTCCCAAGATTCCTGTTTCCGTCGTTTTATAAGCTGGTGAAAGCAGGCACATAGCTGCTTAAAGGCTGTTAGGTGCTCTAGGGAAAGGTGCTGCATATGTTGCTGTAGAGCTTGCCGACACTCTTTAATTGCCTCAGCAACTTCCGACGATCACCAAGGGGCTGCCTTTCACTGGGGGCACCCTAAAGAACGAGGGATCGTGCTTTCCGCCACAGAAACGATCGTTGTGATGACCTACTCAATGACAATATCAATGGCACCATGTGGGGGAGATTCAACAGTGACAGCAGAGGTGAAGGCTTCCCAGTCTGCCTTGTTTAAAGCCCATCTGGGTAGGCGTTCGTGGGCATGATGCCAGGGAGTGACGGGAAGATGGGGAAGTGGTCACTACCACACAGGTTGTAATGTACTCTCCAGTGGATAGAAGGGAGAAGGCCAAGACTGCCAATTGAGATCAATGGCCGAGTATGTGCCAAGTGCCACACTGAAATGTGTGGGGGCACATGTATTTAAGAGGCAGAGGTCGAGTTGTGAAGGTAAATTTTCGACCTCCCTACCTCGGCCATAAGCATGGCGCCACCCAACAAGGGGTTATGCACGTTAAAATCTCCCAAAAGTAGGAAAGGTTTAGGGCGTTGATTAATCAGTGCAGCCAATACATTCAGGGGTAATGCACCATCTGGAGGAAGATATACATTATAGACAGTTATTTCCTGCATCTTCCTTATCCTGATGGCCACAGCTTCATGAGGGGTTTGAAGGTGCACAGGTTCACTACATACCGAGTTCAGGACAGAGACGCGAACTCCACCTGACATTCTATTTTAGTCGCTACAGTTCCTGTAATACCCCTATAGCCGCTGAGGGCAGGGGTCTGCATAGCCAGGAACCAGGTTTCCTGGAGGGCAATGCAGAAAACAGGTGTAAAGCTTAACAGATGCCGTAGCTCAGCCAGGTTGTGGAAAAAATGTCACAGTTCCACTGGAGGATTATGTAATCTTGATATTGGGGAGGCATGAAACACTAAATGAGGCAGTCTACGCCTCAGGGTCACCTGCTGCCACCAGATGAAGACCCGTTCGATAAACATCCATTGTGTCTGAGGGCCCAGCAAGCTCTAGGTCCTCAGCGGACACCAGAATCTCGACCTCATCCTCAGACACAGAGCTTGCAGGTAGTGGTGGTGGTGGTGGTGTGGGTGCCACCACAGTGCCTTGGTTCTTGGGGGTCTTTTTCTTTTTAGGTTTCTCTTGTTGCTCCTTAGGTTTGTCTGGCTGGGAGGGCTCCACTGACTCAGTCTCAGGGACTGAGGAGGACCATGAAGCCCTATGACCAGCTACCTGTGGTTGCTTCAGCCCTTGGCGGGCGTCAGCTTTGCCACTGGTAGAAACCTGGGAAGGGAGAGAAGACCCAAGTTTCTCCAGCTGAGAAGTGGGGACTGACGTCGCTGATGGTTGGGGGGGGGGGGGGGGGGGGTTGCTCCTGAGGTAGGTTGTGCGGGAGTAACAGGGTGGGAAGTGCCCCCGCCCCCACCATCAAGGGGACAGGTGGAGTCTGACGGCTCTGAGAGCCAACTGTACACGACAAAAAGGAAGATGGTAGAACTGTTGTCATAGCGGCGGCGTAGGTGATGTTATATCCACAGAATATCGCCTCTCATATTTTATCTTAGTCTCAGTGTAGGTCAGTCGGTCGAGGATCTATTATTCCATTATTTTTCTTTCTTTCTGGAGAATACTGCAGTCTGGCAAGCAAGGCAAATGGTGCTCTCCGCAGTTGACACAGATGGGAGTTGGGACACAGGGCGTATTGGGATGTGAAGGATGTCCACAATCCAGACAGGTGATGCTGGAAGTACATTGGGAAGACATACAGCCAAACTTCCAGCACTTAAAGCACCACATCGAGGGAGGGATATATGGCTTTACATCACAGATGTAGACCATCACCTTGACCTTCTTAGGTAATGTCACCCTTGAAGACCAAGATGAAGGCACCAGTGGCAATCTGATTATCCCTCAGACCCGGGTGGATGCGTCAGACGAAATGGACACCTCGCCACTCTAAATTGGCATGCAGCTCATCATCAGACTGCAAAAGAAGGTCCCTGTGACATATGATACCCTGGACCATACTTAAGCTCTTATGGGGCAGGGTGGAAACACAAACATCCCCCAGCTTGCCACAGCCGAGCAGAGCCTGTGACTGGGCAGAGGATGCTGTTTCGATCAAGACCGACCCTGACTGCATTTTGGACAAGCCTTCCACCTCCCCAAACTTGTCCTCTAAATGCTCAAAAAACTGAGGTTTCATTGACAAGAAAGACTCCCCATCAACTCTCGTACATATGAGGTATGGGGGCGTATAAGCTTCGCTGCCATCCTTAGCCTGGTGCTCCTCCCATGGGGAATGAACGATTTGGGGTCATATTTCTTAGCATTGAAGTTAGACCTTGACCGCTTAGAGTCTGCTGGTGTTCGACCACCAGTAAGAGATGACATACTACACTTAATGGCGTGTCATCTGCCCCGATGCCACCCACTCCGACCAGGGCCCCTCCCCACGGGCACCACCCAGCTGCAGCAAAGGCCACCTGGCAGGATGGCCATTGCCGGGAGTCTATGCCCCAGGATGACGGGCATCTACTCCTTGGCATATGTGGGGAGTTAACGGCGCAGGTACCAGCAAAACAATCTCTGTGTTCTCAGGGGACAACAACCAACAGGATACATGGCGGCCCCAAAACAATGGACTTTTTACCATGCTGGATATAAGGCACAAACAAGTTAAGAAGTCCATTACTGTCGACAGCGCAGAAAGCGATACTGCACAGAGGATGGAGGAAAACGCATCCAAGAGGGTGACCTCGCCCAACTGCTGGAGAATGAGTGCAAGTGGAGATCCACATCAACGAAGGATGCGAGAGGTCTCAGTGCATGATGGACACTATGCACACACTGTAAGGCGCCCTTCCCCAATTGGTTCGCCCTTTGGGAAAATTTTGAAAAATGGGGGTCAAACCCTACAGGGGACCATCATATAAAGGCCAAAATGTGAGAGACGCCTTTCAGTCGCCTCTTACAACAGGCAGGAATATCTCGGGCCTATTCTAACCACTGGACCAGCAGGGGGATATTATATTTGTATATGTATCCTTGGCTCTCATGGATAATGCCATTTCAATTCCAGCATTATTTCTTTTACTTTTCAAACTCTGTTGAACTATCACACTGGAAATAAATGACATAATGAAGATTGGCCTGAAACTGGTTTCCAGAGTCCTGGTCCACCAAAGTATCCAGGAGAACTTACATTCCGACGAGAACTTTTCCACTGAACAATTATTTACAGTACAGAATAATGAAGTGTTTCTCTCTCACTCACTCTTTTCCCCTCATGGGTGTATACTTTCAAATTCAAGTTGCTTTTGTCTATTACTTTATTGAAGCTTTTCATTCTCAGGTACTGCAAAGGAGGATTACAGTGTAAGGTCCTATCGATGGTAAGGTCATTAGAGGTAGAATAAAAACTTAGATTGAGGAAGAAAATTACTCATGTCCTTTCCAACAGAAAAACCCCTACATTTCCCTTCCGCAATTTAAGAAATTTGCATGTGCGTGTTTGGAGCTTACATGCACTCAATGGCAAGGTTATCAATGCAAGTTACAAAAATAAAGCGAAACAATCTCAATGGCCACACAGGGACTTCAGTTCCAGTCCCTCCAAACATGAGGCCAATATCAAAGCCACAATCTAGCACATTCCCATATAATGTGAAGCCTAAATATATGATTTCAATTAGTCAGTATAAATATAAAATATCTTATGTTTATAGTGTCATGGCTGTATGGGTGTGGTGATTCTTGAATAGTTATTGTGATATAATATGTAAGACTTGAATAATAGTTGGGATGATTCCTTTGTATGTGCAATACTTAAGTTCCTAACAATTATTTCCTCCAGTTCCAATTTGTGTTGTATGTTACTTCAACTTACCCAAAAGACAACACCATATGTTAATAGATTCGAAATAACTATGGTATGTAATGTTCCAAGTGTCCAGTTTCATTTTTTGGAATGTAGCTTTTGTGAAATAGCATACCATGAAGTCTAGGTTAAGTTGGAAGGGGACAGGATTTGGTTACCAGCTGTTGAAGCCAAGCAATGTTGTGTTATGAAAACAAGTGCAATTTTTGCTATTGCACATATCTTACGAGGGCCTTTTTCTTTCTTTCTTTTTTTTCCGACCTCCGATAGACTATAAATAAAAGACAAGTTCATAGAAGACAATTATTTTAATACCAAAAGTTTTGTACACGTATGGCTACTTTTCAACATAATCAGAGAAAAGATGGAGACATTACTGTACCCGTGTACAAGCTTCGCAATACCCTCTACAAAAAATGTTGCCGCCAATGATTGCAAATGAGCATTGACATTGTTTTGAAGATCTTCGTTGGTTTGAAAGTGCTGCCCTTCTAGCCACCTCTTCCATCAGCATTCCTGTTCGTTTGTTTTGAATGACCAAATTTGCACTTGACTTCAGATACTGGGTTGATACATGACAACACTCGACCACACACTGCTGGCACAATCCGATGGCTCTTTGAACAACAATGGTATATTTTCAATCATCTGCCATACAGTCCTGACCTGGCACCCAGTGACTTTCACCTTTTTCCTGAACTGAAGACGTGACTAAGAGGGCAGCATTTCCAAACCAACGAAGATCTTCAAAACTACGTCAATGCTCATTTGCAATCATTGGCAGCAACATTTTTTGAAGAGGGTACTGCAAAAGTGTGCCCGACCGAGACTCGAACTCGGGACCTTTGCCTTTCGCGGGCAAGTGCTCTACCATCTGAGCTACCAAAGCACAACTCACGCCCGGTACTCACAGCTTTACTTCTGCCAGTATCTCGACTCCTACCTTCCAAACTTTACAGAAGCTCTCCTGCGAACCTTGCAGAACTAGCACTCCTGAAAGAAAGGATAAAGTGGAGACATGGTTTAGCCACAGCCTGGGGGATGTTTCCAGAATGAGATTTTCACTCTGCAGCGGAGTGTGCACTGATATGAGTCTCGGTCGGGCACACAGTTTTAATCTGCCAGGTGGTTTCATATCAGCGCACACTCCGCTGCAGAGTGAAAATCTCATTCAGGGTACAGCAAAGTTTGCCCAGAGGTGCGGAAAATGTCTCAATCTCTTCGGTGTTTATGTTGAAATGTAACCATAAGTATACAAAACTTTTGGTAATAAAATAATTGTTTTCTATGAACTTGTCTTATTTATAGCCTATCGGCGGTTGGGGGGGGGGGGGGGGGGGGGGGGGGAGGCCCTTGTACATACATTGGAGTTTGATGAGACACCCAAAACTTGCATCACAAGATATTCCGGGAATGGAAAGTACGATTTTTGTGCAGTTTTCACAGAATGGACTGGTAGTCAGAGCCTCCTCATATTGTTAGCCAATGAAAAGATTGTAACATTATTTAGAAAATATATTTTCTGTGGAAACATACATTTTTTTTAAATGGAACAATGTCTATTGACATTAACAAACTAAAAGTGGGGTAAATAGGAATGTCAGTGGCATTTGTTGCACGAGTCTAGTGAGAGTCGTTTACAAGATAACATGTTTCAAAAAGTTCCCACATTGACACTTGTACCATACCCGTGGTAGCACACATTGAGGAACACCACAAGTGCATATACTAGTCGTGTGGATTCTGATCAGTAAAGAGGCAACTGACCATCACAGGTTGTGTTCAGAATGACCAATGGCAGTGGCAATACACACTTCTAGTCTGATATGGAACAGCTCTCCCGCACGTTCTAACATTTCAGTGGCAATGTCCAAGCAGGCTGTAGTAATATGCCGTTTGCATATTGTCAGGTGTAATCGGTATGTCCTTGTAGACAGCATGTTTTAGCTTTCCCCACAGAATGAAGTCTACAAGCATCAAATCCAGGGAATGGACCAGCCAAGGTACATGTCCTCTGTATCCAATCCAAAGATTTGGAAACAATTCTTACTGACATGCTGTAGTACTTCATGAACTACAGGCTGGACAGCCATCATGTTGGTACCACAGGTTCCAACCAGTCGGCAGAGGATCATCTAGCATCTATGGAAGATGGTTAGGAGGCTGCAATACTTGGGTGCGAACAGTGTTCTGTCTATGAGGAATGGGCCTGCAAGCCGATGGTTCACTATTTCACTCAACACGTTTACACTCTATGGACACTGACATTCCACCTTATGAAGTAAACAGGGATTGTCAACAGACCAATAGTGTAGGTCTTGGCAGTTAACTAGTCGTTATTAGTAAATATGGCTTCATCACTCAACAAGATACATGCTACATCTGGCTTAACCTGTCTTAATGCCCATGAACAGAAGCTAATGCAATTCTCTTAATCATTTTCATGCAACTCTTGACAAAGAGAGATGTGACAGCAATGGAACCTATGTCGACGGAGAATGCATAGGACACCTGCCTGACCCATGCCACTTCCTCGCGTGGTTTTGCAGGAGATAACATATGGATCAACTGCAGTAGCAGCAAGAACATTAATTTCCCCCTCTTCTATTGTCACTTGTTTCCTTTTGTTACATTGTCTAGGTGTTACACTGACACTTTCACATAACTGGTTTAAGAGATTGATAAATAACTGCCGATTTGGTTGATGTCTATTGGGATATGCTGCTGCATACACCATACAAAACGAACTGCATTCTTCCTACACTCTCCGTACACCATGAACATTGGTAAATCCCACCGTTTACTCACAACCTACTGCTTGGACTGTCACACAATAACTGAGTATGAAGTTACAATGCACTGAAGGAACATGCAAGCACACTGTAAGCAAACATAACACCATACCTACCAACTACGCACATCGAATGGCATAAACAAGTGTTGGTGCGCAAACTTTGCACAGTGCAATATCTTCCACAATTCGCACCACACTCCTGCAAAAAATTTACTTTACTTTTAGTTTGTTAACAAATTTTTAAAAACCATGTACGTTTGTAAAAAAATAAACTTTCTAAGTATTATTACATTCTGTTTATTGGATAACAACATGAGCTCCCGACTACCAATCATAAAGTATTGATCTCTCTATAAATGTGCTATTATGATATGTAGTACAATTATGGACGCTTTATTTTATTATTATCTTACCCAAATTTATATTGCTGCAGTCTTGAAATTCAAGGAATGGTAAGGCACTACAATGATTTACCTGGAGAACATAATTTAATAGGCAAGACTACAAACCGAAACACATTTGAAACTTGTGAACTGGAAGCTTACATACTCTTTTTTTTCCTACATCCACTGAGCTATGGATTACATGATGAATGCTGGAAGCTAGTTTTATTCATTGTACTGTATGTAACTAATAAATTTCATAGAGGAAACAGTGACAGCAGCAGAGGATCAAATAAGTAAAAAAGCAAGGCTATGTAGAAATCCTTTGAGACTATAGGAGGTACTGAATTTAACAGATGAAAAGAAAACATATAGTTAGTTGCTTTCATGTTCCATGGATCATTTTGCATGATAAATCATCATGATGTAGAGAGTGTTGTTTTATATTCAAATAGCAAATTAATTTGTACAGCTATTTGTGCTCTAAGCATCACCATATAGCTGCCCCAAATTATCTTAGAAGCCTGGTTAAAGAAGGGTGAACCTGTGTTTATAACACTTGCAGACGTAGAAAAATGTTTATGACACTGTTGACTGCACTACAATATTTGAAATTATGAAAGTAGCAGGAATGAAGCACAGGCAACTATAAGTTATCTACTAATTGTGTAGAAAGCAGAACGTAGTTTAAAAGTTGAAGGATGTAAACATAGGCTTCCACAGGAGGAGGGTGGGGGAGGGGGGGGCTGTCCTAGAGGGGGCACTTGCCCTCTCCTTGAATATGTGGGTGAACACTTTATAGTTACTAAAAATCCCAGAGCACTTCTAGCAATATCTACTTAATCACACATTTAGCATTACCGAAAGTGAAGGGAGATACCTTTATTACTTCCTGATTATGTCGGTTGGTACCCAAAAGGATTTTCTCGATTTTCTGGTCTTGTTTGTATTTCAAACTTAATTTTTGATGAAAGCTTAACATTATTGGTTTACAAATTTTTTTTTTTTGAGTACGTCACTGAATACTATGCATTTCACCATAAGAAGGATGTAATGGGAGCATTCATATCCATATGAAAAACATAAAAATATGTGATCAGCATAAAGGCACTAATGAAAAGTGTTCACCTTTTTGGTATACAAGTAATCTACCTAAAAACAATGATTGGATTCCTCTCAGTTGTCTTGAAATTTGGGTAATTCTTGTCAAATATAGTATTTGGGGAACTATACTTTCTCAACCTCATCGAATGAGTGACAAAAGAAAGTAACAATTTTCAAATATTGATCCCTCTTGGAAAAATTTCTGTGGACACCCACGGACGTGAATTGGAAGCAGTACTCTAGAACGGAGCGAGAGAGAGTTGTAGGCTATTCCACTATAATGCATTCTTTCAATTGTGAAAGCATTAAAGGTAACGAAACAAATTTTGAAAGAATTAAAGGGAGATGTAAAAAAAAAAAAAACCCTTACGATTTGCCAATGATGTCAAAGGATTTCGAAGATCAGTTGAATGGAATGGATATAATCTTAAAAAAGAGATTATAAGATGAATGACAACAAAGTCTTGTACTGGAGAGTCACTGAATTAAGTGGCGCTGAGGGGTTTAAATCAGAAAATCAGACAGTACAAGTAATGAATGGGTTTTGTTATTTGGGCAGTAAACTGAATGAATGTCTGAAGTAGAGACTATATAAAAAGTTGATTGGCAATTCATGAAAAGGAAGACCTGGGAGTACATTGTATTTTTAATTTTTTGGATGATACATGACAACTTCTAAGTAGCCATAAAAAAGTTCCAGACACAACCCTGTTATAATCCTAATTAATACCAACTTTTAAATCTTTTCTTGAAAGAATGCAGCTACAACACTGTTTTCTCCTTTCCTCAAGAGCAGGACCAGGTATGGGCGTCCTTGTGTAGGTTGCATTTGTTATGCTGAAATAAAGATGTTGACTACAGTAAAATTCTGAGAAGAGCTGCATCAAATCAGTCCTTGTATTGGGAAAACAACACTAACATTATATTTATGAATGCTAGAAGTTAAAATTCATCATATTATATTCTGCGTGTTCCTACTTATGTTTTCAGCGATTTTGATACCAGTTTATATATAAAGAGTGTTATTTAATATCTCATTTACGAAATGATGATCACAGAAATAATATGACTGTGAGCACTAGCCACATTAGGAACAAAAAGAGGAGTTTATAACAGATAATTGCCTAAAACTACCAGTACTTTATTTATAAACAATATTTTCGAAAGTTAAAACGGAGCTGTTATACCCAGCAATATGCAAGTTAGATATGTCTGTATCAGATTAGTCTCACACAGTATTGTAAAAGCAGAGGAAAATACAGTTAAATAAAAGATAAGAGGAAACAGACACTGCCAAAAGTTACGTAGTGGACCCCTTCCTAGATTTTCCTTTGAAATATATACGTAAATATACAGCAAAATTAGTGTCTGTGCCTTGTCTCCTATCAAAGGTCTTCTGAATTTATGTCTCAGTTTCAGTGTTTATAACAAAGAGTGCATTAAATACAGCATGAACATAGACATGCTTAACGTACAGCTCAATCTATGATCACAAAGTAGACCTCTAGCTGCATTTCAGACTGGTATGTCATCACAGTCAAGATTTCGGACAGGAGAGCGGGGGGTGGGGGGCGGATTCCACTATTAAACACTAGCCCCTTACTTTTAATATTTCAATTAATAAGGATGAAGGACTTACATATAAATTGGATGATATTTATAACTTTTTTTTTTGTTTTTTTTTTTGTTTTGTTTTTTTTTGCTAAAATATGTTAGCGCCCCACCCACAACAAAATCTTGATTGTGGTAAGAGATTGATCTGTAGTGTAGCTCAAAGTCTAGAGTCATATGAATGTGAATGCAATAAAATTTAATAAAACAAACAATACGTCTGTTATTAGCAAGCTAAGAAACAATTATGTAGAATACGGGAAGAGAATTCTGTAGAGAAAACTAAACAATTGGGGTAACCCATAATGGACCATGTGATCAGTTACAAAGACGTTTTGAGAATGTGTACTGATCAGACGTCAATCAAAAAGATAAACCGTGGAGTTTTCTTACGCAACTATGTCAGATGGGGTACACGTATAACTGCCAACTTCAACTAAACAGAAATCAGTAACTCGCATACTTTAATTTGCGGAACGCATACATTCACGTCTTTATATAGCCTATGAATTTTTCCATTTATACCTAACGCTCCGGGACTTTGAGAATTCATGTACGTCAAAATTTCCGTAACATGATTAACGTATTTTTTTGGTGGGAAAACTGTTTTAAACTGGAAACGTTTTCGTTTAGTTTCATTTCCAAATATTATCCCCCCCCCCTCCTCCTCCTCCAAAAGATTATCATAATTAAAACGACGGGAGGTCTACAGAACACGATATGAAGATACCACCACAACAACTGTCTAGATTTTAGTACTTCGATTAAGATTTACCAATACCAACTGAAATACGACATACATCAGAAGATACATACAACCACTCACTCTCCTCAAAGAGTAAAACACTACACACAGAATTTGCATCCTACGGCTGGTTCAGCAGATTGAAATTAAAAACCCGCCCAATTTTGCATCTGTTCATTCCTAAAATTGTGCTGCAGCCTGCGTGCAAACTGCGAAACTACAGCGCTGCATGTAGGGACCAGAGACATGAGGTTGCAGATATTAAAAATATGAGGAAACAAAAATGAGTGACTTCGAATACCAACTAATAATTTTCCTACAAAAATATAATGTTATGTACTGTCAATGCAACATTTAATACTACGACAGAGTACACTACATTCCAGGGTGCCGCCAAGCTGCTTTATGTTACTCATAGATGGCACTACTGTCGCTTTGGCGGCTGTAAGAGTAACGATCAAGTAAACTTTTCTCGGAAAACATGTAATTCACGCCCATCAACCACTTTGCAATATAAGTAAAAGGCACTTACATTCCTATACTTTACACTATGAATCAAATCAATTTCTATGTTTGTTAATGAACCCTGCAGTAACAACGTATTATAAGAACAGTGGACTACCAAGTCGAGCCTCAAAAAAGACCGGTTGATATATTCCGCAATTACCATTCCCAATGAGGAAAAATCAACCGTATACCACTACTACTATCACTTCAAATACATATATTCACAGAAATCTTCAAATAATACTAACGACTAATATAATCATTGCCGTTTTTACCGGTAGCGGTACGCGTTTCGTACACAACAGACATATACTTCCGCAGTAAATGTGCTTTTTTGAAAGGACGAACTGCTTCAGACAATGAGATAGGGACTATAATTTTAATGATTTATATGTTTTGGTGCAGCTGATGTCCGTAATTCCATCATACTCCGAAAGCACATTCCATGGAAGATACCGGTAACGAAGAATGCCCAAAAGAAGATTGCCTAGGCAGGCGCGTTTTGTACTTTCAAATAAAAAAATCTCGTGTATGTTCTATGAAACGAAAACATAATCTTGTTGTATATATCTGAGCTTTATTAACGACACAGTGTTTCTGTGCTGTAAGGAAGGAAGAAAGTAGCTACATTGAAGTGACCAAGTTACAGGAAATAGATTTTCTCTAAACGAACTGGGGCTTGTACGACGCAGCTGTATACAAAGAAATAAAAAAAAAGGGTAGAGAATAAAAGAAAAGACATCAAACCCATTCGCAACTTATGTCTCCGTGTCTGAAAGAACCGCCGAGTCCTTGTGAGGCGGAAAAATAACGCGTGACGTCACACGAGCATGACGCCACTTGCAGTAATGTCCCTCCAGAGCAAACAGAAGCTGACCATGAGTAACAGGCTTCACTGCGCAGTCTCAAGGCTTCACTGAACACTGACACATTTCTGCAAGCGTCACTTTTGTTTTGCAGAGTTTCAACCAATACGATTTTGAAGAGACACTGGCGTTGAAAAATTCTTCTTGTTCTATATGAACAGGGAGATTCTCTTCCTTCAAGAACGCATTCTCGTCGGCTAAAGTGGACACCTTGTTCCAGTCAGGAAATGAGGACGCTACAGGTAACCGATCAAGGACAGAAACTGTTCTCAGAAGAAGTATTTATCGTTGGGTTTCGCCAATACTCCCTGTTGTTAATAGCTATATATAATGTTGCGTTACAATGTGATATGGCATTCCCGGAGATTAGTAACGTCTGTTAATATTTATACGAATCAAATGTTCGCTCTGCAGTGGAGTGTGCGCTGACAAACTTCCTGACCATTAAAACAGTGTATCGCAATGAGACTCGAACTCGGGATTTACGCCTTCTGTGGGCAACTGCTTTACCGTTTTTTTTCCTCGTTTCAGTTCGTTGTATTTGGTCGTAGCGGACGTCACATGATATCCGTTGAAGTTCGTTATTTGTTCGTTCACTCAGTTTTTTTATTATTATTACAGAGAGCAGCGTGCTCTCTGACCGAACATGCAGAGCTACTGTGCCAGCAGCAGCTGAGCTACCCAAGCACGAATCACGATCCGTCCTCACAGCTGTACTTCCGGCAGTACCTCATCTCCTACCTTCCACACCTCACAGAAACTTCTGTGAAGTTTGGAATATAAGAAATGTATTGGCGGAAGGTCCGGCACACAGTTTTAATGTACCAGGGAGTTTTATACGTAGTATGTTTCGCACCCGTAAATCGATCTCCAGATTAAAGTCTCGAATTGTTACGAATCGTAAGCAAATTACGTGATCGTCTACATGCGTCAGAGCGGTTGTTTCTTTGTGTTGTCAGCTGTGCTGTGGATAGCGGTTGGGTCGGGTTCGCCTGCGAAGAGAGGTGGTGGGAATCTGAGGCTGCAGGTGCAGCTGAACGCGAGAAGCCTATGAAGAGCCGACGATACCGTTTGCCTCTGTGAAAGTCCTTGCAGTGAAGCAAGCACGATTCACAGGCGACATCAAGAGCTGGATGACCGCAACACAACTGCAAAAATAGTCGTTATTCGATCGATTCTAGATTTTTTTTTTTTTTTTGCCTCACCTACTTACCTCTGAACGGAAAGCAGGGTAGATACTTCTCGCCTTTTTCTATCTTCTCTAATTTATAAATAAGATATAACGTGTAATCACATTTAAAAGAGGAGATTTTTCTCTGCAGTGAATCATTTCGGCAGTTAGCAAGTGCTTGTATTTTTTGTGACAGAACTGGCATTTTCCCCTACCGGCTTCAAGAAACTTGCTTAATCATTTGTTTCCATTCCCTGAGCTAGTGCGTAGTGTTGACTGAGATCCTATCCTTACAGAGCTTTATTCCTTTTAGCCTGGAGTGGGGGCAGAGGGGATTCAAATTAGAAAATACGGCGAAGGTAAGCCTCCCATCAAGGTTGAGTCAGAGACTTAGCTTATCCATCGCATGGGCGCAAGCACTAGTTCGGCGCTCCACAGCTGATGTTGAATTAAAGTTTATTTGCTACTCTAGTCCCAGTATTTAGAAAAGAAAGTATTGGGACATTTAGATTTAGACGATAACATTTAACAGAATTCTCCATTTATCATCACACATACAACACTAAAACATAATTAGTCATTAAGTTTCACAAAAACAAGAATATACTTTTTCAGCTTAAGTGTTTGCAAAATTATTGACAACGTCGCAAATTTTAATTAAACCAAAAGATGGCCCAAGTCACAAGTGTTTAGAAGCACGTACTCATAAGTGGGTCAGCCGGCCAGAGTGGCCGTGCGGTTCTAGACGCTACAGTCTGGAGCCGAGCGACCGCTACGGTCGCAAGTTCGAATCCTGCCTCGGGCATGGATGTGTGTGATGTCCTTAGGTTAGTTAGGTTTAATTAGTTTTACGTTCTAGGCGACTGATGACCTCAGAAGTTAAGTCGTATAGTGCTCAGAGCCATTTGAACCAATCACAAATGGGTCAGGTGCCCTTGTTTACATGTGAAACAAAATTAGCAGTGTAGTCGCTTTGAGTAAAAATTAATAACTGGCGCAGTTATGCACTCGGCGTTTGGCATCCTTGTTGAGCTGGTGCCCCGATGCAAAGAGAGAAATCAGAACCGTCACGACTTGCACAGTGTACCAAACGCCTCGCGTGCACCCTGCGTGTTGTAACTGCAAGTTTCAGCGATTTATTTACACTGATGACCCAAAACATAATGACCACTGACCACCGCGACGTTGGTTGCCGCCCGGTGGCATTGCGGGCACGTGACGCCTTAACAAAAGTATGTAAGAGGAGTGGACACGGACGGATGATCACCCTAGCGAAGATATGGGCTGCAAATGGCGAAATCCATTGAGATGAACGACTTTGACGAAGGGCAGATTATTATCACACAGAGCCTGTGAACGAGTAACTCGAAAACGGCGAACCTGGTCGAATGTTCACGTGCTACTGTCGTGAACATCTATGGAAAGAGGTAGAAGGAGAATGAAACTACCACTACGCGCTAAATGGTTGGACATCTACGACTCTTGACTGAACGTGTGGTTTAGAGGCTTGTCTGCTCGTGGAAGTAGGATGGTGATCCGAGGCATCTCTGCCGAAAGGGCGCAATGCTGGTGCAAGCACAAGTGTTCCGGACACTATTTGTCTGGATCGCGTAACATTTCTTTCATGTCATTGTATTCTGTTACAGGTCTTACGAGTGCGAGGGTGTTGCAATGTAATGGCACGTGTTCAGGAGACCCATATGCCCCAGATGTGCATGTAGCGCTCTGGTTAAGGTCCATGCCGTTCAGATGTTCTGGGTGCGGGCCGTTGCCGGTCAAAAAGTGAACCATGCCACGGCTTAGATTCGCATGCTTCAGCTTCAGTCGTTCCCGAATATTGGGGAAGAAGGTGAAAACGCGACGGCCTTTATCGGTCGTCTCCCACGCCAGTTGCTATACTCGTATGTTAAAGGCGGCAGATGTTTAGTTGACTCATATCTACAATGTCTTCCCCTATTATTTTACGAACTTTGTCGTGTCTGCCCCTCTTTAGCCAGCATGCCGCTGCTCTATGGAGGACAGTAATGTCAATAGGGCAAGTCCCCAGAACCGCACACAAGGCTTCTACTGATTTGCCAAAAGCGCCCGATATTCTGAGTAGTACGCTTCTCTGTCTTCGCCTCACTGTGTTCCTATAGATCACAAGATACAGGCGGTGCACCCATGCACTTACCGTAGACCATACTGGGACTTCCAAGAGAGCTGTGTAATACCTACGTAGAGTCCTCAAAGGTAGTCCGTATTGTGTAGTGTTTAGCCTTGCAAGCTCGCGCATTAGTTTCGTCGCTTTGTCAATTGTCAGTCTGGTGTGCACATTGAAAGTACCGTTTGTCGTTCGTCAATATGTATTTCTAAATGTCGTGTTACTTGTTTCCCCTTTATGTTAATGTTATGCAATTTAACAACTGAGTTCCGTTTCAGAGCCATTTTGAGTAACAGATATTTGTTTACTGTTATTTTGAGTTTGTTTTGGCTACACCAATGACTTCTACTTATGAGAAGCTGAGTTTTGTTTTCTAAGTGTACTCCTGAGTTTGGTGATACAACGACTAATAAGTCATTTGCATAAGCGACTACGCTCTTTACCCTGTCGTCCACATCCAACTTGTGTAGGAGTGACTCGTTACCAATATATTGGTTCACGGACTGAGCCTTGCACGTATTCTTTCGTTATTTTCTTGACTACTTTCTGGTGTACTGATTCTCACCCTGCTATCCTACGTTTGCAATAATTTAGTGAGCCGTTATACAGAGCAGTTGGTAGCTGCATCTCCCTCAACCTAGCGAACAACGCAGGCCACCAGAGATCAGAAAAGCACCAGTGATGTCGATTAAAATTGCAATTGCATATTTATCGTTTTTCGTGTGTATTATTCCTAACATTGCGCGAACTACTGATCATTTTGCTCTAAAACCGTAGTGGTGTGGACTTAGGCCAAGGAGATGCACGTGTGATTGTAGCCGATCATAAAGGAGAATCTTCCGCACCTCCGCCATTAGCCAATGTGCTTATGAGGCAGATTGGCTGGTATATTTAGGGATTAGTTGGATCCCTGCCCTCTGATTTCTTAATAATGACCACGTTGGCTATTTTTCAAAGAGCAGGGGCCCTTCCTCGTTGTAAGGTGTCGATAAGCATGTCTGTTAGAACGAGGGCGATGTGTGAGACAGTTTTTTTAAAAATTTCCGAATGTATTCTGTGATGTCACGGCAAGGCACCGCACTGGCTAGGTTGTAGGCTTGAAATCGGCCGCAGTCCGTCTGTACACATAGGGACCGCGAGTCGCCACTGTCGACGCTAGCAGACCGAGCGCCGCCACTCGGCTGGTCTTACGAGGCAAGCTAGCGCACTGCCCAGTTCTACAGCAGACTTTAATAGGAATGGTTCACTTGGTATAGCTTCAGAGATCTTATTTGCAGAGGCGCTAGTTAGCATAGCTGGCTCTGAGCTCTATGGGACTCAACTGCTGTGGTCATCAGTCCCCTAGAACTTAGAACTACTTAAACCCAACTAACCTAAGGACATCACACACATCCATGCCCGAGGCAGGATTCGAACCTGCGACCGTAGCAGTCGCACGGTTCCGGACTGCGCGCCTAGAACCGCGAGACCACCGCGGCCGGCGTTAGCATAGCCTTCAGCTAAGTCAGTAGCTACGACCTAGCCAGGCGCCACATACAGTTTATGCTATGACAATTGATCTATATGTGTGAAGCAATCAGAATTGTAAAGGAGTATTCGCAGTTAAGTCTATAACTGCGCTTGTAAATACTATTGTACAAAGACAAGATCGACGTTCATCGCTGATGCTGAGTTAAAGCTAAGTATTTAATTGTATTCCTGTCTACTAACTTTCTAATCACCTAAGATGTTACAGATACATTCCGTCAAGTATAGTTCACTGATCCTCACGTCAGCCTACGTGATCAACTCGTGCAATGGCCACACCTCGTCATCAAACTAAGAGTCAAATTGCGTGACTAAGCCGGGTTACCCTTTTTCCATGAGGCCCATAGTTCCGCCTCATACACAACATATTCCATCAGGTCGGCCGCCTTTCTAAGTCTAGCTACCTCTAGTGTTGCCCCTTCAGGGCAAAAGGGATGGTAACACGGCCATTTGCATAAATATGTTCATTTGGTCAGGTAAGTCTGTAAGGTGTTGGTGGTCGTGCGTTTGTTCTTCATCGGGGAGGAGCTTGCTCAGCAGATACTATGTCGAGCATCTACAGCCTTGTGTTGTCGTACCGTCTGCCCGTTTTAATGTTGACAGAACTGTTCGTACCGAGCGCGATGGTGCAGTGGTTAGCACCCTAGACTCGCATTCGGGAGCACGATGGTTCAATCCCGCGACCGGCCATCCTGATTTAGGTTTTCCGTGATTTCCCTAAATCGCTTCAGGGAAATGCCTGGATGGTTCCTTTGAAAGGGCACGGCCGACATCCTTCCCGAGTCCGATGAGACCCTCGCAGTTTGGTCTCCTCCCTCAAATCAACCCGACCCTCTTAATTCGTTCTGTCTGTAAGTTAACCGTTTCTCCCATGTTCTGTAGTTGTGTTTTAACAAAGCTTTCCCAATGGTCTTATCTTGTTCTGTTTAGTTATTTCTTTATTTTTGTTTCGAGACACGATATAATTCAGATTTGAGCTGTCGGTCTTGCGCTGTCTTGACCCTACCTAGTTTCTTCCTTTGTGACGCAAGTCTTTCTGTAGTCTTGTCAGATCCATAGACCACGGTAATTTGTCTCCGTCCGGCGTTCGCTTATGGAATGGCTGCTGACTGCGCTCTTTGGAGAAAGTCAATTAGAAAGTGTTTTGTAGTCTATGCTGCCTTGGATAGCGTGTAGGAGAAAATCTATTATTTCTCTAATTTTCTGCCAGTTTGCCCTACCTAGAATTAGGCGCTGATGTGAGGTCGTGATGTGTGCGTTCATGTATGTGTCGGTATTAATGAGTATAGCATTGTAGTCACTATGTGCCGCTTTGTCCAGTACTTCCATTTTTTTGGGTATGTGTGCTAGTGAGTTTCTGTATGCTAGTGATACGTCTATATTACTAACTCCTCTATCGTTACCATAATTGTTTTGATGTTTGTCCTGCCTTGTTTAATACAAAGAGGTTGCACTCATTTGTGATGTCAAGAATTATATGTCCTCTAGTGTTTGTTCTATCGGCATACGAGAGCATGAGTGGGCATTAATGTCTATGACTATGGCAAATTGTGTAACTTTTGTGATTAGGTCTGCGAAAGGTTCAATGACTTACGCGTACTGTGCGTACATCGATGTGATTATCTATGTGTCGCGACTATGGATGATTTCAGCTGTGGCTGTGTGCTCCGAACAGATCTATGTAACCTTTGTAGCCGTGAAGTTCGTGTTTTTTATCACTACTACAGCCTTTTTGTTTTTTATCCCTGTGACTGTCATGTAGTATTTTGGGAGCCCTGGAATTTTTCCAGTGCGGACATATTGACAGAGAACATCCGTTCCTACTTCGTCCAGAAGCCTACTAACTTCTGTGCCTACTAGTGCACTTCTCGTACAATTTAATGTACACTACTGTTTATAGAAAGTGAAACACCAAAAACGAGAGGTGTGATCACAATGAAATTTATTCCACCGATTAGAGATGTCACACTACACAAATCATTAGATTTACCGACCCACATGTACTGTGACTGTGGAAATTCAGTTCGGAGTAGCGCCATCACGTGCTGCAATCACAGCCGCTAGATGTCGTAGCATGGAATCAAAGAATGCGTGAATATGCCACCAGAGAATACCCTTCCACCCGGTTTGTAGGTGTGTCCACAGAGCATCAACTGTGGCTGTTGGAGGACGTGAACGAACTCGTTGCCGACTGACCATATCACACACATGTTCGATGGGTGACATTTCAGGTGAACGGGCAGGCTACGGAAGCAGTAGTATGCATCGTTCTTCGAAGACGCATTGTACATTCCTCGCTACATACGGCTGGGCGTTGTCCTGCTGAAATATGGCATGTGGAACGGCCTGCAGAAGGGGCAGTGCCTAGGGCTGTAAAACCTCCCTGATGTAGATGTTAAGACTGCTCTCAAGACGTAGGAGGCGAGATGGATGCAATGGTGACCCAAACCACCACACATGGCATTTGTCCGCAATGCTGCTCAGCAACACAGTCTGCCCGATTACGGCCATCACTGTAGGACAAGTTAATGTGGGACTCGTCCGAAAACACTACATTTTGCCACTCAGCACACCAGTGTCGGCCCTCCCAGGGGGTCCACAACTCTTTTGTGGATACGTACGTAGCGAGCACGGGACCCCGAGCTAATGTGGCCTTCCTTCCTTTCTGGGCTGCATACCTTCCCTTTCCGCATCCTTCCCTATCCCCCGTTTTCGCCCCTCCTCCCCTCACCTCTGGCTCTTTTCTTCCCTTTCTCCCCCTCTGGGAGTATGGTTTGTGCCTACGTCCGGAGACGGACGCTCGTAAATGTAATGCATTCTTCGGCTTCTCTGGTTGTATGTCTTCATCCTTCCTTTGTCCTTCTCTTTTCCATACCTCTTCTCTTTACCCTTTTCTCCGCTGCGGCGTTTGAGACCTCTCTTCATTCCTTTCTCTTTCTTTGTTTTTCCCTTTCTCTTTCTTCCTCCCTGTGCGTGTCTGAAGGCCGACCCACGCATTTTTGTGCGTAGCCGGTGACGGGGTAATGCGTAATTCCCCGGGCCGGGTAGACAGGTAGGACACGTACGTACCCCCTGGTAACGGCCAGGCCCAGGGAGGGGTGATTACCCGAGCTGATACCTTTCGAAAGTGCCGATTGGTCCCTCCATCCGTTTGTCGGGAGGTGTGACCTGAGGTGTGAACAATCCCCTAAGGCGGGAGTGCCCTCAGTGAGGGCCCCCACAAGGGAGGAGCGCGCCATCGGAGACGCCGGTAATCATGGGGGATTCTTCCGCAATGGTTTCCTCACCTTCCACTATGTCTGCTCACAAGCGTAAGTTCGCTGAATCTCAGCCACAGACAGTTCTTCCATCGTTGCCACAGTTCCTCGTTGTTTCTCGGTCTGACGAAGGTCACGACTTCTCCATGGTCAACCCTTTCATTATTCAGAAAGGTGTCGACGCAATTTCAGGTCCTGTAAAGTCTTGTTCCAGATTACGGAATGACACCTTGTTGTTAGAAACAGTCAGTGCCCTCCAGGCACAAAAATTGCTGCGTACTTCACTGCTCCACACCTTCCCTGTCTGGGTTGAAGTGCACCGCACTTTAAATTCCTTGCGTGGAGTCGTTTATACACGCTCCCTCGATGGATTGTCTGACGAAGAAATTCAGCACTACCTGTCTGACCAGGGTGTAACGGCTGTTCATAGAGTTATGAAAAGGGTTGACACGAACATCACTCCAACCCACACTGTCTTCTTGACATTTGACAATGTTCAACTCCCATCGAAAATCAAAACACGCTATGAGATAATTTCCGTTCGCCCTTACGTCCCAAACCCTACGCATTGCCATCAGTGTCAGCGGTTCAATCACACCAGCCAGTCCTGTTCCAATCCGGCCAAATGTGTTACGTGTAGCAAGGATGCCCATGAGGGTGCTTGTCCACCTCCATCCCCTCGCTGCATCAACAGTATGGGTGACCACGCTGCTTCCTCTCGAGATTGCCCCATATTTAAAGACGAAAAGTTCATCCAGGAAATCAGAGTGAAGGAAAAGGTGTCGACCTTTGCTGCTCGAAAATTATTCGCCAGTCGACAGCCCACCGTGCCTCAGACAGGAAAATACAGCACTGTCCTTGCTTCTCCTCGGCCAACAAAGGAGGCGGCCACGCAGACTTGCGACCTCACCTTTAGTGCCACGGTCGTCAGATGGGCCAGCGCAAAGATCGCCCGTTCAACCTCACCACTCTCGCCTGCCCACTCTATGGGTCACCCTTCATCGGGTTCTGCTAAATCTCGAGCCCAAAAGTCAGAAACCAAGACTTCGAAAAAAGAGCATATCATGAAGATTTTTTACGTACCCCAACTTCACAACCATCGGTTCCTCCTTCATCTAAACATCATATTTCCAAGAAGGCTAGTAAGAAACCCAGTTCATCTCCTTCTCCGCCAAGGCGTGTCCCATCTAGAGCACCACCTGGCGGAAATCGCCCTCGGCCGTCTTCTGTGACGCCGAGGCGCACTGCTGGCGGCCGATCAATCGGCCGATCGCTGGTGGCAGGAGCTGCTCCTGAACAACCTATGGATTAGGATCTTCTGCCTTCGGCTGAATGCCATTCCATGCTGTCGGTCGCAAGCTCTGAGCAGTCGTTGAGTTGACGGCAACCTTGGTCACATTCCTCCATTTTCTGTTCACCCTATGTCCATTATCCACTGGAATAACCGCGGCATTCGAGCCAATCGGGATGAATTGTCGATCCTCTTACGATCCTACTCGCCAGTCATCTTCTGTCTTCAGGAAACAAAGCTGCATCCCCATGACCGCTTTGTTCTCCCCCATTTTCAGTCCGTCCGTCTTGATCTCCCCTCTGTTGAAGGCACTCCAGCCCATGGAGGACTCATGATTCTTCTCCATGATACTCTCCATTATCACCCAATCCACTTAAACACTTCCTTCCAAGCTGTCTCTGTCCGTCTTTCCCTTTCTGGATATGCCTTTTCTCTTTGCACTGTGTACATTCCATCGTCCACACCAATGGCACGAGCTGATCTCCTTCATCTTCTTGGTCAGCTTCCACCCCCCTATTTGCTGGTTGGGGACTTCAATGCCCACCACCCACTTTGGGGATCTCCACATCCATGTCCACATGGCTCACTATTGCTAGACGTCTTCCACCAAGCGGATCTAGTTTGCCTCAACACTGGGGTCCCTACATTTTTGTCTGCCTCCACGACAAATTTCTCTCATTTGGACCTTTCGACCGGTACTGTTCCACTAGCTCGGCGCTTCGAATGGTTCGCCCTTGATGATACACACTCGAGTGACCACTTTCCATGTGTCCTTAGACTGCAGCCTCAACTGCCATATATGCGCCCGCGACGCTGGAAGTTTGCCCAAGCCGATTGGACACTTTTTTCGTCTCTAGCGACATTCGATGACCGTCACTTTCCCAGCGTCGACGATGAGGTCACACATACTACCGACGGTATTCTTACAGCTGCGGAACGTTCAATACCACGCACCTCCGAATTGCCCCGGCGCCCTCCAGTTCCTTGGTGGAACGAGGCGTGCCGTGACGCAATACGTGAGCGGCGACGTGCTCTTCGCGTTTTCCGCCACCATCCTACTTTGGCCAACTGTATCCGCTATAAGCAGTTCCGTGCGCGATGCCGTCGCGTCATCCGCGATAGCAAGAAGGCAAGCTGGAAATTCTTTACTAGCTCATTTAACACCTTCACTCCCTCCTCGGAAGTTTGGAGTCGGCTTCGACGGTTATCAGACGCGCCTGGTTTCTCCCCGGTCTCTGGGCTCACTGTCGCGCATAATACATTAGTGGAGCCCGTCGCAATTTCTAACTCATTGGGTCAGCACTTTGCTGATATTTCGAGCTCTTCAAATTACCCGCCAGCGTTCCTCCCGAAGAAACGTGCAGCGGAAGTGCGACCTCTCGCTTTCTCCTCTCAAAATCGCGAAAGCTACAATACTGTTTTCTCCATGCGGGAACTCCAACATGCACTCTCTTCTTCTCGCTCCTCCGCCCCAGGACCGGATGGTATCTGTGGTGTCACCGCCAGACACTACACTTGCTAGGTGGTAGCTTTAAATCGGCCGCGGTCCATTAGTACATGTCGGACCCGCGTGTCGCCACTGTCAGTGATCGCAGACCGAGCGTCACCACACGGCAGGTCTCGAGAGACTTACTAGCACTCGCCCCAGATGTACGGACGACTCAGCTAGCGATGCAACACTGTCTAAGCCTCGCTCCTGTGCATAGCAGATAGTTAGAATAACCTTCAGCTAAGTCAATGGCTACGACCTAGCAAGGCGCCATTAGCATTACATTGCATGTATCTACAGAGTCTCACTTGTATCGTCAAGAGCGATGTACAACAATGATGGATTAAAGTTAAGTATTCCAGCAGCTAACTGCCAACACTACAGTATCCACGTCCAAATGTTGCTGCATTTATCAACCCATAGTCTGCGTTACCTCGAATTTGGACCGACAGTACTTTTCCCAGACGATGGCGGGAAGCTATCGTCGTTCCTGTTCCGAAACCTGGAAAGGACAAACATCTCCCCTCTAGCTATCGCCCCATTTCTCTCACGAGTAGTGTATGTAAGGTTTTGGAGCGTATGGTGAATTGCCGTTTAGCTTGGTGGCTGGAGTCCCGCAGTCTTTAAACACCTGCCCAATGCGGATTCCGACAGCATCGTTCTGCAGTTGACCATCTTGTTGCTCTCTCCACTTATATCATGAACAATTTTCTCCGGAAACGCCAAACAGTAGCAATATTTTTTGATCTGGAGAGGGCATACGATACTTGTTGGAGGACAGGCATCCTCCGCACACTGTTCTCTTGGGGCTTTCGAGGTCGGCTGCCCCTTTTTCTTCGCGAATTTATGGCAGAGCGCACATTTAGAGTGCGGGTGAACACTACTCTCTCCCGTACTTTCTCCTAAGAAAAGGGGGCACCCCAGGGCTCCGTGCTGAGTGTTGTACTGTTTGCCATTGCCATAAATCCAATTATGGATTGTCTCCTTCCTGATGTCTCGGGCTCCCTCTTTGTGGACGATTTTGCGATCTACTACAGCTCTCAACGGACCAGCCTTCTTGAATGATGTCTTCAAGGATGTCTCGATCGCCTCCACTCTTGGAGCATCGAAACCGGCTTCCGTTTTTCTCCCAGTAAGACCGTTTGTGTTAATTTTTGGCGACGTAAGGAGTTTCTTCCACCCTCCTTACATCTAGGACCTGTCAACCTTCCGTTTTCGGACGTCGCTAAATTCTTGGGTCTTATGTTTGACAGAAAACTGTGCTGGTCCTCCCACGTTTCCTATCTTTCGGCTCGCTGTCTGCGATTCCTCAACACCCTCCGTGTCCTGAACGGTACCTCCTGGGGAGCGGACCGAGTGGTCCGTCTCCGCCTCTATCGCGCCTTAGTGCGCTCGAAATTGGACTATGGAAGCATAGTCTACTCCTCTGCTCGGCCGTCTATTCTTCGGCGTCTCGACTCTATCCACCACCGTGGATTACGTTTAGTGTCCGGAGCTTTTTACACCAGCCCTGTAGAAAGCCTTTATGCTGAGACTGCTGAACCTCCGCTGTCCAATCGGCGAGCAGTCCTTCTGAGTCGTTATGCTAGCCATCTGTCTTCCATGCCTGCTAATCCAGCCCATGACATTTTTTTCGACACCTCCTTTGATGTAGGGTATGCAGGCCGCCCCTCCTCCCTACTACCACCGGGAGTCCGCTTCCGTCAACTGCTCCATTCTCTTTCCTTCCGCTTTCCTAAAACCTTCTTGACAACTTGGGGTACAGCACCGCCTTGGCTCCGTCCCCGGATCTGCCTGCTCCGTGACCTTTGTCGATTTCCCAAGGATGGTACCCCTTCACTTGTTTATCGTCGGGCATTTTCTGCTCTATGTGCACAAATGAAGGAAGCCACATTTATTTACACTGATGGCTCAAAAACATCGTTTGGTGTAGGGAGTGCCTATATTGTTGGCGACACCCTAAATCAATTTCGGCTTCCCGAGCAGTGTTCGGTTTATACTGCGGAGCTTTGCGCTGTTCTCCAGGCTGTCCACTACATCCGCCGCCATCAGCGGATACAGTATGTTATCTGTTCAGATTCTCTCAGCTCTCTCCTCAGTCTCCAAGCTCTTTACCCTGTCCACCCTCTGGTCCACCGGATTCAGGACTGTCTGCGCTTGCTCCACCTGGGGGGCGTCTCGGTGGCGTTCCTCTGGCTCCCGGGACACGTTGGTATCTGTGGAAATGAGGCGGCCGATATAGCGGCCAAGGCTGCAGTCTCTCTTCTTCGGCCAGCTATTCAATCGATTCCCTTCGCCGATCTACGGAGCGTTTTATGTCGTCGTGTTGTTCTTTTATGGCACGCACATTGGTCGACACTTCCCCATAATAAATTGCGGGACGTGAAAGCTCTTTCTTGTGCTTGGACCTCTTCCTCCCGAACGCGTCGTCGGGAGGAGGTAATTTTAACTAGACTCCGGATAGGGCACTGTCTTTTTAGCCATCGACATCTTTTAAGCGGCGATCCTCCCCCACTCTGTCCCCACTGCTCTCAGCTGTGGACGGTAAGACACCTTTTAATTGAGTGGCTCTATTTTACTCCGTTACGCGCCCGTCTACAGCTGTCGCCTGATATATCGTCTATTTTAGCAGATGACACGCGCTCGGCCGATCGCGTTCTCGAGTTTATTAGTGCCAGTGAAATGACGTCAGTCATTTGAAGCTTTTTTTGGGGACAACCAACCCCTTTCTGTAGTGGATGTTTAAGCCTTCCTTCTGCTTTTAGTTTCTCCAATTTTTTGAGTTTCGTTCCCATTGCTGCTGGTTTCCATTTTCGGTTTTTTACTGTTTCCTAAGTCAGGGACCGGGCGCTAATGACCATAGCAGTTTTGCGCCCTAAAACCAAAACAAAAAAAAAAAAACCAGTGTCGGCGCTCGAGTGCCCATTGCAGTTCGTAGCGTCGGTGTGTTCTGCTCGATGGAAGCCGACGCAATGGCATGCGTGCCGCCAGACCAGTCCAGCCCGCAGAAGACGGGTGCAGACGTGTTGCAGTGCTCAAACACCGGAGGACGAAGCTGTTGTGTACATTAAGACCAAGCAGACAAGATGGCGGTCATCTCGAGCTGTGTTCACATTGTGTCTACTAGTACCGTCCTCTTCTCTCCACTGGTTCCACATACACCTCAATGTTGAAGCAGCGTGCCCTGTACGAGCCGCAGTGTTCACGGAACGATGGACCCGTCTCCCGGGGATCAATCATTCTGCCTCGTCCGTATACATTCACGTGCCGATATTCCACCCTGTGACGTCAGCGAGGCATAGTGACACTTGGTTTCACGTCTCCACTTCGTATAACGGCTCCTCACTGACTGAGCGTAGCGTAACTGTGACCTGACCTGTCCTGTCACACAAAAGAGGGCGCTGCTGGGCTGCGTGCACGCCACCTCTCTGCCATTTAAATCACTTATTACAGTCCCGCTGTTCTATAGTCCTCTTATCGTGGCGTGTTGCAGACCATTGCTTCTGAGTGTTTCACTTCTTACAAACAGTATTGTATTATCTTCAGAATGTATATTTAGTATAAGCGAAACACTGTAGTGTAGTCTTTTTGGGGTTAAAGTAGATGTGTCCGTGTGCTCTTGCAAAGTCCTTGTAGACTTTCTCTAGGTTCGAGCCCTCTCTCCTGTGACTGCATGCTGCTCTCAAGAGGTCACAGAGTTCGCGTTTGTATGTTGGAAGATCTACAGTCTGGAGGATCATGTGGTCTTTCCGCTTAGTGGTCAGGTAGCACAGTTTGTATCCGTTTGGATGATTGAGCCGTGTAGCTAGGCATAGTGCCATTTGAAATGTATCCTTATTTTCGAAACTACTGATACATAGGTTTATCTCAATGTCATCGTAATCTATTACATTTCTGTCATGTCCATGTTTCTGGTCAGCGTCTGGTGATATGTCCTGACGGTTGTCTTTATTAGTTAAGAATGGGTTTGTGGAATTTCCGGTGTTTGCTTGGGATACTCTGCGTGTGCTGTTGATACGTATATGTCACACAGGTGGCTGGGGATTGTCTTTCTTTGCAGTGTTCGTATTTTCATGTGTTTTATATGTGTGTGTGGATCTCGTATTCGTGGATGTGTTTGTGGTATCTACACTACTGTTGCCTTCCTTCCCAATGTCTGCTACTAGCGTAGTTTTAACCCGTATTTATTTGTGTTCTGCTCGCATGTTGCTGTTATGTCTGTTACAGGTACTTGAATATGTTGACTGTGTGTAGACCCTCCATAAACAAGGCGCACTGGCTTTCTGTACGGTCTACAATTTCTTATATCGCATTCTGATTTTAATCTCGGTGTCTCTGCTGTGGCTGTGTTAGGGATTTGTGTTTTACTACTATTTTATGATGCGTTACTGTGAGTGTGAAGTACATATGTATGCTGGAGTATGACTGCTTCATTAATTTTGGCGTTTTCGTGCTGAATACTACAATTGTATCATTGCTGGGTCGTTATGTCTATGTGTATGTGTAAATTATCAGTTTATAGATGGAAGATTTCCACTCCAGGATCCTCCTTTCCGAGTAAGATCCCAGTTTTCAAGGTGACCCATTGATACATGTCATGCTCGGTTTGCCTGGTTATGTGGTAGTCTATGGCACCTTGCATACATGCATCGTCGATGTAGTCTTGATATGAAACAATCTCTGTTGAATTGTATCACGCTAGTGAATCGTTGACAGTTTCTCTGTTTCTAGATTCGCGGCTGGTATGTCTCATGTGTTGATTCCAGACAACTGCACAACGCTAAGCTCTGGTTCAAGTTGATGGCGACTTGTACTTATTCCTAACTTTCTGTATTATAGTCTGTACCTAAGTTTGTGGTAGGGTTCATTGTACGGCCAGTGTTGTTATATTCTGTATTAGTGAACACTGTCCGTCATTTCATATTCAGTGTGTGTAGTTTGTCGTTCATATAAGTGCCTATATGTTGGGCATACATATCGTCCAGCCTTGTCACAGACCATATTTCGTTATTTGGATGGAAGGAATCAACAGCTGTTTTCTCAAGGCAGTGTGCCCTTTGTGGCCTGGTTTCGCACACCTTCCACAGACCTGCTCTCTTTCACAGCATTTCCGAGGGTGGCCTATGTACCAGCAGATAAAACACTCCTGCACCGCTACGAAATCCTTGATGCTTAGTGCCTCAAATCACATATACACTGTGTTACCTTGTAGTAGCAGGAGATGACCATCAGGGTGAATTTCAGTACACCGTTAATAGTATGTTTTTTCTCTCTGTCCTGCTTTAAATTCAATATCTACTTCCTCACTTAATTCGTCCTTCGTGATGTGGTCACTAAGATTTATTTCATAGAGCTCTACAAGAAAGTTTAGGTCGGTCAGTGTGGTAGGCACTTGACGCAAGTAGTACAACAAAGCTGTTACGGCCCCACTGACGTCATCCAAGACTGCGGCCATGACGTCAGCTGATGACGTTAGACCCATTATCCAAGATGGCCGTTTTTGGCGGAAAAGTGAGATGACCCCTTGCCACGCCGCCCTGGTGGGAAGTTTGAATTTTGGCAGGAAAGAGCCACACACCCCTGCCACATCCCCCTGGCAAGAAGGCATGAAGTTTTAATTTTGGGGGGAAATTGAATTATGTGCTTCTACAGGTCACCCGCCATCCCCCCCCCCCCCCCCCCAATTCCCAACTTTTTTGCATGATGGTGCGTCATCCTCTTGGAAAAAGGGCGGAAAGGAAATTTCGAATTTTGGAGGGAATTGCAACTGAAGGGAGTTAGTATGGTGTTGCCCCCCCCCCCCCCCCCAAATAGAGACTGCTCATGATGTCATTCAATTCGAATATAATTTGTTTAAATTTGTGTAAATTTGTTTAAAATTGTTCAAATTTGTTTAAATTTATTATCTACCTACAGCATTAGTGGCTTGGTGAGGTGTTACCCCCACAATAGCCTGAGAAATCAGTGCTTGTTCAGTTGTCGGCGTGGAAGGAGCATGGGGAAATGTTGGTGCCAGAGAGGGGGAGTTTTAATAGCTATTTTACACGCACTCATCCAGCCGAGGAGTTGCGTCTAGTTTTCTGCGAGAGGCCATGTATCAGAACGTGTTAACATCAGTTTAGAACCTGACACAGACCTCGATGTCGTGGCAGGAGAACAAAATAGATGGCAGTGTGCAAAGCGTGTTAGAGTAGAAAAAAACAATGTTTCAAACAACGAGACAGCATCGCAGGGAGCATCTGTTGCGATTTACAGTATAGTCCGCAGAATACAATCATCCTCCTACAGTACAGGTGATGAAACTTTAAGCTGGCCTGTGCAGTTGATCAACACCTCTATATTTAATAGGATCGTCACATGTACTTGATGTCTGCACACATGCAGTATTTGTTTTCGATGTATGGGAGGATAGAGATGCGGTAAAAATCTTATAGAGTTCTCTATCATATGAAGTTAGTGGAGCTTTCATAGTTCGCAATTTTTCTCTGTTGGATGGTACAAAATAACGAAGATAGCGTGTTGGGGTGATAGAAGTGAATGGGCTCTGAGGCATGCGAATCTGTAGCACTTGTATGTAGTTTGGGGATGCACCACAGTGTAGTAGCAAAAATCCTCGTCCTTCTCCCAGTTCTCTTTTCCATCGAATGGTCAAAACACAGTCCTGTCGCAGTAGCACAGCTTAGCCTGTTTCTGCACGGGTTGCAGAAGGTGGTAGACATAGTTGTCTCCGACTTCTACTCAGTTCCGACTTACATTGGAACAATCACATGCACAAAGCTGCAGGGATGGTAACGAAGAGTCTGAGGTGGCAGTTGCAGGAATAGGGACTACCAAAAACGAGGTTGGAATTTTACTGTAGCAGATAGGTTCGAGAAAGGTGACTCGTTTCGAGATATGAGAGTGCCAGAAATGATTCACTAGTGGCTGTAATCATTAAACGACTTCTCCATAGGATTCAACGCAGGTATGTACTTGAATGGAAACACTTGATTCCAAATCCCAGACTGCATTTCTACCGAAAGTGTAGCACTAGAGATCTGAAACGCTAGTGTACATGTCATACGACCTCAATCAGCATATCATCTAGTACTGTTTGTGATCCTTCTCAATCAAACATTGCCTATAGCGCAGTCGATATATCACTGAACCTCTGACACGGTATAGAGACAGAATGTGATATAAATACTGGAGAAATAACTAGCGGCAGCGGCGTGAGGGAGTTGCAAATACCAGTTTCATACTACGCTCCTTAACCAAATCACTATTTCCTTAAGTTTCGAGTTTTATTGCGAGATTTTTTCCGGCAGGATAACACCAGTTGTATGGTAACGTCAGTTTTTGCGATTTTAAATACGTTTTTGTGCAGCGCTATGCATCTAGATGTGTAATTAGGGCCGTTCTTTGGGATTAATTGCGTAATTAGGATGGATATTTGCGTCTGTTTCCCGACCAAAATAAATAAAGTACACTAACCTAACCTTCCTCTCCCACATCTGGACAGTTTCCGTGTGTTAGTGGGTGCACTGAGGCTTTTCATCCAGTAGAATCAGGGTTCGAGTCGTTGATAAGTTGCGTCCTTTTTTTACGTGCACTGAGTGTTTGTGCACTGCTTTATTTTCGGGCATTTAAGCGTTGTGAGCGTGTCTGCGTGCATTATTTCGGTGATCTATGAGCAGTTTGCACGTTTGTACGCTGTGTACTGGATTATTTCGGTAATTTGCGAGTTGTTTGTGTCTCTGTACATCAGTGTACTGCATTATTTACGAGTAGTTTCCAGGTCTGTAAACTGTATATTGTGACCTCAAGCACGGCATGGTGTGTGTTTTGTATCAGCGTAATAAGAAAACTACGTGAAATCCGTCTCTAAATAAATTGTTATAAAAATAAAGTACACTCCTTCCTCTCTTCAGAGGCCCAGATCAGGCTGATTTCTTTTCCCACCAATTTCCCCCTCCAGACTGCTCGGGAGGGGGGAATGAGGAGGCTGGAGCACACATGCAGCTGAGAAGAACAAGTGATGTCTTCATGATGCTGTGCTCCTGTGGACTTAACTGCACCATCACGTGACTTATCGTGGCGCCCTCTACGAGGTGCATTCAACTTCTAATGCCTTCGATTTTTTTTGCTCTGGACTGGAAAGAGATAGAAACATGCGCATTGTTTTAAAATGAGGCCGCGTTCATTGTCAGTACGTCCCAGAGATGGCAGCACCTACGGCAGATGGAATTTTACCACCAGCGGCGAGAATGAGAACTGTTTTAAATACTTAAAATGGCGACGTTTTCCTTACTTGAACAGCGTGCAATCATTCGTTTTCTGAATTTTCATGGTGTGAAACCAATTGAAATTCATCGACAGTTGAAGGAGACATGTGGTGATGGAGTTATGGATCTGTCAAAAGTGCGTTCGTGGGTGCGACAGTTTAATGAAGGCAGAACATCGTGTGACAACAAACCGAAACAACCTAGGGCTCGCACAAGCCGGTCTGACGGAATGATCGAGAAAGTGGAGAGAATTGTTTAGGGGGATTGCCGAATGACTGTCGAACAGGTCACCTCCAGAGTAGGCATTTCTGTGGGTTCTGTGCACACAATCCTGCATGACGACCTGAAAATGCGAAAAGTGTCATCCAGGTGGGTGCCACGAATGCTGACGGACGACCACATGGCTGTCCGTGTGGCATGTTGCCAAGCAATGTTGACGCGCAACGACAGCATGAATGGGACTTTCTTTTCGTCGGTTGTGGCAATGGATGAGACGTGGATGGCATTTTTCAATCCAGAAACAAAGCGCCAGTCAGCTCAATGGAAGCACACAGATTCACCGCCACCAAAAAAATTTCGGGTAACCGCCAGTGCTGAAAAAATGATGGTGTCCATGTTCTGGGACAGCGAGGGCGTTATCCTTACCCATTGCGTTCCAAAGGGCACTACGGTAAAAGGTGCATCCTACGAAAATGTTTTGAAGAACAAATTCCTTCCTGTACTGCAACAAAAACGTCCGGGAAGGGCTGCGCGTGTGCTGTTTCACCAAGACAACGCACCCGCAGATCGAACTAACGTTACGCAACAGTTTCTTCGTGATAACAACTTTGAAGTGATTCCTCATGCTCCCTACTCACCTGACCTGGCTCCTAGTGACTTTTGGCTTTTTCCAACAATGAAAGACACTCTTCGTGGCTGCACATTCACCAGCTGTGCTGCTATTGCCTCAGCGATTTTCTAGTGGTCAAAACAGACTCCTAAAGAAGCCTTCGCCGCTGCCATGGAATCATGGCGTCAGCGTTGTGAAAAATGTGTACGTCTGCAGGGCGATTACGTCGAGAAGTAACGCCAGTTTCATCGATTTCGGGTGAGTAGTTAATTAGAAAAAAAAATCTGAGGCCTTAGAACTTGAATGCACCTCGTAGTGGTGAACTCGAGAACTAGCTCAGGTCTTTGGTCTGGTGGATCAGAGGCAGTTATATCTTGTGTTGTGGGAGCTGAGACAGATGTTTCCATGCGTTGTGTTATGCAAATCATTTATTTGCAGGACCGTATTCTTCCTCTTCATATGTTCAAGCATTAATGCTCGCTTTCATTCTTCATGCAGTGAGCTGTGGATGCACTCCTCGGCTGAATGAGTGCGTGTAAAATAGCTATTAAAACTCCCCCTGTCTGGCACCAACATTTCCCCATGCTCCTTCCACGCCGACAACTGAACAAGCACTGATTTCTCAGGCTGTTGTGGGGGTAACACCTCACTAAGCCACTAATGCTGTAGGTAGATAATAAATTTAAACAAATTTGAACAATTTTAAACAAATTTACACAAATTTAAACAAATTATATTCGAATTGAATGACATCATGAGCAGTCTCTATTTGGGGGGTGGGGGGGCAACACCATACTAACTCCCTTCAGTTGCAATTCCCTCCAAAATTCGAAATTTCCTTTCCGCCCTTTTTCCAAGAGGATGACGCACCATCATGCAAAAAAGTTGGGAATTGGAAGGGGGGGGGGGGGGGATGGCGGGTGACCTGTAGAAGCACATAATTCAATTTCCCCCCAAAATTAAAACTTCATGCCTTCTTGCCAGGGGGATGTGGCAGGGGTGTGTGACCCTTTCCTGCCAAAATTCAAACTTCCCACCAGGGCGGCGTGGCAAGGGGTCATCTCACTTTTCCGCCAAAAACGGCCATCTTGGATAATGGGTCTAACGTCATCAGCTGACGTCATGGCCGTCAGTTGGGCCATAACAGCTTTTTTCTACTACTGATGTACTGCCAACAATGGTCTGAATTTTCGAGGGTCCTCATATCTGATATCCTATAACTGTGCTGTATTATCAATGATTTTCTTTTTGTCTGCCTGCGTTTCTGCCTCTAGAACTACCGCATTTGCAGTTGATAAGAAAGCTTTTATTCTGACTTTTTCTTGTCTGGGATTAATGGTTTTTGTTATAGTATCATACATAGCCTTGGCATAATGATTGCTTTCTGATTTGAAAAATAAGACAATTGTCTGCTTTGCTTCTACTTGAACTATTCGTTCCTCCACCTTGTTTTTCTGCTTTACAGCTTGCAGTGGGTGACAGAGTTCATGCAGCGACTAAGTAAATAAATTTATCCTAACTTAGGATAGAAAGAGTAGCAACAGGAATGGCATTCGGCCAGAGAAAACGATAAAATCTAAAGCAAAGAGTTAGTAACAATTATGTGCAGATCTTGAAAGCGGTTATAACATTCAGGAAGGGAATAACTAAAGAGATTAACATATGTCGCCATCTGTTGTGGAAAGTTGTACTAATATATGAAGGGATTCAACGCAGGAGTGTGTGGGTGGAAGTGCGTGATCGATCCAGCGTCAGTTCACAGAAGGACAAAAACTACCAATGACGCACACTCATTGTCACCTGTTTCTTTCTTCCATCTGAAGATTCGTTCATGAAAAAAGCGGTGCCTCCCTCTATCTGGGAAACGCTACTCACATATAAAAACACTTTTCTCGATCAGGAAAATTGTTTTCCGCGTATGGCTTCACAAATTAGCGTCACTGCCTTATTACTGCCCTCATCTTGAAACGGCAATGTGGAAAAGTAGGCCGGCCGGTGTGGCCGTGCGGCTAAAGGCGCTTCAGTCTGGAACCGCGTGACCGCTGCAGTCGCAGGTTCGAATCCTGCCTCGGGCATGGATGTGTGTGACGTCCTTAGGTTAGTTAGGTTTAATTAGTTCTAAGTTCTAGGCGACTGATGACCTCAGAAGTTAAGTCGCATAGTGCTCAGAGCCATTTGAACCATTTTTTTTTTTTTTTTTTGAAAAGTAGGTAGTAATACGATGAATGACGTTATGTACGCCACACGCAATTTGAAACAAATGCCGTGGAGGTTAGAGAACCCTAGGATTAGGTTTACATTGTATACATGGCTGGTGGTTAGTCATTGCGTTCGTCCGATACGACATCTGGCCCATCGAGTCAGTTGCAAGCTGAACTGCACCCACATTCGAGTGAAGTGGGATCAGATCCCCGTTCCACCCTTCAGATTTAGCATTTCTGTGTTTCCCTTAATCAATTTAAGTAAATACTGGGATGATTCCGTTGAAAAGAACACATCCAATTTCGTGTACAATCCTTTATCTAGCAGAGTTTGCGCTCCTGACGACGGGACATTAAACTATAATCGTCCTGCTTCTTCAGCCTAACCTAACGGAACGTCTAATTTTTTTCATATGCTTAAAGCACTGCCTAAGGTGAAAGTCATGTTGCCGGCCGGAGTGGCCGAGCGGTTCTAGGCGCTACAGTCTGGAACCGCGCGACCGCTACGGTCGCAGGTTCGAATCCTGCCTCGGGCATGGATGACTGTGATGTCCTTAGGTTAGTTAGGTTTAAGTAGTTCTAAGTTCTAGGGGACTGATGACCTCAGAAGTTAAGTCCCATAGTGCTCAGAGCCATTTGAACCATTTTTGAAAGACGTGTTAACTGCCAAATAAGTAAATAAATAACTAAATAAATAAATCCTACGAACATCGGGAGATTGTACTACAGACTTCTTATCTGATACTGTCCACCCAGCTTCTAGGCCAGTAACACACTAAGTATTTGCAAATTCGTATTACATATTCTCACCTGGATCGGTCATTAATCAAAATGTACATGCTTTGATTTTAGGCTTCTTCCCAGTTGTCTTTGCTTCTTTTTCAATGCTTTATTGATTCACCAGAATGACAAATTGCATTAAGGCTTGGTATACTTGGTCACATAGGCATTGGAATGTGATTGAGGCGGTCACAACAGGTTCGGTAGCACAAATTGTTAACGGAAAAATCACTGGACCTCCCTGTACTGCTCTCCCTCCCCTCTCCTTGCCCCCTATTCTCACCACTCTCCCCACCTCTCCTGTCTCGTTGGTCCCCCCTCTCACCCCTCCCCCGTCGCTATCTCTCTCCACCCCCATTTCTCTCCCCCTCTCCGCCCCATTTCTGTCTCCCACTCTCCCCCTTTCTCTCTCTTTTTCTTTTCCCCCTCTTCCCTCTCCCCCTCTCTCCACCCCTCTGCCTCCCCCCTCTTCTCCCTCTCTCGCGTACGCTATGCGTCTGTGAATCGTGTAAATCCAGTATTGTGTGTTTTGTTTCAGAGACGAAAACAGGATTTTTCTACACTTATTGATGAGTACGTATGTGAAAACCACAACCAGGCTGGCGAGTATACGATATTAACTGTCATTAGTATTTGTGTTTTACAGATCATTTGCCCAGTTTCTATGGAACTGATATGGAATGAGTCAGTTTTCTTAAATCGTTTACAGTTCCTTTGGAAAGAACACTTGTGAATTTCCTGTACTTATCCTATCAGAGCTTTTCCTCCCGCTCTATGGTCGTCGTTATAGACGGAATGTTGAATCTTGTTCTTCCTTCGTTCAATTTTATGCGCCTTTATATCTGTATCCGACTCACCCCACCGTATCATAAACTAGCGCCTATGCGGCTGGGATTTATGAGCCTATCTCTTGGAAGCTGCTACAAATATGCAAGTTGTCTGCGAGAATGTTCTTTCCTATAGGTAAATGGGAAAATTGCAACTTTTTCTTTCATTATTTACGCATTTTCCTGCAATTTAATGATTTAATAATTTTTCGTTAAGATAACAATCGTGTAGCTGCGCAGGAAAGTGTAAGACTACATGAAAAAGAAAAGAAAAGATCGAGTATTTGATCCTCTGTTGATCATAAGAGTTTTTCTAGCCGTAAAAGTTACTTTCAAGACTGATATTGTATGTATGAAGAAATCGTACTGGCTTTCTTTAAGGTATAGTGTATCACGACTTGCTGGATGGGCTATTTCTCATGTCTAAAGAAGATACGGGCACGTTTCTTATAGGAGCATGTCAGCGATGCACTGTGACTTTGAAGCTAACTCTCGCGTTCTCGGCAACTTTACTTACTTACAATATCAAAATGCTATCGGCAGGAATAAAATACTTCGAGGTAAGAGGTACGACAGTATATTTGTAGATTTTTCTCTCCTTTTTCGATTGTGTTTCGTTTAAATTAAAAGACTGAATAAATGGTTCAAATGGTTCTGAGCACTATGCGACTTAATTTCTGAGGTCATCAGTCGCCTAGAACTTAGAACTAATTGAACCTAACTAACCTAAGGACATCACACACATCCATGCCCGAGGCAGGATTCGAACCTGCGACCGTAGCGGTTGCTCGGCTCCAGACTGTAGCGCCTAGAACTGCATGGCCACTCCGGCCGGCTAGACTGAATAAATGCTGAGTGTGGCTTTTAAAATGCTGTGTGAAAGAGGCGCCAATAAGAAATCAAAATCACAGCTGCGAGATAGTGTGCTATGTAAGCTAAAGCTTTCTACAAAATAAATAAATAAAGAATTCCACACTTAGACGAGAATGTAAATTACAATATTTCAGAAAACTGAACGACAGGCTATACCTATGTACTCCAAGTGTAACACTTCTTAACAAAGTATACCAGTTAGCTAGTACTGAACTCAATAATGTTTACTTCAAGGAGAAAAATAATTTTATATAAATGAACAGTACAATACCGTTTCTATGGTTACTGCTGAGCGAACAGAATTCCTATTTGTTTTTTCGAGGTGAAGAACGTTGCCTCGTTCGCCGACATGCTAGGTAGAGAATGTGGCGGACACGGAATAATTTCAACTTGAGTACGGATGATGGAACCCGATATTGGATGGCGGGATGCAGACACGTGTCAGCTCCATTTGTCGCCCGCTGTGCTATCGACCCACGGAGCCGGGTCACCGCTGTGGCCCTGTAATTTCATAGCGGAAAACAAAATTCGATTTCCTGTGCATACATCGCTAGTTGAATTTTCCGGCCTTACGCTCCCGGATAATGCAAATCATTTCAGCTGTGAACGAAACTCTGTTTATCTATTACTGAAGGTTCAGATTACATTACTCGAGATTCGAGCAGATTTTAGCTTTTGCTTTCAGAGAAATACTGGTATGGGAATAGTAGTCGGTGACGGTCGTAGACGCCATCCGAAAAACGTAATGGTTTTTCTGACCATGTTTGACAACAAGAAATAAAACAGAGTATTTTTCAATTTTCGATAAAACACGTTAATATTGATGAATTTGGTCTGCACTTCTGCTGCATCCATATGCTAGACAAACAAGGAATACATGAATTACTGTTACATGTGGTATTATTAAGATTAAAACTAACAGATCACCCAACCAGGAAGAGGTGGCGACAATCGGAATTTGGGTTAATGAATATTCTTACGAATTCCCCTTCCCTACTGTTCATCGTCTCTTTTTCAGATTTCTCTTCTTTATCTTAAGGCTTTCTTTTATTTCGTTTGTTTTTCAGTGATTAACGATCTTCTGTTTGAATACGATTTTGACGCTTACAAAGTGAAACATTCTTTTCGTTTTTTCATTGTCAAAGATGCTTAGCATACACACTTCTTTCCAATTGTGCACCGAGAGGGTGTTTGTGCCGAGCAGATGACGGAGTCGTTAACGCACTGGACTTTTGTTTATGATGAGCGCGGTTCAGCAACCTGCCATAACATTCACAACAATTTCCTCACTTAGGGGTGCAGGAGTCACTTGGTTCAAATGGCTCTGAGCACTATGGGACTCAACTGCTGAGGTCATTAGTCCCCTAGAACTTAGAACTAGTTAAACCTAACTAACCTAAGGACATCACAAACATCCATGCCCGAGGCAGGATTCGAACCTGCGACCGTAGCGGCCTTGCGGTTCCAGACTGCAGCGCCTTTAACCGCACGGCCACTTCGGCCGGCCAGGAGTCACTGCTTAACGTGTGTACCTCACGTCAGAATACGGGAGATTAAAACACAGGGACAAGAAAACCGTCATCGGAAGCTCGAAACATTGGGAAACATCACCTAGACTGATGACTTACGGTATAGGCTGGACCTCGCCGATGTAAGAGGACGAGTACCTTGAAGGGACCGCTTTTATTTGTAGGTGTCGCTAAGTATTCGTAGTGCGACCTGTTAGCAGCAGTTTTTAATCAAGGTGGAAGGCAGACTTTATCAAGATTTCTCGAACAGGTCGATGGCGAAGGTGGTGGTGTACAGCATATATGAATCAGTCCTGCGAGAAATTGGTGCATTAGATTTGAGACCTCTCCACATTGTGTTACAAAGAAGCGAAACACTTATTGCGGAGACTTCCATTGGATTTGGGGCTAGGGCCTTACGACTTTCTTTAAAGTGTTTCTATGATGTAAATCACACGACGGTGGTGGTGGTGGTGGTGGTTAGTGTTTAACGTCCCGTCGACAACGAGGTCATTAGAGACGGAGCGCAAGCTCGGGTTAGGGAAGGATTGGGAAGGAAATCGGCCGTGCCCTTTCAAAGGAACCATCTCGGCATTCGCCTGAAACGATTTAGGGAAATCACGGAAAACCTAAATCAGGATGGCCGGAGACGGGACTGAACCGTCTTCCTCCCGAATGCGAGTGCAGTGTGCTAACCACTGCGCCACCTCGCTCGGTCACACGACGGTACATGATTTCGGATTCGCCGCTACGTCCACTTGCATCCTTTGACGTAACAGCACATACTTTCTACTACGTTAAGCTGTCCCTGCTATAAGCTGTTACCTGGGCGGGCAAAGGGAAGTACTTAAGTATTCCGCACCATCTTAACAAAATCAAATGGCTCTGAGCACTATGGGACTTAACAGCTGAGGTCATCAGTCCCCTAGAACTTAGAACTGCTTAAATCTAACTAACCTAAGGACATCACACACATCCATGCCCGAGGCAGGATTCGAACCTGCGACCGTAGCAGCAGCGCAGTTCTGGACTGAAGCGCCTAGAACCGCTCGGCCACACTGGCCGGTACCATCTTAACATCTGGGTGAAACTCTGTACCAGAGATAACATCTGGAGAATCGAAGTTCATAATTCACGTCCAAGCATACATTTTATGTTTTCCTTAACTTTCGTAAATCATTTAAGGCAAATGACAGGATGGTTCCTTTTAGAGTGCTACAGCCTATTTTCTGTTCTACCCCTGACCAAATTGAGGTGGTGCCCCGTCTCTAATGATCTCTTCTTCGTTGGCACGTTAGATCCTAATCTTTTCTTTGTTCTATGATTAGCGGAGATGCGACAGAGTTAAGTTCACCATAGGGCAAAATATTCAGTTAAACATGTCTCTACGCTACCGACAGTTACACGACATTCGCTGCACGGCAAAATACTTCTTAAATGTGTAACATACAGGGTGCTTCCGTAAGAGCCACCAAAAATTTAACAGCACACGAAGGATGCTCCATTAAACAATTTGAAGTAGGGAATCTGGGGTCGGAGATGCCAGCTTAAAGAGATAATGGGAATAAAATCACATTACTGTGTACTTTTTTAATTCCATTAGTTAACTGCAAATACCATCATTGACACAATGTACGTACCATTTGTACTGTAACTTACATGATGTGCTGAAACTGATGGCCGTAAATCTTAATGCAAGCATGATATCGGAGAACAAGATTCTGACGCACTTCGTGTGTTTCGAATCACATCACAGGGAGCTACAATTCTAGCAACTAATTCCATCTTCGTATCCACTGGGGTCTCGTTGTTGTTGTGGTCTTCAGTCCTGAGACTGGTTTGATGCAGCTCTCCATGCTACTCTATCCTGCGCAAGCTTCTTCATCTCCCAGTACCTACTGCAACCTACATCCTTCTGAATCTGCTTGGTGTATTTATCTCTTGGTCTCCCTCTACGATTTTTACCCTCCACGCTGCCCTCCAGTACTAAATTGGTGATCCGTTGATGCCTCAGAACATGTCCTACCAACCTATTCCTTCTTCTAGTCAAGTTGTGATAAACTTATCTTCTCCCCAATTCTATTCAACACCTCCTCATTAGTTATGTGATCTACCCATCTAATCTTCAGCATTGTTCTGTAGCACCACATTTCAAAAGTTTCTATTCTCTTCTTGTCTAAACTATTTATCGTCCATGTTTCACTTCCATACATGGCTACACTCCATACAAATACTTTCAGAAACGACTTCCTGACACTTAAATCTATACTCGATGTTAACAAATATCTCCTCTTCAGGAACGCTTTCCTTCCCATTGCCAGTCTACATTTTATATCCTCTCCTCCCCAAATAGCAAAACTCCTTTACCACTTTAAGTGTCTCATTTCCTAATCTAATACCCTCAACATTACGCGACTTAATTCGACTACATTCCATTATCCTCGTTTTGCTTTTGTTGATGTTCATCTCATATCCTCCCTTTAAGACACTATCCATTCCGTTCAACTGCTCTTCCAAGTCCTTTGCTGTCTCTGACAGAATTACAATGTGACCGGCGAACCTCAAACTTTTTATTTCTTCTCCATGGATTTTAATACCTACTCCGAATTTTTCTTTTGTTTCCATCACTGCTTGCTCAATATACAGATTGAATAATATCGGGGAGAGGCTACAACCCTGTCTCACTCCCTTCCCAACCACTGCTTCCCTTTCATGCCCCTCGACTCTTATAACTGCCATTTGGTTTCTATACAAATTGTAAATAGCCTTTCGCTCCCTGTATTTTACCGCTGCCACCTTCAGAATATGAAAGAGAGTATTCCAGTCAACATTGTCAAAAGCTTTACTAAGTCTACAAATGCTAGAAACATAGGTTTGCCTTTCCTTAATCTAGCTTCTAAGACAAGCCGTAGGGTCAGTATTGCCTCACGTGTTCCAATATTTCTACGGAATCCAAACTGATCTTCCTTGAGGTCACCTTCTACCAGTTTTTCCATTCGTCTGTAAAGAATTCGCGTTAGTATTTTGCAGCTGTGACTTAGTAAACTGATAGTTCGGTAATTTTCACATCTGTCAACACCTGCTTTCTTTGGGATTGGAATTATTATATTCTTCCTGAAGTCTGAGGATATTTCGCCTGTCTCATACATCTTTCTCACCAGATGGTAGGGTTTTGTCAGGACTGGCTCTCCCAAGGCCTTCAGTAGTTCTAATGGAATGTTGTCTACTCCCTGGGCCTTGTTTCGACTCAGGTCTTTCGATGCTCTGTCAAACTCTTCTCCCATTTCATATTCATCTACATCCTCTTCCATTTCCATAATATTGTCCTCAAGTACATTGCCCTTGTATAGACCGTCTATATACTCCTTCCACCTTTCTGCTTTCCCTTCTTTGCTTAGAACTGGGTTTCCATCTGAGCTCTTGATATTCATACAAGTGGTTCTCTTTTCTCCAAAGGTCTCTTTAATTTTCCTGTAGGCAGTATCTATCTTACCCCTAGTGAGATAAGCCTCTACATCCTTACATTTGTCCTCTAGCCATCCCTGCTAAGCTATTTTGCACTTCCTGTCAATCTCATTTTTGAGACGTTTGTATTCCTTTTTGTCTGCTTCATTAACTGCATTTTTATATTTTCCCCTGTCATCAATTAAATTCAATATTTCTTCTGTTACCCAAGGATTTCTACCATCCCTAGTCTTTGTACCTACTTGATTCTCTGCTGCCTTCACTACTTCATCCCTCAGAGCTACCAATTCTTCTTCTACTGTATTTCTTTCCCCCATTCCTGTCAATTGTTCCCTTATGCTCTCCCTGAAATTCTGTACAACCTCTGGTTCTTTCAGTTTATCCAGGTCCCATCTCCTTAAATTCCCATCTTTTTGCAGTTTCTTCTGTTTTAATCTACAGTTCATAACCAATAGATTGTGGTCAGAGTCCACATCTGCCGCTGGAAATTTCTTACAATTTAAAACCTGGTTCCTAAATCTCTGTCTTACGATTATATAATCTATCTGAAATCTGTCAGTATCTCCAGGCTTCTTCCATGTATACAACCTTGTTTTATGATTCTTGAACCAAGTGTTAGCTATGATTAAGTTGTGCTCTGTGCGAAATTCTACCAGGTGGCTTCCTCTTTCATTTCTTAGTCCCAATCCATATTTACCTACTACGTTTCCTTCCCTCCCTTTTCCTACTACCGAATTCCAGTCACCCATGACTATTAAATTTTCGTCTCCCTTCACTAGCTGAATAATTTCTTTTATTTCATCATACATTTCTTCAATTTCTTCGTCATCTGCAGAGCTAGTTGGCATATAAACTTGTACTACTGTAGTAGGCGTGGGCTTCGTGCCTATCTTGGCCACAATAATGCGTTTACTATGCTGTTTGTAGTAGCTTACCCGCATTCCTATTTTTTTATTCATTATTAAACCTACTCCTGCATTACCCCTATTTGACTTTATATTTATAACCCTGAATTCGCCTGACCAGAAGTTTTGTTCCTCCTGCCACCGAACTTCACTAATTCCCACTATATCTAACTTTAACATATCCATTTCCCTTTTTAAATTTTCTAACCTACCTGCCAGATTAAGGGATCTGACATTCCACGCTCCGATCCGTAGAACGCCAGTTTTCTTTCTCCTGATAACGACGTCCTCTTGAGTAGTCCCCACCCGGAGATCCGAATGGGGGACTATTTTACCACCGGAATATTTTACCCAAGAGGACGCCATCATCATTAACCATACAGTAAAGCTGCATGCCCTCGGGAAAAATTACGGCTGTAGTTTCCCCTTGCTTTCAACCGTTCGCAGTACCAGCACAGCAAGGCCGTGTTGGTTAGTGTTACAAGGCCAGATCAGTCAATCATCCAGACTGTTGCCCCTGCAAATACTAAAAAGGCTGCTGCCCCTCTTCAGGAGCCATGCATTTGTCTGGACTCTCAACAGATACCCCTCCGTTGTGGTTGCACCCACGGTACGGCTATCTGTTCAAAAATGGTTCAAATGGCTCTGAGAACTATGCGACTTAACTTCTGAGGTCATCAGTCGCCTAGAACTTAGAACTAATTAAACCTAACTAACCTAAGGACATCACACAGGCGCAGAAATACCCAGATTATACAGTATTAGCTAGAGACGACTTTAACGTACAGAGTATAGACTGGAACGTCTACGGATTCACATCAGGGGGTACGGACAGGAAGTCTTCCGAAGTACTTTTGAACACGTTTTCCGAAAACTGCCTTGACAGCTAGTTCGACAACCCACACGCAATGAAAGAATTTTAGACGTTGTAGCTACAAACAGTCCTGAACTTATCGAGGTGCCAGTACAGAGTTAGGGGTTAGTGATAATGATATCATCATAGCGTCGAAGGTTACTTACGCAACCCACTTAGGCAACGACAGGACATCATTCAGTTCCAGTATGATGCAAGTAGAGTTTAAACGAATTGTAAGTCGCACTCTGGAGACGTATGTTCCGAGAAAGTGCATTAACGACGGAGAAGACCCACCGTGAGTCAATAACAAAATTCCTATCATATGTAAAATCGCTAAGTAGGTCGAAGCCTTCCGTCCAGTCACTCATTGATCAATCTGTTGTGGTAATAGAATATAGCAAAGGCAAAGCTGAAGTTTTAAATTTCGCGTTTAAAAAAATCGTTCATGCAGGAGGATCGTACAAACATACCGTCATTTGACCATCACACTGATTCCCGTTTGGAAGACATTGTAACAGGGATCCCTGACGTATAGAAGCAACTAAAAGAGTTGAAAGCAAATAAGTCGTTAGGTCAGGATGGAATCCCATTTCTGTTTTACAAAGATTACTCTACAGCGCTGTCACCTTACCTAGCTTGCATTTATCGAGAATCTCTCGTCCAGCTCAAAGTCCCAGGCGACTGGCCAAAATCGCATATGACTCCTGTGAATAAGAAGCGTAAAAGAACTGACCCACAAAATTACAGACATATACCCTTAACATCGGTTTACTGCAGAAGTCATAAACATATTCTCGGCGCAGTGGTAGCACACTGGACTCGCATTCGGAAGGACGACGGTTCAATCCCGCGTCCGGCCATCCTGATTTAGGTTTTCCGTGATTTCCCTAAATCACTCCAGGCAAATGCCGGGATGGTTCCTCTGAAAGGGCACGGCCGACTTCCTTCCCCATCCTTCCCTAATCCGATGAGACCGATGACCACGCTGTCTGGTCTCCTTCCCCAAACCAACCAACCAACCAACCATATTCTCAGCACGAATATAATAAATTTCCTTAAGACGGAAAAGCTTCTGCCCACAAATCAGCATGGTTTTAGAAAGCATCGCAAGTGTGAAACTCAGCTTGTCCTTTCCCCACATATCCTGCGAATCATGGATGGAGGGCAACAGGAAGATTCCATATTCATAGATTTTCGAAAGTCGTTTGACGCGGTGCTCCACTGAAGATTGTTAATGAAAGTACGAACATACGGAATAGATTCTCAGATACGTGAGTGGCTCAAAGACTTCTTAAATAATAGAGCCCAGTATATTGTCCACGAAGGTGAGTCTTCATCAGAGGCAAGGGTATCGTCAGGAGTGCCCCAGGGAAGTGTGATTGGACCACTATTATTCTCTGTATAAATAAATGATGAGAGGGATAGGTGGGCAGCAATCTGCGTCTGTTTGCTGATGATACTGTAGTTTATGGGAAGATGTCGTCGTTGACTGTAGGAGGATATAAGATGACTTACACAAAATTTATAGTTGGTGCAATGCATGGCAGCTAGCTCTAAATGTAGAAAAATGAAAGTTAATGCGGATTATTAGGAAAAACAATGCCTTTATGTTCCAATGCAACATTATTAGTGTGTTACTTGACACAGTCAGTTAGAATAAATACCTAAGCGTAACGTTGCAAAGCAATATAGAATGGAACGATCGTTTTAGGATTTTAATGGTGAAGGCAAATAGGCAATTTCGATTTATTGGGAAAGTTTTAGGAAAGTGTAGAACACTAGAGCGACCTATTCTTGAGTACTGTTAGTGTTTGTCATCCCCACCAGGTCGGATTAAAGGAAGACATCGCAGTCATTCAGAAGCGAGCTGCCAGATTTCTTACTGGTAGGTTCTATCAGCACTCAAGTATTACGGAGGTGCTTTGGGAACTCAAATGGGAATCCCAGGAGGCAAGGCGACTTTCTTATGGAGGAACACTATTGAGAAAATTTAGAGGACAGGTATTTGAGGCTAATTGCAGAACGATCCTACTGCCACCAATATACATTTCGTGTAAGGAGCACGAAGATAAAGACATATTCTGGCTCGTACAGAGGTATATAGATAGTCGTTTTTCCTCGCTGTGTTTGCGAGTGGAACAGGAACGAAAATGACTAGTTGTGGTACAATGTACCCTCCACCACGCACCATACGGTGGCTTGCGGAGTATGTATGTCGATTTAGTGACCAGAGGGTCGTTGTAGCGGGACTGAAAACCGTAACACTCAAATTCACCGCAAATAAACGTACGATATATCTACTTAAAGGCATTCCTTCCAAATTATGTACGCCAGATGTGTTTTACATTCAAGGAAATAGTATCGGCAGCACTTGAGAGATTTATACCATATAAACTAATAAGGGACGAAACAGATCCCCCATGGTAAGTAAAAGAAGTCAGAACACTGTTGCAGAAGCAACAAGGAGAGCGTGCCAGATTTAAAAGACTGCAGAATCTCCAAAATTAGAGATGTTTTACAGAATCTCGAAATTTAGTGCAAGATGCTTTTAATAGTTTCCACAACGCAGCTCCGTTTCTAAATCTGGCAGAAAATGCTATGAGATTCTGGTCGCTGCAAAGCACACCAGTAATATTGCAGAATTCGAATGAAGAACAGCTGCAAACGTGAGTAACTCAGAAGTAGATACGCACGGTGTAGCGAAACGACTTGAATCACTTAATAAAGGTTATTCTTCCGGTCGATAGGTTAGTTAGGTTCCTTTAAGAGTGTGCTTATATAATAGCTCCATATTTATAAGTCATATGCAGTCACCTGGTCGACGACTGATCCGTGCCTAAAGACTGGAAAGCTTCACAGATCACACCAGTACACAAGAAAGGGAACAGAGCAGTCCGCTAAATTACAGACCCTTATCACTGACGTCGAGTTGCGATAGGATATTGGAACATATGCTATGCTCGAACATTACGAATGAGTCGGCAGTCGATGGTTGAAGTGATCGCTATAGCAAGCAGAAACCTACAGATACCAGTATTCGAAGGCTGGCCCACGTTTTGACCAGAAGCGAGGTGGAATCTTCCTACACGTCGGTCAGCGGCCTGAAGATGGCGTAGTAAATCGCCGAAACTGGTAGCCAAATAAAATAAGTTTGGAAACTACACGGCTGAAAAATGGTTGATTTGACATCCTGTATCGAACAGCTGAGTCCCGCAGCCATCTCTGAAAAGATGGACTTACAGAGACATTACGAATTGCCTCCAGCATAACGATCCATTGACACATACAAAATGTCTTTCTTGTAAAACACAACTAGCTCTTTCTTTACATGAAATAATGAGTGCTGTCGACAGGGGATCTCAAATTCTCTCCATATTTCTAGAAGGCTTTTGACGCTGTTCGTCGCTAGCGGCTTCCAACTACATTACGTGACTATGGAGTATCGTTGCAGTTTTGCGGCTAGATTCGTGATTTTCTGCCAGAAAGGTCGCAGTTCGTAGTAACTGAAGAAAAGTCACCGAGTAAAACGGAAGTGATGTCTGGCATTCCCCAACGAAGTGTTATAGTCATGTGCTGTTCCTAATATACCGTGTGTCTCTCCTAAGAGTCGTAAGGCACATTTCCTCTTGTGTTTCGATGGATACACGGAAGCGCCAAATAAACTGGTGCACGCATGATTATTCAAATACAGATATATACAGGGTGTTACAAAAAGATACGGCCAAACTTTCAGGAAACATTCCTCACACACAAATAAAGAAAAGATGTTATGTGGACATGTGTCCGGAAACGCTTAATTTCCATGTTAAAGCTCATTTTAGTTTCGTCAGTATGTACTGTACTTCCTCGATTCACCGCCAGTTGGCCCAATTGAAGGAAGGTAATGTTGACTTCGGTGCTTGTGTTGACATGCGACTCATTGCTCTACAATACTAGCATCAAGCCCATCAGTACGTAGCATAAACAGGTTAGTGTTCATCACGAACGTGGTTTTGCAGTCAGTGCAATGTTTACAAATGCGGAGTTGGCAGATGCCCATTTGATGTATGGATTAGCACGGGGCAATAGCCGTGGCGCGGTACGTTTGTATCGAGACAGATTTCCAGAACGAAGGTGTCCCGACGGGAAGGCGTTCGAAGCAATTGATCGGCGTCTTAGGGAGCACGGAACATTCCAGCCTATGACTCGAGACTGGGGAAGACCTAGAACGACGAGGACACCTGCAATGGACGAGGCAATTCTCCGTGCAGTTGTTGATAACCCTAATGTCAGCGTCAGAGAAGTTGCTGCTGTACAAGGTAACGTTGACCACGTCACTGTATGGAGAGTGCTACGGGAGAAACAGTTGTTTCCGTACCATGTACAGCGTGTGCAGGCACTATCAGCAGCTGATTGGCCTCCACGGGTACACTTCTGCGAATGGTTCATCCAACAATGTGTCAATCCTCATTTCAGGGCAAATGTTCTCTTTACGAATGAGGCTTCATTCCAACGTGATCAAATTGTAAATTTTCACAATCAACATGTGTGGGCTGACGAGAATCCGCACGCAATTGTGCAATCACGTCATCAACACAGATTTTCTGTGACCGTTTGGGCAGACATTGTTGGTGATGTCTTGATTGGGCCCCATGTTCTTCCACCTACGCTCAATGGAGCACGTTATCATGATTTCATACGGGATACTCTACCTGTCTGCTAGAACATGTGCCTTTACAAGTATGACACAACATGTGGTTCATGCACGATGGAGCTCCTGGACATTTCAGTCGAAGTGTTCGTACGCTTCTCAACAACAGATTCGGTGACCGATGGATTGGTAGAGGCGGACCAATTCCATGGCCTCTCACCTCAACCCTCGTGACTTTCATTTATGGGGGCATTTGAAAGCTTTTGTCTATGCAACCCCGGTACCAAATGTAGAGACTCTTTGTGCTCGCATTGTGGACGGCTGTGGTACAATACGCCATTCTCCAGCGCATCAGGGATTCCATGCGACGGAGGGTGGATACATGTATCCTCGCTAACGGAGGACATTTTGAACATTTCCTGTAACAAAGTGTTTGAAGTCACGCTGGTACGTTCTGTTGCTGCGTGTTTCCATTCCATGATTAATGTGGTTTGAAGAGAAGTAATAAAATGAGCTCTAACATGGAAAGTAAGCGTTTCCGGACACATGTCCACATAACATATTATCTTTCTTTGTGTGTGAGGAATGTTCCTGGAAGTTTGGCCGTACCTTTTTGTAACACCCTGTATAAACAGGCAGAATACGGCGCTGCGGTCGGAAACGCCTATATGAGACAACAAGTGTCTCACGCAGGTGTTAGACCGGTTACTGTTGCTACAGTGGCAGGTTATCAAGATTTAAGGAGTTTGAATGTGGTGTTATAGTCGGCGCACGAGCGGCGGAACACAGTATCTCCGTAGTGGCGACGAAGTGGGGGTTTTCCCGTACGACCAATTCACGAGCAATTCGGAAAACATCAAATCTCCGACATCGCTGCGGCTGGAAAAATATCCTGAAAGAACGGGACGAGCGACGACTGAAGAGAGTCGTTCAGCGTGACAGAAGTGCAACCCTTCCGCAAATTTCTCCATATTTCAATGCTGGGTCATCAACAAGCGTTAGTGTGCCAGCCATTTAACGAAACTTGTGTACCCTTGATGACTGCACAATAAAAAGCTTCACGCCTCGTCTGGGCCCGTCAACTCCGACATTGGTCTCTTGATGACAGGAAACATGTTGCCTGGTGGGACGAGTCTCGTTCATATTGTATCAAGCGGATGGAAGTGTACGGGTAGGGAGACAACCTCATGAATCTGTGGACCCGATATGTCAGCAGGGGAATGTTCAAGGTGGTGGATGCTCAGGAATGTGGTGGGGCGTGTACAGTTGGAGTGATATGGGGCCCCTGATACGTCTAGATACGACTCTGACCGGTGACACGTATGTAAGTATCCTGTCTGATCACCTGCATTCGTTCATATCCATTGTGCATTCCTACCGACTTGGGAAATTCCAGCAGGAAAATGTGACAGCGCACACGTCGAGAATTGCTACAGAGTGGCTCCAGGAACACTCTTCTGAGTTTAAACACTTCCGCTGGTCACCAAACTCCACAGATATGAACATTATTGAGCACATCTGGGATGCCTTGCAACGTGTTGTACAGAAGGGATCTCCATCCCGTCGTACTCTTACGGACTTATGGACAGCCCTGCTGGATTCATGGCGTCAGTGCCCTCCAGCACTACTTCAGACATTAGTCGAGTCCATGCCACGTCGTGTTGCAGCACTTCTGCGTGCTCGCAGGGGTCCTACACGATGTTATGCGGGTGTACCAGTCTCTTTGGCTCTTCAGTTTAGTTATCGCAACATGTAGTTGAAGCCAGCCAAAACAAATACTGCTAATCACCTCTCATGCGATGCATTTTTTAAAGTGAAATTTTACATGCTCATTCGATACAGCGGTCCCATTTACGCTAGTGGAACATTCGTTGTAGCGATATTTCTTGACTGTGCAGTAAAACCTGATGAATAACCCGTACTGCAGCTGCGACTAAACAGCACTGCCACATGGCGACAGCGGTCGGCGTGGGCCAGGGCAGCACACGAGTCGCTGCTGCAGTACTGCCTGTTCATCGCGCTTTAATGTTGTTTTTAATACATATAAATAGAACGAATATTGCACTGCATTAATTTGGGACGCTCTAGCCAATGGGCGCGTAAAATTATACTTTAATAGTCAATTTGTTTAAACAGGGAACAAACCTATGCTTTCCGTCGACATTGCGCGTCTCGTGAAAGAAGTTCTTCCTTTCAGTGGTGCCATGTCCCGCGCTGACGCAGGGTCGTTATTGTTAGGAACGGATTTGGCAAGGTTAGTGGAAAGGGCTGGCCGGATGCCCTTCCTGCCACCACCCTGTACCTCCTGGGACGGAATCAGTGTACCCCTGGTGTCTGCATCTAGTGTAAGATATGGGATGGTGCGAACGTGTTCAGATGTGTGCGAGTCGTGTAACTGAGGCGGAACGTGGGGACCAGCCCGGTATTCATCTAGCGGGATGTGGAAAACCGCCTAAAAACCCATCCAGGCTGGCCGGCACACCGACCGACGTCGGTAATCCGCCGGACGGATTCGATCCGGGGCCGGTGCGCCTACCCGAGTCCAGGAAGCAGCGCATTAGTGCTCTCGGCTAAACTGGCAGGTCCGTCTCGTGAAAGAAGTGACGAGCATTATTTATTTGGGCTGACTCCTGCTAAACATTGCCAAGACGAAATTGCAAATATCTGCCGAAGCACAACAGAAAGCGGTACAATGAAGGCTTTCACGACCGGATGTTTCAGCTGCCGAGAATTCTTCCGCGTTGTATGGCCGTGGTCCGTGGAACTCATCTACCCCTGACGTTTCGTCCAAAGCTACGTTGCACGTCTACGGAGGTGAGTCTAAGGAGAGACACCGTCTGTATACACTAACGAAAAAGAAAATCGCAACATCAAGAAAGAGTTGAGCGACATAAGCGAAAGCTGGTAGGCATGTTTCTACACCCGCAAAATCATGTGTATTCGTATTTCGCGCCAGTCGCATAAGGATGGCGCTAGCAGCGCCACTGTGAGGTTTCAAATCAGGTTTGCTTTAAATACACGCTGTAACGGTCGTGACCGTTAATTACCTTTGAGACTGGACGTTGTGAGTCGGTGTAAGTCAAGAATGCCTTTAAAGTGACAAAGACGCCATTATCAACACGCCACTGAGTTTGAACGAGGGCGTGTAATGGGGCTTCGAGAAGCTGGATGTTCCTTCTGCGATACTGCAGAAAGATTTGGCAGGAATTTAGCCACCGTACTTGACTGCGGGCAATGGTGGTCACGAGAATGTACGTTGGCAGGATGTACGGGTTCCGGACAGCCACGTGGTACTATGGAGAGGTAAGACCAGCGTGTTCGACCTATGGCTCTGGCGCATCGTACTTCCTTTGCAGCAACAGTCTGAGGATAAGTTGGCACCACAGTGACATAATGAACTACTACAAATAGGTTACTTCGAGGAGAGCTCCGAGCCGGGTGCCCTGTAGCGTGCATTCCACTGATGCAAAACCACCGCCATTTGCCTTTTCAGTGGCGTCAAGTGAGAGGGAGGGCAGGGTGGAGATTAGTTGTGTTTTCTGATTAAATCTGGATCTGCTTTGATGCCTGTGATGACCGTGTGTTGGTTAGAAGGAGAACAGAAGAGGGCGTGCAGCGAAGCTGTTTGCGTACTGGACACACTGGACCTACACCTGGAGTTATGGCCTGGGGTGCGATTTCGTATGACAGCAGGAGCACTCTCGAGGTTATCCCACGCCCCCTGACTGCCAATTTGTACGTCAATCTGGTGGTTCGACCTGTTGTGCTGCTATTCGTAAAAAGCATTCCAGGGGGCGTTATCCAACAGGATAACGCTCGCTCACATGCCGCTGTTTAACCCAACATGCTCTACAGGTTCAACGTGTTACCTTGATCTATGTCTCCAATCTCCAATGTCCAACATATGATCGATTGCCTTGATCTGTTCGACCGCCAGATGTGTCTCCAGTCGATCATATATGATAGATCATAGGACGACAACTCCAGCGTCGTCTACAGCCAGTATTAACCGTCCATGTAGTGACCGATCAAGCGCAAGAGGCATGGAGCTCCATTCTCCAAACTGACATCCGGTGCCTGCACAACTCAATGCACGCACGTTTGAATGCTTACATTCAACATTCTGGCAGTTACAGTGACTATTAATGTACTAACATTTTACATTTGCAGTGGCTTATCTCGCCCTTGCATTAACCTGTGATCCTGCAATGTTAATCACTTAAATATGTTACCTAGACAAATGTATTCCCGAAATTTCCTCACTCTACATTAATTGTTTTTGGCGTTGCGATTTTTTGCCGTCAGTATGTTTGCAGATGAATGAGTCGTTTACTGTCTAGTAATGCCATCCATCATAAAGTCAAAACCAATTGCATAATGATTTAGACAAGATGTGAGTATGGTGCGAAAAGTTCAAACTGACTCTAAACAATGAAAAGGGTGAGGTGCCCCACATGGGTACTAAAAATAATCCTTTAAGTTTCGGTTACGCGATGAATCATACAAATTTAAAGATTGACGGTTCAGTTAAACACCTACGGATTACAATTTCGAACAACTTAAATTAGAAGCATCACACAGAAAATGTTGCGGCCTGGGCGTACAAAAGACTTCGTGTTATTGGCAGAAGACTTAGAAGATCTATCAGCTCTATTAAAGAAATTGCCTACACTGCGCTTGTCCGTCCTCTTGTGGAGTCCTCTTGTTCGGTATGGGATCCTTACCGGATAGGATTGACTAAGGATACCGAAGAAGTTCCAAGCAGAACAGTTCGACTTCTATTACCGTGAAATAGGTGAGAGGGTGCCACAGGTACGGTACACGAGTTGGGGTGGCAATTATTAAAAATCAAGGCGTTTTTCGTTCCAGTGGAATCTTATAGTGAAATTTCAATCACTAACTCTCTCTTTCGAATGCGAATAGATTTTGCTGGCGCCCATCTACATGGGGAGCAATTATCATCATAATAAAATAAGAGAAACCGGTGCTCGCTCCGAAAGATGTAAGTGTTCATTTTTCCTGCTTGCTGTTCGAGAGTGGAACAGTAGAAAAATACTCTGTACGTGGTTCGACGAAGCCACTGCGAACACTTAAGTGTGAATTGCAGAGTAGTCATACAGATGTAGACGAAGGGAATAACTAGTGAGTTCACCTAGTTTCAGTTGTTTACTTATTTTTAAAATTCCATTTCTCATGTTTCAAAAATGGTTCAAACGGCTCTGAGCACTATGGGACTTAACATCTATGGTCATCAGTCCCCTAGAACTTAGAACTACTTAAACCTAACTAACCTAAGGACATCACACAACACCCAGCCATCACGAGGCAGAGAAAATCCCTGACCCCGCCGGGAATCGAACCCGGGAACCCGGGCGTGTGAAGCGAGAACGCTACCGCACGACCACGAGATCATTTCTCATGTTTGTCTGTGTTGTATATGTCTGAGTGTGATAGGTTCTTTTTTAATAAGAGAACTAACAGCTATTACTGTTTTTCAAGTGAAAAACTTTTATACAAAGGGAATTTGTATAGCGTCGAAAATATTGGTGGATCATTTGTCTACCAATAGATAATTATAAAAGCACATTATTGTTTTAAAGAAAACAGTCTTGTTCGTATATCTTAATGTACAGACACTGGCTTGCGAAACAGGAAGGCGAACCAGTCGCGGATCGAATCTGCATGCCAGATTGACCACCGTCGGGATGATATACTGGGAAGCCTAAGTGTGGTTTTTAGACGTTTTTCCACTCTGTTTTAAGCAAATACTGTGATAGTCCCCATTCTCTGACTCAAAAAACACGATACACGAAAAGTTAAGATACGATAATACATCGAACAAAATTTATACGATTCACAGACAGACGGCGCACATGAATTCTTCCCTTTGGCTAATTGAAGATAGCGGTGACAGGAAGACCATGCAGCTAAGAATTTAAAATAAAGATTTGCCAAATTATGAAAGACAGCGACCTTGAATATGGAATAAATGATAGGTAAGACGTAAGTGGGACATGTTTTAAACAACTGCAGCAGGAATGTGTACTCTGGACGTATCATTGCCTTGCAAACCAAATGTGTAAGTATTAGCAAGACATCCTAAGAACACCTCAACAAACTCATGGAAAATACTAAAATCGCTTAACTACGTTACTGAATCGTGCACAAACTAACTGTTGGTTTCTAGTATATCGACGTAATAAATAATTATATAGAAGGGATCATAGAGCGTAAACTTTGAAGTCCTGTATGTTTGTTACTTGAATAAAACTGAGAACTGTAGTGAGTTTCACAATTTCAGTCACGAATTCATGAGATTTGATGCTCGGTGTTTTCTGATTTATTATTTCATTTTAACAAAAAACCAGGCTCCCAATAATTATTTTTGGTGTATCTTCCGCACGGATTGTGTTGACATACCAAGGAAAGTATGTTTAAAAATATCTTCCACCCCATTAGGCCGTCTGGTACAGCAATTATATGAGGAATATTTAAACTAAAAAAGCCTCTGTTGCAATTTATTCCTTTATTAACATCACGTTTCGCCTTCATGGGGCACCTTTAGATTATCTGTAAGCATAACAAGATAATAATTAGGGCATGGTCTTAGTATGCACGATTCTAATGTGAATAAGGAAGTGATACATTAAAACTTTGCTTTTAGAACATTAAGAAAACCCCATGAAACGGCTATGTTGTAGACTGAGGCACATGCCGAGTCAGGTGAATCGACAGAGACATTATCCTTTTCAAAGATTTTAAAAACCGTAAAACGGTTCTGTGCTGGCCTAAAGCACACGTCGAATCAGAGGAACCTGCAGGGACCTAGTCAGATACAACTAACATAGTATCGTGTGACCACTGAATAGAATGGTTCAAATGGCTCCGAGCACTATGGGACTTAACTTCTGAGGTCACCAGTCCCCTATAACTTAGAACTACTTAAACCTAACTAACCCAAGGACATCACACACATCCATGCCCGAGGCAGGATTTGAACCTGCGACCGTAGCGGTCGCGCGGTTCCAGACTGTAGCGCCTAGAACCGCTCGGCCACACTGGTCGGCACTGAATAGAACATTAAATAATCAAATCGAATGAAACGTACCTTAATAAAGTCGTTCCAGCAGGCCGGAATGTTGCAGTAATAGGACCGCACTAACAAAGAAGTGTACACATTTAAATATCATGCACAGAAATCCCGTCATAACTTCACGGCAGGAGCGTCAAGCGGGCCAACAGGCGAGCAGTGGAATGAGGCTTGCATAAAATGACTGCAGAGGACACACGTAAGTGGCGCACAACACAGTTATATGACAGTTGGCACATTTAATGCTGTCAAAATGCTTTTACAACTGGTTGCATCACTGTAATAAAATTAGGATGCTACAACTAATCAGAACGTAGTCGCCCATAAAGGAAACCTTTAAATTGCTCCAAATAGATAAAATAGTAACACTAGCTGCAACTAATTAAAGCCGTAAGAATAACCACCAAAGATGGGCGTCATCACAATAATCGGGGATGTAACAAATTCTTAGAACAGCAAGTCTCGACTCGACTTTAAAGGTATAGTGACTGACAATGAATCAATGGGGAGATGTTCAGGATTAATAAAACCAAAATGGAAGCCCATTAGAAGAGCATAATCAAAATTATGTAAGAATTTTAAAAACTAACATAATTGATCGTAACAGCTTTGATTCCTACTAGTGGGCTAATCACTCAGGATTTGTTCACCGACCGTAGACGCATGTTTAAGGGTTTCTAACTCCTCCAATATATCAAGCTTTTTGCCTTTCCGAGCACGATGTAAGATGCAGAGATCATCGAGCGTGGGTGGATGGTGCCCCGTACTCTTCGAGTGTTCAGCAAATGTAGAATGCTGATTTAATGACCTCTTTTGTCTAACTTTACAATTGCTGAATACCTGAAGACAACAGGGCACTAGCAACCTACGCAAGATGATCTTTGCATCTTTCATCGTGCTTGGAAAGGCAAAAAACTTGATTTACTGGAGGAGTTGGAAATCCTTAAAACATGCATGTACGGTCAATGAATAACTGCTGAATGATCAGCTCACTAGTAGGAACCAAGGCTACTATAATTCAATGATGTCAGTTTTTAACATTTGTATGCAATTTTGATTATACTCTTCTCATGTGATTCCATTTCGGTTTTATTAATACCACCCCCCACAGACTCATTGGAAGACATTATATTTTCAAAGTCGAGTTGAGACCTGATGTTCTAAGAATTTGTTTTATCTCCGATTATCGGGATGATGGCCATCTTTGTTAGTTATCTTACAGTTTTAAATAGTTTCCTTTATGGACAGATATGTTACGGTTAATTATAGCCCCCTAATTTTATTATAGTGATTGAAACATTTTTAAATGCTTTTTGCAAGTATTAAAAATGGTGACTGTGGTGTCACCACCAGACACCACAATTGTTAGGTGGTAGCCTTTAAATCGGCCGCGGTCCGTTAGTATACGTCGGACCCACGTGTCGCCACTATCAGTGATTGCAGACCGAGCGCCGCCACACGGCAGGTCTAGAGAGACTTCCTAGCACTCGCCGCAGTTGTACAACCGACTTTGCTAGCGATGGTTCACTGACAAAATACGCTCTCATTTGCTGAGACAACAGTTAGCATAGCCTTCAGCTACGTCATTTGCTACGACCTAGCAAGGCGCCATTACCAGTTACTATTGGTACTGAATCATACCTCACGCCAGCCTGTGTGATCTAAAATGCGTACCTTTAGGCTTCCTCTAATAATACGGTGCTGACTCTCCTGCCAACCCACAACATTGGCGACAAGGATGGGATCGCGTTCGTAACTATACTGCGCTGATTTATATGTGTAATGGCTTTGCCACCATCTCCAGATGTACTGTCCGAATTTTATCGCTTACAGAATCAGCAGACGCAGGCCTTACTGGATGCCCTTGGACAGCTCGTCCAGAGTCAACGTGAAATACAAAACGATGCGGCAGCCGCCGCTCCACCACTAACACAGCCACAACACGCAGCTGCACCACCTTTTCATCCTTTTGATGCTGCACTGGAAAGCTGGACAGAGTGGTCACGCCAATTTGGATTCCATCTCGCCACCTACAGAATTCAAGGTAATGAGCGACAGCCTTTTTTATTGTCCTCCGTTGGGGTGCACACGTACCGTGTGATAGTAAAATTATTTCCCTGACGCAACGTAGCAACTCAGTCCTACGAAGAAATTTTGTCTGCATTAGATGCATATTTCAAAGAATCAGTCAATGTAATTGCCAAATGGTATACCTTCTTTTGTACAACACGTACGGCAGGTCAGACTAATCGGGAGTGGGTTGCAACCTAGCACGGCCTTACTAGGGATTATGCTTTTGAGTGTCAATGTGGACTCCCTTATTCAGATACTATGGTGTGTGATGCAATTGCACAGAACGTTTCTGATGTTCGTATATGGGAACAGATTTTGAAACTAGTCAATCCCTCCCTTCAACAAGTGATGGGCATATTGGATCAGTAGGACACACTTGACTTTACTCAGGAATCATTTGAAACTTCGCCACCCATGTGTCAGGTTAACCGGCCCGCCAGGCGAACTGCACAGAACAGTAAACAGTCCTCGCGCCCGGCCCTGCCGCTGCCGCCAGGCTCTCAGCCACGTGTACCGCGCTGGCAAGCAAATGTAGTGCTAAAATCATGCCCGCGGTGTGCTACTAGACATTCGCATGAGAATTGCCCGTCATGCCAAGCTATTTGCTTTCACTGCAATAAAAAAGGACATGTTCAAAGTGTTTGCCAGAGAAAGCTCAGATTGGAAACTCGAAATCATTCCAGGCCCTTTGCTTCGCGCCGGAATCAGAATCGAACCAAGGATACTCAGGCTCGTGACACTTCGCCCATGGAAATTCATATAGTTCATTCCACTCCGCCCAGTGTCACTCTCTCTAACAGCGACTGTGTTCGTCCCACAAATAGTGTGCGTCGACATCACCGGAACTCCCGTCAAGTCGCAAGTGATTTTGTACCAGTGTCAGTTCACGCTGCACGAGACAGTCGCTCATGTCGTCAGCAGGACAATAAACTTTTTGTGGACTTGGACATTAATGGCAAAGTGATACCATTCCAGCTCAATACTGGGGCTGCAGTTTCACTGATCAATCACGGCACTTACAAACTGCTGGGCACACCTCCGTTGCGTGCCGCAACTGTTAAGTTAACTACGTATTCAGGTCACAAGATCCCTATGTTAGGACAGTGCAACCTTCTTGCAACATACAAGGGACAAACAAAACTTGTGTCATTTTACGTCCTTCGTTCTTCTTCTGCAGTGAACTTGTTTGGTTTCGATTTATTTCAGTTGATTAACTTGTCTATAGTAAATCAGTTCCTATCAGTGAACCAGACTGTGCCTTCAGACAGTGTTTCTCGCCTACGTGAAGAATATGCAGACATTTTTACACCGGGCCTCGGTTGCGCTAAGAACTATAAAGCACATTTGTAACTGAATGTAAACACGCAACCGAAAGTTTTCAGAGCGCGCAATGTTCCCCACGCATTGCGTGATGAGGTCGCAAGAACATTACACGATTTGGAATCACAAGGTGTAATTGAACGTGTGCAGGCCTCTCTCACGGCATCACCCTTAGTAATTTTGCCAAAACCTTCCGGAAAATTGAGACTTTGTGTGGACTTCAAGGTAACAGTGAATCCACAACTAGTGACTGCAACTTTTCCTTTACCCCACCAGGCAGATCTTTTTGACAAACTGTGCCCGGGTAAATATTTTTCGAAGTTGGACCTAGCAGATGCGTACTTGCAAATACCGGTGGACGAAGAATCCCAGCGCGTTTTGGTGGTTAACACGCATCTTGGTTTGTATCGATTCAAACGACTGCCATTTGGGTGTGCATCCGCCCCTGCATTGTTTCAGCAATATCTACAAACTGTTTGTGCGTCGGACCCTTCTGCAGCAAACTATCTGGACGACATTGTGATCTCCGGAACAACGGAAGAACATTTAGCCAATCTCAGAACATTATTTCAGGTCTTGCGACGAAATGGTCTTCGCTTGCGGAAGGACAAATGTGTGTTTTTTGCTCGTGACTTACCCTATCTGGGACATGTAATCAATGCCCAAAGCATACATCCCAGTCCCGAGCACCTCCGTGCCATACACGATTTGCTTTCGCCGCAGAATTTGAAGCAGCTACAGAGTGTGCTGGGAAAAATTAATTATTCTAACCGTTATATCCCACACGCCTCTTCCATTTCAGCTCCACTTCATCGCTTACGCCATAAAGGTGTTCCGTTCGTCTGGACGACGGAATGCGAACGCGCCTTTCACCACTTGAAATCGGCGTTGCTTTCCAATACTTGCCTTACGCCATTCGGTCCCCGGAACTTCCTTTTGTTCATGGTGGATGCATCGGATTTCGGGATCGGTGCTGTGCTTGCGCACAAAGATGGTTCGCACGATCGCCCTATTGCCTTTGCGTCCAAATTGCTCTCGTCTGCGCAAATAAATTATTCACAGATCGAGAAAGAAGCATTGGCTCTCGTATTTAGTGTGACAAAGTTTCATGATTTCTTGTATGGTCGTCACTTTACCATCATCACAGACCACAAATCTTTGACATCGCTTTTTCATCCGACCAAGCCTGTACCTCCACGTACAGCACAGAAATTCATTCGCTGGTCTATTTTCCTCTCGCAGTACCGCTACGATATCTTGTATCGGTCTACTGCTAAGCACGGAAACGCCGATGCGTTGTCCCGTTTGCCTGTTGCTGAGGATAGAGCATTCGATTCTTCCGAACTTGCTTGCATGTTCATTGATTCGGAAACCGATGACGTCGTCGAATCGTTTCCGATTGATTTTCGTCGTGTAGCTACAGCCACAGCTGCTGACCCTGTCCTTGCTACCGTTTTGCGTTTTGTTGCTACGCAATGGCCCTTGTCGAAAACACGGATCGACGATCCGTTGGTTCGCCGATTTTTTGCTCACAAGGAGAGACTTTTTGTTCGCCGTGGTGTTTTGCTGTTGCGTTCTGATAATGATCAGTCCAGGGTCGTGGTCCCACGTTCGTTACAGTCCTCTGTCTTACGGCTTCTCCACCAAGGACATTGGGGTATAGTGCGAACGAAACAACTTACTCGTCAGCACTGTACTTGGTTCGGAATCGATGCTGCGATTACGAATATGTGCTCTTCTTGCATGGCGTGTGCCGAACAACAATCCGCACCACCGCGGAAATTCTTTGCATGGCCGAAAGCCACTTCCCCTTGGCAACGCTTACACATCGATTTTGCTGGTCCATTCTGGAATGCTCGATGGTTGGCTGTGGTAGATTCATTCAGTAATTTTCCTTTTGTTGTCCGGATGTCTTCCACGACGTCATCTGCCACCATCCAAGCGTTATCCGCTATCATTTGCATCGAAGGTCTTTTACAGACTATTGTTTCCGACAATGGAACACAATTCATGTCCGCAGAATTTCAGTCATTCTGCAAGGCCAATGGTATTCAACATCTGACGTCCGCGCCGTTTTCGCCTCAGTCAAACGGTGCCGCTGAACGATTGGTCAGGACTTTCAGGTCACAGATGTTGAAGTTGAAGGAGTCGGATTCTCGGGAGGACGCATTATTGCTCTTTTTGTCCTCGTATCGCTCTCAGCCGCGAGATGGTCGCTCGCCGGCTGAGTTGCCTCACGGTCGCCCTCATCGCACCTTAATGTCTTTGCTACATCCGCCGCATCAGGTTCCTGTGCAGCAGCAGACACCTGCTTTTGCCCCAGGCGACGTGGTCTACTACCGCCACTATCGAGGTTCACGGTGTTGGCTCGAAGGGCGCATTCTTCGCTGCCTCGGCCGCGCTATGTATTTGGTTTTGGGGGCCTCTTGTGAGGTGCGTCGGCATCTTAACCAGCTGCGCCTCTGTCGTCGCACGGGATCTGCCGCTCCCCGTCTGCTTTCAGCGATGGTGCCGTCCGGTCAGCGCGCTAGGGACCCATCTACTGGCTCGCCTCATCTCCAGGTGTTACCGACGCTGCCTTCCATTTTTCCCCATGGCGACGCGCCGCCGCTGCCGCATGTTCTCCCGCCGGCGACGATCGCAGTTGATGCGTCGCTGCAACCACCGGGCGCCTCCCTGGGTCACGCGCCGCCGATCGCTTCCCGTGACCAGTTGTCCTGCGATATGGAACTCTTGCCGGCTCCGGACCATATGTCGTCTTCGCCCGTCGGGTGCCCCGGCCTGATGGAGGTCGACCCTTCGGCCCCTCCTGTCTCTCTGCGAGCGCATACACCGCATGTTGGCGTGCACCCTGGAGCAGGTTTTCAGGTGTTTCCTAGCTCCCCGCGGTCCGAATGGCAGGGTGCGGGTGGCACAGCCTCGCCTGTTGTTAGGCTCCCCACCTCGTCGCATACGTCAACATGGGGTCCTCCCCACGGCGGGCGTTAGCCTTATGCCACAACCGTGCGCCGATTTGGGGGGGAGGAATGTGGTGTCACCGCCAGACACCCCACTTGCTAGGTGGTAGCCATTAAATCGGCCGCGGTCCGTTAGTATATGTCGGACCCGCGTGTCGCCACTATCAGTGATTGCAGATCGAGCGCCGCCACACGGCAGGTCTAGAGAGACTTCCTAGCACTCGCCCCAGTTGTACAACCGACTTTGCTAGCGATGGTTCACTGACAAAATACGCTCTCATTTGTCGAGACAATAGTTATCATAGCCTTCAGCTACGTCATTTGCTATGACCTAGCAAGGCGCCATTACCAGTCACTATTGATACTGAATCATACCTCACGCCAGCCTGTGTGATCTAAAACACGTGCCTTTCGGCTTCCTCTAATAATACGGTGTTGGCTCTCCTGTCAACCCACAACAGTGACTATCATATACTTTCATCGAGCTCCGTCTGTGTGTGTCCCTGTAGTCACTGTATGCAAGCTTTAATCATTCCTCGCCTGTGTGCCTGATTGACACTCCTGCTGTCAAGTTTCGGCGACATTTCTGTGTATTATGTTTCAAAGTGTAAACTTCTTTGTGAGTGTGGTCGTACCATTGCACCATTCTGGCCTGCTGGTATGATGTCATCAAGGTATGTTCCATTCAGTTTGAGTTTTTATTTTGTAGCGTGTCGACCGTATTCTGTCAAAAATATGCCAGAGTGGAAGTGAGTTGCAACAGAACCAGCTGCAGGTGGGCGAGAGTGTTACGCGTTGTAAAGCAAAACACGGCCGACTGGCATTGTGAAGTGGAACCAGCTGATGCTGACGCTGCAGTGTGGTAGCGGAAGGACGAAAGCCTTTCCTCACTTGAGACACAGACTTGTTTAGAGTACGTGCCTTAAGCCCTAAATGAACATAGTCTGGAGCATGTAAGTACTCAGCCATTCGTGTACTAAATCGTTCTTGTCTAGTATCACAGCCTACACCACGAGCCTGTGACATCCAGAGTAACATCCCGGAATGTAATATGGGGTCCACAGTTAGACCACGAGACAGAGCAGCCTGCTCTGAGTCGCGAGGGAGTCATCTGTTTGCTGGAGGAAGTTCACAGCCATCGTCAGATGCGCCGCTGCATTGTCATCACAGTTTGAGCTGGAGAAATTGCTGACAGCTGCATTCGAGTAACACCATACTGGACCACACTCCTTGCGCTGTCAGCAGTGCTGAGGCTGTTTCGTATGAGAGGTGTCTGGACACCTCCACCAAGCTGTACCTGCTGTTCTATGGCCAAGGGCTGGAATATAAGAATAAACTTGAACAAATCTACCATCATCCTGACATCTCATTTCACTCTCCACAGGTGACAATCTAAGGATCATTTTGTAGTGTTGGCAGAAGAGCCAACACTGTTTTTCTAGAGGAGGCCGAAAAGGTTCAAAATGGTTCAAATGGCTCTGAGCACTATGGGACTTAACATCTTAGGTCATCAGTCCCCTAGAACTTAGAACTACTTAAACCTAACTAACCTAAGGACATCACACAACACCCAGCCATCACGAGGCAGAGAAAATCCCTGACCCCGCCGGGAATCGAACCCGGGGACCCGGGCGTGGGAAGCGAGAATGCTACCGCACGACCACGAGATGCGGGCAGGCCGAAAAGCACGCGTTTAATTACACCTTGACTGGCGTGAGGTCTGGAACAGGACAATATCTTGAGAATTGCAAATAAAGTACGTAGTTGATATAATACTTAACTTTAATCCACAATTGTAGAACATCGCTCTTGATGATACATGTTTCACATAATAAATATCAATTGAATACGGCGCCTTGCTAGGTCGTAGCAAATGTAGCTGAAGGCTATGCTAACTATCGTCTCGGCAAATGAGAGCGTATTTGTGAGTGAACCATTGCTATGAACGTCGGCTGTACAACTGTGGCGAGTGCCATACGTCTCTCTAGACTTGCCGTGTGGTGGCGTTCGGCCTGCAATCCTGACAGTGGCGACACGCGGGTCCGACGTATACTAACTGACCGCGGCCGATTTAAAGGCTACCACCTAGCAAGTGTGGTGTCTGGCGGTGACACCACATTCCTCCCCCGCAAATCGGCGCACGGTTGTGGCATAAGGCTTCCGCCCGCCGTGGGAAGGACCCCATGTTGACGTATGCGACGAGATGGGGAGCCTAACAACAGGCGAGGCTGTGCCACCCGCACCCTGCCATTCGGTCCGAGGGGAGCTTGGAAACGCCTGAAAACCTAGTCCACGGTGCACGCCAACATGCGGTGTATGCGCCCTTAAAGAGACAGGAGGGGCCGATGATTCGACCTCCATCGGAGCGGGGCAGCCGACGGGCGAAGACGACATCTGGTCCGGAGCCAGCAAGAGTTCCAAGTCGGAGGACAGCAGGTCACGGGAAGCGATCGGCAGCGCGTGACCCAGGGAGGCGCCTGGCGGTTGCAGCGAGGCGTCCACTGCGGGCGTCGCCGGCGGGAGAACAGGCGGCGGCGGCGGCGGCGGCGGCGGCGGCGGCGGCGGCGGCGCGTCGCCACGTGGCAAAATGGAAGGCAGCGTCGGTAACACCTGGAGATGAGGCGAGCCAGTAGATGGGTCCCCAGGGCGCTGACCGGACGGCACCGTCGCTGAAAGCAGACGGGGAGCGGCAGAACCCGTGCGACGACAGAGGCGTAGCTGATTCACATGCCGACGCATCTCACCAGAGGCCCCCAAAACCAAATACATAGCGCGGCCGAGGCAGCGAAGAATGCGCCCTGCGAGCCAACGCCGTGAACCTCGATAGTTGCGATACTATACAACGTCGCCTGGAGCAAAAGCAGGTGGCTGCCGCTGCACAGGAACCTGATGCGGCGGATGTAGCAAAGACATCAAGGTTCGATGAGGACGACTGTGGAGCAACTCAGCCGGCGTGCGACCATCTCGGGGCTGAGAGCAATACGAAGACCAGAAGAGCAATAACGCGTCCTCCCGAGAATGCGACTCTTTCAACTTCAACATCTGTGACTCGAAAGTCCGGACCAATCGTTCAGCGGCACCATTTGACTGAGGCGAAAACGGCGCGGATGTCAGATGTTGAATACCATTGGCTTTGCAGAATGACTGAAATTCTGCGGACGTGAATTGTGGGCCATTGTCGGAAACAATAGTCTGTGGATGACCTTCAATGCAAAAGATAGCGGATAACGCTTGGATGGTGGCAGATGACGTCGTGGCAGACATCCGGACAACAAAAGGAAAATTACTGAAAGAATCGACCACAACCAACCAACGAGCATTCCAGAATGGACCAGCAAAATCGATGTGTAAGCGTTGCCAAGGGGAAGTGGCTTTCGGCCATGCAAAGAATTTCCGCGGTGGTGCGGATTGTTGTTCGGCACACGCCATGCAAGAAGAGCACATATTCGTAATCGCAGCATCGATTCCGAACCAAGTACAGTGCTGACGAGTAAGTTGTTTCGTTCGCACTATACCCCAATGTCCTTGGTGGAGAAGCCGTAAGACAGAGGACTGTAACGAACGTGGGACCACGACCCTGGACTGATCATTATCAGAACGCAACAGCAAAACACCACGGCGAACAAAAAGTCTCTCCTTGTGAGCAAAAAATCGGCGAACCAACGGATCGTCGATCCGTGTTTTCGACAAGGGCCATTGCGTAGCAACAAAACGCAAAACGGTAGCAAGGACAGGGTCAGCAGCTGTGGCTGTAGCTACACGACGAAAATCAATCGGAAACGATTCGACGACGTCATCGGTTTCCGAATCAATGAACATGCAAGCAAGTTCGGAAGAATCGAATGCTCTATCCTCAGCAACAGGCAAACGGGACAACGCATCGGCGTTTCCGTGCTTAGCAGTAGACCGATACAAGATATCGTAGCGGTACTGCGAGAGGAAAATAGACCAGCGAATGAATTTCTGCGCTGTACGTGGAGGTACAGGCTTGTTCGGATGAAAAAGCGATGTCAAAGGTTTGTGGTCTGTGATGATGGTAAAGTGACGACCATACAAGAAATCATGAAACTTAGTAACACCAAAGACGAGAGCCAAAGTTTCTTTCTCTATCTGGGAATAATTTCTTTGCGCAGACGAGAGCAATTTGGACGCAAAGGCAATAGGGCGATCATGCGATCCATCTTTGTGCGCAAGCACAGCACCGATCCCGAAATCCGATGCATCTACCATCAACAAAAGGGGTTTCCGGGGATCGAATGGAGTAAGGCAAGTATTTGGTAGCAACGCCGATTTCAATTGGCGAAAGACGCGTTCGCATTCCGTCGTCCAAACAAACGGAACACCTTTACGGCGTAAGCGATGAAGCGGAGCTGAAATGGAAGAGGCATTGCGCACATAGCGATGGTAGTAATTTATTTTACCCAGCGCACTCTGTAGCTGCTTCAAATTCTGCGGCGAATGCAAGTCTTGTATGGCACGGAGGTGCTCTGGACTAGGATGTATGCCTTGGGCATTGATTACATGTCCCAGATATGGTAAATCAAGAGCAAAAAACACACATTTGTCCTTCCGCAAGCGAAGACCATTTTGGCGCAAGACCTGAAATAATGTCCCGAGATTGGCTAAATGTTCTTCTTCCGTCTTTCCGGAGATCACAATATCGTCCAGATAGTTTGCTGCAGTAGGGACCGACGCACAAACAGTTTGTAGATATTGCTGAAACAATGCAGGGGCGGATGCACACCCGAATGGCAGTCTTTTGAATCGATACAAACCAAGATGCGTGTTAACCACCAAGGCGCGCTGGGATTCTTCGTCCACTGGTATTTGCAAGTACGCATCTGCTAGGTCCAACTTCGAAAAATATTTACCCGGGCACAGTTTGTCAAAAAGATCTTCCGGGCGGGGTAAAGGAAAAGTTGCAATCACTAATTGTGGATTCACTGTTGCCTTGAAGTCCACTCAAAGTCTCAATTTTCCGGAAGGTTTTGGCAAAATTACTAAGGGTGAGGCCCAGAGAGAAGCCTGCACACGTTCAATCACACCTTGTGATTCCAAATCGTGTAAGGTTCTTGCGACCTCATCATGCAATGCGTGGGGAACATTGCGCGCTCTGAAAAATATCGGTTGCGCGTTTACTTTCAGTTCCAAATGTGCTGTATAGTTCGTAGCGCAACCGAGGCCCGGTGCAAAAATGTCTGCAAACTCTTCACATAGACGAGAAACACTGGCTGAAGGCACAGTCTGGTTCACTGAGTGGACCTGATTAACTATAGACAAGTTAAACAACTGAAATAAATCTAAACCAAACAAGTTCACTGCAGAAGAAGAACGAAGAACGTAAAATGACACAAGTTTTGTTTGTCCCTTGTATGTTACAAGAAGGCTGCACTGTCCTAACACAGTGATATTATGACCGGAATAACTATTTAACTTAACATTTGCGGCGAGCAACGGAGGTGTGCCCAGTTGTTTGTACGTGTCGTGATTGATTAGTGAAACTGCAGATCCGGTATCGAGCTGGAATGGGATCACGTTGCCATGAATGTCCAAGTCTACAAAAAATTTATTGTCCTGCTGACGACAAGAGCGACTGTCTCGTGCAACGTGAACAGACACTGGCACAGAAGCACTTGCGACTTGACGTGATTTCCGTCGACGTCGACGCACACTATTTGTGGGATGAACACAGTCACTGTTAGAGAGAGTGGCACTGGGCGGAGTGGAATTAACTACATGAATGTCCATGTTCGATTGTTCACCAGCCTGAGGATTCTTGGTTCGATTCCGGCTCGAAGCAAAGGGCCTGGAATCGTTGTGATTGTCCGATCTGAGCTTTGTCTGGCAAACACTTTGAACATGTCCTTTTCTATTACAGAAAAAGCAAATAGCTTGGCGTGACAGGCATTTCTCACGCGAATGTCTAGTAGCACACCGCGGGCATGATTTTAGCACTGCATTTGCCTGCTTACGCGGCACACGTGGCTGCGCGGACGGGCGTGAGGGCTGTTTACTGATCCGTGCAGCTCGCCCGGCGGGCCGGTTAACGTGACACACGGCTGGCGAAGTTTCAAATGAGTCCTGAGCAAAGTCAAGTGTGTCTTGCCGATCCAATATGTCTATCACTTGTTGAAGGGAGGGATTGACTAGTTTCAAAATTTGCTCCCGTATACGAACACCAGCAACGTTCTGTGCAGTTGCATCATGCGCCATAGTATCAGAGTAAGGGAGTCCACATTCACACTCAAAAGCACAATCCCTTGTAAGGCCTTGCAAAGTTGCAACCCACTCCCGATTAGTTTGACTGGCTGTATGTTTTGTACGAAAGAACGTATACCTTTTTGCAACTACATTGATCGATTCCTTGAAATATGCATCTAATGCAGACAAAATTTCGTCGTAGGACAGAGTTGGTACGTCGCGTCGGGGAAACAATTTCACTATCACACGGTACGTCTGGACGTCGACACATGATAATAAGTGAGGCTGCCGCTCATTACCTTGAATTCTGTAGGTGGCGAGATGGAATCCAAATTGGCGTGACCACTCTGTCCAGCTTTCCAGTGCCGCATCGAAATGACGAAAAGGTGGTGCAACTGCGTGTTGTGGCTGTGGTAGCGGTGGAGCGGCGGCTGCCGCATCGTTTTGCATTGCACGTTGACCCTGGACGAGCTGTCCAAGGGCATCCAATAAGGCCTGCGTCTGCTGATTCTGCAAGCGATAAAATTCGGACAGTACATCTGGAGATTGTGGCGAAGCCATGACACAAGTAAATTAGTTATACATAAAGGAGACCGCTTGTATCCGAGTCGCCAAATTTGTAGTGTTGGCAGAAGAGCCAACACTGTTTTTCTAGAGGAGGCCGAAACACAAGCGTTTAATTACACGCTGACTGGCGTGAGGTCTGGAACAGGACAATATCTTGAGAACTGCAAATAATGTACGTAGTTGATATAATACTTAACTTTAATCCACAATTGTAGAACATCGCTCTTGATGATACATGCTACACATAATAAATATCAATTGAATACGGCGCCTTGCTAGGTCGTAGCAAATGTAGCTGAAGGCTATGCTAACTATCGTCTCGGCAAATGAGAGCGTATTTGTCAGTGAACCATTGCTATGAACGTCGGCTGTACAACTGGGGCGAGTGCCAGTACGTCTCTCTAGACCTGCTGTGTGGTGGCGCTCGGTCTGCAATCCTGACAGTGGCGACACGCGGGTCCGACGTATACTAACGGACCGCGGTCGATTTAAAGGCTACCACCTAGCAAGTGTGGTGTCTGGCGGTGACACCACACATTTAACACTGGTGTCAGAACTCTGACGCTGCCTTCTAAGAGCAATGTCTAAACCTACAGCCTACGGTCAGCCAAAAAAGAAAATTATTGTATTTTGAACATGGAGAAGAAATGTGATGGTCACACATTTGTAACACCCCACCCGTCACTTATCTGGTTTTGGCGTGTGTTCACCCCAGCTAATTGACTAACAGATCAACAGAGAGTGCAAAACTGCTGCCGCAATATCGGATAACGCAAAGAAAGTAATAAGGCCCTGTGACTCCTGATTGAACTGTGGTGGCAGTGTTGACATTAATTGATTCAGAATTGATCACTTTTAAATAAAAAGGGGTTCACATTGATGTTATATTCAGCTATTGAACGCCAGATGCAAATGTTGAACATAAAATTAATTAAGAAAGTGACTTGGGATTTCAACTACTTGATTGAAAACAGTTGCAGTCGATTAGCACAAATTTATTTCAACTCCGGCCGTCAATCATCACATTACATGACTCTCCTATCAGGCAGTGGTAATAACTTGCGTTTATGTGGAGTAAAGCGCGATAAATCAAAGTTAATCCCTATCGACTGACCCAGGCGTAATGCGAAGTGCGAGAAGAATTCCCCAATACATGGCCCATGAAACCCTCGTGGAAACTTTGCCGACGCGATCCAACAAATTAATCAGTGGCCTAACTCAAGCCGGAGCGGGCGCAATATCACCGAATTCAGCGTGGCAGAGCGTCGTCATTGTGAGGACGTCGGCCGGCCTTGTGGTGCTGCAAGGCTGCGCTCGTCTATTCACTCCTAGCTATCTTGCTCAGTACATAGCTGAACCAAAACTTTCTGTCTCCAAGCTCAATCGTTCCATTTGCTAAGTCCAAAACTGCAGAGATGCTCACTCTTTCTCAGGCAAGCTGAGTAAAGAAAGCCACGTCCGCACTCTAGGCAAGATGGGAACGGAAGACCCCTACAGGGACTTCTCCCAGTCTGCTCTTTGCCTCGGTTTCCCCTCCAGCAAAATCACTTACGCCAATTGCAGCGCAAGTCGCGTTAATTATGCATCGCTTCCCAGCGCCGACCAATGCCTGCTCTGGGAAGTGAACAAATTCGCACAAAATTTCCCTTCTTCTCAACTTCTGCTATTTAGCTCCTCCCAGGCCACCCATCGAGGTTAGCGTCTGCACAAAACACCAATTTTTCCGGAATTCTGAATCCCAGGAGAGTACTTCAGATTCCTTGGTCCTACATTCCCATCGGAGGCTGGTGTATTTCATTCTGTCACCATTCACCTGATTTACTTCAGACTCTGCAGACCGTGAATTCAGCGTGAAGTTGCTATAGTCACGAACCTGCATATTTTGGCCTCTGTTGACCGCTCCACCATAGCTTTGCGTGGCTTTCTCGCATGTTTCACTGAAAACAGGACGATGGACATTTATCAACAGGCGTACAAGTTCTCTGTCTGCTTCCCGGTACACCAGCATGGGGTCAACCACCCACTCACTGTCACTTATCTTAAGGCAGCTGGAGGCCGCGTCCTGTTACCACTTTCTCAGAGCTTGAGCCGCCCTAAGCTCCCTATTGTTGCTTTCCTTCGCCGCTCCCCAGCCGGCCACGGTCAACTGTGAATACTTCCCTGGGATAAACTAGCCTCCAGTAACTCGACGCGTTCCCACAAAGTTTTCTTGTCCTGTGAATTACTTTAAAACCATCACCCGACATTAATTATTCCAATACGTCCACACTATACCCTCTAGAAGATGCACTGTGCCTTGTCAGTCATTTTTGTTCAGCCCTACTGTTCCCTCAATGTGGGTTAGATGATCTTTAATGACTTCATGTAAGGGGCATAGTTCTTGCCATCTTACACATTTTGCAATGTAGATTTTATTGCAAGTAGAGAACCAGTGGATTTGTCTAGCTGAAGAGGTGATGGAAGTCACGATTGGTTAGTGCCTGTTAGATGTGCACTGTGTAATCTTGAGGGTCACTCACAGCCATATACGAAATCAGTTCCAGTAAAATGTTACACACGTAATCTTTGGGGGGATGTGGCTAGGCAATGCTCAGAGTCTATAAAATTAAGTTAATGTAGTTTGTTTTCTTGTTTTGTGAATGTTAATTCGCAAAATGAGTGTTGTGAAGGACAAAGCTTCGACAGAACCAGAGTTTCAAGGTGTGTCAGAACCAGAAGCAGTAAGCATATTGTTAGAAAGGTAGCACAATTAACAGTGGATAATATAGAACGGCTTGCGTTGGTAGAATCGCAGTCATCACAACCAGGTTAAGCGCTCCTTTTTCTGGTAAGGCATCCGAGCATGTACAGGCCTTTGTGGAAGACCCTAGGAATCTGGCTCAGAGGGAAGGTTGGTCTGATAAGGAAGTATTGAGTGTTGCAAAATTGTGACTAACAGGGGAAGTGGAAACCTATGCAGTGTACACAGCCGCTCTTAAGGAAGCCACAACATTCGAAGAATTTAAAGAAGGGTTCATTGTGAGATATACGAAACAAAATAATACCAGACACTACACAAAACAACTGGAGCTAATAATTAGGAAACATATGGAAACTGTGAAAGAATTTGCAGACAGGATAAGGAAAATTAATTGATATACCTATGAATTAGGACAGTACGCTGCAGTTAATGAAATTATTTTGTGAGAAGCTTAGCAAAGGGCGCTCGATACTTTTTTAAGAGAGCTGCATGCGGAAATGTCAAGACGTATGTGGACAGGGAGTTTGACAGATTTGTGCACAGCAGTGCAGTTAACTTTGGAGTGTGAGGGGATCGATATGTCGCCTGGAATGCAGGATAAATGCACAGTGCTTGCATCTAATATAAAACATTTCAGGAGTTGTCGAATGGGGCATGTAGGCATGTAAGGAGGCAGTGTCACCAGCATCAGGATGATGTGAATAAAGTACACTACTGACCATTAAAGTTGCTACATCAAGAAGAAATGTAGATGATAAACGGGTATTCATTGGACAAATATATTATATTAGAACTGACATCTGATTACATTTTCACGCAATTTGGGTGCACAGATCCTTAGAAATCAGTAACCACAACAACCACCTCTGGCCGCAATAACTGCCTTGATAAGCCTGGGCATTGAGTCAAAAAGAACTTGGATGGCGTGTACCAGTACAGCTGCCCATGCAGCTTCAACACGATACCACAGTTCATCGAGAGTAGTGACTGGCGTATTGTGACGAGCCAGTTGCTCGGCCACCATTGACCAGACGTTATCAGTTGGTGAGAGATATGGAGAATGTGCTGGCCAGGGCAGCAGTCGAACATTTTCTGTATCCAGAAAAACCCGTACAGGACCTGCAAAATGCGGTCGTGCATTATCCTTCTGAAATGTAGGGTTTCGCAGGGATCGAATGAAGGGTAGAGCCACGAGTCGTAACACAACTGAAATGTAACGTCCACTGTTCAAAGTGCAGTCAATGCGAACAAGAGGTGACCGAGGCCTGTAACCAATGGTATCCCATACCATCACGTCGGGTGACACGCCAGAATGGCGATGACGAATACACGCTTCCAATGTGCGTTCACCGCGACGTCGTCAAACACGGATGCGAGCACCATGATGCTGTAAACAGAACCTGGATTCATCCGAAAAAATGACGTTTTGCCATTCGTGCACCCAGGTTCGTCGTTGAGTACACCGTCGTAGGCGCTCCTGTCTGTGATGCAGCGTCAAGGGTAACCGCAGCCATAGTCTCCAAGCTGATAGTCCATGCTGCTGCAAACGTCATCGAATTGTTCGTGCAGATGGTTGTTGTCTTGCAAACGTCCCCATCTGTTGACTCAGGGATCGAGACGTGGCTGCACGATCCGTTACACCCATGCGGATAAGATGCCTGTCAGCTTGACTGCTAGTGATACGATGCTGTTGGGATCCAGCACGGTGTTCCGTACTACCCTCCTGAACCCACCGATTCCATATTCTGCTAACAGTCAAGGATCTCTACCAACGCGAGCAGTAATGTCGCGTTACGATAAACCGCAATCGCGATAGGCTACAATCCGACCTTTATCAAAGTCGGAAACGTGATGGTACGCATTTCTCCTCCTTACACGAGGCATCACAACAACGTTTCACCAGGCAACGCCGGTCAACTGCTGTTTGTGTACGAGAAATCGGTTGGAAACTTCCCTCATGACAGCACGTTGTAGGTGTCGCCACCGGCGCCAACCTTGTGTGAATGATCTGAAAAGTTTATCATTTGCATATCACAGCATCTTCTTCCTGTGGGTTAAATTTCGCGCCTGTAGCACGTCATCTTCGTTGTGTAGCAATTTTAATGGCCAGTAGTGTATGAGACCGCGTGGAGTGGCCGCGGGGTTTGAGGCGCCATGTCACGGACTGCGCGGCCCCTCCCGCAGGAGGTTCGAGTCCTTCCTCCAGCATGGGTGTCTGTGTTGTTCTTAGCATCAATCAGTTTAAGTAGTGTGTAAGTCTAGGGACTGATGACCTCAGCAGTTTGGTCCCTTAGGAATTCACATACATTTAAACATTTGGAATAAAGTATGAGGAAGCAATAGTTTTAGAATAAAGGACGGGGAGGAATAAGGTCTGCCTATGGTCCTTCTCAGTAAGATTCGATGCTACGAAATTGAACGCAGAGGTGGATCGTGTGATAAGGGGAATAGTAGGAAAAGAAAGGGTTGTAGAATATTATTGGACACACGCAACCAGAATAAAATAATAATAGGAGCCTCCCAATTCAGATGATACAGTTTCTGAAAGGTTCAAAGAAAACTTGAGTTTGATTTCAAACAGGTACCCGATTCATACGATAATAGTTGGTGGTGACTTCAATTCACCCTCGATATGTTGGCGAAAATACATGTTTAATTCCGGAGGTACGCATAAAATATCATCCGAAGTTGTGCTAACCGCATTCACTGAAAGTTATTTCGAGCAGTTAGTTCATGAGCCTACATGAATAGTTGCTGGCTGGCTCTGAGCGCTATGGGACTTAACATCTGAGGTCATCAGTCCCCTAGAACTTAGAACTACTTAAACCTAACTAACCTAAGGACATCACACGCATCCATGCCCGAGGTAGGATTCGAACCTGCGACCGTAGCGGTCGCGCGGTTCCAGACTGAAGCGCCTAGAACCGCTCGGCCACTCCGGAAGGCTGCATGAATAATAAACGGTTGTCAAGACACACTTGACCTCTTAGCGACAAACAATTCTCAGTTAATAACTAGCATCAAAACCGATGCAGGGATTAGTGAACACAGGGTTGTCGTAGCAAGATTGAATATTGTAATCCCCAAATCCTACAAAAAAAAAAAAAAAAAAAAAAAAAAAAAAAAAAAAAAAAAAAAAAAGCGAAAAATATACCTATTCAAAAAAGCAAATAAAAATTCACTTGACGCTTTCCTGAGAGAATATCTCCATTCATTCCAAATTAATAATATAAGTGTAGACCAGGTGTGGCATGAATTCAAGGAAATAGTATCGGCAGCAATTGAGAGATTTATACCAAATAAATTAACAAACGACGGAGCTGATCCTCCTTGGTACACAAAACGGGTTAGAACACTGTTGCAGAAACAACGAAACAAACATGCCACATTTAAACAGACGCAAAATCCCCAAGATTGGCGGTCTTTTACAGTAGCTCGACATTTAGCGCGGACTTCAGTATGAGATGTTTATAACAGTTTCCACAACGAAACTTTGTCTCGAAACCTGGCAGAAAATCCAAAGAGATTCTGGTCGTATGTGAAGTATATTAGCGGCAAGAAACAATCAATGCCTTCTCTGCGCGATAGCAATGGAGATACTATCAAAGACAGTGCTGTCAAAGCAGAGTTACTAAACATAGCCTTCCGAAATGCCTTCACAAAAACAGACGGAGTATGCTGATGCATTAGCTCCATACTTAACAATCATATACAACCGTTCGCTCGACGAAAGATCCGCACCAGAAGACTCGAAAGTTGCCCAGGTCACACCAATATTCAAGAAAGGTAGAAGGAGTAATCCACTAAATTACAGGCCCATATCGTTAACGTCGATATGCAGCAGGATTTTGGAATATATATTGTGTTCAAACATGATGAATTACCTCGAAGAAAACCATCTTTTGACACACAGTCAGCATAGGTTCAGAAAACATCTTGCCAGAGAAACACAACTAGCATGAACTAGCATGAAGTGCTGAGTTTGACATGGGATTTCAGATCGATTCCGTATTTCTGGATTTCCGGAAGGCTTTTGACACTGTACCACACAAGCGGCTTGTAGTGAAATTGCGTGCTTATGGAGTATCGTCTCAGTTATGTGACTGGATTTGTGGTTTCCTGTCAGAGAGGTCACAGTTCGTAGTAATTGACGGAAAGTCATCGAGTAAAACAGAAGTGATTTCTGGCGTTCCCCAAGGTAGTGTTATAGGTCCTTTTCTGTTCCTTATCTATATAAATGATTTGGGAGACAATCTGAGCAGCCATCTTGGGTTGTTTGTAGATGGCGCTGTCGTTTATTGACTAATAAAGTCATCAGAAGATCAAAACAAATTACAAAAAGATTTAGAAAAAATATCTGAATGCTTGGAAATTGGCAGTTGACCCTAAATAACGAAAAGTGTGAAGTCATCAACATGAGTGCTAAAAGGAAAGCTTTAAACTTCGGTTACACGATAAATCAGTCTAATCTAAAAGCTGTAAATTGAACTAAATACCTAGGTATTACAATTACGAACAACTTAAATGGGAAGGAACACATAGAAAATGTTATGGGGAAGGCTAACCAAAGACTACGTTTTACTGGCAGGACATATGGAAAATGTAACAGATCTACTAAGGAGACTGCCTACACTTCGCTTGTCCGTCCTCTTTTAGAATAATGCTGCGAGGTGTGGGATCCTTACCAGATAGGACTGACGGAGTACATCGAAAAAGTTCAAAGAAGGGCAGCACTTTTTGTATTATAGCGAAATATGGGAGAGAGTGTCACAGAAATGATACAGGATTTGGGCTGGACATCATTAAAAGAAGCGTTTTTCGTTGCGACGGAATCTTCTCACGAAATTCCAATCACCAACTTCCTCCTTCGAATGCGGAAATATTTTGTTGACACCGACCTACATAGGGAGAAACGATCACCACGATAAAATAAAGGGAAATCAGAGATCGTACGGAAAGATACAGGCGTTTGCTCTTTCCGCGCGCTATACGAGGTTCAAATAATAGAGAATTGTGAAGGTGGTTCGATGAACCCTCCGCCAGGCACTTAAATGTGATTTGCAGAGTATCCATGTAGATGTAGATGTAAATGGGGTGCATGCGTCGTCGCCAGTAGTGATCTGATGAAACGTAAGCAATGGGGTCCACCACGGTGCAAAAAAATGGGTCTGAGCACTATGGGACTTAACATGTGTGGTCATCAGTCCCCTAGAACTTAGAACTACTTAAACCTAACTAACCTAAGGACATCGCACACATCCATGCCCGAGGCAGGATTCGATCCTGCGACCGTAGCGGTCACGCGGTTCCAGACTGAAGCGCCTAGAACCGCACGGGCACACCGGCCGGCCCACCACGGTGAAGATTGCGTGGAGTGGGGGATAAAGGTATCACACCATTATGATCGGTGGACATAGAATTTTGCCTCGATACGGTTTAATTTAAACAATGTATAGAGACTGTGCCACACATTTAATTTAAACAATGTATAGAGATTGCGCCACACATGAGTGAGGGCTACGACATAATTCTAGTACTAGATTTCTTATATCAGCATTGTGCCCTAATCGATCTTCGGCAACATAGGAACTTGACGGAAAAATGTTTCAGTTAGGTGAAGCCATTGCCAGTGTAGCGAGTTGCGAGGGAAGTCTGTCATGAATGACGAACTGATTAAATCGAGATCGATCAAACTAAGACTTGATTCGAACCATTGTGTATCTAAGAGTACTGGGAAATCACTTTGGATCAGTCTTGAGTCCAGCTTGCCAGTAGGAATTTTGTGTGTGGTGTAAGCGTTAGAAGAGAATGAAGTATTAGATCAGGTCGGTTGCTTATTTAAAAGAGGTGTTGTATGCACACACGAAATAAAGGGTGAAAAGAAGGTACCTGTTTCTATAGCCAATTTTAGTGCACAGGACATAGGCTTAACAAAGAGGTTGTTAATCACTAATATGGACATTCTGGAGGAAGAAGAATGGGTCACGAGTGGTGTCAGCCATGGACAATCGCCAGACGCCATTGAAATTGCATTACGAGAAAAAGTGCAGCACCTACAGGGAAGCAATAGGGAAAGGATGGAAAAATTGCTTTTGGAATTGAAAGAGTTACGTTTTCCAAAAGGCTATCACCAGCTACACATATGAATCTCCAGTCCACTGCAGGCCATACAGAACACTTAGCTACTTGCAGCCATTTTGGAGCCGGCCGGTGTGGCCGAGCGGTTCTAGGCGCTTCAGTCTGGAACCGCACGACCGTTACGGTCGCAGGTTCGAATCCTGCCTCGGGCATGGACGTTTGTAATGTCCTTAGGTTAGTTAGGTTTAAGTAGTGCTAAGTTCTAGGGGGCTGATGACCTCATATGCTAAGTCCCATAGTGCTCAGAGCCATTTGAACCATTTGAATCAATTCTGGAGAAATTTATCTATCAACAGCTGGAAGATGGAATAATTGAAAAGTAATAATCCATGGGAGACTGGAATAGTTCGTGCCAAAAGAATAAATGTACGGAACACGGAACTATAGGTTTTGTTGTGATTACAGACACCTAAATGCGAAAACCATAGCGGACGCCTACCCTTTTCCAATCATCACAGAAATCTTGGATCATTTAGGGCAATGAAAATATTTTTCAACAATGGATTTGAAGAGTGGTTATACCAGATAGAGGTTGTACTGCAGGATCGACACAAAACAGCGTTTTCGGCACCCTGGGGACACTAACAATTCAGAAGAAAGTCATTCGGATTAAAAAATGCAACTGCAACGTTTGAGAGATTTTTGGATAAACTACGCAGAGGTTTGAAACCACTGCAATGTTTAGCGCCTGTCGATGACATAACTGTCTATGGGAGTGATATGGAACAGCATACGGAAAAGTGTAATTTTGTGACGGAAGAGGTAGCACACCTAGTCACATGGGTAAAGATGGATTAAGACAGACCCAAGATTCATTAGAGCTGAACGTGAATTTCCTGTACCAGAATCTGTAAAGCAGCTGCAGTCCTTCTCGGGACTCACTTTTTTGTAAAAAGATTTGCAGATATTGCCAGACGGTTGACACAATTGTGCAGAGTACTTAATTTTTGTGGTGACAAGAGTGTCAGCGTGCTTTTAAGGAGCCAGAGGAACATTTAACATCGAGACCGATAATGGTATTTCCTGATTTTAATAGTGAATTTGTTTTATCATGCGATGCATCAAACCATGCATTTGGCTGTGTGTTGTCAGAAGAGGAGGGATGTGTAGAACATCCCGTAGCCTACGCATCAAGACAGCTACATTCTGCAGAAAGAAATTATTCCACAACAGGAAAAGAGATGTTAAGCCTTATTTATGGAATCACATATTTCAAATGTTATCGGCACGGTAAAGAGTTTAGAGTAACAACGGATCATATGGTATTAAAATGGTTAAATGGTTATTGAGGTTAAAGGATCTTTCCAGTATGTTGACACCATGGGCAGTAAGACTAAGTGAATTTGATTTCGAAGTTACTCGTTGACCTGGGACGAAGCACGGAAATGCTGATGGCTTAATAGAAAAGTAGCATTATTACGTATTGGGGGTAAAGGGCATATGGAATGACAAGCTGCATAAAGAGCGGATGACGAATTGTAAACAGTTTTTTAGGGAGTCACAATCTCGTATGCAGGGTGGGTTGTTATGCAGAGAAATCAAGTTGGGACTGCAAGTAGCGGTATCTGCGGAACTAAGGAATAGAGTGGTATAACAAGGTCATGATCACATATTAGCAGGTCATGGAAGTTGCAGATCTACCAAGAGATGTGTAGTAGAAAGGTTTTGGTGGAGGAATAAGCAGACAGACGTAAACCAGTTTGTGCGGAATTGCATACAGTGCACACAGAGAGCTGATTTGTGTCGAACAAGAGTACCATTGCATAGGTTACCAAAAGCATTAGCGCCATTCGAATGTCTGTGAATTAATGTCTTACGTCCACTCAATAATAATAATATGTAGTATGCACTCACAATCATAGATAATTTTTTACGGTACGTATGAATGGTAGCAATGCCAAACCAGCAGGCAGCAACAGTGGCACAAGCACTTGTTAATAAATGGATATCGAAGTTTGGAGTGTCTGAAACAATAATAACAGACCAGGGAACGAACTTCATGTCAGATCTATTCAAGGAATTGTGTAAGTTATTGAATGTGAAGGAGATAAGGACGAGTCCTCGCCACGTGCAAGCCGATGGAAGAACTGAAAGAGTGCATAGGACAATCGGGAATATGCTTGAATACTACGTTGACTCACATCACACCAACTGGAATGTCTATTTGAAGTACTTCGTCTGTGCCTACAACTCAAAGCAACATACGAATACAGGATTATCGCCATATGAAGTAGTATATCGTCGTAAAATGCCGTCACTGCCTGACATAATGAAAGCGAAGAAAGGGAAGAGCGGAGGGTCTGTTAAGGAATTTACCAGAGTGATTAGGTAAATTTGGAATAGATTATGGAGGGCAAATACGAGAGCACTGGAGAAACAGGAATAAGCAGTGGGCCGTACAGCAAGAATGCCACAGTGTAAGGTTAGTCAGTGGGTGGTGCTATCAACTTCGTGTACACAGAAGGGAAAGAAAAATAAGATTTTTGCAAAATATCAGGGGCCATACAAGTGGTAGAGACTACGTCGCCAGTCAATGTCAAGATGCAGTTGCCGACGAGATCGATAACTGTGCATGGTAGAAACATTTTCAAGGGAGTCCGGAAGTTTTTCCAGGAACAGGACATGTGGGCCAGAAAGTGGGAAGAAAGTTATCGGAAGATGAACAAGAGGTCGTGAATGTAACGGTAATGAGGAACCCGTAAGGATTAAGCCCTAGGAGATAGCCATTTAATATCTGTTTAGGTTAGGTATAGGTTTAGTCTAATTAGTATAAGTAGCTGCTGAGCAGTAATGAATTTATGGGGGAGGAAAGTACGAGGGTCGTTCAATAAGTAATGCCCCACATTAAAAAAAAAAGCCACTAATGTACATAGATAAACGTCCTTGTGGTGCATCATATTTGTTTGTTCCGTGCGCCGGTGATGTTTCGAACCGCTCTGGCAGATGGCAGAGCCGTAGTACAGCGTCAAAATGGGATCTACATACGACTCACGTTACAAGCAGCGTGCTGTTATTGAATTCTTGTGTTCAGAAAAAGAAACCGCGGTGAATATCCATAAATGTTTGAGTGCAGTGAATGGCAATGCTGTAGTTGATGGGAGTACAGTTGGGTGATGGGTAAAGAAAGTTACAGTCTCAGGGAATGCAGAGACAGAGCTCCATGATCAGCCACGCTCGGGACGTCCCGTCACAGCCACTGCTTCAGACATACTGAATCGTGCGGATGCCATTAGTCGTGCCGACCGGCGCATCACAACTTGACAATTAGCTCTACAGTTGTCGGTCAGCACTGGAAGTGCGTCTGCAATGACAGGGACTCTCGGATATTCAAAGAGGTGCTCACGATGGGTTCCAAGAATGCTCACAGCGGACCACAAGATTCAAAGAAAGGCCATTTCATATGAATGTTTGGAGCGTTTTGAGACCGACAGAGAGGCCTTTCTGTCACGGATCGTTACGGAGGACGAAAACTGGGTGCACCACCTTGAGCCGGAAACAAAAAGGCAATCCATGGAGTAGCATCATCCTCATTCACCACAAAAGACGAAATTCAAGACAACCCCCTCTGCCGGAAAAGTCATTGTGACAGTCTTCTGGGATTGTGATGGCGTCATTCTCGTGGATGTGATGCCAAGAGGGTCAACCATCACTTCAGAGGTGTAGGTGAAGACTCTGAATAAACTCAAGAACCGTTTCCGACGTGTTCAATCGGACAAGAATTACATTGTTGGTGACTTCTTCCATCTGAGGCATGTCCACTACTACTTACATTCTGCGGCACTCACAATTTCCAAAGAGATTACAAATCAAAAGAGTTTACAAAATTTCTCGACAGGAGAAGAATCTTTGCCAAATTATATCATTCTTTCATAAGTAAATACAGAAACAAATTTAATAATTAGCGTTTGACTGCGCAATTAATAATATGAATTTTAAGTATGCCAGAAATTTTGTAATTTCAATTATTCTTAAAATAAGAGTAATTTTAACTGCTAGTACTTATCGATTGTAACACATAATTTCTTTTTTATACATTTTAGCCTGAAATTTAATACATCGTATACAAAATCATATGAAATCTGCTAGTGAAACAGCTGAGACAATTTTAACCTATGCAAGTATCGATAGTATACATGGTATCGGTTATCTCTATAAAAAAAGGTAATGTTAGAGGAAGACGATTCATTATAAGGGTCTTAGGGAAGTACAGAAGGAACTACCGCCGGAGTTGAGATTGGTTTTAGAAAAATGGGTCAAATGGCTCTGAGCACTATGGGACTCAACTGCTGTGGTCATAAGTCCCCTAGAACTTAGAACTACTTAAACCTAACTAACCTAAGGACAGCACACAACACCCAGCCATCACGAGGCAGAGAAAATCCCTGACCCCGCCGGGAATCGAACTCGGGAACCCGGGCGTGGGAAGCGAGAACGCTACCGCACGACCACGAGATGCGGGCATTGGTTTTAGAACCTGACCACAAAACTTACCTTTTTATTTCAAGGTAGTCACAGTATCAGTGAGAACTGATGGAGCGAAAGTTTACATTTCCGTTTCTATACCAGTAGCAGGGAAACAAGCACGAGTGCTAAATAGTTCACGCGTATCCTGTCAAGTGGGGGATGTTGGAGAAATTTGTAAGAGCAAAAACGCAGCGACTGCTATTAATTGCAAAAGACAAGGAAATATACACTCCTGGAAATGGAAAAAAGAACACATTGACACCGGTGTGTCAGACCCACCATACTTGCTCCGGACACTGCGAGAGGGCTGTACAAGCAATGATCACACGCACGGCACAGCGGACAGACACACCAGGAACCGCGGTGTTGGCCGTCGAATGGCGCTAGCTGCGCAGCATTTGTGCACCGCCGCCGTCAGTGTCAGCCAGTTTGCCGTGGCATACGGAGCTCCATCGCAGTCTTTAACACTGGTAGCATGCCGCGACAGCGTGCACGTGAACCGTATGTGCAGTTGACGGACTTTGAGCGAGGGCGTATAGTGGGCATGCGGGAGGCCGGGTGGACGTACCGCCGAATTGCTCAACACGTGGGGCGTGAGGTCTCCACAGTACATCGATGTTGTCGCCAGTGGTCGGCGGAAGGTGCACGTGCCCGTCGACCTGGGACCGGACCGCAGCGACGCACGGATGCACGCCAAGACCGTAGGATCCTACGCAGTGCCGTAGGGGACCGCACCGACACTTCCCAGCAAATTAGGGACACTGTTGCTCCTGGGGTATCGGCGAGGACCATTCGCAACCGTCTCCATGAAGCTGGGCTACGGTCCCGCACACCGTTAGGCCGTCATCCGCTCACGCCCCAACATCGTGCAGCCCGCCTCCAGTGGTGTCGCGACAGGCGTGAATGGAGGGACGAATGGAGACGTGTCGTCTTCAGCGATGAGAGTCGCTTCTGCCTTGGTGCCAATGATGGTCGTATGCGTGTTTGGCGCCGTGCAGGTGAGCGCCACAATCAGGACTGCATACGACCGAGGCACACAGGGCCAACACCCGGCATCATGGTGTGGGGAGCGATCTCCTACACTGGCCGTACACCACTGGTGATCGTCGAGGGGACACTGAATAGTGCACGGTACATCCAAACCGTCATCGAACCCATCGTTCTACCATTCCTAGACCGGCAAGGGAACTTGCTGTTCCAACAGGACAATGCACGTCCGCATGTATCCCGTGCCACCCAACGTGCTCTAGAAGGTGTAAGTCAACTACCCTGGCCAGCAAGATCTCCGGTTCTGTCCCGCATTGAGCATGTTTGGGACTGGATGAAGCGTCGTCTCACGCGGTCTGCACGTCCAGCACGAACGCTGGTCCAACTGAGGCGCCAGCTGGAAATGGCATGGCAAGCCGTTCCACAGGACTACATCCAGCATCTCTACGATCGTCTCCATGGGAGAATAGCAGCCTGCATTGCTGCGAAAGGTGGATATACACTGTACTAGTGCCGACATTGTGCATGCTCTGTTGCCTGTGTCTATGTGCCTGTGGTTCTGTCAGTGTGATCATGTGATGTATCTGACCCCAGGAATGTGTCAATAAAGTTTCCCCTTCCTGGGACAATGAATTCACGGTGTTCTTATTTCAATTTCCAGGAGTGTATGTCGAAATGGAGGAAGCGAAGTTACAAAAGTGGCACCAAGGGGAAATCACAGTCTGTCCGAATATGTAATAAGTGAGGGGCAGGATTTCTGTGCAGTGAAATTGCTAATGGGACAAAAGGAAGTAGGAGAATGCAATAAAAAAGTGATCGAGCCGGAATTGTACTTTCAGCATGTCGAGGCTCATTGGTTGCACTCTACCTTTGACAAGGTTGTAGTAGTGGCTAGTTGTTTCGAGCACGGGAGACTTAAGTTAGCAAAGAGGCTAGAATTAAACAGGAGTGGTCTGTTATTAAATGGAATAGTGTGCTACATAATGGGGCCTACTTTCTGTCTGCCCACCACGCTTTCAGGGATAATACGCCTGAATATTTCGCAGCCTTTTCTGTATCAACCAGAGGAGCCCATGGAGTGCTACCTGCCGCAAATCTAACCAGCTTAAATGAAACTCTAGGGAAGGAATTAATGTAGTCCATAAACTCGCTTTTGAACCATACAGGATGGACGAGTCTTTATGGAAACCTTATTGTTGCATGGAAATCCATATTGGGAAAATCAGTACTGGAAAAAGATGACATTGACTACTGTCATACCAACCACCACCAGCGGCACTTATTCTGCTGAGGATAGTCATTGTTTTGGTACGTAGAAGATGAAGCACAGAACTGAATCCAGACCCACCCATCGTTATGATTCCAGTGTATTGGACACCGAAGCATAACAGCAAAAGAAGAAAACTGAACGCGCAAGAGGTAGTATTAAGACTATATGATTCATATTAGCTTGTAAGTTGGGAATAGTTAGACGTATTGTGCAAGACACATAGCAATGAAATAGGTTCCATGGTGTTTGAGTTGAGAGGTAGGGCAAGAGGTATTTGTAAATCTGCAAGATTAAGTGATAGGGTTAAGGGAACCAGTTAGAATAATTCAGAGGCGAAACAGGGCCAGAAGGGTCAGTCGCCAGGAACTCTAGTGTAAAGGATAAACTAGTCTGGTCGACCCGAGGGACTGGGTCTTGATAAAAGGAGGGTAATGTAGCGTATCGACCGTATTTGGTCAAAAAATACGCCAGAGGGGAAGTGAGTTGCAACAGAGCCAGCTGCAGGCAGGCAAGAGTGTTATGCATTGCAAAGCAAAAGATGGCCGACTAGCGTTGCACTGTAGAGCCAGCTGGACCCGGTATAGCAACAGCGGACTTTGCAATATGCTAGTGAAAGGATGGAAGCCTTTCCTCAATTGCTACCATGTTTAGAGTATGGGCCTTAAGCCCTAAACGAACAAAGTGTGGAGTATATAAGTACTCAGCCATTCGTGTGCTAAATCATTCTCGTCTCAATATCACAACCTACAGCACTAGCCTGTGACACCCAGAGCGACATCCCGGAATTCGATATGGGGTCTGCTGTTCGACCATGAGACAGAGCAACCTGCCCTGAGCTACAAGGGAGCCGTCTGCTCGCTGGAGGAAGTCCACGGCCATCGTCAGATGCGCCGCTGCACTGTCACCACGGTAGCAGCCGGAGACATGTTGACGGCAGCATTTGAGTGACACCATACTGGGCCACGCTCTTTGCGCTGTCGGCAGTGCCAGATGTCTATTGTTGCACATGAGAGGCAACTGGATACCTCCACCAAGCTGTTCCTGATGTACTACGGTTGAGGGCCGAAATAAAGAAGTTAACTCGGCAAATCTACCATTATCCTGACATTGGATTTCACTCTCCATGGGTGACACAATCCAAGGGTGACTTAGCAATTTAACATTCTATCTCGCAATCAAATGATATTATACCAGTTGTGTTTAACAGGTCCCTTTGGGCACACCCAGTTCGATGCTTGTTTCAACCTAGCACAGAGCCGATTTATAATTTTTAAAATGTTGTAAATGGGAAGATCTCTGCAGATTCATTTGATTCGACACAGGCTTCAGTTTGACACAGAGCCGTTTTAGTTTTTTTAATGTTGTGGAAGGAAAATTTTAAGGTCAGCATCAATTACTTATTCACATTTGGAATCGTGTATGCTAGGGCCATACCCTATTTATTGCATATCTTGTTATCCATATAGATAAGCTGAAGATGCCTGACGAAGGCGAAACACATTGTCAATATAAGAATGAATTTGCAACCAAAACCCTTTTTTTAATTCAAAATTGTGTTTACATGTTTTTAACAATTATATCTACTATAATTTTTACGTATTATGAGTTGAGATGCAGTGTAGTTGATTTTCTAAAAGCGGAAGTATACAAGATTAATTTCTAAGTCAAGTTTATCTTGTATTTTGCGAGGAAATCGCTTATTGTCATGGGGGGGGGGGGGGTTAGGTCAGAGTTTAATGTCCCATCCATCGACCTGGGAGTGATCAGAGTTGTTGCACTTCACGCATTGGACAACGATGGAAGGGAAAATTATTTTGGCCTTGTTTGAGGAACCATACTGAAATTCATGTGTAATGACTTAGCAAAACCAAGGCACCCCTAAATCAGGATACGCTGACGTGGGTTCGAAATTTACTATATTTTCCTGAACAAAAGTCATTTTGCTAAACGATGAAGACTCCGTTTCAAATGTGAATCAATTATTATTAGCAATATCACTTGCAATTTTCAGTACTACAAGATATTTCTGATTTACATCGCTTTCATCTAGTTATACAGGGTCCTTTACAGATATTGAGCACAGGTTCTTTACACCAAAATGAGAAAAAATCTAGTAGACATGGTGTGAGGTGTCGGTTGGGCTACCGTTGTGATGCGATAAGCTCGATGCCCAATGACATACAGGGAAAAGAATCTCCCTGTAGATCATGCAAATTTAAGAGAAACAATGTCGCACAATGAATGTCTTATTGAAGTGAAAACTACTAGGGGTGCCACAATTAAGCATGGAAGTGTGGGTATCACACCACACGCAGAGAGATCTGGAGAATGTGCTGGCCAGGGCAGCAGTCGAACATTTTCTGTACCCACAAAGGCCCCTACAGGACCTGCAAAATGCGGTCGTGCATTATCCTGCTGAAATGTAGGGTTTCGCAGGGATCGAATGAAGGGTAGAGCCACGGGTCGTAACACAACTGAAATGTAATGTCCACTGTTCAAAGTGCAGTCAATAACCAATGGCATCCCATACCATCACGCCGGGTGACACGCCAGAATGGCGATGACGAATACACGCTTCCAATGTGCGTTCACCGCGACGTCGTCAAACACGGATGCGAGCACCATGATGCTGTAAACAGAACCTAGATTCATCCGAGAAAATGACGTTTTGCCATTCGTGCACCCAGGTTCGTCGTTGAGTACACCGTCGTAGGCGCTCCTGTCTGTGATGCAGCGTCAAGGGTAACCGCAGCCATGGTCTCCGAGCTGATAGTCCATGCTGCTGCAAACGTCGTCGAATTGTTCGTGCAGATGGTTGTTGTCTTGCAAACGTCCCCATCTGTTGACTTAGGGATCGAGACGTGGCTGCACGACCCGTTACAGCCATGGGGATAAGATGCCTGTCATCTGGACTGCTAGTGATACGAGGCCTATGGATCCAGCACGGCGTTCCGTATTACCCTCCTGAATCTACCGATTCCATATTCTGCTAACAGTCATTGGATTTCGAGCAACGCGAGCAGCAACGTCGCGATACGATAAACCGCAATCACGCTAGGCTACAATCTGACCTTTATCAAAGTCGGAAACGTGATGGTGCGCATTTCTCCTCCTTACACGAGGCATCAAAACAACGTTTCACCAGGCAACGGCAGTCAACTGCTGTTTGTGTACGAGAAATCGGTTGGAAAATTTCCTCATGTCAGCACGTTGTAGGTGTCGCCACCGGCGCCAACCTTGTGTGAATGATCTGAAAAGCTAATCACAGCATCTCCTTTCGCGTTTGTAGCACGTCATCTTCGTGGTGCATCAGTTTTAATGGCCAGTAGTGTATTTCTTTCAGTGCACTGATAAGTGTCTGTGTGGTTCATAGATAGTTTGCCAACAATAAAGAACATAGAAACAGTTAAAACACAAGTTGTTTACAAGGTTCAAAAACAGATGGTGTACTCTAGGTTCTTTCCCTTAGATATAATTACAGTTTTTGACGTCGAGATGAGCAACCAGTTACAATGAGCAAAGATTCACCTGGTGACGCTCCTCCATAACGGGAGAATGCCAGGACCGAAAAAAAGTAGTTGTTACCTATTGAAACAAATTTCGGGCTGTTACCGGTCGTCATTCAACACATTCCACGATACTTCAGTGGGGAACCTGCCAGTAATCCTCAAGTGAGCCGTCGAAGATTGACGGAGATCCGTTCCACGAAAAACACCGCGCTGTGAGAATTCCGCGCAAGCGTCAAAATCAGGTTGACAAACGGACCACACTACCCTAAGGCAGCTCTCTCGCTAGCGCCAACCGCGGAACTCAGTTGCGCGGCCATCGGCGTACACTGTCGTCTTCGATCACAGCAGATCGTGAAGATGATAGCGTTCCACGCACTGGCCAACTGATAGCTCACTCACCGTTCGTCAGATTTTCAGCCAGGCATATTTCCACGGATTCTTTAATAATCGAATCCTAAAAAGATGTTGCGTGGTCAGAATTATTGTTTTATCATTCTCCATTGAATGTCCAGTGGAAGTACAATGTTCGGCAACAGCGGACTTTCTTGGTTGCAAAACGCGAGAGCAGCGTTGACGTTCAGTGCAGCGTTTTTTCTCGGAGGGTGTGATTTGACCTTTGTAAGCCATACCACCCCGGCAAGATGTTTAGTAAATTCCTGCCTTCTGCAATGACAGATTATCCTTCACTGATGTCAGACGGTCTGCAATCTTAGATGGCGGGCGGAAAACCACTTTCACCTCGAAATTTACGGAGTGTTCTTGCTATCTTAAATGAGATGCTGCCAACTAAAGGAAGAAAAGTTGAAGATTTTTCCGGTGTGTTCTACTCTTTATCTATTTCCTAGTTCTTGGTTTTAGCTGATAGTTCAATGTTAATTCGACGCGTAGGATACCAATTTTCTCTGAATACTTTCCTTAGGTGGGCGACCTCTTTATGCAAACTATCTAGATCTGAGGCTGTGTGAGCTCTGTGTGGAAGTGTTTTGAGGACGCTCGTAGTTTGTGATGGGTGATAAAAACTCGACGCTTGTAAATACAGATCAGTATGAGTGGAATTACCTTAAACTGAATGCCCCAGAAAGCCATCATTCTTCCGTCTAACCAAGACATCCAAGAAAGGTAGACAACCAGTTTTCTCTATTTCCATAGTTAACCGAATATCGTTATAATTGCAGGAGAGGTGATGTAGAAACTCCATTAATTTATCTTCTCCATGAGGTCACACTAAGAAAGTATCGCCCACTTATCTTCAAAATACAGTTGTTTTAGGTGCAGGTAACTAAAATGCTCTCTTCTAGAAATCCTCCATAAAGAGATAGGACACCAAGTCAGACAGAGAACTGCCCGTGGCGACGCTGTCATTCTGTTCAAAATATTCTTGACTGAACATAAAATAGGTCGATTAAAGAGCATGCCGAAGCAGTGATGTTTGCCTGAAACCTATTACCAATTAGTACCAAAGAGTCTGCGAGAGGAACTTTTGTAAAAAGTGATACCACATCAAAAGCAACTAAACAGTCTGAACTGTTTTGAGGAAGACCCCCTAGTCTATTGATAAAGTCAGCTGAGTTACGAATTGAGTATTTGCCCGCCAATGGTCTCAGCAAAAAAGTAAAATATTTGGCTAAATCATATGTATGTTGCTTATTATTGGACTTAAAGGTAGACTTTCTTTATGAATTTTTGGAAGGCAATACTGTCTTGCTCGTACACAACGACGTCATCTTAACCCCTTGATGATTTATTAAGATAAGGAGGAGGCATTTAAGAGTGCAAAAGCTTTCTGTTGCACAGTTTCTGTAGGGCTGTAATCAATCCTCCTATGACCTTGTATTTTATCATTATACACAATACGAGGCAGCAAAACTGCTGCACTACCTGTGTCAGCCTTCAGGAGAACGCCAAATTTCCCTTCTTATTTATTCTGTAGCATCCAAAGCAAAGCATTGTACGTCTTCTTCTCTCACAGAACTTGTTAAAGGCGGTGGTCTAGGTGTTGGTGCAAAATTGAGTCCCTTCTTTGCTTCATACAGATAGTCACATTGTCCAAATTTTTCTCCGTGCAATTGACAACGGAACGTCGTGCAGTTACCCCTTGTGGCGACGACTGCCGGTTCAACAGACTATCAGATTTTGACATTTGCCGAAAACTTGCATCCTTATGTATCCAACCGAACTTGTTCGAAGTCGCTCCATCAACCAAATTCCAAGATAAGCAAACTTTAGATGTAATTGGTACATTTCTTCTGAAACGGCCTTCATCTTGTATAGCAAATCCTCTCTTTGACAATAACATGACTAGCCTTCTCAGTAATCATGCGTGTAGCGGTAGTCTTAATAAAATGCGTCATTCTGGCAAATTTTGGTATTATGCCATGGTCCCGACGTTTCAATAAAAGGTTAAAGAACTTAAAATTTTGCATCTCTTACCACTAGCTTAACTAAACTTCGGACATGTGAGGCTATCTGCTTTCTGTAAAGGCGTGTTATGTGAATTTTAAAATTTTCCAGCGAATTGAATTTACAGGCAAACTGCGGGCCTGCAACCGGTCCGCTTTCAGTATATTTCAGTCGTCTGCACTTGAATGCCTTACCTTTATTAGACATACGTTTACAAATTTTAGGTAATATCTTCAGGATGCGTTATTTTGTTTCAACACCCTCTCTGTCAAATTATTGTAAAATTGTAAATAAATTGTAAAATTGTAAATAAAAGGAGGTGACATGGGAAAAAGTGAAAGTTGTGGAATATTTTTTTACGTTTTCTTAAATTTTTGCTTATGTCTCGCGTGTAATGAATAGGTTATTAGAGTTGTGTGGTTTACCTTCTGGTGCAAGTCTTTCCACTTGATACCACTTAGTCCTTTTCGGTGCCAGACGTTACTGGCAGGAACTGTTCGATAGATCAGTATAATGAATGCTAGTACCGAATAGTATCATGTTTGTATTGTTAGTGATGAAAGAGGATACCGTCGATATTTACATCCCATTCGACTGACGGACGACCATCAACGTCATTCAAAATGGTTCAAATGGCTCTGAGCACTATGGGACTTAACATCTGAGGTCATCAGTCCCCTAGAACTTAGAACTACTTAAACCTAACTAACCTAAGGACATCACACACATCCATAGCCGAGGTAGGATTCGAACCTGCGATCGTAGCGGTCTCGCGGTTCCAGACTGAAGCTCCTCGAACCGCTCGGCCACCAAGGCCGGCATCAACGTCGTAGTATGCCTCCAATCAGTCTCTGTTACAGTGGTTTGGAATTTAGTCTAAATCAGCTGCGCAAAGTCTGGTGATCAAGAAGTTTACGACATCAACTCTCCCACTGTTATTGACCAAATAACGGGGGTGAGTATTTCTTCGGTGGCCGAGATCTGAATCAGCTAACAACTACTGTGCAGCATCGACTCTCGTCTCACGGCACACTGTATACAATATGCATCGCCTTTTGTCGTCATAAACATCACTGAACTGTAATTGAATGAATGAATTTTATTCAGTTATTACGGCAAAATCACAAAATCAAGTTTATCACAATTTGTTCATGCAGTTCATGCAGTCATGGGCACATGTTGTTCTATCGTTAACGTTCCCGCCCTATGGCGAATTTAACATTTTTTAGCCAGAGCTGAACAGAAGGGCTGTATAACAATACAATTTTGGAATCAATAATACAATCACCTTCATTACTTCATGGATATTTATAAAAATGTACTATCAGCTATACTTACGAGGACTGAATAAAAGCATATTTTTTGACTTGCTCGTACAGCATACCCCATAGTTCGAGAAGTCGCCCAGACTCGAATGCAATTCATGCGTCACGTTAACGACCACTGTAATGGCTATTGGCTAGCTTGACTATGGTTATTGGGCAATTTTTCGTACCCATCAAGGGAAAGGTGGGACTGATTTTCATTCTCGGTCTCAGAAATACAGCCTACAAACATAAAACACGAATCAGTTGGGAATATTTTTGACGCAGCCATGGATGATTTTCCCTTCCTACTTATAAGCCTCCAGGCCCAGAATTATTGTAACAAAGCTACATGTGTGATGAATGAGCATACACACTGTACCTATCCTGGAAAGTAGAAAGAACATTAAAGAAAGGGGCAAAATTAACCTGATTTTATAATGCTACACTGTAAACATTGTGGACGCTTGTACAAAGTTATTCATTCGTAAGCACCACTGGGGTTTCAGAAGACGACTGTATAAATCTGTAAGACGTAAAGGAAAATAACACAAATCAGTAGGTAGAGCAACTGGCGAAGTTTCTAACTCACATTACAGGAGCTCAATATGGGTACCATTCGTGATGCGCAAACATCAATATGTAAGTGCGATGGATGTGCATGTGTAACGACAGTAACATGCTTTGGAAATCTCTTCATTAGGGTGCCTTTCTGCAGGCGAGAATTAATTCAATGCGGCAATATGGAACAGAAGATTTGTCTACGTGTTGTTACACGAACTATCCCATACTTATGCGCTCTGCATCTACGCCACGGCGCGTACTACGAATCTAAACTAGGAGAAATGCTCTGTCCACCTATATATGTAATTTTACTGTATGTCTTGTAGTTTCTACACAGTCGTCGTCTGAAACTCAGGAGGTACTCATAAATAACCCAGTGATCAAGTAGTTTCGACACTGTCATCTCATGGAATCGGATGTACTGCCGGTGATCTACGTCTTCTCAACACTATATCTCGACGTCATAACTCGGCGTATTCATCAGGAGTTTCCTGCGACAGTCGCAGGAAACACCTGCTGGACGCCGAGTTACGGCGTCGAGATATTGTGCTAGGAAGACGCAGACCACCGGCTGTACGCACGATTCCACAAGATGACACCAAACTCGCCGGTAAAGTTTAGGGGATTATATTTCGACATTGTTCAGTATGGATACCTCAAAGAGCATTGCAAACAACATGACAGACTAAGACAGAACCGAGTTCATATTGTCTATAAAGAGTGAATCACCAAAACTTGCGCCGGCCGCGGTGGCCGAGCGATTCTAGGGGCCTCAGTCCGGAATGGCGCGGCTGCTTCGGTCGCAGGTTCGAATCCTGCCTCGGGCATGGATGTGTGTGATGTTCTTAGGTTAGTTAGGTTTAAGTAAGTTCTAAGTTCTAGGGGACTGATGACCTCAGATGGTAAGTCCCATAGTGCTCAGAGCCATTTGAACCATTTTGAACCAAAACTTGCACTGCAAATATTGCCTAAATGGAAAGTGCTACTGATGTACAGTTTTCACAGGATACCTTGGTAGTCAGAAGCTCATACTGTTAGCCAATTAACAGACTGCAATAATATTTATAATGTGTATTATTTGTGCAACCATACACGTTTTTAAATGTGACAAAGGCTATTGACTTTAACAGACGAAATGAAGGGTAAATTAGAATGTCAGTGGTATTTTTTGCAGGGGTCTAATGCGAGTCATTTACGAGACATCGTATTTTGAAAAATTCCCACACAGACACCTGTACAATACCTGTAGTAGCACATACTAAAGAACAACGCAAGTGCAAACACTAGTTATGTGGATTCTGAACAGTAAAGAGACAACTGTCCAACACAGGTTGTGTTCAAAATGACCACCGGCAGCGGCAAAACACGCTTCCAGTATAATGTGGAACGACTGCTACACACGTACTAGCAGTTCAGATGCGATGTCCGAGTAGGCTGCAGTAATAGTCGTTGCATATTGTCGGGTGTAGTTGGTATGTCCTTGCAGACAGCGTCTTTCAGCTTTGCCCACACAAACAGTCTACAGGCGTCAAACCCGGGAACGAGCCGGCCGAGGTACAGGTCCGTTGAGTCCAATCCGACGAATTGGAAGTAGTACTTCGTGCACTATTTGCTGGATAGCCATCATATTGGTACCACAGGTTCCTCCTAGTCTGCAGAAGAACGTCTTCTAGCACCCGTGGAGCGATACTTGTGCGCGTTCAGTGTTCTTTCTTCGAAAAATGGGCGTATGAGCTGATGGTTCAATATCCCACACCATACGTTTACACTCCATGGACGCTGACGAACCACCTTAAGAAGCGAACGATGGTTTGTCAAGAGACCATTAGTGCATGTTTTAGCTGTTTACCTGACCATGATTGGTAAATGTGGCTTCATCACTAAACAAGACACATAATACATCTGGACTATCCCGTCTTAATGCCCACGTACAGAAGTTAACACAATTCCCATAATCGTTTCGACGCAGCTCTTGATGGAGGGAGATGTCATAGGGATGGAACCTATGTCGATGGAGATTGCATAGGACACTTGCATGACACATGTCACTTCCTCATGAGATTGCGGGGGAGCTAACGTGGCGATCAACTCCCACAGCAGCAAGAACAATAATTTCTCCCTCTTCTGTGTCGTCACTTGTTTCCTTCTGTTACTTTGTGTAGTTGTTGCACTACTATACTCACATAACTGGTTGATGAGGTTAATTAATGGTTGACGTCTATTGGGATATCTTGCCACCAACGCCGTACAGAAAAAAGTACTGCATTCTTCCTGCACCATCCGTACACCATGATCATGTTGGCTTTTTCCGCATTGGTAAATCCCATCGTCTACTCGCGACCTACTGTTTGGACTCCCACACACTGACTAGCAAGTCCAGTGCACTCAAGGAATGCACAAGCACAGACTAAGCAAACACAACAACATCATACCAACAACTCTGCAGGATGAATGGCACACACAAGTGTCGGTGCGGAAACCTCTCAAAACACGATAACTCGTAAACGACTCGCATTAGTATCCTGCAACAAACAACACTAACATTCTAATTTACTCTACTTTTAGTCTGTTAATGTCGGTAGGCTTTGTTCCATTTAAATAAGGGTATGTTTGCACAAAAAATACGCTTTCTAAGTATTATTGCAATCTGTTTATTGGCTGACAATACGAGCCCTTGACTACCAATCCAATCTGTGTAAACCGCACATCAATAGCACTTTCCATTTCAGCAGTATTTGCGGCGCTAGTTTTAGGTGGTTCACACTGTATATACGCGTATTATTAAGTGCATGCGCCGCTCGGTCTAGGGCGCCTAGTCACGGCCCGCGCGGCTCCCCCCGCCGGAGGTTCGAGTCCTCCCTCGGCCATGGGTGTGTGTGTTGTCCTTAACGTAAGTTAGTTTAAGTTAGGTCAAGTAGTGGGTAAGCTTAGGGACCGATGAACTCCGCAGTTTGGTCCCATAAGACCTTACCACAAATAAAAAGTAAAAATAAGTGCATGACGAAGAGTAATTTTTATAAATGTTATAGCTACTTGTAAATTCTGTACAGAACGAGGGAAAAGTGATAATACATATGTTTCCGTTCGTAACCTTATCTCTCTTATCTTATTCTTGTGGTATCTATACAAGATATACACTGAAGTGCCAAAGAAACTGGTGCAGGGACGCGTGTTCAAATACAGAAATATGTAAATAGGCAGTCGGCCGGTTGTGGCCGTGCGGTTCTAGGCGCTTCAATCTGGAACCGCGTGACCACTACGGTCGCAGGTTCGAATCCTGCCTCGGGCATGGATGTGGGTGATGTCCTTAGGTTAGTTAGGTTTAAGTAGTTCTAAGTTCTAGGGGACTGATGACCACAGATGTTAAGTCCCATAGTGCTCAGAGCCATCTGAACCATTTTGTAAATAGGCAGAATACGGGGCTGCGGGCGGCAATGGCTTTATAAGACAACAAGTGTCTGGCGCAGTTGTTAGATCGGTTACTGCTGCAACAAAGGCAGATTATCAAGATTTAGGTTAGTTTTAATGTGGTGTTATAGTCGGCGCACGAGCGATGGGACACAGCGTATCCAAGGTAGCGATGAAGTGGGGGTTTTCCGTATGATCATTTCACGAGTGTACCTTGAATATCAGAAATCTGGTAAAACATCAAATCTCCGACATCGCTGCGGCCGGAAAAAGATCATGCAAGAATGGATCAAACGACGACTGAAGAGAATCGTTCAACGTTACAGAAGGGGAACCCTTGCGCAGATTGCTCCAGATTTCAGTGCTGGGCCACCAACAAGTGTCAGTGTGCGAAATATTCAACGAAACATCATCGATTCGGGCTTTCGGAGCCGAAGGCCCACTCGTGTACCCTTGATGACCGCACGACAGAAAACTTTATGCCTCGTCTGAGCTCGTCAACACCGCCATTGGACTGTTGATGACTGGAAACATGTTGCCTGCCGGACGAGTCTCGTTTCAAATTTTATCGAGTGGATGGACGTGTACGGGTATGGAGACAACCTCATGAATCCATGGACCCTGCATTTCAGCAGGAGATTGTTCAAGCTGGTGGAGGCTCTGTAATAGCGTGGGATGTGTGCAGTTGGAGTGATATGAGACCCCTGATACGTCTAGAAATGACTCTGACAGGTGATACGTCCGTAACCATCCTGTCTGATCACCTGCATCCATTCATGTCCATTGTGCATTCCGACGGATTTGCTCAATTCCAGCAGGACAATGTGACACTCCACACGTCCAGAATTGTTACAGAGTAGCTCCAGGAACACTTTTCTGAGTTTAAACATTTTCGCTGTCCACTAAACTTCCCAGACATGAACATTATTGAGCATATCTGGGATGGCTTGATACGTGCTGTTCAGAAGAGGTCTCCACCCCGTCGTACTATTACGGGCTTATGGACAGTCCTGCATTATTTATGGTATCAGTTCCCTCCATCACTACCTCAGACATTAGTCGAGTCCATCCCAAGTCGTGTTGCGTCACTTCTGTGTGTTCGCGGTGGTCCTACACAATATTAGGCAGATGTACCAGTTTTTTTGGCTCTTCAATGTAATACGATAGTAGCAAACACATTGGTTCTATTCTTTTTTTTCTTCTCTTTTTCTTGCGGCTTTCTCTTGAATCATTGTGGGGTTGGCGTGATTATTTATGGACTTGGGGTGGTTAAATTAAGGGATGGCCGGCTGCCGTTTCTTTCGCCACCACGTTACCAACCGGCACGGAATACCGAATATGTGTACTCCAACTATCTGCTTGTTATGTTATTTACGTAGAAATGTGCGAAAGTTTTCTGTGTTTCTTGGCGTTCACGAAGTGGGATGTGCGAGACAGAAAAAATGAACACTACATCGAAGCTGGTCGGCAAACCGGGCTTCGTCGTTAATCCGCCGAGCGGACTCGATCCGCTGCCGGCGCATCTCCTCGTCCTGGAAGCGTCGCTTTAACGCACACAGATTCTTTTTATGAATCCGTGCTTCGATCGGAACACGCTTTACCACTTTTTAAACGACCTGTAGGTTACGAGGCACGCACTTTACCGCTTTTTTTAACAACAGGGAGGAAAAAGGAAAAAAAGCTCGCTCAAAATGAGAACCGATCTTGCGAATATTACATTTTTCACTGCTTTTTTCTTCTTCTAAATTAAGAGAACCATTTATTGACATACAAGTAAATACTTGCTGAAAATTAAAAAAATCGCTTGAAAACAAATTCTTATTTTGAAAGATGCAAATGTCGTCTTTGAAAAACGGAAAGCTATTTTTCGAAACGTAGAGTAACTGGTCTTCGAGAAACTAATGACTTCGCTGCGAGAAATTAATAAATCTTCGAATTATTAAAGCTCTTCGTCAAAAAACTATACTCTCCTCCGACAGCACTGAAACTCTTTTCAGAAAAATATTAAAATTCCTCTTCGGAATAAACTGAAAATTCGGTTTTGGAAATAGCAAAAACCTATAATTCGAAAAACTTATATTCTTGGTACAAGGTTTGAAACTCTTGTTAGGGAAAAACATAAAAAAACTCTTCATAAGGAGGAACTTAAAGCTCTTCTTTAACTAAAGTGAAAAGTTTCTTGAGTATGGTACAACTGGAACAAAAATGTCTAGTGCAAGAATGAATACAAAATAGTTTTAATAGGGCGTGGCTGCGATCCACGGATGACTGGCTTAATGTCTAGCACGCTAACACTTGTTTTTCCCACTACCTATCTGCCAGTATTGTAAATCAAGTCGTCTCGTTCTTATGCAGTTGTGCAACAAACCATGCTATCACGATCCTTCGCCACCCACAACCGGCCCCAGCCAATGCCCTGTCGGTAAAACTTACGCGTGAGCGTATCGGCAGAAGAGTCCTGAAAACGGGGCAGTTGCCGGCTCCACCAGTATGCAGAAAACATTTAGTGGCGAGAAGCCAGGTGACCGTCTCACTTCTCGCCAGCGCCCACGAAGTGTACAAATTGATCAAGCAGCCACATTATTTATTTATTTTTATTTACACGTCAAGTTCCGTAGGACCAAATTGAGGATCAAATCTCCAAGGTCATGGAACGTGTCAATAGATGAAATTACAACATAAAAGTAATAACAGACAAAAATAAATGTTTATGAACCTGAAAAAAGTCAATCCATAAGTTTAAGTAAACGCAGTTAACAATAAAATAAGAATCAGCTTAATTTCCAAGGAACTGCTCGACAGAATAGAAGAGTGACCCATGAGGAAACTCTTCAGTTTCGATTTGAAAGCGCGTGAATTACTGCTAAGACTTTTGAATTCGAGTGGATGCAGCAGTATACTGCACACCTTTTTGCACTAGAGTTAAAAGAAGTCCGATCCAAATCCAGGTTTGATTTCTGCCGAGTATTAACCGAGTGAAAGCTGCTTATTCTTGGGAATAAGCTAATATTGTTAACAAGAAATGACAGTAAGGAATATATATATTGAGAGGCCAATGTCAGAATACCCAGACTCGTGAACAGTGGTCGACAAGAGGTTCGTCACTTACCCGAACCGCCCCAGGAGATGCTATAAGCGGAAATAAAACTCCTTAGGGTGACCATACGGGCCATGTCATTTACGGGAGGGCGGGGGAGCAGCAATAAGAAGAGCAAAGACCTCATCTGCCTGAAAGGCGGCCAAAGATTCGACGTTCTGTGTATGCATGACCCTCCACTTAGAGCCCCACGAGCATCATCGGGGAGTAGTCTCATATTGTTATCCTCTGCATATAGTTCCGCGTAGTATTGGTGGAGAACGCGAACAATATCACCTTGCTCAGCCAATTGGCGACTTGCAGCAACTGTGTGAGGCGTAATGAAGGAGCGATGACGTCGCTACTGATGTGATACGTCGATGTCAGTTTCCCTTCAACAAGTGACCAGGGTTTAGATTTGATCTATAAACCCCCATCTTATGCCATCTGAGTTGCAGCAACATTCTTTAATTCTTCCAATATCTCGGATCTGTAGACGGGCGTCACTCGCTCGTTCATACGGTTCCTGCAGAAGAGTGTAATCAAATTCGAAATTTTTCATAAAGTCCCTCGTTCGAGCAGCACAGTATGTAGGTAACGACTGACGAAGCTTCACTGTCCACCAGTCCAACAGCAAACAGTAACGCACAGAGGGGGAGGCAACCCTCCCATAAAACACCAACTACATCATCTAGCGCGCTATCCGTGAGGTGGGAGACATGCGACATCTATTGGGGCCGAAACAGTTTCGCACGTTGTTGTTCACGGCTTATAGTAGCCGTCACTGTACAATTATCAGAAAAGGAAACGAGGATAACGTCAACCGCAAGAATCTGATCACATAAACAATCAGATAAATACAAGCTGTCGATATAGCTACAGGATGAACCAGTAAAAAACGTGTATCTAACCAAGATGAGATATTTTTTCTACCACGCGTCACGTAAGCGCATCGAATGAACCAATTCACTTAATTCACGACAAATATTACAACGTGGGGACTGATCGCTATGACGTAAAACGCAATTGAAACTGCCATCTAACATGAGACACTGAGGACTCTTACGCAAAAGATAGACAACCTCCTCTTTGCAAAATCGTGAACGCGCCACTGTGTGACCCGAACCAGACGGTGCACATAAAACAAACGAGATGAGGTTAAGAAGACGACACTCTACCCCCTACAAGAATCAAGTATCTGATTATCAGCAGTGGGAATACCCTCACGAAAGAAAAGGGCGGTACCCATCAAATATGCAGGAGCCACATTAAAAACAGTCTGAAATCCAGGGAGAGAAAAACTAGTGAATAAAACTTGTTGTAAAACACAATATCACCATAGGAATCATAAATAAACTGACACAACGAAGCCAAATGTAAATTTGATTCAATTCTATTAATATTTAAGGTAATAAAGATGTAAAATTGAGTCATTAATCAGAATAAAAACAGGTGGAATCGGTGAAAAAAGAACACAAATTATTCCACCCCTCGGCCGTCACAATCCGTCGCTGCATCTATCGACGAATCTGAGGGAGTCGTGTTAGTGCTGCATCCTGTGTTTCTATTTTTTCTGTGCAACAGTACAATCCGGTTGTAAACGGTGTTTACGTCGGCTGTGTAGCAATTTATCCTCCTTCCCTCTCTGTCCATCCCATCCTCCCCCTCTAAGTCCATCTCGTCCCCATCTATCTCTTCCTCCCCCATCTCTCTGTCCATCTCCTCCTACCCCATCTCTTTCCATCACCGCCTCCTCCCCCTCGCCCTATCCATATCCTCCCCTCTTTCTGTCCACCTCCCCCATACCACTCTCTGTCCATTTCCCCCTCTCTCTGTCCATCTACTCCTTCCCCTCTCTTAACCCACCTGCCCCTCTCCCCTAAAAAGACTAGCTGATTACCTGGCATTGCATGTGCATGCATTTATTCCAGTGTATTAGCTCATCTTCTCCTTCCACCTCTCTCTGTCTGTCTCCCCCACCCTCCTCTCTGTCAGTGTCCTTTTCCCCCTCTTTCTGTCCATCTCCTCCACACCTCTGTCTCTGTTTATCTCCTCCCACCTCTCCCTCTGTCCATTTGCTCCTGCGCCCTCTGTACACCTCCTCCTTCCTCTGTATCCATTTCGTTCTCCTCCTTTAAGTCCACCTCCTCCTCCTCATTTCCCCATCCATCTCCTCCTCCCCCTTTCTCTTTACATCTCCTCTTTCCCCTCTCCCTGTCCACCTCCTCTTCTTCCTTGTCTATTTCCTCCTCCCCCTCTCTATCTCCTTCCCTCTCTCTGCCCATCTCCTCCTCTTCCCTTTGTCTGTCCATTTCTCTCTCCCCTCTCTCTGTACATCTCCTCCTCCCTCTATGTGTGTTCATCTGCTCCTTTCCCCCTTTCTCTTTCCATGCTATCGCTCCCACTGTAACAGGGGGAGCTTTTTACCTGTAGCTTTTACCATGTATGCCCTTTCCACACATATTTCACATATATTCAACATATTTCACTCATATTTTTACACATATTTCACCTGTATCTCTAGCGAATTTCGCCCTGTAGTTTCATTTTGACACAGCTCGATGTTTATGACATATCCCAACCCTTCAAGAAGGATGTGGTTTTTATCCCCCCCCCCCCCCCCCCCACAATAGGTCTTTCCAAATAGTAAGTAACATATGATATGTACCAAGTTTGGTTTAAATCGATCCACTGGTTTAGGAGGAGATGTGGAATACATGTACATACATCCACTTTTATATGTATAGACACAACTGTGTTGTACTTCGATTTGTTACAACGTATGAGTAGTAGCAAAACAACAATAAGAATAGTGGAAACGAAGCGGTGTCATGTCGATTTCATCTGCCGGCGAGGATATGGCGGGTAACTACTGTGATACAAAAGAGATTCGTTATATTTTCTGCCCTGCAAAGCATAAAACAATATGTGGAAAATATTACACAAATCGTCTGGACCAAATAGATGAGAAGACAGGTAAGAAGGAAAGCGAGTCGTAAAAGATGAAAAATCATGCTGTTTCAGGCCAACATAGTGCCTAAAAAGAGTGATCTGGCAGCGGCAGTACTGAGGGAACAGAACAGAAAAGAAGGAGAAGGGCATTGATCCTTGTATATTTATCTTCAACCACAAAGAGTACGATGGGCTGCAGAATGAAAATGGCTCTAAGCACTATGGGACTTATCATCTGAGGTCATCAGTCCCCTAGACTTAGTACTACTTCAACCTACCTAACCTAAGGACATCACACACAACCATGCCCGAGGCAGGGTTCGAACATGCGACCGTAGCAGCAACGCGGTTCCGGACTGAAGCGCCTACAACCGCTCGTCCACAGCGGCCGGCGGCTGCAGAATAGAAATGTAGATGAAGACGAAGTGAGAATTGTTGGTTCAGTCACACCACATACCACATTTGATGCGCTTTGACATCAACCTCATTTAAATGAATTTGTGGCTATTTAACGTTCTGGGAGCTTCTGGCAAACGTATATGGTATTTTCCGGACTCTGCAAAATAGTACCTCAGAGACGAATTTTACGTCTTGAAAAAAAAGTTTCACTAAGTGTATTGATCTAAAACAAGTGCATTTTATGTTCAAAAATTATTATTTGCCTACTAGGTCAAAAATTTTTACTTTGCTCACTTATAGCATGTTGCCTGGGACACAAATTTGTGAGAATAAGTTTTTTGGACAATGTACTGTTATCAGTAGAATTTCTTGTGGCAAAATATTCCAGACCATTGTTAGTTCATATTACACACAGCTCAGCCTGTGCGGTTGCTTATTTCCACTGAGCCTGACAACCTACACGTCTTAGTTGATGTGAGCGTGGTGCGAGAAACACCTTACAGCTGGGAGTAAATCATCTTAATATTGTGCAAGTGAACTTACAGTGCGACCAAGAATCAGAGTTACTGGATGTACGGACTAGCATGTTATTTGAAACTACTCGGAGCTATTGGGACGCCGTTCTTCCACCTTTCGTCCTGCGATAAGTCACTACCATTGTTGTAGAATTTTAGAACATATTTTTTGCTCGAGTATCATGTTGTTTTTGGAAACCCAGAATCTACTATGTAGGAATCAACATGGATTCCGGAAACAGCGATCGTGCGAGACCCAACTCGCTTTATTTGTTCATGAGACCCAGAAAATATTAGATACAGGCTCCCAGGTAGATGCTATTTTTCTTGACTTCCGGAAGGCGTTCGATACAGTTCCGCACTGTCGCCTGATAAACAAAGTAAGAGCCTACGGAATATCAGACCAGCTGTGTGGCTGGATTGAAGAGTTTTTAGCAAACAGAACACATCATGTTGTTATCAATGGAGAGACGTCTACAGACGTTAAAGTAACCTCTGGCGTGCCACAGGGGAGTGTTATGGGACCATTGCTTTTCACAATATATATAAATGACCTAGTAGATAGTGTCGGAAGTTCCATGCGGCTTTTCGCGGATGATGCTGTAGTATACAGAGAAGTTGCTGCATTAGAAAATTGTAGCGAAATGCAGGAAGATCTGCAGCGGATAGGCACTTGGTGCAGGGAGTGGCAACTGACCCTTAACATAGACAAATGTAATGTATTGCGAATACATAGAAAGAAGGATCCTTTATTGTATGATTATATGATAGCGGAACAAACACTGGTAGCAGTTACTTCTGTAAAATATCTGGGAGTATGCGTGCGGAACGATTTGAAGTGGAATGATCATATAAAATTAATTGTTGGTAAGGCGGGTACCAGGTTGAGATTCATTGGGAGAGTGCTTAGAAAATGTAGTCCATCAACAAAGGAGGTGGCTTACAAAACACTCGTTCGACCTATACTTGAGTATTGCTCATCAGTGTGGGATCCGTACCAGATCGGTTTGACGGAGGAGATAGAGAAGATCCAAAGAAGAGCGGCGCGTTTCGTCACAGGGTTATTTGGTAACCGTGATAGCGTTACGGAGATGTTTAATAAACTCAAGTGGCAGACTCTGCAAGAGAGGCGCTCTGCATCGCGGTGTAGCTTGCTCGCCAGGTTTCGAGAGGGTGCGTTTCTGGATGAGGTATCGAATATATTGCTTCCCCCTACTTATACCTCCCGAGGAGATCACGAATGTAAAATTAGAGAGATTAGAGCGCGCACGGAGGCTTTCAGACAGTCGTTCTTCCCGCGAACCATACGCGACTGGAACAGGAAAGGGAGGTAATGACAATGGTACGTAAAGTGCCCTCCGCCACACACCGTTGGGTGACTTGCGGAGTATAAATGTAGATGTAGATGTAGATGCTTCCATTTCTAGGAACAGTAACCGCTACACGAGATTATTAGTAGCTCACAATTTACAAGGTGTGTCACAGCCATCATATTTCCCGAATTTAAATCCGCTATATCTACCTTCGCCCGCCTCTGTAGCTCAGGTCGCTAACGAACGACTGTGCAGTGGCTCTCAATTCGGAGGCAAGTCGGTTCGAATCCTGGTAGTGGATGGAATTTTCACTGCCAGTATTTGGTCGGTCAGGGGAGGAGAGGTTCTTTGCGTCAGTGGCTTGGACGAAATTCCAAATCTCTCTGCGGTGTCTCATGAAGCGAGGGCATATCTACATCTACAGCTATCTGATTAATTTGCTACTTCCTGAAAGAGGGTTCAATGAACCACTTTTAAGCAGTCTCTCTACCGTTCCACTCTCGAACGGCGCGCGGGAAAAGCGAGCACTTAAATTTTTATGTGCGAGCCCTGATTTCTCTTCTTTTATCGCGGTGATCATTTCTCCTTATGTAGGTGGGTGCCAACAGAATGTTTTTGCAATCGGGGGAGAAAATTGGTGATTGATATTTCATGAGAAGATCCCGTCGCAATGAAAAACACCTCTGTTTTAATCATTGCCACACCCATTCACGTATCATGACTGTGGCACTATCTCTCCTATCTCGCGATAATACAAAACGAGATGCCCTTCTTTGTACTTTTTCCATGTCATCCGTCAGTCCCACCTGATGTCGATCCCATATCGCACAGAAATATTCCAGAATACGGCGGACAAGTGTAGTGTAAGCAGTCTCTTCAGTAGACCTGTTGCATCTTCTAAGTGTTCTGCCAATGAATCGCAGTCATTGGTTTGCTCTACCCACGATCTATGTGATCGTTCCAATTTATATTATTTGTAATTGTAATCCCTAGGTATTTAGTTGATTTTACAGCCTTCAGATTTGTGTGACTTACCGCTTAATCGAAATTTAGCAGATTTCTTTTAGTACTCGTGTAAATAACTTCACACTTTTCTTTATTCAGGGTCAATTGCCACTTTTCGCACCATACAGATATCTTATCTAAATCAATTTGCAATTCGTTTTGGTCATTTGATGACTTTACAAGACGGTAAATGACAGCATCATCCGCAAATAATCTAAGACGGCTACTCAGATTGTCTCCTATGTCGTTTATATAGATCACGAACAACAGAGGGCCTATAACACTTCCTTGGTGAACGCCGGATATTACTTCTGTTTTACTCGATGACTTCCCGTCTATTACTACGAACTGTGGCCTTTATGACAGGAAGTTACGAATCCAGTCGCACAACTGAGGCGATATTCCATAGGCATGCAGTTTAGTTAGAAGACGCTTGTGAGGAACGGTGTCGAAAGTCTTCCGGAAATCTAGAAATATGGAAACAATTTGACATCCCCTGTCGACAGCACTCATTACGTCATGAGTACGAAGAGCTAGTTGTGTTTCGCAAGAACGATATTTTCTGAATCCGTCCTGACTGTTGATGGTGATCCGTTCGTCGAATGGTGACGTTAAGATCCGCGTCCCCTTGGTGCTTTTCGAGAGGAGTAAGCTCTGTGCCGCGGCCGGATTTCACCCTCTGCTGTACAAGCACTCATTACAGATACACACGTGACACTTCATAACAGGTCGGAGGATGGCAATGGCAAATCATCTGCACTAGGAGTTTCCCACGAGGAGCGGTGCAGGATTCTTGCATCTGCTCCTCCTATATTTCTGCCCTGAGTATGGTACCATGTACAGGGTGTTCGGAAATTCTCCGTACAAACTTGTAGGACTTGTACAGGGGAGTGAGTACATAATATTTTGAAAAGGAACCCATGTCCGGACCGGTCCTATAGTCCCTTTTCATTATCATTTTATTTGCTTTTCATTGTACTTTGCATCCTATAGAGCATTTCGGGAGTTTTCGTTGCTAAATTTCGTACCAGAGTGCACTGAGCTATGATTCAACCTAGCCGTGACCTATTTCTTTCTACGATTTGCAAGCATTATATGGTTGTCATGTTGGTTCTTTTCAGACTGGCAATGCGCCTATAACGCTATTATAAGTCTGTCATGTTTTTATATGTAACCAACTCACAACTATGATTCCATAAAATGTTTATCCCTTCTTCTCCTATTCCAAAACTCTCTGGCATGGGTGAGTGAAAGAATGTGGACGTGTTTCATTTTTCTGAACGGAGGTTTATTCTGCTGCAGAGAATCATCGGTAGTCTTACAGAATGGCCAAACCTTGTCTTCAGGTAGGCAAAGAGGTTTGTTCACTTTATGTGAAAGATACCAGTGTTAGGTTGGTGGCGGAAGCCTCATCTCTGGGTTTTCCTGGCCACGATGTCGTGTGGGTGAAATTTTAGTGGGAGATGGGCAGTTTGCTTCCAACTCTCCGAGCGTCTGCAGCCGAGGTCTCTTCGAAGAAGGATGAGTTGATTTAACCGCTTGGCGCGTTGTCTCATAACGAGAGAGGAGCTTTTAGTTTTTGACCTCGCGCTTTGTCTTATAGAAATTGTTCTGCTGGGTCGCAGGAAGGAATGCAAGACTTTTGCAGACTTTCACTTTGATGGTTCAAACGGGTCTAAGAACTATGGGACTTAACATCTGAGATCATCAGTCCCCTAGACTTAGATCTACTTAAACCTAATTAACCTAAGGACATCACACACATCCATGCCCGAGGCGATTCGAACCTGCGACCGTAGCAGCCGCGTGGTTGCGGACTGAAACGCCTAGAACCACTAGGCCACAGCTGCCGGCCTTTCACTTGGATTCCTAATGCAGACTTAGGTTCGTAAGAAGAACGTAGCACAAATGTGTTGCATATGTGGAAGCGATCTCACGTAGGAAGTACGCCCTCGGTTCAGTGCGAATGTTTGTGTGCCTGCGACTGCGTGTGTATACATTCTAATCTTTTCCGAATCTTGATAATTTTTGCCTCTTTGTGAATTTTCTTTGTTTCATTACTATATGTCCGTTGGAAACCATCCACATGGGTTAATACGAGGCCTGTTCAGAAAGTAAGCTCCGATTGATTGCCAAATTGAAACCACAGTGAACATCAGAAATGTCTTACTTCTAACAATTAGCTACACCTTTCAGCTACTTCTCTACGTAGTCGCCGTTCTGACTTAGACTTTTGTCATAGCGTTGTACCAACTTTTCAATAGCCTCATCATAGAAGGCAGCCGCCAGTGCTTTCCGCCAATTCTCCACGCTGACCTACACCTCGTTGTCTGTGTCAAAATGTTGTCTTCAAAGACAGCGGTTCATGTGACCAGAGATGAAACTCAGGGGGAGACAATTGCGGATTGTATTGTGGGTAATCTAACATTTCCATTTGAAAACGATGCAGGAGCATCTTCATTGCCCCTGCGGAATGCGGCTGAGAATTGTCTTGAAGAAGAAACAGCACGACAGTTATGTAATGTTAGCTGCATAGCTTCAGGCGAAATTTCTCACCAGGCCCTCGTACTTGGCGGCAGACACCATTTTCTAGACATCTTTACGCACTCACTGCGAGCCCAGAAATGAGAAGAGCGACGTGATGCTAACTGGGGTTATACTAGAGACACTACCCAACACATCTGTGCAAAGCTTTATCGGATTTTCATAGTCGTTTCCATTTCGCGACCGATCGGAGCTTACTTTCTGAACGCCCCTCGTACTAGAGTTTGTTGGCCTTCTGCCATTACCCTTTTGTCTATTCAGATGTGTCTTCTGTAAAATGTTAAGTGTTTCCGGCTGCGTGGTTTAATGTTGCTAAAAGTTGGCCACGGTACATAGAAATTGTGCCTCCGCGAACCACGTGGGTACACAAGTTAACTGTGAGCCTAACTTTCCTGTGGTCCCCTGTCTCTGCTCTAGAGTTTACTTATTGCTCTGATTTTGGAATATTAAATGTATCCTGTCCGGATTATTCAATTGTATTTTTGGTTTGTGATTTCATGTTAAGCGCGTAACAAAATACCAAAAGGCTCCTAATCGACTCACATTCCCCACAAAGCACTCAAAAAATTACTACAGTATACCGACACACGCCAGTGTATGTGTGGCCCTCGTTGAGGCTGTTTCTCCAAACCGAGGTTTAACTCTAAATGCAACCGTGATATTCAGATTTACTCGTTTATTTAACCATTTCTCAACATAGCGGAACAAACCTCCTAGCTTCTTTGCATGTTGGTGTTGAGGCCGTGCTTGCTTTTCTTTGAGTGAATGCGAGTATTAAACGGTTCCCGGCCCCCTTTAATTACGACCGCGATTCTAAATTAAGAGATTCTGTTGTGAATCGTATAGCATTTCACAAGCAATAGCAAGTAGTTACCAGGCAACAGAAGTAATATAGGTATCTTTTATCAACGTCTTAAGAAATAAATAATTTTGTATGAAGTCTTATCCAGTGTACCGGTCTTACGTCTCCTTTACCTACACATCACTTACCCTGCTCTGGAATTTCGATAAAACATATAACTTCTTATGGGCAGTTAGGTTTAGTTTAATTTCTTTTGGATGTCCTAACTTATATATTGCCTTTCCACAACGCAGAACAACTTTTGCGTTGATCTGAACTATAGGTGTAGATGGCATTGTTATCGTGTTTTATCTTCCTATTTATTGCTTTGTAGGCATTGTAATTTATTTCATTGCACTGCAGTTGTGGTAATTATTGATTCTTGATCAATGGCGTGTGTCGGTATACTGTAGTAATTTTTTGAGTGCTTTGTGGGGAATGTGAGTCGATTAGGAGCCTTTTGGTATTTTGTTTTGTTTTGTTCAGGGAGCCGCAATCGGGGTAACCGGTCAAAAAAAAATGTTCAAATGGGTGTGAAATCTTATGGGACTTAACTGCTTATGTCATCAGTCCCTAAGCTTACACACTATGTAACCTAAATTATCCTAAGGATAAACACACACACCCATGCCAAAGGGAGGACTCGAACCTCCGCCGGGACGAGCCGCACAGTCCAGGACTCAGCGCCTTAAACCGCTCGGCTAATCCCACGCGGCGGAACCGGTCAGACAATAATGCTGATCAAGGACGAATTCAAAACGTGGAGGCCGCCCAGGAATACACGGAATACGAAAGTCCGGGCGTTGTCCGTTCTGAGCCCGTTTTTGTAAATTCGAACAAGTCAGTAGATAAAAATGTAAATGTCATGTGACGAGGGCCTCCCGTCGGGTAGATCGTTCGCCGGTTGCAAGTCTTTAGATTTGACGCCACTTCGGCGACTTGCGCGTCGATGGGGATGCAATGATTAGGACAACACAACACCCAGTCCCTGAGCGGAGAAAATCTCCGATCCAGCCAGGAATCGAACCCGTGCCCTTAGGACCGATATTTTGTCGCGCTGACCACTCAGCTACCAGGGGCGGACTAGTCGGTAAACGTAAATTTTTTACAGGCTATCCTACAAAGTTAGTAGAGGGTAATGAAATTTCAACATGGACAGTGAGAGAGAAAGAGGAAAACATGAAATGTATGTGTTCAAACTGACCTCAGTTGGCCATCAAGGAAGAAAAAGCACTCCGTCTGCAGGCCACGAGTGGCCTACAGGGATCATTCGACCGCCGTGTCATCCTCAGTGGAGGATGCGGATAGGAGGGGCGTGGTGTCAGCACACCGCTCTCCCGGTAGTTATGATGGTATTCTTGACTGAAGCCGCTACTATTCGGTCGAGTAGCTCCTCAATTGGCATCACAAGGCTGAGTGCACCCCGAAAAATGGCAACAGCGCATGATGGCCTGGATGGTCACCCATCCAAGTGCCGACTACGCCCGACAGCGTCTAACTTCGGTGATCTCATGGGAACCGGTGTATCCACTGTGGCAATGCCGTTGCCCTGGCCATCAAGGAAAACATTTTGAAATTAAATTGGTTAACGAAATTGAAGAAACATACATAAAAGGTACACAAAATATACAGGTTCACATAAAAAAAAGAAGAAAGAAAGAAAATCCTCGTGAGCTTTAAATAAAGTGAAGGTATGTGAGGATCCCTGGCGACAAGTGGTGAGTAATGGTTCAATGATTGTGAGTATCGGTGACAATTAGCAAGATGAGAAATTTTGACCATGGGGAAAGATTTGATTTTTTTGACAATCTTTTATGTGTTTACTTTACTTGTAGAATAAAGTGATTTTCGTTTCTATTTTTATGCGCACTAATTCGTTTTAAATCAGTGTGATTCCTAAACATTATCACGTTATGATTTCAGGTATGACTTGTATGAACCTCCTATGTCTCATTAACTGCAACTTCTATTGCGAAATGTTCATAGAAAAGATGTCATAGAAATTTTCTACAGCTCAGCAAATGTGTACTGCAAACCATGCAGAAGCATTCAAAGAATAGCAATATAGGTATTAAGTTTCGAAAAAATATATTTTTCATGTATGGGTATCATAGTCGTTCTATATGTTTGTGGTGACTGGTACAAATTCTGTAGATTGTGTGTGGGATTGCAGTTCACAGCAGATAAAGTTTCGTGTTTGTGGTTAGTAGCGTCACCAAATCTACTCCATTTCCTTACCAAATCTTGTACAGGACATGTCCTGACCAGTTTCTCAATGTATGTAATGTTGTATCTATGTTATATAAGAAGTATCTTTGTTGTTTGAATTTTGAGTATCATGTCGCTCTTGTGAAGGGAGCTTAGGTAATTTTTCTTTTCTGCTCAGTGAAATTTTTAATCACTGAGTTAATTTCCTAAGAGTTAAAGTCATTTCCTTTTATTGTTAACACTAATCCTAATGCTTAGTAATTGGTCATATAAATTTTCTTGTTTTTTATATTATTAAGAAGGCCCTCCTTGTAAAACCATTTTTCGGCAATTCTTCGTGTATTAGTCAGTAGTAGGAATTTCTGCTGATTTTTTTTGTAATATGTGCATCATATTGTGTGGAAGTCTGTGAGTGCAGCTATTAAGTGGGCGCAACATCGCCAGGCCGCCTAGTGAACCTGCACATTAGAAAATACGGGACTTGCTCCAAGGGCAGGTGTTGCGGAGCCATGCTATCAACTGTGAGCTAGTGGTGTGGCGAGGGGTCATGGCTGTTTCCACACCAGAGGGGAGGGGATGCTGGTTTTCCCCAACCCTAGGCTGTCGGTCAGCGCAGATGGCATGGCACGGCAGAGCATCGCCCTGGTCACTGATCAGGGCTTGGCGCAGGCGCACAGCGGTGGGTTAGCGAGATGCAGAGGAGCATCGCTCGTGCACACACATGCGAGATTTGGGCAATGCCCAAGGTATGAGCCACAAATGTTAATACGGTTTGACGATGGCATGGCTCCTAGTCTATTGAGATGCAACCATCTCAGGAAGATGGTTTCGCTGAGTTTCGTGGCATAGGGGCATGCCCATGTTACATGCACAGAGCTATGCAGTTGGGTATGCCCATGTGACAAGTACAGAGATGTGTAGTTGACCGCTATCAAACGGCACCTGAAGTGGAAGTTCACTGATTGCTGAGGGAAGGCACAAAGAAGAGCTTATTAGTGCCTTCCTCACATGGGAATGTCCTGTCGAACATTCATGGCTCTGCCAACCGAGCCGTGCACAAACGATGATGATGGTGGTAGGGAGACTGAAGTGATGTTCAGAGGAAATGCAGTCGTGATCGACGTTCCTTGCTTCCCGAGGGCTATGATAACAAAAGAGCCATTTTTGCCTCCATTGGGCAGGAATGTCAAACGACCAAGGTGTGCTAATATGTCCTAGCGGAAGAACTGTTTAGCGGGTGGATGCCAGGAGGTGCCGCATTAAAACTCGGCGAGCACTTTCCAAGTGGTTTATTGTTATTGAGCTACAGTGCCCTCGTTCCCTTGGTCTGCATCGCAGGGCCCCACAATGTTGAGGAAGCACTGCAGAGGCCCGTGTAATGCAATGCTGTGTCGAGTCGGCCTTGTTCGCTAGCGGAGTTGCGGCATCATCAGGATGCCAGGGGTTTGCTCAGCGGTCTGCGTTCCTGCCGACTCAGCGCCGCTCGGTGTAAGCTGCAGGTGGCTAGCTGCGTCCTTCTTCTCCCTGGCATGGCTGAGATCGCGGCGACGAACAAGTGCCCGTGATCCGAATCTGCGGCCATCGCCTCGGGATGCCTCTGGCGTGTGTTGGAAGCCAGGACGACTGCCCGCGGTAGTGAGCCGTGAAGTGGCCCACCGCTTGCTGGCTACGGACCCCGCACTAGCCTCAGGGGGTCGAAGCAACGACCCACTGTGGACTGGAACGCCGGCGCTCCATCTGCTGCTGTGTGAAGCTGGTGGTGTGACACGCCCTACCGTCCAGGAGAGCTGCCACATTTGAATGAATCTCGTTAGAAAGCGGCACCTATTTATACTCGGCTGTGCATCTGTGTTTTGCTAACGCGCCGCTCTGAGTCACATATGCACAACTCCTGGATTGCAGCAGTGGGCCTCTTCTTCCTGTAATTTGCGCCATGCATACTGCTGCGTTTACTCTTTTCAGTGGTTTGACGGCCCTGTGGCCTCCATTCTACTTCGCAACCGTTGGTATGTGTAACTCACTGCAACCCGGCTCACACCTAAGTGTAACTTGTGCTGAGAATATCGCACGAAACTAACTTTTCCTATCCTAGACGGTGGTGCCGACACATTATTCCCCTCTTCAGAAAGACGCAGTCCCCAGGTCGACCCTTAACTAGCTCTTAGCTTGTTTGGGTCGGCACCTATGGCATATCTCCTTACTACTAGAAAACTTAAATGTTGTCTAGTGCCCTCTTAAAACCATGACATGAAACAAAACGTAAAAATTCCTTTCTGGACGACCACTGCTCGATCAACCCCTTTCCTACTCGTCTCACGCCCTCAGTATCCAATCCACTGGGACTTGGACTACCTTTGGTTCCCTTTTGGAATTAGCTCTCCGCCTAATCAGAAAGAAAACATCACATAACAAAGTCAAGGCTGTGATGACTCTTGGCACAGAGGTGCTCAACATGGTCGTTACTTGCCGTTGCCTTTCCCTGCACTGAGCGACATGTTGAACAAGTTGTTCGGCTAATATGCGCCCCTCTTGCTCTAAAATGAACTGGTTTACGGATCTCAACAGACCTGGCTCCAGAGTTTGATTTAACAAGGTCAGATTCTGCCTTGGCAAAACTTTAAAAAGGCTTCAGGCCAGTACAGCTGTGGCTGCGTAACATTCAATTGCGTGACTCCTGAAATTGACGCTGGCACGTGCAAGGTTGGTCCTATTACGTTACACATAGTTCCATTGATTAAAATTCCGCTCCCCTCGAGTTCTATACGTTTTGCTTCTGCAAATACTCCCCACTCAAAACAACTTGTGCATCCCTACTCGTTGCAAGCTCAATTTTGGATCCACGGTGTCCCTTGGACAGTCTATTCCTTTCCCCTCTAGCTAAAAATAACTGCACCGAGCACGTGTCCCATATTTGTAGCTCACAGATTTTCCTCCACCATTCACTATTTTTGATCCAAACTCAACACCGATTGTGTGACTACTTCCATCCTAAAATTCACATTATATGAACTGGTGCAATAAACACGACTTCCCTGACCCAGCACTGTCGATAACAAAAACTTTAAACAGGAAATCGTGCGACTCTGATATCGTTCAACACATATTTATTACGGCTTTGCCGCAAAATTTACTCCGATGCATTTATTTCTCCAGAACTGCGTTTGATTTCTCCTCCAACAACACTCCACATACGTCAGACGCTACACTTCCCTTTTCTGTGACCTGAGGACAGGGATCACTATCGCCCTTCCTCCCTCTTCAAAAGGACTGCTGTCCACAGCAGGCTATATTCGAAAATACACACAACATATGAAAATACAATGCCTAATTAATATATTCAAATCCAATGATACATAACAAGAAAACAAAAAAACTTCAAATACTCTACTACTTTCTGGATCGCAAATCATATGGTACTTCATGCTTTACTGTATCTTCCTGGTTTTCTCTGTAGTTAGAACCTGTCTTCACTCTCTCTTTCTTCCTCTTTCCTTCCTGTGACGCCCCTGGAATCATATCCGGGCAACCCTTAAATGGCCGTAACCGCCCAATGTGTACTATTGTTGTTCTAGCTGGCAGCATTAACGGGAGATGTGGTTGCAACAACTTGGTATGCCCCTTGATACCTCGTGAGGAACTTCTTCGTTTTTCCTTTTTGCGTATATGGGCTGGACAGCATTACCCATTGCCCCACTCTATACTGTGGTAAACTTCCTTTCCGTTTCAATGCGTCTTCCTGCCTTTCCAAAGCCTTCGTATTCGCCTTTTGTACCCGTTTCCACACATCCCGCATTGTTCTCGCGAATTGACGTACAGATTCGTCAGTCCTTCCTTTCTGTGGGTTCACTAAACCAAACGGTGACGGCATTTTTCGCCCGTACACTACCTCATATGGAGACAAACCGGTATTTGTATGGACTTCAGCATTGTATGCGCATATAATATGCCTCAAATACTCGTCCCACGGATGGTGATGAGAACACCTTCCTGATTGTTCTGTCTACCCGTTCTGTCCTTCCGTTCGCCTGTGGATGCAACGCGCTCGTCCTCAACTTCTTTACGTTCAACAATTTACACAGTTCCTTCATTAAATCCGACATGAAGTTGGTCCCTTGGTTAGTAATTATTGCCTCGGGTACACCAAACTTCAAATTCCAGTTGTTTACTAACGCTTGCGCGATCATTGTTGCCTGTTGATTTGGCATACCCACCATCTCCATATACCTCAAAAAATGGTCTATTATTGTCAGAACGAATCTGTTCCCCGATGATGTTCGCCTAAAAGGTCCTGAGACATCAATCCCCAGCAAAGAAAATGGGCATGTTGCCTCTGGTAATCGTTGTAACTGTATCTGTTTCTGACTCAATTCTGCTCTCTGCGCACATGGTATACAATTCTTGACATACCGATCCACATCTCCTTTCCTACCTCTCCACCAATATCTCTCCGCCACTCTCCTATTCGTCGCTCTACACCTTCCATGACCAGATAACAAGTGATCATGTGCTTCCTTTAAAACCTCATACCTCAACTTCGCTGGCACTATTACCCTTGGCCCTAATTTAGTTTCCCTGCACAGAAGACCGTCGTACATATTAAATTGTGGCTGTGTCCGATACAATCGTTGTCCGCGTCCTGCAGTTCTTGCCATACCGCTAGGCCATAACCTATGACTTCTACTTTTGCCACCTATCTACTTAGTGCATCCCGCATTACCATTCTCCTTCCCAGGCTTGTGCACCTCCTCGTAGTCGAATTCACTAAGCCTCACAGCCCATCTAGCGAGTCTAGTAGACTGATACTTCAACCACAACAACCACTTCAATGCAGCATGATCTGTCACTACCCGAAATCTTCTCCCATATAAATAACATTTAAAATATGTGATTCCATAGCTTACGCTAAGCATTTCCCTCTCAGTTGCTGAGTAATTTCTCTCTGCTGCATTCAACTGCCTAGACGCATAGGCTACAGGATGTTCTTTCCCATCAATTTCCTGACTAAGAACGCACCCTAATGCTTGATTAGATGCATCGAATGCTGGTATAAACTCCTTTTCAAAATCTGGAAACACAAGATCGGACTTCATGTTAACACTTCTTTCAGTTTATGAAACGCTTTCTGACACTCTTCTGTCCACTCAAATTTCACACCCTTCTGTAACAATCGAGTCAACGGCTGTGCCAAACCTGCTAAACCCTTTACGAACTTTCGATAGAAATTGCAGATTCCGATGAATGACTGCACTTCCTTAACTGTTTTCGGTTCCTGAAAATCCCTTATCCCTTAACCGCTGTCTATGTTGCTCCATACTACTTGAAAACAGTATAATGTCATCCAAATACACCAGACACTGCCGTGGTTTCAAACCCCTCAAGACACTGTCTAGCAACCTCTGAAACGTTGCTGGAGCGTTTTTCAAACCGAATGGCATTCTAATATACTGGTAATGGCCTTCAGGAGTAGACAAAGCAGTTTTTGGACGATCCTCCGGAGCCACCTCTAACTGATGATAACCACTCGTCAGATCCATCGTAGACAAGTACTGGCACTGCCCTAAGTGATCCAAAGTCTCCGATATGTTTGGCATGGGGTATGCGTCCGTTACTGTCTTATTATTGAGGTATCGGTAGTCACAACAGAACCTGTATTTCTTAGTTCCATCCGTAGATTTTTTAGGCACAACGACAATGCCCGCTCCCCAGCAACTATTACTATGCTCTACAACACCGTCCGCAAGCTGCTGATCAATGAAATCCTATACAATCGGCTGCAAATTCCTCGGTATTCTGTATGGTTTCCGGTAAACAGGTGCTTCATTCTCTGTTGGTATCCTATGTTGAACTAATGGAGTTGCTGGTAACGGTCTTTGTGGAAAAACCAAATCCTTAAATTCTCATACTAATTCTTCCATATGCTCTCTTTCTCCTCCTTTCAAATGTTTGATTTTGTCACGCAGTGCAGTTCTATCGGCAGTTAGTGATTGATCGCTTCGCCTACCTCTCGAACACCAGTCTTCGTCATCTGGCACATCCAAATTTGCTATTAAAACTCCTTTCCTCAAATTCGCGTCTACAGTGCTAAAATTACCCACGTTCACGAGAACTACTCTGCCGTCGTTCCCCTCCTGTACGCGTACAAAACTACGCTTCACAAAACAACCCAATGGACCCAAAACCTCATTATCCTCCAATGGATTAATAACACATACCGTACCCACAGGTAGATTCGACTCCACACTTACCTAATGCGACTTCCCGGTGCCACTAGGCACACATTCATGCGAATTAAGCCTTAATGCTAATATACGCGGTTCAACTGGTTTGTTCATTACATTGAATGCCACTCGCGACAGCTCTGCATTGACAACAGTTTCCCCTTGCGGAAATAACATTCCACTAAGTTCCACAGTTTGTTGTCCAAGGTCAATTTCGACATGATCTTGATGCAAGAAATCTACTCCTAGGATCATGTCGTAGCCCTCGCTTACCCATGGTACTACCTCCATGCATGCATTAAATCAGACTTCCTCTATTCGAAAGTCAACTGTCACCGGCCCCAAAGGCGTGACCTCCTTAACCCCCACTCCACGCAACCTATAATGTGATGGGTCTAACTTCCTTCGTCCCATTATATTCTTAGTAGCAACTGACACTTGCGCCGCTGCGTCCAACAAAACCTTAAACTTTTTAGGTCCTATGGATCCTACCACTGAACATTCCACCTCTGCATACGTAATTGTAGCACTGAAATTAAACGGGAGCTCCCTTAGGTGGGCCTTGGGCCCCGTCTGCAGTTTAAGGCTTGTCCACCTCTCCTATCTCCACTTCTCCATCCTCCCTGCTGCCGATTTCCAGCCCTTCCTCTATTCCTTGGTGACTGGGTACATAGCCTCTGCACATTTCCCGTACGACCATACTTATAACATTTTATACCCACTGTAAACACTGTTTGCCTCTCGCGCACCCCTGTTGCCACGTCTATTTCCTCACATTGAATTGCCAGCAAAATGGCCGAATACAAATCATTCGGCGTCCCTTCACGCAGTTTCGGTGACATATACGCCGGTAACCCTCTGAAAAATACATCAAGTGCCGTTTGCTCGGCCTCCTGCAACAGAACACTATTCATCGCTGTGACACAACTCGTAAGTATACTCGTTAATTTCCCTTATCCTGTACGCAAATTTCTCCATCGTCTCTCCCTGTCTCGTTTTCATTGTGCTTAACGTCTCCCTAAAGTACCGAGCGCTACTCTGTTTTTTGTACCTTTGTAAAGGCCCTTCCTTTAACTGCCTAAACTGTCCTGCCTTCCTTAAGGCTTCAGAACACCTTGCTTTGCTTCACCCGTTAATCTAATCTTGGCTATATGCAACAACTGCTCATCATACCAACCATTCATCACTGCTGAAGTCTCCAAGTCCTCTACAAACGAACGCACATCCTCAGATAACTTGCCAGAAAATGGAATAACCAAACTCGCGGCAGCTGGGTCAATCTCCTGCACCCTAGGCAACAACGACTGTCCGCTGTCAACTGTGCTACCTTTTCCAACAAAATCCGTATTGCTTCTGGTTCCGACACACCTCATGTCCCTGACTCTGCCACCATGTTGCTTTTGTTCCCAGTTAGTCCTGAACAAAACATTTAAGTACAAGAGCAACCTGACTTCCTACACCCCAGTATCATCATACTCGGTCACATCATACTCAAACCAATACAAAAGTAATTAAATGCTAAGAGAAAAAAAATCTTACTGCTCCAAATACACTAACACTTATTCCGACAACAAAAAATACTTTGCCCACGCAAAAAATCTAAAATGTGGCTTGCCATGAGTCATACTCGAAAAACAAAAAAAAGTAAGGAAACGTGAAATACTCAAAAGAAAACTGGTCAAAACTCACCACATCTTGTGACCATAATGGAGGCGGTGGTCTTGGACATCATGCGGTACAGATGACGTCCACTATACTGACACCAAATGTAGCCGATGGGTGACAGGAGGTGCCTTATTAAAACTCGGCGAGAACATTCCAAGTGATTTATTGCTTTTTAGATACAGTGCTCTCATTCCTCTTGGTCTGCATCACAGGGCCCCGCAATGCTGAGGAAGCACCCCAGCCGCCTGTGTAATGCAATGCTGTGTCGAGCTGGCCTTGTGCTCCAGCAGAGTTGCGTCGTCGTCAGTATGCCAGGAGTTGGCTCAGCGGTCTGCGTCCCTGCCGAATAAGCGCCGCTCAGTGTGAGCTGCAGGCGCTCATCTGCGTCTTTCTTCTCGCCGGATTCACTGAGATTGTGGCAATGATCTAGTGTCCGAATCTGCGGCCCTCGCCCCAGGATGCCTCCGGTGTGTGATGGAAGCCAGGACGGCTGTCCGCGGTAGCGAACTGTGAAGTGGCCCGCTGCTGACTGGCTGGCTACAGACCCTACATCGGCCTAAGGGGTTGAATCAACGACCCGCCGTGGACTGGAACACTGGCGCTCCATCTGCTGCTGTGTGAAGCTGGTGGTGTGACATGCCCGCCGTCCGGGAGAGATGCCACACTTAAATAATCTCGTTAGAAAACGGCACCTATTTATACTCGGCAGTGCGCCTCTGTTTTGCTAACGCGCCGCACAGAGTCACGTACACACAACACCTGGGTTGTGCCAGTGGGGCCCTCCTTCCTGTAACTTGCGCCATGCATACCAGTGCGTTTACTCTTTTCAGCGGTTCGACAGCCCTGTGGCCTCCATACTACTTCACAACCGTTGGTATGCGTAACTCACTGCAATCCAGCACGCAAGTGGCTGTAACTTGTGCTCAGAATATCGCACAAAACTAACTTTCCCTATCCTAGACGGTGGTCCTGCTACAGTTGACGCCAGCCACGATGAAATACTTTCGTGAGGTTGTGAACTGCCGAGCAACCATGGCACATGGACAGTGATGCAGGCTGACAGGCTGACAGCTACACCGACGGGAGGCGTTCCACCAATGAGGTCCTTCATTCTATGGGACTACGGCGTGCGCTCTAGTGGATTTGGAGAGTATGTCATCCCACAGTCAGTGAAGTGCAAGGTTTTTTTTTGTGTTGATCGCTGCATAATATGATGTGTGATTATCTTGAGATAATCTATCGAGATGCGTATGTCTTTAGTGTGTTACGGCGTGAAACTAGCTATGACGGTAAACAAAATGTAACGATAGTTGCGACGTCATGCTTACAAACCACCAACGTAATATTTTCTGGTCTAACCGTGCACCCAGGAGTTTTTTTTTTTTTTTTTTTTTTTTTTTTTTGTAAAGCTTTATGTACTGTGTACCTTTTATTTATGTTCCTGTGTTAATTATGATTTTGCATTGAATATCGTTAACCAATTTAATTTCAAAATTTTCGCCTTGACGGCCAACTGAGGTCAGTTTGGTCACATACATTTCTGTTTTTCTCTTTAAAATCTTATTTGAATTGCTTTTAGTTTGAGTCTTGCATTGAGCATGATGATCAGGACACAAATACTGATCACCTTACAATAACCACTTTTAATAACTGTTTAAAGCAATACTTAAGATGATATCACATGTTTGTTATTGTAATGAGTTGGATGATATGATGTCAGCTCCTAATGTCATACATTTCATTTATATTTAATAATTTAACTGTTTGCTTGCCGGACCACATGAGGTAACAAATACTGACTAAAATCATCCAAAATCCATTTAAATATTATAGATTAGTCGTTTCTTTTGTGCTGCTGTTTCCCTTTTGCGATAATTGTTTCTCTTAAGTTACTTTTTTTTCGAAGACTGCTGGCGAATTTCCTAGCATGGCTAGAAAATCCGCAGCACAGTCTTCTCCGGGAAGTTTGGGGTGATGAAAGGGTCCTATAGACCCCTTTCATGATCATTTTATTTGCTTTCCATTGCACTTTGTAATCTACAGAACAATTCCGGTGTTTTCGTTGCTAAATTTCTTACCAGAGAAGATACATATGATTCAATCTAGCTGTAGCCTATTTCTTCCTACGATTTGAAAGCACTATATGGTTGTCATTTTGATTCTTTTCAGACATGCAAATGCGCCTATAACGTCATTATAAGCCTTCCATGTTTTTTTATATGCAACCCAACTCACTACTATGATTCCATAAAATGTTTATCCCTTGTTCTCATATTTCAAAACTCTCTGGCATGGGTGAGTGAAAGAATGTGGGTGTGCTTCATTTTGCTGTACGGAGGTTTATTCTACTGCAGGGAATCATCGGTAGTCTTACAGAATGGCCAAACCTTGTCTACAGGTAGGCAAAGAGGTTTGTTCCCCTTGTGTGAAAGTTATCAGTGTTAGGTTGGTGGCAGAAACCTCATCTCTAGGTTTTCCTGGCCACGGGGTCGTGTGGGAGAAGTTTTAATGTGAGATGGGCATTCTGCTTCCAACTCTCCGAGCGTCTGCAGCCGAGGTCTCTTCGAAGAAGGGTGAGTTGATTTAACCGCTTGGCGGCTTATCCCATAACGAGAGAGGAGCTTTTAATTTTTGGCCTCGCTCTTTGTCGTATAGAGATTGTTTTGCTGGGTCGCAGTAAGGAATGCAAGGCTTTTGCAGACATTCACCTTGATGGTTGAAATGGCTCTAAGATCTATGGGACTTATCATATGAGGTCATCAGTCCCCTAGACTTAGAACTACTTAAACCTAACTAACCTCAAAGGACATCACACACAGCCATGCCCGAGGCAGGATTCGAACCTGCGACTAGCAGCCGCGTGGTTCCGGACTGAAGCGCCTAGAACCGCTAGGCCGCAGCTGCCGGCCTCTTAATTTAATTCCTAATGCAGATCTGGGTCCGTAAGAATAACGTAGCACAAATGTGTTGCATATGTTGAAGCGATCTCACGTAGGAAGTGCACCCTCGGTTCAGTGTGAATGTTTGTGTGCCTACGACTGCGTTTGTTTACAGTCTTTTCCGAATCTTGATAATTCTTACCTCTTTGTGAATTTTCTTTGTTTCATTACTATATGTCCGTCGGAAACCATCCACATGGGTCAATATCAGAGTTTGTTGGCCTTCTGCCATTACCCTTTTGTCTATTCAGATGTGTCCTCTGTAAAATGTTAAGTGTTTCCAGCTGTGTAGTTTAATGTTGCTAAAATTTTGCCACGGTACGTAGAAACTGTGTCTCCGCGAACCACGTGGGTACACAAGTTAACTGTGAGCCTAACGTTCCTGTGGACTCTACAGTTTACTTATTGCTCTGATTTTGGAATATTAAATATATCCTGTCCGGATTATTGAGTTGTATTTTTGGTTTGTGATTTCATGTTAAGCATGTAAGCATGTATGTGTGGCCCTCGTTGAGGCTGTTTCTCCAAACTGAGGCTCAACTCTAAATGCAACCGTGATACTCAGATTCACTCTTTTATTTAATCATTTCACAGCGGGATAAAGCTCCTAGCTTCGATGCATGTCGATGTTGAGGCCGTGCTTGCTATTCTTTGAGTGAATGTGGGTCTGAATGCGAGTATTAAACCTTTCTCGGCCCCCTTTAATTACGACCGCGATTCTAAATTAAGTCATTCTGTTGTGAATCGTATAGCAATTCATAAGCAATCGCATGTAGTTACCAGGCAACAGCAGTGATATAGATGTCTTATATCAATGTCTTAAGAAATAAATAATTTTGTATGAAGTCTTATTCAGTGTACCGATGTTACGTCTCCTTAAACTACGCCATTCACCTTGTAGTTTCCTTGTTAGCCCATCCATAGCGTTTCCATGCGCACATGTCCAATAATTAGTGTTCCCTTTTTATTTAAAACAAATTCTTTAGAGTAGATCTTGTTTTCAGGAATAGTGCTGCAAGGTGCTCTTATTCACACTGTTCACACACTTTGTATTTCATTTTAATATTTGATTCATGTGAACGATCCCTGGATCATAATAATTGCATCCCATTTTTACGAGTGACATTACAATGAATGTTCTTTCATGAGTTTTTCTGATGACTAAATTAATTAATTTTCCAACTCAGTCGAACCTCTTGTTTGTCTTGTGACTAGAGTTGGTGGCGACCCAATAATTTACTTTGAGCCGGCCGCGCTGGGCGAGGGTTCTAGGCGCTTCAGTCCGGAACCGCGAGACTGCTACGGTCGCAAGTTCGAATCCTGCCTCGGGGATGGATGTGTGTGCTGTCCTTAGGTTAGTTAGGTTTAATTAGTTCTAAGTTCTAGGCGACTGATGACCTCAGAAGTTAAGTCGCATAGTGCACAGGGCTATTTGAACCATTTTTTTAACTATCCACTCATTTCATAAACACCACTTAAAAGCACGTCACTTACATCCGTTCTACGATGGTTTCAATTCAGATGTTTACCTCATTCATTTGTGCTTGAGGAATTGAATTAGACGTGACGGAGTAGAATTATTAAGAGACAATTGGAAAGGAAACGTAACGAAACATCAGTTTATCACTTAATCACATTGCTTTGTATTAGTACTTAAACGTGATGCGTTTGCGTCATTCCGAAACAAAAACGAACCCAGCATACTGTACGTACAGAACAGTAGCGAGGCATTACAACAGAGGCTCGATGTGGCGACTACCAACGTTGTTACAGCCATTGTACCTACGAAGCACGGTCTCGTACACACTCTCCATCGCACCTGGTGTCTCCTCTGGTCCTAGTGCAGCTGCCAGAACTGGTGCCAGCAGATCTTTCTCCATCTCCACAGGACTCTTATAAATTAAACTTTGCATACGACTCCACCAGAAGTGGTCCGTAGGAATTAAACCCGAAGATCGCAGCGCGGTTGGACCACCTCGGCCTCTCCATCTTTCACCTTATCGTCTGTTGAGATGTCTCCGAACCGCACGTGAGAATGAGGTGGTGCACCATCATGCCGAAACCACATTTCCTGACGGACACTTGAGTGGCACAGCTTGCGAGAAGGGGTCCAGCACGGTTTGTCGGAAGGTCAAGTATGCCGGACCAGTTAGCTTAGGTGGCAGAAGATATGGACGGATTATACATCTGAATTGAAACTGTCATAGAACGGAAACGGGTTCCTATTCAAAATATTATCTACTTAGTCCCCTCTACAAGTTCTAGAAGTTTCTAATGGATATTGCCGAGCACTTTTTATATACACATAAAAAAAAGGAATTTTCCGAAAGAGACCCAAATCGGTAGATGTGATGTAAATATACACATAAACAAATGATTACAATTTCATAAAAATTGGATAATTTATCCAAGAGAGACAGCTTCACATATTGAGCAAGTCGGTAACGTGTTGGCCCACCTCTCACCTTTATGCAAACAATTGTTCAGCTTGGCATCGACTGACAGAATTGTTGGATGTCCTCCTGAGGGATACTGTGCCAGTTGGCGAGTTAGATCGTCAAAACTCCAAGTTGGTTGGAGGACCCTCCCCATAATGCTCCACATATTATCAATTGGGGAGATATCCGGCGACCTTCCTGGCCAACATAGCATTTGGCTAGCACGAAGACAAGAAGTAGAAATTATCACCGGGTGCGGGCGGGCATTATCTTGCTGAAATGTAAACCCAAGGTGGTTTGCCATGAAAGCCACCAAAATGGGGCGTAGAATATCGTCGTTGTAGCGCTATGCTGTAAGGGTGCCGCGGATGACAACCAAAGGGGCCCTGCTATGAAAGGAAATGGCATCATAGACCGGGCATGTGGCGGGCGACAGCCAGGTTGTTATCCAGCCGCTATCCAGGGCTGTTCATCGGGGCTCAGTTCGCAGCGGGAATTGTCACTAAAGACAATTCTACGGCAGACAATTAGATTCCAGGGCGAAGATGTGACTGGAGACGCCCCGGACAGTGGTGGATTGTTCGCTTGCTTATTACCGTTATTGGATCATCATGTCGTAAAAAACAAAGTTTTCCTTTTTTACGTCGATTTAAAACGTATTTAAGACCAACAGGGCTGCAAAATCGACTCAGTCATATCTGTATTTTGCATGTTTACCACTACATTACGAATAAACTAGATTTAAACGATTTGTTTAATGCATTTTTTTGCGACACGCAAAGCGCAGAACAATTTTCTCCAATGTGCCAGTGATTTTTTTCTATTGAATAGCATTTGATTAAATAAATAATATTTTAGATATTATTTTGAATTTCGTTGTAGTTTTTATCCATAAAAAGTTTTCTTTTATGATTTTTCATTTTCTGTACAATCTGTATGAGGGAGAGGACACCCTTTTTGTCACAGCTACATACTCGAATCGCCGGGCCTGATGATGCTTCTAATGTGACGCACGAATACTTTGTGTTAAATATGTCCGTTAGCACATGGAACTGCCACCAAATCAGAACTGAAGGAGTTAGTAGAGCCACGATAAATAACTATCGCTCTTTCACCCAAACCCAACAGAAGCGTGGAGCACATTGTTGTACATGTTTGTCCCGTAACACGAAAACAGTACGATTCTGGAAATGGTTTTCTATCCTAATTAAAACCTGTTCAGTCCGTATTTCAGTCCCTGAAAGCGTGAAATGAAAGCTTAGAAGCTTCCTATTAGATAGTTTGCGATACCCTTTCTCAGCCCAAATCGTCTTCGCCAATGTCCAAAGACGTTGAACGAAGACAGAACCAGAGAAAATTCTTCGTATTAACTATTAAAACTCAACGTCGGTTTTCCTACTCTCTTTCCACGTCCGAAACTGAAACAGAAGAAGTTCGATAGAGATTTTTATAACAATTTAAGAGAATACACGGCAGAGTACCCATTTACACTCTAAATAAACCCCAGGAAAGTTTGCAAACATTTTCTCTTCCACAGCAGAAGCCGATGTAGCCTCTTTTTTTTTTGGGGGGGGGGGGGGGAGGCCAAACAGCGAGGTTATCGGTTTCATAGGATTAGGGAAGGATGGAGAAAGAAGTCGGCCGCGCCCTTTCAAAGGAACCATCCCGGCATTTGCCTGGAGCGATTTAGGGAAATCACGGAAAACCTAAATCAGGATGGCCGGGATGTAGACTGTCTCGTGCAGTGGACCACCTAGTACGTGTACGAGCGGTGTACAGAGGTAAACCACACCTGGGTCCAATGAGCAGTTGTTATTGTACGCAGGATAGCTAGGCTGTGATTCTGAGGTGATTTTCTCCTCTCCTTTAGGCGGATCGTAGAAGCAGATCTGTATTTAGATAGTCTGTAAACCCCGGACTGCCACTGCATTTTCAGGTACTAGACATTTCCTAGAACGATAACGTTCAGCGAATCCTCGCCCTTCTCCCAATCGCTCATCTATGGCCGCAGGTGTTGCGACAGAGAGAGAATCCAGTCACAGAAATACAAGACGAACAGCGACTGTCTTAAGAGGACATACAAAGCCCGAGAAACAGTCAAAGAACGGGTCACTGAAGCTACCTGGTGTAATGGTATAATAATGTTCTCAGTATACAAAAAGAAGTTACAAAATATGGCGAACAGCCCTCTTAGATTGGTCGCCCACGATTTCTTCGTCTTCAGGGGAGTGTTCAACGTTGGATGGCTAAACAAATATACGACACTGAGAATTTAATTTTGGTATACGAAACTGCGGCTTTCTTTAAATGGGAATAAATGAAAGATGATAGCCTTAAGAAAAAGAAAGAACCCAGTGGTATTCGGTTACAAGATTAATTATACTGTAGAATACTGGAACCTATCACAACATTTAAATATATTGGGGTAATACTACGAAGCAATATGAAACAGAAGTAGGGCATGGAATCAGTAGTATGAAAGATCAGTGGAAGACACAGATTTTTTTTGCGAGGATTATGGGAAAATACTGCACATCTGGTAAGAAAAATGCATGTAAGAGCCTAGTGTGACCTGATCCAATGTAGGCCTACGACTCTAGTGTTTGTAGTCCCATTGATTACACGTTACAACAGACATTGAAAGAATTCCGACAATCGCTACTGGGATCATAGTAAGTCGGCATCACCAACATGAAAGTATTCGGAAATGCATACGAAATGGCATTAAGACAGTCTGACAAACCACTGCCTTCTATCGTATATTTCGTGTAGGTATTATGAAATAAGATAAGAAAGATTAGAATTCACAAAATGGCATAGACATGCAGCCCCCATCCTATCAAACGCCAGTGAAGCAGGAGAGAGAACGAAGTACACTCCCTCATTCAGTGGACAGTGCGTTGCTGAGTATACAAGTAGCTATAGACATTCGGTTGGAAATCGTAAGTTAGTTCATGAAGGGCAGTAATAAAGAGGTAAAGGAGAATTAACGACGCAGCCAGGAAAGCACATACAAAAAAGAAAAAAAACACTATGAAAAGAGGACTTGGAACAAATGTATCCAAAAGTGTGTCATTCCGAAACCCGCAATCCTGCTCTAAGCCTTTGTTCCTACATCACACAGACTGAAATCTCATTTTTTCTCTGTATAAAGACCAAGCATAATCTCTTCCACCATCCTTATCTAGAGTAACTGATGTTCCATTTTCCTTGATTTCGCTGTTGACGAGAAGTTACGCCGTGACTGACCGTGATACGCATTGTGATCTTAGGCAGAAAATGCTGGTTAATAGTAGAGTTACAAATGCATATACACAATATAATTAAACTGTGAATAGCGTTTCAGTGCGAAAGCGGTAGATGAGGAACGTTTGATGACTGCCATTACTAATGTAACTCTCTCTTTTTTCCGAAAAAGGTATAAAGTGCAAATAGTATTTCATTTGCAATCAACGCGATGCTAGCTGGCGATCAGTCTGTAAATTCTACAGGCGGCTCTGGTGGCAGGCAGAAGAGGCCGCTCGAGGTCAGTGACCTTGCAAGCGTGACTTACGCTGTCAAGGCCGGCCACGGTGCAGTGAGCGCGCGAAACCCCTCGCTGCGTTCTACTGGTGCTTCAACCTCGCTGCTATCTTACTGGCGCCAGCAGCACAGTAAAGACGGAGTTATCTCAAGCCTGGCCAACCCCACGCAGTACACGTACGCCACTTATCAGAGGCTTCGGTTTCTGTGTCAGTGAATATCGCAATTACACTATCGTAAAATACAAGCACAAAAGTCAAGAATCATTAACATATCAGGAAACGAGATCCGAATAACGATCAAAGTTTTATTACTTCCGGCACACGCCCTGACACATGGTAATTAATCAGTGCCACAAGAATACATTTGGAGCACAGAGAGACATTTTCAAGTCGAACTTGGGCGCTTTCCTGTTGGCAGGTTCCTTCTGTTCTCTGCAGGAATAGGTAAGATAAATTTAAATATTGTTGAAGTGGTTTTCCGTTTTTCCCTAATGGCTCCCACATTCACCCCCGGTGTGTTGCGGAATCTGCACATCGTACCAGATTCACTGTCGCCCCTTCCTGTGCCATTGTGACGTGGGCTCTTGGAAATTTGTGAACGACGCTTCCTTCGATGCACAATGCCCTTTTTTTGTAGTGAACCTGTGACGAAATGAGCTGCTTTTCTGTGAATCTTCTCTCTTCCGTTAATTCAAACTGGTAAGTTGTCCAGACTGTTGAAAAAATACTTATTGCTTGGTCAAACGAGGATTTTGTGAGCGATTAGCGATACCTTTCGTGTGTGAATTCAGATTCCTTAGGGTTCTTCCATTAAAAGATTGTCTGGTATCTGTCACCTTTATGTGATCGTTCCAGCTTACATCGTAGAGGACAGATACAGCTAGATAACTGACACAGTCGATCGGGTAGATAAACGATATCTCCTCTTTTCATAAGTTGATGTTCAGAGTCAGCTTTCAGTCTTTCTAACAGGTGATGACATCTTCTAGTCTCGCTGACAACGTAATACATTGTCTGCTACGCCACCTCTCTGTGCACAATTGCGTCGTGTGTGAACGCGTAATAGAGGGAGAAACCTTGTGTTTTGCTGATAAAATATATTAAATGTCTAACAGCTTGAAACAATAACAAATGAAATAAATGTTTCAATATGTCAAAAACTAGGGGGAACTAAACTACAGAAGACACAAGGAAGAGTAAGTAACACACTGTGTAACGCAATGTAATACATAGATTTTTAATCCGAAATGGATGAAAAACAGAAAAAAGAAAATTTTCATTGTTTGAAGATAACAAGCTGTAGAATGCATAGTAGATAAAAAACTACCACCTCATATGATTGGTATTGTCATGTGAAGTATGTGAACAAATATATAACCATCTTATTTCCAAGTTAGTATCCTAGACCTAAATTTTCAGCAAAGCTTAAGTATGCGACCTAAGATACTTCAACACTGTGACATGTCTTTTTGACTGTATATTAAAGTAACGTAAAATTTGACCTCTAATTATTACTTCTCTGTAGTGTATGTAAGTAACTGTAGACCAAAAATTTATATAACCCCTACAAGTTAAATAAAACCCTCTGAAGATAGCATAGAAAGGGCTGAAACATGTTTAGGTGGAAAAAGTAATCAAACGGTGCCTTGCATAAAGAGAAATTTTTCTCCAGTATAACTCAGAGGACTACGTACATAATCCCCCAGGTCTGTTGTATATGTCGCGCAAAAAATGAGGTCCTGTCACCCAACTCTACTCTCGCTTCTGACGATGCTTCCTCATAAAAACGATGAACAGATCTGTCTGGTGAAACGTTTTTAGTCTCGTTAGATGTATGTCCGCGTATTCCACCACCAACTATTTTATTTAACAGTAGTCGCTTTAATCAGTATAGGTTTTCTGGAAGTCAAGAAATAGGGCATTGACCCGATCTCTGTTAACTACTGTCATCTGCATCTCATGAACGAAAAAGACCAATTGAGTTTCACACATTCAGTAGGTACGGAAATAATGTTGATTCCAACAAAGGAATTGTTCTGTCTGCGAAACATTCATCAAGCGCGCGTATAGAATTTGTTTGATGATTCTATAACATATAGATGTCAGTTATATAATTAGTATTTTGTGTGATCAGAAGTTACTGGACACACCTACATAATGCGGAATTGGCTGCTAGATGTCACGAGATGCGGACGCGCGAAACGAGGCGGAGAGTGTTCAGTTATCAGTGGAGATGCAGTAACACCAGGAGAGTTCAGTGACTCTGAATGCGGACTAGTCATTGGATGTCACCTGAGTAACAAATCCCTAAGGGACATTTCAGTCCCTTTTAAGGCTGCCCAAGTCAAATGGTTCAAATGACTCTGAGCACTATGCGACTTAACTTCTGAGGTCATCAGTCGCCTAGAACTTAGAACTAATTAAACCTAACTAACCTAAGGACATCACACACATCCATGCCCGAGGCAGGATTCGAACCTGCAACCGTAGCGGTCGCTCGGCTCCAGACTGTAGCGCCTAGAACCGCACGGCCACTCCGGCCGGCGCTGCCCAAGTCGACTGTTGGTGATGTGATTGTGAAGTGGAAGGAATAACCACAGCAAAGTCAAGATCAGGCAGATCTCACGTACTGAGGGACAGGGGCCGTCGAACAAGGTGGAGAATGGTTGTGAAACGTCACATGAAATCAGCGAAAAAAATCACAAGACCTACACATAGCTGTGGGGAAATGTATTGTGATATTTCCTGACAGACTGAAATGGTTTCGTGAACAGGGATATGAGGAAGGATATGAGCGTTTCACAACCATTAACTTAAAAAAAAAGAACAGACATAATACATACGAAAATGTCACTTGATGGGGCTGAGTTCAAGTCTCTGTTTGACTATCAACTTTTAAGGTTTTAGTATTTCAGCCTTCATTTTATCGTCCCCCATTACGGTCCCGTTATGACCGACGAACATTTGGACGGATGCTTTTTTCCACTGGTGGATTTTAGGAACTAAAAAGTGAATGGTCAGAAGGAGGATTGAAGTCTGTTCCATCAAGTTGCATTCTCGTATGTACGTATTATATCTGTTCCAATAGCACAGTTAGTTGTTAGTTACGTCTTCCATACATTATTTTGTCCGCCCCGGTAGCTGAGTCGCCGGCATGGTAGCTCAGCGTGTTCGGTCAGAGGGTTAGCAGGCCACTGTAATAAAAAAAACTGAGCTAATCGATCAACAACGAACTTAGACGGATGTCTTAGGACGTCCGCCCCGAGCAGATTCAACGAACGAAAACGAACAAAATGAGATTAAAAAAAAAAAAAAAAAAAAAAGTGGTCAGCGTGACAGACTGTCAATCCTAAGGGCCCGGGATCGATTCCCGGCTGGGTCGGAAATTTTCTCCGCTCAGGGACTGGGTGTTGTGTTGTCCTAATCATCATCATTTCATCCCCATCGACGCGCAGGTCGCCCAAGTGGCGTCAAATCGAAAGACCTGCACCAGGCGAACGGTCTACCCGACGGGAGGCCCTAGCCACACGACATTTCCGTTTTTTTTATACATTATTTCAACATTTCTTTTATCTCTTAGAGGTCGTAAATTCTTTTATCGAAATGATGTGAAGCGAGTCAGTTTAGCAGGATATGTATACATGTTTAGTGTTAACATTAATGAACACATTGTTTTTTAGTGGTACTCAAGCGCTTGCACTTAAAAACTAGCCTTTTTATCTTTATGTAAAGGTACCAGCTTTTAAATACGGATAGAAGCAGTTGTCTAGAAGAAATAATTTTAGGTTAGATTTAAAACTTGCTTTGCTACCTGTCAGACATTTTATGTTATTGGGTTAATGATGAAAAAGTTTTGTTGCTGTATATTGAACTCCTTCAATAATGTGTAATAAAGGTTATTTTTCCTATAATGTTGACATAACTACTTCTCAAAACGAGATAGATTATTTATACCGATTTTCATTAGTGCATATATGTATTAAAATTCCTGACTCCTTTAAGAGGTAACCACATGTCAACCATGGGTGAAGACCACATATTGTTCTACTGTCCACTTTTGTGGAGTCAACAGTTTCTTTCTACGTGGTAAGCTGCCCCACAAAACTCTTCCATAAAGCGTTATTCAGTGGAAATATGCAAAATATATCAGGAGGTTAATTCGTTTTTCCAAGATCAGGAATTATGCGAAGAGCAAAAGTAGCTGAACTTAATTGTTTGAGGAGCTCAGTAATATGCTTCTTCCAGTTCAAGTTTTAGTCAGTATGTACACCTAAAAATTTGGAGCAGTCTACCTATTTACTGACCCCTGCTCATGTGCTACATCAATGTCAATATTTTAAGGAATGACATTAAAATGTCCAGAAACATGAATGTCTTAGGAAAAATTTATAATGGCGATAACAAGAACAAAACGATATTGGATATTGTGAAATGAAAGATAGGATAACCAGACAATACACAAAATACTATCGCAGTTTAACTGAATTACAGCGTTGTGACTGATTGTGATGAAATTGCTAGTATTTCTAACAATCATTTTCAAAATGTAGCTGTAAAATTTGGATTAAATGGTTCAGTTGATGAAGCAAAAGAATATATTAAAATTTTCAGTCCTCGTGACTTTAAACAAATACAAGTACCATCAGTATCCTTCACTGAACTTAATACAGTTAGCTACTACACATTTTCTCATCAATTATTACGAGACTCAAATTATAAAAGATCACCAACTGGTATTTTTGTGATCTTTCCAAGACATTTGATTGTGTAGATAATGTTTTATGGAACTGACGACTCCACACACTGCTGATTTGAATCGTACTTGACATATAGAATGCAAAAAGTTGTGCTGAAGAATTCATACAGTGTTGGAAACGAAGAAAATTTTAGTGACTGGGGAGAAATGACAAAGAGAGTCCCGCAGGATTCAATTTAGTGTGCAGTCCTATTCCTTACAAATATGAATGAGTTTCCACTTTACATTCAACAGTCAGAACTGATACTTTTTGCAGATGACACTAGTGATATAATAAATTGCATTAGAGAGGAAGCACCATAAGAGATTGTTACCAATACTTTTCAGAGAATTATTAACTGGTTCTCTGAAAAATGGACTCTCCCTAAATTTTGAAAAAAATACGCAATATTCAGGTCTGTACAACAATGAGAAGAGAAGTGTGCAGCAGTGACAAATCACATGCACATGCTTCTGGTTTCCGATCCACACTAAAACTATTGGTTTCAATATTTTTGCTATGTGTCCAATTTTTACATATTTTGCAGCGTTTCATTTTTCCATGTTAACAACACTAGACGAAAATAATGCTAGTCTATAATTCCTGTTACGCAACTTCTCCATCCCTATGGTTACATGGTGTTAAGAGAGGCACAGAATATCTATCACTTCAGAATTTTCTGCTGTGACTGTAGGTTTTCACCTTTTACTTATTACTTATCACCTTTTCCCAGTTCTGACTGTTTCTTTTTCCTCTTCAACCTATCTAATTCCTATCAGGGGACGCCATTTCTTACGGTGCCAGAAGAGCATAAATCTTCCTTCCCTACTTCACCATTTTCTTCTCCCGACTACATAATTTGTAACTCCAAAGGAGGGAGAAGGAACACTTAAACAGAGTGACATTTGCAAGGAGTGACACTTGCACGCCGGCCGGAGTGGCCGAGCGGTTCTAGGCGCTACAGTCTGGAGCTGCGCGACCTCTACGGTCGCAGGTTCGAATCCTGCCTCGGGCATGGATGCGTGTGATGTCCTTAGGTTGGTTAGGTTTAAGTAGTTCTGAGTTCTAGGGGACTGATGACCTCAGCAGTTAAGTCCCATAGTGCTCAGAGCCATTTTGAACCACTTTCCGACTAAAGCTACTTCGAAGACAGGCTCTTAAACTGAAGTCTACCAGTGAGTTTCTGTGGGCGAATTTGGTTCTCTTCATTGCGAAAAAAGCAGCATGTGCATGTGACTGTAAACTTCGACGTAATCGTAGCTCCAGAATTGTTAAGTCGTGAAAATTCACATTTATGTAAACAGAAGTCTAGGAGACTAATTTTGCTCTGAAATTAATCATGCAAACGTCACACAGTATGTGTGCAAGTTCTAACTTTAGCCCAGTTTCCACACTACCAGCATAACCACGAAATCAGTGAAACTGTACAGAGCTTTGTAAGCTGAAAAGCAGTATGGTAACTTGAGCTAACTGTAGATTCATTCGTTGAGTGTTCTTCTTGAAAACAAAAATGTATTTTCATATTGAAAATGTCGGGAAAACTAGGAAACTATTGTGACGGTTCTCTGCTCCATTATGATGAATAATTTCTTCAGTCACATTGCTTAAAAGCGTTTTTTTGTTTTTTATTTATTTAGTTCACATCCGCTTCTCACTGTTGGTATTCAAAGTGACCATAATATTTTGCATGGAATCTATTGTGATTTTGTTGTAAACTGAATTTTTTTGTTATTTTCAAATTTTTGAGGGACATTAACAGAACACTAAGCGTATCAAGACACCATTACATGCAGTAAACATATAGACTAGGTATCCTGCACTGATACGTTGACGTTGATATATCTGACCCGACCATCATGATACTTTTCATCCCTTGAAACACAGCTGCTCTCAATTTTAAGGGGAGACTCCACCCTACTACTTACATTTAAAAAAAATAATGTCTGGTTCACATTTTTAGAGTGTTTAGTCTTAAGCTCCTTAACGATTTGGCTGTATTTGAATCACAAGTACGTCTTAGAAATGTTTGAAATACGGAGTGCGTAAGGAGCTGTGGCATACCAAAAGATGCTAAGAATAATTTTTTACTTCCATCACCATCAAACAGAACCATCTTTACTCTTAACTAGGCATAAAATCAAACTAGAAAAAGCAAGTTGCAAGATTTCCAGGAAAACTGAACCGAAAAAATTAGCAGCCAGTCGTTGTAAACCAATTTCTTTGCCTGCTGGGTGTGTAAATATAAATTTAGGACAGTCCGTCCCCGGTAGCTGAGTGGTCAGCGTGACAGAATGTCAACCCTAAGAGCCCGGGTTCGATTCCCCGCTGGGTCGGAGGTTTTCTCCGCTCAGGAACTGGGTGTTCTGTTGTCTTAATCATCATCATTTCATCCCCATCGACGCGCAAGTCGCAGAAGTGGCGTCATATCGAAAGACTTGCACCCGGCAAAGGGTCTACCCGACGGGAGGCCCTACTCACACGACATTCACATTCGATTTAGTATGGACACAGAACAGTCAACAAGCTCTACAGTCGGATATCTCTACCACTGCACTTCCTCAAGAATACGTAGAGGTGATTTTTATTCAGAAAATTCAAGGAAAAGACTACCCTGATCTTGAAATTACAAGAAGAAGCCTCACATAAGCAAATAGAAAGGGAAAACGTTATGGTTCCGGTGAATTTTAGTGGGTATGTGTCTTGTAGTAACATTCAGTTTTGATAAAATGTTAAAATCCATTTTTACCGTAAGTTTATTTTTCTAAACTCAGTGCCAACTTTTTTATCATAAATATTAAGCAGTCTGAATGAAATTTTTGCATGAAGTACTCTTCATGTATTTGTACTTCTATGCATTAATATTATCGAAAATATAATTTGTTTAATTTATCATCACATTTACATACAGATAATTAAAGAAAAAAGTTGAAATTTTAAATAAACACAAAAAACAAATAATTATTTATCGTAAAATGACTACAGAGAACCTATGAAATGTCTGGCGATTGTAGCTACAAAATCTGACAGATGAAAATTGTGATGTGAGTACCAAAACTTGGTTTTCCAGAATATCATTAAAAACTCAAAACTCGAAAACCAGTGAAGTTATGGACTTCAAAACTTCGGTACTGCTACATATTTACATAATAAACACGATTTTAAAATTTGGTTGCTGTCTGTAAACTAGAAGAAAAGTTAAATTTCTGGATGGTGTTTTCCCTTAAGCACTGCGTCTTATATACTCTATGTCCGTATCTAAGATTACGTCGAACCTATTTATCGTAATTCCTCTGAAGGCAGCAAATTGTTTAAACTTCTTCGCTACCAGTCGGCCGCGCTGCGCTATGTAACGACGTCTGACCGTCCCATTATTCCGCCAGCGCTCACAATCCAGGCGCTCGGCGAAAATGTGTGACTAGGAACCGAGCGAGGTGGCGCAGTGGTTAGCACACTGGACTCGCATTCGGGAGGACGACGGTTCAATCTCGCGTCCGGCCATCCTGATTTAGGTTTTCCGTGATTTCCCTAAATCGCTCCAGGCAAATGCCGGGGTGGTTCCTTTCAAAGGGCACTGCCGACTTCCTTCCCTAATCCGATGAGACCGATGACCTCGCTGTTTGGTCTCTTCCCCCAAACAATCCAAAATCCAAATGTGTGACTAGGAATTAATTTTGACATATGCTGAAAGGTTGCAAAACTGCGACCAGTCACTTTTTTATGATAATTTATTTTGTCTTTACCAGATTCATGTCGATTTGCTCATCTTCTAATAAATCGGGAAAGTATGGACTTAACTGCATGTCATTTGCCTGCGTTTCTGCTACAAGGATTTTGTATTCGATGTCCACACATACAGATTTTGATTCTAAGAACCTCTCAAGGTGAAAGCTGGAAAAGGCATGGCCTTTGAGGCAGTCTTCTTAGTCTTCATTGGGGAATATTTTAAAAATTCCAAGAGACATTTAGCCGACTTTGTGTCGTTTCCAGGGAACAGCACGAGGAGGTAGTCTCTTTCAGTTCCCCGTAAAGTTTATTTACAATATTCGCAAGATTGTAAATAATTACGTTAAATTACTTTCCAAATTCTACAAATTCTTCAATGAATCTTGTGGTGTCACCGCCAGACACCACACTTGCTAGGTGGTAGCCTTTAAATCGGCCGCGGTCCGTTAGTATACGTCGGACCCGCGTGTCGCCACTGTCAGTGATTGCAGACCGAGCGCCGCCACACGGCAGGTCTAGAGAGACTTCCTAGCACTCGCCCCAGTTGTACAGCCGACTTTGCTATCGATGGTTCACTGACAAATTACGCTCTCATTTGCCGAGACTATTGTTAGCATAGCCTTCAGCTACGTCATTTGCTACGACCTAGCAAGGCCCCATTATCAATTGCTATTTATCTTGTCATGCATGTACCGTCAGACCGATGTTCACCAATTATGGATTAAAGTTAAGTATTCCAGAAGCTACGTACTATTTTGTTACTATAAGACCTTGACCTGTTCCAGACCTCACGCCAGCCTGCGTGAGCTTAAACGCGTGCCTTTCGGCTATCTCCTAGTGGCTTGGCTGTCTTGTCAAGTCACAAAAAATCTGACGTTTTCTTCGTCATTGTAATCCATGTGCGTAGGCCACACAAGTCAGAAATGATTTTAAGTTTCCATCACTCTGGAGTTTCTTTAAAGCCTTTGCAACCTTTTCGTCAGTCTTCATTGCTGACCTTTTTTTTTTTCATCATAGTTTAAAATTAGTCTATCAAACTGGTGGCCGTGGTACTCTGCATCTTCTAGAAGACTTTTCACTGATGAGTAAACATTCGGATGAACTTTGGATATTGGCCGGCCGCGGTGGTCTCACGGTTCTAGGCGCTCAGTCCGGAACCGCGCGACTGCTACGGTCGCAGGTTCGAATCCTGCCTCGGGCATGGATGCGTGTGATGTCCTTAGGTTAGTTAGGTTTAAGTAGCTCTAAGTTCTGGGGGACTGATGACCACAGATGTTAAGTCCCATAGTGCTCAGAGCCATTTGAACCATTTGAACTTCGGATATTAATCTATTTATTCATCGGTTCCATCTTTCTGAAACGTTATTAGTGCGATGGCACCTTCCGCTGCAATTTCACGTTTCTCTTGGTATATATTCGTTATCGAGCCACTGGTCCAAAAAATGGTCACAGAAATCCTGAAGCTTTTGGTTTTCAGGCGAGCTTCAAAAATGGTTCAAATGGCTCTGAGCACTATGGGACTCGACTGCTGAGGTCATTAGTCCCCTAGAACTTAGAACTAGTTAAACCTAACTAACCTAAGGACATCACAAACATCCATGCCCGAGGCAGGATTCGAACCTGCGACCGTAGCGGTCTTGCGGTTCCAGACTGCAGCGCCTTTAACCGCACGGCCACTTCGGCCGGCTCAGGCGAGCTCTCCTAAATATACAGCCAACCATAGTCCACTATTTGCAGGGAAGGTGTGCTAGAGGAGAACATTTCCTCGTTTCCCTAAGCTGGAACGAGGAAGCAACGCTGAACTCGTTTCCACGAACACTGATTAAAATGTTGATTGCAACCAGTAATCTCTGTTCCAGGAAACAAACTGTTAGCTACTTGGGCACTGGCAATTTCGAAGTCCATCATCAGAGATGCAGGATTCCATCCAGGCACGTTAGTTTTAATAGCTTTAGAAACTGTTCATATGTTTCTCGCTTTTATTTGGCAGCAAAGCGTAAACAACTGGAATGGTGTTTGTTTCCTCCCAAGAACTATTAAGGCCGGCGAGGAGTATAAACAACTGTCCAAACTGCTTGCTCGAACTCTTGAACGTTTGATAAACACGCTTCTCCGTTTTTACTGGCAAACACCAGTATTCTGTCATTCGGTCCCCTGTACCATCTGCAAGTAAAAAATTGCTACTATCATTCATCATTAAATTATTTTCTTGAAATAATATTTCTCCATAATCGGTGGGATCTTGTATAGTTCCCATATATTTTGGCGTAATGCAATGTAACTGTTATTTCGCGCTTTTGTTTGATGGTAAAGATGTTATTAAATCGTAGACTTGATTGAAGAGCTATCTCAGTGTTTCAGCGTAAACTCATGAAACATTAGCGTCTGTTTTTTTTTTTTTTTCGCTGACAAAATTTTTTCGCACTTCATTTGCTGCTTCATTTGGAATACAAACGTGGTTACGTTGCTCTATAACTGTGTTATGTTTTGTGGATAGGCTTCCTTTGCCTTTTTTCTTTGCAAAGTTTGCACAATGCCATTAAGTCGCTTCTTATTTGCTTTTACAGTACATTATATACTGATACCCATTGTAAATCAGTAGAAACTTCCCTTTGGTGGTCTCGGTGAACACAGTTATCTCAGCACTAAAACACTACTTGGCAGTCAGAGGTCAACTTCAATACTGAACCCTGGGAGAAAGGCACGCACACTACGAACTTGTGCGGAGTCAGGGAACTTTGTGCAGGAAATGGACTTTGGCCTTCTCCACAACACGTCGCAGGTGGCGGAAGACAGGCCGGTGTACGCTACTTCTGGAACACCCTGTCCACTACCTACAGTGCCCTCTGCTCCGTGCAAATGTCGACACATCCCTCTCCGTACATGTTCCAGTCCGTGCTAGTATCACCAGCTCCCATGGGAGTGCCTCACCGTTTACTGGCTGCCCCGCTGCAATCACGCCAGAGAAAGATCACCCCACAAAAAAAATGGTTCAAATGGCTCTGAGCACTATGGGACTCAACTGCTGAGGTCATTAGTCCCCTAGAACTTAGAAGTAGTTAAACCTAACTAACCTAAGGACATCACAAACATCCATGCCCGAGGCAGGATTTGAACCTGCGACCGTAGCGGTCTTGCGGTTCCAGACTGCAGCCCCTGTAACCACACGGCCACTTCGGCCGGCATCACCCCACAGTCCCGACATGTTTTTCCCGTACTAACTAATCTTCAACAACAGTCACATATGTCCCATTTGGCACTGCCCTTACAGTAACCTAAAGAGCACTGCAAGAAACCTAAACAGCTATAATTTGTAAAAACTGAGTTGCGCAGCTGACTTCCAGGCGGCAGGTGGACGTAGAAACACGAGAACGTAAACAACACACAAATGTTCGCTGAACGTAAGTTTAGTAGCCGAAGGCCCCAAATGTATGAGAACTATGAAACGCTATATTTTCTAACAACGCTTTTTAACAGACACCATCAGCAGATTACGAAATGCACTGAAATGAGTACCCGGCCGCAGTGGCCGTGCGGTTCTAGGCGCTGCAGTCTGGAACCGCGAGACCGCTACTGTCGCAGGTTCGAATCCTGCCTCGGGCATGGGTGTGTGTGATGTCCTTAGGTTAGTTAGGTTTAAGTAGTTCTAAGTTCTAGGGAACTAATGACCTCAGAAGTTGAGTCCCATAGTGCTCAGACCCATTTGAACCATTTGAACTGAAGTGAGTCCGAAAAACACGTAACGACTAGACGGCGGGCGAACGTTAACACTTGAATGTAAACTCACACTGAACTTGAGTTTTAAATCACAGAAGAGCGGAAACTAATGAAAATTAGAGAATTCGTATAATGCATACGAGGACGTCACTTAATGGGGGAGAGTTCAAATCATTGTCTGACCATCCACTTTTTAATTTGCATCGACTAAGGCGAATGCTGGGATCATACTGAGGTCAAATCCGAGCTATTACTTCGTCTCTCATAAAATTGTTGTCGATGCGACATTAACCTCTGAACTTCTATGCCTACATCTGCATAGATACCCAGCAACCCAGGGTACGGCGCCTGGCAGAGGGAATCCCGTACCACTACTACTCATTTCTTTTCCTGTTCCACTCACAAACAGGGCGTGAGAAAAAAGACATGCTGTATGCCTCCGTATAGGCCCTAATTTCTCATTTCTTATTTTCGTGGTCCTTGCACGCAGTATATGTTGGTGGTAGTAGAATCGTTCTGCAGCCAGCGTCAAATTTCGGTTCTCTTAATTTTGTCAATAGTGTTCCTCGAAAAGAATGTCGCCTTCCCTCCAGGGGTTTTCCATTTGAGTTCCCGAAGCATGTCCGTAACACTTGAGTGTTGTTCTAACCTACCAGTAACAAATCTAGCAGCCCGCCTATAAGTTGCTTCGATGTCTTCCTTTAATTTGACCTGGTACGGATCTCAAACAGTCTGTCAAGCAGGACGCTAGTAATACTGTATCCCAACATTACGAGTTTGTTTTCCTACTCACACCCATTAACTTAACATTTTTCTACATTCTGGAGTAAACCCGTACCTCCGTGTTCCATAAAGTGGAGTTAATTGTTGTCTAAGCAATTCCTAGACCTAGATTCAACGTTTTACTTAATAGTTATTATTGACTTCGTATTTGGGAATATTTAAAGTCATCATATTCCATGACAATGACTTGACGATCTAGTTACATTTAATGGAAGAAATTTTGGAGCGTCGTCTACGATGAGTACAAACAATCTGCTCCACTATGTGTGTTAATAGCCTCAATGGTGAGGGGAGTAGGTGTTGTTCTTAGCTTCGAATCATGTGGAGTGAATGTATCGTTCACGAAATATTATCTGACGATGGGAACGGCTCGGCATCAGACAGTATTTATAACAAATTTCAGTCCAGCATAGTACAAAGGAAGTTATAGCGCTGACTGAAAAACAGCAGTGTTTTGAATCTGTTTGGAGTTGGCTCCTTTGGTCGCTCATGACAGTGCAAAGAGCTACTGCTGGCTTTCTAAACCACAGTTTCCTGCGCACAACGTGAATGACGATTGAAATATACTCCCATGAGTTCCTTTTAATCACGATGTTACTGAACATGATTGCAAGCCCTTTAATTCGACAGATAGAAGCGAGAGTTCTTGTAAACACGGCTGGTCTCTAATTTAGTCGGTTGTGTCTGTATCCATCCGTCTCTGTGGCATAGGTTGCAGACACATTTTAATCGCAGCACGTACAGTCCTGTTCGTGAAAGACACTTCATCGTTTTGTGCATCTGATGCCAATAATCTCCACAGTTTGTATTTGCATTCAATGATACTAATATTTTATAGCAAATAAAGAGAAAATCACTGATGATGAACTAATATTGTAAAAAAGTGTGAGCCTATGAGCAACAGCGAACAGAGAAATATGTTTTACTGAAAGCAGAATCCTCAAAATGTATTTATTATTCAAGTAAACATGGACAAAAATAGTGAACTTTCTGAAGAAAATCTTCAGGTAAAGACAGAGATCGATTTCTGATTCTATTTTATGATAATTTCGTCTCTGCAAACCTGGATAATGATGAACTTTCAGTTACTTCAGTTTGTTAGTCCGGTTTAAATCAAAGTTTCAATTAGCAAACATTTTTTCTGTCATGACCTTCTGACGCTGCTCTCAACATTAGTGTATACTAAATAAGCTTCTCAAACAACGGAAAATCCAACATGGAATAATGACAACATTATGAAAATAATAGACTGCTACTCACTATATAGCGGAGTTGCTGAGTCACAGATACACATTAAAAAGACCGTCAAACAAGTAAGCTTTCGGTCACAACTGCCTTCAACGGAATTAAACGACATATACACACACACTGACGCAAACGCAACTCACACGCACTACCACTGTCTGTTGCTGCAGAGATCCCGCCGGCCAGAGACTTGGTCATGTGAGTGTGAGTTGCGTTTGCGTGCGTGAGTGTGTGTGTATGTGTGTGTGTGTGTGTGTGTGTGTGTGTGTGTGTGTGTGTGTGTGTTGTCTAATTTCGATTAAGGCCTATGTGGCCGAAAGTTTACTTGTTTGACAGTCTTTTTGGTGTGCCTATCAGCGACTCAGCATTTGACCTACATTGTGAGTCGTAATATTTTCTAATATTGTCTGTATGAGCTTCCTCATCTCTGCATAACTACTGCAACTTACATCCCTTTCAGCCTGCTTACTCTATTCAAGAGTCAGTCGCGCTCTACAGTTTTTAACCGTTCACACTTCTTCCACTATCAATCTGATAATTCTTTCATGACACGATCCATCCTATTAACTGAACCCTTGAAACTTCCTAGCAGATTAAAACTGCGTGCCGGACCGCGCCTCGAACCCAAGAACTTTGACTCTGGAGGGCAGGAGGGGTTACCTGCGGAAGTAGAGCTGTGAGGAGGGGTTTGCAGTTGTGCTCCGCTAGCTGAATTGGTGAGGCATTTATCTACGAAAAGCAAAGGTCCTGCGCTTGTCCACAACTCGTGGTCGTGCGGTAGCGTTCTCGCTTCCCATGCTCGGGTTCCCGGGTTCGATTCCCGGCGGGGTCAGGGATTTTCTCTGCCTCGTGATGACTGGGTGTTGTGTGATGTCCTGAAGTTAGTTCGGTTTAAGTAGTTCTAAGTTCTAGGGGACTGATGACCATAGCTGTTAAGTACCATAGTGCTCAGAGCCATTCCTGCGTTCGAGAACCCCTCTGATAAACAATTTTAATCTGCCAGGAAGTTTCATGTCAGGGCACACTGCGCTGCAAGGTGAAATATTCATTCCGGAAACTGGTCCCTTCTTTTGGTCAAGCTGTGAAATGTATTCCTGGTCTCTCATATTCTATTCGGTACCTCCTCATTAGTTATTCGACATACTCCTGTAATCTTCAGCATTCTCTTGCAGAAACACATTTCAAAAGGTTCAGTTCTACTCTTGTCGGAACTGTTTATCACATACGTTTCCCTCCAGTACAAGGTTACACTTCAGACAAATACTTTCAGAAAAGCCTTCCCAACAGTTAAATTTATTTTAAAAGTTAACAAATTCCTCGTTTTCAGACATGCTTTTTTTTAATATTGTCAGTCTACACATTGTAACCTCTCTAGTTCGGCTATCATCAATTATTTTGCTGCTCTAATAGCATGAATAATTTTAGTGTCTCATTTCTTGATTGCTGTGTCTGCGAGAATTGTTGTGTCATCAGCAAATCTCCACATTTTTGTTTATTCAATCTGAACTTCAGTTCAATTTTATATCTACCCATTGGTTTCATTTACTGTCTGATCAGTGTACAAATGTAAGAACATTGAGGATAGGCTGCAAAACTGTCTCACCTCCTTCTCAACTACTGTTCCCCTTTCATGTCCTTCGACTATTATAACTGAAGGGTGTTTTCTGTACAAGTTAAATATAGCTTTTCGCTCTCACTATGTTATCCGTGCTCCCCTCAGACTTTCAAAGATTGTAGTCGAGTCGAATGCCGGACATTTGCCACGCCGGATATTTGCCACACTTGCCCCTTCGCCAGGTAGCGATCCCTCAGGCAAGGGACGCCCTTCCTCGTACCTCTTCTGTCCGCTTTCAAACCGCCGTCTCCACATCTTACTCGATACAACCAGTACGTAAGGGACCTTCTTCTTCGACATCTTGGCCAAATACGGAGCTTCTTTTCCGAAATCGAAATATTTATAACTTTTGGAAAACGAAAGCAATACCGACGATTATGTCAGTATGTAATTAGTTCTGCCAAGTATAAATATAGATTCCTCTGTCTGAACGGTAGCTTCTTTTCACGCTTACTGATTGCGATAGAAACAGTCCATCGGTATGGGAGCAACAAGAAAGGAACGATGTAACGAGAATGCGAATGTACGCTAATCATTTCTTTTTGATCAATGCATTTGTGCCTACTTTAATTACTACAACTGCATACCCAAAAGACAATAGGGGAAGAATAAATGGGTATGTGAATGTTTGAAAAGAAGAACGACTTACAATTTTAAAATGTTCGAAATAAGGAAATGAAGTAATACAGAATGCTACGCTTGTAACGTACGTTGTTCTACATTGTTTAGCTCTGGTATTTGTAGGGTCACAGAGAAAGCATCTTAGGTTCTGGAGCGAAAAGCCGTAATTGTAATTACCTGCACTACAACAGAAACAAGAAGGACAACTTAAGGAAAAATAATGTAAGCTCACAATCGACTTTGAAGCAGATAGTTCCTGTGGCTTAGTATGGGCAGAGGTTATATTCGACAACCGGAATAAATTAATAACTGGCTCCTTTTACCGACCCCCGGTCTCAGATGAAACAGTTGCTGAACAGTTCAAAGAAAACTTTAGTCTCATCACAAATAGGTGCCCTACTCATACAATTATAGTTGGCAGTGACTTGGATCTACCTTCCGTATGTTGACAAAAATACCCTATTGTAAATAGAAGACAACTTCCGTAATTGTTCTAAATGGTTTTTTAAAATTATTTTTAACAATTAGTTGACGAGGCCATTCAAATTGTAAATGGTTACGAAAATACACTTGACCTCTTAGCCACAAATAATCCAGAGCATCACCACGGATACAGGGATTAGTGAACACGCAGTCGTAGCGAGGCTCAATTGCGTAACAAATAAATTCACCAAAACTAAACGCGAAATATATCTGTTTATAAAAGCAGCTAAAAATTCGGGTGACGTCTTTCTAAGACATAGTCTCCAATCCTTCCAAACTATGTAAATGAAGCTCATATGTGGCTTAAGTTCAAAGAAATAGTATCAACAGCACTCGAGATATACCAAATAAATTAATAAGAGACGGAACTGATTCCGCATGGTACACAAAACACGACAGAAAGCTGTTGCAGGAGCACCGCAAAAGGCACATATAAGTTAGACGAACGCAAAATCTCCAAGATTGGTGAAGTTTTACTGAGGCTCGAAATTTGGTGCGGATTTAAATGCGAGATACATTTAATAGTTTCTACAACGAAGCTCGCTCTAGAAATGTGGCGGAAAATCCAAAGAGATACTGCTCCCATGTTAAGTAAACCAGCGGAAAGGCTCAGTAAGTACCTTTACTGCACGACAGCGACGTTAATGTTACTGATGACAGTGCCACTAAAGTGGAGTTACTAAATGCATTTTCCGAAATTCCTTCACCAAAGAAGACGAAGTAGATATTCCAGAATTCGAAATGAGAACAGCTGCAAACATAATTTAGAAGTAGATATCCCTGGTGTTGCAAAGCAACTGAAATTACACTGTCAGTGACAGAGGAAATGATCAAATATCTTTTCAAAAAGTCTCTAATGTATAAGAAAAGTAGGTCTAATACATTTGTTTCTGACGTTCTTTAGTAACAATTAATTTTCAATAGTAAGCTCCTTGCTTTTACTGACCTGTTTAAAGATAATCAATTTAGTAAGAAATTTTAATTTTTAAAGGGCTATATCTAAATGTACTTAAGTAGATTTACATCTACTATAAAAGTTTGCAGCTGAACTCAAATAAAAAATATTTGAGGTGCCAAAATTGTCAACCTTAGGATCAGATCAGTTTTGGGATGTCAATTTTAGGTGCAATTGAAAGGTTCAGTTCCCATTTTCTTTTACAAAAACGTATACTATCAGTTTAACAAACAATGATATTTTAGGTGATAGTTGCGATTCTGAAGCTTCAGAAAATTATTTTAGAAATCACAATTATTTAATAGTATGGCCATAATATTGGAAGGGAGGAAGAAGTTATCTTAACGTGACAACAATAGTGATACTTTTGTGGGGCCTGAAACACTTTTTAATTTTTACATTAAAGGCTGATTCACATCACCCTTTGCACAGGCTTTGGACCGTGAAAATGATAAATGACCATCTACCATTCTGGCTTGTGTAAAATCAGTGTAAACACGCTGAACTAATGTACACTCTATTTACAGTTACAACTTAATATTAGCTCCGATAATGCTGCTTCAATGTTTTAATAATTTTATCTCAGTAATCTGCGAGGACTCAGTGGTCTTCATAGTTCTTAATACATTATTTTTAACGTATTTTAGTCCATTTTCTGAATATGGGCAATGGCTTTCAAGCAAGGCCTAATGTTGCCAGTCTCTTCATAATTCTTTACGATTCTCTCTACCCTGTCGTCCAGCTTCAAGTACTTCTTCTTCCTCTTCTTACCTTCAAGATTCATTTCCAATTTCATGTACATGCAGTTTGTGAGCTCTGCTTCCTTTTACAAGCACTCCACCAAATAGTTGATTCTAGGGTGAGATTTTCCAATAATACTATTTATTTTGTTGTGCCACCCTTCAACAGCATTCGTCGTTCGATGCCTTTCTCCGTAACAGTCCCACATTTCTATTGTGATATCCTCATTCTCTAGCCAATTATCCACAAAGTAGTCAAAAAATTGAGAGAACCTTCCGTTATCAGGAGCTTCTGCATGAATCTCAAGCCACCCATTGCTTACTTCCTCCGGTTTTACAACTGCCAGCGCTCCACACATGCTGACGTGGAGTCTTAAATCATCGTTCTAGCGGTACTCCTCAGTTAGACCGAGAACTCGAATTCTTCTCCATAAACTCTTCTTGATATGGAAATAGAATCCATTTATTTCAGTTGTGGGAAAAACGTGACGAATGGCCGATATCGCAGCTGCCTCAAAGTCCACCTTTACTTGTTTAGGACGCCACTCAGAGACTGCCTGTTATCAGACGAAAGAGACGAACATATGTGTCTTTCTTCTTATTAGGGAACAGTGCAAATACAGTAGGAAGAATGTTTGTTTCTTTAATCGGGCCTTCTAAGTCTACGTGTATGGTGTAGATCTGTGCAAACTGCTTGCTGCATCTCTTAAATGTTCCATCCATAAAAAAATGGGAACATGTTTTTAAACTTTTTTTTCTTTTGCATCCACTAAAAATCATTATTCTCACCTCTAATCTATCGTCTTCCAGAAGAAAACTACTGCCATCTCCCATTTTTAATAGATCTTCACGAAGATCAATTTCATCGGAGTTCTTAGGCTCTTGTTGGTTCCCCCTCGCTTGACTCCATCGACGACGCATAGTTCTCTTCATAGATTCTGAATTAGGCATCACTGTAACAAAGTCATAAACTTTATTATGTAGATTTCCCATTTCATCCGCGTATATCTCCGATAACTGTGTAGTTTCTTCTCGAGACCTTCCCTTCGCTCTTTCCACTTGCTTTCTCACTTTCACAGCCGCATCGTCAGGTGGGCCACAGAGATGTTCTAATACGTTCAACACTCCTCCGTTCCTCGAAAGCAGCTTTCCCTTGCAATGATCCGCTTTTCGGCGTAAGAACATCCATGTAACAACACCTTCTTTAGATTCCCTCTGTTTAAGATACGCGTAATCTTTCTAATGAGCAGGAGGCCTGCCCTTGTTCGTTGTAATAACTTCCATACTGATGGTCACGTTAGGAACTTCGAAAGCAAACTGGGTGGGCGGGTGAGGAGGAGGAGGAGCAGGAGTAGGGGGAGACAAGGGACCCAACCCAAAAATGGTTCAAATGGCTCTGAGCACTATGGGACTTGACATCTATGGTCATCAGTCCCCTAGAACTTAGAACTACTTAAACCTAACTAACCTAAGGACATCACACAACACCCAGTCATCGCGAGGCAGAGAAAATCCCTGACCCCGCCGGGAATCGAACCCGGGAACCCGGGCGCGGGAAGCGAGAACGCTACCACACGACCACGAGCTGCGGACGGACCCAACCCCTCGGAGCAGGTAAAACCGTGGCAAATGTCCAGACACCAAAAAATGGCTCTGAGCACTATGGGACTCAACTGCTGTGGTCATAAGTCCCCTAGAACTTAGAACTACTTAAACCTAACTAACCTAAGGACAGCACACAACACCCAGCCATCACGAGGCAGAGAAAATCCCTGACCCCGCCGGGAATCGAACCCGGGAACGCGGGCGTGGGAAGCGAGAACGCTACCGCACGACCACGAGATGCGGGCCGTCCGGACACCGTCGAGTCAACATTGTCAAAAGCTTCCTCTAAATCAACAAATGGTATAAACGTGGGTCTGTCTATCTTCAACGCATCTTCTATAAGTCGTAAAGTCAGCATTGTCTCGTATGTTCTTACATTTCTCCATAACCAAACCGATCTTCCCTTAGATCGATTTCTATCGGTTTCCCATTCTTCCGTATTTAATTCATGTCAGTACTTCGCAAGCTTGTTTTATTGAACTGATAATTCTGTATTATTCACACCTGTGAGCAGCTTCCTTCTTTGGAGTTGGGATTACTACATACTTCTTTAAGTCTGAGACTATTGTTTCCTGTCTTATATATATATATATATATATATATATATATATATATATATATATATACAGGGTGAGTCACCTAACATTACCGCTGGATATATTTCGTAAACCACATCAAATACTGGCGAATCGATTCCACAGACCGAATGTGAGGAGAGGGGCTAGTGTAATTGGTTAATACGAACCATAAAAAAATGCACGGAAGTATGTTTTTTAACACAAACCTACGTTTTTTTAAATGGAACCCCGTTAGTTTTGTTAGCACATCTGAACATATAAACAAATACGTAATCAGTGCCGTTTGTTGCATTGTAAAATGTTAATTACATCCGGAGATATTGTAACCTAAAGTTGACGCTTGAGTACCACTCGTCCGCTGTTCGATCGTGTGTATCGGAGAGCACCGAATTACGTAGGGATCCAAAGGGAACGGTGATGGACCTTAGGTACAGAAGAGACTGGAACAGCACATTACGCCCACATGCTGACACCTTTTTATTGGTCTTTTTCACTGACGCACATGTACATTACCATGAGGGGCGAGGTAAACGTACACACATGGTTTCCGTTTTCAATTACGGAGTGGAATACAGTGCGTCCCGACGTGTCAGGCCCATAGATGTTCAATGTGGTGGCCATCATTTGCTGCACACAATTGCAATCTCTGGCGTAATGAACGTCGTACACGCCGCCGTACATCTGGTGTAATGTCGTCGCAGGCTGCCACAATACGTTGTTTCATATCCTCTGGGGTTGTAGGCACATCACGGTACACATTCTCCTTTATCGTACCCCACAGAAAGAAGTCCAGAGGTGTAAGATCAGGAGAACGGACTGGCCAATTTATGCGTCCTCCACGTCCTATGAAACGCCCGTGGAACATCCTGTAAATGGTCAGCCTAGTGTTAATTGCGGAATGTGCAGGTGCACCATCATGCTGATACCACATACGTCGACACGTTTCCAGTGGGACACACTCTATTCCACTTCGTAATTGAAAACGGAAACCATGTGTGTACGTTTACCTCGCCCCTCATGGTAATGTACATGTGCGTCAGTGAAAAAGACCAATAAAAAGGTGTTAGCATGTGGACGTAATGTGCTGTTCCAGTCTCTTCTGTACCTAAGGTCCATCACCGTTCCCTTTGGATCCCTACGTAATTCGGTGCTCTCCGATACACACGATCGAACAGCGGACGAGTGGTACTCAAGCGTCAACTTTAGGTTACAATATCTCCGGATGTAATTAACATTTTACAATGCTACAAACGGCACTGATTACGTATTTGTTTATATGTTCAGATGTGCTAACAAAGCTAACGGGGTTCCATTTAAAAAAACGTAGGTTTGTGTTAAAAAACATACTTCCGTGCATTTTTTATGGTTTGTATTAACCAATTACACTAGCCCCTCTCCTCACGTTCGGTCTGTGGAATTGATTCACAAGTATTTGATATGCTTTACGAAATATATCCAGCGGTAACGTTAGGTGACTCACCCTGTATATGGAACACTTCTGTCATGTTTTTTTCTGCTAAGAATCTTAGCGGGTCTGAAGCAATGTGATATACTTTAAGGGCCTTTTTTTCGGATTAAGAGGGCGCGCTAAAAAGTAATGCTTCCAAATTTTTACTGTGAAAACTCTTGCAGCTGTTGAAATAAAACAAACTTAGTTAGCATTCGTCACCTTTATTCTTCATGTCTACATATTTATTTCCCAACATTATCACTCTGGCAACGAACACATTTCTCCGAACGAGAGACCAGGTTTTTGATGCCGTCACTGTAGAATGTGTGACTTTGTTGACGGAGTCACAACCTTTCCTTTGCTTGCACCGCTTCTCCACTATCAAAAAAAAAAAAAAAAAAAAAAAAAATGGCTCTGGGCACTGTGGGACTTAACATCGATGGTCATCAGTCCCCTAGAGCTTAGAACTACTTAAACCTAACGACAGCACACAACACCCAGCCATCACGAGGCAGAGAAAATCCCTGACCCCGCCGGGAATCGAACCCGGGAACCCGGGCGTGGGAAGCGAGAACGCTACCGCACGACCACGAGAGGCGGGCTCCACTATCAAAGTTAAGTCGTCGAAGGAGTTCTTTAATTTTTGGAAACAGATGAAAATCGGATGGGTCCAAGTCGGGACTGAATGGAGGATGATCGATGACAGTGAACCCAAAGCGTCGGATTGTTGCAGATGTATGTGGCGTGGAGTTATTATACTGAAGGAGAGGGTGCTCCATGTGTGAACGAACTCTTCGAATTCGTGCTTTAAGAAACACAATTAGAGCGCGCTATTTCTCACACACCAACTTAGTGATGTTAGGCACCGCCATATTACACGCTGTAATTCGGAGCCCTCTAGAGACAGCAGGTTTCCGCTTGCGTCAGCGTAGCGGTGAAGTCGAGCGAGTAATATGCACGACATGTGATTCCCCAACCGATATTGGGTACAGAATAAATTTTGGAGACATTACTTTTCAGGACGGGCTCGTAGATTTTCCAGGGCCTTATCAAATTATCCTCTCAGTATCACGTGTTCTCTCTAATCTATTATCTAATGTTGCAAATAAGGGCGGGAAAGCTGCCTCGTAAATCTTGGGGCGGTAAAAAGGGCGCCAGTTATGGCCGTTAGGCGGAGGGCTACGCTAGAGCCCCAAAGGCCTGTCGTCAAGGCTACGAAACACAATACACATTGCACCTCCGCTACCTTCGGCGCTGTGCAGCTACATCTTGCCAGTCGCGGGGGATGTTCGCTTATGGCTTGAGGCAGATAGGAGTTGCGGGTGGTTCCTTACAGGTCAACTCGATATGAGTTGGCGTAGGAGCCAGGTGTTGGGGGACCCGATCAACGAAAAAACTTGAACGGCGAGGATATAAGGCCGCCAGCATCCTGTTGTTAAGCTGTCAATTCCTTATGCTCCGTCTCAGGGCAGTTATGCACTTCATGATAGAAATCTGCCGAGGACAGTACTTCTACTTATGGCATGTGTCGGTTAGAAAAATGCACCGATGATGACTGATATCAGTCGAAATCGATTTGCAACAAGATAAATAATGTTTCCGCGGCTGGTTGCTACATTCTTTATAATTTTATATTCCACGGTCGCTGCACAGAAAGGGGACCTTATGGAGCCCAACGTTCGAAAGTTATGCAGTCGTTCTCGGTCCGCCTCCATTGCTGCTGCCGCCGGGCTAACTTGTGTGCAGCTTTTCACGAGGGGAGCCGTCTCGTTATTACTCTCCGTTGCTGTATACTCTGTCGTTTTCACCCTCGTTAGGCCCTTGATGAAATGCTCCTTGGGGTGACTTGCTGCAGTAGAGCAATGCACAGTATCTAAGTGTGTTTGTGTGTGTTCTGCATTATATTCTTTGGTTTAATTTCAGTGCAGATGCTAACATAAATAAATTGCACACAGTTATGATAGACTCCTTGCTTTTTTCACTGCTGAATGTATCTTTTTACTGTGTTGAGGAATGGCGTAAGGAAGGAGAGCCCTTACCCCTTGCAAGACACGTTAAATATGAAATGTTCTGTCATCAAAATTTCAGTACAAGAATCTCCCCTTCATGTAGGCAAAGAAGTCCGACTGGCTTGTGCAAAGGGTAAATTAATTAATCATCCTTGTTGCTTATGAATTAATTTCACATGCGTGGTAACATCTCCCTGAAAGATTATCTCACCCCACCAGATACCACCAATATTGGTTATTATTCGCTACTATAACATATTTGTAGGACACAAAATTTTCAGCAATTTATAATACATTAATAATTATAACGTGCAATTACGTTGTCGGAAAAAAATTAGTACACCGGGAAAGACGACCTCGATCTTGATCCGATGACGGTATATGCCACATGGGGGATAGTAGATGTATATGGTGTGCATTGTCAATTTTGGTCACCGTCAATCTGCTACTCTAAGTGTGCCATTTCTATCATCTAACCTAACGGCAGTACACACACCATCAGATTATTTGACTTGTCGCTCTAACGAAGTAGGCGAGTGTCAGCAATATGTCTTGTGGTCTAATCGTGGCGTGTTTATCTTCTGCCGTTAGGTTAGATGATATAAATGGCACACTTAGAGTAGCAGATTGACGGTGACCAAAATTGACAATCTGAAGTTCCTTTGGTATTGGTACGTTAATCTTATTCTCACATATATCTCTGATACTTGACAAAAGTGTCTATACATTTATCTTCATGGCTATGTACAGGAATATGGTAATCTTATAGTCGCAGACTGAAACTTGAATATAGACTGGTACAGACAAATGTAGAAATCGTACAGACTGGTACAGACTAACGCAGACTGGTACTGACTGGTGCAGACAAATGCAGACTGACTAATCGGAGGTCTGTACACTCGTTTTAATACTTCGCGCGTTCATGTATCACTGCGCGAGTGTGATCCGCGAGGGGAAAAGGTTCTATGTTAGCAGCAATCTCATTGGCTGCGTTACATATTAATACGCGGATTGGCGGAAGCAGGATTTGGTCCGTCTCTATGGCAGCGCCATCGCGTAGTGCGGAGACGGACGAGCGCTGCGCCTGCGCTGTTGTGCTTAGCGGGGCGCTCTCTAGTGGGAAAGTTGTGTACGCGGTGCCTACGCGGAACTATGTACACAACAATGTACCAATAACGGCTTCAACGTAGTCCACCAACAGATAGCGTAGTGGCATTCCCTTTAATAGGGAATGCTTACTGCCAAAAGGCTCCGTGTGACGTGAACGTGGGAACCGAGCAGGCATCCATGCCACGGAGACGCACTCGTGCCTCCTACAGCCAACTGAGCAAGTCTGAAAGGGATCAAGTTGTGGCCTTCCGAGTAGCCAAATGGTCCTTTCGGAAACCTGCCTCACAGGTTGAACGTGCTACGTCAGTTTTGTAACGATGCTGGTACCAGTGATTACGTGAACATTTTAGCACCTGTAGGTGAGGGTCTGGACGCCCGCGCAGCGCAGACGCTGGCCAGGCTCGGTGTATTGTAGGGGCAACAGTGGCAGATCTTACAGCTACCACAGCCCAGATGAAGGAGCTTGAGAGACCAGACGTGTCTGCACAAACTGTTCCGAACCGGTTATTAACATTGGGACTAGAGGCGCGCACACCTCTAGGCCGTCTTCCACGCACGCCACAGCAAGAGACATGCGCTGTGCGAATGGTGCCGTCAGACCATCACTTGGAAAATGGAATGGCGCGCCGTGGTCTTCAGTGATGAAAGTACACTACTGGCCATTAAAATTGCTACACCAAGAAGAAATGCAGATGATAAACGGGTATTCATTGGGCAAATATATTATACTAGAACTGAAATGTGATTACATTTTCACGCAATTTGGGTGCATAGATCCTGAGCAATCATTACCCAGAACAACCAACTCTGGCCGTAATAACGGCCTTGATACGCCTGGGCATTGAGTCAAACAGAGCTTAGATGGCGTGTACAGGTACAGCTGCCCATGCAGCTTCAACATGATACCACAGTTCATCAAGAGTAGTGAGTGACTGGCGTACTGTGACGAGCCAGTTGCTCAGCCACCATTGACCAGACGTTTTCAGTTGGTGAGGGATCTGGAGAATGTACTGGCCAGGGCAGCAGTCGAACATTTTCTGTACCCAGAAAGGCCCGTACAGGACCTGCAACATGCGGTCGTGCATTATCCTGCTGAAATGTAGTGTTTCGCAGGGATCGAATGAAGGGTAGAGCCACGGGTCGTAACACATCTGAAATGTAACGTCCACTGTTCAAAGTGCCCTCAATGCGAATAAGAGGTGACCGAGACGTGTAATCAATGGCACCCCATACCATCACGCAGGGTGATACGCCAGTATGGCGATGACGAATATACGCTTCCAATGTGCATTAACCGCGATGTCGCCAAACACGGATGCGACCATCATGATGCCGTCAAGAGAACCTGGATTCATCCGAAAAAATGACGTTTTGCCATTCGTGCACCCAGGTTCGTCGTTGAGTACACCATCGCAGGCGCTCCTGTCTGTTCAAAATGGCTCTGAGCACTATGGGACTCAACTGCTGAGGTCATTAGTGCCCTAGAACTTAGAACTAGTTAAACCTAACTAACCTAAGGACATCACAAACATCCATGCCCGAGGCAGGATTCGAACCTGCGACCGTAGCGGTCTTGCGGTTCCAGACTGCGGCGCCTTTAACCGCACGGCCACTTCGGCCGGCTGCTCCTGTCTGTGATGCAGCGTCAAGGGTAACCGCAGCCATGGTCTCCGAGCTGACAGTCCATGGTGCTGCAAACGTCGTCGAATTGTTCGTGCAGATGGTTGTTGTCTTGCAAACGTCCCCATCTGTTGACTCAGGGATCGAGACGTGGCTGCACGATCCGTTGCAGCCATGCGGATAAGATGCCAGTCATCTCGACTGCTAGTGATACGAGGCCGTTGGGATACAGCACGGCGTTCCGTAATACCCTCCTGAATCCACCGATTCCATATTCTGCTAACAGTCATTGGATCTCGACCAACGCGAGCAGCAATGTCGCGATACGATAAACCGTAATCGCGATAGGCTACAATCCGACCTTTATCAAAGTCGGAAACGTGATGGTACGCATTTCTCCACCTTACACGAGGCATCACAACAACGTTTCACCAGGCCACCCCGGTCAACTGCTGTTTGTGTATGAGAAATCGGTTGGAAACTTTCCTCATGCCAGCACGTTGGAGGTGTCACCACCGCCGCCAAGCTTGTGTGAATGCTCTGAAAAGCTAATCATTTTCATATTACAGCATCTTCTTCCTGTCGGTTAAATTTCACGTCTGTAGCACGTCATCTTCGTGGTGTAGCAATTTTAATCACCAGTTGTGTAGATTCGGCCCGCACGCGAGTGATGCTCGCTTGCGCATACGATGTAGACCTGTTTAGCGCTGTCTCTTAAAGTGCATTCATCCGAGACGCACTGGCCCCACCCCAGGCCTTATGGTCTGGGGTGTTATGAGTTACAGCTCTCGGTCGCCTTTAGTGTTTCTGGAGGGGATGCTAATTGGCACTCTGTATGTGCACAAGGTTATTACACCCTTTCTTTTGCCGTTCCTGCAGCAAAAATGTTATGTGTTGATCCAACAGGATAATGCTCGCCCACCCACTGTCTGTGAAACCCAACGTGCTCTGCAAGACGTGCAGCAACTTCTCTGGCCAGCACAATCTCTGGACTTGTCTCCAATCGAGCACCTGTGGGATATGATGGGAGAAGTGACTCGTGCAACTCGTCAACCATCAACTCTTGCAGAACTATGTGAACAAGTCCAGCAGGCTGGCATAACGTATCACATACGTGGTTTAGTGGCTAGCGTTGGTGCCTCTGGATCACGGGGCCCTGGGTTCTATTCCCGGCGGGGTCGGGGATTTTCTCCGCCCGACAACTGGAAGTCTGTGTTGTCCTCATCATCTCATCGTCATTCGGGACGTGGCCAGACTGAAAATGGAAAGATTGGGAACTTGTACGGGCGCTGATGACCACGATGTTGAGCGCCCCACAAACCAACATCACCATCATCATCGCTATCTGTACGATCGACTGAATGCAGTCAGCGCCTGCATTGCCGTCCGTGGATGCTACACCACGTATTATAATATGGATGTTTCTGCATCGCGCGACACCTGGAACCTGACAACCGATTCTGTTACTGATGTGTAAATGGAATAATTTTCATGTACGCCATATACAACAACAATAAATCTTGAGTGAATTGACAACCTCTATTTCTTTCCTGCAGGTTATTTTAAATGTACAACACTTAAGAATTAAATTCAATATATTTTCAATAAAGGTACAATAACTCCACATTTTAAGTCAACAGGCTTTTTTGATTTCTGGAGAACAAGTTACAATGCTGGTTGTAGTACACCTCTACGTTCGTTTATTAGAGCAGCAATGTCCGTAATGAGACCTAGGATTTCGTCTCACGTATCCACCTCCTCTACAATTCACATTTAATCGAGTCACATAAATATGAATCCATGTGTGTTAGGTCTAGAGATCTTGGTGGTCATGTTATGATGTAAGTACAGCAGGGAAAGAGACTTTAAATATTGGTTCACACAAATTGTAGAACCTGGAAGAGCTCAGTCAAGTTGAAAGTGTGGTACATTGTGTGAGGCGAACGGGATGTCACTCAACTAACTTATTTTTCAAAAAATTCAAGTTACTTTGACCTGGTATCCGTTACCCCAAAATAACGTGTTCTAGAAACAAATTAATCATCATATTGCACCAAACACTGATAGAGAAACGAATTTAGAAATTAGTTTCCGCTATAGCACCTTCGGCTTTCGGTACTGTATACCCATTGGTGGTTATTACATGTTTCATTGAGTCCGTGTTGACCAGAATATCCTCTTCGAACATCTGAAGTTACCAAATATTAAATAAAGAGAATGAAATGTTATCTACAAATAGTACAGAAACCACACTACACTTGTAAGAGTTGAAGAAAATCAAAGGGAGACAGTAGTTCAAGTGGGAGTGAGACAGGGCTGTAGCCTATTCCTCATGTTATCCAGTCTGTACATTGAGCAAGCAGTAAATAAAATCAAGGAGAAAAATTGAAACGAAATTGAAGTTTAGTGAGAAGAAATAAAACCTCGGCGATGACACTGTAGTTGTTACAGAGATCGCAAAATACTAGGAAGATCAGTTGTGCTGAATGGATAGTGCCTTGAAAAGAGGTTGTGAGATAACATCAACAAAAGTAAAAGAAAGGTAATAAATTCACGATCCAATGACCCGAAGTTTTGAAGATATCTCTTAGAGATATTACGTAATGAAATCCGAATTGCTGCTATAGGAGATTATTGTTTTATTGTGATGAATCCATTTCGGCTAGATTGCCATCTTCGGACCACGACCATATATCATCAATGGTCGCTGTCACTCTGTATTACATCTACATCTACATTTATACTCCGCAAGCCACCCATCGGTGTGTGGCGGAGGGAAGTTCAGCAGCAAACTACAAAACAGGTTATAAGAGTCCTAAAGCTACACTACGCTGTAACAGAATACAGAGTAACTGCACCTACTGATGATATATGGCTGTGGTCTGAAGATGGCAATCTAGCTGAAATGGGTCTATCACAATAAAACCCTAAACTTCTGGAGCAGAAATTTGGATTTAATTACATAAAGATGTGTAGAAAATTTAAATCAAATGATGGTGGGAGAATTAGATTAGAAAACGAGTAACTCATAGCGCTAGACGAGTTTTGCTATTTCAGCAGCAAAGTAACTGACAATGGCAAGAGTAAAGCGGATTCAAAATATAGACTACCGACAGCCAGAAAAGCTTCTATGAATAAGAAAAGTATGTTTACATATGACAGGCAACAGAAATTTTAAGGTTAGGAAGCCTTTTCTGGCAGTAGTGTAGAGTGTCTCAAGACGAAGGGTCAGTTCATGGTTACGACAGGAAAGCTCATTTTAAACAAGTAAACTTCAGATGGACATACGCCCTATTCCGAATGGTTTCCGAGGTAGGTCACACGTAATGTACATTTGTTTTTAGGATAGTGGTGGTCACGTATGTGTCTTACCCACCCCATCCTGCCTCTTTGACGTTTTATAGTAGCCCAACAGCCTCGCTGCTTTCAACCTCTTCGCTCGGGATGTCTTTCTGCCATTAAATTAGTCTGCTGAACGCACAATTGTCCGTGGTGTGTTGTGAGTGAAGTAGTGGACACTGCTGCTCTGATTAGGGAACGTCCAAAGGAACTCAGACAAGCAACACAGCATGTTCTCCCAGATGTGAGCAAATGCATTGAAATTGACGGTGTGATATTCGAACATTTATTGTGAACGGTACAACTGCAGCATTGTGATGTATACGATAACGCTTATAGGTTGAAAATAGGTATTTTTCAACTGGTGCTACGTAAAACGCGCGTTGTGATGTTTACTAACTGTTTTACATGTGTACATATTTAAATTCATAATGCACTGAATAACACAGAAAATAAATAGCAATGTACATCACATGTTTTCTACCTCGAAAACCATTTAGAATTGGGAGTATGTCCGTATGAAGTTTTTTGCTTCAAATGATAGTTCCTGTCACGTCCCTGCATAATGCCCATTCCTCCTGGGTCACAGTGTACAGTTACATGGACGTAAAATGTGTGCTATAAACAGTGCAAACAGAGAAACTTCTGAATTTCTACAGAGTAACGCTGAATATTAAGTGGGTAGTTCGGATAAGAAGTGAAGAGGGAGAGACAAGAACTTTGTAAGGTAATTTGATTAAAATATGGAACATTTTGATAGGGAAATTTTTGACGTATCAAGAAATCACGACCACAACGCGAAAATTAGACAAATTGGAGTTCATACATAATAGTACAAACGGCCCTACCGTCGACGAATATAGTAGAGGGGGAAAACTGTTGCTGGCACACTAAGTAGACTCTACCACACACCGTAAAGATGTCTTGTGAAGAAGAGATGTACGAGTAGGTGATGAAAAGTGGTTGACGACGAGTAGTTCCCGGATCCCTACCGTCGGCTGTGCGCTCCCACTTACACTATCCGAGCACACTCCAAGGACCAATTCAAACGTTCAGCTTTTCATTAATTGCTCTCCGTAGCTTCCAGACTTGGAGAGGCTCTCCCGCTATTCTGCCGGAACTATTGGCAAGTTGAAGGTGTAATCTGGGCTGTGAAACGTGCTCGGAGAGCACATTTGGAAACAGCATGCGCGTCGAAGGCAGGAATCCAGGTCCGACTCTCGAGTTCAATATACCGCCCTGGCTTGTCACAAACCTCATCGCAATGTATGCTTCGCTAGAAAATGGTACTTTGTCATCTCAAAATTTTATTATTTTGCAAATGCATACCTTGTACGCCGAGGCACGATCGTATTTCATTTTTGAATGTGATAGCCTTGTCAAAGAATTTTAAGTCTTATGTAAAAAAGTAAGCGTGAGATGAAACGTGTAACACGTCGGAAACCTCACTCATTCGCAGCACAAGAGAAGTGATTTCTGCTGCAGCAACCTGCCTCTCGTAGCTGCCTGCTTAGAGCGCCGTCGTAAAAACACAGATAAGCGCAAGTAGGTCGCGAGCTGTCGCCTTTATGACTGAGCCTCCAATGAGGATGTACATTCAACGAAGATACGTCTGCACGAGCCACTGTTCACTCTGTTCTCGATTTTTGCTTGTGAATGTTACGCTGTTTTCGCCTGCAGCCACACTTCAGCTTCACCTATTTAGTACATTATTTGTCACAAATTAAGCGTACATACAAATTAGATCATGCAAGAAAAAAAGACAAATTCTGGTATTTGGATCTAACTGTACTTAATAGATACACGAGGCATAGAAAACAACCCAATCATAAAATAATTTACAAATAAAAATATTTTACGAGCAAATTTTTTGAAATAGAGTGTGAAAATATCGAGGCATCACTTGAAATCCTACGTGCCTTTGCGGACAACACTTCTTTACTGCGAATGTCCTGTACAATACCAAAACTAGAATCTAGATTTTGCTCTTCACGGGAAACTTTTTCATCGAGAGCTCTCGGTAAGAACGTTGTCCGTGAAAGACAGTGGACTTGGTTCTGCAATCGGACGACAAATACTTTTAATCTGTCAGTCGATTTTACTTACGGCGTTTATGCAGCTGCAGAGAAAAACGTTTGATCTGGAAAACGCACTGCATGTTTCGATGAAAATAGCTACACAGGTGTCTGATAAAGCGTTTAAATGTATGAGTTCACTTCCCTGCTCATTCGTTTGATTTTTTAATAAAATATAACTGTACTTTGAGCCGCAGCTAGAGCGTTCGACCTACAGTAAGACCATGCCCAGCCCAGTATTGTGGTATCGAAACCAACGTTTGGGTTGATCCGAGCCTTATAATAACGTTCTGGAATCCTCCTGCTTTCCTTCATTGCCTGCAATAAAGAGATCTACAAATACAGGCCAGTTAGATGTACACAGTTCGAACAGGCATTATGGTTTTGGTGTCTGACTCCTCTATGTCTTCCTTGTCAGAACCGTCTAAAAAGCCGATGGAAGCATTCTTGCACAATGCACCAGGGGCAGGATAGTGCTCTATCGCGCTTGCAGTTTATCGTTCTGCGATATTGCCGCTCACGTCGGTCGAGATCTCACTACTGTCATGCGAATATGGAATCAGTGGGTTCAGGAGGACCACACTCAAACCGTGCAAGATCTCACTGGCGCTGCCCAACTGGATCCCGAGAGGGCAGACGCATTGTTAGCTCGGCAGTGTACGATCATGCAGACACGTCGCCTACTACGAATCAGGACACGGGCTAGACCACTTGTTTCCCGTCCCGTCCTCAAATACCTCGATACAGAGGATGTTCGACTGTTTTCCAGGTCAGCACGTTCTGCGATTCCAGGTCTGTCAGTACTGAAAACAGATTATCATGCATTGCCGAAAGACCGTCATGCTTACACTCGCCGGAACTCTGGTATATGTTTGAAACAGCACTGAATCACAAATCCGCATCTGTCATCCAGACTCAGCTCGACTCGGCACCGAGCCAGGTTAGCGGCTTTGTAGCTGCCTGAAATGGCAGCTCTAATCACCTTCAGATCATTTTCAAATTTAGTTATGTGTTCTTCGTATTGCTCTATGCACTGAGGTGACAAAAGCCATGAGATACTTCCTAATATCGTGTCTGACCTCCTTTTGCCCGGCGTACTGCAGCAACTCGACGTGGCATGGGCTCAACAAGTTAGAAGTCCCTTGCAGAAATAATGAACCCTGCTGCCTCTATAGCCGTACGTAACAGCTCAAGTGTTGCCGGTGCACGATTTCTCGCTTATGTCCCATAAATGTTAGATGGGATTCGTGTCGGGCGATGTGGGTGGTCAAATCATTCGCCCGGATTGTGCAGATGTTCTTCAAACCAACCGTGAACAACTGTGGCACGGTGAAATGGTGCATTGTCATTCTTAAAAATTCCATTGTTGTTTGGGAACATAAAGTCCACGAATGGCTGCCAATGGTTTCCAAGTAGCCGAACGTAACCATTTCCAGTCAATGATCGGTTCAGCTGGACCAGAGAACCCAGTCCATTGCATGTAAACACGGACCACACCATTATGCAGCCACCACCAGCTTGCACACTACGTTGTTGGCAACTTGGGTCCATGGCTTCGTGGGGCTTGCGCCGCACTCGAATCCTCCATCAGCTCTTACCAACTGAAATCGGGACTCATCTGACCAGATCACGGTTTCCAGTCGTCTAGGGACCCACCGATATGGTTACGAGCCCAGGAGAGGCGCTGCAGGCGATGTCGTGCTTATAGCAAGGGTACTCGCATCAGTCGTCTGCTGCCATAGCCCATTAACGCCAAATTTCGCCGCACTGTGTGAAGGATACGTACGTCGTTCGTCCCACATTGATTTCTGCGGTTATTTCACGCAGTGATGTTCATCTGTCAGCGCTGACAACTCTACACAAACGCCATTGCTGTGTGTTGTTAAGCGAAGGTCGTCGACCACTGAGGTGTTTATGGCGAGAAATGTAGTTCAAATGTGGTTCAAGTGGCTCTGAGCACTATGGGACTTAACTTCTCAGGTCATCAGTCCCCTAGAACTTAGAACTACTTAGACCTAACTAACCTAAGGACGTCACATACATCCATGCCCGTGGCAGGAATCGAACCTGCGACCGTAGCGGTCACGCGGTTCCAGACTGCAGCGCCTAGAACCGCTCGGCCACTCCGGCCGGCGAGAAATGTAGTGTTCTCCCCATACTCTTAACACTGTGGATCTCGGAATATTGAATTACTTAATGGAATGTCCCACGCGTCTAGCTCCAACAACCATTCTGAGTTCAAAGCCTGTCAATTCCCGGTGCGAGGCCGTAATCCCGTTGGAAACCTTTTCACATCTAGCACCTGAGTACAAATGACAGCTCCACCAATGCACTGCCATTTTGTACCTTGCATACGCTATACTACCACCATGTGTCCATGTGGATTTCACTATCCTATAATTTCTGTCAGCTCAATGTATACACAATAAGTAAAATTTCGTTATACGAGGGCGTGATGAAAGATAACGCCTCCGAATTTTTCACGTCAAATATCTTAAACGTTAATTAGAACGAACTTCATTAATATTCTAAATATTTTCTGCCCTCTGCCGCTAGGGGAGAACGAACTTCATTAACATTCTAAATATTTTCTGCCCTCTGCCGCTAGGGGGCTTCGAACTGTAGCATGTAGCGTGGCCGTGTGTAATGTATCTATGTCGATGCGTGAGAAACACGAGTTTCGAATTCAAAGAGTTCGTCGACACATGGGCATGTCAATGACAGACCACACACGAGGCCTGCGACGCTCCGACAATCCGACGCTTGACGTTCACTGTCATCGATTGTCCTCCATTCACTGCTGTCTTGGCCCAATCCGATTTTCGTCTGTTTCCAAAACTTATAGAACACCTTCGAGGACTTCACTTTGATAGTTACGAAAGGTGCGAGAAGAGGTGAGGTTGTGGCTCTCTTAACAAAGTCAAATCTTCTACGGTGACGGTTCCCACAAAATGGTCTCTCGTTGGAAGAAATATGTTCGTCGCCAGGATGACTATGTTGAGAAATAAATTTGTAAGTATGAAGAATAAAGATGTAGAATATTAATAGAGTTCGTTTCATTTAAAAAAACTTAACAGTTTTCACATAAATATTCGGAGACATTACCTTTCAGCACGCATTTGTATTCTATCCTTCCAAGTGCCGTAATTTTAATGGCCAGGAGTGTACTCCAGCTCACTAAAACTCTATCTAAAATACAGCTTCGTCTGTGATAAACTGACGACTCTGGATCAGAAATTAAGAAAAAGAATTTTTACGCTTTGTAAACAGAACCTGTCAATTTGGGGTTCTAAAATCATGCTGAGAGATAGATCCTTTCCTCATTCTCGAGCAAAGTATGAAATCCGTTGGAAACCAGATTAGGGCTATAGTGTACCGATTTTGGACAGATCGAGAAATGCTTGTGTTGGCTTCCCTGCGCACAGGAGCGTTATCAGAGAGGAACAATATCTTAAACACTCATGTATTTGTCTACGTCTCCACAACTTTTTCAATAAGTTTTAAAAAGAATTCTACAATATACCATTCAGCTGTTACCATTTTAACTTCTTCGGATGTGATTGTGGTGATATGTTATTTACTTGAAGAAAGTAAACAGCATTCTTAAGATCGCACCCTACTTTCTTTAGCTTCAGTGTACTAGCGCCTTCGAGATGAAACCAGACGTATGTCTACATTTATGGTTTGTTCGCCCGCGGCAGCTGAGTGGTCAGCGCGACAGAATGTCAATCCAGTCAATCCAAAGGGCGCGGGTTCTATTCCCGGCTTGGGCGGAGATTTTCTCCGCTCAGGGACTGGGTGTTGTGTTGTTCTAATCATCATTATTTCATCCCCATCGACACCCAAGTCGCCGAAGTGGCGTCAAATCGAAAGACTTGCACCAGGCGAACGGTCTACCCGACGTGAGGCCCTAGTCACACGACATTATAATTATTTATGGGTTGTGATTTTGACCATTGAAATTAAGCCATTGTAGCGTATGTTGGCAGGAATCGAAACTTTGAACATTAAGTTCGTGGAGTAGCTAGTGTCGTTTCCGTTGAATGCAAGAACTACCAACAAGCAGAATTCAGTTTAAGATCAGAGACACGACCACAAAGACAATACCAGCAGCATAGTAAATGTACTGGCGGGTGTACTGGGTATCCATTTCAGAGACTCCTGGAAAAAAAGTATTTTTTGTCAGTAGTCAATTTTTCTGTGTGCTCACAGTCGGTTCATCTTTTGGAGATATTCTTTCTTGTGTTAAAAAGGTTTAGTAAACAACAGACCACATTCAAGAAAGGAGTAATATCCCCAGATGCCACATTCGGTCTCTCAATACACTGACTGACGCTCACACTAACGTCGAAATTATAGCTATCATTGCACACACGTGTTTTAGTTCCAGCTCTAAGGGTTAGACAGACTTAAAATGATATGGAACACCTCAGCTGACGTCATTCCATGGCTTGTAGTTGTTGAAAATTGCAACAATAATTAACATACGGTTGATATTATGTGTCTGCGATTAATATGTAGATCCCAGTCTTTTCGAAAAGTTTCTAAGTGACCATCGTACCACTAGGAACTTTGTACAGTATACTGTCGGCATTCTCAATAAAGCTCTATAAACAGTGACTATGGCACTGCACCTGTGTCCTGGAGGATCAGGGCTCAAAATCTTGTCCAGCTAACCTAATTTATGTTTCCAGTAATTTTCCTAAATTGCTTCAGTTGAATGTGAGATGATTTTCTGCAAAATACCACGGAAGATTTTCCTCCTATACCCGTTCAACTGTCCTAGTGCTTCGATTTTTATTTATTCATGTCTGTAAGTTGAGGGACCTTCAAGATCCAACTGAAAAAAAGATGGAAACTGTGTGATATGGCAACACTGTGCAGACCAAATTTTGGTGCGACGACAGGGCAAAATGTGATAAACGTGGCACGCCAGTACGAGAGTTCAGTGTTTATCCAACTGTCTGTTTGAGCAGAGGTCTTGCGTACCACAAGTTTTACTGTGCGTTATGTGGATTTAGCACACAGTAGGAGAGTTGTAGTGAAATAAGATGGCACAGCAAATACTTTTGGATGGCTTTACGAGTAGACGGATCATTGGCTTGATCCAAGTTGTCAATAAGGCACTGTGGAAGCTGGTGGTGGCTCCATAATGGTGTGGGCTGTGCTTACATGCAATGGACTGGATCCTATGGTCCAGCTGAACCGATCATTGACTGGATATTGTCATGTTCGGCTGGTTGGAGACCATTTGCAACCATTCATGGACTTCATGTTCCCAAACAACGATGGAATTTTTAAGGGTGACAATACACCATGTCACCGTGCCACAGTTGTTTACTATTGGTTTGAAGAACATCCTGGACAATCCGGGCGAATGATTTGGGCACCCAGCTCACCCAATACGAACCCCATATAGAATTTATGAGACATACTGGGGAAGTCAGTTCGCGCACAAAATCCTGTACCTGCAACAAATTCGCAATTACGTACGGCTACAGAGACAGCATGGCTCAAAATCTCTGCAGGGGAGTTCCAACGACTTGTTAAGTCCATGCCACGTCGAGATGGTGCACTACGCTGGGCAACAGGAGGGAGAAAGATTTAACAGCAGCACGGTGAAGATCGACAACGCATTGCAGTCCAGCGCCAGGTTCGTTATCTAGCCTCAAGTGCTGGAAAATGTCTAACTAGCACAAGATGTGTACTGCTAGAGCACTGCTGTCAGCCTCCGAATTAGACGGCGTATCGTCGCCCACTAGAGGTCGGTACCTGTGATCGGCGAGTCATCAGATGCATTCTCTTCCCATAATGATGCTATGTAACTAGGCGAATGTAACGTCTTGCCCACCATGAGCGCGTTTAGGAATACTGAGGTAATGATAAGTTTAGATACAAGTCACGGCTTAACTTGGAGGTTTATTCTCATGATTTGATCAGTTGGTTCAAGACTGTGACACATCACCAAACTACCAATACTGTCGGAAGGAACGGATGAGGCACACCAACGTGTTCGTCTGGAGCAGCATCCTGCTAGTAGCACATACTACACTGTATGTATTTCTTAAAGGTGCTGCGGCTGTTACGATGATACCCTGCAGCGATATTTTTGTGGTTCACGTGAACACTGGTTCCATCTGGTGGATGAAAATGTCTGATCTCTTCATGGACTGGCACGAGATACTCTATTCTTCTATTCTAAGAACTGCAAGCCCCTCACACCTAGCACACTTATTGATCTCTATACGGCGCTTGTCCGGCAGCGGGAGGCATTACCACAAACAGTCCTGGACAGTCCGATGCTCTCTGTATCTGGAATAACTGGACTTCATGTGCTCAATATCACCATGTTACACGTTGTTTATTGGGTCTCGAGTACCCCTGAATAGACATGAGTGGGAATTCGATTTAGACGCAGCATCAACAGCAGCTTCACTCAGTTCGTCCCAACGCACAGGCGCACACATATCGCAGATTTCAAATGGTTCAAATGGCTCTGAGCACTATGGGACTTAACATCTCAGGTCATCAGTCCCCTAGAACTTAGAACTACTTAAACCCAACTAACCTAAGAACATCACACACATCCATGCCCGAGGCAGGATTCGAACCTGCGACCTTAGCGGTCGCGCGGTTCCAGACTGAAGCGCCTAGAACCGCTCGGCCACCAGCGGCCGGCCATATCGCAGGAAAACCACCAACAGTGTGAGCTCACTGTGGGTTTGATGCGGTGTAGGTGTTCCTCGAGCACTCGTCTGAATGTGTCGGTCATCAATGAACGCTGTTACATTTTCTTGGCCTCCACTTTAACTTCTGCGTTCATTGGAACTTCTTCCACAGCCAACAGATCATTGAAGGAGGAACTCTGAATCACCTTAAGCCGTGAATTGTCTTGTCTCTGTCCTCAGCTCGTGGTCTAGTGGGTAGCGTTGCTGACGCTGGATGACGGGGTCCCAGGTTCGATTCCCGGCCGGGTTGGGGGTTTTCTCATCATTTGTGACAGTGGCTAAACTGAACAGAATAAAGAAATCGGAGTGTGTGAAAAATTTCGACTTTGTGTGGGCGCTGATGATGGCGCAGTTGAGCGCCCAACAGAACCAAACATCATCACTTTTCTCTGCTGCTTACAGTCTTTCAGATACGCATTACCACAACTAATTTACAAATATTGTGAAGCAATGATTTCGAATGTTTTCGTTCAGTTACGTTTTCGTACAGATCTCATGCAGTTCCAGCTATTTCTTTATTCCACATTGCTACAAGCTCTTTTGTGTGGCCCGTCTGCGAGACACCTCTCCTGTTTTCCCGAAAAAACACCCACTTGCACCGCCACCTTCGGCACAATGGCCTGCCGAGTGACAATCGACCCCTGAGACAGGGCCCTCCGGGGGACGGGCAAGCGGCACGGCTCTTGGGATCTCTAGTTAAGCTGTCCCTTGAGGCCACCTCCCTCTGGCTAGCACATTGTCCCTTGTTCAGATGGCTCTCCCAGACTTAGCTATTTCTACAGCCCAGTAAAACATGTGGAGCAAATATTCATAATTAATCAGGTTTACATTATCAAATGGATGGCTTGACCTCTTCAATCGTCTGTTTTCCATTTTAATATAAAAACTTGTATTACTCGAGAAGAATAGGAAAAAATTCCGTTGTATGACTGAAGGATAAATAACAACAGGCTGGAACCAGCCAGATGAGTTTCAAGCATAAATCCTAAATTCTTGTAGGACCTAATGTGGTCAAGATGTTCACAAGTAATTTTTTAATCTGGTGGTACTGGATTCTTTCTCTTTAGTATTGGATTTTTTCTCTTTGATATAGGGACTATCTTACATCTATAGATATACAAAGTGAAATCGCTCTTTCATGTCCTTCTGTACGTGCAGGATAATCTCAGGAACTGCTGTAGAGATTTTCATCTGGTTTTCGCTAATATACACGAATCCATCCTGGGTCGCTGTTTGTTAATGGTCAACTAATGCCCCCTATAAATATCCGTCAGGGAGTGCCTCAAGGAAACCTGCTGTCAATGACTTTGTTTGTGTTGTCTCTGAAGCACCTACACTGGATGCTGGCATCCCGGCTGGAAGGTTTCACACTTTCAGGAGAGACTATAGTCGTTCAACACGCGTATGGCGTGATGGTTCTACTCCGCAATCCTCCAGAGATACCTCGACTGAAAACTGTAATCGATGATTATTGTCGCAGTTCAGGTGCACTACTTACTGAAGGTAAAAGCAGGCTTCTGACTTTCAGAGGTTTTGATAACGCGGGTGTTCCATGGCCTACAGCAGTGGATCGGCATACGTCTCTCGGTTTCACCATTGGTCGTTGTCCACTCAAAATGGCGACACTCTGCTGGAAGTCCGTTATGGACAAAGTTTGGGGAGTGATACTAGAACATGAAAGGCCTTCTCTTACTCTGCTGCACTAAAGTCCGAATACTGGATACATACGTCTTATGCAAAACTTATTACGTGGCCCCAGGTTAGCCGCTTCCCTCGAGGATGCCGAAAAAACTACAACAATTGTCTGGTCGTTTCTTATGGAAAAGACATATATTTCGCTTACGGTAAGAGGTGGTGACGAAGCCTCATACCTTAGGGAGGTCGGGCCTGGCTGATATAAGAAGGAAGACGCAGATGCTATGTGTGCGATGTACTGTTTGGTGACAACTCAAGAAACTTATACATTCACAGTTGGGGGACAAAGTGGGCACGAGCACATTTCATCAATGTGGGCTGCCTACATTCAGGGTCAAGTATACATTCAGGGGCAAAACTACTTTTCTATTTTGATTTCCAGGATCTTAAACTGTTGTTATGCCAAGTGGATTATGAGCCCCTGGGGATGATGTGTCCCCTGAGAAATCTCCCCCCACTCCTCCATCTCCCCCTCCTCCTCCCAACCCCACAGGAAACCTGCATCCCTCCCCCCCCCTCCCCCCAGTAGTAGGGCAAACTTCGTATGCATGCATTTTGTTAGTATGGATTGCCTACATCAGGGCAGGTATGCACTCAGGGGAAACCTATTGTTCACCTTTGATTGACAGGTACTTAAACTATTGTTTTCCTTTGATTGACAGGTACTTAACCTATTGTTCTGTTAAGTTCTTTTCCATGTCACCCCCATTTCCTTTTGCTTTTGATTGACAGGCACTTAACCTATTGTCCCCACCACCGCCCCCCCCCTCTCCCAACCCCTCCCCCCATGCTGCTACAGGTACACAATCTGGTATGAGTTATTGGAATAGGCCCCCTCTCGATCTTATCAATTTGATTGACTACTTAATTAAATTGATGAATTGCCGCGCGAGATTAGCCAAACGGTCTAAGGCGCTGCAGTCATGGACTGTGCGGCTGGTCCCGTTGGAGGTTCGAGTCCTCCCTCGGGCATGGGTGCGTGAGTTTGTGCTTAGGATAATTTAGGTTAAGTTGTGTGTAAGCTTAGGGACTGATGACCTTAGCAGTTAAGTCCCATAAGATTTCACACACATTTGATTTTGGAAACTGATGAATTAATTAACCTCTCTGGTGGGAAAGTGCCATGCCCCCCTGCCATGCCCCCATGCCACGCCCCCCTGGCAGGACAATGCAACCTCTCTTAACCTAAGAAAATGGCGGGAAGATAGGTCACTTGGGCTACCTCCGCTAACCTAAGTCATCCGACCGCCAACTCTTCCTAGGAACCGGCGGGAAGCTTGAATTTCTTCCTAGGAACTAGCGGGAAGTTTGAATTCTGGAGGGAAGATAGGTCTACTAATCTAAGAAAATGGTGGGAAAGAAAGGGAACTTGGGCTGCCTCCACTAACCTAAGTCATCCAACCACCATCTCTTCCTATGAACTGGTTGGAAGAGGACTCGACCTGTGCTGGACATAAGCCTTAATTTTCGATGCACTATTTATTTAAACAATTAGACATAGTACCTCCATCCAGTGTGTTAACCATGAGGTCCGGGATTCCAACTGACCTAGTACACACATTACTGCCACCAGAGGGGGCTGTCATTACTTCCACGATGTAATCCAAGATGGCGGTCTGGTGGTGAAGAGAAAGGGGCTCATAACAGGAAATTCAAGGGTATATTGTTTATTTATAAAAAAATCATGTTGTTTGTGTTGGATGTGTTTTGCTCATCATTCTCTGCTGTTTGGAAACATGTAGGTCTTGTAAGAAGTAATTACATGGAGAAAACATGTTGCATAACCTAATGTTCAGCACTGTACTCTGGGTGTCTTAATGCTTGGGCCTTTGTTGGCACTTAACCTATTGTTCTGTTAAGTGGTTTTCCATACAACCCCATTTCCTTAAACTGTTGTACCGCCTTTGATGCCAAATTAAGTAATCAGTTATGCCTTCCCACCATTTTGTGGTACACGTTTCGAATTTCACATGCTTTTGAACATCATTTCTCGCGCATTCTTCTCTGTCATCCACACCCTTAAACTATTGTACTGCATTTTACATAAAAATTATTCAAATTAACTTAGTGTTCTGCACTTAACCTGCTGTTTTGCTCAATGCCACCCACTCACACACAGCCTCCCATTCACTGTTGTACCGCTAACACCACGGTGATATAAAAATTTATGCAAATTAATTAAATCGATATTCTTCACATGTATGGGGTAGGTTTTTTTTTTAATTTGCGGCATCCTATTGGTCTTAGAGTATTGTTTGTGTGTATGGGGCCCTTACCAGATAGGTCTCATTCAAGTGATTGAGAAGGTCCAAAGAAGAACTGCAATATTCTTGACCGATACATTTAGCCATCGTGAGAGCATTACAAATCTCATTGAAAGTTTAAAGTGGGACACACTTGAAGATAGACAATGCGCTAAATGTTATGGGCTGCTCACTAAATTCCGAAATCCTATCTATTCTGAGGATGTAGAGCATATATTATTAGCACCAATTTTCATATCGCGCAATGCTCACCATTCAAAGATAAGAGGAATTAGAGCTTGTACTGAGGCTTTCAGAAAGTCGCTTTTCCCTCGCTCGATCTGCGAGTGGAACAGAGGGGGGGGGGGGGGAATATGACTATGGCACGAAGAGTGGCCTCCATCACACACTACTTGGTGGCTAGCGGAGTATATATGTAAATGTAGATGTAGATGGAATATAGTTTAAACAAAAGATCGTTAATAAAAAACACATTCCGCCACTCGATGCTCGACGCCAGCACCGGAGTCAGGGTGCATTGTTGGTCCCCGCGAAGCTACGATGCAACCGTTCAAGTCCCACAATGATGAGGCGCCGGCACCTCTTTCGTACTTGATACCTGAGAAATTCCTGTCAAACTGCGTATTCACCTAGGCACCTAGGTATCATTGCTGGCACGATGACACATAGGGTCCAGTGTGGAGAGAGTGATGTTGCAATACTTCCCAGATTAGCACAGGGTGCATTCCTAATGGTACAGCCTGTCCGTCACTAACTTACCTGTCAAACTGCCACTGCTACCGGTGTGGAAGCACCGTCTCCCTTTTTTCCTTTCTGCAGACGAGACTTTCGGCCACAAAAAACTATTTTATACAGATAGCCATTTTGCACCCACAATCAAACCTTGGAAAGCACCCTACATATCGCCAAATACAGAAAGACTCCTACTCAATTACACTGTCCTCGCACTGAGGACAGGAGCTTGAATATTAGAATGTGAAACTGATTTCTGACTTATCAATAAATGATCGCATTCCGTGTCGATCTAGTCAACATACAATTCATATCCTGCACCAAACAAAATCAGCCCTTTTACATCATTCATACATTTACCGCAAAGACAGATAGCACTGTATACACTCCTTGCAGCACTAGGTATTTCCCTGTGAGGTCGGCAGTCATCCACCCTGACAGTTGACCAGAGCACCCTCAGTGGACAGAAGTCACTCTCACAACTGTTCTACAAATTTGGGCTCGTTCCCCTTCGGCACAAACGTATAACTGCTTCTGGTCTGGACCTGCTTGCTTGCTTGCTTTTCTACACCCATAACCAGACTCTGGGATTACAAGAACACAAAATGGTTCAAATGGCTCTGAGCACTATGGGACTTAACATCTATGGTCATCAGTCCCCTAGAACTCAGAACTACTCAAACCTAACTAACCTAAGGACATCACACAACACCCAGTCATCACATACAAGAATACATGTATTTTCGCATGGTTTACCATAATATTGTACCATTTTTGGGGTACTTCTCGATATCAAGTACACAGCAGTATCCTACCGATTGCTTGTGCAAACATAATTCCGAAGATATAAGTATTGGGGCAAGGCTTGTTCTACCCCAAAGTACCGTTATCCAAGATGCCGGCGATGAAATCATCCAAGATGGTGGCTGTGACACCATCTGATGACGTCATCCAAGATGGCGGATTTTGATGGGAAGTTTGAATTTTGTCAGGAAGATAGGTCAGTTGGGTAACCTCCACTAACTTAACTGCCCCTCCCCTCCCCTCTGCTCCCCAGAAAATGACGTGAAGTTCAAATTCCATCAGGATAATGCATCACACCACGGTTACCTCTACTAACCTAAATAAGTGGCAGGAATAAAGGGCAGTTGGGCTACCTCCACTAGCCTAAGTCATCTGACTGCCACATCTTCCTAGGAACTGGTGGAAAGAGGACGCAACCTGTGCTGGAAGTTTGAATTTTGGCCGGAAGATAGGTCAATTGGGGTAACTCCACTAACATAAGAAAATGGTGGGAAAGAAAGGGCAGTTCCACTAACCTAAGTCACCCAACCGCCACCTCCTATTAATTGGTGAGCATAGGACTTGACCTGTGCCAGTCTTTATTTAAACAATTTGATGCAGTATACCCATTCAGTGTTTTCGGCCAGAGGTCCTGACTCCAACTGACCTAGTATACAGTACTGCCGCCAGAGGGCGCTCTCATCCATGATGTAATACAAGATGGCCATTGTGACATCAGCTGATGACATGAGTACCGTTATCCAAGTCAGCGGGAAACAGTGTCTTCACCACGATTACTGGACCTAGTACACAGTACCACCACCAGAGAGCAATGTCGTCTGTTCTGTGATGGAATGTGGGGAATATGGCGGGAACCAATAGGAGCCCTTAACCCAGTCACATGTTAGATTTCAGCCAGTAGGATGGCAGTATCTGATGACGTCATTGGAGGAGGTATAAGGGAGACTCAGCAGCTCTGGGACCTCACTTTTGTTTGGCCAGTCAGCAGCAGCAGCAGAAGAAGGAGAAGAAGAAGAAGAAGAAGAACCATGAAGCATCAACACCAGTCGCAATCCAACACAGCCCTGCAGAACAAGAGGAAATGGAAAAGTAAGTATCCCATATCACATCTCTCTCTGTGGTTAGGATTATTATTATTATTATTATTATTATTATTTCTTTCTTTTCTCAGACGTTATGTCTGGTCAAAAATGGAAAGTGACGCGGACCTTGATCAAGCATGACTTCCTTTTCACTGTACGGTATATGTTATATTGCATTTAGGAACTTTCGGGTAATTGAACATGTATCAATAATTACGGATTTCTGTAGTTGTATATATAAGTTTGAATGTAGCTGTATTGCACTGATGTACTGGTGGATATTGTGTGGTATGACTCCTGTAGTTGACAGTATAATTGGTATAATGTCAACTTTATCCTGATGCCACATGTCCTTGACTTCCTCAGCCAGTTGGATGTAGTTTTCAATTTTTTCTCCTGTTTTCTTTTGTATATTTGTTGTATTGGGTATGGATATTTCGATTAATTGTGTTAATTTCTTCTTTTTATTGGTGAGTATGATGTCAGGTTTGTTATGTGGTGTTGTTTTATCTGTTATAATGGTTCTGTTCCAGTATAATTTGTATTCATCATTCTCCAGTACATTTAGTGGTGCATACTTGTATGTGGGAACGTGTTGTTTTATAAGTTTATGTTGTAAGGCAAGCTGTTGATGTATTATTTTTGCTACATTGTCATGTCTTCTGTGGTATTCTGTATTTGCTAGTATTGTACATCCGCTTGTGATGTGATCTACTGTTTCTATTTGTTGTCTGCATTTATCTGTTGTGGTATTGGGATCTTTAATAATATGCTTGCTGTAATATCTGGTGTTTATTGTTTGATCCTGTATTGCATTCATGAATCCTTCCATCTCACTGTATATATTGCCTTTTCTTAGCCATGTGTTGGATGCGTCTTGATCGATGTGTGACTGTGTTAGATGATACGGGTGCTTGTCATGTAGTGTTTTATTTTTCCAATTTACTTTCTTTGTATCTGTTGATGTTATGTGATCTAAAGGGTTGTAGAAGTGGTTATGAAATTGCAGTGGTGTAGCCGATGTATTTATATGAGTGTTTGCTTTGTGTATTTCGCTAGTTTCTGCTCGTTCTAGAAAGAATTTTCTTAAATTGTCTACCTGTCCATAATGTAGCTTTTTTAGATCGATAAATCCCCTTCCTCCTTCCTTTCTGCTTAATGTGAATCCTTCTGTTGCTGAATGTATGTGATGTATTCTATATTTGTGGCATTGTGATCGTGTAAGTGTATTGAGTGCTTCTAGGTCTGTGTTACTCCATTTCACTACTCCAAATGAGTAGGTCAATATTGGTATAGCATAAGTATTTATAGCTTTTATCTTGTTTCTTGCTGTCAATTCTGTTTTCAGTATTTTTGTTAGTCTTTGTCTATATTTTTCTTTTAGTTCTTCTTTAATATTTGTATTATCTATTCCTATTTTTTGTCTGTATCCTAGATATTTATAGCCATCTGTTTTTTCCATCGCTTCTATGCAGTTGCTGTGGTTATCCAATATGTAGTCTTCTTGTTTAGTGTGTTTTCCCTTGACAATGCTACTTTTCTTACATTTGTCTGTTCCAAAAGCCATATTTATATCATTGCTGAATACTTCTGTTATCTTTAGTAATTGGTTGAGTTGTTGATTTGTTGCTGCCAGTAGTTTTAGATCATCCATGTATAGCAAATGTGTGATTTTGTGTGGGTATGTTCCAGTAATATTGTATCCATAATTTGTATTATTTAGCATGTTGGATAGTGGGTTCAGGTCGGCCGCTGGTGGCCGAGCGGTTCTGGTGCTACAGTCTGGAACCGCGCGACCGCTACGATCGCAGGTTCGAATCCTGCCTTGGGCATGGATGTGTGTGTTGTCCTTAGGTTAGTTAGGTTTAAGTAGTTCTCAGTTCTAGGGCACTTACGACCTCAGCAGTTGAGTCCCATAGTGCTCAGAGCCATTTGAACCATTTCAGAGCAAGGCAGAACCAGAAAGGACTTAATGAGTCTCCTTGGTATATTCCACGCTTAATGTGTATTGGCTGTGATGTGATATTATTTGAATTTGTTTGGATATTAAGTGTGGTTTTTCAATTTTTCATTACTATGTTTAGGAACTGTATCAATTTAGGATCTACTTTGTATATTTCCAATATTTATAGTAACCATGAGTGGGGTACACTATCAAAAGCTTTTTGGTAATCAATGTATGCGTAGTGTAGCGACGTTTGTTTAGTTTTAGCTTGATATGTCACCTCTGCATCTATTATCAGTTGCTCTTTATATTCTCGTGCTCCTTTGCAACAGCCTTTTTGTTCTTCATTTATAATTTTGTTCTGTGTTGTATATGTCATTAATTTCTGTGTAATGATTGAAGTTAATATTTTGTATATTGTTGGTAGGCATGTTATGGGGCGATATTTAGCTGGGTTTGCTGTGTCTGCTTGATCTTTAGGTTTCAGATAAGTTATTCCATGTGTAAGTGTATCAGGGAATGTGTATGGGTCTGCAATGTAACTGTTAAACAATTTAGTTAGATGTGATTGTGTTGAGGTGAACTTCTTTAGCCAGAAATTTGCTATTTTATCTTTTCCAGGGGCTTTCCAATTGTGAGTAGAATTAATTGCTTGGGTGACTTCATGTTGTAAAATTATCACTTCAGGCATTCGTGGTATCATCTTGTATGTGTCTGTTTCTGCTTGTATCCACCGTGCATGCCTGTTATGTTGTACCAGGGTTGACCATATGTTGCTCCAGAAGTGTTCCATGTCTGTTATGTTTGGTGGATTGTCTATTTTAATGTGTGTGTTATCTATTGTCTGGTAAAATTTGTTTTGGTTTGTGTTGAACGTTTGGTTTTGTTTCCTTCTATTTTCACTTTTTTTCTATTTTCTAATTCGTTTGGCCAATGCTTGTAATTTCTGCTTCTTTTCATCTAATTGCTCTATCGCTTCTTGTTGTGAGATTTTACCTAACCTTTTTTTTTTTTTTTTTAACATTTCATTTCTTATAAATTGTGTTAGCTGCCCGATGTCGTTTCTCAGTTTTTCTATTCTGATCTGTAGCCTGTGTTGCCATGCTGGTTTTGTGGGTTTCTTCTGTGTTTGGTTGGTTCTGATCTCTGCCTAGTGTGTATATTTAGTGTAGTGAGTGCTCCTACATAAACCAGTAGTTGTAACTCTTCCATAGATGTGTTTTCATTTATTTTGTGGTGTATGATAGTTTTTATTGTTGTTTCGACTTGTGGGTTATTGGAAGTCTATGCAAGAATGGTCTTATGTCTGTGTGTGTGTCTTTGTATTCTATATATATCGGCTGAAATTTTTCTTCTATATCTAACATGTGTGTCACTTCGTGTTCTGTTTGTGCTATTTCTGGTGGCTGTCTTAAGATTTCGTTTTCCTCTGATTGTTTAATTGATGCGTGTTGTCCTTTGTTTGTTTGCTCTGGGATGTTTGAGTCCATTACTGTATTTTCTTCTTCTTCTGATTGCACATTATTTTGTTCCAGTATTTGTTGTACTTGTTGTTTGATGTTTTCTAATTCGGATTGGGGTATCCTGTTATTTTTTATTATTACACGGATCTGATCAGCTAGTTGTTGTCCTGTTAAAAATTTTAATTCTGGGTATCTGGTAATAAATATTGTGTATACTTGTGATCTGTATCCAGTTGTGTTGGTTCCTAGGTTTGTTGCTTGGTAATAACAGAACATGAGATGTCGATTAACTTCATCTGACCATCTCATCCTCTGTCTTTGTTTTCCTTCTAGGGTGGTTGCAGGAAGCATATCCTGCAAAACACCTCTATTTGGATTTAAATCATTTTCCAGTTGGCTAGCAGTGTCGTTACCATTGTGGGCAGGCATAGGGTTCAAGCGTCGTCCCCGACCATGACGGCGCTTGTCCGAGGCTTCTTTAGTTCTGTCCTGAACCAACTAATCACACTAAAAGGGGGGTTAGCCCTATTAGTGGTTTGTTCTTTTCGTCGCCTTTTACGAGTGGCAGAACATACCGGAGGCCTATTCTTTTCCCGGTCCTCCATTATTATTATTATTATTATTATTATTATTATTATTATTCATTCTTGCCTCGTATTGGTCCATGTCTAATGCGTCCTCTTCTTTGTCCAGCAGTAGTCATCGACGCGTGCAAGCCAGCAGGGTCGAGCGCCAACATGCCAATCTCTGCCATGTCTGGACCTGTAGCAACCTCAGGTGCCATCCTGTCGAGACCTGCAGTGACTTCTAGACCTCCAGCACGTCTGAACCTGTAGCTGTCACGTGGAATCCTGTAATGGACTTAGCCCACTTGCTGGTTCAGGACAAGGAGATGGTGTTGTCCATCCCACTCATCGATTTGTGTGATGGGGACACACGATTTGCCCCTGTGTCCCTGACTCATTGAACGCTGCTGCTGGTGGTCCTAAACGACATCAAGATGGAGGACAGTACTCGTCACTAACATATGACCCATCCCAGCAGAACATCCCTCTCATAGTGCAACTACAGAGTGCAGATACTGTGGTCAAGAAGGCGTCGAGTGCACCTGTGCTTTTCACTTCCACATACAATTTAACTCCCAGTGGACCGAAATCTTTGCTTTTCACTTCCACATACAATTTAACTCCCAGTGGAACGAAATGTTCTACTCATTCTCCCTCAGACATTTGCCTTACTGGTGTGACACTTTCTGTTACAACTGTGTATGATGACTGTGCATTATGTGTGAAATTAGGTGACAATTATGCTTATCTAAGGCATGCCTCAGTGATGAAGTTATACGATCTGGATACTGCCCTACATCTTGCATTGGAGAGTCTGAATCGTTGGCTGCCTAGCATAGACTCTGCATGCAATGATGTTGTAAACTCCCTACGTGTGCATAGTGCACATGTTGATGATCTTAAGCAGCACCTTTGTTTGCACATGAACGCTGAACCTAAAGAGAAACAGATTAAAAGTGCGTGCGAAAAACCTGAGTACTGTGAGGCATCTATTGGCTTCAGTGACATATGCGCTGAATTTATTGCATGTCAGAAAGCTTTATTTGGCAAATACTGTACAGGTGCGAAGAAGAAGGTATATACAGATTGTTATGATATTCCTGAAATACTACACCTTATGTATGGTATTTAAATAAATAACTAATTTATGTGTATATAACCTCAAACTGTGTTTGTGTTTTATTTCATACCTCTCTCATTATAGTCAAAATATTACAATTATTAATTTTTTTTTCAATGCTATACCAGTTATTGAGATGATGATTGATCAAGTTACTCTTCATGGGTAAAATATATAGCCGTTTTGTCCGTGTAGTCAGTCAGTTAAGTGATGGTGCAGGTAATACAGCTCATTCGAATAAGGTTGTTTCAATAATCTCGGAGCATAGAGAGAGAGGTATCATCGAATAAGTATGGAGACAGTAGTTCGAGAACTGCACAAACCAGCATGCATGTTATGATTAAAGGGTTGGATGACTTATGGGAAGATGATCTGTAGATATGAGGGAATATTCACCTGAGAATAATGGATTCAAATATATTTTAATGGTTATTGATACATACTCCAAATTTGCTTGGGCATTACCTGTCAAAACAAAAACAGGTAGAAATGTCGCAGATGTTTTTGAGCGTTTACTACAGGCAGGAACAAATCGATGCCCAGACAACCTCCAAACCGATTACGGTGGGGAGTTCTACAATAGGTATTTCAAGACCGTGATGCAACGGCACGGAACACATCACTACCCAACATTCACTCACCTGAAGGAAAGTCTCGTGGAGCATCTGAACAGAACAATAAAAGGTTGAATGTGGATGTGTTTTAACCTTCACGGGTCATACAAATGGACAGGCATCCTCCCAGAAATAATTGCTCAGCATAATCGAACCAAACATATCACAATAAAAATGAGACCAATCGATGTTCGTGATAATGGACTCATGAATACGGTGTACTATCGCATTAAAATGCTGAATCCACGCAGAAAGAAATTTAATGTAGGTGATTTGGTGCGTATCTAAAAACACAAGACGACATCTGAGAAATGATACCTACTGTACTGGTTGACTGAGATATTTACAGTTTCCAAGGTACAAAGAACGAATCCTAGAACTTACATATTGAAGGATAGTAAAGGTACAGAAATTGCAGTCTCCTTCTACGCCGAGGAGTTGCAGAAAAGCTCAGAACCGGATGTTTTTCTAGTGGAGAGAGTCAAAAGACGTCGGGGAAATAAAGCACTAGTCAAATGGCTTGGTTTTGCTGCTACACAAAAAAGCTGGATTTGTTGTTGTTGTTGTTGTGGTCTTCAGCCCTGAGACTGGTTTGATGCAGCTCTCCATGCTACTCTATCCTGTGCAAGCTTCTTCATCTCCCAGTACCTACTGCAACCTACATCCTTCTGAATTTGTTTAGTGCATTCATCTCTTGGTCTCCCTCTACGATTTTTACCCTCCACGCTGCCCTCCAATACTAAACTGGTGATCCCTTGATGCCTCAGAACATGTCCTACCAACGGATCCCTTCTTCTAGTCAAGTTGTGCCGCAAACTTCTCTTCTCCCCAATCGTATTCAATACCTCCTCATTAGGTATATGATCTACCCATCTAATCTTCAGCATTTTTCTGTAGCACCACATTTCGAAAGCTTCTATTCTCTTCTTGTCCAAACTAGTTATTGTCCATGTTTCACTTCCATACATGGCTACACTCCATACAAATACTTTCAGAAACGACTTCCTGACACTTAAATCTATACTCGATGTTAACAAATTTCTCTTCTTCAGAAACGCTTTCCTTGCCACTGCCAGTCTACATTTGATATCCTCTCTACTTCGACCATCATCAGTTATTTTGCTCCCCAAATAGCAAAACTCATGTACTACATTATTGTCTCATTTCCTAATCTAATTCCCTCAGCATCACCCGACTTAATTCGACTACATTCCATTATCCTCGTTTTGCTTTTGTTGATGTTCATCTTATACCCTCCTTTCAAGACACTGTCCATTCCGTTCAACTGCTCATCCAAGTCCTTTGCTGTCTCTGACAGAATTACAATGTCATCGGCGAACCTCAAAGTTTTTATTTCTTCTCCATGGATTTTAATACCTACTCCGAATTTTTCTTTTTTTTCCTTCACTGCTTGCTCAGTATACAGATTGAATAACATCGGGGATAGGCTACAACCCTGTCTCACTCCCTTCCCAAGCACTGCTTCCCTTTTATGTCCCTTGACTCTTATAACTGCCATCTGGTTTCTGTACAAATTGTAAATAGCCTCTCGCTCCCTGTATTTTACCCCTGACACCTTCAGAACTTGAAAGAGAGTATTCCAGTCAACATTGTCAAAAGCTTTCTCTAAGTCTACAAATGCTAGAAACGTAGATTTGCCTAGCTTCTAAGATAAGTCGTAGAGTCAGTATTGCCTCATGTGTTACAATATTTCTACGGAATCCAAAATGATCATCCCCGAGGTCGGCTTCTACCAGTTTTTCCATTCGTCTGTAAATAATTCGCGTTAGTATTTTACATCCGTGACTTATTAAACTGATCGTTCGATAATTTTCACATCTGTCAGGACCTGATTTCTTTGGGATTGGAATTATTATATTCTTCTTGAAGTCCGAGGGTATTTCGCCTGTGTCATACATCTTGCTCACCAGATGGTAGAGATTTGTCAGGACTGGCTCTCCCAAGGCTGTCAGTAGTTCTAATGGAATGTTGTCTACTCCCGGGGCCTTGTTTCGACTCAGGTCTTTCAGTGCTCTGTCAAACTCTTCACGCAGTATCGTATCTCCCATTTCATCTTCATCTACATCCTCTTCCATTTCCATAATATTTTCCTCAAGTACATTGCCCTTGTATAGACACTCTATATACTCCTTCCACCTTTCTGCTTTCCCTTCTCTGCTTATAACTGGGTTTCGATCTGAGCTCTTGATATTCATACAAGTGGTTCTCTTTTCTCCAAAGGTCTCTTTAATTTTCCTGTAGGCAGTATCTATCTTATCCCTAGTGAGATAACCCTCTACATCCTTACATTTGTCCTCTAGCCATCCTTGCTTAGCCATTTTGCACTTCCTGTCGATCTCACTTTTGAGACGTTTGTATTCCTTTTTGCCTGCTTCATTTACTGAATTTTTATAATTTCTCCTTTCATCAATTAAATTCAATATTTCTTCTGTTACCCAAGGGTTTCTACTAGCCCTCGTCTTTTTACCTATTTGATCCTCTGCTGCCTTCACTATTTCATCCCTGAAAGCTACCCATTCTTCTTCTACTGTATTTCTATCCCCCATTCCTGTCAATTGTTCTCTTATGCTCTCCCTGAAACTCTGTACAACCTCTGGTTCTTTCAGTTTATCCAGGTCCCATCTCCTTAAATTCCCACCTTTTTGCAGTTTCTTCAGTTTTAATCTACAGTTCATAACCAATATATTGTTGTCAGAGTCCACATCTGCCCCTGGAAATGTCATACAATTTAAAACCTGGTTCCTAAATCTCTGTCTTACCATTATATAATCTATCTGAAACCTGTCAGTATCTCCAGGCTTCTTCCATGTATACAACCTTCTTTTATGCAGTAGCATAACATGCGTGCTAGGAGACGCATTAGTGGAGGTGGTAGTATTCTAGACAAACTGCCAGTGGAATTACACATCCCTGGGTATAACTACTGTGACCCTGGGACAAAGTTTCAGAAACGCTTGGCACGAGGTGATAACGGCGTTAATCTGCTCGACAAACCGTGTGTAGAACACGACATTGCATACGCTGCAAATAAACATCTATCAAGTCGTCACATTGCAGATAGGGTTTTAGCTGATAATGCTAAGGCGATACAGAGAAGATATTGGTATAGGTGAACGCATTGCAGCGTTTGCAGTTGATAAAACTATGGAAGGAAAAATTTAGTTGGGTTTAGGAGTGATGAATTTCAAGCGAGTTATGAATGCTCCACGTTGTGCACTAAAGAAGAAGAAGGACAAGGGCGGAAAGCAGAGCTGCTTGAAGAACTGTATCCTGACAGCAATGTATGGAGCTAAAAACGTTCTGAAGCAGAAAGATGCGGGAAGAAGAAGACGATCGGTTAAAGCACCTTGGCTTCTACCAATACCCAAGACATCTGGCGGTTTTATTCCATTTCTCATCCCAGCCCTCTCCACGCTCTCGGCGGTAGGTTGCCTCGCTGGTGGTGCTGCAGCTGTCGCTCGAATGGTCAAAAACGAGCATAAGTCCCAAGTACAGTTAGAAGAGGCAAGAAGACATAACCGCATGATGTAATCCGCAGCCATCAGAAAAGGACTATACTTGAAACCGCACAGGAAAGGGCTTGACCTATTCATAAACAAAAAGAAAAAAAGCCCATTAGCGGTCCTACCAGATCGACCACTCACAAATACTGATATTCCTAAGTTTGTTAGAGACAAATTCAACATACCAAGATTCAGTGGTGTGTTTATGCGGGGTACATTACCGAAGACTACGTGGAAAACTGGTGAATGTGGCGTTGTGAATTTACATGTTGCTGGAGGCCCCGGCATCCATTGGGTATCAAATGTTATGAAAAATGCGGATACCGTCTACTATTTCGACTCATTTGGTGATCTGCAGCGATACTTCACTCACAGAAGATGTATGCTGTACAATTATGACGCCATCAGGACTTTAATACATACCTCTGTGCACATCTATGCATCATATTTCTCTTCGTTTATAAAGAAGAAGAAGCATGCTACATAAGGATGAGCTTTGAACATTCCTTCATCAGTTGAGGTTCAGATGAAATGTCGTACGCTTTGACGTTAAAAGAACGATCATCTTTACTGCATGCAAATTACTTCCTGCCAATTGATTTGAGTGTTGGTAAATGGAGTATTGCATTGATTTGACTGGAGACGTACAACAGCATCACAAATATCACTAACAACAAACTGCATCTGGATATTAATGGTGAAAAGGATATTCTGGAAATAGAACAGGGTGCATACTATATCGACGATTTAAACGAAGTCTTAAAACAGTCTGGAAAATGTACTGAACTACGTACATACATCAATACACTTAAATCTGAAATAAGGATTGTAATGCAACGACTGACTTTAACCAGAAAGTTTCAATAGGGCGCCTGCTGGGTTTCACAAAAGGGCGGGTTTTGGAGAAGGATCCAAGTAAATTTTACAAGTCAGATCAGACTGTAGACATACTTCCTGTCAGCACAATCCGAGTCTAGTGTAACATTGCAACGTGCTCCTATCTCAATGATAGTCTGATTCACACTATTTACGGATCCTTCCGCCGGCCGCGGTGGCCGTGAGGTTCTGGCGCTGCAGTCCGGAACCGCGAGGCTGCTACGGTCGCAGGTTCGAATCCTGCCTCGGGCATGGATGTGTGTGATGTCCTTAGGTTAGTTAGGTTTAAGTAGTTCTAAGTTCTAGGGGACTTATGACCTAAGATGTTGAGTCCCATAGTGATCAGAGCCATTTGAACCAGTTGCAATGGGGTATAAGATTGCTGAGTCCCCAGCCAATGCAATATACCTACCAGTTAGAGCTCGGACACTGGACTATTTGGAGCTGCATATTGTGAACCAGAATAATCAACTTGTTGACTTTGGTTCGTTAGGAAATGATTGTACGATTATATCTAAGGCAGGTTGGGCGTACGGTATTAAACAAGTGCACATAATCCACAGCATGCCACTACGCTACTGAACAGCAAAGTGATAACACGTGCGAACTATGAGTTTCTTAAATCAGTTGGCCTGAAACCTGGCAATGACGTCCTTACTCAATATAACCAGTCCATTAGACTATGATGAGACAATTATACATCAGGAATAACTCTCTCATAAACCTTACGCTTCAACCACATTTAACAAGAACGATGAAATCAGGATTGTCATCCAGCAGCAAGACGCACTCACGCTTCCATGCAAGAGTTTCATGTATGTAGAGGGGTCATTCAAGAAAACCGACGGCAGCGATACAGTAGGATCAAAGCTTACACGTAACACTTCAGCATTCCTGTGCCAAGAGATACGCTATGAACTCAATGGGTATGAGATCGACCGTACATTCAATGTGGGCATAACATTAAGCCTTCAGAAAATGTGGGATGGTTCATAGACCATCCAGAGGATAGAACAGTTGCACAGTACAAGCGATTTACTGCATGCATACCTCTAAAAATGCTTGTGGGATACTTCGGGGACATGAGAGAGATTATTAGGAACGCTAAACAGGAACTCATTCTGGTGAGGAGTGCGACAGACAGTAACACATACATTCAAGGACCTCAAGAGGATAATATGATCACAATCAGCAAGACAATATGGAAAATGCCTCACATCAGTGTATCAGACGAGGAGCGTTTGAAGCTTTTAAAAGTCCTGAATTATGGTACATTTCTGTCACTCACATTTCGCTCGTGGTAGGTTTTCGAGTACCCAGTGTTACTGACTGCAAGCAGACAAACATGGGCTATTAAAACCTCCTCCCATCTAGAGACACCTTGATTCATCATCCTTGCATTTCAGACTGATATAAGAGGCAATATATAGCAAATGATTCCACCGTGTTCGATAACTGCAAGTGAACTAATGTCAAAGTCTACCTCAATTCAGAATTCTAGCCATATGCCAATTTACACCTGCAGTGGATTCAAAATGTAGATAGTCTAGCATATGATATGTATGGAAGGTTTCGTGCTTCTTACTATGAAATTGCGTTAGCAGAGGCTGGAGTGGCCTACTCAGCCTGTGTAAGTTGAAGGAGCTTTCACCGATCATTGTAATAGACTGCTCAAAACAGAACGAGATAATTAAGTCTGGACCTATAGATGAGCGAATTGAATTTGAATCATTGACAAATTTCCCAGAACACATTGCCGTGTATGCTCTAGTTCTACATGACCGTCTGATCAACTACTGCCCACTCACAGGTGTTGTGCAATGAGCTGTATAAGTGAATAGGTGCTGCACCGTACCTAGAGCATTTCACAATGACATCTCAAGGTGTGAACATCATTGCGGACGCTCAGGGTTTCTATGATGGTGAGTGTAGACAGTTTGTATTTAAAGATGTTGCGTTTGTTGTGTACACACAAGATGCTGCAATAACAGAGACATTCTGCGCAAAAATTACATCACCAAGGTCTTTCAAATATGTGTAGGTGTGCTAAGACATGGAAGAGTGCAAAGTGGTTAACACATTTCTACCATGGAATTTACTGGGATGATCCTGGCATACCCTATAAAGATATGGTGACTGCACTTAAATTATTCGATCACACAGATACCATCATCTACGTGAAGGGGAAGGAGAAGATCTCATGGATGTGTTGAATCTTTAAGTTTGCTGCTATTCAAGACCTGGAATTCTACGGGTGTCATTCTCTCCATCAACTCAAGAACATTTATCAAATTTTTTTTCTGTATCTGCCTATGAAAATATAAAATTATTTTTAAGTTGCATGAGAAATAAATGAATTTTTTCCCTAACAATCTGTCTATACTTTTTTTTTGAGACCTACATCCCTAGCATGTAGGTTTAACACTGATACTATACCTGTTTCCATCTAAACCTGCAGTCCACTCGAAGTGTGTGATCTACTTACCACACTCTTGTGCGCTATTAATAAGGGACTAGTGGTACCTGTGCTATTAATAGGTAGGCTTCCACATTCCTTTGCACTCGCCTGCAGGGAATTCTCTGAAATTGTGTGTTAAAGTTGCTACATTTTGTAGACCTGTGACTGCAAAGGGAGTGTAACCTACTTACCACAGCCTTGTATGCTGTCAAAAAGGGAGTAGCTGTACCTGTGCTATTAATAGCTAGGCTTCCACATTCCTCATCCCTCACGTGCAGCGAGTTCTCTGAAAATGTGTTAAAGGCGGTACGTCTTGTACATGTGTCGTGCAGTGCAGATGTGCCTGCAGAATGTTCACAGATATGTTTTAGCAAGAAAATAATGATTAGGTTTTTTTTAAAAAAAATAACAACAGAGATGTAGGGTAACGAAATTTTTTCCTTTATTCAATTCAATTCAATTCTTGAGATTACAATTTAGTTAGAGATGCACAGTATATATAGTTCTTGAGATACAGTTCAGTTCAATTCAGAGATACTTTTAACTTATTACTAGAATCCAACACATGTTGGAGATTCCTCGAAGGGAATGTTTTTTTTTCTTTTTTTCCTTATAGAGCCACACTTAAAACTAAAGCAGAGGTATAGACTAACTTACATACTAAATACTATTACTAATGAAATTCCAACCAAGCAGACTACATTGAAATGAGCTGCTCTGTGGATTATCGTTCTCCTACTGAACTAGATAGCTCTAATTTTTTTAACCAGACACTTTCTGTAAAATACTTAATTAATTGGTTGGCTCCAACTTAATGAGACATATATTTGAAATATACATTTATCATTAAATACTTTAATAACAACATTTAATTGGATGGTTCCAACTTAACTGAGCAGCTCTAAATATTTTTGAACTGGGTGGCTCTAGACATTTTCCACCACAGACAGCTGAAACACTTAAATAACAATTAACGGAGTGGCTCTAAAGCGTCCGAGCCAAACAACTGTACTAAAAAAAAATGGTCTGAATGGAATTCAGACTACACATACACACACACACACACACACACACACACACACACACACACACACATGAATCACGAAAGAGGGGGAATAGTATTTTTAGAATCACATTGTGCTTATATATATATATATACACTCCTGGAAATTGAAATAAGAACACCGTGAATTGATTGTCCCAGGAAGGGGAAACTTTACTGACACATTCCTGGGGTCAGATACATCACATGATCACACTGACAGAACCACAGGCACATAGACACAGGCAACAGAGCATGCACAATGTCGGCACTAGTACAGTGTATATCCACCTTTCGCAGCAATGCAGGCTGCTATTCTCCCATGGAGACGATCGTAGAGATGCTGGATGTAGTCCTGTGGAACGGCTTGCCATGCCATTTCCACCTGGCGCCTCAGTTGGACCAGCGTTCGTGCTGGACGTGCAGACCGCGTGAGACGACGCTTCATCCCGTCCCAAACATGCTCAATGGGGGACAGATCCGGAGATCTTGCTGGCCAGAGTAGTTGACTTACACCTTCTAGAGCACGTTGGGTGGCACGGGATACATGCGGACGTGCATGGTCCTGTTGGAACAGCAAGTTCCCTTGCCGGTCTAGGAATGGTAGAACGATGGGTTCGATGACGGTTTGGATGTACCGTGCACTATTCAGTGTCCCCTCGACGATCACCAGTGGTGTACGGCCAGTGTAGGAGATCGCTCCCCACACCATGATGCCGGGTGTTGGCCCTGTGTGCCTCGGTCGTATGCAGTCCTGATTGTGGCGCTCACCTGCACGGCGCCAAACACGCATACGACCATCATTGGCACCAAGGCAGAAGCGACTCTCATCGCTGAAGACGACACGTCTCCCTTCGTCCCTCCATTCACGCCTGTCGCGACACCACTGGAGGCGGGCTGCACGATGTTGGGGCGTGACCGGAAGACGGCCTAACGGTGTGCGGGACCGTAGCCCAGCTTCATGGAGACGGTTGCGAATGGTCCTCGCCGAAACCCCAGGAGCAACAGTGTCCCTAATTTGCTGGGAAGTGGCGGTGCGGTCCCCTACGGCACTGTGTAGGATCCTACGGTCTTGGCGTGCATCCGTGCGTCGCTGCGGTCCGGTCCCAGGTCGACGGGCACGTGCACCTTCCGCCGACCACTGGCGACAACATCGATGTACTGTGGAGATCTCACGCCCCAAGTGTTGAGCAATTCGGCGGTACGTCCACCCGGCCTCCCGCATGCCCACTATACGCCCTCGCTCAAAGTCCGTCAACTGCACATACGGTTCACGTCCACGCTGTCGCGGCATGCTACCAGTGTTAAAGACTGCGATGGAGCTCCGTATGCCACGGCAAACTGGCTGACACTGACGGCGGCGGTGCACAAATGCTGCGCAGCTAGCGCCATTCGACGGCCAACACCGCGGTTCCTGGTGTGTCCGCTGTGCCGTGCGTGTGATCATTTCTTGTACAGCCCTCTCGCAGTGTCCGGAGCAAGTATGGTGGGTCTGACACACCGGTGTCAATGTGTTCTTTTTTCCATTTCCAGGAGTGTAGATGTACACTCCTGCAAATTGAAATAAGAACACCGTGAATTCATTGTCCCAGGAAGGGGAAACTTTATTGACACATTCCTGGGGTCAGATACATCACATGATCACACTGACAGAACCACAGGCACATAGACACAGGCAACAGAGCATGCACAATGTCGGCACTAGTACAGTGTATATCCACCTTTCGCAGCAATGGAGGCTGCTATTCTCCCATGGAGACGATCGTAGAGATGCTGGATGTAGTCCTGTGGAACGGCTTGCCATGCCATTTCCACCTGGCGCCTCAGTTGGACCAGCGTTCGTGCTGGACGTGCAGACCGCGTGAGACGACGCTTCATCCAGTCCCAAACATGCTCAATGGGGGACAGATCCGGAGATCTTGCTGGCCAGGGTAGTTGACTTACACCTTCTAGTGCACGTTGGGTGGCACGGGATACATGCGGACGTGCATTGTCCTGTTGGAACAGCAAGTTCCCTTGCCGGTCTAGGAATGGTAGAACGATGGGTTCGATGACGGTTTGGATGTACCGTGCACTATTCAGTGTCCCCTCGACGATCACCAGTGGTGTATGGCCAGTGTAGGAGATCGCTCCCCACACCATGATGCCGGGTGTTGGCCCTGTGTGCCTCGGTCGTATGCAGTCCTGATTGTGGCGCTCACCTGCACGGCGCCAAACACGCATACGACCATCATTGGCACCAAGGCAGAAGCGACTCTCATCGCTGAAGACGACACGTCTCCATTTGTCCCTCCATTCACGCCTGTCGCGACACCACTGGAGGCGGGCTGCACGATGTTGGGGCGTGAGCGGAAGACGGCCTAACGGTGTGCGGGACCGTAGCCCAGCTTCATGGAGACGGTTGCGAATGGTCCTCGCCGAAACCCCAGGAGCAACAGTGTCCCTAATTTGCTGGGAAGTGGCGGTGCGGTCCCCTACGGCACTGTGTAGGATCCTACGGTCTTGGCGTGCATCCGTGCGTCGCTGCGGTCCGGTCCCAGGTCGACGGGCACGTGCACCTTCCGCCGACCACTGGCGACAACATCGATGTACTGTGGAGACCTCACGCCCCACGTGTTGAGCAATTCGGCGGTACGTCCACCCGGCCTCCCGCATGCCCACTATACGCCCTCGCTCAAAGTCCGTCAACTGCACATACGGTTCACGTCCACGCTGTCGCGGCATGCTACCAGTGTTAAAGACTGCGATGGAGCTCCGTATGCCACGGCAAACCAGCTGACACTGACGGCGGCGGTGCACAAATGCTGCGCAGCTAGCGCCATTCGACGGCCAACACCGCGGTTCCTGGTGTGTCCGCTGTGCCGTGCGTGTGATCATTGCTTGTACAGCCCTCTCGCAGTGTCCGGAGCAAGTATGGTGGGTCTGACACACCGGTGTCAATGTGTTCTTTTTTCCATTTCCAGGAGTGTATTTTACACTCACACATAAGCACACACAGTCATACATATTTTTACACTCACACATATGCACACACTCAGACAACACATCACACACAAACAATAATTACTCTATGATAAAAGAGCCATACTATTTGATACATGAATCAAAAATGGTTCAAATGGCTCTGAGCACTATGGGACTTAACATCTGTGGTCATCAGTCCCCTAGAACTTAGAGCTACTTAAACCTAACTAACCTCTTGACATCACACACATCCATGCCCGAGGCAGGATTCGAACCTGCGACCGTAGCAGTCGCGCGGTTCCGGGCTGCGCGCCTAGAACCGCTAGACCACCGCGGCCGGCGATACATGAATTCCCATCCCATTTACTCACTCATTCTCTCTCTATCTCTCGATCAGAGTCCACCACCCCTACTTTCGCTTCAAGTAAATAGTGTGAGTAAGGGATAATTTCCACCCTATCCTCACAAATGACTGTCTTATCGTCATGAGGAAACAATCCGACTTTATAAATGCAGTTTGACAATGCATGAACCTGTGTTCAGTGTATGCTGCCTTTAGGATCTGAAGATGGTCACTGCATGGCCGAAACCGGTTATGACTGTGTCATAAGAATGTGATTGCGTCTTAAATAAACAAAAAAAAAATTATAAAATAATCAGTCACTTACTCCATGACAAAATGTCGATTTTTCCAAAATCCGACTTTAGATTGCAGTACAGTGTACACCTTGTGACCTCGTGATCGAATACTAGTTTGCTGAACAATGCGTGAAGGAGCGCCTTGAACGCTGCGACCGTACAGGCACTACAAGTAGTCTTCCACTGTGAGGGCATGAGATGCAGCCCGTCGAACACCCTTTGCCCACCTCTGGGTGCCCCCGTCTATTGTACGATATGCATACATTTTGGACCTCAATCCCACAAACTCTACAATCAGTAAGCCATTCACCTCATCCTTCATAAGACTGATAACTTTCTTGTTCTTAGGAACAATACCGTAAGGATTATCGATCTCATAAGAAGACATGTCGAATTCTTTACCGTGGCACCTAATTGCTTCATATGGATTTCAGTTCTTCATCCAGTAGATAAACCTATCTGTACCCACTTAAAGTAATTTAGGATCTGTGAAATGAGGTCTCGCAAACTCTTAGTGAAAGCGGTACATGTAGAATTTGGAGATATCCAGTATGCATATCCCCAAATAAATAGGCTTCATAAACTGTAATGCAGTCTTCGACATCTCCACAGCAACAAAGTTTTCATTGAAGATGGTGGCACGCTTAAAATTTGGCCTGGCAATACACTTTCTCACGCCATAACGCCCTTCCCATGCGGCTCTAATCAAAATATCGCGCTCATTTCTTACATTCTGCATAGTTTTCCCGAAAATGGAATTGATCATTAATTTATAAAAATCTTTTTCAAAATCATTACTCGCGACCGCCCTCTTTTCGGTATTTAGTGCAATATACTCCTTCAACCATGGGGACTGCTTGAAGGAGATAGCCAGGTGATTCTAACAAGCTTCATCCCTAAGATGAGGCACTGCTGCAGATTTTGATAATGAATAATATACCTCTGCTTATCTCTAACAGTAGCCATCAGTTTAGGGATGGTGCTTCATCGTGGAATCAGTTGCTCCAGACATAACAGCAAGTCGTTTGTCTTTCCATGCAAATTATTAGGATATGTGATATCTGCCTCAAGCACATACCTTACGTCATAATCGGGCGCAAGACCCATTATTTTCCCACCTAATCCCTGCAATTCGTCTTCGGGTACGCATTGAAACCCACCAACTGGCAGTGGCTGCATCATGGCGTGCCTGTATAAGTTGTTCACATCTAAGTACATAATATAACTCGAATCATGGGATGCGTTAAATCCGACACCCATCTCTGGGTTATTTATTTGCCTTGGCATGACTGTGGATGCATTGGCAAAGTCCCCCACAGATCCCACGTTCAAAAAATAGAAGCATTGCAGCAGCAGTCAAAGGTTTGATGCCATGCCTCGTTTTTTTGAGCATAGTGTCCACGACAACCAAGGTGCCATGTAATAAAAGGCGGGGTCCAGAGAGAATGTGGCCATAGATACATTCCGGAACTTTTAGAAAACATCTGCAAGCAAACGCACGTCTGTGCCCATGTATAGTCTCACATATTCTCCCAAATCGGGGATGTTGAATTCCGCCAGACATTCACGGCATGCTCATAATTGCACGGCATGCTCATAATTTGCTGTAGTTACGGCATCGCCTCTGAGAGTACTGGTAAATCCATATATGTCGGGATGCCTGGTTTCATCGAGGTTTTCCATACTATCTACATACTGGTATGGGAAAACACCTTTCCTAGTCACAAGTTGGAACCTTTCCTCATCAGGAAATGCAGATCGAGTGATATGCATATCATTCTGAGGTATAGTTTCAATGAGTTTTTTTAGTGAAGTCTGCATAAATTATAAACAGTCAAGGAAGTGGAGTGTAATTTTTGATGTATTTGGTTTTGAAAAAGAAATGTACTTCAGTCAGGACACTGACCTGATCGTTCTTCATACCAAAATTAGCCAAGTGCTCAACGAGAAAAAGACAGGTATGCGCCGTTGTAACTTATACTTCAAATTGCATGCATTATGAGCTGCACCGCGGAACTTTCCCGTAAGATGGCCATGATCCCTACATGGAGTTTCCGCTTTTCTATCTAATGGAAGCCCACAAATATGACAATTAGCCACCTTTTCATATAGTTCATCATGTTCCTTTAATTTGGTCATGGGAATGTTGGTGCTGTAGAGCTTATCAGCTTCCCATGGAAGTTTTTCAAGCTCAGTGAGAAGTCATACTGCAGGAGCGTCCCCGACAAATGACTCGTAGCAGTTAAGTTTAGAATTATATCCACATACAACTTGGAATACTGCCACATAAGGTACGTGTTTCTGTGTGAAGATTGTATGTGAGGCTGAGGGGTTCCCTTCACAATGAGTAAGAGGAGCCAGCAGGCATTCAAAGTCGGCATACACTACAAATGAACATTGATGCTGGTGGTGAGCATTTTGAAATTTAATTAAGTTATTTTCCTCTGTGGGCATAATAACATGTATTGGGTCTTTGGAAGCACAATCTAATAGAGGTATCACTAATAACTTGTCTGATGAAAAATAATTCAGACACCTTAAGCATACATGTTGTTTATGTTCATTTATATTTAGCTGGGAGGAAAGGAGGTGGGATATGTCTTTGATCCACACATAGTGATAATTATCACCTGCAGAGAAGAGCAGCATGTTTACATGCAGCTCTCGCTCTCCTGCAAATTTTGAGAAATGGAAGGAACCTACGACAGTGTGCTTGTCTTGCTCATCTGACTTGCGTTTCTCTATACCATCAAAGTTATAATATGTCTTAATATCATGGTCTTCATAACTGTTCATATGCTCAGGATGATCTCTGTAATTGTACTTTCTTTCGCAAGCCAGGACTGACCACGATAAACAAGCATTATCATATCGATTTTCGACATTAACGCATGCATGCATGCTTGATATAACTGAACCCTCCATTTACTGGATCATAGACATATATATGGATGTCAAGGTGTGGTATGTGGCTGAGCGCTTTGGCGGAACCCCGAACCTCCATGTCGGAAAATCGGGCCATAATATCGCTCAAGGTGGATTCATGATACCACTCAGCAATGGATGTGCTCTGAGAAATACTGCCATTATCACCCCATATATTGTGCAGAGCTGTAGCCTCTGCATCACCAGGGTGTTCAGGTGGATGATTCAGCTCGCAGCAGAGTACTGCGTTGCATTTAATGGCATTAAATCTTGGAACGTCGAGGACTTTGTGGAGCTCGGTCTCCAAGACAGGGAGGCACACTTCTAAAATCCCGACAGGGTCGCGATACCTCCCTCCTGGATTCTCATTCCTTGTGAATGAGATGCACCCTTCAAAAGCCCTAGCAACTGCTGAGTGTTCTAAAGGGTACATTATACTGTTAGTCTGATGTCCTTCACTATTAATAGGATGGGGGAGAGCACTAGCGCTAGCCATAGAATAATCAATATTACTATTACTAATGCTACAACTAGGGGTCCATCCCGGTGATAACGGGGCTGGTGAGGGTGCGTCTGCTGCAGGGATGGGTATGCACCGAGGTGCAGATACCTTTCACTGACGGTGGGGGCGAACTGTCTGAGGAGTTGGAGGCAGTGATGGCTGGTGGGAACAATCGGCCTGTGGCAATGGTTTCCGGGATCTGATGTTCCCATTACCGACCTGGGAGGTGGGAGACAGATGCTCTTCTTCTTCCTCTTCTGCCTGCTGAGTTGCCCATGGGCGCCAGAGGGCTTGCGGCGGTGCATTGGTGGGTGCTGCAGCCACAGCTGCCGCCTCTCGCACAGCTGTGAGGCGTCTCTGTGGAATGTGGCCAATTCCTGCCCCTGTGACCACTGCTCTAGATATTCAGTGTACTTCATGTGGTACCCCTGTAAGATACAAAAAAATAAGTTTAATGGTCTAGATTTAAAAAAGTAAATAATAAGAAAAAATTATCTTAATTAGTTGTTGTAATGATAGAGTTCGATAATATTCACCTTCTCTACTCTGGTTCCATGGCTTGAGCAACTCAAAAGCACATTCACTGAGGTCTCCCACCCACTCTGGTATCTCCTCTGCCTCATCTAAAAGAGTCAGATTTTTTTCGGATTCTTCTTCCTCCGCAGCGGCCGCCATTTGATGAACCCAATCAGGGATTTCACCCCCACCTTGGTTTGAGTGTGTAGCACCCCCGGCGACTCCCTCCCTATCCATAGAATAATCTAGAAAGAAAAGAAAAGGAAATGTCTCACACAACTCAATGTATGCACTTGGAACACTCCTACAGATTACACGAAATTATTTTATGTAACAACTACATTTTGCAAATGTACTTACATTCTCAAAGTGTTTCAGCCTTCTCAGCATATAGCTGATGGGCTAGCTCCTCCAGCATGCGAGGGATGAATTCTACAAAGATGGAAAAGACTGACTATAATATCCAGTACGGAATAAAATCTCTGTAGCACAAAGACTTTGAACACACAGACACAATCCTTTAAAGGACACAACAATCTGTGGACTGTGGCCGAAACAGATATCTGAACACAGAAAGCATTTGACATAATACTGACACAGTCCATTAAAGGACACAACACTCGGTGGACTGTGGTCCAAACAGATATTTCAACACAGAAAACATTTGGCACAACAGAGAACACAGACACAATCCGTTAAAGGACACAACAGTCTGGGGACTGTGGTCCAAACGTATATTTGAACGCAGAAAAAGTACTTACCATGTAATCAATCTTCATCTCCTCGGAGGCGTTTGCCACTGCTGCTGCTGCCGCTGCTGCTGGTATGCTTCAAGTTGATTGAAATACAATCGATAGACCTCGAAGGAAAAAGCTGCCGAACTCTGAGAAACTCTGAGAAGCACAGAAGCAGAATGAGGGCGAGTTCGGTTGCGCCTTGGCTTATATAGTTTCTATGACGTCGAATCACGTCAGCTATTCTGTACCATCCACCAGAGAAAAATTTTGAACTATAAAAGCTCCACTAACTTCCTCTGACAGAGAACTCAAGAAGATTTTTACCGCATCTCTCTCCTCCCATACATCGAAAACAAATAGCACATTCGTGCCAGCTTCAAGCACATGTGAAAATGCTATGAAATATACAGGTATTGATCCACTGCACAGACGAGTTTAAAGTTTCATCACCTACACTGTAGGAGGATGACAGTATCAAAAGAGTATACTGTAATTTGCAAGAAACGCTCCATGTGACCCTGTGTCGTTGTTTGAAACATTGTTTTTTTCTGCTGTGTACTTTGTACACTGCCATACATTTTGTTTTCCTGCTATGACTTCATGGTCTGTGTCAGGTTCCAAACTGACTTTAACACGTTCTGATCCATTGCCTCTCGCGAAAAACTAGATGTCACATGGTGTAAATCATGTTGTTACTGCGCCTACCATAACATGCCTCACACTCTGGATTATTTTAAATAGTAAAAGACAGTTCAACATAAGGAAAGTGGAAGAGTTTGGCGGTGTTGTGGAGAGTTTCCAAACTATAGTCCGAACGTAATCCACAATCTCTACATTTAAACTCATCTGTCATAGTGACCAAACAGCTGATGACTCTACATTCCATTTCGACTGATTCATCATATTGCAGTCATGTACACGACCACTGTTTCGGTGCTATCCCCGCCAGAAGGTACTGTTCCCCCCCCCCTCCCCCATCCCCCACCAAAACTCTTTATCGAACTCAAACAAACAATGTCAGTCAATCATTACATGGTAACCAAAAGCATGCCAGTGGACAGATAGGATGGGAAAGACACCATCGATGTACTCTAATAATAAGCATCACAGTTGATAGTGCAAACAATTTTAGCAATTTTACAGTAATTTCAACACAGGCCAATGACGCAACAGCAGGTTTCCCAATTTCAGTATCATAGCTAAGCCACCCCTTCTCCACTTTGCGAGTATCATTGCGAACGTGGATGGATGACTGTGCAGTACGTCCATTCACTGTTAATTCTCGAAAGCATACACCATCAAAGTATATCAGATAGCACTCGAGCATAGTGCTTAATTTACAATCTATCTCTTTGCTTATGGGAGTCACAGAGCATTCTCGCTGTCTTAGGGTAAAGTTAGAGTGTGAAAGACCCTCCTCCTCACACTGTCATTGACCAACCCACCATGCAGCACCATTACCGATTTAATCCACAACCGACCAGAAGTAGGCCACTACACTCCACGTTGTGTGAATGAATGGAACTTGCCGAGTTCTCACCCATCCAAGTGCACAAAATTTCTCGAGATGCGCCCATGTCAAGGAGCTTAGAACTCCTTATCGATGTATAGTAACAGATTTCAAAGTATCGTGATGTAATAGCAGACGGTTAAGAAGAACAAGAAACAGATGATTTTTATGCATGATGGATCTCCAGACGGATGGAGTTCAAAGCATTTTTACATAAACCAACCAAGCTATCAATTTTAAAGTATTGTTCTAGAGTCTATGATCAGTACCTGGAAGGTACTGGTAAGAGAGAACACAAAAGGAAATGGGGGTGACATGGAAAAGCACTTAACAGAACAATAGGTTAGGTACCTGTCAATCAAAGGAGAACAATAGGTTAAGTACCTGTAAATCAAAGGAGAACAATAGGTTTTCCCCTGAGTGCATACCTACCCCTGATGTAGGCAACCCACACTAACAAAATGCGCTCGTACGAAGTTTGCCCTACTACTCCCCCCTCGCTGTTACAGGTACTCTTTCACGCCTAAGTTAATCGAATAGCACCATCTCACTCTATCAATTTGATTGACTACTTAAATAAATTGATCAATTAATTAACCACTGCCACTCTCATAAACCCCCCACTCCATTCCCCCCTGCCCCACCTGGAAATTGGTGACTCTGCGCTGGAGAGGAAGGATCTCATGAAAGGAAATTCAATTACATAGCAGAAGGTATATTGTTTATTTATAAAAAATCCAGTTTTCAGGTGTTGGGTCTCTCTTGCTCATCATTCTCTACTCTTTGGGAAGTGCATATCTTGTAATATACATCGAAAAGAATTAAATCGGTCGCTTTTTTAAGGAATACTGTCATGAAACACCCAGTGTATGTAACTACATTATTAAAAGTCTTTCGACTGCGAATCATGCACCATCTGCTGGCCTTCACACAGTGCCATCTAGTGCCACCTGTGCAGGTTGTCTGGACTTGGGGTGAACTGGGGGCCCCATCAAGCGACATGTCTCTCAGTGGCCACGACATGCACCGGTGTGGAACAGGTGACCACTTGGGCCCTGCAACTGACAGACCAGATGTCACACTAATCCCCGAACAAATGTATCAGGTGGCGGCCACCCTTTACTACTTGATACCTGAGAAATTCCTGTCGAAACACGTGCTGTATCTCTCTCTCTCTCTCTCTCTCTCTCTCTCTCTCTCTCTTTCTCTCATCCTGTAGAATTCCACTGCCGAATCTGCACGCACCATCAGTCGCAGTCGGACCAAACAGCAGACAAAGCAGCATTTACCTTGTAAACCCTTGTGGAATACTTGCTCAACTGAGAACTCGTTCCAAGGCAAATGCATGACTGAGAATGGATGCCGCCATGGGCTCTAAGCTGATTGTGTGCTGGACGGGAAATTCAGTTTTATAGCATAGGATATACTGTTTATTGAAAAAAATTTAATTTGCAGGGTCTGGAGCTCACATTCATTTGGTGGGAAAGGCTCACATCCAGCAACTACAAGTCCTTATTTGTCCTTATTATGTAATTACACTGCTGTAGATTTGGGGTGTAGACTTATTGGAGAATTTTCATGTCTGTGCTCACCTTGACATGCAGGGATTGATTGAGCTGGAGCACAGTGCCACCACCAGAGGATGTCTCACCATTCTAACCGTTGCCCCCTACCACCCCACGCATCCTAGAAAAAATTGGTGGGCAAAAGACTCACTGTGCGCTGGTGAGAAACAATCTCACCATACGAAATTCATATCAACTCAATAATATATTGATACTTATTCGCTATTTAATCAGTTTGAGGGAGACAGGGTTCCTACATTTGGGTAGATATTGTGACTGCAACCGCTCTCCCCCCGCCCCCGCCCCTACTAGCTCCCCATGACATAATAACAGTAATCACCAGGGAATGGAATGAAGTGCGGTATAGTAGTCACTGTTATAGATCTCCACTGTATGTGTCTATCGTCAGGGCGCCGCCACGGCGGTCAAAACAACCAAATGTCCTAATTACAGGTCACGTTACTAAATACCACCGACCACAGACCAGATATCGGCCAACAAAATATAGCGGCCCACATACAAAGCATCAAGTGGCTGCATTCTGTTGATAGACAAATTCCAGACTCGCTCGATGTCTCTCTCTCTCTCTCTCTCTCTCTCTCTCTCTCTCTCTCTCTCTCTCTCTCTCTCATGAGGCCGCTCCCTGCGTATCTTTGTGAACCAACGTATCCAAGCATGAAGTTGGAGGTTTTCTTCCCTCCACAGAATACTGTATTCCTACTGCCTAATGCTGGAGACAAAGGGAAAGCTGACGCAAATTCGATATCAAAAATAGAGTGAAATAATCCATTTGCGCTACCCTATCAAATTCATTGTTTAACAATTTAGAGAAGTCAAATGGATCACTTAAAACACTCACTTCGAACTTACGATGATCTTCATATTAAAACATGTTTTCGACATTTAAGTATCACGCACCAACATTATGCAAATCAAGTAATGAAATTTTCGCCACAAACAGAACGTAGTGCTAAATATATCCGGCGTCTTGTACGCACCAACGTTTGAGAGCATAAACAACCCCCTCTACCACAACGTTTTCACTAAACATATCTGGTGAAACAAAACTCCTACGATCAAACAAGCTGGTTATCACGAAGCGCGCCATCCGTTGCCTGCAGGATGGCCCCGTCTGCGCCGGCTGGGAGAGAGACCCACATCCTCGCCTGCCATGCCCGCCCATATCGAACCCATGCATGTATCCAATACAACTATCAGAAACATTAATTGATCAATTGAGAATTTGACATCGTCATTGGGTTTTTCAAGATATATAGAACTCCTAAATTGGTCCTCTCCTCGACATTCGGAAGAAGGAGGAACATTCTATTGCGTGATGAACTGGAGACAACAGCAAATACCCTGCAAGATAGAATCCACTGCGATGTACTGGGAAGCTCTAAACGCACCACACTTAAACCACGACCTAGCCTGTAGTAGTAGTTGCCATGGGTAGCTGTCGGAGATCGCTGGAACACTCATGCATCTTGCGCACTCACCTCCCAGACGTCCACACACAGTGCGCCTGTATACTTGTACATCGCCATCGCCTACGTTCAGGGACCAGAGCCATGTCCGCAGCCGCAGTCAGTGACGCACATGTATGTGAGCGTGCACCACCCCCGGCCATTGAGGGTATCCGGGGATGATTGGAATGGCTTTAGGCAGTCCCTCTGCATCTTGTAACTATTACTCAGTCTCTGCCCCGCCCTTCCTGGAGCTTAGTCAATGTGATCGTCACAATTTAAGTCGGAACTGAGCAGAAGTCAGAGGGCGCTCTAAGACCTTCTGCAACCCCTGTAGAAACAGTCTGAGCTGTCGTATCACAAGCCCAGGTGTGACCCCAAAGTTATCGGCAATCGCCTTGTAAATTTTTGTGAAGTGTCCTTAGTAAAAGAGCGTTGTATTACCGACTGGCGTTACTATAGTATATAGCTACAGAAACGATGGCGTGTTTGGCCCTGTGCAGGACTATTTATGTGTTTTAAACCCTAACAAACAGTATTTACAATGTGCGTCTCTGTACCCTCTGCCGATCACAACCTTACGGCGTCAGCTAACAAACAGTTGTTGTATGGCAACATTATACTGTATGCTTATTGAGACAATAGTTCTACATGCAAGTCAATTGCTGTCTTTGATGCTTTCCTGGAAAAGATAGCCGTCTGCCTCTAAACTTACATGGACCTGCGTTAAATGACGATAGGAAGTAAGTGGAGTCATCAGTTGAGAGGGAGAGAGGGAGATGTTGCTACAAGTCATTTATCACACATTTAATCATTTCTTTCCGTTGTTTTCTCGGGTTGCATCGGTTGTGTGGTGTAAACTGCGATCGTCTCGTGTACAATTGTGTGTTCTGTGTGCGACTTGGAGCACTATCTACCTGCGATCGTTAGCAGCAGACCTCTTCAAACCACAGTCATCAGATGACTTCCAATTCATGTGTGATGAAACATGTCTATCCATGGAAAACCTATATCGGTAGCATTCTCTAGACGAGCGAAGATGTATGCGAAGTAACCCATTTCTCTGCCACAGCTTGGATGTAAATCGAGTCTTCAGTTTCGTATAGGTACGAAACGGCTGTTACTATACTTCTCTGTTAGTCCTATCCTAAATGCATACAAGTGGATCATCTGGGAGAGGGCAAGCCATGTAATTCTGGAAACATATGTAGTGTTGGTGTTACAAAGAATCTCTGTTTTCTTTGGTGTGCAGGGTAGTAGTTTTATCACCTTATAGTTAGTTGCCATGGATTATCATAGAGAAACGTGCACGGAGAATGTATATCATGCGTTTGGGACATATTTCTTACATTGGACTATTAACAGCGTTGCATTCCGCGTGACTAATAGGCTGGAAAGCGCACTGCTCTAGCGTTACAGCGTGTTTTAAGTGCAGAACCGTGTAGCCTTAGAAATACATGTGTTTGTATTCTCTCTTATCAATACCTTCTTGGTACTGAAATCAGATATTAGAACAATACTTCTGAATTGACAGAGGAGTAGATTTGTGTAAAATTCTTCAAACTACGTCCGTCTGGAGCTGAATCATGCATAAACTACATGTTTCTTCTTCATAACAGCCTGTTATATCATCACAACACTTGCGTTGAGGCAATATTTTTAAATGATATTTGAATCTGTCACGTAGAAGGGGAGCGAGACGACCATAGTAATAAAATCAGATGTATTACAGAATTTATAAAGTGATACGCATTATAAACGTTATATTTACAACTTTCCTGTGATTTTACTTTAAGAGAGAGTCTGAAAGTGAGGGGGCGTGATGTGACAGTGGTAGATCTTAGCACTCCATCATGAAACTTAGAGTAACGATACTTTAGCGATGTGAAAAGGCGTGTATGCTTCGAATTCTTATATCTTCGAAAATTACTCATATAAAATGGAGAAATCTACACTTCCCATGAGAAATTCGACGTGTATGGTCAACAACATCGCTGCCTCGGATGGGGTAACGTAGATTTTTTTATACTGATGGGTCTATGTCGAGGTAGAATTGTTTAGAATTACTATACACGTCCAAGCTGCAGCTGCTCGTTTCGCAGTGCACCATGGCAACTACTGCTACGAACTGGGTAGTGGTTTAAGTGTGTCGTGTTTAGTGCGTCTCAGTACATCGCACTGGACTCTGTCTTGCAGTGGTATTCGCTGTTGTCTCTATTCTGTCACGTAGTAGAATCTCCCTCCTTCTTCTAAATTTAGCGGAGAGAACCAGTTTAGGAATTCTACAGTTCTTGGAAAACCGAATCGCGACGTCAAATTCTCGAATGATCAATTTATTGTTTTCGATAGTTGTATTGCATACATCCATGGGTTCGGTATGGGCGAGCATGGCAGGCGAGGGTGGGGTGTTTCTCCCCCAGCCGACGAGGACGGGGCTACACTGCAGTCGGAGGATGGCACTCTTCGTCATCGAGAGTTTGTGTGATCGCCAGGATTTTTCTTTTCACCAGATATGTTTAGTGAAAACGTTGTGGTGGAAGAGGGTGTTTATGCTCTCAAACGTTGGGGCGTACAAGACGCCGAATATATTTAGCACTACGTTCTGTTTGTGACGGAAATTTCATTACTTGATTTGCATAATGTTTGTGTGTGATACTTAAATGTCGAAAATATGTTTTATTATGAAGATTATCGTAAGGTGGAGGTGAGTGTTTTAAGTGATCGATTTGACTCCTGTAAATTGTTAAACAATGAATTTGATAGGGTAGCGTAAATGGATTATTTCACTCTATTTTTGATATCGAATTTGCGTCAGCTTTCCCTTTGTCTCCAGCACTAGGCAATAGCAATACAGTATTCTGAGGAGGGAAGAAAAACTCCAGCTCCATGTTTGGATACTTTTGTTCACACAGATAAGCAGGGAGTGGCCTCTTGAGAGAGAGAGAGAGAGAGAGAGAGAGAGAGAGAAAGAGAGAGAAAGAGAGAGAGATGAAGCGAGTCTGGAATTTGTCGATCAACAGAATGCCGCCACTTGATGCTTTGTATGTGGACTGCGATATTTTGTTGGTCGATATCTGGTCTGTGGTCGGTGGTATTTAGTACCGTGACCTGTAATTAGGACATTGGGTTGTTTTGAGCGTCGTGGCGGCCTCCTGATGATAGACACACACGCTGGAGACCCCAAGCAGTGGCTACTATACCGCACTTCATTCCATTCCCTGGTGATTACAGTTATTATGTCTTGCGTAGCAAGTGTGGGGGGTTGCAGTCATGATGTCTCGGGCATCCCTGTCTCTGGTTAAGTAAAGAATATGTACCAATATATGAATGACTTTGATTTGAGTTTCGTGTCGTGAGATGCTTCCTCTCCAGCACAGAATGAGTCTTTTTCTTACCAATTTTTTCTGGGATGGGTGGGGAGGAAGGGGCCGAGGGGTAGGAGGGTGGAATGTCATCTGGTGGTGACACTGTGCACTAACTCAGTCGATCTCTGCATTTCAAGGTGAGCACATACATGAATATTTTCCAATAAGACTATACCCCCAATCTGCAGCAATGTACTTATGTAATTAGAACAAGATGCTGGATGTGAGCTTTTCCCACCAAATAAAAGTGAGATCCAGCCCCTGAAAATTACATTTTGTAAATAAACAATTTATTCTATGCTGTATAATTGAATCTCCTGTCGTGAGAGCCGTCCTCTATAGCACAGACAGCAGCTTAGAGCCCATTGCGGAATCCATTCTCAGTCAGGCATTTGCCTTGGAAGGAGTTCTAAGGTTCGTTGGTATTCCACAGAGGTATACCGGGTAAATGCTGCTTTGTTTGTAGTTCGGCCCAACCACGATCGATGGTGTGTGCAGGCCCAGCAGTGAGACGTTAAAGGAGGAGAAAGAGAGAGAGAGAGAGAGAGAGAGAGAGAGAGAGAGAACACGTGTTTCAACAGGAATTTCTCGGGTATCAAGTATCAAAAGTTTGCCACAACCTGATACTTTTGTTTGGGGATTAGTATGACATACAGTCTGTCAGTCGTAGGGCCTGAACAGACATCTCTTGGACACCAGCGTGTGGTGCAGCCACTGATGGACATGTAGCTTCATGGGGCCTCCATCGCACCCCGACTCTGGGCAATCTGCAATGGTGTCGCGAGCTGGCAATGGGCGCGGGCCAGTGGACAGTGCGTTCTTCATAATCAAAAGATTTTTAACAGTGTAAGTACATGTGATAGGTGTTTAATGACGGTATTCCTTGTGTGACCAGGATGAAAAGAAGTGATCGGTTCGATTATTTCGTTTTTATGTATATTATAAGACCTGCATCTTCTCAAACAGCAGAATAATTTGGTTTAAGTTAGATTAAGCAATGTGTAAGCCTAGGGACCGATGACCTCAGCAGTTTGGTCCCTTAGGAACTTACCATCACGATAAGAAGTTTATTTGTCCGTGTCCGTCCTGCTAGTCTAGATCTCCCTGTTGATGTTGGTTGTATAAACCATGAGTTAGAACACATTAAAAAAATGGCTCTGAGCACTATGCGACTTAACTTCTGAGGTCATCAGTCGCCTAGAACTTAGAACTAATTAAACCTAACTAACATAAGGACATCACACACATCCATGCCCGAGGCAGGATTCGAACCTGTGACCGTAGCGGTCGCTCGGCTCCAGACTGTAGCGACTAGAGCCGCAAGGCCACTCCGGCCGGCTAGAACACATTTCTGACTTCATTCTTACTGTAAGCTATTTAGGGGCTATAGTTTTATGAAGACCCATCCTCACCATAAACTTCCTATAGACTCGTTGGGAAGAAGTCCTTCGCCCGAATCTCATTGAAAGAGAATCGCTGCAGACGACCTGGACGAAGATTGGTTAATATCAGTGTTCCGATTTTGCCGATGCCCGTAGCGTCCTCGTGGTATAACTTGATTCCAACGAACGAGCGACTTTTCCGTATTGGGCTTAGCTACACAGATATGTGCAGTCGTTGTACATCTTCAGATACAATACGACATCGTTTTACTTGCGGAGGTCATATGGCAAACTGGTCTTGGATTATGACACAAATGGCCTTCCTTACTCGATCTTCTAAGACTGTATACACTATGTACATCATACTGCCCCCAGATTCTTCCTTCTTTCCAAGGTCCTAAACCCATACCATAATGTGGTTGCTGGGACACTTCGTACATTATGTCGTAGAAGGCGAGGGGGAAGATCACATGGCCTTCAGACAGTATATGATCACGGCTTATTGGACATGTTTGTGACTGCTTCGCCATCGAGACCTGTTCGCCAACACGATGAATCTTGTTTTTCGTCGACAAGGTTTTGGTTACTTTCATTTCCACGACGATAAGTGTTTTAATTGTAGTGTATGTTCCTATCTGTTTTCCTTCTGCTTGCTCTCCTAGTTTCTCCAGCCCGTAATGTTGTGTGTTTTGCCTCAGAATCGCTCCAGTTTTATTGTATAATGTGTGTAAATGAAGTATGTATACACATGAGCGTATTATAATCCTTGCAATTAAATTGGAATTTTTCTCTAGACAGAAGGCTTAGTTTGTGATTAGAATATGATCTGATTTCGTTGTCATCCTGCTTTTAGATTCTATATAAAAACTAAAATATAAATACAAGAAATAAAAATTAATAAAAAATAATTATATATAAAAAATAAATTCAAACTGGTGATACGTAGCATGAGAGCTTGGTAGTGGTTTGTCGGGTATGTTCTCGCGATTTTATTCCTTTCTCTTTTTATTTGCTATTTTGTTATCATAATCAATATTTTCTCTATTACATGATGATTTGACTATGGTATTCTGAAGTTTTATTGTGGTGTCACCGCCAGACACCACACTTGCTAGGTGGTAGCCTTTAAATCGGCCGCGGTCCGTTAGTATACGTCGGACCCGCGTGTCGCCACTATCAGTGATTGCAGACCGAGTGCCGCCACACGGCAGGTCTAGAGAGACTTCCTAGCACTCGCCCCCGTTGTACAACCGACTTTGCTAGCGATGGTTCACTGACAAAATACGCACTCATTTGCCGAGACGACAGTTAGCATAGCCTTCAGCTACGTCATTTGCTACGACCTAGCAAGGCGCCAGTACCAGTTACTATTGATACTGTAATCATGTACCGTCAAGAGCGACGCTCATCATTAATGGATTAAAGTTACGTATTCCACCAGCTACGTCCGTTTTTCTAAAGTCTAATTTCCTTGTCCTGTTCCAGACCTCACGCCAGCCTGCGTGAGCTAAAACGCGTGCCTTTCGGCTTCCTCTAGTATCCGGTGTTGGCTCTCCTGCCAACCCACAACATTTATGATAGCAAGTCATTCCGATAAAAAAATGATAAGCTGACTGCTCGCGATAAGCGGGAAATCCGGGTTCGAGTCCCAGTCCCATAAAATTTTTCATTGTCGTCATTCCATTATACAGCTGATGCTTATCCACATTCGCATCTGCGAATACATTTAAAGACTTCGCATTGTCCCATATGTTTTAAGATTCTAGGAAACGTTTAATTAAATTACAAATTTTATGTCACTAAGTATAAATTCCTTTCAAAAATTGCTTTATACTGCAGCAAAATCACACAAAAGTTTGCCGCAAAGGCTCTAGTTGAGATGAGAACTACGTTTTTGGTGTTACGAGGAACATTTCTTCAGTCCGTGTCAATCATTGTATAAGGCCATTACTGTTCATCTCAGAGCTTTTAAAGTAGTCCATCGCACGGGTTCTTGGTGTAGGACACAACCCGCTTCACTTGCCGGACGTGCGTGTTGTCGTACTGAGACAGCAAATTTGTTTTCTTGGGTCAGCGCTGCGTGCCAGGATGCCACGCAAATGTTTACACGTAACTTTTCGCCACTATAAATAAATTTTCTGCGCAGAGCTAGCCCCAAGTTTATGTTTATGAGCTTCCGCATATTTTCGCTACGAAATGCGTTTTCTACAGGAAATTACTCCAACGCCAACGAAGTAGCGCTTTGCTTGTCGCCGCGACCTCTGCCAAAAACGAATGCTACTTGCTCATTCAAACCATCGCTCATTCTAACTTTATTGAATCGGATTCCAGCTTTTATTTATTCACATAATGGGGCATAATTCATAACCTGCAATAATAGCTTAAGGAAAAAACATATCTTAGATTAGTGAACTCGATATTTGTGCCAGTAGGTAAAATTTACATGGTTAAAAAATGAGAAACAGCTTAAACATTATTAAGCGGATCCACGAGGTTTCAGTTTATGTTATTACGCTATTTAAGACCGAATTACTTGCTGCAGTGATTATCATCTTTACTTAGCTCCTGCAACGCTAATGAAACTACGTCGGATTATCTTGGACACTTTTGGCCTGTGGTAAGGAGTTACATTACCGACAAAAAATTAAGGTTCATTGAAAGTATTACGTCCAAGATATAAAAGATTCTGTAGTGGAAAATGTAACACGCGCTACAGTTAAAGTTTCAGTCTTGTATTACAAATTTTCCACTGCAAGCAGTCTTCTACAAATTTACATCGTAGTTATCCAACGATCATGGATTACGAAGGCTTGGCAACTTCTCAGCAAGTTACCCCTACCTTCGTCGATATATGAGGTCCTCCCGTCAGTCTACTCAAACACCCAACTGGGTTAAATCGATTTCAGATTACCTTTCGAAAGGTCTGCCAATCAGACTCGTTAACTGTGGACTCCCTCTACCTCAACAGTAAGTATTGCAATTTAGACATTCTATCTACAGGTTCGTACCTATGGCTGCCCTTGCTTCTTACAATGCTAGGAATCTGTTGTTCACTCATGATATCATACACGTAAATGCTGCGTCCCATCGCTCGAGCGCCAACTATAACACCATGTCCGAACGCAAGAGGATTGCCATTATTACAGCAGTAACCCATCTAACAACTGCGCCAGACACTTCTTGTCTTATATAGGCGCTGCCGACCGCAGCGTCGTATTTTGCTTGTTTACATATCTCTGTATTTGAATACGAATGCCAATAACAGTTTCTTCGGCACTTCGATGTATATAAGAAATACGAGTGGACACAATATGGAACCTGAACCCTGTGAGATTCCCTTGGTGATTTATCCCCACTCATTAAAATTGCCTGCCTGTCCAAAATTGTTCGGTTTGACTTTTTGCATTGTGTTTGTTAATTATGATTCAAACCAGCTATGTATAAAGCCATCAGTTCCATAAATCTTAAGTTTGTCTAAGAGAGTATCATGATCTACGCAATCAAACGCCTTGGAAGGATCACAAAAATACCAACTGACGATATTTTATTATTTAAGGCTTGTACTGTTTCATGAGTGAACGTGTAAATAGCATTCTCGGTCGTTCAACCCTCTTGGAATCCAAAATGTCATACGCAAACTAAATTGTTTCTACTTAAGTGTCAAACTACTCTTGAGTACATAACTTCTTTCGGATGTTTTGTAAAAAGATGGCCGCGCGGAGTGGTATCGCGGTTTGAGGCGCCATGTCACGGATTACGCGGCCCCTCCCGCCGGAGTTTCGAGTCCTTCCTCGGGCTTGGGAATGTGTGTTGTTCTTAGCATAAGTTAATTTAAGTAGTGTGTAAGTCTAGGGACAGATGACCTCAGCAGTGTGGTCCCTTAGGAATTTTTGGAAAAAGATGTCAGTAAGAAAATGCTTAGGCTGTAGTCCTTGTCGCCGGCCGCGGTGGACGAGTGGTTCTAGGCGATTCAGTCCGGAATCGCACGACTGCTACGGTCGTAGCTTCGAATCCTGCCTCGGGCATGGATGTGTGTGATGTCCTTAGGTTGGTTGGGTTTAAGTAGTTCTAAGTTCTAGGGGACTGATGACCTCCGATGTTAAGTTCTATAGTGCTCAGAGCCATTTGAACCATTTTTGTAGTCCTTACTGCCCTGGCTTAAGCTCTCCATGTTGTGGAGGTTGGGTTGGGTTGTTTGGGGAGGAGACCAAACAGCGAGGTCATCGGTCTCATCGGATTGGTTCAAATGGCTCTGAGCACTATGGCACTTAACATCTATGGTCATCAGTCCCCTAGAACTCAGAACTACTTAAACCTAACTAACCTAAGGACAACACACAACACCCAGTCATCACGAGGCAGAGAAAATCCCTGACCCCGCCGGGAATCGAACCCGGGATCCCGGGCGTGGGAAGCGAGAACGCTACCGCACGACCACGAGTTGCGTACGGTCTCATCGGATTAGGGAAGGAATTCGGCAGTGCCCTTTCAAAGGAACCATCCCGGCATTTGCCTAGAGCGATTCAGCGAAATCACGGAAAGCCTAAATCAGGATAACTCTACAGCCGCCGATGTTTAGGTACGATGGCACATGTTTCGTAAGGGCAATTCGCACCTGCCGGACACCATTCAGCACTGGTTACGTGCTAAAACTTGCCCAACGTTCGGCCGTATGACTAATAACTCTGCCGTATGGCTGGAGTGATTCAGTGACCAATGATTCGGGTACCTCGAAAGGCAGCTCGAAGACTCGAATCGTACGCAAGCCTAGGCCCGAATGAGCTACTAAAACTTCGCCAATATGACCATCGGAGTGTCGGAACTGGAATCCTCGTTTGGCGGCTGCAGTGATTCTATCGCATGCTGCGTCGTCAATCATCTTCACGTAAAGAGTGCTTCTCACGAGTGATAAGAGAATTCCAATAATCTCCTTGTAATTAAGATGCACTTCATCCCTCAAGAAACGTTCGATTTCGAAAGCCTTCGGTCTTGCATATTCGTTACAGAACGTGAACTGTATCGTGGTTTTTCGGAAATTGTGTGCCATTGCGTTCGATTCAAACAGTAACACACGCGAGTAGCAACGGTGTAAACACCGCTTCTTCCGCTAACGTTCGCAGCCGGCACGTAAACAAGTCCGAGCTGCTCCGCCGACAAAGGCGGGCTGCCCACTCAGCTATCGGGGGCCGACAATTGCCACGTGTAAAGGCACAACGAAATTTCTTCGACGTCAGCCTTCACTAACAATGAAGGAAAGACTTGTGATTTGCAGAATACCTGAACAAGAGGGAGAACACCAATGACCACAGAATATGCTCTGTAAACAAAAGCGAAATGCATCTGTTGTAAAAAACCTCTTTAATCAGTTGCAGTGAGCTTAAGACAGAAATCAATAATAATCCAAAATAGCCTAACTCTTAGTATAGGTTTCAAACTGAAATGTCTCTCTTCGCGGCGAATTGGTAACTGAAATAAACCCAACTGACATTAAAACTGTGTGGACAAGCGATCTGTAACACTATAACAGAGAGCATCCCACCAACTTAGCTATCTGCAGAAGCCTAAAGCAGGGAAACAAAGTTTCACCCTATGAATCAGAAACTTTGTGAGAAGATGAAGCAATATGCGAGAAACAATCTTAAGTTTGGATATGACCCTCGTAACAGATCAGACTGAGCTTCCTATCAGGACTGTGACACGTACCCGACCCTCACAAATGCTGGAGCACTACATGAGTGTCACAACCGGAGTAACAATGTAGTAATCAACTTCAAAATATCGCGACGGTTCATTCTAGCACACACATCTCTGTGAGGCTAATTATTTTTCTTGGTCTCATTGGAAAATCAGGACTGTGCAAAGACAAAGCGAACTGCTTCCATGAAGTCCGTCGATTTGAAGCCAGGGCTTGTTTGCTAATGAAGTTGCTGTCGATGGCCTGGCCCGTTGACCCACTCCTCAAGCGCATCACTGGCCAAAATAGGTGTCCCTGAGTCTGGAGGTGTCGCAATCATTGCCGAAGGAGCGTGTCGCCTTCCTGCAACCCCTCGATCGTCAATCTCTCTGACATAATGCGAACATCGCCTATCCGATCGGTCCTCGGTTGGCCATACAATCGGACTCGTAAATGTTAATCAGCAAGAACTGGAAAATCTTCGATCGTGGAAAAACCAACTCACTGTTTTGACGATGACCTTCAGCAAGCTACGGATCAAGGTGTAAGTAGGTGTTTATGTTTTCTTATTGGTAACGCCACGTAGCGCTCTGTATGAAAAATCACTGGCTGTGCTGTGTGCAGTCTGTGGCTAGTTTGCATTGTTGTCTGCCATTGTAGTGTTGGGCAGATGGATGTGAACAGCGCGTAGCGTTGAGCAGTTGGACGTGAGCCGCCAGCAGTGGTGGATGTGGGGAGAGAAATGGCGGAGTTTTGAAATTTGTAAGACTGGATGTCATGAACTGCTATGTATATTATGATTTTTCAACACTATTAAGGTAAATACATTGTTTGTTCTCTATTAAAATCTTTCATTTGCTAACTATGCCTATCAGTAGTTAGTGCCTTCCGTAGTTTGAATCTTTTATTTAGCTGGCAGTAGTGGCGCTCGCTGTATTGCAGTAGTTCGAGTAACGAAGATTTTTGTGAGGTAAGTGATTTGTGAATGGTATAGGTTAATGTTAGTCAGGGCCATTCTTTTGTAGGGATTATTGAAAGTCAGATTGCGTTACGCTAAAAATATTGTGTGTCAGTTTAAGGACAGTCATGTAAAATTGTTCTAAGGGGACGTTTCAATGGTAGCAAATACAGAGCAAGGTAGCGTTTTGGCTAAGGCCGTGAGTTTCCTTCCGGCCTGACCAAGGTTCAACTACGTGCCCAGCGGTCCAGATTAACGTTTCCAGTGGTTTCCCTAAATTACTCCTCGAGAACGATGGGGGCGGTTCTACTAAACAGCTCGCGGTTAATTTCCTTCCCTAACCTCGACCAAATGCTGCAAGTAACTTGGTAAAACGTCTACAAAAAAGGATTACAATTAGAATTTTATGTAGCCCGACTTAAAATACTTTCAACACAGTTGCGGGAGTAAAACCTGCCAAAGAAATGTGATTCACTTGGAACATCTAGAAGGGTTTGCGATTTAACTGTCAGATCCGTCAAAAACTTAACGGTGCACGTTATCAAAGACGGCGAGTCATCATGATACAGTAAGAAACCCCCAGTGTACCTACACGAAGCGTATTAGAGCCGTTATTGTTCATAGTTGACCCCATCAACTTCGCGGTACAGTATTAGTAGTAATCCCAGGAATTTCGCTGATGATGCATATATCGGTGACAAAGCGTTTTTTTAAGAAAGCCTCTAGAATATTCAATCATATTTATTCTAGTTTTCAAGCTACTGAAAGACATGGAAAAACTGAATTAAAAAGCAGAAAATTGTAAATCCACCCATATTATTAAACTTAAAATTTAGCAGGCACCTATCGCCAACAGCACGTCAGTGTCCCTCAGCATTATTTACCACTGAAACGTGAGGATAAATGTAAGTGCCGGCCACGGTGGTCTCGCGGTTCTAGGCGCTCAGTCCGGAACCGCGCGACTGCTACGGTCGCGGGTTCGAATCCTGCCTCGGGCATGGATGTGTGTGATGTCCTTAGGTTAGTTAGGTTTAAGTAGTTCTAAGTTCTAGGGGACTGATGACCACAGCTGTTAAGTCCCATAGTGCTCAGAGCCATTTGAACCATTTTTTGAAATGTAAGTAGCCTGATAGTGGCCTGATGCATAATGCCTCAGGAACACATCAAAGACTCTTCAGTTCTATTCAGAGACGTGATGAAGTTCTTATTCTACTTCAGGACGACGTCAGAAACCTATTTTTCTTATACAATGTATTCCACTATAGGACCCTTAGTTTTTGACCTACGCATAATTTTTACAGTAGTATTCAACATGGTAACTTGACAAAATGAAACGAAAATCATTAAACGCTAACTAATTCATAAACAGACATATAAGTACTTACAGGACTGGTCTAACAAGGATTTGTATAGCTTGTATAAAATGCTCTTTTACAAATACTTAGTCGTAAAATATTTAGCTGATAATGACAAAACTAACAGTATATTATTCATTCATATCTCATAACTAGTCACTGCACACACTGCTCAAGCGAATCACGTAAACAGGTCCCGTTGACACAACTACCGTGACGATACTGACGTATTTCTATCAAGCTCTAAATGCTTTCCCATTGAGAATACCTCGCTAATACTAGGGCTATTCGAAAAGCAAAGGTCCGGTCGATCGTGAAATGGAAACCACTGTGAAAATAAAAAATGTTTTACTTGCAACTTTTAGCTACACCTTCCAGCTACTTCTTTAGATAGTCGCCGCTCCGACCTAGACACACACACCAAAAAAGTTTTGCATCACCTCGGTTCTGAGAGTTCCGTAACCTGTACAAAAAATTGGAATAGAGATCAACATAAAGATCATTTTCGCCCTTTTTAATGCTCATGCAGAGCACACATTTCATGTTGTACGACCATACAGGGAGACCTTGAGAGGTGGTGGCCCAGATTGCTGTACACACACTCATCGGTGAAGGGAACGTGATGCCAGGCCTGACCGGTCCATTCGGCATCTTGTTGGGTCCTTCTGTACCGCGCTGCATGGTGTCGTGGCTCAAATGGTTCAAACGGCTCTGAGCACTATGGGACTCAACTTCTGAGGTCATTAGTGACCTAGAACTTAGAACTAGTTAAACCTAACCAACCTAAGGACATCACAAACATCCATGCCCGAGGCAGGATTCGAACCTGCGACCGTAGCGGTCTTGCGGTTCCAGACTGCAGCGCCTTTAACCGCACGGCCACTTCGGCCGGCCATGGTGTCGTGGTTGCAAAGATGGACCTCGCTACGGATGTCGGCAGTGAAGTTGCGCATCATGCAGCCTACTGCGCACAGTTTGAGTCGTAACGCGACGTCCTGTGGCTACACAAAAAGCGTTATTCAACATGGTGGCTTTGCTGTTAGGATTCCTTCGAGTCATAATCCGCAGATAGCGGCCATCCACTGCAATAGTAGCCCTTGTGCGGCCTGAGCGAGGCATGTCATCGACAGTTCCTGTCTCTCTGTATCTCCTCCATGCCCAAACAACATCGCTTTGGTTCACTCCGAGATGCCTTGACACTTCCCTTGTTGAGAGCCCTCCCTGGCACAAAATAACAATGCGGACACGATCTAGCCGCGGTATTGAACGTCTAGGCATGGTTGAACTGTAGACAACACGAGCCGTGTACCTCCTTCCTGGCGGAATGACTGGAACTGATCGGCTGTCGGACCGCCTCCGTCTAATAGGCGCTGCTCAAACATGGTTGTTTGGGTGGGTTTAGTGACATCCCTGAACCGTCAAAGGGCCAGTGTCTGTGATACAAAATCCACAGTCAACGTCTACCTTCAGGAGTTCTGGGAACCAGGGTGATGCAAAACGTTTTTTGATGTGTGTATTTGTTGCAGCGTAGTACCAACTTTCCAATGCTCTTGTCATAGAAGGCACCCGTCTGTGTTTTCCACAGCTCGTATGTGGTGAAATGTTGTCTTCATACCCAGCTCTTCAATTGAGTAGAAATGAAACTCAGGGAGCCAATTACGGACTGTATTGTAGGTGATCAGACACTTCCCATCAAAAACGCTATTGGAGCATCTTCATTGCTCATGCAGAGTGCAGCCGAGAATTATCATGAAGAAGGAAACGCATGTAAGTTATGCTATGTTGTGACGTCAGGCGAAAACTCTCACCAGGCCCTCATACGTGGCGGGAGACACTGTCTTACAGGCATCTGTACGCGCTCACTGTGTGCTCAGAACTGAAAAGAGCAATGGGACGCGATCGATGGGCATACTAGAGACACTGCCCAACACATCTGTACAAAGCTTCGTCCGATTTTCACTGAGTTTCCATTTCGCGCACGATCGGATCTTACTTTCCGCATGGCCCCTGTAGATAAAATGACAAGCTCAAAAACGTAGAATGTTAGTACTGTGGTGTCGACCGAAGAACGAGGCTCCATGTCAAATTTGTTACCCTGCGACGGAACCACGATTACGGACAGCTGCTGCCTGACGCAACAACGAATAAGAGACTTCGAATCACCCTCAAGAGTCTCCATACAACGCCACTGCTGGAAGAGTACGTAAGTCAGAGCGCAGTGTTGCTCATCCCACTTTGCAGTCATCGCTTAGACGACAGCGTCGTCTTAGTGAGACTCAGCAGCGCGAGTTGCATTAGAAGCCAGAACTGTTTATCAAAGTTAATACTCAACTGCACATTGAGAGAACAGAGTATCATTCTGAATTGTATGAAGTGACAAGTTACAGACTCAGCGACAGTAACAAATACGTAAATGGAATTCCTGTGGACATGGACTGCTTCCAAGTTAAGTATTTCAGATTGTTCAAAGTTTAATAGAGTGACCTAATATTCTGTTTGTGTTGTAGTATCTGCTCGACCTTCTCCAGAAGTAAATCTAGGCTTGCTAGACCCCACTACAGTGCGCCGGCCGATGTGGCCGTGTGGTTCTAGGCGCTGCATTCTGGAACCGCGGGACCACTACGGTGGCAGGTTCGAATCCTACCTCGGGCGTGGATGTGTGTGATGTCCTTAGGTTAGTTAGGTTTAACTAGTTCTAAGTTCTAGGGGACTAATGACCTCAGAAGTTGAGTCCCATAGTGCTCAGAGCCATTTGAACCATCAGAACCACTACAGTGCTGACGCGAATACCTCAAGCAGCTCTTTTTGTCCGGCACTACAAATGTTCAGTCACCTGTTTCGGTTATTAGATGTTCCACTAAGATTCATTATACTAAGAAGTTTTTCTGTGGAATGACAGAGGAGTTTTAGTAATAAGTTAGGTCCTTAGATTGGCAAGGAAACTGACTTTAGGATTAGGATTCTGGAATTTCAACTGATATCAACTAAAAGAGAGGTTCATGAAATGTATTCGCAGTTGAAAATATGGGCAACCTTCAGCTGTGTAATGGAATGACGACAATGATAATTTGTGCCAGACCGGGACTCGAACCCGGATTATCCGCTTTAAGCGAGTGGTCGCCTTAACTGCTTTGGCTATCCAAGCGTGACTTACGGGCAGACGCAAACTACCACATGCCGTCGTTCATACTTCACAACCTGCACTTTTACACATTGTGTAATTCACGTACAGAGAGAGGGGGGCATTTTAATTCAAAGTCGCTGCCTGCTACCGGCAGATAAATACGATATTACAGTGCTTGTTTTGTGAAGAAGTACACTGAAACCTTTTTTTTCCGACGTGTGTGGATGTCCGAAGGAGCATTGCATCGTACTTGATAACAACACAGGCACTGCAATATCGTAAAACAGAAGTATTGGAAGAATTAAAACGGCGTGAAATGGACACAGTAGCGCTCACAGATACCAAGAAAAAGAAAAAGGAACGGACTAAAGAGATGGATGCTTGCTAACTGAATCTTTCGTCTGTTCATAGTAGAACAACATTAGAATAAATGAAAAGCGCTAGTTTGCTATCTTTGTACAGTATGTCTGAAGATGACCTTGTAAGCTGAAAACCGGTTAACACAATAAAAGTAATACTGTAGAGCAAAAGATAGATTCGTGCCTAGACATAGTGATGTACCAAGAGGAGGAGGAACCTGCGGAGGCACATCCCTAGCATTTAAAAAGAGGTATGAACATGTATAATATCCTTGAACCAAATCAATCGCCGACTTTGGAAAACGGATGTCGATATGACGAATCATTCTATACTAACAACAGCAATATACAACAGACGATGCTGTAACTGCTGATAAGGACAATTTCTCTTTTAGTCTCACGAGAACTTTGGAAAAGGTTAGAAATTGGAAGGAGGTGTTTCCATTTGGTAACCTAAATGGCAGAACAGGTCTCAAATTAAATTATACAGTAGTACGACGCTACGGAGAGTCTATTTTAAATAATAATGGTGAACGAGTAATTCATTTTTGTGAGCAACAGAAACTAAGAATTGCTAATGGAAGGTTGTCGCACAAATATACATAAACGCAAATCGCTTGTAACCTAAAATCGATCATTGATTGTATTATTGGCTGTTTCAAATGGCTCTGAGCACTATGGGACTTAACATCTGAGGTCATCAGTCCCCTAGAACTGAGAACTACTTAAACCTAACTAACCTAAGGACATCAGACACATCCATGACCAAGGCAGGATTCGAACTTGCGACCTTAGCGGTCGCGCGGTTGCAGACTGAAGCGCCTAGAACCACTCGGCCACCAAGGCCGGCGATTGTATTATTGTCAGGCGGAACACCGATCTCAAAATCTCAGACGCCAGACTCATACGCGGTCCAGGATGTGTGCGGCACAGATCATTTCTTAATCGTGGTGAAAACCTATTTTTCCCTACAAATAAGACTTACACCATAACAGACCAGCTGACGAAAATGGAAGTCCATTGTTCAGTTTGAGAGATGTCGTTGGTCATCCATTGTGGTGAATTATTTGTTGTTGAAGCTATTCCTCATCGAAACGAGCACTGTGTGGCTGTGCATTGTCGTGTTGTGGATGAAGTCATCCTCTACTACAGTGACGGAAATGTCGAAGATATCATCCCAACAGATCCATATAGTCGCACTTCTAAGCAGAAAAACATAGAAGCGCGCGCGCGTGTGTGTGTGTGTGTGTGTGTGTGTGTGTGTGTGTGTTGTGTGTGCACCTAAACATACAGCAACCCACATACACACACCGTCTCATTCGAATGCATCGATATCACGGTCACTCTGCAAGGTAAACCGGGACTCCCGTACTCCGTCGTCTGCCTCCTAGCGCATGCGATAACTTCCCTACGAGAAACGATTGCTCTTGTGGTGGACTTCGAGCGCTGTACATATGCAGCTGCCTGCCTCGCGGTATTGCCAGGCCAACGCCTGTTGATCCGCCGCCCGTATTCGATCCGGGTGTGGCCCAGCTCGCTGTCTCGCACGTTTGCACGCTGCGCCAGCCGTCCTCAGTCGGGGAGTGTTTCTCACAGCGAAGCACCCCGGACGTGGTGTCCGTCGAGATTGCTGCACGGTCTGAAACTATCTGCTACATCTAACGAAACGCGCTACTTGTCGTGATTTGCGTCCATAACGCTTTCAAGTGGTAGTTACGGGAGCGTAAATCACAGAGTTTTATTACGAAAATGGACGCGTTTAAAATAGCTGCGTTAACTCCGTGAAGCAGGCAAAAAGGAATACAAACGTCTCAAAAATGAGATCGACAGGAAGTGCAAAATGGCTGAGCAGGGAAGGCTAGAGGACAAATGTAAGGATGTAGAGGCGCATATCACTAGGGTAGGATACATACTGCCTACAGGAAAATTAAAGAGACCTTTGGAGAAAAGGCCGGCCGAAGTGGCCGTGCGGTTGAAGGCGCTGCAGTCTGGAACCGCAAGACCGCAGGTTCGAATCCTGCCTCGGGCATGGATGTTTGTGATGTCCTTAGGTTAGTTAGGTTTAACTAGTTCTAAGTTCTAGGGGACTAATGACCTCAGCAGTTGAGTCCCATAGTGCTCAGAGCCATTTTTTGGAGAAAAGAGAACCACTTGCATGAATATCAAGAGCTCAGATGGAAACCCAGTTCTAAGCAAAGAAGGAAAAGCAGCAAGGTGGAAGGAGTATATAGAGGGTCTATACATGAGCGATGTTCTTGAGGACAATATTACAGAAATGGAAGAGAATGTAGATGAAGATGAAATAGGAGGTATGATACTGCGTGAAGAGTTTGACAGAGCACTGAAAGACCTAAGTCGAAACAAGGCCCCGGGAGTAGACAACATTCCATTAGAACTACTGACAGCCTAGGGAGAGCCAGGCCAAACAAAACTTTACCATCTAGTGAGCAAGATGTATGAGACAGGCGAAATACTCTCAGACTTCAAGAAATATATAATAATTCCAATCCCAAAGAAAGCAGGTGTTGATAGATACGAAAATTACCGAACTATCAGTTTAATAAGACACGGTTGCAAAATACTAACGCGAATTCTTTACAGACGAATGGAGAAACTGGTAGAAGCCGACCTCGGGGAATATCAGTTTGGATTCCGTAGAAATGTTGGAACACGTGAGGCAATACTTACCCCACGACTTATCTTAGAAAATAGATTAAGGAAAGGCAAACCTACGTTTCTAGCATTTGTAAACTTAGAGAAAGCTATTGACAATGTTGACTGGAATACTCTCTTTCAAATTCTGAGGTGTCAGGGGTAAAATACAGAGAGCGAAAGGCTATTTACAATTTGTACAGAAACCGGATGGCAGTTATAAGAGTCGAGGGGCACGAAAGGGAAGCAGTGGTTGGGAAGGGAGTGAGACAGGGATGTAGCCTATACCCATTGTTATTCAATCTGTATATTGAACAAGCAGAAAAATTCGGAGTAGGGATTACAATCTATGGAGAAGAAATAAAAATTTTGAGGTTCACCGATGACATTGTAATTCTGTCAGAGACAGCGTAGGACCTGGAAGAACAGCTGAGCGGAATGGACAGTGCTTTGAAAGGAGGATATAAGATGAACACCAACAAAACCAAAACCAGGATAATGGAACGTAGTCGAATTAGGTCGGGTGATGCTGAGGGAATTAGATTAGGAAATGAGCACTTAAAGTAGTAAATGAGTTTTGCTGTTTGGGGAGCAAGATAACTGATGATGGTCGAAGTAGAGAGGATATAAAATGTAGACTGACAATGGCAAGGAAAGCGTTTCTGAAGAAGAGAAATTTGTTGACTTTTAGTATAGATTTAAATGTCAGGAAGTCGTTTCTGAAAGTATTTGTATGGAGCGTAGCCATGTATGGAAGTGAAACGTGGACGATAAATAGTTTAGACAAGAAGAGAATAGAAGCTTTCGAAATGTGGTGCTACAGAAGAATTCTGAAGTTTAGATGGGTAGATCACATAACTAATGAGGAGGTATTGAATAGAATTGGAGAGAAGAGAAATTTGTGGCACAACTTGACTAGAAGAAGGGATCGGTTGGTAGGACATATTCTGAGGTATCAAGGGACCACCAATTTAGTATTGGAGGGCAGCGTGAAGGATAAAAATCGTACAGGGAGACCAAGAGATGAATACACTGAGCAGATTCAGAAGGATGTAGGTTGCAGTAGGTTCTGGGAAATGAAGAATCTTGCACAGAATAGAGTAGCATGGAGAGCTGCATCAAACCAGTCTCTGGACTGAAGACCACACACACACACACACACACACACACACACACACACACACACACACATAAACACACACACCAACCCCGTTAGGGGCTGTCGAAGGGGAGACAATCGCGAAGAAAATTCTGAACTCGTCAATGGCCTGAACAGCGAACTTCTGGTAGAGGAACGTTACGTAATGCTGTAAACTATCTGAGATACACAGCGTTAGAAGTTATTCGTTAACTCAACTGCATCTCCATCTCATTTTCGGCTTTAAACTGAATGTAGTTAAAGTATAGTGTATTAAGTCAGTTTTCGCATGCATAATATCCATATTCTTGAGGTTGTATTAACTAGCGACACTATGAAAATAATGCAGTTCGTCACATAGATTTCAAGATCGCTATTCGTTTCGTAATTTCATTCGAATCGAAGGGAAGGCCTTGCCGAAACTGATCACCATCTTTGAAAAACATGTCACTAAACCCACCCAAAGATGTAAACAACCATGCATGAACAGCGCCTATTAGACGGAAAGGGTCAGACAGCCGATCAGTTCCAATCATTCCTCCAGGAAGGAGGTACACGGATTGTGTTGTCTACAGTTAAACCATGTCTAGACAGTCAGTACCGCGGTTCGATAGCGTCCGCATTGTTACTTTGTGCCAGGAAGGGCTCTCAACAAGGGCAGTGTCCATGCTTCTCTGAGTGAACCAAAGCGATGGTATTTGGACATGGGGAGATACAGAGAGACAAGAACTGTCTGTGACATGCCTCGCTCAGGCCGCCCTAGGGCTACTACTGCAGTGGATGTCCGCTACCTAGGGATTATGGCTCGGAGGAACCCTGACAGCAAAGCCACCATGTTGAATAATGCTTTGCGTGCGGCCACAGGACGCTGTGTTACGACTTAAACTGTGCGCAGTAGGCTGCATGATGCGCAACTTCACTCCCGACTTCCAAGGCGAGGTCCATCTTTGCAACGACGACACCATGCACCGCCGTACAGAGGGGCCAAACAAGATGCCGGATGGACCGCTGAAGGATTGGCATCACGTTCCCTTCACCGATGAGTGTCGCATATGCCTTCAACCAGACAATCGTCGGACACGTGTTTGGAGGCAACGTGGTTCGGCTGAAGGCCTTGGGCACACTGTCCAGCGAGTGCAGCAAGGTGGAGGTTCCTGCTGATTTGGGGTGGCATTATATGGGGCCAACGTATGCCGCTGGTGGTGATGGAAGGCGCCGTAACGACTGTACGATACGTGAATGCCATCCTCCGACCGATAGTGCAACCATAGCGGCAGCATATTGGCAAGGCATTCGTCTTCATGGACGACTATCCGCGCCCCCATCGTGTATATCTTGTGAATGACTTTTTCAGGATAACGACAACGCTGAACTACGGTGGCCAACATGTTCTGCAGACATGAACCCTATTGAGCATGGCTGGGGTACATTGAAAAGGGCTGTTTATGGACGTCGTGACTCACCATCCATTCTGAGGGATCTACGCCGAATCGCCATTGAGGAGTGGGAAAATCTGGACCAACAGTGCCTTGATAAACTTGTGGATAGTATGCCACGACGAATGCAGACATGTATCAGAGCAAGAGGATGTGCTACTGGGTATCAGAGGTACCGGTGTGTACAGCAGTCTGGACCACCCCTCTGAATGTCTCGCAGTATGGTGGTACAACATGGAATACGTGGTTTTCATGAGCAATAAAAAGGGCGGAAATGATGTTTATGTTGATTTCTATTCCAATTTTCTTTACAGGTTCCGGAGCTCTCGGAATCGAGGTTATGCAAACCATTTTTTAATGTGTCTGACTTAAATCTTGATGAACTGTCATTGTAGCAGCAGTAACCGATCTAACACTTGTTGACTTACATAGGCGTTTCGGACCGCAGTGCCGTATTCTGCCTGTTTCCATATCTGAGTATTTGAGTATGCATGTCTATCCCAGTTTTTTTTTCTCGTTTCAGTGTATATTTTACACAAAGTTTAATAATAGCAAAAATTCCCATTGTGTAACTTGTGACATAGACTGGCAGCCTATTAAGATTTCTGGCCACTGCGGAACTATTCTAGTGTTTGCTACTTAGATGATGTCAGTCATTTCGCGTTATTTATATTAGATCGCGTAGCCATAAAAAGGGGCAGATTTGGGCAATTGATCATTAATATTAATTAGGAAATTAATTTGTGTCTCTTTATGTCCATTGGACATTAATGTATAAACATCTGTATCATATAAAGGGGTTTTAATCTACAATATATGTATAAGCAGAAACAGAATCTATGAATTTGAAGTTACTAGTTCCCATAATTATTGATTTATATTTATGTTGTAATTTATAGTTTAAAGAGCAAGAAGGAGGAGATAATATCACCATTAAGAGATCCTAAGATCTGCTTGAGTGGGTAATCAGACAGAGCCAAATATTCATTTTCGTATTCAGGATTTTCCGTTGCGCACATTCATTTTACACCCGCTGGGAGTAGCATCTTGGAGTTTCTAAAAAAAAAAAAATTTTTAATTGTACATTCAGAACTAGTACTTACCGATTATAACATCGAAACTAAAAAATTTTGTGAAGTAATTCCTTCTCATAAATTTTAGTTTGTAGTATAACATACTGTGTATAAAGTTATATGAAAGTTTTCAGAACGGCAACTGATATAATGTTGACCTGCCCAAAATTCGAAAAATAATATTTTTATCCACAACTATTGTTGAGGAAAAGTGATGCTACAGGAGGATGTCCTGTTACAACATACTGTAACAGTAATGATTAGCAACGTAGCTGTCTGGTTAAATATGTCAATAAACTACCACTTTAGCGAAAGAAAAAATTCCGGTAAATACAATATGAGAAAAAGATTTTCCACCAACTCCAAAAATGAGTGTATTTGCTGCTGGAAGCGGTAGCAGAAGCTGCAGTCCGTCAAATCCTCTTACATCACAGCATGGCAGTAATAATTATGCAGAGTAGAGGTTGATCTACACTCCTGGAAATGGAAAAAAGAACACATTGACACCGGTGTGTCAGACCCACCATACTTGCTCCGGACACTGCGAGAGGGCTGTACAAGCAATGATCACACGCACGGCACAGCGGACACACCAGGAACCGCGGTGTTGGCCGTCGAATGGCGCTCGCTGCGCAGCATTTGTGCACCGCCGCCGTCAGTGTCAGCCAGTTTGCCGTGGCATACGGAGCTCCATCGCAGTCTTTAACACTGGTAGCATGCCGCGACAGCGTGGACGTGAACCGTATGTGCAGTTGACGGACTTTGAGCGAGGGCGTATAGTGGGCATGCGGGAGGCCGGGTGGACGTACCGCCGAATTGCTCAACACGTGGGGCGTGAGGTCTCCACAGTACATCGATGTTGTCGCCAGTGGTCGGTGGAAGGTGCACGTGCCCGTCGACCTGGGACCGGACCGCAGCGACGCACGGATGCACGTCAAGACCGTAGGATCCTACGCAGTGCCGTAGGGGACCGCACCGCCACTTCCCAGCAAATTAGGGACACTGTTGCTCCTGGGGTAGCGGCGAGGACCATTCGCAACCGTCTCCATGAAGCTGGGCTACGGTCCCGCACACCGTTAGGCCGTCTTCCGCTCACGCCCCAACATCGTGCAGCCCGCCTCCAGTGGTGTCGCGACAGGCGTGAATGGAGGGACGAATGGAGACGTGTCGTCTTCAGCGATGAGAGTCGCTTCTGCCTTGGTGCCAATGATGGTCGTATGCGTGTTTGGCACCGTGCAGGTGAGCGCCACAATCAGGACTGCATACGACCGAGGCACAAAGGGCCAACACCCGGCATCATGGTGTGGGGAGCGATCTCCTACACTGACCGTACACCACTGGTGATCGTCGAGGGGACACTGAACAGTGCACGGTACATCCAAACCGTCATCGAACCCATCGTTCTACCATACCTAGACCGGCAAGGGAACTTGCTGTTCCAACAGGACAATGCACGTCCGCATGTATCCCGTGCCACCCAACGTGCTCTAGAAGGTGTAAGTCAACTACCCTGGCCAGCAAGATCTCCGGATCTGTCCCCCATTGAGCATGTTTGGGACTGGATGAAGCGTCGCCTCACGCGGTCTGCACGTCCAGCACGAACGCTGGTCCAACTGAGGCGCTAGGTGGAAATGGCATGGCAAGCCGTTCCACAGGACTACATCCAGCATCTCTACGATCGTCTCCATGGGAGAATAGCAGCCTGCATTGCTGCGAAAGGTGGATATACACTGTACTAGTGCCAACATTGTGCATGCTCTGTTGCCTGTGTCTATGTGCCTGTGGTTCTGTCAGTGTGATCATGTGATGTATCTGACCCCAGGAATGTGTCAATAAAGTTTCCCCTTCCTGGGACAATGAATTCACGGTGTTCTTATTTCAATTTCCAGGAGTGTATTTCCACAAATGTTTATTCATGTCAGACTTACTTCCTCCGGTAAGGTGCAACGAATGCCATTGTTGCCTTGTATGTTCCGTATCTCCATAAATCTGGAAGTATCCGTCCCTACGAACATCTTTGCCTACTCTCTGTGCCGTCTTTTGTCGTTAAGTGTTGGTGTTTCATGTAGCTCATATCCATAACACTGAATCGGATTTCTGTTCAGCCTATGTTGTACAGATAGCTTAATCATTATACGAACAAAGTTTCGTGTTACGAGCCAATTTCCTACTTGATAATATATATTACATGTATTTAATAGGCAAAGCTGTTTGGTACGTGAGAGCAAAGCATAAGTATCGTGTGATAATCTCAATATCTTTATTACTATCCGACAGTACGTGATTGGAACGGCAAAATATTACGTCTGCGGTTCTGATTTAGTTAAATTCTGACTTATATGGAAACACAAGAGACAAAAAAAAATCTTGCCGCAACTTTACGGCCACTCCGTAGTAACGCTCATAACCAAAAGCAACTGGTTTATTAATCCATATTTAGGACAGTCATCCAATAAATTAGCCAAAACTCTCAGATCGTGGATCTATAAAGTTTCATTTTATGTAAGAGGCACCACAGCTCATACATTATTCAACAACAACGATAAAACAGATTTATTAAGGTAATAGAGGTGTTTATAAAATCACTTGCATTGAGTGTAACAAATTGTATCATAGACAAACAGGCAGAGCAGGAGCAGTTACACTCCACTTTTCCTGTAGATGTGTTAAAGGCAGGTCACAGGTACAAATTCAACACAGAAGTGTAACATATAGCCAACAAAATCGAAAAATCTTAACTGATTAGGAGCACTAGAGGTAAATAAGTATTTAGCTCAAAAATACCACTTGGCTCCAAATGATCAGTTACAGCTGAACACAATCCCACTCTTAAGTTTTACATGGTCCAGTCAATCAGCCACATACTTCCAGGCTTCATTTCCAATGATCACATTCATCTCCACAAACTTTTAGCACAACTTAAGTGTCATACACCTATCTTTTGCCCTTACAACCTTTAATATTAAATTCATACACGCTATACACTTCAGTATTGTGTTTTCGTTATGTAATGTGTACCATCTTATCCATCTTGTAAATTATAATTTAAGCTGTTTGGTGCGTAACACGAGTAATGAGAGCTCGATTAAACATTTCACACCTAATCTAACAACCAAAGATTTTGTAAGTGTTGATAATACCTTTGTTTATAGCGTTTGGTTTCCATCACGCTAGTGTCTCTTGTGGATATTTTTCAGTTGTTTCCTGGTGATGGACTAATAAGACGAAATCCGGTTCAAAATAAACAAATATTAGTAGAACAAAGACGCAGTTTATTTCCTTTTCAAACTTAAACATGGAGCAGTTCTTTTAAGAAATGACAGAAGAATCCGTATACATTATTAAATGGTGACCTTGCTTCGTATTATAGTTAATTTGTATAGGGCTACTTTTTCCTAAAGTGATTCAATTAGTTATATGAGATGGGCGTTATGCTGCTTACTACGAGCCAATCGAAACGCGCTGCAGTGTGCTTATAGTTCAGAAAGAGAGATTGTAGGAACATATTGCGGAACTGTGGAGTATGAAACCATTAGACGTTGATATAGGTAAATACATATGTACTGAACCATTGCAAATACAACATAACAAAATCGTTAGAATCGAATCACTGGTTAAGATAAACTAATATTTGTCGGCTGCTGAAATAATAAGATTCTCCTTGTGCACCTAGAAACGCTTGTTACAAATGATTACAAGCCCTAGTCTACAGCTGGGCAAGGTTACGAGTAGCAGAGGGTTATATGTAAATTGAAGGGGTCACTGCTGTCAGCAGCAGCGGGTTATTACGCGGAATCAGTGGCGACGAGCGAGAATGTCTACCGGACCTGTATCTCCTGCTTACCAGGCACGTGCGTTAATCACTGAGCCACCCAGGACAGCCGAGAGTTCTTCTTCCAGGCACCAACCGAGCAACAATCACAAATCATTTTGATGGCTTGGCTCTTCTTGTCCCATCACTTACTCTCATTCATTCGCCCACTATACGCTCTCCTGCCCTTTACAAACAACAAATACCCCTAGAAACATTGTACAACTGGAATTTCTGTGTTTGTGTGATATGTGCTTCCGGCCGCAGAAAAGTTTCATCCATGACTGTCAGGTTCCCATCGGTTTGCTATTTTTCAGCGGAGCCTTTGGAGTAGATGTTCCACTGCCACAGTCGTCTTATAGGAACGGACGTTTACTGGGTCCAAGTGCTCGGAATAGGGCTTAGAAGAGGTATGACCAGCTGTGTGCTAACAGCTAACGGGAAATGTTCAGGAAGACCTTTTCTTGCCTTAGCTGCATGCTTTCCTTTCCCACGATCTGCCATTTTTGGAACTGAATCGTGCACAGCAACTACACTGCTTTGAACCAAATTACACGCAAAGAGAATCACTCGAATATATTTACATCTACACTCCGCAAGCAGCCTTATTGGAGGCGGATGGTACATTGTGTACCAATATGATTCCCCCCTCCCCTTTCCTGTCCCAGTCGCGAATTATTTTAAGTATCCGAGCGAGATAAAATCTCTCTCATTTCACCCCAATGGTCTTTCGCGAGGTTCATGTAAGAGGAAGGGTAAGAGGAAGCAATATATTTACTGACTTCTTCTAAACACGTACACTCTCGGAATTTTAAAGGTAAACCACGCTGTAACGCACAACATGTAAAGGTACAGATATCGATACTGAATTTGAAGGATCGAATCAACCATTACGCTCTTTTGCTGCAGCGCAGTTGACGGGAATGCCCATTGTTCTAGAAGAGAGAGATTGGCGCGAACAATCTTGCAGGCCATTTCCCGGGAGCTCGTGCACTGCGCGTCCCGCGTAGAAAAAGTGAATTAGTTTTCTTATATTGCGAAATATTGTCAGTAGAGTTAGCAGAGCAGATACCGAGTGTATAAAAGAAAAAAACTTTGTCGAAAAAACTTTGAAAGTCGAACCAGGATTAAAACGCGAGTAGGACACGTATGTGTTGAGCGGAGCGAGAATTTTGAAGTACAGATTTAACTTTCGTGTCGGGAGAATTGTTAAGTAATGAAAAGGCGATCGTAAAGTAATGAGTAGGCAATGGGAAACTCATAGAAGCTCGTGACAAATGAGTGACTGCAGTTGTAGAGTGAGTGCAGTCAGAACAAATAGGGACGTGTTATATGAATTTAAAGTGGAATAAATTAACTGTGACGTACAAAAGTGTTCACATATCACAACCTCTTCATTAAAGATAGAATATTTTGTGAGGGACAGAATCATGGAACGGTGTGGAAGAATAGACAGGGCATGCGTTGTACTTTGCCCTCTATTGCTGGCTGCTTAATAAGGTCAGATGAGTAATTTTACGAACCACCAGACTACAGCAAGTATTAATTAACTATATTCAACAATAAAAGCAATAAAACGGCTGGGGTGGTTGTAGCATCTCCCACTGTAGTGGAGGAATAAGCATTTCCGTAATGTTTTCGTTCTTACTAAATGAACCTGTACCGAAACGTGTTGTACTCTATTTACTGTATCAACCCTAACTAGTACCGATCTCTGACTGATGACCAATATTCAAGTATTGGTGGAACGAGCATTTTGTGAGCTACCTTCTTTGTGGGAGCACTACACTTTCTGATGATTCTTCCTACGAATCTCGGTCTCGTATCTGCCTTACTGCGATTAGTTTTATGCTACCGAACTACTTTAAGTCACTATGTACACATTTACATATATTTCATGCATACAAAATAATTACGCTCCTACGTTTACCACTTCTTCGTTTTTTCATTCGTCTTTTCCCTCTCATAAGGGATCGACGTTCTTGGCAAGTATTCTCCATTTTCCTCTGTTTCCCTTTTTTCGTTGATGATCCCCTCTTAAGTCTTCCCGTACACAGTCCACCCAGTTTGTCCTGTTGGTGTTCCTCTTCCTCTGTCCCCTTCCACTACCACTGACACTGTTTTCTTCCCAACATAAATGTCGTCCCTTCTCTCGACGTGCCCATACCATTTCATTTTTCTGGGTTGAATTTTCTTTGATATCTCCGCTACCTCTTATTTTTTCGTTTCTAATCCTGTCGGCTCTGGTGACTACACAAATCTTTCTTAACGTTCTCATTTCAGACACATTGCCATACGATGTGCCTTTGTTGGTGTCCATGTCTCTGCTCTTATGTTTACCACTACATTAAAATTTTCTGTCGTGGGAGCACAGAATTGTTACACGTTGAACAGGACAATGAAGTATTAAAATGAACAAACTTGCACTGTATTGCTAGAATGAGAATTCATCTTGTTCATATCGCACTGCCTGAGCTGTGACTATCAGGCTGAAGTAGCTAAAGTGCATCTTATTGTTTAGTAAAAGTTTTGGGGAGGCTGTCTGGCGCAATTTTCGGTTCAGTAGTTGCTTGTAATGAGATTCTCTTCCTCCAGTGACCTCAGTGGGGATTTCTAGGTAATATCGTCAGTTGTCTATATGAACTGATGTGGAGGTGGATGTTCCATACCTGTAGATTACGGGATCTATAGTGCCTTACTCGTCTGGCATAGACAGATATCCCTATCTTGACTATTTAATCGTAAAATGTAATTCACAGAAGTGGATTTTAGTTAAGCAGGTATCGCCATTTGGTTCTGAGCCACTTAAAAAGGCTCATCTGTACTTCTTAATTTGTTAATTAAGAAATTTTTCTTTCGAATCACGGAAACGTAATTAAAGGCTCTAGCAGCTACAAACTGACAGGAAGAGAGGAAGAATTAATAATTTTGTAGCAGCACTTAATGCTTTCCAGAGAAATGCAGAAGAAATATGAGATTATTTAAATCATGTACTGGCAGAATATTTATATTCTTAAAAGACTCTGTCTACAGAGTGTTGAACATTAAGTTCGTGGTATCATGTGACTGTAGGAGCCAGAAAAATCTGTTCTCATGACGGCAGGCACTATACCTGAAAGAGTTACTCGACTTCTTCATTGCCAAAAAATTCCCATTTTTTCTTGTCCATTTCCGTGAAAACCGATTCACGCTACTGGCAGTACGTTTCGCACTATTGATTTTATTCCAAATTAGTTTCCAGCCACAGGCAGCGTAATTGCTGGTGAACATTTGCCACACTTGCTTTGTGTCTCGCACGGAAAGCGCAGCAATAAAGCGCGAGGCACGCCGTGCGGGCAGCCAGCTGATAAGCTGCCACCGACAGCACGCAGACGGCCCTTACTACGTAACTGCCGCCAAAACATGCCGCTCCGTGTGGCACCACACATAAAGTGTCAGAATCAGCCAAGTCGTGAGCGTATGCCGTATTCGGTATATACAAGGCGAACCAGAACTCCACCGACAAAATTTCGGAGATCGTTCGAGGACATATGCTGAGTATTTTGGCATAAGCGACCAGTACTCTCCGGTGTTTCGTTACACAGTAACTGCATTTCGTTTGATTTCTCACCACCATTTGCCATTGTATCTGTAGTGGACTCAAAATATCTGCTCAACAGTAAAAATGTCGCTGTTATGTTGCAGGATGGTTTGTAGAGGTTCGTTTGAACGGTTTCCAGCGGGCTCACGGGCATTCACAGAGCTGAAGTCGTATATGAGCAGCGCCTTCTCCCCCGTCTGACTACCTGAAGTGTGGCTGTTAGCTGTATGAGCAGTAGCAGCAAGCAGCCAGATGCTACCTGGAAACCTTTTTCTGGAGTGCACAGGCTGCCAGATTCGCGCATGTACAGAGTAGTCTGAGTTGTAGTGAGAGGCAGTCTCCACGTAACCTGTGCTTACGTTTCGTGATTTTGCTGTTTTCGTTTCCAGCACTCACTTCAACTGAAAATAAAACGAATTTTTGTTTTTGGGATCTATCACGTGAATTAAAATACATCCACATAATCACGGAGGACTTAAAATATGTCATTACCGTAGTTTACCTGATTTTATTTAATTTCCACGTTATTATTAGCAATCAAGCATCAATTTTCTTGCAGAACAATGAAGCTATTTTTGTCGGTTTGTTAACGAAATGTGGCTTTTATTAATCTTTTATGCAGAGGAAATCAATTTATTTGAAATGAAGTGTTTCATTCGACGCTATTGGCTGCTTTCAGTTGTTCGCTCAATTTCAAGTGCACATTTTCCTTTTCTGGCACGTATGGCACTATGCCATAATAAAGAACTAAACTTGAGATAATACAGTACTTGTTCTCCATGAAAGTTGGCATCCCGGAAACCACTCTCAACAGATTAATACTAGGTACTTCAGTACGAATCTGGACATACAAATACGCACTTCAAACAGAATTATGCATTTAAGTATGGTTCACAAAATTCCGATTCTCTTGAAGTGTTCTCTGATGTCCTGTTTTTTGAGACATAATCTAAGATCTCTTAATTAATATTATGTTATAAACGTAAGTGTATAATTTGCGTGCCGCTAAAACTCAGAAACGAGTCCCGCTACTATCAAGGGAGTTACATGGTGTCGTATCCCTCTCTCCAACATCCATGAAGCAGGTTCCTGTTTTTACCCAAAGGGCGAGGTTTTGAAGATATAGGGGCTGGAAAGTTTCTCCCTCTAGAACATTCGACAGTATACGAGAGCATTCCATAACATTCCAGAATTTTCCGGACAGTTCCACAATGACTCGAGATGTTCTGGAATGCTGGAATGTTCGGGAAGATTCCAGAATGTTCGCGAATATCTCAGAACATCCCAGATCATTGTAGATCACGTAGTGACCTGCGGTCAGCAAGAAAGAACTAACGATCCAGTTTGAACACACTTTATTTAACTAAAACGCCTTCTTGGCTTGCTCTAATTTCCAAATGCAAGAACAACAAATAGCACAACAATTTTTGCAGAACAAGCCAGATAAGAGTACAAGACAATGAAAAGAAATAATAACCAAGATACTACTCTACACAATTACAAAGTGGCGTTACACCCATCAAGATAAACTTTCTACTGAAGGCTGTGGCGAGTGTCTACTAGGCTAGAGCAGGAGTAGGTATTGGCCAGAGCTGTCCTAGCTATAGGTACACACTGCTGGTCTGACTCTGCTGCCGTACTTATAACACTGATTCGACAGAGTGCTACATGTAATCACATCAGTTCCAATTGGTGGATCTCTGTGACATGGCTTTTCAAGAAGTAGTGCAGTGTTCATGCAGGAAGTCTGTTGATGTTCACATCCACTGGAGATGTTTTGATCTGAGCTCTTGAAAGTAGGTCAGCAGCCCAGCTTGCTTGTCTGTTGTGCGGGCCCTCTAACTGATAAGGGGCCGCTACAACATTTCTCCCCCTGGAAAAGAAATGGTTCAAATGGCTCTGAGCACTATGGGACTTAACTGCTGTGGTCATCAGTCCCCTAGAACTTAGAACTACTTAAACCTAACTAACCTAAGGACATCACACACATCCATGCCCGAGACAGGATTCAAACCTGCGACCGTAGCAGCAGCGCGGTTCCGGACTGAAGCGCCTAGAACCGCTCTGCCACCACGGCCGGCGAAAAGAAATGCACAGCACCACAAACGTCCATAGGAGTAGGGGTATCCTGGTCGACATTCATAGGTTTGTGGCCAGCAGGGGCTGGAGGCAGCGATGCAGCAGGGGCGGAGGCAGTGGCTGAGGCAGAGGTGGAAGTGGAAGTTACGGCACAGGGCAGCCGGCGACAGGCACTGGCGGCTCCCCCAGGGCATCGTGATCCAACTGACAGGGGCAGAGTTGGTTGAGGTTCTGGCAGGTGGTGGAACCATAGCGTCACCGGAGAGATACCATCGCCTGGCTGCAGAGACTGGTTATGACGGCAGACGCCCAGCGGGCCCATGGATGAGAGAAGATCTAAGCCCACACCTTCTGCCTGATGCGGGAGGAGTGTGCTGGAGTGTGGTGGGAGGGTGAAAAGTCTCAGGAACAAAGACAGATAAGGGAGAGTGGAATGGTCAACCATGAAATATCTCCACTGGACTTTTACCGGCATGGGGGATGGCGCAGTATGTAGCCAAAAAAGAAGCTCAGCTTACTCGACCGTGTGATGGCTCAGCAGCTTATCGAGCTGGGTCTTGAATGCCAAAACGTTCTGTATAGCCATTTGACGCTGGGTGAAATGGGGCAGTGTGGATGAGGAAAATCTCCTTGGCATCACAGATTGCTTAAGCTCAGTGGAAGTAAACTGTGCACTGTTGGGGCAGTGTGGATGAGGAAAATCCCCTTGGCATCACAGATTGCTTAAGCTCAGTCGAAGTAAACTGTGCACTGTTATTCATAACGATTGTTTTGGGGAGTCCTTTGACAGCAAAGAGGCACCGGAGAATTTTGATAGTCTCAGCAGGTGTTGTGTTCATCATGCAGGGTATGTAAGGGTATCCTGATCCAGAGTCAGTCAGGATGAGCCACTGGGAACTATGAAATGGCCCTGCGAAATCCAAGTGGAGACATTCCCATGGAGCAGCTACATGTGGTCATGAAAAATACTGGTGCAGTGGTGCTACCTGACGTGTTTGGCACATGGTGCAGGCCGACATGAACGCGGCAATGTCTTTATTCATTCTGCACCAATAAAGGTGTCAGCAGGCGAGCTTTCTGGTGAAGGCGATTCCCCACTGGCCAGGGTAGAGGAGGTTGAGGACACGGCAGTACAATGTATACGGTATGACCACCTGGGGAACATCCAAATCACTATGCGAAAAGGATGACGCCACTGCGGAAAAAGAGACTGTGCCAATGATCCCAAAAATGTTGGACTTCCGCATCACGGATGCTATGACAGCTGGTCGACCAGCCCACAGTGATTTGGCGGCAGAGAACTTGCAGTGTCTGATCCTAAGCAGTGGTCTGCCTGACCACATCGGCATCAAATGGAAATGCGTCCAGAGCTGTGTCCATGTTCGATTCCACATGGAAGCAAACCAAGGGGGAGGCGTCAAACTCATGGTTCATTCCGGCAGGCAGCAAGGAAAGGAAATCGGCGTTTGTGTGCTGTTAAGAGGCGCGATAGACAGTATCAAAATCTAATGTCAGCAGGAACAGTGCCCAATGCTGGAGGTGGCGTACTGTCCAGGAGGGCACTGTGGCACCTGGGTGAAACAAAGAAAACAAAGTTTTGTGGTCGATGTGCAGAGTGAAATGACGACCATACACGAAATCATAGTATTTCGTCAGGGCGAAAACCAACGCCAAAGCTTCCTTTTCAATTTGACTATATTTGGTTTGAGCATCGGTCAATTTTTTTGGATGTGAAAGCCACTGGCCTCTCGACACTGTTGACCACCTGCGAGAGGACCGCACCCATGCCATAGTCCGATGCATCGGCAGTGATGATGAGGGGCACGAAAGGGTTGTAACCAGCCAGATAAGGAGGGTGGGAGAGAGCCAACTTGCGACTTGTGAAAGTCTGCTCACATGCCATGTCCCAGACACAGTGCACACCCTTGTCCAATAACCTGACCTGGGGCGCTGAAATCTCTGTGGCATGGGGTATATAATGCCGATAATAGTTAATTTGACTGAACACAGATGCTTCACATTGCTTCACATTGGTGGGAGGTGGCAGGTTTTGAATCATCTTGACATACTCCTTAGAGGCATGTAGGCCATGGGCATCACTAGTGAACCCGAGATAACTGACCTTGTGAGCAAAAAATCACACTTTTTGTTCTGGCAACACAGGTTAGCCTCGGAAAAAACCTGAAACAATCTATCCAGCTTGCTCGTGAGGTCCACCACAGACGAGCTACTGAGGATGACATCAGTAGTAGGACAAGGCTCACATCACCCCACTCTCCATTGTAGCCAGATGTATCCAAGATGGCGGCGATGACGTCATCCAAGATGGAGGCCTGTAGAACTGGCAACAGCGCATGATGTCATCCAAGATGACGCATGTACTGTTATCCAAGATGGCTGTCTGTAGAGGAAAATGACTCAGCCTGCTCTGGGCTGCTGGAGAGAGGAAGGAGTGTACTTTATTAATATTGGAACAATTTATTTAGGGATGGATTTTAGATACCATATTTATCTCACTGAAACAAATCACATGCTCTGACATGCTTGGGGTCACGCCACACAGCCTACAGACCTGTAAACTACTCCTAAATTACCGAAATAACGCTCTGCAGACACGCAAACAACTTCTGAATTCTCGAAATAATTTCAGGGCACAGCACACAGACATGCAAACTCCTCTTAAATAATGCAGTACACTGATGTGCAGACACGAAATCAACTCTTAAACTGTCTAAATAACGCATAGCATAGCCTACAGACCTTCTCGCAAAATAATGCAAGACACGCAAACAACGTGCACCGACACCACCTGCTGCCCCTATCCACTGGACCACACAGGAGGTTACCGCACACATTCCCAGAAGTTGGGATGCACCAGTAGCTGCCCAGCCACACACAGGTGCCCATTCGGGTCCCACAAGCATGAGGTGGCAGCATCCCCTTCATTTTTGACACCTGAGAAATTCCTCTCGAAATATGTGATCAGCTAGGCACCGTTGCTGACCGACTGGATGGGAGCAAGGACCTATTTGCAGAGTGCAGATGCTTCAAGGGCTCGCAAACATCGACACTGCCACAAGCCACTGCCATACGCAAGCCAGCATGAGCCATCTCTCTCACGCCGCTGCTGACAGCATGTCAAAGTCACCCCTACAGTTTAAGTTCTTTGTGTGTTATACTTACGTTACATGTCTATCTAAATAAGGGGCTGGTCATCCTCTGGGCCACTCACGCGTGTGTTCACCACTGCTGGTGTGATCCCTCTCCATACCTGCAGTCCAGTGAAGACCTAATTGCTGAGCGACTCACCATCACAGACACTGAAGAAATCTGTTCCAGAATAGCACATTGTGCTTTGTCCCTAGAGATTCTAATGGGACATGCATCAGGTGTGGCTCACACATTGCTGGGCATTTCTACATACCATCGCAAGTGCATCTAACATCGTTCTCAATGTTATACTGAAGCAACATGGCTGTCTAAAATAAGAACCAAGTCGAACTCTGGGAAATTTTATAGTGCCCCAGAAATACTTAACGTGCACTTTTGTAGGAGCTTTCGTGATGTCTCGGCTTGTATGCACGGAAATTCTCGCCCGAACAGAAAATAGTGCTGAATAACGTCAAATGCATTCTTCCTCACAATGCTAATGTGGCTCCCCATCCATCACGTGTTGCCCTCCCTGCTTTCAACATACGCAAATGTTCTCACCACTATATAGAGATTCCAACATCCCAGCACAGACGATGTCTTGTCAATGAATTGTGCATTATGTTTCGGTCTTATCGAGTTTATCCACCGAATTACTGATGCCGCTGGTGTGTAAGCACCATCCGCCTTTTCTTTTTCTTCTGCAGACAAGGCTTTCAGGGGCAAAGAAACTATTTTACACATATCACCATATTGCACCAACAATTAAACCTTGCAAAGTACTCCTACATATCGTCAAATCCGGAAAACCTCTTACTCAATTACACTTCTCTCCCTATGGGGACAGGAACTCGAATATTAGAGCGTGAACCCAATCTCCAACCCAGTAATATATCACCGCATACCGTGTCGATGAAGCAAACGTACAATTAGTATCCTGTGCCATAGATAACCAGCCCTCTTACATCAGTCGTACATATACTGCGAAGACAGACAGTACCGTATACACTCCTCGCAGCGCTAGATACTTCCCTGCGAGGTCGGCGATTATCCACCCACTATGGGTGACCATAGCACCCTCAGCGAATTGAAGTCACTCTCACAACTGTTGTACAAATTCGGGCTCGTTCCTCCTTGGCACAAACACGTTACTGTTTCTGCTCTGAAACTGCTTCCTTACTTGCTTTTCTACACCCATCTCCAGATTCTGGGATTACAAGAACACATGTATTTTCGCATGGTTTGCCATAATAATATACCATTTTCGTGGTACTTACGCCTACTGATATCAAGCACACAGCAGTATCCTACTGATCATTTGTGCAACATAATTCCACAGATAAAGACTGGAAATTATTTCTCGACAAACCCCAAACTTTAGTGAGGTGGAGCATGCTCTAGACCACTGAGTAACTGGAAACTTATTCTGTCTCCAAAGTCCTTTATGTGAAGAAAACTCAACAAAAGAAAAATGCAGTAAACTGATATTTCCACTCGCTAATACCGATGTCGGTGATGTAACGGATTTCAAATCATCCCTATCATTTACAAAGTCAAATAATGTGTTTCTCATGTGTAGAGAACCAGCAAAGGTGTCGTCCACTGGCCTGCCGGTGTGGCCGAGCAGTTCTAGGCGCTTCAATCTGGAACTGCGCGACCGCTACGGTTGCACGTTCGAATCCTGCCTTGGGCATGGATGTGTGTGATGTCCTTAGGTTAGATAGGTTTAATTAGTTCCTAGTTCTAGGGGACTGATGACCTCAGCAGTTAAGTCCCATAGTGCTCAGAGCCATTTGAACCATTTCTGTCTTTCACCTGCTAGATGCGTGCACCACAATTGATGTTCTCTCGACTAAACAAAGACGCGAAATGTGAAGAAGCAGTCAACCAAACAATTTACCTGGGAGGGATCCAGTGCCAACACACCTCCATATTCAATCTTCTCAAAATTTCCACGCATCACGAAAGCTGTCCAACACATACTACACTCCTGGAAATGAAAAAAAAAGAACACATTGACACCGGTGTGTCAGACCCACCATACTTGCTCCGGACACTGCGAGAGGGCTGTACAAGCAATGATCACACGCACGGCACAGCGGACACTCCAGGAACCGCGGTGTTGGCCGTCGAATGGCGCTAGCTGCGCAGCATTTGTGCACCGCCGCCGTCAGTGTCAGCCAGTTTGCCGTGGCATACGGAGCTCCATCGCAGTCTTTAACACTGGTAGCATGCCGCGACAGCGTGGACGTGAACCGTATGTGCAGTTGACGGACTTTGAGCGAGGGCGTATAGTGGGCATGCGGGAGACCGGGTGGACGTACCGCCGAATTGCTCAACACGTGGGGCGTGAGGTCTCCACAGTACATCGATGTTGTCGCCAGAGGTCGGCGGAAGGTGCACGTGCCCGTCGACCTGGGACCGGACCGCAGCGACGCACGGATGCACGCCAAGACCGTAGGATCCTACGCAGTGCCGTAGGGGACCGCACCGCCACTTCCCAGCAAATTAGGGACACTGTTGCTCCTGGGGTAGCGGCGAGGACCATTCGCAACCGTCTCCATGAAGCTGGGCTACGGTCCCGCACACCGTTAGGCCGTCTTCCGCTCACGCCCCAACATCGTGCAGCCCGCCTCCAGTGGTGTCGCGACAGGCGTGAATGGAGGGACGAATGGAGACGTGTCGTCTTCAGCGATGAGAGTCGCTTCTGCCTTGGTGCCAATGATGGTCATATGCGTGTTTGGCGCCGTGCAGGTGAGCGCCGCAATCAGGACTGCATACGACCGAGGCACACAGGGCCAACACCCGGCATCATGGTGTAGGGAGCGATCTCCTACACTGGCCGTACACCACTGGTGATCGTCAAGGGGACACTGAATAGTGCACGGTACATCCAAACCGTCATCGAACCCATCGTTCTACCATTCCTAGACCGGCAAGGGAACTTGCTGTTCCAACAGGACAATGCACGTCCGCATGTATCCCGTGCCACCCAACGTGCTCTAGAAGGTGTAAGTCAACTACCCTGGCCAGCAAGATCTCCGGATCTGTCCCCCATTGAGCATGTTTGAGACTGGATGAAGCGTCGTCTCACGCGGTCTGCACGTCCAGCACGAACGCTGGTCCAACTGAGGCGCCAGGTGGAAATGGCATGGCAAGCCGTTCCACAGGACTACATCCAGCATCTCTACGATCGTCTCCATGGGAGAATAGCAGCCTGCATTGCTGCGAAAGGTGGATATACACTGTACTAGTGCCGACATTGTGCATGCTCTGTTGCCTGTGTCTATGTGCCTGTGGTTCTGTCAGTGTGATCATGTGATGTATCTGACCCCAGGAATGTGTCAATAAAGTTTCCCCTTCCTGGGACAATGAATTCACGGTGTTCTTATTTCAATTTCCAGGAGTGTAAGTATTAGTTCGCTATTCGGCCGTCTAGAGGACAATACAATTAAGTCATCTACTTTCTTACACTCCAACAGGCCTCTCCATTTGGACAGGCCCTACCGTTAATGGGAAACATGAATCGTCCCCTCACAGGCCACCGGCGCTGCGCGCCAAACACGCACAAGTAAAATCATCTTCCTAAGAAATCGGTCACATATATATTTTATCCCTGTACTTACAACTAAATGTTACAATCACGGTCTCTGTTGAACGACATTCGACAATGAGCAAAGTTTCGGAAATACACCCTGTTGACGGCTGTGACTCTTGAAATAGAAATATGAGTACCATTCTTATGATTTCACATACTCTTCTTTTTGCTATCACAGGACTTGACGTCAAATCCATACCTTCCTTACGAATGGACATAGTCATTTCCTTTGCACATGTCGGAACACAAACACATACTTTATAAGCCTGATGCTCAAGGCGAACCTATCGCTGGCGATACGAAATAATACTGACCGAAAATCAACTATGGGTGGACATGTCTCATAAGTTTCTATTGCAAGTGCCATCACCGTGTCTTAGAAATATATGTTTAATCGTCTTACAAACCGCCAGACGTTAAAAAACCCTATCCCAACAACTACTGTATGTTACTGTCACAAGCGGTCTTGGTTATACATGTGTACACAAGTATCCATATTGCAAGCTGTACCAGATTTATAAATCCACGTATGGCATTACCTACGAATCACGTGGTTTTTCCAGAGAAATACCGATACGGTGATCGTAGGAGCGTATATTATCAGACCAGCAGTCAGGCTACACGTAGCCCACGATGCAACCTCGTCATAAGATCGTTGAATTTTGAAAGTGATTCGCCTAAGGAACGTGGTATGAACCAGCTATCTCCATTCCCCCCCCCCCCCCCCTAATGCCGCCACTAGATATTTCTCCAGTATTTGTAACGTATTTTGTCACGAAACAATGTCAGAGGTTCTGTGATATATCCACTGAGTTATAGGCGACGATTCATTATGGAGGAACACAAGCAGTAGTAGATGGTGTTCAAAAATCGTTCAAATGGCTCTGAGCACTATGGGACTCAACTTCTGAGGCTATTAGTCCCATAGAACTTAGAACTAGTTAAACCTAACTAACCTAAGGACATCACACACATCCATGCCCGAGGCTGGATTCGAACCTGCGACCGTAGCGGTCTCGCGGTTCCAGACTGCAGCGCCTAGGACCGCACGGCCACTTCGGCCGGCAGTAGATGGTGTGATGATTGAGGTCGTAAGAAATGTACACTAGCTTTTCATATCTCTAGTGCTACGCTTTCGGTAGAAATGATGTATATGATTTGGAATCAAGTCATTCCATTCAACTACATACCTGCATTGGGTACTATGGAGAAGTCCTCTAATGATTACAGTCACTACTGAATCATATTTCTGGCACCCTTATATCTCGAAATGAGCCACCTTCCTCGAACCTATCTGCTGCAGTAAAATTCCAACATGGTTTTAGGTAGCCCCTATGCATCTTGCCACTACCCCTCAGACTCTTCGCTACCGTCCCTGCAGCTTTGCGCATGTGATTGTTCCAATGTAAGTCGGAACTGAGTAGAAGTCAGAGAAAGCTATCTCTACCACCTTCTGCAAGCCATGTAGAAACAGGCGAATGCCGGCCGCAGTGGTCTCGCGGTTCTAGGCGCGCAGTCCGGAACCGCGCGACTGCTACAGTCGCAGGTTCGAATCCTGCCTCGGGCATGGATGTGTGTGATGTCCTTAGGTTAGTTAGGTTTAAGTAGTTCTAAGTTCTAGGGGACTGATGACCACAGCTGTTAAGTCCCATAGCGCTCAGAGCCATTTGAACCATTTTTGAAACAGGCGAAGCTGAGTTACTGCGAGAGAACTGTGTTTTGACCATTCGACGGAAACGAAGCCTGCTCCTGCAACACAAGGTAGTATAAAAGACAGTAGGGGAATTGGGCCGCGTGGGCTTAGCCGAGCGATCTAAGGCGCTGCAGTCATGGACTGTACGGCTGGTCCCGGCGGAGGTTCGAGTCCTCAAAAATGGTTCAAATGGCTCTGAGCACTATGGGACTCAACTGCTGTGGTCATAAGTCCCCTAGAACTTAGAACTACTTAAACCTAACTAACCTAAGGACATCACACACATCCATGCCCGAGGCAGGATTCGAACCTGCGACCGTCGCGGTCGTGCGGTTCCAGACTGTAGCGCCTTTAACCGCTCGGCCACTCCGGCCGGCGTTCGAGTCCTCCCTCGGGCATGGGTGTGTGCGTTTGTCCTTAGGATGATTTAGGTTAAATAGTGTGTAAGCTTTGGGACTGATGACCTTAGCAGTTAAGTCCTGTAAGATTTCACACACATTTGAACATTTTTTGGAACTTGCGGAAGGACGCGGATTTTGCTACCGCATTGTGGTGCTTCTCCAAACTACAAGCAGGTACTACAGAGCCACATACCTCAGGGTCCACTCACGTCTATCACTCCAACATTGTATCATCATAGTTTTGTTCCATCCACCTGAGAAAAATTACGAATTATAACAGCTCCACTAACTTCATCCGATAGAGAACTCGATAAGATTTATACCGCATCTCTCTCCTCTCATATATCGAAAACAAATACCGCATGTGTGCCAGCTTCGAGCACATGTGACGATCCTATTAAACACATAGGTATTGATTCACTGCACAGACCAGTTTAAAGTTTCATCACCTACAATGTAGGAGGATGACCATATCCCTCAGACTATACTGTAAGTCGCAAGAGACGCTCCCTGTGACCCTGGTCGTTGTTTTAAACATTGCTTTTTTCTGCTGTAACACGCTTTGTACACTGCCATACATTTTGTTTCTCCGCCACGACTTCGAGTTCTGTGTCAGGTTCGAAACTGACATTAACACTTTCTGATCCATTGCCTCTCGCAGAAACCTAGATGTCGCACGGTGTTAATGATCTTGTTACTGTGCCTACCATAACATGCCTCACACAATGGATGATTTTTAATAAAAGAAAGTTACAACATAAGGGAACTGGAAGAGTTTGGTGGCGTTGTGGAGAGTTTCCAAACTGCTGTCCAAAAGTGATTGATGACCTCTACATTTAAACTCGTCTGTTACAGTGACGGAATAGCTGATGGCTCCACTTTCCATTTTGACTGATGTCTCATATTTACGCGGTCACTGTTTTGGTACTATCCGTCCCCAGAAGGTGTTGTCCCTCCACCAAAACTCTTTCTTCAACTCAAACAAGCGATGTCAGTCAATCGTTAGGTGGTAACCAACAGCATACCAGCGGACGGATGGGATGGAAAATACACCCTCAATGTACTGAAATAATAAGCATTACGGTTGATTGTGTGAACAATTTTACAGTAATTTCAACACTGACCAATGATGTTTCCCAATTTCTGTATCATAGCCAAACAACCTCCTCCCCCACTTTGCAAGTATCATTGCGAATGTGGATAGATGACTGTGCAGTACGTCCATGCATTGTTAATTCTCGAACACATCTGTCATCGAAGTATATCAGACAGTACTCTACATATTTCTAACACTTCGAGCATAGTGCCTAATTTACGACCTATCTCTATGCTGATGGGAGTCACAGAGCATTCACACAGTCTTAGAGTAAAATTAGAGACTGAAAGCGCCCCCCCTCACAGTGTCATTGACCAACCCCCCTTCCCCCTGCAGCACCGTTATCGATTTAATGTGCAATCGACCAGAAATAGACCGCTACATTCCACGTATCGTGAATGAATGGAGCTTGCCGAGTCTCCAGGCGCGCAAGATTTCTCGAGATGCGCCCTTGTCGAGGAGGTTAGCGCTCCTTATCGATGTATAGTAACAGATTTGAAAGTGTTGTGATGTAATAGCAGGCGGTGAAGAAGAACAAGAAACGGGTGATTTTTATGCGCGATGGAGCTCCAGACGTATGGAGTTCAAAGGATTTTTACGTAAATCAACCAAGGTATCAATTTTAAAGTATTATTCCAGAGTCTAGGAGCAGCACCTGGAAGATATTTGTAAGAGAGAACATAAACACACGCACTCCTAAGGCTACAACGTTCCGCACCTAAAATGGGCTATAATGTTAGATCGCTTGCGTTTCCGACCTATCAGTCGTACGGAATGTGGCGCTGTTAATATTCCAATGTAACAAATACATTTCAAGTGCATGACATCCATCCTTCTTCCTGTTTTCTCTACGATGAACTATGTTTTCGAACCATAAAACGAAAAAACTACTTCCTTAAAACATTGGTTCTGTGTGATACGAGCACAATATAGCTTTCCAGAGATGTATAGTGTCCACTGTTCACATCCCTTCACGCTTCAGAAATTATATTATGCCTGCATCAGCCCTATATAAAGTTATGGTTAGTAACGGGGATTATCTCTTACAAGGAAACAGATAAACGCATAGCAGCAGCGTCCGACATGTGAAAATTACGAGTCATTCCGCCACTAACTCTCTAAACAACACATCTGTCAAGCAGATGTATACACAACGGATTGCAGTGTCTCACAAAAGCCTATCACAAATTTAGTTATGAAATTCTATCGAACGTCTTCCGGAAGTCAAGAAACACACCATCAACCTGGACACCGGTATTTACTGTTTTCTGGGCTCCCTGACCAAACAGAGCGAGTAGTGTTTCTCAGAGTAGTTGTTTATTGGGTTGCATATTGTTTCCTTCAAAGGAGATTTTCTGTATCGAGGAAGGACCTAATACTCGAGCATTAAACGTGCTCCAAAATTCTGCAAAAGGCTGACGCCAGTGATGCGGCCTCGAGAGCGTCTGTTCGACGATCCTCCGTGAGAACGACAATAACGTGCGCATTTTTCCAGTCACGTGAAACGCTTCGTTGCTCTAGCGACCGTTATGCGTACAGTAGTCTGTATACAAGTGCATATAGTCTGTTAATGAGCGTAGCACTTACCCGGCTTCAATTGCAGATGTCAAATGAAGGTGAGGGTTATAAAATTCTTGTGTCCTAGTAAGACACTTTAAGATCGGAGTGCGCCCCAGAACCGACCGAGGAATGCCCGACCGCACCACTTGTTTCGTCACAGTTGACTTCGATGTAAGGCTCCGTATAGGGATATCTACTACAATGGACAAAGCCTCTGGCACGAAGATCCTGGATCGGCCATTTAACTCTGGTGTCACACACATCACTTCCAAAGCGTTGATGTTCAGAAGCGTTTGCTCGACGTGTAATCGCCGATTTTTGTTGTGAAAGCATTAGAATATAACCTTAATGTGAATACTTAAATTCGTTGAGGTCACATGACACATTTTTCTAAGGCAATTTCACACGTTTGTATTCATATCAAAGAAACGTGATGTAAGGATAATATCTCGTGTCCACCCTCAAACTTCATATTGCTAACTGTTTAAAAAGTTAGGCGTACTAACAGCAGCCTGATAACTCATTTACTCTCTTATAAAGTTTGTTGCGACGAAGGAGAGGCACACAGCAGTCAGTCGCATTCCCGAACATTTTTATTATGCTTGTAAATCTAGATTTCGGCTGTAAATAGCGAGCTTCAGTGCATTTTCGCTACAATTCAAGAGACTCGCGGTAGTTCATGTCACCGTACGTTCTTACAGGTACATAGACAGAAGGACACTGCTTCCTGTGTCCTTCCGCCTGTACCTTTAAGAACAAATGGTGACACGAACTGCCGCGAATATGTTGCACTGTAATGAACATGCACTGAAGCTTGCTATTTACAGCCGAAATCTAGATTTGCAAGCATATTAAAAACTAATGAGATTGCGACTGACTGCTGTGTGCCACTCCTTTCTTACAAGCTACGGTCGCAGTGCACAACGGTTCCTGGTGGAACCAAAGTTGGTGTTGCCAGGAGTCAGACTAAAGTTGCAAATAGTAGTAAGATTCATAGATACAACGCCTGATAAAAAAGTGAAGCACCCAGAAGACAATGTTAGATATCAATGAAACTTTGTACACGTACACGCCATCAGTGGGCATTTAAATGATTAGAGGTGCAGTTGTCTGTGATAGGTAGAAACGCCACCAGAGTGCATTAGCATTGTTTGTGTGTGGTGTTGTTACAACGCCTAGCAGAGAATATGCGGGTCGGGAACAGCGCCAGACGTTGTGTGATCACTGCGGAAGGACACGGAGATGCCGCATATTCGTATGAGACAGCGTTATAAGCACCTGACAGAGTCTGACTCCCTGCATCTTTCTGTGTCATCCCGCACAATAGGTCTGACACTAGCAGCAGCCTGCACGGGTATTCAGAGTCCCACGCACAGGCCGTTAACACCGCAACACGAACGGCTGCGTTCGCTGTTGTGCTGTGGCCAGGAGGCACGAGCTGTTGACGAACAGCGGCGATACATGGCGGTTGCGCGCTACCACGGGTGACCGTCGTCAGCGCGTATGGCGGCGACTGGGTGACAGATCCCATTCTTATAACGTTTTGGAGATCCAGAGCGGTGCTCCTCCTGGTATCATGGTGTGGGAAGCATTCGTGTACGACTTGAGGTCACGGTTGGTAGCGATTGAGGGAACTCTATTGGCACAACGGTACTTCACGGACGTCCTTGTTCCTCACTCGTTACCTCTCACGCGACAGTATCGTGAGATCATTTCTGAACAGGCATCTCTATGAAGTGTTTGTTTGAAGTTAAGATGCTGCTGTGGCCAGCAAGACCTCCAGACGTATCCCCAATAGAACGTGTGTGGGACCAGCACGGACCTCAACTCTGTCCCAGTGCCGGTATCCAATTCTTCGTAAATTTTATTCGTATTTGTAAACACTGGAATAACATCACGTACCGGTTTCATTTCGTTCCCTTCTCCACTTCTGTATGCTCCGGTTTTTTGTCAGGCAGTGTCTAACGCAAGGAACAACAACAGCTGTCCCTATCCAAAACTAAACCTTATTCTTTCACAGAAAGGAGTAAAGTATACGTCCACAAATTTTTTTGTGAATTGAAACTGCTGGTAGTCATTGGAAGTTTTAAAAACTAATTGAAATTATTTCTACGTGAAAATTCCTTCTGCTCCTTCGATGAATTTCTGGTATGTAGTATGTATGAGGAGATATTAAAAGAAAAAAAAAAAAAACATAACATTGCTGTGGGCAGAGCTTGTGTAGTACGCATTTCTGCTGCTGGGTGTGTAGAGCGAAACTCATTGCCAGTGCAGCCTGTGTTGTAGACCTGGCTTGTCGTGTTTATTTGTAGTGATTGATTTGCTAGCGCTGTTATGTTCTTGTTTCGTTTTTTATGATGGCAAGTTTTAGTGGACACGTACAGCTGTGAAATCTTGTTTTCTACTCGGTAAACGCGCTGCTGCAACTCTTTTAATGTTGAAAACAGCTTACTGAGATGACGCTACGGGAAGAACTCAAGTGTAAGAGTGGTTTGCTCGATTTATAACTGACGACATGTCGATTGTTGATAAACCTCGTTCTGGACTTCCATCAACTGCCCGAATCGACGAAAACATTGGAAAAATTTGAGAACTTGTGCTCACAGCTGGTCGAGAGACAATTGATCACCTGTCAGAGATTTGTGGGTTATCTTAGTGCTCGGTGTTCGTCAAACAAGACCCAATTTGTGGCAGACAGGAGACTGGTTCTTCCACCACGACAACGCATCTGCACACATAGCCACCTCTGTTAGACAGTTTTTGGCCGAAAATGGCACAGTTCCGCTGCCCCACGTACCTTACTCACCTGACCTGGTTCCGTGCGACTTTTTCTTATTTCCATGCATGAGAAGGTGCACGAAAGGACACCGATTTGAAAACACTGAAGAAGTCAAGGAAAACACGAGGGAGGAGCTGTCAGACATTTCTAAAGATGACTATAATAAACGTTTCGGACAGTGGAAGCACTGGTGGGACAAATGTATTAGTTGTAATGCGGAGTATTTTGAAGGGGATAAGGTTCTTTTATAAACAATTTGAAAATATATAGTTTTTAAAAAATAAGTCTGTTTTTTTTTGGGCAGTCTCTCGTGTGTGGTTTATAAGAGTTTGTTGTAGATTAGATTTTTTTTAAAAATCTCATCATTTAAATGGCCAATGTGTAGCCAGTTTTTCCACAGAAAAAGTCCATTATTTGTAAATCTACTAACTCGTTCCACATCATGGCAAGTTATTGCGAATGAAATAGGATCATGCGAAAAACGAAACCTGAAGCTAAACTAAACGTGGCTCACTCCTCGCTTGTTTATCGCCGACTTAAAATAGGGCCAAATACTTACTAGCCTCACAACTGTGTCGTGGAGTCTTCCAAACTTTCCTGCGGACTTCCTCCGGGCCTTTTTGGCACGATACTTGCACCACTCCGAAGGACCTGGATATTGCTATTCGTGCTGTCGCACACGCCACCTCTGCATCTTATTATTTAACGTTCTAATAGGCATGCACAATACTAAGTGCGGTGACAACAGGGAGAGTCCTCCTCACTAGGTTACGGCCAAAAGAAAGTGTCTTTCACTTTCTTCAGTCGGAACTGTCGAATGACGTGTGAAATGAGTGTATATAGTTTTGTCCACGTTTATATGGTTCCTGTGTACCAATGAGCCCAGCATTTATTAATATTTATTAATTCACAAGTATACAACCACAGAACAGAGTTAAAGTTCACAAAGCCTAAACGAACTGGTTCGGCGTGAGAGAGCAAACCTGATGATGGAAGAAAGTCCGGTAAGTAATGTAGATCGATGAAACTTGCACTGTATTTAGAAATTACTGCTACAGTATAGTAAAGAAAGCAACAGAAATACAGGAAATGTGCAATGAGAAACAGAAATGACACTTTTATTCAAAGACAATAATTACACTGACGTCACCGCGATCTGTGATGGTCCCCTAGACGTTACAAAAGGCGGGACTTGGTTCTTGATCGATGACAACGGACAGCAATGCATGCTCTGCTACGCGCTCGCGTGCTGACAACCTTTTCTCCACCACAGCGCCTTACAACTGCTGGATGGACGTTGGTGCTTGAGGACGTGCTGCAGTAAGTCCCCTGAGATTTAAGTCGGGGAACGGGCAGGCCGGTCCATTTGTAGAAAATCCTTTCTTTCGAAGAGCTCCTCCACTTGCCTTGTTCGATGCAGTCACGCATTAGCACCAGTAAAAATGAGGCCAGGGCTGAATGCATCGCTGAAAAGACGGACACGGGGAAGCGTGCAGTGTCACCATAACGTTGAACGATAAGTGTATCATTTTCAAAGATGTGGAGGTCAGTACGTCCATGCATCATCATGCCTCCCCGTACCACAGCACCAGTGTTGGCTCAAATGGCTCTGAGCACTATGGGACTTAACATCTATGGTCATCAGTCCCCTAGAACTCAGAACTACTTAAACCTAACTAACCTAAGGACATCACACAACACCCAGTCATCACGAGGTAGAGAAAATCCCTGACCCCGCCGGGAATCGAACCCGGGAACCCGGGCGTGGGAAGCGATAACGCTACCGCACGACCACGAGCTGCGGACACCAGTGTTGTGTCCGACTTCCTGGACATTGAAGTGGCTGGTAATAATTACAGTTAATGACAACACTCTGAATAAGTGATGGTTTATTAATTATAAGGGGCGTTCAAAAAGAAATGAGCCGAAGGCATAATTACAGAAACCAGTTCCTGTGTGTTAGAAGCATATACCCTGGCTGCTGAGACACTTGTCCCACTGTGACACAAGGCGGTGAATGGCTGTCTCATAAAATTCCCGGGGCTACGATGTTGACCAGTTCGCCACATACATCTGGACGTTGTCGTCCGAGGTGAATCGTTTGCCACTCAGAGCCTTTTTAAGGGGACCAAAAATGGCGTAATCAAAGGGAGAGAGGTCCGGACTGTATGGAGGGTGGCCCAGAACCTCTCATTTGAATTTCTGCAGGATTCCGCGACTGTGTTGGCCGAATGAGGCTTTGCATTGTCGTGGAGCAGAATGATCCACAGGTGAGATTGCCTGGTCGTTTTGATTTGATAGCCTGGCGAAGGGTAGCCAAGGTTTGCGAGTAACGCAGCAGGAAGTGATTCAGAAGGGGACCAGTTTGGTCAAAGAAGAACAAATGGTTCAAATTGCTCTAAGAAATATGGGACTTAACATCTGAGGTCATCAGTCCCCTAGACTTAGAACTAACTAACCTAAGGGCATCACACAGTTCCACGCCCGAAGCAGGCTTCGAAACTGCGACCGTAGCAGCAGCGCGGTACCGGACTAAAGCGCCTATAACCGCTAGGCCACAGCGGCCGGCAAAGAATAACATCAGCATAACCTTTCCTGCACTTGTGTGGATGGCCTTGGCCTTTTTTGGTGGTGGTAACCCTGGATGCTTCCACTGGAGACTTTGTCGTTTTGATTCTGGTTCGAAGTGATCACACCATGGCTCATCTCCAGCCACCACTCGCGCCAGAAACGCATTCCCTTCCCGACCATAGCGCTGCAGATTAGCAAGACAGTGGGCCATTCGACATGCTTCCTGGTTTGTTTGAAGACTGTGGGGCACCCACTGGGCACACACTTTGTGCATGTGCAGTCGTTCCTTCCGACGCTCAATCCGACCACGGCGGCTATGGATTTCACTGTCACTCGGTAGTCCTGGGTAATGAGTGCATCCACCAGCTAGACGATGTCATCGGTAATGTAGTGTGGTGCTCCAGAAAGTGCATCATCGGCTAACGACATCCCTCCTGCCCTGAAGTGCTTGTGCTACGCGTTGATCCTTGCAAGGGACATGCAGTGTTCTCTACACACTTGTGACATTGGTCGATGAATGTCAATTCCTCTTACTGCTTCCGCCGTCAGAAAACAATCAACACCTCTTTGCTCTCCTTTTGGCGCCTCCATTTCACTGTTTGCAATGCGACTGGCTGCGTTGTACGATTGATGGATGCTGCTGCTAGCTCTGTATAGTCACGTGACGATCAAGCGTGCCCTCTAGCGACGGGCTGTGAACTTCCACCCGAACCACACCTCGTTACACACGCCACGATATTACCCTTCTGTCACGGGATTGTGCATTCCAGACTCCGGCTCGTTCCTTTTTGAACGTCCTTTATACAATAAATTTTATCTTTCTTCGCCAGGCTTAGCTGTAGCTGTGAAACTGCGCACGTGGAACTGCGAATCAGAACACACTAAATGAGCCACGATTTCTGAGTAGCGAATTGATACAAGTTCAGAATGGCTGTACTGTGACTTCAGTACAGTCATTAGAAAAAACGCAAGCTGGTACACACTTTTTGAGACAGTTCTGATAGCCTTGGCGCGTAGACACAATCCACAGAACACTGAAGTCCCTTCATCCCCCGACGGTTGCACGAGCTGTGTTACAGCGAGTAGGCAGCACAACGACGTTACTCCGACGGAAATTTCCTGGAAGCGGACGGGATCCGTCTTCGAACAGAACTGTCTTCGTGGCTTTTGGCGACGCTGTTTCAGGGCAGACGTCCGCCTCGGGACTAAGGGGGGCATAGCTTCTTTCTAGCATCTCACTGGCGCCTCGTGATACCGCTTTGCTGTGCAAAACCTGGGTCATCAGAGTGATCGAGTTCAACAATGTTTCTGGATACATTACGTTTTCTCATTTCTCACCATATAAGGGTATGTCCTTAATCAACAACCAACTGGGTCTGCTTTCATTCGAGAAGGGCAGGCGACCCAACTCCTCGTTGGTCAAGCCCCTACACTCTTGGCACCACCGAAAATGGCAACACGGATATGCGGCTGACAACGGAAGGTAACGTACTGATCGTCAGGCTGAGAGACCAGTCGCCATGCCACTGTGGAGCGTGAGATAGCGTACCTTGCAATCCTGTTAAAAGCGCGTATCCGCTGTTTGACGTGCGAACTTTCTAGCATGTTACACAATGTAGCGGTTATCTGCTGCTGTAGTTGACTGTGATCAACCACTTCCTCTCCTTGGCCGGCCAGAGTGGCCGAGCGGTTCTAGGCGCTACAGTCTGGAACCGCGTGACCGCTACGGCCGCAGGTTCGAATCCTGCCTCGGGCATGGATGTGTGTGATGTCCTTAGGTTAGGTAGGTTTAAGTAGTTCTAAGTTCTAGAGGACTGATGACCTCAGAAGTTAAGTCGCATAGTGCTCAGAGCCATTTTCCTCTCCTTGCGTAACGGTGTCATTAGTTCCGAACGCTCCTCATGCATCTGAAACAACGCTCCGAACACGCTTCATCCTTATCAGTTTCACAATAATTTTTTCCCATATGAAGTCATCGAAATGTTGTCTCTGGGCCACGTTGTAGAGGAGAACACCATGACAGTGCACAGCAACTGCTCGCTGAATGACACTATTTTTCCCGTTCCTTCACCGGCCTCGTGCCATTTGGCGCTGTATTCACGCTGATCGCACGCCATGTCGCGTCCAACTTCCTGTACCCGACAGAGGGACCTCTCGTAACACGCTGCCGCACTTTCACTCGTTACCACCAATAGTTAATATGTTACGTTACTTTCAGGGCAGTGTAGTGGAGAGCAGGTAGATTCCAGCCGCACGTGACCGTGGTAATGTGGACAGGCCTCACTGGGATAGCTACATTCCAGTGGAGCTCCCGTCTGCTGCGTACAAAGACATACTGGCCTCTAGGTGGTGGGACCAGGCGATTCGCGGGGATCGCAGCCTACCGTGACTTGACGTCCCCTGCAACCTGTTTACACTACTGGCCATTGAAATTGTTACACCAAGAGGATGACGTGCTACAGACGCGAAATTTAATCGACAGAAAGAAGATGCTGTGATATGCAAATGATTAGCTTTTCAGAGCATTCACACATAGTTGGCGCCGGTGGCGACACCTACAACGTGTTGAAATGAGGAAAGTATCCAACCGACTTCTCATTCACAAATAGCAGTTGACCGACGTTGCCTGGTGAAACGTTGTTGTGATGCCTTGTGTAAGGAGGAGAAATGCGTACCATCACATTTACGACTTTGATAAAGGTCGGATTGTAGCCTATCGCGATTGCTGCTCGCGTTGGTCGAGATCCAATGACTGTTAGCAGAATATGGAATCGGTGGGTTCAGGAGGGTAATATGGAACACCGTGCTCGATCCCAACGGCCTCGTATCACTAGCAGTCGAGATGACAGGCATCTTACCCGCATGGCTGTAACGGATCGTGCAGCCACGTCTCGATCCCTGAGTCAACAGATGGGGACGTTTGCAGGACAACAAACATCTGCACGAACAGTTCGACGACGTTTGCAGCAGCATGGACTATCGGCTCGGAGACCATGGCTGCGGTTGCCCTTGACACTGCATCACAGACAGGAGCGCCTGCGATGGTGTACTCAACGACAAACGTGGGTGCACGAATGGCGAAACGTAATTTTTTCGTATGAATCCAGGTTCTGTTTACAGCATCATGATGGTCGCATCCGTGTCTGGCGACATCGCGGTGAACGCACATTGGATGCGTGTATTCCTCATCGCCATACTGGCGTATCACCCGGCGTGATGGCATGGGGTGCCATTGGTTACAAGTCTCGGTCACCTCTTGTTCGCATTGAAGGCACTTTGAATAGTGGACGTTCATTTCAGATGTGTTACGACCCGTGGCTCTACCCTTCATTCGATCCCTGCGAAACCCTACATTTCAGCAGGATAATGCACGAGCGCATGTTGCAGGTCCTGTACGGGCCTTTCTGGATACAGAAAATGTTCGACTGCTGCCCTGACCAGCACATTCTCCAGATCTCTCGCCAACTGAAAACGTCTGGTCAATGGTGGCCGAGCAACCGGCTCGTCACAATACGCCAGTCACTACTCTTGATGAACTGTGGTATCGTGTTGAAGCTGCTTGGGCAGCTGTACCTGTACACTCCATCCAAGCTCTGTTTGACTCAATGCCCAGGCGTATCTAGGCCGTTATTACGGCGAGAGGTGGTTGGTCTGGGTACTGATTTCTCAGGATCTATGCACCCAAATTGTGTGAAAATGTAATCAGATGTCAGTTCTAGTATAATATATTTGTCCAATGAATACCCGTTGATCATTTTTATTTCTTCTTGGTGTAGCAATTTTAATGGCCAGTAGTGTAAGTCGATAACGTCGACATGCACTGTGGCGGAATCGATGTCTCTATCTCAGCGAGATATAACATAAAGAAATTTAAAAATTTCGCAAGCTTCAGTAACAAGATTATTCACTAACAACTGGAGTCAGTCTGACATCCAATTCCGACTAATAAAAATTCGTGGTAATTTATAATGGATCGACCACCTACATCCGCCTGGGGTAAGGAAGCTGACAGATCAGTGTTTGTGAGCACAATATTATTTTATTTGTGGAACAGAACGCTAGTAACACATTGGCACAGATTGTGTGTTTGTAAAATAGTGACAGAACGAGGTGGCTCAGTGGTTAGCACATCGGACCCGTATTCAGGAGGATGACGGTTCAAACCTGCGTCCGACGATCCAGATTAGGTTTCCCGTGATTTCCCTAAATCACTCCAGGCAAATGCTGAGATTGTTCCTTTGAGCCCGCATCTCGTGGTCGTGCGGTAGCGTTCTCGCTTCCCACGCCCGGGTTCCCGGGTTCGATTCCCGGCGGGGTCAGGGATTTTCTCTGCCTCGTGATGGCTGGGTGTTGTGTGCTGTCCTTAGGTTAGTTAGGTTTAAGTAGTTCTAAGTTCTAGGGGACTGATGACCGTAGATGTTAAGTCCCATAGTACTCAGAGCCATTTGAACCATTTTTTTTTTGGTTCCTTTGATAGGGCACGGCTGATATCCTTCCCCATCCTTGACACGAGCCGAGCTTGTGGTCCGTCTCTAACGACCTCGATGTCGACGGCACGTTAAACCCAATCTTCCTTCCTTTCTTTTGGCTCGCTTCAATTTAAAAACGTTATTTAATTTACTGAAACAAAGAAATTAGCACAGCACAAGGATTTAAATCGAATCACAAAAGAACATAATGAAGAATTTATTCACAAAAAATTTTAGATGTTTTATCTACAGACCCCAAAAGAAGTACAATATTCAACTAAAACAGAAAACAAAGTTATGCTGGATGGTTACCAATCGGCCAAATAAAACGAATACCTACTCAGTACCGTTAAAAGACTGGGTTCTAATTATAAATACATTGGGTAAGAGGAATTAAGTTCTTGGCGACATAGTTATTTTAAATGCAGACCTTCAACCACATATGGAGATACTTTATGGTGGACACGAGAAGTAGCAAATTGTCACAGCGATATGTAAAACGTAATCAGCTGCACGCAGCCTTAAATTTTACATGTATACCAAATTTGGCGAACATCAACGGGCAGTTGGCCACTCTAAACACATACATTAAACAGCCTGCTACCTTGTTCTCACTTCACGCACATCTTTGGCTTCCTCAGTGCTACCAGTTCGTACCTCCTTGATTTCATCCGTCTGTGTACATTCCATCAATCTAACACCTTTCAAATGTGTCCAAGCAGTAATAGTCTACTCGTCGTCAAGTTGTGGTATGTTGATTTTGTTTAACTTTGTGACCCACCCTTAGCTCATGTTGTCAACTACTGATATTTAAATGCAGTGCACAGGTGCTGCGACTGTTTAAATTCAGTAATTTATACGAGGGCGTGCTGAAAAGTAATGCCTCCCAATCCTTTACGTCAAAACTCTCAAAGCTTTTAAAATGAAACAAACGTTATTATCAGTCTATGTTTTTATTCTTCGTGTCTACATATTTATTTGTCAATATAGTTACCCTCGCGACAAACCAATTTCTCCCAATGAGAGAATAGTTCGTTGGTACTGTCGCTGTAGACTGTTTGACCTTGTTAACAGAGCCGCAAGCTCACCTTTGCTTACACCGCTTCATCATTATCAAAGTGATTCCCACGAAAGTGTTCTTGGAGTTTTGGAAACAGATGAAAATCGGGTGAAGCCAAGTCGGGACTGTCTGGAGGATGACCGATGACAGTGAACCCAAGGCGTCGGATTGTTGCAGATGTCACAGCGCTCGTATGTGGTGCAGTATTGTCATGCTGATGGAGAGGGTGCTGTATGTGTGCACGAACTCATCGAGTTCGAAACTCAATAATAATAATTTCGTGTGGCTCAATGGTGTAGTGCAAGTCTTTCGGTTGGACGCCACTTCAGCGACTCTCTTATCCCTAAACTACCTCAGTTATCAAATGTTCAAATGTGTGTGAATTACTAAGGGACCAAACTGCTATGGCCATCGGTCCCTAGACTTACACACTACTTAAACTAACTGACGCTAAGCACAACACGCATACCCATGCCCGAGGGAGGACTCGAACCTCTGGCGGGAGAGGCAGCGCAATTTGTGACATGGCGCCTCTAACCGCGCGGTACCTCAAGTTTTCAACTGGGCAAAGGGGATCTACAGTTTAACGTGCAATCCGAACCACGTGTCGATTTAGGTGACTTCTCACATCGTTGACACATCTACATCTACATCTTTATGACTGAAACTTCCTGGCAGATTAAAACTGTGTGCTGGACCGAGATTCGAAATCCGGACCTTTACCTTTCCTGTGTAAGTCCTCTACCGAATTTTCGCTCTGCAGCGGAAACTACACTGCGCTTCACCCCTAAGTGCCTGGTAGAGTGTTCGTCGTACCACCTTCAGACTCTGCCATTCCACTCTCCAACAGCGCGTGGGAAAAATGAACACTTAAATATTTCTGTACAATCATTTCTCCCTATAACGGTTGGCGATAGTAAAATATTTTCACATTCAGAGAAGAAAGTTGGTGATTGAAATTTCGTGAATCTCGCCGCAAAGAAAAACGCCTGTGTTTTAGTGATTACCATCCCAGATCGCTTATCACATCTGTGAAACTCTCTCCCCTCTTTCCTGATAATACAAAATGAACTGCCCTTGTCTAAAGTTCTTCAGTGTCATCCGTCATTCATATCTGGTAATGATCACATAGAGCACAGCAGTACTCTAGCAGACCACGAACAAGCATAGTCTAGGCAGTCTCTTTGCTAGACCTGTCACATCTTCTAAGTATTCTGACGATAAAACGTAGTCTTTGTGGTGACGGCAATCACGATTCCAGGGAGTATCTCACCGCGGCAGATAATCAGCGCTCGAAACACTCGTAGTGCAGCAGCTGTATGGGTTGACAGTACGAACTATGGCGATGTTCGCCAGCGGCCGTAGCTGCCAGCCCATGGGGGTCTCGTGTGTGCATAGCGATTGGTCTATGCCTCGTTAAATACTGGAGCAGTGAGCTACGGCAGACAGTTCTCTTTAGTGCGCAGAGTCGTGTACAGCCTCCAGTTACCGCCCAGTCTACAAGCTGCCGTGTTCGTCCGTCGTCTCCGAGACCTAGGCTCCGTAGCCATCGGTGGCCAGCGCTGGACTCTTCGTAGGCATCACTTAGAAGTAGAGTCACAGGAATTTAATATTTTGGAGACTTTTAACAATTTAAACGTCTATTGTGCTGAACATTTCGCAATAAGACCATTTAAGTTGAGTATGTCTTCATATTTAATAAATATCATTTTATTGCCATTTGTTGGGAATCTTTCTGATTGAAGATAATCTACTCCGTCCTCCTGCATTACTAACAGTCTATTGTTTGCCTTCTTACAGCTTTACCTATATGATCGTTCTAACTTAAATGGTCCGCAATTGTAACTCCTAGCTATTTAGTCAAATTGACAGACGATTGTCATTTTTCGCACCACTCAGATATGGTGTGTAAGTCATTGTGCAATTCGTTTTAATCTTCTGATGACTTTACTTAAAGGTAGATGACAGCGCCATCTGCAAACAATGTTACAGGGCTGCTCGGATTATCTCCTAAATCGTTTATGTAGTTTAAGAATAGAAGAAGGCCTATAACATTTCCCTGAGAAACGTCGGATATCACTTCTGTTTTACTCGCTGGTTTACCGTTGATTACTGCATACTGTGACTTTTCTGGGAGGGAATTTCGGATCCAGTTGAACAGCTGAAGCGATACTCCACAAGCAAGCAGTTTGATTAGAAGTTTCTTGTGAGGAAAGGTGTCAGAAGCCTTCTGGAAACCTAGAAACATGGAATCAATTTGAGATCCCCTGTCTATAGCACTCATTACTACGTGTGAATAAAGAGCTTGTTGTGTTTCACAAGAACGATATTTTCGATATTTTCTCCATCCGTGCTGACTGTGTGTGTCGCCGGCCGCGGTGGCCGAGCGGTTCTAGGCGTTTCAGTCCGGAACCGCGCGACTGCTAAGGTCGCAGGTTCGAATCCTGCCTCGGGCATGGATGTGTGTGATGTCCTTAGGTTAGTTAGGTTTAAGTAGTTCTAAGTTCTAGGGGACTGATGACCTCAGATGTTAAGTCCCATAGTGCTCAGAGCCATTTGAACCATTTTTTTGTGTGTGTCGATAGACCGTAACGTTCGAGGTAATTCAGTAGATGTTATAATATCCTACCGCAAACTGACGTTAGTCATATGGGTACGTAATTCATCAGATTACTCCTATTTCCTTTCTTGAGTTTCCGGTGTGACTTGTGGAGCTTTCCAGTCTTTTCGTACGGTCCTTTCGTCAAGCGAGTGGTTGCATGTGATTGCTGCGTATGGGGCTATCGTATCACCATATTCTGAAAGGAACCTTATTAGCAATCTATCAGGACCGGAAGACTTGCCTTTCTTAAGTGCTTCAAGCTGCTTCACTACAACGAGGAAATCTATTTTCAAGTTACTCATGCTGGCAGTTGTTCTCGATTCGAATTCTGGAATATTTACTTAGTCTTCTTTGGTGAAGGAATTTCGGAAAACTGTGCATAATAACTCACTTTTATGGCGCTGTCATCCGTTGTATTACCATTGATATCGCACAGTGAAAGTATGGATTGTGTCTTGCTGTTTTTGGCGTACTTTACATACGACCAGAATCTCTTTGGATTTCCTGTCAGATTCCGAGACAGAATTTCATTGTGGAAGCTATTAAAAGCACTCCTCACTGAAGTCAGCGCTACGTTTCGAGTTTCAGTAAAAATTCGCCTCTCTTGAAAATTTTGTGTTCTTTTAAATATGGCATACTTTTTTCAGTGCTTCTGCAATAGTATTCTGACCTGCTTTGCTTACCGTGGGGGATCAGCGCCATCTTTTATTGGTTTATTTGGTATAAATCTCTCAATTGCCTCAGATACTGTTTCTTTGAGTTTAAGCCACATGTCATATACACTTACATAGTTATTTGGGCAGGAATGGAGCTGTCTGTTACAAAGGCGTCAGACGAATTTTTGTCTTCTTTTTTAAGTACACACTTTTGATGAATTTGGATGTTGCAGTGGTCAGTCTCGCTACAACGAGAGGTAAAGATTAGGTTAAAAATAAGAGTGAAAAATCCGTGGTCCGACCAAGATTCGATCCTGCGTCCTCTCAGTTTTCAGGCTCGTGCTTTACCGTTATTCATCATTCACCGATATACTCGTAGTTACGTTCCAAATCGCCATGTTACGCACTACAATTCGGAGCCGTCCTGCGCCAGAGGTCTGCAAACATGTAGACATGAAGAATAAAGATGTAGACTGTTAATAACATTTGTTTTACTAACAACGCTAGTACTAGGGAGATGGCAGCACAGGTACAATTTTGATATCAAATTGATATGCAGATTAATTAAATTCATCAATTAATCACCCCTACCCATCATCCAACCATCCCTACCACCCCTAACCTCACCCCACCCCCTAGATGATGTCATGGGTTTTCCCCAGCCAGCATGAGGGTCCTCGCTCCTCCCCATCCCTCCCCCTCCCCCACATACCCTATTGGCGGGAATTTAGAATTTTGTCACTGGTCTGTGCTGGTTCTCACCCCTTTCTGAAACTCGGACCCTGGTCCTTCTGGATAGAAAACTCAAGTTCACCCACCCATCACATCGAAACTGCCCAGGTGTAGGAGAGCAACGTTAGGTTAGCGTAATTTATTTACTTTCGTTGGAAAACTGAAGTAAATATCGGTTCTAATTACGTAATTAATCATAAAGGTCGGTCATAATTACACAATTATATGCATAACGCTGGAGAGAGAGCCCCTAAAATCGCAATACAGCTCAAAAATTGACGATGCAATTCAACTGGTGTTATCCTGCTGAGAAAAAATTTCACGATACCACTCGAAACTAGTGGCAGACGTACTGAATCTCTACCCTTCACCTACAAGCTGGCGGGAAAAGGGGTGCAGTGATAGGTACTATCTTCATTTTTTGGTGGTAGTTGTGTACAACTGATGAAATGCTGGTGTTGGACAGAGTAGAGGCTGGTAAATCTATTACCTGTAAGCACACAGCTGAGGACTGTATCTGTCGCTGTTTGATATCAGGATTTGCTACATACCCTTCTCCCTGCATTGCTCGACAATCACCCTGTAGTTCAGGTAATAGAAACTCAGGAAAGCCAATACATGCTACCGCAACTGATGGAAAATACTTCACTATTCTAACTACACAATTAAATTGTCGTGAATAAAAAAAACCAGCACTCATAATCAATGGGTCATAATACAACACATGTACTGGGGACTAGGGCAAATCGTCACCGGAAAGATTGCACAAGAATAGAGGGGTGGCAGTTGAACATGCGTTCTCCCCCATGTACCGTCAGGGACTACTGAACTTAGGGTCATTGTTACTTCCCCTCATCCCTCCCTCTCCAGGCTTTTTCAAATGGACAGCTGCTACCACTTCCGCCAGCAGCTATGTTGACTGCAGCCTCCCACTGATCTGGTGGCGGAGTCTTTGACCACCAGAGCACGTGGTTGGGTGGTCGAGGCAGCGGCCCTGTGCTAACACAAAAGGCTGTAACAACACTTAAACAATGGGACATAAATGACGGGCACCCCAAGTACAAGCTGCTTGTTCATCTAAAATGTAACCGCGTCTTGGCTGGAGCACAGTTGTTTCGGGTGACCACACACGCACTGGACCCGTCCCCCACTCGCAACCGCACGCTATTCTGTGATGGAGAACACTTTTTTATTCCAGTATTACTATACTGATTCCTGGCACTTATAATGGCCACGAATGTGTATAGGCAGTCATGAGGAAACAGGTTTACGCGGAGGTCATAATGTCATGGCATACCTCCTAATATCGAGTCGGACCGCCTTTTGTCCGGTGTAGAGCAGCAACTCCACGTGACATGGACTTAACAAGTCTTTAGAAGCCATGCCGCCTCTATAGCCGTCCATAATTATGAATATATCGCCAGTGCAGAATTCTGAGCACGTACTGACCTCTCGATTGTGTTCCATAAATGTTCGATGAGATTCATGTTGGGCTATCTGGGTGGCCAAATCATTTTCTCTAACTGTCCAGAACGTTCTTCGAACCACTTACGAACAACTGTGACCCGGTAACATAGCTCATTGTCTTTCACAAAAATTCAATAATTTTTTTTGGTACTGGAAGTCCATGAATGCCTGAAAATGGTCTCGAAGTAGCCGAACATAACCATTTCCAGTCAATGATCGGTTCAGTTGGACCAGGAGACGCAGTCCATCCCATTTAAACACATCCCTCACCATTATGGAGCCACAACCTGCGTGCATAGTGCCTTGTTGACAATTTGGGCCCATGGTTTCGTGAGGTCTGTGCCACACTCGAACCCTACCATCAGCACTTACCAAATGAAATCGGGATTTATCTGACCAGGCCACGGTTTTTCAGTCGTCCGATATGGTCACGAGTACAGGAGAGGCCCTGGACGCGATGTCATGCTGTTATCAAAGGCACTCGCGTAAGTCATCTGCTGCCATAGTTCGTTAACGCCAAATTTCGCAGCACACTCCTAACGGATACTTTCATCGTACGTTCAATATTGATTTCTACGGCTGTTTCACGCAGTGTTGCGTGTCTGTTAGCACTGACAACTTTATGCAAACGCAGCCGCTTCCGTCAGCCACTGAGAGAGGTAATACCAGAAATGTGGTATTGCCCGCACACTCTTGACCCTGTAGACCTTGGAATACTGAATTCCCTAATGATTTCCGAAATGGATTGTCCCATGTGTCTAGTTCTAACTACTATCCCTCATTCAGAGTTTGTTAATTCCAGTCGTGCGGCCATAATCACGCCAAAAACCTTTTCACATGAATCACCCGAGTATAAATGACAGCTTCGACAATGCACTGCCCTTTTATATCTTGTGTACGTGTTACTACTGCCATCTGTATGTGTGCATATCGCTATCCCATTATGTTTGTCACGTCGGTGTATAGCAGCTGTGGCTCAGGTTATATGGTGCAGTCTAATTATTGACTGATGTATTGTGTATTGTGTATGATGTCGTAGAATAACGTGATCCAGAAATCCCATGTTCAAGTCCCACGTGTAACAGAACTAGTGGTGAATGCAAGTGATCGGATGCACTTCGTGGCGGTGCACTAAAACTAGTATTGCTGTGAAATAGATCGTCCCCCTCTTCGCTAGGGCTGTCTACTCGGAGTTACTGCATCACACCTGCGTGTTGCACGGCTGCCACAAATTTAATTACTGTACTTGCGAGCCAACGCCCTCCCTGCCATGCGAAGGCTTTTACGCCCCCTTTCTGCTCATCCAGTCTGCGTACCGATCCATCTTCTGGAGACAGCGGGAAAGAGAAACTTCGCCGAGTGGTCGCTGATAGGCAACTTAAAACCCTGCATGCATTGTCGGATACTGGCTTCCGTGGCCGATGTCTTCAACACATCGCTAGTGTGATGACGCTCCACACTGAGCGATTCGGAGCGTAGCAGTGCTATAACAAAAGTTAAGTATAATAATAACAAAACTGTAGAACTGTCGTGTCTGTATGTCTGAACACGCTGATCTCCAGAACTGGTAGACAAATGTTCATGGCTGTTTCATAGATAACTTCAGTGTAGCTTGGGGCAGCGTATAGGCTTTATTTCATCAAAACCGGACCACGCGAAAAAGATATCTTAGTGTAAAACTTTATCTAAAACCATCCTGTCTGTCTGTCTATTTGACTGTTTGAACACACTAATTTCCAAAAGTATCAGATCAACTTTCGTGGGGTTTTCATTGGTACGCAGCTTGGGCCAGGGTGTAGTCTACATTTCATCAAAATCGGATCACAAAAGCAAAAATTCATGATTAAAATTTTTATCCAAAATCGTCTGCTCAGCTTAATCGTTCAGACGTTAATCACCAAGGCGTAGTACACCAAAGAAGCAATAAATGGCACTGTTAGCTTTTTAACTCAGAGACAGATTAATTTTCCGAAGTTAACGTCAGCGACAGAATACAGCGCCGTAATATTATCGTTACGAACACTAACTAGCAGCGAATTTATCTTGGCTGGAATATACGGATTTACAGATTTCACTTTGTGGTGAAAACCTTAACGACATTGCTTCGCTTCTTTCAGTAGGTTTTATTTACGTCGTTTGCTAGGAAAAACGGATTTAAAAGTTTCCTTTGTGGTTTTGGCGACTGCTCGCTATATTTTGATTTCGATTTGTTTAGGAATAAAAGTGCCTTGGAAACGAGTATTCTCTGAATACACGAGAACAGCCAAGAGACTGAGGACTTTGCAGTCTCAAGAATCCAAAGAAGATCATGATACGAGACTTGCTGTGGCCTGAGAACATCGGGCTTTATTTCGGTCTTTGAACTCCTTGCGAAAACGACGCGTGGCGTAACTGTGACAGAGTGTCACGCATTGTCTCGCTCATCAGAAACCGCCACTCGCAAAAGCTTAAAGTTAATGATCTCGAATACAACGTCATAAAAGCCGAAATTATGATGGGAAGTGGTGCAGGAAGAGAATTTTTATATCCCGAAACCCGCTTATTTCCAACAATTTACCATTTCGCTGTAAACGTGTACAATTCCTAGTGAGCTTATGTTATGTCACGACAATAAACAGAGTACAATGCCAGATGCTGCATGTGTCGGGCGTGGACTATAGTGTCAATTACTTTTTGCACAGCTAATTCTATATGGGTCTCTTCGGTGTTAGTGAAGCAACCAAGCACTTTGTTCATATCCCTAATCACACTACTACAAATGGTACATAAAAAGAAGCTATATAAGGCAAAAATACATTCCACATATATGAAGTCTCAGTCACTGCTATAAATAAATACACAGGAAATGTAGGGTTTCTCAGATAGGTAGCAATAATTGGCTGCTGAGAGAAGGATGCAGACAGATCCTCAGTTACAGATTGTGCGCCATTACACCAGATAAAATCCAAACTCTCTAAGCTGTGTCACGTGCGACACGACTAATGAGGATGTCATATTCAACGATGCCCTTGATACTATTCAAGAGATGTAGCCTGTGTGAGTAGTATACCAAGAGCAGTGTGGTCCCACTTTGCATTGTTACCAAATTTATTCAATATGGAGAATCCAAGATGGCGGCCATAGATGTGGCAACATCACAGTGACATCATGATGGGAAGTTCAAATTTTGGCGGGAAAATAGGTCAATTGCGCCACCTACACTAACCTAGCCCCCTCCTCTCCCCATTTCCATTCCCCCTTCCATATCCCCTCCCAAAGCTGAGAATTGGTGACATAAGGACTCAGGCTGCGCTGCTGGGTAGGACAGATTTAATTCTTTATTTTGTGCGTATTGTCCCCCCCCCCCACTCCTGCCCCCCCCCCCCCCAAATCAGGAAATTGGCAGGAAAAGAACTCAATCTGTACTGGGCTGCCAGATAGGATGGACATAAGTCTTTATTTTGTATGCGTTGTTTATTTGAATAATTTGAGTTGCCATGGGCAGTAGCTCCATCCAGTGTGTTCACCATGAGGTATGGAGTCCATCTGACCTAGTTCACAGCACTGTCACCACAGGACGCTGCTGTCCCTCCCCCTCTCCCCTCCCGTGACGTTTCCAAGATGGCGATCGGGGGAAAACGCTGGGAAAAGGACTCATTCTGTATCTATCTGCTACGCTTGAAGAATGGACATAATTGTTTACTGTGTTCAATGGATGAGATGTCTGTGCTGGAGAAGGAGGAGTACATTAGCTGTAGCCATGCATGTGAGGACTGTGTTGATAGCAATGATATCTGGTGAAGATGAATACACCTCATGAAATAATAAATATGCAGTCGGATGGGGCTATTTTACACTTTGCAACTCATGCTGATAAATGTTTGTGCTGTAACCATAGATCATTCGATAAAAATCCAGTCAGTCTCCTGAAGCACAATATGCTAAGACATTCACCACAGAGTCTCTGCCCCTTGCTGGAAGAGAGGCACTGAGCTCCCTGCCTCAAGAGCCTCCACACCACCCTACATTAAGACCATGCAATAACCACAAGGCTGCACGCTAAGCACTTCCTGTCATGCTGGAAATACCCGTGGCCCTCCTCCTCCTCCCATACCCGGTGCACGGATACCATTTCGCTGAACACGAACTACTTCACGAGTAATTACATCTGATGTTATGGAATATTGTCACACACGTAACTTGAAGATGTCACGTGAGCTAAATGTACCACTGCTCAAAGACAGAGAGACTGCCTTGCAGATGGGGCGAGAATATTTAAACAATTACACATTTTATTCCAAGGAATACCACCACCGCCACACTTAAACACAGATTCTAAAAAGATTGCACCACACTTGTGAAATCATCCCTGAGAAACTCCGCATGCTTTTGTGGGAAATATCCTTGTCTTTGAGTACGGGCTGCTTCAGGAGTTACTAAATCTAATTGAATTTGCATCTAAACACACTCTGAGAAAAGATCGCTGCACACTAGTTTACGTCAATTTTTCGATGTATACCGCGACACTCGATCATGGACTCTAAAAGATAGATAGTGGCACACTTCTGAAAACTCCCTGAGACACTTCACACGATTTTGTGGGAAACAGATCCCGAAACCGATATCAGCTGTAATATCTGATTTCAGATACCAAACCTGTGGTGTCACCGCCAGACACCACACTTGCTTTAAATCGGCCGCGGTCCGTTAGTATACGTCGGACCCGCGTGTCGCCACTATCAGTGATTGCGGCCCGAGCGCCGCCACACGGCAGGTCTAGTCTAAATAGACTTCCCAGCACTCGCCCAGTTGTACAGACGACTTTGCTAGCGATGGTTCACTGCCTACATACGCTCTCATTTGCAGAGACGACAGTTTAGCATAGCCTTCAGCTACGTCCTTTGCTACGACCTAGCAAGGCGCCATATTCAGTTACTATGTATCCTGAACAGATAATATTGTGAATCATGTACCGTCAAGAGCGACGTTCAACATTAATGGATTAAGTATCAAACTAATTACGTTCGCTTTCTGAATTCTAATTCCTTATCATGCTCCAGACCTCACGTCAGTATAGTTCTTCCCTCCTCACGCCAGCCTGCGTGAGCTAAAACGCGTGCATTTCGGCCTCCTCTAGTAACACGGTGTTGGCTCTTCTGCCAACACAACAAAAACGATGATATATGGAAGTCAAAACAAATATCTCTGTAACTCGAAAAACAGGACGCTTACCACTTATCGAGTTTTAACTGCTTGTTTGAAGGCACTGCCAGAGAGAGAGAGAGAGAGAGAGAGAGAGAGAGAAATTTGGACTTCTACAACTGCTGTGGTGTACATTACTTTTGTGAAACAGCGAGTAGGCTTAGTTTGCATTTTCTTCTGCTGGAGTCAGGTACGTTATTTTCCTCACTTCTCGAAGCACACTCTGTGTGTAATCACAGACGGGAATATCAAGACAATTACACAAACAGAATTCGAAGCACTGTCCTACAGACGAAGAAAACGGCCATAATTTTCGATGTCCTTGGTCTGGAGATGCTCTAAAGCGACAATGGCGGGCGAGGGACAGCATCCCGTCAGAGGGGGAGTGTCTGCTTGGCCTTTTCTTGAACGCTCGAAAAAGAAGACATCACGTGACTGTCAGAACTTTCTGTAGATACTTTTAGACCGCCTTGTTCGAACCAGTCTGTGGAGTCTCCTATACACCGCTCTGCTACTGTCGAGGAAAACTATTTTCGATGTGAAACCCGCCAAACTGCTACTGCTGCTGCTGCTGCCGCCGTGGGACCACAGTCCACCATTTGTTTCTGCAGACGGACAAACTATGAGACTTTCAACAGGAAAAGTGTTTTGTACAGATCTGAAAAAAATATACAACAGTCATATTGCACTGACAGTGCAAAAGTGGTCTAAAGATTTTGAAATATGGAAACTGTGGTGTCACCGCCAGACACCACACTTGCTAGGTGGTAGTTTTAAATCGGCCGCGGTCCATTAGTACATGTCGGACCCGCGTGTCGCCACTGTGTGATCGCAGACCGAGCGCCACCACAAGGCAGGTCTCGAGATACGGACTAGCACTCGCCCCAGTTGTACGGACGACTTTGTTAGCGACTACATGGACGAAGCATTGCTCATTAGCCGAGCCAATAGTTAGAATAGCCTTCAGCTAAGTCAATGGCTACGACCTAGCAAGGCGCCATTAGTAACATTGCATGTATCGCCACAATCTCCAGATGTACCAAAAGGATGGATTAAAGTTAAGTATTCCAGAAGCTACGTACTTTTCTTTATAGCATTCATAACGTATCCTGTTTCAGACCTCACGCACCCTGCTTTGGCTTAGCGCGTGCCTTTCGGCTTCCTCCCATTGTGTCTAGGCTGTCTTGTCTAGACACAACAGAAACTATTGCCAAAGACACTTCCTCAATTTACTGCTCTTCTACTGTCGACAAAAGCTTGAATTTTTCAGCATGAAACCGATTTACAACTGAGCTGTATAACCACATGCCACATCGATGTAGTAAACCGAAATCATATCATGCACCATACAAAATCATTAATCCTGCATCCTACGTATAGCTATCGACCACCAGGCTCTCGTACATGAACCCCAAAGATAGACAGGTCCCAAAGAAAATATAACCACATGCACCATATATAGTCTTCACAGCACTAGATATTTCCCATGAGGTCGGACGGACGTCCACTGCAGTCAATGGTCACAGGTCAACTTCCCCACACACGCTGCCCCAACATATGATCAGAGCGTCCTGACCGGACCGCGGTCACTCTTTGAAGTGGTGTCAAAGGCTTGGCTGGTTCCCCTTGACACAAAGGAGTTACTGTTTCTTGCCCCAACCTGTTTCTTGCTTGCTCCATGCTTTCTACAGCCATCTCCAGATGTTCGCTACCGATAGCTTGCAATTCTGTTGATAAGGTGCGGAAATTATATCTCTAGGAACCCAAAATTTTAGCGAGGTGGAACGTGCTTCAAACCACTATGTAACATAGAACTTATCTCGTCTGCGAAGATCTTTATGTGAAAACTAGAGAAAATGTAGGTAACTCGTAGTTCCACACACAATTTTAACGAATACTGATGTCAATGATATAACAGATCCCGAATAATTCTTTTACTTACAAAGTCATCTAATGGGTTTCTCATGTTTAGAGAACTTGCAAATGTCTCTTTCACATGTCTTTCAGCAACTAGATGCAGACAATACACACAACATTCGATGTTCCCACAGCCAAATAAAGATGGGAAATGTGTAGAAGCAGTCAACCAGACAATTTACATGGCAGAGAATAAGTGTCCAGTGCATACACACGTCCATATTGAATCTTCTCAACTTTCTCATACAGAGAAAATACACAGTCACGAAGGCTGCCCAACACGAACTGAGTATTAGTTCACTATTCAGCCGCCTAGAGGGTGACATGGTTAGGACGGATTAGAGACTGTAATACAGGCTCTCTAGGATGGACGCATTCCTGTACCTCAACCGGGCTCTCCAGTCTGGACGTCTATCGCCATCAGCCAGAAATGTCAATCGTGGCTACAGCCACCACGCGCGCTTTCGCATGACAGGCAGAATCGTCCTAGGAAACCAGCCACATGTATTTTATCACTCTACTTACAATCAAATATTACATTTGCAGCCTCAATCTGATGACATTGATGAACGATGTATCGGAAATACCCCCTCCTGAGGACGGTGGCTTTGGAAATATCAAAATCTGTAGCATTCTTATGACTGTACATACTTTTCCATGCAAAAAAAATCTTTCATTCCCCTTACGTCTATGGCAATTTTCTACGTCAAATCCATACCTTCCTTACGACATGACAAATCCATTTTCTTTGCACATGTCGGAACACAAACATATTATATACTCTCTGATCACAGCGAATCTGTCACACATCCTCTACTAAGTGTAATACTTCTCCAGTAATTGAATGCTAGTGACACCAAAGAGTATTGAGCAAAAATCCGCGATGGATGGACATGACTCTTGTGTTTTTCTTGCGAGTGGCAGCAAGGTGTCTTAGGAAGAGAGACGTAATTGTCTTACAAGCCACCAGATGTTAATTACACGATCGCAACGACTATGTTACTGTCACAAGCACTTTTGGTTCTACAGGCGCACACAACTATCGCTAACGATAGCCGTGTTAAGAACTATACAGGCTGTGTAAATCGACTTGTGGTATAGCTTCTAAATCAAGTGGTTCTCCACACAAATACAGCAGCATTGAGTATACAAGGTGATCACGTGGTGCGTGTTAACAGAGAGAAAGTGCGTGTCCACGTCGCCGGGGGTGTAATCTCGTAATAAAATCACCGAATTTAGAAAGTAATATGGCTAAGAAACGTGGTATGAAGCCATTATTTGCAACTCCATCATGCCGCCGCTAGATATTTCTCCAGTATTTGTAACACATTCTATCCCGATGCCATGTAAGAGGTTCTGTGATATATCCACTGGGTTAAAGGAGATAGTTGACCGAGAATGATCACATGAGTAGATTTTGTGCTATCCGACGAATCACTTCTAGAAAAATGCTACGCTAGATTGAGGTCATAAGAAATGTACACTGCCTTTTCAGATCTATAGTGTTATCCACTGTGGTAGAAATGCTGTCTGCGGTTTGGAATCAGGTCTTTCCATTTGTAATCTTACCCTCCCACACATCACTATTAAATTTTTCTTAGCCTGATCATCGTTTTCAAAAGCTTCAAGAGGTGTAAGACATACAAAAGAAAAACTTTTTACTTATCTTCATTCTCTCTTCTGTTGGCTGCAATTCTCGTGTCTAGGGGTACATTCTTGAGGCTATAATTTTTTATAACGTTGTTGGTTGCAGAAGACTAAATAATTGGTGAAGTACTATCTGTTGCCATGATTTTCGCTTCTTTTATCCCATTATTCTATATCAAACTGACTTCACAACCTTCATTTTCACAAAACCAACAGTTACATTGTTCTTGACGTAATTAAAAACTTGTGTTTCCATCAGAGGGATGCCCAATACTCCCTACATTCCACAGTACCTACAGTATTCCAAAGAGTTTACAAAGCAAAAGAGTTTACAAACTTTCTAAACACAAGAAAAGTTTCCACCAAGTTATATCATAATTTCATAAATGAGTCCAAAAATAAATTTAATAAATATTGTCAGATTGTGCAAATTAATAATAGGAATTTTAAGTATGCCAGATATTTCGTAATTTCAAATATTTCTATAAAAAGAATTTCAGCTGTATTGATTGTAAGAAATTACATCATACCCAAAATCAAATGAAATTCTTTCAGTGAAGCAGCAATGATCACCTATGCAAGATTTAAAATACCTTTTGGTATCGCCTATTCCTATAAAAGGAAGGTTATGTTAGGGGAGAGTGTCCCATTCAACTACATACCTGTGTTGGATCGTATGGAGATGTCTTTTAATGATTACAGCCACTAGTGAATCATATTCATAGCACTTTCATATCTCGGAACGAGTCACCTTCTTGGAACCTATCTGCTACAGTAAAACTCCAGCGTGGGTTTAGACAGTCCCTATGCATCTTGTAACTGTTCCTCAGTCTCTGCAACGACATCCCTGCAGCATTGTGCATGTGATCACCCCAATTTAAGTCGGAACTGAGCATAAGTCAGAATATGCTACATTTAAGACCGTCTGTAACCCGTGGAGAAACAGCGTGAGCTGAGTTAATACGACAGGACTGTCTTTTTTGACCACTCGGTGGAAATAGTAGCATTTTGTCGTAGCTCTACTATGTTTGTACAATGTGTAAGGCCAGAGCCAAAACGAATCTAACTTCTGCTACACTAAGTAGTAACAGAAAATGACAGTAGACCCTACGGGAACTGGAAGAAGAACAAGGATTTTGCTACTGCATTGTGATGTGTTTCCAAACTATATACAGGTACTGCAGTCCAAAGGAAATCTGCATTCCTCAGGGTGCATTCACGTCTGTCACTAAAACATTCTTTCTCTCATCATTATTTTGTACCATCCAACAGAGAATAAAAAACTACGAACTATAAAAAAGTCCACCAACTTCATCCAGTAGAGAGCTCGGTAAGATATTACCACACCCCCATCTTCCGATATATATATCGAAAACAAATACCATCTGCATGCAGGCATCGAACATATGTGACGATGCTATTAAATTACAGGTATTGATCCACTCAGTGATCGAAGTCACCTGCACAGACCAGTGTAAATTGTCATCGCCTGTGCTGTTAGAGGATCTTATCCCACAGACTATCCGTCGCAAGAGAGTCTCTGTGTTGTTGTTTGATACATTGTTTTTTTTTCTGTTGTAACATGTACCAGCAATGTATTGCTATAGCTTTGTACACCATTCTACATTTTGTTTCTTTCTGGTTTTTTTTCCACCCTGACTTGTGGTCTGTGTCAGGTTCTAAACTGACATTAATACTTTTTGATTCATTGGCTCTCACAGAAAACTAGACATCGAACAGTGTAAATTATGCTGCTGCTGCTTCCACAATACACACACAGAGGTTGATTTTAAATAAAATACAGTCACAAGATGTGGAAACTGGAAGAGTTTTGCAGTCTTGTGGAACGTTTTGAAACAGCTGTCCAAAGGTGATTGACAGCCTCTTCATTTAGACTCATCCTTCACAGTGATGAGGTAGCAGATGGCTATCCTATCACTGATTCCTCCAATTGAACTCATGTACACGATCACTGTTTCGCCGCTAGCCATTCCCCAGAAGGTGTTGCCCCTTCCCCAAGAGTCTTTCTCTGTCTCAACCAAGTGATGTCAGTCGGTCACTATGTGGTAACCAAGAGCGTACCAATGGACGTATGAGATGGAAAAGACACAGTCGATGTAGTGTAACAAGCATCGAAGTTGATAGTGCAATCATTTTAGCAATTTTGATGTAATTTCAAAGCCAACGAATGACGCAGCAGCATGCTTCTCTATTTCTGTATCATCGCTAAAACTGCCCCTCCTCGACATTGCGAGTACCATATACTACATTGCGAATGTAAATAGATGATTGTGCAGTATGTCCGTTCATTGTTAACTGTTAAACATATAAAACAAAGTATACCGGACAGCAACCTACATATTACTAGCACTTATACCATAGCGCGTAATTTGCGATTACGATTACCCATCTTTCCCTATGTGGATGGGAAACACAGAACATTCTTGCATTCTTAGGATAAAGTTAGAAATTGAAAGATATCCTCGCACTGTCCTTGAGCAACCCTCCCTGCGGCACTGTCATCAATCTAATATGTAGCTGACTAGAAGTAGACCACTACATTCCGTGTCTCGTGAAGGAATGGAACGTGCCAAGTCTATAACTGCTGGTCTGCATCCATCCAAGTGCACAAAATCTCTTAGGAAGCGTGCATGGCGATTAGCTTAGTGCTCCTTATCGGTGTATAGTAGATATGAAAGTGCTGTCATCATATAAGAGAAGGTTAAGAAGAAGAAAACGTATGGTTTCCGTGCATGATGGAGCTCCAGATGGATGGAGTTTGAAACGTTTTACGTAAATCAACTGCGCTATCAGTTCTAAAGTATTGTCCTAATGTCTCGAATCAGTACCAAGAAGCTATTGGTAAGAGTGAACATAAAGCCATGCACTCCTAAAACCACACGGTTCTCCACTTAAAACACGCTATAATGTTAGAGCGGTGCGGTTTCTGACCTATCAGTTATGTGGAATGCAAGACTGTTAATATTCCAATGTAAGAAATATATTTTCCAACGCGTGACATATATTTTCTTGCAAGTTTCTCTACGGTAAACTAAGGCAAAAAACTGTAAAATGAAAAACTACTTCCTTCAAATGTCCATTGTTTGTGATACATGCACCATATAGCTTTTCAGAGGTTTACAGCTCCCTCTGTTCACACCCGATCACGGTTCAGAAATTATACTGTGCTCATGCCAGCCCTGTACGAACGCATAGCAGCGGTGTCTGACAAGTGAAATTACACTTTGTGGTGCCACTAACTCAGTAAACAAGACATCTGCCAAGTACATGTATAGACGGTGATTGCAATACTTCACGAACACCTGTCGCTAACTTAAAATCACCGTAGTGGTAAAACTGAAGACTCTATTTTATGCCCAAGATGCGGCAGGAAAATTGAGTACATCGCATAAAACTGCGTTCGTCTAGAGGAAAAGAGTCGAAACAGGATTGTCATGTTTTTATCATCATCACACATGAGATGGAAGTGCTCTGATGACAGAGGTTTCCTGTTAACGACCGTGAGCAGACAGTGCTGTAAGTCACACACACAACATGCATCAAATTCAGGTTATGCCACACAACAGACGCACCACGACAGAGCAACGGAAAAAATGGTGAAATGACCTGCAGCAACATCTCCCTGTCTCTCTAGAATGCATCATCAGTCCACCATTAAATCACAACTCGTTACAACTCGATCTCAATCGATCACTCCATCCACCTTCTGCATCCTTTAATGCAGATGCAAGTAAGTTTAGAGGCAGATGGTTCTGTTTTTTCCAGGAAAGCATCAAAGACAGCATTAAACTCTCACGTATCACTACTACCTCAATAGACCTACAGTAGAATGTTGCCATACAACAACTGATTGTTAGCTGACACCACAAAGCTGTGACTGGCGGAGAGTACAGAGAAGTACGAGGTGTATTCAAGTTCTAAGGCCTCCGATTTTTTTTCTCCGGACTGGAAAGAGATAGAAACATGCGCATTGTTTTAAAATGAGGCCCCGTTCATTGTCAATACGTCCCAGAGATGGCAGCACCGTACGGCAGATGGAATTTTACCGCCAGCGGCGAGAATGAGAACTGTTTTAAATACTTAAAATGGCGACGTTTCCCTTACTTGAACAGCGTGCAATCATTCGTTTTCTGAATTTGCGTGGTGTGAAACCAATTGAAATTCATCAACAGTTGAAGGAGACATGTGGTCATGGAGTTATGGATGTGTCGAAAGTGCGTTCGTGGGTGCAACAGTTTAATGAAGGCAGAACATCGTGTGACAACAAACCGAAACAACCTCGGGCTCGCACAAGCCGGTCTGACGACATGATCGAGAAAGTGGAGGGAATTGTTTTGGGGGATCGCCGAATGACTGTTGAACAGATCGCCTCCTGAGTTGGCATTTCTGTGGGTTCTGTGCACACAATCCTGCATGACGACCTGAAAATGCGAAAAGTGTCATCCAGGTGGGTGCCACGAATGCTGACGGACGACCACATGGCTGCCCGTGTGGCATGTTGCCGAGCAATGTTGACGCGCAGCGACAGCATGAATGGAACTTTCTTTTTGTCGGTTGTGACAATGGATGAGACGTGGATGCCATTTTTCAATCCAGAAACAAAGCGCCAGTCAGCTCAATGGAAGCACACAGATTCACCGCGACCAAAAAAATTTCGGGTAACCGCCAGTGCTGAAAAAATGATGGTGTCCATGTTCTGGGACAGCGAGGGCGTAATCCTTACCCATTGCGTTCCAAAGGGCACTACGGTAACAGGTGCATCCTACGAAAATGTTTTGAAGAACAAATTTCTTCCTGCACTGCAACAAAAACGTCCGGGAAGGGCTGCGCGTATGCTGTTTCACCAAGACAACGCACCCGCACATCGAGCTAACGTTACGCAACAGTTTCTTCGTGATAACAACTTTGAAGTGATTTCTCATGCTCCCTACTCACCTGACCTGGCTTCTAGTGACTTTTGGCTTTTTCCAATAATGAAAGACACTCTCCGTGGCCGCACATTCACCAGCCGTGCTGCTATTACCTCAGCGATTTTCCAGTGGTCAAAACAGACTCCTAAAGAAGCCTTCGCCGCTGCCATGGAATCATGGCGTCAGCGTTGTGAAAAATGTGTACATCTGTTGGGCGATTACGTCGAGAAGTAACGCAAGTTTCATCGATTTCGGGTGGGTAGTTACTTAGAAAAAAAAATCGGAGGCCTTAGAACTTGAATGCACCTCGTACATAGTAAATACCGTTTGTTAGGTTTTAAAACACCTGATCAGTCCAGCACAGCGTCAAACACGCGATCCATTCTGTACTTGTGTGCTGTGGTCACCCCAGCTCGCAATACAACGCTCTTTAGTTAACGACACATAGCGCCCCACCGTTCGGCGGCCAGTAACACGCCTCGGCTGCCGGGCCCCGCTACATGGGTCAACGCGCGGCCCGGGCAGGCGCTAATCCTAAGCGCACTTTCTGTCCCTCGCGAAATACCTCAGCCTTCCTTCTTTGTGAGCACGTGAAACCGACAACAGACCCACTCGCCTTCCTCCCAGAATCATCCGTGACTTACAGACACAGAGAAAACAGAGCAAATACACTGCAACTGCCGGCCAATGTGACCGAGCGGTTCTAGGCGCTTCACTCCGGAACCGCGCTGCTGCTACGGTCGCAGGTTCGAATCCTGCCTCGGGTAGGGATGTGTGTGATGTCCTTGGGTTAGTTAGGTTTAAGTAGTTCTAAGTTCTAGGGGACTGATGACCTCAGATGTTAAGTCCCATAGTGCTCAGAGCCATTTACACTGTAACTGCATTCAAGTATATGCCGTCTCACCAGCAAAAAAATAGTATATTTGCACTAACTGTTGATGACTGTGCTAGTTTTACATTCAATTTTAGAATATGTGGGAAGAAGTGATGTAGTGACGGCATGCGCAGAGGTGAAATAAAATTAAGAAAAAATTGACGAAAAAAATTTCCTACAAAATGAGGAAAAAATATGCAGACATATAGCATGATTTGTATGTATTCTGCTTAGACCAGGACAATTCTTGTATGTAGGGGGGCAACACCTTCCAGGGATGGCTAGCACAGAAACAGTGATAATGTGCTTATAAGGAAGCATCAATCAATTAAACACAGCTGTTTGGAAACTCTCCACAATGCAGAAAAACTCTTTCAGATTCCATATATTGTCACTGTCTTTTATTTAAAATCATCCTGTGTGTGCATTGTGCGAGCAGCAGCAACATATGTTGCGACATATGGTTTTCTGTGAGAGCCGATGAATCGAAATTTGTTAATGTCAGTTTAGATCCTGACACATACCTCAAGTCATGGTGGAAAAAGAAAAAAACAGAACAAAACGTAGGGTGGTGTACAAAGCTATAGCAATACATTGCTTGTACGTATTACAGCAGGAGAAATAAAATGTATAAAAAAAAACACATGGTCCCTCTCTAGCAAGTGATTGTCCGTGGGATATGGTCGTCTTACAGTACAGGCAATGAAAATTTAATTTACTCTGGTCTGTGCAGGTGATATCGATCACTGAGTGGATGAATACCTGTATATTTAACAGGATTGCCACATATCCTCGATATATATATATATATATATATATATATATATATATATATATATCAGAAGACACATTGTGGTAATATCTTATCGAGTTCTCTACCAGACGACGTTAGCGAAGTTTTTTTATAGTTTGTAGTTTTTTATTCCCTGTTGGATAGTACAAAATAATGATGATATAAAGAATGTTTGGGTGACATACGTGAATGCACCCCGAGGGACGCAGATCTCCTTCAGACTACAGTACTTGTATGTAGTTTAGAGATACATTGTGATGCAGTAGAAAATCCTTGTCGTTCTTCCAGTTCCTGTACTGTCTTTTTGTACTAATGCTTTGTGTTTCAGAAGACAGAATCGTTTTGGCTCTGGCCTTACGCACTGTACAAAGTCGGCGGAGCTACGACAAAATGCTCCCATTTCCACCGAGTGGTCTAAAAAGATGGTCCTGTTGTATTACCTCAGCTCACGGTGTTTCCCCACGGGTTGAAGAAGGTCTTAGATGTAGCATACTCCTAGTTCTGCTCACTTTCGACTTAAATTGGGACGATTAAATGCGCTATGCTGCAGTGATGGCGGGCAGAGATTGGGGAACAGTTACAAGATGCACAGGGGCTGTCTAATGGAGTTTTACTGTAGCAGATAGGTTCCAAGAAAGTGATTCGTTCCGAGATATGAGAGTGCCATGAATATGATTCACTAATGGCTGTAATCATTAAAAGACATCTCCATACTATCCAACACAAGTATGTGCTTGAATGGAAAGACCTGATCCCAAACCGCAGACAGATTTCCTACTAGAATGCATAACACTATAGATCTGAAAAGGCAGTGTACATTTCTTACGACCTTAACCTTTCGTAGCATTTTTCTTAAAGTGATTCGTCAGGTAGCGTACCATCTACTGCATGTGATCATTCTCAATCAACCATCTCGTTTAACCCAGTGGATATAATCACAGAACTTCTGACATGGCATTGGGGTTTAATGTGTTAAAAACAGAAATATCTAGCGGCGGCCTGATGGAGTTGCAAATACTGACTTCATACACGTTCCTTAGCCAAATAACTTTCTAAATTCGGTAATTTTATTACGAGCTTACGGCTCCGGCGACGTGCACCTTCATTTTCGGTCTCTTAACATGCACGCCGAGATCACCTTCTGTATTCAATGTCGCTGTATTTGTGTGGAGAACCATTTGATTCAGAAGCTATACCATATTTCGATTTATAAAGCTTGCACAGTTTTTAAGACGGATATCGCTAGCCTTACTTGCGTGTGTCTGTAGAACCTCGCTTGTGACAGTAACATAGTCTTTGCGATCGTGCAATTAACATCTGGTGGCTTGTAAGACAATTACGTCTCTCTTCCTAAGACACCCACAAGACAAACGAATGAGACATGTCCATCTATCGCGGATTTTTGGTCCATATTGTTTGGTGTGACCAGCAGTCAATTATTGGTGAAGTATTAGACTTAGCAGAGTACGTGTGATAGATTCGGTGTGATCAGCAGCCTGATAGTGTATGTCTGCGTTCTGACATGTACAAAGAAAACGGCTATGTCCTATCGTAAGGAAGGTATAGATTTGATGAGGAAAACTGTGATAGGCGTGCAAAGTTATGTCCAGTCGTAAGAATGCTCCAGATTTTGATATTTACAGAACCACCGTCCTAAGGAGGGGAATTTCCGATACTTCGTTCATTTTAGAATGTCGTCAGATAGAGGCAGCAATCGCAATATTTCATTGTAAGTACAGTGATGAAATATATGTGGCTGGTTTCCAACGATGATTCTGCCTGGTGTGCGTGACGCGTGTGGTGGCTGTAGCCTATGACCGGAACGGTTGACATTTCCGGCTTACGGCGGTAGACGTCCAGACTGGGGACCCCATCTGGGGTACAGGAATGCAGCTGACCTAACCGTGTCACTGTGTGCATCTAGGTGGTAAAAGACATGTTAAAGAGACGTTTGCTCGTTCTCTAGACATGAGAAATCCTTAGTTGGTTTCGTAAAGTTAAAAATGATTCGGAATCTGTTATGTTATATCATTGACATCAATATCCGTTAAAAAATACGGGTGGAACTACCAGCCTCCTCTATTTTTTTTTCGAGTTTTCACGAAAAGATCTTCGGAGATTAGATAAGTTTCTAATTACTCAGCACATTGTAGCACCTTTCCACCTCGCTGTACATCTCTAAAGTTTTGGTTCTAGAGATATAATTTCCGCACTTTATCTTCAGAACTGTACTGTGCAAGCGATCGGTAGCAAACTGCTATGTGCTTGATATCGAGAACTATCGCGTAAATGGTATGATATTCTGGCAAACCATGTGAAAATACATATGTTCTTGTAATCGCAGAGTCTGGAGATGGCTGTAGAAAGCACTGCAGCAAGCAAGAAGCAGGTTGGGGCCAGAAACAGTAACTCTTTTGCGTCGAGGGGAACCTGCCAAGCCTTTGTACACCACTTCAAAGAGAGACCGCGGTCCGTTCAGGATCCTCTGATGGTGCGTCGGGGCAGTTGACTCCTGTGTGTGTGTGTGTGTGTGTGTGTGTGTGTGTGTGTGTGTGTGAAATCTTATGGGACTTAACTGCTAAGGCCATCAGTCCTTAAGCTTACACACTACTTAACCTAAATTATCCTAAGGAGAAACACATACACCCATGCCCGAGGGAGGACTCGAACCTCCACCGGGATCAGCCGCACAGTCCATGACTGTAGCGCCTAAGACCGCTCGGCTAATCCCGCGCGGCAGTTGACTCGTGACCACTGGCTGCAGTGGATGACTGTCTACCCTCACATGAAATATCTGGTGTTGCGAGGACTATATATGCGGTGCATGCACTAATATTTTATTTGGGATCTGTCTGACTTCGCGTTATACGAACGAGAGTCTGGTGGTCGATAATTATACACAGAATGCAGAATTGATGATTTTGTTTAGTGCAGGATATGAAATTTGTTTACTACATGAATATGATATCCGGTAATACAGCTTGATTGGAGATCAGTTTCATGCTGAAAAAATCATGCTTTCGTCGACAATAGCAGAGCAGTGTAATTGAGGAAGTGTCTTTGGCAATAGTTCCCGTATTTCATGATCTGTAGACGACTTTTGCAGGATTTAACTGTCAGTGTAGTATTGTAGTGTCGCAGAATAGTAAAGAGTTGGAAACGTGGAATATTGTCAAAGTTTCGTTGCCTATGTGTTGTGTACATAGTTCCGTGTAGTCAGCGCGTACACAACTTTCCCACTAGAGCGCGCCCCGCTAAGCACAACAGCGCAGGCGCAGCGCTCGTCCGTCTCCGCACTATGAGATGGCGCTGTCGTAGTGACGGACCAAATTCTGCTTCCGCTGATCCGCGTATTAATATGTAACGCAGCCAATGTGATTGGTGCCAACGTAGAGCCTTTTCTCCTCGCGGATCACACTCGCGCAGTGATACCTCAACGCTCGAGGTATTATAACGAGCGTACAGACCTCCGATTAGTGAGTCTGCATTAGTCTGAATTAGTCTGCATTAGTCAACAGTCAAGTTTCAGACTGCGCCTAATAAGATTACCATATTCCTGTACATAGCCATGATGAGAAATGTATAGACACTTTGTCAAGTATCCGAGATGTGTGAGAATAAGATTAACGTACCAATACCAAAGGAACTTCAGATGGTCAATTGTAAATAGCATCCAGAACCAAGTTAAGTTATCTTTATGCTTGTTTTTATTTTAATAAATGTGTGTGAAAATTAATCAAGTTCTGTTTAAAGTTGGTCACCGTCAATCTGCTACTCTAAGCGTGCAAGTGGCATTTCTATCGTCTGACCTAACGGCAGAAGATAAACACGCCATGATAAGACCACGAGACATATTGCTGACACTCGCCTACTTCGCTAGAGCGACAAGTCAAATAATCTGATGGTGTGTGTACCGAAGGTCTTACAGTACGCACACCACACTATGCCAAGAGCCAGAGGCAGTAGGTTAGCCAAGAGGTAAGAGGATTGCACACGTATTGGAATGTGTCGTCACACAGGGGCAATGGCCTGGTTACACACAACAGGCGAGAGAGAATTGCTTAGCATGGAGATTTGTGTTAGACGGAGACTTTTGTAGAGTGTAAGACAGAGGTATAGCGTCAGCTGTGCTGCATTTCATAACTTCGTGTAAGTCTGTGCCGGTCGCGGTGGTCTAGAGGTTCTAGACGCTCAGTCCGGAACTGCGTGACTGCTACGGTCGCAGCTTCAAATCCTGCCTCGGGCATGGATGTGTGTGATGTCCTTAGGTTAGTTAGGTTTAAGTAGTTCTAAGTTCTAGGGGACTGATGACCACAGATGTTAAGTCCCATAGTGCTCAGAGCCATTTGAACCATTTTTTTTGTAAGTCTTCTGTAACTCTGTCACAAGAACACCCAAGGGGCGAGTACGACAGATGAATCAGCAGTATAAGTGGAACAAATGCGTTCATTACAAACGGGCATGGCGTCAGGACGTCGCTCGTGCTCCCTTTAAATACGCCAGCTTTGATAGCAACAAGGCATTCGCAGTTAGACTTGCAGTTAGATGTGTACTGGGTCGCTGCGTAGCGCTCAGCTCGGTGATCGACATGTTAATCTTTATTAAGGAGATGTTGCAGTAAGGGCGGCCCATCCAGCAGCAGACGTGAGGGGACAGTACCAGCTCTGGTCCTCTCTGCTGCCACTGTCAATCATCAACTCAGGACTAGCAGACATCGCGGCAGACTCGCTCGCCGCCAATGCTGACCAAATCAGTGAGCCGTCGTCGAGATCGTGCGGGGCCTAGGCCCTGTGCATCCGCTGTCACAACCGGGTGAGCCGACGACGCTGGGGGACTGCAGCCCATTCCGCCCGTCCACCACAGACGAGCCACCAGGAGGAGCAGGGAAGAAGATGGTGTGGGATAGAGTACACTCCACACTACGAGAACGCCTCTCGTGCCGACAGCGCCGGAACTCCAACCCGGAGCCTCCTACGCGCAGTGGCCTGCTGTCCGCCGCTGAACCGGCCGGCCAGCCGGGCGCCGCCAGCCACGCGCGGACGAAGTTAAGGGCATTCCATCGCTACGTCACTGCACGCGGCGCTGCGCTAGCAAGACTGGTGCGGCACGGAGCTGGTGTCATCGCTCCGAGTCTGCGAGGACACGGGGAAGGTCGTTGATATCACCAAGCTCAGCCAGCCTGTGTTACGCGGGCCACATGGTACTACATCTACATCTACATTGATACTCCGCAAGCCACCCAACGGTGTGTGGCGGAGGGCACTTTACGTGCCACTGTCATTACCTCCCTTTCCTGTTCCAGTCGCGTATGGTTCGCGGGAAGAACGACTGTCTGAAAGCCTCCGTGCGCGCTCTAATCTCTCTAATTTTACATTCGTGATCTCCTCGGGAGGTATAAGTAGGGGGAAGCAATATATTCGATACCTCATCCAGAAACGCACCCTCTCGAAACCTGGACAGCAAGCTACACCGCGATGCAGAGCGCCTCTCTTGCAGAGTCTGCCACTTGAGTTTATTAAACATCTCCGTAACGCTATCACGGTTACCAAATAACCCGGTGACGAAACGCGCCGCTCTTCTTTGGATCTTTTCTATCTCCTCCGTCAACCCGACCTGGTACGGATCCCACACTGATGAGCAATACTCAAGTATAGGTCGAACGAGTGTTTTGTAAGCCACCTCCTTTGTTGATGGACTACATTTTCTAAGCACTCTCCCAATGAATCTCAACCTGGTACCCGCCTTACCAACAATTAATTTTGTATGATCATTCCACTTCAAATCGTTCCGTACGCATACTCCCAGATATTTTACAGAAGTAACTGCTACCAGTGTTTGTTCCGCTATCATACAATCATACAATAAAGGATCCTTCTTTCTATGTATTCGCAATACATTACATTTGTCTATGTTAAGGGTCAGTACTCGGCAGGAATAAAGGTATCACGAATTAATAATGTTTCTTTGGCGTTTCTGACGTGTCCACAGTCATTTCCTAGCATCCTGTCAACTGGAGAGGTCACTGCTCGGCTTCCAGTCCACCGTAGGCGACTGGGACCACCGGGCCACCTACAGTATGACTGCTTTACGTTTTTTTCCGATCTCTACAAAATATTTTTGCTGTTGCAAGTCTTGTAGTTTGTCCATCTGCAGGGACAAGTTGTGGACAGTGGTCCCACGGCGGCAGCAGCAGCAGTTTGGCAGGTTTCGAAAAATACAAGCTTTCCTTGACAAATGCAAAGCGGGGTATACGTGTTTCTACAGACTGGTTCGAACAAGGAGGCAGAAAGGTATCTACAGAAAGTTCTGACAGTCACGTGATGTCTTCTTTGTTCGAGCGTTCAAAGACAAGTCCAAGCAGACACTCCCCCTCTGCCGGGATGCTGTTCCTCACCGCCATTGTCGCTTTAGAGCATCTCCAGTCCAGCAGCTATAGGACATCGAAAATTCACCTAAAATTATAGCCTTTTTTCGTCTGTAGGACAGTGCTTCGTGTTCTGTTTGTGTAATTGTTCTGATTTTCCCATCTGTGCTTAGACACCAGAATGTACTTCGAGAAGTGAGTAAAATAACATTCCTGACTCTATAAGCAGCAAATATAAACTATGCCCACTCACCGTTTCAGAAAAGTAATGAGCACTACAGTTGTTGTAGGAGTCCAAATTTTTCTCTCTCTCTGGCAGTGCCTTCAAACAAGCAGCTAAAACTCGAAAAGTGGTAGGCGTTCTGGTTTTCTAGTTACAGAGATACTTGTTTCGACTTCCAGATATCACCGTTTTGGTGTGTGAAATCTGATATTGCAGCTGATATCGGTTTCGAGATCTGTTTCCCACAAAATCGTGTGAAGTGTCTCAGGGTGGTTTCGGAAGCGTGCCACTATCTTTCTTTTAGAGTCCATGTTCGAGTGTGGAGGTATACATCGAAAAACGGACGAAAATTACTGTGCAGCGATCTTTTCTCAAAGTGTATTTAGATACATATTCAATTAGATTTAGTAACTCCTGAAGCAGCCCATGCTCAAAGACAAGGATGTTTCCCACAAAAGCATGTGGAGTTTCTCAGGGATGGTTGCACAAGTGTGATGCAATCTTTTTAGAGTCTCTGTTTAAGTGTGGCAGTGGTGGTATTCCCTGGAATAAAATGTGTAATTGCTTAAGTTCTGACATTATCTGCAAAGCAGTCTGTCTTTCTTTGCGCTATGGTACATCCTGTGATACCTTCAAGTTATGAATGTGACAGTATTCCATAACACCAGGTGTAATAATTCCTGAAGCTGTTCATTTTCAATGGCAAAGGGTATCCATGCGCTGGGGATAGGAAGGAGGCGGAGGGCCACACGTACTTCCAATACGACAGGAAGTGCTTAGCACGCAGCCCTATAGCTACCGTGTGACTGTGGTGTAAGGAGATGTGAAGACTCTGGAGGCAGGGAGCCCAGTGCGTTGCCCCTCTTCCAGCGGAGCACGTAGACTCTGGAGTGAACGTCTGGCCTATTGTACTTCGGAAGGCTGACGAGGATTTTATCAAATGATCTGTAGTTACAGCACACACATTTATCAGCATGGGTTTCGAAGTGTAGCTTAGCCCCAGACTGCTGCATATTCATTATTTCATGAGGTGTATTTGCCCTTACCAGATGTCACTGCTATCGACACAGTCCATACATCCGCGGCTACAGCTAAAATACTCCTCCTACTCCTTCTCCAGCACAGACATCTCATCCATTGAACACAGTAAACAATTACGTCCATCCTCCCTGTCCAGCTGCTAGTCAGATACTGTGTCCTTTTGCCGCCATTTCCCCCAACCACCATCTTAGATTACGTCATAGGCGGGGAGAGAGGGAGTGACGACAGCGCCCTCTGGTGGCGGTGCTGTGAACTAGGTTATTTGGACTCTGGACCTCATATTGAACACACTGTATGGAGTTACTGCCTACGACACCTCTAATTGTTTAAATAAGCAATGAATACAAAATAAACATTTACGTCCATCTTATCCAGCAGAGCAGCACAAATTGAATGCTTTTCCCACCAATTTGCAGGTGGGGAGGGTTGGTGAAGGTTGGTGTGTGGAGGGGGAGGGGAGGGGGAAAGGGAGGGTGTTAAGGTTTGTGGAGGTGGCGCAATTGACCTGTTTTCCCACCATATTTTGAACTTTCCGCCAGGACGTCACTGCGACGCTGCCATATCCATGGCCACCAACTTGGACCCGCCTTCTTGAATGAATTTGGTAACAATGCAGAGTGGTTCCGCGCTGCCCTTGCCCTGTTAATTATGTGCATCCAAAGGAATGAATTCACTCCCTTTGTTTTACTGATATACGTGCCCATAACAACATAAGCTTAGCATTACACTGTATCTATTTCTGTCATCCGGAATACACATGTGTGTGTGATATCTTATGGGACTGTTAAGGTCATCAGTCCCTAAGCTTACACGCTACTTAATCTAAATTATCCTAAGCACAAACACACACACCCATGCCCGAGGGAGGACTCGAACCTCCGCCAGGACCAGCCTCCAGTACCTGACTGCAGCGCCTAAGACCGCTCGGCTGATCCCGCGCGGCCAGAGTACACAGATACAGTCTTGACAGAGTACGTTGAGGAAATGAAAGTAATGCTAGTCCATCGTTTCATTACGTCCTATGACTACAGCAAAAAGAGTAATAGCGTTCTGGTCTGGTCTGACGATTCGACATACTCCGTTTAATGGTTAAAATGGCTCTGAGCACTATTGGACTTAACATTTGAGGTCATTAGTCCCCTAGAACTTAGAACTACTTAAACCTAACTAACCTAAGGACATCACACACATCCATGCCCGAGGTAGGATTCGAACCTGCGACCGTAGCGGTCGTGCGATTTCAGACTGAAGCGCTTGGAACCGCTCGGCCACAGCGGCCGGCATACTCCGTTTTCAAGGGCTATTCCGTGAGTATACTCCGCTGACGAATTATAACTATACAAAACATCCGGGAACATAATTTATTATGAGAAATCGATGTGCAGGCCACAGAATTTGTTTCATCGTAGTTACTATCCGTGTTTTGATATCTATCTTAGCGAGACATCATATTTTGTGCCCTTGGGTGGAAAGATGAAGTTGTCTATATCAAGTGTCAACATTTTTTGACAGTATCCTCTTCTTGGAATCTTTAGCCAGTATGGAAAGTTTTCAGATGCAGAAAGAAATGGGCAGTTGGTTCGTTGGTTTGGGGGACGGGACCAAACAGTGAGGTCATCGGTCCCATCGGTTAGGGAAGGACGGAGAAGGAGATCGGCCGCGCCCTTTCAAAGGAACCGTCCCCGTATTTGCCTGAAGTGATTTAGGGAAACCACGGAAAACCTAAACAAGGATGCCTGGACGCGGGTCTGAACCGTCGTCCTCCCAAATGCGAGTCCCGTGTGCTAATGACTGTGCCACCTCGCTGGGTAAAATGGGCTGAGTGAGGTCAGAGATGTAAAAAAATGAGAACATTAAAATAATAATACTAGTAATTACTGTTAAAGGTACTATTATAAAATATATCCTATCTTGCATCATTTTGTACAATAATAATTAAGAAGTGTAGAATCTGGCATACAGAATGGAGATTGTATATATGTGTATCTTAATTATGTTCAACAACAATAAAAATTAAACTTTGGTGCGTTTTCTAATAAGCTGTAAAGGGGAATGTGTCGAACTTTCAGGTGTATACAAATAATTTTTTAAGTTAGTAGCCAAATTACCACAAGATAACACATTGCACACGATAGTCGGAAATGTGGATCCGGTTTTCGTTTATGGGGCATGTTATCAGACTCTTACAACAGCGTTCCAGTTGTATGCCAGAAGTAACAGAAAAATTTCGAAAAACTGGGAGGTTGATGAATAAAACACGACAACGGAGAAGAACGGCAACTGATTAGAGAAATGCATGCCACAGTTTATCGGTGGTAACACGCAATTGACATGTCACTACGAGGAATCATGAATGTGTGAGTGGGAACAGTCAAAGGAATGTTCTAAGATTAGTACATCCCAAGTCATTTCATCCCTTCCACATTTCGCTCCATCAACAGCTTTGTGATGATAACCTGCATAATCGGTTACAGTTCCCAGAATGGTGACTACGAAAACTGCAAAGTAATGCTGCGTTTCTATGGAAGATTTTGCTTACGGGTGAAGCATTGTTTACAATAAACTGAAGACTGGATATACGTTTATACACAATGTTTACACTACTTTGTCCCTACAAGCATCTCCTGAAGTATCCACTGTTTCTCCTGAAAGTCCCATTACGACTAATACATTTCAACTGAGGTCTTGTAAAACAAAGAAAATTCTGTTTTCTCCCCTTTCAATGGTAGCATACTCAATGAACTGTACAAATCTACGTAAGTAATACTAAATTCCTCTCTGGGGTAGCTACAGTAAAATGATCTGTAGAGGTGTGGCAAGAGCGAAATGTTTCAATAATGGACGCTTTAGAAGTTGCTGCCCCATTTATATTCAGAGCTCGTCTTGTTCCCGTTGCTGCCGAAATGCCGACATTGCCGACATGCGCTGCGTTATACCAACAATGACTAAGTACTGTTCTTCCGTCTCGGTTTGTTGGTACTGTTCTTACGACGCTTTCCACACGACCTAAATAAAGATACGTATGTTGTATAATGCTAAGCATTTGCGATACTAAAATGGCCCCCTGGTTTGTTTATTGCTACGATAGTAGCGGAAAACTAAGCAAGAGACGCCCAGTAGCTCTAATACGTAGCTCACATACTGACAGAATAATACAAATCATAAAAAGAATATCTGCCACCATAAACGATGAACTATATGTTTTATCAGCTGCATTTACGAGAGAAGTATGCCTTAACTGCTATACAATGTAGGCGAAAAATAGTATCCAATATGTGACTAGTGCAGTCCGACAGACGTAGTGAATCACAAAAGTTCTGAAATATCCTCCACTTGCTTCATTGCACTCTTGTACAAGTCTGAGTGAGGACTGCAGCATCCTTAAATAAATTTAATTATATTTTCTGATAAAGGAGACTTGCAACAGTGTTTTCGCTTGTTTTTTTTTAATAGTATTAATCGATCTACAACTTGTTCTGGATGAACATAGTATAAAATTTTATAGCAAGAACACAACACTTTTAGGAACAGTGATCTTCTTGCTTTAATATCTGAAAGATGACTACTAGCAACAATAAAAACTTCAAAGAGTAAGAACATGGAAAACAAAAGAAACTCTTAGGAGCAAAGGAATTCACAACACAGAATCAAGCACTACCACAACAGAGAAGAAAACAAATACAGTTCTGATTTATTAATTTTAACACTTCCCCCCCAAATGGAACTGTGTTGCACTGAACAACTTTAAAAAAAATAAAATGTCAAAACACATTAGATACGGTTCTAGGCACTTCAGTCCGGAACCGCGGGACAGCTACGGTCGCAGGTTCGTATCCTGCGTCGGGTATGGATGTGTGTGATGTCCTTAGGTTAGTTAGGCTTAAGTAGTTCAAAGTTCTAGGGGGTGATGACCTCAGACGTTAAGTTCCATAGTGCTCAGAGCCATTTGAACCTTTTCAACCACATTAGTTACGAAGTCCCATCTTGGTACACATTGCTCTAAATTTGTTTGATTTTAAAGGCACTGTAAACATGACACCAAGTTGATTTTCAGAACACACATATTCTACATTGATATCCCCATTTTGATAGAGTTCACGTACAAAATAATACCTTTCTTCGATGTGCTTAGAACGTTTATGGATCTCGATGTTTTCCGCTAATTTAATGGCACGTGCATTGTCAACGAACAATACGGGCGTGTTTCTTTTTCCACTGATCTCCAACAGCAGACTGTTGAGCCATACTACTCGTTGGCTCCTTCACTTGCAGAAACGAACTCCGCTTCAGTGAAGGATAGTGCAACTGATTTCTGCAGTTGAGATGACCACGATGCAGCCGTATCACCAATCATTGAAACAAAACCATTTGTTGATCGTCTTGTTTTAGTGTTGCCTGCAAAGTCAGCATCAGCATAGCCACAAAGTTTACCCCAGATGAAGTACAGAAGAGACTTAAGTCTGATCTATCACGAAGATATCTGAAAATACGTTTTACACTGTTCCAATCAAAAGAAAGGGATTAAGCCATAGATCGAGCAACTTATGAAACAGCATAAGCGAGATCTGGACGAATGGAGCATGCCAGGTACATTAATGATCCCATAGCCGAAAAATAAGGAACGTTGTTGTCAAGAGTATTGCTATATTCACTGTCTAATTGTTCATTATCACACGGAGTTTTTAATGGTTTTGAATCAGCCATGTTACAAGGATGTAGAATCTTCTCTGTGTATGCTCGCGCTGTGAAATAAAGAAATGGCTCTGAGCACTATGGGACTTAACATCTAAAGGTCATCAGTTCCCTAGAACTTAGAACTACTTAAACCTAACTAACCTAAGGACATCACACACATCCATGCCCGAGGCAGAATTCGAACCTGCAACCGTAGCGGTCGCGCGGTTCCAGACTGAAGCGCCTAGAACCGCTCGGGCCCGCGGCCGGCTGTGAAATAAACAAGCCAGACTCTCGTTGCTCTATTTGCGTACCTAAAAATGAGTCTAATGATCCCACTGTTATTTTGAATTCAGACTTTAACGTATCTAAAAATGAATTCACCGCACTTTCAATTGTTCCTGCAATAAGTCCATCATCGACATAAATAGCTATCAGCAATTTTTCTGTTTTCCTTTGTCGAATGTAAATGCAAGGATCTGCTGTTGAAATAATAAAGCTATTTTTTGTAATGAATGAATGAAACTCATTATTCCAGCAACGAGGTGATTGCTTAAGTCCATACAATGATTTCTTGAGTCGACATACACGACCTGACCCGTCATCGAAACCTTCTGGTTGAGCCATGAATATTTCTGTATCCAAGTCACCATATAAAAATGCAGTTCTAACGTCGAACTGAGCAAGTTTCAAATTTTCTTCAGCTGCAATCGCTGTTAAAGCACGAACATCGTCATAACGAGCAACTGGACTAAACGTTTCATCATAATTAAGTCCGGCACGTTGTAACATACCGTGCATAACCAAGGAAGCACGGTATCGATCAATCGATCCATCAGACTTGGATTTATTACGAAGCTCCCATCGATTATCTATAACACGTTTTCCTTTAGGCCGTTCTACCAAGTCCGAGGTATCATTTTCTTCAAATGCCTTCATTTCTTCGTTCATAGCATTAAACCACTCAATGGAATTACTACTTTCCACAGCTTCCTTGAAGTTTGTTGGTGCAAGCTCTACATGGATTGCTTTTGTCAGGCAAACTAATGCATTTGCTTCTTTAGAGTGGTGAGGCTGGTATCCTAATTCGTAGTCACTAAATTTTACTGGGGGACATATTTCACGAACTGGACGTAAATTTGGTAACTCATTCAAATATTCTTAGTCACTAGTTTTAATCTGAGCAACAGCAGATTCACTTTTCTCTCCTGTTTCTTCAAGTACGGAATTAAATTCCAGTTCAATCGAATTTCTAGTTATACATAGCTTTTCTGTTTGAAAATCAACATTTTGTGATTTCATCACGCGAAATTTTGAAGGAATACACACTTTGTAACCATCTTTGTCATTCACGTAGCCAATGAAATGACCAAGTATAGCCTTTTCATGGAACTTAGAACGAAATTTCTTTGCCAAATAAACATAGCATTTTGATCCAAAAATTCGTAGATAGTTAAAACTGTTAAACACTTCGCCAGTTCACAATTCGAAAGGTATTTTGCCTTTAACACTTGACTTCCCAGTATGACTGAGTAGAAAAACGGCTGTGCCACATGCATGAGCCCAAAGTGATTTAAGTAACTTGCTAGACGTTAACATTGAGCGAGCTAATTAAACTTGTTCATCAACAAAAAAATGGTTCAAATGGCTCTGAGCACTATGGGACTTAACATCTGAGGTCATCAGTCCCCTAGACTTAGACCTACTTAAACCTAACTAACCTAAGGACATCACACACATCCATGCCCGAGGCAGGATTCGAACCTGCGACCGTAGCGGTCACGCGGTTCCAGACTGAAGCGCCTAGGACCGCACGGCCACACTGTTCATCAACACCATTTTGCTCAGGAGCGTCTGGATCATACCGGTAAGGCGAAACTCAATACCACGGCCTCGTAGCACAGCAGCTACCATGTTAAAATTAAACTCTCCTCCACCGTCAGACCGAAATAACCTTATGAACAATAGCATCACACTCCTTCAAAAATGTTTTCAAAAATATATCCGAACGAAACGAGAAAAATCATCTTTGACAATCACATAGTAACGCAAACCATTTATAGAGTCAATAGACATGGTCCATTAACGTCTGCATTGATAAACTCACCGACAGTTTGTGGCCGATCTCTGCGATGGCTAAATGGTTTACGGTGGGATTTGCCAAGAACACATCCATCACAAAACGATGTGGTATCAGGGCACTTAACTGATATAGCGAAACGAGAGAGTACTTCTTCTACATGACGTTTATCCTGATGACCGTGTCTCTCACGCCAACATTGTACTTGTTGTTCTGAAGTTGCTAAGTTACTCATTACTTGTGAATCCGGAGGACAAACTCGCATGTTTATAATGTATACTGAACCAACTAGTCTTCCTGTTGCGATTATTTCACTACGTCGCCGAATGATAACACATATGTTATCATAAGTCACATTATATTAACGTTGTGTAGCTTGACGGACAGAAAAAGTTGGTGTCTGACATCAGGTACATACCAGACATTTTCAAGCAAGGCAGGTGTCCACCTGTTGTTTATGAATATTTCAGTATGAATATTGCCAGTCCCACGTGCAAAAATAACTGCTTTCCCAGCTGTCTGCACACATTGTGGAATCGGGAACTTTTGGAATGTAGGGAAACGCCGTTTATTTGGTGAAATACGATCTATCGTGCCAGAGTCCGAAATCCAAGAATCTGCACTATCAAAATTAACAAGAGACAACAAGCTAGTGACTAGAAATGTATTTGGTTTGTTGCTCTCTTTTAAACTGGAACTCGAATTATTATTGTTGTTAGCTGTCGCTTTTGCTTCTTCTGCTGCCTTGCACTTCCGGCAGTCTGCGATAATATGTCCAGCTTTCTTGCCATACATGCACGTACGACTTTTTTTCTTCTTTGACCTACTCCCCTCTGTTGCAATTTAATTCTGTTTTTGATGTTGCTCATTCGATTTTGATTTTGCGTAGAAAGTATCAACTGCCTGTGTAGCAAGCGAATTATCAATCTAACACAACTTCTCAATTAGAATCTGTGTCGTCTACTCAGGTTCAGGAACACCATACCAGGTCGACCTGTAAAACTGATTTTCAGGTCCTAATATTTTGAAAATACGATGGTGGAGCAGTGAAAGGGGCAAAGTTTCATTTGGATTAATTTTGTTCAGTTCACTGCACAAGTCATGGAAAATGTTCGCAAGTAGCGACGTGTGTTTTGTTATAGACGTGACGTCACTTTTGTCGTTTCAAAGAAACAATCGAACAACGTATATAGTCGCTGCAATGAAGATTGTTCATATGCTGACGTAACGGTATCCCAAATTTCTTTTACGTCAGTCTTCTGTCTTACATGAACAGCAGAGTCCTCATCCAGCACCGTTCCAATGATACGAGCTGCCCAAGCATTGTTGCCAGTGCCGATATGCGTCGGACGTTCTTCTCCTTCCGCTAATAACGGACACTGACGTGTACCATCTATAATCGAATTCCTTTCAATAAAGTTGAATCTGCCATTTCCATGTTTCCCACTGACCTTCACTTGACAGTTTTCGAATATTCGTACGACTAATACCATCACTCAACTGAAGCATTGTGTCTGTCATTCCAAAAATTTTGCTGCCTCACGAATATCCTAGTAAACGGAAAAATAGTCTCACGAACGAATACTATAATTCTCAGTGCCTGAATAGTTCAAACCTGGGCCAATAACCTGTTGTGGATGAACTTAGGACATAAAACTTTATAGCACGAACACAACACTTTTAGGAATAGTGATTTTCTTCCTTTAATAAATGGGTCAAATGGCTCTGAGCACTATGGGACTTAACATCTGAGGTCATCAGTCCCCTAGAACTTAGAACTACTTAAACCTAACTAACCTAAGGACACCACACACATCCATGCCCGAGGCAGGATTCGAGCCTGCGACCGTAGCTATCGCACGGTTCCAGACTGAAGCGCCTAGAACCGCTCGGCCACACCGGCCGGCTTCCTTTAATATCTAAAAGATGACTACTAGCAACAACAAAAACTTCAAAGAGTAAAAACATGGAAAACAAAAGACTCTCTTAGGAGCAAAAAAATTTGCAACACAGAACCAAACATCACCGTAACAGAGAAGAAAAGAAACACTGTTCCGATTTATTTACTTTAACACAACTCAGTGTAATCTTCGCAGTGTAACTTTCTGTTACATGCATCAATGACTTTAAGTGTCTCCACAGTTGGAAATCTATTGCATTGTTGTGCACCGGCCGTTTAAACTATGGAACTGGTCCGCCCTATGAATCTTGCTGCGGTGGTAAGTGTTAGTTACAGCAAGACGTTAAATGAGAATTCATCCATCAAGGATAAAGAGAATACGCTCATCAGTACAAAAGCTCTTACAGCTTATTTTGGATAAACTTCTTTCCTTGTAACCGGCAGACCAGACATAAACAGAAAGGGATTCATCTAACATTTCTTATTTATCTTGACAAGAGCAACCTACTCTCAAAGTCTATATACATATTTCAGAATATTGTTGTAGATCCTTAGTGTGCATTGTTTGTAAATGACGCAACTACAGGTATAGCTAATACCAGCAGAACATTTGTGGGTGGAAACACATTTTTTTTTTTAAATCTAATTTCAGCTCACATAACATTACTCCTTTGGTAATCAATGAAACTATGACCTAAAACTGGAATACAATTAAGGTACCGTGCAGAAAAACGCAGATAACCCAACTGTAGGTTTGTTGTTACATGCCGTAAGTCACTGGATGAAAGCCAGTGGCGGGCGGGTAAAAACTATCATCCACAAGCGATCATGAATATACAAAGACATCGATGTCAAATACAGCGAACGTTGATACTCATAGACGACTACATTTTCCGACCACCACTATCAAATACGTATTTACAAAAACTGATTAGCCCGTCTACCACTTACTGAATCAGGGATATTATATGTCTATAAATCGAGTCAGAATTTTAAGATATTTTCCTAATCTTTTTGACTATGCTACTACAGTCTGAGTCCACAGTTCGCTTGTATTGACCTCTCGAGGATACACACAGCCAGCTAGCAATAGCAGTCTGGGAAATGGGAAGACCGTAGCTAAACTTTTTCTGCCATATTTTACAGAAAGGTCAAGTCTTCGATACAGTATGTGATTTAACATCATCTTATTGGAAGGTAGAACTGTAGGTGTATGGCTGTGACTCCTACAGCATCCATGAGGTGATATTCGCTATTTGGACTACCCAAAATTTGTAAGCGTACATGACGACTTATATCGGCACATAAATTCATGCTTATTATCCCTCCAGTATAACAGTATGGTACTACTCCACCCATTCCGTAAGTAGTGTGCAAGTTAATACCACATGATCTCGAACAGCTACTGCCGATGAACTGTAAGCTTACATCAATCCAGGATGGCTATTGATCCTGCAGAAAGTAAGCATCTAAAACCTCATTGAACGTCAGACTGGCGCAACATTACAACAGTTTTTTTTGTTTTTACAGTGTTTTTAGTGCATTAATCTGAAATTTAATCGTCAATTGGTATCTGTATTTATGGTAACTGACGTAAATTTTATGCTTTTTTGGTGGGTTCTCAATTATCTTTCCTAAAACTACAAATAATCTGCACCGATTAAAACATGTAGAAAATAGCACGAGATATCGCATATTACGTAAAGATAGCTTTCGTTTCACTCGGACATCACTCGCCATACAACATACAGTATTTTCAGATACAGTAAAATGTGTTGAAGCATATGTGCATCATTCTTGTCTGTATGACCTATGACTTAGAACACTCTTAGTGAAATACATATCAGAACCAAAATACATTAATATAGGAGTTATCTAGGGTAACACTGGCAGGACCAATACCATTTCTCCTCCCTGCGGGTCAGGGGGCTAGATTAGGCCCGAGGTATTTCTGCCTGTCGCAAGAGGCGACTAAAAGGAGTCTCACACTTTTCGGCCCTATAAGTTCAGGTCCCATTCTATGGTTTGACCTGCCACTTTCCAAATTCTACAGAAGTGCGGGCCATATGGGGAAAGACGCCTTACGTGGTGCACGAATTGTCCATAGTGCCCTTAGATTGGATCTCTTGAACTTCTTGTCGTCATGGCTTTCCATCTCCACCCGCAATTCAACTACTTGAGCGAGGACACTTTCCGGCGTATGTCATTTTCTTCCATTGTCTCCTGTCCTTTTTCGCTCCATGACAATATTGGATTTCTCTGCTCCCAATATCCAGCACGGTAACCAATCTGTTGTGGTGAGGCCGTCATGTAACCATTTGATGGTAGCCACCTGACAACTCAGGGATCGCATTGCTGATGCTTGAGCTGTAAACTTCCCACGTATGCCAAGGAGTAGATGTGAGTCTTTGTGGGGCATCTGGACTCCCGTCAAAGACCATCATGCCAGGTGACCTTCGCTGTGGCTGGGTGGCACCCATGGGGAGAGCCCCTGATCGGAGTGGGTGGCACTGAGGTGGATGACACGCAATGAAGCACACAAAGTCATCTTTTGCTGGGGACCAAATGGTCCAAGCCGTCTCTAAGAAATTAAAGGTTGAATTCAATGCTGACAGGTATGACCCTAAATTTTTCCCATCCCTAGCAACACGCTGGTACTAAGGTAAGGAATCAGAGCGACAGAATCCATATTCGCCACGTTACTTAGTTTTCAGCAGAACTGATGGATACGCCTTTTTGAAAACGAAGTCTCTGTTTTCTGTTTAGCACCAGGAGAATAAGTTTTGGGAAGTGACAGCGCTGTCCAAAATGCGCACTGTGTCGGTTTTGATTCATATGGCATCCCCAACCCAGTCCCGGGCGTTACTCGCCTGTGACAAGCTGGGTGCTATTCTTGTTTCGTTCACTCCCCACAAAAGCCACAATATGGTCCAGGAATTATTTTTCATTGCGACCTCCAGCTACAGTCTGATGACGAGCTACATGCCAATTTAGAGCGGCAGGGTGTTCATTTCGTCCGGCGAGTTTACAGGGAATCCAAAGACAATAGGGTTGCCACCAACGCCTGCATCTTGGCCTTTGAGGGTGATTCATTACCTGAAAAGGTCAAGGTGATGGTGTACCGATGTGATGTCAAACACTATGTCCCCCCCCCCCCCCTATGCAGTGCATTAAGTTCTGGAATGTCCTCCCGGTGCCCTTCCAGCGCCACATGTAGAGACTGTGGGCGTTCGCTGCATCCGAATACTCCATGTGCGCCTCCTCCCACCTATTTGAACTGTGGACAGCATCACTCCCCCTGTTCGTTGGACTGCCCAGTACTCCAAAAGGAGCGCAAAACTATGGAGTACAGGACGCTGGACAGGCTGTCTTACCACAAGGCTAAACTCAAATATGAAAGACTAAACCCTGTTCCCATGCTATCTTCTAATGCTGGTGCCGCGACGGCATTGCCATCAATGACACATTTATGCCCATCATATAAGGTCGCTCCAGTGGGCCATCGGGGCTGCCCATCTTCCTCCCCCACCCAGTTGGCTGGGGGAACATCTTCTTGTGTTGCACCCACAGTTTCTACTTTGCGAGCATTGCCCCCCAAAGAGCTGGAGACATCGGTACCCCCCCCCCCCCCCCAGCTGGAGAAGCAATGGCCTCCTCTGCCTCCTCTTATGCAGAAGGGGTCCTGTGGGACTCTACCTTCTACGGTCCCCCCTAGTGGTCCGGTGGACACCAGCTAGTGGTTGAAAGAGCCACTGGCTATGGTTGAAGGGCTTCAAGGTCCTCCTCTGTCCCTGAAGCAACTTCCGAGAAGCCCTCCCAGCAAGACCCTAAGAAGTAGCGAGAGGGCAAAACTTCAAAGAAGAAGTCCGCTAAGAAATGGGAGCCTCCAGTGCCCCCTACACCAGCACTCCCCCACAGCTCTGCATCTGAGGACAAGGTGAAGATTGTGGCATCCCCTGGGGACCTAGATATCGCCGAAGCCTCGGATGCTATGGTATTGGATGCCAACACTCAGCCAGTGGCGACAGGTGATGCTAAGGCGTAATTTGCCTCCTTGGTCACTCTATGCCATCTTAGACGACAGAAAGCATCACTCTCCAGTGGAACTGCAGCGGTTTTTCTCCCACATCATTGAGTTATGTCAACTCGTAAGGAGTACACCCGCCTTTTGCGTTGTCCTTCAAGAGACCTGGTTTCCTGGAATGTTGACCCACACCCTCTGGCTACTGGGGCACTACAAAAACCGTCCTGCATGTGACAGACTGTCTGGTGCAGCATGTATTTTCGTCCTTACCTCTGTCTGTAGCGAACCTGTGCCCCTTCAAACACCTTTAGAAGCTGTAGCTGACAGGATGAGGACAACACAGAAAATAATCATCTGTAACATCTACCTGCCTCCAGATGGTGAAGCACCACCCCATATTTTGGCTGCACTCATTCCGCAATATCCTCACCTTTTCCCCTTATGGGTGATTTTAACACCCATAACCCTTCATGGGGTGGAGCCAAGGCCAATGGCCGTGGCAAAAGTGTTGAGGACTAACTAGCCGGCCACATTGGCTGAGCGGTTCTAGGCCCTTCAGTCTGGAAAAGCGTGACCTCTATGGTCGCAGATTTGAATCCTGCCTCGGGCACAGATGTGTGTGATGTCATTAGGTTAGTTAGGTTTAAGTAGTTCTAAGTTCTAGGGGCTGATGACCTCTCGACTTGCAGTCCTTGCCTTCTCCCATCTATCCACTGGAGAGCACATGGCGACTTGTGTGGTAGTGACCACTTTCCACCCTTCCTGCCCCTACTACAGCGTCCTTCAAAGGCTGACTGGAACACTTTCACATCCACTACCAACATTCAGTATCCGTTGCATGCCGCCATCGACGAAGTGATCCATCTCGTTACTAGTACCATTGTTGCCACAGCTGAATCAGTAATATCTCGTTCCTCCGGTTCTCCCCGGCGGAAGTCAGTGCCTTGGAGGTCGCCGGTAATCGTTACAGCCATTAGAGACTGTAGGCGGGCCCTCCAACGACATAACAGCCACCCCTCCCTGAAGAACCTTATTGCCTTCAAATGGCTCTGAGCGAAGTTTCACCTCCTCATCAAACAAAGGAAGCAGGAGTGTTGGTAACTTTATGTCTCCAGCGTAGGAACACGAACCTACCCCCTACCCCCCCCCCCCCCCCCCCCCCAGGTTTGGACCAAGCTCTGCCGACTTTACAGCTATCAGAACCCAGCATATGTACCTGGAATTTGCCAAAATGGAGCTGTATTTACGATCCAGGCGTAATTGCAGAGCATCTTGCTGAGCATTATACTCGCATCTCTCCATCGAAGAAATACCACTCCACCTTTCAGCTCCTCAAACAGAGGGTGGAGCGACAAAACCTCTCTTTTGCTCCACACCACTCTGAGCCTTATAAAGCTCCCTTCAGCGAGTGGGAATTTCTCAGTGCCCTTGCCGACTATCCTGACACATCCCCTGGCCCAGATAGCATACATTCGCAAATGCTGAAACATCTGTCAGCGGATTCCCAATGTTGCCTCCTTGCTGTCTACAACCAAATTTGAAGCGATGGCGAATTCTCATCGCAGTGGCGGGAAAGTGTCATCATTCCAGTGCTAAAGCCCGGGAAGAACGCACTAGATGTTGACAGCTATCGTCCCATCACCCTCATCAGCGTTCTGTGCAAGCTGCTTGAACGAATGGTGAGCCAGCAGTTGTGTTGGCTCCTTTTGTCTTGGGACCTTCTGGCTCCATCCCAGGGCGGTTTTTGCCAAGGACACTCCACCATCGACAACTTGGTGTACCTGGAGTCTGCCATTCGATCAGCCTTTTCCCGGAGACAACACCACATTGCCATGTTTTTCGATCTCACGAAGGCCTACAATACAACTTGGTGACACCACATCCTGTGCTCTGTCCTGAGTGTCCCACTCTTTTTAATTGCTTTCAATGTGTCTCACATTAACAGTAGTATCCTCAGTCCATCCCCTCCTATACGCTGACTATTTTTGTATTTCGTTCCGCTTCTCTTCTACTGTTGTCGCTGAAGGAGCAGTCATGGGCCCTCAGCTTTGACTCAGCATGGGCTTTCAGTTTTCGGCCGCCAAAACTTGCGTGATCCACTTCTGTCGTCGTCGTACTGTCCACCCCATACAGAACTTTACCTCGATGCCCAACTACTAGATGTAGTGGAGACTTTCCGCTTTCTGGGACTGGTCTTCAACGCCCGCTTAAGTTGGCTTGCCCATCTTCGTCAGTTTAAGGACAAGTGCTGGTCGCACCTTAATCTTATTCGATGCCTCAGCCTCACCGACTGCCATGCTGATCGTCGTACACTGCTGCAAATGTACTAAGCTCTCGTACAGTCCTGTGTTGCATATGTTCAGCAGCCCCCTCTGCACTGAGTTTACTGAACCCTATCCACCACTGTGGAATTCACCTCGTGACGGGAGCCTTCCTACTGAGACCCATGAACAGCCTCCTGGTGGAAGTTGGCGTTCCTTCATTGCGGCTCCTAGCGGCAACTGTTACTCGCAAATTGCCCACATACACAGTTCGCCTCTTCATCCAAATTACCGTCTTCTTTTCCCCAACACGGTGGTCCATCTCCCACAATGGCGGCCCAGAACTGGGACTCTGTTCGCCATCTGTGTCGAGTCATTTCTTCAAAAACTCGACGCTTCCTCCTTACCACCTCTCCTGCAGGCCCACTTCCGTACACCTCCATGGTCCATACCTTAGCCACAGCTTCAGCTGTACCTATCGCAAGGCCCCAAAGGCTCAGTCCCACCTGAGGCCCTCTGCTGGCATTTTCTCTCTCTTCTTGGCGTGTTTGAGGGCTCAGAAATAATTTACACACCTGGATCACTGGTCGACAGTCTTGTTGGCTTCGCTTATGCTCACGTTGGCCGTACTGGACAACACTCCTTGCTGGATGGCTGCAGCGTTTTCACTGCTGAATTGGTTGCCATCTATCGCGCTCTTGATCATATCTGCCCCTGCTCTGGTGAGCCCTTCGTCATTTGTAGTGACTCCGTAAGCAACCTACAAGCTCTCGACCAGAGCTTCCCTAAGCATCCTTTGGTCCTGTTAACCCAGGCGTCTCTTTATACCCTCTGCATCAGTGGACGCTCAATGACCTTCGTTTGGACCCCAGGACATGTTGGGATACTGAGCAATGAACTTGCGGACCACCTGGCCAAACAGGCCACCTGTAAACTATCTCCGGAGATTGGCCTACCACAGACCGATTTGCGATCGGTCTACCACCACAAAGTTTACGCTATCTGGAATACTGAATGGTGCACCCTGAGTACACCAAATAAACTACATGCTATCAAGGAGACGACGAATGTGTGGCAGTCATACATGCGAGCCATTTGCAGGGAATCTGTTGTTCTTCGCTGGTTCTGCATTGGTCATACATGGCTAGCACATGGCTACCTCCTCCATTATGAGGACCCACCTCGGTGTCACTGTGGCTCCCTTCTGGCTGTCGTCCACATCTTGCTGGACTGCCCAATTTTAGCCGCTCTGCAGCGGACTTTTAACCCTCCCAGCACCCTACTTTCTTTGTTGGGCGACAATGCCTCGACAGCAGATTTAGTTTTATGTTTCATTCGTTAGGATTTTTTTATCATACCATCTAAGGGTGGGCATTTGCCCTTCTCTCCGAGGCCTCCACCCGCATAAATTAATTTCCAAACAGTTAATTTCCCCATCTGATAATGACAGCCATATTATAGTCACTGAGTACACAACAGAACTCCTTACAGAGAGAGTAAATCAAGCTGTCAAGGAAGTTTACCATTGGTCAATATGTAATAAAGTTACGATTAACGTAAAACACGTGAAAAAAAATTTCAGTTTGAAGAATGAAAACGAGATTGTCAGTTTAAGTGTAGATGGTAACAAACACAAGATTTCCAGGAATAAATAGCGATTATCAGTTGAAGTGGTTTGGACACAAAAAGATATTAGCAAACAAAACGTCAGCAGCAGGTTATGCCCTTAGGGTCCTGTCACCAGTGTGTAACAGCTAGTGTCTTTTAATTACGTGCTGTTCATACGTACACGTAATTTTTGGCTACGTAATTCTTTTCAACAGAACAGATATACAAAATAAGAACACAGATTTAAAAATACAAAACAGGCCCGTGAGAACAATAACCAAAAATACACTCCTGGAAATTGAAATAAGAACACCGTGAATTCATTGTCCCAGGAAGGGGAAACTTTATTGACACATTCCTGGGGTCAGATACATCACATGATCACACTGACAGAACCACAGGCACATAGACACAGGCAACAGAGCATGCACAATGTCGGCACTAGTACAGTGTATATCCACCTTTCGCAGCAATGCAGGCTGCTATTCTCCCATGGAGACGATCGTAGAGATGCTGGATGTAGTCCTGTGGAACGGCTTGCCATGCCATTTCCACCTGGCGCCTCAGTTGGACCAGCGATCGTGCTGGACGTGCAGACCGCGTGAGACGACGCTTCATCCAGTCCCAAACATGCTCAATGGGGGACAGATCCGGAGATCTTGCTGGCCAGGGTAGTTGACTTACACCTTCTAGAGCAGGTTGGGTGGCACGGGATACATGCGGACGTGCATTGTCCTGTTGGAACAGCAAGTCTAGGAATGGTAGAACGATGGGTTCGATGACGGTTTGGATGTACCGTGCACTATTCAGTGTCCCCTCGACGATCACCAGTGGTGTACGGCCAGTGTAGGAGATCGCTCCCCACACCGTGATGCCGGGTGTTGGCCCTGTGTGCCTCGGTCGTATGCAGTCCTGATTGTGGCGCTCACCTGCACGGCGCCAAACACGCATACGACCACCATTGGCACCAAGGCAGAAGCGACTCTCATCGCTGAAGACGACACGTCTCCATTCGTCCCTCCATTCACGCCTGTCGCGACACCACTGCAGGCGGGCTGCACGATGTTGGGGCGTGAGCGGAAGACGGCCTAACGGTGTGCGGGACCGTAGCCCAGCTTCATGGAGACGGTTGCGAATGGTCCTCGCCCATACCCCAGGAGCAACAGTGTCCCTAATTTGCTAGGAAGTGGCGGTGCGGTCCCCTACGGCACTGCGTAGGATCCTACGGTCTTGGCGTGCATCCGTGCGTCGCTGCGGTCCGGTCCCAGGTCGACGGGCACGTGCACCTTCCGCCGACCACTGGCGACAACATCGATGTACTGTGGAGACCTCACGCCCCACGTGTTGAGCAATTCGGCGGTACGTCCACCCGGCCTCCTGCATGCCCACTATACGCCCTCGCTCAAAGTCCGTCAACTGCACATACGGTTCACGTCCACGCTGTCGCGGCATGCTACCAGTGTTAAAGACTGCGATGGAGCTCCGTATGCCACGGCAAACTGGCTGACACTGACGGCGGCGGTGCACAAATGCTGCGCAGCTAGCGCCATTCGACGGCCAACACCGCTGTCCCTGGTGTGTCCGCTGTGCCGTGCGTGTGATCATTGCTTGTACAGCCCTCTCGCAGTGTCCGGAGCAAGTATGGTGGGTCTGACACACCGGTGTCAATGTGTTCTTTTTTCCATTTCCAGGAGTGTAGTAACTGGGCTTAGTGTAAAGATCTGTTTAAAACAGTGGGGGTTTTAACCACACCATGTAATTACATGTATCTTCCATTATCTATATCACAGGTAAACTTGATAATTACTACACAAACAGCTCTGTACATGATCATAGAACAAGATATAGATTGAACTAGTATTTATCCAGAAAGAAGAAATATAAAATTCATAACAGCATTTTCTATCAAGAAACAAAAATTTACAGAGAGATGGGGAATGAGTAGATGTGCAGATGGAGAGGGCCGAAGGAGATGGACAGATGGAGGAGGATGGAGGAAATGTAGAGAGAGGCAGGGTAGGAGGAGATGAACTGTGGCAACGGGGATGGATGAAGAGAGGGGGAGGAGGGCAGGGAGAGCAGGGGATGGACTAATAGAAGAGTGTGATAAATAAATGCCTGGGCATCAAAGGGTTTCTCAGCTAGTGTGAAGGTTACATAAACATTGTATATAATACAAGATGAAAAAGCAAGGCTTACATTCATATAAGTACAGATAGAGTACAAATGATAAAAGTACAAATCAGATGGATTTAAAATTATATGTGCTGAATGACATGGCGAGAAACATGGATGTGTCACAGTTGTAAATAAGAAATAATTTATTTTATTTTAGGTATTCCTTGGACTTAAGAGGATTTATGTACTTATAAATTCTAAAACACCAAATTGTATGTTTTACAAATAACGGACTGAAAACAGATTTTTTGATTTAATAAAAGCGCAAAAAAGGTGCAGTTGACGGATCATCCAAGTCAAATATAGAATTGTACATGATTCTTAAACCAATTGTTAATAATTATTAAATTGTATCCTGAATTAAAATTTTGCTAGGCAGGTTCCCCTTTCATTCCTTTCCTCCAGTCCATTGTTTCCTTCTCTTGTTTCTCCTGCTATCGTATTCCAGTCCATATTACAATCAAATTTGTCTGCCTTCACACACTGAATAATTTCTTTTATCTCATCATATAGAACTGCTATGTTATCAGCAAACGTGAAACTTTTTATTTCTTCTCCCTGAACTTTAATTCCAGTTCCAAATTTCTCCTTGGAGCCCTTGACAAGTTGACCACTGTACAGATTAAATAACGTTGGTGACAGAATACAACCCTGCCTTACACCCTTCTTAAAAATTACTTCTCTTTCACGTCCTTCATCTCCTATAACTGCAATCTGGTTTCGGTACAGTTCTGAATAACCTGTCGCTCTCCATATTTTACACCAGCTGTCTTTCGAATTTCAGAGCGTATTATAATCAGCACTGTCAAAAGCGTTCTATAAATCTACAAAGGCTATAAACGTAGGTTTGCCTCTGTTCATTCAATCTTCTACGATAATACATGGGCTCGGTATTGCCTTGCATGTTCCCACATCTCTCCAGAACCCAAACTGAACTTCCAAGAAGTCAGCTTCTATCAGTTTTTTCATTCTTTTGTAAATAGCTCCCGTCAGTATTTTGCAACTATAACCCTTCAAACTCTCTGTTGCCTTCTGTTTGTACCAGTCACATACTCCACGATTTCCCACAGTTAACAGACTCAAAACTCAATGTGGTACGTAAAATTTCGAATTTATAAAGAATTTCCTCTCCACACATACAAAAGTAATTAAACCCTGAACATTTACGAAATATGTGGCTGAAAAGCGACCACAGTAGTAGCATGTGAATTCACATAAAGAAGCATGGCAAGAGTCTCCACTCAGCTGCTTGCTACACAAATATACGAAATATTACATATGTACAACATTTACATATATATAAAATAAAACATTGCAAGACACAGCATTTAAGTAATGAATGAGCAAGTAAATGTAGAAACGTAGAGACTGAATACTTGGCTGAGGGTCATGTGGACCTGGAAAAAGGAAAAATTCGAAGTACAAAATTTATGCATCAGTTTATGAGATACGACTCAGAGAGTTAAACAAAGAGGAGATCTGTATTGGCAAAAGTAATTCAAAATTAATTTTATCGCACACGCAATCAGGTACTCCAGCAGTAGCGGAGATGTGCGTCTCTTCTACATGGGAGCCTGAGTCAGCTGCTATTTTCTCACTCTTTTGCCGGCCGGTGTGGCTGGGCGGTTCTAGGCGCTTCAGTCTGGAACCGCGTGACCGCTACGGTCGCATGTTCGAATCCTGCCTCGGGCATGGATGTGGGTGATGTCCTTAGGTTAGTTAGGTTCAAGTAGTTCTAAGTTCTAGGGGACTGATGACCACAGATGTTAAGTCCCATCGTGCTCAGAGCCATTTGAACCATTTTTTTCACTCTTTTATGCTTTCCTAAGTACTTTACCTGGGACTCTTAGATTAATCACTTGCCTTTGCTCACAGATCCACCTCAGTTCAGCAGTGACTGTTCTTAAGGCCCCTTTCACAACCCGACAGGTCGGGCGACCTGCTCGTTGACCCACTCAGTGACTACGTGTGGACACCGGCGACTACTTGGTGGACCATACCCGCCTGCACTGACGGAGTGTGACTGGCAGGTAGTAGTCGGGACAAGAAGGTAGAGGTTCGCTGGCCGAAAAGGCGGACCCAGACCACGGCCCCGCGCACTAGCCCATCGCTCACATGCAAGCGAGAGGGTCTTGGAAGACCACTCGGCGAGCGCGTCAGCCCCAACCCTCTCGCCTGTGTGCGGGCGATGGTCTAGTGGTCGGGTCTGTCGCCCACGTCCGTCGGTTCCACCGGCGAGCCTCTACCTGCTCGCCCTGACGGCTACCTGCTAGCCCACACTTTGACAGTGGAGACAGGTTGAGTTCGCCAAGCAGTCTCCTGTGCACACACACAGTCAGATTGGTCGGCGAATGGGTCGCCCAGACTGTCGGGCTGTGAATGAGCGCCACTGAAGCAGGTGATAGATTTGACCAACACGAAAACCAGAGTATGCTCAAGCACTGATAAACTGTTTGCAGTATAGGGAAAGTTCTTTCTCTGCTAGTGCGTGCCAAATATATATGCAGTTTGTATTAAAACAGACACCGATATTAGGATGTAATATATAAATCTAATTGTACGTTGTTAATGAGTCAGCTTTCTCTTGCACGAATCGTTCACAGAGAAGAAACAGGCTCTGTGAAGAGTTCAGAAAGTCTTCTTGGGATATTTATTCATGAGAGAACAGACAAAAAGAACAAAAGATTCCTTTGTTGCACCTTTAGCTCTGTGGATGTTCTTTATACGTTAATGGTGAGGGGGAAAGCCGAAAAATGGTAAGCATCATTTGTAGACATGGCTTCTCCTCCATTACATTTCTACATTGTCTTCTTCCCTGTGGAACCTATAACAGAGGGAATCATTAACTTGCAATGTGTTTCTTAAAAATACAAGTGCAAAGGCCTAATATATAGCAGAAGTTTGAGACTATCCACACGAATTCCACCAATGTTCTACTGTAATATAGGAAAAATCTTATTAGTGGCATTTAACTCTTACCCACATTTCTATAGACATTCAAAGATTTTTGGTTTCTTCAAGGGCTGTGGTGCGTGGCTCAGGCAGCCTTCGATAACGTGACATCTGTGCTTGGATCGGCACCTGATTCCCCACTCAGGATCATTCTGGAATGGTCTGAGGACACAGAAATCGTTTTTATATTGGTTTAATTTTTTACCACTTGTTTGTGTTTCAATGGAAGGAAGGAAGAAAGAAAGGAAGATAAGGGCTTAATGTCCCATCGACATGGAGGTCATTCGAGACGGAGGACAAGTTAATGGTGAGGGGAAGGAAAATAGGTTGTGCGCTTTAAAAGAACCCATCTCCGGCATTCGTCTGGATCGATTTAGGGAAATCACGGGTAACCTTAATCTGGATGGTCGGATGCGGATTTGAACCGTCGTCTGCCGCATTCTTTCAGTGGTGACAATGGTGATAAAGTTCAAAAATGGTTCAAATGGCTCTGAGCACTATGGGACTCAACTGCTGAGGTCATTAGTCCCCTAGAACTTAGAACTAGTTAAACCTAACTAACCTAAGGACACCACAAACATCCATGCCCGAGGCAGGATTCGAACCTGCGACCGTAGCGGTCTTGCGGTTCCAGACTGCAGCGCCTTTAACCGCACGGCCACTTCGGCCGGCGGTGATATAGTTACTGAGGACATACTATGTGACTGTTTTCGGTCTGCCTTAAGGAATGAACTTTCGCCCTATTGCGATCATTTGCTTGCAGCCTTTGCTGATGGTAACATCTGATTCAACCTTAAGTCTGTCACTGCACTCTTCTTTGAGGTACAAATTTCCATTTTGAATTCAGCCGCTAAAGTTGGCGTGTTTCTGATTGATTTTGGCACTGTCGCAATTAAAAGATAATGTGAAAAGTTACCGAATCATATATCTCTTTCTAACTTTAGAATATTAGATACGCCGCCTCATACTAACCAATTCTTGAAAGTTCTTTTCAGCTATGGAAGGTTGATAGTTTCGTCTTCATACTGGGGTTTGCCGGAACAACTCAACCACGCTAGTAAGAATGGGCATACGTTTCCAACTATAAGTGAATTTTGGCTGCATTTTTGGAATGTTATGTATCCATTATATGACATGATTACATGCTCAAAGCGCTCGTAATTAGGACAGTAGGTAAGCTACAGCAGATACAGTATCTCTTTAAGGTCAGTAACTACGCCTCTCATATTCGGTCTGTGGTTGTGAACTGAAGGCCATTATTAATGAGGCTGTATTGTAATATTTTCACGTCCTTCCCAAACATTTCTTAGGTCCTTTAAGTCGGTGACCATCAAACAACGGCGCTAAATGCAGTCACCAAAATTTATAAAAGGAGTCCCTGACTATCTTTGCCGTGAAATCTGTCAGTACTCACTTCTGTGTTGCACAGTTACACCTAGTGAGAACTAACAACATGGGATTGTGGGTCCGTCTTGATGCGGAACAGTTTTGTTTTTATTTATTGATTCTCTTTCTCAAAATAGTTTCAGCGATAATATCGCCATCATCAATGGGTTTTTTCTTAATGCTAAAACACGAGAGAATAGCGTCATTAGAAACGTTATAAAAATTATTACGTGTTTACTGTTTGGTTCCAAATATTGTATTCTATGAACAGTTTCATAATACATTATTTACTTCATGTCACAGCATGGTTTTTACGTCTGTTGCCGTTATTTCCGGAATATTTTCTGTGTATTTGTTGCCGTTTCTTCGGCTGTTGTATGAGTGGCTGTTATGAAAAACTGAACTTACATATGTCAGCGTTATACTACTGGTAATTGCGATAGTGTTCTGGATACAGTTGTGGTGTCCAATAGGTTATTATGTAATTTGTCGTGTACTTACGTTTGTTAGCCGACCTGCAGTTGCTCTTAAACACAAAAAAAAAAAACATAACGTTTGCACCATGGTAGCGTGCGTCCCGAGAATGTATCGCATATTGCAGGAAGATTTTGGGAATTATAGCGGGAGTTCTGACGACTTCTGCTCCTTATTTATGCCTGAGTGTGTGTGGGTGTGTGGGTGTGGGTGTGTTTGTGATGGGGGAGTGATTATGTGTGTGTGTGTGTGTGTGTGTGTGTGTGTGTGTGTGTGTGTGTGTGTGTGTATCGTATCAGTTCTCCTACATTTGTGAAGAGTGTGTTACTGCAAAGTGTTGTGCTTTCATTTATTACGTTTTCCTCTTCCACTATAGTTTTCCGTATACAATATTTTTCTTCTGTTGTTAGAGTTCAGTGTAAACTGTTGCTGTGTTTCAGGATGAATGGGTCAGTTTAGATATTCATGGGGGTGGTGATTTTTATTCATTAAGTGTTCCGCGAAAGTGGAAAGTATGCCGTCACTCTTCAGAGCTCTCATATGCTGTGTGTACCGTGTTCGGAAGCTCCTACTTGTTACGTGTGAGTTGGTATATTCCTGCATTGCTCAATTTGTCTGGGGTTCTTCTATCTGATCTTAGCCTTTTTTGGACTGTGTTGTTTGTGCCGAATGTTACTGGGATCCCTTGTTTTTTCAGTATGTTTCTCATTCTCCGTACAGTTTTAGTTTTGTATGTTAGTTTGCGCCATCTGTTTCTTTATGGTGTGGTCTGCTATGCTGCCTGTGCATTCTGCCTGTGTGTTTTCGGATCCTTTAGTTGTGTTCTTGAATGAGTGGCCACTATCTTTATCTTTCATTTTTACCTTGTTGTTGAGCCTGTTTATGATGTTTGTTTTGTACTCATTTTCAACAGCAATTTGTTTGACTGTATTTAGTTCCTGTGTATAGCTTTCTGGTGTTCTATTTATCCTGTGGAGCATGTGTGTGAAACTGATATAGTGGATTTGTGGGTGTACTGTGTTCATGTTATGGTAAAGCTCTCCTAACCTACTTTGGAGTTTTTCTGTGAGACAGATTATGTCATCCATATACTGTTACCAGTACATTATTTTGCACCCTTCTTGTTTTACAATGTTGTTCAATTTATGTTGTCTTTAGGATTCAAGAAAATGTTGGCTTAAGTTCAATTGATGGGGGACTCCATGGGTAGCCCGTCTTATTGCAAATAAAAGTTGTTGTTGACAGTGAAGTAATTTTGCTCTGTGATTAGCCAAACGATGAAAGAAACTTCCTTTATTTGTATGTCTAGGAATGTCATCCTTTTTAGCCGTTGTTCTGTATTGTTTATAGCTTCTTCTGTCGGAGATACATATGTACATTGATGTAATGTCAAAAGAAATCAATTTTGCCGTTGGTAGATGTTGATATTCTTAATTTTCTCAATTATGTCTCCTGTATTTTTTATGTTTTTATTGTTTGTGTACATGTATGTTTTTTGTAGGAGTGTGTGCATGTGTCTCCCTAGTAAGTAAGATGGGGATTTTCTGCAATCAGCCATTGGTCTGACTGGAATAAGATGTTTATTGGCCTTTGGAAGGCTTGTTAAGAGTAGCGCTTTAGGAGTCTTTTTGTGTCGTTCTTTCTGACAGGTTGTTTGTGAGACCGTGAGTGTGATGCTCTTTAAGAAAATCTTCAGGTTTCTCTGGTATCGTTGATTTGGGTCACTGGTTAACTCGGCTATTTTTTTTCTTCCAAGAATTTTTCTCTTTTCTCAGTGTATCCTGCCTTTGTTATTAAGACTAAAGAGTTCCCTTTGTTCGCCTTGGTGACGAGTGTGTTATGTTGTTTTAGTTTTCTCTGTATACTTTTTATGGTTTTCTTGCCAGATGTTTGTGTATTTGTATTTACGGATGGTCTGTTCTTTCTGATTGCTCAATTTCCTGCTCCACTAGTTCGCTTGTTAGACTTGGTTGAAGTCTGGTGTGTTAATTTTTTCATGTTGCTCTCTGATGTACTCAGTCACACTAACTTGATTCTGTGTAGTCTTATGTGTTATGTGGGTGTTCAAATTATATTTGAGACCTTTTTCAAGAAGCTGCTTTTCTTGTTTTGTGAGCGTCATGCCAGTAAAATTAATCAAGCTTTCATGATATGTACGTTTCGTATGTGTCTTACTTTCAGAGGTGTTTTTGTTCGTAAGTTTATTTAATTTCTGTTCCTGTGTCTGTTATTTATTTCTCATTATTGATTCTGTTAGGTGATTTATTCTTTCTGTTATAACATACAGCACTGAGGAACTAGTTCTAAGTGTTATTTCTATTGGCTGAATTCAATTCTTGCTTTTTAGAGTACATGGAACAAATGTCATACTTCAGCCAAGCTCTTTCAACTGTTTGTTAAGCACACTGTGCTGCTGGTGTCACTTTTTTACATTAATTTTAATATAATTAGGAACGATGTTATTGGATGAGCATATTTTGCTGTACTCTCTTCTGCAGACCGGTTTCAATGTGCATGAGGACTAGGATGGAGGCTAGATCGTTATAATGGTGTCTTGGACGCAGTGGGCTTCCCTAACATAGCTATCACATTGTACCCATTCGGGCCAATGAGTGATGATGTGTGACTGATCTGCCAGACAGTGAGGCTTTGTCGCACTGGGAGAATGATATTGTGGAGGATGGTTCACCAGGGCCTGTGGGTTACTTCCCTACTATATCTTCCATTTTGCAGCAGATTGTACAGGGGGTGGATATAAATGTGAAAACACCATTACAATGCCTTCCATTAGTCTTCGAATGGATAAACAGAGGTATTTTATAGGGAACCTTATACCATTTGTCCTGCAGAATAGTAATAAGTTTAGGTAACAATGATGGAGGCGGGTAGCGATCACGCGCCCTTCTCTCCAAAACAGACCACAAAGACTCAATAATATTAAGATCTGGTGATGTGGTGGCAAGGAATGATGCGACAGTTACCCCTCGTGCTCACAAAACCAGTCTTTTAGGATCCGAGCTTTGTGATAAGGGGTCCTGTCGTTTTAGAACACAGCATCTCATTGGGGAATAAATACTGTCTCATGGGATGGATCCGATCAGCAGAAATCGTCGCGTAATCCTTGACAGCTGTGTGACATTGCAGAGGCACATGGAATACCACGATATGGCTGCCCAGATCACCACTGAACCCCCGCCATATTTCACTCTCCGCAGCATGCAGTCTGCATCGTAGGCTTGGGACAGCTTACGCCAGAGACTCGGCCAGAAGTTGGAACCAGTGTTGAAGAGGACTCACCCGACCAAATGGCGTTCTTCCATTGCTCTATAGTCCTAGTTTTGTGGCTTCAGCGACACGTTCTCCTGTTAGGGGCGTTTGTATCACTCATGTGTGGTTCCGGAATTCCAACTCGCCCTGCAGTTTCTAGCTTATGCAGCTCCTTCGTGTTGCGCTGGTATTGACAGGGTTCGCAAGTGCCACATTCAGTTCTGAAGTGCCTTTCGAATTTGCCAACCTCTTATATTTCGTTACATCCTCTTCAATGACCGTCTGTTACGATTGCTCAGTACGCACTTTCGTCCGCGTTGTGTCTTAACTGATGATGTGTTTCTGCCTTCGTTGTATGCGGTATAAATCTTCGATACGGTGCCTCTTGACACACTAAAAAAAATGGTTCAAATGGCTCTGAGCACTATGGGACTCAACATCTTAGGTCATAAGTCCCCTAGAACTTAGAACTACTTAAACCTAACTAATTTAAGGACATCACACACATCCATGCCCGAGGCAGGATTCGAACCTGCGACCGTAGCAGTCCCGCGGTTCCGGACTGCAGCGCCAGAACCGCTAGACCACCGCGGCCGGCTGACACACTAAAGGCTTCAACTACTTTGGTTACTGAAGCCCGCACGGTACGACCACTAAAAGCTAGCCCGTGTTCGAATTCACTTAGCTCCGACATAATGCACTCACAACTAACACTTTTCTGATCATGACTGATACTTGGAACCTCTTGAGGACATTGCACAGGCGCCGTTCTTGGTTAAATTCAAAAGCGCCACCTGCAGGCTTTCCTAGCATCTGCATTTATGCTTAAAGATACATTTCTTGCGGTATTTCCATATTTTTGTCCAACCCCTGTATGTTGCTGTGGAACTTTCTAACAGAAACTGCTCGGTGGAGTGGGGTTAGAAGTCCGACCCTTTCCTTCCTCCACTTTAATAAAATTCATCCCGAATTTTACTCTTTTCTATCTGTTTGGTTAACTATCTTACATATTTGAATCTACTTTGAACCTGTCGCTCGTTTACGCACAAAGAAATTATTATACTAACTCAACATTATTTTTGTAGGTTGATTCGTTTTACATTTTTCTATAAAATCTCTTACTTACTAGTATCAATCCATTACAAAGGAATTTAATGGACGGATGTCACTATTTATTCTCTTACTGAGACAAAAGTAGATTGCACGAATAAAACCTAGTATCACCATAACTCTAATTTTAACGATATTTGTTTATACTTCTCTTAATATCTCCACACGTTATGTAACACTTGAGCGACTGTTTTTGTTCTTTTTCTGTAATGAATAAATCATCTATTGCCTGTAGTAATGGGGGATCTAAAGTATTATGTAGGAGGTTAGGATTTGCAAGTACAGCATGCTAAGAGGTTTCTCTGGCCAATACGACATTGATCGAGTTCCTGTACGTATTGTGGTACCTGTAATCGTAGCAGGAAAGTGAACCTTTGTTCGGCTGTACCACACTTGGTTCCATTTACCAACAATCCACTTTGTTTTAACTCTAATTTTGTCATCCTCATAAACGTCTTATTGCTGTAGCAATTTACGATTACCGTCTCTGGAGGAAGCATAGAATATAACCAGTGACTGCCAACCCTGTGAAAATGTATTTGTGGTACTGATTCCGCTTTTTACATTCTGGTGCTCCCATACTTCCTGGGAACAATTGAATTTCATATGTTCGCTTGTCAATTCGAACCATCTGTGCTGGAAAAATGATGACTAACTCCTTGACACAACTGCTAAGATCTGGTGTTGACGTAACAACTGGTGTATCTCTTTGTTCCGAAATAGGTAACAATTCATTCGTTTGCTCTTGTTCTCACTTATCAATAATTTTCTGTCTGACCAGATACGGATGGATTGTGAAACACTGGTAACCAGAATTTAAAACTGCAACTGGGAATCGTATGTTAATATGATCCTAGATCGATCTGAATAGACCTTAACTGTAGAGACATGAAAGAAGAATGCTGTATTACTTTTCAATCGTGGTACAATGTATGGTGAGAACAAGACTCCCTTTTCCAATGGTTGGAATGTAATCACCTCTGTTTCACATACGTGTAAGAACATTATCCCAATGATAATATATATCATCCTCAACACCACCTAGGAGAAAGGAATTGTCTTTAATCAAGCCCCAAAAAATTTTAACCTTGGTAACCCAACACAAAATTAAACACAATACACTGAAATTTTATCACTTATCCCTAGACCTAAGTTTGTTATGTACGCTCTACGTTCCATTCGGTAATTTCTTTTCCTGTAGTAATTGTGCAGGTATTTGTTGTTACGCATCAACTCTACTCTTAAAAGTTTAACTCGACTGACATGTACAACTTATGTTTCATCGGTAATTTCAACTTGACATTGACCAGTGAATTCATTTTTTGTCAAGAATTTCTTCGTTTTACTGTTTGGGGTATACGAACTTGCTAGTAGAACCAATTGTCCTACTCGGTACTGGGAGAATTTACTGATACACTGCCCAATCCGCTCTTGACGCTCCAATGCCTTTGTATTTGCGCGTTTCACTCACTGTCAAACTTATTTTAATGTTTTCACGAATTGTGTCACATGTTCCCCCTATTTCTATCTTTAGCTGTGCTAGATGAAAATGTGATGTAATCTTTCTCCCATACACTACTTCATACACTGAAAGTCCTATATCTGTGTGGATTTTTGAGTCGTACACACTCATCACATAGCCTAAACAGACATCCTATTCTAAACGTGATTGTTCATATAGCGTTTAACATCTTCGCTATGGTATAGTAGACTCGTTCCGTACAACCATTAGCTTGTGGTTGTAATGGACTAGTATGCAATTGCCTTTCTTTCAATAGATAACACAAATGTTTCATCAGATGAGATATGCCAGTAAAATTGGTCCATCACTGACAGTACATACTTATTACTAAACTTCTATAAAACGATCCCAGTACATAAATTCCTATCATCTGAAAAAGTTCCGCTGATTCTGGTTATCTTTGAAGTTGTATCTTTTGGTGACAAATCTGTTCATTAACCACATGGAATATAATTTTTTACATCTTGTCCACATCATCATGTCATGTTCTCGACCAAAGTCTTTCTGTGACTCATGTGTCAGTAGCTTTCCTACCTCCATGTCCTGATATTACATGGTCGTGTGCTTGTTGAAACACTTCGGTTCTTGGTGCTGAAGTTACGATAATGCGTGGTCTGCATGTCACCGAGTCCTTGCATCTTGTGCCTTTCTCAATTTTACTAAATTCAATCCCGATACTGTAACACTGAAATTATTTTACTACGTGTATCTGCATTCTTGTGCTTGACACAAGTCTTGTGAACTACTTCATACTCAAACTCAGCCAATTTCAGTGCCCATCTTTTAGTCCTAATAATGCATGATCTGTAACAACTTTAAATTTATGTCCATTTGGGCACCAATGGAAATACGAAATACCATGTATCAAACCTAACATCTCGGTTTCTACAACAGTATAATTGTGCTCAGCTTTATTCAGCAGGTAAGGTGAATAAGCTGCTGGATGTTGCTGTCAATCTACAGTTTGACTTAAAATGATACTCAAGGATTTATCGCAAGCATCACATGATATTATAAATTCTATAGTAAAATCAGGAAAAATTAATACAGGATCTGGAGTCAGTATCTCTTTCAAATTTTGAAATACTGCTTGACATTTTGCTGTCCATTGCATTGTAAATCCTTTTTGTCAATAAGCTAGTCAATGGTTGCATAATTTACACAAATCCTTTGACGAACTTTCAGTAATACTTTGCCAATCCAAGAAATGATTGTAATTACTTAACTGTTTGTGAAGCTGAAAAATCACATACAACTGAAGTGAGAGAAGGATCCGTTCTCACTTCATCTTGGCTGATAATAAGCCCGAGGTAAGTAACTTGAGACTGGGAAAAATGACATTTGTCAATGCTTAATGTGAAACGAGCTGTTTTCATTCTGCCGCGCGAGATTAGCCGAGCGGCCTTGGGTGCTGCAGTCATGGACTGTGCGGCTGGTTCCAGCGGAGGTTCGAGTCCTCCCTCGGGCATGGGTGTGTATGTGCTTGTCCTTAGGATAATTTAGGTTAAGTAGTGTGTAAGCATAGGGACTGATGACCTTAGCAGTTAAGTCCCATAAGATTTCACACACATTTGAACATTTTTTGTTTTCATTCTATCAAATACTTCAGTACGCACTGCGCGTTTATCTAGGTCTTTTGAAAAATCGCTGATGTCCACCAAGTAGAACATGCATTTTTTTGGTTTTAACCCTGAAAGAACAGCACCCATCAAGTGCTGAAATGTTGCAAGTGCGTCTTTTGACTTGAAAGGCACTCTGTAGTACAAGTGACTGGATGACATCGTAAAAGCATGGGCACACTTCACACTGGTGATACCCAATAAAATAAATATATCGTAGAAAAAAAATTTACACTGTCCCAGGTTATCATAAGTTTCAGTTATATTTGAAATAGGATATGCATCAGTTACCATATGTTCATTTAAAAAACTGTAATCACAACAGAATCTATATTTTCTTGTTCCATGAGGTGACTATTTCGGCATGACTACTATACTTACTGACCGAGGGCTGTAGTTGTGTTTCATTATTTCTTCTTTAAACTGTTGATCTACGAACTATTCTGTTAACAGCTGGAGATATTTTGGCAACCTGTACTGCTGACGGTGTACTGGTGCATGAATACTCATTGTAATATGATGCTGTGTTACGGGTGTGGCTGGTAAAGGGCCTTCAGAATGAAACAAATCTCTGTACCAAACTAACAATGACTCCAAGACTGATCGATTATTACCCTTTAAGTGACTGCCCTTGTTGCGTAACGCAGATGTGCTGACGTTTTGCTTGACATTGTGCTCCATCTCTGACCCATCTTAGTCTTCTTCATCGAATACCTGTAGTGTAGCTACTACCAGTTCCTTTGGAAGACTTACTTCGTTCATTCTGAAATTATCCAGGCTTATTGGCGACATAACCGGGCCATTTATTTCCCTAGCATGTGCGTACCTCGTATAAAAGAATTCCGTTCGTCCAACATGTCATCACTCGACAAAGGGTTCTATTCAACACGAAGCTTCCTGTGAAACATCAGCATCTATCGTAACCCAGAATAACTTTCTTGTACTGAGTTAGCAAAGGGTGTACCTTGTGACACATTCGCAACTGCTGCACCCGTCGAAAACGAATCTCCATTGTGTTCAACTGTTTGTTGCCACAGGTCGATTTTAGCATCATACCCAACCAGAAAACCTAAACTGAGTATTGCAGAAAATCCTGCCCCACAGTTGGCAACACTTCCATTTCATCACGAAAACATGCGTTTCCTAACCTACACTTGAGCTCTGTTGTCTCCACTGAGTCTATTTTGTTGTCCCTATTGCACGCAATATGTACCTCGGCGTTTTCATTCTCCTCTTGTCCATAATGTCCAGGCTCACAACCGTAGGTGTGCCCCAGTATCTACTAAAAACTTATACGTCCTCTGACTTATCTAAGCAATCAAGCAGTAATCCGTCTCTGTGTACGTTTTTACCGTACTGCGATTTACTGGGAATGCTTCCCGTTAGCATTTAACTGTTTCATTTTCGCATTGTACTTGCCCTGTTTCATAAATTTATGCCTTACGCCTGAATTGTTGGGAATTATAGCATTACGGTTGACGATACTGTGCCTTTAAAAGTCCCTGCTGACAACAACAGTAACATTCTATACCAGATCTGAATATCTTCCATTCGGTACCTATCCTAGCTGTATTATCCGTTCCTTGTAAAAGCGTAGCAACATAATATACTGTGGCGAAATCTTCAGGGTTTTCCATTCGGATCCACCGTGAAAAATCTGGGTGGATCCCTCTGTGAAACACGTCCAACGCTATATTTTCAGCTTTTTGGAGCATGGCTGTCTGAATCTGACTTGTGCGTCAGCTAGTAAGTTTAAGCATATATTTTTTGTATTCTGTCAGAAAATAATTCCACTGTTTCATGCCGGCCGAAGTGGCCGTGCGGTTAAAGGCGCTGCAGTCTGGAACCGCAGGACCGCTACGGTCGCAGGTTCGAATCCTGCCTCGGGCATGGATGTTTGTGATGTCCTTAGGTTAGTTAGGTTTAACTAGTTCTAAGTTCTAGGGGACTAATGACCTCAGTAGTTGAGTCCCATAGTGCTCAGAGCCATTTGAACCACTGTTTCATTAGCCTTCTGTGTTAAACTCTTGAGTTTCTCCCTAAAAACGATGTACTCTTCTGTTTTCTCTACTTCTGACGCATACCCTTCACTAACTCACTGAATTTGGACACCTTATGAAGCACTTTATGATATAACGTATAGGTTTTTACCTCACCCGTAATATGTAACTTGGCCATCCACAAGCATGTTTCTTATGAACAGCTACTTAACGTGGCCGTGGTTAGTACGTCGCCTCTAAACTCAGTAATGTCATTTGTTGTTTTCCCAGAGAAGGGAATTATGAGATTCGAGGCTGAAGGATCAATGGATGAAGGGGGAATATTTACCACAGTTTTATCTTCATTCATACTTCATTGTGGCTTCTGTTCTGTTAATAAATCTTGTAACTGTTGACTTAGCTGTTCATTAAGTGTTTTCTGTTGTTCATTATCCTCTAACAGTTCGGAAACATGCCCCTTAAGAGCGTCTATCCCTCCGTTGGTACTAGCTGAATGTGTCTGTGCCATTTGTGTGCAGTTTACCTTTCTCTCTTCTACACGAATCAAACTAGTACTAATCCCGACAATAACCCAGTAGTAACAGTTGGAAAAATAAAATTATTACATCTAATTCCTAGGCGTAATAATCAACCAACGACACTCTGAACAAGTGTCTCTATTTCCTGTATGTACTACATGCTGCTGGTGCAAATCTATCACAGGGTGCACTGTCTCCCGTTAAATAACAAGTTTTACAAGGTAACTTCAAAATCCTTTAGTCCTAACCAGGAAATTGCAAAGAATACAATTTTTTCTTTTCAAAACGAATAACAATGTTTTCTCTTTGATCCACTGTTTGCGACAGTTGCTGATTTTAGTGTGCCGGACCGTTGCTCTCTAACTCATACTGGCGCTGTGCTGGAGCACTTCTGACCACCAGTTTATAGGGTCGCCCACTGCCGGGCTGGAAACCTCTACTGTTTTGTCAGGATAGAGACCGAGGACCTGTGTGGCATCGTTAGCATCAATAAAACAATATTCAAAATTATTCCACTTATTTATCAGAATACAAACCGTTGCCGTGTCATCTGTGACGGCTGGTATCTATAAAATGTGGAGAGGAATCCACTGAATCCAATAGTGGACTCACAGCTGCCGATGACGCTGCATCAGCTAGGAGCGGAAGTCGATGACACCTAGGTGCGGTGGTTTACCACAAGCTGGCGAGGTAGGCACACCCCTACGGCAGCCCTCTTGGAGACGGTGGTGCCCACAAAATGTATGTTTGATCCACGAGCCGTTCGGGGAGTACTGATTCCCTCCCAGATCACCGCCCGTGTTGTCCCGTCAGATGGATCGCGACGTCAGATGCTGTGACGTCGTGCTGAATGCTGAACCTGACCCGCAGGTAGGGTAGGCCGGTAGACCCATGCGACACTGGAGTTAGAGGGCAGCTTCCGCCCTGGACCGGAGCAGCGTTGGTAGACTCCTCGACTACCTACAAGTGCTGGCTGCTGTGCTGACTTCTGTACTCGATGCTGGACTTCATTATCTGCAGCTACGTACCGCTGATCTTCTCGTTAGACAGCAGATGTAAGACCAGCACTCGAACAATCTGACACCCAAGGTGCTACTGTACCATAATAAGAGAATCGGGTGCGAACGACTTGAATGCCATCGACCCTACTGTTGAGTGCTGTAAGCTAGTAGCAGTCGATACTTTTGTCACCGATGCTCATTGGCAACCCCCCCCCCCCCCCTTCTTCGAAGATTTAGTGGTAAGATAAGGTGGACAGAACGTCAAAAACTGAACGCAGATCAAGTATGAAAACAGGAAGAAAGTGTACTGAACTGTGAAAAAAGAGGCAAAACCAAAACAGGGAACGGTTCAAAGTTCAAGAAATGCAACGTCGAGCGAACATAAACATGCGAGATGTTGTGGTTATGTGCTCATGGTGAAGGGGGAGATCCGGTTCAAATCTGCCTCGTGCCCATTTCATTTTCTTTTCTCCACAAAATTATGAACTGACCGTCCGGTCATTGATGTGTCTGTCCGCTGAATTCCGATTTGTGTCTGTGTCGTGGTTTAATGTCCGCTTGCAACAACGAAGTGTAAGGAAGGGACTTCCAGACGTACGTACCTCTTATTTGTTCTACTCAAGTACCACATTTTATGACTCTTGCGGCCCCTTTTGGAAGTTTTGACATTTGAATTCTTTTGTTTTAACATAGTTCATATCTATCTGTTTATTGTTTTCATTTCTGTGAGAGATCTATGCGGCATCTCACGTGCTCTCACTATTCATCACGTTTATTGCGACGGCAATATTTTCTTGCCACGTGAGTTATGTTCTACAACCAAAGTACAGTATGACAACTGCTAGGACTACAAAAAAAGAACCGACACATCAGTGACTGGATGGAAAGTTCATAATCCCCCCCCAGAGGGCGGTTTGCTCTCTCACTATCCTTAAACCAATCTGTCCACCTACCTGAATAAGCTTCAGGTTGTCTGCCCCTTCACCCTGCGATGGTAGATACTGGTTTAGCCGACAATAGCAGCGTTGACAAAAATTCGACTAAATACCTACCACGCAAAGGCCACATAACTCCAGCCCATGGGCAATAACTGAAAGTTAGTAAAACTATCGAGTGTTCTAGATTCTTGCATGAATCGATTCAAAAACTGTCTAAAATTTCCTTTTAGATGGGTAATTGTCTCTAAAACAAGGAAAACGGCTATCAGGTCCGTATTTAGTATCCTGACACTAATTCTACAATGTTACTGACTGTCTCTGTAACAAGTAAGAACTAATCAAACGCGCGGATTTCTTCATGTTGGTACAGATTTGATCATTGCGATTTAACATAGGTGTTTACTAGAAGATGGCACCCGAGCGAATCTCTCGATTTACATATCTGAGGTACCAAGCTCTACTCAAACGCACGGTAAATGCTGAAATCCTTTTGGCTAGTATGTTAAGCAACCAATCAGATCATCTCGAGCACTTCTATACTCGCGGTATTTCTAATGTTTGCCAATCAGATTACCACACGTAATTTAGGCTAGAAATCTAGTAATTTGGAAACTAGATAAAATTTAATGAAAACAAAATATGAATCTTTTCCATAAAATAAACTACTAATAAGTTTTGTACTCAACTCCCTTTCTGGCTGCCTTCTGCAAACTCATGCGCACTCGGACATACGTCACAAATTGCCCTATTACACAACAACTTTCTCATGCTTACATTTACATAGTTTTAATAAAATATCCCATTCTAACTTTACATATGTCCTCCATTCACTCTGTCTCTCCAAAACACTCACACAACCAAAACACTGTGAAATAATAATTTTCCAATGTACTGTGACCACGAAAACAAAGAAAATTCCAGAAAATGAGATTATATGAACCTATTCTCTTGGTTGTAGTTACAATTCATACTATAGATGAATACATTACAACCCATAAATCGTTTTCCCAAAGCCACCACAAGTATTATGTGTGTTAGGTAAAAATTTATACCTCTGAAAGTATTGAAGTTATTGCTTTGAAATTTTAGCAGTATGGTTCTGCTATTCATAGAATTTGGTACACTAAGCATGAAAATGATCGATTAATATTTAACATTACTTCTTCAGATTCGTAGAGAGTATGTGTAACGTATTGCACGCAGCATTAGTCAAGTTCACCGCTCGCCCGGCCCAGTAACCAGCGTCAGCTGTGTGAGGGTGAGAATCCGCATCTCCTCTCCTCCCAGCTCCACGGCAAGCAACGTTTTCAATGCAAGGTGACAACTCGTAAGAATTTGCTGCGTTACAGTGTGTGGCGAGCACGGGTCCCCGAGCTATTGCAGGCTTTTTTCTTTTTCAAGCTGCTTTACCTTCCTCTTCCTTCTCCTTCCTTATTCCTTTCCCTCTGCCCCTTCCAATTCCCTCTCCTGGTGTTCTTATTTATGTCGGCCAGGCTGTCCTCCTGACTTCGTTTCGTCTTGCGGTTTTGGTTTGTTTGATTTCCCTCCTCTTTTTTGGCTTTTCATTTTTGGTCCCCCTCAGGGATTTGACCTCCATCACTAAATTTGAAATCTATAGTGTAAGCCAAAAGGAATAGAACTCCTTCCCTATCGTCTTTGGCGTAGGTTCCTCTCCCCCCCTCTCCTCCTCTCCCTCTCCCTTTCGCCCTTTCCCTCCCTCCTCGCCATAACCCTTTCGCCTCATTGCTAGATCACCAGCTAGGAAACAGGCCGCGTGTTGGGGCTGTTATGTACCCATCTGGCTGAGCCCCCTGGCACCACACGGATCACTCTGCTGGTATCTGCGCTGTGAAGCCATCGTGCAAGCCTCGGAGTGATGGCCCATCTTTTTGGGACATTGGAACTCCCGGCTACGACCGTCCTACCAGGTGGCCGTTGCTGTAGCTAGGTGGCGCTCACGAGGCGAGCCCCTGTTCGAAGTGGATGGTACCAGGGCGGACGTTTGGCACATGAAACGTGTTATCCACTCTGGCTGCTCTTCTGCGGCTGTGTCTCTTCGTAGGAATAGTTCTGTCTCGGTTCCTGTTACTGCCTTCCCGTCCTTCCCCTCCTTGGTTACCATTTGGGAGCAGGGCAAGGCCCGCCGGCTTGGGGTGAAACCCTTTCCGTGGTTCCTGGTCTGTACCAAAACTGACGCCGCTGTCATCCTGGCATTTAAGGGGATACCCTGCCTGAGAAGGTCTGGGTAATGGTATAAAGACGCAACGTCAAACCATCCACTCCAACTCTCATGCACTGCTCCCATTGCCTCAAGTTCAGCCACATGTCCTCGCAATGTAATGCCACTCCCATCTGTGGTGACCGTGGCCGCCCTCTTCATGTGGGGAGTCATTGCCCCTCACTGCCTAACTGTGTAATCTGCTCTGGTCTCATTCTCCCCCACCAGTTTGTACAGTGTATGCAAAGGAAAAATGAATCCAGCAAATAAAGATCCTTGACCATCTCAGCTACTTTGAGGCCTGGAAGAAGTTTGACAGCCTTCACCCTGTGAATCTCTCATCTACCTTTGCCTCAGTTACGACTTCTCCTGTACCCCATCCTACTTACCGCCATCCTGATCCCCTACTCTTTCCTCCTCCCTCCTAGAGGCTCCTGTCTCTTCCCCTCAAGGAACCACTCCTTCCCCTCTTCCTCCTTCTCCTCCTCCCCCCCTCCTCCTCCTCCTCCTCCTCCTCCTCCTTCTCAACCGAAGAAGACATCCTCTTCTGTGGCTCCTTCTAGGGTTGGGGCTACCTCTCGGACACCCCTTGCAGGCGTTCTCAAAATAGCAAGCCTGCAACCTTGGGTCAGATGGAGGACCCACACTTCGAGAGCCCCAAAGCCGCTCAATCTCTGTCCAATCCAGACATCGCTGCCACCTATTCCTTTACTGAAAGAAGAAGCAGCGCAAGTCAAAGGATGAGGTTTCCCTGGCTTCCTGGGTGGTTTCGCCCCCTCCTCCTCATCCCCAATCAAAGCCACCTTTTATGGATGTCACTCCATCCTCTTCGGTGACGACCACTGACCCGATAATACCTCCCCTCAGCTTCTTTATGTCTAAGCTCTCGTCTCGCCACATGAAAACCAAGTAGAATTTCCAACGGAAATTACTGTAATACAACAGCTCGTTTCATCTTATTCTGCATTCCGTCTTGCTCTTCAAGAAATGCACTTCTGTGATGACCACTCACTAACGTTTCGTGATTATTGGGCATTCTGTCGGATCTGTCACAGGCCTGGGATAGCGTCTGCAGAGGTCTGCACTTTGGTTCGCACTAATGTCACTAGTGACTGGACCCCCTTCATATCAACCTGGAAGCAATAGCGCTATGAGTGCGAACGACCTCAGCAATCACCATCTGCAGTATCTATTTCCCTGCAGGTAGGCCACTTCATTATGTTGACCTGCCTACTTAATACAGAAAATCCTGCTCCCGTACCTCCTCCTTGGGGACTTCAATTCGACCCAATTTCACTGCTTTTGGCAAATGAACAGTTAATCAACGCCTTGAGTCAATTTTGTGTATTCCTGTATTAGTAAAATCAATTCTGGTTAGGGCCACCAGCTTCACAGTGACGAACGAGGCAATGCTAAAGAGACAATATTACGCCATTACTAATCACTGCTCTATGGAAATCCGATTGTCCTGGGGAAACCTCAAAATCGGGCCACAGAATTGGAAGCAGGTGAGACTAAAAATTTGTGTGTGCCTCCAGCTGGCCATTTTCACGTCCTCGGCAACGTTCTCAGCACTGTAAGAAAGATCAGAACGTCACATCAAAATCAGACCCTTCAACTTTAACGAAAACAATAAGGTTTAATTACACTTTGATAAACCACACAAAATTATTTCCTTCGAACATCACTGCCTCCCGCTAGCTATTATCAACCCTTTCAAGCACAAAACAAGTTTGGACGATTAAGGTTCAACATACCGTCAGTAACGAAGTCATTACAGACGGAGCACTAGGGACAGCAATAAACAGCTAAACGTAAGTGGCTGGAGGAGGATTTGAAACCACATGCAACGGAACGATATCACTGATAAGAGAATAATCAAAGGCACTCCTTAATAGTGAACGTAATAACTGTTTCTAGTAGATGGCGTGGTTTGTGGAAAGGTTATGGAAAGTAATCAACGGGTTCATCGTGAGCCACAGAGTCATACGGATATAGAAAATGAGTGCAGTAGGAGTCCTTTTTGTTGGTGAAACCACCGTACACACAGACAAGGGATGACGGACCACGTGGTGACAGAATGCCGACGTCACAATGCATTACGCCTCCTCCCATGAGTCGGTGACAGTGGACGCGAAACGTCTACTAGATCAACGACTCAGGTGCGTGTACTCCAGTGTTAATGACAGCTCTAATCAAATAGCGATACAAATAACATCACCAGTTTTTGTTGTATCGAATGTTGTAATTTCCATGTCATAAACAGCGAACTTTTTCAGTTCTTCTAATATTAACGAATGATGTTGGGTGGGGTATAGTGGCTCCCTCTTGGCAGAGCAGTGTTACATTCTTTCAGTTCAGGTGGGAGACGATAAAATTTGAGCTTTTTACTGGGAGGAGCTTGGAAGGTTCGAACATTTTCTTGGAGCGTTCCTGAGCTCCGGTTAAGAGTATTTACTGCTATTCAGTATGTAGCCTATGAAAGATTCACTCGCTATTCCTTTCAGGATAACGTACTTTCATAATTTACAAAAGCATGTATACGACAGCTTTAGTGTTAAAGGAAATATTTCCACCACTTGTGTCAACTCAGGCTTCACGCAGTTATAAATCAAATAGACCACTAAATAATTCAAATTCACTCAAGAGTACTTATCTTCAGAACATCTGAACTGAATATTTATGTCTCTCACTGTGTGTGGTACGTTTCTGCACCTTAGATGGTCCCAGTGGACGTTGCACATGCAGGATCCGCAGTTACGAGCTCTATGGCACCACCAGCAAGTGGTAACATTACACACCATCCTATGGAAGCAAGTCCAATGTGTGAACCATGTGCTACCTCTTTAGGTGCATCAGCTTATGATAAATCACTGTACATTTTACTTTGAAAATCACAACCTTCGATCCACTATTAACACAGTAATACTACCACCATACATCATAAGCATCTACAACACAAGACTGCCGAAACACTATCGGTCTGTCTACATACGCCGTCTTTCCTCCATGACGACCGTCGTCCCGAAATTTCTAGATCAGGGAAACTTTACAGAACCGTTAAACATTTGTGTCTTTTTGTCAACCTTCACTGCAGCTGCCGAATGATTGACTAGTTTCTCCTTCACGGGAACTGGTATTATCCAACCTTATCTACAGCTGTGAATAATAATCGTCTATTCGGTGCTGCTACCTAGACAAACGACTTGTATTCTAACTAGCGACAGTGCAAAGAATACCGGACGGACTGAAGGCTACTACTGAAAATCTAGCAGACTATCCACTCGTATTCTAATTTTGTCAACAAACACGTGACAAACTTTCCGTGATCTTACTGGGTGAGTAAAGACTAGCTCTGAAACTCCGGCAAAGCGTTCACCGCTCATTTAGAGTTTTGACGATTTTCAGTGTGCACTCGTGTTTAGGGAAAATCCCTCTATGCCTCTAAGCCCCGTATTACACTCTCAAAGTTCTTTGAGAAATATTTTCTGAAAGCTAGGACCATGCTCTAACTTTTGTAAAAGATATGAAAAAAGTACCCCATTACACTGTCAAAGATTTTATAAAACGTCTTTTATGAAAGATATTTGATAAATATCTTTTAAAGTGTCATACGGGCGTAACTGTGCTCGCAAATGGAGTGTTCCGGCCAACGCGCATTTTGGCCAGTACTTTGGCTAGCGCCCATCTCAGCGATTACGGCGGTCTCCCAGGCCACAAAACTGAAGTACGAATTATATGCTCATCACGTACATAGCCCGTAAAAGCAGAAACACAGATTTATTTCGTATAAAATTATTAACTGAAGAACGCCAAGATACTCCATTTGTGATGACCCTAAAAAGTGCTGCTGTATATCACGCGCCACTACCTAAATAAAAATCAGATTAGCTATTACTAACATTGAAATATATTAGAACATTTGAAAAATAAATCTGATTGATACAAAATTTCCAGGCGTCCAACACCTTGTCTCCTACTAGTGGTTTAAGCGTCCTTCAGTCACTTTCGCAGATAACTCACGACAGTAGCACAAACCACAGCTGATTAGCTTCCCCGTTTACGATATGCTTGTTCCCTGGTGGCGGGACATAACAATCTGCCTTTGTGAGACTCACTTCTGTCAGTGGATTTCCCCATTTTCAGCCCGTATCGTCGCTTGTATGATACCCATTCGTCTCTACATCGCTTGTACAGGGTGATCAGAAACAGTCTGAAAAACTCATAAGGGTGTTGCGGCGTAGGGTGTGCTGAGAAATAATTGTTAAGAAAAACATCGGTACGTTGCGCCGTTTTCGAGTTAATTACAATTGAATTCAGACAATCAGGCTGTTCCGCAGTAAGTGGCCCGCCAGTGTCGACTAGTGTCGATTGTTCTCAAAGTGTAGGCGATAGCGCACGAGAGTACTCAGCCTTTGGCTCGGGTTCGAGATCCGTCCTACAGTGCCACGTCCAATTTTTGCTCGGTTTTAGGAAACCAAATGACGAACACGTTTGGCGACATTGTCTCTGACAGGCCGCTAGAATTTGGGCGCGCAACGGCCTGATTGACTAACTTCAGTGCTAATTAACTGGGAAACATCGCAATGTACTGAACTTTTTTCGTAACATTCATCATTTGGATTTGCAGCTCCTTGTGTTTGCCATGTTTGAATCCAACATTTTTTTCGCAACAATCATTCCTCAGCACACTCTACCCACCTTACAAGCTTGTCAGACTGTTTCTTTCCACCCTGCATATTTCCTTTGCATCAGGTGCGTGCAAACGCCACTATGTGGCAGTCAGTGCCGCGGTTGGTTGTGGGTATAATGGTATGGATCGTCAGTGTATAAGCAGTGCTTCTTTCCACATTTCATTTGCGAATCGAGTGTGAAATAACAAATACTAGTATGATACACGGGAGAGTGGTCTTACCCTGTCTTTCAAAGTGATTTACGCAGTGTGCAGGTGTATACTGTCCACCCACATCAATGCGACAACCTGCCAAAAGGCTGAATAATCATCTTTTGTAGCGCGGTTCTCTCCGACACGCGCAGGAATAGAATCAGTGGGGTTGTGGAAGGTACCGACTGGGATGCAGAACCATGCCGATTCCAGTGCTGTGGAAAGATCCTCGGCAGAGGATCCATGGCGCGCACAACCGGATCGAGACGGTCCCACAAGTTCGGTGGCCAGCGTATTACGGTAAACTCACCCTGATTTTCTTGGAACTATGCACGTACACTGCAAGCTGTGTGAGATGTTGCATTGTTCCGCTGACAGATTCCATCATGCCGAGGAAAAACAACTACATGTGGGGGTGGATATCAAAATGGTTCAAATGGCTCTGAGCACTATGGGACTTAACTTCTGGGATCATCAGTCCCCTAGAACTTAGAACTACTTAAACCTAACTAACCTAAGGACACCACAAACATCCATGCCCGAGGCAGGATTCGAACCTGCGACCGTAATGGTTGCGGGGTTCCAGACTGTAGCGCCTAGAACCGCTCGGCCAGGGGGGTGGATATCGTGTCGAAGGATATATACGTACTTGTATTGATCCACTGTGCCGTCCAGAATGACAATGGACTGTGTGGCTGATCCCAGCGGAGGTTCGAGTCCTCCCTCGGGCATGGGTGTGTGTGTTTGTCCTTAGGATAATTTAGGTTAAGTAGTGTGTAAGCTTAGGGACTGATGACCTTAGCAGTTAAGTCCCATAAGATTTCACACACATTTTTTGACAGAATGACAAAATGAACCAGGGAATGCCCTCCGGGCTGGACCCTTCCGATGATTGTTGCAGAGTGTGTGCTTTCAGATGTTTCACGCCGTACACGCCAACCAGCATGTGTCCGATGAGGCATAAAACGTGGTTCATCTGAAAAGGTCACCTGTCGCCACTTGGCGGACGTCTGCTTGCAGTACTGGCGTAGAAATTCCAGCCTTCGCCGCCGATGTGCAGCAGCCAGCATGGGTGCACGATCGAGGCGCCTGCTGCGGAGGCCCTTATGCAGCGACTATCGGTGAACGGTCGTTGACGAGACGCTGTTAGTACGCCCTTGGTTCATGTGCGCCATCACTTGCTCAACAGTTGCGTGTCTGTTTGCCTGTACAAATCTCCGGTGCCATCGGTAACGCCTTTCGTCAATGGGCCGTGCTGCATCGCAGTTGCCTCGGCGCTGGTTTTGGATATTGCCGTTGTGCCATCCACGGTTTATTTTAACCACAGAATCACACGAACGGTTTACAGACTTAACCGTTTTGGATATGTTCCATCCTTGCCACGAAGTCAATGATCGTGCCCTTATGGACGTCAGATAAAGCGCTCCGTTTTGGCATTATGACGAGTGCACTGTTCTCTGCGTTCTCCCGACAGGCTTTATGTATCCTCCACTGCTAGTGCTGCCACCTGTGTTCTGTGAGTGGTTATCACGCGTTGTCGTCAACATAGGCGGTGGCCACGTTAGTGTGACTGGACCGTAAATATTAGAGTATAGGCCAACTTTCCTATAACGTTCTATGAAACATTGACAAACAAATAATTCGTTCTCACACAGAAGTTTACCGGTACCACACACATATCCGTTACAACACTCGTGTCCAAATCCATTTAACCTCTTCGATGGATCGGCGATAGAAGACCTTCCACCGTCTCTTAATTACTATACTTACTTTTCTCGTTTCGTTTTAGTTTTGCTCTTTCATCTATTCAATATTTTTCTCGGCGTGTCTTGGTTCTCTAACCGTATTTTCCACAGCATTACTTCTTTTTTTTTCTAAACTATACATTGAAATTAATCTTCGATTATAGTATAAAATCCTTTCTTAATATTAAAGAAGACAATTTATATGCCTTTAGCACGTTCGTACGTCTGATGGAAAACAAACATTACATCATCTATAGATCTACAATTTCTGATTTCATACTATATCTCACTGAAACGACGTCGTTGTTGAATTGCGCAACGTTAAGAATGAAATAAAATGAACTATTGATTTATTTTCAAAAATCCAGAAAGTATGTTGGTTATTGCTTCCAGTCATGAACGTAACACACGGAAACACGCATATAATTTAATGGCATCAAAATTGTCCTTAAATAACTAAACAGGCTGTGCTTTCCACGTACGCTGTATCTTTGACAATATTGATACGCGTATAAGATTTTGATTAGATCATCGCTTGGATTGTCTAAAACTTGGGCACCCTTTACGTGTCGTTATTCCCACATACTTCTACTGATAAAATGGAAGTATTTTTACTTACTTTTTTGCTAAAGTGCAACTGACTAAAATAAACAAACCGTTCGGAACGTTAAGGTTGGTTTGAACGGCACGGATCTTTACCTAGCATGGTCCCATTTGGTGTGGCATTCACATGTCTTCCTCCAAAGATTGAACTCACGCACTCGCGCTGTTATAGGGAGGACCAACAGTTTGACGTGGACCCCAAACCACGTACTAGCTTGGCATTTCTCTGATGAAAAATCATTGCCAGAGGTGAAAGAAGCGACAAATGACTGAAAAAGTTGTAGGAAGACTGAAGATCGAACCTCAGTCCTTTTCAATAAATAGTCTGTCACTTACCTACTGAGCCACTGAAACACACAATTGCATTTTACTGGCAGTTAACTAGCAGTACGAAACATTCTAAGCACACAGACAATTTCTTCTCATAATTCGTAGTGTGAGAACCACGGCGCATTTAATAAGTTCTAATCTTGTGGTCTGGCAATGTGCTGTAGGTAACAAGAAGATCAGGCCTCGTAACGGGCGGAGGCGGAAGGTTGATGGAGCGGCTTTTGCCGCCGGCGGGCAGGTCAGAGCACATTAGAGCTGCGCGGAAAAGACTGGCTCCAAATCGGGAGAGACCAAGGTCCCGCCAGAATGAAAAACAGAACGCAAGGCAGCAGCGCCAAGACGCGTGCCGCGAATAAAGCGCCGCTATCAAGGACGTCTGCGCCGGCCCTGGAGGCCATCCCTCACATACTACTCATATCCGCGAGGTAACGTGCATGTCGCCACCGCTACGTCGAGAACCACCGACTCTTACTCTGTTTTCTCTTTCTTTCACGGACGGTGTCCGAAAGGAACTCTATTCAAAACTTACTCGAATTTGGTTAACTGTAACTTCTTGGTTCTTAATCGGAACTACAGATTTTGTGATGTGGTACGATAAAACCTTTGATGCAGTTGAAGCAATGTTAAACAGCGGCTCGCCCGGTTGGCCGTGCGGTCTAACGCACGACTTTCCGGCGTGGGAAGGAGCTCCTGGTCCCCGGCACGAATCCGCCCGCTGAACTTGTGTCGAGGTCCGGTGAGCCGGCCAGTCTCTGGATGGTTTTTAGGCGGTTTTCCGTATGCCACGGCGAATGCTGGCTGGTTCCCCTAATTCCGCCTCAGCTACACTATGTCGGCGATTACTGCGCAAACAAGTTCTCCACGTACGCGTACACCAACATTACTCTACCACGCAAACATGGGGGTTACACACGTCTGGTGTGAGACGTTCCCAGAGGGGGGGGGGGGGGGGGGGGTCCACAGGGGGCCGAACCGCACAATAACCCTGGGTCGAGGGGTGAAGTTGACTGCGATCACCGTCGTGGGGTTGTGGACCACTGCGGCTGCGTCAAGGACGGAGCCTCTCCGTCGTTTCTAGGCCCCCGGTTAACACACAATACAATACATACAATGTTAAACAAATGTTCACACTTTTAAAATGCTCAGAGAAGTGTTGAAATAACGTTTTAAGAATTCTAAAAACCCACTGGAAGGTCACATCACTGGAAAATCTTTTTTTTTCTTTTTTACCAATCAAGCTATATATATCTACATATGTGTCTATGTTCCACATCTCCTCTTAAAAGACTTGCCGATTTCAACCAAACTTGCAACACATTTCATTTATTGTCTAGAAAAAATTGCTGTGGGCGTAAGAACCACCTATTTACCAAAGGGGTGAGGATGGGGGTGAAGAAGAAGTGTAGCCCACGACTCGCGAATACCAGGAATTTATTCATTCAGTATTTGAGAATGAGAGCACTTGGTTGCTAGAAACAAACTTTACACATAATTTCAAACTTTACGATTCTTTTCCTCACACATTCATGAAAGGAAAAACGTTTATCGCTTGTTACATTTGCGCTGTTCGTGCAGTAAAACTGCCGCATCTGGCACGACATTTTAATTTCTTGCTTGTTAGCTTACAACCCTATTCGCGACACGTATCGAACACAATATCCGCATATGCCGCTGAATGTATCAACAAAGTTATATCATTGTACGATACGTTTTTCAGGTGGTATGGCGTCATGACACTGACATGAGTTAAAAACTGCCACGTGATGCACGACGTTTCAGTGTATTACTTATTCGCTACTAACTATATTCACAACACATTTCGCAAACAATATCCACATACGCCGCTGAACGTACTTAAAAATTATGTCATTTTATTACACATAGTTCAAGAGATATGGCGCCATAAACGTAGAGCTGCGTGCAAACGAAACTACAGGGCGAAATTCGCTAGATATACCGATGAACTATGTGTACAACTTAGTTTGAATTGTGTTAAATATATGTAAAATATTTGAGATAAGTTTATACACAGACAAAGCCACAGGTAAAAAGCTCCTCCTGAACCCCTGGAACGATCTAAACCAAACTTGATACATAGACTGTTGAGAAATAAATACTGTAAGATTATAAACCAGCAACATCCTATTGGAGTACAGGCGATAACTTGGAGAGGGAAAGGGGTAGGATGAAATGGACACAGGTTAGGGAGAGGAGAAGATGAGCAGAGAGAGGGGAAGGGGGAAATGGACAGGAAGGGAAAAGGAGGAGCTGGACGAAGAGAGGGGGAAGGAAAGGAGGGGATAGAGTAGCATAAGATTGGAATAAATACATACACAAGCAACGCCAGGTATTCAGCCATCTCTATATATACGCAGAGGGTGAGGAGGATATAGAAGGCGAGGTGGAGATGGATACAGGAAAAATCGCAGATGGACAGAGGGGGAGGAGCACATGGACAGAGAAAGGAAAGAGGAGCAGTTGGACAGAGACAGGAGGAGGAAACAGAGGAGGGGAGAATCAGATGGATAGAGAAAGGAAAGATGAGAAGATGGACAGAGAGAGGGGAGAGAAGGAGATTGGCAGAATGAGGGAGAGGAGAAAATAGACATTGAGAGAGGGGAGGGAGAGAGAGAGAAAGGAAAGATGAGGAGATGGGTAGAGAGAGGGGACAGGAGGAGATGGGCAGAGTGAGTGGGAGGAGCAAATGGATAATGAGAGGGGGAGGCAGCGATAGTTTTAGAGGGGGTGATGAGATAGAAGGGAAGGAGGAGATTGACTTAGAGAGGGGAGAAGGAGATAAAGGCGATGGACTGATAGGGCAGGAGCAGATGGAAAGTTGGGGAGGAGCATATGGGCAGAGAGAGGAGGGAGGTGTTCTAATTCTGTCAGACGTAGCAAAGGACTAGGAAGGGCAGCTGAACGGAATATATAGGATTTGGAAGCGGGATGTAAGATGAACAATAACAAAAGTAAAACAAGAGTAATTGACTGTAGTCGACTTATATCAGACAGTCTGAGGGAATTAGATTAGCAAATGAGACACTTGTAGAGTAGTTGATGAGTTTTGCTATTTGAACAGGTAAATAACTGCTGATTGCCGAAGTAGAGACGATATGTGCTGTAGAGGGGCAAGAGCTGGAAGAGCTTTTATGAAAAAGAGAAATTTGTTAAGATCGAACATAAATTTAAGTTTCATGAAGTATTTTCTGAAGGTATTTAAGTGAAGTGTAGCTTTGCACAGAAGTGAAACGTAGGCGACGAACAGTCCAACCAAGAACAGATGAGAACCTTCAAAATGTGGTGCTACAAAATAATACTGAAGATTAGATGGTTAGACTGAATAACTAAGGAGGAGATACTGAATCGAACTGGAGAGAGAAGAAATCTGTAGCACCATCTGAATAAAAGGAGGGATCGGTTGATAGAACATATCTAGAGGCATCAAGAAATCGTTAATGTGCTGCCGGTGGGAAGTGGGTAGGAAGGTTTCAAATTGTAGGAGACTAAGGCTCGAATACAGTATGCAGGTTCAAATGGACCTAGATAGCCGTAGATACGCAGAAATGAAGAGACTTGCACAGAGTAGAGTAGTGTCGAGAGCAGCATCAAACCATTCTTAGAATGAAGTTACAACAGCAAAATCACATTAATAGCTAATTAATTTGTTTATTATGGCGCACTACTCAGTGTACACCAGCAGGTCGCATTTCCTCTGTGCTCCTACATCACAGATCAACAACGTTATGGTCAAAAATAAAGCAAAATATTACACCGCTGATTCAGTAAGCTAATATCTAGCGAAACACAGTTCGCTCTGTTCGTCCATTAAACACAGAGCATTGTAGGCAAAGGCAGCCTTTCGATTCTGTGTTCCTTGAATTACCGAAGGCGTTCGATAAAATGGTTCAAATGGCTCTGAGCACTATGGGACTTAACTTCTGAGGTCACCAGTCCCCTAGAACTTGGAACTACTTAAACCTTACTATCCTAAGGACATCACACACATCCATGCCCGAGGCAGGATTCGAACCTGCGACCGTAGCGGTCGCGCGGTTCCAGACTGGAGCGCCTAGAACCGCTCGGCCACCCCGGCCGGCGCGTTCGATAAAGTTCCGCACTGTCGTTTAGTGAACTTACCGATTTCTGGGCCAGATTTGTGACAGGGTGAAGGGTATTGACAAACGTTATTACCATGCATCACTTGCGAATAGAATAAAGGGGAGCATTCATCGTAGTACTAGAAGTACCCTCTGTAGCATGCCGTGAGGTGGTTTGCGGAGTATAGATGTAAGTGTAACTGTACTTTTAGTACTGATAATATCACCGTCATCAACATCACTATTATTAAGAAAAAAAATGGTTCAAATGGCTCTGAGTAAATGGCTCTGAGCACTATGCGACTTAACTTCTGAGGTCATCAGTCGCCTAGAACTTAGAACTAATTAAACCTAACTAACCTAAGGACATCACACACATCCATGCCCGAGGCAGGATTCGAACCTGCGACCGTAGCGGTCGCTCGGCTGCAGACTGTAGCGCCTAGAACCGCACGGCCACTCCGGCCGGCGAGCACTGTGGGACTTAACATCTATGGTCATCAGTCCCCTAGAACTTAGAACTACTTAAACCTAACTAACCTAAGGACATCACACAACACCCGTCATCACGAGGCAGAGAAAATCCCTGACCCCGCCGGGAATCGAACCCGGGAACCCGGGCGCGGGAAGCGAGAACGCTACCGAGCTGCGGACCTATTATTAACGCTACTTCTATCTGTGTCCACCTTTAAAATTATTTTTACTACTACTTTTATCACAGATTGACTAGCCCTGCCATGCTAAACCGAATATTGGTATATGTTTATGAGAAGATTCATCACAATCACTCAGTCGTACCCTGGTTGGTAGGTACTACAGAGGTTGGAGTGGCAAGCCTCCGTGGTGAGTTGTGGCATCAGGGTGGTAGAGATCAGGAGACAATACGTTAACCACCTTGGGCGGGGTATGAGTGGAGTGGCCAGTGGATTCCTGGTAGTTATCCAATGTATGGTCAAAATGTTCAAAAAATGCTCAAATGTGTGTGAAATCTTATGGGACTTAACTGCTAAGGTCATCATTCCCTAAGCTTACACACTACTTAACCTAAATTAGCCTAAGGACAAACACACATACCCATGCCCGAGGGAGGACTCGAACCTCCACCGGGACCAGCCCCCCAGCGCCCCAGACCGCTCGGCTAATCCCGCGCGGCAATATATCGTCAAAAATTCACCATTGTTTAGTTATTCTTTTACTACAATAGCACGGAGAAGCCACGCCCCCAGCTGTAGGCGGCCTGCGAGAAGATGTGGTCGTCAGCAGGCGGCACGGTGGCGTGCAGCTTCGGTGCAGTGATGATGGCAGCCAATAGGCAAGGCCGCTGCTCACAGCGGCAGATGTCAGCCCAGAATACAGGCTAGAGGCTGCCCAGCTGCACGGGATGGAGCGCACTCACGCATGCAGAATCACACTGTGGACCCAGTGTGTATGAGGTGGCTCACAGCAACAGCAGTATCTTCCACAACGAACAGAGGTAAGCACCAAGGAGTTTTGCACGCAGAAGCGAATGCAACTGAGTGGCTGCACCACGCTGTAGACGAGCAGGTAGCCCACTGGTTGGAGGATGCTAAGTCCACAAGTCACAGCTCGAGAATCAGAGCTGCAGCCAGCAGTGGCAGACTCCAGAGGAGGAGGCCTGTTATTCCATGTAGACTCACAGATTTCTAGACTACCATAGGGCTTCCATAAGGGCTGGCAGCTGGCACAGTGCAGTACTCTGACTTTAAATGAGGAGTATTTATACAGGTTTGGCCTGTACTTGTTTTGCTGAAACATCAATTTCTATTATTTAAGCCATAAGAGAACTATGACTCGGACGTGATGCAGTTAGATCATGCACCCAACAATGACTCTGCCTTTCTGTTGCATAAACGATGTTACACCACTGGTCCCTCGGATTTGCCATAGCATATGGTACTCGTTTCAGGGCCTCAGAGACAGTACTTGTCATACCAACAGGTAGTTCCTGATATAACTTCGCCTGGCCTACCCAAACTTGCCTCTCCCCATGGCCTATTGCGTTAGCTGAGGAAGGTGTCTCAATTTTACTCAGCCATACCCAGCAAACTAGTTGCAGTGCAACACACCACCCTCCTTCAGGAGGGCCTGTCAACCTGATCCAGCCCATGGCAATTCTGTAGTGTCTCGATACGTATTTTAAAAGTTGACAACTATATACAGTGCATTCACTTTCCTCTTTTACACTAGCTTCAGCTTAAACCACAACGTTTCTTGAATAGTACTATCTGTAACTAACCTACTAAACTTTTCTTGTCTTTTCATATGAGGATAATTACACTGCATCACTTACACGCTAGAACAATTAAATTGCGAAATTCTCTTTCCTTGTCAAATTTCTCAGTAAATTGTTCCTCTCTATTCCTTCTTATGCCTAGCGTTTCTCCTTGTTTTTCAGGTAGCTTCTTACCTAATTGTTACTCAGCTAACTATTTCTTGCTACAGGTAACTCAGCCCACTGGTAACTGGTGCAATGGGAGTTCATCGGGGTTGGCTGTTTTCCGTCTGAGGTAGCTCCAGGTTAAACAAAGCAAAACCAGAACCACCAGAGTACGAGAAACAGAAATCATCATGGTAATGATGTTACTGTGCTGTTTAACGCGATTGTGTAACATTTTCTCAGCAGCAATCCGACCCTACTGTGAAGTTACACTCTCATCCAAGGAGATCTGGTTTTAGGTTGCCACTTAAATTGGTCAGGTTCTGGTTTGGCAACACATTTAATGGTTTTTCAGGCCAATACAATGAGGAATGTATCAGGTTTACTATCGTTGTTCCAGTGACGAAGGCTGGGCAACGCAATGTCGTTCCTCTATATCACGATTCATGCACATGGCTAATACTCCACTTGTTTGTGATTCCAATCTCGTCACTCATTGGGCCCTCCTTGTTCGTAATAGTTCACTAAAACTGCATCAGGAGAAAATATGGAGTCGACCCATTGCTGTGCATGTCTCAAATTACGTTAGTTTTGCTGAAGATGAGTGCTATTAAAAGTTTAATATGGAAGATAACAAAATATATGTAATGATTGCATGGGATTTCGCCTATCGTGTTGCATGTATAGGTTTTTGGGAACAGGGGGCGTGTGGTCGTGTCTGCTTCCAAAGACATGTAGCAAACATGGCTGAAATTGTATCTCCTGTGCTTGAACAAAGCCACAGACAAAGGATCTGGGCAAAGCTACGTGTTATCTAAGTAGGAGCCAGATAGAAAGAAAGAAAAACATAGAATGTGAGTAGATTTATTTTCATTAAGCCAACTTAAAAGTAATTTTACACTTTCATAAGCAGACACAACACTATTTTCACACATCTTCTTCTTCTTCTTCTTCTTCTTCTTCTTCTTCTTCTTGAGATTATGTGTAGCAGGGCACCCGCAGGATTCCAGGTCTTGAATAGATGCAAATTTGAAGATTCCCTACATCCATACGATCTTCTCCTTGCCTTTGACGTAGATGATGGTCTCAGGATGATCGAATATTATAAGTGACGTCATCATTTCCTTATAAGGTATACCAGGATCGTCCCAGTGGAGTCCATGAAAGAAACGTGTTAGCCACTTTTCACTTCTCCTTGTTTAAACGCACTTCACATCCTTTAAAGGTTTCGGCGATGCGACGCTTGCTGCGAATGTGTCTATTATTCCGTCACTTTGTGTGAAGGCTGTTATTGCATAGTCTTTAACTACGAATCGCTTGCATTCGTTGTAACAAAACCCTTGAACGTCAGCCGGCCGGTGTGGCTAAGCGGTTCTAGGCGCTTCAGTCTGGAACCGCGCGACCGCTACGGTCGCAGGTTCGAATCCTGCCTCGGGCATGGTTGTGTGTGATGTCCTTAGGTTAGTTAGGTTTAAGTAGTTCTAAGTTCTAGGGGACTGATGACCTCAGATGTGAAGTCCCATAGTGCTCAGAGCCATTTGAACCTTGAACGTCAGCTACGATCCTTATACCCTGTGGTAACGTCGTGAACTGTGCTGGAGCTAGCAGAGCGCCTATTAACACCACAGTGATGTTGTGAGCATAGTATCGCGCAGAGGCCAGCGACAGCACTTTAATATACTTCGCATTCTGTTGGTGTTTTGTTTACGTAACAATAAGTTACACACGTCAACAAGTTTTTTGTTTTTATAAATACTTGTGCCCTTTCATCGTGGCAGACGAACGAGCATAACTTGGAAGTTACCACTACATCGCATATGTCTGTCTCATCATGATCTGGTAGACAGACTTTCCGGTCACATAAAGCAATACCAACTAATAGGCCTACGCACTTCCGAAACGATAAACGTAAACGAAGAAACTGCCATATATGTTCCAAAAACAAAATAACAACAATAAACTTAATGTGCAAGTCTTGTGGAGTTGCGTTACATCTTGGAGACTGTTTTGCTGCGTATCATATGAAAAAGAAATACTAAGTACCAAAGACAATGGAAATAAAAAAATATACGAAGCAAACAAATTTTGTATTTATTTACGTATGTGTATCTTCGAAATTTTATGAAAGTGGGGAAACAGGGTTGAGAATTTATGAGAACTAACGATGAGATTAATATAACGTGACATTTTATAATCTGTCGATAATGTCAAGAACGGCTGGCGACAAGCCAAGTAATCTGAATTAGAGCTTCCGGCGCCAAGCGAATAAATTTGTAAGAGACGCGCGAACGGCAAAGTATCAATTTACAAAACTCGCTGTACAATACCTCTGAGTGGACAATAGTTAACAACACGATCACGCAGAACTAGAGCATACGCTGCAGTGTGATCTGGGAAGTTTGTTGAAGATTCAAATTCAATCCGTACATCTACCGGTCCTGATTTAATTATCTCATTCTGTTTTGAACAGTCAATCAAGATTATTGGTGCCAACTTCTTGAAATTCTGTGGACTGAGTAGATCCCTCATTTTCAACTCCTTCATAGTAAGATGCACGGAATCTCGCATACATGTCAAATGCTAGACTGTATACATTGCTGTCCCAATGTAGATGTAAATTCTCGTATGGATAGTATTCCGAATTCAAGTAGACTCTGGCGTTAGTTAACTTGCTGAGGTCAAATTCACTTGAGTCTTTTGATACATTCCATCGTGTTTGAATGTGAAATGGAAGTATGATGAATCGAGGTGCGTCCAATTGAACTGATGTTTTAATAGCCCACGTATGTGTTGATCCTGTAGGTAAGACAGGGTATTCAAAAAGCCCCCATGATTGGAAAGTTAGTGGCAAATAAGTGCCAGCTTTCAGAACTTCTAAAAATTTCAAGCGTTCCTCGCCAGCAACACTGATGTGGAGCATTTTCCATACTAAACTGCTAATCTTGATTTCGACGTCCTCTGCCTCTGTTTGAGTGTATGAATTAGCATCACTTGCACTCCGCACCAAAATAAGTTCCTGTTTGCCGTTCATAATAATTCGTTGCATGTACTCAAAGTAACCCATAAGCATTTTTAGAGGCACGCAAGCAGTAAATCGACTGTATCCGACATCTGGCGCGTCTATGCACCAGCCCGCATTTTTCAAGCTGTTCGAATTGGAGCTTGAGGCTGAAACATACGTCTTAAGGGTTGGTGCTAGTCCGATATTAGGTGTGCGGTCGATTTCGATTCCATTAACTTCATAACGGATCTCTTGAAGCAGGAATGCTGGAGCAGTAGGTGTCAGCTTAGAGAGTGTTACTGCAGCGCTATCAGTTTTCTTAAATGTGCAGTCCTGACGTAAGAAGCGTCCTGGTGTTCAATAACAATCCTAATTTCATCATTTTTGTTAAATGTGGTTGAAGCGTAGGGCTTATTTGAGTGGAATTCATGACGTATAATTCGATCATCATACTCGACTGACTGCGTTACGTTGAGTGACGTCATCACACGGCTTGAGACCAATTGAAATAAGGAACTCGTAATTAAGGTTTGTTATCACCTTGCGCTTCTGTGGCACACTGACTGGGAGCTCTGCGTGCTTGCTTTATACCTTGCCCCCATCTTATCTTATATCCAAATGTACAATGATTTCTTCATCCCCAAAGTCGACTACTCGATTATTCTGATCCACAATACGTAGCTCCAGGTAGTACAATGTCTGGACTGTCACCGGGAGGTATATCGCGTTTGTGGGGGTCTCAACTATCTTATACCCGGTTCCAACTGTAGGGAAGTGTCCGTAAATAGAGTGAATGAACTTATCGTTGAGATATGAGTTTGTAGCTATATTACACTTGCTATGGATTGAGCTGACTGGTAGTATGTCGACAGCCTGATCTTATGCGTAAAATTTACTGGAATCCTTCACCAGAACAAGGTCTTTCGTAAATCCTAGCAGTGAACCTATTGAATCTTTCTGCCTAAAGTCGATCGTCGCATTCTCTGTTCGTATTTCAGATTTAAGCGTATTGATGTTTGCACGTAGTTCAATTCCTTTTCCAGAGTGTTTTAAGACTTCGTTTCAATCATCAATGTCGTAGGCACCAGGTTGTATTTCTAGAATCTCCTTCTGACCTTCAATTTCCAGATGCCTTTGTCTATATTTGGGATGCTGTTATACGTCTCCAGAGCAATCAGCGCAATACTTCAGTCACCAGAACTTAAATCAATCGGACGCTCATTCTTTTAACGTCAGAGTGTACAACATCGCATCTAAACCTGTCCTGGCTGACTGACTGACGGCGACAGATTTTGAGCAGCTGCTGGGCTATCCTTACATACACCATGCCTACGTCATCATGATGCTGTGCTCCTATGGGCTGAACTGCACGATCACACGACTTATCGCAGCGCCCTCTAGTGGTGAACTCGCGACCTAGCTCAGTTCTTTGGTCTGCTGGATCAGAGGCAGTTGCCTCCTGTTGGCTGAGAGCTTATATGTAGGTTTTAGAAACGACAGTTCCAGCAGAGACAGATGTTTCCATGCATTATGTAATGCCTCTTTAATGCATCTCGATGCAAAGCATTTATTTGCAGGATCGTATTCTTCCTTTTCATATGTTCAAGCAAAATGCTCGCTTCCATTCTACAGGTAGGTGGCTATGGGTGCAGTCCTCGGCTGTATGCTTACAGGCAGCATGGCTGTTAAACTCCTCGCGGTCAGACACCAATAGCTCTTCGAGAGAACACATTCTCCACAGCCACAAGGATAGGGGTGAGCAGTTGCTCTTCAGTGGTATATATCCTGTATACGAATATACTTCCACTGTAGCATATTGACATCAACTGCCTGCCTCTTCTGTTTTGGTAGAGCGAATGCTACATGTTGAATATCTCGGCAGTTTGCAAATGTACAGTCGTGCTCAAAGGTATCCGAACGGCCTGAATTGCATTTCACCTGATTCGCATGCAACCGGCATAACGCAGCTTTCTAGCAGGCCCTCTAACCGCTCTTTGGTACAGTCGTTTGACTATTGAAAATGGTTCTAACAAGTCACCACTAGAAAACACTGCTCTGTATCGCGACAACTCAAGATGTAAAGTAATACCACGATACTACAAATATCAGGGAACACCTTATCACAGATAAGACTGTCCTTAAGGCTTGTAAGCTCACATTTATTACAATAAATGACATACCTGAAATGTTACCACTCTCATTATTACGTCAGATAGGTAATGCACGTAGCAAGTTCGTCGTATTCATGATTTACTCTTGGAAGTAACATACCATACTTATTATTTAACACAAAATTACATTAAAAATTTTAAGTTATTCACGAGCAGCTAGTTGAGAATATGTGTGAACTTCAAATGACACGACGAATCGTCTCGCTCTGCATATCGATTCAAACCCAGGTCATGCAGACTCAGCAAAGATTTCGTGACTGACGGAAACTAACAGTCATTCCCGATTAGGCATACAAAGAGTGATATACCTCGATTTTAGACAGTATCAGTTAACAAATATCAACTTTCAATTACATAACGCAGACATTTTTAACGGACGCGAATTCCTACACAGCATCTACTGTCCCTGTTAACGAACTACGATAGATGTTAAATATTGCTTCTTCACAAGTAACTTACTTGAATTGCCGTGTGGTAAGGCTTTGTGTTGGACACGGATTCGAACCCAGAACCTAATCGGATTGATATCGAAGCACAATTAACTGTGACTTATCGGATTTTCTCGGCAGTAGCTAGATGTTTTGTTTTAACTGAAATGACGAGATGAAACATTAATTTTTTCCTTCCCAGGACTCCAACTAGATAAAACGAACGTTAAATATGGGTTTGTTGCAACAACAGCGACATGTGAGCATGTTTGAACTAGAAATAATATGACGAAGAGTTCAGTGCTGACTGGGAATAGAGCCCCACACATATCGTTGTTGACTACACACAAGGAGACGTCAGATACCGAATTTTCCTCCACCAGCAGCTCGGAATGAAATCTTGAACTTACAGTGATCTCGCAAATAGGTCTGTGACTCACTGGGAGTCAAAACCGTCAGATATCGTTAGTGTTGACAACGAATGAAAATACATTAAACATCAAAATTATTACCCACCAGCAGAAAGGTGTTCTCATGCTAGAGCCTGATAATACATAATGAAATTTTTAGTGCCGGACCAGGATTCGAACCCATTCACGAGCAATATGTGGAGATGTTGAGGAATCTGCAGTTTTGAACAAACAACAAATTGCAGCCGAGCTGTATTGTCTCGAAGGGATCAAATTCCGCGTTAAGGGCGGTCTGAGTTGCATTGCCAGTTCAGAACCAATTTTATCGAATACAGAAGCTCAAATAAAAGATGGAATAAGTGTCCTGTGACCCTACATAACGTTTGTTTCGTCACTAGAAATAAATAACTAGACATGTAGAGTTTCTACATGTCGCCACTCCAGACTTTATTGTGGTTCAAACTATCGTCTACTTGGTAGAGAAGGAATATGATTTTTAATGTGAATTTCAGACCACAGTGCCATTATATCTTCTTCACTTGGTGTGGCCAGAAGAGAAAGGAATCTGTCTCTTCGTATATAAAATTATTGACAGGAGTTGGACTCGAACCAAGACAGTAGGTATATATGAACCTATCATCAGTCCAACAGACCACCAAAGCCTCTGCTCTGTACTTCATTTTTCTATCATAACGCCGTTGCGCCACACTGGATGAGAATTCTTACACACAGGCTCCCTGTAGTAATTTGCAGCATGTTCAGTAAATTCATTTACTTGGTTGACCGAATCACCATGAACTAGCTGCCTCGGCTACCCAGTGCACACATTCGACTCTATTTTGTAATCACCGAAATAAAATCACGTGACTCCCACCTACACAGAACAGCCAACAGTGTAGGATGCAGAAATTTAAATAGGAAGTGTTCCTTTCCACTTGAGCTACTCTATTGCGCTTTCTGTTTGGTGAAAACGTCGTGCAGTGCAAAAGAAAAGCTGTAACTCTTTGTCTCTCAGAAGTCTAGACCCTGCCATATGCATTATCTCACAGCGCACTGGAATGCAGAAGTTCGGGAGGAATTGTTGAATTCATGGTAAGTGTCTCGCACTGTAGATAATATGTCGCGAGTTTGAGTACGTTCACTGCTACGTTTTTTTAAAAACGCAATTCTGCTGTCTGCTAAAGTTATCAATCTAATGGAACTTTGAACATAATTTCCTTCACTTCTTAACCCAAAATAGTCGCATGTCAAAAAAGAGCTAACTTCTGCGACATTTTGTTCTTTTCAAGTTTAATAGACAGCCAGGCAGCAGATGCATCTCGAAACTTTTGTATTATGTATGGGGAGAGCGCATCGTGCCAAAATACGTCAGAAAAGTATTTTCTACAAGAGCTGTCGTGTAGTAGTGGCATTTTATTCTTCTTCAAACCTTGTTTGACAGCTTTAACTCAGAACAAGTTTTCTACATGATGCAATCAATAAACTGCATGTGCATTGTCACACTGTTGTAGATAACATCAGAGAATTCGCATATATCGTTGATGATCTCTCTCATTTTTACTATTGTTTTAACAACACTAAAGGAAAATTTACGAAAATTGTGCACTGTATTATAAGAGATGAAATAAAACTACCCACGATAACCTTATGACGAAAGACTGTTTTAATAAAACTGAGTACCTCTACACAAGCGTGCCTCTATGGACACAAATTAGTAAAATACTACTCATTTAGATTGGGTCTGTGTTTAAATGGTATGCTGTGACATACTCAAGGGGTATACAAATGTGGCATTTAATAGATGAAGTTACATATTCCTAGAACCCAAAATTTGCTTGCTAGCAGCGGAACGAGGCGTTACCTGTTGTGCAGCATTGTAAGTTTTTCACCATTGCACTTTGAGCGGAAAGTATTTTCTTGCGATTTCCTTATCGATGTTTGAGCTGACTGCTTGAAGCTTTTCCACAGAAGGGATAAAAACGGTACACTTAATGAGACTGGAACTGCGAACCATAACGGACGCCTTATCACAGGTATGCATGTTACCAAACAGCAGGCGAAGAGGTATGTGTCTTAGCTTCGTCTTACGAGGCCAATGGTTACTAGAACTCGTAAACCGCTACTTAAAGGACGACATTAGTTGCGATTTCCACGTGCAACGACTTTTCTAGGCGGAAAACCGTAAATTTTCAATCTTTAATTACACCTCAAGCGATAATAACTCAGATTATTCATTGGAAATGACAGGTATAATCAAGTGAAGTTTGAGGCTTATTTCCGTTCACACCAGGAAGTAACTCGTCGATCACAGAGTTGCCAAACATACCCTGCCTTGTTGCCAAATCTCAGTTACATTACCAGCAGGAAGAAGCCGAACCGATGTGATCCTACAGTGCGCTGGGAAGTGACCATAGCTGGCGTCTCCAAGTCGCGGCAGCTGCGGCCTGGAATACGTAATGCGTCTGATTCGCATTTCTGTAACTAGATTTAGGGACTGGAGCGTAGTTACTAATAATACTCAGAACTGACTGCAAACTAAGCATAATAAATCAGTAGTTCTCATAGTTGTTTTTATATTTCTTTCGTAAGTGTACTCAAAACTAAGAACTCATTCACAGAAATTTTCGTGCCTCGCTGACAGACGAGCACAACAAACAAATAAAAAGAAGAATGTTTGTGTGTGTGTGTGTGTGTGTGTGTGTGTGTGTGTGTGACAGAGAGAGAGAGAGAGAGAGAGAGAGAGAGAGATATCAAAAAGAATGAGAGAGAGAGAGAGTAAAAAATTGTTGTAAAGAAATTAAATCATGGTATCTAAAGAAATCTTTCATTAAAATAACACGCTCCACATCATTACGAAATGTCGTATTCATAATCTATGGAACAAGAATTAGTCTAATGTAATCTAATCTAATCATATCATATTGAGAAATAGCAATGAAGAGTCATGAATTACCGAAACTTTTGCCAATTCCAGTAACCAGATCTATACTTCACAATAAAAGACGACAATTTTTGTAATAATCCGTTTTGTAATAAACCGCGACTCCTATCAAGACCCTTGGACCCTGTTAACTAACCACGAAAAATTTCTGATATACCTCCATTCTGAAGTAACAAAGTGTGCATGCATTTAAAGATGAAGTGCATGATGTGGAGTTCTGTGACAAAGATACGAACAAAACATATAATCGGATTGTTAACTAAGGAAAATCAAATGTTACGTATAAGTTTTTCTTACCAGCTGCTAGGTGTTTGAATCTAAAATAAGGATACAAACTGTCGTGCCTAAGCGACAATCGAACTGCACACCTACTGTGCATCCACAAATATAGCTGAAGTATCAGCTGCTTACGTAAGATGTGTACGTGTTGACCAGAAATAACGGCACTTAATGCGATTGTTGGTAACACATAAACAGACATTAAAAATGCACGTTAATTTTCACTGGCAGGCCGGTGAGCACGTGATAGGGCTTGAAATGATATTATGAATATTTTTGTATGGGATCAGTATTCGGACCCACATACCTACCTTTGGAGGAGACCTAGAGATCATTGCAGTCTTGAGAAAAGGAACGAAATGAATGAACTATACTGTTCCGAGAGATTCAGATCCTTGAAAGAGGAGATACGAATTCGAATAACAGTCCAGCACGAAATTTTTCAACGTCTCTTAGTTCGAGAAAATCCACTGTGAAGTGTGAAGTTACCGGATAATTCGATTATTACCGTCATTATTACTATCATTTTGTTCATACCGTTGCTGGAACACATGTGCCTAAAGATCATTTAACGCCTTTTGGTCATTATAGAAGTAGTTTCCCAAGAACAGATTCTTTCCCTGTCTGCGGAATCCTTTTCATGTTAATATCAAACATCAGAAATTACTCGAAGATTACATTAAAACTAAAGTAATTGATGAAGACGTTATTTGATAACAAAAACGCGCTGCCTTTCTTCATTTACTTGCGCCTAGAAATGGCTATCTAGTACTGCCACTGTGCGGCTGATCCCGGCGGAGGTTCGAGTCCTCTCTGGGCATGGGTGTGTTTGTTTGTCCTTAGGATAATTTATGTTAACTAGTGTGTAAGCTTAGGGACTGATGACCTTCGCAGTTAAGTCCCATAAGGTTTCACACACATTTGAACATTTGAAGTACTGCCAAACCAAACGGCAAATACGCATTACGTGTTCCGGGCCGTACCAGCGTCGACTTGGAGACGCCAGCAATGGCCACTTCCCAGCCCCTATAGGATCACATACTTCAGATATATGTCGCTGTCAGTTCTTCCATATGATCTGGTCGATCTGACCTGTTTCAAGTAGTGTATATCACACAATTTTTTAGAAAATTAATTGCTTTCCTTTGCAAAAACAGAAATATTTTCATTCTAAGCTATCCAAGTACATAATTTTCGCAATATTAGTTCAAATTTAATATTCGCTTCTATAATGTAGGAAAGTATTTCACAGTTGCAAAACTCGCATCCAACTCATTGACCTTACACTTAGTCGCTGACCATAAATTCTAGCCCAAAGTGACACCGGTTTAAGTAACCTAATGTAGCGAAGACTGTTTGCCAGTGCTCTCTCTCACTGAAAAATACGCTATTCACTCATTTGGCTCATTAAGTACACTGTAACAGTAATTTCTGTGTGCATACAATGCATACAAGTTGTAGAATTTAGTGGTTCTCTCTCATCCACTTCTGTATACAATGTGCCTGACCTAAACGGGAACTTTATCATTACAGGCCCTGGGCAGTGCAACATCATACTGACAATAGTAATGTGCTTATACTGACAACCTTACTGTTCGTTTTACCTGATTTTGTAATCATTTAAATAAAACATCATGACCTTCCAGTGGGCGACATTCTCCTTCTGCGAAATTTGTCAGTAAGCGTTTTGCTTTACAAACAGCGAAATGCGGTAGAGTACGGCCGGTAAACGATTCACAAACCATTATTTAGTGCCGTTAAGACGATTTCCTTAAACATTGTCGTAGCTGAAGGAATTTAGTTTCTTCTTAAATTGTCTTACGCAACAACGTTCACAGATATCTCAAATAGGAAAAAGCTCATTATCCAGGTACGACGGTTGTAAAACAAACTGCCCACAGTTTGTGTCAGGTGGATCTTTTAGTCTGCCGGTAGACAGCAAACGTGTCCCAGAGAACTCAGACGCAAGCGGTTTTCAGAGGCAGATGATTGGCCAATAAATGTCTTGCTAAAACATTGTTGAACCAAACTGTCATTACCAATGTGACAGAAAGCGAAATATATTGTAGATTCGCTTGAATTACACTCATAGCTTCAGCACTGAGAGGAAAGGAGCGATAAAAATTTTGTTATGTGTGCTTCCGGTCGCCAGACGTCATATTAGCTAGTCTCGCGTTTTACCTCAAGACTACACTCGTAGTCAAGAGTAATGTACTAAGACTGCAGTCAAGACTTCCTCTGGGAAGTGCCGCAATCTACTGCCAGATCGAGTATATTGCCAGACATAGGATTCTGAGAGGAGCACGACTGTATTGTCCACCTCACGTGAACGACTCGGTGGTCAATTTTTTGGTCTAGGACTGTATCTGCAACAGATTTTGCACGCTGAAGACCCAGAGGAATTTTAAAAAAAATAGTGGTTTATGGGAGGAACGTTAACTATAGCGTTCGATGTGTTCAAAGTATTGTTTACGCGTGTGTAAACGCCTTCCAATGTCCAATCAAGAAGACAAGGATATACAGTCTAGCTTCAATATTATAAATACGCCTCAGTTTGTGGATGAACTCAGACTTAAGTCGATCATCATTTTGAATATTTAGCAGTACTGTACCCATTGGTGTGAAACTCGTATTCAACCAATGATTCCCACAGCTACAGGAACACTTACTTGTGACAGCTCTTAGACAAAATACTTACGCAGTGCTATCAGACGGAAACATCAACCTGACACAAACTGTGGGAAGTTTGATTTACAACCGGGATAAAGAGCTTTTCCTATTTGAGATATCTGTGAACGTTGCTGCGTAAGACGATTTAAGAAGAAACTAAATTACTTCAGCTACGACAATGTTTAAGTAAATCGTCTTAACGGCACTAAATCGTGGTTTGTGAATGGTTTACCGGCCGTACTCTGCCGCATTTCGCTGGTTGGAAGGCAAAAAGCTTACTGACAAATTTCACAGAAGGTAAATGGGTCGAACTGTGTCTTACTGGAAGGTCATGTTGTTTATTTAAATCATTACAAAGTCAGTTACAACGAACAGTCAGGTTCTCAGTATAAGCACATTACTATTGTCAGTATGATGTTGCACTGCCCAGGGCCTGTAACGATAAAGGGCCCGTTTAGGTCAGGCATATTATATACAGAAGTGGAAGAGAGAGCACCACTAAATTCTACAACCTGTACGCATTGCATATACACCGAAATTACTGTTACAGTGTACTTATGGAGCCTAATGAGTGAACTGCGTATGTTCCAGAGAGAGAGAGCACTGGCAAACAGTCTTCGCTACATTAGATTACTTAAACCGGTGTCACTCTGAACTATCCTGCCTCGGGCATGGATGTGTGTGATGTCCTTAGGTTAGTTAGGTTTAATTAGTTCTAAGTTCTAGGCGACTGATGACCTCAGAAGTTAAGTCCCATAGTGCTCAGAGCCACTCTGAACTACAATTTATGGTCAGCGACTAAGTGTAAGGTCAATGAGTTGGATGCGAGTTTTGCAACTGTGCAATACTTTCCTACATTATAGAAGCGAATATTAAATTTTAACTAATATTGCGAAAATTTTGTACTTGGCTAGCGTAGAATGAAAATCTTTCTGTGTATTGCAAAGGAAAACAATTGACTTTCTGAAGTATTGTCTGTCATACACAACTTGAAACAGGTCATGTCGACCAAATCATATGGAAGAACTGACAGCGACGAATATCTGAAGGCAGTAAGATCCCTTGGCTTTTGGTTTGGCAGTAATCGATAGCCATTTCTAGGCGCAAGTAAATGAGGAAAGGCAGCGCGTTTATGTTATCAAGTAACGTCTTCATCAATTACTTTAGTTTTAATGTAATCTTCCAGTAATTGCTGATGTTTGATATTAACATGAAAAGGATTCCGCAGACAGGGAAAGAACCTGTTCTTGGGAAACTACTTCTATAATGACCAAAAGGCATTAAATGATCTTCAAGTACATGTGTTCCAGCAGCGGTGTGAAGAAAATGATAGTAATAATGACGGTAACAATCGAATTATCCGGTAACTTCACACTTCACAGTGGATTTTCTCGAACTAAGAAATTTGTTGAATTTGTGAAAATTTCAAATGGCTAGCCTATGATGCCTAGAGGAGTCTTTACATCCTCCTGACATGAGAATAGCATAATCTCCGCGTCAGAAGCTTGCTTCTACTTAACCATTGAATAGACTCGCATTTTTTCCACCGTGACTAATTTTGTAAGCTAAGCACATCATCTGTTACAGCACACTCCTGGGGCTGGGAAATGTGGCCACAATGGTCTGGTGGAACGAACTATCGCAGATGCAATGCGCGGGTTCAATAATTTACTTTTAAGAGGCACAAACCGATTTGCTTTACCTCTGGTAACCTCAAAAGAAAGACGTTATAATCCAGAATCCACATTAAACACCACGTTCCTTCATTAGCAACTGGGCAGAGCCGGTTTACGTTGGGAAATGACATAGCGGAAGTCATGGTAAACTGAAATACAGTCGCCAGTAAGCTTACTTACATTAGAAAATTTTATTTTATGGGATGAACCGATAGCCATTTAAAGGAACAGAACTCTTATTTTACTGATACTTGATTGAACTAGAGACGTTGAAAATATAGTGTTTGGACTGTTATTCGAATTCGTATCTCCCGTTTCAAGGATCTGAATCTCTCGGAATAGAATAGTTCAATCATTTCGTTCATTTTCCCAAGACTGCAATCTTCTCTAGGTCTCCTCCAAAGGTAAGTATGTGGGTCCGAATACTGAACCAATACAAAAATATTCATATCATTTCAAGCCCTATCACGTGCTTACCGGCCTGCCAGTGAAAATTATCGTGCATTTTTAATGTGTGTTTATGTGTTGCCAACAATCGCATTAGGTGCCGTTTTTTCTGGTCAAACACGCGCACATCTTACGTAAGCAGCTGATACTTAAGCTATATTCGTGGATGCACGGTAGGTGTGCAGTTCGAATGTCGCATAGGCACGATAGTTTGTATCCGTATTTTAGTTCAAACACCTAGCAGCTAGTTAGAAAAACCTATACGTAACATTTGATTTTGCTTAGTTAACAATCCGATTACGTGTTGGGTTCGTATCTCCGCCACAGAACTCCACATCATGCACTTCATCTTTAAATGGATGCAAAAAATTTCTCTGAGCACTATGGGACTTAACATCTATGGTCATCAGTCCCCTAGAACTTAGAACTACTTAAACCTAACTAACCTAAGGACATCACACAACACCCAGTCATCACGAGGCAGAGAAAATCCCTGACCCCGCCGGGAATCGAACCCGGTAACCCGGGCGAAATGCATGCTCACTTTGTTACTTCAGAATGGAGGTATATCAGACATCAAACGTGGTTAGTTAACAGGGACGAAGGGTCTTGATAGGAGTCGCGGTTTATTACAAAACGGTTTATTACAAACATTGTCGTCTTTTATTGTGAAGTATAGATTTGGTTACTGGAATTGGCAAAGGTTTCGGCAATTCATGACTCTTCATTGCTATTTCTCAATATGATATGATTATATTAGATTACATTAGACTAATTCCTGTTCCATAGATTATGAAAACGACATTTCGTAATGATGTGGAGCGTGTTATTTTAATGAAAGATTTCTTTAGATACCATGATTTAATTTCTTTACAACAATTTTTTACTCTCTCTCTCTCATTCTTTTTGATTTCTCTTTCTCTCTTTCTCTCTCTCTCTCTCTCTCTCTCCCTCCCCCCCTCTCTCTCTCTCTCTCTCTCTCTCTCTCTCTCTCTCTCTCTCTCTCTCTCTCTCTCTGTCACACACACACACACACACACACACACACAAACATTCTTTTTTTTATATTTGTTTGTTGTGCTCGACTATCAGCGAGGCACGAAAATTTCTGTGAATGAGTTCTTAGTTTTGAGTACACTTACGAAAGAAATATAAAAAAAAACTATGAGAACTACTGATTTATTATGCTTAGTTTGCAGTCAGTTCTGAGTATTATTAGTAACTACGCTCCAGTCCCTAAATCTAGTTACAGAAATGCGAATCAGACGCATTACGTATTCCAGGCCGTAGCTGCCGCGACTTGGAGACGCCAGCTATGGTCACTTCCCAGCGCACTGTAGGATCACATCGGTTCGTCTTCTTCCTGCTGGTAGTGTAACTGAGATTTGGCAACAAGGCAGGGTATGTTTGGCAACTCTGTGATCGACGAGTTACTTCCTGGTGTGAACGGAAATAAGCCTCAAACTTCACTTGATTATACCTGTCATTTCCAATGAATAATCTGAGTTATTATCGCTTGAGGTGTAATTAAAGATTGAAAATTTACGGTTTTCCGCCTAGAAAAGTCGTTGCACGTGGAAATCGCAACTAATCTCGTCCTTTAAGTAGCGGTTTACGAGTTCTAGTAACCATTGGCCTCGTAAGACAAAGCTAAGACACATACCTCTTCGCCTGCTGTTTGGTAACATGCATACCTGTGATAAAGCGTCCGTTATGGTTCGCAGTTCCAGTCTCACTAAGTGTACCGTTTTTATCCCTTCTGTGGAAGAGCTTCAAGCAGTCAGCTCAAACATCGATAAGGAAATCGCAAGAAAATACTTTCCGCTCAAAGTGCAATGGTGAAAAACTTACAATGCTGCACAACAGGTAACGCCTCGTTCCGCTGCTAGCAAGCAAATTTTGGGTTCTAGGAATATGTAACTTTATCTATTAAATGCCACATTTTTATACCCCTTGAGTATGTCACAGCATACCAATTAAACACAGACCCAATCTAAATGAGTAGTATTTTACTAATTTGTGTCCATAGAGGCACGCTTGTGTAGAGGTACTCAGTTTTATTAAAACAGTCTTTCGTCATAAGGTTATCGTGGGTAGTTTTATTTCATCTCTTATAATACAGTGCACAATTTTCGTAAATTTTCCTTTAGTGTTGTTAAAACAATAGTAAACATGAGAGAGATCATCAACGATATATGCGAATTCTCTGATGTTATCTACAACAGTCTGACAATGCACACGCAGTTTATTGATTACATCATGTAGAAAACTTGTTCTGAGTTAAAGCTGTCAAACTAGGTTTGTAGAGGGATAAAATGCCACTACTACACGACAGCTAATGTAGAAAATACTTTTCTGACGTATTTTGGCACGATGCGCTCTCCCCATACATAATACAAAAGTTTCGAGATGCATCTGCTGCCTGGCTGTCTATTAAACTTGAAAAGAACAAAATGTCGCAGAAGTTAGCTCTTTTTTGACATGCGACTATTTTGGGTTAAGAAGTGAAGGGTATTATGTTCAAAGTTCCATTAGATTGATAACTTTAGCAGACAGCAGAATTGCGTTTAAAAAAAAAAACGTAGCAGTGAACGTACTCAAACTCGCGACATATTATCTACAGTGCGAGACACTTACCATGAATTCAACAATTCCTCCCGAACTTCTGCATTCCAGTGCGCTGTGAGATAATGCATATGGCAGGGTCTAGACTTCTGAGAGACAAAGAGTTACAGCTTTTCTTTTGCACTGCACAACGTTTTCAACAAACAGAAAGCGCAATAGAGTAGCTCAAGTGGAAAGGAACACTTCCTATTTAAATTTCTGCATCCTACACTGTTGGCTGTTCTGTGTAGGTGGCAGTTACGTGATTTTATTTCGGTAATTACAAAATAGAGTCGAATGTATGCACTGGGTAGCCGAGGCAGCTAGTTCATGGTGATTCGGTCAACCAAATAAATGAATTTACTGAACATACTGCAAATTACTACAGGGAGCCTGTGTGTAAGAATTGTCATTCAGTGTGGCGCAACGGCGTTGCGATACTCATTTTTCTGTCGTAACGCTGTTGCACCACACTCACGGAGCAGAGGCTTTGGTGGTCTGTTGGACTGATGACAGGTTCATATATACCTACTGTCTGGGTTCGAGTCCAACTCCTGTCAATAATTTTATATACGAAGAGACAGATTCCTTTCTTTTCTGGCCACACCAAGTGAAGAAGATGTAATGGCACTGTGGTCTGAAATTCGCATTAAAAATCATATTCCTTCTCTACCAAGTAGACGATAGTTTGAACCACAATAAAGTCTGGAGTGGCGACATGTAGAAACTCTACATGTCTAGTTATTTATTTCTAGTGACGAAACAAACGTTATGTACTGTCACAGGACACTTATTCCATCTTTTATTTGAGCTTCTGTATTCGATAAAATTGGTTCTGAACTGGCAATGCAACTCAGACCGCCCTTAACGCGGAATTTGATCCCTTCGAGACAATACAGCTCGGCTGCAATTTGTTGTTTGTTCAAAACTGCAGATTCCTCAACATCTCCACATATTGCTCGTGAATGGGTTCGAATCCTGGTCCGGCACTAAAAATTTCATTATGTATTATCAGGCTCTAGCATGAGAACACCTTTCTGCTGGTGGGTAATAATTTTGATGTTTAATGTATTTTCATTCGTTGTCAACACTAACGATATCTGACGGTTTTGACTTCCAGTGAGACACAGACCTATTTGCGAGATCACTGTAAGTTCAAGATTTCATTCCGAGCTGCTGGTGGAGGAAAATTCGGTATCTGACGTCTCTTTGTGTGTAGTCAACAACGATATGTGTGGGGCTCTATTCCCAGTCAGCACTGAACTCTTCGTCATATTATTTCTAGTTCAAACATGCTCACATGTCGCTGTTGTTGCAACAAACCCATATTTAACGTTCGTTTTATCTAGTTGGAGTCCTGGGAAGGAAAAAATTAATGTTTCGTCTCGTCATTTCAGTTAAAACAAAACATCTAGCTACTGCCGAGAAAATCCGATATGTCACAGTTAATTGTGCTTCGATATCAATTCGATTAGGTTCTGGGTTCGAATCCGTGTCCAACACAAAGCCTTACCACACGGCAATTCAAGTAAGTTACTTGTGAAGAAGCAATATTTAACATCTATCGTAGTTCGTTAACAGGGACAGTAGATGCTGGGTAGGAATTCGCGTCCGTTAAAAATGTCTGCGTTATGTAATTTAAAGTTGATATTTGTTAACTGATACTGTCTAAAATCGAGGTATATCACTCTCTGTATGCCTAATCAGGAATGACTGTTAGTTTCCGTCAGTCACGAAATCTTTGCTTAGTCTGCATGACCTGGGTTTGAATCCATATGCAGAGCGAGACGATTCATCGTGTCATTTGAAGTTCACACATATTCTCAACTAGCTGCTCGTGAATAACTTAAAATTTTTAATGTAATTTTGTGTTAAATAATAAGTATGGTATGTTATTTCCAAGAGTAAATCATGAATACGACGAACTTGCTACGTGCATTACCTATCTGACGTAATAATGAGAGTGGTAACATTTCAGGTATGTCATTTATTGTAATAAATGTGAGCTTACAAGCCTTAAGGACAGTCTTATCTGTGATAAGGTGTTCCCTGATATTTGTAGTATCGTGGTATTACTTTACATCTTGAGTTGTTGCGATACAGAGCAGTGTTTTCTAGTAGTGACTTGTTAGAACCATTTTCAATAGTCAAACGACTGTACCAAAGAGCGGTTAGAGGGCCTGCTAGACAGCTGCGTTATGCCGGTTGCATGCGAATCAGGTGAAATGCAATTCAGGTCGTTCGGATACTTTTGAGCGCGACTGTACATGAGCATGTGTTGATTACGACATGCATCTTGGCTCCATCCCTCTGCATTGTCGCAATCTGCTGAACTGGACTCTTCTGCTTCTTTCTCCTACACTCTTCCATTTCATACTCTTCCATACCTCGTGTAGTGAACTGTGGCTACAGTCCTCGTTCGAATGTGTACATGTAATGCAGCTATTGAAAGCTGCTCTATCCTTCACCTTCATCTCGATGATCAAACACATCACAATGGTGACTCAATGACAGCTCAGCAAAGAGAGAATGTGTGCCACCAATCCTGCTGAAGTGAGAAGAGAAAAAAAATTCCCTCAAAAATTCGAAATTCCCGCCCATTTTCAAGAGGATGACGCACCATCATGCGAAAAGTCGGAAAGGGGGACCCGTAGAAGCGCATAATTCAATTTCCCACCAAAATTCAAACTTCCCGCCAGGGAGGCGTGGCACTTTCCTGCCAAAAGCCGCCACATTGGATAACGGTACTCGCGTCATCAGGTGACGTCACTGCCGCCATCTTGGATAACAGTACTCATGTCATCAGCTGACGTCACAGCCGTCATCTTGGATGACATCAGAGTGGAATCGCACGAAGGTTGTTACACTACTGAGGGAGGAAACGCATTGATTCGATATCAGTGGAAGCAGTAGCCACAGCAGTGTAGGAGGAGACGAGTGTTGGTGTGCAAATGTGTAGTGCATGGAGAATTGCCCGAAAATTGGACATACACGTGAGGACGGTGCGTAAAATCCTACGAAACATCCTTTCTTGTTATCCATTCAAAATTATCCATGTGCACCAGTTCCTTCCTGTTGACCTGCCCGGAAGAGAGACCTTTGCTTCAGAATTTCTTGCTCGCACGGAAGTGGACAATGATTGGCCGTGGAAGATTTTGTCGATAGGCGTAGCCCACTTACATCTGACAGGATATCTCAATACATAGAATTGTCGAATATGGGAAATGAAAAATCCACACGCATATCAACCAATGCCACCTCATCCTGAAAAGGTCACTGTGTGGTGCGGGTTTACGGCATCATTTATCTTAGGTCCATATTTTATCGAAGAGACAGGTGCTTCTGGTCCTGTTACCTGTACTGTCACTGGTAACCGCTATGAGTGTCTTTTGCGCAACCACGTCATTCCAGCTCTCCAGCAACGTGGATGTGTGGATGGGATAATTTTTATGCAAGATGGCGCACCTCCACACCTTGCAAATCCAGTTAAGCAGCTGCTGAAAAGCCATTTAGGAAATTCTAGAATTATCAGCCGCCATTTCCCTACAGCCTGGCCGTCCCGATCACCTGATGTAGTCAGTGTGACTTCTGGCTGTGGGGCCGTCTGAAAGATGTTGTGTTCAGTGTTCCGGTTGCAAAGTTAGGTGCATTGAAGGCAAGCACTGCACACCACATTCTGAAAGTGACCCCGAAAACACTTCGATCAGTTGTGGAACATGCAGTTTCTCGATTTCAACTTGTTGTAGAAAACAGTGGACAGCATATTGAACATGTTTTGCGCCAGTCACACATAAATTAATCATCCGATTTCATTTTGATTGATGCTTTAATGCGGTTTTTGGCCTCAGAACAATTAAAAACCGATGTGGTGATGCTTTTTATTTGGTACTTGGCCTCAGGACAATTAAAAACCGATTTTTCCCATCCGATGTGATGTGGCCTTGCCATGGCGGATGGACTTATGTAACTAACAGTATCACACCTGTACACCCATGTAAACTGTGTAGTACAGTTCGTTTAACGTCGGAGGTACACCTTATGCGTTGTTGTATGATTCATTTGTCATTTGTAGTCGACTACTATTCACTTATGTAAGCACCGTCTAAAATTTTGGAAATTTGAGGTAAGTTCTATGGGACCAAACTGCTGAGGTCATCGGTCCCTAAGCTTACACAGTACTTAATCTAACTTAAACTAACTTACACTAAGGACAACACACACACCCATGCCAGAGGGAGGACTCGAACCTCCGACGAGGGGAAGCACCATCTATTGCTACATTTTGTAACTAGTTATTTTTCTTCCATCGTACGTTTTCCCCCTTCTCCGATAATATTCCGTTGCAATTTTACGTCATTCTGACCAGTGGCGTTATTTCTACAGCGGTTTTAAAGTTTAACTTTAATTATAATCACCCTGCACTGTAAACATTCCACAATTCGAATGAAGAACGGTTGCTAAATCACTTAATAAAGGGAAGTCTTCTGCTCCAGACTGTATACCAGTTAGGTTTTTCAGTTTGTACTGATACAATAGCTACATACTTAGCTAACATATACAATCTCTCACTCGACAAAGATCCGTTCCCAAAGAGTGGAAAGTTCCACAGGTCACGCCTGTACATAACAAATGAGAGGAAATTATCCTGGGGACTTTTGCGAAACTTTCGAATTTTTATAGTTTTAAATAATGGCAGTATTTTGAATAAGTGGAGTCGTTGGGGCAGGGGTAGTTGTGGGAAAGAAGAGAAAACATCTTTAAAATAATGATGAATTTGTGATACAGCCTTGTATATACATTTCCATGTGTCGAAAAATTAGTTTTGCATTCGGCTTGTACGACTGTCAGTAGGGCCGCATCACCTATAACTCGACACACATTTTCAGTTACAGTAACCACATTAGGTGATAGTAGCAACAAGTAAGTCACAGTTCAAGACGACGATGACAAATATGTTTTTCATTTTGGTAAGTATATTCGTTTAGAAATGTCAGTTAGTACGACGCGCAGAGGTAATGGACTACCGCAGTGGTCACTGTTATTATCTGTGACAAATTATCCCTTTAATACGTGCATTAAAACAAATAAAATGGTATTTATAATAATATTATATGAAAAGAGAGTCTCTTATTTGTGATTAGTAAGTTAGATTACTAAAATATAAGAATGAAGCTGGGCATCCATGAAGCCCTTTTGCCTATGATAATTATAGGTCTCTTTCACGTTAAAATTTTCCACAAATTTCCGCAAAATCGGTATGCAATGTCAGAAGCCGGTTACACAATCTTTCTAACGATACCTCATTCGTCCCTGTACGATCAGTGTGTTGAAAAAAGGGCTGTTGACTTGAGAAATAACATTTATGATCCGCTGCAATATAGACCCATGTCATTGACATGAGATTTGTAGCAGGATTCTGGAACATATACCGTGTTCCAACATTTTGAAATACCTTGAATAAAACGATCTATTGACACATAATTAGCACGGATTCAGAAAACGCTGTACTTGAAACCCCCAACTGGCTCTGTACTCAGCCAAAGTAATGAGTGTTAGTAAAGTTTTGAGAAACTCAGAACTAATTGCAAAATGGTTGAAGGTTTAAACAAGATATCTGCACTGTGCTAAATGGCATCATTTGATCCTAAACAATAAAAAGTGTAAAGTACTCCAGACGATTTCTAAAAAAAAAAAAAAAAAAAACTGTCAAATTTCGGTCACACGATAAATCACGCAAATTTCAAGGTTGTCAATTCAATGAAATATCTAGGGATTACAGTTAAGAGCAACTTAAATTAGAACCACCACATAGAAAATGTTGGGAAGGCGAACCAAGGACTGCGAATTGTAGGCAGAACATTTGAAGATGCAACAAATCTGCCAAAGAGTCGGCCTACACTACGCTTGCCCGTCCTTTTATGGATTACTGCTGCGGTGTGTGGGATTTTCACAAGATAGGATAGACGGAGGACATCGAAATAGTTCAGGGAAGGGCAGCTCGTTTTTTATTATGCAGAAGTAGTGGAAAGAGTGTCACAGATACAATAAGCAACGTGCGGTGACAATCATTAAAGCAAAGGCGTGTTTCGTTGCAATGACATCTCATTGTGAAATTTCAGCAGCATCTTTTCTTGTAAATGCCAAAACATTTTGTTGATTTCCCTCTGCAGGGGGAGAAACGATCATCATTACAAAACAACAAAAATCAGAGGACAGGAAATAGTCTGAAATTGGTTCTACGAATCCTCTGGCAAATATCTAAGTGTGAGAGGCAGAATACTCATTTTGGTGTAGATAAAATAAACCTTTACCATACAGGAAAAGGCTACATATATGGTGCACAACACATAGCGTTATTAATACCCCCAATCCTACGCGTGCGTATGAATATACTAAATCCCTACATATTATAAAAATGTATGTACGTATGTATGTATACCGGGAGTCTCTCCTAAGAGACGTCAGGCGCATTTTCTCCGGTATTTCGACAGATATATACAATTTCGTTTTTGCATTTTGTAGCTGGACGATCAAGAACGAAGTGCTCGTATTAAGAAGGGTGTAAGACAAGGCTGTAGTCTTTCGCCCCTACTCTTCAATCTGTACATCGAGGAAGCAATGATGGAAATAAAAGAAAGGTTCAGGAGTGGAATTAAAATACAAGGTGAAAGGATATCAATGATACGATTCGCTGATGACATTGCTATCCTGAGTGAAAGTGAAGAAGAATTAAATGATCTGCTGAACGGAATGAACAGTCTAATGAGTACACAGTATGGTTTGAGAGTAAATCGGAGAAAGACGAAGGTAATGAGAAGTAGTAGAAATGAGAACAGCGAGAAACTTAACATCAGGATTGATGGTCACGAAGTCAATGAAGTTAAGGAATTCTGCTACCTAGACAGTAAAATAACCAATGACGGACGGAGCAAGGAGGACAGCAAAAGCAGACTCGCTATGGCAAAAAAGGCATATCTGGCCAAGAGAAGTCTACTAATATCAAATACCGGCCTTAATTTGAGGAAGAAATTTCTGAGGATGTACGTCTGGAGTACAGCATTGTATGGTAGTGAAACATGGACTGTGGGAAAACCGGAACAGAAAAGAATCGAAGCATTTGAGATGTGGTGCTATAGACGAATGTTGAAAATTAGGTGGACTGTTAAGGTAAGGAATGAGGAGGTTCTACGCAGAATCGGAGAGGAAAGGAATATGTGGAAAACACTGATAAGGAGAAGGGACAGGATGATAGGACATCTGCTAAGACATGAGGAAATGACTTCCATGGTACTAGAGGGAGCTTTAGAGGGCAAGAACTGTAGAGGAAGACAGAGATTGGAATACGTCAAGCAAATAATTGAGAACGTAGGTTGCAAGTGCTACTCTGAGATGAAGAGTTTAGCACAGGAAAGGAATTCGTGGCGGGCCGCATCAAACCAGTCAGTAGACTGATAGACTGATGACCAAAAAAAAAAGCTTAAGTAAGGTCAAACAATTACTACTCGTCACGTATTTCACGTAAAGCCCCGCGCCGAGACAAAGCGTCGGTTTGTTAAACTGGAATTATACGTGACCATTCGATAGAACGCTCCCAAATTAGTCCAGTGTTCGTTTTATCGAAATGTATGTACAGGGAGAATGAAACATGAAGAATAAACACCAACCTGGCAGCGATTCAGTAGCACTGCATGCTTTGCAGTAGCAGTCAGTGCGGGCTAGGGCTCTGCTTTCGCTACAGTACTCGCTTATTCTTTATATTTTACAATCCCTGGTAGTACTTATCGATAAAACAAATATCAGACTAGACTAATCTTGGACCGCTCTCTCGCAGGGGCACATATAAATCGCTTTAAAAATCATTTTGTTCGTAACAGCAAATAAACAGACGCTTCCGTCGATGATGGGCGTAGCGTGAGAGACGTGATGAGCACTATTGTTTAGGCTGACTCCAGCTACACAATGAAAAAACGAAATTGCAGATATCTGCTGAAACACCAGAAAAATGGCCGTCACGATTCTTAGGATTGGGTTGATTTGGTGGAAGAGACCAAACACTGAACACATCGGTCCCATCGGATTTGCCTGAAGCGATTTAGGGAAATCACGGGAAACCTAAATCAGGATGGCCGGACGCGGGATTGAACCGTCGTCCTCCCGAAGATTCTTAGGAGAGACACTCTGTATAAACAGGTTGCTCAAAAAAAGTGAGAGTTTATGGTGCTCATCGAATCAAGAAAAATAAGTCCAATAAACGTGGGTCCGGAAACGCATACTTTCCCAGATAAACGTGTGTGTATAGGAAGGGCTGCGCTAAGCTTGGTTGCTGATATTAGCTCAGTCATTGCATTGGCGCTTCGACAAATGAGTCTGTGGAGTATTATGATGTCTTACTCACAGTACTCTACCTACCAATAAGGGGTCTTCAGTCAGTCGTGTTGTAGGCTACGTTAGTTTTCATCGTGTTTATGTGCCTTGTACAGTAATGTCAACCCTTGGTAAGTATCATGTTGTTTCCCCTTCTTCCAAACGCGGATTCGCTTATGTGTTTACTGTTATTGCGCTGTCTGTACGTACAAACGGTGTGGTACATTTACATTTTCTCTCTTCCACCACGTTTTATCAATGGAAGCCTACTATTCGACAAGTGAACTGGCAGATACGATATTCTGCTATGGTTTAGCAAATGGACGTAGCCTGCGAGCCCGTGCCCTGTAGCTGAAAGATATCCACAGCGCACGGAGCCCTCTGACAAGCTGTCCGGCAGATTTTTCCAGCGTCTGAGGGACGCAGGTACTCTTGCACCTCCGAAGACTGACAGTGGAAGGCCCCGCATAGTCTGCAAGCCTGACGTGGATGAGCGTGTGCTACGTTAAGTGGAAGAATTCCCTGGGATCTGAGTGCGACGATTAATAGCAGCAGAAGGGGTGTCTCAGTCTGGGGGTCCTTCATGAGCATCAACTGTACCAATATCATCTACAGCCCCTTCAGGCCCTAAGGCCACAGGATCATCAAGGCGGACGGCGGTTCTGTCAGTGGTAATTGCAAAAGTGTGCTGCAGATCCACTGTTCATATCCAAGACTTTATTTACAGTTGAGGCAGGGTTCATAAGAAACGGTGTTGTGAATTTCCATAACCAGCATATATGGGCAGATGTAAATACTCAAGCAATTCAGGAAAGAGGGCTCCAACACCGATTCTCAATCAGCGTATGGGCAGGCGTACTTGGCTATAGATTAATACGCCCATAAGTTCTACCACAAAACGTAACTGCAGCGCATTATCTGGACTTTCTCATTAATGGAAGCTGTGCCATTGCAGCAACAAATACAAATGTGGTTCATGTATGATGGTCAACCAGCACACTTTCTTCACAATGCGTGCGAACATCTGGTGCCGACATTTCAGGACTACTGGATTGGTAGGGGAAGGGGGGGGGGGGGCCACACGTTGGCCTGCTCGTTCTCCAGACTTCAATCCCCTAGACTTTTGGCTATGGGGACACTTGAAGGAACTCTCTGAGCACTATGGGACTTAACTTCTAAGGTCATCAGTCCCCTAGAACTTAGAACTACTTAAACCTAACTAACCTAAGGACAGCACACAACACCCAGCCATCACGAGGCAGAGAAAATCCCTGACCCCGCCGGGAATCGAACCCGGGAACCCGACTTGAAGGAACTGATCTACGCCGTGCCAATCAGCGGTGTGCAGACACTACAGCGTAGCGTCTTCACTGTGTGTCAGAAGGTACAACAACAACTGGGTATACTTCAAAAGACCCATCATTCCTTACGCCGGAGGGCAGAGGGATGCATTGTCGTGAATGGACGCCACGTTGAACACTTCGTCTAACACGTGTTTATTGTAGAAAGAGTGTTTACTGGACTTATTTTTCTTGTTTCGATGAGTAATGCCACCTCTCAAAGTATTCGACACACCTTTTTTGAACACCCTCTATATGAATCGTTGAAATAAATTATTTCTTTTCTACTAACTCTATTTGCAACACGTTTCGCAGGCCGTATCCGCATATGCTGCTGAATATACCTATAACATTATATCGCTGTGTGACACTTAGTTCAGAAGATATAACATCATAAACAGTGAGCTGTGTGCAAACGAAAGTAGCGATATAGGCGAAATATGTGTACAAATATGTGTGAAATAAATGTGAAGTATGCAGGCAATATATGTGACATGTGAATACAGGGGAAAATCTACGCGTCAGAAGCTCCTCCTAAATATACTATGTAATCAAAAGTATCCGGACACCTGACTGAAAATGACTTACAAGTTCGTGGCGCCCTCCATCGTTAACGCTGGAATTCAGTATGGTGTTGGCCCAACCTTAGCCTTGATGACAGCTTCCACTTTCGGAGGTATACGTTCAAGCAGGTGCTGGAAGGTTTCTTTGGGAATGGCAGCCCGTTCTTCACGGAGTGCTGCACTGAGGAGGGGTATCGATGTCGGTCGATGCAGCCTGGCACGAAGTCGGCGCTCCAAAAATACCAAAGGTGTTCTATAGGAGTCCGCAGCTCGTGGTCGTGCGGTAGCGTTGTCGCTTCCCGCGCCCGGGTTCCCGGGTTCGATTCCCGGCGGGGTCAGGGATTTTCTCTGCCTCGTGATGACTGGGTGTTGTGTGATGTCCTTAGGTTAGTTAGGTTTAAGTAGTTCTACGTTCTAGGGGACTGATGACCTTAGATGTTAAGTCCCATAGTGCTCAGAGCCATTTGAACCATTTTTTTTGTTCTATAGGATTCAGGTCAAGACTCTGTGCAGGCCAGTCCATTACAGGGAAGTTATTGTCGTGTAACCACTCCGACACATGCCGTGCATTATGAACAGGTGTTCGATAGTGTTGAAAGATGCAATCGCCATCCCCGAATTGCTCTTCAACATTGGGAAGCAAGACGGTGCTTAAAACATCAGTGTAGGCCTATGCTGTGATAGTGCCACGCAAAATAACAAGGGGTGCAAGCCACCTCCATGAAAAACACAACCACACCATAACACCCACGCCTCCGAATTTTACTGTTGGCACTACACACGCTGGCAGATGACGTTCACTGGGCATTCGCCATACCCACACCCTGACACCGGATCGCCGCATTGTGTACCGTGATTCGTCACTCCACACAACGTTTTTCCACTGTTGAGTCGTCCAATGTTTACGCTCCATACACCAAGCGAGGCGTCGTTTGGCATTTACCGGCGTGACGTGTGGTTTATGAGTAGCCGCTCGACCATGAAATTCAAGTTTTCTCACCTCCCGCCTAACTGTCATAGTACTTGCAGTGGATGCTGATGCAGTTTGGGATTCCTGCGTGATGGTGTGTATAGATGTCAGCCTATTACACATTACGACCCTCTTCAACTGTCGATGGTCTCTGTTAGTCAACAGACGAGATCAGCCTGTACGCTTTTGTGCTGTACGTGTCCCTTAACGTTTCCACTTCACTATCACATCGGAAACAGTGGACCTGGGGATATTTAGAAGTGTGGAAGTCTCGCGTACAGGCTTATGATACAAGTGACACGCAGTCACCTGACCACGTTCGAAGTCCTTGAGTTCCTCAGAGCGCCCCATTCTGCTCTCTCACGATGTCTAATGACTACTGAGGTCGCTGATGTGGAGTACCTGGCAGTAGGTGGCAGCACAATGCACCTGATATGAGAAACGTATGTTTTGGGGGGTGTCCGGATACTTTTGATCACATAGTGTACATGCATCGATTTCAAACACATTTAGCACACATATTACCGGGAGGCGACGATTAAAGTGCAGCTACACCCGGAGGTCCAGAGTGGGATGTAATTATGGTATGACAGCGAAACTTGGTAGATGCTAATGCATTAATGCGGAAGCAATTTATGATGGAAAAAAATTCGTTTGAATGTTGACCATCAGGAAAAAAATTTTTAGCGCTGTACACTGTATGACAGTACAACATCCACGCTGTCATTTGGCAATCATAACGATTAATAATAAAATCAACAGTATGTCTTTCTCACTTGTTTGACCTTCCCTGCCTACGTCCCATTCCTAATCCATTACATATGGAACATGTCTATACGTCTTCCTTGCATTCACAGCGCCAGATTTGCAACTGTTGGCCAAAATTGGAACTAATTTTTTTCGGCTTAAATCAGTTCTAGATTTATGCGTTAGCATATCTACCAACTTACAATGCCATAAGATAATTACAGCGTGCAATGGACCTCTGTGAGTAAAGCACTCCGTCCGCAGGCCACAAGTGGCCCATCGCGACCATCCGACCGCCGTGTCATCCTCAACTGAGGATGTGGATAGGATGGGCTTGTGGCCAGCACACCGCTCTCCCAGTCGTTATGATGGTTTTCTGTGACCGACGCCGCTACTATTCGGTCGAGTACCTCCTCAAGTGGCATCAAGAGGCTGAATCCACCCCTAAAAATGGCAACAGTGCATGGTGGCCCGAATGGTCACATATCCATGTACCGGCCACGACAGACAGCGCTTAAATTCGGTGATCTGACGGGAACCGGTATATTCACTGCGGCAAGGCCGTTGCACACCTCCGTGAGTAGCTGAAGTTTAATTATAACGACCCAGTACTTACTACCTGAAAAGAAATACTATGGGGTAGGAACCTGCAACCTCCTACTGGGGCACAGATGATAACATTGAGAGGAAAGGGGAGAGGAAGTGATGGACAGACAGAGAGGGGAAACGAGAAGATGGACACAGATAGGGGGGAGGAGGAGATGGACAGAGAACGAGGAAGGCAGAATGGACCGAAAGGAAAGGGGAAAAATGGACAGAGAAAGGGAAAACGACGAGATATACAGAGAGAGGAGGGGGGAGGAGTTGAACACAGAGAATGGACGGGAGGAGATTACGATGTACATCCTGTGCCGCGAACAAAGAAATTTTATGAACTTAGAGGGGATGAGCTGGAGATACAGGGGGCGAGATGGACATACGGGGGGGGGGGGGGGGGGGGAAGAGAATATTGACAGATGGAGAAGGAGCAGATATACAGACAAGGAGGAAGAGATGGACAGAGAGTGGGGGAGGAGGAGATGGACGAATAGATGACTGGAGTAAATACATGCCCGGGCAACTCCGGGTACTCAGCTAGTTGTTACATATATTTGTCAGGAGACAAAAGCAACCTACAGTACATTTTAATGCAACAATATTGAAGGTGGTGGGTTATGAGAGTAAAAGGGCAATAGTAATAAAAATTAATAACAATAATTCGTAGTTATTAGCAGTTATACTCACGCCAAAGAAACTGGTCTAGGCATGCGTATTCAAAAGCAGAGATTTGTAAACAGGCAGAATATGGCACTGTGGTCGGCAACGACTATTTAACAGAAACAGTGTCGAGCGCAGTTGTTAGATCGGTTACTGCTGCAACAATGGCAGATTATCAAAATTTAAGTGAATTTGTACGTGGTCTTATATTCGGCACACGAGGGATGGGACACAGCATCTCCGAGGTAGTGATAAAGCGGGGACACTCCCGTACAACCATTTCACGAGTGTACCGTCAATATCAGGAATCTGATAAAACATCAAATCTCCGAAATCGCTGCGGCCGGAAAAAGATCCTGCAAGAACGGGACCAACGACGACTGAAGAGAATCGTTCAACGTGGCAGAACTGCAACCCTTTCGCAAATTGCTGCCGATTTCAATGGCGGGCCATAAACAAGTGTCAGCGTGCGAGGCATTCAACGAAACATCTTCGACATAGGCTTCCGGGCCGAAGGCCCACTCTTGTACCCTTGATGACTGCACGACACAAGCTTTGCACCTCGTCTGGGCCCGTCAGCACCGACATTGGACGGTTGATGACAGGAAACATGTTGCCTGGTCGGACGAGTCTCGTTTCAAATTGTTTCAAGCGGATGGACGTGTACGGATATGGAGACAACCTCATGAATCCATGGACCCTGTATGTCTGCAGGGGACGATTCAAGCTGGTGGAGGCTCTGTTGGGTGGGGTTGTTGTGGGGGAGGAGACCAGACAGCAAGGTCATCGGTCTCGTCGGAGTAGGGAAGGACGGGGAAGGAAGTCGGCCGTTCTCTTTGAAAGGAACCATCCCGGCATTTGCCTGGGGCGATTTAGGGAAATCACGGAAAACCAAAGTCAGGATGGCCAGACGCGGGATTGAACCGTCGTCCTCCCGAATGCGAGTCCAGTGTGCTACCCACTGCGCCACCTCCTCGGTGGAGGCTCTGTAATGGTGCGGGACATGTGCAGTTGGAGCGATATAGGACGCCTGATACGTCTAGATACGACTCTGAGAGGTGACACGTGCGTAAGCATCCTGTCTGATCACCTGCGTCCATTCATGTCAATTGTGGATTCCGACGGACTTGGGAAATTCCAGTGGGACACTGTGACATCCCACACGTCGAGAAGTGCTACAGAGTGACTCCAATAACACTCCTCTGAGTTTAAACACTTCCGCTGGACACCAAACTCCTGAGACGCGAACATTATTGAGCATATCTGGTTTGCCTCTTACGGACTTATGGACAGCCCTGCAAGATTCATGGTATCAGTTCCCTCCAGCACTACTTCAGACATTAGTTGGGGCACTTCCGCGTGCTCGCAGGGACCCTACACGATATTAGGCAGGTGTACCAGTTTCTTCAGCCCTTCAGTGTATAACACACCCTTTTCGTTAAAAGGTGCCATTTTGAAAAACAAACATCCAATTTCTGATGGTTGTCATGTATAATGTTACTTTTACAATGTCTGGTGCATCTGTGCGAAACAGTTAGTTGTGTCATCATCATATTCAAAGTAACTGCTCCTTCCGAAGCATGTAATGGATTAACGGGAAGTAGGAGTTCATCATCCCGTCAAGGTCTGCACAGCCATTGCAGCAGGACAGGTTGACAATAATATAGAAGGAAACCGCTTGTCTTGTTTAAGAAGCATTCCCGATATTTGTCTGAAGTTATTTAGGACAAGCACTGAAAATGAAACGCAGGATGTTCGCTCAAGAATCTGAATGCTGCTTGTGGGGAATGAAAGCGTAGTGTCTTACTCACTGATTTACCTCGCTCGGTACTCGTAACAGTCAGTATTCTGCGGTACGGATGTAAATGGAATCAACGGAAAAATTATTAGTGGCAACGAAACTCACTCAAAAAGTAGCCTGAGTAGGTTGTGCTTGCAGTCTTGTAGCGAAAGATGTGGTGTCGCAGATACCAAGCCTCGATTGATTTCGGAGAGGTTATTTACACGATTAAGCAGGAATTTTTATGGAAATATGTGGCATTTTTTGGCCAGCAAGACGTGATAGTGTAATCACATACTGTTCCCGGAAGATAATCGCCAGTTATGCTCTCCGTCGCCGAGGTCGGTAAATCTTATTTTCACTCCGGCATTCGACTCGACCAGGAAGTAGAAAGTACCTTTGTTTCTACTTCATTTTCGGGTGATTATTTTTTAATGGCAGTTGGGGTATAGCCATTACGTCATTTGTCAGTTCTCAAATAACTTAATGTACACATCCCTCACTAGTGCTACCTTTACTTTTTTGAAGATAATTAGGCAGCACGATTCTGAATTACATGTTCAGGCACAGTGTAAAATTGAATAGTAAATTTCATACGAACTCAAATAGTTGTAAATGAAAAGCCGTACGAACAGAAAGGGCAACCCTGCGAGCAATATTTGTTTCAAAGGAGATCGAAATTTACGAATATTTATTGATAAAGGCAGGTCCTAAATGTCAGGGAATAGTGGCGCACAGATTTGCACATTAGTAGCACTCGCGTGTAACAGAGTGGCATTGCACTTTTGTCGTGCAACGTGGTAAAGGGAAGAAAATGTGGGCATGGCTTTACTGTGCGAGAAATCCCGTCTGTATGATGAGGTATTTATAAACATAAGTTGCTAGCGCACTTCTGTGTGGTAGCGCCCGACTGGGCGTCAAGCCGGATCGAGTCTTTGCGCTGCCAGTATTTGCCGACCAGAGGATTTCACCCTCTCCTTTCGCTAATTATCATTATACAACAAAAACGTAGCATCGCCCTTTATACGGATCCATTACAGCCACCGAGACTCCACAGATACACATACGACGTATCTTTCACATGTAAGCAAGGACAGTGGCCAGTGTGCTCGGAGGTAGAACACACTTTCCGGCAGACGGGTGAACCAACTCCGTGGAATATCCCAGCCAACAGTGCGATACAGCATTTACATTTACGTCGGATTTTCACATCTGTAACCAAACGGTTGGGCGAAACTAGTATGCTCAAAGCGTGAAACGTAATGTCGGAGCACAGAGGTTTGACACGGAAGTGTTGGAACGTACCGGTGATCCTTCATCAAGTAGCACACGTGAAATAGCTCGCATAATGCATTCGAACAAGCGAAGTGTTTTAAAAGTTTGGTAACTCTGACTGCTACTCTTGTAGTATTGTGAAATAGTTTTTTTTAATTGCCTTTCTGGACGTGCCCATGCAGCCATCTGAATAGTAGAATGTCAATTATGACGATATGAACGTGAGCACAACACAACACCCTGTACCTGAACGGAGAAAACCTCCTACCCAGCGGGAAATCCAAATCGAGCACCTTCGATTAACAATACGTTGCGCTGACCGTGCAGCTACCGAAGCAGACATTTTGAAGCAGTTCAGATCTTCCAAGCATTCGATTTTTAGAGAACAGTCGATATCACTCCATCGTTTTCGCATCGCAGTGCAGGCCTTTCTAACGTATCTCGCTTCACTGTGTTGATTGACATGGCTACTTTCGCCAATGATGGCATGGTCAACTTCGGAATAGTCACATTCGAGGTGAGGCCAACACGCTTCTGTCAACCTAATCTGACACAACCTGCAATTTATATACATACTGGAAACATGGACCGCTTTTCACGGACAAAGATAATACTATGATATGAGTGCATTTAAGCGCTAGAAGGTAGCAGAAATTATTAACACCGCTCTTGGTTCAATATTGGTAGCAGAACGAACATACAAATAACGCGTATATTGCAGTAAAAACGAAAAGGTTCTCTATTGCAGTGACCTACTACGCAGTAGTGTATTTTGCAGAGAAGCAGACGAAAACAGTGTAATGCACGTATCTCTAGTGTGTGGGCGTTTTAGCCTGAGGTTGGTACCGGCTGCAATTTTGTTGGTTCGTTTATTACGCTGTAAGCGACTGTTACTTGAATGTTAGGTCGCATACTTTATTTAACTGGACCTAAAATAAGCCGTTTGCATACTTGCACGGTATCTAGAGATGGGCAGGACTAAGACGACAGTATTATCTTATGTAACTGAGAAACATTTGTATAAAGTTCAATTTACTACGACGATTAGTGCAGAACTTATTGAAATGGAGGAGCTGATCGTAAGGCATTAAAGAAATTCTGCAACGTTGATTGGCAGTAACGAGGTTTCACTGACTGCTGCGGAAACCCCATTATGTTTTTTACGACCCACAAGGAGAAAAAATATATTGGCGAAAGATCGGGCGACCAATTTATAGAAATTATAAACAGTGTGCTCGAGTCAGATGATTGTCAACGAAATGGGGACAAATGAGACGATTATCCACCGTTCCATTCCATACGTTCACACTCAGCTATACTGGCAAGTTTTTGACGTACCTAATGGCGATTGCCCACACTCCATTATCGCCTGCTTTGGCGATGATCACCTCCATTGTTGCGGAACTGCGAACCATCCCAAAATTGGATATGTGCTTAAAGTACAGAGTAATTGTTCACATTGTGTAAGTTCCACCAACAGAACGCTGCATGACTATGCCGGTCTAGCGTTCTGGTGTAATTTCATGTGGTACGGCTGGAACTGATGGGTATGTAGCTGCTGTGTAGGGCGCATCAAAAAGTTCTTCCGTATTTCAAACGGTAGTTGCTAAGAAAAGCACAGGAAAATACGTTTATTTGTAAACAGCAAATACTATGCCATTTAGTTGATTTTAAAAATTATGCGCGGTAAAAGGCTTCCTCCATTGCTGACACATTCATGAAGTCTTTCCCGGAAGTTATCCATAGTTCTTCGTGTCATTCCCCGTAGAATGGCGGCCACCTCCTTGTGTATTGCCTCCTTACATGCTTCCAGGGTTGTGGGGCGATGTTTGTACCCTTGACCCTTCAAGTGTGTCCAAAGGAAAACAAAATCACAGTGTGATAAATCGGGTGACCTTGGGGGCCAGTCGATGTCTCCTCACGAAGAGAAAAGATATCCTGGAAACAACTCCCTCAAAGTTTCTACAGAATGCCGAAAGGTGTGAGCTGTGGTTCCATATTGTTGGAATCAGATTTCTCTCTCTTCAAGGTCCTCAACAAAGTGGTTTAACTTAGGTCTATATCACACGACAGTAAAAGCTTGAATTAACCGATATATTCCTCGAAAAAATAGTGACTCAATATACCTCATTCAGCAACGGCACACCAAACTGTCACACGATGGCTGTGACGCGGTCGTTAGTGAAGTTTCTGTGGGTTTTCTGATTCCCAGTAGCGGGAATTTTGCTTATTGTCACAGTATTTGACAAGTTGTAGGGGTGCATGTGAAGATCTCTGCGCAGATGGTTCTGTCACGTAATCCCAAGGCAGCTGCATGTTCAAGTGCTGAACCTTTTCTAGATTGCTACATTTTCTTGCGTTGTTTCAGCCCGAAACTGGCTACTAGATTTTATTTTCGGTGGAGAACCTGATGATCTAAAGTCTGATACCCAAACTCCAATAGTTTTTCTGTCAGGAACAGAATCATGTCGGCCTGTTTCAAATCGAATGCGAAATGCTCGCACAGTAGGAATCACTGAGCCACCATTACGAATATATTCCTCCAGAAGAAACGTACGATGCTGACCTAGCTAAGCCATTTCTCCTGCTGAAAATGGCACGTACGCCGTTATCGACTAACACCTCCTCCACATCAGTAGCCCCACCACAACTCACACAGTGGCCTCTCCAAATACGGGAGGTCTTTCAGTTGGGACCTGTATAAGATATACCTTTTTGGTGCCCACTTGCACTCAAACGATGTTCCACACCCAAAAACGTAACGACTCATCAATAGTAATCCAATCTATTAGTTATTTAGTTAGTTACATGTTTAATATACATTCCTGGAAATGGAAAAAAGAACACATTGACACCGGTGTGTCAGACCCACCATACTTGCTCCGGACACTGCGAGAGGGCTGTACAAGCAATGATCACACGTACGGCACAGCGGACACACCAGGAACCGCGGTGTTGGCCGTCGAATGGCGCTAGCTGCGCAGCATTTGTACACCGCCGCCGTCAGTGTCAGCCAGTTTGCCGTGGCATACGGAGCTCCATCGCAGTCTTTAACACTGGTAGCATGCCGCGACAGCGTGGACGTGAACCGTATTTGCAGTTGACGGACTTTGAGCGAGGGCGTATAGTGGGCATGCGGGAGGCCGGGTGGACGTACCGCCGAATTGCTCAACACGTGGGGCGTGAGGTCTCCACAGTACATCGATGTTGTCGCCAGTGGTCGGCGGAAGGTGCACGTGCCCGTCGACCTGGGACCGGACCGCAGCGACGCACGGATGCACGCCAAGACCGTAGGATCCTACGCAGTGCCGTAGGGGACCTCACCGCCACTTCCCAGCAAATTAGGGACACTGTTGCTCCTGGGGTATCGGCGAGGACCATTCGCAACCGTCTCCATGAAGCTGGCCTCGGTCCCGCACACCGTTAGGCCGTCTTCCGCTCACGCCCCAACATCGTGCAGCCCGCCTCCAGTGGTGTCGCGACAGGCGTGAATGGAGGGACGAATGGAGACGTGTCGTCTTCAGCGATGAGAGTCGCTTCTGCCTTGGTGCCAATGATGGTCGTATGCGTGTTTGGCGCCGTGCAGGTGGGCGCCACAATCAGGACTGCATACGACCGAGGCACACAGGGCCAACACCCGGCATCATGGTGTGGGGAGCGATCTCCTACACTGGCCGTACACCACTGGTGATCGTCGAGGGGACACTGAATAGTGCACGCTACATCCAAACCGTCATCGAACCCATCGTTCTACCATTCCTAGACCGGCAAGGGAACTTGCTGTTCCAACAGGACAATGCACGTCCGCATGTATCCCGTGCCACCCAACGTGCTCTAGAAGGTGTAAGTCAACTACCCTGGCCAGCAAGATCTCCGGATCTGTCCCCCATTGAGCATGTTTGGGACTGGATGAAGCGTCATCTCACGCGGTCTGCACGTCCAGCACGAACGCTGGTTCAACTGTGGCTCCAGGTGGAAATGGCATGGCAAACCGTTCCACAGGACTACATTCAGCATCTCTACGATCGTCTCCATGGGTGAATAGCAGCCTGCATTGCTGCGAAAGGTGGATATACACTGTACTAGTGCCGACATTGTGCATGCTCTGTTGCCTGTGTCTATGTGCCTGTGGTTCTGTCAGTGTGATCATGTGATGTACCTGACGCCAGGAATGTGTCAATAAAGTTTCCCCTTCCTGGGACAACGAATTCACGGTGTTCTTATTTCAATTTCCAGGAGTGTATAATAGGCCGATTTTCTTTTTCTGAAATGATGTGTTTACTGGATACGTATACACAGTTTCAGTCGGTCTTTACATGCTGACCATTTAAAAGTTTCTAAATGTCACAGTGGCCTAATTTTAACATTAATTAACATATTATATTTCAGTGCTACTAATGAAACTACTCTTAAAACTAGGATTTTATAGAGGTTACTAGTTTTAAAATAAAAATTTGTCTATTAAATAGAAGCTGTCCAGTAGAAACGACTTAAGATAAGGTTATAAATTTGTTTAACCATTTGCCAGACATTTTACTGTATTGGATAAATGGCAGAAACCTTGTGTTCATTCTTACTAATCTTCTCTCATACGTACTGAAGCTTTAATAATGAGTAATAAATGTGACTTTTTCTAGTGCTGTTCATTAGCAAATATATTTATTCGTTCTACAACTGCCTGCTCACCCTCCTCAGTGGAGAAAGATGTGCAGAAGAAGAGTTCCCTTAGTTACCCAATACAACAGGGTATACGTCGTGTCATATAGGAGCTATCCAACAACGTTTCTAACGCCCTCTTAAGTAAAGAGTGTATATATATATACACACACACACACACACACACACACACACATATATATATATATATATATATATATATATATGGTGGTCCATTGATCGTGACCGGGCCAAATATCTCACGAAATGAGCGTCAAACGAAAAAACTACAAAGAACGAAACTTGTCGAGCTTGACGAGTTTCGTTCTTTGTGGTTTTTTCGTTTGATGCTTATTTCGTGAGATATTTGGTCCGGTCACTATCAATGGACCACCTTGTATATGTATATATACACTCCTGGAAATTGAAATAAGAACACCGTGAATTCATTGTCCCAGGAAGGGGAAACTTTATTGACACATTCCTGGGGTCAGATACATCACATGATCACACTGACAGAACCACAGGCACATAGACACAGGCAACAGAGCATGCACAATGTCGGCACTAGTACAGTGTATATCCACCTTTCGCAGCAATGCAGGCTGCTATTCTCCCATGGAGACGATCGTAGAGATGCTGGATGTAGTCCTGTGGAACGGCTTGCCATGCCATTTCCACCTGGCGCCTCAGTTGGACCAGCGTTCGTGCTGGACGTGCAGACCGCGTGAGACGACGCTTCATCCAGTCCCAAACATGCTCAATGGGGGACAGATCCGGAGATCTTGCTGGCCAGGGTAGTTGACTTACACCTTCTAGAGCACGTTGGGTGGCACGGGATACATGCGGACGTGCATTGTCCTGTTGGAACAGCAAGTTCCCTTGCCGGTCTAGGAATGGAAGAACGATGGGTTCGATGACGGTTTGGATGTACCGTGCACTATTCAGTGTCCCCTCGACGATCACCAGTGGTGTACGGCCAGTGTAGGAGATCGCTCCCCACACCATGATGCCGGGTGTTGGCCCTGTGTGCCTCGGTCGTATGCAGTCCTGATTGTGGCGCTCACCTGCACGGCGCCAAACACGCATACGACCATCATTGGCACCAAGGCAGAAGCGACTCTCATCGCTGAAGACGACACGTCTCCATTCGTCCCTCCATTCACGCCTGTCGCGACACCACTGGAGGCGGGCTGCACGATGTTGGGGCGTGAGCGGAAGACGGCCTAACGGTGTGCGGGACCGTAGCCCAGCTTCATGGAGACGGTTGCGAATGGTCCTCGCCGATTCCCCAGGAGCAACAGTGTCCCTAATTTGCTGGGAAGTGGCAGTGCGGTCCCCTACGGCACTGCGTAGGATCCTACGGTCTTGGCGTGCATCCGTGCGTCGCTGCGGTCCGGTCCCAGGTCGACGAGCACGTGCACCTTCCGCCGACCACCGGCGACAACATCGATGTACTGTGGAGACCTCACGCCCCACGTGTTGAGCAATTCGGCGGTACGTCCACCCGGCCTCCCGCATGCCCACTATACGCCCTCGCTCAAAGTCCGTCAACTGCACATACGGTTCACGTCCACGCTGTCGCGGCGTGCTACCAGTGTTAAAGACTGCGATGGAGCTCCGTATGCCACGGCAAACTGGCTGACACTGACGGCGGCGGTGCACAAATGCTGCGCAGCTAGCGCCATTCGACGGCCAACACCGCGGTTCCTGGTGTGTCCGCTGTGCCGTGCGTGTGATCATTGCTTGTACAGCCCTCTCGCAGTGTCCGGAGCAAGTATGGTGGGTCTGACACACCGGTGTCAATGTGTTCTTTTTTCCATTTCCAGGAGTGTATATGAACCGGAACTCAACCAACAAACTGTCTTATCGTTCTCGCTGTGACAAATTACTGTTCGGACATGCTAAAGGCGCAATTAGGTCTTTGTATATGGAGGGCTACACTGTCAAATTCACAATGAAAATGTCTAGTAAGTTTTTCTTCTACCCCGGCTGTGCAGAAAGAGTGGTTTGCTTACCTCACGTTTTCTAAAATGTCGCGATGTCCTCATTGAATTCCTTCTCCGCCAGCTGCAGATACTAACATCTGAGAAATGAACAGTGAATAGTCGAATGGCAGGTGTGTACATCTCATCGCCACTACAGTGAAAGTCGTAAAATAGAGGGATGTCACCTGATTTTTATTGTTCTCATTTTCAAAATCAGGAAAACGATTTTTTATTGTAACAAATCATTTGAGAGTCAGCCTAAAAGCAATTTATTCGTTGAACAACATTGGTTCTAATCACCACTTACCGGACACCATCAAAGTTCACAAGATATCTCCAAACGCTTCTCGTGAATGTGAAGCATCGTATACAATGATTTGGCTAGGCAATTCCAGTGACTTCAACGCGAGCTTGAGACCCGAAACTGGTGCATACATAGTGAATTGCAAGTAGGAATATTAGGCGGAGACTTTGTTTTTTACAAACGTTTCCCGAAGCAGCTTTTCACTTTTCTGTCCATAATATTAGAACTTGTATGACACATATACTGTCAGCATGTAGTCTGGTCACGAACTGCCTATGAGCTATAGTGTGTTGGCTGAAGAGCCAACACCGTGTTACTAGAGGAGGCCGAAATGCACGCGTTTTATCTCACGCAGGCTGGCGTGAGGAGGGTAGAACTATACTGACGTGAGGTCTGGAACATGACAAGGAATTAAAATGCAGAAAGCCGACGTAATTAGTTTGATACTTCACTTTAATCCATTAATGATGAACGTCGCTCTTGATGGTACATGATTCAAAATATTATTTGTTCAGAATACAGTCCTGAAGTAATTAGTTGCAGTAACTGAATATGGTGCCTTGCTAGGTCGTAGCAAATGACGTAGCTGAAGGCTATGCTAAACTGTCGTCTCGGCAAATGAGAGCGTATGTAGACAGTGAACCATCGCTAGCAAAGTCAGCTGTCCAACTGGGGCGAGTGCCAGGGAGTCTCTAGACTAGACCTGCCGTGTGGCGGCGCTCGGTCTGCAATCACTGATAGTGGCGACACGGGGGTCCGACGTATACTAACGGACCGCGGCCGATTGAAAGGCTACCACCTAGCAAGTGTGGTGTCTCGCGGTGACACCACAAGCTAGACGAAGTGTTTCCCGCCTGCCTGCTAAGTGCGCGCTAATGACTGGTCGGTTCAGTTCGTCAATAGTTTACAGCATAGACTGAAATCTTAAATTAAGATTTGAGTGTGAATTTCTTCTGATTGAAATTATAATTAGAAATCTGTCAGTGTGGATAACGTCATCTGAACAGGTGGTACTTTGCACAAACATTTAGACAGAAAGTACAAATGATCAAAGGTTCCTGTTTGATGCCAGTGCTAATAGCTGAAACACCACTCTCTCTTCTCTAGATGCTCCAGTGCGATACTTCTTTTACTCATACCACCCATTACGCTTTTCGTCACCATTTGCTGCTCTGTGGGTTAGAAGGGCTGCCACGTAAAGTATTATAAAATATGCTGGCATGTGAAGTTAAATGTGGCATAAACACCACATATTCCGCAGCCAAACTCTTTCTGTGTCTGTTTTTCTCGACAATGGAAAATTTAAGAAATAAATAATACGTCTACTATACTAACGCTTTATTCACACCATTACAATATAGTTTCTCTAAGATTCTGATTTATCAGTTTTTGAAAATTGTGTTTTTATTTTAAATTGTAAGCTCCTCATCCCTACTGTTGCATAACACTTTTGTCTATTACGTGTAATAAATAATTTTAATGATCTGGCTCTTAAAATTTCTTTCATTCACAATGAAAATAATCATAAAATTTTTATATGCGAGTATGTAATATAATTTGTATACTATATATATATATATATATATATATATATATATATATATATATAATTTGTATAAATATGGCTAGAGTGGTCCAATGAAGGCCGTAAAATGTAAATAATAATAATAATGTAAGATAATAAATGTATTTTGTTGCACACAAGATGCAACCGCTTCATTCGTCCATATGTGTGTTTGTTGCTGCAGCTGTGGAATCAACTATCGATCTACAGGCTGGTCAAGGCGTTCAGGTTGCATCCCTTCTCCATTCCTCTTCAACGCGACAATACATGTAACATCCATTAAACAAGACACACGCCAGACGTATATAACAGCGTAATGTCGTGAAAGCCAAAATCACATTGAATTTATTCATACTAATACCTAATAATGTAAACAAATTTATTACTACATAATTAACACATTATTCATTGTCTTATTTAGTGAACAAACATTCACCTGGTTTGTTGACAAATGAAACATAAGCTATTACATTGCCCTGAGGCATATCAGCAGGAAAAACGCCGCTTGTGAAACACCCTTCGCTGTTGCGTTCTTCACCACACAGCTGTCGGCTATCGGATCGCCCATTCAAACAATACAAATCATTGACCTGCTCCATATTCCAAAGGGCCATTAAGCTCTCAGTTGATCTGACAGTCCTTGTGCTGTGATTGCGTTCTGCTCCGTTTTTCCCTAATCTACATATACAGGGTGTTACAAAAAGGTACGGTCAAACTTTCAGGAAACATTCCTCACACACAAAGAAACAAAATATGTTATGTGGACATGTGTCCGGAAACGCTTACTTTCCATGTTAGAGCTCATTTTATTACTTCTCTTCAAATCACAATCATGGAATGGAAACACACAGCAACTGAACGTACCAGCGTGACATCAAACACTTTGTTACAGGAAATGTTCAAAATGTCCTCCGTTAGCGAGGATACATGCATCCACCCTCCGTCGCATGGAATCCCTGATGCGCTGATGCAGCCCTGGAGAATGGCGTATTGTATCACAGCCGTCCACAATACGAGCACGAAGAATCTCTACATTTGGTACCGGGGTTGCGTAGACAAGAGCTTTCAAATGCCCCCATAAATGAAAGTCAAGAGGGTTAAGGTCAGGAGAGCGTGGAGGCCATAGAATTGGTCCGCCTCTACCAATCCATCGGTCACCGAATCTGTTGTTGAGAAGCGTACGAACACTTCGACTGAAATGTGCAGGAGCTCCATCGTGCATGAACCACATGTTGTGTCGTACTTGTAAAGGCACATGTTCTAGCAGCACAGGTAGAGTATCCCGTATGAAATCACGATAACGTGCTCCATTGAGCGTAGGTGGAAGAACATGGGGCCCAATCAAGACATCACCAACAATGCCTGCCCAAACGTTCACAGAAAATCTGTGTTGTTGACGTGATTGCACAATTGCGTGCGGATTCTCGTCAGCCCACACATGTTAATTGTGAAAATTTACAATTTGATCACGTTGGAATGAAGCCTCATCCGTAAAGAGAACATTTGCACTGAAATGAGGATTGACACATTGTTGGGTGAACCATTCGCAGAAGCGTACCCGTGGAGGCCAATCAGTTGCTGATAGTGCCTGCACACGCTGTACATGGTACGGAAACAACTGTTTCTCCCGTAGCACTCTCCATACAGTGACGTGGTCAACGTTACCTTGTACAGCAGCAACTTCTCTGACGCTGACATTAGGGTTATCTTCAACTGCACGGAGAATTACCTCGTCCATTGCAGGTGTCCTCGTCGTTCTAGGTCTTCCCCAGTCTCGAGTCAAAGGCTCGAATGTTCCGTGCTCCCTAAGACGCCGATCAATTGCTTCGAACGTCTTCCTGTCGGGACACGTTTGTTCTGGAAATCTGTCTCGATACAAACGTACCGCGCCACGGCTATTGCCCCGTGCTAATCCATACATTAAATGGGCATCTGCCAACTCCGCATTTGTAAACATTGCACGGACTGCAAAACCACGTTCGTGATGAACACTAACGTGTTGATGCTACGTACTGATGTGCTTGATGGTAGTACTGTAGAGCAATGAGTCGCATGAAACTTCCTGGCAGATTAAAACTGTGTACCGGGCCGAGACTCGAACTCGGAAGGTAGGAGACGAGATACTGGCAGAAGTAAAGCTGTGAGGACGGAGCGTGAGTCGTGCTTGGGTAGCTCAGTTGGTAGAGCGCTTGCCCGGGAAAGACAAAGGTCCCGAGTTCGAGTCTCGGCCCGCCACACAGTTTTAATCTGCCAGGAAGTTTCATATCAGCGCTCACTCCGCTGCAGAGTGAAAATGTCATTCTGGAAACATCCCCCAGGCTGTGGCTAAGCCATGTCTCCGCAATATCCTTTCTTTCAGGAGTGCTAGTTCTGCAAGGTTCGCAGAAGAGCTTCTGTAAAATTTGGAAGGTAGGAGACGAGATACTGGCAGAAGTAAAGCTGTGAGGACGGGGCGTGAGTCGTGCTTGGGTAGCTCAGTTGGTCCAGTCGGCCCTCGGCGGCCGTGGCGAGCGGACGCGCGCTGGTGTTTACGTCTCTGTTGCTGCCGGCTGAGCGCTGTTTACGGCGAGTTGACGCTATTGTGGCGTACACAGCTAAGGGTTATTGTGTGAAAAATGTCACGAATTGACTATAAATGAACTAGCACGAAAAGATACTTTGAAATTCAGTTTCGATCCGAAATATGCACGACCTAAAGCTTACGAACTCGAAGCATGTATTGAGAATGTTTTGAAATGATCTTTTGATGAAATAATTGGTGTACATCTTTCGATCGTTAGCAGTACTGCGCACATAAAGTTTAAAACTGCTGAAATATGCCATCAGATTGTTCAGTCGTGCGGTGGTAGCCTTAAATTTACTCACAGCGATGGTAATATTGGCGACGTTCAGATATCTCGTGCAGGATTTACTGTCCGCACAGTTAGAATTTTCGAACTACCTTTTGAAGTTTCTGCCGACGAAATAAATGCAGTTTTGAAAAATTATGGCACGGTTATCAGCAATATTGCGGAAAAGTGGATGTCCTTCAAAGTTCCTGTCTTGACCGGTGTTCGGCAGGTGAAAATAGAAGTGGAGAAACACATTCCATCATATATTACGATCTGTGGATACAGGGCCATCGTTATATACAATGGACAGCCTCGCACTTGCGCTGGGTGTGGTGCAACTGATCGTGTTCGCGCACAATGTGTACAGAGACGAGTGACACAGTTACCACCAGGCGAAAGTGTTCCTAGATGTCATCAATGCCTCTAACTTATGTGGCGGCAGTCCGTTCGACCATGACAGCGACGGAGGTCACTCACATGGACACAACTGTCAACACCACCGAAGTTGACCAGACACCAATGGAGACTGCCACCCCAGAGGGCAACGCTGACACCACCCCCGACGTGACGATGAAACAACAATCCGGAGGCTGCGTGTTTGGTTAGCGCCCAGGTTGGCGAGAAAACCCAAGATGTTGAGAATGATCCACGCACCGACAAAGGAGCGGATTCTAAATCAATGGGAAGCGACGAGAACACCGGATTACCAATCTGCAGCTCTTCCTCAGTGACTGTGGCAAATGAAAGGGCTGACGTTTCTCCTAAAAAAACACAAAAAGCGACGGATCGCTCACAAGGATGCTGAGAAAACAGCTCCACTGTTGCGCGAGAAAGGTGCGCAAATTTCCTGCGAATTAACGGACTCAACTCTAGGCAGGACAGATGCGAAGCAATCGAGTGGCCACGACCAGGCGATAACAGTGACCACGCCGAACTCTGGGGTTGGAAATCACGTTGCAACAGATGAGGATCGGGTCTCTCAGCAGCTTCTGAGAGAGGGGCGAAAAGAACAGTGTCCAACGGGAAAGGGTTCAGATCAGAAGATGGACATGTCAAATGCTGGCAGTTGGGCTGATGATATCGAGGACATGTCGGTGGGTCGAGGACTGACTACGTCTGAACCACCAAAGGAGGCTATGCCAGCCGGGAGAGCGGAATTACTTGTGACACGACAGCTTTCAACGAACCTGAGGAAAGATGATGATTCGGATACGTATTAAGTTCCTCACCGACATCATGCTTGTGCTGACTAGTTAGCGACTTTCAACATAGAGAACTTCATGCCTCCTTTTCAGGACTATAAGATAGTCACTGTAAACATAAACAAAATAACTTCTGGGCAGAAGATACACAGTCTCCGTGATTATTTGTATAGCTGTGATGCAGACATCGCGATGCTGCAAGAGGTGGCTCACCATTTACTACCTGACTTTCCTGGGTATGAAGTACTGACAAATACCATCCCAGATAGCTCCTCAGGCACAGCTCTGTTATTCAAAGAGGGTAGTATTGTCTCGGACGTGGAAAGACTAGAGTCTGGCAGAGGAATCTCGTGCCATATTAATGGAGTTCGATGGATAAACATCTATTCTCCCTCGGGGAATCAAAATGGAGCTGCCAGAGCACATTTTTACCCTACTGACTTACTGTATCTTTTATGGAGGAATGAGGAGGATGTGATCGTCGGTGTGGATTTTAATTGTGTTTTAAAGCCTAAAAGACCAATGGCCGAATTTTAACGGTTGTGCGACACTTGCCGAAACTGTTCGACTGATGGACCTAGAAGACACCTGAGAAATCCTGAACGGGGACCGACAGTTTTTTACGTATTTTACCGCTCAAACTGCCAGCCGAATAGGCAGAATTTATGTAGGAAAACGCCTGCGGGACAAGGTCTCTGCAACGGAGACGTGGCCGTTGTACTTCTCCGACCACGAGGCATACCACCGCACATTCCGAATGGTACGGCAGGGAACGTACCGTGGCAGAGCAGGCTGGAAGCTGAACGTTTCAATACTCAATGATCAAGGTTTATGAGAACGGGTGCAGGAAGCATGGGATCTCTGCTCACGGCGCCAAAAAACTTTCCCGTCGGTCACGCTGTGGTGGTGCCGCTGCACAAAGCCCAAACTTATTAATTGCTTGAAAGGTTACAGCTATGAAAGGAGCCGGCAGCAGAAAGAGCTTTTCGAATTTTATTTTCGATGTCTCGGTGAGCTGTATTCTGCTCCTCATGTCACACAGGAGAACTTTGTACAGATCAAAAGGATTAAGGCGAAGCTAACACTATTGAAACGAAGACAGCTGGAAGGAATTAAAATACGTTCTCGCGATGGTAACAGCGCCTATGACGAAAGCCAATCCTCCTTCCATCTTGCGAAAGAGAAACGCCGCGCAAGACAGAAATTGATTCACAGATTAAAAACAGGAAATGGCAGTGTCACCACAACCCAGCATGAGATAAAGGAATATATAACGGACTATTACCGACGGCTGTACATGTCAGAGCCCACGAATGACGAGGCAATTACGACCGTGAAAAACTACCTTACGGCGACCCTCGACGAGACGGACAGACAATTATTACTAAGTGATGTCACTGAGGAAGAACTTCGGGAGGCTTTGAAGAAGGCTCAGGGTAATAAGTCGCCCGGGGAAGATGGACTACTCATTGAATTCTACAAACAATTCTGGTACTTACTCGAACATTGCTTTCTGACCATATGTAATGAAATTAAAGCGGGTCGGCAACTACCAGCAGGATTCAGTGATAGTCTAATTGTACTCGTCCCCAAAGAATACCCACCAGATGATGTCAATAAATTTCGTCCTATTTCCCTCCTCAACTACGATTACAAAATTGTGGCCCGCGTGCTAGCAGCGAGAATTAAACATGTTTTACATAAAATCATACATGATAGCCAGACAGCAGCCGTCCCTGGTCGAACGATCTTTAAAAGTCTCACAGATTGTAGGGAGATCATCTCCTTTAGTCCTATTACCCAACCGGAGGCTGCAATTTTAGCTCTAGATCAATGCAAAGCCTTTGACAGGATCTCGCACAGCTACCATTTTCAAATTATGAACCATTTAGGTTTTGGTGACGGTTTTATTACGATGGTGAAAAGTACGTACACCTCTGCTTGCTCTAGGATCGTCATCAATAGGCAACTCTCCCGCAAATAACTATTGAGCGATCTGTTCGTCAAGGGTGCCCCATATCAATGCCTCTTTTTATCATTGCCATTGAGCCACTTGCCCGTTTGCTGAACTGTACTCTTGAGGGCTTAACCCTGTATTCGACGACTGTAAAATGTGTGGCATACGCGGATGACATAAGTGTCATCGTACGTTCGGAGCGAGACCTGCAAGAAGTCACTAATAGTGTACGGGACTATGAACGAGCCTCATGCTCAAAGCTCAACTATCGAAAGAGTAAACTAATGCCGATCGGCAGAGGGTTTAGAATCGATGACAACTGTCCATATGTAGTACACGAGAGTATCAAGCTGTTGGGAATACGAATGAGTCGCTGCCCTCTGAAAAATACTACGGACAACTACTATGACGAGAGGTTGTCTCCAGCAACATAAAGGCAGAGAACAGGACCTCATACAAAGAGTACAGTTTATCAATAAAATGATACTTTCGAAAATATAGTATGTAGGGCAGACAATCCCTGTGGTCAACAGCATTTCCAAGCAAATAATGACGGCAATTGGTTGGTATATTTGGAGGGGCGAAATATTCAAAGTGGGAATTAATGTTATTACTCTCCCACCAGAGAAAGGGGGCCTAGGGCTAACAGATGTTGAAATTAAATGGAAGGCTCTTCTTATACGGAGAACTATTCAGCTGTTTCAAGACTACCCAGACAGCGCGCTCCATATGGCCCTACGGATGTATACACCTACTAATACGGCAATACCGATAAACCTGGGGAAAACCCAATACAAAGCCAACCACATCAGGATGTTTCTGCTCGAAGTTAGTTACCTCCGAGCGAAACTGAGCGCACCACTACAGGACCTTACAACCGCCCAACTATACGGGATAATGAATACTACTGGAAGAGTAAACCGCATGGAAACGAAATATCCCCTACGGGATTGGGCTCAAATCTGGAAGAACATCCACAACAAAGTGCTCGGAACAAATATCAGATCAACGTGGCATAAAGTAGTTAATGAGACCATGCCTACGAAAGAAAAATTACAAAGAATACGATTGTCGGCAACTGAGAGATGTAGGGAGTGTGCCCTCATAGACAACTTGCAACACAGATGTGTCTGCGGAGAAAATAAATTGATCTGGGAATGGTGCAGAATGAACCTTGCCTCTGTCTGCAGGACAGCTAGACAGACAATCTCCATCACATCGGTGTTGCAACCTGATGGCACTTACTACCCCATCGCGAAGAAAAATATATGGACATGGCTGACAGGACATACTCTGCATTACCTAATTCAAGCTGAAGATGCGCCATCTTACCAGGGCTACAGAGTATATCTAGCCACACAAGCACAACTGCTGATGAAGGATGACAAATACAGACAAAAGTTCGCGAACTATATACCAGCATTGAGAATAACGACACTATGAACGACAAAAAAAAAACGAATAAGGAACGACGAAGTAGATGTATGCACTGCGTCCGACTGTTAATAACGTTGATGGCAGTGTTTTTTTCCCCACATCACAACCAGTGTGTGGCATCCGGCAATTGGGCACTCAGGTGCTAAGAGAAGACAACTGCCGACATAGGAGACCACATACAAACGGGGAAAAAGAAACGAGACCAAGCTATATGCTTGGGGTATACCATAATAGGCAACCCTCGAGAAGACGAGCGTTGAGTGCCGTCAAAAAGCCGAGATGTCTCACGCAAAGAATACTGGAAACAAACAATTAAAAAAATCCTTTGTATATTAAAGAAGTTAAGAAAAATAAATAAAAAAAATAAATATAAAAAAAAGTTGGTAGAGCACTTGCCCGCGAAAGGCAAAGGTCCCGAGTTCGAGTCTCGGCCCGGCACACAGTTTTAATCTGCCAGGAAGTTTCATATCAGCGCACACTCCGCTGCAGAGTGAAAATCTCATTCTACAATGAGTCGCATGTCAACACAAGCACTGAAGTCAACATTACCTTCCTTCAGTTGGGCCAATCTAGTTGGGAATCTAGTAAGTGCAGTACATATTGACGAAACTAAAATGAGCTCTAACATGGAAAGTAAGCGTTTCCGGACACATGCCCACATAACATCTTTTCTTTATTTGTGTGTGAGGAATGTTTCCTGAAAGTTTGGCCGTACCTTTTTGTAACACCCTGTAGAACAATACAGCATTTGTGGCCAACACTCCATACTAGGAAAAGAATTAATTAATTTATAATACATTATATTAATATTTTAAAAGTTATTTAGTAATGTCAACAAGTACTGATTATTATTACCTATGATTTTCCCTGTTTTGACATGACCAGATGCCATTATCTGAAAGGGCAGTCTTTACAACTCCAACCAGTAAGCACAGTCCTCCTAAAAACACATATTTCAGAAAATGTTTTCTGGTGCTTTCTTAGTAGTTTCATTAATGATTCTTTTCCATCACAACCTGTTTTTGCAATTATTTTATCAATAATTACATCAATAATATTTTTTGGACACAGTAGAGTTACACACTTAACGTCAGTATTTTGGATTACAATGTCACAAACAGTATCATTTTTCTCACAATTTGGTTTCTTTACTGTGTGTCATGTGCATTTATTATTCTGCTGCCACTTTATTTAGTTTACTGATTATAATCTCATGCTGTTACCATTTCCATCCATACAATAATCAATTTCATTCTCCGTTACTTCAGCATTAGCAATACTCTGTTTCCATTTTTAAGCAAGTCTTTCCATATATTTCATCTCTGTTTCTTCTTTAAATAACTGTATTCCCAAACTCTCTTTATATGACCTTTACTTATAACTTTACTATATAATGCCGAGTCATGATTCCCCATTTTATTGTCTTACTCATGTTCGTTATCTCCAAAATATTTGAGCAACTGATCAAGTCACACAGTAGTAGCATTGTTAGTTTGTTCAGCTTTATTAATATTTTTTTCTGTCTTTCTACCCAAGTTCTCATAACTCTGTTTATTACTTTGTTCAGTCTTCCTTCCTTTTTGTTCAGTTTCATTATTCAAACCCTGAGACATCTGCCTCAATGAGAGTAATGTTGATCTGAACTTAGCTTATGCTGATGCACAATTCTTTCCATAGCCTGCTGCCTCTGTTTTACGTAAGTCACTATTCAGATTCTGTTTCCCAGTCACTTTAGCTGTGATATCATCATCATTCTCCGAGATTCACCAGCTTCAAAAATCTTATAACGCACTGTACCATGCAGCCAGAGTAACAGCATGTATTGAAAATAGTTTCCATGTACCTCAATGCATGCACGTACGCGGTGTAGAATGTTCTGCCTCACACGCTCACATCGCCCAGGTTCATCCCAACAGTGTCAGAGACAGTATGAATACGCTGCTCCAGTGTCTCCAGATCTGAAATGGGCTCTGCATACACGATACCTTTGAGATGGCCCTATAATCTGAAATCGAACGGGTTGAGATCCGGTGAACGAGCAGGCCGTGCATCTGGACCCCCTCGTCCGATCCATCGACCACGGAAGACACGATTGAGATACGCCCGGATTTTAACGGCGAAATGGGCAGGAGCTCCATCATGCAGCAGCCACATAACCTTTCGAAACATCAGTGGCACTTCATCCAGCAGGTGAGGCAAAGTCGCCCGCAAGAAATGCCGATGGTCTCTGCCTCGTGATGACTGGGTGTTGTGTGCTGTCCTTAGGTTAGTTAGGTTTAAGTAGTTCTAAGTTCTAGGGGACTGATGACCATCGATGTTAAGTCCCATAGTGCTCAGAGCCAAATGCCGATGGTACGGTTAGGCGACGTAGAAGGAAGACTGGTCTCAAAATACGGTCGCCAATTATCCCGGCCCACACATTCCGGCTGCACCGCTACTGATGATTCGCTGTCACTTTACGATGGGGGTACTGCATACTATCCCACAGATGTCTGTTATGAAAGCTATAAAGGTGACCTCATCCGTGAATAAGATGGATGCCACAAGTCCCGGAAACGTGGTTGCTTCGTGAAGAAACCAGTTACAAAACCGCTCCCGACGTGGAAAGTCTGTCGCTAGAAAGCCCTGCACACGCTGTGAGTGATAAGGGTAGTAACAATCGTCATGGAGAATGTTCCATACGGTCGTCTGGCTTAACCTCTCATGGCGGGCCAACTACGTGGTACAGACACGGCGGTCGCCTTCCACAGTGTTAATCACATTTTCCTCCAGGTCTGGTGTCCGAACATTTCGGATTCATCCTTCATGATTTCCTGCTTCCTGAAACGACCCTGTCTCAGGCAAACGGCTAATGAGCGCTGTGGTTGTTGTCGGCGGGGATAGGTCTCCTGATACAACCTTACCGCCCGCTGCCTTCTGCCTTTCCGTAAGTAAACTCAATATCGGTAAGCTCTCGATTCGAATACGGAACCATTGTGTAAACCCTGTATCACATCCACTACAAGGTGAGCCAGGAAGAGAAGTGAATCGGACACAACATTAATAATTACTGTGGCAGGAGAGGACGCTAGAGCATGACTTATGGGGAACAGTAACACACTCTAGGTGGAAGCCATGCATACTGTAACTGTGGCTGCCTGGTACAGCGCTTAGTAGACCGCAGTCTATGTGACAAAGTATGATTGAATAAATGATCTCTATCATGGAAACCCAGCATTTCCGGGCATAAGTTTATTAGACCTTTTCTGTTCCGTATCCTAGCATCGATCAGTCCCTAGAGTTTGTGCATAGCGGAAAAAATCACCCTGTATATAGTTACGGGTGTATGTGTGTGTGTTTGTGTGTGTGTGTGTGGGTGGGTGGGTGGGTGGATGGGTGTAGTGAGTCACTCGTAAGATCCGTCAGGCGCGTTTTCTCTGGTGTTTCAACAGATATTGGTGATGTAGTTTTTGGAATGTGTAGCTGGAGTTAGCCCAAAGAAATAAATACAACTCATCACGTCTTAAATGTTGCGTGTAGTGTTGACGGAAGGCGTCGATTTGTTTCCTCTTGCAAACAAAATTATTTTTGAAGTGAAATTTTACATACTCATTCGATAGAAAGGTCTCAAATTAGTCTATTGCCGTATTCGTTTTCGTAATAACTATTAACGGGAAAAGTAAAACACGAAGAGTAACCAGAACCCCTGCAGCGAATGAGCATCACTGTTGCATGACGACAGTAGTCAACGTGGGCCAAGGCGGCGCTGTCGCTGCTGGAGTATTCGCTATTCATTGTGTTTTCCTGTTCCTGTTAATACGTACTGCTCGAACGAATGCCGCACTAGACTAATTCGAGACCACTCTATCAAATGTGCACGTAAAGTACTGTTTAATATACATTTTGTTTTTTACAGCGGGAAACAAACTAGCGCTTTCCGTCGACACCAGGCATCGCATGAAAGACATGACGGGCAGTGTACCCTTGGGCTGAACCAAGCAAGACATTGCAGAAACAATACAGCGTTGCCCGGGTATGTATTTATGCCACTCTTCTATTAGTCGATTAGCTGTTTCCCACACTCTCCATTTCCTCCTCTCCTCTCTCTGCCCACGTCCTCCTTCCCCCACTAAGCCAATATCTTCCTCCCACTATATCCTCCTCTCCCCATCCAAGTCTGTCTCCTCCTATCCTATCTGCCAGTACATCTCCTCCTCCCCTCTCTCTGTCCATCTCCTCGTCCCCACTCTCTATATCCATTTCTTCCTTCCCCTCTATCTGTCCATCACTTCTACTTCCCTTTCTCTTTTCATCTGCTCCTCCCCATCTGTCTATCTGCTCTTTCCTCCTCAGGCCACGTCCTCTTCCCCTCCTTGTCAATCTCCTCTTCCAGCTCTAACACCTCCTTATCACTCTATGTTCGTATGATACCCTTGTTAGTGGCACAGGATGTACACCCTAATCTCCTCCTTACCCTATGTGTCTGTCCATCTCCTCCTTCCCCCTTTTCTCTCTTCAAGTTAGCACCCCTACCCCAAAAGGAGGTTGCAGGTTCTTATACCCATAGTATTTCTTACCAAATTTGGTTGAAATCGATCCAGGGACTTAGGAGAGTGTTTCTGATCACAGCATTGTCCACACGCTACAGGCCGGCCGGAGTGGCCGTGCGGTTCTAGGCGCTACAGTCTCGAGCCGAGCGACCGCTACGGTTGCAGGTTCGAATCCTGCCTCGGGCATGGATGTGTGTGATGTCCTTAGGTTAGTTAGGTTTAATTTGTTCTAGGTTCTAGGCGACTGATGACCTCAGAAGTTAAGTCGCATAGTGCTCAGAGCCATTTGAACCATTTGAACATACGTTACATATATATTTGTCCGTATAGTTTACCTGTATTTGTAGTGAATTTCGCCCTGCAGTTTCGTTTTCACGTATTTGTCGTACAGTGATCTAAATTTGAAGGTGCATCCAGTGGTGGATGTGACTACTGCTTGCAAAATGTGTTGCGAATGCAGTTAATAGTAAAGAAGTAATAAATTAAAATGTCATGCCTAATGCCACAGTTTTACTACGTGATCAGCGAACATGTATGCGATAATTTTTTTTCTTTCATCATTTTGTGAGGGTGTCAGAGACAGAAAGTTTCGTAAAGGCTTGAAATTATGCCTAAAGTTGTGGTAGGTCACTAAGTGCTTTCGTCCTGAAATATTGAATGTATAATATCTGAGTGTTGGTCCATCGTGAGCTACACCATCACCTCCAGCTCTTTGATGGGAAGGTGGTTGTTGCGATTCTTTCCAGACAGTGAGTTACATGTGCACTACGTACGGTTGAAATCTGTTAAGTGCTTTAGGAGTAAATGTGGAACATACGTTCATATATACATACATACACAGGTACATTAATTTTTAAAATATATGTACCGTGGTCAGAAGCAGTCTTAAAAGCTTGTAAGGGTGTTGCTGGGAATGTTATTGTGAGAAATAAATGTTAATCCAAAATTCGATATGCTGCACCGTTTACAAGTTAAATACCATTGACGTTAGACGATCAGGTCGTTGCAAGCTCAAAATGAAGCAGCCTATAAGTCACAATTAATGTCAGTTTTTCTCATAGCGTGGATGACAGCGCACGAGAAAGCTCACTCGTTGGCTTGGGTTCGATCCTTACTATCATTCCAAGTACAATTTTTGTATCGCTCTCTTGTTCTAATTTAGGAAACTAAACGAAGAACATGTTTGGCGATATCGTGTCTGGTGGGCCGCTTGTATTTACACCTGTAAATGCCTGACTGGCTAAGTTCAATGCTAATAAACTCGGAAACGGCACAACATACGAAATTTTTCTCTAACAGTTATTTCTCGACACAACCTATCCTACAACAGCTTTACAAGCTTTTCAGAGAGTTTCTGACCACTCAATACACATGTACACACATATAAGGCGAAAAAACTGCGCACCACGAAGGAATTATCCGAATGGGGCGCAAACCGGTGGATGTGATGTACATGTACAGAAAAACAAATGATTACAGTTTCAGAAACATTGGATGATTTGTTCAAGACAAAGAACTTCACAGATCGAGCAAGTCAAAAAAAGTGTTGGTCACCTGTAGCCTTTATACAAGCAGTTATTCGGCTTGGCAATGATTGATATAGTTGTTGACTGTCCTCCTGAGGTATATTGTGCCATATTCTGTCCTATTCGTGTGTTTGATAGAATCTCGAACTGATTGGAGGGCCCCGCCAATAATGCTCCCAACGTTCTCGACTGGAGGGAGATCTGGCCACCTTTCTGACCAAAGTAGGAGCAAGCACGAAGATATCCAGAAGAAACTCTCGCGTGTAGGGCAGGCATTATCTTCCTAAAATGCTTCACTGGTCCGCAGCACGTGGTCGTGCGTTAGCGTTCTCGCTTCCCGCGCCCGGGTTCCCAGGTTCGATTCCCGGCGGGGTCAGGGATTTTCTCTGCCTCGTGATGACTGGGTGTTGTGTGATGTCCTTAGTTTAGTTAGGTTTAAGTAGTTCTAAGTTCTAGGGGACTGATGACCATAGATGTTAAGTCCCATAGTGCTCAGAGCCATTTTTTTTTTTTTTTTTTTTTTTTTTTGCTTCATTGGTGACCGGAACTCATTTCGAAGCAGGACTGATGACTGAAGACAATTATACTCCATTAAATGAGATTCCAGGCTGAAGACGTGTGTGGAAGCGCCCCGCACAGCGGCGGGTTATCAATGTGACTGTCGCCAGCCATACGGACGGACAAGCTGGAGCCATGATCTGAGGCGCAATTTCTTTTCATACCACGACCGTTTGGTTGTCATTTGCAGCACCCTTATAGCACAGCGGAACGTCGACGGTATTCTACGCCGAGTCTTGTTGACTTTCAAGTCAAGCCATCCTGGGCTCACATATCAGCTCGATAATGCCTGCCCATACACGACGAGAATTTCTACTGCTTGTCTTTGTGCTTGCCAAAACCTATCTTGGTCCGCACGGTCACCGGAACTCTGTGTTCGCAAATTCAGTATTCGTGCAAAGGTCTACTATTGTGACTTACACTAAATCCCCCATGCAGCCTTACGATTATCGGCAGATCAAGCATACAGATGAATTAACTCTACAGTAGTTTCCTGCTGACATACGTTTATACACGACTCCACAAACGGCAGCTGTAGAGCTAACACTCAATAGTGTCCCAAATCTCTATCTACATACATACTCCGCAAGCCACTGTACGGTTTGTGGCGGAGAATACCCTGTATCAGTATTAGTCATTTCCTCTCCTATTCCATTTGCAGTGTCTTAAAGTACTCATTATAAAACCGAACTGGGATTCCATTCGGACCTGGTGACTTATTTGTTTTAAACTATTTCAGTTGTTTCTCTATGCCAGGGATGCTTATTACTATGTCGTCCGTACGGGTGTCCGATCGATTGTCAAACGTCGATATATTAGTACGATTCCCCTGCGTGAAAGATTTCTTGCACGCGAAACTTTAAACTTCACCTTTCATTTTTCTATCTTCAACTGCCACACTAGACTAGTCAACGAGTGAGTAGATGGAAGCATCAGGTCCGCTTAGCGATCCCACATAGCACCAGAATTTTCTCAGGATCTCGGACAGATCTTTTGCTAACGCACGACGGTGGTAGTTCTTGTCTGCTTCGCGCATAGATCTTTTCACAAACGCGCAAGTCTCTATTAACCTTTGGCTGTCGTCATTTGCGCGTCCTATCTTGATCCGAGAGAACAATAACCTTTGCTTCCTCAGCATTTTCTGGATATCGTTGTTACACTATGGTGGGTCTTTTCCATCCTTAATTAGCTTACCAGGCACAAAATTCTCCAGACCACGACTTAAAATCAGTTTAAACTTCCTCCATTTTTCCTCTACATTCATCTTACTGGAACTATATGATGTCAGTTCTCTGTCTATGTGGGTTGCTAACGACTGCTTATCTGCTGTTCCTAGCGAAAGCACTCTCCTAGTCTACTTTCGTAACCATAGTTGCTATAATAATATCATGATCACGAATCCCCGTCTCTATACTCACGCTGTCAGTTAAGTCCAGCCTGTTTGTAGCTACATGGTCTAAGCTATCCACTGTGTCTGGGCTGCTGAACTAGCTGCTCAAGACAGTTTTTAGTAAACGTGTTCAAAAGTACTTTGCAAGACAGTCTGTCTGTGCCCCCAACAATGAATCCATAAACGTTCCAGTCTGTACTCGTAGGTTAAAGTCGCCCCCAGCTGGTACTGCATGATATGAGTATGTATGCACTACTGACTGTGGACTTTCTTTGAATGACTCTAGAACTGTCACATTGGAATCGGGTGGCCAGTAAGAACATCCAATAATTAACTTAACCTCCTCTAGTCCTGTTACACATGACCAGATGATTTCACAATCACACTCAACTTCGACCTCAATAGAGACAATATTTTGGTCAACTGCAGTGAATACTCACCCTCCTATGGCATCCAATCTGTCTTTGCGGTATACACTCTATGACTCACCAAATATCTCGGAGCTTTCAGCCAGTTCTCGATCCCAGAATAATTTCAGGGCGAAAACTTACCTGGAGGACCGTAAATTCGAGAACTGTCTCGCAAATACTCCGACAATTTGAAGATAGAATTTTAACGGCCGATATGTCTCTACTCTGAACATGGTCTAACTTCCCTTTCTGTGTATCGACAGGTGAGTATTCATCACAGCACTTGAAACTACCGCCTAACCAAAAGACCTCCATGTGCCCTGCACAAGTATTCTGCTACCTGAGTAGGTTATTGCTTTGTGTAGTGCACCCCTGACCTATCAAGGTGAATCCTAAAAATCCCCACCTGATAACGCAGGTCTAGAAATATGTAGCAAGGTCTGTCCCAGAGTTGACAGCGCCTCTGATTGAGACCCTCCATCCAACTCCAAACCAAAGGGCCTCGATTAACTCTGGGAACAATGCTGCAAATTCCGAGCTCTGCTTCACTATGCGAATCATGACATGTGCAATAAATTCGACCATATACTGTGTGGCTGAGATTGTTGTATGTTTCCACTGTTCTTGGATAGTCCCAACACATACTGTATACCAATTCAGCAACACTGCAGGGGTTCAAGGGCTGAACATTCAGCTATTTATTAACATTTTATTCATGTATGGATCCATAGCCTCCAAAACGCTTTTAAAAGAAAAGTCCATGGTAGATTCTACAATTATATCCTATATTTGTTGTGTGATTGGCCTATTTCGACACTAATTCATTCTCAATCATCAACAAAAGAACACATTGGCATGGACAGGTATTATATTAAATATATACACTGTGGAAAACTATTAAACATATCCACACCTGTGTTTAAATTCAGTGGTAGCTGACTAATTTCTCAATACATAACAATTATGCAGTATGTCGTATGTGATGTGGTATACAACCGAAAAGTCATTCCATATGTGAAACCATACATGAAATAATCCATCTACATTATTTTCTAAGGACGAAAACATCATCATACAACCATGCAACCACACCATATGATGTGTGAACCACAACACTTTCACATACAGACTGAGGCTGAAATCAGCTGTTCTAATTTCTAGCAAACTTACATTCCAAGATAATACAAATTATTATCGATAATATAAACCTTGCTACATTACATTCTTTGATAGCATGCCAATAAGTGCATATTAATCTTATGTTCAAAACATAATATCAAACATATGTTACCATGTCAAAACAGATTAATAAAACATACAAGCAGCTCCACAAGAAAGTGTACACCACAATTTTATAAGTAATATCTGCAGCGACATCTCTGGTAGAAATCTCGAATCTCAACTCAATGCGCTTTTGCACAGGTATAGATAAACGGTGTGAGAGTTGAATGTCTTGTTTCGTTGGTTGCAGTTTAAAATGAATGCAAAAAAATAGTGCTGAAAAACTGTGCAATATATATAAAAATGACTCCTGAGATCTGTTAAGAAGCTATTTGTTTGAATCGAGGCAAACTGGTTGTTTCAAGACGATAATGATCCGAAACATTGCAGCCGTTCCGTACAGTGTGGAAACAATATAATGGAGTGTCCACGATGGATTGGCCTGCAATGCCTCCAGATGCAAATCCGATCGGAAATGTTTGGTCATACACTACTAGCCATTAAAATTGCTACATCAAGAAGAAATGCAGATGATAAACGGATATTCATTGGACAAATATATTATACTAGAACTGACATGAGATTACATTTTCACGCAGTTTGGGTGCATAGATTCTGAGAAATCAGTACCCAGAACAACCACCTCTGGCCGTAATAACGGCCTTGATACGCCTGGGCATTGAGTCAAACAGAGCTTGGACGGCGTGTACAGGTACAGCTGCCCATGCAGCTTCAGCACGATACCACAGTTCATCAAGAGCAGTGACTGGCGTATGGTGACGAGCAAGTTGCTGGGCCACCATTGACCAGACGTTTTCAGTTGGTGAGAGATCTGGAGAATGTGCTGGCCAGAGCAGCAGTCGAACATTTTCTGTATCCAGAAAGGCCCGTACAGGACCTGAACCATGCGGTCGTGCATTATCCTGCTGAAATGTAGGGTTTCGCAGGGATCGAATGAAGGGTAGAGCCACGGATCGTAACACATCTAAAATGTAACGTCCACTGTTCAAAGTGCCGTCAATGCGAACAAGAGGTGACCGAGACGTGTGATACGCCAGTATGGAGATGACGAATACACGCTTCCAATGTGCGTGTACCGCGATGTCGCCAAACACGGATGCGACCATCATGATACTATAAACAGAACCTGGATTCATCCGAAAAAATTACGTTTTGCCATTCGTGCACCTAGGTTCGTCGTTGAGTACACCATCGCAGCCGCTCCTGTCTGTGATGCAGCGTCAAGGGTAAGCGCAGCCATGGTCTCCGAGCTGATAGTCAATGCTGCTACAAACGTCGTCGAACTGTTCGTGCAGATGGATGTTGTCTTGGAAACGTCCCCATCTGTTGACTCAGGGGTCGAGAAGTGGCTGCACGATCCGTTACAGCCATGCGGATAAGATGCTGTCACCTCGACTGTTAGTGATATGAGGCCGTTGGGATCCAGCACGGCGTTCCGTATTACCCTCCTGAACCCACCGATTCCATATTCTGCTAACAGTCATTGGATCTCGACCAACGTGAGCAGCAATGTCGTGATACGATAAACCGCCATCGCGATAGGCTACAATCCGACCTTTATCAAAGTCGGAAACGTGATGGTACGCATATCTCCTCCTTACACGAGGCACCACAACAACGTTTCACCAGGCAATTCCTCATGTCAGCACGTTGTAGGTGTCGCCACCGGCGCCAACCTTGTGTGAATGCTCTGAAAAGCTGATCATTTGCATATCACAGCATCTTCTTCCTGTCGGTTAAATTTCGCGTCTGTAGCACGATAGCTTCGTGGTGTAGCAATTTTAATAGCCAGTAGTGTATATTAAGACGAAGCTTAAAGGAAAAGCAAAATATTCTTTGAAGCAGCTGTCATATAAAATCAGGACGTTATGGAGATCGTTCTACATCTACATCTACATCTACATGGATACTCTGCAAATCACATTTAAGTTCCTGGCAGAGAGTTCATCGAGCCACCTTCACAATTCTCTATTATTCCAACCTCGTATAGTGCGCGGAAAGAATGAATACCTCTATCTTTCCGTACGATCTCTGATTTCCCTTATTTTACCGTAGTAATCATTCCGCCCTATGTAGGTCGGTGCCAACAAAATATTTTCGCATTCGGAGGAGAAAGTAGGTGATTGGAATTTCGTGAGAAGATTCCGTCGCAACGAAAAACGCCTTTCTTTTAACAATTTCCAGCCCAAATCCCGTAACATTTCTGTGACACTCTCTCCCATATTTCGCGATAATACAAAACGTGCTGCCCTTCTTTGAACTTTTTCGATGTACTCCGTCAGTCCTACCTGGTAAGGATCCCACACCTCGCAGCAGTATTCTAAAAAGAGGACGGACAAGTGTAGTGTAGGCAGTCTCCTTAGTAGGTCTGTTACATTTTCTGTGTGTCCTACCAATAAAACGCAGCCTTTGGTTAGCCTTCTCCACAACATTTTCTATGTGTTCTTTCCAACTTAAGTTGTTCGTGATTGTAATACCTAGGTATTTATTTGAATTTACGGCTTTTAGATTAGACTGATTTATCGAGTAACCGAAGTTTAACGAGTTCCTTTTGGTACTCATGTGGATGACCTCACACTTTTCGTTATTTAGGGTCAATTGCCACTTTTCGCGTGATTCAGATATTTTTTCTATCTCGTTTTGCAGTTTGTTTTGATCTTGTGATGACTTTATTAGTCGATAAACGACAGCGTCATCTGCAAACAACCGAAGACGGCTGCTCAGATTGTCTCCCAAATCGTTTATATAGATAAGGGACAGCAAAGGGCCTATAACACTACCTTGGGGAACGCCTGAAACCACTTCTGTTTTACTCGATGACTTTCCGTCAATTACTACGAACTGTGACCTATCTGACAGGAAATCACAAATCCAGTCAAATAACTGAGACGTTATTCCATAAGCACGCAATTTCACTACGAGCCGCTTGTGTGGTACAGTGTCAAAAGCCTTCCGGAAATCCAGGAATGCGGAATCGATCTGAAATCCCTTGTCAATAGCTCTCAACACTTTATGTGAATAAAGAGCTAGTTGTGTTTCACACGAATGTTTTCTAAACCATGTTGACTGTGTATCAATAGACCGCTTTCTTCGAGGTAATTAATGATATTCGAACACAATATATGTTCTAAAATCCTGCTGCATATCGACGTTAACGATATGGATCTGTAATTTAGTGGATTACTCGTACTGCTTTTCTTGAATATTGGTGTGACCTGTGCAACTTTCCAGTCTTTGGGTGCGGATCTTTCGTCGAGCGAATGGTTGTGTATGATTGTTAAGTATGGAGCTAACGCATCAGCATACTCCGAAAGGAACCTAATTGGTATACAGTCTGGACCAGAAGACTTGCTTTTATTAAGTGATTTGAGTCGCTTCACTACTCCGAGGGTATTTACTTCTACGATACTCATGCTGGCAGCTGTTCTCGATTCGAATTCTGGAATATTTACTTCGTCTTCTTTTGTGAAGGCATGGCTGTGTTTAGTAAATCTGCTTTGGCAGCACTGTCTTCGATAGTATCTCCATTAATATCGCACAGAAAAGGCATTGATTCTTTCTTGCCGCTAACATACTTCACATACGACCAGAATCTCTTTGGATTTTCTGCCAGGTTTCGAGATAAACAGATCTGTTATAGGCGTCTCGGATTGAACTCCGCGCTAAGTTTCGAGCTTCTGTAAAGGATCGCCAATTTTGGGGATTTTTCATCTGTTTAAATTTGGCATGTTTGTTTCGTTGTTTCTGCGACAGTGCTCTAAACCGTTTTGTGTACCATGGAGAATCAGCTCCGTTGTTTGTTAGTTTATTTGGTATAAACCTCTCAATTGCTGCCGATACTATTGCTTTGAATTTAAGCCACATCTGGTCTACACGTACATTATTAATTTGGAATGAGTGGAGATTGTCTCTCAGGAAGGCGTCAAGTGAATTTTTATCTGCTTGTTTGAATAGGTATATTTTTCGCTTATTTTTCGAGGATTTAGGGATTATAATATTCAATTTCGCTACGACAACCCTGTGTTCACTAATCCCTATATCGGTTTTGATGCTGGTTATTAACTCAGGATTATTTGTTGCTAAGAGGTCAAGTGTGTTTTCACAACCGTTTACTATTCGCGTGGGCTCATGAACTAACTGCTCGAAACAATTTTCAGAGAATGCGTTTAGCACAATTTCGGATGATATTTTATGCGTACCTCCGGAATTAAATATGTATTTTCGCCAACATATCCAGGGTAGATTAAAGTCACCACCAACTACTATCGTATGAGTCGGGTATGTGTTTGAAATCAAACTCAAGTTTTCTTTGAACCTTTCAGCAACTGTATCATCTGAACTGGGAGGTCGGTAAAAGGATCCAATTATTATTTTATTCCGGTTGCCAACAATGACCTCTGCCCATACGAACTCACAGGAAGTATCTACTTCAATTTCGCGGCAAGTTAAACTGCTTCTAACAGCAACAAACACGCCACCGCCAACCGTGTAATATGCATAATCCCCAAGAGAATATGCAGAAAATCTCGTGAACAGCATGTCAAAAAAGGTGCCAAGCTATAATCGAAAATGGTGGCGATTGGATTAACGATTGATAATTGTGCAATTAGTAATAACATGTATTTTAATGCAAACATGTATTTATAATACTGTCTTTCATTTCATGCAGATAACGGCGTAGACTTTCTTGTGGAACTGACTGTATGTTACAATGTCAAAGTAGTATGCATGAAAGCACACACTATAAAAGTATTTAAACACTTTGAAGAAAGGAATCCAGGTATGTATTTGTTAAGCAACTATAAGTATGAATGGTCACAAGGACAACATGGCATGTCAACAATATAATGTTCATGATCGTCTGTGATCTGAGGCTTTCTCGGCTTATATGCCGGTTCCTTGGTTCTTGGGGGTACTTCTGGATCCAGTTGTTGAAGATCCACGACATTTCAACCTACAGTATCAGGCTGGAATGGTTGTTCACTGAAGTCCCGTGGATCTTTGACAACTGGATCTGGCAGTACATCCAAGAACAGTGGAAACTGCATACTCTTAGTTTTTGCTAATGACGATCTAGAGACAGGAGATGGATGGATAAATGCAATACATATACCACCGGAACAGAAATACATCATTGTACTCAACTAAGCTAAATGAATACAGAGATTACTATACAGTCACACATATTTCTGTAATTTGTCACAGGGTATAACTGAAAATACTGTAACTGAAACTTAAGTAATAAACATTCATTATTTATGAAGGAAGTATTTAGCTAAGAATGACAAGTAAACATAGTGTACACCCATTTACGAAATATGGCAAGACAAGGCATTCAGTAATCGTATATTAAGTAAAGTTTACAAACTACGTCTTTCCTATCATAGGCATGCACTCCAGAGTGTTCCATATTCCTGCAAATATTACTACATCATACTGGCATATAAAACATGACAGGGTACCAAGCAACAGATGTACATATTAGAAATTGAATGATATGAAGTATTACTGAAATAATAGGTCACATGTATGAATGTAACTTATATTCCCAGTTTAGTACACGATACCACTTGATACATACTGTAACTAAGTTATAAATAATAAACGAAAAACCAAAGATTGTCTGAACAGGCCTTAAAGGCCCAACAGTACCAACTGGCCAGCATGTCATCCCCAGCCCTTAGGCATCACTGGACGTGGATGCGGAGGGGCATGTGGTCAGCACACCGCTCTCCTGGCTGTTGTCAGTTTTCATGAGAAGTGTTGGTACTTTCCAGTCAAGTAGCTCCTCAACTGGCCTCACAAAGGCTGAGCGCACCCCGCTTGCCAACAGTACTTGGCAGACCTGGACGGTGACCCATTCAAGTGCTAACCAAGCCTCACAGCACTTAACTTTGGTGACCTGACAGGAACCGGTTATAAATAATGAAAGGTGATATAAATTCCACTTATTTATAAAATTAATGTGGAAAACTTGTGCTAAGGAACTCTGTATTTTTAGACATTTACATATGTGCTATTAGGATTGTGTTCTGTATGTTAAGAATCACTAAGCGAAGAGAGGGAACAATCTGGGTAATGCGACAGTGTCTTTCCCTGTCTCCCTGCATGGTCAGTGAGTCTCCAGATAGTGAACAGCTGACAGCCCTGAGTACCCCATAGACGTTCACAGGGAGTGGTCCAGCTAGCCTGGCAACTGAATGGGCCACAGTGCCAGCCGGTTCTTTGCGAGTGTCACACTTTCGCTGGAGAGAGGGCAGTTGTCTGCTCCTTTCACCAGCAGCTGTGCCACTGACAGACTCGCAGCGATTGACGATTTTAACAGCAACAAGGCGATCTGGGAACCAATGCACAAGTTATAACGACTGATACGTGGCCTGTTGCAGCACAAGTGTCTCAGGACACTCGCCAAGATGCGCAACAACCTGTTAGCCAGTAGAGGACATCATTAAGAGTTGGAGTTGTGTACGCACAACTCAGGGCAGTGCTATGCACCTCATTTTTCATTTACGTAAAAACAAGAATGGCACACATGAGAATCTGTGAGCTATAGGCAAGACTCAAGTGATAGTACCATGTGACAAGATGAGGCAGGCAGTACCTGCATTCTGATACAAGTATGAACATTAAGGATCATCCAGTCTGCTGTTGGTGGACAACACTTAACTGACGATGAGGCAAAGACAAGTTTCTGGTGTCTGTCCTGGTCGTTACTAAAAGGAAAAGATGGTCACTGACATGTCACATGTGCCTCTCGACATACACTCAATTCCGACAAACTGGTGTCACTTGCTGGGTGGCAGATGAGTCGTGCTCGGTCATCGAGATGATTTGAGGTACAACTCAAGAGTCCAAACTGATCGCTGTCATCATGGATCAACGATCTAACTACAATGAGAGACAGCCACAAAACCCTCCCAAGTGATCCTCCAAGCCACCAAGAACGAACGATGACACGTCCTCGTCGGCTAGAGTAAAGGAACAGTGAAGTTTGAAAGATCAATTTAATACGATTTAGGTTTCGCGTGAACATGAGCGTCTTTTGCTTACAGAGTCTGTGCCTCTGCCTCTTCATGTTGGCTCATATATATAATGTTTTAGCTTTTGTACTCTGTGTAGCTTTTGTACTCATTATTTTTTGTTAAATAGCACTATTTTGTGATTCTTAAGGTGGCCTATAAACAGGCCTTGCAAGGGTAGCAACTTTTAAATTAATTTAGATGAGTCTTTTCCTTGTATATTTGTTGTAACTATGTAATGTGCAATTTATTATTATTGTTTCTTTTCTGTATTATTGATTCAAGCTTGTACATAAGTTTCTACTCTATCTTTTTCGTAGGCACAATTAATTTTCAATGCATATAAGGTCCATTATGTGACACTGAGTACATGTGCTTGTTTGATACTTTTTGTCCTCACACTGTGACCTTTAACGAATTATTAATTTAGTTTCTGCTGTATACGCTTTTAATTTTCATTGGTCTTTATGTTGCTACCTATTTAATTGCCTTTTTGGGCTTTAAAATTTTTTTTATTGTGATTTTATGCAATGTATGAGGGGTGGCCAATAAATAATGCAACACATTTTTTCTGATAGCAAGTTGGTTTTATTCTGGATTCCAATACAGCACGTATTGGAGCCAACGTATTGCTGCGTTATCCTGCTTCATGTGGAGTGCATCCTTCATTGGGCCAACTACATGTGCGAGATTCGGGCTGTAGGGAGGGTGAGGAAGAACAGTCCAATGCAGTTTTGTGAGCTCCTCTCCATTGCGTAGACCTGTGTGATCCCTTGTATTGTCATGGGGAACGAGCAGTTCGTTTGCATTTTTAAATAACGAACTCAGTGAAGTAGTTTCTTTTGTTTCCTGGGGGTAGCACAATACACTAAAGTTGCTAGTTGCACCATGAGGGAGAACATGAAACAAAATAACCCCTTCAGAGCCCCAGAAGACCGTCGCCATAACTTTACCAATTGAGGGTGCGGCTATGAACTTTTTCTTTGGAGGAGAGATGGTGTAGTGCGACTCCATGGATTGCTGTTTTGTACCCATTTCGAAATGATGAACCTGTGACGAAGTTCGACAAAGAATTGTCACGATCAGCCTCGTAACGCTCAAGCAAGTCTGCACAGATGGTCTGTAGCTGCTTTTTATGGTCTTCTGTTAGGCAGCGGGGGACCCAGCGGGCACACACGTTAGGTACCGAAACTGGTGGACAAGTGTGTCGGCATTACTAAGATTCGGTTTTACAGAGTACTCTACTGCATTGGCTCCTTACTTAGCTTGCATTTATCGCGAATCTCTTGCCCAGCGTAAAGTCCCGAGGGACTGGAAAAAGCGCAGGTGACGCTTGTATATAAGAAGAAATTACAGACCAATATCCTTAACATCGGTTTGTTGCAGGATTCTCGAACATATTCTCAGTTCGAATATAATGAATTTCCTTGAGACAGGGAAGTTGCTGTCCATGCATCAGCACGGCTTTAGAAAGCATCGCTCCTGCGAAACGCAACTCGCCCTTTTTTCACATGATATCTTGCGAACCATGGATGAAGGGTATCAGACGGATGTGGTTCATCTGTAAAGGAGACCGCTTATAAAACACTAATACGACCTATTCTTGAGTAGTGCTCGAGCGTTTGGGATTCCTATCAGGTCGGATTGAGGGAGGACATAGAAGCAATTCAGAGGCGGGCTGCTAGATTTGTTACTGGTAGGTTTGATCATCTCGCGAGTGTTACGGAAATGCTTCAGGAACTCGGGTGGGAGTCTCTAGAGGAAAGGAGGCGTTCTTTTCGTGAATCGCTACTGAGGAAATTTAGAGAACCAGCATTTGAGGCTGACTGCAGTATAATTTTCCTGCCGCCAACTTACATTTCGCGGAAAGACCACAAAGATAAGATAAGAGAGATTATGGCTCGTACAGAGGCATATTGGCAGTCATTTTTCCCTCGTTCTGTTTGGGAATGGAGCAGGGAGAGAAGATGCTAGTTGTGGTACGAGGTACCCTCCGCCACGCACCGTATGGTGGATTGCAGAGTATGTATGTAGATGTAGATGTAGAGACGTCCAGTTTGCAGCAAGGTGTCTGACTGTGATCCATTCATCACCTCCAATGAGAGCGTCCACACGTTCTAACACTGCACGAGTCACAGCTGTGTGCAGTCGGCCAGCATGCGCAGATCGGACAGGTTTGCGTGTCCTTGTCGCAATGGCGACAGACGCATCGCCCATCGACTCACCGTCTTTGTTCACTGCCAGGTTTCCGTAGACATTCTGCAAACGGCCAAGAATTTCTGTGATGCTCTGGTTTTACGCCAAAAGAAACTCAATGAGATCTCTCTGCTTGGAATGCACCTCCGTTACGGATGTCATTTTCAAAGCTACATATAGCGCTGCCTCCTATCGGAACTTCATGAAACTATTGGGCTGAATCGAGAGTATTCCACGATATCCCACCACAAGTTACACATTTTTTCAACCGAAATTGTGCGATTAAAAAAATGTGTTGCAGTACTTACTGAACACCCTCATAGTTTTCTTTTTCCAGTAATATCTTGTGGTTTACTGTTGTTTTTAATGGGCAATTCCTGGGCCAGTTCAATAATCTAGTTGAACAAGTCTTTAAAAGAGGTGGCTTGCCCATTAAAAGGGATCGGGAATGGCAGGGCCTCCCCTTTCACCACATAACGTGGATTTTGCTCACAATTGCTCTATCAGTGTGACTTTCCCATATCTTGAAGGGAGGACTGCGGTTGAATTTCACACAGATCACCACATATAAGAGTCATCGGCCCATCAGAGGGGATTAGGGTGTGGCCCAAGGATCGTCTATTTGACTGAATAAAAAATATTCACCACGATCAAACAAAAACTACACATTGGATTAATAATTAATTTTATCATCTGAAGAGGAACATTTTAGTGGGGGGGCCTTGCAATGCTAACATTTCCGTGATATCTCTATACAAGGGATTAACACTTTTCATTGAAAGTCGGATTAAAAGCACAATAATTTATTATAAATCGAAATTACACTTGTACAAACGAAGTACGAGCACCTTGATTTACGAATACGAATAACAAGAAACGTGGGCCATGCTACTTCTCGTTCAATTTAGATATGGTGTGCAGAACTACTCGCCACGTGTTCACACGTGGGCGACAGGGAAGGGAAAACCTAACACACAAAAGGCCGTTATGAAATGTTCACTAATATCACGGAGTATTGGAGAAGGAAAGACGTTCGCTGAAGGCGAAGTGGTTAAAAGGCGGGTTGAACAATACCGAACGTGGTGACCGAGAGTCCCACGCATGTTGCATACTGCAACCGACCAGGCTCTGACGCCAAGTCCAAAAACAAAATAGCAAAATGAGAACGAAATAAAAGCAATAAGGTACAAATCCTCCCGAAATTAAAGATCACCTAACACTTTAATATGTATTCGCGACTCAATCCACTTCTGAACCTAGTAAGAGCACGCATGCTTACCAGCTTGCAACCGTCGTCTTCTGGCTCTCGCCACCGACTTCTCAAGACTGCTAACCGCCTACCGGCCGTTGCTCCAGCGGAGCCGGGCCTTGTGGAGGTGGGAATTGGCGCATTTTTCGCCAGCCAATCAGGGGGTACGGATCTGTCGCCGAACTAGCTGCCGTTCAAGCAGACATTCCTGACTTGGCGGAATGACTCGTGATTGGATAGAATTTAGTCAGGGAGTCATTAGGGAGGCCTCTTTACAGAGCCAAACGTGCAGGAGAAACTGAGTTTTAAGTTGGTACTACTGCTTAGAAGAATAAGAAGAAGAACTACATTGGCTTCTCCAAGTCATTCAAACTACCGGCCCATGCTTCCAAGCTCAAAGGTTAACGCGGGAAAAGGAAAGCCACCATGGCTAGCTGATGGAGACTACTGAATATCAAAATAAAGTAAAAGTACCTTACTCCAATGCTCTCTCCAGTTTCATTATGCTGTCTACTGAAAAAAATCGGCATAATAGCAGGCATGCTATTGCCGTATTAGTAATGGTAATAATATGACTGCAATATCGTAAATCGTAAATAAGTGAAAGAAGTACAGGGTAGATGTACGTCTTTCAACTTTGTATAAAGATTTTAAACCTATTTTGATGTGTGTTCTCCTGCTGAACACCTTATTCGCACTCCCTTCCTCAAAACCATAACTGTTACCTGTGCCACTATCTGCATACGAAAACATCATCCCATTCCATAAGACTTCCTTGCACACATAGACCATAGCTTTTCAATCTACACCATTGCCACTGACTTATCATCCACAGCCAGCCACACGCTGAACCCCAGCAGTGGTATCAGTTTACTAACTCCCTACAGGTGATATAGTGCCTCTCCCACCACATAGCCACCCTGAAAGCAATTCCACTCCTGATGTTATCCTCACCTCTCCTAACCTCTTAGGGCACATTACTGCAGCAGTCTTCGATCCCATCAGAAGCGACCCTCTCCCTGGCCTACTCACCATACCCTACACCACACAACCTACCTGTGAACCCATTCCTCTTCCTTCTCCCAAACACATCCGGGACTACTCCCATACCAATGCAAAGAGACGCCGCGTCTGGCGCCAAACATGCACAAACCTCAATGTTATACTGCCCATGACCTCCTCTGTGTACTGGAAGGCATTTCACCACCTTACTGTCAACAACCCTGCTCCCTTCCACCCCCTCCTTTACGATAATCACCCTATCCTCGACAACCTAAGCAAAGCCAGCCACGTTGTATCCTACCTCTCCGACACCTTCACAATCCCAGATAACCCCCACCTCGATTACTCATTATTTAACAGTCGGCGAGCGTACTGGTACCTCCATCCCACCCCTCGCTCCTAGCTTCCAAGTACCTCGACAACATAACACAGACAGAACTCAATACTCCAATAGCAACACAAGACATTCAAAAGATACTCCATCACAAACGCACCACAGTTCCTGGTCGCGACTGTATCGCCTACAGTCACGTGAAAGATTTACCTTTTCCTTCCAGGAAAGCCTAGCCACCCTTTACAATGTAATCATAAACACAGGTTCTATCCTGAGCCGTGGAAAGCCTCTCAAATTCTCCTCTTCCTCAAACCTAATAAACCTGCAACTGACATCTTCTCCTAACATCCCATCAGCCTCACCTCCATGTTTAGCAAAGACTTTCAGTTCACCCTATCCCGAGGTATACACAAGCATCTACAACAACAGCTACCTATAGCTGTCTATCAAAGTGGTTTCTGTCCCAATTTTTCCTTCTATGACCATCTCCTGCACCTTATTCATCTCCTATCCTGCCAAATCAATAACCGCCGTTTTTGTCCCCTTAGATTCTGGAAACGTTTATGACCATTCATGGCATTCTGGGCTTCTCTTTAAGCTGCAGACCTATGCACTTCCCATAAATTATGTCTGCCTCATCGCCTCCTTTCTCTCTAACTGGCCATCTTATGTCACCATCAACCACACCAATCCCTGTGTGTTACATTCCGCTGAAGGTGCGCCCAGTGTTCTGTTCTCTCACCTCTGCTGTATGTCGTCTACACTTCTAATGTTCCAAAACTGCATCCTCCTGTTCACATCCTCCAGTATACTGATAACAGTGCCTTCCTCATCCTCTATCCTACCCTCCAGAAATTCCAAAGGTCCCTCCAGCTCCATCTCAGTCATTTCACCGCCTGGCACAATCAGTGGTTCCACAAAATCAACCCTACCAAAACGCAGGATTAATTATAGGCCAAACAACCTACAGCTTCCGTCTCCACGACATTTATCTTATCATTTACGACTGTCGTATCCAGTTAACTAACATACTAAAATACCTCAGACTAAGTCCCATCTATTAATCATTCAACAGAGAGCCCACCATAGACAATAATAAGTGGAAGTAATAACCAGCTGAACATGATGATTGCACCCTTCCACAACCCCCCCACACCTACAAAGCCCCAATCCGATCCGTCCTCTGCTGTGCCAATGTGGCATGGATTTGCACTTCTCCCTCCTTTTATCATACCCTACGGATCCTTTAAACACATGCACTCCACCTAGCCTTTTTGATTTGCGTACTCTTTAACACCGGCTTCCTCTACCAATATATAAAATTCACCAGCCTATTCTTCCATCTTGAACGCCTCTGAATGTCCTACATTACCCATAAACTTACCATTACTCATCGCCTAGCTTCCCCCCTGCTCACTGTTCCTGGTACTCTGCCGCGCCTGTACCACCGCATTCCCCAAACACTACATCTCTACACCCTCCACATCCTCCACATCCCAGTAAAACTTTAATCACCTTCCCTTACCCGACCACAAAATCCGCCCAGATGTATACCCGTCCTACCAAATCTAGGAGATCCCTACCATTCACCCCTTGTCAAGGCTCCCTTCCCCTCCAGTCCTCTCCACCAACTTCGTAAGTCTTGGTTCGGAAGCGCATCCCTCTCCACTATTCTCCAATCCCGCCTCCAAACATCGACCCACTGAAACCCCCTCCTGTGCACTACCTTTAAATGATATGTTCCTGTTATACCATTCTCTCTGCCAGTCTGCAATGATCTTCAGTCACCTAATTATCTCTTTTAACCAGTCACACATTGGGCTTTACTTTATTTTATCCAACTGTCTGTCTGTTTTTATATCTTCGTGTGCGACATTCACTTTGTGGCCGAGCGGTTCTAGGCGCTTCAGTCCGGAACCGCGCGACTGCTACGGTCGCAGGTTCGAATCCTGCCTCGGGCATGGATGTGTGTGAAGTCCTTAGGTTAGTTAGGTTTAAGTAGTTCTAAGTTCTAGGGGACTGATGACCTCAGAAGTTGAGTCCCATAGTGCTCAGAGCCATTTGAACCATTTGACATTCATTTCCCATTCATCTGTATATATTTTAATTAATCACCGAATCAACCTTTTATATTTTAACTTACACAACTGACGATCTGTCTTTTTTTTTGTACAAACGTTTCTTTTGTCAGTCGCCATGTCCATCTTCAATGTTACATTTTTTTAAAATTTGCATAACCAAACTGTATCCGCTGACAGCCCACCCTCTGCCCATATGGAGCGGGAGAATGAAATAAAAACAAAGAATAAGAATCTGTGTAATAATACGTTTACTCATGTAACGCATTTATAATTGTCATACAGGATGATTCAAAAAGAAAGAGCAATTTCAGTTGTTTACTACAGACGAACTGTGAAAGGTTGAAACACATTGCTCATGTCACTGGATAAAGGACGGTTCGCTCAGACACTATGCCATACACTCTACTTGAGCACGATACATTGTTCGAGAAACATCGAAACAGTTATCCGTTTCATTCTGTAAAAAATCAACGAGTCCCTGACTACTGAATCGACAGCATCAACAATACGACTTGAAGCGTAATTGCCACAGGTGGGACAAAAGCTCTGTCTTTTATGTACCTCCATAGAAAAAAATCGCATAGTTTGAGGTCTGGTGACCTGGGATGCCAAAAACAATGAACAAGGTTTTGTTATCCACCTGTTCCAATCCATCACTGTGGGATGGTGTTGTTAAGACAACGCCGCACCTCAAGGTGAAACTGAGGTCGGGCGCCGTCATGCGTAAAAATCAAATCATTGGAATCTTCGTGAAATTGAGGAAGCAACCAATTTTTTAACATTTCCAAGTATGACACTGCCGACACAGTTTCCTCCGCAAAAAGGGAAGGTCCATAACTTGCTGAACAGAAACGGAACAAAACACATTCAGTTTCTGTGAGTTTCTTTCATGATCGACAACAATGCCAGATTTTTACGTTACGGCGTTTACTTCACCCGACAGATGAAAAGTCTGTTCGTCCTAAAGGAGGAATCGTTCGGAAAAACCTCTGCCACATCCTAGAGAACTGAAATGGTAAATTCGTAGCCCCTTTAAAGGTCGTTGGAATACAATTGCTGCAGTAACTACATCTTGTAATGCTTCTTACTGGGGGCGTCGTTTTAGAACACACCACATCGTTGTTGAAGTTCCTGGCCTGTCTGTCTTATGGATCTCTTACGGTTTCGTGTAAATGAATGTCGGATACGCTAGACATTTTCATCATATGTGCGTGGCCGAACAGTTCTCTTCCCTCTACATTGCAACCAACTTCCAAGAATTTTGCATGTCAGTCATTAAGTTGCCTTGTTGTTACAAACAAACAACAGTGTGAAAACTCTGTACCTTCATCTATCTAGTGATATGCGCAATGCGTTTCTCTCTTTTAAAGTTTTTTGTATAGAGTTCAAAGAAACAGTCAGTGCTTACCTTGTGCTATGTGATTGTAGGAGTTTGTGACCCTTTTTTATGTACTGATCATACTGAGGAGGTCGCTGACGGTGAAAGTATATGTAAAGTATTTCTAACTTTGAGAGAAATCCGTCAGATCCATGTCACAACATTTTACTTTTTTAAACGGTTAACTGGCTTTTACCGCTTGCTGAGTGTTTGCGAATATAACCAACCTCTTGGAAATAAATGAGTCATTGCGTTCTTTAGGTTTGCATGTTTGCTAAATGGTAATCTGGATCCACACTATTGACTCTTTTCCTAACCCAACCAATATGAAAATCAAATCTGACAACAGATGACAGAAAGGTAGATTAATAAAAGGAACACGAGAAGATGTTGGTGTGTGTCACTACTTGCACTCTGACCGAAACATCCGTCTGCTGTGATTAAAAGTCGGATCAGGTTGGTTTCCACGAGTAATTTCAGTGTTAGCCTAAACAGGGCAGTAGCAACTGCAGTCATCCTCGTAATTAGCTACTTGTAATGGAATCTAGACAGACAATTTAATGCTCCTCGTTATAGGTCAAGGAACAAGCAAGTGAGATTTTATTGAAGTAATGGTTTTTCGTTTGTATGAGCTAATGCTCGGAAGGCCGAGCTTCACATATGAGTCATATGCCCCTTAGGGCAAGGCAGCCATCCTAGAATCCCTCAGACAGTGCAGAGCCTTTACATGACGTATTCAGACGACACTGTCTTGGCCGGTAATTTTTCAAACACGTCAGGTATCCAGAATGAGATTTTCACTCTGCAGCGGAGTGTGCGCTGATATGAAACTTCCTGGCAGATTAAAACTGTGTGCCCGACCGAGACTCGAACTCGGGACCTTTGCCTTTCGCGGGCAAGTGCTCTACCATCTGAGCTACCGAAGCACGACTCACGCCCGGTACTCACAGCTTTACTTCTGCCAGTATCTCGTCTCCTACCTTCCAAACTTTACAGAAGCTCTCCTGCGAACCTAGTTCTGCAAGGTTCGCAGGAGAGCTTCTGTAAAGTTTGGAAGGTAGGAGACGAGATACTGGCAGAAGTAAAGCTGTGAGTACCGGGCGTGAGTCGTGCTTCGGTAGCTCAGATGGTAGAGCACTTGCCCGCGAAAGGCAAAGGTCCCGAGTTCGAGTCTCGGTCGGGCACACAGTTTTAATCTGCCAGGATGTTTCACTTCAGGTATCCCTCATGCCAGGATTCTACTAGAAAGTGCTGTGACGGACAGCCTTCCGATTAACGGTGAAGTTACGCCTCTTGCCGACACCGTGGCACCAGTCCTGCAAAGACAGCTCAGAAATCTATGGCCGTCTATGCCTCCAAGTGCCAATGGCCTTTCCGCAGTGGTAACACCGGATCCCGTCAGACCACCGAATTTAAGCGCTATCGGGCTTGGCTAGCACTTGGATGGGTAACCGTCTGGTCTGCCGAGTGCTAATGTCAAGCGGGTTGCACTCAGCCATCGTGAAACAAATTGAGGAGCTACTTGATTGAGAAGTAACTGACAACGGCCGGGAGAGCAGTGTGCTGACTACGTGCCCCTCCATATCTGCATCCAATGACGCCCATATTCTGAGGATGAGACGGCGAGGTCGGTCAGTACCATTGGACCTTTCGAGGCCTGTTCGGACGGAGTTATGCCTCTAAGTGACATGCTGGCATCAGTCAAAATTGACACCCTACTGATTATGTGGGAAGTTAAATCCCTGGCAGACATACCGACGCCAAAGGTGTTTCCCGGAACTGTGGGAAGAGTTAAGACACACTCGAAAATAAGTGCAATCGTAGAGAGAAACGAGCCAGGTCTCATAGGTCGACGCCAAAACTACATCTCTTACTGCCCGCTAATGCGTGGTGTGGATCTTCCTGGAGCTCTTAATGCGAGAGGAGAGGATTTGTGTAAAAAAATTTTAAAGTATTCCAATAGTTCAAACAAATAACCACGAGCCTTGGTTGGTTGAAGCGGATTTTTTGCGGAATTATTGTTGGTCAGACGTCAGGGCTAGAGAAACGAAAAGTATGGGAAACATTCGTTTTCAGAGAGAACTTTCAGCGTAGGAGATCAGTTGGACACAGTTCTCGTTCTGAGATTGATGGAAGGTACTTGGCGTTCGTTCGATATCCAAGGAGGCAGTGAATGCTGAATGTTCTCGCTGAAGTATTAGGATTTATTGGATATCGAAATCGTGTGAAGTTTAGGAAACTTGCGATAAAGTTAGAGTCGTTTCGCAGCTGTTGTCATGTTCATCAGTTTTCTCTTTTCGACTCTTTTGTGATTGAGAACTCAACGTTCGTTACAGTGAATCTTGAGTTACCATGACTTGCTCGCTAACTTGCTCTGTGCACGTATTAATTCTGATGCATGTCAAACCTCTCCGCAATACTATGGGTAATGCAAGTATTTCTGCCACAACATTTAAATTCGATTCAGTCGCGATTTCTGGAAGTAACGCCTCTTTTACTCTGTGTTTCCCACTATCTTGAAGACACGCCATATGTGCGTTGCTTGTAAATGAGAGAGTTTAACACTTCATCTTTTTCTACTTATTTTGAACGAAGACATTCGTCATTTGTAGCTTTTTCCACGAGTGCAGATCTTTGTAAAGAAATTTGTAGTAATCGAATTCTTGTTGCTATAATTTTGGTAATTAATTAATCCCATGTCAAATTAAAATAAATTAGCCAAGGTCATCAGGAATAATGTCACGTAGAAGAAGGTGTAATAAGCTGAATGTCGAACACTAACTTCACTTAACGAAGGTTTATTCTGCACTTGCACATACAAGAGCGCGGAGCGAACTGCGGACGAGGTCACCAGGCTGGTAGACAACAGGCCGGTGGCTCGCGTCATATCTTCGGCGATCGTTTTCTTGAGCCTGCAGCGTTGGGAGTCGAGCTAACTGCCGAGCTTCCTCAGCTCTGGTTAACACCTGGGCGATGTAGCCGTCGTCCAAGTCATCAGGATGTCACAGAAACACAGTGTCCATCGTCGTAGTCGCCTCACGCCCATGCACCAGGAAAAGTGACGTAAATCCTGTGGTGACTTGTTTGGCGGTGTTGTAGGCAAACGTCACGAAAGGTAGCACCTCATCCCAGTTGCTCTGCTCAACAATGACGACCATTGATAGCATGTCGGCCAAGGTCTTATTAAGGTGTTCAGTAAGCCCGTTAGTTTGCGGGTGGTAGGCAGTCGTCATGTGATGAGTAATGTTGCACCAACGGTTTATCTCTGTCACAAGATTCGATTGAAAAACTTTCCCTCCATCCGTAATTAACGACCTTGGGTCACCGTGTTTTAATACAGTGCCTTCCACGATGAATTTGGCTACCCCGGATGCTTCGGCTGTTTTCACGGCTTTTTTAATGGCATAGCGTGCCAGATAATCAGCGCAAACAATAATCCGTCTATTGCCGCTAGCTGACGCTGGAAATCATCCGAGGAGGTCAATCCCAACACGCTGGAAAGGCGTTTCGGCTCGTGGAATTGGTATGAGTTGGCCAGGTGGTTTCTGAGGAACTGCCTTTCTCCTTTGGCACGCTCAACAGTGGGACACATAGTGGCGGACACTCCTAAATAAACCTGGCCAGAAAAATCCTAAATGTCCGGCCTCAGGTGTGTCATGGAATTTCTGTAGAACATCTAGGCGCATGTGCTTAGTTGTATCCACTTCTTCCCAACGGATCAAACTTTTGTTTTTTTAGCAAAGCAATCAATTAATTACCTTAGATTGTCCTTTCACATCCTCTGACCGATTTAACGCAAGCATAATTTGAGATATCTTGGCGTCCTTCTACTGCTTAGCAGAGAGGTCCTGGGGTGCAGCGAGACAGTCACTATCTTCATCAAAGTATTGACAGTCTTACACAGGGCTTCTTGAGAGACAGTCGGCATCTTGGGGTTTTCTTCTACTTTTGTACACTATGGTAATGTCATACTCTTGAAGACGTAGTGCCCACCTGGCGAGTCGTCCTATTGGATCCTTAAGACCTGTCAATCAACAAAGTGAATGATGGTCTGTAACAACTGTGAATGGCCTTCCATAGAGATACTGTCGAAATCTGCACGTGGCCCAGATCACATCAAGACATTCTCTTTCTGTAGTTGAGTAGTTTCTCTCGGCTTTTGTAAGTGTCCCAGAAGCATAGGATATAGGTGCTCTCTCATCATACAGACCAAGTACAGGATCAGTCGTCAGAGGTTTTCGCAGCACATCGAAAGAATCTTGTTGAGCACCACCCCAGATAAATTTAGAATCAGCTTTTAACAACTCTTGGAGCGGCCTGGTTTTGATACAAGGGTCTTTGATAAAACGACGGTAATAAGAACATAATCCGAGAAAACTTCTCTCATCTATAATACTTTTAGGAATAGGAAATTCCGTTATAGATCTCACCTTTTCTAGGTCTGGCCGCGCCGGCCGAGGTCGCCCAGCGGTTCTAGGCGCTACAGTCTGGAACCGCCCGACCGCTGCGGTCGCTCGTTCGAATCCTGCCTCGGGCATGGATGTGTGTGATGTCCTTAGGTTAGTTAGGTTTAAGTAGTTCTAAGTTCTAGAGGACTCATGACCTCAGAAGTTAAGTCCCATAGTGCTCAGAGCTATTCGAACCATCTGGGTCTGGCCAAACACCTTCGTTAGACACAAGGTGTCGAGGTATTTTGATTTCTTTTGCTCCAAAGAGACTCTTTCATGGATTAAGTTTCAGTCCACCTTATTGGAGACACTTTTTATATGTTCATCAAATGTCTCTGAGAACACTGATGTCATCCAAATAACAAAGACACATCGTCCACTTCAGGTGACGTAGAAGATTATCCATCATCCGTTCAAAAGTTTCTGGTGCATTACACAAACCAAACGGCATTACCTTAGGGGTGATGAATGTAGTTCACGATCAGCCTCATCTACTTCAATCTATCCCAAGTACATATTTCCATGGTTGAGAAAAACTTAGCCCCTTTCAGAATATCTAGTGTATCGTCAATTCGTGGAAGAGGGTAAACGTCCTTTTTAGTTATCTTATTAAGCTTCCTGTAATCAACACAAAAGCGCCAGCTGCCATCCTTCTTCCTGATGAGGATCACTAGTGACGACCAGGCTCTGCAAAGGCTGAATGATGTCATTCTTCATCATTTTCTCTACCTCGTCGCGAATTATTCGACGTTCCGTTGCTGACACATGGTATGCTCTCTGGCTTATTGGTTGATGGTCTCCAGTGCCAATCCGGTGCTTCACCGTCAATTTGTCTAATTTGCTCTTCACCTGTGGATTGAAGCATTCAGAGAACTCTTGAAGAGTGGCAAGTAGCTTCTTCTGCTGTTCCTTAGCGAGATTTGTAGAAAGTCGAGCTAGAAGATCCTGTCTCGTAGTGGTAGCGCTAATTTCGCCCACAGACTCGGCATGGGAGGTTCTATGACGCACAGCTGTTCTGCAATTAACGGCTCAGCGTTTGCTACGCATATGGGTCTTGGAAGGATGTGCGTTTCTCGGTGACAGTTAACTATCCACAATTCACCGAATCTGTTCTTAAACGAGACGACAGAGGCTGGGATGACCAAGTTATTCTCCGGTGGTATGCTTCTCTTACGTTCCACTACAAGGTCCGTAGGTTGATGCGTGGCATGACACATGACAGTTACCTTTCTAGCGCTGACCACAGGAATGATCACTTAATCCAGCACACATAGTATCCACACACTCGGGTGCGCGTTTTCCTGTCCACAGTATCTCATCTCGTCTAGCATAATCTTCGAGCGACCGCAATCTATAATTGCCTGAGAAGCTTTCAAAAAGTCTAATCCGAGAATGACGTCATGACTACACTCTTGTAAGATGATGAATTCTAAAGCTGTGTATGGCCACTTATACCCACACGAATGGTACATCTTCCTGTAGGTTTTACATATTTCCCATTAGCCACCTTCAGCAGAGATGTTTCGCTGTCGACGAATACGGTTTTCTGCAACTGGCGACGGTACTTCTACGAAATGACTGAATATGATGCTCCAGAGTCCACAAGAGCTTGGGCTGGTCGACCATCCATGAGGATATCGTCGTAGTTTCCTAACATTTTTTAATGATCGACGGCGGAGGATTTTTCTCTTCGGCGGCCTCACCTTCAAGGAAGGTTGCACTCTTTAGTTTTCCAAGTTGCGGCGGCTAGGTGATCGGTTGGAGCTTCTAAACGATGATGAAGACCTTGATCGGCGTGTTGGGGAGCGTCCTCTCCAGCAGCTAGCTTGCGGCGATGGTCACCTACGTCGTCCTGCACCCACATCCTCTTGTTCATCTTCGTCGTCTCGGAGTTGGCGTCGGTTAAGATCGGTCTGCTGTCTTCTGGCCCAGGCGTCATCAAATATCCGGCGCCTTTCTCCTCAATAGCGCACCACATGTCCCGGTCGTCCGCAGTGGAAACATACTGGTTGATTATCCTGGGTCCTCCACGCGTCAGTCTTCCTTGATCCCCAAACAGGTTCCTCATGCGGCATTGTAGGAACGTAACTCCGTCTGTGTCTCGACTTTAGCACCGTTTTAAAGGGAAAATGGAAATGAGTATTTGGCGTCATTGGACAGGAGGCCCCTTGCGGGGCAGGTCCGGCCGCCTTGGTGCAGGTCTTAATACATTCGACGCCACATCGGGAAACCTGCGCACCGGATGGGGATGAAATGATGATGAAGACAGCACAACACCTAGTCCCTGAGCGGAGAAAATCCCCGACCCAGCAGGGAATCGAACCCGGGCCCGTAGGACAGCAATCTTTCACACTGACCACTCAGCTACCGGGGCGGACGTTTTAAAGGGAAATGAAGGACTAGAGATTGGGTTCAATGTCTGTTCCACTTCCTCCCCATATAACCTCTTGAAGCGTCTCGGTTTTTTGCTCGCAGTGCAATCCAAGTGCCTTCTGAACTTCCTCTCTCACTATCTGCCGAAGAACACTTGTGAAATCAGTTGCTTCCTCCCTCACAGACATCGATACGACGTTTGGAAGCCGTTCAAACTTCTTGGGTGTAATTCTTTTTTGATGCATTGTCTCGATATACTGACACCATTTTATGAAGCCGTCTACTGTCGAAACCTCCTTCAGGGTTAGGGCTTGATACATGTCCTCAGCAACACCCTTGATGAGATGTGCAAACTTATCTTCCTCCTTCATTCTAGGATCCACTATTTTACACATCACCAAAACGTCTTGAATGAGGGATGCTGTTGTTTCTCCTGGAGAACTGCACTTTAATTTATCTTAGGCCTTGCACTTCTGTCTTTGTGTGTCGCCGAAATACTTGCGCAGTTCCGCCTGGAATACTTCCCAGCTTGTGAACTTCTCCTCGTTGTTCTCATACCATTGCTTAGCAGTGCCCTCCAAGTAGAAAAATACGTCAGCCGAACACATGGTGTCATCCCATTTGTTAAATTTGGCTATACACTCATATACATACAGCCACTTTTTTGGGTCTTGGCCATCGTCGCCAGAGAACCCGCAAGGATGTCTCACGTGGTGGCACACAGTTACTGTCATCGTAACGTCCTCTTCTTCTTCCGTCTCCGGTAGATTTCGATCTATTGAATATGTCTCTAACTCGGGTTTCTCGCCACGTAAAAGGCAGCTCTGTCGTGGCATGTTATTATTTTTTTTAGGAAAGGGTTAAATCAGAAAAACGTATGTAAAGGAATATGGCGTTAATTTTAACGTGCCCACACCTTTTATCCTCCGTAACTTCTACATCGTGGAACATCTAAATCCAAACAAAAGTGTCCACAAAACAAGGGGGGGGGGGGGGGATGTCAACTCATTCGACTCCTTGTCGATTAAAAACAAGATACAGCATATTAGAAAAAAGCTCACGATAACGTGGCATCCTGAGCCACGTCCAATGGGCTGTGGCCATATATTGGGAAAAGGCACAGGGATCAGCGTCATATTCACTCACCATCACGTAGTGGACATAATGTCCAACAAGCCACATGATGGCAATGTTCTTCGACGGGGAAAGAAGGTTGAATCGGGAAGCACGAGAATCTCCCCCGAGATCGTCGCCTCCGACGTCCTGAGGAGAAAGGCCAGTTGGCGAAGCCATCTCCAATGGCCATGACCGCAGGAGATCAACCGATGATATAATGTATCAGTTTCATGGCAACGACTGCAACGATCTGTCACATTGAGATCAATACGAAAAAGTCGCACGTTGGTAGGTACAATATCATGAACAACTTGGTACCACGAGGACGCCACTACCATCGGGAAAATCGGGAGGCTAACGTTAGACCAAACAATCTTCCAGTTCGTTTCTGGCGACAGGGCTTCCACAGAGGGAATACTGTGAGGAACTGGCCAGCGGCTTAACAGCATTTTTAAATAACTGACTTCAAGAAAAAATTCCTTAACGTGCCGTAGTTTATAACTAATCCTATCAATATCAACTGGAGGTGTTAAACTCGCCGGTCGGATACAGTCATGAAGGCGAGCTGTAAGTGACTCGGGGGCGCGTGGACATGTTTCAACGGTGCGACGGATGAATAAGGCAGAAGCCCTAACACGAATGTCAGGGAGGCCCAAACCTGCCAGCAGATGGGGGCGCGTCATGACCCATAACGCACGCGAAATATAGAGTTGCGCCAGATAAACCTGCCAATTAAACTTTGCAAGTTGCGGGACATCATCGCAGGAAGTGGAAAGATTTGTGTAATAAAATAATCCTTACTTAACAAATACGTTTCCATGGCCCGGACTTTATGAAGAAGTGAGAGGGAGCGACGCTCGTGTGCAATGATTGCTCCCTGAATCTTATCCGCGACAGACTTCCAGTTTATCGTAGCCATCTTTAGCGAACTGCCAATTATAACACCTAACGATCGATATCGGGTGACCTTCAAAGCCCATGGAATTTCAACAGCGTCAAATCCTCGCAAACTGAGTGAGTGACATTTCTGGTCATTAATCCGCGCTCTGGTAAGACGACTGAAGGTATCCTTCAGCAGTGACATATCATCATGGGTACGGAGAAGAACCATAACGTGATCAGCATATGCACGAACGGTAAACCTTTCTTCCAACAGCGACCAGCCACCCAAACGAGCAGCTATAGATCTAGGGTTCTTCGAACCATTTTCATACTACTCTACCATTTTACTCTCGAATGGCGCGTATCATATCAGTGACACTCTCATCCCTATTGTGCGATAACACGAAACGGGCTGCCCTTCTTTGCACTTTTTCGATGTCCTCCGTCAATCCTACCTGGTAAGGATACCACACCGCGAAGCAATATTCCGGCAGAGGAGGGACAAGTGTAACGTAGGCTGTCTCTTCAGTGAGTTTGTCACATCTTCTATGTGTTCTGCCAACAAAGCGCAGTCTTTGTTTCGCCTTCCCCACAATATTATCTATCGCAATAAGGGCTCCAGAAACAGCACGTAGAGAGACGTAGGTAATGGACTCCCGTGAAGGACGCCCTGACACACCGCGATGGGGGAAGTAAGACGGCCATTTTCGTCAATGGACGCCCGAATACGAGTAATTAGAGAGCTAAACAGCCGTCGTGCAGCATCGTTAAAACCAACAGTCGCCAATACTCGCATAAGGAATCCATGATTATCGCGGTCGAACGCTTGGTGAAAATCAATGAAAAGCAAAGCGCTTGGCACGAGAATGGTGGAAGCAATCGAACTTAAATCTCGACATTGAGCAACGGGAGTCAGGAGAGTACTACCCAGAAGACAACTTTGATGGCTCGCGATGATGGTAGCCAAAAATACCGATAGTCGGCTATTTACCGTTCGCGCCACAATTTTATAATCATAGTTGAAGAGGGTTGTCGGACGGACCTGATCCACACTCAGACGTCCCGGCTTTTTGGGGATCAGGACAATTTTAGCAACTTTAAAGCTGGGTGGGAGAAGGCCTCCGTGGCACACTTCATTCACCATGGAAGTTATCGTATCTCCTATAAGGGGTCAAAATCGAATATAAAATTCTTTGGGAAGGCCATCGGAGCCAGGCGATTTGTGGAAGGGAGAACGAGCCTCAGTATCAAGTATATCATCGCGATGGAATAGAGAGAAAAACTCTTCCTGGAGAGCTGGCGTAACAACACTATCAAGAAGGAAGGTAAAAGCAACAGACGGTGGACCGTCTGAATCCACTTCAGTACGAAGTTCGGAAAAGTAATAGTAAAGTTCACGCATGATATCAGATTGGGAGGACCACTCACGCACATCTAGAGAACGAATGGTAGAAAGACGCGTCCTTTGAGATCGCTTGTGAAGCCGAAGAAGATGATAGAGAGAGGTCAGCTCATCCTGTACGATTGAACGAGGCTGGGAACGCAAGCGGACACCATCCATTTGCCTATGTTTGAGTTGGAGAAGTTTCGCCTTCACACGGTGGACGTCTACAACTCTCAAGGGGGCATCACGAGCATTATCGTAAAGATCGCGAAGGACAGCATAATAAAATTCCCTAGTTCGCCTTATTTCAGCAGCTTTTTCAGCGCTAAAATGCTTGAGTGTATCTCGAATCCGGGGTTTAGCAAAGGTAACCCACCATTCTAGAAGTGAGGGATAACGCGTCTGGGACTGGATTGTCCGCCGCCATGCGTCTGCGATGATGCCCTCCAGAGAAGGGTCCGTGAGATGTAGAGTGTTTAGCTTCCATAAAGGGCGCAAAAGATGGAGCCGCAGCGGGATGTAGTTAAAAGTCATTGAAACAGCACACTGATCAGTGAAACTGGCATGAATTACACCAAGCTGACTACATATGGGGGCAGATAAATAAAAGCAGTCCAATCGAATACTTGAAGGAGCTGTAAAAAATGTGAACCGTACCAATGTAGGAAATCTGCAAACCCAAGCATCTTGGAGATGCAAGGACGTCACCATATCATTAAGTTCACGGCAAAATGTATAACTGGGGGTCTGATCTACACGACGTAAAACGCATTTAAAATGCCGCCCGCCCCCCCCCCCCCCCCCCCCCCCAACAAAACCTTATGCGGGTTCTCTCGGAGTAAATAGACAACTTCTTCCTTATAAAACCGCGCGCTATCGGATGAACGACCGGATCCAGGCGGAGCGGAAAGAAATATTAAGGTGAAGTCATAAAACTACAGCCTATACAGCGACCATCATCTAGCGTTTCGAAGTTCATCAGCGGGATTCCATCTCGATAAAGCAAAGCCATAGCGGTAGAATTTTCAGGCAGGACATTGAAAAACATAGAGTATCCAGGAAGACAAAACACATCAAATAATACCTCTTGTAAACACACGATATCAGCTTGGGAATCGTAAATAAACTGGCGTGACGCGGTAAGCCGTAATTGGGAACGTATCCTATTAACACTGAGGGTTAGAAGTGTATATGCCTGCATCCGTTAGCACATGTAAGGTCAATGAAATAACAATAAGGAAAAGCAATCTTCACGTCCATCTCTCCTCAACGTCCGGTGGGGGGGAAAAGATGGTATGATTCTAATCCTCCCAATCGGAAGCCGAGGAATCCTTGTTTTTCTTTATACGACGCGCCGCTGCACGTGGTGCACGTTGAAAACGCTGTTTCACACAACTCCGTGAAAACGTACGCTCTTGATGTGGAAGGGTTGGGGGCACGTCAAGCTCCAATTTGATAGAGGAGCCATTGCCACTACACTCATCGTAAATCGGGGAGCACAACTCAGAACGACCAACAGCAACATCGGGTACAGAAGAGACAGGTAATGCAGTGCCGGTGTCGGGTGGCATCTCCTGATCATCAGGAAGAGAACCCGTAGAATTCTGTTGCTCCACTGTCTCAGCGTGGAGGAGGGGTGGTATTTCACTGGAACACTGTAAAGACTGGCCAGCAGGCAACGTCTCTGCGGGAACATCACAACTCACGGGAACCGTCACGTCTATGGGTGAAGTGGGGCTCGCAGATTCAACACACATTTCAACATCAACAGAAGAATGTACATCATCTCTGGTAATATTGCAATCACAATTAACGTCAGTAGACAACTCATTACCGCCAGAGGGTGCACCCTCTGTCAACGCCATATTAGAAGAACGAGACTGGGGTGGGGCGTCCTCGAAATCTGTACCGTCCTCAGTCCGCCGGCGTTTGACTTGCGCTGCAGGAGCCGTCATCAAAATGGCTCTAAGCACTATGGGACTTAACATCTGAGGTTATCAGTCCCATAAACTTAGAACTACTTAAACCTAACTAACCTAATGGCATCACACACATCCACGCCCGAGGCAGAATTCGAACCTGAGACTGTAGCAGTGGCATGGTTCCGGACAGAAGCGCCTAGAACTGCTCGGCCACCGCGGCCGGCGAGACGTCGTCCCCTCATGGACAGAGGCCGCACTGGGACGCGCCGGTAACGGAGGAAATTCGCGAGGAGTAGGGGGTAATGTTGCCCCTACGTCGCTTAAAGCTGGAGATTGACTGGCAGCTGACAGCAGTGACACTATGTCAGCTAACGTTAAAGGAAGACGTTTTTGATAAGACGACGTCAGAACAGTAGTACGGCGCGGACAATCAGATCTGAGACGACCGCTTTCGTTACAGAGAAAACATGTACCAACAACATCAGTCTTTGTGGTCTGCGCTGATTTGTGCGCCGCTTCTCGTTGCTCGCGTCGGCTCGCCGCCACGCCTCCTTTACTGCCTGCCTCGCGCCTCGTTATCTGCTTCCAGCAGCTGACGGGCCTCTGCGACCCTCCAGAAGACGGATAACGCCGCCTCACTCTTTGGAGCTGCATACTGTTTACGCCTCGCCGGTGACCGCTTCAAGCGTGTCGAGCCTGCGCCGTGACGGACCTTCCCAGGCCGTCGAAGTCGTCTCCTTCTTTCTTGGCATCAGCATGCACTTCGTCTCAGTTTCATTGCTCAAAGCCGTCAGTCTTTTCCTGACTTCGGGCTGAGTACTGTCAAAAGTTAAAGTCGTGTTACACCTATTCCTCAGATCCGTGACCTGGCTAATCCCAGTACTGTGTGTAAGAACCGTAAGGCTAAGGCTTCCACAAAAAGCCAACCCCACACCTGGCACCAAAAAGTGTGGATCGTCTGTCGCGTCTGTAGTTTCCTGCGAGCGGATCAGGATGGGAGCTACACCCTAAATCCAGTAATGACGTGGCTCGTCCAACTCGAAGTCCTGGTGCTGGGAAAGAAGCTGGAAATTCCTTGCAGATAAGGGAACTCGGTGAGATAAAGGACGTATACTTCTGATGAAATAACTGAGACGGAACACGAGGTAGGATAAGACCACTGGCGAACCCTAAGAGGCACAAACTCATTGAATGTAAGTTGTGCAATCCTGTGCAGCTAAGTGCCACGAGAAACTAAGTCCCGTCCCGAGGGCAGAGTAACACAGATCCACCGTCTGAGGCAACTGTCGAAGGAATCTCCTAGCAACACCAGCGGCCCTGCTCGTCTGGTACAATCCCCCGCGATCACGCGCGTCTCCCGTGTCATGTCGTCCTTCTAGAACATTCTGTCGTAGCTGGTCACATAACTCCAGCGTCCCTTACTAGAAAAACGCAACCTCTCCTGCTGCCCAGCGCCCTGGCTTCCCAACATTTTTGAATTTTTCACCATTTTATGTGTATGGAAATTGACTTGTGTAAGAGGGAGTGGGGGAAGGACAGGGTAGGAATCTTGTAACACAGAATGCCATTGTCAGAAATCTGGCAATAATGCAAGGTGAATATAAGCTTAGGTCTTCATCTCGATTATGATTATCCACCACATTCTCTCAGTACTGACTGGTAGCAACAGGCAGGTTTCTGGTTTCATCTCCGGCCCAGGATGCACTTGTCACCTCTGCCAAATGCTGAAAATACATGACCTCCAAACGATAATACAGCATGTCGCACACGACAAAATGCTTACAACAGACTGAAGAGCATGGCAGTTGGCCGATGTATCTTCTCTGCTACAGCATACTACACCAGCCTAAATACTACAGAGATCGTATGTGCAAGTATAGAGTTGAATCTAAAGTACAAATTCCATCTTCTTTTCTTATTAAAATAATTGAGTAAAATAAATCCCTAAGATCGGTTTAACATTACATCTGAGAACATTCAGAACTTATAAAAATCAAAGCCACAGCTACAGTCAAAATTTGTCAAACGCGGGGACTTGTGCTAGTCCCCTAACGTCCTACTTTGCGAAGAACTACGTGGAGAGACAAGGTAAGGTGTAAAATATCGTTTTCGACTAAGAGAGCGTTCAAAAAATCCATCTCGACAAAGTGTTTCGCGTTTTCCAGTTAGTGGGATAGTATTTGTGACGTCAGAGGTCAATAGCTGCTGGCTGCGCGAAATGGAATCCAAACGGCATAGCAGAAAATAAATAAGTAACTCACTGTAAATAAAGACAACTTTAGTATGGATGTCTTCAAAATTTGTATGTCAATGAGCAACTATACCAGTGCTTCACATCACTTCCCTCCGTGAACGGGTGGGTGCCCTGTCTGCTGGCCTCGTTCCCGTTATTTCTGTTAGTTTGGAAACATCTTTATTAACCCGTTCGTGCAAAGCAGGACGATGAGATCCGGATCGAAGATGTTCGTAGGGTGGACGACTGTTGGTCCTCTTAGCTTTCCGAAAGGTGTTCTGCACTGTACCACATCGTCGACCACTAACAAAGATCGTACAGAGTAGACTTCCACAATTTTGTTGTTGAAGAAGATGTGTACCAGTCTACTATCATGGGATGATAGTAACAGCAGAAGACGGCAGTCGACAACGGCCATTTACGCTTGCATATTCAAAATATGTTACCTCACGCCACTGCGCGGAAGCTCGAGGAAGCGGAATTTTGCTGTAGTCAGCAGCGAGCCAGGGTGACCCGCCAGGTTAGCCGAGAGCGCTAATGCGCTGCTTCCTGGACTCGGATAGGCGTGCCAGCCCCGGATCGAATCCGCCTGGAGGATTAACGACGGAGGCTGGTGGGCCGGCCATCCTGGATGTGGTTTTTAGGCGGTTTTCCACATCGCACTAGGTGGATACAGAGCTGGTCCCCATGTCCCACCTCAGTTACACGACTCGCAGACATTTGAACACGTTAGCACTATTTCATGGCTTACACTAGACCCAGACAGCTGGGGTACACTAATTCCATCCTGGGTGGTATGGGGTGGCGACAGGAAGAGCATACGGCCACTCTCTGTCACTAACATTGGCAAATCCATAGTAACAGGGCCGACCCTGCACTGATGTGGGACAAAGGCACGAGAAAATGATGATGATGATGATGATGAGTGGCAAGCCAGGGTGTGGATCGTGTAGAGTCTTGTGCCATAGGAAACAAGGAAGAGGACGTTATGTATGGATGGCCAGTATCCTCTTTCTACAACACAAAGGTACCTGGGGATTAACATGGTTCTTTATTTACATGAACAGATAGCTGCTACTTAACTTTAATGGAGTCCATTTGTTGTGGTACAAGTTTATCTGTAATAATCCTCTTGCAAACAATATCAATAATCTTGCCAGAGACACAACACTGGTCACTATGTGGTGTAATAGCCTGTTACCTGCTCTGCAAATAAATTGACAGATGCAAAACTGTGGTGTGAGTCGGTGAGTTAGTGAGTGAGGCCCTCCGGTCAGCAGCAGCACCTAAATACATGCTGTCTAGAGGGCGCTGGCGGCGTGCTGCTTGTTGCTGTGCCTCTGGCCTCTCTCTTGACAAGCGCACTTGATCCAGCACCTAGTATCGGTCTCTGCACTATATCTTTGCCGACCTGTGTGTTGGAGACAGCTTATGCCAGCACATCCCTCCCCAGACCGCCCGCCCCCCCCCCCCCCCCCCCCGAAATGCCATGCCATTGTCGTGGAGAGAGATTGCAAACAATAACGTGGGGTGGGGGGGGGGGGGGGGAGAGGCAGGACGCTGGACATAGAGATGATGTGGGAGCCGTGACTGTGGAAGACGGCGCACTCCAGACAGTACACTGACATATGGCTTGCGAGGCAACAGGAGCATCCTCCAGAAAACTGCTGCCGGGTCACATGTCCAGGCCTAAGGGTGTGTCCAGGGGCAATAACAGCGACGGCGATGGCGATGGCAGGTCCACATCCACTGGGTCGGCGAGTACGGACAATGGAGGTAAGGGCGCATCATCCATCTGCTCCTCCTGGGGTGTCCTGGTGACACCAGCGGGGAGTCCGTGACTCTGGGGGAAGAAAAGCAGCAGAATCATAGGGCAAATGACAAGCACGAATTTGGTTCTGGTGGCAGCACTGCAAACCATCGGGACCTGCAATCAAGTACATAAAAGAGCCACTGCATCCTGCATCACATCTCTTTCCCAGCGCCCACTGTTGCCATAAACCCTGAAAAGAAGAAGATCGCGCAGCACAAAGTGATACTTGCAGACCATTGGCGGCACCGGATGCTGTGGTGTGTAGCAAGTGTAGCAGCGTCCAATGGCGGCGGCCATGCAGAAGTTCCGCTGGTGATGGACCGTCTCGTGGGTGAGAGCGACAGGAGGCGAGAAAGAGCTACAGCACCTGTTCTTGTGTGTGGGTGGGTCGAAGCTTGGTCATCTGTTGATTAAAAGTGCGTATGAAGAGTTCTGCTTCTCCACTGGACTGGGGATGAAATGGAGCACTCGTTAGATGACGAATGCCATTTCGTTCACAGAACTGTTCAAAATCACGTGAAGTGAGCTGTGGTCCATTGTCCGACACAAGTACTTCTGGCAAACCTTATATTCAAAATATGGAGGGCAGTGCTTGAATGGTGCTACATGATGTGGTGGAAACCGTAGGCACATCAAATGGGAACTTGCTAAAAGAGTCTACCACTGTGAGCCAACGAGTGTCCCAAAATAAGAATAAGTACACACAATTGTCCACTGTCATTTAGAATCACACCCTGTTGAACTGAAAGGTTATGCCGACATGCTAAATATCGGCGCTCAACTGCGTTCTGGATACTGTTCAATATATATATATATATATATATATATATATATATATATATATATATATATATATATATATATATGTGTGTGTGTGTGTGTGTGTGTGTGTGTGTGTGTGTGTGTGTGTGTGTGTGTGTGTGGTAAGGTCTTATGGGACCAAACTGCTGAGGTCATCGGTCCCTAAGCCTACACACCACTTACTCTACTTTAAATTAACTTACACTACGGACAACACATACACCCATGCCCGAAGGAGGACTCTAACACTGTTCAATGAGTAAGGCCAATAGGTGCAAATGTAATGTGACAAAATCTTGAGATCTGGGTCTGCTTCCGTGGCCTGTGCAATTTTTCTGTAGTGCAAGGGAAAAGAGTCCAGCAGTTCAGAGTCTGCGCATCGATATGGCAACAAGATGTGGCAGATGCATCAAAATCAGAGTCTGGGCCAATTGCAATTTTGGAGCAGTGCGTGTAGGGACCGGCTCTGGTGGATGAAACGAGGACTGCAAAGGCTTCTGATCAGTCACTAAGAAGAAGTTGGAAACAAACAAATAGTGATGGAATTTTGTCACGCTACACACAATAGCGAGATCTTCTTTTTCTATTTGAGAATAATTGCACCGAGTTTGAGTTAGAAGCTTTGAGGCAGAAGTAGTGGGTCTGTCTTGTGCACCAATTCTGTGCAAAAGCGCAGCACCGATTCCATAAGAAGAAGCGTCAATTTGCGAAACTACCGGCTTGGCGGGGTCGAACTGGATTGTGTGTCAGTGAGTAGGTGAGTGAGGCCCTCCGGTCAGTGGCGGCGACCTAAATACTTGCTGTCGAGATGGAGTTGTCGGCATGTTGCCTGTTGGTGTGTCTCTGGCCTCTCTCTTGATAGGCACACTTGATGCAGCGCCTACTATCGATCTTGGCGCTACATCTTTGCCGACCAGTGTGCTGGTGACGGATAGTGTCCGCACAAATCAGACATTCAACAAAGCAATGGTCTGTCTTGAAAATGTCCTCTGCAGATGTTGACTAAATGTCGGGTTTAAAGGTGAAATCCATTTCACCATGGAATATTTTATTAATTGTGACATTTCCAGCCATGAAAGTTTACATTTTACAATTAGAGTATACTTTGTAAGTGATTGGCTAGGTGATGATTTGATTAAAAACAGACAGAAATTTGTACTGATGGCTAATGTTGCACAGAAAAGAAAGTATCATCGGCTGTGTCCTAAGGGAGCGTGATAGGGACTGTAACGCCATAGAATATATCTAAGCGATTAATCAGGTAGGACGAGTTACAGTATAAGACAATTTGATGATGACGCAGGGACAAAATTTCCTCTTGATGTAATGAATAGCAGCTCTCTTTAAATGTTGGTAAATGTAAGATGACGGGGTAACAAAACCCACAGAAAGTGACTGCAAGATTATTGGTGGACATCTGGAGCATGTACCATTATGTAAATATTTAGGGGTAACACCGTGAAGCGATATAAATGCAGCGATCACGTATAATTAGAGTTGGGGAAGGCGAATAGAAGACTCAATGTTGTTAGAAGGATTCTGGGGAAGGGCAGTGCAGCTGTGAACGTCATCGCACAAAAGATGCTAGGAGCATTGCTGCAGTGTTTGCAGTAATTATCAAGTAAGTATCACAACAGACATCGAACGAATTTAGAGACGTGCTGTCAGGATCGTTACACGTCGGTACAGGCTACACGAACGTGTAATGGGAATGCTTGAGGAACTTAAATGGAAATCATTGGAAAAAGGTTACACGAGATTCGACATAGCGGCAGCAAAAGTTTCCAGTGACCCAGTTAATGTTCACAAATGTATTTATAAATCAAGTTATAAGTGGAAGTCAAATTAAAATGAGACACATGGAATAAAGTAAGTAAACTGTCTATTGTTTGAGAAGTAATCGTCGCAGCTGTTGCCCGAACAGTCCACGGGTGTACTGCCGGTCCATAGTGTCCAACGGGCACTATGGACCGGCAGTACACCCGTGGACTGTTCGAGCAAGAAATACGCTGGGAGAAACTGAAGAATCACATCATAGCTCTTAACACATTTATCCCACTGTGAGACAAGACGATCAATGTGTCAATGGAAAAATGTTTGCGGTTGCCTACGGAAACATTATTGTATCAGGCGTGCACCTCTTCGTCCAAAGAAAATAGACAGCTACGTATCAAAACGATGGAAATCGCATGGGGAGATGTCGGGAGTGTATGGATGTTTGATGGTGTTTGGTTTGTGGGGCGCCCAACTGCGCGGTCATCAGCGCCCTTAAAAAATCCCAATTTTTTCACAGTCCAATTTTTTACACAGCCCAATATAGCCACTGTCACGAGTGATGATGATGATGATGAAATGGTGAGGACAACTCAAACACCCAGTCCTCAGCAGAGAAAATCCCCAACCCGGCCGGGAATCGAACCCGGGACCCGGGAGCAGCAGGAATGTGTGGAGTATGTGTAAGGGCTTCCCAACGAAACACCCGCAGCGTGGTCGAAACAACCATGGCAGTATGTGCCTGGGAAGTCCTGATGCATCCTCCATATACGAGGGCAGTTCAATAAGTAATGCAACACATTTTTTTTCTCGGCCAATTTTGGTTGAAAAAACCGGAAATTTCTTGTGAAATATTTTCAAACATTCCCGCTTCGTCTCGTATAGTTTCATTGACTTCCGACAGGTGGTAGCGCTGTACGGAGCTGTTAAAATGGCGTCTGTAACGGATGTGCGTTGCAAACAACGGGCAGTGATCGAATTTCTTTTGGCGGAAAACCAGGGCATCTCAGATATTCATAGGCGCTTGCAGAATGTCTACGGTGATCTGGCAGTGGACAAAAGCACGGTGAATCGTTGGGCAAAGCGTGTGTCATCATCGCCGCAAGGTCAAGCAAGACTGTCTGATCTCCCGCGTGCGGGCCGGCCGTGCACAGCTGTGACTCCTGCAATGGCGGAGCGTGCGAACACACTCGTTCGAGATGATCGACGGATCACCATCAAACAACTCAGTGCTCAACTTGACATCTCTGTTGGTAGTGCTGTCACAATTGTTCACCAGTTGGGATATTCAAAGGTTTGTTCCCGCTGGGTCCCTCGTTGTCTAACCGAACACCATAAAGAGCAAAGGAGAACCATCTGTGCGGAATTGCTTGCTCGTCATGTGGCTGAGGGTGACAATTTCTTGTCAAAGAATGTTACAGGCGATGAAACATGGGATCATCACTTCGAACCTGAAACAAAACGGCAATCAATGGAGTGGCGCCACACCCACTCCCCTACCAAGAAAAAGTTTAAAGCCATACCCTGAGCCGGTAAAGTCATGGTTACAGTCTTCTGGGACGCTGAAGGGGTTATTCTGTTCGATGTCCTTCCCCATGGTCAAACGATCAACTCTGAAGTGTATTGTGCTACTCTTCAGAAATTGAAGAAACGACTTCAGCGTGTTCGTAGGCACAAAAATCTGAACGAACTTCTCCTTCTTCATGACAACGCAAGACCTCACACAAGTCTTCGCACCCGAGAGGAGCTCACAAAACTTCAGTGGACTGTTCTTCCTCATGCACCCCACAGCCCCGATCTCGCACCGTCGGATTTCAATATGTTTGGCCCAATGAAGGACGAAATCCGTGGGAGGCACTACGCGGATGAAGAAGAAGTTATTGATGCAGTACGACGTTGGCTCCGAAATCGACCAGTGGAATGGTACCGTGCAGACATACAGGCCCTCATTCCAAGGTGGCGTAAGGCCGTAGCATTGAATGGAGATTACGTTGAAAAATAGTGTTGTGTAACTAAAATATTGGGTAATTACCTGGTGTATTTCAATGCTGAATAAAACAACCCCTGTTTCAGAAAAAAAATGTGTTGCATTACTTATTGAACTGCCCTCGTAGTTCCGATCTCTTCCAATCCGATTTTCGTATGTTTGGTGTCCTGGAGAAAGACATTCGTGGCCGTCGATTTGCTTCGGAAATAAAAGTACACGCCTGGGTAGAGTGATGGTTCCGTAGGCAACCGCAAATACTTTTTCATCAAAACATTCACCGTCTTCTCTCCCAGTGGGACAAATGTATTAACAGTTATGGCAATTACTTTCGAAATAATAAACAGTTTGCTTACTTTTTTTCCACTTCTGTCGTTTTCATTTGACTGCCCCCAATATTAATTTCAGTCGGTAATGACCATATTCAGACCTGAGTAGACACAGTGCACTAATTACACCGAGTCGGCATATGTGTGACTGATGTTTGTATACTACGACTCTAAACGAGTATTACACTGCGCCTAATCAGATATGGGGATGGTAATTACAGACTGAAGTTAACGAACTTTGTTACAAATATTCTTGTGGCCTGTAACTGCAATAAAAATATATAAAGACGACGTAGTTGTCGCGAAACCCTGTTGGGAAAAATTTGGAGAACCTGTACTGGAAGAACGCTCTGCGACGATTACACTAGCATCATCTCACATTCTGCACAGGAAGCATGCAGTAAGACAAAGAGATAAGGGCACGCGTAGGGGTATACAGTCATTTTTCCTTCGGTCATTGCGCGAATAGAACGAGACAGGAAACGGATAAAAGTGGTACGAAGTAGCCTCTGCCATGAACTGTAGAGTAGCTTGCTGTGCATACAGAGTGTTCATTTTAACTGAAGTCTTTGAAATATCTCGAAAACTACACATTGGATCAAAAGAAGTTATAATTTCAATTTGTTTCTGTCGGAGTGGGTCATCCAACGATACCACACTCGATCCGCCACCCCACCCCGTGCATGGATAGCGGGTGGGGGGGGGGGGACAACTTTGAAATCTTCAATGGGGATTCCCGTTTTTTATTGAAAATTACGGTTCTAAGGCAAAATCTACATACGTTTTGTCCGAAGCATTTTCTTCGTTTCACCACAGATGGCACTGCAATCGGAAATAGAATGGGTACACAATCTTACTCAATGGCCCTTGAATATCCAATGGCTCGTGTGACCCCACCTCTGTGTTGCGAGGGTAGGACAGTATCATAGCAGGCAGTACACTGCGACCGGAGCTCATGTATCGTGCACACATAGAACAGATTGCGGCTCTAAAAATTACAATACTTGCGCACTGTTTATTGTCTGCACACCTACCTATCATTTGGAGAACGGACGTGCAAGTGGACATTGAACGTTGCAACCACAGAAGAAAAACTGAAATAATCCTGATTTACGGAAAATGTAGGAGAAATGCTGAGGCTGCTGTTGCCTTGTATACCGAGCGTTTTCCAGAGAAAGTTCGCTCTCGTTAGTTCTTTTACAGGGTCGTGAACACCTCTACGTTTGTTAGCAGCGTACAGACCGGCAAAAGGAAACGAAGCAAACGTGTTACAGGAGAAGCTAATGAAACAGCTGTACTAGCGGCAGTGCACCACAACCCACGGATAAGCGGCGATTACACCACGATCCTGGTATGTGCGTTGGTAGTACTATCTCAATACTGAATCGTCATAAGTATCATCCATACCGCGTGTCACTGCATCAAGAACTTCATGGCGCCGATTTCCATAACTGGGTATTGTTTTGTGAATGGGCATGTCAACAACCGAAAACGACCCACACGTTCTTTGCCGAGGTACTATTTTCCAGTGAGTCTACGTTCACAAACCATTTTTGTAGCGCTAACCGACATAACGTGCATTATTGGAATGTAGACAATCCCCTCTGGTTACGGCAAATTGACCTTCAACGTCCTTGGTCGATCAACATATGGTGTAAGATCATGGGGAACAAACTCGTCTGTCTGTATTTTATCGACGGCACGTTGAGTGGATGCAAATATTGAACGTTTTTGGAATAGGAACTACTGCAGGATGTTGCCCTGGACTTTCAACAACGTGTGTGGTTTAAGCATAACGGCTGCCCAGCGCATTACGCAATTGAAGCACAGGAGGTATTAGACCGTGTTCACAGTGGTTGTTCAATCAGCAGAGGAGGCTCTAGTAATTTCCCCGCTAGGTCGCCAGGCTTGACGTCGTGGAGTTCTTTCTGTGGGGAACTTTAAGAGATAAAGTATACCAGCAAGTACCAACAGGCTGTGAAGACATGGTTGACCGCAACAAAAAATGCCTGTGTTGACATTTCCGCAGATATGCTTCTGTCCTGTGTACGATCGTTTGAAAAGCGGGCCATTTAGTGTACTGACGTTGGCGGTACTACGTTTCAACATTTACTCTAATTGGAAAAGTGGAGTGGCATTCGCCACGAGCCACAGACACTGTGGGTCGCCGAGTAGTCCCCTGCTCGGTATGTCGGAGGAATACAACGTTGCGAATGGGATTTCCAATTACAAGCTATGAAATACTGGTCTGTACTACCCTCACAGCATGGAGGTGGGGTCCCACATGCCATTGGATATTCAAGGATCATTGAGTAGCGCGTTGTAAATTACGATTCTCTACTCATTTCTACTTCTTCGATTACAGCGCAGTCTGTGGCGTAAAGGAGAAAATGCTTCATACAAAACGTATGTAGATTTTGCAATAGAATCGTGATCTGCAATAAAAAGGGAGGTTCCCCACTGACGATTTCAAAGTTGCCTCCCCCCCCGCCACCGCCCATGCTTGGTGTGAGGTGGAGTGGGGAGTCGAGTGTGGTGTCGTTGGATGTCCCTCTCTGAGGCAAATCAATTGGAATTATGAGAATTTTTTTCTTGTCCGAAGCGTAGTTTTCGAGATATTTCAATGCATTCAGTTAAAATAAATACTCTGTATATTGCAAAACGAACAGCAATAATATTACCTTATTTTGCAAACTATAAGACGCACTTTTTTCTTAGAATAATTGGCTCCAAAATTTAGATGCGTCTTGTACTCAAATTAATATGAAAATGTCCAGTGTTTGATTAAATTTCCCGCCATATATTCGACGCCGCGGGAAACCTATCTCTATCCGGCAATATTGGATTCAACTGGCAGCATCAGTGCACAGATGCGACTAACATGAGTTGCGGGGATTCATAAGCTTGCTAACACTGTCACCTTCCCGCCCAGCCATCAGACACCCAGAACTGTGCAGCCTATGATGCGTGATTGCAGTCTACGGTGCCAGTGAACTTGAAAGCGATTTCTGTTACCGATAATAAGACAATATTTTTAATAGTTGCTAGTTTTTTAGTGAAAAAATAATGAAAGCTATTCATACGATGGGGGCTATAAATTGAAAGTAATAGCATATGCAGAACAAGCAAACAGAGCAGCTGAGCGGCATTTCGGCCCTCCACCAACACAAAAAACCATTCTCGACTGGCAGGCTAGTAAAGAAGAACTAAAAAAAATGAGGAAGACTAAATGTACAGTCATGCTCAAAATATCCGAACGACCTGAATTGCATTTCGCCTGGTACGCATGCAACCCACATAACGCAGCTGTCTAGCAGGTCCTCTAATCACTCCTTGGTACAGTCGTTTGACCAATGAAAATGGTTCCAACAAGTCACCACTAGAAAACTCTGCTCTTTATCGCAAGAACTCAAGATGTAAAGTAATACCACGATACTACAAATATCAGGGAACACCTTATCAAAGATAAGACTGTCCTTAAGGCTTTTAAGCTCACATTTATTGCAATAAATGACATACCTGAAATGTTACCACTCTCATTATTACGTCAGAGAGGTAATGCATGTAGTAAGTTCGTCGTATTCATGATTTCCTCTTCAAAGTAACATACCGTACTTGTTATTTAATACAAAATGACATTAAAAATTTAAGTTACTCACGAGCAGCTAGTTGAGAATATGTATGAACTTCAAGTGTCACGACGAACCGTCTCGTTCTGCATATGGATTCAAACCCAGGTCATGCAGACTAAGATTTCGTGACTGACGGAAACAAATAGTCATTCCTGACTAGGCATACAGAGAGTGATATACCTCGATTTTAGACAGTATCAGTTAGCGAAAATCAACTTTAAATTACATAACGCAAACATTTTTAACGGACGCGAATTCCTACCTAGCAACTAATGTCCCTGTTAACGAACTACGAGAGATGTTAAATATTGCTTCTTCACAAGTAACTTACTTGAAATGCCGTGGGGTAAAGCTTTTTGCTGGACAGGGTTTCGAACCCAGAACCCAATCGGATTGTTATCGAAGCATAACCAACTGTGACATATCGGATTTTCTTGGCGGTAGTTAGATGTTTTAACTGAAGTGACGAGACGGAACATTAATTTTTTCCTTCCCACGACTCCAACCCGGGATCTATCGCTGTTATATTCTAGAGAAAACGAACGTTAAATATGGGTTTGTTACACCAGCAGCGACATGTGAGCATGTTTGAACTAGAAATAATAAGACGAAGAGTTCAGTGCTGACCGGGAATCGAACTCCACACATACCGTTGTTGATTACACGCAAAGAGACGTCAGCTACCGAATTTTTCCTCCACCAGCAGCTCGGAATAACATCCTTGAACTTACAGTGTTCTCTCAAATAGTTCTGTGTCTGATTGGGAGTCAAAAACGTCAGGTACCGTTAGTGTTGACAACGAATGAAAATGGATTAAAGATCAAAATTATTACCCACCAGCAGATAGGTGCTCTCATGCTAGAGCCTGATAATACATAATGAAAACTTTAGTGCCGGGCCAGGATTCGAACACATTCACGCGCAATATGCGGACAAGTTGAAGAACCTGCAGTTTTGAACAAACAACAAATCGTAGTCGGGCTGTATTGTCGCGAAGGGATCAAATTCCGCGTTAAGGGCGGTCTGAGTTGCATTCCAAGCTCAGAACCAATTTTATCGACACACAGAAGCTCAAATAAAAGACGGAATAAGTGTCCTATGACCCTACATAGCGTTTGTTTCGTCACTAGAAATAAATAACTAGGATAAGAAAGGTTACTGGTGATAGAGTGTCCACATTTCGCCACTCCTGACTTTATTGTGGTTCAGCGTAACGTCTACTTCGTAGAGAAGGAATATCATGTTTAATGTGAATTTCATACCACAATGCCATTATACTTTCTTCACTTGGCGTAGACAGAAGAAAATAGAATCTGTCTCTCCCTATTAAAAATCATCAGCAAAAGCTGGAATCGAACCCAGACTACCATCATAGAAATCTACAATCAATCCAACAGATCACCAAATGTTCTTCTCTCAGCCTCATTTTTCTATCATAACACCGTTGCGGCACACTCGATGAGAATTCTGACACACAGGCTACCTGTGGTGGTTTGCAGCATGTTCAATACATTCATTTACTTGTTTGTGTGGTGTCACCGCCAGACACCACACTTGCTAGATGGTAGCCTTTAAATCGGCCGCGGTCCGGTAGTATACGTCGGACCCGCGTGTCGCCACTGTCAGGAATTGGAGACCGAGCGCCACCACACGGCAGGTCTAGAGAGACGTCCTGGCACTCGCCCCAGTTGTACAGCCGACGTTGCTAGCCCTGGTTCACTGAGAATTACGCTCTCATTTGCCGAGACGATAGTTAGCATAGCCTTCAGCTAAGTCAATTGCTACGACCTAGCAAGGCGCCAATTACCCTTTGCTATGTATCTAATGAAGCATGTACAGTAACAAGACCAACGTTCACCAATTGTGGATTAAAGTTAAGTATTTCAGCAGCTACGTACTTTTCTTTATATCATTCATTACGTATCCTGTTTCAAACCTCATGCCAGCCTGCGTGAGATTAAGCGCGTGCCTTTCGGTTACCAGTCACTGTGGATTGGCTGTCTTGCCAGTCCACAACAGTTTGACCGAATCGCCATGAACTAGCTGCCTCGGCGATCCAGTGCATACATTCGACTATTTTGTAGTCAGCGAAATAAAATCACGTAACTGCCACCTACACAGAACTGCCCACATTGTAGGATGCAGAAATTTAAGTAGGAAGTGTTCCTTTCCATTTGAGCTACTCTACTGCGTTATCTGTTTGTTGAAAACTCGTGCAGTGAAAAGAAAAGCTGTAGATGTCTGTCTCTCAGAAGTCTTGATCCGGCCATATGCATTATCTCACAGCACTGTGGAATGCAGAATTTCTGGAGGAACTGTTCTTGACTTCCGTAGATGCTCTAGCTACACGACAGCTACGAGCTTAATGGTAAGCATCACGCACTGTGGCATTTTATTCTTCTTCAAACCTTGTTTGACTGCTTTAAGCCGGCCGCGGTGGTCTAGCGGTTCTAGGCGCGCAGTCCGGAACCGCGCGACTGCTACGGGCGCAGGTTCGAATCCTGCCTCGGGCATGGATGTTTGTGTTGTCCTTAGGCTAGTTAGGTTTAAGTAGTTATAAGCTCTAGGGGACTGATGACCACAGATGTTAAGTCCCATAGTGCTCAGAGCCATTTGAACTGCTTTAACGCAGAACAAGTTTTCTACATGCATGTAATCAATAAACTGCATGTGCATTGTCAGACTGCTATAGATAATATCAGAGAATTCGCATATATCGTTGATAATTAATTTCTCACTCATGTTTAGTATTGTTTTAACAAATCTAAAAGAAGCCTTACGAAAATTGTGCACTTTATTATAAGAAATGAAATAAAACTGATGTGTTGGCAAATGTGCCAACACCTTGTAGATATAGGAGGCGGCCTAAATGCACGCTATCTAACGCAGACGGGCGTGAATTCTGGAACAGGATAAGTAGTGAATTCTAATAAGAAAAGTATGCAGCTCCTCGAATACTTAACTTTATTCTATCCTTGTGGTACATCGCTCTTGATAATACAAATAAGACTATCTTCAGATACGGTTAATGGTGCTTTGCTAGGTCGTAGCCATGGACTTAGCTGAAGGCTATTCTAACTGTCTCTCGGCAAATGAGAGAAAGGCTTCGTCAGTGTAGTCGCTAGCAAAGTCGTCGTTCAACTGGGGCGAGTGCTAGTCCGTATCTCGAGACCTGCCTTGTGGTGGCGCTCGGTCTGCGATCACACAGTGGCGACACGCGGGTCCGACACGTACTAAATGGACCGTGGCCGATTTAAGCTACCACCTAGCAAGTGTGGTGTCTGGCGGTGACACCACAAAAACTACCCACGATAACCTTACGACGACAGTCTTTTTTAATAAAACTGAGTATCTGTACACAAGCGTGCTTCTACCGGCACGAATTAGTAAAATACTACTCACTAGATTTCAATTGGGTCTGTGTTTAATTGGTATGCTGTGTCGTACTCAACAGGTATGCAAATGTGGCATTTCATAAATAAAGTTAAGTGTTCCTAGAAATCCCAAATTTGCTTGTCAGCAGCGGAAAGAAGAGTTACCTGTTGTGCAGCATTGTACGTTTTTCACCATTCACTATGAGCTGAAAGTATTTTCTTGCGATTTCCCTAACGATGTTTGATCTGACATATAGCTCTTTCACAGAATTGATAAAAAAAGTCACAGTCAGCAAGACTGGAACCGCGAACCATAACAGACGCTATTTCACAGGTCAGCACGTCCCCACAGACGTAGCGAAGAAGTACGTGTTGTGCCTTCCTCTTACAAGGCCAATAGTGACTAGAACTCGTAAACCGCTATTTTAAGGACGAGATTAATTGCGATTTCCACGTGCAACAACTTTCCTGGGCTGAAAACCGTAAATTTACAATCTTTTGTTACACCTCAAGCGATAATAACTCAGATTATTCAATGGAAATGACAGGAAAAATCAAGTGGACTTTGAGGCTTAATTCCGTGCATACCAGGAAGTAACTCGTCGATCACAGGGTTGCCAAACATACCTTGCCTTGTTGCCAAATCTCAGTTACAGTACCAGCAGGAAGAAGACGAACTGATGTGATACTACAGGGGGCTGGGATGTGACCATAGCTGGCGTCTCAAAGACGCGGCTGCTACTGCCTGGAATACGTAATGCGTCTGATTCGCATTTCTGTAACTAGTTTTAGGGACTGGAGCGTAGTTACTAATAATACTCAGAACTGACTGCAAACTAAGCATCATAAATCAGTAACTCTCATAATTGTTTTTATATTTCTTTCGTAAATGTACTCAAAACTAAGAAACTCATTCACGGACGTTTTCGTGCCTCCCTGATATTCGAGCACACCAAACAAGTAAAAATAAAAAAAGAAAGTGTGTGTGTGTGTGTGTGTGTGTGTGTGTGTGTGTGTGTGTGTGAGAGAGAGAGAGAGAGAGAGAGAGAGAGAGAGAGAGAGAGAGAGAGAGAGAGAGAGAGAGGGAGAGGGGGGGGGGGGGGGGGAGGGAGAGAGAGAGAGAGAGAGAGAGGAAAGAGAGTGGGTAAAAATTGTTGTAAAAATATTGAATACCGGTATTTAAGGAAATCTTTCATTAAAATGACAGATTCCACATCATTACGAAATGTCGTATTCATGATCCATGTTTCAAGTATTAATCTAATCTAATCTAATCATATTGCTGACTAGCTGTGAAGAGTCATGAATTACCGAAATTTTCGCCAATGTCAGTAACCAAATATAAATTTAAAAAATAAAAGACGACAGGTTTTGTAATAAACTGGGACTCTTATCAAGACCCTTTCAACACTGTTAACTAACCACGAAAGATGTCTGATATACCTCCATTCAGCAGTAACAAAATGTGTATGCATTTAAAGATGAAGTGCATGATGTGAAGTTCTTTGACAGAGATACGAACCCAACACGTAATTGGATTGTTAACTAAGTAAAATCAAATGTTACGTATCGGCTTTTCTTACCAGCTGCTAGGTGTGTGAATCTAAAATAAGGATACAAATTTTTGTGCCTAAGCGACAATCGAACCGCACTCCTGTCGTTCTGTTGTGGTTGGCAGGAGAGCCAACTCCTTGTTACTAGAGGAAGCCGAAAGGCGCGCGTTTTAGCTCACGCAGGCTGGCGTGAGGTCTGGAACAGGACAAGGAAATTAGAATTTAGAAAAACGGACGTAGCTGGTGGAATACTTAACTATAATCCATTAATGGTGAACGTCGCTCTTGACTGTACATGATTCAGTATCAATAGTAACTGGTAATGGCGCCTTTCTAGGTCGTAGCAAATGACGTAGCTGAAGGCTATGCTAACTATTGTCTCGGCAAATGAGAGCGCATTTTGTCAGTGAACCATCGCTAGCAAAGTCGGTTGTACAACTGGGCCGAGTGCTAGGAAGTCTCTCTAGACCTGCCGTGTGGCGGCGCTCGGTCTGCAATCACTAATAGTGGCGACACGCGGGTCCGACGTATACTAACGGACCGCGGCAGATTTAAAGGCTACCACCTAGCAAGTGTGGTGTCTGGCGGTGACACCACACGTTCTTCTTTATCGTCCACGAATATAGCTTAAGTCGTCAGTATCAGTTGCTTACTCACTAACAGTAAGATGTATGCGTGTTTGACCAGAAATTGTTGGCAACACATGAACAGACATTAAAAATGCACGTTAATTTTCACTAGCAGGCCGGTGTGAACGTGATAGGGCTTGAAATGAAATTATGAATATTTTTGTACTGGAATAGGAATCGGACCCACATACTTACCTTTGGAGGAGACCTAGAGAAGATTGCAGTCTCGGAAACCGGAACGAAATGGTCGAACTATACTGTTCCGAGAGATTCAGATCCTCGGAAGAGGAGATACGAATTCGAATCACAGTCCAGGACTAAATTTTTCATCGTCTCTAGTTCAATCAAGTACAAGTAAAATAAGAGCCCTGTTCTTTTAAATGGCTATCGGTTCATCAAATAAAATAAAATTTTCTAATGTAAATAAGTTTACTGACGACAGAATTTCTGTTCACCATGACCTCCACCTATGTCATTTCGCAATGTGAACCGGCTCTGCCTAGTTGGGAATGAATGAACGTGATGTTTAATGCGGATTCTGGATTATAACATCTTTCTCTTGAGGTTACGAGAGGTATAGTAAATCTGTTTGTGCCTCTTAAAAGTAAATGTCTGAATCCACGCATTGCACTTGTGATAGTTCGTTCCACCAGACCATTGTGGCCACATTTCCCAGCCCCAGGCGTGTGCTGTAACAGATGGTGTGCTTAGCTTACAAAATTAGTCACGGTGGAAAAAATGCCAGTCTATTAAATGGTTAAGAAGAAGCAAGCATCTGAAGCGGAGATTATGCTATTCTTGTGTCAGCAGGATGTAAATACTCTTCTAGGCCACATAGCGTCGATGTGAAGCTATTTTGAAATTTTGACTAATTGAGGAAATTTCTTAGTTCGAGAAAATCCACTGTGAAGTGTGAAGTTACCGGATAATTCTATTATTACCGTCATTATTACTATCATTTTCTTCATACCGCTGCTGGAACACATGTGCTTGAGGATCATTTAAGGCCTTGTGGTCATTATAGAAGTAGTTGCCCAAGAAGAGGTTCTTTCCCAGTCTACGGAATCCTTTTTATGTTAATATCAAACATCAGCAATTACTCGTAGATTACATTAAAACTAAAGTAGTTGATGAAGACTTTACTTGATAACAAAAATACGCTGTCTTTCTTCATTTACTTGCGCCTAGAAATGGCTGTCGAACACTGCCAAACCAAAAGCCAAGGGATCTTACTGCCTTCCGATATACGTAACTGTCAGTTCATCCATATGATTTGCTCGACTTGACCTGTTTCAAGTTGTGTATGACAGAGAATGTTTTAGAAAATCAATTGTTTTCCTTTGCAATGGACAGGAAGATTTTCATTCTAAGATACCCAAGTTCCAAATTTTCGGAATATTAGTTCAAATTTAATATTCGCTTCTATAATGTAGGAAAGTATTGCACAGTTGCAAAACCAACATCCGACTCATTGTCCTTACACTTAGTCGCTGACCATAAATTCTAGCTCAGAGTTACACCAGTTTAAGTAACTTAATGTAGCGGAGACTGTTTGTCAGTGGTCTTTCTCATCAGAAAATATGCAATTCACTCATTGGGATCCATAAGTACACTGTAACAGTAGTTTCTGTGTGTATGCAATGCACACGGATTGAAGAATTTAGTAGTAGTCTCTCTTCGACTTCTGTATACAATATGCCTGACTTACACGGGCCCTTTATCATTTCAGGCCCTGGGCGGTGCAACTTCATACTTACAACAGTAATGTGCTTATATGGACAACCTCACTGTTAGTTTTACCTGATTTTATAATCATTTAAATAAAACAACATGACCTTCCAGTGGGAGACGCTTCGTCCCCCTTTTCCTTCTGTGAAGTTTGTCAGTAAGCTGTTTGCCTTCCAGCCAGCGAAATGCGGCAGAGTATGGACGGTACACGATTCACAAACCATGATTTAGTGCCGTTAAGACGATTTCCTTAAACATTGACGTAGCTGAAGGAATTTAGTTTCTTCTTAAATAGTCTTATGCAGCAACATTCACAGATATCTCAAATAGGAAAAGCTCTTTATCCAGGTACCAAGGTTGTAAAACAGACACTGAGTAAGTATTTTGTCTAAGAGGTATCACAAGTAGTGTTCTTGTAGCTGTGTGAATCATTGGGTGAAAACGAGTTTAACTCCAGTGGGTACAGCACTGCTAAATATTCACAATGATTATCAACCTAAGTCTGAGTTCAACCACAAAGGGAGGCGTATTTATAATATTGAAGCTAGACTGTGTATCCTTGTCTTCCTTGAGTGGCCATCGGAAGGCTTTTCCTATTTGAGATATCTGTGAACGTTGCTGCATAAGACTATTTAAGAAGAAACTGAAGATTAGACTAAATTATTACTTGAAACATGGATCACGAGTACGACATTTCGTAATGATGTGGAATGTGTCATTTTAATGAAAGATTTCCTTACATACCGGTATTCAATATCTTTACAGCAATTTTTACCCTCACACACTCACACTCACACACACACTCACACACACACACACTCACACACACACACACACACACACACACACACACACACACACACACACACTCACTCACTCACTCACACACACTCACACACACACACACTCACACACACACACACACACAAACACACACACACACAAACACACACACACACACACACACAAACACACACACACACACACACACACACACACACACACACACACACTAATGGCGCCTTGCTAGGTCGTAGCCATGGACTTAGCAGAAGGCTATTCTAACTGTCTCTCGGCAAATGAGAGGAAGGCTTCGTCCGTATTGTCGCTAGCAATGTCGTCGTACAACTGGGGCGAGTGCTCGTCCGTATCTCGAGACCTGCCTTGTGGTGGCGCTCGGTCTGCGATCACACAGTGGCGACACGCGGGTCCGACATGTACTAAATGGACCGCGGCCGATTTAAGTTACCACCTAGCAAGTGTGGTGTCTGGCGGTGACACCACATTCCTCCCCCGCAAATCGGCGAACGGTCGTATGATAAGGCTTCCGCCCGCCGTGGGGAGGACCCCATGTTGACGTATGCGATGAGGTGGGGAGCCTAACAACAGGCGAGGCTGTGCCTCCCGCACCCGGCCATTCGGTCCGAGGGGAGCTAGGAAACGGCTGAAAACCTTGTCCAGGGTGCACGTCAACATGCGGTGTATGCGCCCGTAAAGAGTCAGGAGGGGCCGAAGGGACGACCTCCATTGCGTCGGGGTACCCGACGCGCGAAGATGCCATGTAGTCCGGAGCGGGCAAGAGGTCCATGGCGGAGGACAGCTGGTCACGGGAAGCGATCGGCGGCGCGTGACCCAGGGAGGCGCTTGGCGGCTGCAGCGAAGCTTCGAATGCGGGCGGCGCCGGTGGGAGAACAGGCGGCGGCGGCGGCGGCGGCTACGGCGGCGCGTCGCCATGGGGCAAAATGGAAGGCATCGTCGGTAACACCTGGGGATGAGGCGAGCCAGTAGATGGGTCCCCAGGGCGCTGACCGGACGGCACCGTTGCTGAAAGCAGACGGGGAGCGGCAGAATCCGTGCGACGACAGAGGCGCAGCTGATTGAGATGCCGACGCACCTCACCAGAGGCCCCCAAAACCAAATACATCGCGCGGCCGAGGCAGCGAAGAATGCGCCCTGCGAGCCAACGCCGTGAACCTCGATAGTTGCGATAGAATACAACGTAGCCTGGAGCAAAAGCAGGAGTCTGTCGCTGCACAGGAACCTGATGCGGCGGATGCAGCAAAGACATCAAGGTTCGATGAGGACGACCGTGGAGCAACTCAGCTGGCGAGCGACCATCTCGGGGCTGCGAGCGATACGATGACAAAAAGAGCAACAACGCGTCCTCCCGAGAATGCGATTCTTTCAACTTCAACATCTGTGACTTGAAAGTCCGGACCAATCGTTCAGCGGCACCGTTTGACTGAGGCGAAAACGGTGCGGATGTCAGATGTTGAATACCATTGGCCTGGCAGAATGACAAAGTCTGCGGACATGAATTGTGGGCCATTGTGGGAAACAATAGTATGCGGAAGACCTTCAATGCAAAAGATAGCAGACAACGCTTGGATGGTGGCAGAGGACGTCGTGGAAGACATCCGGACAACGAAAGGAAAATTACTGAAGGGATCTACCAGAACCAACCATCGAGCATTCCAGAATGGACCAGCAAAATCGATGTGCAAGCGTTGCCAAGGGGAAGTGGTTTGTGGCCATGCAAAGACTTTCCGCGGCGGTGCGGATTGTTACTCGGCACACGCCAAGCAAGAAGAACACATATTCGTAATCGCAGCATCGATTCCGAACCAAGTACAGTGCTGACGAGCAAGTTGTTTCGTTCGCACTATACCCCAATGTCCTTGGTGAAGAAGCCGTAAAACAGAGGACTGTAACGAACGTGGTACCACGACTCTGGACTGATCATTATCAGAACGCAACAACAAAACACCACGTCGTACAAAAAGTCTCTCCTTGTGAGCAAAAAATCGGCGAACCAACGGATCCTCGATCCGAGACTTTGACAAAGGCCATTGCGTAGCAACAAAACGCAAAACAGTAGCAAGGACAGGGTCAGCAGCTGTGGCGGTAGCTACACGACGAAAATCAATCTGAAACGATTCGACCACTTCATCCGTTTCCGAATCAATGAACATGCAAGCAAGTTCGGAAGAATCGAATGCTTTATCCTCAGCAACAGGCAAATGGGACAACGCATCGGCGTTTCCGTGCTTAGCAGTGGACCGATACAAGATATCGTAGCGGTACTGCGAGAGGAAAATAGACCAGCGAATGAATTTCTGTGCTGTACGCGGAGGTACAGGCTTGTTCGGATGGAAAAGCGACGTCAAAGGTTTGTGGTCTGTGATGATGGTAAAGTGACGACCATACAAGAAATCATGGAACTTAGTGACACCAAACACGAGAGCCAAAGCTTCTTTCTCTATCTGTGAATAATTTCTTTGCGCAGACGAGAGCAATTTGGACGCAAAGGCAATAGGGCGATCATGCGAGCCAACTTTGTACGCCAGCACAGCACCGATCCCGAAATCCGATGCATCTACCATCAACAAAAGGGGTTTCTGGGGATCGAATGTCGTAAGGCAAGTATTAGAAAGCAACGCCGATTGCAACTGGCGAAAGGCGCGTTCGCAGTCCGTCGTCCAGACGAACGGAACACCTGTACGGAATAAGCGATGAAGCGGAGCTGAAATGGAAGAGGCATTGCGCACATTCACTCACACCTTGTGATGCTAAATCGTGTAATGCTCTTGCGACCTCAATCACGCAATGCGTGGGGGAACACTGCGCGCTCGGAAAAATTTCGGTTGCGCGTTTACTTTCAGTTCCAAATGTGCTTCATAGTTCGTAGCGTAACCAAGGCCCGGTGCAAAAATGTCCGTAAATTCTTCACATAGCCGAGAAACACTGTCTGAAGGCACAGTCTGATTCACTGATAGGACCTGATTTACTATAGACATGTTAAACAATTGAAATAAATGTAAACCACACAAGTTCACTGCAGTAGAACAATGAAGAACGTAAAATGACAAGTTTTGTTTGTCCCTTGTATGTTGCAAGAAGGCTGCACTGTCCTAACACAGGAATTTTCTGTCCTGAATATGTACTGAGCTGAACATTTGCGGCACGCAACGGAGGTTTGCCCAGTTGTTTGTACGTGTCGTGATTGAGCAATGAAACAGCAGCTCCGGTATCGAGCTGGAATGGAATGACCTTGCCATTAAAGTCCAAATCTACAAAAAGTTTATTGTCCTGCTGACGACATGAGCGACTGTCTCGTGCAATTTGAACTGATACAGGCACAGCATCACTTGCTAATTGACGCGATTTCCGGCGACGTCGACGCACACGTTTTGTGGGTCGAACACAGTCACTGTTAGAGAAAGTGGTACTGGGCGGAGTGGAATTAACTACATGAATGTCCATGGGCGAAGGTCCACGAGCCTGAGTATTCTTGGTTTGATTCCGGAGCGAAGCAAAGGGCCTGGAATGATTAAGAGTGTCTGATCTGAGCTTTTTCTGGCAAACACTTTGAACATGTCCTTTCTTATTACAGGAAAAGCAAATAGCTTGGCGTGACGGGCAATTTTCACGCGAATGTCTCGTAGCACACTGCGGGCATGATTTCACTGCATTTGCGGGCTGGCGCGGCACACCTGGTTTGTAGCGTGGCGGCAGCTGTGCGGACGTGTGTGAGGGCAGTATACCGGGCCGCGTAGCGCGCCCGGCAGGCCGGTTAATGTGACACACGGCTGGCGAAGCTTCAAATGATGCCTGAGCAAAGTCAAGTGTGTCTTGCCTATCCAATATGTCTATCACTTGTTGAAGGGAGGGATTGACTAGTTTCAATATCTGTTCCCGTATGCGAACATCAGAAACGTTCTGTGCAATTGCATCACGCACCATAGTATCTGAATAAGGAAGGCCACGGTCACATTCAAAAGCACAGTCCCTTGTAAGGCCTTGCAATGTTGCAACCCACTCCCTATTAGTTTGACCGGCCGTACGTTTTGTACGAAAGAAAGCATACCTTTTTGCAACGACATTTACTGTTTCTTTGAAATAGGCGTCCAATGCCGACAAAATTTCTTCGTAGGACAGAGTTGCTACGTCGCGTCGGGGAAACAATTTCACTATCACACGGTACGTTTGCACCCCTACACACGACAATAAATGAAGCTGCCGCTCGTTACCTTGAATTCTGTAGGCGGCGAGATGAAATCCAAACTGGCGGGACCACTCGGTCCAGGATTCGTGCGCCGGGTCGTAGTGCCTAAAAGGCGGTGCAACTGCGAGTTGTGGCTGCGGTAGCGGTGAAGCGGCGGCTGCCGCATCGGTTTGAATGGCACGTTGACCCTGGACGAGCTGTCCAAGGGCATCCAATAACGCCTGCGTCTGCTGATTCTGCAAGCGATAAAATTCGGACAGTACATCTGGAGAATGTGGCGAAGCCATGACAAGTAAATGTAAGCAATCAGAGAGAACACGATCCTTTAAGCCTCGTCGCCAATCTGTTGTGGCGTAACAAGCTTGCTACGCCACACTGGGAAGGGAGCCGAAAGAAAGGCACGCGTACACACACGCCGACTGGCGTCAAGTCTGGAACAGGATAACTATTGAATGCTAGCAAGAAAAGTACGTAGCTGCTTTATACTTAACTTTTAATCTTTGTTGGTTTACACGTTCTTCTTGAGACATTTATACGATAACTCTCAAACTAGGTAAGGCTAATGGCGCCTTGCTAGGTCGTAGCCATGGACTTAGCAGAAGGCTATTCTAACTGTCTCTCGGCAAATGTGAGGAAGGCTTCGTCCGTATTGTCGCTAGCAATGTCGTCGTACAACTGGGGCGAGTGCTCGTCCGTATCTCGAGACCTGCCTTGTGGTGGCGCTCGGTCTGCGATCACACAGTGGCGACACGCGGGTCCGACATGTACTAAATGGACCGCGGCCGATTTAAGCTACCACCTAGCAAGTGTGGTGTCTGGCGGTGACACCACAGTAACTACGCTCCAGTCCCTAAAACTAGTTACAGAAATGCGAATCAGACGCATTACGTATTCCAGGCAGTAGCAGCCGCGTCTTTGAGACGCCAGCTTTGGTCACTTCCCAGACCCCTGTAGTATCACATCAGTTCGTCTTCTTCCTGTTGGTACTGTAACTGAGATTTGGCAACAAGGCAAGGTATGTTTGGCAACCCTGTGATCGACGAGTTACTTCCTGGTATGCACGGAATTAAGCCTCAAAGTCCACTTGATTTTTCCTGTCATTTCCATTGAATAATCTGAGTTATTATCGCTTGAGGTGTAACAAAAGATTGTAAATTTACGGTTTTCAGCCCAGGAAAGTTGTTGCACGTGGAAATCGCAACTAATCTCGTCCTTAAAATAGCGGTTTACGAGTTCTAGTCACTATTGGCCTTGTAAGAGGAAGGCACAACACGTACTTCTTCGCTACGTCTGTGGGGACGTGCTGACCTGTGAAATAGCGTTTGTTATGGTTCGCGGTTCCAGTCTTGCTGAGTGTGACTTTTTTTATCAATTCTGTGAAAGAGCTATATGATGTCAGATCAAACATCGTTAGGGAAATCGCAAGAAAATACTTTCAGCTCATAGTGCAATGGTGAAAAACTTACAATGCTGCACAACAGGTAACGCTTCTTTCCGCTGCTGACAAGCAAATTTGGGATTTCTAGGAACACTTAACTTTATTTATGAAATGCCACATTTGCATACCTGTTGAGTATGACACAGCATACCAATTAAACACAGACCCAATCGAAATCTAAGTGAGTAGTATTTTACTAATTCGTGCCGATAGAAGCACGCTTGTGTACAGATACTCAGTTTTATTAAAAAAGACTTTCGTTGTAAGGTTATCGTGGATAATTTTATTTCATTTCTTATAATAAAATGCACAATTTTCGTAACTCTTCTTTTAGATTTGTTAAAACTAAACATGAGAGAGAAATTAATTATCAACGATATATGCGAATTCTCTGATCTTATCTATAGCAGTCTGACAATGCACATGCAGTTTATTGATTACATGCATGTAGAAAACTTGTTCTGAGTTAAAGCTGTCAAACAAGGTTTGAAGAAGAATAAAATGCCACTACCAGACGACAGCTAACGTAGAAAATACTTTTCTGACTATTTTGGCACTATGCGCTCGCCCCATACATAATACAAAAGCTTCGAGGGGCATCTGCTGCCTGGATGTCTATTAAAACTGAAAAGAACAAAATGTCGCAGAAGTTAGCCCTTTTTCCACATGCGGCTATTTTGGGTTGAGAAGTGAAGGGAATTATGTTCAAAGTTCCATTAAACTGATAACTTCAGAAGACAGCAGAATTGCGTTTTAAAAAATTTTAGCAGCGAATGTAATAGAACTCGCGACGTCTTATTCACAGTGCGTGACGCTTACCATTAAGCTAGTAGCTGTCGTGTAGCTACAGCATCTACGGAAGTCAAGAACAGTTCCTCCAGAAATTCTGCATTCCACAATGCTGTGAGATAATGCATATGGCCGGATCTAGACTTCTGAGAGACAGACAGCTACAGCTTTTCTTTTCACTGCAAGAGTTTTCAACAAACAGATAACGCAGTAGTGTAGCTCAAATGGAAAGGAACACTTCCTACTTAAGTTTCTGCATCCTACAATGTTGGCAGTTCTGTGTAGGTGGCAGTTACGTGATTTTATGTCGGTGATTACAAAATAGAGTCGAATGTCTGCTCTGGATCGCCGAGGCAACTAGTTCATGGCGATTCGGTCAAACAAGTAAATGAATGTACTGAACATGCTGCAAACCACCACAGGTAGCCTGTGTGTCAGAATTCTCATCGAGTGTGCCGCAACGGTGTTATGATAGAAAAATGAGGCTGAGAGAAGAACATTTGGTGATCTGTTGGATTGATTGTAGATTTCTATGATGGTAGTCTGGGTTCGATTCCAGCTTTTGCTGATGATTTTTAATAGGGAGAGACAGATTCTATTTTCTTCTGTCTACGCCAAGTGAAGAAAGTATAATGGCATTGTGGTATGAAATTCACATTAAACATGATATTCCTTCTCTGCCAAGTAGACGTTACGCTGAATCACAATAAAGTCAGGAGTGGCGAAATGTGGGCACTCTGTCACCAGTAACCTTTCTTATACTAGTTATTTATTTCTAGTGACGAAACAAACGCTATGTAGGGTCACAGGGCACTTATTCCGTCTTTTATTTGAGCTTCTATGTGTCGATAAAATTGGTTCTGAGCTTGGAATGCAACTCAGACCGCCCTTAACGCGGAATTTGATCCCTTCGCGACAATACAGCTAGACTACAATTTCTTGTTTGTTCAAAACTGCAGATTCCTCGACATGTCCACATATTGCGCGTGCTTGCGCCCGGGTTTCCGGGTTAGATTTCCGGCGGGGTCAGGTATTTTTTCTGCCGCGTGATGACTGGGTTTTGTGTGATGTCCTTAGGTTAGTTAGGTTTAAGTAGTTCTAAGTTCTAGGGGACTGATGACCATAGCTGTTGAGTCCCATAGTGCTCAGAGCCATTTTTTTTTATTGCGCGTGAATGTGTTCGAATCCTGGCCCAGCACTAAAGTTTTCATTATGTATTATCAGGCTCTAGCATGAGAGCACCTGTCTGCTGGTGGATAATAATTTTGATCTTTAATGCATTTTCATTCGTTGTCAACACTAACGATATCTGACGTTTTTGACTCCCAGTCAGACACAGAACTATTTGAGAGAACACTGTAAGTTCAAGGATGTTATTCCGAGCTGCTGGTGGAGAAAAATTCGGTAGCTGACGTCTCTTTGTGTGTAATCAACAACGATATGTATGGGGTTCGATTCCCAGTCAGCACTGAACTCTTCGTCATATTATTTCTAGTTCAAACATGCTCACATGTCGCTGCTGGTGTAACAAACCCATATTTAACGTTCGTTTTCTCTAGAATATAACAGCGATAGGTGCCGGGCTGGAGTCGTGGGAAGGAAAAAATTAATGTTTCGTCTCGTAATATCAGATAAAACATCTAGCTACTGCCAAGAAAATCCGATATTTCACAGTTGATTACGCTTCGATAACAATCCGATTAGGTTCTGGGTTCAAAACCCTGTCCAACAAAAAGTTTTACTTCACGGCATTTCAAGTAAGTTACTTGTGAAGAAGCAATATTTAATTTCTCTCGTAGTTCGTTAACAGGGACAATAGTTGCTGGGTAGGATTTCGCGTCCGTTAAAAATGTTTGCGTTATGTAATTTAAAGTTGATATTCGCTAACTGATACTGTCTAAAATCGAGGTATATCACTCTCTGTATGCCTAGTCAGGAATGACTATTAGTTTCCGTCAGTCACGAAATCTTAGTCTGCATGACCTGGGTTTGAATCCATATGCAGAACGAGACGGTTCGTCGTGACATTTGAAGTTCATACATATTCTCAACTAGCTGCTCGTGAGTAACTTAAATTTTTTAATGTCATTTTGTGTTAAATAGCAAGTACGATATGTTACTTTGAAGAGGAAATCATGAATACGACGAACTTACTACGTGCATTACCTATCTGACGTAATAATGAGAGTGGTAACATTTCAGGTATGTCATTTATTGCAATAAATGTGAGCTTAAAAGCTTTAAGGACTGTCTTATCTGTGATAAGGTGTTCCCTGATATTTGTAGTATCGTGGTATTACTTTACATCTTGAGTTCTTGCGATAAAGAGCAGAGTTTTCTAGTGGTGACTTGTTGGAACCATTTTCATTAGTCAATCGACTGTACCAAGGAGCGATTAGAGGACCTGCTAGACAGCTGCGTTATGCGGGTTGCATGCGAATCAGGCGAAATGCAATTCAGGTCGTTCGGATACTTTTGAGCACGACTGTACAAATAGAGAGCTGAATTTAAGAAGGCAAAAACTAGAAGATGACGTATTCAAATGGCTTCAAGGTGACCGTGAAAATGGCAATGGAATTAATACAAAAATTATTCAAATACACGCTCGTAAACTAGGGCTACAGCACGACTTGACAGACTTTAAAGGTGGAGTTGCTTGGTGCTACAGTTTTGTGAACAGTCATGGACTACGAACGCGAACCAAACCAAACCAAACCATCTCAGAAAATGTCACAAGAGGATGAAGAGAAGGCCGGCTGGAGTGGCCCAGCGGTTCTAGGCGCAACAGTCTGGAACCTCGCGAACGCTACTGTTGCAGGTTCGAATCCTGCCTCGGGCATGGATATGTGTGATGTCCTTACGTTAGTTAGGTTTAAGTAGTTCTAAGTTCTAGGGGACTGATGACCTTATAAGTTAAGTCCCATAGTGCTCAGAACCATTTGAACCATTTGATGAAGAGAAAGTATTAACTTTCCATCATTCAGCATCGAAAGGACATCCGTGTGCAATTAAGCCGTGTAGCGAATACAGATGAAAGTCCTCTGACATTTGATGAGCCTAGTAACAGAACTGTTGCTGTGAAAGGTGCTAAAACTGTAGCTATAAAAACAAGCGGATATGAAAAAATGCACTACGCTGTTCTCCTTTCACGTCGAGCCGCCGGTACTACACTTAATCCAACGATAATTTTCAAGCGCAGAACAACCTCAAAACCTTCCCCAATACCGGCATGTGTTGTTCACGTGCATGACAAGGGTCGGATAAACGAAGCCGGTATGAAATAGTGAATTAAGAGAATGTGGGAGAGAAGTAAAGGTGCTTTATTGAAAGTGTTGTGCTAGATCAGTTTAGTAGTCATTTGAAAATTTCGTGAAAGAGAAATTGAGACGGGTAAATACAGAGCTTGCTGTTATTTCGGGAAGACTTCACAACTGCAATCCGATAAATAAACCATCTGAGCGTATATGAGAGAGGAATGGAAAGAAACAGATGAAAGATGAAAGTCAACATGAATTCAGGCCGAAGGGAGCTTTAAAACGACCTACAATCAAGCAAATGTCTCAGTGCATAAAATAGTCGTGGTCTAGAGTGAGAGAAGACATCATTGTTAAATCTTGTAAGAAGTGCGGCATAAGTAACGCTCTCGAAGGCTGTGACGAACATCTTATATATGGAGAGAACAATGATGACGACGAAGAGGAAGAAGAAGAAAGTTCAGATGACGATTTCAGGGATTTTGAAGGTCAGTTCGGTTTTATAAACTATGAATCCTTTTTAGTCTGGCTTTGCAGTCTGATAATGAAAATGGTAAAAATGATATTAAAAAAATGGCTTGAAATTAAGGTGCATCTTAAAGTCCGTAACGTCTTACAGTCTGTAAAATATGGTAGTTAGGTAATTTCGTGTATTTGGTTCCTGACATTAACTTTAATGTACACTGACGGGAAAAAATCGCAAAACCAAGGAGTTGCGCGTCGTAAGCTGAAGTTCGTGGGCGTGTTTCTACACCTGAAAAATAATGTCTGTTCAGATTTCGAGCTAGTAGCATAAGAGTGGCGCTAGTAGCACCACTATGGGAATGTAGATCAAGTTTGCTTTAAATACCCGCTGTAACGGTCGTGAACATGGTGAATTGGTGTTAGTCAAGAATGCCTTTAAGGCGACAAAGACGCCATTATCAGCACATCACTGGATTTGAACGAGCTCGTGTAATAAGGCTACGAGGACCTTAATATTCCTTCTGCGATTCTGCAGAAAGACTTGGCATGATTGCTGGCAGCCACGTGAAGACCATCGTGTTCGGCGTCTGCCTCCGGCGCATTGTCCTGCAGCAGTTGGCCCCACAGTGACACAACGAATTGTTACAAATGGGTTTCTTCAAGGCCAGCTCCGAGCCAGATGCCCGTAGCGTGCATTCCACTAAACCCAAACCACCGCCATTTGTGTCTTCTATGGTGTCAAGAGAGAGTTCATTGGACGGCAGAGTGAAAACCAGTAGAGTTTTCTGATGAAAGCTGGTTCTGCGTCACTGCCAGTGATGGCTGTGTATTGGTTAGGAGGAGACCAGCTGTGGGCCAGCAACCAACCTGTTTGCGTGCTAGACACACTAGACCTAGACGTGGAGTTATGTTCTGGGGTGCGATATCGTATGAAAGCAGGAAGACTCACGTGGTTATACCACGCACCCTGACTGCAAAATTGTATGTCATCCTGGTGATTCGATCTGTTGTGCTGCCATTCATGAACAGTATTCGAGGAGGTGCTTTCCAACAGGATAACGCTCCAGAATGAGATTTTCACTCTGCTGCGGAGTGTGCGCTGATATGAAACTTCCTAGCAGATTAAAACTGTGTGCTGGACCGAGACTCGAACTCGGGACGTTTGCCTTTCGCGGGCAAGTGCTCAACCAAGTGAGTTACCCAAGCACGACTCGCGCCCCGTCCTCACGGCTTTACTTCTGCCAGTACCTCGTCTCCTACCTTCTAAACTTTACAGAAGCTCTCCTGCGAATCTTGCAGAAAGGATATTGTGGAGACATGGCTTAGCCACAGCGTGGGGGATGTTTCCAGAATGAGATTTTCACTCTGCAGCGGAGTGTGCGCTGATATGGAACTTCCTAGCAGATTAAAACTGTGTGCTGGACCGAGACTCGAACTCGGGACCTTTGCCTTTCGCGGGCAAGTGCTCAACCAAGTGAGTTACCCAAGCACGACTCGCGCCCCGTCCTCACAGCTTTACTTCTGCCAGTACCTCGTCTCCTACCTTCTAAACTTTACAGAAGCTCTCCTGCGAATCTTGCAGAAAGGATATTGTGGAGACATGGCTTAGCCACAGCGTGGGGGATGTTTCCAGAATGAGATTTTCACTCTGCAGCGGAGTGTGCGCTGATATGGAACTTCCTAGCAGATTAAAACTGTGTGCTGGACCGAGACTCGAACTCGGGACCTTTGCCTTTCGCGGGCAAGTGCTCAACCAAGTGAGTTACCCAAGCACGACTCGCGCCCCGTCCTCACAGCTTTACTTCTGCCAGTACCTCGTCTCCTACCTTCTAAACTTTACAGAAGCTCTCCTGCGAATCTTGCAGAAAGGATATTGTGGAGACATGGCTTAGCCACAGCGTGGGGGATGTTTCCAGAATGAGATTTTCACTCTGCAGCGGAGTGTGCGCTGATATGGAACTTCCTAGCAGATTAAAACTGTGTGCTGGACCGAGACTCGAACTCGGGACCTTTGCCTTTCGCGGGCAAGTGCTCAACCAAGTGAGTTACCCAAGCACGACTCGCGCCCCGTCCTCACAGCTTTACTTCTGCCAGTACCTCGTCTCCTACCTTCTAAACTTTACAGAAGCTCTCCTGCGAATCTTGCAGAAAGGATATTGTGGAGACATGGCTTAGCCACAGCGTGGGGGATGTTTCCAGAATGAGATTTTCACTCTGCAGCGGAGTGTGCGCTGATATGGAACTTCCTAGCAGATTAAAACTGTGTGCTGGACCGAGACTCGAACTCGGGACCTTTGCCTTTCGCTGGCAAGTGCTCGTCCACATACCTCTGTTGTAACCCAACATGCTCTACAGAGTGTCGACATGTTACCTTGGCCTACTCCATCACCAGATCAGTCACCAATCGACCACATACAGATCAGTCACCAATCGACCACATACGGGACATCATCGGACATCCACAACACAAATAGTATGTCTCTCTATTGATCGGCCAAATGCAACAGGCATGGAACTCCATCCCACAAACTGACATCCGGCACCTATATAACACAGTACATGCATGTTTCCATGCTTACATTCAACAGTCTGGCGGTTACACTGGCTGTTAATATACCACCATTTCACATTTACAGTGGTTTATCTTGTACTTACATTAACCTGTGATCTTGCAATTTTAATCACTTAAATATGTCGCCTAGACAAATGTATTCCCGAAATACCGTTAGTCCATATTAATTATTTTTTGGTGCTGCGATATTTTTTCCGACAACGCACTTACGATAACATCGATGCATGACTGACTCTTTTGGGATAGTTACAGAGCCCATTTCACGACATTTTGTAGCTAAGTCTCGCTTTTTGCCTAAACACTCTCGGTTTTAAACTATTTTGCAAACACTCTGCACGCCTTAGCGTTGAACTGTGCTTCGCATAACACTGAACAGTGAACACGCGCTGTTTTATCGTGAGCACCATTTTGTGTTACAATCAACTGGTTCACTAAAAACGTCTCCTCCTCTCACCCACTCAGACGTAATGACACAGCCAAGTACTCGAATAGAGAATGCGGAGAACGCCCATGAGCAGACACGTGACAGCAGCCGATTGGGGCATCGAAATCACGGTTTCAGTGATGGACAGTTCTCCTGTTCATTAATACGCCCCAGTTCCTCGCCAGCCTTATAAATACTTTCCGGGCAAATTTTATTTTACCTCCCATGCTGTAATCTGTCAGAACTTGTCCTATATTTTACCAGTTACGTGAATTATTATTAATTCAATAGTTAATTTACGTTAGGAACGCTTTATCTGCAGGTAGTTACCTACGTTTACCATTATTCACTATTTGATTGAGAAAAGACACAATAAAGTGTATAAAAGACGTATGTATGTGTTTCAGAAACCAGAGCAACAGGAGACGGACCCACTGTGCTTGTACACGATTTGAAACGGTGATCAGTGGCTAGTGGCGCGCTATGTGGGACAAGGTGTGCGGCGCGGCGCGGCGCGCGCGGTTCTTTGTCCGCACGTGGCCGCGCAGGCTGCCTCCCACACCCGCGGCGCAGGTCAAAGACTCGGCCGCGACCTTCTGCGCCCCCACCACGCGCCGGAGACACTGCCAGCCTTTTGGCGGGACGCTTCTATATCAAAGCACTCGAGGCCTCTGACTCGCAACTGCCGGAGGCAGGAAGCCGCGCTTCCGTTCTTCCTCTCTACGCACAAAGCGCAAGTTCCGACAGATCTGTGTCACCGGTGACGGGTAGACGAGGAAGGGAATATAGATCCCCGATATTGGACGCTACGTTCTCCACTGCTGTTTCTTCTTATTGTGTTACAAACGGCAGGTACTGAAACCGTACCTGAAATCGCTTGTGGCTCGTGGAAACAAGTTTACATACGAGCTGGTCGGTTCTGCTGCTTAGTACTGGGAGCATAAACGACCTGCCTGCACATCTTAGAAGGCTTCTCGACCGAAGACTACAGTCAACTCGACCTTTCGACTGTAGTTCTGTATGAAATTTAGCCTTTTTACAGGCGCAAGCCTTACTTAAGAAAAGCTAAACTTCAGTGGTACTTCTGGGAAAGAACTTTTTTTTTTTTAATTTCAAATAAAATGCAGGTGGGAGGAAACGTCGTAGAGAACAATGGAAGATTGCTGAGAGGTTTTGCTTCTTTTAACAAACTAAAAATAACCAATAAACTCTCCTGCAAAAAAGATATCCATAAATATACACGGTCAGCTCAAGAATTTAAAACTGTTATTCACTACATTATCATCAATGAAAAATTAGAAGGCAAAGTAAGAGACACGAGTCTACAGGGGATATGACATAGGTTCTGACCATTTTTTGGTGATATCTCAAATAGATATATACACGAAATGGAGAAAGAAGAAAAAGCTGATAGAAGAATGCCGCGCGGAGTGGCCGAGCGGTTTGTGGCGCCCTGTCACGGATTGCGCGGCCCTTTCCGCCGGAGGTTCGAGTCCTTCGTCGGGCATGAGTGTGTGTGTTGTTCTTAGCATAAGTTAGCTTAAATAGTGCATAAGTCTAGGAACCAATAACCTCAGCAGTTTGGTAACTTAGGAACTCACACACATTTTAACATTCTGTTATCTTTTCATCTGACCACGGAGAGTTCACTAAGGAAAACAAACGTACATTCAGCAATTTCCTGAATACCGATGCTAAAGAGAAACTCACTTTTTATATTTCAGACGAGTTGACACTTTCGTTTTGGCATGATGAAACAATACGAACGCTGCGACATCTCCAGTTCATTGTCATAGATTACCTCTATACAGTCCAGACTTGAGCCAGTTCAATTTCCGTCTAGTTCCAAAACAGAAAGATTACCTTTGAGAACTTCATTCTGATAGTGATGCAATGGTGCAGGCAGAGGTCAGACTGTGGCTCCGCCAACAAAGTCAAACGTTCTACAGTGACGGTATCAAGAAACTGGTCTCTTGTTGGAACAAGTGTTGAGAAATAAATATCTAGGCATGATGAATGACGAAGTAAAATGTTAATAACGTTTATGTTACTTAAAAAGCTTTAAGCATTTTCACATAAAAAAAATTTGGAGCCATTACTTTTTAGCAGGCCCCCGTATAAGAAAAACGCATCTTGCTCCTTTTTAAGGAGTAGAATTCAGCTTTTCAAGATCAACAAGTTTCTTTTGATTTTTCTTTTTTAAATTATTTTCACTTTTCAACAACTTTCATGTGGTCTAGCGATCAAAGTCCTGAATAGCGCCTACAGATACTCCACTTAAAATCTTATCCACAACAGAAGACGCCGACGCCGATGAAGGCGACTCTTGCGAGCGAAGATCTGCTTCTGGGCAAGGATGGAGCTTCGAAAACAATATTAAAAGAACGTGGAGCTCGCTAGCTTGCGAAACTGGGAACAGAGCCAGACTCGGATAAACCGTTAGTCTGGTACACCAGCCAGCCTGAGCCTGGATTTCAGACGGTTTCCCACGCTCGTCTAGACAAATGCTGGGCTAGTCCACAATCTCTGCTTCCGAAAATACAATACACGAACAGTTACAAACGATAACACACAGGGAATATAATTTATACGGTTCACACACAGACGGCGCACACGACTTTCCTGACGGTTGTGGCGACAGGAAGGGCATACGGCACACGAAGTTCAAATAAAAATAATTTTGCCAAATAACGAAAACAGCGATTACCGCACGAGAAGATTAACACTCAGAAATAGAGCAACGTGAGCGTAAACCACAATAGGAACTCATGCTACTCGCAGTTTCCTACAAGACCCTCAGCTAGGAGGCTTATGTGAGTGATTGGATCCACAGAAATCTAAATATGTTGACCACAGTTGCTTACTTTAGAGTCGCTGACGACGTTAATTAGAAAAAACGCGGTCTGAAACGTGTCTGCGTCAGCGATAGACCGAGCGACATGCGAAGTCAACGATCGCTAAAATCTAATTAAGTTTGAAACCACCTTATTGTGTGACATGTTGGACGCACTGAACACTGTGTTGTTAGTAGTGACTAGAAAATCAATACGGGTCAATGTATTACGATTTATATCGATTCAGGTACTCCTATCAGACACCTCGTCGATACTGTTCTTAGAGTGTGCGTAGTTGGTAAGCTAGAGTGCACAAAAAGACCTCAATTAGCAGAGGTCAGTGGGGTGGCATCGTGAGAAGCGAATGCAATGTCGAGTGCACGTGCCTCAAGAAAATATGCGAAGGAATGATTTACTTTACTGTGTCTCACTTTTTTTCATTTCTATATTTTTGATACGCTCTACACGTTCGAAGGCAGTCTCTTATTGTAATTTGCATTTGCCTTCAATTATGCTTACATGATAAATTTTAACGTAGCTATGCGTCTTTTAAGGTCATGTAAAGTCGCTGTGAATACTCAACCGTTCGAATACAAGAAATCGAGCAAGAACTGTTGCACTAGCAACTGTTTACCAATGGAGAGTGAAAGGCGACTGATTTGTGTGCGCCTTACTTACTCCTTAAATTAAATAAAGACTCTCTTGTCACAAATATGTGACGCCTACACTTACATTAATACTCTGAAAGCCACCTGATGGTGTGTGGCGGAGGGTACTTGTGATACCATTAACTGATTCCCCTTCTTTGTTCTATTCACGAATGGCGCATGAGTGAAGTGATTGTCGGTGAGTACCTATAATAACTCTATTGTCACAAATGTTCTCGTTGTGGTCGTTTGTGGAAGGAAATAATATGTTGTCCGATTCTTCCCAGGAAGTATTCTCTCGAAATTTCAAGAGTAAATCTCTCCGTGATGTACAATGTCTCTCTAGCAGCGTCTGCCACCAGAGTTTGTCGAGCAATTCTGTAACGGCCTCCCGATGACTAAACGATCCCGTAAAGAAACGCGCCGCTGTTCATTGGATCTTCTCTACCTCTTCTAGCATTCTACATGGTAAGATAATTAGACTGACGAATAATACTCAAGAAACGGTCGAACAAGCGCCTTGTAAGCCACTTATTAAGTGGATGAATTACGTCTCCTTAAGATTTTTCCTGTGAATCTCAGTCTCGTATCTGCCTTTCTTACTGTTCGTTATTATGTTTTTGAGTCCACTTAAGGTCGCTCCGCATAGATACTCCTAGATATTTTACGGTGGTTACTGTTTCCAGTAACCGGTCATCAGTAGTGTAGTTGCACAGTAGTGGATTTCTTTTCCTATGTATGCGCAATATATGTTACATGGGGTATATAAAAAATGTCAAATGTGTGTGAAGTCTTATGGGACTTAACTGCTAAGGTCATCAGTCCCTAAGCTTACACACTACTTAGCCTACATTATCCTAAGGACAAAGACACACACCCATGCCCGAGGGAGGACTCGAACCTCCGCCGGGACCAGCCGCACAGTCCATGACTGCAGCGCCTCAGACCGCTCGGCTAATCCCGCGCGGCCCAGGGTATATATTTAGTCCAATCTTCTATTAGTCCATCTGTTCCTTCCTCGTCTGACTATCCATCTCCATCATGTCCTCTCTCTGTCCACCTCTGCCCTCCACTATCCGTCCATCTCCTGCTGCCGCTCACTCTTTCCATCTCCTCCTGCCCTTCTCTCTGTCAGTCTGCTCGTCCCTACTCTGTCCATCTGCTCCTCCTTCCTCTGTCCGTCTCCTCCCCCCTCTCTCTGTTAATCTCCTCCCCTTCCCTTTCTGTGACCACCTCCTCCTCTACCCTCTGTCTGTTCAGCTCCTCCTCTGCCCTTTCTCTGTCGATTTCCTCCCCACCCTCTGTTTTTTCACCTCTTCCCCCATGTCTCTGCCTATCTCTTCCTCCCCCTGTCTGTGTCCATCTCCTCCTTTTTCCTTTCTCTGTCCATCTCCTCCTCTCCCCTGTCTTATCCATTTTCCTCTTGTAATGGTACTTGAATTACGCAACCATTACGGCACCTCACCTGAACCTCTCGATACCAGCTATATTCTACTGTGTTTCTGTTAACTACGTAACGTATTTATGAGACAAAATTCAGATTTGATTTCATTTTTGATACGTCGATATGTTTATATTGCAATGATATTATTCTTATGTGTATTCTTTCTTTTGTCACTATGATCTTTGACGCACTTGTAACTCTGATTTTTGGGCGCGTAAGCGATTGTAAGTTAGTTGTTAAGTTGTTAGAGAGTCGGACGTTGAGAAAGTCAAGTCGTGGACGTCATGTTGGAAAGACGAATATTGTCGTCAGCTTATAAAATGTGAACTTTAACAGTGACTGTGAGGAAGATGTTTTCAAGTATGTTTTCTATTGTGAAGTGATGTTTAGTGTGTCACGTGATATTGCAATAAAAGCAATTAAAAGGAAGTGTTACTTAATTTCGGAGTGCTGATTATTTTTTTACATCACCATTGTCCAGCAAAAATGTAATCTTCAAGGATGGTTTTTGAAGCGCATCTACATAACTTTTGAATATAGCAGAATAAAACCTAGGCCTCTTTGCATCCGAGCTTGGAATCATAACCACCTAGATTTTCAACGATTGAGCCATGATAATACGAGACCAGCGTGGGAAACACAAAAAGATGAGTGCCTAGTTTTTTCATTATTACATGAAATGACATTATTAACTGTGCTCTAATGACACCTGCCACATAATATGACTGTTGTTGCCCGAAAATGCAGTATTTAGCAGCGTGAGCAACACCACAATCGTTATTACATGCTGACCTTCGTTGTGGTAGGGTTGTTAGACTCTCCACTATATCTGTCCATCACCTCCTCCTCCTCCTCCTCCTCCTCCTCCTACCTGCGCCTATCTCCTCTTTCCCCCTTGCTGTCTGTCCATCTCCTCATTCTCCCTTCTCTCTCCGCGTTATCACGCTAACCCCATTAAAAGGCTGGTGGTTCTTCCCCATACAGTATTTTTTTCAGATTTTAACTAATATGAGCACCAACTTTAATTGAAATCGTTCCAGGGGATTAGGATTAGCTTATAACCTGTAACTTTTCCCGCATACGCACATGTCGAATATATTTCACGTATTTAACAAATTCAATGCGTATTTGTACACATACTTCACGTGTATGTCTAGCGAATTTTACCCAGCAGCTTCACTTTCACGCAGCTCATTGTTTACGGCGTCAAATCTCCTGAACTATCTGCCATACAATTTTTGTATATACATTCAGTGGCATATGTGAATACTGCCGGTGAAATATGTTGCGAATAGAATTAGAAGTAACTAGGTAATACATTTAAATGTCTAGCCTGATGTGGTAGTTTTTCACGCCTCTCAGTGTTTATGACGTCATATCTCGCAACCAAAGTGTTGTACAATGATGGAATTTTTCTGATACATTCAGTGGTATATGTGAATACTGTCTGCAAAATGTGTCACGAATACTGTCAGTAATAAAGAATTATTAAATTAAAACTTCATGCTTCATGTGGCATTTTACAGCATGAACAGTGGTGAAAATGTCGTAAGCGATAAATTTCTTTTCCTTTAATCAATTTGTGCTGGTCGTCAGCGAGAAAAAGTTTCGTGAATTTTCGAAGTTATGTGTAAAGTTTGTTGCAAGTCCCTAAGCGCTGTCATTCTCAATACTGGATGACTAAAGTATGGGTATTCTAGTGTCATGGACTACACTGCTTTTTCACCCCCACCCCTTTGACAGTGGGTGATTCCCTTTCAAGACAGTAAATGATATGTGGAGCATTTTTGATGGAAATCGGTACAGTGGTTTAGGAGGAGATGTGGAACATGTGTGCGTACTTACATACATACATACATACATTTTTGTAATTTGTATGAATTTTATCGCCATTTATCAATACTCTGTAGGTCCTTACGCAAACCGTTACTGCCTTCTGGCGTTGCCACTTTCTTATAGACAAATGTGGGATGCAGCTCTCCATGCCACTCTATCCTGTGCAAGCTTCTTTATCTCGAAGTACCTACCGCAACCAACATCCTTCTGAATCTGCTTAGTGTATTTATCTTTTGGTCTCCCTCTACGATTTTTACCCTCCACGCTGCCGTTCAATACTAAATTGGTGATCCATTCATGCCTCAGAACATGTCCTACCGATCGATCCCTTCTTCTAGTCAAGTTGTGCCACAAATTCCTCTTCTCCCCAATTCTATTCAGTACCTCCTCATTTGTTACGTAAAATATCCATCTAATCTTCAGCATCCTTCTGTAGCACCACATTTCGAAGGCTTCTATCCTCTTCTTGTCTAAACTACGAGTATTTATCGTCCATATTTCACTTGCATACATGGCTACACTCCATACAAATACTTTCAGAAAAGGCTTCCAGACTCTTAAATCTATACACCATGTTAACAAAATTCTCTTCTTCAGAAACGCTTTCCTTGCCATTGCCATTCTATATTTTATATCCTCTCTACTTCGACCATCATCAGTTATTTTGCTCCCGAAATAGCAAAACTCATATACTACTTTAAGTGTGTTATTTCCTAATCTAATCGGGTTTGTTCCATCAAGAGCGACGCGTAGAGTTCTGTCACGAAGGATATCTTGAATTCAGTCATAAAAGTAGTCTGATACTCGGTAATCTCGTATTTTTTCGATATATATTTTAGTCAAATGGTGCTTAAAAGGGCCAAATGGCGGAAAGTTTCCTAGATGTTTTTTTGAAAACCAAAACCTTTCTATATGTTTTCGACGGTGCTGAATCATAATTTTCGAAGTCCTCCAAAATCTGGACACGGAAGTAGGACACAAATGAGGGAAAAAATTTGAAAAATTGGGACTGTAATCGGGTTTTCGCTTATAACTCCAGAGCGACGCAATTTTCTGCAAAGTTGACTATTTAAGAAAATAAAGAGGATAAAATTTCGCATAAAACATGTCTGAATGGCTTATTTCATTAGATCAGCTGCATGGCGTGTAACGCATGTTGCAGTTAGAAAGATTTCAAAGCTGAAGAGATGGGCAATCTCAGGACCTATCCCTCCCCTCCCCCTCTTCCCCCTTTGCCCCCACCCTTAAGCTGCCGCTCCCTTACCGTACATTGTTACACTTCCATTGCCTAATTCCATCCTCCAGTAGTATGACGATGTTTCTGCATTGGTTGGTAGTTGCTACTTGCCGTGGTAGAGGGTTAAGATGTTTGTGAGATGCCAATGACCACCTCCCTCTCCAGGTCGGTCCTTTGTGTTGGTCATCAGCGCCTGCAAAAAAATGGTTCAAATGGCTCTAAGCACTATGGGACTTAACAACTGAGGTCATCAGTCCCTTTGACTTAGAACTACTTAAATCTAACTAATCTAAGGACATCACACATATCCATGCCCGAGGCAGGATTCGAACCTGCGGCCGTAGCAGCAGCGCGGTTCCGGACTGAAGCGCCTAGAACCGATCGGTCACAGCTGCCGGCTCTGCGCCTGCAGTTGTTTACGAGTTCGCCTTCGAATGGTTGCTTAGAACGTATTTGTGGTCGGTAAATGACAGTTATGTGTATAAAATAGTTGTACATAATGAGTTCAATTGAGACATGTGTTCTATGTGATGCTGTACGTGGTGTTTTGCCAATTTATTTATTTGACGACTACGATTATTTGCGCAAGTGCTTGTATAGATAAGAAGCAAAGAGGACAGTTACGCTTCAACAAACTGTTAAATCGACGCCATTGGGAATGGGACAATAGCTTAGTTGATCAAATATATTTAAGGAATTTGGCTTTGGCCTCTCATTAGACCCGTCCCGACAACTTTGCGTAATCACAGAAAATCTAAATTCCGATGTCGTGACGGGGATTTCAACCCCGAGTTCCCCTAAGGCTAGTCCAATGTCTAAACCGCATCACCACAATTCTCAGAAGTATAGGAAACACATGACAAAGCTTTATGGCATCCTCCTTTAGATGCGACTTGTAATCAGTTGACACCTGAGAGTTGCTACTAAAACTGGCTGGAATTGTGTTCAGTTTAAAACTTAAGTTAGAGTGAAAATAGAACCCCAATAAATTCGCATCTTGGAGTTGTGCTAGAAATTAATCACACATTTCTTTTGGCGTTGTGCTAGACATTAATCACACATTTCTTAGAAATCAGTTTTTATAGTCCCTGCAACCACGATGCTCTACCTTTCATTTATTCACGAGGTGTTAAGTGGTTTTTAAGACTACAGAATAATAAGAAACATGCAGAACGGACGGGTGCTTTACAACAACTGAACCGCCTTTAAAGAAATCGGAAAGGACAGAACGCAGGGTATAGCGTGCACCGGCCGCCCCACCATAATGCTGGATACGATGCTTACATGGCTTCTTGGATGGTATCTGGCCTCAGAAACCGCTTAGTGATCCCGTGATGGCCGTCTGCCCTACCTACATCTAAAGCGGGAAAAAGATACAAAACGAAAATATGACGACCTGCCATGGTCCAGACTCCAAACAATATACAATGAATCTACAGCACCTGCCAGATGAATGCATCCTTATCCAACTAAGTGTATCAATGCGCCAAACGAAATTAAAATATAATTGACAGAATCCAGTCACAAATGCTTCGGATAAAATTTATTGTTTCGTCAAATCTAGATTGGGGCCTGGGCCTATAATCAAATGAGTATATCTGCACTAAGCTCAAGATACTTCACAAACTCTTAAGCAGATGTTGTATATGAGTGACATACTCTGATCAGCCATAACAGTATGACTACCTACTTGCTATCGACATGAACCCGTCCAGGCAACAGCAGCGTCACCTGGCGAGGAATGACTGGAAGTCAGGCACACGCAAGGTGCATGTAGTATCAGTGAACGCGCTGTCCGTGTGTAGAATGGGGAAGGCGCGCTATCTATCTGAGTTTGACCGAGGGCAGATTGTGATGGCCTAGAGGCTCGGCACGAGAATTTCGGAAATTGTATGGCTTGTCGGGTTTCCATAGCACTGTGGTGAGTGTCTTCAACACGTGGTGAAACCGAGGTGAAACCACTTCCAGGCGTCGTGGGTTTGGGGGGCCACTCCTCATTACAGATGGTCTGACGTCTTAGGCTGGGCAGACTGGTAAAATAGGACAGGCGGCGAACTGCGGCGGAACTAACATTAATGCTGGGTAGAGATCAAGTGTGTCTGAAAACACAATGCACTGAACACTCCTAACTAAGGGCCCTCGCAGCCGACGACCCATGCATGTGCCAATGTTGGCAACTACGACAGAAATGGGTACGTGACCATAGGCATCGGACGATGACGCAGTGGCAAAGCGTTGCATGCTCTGATGAATCCCGATACCTTCTTCATCATGCCTATGGGAGGGCGCGAATCCGTCGTCTTCCAGGAGAATAACTCCTTCACACCTGTACTGCGGGACAGAGGCAAGCTGCCGGTAGTTCCACTATGCCCTGGAGAACATTCGCTTGGACATCCGTGGATCCAGTACAGCTCGTGCAGGCGATCATGGCGGCCAAAGAGTATTGTACATCGGCTGCAGACCACATTCACCCCTTCATGACGATCGTGTTTCACGACGGTAGCGGCACTTTTCAACAAGATAATGCGCCATGATACGAGGCTAGCAGTGTGATGGAGTGGCTCAGGGAACACAGTGGCGAGTTGCAAGTGATGTGCTGCCACCCCCCCCCCCCCCCCCCCCCCCCACAGCCCCTCACCCAACTCGTCAAATCCGTGATCGAGCACATCTGAGATGTGCTTGAGATTCGCGTCAAAGCTCATCGCCTCCCTCCCCGGAATTTACGGAAATTAGGTGAGTTGTGCATGCGGTTGTGGTGCCAACTCCCTCCAGCGACCTAGCAAGGCCTTACTGCTTCTGAGCCACTACTCGTTGCCACTGTTATCCGTGCCAAAGATGGTCATAATGTCCTGGCCTATCGATGTATTACACACTAATAGAAAAGAACTAATATGGCGTGAAAAGAACGCATTGTAACATGTTATAAGGAAATAGTGTGATATAAAGATCGGTATGTCTAAAATTTTACAAAGACTAGTGATAAGAGCGAATTTTGTAGTTGTTATACCATGTGCTTTTACAATGTATCCTGCACGCTCCAATTGCTGATAACACTCAAAACCTCACGGTACAGCAAATACAGATGTCGCTGTTAGACAGATGTTAAGGTTAGGAGAACCATCATTTGATCATGATTTTAAGAGCGATGACCAACAGCTGAACATGATTTTAAGAGAGATTTAGTGGCAATAAATTTCAACTTCGCAACCACATAGCATTTCCATGGAATGGTTGACGACAGAGATACACGTATAAATCAGCTGGCACACCTTGCTTACTTTTACTCTGTTATATCATAAGGTACCACATTTTGAGGAAATTCCACAAAGCGAGAGAAGGACTTTAAGTTTAAAAAGCCTGTAATAAGATTCAGACATTAACGTACAGTATAGTAGGTACAATTACGGAAAAAAGACCACACAAATCGATAACTTTCGTGTTGACTCTCCCCTGATTTCGATTGCCACTAACTTAAGCGATCTATCACTACCGGCTCTTTCGAAGTGTTGTGGAATGTTGTTGAGTTGTGCGAGTCCATTGAGAAATAAATAATGTAACGACTGCGTTTGAATATGAACGACTCTATAATCCGTATTCGCAAGTCCCTGTTACTTCCATGCCTCATATATACAATAGCTGCTGATTGGTAGGAGGCGAGGACATCCGTGGGTTGCCAGAACCGATCGAAAAACACCTCACATTCCCTCAAGCCAAACCGTCATCTTTCCGTAGAAGCACGAACGGAAAAAGTACTAAGTCGACAATAGTATCGAGTATTATACGAAAACTTTTACAGATCTGTCGATCAGAAAATCTGAACTATCGATAGTACTTATAACACTGACCATTGCCAAAACATACAACCGGATAGGCGATTAGCAAGTGCGTCGGGAGGATTAAAAAAAAATTGGTAGAATACGGCAGATCCCGGAAATACGGAAGACTTGATCACCTTAACCAAGGTTAAAGATGATCTGTCATTGTTGAAGTTTTAGTTTTGATTACTTTTCTTAACGGTTTGAAAATGTAAAGCAAACATTCTACGGAAAACAAAAATTCTACGGAAACCATACCACTGACGAATAATATCAATCTGTTCCTAAATCGCGCATTTCACATGTTGTGTATGTGCCTCCACTGTAACACACGCGTAGGCCGCGATAAGTGGATTTTGCGCGCCAGTCCCGTTCTTAACTACCACGTGCCAGGTTCTGTTGCAAGCGGCCGCTAGCCTACCGTGGCGCCTTCAGACGGCCGTTTCGCACACTAACTTCCCACCACAAATGCCTTCCCGCAGACAATGAAATTAGTGTTCCATAATGTTCGACGGGCTGCAGCACTCACTTGTTGCATTTATGTAACGAGCTACCGTGTCTGAATTAACTGGTTTGAGCTAATTTCTTGCAACGAATTTTTGTGACTGATGCAAACGGATGGGCTACTTTTTGAAAAGAGCGGTGCGGAGTCTTTCCCACGAAACCGGTTGCTGGAATGCCTCTCTGCCTAGTATGACGGTTTTACGTACCACTCAGTTGTCTGAGAGGACAACCTGTTCTGCTGCATCAGGTCTGTTCAGAAACAGGTTGGATACAAAGAGGTTCCGAGAAAAGAGAAATAAGAAGCCTCTCCTAATTGTGCGTTAACTTGAGTTTCGTGTTGATCTGATTTTCCGCGTCGGACTGTATGAAATGAACGCTTATGGACGCGTGCTGTAAGCGTTATATTTACATTAAGAACTACCGTTGCTGATTCGCTAATACTAAACTGTAACATAAATACTTTGACCCTAATGACTATGAAATACAGGATGGTTAGAAACAGTCTGAAAAGCTTGTGAGGGAGTTGCGGGGGGCTACGTGGGATCGTGGGGTTTCCTACAAGGGTGCAGCAGGTAGCGAAGGTGGTTCCCTAACGAGGTGTTTGCGAACTGAGCCTCCCCCACTGCTTGTCTACCTCAGTCGCTCACCCTCAGTGCAGGTGTTGTCGCCGTTTCTCAGACAGTGTCGTCGTCGATAGCTTTCGTTCCGTGCGTTTTCCTATACGACTTCTGTTCTATGCAGCGTACACGATGGAAGTGATAACAACAACGAAAGGGAGGCCGTGTCTTATCAAGGATGGTCTGGATATGCGTCAATTATGAACGGAGTAGGTGCAAAGGCCGTTTAAAAATTGCAAATGGTGAAATCGTTTCTCAACAGCACCATTCTTGTCCACCTGACAAAACAGATGTGGAGATAAAGAAAAGACTATATAATTGCAGAAAAAGAGTTCGTGAAGAAAAGACAATGCCTATAGCCCAAATTTTTAAGCAGGAATTTCAAGATTTGAAAGATAAAGGATTAGAATTCGTGGCATATATTCAGAATTATAACAGCTCCAAGACTCAATTGTGTAAGGCTAGGGACAACCCAGAACCCTGGCCCTAGTTCGGAAATTCATCTTAGCGAAGACCTTTTGAAATTAATGGAAGGTAATAGTTTTTTGAAGATTGATGATGGCTCTGTTCCAGACAAGAGACTTCTAGTATTTGTTTGTGAAGAAGCAGAAAAAATCCTTTGTGACAGTGGAACTGTGCTTATGGATGGGACATTTGACAGCTGTTCGAAACAGTTCAAACAATTGTACACAATCCATGTCGACATCGGAAGTGCAGAAGAGGCAACTAAGATATTTCCTGTTTTATTTGCTTTGCTGCCAGACAAAAGTAAAAATTCATGTGAAATACTTTTTTCTGGACTGAAATCTAAGATGCCTGGGTGGTCACCAAAAACTGCAATGCTAGATTTTGAAATGGCTACAATTAAAACAATGAATTCAGTGTTCCCTGAAAGACAACTTTCCGATTGTAATTTTCACTTTAACCAGTGTCTTTGGAAGAAGATACAGGAACTGGGATTAATGGAAGACTACAGGGATAGGGAGGAGGTCCGATTGTTTTGTTGCATGTGTGCTGCAGTAGCACATCTTCCACTTAACACTGTCAGTGAAGCGTGGATTTTAATAAAACAAATGCCCAGTGGGGAGAAGATCACAGCATTTGCAGACTATATGGTTGATCAGTGGATGGAAAGTCCTAATACACCTATTGAAATGTGGAATGTTTTTAACCAACGACACAGAACTACGAATGCTGTCGAAGGTTGGCATAGGAAACTGAACACCTCAATAAATCAGAAACATCCAGATGTGTACTTTCTGATTCAAAAGCTGAAAGAGGAGGCAGTGAATGCTATTTTTGAAATTAAAAAAGATTCCATCGGGCTACCTCTTCAAAAAAGACAGCTGGTTGCCCACTTTTCTGTCAGAGTCTTTTAAACACAATCATATTTTCCTTTATTGTGCTCCAACAGGAGCATTTTTCAGCTGATTATTATGTAGTTCATTTTATAAAGATGAAATTCCAATTAGATGAACTTTGGTGGAGTCATCTATGTTAAGCAACGAATTTTATCATCTGTAGACATCAAGAACAACACTCTAGTTATCGAGACTTTATAGACGGCGTCTAAACATGGGAAAATATTCTGTAATGTCTTTCAGATAAACACGCCCATTGTCGCGTAAATCTTTACCTAATTACTAACAGTAAACTCGGCGTTGACCAGATATTTATTCATCCCAGTTTTATGTCAATTCATACCCTCTTCCCTCATTTCTCTTGTCCATTTAGTCCTGTCTCGTCTCTCTGTCCATGTCCTCCTTCCGTTCATCCCTCTCTCACAACACTTCCTCCTCCTCTCCATCCTCCTCTCCTTCTCCATCCATCTTCCCGTCTATGTCCACCTCCTCCTCCGCTTTTTCTAATACTACATGAAATTCACAATAACACCCATAATTTATGTATTTATTACAGTGTTCCATTAGTCATTCACCACCTTCCCCCTTTCTCTGTTTACCTGCTGCTTCCTCTCTCTTTTAATCTACTTTTTTCACTTCTCTGGATGCACCTCCTCCCCCCTCCCACCACCATCACGTTCTCCTCTCTCCGAATATCTCCTCCTCTGCCTCCGTCATGCCATCTCCTCTTTCCCTGTCTATGAAAAAATACATATATCTGCCAATTTTCATGCTGATTGACGAAACGATGTTGAATTTATTTAAAGGTAGGCCAACCTTCCGCCATCCAGCATACGTTGGCTTGTATAAATGCCTTCACTACGAAAACATACATACATGAGCCAACTCCCAAGTTGATCAATCAAACAGTGTGTAATTCTGTTCTAAGGTACCCTCCTCCATACACCGTATGAAATTTCACGTAGACAGTGAGGTTCCCCTTGTTTTGAAGATCAAATGAACAAAATTTCATCAAGATCGGAGCAACACTGTGGCTTTTGTTGAAATCCGTAAGTAAAGTACCCTCCACCATGCACTGAATGAAGTTTTATGTAGACAGTGACCTTCCTCTTGGTTTGGGAAAAAGGGATTCATTTTTATACTCCCCCCTCGCTCCATGTCGACTTAGTTGCGAAACATAAATAATAGATTCGAAAAACAGAAATCATGTAATGATTTCTGTCGTATAAGGGGCAACATAGCTTTTAAATAATAGCAACGAGATTACGAGAGCAGTCACTTTCAGTTACACCTTGTAAATTATCATGACACAAAATGAAGATGATAAGCAATGTGGGACTTCCTTCCGTTTGCGTTTGAAACTCTCGAAGAACTCCTGTGTGGTGAGGAGGGTGGAAGGGAGCAGCAAGGGGAGCCTCAATTTGTTTTGCCGGCCCGGGCCTCTGACAGGTTTAGTGCGCCACTGCTCTTAGGAAACCCCACGGTAGGAAACCCCACGACACCGTTGCGGGGTAGATTGTGCTGAGAAATGACTGTCAAGAAAAAAATTCGATACGTTACCCTGTGGCCGAGTTAATTAGCGATGAAGTTAGCCAATCAGGCCTTTGCAGTCGCAAATTGAAACGGCCCAGCAGAGACGGTATCGCCAAACGTGTTCTGCGTTTCATTTCCGAAAACAGAACAAGAGAGCGATACAAAAATTGGACATGGGACGGCAAGAATCGAACTCGAGCCAAAGGTGGGAAAGGCAAACCCAAGACTGCGTCATATTGGCAGAACACTTAGGAAACGCAATAGATCTACTAAAGAGACTGCCTAAATTGCTCTTGTCCGTCGCCTTTTGAAGTACTGCTGCGCGGTCTGGGATCCATACCAGATAGGATTAACGGAGTACATTGAGGGAGTTCAAAGAAGAGCAGCATGTTTTGTATTATCGCGAAATAGGGGAGAGAGGGTCACTGAAATGATATAGGATTTTGGGTGGACATCATTAAAACAAAGGGGTTTTTCGGTACGGCACAATATCCTCACGAAATTTCAGTCACCAAGATTCTCCTCCGAGTGCGAAAATATTTTGTTGACGCCGACCTACATAGGGAGAAACGATCATCATAATAAAATAAGGGAAATCAGAGATCCCACGGAAACCTATAGGTGTTCGTTTTTCCGAGCGCTGTTCGAAACTGGAATAACAGAGAATTATTGTAAACGTATTTCGATGAACCCTCTGCCAGGCACTTGAGAGTGATTTGCAGACTATCCATATAGATACAGATGTAGATGATGCTTACTAGCTTATATTCTTCCGCAGCAAGTTGATAGCATAAAACACTTTAACCAAGGGAGATCATAAAAAAGCGGACCATTTGAGAGCCCCCATAAAATTTTGGAAAAAAACGGGACCGTTCCCAAGTCCCGCCTCAGTTACGTTATTTGTAAACACATCCAAAACGTTCTCACACATCCACATTAGGTAACACTAGGCACAGACAGATGGAATACACCCATTCCGTCCCGGGAAGAAAAAAATGGTTCAAATGGCTCTGAGTACTATGGGACTTAACATCTGAGGTCATCAGTCCCCTAGAACTTTGAACTACTTAGACCTAACTAACCTAAGGACATTACACACATCCATGCCCGAGGCAGGATTCGAACCTGCGACCGTAGCAGTCGCGCGGTTCCGGACTGCAGCGCCTAGAACCGCTCGGTCACCGCGGCTGGCCTCGTCCCGGGAAGGAAAGGATGGCAATAGGAAGGGCATGGGGCTACCCTCTACCGCCGACACTGCCATATCAGGAATAAGATGCCGAACCCGCGATACAAGGAAAAAGGAAAAAGAAGAGAAAGAAAGAAAAAGTCATGAAGTTAGTGTTTGGGAGCCGTTTTCATAACATATTTCATAATACACTAACGGAACCCTCATAACGCCATCTACTGACAACATAGCTCAGAAACTGTTTTTTTTTAATTTTTTTTTATTTATTTATTTTTTATCCGGCCACAGTATACGAAAATACGAGGGTTGGAACTTTAATAGTGGCAATTATTTATTTGTTTACAAATTACAGACAACTGATACATATTTCAAAGTTTTACTGTTCTTCAAAGTAGTCTGCAGTATTGTATATAGCCCGTTGCACAGCGATGTGGAAGTCATAGGATATCCTTGGCAGCGCCAGTTGTGTTGATAGTTCGAGTTGAGCGTTCAATTGCCCGACGAATCTCTGTAAGAGTTCTGGAGTGAACGCCATGAAGTGCTGCCTACAATTTAGGTATGAAGGTGAAGTCTGCGGGGTGTCGTACGTGTTACAGCACTTCCCAGCCCCATCGATCGAACAAATCAGTCATATGCGCCCCAGCTTTTTCCTGCAAAATGGTAGGAGGGTCCTGCAGAAAGAGTCGCTCCTTCTGTCTCTAAACTGGTAGCAGGCAGGTTGCGTTACAAAACCGAACAGCTTAGAGAAGGAAGCGAGTACTTTATTCTCGAAAGTGAGTGTTCATCAGAGACAAGGGTGGCGCCAAGAGGGTCAAAGGTAGATGTGATAGCATCGCACTTATTCTCTATACACGTGAATGGTCTGATGGACAGGGTGAGCGGCAATCTCCGGCTGTTTTCTGATTATGCTGTGGTATACGGGAAGATGTTGTCATTGAGTGACTGTAGGACGATACAAGATAACTCAGATAAAATTTCTAGTTGTTGTGATAAATGACAGCTTGTCCTAAATGCAACGTTAGTAGTATGCTGCTTCCCACAGTCATGTCGATTAAATATATAGGAGTAACATTGCAATGAAATGGAACGAGCATGTAAGAATGGTAGTAAGGAGGGCGAATGGCCGACTTCTGTTTATTGGGAGAATTTTAGGAAAGTGTGGTTCATCTGTAAACGAGACCGCGCACAGAACACTGATGAGACCCATTCTTGAATACTACGTGAGTGTTTGGGATTCCAACCAAGTCGAATTAAAGGAGAACATAAAGGCAATACAGAAGCGGACTGCTAGATTTGTTAGCGGTAGGTTCGATCAACACGCAAGTATTCCTGAGATACTTGGGGAACTCAAATGGGAATTACAGGAGGGAAGGTGCAGTTCCTTACGAGGAATGCTGCTGAGTAAATTTGGAGAACCGGAAGTTGAGGCTGACTGCAGAATGATTGTATTGCCGCCAACGTATATTTCACGAAAGGACCACGAAGACAAGAGAAATTAGGGCTGGCACGAAGGCATATACAGAGACGTTTTTTTCTCACTCTGTTTGCGATTGGAAGACGAAAGGAAATGGTACACGGTACCCTCCGCCACCCACCATACGGCTGCTTGCGGAGTAGTTATGTAGATGTAGAAGAATCGGCGACATTTTCTACAGACCCTACCCACCATTTTGCAGGCAATTCTCGGGCGCATATGCCGCAAGATGTAACTGATTTGCTCGATCGATGGAGCTGGGAAGTGCTGTACCACGCACCACACTCCCTGGACTTACGCCCTTGTTCACCTTGATTTCTAAATTGAAGCAAGCACTTCTTGGCATTCGCTTCATTACTGTTATAGAGATTGTTCGGACAGCAGATCGCTCGACTCGAACTATTAACAGAATTGGTGCATTCTGAAGTCCCGGATCACCCGGATTTTCGATAATCTCACCTTCTGGGATTACGATTCTATGCAGACTGGATAAACGAGGGTCTACTGTACTGATTAGAGTAACTACTCGGTCACGGCCTCGTAATGCAACACTGCATTTTTGTTTTATAAAAATGAGATTCTTCGATATATATCTAAGGACGTGGCATTCTTCACACCAATCTGGAGTCTGTTGTATGCTGTCTGCACGATGTTGCCATTTTAATGGACAGCAGTACATATAGTCCAGCTCATTAGCTAAGGGCTGCCGACAGAAGCAGCCCGCCAGTCGTCGTCAGGTCGAGACGGGTCTTGTACAGAATACTCGTCTCAGTCAGAGGACAGCTCGCGTGTCATCTATGGAAGTCTCCTGTGCCGTTCAGTATGTTAGAGGGATTGCTTGTTCTTGTCGGTCCTCGAATGGAAAACCCGATAGAGCAACTGACCTCTTTAAATCCCCATATTTTCAGGATTGGAAGAAATGTGTTACAACAGTACTGGCTTGGTGGGCCGAGCGGTCAAGGCGCGGGATTAGCCGAGCGGTCTTAGGCGCTACAGTCATGGACTGTGCGGCTGCTCCCGGCGGAGGTTCGAGTCCTCCCTCGGTCATGGGTGTGTGTGTTTGTGCTTAGGATAATTTAGGTTAAGTAGTGTGTAAAGTTAGGGACTGATGACCTCAGCAGTTAACTCCCATAAGGTTTCACACACGTTTAAACATTTTTGGCTTGGTGGAGCACAGTACTCTTGAAGTGCAGGGAACGTTTAAATAACGTTACGAAGGAGGTTGTACGACGTGGACCAAAACTTCTTAACGGCTGCCACGCGTAATACCGAGCGCCATTCACCATTTCACAAAATGTCTTTCTCAAAACAGTTTACTTCATTATACACGCTAGCTCAGTTACTTATGTTTGAGAAATTGTATTTTAGGAAGTGTAATATTTTCATTGCTGGAAATTTAGAGTAACCGGACAGCTTAGATGGCAGACATCGTAAACGTTCGAAACGTGCATCCTTTAAATCTCGGTAGGTGTGAGGTCAGCGCTGCGGGTTGCTAACGGAAGGGGCCCCGGGTGCGATTCCCGACTGGGTCTGAGATTTTCTCCGCTGGGGACTGGATGTTGTGCTGTCCTTACGTTCGTATATTCATAATTGACATGCCACAGCTGAGATGGCTGTATGGGCACGTACGGAAAAGCCACTAAAAAGTGCATGTCTTAGTGGGGTCAGGTTTTCCTTGAATTCTCCATAACCATTAAACTGAATGCCGACATGGTGCTTTGGAAAGGTACAATGCTGACTAGTAAAATTGTAACAAACAACGAAATTTCACTAATTGCTCGTGTACAGTAAAGTAGGGGGAATACATAATTACATTTGTAGGTTACTGGAGCATACAGGATGCGATCTTTAGCACACTCAAGTCCCACCTTCGGTAACAACAATGGCTCTAACCTAGACAGGCATCGAGTCGAAGAGAGGTTCAAATGGTTCAAATGGCTCTGAGCACTATGGGACTTAACATCTTAGGTCATCAGTCCCCTAGAACTTAGAACTACTTAAACCTAACTAACCTAAGGACATCACACACATCCATGCCCGAGGCAGGATTCGAACGTGCGACCGTAGCAGTCCCGCGGTTCCGGACTGCAGCGCTTAGAACCACACGGCCACCGCGGCCGGCGAGTCGAAGAGAGAATAAATGATACGTATGGTATGTTTATTCCATGCTGCTTCAACTTTATGTCAGAATTCTTTAATCGTAGTGACAGGCGAGTGGTGCCATGCTGGTCTCTCGGCAACACATAACTTGATGTTTTTAATGGTCGAGCGCCTTATGGATCGATGTAGATCAGGACAGCACGGACAAGACTCAGTCTTGCGTTATCTTGTTGAAATGTCACAGATACGTCGAACATAGAGCACAACCACTGGCCTTAACATTTACCGTCACGCCATGTGATGAATCCGTATGACGATGACCTATGCACCAAGGCGACGTTCACTCCCCGTGGAGCCTTCACACACTCTTACGTCCGACGTAATGCTGTATACAGAACTGGGATTCGGTTGAAAAGGCGGTGTGGTGTTACTCGGGAGCCCAGTGTTGTCGTCGGCTACTTCTCTCTCTGCTGCCTCGTCAAGGGAAGCCATAATGGTGGTCGCCATGCTGACAGTCTGTGGTGCTCCAGCCGTCGTCACATTGTCTGTGTGGATACTTATATCCCTACAAACAAGACCAAAATACGTGACATGGCTGTACTATCCTGCATGGGCGAGCGAACATTACATCTATCCTCTTTGGCGCTGGACGTGTGGGATAGTTGAGATCCGCACTGCGTGAAGTGTAGCCCTCCTGATTCCATTGATGCTGATGTGGCCAGACGAAACTATAATCATCTAGACACAACTGTGGGTTCTTTGAGTGCTCTTGTTATTGCATGAATGGATAAAAATATTTACTTAACTTGAGACTGTTCTTCGCCACAGGCGAGCATAGATATTTACATCTGTCATTCACTATGAAAGCATCACTTCATGCTTACAATCAGAAACTCCTGTCCTGAAGTACAACGTTCAACATTAACTCAACTACATGTTCCACTGAGACTATAACTAACACTGTGCTATTAGATGATGCTGACTGCTGAAGCTGAGGTCACGAACTGGCCAGTGCTCTATTATATTAACCGTAGTGTGAGGACGCTGCTATGCTGAGAGGGAGGCGTGGTCTTCTGGAGTGCCTCGCATACGCCGTTGTGGACTGCAGCAAGACTTCAGTAACGTATGTGGTATCGATGTGCGTTGCCCACTTTGGTGTGGCTCCACGATCTCTGGATCACACCACAGATGCCATCACCGCGCGACAATCCTGGAATCCCAACGAACTCGAATGGTAATATCACGAAACGGTGAACAACAGTCTCAATGGGACACCATCCCACCGTCGTCGAATACCGAAAAGAGGCATCACACGATCTTCTCACAGGCAACCAACAATCAAATGCGATTTCTGACACAAAGGATGGGTTGGATAATACGCAATACACCATTTATTTCTTGAACACTTCAAGATATCGAAAAAAGGTTTTGGACAAATGATAGTACACAGAAGGGCACGTAATTGTATAGTGTGCTTAATCCTGTGAAGCATGTATGATTTTTTAAAAATGGAAACATGTACTTTTTAACAAATTATAGCTAAACCAAGCAATAAAAATTGCACTGCAAAATAAGCAAGTAGCGAGCTGCTCAGAAAATGGATCGTTCTGCTGCAACTGTGACAGTCAAACTACCCCAAAATCAGCAAACCCTGTGCCCATCAGCCCCAAACAGCGGCCAGCAGATGAGTGACCCTCATAGATGGTGGTGATCGAATGACGACAAAACACAGATCTCCCTCCATAACTCTCAACTTAAAAAAAAAGAAAAAAATCTGTATGCAAGCAATGACCCAGTGCTGTAGCCAATGCGACGGATGTGAATATCGTTTATTTCATCACAAAATGGGGGACATACTTCAGATAATTTCCACTGTTGGTGTACAAACTATGCTTTAACAAATAAGGGATTCGTATTCGGATGGAGCAGTATCCCATCGATTGGGCGGCTTCTTCATGCGAACACAGCGATGAGGTGACTTAGTTCCACTTGGCACACAAAATTTTGGATTGAAAGCAACGGGCCTCCGCACGCTGTTCGGGCAGCATCTCTGTGTCTCGTCCTTTGATGTCCAAACAGAATAGACAAAAATGTTGTGCGGAATTATTCTCTGGCGACTTCTGCTCAGGGCAAGGAGAAGCGCTGGCTCTGCCGATAAAGGCGTGAAGCCGACCACAGCCTGTCTTCTACAAATACTGTCCAGCTCCCAGGGGATCATCGCCCTTCCTAATGAGATTCACTGTCTGCCTCCTGCCGACAAAGGGGACACATGAAAACACCTCCCCAGTGAGAAAAACGCAAAGCTTTCCTCCCAGCAAATGTGCCCAGTACTCTCTAAATAAAATTAACCACGAAAAGTTGGCAAAAAAGTATGAATATCGCATGGCAATGTGAGATTACCTCTTCATCCCTCTTTCTAAAATTTTAACAAGTCCCTGGATAGTAATACTTGTTCATCACCTGGTTAAAACATCACAGAAGCTACCTAACTCAAACAACTAAAGGAATCAGAAAACGACTCCTAACATTTTCCCATCAGGACTACAGGGAAAAAAGGCGAGATATTGCATGTTTGATTTATAATAGCTTTCCATCTGAGGACAAAATGGTACCTCAAGATTGCAGATAAATACAGTGCATTAGCAGAATCAAAACATTATATCAGAAACTTTCTTTCCATGTAACATAAAGTGGATATTCAAAAAATAGTATTTTTTCCTGGGTACAAATTGCAGGATTTACGCTTTATCGACTTAATTATTTAAAATTATCTTGTGTTACATAATGAAAACTCTGTGTACAACAAGCATATTTCATGGAGCTGTGCCCACCAATTTCAGTTTCTGACACCTGATTAATACAAAAAGAGGATGATACGTCAAACAAAAATGTTCTCCCACTCTGGGATGTTAAAATGACAGTAATAAAATAACTTGTTTGTATGAATGTGTCACAAGGAACACTAATATCTAAAAAAATTTATGTCAAAAGGACGTGTTTTGGACATGACAGCTTATAGGAACTGTTGTGATCAACTCGGGAAATTATTTTGTTACATCAGATACCATGAACATTACCCATGAGGTCGCCCCCACGCTGGGCACCAAAAATGTAGTGAACTGTAGAAATTACTCTCTCTCTCTCTGCTGTTGAACATTAAATGACGAGCAGATGACTAACAAGATGGCCCCACATTAGGAGCCAACAATTAATTGATAACAATAGTTAACTAAAATTAAACACAAAAGGTACAAAATTAAGGGGCTCATATATGAATGTAAAAGATTGCTTATATAATCAAACCATTAAAGAAGTGTATTTCTTTTCGTGACGTTTACACAAAACAAAAAAAATTACAAATCTCAGGGCCAATTTGACTCGGCGTAGACACGACTCAGTTATTAAGGGGAAGGAGGAGAGAACGAATTGTCTCACCATTCTTGTTATCATTCATCATATACTGCTGTCAGCGGAAAACACTGCATTGCTGCAGCACTTCGTGTCGGAGCTGTGCTGCATGGGAGTGTTGCAGCAAGGAGGGTTCTGGCACACTCTGCATTGTTCCCAGATGTATCCAAGATGGCGGCGACGACGTCATCCAAGATGGCGGCGTGTAGACTTGGCAACAGCACATGACATCATTCTAGATGGCGGCCATGACCTCATCCAAGGTAGCGGCTATGAGCTCAGCTGATGACGCAAGTACTGTTGTCCAAGATGGCCGGAAAGTGTCATGCTCCCCTGCCACGCTCCCCTGCCACACCCTGCCAGGCGTGAAGTTGAAATTCCATCAGGACATTGCAGCCTCTACTAACCTAAGAAAATGCCGGGAAAGAAAGGTAACTTGGGTTACCTCCTCTAACCTAAGACATCCGACCGCCACCTCATCCTAGGAACTGGAACAAAGTTTGAATTTTGGCAGTAAAGAAAGTCACTTGTGATATCTCTACTAACCTAAGAAAATGGAGGAAAAGAAAGGGCACTTGGGCTACCTCCACTAACCTAAGTCACCCCACCACCACCTTTTCCTAGGGATTGGCGGGAAAAGGACTCGGCCTGTGCTGGACGTAAGTCTTTATTATGCATGCAGTCTATATTCAAACAATCTGAGGGACCACCACCATCCAGTGTGGTAGCCATGGGGTCCAGAGTCCAACTGACCTAGGTAGTACACAGTACCAACACCAGAGAACACTGTCATCTGTTCCGTGATGTATCCCAAGATGGCTGTCTGGAGGGGAAAATGACTCATCCTGTGTTAGGCTGCTGGAGAGAGGATGGAGCGTACTTTATTTATTTTCTAACAATTTATTTAGTGATGGATTTTGGGAAACAGTATATTTATCACACTGATACAAAACAGACGCTCTGGCATGCTTGGGGTCACACCACATAGCCTACAGACATGTAAAGTACTCCCAAATAATGCACAACAAACAACTCTTAAATTACCGAAATAATTTCACTGCACAGCATACAAACATGCAAAATACTCCTAAATAATGCCATACAGTGATGTGCAGACACAAAATCAACTTGTAAAGAGCCCAAATAATGCATAGCACAGCTTATAGATATGCTCATAGACAACGCGCACAGGCACCAGCTGCTACCCCTCCCCTCCCTCCCTCCCCCCTCCCCCCCCGTCCACTGGACTGCACAGGAGGCTACCGTACACGTTCCCAGATGGGATGCAGCAGCACCCCCCGCGAAGTGACGCACAGGTACCTGGAAGCATGAGGCGGCAGCATCCACGCGAAGTGACACACAGGTGCCCAGAAGCATGAGGCGATGGTACCCCTTTCATACTTGACACCTGAGAAATTCCTCTTGAAATACGTGATCACCTAGGCACCATTGCTGACGCGAGCAGATGGGAGCGAAGACCTATTTGAAGAGCGCAGATGCTCCAAGGATGCGAGTGCATCGACTCAATCTAAAAGACTCTCCAAACACACTTGCTTATCGTCAACTTTCGAAATCATGCACTGTACACCCGTTCACAAAATAATGCAACAAACACCAGAACACCTAATAAATTCTCAAACCATAACGCATATCTAACGCTCACAGCGCTGAAACCGCCAGAAATAATCCAGTTCACAAACACTCAGCGCATGTAAAAACTGCTTCCAAACTATCATCAACTGCAACTATCACAGATTCCCAATGCGTCCCGCAGGGCCAGCCACAGCAAGACAGTGCAGGAGCACTGCTGATGGCATGTGTAAGTTCTTCGGCTGTTATACTGACGTCACATGTCTGTCTATCTAAATAAGCGCCAAGTCATCCTCTGGGCCGCACACACATGTTCGCCTCTGCTGGTGTGTGAACCCTCTCTCTCTACCTGATGTCCAGCGAAGACCTAATTGCTGAGCGACTCAACCTTGCGGACTGTGTAGAAATCGTTTCCAGAATAGCACGGGGTACATTGTTCCTCGCGAGCCTAACAGAACTTGAAAGTTGTGTTTAGCGTGCACTCGTACCCAGTACAGCTAATGCTTCGTGGCGAAATGTTCGTCCTGCTGTCAATATACATCTCAGAAACGTTAAACATCCACACCGCTAAAAAGCCTGTGCACTCATGCGAAAACACCATTAATCATAAAAGAATTCTCGTTGTTTGGAAAGAGATCACTGTCTAAGCACAGACAGGGGATATCAGAAAAATTACGAAAACAGAATTCGAAGCACTGGCATAGAGAAGAAAAAAATGTCCCGAATTTTCTGTATCCTACAGCTACAGCTCCAGATATGTCCTAATGGCACAGTGGCGGATGCACTCGTGCGAGAACACCATTAATCGTTAAAGAATTCTCGTTGTTTGGAAAGAGATCACTGTCTAAGCACAGACGGGGGATATCAGAAAAATTACGCAAACAGAAATCGAAGCACTGTCATAGAGAAGAGAAAAATGACCCGAATTTTCTGTATCCTACAGCTACCGGTCTGGAGATGACCTAATGGCACACTGGTGGATGAGTGACGCCATCGCCGCCAGAGATGGATGGTTTGCTTCAACTTGTCTCTGAACACTTGCTTTCTCAGAACTTTCCATGCATACCTTACCTCCATTCTTGTTCGAATCACTCTGTAGACACTCCTACGTCCTGGCACAAAGGATGTCTTGTGAATTAATAGAGCATTATGATTGTATTATGCATAGATCACCATATTGCACCAAGAATTAAGACCTGCAAAGTGCCTCTACAGATCATCAAATACGGAAAGACTCTTACTCAATTACACTGCTCTCACACTGAGGACAGGAGCTTGAATATAGCGCGAAACCGATCTCCAACTGTGTCGACGTAGTAAACATACAACTCGTATCCTGCACCATACAAAATCATCCCTTTTGCATCATTCATACGTCACCGCGAGGAGAGACAGCACCATATATACTCCTCGCAGAACTAGATATTTCCCTGTGAGGTTTGACGGTCATCCATTCCCGAAGGGTGACTAGAGTGACTGCAGTTGACGAAAGTCACTCTGAGAACTGTTCTACAAATTCGGTCTTGTAACCCCTCGGCACAACCACGTTACTGTTTCTGGTCGGACTTGTTTGCTTACTTGCTTTTCTACATCCATCTCCAGTCTCTGGGATTACAAGAACACATGTATTTTCGCATGGTTTGCCATGATATTATACCATTTTCGCGGTACTTCGCGATATAAAGCACACAGCAGCAAACTACCGATCGCTCGCACAACATAATTCCCAAGATATGGACTGGAAATCATTTCTCTACAAACCCAAAACTTAAGCGCTTATCCCGTCTGTGAAGACCTTTACGTGAGGACACGAAGCAAATAGAGGAAACTGATATTTCCACTCGCGAATACCTATGTCCATGATGTAACAGATTCCAAATCATCCCTATAATTTACAAAGTCAGTTGATGAGTTTCTCATGTCTAGAGAACCAGCAAACGCGTCTTTCACCTGATAGATGTACACACCACAATCCATGTTCCCTCAGCTAAATAAAGGCGCGAAATGTGCAGAAGCAGTCAGCCAAACAATTTACATGGGAGAGAATAACAGCCCAACACAAACACACGTCCCTATTCAATCTTCTCAAATTTCCTCACAATCACAAAAGCTGCCCAACACGTACTAAATATTAGTTCGCTATTCCGCCGTCTAGAGGCCGACAAAGTTACCTCAGCTACATTCCTGCATTCCAACAGGCCTTTGGGCCTTTGCATTCAGACGGCTCCTGCCGTTAACAGGAAACGTGAATCATTCCCACACAGGTCACCGGCGCTGCGGACCAAGCACACGTAGACAGAATGATCCCATGAAATCGTTCACATATATACTTTTCCCCGGTACATACAACTAAATGAAATGACAATGAAATCAACACTCTTAGTTGCTCACAGGCGTTGACATACGTCGACGGGAACAGATGAAAATGTGTGCCCCGACTGGGACTCGAACCAGGGATCTCCTGCTTACATAGCAGACACTCTATCCATCTGAGCCACCGATGACACATAGGGTAATGCGACTGAAGGGATTTATCTCTGGCACGCCTCCCGCGAAATCCACATTCTCAATTGTTGTCTCTGTTGAATGACACTCGCCAATAAGCAAAGCATCGGAAATACACCGTGCTGACGGCTGTGGCTCTGGAAATAGAAATATCGGTACCCATTCTTATGACTTGGCATACCCTTCCCTTGCTATCACAGTACTCCACGTCAAATTCATACCTTCCTTACGACTGGATATAGTCATTTCCTTTGCACATGTTGGAACACAATCACATACTTTATAAGCCTGACGCTCAAATGCAAACCTATCATGCATCCCCTACTACTAACTATAATTCTTCATAAATAACTGATTACTGGCGATATGAAATATTACTGAGAGGAAATCAACCATGCCTGGACATGTCTCATAAGTTTTTCTTGCGAGTGCTACCACCCTGTCTTAGAAAGAGAGGTTTAATCGTCTTACAAACTGCCAGATGTTAAAAAATCCGATCCCAACAACTATTGTATGTTACTGTCACAAGCGGTCTTGGTTCTACAGGTGCATACAAATATCCATGTTAAAGGCTACATCCGCTTTACAAATCGAGGTACGACATTACCTGTGAATGAGGTGGTTTTTTGTCCAGGCAAATACCGTGATGGCAATCGCTGGAGTATATAGTATCAGACCAACAGTGCGTTTACACGTCGCTGACGGTGCAAACTCGTAATAAAATTACCCAATTTAGAAAGTTATTCAGCTAAGGAACGTGGTATGAAATCGATATTTGCAAATCCCTCACGCCGCCACAGATAGATATTTCTACAGTATTTGTAACGCATTCTGTCTCGATCCCATGTCAGACGTTCAGATGGTTGATTGAGAAGAAACACAAACAGTAGATGGTGTGCTGATTGAGGTCATAAGAAATGCAGACTAGCGTTTCAGATCTCTAATGCCACACTATCCGCTAGAAAGGCTGTCTGGGATTGGGAATCAAGTCTTTCCATTCAACCACATACCTGCATTTGATCCTATGGAGAAGTCATTTAATGATTACAGCCACAAGTGAACCATATTTCTGGCACTCTCATATCTCAAAACGAGTCACCTTCCTCGAACCTGTGTGCTGCAGCAAGATTCCAATGTGGTTTGAGTCAGTCCCTACACATCCTGTGTCTGCTGCCATTTCCGCAGCTTTGCGCGTGTAATCATTCCAATTTAAGTCGGAACTGGGTAGTAGTGGAAGAAATCCATATCCACCACCTCATGCAACCCATGTAGACACAGAGCGACCTGAGATAGTGCGACAGGACCATGTTTTGATCATTCAGTGGAAATGAGCGCATTGTGGCACGTCCACAAACTAAATACAGATACTACAGATCAATGTCCATTTACATCTATCTCCCTAACATGCTGTCTTCTTTATTCTGCAGCATCCATCAGAGAAAAATTATGAACTATAAAAGCTCAACTAACTTCATGTGATAGAGAACTAGATAACATTTTTAACGCATCTCTGTCCTCCCATATATCAAAACCAAGTACCGCATGCATGCAGGCATCGAGCACATGTGACGATCCTATTTAATATACAGGTATTGGTCAACTGCGCAGACCAGTTTAAAGTTCCATCACCTGTACTCTAGGAGGATGATCGTATCCCATGGACTACACTGTAAGTCACAAGAGACGCCCCCCTGTGACTCTGTCTCGTTGTTTGAAACATTATTTGTGGTATCAACGTTCGATACCGCTCTTGTTAGGGGTTGCAGTTATCGACTGCGGTCTCTATTAGTATCGTTGGACCCACGAGTCGCGACCAGCGCCGCTACCGCCGCTCCGCGGCTTGTATCAAGTTTCTAGCGAACCCTCGTCCACTCTTGCTCGGGACGTCAAGTAGTAAAGTAGCATAGCCTTCAGCTGATAGGAAGCAACCTCTAACAAGGCGCTTAGTACTGTATGGCCTAAGCGAGGCCTCAATAGCTGTCTGTTTATAATTATATGTATGCAGCCAAGAAGAATCCTGTACAACCGGTTAAGTACAATATATATCATTTTTTACCAACGACTTCTAATTATTTTAGTCATTGCAGATCCATACCATGCAGCCAACACCTTATCGACGTTACTGACAAACCTGCTGTGATTTATATGTTTCCATGCAGCATTGGCCACCAATGATCATTGGTGGCGACTCATTCATCGTCATCATAACATTATTTTCTAACACACTTTGTATACTGCCAAACATTTTATTTTTATGCCACGACTTTGAGGTCTGTGTCAAGTTCTAAACTGACATTAAGACGTTCTGATTCATGGCCTCTCGCAGACAGCAAGGACATCACCCTAAAGTACAGTTACCCAAGACATTGCACTGTGACACAATTTACGTCATTCAAGACGCTGCTGTGACGTCAGCTAATTACACAAGCACCGTTACCCAAGATTGCGGGAAAGTGCCACACCCCCTGCCTAGCCCCCTTGATGGGAAGTTTGAATTTTGAAGCGAAGATAGGTCAGCTGGGCTACCTCTACATTTAAACTCATCTGTCACAGTGGCGGAATAGCTGATGGCTGTGCGTTCCATTTCGATGATTCCTCATATTCCACTCATGTACGTGATCACTGTTTCGGTGCTAGCAACCCCCAGAACATGTCACCCATTCACAAAACTCTTTCCCCAACTCAAACAACATACAAGCGTTGTCGGTAAATCATTATGTGGTAACCAACAGCCTGTCAGCGGATGGATGGGATGGGAAAGGCAGCGCTGATGTACTGTAATAATAAGCATCACAGCTGATAGCATGAACAGTTTTAGCAATTTTACAATAATTTCAACACTGACCAATAATGTGACAGCATTTTTCCCCAATTTCAGTATCATAGCTAAACCGCCCCTTCTGTGCTTTGCGAGTATCATTGCAAATGTAGATAGATAGCTGTGTAGTACGTCCATTCATTTTTAATTCTCGAACACATAAATCATCAAAACATACCAGACAGCACTCTACATATTTCTAACACCTCGAGCATAGTGCATAATTTACGATCTATCTCTATAAGTATGGGAGTCATAGAGCATTCTTGCAGTCTTAGGATAAAATTAGGGACTGAAATGCCTCCCCGCACTGTCTTTGACCAGCCTGCCCTGCAGCACTATTACCAATTTAATCTGCAGCTTGTGAATGAATGGAGCTTGCTGAGTCCTCACCCATCCAAGTGCACAAGATTTCCCCAGATGCACCCATGGTTCAAAAAATGGTTCAAATGGCTCTGAGCACTATGGGACTTAACATCTATGGTCATCAGTCCCCTAGAACTTAGAACTACTTAAACCTAACTAACCTAAGGACAGCACACAACACCCAGAGATGCACCCATGTCGAGGAGGTTAGCACCCCTTATTGGTGTATAATAACAGGCTTGAAAGTGTTGTGATGAAATAGCACAGGGTGAAGAAGAACAAGAAACGGGTGATGTTTATCCATGTTGGAGCTCCAGACGGATGTAGTTCGAAGCATTTTACGTAAACCAACTACGCTATCAACTCTAAAGTATGGTTCTAGAATCCAGAATCAGTACGTGGAAGGTACTGGTAAGAGAGAACATAAACATCTGCACTCCTAAGGCTACAACGTCTCATACTTAAAACTGGCTATAATGTTAGATCGCTTGAGTTTCTGATCTATCACTCATGTGGACTGCAGCGCTGTTAATATTTCATTGTAAGAAATATATTCACAGCACATGACATGCGTCCTTCTTGCAGGTTTCTCTACGATTGACTATGGTAACAAACAGTAAAACACTGGCTCTCTGTGATACGTGGACAATACAGCTTTCCAGAGAAGTATACCATCCACTGTCCACATCCGATCACAGTTCAGAAATTATACTAGGCCCACATCAGTTCTATATAAAATGATCGTTAATAACTGAGAATACCTCTTACAAGGAAACAGATAAATGAAGGCAGCGGTGTCCGACAAGTGAAATTACAAGTCTTGCCGCCACTAACTCTGTAAACAGCACATCTGTCAAGCAGATGTATACACGGGGATTGCAGTGTCTCACAAACACCTATCGATAACTTAGTTATGAAACTGAAGTATCGATTTTACACTTAACATGCGTCGGGGGAGTGGAATACATCGCATAGAACTTCGTTCGTTTGGAGGAATGTGTCACGGTTCATCACACGTGAGATGGAAGTCCTCTGATGACTGAGAGGTTTACTGTTAACGATCGCAAGTAGACACTGCTCTAAGACCCACACAGAACAAGCGGTTGTATACGAGTTGAACGCCGGCTACGTCATACGACTGATGCAGCCTGACAGATTATCGGAGAAAATAGTTAAACGACCAGTGCCAATATAACCATCCCTCTCTAGAGTGCATCATCAGTCTCCCATTAAATCGTATCTCGTTACAGGTCAATCTCAATCGACCACCCCGTCCATTCGCTGTTATCGTTTAACGCAGATGCAAGTAAGTTTATAGGCAGATGGTTCTCTGTCTTCTGAAAAGCGTCAAATACAGTAGTCACCTCACGTGTATCATTGTTACCTCAATAGACATACAGTCTATTGTTGAAGCCTCAACAGAAAAAAAAGTTCAAATGTGTGTGAAATCTTATGGGACTTCACTGCTAACGTCATCAGTCCCTAAGCTTACACACTACTTAAACTAAATTATCCTAAGGACAAACACACACACCCATGCTCGAGGGAGGACTCGAAGCTCCGCCGGGACAAGCCGCACAGTCCATGACTGCAGCGCCTCAGACCGCTCGGCTAATCCCGCGCGGCTCTCAACAGAAGAAAATGTGACTGTTTCCCTGCTTTAGTTCAGTTCCGTGTCGGTGTTTTCCCGGAGTCCTCCTGCTGTCGCATGCTGACCCCCATGTACAAATTGTTCTGTGCCAAGCAGAAGACACGCAACTACTTCCTCAATTTCCCCGCATTTCAGTGTATTTTCCCTCAATATTTACTTATGTTCCGCAATTCTGTCGATTTTTAAGTGACTTCGACCCACGCGATCACGACATAACCTCTCGCTCATTGTTCTAAAACTGCTTGTAAATGTAGTTCAGCTGCCAATACCTAGCGCAAATTCACTATTTTTTTCTGATCGGGAGGTGTAGTATAGCACCGTACTCGATTGTATCCAGTCACCTCCGCATTTGCAGAGCGCTTGGTCTATTTTCTGTATGTCTGTGTACGTGCGTGTGTCGCGCAAGCCTCCACGACTCCCCTCTCTCTTCTCCATCTATCTCCCAGCTCAGCTCCTCAGCGAAATATTTTTTCTTTCGGCATTGTCATTGGCGAAAGAAATTTTCATTGTAGCTCAATGACAGAAGGCCGTTTCATCGCCACGCCTCTCCGTGTAGAGCGGAAATTTTCTATCTGGCGTGGCCTGGTGTGTGCCTCGCGAATTGGCATCTTTCTCACGATTTCACATTCTTAAGATGTTTTCCTGCATTCCGAGGCTGTTGGGAGAGCAGCTGCACAACGCTTCTTTATAATCGCTCTCTCTGCGTGAGCCCTGGACAGACTCATGTTTGGGCTCGCCCCAGGGAGTACGGCCCCTACCTCCTCCACAGCAGCTCGCGGCGCCTTGGTGAAAGTGGCTGCGGTATTACAGAATCTAACAGCTGACAGCATTTAACGTAACATGTGAGGTACCATATAGTAGACAAAGTCTACTGGTTTGTCTTTACTATTGCAAGCTATATCCTGAATTTAGTTGTGTCCAAAGAGAGACAAAAATGAAGTAATCTGATAATTGAAAAATAGAATCTAGTGGCGTCTCATTGGTCTAGATAGTAGTGGATGTAGGCAGAACTGCACCACTAAATGGTGGCATCTACCAGTGTTTAGACAGAAAAAAATGGCTATGAAGAACTATTTTTTCAATTAAATTATTTGTGTTTGTACATCAACTCATTCCCCACAAAATATGGTGTTTTCACATGAAATTCATTTACAGAGTATACTTTAAAAAAATTTCGTTTTCTGAGACACATCTCAGATCACATAAAGTGGTTTAGAGCTGTCCAATAGCAAATTTACGTCGATATCTGTTTTTGTTGGCCCACGGGACGTTGACAAGAGGCACGTGCCAACGAATTATTTGGTCGACGCCACAATTTAGTAGTTGTAGCTACTGTTTAGTGCTGTTGATCATGGACGCAAGGTACGAAGCATTGGAGTCATCTGGACGGATGTTGGCTGGCGTCAGGAGGCCGGTGACAACTGCTGCATCAAGACGAAACTCTTGACCAGCAGTTTTTCTCATCAGTACAGGCAGCCGCACGTTTTTACGCAGAGCTGTTCCTGGAAGGTTTTATTATTACTGGCGGCTCAGAAAGATAAGTAAATTATCTTAATGGCCCCATCAGACTGGTACTTCTAGCAGGAGAAACGTGATTTAAAAATAAAGGGAATATTGTGCGCAAACTTTATATTAAATTCAATGTAATTCGATTGTCGACAAGTCTCTGTCTCTTACCATCATTTTTGTGAGTTTGAGTGGCATGGTGGACTTACTCTTCTACAGAATTCTGAAGGAATCATGTTCGCTTCTCAACTGAGCCTCATGTTTTAACACGCACCAAAGGACATCCGTCGCCTCTGGTAAGTGAAGAATGCCCGACTTGACTGTAGTTTAAATTCCCATGATGTCTCATGCTGCTAACTGGAGTGAAGTCAGTTAAGGTTGGACCACGATAAAGATGGACGCCGCATCGAATACAGACTGCTACACACGATATTTAGTTTTTGTGTCATTGTTAAAAATACGACATTTAAGAAAGTCATTCTCCGTTTGCGAACAGATGGTTTCGGGAAATTCGTTTGGCGCTCCACAGTTCTCCCTCTATTTTCTTAGTATCCAGATTCTTTCAAAGTTACAGAACAAGACTGTGAATTACCACAATAATTTATTCATACGGTTTGCAATCCTTCAGTACAATTAAAGTTACATACACGTGTTTCTATGTGATAGGAAAATCGCTGTGAGTGGTATATAGAAATGCAACAAAAATGTGTTAAGGACAGGATACGACCCATCTAAGTTTGTGTTTACTTACCAGTGTTATGTCAGCTGGTCTGAGTTAATAAGCAATATTATCTTTGTAGCAAGACGCGATGACTTGAGCTGTCATTTTAAATAATTGTATGTGTTAGTATTAGGTCCCAATATATGGTAGTATGATTATTCTCAGTTATTTTAAAAAAATGCCTGTTTTGAATCAAGTAATTTCTGCGGTACAGGTTCACAATAGATTGTCAAATTTTTTAGTTTTGAGTATTTATGTATGGGAATGATAAACAAGTAGTGGACTTAAGTTTGCCACATTCACTTCAGAAATTAGAAAATTGTTTTTTCCATCGTCTGCACTCTCCAGACGCCATATAAATAAAACTGATAACCGCTGTAACCTGCCTCTCAAAGTTTTATTTGTATTTAGGCATCGTTAGTGTAGTGTTGGCAGAAGAACCAACACTGTTTTTCTAGAAGAGGCCGAAATGCACGCGTTTAATTACACGCTGACTGGCGTGAGGTCTGGAACAGGCCAATATCTTGAGAACTGCAAATAAAGTAAGTAGTTGATATAATACTTAACTTTAATCCACAATTGTAGAACATCGCTCTTGATGATACATGCTTCATAATATTAATTATCAATTGAATACGGCGCCTTGCTAGGTCGTAGCAAATGTAGCTGAAGGCTATGCTAACTATCGTCTCGGCAAATGAGAGCGTATTTGTCAATGAACCATTGCTATGAACGTCAGCTGTACAACTGGAGCGAGTGCTAGTACGTCTCTCTAGACCTGCCGTGTGGTGGCGCTCGGTCTGCAATTACTGACAGTGGCGACACGCGGGTCCGGCGTATACTAATGGACCGCGGCCGATTTAAAGGCTACCACCTAGCAAGTGTGGCGTCTGGCGGTGACACCACAGTTGGAACTATTGTTTCCACAGTCCACATCGCCCGGTGTGTAATTGTGTTATTAATGTTACTATGAAGGAAATCAGTTCCATCACAGCTAGATTATATTTGTCTTATACTGAAATCAATTTTCTAGTTGCTACGTCTATCTAAAGTTTAAATTAAATTAGATTAGATTAGCACTTGTTCCATAGATCATGAATACGACACTTCGTAATGATTGGAACGTGTCAGGTTAATAAAAGGTGTCTACACAAGATATTACATTACACAAAATATTACATGACAGTTAATATTTTTAATTTTTTTGTGGGGGTTGGTGAAATTACCCACTTACTATATCCAAGAATTCATTTAATGAGTAGAAGGAGTTGCCATTAAGAAATTCTTTTAATTTCCTTTCAAATGATATATGGCTATCTGTCAGACTTTTGATGCTATTAGGTAAGTGATCAAAGACTTTTGTGGCAGCATAATTTACCCCCTTCTGAGCCAAAGTTAGATTTAACCTTGAGTAGAGAAGATCATCCTTTCTCCTAGTGTTGTAGCCATGTACACTGCTATTACTTTTGAATTCGTTCAGATTGTTAATAACAAATTTCATAAGTGAATATATATATTGTGAGGCTACAGTGAAGATCACTAGCTCTTTAAATAAGTGTCTGCAGGATGATCATGATGAGCTCCAGCAATTACTGTGATTACACGCTTTTGTGCAATGAACACTCTTTTACTCAATGATGAGTTACCCCAGAATATGGTGCCATACGAAAGCAGAGAATGAAAATAGGCGTGGTAAGCTAATTTACTCAGTTGTATATCGCCAAAATTTGCAAAGACCCTAATAGCATAAGCAGCTGAACTCAAACGTTTCAGCAGATCCTCAGTGTGTTTTTTTCCAGTTCAACCCCTCATCAATGCATACGCCTAGAAATTTTGAATATTCTGCCTTAGCTACCGATTTCTGATCGAAGTCTACATTTATTAATGCTGTCAGGCCATTTACTGTGTGGAACTGTATACACTGTGTTTTGTCAAAGTTTAATGAGAGCCCATTTGCAGAGAACGACTTAATGATTTTCTGAAAAACATCGTTTACAATTTCACAAGTTAATTCTTGTCTGTTGGGTGTGATAGCTATACTTGTACAGGACCGAACCTTGTGGCACCCCATTCTTGATTGTTCCCCAGTTTGAGAAATCACCGGTTTTTTTGCATATTATGTGAACTGCTAATTTCAACATTCTGCACTCTTCCAGTTATGTATGATTTAAACGATTTGAGCACTGTCCCATTCATACCACAGTACTTGAGCTTATCTAGAAGTATTCCACGATTTACACAATCAAAAGCCTTTGATAGATCACAAAAAATCCCAACGGGTGACTTCCGGTTACTCACGGCATTTAATATTTCATTAGTGAAAGTATATACCATTTTCCGTTGAAAAACCCTTCTGGAAACCAACCTGATATTTTGTTAAAACTTTATTTTTACAAAGGTGTGAAGCTACTCTACAATGCATTACTTTTTCAAGAATTCTGGATAAAGAGGTCAGAAGAGCGACTGGGCGGTAGTTATTGACATCAGTCGTATCCCCTTTTTTATGCAGTAGATTAACAATGGCATACTTCAGTCTATCTGGGAAAATACCCTGCTTCAGAGAGTTATTATATATGTGGCTAAGAATCCCACTTACTTTTTGGGAACAAGCTTTTATTATCCTGCTGGAAATGCCATCAATTCCATGTGAGCTTTTATTCTTGAGAGAGTTTATTATCTTCCTAATTTCAGAAGGAGAGGTGGGTGGACTTTCAATTGTATCAAATGGTGTGGGTAAGGCCTCTTCCATTAACTGCCTTGCTTCTTCTAATGAACATTTAGATCTTATTTTCTCTACAACATTTAAAAAATGATTATTCAATTGTATCAAATGGTGTGGGTAAGGCCTCTTCCATTAACTGCCTTGCTTCTTCTAATGAACATTTAGATCTTATTTTCTCTACAACATTTAAAAAATGATTATTCAAAATGTTTTCGACTTCCGGCTTGTTGTTTATCAAGTTTCCATTCACTTAGAAAGGTGATGCCGTCATCCTGTACTCTTGGTTGCCCTGTCTCCCTTGTAATAATATTCCAAATTGTTTTGATTTTGTTATCAGAGGTATTAATCTCAGACACGATGCACATGCTTCTGGACTTTTTAATAACCTTTCTTAATGTAGCACAGTAGTTTTTATAATATTTGGCTGTTTCTGGGTCATTACTCTTTCTTGTTGTTAGATACAGTTCCCTTATGTGGTTACAAGATATTTTTATTCCTTTAGTAAGCCAAGGTTTTCTGCATGGTTTCTTATAATTAGATTTAACTACTTTCTTGGAGAAACAGTTTTCAAATTCTCTTACAAGTGTATCATGAAATAAGTTATATTTTAAATTAGCATTGGGTTCCTTGTACACCTCATCCCAGTCTAATTGCTGAAGATTTTCTCTGAAATTTCTAATTGTTAAGTCATTAATTGAATGCACAACTTTGGCGGGTAGTTTTGAATTACTGAATGGAGCTATGTCATATGCTGTAACTAGTTGAGCATCATGATCAGAAAGGCCATTCACAACAGGACAAGAATTTATTTTTTTAAACCTATCTTGGTCTATAAAAGTGTTATCTATCAATGTGCTGCTGTCCTTTACTATCTGAGTAGAAAAATTAATGAAAGATGTCAAATTGAAAGAACCTAGCAAGACTTCCAGGTCATTCTTCCTATTACACTCTTTCAGTGAATCAACATTGAAGTCCCCACAAATAGTAATTTGCTTTCCCCTATCTGACAGATAGTACAACAAGGCATCCATGTTTTCCAGGAACAAATGAAAGTTTCCTGAAGGGGACGTATATACTGTTACAATTATAAAAGAGCCCTCCTTCAGTTTGAGTTGACAGGCACATGCATCTATATGTTGCTGTAGACAAACCTTTTTTGTATCTAAGCTTTCTACACAGTGATAACTTTTGACATATATGGCAACTCCTCCTCTCACCTTATTCTCTCTACTCATATGTGCAGCTAGTTTATAACAACTGATATTTACCTTTTCCATATCAGACACAATGTGATGCTCAGACAGGCATAGTATATCTATTAAGTTATCAGATTCAATGTCATCTAAACAAACCAGGAGCTCATCTACTTTATTCTTCAATCCCGTAACATTTTGGTGAAAAATGGTAACATTATTTTTTCTTTACTTTTGTGAGAATCTACTTTTTTCTTTAATCCACCAATATTTTGGTTAAATGTGATAACATTATTACTTATTTCCTGTTGTGAGAATTTGATGAGTTTTGGACCTCTTTAGCACCTGTCTGCCTGAACTTCTCATTGGACACTGATATTAGTCTAAAAAAAAAGGTACATACATGAGCACTAGTGCCCCCCCCCCCCTTATGGATTTCGCTAACAACCCTGCCAGTTTACCCTTCCCTTTCCTATTGAGGTGTAGGCCATGCCTTGTGAAATCCGCCCTATCAATAGCCTCGAAAGGAACCAATCCAATGTCTGACATAGTGGCCAGCCTACTCAACTGATCCAACTCCATATTTACCCTCCTGACAGAGCAGTTCAAATGGGGCTGATCATGCCGCACTATAGCAGGCACCAGCCCAACATTGGTATGGGTCGTTGCTGAGGCTATTTTCACCAGGTCACACTCAATACTGTAGCCCTGATCCCTACCAATACTGTTTCCCACTCCACCCACTATCATCACATTATCCTGCTTTGTGAAACCCTTGCACAAGGAACCTATATCCTCTACCACCTGGCTAAGGCTTGCACTTGGCTTGCAAAAGTTTGTGACCCGGTACCTGTCACCTAATTTTTCCTGCTAAATCTGGCCCACACCTCTTCCATGGCTGCTACCTAGCAACAGAACTTTCCTCTTACCTTCTACTATTTTGAAACAGTTGGTTTCCTAGTGAGATTCTGTTGCATCTTAACTACGTCTACTTCTACTGGATCCTCTGCCTTACTTAACTGTGGTAGCCAGGTAAATCTATTGGTTGTGCCAATTGGGAAACTGTCAGACACTGTCCTCTTTCTGTTGCCCTTGTGCCCAGCTACCACTTCCCACCACTGTTTACCCTCCTTCCCCCTTAACCTCTTCAGTTCCTCCCATGCCCTGTCCAAATCAGCCTGAAGGGCTCTAATTTTCTCCTCCTGTTCAGCTATAATCCTATCTCTGGAGCAAGCCCTGCAAAAGAATGGAAGAGTCTTGTTTGCTTCCCCAATTCCCACGCCGCTACAATTTCCCCAATGAAATCACCTGTCACAACAGCTGCACAAAACCCCTGAACTAACTTTCCTACTGCAGCTCACTCACTTAGTATCCATGGTAGTTTGGAAATTAGTTCAGAGGTTTATTAAGTGATAACGATAATATATTAAATACGATCAAAAATTAGGCCTAAACAGACGAATGTAACCAAAACGAACTTTTGCGATAATATACGTAAATAAAAGAAAAACCTTTAATGGCAGGCTTGAAGAGCACATTAATGAACGTATTTAATTAGTTAATCTATACCAAATGCACTTAAGATTGCGGTATAACGCGAAGTATGCACACTCGGAAAGTAAGGCAAAGACGCGAAATATAAAGAAAACGAACTTTTCGCGACTACTGGAACAATACGCAACTCCTCATTCCGGTGTTATGAAGGTTACAGAACTTAAAATACTGGATACTGTCGGTAGTTTGCTGCCCATGTAATTCAGGGAGTTTCATATAAGGTATACGCTGTTTTATACCAATGTATCGGAAATGGCAACTAATGGTTCTAAACTGCGGGATCTCAAGTCGTATTGCTGTCTCCATTCACTGAAACTACGCGACGGGGATGTAGAGAACCATGTGTCATTCGTAAAAACTATAAAATGCTGTGGAAAAAATAAAACTATAGGTCAGTCTCTATGTCTGTTGACGAGCTCCTCATCATGTCAAACGAAAGAGTGCGAATCATGAAGAATGTTTATATCCCTGCCCGCGATGCTCGTACTATATCGTAGATCCCTCGAACCAAAAACTGTGCCAAGTATTTGGATGAAAGCACAGGACATACCTGTCTACAAGAAGGGTAGCAGAAGTGATCCACGAAACTACCATCAATATCCTCGACATCCATTTGCTATAGAATCTTAGAACATATTTTGAGCTCAAACATAATGAGGAATCTCGAACTGAACTAACTCCTTCATGCCAACCAGCATGGAGTTCGAAAACATAGATAATGTGAAACCCAACTTACACCTATTATCCGGAGTACGATGATTTGGGGTAGCAGGCGAAATATGTCACATGACTCTTGCTAGAGAGGACACAGCATGTTATCTTGGATGGAGAGTCATCGACAAAAGTAGAATTAACTTCGGGTGTCCACCAGAGAAGTGTGTTGGGTCCCTTGCTGTTCATTCTGTATATTAATGCGCTTGTTGACAATGTTAATAATGACCCAGGACTTTTCGCAGATGATGCAGTTATCTACAACGAAGTACAGTCTGCACGAAATTGTACAGATATTTAATCAGACCTTGATAAGATTTGAAAGTGCTACAATGAATGGCAGCTTAATTCAAATCTTCAAAAATGTAAAATTGTACACTTTACAAAACATATTACCCTGTGAATATAATACTAGTGAGTCACAGTTGGACTCCGTAAACTCGTACAAATTCTTGGGTGTAGCACGTAGTAGGAGCATGAAGTGGAACGATCACATATGCTCAGTCATGGGTAAAGAAGGAAGCAGTCTTCGGTTTGTTGGCACAATACTAGGGAAATGCAATCAGTCTATTAAGGAGATTGGAGATTTCCTACAAATAACACGTGCGATCCATCCTAGAATATTGTTCAAGTGTGTGGGACCCGTACCAAACAGGACTAGCAGGGGATATTGAAGATATACAGAGAAGGGTAGCACGAATGGTCACAAGTTTGTTTGACCCGCGGAAGAGTGTAACTGAAATATGACAGAACTGGCAGATTCTTGAAGACTGACGGAATATAGCCCGAAAAAGTCTACTAACAAAGTTTCAAGAACTGACTTTAAATGATGACTCTAGAAATGTACTACAACCCCCTACTTATCGCTCCCATAGGGCTCTGAGGATAAGATTAGATTAATTACATCACGCATAGAGGCATTTAAACAATCACTTTCCCCGCGGTCCATACATGAATGTGATAGGGAAACGCCCTAAAAACCGATACAGTGAGACGTACCCTCTGCGATGAGCTTCATAATGGTTCGCAGAGTATACATGTAGATGTAGATGAATGAATGCCTTCTGCATTTTATGGTTGAAGAAAATAGACATATTTGTTTAATCGTGTGTACATACAATTTTTTAACCACTGACTTTGGTCCAGATGGCATTTCACTTTTTGTTTGCTAGAGACACGTGTGAGATGACAGTGTGTTGTTAGCGCTTCGTCTCCTTAAGCGTTATGATGTGTAACAGACAGTAAAGATCTGCAGTTCTGCATAACGAAAAGCCGGGGGAGCTCGCGAATTTTGTCACCGACTGTATATGTTAGAGTAAGTAACTGAAAATGGCACATCACCGAAATCAGTTTAACGTGTGAAAGATGTGGCTATCATTGTAATAAAGCCAAGGGGGAAAGGGTGTTATCGAAGTTGTGCAACCTACAAAATAGTGCTAAATGGATTATAGCTGATAACAGAAGCTCTACTGGACAAAACTGATTCTTAAAAAGAGCTGTATACTTTCCCGCGGTAGACACGGACCGGTGAAGGAATTACAGTTTGTTTAAAGAACCATTTGATCGCTGTCTGAAGTAATTTAGTAGCAGAGCTACGGTTAACGTAACTCAGGCTGGCAGGCACGGATGCGATTCACGGTGCTTCGGCTTAGCAATGCACCATTTTACTGCTCGTTTTTGTCGAAATGAACAGCAAATATCACAGGCGCTTGCGTAGGGGCTCTCGTTGTGTGCTGTCAGAGCGATGCGCTTGTGGTAAGACGGGACTCACATTCGAGGGAGCGGCGGCTGAGATCCACGTCCGACTATTGAGATTGAGGTTTTCCTAGTTGGCCTAAAGCAAATACTGGTACAATCTCTTTGAAAAGGACGCAGCCTTTTGTTGTGACATTTCATTGCAGGTAATATATTTTTCGATACCGTCATTTTCAGTTTCGGTTTTCATATGTGTATGAGGTTCAAAAACCTTATGCATATCGATCACTTCTTCACTCTGTCTGATATGGTTTTACACCTCAAAATGCGTAAAATTCTACTTAAACCAGATTCATTCTCCAATGTTCACTTACAACTCATTGTTAACTGTGGAAAAATTGAGAGATAATTTCATTCACTTCCGACAACCGATCACTTGAATTTCGGTGATAGCGTATTATGGAGGTGTTGGTGCTCAGATGTGATACTTACATCCGATTGTCATCAGGAAATTAATTAAATGAAGGCTGTTGTACAGCAGTTAGCGACTGGGTGCCACACTTCGTTAAATAGCAAGTACGACGACTTTCTGCTTCCATGGACAATTACCGATCGGCGATCACAAACTGTAACTGAACACCCATTCATCAAATGAAATGAGACGTCACTCGCTTCTTTACATTAGTGTCTGACAGCAATTAACCATTATTTAAATTTTGAAGGAGTGAACTGTAGTCGAGTGTGTTTTGTCGTGCAGCTGTTTCGTTACACGAATAGCCATTTTAGGTTTAAGATGTGTGCACCTAGCAACATGGGAACTGAGAGAATAACTTTTTTGGTTCCCTATGAAGCCAATATTTTCAAGACGGAACTCTCACCGTAGATATCCTTCTTAATAGGACCGCGTACGTACTCATTAGTTTAGTCACTCAATCGATCAGCAGCTTCATTTCATTTTATTATAGTTTATTCCTAATTCCCAGAGTTAGTTGACATGTTATCTTTTTTCCTTATGAGTTACGCCTTGTTCACAAGCACTAAAATCCCAAACATTCTGACTATACAAATGTAAATTTATTTTTAAATTTTTCGTCGTATAGGTACTGTACTGTGTTTAATTTTTCAAAGATGGCGTAATTTTATGGTTCTTACGTCATTTCTGTATGCTTGTGTTTAACATCCATTTATGAGACAACAATTCATTCTCTTAATGTTGGCAAGACCGGATAATACCCGTGCTGCTTCGACATGGTTCGCAACCTTTCTTAGACCATTACCCCCCGGAGTGCAATCAAACATTTGCCAATACTTCCGCCCCCCCCCCCCTCCGACATTATCACCAACTTTAGCAACTAACTAAACAGCAGAATGAAAGACTTTTCTTGTTGCAACCTTTGTTCACTAAAGTACGAGCAGCCCTTAGCGGCTCGCCATCTTACTTACAACTATTCATAACGTCGCCTTTCCGGCTTAGATCTTTTTTAATATGTGACTTGTAAGTACTGCATCTTTTTCCGGTCAGTACAAACTTTAATTTTATTAGTGTATTATATACCTAATATGTTTTAAAACAGTTAGTGTAATTCTGAAGACGACGCCCATAGTAGCGTCGAAACCTGGTCAGTTTTGACTTAATATTTGTGACCGAGGGCTTATTTGTTCTAATATATTTCTTGAAACACTTTTATTTTTAAAATAATGAAAGATGAATGATATTTTGTGTGTGTGTGTGTGTGTGTGTGTGTGTGTGTGTGTGTGTGTGTGTGTGCGTTTTAGGTGACTGATGACGGAATTCGCGGTTCATCGTAATTGCTACCTTCAACGCCTTCTCAGAAAAGAAAACTAACTACCCACAGTGACGGTACACACTTGTTACAGAACAGGCTTCCCCTGCATTACTCCTCTCCATTGCGGCATTTGCTTGGCCTGCACACTGCAATCATTTAAAATCAAACAAGTTCATATGTGTGCACCACACTTACTGTTTTTAAATCATTTCATGCTGCACTCCTTACTTCTGAACTGGAGGGAACTGGACGACCTCAGCCCATTAATGCTTTGTGTTTAACTGCTCTAATAACAAGAATTATAATAAAACTATGTACAGCACTGAGTAGCCCTCACGTAGTTACTGCTGTGTTGTGTTGTCAATTAATTTCTTTACTTGTTTGGAAGTGAGTAATGGAGAAATTTCTGGACTACTGCGGGAACGTCAACAACTTGGAGAAGACATTTTCTTGAGATATTTAGCATTTTTTACCTATATGTCTCACTGTTATCATCAGCGATATACAGGACGAAGCACAACGCCTATGTGTAGTGGGTGGACTATGTGAGGAACCTGTAACCTCAACCGCAGTAATGCTACTGATTGAGAAAAGGTAATTATTGGTAACTTATAGAATCAGTATTAGAGTATTATAAAATTGTGATAATAGTGATGATCTTTTGAAAATAATTTGGTTTCGTGACTGAAACGGAATCGAGTCGTTTAATTTTTACCCCTTAAGAAGTAATTACCCACAGGTTGGGAACCACTGCTCCAGGAAAACGCAACAGTGTATCTGTGCATGTGGAAAATAAATTGATGGTTCACCTGATTATTGTCATTATCGCGCCACTTACTGTTGTTAACTTTTACCATGTGTGTGTACTGAAACAGAAACATCGATATTTTTTTTCGATATTGCTCCAAATAAGATTTCCATTTGCGAAATATCAATATTCTTGTGTTGACTTTTTTACAGTTCTTTTTTTTTTATTTAAAAAAACTAAAGGAAAATATCAAAGTGCACGCTCCATCTGTGTCAGCAAATGTTGAAAAAATTTCTAACTACAAAAACGCTTGTCCGGCAACAGAAGTTCAGTTATATTCGAGAAGCTCTGCATGCTATCATACAATGCAATAGCTCCTACATAGTTATACAACAATTTTTGTACAACTTCAAAGAATGAGATTTTTTAAATGCAGTAATAGTAATTTTGATTTAATTATCTTTCCTGTAATTTCAGTTACAGCTTCCTATAAAGCTTTTCATTGCTCTAGTTCATTTTATAACTCACTTGATATACACTTTAGGTTATTTTTACTCCATTTTGTTGATATTTTAGGTCATTTTGGAGTTGAGGCATTCATGGCCACTTGTTGACGTACTACCTCTTGACTTTCGTCTCTGGATTTAGTGATTTTTTTAGAGATTTCCAAGCACGAGTGGCTGACATTGTCAATGATTCAGTCTCCGCAGCTGATGGTGACTGGAGTCAACCCATCGGCCGAAGGTTATAAGTACTTACCGTGCTTATATTTGAAGGTCTTTCCTTGTTCGTTGCCATATTGTTTATCGCTTTGCTACACACTGTGGTGTCACCGCCAGACACCACACTTGCTATGTGGTAGCCTTTAAATCGGCCGCGGTCCGTTAGTATACGTCGGACCCGCGTGTCGCCACTATCAGTGATTGCAGACCGAGCGCCGCCACGCGGCAGGTCTAGAGAGACTTCCTAGCACTCGCCCCAGTTGTACAGCCGAGTTTGCTAGCGATGGTACACTGACAAATTACGGTCTCATTTGCCGAGACGATAGTTAGCATAGCCTTCAGCTACGTCATTTGTTACGACCTAGCAAGGCGCCATTACCAGTCACTATTGATGCTGTAAAACATGTACCGTCAAGAGCGATGTTCACCAATTATTGATTAAAGTTAAGTATTCCAGAAGCTACGTACGTTTTTTACTAGTCTCATTTCTGTGTCGTTCCAGACCTCACGCCAGCCTGCATGAGCTTAAACGCCTGCCTTTCGGCTTTCTCCTAGTGGATTGGCTGTCTTGCCAATCCACAACAACTGGCGACGAGGCCACACCGCGTTCGTAACTATACTGCCCTGATTTACTTGTGTAATGGCTTCGCCACAATCTCCAGATGTACTGTCCGAATTTTATCGCTTACAGAATCAGCAGACGCAGGCCTTACTGGATGCCCTTGGACAGCTCGTCCAGGGTCAACGTGCACTGCAAAATGATGCGGCAGCCGCCGCTCCACCACTCACGCAGCCACAACACGTGGTTGCACCACCTTTTCGTCCCTTTGATGCGGCACTGGAAAGCTGGACGGAGTGGTCACGCCAATTTGGATTCCATCTCGCCGCCTACAGAATTGAAGGTAATGAGCGGCAGCGTTTTCTCCTTTCTTGCGTTGGAGTGACCATGTTCCGTGTGATAGTCAAATTATTTCCCCAACGCGACGTAGCAACTCTGTCCTAGGACGAAATTTTGTCTGCATTAGACGCATATTTCAAAGAATCAGTCAATGTAGTTGCGAAAAGGTATACCTTCTTTCGTACAAAACGTACGGCAGGTCAGACTAATCGGGCTTGGGTTGCAACCTTGCAAGGCCTTACTAGGGATTGTCTTTTTGAGTGTGAATGTGGACTCCCTTATTCTGATACTATGGTACGTGATGCAATTGCACAGAACGTTTCGGATGTTCGTATAAGGGAACAGATTTTGAAACTAGTCAATCCCTCCCTTCAACAAGTGATGGACATATTGGATTGGCAGGACACACTTGACTTTGCTCAGGAATCATTTGAAACTTCGCCACCCGTGAGTCAGGTTAACCGGCCCGCCGGGCAAGCTGCATGGAACAGTAAACAGTCCTCGCGCCCGGCCGCGCTGCTGCCGCCAGGCTCTCAGCCACGTGTACCGCGCCAGCAAGCAAATGCAGTGAAATCGTGCCTGCGGTGTGCTACTAGACATTCGCGTGAGACTTGCCCATCCCGCCAGGCTATTTGCTTTTTCTGTAATAAAAAAGGACATGTTCAAAGTGTTTGCCAGAAACAGCTCCGATCGGAAGCTCACAACCATTCCATGCCCTTTGCTTCGCGCCGGAATCGGAATCGAACCAAGGATACTCCGGCTCATGAAACTTCGCCCATGGAACTTCATATAGTTCATGCCCCTCCGCCCAGTGCCGCTCTCTCTAACAGTGACTGTGCTCGTCCCACAAATAGTGTGCGTCGACATCGCCGGAAATCCCGTCAAGTCGCAAGTGATTCTGTACCAGTGTCAGGTCACGTTGCACGAGACAGTCGCTCTTGTCGTCAGCAAGACAATAAACTTTTTCTAGACTTGGACATCAATGGCAAAGTGATACCTTTCCAGCTCGATACCAGAGCTGCAGATTCACTGATCAATCAAGACACATACAAACTGCTGGGCACACCTCCGTTGCGTGCCGCAAATGTTAAGCTAACTACACATTCAGGTCACGGGCTCCCTGTGTTAGGACAGTGCAGCCTTCTTGCAACATACAAGGGACAAACAAAACTTGTGTCATTTTACGTCCTTCATTCTTCTTCTGCTGTGAACTCGTTTGGTTTAGATTTATTTCAGTTGTTTAACTTGTCTATAGTAAATCAGGTCCTCTCAGTGAACTAGACTGTGCCTTCAGCCAGTGTTTCTCGTCTATGTGACGAATTTGCAGACATTTTTGCACCGGGCCTCAGTTGCGCTAAGAACTATAAAGCACATTTGGAACTGAAAGTAAACGCGCAACCGAAATTTTTCAGAGCGCGCAATGTTCCCCACGCATTGCGTAATGAGGTCGGAAAAACATTACACGATTTTGAATCACATGGTGTGATTGAACGTGTGCGGGCTTCTCTCTGGGCATCACCCTTAGTAATTTTGCCAAAAACCTTCCGGAAAATTGAAACTTTGTGTGGACTTCAAGGCAACAGTGAATCCCCAACTAGTGACTGCAACTTTTCCTTTACCCCGCCTGGAAGATCTTTTTGACAAACTGTGCCTGGGTAAATATTTTTCGAAGTTGGACCTAGCCGATGCGTGCTTGCAAATACCGGTGGACGCAGAATCCCAGCGCGTTTTGGTGGTTAACACGCATCTTGGTTTGTATCGATTCAAACGACTGCCATTCGGGTGTGCATCCGCCCCTGCATTGTTTCAGCAATATTTACAAACTGTTTGTGCGTCGGTCCCTACTGCAGCAAACTATCTGGACGATATTGTGATCTCCGGACAGACAGAAGAAGAACATTTAGCCAATCTCAGAACATTATTTCAGGTCTTGTGACAAATTGGTCTTCGCTTGCGGAAGGACAAATGTGTGTCTTTTGCTCGTGACTTACCCTATCTGGGACATGTCCTCAATGCCCAAGGCATACATCCCAGTCCAGAGCACCTCCGTGCCATACAAGACTTGCCTTCGCCGCAGAATTTGAAGCAGCTACAGAGTGTGCTGGGAAAAATCATTTACTACCATAAGTATGTGCGCCACGCCTCTTCCATTTCAGCTCCGATTCATCGCTTATGCCATAAAGGTGTTCCGTTCGTCTGGACGACGGAATGCGAACGCGCCTTTCGCCAGTTGAAATCGGCGTTGCTTTCCACTACTTGCCTTACGCCATTCGATCCCAAGAAACCCCTTTTGTTGATGGTAGATGCATCGGATTTCGGGATCGGTGCTGTGCTTGAGCACAAAGATGGATCACATGTTCGCCCTATTGCCTTTGCGTCCAAATTGCTGTCGTCTGCGGAAAGAAATTATTCTCAGATCGAGAAAGAAGCTTTGCCTCTCGTATTTGGTGTCACAAAGTTTCATGATTTCTTATATGGTCCTCACTTTACCATCATCACAGACCACAAACCTTTGACTTCGCTTTTTCATCCGAACAAGCCTGTACCTCCACGTACAGCGCAGAAATTCATTCGCTGGTCTATTTTCCTATCGCAGTACCGCTACGATATCTTGTATCGGTCCACTGCTAAGCACGGAAACGCCGATGCGTTGTCCCATTTGCCTGTTGCTGAGGATAAAGCATTCGATTCACCCGAACTTGCTTGCATGTTCATTGATTCGGAAACCGATGACGTGGTCGAATCGTTTCCGATTGATTTTCGTCGTGTAGCTACAGCCACAGCTGCCGACCCTGTCCTTTCTACCGTTCTGCGTTTCGTTGCTACTCACTGGCCCTTGTCAAAATCACGGATCGGGAATCCGTTGGTTCGCCGATTTTTTGCTCACAAGGAGAGACTTTTTGTACGACGTGGTGTTTTGCTGTTGCGTTCTGATAATGATCAGTCCAGGGTCGTGGTCCCACGTTCGTTACAGTCCTCTGTCTTACGGCTTCTCCACCAAGGACATTGGGGTGTAGTGCGAACGAAACAACTTGCTCGTCAGCACTGTACTTGGTTCGGAATCGATGCCGCGATTACGAATATGTGCTCTTCTTGCATGGTGTGTGCTGAACAACAATCAACACCACCGCGGAAATTCCTTGCATGGCCAAAAGCCACTTCCCCTTGGCAACGCTTACACATCGATTTTGCTGGTCCATTCTGGAATGCTCGATGGTTGGTTCTGGTCGATTCATTCAGTAATTTTCCTTTTGTTGTTCGGATGTCTTCCACGACGTCTTCTGCCACCATCCAAGCGTTATCCGCTATCTTTTGCATTGAAGGTCTTCCACAGACTATTGTTTCCGACAATGGCCCACAATTCATGTCCGCAGAATTTCAGTCATTCTGCAAGGCCAATGGTATTCAACATCTGACGTCCGCGCCGTTTTCGCCACAATCAAACGGTGCCGCTGAACGATTGGTCCGGACTTTCAAGTCACAGATGTTGAAGTTGAAAGAGTCGCATTCTCGGGAGGACGCGTTATTGCTCTTTTTGTCCTCGTATCGCTCTCAGCCCCGAGATGGTCGCTCGCCGGCTGACTTGCTCCACGGTCGCCCTCATCGACCCTTGATGTCTTTGCTACATCTGCCGCATCAGGTTCCTGTGCAGCGGCAGACACCTGCTTTTGCCCCAGACGACGTTGTCTACTATCGCGACTATCGAGGTTCACGGCGTTGGCTCGAAGGGCGCATCCTTCGCTGCCTCGGCCGCGCGATGTAACTGGTTTTGGGGGCCTCTGGTGAGGTGCGTCAGCATCTCAATCAGCTGCGCCTCTGTCGTCGCACGGGATCTGCCGCTCCCCGTCTGCTTTCAGCGTCGGTGCCGTCCGGTCAGCGCCCTGGGGACCCATCTACTGGATCGCCTCAGCCCCAGGTGTTACCGACGATGCCTTCCATTTTGCCCCATGGCGACGCGCCGCCGCCGCCGCCGCCGCCGTCGCCGCCGCCGCCTGTTCTCCCGCCGGCGCCGCCCGCAGTGGACGCGTCGCTGCAACCGCCGGGCGCCTCCCTGGGTCACGCGCCGCCGATCGCTTCCCGTGACCAGTTGTCCTCCGCCATGGAACTCTTGCCCGCTCCGGACCATATGTCGTCTTCGCCCGTCGGGTGCCCTGGCCCGATGGAGGTTGACTCTTTGGCCCCTCCTGTCTCTCTACGGGCGCATACACCGCATGTTGGCGTGCACCCTGGAGTAGGTTTTCAGGCGTTTCCTAGCTCCCCTCGGTCCGAATGGCAGGGTGCGGGTGGCACAGCCTCGCCTGTTAGGCTCCCCACCTCGTCGCATATGTCAACATGGGGTCCTCCCCACGGCGGGCGGAAGCGTTATGCCACAACCGTACGCCGATTTGCGGGGGAGGAATGTGGTGTCACCGCCAGACACCTCACTTGCTAGGTGGTAGCCTTTAAATCGGCCGCGGTCCGTTAGTATACGTCGGACCCGCGTGTCGCCACTATCAGTGATTGCAGACCGAGCGCCGCCACACGGCAGGTCTAGAGAGACTTCCTAGCACTCGCCCCAGTTGTACAGACGAGTTTGCTAGCGATGGTACACTGACAAATTATGGTCTCATTTGCCGAGACGATAGTTAGCATAGCCTTCAGCTACGTCATTTGCTACGACCTAGCAAGGCGCCATTACCAGTCACTATTGATGCTGTAAAACATGTACCGTCAAGAGCGATGTTCACTAATTATGGGTTAAAGTTAAGTATTCCAGAAGCTACGTACGTTTTTTACTAGTCTCATTTCTGTGTCCTGTTCCAGACCTCACCCCAGCCTGCGTGAGCTTAAACGCGTGCCTTTCGGCTTTCTCCTAGTGGATTGGCTGTCTTGCCAATCCACAACACATACAACGGTCATTTCATGCAGCCGAAAATCTAGATTCCGTTTATCTTAACCCTTTCTTCTTTCTTCTTGAAATTACTCTCGTGCTTATGAATTTCAATGGATTTCCCAAACAAACAGGAGTGGTAGCTCTTCTGGACAACGGGAACCGGCGGGCGTATCAGTGATTTTATGCCGTCATCTGTCTCACCGGCGAGTTGTCGACCACGACCGATTTCACATCCACATATATACTCCATAAACTACCACAAGGTGCAACTGGAGGGTCCTGTCATTTCCTTTCCTGTTCCACTAGCAGATGGAGCGATAGAAGAACGTCTGTTTATCTCTTTCCGTACAAACCCTGACCTCTCTTGTCTTCTGGCAGTAGGATCGTTCTACAGTCGGTCTCAAATTCCGGTTTTATAAAATTTCTTAACAGTGGTTCGCAAAAAGTAGGTCTTTGTTTTACCTTCAAGAATTCCCATTAGTGTTCACGGATCATTTCCGTAACACTCGCGTTTTGGGATGGGCAGCACGCGTAGGAATTGCTTCGACCTTGTGGGGTTCCTAAACCCTTGGGTAGCACTCAAGAATGGGTCTCACAGGTATTCTGGATGCAGTATCGCTTATAGATGAGCTGCACTTTCTTAGAATTCTCCAAATCAATCGAAATCCACCAATATCCTTCCCTACAGCCGACATTACGTGTTCATTCCATTTCATGTTGCTTTTTAACTTTATGCTTAGATATTTTATAGATACGACTCTGGCAATCAGCATACTGCTGACACTGTATTAGAATGTTAAAACTTTTTTTCCCTATTCATCTACTTTAATTTACATTTTTCCATATTTGGAGCAAGCTGCCATTCATCACATAAAATAGCAGTTCGGTCCAAATCATCCCGTACTCCACCTACAGTCACGAAAAGACGACATTGGGGCATACACTTCAGTGTCATCAACAGTCACAGATTGCTATTCACCTCAGTAAGTTATCAGTGAGCATTCTGATTGCGATAACGATATTACTTCAGGTTACCTCTATTCCGGGGAATCACAATGCATCTTAGGCAATTCTGCGAATTAAATTCAAGGTCACCCAGGGGAATACCTACCCTACCAACTAGGTGACGCATTTGTAAGAGGTATTTTTAAAGGTCAAGGTGTGTCCCTATAGCAGTCACATGGTCATCAGGCACTTGTGTGATATAAAACTGGCGGCAAATACATCCCTATATCTCTCGACCAATGAGAACACCTTAAAATGGCGGGAAACCCTTCCCCTCCCTCCTCAACGAATAAAATTCAAACTCCTCTTCCCTGCCCTCATCCTTAATAACTATTTCAATTACGTAGGCCGTTTCATTCGAGATATTTGCATCATAGGGAGGAGTTCAGCTTTATTTTGGGTCAGGGTATTCGAATTACGCGAGTTTCGTCGTTGTACCTCTGAGCTCCATAGGGAGAGGGCGAGGCCGGGGTATGTTTTACAAATAATTACAAATTAATTCTATTGTGATTCACATTACGCGAGTTTCTCCATTCAAAGTAGCTGCTTTGTAGGAAAGGAACTACGGTGTGGGTAACTGTTATAAATAACAAATTAATTTTATTATTAAAAACACGGGAATTTTGTCATCGGAGGCGCCATCAGAGACTAGACACCAATCCCACGCAGAATACGAAAACATGTAAGTAATCTCATGATCAACTGCTACTTTGAGTTAATTTGTTGCAATTTTTACCGACATCACTATCCTAAATCCAATGCTAACAAATTACGGTCGCGCATAATTTAACAAAAAATACACTCTTCCAAAGTCTTTAAATATTAATGAAATACCACAACGCTACACAGGGTGTCCACAATTAAAGTTCCAGTTTCAAAACACTCTAAAGATACTGCCCAGAATGACGTCAGATTTGAACAATACATTATTGACGCAGGGGGAAACGTCATGGAACAAAAAAAAAAAAAAAAAAAAAATTGACCGATAGCTCTCTAAGCGTCAGAATATGCACACCAACAGATGAGTGACACAACACGGCTGTTCCTCAGTTTGCGTCCGAGACGCCCAACATGACTGTCCAGCGCCAGCAACCCTGCAGGAGTTCCGGACACTGAAGTGGGTGGGAAAAGGCATTGGTCCGATGTCTACAAAGAGTGTGGAGAAAATGATTACAAACCTCGAAAACACAGGTGTTTTCTAAGTGCAATGTGGCAGAGGGAGAAAAGCAGTTGTTCTGACTTCTGTCGAAGATCTGGCCACAGCATTGCAGGAGGGGTCGAGTGGTGGTGTCCAAACATGCATTGCATGGGAAATTCCCCGAACGTTGAACATGTCTGCGAACATGGTGCATAAAATCCTAGGAAACATTCTGCATTGCTATCTCCACAAAAACACCCATGTTCAGGAGCTGCTTTTTCCTGATCTGCCAGCAAGACAAATGTCCGCTCTGGGATTTCTTGCTCGCATGGAAGTGGACAATGAATGGCCACGGAACGTTCTGTGGACAGCTGAAACCCTCAATACATCAACCAATACCACTTCATTCTGCAAAGGTGACTCTGTGGTGCGAGTTGACGGCATCGTTTATCGTAGGACTGTATTTTTTCGCGGAGATGAGACTTGAGGGTCCTATTACCTGAACGATATTGGTAAATGCTATGATGAGTCCTTCGCGCACCAATGTCATTCCAACCCTTCAACAGCGAGGATCTGTGGGCATGATCACTTTTATTCAAGATGGTTCCGCTCCACACATTGCAAGGTCTGGTATTTCGGAAATGCTAGTCTTATCAGTAGTCATTTCCTTATAGCCTGGCCGACCAGATCACTTCATCTTAATCCTTGTTGTAGTATCCTTATCGCCACTGTAGAGTCTTGTACCGTAGGGAAGCAAGGGAGAGGATGTTATGGGTGGTTGGTATCCTCTTTTTTACAACAAAAATGCACACGTCGATTAATACGGTTCTTTATTTACATGAACTGGATACTTAACTATAATAAAGTCCATGTGTTGTGGTACAAGCTCGTCAGAAATAGTCCTCTTGCAGACACTATTACTCTTATTAAGGCTTTAATTAAATGGCAAAAACAAAATCCATCATACAGTGCATAAACAATATAGACATACATATTTGTTGAGTACAGTAATTGAAATTCATTTTCATTATATACATATCAATTAACAGTATGGAATAATGTCCAGCAAGACACTTGTAACAAGAAATTAAAAAGTAGCTAAATATTTAAAAAAAGTTTAGTGTGATACTTAATCCTAAGAACTTGGTATATTTTATAAACGAATGCAGTGGTGAAACTTACCTACAACAGAATTTACTAACACATCAAATTTTGTTAAAGAAATTCGACCTGCTTAAAATGTTGAGGATAGTGAGGAAATGGTTTGTACCCTAACTAAAAATCATTATGGAATGGATTACTGAAACATTTAACTGGATTGGTAAGCATATCTCAGAACAAGAGTATGTAAACATGGGGGATGCTATGCATTGGGTACAATACTACTCCAAGTTTAAATTAACAATTACACATAATGTACTACACTGACAGAAACAATATTGTTCACAGATGACAGCACCTTTTTATTTACTGGTCCATCACCAGAAATACTGAAGTAATAATTGTACCTATTGTAGCTCAAACATAGGCAATAAATAATAGAACTACACAGATAAACAGAAAACAATCAACTTCAGGATAACAAAGAAATCTGACCTTGTAAATCTGAACATAAATTATCTGAGTCCCAAACATTAAATTCCTTGCTGTGTATGTTGATGAGCAACTGATATAGGACTAGCACATCAAATATCTTGAAAATATAATGTATGTACTACAAATACTGGACCATCTATGTGACTCCTCATGGTTAAAAACATTTTACTTGTTTGATGGAAATGGTGTTATCATTCTGAGATCTGATGGGACATGAAGCTTGTATTGGCCATTAGATACAAGTGAAACACAGTCCTTCAGCACAGAAAAATTTCAGAGCTGAAGCACAATAAACAATATTCTATAATAGTCACATAATACAACTACCTAACATTTTGAGCCAGTGCATCATAGCAGAGGTTTTGCTGGCCATAGCATGGCCAAATTTCAAGCCCATATACTTCTTCATTTTCAGACAGAGTATCTTCAGGCGAAATCTGAAAACCGTTTCACCAATTTCAACTTAATTTTCAGGAAATTGAATTCATTGGATTTGATCATCACTATGAAATTTATCAATGACAAACTGAAAACACTCAAATTCTGTGAGTTTTCAAGTGTAGGAGCAATATTCCTAAAAATCACTTAATTTTTTTTTAAAAAAAAGGAAAAACTCTCCACTGAGGCATAGATAAGGCTGTCTTTTTCCTGTCTGAACTGTTTCAAATTCAGAAAAGTGCAATAATCTTTGGTTTGTCTGGTATATGAAGCTACTACATTCAGGCACTTCTCTCACAGCTTGTCAAATTTCATTTCCTTCCCTATAACATATGCGGCAATATGATATAAAGCATTTTTTCGGTATTACTTAAGTTATCCTCACAACTGATTTCATGTTCTTTCGAACCTTTTGAAAGCTTAAATACAGGCTGAGTTGCAGATGATGTGGGGTGTGTAACGGAATGTTGGTCAAGAAAACTTTAAAGGTAGACAGAAACACTCTTGTCATAGGATCCTTTCCCTAAATCTGTGAAATACTGAGCAACACAAATAGTTTTCAAATTGTTTTTGAAGTGCAGTGCTGTGGGAACTTTCTGAATACTTCTAACACAGGAGGACAACTTTTCTAGGCAATATTGTGTTGATGTAGCTGTCAGCAAATATTTGTAATTATTCATGAGTAAAAAGATTTCCTGCAGATCAAGTACACTTTGTGTGGACAGTCTCACACCACTTTTAGCTGGTTTACAGTGACCAAATTGTCCAATTTCAATCTGATAAAATATCATCATAACTTCATTCAGCAACGTGATAGCCTCCTTGTATCTTTCTTGATTGAAGGTGGTTTCGTGACAGAAAAGTACATGCCCCAGAAACTTTTATTTTGCTGAACTTATTTGGTTCTGTTACATCTGTTGTTAGCTTGGGAGCAAGTTTCAAATCATTATCCTGATCAAAATATGGTAGTTCCTTAGTATGACTACAGTCAACAACTGTGGATGGCAACTTATACTTGTCCCTTATCCTCTCAGGAATATTTATAACAGTTTGGACAGTAAACATTGTCTAATGTGTTTTAAAAGGTGTGGCACATCTGCAATAAAGTATATTATTCTCCCTGGATCTTCAGGATTTAAATTACATTTATGAATGCCGGAATTTTTTCCAGAAGCAATTCCAAAATGTCACCACATACTTTGATTTGCAGCACCCATATCTGATGTCACACGGTGTACACGTAGTCCTATATGTTCATTGCATTGAATTATTTGTAAAACGATGTCACACAAAGCTTTACCACTTACATTACTTCCAGTAAAATGATATGCCACTATCTGCTTCCATGTGGAAGAGATACCACCCAAAAGAAAAACACAGGCCTGTGTGGCAACACCTTCATGGCTTGGAAGGATAGCACAGCCAGTAAGCTGACCTGTTCTCACATCAAATTCCCTGCTTGGAGTAATTGACATTTTATCAATCAACAGAACACAGGCACGTTTTTTTTTTCGCTCATACTTTCAACATTTTCTTTAAGAAGTGTGAACACCAGAACTGAAGTTCAAATCTTGAAGTCTCCTCCTTAATATACGCTGTGACAGCAATGGAAAACCTGAACTAATTAAATAATCAAATCCTATGATACCACATGCAAATTTCAACTGGAGATCTTTCTTCACACTACTCGCTGTCCATTTCACTTTTTTCTTATTTAAACTCTCCAGCTGATTATCATTAAACAATGTGTTTAGTTTATGTGGAACTGAGTGACACATACTGTGGAGTTTCTTTTTTAGTTGTGTATTCCTCAAAGTAAGACAACTGACCTTCTTCTTGAGAGCTGAAATCTGTCTCTGTTGACCATGAGTGTAACCTTTTAGTTTACGTAATTTTTCTGTGAGTTCACATTCTACTGGTTCACTTATATCACTGTCTTGCATACTACACATGGGATCTGCGTCACACTGCTGCTGGATTTCTGCATCAGTCTCTGCTGTGGGACTGCTGCTTCCATGTCCTTGATTTGGAGCTGATTGCATAGTTTAATTTTCCTTCTTTTAACCTTTGGTACTACGCGAGAAAAAGCTGCTGATATGGCGTTGGATTTTATCTTCCTCTTGCCATCGACCCTCACTTTCTCCCACTGGTCATCAGTGAAATGTTTATATAATGAAGAAGCAAATGAAAGAAACTGTGGTAAATTCATACCTGCAAAACGTGTTTAAGCAAATATACTAGACAGAAAAAAGAGACATTAACTCTGAAAAAACCTGTGAAGCTTCCTGCCCAAACAGGAGCAATGATAAATTGATAAACAAACAGTCTAGTCATCTGGAATGACAAGAATCGGTCGACATCTGCTATATAACTACATTTTAATTCTATGCTTATAAGAATTAGATGTACAGTAAAAATTGCACACAGTAAATACACAGGCCAAATAGCACATCTCACAATAACATCTAGCTTACAACTCATGTAGTATGCAGTTGGAAAGTTAAAATCACTTACTTCACATAGATAAAAGTAGTTCGTTGGTTTCCACAAGGCTCCGTGTGATTTACATCACTCCTGTTAACTGCAACAGCCCACTTCTTTCTTCTCTACAAGCATACGAAATCCACCTGTGCCTCTGTTGGTACATCCGAAAGCAGCACAACCTGGCATCGTTTCTCAGTGTCTGCAGAATGAATTAAAGGTGGTCAACTACATATGGTACCATTGCTATCATGCATACTCCAGAACAGTACTGATTTCATAATAAAATACTTTCTCATTTGATCTCATATTTAAACTCGCACGTGTAAATTTCGTGCAAAAAGCTGCCTAAGTAAAGTGCAAACACATACAGAATTCACAATAAATATGTAAATAACTCAAATTACCTTCTAATTGTTTCCAAAAGTCTTCAATACAGTAATCTAACTCCGAAAAGCACTGCGAACTATGTACTCAAGAGAGACCTGTGGTAATAAACATGGCGTCACAGCGGCTCAGCCAATCACATGCAATTTCACCTATGGCCACTCTCTCCCTATATGTAGGTTATCTAGCAGGATATCTTGTGATGATTGGAGCATTATGATTGGCTCTTATTGAATTTACCTGCCGATTTTACTGATGTCGCAGGTGTGGAAGCACCATCCGTCTTTTTTCCTGCAGAAGAGACTTTCAGTGGAAAAAACTATTTTGCACAGATCACCACATCACACCGACAATTAAACCTTACAAAGCGGCCTGCAGATCGTCAAATACAGAACGACTCTTATTCAATTACATTGCTCTGCCACTAAGGACAGGAACTTGAATATTAGAGCGTGAAACCAATCTCCAACCCAGCAATATATCACCGCATACCGTGTCGATGTAGTAAACATACAATTCGTATCCTGTGCCATACAAAATCGCCCATTTTTCATCATTCGTATAGCAATCGACCACCAGACATTAATACATATACTGCAAAGACAGACAGCACCATATACAGGGTGCTCCATTGATCGTGACTGGGCCAAATATCTCACGAAATAAGAGTCAAACGAAAAAACTACAAATAACGAAACTTTTGTAGCTTGAAGGGGGAAACCATATGGCCCTATGGTTGGCCCGCTAGTTGGCGCTGCCATAGGACAAACGGATATCAACTGCGATTTTTTAAAATAGGAACCCCATTTTTCTACATATTCATGTAGTATGTAAAGACATATGAATGTTTTAGTTGGACCACTTTTTTTTGCTTTGTGATAGATGGCGCTGTAATAGTCACAAATATATGGTTCACAATTTTAGATGAACAGAAATTAAAATACAGAACGTAGGTATGTTTGAACATTTTATTTCAGTTGTTCCAATGTGATACATGTACCTTTGTGAACTTATCATTTCTGAGAACACATGCTGTTACAACGTGATTACCTGTAAATACCACATTAATGCAATAAATGCTCAAAATTATGTTCGTCAACCTCAATGCATTTGGCAATACGTGTAACGACATTCCTCTCAATGGCGAGTAGTTCTCCTTCTGTAATGTTCGCACATGCATTGATAATGTGCTGACGCATGTCGTCAGGCATTGTCGGTGGATCACGATGGCAAATATCCTTCAACTTTCCCCACAGAAAGAAATCTGGGGATGTCAGATTCGGTGAACGTGCAGGCCATGGTATGGTGCTTCAACGACCAATCCACCTATCATGAAATATGCTATTCAATACTGCTTCAACCGCACACGAGATATGTGCCAGACATTCATCATGTTGGAAGTACATCGCCATTCTGTCATGCAGTGAAACATCTTGTAGTAACATCGGTACAACATTACATAGGAAATCAGCATACACTGCATCATTTAGATTGCCATCAGTAAAATGTGGGCCAGTTATCCTTCCTCCCATATTGCCGCACCATACATTAACCCGCCAAGATCGCTGATGTTCCACTTGTTGCAGCCATCGTGGTTTTTCCGTTGCCCAGTAGTGCATATTATGCCGCTTTACGTTACCGCTGTTGGTGAGTGACGCATCGTCGCTAATAGAACACGTGAAAAAAGTCTGTCATCGTTCCATAATTTCGCTTGTGCCCAGTGGCAGAACTGTACACGACGTTCAAACTCGTCGCCATGCAATTCCTGGTGCATAGAAATATAGTACGGGCGCAATCAATGTTGATGTAGCATTCTCAACACCGACGTTTTTGAGATTCCCGATTCTCGCGCAATTTTTCTGCTACTGATGTGCGGATTAGCTGCGACAGCAGCTAAAACACCTACTTGGCCATCATCGTTTGCTGCAGGTCGTGGTTGACGTTTCACATGTGACTGAACACTTCCTTTTTCCTTAAATAACGTAACGATCCCGTGAACGGTCCGGACAATGGGATGATGTCGTCCAGGATACCAAACAGCATACATAGCACACACCAGTTGGGCATTTTGATCACAATAGCCATACATTAACACGATATCGAACTTTTCCGCAATTGGTAAACGGTCCATTTTAACACAGGTAATGTATCACGAAGCAAATACCGACCGCACTGGCGGAATGTTACGTGATACCACGTACTTATACGTTTGTGACTATTACAGCGGCATCTATCACAAAGCGAAAAAAGTGGCCAACTAAAACATTCATATTTCTTTACGAACTACACGAACATGTAATAAAAATGGAGGTTCCTATTTAAAAAAAACGTAGTTGATATCCGTTTGACCTATGGCAGCGCCATCTAGCGGGCTAACCATAGCACCATCTGGTTTCTCCCTTCAAGCTAGATGAGTTTCGTCCTTTGTAGTTTTTTCTTTTGATGCTTATTTCGTGAGACCACCTGTCTACTCTTTGCAGCACTAGATATTTTCCTGCAGCCGAAGGTCACAAGTCATCCACTCCCGACACATGACCAGAGAGCCCTCAGTGGATCGAAGTCACTATCAGAACTGTTATACAAATTCGGCGTCGGTTGCCCTCAGCATAAACCCTTTACTGTTCTGGACCCGACCTGCTTGCTTTACTACACACATCTCCAGACCCTGGGATTGCAAGAACACATTTATTTTCCCATGGTTTGCCATAATATTATACCATTTTCGCTGTACTTCTCGATATCAAACACACAGCAGTATCCTACTGATCGCTCACGCAACATAATTCCGAAGATATAGACCCCAAATTGTTTCTTTACAAACCCTAAACTTTAGGGAGGTGGAGCATGCTGTAAAACACTGAGTAACTAGAAACTTATCCCGTCTGTGAAGATCGGTACGTGAGAACTCGAAAATAAAAGAGGAAACTGATATTTCCACTGGCGAATACCGATGTAGGTGATGTAACAGATTCCAAATCATCCCTATAATACACAAAGTCAACTAAGGTTTTTCTCATGTCTAGAGAACCAGAAAATGTGTATTCCACCCGTCTTCCACCTGCTACATGCACACACCACAATCGATGTTCCCTCAGCCAAATAAAGGCGCGAAATGTGCAGAAGCAGTCAACCGAACAATTCACATGGGAGGGAATAACGGTCCAGTGCAAACACAATCCATATTGACTCTTCTCAAATCAATACGCGATCATGAAACCTATCTAACACATACTGAGTATCAGTTCGCTATTCAGTCATCTAGAGGACGACACAGTTAAGTCAGCTGTATTCCTACGCCCCAACAGGCCTCTCAATTCGGACAGATCCTACCATTAGCTGGAAATGTGAATCATTCCCAGCACAGGTCACTGGCGCTGCTCGCCAAGCGCTCATAGATAGAATCGTCCTAGAAAAAAACCAGCCTCAAATATATTTTATCCCTGTACATACAATTAAATATTACGATCGCGGTCTCAATTGGACAACTTTCGACAATGAGCGAACTATTGGAAATACACCCTGCTGACGCCTGTGGCTCTGGAAATAGAAATATGAGTACCATTCTTACGACTTCACATACTCTTCTTTATGCCATCACAGTACTCGACGTCAAATCCATACCTTCCTTACGAATGGACATAGTCATTTCCTTTGCACATGTCGGAACACACACACATACTTTATAACCCTGATTCTCATGGCGGAACTATCACGCACCCCCTACTACTAAGTATAATACACTCCTGGAAATGGAAAAAAGAACACATTGACACCGGTGTGTCAGACCCACCATACTTGCTCCGGACACTGCGAGAGGGTTGTACAAGCAATGATCACACGCACGGCACAGCGGACACACCAGGAACCGCGGTGTTGGCCGTCGAATGGCGCTAGCTGCGCAGCATTTGTGCACCGCCGCCGTCAGTGTCAGCCAGTTTGCCGTGGCATACGGAGCTCCATCGCAGTCTTTAACACTGGTAGCATGCCGCGACAGCGTGGACGTGAACCGTATGTGCAGTTGACGGACTTCGAGCGAGGGCGTATAGTGAGCATGCGGGAGGCCGGGTGGACGTACCGCCGAATTGCTCAACACGTGGGGCGTGAGGTCTCCACAGTACATCGATGTTGTCGCCAGTGGTCGGCGGAAGGTGCACGTGCCCGTCGACCTGGGACCGGACCGCAGCGACGCACGGATGCACGCCAAGACCGTAGGATCGTACGCAGTGCCGTAGTGGACCGCACCGCCACTTCCCAGCAAATTAGGGACACTTGCTCCTGGGGTATCGGCGAGGACCATTCGCAACCGTCTCCATGAAGCTGGGCTACGGTCCCGCACACCGTTAGGCCGTCTACCGCTCACGCCCCAACATCGTGCAGCCCGCCTCCAGTGGTGTCGCGACAAGCGTGAATGGAGGGACGAATGGAGACGTGTCGTCTTCAGCGATGAGAGTCGCTTCTGCCTTGGTGCCAATGATGGTCGTATGCGTGTTTGGCGCCGTGCAGGTGAGCGCCACAATCAGGACTGCATACGACCGAGGCACACAGGGCCAACACCCGGCATCATGGTGTGGAGAGCGATCTCCTACACTGGCCGTACACCACTGGTGATCGTCGAGGGGACACTGAATAGTGCACGGTACATCCAAACCGTCATCGAACCCATCGTTCTACCATTCCTAGACCGGCAAGGGAACTTGCTGTTCCAACAGGACAATGCACGTCCGCATGTATCCCGTGCCACCCAACGTGCTCTAGAAGGTGTAAGTCAACTACCCTGGCCAGCAAGATCTCCAGATCTGTCCCCCATTGAGCATGTTTGGGACTGGATGAAGCGTCGTCTCACGCGGTCTGCACGTCCAGCACGAACGCTGGTCCAACTGAGGCGCCAGGTGGAAATGGCATGGCAAGCCGTTCCACAGGACTACATCCAGCATCTCTACGATCGTCTCCATGGGAGAATAGCAGCCTGCATTGCTGCGAAAGGTGGATATACACTGTACTAGTGCCGACATTGTGCATGCTCTGTTGCCTGTGTCTATGTGCCTGTGGTTCTGTCAGTGTGATCATGTGATGTATCTGAGTGTACTTCGCAAATAACTGATTACCGGCGATACAAAATAATAATGACCGAAAATCAGCGATGGGTGGACATGTGTCATAAATGTTCTTGCAGATGGTAACACTGTGTCTTAGAAAGAGAGGCGTATTCGTCTTACAAACCGCCAGGTGTTAAGAAACACAACCATATTACCATCACAAGCGGTCTTGGCTCTACAGGTGCATACAAGTATCCATGTTACAAGCTATACTGGCTTTATAAATCTACATATGCCATTACCTCTGAATGAAGTGGTTTTTTCCAGAGAGATACCATAACACTGATGGTGATCGCCGGAGTGTATAATATCAGACCAACAGTGTGGTTACAAGACACCGACGGTGCAACCTCGTAATAAAATTACCAAATTTTGAAAGTGATTAATCTAAGGAGCGTGTTATGAAACAGATACTTGCAACTCCTTCACGCCGCCGCAGCTAGATATTTCTCCGGTATTTGTAACGCATTCTGTCTTGATGGCATGCCAGAGGTTTGGTCATATATTGAGTGGGCTATAGGCGATGGTTGATTGAGAAGGATCACAAACTGTAGTAGATGGTGTGCTGATTGAGGTCATAAGAAATGTACACTATCCTTTCAGATTTCTAGTGCTACACTTTTGGTAGAAATGATGTCCATGATTTGGAATCAAGTCTTTCCATTCAACCACATACCTACCTCGGATCCTATGGAGAGGTCCTTTAATGATTACAGCCACTAGCGAGTCATATTTCTGGCACTCTCATATCTCGAAATGAGTCTCCTTTCTCGAACATATCTGCTACAGTAAAATTCCAATGTGTTTTTAGGTAGTCCCTATGCATCTTGCAACTGCCCCTCAGACTCAGCGCTACCATACCTACTGCTTTGCGCATGTGATCGTTCCAATGTAAGTTGGAACTGAGTAGAAGTCTGAGAAAGCTACGAGGGTGAGTCAAATGAAAACCTTAAATATTTTTTTAAATATTATTTATTGTGCAGAAGTGGTACAAACCTGTATCACTCTTCAACATAATCTCCCTCACGCTCAATACAAGTCCTCCGGCGCTTACAAAGTGCATACATTCCTTTAGACAAAAATTATTTTGGTAGTCCGCACAACCACTCATGCACCGCGTAGCGTACCTCTTCATCAGAACGGATCTTCTTTCCTCCCATTGCGTCTTTGAGTGGTCCAAACATACGGAAATGACTTGGTGATGAGGAATGGCGCCATTCATTGCTCGCTCTCTTCGTTTTATGTTGGTGGAAGTGAACCCAGGTTTCGTCCCCAGTAACGCTTTTTGCACGGCAAGGAAGCCATCACCTTCTCGTTCAAAGCGCCGAAGAAGTTCTTCACAAGCATCAACACGTCGTTCTCTCATTTCAGGAGTCAGCTGCCGTGGCACCCATCTTGCAGACACTTTGTGAAACTGGAGCACGTCATGCTCAACGTGGTGTGCTGACCCATGACTAATCTGTAAAGATGCTGCAATGTCATTCAGTGTCACTCGGCGGTTTTCCTTCACTATGGCTTCAACTGCTGCAACGTTCCGTGGAGTCACAACTGGTTGTGCCTGACCTGGACGAGGAGCATCTTCCACTGAAGTTGAAACGTCCCCTTAGAAAAATTATACATGACTGTTCTTAAACTGACACACAATATTTTTTTTTAGCGCAACGCAATCTGACTTTCAGTAATCCCTACAAGAGAATGGCCCTGACTAAACTAACCTATACGTTTCACAAATCACTTACCTCACAAAAATCTTCGTTACTCGAACTACTGCCAGCTAAATAAAAGATTCAAACTACAGAAGGCACTAACTACTGATAGGCATAGTTAGCAAAGGAAAGATTTTAATAGAGAACAAACAATGTATTTACCTTAATAGTCATAATATATATAGCAGTTCATGACATCCATTCTTACAAATGTATTGTCTCTGATGAACATACGTCCAGAACATCGGCTCTCAAATTTCCGCCATCTCTCTCCTCACATCCACCACTGCTGGCGGCTCACGTCCAACTGCACAACGCTACGCGCTATTAACATCCAGCTACAATGGCAGACAACAATGCAAACTAGCCACAGACTGCACACAGCACAGCCAGTGATTTTCATACAGAGCGCTACGTGGCGTTACCAATAAGAAAACCTTTACAGCCTACTTACATAGCCCCCATGCTCCCCACAAAAAATTTTACAAATTGTTTTGGGCACTGGCCAATACATATTTGTTAAAATTTTTTCACAATTACAGTAACAAAGAAATCAAATGTACACACTTATTGATACAATGTTGGTCAAAAGCTAAAATTTTCTCACAGTCCATAAGGACAGTCCTGATCATTCATCACAGTAAAATTGCAGTGTTTTTCTCAAAGTCTGAGCAGTAAAAGAAAATGCACACGGAAGTAGTAGATTTCCATGCAGTCTTGAAGAAGTAGTGTTGTCCTTCCAACGAAAAGACAGTGCTGACACTTGACATGCAGACAGGTAATGGGCCACAACAGAGCAAATCCACCGTAGAGTCAGTCGAAGTTTTGAAGAATATTGGTAGGTAGGTCATCACAGAGTAGACCCACTGTAGTCCTGGAAGAGATTACGGTATTGGTGGGCCACCAGAGGTGCAGACCCCGTGCAGTCCTTGCAGAAAAAATGGTATTGGTGAGTCATCAAAGGTGTAGACCCACTGTAGTCCCTGTAGAGATGGCCAGCAGCCATCTGCTGCGACTGTGCAGGTGCACAATCACCATCGAAGAGTCTTGCGGACAATATAGCAAGTCCATAAACCACCATTTGTGCACTCACAAAGTTTTTGGAATTGTCCTTAGAGCCAGCAATGCTGTTAATCAGTCCCTTGCTGAATTATTAACACACGTCCAAACACTAACAGTCCCAACTTCTCACATATTTTGCATATACTATGACCATCAGAAATTTGATTAACTGGTGTCAATTACAATTTTATAACATGAGAATACAATAACAAAGGTACAAAATACATTATTAAAGAACATAACAATACAGATAAATTTGTAGTAGTACAGGCTTTACAAAAGAATAGAAATAAACAGATACATCAGTGTTACAGGAATTATGACATAAGTGAATATATAAAATAATGAGAATAGTTTTCGAAACATTAATTTCACACATGAGCAGTAAAACAGAACAGAATAAATCATGTCTAAACATCTTTACAAAGAAAATAACACAGTATTTGAAAAATTATACAATATAAATCTTATTAGCTAAACACATAGTCAGGAAAAAGAAAAATACACAAGGATACATAAACACATAGCGGAATAATACAAATGGAAAGACAGGGTTCGTTTTCAGGGTAACATTTGGTACTGCAGTCCAACCCAAAACTTCATTCCATAGATCTTTCGTCTTATTTCAACATTTGTTTCCACCAAAAAAATCCAATCCAAGCTTGCTTTCTGTATTTATATGTTCACATATTTCTTACATCATTATTTATTTTCCATAATCTTACCTCATCATTTATTTCCAAGAAAATCCTACCTAAACCTGTTGTCCCCAAACCCTACTTTTTTGTTCATATCCTCTTTCAAAATACTTTTTGGCCAAGCCATTTTCTTATAGCTTCTCAATGCATTTCTTTCAATTCATCACAACTCGTTCTCTTATATAACCTACCCCATCTTAAACTAACTTAAATCTACTGAGCTCAGATGCTAAAATAAGGGATAAGGCAATGCAGCAGCACAAAACAATTAACACAAACAGCAATGACAAAAAATGCAAATTGGCTAGCAAGCAACATAAATTAGCAATGCAAATGCAATGTTACAACTAATATAAGGCAATGCGCAGCAAACAAGAAAAATAAATCCGTAGTAAAACTGGCTTAACACAGTAATATAAAGTCAAATTCAGTAACATTATACCTGGCAAAAAACAGCAGCAAATGCTATGACCTATATCTAAACATGACAAAGCTCAAGCAGAAAAAATATTACAGTAAAAATGGCCATGTTTAATACCTATGTCACATCTTAACACTAGAGTGATGCATCACCTTGACTTACTGCGCCAAAAATTCACCATGTCATTGACAAAAATTATCTATGCAATTCCTGTGAAGGGAAATGTCTTTTTGTGCTCCCTCGTTTTTTTTGGAAGTAGATCATAAAATTATTTATTTACTGGATCTGTAGGCATAAATTATCTATATTAGTACATCCGTTAAATTTTATTTTAACTAACGCTGCAGTGCAGCTAGAAATTAGATATTAAACAAATTGAGCAATCTCTCAACTAAAAAGACAATAGATGTAAAAATGTTTCTCATCATTTCATTAGGCCTTTTAGTAAATATCATAAATTAAGAGCTCCACAGTGTAATCACATGTTTTCAAGTTTGAGCGTGTCTATTTGCGACGCTTTCTACAAAGAAATGTCAATAGCGAGGATAATGGCCTCTTTTTTTTCCACCTATGCCTCTGAAAGGCACACACTAATGGCTTTTTTCCAGGCGACTGTCGCACAGGTGGGTGCCCACGATGCATTACGTGAAGGTGGTCACTTAACTTTCTTACCGAAATAATTACAACACCAGTTTGCACTACAGTGACAGTCTGATATAAAAAATTTCACAGGTCGAGAATTTGCGTTGCAAATGTGCAGAAACAAAATCCTATTAATATAACAGTGTGGAAAAAATTTTCACCTGCATTGTGATACATTCACGCATTTACACACATTTCATAACTCTTAAAGTACGATTCTCAGCTTATTGATCATAAACATACCTCAATAGCATAATACACATCGTCATCGTGATAACGTCATAACATCTCAGTCAATTCTCGAAATCGTCGTAGCTTCCTCCAATAATTTCAGAACCAAAAAAAAATTATCTGCTCATTTCAGTAGTGTCATCTACCTCATATGTACTTTAAAATCATGATCCCATACCAAATACATCATTCAAAGCTCTCATAGTATCGCAATGGTTCTGAAAAAAATATCAACAGTTCACAAAGTACAGACAAAATATAATTTCATAAGTGTGAAGTTATACAACTGTGTAATTGCGTAAACATCTGTCACTAACGTAGTAAAAAAAAAGTTTGTTTCTCTGTTAAATAACCAGGTAGCTGTGTAATTCTGTGTTGGAGAAATATGGTACCGATGTGTAAACTTGGATAAGCAAGTACCATATTAGCTAGGGCTCCTTGTGCTTGCCAAACACATGGTACACAAAGTAAGCGTGTACCCCCCTGAGGATTAATGTAATTATACCCTCAGGTGTTACAGATTACAGCAATGGAATGAAATGTATCACGGAAAACCTTTGTATTATTGAAATTCAAAAATCTTTAAAAATAAATGTTTTAAGTACAAAATTAATCACTCAAATACGTGTACTGTAGCGCTAAACTGTGCGTCTTGTTGTAAGATAATCTCTGTGGAAGTGTCGTAGTTATCGTCCTCTGTAAGCAAAGTTTTGCTGAAATCAATGTACTTACCTCATCATAAACGAAAGTGAAATGCTTTGCATATAGATATCGTAGTTATTACGTACCTTACCGTGATCAAGAAAGTACTATAATGTAATGTATTGTTGTGCTGCAAAAGAGGCTGTCTTATTGTAGCTATACCACAAAAGTTACTATTAAAACATGTTTTGCTTTCCAGAAGAATTCAGAAAAACTGTGCAGATATAAAACAGAAACACCTGAAAAGCAACATTGTAAATGGTCACTCATTAGTAGCGTCGTGATAAATTCGTGTAGCTGTCACATAAACTAACCACTGTGTCGTCTGGTATCTCACAGAAAGTACTTTAAATCCAGAATGTATTTTCAAGCAAACCAAAATGTTGCATTAAAATCTCATTAGCAGTGCCAGTATATGTTCTAAGTATGTAAGCCTGATAGTCGTTACGTAATCGTGCAACTAACAAGCAAGAATGTACAAATAACAACACTGTGTCGTCTGTTCACTATAACAATGCATTCGTAATTTATGTTTAAAAATGTTCCCTAGGTTCTAGACTGGATAGTTAACTTCAAAACATTGTTGCATGTTAACAGCTTCTCAGTGTGACAAATTGTACTAGTAGCGTGAAGTGAAAAGTTTTATGCCAAAGACTAAGTTAAAAGCAGATTATCTCTCTATATATATGAAGACAGTAACTTGTTCTCGAAAGAACAGTTACTGTTGATGACCGTGCAGCTTTTCCCTGGAATAAATGATGACTAACTAACAACCTCAGCTGCCGACTGGTGTTGTTGTTATACCTCGATGTGGACAGCTGAAAATGTGTGCCCCGACCGGGACTCGAACCCGGGATCTCCTGCTTACATGGCAGATGCTCTATCCATCTGAGCCACCGAGGACACAGATGAACAGCGCGACTGCAGGGACTTATCCCCTGCACGCTTCCCGTGAGACTCACATTCCCAACTGTCCACAATTCTACATATGTGTTGTACCTTATAGACATTTGCCCACCCACTCATTACTCGCGCACGCTTTGTCGATTCCCGTAAGAGTTTGGGCCATGTAAGCAGGAGATCCCGGGTTCGAGTCCCGGTCAGGGCACACATTTTCAGCTGTCCACATCGAGGTATAACAACAACACCTGTTGGCAGCTGAGGTTGTCACTTAGTCATAATTTATTCCAGGGAAAAGCTGCACGGTCATCAACAGTAACTGTTCTTTCGAGAACAAGTTACTGTCTTCATATATATGTAGTTAAAGGCTACCCAGCCATTGACCTTCGTCTGTGCGAATGCGCACAAGTTGCCCAAACTCTTACGGGAATCGCCAAAGCGTGCGCGAGTAATGAGTGGGTGGGCAAATGTCTATAAGGTACAATACATATGTAGAATTGTGGACAGTTGGGAATGTGAGTCGCACGGTAATCGTGCAGGGGATAAGACCCTGCAGTCGCGCTATTCATCTGTGTCCTCGGTGGCTCAGATGGATAGAGCGTCTGCCATGTAAGCAGGAGATCCCGGGTTCGAGTCCCGGTCGGGGCACACATTTTCTGCTGTCCACATCGAGGTATAACAACAACACCTGTCGGCAGCTGAGGGTGTCAGTTAGTCATCATAGATTATCTCTCAACAAACGGTTTTACATGTGAAATGTGGTGCAAGCCTTTACTCTTCCTAGTGCTCAGAGTTAACTTCAAAGCAATTATCATGTTGTATACATCGATAAGGAATGCTAAAATTTTTTCCAAGGTTAGAGTCTATGTTATTTTTCTCTGAGCCAGCCGGCGCACGTGGCTGCCTGCGGTGTGAGTCATTGCCTATTGTCTCTTTGATGGTGCGCGTCGTTATTGGGATTTGGAGACCTAACTTCTACAAATTCACCTTGTCGAGAGGGCCCTGCCCTGTTTGAATCCCGCCAGTTCTGATGCAATTCAGGTCTGTCGTTACGATTATATCGTCAGTCGTCATGTCGGTAGTTCCTGTAGTTTCTTTCTTGTCGGTTAAGTGGCGGAGAATTTCTCCCTGAATTATCACTGCACGGTGGACCGTTGCGTCTGAAGTTATTCTGTCTCCCGCGATAATAATAGTTCTGGTTGCTATATTGTCTGTTTCTATGATTGTCTCTGTCATATTCATTACTACGGAAATGCGATCTTTCTTTGTAACTATTACTCTGTCAGTGGTTGTCAAACGGGTGGTGTCTGTTTTGGTTACGATTTACGTTGTAAGAATAGCCTTGTCGTGTCCAGTTATTATTTCTTTCATCGCGGAATTGCGACGGATGTGACCTGTAATTGTTGTGTTCCTGTTTTGGCATTCCGCGATTGTCAGTGTCAATTTCTAATTCTTGTAAGAGTCCCTGAAAAACTTCAATGTCGTCTTTGCAACGTCCTGCCAAAATAATATGTCGTAAATGTTCAGGTAATTTGATCAAGCAAATGCGGATGAGTTCTGAGGGGCTGTATGGGTTTGACAGGTACTGATTCTTGTGCAACATGTCTTCAAAATATTTCACAAGACTGGAAAATTCAGATTGTTCGAAATTTTTCATCGTTATGATGCTACGTTTTACTTGGTCTTGTGTAGCTTGAGACCAATATGCTGAGAGGAAGGCATGATAAAATTCTCCTTCACTGTGACAATCGTGAATGACCGATCGCATTCTTCCAGCTGGTTCATTCTCTAAGTAGGCACACATAAATTCTAATCTAAGCTCTAATCACCAGTTGGGAGGAAAACAATGAGAGAATTGATGGAGCCACGCTTGTGGATGAATGTCGTTGCCAGAATTCTTAAATGTTTTGAATTTACGTGTAGTAATGAACAGCTTATAGTCAAAATCGTCGTGTCGGCGGGTCGCATATCGGTCAGTATTACGTCATGTCGGCGGTTCCATCTCAAAATTCGGTGCACCTTGCCAATTTCTTTCATAATTTCCGAAATACCTTATTATTTTGTGACTTTTCCGTATTTCTAAGTCCCTCTTCCCGTGTTGGAGCGCGAGTGTCCTCTGAAATATGCAATTCTTGTATTACTTGTGCCAACTGATCTTGTACTTCCCGGATTTCTCTTTGGTGTTGCGTATTAATTTGATTCTGATTATGTTTGAATTTCTTAATTTGTTCACACTCTTCTGTGTCAGTGATGGCTACAGGTCTTTTGTCATTCAGATCATCATCTACCTTTGCAGATAAGTTAGTGAACTGATCCGAAAGTTCGGCTACTTTCTCCGATAGTGTACTTATTTCCTCAGTGTGTTTTTCTGAACCAAATTTCAGAGTGTCCATTTGTGTTGAAATCGTATCTACTGTGTCCTTTAAGTTTTCCTGAGTTTTTGCAAGTTGCGTAACCGAATCGGTAGATGCAACTGAGTCAATTTTAGCTTGCAAGGTCTTATGATTTTCATGAACAATAGTTTGCAGTTCTTTTATGGCTAATTCGTGATTCTGTAATGTATTTTCATGCCGCGAAAAAATAGGTTGGAAATGCTCACAAATTTGTGTTTTTACGTCATTACAGACTTTTTGACATTTCGATTCGATTTTATGTAACTCAGTAGTTAAATCTTCACGTGTTTGTTCACGCATATGTTCCACTGAGTCTAACTTTTGAAGCTTTTGTTCCATTGTGTCTAACTTTTGAAGCTTTTGCTGTGTTTGTCTCTGATTTTGTTCCATTGTGTCTAACTGTTGCTGTGTTTGCCTCCGATTTTGTTTCATTTGTTGCATTAATTGCAATAATAATGTATTAGTGTCTGGAATCTGTTCCTCTATGCTTTTTGGCAGCGCATTTGCACCGGCAACATTCACATTTTAACAAGCAGAAAATGTGTCTTGACTTATTTGAGAAAACGGTGAGGACGAAAAACCTGAATCTACAGGATTTGCAAGATTGTGTCCTGTCATTTCGGATTCCTGAGGCGAGCTGTTGCCGAGCGATCGATCGATAATGCTTCCCTGTTCACTAATTGTTTCACTGCCTACACCATTATTTGCAGCCCGCTCCATTTCCCTATGCACAATTACCAAATTACTACTTTGAACATTAGTTAATTCATTACTCGGCGGCGCTAACACACTGCTTTCGTCTTCACTGTCATTTCTCAGTTTACTTTGGAGCCTAGTATTACGCTTTTCACACGCCATTATTGTCACAATATTTCACATGACAACACAGAAAACCACAATTTGAAGAGCAAAATAAGAAAACTCATTAACATAGCATTGAAAATAATATCTCGTTAATTGCAAGCGCAGCTGCGAAATACTTGGTGCAAATCTACATGCATGCCACAACTGTTTTACTGTACAAGAATGAAAAACTACAACTACAAAGGAAATTCTCTCTACAATTACGCGCTAGCAATAAACAAAGGCTGCACTAATTACACAAACTACAAGAAAAATATCAGAAGATTCCAGTGAGGTATCCTCGGCTAAGGGTCGACATATGAAACGTCCCCTTAGAAAAATTATACATGACTGTGCTTAAACTGACACACAATATTTTTTTAGCGCAACGCAATCTGACTTTCAGTAATCCCTACAAAAGAATGGCCCTGCCTATATTAACCTATACGTTTCACAAATCACTTACCTCTCAAAAATCTTCGTTACTCGAACTACTGCAATACACCGAGCGCCACTACTGCCAGCTAAATAAAAGATTCAAACTACGGAAGGCACTAACTACTCATAGGCATAGTTAGCAATTGAAAGATTTGAATAGAGAACAAACAATGTATTTACCTTAATAGTCATAATACATATAGCAGTTCATGACATCCATTCTTACAAATGTATTGTCTCTGATGTGTTGGCAGAAGAGCCAACACCGTGTTGCTAGAGGAGGCCGAAATGCACGCGTTTAAGTTCACGCAGACTGGCGTGAGGTCTGGAACAAGGTAAAGTAATTATACTATGAAGAAAAGAACGTAGTTGCTTGAATACTTAACTTTAATCCATAATTGGAGAACATCGCTCTTGTTGATACATGAATTATAATCTCAATATAAACTGGTAATGGCGCCTTGCTAGGTCGTAGCAAATGACGTAGCTGAAGGCTATGCTAACTATCGTCTCGGCAAATGAGAACGTAGTTTGTCAGTATATCATCACTAGCAAAGTCGTCTGTACAGCTGGGGCGAGTTTTAGGACGTCTCTCTAGACCTGCCGTGTGGTGGCGCTCGGTCTGCAATCACTGACAGTGGCGACACGCGGGTCCGACGTATACTAATGGACCGCGGCCGATTTAAAAGCTACCACCTAGCAATTGTGGTGTCTGGCGGTGACACCACAGTCTCTGATGGACACACGTGCAGATCGTCGGCTCTCAAATTTCCGCCATCTCTCCCCTCACATCCACCACTGCTGGTGGCTCACCTCCGACTGCGCGACGCTACGCGCTGTTAACATCCAGCTGCCTAACACTACAATGGCAGACAACAATGCAAACTAGCCACAGACTGCACACAGCACAGCCAGTGATCTTCATACAGAGCGCTACGTGGCGTTACCAATAAGAAAACCTAAACAGCCTACTTACAAAGTCACACCATTTGCGAACGTCCTACTCCATTCGTAGACTTCCTGCTGTGACAAACATGCATCACCGTACTGAACCTTCATTCGTCGATGAATTTCAATAGGTTTCACACTTTCACTACACAAAAACCGAATAACAGAACGCTGTTCTCCCCTGGTGCAAGTCGCAAGTGGGGCGGCCATCTTTATACTGATACTGCGACGGTATGTGTGCATCTACACTATGTTGCCACCTACAGGCCATTCTGCACGCTGTTTGTAGCATGCTTACCAACTTACGGGATAACGGCGCGACATTTCGATTTGTTATTACAAATTTAAGGTTTTCATTTGACTCACCCTCGTACATCTACCATCTGCTGCAAGCCATGTAGAAAGTGGCTAAGCTGAGTTACTGCAACAGGACTCTGACGTAACAGTCATGTGGAATGCAGCGCTGTTAACATTACATTTTAAAATATATATTTCCAGCGCATAACATACTCCCTTCCTGCAGGCTTCTCTACGATAAACTATGGTAATACATTGTAAAATGAAAAAACTACGTCCTTAAAATATCGATTCTGTGTGGTACGAGCACAATGTAGCTTTAGAGAGATGTATAGCGTCCACTTTTCACATCCGATCATGGTTCAGAAATTATACTATGCTCGCATCAGTCCTACACTCCTGGAAATGGAAAAAAGAACACATTGACACCGGTGTGTCAGACCCACCATACTTGCTCCGGACACTGCGAGAGGGCTGTACAAGCAATGATCACACGCACAGCACAGCGGACACACCAGGAACCGCGGTGTTGGCCGTCGAATGGCGCTAGCTGCGCAGCATTTGTGCACCGCCGCCGTCAGTGTCAGCCAGTTTGCCGAGGCATACGGAGCTCCATCGCAGTCTTTAACACTGGTAGCATGCCGCGACAGCGTGGACGTGAACCGTATGTGCAGCTGACGGACTTTGAGCGAGGGCGTATAGTGGGCATGCGGGAGGCCGGGTGGACGTACCGCCGAATTGCTCAACACGTGGGGCGTGAGGTCTCCACAGTACATCGATGTTGTCGCCAGTGCTCGGCGGAAGGTGCACGTGCCCGTCGACCTGGGACCGGACCGCAGCGACGCACGGATGCACGCCAAGACCGTAGGATCCTACGCAGTGCCGTAGGGGACCGCACCGCCACTTCCCAGCAAAGTAGGGACACTGTTGCTCCTGGGGTATCTGCGAGGACCATTCGCAACCGTCTCCATGAAGCTGGGCTACGGTCCCGCACACCGTTAGGCCGTCTTACGCTCACGCCCCAACATCGTGCAGCCCGCCTCCAGTGGTGTCGCGATAGGCGTGAATGGAGGGACGAATGGAGACGTGTCGTCTTCAGCGATGAGAGTCGCTTCTGCCTTGGTGCCAATGATGATCGTATGCGTGTTTGGCGCCGTGCAGGTGAGCGCCACAATCAGGACTGCATACGACCGAGGCACACAGGGCCAACACCCGGCATCATGGTGTGGGGAGCGATCTCCTACACTGGCCGTACACCACTGGTGATCGCCGAGGGGACACTGAATAGTGCACGGTACATCCAAACCGTCATCGAACCCATCGTTCTACCATTCCTAGACCGGCAAGGGAACTTGCTGTTCCAACAGGACAATGCACGTCCGCATGTATCCCGTGCCACCCAACGTGCTCTAGAAGGTGTAAGTCAACTACCCTGGCCAGCAAGATCTCCGGATCTGTCCCCCATTGAGCATGTTTGGGACTGGATGAAGCGTCGTCTCACGCGGTCTGCACGTCCAGCACGAACGCTGGTCCAACTGAGGCGCCAGGTGGAAATGGCATGGCAAGCCGTTCCACAGGACTACATCCAGCATCTCTACGATCGTCTCCATGGGAGAAAGGTGGATATACACTGTACTAGTGCCGACATTGTGCTTGCTCTGTTGCCTGTGTCTATGTGCCTGTGGTTCTGTCAGTGTGATCATGTGATGTATCTGACCCCAGGAATGTGTCAATAAAGTTTCCCCTTCCTGGGACAATGAATTCACGGTGTTCTTATTTCAATTTCCAGGAGTGTATATAAAATGATCGTTAGTGACGGAGAATACCTCTTACAAGGAAACAGGTAAGCGCATAGCAGCGGCGTGTGACACGTGAGATTACACATCATGCAGCCACTAGCTCTGTAAACAGGACAGCCAGTGGCTGCTTCATAAAGCACTCAAGTCTCTCTGTCTCCATGCGCAGGCGATTCTGTCGGGCAGCCGTCTTTTAAGATTGTTATCTGCATGAGACGCGTGCACGCTTCGTGCCAGCAAAAGGAATTCTGGACTATAAACTAGCACTGTACAGGTCGGTGATCCCCACTTATCAGTTTTTCGTGGGACGTTCTCCGGAAGTTACTGGCGACGAATGCATATGTATGCTGAGACCGTGGCGGTACTTCACCCCCACCTAGACGATAAACATATATGCGAGTTGGGCTTCTCCCTCAGACAAGAATCAGTGTGTAGGCGAGCGTTCAGCCGTGTACCAGAGAGCCGTGGTTGCTGGAGCTGGTGGGTGCCGGACATGGCGTGTTAGTATAAGCATTTGGGGAGTAGCCTTAGTTTTATTTATTCTACTGTGTGCTACTTATCCAGTGAAGAATTTACATGCGTTATCTTGTGAAAGTGGGAGATAGGCAGTCAATGCAAACATCGATAAGTATTTGTACATTGGATTATTTATGCCGTTGTTTTTTTTCTTTTTAGCAATATGGCTTCACATATTAATAGTGCAGGGATATTTCAGGGTTAGTACATAGCAAGTGGGTATTTGTTCTTAATTAATTCATTACTTAATTTATTAAACTTTCAAGTGCCTCGTATATGTTTGCAAATGTTGGTTGCGGCTCATGCTTAGTAGTGTGTAAATAAAACGTCGTGGCTGCGTTAAATTTTAGTTATTCTCGTTTTGTAATACACATTTCGGTATCTCACATTAATAGTTACATCAGAATGAAAAGAGCTCCTATCATAGCACAAATAGGCGAATATGTCGTGGGCAGAGTTAGGGAAGAAAAGAAGGAAACTAGTTTTTCGACTTACCTGGCAGCTTCAGAGATGTTTAACATCTCGACATATTTACGCATTTTGTTTGTTAGTATTAGTACTCGTGACGTGTAGTATAATGCATCATACCAAGTAAAGTAGCATGACGCACGATGTTACGTCGTATAACAAGATACATGCCGCCATGTTATCCAACATGGCATTTGTTGTGACGTGCAGTGTGACACAATGTGTCATTAAAGTTTAAGATACTCTGAGAGACTTCCTATGTACCCTCTACTTTCAGATACTTGCTATTTTAGATGTACCCCACTCTCTAGAAGCTCAGAAAGTTGTGTATATTTTTTCTTACACCACTCACTACACACGCAACAGGAGTTGCCTTTCGGAAAGAAATGGTCCCTTCGGGGAAAAAATCATCCCCCAAGCCGGAAATCCTAAAATTGTTTTAGCGTCCCCCCCCCCCTCTCTCCCCTGCTCCCAGGAACAAATCCAACCCCAGAAAAACGTTTTTTGCTATTTCGTGTATGCTCTTCGACCATATGATATTACACATTTTTCACTATGGCTGGATTTTGGGCTCAGGATTAGGGATTTTAACCTATAAATTATAAGATGCATGAGCGCCAACACATTGCAGCTAAAACATCTCATGCGCTGGGGAAGTTGGGTTTGTGCCTTGATAAGAGCATTTTTCATTCTGGTTCCCAACTTTTACTCTGCCATAATTTTGACATTAGACCACCGTAGCTTGGAAACCGATGTAGGTTTCTGTTGACTCGGGCCACGACTGCTGCACTTTACGCATTTTATTGTCTCTCGAATCATGTTGGTTGAGCTGGGCATCATTAGTCTGCTCCCTCTACAGCTACCCGTCTGGTAGGGTTCAACCTGTCCAGTTTTGTTTATGTCAAGATGCGTACGGTATTTTACCTGTCTACAATTGGAATAATACATTTGCATCTTCATCAATACTACGCGTTTGTGTCACGCATTTTGAACGCTGCAGCTGCCCTGTACAAAATAACAGTTCGTTTATTTTGGTTAAAATAATAGTGTAGATCACAATGATATTTATTTGTTATGACCGGTTTCGTCTTAAAGTTAGTCATCTTCAGAATGTGAGCCTCTTTTGGGTGGCGCTGGCGGCCCCTCATCTGTTCTCGTGGTAGCATGAGCCTCTAAAAACCATACCTTAAGATCTATGAGCACTTGTTCGTCTTCGTTTTCTACAACAAGCACTTTGCTATGACGAACGACATACAGAATGCAGTAAATAAATGAGAACACATTATTCTGTTACTGTGAAACAGCAGAGCTTATAATGTAATCTACTTGTTACATATGACCTATACTTGTGAGTCATTGCTGCAGGAGCTGCTCAATGTGGTGCCCATTCATAGTAAGGTATGTTGCTGTCCGACGTGTTAGGAAATCACGCACTCTCTGAAAAAATTCCAGGTTAATCACGGGTGCACTGACAGGCATCGATGACGCTTTCCTGAAGTGTTTTTGCATCATTAATGAGGCTTGAATACACCAAAGATTTCAAGTGTCCCGACATCCGAAACTTCAAGGTATTGAGATTGGGGGAACAAGCTGGCCCATGTACTGGCCTTCCCCGACCAATTCATTGCCCATTAAATGTGTGTGTGTGAGGCATTTCCGAACATTTCGGAGAAAATGGACTGATCATCCTCCATGCAGCTACGTCTGTATTTACATCTACATGAATACGCTCCAATTCACAGTTAAGTGCCTCGCAGAATGTTCGCTAAACCATCTTCAAGCAAAACTTCCTGCCAGATTAAAACTGTGTGCCGGGCCGAGACTCGAACACGGGACCTTTGCCTTTCGCGGGCAAGTGCTCCTTTCTTCCAGGAGTGGGTTCGCAGGAGAGCTTCTGTGAAGTTTGGAAGATAGGAGACGAGGTAGTGGCGGAATTAAAGCTGTGAGGACGGGGCGTGAGTCGTGCTTGGGTAGCTCAGTTGACCAGAGCACTTGCCCGCGAAAAGCAAAGGTCCCGAGTTCGATTCTCGGCCCGGCACACAGTTTTAATCTGACAGGAAGTTTTGTATCAACGCACACTCCGCTGTAGAGTGAAAATTTCATTCTAGAAACATCTTCAAGCTGTTTCTCTACCGTTTCATTCACGAACAGCACGCGGGAAAAACGAATACTTAAATCGTTCTGTGCGAGCTCTGGTTTCTCTAATTTTATTATTATCATCATTCCTCCGTGTGTAGGTGGGTGCCAACAAAATATTTTCACACTCTGAGGAGAAATTTGGTGATTGAAATTTCGTGAGAAGATCCTTCCGCAACGAAAAACGCATTGTTTTTAATGATTGCCACCCCAATTTATGCATCATATCCGTGGCGCTCTCTCCCCTGTTCCGCGATAGTACAAAACGAGCTGCCCTCTTTGGACATCTGCAGCCATTGTTGGAATCGTAACTGCTCTAGCAGAACAGGCAAGTCACTTGACAGGAGCTAACGACGTCTCGCACCAGTCAACAACCTGTTTCACAGTATATAAGATCTTATTAGTCTATCGCTAATAATTACTCCCCATACATTAACTCAAAATCGGCTCTGATCTCTTTTTTCATCAGTTCCATCTGGATTAGCCTCAGCCTCAACAAGTTGGTTACAAAAATAGATTATCACATCTCGCGTGTAACTAGCCTCGCCTGTGAACAGTATCTTCGTTGTGAAAAGCAGATCTTCACCACATCTTTGCAAAAGCCATAGGCAGAGTTGCTTTGTGGCCGGCTGATCTTGTGACTGAAGGGCTTGGATACACAGTACGTGATATGGGTATAGCAACTATTCATGCAGGATCGTCCAAACTAGAGGATGACTAACGCCGGTATACGCTGTAATTCTACGTACACTACTTCCAGGATCTCTGCAATACTCTCTCCTCCACAACAGGAGGAGGAATGGTGCGAGGTCTGCCACGATCCACCGTTGTTGGAGCTACGGTGCCAGAGTCCGTTAATTGCTGGAAAAGACGGCTGAATAATGGTGCACATGGTACCCTGCGTTCTGGATATATTTTTGCAAACAGTAAACGGGTTCAACAGTTGCTTCCATTAGCCAGACCATACCAGAAGATAATGTGTGACATTTCCCATATGGAATAATAAGGTTCCATTCCGCTTGTAAGTGCAAAGATAAAACTACAATGTCAAAGCATTTCGGAAAATGGCCACATTAGATATAGGTTCCGCCTTTTATGCAAATATACTGTTTTCTCTTGTTACCCAAACAGGTTTCGGCATCTCTGTGTCATCATTAGTGGGTTGTGTTTTATTGAAAACTGTAAAATGTGAACATATTTTAGGTTGTAACTGATCTAACAAAGTGACGCCTAAAGATAGTTTTTGTTCTTACCGTGATTTTCATTATATGGTTTTGCAGGACGATTTCTGTGGTGTCCTGCACTGATAGCTTGTCATCTGCAAACCAAACGATGTAAATGTGAATTTCATCAGCATGTTACCACATGCCTCGATTTAAAAAAAAAGGAAAAAACACGTGATTTTGGTTGTGGTGAGTTACCACATCCCTCGACTTTTGTAAAAAAAAAACGTGATTTTGGTTGTGGTAACTCGCTGATGAAATTAACATTCACATCGCTTGGTTTGCAGATGACAAGCTGTCAGTGCAGGACACCATACAATGGTCCTGCAAGACCATATAATGTAAAATCACTGTAAGAACAAAAGCAAAACAAAAACTGTCTTTAGACCTCAATTTGTTGGACCAGTTACAATCTAATATATGTTCACTTTTTACAGGGTCCAATACAACAAAACCTGCTGATGACGGCAGAGAGATGCCGAAACATGTTTGGGTAACAAGGAAAAACAGTGTGTTTGCATAAAAGACGGAACCTATATCCAATAATTTTAACTGCAAACACGGAAAGAAAGTCAAGAGCTGCGGATCCAAAAGATGAATATGACCAATTAGAACTAATAAGTGCGCTGCACTTACCCAAAACTGTGAACACGGTTTACGGTAATACGATTAACAGATGTTTACTGCATGTTGTATAGATGGACAACAGCACAGGAATGTGTCCACATTTGATTACTGCATTCTGTAGGTCGTTCGTAAGAGCAAAGTGTTTTCTGTAATAGAGATGTGTTTCGCAGTAGAGAAGAGGGACAGGTGCCCATATTTTTCAGGTATTCATTTTAGATCCCTTGTTTACTGGACATTTTAGTCTTATTTTGGTCAATACTACTAGCTTCGAAAATATGGAATTCTTTTTTCAAGCACCTTGTACTTATTTTTAATGAAACGTAAATATACACTGAGGAAACGGGGTAGCTAAACGAACTGTTATTTTGCACAGCGCAGCTGCAGAGTTCAAAATTCAGTCAACAAAGACGTCGGTTTTGATGAAGACATATATGTATTACACCAACGGATGATGGGTCGAAGCCCGATACACGTCTTGGTATGAATATACCTTTATGAAAAGTGGTTGGTTGCTGTGTTTAGTTAAGATATTCAATATCTTTCTAGGTGAGGGCTTGACGCTGTGTCCGTAGAATGGGAAAACTATTCACGCGAGTCTTTACAGCGAAGGCTGTTTCATTTTCAGTTTTTATTATCGCATACTTTATATAAACAATGACAAGAATTTTAAGACAAGACATTATGGCAAGATTTACGCTTTAAGTAGTTTATTATTTGTTGCGCGTATCGTTCAGCGTTCATGGAGTCCATGATTCATTACACAACCACCTTTTTTCTTGTTTTGTTTCATATGCAACATTTTATTTATAACATCATTCGGGAAATTTTCAAATATTTTGAAACGATCCTTCACCTAGCTGATAGCTAAGTTATATTTAACCACTGACCGGTAGGCTTCCCAATAAGTTGGCTATATTTTGGACCATAAGTTAATTGGCCAACCGATTACGTCCCCACCCAGTTTAATGGTCAGATGAATTGTCAATTAGTCAGATTAATTAAATCGTCAGTCGGCTCTTTTTCTGTCTTAGGATGCTTCTTCTTGCTGGTCGCCATATAACTGGATGTCGAAAAAGCAGCCTATTCTAGCGCATTGTTGACGCACTCCATGATTCATTACAAAGACGCTTTCACATTTTATACTGGCCGAGTGTAACGTCTGCATATTATTTCGTGCCATTTCATTGCAGGGTTGGTCACATGATTCTTGTGGGTTACTTTGCAACTTCTTTAAAGAAGTACGATATTGTACAGTCTCATGCTGCTATTAAATTAGGCGAGAGCCTCTTGCTGTCCAGACACAATTTGATAAGTAACCTTTTTTAGCAGCAGTGGTTGGACACGGAGAGATTCGTACAATTTCCTGAGTTTCGAAGCTGTTAGTTCACATGAACCATAGGACCATGTCTCTTTTTGTACAACCATTCTACATTTTTGTTCGTATTGTAAATTTACCTATTTTATATAGTCGTATAAAATGTTATCTACGTAATATAAGCTATTTATTTAAATTATTATCATAAACTTCATACAGAATCTAATATTTTGTTTGGTATCGTTTTATGGTTGCTGTTATTTTGTGCATTGTATTAAGTATTTATGCCTATTTTTCATATATTTGCATATACATCCTCATGCCTATGTGAATGAAACGTGTGTATCTATGAAATAAAAAAAGATTAAAAAATTCCAGTCAAATTAAATAATATAAAACGAAATACTAAATATAAAAAAATTGAAAATTAAAAAATAAAAGAAAAGCTCCTGTGGACATGTGACCTTCGCGTGGTGGTGATGCTTGTGTGGTCTGAGGACACAGTAGCCTACAGGTACGAAGATTTTTGTGAGGTAAGCGATTCTTTTGTAGGGATTATTGAAAGTCAGATTGCGTTGCGCTATAAATATTGTGTGTCAGTTTAGTGAAGATCAGAGTAAGTAAAGAGAGAAATATCTGAGTACGTTCATTTTTGCTCAGCTGTTTCTGTATCAAATAACGTAGAAGTTTACCAGCAGAGTCATTCTTAATTTTTCCAAGGGACGTTTCAACCTTCGCTCGTGTTTCAACAACATATCAAGGTACGTAGCTTATCTATAATAATCTGAAAACTCGAAAAATGTCACAGTGTGTAGAGTTGCAACCTTATGCGTTTCGTTCTGTTAAATAAACGCCGAAGTATGCATCGAGGGCAGGTCTGCTTTGTGTGCGTGTTTGTTGAATTCTTTTTGGTCTGCTTCGTCAAGACAGTGTCCAAGCAACATCCGAATCGAAGTTGACTCCCCTTTTCAGTTTTCAGCCAACGGGCTATTTTTGGTTTATTTCTTCTTTCAGGAAACCGAAATATTACTCTTGGCTGCTGTCTGCTGAGCCTGTAGACCGTCCGCGTCGGGGAATGTCGCCAACATAAGTATACACGTTGCTGCTGGCAGCCGCTCCGGGAAATGAGTCGAAATAAACTCTTCCTCGGAGCCTGACTAATACCGAAACAAATGATATTCTTCACAATTGTCTTTGCCTACTGTTGACGTGGAGAAATCAAATCTGCGCGAATATGATATCACGGCCACAGGGATAGAAAATGTCCGAGGAAATAACTTCCTTTCTCTAACCAACTAATATTATAAAATGGTTCAAATGGCTCTGAGCATTATGCGACTTAACTTCTGAGGTCATCAGTCGCCTAGAACGTAGAACTAATTAAACCTAACCAACCTAAGGACATCACACACATCCATGCCCGAGGCAGGATTCGAACCTGCGATCGTAGCGGTCGCTCGGTTCCAGACTGTAGCGCCTAGAACCCCACGGCCACTCCGGCCGGCCAACTAATATTTTATACCTGTGTATTAGTTTCATAGTGACTGTTACCCACAATGTTTTCACTGATTTCGAGTAGTTGTTACCCTTCCTATAAACAGTTTGATGTCGCTGTTAGATGGCAATAATAAATTGGGCCGATATTTTTGCCCGTAACCTTCTCTATAGTTCATCTAGTTACTCCGTTATCGTCCAGAAACCTATGGCACTTCGTAGCTGTCAATAAAGGACACATAACCGCTTCTGATTCAGTGGGACGCACTCAGTTACATGCAAATTTTTTGTCTTACCCATCGAGAAGTTCTAGGTGACCTTGTAATGACTCATATAGAATTCTTTTCATAGAAACTTGGGTATAGCTCGAGGGTTGTCTCCAATTTCTGTACTCGTTCCTGTCATGCTATTCCTGTTAGCCTTGTTAGTACTTCATTTTCTGCACACTGTCCCTTATGACATACATGCTTTTTATGACCAATGTTTGGCCTGTAATCTCAACAGCGACTGTAGCGTTTTCTCTCTGTATTCTGTCTGTTCCTCTGTCATCTACAAGTATCGACGTACAAGCTGTAAATACTATACAGTCTGTTTTTGTTCGGGAACGCCTTAACTTTATCCAGTTTTCCATTGTAATCCTGCCAAGCACCTTCACGAATCCTGACTACTTTTTAGAGGACGAATTTAAGTAGTAATAATGATATTTCGTACATCTGGGTGACACCTGTTTCATTTGGGTCTGTCAGTGTGCCCTCGCATTTCATTTCTGACATTATTTTAATGATAGGTTCTTAACAGTATTATCTTCAATTCAAAATTCCTCTACCATTTTAATTTTATTGTCCTGTCCATCGAATCACAGGGCTTCACGAAATTTCATGTTAGGATTTATTGGGAGACAACACATCATTACTCAACTTGTTCAAATGCAAAATAGAGTTTGTGTGTCGAGCTCACACATCTGTGTATGTCATGGTTCAAAAATGGTTCAAATTGCTCTGAGCACTATGGAACTTAACATCAGAGGTTATCAGTCCCCGAGAACTTAGAACTACTTAAACCTAACTAACCTAAGGACATCACACACACCCCGAGGCGGGATTCGAACCTGCGACTGTAGCGGTTGCGCGGTTCCAGACTGAAGCGCCTCCTAGAACCACTCGGCCACAAAGGCCGGCGCCATGGTTCCATGTACACACTTTTTATTGGCAATTAGTATTAATTAATTAATGACGTGTGACGAGGGCCTCCCGTCGGGTAGACCGTTCGCCTGGTGCAAGTCTTCCGACTTGACGCCACTTCGGCGACTTGCGCGTCGATGGGGATGAAATAATGATGATGATTGGGACACAACACCCAGTCCCTGAGCGAAGAAACCCTCCGACCCAGCCAGGAATCGGACCCCGGCCCATTGGATTGACATTCTGTCGCACTGACCACTCAGCTACAGGGGGCGGACTTGCCAATTAGTAACTGTACATGAAATTACTTACTGCAAATGAGAACATACAATAGTTTTTCTCGGAGGGCCTAATAAAAGTTAATTTTTTTCTGTGGTAGGTGGCACTGCCATTCTTCCTGTGTCTCTCTTGCCTCACTTACATCGCTACTGAACACACAGGAGTGAATTCAATTAGCCATGTCGGGTACAAATTGCGTGATATACGTTGTTCAGGCTGTAACAGAATAAGGGGATGAATAGTCGACGCTCAGTAGTGACCAACAAACAGTCACGATCAACGACAGAATTCAAACATTAAGCTTTGTAGCACGAGCCGGCCGGAGTGGCCATGCGGTTCTAGGCGCTACAGTCTGGAGCCGAGCGACCGCTACGGTCGCAGGTTCGAATCCGGCCTCGGGCATGGATGTGTGTGATGTCCTCAGGTTAGTTAGGTTTAATTAGTTCTAAGTTCTAGGCGACTGATGACCTCAGAAGTTAAGTCGCATAGTGCTCAGAGCCATTTGAATCTTTGCAGCATGGAATTACAACGGTCGTTTGGTACCACATGCCATGGAATGCTAGCCTCGGGACAAGCTGTAACTGAAGTTGTTTGCTATATGATGATAATGAAGTCCCATACTCTGAGGAGCGTAGGCGACGATGCTGGAGACCCGCACCGCCGTACTAGGCAAGGTCCTAGCGGAGGTGGTTTGCCATTGTCTTCCTCCGGCCGTAATGGGGATGAATGATGATGATGAAGATGACACAACAACACCCAGTCATCCCTGACCCCGCAGGGAATCGAACCCATGACCCCGTACGCGGGTAGCGAGAACGCTACCCCAAAACCACGAGCTGCGGACTGTTTGCTGTAAGCAGTTATAAAATAAATCCGTCGAACTATTATAAAATATCTACGACGAACTGTATTTTTTACTATATGAAAACGTCTATCTATACGATACGCTTGTATTAACTGTTGGCGATCTTCAGATGTAAATATTTGGCATATCCATTGCACGACTCAAATTATGCTTCAAGTAACATATGTTTCTCTCAAATTCGGAAAAATATCTGAACGAAAAGGCTTATGTTGTAGACGATGAGGTCCAGTTTGGTGTAACAAAGTGGTAGAGAGCTAGTGATCACTGCCACGTACATAGAATAATAAACCTCGTGCCTAGAAACACAAACATAAGAACATCTACAGTGATTATGTGGGAAAGTAACTAAGCGCACATTCTAAATATGCATAAGTCGATAAGAAACTGAGGTCGTGTAGAATGACATTATCTTTAGTTTCTCGATAACCATAACGCGTCACTCCTCCTTTCTAACCTTTAATGCGATGTAGATATGGCCCTTGGATGATATACAGATGTTTTTGTGTGTGTGTGTGACATCTCCTCGACGGAGAAAAGCTCAAATGAGCTAATCAAAAATAAAGAAAATACTAATTTACTTTTTTTGACAGTAGTGGTCTCGTGAATTTGTTCCTCCAGCACAAACCGTCAACCAAGTTTTGTACGAAGATGTCCTTGATGTCCTTGAAAAGCTTAGGAAAAGGGTGAATCTAGTGAGACCGGACATTGCAGACAAGTGGATGCTCCCCATCCCCCCCCCCCCCATCTCCCCCACTATTCACCTTATCTGAGTCTTTGTGACTTTTTTGTTTTCCCAAGATTGAAAAATCTCTTAAAAGGACGACATTTTGGGACTCTGGTGAAAATTCGAAAGAATGTGGCCGACATGTTAAAGACCCTACCACTTGAAGCCTTCGAGACTGAGAACGACGACTCCGCCAAATGTAGCTGCCCAACGGAATTACTTTGAAGGGGACAATATTGTTGTTTTAAAAACAAAAAAGTCAGCCTCATTGCTTTTCTAACACGCTTTGTACACTGCTCGGCGGTACTTACCTGGTAGGCCGCCACCGAGAAAACTGGATTGTGCGCTAGCTCTGCTGGTGCGGAGGGGTGGTGTACGCCATGCGGTCGGCGCGTGGATGGCTAGATATCGGTGCGCGTAGCGTCGGCTCGTCCCCGAGTGCTGGCGCCTGCTCCCTCTGGCTCGGTGGTGAAGTGGAGTACTCGCGATGTGGCGAGACTCCGCGGTCCCTCTGTTTGGAGCGACTCAAATGGTTCAAATGGCTCTGAGCACTATGGGACTTAACATCTGAGGTCATCAGTCCCCTAGAACTTAGAACTACTTAAACCTAAGGAAATCACACACATCCATGCCCGAGGCAGGATTCGAACCTGCGACCGTAGCGGTCGCGCGGATCCAGACTGTAGCGCCTAGAACCGCTCGGCCACCCCGGCTGGCTGAAAGGAGGGTTTGGGGTGTCTGTTGGTTGGTGTTGTCGAATACTTCTTTGAGTGCGAAAATTATTACTGGATTTCCTTCAATTATGACTTTTTGTAGTAGATAGTTTTCTTCAATTATTAGTTTTTGTGGAGGCCTGTTTGTATACAGTGACAAATAAAGTTATTTAGTGCAGACCTTCACAGTGAAGATAATGGGCAAACCAGCAAAACTAGAGTAAGTGAAACATATTGCAAATACGCACACGCGTGCGCGCGCGCATACACACACACACACACACACACACACACACACACACACACACACACACAATCTTCCACATTACATTTACATGTACATAGATATTCCGCAAGTCACCATACGGTGCGTTGCAGAAGGTACCCTGTACCAGTAATAGTCGTTTCCTTTCCTGTTCCACTCGCAAATAGAGTGAGGGAAAAACGCCTGTCTGTATGCCTCTCTTTGAGCCCTAGTTTCTCTAATCTTCTCTTCGTGGTCCATACGTGTATTGTATGTTGGCGGCAGTAGAGTCGTTAGACAGTCAACTTCAAACGACGGTTCTCTAAATTTTCGCAATAGCGTTTTTCGAAAAGAGCGCCACCCTCCCTGCTGAGATTCCCATTTGTGTTCCCGTAGTATCTTTGTAAGACCTACGTGTTGTTTCAACCTACTAGTAACAAATCTAGTAGCCCACCTCTGAATTGCTTCGACGTCTTCCTTCAATCCGACCTGGCACGGATCCCAAACACTAGAACAGTACTCAAGAGTAGGTCGCACCAGCGTCCTATATGCGGTCTCCTTTACGGTTGAACCACACTTTCCTAAAATTCTCCCAATAAACCGACGTCGACTACTCGCCTTCCCTACCACTTTCCAAGGTTACGCCCAGATATTCAATCGACTATCTCAAGCAGAACACTAGTAACAATGTAACTGAACGTTACAGGTTTGGTCTTCCTACTCAGCCGCATTAACTTGCATGTTTCCGCATTTAGAAACAGCAGCCATTCATCAAAACAACTAGAAATTTAGTCTAAGTCATCTTGCATTTTTCTGCAATCACTGTCCTATCACACTTCCCTGAGGCACTCCTGATAATACTGTTGTCTCTGACGAACATTCGCCGATGAGGACAACATACTGGGTTCTGTTACTTCAGAAGTCTTCGAACCACTCACATATCTGTGAATTTATTCCGAGCATTTTCGTTAATAGCCAGCAACGAGGCACCGTGTCAAATGCTTTCCGGAAATCTAGAAATACGGAATCTGCGTGTTGCCCTTCATCCACAGTTCGCAGTATATCATGTGAGAAAAGGGCAAGTTAACGTTAGCCATAACCATAACATGGCCAGGCGTAAATTTTCGAACTGTTCTACATCAAGTTCTGTGTGGTCCCAACACCGATCCCTGGGGCAACCCCCCCCCCCCCCCTTTCACCGTGCCACTCTCAGACCCCACATCACAGCCATTCTCAACACTGTGAGTAATGGCCTCCTTTTGCTGTCTGTTGTTAAGTAAGAGCTGAACCAATTGCGAACTACTGCCCGTATTCCATAATGGTCCAACTTCTGCGGCAATATTTTGTGGTCAACACAATCAAACACCTTAGTTAAATCAAAAAATATGCCTAGCGTTCGAAACTATTTGTTTAATGCTTTACTCCATCCAGTGCCTCACACAGGAAAGAGAATATAGCATTTTCAGTTGTTAAACCACTTCTAAAGCCGAACTGTACATCTGATAGCAAATTATTTGATATAAAATGGTGAATTATCCTTACATACACATCCTTTTCAGTAACTTTAGCAAACACTGATGGCGTAGAAATCGGTCTACAATTGTCTCCATTATCCCTTTCTCCCTTTATATAAAGAGGCTTTACTACTGAGTACTTTAATCGTTCAGGAAACTGACTATTCTTAAAGGAAAAATTACAAATATTGGTAAGTACAGGGCTAACATGTGCAGCACAGTACTTTAATATTCTGCTAGGCACTCCATCATATCCATGAGAGTCCTTAGTCTTCAGTGATGTAATTATTGACTCAATCGCCCCCTTGTCAGAATCACAGAGGAGTATTTCAGACATCAATCTCGGGAAGGAATTTTCCAAGAGAGTTTTATGATTTCCTGTATAAATTAAGTTTTTATTTAATTCACCAGTAATGCTGAGAAAATGATTGTTAAATACTTACAGCGTTCTAAAACTGAAACATAATGAAAGCAGCAAGTTTGAGCAGGAGCAGAGCAAGACGGTCTCTCCTGAATAAAAACACCAAACAGCCACCTTGTTTTCATTCTAATTGACGTCTCATTTGTGTTTTGACTCCGTCTCGCTTATATCTAGATAGAAAAGCTCATACAAAAGGTAAAACTGAATTCTGTGTTACGCTGAACGTATTTTATTAATATGTTGTGTCCGCGTCCAATACGAAATTGAGTTTGTAAATGCTGTAGCGTATATCGCGTTTCTAAAACACATTTAGTAACGCACAATGAAGCGTATAAATAGGACTAAAAGAGTTTATCCACAAAGCTTTTACAGCCTGCAACCTAATTTATTGCGCATATTTCAGCTGCAAATGCATATAGCGTCACCATGATAACAAAGTCGATTTCATTTACGAAACAGTTCAAGTTTCAGGCATTTTATACTTTTTAAAATAAATTTCTTGGATGTTACAAGTAGTATGCAACATTTACATATATCGGTTCAAAATTATGCCCAAAAGTTGATGATAATTAATTGTAAATTACCAGGATCGCTTAGAATGTATAAGTCTTACTTTGTCGCAAATCTTTATTTTTAGGGCATTTGTAACTCTCTTAAATTAACTATCACGGTCTTCTGTTATGGAAAAGGTAACGACGTAAGAGACTTTTCGGAGACAAAGGCGCTGACTTTTGAAAATCTTGGTGTATGCTCATCATGTTACACTTTAAAAGTCATGATTACACCCATATAATTATAAAACTAAACTAAATTCCGCCCAAACAGGCCATGAAGGCCCAACGGTACCGACCGGCCGCCGTGTCATCCTCAACCCACAGGCGTCACTGGATGCAGATATGGAGACGCATGTGGTCAGCACACCGCTCTCCCGGCCGTGCGTCAGTATACGATACCGGAGCCACTACTTCTCAGTCAAGTTTGCCTCACAATGGCTGAGTGCGACCTGCTTGCCAACAGCGCTTGGCAGGTCTGATGGTCACCCATCCAAGCGCTATCCCAGCCCGACAGCGTTTAACTTCGATGATCTGACGGGAACCGGTGTTACCTCTGTGGCAAGGCTGTTGGCCCTATATAGTTATAGTGAATGTAAATGCTACAAAAGTAACTTAATATACATGATCACTCACATAAATAGGGAGAGACTGGAACGTGCTCCTCCTGACAATTGTTTTGCTGGTGCATCCGTTGATTAGAGGTCTCAGGTTCAGTTCCCTTGCGAGATCGGAATGGATGTTAAATAATGCTACATGATTGAACTGGTCTCGGTTTATGGTGGCTCTGGTGTAAATTTTCAGTTTTCGAAGTGTAGGACACGGACGTTCTGGAGTACACGTGGATACAGGTATCGTTAAAAGAAGTTGGATGTTCTGGTATCATGTTCTGCACAGCAACACACTTGTCATCCTCTGCCCTACTCAAGTATTGCACCACTCTTTCAAAACTATCAAGTTTAACTTTATGTTGTTTTACCTCACCCAACACAGTATCTCTAAAAATAGACAGTCTTACACAGTCGAAATCGTAACCGTAAACAGAAGTAACGTAACTACTGTCTTCTTTGCCTAATAAAACTGTTCTGTTTTGACAAGGTGTGGCATTGTTTCGGGCTGAAATTTGCTTTTAAAGCTACTTACTGTTTGATCCACTATCTCAAAAAATAAAATTCGCAACTTTCCTTGACTATCTGATGAATTATGCTAGTCACCACCTCCTATTTTTAATGCCAGTTTTCTAGGATGTGAAACGGTGGAGAGACTTAATTGCAGTGCATCACACTTTTCTTTAGCATGTTCCCAAAGTGATAAAAAGGTATCTGTATTTCTGGCTCCTTCTACTGAAGGTAAAACAACATCTACAGAATTACGAGCAAGGCGGAAATTTAATGAAACTTTTTGAAGTACTGCGTTAAGTTTCCCTGTTCTTTGGAGTACAAGAATTGGCATCTTGATATGAAACAGAGTTTCCAATTTTTGCACACATTTTAGAGGTCATTTAGCTTTTGCACCAGCATCGTTTCTCTCATCTTACGTATTATTAAGAAATTGCAAAAGAATTTCATAGTTATTATCTGTGCACAACAAAGACACATCACGCATGCGCCATCTCGTTGGATAGAAAGGTCTTAAACCTTGACCTACTTCGGTGTCATGAGAACCTGAAAACAATTCTTTAAGATTTCCGAATTTTCCTAGCCTCTTGTGTGAACCACAAATGAAATCAAATCTTTGTGGATTAACAAATTATCTCTTAATACTGGTGTTATTAAATGAGTCTTGAACAACTAAATTTAGGGAATGAGACCAGCAGTGAATGTAAATAGCTCTACGTTCAGTTTCTTTTATCCGTCACTGTAATCCTTCCAGACAGTCGCTAACGTTTGTTGCGCCGTCATAGCATTGCCCACAGCAGTTGTTCAAAGAAATATAATATCTTAATAATATATCCTTCATAGATTTAAACAGCATATCTGAGTCAGTTAATGGGAGCTCATAAAAACGACAAAACAACTTATGAAAAGCAAAATTTTGGCCAACAGTACGAAAAAAACAGACATCTGCTTTCTAACTGATATATCGGATGTCTCGTCCAACATTATTGCGTATAAATTATATTCTTTTATATGTTGAATCAAAGTTTTCTGAAGAGACATGCTTACCAATGTTATAATTTCATTAATTATGTTATTAGACATCCACCTGTTACTAGTCTGATTAAGCCATAGTTTCAGTTCGGGTACACCCTCGGAACGTAATTTCAGAAGATTGACAAAATTATAAGATTCATCAACATGATTACATAAGGCCAATCTTTGGCAAACCAAGAAATAAATATTTTCCTTAAACAAACAGTAGCGGTCTGTACTTCTTTTGCTTTAGAGTGACTAACTGATAACAGAATATTTATTCCTTTTTTCATAGAATTATTTGTACTAACTGAACACATATGCAAATTACTTTTTTCGTGAGATTTGAATCGTTTTAGAGCAATAGACCAGTTCTTAAAGCTGTACTTAACGAATGCATTATAGGAATCTTTGTTCGCAGGAACAGGTTTTGGAGGCAATCTCTTGTTTTCACACATAGACCTAAACAAAAAACAATAAGCTCTGTCATCTTTTTCGTCATACTGAATCCATGTATATATTTTTCCCAATGTTTTTGAAACGTCCTACCCCTGCGACTGCTACTTTCAACACCGGTATCATTTTTCTTCGAATTACCAGAAATAATAACGGGGATTTCATTGTCTCAAGCTGCCAGAGACGGATCACTTTTACTGCAACACGCTGTCGATTCGATATCACCATCACGATTATCATTCGAAGTCCTTTTGTATTTCATTATATACTTACCCATTTTAACCATTTTGACGTGCAAGACATGAAAACATAATTCCAAGCTCAGGTGACACAGGTCAAACAGAACACAAACTAACGTTTAGCGGTCTACGCGTTCTGACTCCTAGATTCTTCGATGTTCGTTCAGTTGTTGAAGCCTGGAAATTCAAATTCAGTGTAAGTTACACTATATCCAACACGATTACACAAGAAAATATCTCTCGCTGGCTGTTGCGTTCCGTGATCGTTGCAGAGCTGCCAATTAAAGCTCAAAGAACTTCGACAAATTGTTATAAGTACTGCTCATTTGCTGAATGTTTTAGCTAGGAGGGATGGGGCATTCTTCCCAACAGGTATGTCGGATCACTGGTAACATATGTGGTTGTATCAGAAGGTTATTACTTCGTAGTGCAAACGTTTTCATCGTATCATACCTAACCGGCTTCATTTCTAGTTATTTAAGCCTGCGGCAGGCGCGCTGAAGATAATTACGCCAGAGCTCAGTGCCGCCTAACATCAAATACCATTTAACTGATATTTTTTTTAGTTTTCTCGTAGAATTTATAGATGGGGTTTTCAGCTACAAGTAAGATCGTTATAACTTCAGATTTCAGTGCTGTTATACGTCATTATTAAAGCAAGTCTTACAAAAGTATATAGTGAAGAGAAACGGAAATACTGTATAGTCATAATTAAGAACAAAACATCAAATTAAGAAAAACACATACCAACGATCACACACTTTGTTCCTCTGGAGAAGCTCTGCAGTCATTACAAGTATTACATTGCTTGCAAACAAGTCTTTTGCATCTGTTGCAAGTACATTAATTTTGTTATTTTTTTATCGACACAAAGATGGCACCTTCCATACCTTCCAACAACCTCTTCGTTACTTACGGGGATGTATCGACAGGGCGACAGAAATCCTATGATGTCCCTTGGTAAAATACAGAGTTGAGCCCTTTCTTTCAACTGGCTCTCCATTAGAGCCAAGGCCAGGTTTGTGACGTACGTTCTTCTTCTGAACCTTTCATCTGGATTATTTTCGAACAACAGCACTTGGGAATTAATTTAAGAAGTATCCAGATACCGGAAAAACAAGGCCAAGGGCTATCTACTCCTTAGTGGAGTAGGATGTACATGTGCGATCAACAGTATCTGCGTCACCTATGGTTGCATTATACTCCAGATTTACAATAGACATTCTTGTAGCAGTGTTTATTTCGTCAGTTTCGCGCGTTGACGACAGGAAAAGCACAACCTTGTTTCATTTCGTTTGGCACGAAACAAGACAAAAGTCAAAAAGAAATCCGAAAAGACGGTTTCCAGTTTCTCGTGGCCTGTTTGGCAAAAATTCCGTGGGAATTTCCTTCTTGTTCTTTTCCAGTGTCCCTATAAAGATTGGCTCATTTTCTAGAAGACACTGTCCTAAAGGATAACTACTATAATAGTCGTCTGTAGTTACATTCCTGTGAGTATCCTTGATTGGCTCAACTAATCTCTTCACAATACCCCTAGGCTGGTTAGGTGCAAGATATGGTCCAGGATTCTGTCTGCCGCAATATACTTTGAAGTTACAGGTGTAAAATGTCTTGCTATCGCACAGTGCGTACAACTTCAAACCGTACCTGCCAGCTTTACTGGCCATGTATTGCACAAAACCACAACGTCCACAAAAACGAACAACCATTTCGTCTATGGGTGTGAACTCCCCTGGGCTGTACTTGTTTCTGCAGTTGTTCAAACATGCAGAGTGGAGACCGCGGATGGCAGCAGTTTTGTGAATTGCAAGTCGGTCTTTCCCCTTTGAAGTATCACCAAACCTCAGTCACTGGAGCAAGGACAGAAAGCGCCTGTAGCTAAATGCTGCCCAGAGAATAATCATTCCTGTGCCATTTGATGCCCACAGCTCTAATACGTTTGTGCGTCCTCCTTTTTGCACAGCAATGAGAAACAGTGCTCCTAAGAGAGCCATTATTTCAGAAGCAGAAGTATTTCTGCAGCCTCTGCCTCTCGCATAATTCACAGATAATCTTTGTAATTTATATGTCTACTGGTGTTCGCAACTACACGATCAATTATCTCAGGATCAAAAAATTTGAGAAAACTATCAATTTCAGTTTTAGTTCCTGCAGCATTGCGTTTCGGACCAGGTAAGACATTGATTATATCCCTACGTTTTGTTTTACCCGGCACCACTAACGGATTATTTATTCATAAAGTTTCCGGGTCCTTACCAATTTAACAATGGTATTCATCACTTGGTAATTCAGTCACTTCATTCCCGCCATCGTACGATTTTTCAGATTCACTGGGATAATCTGCAGCCTCGAGTATTTCTGTTTCATCATCGCTGTCAACGAAATCAGCATAATCCTCTTCGTCAGGTGATTCCACAAGAAGGCGCTCAATTTCGGCTGGCGTCAATCCTTTTCTTTGTGCGAACCTTCAAGACAATAGGAAAACAATAATACTAAGCTTCAGCAACTAAAGAATAATTCACTCGGAGTGTTTTTGTACCATATAGCTTGTGATCTTCAAGGCATTCAGCAGAGATTACGCCACATTTACTTTCATCACCAGGCGCGTGCCGCCTCACTGTAGTTGTGCACTTCACAGATCAGTCACGGCTATTATGAAGGATCTTATAATGCGACAATAGTGAAACTTGTCGCCTGAAAATGTCATCCAAACATACCTAGCACCATTGTTGTGCGCTTGGCGCCCTAACTTAATTATGGAAAGAAATCTGAATTGGCGGTATTGTATGCCACCACGCGCCCGCGGAAGGGTTAATACAATAACAATAATTAAAAGTTTCCGTCTTCATTTTACATTATTGGCTTAACAACCGACAGTCCCTTAATATTCGGACTTTTTTAGAAAACGGTCACTTCACTTACATGCCAACGTGGATTTTAATTCCTGCGAATCCAATTAGCCGTTTGTTTTAAGACAACCTTTTTACAGCAGTGTATTACAAAAGGCATTCGCCCATGAATGCAATGAGTGAGTCGATTTTAATTACAGTCAGAAGCAAACCATTATTATTGCTGGTTGCGTACCAATAACGTGAAGAAAAAGTAATACTACAATTTTCAATGAGGTATGCCGTGCGTACCTACTCAAATATTTGGGTTTGCTTGAGCGACCGATCGAGCATACCCGTAGTCGGCGCCTAAGTTCGGAGAGTTGTCTGACGTAAATGGAAATTCAGCAGCGTGAGATGATCTACCAGCACGAAGATGGAAACCTGCAGTCAAATGGTTCAAATGGTCGCGCGGTTCCAGACTGTAGCGCCTAGAACCGCTCGGCCACAGCGGCCGGCACCTGCAGTCAATTACCCATAAAAGAAAAACGATAAGTTATGAATCACTAATCCTGGAATTGCCGTAAGTGTGTTTTCTAACTTCTTGGATTCGAAATTTTTGGTTCAGTCTCTTACATAAATCGTATGTAGCGCTTAATAATTTCTTTGTTTTCACTGAAGTAATTGGGGAACTGCATCAAACGAAAAACGTAAACTAACACTGTAAAGAAAAACAGAAAAAGTACTTATGACACAAAGTGGATTAATGTGAAACTGTGGTATTATTGGTGTTGGATGGCAGAATGTTGTGTCAGGAAGTGCGAGAACACGTTAAAGCGCAACAATAATTATGCTCGAAATGACAGGTAGATGATCAAAGCGAAAGAGGAACTATACGTATACCACCACACATAGTCCCAAAAGCGTCTGGTTTCGGAATCTGCATGTATTAAGCAGCAAAAGCATATTTCCAGAAGTTTAAGCAGCGCATAAACGTTGAACAAATCTCTAGAACTACTTCTTTTTATTAAATCTTAAGGTTTAAACAGTTTTACACAAACTGAGGTGCATCTTCTGGAGCTGATAGTCGCGGCCGAATGGAAATGTTTGACAAGGTGTCATTAAACAAAAATAACGTTAATAGCGGTACAGGAGCTACTGACAGTACGACCACACAAAAAAAGAACGAAACGAATTGAGACTGATATTGGAATTCTAAAAGTACGATACTGAGGCATGACTCGCTAAAGAGAAACGATAAAGAATCTTTCTAATGAAGCTATATTATGCAGAGAGACGAATGTATCAATGAAAGATTTCGCTGCAGTCATTCTGCTGACGCGGCGAAGTAGAAACACGCTGCTCTTGGCGACAGAAAGTCCGTTAAAGTGGCGTTGCAGTTTCAAATTTATCTTGCCGGCAGAGTAACGGTCTGTGGCAAGGTTAAGAGCGTACTCGTATCTGTACGACGCCAGATCCACCTAACGGCAGCACCGCGCACTTAACGTTGGCGATCTCAGATTACCGCACAGGGGCTACCACTGTTTTATTCGCTAGGTTGTTTCCCGCGGAAATTTCCCCTCCCTGCAGACGAAACAAAAGTGTGACGTGGTTTCAGATATACTGTCTTCTGTGGTGATTCACAAAGCGAAAGAACTTTACCGGGAAGTGACGTAGCGATGTGTGTCATTTGTGACTCACTGGAAAGAAGCACCGCCTTGTTCGCGTTTATTGTTACTAGTGCAAATGTTAAAGGTACAGCCGCGTAAATCTGCGCTCCTGGGAAAGCGCGGTACAACGGACTGATATGTCTATCTCTATATTCACTCTCAGCAAAATACATCTGGAGACAGATTTTCGGAACTTAGAGTAGGTTTTTCAGCGAAACGCGTGTTATCCTTGTTTCCTCTCCCAGCCGAGTCTATTGAACATTGTGGAGGAGTCGTGCACATTGCAACGAAGGAAATGCTCTCCTAATACGAAAACAGTAGACAGTGTAACAATTGACAACTGTGGACTTGTTAGAGCAGTAATCTCCGGTTGTCTCTGACAGCCTGCAAATTGACTTTACTGAGTATGCGTGGCATTAACAGGAGGAGATTTGTGCTTACGTTGCGTCGACGAGGTCATTTGAGACGGAGCACAAGCTCAGATTAGGAAAGGATGGAGAAGGAAAGCGGCCGTGCCCTTTTGAAGAAACCTTCCGGGCATTTGTCTTAAGCGATTTAGGAAAAACACGGAAAACCTAAAACAGGATGGCCGGACGAGGGTTTGAATCGTCGTCCTCCAGAATACAGCGGCATGAGTATTTCTAACGGTTGGAATTCTTCGCACTGTCAGAATTATTGTTTCTTTTGTTGCCGGTCCACTGCGTGTAGTGCTAATCATTAACGCAAAACTTAGTTTCCGTTCACCGAAATAAAGATAGGTAAGATATATTTCTTCTTCGCTGCAGCAATTAGGTTCCTGCCGCTTTTTTCCCTACCGAACCATAGGTGATAATAGTAGAGATGGAGAAAAGAACAGTTTTAAGAAAATATGTCATAGACATCACTCATTAGGATGTTATGACGCTCAAACATGAGAAGCAGTCAATTCATGAAATCTATAGAAGAATTAAACACTGTGAATTTAGGAAGAAAATGACAAGCATCAAGCATAAAGACATAGACGACCCACAGAAGGCAGCTCATACGTGCCGAAAAATATGTGAATGAAAGGGATATTTCTGTTTTAAGCAAGGCAGGTTTATAACAGAAAGTGTAGTTCTTAGGGAAAGGAAAAAATAAGATGTAGTCTGGTGTTTTTCTTTCAAGAAAATGATTTAAAAATTGGTGTTACATAGGTTTATAATCGGATGGAACTGGAGCTTTTTATGCCTACTTTCAAGTAGCCATTCGTCTTCCTAAATACTAGAAATACTCCATAGCTCACAGGTGTAGTCCGTCTACAAACTATTTTATTGGTGCCTTTGCATCATTCATACTCTGCAAACCACTTGTAATGCATGACAAAGGGTACTTTCCACTGTACCAGTTATTAGAGCTACTTCCCGTTCCATTCACGGATGGAGCACAGGAAGGATGTTTAAAAGCCTGTTCGTGCTGTAGTCAGTCATGTTCTCACGATCCCTACGGTAACTGTACAAAGGAGACTGTGGCATATTCCTAGAGCAATCACTTCACATTGATTATCGGAACTACCAAAGTATGCTTTTACAGGACAGTTTGCGACTGCCTTCAAATTGTCCCCCCCTCCCCCCCCCCCCCCCCCCCTGCCCTGGTCAAGCAATCCCGTGACCTGTGATCATTCGTGCTGCCCTTCTGTTTATGTGTTCAATATCACTTGTTAGTCCTATTTGGTAATAGTCCCACACACTTGAATAATATTCTGGGACGCGTCGGACGAGGAATTTGTAAGCAGTCTCCTTTGAGGACCCATTGCATTTCCCTGGTATTCTACCAGTGAACTGAGGTATGCTACTTTATTTACGTACGGTTAATGTTTACCTCGCTAGCAGAAAAAGTAATAAACTCCAAATCACGGCAGAAGTGGATTTTATTTTCGTTGGCGGAGTAGTTACGTTCCTGTACGCAAACAGAAACTTTTAGCTTGAAGAAAATCCTTGGACTCGTACTGACAGGTTGCAAACGTCTGTCACCGATTGGTAACAGTTTGCATTCAGTAACAAGTGGTCTGAGAATGTCGCATTCTTCGTTTGAAGTTTGGAAACCGTCGCTCGAAGAACCACGCTTTGCCACTTAACATTGGTAAGATCCCAATTTTATTATGTGAAGTATTACAGGCTTCTTTCAGTCATACGAAAACTTCTTTGTTTTGTTTTACAACACATATGAAACCCAAACTGACCTTGGAGCGCACAGAAAAGAAGATTCTTCATAACGCAAAACCCACTCTCGAACAGGGCCTGAAACCAGTTCCGGTTGCCGCCCACAAGGCAGTACGAGGAGCGACTTACGATTGTGGAACATGTGGTCAGCATGTCGCAATTCCCTCCAGCCGTTATTGCTAGGAGATAAATCTCAGTGATGGCGCTGCTTCTTTATTCGAGCATCTCTTTATTTGAACTCAAGAAACTGAGGAACCCCATTCCAAACCTCCCTGCCGCAGAAAAATCCTTGGAGATACCAGGCATCGAACTCACGTCCATCTGAAACGAAAACAGCGGCAGTAACCATTCGGGTACTGACGCTACTTTTATACAGGGTGATCGGAAATTCCCATTACAAATTTCTAGGACTTATAGAGGGGAGTGAGTAGATAATATTTTGAACAGGAACCCATGTCCGGAAACGTACCGTTTCCGTGCTACAGCTGTTTGAAAACATGTTTACTAGGTAGGTATGCGACAGGATGGTGGGCGGTTGTTACGTCGGGCTGGCCGGGATGGCCGAGCGGTTCTAGGCGCTTCAGTCTGGAGCCGCGATACCGCAACGGTCGCAGGTTCACATCCTGCCTCAGGCATGGATGTGTGTGGTGTCCTTAGGTTAATTAGGTTTAAGTAGTTCTAAGTTCTAGGAGACTCATGACCTCAGAAGTTAAGTCCCATAGTGCTCAGAGCCATTTGAAGCATTTTTTTTTTTGTTACGTCGGATCGGCTGACGTCATTTGGCGTGTGTCCAATCTCTGACATGGTTCGAGCCTCATTCACGTGTTTGTGAATGTTAGGGCAACATGGCTGAGTACACGTTTGCAGAATCACCGGCATGATCCTTCTGAATGGCGAAGCTCACGGTAATGGAAGTTCTGCTCGTCGCCTTTACCAAGATTGTCCTGCACAATGTCCGACTCCATCACATACCCTATTCGCAACAATTACACTACGGCATCGGGAAAATGTACCTGCACCGTCAGCAGTAGCTACAGTGATTCTCCGAGGGGACGCTGCACACCTCATCTGGAAGAGGTCATACTGCATAATGTTGAAGAGAACCCATCAAAGAATACATGAGAAATTTCTTTGGCTACTGATGAGTGGAACTGTAAAACATGTGATGTACTGGATCACGCCTAATCAATTACTCGTAAAAGTAACATGGGTTCTAATTCAAAATATTATGTACTCACTCTCCTCTACAAATGCTAGAAGTTCGTAACGGGAATTTCAGAACACCCTGTATGATTGTACATCATTTTACCTTAACGGTATGGCATGGTACCTATGGTTATAGGGTGTCCATGCGTGAATGGGTTTTTGTAACTGAATCGATATACATATGAGTGGTTTATCATAACCGTATGATGATGGAATGTGTATTCCGAAATCGATGATGTATGGTAGATGAATAGTCAGCATCGATAGCGTGCGGCCTGCACCAGTCTCAGATCTTTCAGAAGGTGAAATATATTGCGGCTGCGTCCCTTCGAGATGCCATTGTCAACGACAATGGAGAGAATAAATAGAAGCACATTTTTGTGAGCTCCTCGTCGTATTAGATTGTTTCTCGTATAGCCTGCTTGAGGGCAGCGCGGCTACCTGCAAAGACAGCCGGCCGTGGTGTTGCAACCGGCATCATTCATTTTTGTCTGGGAGTCGTTCGGTTGGTGCGCGGGGCGCATTCTTTGTGTCCCGTTGGGACCACATGGCCGGCTTGTCGGCGTCCTCACAAAGTGGTTCTACAACTCACTGCAGCCATCTGTGTGTTCCGATGCTTATCTTGCCACGCCTGGGACGACAGTAACGTTTATGAGTACAAACACTGGCTGCGTCTACAGTACGCGCTGTTTGTGGGACTACTCATAACTAGACCACGGATTTTTAGGTCGTAAAAAAGTGTGTTTTAGGCACCTAAAATAGGCTCCTTCAGTAGTTCATTTAGGCTATATAAAACCTAAAATAGGCTCTAATAAAAATGATGCAGAGAAAATAAAAATAAATTAAAATACACAGTGTTGACAGTATGAAATAATTTTCCCATCTGTTGTATAATGCGGAAAATCTTGCAGCCACTGCCTTATATGAGTAGACTTTGAACTAGCTGTTTTCGGCTTGGCGCAGTATTCTCACACCGAAACTAGAATTTATTTTGCACTTAGAACGTCAGTAACACATAACACGTCGGTCGCTACACAGTGTACTGATTTGTTTTCGCTGGGAAAAAGTGAACGATAACCTGTTTTTTATACTGCGGTGCATGGGAGCGGTAGGGGACGTACCTTACTCGTTGCTGGACATATGGCACCTGACAGATGGCCGCCCCTTCTGAACAAGCGAATGGAATCTAGCGGTGCTTCAGGTGAAAACATCTCACTACTGGCAAATTATTTTTCGAACCGGAAAATTCACGTATAATACCTTTCAAGAAACAGAGTAGTTTGATAGGACTACCTGTAGACAGCAGCGAGAAAATGTGCCAAGGGCAGTAATTTAGCTGTAGAGGGCGTCCACGATTAACATTGTGATTTTTTAATCCGTGCTCAGCTGAAGGCCTATGAAACCGGTTCTTTGCGAAAATACACAGCTGGCCAGAATCCTACGAACGAAATATTTTAAAATACAACATTTAGTACTCCCACGTTCGATTCTAATGTGTAACGCAAATCTCTGACCGGTTCCCATTCGCTCCCCGAAGTTAAGCACCGTCGCGCTCGGCGCGTACTTGGATGGGTGACCATTCAACCGTGCCGAGTGCTGTTGGTAGTAAGGCAAGCAAAGGAATTGTAAACACTCTCTAACGGCCTTCGACGAGACGTAAAGCCCCAAGTTTACTTCCTTTTTCTAATCTTCGAAAACACGAGAATGTCAGATTAACGAAATAGGTACTTTTTAGGATTTTGATGCCGAAATAGGCAAAATTAGGTGTCAACGTCGAAATACGCAATTTACATCCTATAGAACTAACGGTATTCAGTTTAGTTAGTCATGAAACGCATAAGTACCAACTTATATGCAAATTGGAGCTTAGGAAAAAAAAATAGGTTTTAACCTAAAGATCCGTGATCTATTTCTTACATACGAATAATAAAACACCTATAAAGAGTATTTGGTATTAACAGGGATAGCGATGTAAAAAAATAAAAAAAGACCGAAGTGTTAGGCAAATACGAAGCATGAGCGCATATCAACTAGCCATCTTGCTGCACGCTGGGGAGAAAATATTTTTTTCACCTGTCGTATAGTGTGGAAATACTTTGAGCCACTGTCTTATATGATGAAATAGGCACTTTTTAGGACATTAAAGCCGAAATAGGCTAAAATAGGCACTAACGTCGAAATAGGCTTTTTTAGGTCCTATAGAATTAACGCTATTAAGTGTAAATAGTCATGAAACGCATAAGCACAAATTTTTATGCAAATAGGAACTCAGGAACAAAATAGGTTTTTACCTAGAATCCGCGGTGTACTCATAACTGACTGAGCGTTCGTCAAGTACAACGTGGCAGGCTCCACTTTTTTTAGCTGCTGTTGTGTTCTTATATGAATACTCAGCGTACTGACAAACTACGTAAAGTATAAAGCTGATGCTGTTGCTTGGCTATTAATCGTGATCCTCCTCTCCCGTCACGTCGTATTCCCTAGAATTATTGGTCCTTCCATCCGACATAAGTAATCTTATCTTTCTAAGTTTTATCTCGCTAAGCTTTAAATTCTTCAGCAAAGGAGTGTCAAGGCGTATGAGTTTTCCTGAATGTTAAGACATTGGACTATAAGTTAACACTTAGCACCGTTGCCTCTCAGAGCTGCGTTTCATCGAAATTGAATTATTTATTTTCCCGATTTATTAGTTTTGTCGTTTTCGCAGACCTTGCTTCACATCAGAATTATTTGAAGGTACTCCGATAAATATTATCGTACTGCGTTTCGCAAGAAGAATGAGATTGCCGATTGAACACAATGCTGATAAAATTAATATTGCAGTTTCTATATATAAAAAAAGAACCTTATCTGTTGACTCAAACCAGCATACAGTTAAATATTACGTCTATGCTAAACTGTGGGCGTAAATAATCAACTTACGTGAAAAATATATACGAGCAAGTCATAACTTGCACCCCCAAAGCTGAAGACGTCCTTCGATGTGCAACAATGGGGAATGAGCTCTGCTCAGTTGATAGCGAATTTTGGGAATCTTCTTTGTAGAGCTTTATTTCAACGACATTTGCTTCGGACAGTTATATTCCATCTACCGTGCATGAAAAAAACAGTCCGCTCAGTAGATAACAGTGAATCACTTTAACAGAATTGCAAATGTCAGTAAGGACCAAGCTCTGCTTACGCATTTTGCAGTATTTTTCAAGAGATTGAATCGCATAGGGTATTCATCAAAAATACGCGTATAACTTTCTTGGAGTAACATATAATGTTTGAAATAGAAACCAGAAAAAAGTACTTCACAATCACAACTCTCATTTGTCGCTTTCTGTTTCCTTCCCAACGACGAAACAGAACACGTATCGATCGCTTAAGTCGCCGAAAATGAAAGAAATCCATTTTATATGCAGAATGTGCAACTTTTAACTAACCATAACCGGTTCTGGGCTTTCATTCATTTTCAAATTGCAGGGTACACCTCAGCAGAATCTGTAATTTAGTTAGTAGTCTTAAACTATACTATTTCTGTTTCGACTGTAATCAGGTGACTCTGTTACAATAGATTTTCTGTGGACACTGATCTTTGTAGCACCTTTGCCACTAATGTTTTTGCTAATTACTTGCAGCTAGGAAACGTTTTGTAAATACTGAGCGTGTGTGATAAAACGTTGGGTGTTGTGTATTCAACCAGTTTTCCGAGAATTTAACGGCATTGACCTAAAATACGTGCCAAAATGTGTAAATTTTAAAACGTGTAACAGAAATACACGACGCAAGAGTCTGATAGAAATATAAACCACTGCACAAAACCCAAAATGACTGCGAAGCTATACCCCAGCAGGAACCATGAATGTCGGTATGAGCTGTTTGAAGATACAGTAGACTCCTAATCAACCCGAAAGCAGTAAAATTTGATTTATATAAACTTACTTTCAACCGTACAAGTGGCTGGTTACCGATCGAGGTTATAAACTTTATAATTATCCGACAGCCACGGTTTCCACAACGTCTATTTTTGAAGAGCTATCGATTAGCTGAAATGTTTACTGTAATTGGAAAACTGCCGTAAGAATGGAACAATTACGATTTTCTGGGAACGAAAGTTCTTCTGGTAACTGCTGAATATTCATCAGCAATCAACTTGAGATTAAAGCAAGACTTGGGCAAGCTTACCCGTGCGTAACCATTGCCTATTCAGTGAGTGGTGTTCTTTAATTGGATACTTTAGTTAAATAAATTACTTTGACCCTGTAATATTTGACACAAGTAAATCATTATTCATCAAAGCAAGGATTAAGAAATGCACCTGACTACTAAATCAAATAATGATCTCAATAAACTCAGTTTATTATCGTAAGTACTCAAATTTCACAAGAAACGAACTTAACAATAACAGAAATCAATAAACTATTGCCTTTCCAAACATGGATAAAGGATGTCTAGTGGTAATTCGAAGTTAACGCGTATTTGAACGAAACGTTTACATTCACGGTCATACCACGATTTCCACTTATCAGAACACAGAAAAGAAAATACTACACAAGGGTATATGTGTGTATCCATTGCCGGAGTTGAAAGCATGTTGAACTTCGAACTGCAAGTAAGTCTTCGAAATGAAGGTGAAAACTTTGCCTTTCCCTACATTTGGTTTTGCTGTTGTGGTTAGATCTCACCATACTTGGAAGCTGCAAGTGGCGGCTGTAGTGGCTGCAAAATGTCAGCGGCTCGGTACCTCGGATGGGAAAAACCGAGCGGCTAAAACCGACATCGCTGTTTTTGTTCTGAATGACCGGTATTTTTCGATATTTGTTTTGTCTCAGTTATAACAGGTTTTTTTATTTCTTGCTAATAACCTGCTAATAACTGGGAAAAAACCGGCATATCAAATTGCCGCAGCATCGGTGCTAACATTTTGGTTTATAAATAAAACATTTTTAAATGCGAGTTATGTTGTGAAATTTCCACTGCTTCGAAATGGGATATTACATAAAATGGAAAAGCGCTCAGTGCTTCTTTAATAACAACGCCGACAGTTACAAACGAGCATCTAACGCGCCATGAATATGTACAGCACTACAGTTGCCTTCCGGTGTGCCTATTAGACGGTACATGTGTACGTGCCCCACCTGGTCTACACCATAGTTTCTCGCTCCAGTGCTGGGACATCTGTTGTCCTGCACAACACAATGGCGCCATCTGTAATTTGGAAGCACTGTATGAAGTTTGGTAGCAGTGAAGTACAACGCACTAATTACTTTAAAAGATTAGAAATGGGTGAAGGCACAACAAACCTCCATCATACAAGGAGAAAACATCTACGATGTTTCTTGAAGAGAAGGTAAATTTGGTTGGTATACCTATGATTTTATTGCTGAACGTGAACTTGGGATTATAAGCGAACCCTTAATTTTGTGACTGCTTCAGGGCAAAAATATACAGGGTGAGTCACCTAACGTTACCGCTGGATATATTTCGTAAACCACATCAAATACTGACGAACCGATTCCACAGACCGAACGTGAGGAGAGGGGCTAGTGTAATTGTTTAATACAAACCATACAAAAATGCACGGAAGTATGTTTTTTAACACAAACCTAGGTTTTTTTGAATGGAACCACGTTAGTTTTGTTAGCACATCTGAACATATAAACAAATACGTAATCAATGCCGTCTGTTGCATTGTAAAATGTTAATTACATCCGGAGATATTATAACCTAAAGTTGACGCTTGAAACCTCCGACGTTCAGTTGCGTGTTGTAACAAACACGGGCCACGGTCGGCGAACAGCATCTACAGGGACATGTTTACGATGACGACCGTGTTTACGAGTGTGGCTGTAGTGCAGTGTTGTGGTTTGGTCTAGCTGTCGCAGTGTCCGCATGTAGCGCTTGCTGCTATTGTTATTTTGCATTCGTCTCCGCACGCAGACCAACTGTAGTACACCGTGTTACCAGACGTCTGCGATAGTGAAAAGGCGGAGATGATACTCATCTATGGCGAGTGTCGACGAAATGCAGCTGACGTCTGCAGGGTGTATGCAGAACGGTACCCGGACAGAGAGCATCCGACGTGCCGCACATTGCAAAACGTCTACCGCCAACTGTGTATGGTCGTAGCACGCTAACGGGTCCGTAACAGGCCCGTCAGAGGAGAAGCGGGTGCAGTTGGTGTGTTAGCTGCTGTTGCCATGAACCCACACACGAGTACACAGGACATTGCAAGAGCCGGTGGACTGAGTCAAAGTAGTGTCATGCGCATACTGCATCGTCACCGCTTTAACCCGTTTCATGTGTCGCTACATCAGAAATTACATGGTGATGACTTTAATCATCGAGTGCAATTCTGTCAATGGGCATTAACAGAGAATGCGTTGCAGTTCTACCTGTTTACCGATGAAGCGGGTTTCACAAACCACGGGGCAGTGAATCTACGGAACATCCATTACTGGTCCGTGGACAATCTTTGCTGGCTCAGACAGGTAGAGCGACAGCGACCGTGGACTGTAAATGTATGGTGCGGAATCATTGGCGACCACCTCATTGGTCCTCACTTCATTGCAGGGGCCCAAACAGCTGCAACATACATCACGTTTCTACAGAATGATCTGCCAACGTTGCTCGAAAATGTCCCACTGGAAACGCGTCGACGTATGTGGTTTCAGTATGATGGTGCACCTGCACATGCCGCAATTAACACTAGGCTGACCCTTGACAGGATGTTCGACGGGCGTTTCATAGGACGTGGAGGACGCATAAATTGGCCAGCCCGTTCTCCTGATCTTACACCTCTGGACTTCTTTCTGTGGGGTACGTTAAAGGAGAATGTGTACCGTGATGTGCCTACAACCCCAGAGGATATGAAACAACGTATTGTGGCAGCCTGCGGCGACATTACACCAGATGTACTGCGGCGTGTACGACGTTCATTACGCCAGAGATTGCAATTGTGTGCAGCAAATGATGGCCACCACATTGAACATCTATTGGCCTGACATGTCGGGACACACTCTATTCCACTCCGTAATTGAAAACGGAAACCATGTGTGTACGTGTACCTCACCCCTCATGGTAATGTACATGTGCGTCAGTGAAAAAGACCAATAAAAAGGTGTTAGCATGTGGACGTAATGTGCTGTTCCAGTCTCTTCTGTACTTAAGGTCCATCACCGTTCCCTTTGGATCCCTACGTAATTCGGTGCTCTCCGATACACACGATCGAACAGCGGAGGAGTGGTACTCAAGCGTCAACTTTAGGTTATAATATCTCCGGGTGTAATTAACATTTTACAATGCAACAAACGGCACTGATTACGTATTTGTTTATATGTTCAGATGTGCTAACAAAACTAACGGGGTTCCATTTAAAAAAACGTAGGTTTGTGTTAAAAAACATACTTCCGTGCATTTTTTTATGGTTTGTATTAACCAATTACACTAGCCCCTCTCCTCACGTTCGGCCTGTGGAATCGATTCGTCAGTATTTGATGTGGTTTACTAAATATATCCAGCGGTAATGTTAGGTGACTCACCCTGTATACCATCCACAAGCGAAGATGCAGAAAAGTCAGCAACTTGTGATATATGCTCTCGCTGTCACCGATCCCGTCTCCTCCACCTTCGCAATTTTTGCCGGAGACAAAGAAATCAATTTCTACCGCAGCCTCAACCACATATCGATCGAGATCTCCTACTAGTGGGTATGTGTCTTCGTAGCTGGTACTTCAAATTGCACGCATTGTGAGCTGTGTCACGGAACTTCCCCGTAAGATAACAGTGGTCCCTGCTAGGAGTTTCCACTTTTCTGCCTAACGGCAGCCAGCATATATGACAATCAGCCGCGTTATTATACAAATCTTCATTCTCCTTTAATATGGTCATGGGAACGTTGTCGCTGTAAAGCTTATCAACCTCCCATGAAAGTTTTTCGAGCTCAGTGAGCAACCAAAGCGCAGGATTATCCCCGATATAAGGTTTGTAGCAGTTAAGACTGGAATCATAGGGCGATACAATTTGGTACGCTGCCACATATGGTACGTGGTTTTCTGTAAATGTAGTGTGTGAGGCTGTAGGGTCACAGGAATGCAGAGGCATTCAACACTACAAACGGGCATCAGTCCTGGTGGTGAGCATTCTTGAACTTTATGAATTTGTTGTTCTCAGTAGGTATAATAACATGTACAGATTTCTATAGCGCGACCTGTCACATCAGTATCCACAGGTAGAGAGGTTTCGCAGGAGCAACGGTAAACATGCGTGCGGCCCAGAGGGTGACTTGCCCCTTATTTACATAGACATGTGACAACAGTATAACATTGTGAACCTTTTAGATGGAGAGTCCCCATGCAAGCATTTTGCGGCGATGCGTCAGCAACAGTAAACACATGCGCAGCAAGACGCGTCTCGCATGTCTCGTTAGTATCACGAGGGAGAAAGCAGTTGATGTTATTCTGGAACAGATATCTATAGTGCGACCTGTGACGTAGGTATCCATAGGTACAGAGGTTTCACGCCAGCAACAGTAAACACGAGCGCACTACCCAGAGGGTGACTTGGCGCTTATTTATATACCCATGTGCTGTCAGTATAACACTCTAAGAACTCTAACTGTAGACGTGACTCTCAGCTGCCATTGGCAGTGGCGTGACAGTGATGGCTCACACTCCGGCGCTGGCTTGCATCTGGCTGGCCCTGCAAAGTGTGGAACAGTTGGAACAGTTTGCTGATACGTCGCGCTTTTTACTTGCACTCACTGTGTGTGCAGTGCATTATTCCGACAGTTTATCGTTAGCGAGCATGTCTGTAGAGCGTTTTACATGCTCTCTGGTGGTAGTACTGTGTACTAAGTCAGCTGGACTCCAGACCTCATGGTGAACACACGGGATGGAGCTACTGCTTCAAATTTTTTAAATCAAAACTGCTTGCAAAATAAAGACTGACGTCCATCCTATCCAGCACAAGCTGAGTCCTCTTCCTGCCAATTCCTAGGAAGAGGTGGCGGTCGTATGATTGAGGTTAGTGGAGGCAGTCCAAGTAACCTATTTTCCTGCCATTTTCTTAGGTTAGTGGAGGTAGCCATGGTGTGTTGCAGTGTACTGCTGGAATTTGAACTTCCCACCATTTTCTGGGGGAGGGGAGGAGAGGGGGTTAGGTTAGTGGAGGTAGCCCAGTTGACCTGTCTTCCCTCCAAAATTTGAACTTCCCACCATGACGTCATTGGGACACTGCCATATCTATCGCCGCCATCTTGGATCCGCCATCTTGAAAAAATTTGGCAACAATGGAGAGTAGGGCAGAACATAGTTTATCCTTCTACTCTCATGTACTCTTGATGACTGCAGGACACAGAATTTTACACCTCGCCAGGGCCCGTCAACACTGACATTGGACTGTTAAAGACTGGAAACATGTTACGTGATAGGACAAGTCTCGTTTGAAATTGTCGAACGGATGGACGTGTATGGGTGTGGAGACAACCTCATGAATCCATGGACCCTGAGTGTCAGCAGTGGGCTGTTCAAGCTGGTGGGGGCTCTGTGAAGGTGTGGGTCAGGTGCAGTTGGAGTGATATGGGACCCCCAATACATCTATATACGACTCTGGCAGGTGACACGTATGTAAGCATCCTGTCTGATCACCTGCATCCATTCATGTCCATTGTGCATTCCGACGGACTTGGGCAATTCCAGCAGGACAATGCGACGCCCCACACGTCCAGAATTGCTAGAGAGCGTCTCCAGGAACAGTGTTCTGAGTTTAAACACTTCCACTGGCCACCGAACTCCCCAAACATGAACATTATTGAACATGTCTGGGATGGCTTGCAACGTGCTGTTTAGATGAGATCTGCACCCCCTCGTACTTTTACGGATTTATGGATAACCCTACAGGATTTATGGTGTCAATTCCCTCCAGCGCTACTTCAGACATTAGTCGAGTCCATGCCACATCATGTTGTGGCACTTCCGCATGCCCGCTGGGCCGCTACACGATATTAGGCAGGTGTACCAGTTTCTTTGGCCCTTTGGTGTATATGGACTGCTTAGCGTTGTACAGTAACACACAGCTGGTGCAAGAGACCTCAGAGTTTGTACATGGTTCTCCAGGTTGGTCCTCTCAAATGGTGCACATATTATTTCTGGCAGCCACATTCAGCATAGTGTTGAGACAGTGCTACTTAAAAGACAAGATGTGCACCAGCGTAACCGCTTGGTATTTTGGAGTTGCACAATGGTCCAGTGTTTTTAGTTCCGAAGAGGCGTTTAAACCCCTATTGCATTCTTGCTATTCACATGAAAAAGTCGTGTTTGAGTGTCAGTGGATTCGGTTTGAGTTGGTACCTGTCATATGATGTTGAGAGCGGGTCCTGGGGTGTCGTCGTAAATTTCCCTCGTCTTCCACAGTGAAAAAACTGCCACCCAACACGGCCACAACTGTATAACGAACGGATGTGTCGTCGCCTTCGGAGAGCCGCGTGTGCTACTCTAGGTCAGATTGCCGTCTATTTGAATGTGGGGCATAAGGAAATAATTATGACGAATACTGTTTGGAAATAAATTCAGGCTTCAGCGGCGAACGATCAACATAACACCCAGTCCCTTGACAAGACTTTTTGTGCTTCAATGTAATACAAAAATATGTTCCAATGCGTGTCGGTTCTTCAGGGGCCAAACTTCTGAACTCATCGGTCCTTAGACTTACACACTATTTAAACTAACTTATGCTAAGAACAACACACATACCCAAGCCCGAGAGAGGACCCTAACCTCCGGCAGGAGAGGCCGCGAGCCGGCCGGTGTGGCCGTGCGGTTCTAAGCGCGTCAGTTTGGAACCGCGTGACCGCTACGATCGCAGGTTCGAATCCTGCCTCGGGCATGGATGTGTGTGATGTCCTTCGGTTAGTTAGGTTTAAGTAGTTCTAAGTTCTAGGGGACTGATGACCTCAGTAGTTAAGTCCCATAGTGCTCAGAGCCATTTTTGAGGGGCCGCGCAATCCGTGATGACGCCTCAAACCGCGCGGTCACTCGGTCTATTTGACCATGTCATTGGTTCATATGCCCAGCTGGTTAGGTCTGACACGTGACTCCGTACATTATGTCTATTTCATCATCCTAGTGCCTCGTATCGGAGATTATATTCCTCCTGCAAGATTCCCACGAGAACTACGCTCCCCTAAATGTATCTCAGTCTAGCCACGAGTCACTAGAAGATGAGATAGACGACATACAGTATGACTGGTCGATCTTATTCACGCGGTACTGCAAGTTGTGAGATGCCCTTTCCTAAATTACCATAGTGAGTCGGTGCGTAGAACTTCCTCCTACCTCTATTATTCAATATTCCCGCAGATGTAGCAAATCTCGTACGGTGTTGGAATCGTTTGCAGATGCAAACAGTCGTGTAGAACAACCAAGTTGTATTCGCGCACAGTCTCCTTATCCCATCGGCTAACGTTCAGCACCCATACGGCGCTATCTGCCTAGCGGCCTGCGTCTCCACCGTGGGAAACGCTTTCTTACTCGCCACACGGTAGCCATCTCCATTGCTGCTTAAGAGAACGAATTACTCGTCTTAACTGCAGAATTCAATTAAAATCTTCAAAAACCAAGCAAATAGCATTCGAGATAAGAGAAATCTCAAACTGTCAGCTCATCTTATTTGCAAAACAAAATCTCACTTACTTAGTATCGCAGCTGTGCCGATTCATATAACAAAATCATTCGGAAAGTGCTTCTCTGTTAGTGGTGCCCAACATTCTGCGTGAAATTCATTGCCCTGTTGCTTTTAAGAAGAAGCTAAAGCATTTTCTTGTGTCTAAAAAATTACCGTATTTGGCCAGTCTCCTGCTGTCAACCAGTATATCAAATGTCCACATATTCTTTCAGTTACGGTTCTTTCACTTTTCATTTCTCAGTCTGCACGTTACTTACTTCTCCCATATTTTCATTAAATGTGTTTATCATGTTTCTTCCACCCTTGCTCTCATGTCCATTGCTGCTAGCAGTGTTAGTTTCAATTTGACTGCCTGTAATTAGTCTTTGTTGTTGTACTTCGCATGAATGAATGTATTTAGTGATTGTTCCCTCACTATCAGAAATGTTAAAGGCTGTGGCCAGCCTACTGAGCTGAGTGTAGGTAAAGTGCAGCCTTTCTGCGCCGCAGCGTAAGGAGAGGGAGGTGGCGATCTCATCGCTCTGGCCACCTTTTACCCTTGGGGAAGAATCCCGCTACACATTTGATAACAGGATGAGTAGACCTGGGGCTGGCCACTTTCTTCACTATGTTAATTTCTAAGCATTGTATTCTATGTTGTGTATCATTTATAACACGCTAGTCGCAATAAATGTAATGAAAATTACAGTACTGGCGGTGTCGTCAGCGATCGGTAGGGGGACAAACTATGTTCAGGTACACTTTTGACGTCAAAATGACATGCAAATTAATTAAATTGTAACAGCTGATTGATTTATTAGCTTAACCTATTGTTCTGCTAAGTGGTTAATGATCCCCTGGGAGGTGACTCATGGTATCCTGGGATAATCTGTCCTTGCAAGAACGCCGCCCCCACCCCTCCCCATCCCCATTCCCCCCCCCCCACCCCCACCCCTCTGGAATCTCCTAACCAGCCCCCTCCCACTCCCTGATACAACCACACTTTCAGGCTTGAGTTTTTCGAATATCCCCATCCCATTCTACCAGTTTGACAGACTGTGGTGTGCGTACTGTAAGACCTTCGGTACACACACCATCAGCGAAGTAGGCGAGTGTCAGCAATATGTCTCATGGTCTTATCGTGGCGCGTTTATCTTCTGCTGTCAGGTCAGACGATAGAAATGCCACTTGCACGCTTAGAGTAGCAGATTGACTGTGACCAACTTTCAACAGAACTTGATTAATTTCCACACACATTTATTAAAATAATAACAAGCATAAAAATAACTTAACTTGGTTCTGGATACTATTTACAATCGACAATCTGAAGTTCCTTTGGTCTTTGTACATTCGTCTTATTCTCACATATCTCTGATACTTGACAAAGTGTCTTTTCATTTATCTTCATGGCTATGTACAGGAATATGATAATCTTATTAGGTGCAGACTGAAACTTGACTATAGACTAATGCAGACTGACTAATTGGCAGTCTGTACACTTGTTATAATACCTCAAGCGTTCAGGTATCACTGCGCGAATGTGATTTGCGAGGAGAAAAAGGTTCTAATTTAGCAGCAATCTCATTGGCTGCGTTACATATTAATACGCGGAAGCAGAATTTGGTCTGTCTCTAAGACAGCGCCATCTCGTAGTGCGGAGACGGACGAGCGCTGCGCCTGCGCTGTTGTGCTTAGCGGGGCGCGCTCTAGTGGGAAAGTTGTGTACGCGCTGACTACGCGGAACTATGTACACAACACAGACTAAATAATTATATCAATAAATTAATTAACCCCCCCCCCTATGGTTAATCCCCCAGCCCCTGTCCCCTCCTCCACTTGGAAACTGGTTGCTAAAAGACTCAGTGTGTGCTGGAGAGGAAGGCTCTCAAGACAGGAAATTCAAATCAGTGTCAATTACATAGCAAGGTATACAGGGTGAGTCACTAAATATTACCACCTGGAATAACTCCGAAAGTATGATAGTAGCTGACAAGTTTGTGGGACAAATGTTGCATGGGAAAACGAGGGCCATAATATGACGATTTTTTGTTGCTGGGTGGGGTCGCGTAAGAGATATGAAGGTCAACTTTGTTTCTTTAAATGGGATGCTATACTTTGGTACTTATTTTCTGATAGCGGCTATCGAGACGAATCCAATGATGTGTAACAGTAAGGTCTTTGAAGGTCAACGAAGGTCAAAAAGGTGTCCGAAGTAATGACCATTGGTATCAATGCAGTGCTGCAATCTTCTTATCATGGATTGAGTGATATTCCTTATCAGTTCGGTACTTATCGAAGTACATGCTCTGTCAATTCTCTCTTGCACATCGTGCAAATAGTAAATATTCGCTGAATACGGCGTATCCATCTAACGTGCCATTGAAATGTAAACACCATTCGACGGTTTCGTAATACAACACTAATAGGAATGGTAAGACTAGTATCGTCGAATCAAGCGAATGTGAATGATATATTCCTTCGAAGAACAAGTTCATATGCTTCTCATTTACGGAGAATGCCAACGAAATTCAGTGAGAGCTAGAGACTTACACGCTGATTCAAATGGCTCTGAGCACTATGGGACTTAACATCTGTGGTCATCAGTCCCCTAGAACTTAGAACTACTTAAACCTAACTAACCTAAGGACATCACACACATCCATGCCCGAGGCAGGATTCGTACCTGCGACCGTAGTAGTCGCGCGGTTCCGGACTGAAGCGCCTAGAACAGCTAGACCACCGCGGCCGGCACTTACACGCTGAAACATATCCTCAATGTACTCACCCTACACGCCGTACATTTAAATATGTGTATGATAAATTCAGAACAACTGGATCTTTAATGCATCGGCAACATATCCGGCAAAGGAAAGTTACTAACGAGGACGTAACAGAGAGGCAAGATGCTTGGCAATGCGATATGTTGGAGCACCGATATTGCTCACTACATGACGAAAAGGAACACCTTACTTGTGTATCTTCGGAAGGCCATATAACCTAGGGAGAACAGCACTATTGGCGTTAAGGCTATTGACAGTGTGCTGTGACGAACCACTTTTCTCCAGGAGGCTGTTGGTCTTCCTCTCAACACTTTGTGGGGTCAGCATCGATCCTGAGATACGCTGAGTCACATGATAAACATAGCCTATTTTGTACATAATCCAGTTTGTTTAAAAGAACGGTGGCATTGCCCTTGTCAGCAGGTAAAATAACAATGTCAGGATCAACTTTGAGAGAACGTAAAGCAGCCCTCTCTGCTGATGTTACATTACTCTTCGGCGGAAGAGCCCTGGTCAACACACGACATGCATCCCTCCTAACCTCCTCTGCAGCGTCAGGAGGTACTCTGTTAACTGCCTGTTCAACTGACCTAATGAAATCAACCACCGGCATACTCTTCAGCGTGGGTGCAAAATTTAAACCCTTCCCTAGCACGGATAAGGTTGCGTCGTCAAAAGATTAACCCTGTGAGACTTATCACAGAACGTCCAAATATAAAATCAGACTGCGACCTATGGAAACGTTCAAACTTTGCCAAATGCCGAGCAGTAACAGAATTGTATTCCCAGTCAGCTTGAGTCCATGAGGCACCGTCCAACCAATCCCAAGTGAAATCAGACAATTTCGTAGCAAACATTAAATGGAAACGAAACAGTTCTTTGGAAACAAAATCCAAACGTCGACGAGTAAAACGAATCCTTTCACGCACAAGAGCCAAGCCAGCACGTTGCTTGATGCGACTGGCGGCGGGAGAATTAATACGGTGCACAATCTTGGCAAATGTTGGGACACGATTTTCATCACGACACCTCAATAAAAACGACAAAGCTCGTTGCAGACCAACTCGACAGTTACGAAGTTTATCCAACTTTCGTAAACACCGATACATTTCCTCCATATAGAGGTAAACAATGTGAGACCTGAGTTAATCCTGACGTATATAATTTCCAAACAACTTACGGGAATTCAGCCAGGTAATATTTACAGCGACCGCCGATATTTCGGCGGGAGCACACCCCCCATTTTCAAGGCACAAACTGAAACCGACAGGCGATGCACAAGCAAATTTAAAACCTCGGTTCTTGGAGTAATTCAGGAAAGATAACGCACGCACGCACGCACGCACGCACGCACACACACACACATACACACACGCACACACTGAACACTAGTGCCACCAAAGATGACCAAGGTCAGACGTATCGATAGTGAAAGACTACGAAGTAGTAGGTGAGGTAAAATTGACTCTGTCCCTCTGTTTTTTGACAAGGAAGAGAGCAGGATTCCAAGCAGAGTTTAAACAAAAACACACTAGTGTTCATTGTGTGTGTGTTATTTTTCCTGAATCACCCCAAGAACCGAGGTTTAAAATTTTCTTGTACATCGCCTGTCCATTACACTTTCTGCCTTGAAAATGGCGGGGTGTAGTCCAGCCGAAATATCGGCGGTCGCTGTAAATATTACTTGGCTGAATTCCCGTAAGGTGTTTGAAAATTGTATACGCCAGGGGAAACTCATGTCTCACATGTCTGTTGTCTTGTACATTCCAGAAACTGTCGCCACACGCTGTGCTGTATGGGACTTTGGCTAAAAAGGTCAGTATAATGTACCCTATTACACATCTGGCTACTGTAGAAAAAAATAACTTTTACAAATCGGCCCCTCTGGTCAGAGCATAGCTTGTTGGAATGTTGTTCACGCCTATACGCTTTTCCTAAAAAAGTGGAGGGTGCCAGGCTGGTCGAGATGTGGTCATTTCTGTTTTCTTGTGGTAAGCTTGGTGGCTGTTTATTACTAAAACATTTTACTTCACCCCTTGTGGGGGAAGAAGTGTAATTGCTGGACACCACTCCACATAGAGTGAGAATTTCTCTCTCTCTCTCGAAAGGTGGGAATGTAGCTCATTGCATGATCTGAAAAATGTCTCTAAGTGGGAGTTTAGGATTCCGTTTTCTAGAAATCTGTGATGAAGAAAAACAGTCATTAGATGACGTAGAAAAATACCTGAAAAGAGACATTCTGAACTCGATTTTCTCACGCGTGTCATAACAACGGAATTGCAAGTTTCCGTTTGACACCATAGCGGTCGCGCGGGATCTGACGGACCCAAACGCGCACGCCTGCTCAGCCATACCTCCAGCAGCTCTGTACCTGAGCGCCCTTTGGCGCTGCAATATAGGACACTCGACGGCAGCCTCTCGCCCCATACGTTCTTGGAATCACTTCATAACGTGACGATACGAAGAAGCCACCCAGTCGCTGCTCGGACTCCATCATTGTAACATGGCGATTGCTGGACTCTATCTCTTGTTGCATCATTTGTAACGAGTCTTCGTACGTTCGGAGAAATACAAGTTAAGTACTTCTGTTTGTTGTGTCACTTGTTCACTAATCATTTCTGCTCCTGTCCAGCTTTCTTACGACAGTTGCTGCACCACTCTGTAGCCCACCTCTCCTTACCATTGGGTATGAAGTCGTACCCAAGACGTTGGACGGCTGTTTTAAAGAAGTACGATTGGCCAGTATTAAGCGGAACCTTCTGTTTGGCGAGTTATATTTTGCGCACATGTTTTACAGAGCAGAGAGGGAAGATTTCCTTGGGACTCTGGACTGAGAGGTGGAGGCTAACACTCGTGCTTTGGAGATATTGAGATGTGGACTCTGGATAGAGATGCAGAAGCAAACGCTTGAGAAAAACATTTTGTGGCAAGGTCTTATGGGACCAAACTACTGAGGTCCCTAATCTTACGCACTACGTAATCTGACTTAAACTAAATTACGCTAAGGACGACACGCCCGAGGAAGGAATCGAACCTGCGACGGGGACAGCCACGCGGTCCGTGAGGAGGCGCCCTAGACCGCGCGGCTACCCCGCGCCGCTCAACTCTTGGACACTCTGCAGTGGGACGTGGGAAAGAACACTCTCACCTTGGAGATATGGCAGAGGCCAGACGTGCATTTCTGTGCTTCAGCCCATCCTACAGCGGCTAAAGAGCAGCAGTTGGCAGCAGGCCCTGCTGTATGCAGGATCTGACTCTTCACCGTGTCAACTGCTGTGAGAATATCTCGCAGCACAGACTACCCAGGAAAGAGAACACTTAGATGTCTCTCAGCATATTGCTTTCAAACCGGATTAGGTCAAGTGATTTAACACCTAGTGAGGCATTCGATGGCTCTTCCATGTGAGCGAACAGGCTTTGTCATTTGCATGCAGATTTGATATGTCTTCTTGGTACGATCGTGACAATCACCATGCACTCATCTATGACTATGCTCTTTAGAGAATGACGGAGACAGGTGGCGCAGTGGTTTGCACCCTGGATTCGCATTTGGGAGGACGACGATTCGAACATGCGCCAGGCCATCCAGATTTAGGTTTTCCGTGAATTCTGTAAATCGATCCAAGCAGATGCCGGCACAGTTCCTTTAAAAGGGCACGGCCGATTTCCTTCCCCATCCTTGACATAATCCGAGCTTGAGCTCCGTAACTAATGAACTCGATGTCGACGGGACGTTAAACCCAATTTTCCTTCTTCCTTCCTTCCTTTGGAGAATAATAATTTGAGACAATGGTCACTCCCGTGTCACTTGCTCCTTGCGGGTTTTGCCGAATCAGACAAGCCCTGTTTTAAATTTGTTTCAGTGCCCATGATTGGCAGTTTCTCTCAGATACTATTTGGTTTATCACCTTAATGTGTAATTACTGCTTTCTTTTTATTGTATATGCTTGAAAGGAGAGATACTAATAAGTTCGCTTCAGACTGGACCAAGATTTTTATTTCAGTAGCTAGATGAACCTCTTCCTAAGTATTAAACCTTTAACGCTTTTTCTAAGAGGCAACGCCAGGGACTCATTTGCGAGGGCCATTCAAGCACATCATTCAATCTGTTGCATGAGAGATTCATTTCCGAATCTGAGTTCTTGCGGAGCGATCTGTCTCTCAGTCGGTCCAACCGGCTTAGATCATTGTAGCAGCCAACCGACTAGTTAGCTCGATTGGCATGTTATAATGTTATTGAACGAAGGGAGGCTGCGACGGAGGGTGTTCTTCAATAAAATGGATCAAGTGGATGCTTTTAAAATAAGTAAATCAAGAAATTTAAAGTATCCCAACTAACATACGGTTGGGGAAAATCTATTTCTCAAACTTGACAAGGAGAGGAAGAAGTTACGTGCTGAGAGAGCACATACAGACAGCGTGAAAGCAACTAGTGGCAATGACAGACATTTACATATTCATTTCTTTATAACACAGAACTACGGTCTCTTGAAAGTTGGAGTAATTTAAGAAAAAATTAATTACACTGATAACTACATCATCGTTGTAAAAGATACGCCGTGTGATTCGATAATGTACCTGTGAGTGCCTTTTCTCTGTGTTCAGTGTAAGTGAAGAGTCTGATAAGCCAAAACATTATGACCACTGCCCACCGCGACGTCGGATGCCGCCACGTGGCGTTGTGGGCACGTGACGCGGTAACAGAAATACGTAAGTGGAGTAGACACGGAGAGGGGAGCGTCTTAGCGGAGATATGGGCTGCAAAATGGAGAAATCCATTGAGATAAGCGACTTTGACAAAGGGAAGATTATTATTACACAGGGCCTGTGAACGAATATCTCGAAAACGGCGAAGCCGGTAGAATGTTTATATGCTGCTGTCGTGAGCATCCTCAGAAAGAGGTAGAAGGTCAATGAAACTACCACTAGGTATTAAACGGTTGGACATCCACGCCTCTTCACAGAACGTGGGGTTCGGAGGCTTGTCTACTCTGTAAAGTATGATAGATGGTGATCTGTTCCATCTCTGCGGAAAGAACACGGTGCTGGTGCATACACAAGTGTTTCGGAGCACACCGTTCATCGTACATTGTTGAACATGGAGCTCCGCAGCAGACCACCCCACCGTGTTGACATGTTGACCCAACGAATTCGACAGTTACGATTGCAGTGGGCACGGGGACATTGGGATTGGATCATCGATCAATAGAATCCTGTCAGCTCCGGGCGGATCACATTTTTGCCACACTAGGTCGATGGTCGGCTCCACGAACGCCGTCATCGGGAAGAACGGCGGCTCGAAACGACCAGCACGCTGGTGGGAACAGTATTACGCTATGGGAGGAAGTCTCCTGCGCTTGCATGGGACCTGTGGTAGTAATCGAAGACACGCTGACAGCTGCATCTCTTTATACTTGACGTCTTCCCGACGGCGATGTCATCTTTCAGCAGTATAGTGTCTGGGAGCCAGAACCTTGGTACAGTGGTTTCGGGAGCATTATAGTGAACTCACGTTGGTGTCTCTGTCTCAGCACTGTCAAGATTAAACAAGTCGACGGACAGTTCCTTCCAAAATTTCACAAAGAAGTTGTCGACAGTTTGCCTTATCATTATAGCCCCAGGTAATTTCTCTAAGCTTTTCGAGAACTGCTGCCTATAGGGGCAATAATCTCTTGGATTTGACACTGACTTTCGGGCGGCTCCACCTCTGACACTATGATGTGCACATTTTTCATTTTAAAAGATCACGTAAGTTAAGGCATCCGTGTTAAGGAAAAATACGAAGAACTTTAACCAATTTAATTTTCGACAAGTGTTTCGAACGATACTGTCCTGATGAAATAGCTCAATTTTTGGCAATCATACAGAACCGCTCGGTCAACGATAGATTCTTATCTAAAGACTGGAAAGTTGCACAGTTCAAACCAATACACAAGAAACGAAATAAAGGAAATCCACAAAATTATGCGTCTATATCAATGCCATCGATTTGAGGTAGGATTTTGAAACATATACTATGTTCGACATTATAAAATACCTCGAAGGAAACAACCGTTTGACACATAGCTAATATGATTTTAGAAAAATCATCGAGTGAAACAGCAGTGAAATCTGGAGCTCCCCCCCAAGGAAGCGTTGTGGACACTCTGCTGTTAATAATTTATACAAACGATTTAAGAGTCGATAAAAAGTGAGAGGTCCCACTCTTGAGTACTAAAAATTCTGTTAAATTTCGATTAAATAACAGAAGACACAAATTTGAAGGTCGTTGATTCAATTAAATACAGGTTACAGTTACGAACGACTTAAATTGGAACCATCGCACAGAAAATATTGTGGGCAAGGTGAACCAAAGACAGCTATTAATTGGGAGAACCCTTAGAAATTATTATGAAGCAGGGGAATAGTGTCCCTAATGTGATACGCGGGTCGGGGTGGCAGTCGTTAAAACAAAGACTTTTTTGTTGTGGCGAAACTTTTTCACGAAATTTCAATCACCTGCTTCCTCCTCGGAATGTTAAAATATTTTGTTCTCTCCTACCTAGATATGCAGAAATGACCATCGCAAGGAAATAAGAGACATCAGAGTTAGCACGAAAAAAATTTGTTGTTCATTTTTCGCATGTGGTATTCGAGAAAAACAATGTGAAAGTGGTTCTATGAACTTTTTGCCAATATCTTAAATGTGAATTACAGAGTAGTCACGCAGATGTAGATGTTAATGGGATGTCAGTACTTGTAAACCATAATGTCTCACTTGGCATAAAAGAATCGGACACAGAACTTTGCGCAACGAGTAACTGCTAAGCAGAATTTTCGCAGGAGGTGATGAAACTTCCGGCTTCAGTAATTTACGGCTCAGCGGGTATAAAGTTTTCCAAACCCGCTTTGGCTGTTCAACAGGTCACGATGTACAATGCATTTACAAGGCTAAATTAAGCGAAAAGTGATTTATACTCTTCCCACGTGGCCACTCAAATTGATTGGATTGTTAGACCATTTCTCCACGCGCATTCATTGAACATCCACAATAAATCATAAACTTACAGGTCTTTTTGTTTTCTTAATGCAATGAATGTCTTTAAATCTGACTCTCCTAAACCGCTCCAAACGTTTTCAAGGAAGTCAGTGAAATATTACGATACCATTTGTACACACAGGTCGTAAACTGATACTGACAAAGGGAAATAGGTATCTCAGTCCTTTAGTAGCAGATCACTTTCATTTTGTTAACTTCTTCGCACTTACAGCAGCCTCCTTTATGTTGTAACCAGTAGGTACTATGAAGTTCCTAGTAAATCGGAATATCAATAATTTACTGTTTTCTTAACTATCGATAAAAATGTTCAAATGTGTGTGAAATCTTATGGGACTTAGCTGCTAAGGTCATCAGTCCCTAAGCTTACACACTACTTAACCTAAATTATCCTATGGACAAACACACACACCCATGCCCGAAGGAGGACTCGAACCTCCGCTGGGACCAGCCGCACAGTCATTGACTGCAGCGGCACAAACCGCTCGGCTAATCCCGCGCGTCAACTATCGATAAAAGTAATTCGAATGTTGAACTGTGTCAGTTACTACTTACACACATCGATGAAGATAATTTTAGTTTTGTTTGAGATTTATTCTCAAGAAATGACAAAATTTGAAGTCAGAAACGTTAACACTCATTTCCTTTGTGCGTTCTGCTAGGTCAGACTGATAATCGTAAGTGGAGTGTATCATCTACAGATACTACCACTGTTGCATCTTCTGAATGATGAGTGTAAAAGAGAGATTGAGAGAGAGAAAGAGAGAGAGAGAGAGAGAGAGAGAGAGAGAGAGAGAGAGAGAGAAGAAACGGAAAAGACATGTAGAGCTGAACATCTCTTCGAAGACAAGGTTATTCGAGACGGAGCGGATGCTCGAATTGGAGAAAAGACAGGGAATAAAACCTACATTATGCCCTTTTCAAAGGAACATACTGACATTTTTTATGCGATGTGGGAAAACCACAGAAAATCTAAATGTCTATGGGCAAAGGGGATTTCAACCAGCGTCCTCTCGAATACGAGTTCAATCTGCAGTGCGCAACCTCATGTCCCTGGACCATGTTCAACATCTTTTTAAATCAAGGATTTTCGGATATGCTGATCAAGTACTGTGCAGGTGGACAGGTACTACAGGACAGGACAATATATTTTTTTCATAACTTAAACAGCGAACATAAAAACATTCAGTTCACAAATGGAGACCAGTAACAAATTAATAAACTTCCTAGATCTAACCATTGACATCGGTACACAAAAACGTAGTTTCAAAATTTGTAGAAAAACTACAACTATAGTTACAGTAGTATATTCGCACCCAGTAACACATAAACATGCAGGTTTCCATTTAATGGTGCAGCGTCTCATATTTGATCCCATATCCAAACAAGATTTAAAAGTAGTTACGCATATTAAAATTTACTGTCTCAACCAATGGCTACAATCAAATGGCTCAAATGGTTGGCTCTGAGCACTATGGGACTTAACATCTGTGGTCATCAGTCCCCTAGAACTTAGAACTACTTAAACCTAACTAACCTAAGGACATCACACACATCCATGCCCGAGGCAGGATTCGAACCTGCGACCGTAGCAGTCACGCGGTTCCGGACTGCGCGCCTAGAACCGCTAGACCACCGCGGCCGGCAATGGCTACAATCCTGCGTTATTGAACACATATTACATAGGACACAAAAATTGAAAACTATACCTCCTCTGAGCTCCCACTGCCGCTCTTTCCATTGTCAGCAAGAAGTGGCTTACAATACCATATCGAGAACAGGAATCACAGAGTGTAGCAAAAACACTGGAGTCAGGCAACTATAGGGTTTCCTGTAATGTGAAGAACACCAAGGCCCACTGTATGTTCAATTACAAAGATGAGCCGTAATTACTAGCCGACAGTGGAGTATACAAACGTTTTCCCCATATGTAGGTGGGAGACAACAAAATATTTTCACATTCAGAGGAGCAGTCTGGTGATTGAAATTTCGTGAAAAAGTTTCGCCACAACAAAACCCCGACCCACGTATCACATCCGTGACACTATTCCCCTGTTTCATGATAATTTCTAAGGGTTCTTCCAATTAAAAGCTGTCTTTGGTTCGCCTTGCCTACAATATTTTCTGTGCGATGCGTTCGTAACTGTAACCTGTATTTAAATGAATCAACGACCTTTAAATTTGTCATCTGTTATTTAATCGAAATTTAACATAATTTTTAGTACTCAAGAGTGGGACCTCTCACTTTTTATTGCCTCTTAAATCGTTTGTTGTTGTTGTAGTTGTGGTCTTCAGTCCTGAGACTGGTTTGATGCAGCTCTCCATGCTACTCTATCCTGTGCAAGCTTCTTCATCTCCCAGTACCTACTGCAACCTACATCCTTCTGAATCTGCTTAGTGTATTGATCTCTTGATCTCCCTCTACAGTTTTTACCTTCCACGCTGCCCTCCAATGCTAAATTTGTGATCCCTTGATGCCTCAAAACTTGTCCTACCAACCGATCCCTTCTTCTAGTCAAGTTGTGCCACAAACTTCTCTTCTCCCCAATCCTATTCAATACCTCCTCATTAGTTACGTGATCTACCCACCTTATCTTCAGCATTCTTCTGTAGCACCACAGTTCGAAAGCTTCTATTCTCTTCTTGTCCAAACTGGTTATCGTCCATGTTTCACTTCCATACATGGCTACACTCCATACAAATACTTTCAGAAACGACTTCCTGACACTTAAATCTATACTCGAAGTTAACAAATTTCTCTTCTTCAGAAACGATTTCCTTGCCATTGCCAGTCTACATTTTATATCCTCTGTACTTCGACCATCATCAGTTATTTTACTCCCTAAATAGCAAAACTCCTTTACTACTTTAAGTGTCTCATTTCCTAATCTAATCCCCTCAGCATCACCCGATTTAATTTGACTACATTCCATTATCCTCGTTTTGCTTTTGTTGATGTTCATCTTATATCCTCCTTTCAAGACACTGTCCATTCCGTTCAACTGCTCTTCCAAGTCCTTCGCTGTCTCTGACAGAATTACAATGTCATCGGCGAACCTCAAAGTTTTTACTTCATCTCCATGAATTTTAATACCTACTCAGAATTTTTCTTTTGCTTCCTTTACTGCTTGCTCAATATACAGATTGAATAACATCGGGGAGAGGCTACAACCCTGTCTCACTCCTTTCCCAACCACTGCTTCCCTTTCATGCCCCTCGACTCTTATAACTGCCATCTGGTTTCTGTACAAATTGTAAATAGCCTTTCGCTCCCTGTATTTGACCCCTGCCACCTTCATAATTTGAAACAGAGTATTCCAGTTAACGTTGTCAAAAGCTTTCTCTAAGTCTACAAATGCTAGAAACGTAGGTTTGCCTTTTCTTAATCTTTCTTCTAAGATAAGTCGTAAGGTTAGTATTGCCTCACGTGTTCCAACATTTCTACGGAATCCAAACTGATCTTCCCCGAGGTCCGCTTCTACCAGTTTTTCCATTCGTCTGTAAAGAATTCGCGTTAGTGTTTTGCAGCTGAGACTTACTAAACTGATAGTTCGATAATTTTCACATCTGTCAACACCTGCTGTTTTTGGGATTGGAATTATTATATTCTTCTTGAAGTCTGTGGGTATTTCGCCTGTCTCATACATCTTGCTCACCAGATGGTAGAGTTTTGTCATGACTGGCTCTCCCAAGGCCATCAGTAGTTCTAATGGAATGTTGTCTACTCCCGGGGCCTTGTTTCGACTCAGGTCTTTCAGTGCTCTGTCAAACTCCTCACGCAGTATCTTATCTCCCATTTCATCTTCATCTACATCCTCTTCCATTTCCATAATATTGTCCTCAAGTACATCGCCCTTGTATAAACCCTCTATATACTCCTTCCACCTTTCTGCCTTCCCTTCTTTGCTTAGAACTGGGTTGCCATCTGAGCTCTTGATATTCATACAAGTGCTTCTCTTCTCTCCAAAGGTCTCTTTAATTTTCCTGTAGGCAGTATCTATCTTACCCCTAGTGAGACAAGCCTCTACATCCTTACATGTGTCCCCTAGCCATCCCTGCTTAGTCATTTTGCACTTACTGTCAATCTCATTTTTGAGACGTTTGTATTCCTTTTTGCCTGCTTCATTTACTGCATTTTTATATTTTCGCCTTTCATCAATTAAATTCAATATTTCTTCTGTTACCCAATTATTTCTATTAGCCCTCGTCTTTTTACGTACTTGATCCTCTGCTGCCTTCACTAATTCATCCCTCAGAGCTACCCATTCTTCTTCTACTGTATTTCTTTCCCCCATTCCTGTCAATTGTTCCCTTATGCTCTCCCTGAAACTCTCTACAACCTCTGGTTCTTTCAGTTTATCCAGGTCCCATCTCCTTAAATTCCCACTTTTTTGCAGTTTCTTCAGTTTCAATCTGCAGTTCATAACCATTAGATTGTGGTCAGAAGCCACATCTGCCCCTGGAAATGTCTTACAATTTAAAACCTGGTTCCTGCCTGTCTTACCATTATATAATCTATCTGATACCTTTTAGTATCTCCAGGATTCTTCCAGGTATACAACCTTCTTTTATGATTCTTGAACCAAGTGTTAGCTATGATTAAGTTATGCTCTGTGCAAAATTCTGCAAGGCGGCTTCCTCTTTCATTTCTTCCCCCCAATTCATATTGACCTACTATGTTTCCTTCTCTCCCTTTTCCTACTGACGAATTCCAGTCACCCATGACTATTAAATTTTCGTCTCCCTTCACTACCTGAATAATTTCTTTTATCTCGTCATACATTTCATCAATTTCTTCATCATCTGCAGAGCTAGTTGGCATATAAACTTGTACTGCTGTAGTAGGCATGGGCTTTGTGTCTATCTTGGCCACAATAATGCGTTCACTATGCTGTTTGTAGTAGCTAACCCGTACTCCTATTTTTTTATTCATTATTAATCCTACTCCTGCATTACCCCTATTTGATTTTGTATTTATAACCCTGTAATCACCTGACCAAAAGTCTTGTTCCTCCTGCTACCGAACTTCTCTAATTCCCACTATATCTAACTTTAACCTATCCATTTCCCTTTTTAAATTTTCTAACCTACCTGCCCGATTAAGTGATCTGACATTCCACGCTCCGATCCGTAGAACGCCATTTTTCTTTCTCCTGATAACGACGTCCTCTTGAGTAGTCCCCGCCCGGAGATCCGAATGGGGGACTATTTTACCTCCGGAATATCTTACCCAAGAGGACGCCATCATCATTTAATCATACAGTGAAGCTGCATGTCCTCGGGAAAAATTACGGCTGTAGTTTCCCCTTGCTTTCAGTCGTTCGCAGTACCAGCACAGCAAGGCCGTTTTGGTTAATGTTACAAGGCCAGATCAGTCAATCATCCAGACTGTTGCCCCTGCAACTACTGAAAAGGCTGCTGCCCCTCTTCAGGAACCACATGTTTGCCTGGCCTCTCAACAGATACCCCTCCGTTGTGGTTGCACCTACGGTACGGCCATCCGTATCGCTGAGGCACGCAAGCCTCCCCACCAACGGCAAGGTCAATGGTTCATGGGGGGGAAATCGTTTGTATAAATTGTTAACAAAAAAAAATGGCTCTGAGCACTATGGGACTTAACATCTGAGGTCATCAGTCCCCTAGAACTTAGAACTACTTAAACCTAACTAACCTAAGGACATCACACACATCCATACCCGAATCAGGATTCGAACCTGCGACCGTAGCAGTCGCACGGTTCCGGACTGCAGTGCCCAGAACCGCGTGGCCCCCGCGGTCGGCTAAATTATTAACAGCAGAGTGCCCACAACGCTTCCTTGGGGGGAGCTCCAGATTTCACTACTGTTTCACTCGATGATTTTTCTGAAACCATATTAGCTACGTGTCAATAGGTTGTTTCCTTCGAGGTATTTTAGAATGTCACACACAGTATATGTTCTAAAATCCTATTTCAAATCGACGGCAGTGTTATAGCCGCATAATTTAGTGGATTACCTCTATTTCGTTTCTTGTGTATTGGTTTGACGTGTGCAACTTACCAGTCTTTAGATTAGAATCTATCGTTGACCAAGCGGTTGTGTATGATTGCCAAACAGGGAGCTATTTAATCAGGACAGTTTCGTTCGGAAGACTTAACGAAGATGAAATTGGTGAAAGTTCTTTGTATTTTTCCTTAACACGAATGCCTTAACTTACGTGATCTTTTAAAATGAGTAATGTGCACAGCGTAGTGTCAGAGGTGGAGCCGCCCGAAAGTCAGTGTCGAAACCAAGAGATTACTGCCTCTATTGGCATCTGAGGTCATCAGTCTCCTAGAACTTAGAACTACGTAAACCTAACTAACCTAAGGACATCACACATATCCAACACATCCATGCCAGAGGCAGGATTCGAAGCGACCGTAGTGGTCGCACGGTTCCAGACTGAAGCGCCTAGAACCGCTCGGCCACATCGGCCGGCCGACAAATCCACCAGTATATACAGAGAATACTGGGTTGTCAATAGAGAAGCAGTAACAACACAAGTTGTCGGTCACGAGAGCTCAGCGACTTCGAAAGTGAACTGATCACTGGATGTCATCTGACTAGCAAGTCCATGAGCGAAATTTCAGCCCTTCTAAGGATCGCAAAGTTGACTGTTGATGATGGGATTGTGAAGTGGAAACGCGAAGGAGCAACCAAAGCTAAACCAAAAGCAGGCAAACCTCGTATACTGACCAACAAAGACAGATAAGCAGCAACTGATAAAAAAAAGGGGCCCCGCGGGGTCCCAAGGTCGCGATGGCGGCTGTCCATCTCCCGCTGAGATAATTTGTCCTTTTAGGACAATTATCTGGGCAAGCACCCACGCCAGCAAAAGGTTGGCGCGTGTAAACTTGTCTTTTTGGAGTGACAGACATGTCAGTATTGATAACTGACATTGCTTAGCAACCAATCCAGTATATAAGGGGTATGAAATTGTCGTCTTCGCAGTATGTCATCTGAATCCACCGCGACAACGTCTATTACCTCTGACGAGCTGCCAGAAACAGTAAGTACATTTCTGTATAATGGACACTTTGTACAAACTTGCACGAATTGCCGTTTGTGGAAGACTCCAAAATGCCTAAGATGTTTATGAATTGGAGCTACCACAAACTGTACGAGAAGATATTTTATTGCAGTTTCGTTATTCAAAATTTAATTTCATGCTAAATTCATATAGACTGCCAGAATGTTACATATTTGATAAAAGTGAAAATGTTCCAATGATTAATGAAATAGTTACTGATGCAATAGAAGCTTGTTCAAAAATTAGAGCGGGTATTCCACTTACATGGCAAACACTCTGTTTGGTTACAATGTCTTTCTTTGATACTACTACATTCTGGCAAAGTAGATTTAAAATTAAAGTATATTTTTATGAAATTACTTATAAAGAATTTGTATATACTATCTGTGAAAATTGCTTATACAAATTAACTGATTCATGGCGAAACCCGCTACTACAACCACTTATAAATGGAATGAGAATTAATATGTTTACCAAGGCACCATATTTTTCATATGGTGTAACTTGTCCGCCTCATCTTAAACAATATAGCCATTGGTGCATGTTTTGTGCAAATAGTCCATTATTCAGAAGTGTACGTTGTGGTGGCGCGTTAAGTGCGGTATCTGATTCAGATGAAGACGATCCTGATTTGAATGATATCTTTCTTGCAGAGTGGTAATGGAGAATTTGCTGGAAGCAGTGCAGACCATCTTCACTCTTTTGGACGCAGAAATACCAACACCGTCCTTGAAGGCGATGATATACTTAATGACGAGATTGAATTGCAAGCTGGCACAGGGAGATGGACTCTTAGGCAAATACATGTTTACAATTTTGAACTATTTGACTCAATTCGAAAGTTTTTCATTAGTATCGTCCTTTGGTTTCCAGAGCTTCTCTGAATACCTGAGATCTCTGAAAGATGGTATTACACTGACATTACGCCGCATCATGTTTCGATTCATGAGGGTCAGCAACTGATAAAACAAAGGGGCCCCGCGGGGTCCCAAGGTCGCGATGGCGGCTGTCCATGTCCCGCTGAGATAATTTGTCCTTTTAGGGCAATTATCTTGGCAAGCACCCACGCCAGCAAAAGGTTGGCGCGTGTAAACTTGTCTTTTTGGAGTGACAGCCCGACACGTGCTGTTCAATAACGTAATGTATATAAAAGGCGGCAATGATTTATTTATTTTAGTCAGCAAAATGTCGTGGGTAAATCAGTATTTAAGCACGGGCAACCATGGCTCTATGCAATACGACGGAGGTGTTTTATATCCGGGACCAGAGGAAGACATTGAAATGGCGGAAAGAATTCCATTAACAAATGTTAATCGTTCTCGTAGCAGAAATGATATTCGAACAGTGCAAAGAGAGGATGCTGCTAATCGTATACGGTATGGAGATAATCCAGCATACGACGATTTGGAAACGAGTGGCGAGACAGTTGAATTTGAACGTGTGCCTGAAACAAGGCCAGAAGAAAGTAAACTTGGAGTGCGACGGCGCCGCCCAAATAGACCACGAAATCGTGGCCGAAGTCACCAGAGTTCCGATATTGCAACTACTAGCAAAACAGTGCCCTTGTTATCTGAGAGTGTCAGGGACGGAGCTGCAATTAGCACAGCTGGTGTTACAAGTTCAGGGCAGATAGCAATAGCGGCTGGCCCGACAACTGCTGCCGCCGCAGGTGCTGCTTACGGCGTTAAAAAAGTAATTGAACGTGTACAGAACAAAGGATATACTTTACCTGGCAGTGATTACGTAGGACCGGGAAATCCTATAAATATAGACGCACCGCGCAGTGGAGCAGATGCCATTGCTAAAGAGCACGACGTAGGATACGATAATCTGTTAAAGGAAGCAAGAGAACGACCATTTACAGAAGAAGAGTTTAGACAATGAGTTCAACAATTGGATGCAAAAGCTATAATTGATTTTGCAATTGACTGGAGTCATACACGAAATTGGCATTCATTTGTGGGACAGTACGGCCTGAAATTGGAGACAGCTGTTGAACAACGTATCGGAAAAACTTTGTACCCGAAACAACCGAATGCCGAAAAAACAGGTATGTAAATATAATTTTCGTTGTTTATGATAATTTTTTGGTTACATTTTTTAATTGTAACGTTTCTTGCCTTCAGAATTATGAAATTCCACCGTGGGAACGGTCTAATTGGGAGTTTATGCATGAAGGCCAGAAACGGTATGCCTATGAACAATGGCTAATGTCTCGTGTTCGCCGTGGTTTGCCTATAGATCACGACCGCCCATCAACATCTGGTTCAGCCACTGGAACAAGTTCTGTAGACAAACATCACGTCGACCACGAAGTATCAGATACCGAAGAAGACGAAGACGAACAAGGACCAGAAGAAACACAACAACATTCTGAACCACAACGTTTAGTACCATATTCTGACAGTGACGAAGGTATGAGTTCGCCAATGCAGGTAGATTCAGGCAAACGACAGGCTGCAGCAGGTCAATCTGGTGGATCCAAGAAAAAAAAAGCGTTAACAGGCACTGCAGCACCATCTGCTAACGTACTGGGTGATTCTCCTAACACTCGTGAATCGAAACATGACGCGGCGTCGTTTCATGATTCGAGGGTCAGCAACTGATAAAAAAAAGGGGCCTCGTGGGGTCCCAAGGTCGCGATGGCGGCTGTCCATGTCCCGCTGAGATAATTTGTCCTTTTAGGACAACACGTCTATTAACAGCATCTTGCAATGCAAACTGATTTGATTTATTATTACAACGTCCAATGTGGCCAACATTTAAACCAAGTGAAATTATACAATCAAAAAACCAATTTTTGCCACTATTTGGTGGACCAACAATACATAATGTGTTTAACTTTTTATTTGGTACATATACATTTTTACCTTCAAATTCTTGCCATTGATACAATCCTTTTTTATTAATCCAAGATACAAGATTTGTTAAAAATTTTTTAGCCTCGTCAGTATCATCTTCACATTGAAGCAATAAAATTTTATTTAGCCAAAAAAGGGAATCTTGTAGAGTATAATAATATTCCCAAACATTTGTTGAATGAGAATAAAAAATATTATCTTCAGAACCAGAACACAATAAATTTTCTATACCATGTAAATCCAATTCATTTATTGTTTTTTTATACAATTCTAAGCCCATATCGAAAAATCGTTTGAATTTAGGGTCAATCAAATTAATAAAATATGGATAAGCAGATGGTATTATATTGACTATATTTTCTGGAGGGGTACAATTATAACTTAATAAAAGGGATAGTACCTTTTTCGTTGTTTTTTCAGCATTGCACCCTTTGCCTGTAACGATTGGCTGGCGCTTGCTATGAGGCCATTTACATGCTGCATCACTTGTGACTTCGCTTCCACATTGAGTAACATTTCCAGTGTCTTGCCCCTCCAATACTGTGAGGGATTGCTCGATGAAACTGCTCCATTGTATAATTTCAAGCTCACCAGGCAATCGCTTATCGGTTCCTCCAAGCCAAACTTGTCCCCTACTTGCCCGTTTTTGCAAGTAGAGACATAAAAGAACATTGAGCCAGTCGATGTCTGACATGGCTGCGATTGCTCTAGTGCGTCTTGTTGTTTTCTTAATTCGACTGGCAATAAATCCGTCAGTTCGAAATTTACAGCGGCATCGTCTTGATGAGTACATACAGTCGTGTATGAGGTGGATGTGGTCCCCATCATGTTTCCACATGATAATTTGGCCAGGGTAGGTTTGTGCAATGATATTAATTCGTCTACAGAATTCATCAACGTCGTTCTCTCCTCTGATGACAATAACGTCAGTGTAATACCATCTTTCAGAGATCTCAGATATTCGGAGAAGCTCTGGAAACCAAAGGACGATACTAATGAAGAACTTTCGAATTGAGTCAAATAGTTCAAAATTGTAAACATGTATTTGCCTAAGAGTCCATCTCCCTGTGCCAGCTTGCAATTCAATCTCGTCATTAAGTATATAATTGCCTTCAAGGATGGTGTTGGTATTTCTGCCTCCAAAAGAGTGAAGATGGTCTGCACTGCTTCCAGCAAATTCTCCATTACCACTCTGCAAGAAAGATATCATTCAAATCAGGATCGTCTTCATCTGAATCAGATACCGCACTTAACGTGCCACCACAACGTACACTTCTGAATAATGGACTATTTGCACAAAACATGCACCAATGGCTATATTGTTTGAGATGAGGCGGACAAGTTACACCATATGAAAAATATGGTGCCTTGGTAAACATATTAATTCTCATTCCATTTATAAGTGGTTGTAGTAGCGGGTTTTGCCATGAATCAGTTAATTTGTATAAGCAATTTTCACAGATAGTATATACAAATTCTTTATAAGTAATTTCATAAAAATATACTTTAATTTTAAATCTACTTTGCCAGAATGTAGTAGTATCAAAGAAAGACATTGTTACCAAATAGAGTGTTTGCCACGTAAGTGGAATACCCGCTCTAATTTTTGAACAAGCTTCTATTGCATCAGTAACTATTTCATTAATCATTGGAACATTTTCACTTTTATCAAATATGTAACATTCTGGCAGTCTATATGAATTTAGCATGAAATTAAATTTTGAATAACGAAACTGCAATAAAATATCTTCTCGTACAGTTTGTGGTAGCTCCAATTCATAAACATCTTAGGCATTTTGGAGTCTTCCACAAACGGCAATTCGTGCAAGTTTGTACAAAGTGTCCATTATACAGAAATGTACTTACTGTTTCTGGCAGCTTGTCAGAGGTAATAGACGTTGTCGCGGTGGATTCAGATGACATACTGTGAAGACGACAATTTCATGCCCCTTATATAGTGGATTGGTTGCTAAGCAATGTCAGTTATCAATACTGACATGTCTGTCACTCCAAAAAGACAAGTTTACACGCGCCAACCTTTTGCTGGCGTGGGTGGTTGCCCAGATAATTGTCCTAAAAGGACAAATTATCTCAGCGGGACATGGACAGCCGCCATCGCGACCTTGGGACCCCGCGGGGCCCCTTTTTTTTATCAGTTGCTGACCCTCGAATCATGAAACGACGCCGCGTCATGTTTCGATTCATGAGGGTCAGCATTGCTCATAAGGCACAAATTTCTACTGCCAGTGCTATGTGAGGTTGTGTAAAGAGCAACGCCACTGACTGAAAAGGAGTTACTTGGAGTGATAAATCATGTTATACCCTGTGGTGGTCCGATGGAGGGTTCAGGTTTGGCGAATATCTGGATAGCTTTACTTGCCATCGTGTGTAGTGTCAACAGTAAAGTAAGGAGGAGGTGGTGTTTTTCGTGGTTAAGATTTGTCCCCTTATTGAGCTTAACAAAACGGTAAATGTGAAATGATATGAAAATTGTGTACATTGTGTACTGTCTACAATACAGGAACTGACCGGAGATGAGTATTATTTGTATCAGCATGACAATGCACCTTATTATAAAGCATCATGTGTGATGCAATGATTTGTGGACAAAACATTCCTGAAATGGACTGTCCTATCAAGAGTCTCGACTTGTACCCAACAGAACACCTTTGGGATGAGTTAGAACGCCGATTTCACTACAGACACTAGTGTCTAACATCGCTACCTTCTCTGGATTCTGCTCTCAAGGAAGTACAGACTGTCATTGCTCCACACCTCTCTGTAAGTGTCCCCGGCAAAGTTCAAGCCGTCATAAAGGTGAAGGGTTGACGCACTCCATATTAATGTTCGGTAATTGTTGTCAGGATACTTTGAGAAGATGAGTAATCCGGTCTGAGATCGGGATGTAGTCCACATGACTTTAGCAGATCTTGCAGCTTCCTACACAGAGCTGGTTCGACAGTGGAGCACTGCAATAGGTTTCTCGACAGTTCAATGCTGCTGGACTGTTGCACACACGCGATTGCATTGGGTTTCATTGTTCTTCAACCACAAACACCCCAAACTTGAATTGGCCGGTAGATGTCGTACTGAATGGTAGATTTAACTTTTCCCAATAACTACCGCTTCAACAGGCCTACAGTGATGACTCCGTGCGTAATAGACACGGCTGTGATCAACACAGTCTTGCAGCCTGCACTGTTGAGTGACATTTACGTTACAGTGGTGTTCCTTAGCTACGTGGAGCAGTGGCTAAAACCCTAGACTCGCAATCAGAGAGAACAGTTTTCAAATCTGCCGCCCATCTATCCAGATATAGGACTTCCGTGGCTGCTCTAAATCGATTAAAGCGAATACTCGGATGGTTCCTTTGGAAAGGAAACGGCCAATGGTGTCCCCCGACTACGACCGCTACAAGCTTGCACTTCCTCAGTACTGGTCTCCTTATGGAGGTGGCGTTAACTCGAATCCTCCTTCCACCTGTCAGCCTGTATTTTAAGCTGCGTGACAGACAAACGCGGAGTGCAATGGGACTTCACTGCCAAAAAACACAATGAAGTTGGCCAGTGTACCAGCTCACGGTCATTAATCCACTACGTGGATTCGACCTGGGTCTGGATCACCTCCCTTTGTCGCATACTAGCTAACGAGCTGCACGTTACGCTGGACGAGTAGAATACCAATATATAATACAAAAAAAAAGAGAAAACGCTTGCTGGCTGATCGCTAGTGTAAAATGGACGAGGTAGCCGGTCAGCAACGAATAAAAATTTCCATCCTTAACCTGCAGCATGTACAAAAAATAAAAATAAATAAATAAATAATTCACCACATTCATTGCCAGCTAAAAGAATACTAGGTTTCGTCTATAGCTTATTCCTGTTATCTTGCCAAAACAAAAACAAAAATGCTGTCAGTTACTCGTAAAATGTGGCGTGCGGTAATTCGAACTCCATGGATTCCATGGAATAGGTGTCCACTCCTTGCAATATGTAGCCATCCATAAGGTATAGTGCCAAACTAGGAGGTAATTTCTCTCTACAGTTTTTTATTAGAATGAGTGAATCCTGTATGTTATGTATTACTTTCACAGATGATAAAGTTCTTTGTATTACTTGTACGGCAACTAAGGGAATAGCAGCAGATCAGAAATTTCTGATTTAGATGACTCCCCACCTGCTCAAGAGCATTCATGTTTGAATGCAGTTTTCGAATTACTTATTTAGGCTCAGTTCCTCCTACGCTAAGTATCATATCTTGCAATTAGTTTCCTCCAGCGAACTCGATCAGCTGCCATGTTTCCAGTTTCCTTCCATTTCATGTCCATTCACTGACGATTCTTTGCAAAGTTCGTTTCCCTGTGGTACGAGGTCTTCCTCTACCTCAGTATCCGTTTATCTGTTTCCAGAACAGTTTTGATTTGTGTAGAACATGCACCACAAGCTTCAGTCTTATGTCACCAATAATTTTGTGGTTGATGCGTAGACTACTTCTTTCAGTATTTCATTTGAAACGTGGTTCTGATAACTTTCAACGTCGAACCTCATTACTCATTATTATTATTTCATTGATTTAGAGCTGCACTACTGTATAAACATGAATAATTATTGCATCAATTTAGAAGAGACCTTAGAAATATGCCAAGAACAAGCTGACAACATATGTTAGAACGAGCTGTCTGCAGCTGTGAGTGGGGTAATAACACGGGTGCGAATCGAGAGACAAGAGACATTTATCTTCTGGCAGTATCAAATAAATGACACGCTGCTCTGGTAAAAGCACGCTACATTGTATAGAGCCTATGTCCGCCAATTACTTTGGAGGTAAGTAATAACAAGAAAAATGCAAAGATCAATCGCTATGCACCAAAATCCACAGAGCCTATACTCTATCCGCTAATTCCGATTGACCAGAAACACTTTTAAAGTTAACTCACTAGCGACTCTCGTCTGAGATCATGATAATACTGCCGCCTCATGGGGCTTTAAAAAGCAAACGCCAGGATAATTCTGAATCTGCTTGGTAACTAAGCACCATATATACAACGTGTGCCTCTTGTGGGCAGGAATGTAGGTGCCTCTAATGAACTTGTGCCTCTCATTGTCTCTAAGACACAGAACCCCCACTTCAATGACACAACTGTGAAAATCATACGCAATGAATTTAAACGCAAAAGACTATAAAATGTGGCCCTGTGCGCTAAAACTGAAGACGACACATTGTACTCTCAAAGACTACTCCTATTGCTTCCCACAAAACTGCGTACGGTTATTAAAGGTGATCAAGGTCTCTTGTCCACTTGAATAACACATAGGATTGAACATCGTGACCGATTTGTTCGTAAAAACATGAGTTAAATGAAACATAGATCAACATAACACTTCGATTATGTTCCACCTCATGTTCGTAAAGTTAACTGTTCTGATAGACAGTTGACGAAGTTGAGGCAGCAATAGTGACTTGACTTTAACTGTGACTTATAAAAAATGGATAACGCGATATGACTGTGATCAATACGAATGACAGTGACAGTAAACTGAATGCTGAACCATAATACCATGGTGCTCTTAAATCGGATAAAAACTGCTGCTGCAATGGGCATACTCGTACAGTGAAGTAACAGAATTTCACTGTAACGATTCCTAGTGCCGGTGCTCCGAAATGCTGACCATAAGTGTGCAGAAAACTCGAGATGCAGAGCCCAATGAACCAACTCAAACAAGCGATGTTAGTCAATCATTATGTGGTAACCAACAGCTTACCACTGGATGGATGAGATGGAAAATAAACCCCAATGTACCTCTGCCTCCTTCTCTCATTTGGATCCACCTTTGCACCCAGCCTCCAAGTCCAATACCAAATCTCCTCCTCAGTTCATGACCGAAATTCAGCTGCAGTCCTCTGCAGTTTGTGACCGCATCTCTGCTCCTCACACTACACGCTTCTCTGCAGAAAGCTCCACATGGAGTGTGAGCCCAGAAGCTAAACCAGCAAATGAGAACACGGAAAAACTCCAGTTGTGCATCACTTCGTGTACTGTAGAGTCTCCGTCCAAAAGACAAGACAAAACAGCTCCTCCAGTCTCAACACATCTCGAGGCATCGAACGGGTGTCCACTGTGACGATTTCTTATGTCACGGTCTATGTTCCAATCAACATACTGGTATTTTGTGTGTGTGGGAAACCGTGCAGTTCTACACGTCTATGTGACTTTAAAAAGAAATCTGGTCCCCAGCAGTGTTTCTGTAAATGTTTTCACCACCCTAGCTGATACCGATCTTACTGGGAGCTTCCTTGGGAACAATATGAGGAGTCCTGGCAAAATGACGAAATGCAGCCGGGAACACCTGTAGCTTCCTCCGTCCGATGCAACTCGACAAAAGAAGATGTAAAAACTACTGTTTCTCTGCTTTCAGAGACGATACACGATGGCCCTGCGTCAGGTTCTCCGTTTCCTGTGGTCAGCGACCCCGCTGGCGAGTCCGAGTCCTCTACAGCGGTTTCCGCTGTGTGGAAGCCCTGCAGCCAGTCCGCTTCACTTCCTCTATATCTGTTCACTGCCATATTCTCCGAACTGGCACCATTCAGCCTCTCCTGCGATAGCTGTGGCTGTCTTGACCAGAACAACCGCTCGTCTCCTCCACCTCAAATAACATACATATAGCTACTATTGAATTCAGCATTACAAGCACTGTCAGCTTTCTCTAACAGTCTCAATGATTACTGAGTATGCAATTATCAGTTCGACTGAGTAAATAAAGTAGAAGAAAGGCTGGTCGAAATGACCTGCCGTATTTCATACTTTACAGCTCCCAAATGTGTATGTGGCCACCGGTGACAGAGGAGTACACATGAAGCCCTGTAGATTCGCCCTTTACAGCTCCCACATGTGTATATGGCCATCAGTAGGGTGACAGGGGATATACCTATAGAGTTTAATTGCCACATGGATCACACTTTTTGGAAGACTTGAGAAGATTTTCCAGTTCCGCTGCTAATGTCTGCACCTATGTTCCCATGAGATATGGAAACAGGTCAGCATCTTGTAGTATCTTCTGCTGAACCATACCTGAGTTGATACACTTCCTCTTTTTTGAACACTGATTATGTCCTGTCAGCATTTACTTTTAGCACTACTGGCCATTCCATCGAGTTTGATAGTCACTAAATACTGGGAATTCCTTAGGAAAACATGGAGTGCGAGAAAGACTGGACAGCTAGAACAGTCGTCTTCTTCTGATCCCTAAGTGCATACAACAGTAAACTGTGTTGTTTATCTCAAACATTATCAAAATGAAGACAGAAAGGTTGTGTGTAAAGTGCAGTCCTTCTGGTACTTAATCAGTGCTGAAATACCTGCCCTCATACATAGCCCCAGTGATGATCTGCTCAAATCTAGGCATTTGTGCTTCACACTTATCATTAACAGGCAGTCATCGTGATGACCACAGAAGGTATCGTTTATTCCTAAACACGATTCAAAAAATTGGTTCTGTTAATGGATGCACGACAGTGTTACATGCAAATGTCTGTGGTTTGTTTTAAATTTTGTTAGTTTTTCACTCCATAAATGGTGTCTTCTTTGATGTAATGTGGGGGACTCAATTAAACACATCACCACAGTGGAGGAAATAGAATCAGCCCTAAAACTACCAGCAACTAGTGTAACGCCCTAGTAATACACTAACTCAAAAAGAAACCTGCTGACATACAGTTTCGCCCCACTTTAATGACTTGCGTAGTTTGTGTTTTTTTGTTTATAAACCTATTTTGTGGAACACATTACACCATAGTAAACTGCTACATCAGCTGCCTGCAAAATGGAGGTAATAACCATCCAGGATTCTCAATGAAATAGGGTAGAAAGGGCTGTGTCTCCATTCTTGAACGGAACAATGTGGTTTGCATACCATGCACAGCCTTTCACTATGCCTCAAAGGGTTACTTGAAACTTAGACAGTGCGAGCATTGTCATTTTACAGCATGGCGGTTTGTCAACACGGGACTTTGTCCACCGAATTGTGGTACAACACAGCGACGTCACTCGAACATTCAGTCAGAGCTGTGAGACACAAAACAATGAATACCTGCCTCACAGTGGTCGATCCCTGCCAACAACAGTTCATGAAATCTACCTATAAATCATAACTCATATGGACTCCCAAGGAGAATGCAACAGCACTTCCTGATGTTGTGGAAACAACAAGGAGGGCTCTACCGATCAAGAGAGTATGCAGCCATTTATATGCAATCATTTTATTGATTGGCGACTCCATGACGTGATGTGTGCACCACGACCAAATAGTGGATAGAATTGGAAGGAAAATCAGCATTGGCCGTATTTTGTTGTTTTATTGTCAGCAAAATCGATTTTCGGTCACTTAGTGACCATCCTCAGTGCTGTAATATACAATTAAAATTGGTAGGCACTGGAGCGATCACATAAACTCATTTATGTGATCGCTGCAAGCCTGTGGTTATAGCTTGATACCAGTGCCTACCAATTTTAATTGTATATTACAGCACTGAGGATGGTCACTAAGTGACCGAAAATCGATTTTGCTGACACTAAAACAACAAAATACGGCCAATGCTGATTTTCCTTCCAATTCTATATGCAATCAGTTTGTGGTTGTTGTTGTTGTTGTCTTCAGTCCTGAGACTGGTTTGATGCAGCTCTCCATGCTACTCTATCCTGTGCAGGCTTCTTCATCTCCCAGTACTTACTGCAACCTACATCCTTCTGAATCTGCTTGATGTATTCATCTCTTGGTCTCCCTCTACAATTTTTACCCTCCACGCTGACCTCCAATACTAAACTGGTGATCCCTTGATGCCTCAGAACATGTCCTACCAACAGATCCCTTCTTCTAGTCAAGGTGTGCCACAGACTTCTCTTCTCCCCAATCCTATTCAACACCTCCTCATTAGTTATATGATCTACCCATCTAATCTTCAGCATTCTTCTGTAGCACCACATTTCAAAAGCTTCTATTCTCTTCTTGTCCAAACTATTTATCGTCCATGTTTCACTTCCATACATGGCTACACTCCATACAAATACTTTCAGAAACGACTTCCTGACACTTAAATCTATCTATACTCGATGTTAACAAATTTCTCTTCTTCAGAAACGCTTTCCTTCCCATTGCCAGTCTACACTTTATATCCTCTCTACTTCAACCATCATCAGTTATTTTGCTCCCCAAACAGCAAAACTCCTTTACTACTTTAAGTGTCTCATTTCCTAATCTAATACCCTCAACATCACCCAACTTAATTCGACTACATTCCATTATCCTCGTTTTGCTTTTGTTGATTTCATCTTATATCCTCCCTTCAAGACACTATCCATTCCGTTCAACTGCTGTTCCAAGTTCTTTGCTGTCTCTGACAGAATTACAATGTCATCGGCGAACCTCAAAGTTTTTATTTCTTCTCCATGAATTTTAATACCTACTCCGAATTTTTCTTTTGTTTCATTCACTGCTCGCTCAATATACAGATTGAATAACATCAGGGAGAGGCTACAACCCTGCCTCACTCCCTTCCCAACCGCTGCTTCCCTTTCATGCCCCTCAACTCTTGTAACTGCCATCTGCTTTCTGTACAAATTGTAAATAGCCTTTCTCTCCCTGTATTTTACCGCTGCCACCTTCAGAATATGAAAGAGAGTATTCCAGTCAACATTGTCAAAAGCTTTACTAAGTCTACAAATGCTAGAAACATAGGTTTGCCTTTCCTTAATCTAGCTTCTAAGATAAGCCGTCGGGTCAGTATTGCCTCACGTGTTTCATTATTTCTACGGAATCCAAACTGATCTTCCCCGAGGTCCGCTTCTACCAGTTTTTCCATTCGTCTGTAAAGAATTCGCGTTAGTGTTTTGCAGCTGTGACTTAAACTGATAGTTCGATAATTTTCACATCTGTCAACACCTGCTGTTTTTGGGATTGGAATTATTATATTCTTCTTAAAGTCTGTGGGTATTTCGCCTGTCTCATACATCTTGCTCACCAGATGGTAGAGTTTTGTCATGACTGGCTCTCCCAAGGCCATCAGTAGTTCTAATGGAATGTTGTCTACTCCCGGGGCCTTGTTTCGACTCAGGTCTTTCAGTGCTCTGTCAAACTCTTCACGCAGTATCTTATCTCCCATTTCATCTTCATCTACATCCTCTTCCATTTCCATAATATTGTCCTCAAGTACATCGCCCTTGTATAAACCCTCTATATACTCCTTCCACCTTTCTGCCTTCCCTTCTTTGCTTAGAACTGGGTTGTCATCTGAGCTCTTGATATTCATACAAGTGCTTCTCTTCTCTCCAAAGGTCTCTTTAATATTCCTGTAGACAGTATCTATCTTACCCCTAGTGAGACAAGCCTCTACATCCTTACATGTGTCCCCTAGCCATCCCTGCTTAGCCATTTTGCACTTCCTGTCGATCTCATTTTTGAGACGTTTGTATTCCTTTTTGCCTGCTTCATTTACTGCATTTTTATATTTTCGCCTTTCATCGATTAAATTCAATATTTCTTCTGTTACCCAATTATTTCTATTAGCCCTCGTCTTTTTACGTACTTGATCCTCTGCTGCCTTCACTAATTCATCCCTCAGAGCTACCCATTCTTCTTCTACTGTATTTCTTTCCCCCATTCCTGTCAATTGTTCCCTTATGCTCTCCCTGAAACTCTCTACAACCTCTGGTTCTTTCAGTTTATCCAGGTCCCATCTCCTTTAATTCCCACCTTTTTGCAGTTTCTTCAGTTTTAATCCACAGTTCATAACCAATAGATTGTGGTCAGAGTCCACATCTGCCCCTGGAAATGTCTTACAATTTAAAACCTGGTTCCTGCCTGTCTTACCATTATATAATCTATCTGATACCTTCTAGTATCTCCAGGATTCTTCCATTATACAAACTTCTTTTATGATTCTTGAACCAAGTGTTAGCTATGATTAAGTTGTGCTCTGTGCAAAATTCTACCAGGCGGCTTTCTCTTTCATTTCTTACCCCCAATCCATATTCACCTACTACGTTTCCTTCTCTCCCTTTTCCTATTACCGAATTCCAGTCACCCATGACTATTAAATTTTCATCTCCCTTCACTATCTGAATAATTTCTTTTATTTCATCATACATTTCTTCAATTTCTTCGTCATCTGCAGCGCTAGTTGGTATATAAACTTGTACTACTGTAGTAGGCATGGACTTCGTGTCCGTATTGGCCACAATAATGCGTTCACTATGCTGTTTGTAGTAGCTTACCAGCATTCCTATTTTTTTATTCATTATTAAACCTACTCCTGTATTACCCCTATTTGACTTTGTATTTATAACCCTGTATTCGCCTGACCAAAAGTCTTGCTCCTCCTGCCACCGCACTTCACTAATTCCCACTATACGAGTATCTAACCTTAACCTATCCATTTCACTTTTTAAATTTTCTAACCTACCTGCCAGGTTAAGGGATCTGACATTCCACGCTCCGATCCGTAGAACGCCAGTTTTCTTTCTCCTGATAACGACGTCCTCTTGAGCAGTCCCCGCCTGAAGATCCGAATGGGGGACTATTTTACCTTCGGAATATTTTACCCAAGAGGACGCCATCATCATTAACCATACAGTAAATCTGCATGCCGTCGGGAAAAATTACGGCTGTAGTTTCCCCTTGCTTTCAACCATTCGCAGTACCAGCACGGCAAGGCCGTTTTGGTTAGTGTTACAAGGCCAGATCAGTCAATCATCCAGACTGTTGCCCCTACAACTACTGAAAAGGCTGCTGCCCCTCTTCAGGAACCACATGTTTGTCTGGCCTCTCAACAGATACCCCTCCGTTGTGGTTGCACCTACGCTACGGCTATCTGTATCGCTGAGGCACGCAAGCCTCCCCACCAACGGCGAGGTCCATGGTTCATGGGGGGCGGGGGGGGGGGGCAATAAGTTTTGCCTCTAGAAAATCATTAGGAACAGCAAGTACAAATCATGCTCCATGGTGTGCCAAGAAGGTGGGGAAGGAAGCATCTGGAATGGAGCCTCAACTACTATCATCATGTCCTCTTACCAACAAGTTCAGGATTTATCAGGCACCTGATGATCATCGTAGAAGAATGTGCAAACGGCAGTAGTGAGGCAAGGGGGGCACCAGTGCACTCTACTAGTGTGGGTTGCCTACATCAGGGGCAGGTACGCACTCAGGGGCAAACCTATTGTTCTCCTTTGATTGACAGGTACTTAACCTATTGTTCTCCTTTGGTTAACAGGTACTTAACATTTTGTTCTCCTTTGATTGACAGGTACTTAACCTATTGTTTTGCTAAAAGGATCCTTCCTTTTGATTGACAGGAACTTAACCTAATGTTGCCCCACCCCCTCCACCCCCCAAAACCCCTTCCCACCTCGCTGCTACAGGTACAATCTCAGGTCTGAGTTATTGGAGTAGGCCCCCCTCTCACTCTTATCAATTTGATTGAGTACATAATTAAATTGATCAATTAATTAACCTCTTATCCTCTCGTAATCCCCCCTCCCCTCTCGCTATCCCTCCGGGAAATTGGCGGAAAAAACACTCAGTTGATCGGTCATTTTGAGGGAAATCGACTGCTGTGTGTGGATTATTGTTTGTTTCAACAATTTAGAGGATTCAAGGCAGTTAATGGAATATATGGAAATTGGTGGAAAGGAAAGATCTCATAACAGGAAATACAGGGGTGTATTGTTTATTTACAAACAATTCGGATTGTGAGGTTGGATTTCTCTTGCTTAACATTTTCTGCTGTTTGGAAAAAAGTAGGTCTTGCAAGAAGCAATTACACGGGGCTAACATGCTGCATAACCTAATGTTCGGCACTGTTCTCTCAGTGTCTTAACCTAATGTTTGGGCATTTGTCAGCATTTAATCTACTGATCTGTTAAGTGGTTTTCCATGTCACACCCATTTCATGAAACTATTGCACCGCCCTGGATACCAAATTATTAATCAGTTATATTCTCTCGCCATTTTCTGGTACACTTTTAGAATTTCACATGCTTTTGAACGCCATTTCTCACGCATTCTTCTTTGTCACCCCTCCACCCCCCACCCTCCCCATTAAACTATTGCACTGCGTTTTACGCAAAAATTATTCAAATAGTGTTCTGCATTTAACCTGCTGTTCTGCTCCATGTCACCCACTCATGCACAGCCTCCCATTAACTATTGTACCACTAACATGATGTATATTTTTTAATTAACAGCATCCTATAGGTCAGTCAAATCGATAGGATATAGCTTAAACAAAAGATCGCTAGTAAAAAAAGGTCCTCTGCCCCCTGTCCACTGCACTGGACAGGACGCTACCGCACAGCCTCCCAGAAGCCGGGTGGCACCAGCAGAACCACCCGCACAGCTACGATACAACCATCAGCTGCCAAGCCACACACAGGTGTCCATTCAGGTCCCGCAAGCATGAGGCGGCGGCATCCCTTACATACTCACACCTGAGAAATTCCCCTCGAAATACGTGATCACCTTGGCACCGTTGCTGACATGACCGGACGGGAGCAAAGACCTATTTTCAGAGCGCAGATGCTCTAAGGGAGCGCATGCGTCAACACTGCTGCGAGACACCACCAGACGCAAGCCAGCGAGAGCCATCACTCTCATGCCGCTGCCGATGGCATGTAAAGTCACCTCCAGAGTTAAAGTTCTTCAAGTGTTATACTGACGTCACATGTCTATCTAAATAAGCGCCAAGTCATCCTCTGAGCTGCGCGCACATGTGTTCATCACTATTGCTGTGATCGCCATCTCTCCCTGCGGTCCAGTGAAGACCTAATTGCTGAGCGACTCACCCTTGCAAACGTTGCAAAAATCCATTCCAGAATAGTACAGGGTGCATTGTTTCTCGCGATCGTAATGGGACGTGTGTGATGCGCATACTGACATCACAGACCGTTCAGTAGAAATCAGTTCGACCACTCGCAATTCTAATGGGACGTGCTTGACATGTAGCTGATCCATCGCTGCACGTAGCTACATACCATCGCAAGTGTATCTAGCATCATTCTCAATGTTATACGGAAGTCACATGGCTATCTAAAATGAGAACTAAATTATTGTTGTTGGGATGTTTTTGGGGAAGGTGACCAGACAGCAAGGTCATTGGTCTCATTGGATTAGGGAAGGACGAGGATGGAAATTGGCCATGCCCATTCAAGGGAACCATCCTGGCATTTGCCTGGAGCGATTTAGGGAAACCATGGAAAACCTAAATCAGGATGGCCGGAAGCGGGATTAAACCATCGACCTCCCAAATGCGAATCCAGTGTGCTAGCCACTGCACCACCTTGCTCTGTGAACTAAGTCGAAGTCTCAGAAATTTTATAGTGTCCCAGAAATACTTAACGTGCGCTTTTGTAGGAGCTTTCGTGATGTCTTGGCTTGTATGCACGAAAATTCTTGCCCTAACATAACCTGTTTACAAAAATACCATGGAATAACGCCGAATGCATTCCTCCTGATGGTATTAACGTTGCACACTGTCCATCACGTCTTACCCATACTGCTGTCAACATACACAAACAACATACAGAAATGTTCTCACTGCTATGTAGAGACTCATATATCCCAGCACAAAGGATGCGTTGTGAATGAATCAAGCCTTATGATTTGCTCTTATCGAATTTACCCGCCGAATTACTGATGTCACCGGTGTGGAAGACAAGACTTTTAGCCCCATAAGCTATTTTATACAGATAGCCATATTGCACCCACAATTAAACCTTGCAAAGTACCCTACATATCGAATAATTTGGAAAGACTCTTACTGAATTACACTGCTATCCGACTGAGGACAGGAGTTTGAATATTAGAATGTGAAAATGATCTCCAACGGAGCAATATATCAACGCATACCATGTCGATGTAGTAAACGTACAATTCGTATCCTGCGTCATACAAAAATCACCCCTTTTACATCATTTGTATAGCTATCGACCGCCAAACACTCGTACATATACCGTGAACACAGACAGAACCGTATATACTCCTCGCAGCACTAGATATCTGCCGGCTGCAGTGGCCATGCGATTCTAGGCGCTTCAGTCCCGAACCGCGCGACTGCTATAGTCGCAGGTTCGAATCCTGCCTCAGGCATGGATATGTGTGATGTCCTTAGGTTAGTTTAAGTAGTTCTAAGTTCTAGGGGACTGATGACCTGAGAAGTTAAGTCCCATAGTGCTCAGAGCCATTTGAACCATTTTTCAACTAGATATCTTCCCGCAGCCAACAGCCACAAGTCATCCACTCCCAATCAGTGACCAGAGCGCCCTCAGCGGACCGAAGTCACTCTCAGAACTGTTTTACAAATTCGGACTGTTTTCCCCTTGGCAAAAGCGCGTTACTGTTTCTGGTCCAGACATGCTTGCTTGCTTGCTTTTCTACAGCCGTCTCCAGACTCTGGGATTACAAGAACACATTTATTTTCCCATGGTTTGCCATCATGTTATACCATTTTCGCTGTACTTCTCGACATCAAGCACACAGCAGTATCCTACCGATCGCTCACGCAACATAATTCTGAAGATATAGACCCCAAATTATTTCTCTAAAAACCCTAAACTTTAGCGAGGTTGAGCATGCTGTAAAGCACTGAGTTACTAGAAACTTATCCCCTCTGCGAAGACCTTTACATGAGAACTCGAAAAAAATAGATGAAACTGATATTTCCAACCGCAAATGCCGATGTCAGTGATGTAACAGATTCAAAATCATCCCTAAAATTTACAAAGTCAACTAAGGTGTTTCTCATGCCTAGAGAGAACCAGAAAACGTGTCTTTCACCTGTCTTTCACCTGCTAGATGCACACACCACAATCGATGTTCCCTGAACTAAATAAAGTAGCGAAATGCACAAAAGCAGCCAACTGGACAATTTACATAGAACGGAATAACGGTCCAGCGCAAACACACATCCATATTGAATCTTCACAAAAATTTCCACGTAGTCACGAAAGCTATCCAACACATACTAAGTATTAGTTCGCTATTCGGTCGTCTAGAGGACAACACGGTTAAGTCAGCTACATTCCTACACTGTAACAGGCCTCTGCATTCGGACGGCTCCTACAGTTAATGGGAAACATGAATCATTCCCGCCACAGGTCACCGGCGCTGCGCGCCAAGCATGCATAGACAAAATCGTCCTAGGAAGAAATCCAGCCTCGTATATATTTTACCCCTCTACTTACAACTTAATGTTACGATTGCAGTCTCAGTTGGACAACATTCGACAATGAGCGCAGTATCGAAAATACACCCTGCTCACGGCTGTGGCTCTGGAAATAGAAACATCGGTACACATTCTTATGACTTGGCATACTCTTCCCTTGCTATCACAGTACCCCACGTCAAATTCATACCTTCCTTACGACTGGACATAGTCATTTCCTTTGCACATGTTGGAACACAAACACATACTTTATAAGCCTGATGCTCAAATGTGAACCTATCACGCACCCCGTACTACTAAGTATAATTCTTCGTAAGTAACTGATCAATGGCGATACTAAATAATACTGAGAGGAAATCAACCATGGGTGGACATGTCTCATAAGTTTTTCTTGCGAGTGCTACAACCCTGTCATAGAAAGAGAGGCGTAATCGTCTTACAAATCTCTGTGTGTTAAAAAAAAAAAAAAAAAAAAACACAACCAAATTAGCATCACAAGCGGTCTTAGTTCTACAGGTGTACACAATTATCCATTTATAAATCCACATATGGTTTTTCCAGACAAATACCATGACACTGAACATAGACGGTGAACGCCGGAGTGTATACTATCACACCAGCAGTGCTGTTAGATGTCGCCGACGGTGCACCCTCGTAATGATATTACCGAATTTTGATAAGTGATTCAGCTAAGGAGCGTGGTACGAAACTGGTATCTGCAAATCCCTCATGCAGCCACCACTAGATACTTCTCCAGTATGTGTAATGCATTCTGTTCTCGATGCCATGGGAGAGGTTTTGCGATATATTCACTGATTTATAGGCGATTAAGAAGGACCACAAACAGTAGTAGATGGTATGATGATTGAGGTCATAAGAAATGTACACTAGCTTTTCAGATCTCTAGTGCTACGCTTTCGGTGGAAATGATGTCTATGATTTGGAATCAACCCCATGCCTGTGTTGGATCCTACGGAGAAGTCCATTAATGATTACAGCCACTATTGAATCATATTTCTGGCACTCTCATATCTCGAAACGAGCCACCTTTCTCGAACCTATCTGCTACAACAAAATTCCAACATGGTTTTAGGTGGCCGCTATGCATCTTGCAACTGCCCCTCAGACTCTGCACTACTGTCCCTGCAGCTTTGCGCATGTGATTATTCCAATGTAAGTTGGAGACAGCTATACCTACCACCTTCTGCAAGCGATGTAGAAACAGGCGAGCTGAGTTACTGTGACAGAACTGTGTTTTGACCATTCGATGGAAACAAAGCCTGCTCCTGCAACACGAGGTAGTATCCAAGACAGTACGAGCACTGGGGGAAGGATGTAGATTTTGCTACTGCATTGTGCTACTTCTTCAAACTACAAGCAGGTGCTACAGATCCACATCCCTCATGGCCTATTCACGTCTATCCCCCCAACATTCTGTAATCGTTATTCTGTTCCACGCATCAGACAAAAATTACGAACTACAAAAGCTCCACTAACTTCATCCGACAGTGAACGTGATAAGATTTTTACCACATCTCTCTCTTCCCATATATTGAAAAAAAAAATCTGTCACAGTGACAGAATACCTGATGGTTCCGCATTCCATTTCGACCGATTCCTCATATTGCAGTCATGTACGCTATCACTGTTTCGTTGATATCTGTTCCCAGAATGTGTTCCTCCTCCACCAAAACTCTTTCTCCAACTCAAACAAGCGATGTCAGTCAATCATTATGTGGTAACCAACAGCTTACCACTGGATGGATGAGATGGAAAATAAACCCCAATGTACTGAAATAATAAGCATTACACTTGATAGTGTGAAAAATTTTAGAAATTTTACAGTAATTTCAACACCGACCAATGATGTGACAGCATGTTTCCCAATTTCAGTATCATAGCTAAACCGCCCCTTCTCCACTTTGCGAATGTCATTGGGAATGTTGATAGATGACTGTGCAGTACACCCATTCATCTTTAATTCTCAAACACATACATCTTCAAAGTTTACCAGACAGCGCTCTACGTATTTCTAATACCTCGCGCATAGTGATTTATTTACAGTCTATCTCTATATAGACGGGAGTCCAAGAGCATTCTCGCTGTCTTAGGATAAAATGAGAGACTGAAAAGCCCCTCACACTGTCATTGACCAACCCGCCCTACAGCACCATTACCGATCTAATCTGCAACTCACCAGAAGTACCACTACATACCAGGTCTCGTGAATGAATGAGCTTGCCAAGTCCTCGCCCATCCAAGTGCACAAGATTTCTCGAGATGTTCCCATGTCGAAAAGGCTAGCACTCCTTATCGGTGTATAGTAACAGATTTGAAAGTGTTGTGGTGTAATAGCGGACAGTGAAGCAGAACAAGAAACAGGTGATTTTTATGTGCGATGGAGCTCCAGACGGACAGAGTTTCAAGCATTTTTCTGTAAATCAACCAAGCTATCAATTTTAAAGTATTATTCCAGAGTCTAGGATCAGTACATGGAAGGTATTGGTAAGAGAGCACATAAACTCATGCACTCCCAAGGCTACAACGTTCTGCACTTAAAACGAGCTACAATGTTAGATCGCTTGTATTTCACACATATCAGTCGTATGGAATGTAGCGCTGTTAATATTCAGATGTAAGAAATATATTTCAAGTGCATGACATACACCCTTCTTCCCGGTTTCTCTATGATAAACTATGTTATCAAACCGTAAAACGAAAAAACTCCTTCCTTAAAACATCGGCTCTGTGTGATACGTGCACAATATTGCTTTCCAGAGACGTATAGCGTCCAATGTTCACATCCGACCACACTTCAGAAATTATACTATGCCTGCACCAACCCTACATAATAAAATTATGGTTAGTAATGGGGAATACCTTTTACAAGGAAACAGATAAACGCATAGCAGCAGATGCTACTTGTGAAAAACGCAAGTCATTCCGCCACTAACTCTGTAAACAGCACATCTGTCAGGAAAATGTATACACGGGCATTGCAGTGCCTCACAAGCACCTACCGCTAACTTAGTTATGAAGCTAAACTCTTGATTTTACACCCAAGATGCGACAGGGAGATTGAGTACATCGCATAAATCACAGTTCTTTTAGAGGAATCTGTCACATATCATCACACATGAGACGGAAGTCCTCTGATGACCGACAAGTTTACCATTAACGATCGCAAGTAGACAGTGCTTAAATCATATACAGAACACATGGCTGTATACGAGTTGAACGCAGGCTATGTCATACGACTGATTCATCCTGACAGAACAGTGAAAAAAATGGCCTACAGCAACTTCTCCCTCTTTAGAATGCATCATCAGTCTACCATTAAACCGTATCTCGTTGCCGGCCGGTGTGGCTGTGCGGTTAAAGGCGCTTCAGTCTGGAACCGCGTGACCACTACGGTCGCAGGTTCGAATGCTGCCTCGGGCATGAATGTGTGTGATGTCCTTGGGTTAGTTAGGTTTAATTAGTTCTAAGTTCTAGGCGACTGATGACCTCAGAAGTTAAGTCGCATAGTGCTCAGAGCCATTTGAACCATTTTTTTCGTATCTCGTTACAGCTCCATCTCAATCGATCACCATGTCCACTCTCTGTCATACTGTAACGAATATGCATGTAAGTTTACAGGTGGATGGTTCTCTGTCTTCCTGAAAACCATCAAATACAATAGTCAACTCGCGTGTATCACTGGTACCTCAATAGACATACAGTATAATTCTGCCTCGATTGAAAAAAAAAATTAACTGCTTCCCTAGTTACCTTCTCTTCCATGTCGATGTTTTCTCAGATTCCTCTTCATGCTGCATACTTGCTCCCATGCATAAATTGCTCTGCGCCAGCCAGAAGATATGCAAGTACTTACTCAATTTCCCCACATTTCAGTGTATACCTATCCCCCAGTCATTATTCGCAATTCTATCAACTTCAAGTCAGTTCCATCCATCAATCATGACATAACCTCTCGTGTTCTAGAATTGCGAGAAATTATCAGTAATTTGGCTGGTAAATTCAGTACGAGCCAATCATAATGCTCGATTCATTCACAAGATATCCTTTGTGCTTGGATATAGGAGTCTCTACATAGCAGTGAGAACGTTTGTGTATGTTGTTTGTGTATGTTGAAAGCACGTAGGATAACACCTAATGGAGGGGGTGCCACGTCTGGACCATTAGAAGTTATTCCACACTATTTTTGTAAACAGGTTCTGTTAGAGCAAGAATTTCCGTGGATACAAGCCGAGACATCACGAAAGCTCCTACAAAAGTGCACGTTAACTATTTCTGGGACACTATACAGTTTCCGAGAGCTCGACTTAGTTCTGATTTTAGATAGCCATGTGACTTCAGTATAACATTGAGAACATTGCTAGATACACTTGCGATGGTATGTAGCTATGAGCAACGATGCGTCAGCCACATGTCACACATGTCCTGTTAGAATCGCGAGTAGTCGAACAGACTTATATTGCACGATCTGTGATGTCAGTATGCGCGTCACACACATCCCGATAGAATCGTGAGGAACAATGCACCCTGTGCTATTCTGGTACAGATTTCTGCAAAGTCTGCGAGTGTGAGTCGCTCGGCAATCAGGTCCTCCCTAGACTGGAGGTAGAGAGAGGGATCACACCAGCAGCAGTAGACACATGTGCACGTGGCCCAGAGGATGACTTGGCGCTTATTTAGATAGACATGTGATGTCAGTATAACACTCGAAGAACTTTAATTCTAGAGGTGACTTTGACATGCCGTTCGCAGCAGTGTGAGAGTTATGGCTCTTGCTGGCTTGCATCTGGTGGTGGCTCGTGGCGGTGTCGACACTTCCGTGCAAATAGGTCTTCGCTCCCGTCTGGTCATATCAGCAAAGGTGCCTAGGTGATCACGTATTTCGTGAGGAATTTCTCAGGTGTCAAGTATGAGAGGGATGACGCTGCCTCATGCTTGCGGGACCCAAACAGACACCTGTGCGTGGCTTGGCAGCTGATGGTCGCGTTGTAGCAGTGAGGGGCTGCCAATGCATCCTGACTTCTGCGAGCGTGTGCTGTTGCACCCTGTGCGGTTTAGTGGACAGGGGGTGGAGGGCGGTGCATGCGCACGTTGGAGCCTTTTTTTTATTAACGATCTTTTTTTAAACTATATTCCATCAATTTGACTGACCAATAGGACGCCGCGAATTAAAAAAGAAATCTACCCCATACATGTGAAGAATATCGAGTTAATTAATTTGCATAAATTTTTTATATCAATGTCGTGTTAGCGGTACAATAGTTAATGGGAGGCTGTGCATGAGTGGGTGACATGGAGCAGAACAGCAGCTTAAGTGCAGAACACTACGCTAATTTCAATAATTTTTATGTAAAATGCAGTGCAATAGTTAGAGGGGGGGGGGGGACAAATAAGAAAGCGAGAGAAATGGCGTTCAAAAGAATGTGAAATTCTAATAGTGTACCAGAAAATGGTGGGAGGACATAACTGATTATTAATTTGGTATCGGAGGTGGTACAATAGTTTAACGAAATGGGGAGGATGTGGTAAACCACTTAACACATCAATAGGTTAAGTGCCGACAAACGCCCAAGTATTAGGTTAAGACACCGAGAGTACAGTGCCCAATATTAGGTTATGCAGCATGTTAGCTCCATGTAACTGTGTCTTGCAAGACCTACATGTTTACAAACAACAGAGAATGATGAGCAAGCGAGATCCAACCCCCATAAACTGAAATTTTTATAAAGAAACAACATACCCTTGAATTTCCTGTTATGAGATCGTTCCTCTTCACCAATTTCCATGTATTTCATTAACTGCCTTGAATCCTCTAAACTGTTGAAATAAACAATATTCCACACACAGAAATCGATTTTCTTCAAAATGACCGATCAACTGAGTGTTTTCCTCCGCCAATTTCCGGGAAGGATGGTGAGAGGGGAGGGGGGATTACGAGAGGAGGAGAGGTTAATTAATTGATCAGTTTAATTAAGTAGTCAATCAAATTGATAAGAGTGAGAGGGGAGCTTATTACAATAACTCAGACCTGATAGCGTACCTGTAGCAGCGAGGGGGGAAGGGGTTTTGGGAGGTGGAGGGGATGGGGGGAACATTAGGTTATATTCCTGCCAATCAAAAGGAAGGATCTTTTTAGCCACGCCCGGGTTCCCGGGTTCGATTCCCGGCGGGGTCAGGGATTTTCTCTGCCTCGTGATGACTGGGTGTTGTGCGATGTCCTTAGGTTAGTTAGGTTTAAGTAGTTCTAAGTTCTAGGGGACTGATGACCATAGATGTTAAGTCCCATAGAGCTCAGAGCCATTTGAACCATTTTTGATCCTTTTAGCAAAACAATAGGTTAAGTACGTCAAGGAGGTCAAGGAGACCAATAGGTTAAGTACCTGTCAATTAAAGGAGAAGAATAGGTTAAGTACATGTAAATGAAAGGAGAACAATTGTTCTGCCGCTGAGTGCATACCTCTAAACGTTTTATCCAGCTATACAGTCAGTCTCTTGACGATGGGTTCGTTTTTCATTATGTTAATGCACAGACACACTGTGTCCACCTGGTAAATAATGCACACTCACACTACGCCCAACGGGCAAATACGTTTCTGCTTGAGGAAGAACTACACTGAATGGCATGGCCTTCGGTATCTACTGACATAAACCCTATTTAGAACGCTTGGGACCAGTTGAAACCTGTAGCGCATTGTCTCAGGAATATTCCGCATGCACTGCGTCACCTCAGGAGGGTCTCCGTCGAAGACTGGGACAAACTCGAGCAACACTTCGACCATGTTAGGGAAAGCATGCCAAGGAAGATCCAAGCATGTACAACATGTATGGGGCGGAGCGAGATGGTACTGAATTTTACTCAGCAGCAGATTTTCTTTGAAATGTGTACACTTTCGAACAGATTATCCTTACCTGCAGCTCCACCTACATTTATACTCCACGTCAAGGTGTGTGGCGAAGCGGACTTTATATCAATTTCACTTCCTCCCTTTCATCTTCCAGTCATGAATTGTTTGTGGGAAGTCTAGTACCTTCCGCCGCGGAACTCGAACACACGGCAGAACAAATGGACGTGGTCAGCTCATAGAGGGCTCCGTCTCCGCGGCGGCTATTCCGCGCAGCGGCTCTCGCGCAGCGAGGGCGCCCACCGCTAAGCTACGTGCAGACAGCGGCCAATAGCCGCTCCCTCCGGTTTCGTATATAGGGACCCGCTCTGCCCTAGTCCAGTCTTCAGCAAGGTCCTGGAATCTATCCTCACCCGACGCATCCACCAGCATCTCCGCCAGCACCGCCTTCTTCCCGTTACCCAGTGTGGCTTTCGGCCGTCCTTCTCTTCCGACGACCTTCTCCTTCACCTCACTCATCTCCTTTCCGAACAGCTTAATTCCCGTCGCTCCGCAATCTTCCTCTCCCTGGACCTCGAACGTGCATATGACCGCGTATGGCATTCCGGTCTCCTCTTCAAGCTCCAAACCTTCGCCCTTCCCATTAACTACGTCCGTCTGATCGGCTCCTTTCTCTCCCACCGTCCTTCCTATGTCACCATCCATAACACAGATTCCTACACCTTTTTCCCCTCTGCTGGTGTGCCCCAAGGCTCCGTCCTCTCCCCCCTTCTGTACCTTTTGTACACGGCGGACATGCCGCCGCCGTCAGCCCCCGTCCACCTTCTCCAGTTTGCCGATGACACCGCCTTCCTTGCCCTTGCCCCCACCCTACAGCGCTCCCAACACCTTCTCCAATCCCATCCTGACCGGTTCACCGTTGGTGCAACCAGTGGTTGCTCAAGGTCAATCCCTCCAAAACCCAGGCGATCATTGTAGGCAAAACCACCCCATCCTTCCGCCTCCTTGATTTCTATCTCACCATCTATGGCCGTCCTATCGCCCTCACTCCCACCCTTAAGTACCTTGGCGTCACCCTCGACCGTCGCCTCTCCTGGACTCCTCACCTCCGGACAATCCAAGCCAAGGCACGCTCCCGCCTCAGTCTCCTCAAGCTCCTCTCTGGCCGTACGTGGGGTCTGGACCCCTCCACCATCCTCCACACCTATAAGTCTCTCATCCGCCCTATCCTTTGTTATGCCCATCCGGCTTGGATCTCCGCCCCCCCCTACCTTTTATAAATCCCTCCAAATCCTTGAACGTCATGCTCTCCGCCTCGCCTATCGCATCCGTCTCCCCTCCCCCACGCAGATCCTGTACAATCTCATCCCCTTCCCCCACCTCCTCCTTTTCCTTGAAAGGATACGGATCCTGTACACCTCCCGCAAACTCGATCCTCCTCACCCGCTTGTCTCCCCGATCCTCTCCCACCCCCGCCCGCTGCCGCGCCTGTATTCGCACGTCCCACCTGGTCTCCATCTCTCCACCCTCCTTACCCTCTCCCAAGGTGGCTTCCGCCAGCTCCCCCTCCCTGATGATGTCCTCCTCCCCTCCATCTACCCCTCCTATCAACTTTGACCTTGCCCCACCCCCCACTTCCGTTGTCCTTTCCTTTGGGCACCCTCCCTCCCTTCTCTTCCCTTCCCTTCTCTTTCCTTTTACCACGTCCCCTCCCTCCACCCCTCTTCCCCCGGGTTTCCCCTCCCCCCTTCCTCCCTCCCCCCTTTCTCCCCTGCCCGTGGCATCTCTGCTCTCCCCTCTCGCTCTCCCACTTCCCTTCCTCCTCCTCCTCTCTTGGCAGGTCCCCGGACTCGCACACGCATAGTGAACATTCGCGCGCCGTAGATCATCGACATCAGTATCTCGTGTGTGTGCTTCGTTTTGTGTTTCGTGCAGTTACGACTCCACTGTTCACTTGTGTGCCATCGCCGTTCTCCGTGTTTTGTGCGCCGTGTCCACAAGTGTGAGTGTTTTTATCGTCCAACGTGAACGGCTTCATGTTTATTGTTTTTTTTGTATCTCCATTTTTTGCCCGCCGTTTTTTGTATTGTCTGTATCACCTCTATGTCATGTTCTTGTTCCACTTAAGGCTGAAGAGCAGCGTAATGTGCTGCTGCCAGCCCGCCTGTATAGGTGATTAACATTACAATAAAGGGGGAAAAAAAAGCCCTAGTCCAGCCAGCCTGGTACTCTATCTGGATTTCGTTTGTATCTCGGCGGTACTGCGTTCTGGTCATTGCTCGTTGTTGACGTTTGCCTGGCTCTGGTTCCGAGTGGATTTGTGTTTGGTGTTGTGGTTTCCACAAGCCTCTGTTGTTTATCTCTTCCTTGTTGTGTCGCTCATCGTCGGTCGTGGTCGGTTGTTGTCAGTTGTCGTTGGTCTGTCGTCCGACTCGTCCTGTGTTTACCCGGTGGTGCGTGCTCCACCGCCGGCGGCTTCCCCGCCTGGCGGCTCCAATCCGCAGCCCAAGGCGTTCCCGCTGTTGGTTGTGGTTACTACAGGAAGCTCGATAGTTGGAAAGCCTCCATGTGAGCTCGAATCTCTCTAATATAACCTTCATGGCATTTTCACGAGATATGCATAGGAAGGAACGTTTTATTGATAGGCACTTCTAGGAACGTATGCACTTGGAAGTTTAACAGTAAACCAGACTGTGAAGTAGAGCATCTCTCGCAGCATCTGTCACTCGTGGTGAATGAGCATCACCTGCTATTTGGTGCAGATCCCAGACTGATGAATGATATTCAAGTATAGGATAAATAAGGGTTACATAAGCTGGGGATTCCTCCAATGATTCTCAGTCTTGCATCTGTCTTAACTGATATTAATTTTTTGTGGTTGTTCCATTTTATGGTAAATCACTCCGTATGAATACTTCCAGATACTTTATGGGCGTGACCGCTTCTAGTGATTATTTTATAGCCATGTAATATTGTAAACATGGGTCTTTCTGCCTCTTTTCGAGCAATACATCACATTTATTCATGTTTATAGTAAATTGTTAATCCCTACACTAAGCGTCGATCTTCTGCAGGTCTTCTTACATTTCACTATAATTTTCTAACATCGTGACTTCTCTGTATACAGCAGCAGCAAGCCATATAGAACTTCCGAAGTTATCCACTATGCCATTTATGGACTACGTTTCGAAAATTAATGGTCCTATAAAATTCCCTTGGGGTATGTCGAAGTTATTTTTTGATTTGAACATTGCTCGCCATTGAGGTTCAAAAAATGGCTCTGAGCACTATGCGACTCAACTGCTGAGGTCATCAGTCGCCTAGAACTTAGAACTAATTAAACCTAACTAACCTAAGGACAGCACACAACACCCAGCCATCACGAGGCAGAGAAAATCCCTGACCCCGCCGGGAATCGAACCCGGGAACCCGGGCGTGGGAAGCGAGAACGCTACCGCACGACCACGAGATGCGGGCAACTCGCCATTGAGAACGGCATGCAATGTTCTGTTTACTAGAAACTCTTCAGTTGAATCACATAGCTAGTATGACATTCTGTACGCTTCTGTTTGTTCATTAAGTGACTTAGTGACTGTGCGAAACTATATCAACAACTGTCGGCCTTGTCGCCAGTATCTATTTCTTTCCGTGTCTCGTGGACAAACAGAGCAAGATGGGTTTCACAGGATAATTGTTAATTCCTACAGAGGAGATTTTCAGTCTCCATAAATGTCATAGTACGTGAGCATAAAACATGTTCCAAACTCCTGCAACAGACTGATGTCAGAGATATGGGCTAATAGTTCTGTCCGTTTCACAACCGTTCTTGAATACAGTTCTAGTTTTTTGTCACAGTCAAGTATTTTTTTTGCTTTAATAATCCTTATTTTTTCATTCTCTACTCCACTGAATCTGACTCCACACAAGTTCAAAGATATATAGGTTGTCCAGTTACTTTTTTGATAGTTTATTTTTAAACAGAATGGATTATTAGTTAGAAAGTATACGTGTGATGTTATTATTTCATCAGTTATACAGGGTGGGTTATAATTAATAGCAAAAACTAAAACGTTAGAAAATTTATGGTAACAGAGACAAAAATGTTCCACTAATCATAGCTCCCCAAACGAGCGATTTGTGAGGTAGTTTGCCAGTGTGCAGTTACAAACTGCCATAGACTTTAGTATGAAATATTTTCCTAGTCTGTTAAAATTTACTTTCGTATGTAAACTTTTACATAAAGTTCTCATGTAACTGGTCTCCAGTTCCGTGCGTGGTTTATCTTTGGGTTAGGTGGTACATGCATGATGGGATCTTGGCAAGGTTTGCTGCTGATGTAAGACAGCATCTGTCGAGTCCATATGGCCCAAGATGTGTAGGTCGTGCAGGGCTGGCAGCTGGGGTTCCAAGATCACCTAACTTCTATCCTGTGCGTGTTTTTGCTTGGGCTTATCACAAAAGTAAAGTGTGCAGCACACCAGGTGATATGCCTGAAGAATGGAGCTACAAACTCTATGGTTTTTTCTTGATTTATGAGATGATCAAGGATTTTTTACAAGAATTCGCAACTCAGTGCAGCATCGCAGACAGATAGTAGGATGACACTTGGAACGCTAAGTAAGTAGTAGTGTACAGTAAGCTGAAAGATATAACGTACTGAAGTGGTTTTCAATTTCTTGCTATGGTAGCCCATGGGTGAAAGTTGAGCCTAATTAGATGTTAAATTAATCAGAAAGTTTACATTTAAAATGAATTTGAACTAAGTAGGACAATACTTAATACTGAGTTCAACACTCCCCTTGCATTGGCAAGACCAGTCGCAGAACTATTTTGATAGTTCATTTGGACTCGGCGATATTTTAGTGGAGACACACACATTCATGTTATCTCACTGTAGGTACCTGAAACAGACTGACCTGCGTCTTTCAGATGATGATGTCTCCTCTGCACAGTAGAAGCGCTGGTCATGGATTCGCCAGACTCTGATATGGATGAATGGCTGTAACGATGTCGAATGATGTGAAGTCTGACAGGAGTTAGTCTTCGAATAATAGCTCTCACGTTTACTGAAGGGATGCAATTTTTAATTCTAGTAACTTCCTTTGTGGTAGTTCGCAAAATACGGTTACCCAATCACTTATCATCCACCTGTGTCGCATGCAGATTACAATAGCCTTACACTCACATATCACGGCAAAACAGTGATTGAAACATTTAATAAACTCTCAACAGCGCCAGAGTTTAAATGATAAGGCATAACCTACTGTGATCAGCTGGATCTACACCCGACATGCAACCGCTCACCTCCTCCTCCCTCCCTTCCCGACTGCTGTTGACACAGGATAGGAAAGTGCTTCCTTGTGTTTTGGGCCAATCATATTCCTCCTCTTTGCTGCCTGTATATATATATGTTGCTTTCTGCGGTCGACCAGTGGCCGTTTTCTTACGTGGCTGATATGTCACGTCATCATGAAAGATCTCTGTCCCCCATTCTATTTACCCTCTATCTCTATCCCAACCCAGTGGCAACATATTGCCCAATATTGCGTAATCTTAGGTATCACTCACTGAGTAAACATAATCATTGTATGAGGTCAGTGGCGGCTCGTAACCACACATTCGAAATTATTTCGCATGCGGCTCGTTTGCTGATCCTTACTTACTGGGACGTCTTTGATTCTGTTGTCGTACACTTTCACCAGTAACAGTTATCACCATTAATTACGTAGAGTCCATATGCACTGTTATGGATTTTCACATCGCAACTGCGTGCTGTGTACTAGTGCTGCATTTGGGTGCTTGACAATGACGCCAACGTCGGAATTGGTCATTGTCAGATGAACCCTCAACGTTTCCCATGGTCTGCTTGAAGAGAACTAATTTCCTTTTAAATATGCAATTCGTGATATGCATCAAATACGTCCAAATGATTTATTGATAGGCACATAATTTATTTTTATGCTTCCTCCGCACTGTAAATCGTTGATTGCTGAGTAGAGGGTGTAAAAGAGGTGAAGGTGTTCACAGTTATGGTTGTTCAAATGGCTCTGAGCACTATGGGACTTAACTACTGTGGTCATCAGTCCCCTAGAACTTAGAACTACTTAAACCTAACTAACCTAAGGACATCACACACATCCATGCCCGAGGCAGGATTCGAACCTGCGACCGTAGCAGTCGCGCGGTTCCGGACTGCGCGCCTAGAACCGCTAGACCACCGCGGCCGGCAGTTATGGTTGTAATTGACGCAGTTTTAACAATTGCATATTATCACCGTACCTGGTAGATTCATCTGCGTTGTGAAAGATGAGGAAATAAATCACTGCTATTACTTCAAAAGACGATACGTGATTTAAAAAACAATAAAACTGAGGTGATCTCTCTAAACAGGAAATAATCCCTCGACGACAATAGAAGAATACAATATATTATGATACATAAAACTTTTTAACGAAATGCACACTCATAGTAACTTTCCCTAAGACCAGCTACAGCAAAGACAACGTAGTCCTTAAAGTTTTAAGACATTTACTGCGATGTTAAGATGCCACACAAAAATTCCTACGTGCTTTTGCAGTCAAAGCAGTCCGGGTAAGCAACGTAAATATATTTGTATCACATGTCGGTTTGCCCTCCCAAAATGGAAACAAACAACACTTGTGTGACATCACTCAGTTTATCACGAAAAGAGAACGCGGCATAAGAATCATCTGATGAATTTTATTTTTGATGAATAGGAGTTAACGTTCTGGTGACGACGTGAGGAACGAATTCGACTACGACTTCAGCGAGTACGATGTTACAGCATTTAAGGAAACCGCGGCAATGATTAAGTGAGGTGAGCATATTATTACGCATCTGCTTATGTTGGGGAGCCCATAAATCACAGAAGATGAAGTAACCACACGCCAGGTAGTCTCTCTGGCTCATACGCGTCACTGAAGACAGTCGTTCTGTGTTAGGTAGGGTGTAAGCTTTTTTTTTTTTTTTTTTTTTTTTTTTAAAAGGGATGTAACTGATACTTTGTAACATTGCTGCCCACATTTGGTTGGCAAATGGCTCCAATTAAAATGTTCTCTTGTACATATTCATCACGCTACGGGTGGCCTTCAGTGCCGATGAAACCAGCACATACGTCAGATCCAGCTACGTTTTCTAGCCGTTTATTCGAATTTTAATTAATGAAATATAGTTAGACGGAGAAAGTATTGGCGCGCGGAGTGGCCGCATGGTTTGAGGCACCATGTCACGGATTGCGCGGCCCCTCCCACCGGAGGTTCGAGTCCTCCCTCGGGCATAGGTGTGTGTGTTATTCTTAGCATATGTTAGTTTAAGTTAGTTTCAGTAGTGTGTAAATCTATGGACCTATGACCTCAGCAGTTTGATCCCTTAGGGATTCACACACATTGGAAAATTTGGAGAAAGCATTGTGTCTTCAAATCTGATGCGTTGTTTCTCGTAGCGAGATGCAGTAGACGTCCATTTTTAAAGAAGACCTTATCTGAAACAGCTCTGTGATCTTGCTTCTCTGTGACCTTTCACGAACGACGCGGTTGTATATGGCGAGGGCATATCATTCGAAACCTGTTGCGAAAAGTAGAAATATGAGAAGATGATCAGTGTTTGACCCTTGATGTAACTGAAGTAATACTCATAAATAATCTTCCAGTCCTGACACTATTTGGCTCCGTCATTGGCGATGAATCACTGCAATGTATCGTTACCATGAAATGATAATGGGTACGAATACAGGGCAGTTTAAGATAAAATGTATTTATACATAATTGTAGTTTCGGAGAAGCAGACGATTGACTGAGATTCATTCGAAGAGTCCTACGGAAGGGTAAGTCTCTTCCAACTCACTTTTGAATTTTATTGCTCAATCGAGTCGGAACGTATACCTGTGATTAACGGAAGAAAGAGAGGAAATTCGATAAAGCTCTGCACAATTAGTGATGTGTGTATTTAGTCCAGACAAGGCAATCACAAAAATGTTCAGTGAATTACAATGGAAGACGACGAGCTTCGACCGTTTCTTTCGATAATAATTTCTCAGCAAGGTATTCCGAACTAGGGAGCCTTTACAGTAAGGCACCGCTGTAATTCAGTCGCTCTACATTTATTTATTCTTACGGAAAACAAGGTTACGATGATGATTCGTTGTATCAAAAGAGCTTGGTATACAAGGGTATTCGTAAAGTTTTAACCACCGAAAAGTTTAAGTTAATTAATTTTTTGTTTGTCTGCAGGCACATATCTGCAACGCCGTTAGATTGGAAGTGTACGGTAATATTACGCTATCTTATGACACAGTGGTCACGTGGTGCGAAAACTTCTATTGTTTCCCACCAAGTGTGACTGACGAAGAAGGAAGTGGCAGACCACGTCTCCGTGAAGGACCGGATGTCAACACATTATGCTCGTAAAAGAAGAATCATCACAGGAACACACGAGTACGACTGAAATCTTCTGACGAGTTTAAGGGAGGCTATCAAGATGAAACGCCGATGGAAGATGTCCGAGCGGCTGTTTTTAATCCACCACAACGTCCAAGGACATTCTACACAGAACAAGGTCCCATATGCTGCTTCAGTGGACTGTCAAATTTTCCTTCACGTTTCGTATTCTCCTGACATGGCAATCAGTCACTTCTTCTCTTTCCCTCGGATAAAGCGACTGTTGTTTGGCAGACGTTTACAGAATGGTGACGAAGTGATTTTCGTAGTGGAACGTTTCCTTGATAGCTAAAACGCAGACTTCTACAACCGAGGTCCCCGCCAACTCATCTATCGTTAGGAAAAATGTACCATAGTGAAGGGCGTATATGTAGGGACGGACTAAAACCATTAACAAATTTGATGGTCGTAGTGTAGCTTTTACGTGGTGATGATTAAAACTTAATGACTACCATTCGTATATTTAGCGTAATGCTTATCGCAGTAGATCAGAGAAATTTGGATTTGTACGAAGGTGTATCTTTCCTCCCGCGCGCGATGTGCGAATGGATTAGACTGAGGTACAATGATACTGATTGCATTGTATCTTCGCAAAATATCGCAAGATCGTTTGCTGAGCAATCATTTGGATGGAAATATAGACATACCGGGTGGTTATAATTAAAGTGAAGCAACTCACGGAGGTCCAGTGAAGGCTGTAGTTATGGTATGACAGTGAAATTTGGTAGATACGCTAATGCGTTAATGTGGATCGATTTACGATGGAAAAAAAGTAGTTAAAATTTTGGCGACCAGGTGTAAATCTGGCACTGTTCAGCATCTTGTCGACGTCTCCGGTGCTCATACTGAAAAAAATGTGTAGGCGGTGGTTAATAATAAAGTCAACATTATGCCTTTCTCTTTTGTTTGACCTTTTCTGCCCACGCCCCGTTCCTGACCCATTATATGCGGTAACAATTCTATACGTCTGTTCTATACAGCGCTAGATTTGCACCTCTTGGCTAAAATTGGAATTAATTTTTTTCCAGCGTAAATCGATTCCGCATTAATGTATTATAATGTCTAACCAGTTTCGTTGTCATATGATAACTGCAGCCCACGTTGGACCTCTGTGAGTAGATGCACTTCAATTGTAAGTACCCAGTACTGCATGTAATATACGAGTACGTATAGAAAAATAATGAGGAGCTGCAGAAAAGAAATTAGCGATAAACTGAACATCAAAGTTAGGGACCACGAAGTAGATGAAGTGAAGGAATTCTGCTACTTTGGAAGCGAAACAACACGTGACAGAAGAAGCTACGAGAACAAAAAATCTGATTAGAACGGGCAACATATGACGGACCAAGTCAACTAGTATCAAACATCGGCCTTAATTTGAGGAAGAAATTTTCGAGATTGCACGTGTGGAGCACAGCATGGAATGGAAGTAATCATGGGGAGTGGGCAAACCGGAAATGAAGGTAATCGAAGCGTTTCTGGAAGACAGCAAGATTCTGAAAGTTAAGTGGACTGATAAGAAATGAGGACATTCTCCACATAATCGGTGAGGAAAGGACCATGTGGGATAAGTTGACAATAAGAAGGTACAGCACGATATCACATTTTTTAAGACATCAATCACTAACTTAAGCTCACCAGGCAAAAAATTAGTCACCCCAGTTCTAACAAACACAGATGAACTTAATCTCTTACAGGAGCCCGGGTTCGATTGTTGGCCGGGTCGGAGATTTTCTCCGCTTGGGGCTGGGCTTAGGGTTGTCCTTACGTTAGTGTCGTCGTAATTGACAGTTTACTACTGAGATGGCTGAATGGGCACTTCCTCAAAAAAAATGAGGGTGGGGGGTGGGGGGTGGGAGGGAAGACGCCACGGGAACTGCAGGTAGTGAACATCTGGGGTCGGTTGCCTCGCAAGAGACCATTGCTCACACAGGAACATAAAGTGAAGTGGAACAGCGGGTAAAACGCCGTCATTAGCATTCCTGCAATTTGCTGGAATTGCGCGATGAACTACTCAGCGAGTGGCTTGACCTGGATGCCACGAACCTAAACAACGTTTTGGACTCACCTTTAACCAAATCCAGACGGTTATCAAGTCCAGGGGCGGAATTACACGGTATTAATCGATGCCTGTAATGATTTCTCTAGGGGTGAGCAATTTTTTGTCTGGTTAGTTTACCTGGTAAGGGAGCTGCAGACGATAAAGACAAGTAAAGAAAGATGGCGATTAGAATATATTTCACGAATAATTGAGAAACTCGAGTGCAGGTGCTAATCTGAGATGAAGAGGTTGGCACAGTAGAGGAATTCGTGGTCGATGGTCCACAACGGAACTAGTATATAAAGCTAGGAAAAGACACGAGACGATAGCAACATTCGGCCGAGATTATTATTTATTTGTGTTAATAGTGAGAATGTGACAGGAAAGCACGTTAATTTGTCTTGTTAGTGTTCCATCGCTTAATGGCAGAAATACTGTTGTTTATAGAGCGACCGCCGAGCCGAGTGGCCGCGCGGTTTGAGGCGCCATGCCTCGAACTGCGCGGCCCCTCCCACCGGGGATTCGAGTCCCCCCTCGGGCATGGGTGTGTGTGTTGTTCTTAACATAAGTTAGTTTAAGTAGTGTGTAAGTCCAGGGACCGATTACCTCGGCAGTTTGGTCCCTTTGCAATTCTCACACATTTGAACATCTTTTTACAGATCGACCAGCTCACCCGTATTTCCAGGAATTTCCCGTATTATGGTATTTTCCATAAATCCTCCAGGCGCCCTTATTTTACTGCCTGTTTCTCCTGTATATTTCGTCAGCGATCACTGTTACAAGTAGTAATCCCGCGCAGTTATATCGTTTGTTCAGTTCATTTGCTCGAGATATCTCGAAAAGTTTTTGTATAATAATTGATACTATTATCGACAAGTAGTATTTTTTTTGTTCGTGTTTCTACTGAAAGAAGACGGTTTGGGTGAAGGGAATGTAAAGAGCGGAGGAAGAATGACTTGAAGTACGCTTCTAGAGGTGCCGTGAGAGGGGATGTACTTACTTTTCGGAGCCGGCCAGTGTGGCCGTGCGGTTCTCGGCGCTTCAGTTTAGAACCGCGTGACCGCTACGGTCGCAGGTTTGAATCCTGCCTCGGGCATGGATGTGTGTGATGTCCTTAGGTTTAAGTAGTTCAAAGTTCTAGGGGACTAATGACCACAGATGTTAAGTCCCATAGTGCTCAGAGCCATTTTGAACTTACTTTTCGGTCAGTCGCATCGTACCGATCAGCAGCTATGGTATAAATAAGACATGGAAAGAACAAGGATTCTAGAAAACGGATTATAGCGGAGTATAGGGACATTCATGTACAAACACAGTCGTTGCAATATTTACTTCTCAGTTGACTCACACAAGCTTACTGTGTGCTATGTAAGCGAGACTTGAATATCTCTCGTAGCGGTTATGACGACTGCAGCCAATATTCCTGTACAGAAGTTCATTAGCGGAACGATATAGGAGTGAAGGCGTCCTGAAATTGACTCAAATGCTTTGGTAATAGCAGCATGGACATTAAAAAAGTTGTGGTGAGCTAGCAATAGTTTTTCATACTGTCAAACATCATATTAGCTATAGAAGTATGGACTGTGGAAATAAATTTTCGAAAGATATTCTCCATGACTCTAACTAGGGTGATGACATTACTAAGGCAGAAGCAATTGTGTAAAATAACTTGGCACTACGAAGGTTCAGAGCTCTAGCTAAATGAAGCAGCTTTCTCTCCATTGCAACTGATGCCTCCAAATACAAAAACCAGAAATATGGTCTGTCTGGTTGTAAGGTATTTTGCTCATGAAAATGGAGTGAGACATAGGATTCTGGATTTCACAGAATGATGAAGTCTTCACTGAATTAACATGCACTAAAGCCCCAAAGAAACTGATATAGGCTTGCGCAATAAAATACAGAGAAATGTAAACAGGCAGAATGCGGTGCTGCGGTCGGCAACCCCTATATGAGGCAACAAGTGTCTAGTGAAGTTGTTAGATCGGTTACTGCTGCTAAAATGGCACGTTATCAAGATTTAAGTGAGTCTGAACGTGGTGTTATAGTAGGCGCACGAGGGATGAAACACAGTATCTCCTAGGTAGCGATGAAGCGGGGAATTTCCCGCACGACCATTTCACGAGTGTACCGTTAATATCACGAATTCGGTAAAACATCAAATCTCCGACATCGCTGCGGCCGGGAGAAGATCCTGCAAGAAAGGGACCAACGACGATTGAAGAGAATCGTTCAACGTGACAGAAGTGCGAACCCTTCTGCAAATTGCTGCAAATTTTAATGCTGGGCCAACAACAAGTGTCAGTATGCAAACCATTCAACATAACATCATCGATACGGGCCTTCGGAGCCGAAAGCCCACTCGCGTGCTCTTGATGACTGCACGACACAAAGCTTCACGCCTCGCCTGGGCCCGTTAACACCGACATTGGACTGTTAATGACTGGAAACATATTGCCTGGTCGGAGGAATCTCGTTTCAGATTGTTTCGAGCGTATGAAGTGTACGGGTATGGAGACAACCTCATGAATCCATGGACCCTGCATGTCAGCAGGGGACTGTTCAAGCTGGTGGAGGCTCTGTAATAGGTTGGGGCGTGTGAAGTTGGAGTGATATGGGATCCCTGATACGTCTAGATACAACTGACAGGTGACACGTATGTAAGCATCCTGTCTGATCACCTGGACCCATTCATGTCCATTGTGCGTTTCGGCAGTGTTGGACAATTCGCGCAGGACAATGAGACACCCCACACGTCCAGAATTGTTACAGAGGGGCTCCAGGAGCACTCTTCTGAGTTTAAACACTTCCGCTGGCCACCATACTGCCCAGACATGAACATTAATGATTATATCTTGGATGCCTTGCAAAGTGCTCTTCAGAAGAGATCTCCGTCCCCTCGTACTCTTACGGATTTATGGACAGCGCTGCAGGATTCATGGTGTCTGTTCCCTCCAGCACTACTTCAAACATTAGTCGAGTGCGTGCCATGTCGTGTTGCGGCGTTTCTACGTGCTCGCGGGGGCCCTACATGATTCTAGGCAGGTCTACCGGTTTCTTTGGCTCTTCAGTTTAATTTAGATGTAAAGCACCTGACTGAATACTACAGAGATAACGCAAATGTAAACTAGGGGAAGCATAATGCTTTTTTTAAACTGCTCCAAGAAGACAACAAGAATATGATGAAACCAGATGGTCAGTTTTCATACTGCATAATGTGAGGCAACCATGTGCTGCATTTGATGTAGATAGTGACACGCTTGTCTCGAAAATATATGGACGTTTCCATATATCATCCATTCCAAGGAAATGTAGTGTAGTTGTTTAGTTGAACTTTATTGCGATTAAATCTCCTTTAAAACCCCCTTAAAATCTTGACCATCTCCCTTAAAATCGTGATCTGATGCTGGTCGTCCTAACTTTTTATGAAGTTGGCAAGCCTGGGAGCATATTTCTGTATTGCGTGTCACTGCAGCAGTAGACGGCGGCTGGCCTCGTCTCGTTTCTCAGAAGCAGCGCTGGCTCGACTTCCACATCCGCACGACTGCAGTGCGCTCAGCTTTCCGCTAACAAACGCGCCCGCCGCCCCGCCACGCTGACGCGGGAGACTCACTACACGTGCCGACAGCCACCTCGTCACCCCGCCCGGCGCATTACAATCAATAAACTCGCAAACACTCTTTCCCGATTGCCGCCCGTTCTCTTGTGCTCGTAATGCACGGAATTTCATCTCTGGTTAAATTGTGTGTCTGCTTGCATTGTGATCGTGTTACTGTTTCGTTCTACTCTAAATGGGACTATCGATGCTACGGCACAGTGGTCGGCAAATCGTGGCTCGAGAGCCACGTGCAGCCCTTCGGCCTCTCGAGTGTGGCTCTTCTACAGGGTAGTATGTGCGGATGCGACTGAAACTTCGTGGCACATGCGCGGAAATTGGTTTCCGATCGGAGCGAATCTATCTCGTAGGGACTGCGCTAAGACCACGTTAATTCGCTGCCGCAGGCACCGAGTTTGTTGCATTTGACAATGCCTTCGAAATTGTGGGGAGGACGATGCTCTGAAGATAATTTTTCTGAAGTTTGCGCAGTGGAAGGAATATCTATTCCACTGAAGAGTGTGGAAATTTTTCTCTTGAACTGTAAAAATAAAAGAGAAAGAGAGTAAGATAATTTTAATTTGCTGAAGTTTGCGCAAAATGAAGCAGTGGAAGGAATATCTATTCCACTTAAGAGTGTGGGAATTTTTCTCTTGAACTGTAGAAATAAAACAGAGGGAGAGGGAGAGGCGGGGGGGGGGGGGGGGGGGGGAGAGAGAGAGAGAGAGAGAGAGAGAGAGAGAGAGAGAGAGAGAGAGAGAGAGAGAGAGAGAGAGAGGGGGGAGGTAGGGAGGGAGGGAGGGAGGGAGTAATATCAGGTGAAAGAGGATAAAACTAGCGTTTGCTATTCTTTCCGTATTCAAGTCTAAACATTCATGCGAACAGTTATTTTTAGGCGTACGTGGACCTTGTGAACCTCATCAAGAGTAAAATGATTCAAATGGCTCTGAGCACTATGGGACTTAACTTCTGAGGTCATCAGTCCCCTAGAACTTAGAACTACTTAAACCTAACTAACCTAAGGACAGCACACACATCCATGCGCGAAACAGAATTCGAACCTGCGACAATAGCGGTCACGCGGTTCCAGACAGTAGGATCGAGATCACTGCAGTTGGTCCAGAAACGTCGTCGCTGGCCAGCAACAACGGAAAATTCGCCATTACTAACACATTATTCCATCTGCACACGAACTGTAGCTGGTGGCACTATAATCCGCCAGAAGCCTTACCACTCGTCTAGTCTGTCGCGGAAATTTATTCATACGGCATGCCGAGCCACGTTCTTCCCTCTACTACTACCCGTTACCATTCAAATGCTTATTTCTACTATCTGCCAGAGGGGATCATGTTAGTGGGTGATCGCACACCGATGTATGGTCAACATTACAAACCCACATCCGGTGAACCCTTTGGAGGAACGAACCCATTCACAGGAGCGACATTGTATCTCTTAGTGAGGGGTCACCATGTAAGTGCAGGTGTGGATGGGCTTTTTTGGTAGTCAGTCTTCTCGTCCCCTCCCTCTGCGTCCATCTCCATCTCCTCCTTCTCTGCCCTCTGTCCGTCTCCTCCACCCCCTCTCCCTTTCCACCTCCTCCACTCCGCACTTTGTCCACTGCCTCCTGCCCCTCCCTCTGGCTATCTCCTCCTATCCCTCTCTCTGTCCGTCTACCATTCCGTCACCTCTATCCGCCTACTTCTCCCACATCTGTTTATATTCTCCTCCCCATCTCATTCCATCCCCTCCACTGTCCCTCTCTCTGTCCACCTCCTACACTAGCAACTCTGTCCATCTCCCCCTGCCCTTTCTCTATCTAAATCCTCTTCCCCTCTCCCTGTCTGTCTCCTTCCCCCCATCTCTCTGTTCATCTCCTCCTCCCTTCTCTCTCTGTCCATTTCCCCCTCTCCTGCCGCTTGTCTCTCCAAGTTATCAGCCCCACCCCACTAAGAGGCTGCTGGTTCTTACCCCCACAGTTTTATCTTTCCAGATCGTAACTTGTATGCGTACCAAGTTTGGTTGTAATCGTTCCGAGGGTTTATGATGAGCTTTTTACCTGTGGCATTACCCACGTACGCACATGAAAACATATTTCACATATATGTAACTCATTTCACACGTATTTGTTAACATATTTGACCTGTATGGCCAGCCAATTTCACCCTTCTGTTTTGTTTTCACGTAGCTAATATTTATGACGTTGTATCTTGTGAACTATGTGTCAAACTATGATATAATTTTGTAGGTAAATTCAGTGCTGTACGTGAGTACTGTCTGCAAAGTGTGTCGGAATACAGTTAGCAGGAAAGCAGTAATAAATTAAAACGTCGCGCTTCATGCAGAAACTTTACTGCATGAACAGCGAAAATCCTTTCATTATTTTGTGGGGGTTGTCAGCAAGAAAAAGTTTCGTAAAAGTCTGAAATTATGCGTTAAGTTTGTTGCAAGTCAGTTAGAGCTCTTATTCCGAAATACTGAACGAATAAAGAATGGGTATTCGCATATTGTGGGCTACGCTGATTTTCCACCCCCACCTCTTTCATAAATAGGTGGTTCTCATTCTCACAGTCATTCTTTCCAGACAGTGAGCGACATGTGTAGCAAGTTTCGCTGAAATCGGTCTATGATTTAGGATGAGATGTGGATACATACATACGTCCATTTTGTAATGTGTATTGATTATGGTGTTTTGTGGGGTAGAAATGGTGATGTACCTATAGGTACTGTGACCTGTTACTGTCGTGTATAACGCAAGTTGTGTTTAATATTTAAAGAATGACAGATTATGTACTATCTCTCTCTCCTTCTCTCTCTCTCTCTCTCTCTCTCTCTCTCTCTCTCTCTCTCTCTCTCTCTCTCTCTTTCTCTCTCTCTCCAACCTTCCCCTAGTGTTCACGCTGTCACATTGCGTCTTCTGTGTCGATAGCTCCGTAAATTTTTGTTGTTGTGACCGGGACCGTCATGCCGTCCCATGCGCAAGTTAACCAAGGTAGTGAAGTCCTGTCTGCCATCCGTCTGCGAATGTTGTAAACATTATTGTGTGTGTTGTCGTATTGTAACTGTTTGTGTATCTATTTTCTGAAGCGAAGGATTCCAAACAGCCCAGCATTTGCCTAAACGAAAGTGGAAAACCGTCTAAAAACACTCTCAGGCTGATAGATGTACTAGAGCAACGGTCTTTAATACGCCGCGCGGATGCGATACGCGTCTAGTTCACGTGTCTGTATCACAAGCTAGCGCGCTGTCGTTAAATTGTACGAGCAGGCCACAGCGGGTGCAAATTCTACCGTCATTATTTCTGCTATTGACAGGTGTCCAGCATAAAAAGCATCATCAGCCATAACTGGATGGCGTCACTGAAGACGAATAACCATTTTCATGGTTCTACGTTTCAAACAAGCGAGACCCTTCGTAATTGAGATCTTAAACTAACCATATTATTGGTTAGGAAAGGACAAAAACCTCGGTTAGGCGACGAACAACGAATGTCACATATCTTGCTTCACACGGGGAAAATGGTTCAAATGGCTCTGAGCACTATGGGACTCAACTGCTGAGGTCATTAGTCCCCTAGAACTTAGAACTAGTTAAACCTAACTAACCTAAGGACATCACAAACATCCATGCCCGAGGCAGGATTCGAACCTGCGACCGTAGCGGTCTTGCGGTTCCAGACTGCAGCGCCTTTAACCGCACGGCCACTTCGGCCGGCACACACGGGGAAAGAAAGAACATTTGGTTGTAGCGTTTCGTTAACGGCAACGCCGTGACTGAGAAAAAGGTCGATTTGGACAAAGTTGGGGAGAAATTCAGCCTTGCTTTTTCTGCTAGTAACGAACCCTTCATTTGTCTTTAAGCGTTTTACTTGCTGCGCTGAAGTTGGAAGTACGCTGACCCCAAATACAAGGATCACTATGCGCTACCGCTCTCAGCTGCACACAGGGGGAATGTGGCTGCACAGTTCTCCAGTTTAACCTCAACTTTTGTAAGAAAAAACTAGTTACCTGCTGACGGTAAAGATTCGGATTTCCTGTCGAGTTAAAGATATCGTTTCTGGCTCAGTACGTTGTCTTCTGATGCTCTAAATTTTATGACCACTGCTTGGATTCAGACCGGAGTGTGAGGTGATTTAAGTGATATGTTTAGAACTATAGTTGAATCAACTGCTGGCAACCACTACACTTACCTATGCAATCTTTTTTCCTGCAGCCGTGCCGTTTTTCCATGAAACGCACAACGCCTCGGGGTTTCCCGGCTCTGGCGGATTGGATGACGCTACCGGCCATACTGGAATCAACACCTTAGTTAAATGCCTGAAGAAACGCAGTCAGTCGTTCATAGAAATTAAATGATTGACGTTTTTACGGGAGTTACTCTTTGTATTGAGTATTTATTGTGATTCTGAGCACTATGGGACTTAACATCTATGGTCATCAGTCCCCTAGAACTTAGAACTACTTAAACCTAACTAACCTAAGGACATCACACAACACCCAGTCATCACGAGGCAGAGAAAATCCCTGACCCCGCCGGGAATCGAACCCGGGAACCCAGTATTTATTGTATGGAAATACATACGCAAGAGATGATTAGCCTTATGACAATAAAGAAACCGGTCTAACACACAGTTGTAATCTGCTAGAAAATTTCAAATAAATTCATTCTGGAAACGATCCTCTAGGCTGTGACTGGTTGGTTGATTGATTTAGGGGAGAGGACCAAACAGCGACGTCATCGGTCCCACCGCGTTAGGGAAGGATTGGGAAGGAAGTCGGCCCTTTCAACAGAACTAGCCTGGTATTTGCCTGAAGCGATTTAGGGAAATCACGGAAAACCTAAATCAGAATTAGCGGACGCGGCTTTGAACCGTCGCCCTTCGGAGTGCGAGTCTACTCTGCTAACAACTGCTCCACCTCGCTCTGTCTACGCTGTGGTTAAGCCCGTTCTGCGAAATATGGTTTCTTGCAGGAGTGCTAGTCCCACAAGGTGTGAAAGAGAAGTTGTGTCAAGTGTGGAAAGTAGGAGAGAGGTGATAGCGATAGTAAAGCTGTGAGGGTGGGTCACACGTCGTGTCTGGCTTGTTAAGTCGGTGCAACATTTGCTAGAGAAAGGCCAAGGTTCAGCGTTCTAATCCCGTTGCGACACACAGTTTTACTGTCCAGGAAGTTTCAAGTCAGAGCACACACTACTGCAGAGTGAAAAATTCGTCCTAGAAGAAACCAACAACAAATCAGTAATAACACAGATCAAACCTGCAGTGTCCACATTCTTGGACGAGGCATGCGCACTGGACTCGCAGGACATAAGCTGATGACGACAGCACGTGCGCATCGGCGGAGCATGGGACTTTCTCCCATCGCAGTCTGCCATTCTCAAACTTGCATAAAACAGCAGCTGTCCCCGATCTCTGGGCACAGGTTAACCTAGTTATTTCCCTCTATGCGCGTCATCTGGTAGATAGCTGTCGCTCAGTGTCCATCCCTAGGGTGGACTAAGGGTCATAACGTTTTTGTCGATTATTGCAGTCCTACAATCTACTCCGCACACAAGCTGAAGTTTCGAGATAACTTATTGCTAATCCGAAGCCTTTTGTTTGCTTTGCTAGTAGTTCATCCAGTGTGGTCTTTCCAGTTCGTATTTTTATTCACTATAATTCACAGCTATGTGAGTGACATGATTGATTCTGGTTGTCACCCATTAATTCGTACGTCAAATACGTCCATGTATTTACGTCTTGTGACTTGAAACAGTTTATATTTCTCTACATTTAAACCCAGTTGTTAGTCTTTCTTTCGCAGTTGAAATCTTCTCAAGATATAGCTGCATATTTGAGCATTTTTAAAAATATTTCGTTGTAGATACCAATTACGTACACAAAAATTTTACCGAGCGAGATGGCGCAGTGGTTAGCACACTGGACTCGCATTCGGGAGGACGGCCATCCTGATTTAGGTTTTCCGTGAATTCCCTAAATCGCTTCAGGCAAATGCCAGGCTGGTTCCTTTGAAAGGGCACGGTCGATTTCCTTCCCCATCCTTCGCTAAACGGATGGGACCGATGACCTCGTTTTTGGTCACCTCCCCCAAATCAACCAAACAACAACCAACGAAAATTTGGAGAGTATAATAATTGTTCAGCTTCTTGTAGTTACCACATGGCTTTGGCAACAATGTTCATGTCATTCATCCCTGAGGCAGATAGGCAGCTGCCTCCGTTACTTTTTAATAGTATGAATCTTATGGACTTTAGTGAGGCGTAAGTCGTTAAATAAATCGTCACATTTATTCAGCACACAACATGCTGTAAGGCAAGATAATTCACCTTGGAATAAGACTAGAAGAGAACGTTACAATCGTCAAAGCAGCATTTTGGCGCTAGCATTTTGTGGATCTTAACACAACTGATGATCTTGGTGACCTCCCGGATATTCGTATTTTCTGTGTGAATTCTCCGCTAAGTACCCTTTGATATCATGGAAACAGCATGTAGTCTAATCAGCACCGGACAACCACTCCATTTTATATGGCTGCTGTGTGTTCTACGAACGGCGATTAGTTTTGTTACTAACAGGTGGCAGTCATCATATTATAGTGTGTGTTTCACTATTGATGAGTTGGGAATTGAATACACGGTACTGGGGCACAACTTGTCAGTGAGACACTCTGTTGTGCCTCAGGTCCTCCCCCCCCCCCTCCCCCCCTTCCTCGCCGAGTTTGAATCGACACCTACACCCTCGGATGCGAGTCTGAACGACAGAACAGAGGGAAAAAATGATAATGTAGTTGTGCGGTAAAAAATGCGTACACAGGCTTTGAGGAGCCCATCGATTCCGAACGTCCACCGTGTCACCGTCTGCCGATAGCCTCATTGGATGCAGTATGGAAGATCATGTGGTCAGCGCACCGCACTCCCGGACTTTCTCAGTTTTCGTGACCTGGAGGCGCTGCTGCTACTCGGTCAAGCAGCTCCTCACTTGACAATTTGGCATCACGAGTTTGAGTGCACCCCGTCGCAGGACTACTCCCCCCCCCCCCCCCCCCCGCCCCCCCCCCCCCAAAAAGCAAGAAAAGAAAGGCGGACAATGTGGTAAGGTAATGTGGCATTTATAGAACTTTATTTTCTGCCATGTGCGTGAGGTACGGGAGTAACGAGAAGTGGGTGTCGCTGTCACTGTCAGGGATGGTGTCCTCGGTATGTGGGAGTGTTGGCAAGCCTGCAGGGCGAACTGGCGGAAATGGCGAGTGTGCGTGAGCACCGGCCGCCCTCTTTGCACAAGAAAGCCGCTCTAATTTAAGCTCTCGATTTCCCACGGCTGGGAGCTCCCCGTGCAAGACAGCTCGCGCATTGTGCTTGGCTGGGCGTCGCCTCCGGCGTCCGTCCCACAATACTGCTCTTTTCTATAGCTTGTCGTGTACGCTTCAACACGTATCACTCAACGGGTCGCTTTCCAACCTTCATTGTCTCGTATGTACCCCATATTCCTTTGATTCTTTTATAACTGTAAAAAGGATCAGTCTCTCAAATGCTGTCACATTCTCTGTGTGTGCAACATAACGAAGCCATAATAAAAATACTCAAGTCCTAGACCCCCACTGGCTTAATATAGCTTCCTCATTTTTCTTGATAAACATGCTGCCAGCTTGTACCGTCTGCCTTCCCTCCACCACCACCCCAAAAGAGCGAGACGGTGCAGTGATTAGCCCTCTTGTTTGGCAATCGGGGGACAACGGTTCAGATTCATGTCCGGCCAACCAGATTTACGTTTCCTCTGATTTCTTTCCCCATCCTTGAAACAATCAGAACTTATGATTCGTCTCTAACGACCTCAATATCGACGGGACGTTAAACTCTAATCTCCCTTCCTTTCTTCCTGCGTCTCCCCCCTTTTCCACCCCCAAATGAAACTCTCATTCTTATCTTTATTTGTCATTTTACAGCACTTGAGTGTCAGATTCCTCAGGTTCTGGTCGGCACGTCTGACTTCCATTTGAATGGCTTAGAATCTATTCCAAGCGGTGCCAGGAGTTTTTCTTAGGTTTCCAGTGCTCAGAACGGGTGCACTCAGCCGCGTAAAGCCAACCGACGAGCTACTTCAACGAGAAGACGCGGCTCCAAGCTATGTAAAGCATGCGACGACTGGCAGGGCGATGTCTTGAGTCAATGCCGTTCCACACACCATCTGAATGAAAACGTGGGCCAGAGGATGGTACGGTGGCCGCTCAGTATCGCCTTGTCGTCTGGAGCTGATCGCGGAGTCGTTTTAAGTACAATGACGGTAAAAAAAATGACGACACAAAGAAGGAGTTGCGCGACATAAAAGAAAACTGGTAGGCGTGTTTCTAGATCTGAAAAATGGTGTTTATTCAGATTTCGAGCCAGTCGCATAAAGTGGCGCTTGTAGCGCCGCCATGACGATGCAATTCAGGTTTCCTTTAAATAAACGCTGTAACGGTTGTGAGCGATAGATACCTTTGAGACTGGACGAGATGTGTTGATATTAGCCGAGAATGTTTTAAGGCGACAAAGACGACATTATCAACTCCTCACTGAGTTTGAACAAGGTCATGTAATAGGGCCACGAGAAGCTGGATGTTCCTTCAGTGATATTGCAGGAAGACTTGGCAGGACGTGACACTACCTTGAGGGAAGACCATCACGTTGGAGTATGGCTCTGTCGCATCGTACTGCATCTGCAGCAGCAATTTGAACAGCAGCTGGCACCACAGTGGCACAACGAACTGTTGCAAATCGGTTACTTCAAGGACAGATGCGAGCCAGACGCCCTGTAGCGTGCTTTCCACTGACCCCAAATCGCCGTCATTTGCGGCATCAGTGGTGTCGAGCGAGAGCTCGTTGGAGGGCAGGGTGGAGGTCTGTTGTGTTTTCTGTTGAAAGCTGGTTCTGCATCGGTGCCAGTGATGGCCGTGTGTTGGTTTAGAAGGAGAGCAGTTAGGGCCTGCAACCAACCTACACTCCTGGAAATTGAAATAAGAACACCGTGAATTCATTGTCCCAGGAAGGGGAAACTTTATTGACACATTCCTGGGGTCAGATACATCACATGATCACACTGACAGAACCACAGGCACATAGACACAGGCAACAGAGCATGCACAATGTCGGCACTAGTACAGTGTATATCCACCTTTCGCAGCAATGCAGGCTGCTATTCTCCCATGCAGACGATCGTAGAGATGCTGGATGTAGTCCTGTGGAACGGCTTGCCATGCCATTTCCAGCTGGCGCCTCAGTTGGACCAGCGTTCGTGCTGGACGTGCAGACCGCGTGAGACGACTCTTCATCCAGTCCCAAATATGCTCAATGGGGGACAGATCTGGAGATCTTGCTGGCCAGGGTAGTTGACTTACACCTTCTAGAGCACGTTGAGTGGCACGGGATATATGCGGACGTGCATTGTCCTGTTGGAACAGCAAGTTCCCTTGCCGGTCTAGGAATGGTAGAACGATGGGTTCGATGACGGTTTGGATGTACCGTGCACTATTCAGTGTCCCCTCGACGATCACCAGTGGTGTACGGCCAGTGTAGGAGATCGCTCCCCACACCATGATGCCGGGTGTTGGCCCTGTGTGCCTCGGTCGTATGCAGTCCTGATTGTGGCGCTCACCTGCACGGCGCCAAACACGCATACGACCATCATTGGCACCAAGGCAGAAGCGACTCTCATCGCTGAAGACGACACGTCTCCATTCGTCCCTCCATTCACGCCTGTCACGACACCACTGGAGGCGGGCTGCACGATGTTGGGGCGTGAGCGGAAGACGGCCTAACGGTGTGCGGGACCGTAGCCCAGCTTCATGGAGACGGTTGCGAATGGTCCTCGCCGATACCCCAGGAGCAACAGTGTCCCTAATTTGCTGGGAAGTGGCGGTGCGGTCCCCTACGGCACTGCGTAGGATCCTACGGTCTTGGCGTGCATCCGTGCGTCGCTGCGGTCCGGTCCCAGGTCGACGGGCACGTGCACCTTCCGCCGACCACTGGCGACAACATCGATGTACTATGGAGACCTCACGCCCCACGTGTTGAGCAATTCGGCGGTACGTCCACCCGGCCTCCCGCATGCCCACTATACGCCCTCGCTCAAAGTCCGTCAACTGCACATACGGTTCACGTCCACGCTGTCGCGGCATGCTACCAGTGTTAAAGAGTGCGATGGAGCTCCGTATGCCACGGCAAACTGGCTGACACTGACGGCGGCGGTGCACAAATGCTGCGCAGCTAGCGCCATTCGACGGCCAACACCGCGGTTCCTGGTGTGTCTGCTGTGCCGTGCGTGTGATCATAGCTTGTACAGCCCTCTCGCAGTGTCCGGAGCAAGTATGGTGGGTCTGACACACCGGTGTCAATGTGTTCTTTTTTCCATTTCCAGGAGTGTATTTGCTTGCTAGCCGCACTGGACCTACACCTGGAGTTTTTGGTCTGGGGTAGGATTTCGCATGACAGCAGGTGCACTCTCGTGGTTATCTCACGCACCCTAACTGCGAAACTGTACATCAGTTTCGTGATTCGACCTGTTGTGCTGGCATTCACGAACAGCATTCCAGGAAGTATTTTCCGATACGATAACGGGTGCCCACACACCGCCGTTGTAGCCCAACATGCTATACAGAGAATCGACAAGTCGCCTTGGCCTGCTCGATCACCAGATCTATCTCCAACAGAGCACATCAGAATCATCCACAAACAGCATTAACTGCCCCTGTATTGACTGACCAAATATAACAACAACAAAAAAATGGTTCAAACAGCTCTGAGCACTATGGGACTCAACTGCTGAGGTCATTAGTCCCCCAGAACTTAGAACTAGTTAAACCTAACTAACCTAAGGACATCGCAAACATCCATGCCCGAGGCAGGATTCGAACCTGCGACCGAAGCGAACTTGCGATTCCAGACTGCAGCGCCTTTAACCGCACGGCCACTTCGGCCGGCGACCAAATGTAACAGGCATTGATCACAACCCCACAATATGACAACCGGCATCTGTACAACACAATGCAACCACGTTTGGTTGCTTGCATTCAACATTCTGGCGGTTTCATCGGCTAGTAAGGTACCCACATTTCACATTTGGGTTGGGTTATCTCGCCCTTACTTTGAGCTGTGATGTTGCAATGTTAATCGCTTACATATGTGACCTAGACAAATGTATTCCTGAAATTCCGTGACTCCACATTAATAATTGTTTGGTGTTGCGATTTTTTCCGTCAGTGTATACAAGTCTGTGATTGTTGGTACGAACTGCATCCTTAAGTATTGTGGCAATTTCCAGAACGACTCTGACTCTCTGTTGCATAATAAATATAATCCTTTTGTTAATGCTGTGTAATGGGAAACTCCAGTTTAATTTGTAGTCTATTTAACCTATGGCCAATACTGTGTAGTGAGAAACTCGATATTTTACCTGTAATCTATTACATATTACAGCATCAGTGTCTCATAGCATCATTTCATCTTTGTTGTATTTTGTAAGATTTGGTGGTTGTAGATTCTTTATTTCACACTACAGCAAAAGACACCAATAACATCTTTCAGACATTAACACAATAAAACTGTATAAAATGAAAATTGTGAATAGTTGTCATACGTTTTTCTCCTTGTGTAATAATTACAGTGCTTATCTGCCATTTCTGTTTGTTGCATCAACACGACTGGACAAATTAATTCCAGCAGGCAATCTTCAAACGCTAGCAAGTATATGACACAGCATCAGCTTCAAAACAATTTGAAGATAATAGCTCTATTAAGTCTACAGAGTAAGTTGATATCAGAGTACCACGATGCATCTCAACATAATCATAATCGTCACACACGATAATTACAGTTTACGAAGTACTTTGTATGTTCATCCTAGTGTGAATATGCACACCATCGATATTGTTTTCGTAGGAATGTACCTTGTAAATTTCTACATTAGCCACAGCTTATTTAGCTGTTTTGTCAGATATATTTTGGAACAAAATGTAAATGGAGAGAAAGGAATCTCCAAATTGAAACCTCATCACTACAACTGATTACAAATATACGACCTCTGGAATCGTCGATGTAACTCATTAAATTAAATTACGTACGATTATACGTAAATATTTTCTCATTAACACCTTTTTGCTTGCATACGCACAGTGTAATGACTTTGTAGAATCGGTATAAGACGTTGACGATTTTTTTTTTTAATTTTAAAAGTTATTATATATTCGTACACCAAATGATTTCATAATAACATATACTACTCCCTTGGCAACTTCGCAGCACGTATGTCAAAATAACAATGAAATGTCGCGGCCTAAAGTTAACGCAGTTATTAATCTAATAGTGTCAATTTCTGTGTCTAAATAGGTAGTTTCAATACACATAGTCTACGAATCACTCAAGAATGTGGCAGAATGTGCATTTTATTGTATCACATATTTAGATATTTTCCCGTTTAATCACACGTGGAGAGTGAATAACGCGAATGTGTGGAAAATTCTGTGGGAGTTATTATGAGTCGAAATTGATATTCGTGAACTGTACGGTATTGACACTCTGGGGACTGAAAAAACAGTAATAGCTTCCATATTGAAAGCAGATGAAGTTTCTTCTACATCTGTACCTTACATCTACATCTTTATTCCTTTTCCTATTTCATCCGTGAATGATACAAGGGAAGAACGACTGTCAATATGCTTTCGTCTGAGTTAGATTTTTTCTGATTTCCTGACGCTTTTGCATAGTTCCTCTCATGTAGCGTTGAAACGTCCCCTTTGAACAATTTATACAGGACTGTCCTTAAACTGACACACAATATTTTGTTAGCGCAACGCAATCTGACTTTCAAAATTCCCTACAAAAGAATGGCCCTGACTAACATTAAACTATACCCTTCACAAATCACTTACCTCACAAAAATCTTCGCTGCTCAAGCTACTGCAATACAGCGAGCGCCACTACTGCCAGCTAAATAAAAGATTCAAACTATGGAAGGCACTAACTACTGATAGGGATAGTTAGCAAATGAAAGATATTAATAGAGAACAAACAATGTATTTACCTTGATATCATCATATATAAATATAGCAGTTCATGACAAATTTCAAAACTCCGCCATCTCTCTCCCCACATCCACCACTGCTGGCGGCTCACCTCCAACTGCGCAACGCTACGCGCTGTTCACAGCCAGCTGCCTAACACTACAATGGCGAGTATTACAACAATGCAAAGCAGCCACAGACTGCACACAGCACAGCCAGTGATTTTCATATTGAGTGCTACGTAATGTTGCCAATAAGAAAACATAAACAGCCTACTTACATAGAGAAAACATAAACAGCCTACTTACATAGAGAAAACATAAACAGCCTACTTACATAGCCCCCATGCTCCCCACAAAAAATTTTACAAAATATTTTTGGGCAGTGGCCAATAATGATTTGATAAAATTTTTCATAATTACAATAACAAAGAAATCAAATGCACACACTTATTGATACAATGTTGGTCAAAAGCTAAAATTTTCTCACAGTCTATAAAGACAGTCCTGATTTATCACAGTAAAATTGCAGTGTTTTTCTCAAAGTCTGAGCAGTAAAAGAAAATGCACACAGAAGTAGTGGATTTCCATGCTGTCTTGAAGAAGTAGTGTTGTCCTTCCAATGGAAAGACGGTGCTGACTCTTGACATGCAGACAGGTAATGCGCCACAATGGAGCAAACCCACAGCAGAGTCAGTCGTAATTTTGAAGAGTATTGGTAGGTAGGTCATCACAGAGCAGACCCACTGTAGTCCTGGTAGAGATTACGGTATTGGTGGGCCACCAGAGGTGCAGACCCACTGCAGTCCTTGTAGAAATAATGATATTGATGGATCATCAAAGATGTAGACCCACTGTAGTCCTTGTAGAGATAATGGTACTGGTGGGTCATCAAAGATGCAGACCCACTGTAGACCTTGTAGAGACAGCCAGCAGCCATCTGTTGTGACTGTGCAGGTGCACAATCACCATTGAAGAGTCTTGCGGATAATATAGCTAGTCCATAACCACCACTTGTGCACTCACAAAGTTTTCGGAACTGTCCTTAGAACCAGCAATGCTGTTATCCAGTCCCTTGCTGAATTATTAACACACGTGCAAACACTAACAGTCCCTACTTCTCACATATTGTCCATATACTATGACCAACAGAAACGTGTGCAGTAAAATGGAACTTACAAGTTACTTAATTTGATGAACTGGTGTCAATTACAATTGTATAACATAAGAATACAATTACAAAGGTACAAAATACATCATTAAAAACATAATAATACAGATAACATTTGTAGTAATGTGGGCTTTACAAAAGAATCGAAATAACATATACATCAGTGTTACAGGAATTATGAGATAAGTACATACATAAAAGATCAGAATAGTTATTGAAACATCAATTTCACACATGAGCATTAAAACAAAACAGAATAAATAATGTCTAAGCATATTTACAAGGTACATAACATATTATTAATGCCAATTATATTTGAGGATAACAGTATTCCTCATCATAGTGAATGTAGGTTAGTATTAGAAAAATTCTACAACATAAATCTTATCAGATAAACATATAAATACAGGAAAAACATAAATACACAAGGGTACACAAACATATAGTGGGATAACACAAAAGGGAAAGGACAGGGTTTGTTTTACTGCAATATTTTGCAAACAAAACTTTCTTTACTTCTCGGAGATCTCCCTTCATTCCTCATTATTTCCAAAAGTCCTATCTATACCTGCTTTCTTTACTTTTCTCGTATAGCCTCTCAGTGCATTTCTTCAAATTCATCGCAACTCATTCTCTTATAGGCTACCCCCTCTTAAGCTAACTTAAATCTACTGAGCTCAGATGCTAAACTAAGGGACGAGACAATGCAGCAGCGCAAAACAATTAACACAAACAGCAATGAGAAAATATTCAAATGGCAAAGCAAGCTACAGTAATTACAACTAATATAAGGTAATGAGCAGCAAACAAAAAAATAAATCTGGCTTAGCAGAGTAACACAAATTAAAGTTCAGTAGCACTATGCCTGGCAAACAGCAGCAGAAAATGAAATACCTAAACATGACAAAGCTCAAGCAGAAAAAATATTACACTAAAAATGGCCATGTCTAATACCTATGTCACATCTTAACACTAAGGTGATGCATCACGATAACTTACTCTATGAAATAAATTACCAAGTATTGTAAAGAAAATTATGTATGCAGTTCCTGTGAAGGGCAATATCTTTTTGTGCTTCCTCATTTTTTGAAATATATCACAAAACTATTATTTACTGGATCTGTAGACAGAAAATATTTATATTAGTACATCTATAAAATTTTATTTGAACCAATGCAGCAGTGCAGCTAGAAACTAGATATCAAATGAAATAAGCAACTATGTACACAGCAAAGCATAAGAACATCGTTCAATAGCCATGTGACATTTCATAAGTTAGTAGAAAAATCTCTCAACTAGAGAGACAGTAGTCATAATCAGGTGTATAGACATAAAAATATTTCTCGTCATTTCATTAGGCATCCAGTGTAATCATATGTTTTCAAGTTCGACCGTGTCGTTTTTGCGATGCTTTCTACAAAGGAATGTCAGAAGCGAGGTTAATGGCGTCTTTTTTTTTATTTTATTTTTTTTACCTGTGCCGCTGAAAGGCTAATGGCTTTTTTTTTTTTTCCGGTGGCTGTCGCCCAGGTGGGTGCCCGCGACGCATTACGTGCAGGTGGTCACTTAACTTTCTTACGGAAATATTTACGACAGCAGTTTCCGCTACAGTGACAGTCTCACATAAAAATATTTTACAGGTCAAGAATTAGCGTTGCAAATCTGTAGAAAGAAAATCCTATGAATATAAGTGTCCAAATAAAATATTCGTCAGCATTGTGATACATTCACGCATATACACACATTTCATAACTCTTAAAGTGCAATTCTTGGTTTCCAACATACTTCTTATTTCTCATATACGGTAGCATCATCTTATTGATCATAAACATATCTCAACAGCATAGTACACATCGTCGTCGTAATAATATCATAACATCTCAGTCAATTCTCAAAATCGTCGTAGCTTCCTCCAATAATTAAAAAAATTCTCTGTTCATGTCAAAAGTGCCATCTGCCTCAAACGTACTTTAAAAATCATGAATCCATACCAAATACATCATTCAAAGCTCTCATACTATCACAATGGTTCCAAAAAAAATATGAACAGTTTACAAAGTACAGACAAAATACAATTTCATAAGTGTGAAGTTATCCAACTGTGTAATTACGTACACGTCTGTCACTGATGTAGTAAAATAAATGTTTGTCTCTCTCAGGTAAATAACCAGATAGCTGTGTAATTCTGTGTTAGAGAAATATGGTACCGATGTGTAAAGTTGTATAAGCAAATACCATATTAGCTAGGGCTCCTTGTGCTTCCCAAACACATGGTACACAAAGTAGGCGTGTACCCCCCTGAGGATTAATGTAATTATACCCTCAGGTGTTACAGATTACAGCAATGGAATGAAATGTATCACGGAAAACTTTCTTTGTAATTCAAAAATCTTTAAAAATAAATGTTTTAAGTACAAAATTAATCACTGAAATGCGTGTCCTGTAGCGCTAAATGTGCGTCTTGTTGCAACATAATCTCTGTGGATGTGTCGTAGTTATTGTCCTCCGAAAGCTAAGTTCTGCAGAAGTCAATGTACTTACCTCATAATACACAAAAGTGAAATGCTTTGCGTATAAATGTCTTAGTTATTACGCTTATTGCCGTGATGAAGAAAGTACTGTACTGTAACGTATTGTTGTGCTACGGAAAAGGCAGTCTCATTGTAGCTATACTACAAAAGTTACTACTAAAACCTGTTTTACTTTCCAGAATAAAACAGAAAACTGTGCAGATATAAAACAGAAACACTGCAAAAGCAACATTGTAAATTTTCACTCATTAGTAGCGTCGTGATAACACCGTGTAGTTGTCACATAAACTAACCACTGTGTCGTCTGGTATCTCACAGAAAGTACTTTAAACCCAGAATGTATTTTCAAGTAAACCAAAATGTTGCATTAAAATCTCATTAGCAGTACTGGTAAATGTTCTAAGTATGTGAGCCTTATAGTCGTTACGTAATCGTGCAACTAACAAGCAAGAATGTACAAATACAACACTGTGTCGTCTGTTCACTATAACAATGCATTCGTAATTTATGTTTAAAAATGTTCCCTAGGTTCTAGACTGGATATTTAACTTCAAACATAGTTGTATGTTAACAGTTTCTTAAGTCTGACACAGCATACTAGTAATGTAAAGTGAAAAGTTATATGGCAAAGACAAAGTTAAAAAGCAGATTATCTTTCAATAAACGGTTTTACATGTGAAATGTGGTGTAAACCTTTACTCTTTCTAGTACGCAGAGTTTCGACTTCAACGCAATTATCATGTGGTATACGTCGGATTCTGTAAGGTCCATTGTAAAATAGAAAGAATTTGTGACTCAAGTGTTTCTTCTTATGTGACAATGAATGAGCTTTAATGAGAACTTTCTGACCAATATACAATTTCTTTGCATTTGCTTTACCGTGTAGTTTTCTCCTTTTGTCTGCTGCAGATTTTATATTTTTAAGAGCCAAATCAATTATGTCTTTGTGTCGAAGTTTACGTGTATTTGGGAAAGGTACAAGCTCTCTGATTCTGTTCGGTGGTTCTTCATTCTTTAGTACAAGAGTAGGTGGTAAAGCAGTGGAATCATGAGGCATTTCATTCAGCACATTTTGAAATAAGTGTAAATATCTGTCCCAATGCTGATGCTTTCTGTGACAATAAAGTCTGCAAAGCTTATTATTGATTTCTTTCATAATCCGTTCAGATGGGTTACAATGTGGTGAGTACAATGAAACAAAAACAGGTTTGATTTTATGATTCCGAAGCATGCGTGACCAAACAGCAGATCTGAATTGAGGTCCGTTATCTGAAATGACTTTGCTAACGTGTTCAACTTCACGTAAGAAATTTTTAACAAAGGCGTTGGATACAGATCGTCCAGTGGCTTTACGTAACGGAGTGAAAGAAACAAATTTTGAAGTAAGTTCAACAGCGACTAAAACGTACGAAAATCCATTAGATGTTCTGACAAGCGGTCCCAAGAGATCAACAGCAGCAAATTCTTTTAATTTAGAAGGAATAATAGGAAATAACGGAGCACGATGTGAGACAGTAGATGGTTTCGCCTTTTGACAAAGTTTACAAATAGACAAGACTCTTCGAATTCTCTTTTCCATATTGTTAAAATAACAAGTCGTTCGAAGAATATGATAACATTTTCGTGGACCAAAATGTACGTAGCTGAAATGAATGTACCAAATGAGCTTATTAACAAAATCGTCTGGAATGCAAAGTACCCATAGCTTGTCATCAACAGTGCAGCGTTTGAAGAGTATGTTGTTTCTAACCAGGTAATAATGCCGAATCTGTGTGTGTGTCTTTTCATGCCATTTGCTCTTGATGTCTTTCCAAATCGGATCTTTATCTTGTTCATGAGCAATGTCCTTTAAAGATGTGGTGATGAAGTTTTCAAAGGCGACTTTCTGAATGTAAAGGATACTGAAATTTTTCTCGAGGTTGCCTTCTGTGTTACTTTTCTTAAGCCCAGCCGGTGCGCGTGACAGTGCGTCCGCAACAATGTTCTCCTTGCCGGGAATGTAGACTATTGTGAAGCGGAATTCTTGCAGAAACAATGCCCAACGTTTTAACCTGTCATGATTTAATTTTGAAGACATAAGAAATTGTAATGCACGATGATCACTGTATACTTTTACGTGCTTACCAGAAAGAAAGAAACGGAATTTGTTAAATGCCCAAACGATAGCCAAAGCTTCTAATTCAGTAATGGAATAATTTTTTTCAGATTTTGTTAGCACTCGGCTAGCAAAAGCAATGGTTTTCTGAACGGTAGTGTCATTTTCTATGGCTTCTTGAAATAAATGGGCACCAAGACCGACTTTAGAAGAATCCGTGCTAAGGCAGAAATCTTGTGACAGATCTGGATGAGCTAGTATTGGCGCGTTAAGTAGCGATTCTTTCAAAGAATTGAATTCCAACTGTGCTTGTTCGTCCCAGTTCCAAATAGTATTTTTTCCAGTGAGAGAACAAAGTTTTGGTGTAACAAGAATTTGCATATTCATAAAACGACGGTAAAAATTTACGAGACCTAGAAAACTGCGGACTTGTCTTTTTGTGGATGGAACTGGAATGGCTTTGATTGCTTCTAACTTTTCAGGATCCGGCTGAATGCCTTCAGAAGAAATAATATGTCCCAAAAACTTCACTTTTGTCCTACCGAATTCAGACTTTTCCAAGTTAACTGTAATTCCAGATTCTGCAAAAATACGTAACAAACTGTTGAGGATGCGATTATGTAGTTCCCATGAAGCTTCTGCTATTAGAATATCGTCCACATATAAGGTGATGTGACGTTTTAAGAACTCAGGTAATATGGAATTTAGCCCGCGAATGAATGCTGCTGAAGAAATGTTCAAACCAAAGGGAAGTTTCCGAAACTGATAACAAACGCCGAAACAAAGGAAAGCTGTGTATTTTCTACATTGTGGATGAAGTTCGATCTGATAAAAGCTGGATCTGAGATCAATGGAAGACAACACTTTTACACCATTAAAATTTTGAAGAAGTTCTTCCAACGTTTGCGGCCTATCTGTTTCAGGAATAATGATCGTATTGATTTGTCTCGAATCTAAGACAAGCCTGATCGATCCATTTTTTTTCTCAACAACATGTAATGGATTGTTGTATGAGCTTACTGCAGGCTCAATAATGCCCTCGTCGAGCATAGATTGTATTTCTGTTCTAACATGGTCCCTATAATGTGCTGGAATTACATATGGTCTAACACAAAATTTAGTATGCTCACGAACACGAAATTGGTATTGAAATCCCTTGATTGTTCCTGTTTTATGAGTAAAAACTGTGGAATGTGCTTGTAAAATCTCAAAAAGGTCCTGCCTATCAGTGTCATTACAATTCTCAATTGTTTGAATTTTATTCTGAATTAACTTATTAGTGTCAAATGCGCCGTCGATATCATCCCTGTCAGTACTTGCAGAGTGATTGTTAGTGTCTAGTTCCGTAGAAAATTCCGAACTGTTGTCTAACAGAAGGTAAAGCCGATTAATTTCCTCGTCATGGTTTGAGAGCCAATCTTCAAATTTCAAAGCTATTGACTTACCTTCTTTCTCTAAACTTATTTCAGCATCGTGAAAGTTTAAGATTGCTTTGTATTCATTCAAAAAGTCTACTCCCAATATAATTTCCGTCGACAATAATGGAACAATGAGAAAGTTCATAGAGAAGCTGTGGCTTTGACAAAAGAATTCTAAATTGGTTTGTTGGCGTACATCTACACTTTTTCCAAAGATTGCACCTTGTAATTTAATCTTACGTAACGGAAGTGTGGGGCAATCGTTCGATTTGTTGCATTTGATAAAGGCTGTTTCATTGATTACTGAAATGGGACTGCCAGAGTCAAGTACTGCCGCAAATTTTACGTCATTTACTGTAATGTGAATAACAGGATATGCAATGTTGTTATGTTTTACGTCGTGTTCTTGGAGTAAGATGTCCCTAATGTCTTCCATTTTTACGTAATTACTAGCTACGGCAGCTGCCTCGTTAGTGTCATCAGAACGTTTTGTGGCTGACAGCGGTGTGAGTCATTGCCTATTGTCTCTTTGTTGGCGCACGTCGTTATTGGGATTTGGAGACCTAACTTCTACAAATTCACCGTGACGAGAAGGCCGTGCTCTGTTTGAATCCCGCCAGTTCTGATGCAATTCAGGTCTGTCGTTACGATCACATCGTCTGTCGTCATGTCGGTAGTTCCTGTAGTTTCTTTCTTGTCGGTTAAGTGGTGGAGAATTTCTCCCTGAATCGTAACTGCGCACTGGACCGTTGCGTCTAAAGTTATTCTGTCTCCCGTAATAATAATTATTTTCGTTCCCATATTGTCTGTTTCTCTGATTGTCTCTGTGATAGTCACTACCGCGGAGAGGTGATCTTTCCCTGTAATTATTACTACTCTGCCAACGGTTGTCGTACGGGTGGTGTCTATTTTGGTCACGATTTGCGTTGTAAGAATAGACCTGTCGTGTCAAGTTATTGTATCTGTCGTCACGGAATTGTGACGGAAGTGACCTGTAGTGATTGTTTTCCTGTTTTCGCATTCCGCGACTGTCTGTGTCAATTTCCAGTTCTTGTAACAGTCCCTGAAAAGCCTCAATGTCTTCTTTACAATGTCCTGCTAAAATAATATGTCGTAAATGTTCAGGCAATTTGAGTAAGCAAATGCGGATGAGTTCTGAGGGGCTGTATGGGTTTGAAAGATACTGATTCTGATGCAACATGTCTTCAAAATATTTCACAAGACTGGAAAATTCAGATTGTTCGAAATGTTTCATCATTATGATGCCATGTTTTACTCGGTCTTGTGTGGCTTGAGACCAATATGCTGAGAGGAAGGCATGGTAAAATTCTCCTTCACTGTGGCAATCGTGAATTACCGATCGCATTCTTACAGCCGGTTCATTCTCCAAGTAGCCACACATAAATTCTAATCTGTGTTCTAACGACCAGTTGGGAGGAAAACAATGAGAGAATTGATGGAGCCATGCTTGTGGATGAATGTCGTTGCCAGAATTCTTAAATGTTTTGAATTTACGTGTAGTAATGAACAGCTTATAGTCAAAATCGTCATGTCGGCGAGTCGCATGTCGGTCATTGTTACTTCGTTTCGGCGGTTCCATCTCAAAATCCAATGCGCCTTGCCAATTTCTTTCATAATTTCCGAAGTGTCCTGTGTTATTATTTTGTGGTTGTTCCGTATTTCTATGTCCCTCTTCCCGTATTGGAGCGCGAGTGTCCTCTGAAATACGTAATTCTTGTATTACCTGCGTCAACTGATCTTGTACTTCCCGGATTTCTCTTTTGTACTGTGTATTGATTTGATTTTGATTTTGTTTGAATTTTCTTATTTGTTCATACTCTTCTGTGTCAGTGAAGGCTACAGGTGTTGTGTTATTCAGATCATCATCTACCTTTGTAGATAAGTTAGTGAACTGATCTGAAAGTTCGGCTACTTTATCCGATAGTGAAATTATTTCCTCTGTATGTTTTTCTGAACCAAGTTTCAGAGTACCTACTGCGTCCTTTAAGTTTTCCTGAGTTTTTGCAAGTTGCGTAACCGAATCGGTAGATGCAACTGAGTCAAATTTAGCTTGCAAGGTCTCATGATTTTCATGAACAATAATTTGCAGTTCTTTTATGGCTGCTTCGTGATTCTGTAATGCATTTTCATGCCGCGAAAAAATAGGTTGAAAATGCTCACAAATTTGTGTTTTTACGTCATTACAGACTTTTTGACATTTCGATTCAATGTTATGTAACTCAGTAGTTAAATCTTCACGTGTTTTTTCAAGTGTGGTGTCTAACTTTTGAAGCTTTTGCTGTGTTTGTCTCTGATTTTGTTCCATTGTGTCTAACTTTTGAAGATTTTGTCCCATTTGTTTCTGATTTTGTTCAAGTGTTGTGTCTAACTTTTGTAGCTTTTGTCCCATTTGTTGCATTAACTGTAATAACAATGCACTGGTGTCTGAAACATGTTCCTCAGTGCTTTTCGGCAGTGAATTTGCACCGGCAACATTCACATTTTGACAAGCGGAAAACGTGTCTTGACTCATTTGGGAAAACGGTGAGGACGCAAAACCTGAATCTACAGTATTTGCAAAATTGTGTCCTGTCATTTCGGAATCCTGAGGAGAGCTGTTGCCGACCGATCGATCGATAATGCTTCCCTCTTCACTAATTGTTTCACTGTCCACGTCATTGTTTGCCGCCCGCTCCATTTCCCTATGCACGATTACCAAATTACTACTTTGAACATCAGTTAATTCATTACTCGGTGGCGTTAACACACTGCTTTCATTTTCACTGTCATTTCTCAATTTACTTTGGAGCCTAGTATTACGTTTTTCACACGCCATTATTGTCACAGTATTTCACACGATAACACAGAAAAGCACAATTTGAAGAGCAAAAATAAGAGAATACATTAACATAACACTGAAAATAACATCTAGTTAATTGCAGCTGCGAAATACTTGGTGCAAATCTACATGCATGCCACAACTGTTTTACTGTACAACAATGAAAGACTGCAACTACAAAGGAGATTTTCTCTACAATTACGAGCTAGCAATAAACAAAATCTACACTAATTACACAAACTACAACAAAAAATCAGAAGATTCCAGTGAGGTATCCTCGGCTAAGGGTCGACATATGAAACGTCCCCTTTGAACAATTTATACAGGACTGTCCTTAAACTGACACACAATATTTTGTTAGCGCAACGCAATCTGACTTTCAAAATTCCCTACAAAAGAATGGCCCTGACTAACATTAAACTATACCCTTCACAAATCACTTACCTCACAAAAATCTTCGCTGCTCAAGCTACTGCAATACAGCGAGCGCCACTACTGCCAGCTAAATAAAAGATTCAAACTATGGAAGGCACTAACTACTGATAGGGATAGTTAGCAAATGAAAGATATTAATAGAGAACAAACAATGTATTTACCTTGATATCATCATATATAAATATAGCAGTTCATGACAAATTTCAAAACTCCGCCATCTCTCTCCCCACATCCACCACTGCTGGCGGCTCACCTCCAACTGCGCAACGCTACGCGCTGTTCACAGCCAGCTGCCTAACACTACAATGGCGAGTATTACAACAATGCAAAGCAGCCACAGACTGCACACAGCACAGCCAGTGATTTTCATATTGAGTGCTACGTAACGTTGCCAATAAGAAAACATAAACAGCCTACTTACATAGAGAAAACATAAACAGCCTACTTACATAGAGAAAACATAAACAGCCTACTTACATAGAGAAAACATAAACAGCCTACTTACATAGAGAAAACATAAACAGCCTACTTACAGCGTCTGCCACGAGAATTTGATAAACATCTCTCTAGCGTCCACGAGCTTACTACACGAAGCCCTATTGAGACATCTTTACTTACTCTATTAATACTATCCGTTAAGAAACCAAAACTGACAAGCAATACTTCAAAATCAGTTGAATGAGGTGTTTATAAACTACCTTACTCTTGAGTGAATTAATTTCCTTTACTTAATCTTCCAGTGAATTTTTGTCTGTCATCTGCTTCTCCTGGAAGTCGTGTTATATGGTCGAGCCATTGTAGATCACTCTAGCCAGTTATTCCACTGTTGTTACTCTTTCCAGTATTTGAGCGTCGTACCTGTAATTGAAAAAGAAGGGGTTTCTTTTCATCTTTATGCGCAGTGCGTTATATTTATTTTGGTTGCGAGACGATAGCCAGAACCTGCACAAAGCCTCGATCCTCCGTACGTCTTACTTCACTTCGATATAATTTTTTTAACGTGATACATCATTTAACGAACAGGCTCACTTAGCTTCTAACATTATTCACTGTAACCTTTATATATAGTGTGAACAGTGATGACGACGAAATATTCAGTTGGTTTACGCCCGTAAATACTTTTACGTCCTACATTTTCGTCTTGTTGGGAACGACTTATTAAGCTGTGTGTGCTAGAAAGTCCTGAATGCAACCACTTTGATAATCTTCATATACTCAGTCATCATTTGCTGTAGATCTCACCCCTAAAGAGAACCTCCAAAATAATGCGACGAGCCAAGGTGAATAATACCGAAAACAAGCAGGGGCAGGAAATTGCGTTAATAATCAACTGTCATCAAACTGCTATAAACTGTTTATGATTACACATACTACACTGCTCTGTAAAACGTAAAGACGATCTATATAAAGTAACATAGCATATTGTTGTAACTATTCGGTAGAAAAGAATGAAAGTGCGGTAACATCTTGCTAGAGGTCTCCCACTCGTGAATAGAAAGTTTCATGTCACGTGGGAAGAGGTCAGCATTACGATAGTGCCAAATGCGGTTGGTCCCACAACATGAGGTCGTTGAATGAGTGGGAAAAGACAGTGTGTGTGTGTATTGTGTGTGTGTTTTTGTCAATCAGTGAACAGTTACGGGGCATGGTGGTGGTGGTGTTCTTCATAAGAAAATGGCCTGGAGATAAGATTTAGATGACTTCACATAGGGAAGAATCATCGGGAAACTAGAAAAAGGACGAAATGTAACGAGTGTAGCCCAGGAGTTTGGCACCACTGACACCATTGTTTCGCGTCCGTGGGGAGCATTCGGAACCACAGACACTGAACCCTAAGGAAAGGAGGGGTCGATAACGGTCAGCTACAACAGCAGACGATCGCTCCATTATCCAAGAGGCCAGAAGGAACCCACGTCGAATAGCGGGTGCGACTGCAGCGACATTTAACAAGACAGCAAGGCACGCAATCTCACCGTCCACAGTGGCACGGCGACTTTGACCCACGAACAGTACATTTTGTTCCGAAGACACCCGCACATCAACGGCACGGTTTGCGATGTTGCCAAGAGCGTAGGGATTGGAACAAGGAAGCAGTGAGATCGCTTGAGAGCATATTCAGTCTGTGTAGTGATTCTGGACGTACCCTCATAAGGCGAGAGGCGGGAACACGTAACGCACCCAGGAACATTGTCGATCATGATCGTTTTTGGTGGTCAGGTGTTATGATGTGGGGAGACATAATGTTGCATAGGCGTACTCACCTTCAAATCTTTGAATATGCTACATTCACCAGCCAACGTTATTGTGATATTGTACTCCTTCCTCATGTGTGTCTTTTTAGGACTGTCTTCGGGCCTGAGTTCATTTTTATGTATGACAATGCACGACCGAGTCGAACAGCATACCCGGAAGAGCTGTTGGAACAAGAGGGTATCCGGCAAATGGACTGATCCGCCCGTTCCCCCGACTTAAATCCCAACCAGCACGTGTGAGGTGTTTTGGGGAGACTTGTTCACATGCACCAACGGCCATCCAGCAGTGTCGACTGCGCTGGCAGAGGAATGGAGCGCCTGCCACAAGGACTCCTTATGAACCTTGTGGCCAGCATGAAAGCACTTTTCAGAGCACGTATTACCGTCAGTGGTGAACTCACGCCCTATTAGGAATCGTGTCCTGCCTTTTGTAATGTCCAGTGGACCGTCACAAATCGCAGTGATTACTGTCTTTGAAAGAAAGTGCCATTTCTGGTCGTCTCATTGCCAATTTCTTTCAGTTACCCTCTATAGTTGACTGGAATACTCTCTTTCAAATTCTAAAGGTGGTAGGGGTAAAATACAGGGAGCGAAAGGCTATTTAAAATTTGTACAGAAACCAGATGGCAGTTATAAGAGTCGAGGGGCATGGAAGGGAAGCAGCGGTTGGGAAGGGAGTGAGACAGGGTTGTAGCCTCTCCCCGATGTTATTCAATCTGTATATTGAGCAAATAGTAAAGGAAACAAAAGAAAAATTCGGAGTGGGTATTAAAGTACATGGAGAAGAAATAAAAACTTTGAGGTTCGCCGATGACATTGTAATTCTGTCAGAGACAGCAAAGGACTTGGAAGAGCAGTTGAACGGAATGGACAGTGTCTTGAAAGGAGGATATAAGATGAACATCAACAAAAGCAAAACGAGGATAATGTTCTGAGGCATCAAGGGATCACAAATTTAGCATTGGAGGGCAGCGTGGAGCCTAAAAATCGTAGAGGGAGACCAAGAGATGAATACACTAAGCAGATTCAGAAGGATGTAGGTTGCAGTAAGTACTGGGAGATGAAGAAGCTTGCACAGGATAGAGTAACATGGAGAGCTGCATCAAACCAGTCTCAGGACTGAAGACAACTACAACAACCCTCTATACTATAGTGTAGCAGTTCTTTATATGTATGGTCCAAGTTTCATAGAACTACATTACTTAGCAGTGACACATCATACGTAAGTTACTTTCGTCCTTAAGTTTTGCACACCAGTTTCATTTAACGCACTAAAATTATAGCAAAGCCACTACTCTGAATATATTGAGAAGGTTACTGCACTGCCATTTTTAATAAATATATGGTTTTTATATCACACTGATAGCTTCATAACTACGTCATCACACTGATATGAGGTGCTCGTGATGTTAACAAATCTGTCATCATTGCCCCCGCCCCCTTTCCCCATGTACAGTGGACCATAAATAAAACCCGCTATGGGTCCCACAGGCATGATCAATATTCTGTTGTGGACCATATAAGTGAATTATCGTTAAGATGCTGTCAGAATAAATATCAGTTTTTATCACAAAGGTAAATGCTTGGGTTTTTATTTAGCATACCCAGTTAAGGAAGTTTCATTATAGCTGGTAATGGGATAACCTCAGAATGCAAGAGTTAATTCACCAGCGAAGAAAAATTAACGCTAGTAGTTTTGGTGTCTAAAACCTTTAGCACGCGTTGACGCAAGCTGAATGTTTAATTAAATTCATTTTAGAGGGAGAGCTGTGAACAATTACGTGAACAATGCACAGGAATAACAGCGGCGGCTGTCCGTATTGTGAGGCCACGTGTTTGCTGGGAAGGACGGGTGAGGGGAGGCTGCTTCTCATACACTGGGCCTATCCCCCCCTCCCCCCCACCCCCCGCCTGGGCTATCCCCCTCACCCTTCATACACATTGTGCACCGCAGTCGTTACACACCCCTCTGCGGTATCCGACATCGGCTCACCATGCTGTTTCATACTCGAGATCGTTATCCGTTGCACCGTGCATCATGTAGAGTGGTAGGGAATTTAGTAGCCAGCACTGTTACAACAACTGTTCCTACAGCATTCGCTCATTGTTTGTAGGGCTACAAACCCGCGGATAAGTGTGGCTCTTGTTTTATCTCTTTCTGTTACTGTTCCCTATTATCTCCAGTGAACTTCCCGTTCAAATTGGCCATCCAGCCACGTTCTCAACCTTTTTAAATACCTCTTAGTGACACAAATACTTCCAAAGAAGTCTTTAATCTTTCGTATTAAGCCAGGGACTTTAGTAAATCCATTATAAATCTAGTTTTATTCTTAAAGAAATACGACATATCCCTTCATAGCATTCATGTAACAGCTAGATTATTATATGAAGGGTAGCAACAGAAAACTTCCAAAATGCCAAATCTGAGACTTTTAGGAGAATAAGAAAACAATGTATCCCTTTTTGTACATATTTGATTTGCATCCAAAACCTGAGAACGTAATTATTGTTTACATTAGTTGTTGTCTTGTTTTTGACCAACAATTAATATAAACAGCACCACATTTAATATGAACGTGTGCATCCCTCTGAAGATGAGCTTGTCCGTTTGAAACCGGCAACGGCGCTATTTGTAAAAATAAACAGTATTATTAACAGTGACTGGTTGCTGTTTTCTTCTTTGCGAGAATCAATTTGCATTTCGTACACAGCCACGGCCTCAAAAATATGACTTTTCGAGAAATTAGCAGGAAGAAAATATTCGTCCCAAGTGTCATTAATACTGAGGTGTTACGTTTTATTTGTGATAATACAAGTACAGAAACTTAGCATTGCGTTTTTAACTAGTATAACTTGCTCAACGAAGACTGATTCTCATATCTTTTAAATTTTGGACATCACAGCTTGGCACAAAGACCATCCGCCAAAAACAGACGCATCTTTGGGAAACTTTATCCACAGTATGGCACCTGAATCAAGTCTAGCGACGTGCAACAGAGTAACGACATCACAGTAGAACTGAAAAAGCGTTTTGTGAAAAAAATGGAACTTACAACGTTTTCCATTTCCACTTTTCAGGTAATAAGCGAAGTCGATTAATTGAGAGAGCCTTGAACCTTGGCTGGGTGAACACTGAACGGTTTTACCTTTTACGTCTCATACATTAATAACGCGATAAAATCTGTCAGGAAATGAAGGCTTTATCCAGAAATGACATCTTCAAACAGACGAAAGTTGCCATACCAGCAATTTATGCTTGCGCCTATTGTCGATCATGTAGCATGTCGATTTAGCCCACGTTTCTTTCTCTGGTAGGTCAAATTTGCACGTCTTAACTGTGTAGGCAGTGCTCCACAGCTCTCAAATTATAAAAAAATGACTTCTTCAAATCACTCAAAGCTGCTATACAAATAATTTTTATTTACGACTTCCTTCGAGAGAAATTGAAGATAAGTCAACTGAAGGTGATATATGACCGAAATTATTCGTAAATAGCAATTACATATACAGGATCTTTTGGCAGTTTGATGATACCTTATCACAGCCATTTTGAGAACTGTGGAACACTGTCTGCAGAAAGGCTGTCTAAACCCTAGATTACTAAACCCTCGTAAAATATACGATTTCACTTGATACCATTTCTCAGTTCCTGCCAGTCTGGAATTGTCAGTATAGGGCGTAAAACAGGACATTATCAACTTCTTTTGTGTGTAACATATGTTGGAGACTTTATAATTGTAATTAACAAGTGCATACACTATAAATTATAACTTCCTTTGAATAAAATATGGAGTAGTGAAATTTACGATGGTTTAGTAACAATGTAACATTTTCACCCCTTTAGTGTTCTAGGAATAAGATTTGGTTACGATACATCCAAGTGAGAAAGCTAGTGGAAGAGGTTAATTGTTTGAATCTTTTACTGCACAACGAGATTAGAAGGTCAGAGTGAGTACGGAGACTCTAACGCCGACGCCCTGGAGGGGCAATAAAAGCTCGAGAGAAATGGAATACAGGGCTTACGAATGAAAACATCAAATTCACAAACAAAGCATCCAGTAGTGTTTACAACAGAATCTTTTCAATCTTTGCCGTATTTACCAGCTAAAAACCAGAATTACAAAAATACCGGCAATTTCATTCGCTGGTTTCTTTTACCTGAAAACTGTTTCTTTGCTCTACCAAATTAAAGACAAAGACTTGCGCAGCTTTAGAAAGCATTAAATGTCCCTGATGGATTTGTTAGTCAGGTGACATCTAATGACTAGTCGACGTTCAAAGTGACTGAACTGAGTCTACTACTAACAACACAACACTCCCCGTCTCCCTTTACATTGGCGGGTTTGCTTCTCTTGACATCGTGTCGTGTGTACCTGAATAACAGATACCTTTGTGGAGCAAAGTACGTCAATTCAAATCTTTTTGTTGGTTATTCTCACTTCTACAGCTGATTCCATAAACTGGTCCACAAGAAGGATAAGTTACTTATGACAAATTTAATTAAGTAATAGATATACAGGGTTATTACAAATGATTGAAGCGATTTCACAGCTCTACAATAACTTTATTATTTGAGATATTTTCACAATGCTTTGCACACACATACAAAAACTCAAAAAGTTTTTTTAGGCATTCACAAATGTTCGATATGTGCCCCTTTAGTGATTCGGCAGACATCAAGCCGATAATCAAGTTCCTCCCACACTTGGCGCAGTTCTGGCACGTTTCTTGGTAGAGGAGGTTTAAACACTGAATCTTTCACATAACCCCACAGAAAGAAATCGCATGGGGTTAAGTCGGGAGAGCGTGGAGGCCATGTAAAGCCCTACACCCCATTGTGCTATTCTTGCTTTGACTCCTGACAGGTAGACCTTGTCTTCTCCCACTTCCTGGCCTGGCGGCAGAAACCTGAAGTGTGGCTTCAGCCGAACAAAACTTTATGAGTTTTTCTACGTATCTGTAGTGTGTCGTGACCATATGTCAATGAATGGAGCTACAGTGAATTTATGAAATCGCTTCAATCATTTGTAATAGCCCTGTATATCGATGCAGTAATTAATATTTTCAGGCCTCTGCAATACAGGGACAGCTGGTCGTTCTTGAATTCCCACCATAAATAATTCGTACAACGTGCTTTTGCAATCGGAAAACCCTAGCTTGGCTTAATAAATTAATATAAAATATTATCCCCTATGATATCATGTAATAAAAGTACGCTCAGTATGCCATTTTTTTATTTTTTAAAACATCTACAACTGGTAACATCAACACTGCAAACAAAAAATTGCTTAGGACTTCGGTTGTTCTGTGGTATGTTACTCCCAAATGAATTTATTAAACTATAATTCCAAGAATTTAACACTGACGGTTTCTTCTATCTGCTTCTCGTGATATTTATGTGTATACAAGTTCATAACTGCATGTAATGTGTCTTTTCGAACTTACGTGACGACCAACTGGATAGAAGCTTTTTATTAATGCCCATGAAGAGATATTTCTAAAACTAAATGTGATTTCCTAGTAATCGGAAGTATGCATCCCTTGGAAAAAGAAAACCTTCCTACACTGAAGCGCTAAAGAAACTGGTATAGGCAAGCGTATTCAAATACAGAGATATGTAAACAGGCAAAATACGGCGTTGCGGTCGGCAACGCCTATATAAGACAAAAAGTGTCCGGCACAATTGTCAGATAAGTTACTGCTGCTACAATGGCAGCTTGTCATCATTTAAGTGAGTTTGAACGTGGTGTTATAGTGGGCGCACAAGTGATGGGACACAGCATTTCCGAGGTCCCGATGAGCTGGGGATTATCCGTATGACCATTCCACGAGAAAACCGTGAATATCAGGAATCCGGTAAAATATCAAATCTCCGACACCGCTGCAGCCAGAAAAAGATCCTGCAAAAACTGGACCAAAGACGACTGAAAAGAATCGTTCAACCTGACAGAAGTTAACCTTTTCGCAAATTGCAGCACATTTCAATGCTGGGCCATCAACAAGTGTCAGCCTGCGAACCATTCAACGAAACATCATCGATACGGGCTATCGGATCCGAAGGCACACTCGTATACCCTTGATTACTGCACGACACAAAACTTTGTGCCATGCTTGGGCCCGTCAAAACCGACATTGGACTATTGATGACTGGAAACATGTTGCCTGGTCGGACGAGTCTCGTTTCAAATTGTACCGAGGAGATTGACGTGTAAAGATATGGAAACAACCTCATGAATCCATGGACCCTGCATGTCAGCAGGGGAATGTTCAAGGTGGTGGAGGCTCAGTAATGGTGTGGGGCGTGTGCAGTTGGAGTGATATCGGACCCCTGATACGTTTAGATATGACTCTGACTCCTGACTCGTATTAAAGCATCCTGTCTGATTACCTGCATCCATTCATGTCCATTCAGCATTCCGACAGGCTAGGGAATTTCCAGCTGGACAATGCGACATCCCAGACTTCCAGAAATGCTACAGTGTGGCTCCAGGAACACTCTTCTGAGTTTAAACATTACAGCTGGCCACCACACTCCCCAGACATGAACATTGTTGGGCATATCTGGGATGCTTTTCAACATAGTGTTCAGAAGAGATCTGTACCCCCTCGTACTATTACGGATTTATGGACAGCCCTGCAGGATTCATGGATGTCTACCAGTTTCTTTGGCTCTTCACTGTATTTGGTAATCTTACCGACAGAAGATCGTTTATGTACGCAAGATAAAATAGAGGCCGTTAGATGGAATCTTGTGGGACACTTTTTGTAATTATTTCTCTGTTGAATGATGACTAATTGCTTAACACTGGGCACTCGCCTGCAGACCCCCTTTGTTTTCCGTTAGATGTGTTTTGTACCATTCCGCAAAAGTTCGGCAGAAACTCTAATATTCTAATGTACTTAAAAATATATTGCGATTTACGCTGTCGAATGCCTTTGAAAGATCACCGTATATACCAGTAGCCTCCTATTTGTTATCTAATTGATTAAGCACATTCCCGCACTATGTGTAAATAACCTTTTCAGTATCGGAACCCTTTAGGAAGTTCAAACAGCGACTCTGAGCATATATTACTTGCTGTCAGATGGTTAAGAAGCGGCTTATATATTACGTGTATCACCTTTTACAAAATTTTAGAGAATGTTTGGAAAATGAAACTGGACAGAAGTTTGATGGCATATCTATACCCTTTCTGATACAGAGGACTAACTAGGGCATATGTTCACAGATGTTGTTCGTCAGACTAGAGAGGGGTACAGTCACATGCCATCGAAGGACGAGCCGCGTTACTCGTTTCAGAGCTGAAGGTAAGACTACAAAATGGCACGGAGAACATGAGATTATTTCTCGTACTTGGCTATGAGCCATTCAGATTATACTGCCGTGGTGTGAAAGCTATCCCGGCAACGGTCTATGTATATTAGTAGAAATGCAGTTGATGCCATATCAAATCGCTACATATCATGGAGGTGTATTATCATTAACATAGGCAAATGTAATTTATTGCGAATACATAGAAAGAAGCATCCTTTATTGTATGATTATATGATAGCGGAGCAAACACTGGTAGCAGTTACTTCTGTAAAATATCTGGGAGTATGCGTACGGAACGATTTGAAGTGGAATGGTCATATAAAATTAATTGTTGGTAAGGTAGGTGCCAGGTTGAGATGCATTGGGAGAGTCCTTAGAAAATGTAGTCCATCACCAATGGAGGTGACTTACAAAACACTCGTTCGATCTATACTTGAGTATCGCTCATCACTGTGGGATCCGTACCAGATCGGTTCAACAGAGAAGATAGAGAAGATCCAAAGAAGAGCGTCGCGTTTCATCACAGGGTTATTTGGTAAGCGTGATAGCTTTACGGAGATCTTTATCAAAATCAAGTGTCAGACTCTGCAAGAGAGGTGCTTTGCATCGCGGTGTAGTTTGCTGTCCAGGTTTCGAGAGGGTGCGTTTCTGGATGAGGTATCGAATATATTGCTTCCCCCTACTTATACCTCCCGAGGAGATCACGAATGTAAAATTAGAGAGATTCGAGCGCGCACGGAGGCTTTCCGGCAGTCGTTCTTCCCGCGAACCATACGCTACTGGAACAGGAAAGGGAGGTAATGACAGTGGCACGTAAAGTGCCCTCCGCCACACACAGTTGGGTGGCTTGCGGAATATATATGTAGATGTAGATGTCCGTATCCCATGATTTTTGCTTTTGCAGTGAGCATGTATACTGCACTGATGACACTGCTTATTTTTAACGAATAACAGATATTTATTTTAACAAATAACAAATGTTTATCAATACGGTTCTCATTCAGAATTAATGACAAACAGAAATCGGCACCTCAGAGGCCTTCAAAGATAAATACAGGCGCTTGGGTTGGCATTAACTCCTACCGGGGCTACCAGCCTCTTGGACGGTGTACATACACAGGAAAAGCAAGCATTATGGATCAACTTACGATGTGCTCTGCCCGGAGTCTGGTGTCGTATTGCAGACATAGGAGCCCGGCCGGAGCGCAGCTGAGCTGCCTAGCGAGGCTGGACGTTACTGTCATTATGATACACCCACATCTCTTGTAAGACGTTATGTGAGAATCAGAATACATAGTACACCTCATTCTGCCTCTTATTAGTTTCAGAATTTGAGAAGAATGAAAGCAACAGCGGCTTGCAGACTGCACGGGAAGAAGGCTACGTAGCGACAATATACAAGGTGTATCGTAATAGATAAATTTGACACGTGTGAAGATATAAGGCATAAACGTTCCAGTGACCATTGGTTTGGAAACGAGCCTTTTGCTAGATATTCGTGAACTTTTGATACGAGCCGCCAATGAATGTTCTACCTTCACAAGAAGCAGAATACTACTGCAGCACATTTCCCGCTACAATGTACTGTGTACCCGAACCTGTCAAAGAAGATGTTCCACGTGTTTCCCTGGCAGTTGAGTGCGTAAGCTGCACTCGTTTCTGCAGTGACTTACGAATTCTTTCAAACTTCTCTGGATGTCCTCGTGAATCTTGACATGTCTGTGCTACTTGTTGCTCCAGTTCATCAACCCTATCAAGGGAAGTGGTGTACTATCTACTTTTCAAATGAATCCAGAGGATTGGGGTAAAGTGATCTTGGAGGCAAAGGTAGAGACCCTGCTCGATCTATCCATCTTGGACCATGGATCTATGCATAGTGGAATATTTTTGCTTCTGTTATAGCGTACTTTCACCATGTCAGATTTAACTATTAATTGTGATACATACTATAGAACCAGACGAATAAATGTACCCAAGAATATTTTGCATCTAAACCAGTACTGTCAATGCGCACTACTGCTTACTGTTCCCATTTTTATTTAGTTTTGGGCAATGAAATACAAGGGATTGTGTTACGCTTCACGTTTTCGAACCACGAAAACTCAGGTACTTAGATCTGGGAGCCAGAGGCTTTTGTGCTCACACTTGATTTAAAGCGCGATTTGTGCTGCTGAGATATGAGACCCGATAGTATAGCAGGTAGAATAAGTAGTGTGCATTTGTCTGCAAAAAGACAATGTTTAAAAATATCTTGATTTATCGGCAAGAGCTGCTGATAGAATGTAGTGATCTAACGAAACCACAGGGAAACTGTAATCAGGTTGAAATGGTGTCGGTTAGAGTTACACTGTTCAGATATCAGATCAAGTGAATGATAATGCAAATGTGACATTAAGATAGACAGAGAAAGAGCACCTCGTGTTCCTGCTGCTAATAAGGCGAGTACACCATTCGTTTGTTACTTATTTTTATGAGCTTCAAACAGGAGCGAGTGCAGTAATAGATAGGAACTGTGATTGCTGTGTACAGATGCGAGCTCAGTTGGCGACCCTTCTCTCACAGCTCCAGGCTGCGTTGGCTTCCATCACACAGCTTGAGGCTGCTGCAAAGTGGCATCACTGTGGGGGGTCAGACACGGGGATGAGAGGGACGTCGAGCACGTTCCACGTGTCCCCCGATCGGTCCACTGCTGTGGTCGCCCCAGGTACTGCCCTCAATGAGGTTGATCCTCACCCATGGTCAAGTGGGAGATCATTCCAAAGTCTGGCAGGTAGCGAAAAACTTTCCGAGGGGCCAATTGTATAGCCTCCCTGGTTCCTTTGACGAACAGATTTCGGTCATTATCTGTGGCTGACGATGTCTCTATGCCGGATGCAGTCGTCCATCCTGTTCCAGAGGAAGCTTCTCGACCCACAAGGTCTGGGCACTCGCAAAGGGTGAGTTTTCTGGTAGTTGGGAGGTCCAATTTTAGGAACATGGCTGCCAAGGAGGGGAGGGAAGCCAGTGCGCACTACGTGTGCATACCTGGGGGAGTCATCCTAGATGTGAGAAGGGTGCTTCCGGATGCTATGAAGAGTACAGGGTGCAGCCAACTGCAGGTGGTGACTCATGTCGTCACAAATGACGTGTGTCGCTTTGGATCGGAGGTGATTCTCTTTGGTTTCGGGCGGCTAGCGGAAATGGTAAAGACTGCCAGTCTCGCTTCCGAGATTAAAGAAGTTCTCACCATCTGCAGCATCGTCGATAGAACCGACTGTGGTCCTTTGGTGCGGAGCCGAGTGGAGGGTCTGAATCAGAGGCTCAGGCGCTTCTGTGACAGTGTAGGCTGCAGATTCCTTGACTTGCGCCATCGGGTGGTGGGTTTACGGATTCTGCTTAATAGGTCAGGAGTCCACTACACGCAGGAGGCGGCTACACGGGTAGCGGGGGCTGCGTGGAAGGGACTGGGTGGTTTTTTTTTATGTTAGGGGGCGTCAGAGAATCACAGAAAGGGCGTCCGTCTAAAAGGGGGCAGGTAAAACACAGTAAGATGGTTGTAGAAACGAACGGTATTGTAGTTGTAAATTGTCGTAGTTGTGTTGGGAAAGAACCAGAGGTCCAACCCTAATAGAAAGCAGTGGAGCTCAAATAGTTGTAGGTAGAGAAAGCTGGCTAAAGCCAGAAACAAGTCCAGCCGACATTTTTTCAAACGATCTAACAGTGTTCAGAAAGGATAGATTAAATACAGCTGGTGGTGGAGTATTTAGTACTGTCATAAGTAGTTTGCCTTGTAGTGAAACTGAAGTAGATAGTTCCTACGAAATAGTATTGGTAGAGGTTATACTTGACAATCGGACTAAACTATTAATTGGATCGTTTTACCGACCCCCCGACTCAGAAGATATAGTTGCTGAACAGTTCAAAGAAAACTTGAGTTTCATTTCAAATAGATACCCCACTCATACAATTATAGTCGGTGGTGACTTCAATATACCCTCAATACGCTGGAAAAATTGTGCGTTTAAAGCCGGCGGGAGGCATCCGAAATTGTACTGAATGCTTTCTCAGAAAATTATTTTGAAAAATTAGTTCATGAGCCCACTCGAAGCGTAAATGGATGCGAAAGTATACTTGACCTCTTTGCAACAAGTAATCCTGGACAAATAGCGAGTATCGTGACGAATACAGGGATTAGCGACCACAAGGTAGTTGCTGCTAGGTGGTGGTGGTGGGTAGTGTTTAACGTCTCGTCGACAACGAAGTCATTAGAGACGGAGCGCAAGCTCGGGTTAGGGAAGGATTGGGAAGGAAATCGGCCGTGCTCTTTCAAAGGAACCATCCCGGCATTTGCCTGAAACGATTTAGGGAAATCACGGAAAACTTAAATCAGGATGGCCGGAGACGGGATTGAACCGTCGTCCTCCCGAATGCGAGTCCAGTGTGCTAACCACTGCGCCACCTCGCTCGGTGAGTTGCTGCTAGGCTGAATACCGCAACACCTACAACCATCAAAAAGAAACGCTATGTATATCTATTTAAAAAAGCTGATAAAAATGCCTTTTTAAGAGACAGTCTTCACTCCTTCCGATCTGATCATGTAATCGTAGAGAAGTTGTAGAATGGTTTGAAAGAGATACTATAGACAGCAATTGAGAAATATATACTACATCAATTAATAAGTGATGGTAGTGATCCTCCATGGTGCACAAAACGTGTCAGCTCGCTGTTGCAGAAGTAGCGAAAAAAGCAAATCAAATTTAAAAGAACACAAAATCCCCAAGAATGGCGAAATTTTGCAGATGTTCAAAATATAGCGTGTACTTGAATGCGAGATGCATTTAATAATTTTCACAGCTAAATTCTGTCTCGAAATCTGGCAGAAAATCCAAAGAGATTCTGGTCATACAAAAAGCACACCAGTGGCAAGACGCAATCAACACCTTCACTGTGCGATAATAACGGTGAAGTCACTGACGACAGAGCCACTAAAGCAGGGTTATTAAACACGGTTTTCCGAAACTCCTTCACCGAAGAAGACGAAGTAAATATTCCAGAATTCCAATCAAGAGCAACTGCCAAGATGAGAAAGATAGTAGTATTCTCGGTGTAACAAAGCAGCTTAAATCACTTAATAAAGCCAAGGCCTCCGGTCCAGATTGCATACCAGTCAGGTTCCTCTCAGAGTATGCTGATACAATAGCTCCATATTTAGCAATTACGTACAAACCGCTCGTTCACAGATAGATCAGAATCTAAGGACTGGAAAATTGCTCAAGGCACACCAATACCCGAAAAGGGAAGTAGGACTAATCCACTGAATTATAGGCCCATATCACTAGCATCGATTTCCAATAGGGTTTTGGAACATATACAGTATTCGAACGTTATGAAGTATCTCGAAGAAAACAATTTATTGACACATAGTCAGCACGTATTCAGAAAACATCGTTCTTGGGAAACACAACTAACTCGTCATACTCGTGAAGTAATGTGTGCTATCGACAGGAGATGTAAAATTGATTCCATGTTTTTAGATTTCCAGAAGGCTTTCGACACCGTTCCTCACAAGCGTCTTCTAACCAAACTGCGTGCCTATGGAATAACGCCTCAATTGTGCGATTGGATTCGTGATTTCCTGTCAGAAAGGTCACAGTTCGTAGTAACAGACGGAAAGTCATCGAGTTAAACAGGGGCAATATCCGGCGTTCCCCAAGGAAGTGTTACAGGCCCTCTGTTGTTCCTGGTCTGTATAAACGATATAGCAGACAGTCTGAGTTGCCGTCTTAGATTGTTTGCAGACGATGCTGCCATTTACCTTCTTGTAAAGTCATCAGATGACCAAAACTAATTGCAAAATGATTTAGATAAGATATTTGTATGGTGCGAATAGTGGCAATTGACCCTGAATAAAGAGAAGTGTGAAGTTATTCACATGAGTACTAAACGAAATCCGCTAAATTTCGATTACGCGATAAGTCACATATCTAAAGGCTGTAAATTCAACTAAATACTTAGGGATTACAGTAGAGCAAAACACAGACTGCGATTGATTGGCAGAACAATTAGAAAGTGCATCAGGTCTACTAAAGAGACTGCTTACACCCCGCTCATTCGCCGTATTCTGGAGTATTGCTGTGCGGTGTGGGATCCGCATCAGGTGGGACAGACGGAAGACATCGAAAAAGTACAAAGAATGGTTCAAATGGCTCTGAGCACTATGGGACTCAACTCCTGAGGTCATTAGTCCCCTAGAACTTAGAACTAGTTAAACCTAACTAACCTAAGGACATCACACACATCCATGCCCGAGGTAGGATTCGAACCTGCGACCGTAGCGGTCTCGCGGTCCCAGACTGCAGCGTCAGAACCGCGCGGCCACTTCGGCCGGCACAAGTACAAAGAAGGGCAGCTCGTTTTGTATTATAGCGAAATAGGGGAGATAATGCCACAGACATGATACGTGAATTGGAATGTCAATCATTAAAACAAAAGCGTTTTTCGTTGCCACGGGATCTTCTGATGAAATTTCAATCACCAGTTTTCTCCTCCGATTGCGGAAACATTCCGTTAGCACCCACCTACATAGGGAGGAATGATAATCACGATAAAATAAGAGAAATCAGGGCTCGCACAGAAAAATTTAAGTGCTCGTTTTTCCCGCTCGCCTTTCGAGAGTAGAACGGTAGAAACAGCGTGAAGGTGGTTCATTGAACCCTCTGCCAAGCACTTTACTGTGAATAGCAGAGTAATTACGTAGATGTAGATGTAGAAGATCAATGAAAACTAATGCCAAGGCCGTCACAAAACTTGTGAGTAGTGTCGTTGCAAACTTAACACGACCGACTGGCCACACAGAGCTAAGTGACAGAATTTTAGTGAGCACCGAAACGTGAAGTGTAACACAGTACTTTGCACTTCATTGCTCAACGCCCCTTCCGTCACTTGATAAGAAGGACACTAAACTACAAGCAGTATTTCAGATTTGACCGTTTCTGAGCTTTATTTTTGTTTTGCGGAGATGGACGGTTTAATGGCCTGTCGACAGCGATATCATTAGCGAAGGCGCGCTTCTGCAGATGAGATATGCTTCAAAGAAGGAACAGACCCTGGCCTGGTTTCAAGAGTTATTCGAGCTGTTTCTGAAGAAACTACGGAAGATGTAAATAACAACAGGTATTAAAGCTATAATCCGTCCGTTTACTACCCTTATCTTCCGTCATTTGCTCTGAGGTATTGAACTCACACTGGATAAGATACCGGCCGAGACAAGAAATAACACGTTCTATGGTTCTTGCTTAAGACGAATGGGGTAATAAAACAAGAACTTGCACAGGACATTTAGACCAGGAAGCGGTTTTTTAAAGAAGGCGACACCGATTTATTTCCTCATTCTTGTTCTATCAGTGTTTGTGGTCCGTTCTTAACGACCTCATCGTCGACGAGACGTTAGACATGAACTTCCCCTCCTTTCACCAACACTCGACTAATATTTTCCTACATTTCAGGTTATCCATGGACCATTTCACACAGTGCTTTTTTTTCGATGATGTAGTTATAGCACTGAAATTTTTCTTATTCGGCAAAACACAGTGGTGAACTACGCCCCAAATGCATTTCATCAACTCTGTTCAGAATCCTCTGAAATATGACATATAGCAAATCAGGTGAATGTGTTTTAATGTACAAATACCCAGCAATTTCCAGAACTCCCCCTCAATCGACTGAGGTACACAGTATGTAGAACGTAAAGAGAGAGAGAGAGAGAGAGAGAGAGAGAGAGGGTAAGTGAAGTTCCGTACACCAATTTTGGTGTTTAACACTCTAAGGATTCTTCAGTTGTCGAGTTGGAGAGGTTTCCAATCGATTGTGAAATTGAGAACTCTTCTTTCATTGGTAAGCCATGTGTTTTAAGCTTAGATGAGACGAGTAGTTGTGAGAAATAGTGTTGTATATGCGTTGTTGGTTCAGGCGAGAGAAAAGAGGATGAAATCAGGAGAGATACATATGATATTCGCCTCGAAAGCGAATGAAAGAAGGGAGAGGAGTTTCACATCCCCTTGAGATTTAGGTCATTGTGTACAGAGAGTAACCACAGATGGACGACTGTGAAGGAAGGACGAGAGATTTAAGTGTGACTTTATTGGTGGAACTGTCTCGACATTCACATTAGTGCAATAAGAACTGAGGAAAACAAAAATGAGGATGGCTGGAAGGCTATTTACACTCTGCTGAGGTCGAATACGAGTGCGATATTTTTACCGCAGCGTGAGCTACCTTTAAAGCAAGAAAGGGACTGTAAAGGCTCAGAAATTTCGGCCAATGGCTCCAACCGGAGGAGGTCAGCAAACTAAATCTGGCGTGCCCTCTGGAGCCAACCAGATAGTTGCCGTAATCGAATCAGGGAAACTACGGAAAATCTAAATCTGGATAGTTGGACAGGGGCTTCAACTCTGTCTCTCCTGATTTTTTAGTTTTATTCATTCTTATTAATTGAGAACGCTTCTTTTTTTTATCTTCTTTGTAGAAACATAATAACTTTCCTGGAAGAAGGCAGACATTAATTGATGTAACTATTGCTTTTGGTATGGCAACTTCTTTTTTTTAAATCGTCTGTCATTTCTTCACAATTTATTTAAATTAAAATTCTTATTCAACGAAAACTAAATGATAAGGAAATTTTTTTGTTTTATGGAACCCAAAAAAATAATACAATAACAAAGTCTCTTTCGATGACTGTATATTCCTTCACTCTTAAAATTTAAAGTAATTACTCTGTCTGCTGAAATCCTCTATGTGTCTGTGTATTCTAAAACTGAAATGTATGCTTCTTTATAAATGCAGAGAATTCTAATATTTTATCTAAATTCAGTCACTTTGTCATCTATGGAAACTGCAGTTCTTGATTCTTTTTTAAGAAACTTGAAATCCTTCTTCTTCGCTGTAGTAATTTATTTTCTCGAACAACCTCTATCCTACCGCAAGTCTGTAAGATGTAGCTAAGATACAAGTAACCTAATGGTTAATAGCATCAATGTAAAATACAAAATAAAAAGTGGAGGACTCAGAAACCTATACGCTGGTCTTAATACCTCAGATGCAGGGATACCATGACCTTGCGCAGTTTGCAAAATTATTTTGCTTTTGTTTTTGGATTCATAGTGTAGTGCCGTTAGTCTACTCTTAAGTTTCATTAAACTCGGCGTTTCTGTTTTTACTTCGTAAATATCAAATTGGCCCTATAGTCATATAATTTTTCAGGCCGGGGTGTCGTTGTTTGTCTACTATCGCAGTTTCTTGGACCATGACATATTTCGTTGCCATCCTCAATAAGGTTGCAAGTTTTTGTATCAGCTATTACAAGATTCGGTTTGCGTTGTCACATGTTAATCGGTGTATAAGTGTATCTTCTTTATTACACTTGTTACAATTGGGCGAATCTGCAAGATGAATAGAGCATAGCTTTGTTCGTACTGGAGCCGTTTCATTACCGACTTTATACCATGTTGTCATTAGGTACAACGTAAGCTAGTTGTTATGGGTGTTCTCCCACACCTCAGGGCAATTGATGTCAGGATATTTAACAGCCACTTGTGTTACAACTTGACCTTTCCTTAAGATAGTCGCACCACTTCTTTGCGTTGCACGTTTTGCCTCCGTGGTTTACGTAGCTGTTCTCGACTGTGACAGCTCCTAGATAGTTGAGCTCTGAATATATTTTTATGACGTTGGAGGATGTTACATGACTTTCTAATTGCACTGCTGTCGAAAGTGTATCTCTTGGAACGATAGGGCTGCATTTTGATGTTTTAAAGACAAAATGGCTCTGAGCACTATGGGACTCAACTGCTGTGGTCATAAGTCCCCCAGAACTTAGAACTACTTAAACCTAACTAACCTAAGGACATCACACACATCCATGCCCGAGGCAGGATTCGAACCTGCGACCGTAGCGGTCGTGCGGTTCCAGACTGTAGCGCCTTTAACCGCTCGGCCACTTCGGCCGGCTACTTTTAAAGACATTATGTACTGGTAATGCTTTGCATTTCGGGTCAATATCTATTAATCCAATCCCCTCTCCTTCAAATAATAATGTTAGCGTACTGTACTTCATTTTGAAAATATTTCTATGTTATACGAAGTATCCAGTCGCTGATAGAAGCTTTCAGCTGTTGGCGTTGCTACTAGCAAAGTGAGTACTGCGTAATATGTACAGTTTCGATAAGATGAACTCATTTATTAGTTTTAATTTCTGGATCATATCTAGTCTTCGCTCGGAATGTAGTTCCACGGAGGCTCTTTTCTGAACATCGAGCGCTAGTTGGTAGCTTGCATGTTGTGTGGTTCTGGCATTAGACCTAGCCCTGGACCTCGTATCCTTGTTGCTGTGGGCAACCACTGCTGTTCGTCCAGCCGTAAACGTGTCCCTACGTTTATAATCTTAGCTTTGTTGTACTTGATCTTGGTTCCTATTGCTTCAAAGGAAGAAACGAATAAATGTTTTACGTGCCTTATCTAATCTCGAGTTGACACTGATAGGCCCATGTCATCTGCAAATGCTCGAAATGCAAGTTTCTTTCTTAATACGATCTAGGCTGGGACCGAGCTGCTGAGTTCTCCGAGGAGAGGTTCAACCGCAAGTGTGTGAGGGCCATCGATAGTGGGCAGTCCTGACCGACTGATCGCTTTGTGACCCAGTTAGCTGCCCATTAATTGTGATTTATGGCTGGGTCCCCTTTCAAGATTACGCCGACGAGTTGGGAGAATTTGTTGCAAATTCCACATTTCCGCATTGCTTGTAGCAGAAAAGTGTAGGGGATCTGGTCGAAAGCAGATATTCACAATGCCTGTACGTCACGGTAGTCATTCAGTGTATCCAGTAAACTGCGCCCAGGGATCGTACATGTTTGGTACTCTCCTACTACGTTTTTCATTACGTCTCTTAATCTAGCGTTTACTGCTCGAGCTATTAGATTGTAGGTCTAGTGCCTCAACCACTGCGCCACCTCGTTCCGTACAGTTTTCGGACTTCCCAGAAGCAGAAAAAGATAATGAAGAAGAAGAGAAAGAACATTACACCTCAAAGAATAATTATCACTATCATTGTTAGAAAGAAGACGAAAACTGAACTGACTAATGTAGAACGTGGTCCTAAATAATATGAGAGATGAGAATAATGGAGGGTTAATGAGCACCAATATGCTGTATTTGATACATGTGGCTGTGTGACTGCTAGGCTAAAAATGGATGACAGTTACTCTGCTACCACTTTAAAATCTAGCTGTCAAAGCTTGGGGAAGAGACCTGACAACACACGGAATTTTAAAACGTGCAGCACACACGCCTCTTTAATCAGCAAAAACAGAGGACAGATCCCCAGTCATATTTTTAGCTATTCTCACGTCAGAAAATAAAACGAACTTTATCAAAATGTACCACCCAAAAATTTGTAAGATAGAAGCATCCTAAACATGTGGAGCTTTTCGCTGGAGCTGTAAGCCATGTATTACATGGAGACGGCTCTCTGCACCTTCGTCTCAGTGAGCCGGAGGTTTGTGTTCGGCTAATACAATTTGTTATCGCTCTTCTAGTCATTCTTCTTAACACATGACGGCTTGCTTCGGCATCAGTTCGAATGCTAACACAGGGTGGCTTATTATACCCAAAAGTGTCCTTCACATGAATTAATCTCGGTCACGAATCGTGGATACGTGGCCAGGAAATACTACCCAGCATCTTGAGAGTCGTCCTCCTAAAACTCATCATTACACGTAATTTTAAATGTGTTTTGTGCGTCTGAACTGTTGCAAAATTAAATTTTAAAAGCTACATCGAATTAATGGTTATCCTTATCGTATAAATTTTGAAATCCGAAATAGTCTTGAATCTCCCACGTAGCCAATGTTGTGATTTAGTACAACCTAGGCGTAAAGTATTAACGTGCCTCTGCATCCGTAAGGTAGCCCTTGCACGAGTTCCAAACGGTCACGTCGCTTCTAAGCAATTAATAGACGATCTTTGTCCGGGTGTGGATAAGAAATGATATTGTATGAAGGTAACTCATTTTGTACGCCTATCGACCGATGTCAGCTCTCAATCATGTCGCAGTGGCTGGGAGTACGGCAGAATCCAAATCAAACAGTGGATGACATACAGTATTTTCAAGGAAGTGGCTCTAGATCTGTAAGGAAGCCGAGATTATATATATCCTTCATAAATGTGACACCCATGACTTGCAGCTTATGTATTTTTACATGAGATGTGACTGTATAAAAGCTATATAAAATGGAAGCAGCCGGACTCTCTCTACACCCCACGACTTGCGTCTGGAAAATTTTAGGTCCTTCAGACCTTCAGGCCACTCAAGCGCACCATCTAATGTGAGTCCTGAAAAACTTCACCAGAGTTTGAAAACAGAGAACGCTGTTTCCTACTCTCAGTCTCTCAAAACAACAAACATAAGGTGAACGATTAAAATGAGAACACAGGTTTATCAGTCGAAAATTCAAACGGATGTTCTCCGTGGAATTCTCCAGCCTCCAAACTGTCAGTTGGAATTGATCCGAGGTCACTAGATGGTTAAATAAAACGCTGTCCACGAATAAGGAGCACTATATAGGTTCCTTCTGCAGAATGTCTGACAGAAAAGCACCCATTTTGTATGTCAAATGATTTAGGAAAAAGAGGTCTTATCTGTGTTAGAAACGTTATGCAATGAACTGCTCCACGGCACTATTTCTCCAAACAGTGTCGCATGGCATGCTAAAGGTCAGACAGGAAACACTTATCAAGTTCGGGGCACAAAATGTTCTTGTATATCCACCTCCAAATATTTTAGGCTGCCGGTAGTGACATGATAGCCACTGAACTCACTGTAAGGGTGGCCAATGAATATTATAAATTCTAACAAGGGAAGTACCACAGCTCGAAATGGATTTGGCTAAATAAAGATAACTGTAAAATACAGAGATGTGTCTGCTCTACCATCCATCAAAATACTGTCTTCACTGATCAACCAGAACATGATGACCACCGACCTACTATCAATACAAACCCGTCCATGCAATAGCAACGTCACCTGGCGAGCCGCTAGTCACACACACGCACAGTGCATGTAGTATCAATGAGCGTTCTGCCACGTGCGCGGTCTATCTGGGCAGATACTGACGGCCAGGAGGCTCGGCACGAGCATTTCGGAAACTGCACGACTTTTCGGGTGTTCGAGGAGTGCTGAGGTGAGTGTCTTCAACACGTGACGAAACCGAGGTGAAACCACGACCAGACGTCGTGGGATTGGGCGGCCACCCCTCATTACAGATGTCGTAGGATGGGCAGACTGGTAAAACAGGACAGGCGGCGAACTGTGGCTTAACTGACATCAGACGTTAATGCAGGGAAAAGGACAAGTGAATGAAAACACACGATGCACCGAACACTCCCACCATGGGCCTCTGCGGCCGACGAGCCGTGCAATCGCCAATGTTAACACCAGACACTGGCACCTACGACACAAGCGGCCACTGGAGTTTGGCGCAGTGGCAGAGCGTCGCATCGTCTGATGAATTCAGATACCATCTTCATCATGCCTATGTGAGAGCACGTATCCTTCGTCTTCCAGGCGAACAGCTCCTTGACATCTGTGCTGCAGGGCGGAGACAAGCCGGCGGAGGTTCCATTATGCTTTGAGGAAGATTCACATGGGCATCCATGGGTCCAGTGGAGCACGTGTAAGGCACCATGACGGTCAGGGAGTATCGTACTCTGACTGCGGACCATGCACACCCCTTCATGGAGATCATGTTTCAAGACGACAGTGGCATTTTTCAACAAGATAATGCACCATGTTACAAGGCCAAGAGCGTGGTGAATAGCTCGAGGAACACAGTGGCGAGTGCTAATTTATGTGCTGCCCTTCCCTCCAACCCCTCCCCCAACCTCGCCAGATCTGAACCCGATCGAACAGATGTGGTATGTGATTTGTGGTGTCACCGCCAGACACCACACTTGCTAGGTGGTAGCCTTTAAATCGGCCGCGGTCCGTTAGTATACGTCGGACCCGCGTGTCGCCACTATCAGTGATTGCAGACTGAGCGCCGTCACACGGCAGGTCTAGAGAGACTTCCTAGCACTCGCCCCAGTTGTACAACTGACTTTGCTAGCGATGATTCACTGACAAAATACGCTCTCATTTGCCGAGACGATAGTTAGCATAGCCTTCAGTTACGTCATTTGCTACGACCTAGCAAGGCGCCATTACCAGTTACTATTGATACTGAGTCCTGTACAGTCAAGAGCGACGTTCATCATTAATGGATTAAAGTTAAGCATTCCACCAGCTACGTCCGTTTTTCTAAAGTCTAAATTCCTTGTCCTGTTCCAGACCCCACGCCAGCCAGCGTGAGCTAAAACGCGTGCCTTTCGGCTTCCTCTAGTACCCGGTGTTGGCTCTCCTGCCAACCCACAACATGATTGAACTTGGCATCAGAGCTCATCACCTCCCCTCTCCGGAATTTACCGGAATTAGATGATTTGTATGTGCAGATTTGGTGCCCGCATCTCGTGGTCGTGCGGTAGCGTTCTCGCTTCCCACGCCCGGGTTCCCGGGTTCGATTCCCGGCGGAGTCAGGGATTTTCTCTGCCTCGTGATGGCTGGGTGTTGTGTGCTGTCCTTAGGTTAGTTAGGTTTTAGTAGTTCTAAGTTCTAGGGGACTGATGACCATAGATGTTAAGTCCCATAGTGCTCAGAGCCATTTCAACCAATTTTGCAGATTTGGTGCTAATTTCCTCCATCGACCTACAGGGCCTCATTTCTTCCATGCCACGACGCGTCGCCGCTGTCATCTGTACCAAAGGAAGAAAAATCGGATAATTAGGTAGGCGATCATGACGTTCTGCCTGATCAGTGTATCTAAAACTGTTGAAAAAGCAGTACCGTGTAACTGAGCATTATGACAAACATATTCACAGTTGGGGTATCACTTGGCAAAAGAACAGTTGTTTATACACTACTGGCCATTAAAATTGCTACACCACGAAGAAATGCAGATGTTAAACGGGTATTCATTGGACAAATATATTATACTAAAACTGACATGTGATTACATTTTCACGCAATTTGGGTGCATAGATCCTGAGAAATCAGTACCCAGAACAACCACCTCTGCCCGTAATAACGGCCTGGGCATTGAGTCAAACAGAGCTTGGATGGCGTCTACAGGTACAGCTGCCCATGCAGCTTCAACACGATACCACAGTTCATCAAGAGTAGTGACTGGCGTATTGTGACGAGCCAGTTGCTCGACCACCATTGACCAGACGTTTTCAATTGTGGAGAGATCGGGAGAATGTGCTGGCCAAGGCAGCAGTCGAACATTTTCTGTATCCAGAAAGACCCGTACAGGACCTGCAACATGCGGTCCTGCATTATCCTTCTGAAATGTAGGGTTTCGCAGGGATCGAATGAAGGGTAGAGCCACGGATCGTAACACATCTGAAATGTAACGTCCACTGTTCAAAGTGCCGTCAATGCGAACAAGAGGTGACCGAGAGGTGTAACCAATGGCACCCCATACTATTACGCTGGGTGATACGCCAGTATGGCGATGACGAAAACACGCTTCCAATGTGCGTTCACCGTGATGTCACCAAACACGGATGCGACCATCATGATGCTGTAAACAGAACCTGGATTCATCCGAAAAAATGACGTTTTGCCATTCGTGCACCCAGGTTCGTCGTTGAGTACACCATCGCAGGCGCTCCTGTCTGTGATGCAGCGTCAAGGGTAACGGCAGCCATGGTCTCCGAGCTGATAGTCCATGCTGCTGCAAACGTCGTCGAACTGTTCGTGCAGATGGTTGTTGTCTTGCAAACGTCCCCATCTGTTGACTCAGGGATCGACACGTGGCTGCACGATCCGTTACAGCCATGCGAATAAGACGCCTGCCATCTCGACTGCTAGTGATACGAGGCCGTTGGGATCCAGCACGGCGTTCAGTATTACCCTCCTGAACCCACCGATTCCATATTCTGCTAACAGTCATTGGATCTCGACCGACGTGAGCAGCAATATCGCGATACGATAAACCGCAGTCGCGATAAGCTACAATCCGACCTTTATCAAAGTCGGAAACGTGATGGTACGCATTCCTCCGTCTTACACGAGGCATCACAACAACGTTTCACCAGGCAACGCCGGTCAACAGCTGTTAGTGTATAAGAAATCGGTTGGATACGTTCCTCATGTCAGCACGTTGTAAGTGTCGCCACCGGCGCCAACCTTGTGTGAATGGTCTGAAAAGCTAATCATTTGCATATCACAGCATCTTCTTGCTGTCGGTTAAATTTTGCGTCTGTAGTACGTCATCTTCATGGTGTAGCAATTTTAATGGCCGGTTGTATATCTTTAGAAGATATGTTTGAAATAAAACATGTTAACACATGCGGTTGGTTCCCTTAATATAGGTAGCTCTGTTGCTGTACGTTCTTCCACAGTCTGTCATCGATGTGCAAATATGGAGTTAAAACGAAGGGTTGAATGTTCAGCATAATGAAAAAGTTCGTAACAAAGATCTGGATGATAGGATCATTTTGGATTTTTATCTTGGAATAAAGCAATATGGATACACCAAAATTAACTTACATATCTACACGTTGCTCTTGTCAAATGTGCGTACTCTTCCATTCTGCTGTATTTTAATCACTTCACTGAAACTCCACGTAACGTGCAAAAGCACAGCAACTTCTGTTTTGGGAACTCTGTCTCTGTGATTGCTTCATGTGTTAACACACATTGGATCGAACAAATTTTGTAAAGACATAGACTAGTTTCACCTTATAGCAAAAACTTACCCTCGCATCATCTGCTAAGATTCTTAGTATGTCTATTGCAACGGCAGATAACATATTGCCACACTCTCTCAGGTATTCCTGTTGTCTGTCGTATAATGACACAGGTAGCCAGCACCTATTACCTCTTCAGTTCCTGCTTCGGTATCATACACCAACGAGGTCATGCAATCCATAAGAAAAACTCTAAATGAGTTAGATTCGGCTACCGCGCTGGTCATGGGACAGGTGGTTCTCATGCAGGGTGTCTGTTGTTTAAATGTGGGACGTTGAAACTACATTCTCTCGTGGCGAACTGTAAGTTCTGTTATGTTTTATTCAGCAAATGCTGTTGAAGTCAGACAACAATTTGTGGCAGGAAGAGAACCCCCCCATAACCGCAAGTAGTTGATGTTATAAGATGACTTGCTTGCGCGCAACAACAGCATAGCCTCGTCGCAGGCTCAAATAGGCTTAGGCCACGTCTACGGTAAAATGATGGCAACGCAGATTAGCAACAACTTCAAATAATTTATTGATAGAATTTGTACAATGTAGATAGAGGATGGTGCATGATAATAGGTTAGTAGCGTTCAATTACTTCGATCTATCAATAACTCTGGTCTAGTCCCAAACGCAGTGAACGATAACTACGACCACTTGGTAGAATTCCGAATTGAGATCTTCTTGGCAGCAACTATAGACACGGTCGTTATGCTGTGTTGAGGTACTGTTGACAATGGCTTGAGTGGAGTTATGTGGCCACTAATACATGCATTAGGCGGATAAAGGTCCACTTGGGAACTATTTGTGTAACATAAGGCGGAAACATGAAACAGTCTTTCCCTTGTACGCCCTCTGTTGAAGGATAGACTTAACTCAAGTTGCAGCTGAGCACTAACCAGCTCGGCGCTCTACTATGTATGGCTCTGTTCCTTCTGTTCTGGAGGATACAGCAGACACCAACAAGTGTTGAAGTACATCTCCACTGAAAACGAGGTACCGTTCACCACTGAAACAGGATAGCAGCAAATAAGGTGCTTTTAGTTGATGTCCTGTATTTACAGCCTACAGCCTGATGCTAGCGATCTGGGAAGAATATGGCGTATGAATTTTTATCATTTAGGAGTATTGTGGCAGTTGAAAACGAGAAACGGTTGACAGAAACCTCAACATTGAACAACACAATCTGCAGGCAGTTCGACACTGAAGTTCTGCCCTGTATAATCAGCTGACAGAGTTGACTGGCACTGCGTCTGATCCCGACAACATACCACGACCAACTGCGACAACATATAGAAGGAACGTGAAACACTGCCGTAATTGCTCGTGGTACGTTGTCGGGATCAGACGTTGTCCCATCATTTCCCACACATGTTCATTGGGAAATGATACTGATGATGGTTCTAGCCCTTTAAATAGACGCACATATCGGAGATTGCGTCGGGCAAGGTAAAACATGTATGTATGAGTGGTGACCAGATGCCACACTTCTTCCTGGCGTTGTAGAAATCGTAGAAGGATGGGCTACATTAGAATCTGACTGTTCCCAATGCTGATCAGCTTTCTCTCAACGAGTGAAGGTGGCGCGTGTTATTGTAGGCTATACCCTCCAACATTAGGTGATGTCAGTAACGCACGCCTATGCAGTTGTTTCTTGAGTTGGAGATAGCGCGTTCGAATCCTCATAATAGAACAAATCTTATCGCCAGTATTTAGCCGGTAAGGGAAGGCACTGTGTCGTCGTAAAATTCCACATTACCAGACTTTACGCCAGTGCCTTGGATTAAATTCCAAATCTCTCTCTTTTATGTCTCATGAAGTGAGGGTCTGTGACACAGTTGATCGTGATCCGCCCTTCTACTAGGAGCGTTAAGTCTGGCGATCGCCTCGGTGCTGCTCGAGGTTAATAGGATACGTGCCGGCACTGGATTTCACCACACTCCCTTCCCTTATCGCTATAAAACACAAACATTATGCTGCACAATGTACTCATCAGACACACCGGTAATACACCGCATGGAAAGGGATCATTGTGCTCGGAAGGAGAAAACCGTTTTCGGTTAAGCTGCTAAACAACACCTCGGATTCTCCCTGCCACCAATGCAGACTACGGTTTCTCGTTCCTCCACGCCGGCAGCTGGTCCTATACCTCGCTTCATGATACACTCTCTAATTTTCCACTCTGCTGGGTAACACGGCACTCGCAAAACAATGATGATTGATGCCAAGAAGAATCAGATCTCGAACTGAACGCAGCATCAGACTACGCATTTCTGTAATGGTGTCTTCTGCAATAGTTTCGAAAGCGGGCTGCACTGTGATGAGGTTTGGGAGGAATCCTATCAAGTGGCATCGTTATCCTGAGCCCAACTTCCTTCAGACTTCCTTCAGACTTCACTCGCTAGTTGCGGCGCTCCTCCCAATTTGTACCGAGCACACTGTGAGATCAGCAGTGGATGCTTCCCTGGTGTGGCTGTTAAAACGATACAATCCTCCCATCCAGCTGTTTGAATAAATTAAAGAAGCTAGGCACTTGGATTCTGCGCTGGGCAGGACGGGAACCACTAACAGCTAGCGGTGCTACTTGTAAATCAAAGACACTGCAGGTTCTCGGGACCGACCTTCCTCAAGGTCACAAAAAAGGCACTGGTGGCTTTCCGGGAGTAGTAGAAGCACCTGACGATCCATCAGATGATGGCCAGCGAAGGATGTGCGAAAAATGCTTTCTTGGCAAGTGACAGAAGAGAGATAATTAGTGTAATACGACAATAATTAAAACTATCGTCTAGAAGAGAGAAATAGTAACTTGCGACAGAGACAAGTGTGAAACAGACAAGACGATTAGAATTTAACATAAGCAAATATTAAAAACTAATAGCAGATGTAGACAGATTAGTGGGATGCCCGCCTTGTGATTGGCTGGCGCTTCTTAAGAAGTGCGTGCTTCTGCCCAGGAGACACATTAGCGTTCACAGCCATTGAAAAGGCCTTAAGTTCTCATACAGGCCTAGTGGACTGAAGAAGGTGGAGTGGTATGGCGTCTTCGTAGCTGAATCTTGTTTCTGCCCGCAACACTTAAGACACATTTACGTGTGAGACTTTTGTGAATAGAATTATTATGAGTCATCTGTTAAAACCAACAGGGTCTTAGATGTGTTGTCGTTTGCTTCGCTAAACTAATACGTTTCTAAAGGCGCCGGCAAGAATATGCCTGTGAAATTTTATAGGACTTAACTGCTAAGGTCATCAGTCCCTAAGCTTACACACTACTTAACCTAAATTATACTAAGGACAAACACACACACCCATGCTCGAGGGAGGACTCGAACCTCCGCAGGGACCAGCCGCACAGTCCATGACTGCAGCGCCCAAGACCGCTCGGCTAATCCCGCGCGGCTGCAATAATACTGGGCGTCGGTAATCCAGTAATAAAATTTAATGTACGTAATTACTTGTTCTCTTGGAGTGCTAGCACTCCTGGCGACCCAGTCACAATCCGAAATTTAATACAATGCCATATTTTCAGCCTAGTTCCTGTTCGTTGGATATCGGCCGTTACATGAAGGGACAAACCAAGATACAAGTAGGTGTACAGCGGATTTTCCCATCCAAGCCACGTTCCTTTATGCGCAACAGTCATGGATGTGTATGCAATTTCTCTCTGTAACGAGAACCGGGAGTGACTATGGGCACCTTTCTTTGACTACTGGCCCAACACTGATCCTATGGCTGTTGATATTTTTAAAAATATCGACAATCCGATACACAGCTGTTTAAGAAAAGGTCATTATAGGCCCTCGATATATAAAAACAATTATTGATAAATCACCGGAAAAACTATCGACGTACCGTGCTATAAAAAATATCAGCTGCACATTATATATATATATATATATATATATATATATATATATATATATATATATATATATATATATATAGCCGGTTTTAGAGATTTATCTTTAAGTATTGATTTATTATTAGGTATTCTGTACATCAACAGGCTAGCAGCCTGCTTATCCCCCTTAGAGCATGAATTGAAAGAAAATTGATACACGTTCACATTAGGCGATAACAACTTCGCTAACAGTGGTAACTCCATGTAGGTGGCACAATAAAACGTGTCCGATAGCTCCGTCGTTCGGTTTCGTCACATATGGGATTTTTCCGGAACACTTCATGTTGACTTCCCTGTTTTTTCATTTCTGCAGACGGCAGTGACCTATCAGCTGTAGTGTCAAAATTGAGTAGTGAAGTTAAACGTTGCTGTTTCTGCTGCTCACACGTCTCTGCCCACCGCAAAGGCCAATCTTGGCGTTTAGATTTTTGTTCAATATTTTCAGCAAATGTTTCTGAAGAACACCGATGTGAAGAAATAGCACAATAGTTGCGTTAAAATTTTTTTTAACTCAACTGGTGTGCTATTTCTTCACATCGGAAATCTTGTTATTCCATTCACACGGTCGCCCTCCAGTGCAGCAGCACTTCTTCTGTGTCGAACGACATTTGCTTCACACAGTCAAAGAAGAAGACTGGACGCGATGAAAGCTCAAAGAGTAGTAAGACTCCTTCATACAGTGAAAGTAAAATTATATTCTACTACAATTTAAAAAGAACAATTTCAAATCTTTACTGAACACTGCGAAAGAAATGTAATATAAAATAAAAATATCAGCAGACGCTATTCCGATTTCGATATCGATATATTGAAAGGAATATCGCCGATAAATATCTATATTTCATCAAGAGCCCTAACTGATACACCTCACCTTCAACGTTGTGTTCAGTTTTTCAGAAGGATCATCCGGCTTTCATTACTGTTTCACAGAAATTAACTTAACTATAAGAACTGCGTTCACCGACATTGTTCTGGCATATCTACAATATTTACTTATCCAATAAGATTCTCGAAGAAGTGGACCACACTTTGAGCAATACAGATGTAGTTGTTATGTCTGAAAGTTCCAATTCTCATCCCCCCGTCGAAGGTTCGAGTCCTCCCTGGGGCATGGGTGTGTGTGTTGTCCTAAGCGTAGGTTAGTTTAAGATAGATTAAGTGGTGTGTAAGCCTAGGGACCGATGACCTTAGCAGTTTGGTCCCATAGGAGCTTACCACAAATTTCCAGAATTTCTTTCCAATTCTCAGTGTTTAATAATTCACATGCGATACTGGGAGAGACTGGAAGAGTGTCAGCGATGTCACTTGTATGGTCCTAGCTTCGACTTCGGCAGCTGCAAGAATGCGGGTGGTGGCAAACAAGTCAAGTGGGGATAGCCGTTAGCCTTCTGATGGATATAAATCCCAACACAGCCGCCGGATCCATTGATTCGTAGTTCGTTGTTAAATCTTGTTACAGTTCTCGAAAATACACTCATGTTAAAAAAAAAGTAAAAAAGGAGAATACCTTGAAAGACTGGAGATAGGACGTTCATATCGACAGGACATGTACATTAGTATGTTCTGCGAAAATGATTACTGTGGTGTCACCGCCAGACACCACACTTGCTAGGTGGTAGCCTTTAAATCGGCCGCGGTCCATTAGTATAAGTCGGACCCGCGTGTCGCCACTGTCAGTGATTGCAGACCGAGCGCCGCCACACAGCAGGTCTAGAGAGACGTCCTAGCACGCGCCCCAGTTGTACAGCCGACTTTGCTAGCGATGCTACACTGACAAATACGCTCTCATTTGCCGAGACGATGGTTAGCATAGCCTTCAGCTACGTCATTTGCTACGACCTAGCAAGGCGCCATTACCAGTTATATTGAGATGGTCATTATGTATAAACAAGAGAGATGTTCTCCAATTATGGATTAAAGTTAAGTATTCCAAGATCTTCGTACTTTATTTGCAATTCTCAAGACATTGTCCTGTTCCAGACCTCACGCCAGTCTGCGTGAGCTTAAAAGTGTGCATTTCGGCCTCCTCTAGCAACACGGTGTTGGCTCTTCTGCCAACACTTCAATTACCATTTCAGTCATCTCAGTTCAGCATGTGTCTTGTTGCCTAGTAGCCACAGGGTTCGCCATAGGCTCCGATAGCTTGTTCCACTCATGATGGCATCGACGCATATGAGGCGCGAATTGCATCCTGTGGTGTACCCATCCATGCTGCATTCACCTGGTTCCAGAGTTCATCTGTGGTGACTGGTGTTGTGTCACAGAGCTGCACCCATCGTTTCACCACATCCCACACATTTTCGATTGGCGACAAGTCTGGTGATCTAGCGGGCCTGGGTAAAAGGTTGACATACTGTGACACGTAGAAGGCACGTGTTTGTGCAGCAACATGTGGTCGTGTATTGTCTTACTGAAAAATGGCGTTTGGGGTGTGGTGCAGAAAGGATATGGCTACGGCTCGCAGGATAGGTCACACTGGTCGCAGTGTCCTGGACACGCACCAGTTGTAATTTGGACCTGTGCACAATAACACCCCACACCGTAAGGCCTTGAGGCCTTGAGTTGTCGCTATATGTCTTGTGTGAATGCAGTCACTGTGATGCCACTCCCCCTGTATGCCGCAAACCAACATGTGGCCGTCATTTTCGAACAAACAGAACATGGATTCGTCTGAAAACACTATCTGATGCTATTCTTGTCCCAAGTGACGTCGTTCCATACACCATTCCCATGTCTCTCCATATTCGTCAAAGGTAGGCGTTGTAGGGGACGATGCGCACGTAATCTATGCCACAATAAACGGCGACAGACTGTCACCACTGATAGTGTTCGATGTGTTCCACTGATCACTTTTGCGCCAGAGCCGAGAAAGAACCAGATCTGTCCTGCAATGTCATACGGATGAGGTGTCGACCTTCTCGGAGCGTGGTCTGGGTGGTGCGACCTGACCCATCTCGTCGTGTTATACAGCCTTCCGTCAACTATTCGGCACACACCCGTGGCACTGCCGAAACACTTCGTCTCACACGAGCAGAGATGGATGCACCACATTCTCTCACGACAATAACGCACCCTCTTTAAAACTCAGTGATTTAACGGTGAGGCTGGCACACACATTTTCGAGGGATCCTGCACGTCTGCTCAAGTCACACTAATGCATTTCCTTCGGTCTATAGCGACAATGAGAGCCGCAGGCCGATATGGTACAAATGCTAATCATTTCTTCGTTAGAGGTGTTCTGTTTATTCTGAACATGAGTGTAGATATTATCTCTCTTTGCCGGACCTGGGCTATGATTTTGGTACTCTACTGGAGTGTGTGTTGTGCTGTAAGACTTATACAGCTTATATTCATCGGTACTGATTTGGGCTGACTCTGCTATCTGAAAAGAAACACTGCACAAATATAGGGTCAGACCACGGTTGGATTTCGAAGTGGTGCAAAACAATGGCAACTTATTTTAAATGCACAGAAATGTTAAATTGAGTACTTCACAAAAAGCAATGTCCTATGTCTACAGTATTAACGAGTCACAATTGGAGTCAGGCAACTGATGCGAACACCTGAATATAGAAACTTGCGGGGATATGGGATGGAATGAACGCACAGTCACAACCGTATGTAAAGCTAGAGGCGAGACAGATTTGTGTTCTTTTTCAGCATACTGGGAAGATGCTGTGCGTCACACCTTAGAATACTCCTGAAGTGTGTGAACGAATAAAATAAGGGCAGCACGGGTGGTCAAAGGTTTGTTTAACTCACTGGAGAGCGTTACTGAAACGCCGAAGAACTTAAATTGGCAGACACCTGAATATAGACGCCAAGCTACGCCACAGAAGCCTACTTACAAAGGTTCAAGATCCGATATTAAGTGAGGAATATAGAAACATATTTGAGCCCTCTACATATCGCTTCCGTAGGGGCCGCGAAGACAAGATTAGAAAAATATCATACCGCGTACAGAAGCATTAAAGCAGTCATTTTTCCCAAGCTCCATACGCGATTCGATGAGTAAGAAACCCTAACATGCTATACAACACTAAGTACCCTCCGCCATGCACTTCATAGTGGTTTAGAACTATGTATGTAAATGTAGTTGTAGCTGCAGTCGTGATGTCCACTCTCTACTTTCCGCTATCGATTTAGTGGCGATCTGGTTTTCGACACGACGCAATCTGCTTTGTTTAATCTGAGGCCGCGACATTTAGAAGTCTGTGGTTATTATTCTGTCCACCAAACCGAGCCTTGAATAATTCCCCTTAGTATCTTTTACTTGCACCCCGAGGAAATACGTTGTTTACAGTCATATCTTTTTGATTTTCCACTAGAGTAGCACTGAAACGCCGCACAGGCTGGCCAGCAAGCTGGTACCCGGTTTCCGCCAAGATTGGATTTTATATAAATAGTTGAAACCTTTAGGAGTCGAGAAAAGACTATGCACAGTTACAGCTCAGATACTTGGACACGGAAGTTTCACATAACTGCAGTCGGTCTGCCTGGCACGCAGGCGGCAGCTGGCCCGACAGCAGGTGCAGCGCGTCAGGGAAATTATATCAAACTGGTCTGCCACTTGCACTATGCCGTTTATCTGACCTGATCGCAGACTAGCCAACAGCAAGTTTCCCAGGAGAACGGCGCATTCCGTGGGATTACGTGGAACCTTGTTAGCTTTCCTGTTTCTGTGTGACCCACCGTGGTGTACGGCGTTACAATATTGTCGCATAGTCCGGGTACATGAAAGGAGCGATTGAGGAAAGCAATCGGGTGTACTATGGGCGTCAAGAAATGACGGCTGATCCTGTCACACCAGAAACATCCATATACAAGCCCCATTTAGGGTCACAGCTAAGCATTATCTCAATCAACATAGAAAGAGTAACATCAGCCAAAGAAGAACTCTTACCGCTATCTTCGTTTATCCAGACGTCCAAATTTTAGCCACAGCACTCACGGAGAAAAATAACATCGAAATCCATACTATAGAAACAGCTAAGTGCACCATTTCGTCTATCACCTGGTGAAGATTTCAAAGTTAATAAATCAACAAATTACCAAAATAAACACGTGCAGATTGCGATTGGCGATTTCAACAGCCATAGTAACGTTTGGCGCTATGATAATGAAGATGTAAATGGGGCAGCAGTACGAGACTGGGCAGAAATAAATCACCTTACCCTAACCAAAGATGTAAAATTCCTGCATTATTTAACACCGGTAGTTGGAGGGGAGGGTACAATCCCGACTTCATATTCACCACCAAAAGCATTACCCGAGAGTGTCTAAAGTCTGTCTGTTCTCCAATACCAAATTCACAATATACACTCCTGGAAATGGAAAAAAGAACACATTGACACCGGTGTGTCAGACCCACCATACTTGCTCCGGACACTGCGAGAGGGCTGTACAAGCAATGATCACACGCACGGCACAGCGGACACACCAGGAACCGCGGTGTTGGCCGTCGAATGGCGCCAGCTGCGCAGCATTTGTGCACCGCCGCCGCCAGTCTCAGCATACGGAGCTCCACCGCAGTCTTTAACACTGGTACCATGCCGCGACAGCGTGGACGTGAACCGTATGTGCAGTTGACGGACTTTGAGCGAGGGCGTATAGTGGGCATGCGGGAGGCCGGGTGGACGTACCGCCGAATTGCTCAACACGTGGGGCGTGAGGTCTCCACAGTACATCGATGTTGTTGCCAGTGGTCGGCGGGAGGTGCACGTGCCCGTCGACCTGGGACCGGACCGCAGCGACGCACGGATGCACGCCAAGACCGTAGGATCCTACGCAGTGCCGTAGGGGACCGCACCGCCACTTCCCAGCAAATTAGGGACACTGTTGCTCCTGGGGTATCGGCGAGGACCATTCGCAACCGTCTCCATGAAGCTGGGCTACGGTCCCGCACGCCGTTAGGCCGTCTTCCGCTCACGCCCCAACATCGTGCAGCCCGCCTCCAGTGGTGTCGCGACAGGCGTGAATGGAGGGACGAATGGAGACGTGTCGTCTTCAGCGATGAGAGTCGCTTCTGCCTTGGTGCCAATGATGGTCGTATGCGTGTTTGGCGCCGTGCAGGTGAGCGCCACAATCAGGACTGCATACGACCGAGGCACACAGGGCCAACACCCGGCATCATGGTGTGGAGAGCGATCTCCTACACTGGCCGTACACAACTGATGATCGTCGAGGGGACACTGAATAGTGCGCGGTATATCCAAACCGTCATCGAACCCATCGTTCTACCATTCCTAGACCGGCAAGGGAACTTGCTGTTCCAACAGGACAATGCACGTCCGCATGTATCCCGTGCCACCCAACGTGCTCTAGAAGGTGTAAGTCAACTACCCTGGCCAGCAAGATCTCCGGATCTGTCCCCCATTGAGCATGTTTGGGACTGGAAGAAGCGTCGTCTCACGCGGTCTGCACGTCCAGCACGAACGCTGGTCCAACTGAGGCGCCAGGTGGAAATGGCATGGCAAGCTGTTCCACAGGACTACATCCAGCATCTCTACGATCGTCTCCATGGGAGAGTAGCAGCCTGCATTGCTGCGAAAGGTGGATATACACTGTACTAGTGCCGACATTGTGCATGCTCTGTTGCCTGTGTCTATGTGCCTGTGGTTCTGTCAGTGTGATCATGTGATGTATCTGACCCCAGGAATGTGTCAATAAAGTTTGCCCTTCCTGGGACAATGAACTCACGGTGTTCTTATTTCAATTTCCAGGAGTGTAGATCAATAATCTGCCAAGTATTTGCTGCTGTTAGACCTCCAAAAATACCAGATTTACTGGATACCAAAGTATCTTCCATAGAACCAACAGCAGAACAGTACGACACCATCACCACGGCCGTAAAGAGATGTTCCAAAATACCTGTCACTCGTGGCTGTCTAACATCTTACATCCCTCGGCTCACAGCAGATCAGGCAGCCTTATTTCAGAATATAGTAACTTATTTAGAGAAAACCCTTTGATTGAAACAACTATAGAAAAAGGAAACAAACTCATTTCCTCTATAAGAGAATCAAAAGGGGAAAATGGATTTAAGCAATAGAAAACCTGGATCTGAAAAGAGACAGTCGTAAGGTTTGGACACTTATGATACACCTCTGCAATGATCCAACGAAGACCACTACACACCAAAATATCACCGCCAACCAAATAGCACTCCAGCTACTGCTAAATGAGGAGCCCAGCCATAAATAAAAAAAACTACGAAGAACTGAGCAAGAGGAGAATAACAACGTTTCACTCCGATTCACGATGGACGAATTTCAGAAGCCTATTAAACTGAGTAAAATTGGTTAGTGAGCTGGCTTGGACGATGTACGAAATGAGCAAATTAAGCACTTTGGTTTAGCAACAAAGGAATGGCTTCTCTAACTCTTCAATAAATGTGTTGATACACTCCTGGAAATTGAAATAAGAATACCGTGAATTCATTGTCCCAGGAAGGGGAAACTTTATTGACACATTCCTGGGGTCAGATACATCACATGATCACACTGACAGAACCACAGGCACATAGACACAGGCAACAGAGCATGCACAATGTCGGCACTAGTACAGTGTATATCCACCTTTCGCAGCAATGCAGGCTGCTATTCTCCCATGGAGACGATCGTAGAGATGCTGGATGTAGTCCTGTGGAACGGCTTGCCATGCCATTTCCACCTGGCGCCTCAGTTGGACCAGCGTTCGTGCTGGACGTGCAGACCACGTGAGACGACGCTTCATCCAGTCCCAAACATGCTCAATGGGGGACAGATCCGGAGATCTTGCTGGCCAGGGTAGTTGACTTACACCTTCTAGAGCACGTTGGGTGGCACGGGATACATGCGGACGTGCATTGTCCTGTTGGAACAGCAAGTTCCCTTGCCGGTCTAGGAATGGTAGAACGATGGGTTCGATGACGCTTTGGATGTACCGTGCACTATTCAGTGTCCCCTCGACGATCACCAGTGGTGTACGGCAAGTGTAGGAGATCGCTTCCCACACCATGATGCCGGGTGTTGACCCTGTGTGCCTCGGTCGTATGCAGTCCTGATTGTGGCGCTCACCTGCACGGCGCCAAACACGCATACGACCATCATTGGCACCAAGGCAGAAGCGACTCTCATCGCTGAAGACGACACGTCTCCATTCGTCCCTCCATTCACGCCTGTCGCGACACCACTGGAGGCGGGCTGCACGATGTTGGGGCGTGAGCGGAAGACGGCCTAACGGTGTGCGGGACCGTAGCCCAGCTTCATGGAGACGGTTGCGAATAGTCCTCGCCGATACCCCAGGAGCAACAGTGTCCCTAATTTGCTGGGAAGTGGCGGTGCGGTCCCCTACGCCACTGCGTAGGATCCTACGGTCTTGGCGTGCATCCGTGCGTCGCTGCGGTCCGGTCCCAGGTCGACGGGCACGTGCACCTTCCGCCGACCACTGGCGACAACATCGATGTACTGTGGAGACCTCACGCCCCACGTGTTGAGCAATTCGGCGGTACGTCCACCCGGCCTCCCGCATGCCCACTATACGCCCTCGCTCAAAGTCCGTCAACTGCACATACGGTTCACGTCCACGCTGTCGCGGCATGCTACCAGTGTTAAAAGACTGCGATGGAGCTCCGTATGCCACGGCAAACTGGCTGACACTGACGGCGGCGGTGCACAAATGCTGCGCAGCTAGCGCCATTCGACGGCCAACACCGCGGTTCCTGGTGTGTCCGCTGTGCCGTGCGTGTGATCATTGCTTGTACAGCCCTCTCGCAGTGTCCGGAGCAAGTATGGTGGGTCTGACACACCGGTGTCAATGTGTTCTTTTTTTCATTTCCAGGAGTGTAGATGCCAGATTCCAAAGATATGGCGGAAGAGCCGAGTAATTGCTATACTGAAATCTGATGCAGAAGGAAACAGTCCAAAGAATTTTAGACCAATCGCACTACAGTGTAAGCTTCATAAACAACCATCTGTCACATATTATTGATCCCTTGTTTATACCTCTGCCAACTGTATTCCGCCCTGGCAAAAGCTGCACAGGAAAGTTACTCAGTCTGAAGCAGTTGAGAGAAGATGGCTTTAAAGCCCGTGGACTTGACAGCAGCGTACGACACCGTCAACCACCAATTACTGTTAAACAACGTCTACAACATAACTAACGATTTTATCCCCACCAAACTCATCGCCAAACTTCTGCAGAACCGAAGATTCTTCGTTGGCCTCCAAGGACAGCACAGTCAATGGAGACTACACAAAAATGACCTTCCCAAGTGAAGTATTCTGGCTCCAGTTCTATTAAATATGTGCACTAACGACTGACCTATAGCCCCCAACTTCAGGAGTTTCTTGTATGCTGATGATATCGCTCTGGCAACCCAAAGCACAAACTTCAATTCAATAGAAATCATCCTAGAGAGTGCTCTTGAAGATCTGTCAAAATTCTACAGAATAAAGTAGCTTAAACCAAACCCATCAAAGACACAAACGTGTACTCTCCAACGGAGAAATAGGCAAACCGCCCATAAGTTTAAACAAAATTGTAAGGACTTAAATTAGAACATTATGACACTCAAAAATACATAAGACTAAAACTCGACAGATCTCTAACGTTCAAAAAACAGTGTGTGAATTTCAGGTCAAGAGTCTGCACCATGAACAACCTGCTGAGAAAACTGGCCGGATCACAGTGGGGCAGCCGAGCAAAATCCATCCAAACTTCTGCAATGGCATTATACTACTCCGCTGCATAGTATGCCTATCCTGTTTGGTACAAGTCGACACATACCAGACTGGTGGACACTGCCCTAAACGACTCACGCAGAATAATAATGGGCTGCTTGAAGTCAACTCCAGTCGAACGGCTCTACTACTCTGCATGAATTGCACCACCTCCTGTTCGAAGAGTAATAGCAGCAAACAGGCAAAGTACGAAATTGGAGCAGGAAAAAACGCATCCCATGCATGGGCAGCAAACCTACCCACAACGACTAAGGTCAAGGAAAAGTTTCCTCAGAACATCGGAGAAACTAACAAACACTGATGAAAAAGCCAGGCTGCAACTACGGAGGGCTGAGACATCCCACCATCCCGGTTGCGAAAGATTTTCGGAATCCTTAGTCCCTGGTCATGTTGAGAGTTGACCAGTCTGGAAGTCCTGGAATAGGCTGAGGTCAGGAGTGGGCAGATCACAGACTAACCTGGTAAAATGGGGATACATTAAAGAAAACAAAATCCAATGCGACTGCGGGGAAGAACACACCGTTCAACATATAATTCAGTGTCCACTGTGTCCAGCCACCTGTCCAAATGTGATCTTCACCAGGCGACGGAAAGTGCACTGGAAGTGGCCACATTTTGGTCACAGATGATGTAAACTGTGTTGATATGTCTATAATCGTATAAACTGTGTTTTATGGATGTTTCTGACACGAGAATAATAACAGTAATAATAGTCTGGGTTTAAAAGTAAATACTATATCTCAGAAAGAGCGGAAAGCATATTCCGCCTTGCACTCGAGACATCAGTGTGAACTGCGAACACTGACACGATAACAGAAGCAAAACAGTTCCAGAAACGTGGGTCTGCAAAATTGGCCATTTGGACGATAATTAGGAATGTGTGATTACGTGCTGTTACTGCCTTCAGTATAAAATATTATTGTGGTCAGTATAAGTGGCGATCAAAAAGTTACCGTTCGACTGCGTTGTTGCAGCGCATATGCAACGAGGCGCGGCTCCGAAGAAAGTATACAGGGTGTTACAAAAAGGTACGGCCAGACTTTCAGGAAACATTCCTCACACACAAATAAAGAAAAGATATGTGGACGTGTGTCCGGAAACGCTTAATTTCCATGTTTCGTCAGTATACAGGGTGAGTCACCTAACGTTACCGCTGGATGTATTTCGTAAATCACATCAAATACTGACGAACCGATTCCACAGACCGAACGTGAGGAGAGGGGCTAGTGTAATTGTTTAATACAAACCATACAAAAATGCACGGAAGTATGTTTTTTAACACAAACCTACGTTTTTTTAAAATGGAACCACGTTAGTTTTGTTAGCGCATCTGAACATATAAACAAATACGTAATCAGTGCCGTTTGTTGCATTGTAAAATGTTAATTACATCCAGAGATATTGTAACCTAAAGTTGACGCTTGAAACCTCCGACGTTCAGTTGTGTGTTGTAACAAACACGGGCCACCGTCGGCGAGCAGCATCTGCAGGGACATGTTTACGATGACGACCGTGTTTACGAGTGTGGTTTGGTCTAGCTGTCGCAGTGTCCGCATGTAGCGCTTGCTGCTATTGTTATTCTTCATTTGTCTCCGCACGCAGACCAACTGTAGTACATCGTGTTACCAGACGAAAAAAATGGTTCAAATGGCTCTGAGCACTATGGGACTTAACTTCTGAGGTCATCAGTCCCCTAGAACTCAGAACCACTTAAACCTAACTAACCTAAGGACATCACACACATCCATGCCCGAGGCAGGATTCGAACCTGCGACCGTAGCGGTCGCGCGGTACCAGACTGTAGCGCCTAGAACCGCTCAGCCACAACGGCCGGCGTTACCAGACGCTGTGATAGTGTAGTGTTGTAGGAACTGTGACCATGGTGTATTCGAACTCTGAAAAGGCGGAGACGATACTCTTCTATGGCGAATGTCGACGAAATGCAGCTGAAGCCTGCAGGGTGTGTGCAGAACGGTACCCGGACACAGAGCATCCAACGTGCCGCACATTGCAAAACATCTACCGCCAACTGTATGCAACAGGTATGGTCGTACCACGCAAACGGGTCCGTAACAGGCCCGTCACAGGAGAAGCGGGTGCAGTTGGTGTGTTAGCTGCTGTTGCCATGAACCCACACATGAGTACACGGGACATTTCGAGAGCCGGTCGACTGAGTCAAAGTAGTGTCATGCGCATACTGCATCGTCACCGCTTTCACCCGTTTCATGTTTCGCTACATCATCAATTACATGGTGATGACTTTAATCATCGAGTGGAATTCTGTCAATGGGCATTACCAGAGAATGCGTTGCAGTTCTACCTGTTTACCGATGAAGCGGGTTTCACAAACCACGGGGCAGTGAATCTACGGGTCATGCATTACTGGTCCGTGGACAATCTTCGCTGGCTCAGACAGGTAGAGCGACAGCGACCGTGGACAGTAAATGTATGGTGCGGAATCATTGGCGACCACCTCATTGGTCCTCACTTCATTGCAGGGGCCCAAATAGCTGCAACCTACATCGCGTTTCTACAGAATGTGTGGTGTCACCGCCAGACACCACACTTGCTAGGTAGTAGCCTTTAAATCGCCCGCGGTCCATTAGTATACGTCGGACCCGCGTGTCGCCACTGTCAGGATTGCAGACCGAGCGCCACCACACGGCAGGTCTAGCGAGACTTACTAGCACTCGCCCCAGTTGTACAGCCGACGTTCATAGCAATGGTTCACTGACAAATACGCTCTCATTTGCCGAGACGATAGTTAGCATAGCCTTCAGCTACATTTGCTACGACCTAGCAAGGCGCCGTATTCAATTGATAATTAATATTATGAAGCATGTACCGTAACGAGAGATGTTCTACAATTGTGGATTAAAGTTAAGTATTCTACCAGTTACCTCCTGTTTTGCTAGTCTTATTTCTCTGTCCTGTTCCAGACCTCATGCCAGTCAGCGTGTAATTAAACGCTTGCATTTCGGCCTCCTCTAGAAACACAGTGTTGGCTCTTCTGCCAACACTACAGAATGATCTGCCAACGTTGCTCGAAAATGTCCCACTGGAAACGCGTCGACGTATGTGGTATCAGCACGATGGTGCACCTGCACATTCCGCAATTAACACTAGGCTGACCATTGACAGGATGTTCGACGGGTGTTTCATAGGACGTGGAGGACGCATAAATTGGCCAGCCCGTTCTCCTGATCTTACACCTCTGGACTTCTTTCTGTGGGGTACGTTAAAGGAGAATGTGTACCGTGATGTGCCTACAACCCCAGAGGATATGAAACAACGTATTGTGGCAGCCTGCGGCGACATTACACCAGATGTACTGCGGCGTGTACGACATTCATTACGCCAGAGATTGCAATTGTGTGCAGCAAATGATGGCCACCACATTGAACATCTATTGGCCTGACATGTCGGGACACACTCTATTCCACTCCATAATTGAAAACGGAAACCACGTGTGTACGTGTACCTCACCCCTCATGGTAATGTACATGTGCGTCAGTGAAAAAGACCAATAAAAAGGTGTTAGCATGTGGACGTAATGTGCTGTTCCAGTCTCTTCTGTACCTAAGGTCCATCACCGTTCCCTTTGGATCCCTATGTAATTCGGTGCTCTCCGATACACACGATCGAACAGCGGAGGAGTGGTACGCAAGTGTCTTTAGGTTACAATATCTCCGGATGTAATTAACATTTTACAATGCAACAAACGGCACTGATTACGTTTTTGTTTATATATTCAGATGTGCTAACAAAACTAACGGGGTTCCATTTAAAAAAACGTAGGTTTGTGTTAAAAAAACATACTTCCGTGCATTTTTTAATGGTTTGTATTAACCAATTACACTAGCCCCTCTCCTCACGTTCGGTCTGTGGAATCGATTCGTCAGTGTTTGATGTGGTTTACTAAATATATCCAGCGGTAATGTTAGGTGACTCACCCTGTATACTGTACTTCCTCGATTTACCGCCATGATTTCATACGGGATACTCTACCTGTGCAGCTAGAACATGTGCCTTTACAAGTACGACACAACAACGCTTCTCAACAACAGATCCGGGACCGATGGATTGGTAGAGGCGGACCAGTTCCATGGCCTCCACGCTCTCCTGACCTCAACCGTCTTGACTTTCATTTATGGGGGCATTTGAAAGCTCTTGTCTACGCAACCCCGGTATCATATGTAGAGACTCTTCGTGCTCGTATTGTGGACGGCTGTGATTCAATACGCCAGTCTCCAGGGCTGCATCAGCGCATCAGGGATTCCATGCGACGGAGGGTGGATGCATGTATTCTCGCTAACGGAGGACATTTTGAACATTTCCTGTAACAAAGTGTTTGAAGTCACGCTGGTACGTTCTGTTGCTGTGTGTTTCCATTCCATGATTAATTTGATTTGGAGAGGAGTAATAAAATGAGCTCTAACATGGAAAGTAAGCGTTTCCGGACACATGTCCACATAACATATTTTCTTTCTTTGTGTGTGAGGAATGTTTCCTGAAAGTTTGGCCGTACCTTTTTGTAACACCCTGTAGAAGCGCTGACAAGTAGTCAAGGGATTAGTGTGGCGTTCGTAACTTACCGATGAGCGTGTGGTAAATGCAGAAACGTGAAGTATGGCGACATCACAACCAAATGCGTCGCAATAGAACCAACGTGTTGTCATTCTTTTTTTGTCAGCCAGAGGATAGACACATCGGTGTTAGCATCCATTGGGCAATGAATAATGTGTATTAGGCAGCATGTCTGTCGAAATCCACCGTTGTGGAACGGTGCGCAAAGTTCTGTGGTGGTAGAGATTCGACACAAGAAGCCTGTTGTTCCCCATATTGGAAATGTCGTAACGCAGAATTCGCGTCACTCCAAGTGGGAGACATTCGAGCACCTGCGCTATAGTCCTGATCTCTCCCCACAGGATTCACACCTTCGGTCCTACAAACAGGCCTTGAAGGGTCGACGATTCCTGTTGGACGAGGATGTGCAGCAGGCAGTTACGGAGTTCTTCTTCATTATGGGTATCTTCAACTTAGGGTGACAGTGAGATGATTGCCTCAAGGTTCAGGGCGATTTTGGCTGATTGGCATACCGATTCCAGACAATGCAGACTTCCAACGGAAGCTTTTTGATTGCCCCTTATATAAATGTATTTGAATTGTAACATTTTAGTTCAAGTCCACAAGTAATTGGGCTCAAATTCTCTAACATTCTGCGTGGTGTCTGTTTGTTCTATATCATGTCTACCTACCACTTTCGCGCAACGACGCTCTGACCGTGTTTTTTAGGGAATTGACTAGTTTGAACCTGGGACCTGTTGCTGGTAAGGAGACGCCAGACCACACATGACATGTAGAGTTCAGTGAGACTAGCGATGATATAACCAAATACTTAATGATTTCAGTCTCAGCTCCACTGCACTCCCTGTAAAAGAATCTTAATACTAACTAAATTTAGTGGAAGGGGTTCAAGGCTTTCCTATTTTTAGTTAGCTGGTAAAATAACGTCGAAAAAGCAGTTAAGTTTACCATTGGAAATTTTATTCTACTCACAAAACATTGTTTATAAATTGCACTATTGATAAAAGGAAATGTTTTAATACAGGATGATAAAAACCAACTGCGTTCAACAAAAATGTGAACGAATATTCCCTGAATGGGTTTCCAAGTTCTACAATGGATAGAAGGATGACCTATGCCATATCACATCTATAATCTAGGTTTAAATTAAGTTTCACAAAAGAGAAAACTATCAAAATGGTCTACAGTGACCCTCAATTATCTTTAATTACTTATGTAACTTGTCGTAAATTACAGTGGCTGATGTGGCTTCTCAATAATTATGTACCAGAAAAATCATCGCGTTTCAGATTTTTACTTCAAGTGGCAAATGTGAACACCATGAGCTTTAATTGACGATCGACACTAGTATTATGCACAAAGGGGGTGTAACAGATGAGACTTATGAAGTTCTGAGTGAAGCTTTATGCGCTATTATACGGCATCGCGTGCGTTCATTACCTTGTTGGTGTTCGTCAGGGGGCGGCGGACAGCACAGCTCCACTCACCTCGCCGTTTCGGAAGCAACTCCCTCCTAACTTCTCCTTACTATAATTTACCGAAGTTGTTTTAAAAAAACCATCTGGCTGTGTTTTTATCTGACTAATCAGGGTCTCAATGTTAACCTTAAGCTCAACCTACAAAAATTCTGTCTATCGAATGAGAAACGTTATACTTTTCGTGGTGGGGCAATGTTTTTAAAGTTTGCAACGTAACAGAGACGCGAAAAAATCTCACGCAAAAACTTGCAGCTGGTGTGGTCCTTTTAGCGTTGTCGTAAGATCTATACTGTTCTTCTGGAGGGCTCTATCTTTTAACATGGGCTGGGGGGTGGTCCTGACGTAACAGAGACGCGGAAAAGTCTCACGCTAAAACTTGCGGGTGGTGTGGCCCTTTTTTGTGTTATCGTAAGATCTATACTGTTCTTCTGGAGGGCTCTAGCTTTTAACATGGGCTGGGGGTGGTCCTGACGTAACAGAGATGCGAAAAAGTCTCACGCTAAAACTTGCGGCTGGGGTGTGGTCCTAGCGGTTAGCTGGCGACGTGGGTGTCCGTCCCTTATCGTAGGGCCTTCCAGCTTATTACGGTTCTGCTCTCGGCTTCTGTTCTCGTTTCTCCCCTCGGAACTGCGTCTGTCTCACGGTGGGAAGGTATGACATGCATTTAGGCATTCTTGTGTTAGTCTGTGGTATTCCATTTACTCACTCGTTACTCGTATCACTTTGGTTAATTTAATGTCACGATTTATTCGGAGCTATGTGACATACTGCTGGATTTGCTTATCATGTCAGGGTTTTCATGGAAGGTGTTGATTTGCCTGACACCTTACAATTCCACGAATGACTTATCTTGGAAACAAATACAATTTCAGTTCGTCAAGTAACCCGTTTCAATTTACTGTGCACTCGTACCTGTTAAACGAGGTGTTCCACGTGCCATCCTCCCATACTGCATACCCAATACAGTGGCGTGCTTTGATTGATGTGCTGGCCCCGCAGCTCGCCAGATCTGAACCCTATCGAACACCTCTAGTATGTGATTGAACGTGGCGATAGAGCTCGTCACCCCCTCCCCGGAATTTATGGGAATTAGGTGTCTTGTGTGTGCAGATTTTGTTCCAACTCCCTCCAGAGACCTACCAAGCCCTAATTACTTCGATGCTACGACGTTTTGCGGCTGTTATCCGTGCCAAAGGTGGACATACTGGTTATCTGGTAGGTGGTCACAATGTTCTGGCTGATCGGAGTATATATACATACATAATTAAGGGGAGGACAGCTGGTGATCTCTTCAGTGCAGATGCTCAACGGACACGAACTCTTACGGAAATCAGCGAATTACTGCGAGTAGTGAGGATAACGGGCAGGGGGCATTATTTTAGTAGTATGTGGATAAGTTGAGAATTTGGATCAAATGCGAGGCGTCTTAAGGTGTTCCCTGAAGGTGCGATGACCACAGTGTCCGGATGGCGCAGGGGTCAGCGCATCTGTCTTGTAAACAGGAGACCCAGGGCAAGTTAGTATAACAGTACACCACCGTCAATACTGATAATGATCCTACCATTTGGTGCCAAACTGCCAATATGTTTGCAAAAGATGTCGCTCTTCAACCCAACCATGGCCGGCCGCGGTGGCCGTGCGGTTCTAGGCACTTCAGTCCGGAACCGCGTGACTGCTACGGTCGCAGGTTCGAATCCTGCCTCGGGCGTGGATGTGTGTGATGTCCTTAGTTTAGTTAGGTTTAAGTAGTTCTAAGTTCTAGGGGACTGATGACCTCAGATGTTGAGTCCCATAGTGCTCAGAGCCATTTGAACCATTTGAACCAACCCAACCATGAATGAAAGAAAACGATATTTATATTGTTCTCTTTGTTGCTTCCTTTCCCTGTGTGCTGTGATTTTCTCTTTTTTTTCATGTCTAAGGTTAACATGTTCTCCCTGCCTCTTTGTATAGATATAACAGGTAAATATATAATATAGCACACCATTTTAAACTCTCAAAGTGACACTACCATATAGTGTAAAACGGGGATTATGCTACCTCCATGCGCCCGCAAATCTTATAATAACAGTAAACAGGATATTAACAGGTATCTACCACTGACAGTGGAGAAGAGCATTAGGTAGAACGAGGAGCAGGAAATGTGTAGCACACTTCAACCAAGGCCAAGAAGCCTAGGAATGTACAAAGTGCTAGGAAGAAAAAAGTGCTGCTGCTAGGTAGTAGCCATGGGTGAGGTGTAGGCTTTCAGTTACAGGAAAGTTTAGGGACAGCGTACCAGGCCACCAGTATCTTCAAGCCAAATACATGGCTAAGTCATGTGATAGAGGACCTACGGTCTTTGTGTAAGGACTTTACAAAAGAGAACCATGTAGTGGAAGCGGGTGGGGCGGGAAACAGTTGGGACAAGGATGGGGCATATGACATAGGTGGCGACCTGGACAAGGTAGCTTCCCTGACTCACGGCACCAACGTACACTTTTTTGAGCTGTTCCGGCGTCATGATCGACCACACCTCGATGGAGCTGTGAGGCGAATCAGTGTGGGGTTAGGGATGGCTCTGAGAACAGCCAGCTTTGCTCATGTTTCTCTGGTGCCCGTCGGGACTATCAACAGATGGGGTTTCACTAGACATGGCCTACACCTAAACAGGTCTGGGAAGGGAAGATTGGTACAACTGATTCATGAAAGTATAGGGGGTGTATCTCGGGCCACACATGGTCAAATAAATGTTGTCATAGGTAGGAAAAGTAGGTTTTTTTATGATAAATCCAGACAACAGGTTCCCCTGCCTAAAGAGTATCTTCAGTAGTTTAAAAAATACTGAAACAATCACTCACAAGACAGATTTTAACACTTCAGATATCACACATACCAGATGTCACAAAGAAAAACAAACCATTGGAAAGAGTAACATGGAGCATAGCAAACAGAATGACATCAGCATGCCCTTAGAATCCTATCATCAGTGTGTAACATGCAGTGTCTTTTAGCTATATATTATTCATATGTACACTCAGTTCTTAGCTATGGCATTTTATCTTGGGGAGAAACGCACAAAATATGAAAAAAAATTTAAACTCTAGAAAAGAGCCATGAGAATATTAACCAAAAATACTAGTCGAGCTCATTGTAAAGATCTGTTCAAAACACTGGGGATTTTAACTGCTCCATGTGAATACATTTACCAGTCAGATGTACACATCAAAAATAACATTGGTAATTACTGCACAAACAGCTCTGTCCATGATCATGCAACAGGCGATAGACTCAACTTACATTTACCAAGAAAAAAATAAACATAAAACTCAAAACAGCATTTTCTACCAAGGAATAAAACTGTTCAATAAATTACCAAAATAAATCAAATAAATTGCCAAAAAGTACTTGTTATGCAATACATTTTATACATTGAAGGATTACTTAGATAAAACAGAGTAGGTGTTTGATAAAAAAATGTTATACAAATTTATAATAATAATAATAATGATTATAAAACATCCTTCCACATAATACTTTCATTTTATGTTTTTTTTCCTTCTTTTTTTTCCTTTCTAGAAATACTTACCCCCAAGCTACGCATAGTGCAATACTAACACCTCTTCCTCTTTCTGAGCTAAACATCTCACTCATTATGGAGGGATGCTGACTCAGTTTCTCAGGACAGCAAATGGGAAGTTACAATACAGAAAATGGCCTATAGATCACCAGTGTGTGTAGTGAGTGAAGTGTCATGAAACAATGTATGTATAGTGTGTGCAGTGACTGATAGTGAGATATGAGTGAACAGTGTGGCATTACATTATTTAATAATTTTTTTAAAAAAGTTATTGTATACCAACAGTAAATCTAATGACTGTCTGTAACTAGAAGTCTGTAAATATATGTGTACACGAATTAGTTTATTTTAAATTGGTCTAAACTTGTAAATACTTTGACATGTCCTATATCCTTGTAAAAAGAGATCTACAGGCGAATAAAGCTACTACTACTACTACTACTACTACTACTACTATTACTACTACTACTACTAACTTGTCCATACCATAACAGACAAAAAAGTTTGCATTACTTACCATACACGTGTTCTTCAAAGATAAAACACACCCACATTAATCGTTGCTCTACTCAAATTAATAAGGGGTGACAAGGCACTAAATTTATAAAATTGGCACTTAATTGCATTACAGTGTGTCTGTTCTTTTTTTTATATATGTCTGAATGTAAAAATCCGTTTTTGAAAAGACTTTATAAATACACTAAATCTGAAACTTCCTGGCAGATTAAAACTGTGTGCCCGACCGAGACTCGAACTCGGGACCTTTGCCTTTCGCGGGCAAGTGCTCTGTAAAGTTTGGAAGGTAGGAGACGAGGTACTGGCAGAAGTAAAGCTGTGAGTACCGGGCGTGACTCGTGCTTCGGTAGCTCAGTTGGTAGAGCACTTGCCCGCGAAAGGCAAAGGCCCCGAGTTCGAGTCTCGGTCGGGCACACAGTTTTAATCTGCCAGGAAGTTTCATATCAGCGCACACTCCGCTGCAGAGTGAAAATCTCATTCTGGACACTAAATCTCTTTAACAAGTACTAATGAACTCACTTCATGGGACAGTCGCTAAAATAAGGAAAGAACTGGGTAACACCAAAAAAAATTATGTTTTCTGAAGCGCTAAAGACGTAAAGTGTTTGTAGCTTTGTAACTGTTATGCTGTAAATCAACGTTTATATACGTTACAAAGAAAAAAAAGTTTCTAATCCTGATCCGGCACAAATTTTCAGCTTTCCCTATTGATTTAAATCAATGCCCACTGGAAGCCAGTCGCTGTGATGCCTTTGTATCATAACATTTGTAATTATCTCGCAAACAGCTCGTCTGTTGAGCCATGTTTGCGGGAACGTTTTTGTTCCTACAGTCGCATTTTTTTAATCCTATTAAGTATCATACACACTGCATAACAAGACGAAATAATGTACAAAAGGACATTTTACATCGAGTCCAGTACAAACCGACCACTGCTGCTTACAGTTTATAATTTAATCTAGTGACAGCGTTTCAATTATAACTACAATATCAAGAGGATCTTCTGTCCATGCTTTATTTCCAACACGCTTTCTGATGTACAGGAATGGTACGCTAGTTTGATATTGTCATCGAAAAGTATATGCAAGTGAAAGACCGACTACTTCCAATCACGATTGCTGATAAAACTCTAAATCCAACTTTAAGAAGTGTTCTTATTTTTCTAAAACTAGCACCGGGAAAACGCGTGGTACTACGGTCAGAATCTGCTGAACCCTATTTTCTACATCTTTTACCAAGGTTAGGACTTGAGTGTAGCCCAGCAGTCGGAGCACAATAATTTTAAATACGCAGTAATAGACCAATTTTAGCCATGGAAAACTTAAAAATTATATTATTTAAAATTAAGTCTTATCCACAATTTTCAGGTAATTGTTATCGGTTTAATCTTAATTATTTCTTTCTCGCTAAAAAATAAGTTTGCATTAAGAAGTAAGAATGATAGATTTTTAAGAAGTTTTTGTTTAGGTAATACTACTGAAACTCTGCTAAGTTTACCTGAAAATGGTGATTTGGACTGTTTAATTTTTGTAAAATACCTTCGGTGCACATTGCCGTGTTTGAAAACATAATTCACGATTGGAACAGAAAGGCACTAAAATGGTACTAGCCCTTTCTGCCTCTTAAGACTATTTCGAAGACTAAAGACAGTTCTCCAGAGGGTCTATGAAAAAATTCTCGCTTAGTGCAGTACACGAAACCAACGATTACCTCGAAACATCTAAATGTCTTAATCTGCAGTGTGGATTTTTGTGTTTCAGTGCATGAATATAAAGCATGCCACACATATGCATCATTTCAGCTATATGACACAAATATAACCAAGTCGAAGTCAACATTTCTGTCGGTGTAGTAGCTGTAATTTGAAAAAGTCTGTTGTTTTACTTTACATGGATTATTATTGAGGATCTCAGCTGTGTCTTCCCATACCATTTGGAAATGCTCTAACATAGCTTTCGCAAAGTTTCGATAAAATGATGCGTTTGATTGTCATATTGTATAATAGTAATATTTCTTTCATTTTCTGATCTCGGAGACCTCCATTCATTTCACGCTGTCCAAAGTCTTACGTATCACTTGATTCCTCACCGGGCATTTTCGTTTCTAATTCATGTAAGTATGGGTTTCGATGGCAGCTGAAACATTATTTTTCGTTCTGTTTGTTTTATGTCTACACCCGAACTCCGCGAACAACTGTGAAGAGTGTGGGAAAGGTGCTATCCGCTGTTCCAAATATTAGGTCTTCTTCCCATTCCATTCGTACACAGGGAGCGGGGAAAGTCACTATCGTTCGGAAGTTATAGACCAAGACAGTCTCACTATAATCTCCAGCCAGAATATCGTGAAGGTGATGCTACAACTGCAAGAAGATATTTAGTAATGGAATGTGAAGTCTCAATAAATGTAATACTGACGTCGTCGTTACCAAATCAAAAGTGACGTTCGCTGGCATTTCAACTACGTAGCTCTTAAAGACTGCCAAAAGGTATGTCGCAACGCGACTGTCCATAACGCGAGCTATTCTTAGATAGTAATTTTGATCATGTGCGAGACTGCTTGGCTCTCGTATCTAAACAAACGTGGAGCTTGTTCCGAATTCTGTTTGCGTTTCAGACCGTCTCTTCTGACGAAAGGAAACATTAAAGATTTCAGTTTAGTTTCCACGAAGTGTGATGCATTTCTTTTTTTTTTTTTTTTTTTTTTTTTTTTAGATCATCTGCGTTGCACAAATATGGATTTTAGCTGCAATGGTACTCATTTAATAGAAGAAACGGAAATACACGGTCCATTCACATCAATGTGACCACGGCCTATGTTCGACGTCAATGTACAATAACCACTCACAGACGGCAGCTGGCAACTCTTGCAGTGGAGGATAAAGCGTGTCTGAGGGACGCGGAAAATAGTGCAATCGTTGTCGTAATGCGGAAACGGAGTGATTACGTCTAAATGGAAGCGATCCTTTGGTGTCGGCATAAGCGTGGAAGCATTTATGAAACAGCTGTGTTTGTAACAGTTTGCGTGCCGCCGTGTTCACAATATACCGCGCATGTCAAAACGGCGCTATCCAAAATCGACGCCGAGGCAACTGTGGTGCAACAGAGGCCAAAGATGACAAAAGATGACAGGGCGGACAACGGCTGCGGAGATGTGTAGTGTGAGCAGACGTGCTACTGACCGCCCAGATGAAGCAAGGGGCTACCAACGGCGGCTCCTCAACGACCGTTCAGCGATCGTGGCTGTGTCTGGGCTTCCCCAGCAGGCGCCAGGTTCATGCGCCCAGCTGTTCATGGACGACAAGGTTGGAATTTGCAGCCCACTACTGCAAAGTGGCTGCAGTTGGCTTTTTCAGATGAATCTCGTGTTGTGTTCCATCGTACAGATGGCCATTGGCGTTTATGGCGTGAAACGTAAGAAAGAAACACCCTGCAACCTGATGGAGCGTTATACTGTGTGTAATGTTTTTTTGGCATTCCCTGGGTTATTTAGTCACTCTGGTAGGAGCAATGAATGAACACAAATATGCATCTATCCTTTGGGAACATGTCCATCCCTAAATACAGTTTGTTCTGCACGATATCATCTACCAGGAGCACAACGCAACGTGTACGTGCGTGGTTCGAAGAACTCGAGGATGAGTTTGCTGTACTCCCCTGCCCACCAATCGGGAATGTGTGGGGCCACCTCGATCGGGCAGCTCGCGCCATGGATCCTCAACCGAGAAAGCTCGCGCAGCTAGCCTCGGCAGAGGAGTCGGCATGACTTCCAGAACCTCACTGACTATCTTCCTGCACGTCTCGTAGGGGTCTGCGCTGCAAAAGGTTTTGACAGCTGCTTACATTAATGTCACTGGGCAGTGTATTATTATTATTATTATTATGTAGTACTCTGCCTAGTGGCAGGTCCATGTCTTCGTACGGAGAATTTCTGATTCCACTGTTCCCTGTCTTCAGCTTCTTCCTTCAGTCTGTCGTAACTCCTTCCATCTTTCATGTCGTCCAGATGTTGAATTCTTCTTTTTCCTCGTCCTGCGTTTCCTCTGAGTTTACCTTCGATGACATCATGTATGAGTCCCTCGTGTCTAAGTACATGTCCAATCCAGTTGGCCTTTCTCTGAAGAATTGTACGCAGAATACTTCTCTTCTCTCCTACTCTTCGGAGTACATCGTAATTTTTTATGCGATCTGTCCACTTGATCTTTTCCATTCTCCTCCAGCACTACATTTCAAAGCTCTCTATTTTTTTCCTTATTTCTCATGGTCCATGTCTCTGCTCCATACAGTGCGATGCTCCAAATGTAGCACTTTATCAGTTTTTTCCTCAATGCCAAACTCAACTTTCTGGTCAGCAGAGTCCTCTTCTCGTTGAAAGCAGCTTTGGCCATGGCGATTCTTGCTCTGATTTCGTTGCTGCAGTGGGCATCCTTTGTGATAAAACTTCCCAGGTACTTGAACTGATTCACCTTTTCCAGTTCCCGATTGTCAACAGTTATCTTCAATATAAATAATAAAATAATAACATGAGGTTAATGCAACGGAAACATAAAATATAAGATTCGTCAATACAGAGTTCTAATGGTCAATGCAGCCATGTAATTTTTAACGAACTTACACTTCATATTTCTTCTGCTTAGATTTTTGTGAAAATCTGGAGAGCACAAACTGTTTTTCAGTACACAATTTTTTCAGTTATTTTGGTGCTTTATCTTCTACATTGTGAAACTATCGTGTGATAAATTTCACTCTACCACGCCATTCCCTCCTTCCTCCCCCCCCCCCCCCCCCCCCGCCCGCCCTCTTCCCTTCCCTTCCCCCTACTGGTCACGACTGTTTGGTAAGTAAGGTCCATATTACACTATGAAAGTTCTTTGAGAAATAAACTCTTGGGACACACTGCAACTTTTATAGAAGGTACACTATGTGATCAAAAGTATCCGGACACCTGGCTGAAAATGACTTACAAATTCGTGGCACCTTCCATCGGTAATGCTGGAATTCAGTATGGTATTGGCCCACCCTTAGACTTCATGACATCTTCCACTCTCACAGGCATACGTTCAATCAGGTGCTGGAATGTTTCTTGGGGAATGGCAGGCCATTCTTCACGGAGTGCTGCACTAAGGAGAGGTATCGATGTTGGTCGGTGAGGCCTGGCACGAAGTCGGCGTTCCAAAACATCCCGAAGGTGTTCTATAGGATTCAGGTCAGGATTCTGTGCAGGGCAGTCCATTACAGGTATTTTATTGCCGTGTAACCACACCGCCACAGGCCGTGCCTTATGAACAGGTGCTCGATCGCGTTGAAAGGTGCAATCCCCATTCCCGAATTGCTCTTCAACAGTGGGAAGCAAGAAGAGGATTAAGACATCTGTATAGGCCTGATAGGCCTGTGCTGTGATAGTGCCACACAAAACAACAGGGGGTGCAAGCCCCCTCCATAAAAAACACGACTACGCCATAACACCACTGCCTCCGAATTTTACTGTTGACACTTCACACGCTGGCTGCTACAATGTGTATCGTGAATCGTCACTCCACATAACGTTTTTCCACTGTTCAGCCGTCCAATGCTTACGCTCCTTACACCAAGCGAGGCGTCGTTTGGCATTTGCCGGTGTGATGTGTGGCTTATGAGTAGCCGCTCGACCATGAAATCCAAGTTTTCTCACTTCCACCTAACTTTCATAATACTTGCAGTGGATCCTGATGCAGCTTGCAGTTCGTAAAATAGGAGAAAGATATTAGTAGGCTTATGCGTCGATGGGGTATCAAGGGCGTGCGTTGGTATCTTAGAAGCTTGGCAAATTGCCCGAGAAAGGTATGAAAGGAAGAAGGAGGATTAGGGTTTAATGTCCCATCGATAGCGAGGTCATCGGAAACGAAATACATATTCAGATTGGAGAAGAATGGGGAAGCAAACAGACTTTGTCCTTTTCGAGGGAACCACACCAGAATTTTCCATAAGGGACGTTGCAAAATCAACGAAGCCTGACTTTAGTTGGCCAGATGGGGATTCGAATCCCGATCATTCCAAATGCGAATCTAGTGTTTTAATTAATGCGCCACCACGGTCGGCAATACGTCAATACGTAAGGGTCATAAGGGTCAATGTTTTCAATTCCCAGTTTCGCATTCGGGGAAACGGGGGGGGGGGGGGGGGGGGAGGCCGGTTGGGACGGTTCAAATCCGCAATCGCTCCAGGCAAATGCCGGAGTGGTTCCTTTGAAAGAGCACTGCCGATTTCCTTCGCCATCCTTCAAACCTACCGAGCTTGTGCTCCGTCTCTAACGTCCTCTATGTCGACGCTACGTTAAATCCAAATCTTCCTTCCTTCTATGGAATGACGGTGAGAGACATAATTTTAATATAACAAGAAGTTTCCTCCCGCTGCTGAAAAGAAGCGAGCTACATAAACATTGCAAAAATAATTAAATAATTGGACGGATCCTAACGTGTGCTAAGGACGGCCAAATTTCCCCTCCCATAAACACAGGGTGTCTCGAAAATATTCATGTGATGTAAGACGACTGCATCTTCTACAATAGGAATAGTCAACGTCGTTCCTACTTTCCACTGGAAAGAGTTCCACATTTCGTGTTGAGCGGTGGGCGGTCGGGATTTTAAAAGCATTTCCATTAGGTTTATATAACATTGTGATAAAGTTTTTGCTAGTTAATTTCTATTATATGCTTTTTCTGTAACTCTGCTTATAAATTTTATGAAGTAATATTACTTTCCTATTTGATAAATCACTAGTACTGTGGAATCGGTAGGTGCTTAGAAAATTTTACTACTAAGACAGATCCAAAAATGGGCGGTAGGTAAAAAAGATTGAGAATCACTGTTCTACGCGAGTGAAGATAGAAACTTGGGGTGAATTTTAACTTTCGCATAGGCTACAAAGTCTTTAGTTTGAGATTTTACAACAGTATATCTCTTATGTGCACGTAGTTACCCTTGGCGTACTTTCTAAAATTACGTTTAATATCGAAGTTTTCATTTACAAATGTTTAATGTGCCCTCCACCAGATGAATGACAAACATCTAGACGACTGTCAAACTCGTCCCGTACTTTGCCAAAGGTGTGTGGAGATGGTTCATTGCATTCGCTGCTGTTGCTATGCGGAATTGCAGTCCACACAAAGAGCAGTTACAGGTCTTACAATAAATTGCAGAAACCGAAACCGAGAAACCGGGGACGACGTTTGGGGCCTATGGTGCAGTACGTGAGTTTTATAGTCGATGCATAGTTGAGGCAGGTCACTGTTAAGAAAATCACGCCGCAGAGCTATAACTGAAGTGTACCTGTTGAAACGGAGAATGCAAAACGTCTTTTGTTGCACACTCGACGCACACAGGGTAATGAACGAGCGAGGGATCTCTACCGGCAACCACAGGAACCACAATCTTACAACAAGTTAACGTTTAGATTAGATGCGTACCGGTAAGTTAAAATCTACCCTAAATCTCTACCTTCATTCACGTAGAAAATACATTCTTTTGAAATTGGATGCGTCTTTTTGAAACAACATATACAACGCTGTTCTGTGCCAGTTTGCATAATTCAGACCGCACGCCAGTGCACGAACGATAAACACACTTCCTAGTCATGTTTCATTCGATAAAACAAGCTTCAAGCGAGATAACTCATTGTGTCTAGCGAGACAGAATGGGCTCTGCCACTTCGGCGCTGACGTTACTCTATGCGAGACTTCCCGGTTCGCGTCATCATATTTCATTAATTACATATTTAAGGAAGCAGACGTTGATGTGATAGTGCCCTTGCTTTACAGTGTCGACGAATGTCAGATAATTTAATTTAGTATTTCACGTACGCCAACGTTGTTTTATCGACCTCTTCATTTTTTTTTCCTTTTTTGATAGGTGCTTCCGATGGGACGTTAAGTAAATAAATAAAGTAGTTTGTCAACTGCAGTCGTGAGCTGCTGGTTTTTGACATGCCTCGGGCTGTAATTAACAGAGAGGGGAGTGCGCACACGTATGACGTACGGGGAGGATGGCCAGTAACGATTTCCGCAGCGAACGAAAGGCTGCAGGTGGAGCGAGCTGGCCGTCGCTCCTTTGTGCCGAGCAGGGGCAGCCTGTGGAACGGCCGTCCACCGACACGCAAGAGAAAGCGTGCCGGAAGGAGGCGGCCGGACAAACCGGCTCAGCCAAAAGTTCAAATTCTGCGCGCCTGCTTCACCTCTACGCTCGAATTACACACGAACAGAACATCGGGTCTCCGAATGGCGTTTGTTCAAACTAGACGGAATATCAAAACCGTGTCCGATTGCTCAGTGTGGAGTAGTGAAAGTAAACTCAGGCAGGACAGTTTTGATTTACACAATATCTCGACTTTGCTAATATTTACCTTCATCGAGGGACAAAGCGAATTTTAGAAAGCACGTAATTGGCAAACATCGTGTGGTAAATTCTGTTCGCTACAAGGAAGATAAAGAATATGAAATGAGGCGTACAAGTACACTGACGGAAAAGTAATCGCAATACCGAGAAAGGTTGTGCGAGCTAAACGAAAGTTGGTAGGCATGTTTCTACAACTGAAGCATGATGTGTATTCAGATTTTGCGCCTATCGCATCAGGGTGGCGCTAGTAGAGCCACTATGAGGATGCAAATCACGTTTGCCGGAAGTTTCTTACCTTAGAGAATGGACGTGGTGAGTTGATGTTAGGCAAGAATGCCTTAAGGCGAAGAAGACGCCATTATCAACGCATCACTCAGTTTGAACGAGGTCGTGCAATTGGGCTACTAGCGGCTGGATATTCCTTCTGCGATATGGCAAAAAGACTTGGCAGGAATGTAGCCACTGTACATGGTTGCTGGCAGAGGTGGCCACGAAAATGTACGGGCAAAAGAAGATCGGGCTCCGGACGCCACCTAGCACTGCCCAGAGTCTTCGGCATATGGCTCTGGCGCATCGTACTGTATCTGCAGCAGCAGCTGGCACCACAGTGACACAGCGAACTATTTGAAATTCCACTGCCCCAATACCACCGCCATCTGTGACTTCAGTGGTGTCAGGCAAAAGCTCATTGTCATGTTTTCTGCTGAAAGCTGGTTCTGCGTGCCTGCGATGATCGTGTGTTGATTAAGAGGCGGTGGCCTAGCGGTTCTAGGCGCTTCAGTCTGGAACCGCGCTGCTGCTACGGTCGCAGGTTCGAATCCTGCCTCGGGCATGGATGTGTGTGATGTCCTTAGGTTAGTTACGTTTAAGTAGTTCTAAGTCTAGGGGACTGATGACCTCAGATGTTGATTCCCATAGTACTCAGAGCCATTTGAACCATTTTTTATTAAGAGGCTGGTTGAGGGCCTACAACCATCCTGTCTGCGTGCTAGGCACTCTGGACCTATACCTGGCGTTACACTCTGCGGTGACAGCAGGAGCATTCATGTTGTTATTCCTCACACACTGACTGCAAATTTGTACGCCAGTCTGGTAATTGGACCTGCTGTGCTGCCATCCACGAACAGCATTCAAGGGGGTGTTTTCCAGCAGGATAACGCTCGCCCACATACCGTTGTAACTCAACATGCTCTACAGAGTGTTGGCTTGTTGCCTTGGTTCGATCAACAAATCCGTTCTCAATCGATCACGTATGAGACATCATCGGACGACAATTCCAGCGTCATCCACGAACAGCATTAGCTGCCCCTGTATTGCTCGACCAATTACAACGGGCATGGAACTCTATTCCACAGATTGATACCCGGCAACTGTACAACATAATGCATGCACGTTTGCATTCAAGATTCTAGCGCTTCACCGTTTATTAATGTACCAGCACTTCACATTTGCATTGTATTATCTCGCTTTTACATTAACCTGTGATCCTGCCATGTCAATCACTTAAATATGTTACCTAGACAAATGTATTCGCGAAATTTGATTACTCTACATTTATCATTTTTTTCTGTTACGATTTTTTTCCATCAGTCCATTTCAAAACATCATCAAAACTCGTATTCTTTTAAAGAAATATATCCAGATATATAGAACACCGAAGCGCTAACGGCCTTACCGCAGTGGTAACACCGGTTCCCGTCAGATTACCGAAGTTAAGCGCTGTCGGCCAGGGCTAGCACTTGGATGGGTGATCGTCCGGTCTGCCGAGAGCTCTTGGCGAGCGGGGTGTACTCAGCCCTTGTGAGGCAAATTGATGAGCTACTTGACTGAGACGTAGCGCCTCCGATCACGATATCTGACATACGGCCGGGAGAGCGGTGTGCTGACCACATGTCCCTCCATATCCGCATCCAGTGACGCCTATGAGCTGAAGATGACACGGCCCTCGGTCAGTACCATTGGGCCTTCATGGCCTGTTCGGGAGGAGTTTAGTTTAGCTTTTAGAACACCGAAGCATAGAAGACATTACAATCTGCTCTTTTCATTCTACATCATGTTGCGTCTATTCTTTTTTTTTTTTATTGCGAAATGAACTCAAACTTGGTTTCTCCCTCACTGTTGGTGGCTGTTTTGCTGCTCTGTTAGAAAGATAACATTTCAGGATATACATTTACCATATTGATTACGTGCAGTGTTGATTTTTTCGTTTCCTACGTACGGAATTATCAAAATAATATTTCTCCCTCAGATACTGCGTCTCTATCAACGGTGAATATTCGAGGAGGCGGTATCAGCTATACAATGCTACTACAGAAACATATTACGAAAGACGCAAACTATAAAATAAAGTTATCGAGCAAAACGTTAAACAACTAACAAGTGGAGGAGAGAAAAGAAGAACATCAGATTTTGACATGCAGCCGTGTGATGCTATATCTAGATTCAGCGATCACGTGTCACCACCGTCCTGTCAACGTCATAATTTTCTATCGGTGCCTCTTTCACGAGGGGTGACTTTGACGTCCTTTGAAATTTCTTTCTGCCGGCGTTGGTGTGATTGCTGTCAGGGAAAATACATTGTGTAACGTTTTTCGTGAGTTGTGTGACTGACGTATGTCCAGTGTGAATCGACATTAAATCAGACACTGGAGACTAACACATTGCTTTCCACGAATTTAGAAAACTCGACAAACCAGCTATATCTATATAAAACGTAAAACAACAAAACAGAAGTTGAGTCTGTTGACACGCAGTCATGCATAAAACTGCGACCTACAAAGCATCCACACTGCAGTCTGTTACCGTCATTTGCACATGGCATACAATTCCATGTTTGATAGCAGTTGATGCTTTGAAAGTGAGTGAAGGCAGATGAGATAGTCAGCTTGGTGGAATGGCGTCGAGAGTAAATCTTCTACTGGCGGCCTTTTGCAAAATTGTTCAAATGGCTCTGAGCACTATGGGACTTAACATCTGAGGTCATCAGTCCCCTAGAACTTAGAACTACTTAAACCTAACTAACCTAAGGACATCACACACATCCATGCCCGAGGCAGAATTCGAGCCTGCGACCGTAGTGGTCGCGCGGTTCCAGACCAAAGCGCCTAGAACCGCTCGGCCACAACGGCCGGCGGCCTTTTGCAAAATGAAGTCAATTTCAGAGGTGGCAAGAGGGTTCAATTTTGGGCCTGTGGTGTTTCTAGAAAGTGGGAATTATTTATAACCATAGGTTTGCAATGTAGAACGTTTAGTCAAGAACGGACAATGGTTACGCCTGATACCTTACAGTGGTTGGACATCATGTAACCACCGCGAGAAATGCATACTTGAACATAAATTCAGATACTAGCCAAGCCTGCAAGTTGCGCTGTAATGCACCTCTGCGATGTCGCAACGTGTCAGTCGTGGCCAGAGCAGTGTTCTGTGTAGCTGTGAATGAATTATTTCGGAGCTAAGTGAATTCGAATGTCAGCACATCGTTGGAGCTCGTATGGTCGGTCCATCCGTAATCAAGGTAGCCGAATTGTTCAGTGTTTCAAGAGATACCGTATCGAAAATTTATACCGCATACAAGGAAAGCGGAGAAACATCATCCACAAAGTCACAAGGCGGACAAATGTGTGTGTAGAGTCATCATGGCAGACGGCTATTGAAGAGGATTGTGACGAAAAAGAAGAGAAGGATAGTTGCAGAAGTCACGGCAGACTTGAATTTCGTACTCGGAAACTGTAACGTTACTCATATTTAAGCGAGCTAATCGGCCGCCCCGAGAGCTAGCGGGTCTGGGGCTCCGGGCGGGCCACAGCGGCCGCTCCAAACGTGCGTCAGCAAAGGACCGGATGTGGGTTAACCCCAATACTGGGAACTTCGGCAATAGATGGTTGCTTAGGAGTACAGACAATGCTCCAAGAAATGGTGCACTGTCAGACAACGATTGCTAAGTTACAGCTCTCTGAACTTCGATAAGAAATCACACTTACATATTAATGCAAATCTGAATATATCAGCGATCTCAAATAAGTGGGGCACGTCCAGTGATACAACAATATTTCAGTATCTCTAAAACTACAGAATTTAATGTATCACTGGAAATAAAAGTTTACACAATGACCCTCTGAATTAACAACTTTTAACTACTTTATGCAACTACCCGCTAGGGTAGCTGAGAGCGCTAATGCGCTGCTTCCTGGACTCGGGTAGGCGTGTCAGCCTCGGATCGAATCCGCCTGGCGTATTGACGGCGAGGGCCGGTAAGCTGGCCAACCTGGATATGGTTTTTAGGCGGTTTTCCACATCCCGCTAGGTGAATGCCGGGCTGATCCCCACGTTCCACCTCAGTTACACAACTCGCAGACATCTGAAAACGTTCGCACTATTTCACGGCTCGCACTAGACACAGACAGCTGGGGTACACTACTTACGTCCCAGTGGGTTCGGGGTGGCGTCAGGAAGGGGATGCAGCCACCAACTGCGACTAACACTGCCAAATCCGTACTAACACGGCCAACCCCGTGTTGGAGCGGGACTAAGGCGTACAGATAGAAAGAAAGAAAGAAATTACTTCATGGAATTACACCAAGTGATATCTCAGATGATAACATTGCACTACAGCTATCGTCCCTGAAAGCTTCGTATCTGTATCTACTTTATTTATCGATTTATGATGTCTTTTATATCTTTTTCATTACGCAAATGTTTGTCAGAACATCATATTCTGCATATTTACATAGCAAATGAAAACAGCATCAGTAACTTATGTTTCGTCATATTTGTGTTTTTATTTAATGAACAGTTTATTATTTTGCCAGTAACTTGATTTAAATGTTGACTCCTACTGCTATTAGAAAACTGCTGATTTAAAAGCAGTCGGTCGGATGTGTTAGCAGATACCTCATTTGAAAAGAGAACCAAAAGACGCTGCTGTCAAGAAGGCATAAATAACTGCTTAAATAATATTTAATGACAGCTCGTTGTCACGTAATGTGAGTGCATTTGAGCAAGAACACGAGCTTGTTTATTTATGAACAATTCTTTATTTGTAATTGTTGTGAATGATCTGAGTGCGACCGAATATTTGTAACATTTCTTTATTTAAATATTGTTTTAATATTAGTTTAGTGTGGAAAAGTGGTCAAGATGAGTCAGATCATCTCTGTAGCCCATAAGAACGATGGATTTTTGGACCAAATGGCTCTAAGCGCTACGGGACTTAGCATCTGAGGTCATCAGTCCCCTTGACTTAGAACTACTTAAAGCTAACTAAGCTAACGATATCACACACATCCATGCCCGAGGCAGGATTCGAACCTGCGACCACAGCAGCAGCGCGGTACTGGACTGAAGCACATAGAACCGCTCGGCCACAGCTGCCAGTTGATGGATTTTTGGTGGGGATGTCCTTCAGCCAATGGGAAAGCAGACAGCAGCGGCACACTATTTGCGTCAAATGGACACTGGGACTTTTTGGGTGTAAGATTTCAAGGGACCGATTCTGGACACATTGTGTCGAGTGCTGGAATAGGCAAATCTACCTATGGTAAAGTGCATGATTTAGTCATATAGGTTGTAAGGTAGCAAGAACTATGCCCCTTACATGAAGTCATTAAAGATCACCTAACTCATATTGAGCGAACAGTAGGGCTGAACAAAAATGACTGACAAGGCACAATGCATCTTGTAGAGGGTATAGTATGGCCGTATGGGAATAATTAATGTCGGGTAATGGTTTTAAAGTAATTCACATGACATGAAAACTTTGTGGAAACACGTCGATTTACTGGAGGCTAGTTTATCCCAGGGAAGTATTCAGAATTGACCGTGGCCGGCGGGGGAGGGGTGAAGGGAAGCGACAATAGGCAGCTTAGGGCGGCTCAAGCTCTGAGAAAGCGGTAACGGGTGCGGCCTCCAGTCGCTTTAAGATGAGTGACAGTGAGTGAGTGGTTGACCCCATGCTGGTGTACCGGGAAGCAGACGGAGAACTTGTACGCCTGTTGATAAATGTCTGTCATCCCGTTTTCACTGAAACATGCGAGAAAGCCGTGTAAAGCTATGGTGGAGCGGTCAACAGATGTCAAAATATGCGTATTCATGACTATAGCAACTTCACGCTGAATTCACGGTCCACAGAGTCTGAAGTAAATCAGGTGAAGAGCGACAGAATGAAATAGGCTGGCCTCCGATGGGAATGTAGGACCAAGGAATTTGAAGTACTCTCCTGGGACTCAGAATTCCGGAAAAATTGGTGTTTGTGCAGACGCTAACCTTGATGGGTGGCCTGGGAGGAGCTAAATAGCAGAAGTTGAGAGGAAGGGAAATTTTGTGGAAATTTGTTCACTTCCCAGAGCAGGCATTGGTCGGCACTGGGAAGTGACGCATAATTAACGCGACTTGCGCTGCAATTGGCGTAAGTGATTTTGCTGGAGGGGAAACTGAAGTAAAGAGCGGACTGGGAGCAGTCTCCGTAGAGGTCTTCCGTTCCGAGCTTGCCTAGAGTGCGGACGTGGCGTTCTTTACTCATCTTGCCCGAGAAAGAGTGAGCATCTCTGCAGTTTAGGACTAAGCAAATGGAACGATTGAGCTTGGAGATAGGAAGTTGTGGTTCAGCTATGTACTGAGCAAGATAGCTAGGAGTGAACAGACGAGCGCAGCCTTGCAGCACCACAAGGTCGGCCGACGTCCACACAACGACACTGCTCCGCCACACTGTATTCGGTGATATTGCGCCCGCTCTGGCCACTGATTAATTTGTTGGATCATGTCGGCAAGGTTTCCTCGAGGGTATCATGGGCCGTGTATTGTATAATTCTTCTCGCACTTAGCATTATGCCTGGGTCAGTCGATAGGAATTACTTTTGATTTATCGCGCTTTACTCCACGCAAACGCAATTTAATACCACTGCCTGTTAGGAGAGTCATGTAATGTGATGATTGAAGGTCGTGAGTTAAAATTAATCTGTGCTAATCGACTGCATCTGTTTTCAATCAAGTAGTTGAAATCCCAAGTCACTTTCTTAATTAATTTTATGTTCAAAGTTTGTATCTGGTGTTCAATAGCTGAATATAACACCAATGTGCACCCCTTTTTAATTAAAAGGGATCAATTCTGAATAAATTAATGTCAACACTGCCAATGCAGTTCAATCAGGAGTCACAGGGCCTTATTACGTTCTTTGCATTATCCGACACTGCGGCAGTTTTGCACTCTCTGTTTATCTGTTAGTCAATTATCTGGGGTGAACACACACCAAAACCAGATATGTGACGGGTGGGGTGTTACAAGGTGATTGATTCTGGGTGGTGAACGGCCACCACAATGCTTTAACTTTTGAAGGGCTATGTTTCAAGATGTCTGATTGCACTCCAGAATAGGGCTCTAATTTTCTCCACTTGTATTATGGAACTGAGAATATAAAGAGTATTAGTTAATATTCTTTGCATTGCATATGTTAAGGTGTGAATTATCATGTTGATCTCTGAACTTTATTGGGCTGATGAATATTTCACGTATTGTGAACACGAAATAGACTTTGTTTTCGCATATCTTTGATACGAGGGCAGTTCAATAAGTAATGCAACACATTTTTTTTCTGAAACAGGGGTTGTTTTATTCAGCATTGAAATACACCAGGTTATTCCCCAATCTTTCAGCTACACAACACTATTTTTCAACGTAATCTCCATTCAATACTACGGCCTTACGCCATCTTGAAGTGAGGGCCTGTATGCCTGCACGGTACCATTCCAATGGTCGATGGCGGAGCCAACGTCGTACTGCATCAATAACTTCTTCATCATCCGCGTAGTGCCTCCCACGGATTGCGTCCTTCATTGGGCCAAACATATGGAAATCCGACGGTGCGAGATCGGGGCAGTAGGGTGCATGATGAAGAACAGTCCACTGAAGTTTTGTGAGCTCCTCTCGGATGCGAAGACTTGTGTGAGGTCTTGCGTTGTCATGAAGAAGGAGAAATTCGTTCAGATTTTTGTGCCTACGAACACGCTGGAATCGTTTCTTCAATTTCTGAAGAGTAGCACAATACACTTCAGAGTTGATCGTTTGACCATGGGGAAGGACATCGAACAGAATAACCCCTTCAGCGTCCCAGAAGACTGTAACCATGACTTTACCGGCTGAGGGTATGGCTTTAAACTTTTTTTTGGTAGGGGAGTGGGTGTGGCGGCACTCCATTGATTGCCGTTTTGTTTCAGGTTCGAAGTGATGAACCCATGTTTCATCGCCTGTAACAATCTTTGACAAGAAATTGTCACGCTCAGCCACATGACGAGCAAGCAATTCCGCACAGATGGTTCTCCTTTGCTCTTTATGGTGTTCGGTTAGACAACGAGGGACCCAGCGGGAACAAACCTTTGAATATCCCAACTGGTGAACAATTGTGACAGCACTACCAACAGAGATGTCAAGTTGAGCACTGAGTTGTTTGATGGTGATCCATCGATCATCTCGAACGAGTGTGTTCGCACGCTCCGCCATTGCAGGAGTCACAGCCGTGCACGGCCGGCCCGCACGCGGGAGATCAGACAGTCTTGCTTGACCTTGCGGCGATGATGACACACGCCTTGCCCAACGACTCACCGTGCTTTTGTCCACTGACAGATCACCGTAGACATTCTGCAAGCGCCTATGAATATCTGAGATGCCCTGGTTTTCCGCCAAAAGAAACTCGATCACTGCCCATTGTTTGCAACGCACATCCGTTACAGACGCCATTTTAACAGCTCTGTACAGCGCTGCCACCTGTCAGAAGTCAATGAAACTATACGAGACGAAGCGGGAATGTTTGAAAATATTCCACAAGAAATTTCCGGTTTTTTCAACCAAAATTGGCCGAGAAAAAAAATGTGTTGCATTACTTATTGAACTGCCCTCGTAATACTTTAGTTTGGGAATTTTGCTACCACTCTCGTAACACTCTCAATGTAACTTTACTGCATTTGATAAGGCTATTTTCTGATTGTATTTTAACTCGATATTGTAGGACCATTTCCTGTTCATTTGACATAACCTTTCTTGAATAAACATTTTTCAACACAATACTCTATTGTCTACATCAACTATAGACGTTAGAATAGAACAGAAGAGCAGCTAATCAACACTAACCATTAGGTACTGTCGTAGAAATCTGTCAGCACCAAAACAGTATGAAAGGAGCTCCACAAACAAGGAGTTGTGGGGCGAGCTGGAATTGCAGAACCATACGTCAGTGATGCGAATGCTTGTAATAGGAAAATGGAGTGTCGAAACCATAAAACCTGTACTATAGAGCAATGGAAGAAAGTCATTTGGTCGATGAGTCTTGTTTCACACAATTTCTACCTTCTGGCCAAGCTTCGTCCGGAGACTGAAACGCGTTGGTTAAAAAAAAAGGTCTCTGAGCACTATGGGACTTAACATCTGAGGTCATCAGTCCCCAAGACTTAGAACTACTTAAACCTCTCTAAGCTAAGGATATCACACTCATCCATGCCCGAGGCAGGATTCGAACCTGCGACCGTAGCAGTAGCGCGGTTCCGGACTGAAGCGCCTAGAGCCACTCGATCACAGCGGCCGGCTAAAACGTGCTGGCTGGTAGTTCAGTAATGATTTGGGCAGCCATCTTTTGATATTCCCTCGGCCTCATGGTTGCTCTGCACGGCCGCATTACTGTCAACGATTATGTGACCATTTTGGCTGATCTGGTCCATCCCATGATACAGTGTTTATTCCCCAATGGTGATACTGTTTCCCAAGACGACAGAGCCCCTGTTCACACAGCTATCATCATCCAGGACTGGTTTTGTGAGCACAAGAATGAATTGTCGCATGTTCCCTGGCCACCACGGTACCAGATCTCAACAGTATTGAATCTCTGTGGCCTACTTTGAACAGAAGCGTATACTGATCGCTATCCAGCTCCATCGTCGTTACCTGAACTTGCCAGAATTTTGCAGGAAGAATGGTATAACATTCCTTTGAAAACCGTACAGGATGTGCAAGTATCGATTCCGAGACGACTGGAGGCTGTTTTGATTGCCAACAGTTTTCCTGCACCGTAATAGGCATGGCAATGTGTTGTGTTTTTGGGGTTTCTTTATTTTTGAGCACCCTCTGTATATTCGTTATTATGTGCTTGAATGAATATGATGGCATTCTAGCTAACGTTTTCCGTTGCTACAGTCATCAGGACTAATGTGCACAGAAGCCTTCGCGAAGATGAAATGTATGGAAGTTTGTCAGCCGTAGGTGTACTGCTCATCGTTCTCCAGAGAATGAAGTGTTTGCCAACATTGACACAACAGATTACAGACCAACTGTTTGTCTGGGCTGTTAACCGAGCTTGGTAATGGATTAAAGATTTCCTGAGAGCCAGAACGCAGCACGTTTCCCTGGAGCGTAGGTCACACGTGAAATCAAAAGAAATATGTGCTGTGTCCTTGGGGGAAGTGTTAGAAAAATGGTTCAAATGGCTGTGAGCACTATGCGACTTAACTTCTGAGCTCGTCAGTCGCCTAGAACTTAGAACTATTTTAACCTAACTAACCTAAGGACATCACACACATCCATGCCCGAGGCAGGATACGAACCTGCGACCGTAGCGGTCGCTCGGCTCCAGACTGTAGCGCCTAGAACCGCACGGCCACTCCGGCCGGCGGAAGTGTTAGACATTAGTAACTTAGCGAATAGTATTAATTCTAGTTTCAAGAATTCAGTCATCTATGAGGAAGCGTTATCCTATGAAAATTGTAATAATATCATGTCATAAGTATGCAAAATATCTTGTTGGAGCAGAGTCTGACAACTAGGTCTTAACGTAGAAAAATCTAAAACTATAAGCTCTACGTGTGTCGTAAATTGAGTCCATCACGTCTTAGAGGGTAAACTGGAATCCCATCTTAAAATTTTGGATATTATTCAAAGATATTTTCGGAGTATGTTTTGTGTTGTAGATTTTGTGACTGCATTTGAGTGGCTATCCCGCAGTCGTCAAGATCTTTTCTCGTAAAAAAGGTAACTGGTGTAAAAAAACGAATAAACAATCATTTTACTATTACTATGTAAGGAGACACTGGCGATTACGAGTCCCTTGTGCCAAAATACTCAGTAAATATCCCTGACAACCTCCGATATTTTGTCAGTGGAGTTTGGATTAGCTGTGTGTAAATACTTGGTAGTAAAAGCGTATGGAACTACATAACGAAATGATTATGTAGGCTCAGTTGTAAGTAAAGCGAATAACAGGCGTCAGTTAACTTGCAGAATACTTGTAAGTAGGCTGTTTATGTTTTCTCTATGTAAGTAGGCTGTTTAGGTTTTTTTATTGGTAACGCCACCTCTGTATGAAAATCACTGGCTGTGCTGTGTGCAGTCTGTGGCTGCTTTGCATTGTTGTAATACTCGCCATTGTAGTGTTAGGCAGCTGGCTGTGAACAGCGTGTAGCGTTGCGCAGTTGGAGGTGAGCCGCCAGCAGTGGTGGATGTGGGGAGAGAGATGGCGGAGTTTTGAAATTTGTCATGAACTGCTATATTTATATATGATGATATCAAGGTAAATACATTGTTTGTTCTCTATTAATATCTTTCATTTGCTAACTATCCCTATCAGTAGTTAGTGCCTTCAGTAGTTTGAATCTTTTATTTAGCTGGCAGTAGTGGCGCTCGCTGTATTGCAGTAGCTTGAGCAGCGAAGATTTTTGTGAGGTAAGTGATTTGTGAAACGTATAGGTTAATGTTAGTCAGGGCCATTCTTTCGTAGGGATTTTTTTGAAAGTCAGATTGCGTTGCGCTCAAAAAATATTGTGTGTCAGGTAAAGGACAGTCTTGTATTATTGTTAAAAGGGGACGTTTCATATGTCGACCCTTAGCCGAGGATACCTCACTGGAATCTTCTGATCTTTTGTTGTAGTTTGTGTAATTAGTGTAGATTTTGTTTATTTCTAGCGCGTAATTGTAGAGAAAATCTCCTTTGTAGTTGCAGTCTTTCATTGTTGTACAGTAAAACAGTTGTGGCATGCATGTACATTTGCACCAAGTATTTCGCAGCTGCAATTAACTAGATATTATTTTCAGTGTTATGTTAATGTGTTCTCTTATTTTTGCTCTTCAAATTGTGCTTTTCTGTGTTGTCGTGTGAAATACTGTGACAATAATGGCGTGTGAAAAACGTAATACTAGGCTCCAAAGTAAACTGAGAAATGACAGTGAAAATGAAAGCAGTGTGTTAGCGCCACCGAGTAATGAATTAACTGATGTTCAAAGTAGTAATTTGATAATTATGCATAGGGAAATGGAGCGGGCGGCAAACAATGGCGTGGACAGTGAAACAATTAGTGAAGAGGGAAGCATTATCGATCGATCGGTCGGGAACAGCTCGCCTCAGGAATCCGAAATGACAGGACACAATTTTGCAAATACTGTAGATTCAGGTCTTGCGTCCTCACCGTTTTCCCAAATGAGTCAAGACACGTTTTCCGCTTGTCAAAATGTGAATGTTGCCGGTGCAAATTCACTGCCGAAAAGCACTGAGGAACATGTTTCAGACACCAGTGCATTGTTATTACAGTTAATGCAACAAATGGGACAAAAACTACAAAAGTTAGACACAACACTTGAAGAAAATCAGAAACAAATGGGACAAAAGCTTCAAAAGTTAGACACAATGGAACAAAATCTTCAAAAGTTAGACACCACAGTTGAACAAACACGTGAAGATTTAACTACTGAGTTACATAAAATCGAATCGAAATGTCAAAAAGTCTGTAACGACGTAAAAACATAAATTTGTGAGCATTTTCAACCTATTTTTTCGCGGCATGAAAATGCATTACAGAATCACGAAGCAGCCATAAAAGAACTGCAAATTATTGTTCATGAAAATCATGAGACCTTGCAAGCTAAAATTGACTCAGTTGCATCTACCGATTCGGTTACGCAACTTACAAAAACTCAGGAAAACTTAAAGGACACAGTAGAGAGACACATGGAGGAAATTAGTTCATTATCAGAGAAAGTAGTTGAACTTTCGGATCAGCTTAATAATTTATCTACGAAGGTAAATGATAATCTGAATGACACAAAACCGGTAGTCTTTAATAACACAGAAGAGAGCGAACAAATTAGGAAACTGAAACAAAATCTGAATCAAATTGATACGCAACACCAAAGAGAAATCCGGGATGTACAAGATCAGCTGACTCAGGTAATACAAGAATTACGTATTTCAGAGGACACTCGCGCCCCAATACGGGAAGAGGGACACAGAAATACGGAACAGCCACAAAATAATAACACAGGGCATTTCGGAAGTTATGAAAGAAATTGGCAATGTGCACCGAATTTTGATATGGAACGCCCGACACGACCTAACAATGACCGATATGCGACTCGCCGACATGATGATTTTGACTATAAGCTGTTCATTACTACACGTAAATTCAAAACATTTAAGAATTCTGGCAACGACATTCATCCACAAGCATGGCTCCATCAATTCTCTCATTGTTTTCCTCCCAACTGGTCGTTAGAACACAGATTAGAATTTATGTGTGGCTACTTGGAGAATGAACCAGCTGTAAGAATGCGATCGGTAATTCACGATTGCCACAGTGAAGGAGAGTTTTACCATGCCTTCCTCTCAGCATATTGGTCTCAAGCCACACAAGACCGGGTAAAACATAGCATCATAATGATGAAACGTTTCGAACAATCTGAATTTTCCAGTCTTATGAAATATTTTGAAGACATGTTGCATAAGAATCAGTATCTTTCAAACCCATACAGCCCCTCAGAACTCATCCGCATTTGCTTAATCAAACTGCCTGAACATTTACGACATATTATTTTAGCAGGACGTTGCAAAGATGACATTGAAGCTTTTCAGGGTCTGTTACAAGAATTGGAAATTGACACTGACAATCGGGGAACGTGGAAACAGGAGCACAACAATTACAGGTCACATCTGTCACAATTCCACGATGAAAGAAATAATAACTGGACACGACAAGGCTATTCTCACAACACATATCGTGACCAAAACAGACACCACCCGTATGACAACCGTTGGCAGAGTAGTAATAATTACAGGGAAAGATCACCTCTCCGTGGTAATGACTATCACAGAGACAATCAGAGAAACAGACAATATGGGAACCAAAACAATTATTATCAAGGGAGACAGAATAATTTCAGACGCAACAGTTCAGCGCGCAGTTACGATTCAGGGAGAAATTCTCCACCACGTGACCGACACGAAAGAAACTGTGTAAACTACCGACAAAACGACAGACCTGAATTCCATCAGAACTGGCGAGCTTTAAACAGAGCTGGGCCCTCTCGGCAAGGCGAATTTGTGGAAGTTAGGCCTCCTAATCCCAGTAACGACGCGCGCCAACAAAGGAACAGATAATGACCCGCACCGCAGGCAGCCACCTGCGCCGGCTGGCTCAGAGAAAAATGACATAGACGCTAACCTTAAGAAAAATTTCAGTATTGTTTAACGACGTATACCACACGATAATTGCGTTGAAGTTGAAACTCTGCGTACTAGGAAGAGTAAAGGTTTACACCACATTTCACATGTAAAACCGTTTATTGAAAGATAATCTGCTTTTTAACTTTGTCTTTGCCATAAAACTTTTCACTTCACATTTCTAGTATGCTTTGTCAGACTTAAGAAACTGTTAACATGCAACAATGTTTGAAGTTAAATATCCAGTCTAGAACCTAGGGAACATTTTTAAACAGAAATTACGAATGCATTGTTATAGTGAACAGACGACACAGTGTTGTATTTGTACATTCTTGCTTGTTAGTTGCACGATTACGTAACGACTATAAGGCTCACATACTTAGGACACATACTGGTACTGCTAATGAGATTTTAATGCAACATTTTGGTTTACTTGAAAATACATTCTGGGTTTAATGTACTTTCTGTGAGATACCAGACGACACAGTGGTTAGTTTAAGTGACAACTACACGATGTTATCACGACGCTACTAATGAGTGACAATTTACAATGTTGCTTTTGCAGTGTATCTGTTTTATATCTGCACAGTTTTCTGAATTCTTCTAGGAAGAAAAACATGTTTTAGTAGTAACTTTTGTGGTATAGCAACAATGAGACAGCCTTTTTCGTGGCATAACAATACGTTACTGTACAGTACTTTCTTCATCACGCCAATAAGCATAATAACTACGATATCTATACGCAAAGCATTTCACTTTTGTTTATCATGAGGTAAGTACATTGACTTCTGCAGAACTTAGCTTTCGGGGGACGATAACTACGACACTTCCACAGAGATTATGTTGCGACAAGACGCACAGTTTAGCGCTACAGGACACGCATTTGAGTGATTAATTTTGTACTTAAAACATTTATTTTTAAAGATTTTTTGAATTACAAAGAAAGTTTTCCGTGATACATTTCATTCCATTGCTGTAGTCTGTAACACCTGAGGGTATAATTACATTAATCCTCAGGGGGGTACACGCTTACTTTGTGTACCATGTGTTTGGCTACCACAAGGAACCCTAGCTAATATGGTATTTGCTTATACAACTTTACACATCGGTACCATATTTCTCTAACACACAAATTACACAGCTATCTGATCATTTAACTGAGAGATAAACATTTTTTTTACTACATCAGTGACACATGTTTACGCAATACACAGTTGGGTAACTTCACACTTATGAAACTGTATTTTGTCTGCACTTTGTAAACTGTTCATATTTTTTCGGAATCATTGTGATACTATGAGAGCTTTGAATGATGTATTTGGTAAGGGAGCATGATTTTAAAGTACGTTTGAGGTAGATGACATTATTGAAATGAGCAGAGAATATTTTTTTTAGGGTTTGATATTATTGCAGAAAGCTACAACGATTTTGAGATTTGACTGAGGTGTTATGATGTTATTTTTACGACGACGATGTGTATTATGCTGCTGAGGTATGTTTATGATTAATAGGCTGAGACTATATGAGTTATTTGATTATGCTTCATATTTATAATGACGAAATATTGACGAGTGTCGATGGATACGTATATCTGTAATAAGGTAAGGAGTAATGAGTAGTGTTTAGGGACTCTGATTTATGAAAAGAATGTTGGAAACCAAGAAACGTACTTTAAGAGTTATGAAATGTGTGTGTATATGCGTGAATGTATTACAATGCAGACGAAAATTTTTTTGGACACTGTTATATCAATAGCATTTTCTTTCTACAGATTTGCAACGCTAATTCTTGACCTGTGAAATATTTTTATGTGAGACTGCCACTGTAGCGGAAACTGTTGTCGTAAATATTTCCGTAAGAAAATTAAGTGACCACCTGCACGTAATGCGTCGTGGGCACCCAGCTGTGTCAGACGCCTGGAGAAAAAGCCATTAGCGCGTGCCTTTCAGAGCACAGGAAGAAAAAAAAAGGGAGGCCATTATCCTGGCCATTGTCATTCCTTTAGAGAAAGCATCGCAAATCCGACACGCTAATTACTTGGAAACATATCGTACTTTCTGATATTTACTGAAATGCCTAATGAAATGACAAGAAATAGTTTGTCTACACACCTGACTATGACTACTGTCTTTCTAGATGAGAGATTTTTTTACTACTTATGAAATGCCACATGACTATTGAACGATGTTCTTACGCTTTGCTTTGTACATAGTTGCTTATTTCATTTGATATCTAGTTTCTAGCTGCACTGCAGCATTGGTTAAAATAAAATTTTATAGATGTACTAATATAAATATTTTCTGTCTACAGATCGAGTATATAATAATTTTTTTCAAAAAAATGAGGGAGCACAAAGCGACATTTACCTTCACAGGAACTGCATTCATAATTTTCTTTTCAAGCACTTGGTAATTTCTTTTGTAGAATAAATTGTGATGCATCACTCTAGTGTTAAGATGTGACATAGGTATTAGACATGGCCATTTTTAGTGTAATATTTTTTTCTGCTTGAGCTATGTCATGTTTTGATATAAGTTATTACATTTGCTGCTGCTAGCTTTGCCAATCTGTATTTTTTGTCATTGCTGCTTGTGTTAATTGTTTTGTGCTGCTGCATTGCCTCGTCCCTTAGTTTAGCATCTGAGCTCAGTAGATTTAAGTTAGCTTAAGAGGGGGTAGACTATATAAGAAACTAACTATGATGAATTGGAAGAAATGCATTGAGAAGCTCTAAGAAAATGGTTTGGCCAAAAAAAGTATTTTGAAAGAGGATATGAGCAAAAAAGTAGGGCTTAGGGACAACAGGTTTACGTAGGATTTTCTTGGAAATAAATAATGAGGTAAGAAATATGTGAACATATAAATACAGAAAGCATGCTTTGATAGGATTTTTTTGGTGGAAACAAATTTTGAAATAAGACGAAAGATCTATGGAATGAAGTTTTAGGTTGGACTGCAGTACCAAATGTTACACTGAAAACAAACCCTGCGCTTTCCCTTTTGTGTTATCCCACTATATGTTTGTGTACCCTTGTGTATTTGTTTTCTTCCTGTCTCTGTGTACTGTTTCATAGAACTTTTTTCTCTTCTAATACTAAGTTACATTCACTATGATGAGGAATACTGTTATCCTCAAATACAATTGGCATTAATAATGTGTTATTTACTTTGTAAAGATGTTTAGACATTATTTATTCTGTTTTGTGTTAATGTTCATGTGTGAAGTTGATGTTTCGAAAGTTATTCGATCTTTTATGTATGTACTCATGTCTTAATTCCTGTAACACTGATGTATATGTCTATTTCTATTCTTTTGTAAAGCCTGTACTACAAATGTTATCTGTATTATTATGTTCTTTAATGATGTATTTTGTACTTTTGTAATTGTATTTTCATGTTGTAAATTTATAAAATTGTAACTGACACCAGTTCATCTTATTATTAACTTGTAAGTTACATTTCACTGCACACGTTTCTGTTGGTCATAGTACATGGACAATATGTGAGAAGTAGGGACTGATAGTGTTTGCACGTGTGTTAATGATTCAGCAAGGGACTGGATAACAGCATTGCTGGTTCTAAGGACAATTTCAAAAACTTTGTGAGTGCACAAGTGGTGGTTTATGGACTTGCTATATTATCCGCAAGACTCTTCAACAGTGATTGTGCACCTGCACAGTCACAACAGATGGCTGCTGGCTATCTCTCCAAGGACTACAGTCGGTCTGCATCTTTGATGACCCACCAGTACCATTATCTCTACAAGGACTACAGTGGGTCTGCATCTATGATGACCCACCATGCCATTATTTCTACAAGGACTGCAGTGGGTCTGCACCTCTGGTGGCCCACCAATATCGTAATCTCTACCAGGACTACGGTGGGTCTGCTCTGTGATGACCTACCTACCAATATTCATCAAAACTTCGACTGACTCTGCAGTGGGTTTGCTCTGTTGTGACCCAATACTTGTCTGCATGTCGAGATTCAGCACTGTCTTTCCGTTGGAAGGACAACACTACTTCTTCAAGACTGCATGGAAATCCACTACTTCCGTGTGCATTTTCTTCTACTGCTCAGACTTTGAGAAAAACACTATATTTTACCGTAATGAATGATCAGGACTGTCTTTATGGACTGTGACAAAATTTTAGCTTTTGACCAACGTTGTATCAATAAGTGTGTGCATTTGATATCTTTGTTATTGTAATTATGAAAAATTTTTTCAAATCTGTATTGGGCACTGCCCAAACCAATTTGTAAAATTTTTTGTGGGGAGCATGGGGGCTATGTAAGTAGGCTGTTTATGTTTTCTCTATGTAAGTAGGCTGTTTATGTTTTCTCTATGTAAGTAGGCTGTTTATGTTTTCTCTATGTAAGTAGGCTGTTTAGGTTTTTTTATTGGTAACGCCACCTCTGTATGAAAATCACTGGCTGTGCTGTGTGCAGTCTGTGGCTGCTTTGCATTGTTGTAATACTCGCCATTGTAGTGTTAGGCAGCTGGCTGTGAACAGCGTGTAGCGTTGCGCAGTTGGAGGTGAGCCGCCAGCAGTGGTGGATGTGGGGAGAGAGATGGCGGAGTTTTGAAATATGTCATGAACTGCTATATTTATATATGATGATATCAAGGTAAATACATTGTTTGTTCTCTATTAATATCTTTCATTTGCTAACTATCCCTGTCAGTAGTTAGTGCCTTCAGTAGTTTGAATCTTTTATTTAGCTGGCAGTAGTGGCGCTCGCTGTATTGCAGTAGCTTGAGCAGCGAAGATTTTTGTGAGGTAAGTGATTTGTGAAACGTATAGGTTAATGTTAGTCAGGGCCATTCTTTCGTAGGGATTTTTTTGAAAGTCAGATTGCGTTGCGCTAAAAAATATTGTGTGTCAGGTAAAGGACAGTCGTGTATTATTGTTCAAAGGGGACGTTTCATACTGTAACATGCTGTTTGAGTACAAAATAGGTTGTTAACAAAACAGATGTACGGCCCATAATGAAATATCTTTCAAAAGCGTGGAACCCAGCTCAAACCAGGATATCAGGGGACGTGGAGCGCACACAAAGAAGGGTTACTAACTAGCTTGTTCGACAGGCCAGAGAGACTAACAGAAGTGCTAGCAAAACCCTTGCAAGACGGGATATCCCTTGGGTTCGCCTTTCTTTCACTTTCATTTATCAGATCATCCGGACAAATGTAATTAGTGCACGTGTATTTAATTAGGAAAGCACTGTAACCGACATTACCCGTATTAAAGAGGGTTGACAATAGTTAGGTATTGAGTAAATTGGGATCTGACTGTACGAAGTTATTTAATTTGACGGGACTCTATTTATATTTGGTAGAATGTTTTGTGAGATAGTTATGGCTGCAGCTGGAAGAAAGGAAGCTCGCTAGCCATAGATGGTGAAACGGCTGCTGTATTGGTATCAGTTCAGAGAACAAGGAAGAGAATCAGGGGCAGATGTCTCGGCCCAATCTGGGAGACCTGGTCGCCGTTTTCACGCAGCAGGTTTCAAACAGCAGGAGTCACCGTTCAGCTTGTACATATCGAGGTAGCTTGCAGCTTTTCAGTTCACAATCACTGTTCAACGAAGTAGATTCAGCCCGATCACGTTGTCCATATTTGAAGTCGGAGGTGTTATTAATTCACCATCCGCTCCCGACTTTGCAACTGTACGTCAATGCGTGCTTAATTTCGTTAGACAGATGCTTGAATGTAATCAATGTGGTTCGTTTCTTTTTATATCTCATGTCATTCGTGTTCTTTTGTATTAAGTTTAGAGTTATCTTGAATATCACCTCTTACTCCTGTAGATACCTTTCCTTTATCAGTTATTAATTTTGTTCATTAATGTGGGAGATAATAGAAGTATTTCGGAGCGTATTACATCGCATTAATTTCAGTTTCACTGCTCGGAGCCCAGAATCAGTCACTTGCGTATAAATCTCCCGTTGCATTTAATTTCACGGCCGTATAGCTGAGGGATGGTTGTGTGCCATATAATACTTCGAGGCAGAAGTTCATTATAGATATTCCCACATTGCCTTCCCACTGGGCACTTTGTAAACTTAAATGGAAGGCAGCCGAGAGAAACAATGTTTATCCTGTGATAACAAGTGTTGAAAGCCACAATAACTGACTTTCAAGGTGGAGACCACATGCCGCGCGGGATTAGCCGAGCGGTCTCAGGCGCTGCAGTCATGGACTGTGCAGCTGGTCCGAGTGCGGAGGTTCGAGTCCTCCCTCGGGCATGGGTATGTGTGTTTGTCCTTAGGACACTTTAGGTTAAGTAGTGTGTAAGCTTAGGGACTGATGACCTTAACAGTTAAGTCCCATAAGATTTCACACACATTTTTTTTTGGAGACCACATATATTATTCGGTTTACTGCATATGTGCCCTGTAGAGCCCATGAAGACGAAATTACGTTCATGACAGCTCGCACAGACTGTACATTAATATACAACCAAGCTACATCCTTGAACGGCACGAGAAGAAACAATAAGATTTGGTGCAGTAAATGGTTCCCGCTGTATCAGGAAACCCCTGTGGAATATAGACATGATCAGCAAATTACAGGAGAGCCGGACCCACCAGTAATAAAGGTGGTCGGGAGTACTGTGTTGTCAGGTTGTCAGTAGCGAAGAAGTAACGGCAGAATAGGTCGGCCAAGGAAGCTCAGCGACTTCGAACGTGGACTAGTAGTTGTATCTTACCAGAGTAACAGATTCATCAGGGCCGGCCAGAGTGGCCGAGAGGTTCTAGGCGCTACAGTCTGGAACCGCGCGACCGCTACGGTCGCAGGTTCGAATCCTGCTTCGGGCATGGATGTGTGTGATCTCCTTAGGTTAGTTAGGTTTAAGTAGTTCTAAGTTCTAGGGGACTGATGACCTCAGAAGTTAAGTCCCATAGTGCTCAGAGCCATTTGAACCTTTTTTTGAACAATCGAGCATCGTAGACAGTGGCTGCCAGCAATACTGCTAGAACGGTGAATGTGCGTAGGGGGATTAAACGAATGGGCTACAGTGGTCGAGCAGCTCATAAGCCACACATTTTTGTTGCTAATGCTAAGAGACCTTTGAGTTGCTATAAAAAGGCACGCCACTGAACAGTGGATGACTGGAAAGTAGTAATTTGGAGTGATAAATGACACTACATCCTGTGGCTGTCCAGTGGAAGTATTAGGATTGGGCGAATGCCTGAGGAAAGTTACCTGCCATCATGTGTAACGCCTACAGTGAAGCAAGGAGCAGGTGGTGTTTTCCGTGGTTAGGGCCGGTCCCCTTATTACGCTTAAGACGACGCGAAATGCAGAGGGATATGAACACATTTTACAGCACTGTGTACTGCGTACAGTAGAGGAGCAGTTTGGAGATGATGCTTGTTTGTATCAGCATGACAATGCATCCTGTCACAGAGCAGCGTCTATGAGGCAATGGCTTGTGGACAGTAACATTCCTGAAATAGACTGGCCCGTCCAGAATCCGGAACTTAACCCAATGGAACACCTTTGAGATGAGTTAGAAAATCGACTTCACTCCAAACAGCATCCAGCACCACTACCTTGTCTGGTTTCGGGTCTTGAGGAAGAATGGGCTCCCATTCCTCCAAAGACATTCACGCACCTTATCGGCAGTGTCCACAGGCAGAGTTCAAACCGTCATAAAGGCGAAGAGTGGACACGCCTCATATTAATGTCTACTTATAGATATTATTTATCAGCTACTGATTTCTTCAGTATCATACATATATGTCCAGTACAGCCCATGAAAATGAAATCACATTAATAACAGCTTTCACAGACTGTGTAAGTAAAAATACAGCCGCGTTACGTCCGTGAATTGCATGACAATAAACAATAAATAACAAATGGTATAATGAAAGGTTCTCACTATCACAATCTCTTTAGTGATCCGCTGATCGGACGTGTAAATAATAAAGTAACGTAACATATTAACAACTCGATGGAAATGAATGGAAGTGCGACAACATGTTGCCAGAGGTCTCCCAGTCGAACAAGAAAGCTGGTCGTTAAATGGCGTGAGGGCAGTCTGACTATAGTGCCAAATAGGGCTGCTCCCGCAACAAGAGGCAGTGCATGCTCCACTACAGGCGCAGATGGTAGCTACACTGAGCAATAGGGAAGAAGTGACCCACATCAAACAGGGGAGGTGGTCGACCATGCTCATCCACAGCGGCAGATGACCACTACACGGTGCAATAGGCAAGACGTGACCCACGTCGAACAACGGATGCAATTCCCACCATAACAGGATTGCAGGGCATGCAATATCATGTGGCACAGCGACTGTCTCTTTGCCCACCGACCAGTACGTTGTGTTCCGTTTATACCCGCACATTGGCGGCAGCAGGTGCGATTGTGCCAAGAGGACAGGAACTGGAACAACGACCAATGGAGTCGCGTGCTCTTCTCGGCTGAGAACAGATTGAGTCTGAGTAGTGATTCCGAACGTGGGATGGTGAGAGGTGGGAACACGTAATGCACCGAGTAGCAGTGTCCAATATTACTGCTTCTGTGATCCAGGTTATTTGGAGTGGGGATACATAATATTGCATCGGTGCACTGACTTCCAAATCTTTGAACACGGTACACTCACTGATCAGCGTCATTATGGCGCTATACTCTTTCCACACGTGCGTCTTTTCGTAGGAGAATTCGGCTCTGACTTCATTTTTAAGGATGACAATGCGTGCCAACATCGAGAAAGCATGTGAAGGAGGTTTTGGAATGAGAGGGGCCTTGTGGTCTGCATGGGATCAAGTTTCAGAGCATGCACGGCTGTTCACGGTGATCACTAGAGATTGGATTATATGCATCATAAAAACCTTAAAATATGCGTGCAAATAAGCATAAAATGCCTAAAAATGCGTGAAAAGTGTCGAAACATGCAAGTTGAAAAAAATATGGTAGTTACTGCGTGCATTATATCTCAAAGACGATCCTATGCATATCAGTTACGAGGAAGAGCGCCGGCCACGCGAAAAATCGGTACATTTAGAACGGTGATATCATTTTCTGAATACTTTCTGGTAGAGGCTAGGAAGGGAGCCTTTCTGGGATTATTTTCTAAGAATGTGCGAAATGGGGATGCATACCGTTTTTCAAGAATTGTTCCTTCTTTGCTACTGTTGTCGGTAACAAGCGGAAGCGATGCGAGTTAGTCGTAGCGAAAATATCGATATGTACCGGACCAACTTCGAAATATATCGCACGCAGAGGGGCACGCTCAAAAGCTCCGTAGTATTTTATTTAAAAAAAACATACAATCGTGAACTTTCTTGAAGAGCATTAACTTTTAACTAATACTATTGGACCAAAGTACCATTTACAATTTGTTTTACATTTTTATACAATTGTAAACATAAACGACCAAGTACTGTTTCAGATGGTCGGTAGTAAGATGTGTCTTCGATCAGTCAAAAGATTTTTATAAGCAGAAAAGGACCGTTCTACATCAACTGAGGTAACAGGCCAGTATTTGAATTAGGGTGCCATGTCGGCACTTATTGTTTTTGGTAAAAGTTGATCTGTCCCATTAAAAAAAACGATCAGTTTAGCATAAGGGTTCAAAGCCTGGGTTATTGTTTAAAATGTTTTCAAACTTTTCTCGAAGTTTTCTTGGGAATACCTCCGGTAATAAGGAGTTCATTAACTGAATAGATTCATTCTACGCCAAACCTTTTTAATAGTTGCAGGTATATGGGAAAAATGAGTGCTAATCACAGCAGTGTCTTTTTTAATACTGGAATCATTAAAAGCTACCTTGCACTGGCAAACTACCAAAGCCTCTGCACTATCGAAATCTTTTACAAACCCTCTAATGGCCTCGAAATGTTCATTGTAAAACAACACAGCTTCGACCCACGTACCCCAACGCGTTACCACTGGTTCGGGATGTAAAGGTACATTTGGTAGTTTTCCTTTGTAGGTCTTGATGCGAGCAGGAGCCCTTAGAAACACTTTCTTTGTGGGTGAAATCAGTTTGTTTACATTCATAAACGAGGAACGTACTTCCTCAGCAAGGCGATTTATTCCATGGCCAAAGCACGTCACACGAATAAAATTGGGATAAAATACTCGGAGGGCTTTTCCTGCTCGGATCATATAGGGAGGAGCATCTGAAATAAACACAAACACTCTTTCATCAGCAGAAGATTCTAGAAATATTGTTCTAATACCCTCACTCACAAATCTGGCGATCGCAGGATGATTTACTTTTTCAAGTTCTTTGGAGGCCACTAAATACGAAGAAGAAGGCTCTTCTTTTAAAACACCAACAATCATATTTGCAATGTAACGGCCACAAGTGTCCATAGTTGGCTCAACTGAGATCCAGATACTGCTGTCCTTGCGAATTTCTTCCAGAACATTTACCTAAACTGTCGGTATGTAATTTTTACGCAGTGTTGATTCATCTGGTATGTATTGATTTAAGCAATATTTGCGCTGGAAGCTTTTGAGGATAGGGTTTGTAAGTTTGTGAAGAGGAATATGCAACGAATGCTTCACATAATCCATGTTAAACCGACTTTTTGGTTACCTTTGGACAATCCCTGCTACTGTAACTAGCTGTTGACAGAAGTTACTGTCGTCGTCCTTTTATCTGCGTTATTGCGATATTAAGACTTGTTTTGACATGCTGGTCTACTTCAAATTTTTTTTTTTGCGCGAAACGTTTTTGTAGCAAACTCGACAAAATAAAACAATTCCGTCATATGTAAATGTTCCAGGCTCGTCAGCTATCCACGAAACGACGTTTCTTTTTTCGGGTGGCATGGCGCACAACACGTTACACACTACACGACGTTCAACTGTGTACAAGTAAATACAGGGTGTTTCAAAAATGATCGGTATATTTGATACGGCAATAAAAACTAAACGAGCAGCGATAGAAATACACCGTTTGTTGCAATATGCTTGGGACAACAGTACATTTTCAGGCGGACAAACTTTCGAAATTACACTAGTTACAATTTTCAACAACAGATGGCGCTGCAAGTGATGTGAAAGATATAGAATACAACGCAGTCTGTGGGTGCGCCATTCTGTACGTTGTCTTTCTGCTGTAAGCGTGTGCTGTTCACAACGTGCAAGTGTGCTGTAGACAACATGGTTTATTCCTTAGAACAGAGGATTTTTCTGGTGTTGGAATTCCACCGCCTAGAACACAGTGTTGTTGCAACAAGACGAAGTTTTCAATGGAGGTTTAATGTAACCAAAGGACCGAAAAGCGATACAATAAAGGATCTGTTTGAAAAATTTCAACGGACTGGGAACGTGACGGATGAACGTGCTGGAAAGGTAGCGCGACCGCGTACGGCAACCACAGAGGGCAACGCACAGCTAGTGCAGCAGGTGATCCAACAGCGGCCTCGGGTTTCCGTTCGCCGTGTTGCAGCTGCGGTCCAAATGACGCCAACGTCCACGTATCGTCTCATGCGCCAGAGTTTACACCTCTATCCATACAAAATTCAAACGCGGCAACCCCTCAGCGCCGCTACCATTGCTGCACGAGAGACATTCGCTAACGATATAGTGCACAGGATTGATGACGGCGATATGCATGTGGGCAGCATTTGGTTTACTGACGAAGCTTATTTTTACCTGGATGGCTTCGTCAATAAACAGAACTGGCGCATATGGGGAACCGAAAAGCCCCATGTTGCAGTCCCATCGTCCCTGCATCCTCAAAAAGTACTGGTCTGGGCCGCCATTTCTTCCAAAGGAATCATTGGCCCATTTTTCAGATCCGAAACGATTACTGCATCACGCTATCTGGACATTCTTCGTGAATTTGTGGCGGTACAAACTGCCTTAGACGACACTGCGAACACCTCGTGGTTTATGCAAGATGGTGCCCGGCCACATCGCACGGCCGACGTCTTTAATTTCCTGAATGAATATTTCGATGATCGTGTGATTGCTTTGGGCTATCCGAAACATACAGGAGGCGGCGTGGATTGGCCTGCCTATTCGCCAGACATGAACCCCTGTGACTTCTTTCTGTGGGGACACTTGAAAGACCAGGTGTACCGCCAGAATCCAGAAACAATTGAACAGCTGAAGCAGTACATCTCATCTGCATGTGAAGCCATTCCGCCACACACGTTGTCAAAGGTTTCGGGTAATTTCATTCAGAGACTACGCCATATTATTGCTACGCATGGTGGATATGTGGAAAATATCGTACTATAGAGTTTCCCAGACCGCAGCGCCATCTGTTGTTGAAAATTGTAACTACTGTAATTTCGAAAGTTTGTCTGCCTGAAAATGTACTGTTGTCCCAAGCATATTGCAACAAACGGTGTATTTCTATCGCTGCTCGTTTAGTTTTTATTTCCGTTTCAAATATACCGGTCATTTTTGAAACACCCTGTAGAAAGCTAAGCTGAAACAATGGACGTGCGATTAAAAGCTTGCGAAGTTTAATTTAATTGTTACCGACGAGTATGGTATGACAGTGGAGGGGATTAACCGGGGGCCCAAGCGCAGAAGCATTGATTCACAGTCAGTTTGCCTGTTCCTGTTCCTCTTCTGTAATGATTTCGCTGGGCAGTGGCCTCTCGGTTAGCGACTGCACCCAGTTCTAGGTCGCGGTCAATCTGTGAGACATCAAAACTAGATCAAGCTAGAGACCGCCTGTCTAAATTTTTAAAATGTTGTAAACATAGAGCGAAAGTATGCATCGTCACTAAAGTGCGCGTCATTTATGTTGGCGGCCGAGTTTAGGTGAACAGAGAACGACGTTGTCACGTCTCGACTGTAGTGCAGAGCATGGACGAGTATCTTCAGTTTTAGAAACGTTCAGTCATAAATAAAGTAATAGAACAAAAGCAATGTCTTGATAGCAGACATTCTTTTATAGAAAGTTTGGAAAAATTCTTTATACCAATTGCTTCATATTCTATTAATTAATTAAACCAAACAAGCAATAAGACTCCTAATTCAGGCGATAGCAAGGAAAGGTGTTTGTATCACTCCCACGAACCGCTTTTTCGCAATAAAGAACAGCGGTAATTGTTTATTTCCTATCGTACTTCGACGAAGCGTGAGTAATTCATAGTCATACCAACAGTGTTTGTCAGTATTTTGCGTGACGTCTAATAGTCCTCATGGCTTTACGTAGCCAGGCGAGGTGCGTTAGCGTAACGGTTAAGGTGTTAGCCGGCACGGTAGCTCAGCGTGTTCGGTCAGAGGGTTAGTTGCCCTCTGTAATAAAAAAACTGAGTTAATCGATCAACAATGAACTTAAACGGATGTCTTACGACGTCCGCTCCGAGCAGACACAACGAACAAAAGCCAACAAAATTTTTTGAAATTTCTAGTGCTGTGTCTCTTCATTAACCCTTTCGCTGCTGCAGACACATGCTCCCCGCATTCCGCGCTGTGCGCGATTTTGTCATCACTGCACTGCTCGCCTGTGCAGACACATGGTGTTCCCACTGCTTTGACACACTTATCATTCGATTTCACAAAAACTATTTGGCCCAAAAATTTGATTTTTACACGTCTTCTTGACTGTTACCTTCCCCCCATAAATGACTTAATTTTGTTTCAATGTTCAACGCAGTTATTATGCAGCATTAAATGTAGTAAACCACTGCACGAAATTTTGAAGAGTTTGCAGAGGTAGAAGTCCATAGCGTATACTTTCCGTATGGTCGATTTTAGTTACCACAATGTTGAGAATGAAATGTGGACAAGATACCTAAATTTCATATAAAATTTACTGTATAACAATATCTCATTTAATTTAAGTACGACATAGGTGGCTTTAAAATAAAGCCAAACGTGCTCAGTGTAAATAAAACTTTTGTTACAGTCGCGAAAGACGGAATATTTCTCAATACTACATACGACACCTATGTGGTACTTAAATGAGCTATTGTTATACAGTAAATTTTATATGAAATTTAGGTATCTTGTCCACATTTCATTCTCAACATTGTGGCAACTAAAATCGACCATACGGAAAGTATACTCTATGGACTTTTACCTCTGCAAACTCTTCAAAATTTCGTGCAATGGTTTACTATATTTAATGCTGCATAATAACTGCGTTGAACATCGAAACAAAATTAAGTCATTTATGGGGGAAGGTATCAGTCAAGAAGATGTGTAAAAATCTAAGTTTTGGGCCAAATAGTTTTTGTGGAATCGATTGATAAGAGTGTCAAAGCAGTCGGAACACGATGTGTCAGCACAGGCGAGCAGTGCAGTGACAAATTCGCGCACAGCGCGGAATGCAGGGAGCACGTCTTTGTAGCAGCGAAAGGGTTAATGCGGCCGTGGTGGCTTTACTTCATGAACTGCGCGGTCCCCCCTACACGTAAGCTTGCGAACTATGCTATACTATGACGCTGCTTCTATTGGCGCGTGCGTCGTGTGCAACTAGCAACGCAGCAATCTCCTGCGTCTGGGCGGGCATGCGCAAACCGCCAAGATAAAAGAACTGAACTATAGTTTTTAGTTAAAATATGCAATGACCGGTGAAAAGGAGCCAAATATGCAAAAAAAAATTGTTCAAATGGCTCCGAACACTGTGGGACTTAACATCTGAGGTCATCAGTCCCTTAGAACATAGATCGTAGTGATCGCGCGGTTCCAGACCGAAGCGCCTAGAACCGCTCGGTCACACGCACCGGCTACAACATGCAAATGTATATTATCTCTAGTGATAATATTGTCTTACCCGCCTTTTGCAATATCCAGAGGACCATCATAAATCGAGTGACTTCAATGTAATTATTGTCTTTGAATACAAGTGTCATTACTGTTGATCTCATTGTGTATTTCTTTGAGTTACCTTCTATGCTGTTGCTGTGCTGTACTATACTGTATACTGTAGTAGTTCTTTCTATGTATGGTTGTTGTTACGTCGACCTATGTTACTTGGCGTTAGTACATCACGCGAAAGTTACTTTTGTTCTTAGTTTTGTACACCAGTATATTTTCCCGTCTGGCTATGTATTATCACATTCGACACACTTTACGGTTATCGTTACTTTTTCGTTAACTTACGGATCACAGCGTACTTTATAAAGATGCTACCCAGCTTCGTGATTGATGATCACATTTGGTCGGGGCAAAGCTACCAGTTTGTTGGTGTAAAAAAATCATATGTCTTGTTGAGGGTACAGATATCTTATTCTGCTAAGAGACTTAGATACTAGATGTTCGTCAGTCGTACACTGACGCAAAAATTTCAGTTTTAATCCTATAACTGCTACACGGTAGTTTTCTTGCCTTGTAGAACTGCCTTAACACCACCCTAGAACACAAGAACTTTTAGTATGTGTTAATGCCAGTATTCTCTGGAAATAGCTAAATTTGGGGACTTCAACATGCAAGCGATATAGGCGAGGCGCTTTTACGCTTCACTTCATTTGGGCTGACTCAGGCGCGGTACATACACGAAGTTTGTGAACAGAGCAATTTCAAGGATACGTGTGACTGAAATTAACTTTAAATTGTAGCTTAAATATTTGAAAATATGCGAATGATTAGGATTTCATAACTCTACACGATCTCAGAGAATTCAGTATGGAACAAAGTACCCACACGCTGCAATCATAACTTCTAAGCGTTGTCGCTTGAATTCCACTACGGTCTGAGGAACCTTCCTTGCCGCAACACGATGCATCTGGTATCTGGGACGCTTGTTTTCCTCAACGTCCTCACGCCGTCCTCATATGGCAGGCAGACGCTAGTTGCTGGATGCGAGCTCTAGGACTACAGTGTCGGCGGAAGACTACGAGGAAATGAAGGGGACGGCGTGGTCGACGGTTGAGGAAAACAGGCTCCCCCGGCATCGCAACACGGCACTCGCTTACGGACTTCAAAAATGGCTCAGCACTATGGGACTTAACATCGTTGGTCATCAGTCCCCTAGAACTTAGAACTACTTAAACCTAACTAACCTAAGGACATCACACACATCCATTCCCGAGGCAGGATTCGAACCTGCGACCGTAGCAGTCGCGCGGTTCCGGACTGAAGCACCTAGAACCGCTCGGTCACAGTGGACGGCTGCCTACGGACTCACGAATAATTTAAGACTATATATAGTTAGTAATATACAGGGTGAGCATTAATAAAACCGACAAACAGCTGGGACGGGTTTCTGACTAGAAATAGAGGAAAAACGGTCTTACGAACATGTGCCCGAAAATGAACGGCGTGCGTGTTTCATTCAGACTTCTTGTGCAATGAATACAGTTAAATTCACAGCTGCAAAATATGGATAAAATTATATTCTTTTATATTTGCTATAGCATAAATGATGGTATCTATTACGTAAACTGGTAATCATAATTAAGTTTCGTATGCGACAAATGACTGAAAATTATCGTAGTAAAATAACGTTATATTGTTTAAAGTTAACATCCTGGGGAACTCGAAGACAGGGCACAGCCACTGGCCTCAACACATCAGAAACGTAACGTCAACTATCCTCAAATTACCAGCTACGGTAAACGGAGGCGGTGGTGTTGCACACCCAGTGGTACAACATACCATCACGCTTGCTGCTGGGCCCGTATGGCGTTGACGGACGTAGTCTGATCACTTTTGTTGTGCTCAGAGCCTCTACACACGGACGTATCCACCGTGATGTTGGACGCAGAACTTAGACTCGTATGAAAAGACGACGCGGAGCCACTCTTGTGCCTACTGTAGGCACTGGGGTGTCAGCGCTCATCAAGGGAAGCCGTAACAATCGTTGCCATGCTGGCAGTCCGTGGTGCTCCAAACGTCGCCGTACTGTCTACGTGCTGGCAGTCCGTGGTGCTCCAAACGTCGCCGCACTGTCTACGTGGATACTCGCCTTGCAGCAAACAAGTTCATCTTTAGAGTTCTGGTGTGTTAACTGGCTGTACCATCCAGCCCGGCTGAGCGAACAACGTGTGTCCTTTTTGGCGGTAGTTCTCTCGAGGCTGTGGAGATCCTTCATGGCGTAGGGTACTACCCTCCCGAGCTCATAGATTCAGTATGCACATGGCAGTTGTGGGATCCCGACAACGTAGTCGAACGGTAAACTGCAGTCAAGATGGCCGCAAACCTCCCCATGTCCAGTTCCGACACGTGCTAGTAGGTGATTTTCCTTCTTACAAGAGGCATAACACGGTTTTTTTGCAAATAACCAACATTCAGATGAGATTTCTGGATGAGAAATTCACAAAAAAATCTTTATTTGTGTGCAAGAGTATAAATGCCGTTATTGCTACCTAATGGGTGCTTATAAGTGCTGGTAATTGTATTATCAGCACAGAAGCAGCCTGTATAATTCTTCACACTCGATAAAAACGAAGAACCAGTTGGTCGTCTAGAGAGTCTAACAACTTCTAATGAGTTTGCAACTGATCTTGGTGGTTTTAAGTTGTATAACTTGTTTGACACATTCAGTCCCATTCGCTGCTTATGGTATACGCTAAATGTTTCTCTTAAATGTGCTCATGACCATTAAAATCGTAACACTATGAAGATGGCATGTGACAAGTCAAACTGGCATGAAGTGGAGACATGACTGGATTTGCAAATGATTAGTGTTTCAGCGCAGCTGCAGAAAATACTCGGTGGCTATAATTAAAGAGCAGCTACTCGCGGAGGTCCATTGTGGGAACTAACTACCGTATGACAGCGAAACGTGGTAGATATGCTAATACAATGCGAAACCGATTTACACTAAGAAAAACAATTGTTCTAATTTAGGCGATCAGGTGCAAATCTGGCGCTGTACCGTATCCCCTCGATGCTTCTGGTGCTCATACTGAAAAAATTGTGTAACTGGCTGTTATTAATAAAATCATGTTTATGCCTTTCTCATTTGTTTCACTTTTTCTGCCCACGTCCTGTTCCTGGTACATTACGCATGGACACATTTCTATATCTCTTCCTTGCATTCACATCACCAGGTTTGCACCTGGTGACCAAAATTAGAACTAATTTTTTCCAGCGTTAATCGTTTCCGCATTAGAATATCTAACAAGATGTGGTGCCTTACGATGATCACGGTCCGCAATGGAGTATTTCCACTTTAATTATAACCACCCAGTACTTTTTGCATCTGCGCTGAAGTACTAATCATCTGCATATCCAATCATGTCTTCGCTTCATGCCATTTTGACTATTTTTGCATGCCATCTTAATATTTTTGCGAATTTAATTGTCATCAGTCGATTTAAAAGAACTCTTTAGCGCACGTTGTAAACAGTGGATGTAACTTAATGAGCCAAACAAGTATACAATTTAAAGCGAGCAAGATCAAGTGTGAACTCACTGGAAGTTGTCACAGTTCCTTGACGACCAACAGATAATTCGTTGTTATAGAGTGTGACCAAATGCACACGGTATTTCTGTGGTGATGATAAAATTTTCAAGATTGGTAGAGATGGGATAACGTATCAGTTTGAGATAGGAAACAGCGTCGAAACTTATAAAGAAAATGAAACTCACCTTCGGTTCGTTGACACATTTTTGTAATATTTTTGATTTCTGCACAAGTTGCTCAGGGTGCTACAATCGTGAAGTTGTTCAACATAGGTCCCACAGCTTCTATACAGGTACGCCAACGGCACGCTATCTTCTGTGGCAGTGTTACCCATCACCATTCCTCATGACTTACGCCTCTATATTGGTTGAGCTTGCCTAGCATCAGTTTCTTACATTACGCAGACAGCGATTCGTTGACGCCGTATTCCAGTCGCTATCGTGTTTCTCAACACATTTGTCTTCGAAACTTTCAGCTCACAAGGGTACCATTGGACCTGATTAGTAACAGATTTTGCTAAGTCTTAGGTATTTTGTAGAGGGACCTGTCCTGATTAGCAGACCAGACACTTTCAAACGACGACCCCTAGTTTCCGAGGAAATCGATGTCGATACTTTATGTGTAGCTCCTATACTTGTAACGTTAGTTACGTTCCCGACGCGCATAAGTAGCGCAACGACTAATGTTCACGCCTACCACGCTGCTGTTTCAGTTCTTGCCAATGCATCTTTTTTTTCAGTTTCATTGCCCAGAATACCTCCAAATATTATATGTCACGCGAAATTAATCAAGATCAGTCATTCCGCTGTAGTAATTTCATTAATAAATCAATCACTACAGTAAACTTTCTTTAAGTGTTTATTCCGTTTGTGGTACTTAGAAAAAATTCCAAATACTTGACAACATTCACTCGTTTCATGGGGAGGGCGGGTTGATCAGACACTATACGATCAAATCTTTGTAGATGAAATAAAAACATGCACTATCGTAGAAATTATTTCGCCCAACTGTGCTCCATCTTTCCAACCCAGTCTTGTTTATTGTTACAAGTATGTTAAAATTTTCAAGAAAAAAAGTCAGAATTCTCCCAACGTGCTGAAAAGCTACACTGAAATCGCTTCGGAGAAAGGTCCCACAAAAATACATTCCTTAAATACGTATCGATTTACTGCACTTACTTTCACAGGAGTATATCACATACACGACGATCCCATGGAAGCTGATCGAGGAAAGAACAATCTTTTTGTATCTAAAAGAATCGTGTTTTACGATATCGCTTCTGCCTGTTAGGCACTACTTTTCATTCGTTGTTTGGGGTGCGCTACGAATTTATGTTTCGGTTACTTCTACGATAAATACCACCCGGAATTCTATTCTAGGACAGCAGACGATGCAAGCGACAGCGACTAAGGCGGCTTTGTAATCTCTTCTGTAACAAACACAATGCAGATTTGAAGACAGTTTGCTGTAATGATTGATTTATTAATGAAATTGCTGAAGAGGAAATGACTATTTTTGAATAATTTTGTGCGACATATACTGGTTAATGATATTCTGTAAAATAAAATCGATAAAAGGAAGAACACAGGCAGGATTTGAACCTATTCAGCCAATGTAATAGCTGCTATTTGGGGAGCAAAATAACTGATGATGGTCGAAGTAGAGAAGATATAAAATGTAGACTGGCAATGGCAAGGAATGCGTTTCTGAAGAAGAGAAATTTGTTAACATCGAGTATAGATTTAAGTTTTAGGAAGTCGTTTCTGAAAGTATTTGTATGGAGTGTAGCCATGTATGGAAGTGAAACATGGACGATAAATAGTTTGGACAAGAAGAGAATAGAAGCTTTGGAAATGTGGTGCTACAGAAGAATGCTGAAGATTAGATGGGTAGATCACATAACTAATGATGAAGTATTGAATAGAATTGGAGAGAAGAGGAGTTTGTGGCACTACTTGACTAGAAGAAGGGATCAGTTGGTAGGACATGTTCTGAGGCATCAAGGGATCACAAATTTAGCATTGGAGGGCAGCGTGGAGGGTAAAAATCGTAGAGGGAGACCAAGAGATGAATACACTAAGGAGATTCAGAAGGATGTAGGTTGCAGTAGGTACTGGGAGATGAAGAAGCTTGCACAGGATAGGGTAGCATGGAGAGCTGCATCAAACCAGTCTCAGGACTGAAGACCACAACAACAACAACAATAGCCGTTAACCTTAGCCCCAGCACTACGCTCGCTCTGTCGAAACATACTGAACGTTCCGGGCGTAGGAGGTCCGCATAAAACTTCAGAATCGATTTTTCTGGGACACTAGGGGCTATCGCATGAAAAGCCGCTATCCAGCTGCTTAGGACAGGTCCCTCTACATTATAACTAAGATACCTCGAAATCCGTGATTGACAGGTCTCTTGCTCCCCTTGCCATTTGTTTCCGGACAAGGTATCCTTAGGCTTTGTCGTGTAAATTTATTTCGTTGTCACACTTTATTTTCTGATATTTTTGTTTCCATCCCAGTTGCTATTAAGGTGCAGTATTTTTCCGTGTGACAGATGTCGTATGGAACTTTTGAGGATGCCAACAACACTTTGAGCGAGCGTGAAGTTGCTTCCTGAATCAAGATGACTCCAGTTTCTGTCTAGACATTGGACAGGCATATTAGATTGTGGTGTATTCTCTTAAATGATCATCTTGAGAAGTGACTAGAATCCAAACAACCGGTTCAACATCCGATGTCAGATATCTGTCGTTCAGTTCTAATGGTCTTTGAGATTCAGTTAATGGAACCTCAATCGAATTAACTCGATGCAGATGATAGAACGGCGAATCACAAACAAAGAGAAAAGAGAACAAAGACTGTCTTCCGTTAAATGCATCTGCACTGCCCTGAACTCCACTGTGCAGCAGTTAGCCACTGACCCTGTAATTTGAAGGAGAAGGAATGCTAGTCCGATATAGCTGTCCTGATTTACGGTCTTCATTACGTCCTTCAGTCCCTCTGGTTGACAACTAAATCGATCTCTCAAGCGCATCCCAAAAGAGAAAATACAGCTTCTAGAGGGCAGTAAAAAGCATTAAAGAACAAAGAAAGTGATGGAGTGGAAATACAAATGGTGAACCGCAGTATCGTTCACTGAGAGCGCAAGATTCTCTTATCACCACTAGGACGAATTCCACAAATGTATTCTTCTGCGCAATATGATTCTGTCAATCATCAACTACTACGACTGCTCCAATAAAATGAGCCTTTCACTTTATGACAGCGTATCGACTGTTGCATACGTCAGTGCTCCTAGGTATTCTATAGACTTTGGAATCTACCAATGATTTTTGCATCTCCTAGTACTTCTTTCGAGAAAAGTTACACAACTGACTACGCTGCTGTGAAAGCTTATTTGAACGTATCTGCCTGTTTCTCGTCTCAGTGACCTATACAGGGTGTTACAAAAAGGTACGGCCAAACTTTCAGGAAACATTCCTCACACACAAATAAAGAAAAGATGTTATGTGGACATGTGTCCGGAAGCGCTTAATTTCCATGTTAGAGCTCATTTTAGTTTCGTTCTTCCACCTACGCTCAATGGAGCACGTTATCTTGATTTCATACGGGATACTCTACCTGTGCTGCTAGAACATGTGCCTTTACAAGTACGACACAACATGTGGTTCATGCACGATGGAGCTCCTGCACATTTCAGTCGAAGTGTTCGTACGCTTCTCAACAACAGATTCGGTGACCGATGGGTTGGTAGAGGCGGACCAACTCCATGGCCTCCACGCTCTCCTGACCTCAACCCTCTTGACTTTCATTTATGGGGGCATTTGAAAACTCTTTTCTACGCAACCCCGGTACCAAATGTAGAGACTCTTCGTGCTCGTATTGTGGACGGCTGTGATATAATACGCCATTCTTCAGGGCTGCATCAGCGCACCAGGTATTAAATGCGACGGAGGATGGATGCATGTATCCTCGCTAACGGAGGACATTTTGAACATTTCCTGTAACAAAGTGTTTGAAGTCACGCTGGTACGTTCTGTTGCTGTGTGTTTCCATTCCATGATTAATGTGATTTGAAGAGAAGTAATAGAAGAGCTCTAACATGGAAAGTAAGCGTTTCCGGACACATGTCCACATAACATATTTTCTTTCTTTGTGTGTGAGGAATGTTTCCTGAAAGTTTGGCCGTACCTTTCTGTAACACCCTGTATAAGAAGAGAATGAATAAGATGTTTCTTGTCAAGCGTATAAATTTCATCCATACAAAAACACTAATTACTAGTTTTCCATGTCAGATGTTCTATTTTACAGCAACGTAAATTTAGAAATTTCCAGTACTTGATGAGAAAGTGTGTTTCATATAATATTTTTGCGGCATCGACCACTATTAGGATAAGCGCAAATTGAGAAGCGTATAGCACGTGTGACGTGACACTCACTGCAGCGTGACGCCCACGTTCCGCACATGTCGCGCTGGTCCAACGCATATTTGCGACTCGTACACATATTTCTCACGCGCCAATTGGCGACGCTCTGCGCTGACAGGACCAAAGTGCGCGCACCCTGTTACCTTTCTCAAACGATTTTACAGAAACTATTCACTGAAAATAGTTGATTATTGCCTTATTTGTAGCGTTATATGTCAGCTTCGTGGCGAAGTGCCTATCATCTCGCTAATGGTCATGCTTCTTGTGATATACACATTTTAGTAAGACACTACGCAAAACTCACGAAGTTTGCAATGAAAAATAGGGGTCGCTATGATTTTGCGTTTGGTGCGTATTACACCGTATGTTGCTGCGTATGAAATTTAGCTAACATATTGAATTTTGTTTAGACTTGGGAGGAGGTCTCTATCTCTGATCTCGAGAAAATGGATCCTATGTGGCGCATTCACTCCAGATCTCACACCCACGGGAATGAAATATTCTTACACCCTCGTATCTCCTAAACCACTTGAGACATCGAAACGAGATTTTAGCGAATGATGGCACACAGGGACGGAGTACTTTGCCTTGTAGTAAACACACTGAACTTTTATCTATGACGATATATCAGAAGTTGTGCTTCCTATTTTATTTTTTTTTCATTCCAGTGACTGTAATTCCTTAAGAGTTATCGATAGCTAGTGAGACAAGAGTTTCCTAGTATGAAAATAAACATGAAATTTCTTCTCTTATGTTACCACAAACCGACACAATGAAGTTTTTCGTAAGCTATTGAGGTCTCTCGTCGCCAATTACTTGTTTAATGAGACACTCTGTTTCAGTGTTCTGTCACAATAGCTGCTGCAAAAATGAGTTTCTGCAAATTATATTGTGTTTTGGCAAAAGAGGTACTCTCAAACCTGTCAACAAGAAAAATGTGGTCATCACTCGTAAATGGTTCAAATGACTCTGAGCACTATGGGACTTAATTTCTGAGGTTATCAGTCCCCTAGAACTTAGAGCTACTTAAACCTAACTAACCTAAGGACATCACACACATCCATACCCAAGGCAGGATTCGAACCTGCGACCGTAGCTGTCGCGCGGTTCCAGACCGAAGCGCCTAGAACCGCTCGGCCACGCCGGCCGGCCACTCATAAATGGTGATGCTTCTTCGAATAAGAAAACGTTAACAATTTTCACAAAAATTAATCGCCAATTCAGTTGGAATTTTGGATGACTCCCAAACCCATCGTACTTTTAACACTGAGCGACTGGAATGGAAACTTACCAAAGGATTTTATTCCTTTTCTTGATCTGAGCAGTATCAGAGTAATGACGAGCGTACCCCTCAGGTGGAATGACACGCACTGCCAAACTGACAATGCATGATTTGCGATTAAAGTAGTTGTTAGTGATAAAAGTAAACAATTTATGCGTGGCACAACGCAATGGTAAGTGTGTCGTCAGCAGCTGAGAATAATGTGCGCGACAGGAATGCGGAAGCTATCCAAGTGTGCTTTGTGAGAGGGAGAGTTCACATCGTTCGAAAAACATTGTCATGAAAGTAGATCTGCCTTTGTCAGCAACACATTTCAACAAAATAAATATGTAAAATCACCACACTCTTTCAGGATACTCACACTCATGGAAAAATACCAACCACTGCTTCATTTGTGTAGCCTGTTGTGTAATTATTTATTAATGCTGATAGAATGTATGCAACCACTGAAATGCTTTTTGTCATCACGACGAGCCGATTAAAATATCGTTACACGTGAGGGCTTCTCGACTGTTTCTAGCTTATAATGGAAATGTGATGTCCACACGTAGGAAGTAAAATGCCTCTTATTAGACCCATATCCACATATTGATAGTGAAACTTATGTACTTCATATTTCAGTCGCTTTTTACCAGGAGCACAAAGGGGTCATACATGTGGAAATTACGCCTTTTCGACGTTTTGTAACAGCTCGTAGAGATACGTCAGCATAAAAGACAGCAAGTAGATAACCTTGTTTTACTTTCCTGTCTTGCTTCTAGATCACACGATTTTAAAATATTCCTTACCTCCTTATTCACTACCCTCACTATGAATCGTCTGTCCCTTCCCACGATCTGAAAACATTGTGGAGGCAGAAGATATACTTCCAGTGGCTAATGGCTCATCAGTTATTGAAGCATGCATTGTTCTTGACAAAAGAATAAACAAAACAAAAGAGTGTACAAATATACGTAACTGAAAACTATTATCAACTACCGAAAAGATATGGCGCCCTTAAGCGGCGAAACACGAAACACTACCCACTGACAATGAAATTCATTATACTGTAAGGCTGATTTTTCGCACGGGCAATACTTCCGCTGTCCATATGCGCCATGCCGAAGTGAGCATGTGGCAAGACTACAACCCACTCCCCGCCTCACCTCTGCCGCGGTGCTCGCGTGACGCGCGGCGCTACAAACTGTGCCGCAACCACAACGACGCGCGACCTGGGGCGTGTCGCGTCCCAGTCCCGTCGCGCGGTCCCATTTGAACCTGTGGAGCTACAAAAACGTGCGCTGCGCTGCGCCGCGCCACACGTGCTATAAGCGTCTCAATTTGCGCCTGGTCCGTTTCGCAGGCCGTTCTCTCTCGCGCACGCTTCAAATCACAACGATTGGCCACCCATAAAACTCCGCGACTGGCCGCTCAGAACGTACAGCGACCCCAGCCGCCGGCTCCATTAACTCTGGAGCCTTATTTAACGCCACTACTGACGTACACAAGCCAGTTGTCATGGTGGTATGTTCTACTCCACAACTAGGAAGTGCTACGCTGGGTGGACCTGCTGTTCGATGTCGATTTGACTGCGATGTGCCGGCCGAAGTGGCCGTGCGGTTAAAGGCGCTGCAGTCTGGAACCGCAAGACCGCTACGGTCGCAGGTTCGAATCCTGCCTCGGGCATGGATGTTTGTGATGTCCTTAGGTTAGTTAGGTTTAACTAGTTCTAAGTTCTAGGGGACTAATGACCTCAGCAGTTGAGTCCCATAGTGCTCAGAGCCATCTGAACCATTTGAACTGCGATGTGAACTTAGAATCCGAATGCTGTACTGGAACTTGGACTTCAGCGTTCACTGGGCTTCATATGTCAGCGGACTTACGATTTCCGCTGGAATTATGTATTTCAGTTGCTCTTCGTGGACATCATTTTATACAATTTCTATAACGTGTTCATGCACAACTTGGCGCTTGGTAACAGAATTATTTTGTATCAGTGCTATGTCAACAAACCGTAGAACGGTGATCTATTTATTGTGTTATTCCTGGCTATAACAATTTTAAAGTTGTTGCCTCAAGACTACAGTTACACTGCTGGACCAAAAATATTCACCAGGACGAGTTAACCATCGGACGAAAATGAAATACTTCCTATTGACGACTAAGAGAAATGTAACCGGAAAAGAACAGAAGAGAATTCACGTTTATGACTATTACAGTCGTATGCGATTTTATTTTTGTACGGAGTATTTCTAACTTGTAGAATTCTCGGGTATCCGCCCACATCACACCGTAACTCAACCACGATATTTCGGCAAACATTATTGTTGATATGTTCAGATGGCCCTTGGTGACTGCTGCTGTGTTCGTGTAGGTGTGCTGTATAGAAGGGAAAGTCAAATTAAAACGAGACAGATGGAAAAACTAAGTTTATGATTTCAAAAGTGATCGCTGTAACAGTTAATACATTTATCCCACTGTTAGATAAGACGGCCAGTGTCTTCATGGACAAATCTGTGCGGTTGGCTCCGGAATCGTGATTGTACGCAGGCGAGCACACCTTCATCCGAAGCAAATCGACGGCCACAAATGTATTTCTTCAGGGCTCCAAAAATATGTAAATTGCATGGGGAGAGATCAGGACTATATGGAGGATGTGTAAGGGCTTCCCAGCGACATTTCTGTAGCGTGGGCGGGCCCACATGTTGCCAAGGTTATTTCGACAACGCTGCCAAAATTTCACTGTGTCACCCTCACACGTATTCCGTACAGTCCTGACCTCTCCCCGTGCGATTTCCTTATTTTTGGAGCCCTGAAGAAAGATAATCGCGGCCGTCGATTTTCTTCAGACGAAGAGGTGCATGCCTGGGTACAATCGCGATTCCATAGGCAACGGCAATAATTTTTCCATGAAGGCATTGACCGTCTTGTCTAGCAGTGCTATAAATACACTACTGGCCATTAAAATTGCTGCACCACGAAGATCACGTGCTACAGACTCGAGATTTAACTGACAGGAAGAAGATGCTGTGATATGCAAATGATTAGCTTTTCAGAGCATTCATACAAGGTTGGAGCTGGCGGCGACACCTACAACGTGCTGACATGAGGAAACTTTCCAACCGATTTCTCATACACAGTTGCCCGGCGTTGCCTGGTGAAACGTTGTTGTGATGCCTCGTGTAAGGAGGAGAAATGCGTACCATCACGTTTCCGACCTTGATAAAGGTCGGATTGTAGCCTATCGCGATTGCGATTTATCGTATCGCGACATTGCTGCTCGCGTCGGTCGAGATCCAATGACTGTTAGCAGAATATGGAATCGGTGGGTTCAGGAGGGTAATACGGAACGCCGTGCTGGATCCCAACGGCCTCGTATCACCAGCAGTCGAGATGGCAGCCATCTTATTCCCATGGCTGTAACGGATCGTGCAGCCACGTGTCGATCTCTGAGTCAACAGATGGGGACGTTTGCAAGACAACAACCATCTGCACGAACAGTTCGACCACGTTTTTTGCAGCAGCATGGACTATCAGCTCGGAGACCATGGCTGCCGTTACCCTTGACGCTGCATCACAGACAGGAGCGCCTGCGATGGTGTACTCAACGACGAACCTGGGTGCACGAATGGCAAAACGTCATTTTTTCGGATGAATCCAGGTTCCGTTTACAGCATCATGATGGTCGCATCCGTGTTTGGCGTCACCGCGGTGAACGCACATTGGAAGCGCGTATTCGTCATCGCCATACTGGCGTATCACCCGGCGTGATGGTATGGGATGCCATTGGTTACACTCTTGTTCGTATTGACGGCACTTTGAACAGTGGACGTTACATTTCAGATTTGTTACGACTCGTGGCTCTACCCTTCATTCGATCCCTGCAAAATCCTACATTTCAGCAGGATAATGCACGGCCTCATTTTGCAGGTCCTGTATGGGCCTTTCTGGATACAGAAAATGTTCGACTGCTGCACTGGCCAGCACGAGCAACTGGCTCGTCACAATACGGCAGTCACTACTGTTGGTGAACTGTGGTATTGTGCTGAAGCTGCATGAGCAGCTGTACCTGTACACGCCATCCAAGCTCTGTTTGACTCAATGCCCAGTCGCATCTAGGCCGTTATTACGACCAGAGGTCGTTGTTCTGGGTACTGATATCTCATGATTTATGCACCCAAATTGGCTGAAAATGTAATCACATGTCGGTTCTAGTATAATATATTTGTCCAATGAATACCCGTTTATCATCTGCATTTCTTCTTGGTGTAGCAATTTTAATGGCCAGTAGTGTATATTGACAGTTATGGCGATTACATTTGACGTAATAAACAGTTTATTTACTTCCTTTCGTCTGCCCCGTTTGCTGAGTGGTCAGCGCGACGGTCTGTCACGCCAAAAGGCCCGGGTTCTATTCCCGGCTGGGTCGGAGATTTTTCTTCGCTCAGGGACTGGGTGTTGTGTTGTCCTCATTATCATTTCGTTATCATCATCAGCGGAAGCCAACGGGAAACCACCACTGGAATCACTTCCCTAGCCACTCATGCGGTTGACCACTCTGACGAGGCTTCCCCCATGACAAGACCTGCCGTTAGGCAGAACACAAAGTTTCAGGTTACTCCTTTTCCATCTGTCCCGTTTTCATTTGACTGTCCCTTGAAAGTTGCCGTTAATCCCTCCACGACTCTGTGTGCCGTCCTTACAGCAGCCACGTTGGTAGGCTGTATTCTGCGGCCCCCGGTCTCCGTGCTATCGCCTCTGGGTGCGGGCCTCAGTGCACGGGAACGCTTTGCTTTCACTCTGCCCAGTGCTAGGCTCCACACGTGATTCAGTTATAGGCCGCTATCTTTGTTACATGTATCGTCTTGGAATCTAATTTTAATGGTCTATTTAACCACACATTTCCAGAGGAAAAAGACTGCTTATGTATCTTGGTTTTGTTGTGGTCTATACCGTAGCCTGTTTTTGTACTATAGTCCGTCGTTGTTGGTTTGGTGGTCTGGCGTAGTTCAGTGTGACACCTATGTTCGCGACGCCTTTCTTTTACGATTGCTTGCTGTAAAGCAATGCTTCCGAATTTTTTATGTGAAAACTCTCGAAGCTTTTTAAGTAACACAAACGTTATTAACATTCTATACCTTTATTTCTCATGTCTACATATTTCTTTCTCAATATAGTCACCCTGGAAACGAACAAATTTCTCCTAACGTGAGACCAGTTTGTTGATACCGTCACTTACAATGCTTGGCACTGTCGACGGAGCTAAAATCTCACCTCTGCTTGCATCACAGAATCACTGTCGAAGGGAAGTCCTCGAAGGTTTTAGATACAGGTGAAAATCGGATGGAGCCAACTCAGGACTGTATGGAGGATGATCGATGACAGTGAACCCATGGCGTCAGAGTGCTGCAAAATTCGTAACGTTCGAGTGTGGTCTGGGATTGTCATGCTGAAGGTGAGTGTGCCCCATGTGTGGACGAACTTTTCGAATTGGAAATTAGATTACAGCACGCTGTGCTTCACGCACCGACATAGTGACATCACACACTGCCAAGTACACTCTAAAATTTGGAGCCCTCTCGCGGCAGAGGGCTGCAAATACGTAGACATGAAGAATAAAGAAGTAGGATGTTACTAAAGTTTATTTTATTTGGAAAGCTTTTGAGAGTTTTCACGTAAAAAATTCGGAGGAATTACGTTTCAACACCCCCTCGTAGCATGCGTGCAGTTTCTCCATTGTATGCCTTGCCACGTTGTTATTTGATCTGGTAGATCCCTGTTATTTGAAGGCTTAGATCATGCTTTACTGAACCTAGTAGTGGTAAGTTCTTAGGGATGGCCGAAATATATACTGTATCGGTCCAACAATCCACATGAAAGTCACAAGTCACCCTCTGAAAATGGAAGAAAACCAAGAAATTATGCACAAAACCACAATTGGTTAAAGAATGGGTATCATGGAAGAATTGGCGTCATACAAAAAACAGAGAGAATATTCTTAATGAAGTAACTGAATTCAAAATTTAAGGTTCTTCAGTAGCCTTAAGCCATTCCTAATGCATTAGATTTAAGATGCGCTAGTACGAAACAAGTGACTGCCAGGGTGCTAGTATCGCGAATATCGCTATAAAGAAGCGACAGTCGATTCTCATCCACACGGATCAAGACAGCTATATTGTTTAAGTGTGTACTATTTACATGTATGTATAAGCGTTTATGGAGTGAATTTACGTCCAAATGAGTGTCAGATTAAGTGGTTCAATAGTGTAATGTTACATAACAGCTCCATCAGTGTACAAACGATGCGTGTAAAGGATTGGGATGTTAAATTCTTAAGTGGACAACTGACATAAAAGGTGTATCACACGATTATCGAATTATAACAACTTATGCAAAACCATGTGCATCACACACAGGCTGAGGTGTCAGTCACATCGCACTATGGGACACAGCTCTACGCCAGCAAAAGTCACCACCGGACTTCGGTTTCTGGACACCTTCTGATTCCCCTCCCACAAATGTCTCAACATCCACTCCAGCAGCTATTAGTGAACAAAACAGTTCTATGTTATATTAGCTTTTCCTAAAGTAATACTTTTTGTGTATGCATTAACACCTGATGATCAGAAAAACCTGTTTGAAACGGATTGCAATATGTTTAATTGAATACAAAATGAATAAATGTGACTAATGGCAGATAATACCAATGACTATTCCACACAGCCACGAGTCCTGAACTTAGCCAGCATGGCCATAATTAATTACGACTGCAGTGGCGCGCTATCACCGAGACTTGATAGTGGGTCAGTGGGAAAGACCTCCTCTACACTATTTCATGCATTAAGATGCCCACCTAGACGCTCCAGAATGGTAGTTTATGTCATGTGCATTCCTTCCTCTAAATTGTACCGGCCTTTTCGCGTCACTTTCAATTCAGCAAAGAACTTCCGTGGGCCGCAAACCATCAATTCACCATGGTGGATGATATATTCACCTTCCAAACATTATGCAAATCAAGTAACGAAATTTCCATCACAAATAGGTCGTAGCACTAAATATATCTGAGGTCTTGTACGCATTGACATTTGAGAGGATAAACACACACCTCCACCACAGCGTTTCCACTAAACATATCTGGTGAGAAAAGAAATCCTGCCGCTCACGGAAACTCATGATCACAAAGCGCGCCGTCCGCCGACTGCAGGGTATCTCCGACCGTGCAGGCTGGGTGTGAAAGGGCCACACATACTGCAGCCATGCCCGCCCGTACCAGACTCATGCGTGCACACAATTCAACTATGGGGAAACAAATTGATCAATTAGGAATCTGACGTCGCAATTGGGTTTTTAAAAGTGCTTTAGACTACATTTGGACGAAGGTTGGTTGGTTGTTTTTGGGGAAGGAGACCAGACAGCGTGGTCATCGGTCTCATCGGATTAGGGAAGGATGTCGGCCGTGCCCTTTCAGAGGAACCATCCCAGCATTTGTCTGGAGTGATTTAGGGAAATCACGGAAAACCTAAATCAGGATGGCCGGACGCGGGATTGAACCGTCGTCCTCCCGAATGCGAGTCCAGTGTCTAACCACTGCGCCACCTCGCTCGGTTGGAAGGAGGGAGAAAGGTTCTACTGTGTGATAGAATAGAGACAACAGCAAGTATCACTGCAGGACAGAGTCCACTGTGATCTATTGAGAAGCACTAAACACGACACACTTAAACCATGACCCAGTCCGTAGCAGTAGGTGCCGTGGGTAAATGTCAGAGATCGCTGGATCACTCGCACATGCCCTGCACTCACCTACCAGAGGTCCACACACAGCGCGCCACTCCACTCGTACACCGCCAGTTTCAACATTCATAGACCGGAGGAAACTGGAGTAGTGGTCAAAGCCGCAGTTGTGGATATGCATATATGCCAGAGTGCACCACTCCCGGCAATGGAGTTCATCTGGGGATGACAGGAGAGGTAGGAATTCAGATGTTGCAAACGTCCATCATTTTGAACCTTCTCCCACGCAACACACACACACATCCGCCTCTGTGGCGCTAAACCAGCGCACTGATCACTTCGCCAGCCCTTGTGGGCTGACAGGTCTGCACATTCTTTGGACCCAGCCCAGGCTGAGCTGATCCATCAAATCCTGTGAGGATCGCTGCAGCCAGCAGCACTGCACTGTGAAACAAGCAGCTGCAGCTTGGTTCGTATCCTTTCGCGACACATGCACAGACACAGACATGGAGAAAACAGAGCAAACGCACTGTAAATGTAGAATATGTGGTTAGAGACGACTGGATGCATAGTGCTATACTGTGCTGCCCGACCAGAAAAATGGTGTTTATTGAACTAAGTGTTGGAAACTGTACTACATTTACAAGCAAATTTAGAATATGGAACGAGAAGTGATGTCATGATCATATGGGTAGAAGTGACATAAAATCCATAAAATTACGAAAAATGACACAAAATACGTATAAATTGAGGGAAAATACGCCGAAATGAGGGGATACAGAGGGAATACTTGCATGTCTTGTGCTTGGTGTAGGACAATTATTTTACATGGGAATGAGTATGTGACAGTAAGAGAAATACGAGAAAACGTTGACATGGAAGAACCAGGAATCAGGGAAACAGTCATTCTATGTTGACAACGATAAGACGGTTGGAATAGAATGCTTAACATGGATGATCGCCAAGTGTAGAGTAATAAATTATATACGTCGGATCACAAGTTCAGGTGTGATCCCAGAGTTATCTGTAATCGCCTTACAAATTTTTGTAAAGTGTCCTTAGCTAAAGAGTGTTGTATCACTGGCTGGGGTGACTGCAGTATATGTTTTACCCTGTACAGGGTTATTTAGGTGGTTTAAACTCTAACAAACAGTATTTACAAAAAAAATGGTTCAAATGGCTCTGAGCACGATGGGACTTAACATCTGTGGTCATCAGTCCCCTAGAACTTAGAACAACTTAAACCTAACTAACCTAAGAACATCACACACATCCATGCCCGAGGCAGGATTCGAACCTGCGACCGTAGCGGTCACGCGGTTCCAAACTGAAGCGCCTAGAACCGCACGGCCGGCCAGTATTTACAATGTGCTTCTCTGACCTCTCCACCAATCGCAACTCTGCAGCGTCAGCTAGCGAAAAGTTGCTGTATGGCAACATTCTAATGGATGTCTGTTGAAGTAATAGTGATGTATGCAAGTCGATTGCTGTCTTTGATGCTTTTCTGGAAAAGAGAGCCATCTGCCTCTAAACGTACATGGATCTGTGTTAAAGAACGATAGGAAGTAGATGGAGAGAGGGGAGAGGAAGATACTACTGCATGTCATTTATCACGCATTTAACCATTTTTTCCGTTGTTCTCCCAGGATCCATCAGCTGTGTGGTATAACCTGCGATCGACTCATATAAAACTGTGTGTTCTGTGTGCAACTTAGAGCACTATCTTTCAGCGATCGTTAACAGAAAACCCCTCCAAACCACAATCATCAGAGGACTTCCAACTTACGTGTGATGAAACAGGTCCATCGATGGAAAACCTGTTTCGGTACCCTCCTCTAGACGAACGAAGATCCATGCCAAGTAGCCCATTTCTCTGGACGTAAATCGAGTCTTCAGTTTCATATAGGTACGAAACGACTGTTACTATACTTGTCATATTCGTCCTATCCTAAATGCATGCAAGTGGATCATCGGGGAAAGGGCAAGGTTTGCACCTCTGTAAACCTATGTAGTGTTTGTGTTACGAAGAATCGATGTTTTCTTTGGTGTGCAAGGTAGTAGTTTTTTCACTTTACAGTTTGTCACCATGGTTTATCCTCGAGAAACTTTCATGGAGAATATATGTCATGTTCTGGGGATATATTTCTTACATTGGAGTATTAACAGCGTTGCATTCTGCATGACTAATAGGTCGGAATCCGCACCGCTCTAGCGTTGTAGCGTGTTTTGAGTGCAATACCGTGTGGCCTTATAAATGCATTTGCTTATGTTCTCTCTTACCAGTACCTTCTTGGTACAGACCTCAGACACTAGAGCAATACTTCCAAATTGATAGTGCAGCAGATTTACGTAAAACGCTTCAAACTACGTATGTCTGGAACTCCATCAAGCTTAAACCACACGTTCCTTCTTCATAACTGTCTGTTATATCATCACAACACTTTCATACCTACTACACACGGATAAGGGATGCTGACCTCCTCGACATGCACGCATCTGGAGGGATCTTGTGCAGTTGGATGGGTGTCATGATGAAGTTTGGAGCGGAACAGCAGTTACGGATTTGGTTTCCTCTGTTGTTTCACGAGACGTAGAATGTAGCGGTCTACTTCTGGTCAGGTGCAAATTAAGTTGGTGATTATCCTAAGAGTGTGAGAATGCTCTGTGACTCCCATCCACATAGAGGAAGATCCTAAATTACGCTCTATGATCGAGGCGCTAGAAATACGTATATCGCTTTCTGGTATACTTTGGTAAATATATATCATCGAGAATTAACAATGAATGCACGTACTGCACAGTCACCTGCCTACATTTGCAATCTAGTATATGATTCTCGCAAAGTAATGGAGGTGTGGTTTAGCGATGATACAGAAACTGGGAACCATGCTGCCGTGTCACTGGTCGGCGTTGAAATTATGGTAAAACTGCTAAAACTGGTCGCACTATCAACTGTTATGCTTATTACAGAACACTGACCGTGTCTTTTCTATCCCATTAACCCATTGGTATGCTGTTGATTAACATATAATGATTGACTGACTCACTAGTTTTGGCGGAGGGGCAGCACCTTCCAGAGATGGCTAGCACCGAAACAGTGATCGTGTACATAATTGCAGTATGAGAAATCAGTTGAAATGGAACACTGATCCATCTGCAACCCCATCACTGTGAAAGATGGGTTTAAATGTAAAGGTCATCAGTTATCTTCAGACAGTTATTTGGAGACGCCCCACAATGCCAGAAAACTCGCCAAGTTCCTTATGTTGTGACTGTCTTTTATTTCAATCATCCAGTGTGTGTGTTCTGAGAGCAGCAGCAATATGATTTACACCATGCGATTTCAGGTTTTCTGTGAGAGCCAATGGATCGAATCATGTTAATGTCAGTTTAGAACCCGACACATAGCTCGAAGTCGCGGTGGAAAAAGAAAATGTACTGTTGTGTACACAGCTATAGTAATACAGTGCTTCTACGTGTTACAGCAGAAAGAAATCATGTATCAGACAAATAAGTAGGGACCCTCTCTTGTGACTGATAGTCTGTGTGATATGATCCTCCTGCACTACAGGTGATGAAACTTTACACTGGTTTGTGCAAATGACTTATATCACTGGCCACCTGCTCCAATGGATCAATACCTGTATATTTAACAGTATCGCCACACATGCTCGATGCCAGAACACAGACAGTATTTGTTTTCGATATATACAATCAGAAGACATGGACGCGGAAAAATCTTACCGGGTTCTCTGTCAGATGATGTTAGCAGAGCTTTTATAGTTCTGTTGGATGGTACAAAATAACGATAATAGAATGTTTGGGTGTCAGACATGAATGCAGCCTGAGGGACCCATATCTCCTTCAGAGAGCAGTACCTGTATGTAGTTTGGGGACGTACAGCAAAACAGTAGCAAAACCCTCATCCATACTGCCCTTTATACTACTTCGTGTTGCAGGAGAAAGCTTCGTTTTGGTGCTGACCTTACACACTGTATATCATCAGTGGAGCTACGACAAAAGTCCCCATTTCCACCGAGTGGTCAAAAACGATGGTCCTGTCACATCAACTCAGCACACCCAGTCTCTCCACAGTGGTAGACATAGCACTCTCCGACTTCTGCTCAGTTCCAACTTAAATTTGGACGATCACATTGACTAAGCTGCAGGGAGGGCGGTGCAGAGACTGATGAACAGTTACAAAATGCAGAGGGCTCTCTATATTCATATTGGAGTTTTGTTGTAGCAGATATGTTCGAAAAAGATGACTCTTTTTGGGATATGAGAGTGGCACAAATATGATTCACCAGTGGTTGTAATAATTAAAAGACATTTCCATAGGATCAAGTGCAAGTATGTGGTTGAACAGACTGACTTGATTCCAAATCGCAAACAGCATTTCTACCAGAAATGCTAACACTATCAGCGACTCTTGTGTGTGCCTATAGAACCAAGACCGATTTTTAGGCAGGGTGACAGTAACATAGTTGTTGTGATTGTATTTTAAAAGTGCGGCCCTTGCACGAAATGTATGTTGTCAGCGGTGGAATCCTTCTGTGGTCTATTTGAAATGTCCATTCTCAATAGTGTTCCTCGAAAAGAACATCGTCTCCCCTCCAGGAATTCCCATTTTAGCCACCTGGTGAGTGTAATCCGACTACTTGAAAAGAAAAATTTTTCGCCATGCAAAATGACTCGCATGATTAATTTAATGGCCGGCCGTTGTGGCCGAGCGGTTCTAGGCGCTACAGTCTGGAACCGCGCGACCGCTACGGCCGCAGGTTCGAATCCTGCATCGGGCATGGATACCCTTCGGTTGGTTAGGTTTAAGTAGTTCTAAGTTCTAGGGGACTGATGACCTGAGATGTTAAGTCCCATAGTTCTGCGAGCCATTTGACCCATTTTTTTGTCTTCACCTTCGACCGACTTTGCCGTGCTTTTTTCGGTCGTGGTGAACCTGGAGTCTTCCACTGCGAAGACTGCACTTTGGTTTCAGGATCATATCCATATACCCACGATTCGTCACCTGTAATTACCCTCTTCAACTAATCTGAGTCATTTTTAGTCTGATTAATCAGTTCGTGGCACACTTTAAGTCTGTATTGTCTCTGGTCGCTTGACAACACTTTTGGAATGAAATTTGCGGACACTCGACGCATGTTCAGATCCTCAGTTAAAATTGACTGAACTGCATAGAAACTTAAATAAAGTTCATCAGCCATTTCCCTGATTGTAAGTCTACGATCAGAGCGCACTAAGTTTTTTGAGGTGGAAGGACGGCCGGAGTGTGGTTCATCTTCAAATAATTCGTGGCCGTTTTAAAATTTGTTGAACCAGACAAAAACATTTGACTGGCTCATGCAATTATCTCTAAAAGCTGTTTTTAATAGTTCGTAGGTCTCAGAAGCTGATTTCTCGGTTTTAAAACCAAACTTCACACAAACTCGTTGCTCCGTTTTTACGTCCCTTTTCACGCAGACAGAATCCGGCAGCAAGCCCTAACAGACACGCAGTCAACCGGCTGCCACAACGAACTGAATAAAGGAAACGCAGTTTCTTGTCAGGGGGCGTTCAAGAACAAGGCAGTGACTCACTCCCCACACTCTGTTTACCTGCCCGCCAAACCAGTCAGCAGTAGCGGATCTATTCTTAAGACTTTCCAATCACACCCCGTACGTCCAAGCTGCAGCTGCTTGTTTCACAGTGCAACGCCATTGGCTGCAACGGCGGTCATGAGGAGTCAGGAACTGGAAGTAACGGATTAGCTCTGCCTAGGCTGGGTACAAAGAATGCGCCGACCTATCTGATCTTGCCCGCGGCAACAAGGGTTGGCGAAATGACCAATGTGCTGGGTGAGCGTGAAAGATGTGCATGTGTGTGTGTGTTGTGTGAGAGAAAATTCAAAATGATGGATGTTTGCAAAGGATGTATGGCTAATGTCTGAAATCCTACCACTCCAGTCATCTCCAGATACCCTCCATGGCCGGGGTGGTGCACTCTGGCATACATGCATGTCCACGACTCTGGTCCCTGAACGTCGACACTGGTGGTGGGCAAGCAGATAGGCAAGCTGTGTGTCGACATCTGGGGGGTGAGTGCGGGGGATGTGTGAGTGTTTCAGTAAACTTTGACATCTACCCACGCAACTACTGCTACGGGCTGGGTCGTGGTTTAAGTATGTCATGATTAGCGCTTCTCTATACATCGCAGTTGACTCTGCCTTGACCGAGCGAGGTGGTGCAGTGATTAGCACACTGGACTCGCATTCGGGAGGACGATGGTTCAATCCCATGTCCAGCCATCCTGATTTAGGTTTTCCGTGATTTCCCTAAATCGCTCCAGGCAAATACCAGGATGATACCTTTGAAAGGGCACGGCCGACTTCCTTCCCATCTTTCCCTAATCCGATGACACTGATGACTTCGCTGTTTGGTCTCCACCCCCAAACAAACCAACCAACCAACTCTGCCTTGCAGTGGTATTTGATGTTGTCTCTATTCTATTTCATGGTAGAACCTTCCTCTCTGCTTGCAAATGTAGCGGAGAGAACGAATTTAGGGCGTCAATAGTACTTTTAAAAGCCGAATGACGACGTCAAATTCCGGACTGATCAATTTATTCCTTCTGATAGTTGTATTGCATGCACGCATGCGTCAGGTATGGCCGGACATGACTGGCACTGGTGTGGGCCTCCCCCCCCCCCCTTCTCTCTCTCTCACTCTCTCTCTCTCTCAGCTGCAGCGCACGGGGCTACCCTGAAGTTAGCAGACAGCGCGCTTCGTGCTCCCGAGTTTGTGTGATCGGCAGGATATTTTTGTTCACCAGATTTGCTTAAAACAAACGTTGTGGTGGAGGAATGTTTTTACGCTCTCAAACGTTAGTGTGAACAACACCACAGATATATTTAGTGCTACAGTCAATTTGTAATGAATTTTCATTATTTGATTTGCGTAATGTTTGCACATGATACTTAAAAGTTGAAAATATGTTTCATTGTAGAGAAGATCATAGTAAGGTTGAGGTGAGTGTTTTAAGCAATCTATTTGACGCCTGTAAAGTAATAAACATTTAATTTGATAGCGTATTGCGAATGGATTATTTCACTCTGTTTTTGATATCGTAATTGCATCAGCTTTCACTTTGTCTCCAGCATTAGGCAATAGGAACACAGTATTCTGAGGAGAAATGAAAATCCCCACCTTCGTGTCTGGAGATGTTGGTTCATACAGAAAACCGGGCAGCCAGGGAGTGGCCTCTTAAGAGGGACAGAGACAGGAAGCGAGTCTCGAATTTGCCTATCAACCCGATACCGCCACTTTGATGCTTTGTTTTGGGGGCTGGGAGATCAATGGAGTCTGATATCTGGTTTGTGGTCTATGGTACTTAGTAATGTGATCTGTAATTACAACATTGGGCTGTTGTGACCTTCGTGGTGGCTCCCTGACGATAGATACACACGCGGGAGACCCCAAACTGTGGCTACTATATCGCATTTCATTCCATTCCCTGGTAATTACAGTTATTATGTCATGTGGAGAAAGGGTGTGGGAGAGTGCGGTCATGATGTCTACCCAAGTAGGGGAACCCTGTCTCTTGCAATCTGATTAAATAAAGAATGTGTATCAATATATTATTGACTTTAATTTGTATTTCATGTCGTGAGATCCTCCCTTCCAGCACAGAGTGAGTCTTTACCTATCAATTTTTTCTGGGATTGCTGAGGAGGGAGGGGACGACGGGTAGGGGGGCGCTGGTGCATCCTCTGGTAGTGGCACTATGCACTAGCTCAGTTGATCCCTGTGTCAAGGTGAGCGCACACATGAAAATTTTTCAATAAGATGACACCTCCAACCTGCAGCTGTGTAATTACATAATTAGGACATATAGTTGCTAGATGTGAGCTTTTCCCACCAGATCCAGTCCCTGAAAACTGAATTTCATAAATAAGGAGAATATCCTATGCCTTATCATTGAATTTCCTGTCATGAGATCCTTCCTCTCCACCACAAATGGCAGCTTAGAGCACATGGCGAAATCCATTCTCTGTCAGGCATTTTCCTTGAAACGAGTTCTCATGTGCATTTGCATTCCACAGGAGTTTACCAGGTAAATGCTGCTTTGTATGCTGTTGAGTCGGACTCTGACTAACAGTGCATGCGGGTTCGGCAGTGGGACGCTACAGGAGGAGAAAGAGAGAGAGAGCTCGTGTTTCGACAAGAATTTCTAGAGTGTCAAGTATCAAAATGTTACCACCACCTGATGCTTTTGTTTGGGTATTAATGTGACAGCCGGTGTGTCAGTAGCAGGGCCCGAGTGGACATGTCTTGAACACCAGAGCATGGCGCAGCTGCTGACAGACACATCACTTCACTGGACCCTCGGTGCATCCCAACTCTGGGCAGCCTGCGTGGGTTTCACTGGGTGCGGGACAATGGATGGCGCGTGCTTTGCCATAGAAAGATTTTAAACAGCGTAATTAAGTGTGATGACTGTTTCATGGTAGTATTCCTTCCGTGATCAGGATAAAAAATCGATTGGTTCAATTACTGGTTTTCAATGCATTTTACAAGACCTGCATATTCCCAAACAACAGAGAATGATGAGCAAGAGAGATCCAACACCTGCAAACTGAATTTTTTTATAAATAAACAATATGCCTTCCGCTATGTAACTGAATTTCCTGTCGTGAGGTCCTTCCTCTCCAGCACACAGCTGCCAGTTTCCACGTGGGGGTGGGGAGAGGGACAGGAGTGTTGGGTTATTACCAGAGGGGGGGGGGGTAATTTATTGATCTATTTAATTAAGTAGTCAGTCAAATTGATAGAGTGAGATGGGGCTATTCGAATAACCAGATCTGTATGAGGGAGAGAGAGTGGGAGTGTTGGCGTTTTAGTGTGGGGTTTGGAGGAGGAGGTATGTGTGGAGAAGGCGGGCGAACAATAGGTTAAGGACCTGTCAATCAAAATAGAACAACAGGTTTACCCTTGAATGCATACTTGGCCCTGAATGTAGGCAACCCGCACTACCAAACTGTGCTTGTGCCTGCTTTGTCCCATTACTCTGAAATGCTCTCTACACGCGTCCTGCGCCCATCGTCGTGCTAAAATAGGACTTTAGGAGGAAATACTCGTACATGGTTCATCAAGAACTCTAGTGTTTCAAAAAAATGTTCAAATGTGTGTGAAATCTTATGGGACTTAACTGCTAAGGTCATCAGTCCCTAAGCTTACACACTACTTAACCTAAATTAGCCTAAGGACAAACATACACACCCATGCCCGAGGGAGGACTCGAACCTCCGCCGGGACTCCAGAGTTTGTTTAAGAACTTATCGGCATGTGTTCGCCAGAACCCAAAACATCTCTCCTACGTCATTTTCCAAGCCACAACCGTGAAAAGTAGACACCATTCACAGTGACATAGCGGAAGGTGTACTACGTACATGCACTTCCATCGTAATGTGTAGTTTCCCGTGTTTTACAATTGAAATTTTCCCCTGAGTACTTACCATGCAGAAATCCATCATTATAAAATAAATTATAGAAGTTTGTGACGTGCAGAAATTATAGATTACATAGTACAGTAGGAGATGGAGCAACTTTAAGTGTGTAAATAGCACCCTTTGATGAAAGAAACAGTGACGGCTGTAGCACGTGGAGGAGAATACGCTGCGATGCCGGGCCCGCCTATCGATCTGCGAGCTGTTCCGTGGCGGCTTTGTGCCAGCCACTCATGTCCAGGCCCTACAGGGCCAAATATTTGACCCTACTCCACACAGATCACTTTCAACAACCGGCAGCAGTGTGACGGGGCTTCAGTAGGTACCTAACATTGATGAGGGAGCAAGATCGTATCATACAGTCGGAAATTCTATCACGTATTTATTTTCTTGGCTGCAACAGGTCCCAGCGGTAACTTGTGGTGGAAGCCTCCCAGGCTGAAATAAATATTGGAAGGATTAATCTATCGACATCTGACGGGCACCAATGCACATTGTTGTATGATTAGGCGAATAACTAGAGCACTGTCCTCACACGCAGAGTGTCGGCTTCGTCCATTGCCTCATTTTGTACGTTTCTGAGACGTATGGTCGCAAAAAGACAAATGAAAGTACTTTTGAAACACACTCTCTTTCTACCTGTGTTTGTTTATCAATACGAACTGTTGTACTACAGTATGTATGGAGACAGCTGTGCAATAAGGCTACCAATCTCAGGGTCAGATCCTGGTCTCGGTTTGCTATAGCTGTCCCCACACATCCCCTCTCCCCCACAAAAAATAACATCACTTTCTGTTACCGCCACTTTTAACGAGTCACTGATGAGTAAGATTTTAATGGTAAGACGTATGAAATAAATTAGTAATGAGAACATACAAAATTTTGTGCTTTTCATTTATGGATGAATAAAACGTTTTAATATAATAATAACTTATTTACATCGTTGCTAAGCACATCGCATTACATAACTTCCAAGCAATTTCAATTTAGGTGAATAAATCTTTTGAAAACCTTTTATCCCAACATTTAAGAACTATTTCAATCACGCATTTGGTTTCAGAGCTGTAATCTCAACCAACTTCTATAACTTTTCTTTATACGGTACTAAGACTGTGACCACATGTCTGCAGACTATGGCTATACGACCATGTAAGTTATGGGAATGCTGTATTTCGAAATGATGCCGCTTGGCCATGCGTAGAAGATCAGTGACCTTCGTAACGGTTTAAGATCTAGAAATGAATTTCAATAAACTAAAGTGTGACCAAGACATTCATTTCCATAATGTAATGTCGTATCTATCAGTCGTTTCCGCCCATATTCGGGAAAGTTGATATTTCTGTTACTTCCTCCTTAGTGGAGGAATCCATCCCCTCCATCCATCCCCTCCTCCATCTCCCTTTCTGTCTTGCCTTACTCAAACTCCTGTGGAGTGTATGTTCCACTTGAGAATGTCACATTTGTTGTTGGCACCTGTCAGAGGAAGCGAGTGAATATTTACCTTTTCCTGACTGGAACGTTTTCTACAAACATTATGGCCAGGACGCAAAAAAATCCACGTGGGCTAGCCCTCAGGAGGGAAACCGCAAAGTAAAATCTGTTAAAAGAAGATTGTAATTCTTTTAGAATTTATGCCGTTTTCAATGCTGTGCATGATACTTTATTCTCCGAAAGTTAGGTGAAAAATTTGAAATTTACATAATATATATTTATATAAAAAATTATAGAGGGACTTTCTCCCTTCCCACCCTCGTGATTACACTCTTTACCAAATTATAGTTGATTCTTCGTTGATTTGTTGGTTTTCCATAATAATCAGGATAATAGTTAGACAAGCGATTCTGTAAGACTTTCGCATCACAAAAAGAGATGGTATGAAAAATACTTTAACACATTTCAGCAACATAAAACATTGTGTAAATATTCTAACACTAAATTAATAGCTGAGTAAGAAGATGTACGTAAGTCAATTTCGATATCCGCAGTTACTTAAGGTAACCACCACCAGCGCCTGAAAGCTTTTGTTTACGGCGAACCTCCGCTTGAGTAACGTTTCTTAAAGTGTGCGCTGAAAGTGCTGCACACTCCGTTTCAGATTCTTCACCGACCTCGGAAAGTGTAGCTTATTACTCATGTTAGACGTATTTTAGAAGTCTCCATAAATAACAGTTCAGAGGCGTTACATTTGGTGAAAGTGGGGGTGCTTACAGCACAGCTCCTTGTCACATCTAATTTTGTCAAACACATCATCGAAATATGAGTGTATGCATCGGCACTTACGCAAATGTGCCGTTTCCTGATGAGTGGATAATTTCGAATAATCATTGAACCCTCAAAAAGGAGTAGCTCTCTTATACTCCAGCTCGCATTCCACAGGAGGCATTAAGATCTGTTAAATTAATTGTCTTTTTTCCACACCAGCATGAAGATTGTTTGCACACCGGCACACAAAATGACGGTGGTTTAATTATCTACTCAACTACAATGTGCTACATACAACCAAACTACACTGAAGCACCAAAGAAACTGGTATTGGCATGCATATTGAAATACAGGCATAATAGGGCGCTGCGGTCGGCGACGCCTATATAAGACAACGAGTGTCTGGCGCAGTTTTTAGATGGGTTACTGCTGCTGCAGTGGCATGTTATCAATATTTAAGTGAGATTGAACGTGGTGTTACAGTCGGCGCACGAGCAACGGGGCATAGCATCTCCCGTACGACCATTTCACGACTGTACTGTGAATATCAGGAATCCGGTAAAACATCTAATCTCCGAAATTGCTGCGGACGGAAAAAGATCCTGCAAGAACGGGACCAACGACGACTGTAGAGAATCGCTCAACGTGACAGAAGTGCAGCCCTTCCGCAAACTGCTGCAGATTTTAGTGCTGGGCCATCAACAAGTGTCAGCATGCGAACCATTCGACGAAACATAATTGACATGGGCTTTCGGAACCGAAGGCCCACTCGTGTACCCTTTATGACCTCACGACACAAAGCTTTACGTCTCGCTTGAGTCCGTCAACACCGACATTGGACTGTTGATGACTGGAAACATGTTGCCTGATCGGAGGAGTCTCGTTTTAAATCGTATTGAGCGGATTGACACGTACAGGTATGGAGACAACCTCATGAATCCATGGACCCTGCATGTCAGCAGGGACTGTTGAAGCTGGTGGAGGCTATGTAACGGTGTGGGACGTGTGCAGTTAGCGTGATACGGGACCCCTGATACCTCTAGGTACGACTCTGACAGGTGACATTTACATAAGCGTCCTGTTGCGTTCCAGTTGTTGCGGTGTCCATTGCCGCTGTGTGTTAATTGTGGAGCCGCGGGTAAGAGCAGTCACAGATGTCCATTGTGCATTCCGACGGACTTGAGCAATTCCAGCAGGACAATGCAACACACCACATGTCCAGAATTGCTACAGAGTGTCTCCAGGAACACTCTTCTGAGTTTAAACACTTCCGCTGGCCACCAAACTCCCCAGACATGAACATTATTGAGCATATCTCTTTAGAAAAGGTCTCCTCCACCCCCTCGTACTCTTCGGATTTATGGACAGCCCTGCAGGATTCATGGTGTCAGTTGCCTCAAGCACTACTTCAGACAATGAAATTACAGTGAATTTCAGGCCTTCAGCTGCTTACAGGCGTTGATAAATACCAGCGAGGACAGTTGAAAATGTGTGTCCCGAACGGGGCTCAAACCCCGGATCTCCTGCTTACATGGCAGACGCTCTAGCCAACTCAGCCATCGAGGACACAGAGGATAGAGCGATTACAGGGACTTATCCCTGGCATGCTCCCTGTGAGACCCACACTTCCAACTAATTGTCCACATAATATATTTGTAGTGCTCCTGCCCACTATACTCATTACTTGCGGCAGTCAATCTACCGATTCCCGTAAGAGTTCGGGCAATATGAGTGCATCCGCACTGAAGAAGGTAATTGACCGGTAAGCCTTATCTATATGAAGATGGTACCATCTTCATACTTCAGACATTAGTCGAATCCATGCCGAGTCGTGTTGTGGCACCTCTGCGTGCTCGCGGGGACCCTACACGATATTAGGCAAGTGTACCAGTTTTATTGGCTCTTCAGTGTATTTTACCATGGGATCATCGTAGTATTGTGTAAGCGGCAGTGAAATGGATGGAAAAAAGTAAGTAAACTGTTTATTATTTAAAAAGTAATCGCCATTATTGCTGATAAATTTATCCCACTGTGAGACAAGAAGGTAAATGTCTACATGGAAAAAATATTTGTGGCTGCTATGGAAAGATGGTTGTTCCAGGAGTGCACCTCTTCGTGCGAAGAAAATCGACGGCTGCGACTGTCTTTCTTCAGGGCTCCAGAAACATGGAAATCACGTGGAGAGTGATGGAGACACTGTGGAGGTTGCTTAATGGTTCGCAGTGATACTTCTGCAGTGTAGTCGAAACAACCGTGGCAATATGTGGGCCGGCATTATCTTGCAACACAGTGATACCGTGCGCCAGCACTTCTGGCCGTTCTGTATCGATGACGCGCTCCAGTTGTTGCGGTGTTCATTGCCGCCGTGTGTTAACTGTAGAGCCGCGGGCAGGTGCAGTCAAAGAAAAAGCTTCTCATGACTTTTTTTTGGAGCTAGTATGCCTGCAGCATCGACTACGCTGCAGAAATTTCTTCTGGGAAGCCCTTACACATCCTCTGTTCAGCCTTGACACTCTCCATGAGATTTCCATCTTCTTGGTATCCTGAAGAAAGACATTCGTGGCCATTGATTTGCTTCGGACGAAGAGATGCAGGCCTGGGGATAATCAGAGTCCCGCGATCAACAAAAATATTTTTACGTAAAAGCACCGATCGTCTTGTCTAACAGCGCATTAAAGATGTTAATAGCTACGGCTATTAATTTTGAAATAATAAACAGTTTACTTACTTTTTTCCATTTATCTCTTATCCTTGTTTTGAAACCACTCACATTACTTCGACCTCCGTTCAGAGTAGTCTTCATTGAACGCCCTGGAAGGTCTTGAGATGCACAAGCTAAATCGTGCTGAGTTATGGATGTGACGTGCACTAGTTCTGGTGACTTCCAGTCTCACATTCACCTTAAATGGTCGGCTTCTACGGTAAGCATGCGAAATGTTCCAACACTACGTGCGAAGAATGAGGGCTTGCTGCTGTGAGACGTTTCTCGGATATCCCCCTGTGCACATCACACAGGTTACAGCGAATTTCAAATTCTTATTAACGCGCGGAATAGTCAGTTGCATTGGTGATTCTGCTTCATACACTTCATCACCACTGTCGTCGAACTACAGGTTTTCCGATTTCCAATTGCCGTTTAATACAACATTCCAGCTGAGTAGCCGGTGTTACCAGGAGATGTACTTGTCCAGTCCTTTACTAGTTCATCTCCTCCTTCCCCCTCTCTCTGTCCATCTTCTTCTTTCCTTCACCATCTGTCCAACTCCTCCACTTCCTCTCTCCATACGCCTCCTTCACCTCCACCTTCTGTCCATCTCCTCCTTTCCCTCTCTCTGTCCATCTTCTTCTTTCCCTCGCCATCTGTCCAACTCCTCCACTTCCTCTCTCCATACGCCTCCTTCACCTCCATCCTCTGTCCATCTCCTCCTTTCCCTCTCTCTGTACATCGGTTCCTTCCCTCTCTCTGTCCATCTGCTCCTTCCCCCTCTGTCCATCTCCTCCGCACAGCACTAACACCATCTTCTCCTCCCACTCCGTTTATCCATCTCCTCCACCCTCACCCTCTATCGATCTCCTTCTCGCCCCTTCAACCTACACATTATCACCCCCCCCCCCCCAACTCAGTGGGAGGCTGGTGGTTCTTACCCCCACAGCATTTCTTTCCAGATCGTAACTAATGCGTGTACCATATTTGATTGAAATATTTCCAGGCGTTAATTATGAGCTATCTACGCTTTGCTTTGTCCAATTCCACATGCTAAATATATTTGACAGATATTTAATATATTTCACACCAATTTTTGCACGTATCTCACCTGTATCTCTAGTGAATTTCGCCACGCAGTTTCATTTTCACGCTGCTCAATGTTCATGTAATCGTTTCTCCTGAAGTATATGTCGTACACTGATACAATTTTGCAGATACAAGTGGTATATGAGCCTACTGTCTGCGAAATGTTCTATGAATAGAGATTGCAGTAAAGAACTAATCAGTTATAACGACATACATCATGAGGAGATTTTTCACTCATCTCAGTATACTGTCTCTGAAATGCATTGCGAATAGAGATAGTAACAAAAAAGTAATAAATTAAAAGATCATGTATCATCAATAGTTTTTGACACATCTCAACATTTGATGTGATATCTCCTGAATTACGTGTCTTACAGTGATATACCTTTGTAGGTACATTCAGCGACACATGTGGATACTGGCAGAGAAATTTGTTGCCAACAGATTTACTAGTAAAGAAGTAATAAAATGAAACGTCATGCTTCATGCGGCAGTTTTACTGCATGAGCAGCGAAACTGCAGTAAACGATAAAACAAAGGTTTGAAACTGTATATAAAGTTTGTTACAAGTCAGTAAGTGCTCTCATTCGCGAATACTTGTCGAATAAAGTATGGGCATTTGCACGTCACGGGCTACACAACTTTTTCACCCCCACCGCCACAACTTCGACAAGTGGGTGGTTATTACCCCAAGAGCAATTCTTTTGAGACAGTAAGTGATAGGTGTACCAAGTTTGGTTGAATTGGGAACAGTAGTACAGGGGGACATGTGGAATAAACATACATACAGATAGCCGTACCGAAGGTGCAGCGTCTGCAGCTCGTGGTCTAGAGGCTAGCGCTGTTGTCTCTGGATCGCGGGGTCCCGGGTTCGATTCCCAGCCGGGTCGGGGATTTTCTCCGCCAGTGGACTGGGTGTTTGTGTTGTCATCAACTCATCATCATTCAAGTAGTGGTGAGACTGGAAATGGAAGGACTAGAACTTTTACAGAAGCGATGTTGAGGGCCCCACAAATCAACATCATCGTCATCACCGTAGGTGCAGCCACAACGGAGAGGCCAGAGAAACGTGTGATTCCTGAAGAGGGACAGCAGCCTTTTCAGTAGTTGCAGGGGTAACGGTCTGGATGGCTGACTGATCTGGCCTAGTAACGTTAACCAAAACGACCTTGCTGTGCTCTTACTGCGAATAGCTGAAAGCAAGGGGAAACTACAGCCGTAATTTTTCCCGATGGCATGCAGCTCTGGTTAAATGATGATGGCGTCCTCTTGGGTAAAATATTCCGGAGGTAAAATAGGCCTCCATTCGGATCTCCGGGCAGGGACTACTCAAGAGGACATAGTTATCAGGAGAAAGAAAACTGCCGCTCTACAGATGGGAGCGTGGAATTTCAGATCGCTTAATCGGACAGGTAGATTAGAGAATTTAAAAAGGGAAATGGATAGGTTAACGTTAGATACAGAGGGAATTAGTGAAGCTCCGTGGCAGGAAGATCAAGACTTCTGGTCATGTAAATACAAGGTTATGAATACAAAATCATGTAAGGGTAATGCTGTAGTAGAGAATAAAATAATAAGAGCGTTGATAGGCTACTACGGGGAGCATAGTGAACGCACTATTGTAGCCAAGATATACACGAAGCCCACGCCTACCACAGTAGAACAAGTTTATATTCCTACTAGCTCTGCAGATGATGAAAAAATTGAAGAAGTGTATGATGCGATAAAAGAAATTATTCAGGTAGTTACGGGAGACGAAAATTTAATGGTCATGGGGGACTGGAATTCGATAACAGGAAAAGGAAGAAAAGGAAATGTAGTACGTGAATACGGACTGAGGATAAAGAATGAAAGAGGAAGCCGCCTGGTAGAACTTTATGGTAGCTAACACTTAGTTTCAGGATCATGAAAGAAGTTTTCATATGTGGAAGAGGCCTGGAGACACTGGAAGGTTTCAGATTGATAATGGTAAGACAGAGATTTAGAACCAGGTTTTAAATTGTAAGCCATTTCCAGAGGAAGATGGGGCAGTGACGGTTATGAACCGTAGATTAAAATTGAAGAAACTGCAAAAAGGTAGGAATTTAAGGAGATGGGACCTGGATTAACTGAAAGAATCACAGGTTGTAGAGAGTTTCAGAGAGAGCGTTAGAGGACGATTGACAAGAACAAGGGAAAGAAATACAGTAGAAGAAGAATCGGTAGGTTTGAGAGATGAAATGAAGGCAGTAGACGATCAAGTAGGTAAAAAGATGAGGGCTAGTAGAAATCCTTGGGTAACAGAAGAGATATTGAATTTAATTGATAATAGGACAAAATATAAAAATGCAGTAAATGAAGCAGGCGAAAAGGAGTACAAACATCTAAAAAATGAGATCAACAGGAAGTGCAAAATGGCTAAGCAGGGACGGCTAGAGGACAAATGTAAGGATGTAGAGGCATATATCACTAGGGGGTAAGATAGATACTGCCTACAGGAAAATTAAAGAGATCTTTGAAGAAAAGAGAACCACCTGTATGAATATCGAGAGTTCAGATGGAAAACCAGTCCTAAGCAAAGAAGGGAAAGCAGAAAGGTGGTAGGAGTGTACAGACGGTCTACACAAGGGCGATGTAATTATGGGCAATGTTATGAAAATGGAAGATGACGTAGATGAAGATGAAATGGTAGATATGATACTGCGTGAAGAATTTGATAGAGCGCTGAAAGACCTCTGTCAAAACAAGGCCCTGGGAGTAGACAACATTCCATTACAACTACTGATTGCCTTGGGAGTGCCAGCCATGGCAAAACTCCAACATTTGGTGAGAAAGATGCATGAGACATGCGAAATGCTCTCAGACTTTATGAAGAATACAGTAATTCCAATCCCAAAGCAAACAGGTGTTGACAGGCGAGAAAATTACCGAATTATCAGTTTAATAAGTCACGGCTGCAAAATATCAACACTAATTCTTTACAGACGAATGGAAAAACTGGTGGAAGCCGACCTTGGGGGAGATCAGCTTGGATTCCGTAGACATGTTGGAACAAGTGAGGCAATACTGACCCTACGACTCATCTTAGAAGATAGATTAAGGAAAGGCAAACCTTCGTAGACTTGTACACTTGGAGAAAGCTTTCGACAATGTCGACTTGAATACTCTCTTTCAAATTCTGATGGTGGCACGGGTAAAATACAGGAAGCGAAAGGCTATTTACAATTTGTACAGAAACCAGATGGCAGTTATAAGAGTCGAGGGACATGAAAGGGAAGCAGTGGTTGGGAAGGGAGTGAGACAAGGTTGTAGCCTATCTCCGATGTTATTCAATCTGTATATTGAGCAAACAGCAAAAGAAACAAAAGAAAACTGGGGAGTAGGAACTAAAATCCATGGAGACGAAATAAAAACTTTAAGGTTTGCCAACGACATTGTAATTCTGTCAGAGAGCGCAAAGGACCTGGAAGTGCAGTTGAACGGAATGGACAGTATCTTGAAAGGAGGAAAGATGAACACCAACAAAAGCGAAACGAGGATAATGGAATGTAGTCGACTTCAATCAGGAGATGTTGAGGGTATCAGTTCAGAAAAGGAGACACTTAAAGTAGAAGATGAGTTTTGCTATTTGGAGAGCCAAACAACTAATGATGGCCGAAGTAGAGAGGATATAAAATGCAGACTGGCAATGGGAAGGAAAGCGTTTCTGAAGAAGAGAAATTTGTTAACATCGAGTATAGACTCAAATGTCAGGAAGTCGTTTCTGAAAGTATTTGTATGGAGTTCAGCCACGTATGAAAGTGAAACATGGACTATAAATAGTTTAGACAAGAAGAGAATAGAAGCTTTGGAGATGTGGTGCTACAGAATAATGCTGAAGATTAGATGGGTAGCTCAAGTAACTAATGAGGAGGTACTGAATAGAATTGAGGAGAACAGGAATTTGTGGATAGCTCGACTAGAAGAAGGGATCGGTTGGTATGACACATTCTCACGCATCAACGGATCGCCAGTTTAGTATTGGAGGGAAGTGTGGAAGGTAAAAATCGTAGAGGGAGACCAAAAGATGAATACACTAAGCAGATTTAGAAGGATGTAGGTTGCAGTAGTTACTTGAAGATGAAGAAGTTTGCACAGGATAGAGTAGCATGGAGAGCTGCGTCAAACCAGTCTCTGGACGGAAGACCACAACAAAAACAGCAGCATGTATTCCAGGGCAAGATGACAATCGGAGGGCAAACTTCTCCATCGATTAGCAAGTTACGCTGAAAAACTGGCACACTATACGTAAGTGACAGCAGCTAGCTAGAAACAATCCATCTCCGATGTTACGGAGGCACTGGGCTTCTCACAGACCACCGTGTGGGAAGTGCCACCGCCAGCCCCAGCTGCAGTGGACAACGTTTTGATGATAGGGATCACCGTCGATTATCGAAAACTGCACCTGCTCATACTGAAATCAGAGTAACCTCATTTCGAGGGAACCCATATTGGAGAGGCGAGCTCCGATCGCCGGTAAAGCTGCGGACATTTTCTCGGAATCTGGCGGGCGGCGTATCGGTTTTACCGACGCGTGTAGGCGGCGTTAAAACGTAATCCGAGAATATATGGTGAAGAGGCAGGTCCTGAATTGCTATTCCCTTTCATGTGAAGCACGGCTGCGTTTATTGGGACACGCGAACTCGCAGGATAATCGACGTTAGACGCGTGAATCTTCGCTAGTCTCTTCAAGAGCCCCTGCATAGAAATGGAAATAGGAGTGGTGTTGTGTGCAATTAGTGCAACGCGAATTACTGGATCGATCTCTTCCACCCAGATCAATTTCTGATAGGTATTTGAACAATGTACTGCAACATTTTTTCATAAGTTAACAACTAACGAAAGGGGCCACAGTTATTTCAAATAGTACAATGCAAGAGGACACACCGTCAATGAGTGTATGACAGTATTAAAAGTTCTTTATAAGATATCAGTCTTCGTTTGACCACAGCTCTGTTACTGACACGCCAGGGTGGAGTGCTAAATGGTACAACGAATTACGAGGACTTCCTTCCGAGGTAGATTTATCACCTCGCTCCGCGGAATGGATTGCAGCGTCACCGGCGACTGGAGGCTGTCACTCCTGTGCTTGAAACATCCAATAGCTGAACACCATACGATTTTATTTTCATTTTCGTGGCTGAATATGCTACCTACAGCGAGTTCATAACTACTAAGCGTTAATGAAGTTTCTTACGAGGATCCAGAAAGTCTGTAAAAGACTACAAAAGATGTACATTCGAAGAGTCAGTTGTGAGCAGCCAGTTTTAACCAGAGGGCATGCGACCATAGTGTGACAACGTTATTGTTTACGAGTCTAAATTGAGCAATACCTCCAAATAAAGTGTTCTAGACAGTCTCTACAATATTTTGAGGCACATAAAATTGTGTGCAACATTTGTCCGGCACACCTTGACCCCTGAACAAAACAGCGACACATACACGCCTGCCGCAAAATGCAAAACGGGGAAAGTTTTTCCTGGAAGAAACGACCACATGTGAGGAGAATTGGTGTTACCAATACGAACATACCACGAAAAGACAAAGTGCGAAAAGTCATATGCAGGCTCAATGCTTTGACGACAAAACCTACGATTAAGTCACGGTGTCGCACGGGTAGCGCAACGTATCAAAGAAGAACTCCTCAGATAGTTTCACGCGATTGTCTGAAAGTTCTGTGCGTTGCACTCATCATGTGGGGGAGGTGGGAAAGCGGGGGGGGGGGGGGGGGGGGGGGCAGAACCTAAGTAGAACACCTGAAACATTAAAGCCACCACATTAACTTTTCTCTGTTGTTTATTAATTCATTTTCGAAACTTTATGAACTGGTGGATACATATTACCAATTTTCCGCACTAAGAATAAGTTAGCGTCACTGACGAACGCTTCAGAATCACGTCCATAGAGTTATTGCTGCACTGCGTTGCATGTTTACCTGAAATGTCACTGTCGTTCGTCTTGTCTCAGAACTGTCGGGACTTACCCTCGTTCAAAAATAATTTTTTACCTATTTTTAAGGAGTTGCAGAAGGACTACTTTCTTTGAACACCAGTGTTGCTCCGAGAAGCTTGATCGCGGACCATCCAGTTTTGCGGCTACATTTCCAACTGAGAAATTGTTCCACCAAGAGGATGAAACTTGCTCTACGTATGGAAAAATGTAAGGTAACACAGATGTCGAGAAAAAAAAACCTTACAGCTTTCGTATGCAGTATTACTGGTGTTGCTTGACATATCACGTCGATTAAAGATCTAGGCGAAACGTTGTAAAAGGACATGAAATGAAACGAGAAAGCAGACCGCGGAAAGTACCCAGTCTTGAATACTTCGCGTGTTTGGGGTCCGCATCGTGTCGAATTAAAGGAAGGCATCGAAGGTGTTAGATTTGTTGCATTAGGTTCCGTCAACTAGCAAGTATTATGTCTATGAACTAAAATGGCTATCCCTAGAGAGAAGAAGACATTCTTTTCGCAAAACACTATTGAGAAAGTCTAGAGAACCGATATTTACAACAGACTGCAGAACGATTTTGGTGCCACCGACGTACATGTCGTGTAAGGACCTAAAGACAAGAGAAGAGAAATCAGGGTCCGTACGTAACCATATAGATAGCAATTTTTCCCTCTCTCCGTTTGCGAGTGGAACAGGAAAAATAATGACTATCAGTGGTGCAAGATACCCTTCAGCGTGCACCTTGCGGTGGATACCGAAGTATTTATGTATATGCTTACACATAATTCATAATATGTTCAGCGAAGCGACTTTCATGATTTACTAATTTATTAGGCAGCTATATACAGCACAGCTCGTTTGGCTGAAACATCGACAGTTAAAAAGGATACTCACCTTTTTGTTAACTACAACCTGGGAATAATCTCGTTTAGATATCTTGAACTGCTTTGAAGCACTCAAGATATCCACACATTCTGAATACGAATACCTCACAGAATGAGCAACACTCTCTGTCAGAACAATTTGGGAGCGTCGCAGATTTTGAGTTCCACATTCTACGAATATTGAACATGTTGCCATGTAAAACAACTTGCTGCACAGCAGAACCGTGATTAAATGAAAGAATAAAATGTTGTTAGAACCGGCTGGGACGACGCTAAGTTGGACACTTCGTGCCACATACACAATGGTGGCGTAACCAATGTCAGCACTGGAGGCAGGGATCTCATTGCCTCATAGTGTAGGAGAGAAGACGCCAGAAAACACCTAATTCAGCACTTAGACAACAGCATTGAGCAGACACAAAATTCTTCTGTGAAGAGACTACATGTAGTAACTCCACCTAGGGATGACACAAGAGCGCCATTCAGGCTGCAAACTTTGCCTAAAGGAACGATCTTTAACCTCTGAAGTTAAATACCAGGCCAACCAACATCGCAGACAGGCCCAGAAAACGGGACCACATTTAGTCTGCTTTAGGGGGGGGGGGAGGGGGAATCACGTCATCGACTAGTATTAAACCGTCGCCTTCCTTCCACTCACCCATATGCACCACGGATACCCTCGAAAGGTCAGCTCTCCTAGTTGAGGGACGCCCAGGTGAATGTATTGAAGTATCTACAGCCGCCGCCTTTGAGTCCACTTCTATGAGTCCACAGTTGTCTCGCTACGGAGGGAACTTCGACTCTGCGAGCTGCAGTACTGCCGGTCACAACGATGACTGAGCAAAGGTTGGGACTGCGCTGATACTCCGAGAATGAAGAATCGATCTGCCCGTCTGCTAGTTGTCCATCTTGGGAGCAGGGCACCTGTGCCGCCACTCCTAGGCAGTACAAGTACAACTTTACCGGCTATATGCAGCCACCATCTCTCGAGCTGTTCTTCATGGCACAAGCCATCTCGACATGGCGTCATGCAACTTTCTGGGGCCCAACCTAAGCGCAGCTTCACCTGATGAGAGCACTGATGCTCCAACAGACGTCCCCAGCCACGCGAGGCTATAGCGACGCCCCGGCCGCTGGACCCTCCTACGGTACGGCCGCATCACTGGCCACCGACAACGCCAGAGCCTGCGCCTGCGAATTCTCCACTGGGCACCGATGTGCTGCTCTGCACGTTCGTGTAACGCGGGCTGAGCACAGCCGCTGCTAGGTACCGCCGGGAATGAGGCACACTGAATGTAAAACTCTTGCTAAGAAATAAATGTTAATTGAATGGTGTCTCATTGGCGCCTCCGCGCTCCACACGAGTCCACCACTGCACCCCCATTTGTCTGTCGTAAATTCACATTGGAGGCAATATTTGGCGGAGTCCTAGAAATCTGGCGTCAGCAAGTGGTGTTCTAATAGCCTGGCAACTACAAAGCTTGTTTCAAGAAGTGGTTCATGTGCGCTGCATTAGTGCCACAATAACCAGCAGTCCTGCACGTTGGGTTCCAGAGATCTCCGTCGAGGAGACACACCTGCGCACTAACAGCCCTCGACATCTATCATTATGTGGGGCAGTGAGTGGCCAATTTTTGTTGACCTGTTTTCTGTTTTTTATATTGAGTCATGTTCAGTCGAAAGGATCCGCATATGAACCTGAAAGAGACATTGCATAGGCCACAGGAACCTGCAGGCCTTTCATAGTTCCAGGGTACCTATGTATAGGATGAGAACTTACGACCGACTAGGTGGCAGTCTTGTAATTTATCGGGGCACGAATTACCATGTACTAAAGTAGCGTCAGTAATGTGTGAAACTTCTAGAAGGTTTCGCCAAGAAGCACAGCACTACAATGAGTCTCAGTGGGCTATGATATATAGGAAAGATTAGCATAGTTGTTTTCGATTATTGATAATGTATTGGCATACTAGATTTCCAAATGCTTTGTATTATAAGCCGAAATGGAGGTTACACAACGACCAGAAACACATAACCAGTAAGTTTGACTGAAATTGGTGGTTTGAAACGTCAAACATCCCTGATACTCCAGGATAAATCAGAACGAAACCAGGCTAGCGAAGAAATGCAGAGAGAGCTATAAGCATTACGTGCCGCAACTGGTTTGACGCAATCACATGGAGCAGTATCTGTCCCATACATTGATCCAATGGCAGCTAGTCACATTACGCTTTCTTCCGGAAAGCATCTGAGGATGTATCGGCCTTTCTGGATGATGTGAGGAAGCACCTCGGTTAGGGAACTGATCCAGTGGTACACTTCGGTCTACGACTAAATTACGGTTAACAGTTGACGCTAAAACGTATGTCACACACCATGAAACCCTTGGCAAAACACAGACATTTGAGCATCTGGCCGAAGGGCTTACCTACGCTATCGCAGGCAAAATTGTGACATTTTTCAGGGAAGATCTCATGGGATTAACAGAGAAACACAGTGAATCAGTAAAAACATTCTCTGACAGAATTCCTAAGTTAAACTCGCAGACTTCCGAAATGAAGGACATTGCAGAGGTAGACAGAGTGCTCTTGTTGGAAGAAGAGCATAGGACCTTGAACATAGTCGTATTTTTGATGATATGTCATGACGTATAGGGATGGAATATCAAACTCGATTGTTTTTAACTAGGTTACCAGGGCCCGTAACAAACGGTAGAGATGACATCACCAGTAAATATTACGGTGCACCTTCCAACGAAGACATCGATTATTCATAAAAGCTGAGTCAAACCCTTCAGTGGAGCGTTAGACGCTTTGCCGCAAATTCCAATACCACATGTGGTACAGAATAAAAACTATAAGAAGACTAAGAAGCCAGTAGTTAACAATGTTCAGGATTCACATAACACGCCGTATGCATTAAGACGACATTTTTAGCTTCCATTTGTTTGTTGTGTATATTTTGACTTAGCACTTCTGAACTGTTGAGGTTGGTATTATCTTGGTTTAATACTAGGTAGGTTATTGTTGTAGTATTTGGTAATTTTTTATTATGCAACTGCGCTTTCGGAAGGAGGGAAGGGAAACAACAGTAAATTCCTTTCTCTCAGGTGGCATGACAGTATGGGCAGCAAGGAAGACTATGAAAATCTTACTATTCCTAAACCTTCTCCAGAGGGGTGTAGGATGTGTATGACGGAACCAACCTCTTAAATCTGGAGCGGTGTTCTCGAGCAACCTGTCGTCGTGTTAACAAGTCATCGGTGGACTCTGGGATTAAATTTGAGATGAGAAATGAGGCTGGCGGGTTAGAAGACACATTTGGGGAATCGCAGAAGGAAGCAGAAAAGAGGTATTTCTGGCGGAAGTCAAGGAGAAGTACTGTGATTGCAGCTCTCTTATGAGAAATTGCGGGAGCAGTTGAAACAGGTAATGGACATGGTGCCCAAAACATTGGTTCGGAGAAAGAGAGGATGGATAAACGCAGGCGGAATACTGTAGAAGACAGTGTTCGAGACAGCAGATGACGAAGACATTCGGAATTTAAACAGCGCACTAGGCCAGGTACAAGCAGAAGCGGACGTTAGAACGCTAAGGTAGAATGACATACTATACAACTTATGAACATGGAGCAGGCTGTACTGAATAACCCAAGGTTGGTAATGCAACTGGAAACGGAACTGATGCAATGTACGCAAAACACCATGTGGTCTGTAAATAATGATTTAAAAAGGGTATGGAGTCAACAGGATTCAGTAGATGGGCAGACAGCTGTAGCTTAGACTGTTACGGATTGTGACTGGCAGTATCAATCATCCACGATCTGAAACAGGAACGTTACAGGAATCCGTCTTCCATGCCATACATGGGCAACTAAGTGCTACACTGTTACCGCCGTAACGGATCTTAGAAGGACTACGAGGAGCACAGAAGGATTTTATACGGGAGTTACGGCATATAGTGGGACCAATTGAGAGCAGTTTCGCGTTGTTTTACTATATATTAGCAATCGCAGTGAGAAGAGATGGAACGAGGACTTCATGCGTGAATACATTGCCGATAGTAGGGTTGAACCCCCGGTATCAATATCTTATTTTGCACTCTTACTCAGTGAAATGGGGCACAGTAGGGAAACGGGTACAAGTACGCACTAGCCAAGCACTAATAATTTCAGAAAACGGGGAAACGTATGTTCTGATGTCCAAGGAAGAGGTACAGGGTTGCCAACCGGAGATTATCACAGTCTGTCCAACCTGAGTAGTCCGGACTAACACACAGGCATGTGAGGTACATTTGTTCCTGGAAAAATATGAAGCAACTGTGTCGGAGAGACGTATTAACCCCTATCAGCATCTTAACAAATGAAAAGGTTTGCTACATAGCCGGGACAACATTTCTCCTACTGACTACAATTATGTGTACTACAATAACCGAGTTAACATTTCCCTTGGTGTTTTATCCAGAGAAGACGCTAGAGATACTTCCAGTCAAAAGATAACATTTCTAAACTACACCGTAAACCCAGATACCCTTCATTCATTAGACCAGCCAATAGCATCACGGAAGGGGCAGATTTCCGGAAAACATATGTTGCAACACATCCAACAGTACCGCGAGAAACAGGGTAACCAAGCTATGAACGTAAGCGTTTCACCTACTAGTAATTCTAGTCGCCATATGTGCAATTTACGTTTGTTACAAGCGAAGAATGGTACATCACTGTACATCAGTTACCTGGTGTCTGATTTAGCAGTATAACGGGAAATGCCACGGAGTAATTAAAGTCGAATTATAGCTCTAAGCACTAAGAAGTAAGAGTAAAGAATTGATTATAAATTAGTGTGATAGTTTAAGGGTATTAAGACATATGAAATTAGCTTCAATTTAAAACTAGATATATTCCATGAAAGATGACTTAATAGTACACATGTAAAGGAACGAACGAATATTGGATTTAACGTCCCGTCGACATCGAGGTCGTTACAGACGGAGCACCACTCGGATGGTGTCAAGGATGGGGAAGGAAATCGGCCGTGCCCTTTCAAAGGAAGCATCCTAGTATTTGCCGGGAGCGGCTTAGGGGAAATCACATAAAACCTAAACCTAAACCCAAATAGCGTTTGAACCCTCGTCCTCCCTAATGGGAGACCAGTGTGCTAACCACTGACCCACCTTGCTCGGTAGAACAAGAATACTAGTTAGTAAAGTGCAAACATGTGGGATGAATTTTGTAAAGGACGAGGAAGTGTTGCACAGCAGAATAGTAATTAAGTGTAAAAAAAAAGCACTCCGTCGTCGGGCCACGAGTGGCCTACCGGGACCATCCGACCGCCGTGTCATCCTTAGTGGAGGATGCGGATAGGAGGGGCGTTATGACGGTATTCGTGACCGAAGCCGCCACTAATCGGTCGAGTAGCTCCTCAATTGGCATCACGAGGCTGAGTGCACCCCGAAAAATGGCAACAGCCCGTGGCGGCCTGGATGGTCACGCATCCAAATGCCGACCACGCCCGACAGCGCTTAACTGCGGTGATCTCACGGGAACCGGTGTATCCACTGCGGCAAGGCCGTTGCCTCAGTAATTAAGTGTAAGAATAAAATTTTGTTAGAACCGACTGGGACGACATGAAGTTGAACACGTACGCCAGCTACGCAACGGTGGCATAACCAATGTAAGAACTGAGGCCGGCCGCTGTGGCCGAGCGGTTCTAGGCGCTTCAGTCCGGAACCGCGCTGCTGCTACAGTCGCAGGTTCGAATCCTGCCTCGGGCATGATGTGTGTGATGTCCTTAGGTTAGTTAGGTTTAAGTAGTTCTGAGTCTAGGGGACTGATAACCTCAGATGTTAAGTCCCATAGTGCTTAGAGCCATTTGGACCATTTCTGTAAGCACTGTGAGTGCCGAAGTACCAACCGACCGGGAGCTTCTTGCCTCATAGTGTGCAAGAGAGGACGCCAGTAAACACCTGATTCGGCAGCTCTACAACACTGCTAAGAAGGCACAACGCTTCTCTGTAACGAGGCTACAAGCAGTAACTCAACCTTGGGATGACACAAGAACGCCTCTCATTCTATACACATTTGTCCATTAATAAAAATGTCACATAAAATCTAAGGTCTCTGTGAACATGGTTACCTTACAGAGTTAAAGATGGAGTATGGAATCGGTCATAAGCTCGACAAAGGAACTACCTGAGCTATTGTCTGAAGAGAACCACCGAAAATATACAGGGTATTTCACAATACCTGTTACAGGCTTCTAGGGAATGTAGAGAGTAGATAGTAGAAGAAATTTTGATAAGGAACCCACGTCCTGAAATGCACCGTTTGGATGTAAAATAAGTTTAAAGATCAGTTTACTTGCGAATCTCCCGCCTCACGGTTCGTACGCAAACTGAGAAGAGGGGCATCGACAGTTCCCGCGTAATTACGACATCGCGTATAGTTTTCGTACGACTACAACAGCTTTGAGAAATTCGTATACTCGCAACTATAACGGTTGTGTACTGCTCCGTGGACACGCCGCACTCACGTCTTTGAAGAGGACGTCTTTCGCCAAGTAGAAGAGAATCCGACAACGAGTACCCGAAACACTGTCCATGCCATGGGTTCCTTGGAGCAAATTATTTTACCCACAAACGCTACGTTTCCGGACATCGGTTCCATATCAAAACTTTTTCTGCTAAGTGCCTCTAACAACACCTAGAAGCCTACAACAGGAATTATGAAGCACTCTGTATATCAGGATTTTGGGAAATACATTTGACTCTGGTACATTCCATAAACAAACCCAGTACCTTCCTATAACACAACCTCGATTAGTCATTGCAGAACGGCGACATTTCCACTGGATTCTATTCAGAGTGTAGCTTCTCTTTCCTTCTTCTTTTACATATCCATGGAATGGGGGAAGCCAAACACCGATTTCCACATCGTTTTTGTAAAATTTTTCAAATTAATAAAGAATCAAAATCTAAATTTACGTATCCACTGCCTTGTTTACGAACAGATCTACTATCGGCACCCAACGGGCTTACAGTTTGATTGTCGAACGAATCGCACCGTATCTCTCAAACCGAGTCAGACTGCCGCCTTGAACACTGACATCGATAGTATGCCGGCAGCAGGACTACCGAATCTGATCGGCGAGTAGTTACGGGCATCATCAGTCTCGGGAAAAAGTAACTCTGACATTCCTAAAATATCGTGGAGTAAGGGCTCAGCTTGACACTTACTTGCGAACGGGCTTACTTAGGACCGCGCCCAAAGAGCTTCTATGTAAGAAGGTACCAGTCTCACAAAGGAGAAATTAGTAGCAAACGATCCTTGGGGGGAAAACTGTTTGTTTATGAGGAAAGTTAAGCATGAAAAAAACAATCATCAAATAGAGCAGTTTTCACGGCCATAAGTTAGACTAGTTTGGAATGGCAGGCATCGGCATACGAGGTGCTGGCTATTTTGCAGGACAGCCGAGTAAGAAAAAAGAAAGATCTCCTGGCGTTGTGTTTTCAGACGGCCTGACTTACGTGAAGAACACACGACTTCCGACTGACTGTTGTGAAAGTGGCACGGTGCTCTCTCGATACACAGGGTGTCTATGATTAAACTTTCGCTACTTGAGCCAGTCCAGAGGTAAAACTATTTACCGTATGGATATTCAACTTTATGGAAATGATTCTCAGACTGTGTGCTGCAGGATTTGTGTTGTTAATAGTGTTGGTGTCATGACGTGCCATTAGCAGCCGGTACTCTTACGGCTACGTAGGATTGGAACTCAAGCATCAGTGTACGTTACAGTCGCAAGCAGTCAGCTTGGGTCTGGACAAGGTGAACAAGGCTTCAATAGGAAAATTGTTTTATCAAAATAGCGACAACAGTGCTACTGCTCTTCGCGAGTATCGACACATTAAAGGAACGCGGAGAGGTTTTCTATCCACACCGGCACAAAATTCGGAAGTTAAAATCAAAAAACCATTTGGGAATTGCTCCTGAGAGACGCCGACAGCCACTTGTATTATAGATCGTTGAAGAAGTTACTTTTGCCGTGCCTGAGAATGGTGGACGCATTGTGCGATCTTCAAGCAGTGCACGAGCTGTGTCACGACAGTCAGAACCCCACCTGAGACGTTTCGCGCAGCAGTAGAGCAATTTTTAGTGCAGTTCCAGGCTGTTGAGGTGCAAATGGACGTCACATTAAGCAACGTTTGTAGCCTCGAACGTAAACATGATACAAAATTAACAAGTGTTAGCCTTTCATGTTGAAATTAAAATTTACTTCCTTAAATGGTTTATTCATTGTTTTTCCCTCATGTCCTCTCACATGTTTCCACAATGTTTCATTGCCTGACGATCACTCGTTTTTCATGGAAGTCCTCTCAAGTATCGAAAGTTAAATTACATTCGCCCTGTATGTCATCACAAAAAATAGTATTGTAAATAAAGCAACAAAAGAAAAAAATTGTTAGTAAGAAATAGTGGTGTTAACAAATTATATGTCAAAAATTTTTCCGTCCGAACAGACCTCGGAAGGCCCAACAGTACCCACCGACCGCCTTGTCATCCTCAGACGATAGGCGTCATTGGATCTGAATATGAAGGACCATGTGGCCAACACATCGCTTATTCAGCCATTGTCAGCTTTCGTGACCGGAGCCGCTATTTCTAAATGAAGTCGCTCCTCAGTTGGTCTCACAAGGGCTGAGACCATCCCGCTTGCCAACAGCACTCGGCAGACCTGGACGGTCACCCATCCAAGTGCTAGCCAAGCCCGACAGCCCCTACTTCTGTGATCTGACGGGAACCAGTGTTAGCACTGTGGCTAGGCTAATGGCTCATTCACTACAGAATTATTGTTAGTAATAATTTGCTTATAACAAACCTGATCCTCTTTGTATGGCGCACTGACGTCGAATGTAACTGAACTAGTTATAAACGATGAGAACGCGAGGCAGAACACGAATCTTGGTCTGGGGACGGGTGGGGGGGAGGGGGGGGGGGAAGGAGAGGATTTTCCGCTGTGCTCGAATTGTCCTAGAGATGGGATGGTTTCGCAAAACTACATAACCAGTCTCGAATTACGTCATGACTTTTAATATACCTCCTACAACTGCCCCAGGTGCATGGGTAGGACAGTGATTCCCCTGGGTGACCCTGAACAATTGCCAGTGATTCCGTAGGGGCAGGGGAGAGGAAAGAGGTGAATAGAAACAGCCCAAGTGTGTAACCTGACACTGTAAATCAGTAAGATAAGACCTTCATCTCAGTCAGTACGCCCACTATAATAGCTACTGTCCCTTTAAATCGCATCCCTTTAAATCCATTTACCTTGAGACATGTGTCCCTATAAATTTAGAATCTGTACTGTGCCCTACTGTCATATCGTCACCGATTTGAATATGGGAGGATAGGATTTCATTTTCACGAGTACTGTACAGAGAGAAATGAATCGCACAGGCCTCAGCAGCCGACGACTCACCTCACCTGCAGTGACTTCTACACACTCGGCGTGTTTTCTTACGCTATATTGAAAAGTTAATGCGACAGAGAAACAATCAGAGATAAACATTTTCACCTGACCCATGAAAGTAGTAGGTTGTGCGATTTCTGTGAAATCAAAACGCGTACGTTTAGTACGTTGTCTAAAATATGAAAGATTGAACATAACTGGTTGCATCGGGTTTTCATCTAACTTCTTCGTTTATGCCAGCCACCAGTAATGCTGACAGCCACTCTGCATGCTTTGTAAATTCAAGGTCGTCACGGATATTACGAGATCCTCGTGAGTACAATAAAATTATGTCCCTATGTTGGAATGAGTAGTGCCAACAAAAATTGTCAGAATGTCGCGAGAGGTACGAGAATGAACTTCAGGAACTGGAGTGAAAATACGAAGTTGTATCGACTAGAATACATGCCAGTTTCCGTGATCCCACGGTAGCGTTGTTGTCTCGTAACGCAGTAAAAACGGGTACGAGTCCCTTCTCGGACATACGGGGTGTATGAGAAAACCAAGGGGACTGATTTTTTCACACCAAACGTTTTATTTATTTTTGGTCTCAAACAACAATATTGAGAATGACATTTTCACTCTGCAGTGGAGTGTGTGCTGATACGAAACTTCCTGACAGATTAAAACTGTGTGCCGGACCGAGACTCCAACTCGGGACCTTTGCCTTTCGCGGGCAAGTGCTCTAACAACTTTTTTTTTTTTTTTTTTGGTTTTGTTTTAATTCTTTGTTGATCTCATTTTGTTCGTTGTATATGTTCGGGGCGGACGTCTCATGACACTCGTTCAGGTTGTTCGTCGATCCGTTCACTCAGTTTTTTTATTACAGAGAGTAGCTAACCCACTGACCGAACACGCTGAGCTACCGTGCCGTCGCCAACTGAGCTACCCAAACAAGACTCACGCCCCGTCCTCACAGCTTTACTTCTGCCAGTACCTCGTCTCCAGCTTCCAAACTAAACAGAAGCTCTCCTGCGAACCTTGCAGAAATAGCACTCCTGAAAGAAAGGATATTGCGGAGACATGGCTTAGCCACAGTCTGGGGGATGTTTCCAGAATGAGATTTTCACTCTGCAGCCGAGTGTGCGCTGATATGAAGCTGTGAGGACGGGGCGTGAGTCGTGCTTGGGTAGCTCAGTTGGTTGAGCACTTGCCCGTGAAAGGCAGAGGTCCCGAGTTCGAGTATCGGTACAAAAAAAAAAAAAAAAAAAAAAAAGTGATTAGCGCGCGGGAATGCTACACTTATATATGCAACACATTGTTATTCGTGTAAGTTAAGATTTTTCTGAAAAAAAAAAGTTGGTAGAGCACTTGCCCGCGAAAGGCAAAGGTCCCGAGTTCGAGTCTCGGTCCGGCACACAGTTTGAATCTGTCAGGAAGTTTCATAACAATATTGAGTCTTTCAAGGAAATCTTTGTAAGACATTTGGTTGACAGTTGGTCCTGGAGCAACAGATTCTGTATGCACGATACCACTACCGTCAAAGAAGCTAATCAGCATCGTTTTGCTCTTTGATTTGCTCATACGAGTTTTTTTCGGCAGAGGAGATGTCTCAGTGTGCCACTACTCACTCTGCCGCTTTGACTCAGGACAGTACTTGCCGGCCGGTGTGACCGAGCGGTTCTAGGCGCTTCAGTCTGGAACTGCGCGACCGATATGGTCGCAGGTTCGAATCCTGCCTCGGACATGGATTTGTGTGACGTCCTAAGGTTAGTTAGGTTTAAGTAGTTCCAAGTTCTAGGGGAATGATGACCTCCGATATTAAGTCCCATAGTGCTCAGAGCCATATTGATAGGACTCGATAGTCCAGGTTTCATTATGCGGCTTTTCGCGGATGATGCTGTAGTATACAGAGAAGTTGCAACATTAGAAAATTGCAGCGAAATGCAGGAAGATCTGCAGCGGATAGGCACTTGGTGCAGGGAGTGGCAACTGACCCTTAACATAGACAAATGTAATGTCTTGTACATACATAGAAAGAAGGATCCTTTATTGTATGATTATATGATAGCGGAACAAACACTGGTAGCAGTTACTTCTGTAAAATATCTGGGAGTATGAGTTCGGGACGATTTGAAGTGAAATGATCATATAAAATTAATTGTTGGTAAGGCGGGTGCCAGGTTGGGAGAGTCCTTAGAAAATGTAGTCCATCAACAAAGGAGGTGGCTTACAAAACACTCGTTCGACCTATACTTGAGTATTGTTCAACAATGTGGGATCCGTACCAGGTCGGGTTGACAGAGGAGATAGAGAAGATCCAAAGAAGAGCGGCACGTTTTGTCACAGGGTTATTTGGTAAGCGTGATAGCGTTGGTTTCGAGAGGGTGCGTTTCTGGATGAGATATCGAATGTATTGCCTCCCCCTACTTATAACTCCCGAGGAGATCACGAATGTAAAATTAGAGAGATTCGAGCGCGCACGAAGGCTTTCCGGCGGTCGTTCTTCCCGCGAACCATATGCGAGTGGAACAGGAAAGGGAGGTAATGATAGTGGCACGTAAAGTGCCCTCCGCCACACACCGTTGGGTGGCTTGCGGAGTATGAATGTAGATGTAGATGTAGATCTGTGATCATACGACTCATCCATTCGTGGTCATTGGGATTCCTCTTAAGAACAGGTCACCCATCGTCCTTACTGTTAAACATCGGTCTGTCCTCAGAAGAGCACTCACGCTTTCGACGTGTTTTCGGTTTTTGAAGTTGATGGCCACTCTGAGCTCTCTCAGAGGGACCTTCAGCGTAAGCCGAGCCTTCCAAGAACGACATGTGCCAGCGAAAAACTTGTGCTCTTCGTAACGAATGTTTCCTATAGGCGCCTGTTTCAAATTTTCAAAGGTCACACTCGTGGAATCCCCGGGTTTGACACAAAAGGTAATGGCATAACAGTGCTCTAAATTTCACTGTTCCATTTCGGTAGGACACACAAAAACACTAAAAATCACGTTACAGCTGCACGGAGCTGAAACTCGAACTGAGCACCTGGAAGGGAAGAACGCACCGGTGTACACAAGCAGAACAACAAAGCGTTGCCAGTCTCACATACCTCGTAGGTGGGCATTTTAGACGTGTCGTTACTATGTGTTACCATGCAGAGGTGGAATCGAAAATGATAGGAAGAGTAATACGGTAGACATATCTACGCGAGGCCGACGTTTGCCAGCATAGCACAGTCTGTGTCCTAACAGGCTATGATTACGAGTAGGAGGCGCAGAAATAGAACCGTGTGAAACAAGTTTCATCGTTTTCTTTTTGTTTCGCTGCAAATATATACAAGAGCTCTATCACTTTGCTCGTATTCCCACGATCAATGAAATTCATTCATCAGGTGGAAAACTTTAATTGTTTCCTTATCTCTTCAAATTACTAAACCATAGAGTGTTAACCATATAAACCCGTAGTGTACCACCATTTCAAGAAACATGCGGCTTAGCTAACTGCATTGGCACACAGTCTCTCTCTCTCTCTCTCTCTCTCAGATTTTCCATATGGAGCCAACAAACCCGCGCATTGAATTACACCGTGCATTTCGTCACTGTGTGGCTGCTATGGTGTTGGTAGCTACGCGCCGATGCGGTCGCTCGTGCAAGCTGAAGCTGTTCCACTCGGAGTTGAGCTTTCGCTGTTGGGGAGTGAAGCTGAGCTGGTGGTAGAGGGTGGAGTGGGGTGGGGAGGGGAGGGGAGGGGGATTAATTCTTCCGATCGATGGATGGCGTGCGCGCCGCCACTGCTTTCCGGTTCACGTAGCGCCACAAATACCACCTGTGGAGCTTTATTCATAGCTTTCCTGGAAGTGGGTATTCTCTCGCTTAGAAAATGCTCTCCTATAACCCCCTTAAAGAGACGCGTAAGTTGGAATAAAAATTGCAGACGAGTACTATTTGAGCCAAGTCTATAATGTCGTGGTGGTAACAGTTTCGGCAACTGCTTATAAGATAACTAGCAACAGAAGGATACAAGTTGGCCTTAACTTTCGCAAAGTTCATCCCTGAATTTTTAATATCTGTTAAGGAATGAAAGGAGTAATGTTATCAACAAACATTTCATCCTGGGCTGCCCGTGACTGCAACTTATTGGTTAAGAATATTTTTGTTAGTAATACGATGGCTTCAGAGTATTTTATTTTCTTATTTTAGTCCAGCTTTCATGAATTATAACTAGTCACAAGGAATACATTCACGCTTTTTGGTTGTTACGTCTGATGCAATTTCTAATCTTTATTTGGCCACGGAACTTTCATCTTCCGCATTGGTAAAAGTTGAAATATGGGCAGTTCAGACAAGAGGAGAATAGAAGCTTTTGAAATGTTGTAGGAAAATGAAAACGCCTACAGCCGTCCTTATGATCTTATTCATTGTGTAGCTACCAGTTTCGGCGCTTCAATGGGCCATCTTCAGTCCTTATTTGGTGCTTAAATGGTTATCACGATCCGTATATACGCTGCATCAGCGTCCAACATAACAGGTTTATGCAGATTATATGTAACTGTGATGTCAGCACTCCAGCCATCAACTGCCAACAATGAAGGTCACAAGGACAGCTCTAGGCGTTTTCATTTTCTTCCAATAGTGAACTGCTGTGGACCCGAGACCTCCAGTCAAAAAAGGATGGACGTACAAAAACTTTTGAAATATGGTGGTATGGAAGAGTGTGAAAGATTAGATGGGAAGAAATGACTACCAATTAGGAGATACTCAACAGAACTAAGGACGAGAGAAATTTAGGTAGAAATTGACTAAAAGAAGTGTATGGTTGACGGATTGTATGCTAAGGCGTTAAGAAATAATAGTCAAGTTGGTAATAGAAGAAAGTGCGTGGGATAAATAATGTAAACATAATTTGCCCTTCTTTGTTAAGAGGATCACAAACCCGTGACAACACTCCTGCTTGCCCTCGGGTTTGATCACATACATGGTAGTGCATGCAAAACGTGGCCACATTGTAACTGTGTACGCCACACCGTGTCATCTAGAGGCGTCTTCACAGCCAGAAATTTAAAGGATTAATTTGAGATGCAATGGGTGATCATGCGCTTTGACGTTACGCCCAATCGATCTCTCGTGAAGCATTCGGGTAAGACAATGTTGCACTAGGCGACAAAGATGGGGTGGTACGGCTAACTTTCCGCGCAGAATTTACTGCTATTAAGCACCTGTTAATGTGCCCAGGAAAATGTACGGCCCTAAAAGTCTGACACGTGCAGTTCCTGCACATTTTGGAATTAAATGAAATAAAAGTTCTTGTTTCAATGATCCGTCGAGAAGTTCCAGGTGCTTATTTCAGTTATTCCTCCCTGAGCGAATCCTGCCTCCGATTGAGCCCTTATCCATTGTCGGAACTGTAATCTGTTTATGACTGTCGTCAGTGGAACAGTTAGTATACAGAAAACGAAAAATAAAAACAATAATTGCAAAAGAGCAACAACCTTCAGCAGCAAGATACCGATCACCACTAAATACTGTACATTCTCAACACAAATAAACTTCAGTAATGGATTCCTCATATATAACAAGAAGAAAATAAGTCTATTGAATATGGGCCCTAAAATGGATACCTTAAGAGTTGTACAACAGAAGAGGTGTGTTCCACAGTAGCGAAGATAAACGAGTGCTCATAGCTGTTAAGGTATGCATTTTAGAGCCCGTATTTACTAGACTTTTCTCGTCTTATTGCATTAGGAATCCATCCACGAAGTTTTGCTGTCGAGTTAAGAAACATTCTGTGTAATAATCAGACCTCTTTTTAGCTTTGACGTATACCATTTTCCGCTTGAATATGGAATTCTTATTTAAATCTAGTTTACTGTGGAGACATAGCTAATTTATTTAGTTCTCTTAAATTTATCTCTGAACGAAAATCTTGAAGGAAAGTTGATAATGCATTTGGTAGCCATTTCCTGTAGCTCCAGTAATTTCTGCGAATGTGCATGAGACGCATGTCCATATTTTATGATGTCGCAGCAGGGCAATATAGAATCGAAGTGAGAATGGCATGTTTTCAAATATGTGTTTCGTTCGCGAAGTTTACTCATGTCTATTGAAGTCCAAAATATTTCTGCAAAATTTATGACTGTTAAAATCTTTTTCCTCAATAAGCACTTCATATGGTGAGTCTGACAAGCCTTCTAGTTGTTGTGAGTGTTTGCAGTGTGTACTTTTTTGGCGGTCTTTTTGCTAATTTCGTTGTCGGTATGTCCCAAGACGAACACGTGGCTGTCATGGTGGTTCAGTTCATGGCTTGCACCCTCTTTGCTGCCTGAGGTCAGCAGCGTACTTCTGTGTTGTGATGCTCGACTCGGAGGTAGCAGCTTCAAACATTTCTCTGTCACTATTTCACTCTCCTAGCCCTCCCCCTTGCGTCCATCCGTTTCCCTGAAGGGAAGGCGACGTCCTTTTTGAGGAACATTATTGAGATCATTGGTTTTTTAAAAATTAAAAATTTGGAGGAAAAAAGATAAAAAAACGAAAGTATATACTACTAAAAACATATCGCACAAACGGTGATATTCATTTGAGAAACAGCACTGCACTTTCGCTTAAAAGCTGAATAACCTACACTAGTAGACTATGAATTTGAGGGGGAAGGGGAAATGTCTTTCTTTATGACTGAGGGGAGTGGATGGTAAAAATATGGGGTACGAACTATGAAGATGAACGTAAGTGTTGGGGTCGATAGTGGGAGGAGAGTAGGTGAGGAGTAGTTTGACGTGTGGACGGAGCCGTGGGATCAAGAGGAGAAGATTTGGTTGGTTGGTTTAAAATAGGGGAGAGGACCAAACTGTTACGTCATCGGTCCCTCGTTCCAATTAAAATAATTCCACAAGGGCAGGAGTAAAATAATCCAGACAGACAAAACAAAGCTGGAATAAAGGAGAAAACTACAAAAATGACAGAAGGGCAACAAACACTAAAAAGGACAAAACTGGACAAGAAAACCACGGAGAGACGCAAGAAACATGTAGTAGAGATCAAAACCAGAGAGCACGTTACCATTGCTGGCGGACCATGAGAATAAAAAGGAGAAGCCAGCCACTCTCCAACACATTAAAACTTACACGCTAAAAGCACTAGGGTGGAGGACACAGAGGAACAAGGGACATGCGCTAAAATTTAGATCAAATGATAAAACCCACCCTCACGAATAAAACGTAAAACTAAAGCTGATGTTGAGGCATTCTCGCCCAACACCGAAGGTAGGGTGCTGGGAAAGTTAAAAGTCCACCGCAGAGCGGTTAAAAGTGGGCAGTCCAGCAAGAGGTGGACGACCGTCATTTGTGAGCCACAGCCGACACAGAGTTGGGTCCCCGCGACAGAGGAGGTAACCATGCGTTAGCTACGTATGGCCATTGCGGAGCTGGCAGAGGACCACTGATTTCTTGCGAGAGGACTGCATGGAATACTTCCACGCATTCGTAGTCTCCTTAATGACACACAGTTTGTTGTACGCACTGTTATGCCATTCCATCTCCCAAAGTCGAAAAACCTTGCGGCGTAAGACAGAACGCACGGAGATGTCCATCTCCAGAAGTGCTTTCTGAGTAGCCTGTTTGGCCAGTCTATTGGCAAGTTCGTTGCCTGGGATTCCGACGTGTCCTGGGGTCCACACAAACACCACTGAACGACGGGACCGTTCCAAGGCATAGATGGACTCCTGAATGGACGCTACCAAACGATGGCGAGGGTAGCACTGGTCGATAGCCTGTAGGCTGCTCAAGGAGTCAGTACACAGGAGAAATGACTCACCAGGGCACAAGCGGACGTGCTCAAGAGCACGAGATATGGCCACCAGCTCTGCAGTGAAAACACTGCAGCCATATGGCAAGAAGTGCTGTTCAATATGTCCTCCATGAATATACGCAAAGCCTACGTGACCATCAGTCATCGAGCCGTCGTTGTAAACCACCTCACGGCCCCGGTACATGTCGAGAATCAAGAGGAAGTGATAGCAGAGAGCCGCAGGGTTAGCAGAGTCATTAGGACCATGCGAAAGGTCCAGAAGATTCTGCGGGCTAGGTGTGTGTGTGTGTGTGTGTGTGTGTGTGTGTGTGTGTGTGTGTGTGTGTGTGTGTGAAATCTTATGGGACTTAACTGCTAAGGTCATCAGTCCCTAAGTTTACACACTACTTAGCCTAAATTATCCTAAGGACAAACGCACACACCCATGCCTATGAGAGGACTCGAACCTCCGCCAGGACCAGCCGCACAGTCCATGACTGCAGCGCCTTAGACCGCTCGGCTAATCCCGTGCGGCGCAAGGTGTACACCATGGAGGTGTACGTGAATGGAGAGGAGGTAATGGGAAGGACTCCTGTTCAGACAGAAGGGACCGGATGCGAACTGCAATCGTAAGCCCTGACCTGGGCCGCCGATGCGGGAGATGAACTTCCGCGGTTGGGAAAAAGAGATGGTGATTCGGATGCACAGGAGAACTACGAACAAGTGCAGTGTAACTGTCGAGCAGTTGTGCATGCTTTACCTTCAATGGAGGGACTGTGGCCTCCAGCAGGACACTGCTCACTGGACTCATTCTCAATGCTCCCATCACTAGGCGAACACAACATTGGTATACTGGGTCGAGTAAACACAACGCTGAGGGTGCCGCCGGACAGTAAACCAGACGCCCATAGTCAAGTGGGATTGAACACGGGCTCTGTGGAGCTGCAGCAGTGTAGAGTGATCTGCACCCCAGTTGGTGTTGCTCAGGCAGCGGAGGGCATTGTGGTGCTGTCAGCACTTCCGCTTAAGCTAATGAAGGTGAGGTAGTCAAATCAATTGGGCATCGGAAACCAGTCCTAGAAATCGATATGTGGATCATCATTAAGGTAAAGTTCTGGTTCTGGATGAATGGCGCGACGCCAACAGAAATGATTGCCACAAGACTTTGCAGCTGAAAACCGGAAGCTGTGGGCTAGAGTCCATGACTGCGCCTTGTGAATGGCTCCCTGTAGGCGCCGCTCAGCAACACCAGTACTGGAGGAGCAGTACGAAATCTAGAAGTCATCTGCATATAGAGAAGGTGAGACCGACGGCCCTACAGCTGCTGCTAGACCGTTAATAGCCACTAAAAATAGACACTCAATATGGAACCCTGTGGAACGCCACTCTCCTGAATGTGGGGGGGGGGGGGGGGGGGAAACTATGTGAGGCACTGACTTGGACACGGCCGGCCGGTGTGGCCGTGCGGTTAGAGGCGCTTCAGTCTGGAACCGCGTGACCGCTCCGGTCGCAGGTTCGAATCCTGCCTCGGGCATGGATGTGTGTGATGTCCTTAGGTTAGTTAGGTTTAAGTAGTTCTAAATTCTAGGGGACTGATGACCACAGATGTTAAGTCCCATAGTGCTCAGAGCCATTTGACTTGGACACGGAAAGTACAGAGCGACAGGAAATTTTGGACAAAAATCGGGAGCGGGTCCCAGAGACCCCACTCATACAATGTAGCAAGGATATGATGTCGCCAGGTCGTCTCGTATGCTTTACGTAAGTCAAAAAAGACGGCAACCAGGTATTGGCGTCTGGAAAAGGCTTTTCAGATGGCAGACTCGAGGGACACAAGATTATCAGTGGTAGAGCGACCCTGGCAGAAGCTGCTCTGACATGGAGCCAGTAGGCCACGTGACTACAGGACCCATCCCAACCGCCGACACACCATACCTCCCAGCAGATTGCAAAGAAAGTTGGAGAGGCTGATGGGCCGGTAGCTATTCACATCAAGCGGGTTTTGACCAGGTTTGAGCACCTGAATGATGGTGCTCTCCCACCATTGCAATGGAAAGACGCCATCACACCAGATCCGGTTGAAGATGATGGGGAGATGTCGCTTTTAGTCAGATGAGAGATGTTTAAGCATCTGACTGTGGATTCAATCTGGCCCAGGATCTGTGTGGGGGCAGTGTGCAAGGGCGCTAAGGAAGTCCCACTCTGTAAATAGGTCTTATAGGGTTCACTGTGGCGTATAGTGAACGAGAGGACTTTCTTTTCCATCCACTGTTTGAGGGTGTGAAAGGCTGGGGGGTAGTTCTCCAATGCAGAGGCTCGAGCATAGTGTCCAGCAAAGTGCTCAGCAATCGCGTTTGCGTTGGTAGATATCACCCCATTGATGTTAATGCCAGGGGCAGCTGTTGGGGTCTTGTACCCAAAAAGACGTCTGATCTTCGTCCAGACTTGGGAAGGTGACATATGGCACCCAATGGTCGGCACTTACCTCTCCCAACACTCCTGTTTCAGTCGTTTTATAAGCTGGTGAACGCGGGCACATGGCCACTTAAAGGCTATTAGCTGCTCCAGGGAAGGGTGCAGCATATGTCGCTGTAGAGCTCGCCGACGCTCTTTAATTGTCTCAGAGACTTCTGGCGACAACCAAGGGATTGTCTTTCGCTGGGGGCACCCTGAAGAACGATGGATCGCGTTTTCCACCGCAGAAACGATCGTTGAGTTGACCTGCTCAACGACAACATCGATGGCACCATGTGGGGAAGATTCAGTGGTGACAGCAGAGCTGAAGGCTTCCCAGTCTGGCTTGCTTAAAGCCCATCTGGGTAGGCATCTGTGAGCATGACGCTGGGGGAGTGACAGGAAGATGGGGAAGTGGTCACTACCACACAGGTGAATCATGTGCTCTCCAGTGGATAGATGGGAGAAGGCCAGAGCTGCAAATCGAGAGAGCAATGGCCGAATATGTGCCATGTGCCAGACTCAAATGTGTGGGGGCACCTGTATTAAAGAGGCAGAGGTCAAAATATGACAGTAAATTTTCGATCTCCCTACCTTCGCCTGTATGCATGGCGCCACACCACAAGGGGTTATGCGCGTTAAAATCTCCCAAAAGTAGGAATGGTTTAGGGAGTTGATCAGTCAGTGCAGCCGATATGTTCAGGGGTACTACACCATCTGGAGGAAGATATACATTGCTGATAGTTATTTCCTGCATCGTCTTTACCCTGAGAGCCATAGCTTCAAGAGGGGTTTGAAGGGGCACAGGTTCACTACACACTGAGTTCAGGACACAGATGCGAACTCCACCTGACACTCTATTATTGTCGCTATGTTTCCTGTAATATCCCTTATAGCCACGTAGCGCAGGGGTCTGCATTGCCAGGAACCAGGTTTTCTGGAGGGCAATGCAGAAAGCAGGTGTAAAGCTTAACAGTTGCTGTAGCTCAGCCAGGCGATGAGAAAAACCGCCGCAGTTCCACTGGAGGATTACGTAATCGTGAGACTGGGAAGACATGAAACACTCAATGAGGTAGTCTACGCCTGAGGGTCACCTGGCGCCACCAGATGAGTACCAGTGCGATCGACATCCAATGTGTCTGAGGGTCCAGCGAGATCTAGGTCCTCAGCGGACGCCAGAATCTCCACCTCATCCTCAGACACATGTCTTGTAGGTAATGGTGGTGTGTGTGCCACCACAGTGCCTTGATTTTTGGGGGTCTTTTTATTTTTACATTTCCCTTGCTGCTCCTTAGATGTGTCCAGCTGGGAGGCTTTCACTGTCTCATGTGTACCACGTGCCACACTGAAATGTGTATTGAAGAGGCAGAGGTCGAGTTGTGGCAGTAAATTATCGACCTCCCTACCGTGGCCAGTAAGCATGGCGCCACCCCACAAGGGGTTATGTGTGTTAGAATCTCCCGAAAGTTGGAAAGGTTTATGGAGTTGATCAATCAATCAGGAGGACTGTGAAGCCCTACAGCCAGCTACCTGTGGTTGGTTCAGCCACTGGCAGGTGTCAGCTTTGCCACTGGTAGGATCCTGGGAAGGGACTGACCCAAGGGATTCCTTCCTTGCAAGAGGAGCCAAAGATCACTTACTCTTCTCTTGCTGAGAAGTGGGGCCTCGCATCCCTGGTGGTTGGAGGTGGGGGTGTTACTCCTGAAGTAGGCTGTGCAGGAGCAACAGGGAGGGAAGCGCCGCTCAACATCAAGGGGGCAGGTAGAGTCTGACGGCTCTGAGAGTCAACTGTACGCAGTCTGGCGAGCATGGCAAATGGTGCTCTGCACAGTTGACATAGATGGGTGGCAGGGCACAGGGAGTATTGGGACGTGAAGGACGTCCACAATCCCGACAGGTGATGCTGGAAGTACAGCAGGAAGACATATGGCAGAACTTCCAGCACTTAAAGCACCGCATTGGAGGAGGCATATATGGCTTTACGTCACAGTGGTAGACTATCACCTTGACCTTCTCGGGTAATGTGTCACCCTCAAAGGCCAAGATGAACGCACCGTTTGCAACCTGATTGTCCCTCGGACCCCAATGGACGTGCTGGACGACATGGACACCTCGTCGCTATAATTTGGTGCACAGTTCATCGTTGGACTGCAAAAGAAGGTAATTACAATGGAATGAACAACCTTAGCTGCTTACAGGCGTTGACATACGCCAACGTGGACAAATGAAAATGTGTGCCCCGACCGGGACTTGAACCCGGGATCTCCTGCTTATATGGCAGACGCTCTATCCATCTGAGCCGCCGAGGACACAGAGGACAGCGCGACTGCAGGGATTTATCTCAGGCACGCCTCCCGCGAAACCCAAATTCTCAACGTATTTTCCCGCACTACATTCGTAGTACTCCCGCCCATTATACTCATGACATGTCGGAAAGAACAGATACCATCTTAGTATATATATAGTTAAGGCTCACCGGCCACTTGACTATCTTATTCTTCTGTGCGAATGCACAAACTGTGCCCGACCTCTTACGGGAATCGGCAACGCGCCGCGAGTAATGAGTATAATGGGCGGGGGCACTACGAATGTAGTGCCGGCTGCGGTGGTCTCGCGGTTCTAGGCGCGCAGTCCGGAACCGCGCGACTGCTACGGTCGCAGGTTCGAATCCTGCCTAGGGCATGGATGTGTGTGATGTCCTTAGTTTAGTTTAAGTAGTTCTAAGTCTAGGAGACTGATGACCTCAGATGTTAAGTCCCATAGTGTTTAGAGCCATTTGAACCATTTTACGAACGTAGTGCGGGACAATACGTTGAGAATGTGGGTTTCGCGGGAGGCGTGCCAGAGATAAATCCCTGCAGTCGCCCTATCCGTTGTGTCCTCGGTGGCTCAGATGAATAGAGCGTCTGCCATGTAAGCAGGAGATCCCGGCTTTGAGTCCCGGTCGGGGCACACATTTTCATCTGTCCCCGTTGACGTATGTCAACGCCTGTAAGCAGCCAAGGGTGTTCATTTCATTGTAATTTCATTCTAACGAGATGCATGGTCACCGATGGTATCCGTTCCTTCAGACATGCCCGAAAGAACAGATACCATCTTAGTATATACACTCCTGGAAATGGAAAAAAGAACACATTGACACCGGTGTGTCAGACCCACCATACTCCGGACACTGCGAGAGCAAGCAATGATCACACGCACGGCACAGCGGACACACCAGGAACCGCGGTGTTGGCCGTCGAATGGCGCTAGCTGCGCAGCATTTGTGCACCGCCGCCGTCAGTGTCAGCCAGTTTGCCGTGGCATACGGAGCTCCATCGCAGTCTTTAACACTGGTAGCATGCCGCGACAGCGTGGACGTGAACCGTATGTGCAGTTGACGGACTTTGAGCGAGGGCGTATAGTGAGCATGCGGGAGGCCGGGTGGACGTACCGCCGAATTGCTCAACACGTGGGGCGTGAGGTCTCCACAGTACATCGATGTTGTCGCCAGTGGTCGGCGGAAGGTGCACGTGCCCGTCGACCTGGGACCGGACCGCAGCGACGCACGGATGCACGCCAAGATCGTAGGATCCTACGCAGTGCCGTAGGGGACCGCACCGCCACTTCCCAGCAAATTAGGGACACTGTTGCTCCTGGGGTATCGGCGAGGACCATTCGCAACCGTCTCCATGAAGCTGGGCTACGGTCCCGCACACCGTTAGGCTGTCTTCCGCTCACGCCCCAACATCGTGCAGCCCGCCTCCAGTGGTGTCGCGACAGGCGTGAATGGAGGGACGAATGGAGACGTGTCGTCTTCAGCGATGAGAGTCGCATCTGCCTTGGTGCCAATGATGGCCGTATGCGTGTTTGGCGCCGTGCAGGTGGGCGCCACAATCAGGACTGCATACGACCGAGGCACACAGGGCCAACACCCGGCATCATGGTGTGGGGAGCGATCTCCTACACTGGCCGTACACCACTGCTGATCGTCGAGGGGACACTGAATAGTGCACGGTACATCCAAACCGTCATCGAACCCATCGTTCTACCATTCCTAGACCGGCAAGGGAACGTGCTGTTCCAACAGGACAATGCACGTCCGCATGTATCCCGTGCCACCCAACGTGCTCTAGAAGGTGTAAGTCAACTAGCCTGGCCAGCAAGATCTCCGGATCTGTCCCCCATTGAACATGTTTGGGACTGGATGAAGCGTCGTCTCACGCGGTCTGCACGTCCAGCACGAACGCTGGTCCAACTGAGGCGCCAGGTGGAAATGGCATGGCAAGCCGTTCCACAGGACTACATCCAGCATCTCTACGATCGTCTCCATGGGAGAATAGCAGCCTGCATTGCTGCGAAAGGTGGATATACACTGTACTAGTGCCGACATTGTGCATGCTCTGTTACCTGTGTCTATGTGCCTGTGGTTCTGTCAGTGTGATCATGTGATGTATCTGACCCCAGGAATGTGTCAATAAAGTTTCCCCTTCCTGGGACAATGAATTCACGGTGTTCTTATTTCAATTTCCAGGAGTGTATATGCAAAAGAAGGTGCCTGTGAAACATGGTACCCTGGACCATATTTAAGCTCTTATGGGACGTGATGGAAACAGAAAATCCCCCAGCTTGTCACAGGATAGTAGTGCCCATGACTGGGCGGAGGATGCTGTTTTGATCAAGACCAACCCTGACCGCATTTTGGACAAGAACTCCACCTCCCCAAACTTGTCCTCTAATTGCTCCACAAAAAACTGAGGTTTCATTGACAAGAAAGATTCCCCACCAACTCTCGTACATACGAGGTACTGGGGTGAATAAGCTTCGCTGCCATCCTTAGCCTAGCGTTCCTCCCATGGCGTGGCCAGGGGCCCAGGGAGAGGGGGGGACGATTTGGGGTCGTATTTCTTAGCACTGAAGTTAGACCTTGATCTCTTAGGGACTGATGGTGTTTGACCACCAGGAAGAGATTACGTACTACGCTTCATGGCATGTCATCCGCCCTGATGCGTCACACTCCTACCAGGGGCCTTCCCCATGGGCGCCAGCCAGCTGCAACAAAGGCCACCTGGCAGGATGGCCATTGACAGGAGTACCGATGCTCCAGGGTGATGGGCGTCTACTCCTCGGCATACATGGGGAGTTAACGGCGCAAGCATCAGCAGAGTGATCCCTGTGTGGTCAGGGGGCTACAACCAACAGGGTACACGGCGGCCCCACCACAACGGGCTGGCTACAGTGCTGGATATCAGGCACAAACGAGCTAAGAAGTCCGTTATCGTCGACAGTGCAGAAAGCGATACCGCACAGAGGATGGAGGAAAACTCACCCAGGAGGGTGGCCTTGCCCAGCAGTTGGAGAATGATCGGAAGTGCAGATCCACGTCGACGATGGATGCGAGAGGTCTCAGTACATGATGGATGCTATGCACCATGTAAGGCGCCGTTCCCCAATTGGCTCGCTCTTAGGAAAAATTTTGAAAAATGGAGGTCAGCCCCTACAAGGGACCATCACATAAAGGCCGAAACGTGTGAGACTCCTTTTAGTCGCCTCTTATGACAGGCAGACATACCACGGGCCTATTCTAACTCCCAGACCCACAGGGAGACCAAGAGGAGAATGGATGAGTAGTGATGAAGAGGGGAAAGGAGACTGTAACCGTGATGCGGAGTGTCATAGGCGTGCAACAGTTATAGTTGGTAGTACGGACAGACATCGGAGCGGATTTCATTGCCTGGGAGATAGAGTGAGTTGGTGTTGCGCTGGTGTAGGATATGGAGTATGTGTAGAGTGGTTGTGTTTTTAAATGCAAGGCAACATATCAGAATTGGTAATCAGAGAGGGAAGAATGGTGTTACTGGACTCTAGCTTGCGGATAGTATAGGATATTCCGAGATGTTCGACGTGGGTGAAGAGAAGTGCTAGTGTGATGAGATGGTGAAGGGTACACTTGATAAAAGGCGAATGAATGCGGAAAGCGAGGCGAAGTGCATGACGTTCTAGAATATGGAGGGACGTATCGAACTTTGGTGGGACAGGTATCCATGCACCGTTTACATAGGAGACGATGGTTCGGATTAAGGTTTTGTAGGTGCGCAGGATAGTGGATGGTGTAGTCCCCAAGGTCAGTAGTTTTAGTAGTTCTACATCTATATCTACATACATACTCCGCAAGCCACGGTATAGTGGGTGGCGGAAGGTACCCTGTACCAATACCAGTCGTTTCCTTTCTTGTTCCCCTCGCAGACAGAGCGAGGGAAAAATGACTATCCATACGCCTCTGTACGAGCCCTAATCTATCGTCTCTTATCCTCGTAGTCTTTACGCGAAATGTATGTTGGCGATAAGAGCACTGTTGTGCAGTCACTCTTCAAATGCCGTTCTCTGTATTTTCTCAGTAGTAGTCGCCGAAAGGAACGTTGTCTACCCTCCAGGGACTCCCATCTCAGTTCCCGAAGCATCTCTGTAAGACTTGCGTGTTGTTTGAACCTCGCGGTGACAAATCAAGCAGCCCGCATCTGAATTGATTCGATGTCTTCCTTTAATCCCACCAAGTGCGGATCCCAAACACTCGATTAGTACTCAAGAATAGTTCGCACTAGGATCATACATGCCGTCTCCTTCACAGATGAACCACACTTTCCCAAAATTTTCTCCCAATAAACGCAAGTCGGCCATTCGCCTTCCCTACTAGAATCGTCACATGGTGATATCGCTTTGCAACGTTAAGCCCAGATAGAAAGCAAGTTTCTGCCATACAGTATGCTACAAAAAGCAGAGTTTGCGTAGCGTGGGAAGAAGTCCAAGAACTGAACTCGAACGAACGACTGCTCAACACCACACTATACAAAACACACTTACAACTAGGCAATCTCATTAAATAACATATGACATTACTGAACAAGTTAAGTCTCCCATAGAAACAGGAGTAGAAAATAAGCTTGAGATACAAAACCAGAAACTAAAGAAGCTGTTGAACTCACACTCAAACAATAGGAATAACAATACATACCAGCACAAAAAACGTACGTTCTGTGCAAGAGTTGCTAATTCAATGCAAATAAAGTTCTCAACACACAAAGAAGAACTACGTCAAAAGGGACCAAAACAAAGTGTAAGCACATACGCCACACAAAGGAGAACAGAAAGCATAATTACAGAAAGTGAATCCATGAATATTACATAAATGGATGTACATGTGAGTGCGTGCATGCATGTCTTGCATGTCTCCTCCTAAACCACAGGTGTAATTTCAACCAAACTTGGCAAAAGTGTCCTTTACTGTCATACAACAGTCGCTGTGGGGATAATAACCACCTACAGTGTGTCCAAAAAGTATTCATCTAGTTGTAATTTTTTTTAAAAACTAAGTAATTGTAACGTGAAAGGAAGGGAACACATAATGTGAACACCTAGTTACATGCAACGAACATTGGTAAGTCATTTTTATTGATGGACAAGGAAATAAATACATCCACAGCGATAACAAATTTGGCAAAATGGAGAGTTTGTTCAAGGGCTACTTCAAAAAGTATTCGTCCACTCATATTTTTGTTGATTTACAATTTGAAAATATTATTTAAATTATAAAAATTAATATTTAGTGGGGTTTCCCATTGCAGCTATTACTGCTTATAGTCGTCTGAGTACCGACTTGACCAAGTTTGCCACCAGTTATTCTGGAATTTTGTCCCATTCGTCTTGAAGGTCTCCCTTGTTAGAAATGTGTCTTCTCCTGATGCTATCTTCCAGTACTTTCCAAAGGTGTTCAATAGGATTAATGTCTGGCCTCTGAGGAGGGATGTTAAGTTGTTTTGGGGTATTGTACAAGAGCCACAGCCTTGTATTTAGAGCCGTATGCTTTGGGTCGTTATCTTGTTGAAAAATGTAATTTCCTTGCAGACCTAACTTTTCGGTGCTAGAGTTCAGATTGTTGTTTAAAATGTTGATAAACATATGGTGATCCATTGTACCTTCTATGAAATGCAATTTTCCAACTAAAAATGGTTCAAATGGCTCTGAGTACTATGGGACTTAACATCTGAGGTCATCAGTCCCCTAGAACTTAGAACTAAAACCTAACTAACGTAAGGACAGCACACACATCCATGCCCGAGGCAGGATTCGAACCTGCGACCGTAGCGGTCGGGCGGTTCCAGATTGAAGCGCCTAGAAGCGCTCGGCCGCAGCGGCCGGCTAATTTTCCAACACCAGCAGCACTTATACAGCCCCACACCATCAAGGAGCCACCACTGTATTTAACTGTTGGGACAAGATTGGGTGGCAATATCTCCGCATTATTCTTACGCCATACCATTCGCCTGCCATCCGACCTGAATACATCACATTTATTCTCATCAGAAAATATTGCTCTATTCCAGAAGTCTTCCTTTTTGAATCTATGTTCCATCGCAAAATGAAGACGTTTCTTTCGATTGTGTTCACTGACCCAAAATTTCTTGCGCGCTACCCGGCTGTGATACCCATACGTTTTGAAGGTATTTCTGATTGTGTTGGCACATATCTTCTTACCCCTGGACATTACCTCCCCAGCCAACTTAGGAGCGCTGATTTTAGGTTTCTTCTTCATTTCCCTCATGATAAATCTCACGTCTGCATCAGTCAAAATTTGTGGGCGTCCGGTACGTGGTTGGTTTCTTAACGATTTTGTTGCGCGAAATCGATCTATTATCGACTGAACCGTCGATCTAGGTCTACCGACAACTTTAGCAATCTTGTAAGAAGATTTGCACTCATTATGTAAGCGCAGAATAAGTTTAAAAATTGTTCAAATGGCTCTAAACACTATGGGACTTAACATCTGAGGTCATCAGTCCCCTAGACTTAGAACTACTTAAACTAAACTAAGGACATCACACACATCCAGACCCGCGGCAGGATTGAAACATGCGACCGTCGCAGCAGCGCGGTTCCGGACTGAAGCGCCTAGAACCACTCGGTCACAACGGCCGGCGCAGAAAAAGTTTCCTTTCGATCAGCGTCGTCTCACTACCCTTACGACCAGGGCGCTAATTGCACAGTATCGGCGCTGTTCAGAACCACAACAGGCGATAGAGTGGGGCCGCACACTGTTGACTCAAGTGTGTGCCGTGGGTAAGCGTTATAGTTTAATCACCACGCGCAGAATTTCATCATGTTCAGATGGTGGACGGATAGTTTATGAACTAGCTCTTGAATTACATTTTCTATTTTGTTAACCTTGCTGTCGATTAGGATGTATTTCTTTCCTTGTTTTTCAACAAAAACGACTTACCGAGGTACTTCTTACATGACTGGCTCTTTAGATTTTGTATACATTTCTTTTCATGCTACACAGAGTTTGTTTTCTTGAAGATATGCAGCTAGACGAATACTTTTTGGACTCACTGTATCTAGCACAGTTCGAGAATTATGACGTCATAAACACTGAGATGCGTGAAAAAACTGTCGGATTGTACATGACGTTTAAATTTATCACTTCCTTTCTACTAAATCTATTCTCAACACAGTTCGCAGAAAGCATCAACAAATGTCGCTGAAAGTGACAAAAGAATGATATCATTGTATGACACATAGATCATGAGATATTGCGACATAAACACTGAGATACGTGAAAAACTGCTGCATCATGCTTGACGTTTAAATTTATTACTCAAATGGTTCAAATGGCTCTGAGCACTATGGGACTCAACTGCTGAGGGCATAAGTCCCCTAGAACTTAGAACTACTTAAACCTAACTAACCTAAGGACAACACACACATCCATGCCCGAGGCAGGATTCGAACCTGCGACCGTAGCGGTCGCGCGGTATTTATTACTCCTTCGCTACTAACTCTACTCGTAATATACTTTACAGACAGTATCCACATATGCCGCTGAATGTGCTTACACAAATACACCATTGTACGCCATAGAGTTCGAGAGATATGACGGCACAAACCCTGAGAAGCGTGAAAAACACCGCGTCATGATTAAAGTTTTAAGACGATAGCCGGGTAAAATTAAGGAAATCCCAAACACCTGGCAGCACTTTTGACAGCTTTCAACAGCTAACGGAAAAAGGCTGTAGGCGGAAACAATAGCCTTCAACAGAGTTATGACGAGGCTTTGCCATAGAGACGTTTACAAAATTGAGTTGTAGACACGCGAAGCAGCTGCGCCCGAAGAACAGAAACTGCTCGGAATCATATTTCTCAATCTGGGTACTGTACTTATAAATATATACATTATGCATATTTCTTTGGACGACTGTTTCATAGTTTCAAAGATGTTTCCACGAATATGTGGAAATGAAATTTCTATATTTCACTAAAAACAGTTATATGGTTCGAATGGCTCTGAACACTATGGGACTTAACATCTGAGGTCATCAGTCCCCCAGAACTCAGAACTATTTAAACCTAACTAACCTAACGACATCACACACATCCATGCCCGAGGCAGGATTTGAAACTGCGACCGTAGCAGTCGCGCGGTTCCAGACTGAAGCGCCTAGAACCGCTCGGCCACCTTGGCCGGCAAACACAGTTATACTTTTGTTTTCGTTTCTAATGGAAAATTGGCAAAATGAATACCCAGGCATTGCCGAGTTTGCCAGCTAGAGTGTAATAAGAGAAGTGAAAAGGAAAGGTACTGGAAATTCCAATGCAGAGCTAACCAAAGGAGTGATAGCAGAAGAAATCGGAGAGATTATTAGAAAGAACAAAAATATCATAAGCAATAACAATATAACCACAGAAAAGAAAATACCCAAAGACATAAACAAAAAACTGAAGGTACGCAACGCAATGGTCACATGGGTGGACAGGTAAAGAACAATGGTTGTTATTCATGAAAGGGACTATACCAAGAAAATACTGAAGTTCTTAACAGAAAAGGAGGAAAAATGTAACAGTTACCATACATTATATAGTCTGTCTGTAAATTAAGTGCTATATGAAAAAAAAAGTTCAGTTCCTAGGGCCCGTAGAGCCAACATTACAAGTAGGCTTAGCATAGGAGGTTGCGAGTGTATACATCCCAAGTTACGGCAGTACTGTGTTTTGAAGGACGGCCACCCCTCTGACTCCAGCGCCTGGGGACTAGCACACCTCTCTTTGTTCCTCCTTCCGTCAGTCAGTTGTCTGCAGAAGCGTATGAGCTTCCCCAGCTGACGACCTGCCTCTCACCTTGCAGCACCTGTGCCCTTCTCTCCACAATTACTGGCCACGTCTCCGTCTCGACCCCTCTCCACACTCGTCATTCTGCACAGTTCTCATAGCTAGATCCAAGACAATATTATACTATTACAACGATTATCGCAGCAAATTATACAATTTCATATTTACTTTACATATTTACAAATAATGGTGTATTCATATCGTATTTTACAAGAAATTTACACATCACTTTGCTCGCTTACCGGCATTGTAGCTGAGACATTACAGGACATTAATGCAACCTCCCTTGCATAATGCTAGTTTTTCTCTAAATGTACGAACAAATTAAACATCTATTAGATTATTTCTAACGTTATCGATTCCGGTAATTAAAGTTATCATTTAGCCAGCATACATGTTAAATTCTTCTTATCGTGGCACAAAAATTACTTGTATATTATAGTGGTTCACCGTTACATACGTAAATTCATGACTGGCACAATGTTAGTGTGCTGTTATATGATTAGTAGTATACTGTACTATTCCCATGCTATCTCAGAGTATCAATGCAGTACAAATTAGCTGCATACTCACTGTGTCCTAATTATCCTCGACCAAACAAACGAAGTAACTGGTTAAATAAGTAAGCCGACACCAGTCACTGATGTAATCTTTGTATGGTTCCTCTTTCTTGCCACATTTTTTTCAGATTATTCTCTCCTGCCTCCCAGGTCTGTGTACTTCTGGACCCACATGTTTATCTTTTACTCCTTTGCACCAGGGTTCTCCTTCTTGAGTGATTTCTTTGTCACATTCTCCATCTGCGAAAAATATCTTCCACAAAATCAGCAAAAAAATATGACATTAAAATTTTGGTTGGACATTCGAAACGCTGTCGTGGTTAAGCATTAGTGTTCACGCTGTTTTCACGTAATTATTAGTTGCTACATACCATTTCGTTAGTGTACCAACGTCTTTTTTACGTTCTCCAATCCAGTAATGTTAACAGCATATGTGTTTCTTTCGTATATGCAATCACATTGTCTTAACACGATCTTCGGTCTACTGAATAGTAAATAAACAAACATTCAAAACATTATTATGCAATATTCTCCATATCAAGTTTAATATTAGGCTGCTGTCGGTAGAATGTCTATAGACGGTTGTTAGTCTGAATTCTCTATGTGTTATTTACATCCTTTTGGTGCCATGTTGCCCTTTGCATTTCTTTTAAGCCAAGAAACCATGCTTACCACCCAGTATCACGCGCATTTCGTGCTCTTACAAAAAAAAATTAAAAACATTGATAAGATGTCCCGCTCAAACTGTTAATTTGTTCATACGTACCCTGGCATCGAACTACCTCAACATAATCTCTTCTATATAAATGTTGTCCAGCCGCAACTTTGGCACGGCCCACAATTCAAAATCTGTTGTCTCAAAACGCTCCCTCACCGCAGACAAAAATGCAAAAATCACCTACATAAACACTGCCTACTAACTAAAGACAAACATGCAAAATCTTGAAACTTCCTGGCAGAATAAATCTGTGTGCCGGGCAGAGACACGAACTCGGGACCTTTGCCTCTCGCGGGCAAGTGCTCTACCATCTTTCTCTCTCTCTCTCTCTCTCTCTCTCTCTCTCTTTTTGTTCGGTATTGTTCGTTGTGTTTGGTCTGGGCAGACATCACAAGACATCTGTTCAAGTTCATCGTTGATTCCTTTACTCAGTTTTTTATTACAGAGGGCGAGCAGCCCTCTGACCGAACACATTGAGCTACCGTGCCGGCACCATCTGAGCTACCCAAGCACGACTCACACCCCGTCCTCACAGCTTTACTTCTGCCAGTATCTCGTCTCGTACCCTCCAAACGTCACAGAACTTCTCCTGCGAAGGAAAAGTACTTTTTCGATTGAAGTGTCCCACACACACCTCACGAAGGGCCTCAGAATTTCAGCCTGTCACACTACCTGCCGTATTTTCCTCTTGTGCCAGCAGTGACCATCAAACTGTAGTCATGCTCTCTGCGTTACCCTTTCTTCTCGGGCTGATAGTCCGTCAACACCGTTGAAAATCAACTAACGAATTATGAAGATAAGGAGAAAAAATTTAACTTGAATAATTCAACTGGAAGAGGTTTTCGAAGAGGCAGTGCCAATGTACGACTTATTCTTACATTAATTCATGGCGTGTAATGTATTTTTCAGTTCTTCCCACTTTCAGCAATCACTATTCCGTGTCAAAACGTTGAAGATCAGAAATGATAACAAGGCTGCACGTTGCGATATACGCAGCTCACTGCCTCGTTGAAGCGGCGCAAATGTGGTCGATGGCGACTGGGAGAGACGATTCACAGCGTTAAGTTCCACAGTGTGTGCAGCAGGACACACAAACACAGGAACACTTGATGTGCGCCACATGTTAACTACCGTACGCGTCACGATAAGAGAGAGGTGATGTTGCGCGGAAGGCTAACAAAAGACTTACAGTTAGTTTTACTGGCAGGACCCTTAGAAAGTGCAACAAATGTACTTAGGAGGCTGCCTACACTACACTTGTCTGTCCTGTTCTGGAGTATTGCTGCACATTATGGGTTACTTACCGGATAGGACTCTCGGAGGACATCGAAAAAGTTCAGCGATTGGCATCTTGCTTTGTATTATAGCGAAATATGGGAGAGAGGGTCACGGATATATAACAAGTAGGGAGGGAGGGGCATCCATTAAACCAAAAACATTTTTCGTTGCGCTGATATCTTTTCACGAAATATCAGTCACCAACAATTTGGTCCGAATGGCAAAATATTTTGTTGACTTCTAACTACATAGAGAGACATAACCGACGTAATAACATAAGAGAAATTTGATCTCACACGGAAAGATTTCCGTGTTCATTTGCCCTTCGTGCTATTCGAGAATGAGGTGGTAGAGAAATTGTTTGAAAGTGGCTGCATGAACTCTTTGTTAAACATTTAAGTGCGAATTGCAGGGTAATCATGTAGATGTAAATGAAGTTTTTATTTATAATGTAATGCCGATTTCAGTAAGCGATTGATGACTGTTTCGCTTCTTGTAAGTATTGTACTGAAAAGTGTGAGAGCACGGACTATCTTCACTGATATGTGACTGGCTAGATTTTGATTGACGGAGCCAAGGAGCAAAGGATTTTCCGTAGGACATGGGACACAGCCGTTCATACTCTCAGTACATAGTGTTAATTTGAACAACAGGGTCCAACTGCTTGGTATGATTTTTGAGGAGGTAAGGGACAAATGAAATCTAATGGACAGAGGACATTTTATTCATAGTATGCAAGGCCTTGTACGCTGCCATTCCATACCAGATGGCGCCACTCTACATGTACATCTACATGATTACTCTGCACTTCACATTTAAGTGCTTGGCAGAGGGTTCATCGAACCACAATCATACTATCTCTCTACCATTCCACTCCCGAACAGCGCGCGGGAAAAACGAACACCTACACCTTTCTGTTCGAGCTCTGATTTCTCTTATTTTATTTTGATGATCATTCCTACCTATGTAGGTTGGGCTCAACAAAATATTTTCGCATTCGGAAGAGGAAGTTTGTGACTGAAATTTCGTAAATAGATCTCGCCGCGACGAAAAACGTCATTGCTTTAATGACTTCCATCCCAACTCGCGTATCATATCCGCCACACTCTCTCCCGTATTACGTAATAATACAAAACGAGCTGCCCTTTTTTGCACCCTTTCGATGTCCTCCGTCAATCCCACCTGGTAAGGATCCCACACCGCGCAGCAGTATTCTAACAGAGGACGAACGAGTGTAGTGTAAGCTGTCTCTTTAGTGGACTTGTTGCATCTTCTAAGTGTACTGCCAATGAAACGCAACCTTTGGCTCGCCTTCCCCACAATATTATCTGTGTAGTCTTTCCAACTAAAGTTGTTCGTAATTTTAACACCCAGGTACTTAGTTGAATTGACAGCCTTGAGAATTGTACTATTTATCGAGCAATCGAATTCCAACGGATTTCTTTTGGAACTCATGTGGATCACCTCACACTTTTCGTTATTTAGCGTCAACTGCCACCTACCACACCATACAGCAATCTTTTCTAAGTCGCTTTGCAACTGATACTGGTCTTCGGATGACCTCACTAGACGGTAAATTACAGCATCATCTACGAACAACCTAAGAGAACTGCTCAGATTGTCACCCAGGTCATTTATATAGATCAGGAACAGCAGAGGTCCCAGGACGCTTCCCTGGGGAACACCTGATATCACTTCAGTTTTACTCAATGATTTGCCGTCTATTACTACGAACTGCGACCTTCCTGACAGGAAATCACGAATCCAGTCGCACAACTCAGGCGGTGAGGAACGGTGTCAAAAGCTTTCCGGAAATCTAGAAATACGGAATCAACTTGAGATCCCCTGTCGATAGTGGCCATTACTTCGTGCGAATAAAGGGCTAGCTACGTTGCAAAAGAACGATGTTTTCTGAAACCATGCTGATTACGTATCAAGAGATCGTTCCCTTCGAGGTGATTCATAATGTTTGAATACAGTATTTGCTCCAAAACCCTACTGCAAACCGACGTCAATGATATAGGTCTGTAGTTCGATGGATTGCCAGTATAGGCGTTTCTCCCTATGTGGGTAAGAGTCAACAACATATTTTCGTATTCAGAGAACGAGGTTAGTAATTGTAACCTCGTGCGAAGATCTCGCCACAACGAAAACCTTGTTTGTTCCTTATTCTTATGACGACTCACTTTATACCTACGCTAAAGATTCTGACGTTTCAGACAAATTATGCCACGAAATTTAAATTGTACGGATACAGTCGAACACTTCTAGTGTTTATTTTTATTAGGTAATTATATGATAAGACTCTAACTGAGTAGGTTATCCAATTTCAGAAAGAGACCCATCATGGTTTATTAACTAACAATTTAGTTCGTATAGATGTAGACGATGTAACGGATGTTTCGTTCAGAACGGTCGTCTTTTACGTGTCTGCTGACGGATGCATTAGTGAGAGACACTTCGGTGCGCGGAGCGGTAGATTCAGGGAACCTAAGGAAACTATTTCCGTTCCTGTCGGTCTGTTGATTTCCCCAATTTATTCTACCACTTGAGCAGGTTGGCAACGAAACGTTGTACTTATTCCATGTAGCAAACATCCTCTGTCCTTTATAACCCTGGATCTCTGTCCTCACGCCTCATTCGTGTCTTTTATTTGGAAGAAGCAGCATGTGACTAGAGACTGGTTTGAGGTATCTTGATATGATGCGATCTTGTGACAAGTGAAGTTTGTGAATCACGCGATTTGCAGAGAAGAGATACAGTCATGGCTCAGAAAAGGGAGAAAAAAGTCGTTGGGACTGGAGCACAATCGCGGATTAAGGCAGAATGGAGCAAGGAATAGGAACGCGCTCTTTCAAACAAACCATTCGCATCATTCGATTTAGGGAAATCACGGAAAACCTAAATGTGGATAGCCGGAGCGATATGTGATGAGCCGTCTTCCCAAATACGAATGCAATGAGTTAGCACGGCGCCGTGTTCCTGTCACAATTGTTTGAAAAACAGCCATCATTTTCCTGTTAGATGTTTCACACAGACAAGGATACGTTTACAAGAAATGACGTATTCAGCATCGCGATTAGCTATATGTGTACGATGAAACCTCACACGCACTGCTGTGATTATAGAGGCTAGTAACGTCAACAATTTAATAACCGTACTTTTTGTACTTCCGGATAGAGTGACAGTGTCGTCTGTATATTCTTCCAAAGCTACTATAAGAAGTGTTGGTTCAAATGGCTCTGAGCCCTATGGGACTTAACTTCTGAGGTCATCAGTCCCCTAGAACTTAGAACTACTTAAACCTAACTAACCTAAGGACATCACACACATCCATGCCCGAGGCAGGATTCGAACCTGCGACCGTAGCGGTCACGCGGTTCCAGACTGTAGCGCCTAGAACCTCTCTGCCACCGCGGCCGGCTATAAGACGTGTCACAGAGAATTCGTCGGTATATTTTCTTTTGCTCTAGATTCTAGGAACTACATTGATGACAATGATAGTTTTGTCGTGGTGTGCTCGCTCACCGGACTTGTCATCAATGGGATCTTCTTCTAGCGTCATGTGATGAGAATAGTACCAGTCGCCCGGGTTGCAGGGTTTTCGCAACCACTGCTTTCGTGCCCTGGGATTCTTGAGTGCGTAGGACAAGTCCATGGTACGTTGCTGCACGCTCTGTAGTGATTATGGCGATCTACTTTTTGAACGGCTCCTACAGACAAAGAGTTTTATTTTATTGTGTGCTGTCTTGTACGGAGTAGCTGCATTACTCTTCTTTTTCTTAAATTTTTATTTCCTGTTGCTGTGCACTTGGTAATGTCCTTCCGCTGTCAGAACTCAAGCCGTGAAGCAAAGGGGCAAGAAGTCATTTAACTGTTTGAACAACAGCGAGTGCCCTGTATAAACTGATGTGTTTTCTTCGTAGACGCACATTCCAGACACTAAGCAATCAATTCTGATGGTCTTCTGAAAGTTTGTTATAGACTTCGGGCTCAAACTGTGTGTAATCGCATAATCCTCAAGCTATCGTGGACAAAATTATGAATTTATCTGACAGCTGCAACGGCTATCGACAGCTAAATGCGACACCGCGCTGGATTGCTACTCGATCTTTAGATTAGTTTATAGGTGAATATGATTGTGTATTGATTTATAGCTGTTAGCTTTCGTATACAAATACTGAACACTTCGTATCAGTTGTGTGCAGTAAGTACATTGCAACCTCTTCATTACAGTCTTTAAACGGCTTTATGGCCAGCACGTCGTTGATTACGGACAATACTGTTATTTTAATAGTTAATTTAACGATAAAATAAAATGTAATCAAGTACATACCTTTACTAGTGGTGCTACCAACGTAACTTCTGCTAAACGCTCTGCTACTCCCTAGTTTTCATTCTTTTGCTGCATCGTCTGCTGTGTAGTGATATAACATGGTATTAACCAGAATATGTTTGCGTGGTGTCAAAACCAGATTTCTGGCTTGTGTTTTATGTTGTAACAGGATTTGTGAAATAATTGTATGTATGAGTTCTGTGAAGGTGCAGAATTTGGCACAATTAAATTCGAGAAGCATTGGAACTGCGAAATTTTCTGTACCCTCGTTGTCAATAAATGAACAAACGTGTCTGAAACTAATTTTATTTTGATTTTTGCGGTACTTAAATAGTATAAACAGACGTTATTTGATGCATACGCTACCCTGTATCCGTTCAAATATTTGTTTGCGATAATTAAATAGTAGAAAAAGACGTTATTTGATGTAGCTGATGTCCAGTTGTTTTCTACTTTGCTATTTATTTGAGGTAGTCCGTAGGTGGAGTGCGGCAGATGGAGTTGGTAAGCAGTCATCCCTGTGTGACAGCATGTGCTGCATGCACCTATCAACGCCGTACGGTCGTTAACAAGTTATAATATTATTTAATATTTGTGATCTTGGAACCATTTTCTTTTACCCTTTAAGTGGTAGGCACACATAGCGGTTTATATTCAAGTAGAGTGAAGGAGAGGTGTCTCGTGGACAGCCTGCCAACAGCTTCCGTGGTCTTTGTGCCCTCTCCCGTCTAAACAAGGAAGTACGCTTTCTTTGCTTGTTACAGGGAAATATCAATTTACTGGTAATAATTGCCGTTATTGGTAACAATTACTGTTGCACCCTTCGGTCTCTGTGCAGGCAGCAGTTTTTTTTCTTGATACAGGGAAGTACGAGTTTTCTGGTTGGGATTTTGCTCATATAGGAGAGTCTTACAGAAATAATAATGCTGGTATTGACGACGCTAGAGCAAGAAGAACTTCCTCTGGGAGTCTTCCGCTATTAGGGGCGTTCTCTAATTTACTGATGATGTCAATCCCCTGACAAGCTTCTAGATTAAGGTTACTGTTATACAATTTTATCCAGTTTTAGTGGGATTTCAAAATTAGGATTCCTTCAAAGATGACAGCTGTAAGGGTTTGTACTGTTTTTACAGGATGGCAACATTAAAATGGTATATGTTACGTCTAAAGGGAATCTGTTGTGTTTGAAATTTTCTGAATGATAATGTGGTTGAGTTTGTATAATTTTCTAACGTTGGTAGGCTTAAATATGGCGTAGGAAGTTCAGCTTATTCTCATCTTTGCCATGAGTAAAGAATTTAAGTATGGGTTGTATGTTTGACTAGTTAGTCAGTCCACTTTGTAGTCTGGTTCAGATGCCAGACAGAAGTTTCAGTTCTAAAAAAAAAGGAGTCAGTGATTAATGACTGTACGGAAAAATTATTACTTGATGTAATTCATAAAGTGGTAGCTTTCAAAAGCACGCCAGGAATGATACAAATGTCTCAAGTAGGTCAAAAATTATTTGATGAGAAGGAAAGGCAAGCATGAGTTATGTTCAAGTATTTGTCGTATAATTGCAAAAAATGATTCTTCTTGTAATATTTTATGTTTGGGAACTATTAAATAGAAAACAGAAGGACGCTTATTCTTTTATAAGGGGGCATGTGTGAAGGTACAGAATTTGGCTGAATTAAGTCGGGAACTTTCCCTTAAGCACTAGAATTGTTAAATTTTCTGTACACTCCTTGTCTATAAATGAGCAAACGTGTCTACAACAAACTGTATCATTTTCATGATAATGAAATAGCACAGGAAGACTTTATTTCACGTAGATGATATCCTGTATACGTAAAAATATTTGTTTATGAGAGTTAAATAGTAGGGACAGACGTAATTTGATGTAGGTGATATTGTCTGTGTGTTCAAATACTTGTCTTGTATTTTATTATTTATGTGAGGCATTCCTTGGGCGGCATGCGGCGGGTGGATTTCAGCAGTAGACATCCCTACGTCACATTAACTGATGCGTGGACGTACCAACGCCGTACAGAGTGCCAATGAGGACCTCAGGAAACTCTGTGACATGGATGATGAAGAACAACGTAAAAGCAGCCGTTGTGTTTAAGCTTAGCATTTCATCACATAATATACCTGATTTCTGGAGGCATGTGGCAACAGACGTCTCCGCACAGGTCACGGACTTGCCGTAAATTATAGTTGTTTTTGGGTGTGGATCTGTCACCCGATAGCGTCCCACTTGAACCGGGTTAAGATCAGTCGAATTCGGTAGCCAAATAATCAATGTGAGTTCACTATGATGCTCCTCAAACCACTGTAGTACGATTCCGGCAGTGTGATAATTGTAGTTATCCCGTTGGAAGGTCAATGTGGAAACACGTAGGGGTTAGTCTCTTGCAGAGCCTCATGTTAAACAACGAGCTCTGAAACACTTGTGCCTGCGCCATCTTTGTGCTGTATCGTCAGATCTGGCACAGATCGCCGCCTATCCTGCGTTACAGAGCGAGCAAGCCTCCGCCCTCCACTCTCTTTGATGGGGCGTGGACGTACAACACCTTGTCGCCTAGTCGTGGTTTCACCGTCTTTAAACCACTTTCCATTGATAAATGCTGACGGCAGTAATACGCGAACAGCAGCCGGCCGCTGTGGCCGAGCGGTTCTAGGCGCTTCAGTCCGGAACCGCGCTACTGCTACGGTCGCGGGTTCGAATCTTGCCTCGGGCATGGATGTGTGTGATGTCCTTAGGTTGGTTAGGTTTAAGTAGTTCTAAGTTCTAGGGGACTGATGACCTCAGCTGTTAAGTCCCATAGTGCTCAGAGCCATTTGAATACGCGAACAGCCGATCTGATTCGTTCCCTAAATGCTCGTTCTCAGGTGGCCTGCTGTATCAATATGGCTTTTGTCAAAGCCGATAATGTCAGAGGGTTTGACCATTTGCGGTCTATGTCGTCGTTAGAATGTTTCCCCACTCATCTCTGCTTCACCTATTTGCTTTTCTCAACGTGCCGCATGGTCGAAAGGTCACAGGCGACATTCAGACTCTGGTGGGCAGAGGTCATAACGCTTTGGCTCATCACTGTAACTAAATTACACTGATAAGTTTGTTACTTTATGCGAATTTTAAAACAGACTTCTAAGGATGTTAATGAGCGACGGTCGAAGGAAATTAATTTCCTCCGTCTAATGAATGAAATGAATCCGGAAGCGAGGGAGAGGAAGAGGGAGGGAGGGAGGGAGAGAGAGAGAGAGAGAGAGAGAGAGAGAGAAAGAGAGAGAGGGAGAGAGGGTTGTAGTAATAGAGGTCAGGAAGAGACAGAGACCTGTGTTAAAGGGAAACAGCAGCCTTATTTTTGTCTTCTGTAATATAGTGGAGTCTGTAATAGCCTGACTGTTGGAATTGAAAGCCTTATTTGTCAGATCGAGCAACAAATGGGATAAATATGAGTCAGTGTGTTTTCTGTAGTGGAACTCATTGTTTCGTTACAATCACTTCCGACGTCTAGAAAGATGCGGTGTTAGCCACTATTGAGACGGAAGCGTACAGTCATTTAGAGTTGTGTTTTGTGAAGTAATTCTTAGTGTAACCGTTCCCTCTCATGTACTGGAATTACAGGCCCCAATAAAATCAACAGAACAGGCTCTACTAACGGTATACTACGTCTTCCACATCGCTGGCAGCTCGTTCTACACAACGCTGGTCACTACTTTGAAGGACAGTAACAGGTGCAAACTGTGATGTCACCGCCAGACACCACACTTGCTAGCTGGTAGCCTTTAAATCGGCCGCGGTCCGTTCGTATACGTCGGACCCGCGTGTCGCCACTGTCAGTGATTGCACATCGAGCGCCGCCACACGGCAGGTCTAGAGAGACTTCCTAGCACTCGCCCCAGTTGTACAGCCGACTTTGCTAGCGATGGTTCACTGACAAATTACGCTCTCATTTGCCGAGACGATAGTTAGCATAGCCTTCAGCTACGTCATTTGCTACGACCTAGCAAGGCGCCATTATCATTTGCTATTTATCTTGTGATGCATGTACCGTCAGACCGATGTTCACCAATTATGGATTAAAGTTAAGTATTCCAGAAGCTACGTACTTTTTTTACTAGACTCAACTCCTTTAACTGTTCCAGACCTCACGCCAGCCTGCGCGAGCTTAAACGCGTGCCCTTCGGCCTCCCGTCCTAGTGGATTGGCTGTCTTGCCAGTCCACAAAAGTTGACGACGAGGATTTTGCGTTCGTCTTGCTGTTGCCCTAATTTACTTGTGTCATGGCTTCGCCACAATCTCCAGATGTACTGTCCGAATTTTATCGCTTGCAGAATCAGCAGACGCAGGCCTTATTGGATGCCCTTGGACAGCTCGTCCAGGGTCAACGTGCAATGCAAAACGATGCGGCAGCCACTGCTCCACCGCTACCGCAGCCACATCACGGTGTTGCACCACCTTTCCGTCCTTTTGTTGCTGCACTGGAAAGCTGGACGGAGTGGTCACGCCAATTTGGATTCCATCTCGCCGCCTACAGAATTCAAGGTAATGAGCGGCAGCCGTTTTTGTTAGCATCCGTAGGCGTCCAAACGTACCGTGTAATAGTGAAATTATTTCCCCGACACGACGTAGCAACTCTGTCCTACGACGAAATTTTGTCTGAATTAGATGCATATTTCAAAGAATCAGTCAATGTAGTTGCAAAAAGGTATACCTTCTTTCGTACAAAACGTATGGCCGGTCAGACTAATAGGGAGTGGGTTGCAACTTTGCAAGGCCTTACTAGGGATTGTGCTTTTGAGTGTCAATGTTGACTCCCTTATTCAGATACTATGGTACGTGATGCAATTGCACAGAACGTTTCTGATGTTCGTATATGGGAACAGATTTTGAAACTAGTCAATCCCTCCCTTCAACAAGTGATAGACATATTGGATCGGCAGGACACACTTGACTTTGCTCAGGAATCATTTGAAACTTGGCCACCCGTGTGTCAGGTCAACCGGCCCGCCGGGCGCGCTGCACGCTACAGCAAACAGCCCTCGCGCTCGTCCGCGCAGCTGCCGCACAGCTCTCCGCCACATGTCCCGTGCCGGCCATCAAATGCAGTGAAATCATGCCCGCAGTGTGCTACTAGACATTCGCGTGAGAATTGCCCGTCACGCCAAGATATTTGCTTTTTCTGTAATAAACGAGGACATGTTTAGAGTGTTTGCTAGAAAAAGCTCAGAACGGACACTCACAACCATTCCAGGCCGTTTGCATCGCGCCGGAATCGGAATCGAACCCAGAATTCTCAGGCTCGTGAACCTTCGCCCATGGCAATTCATGTAGTTCATTCCACTCCGCCCAGTGCCACTCTCTCTAACAGTGACTGTGTTCGTCCCACAAATAGTGTGTGTCGACATCGCCGGAACTCCCATCAAGTCGCAAGTGATTCTGTACCAGTGTCGGTTCACGTTGCATGAGACAGCCGCTCTTGTCGTCACCAGGACAATAAACTTTTTGTAGACTTAGACATTAATGGCAACATGATACCATTCCAGCTCAATACCGGAGCTGCAGTTTCACTGATCAATCAGGACACGTACAAACAGCTGGGCACACCTCCGTTGTGTGCCGCAAATGTTAAGCTCAGTAGTTATTCAGGACAAGCAATCCCTGTGTTAGGACAGTGCAGCCTTCTTGCAACATACAAGGGACAAACAAAACTTGTGTCATTGTACGTTCTTCGTTCTTCTTCTGCAGTGAACTTGTTTGGTTTAGATTTATTTCAGTTGTTTAACTTGTCTATAGTCAATCAGGTCCTATCAGTGAACCAGACTGTGCCTTCAGACAGTGTTTCTCGTCTATGTGAAGAGTTTGCAGACTTTTTGCACCGGGCCTTGGTTTCGCTAAGAACTATAAAGCACTTTGGAACTGAAAGTAAACCCGCAACCGAAATTTGTCAGGGCGCGCAATGTTCCCCACGCATTGCATGATGAGGTCGCAAGAACATTACACGATTTGGAATCACAAGGTGTAATTGAACGTGTGCAGGCTTCTCTCTGGGCATCACCCTTAGTAATTTTGCCAAAACCTTCCGGAAAATTGAGACTTTGTGTGGACTTCAAGACAACAGTGAATCCACAACTAGTGACTGCAACTTTTCCTTTACCCCGCCTGGAAGATCTGTTTGACAAACTGTGCCCGGGTAAATATTTTTCGAAGTTGGACCTAGCAGAAGCGTACTTGCAAATACCGGTGGACGAAGAATCCCAGCGCGTTTTGGTGGTTAACACGCATCTTGGTTTGTACCGATTCAAACGACTGCCATTCGGGTGTGCATCTGCCCCTGTATTGTTTCAGCAATATCTGCAAACAGTTTGTGCATCGGTCCCTACTGCAGCAAACTATTTGGACGATATTGTGATCACCGGAAAGACGGAAGAAGAACATTTAGCCAATCTCAGAACATTATTTCAGGTCTTGCGACAAAATGGTCTTCGCTTGCGGAAGGACAAATGTGTGTTTTTTGCTCGTGACTTACCCTATCTGGGCCATGTACTCAATGCCCAAGGCATACATCCCAGTTCCGAGCACCTCCGTGCCATACAAGACTTGCCTTCGCCGCAGAATTAGAAGCAGCTACAGAGTGTGCTGGGAAAAATCAATTATTATCATCGCTACGTGCGCCACCATCCAAGCGTTATCCGCTATCTTTTGCATTGAAGGCCTTCCACAGACTATCGTTTCCGACAATGGCCCACAGTTCATGTCCGCAGAATTTCAGTCATTCTGCAGGGCCAATGGTATTCAACATCTGACATCCGCGCCGTTTTCGCCTCAGTCAAACGGTGCCACTGAACGATTGGTCCGGACTTTCAAGTCACAGATGTTGAAGTTAAAAGAGTCGCATTCTCGGGAGGACGCGTTGTTGCTCTTTTTGCCCTCGTATCGCTCTCAGCCCCAAGATGGTCGCTCGCCGGCTGACTTGCTCCACGGTCGCCCTCATCGAACCTTGATGTCTTTGCTACATCCGCCGCATCAGGTTCCTGTGCAGCTGCAGACGCCTGCGTTTGCTCCAGGCGACGTTGTCTGCTATCGTCACTATCGAGGTTCACGGCGTTGGCTCGAAGGACGCATTCTTCGCTGCCTCGGCCGCGCTATGTATCTGGTTTTGGGGGCCTCTGGTGAGGTGCGTCGGCATCTCAATCAGCTGCGCCTCTGTCGTCGCTCGGGTTCTGCCGCTCCCCGTCTGCTTTCAGCGACGGTGCCGTCCGGTCAGCGCCCTGGGGACCCATCTACTGGCTCGCCTCATCCCCAGGTGTTACCGACGCTGCCTTCCGTATTGCCCCATGGCGACGCGCCGCCGCCGCCGCCGCCGCCGCCTGTTCTCCCGCCGGCGACGCCCGCAGTGGACGCTTCGCTGCAGCCGCCGGACGCCTCCCTGGGTCACGCACCGCCGATCGCTTCCCGTGACCAGTTGTCCTCCGCCATGGACCTCTTGCCCTCTCCGGACCATCTGTCGTCTTCGCCCGTCGGGTACCCCGACCCGATGGAGATCGACCCTTCGGCCCCTCCTCTCGGGCGCATACACCGCATGTTGGCGTGCACCCTGGAGTAGGTTTTCAGGCGTTTCCTAGCTCCCCTCGGTCCGAATGGCAGGGTGCGGGTGGCACAGCTTCGCCTGTTGTTAGGCTCCCCACCTCGTCACATACGTCAACATGGGGTCCTCCCCACGGCGGGCGGAAGCCTTATAACACAACCGCACGCCGATTTGTGGGGGAGGAATGTGGTGTCACCGCCAGACACCACACTTGCTAGGTGGTAGCCTTTAAATCGGCCGCGGTCCGTTAGTATACGTCGGACCCGCGTGTCGCCACTGTCAGTGATTGCAGACCGAGCGCCGCCACACAGCAGGTCTAGAGAGACTTCCTAGCACTCGCCCCAGTTGTACAGCCGACTTTGCTAGCGATGGTTCACTGACATATTACCCTCTCATTTGCCGAGACGATAGTTAGCATAGCCTTCAGCTACGTCATTTGCTACGACCTAGCAAGGCCCCATTATCATTTGCTATTTACCTTGTGATGCATGTACCGTCAGACCGATGTTCACCAATTATGGATTAAAGTTAAGTATTCCAGAAGCTACGTACTTTTTTTACTAGACTCAACTCCTTTAACTGTTCCAGACCTCACGCCAGCCTGCTCGAGCTTAAACGCGTGCCCTTCAGCCTCCTGTCCTAGTGGATTGGCTGTCTTGCCAGTCCACAAAACAAACATGTAACTCTTTTGCATCGGTTGTGAATATATAGTTTCCACTATTTAAGTTCCAACCCTCGTATTTACAAGCAGATAGCAGTACGTAAGAGAAAGTAAAGTCTTAGAACTTGTCCTTTCGTAGATACCGAATATCTCAAACAGCAGAGTTGTTGAAGTGTCAAACTGAGTTATCATTAACGAGCGAAAGACTCACTGAAACATCCTAGCATAGCTTAACTTGCAGCATACCATCTCAGACGTGGATTGAATCCACATTGCAGAGTAATGACCATTTGTCTGGTACACCAGCCAGCCTAAGTGTGACTTTGCGGTGGTTTTCCACATTCATTTAAGCAGAGCTAGTCTGGTCCTCAATGTTTGCCCGAGAAAATACTACATACAAACAGCTGAAATATGATAACACGCCGGCTGGTGTGGCCAAGCGGTTAAAGGCGCTACAGTCTGGAACCGCGTGACCGCTACGGTCGCTGGTTCGAATCCTGCCTCGGGCATGGATGTGTGTGATGTCCTTAGGTTGGTTAGGTTTAAGTAGTTCTAAGTTCTAGAGGACTGATGACCTTAGAAGTTAAGTCCCATAGTGCTCAGAGCCATTTTTATGATAACACGCAGATCAATGTTTGCACGATCCACACGCAGATAGCTCGTACGTCTTCCTCCCTTAGATTACCTTGCCGACTGTGGTGTCAGGAGAGACATCTGGACACATATTTAAAGAACAACATAAAAATTTTCCTAATCCTGAGAAAACAGACTCCATACTAGACGGGATGAACTCTAAGGAAAGGAAGAACAAGAGCATTTTTTAAACAACTGAACCTTATTTTGAGTAAAAATTTAAGCTTGTCCAGTTGCATTTAACTATTAAACTGCAAACATCTTGACAGAAAGGTACAGAGAATGTATTTCAATAAATTTCTTGTGTCAGTTAAATGATGAAACTAGCGCACTGGCCCAGCTTCATACGGGTAGGAGTGTCTACTGGTGCACGACTTGCCTGGCATGACCACCATTTTGTTTACCGTCCACTGTGGAGAGTTATGATTAAAACTCAGAGAACGAAGTTAGATAGCTGAATATCATCCTTCCATATAACTTAAAAGATTAAGAAGCATATGCCAAGAAAATTCTCAGAAGGCACAAATGTTATCCGTTCCGTATTTAATTGATACTTGGATTGATATCTCGTGGTAATGATAGGAACTGTGAGCTACCACATTGCTCAGTAAGCCTGACTGCAGTGCTAGTTTGGCATACAGCCACTTTCCAGCCGCTCAGCTGCAGTGCCAGTACAGCGCAGTCTGCTCAACTGCAATGGAGTTCGATGTGAACTACAGCTCCTTGCTGGCCACCTGACTCCAGCATCATCCAGTGTGAGCATCATTTTCTGTGTGGCCTGTTTTCACATTTTGCAACGTAACATCACTACAAAGCACCTTCTGCCATGCAGCATTGGTACAAAGCACCTCTGTCACACAACACTGGTACAGTACACTGTCTGCCATATAATACTGGTAACAAGCATACTCTGTACACAACATACACTCCTGGAAATTGAAATAAGAACACCGTGAATTTATTGTCCCAGGAAGGGGAAACTTTATTGACACATTCCTGGGGTCAGATACATCACCTGATCACACTGACAGAACCACAGGCACATAGACACAGGCAACAGAGCATGCACAATGTCGGCACTAGTACAGTGTATATCCACCTTTCGCAGCAATGCAGGCTGCTATTCTCCCATGGAGACGATCGTAGAGATGCTGGATGTAGTCCTGTGGAACGGCTTGCCATGCCATTTCCACCTGGTGCCTCAGTTGGACCAGCGTTCGTGCTGGACGTGCAGACCGCGTGAGACGACGCTTCATCCAGTCCCAAACATGCTCAATGGGGGACAGATCCGGAGATCTTGCTGGCCAGGCTAGTTGACTTACACCTTCTAGAGCACGTTGGGTGGCACGGGATACATGCGGACGTGCATTGTCCTGTTGGAACAGCAAGTTCCCTTGCCGGTCTAGGAATGGTAGAACGATGGGTTCGATGACGGTTTGGATGTACCGTGCACTATTCAGTGTCCCCTCGACGATCACCAGTGGTGTACGGCCAGTGTAGGAGATCGCTCCCCACACCATGATGCCGGGAGTTGGCCCTGTGTGCCTCGGTCGTATGCAGTCCTGATTGTGGCGCCCACCTGCACGGCGCCAAACACCAAGGCAGATGCGACTCTCATCGCTGAAGACGACACGTCTCCATTCGTCCCTCCATTCACGCCTGTCGCGACACCACTGGAGGCGGGCTGCACGATGTTGGGGCGTGAGCGGAAGACGGCCTAACGGTGTGCGGGACCGTAGCCCAGCTTCATGGAGACGGTTGCGAATGGTCCTCGCCGATACCCCAGGAGCAACAGTGTCCCTAATTTGCTGGGAAGTGGCGGTGCGGTCCCCTACGGCACTGCGTAGGATCCTACGGTCTTGGCGTGCATCCGTGCGTCGCTGCGGTCCGGTCCCAGGTCGACGGGCACGTGCACCTTCCGCCGACCACTGGCAACAACATCGATGTACTGTGGAGACCTCACGCCCCACGTGTTGAGCAATTCGGCGGTACGTCCACCCGGCCTCCCGCATGCCCACTATACGCCCTCACTCAAAGTCCGTCAACTGCACATACGGTTCACGTCCACGCTGTCGCGGCATGCTACCAGTGTTAAAGACTGCGATGGAGCTCCGTATGCCACGGCAAACTGGCTGACACTGACGGCGGCGGTGCACAAATGCTGCGCAGCTAGCGCCATTCGACGGCCAACACCGCGGTTCCTGGTGTGTCCGCTGTGCCGTGCGTGTGATCATTGCTTGTACAGCCCTCTCGCAGTGTCCGGAGCAAGTATGGTGGGTCTGACACACCGGTGTCAATGTGTTCTTTTTTCCATTTCCAGGAGTGTATGTATCTAGCATCCTCTGCTATTTAACATTGGTAAGAAGCACCTTGTGCCATGTAACATTGCTAAGAAGCACCCTCTGCCACACAACATCAGCAAGAAGCCCTCTCTCACGCACAGAAATGGTAAGAAACACTCTCTGCTACATAACATTCGTAGAAATCACAATCTACCATTTTATGTTGGCTCAAAGCACCCCTGCAACGTAACACAGCTAAGAAGTACCCTCTGACATGGAATATTGGTTCGGAACAGCCTTTGCCACACGCAATCAGTATGGAGTACCATGCATCACATAATATGTGCAAGGCACCCTCTGACACATATCATAAGAATGAAGCATCCTGTGCCACACAACATTGGTGCTAAACATTTTCTGTCATGTGACGTTGGACAAAGCACCCTCTGTCACACAGCGGCACAAAGCACCCACTGCCACACAACACTAATAAGAAGTATCCTTCATCACACAACATCAGTGTGAGGCATCCTCTGGTACTAACCACTCTCGGTCATGTAACATGGGTAAAAAGCACCCTGTGCCTTCCAACATTGGCATGAAGCACCCTCAGAATTATACATCACTACAAAGCACCCTTTGCCATGAAACACTGATATGAAACACCCTCTGCCACGCAACATCGGCAGGATGTAACATCTGTTGGACAACACTGATATGAAGCACCCTCTGTCACTCAACATCAGTACGAAGCACCATCTGCAATGCGATATTGTTAAGATAGAGCCAATAGTACCTGGGGGGGGGGGGGGGGGGCGGGGGCTCTTCAGGCACAGGACATACGCCAAAGACTGTAGCGGCGAGCTGCGCAAGCTACCACGATTCCAGGGATTTGTGCCATTCACTGTCAGATGGTAATGGTATCATTTTCACAGTGCTGGGAGATTTTAATTCATCATACTTCAGCCAATTTGAGAGAAATATTTATAAATTATTTGCCCAAAACTTCGTCACAAAGCGGTCTCCCTGTTAGTGAAAACTGTATCAAGAACTCTACAGTAGGTCCTTAGATTAGCTTGAACATACAAACAGGAAAACGTGGCAGAGAACTTCAATATACAGGGTGTCCCAAAATAATGTATCTACTCTTTGTAACTAAACCTCTCTTTAATGAAACGGGTTAGAAGTACAATTTTAGTGGCGTTAGATGCATCATGGTCCGACTTAGGTGGTAAATGTTCAAACTGGTGTCCGTCCATCGTAATACACCGTCACAACGACTTACGACTGAGCGACATGCCAACTTTATTGTTTCCAACAGAATAGCATCACAGGCTTGCTCAATTTGTTCTCTAAGATAATCCAGTGTGTGTGGTCTCGCAGTGTAAACTGTGTTCTCGAGACTATCCCACAGAGAGAAGTCTAGAGGAGTTAAATCTGGAGATCTAGAGGGATACTCCACACTCCCCCTTGGTCCTATCCATCTGGCAGGGAATGTACGATTGAGAAATGCCCTCACATCGAAGTGAAAGTGAAGTGGCGCCCCATCCTGTTAAAAATTATAATCTTCATTTCCAAAAACACAACGCTAAGACCAGGAGTTATCATTTTCAACATTTCCAAGTACGAGTAGCCCGTGACAGTGTTGTCAAAGATGCACGACCCGATTAACCCACTGGAAGACAGAACACACCAGACTGTTACTCCTGGTAGATTAATATGCCTTTGCTCGGTTACGTATAGATTCTCCCAGTACACGCAATTATGGCCGTTAATTGTTCCATCAAGTTTAAACGTCGCTTCATCTGATCAAAGAATTCGAGCTTGGAAACGTTTTTCTTCTTTGCATCTGTTAATGAACCACTCACAAAATTCGCTTTGCCTGTCAGGATCATCCTCGTTAAGACCACGGTGAATTCTTGGAATGTAAGGATTAAAGTTCTGAGACCGCAAAATTCTATGAACACTGACTGCTTCTCCTGATTCCAGTCTAATGAGAGCATTGCCTCACAGATTTCTTCGGGGATCGTGTGTATGCCTTTATTACTGCATCAACACTCTCATTGTCTGTTGAACTTCTCTTTCGTCCGGTATGACCCTTCTTCATATCGTGCGTCGTTCCTTCGGCTTCAAACTTATCTCTGATTCTTGTAATTGTTATTCTTGTCGGTGGTAGTGTTCCAAATTCAACTCTCCAACGTCGGCGAACCGCACTCACAATCTCTGTTTTCCAGTAACACTTTAGCACCCATTTCCGATGTTCAAACAATAACGCTATGTTTGCTGACAACCCTGAAACAAAAGAAAGCATTGTTATGTTTTTCACCACCGTCTAAATTATTACCCATAAAAATTGTATTTCTGTCCAAATGGTTCAGATGGCTCTGAGCACTATGGGACTTTACTTCTGAGGTCATCAGTCCCCTAGAACTTAGAACTACTTAAACCTAAGGACATCACACACATATCCAAGCCCGAGGCAGGATTCGAACCTGCGACCGTAGCGGTCGCGCGCTTCCAGACTGCAGCGCCTAGAACCACTCGGCCACTCTGGCCGGCATATTTCTGTCTCCTTTAATTAAAGAGATATTCAGTTTCAAAGACTGTGTACATTACTTTGGGAGACCCGGTATGACAGATAGAAGAAGAAAACCCTCAACGAGCAACTAATGCGGAAACCTTACTAGTAACCTTCCTACCAAATGCCTACAATAGACAAAAACTACTGAAACTACTAACTGGCTGAACTTGGTGATTACAATCCTCCATTATTCTCCAGATATACATTACCCTGATCTGACCCATCCTCTCTTATGCAAATATTGCATGGATATCCGCCTCAAAAAATTTCTATTGGTCCCCCAAAATCTTCAAATCGACTGCACTCTGTCTCACTTTCCAAGTCCATTTACCTTTCCCTGCATGGATACTCAACCATCTTGTCAAATTCCCAACACTTCTTAACCACATCGAACACCTCTGCATCTCCAATACTATCAACAAACTAGATTTCAATAACCCGATTGTCTTGCCTCTGATCACCAACTCTAGTATGCTGCCACACCTTTACAAACACATCCAACCGTCTCTTCATCCATACACCACACTCCTCATCCCATCCCAATGCAACTTAAGCCAACTCCCACTCCCAGGCAACGAGATCCACCCAGATGTTTATCCCTTCACCTAACATTAACTCTTCCCCAACCATCCTACTCGCATCACGACTCCTCTCTCGTTTTCCCTCTCCATCCAAACCCAATCCCAACCTCTTCCTCATGATACCACCAACACCCTACCCACACACCAAACTTCTCCATATCTTCTGTCTTTCCCACCATCTGACTTCCCACTGTTTATCACAGCGCCTCCACAGTTCCCTACGTAACAGAGCCCTATCTGTTTCTACCCACACCTCTCAACCCTACATAACCTTTTTCTCTCCTCCCGAAATCCTTCTCTGCCAGTACAGGTCCTTCAGATTTTAAATCAAAATGAAGTGTTTTTTCTTAGAAGAATTTCACCTTTTCTGCGATATGTTTCTAAAATGTATATATACTGATGGAAAAAAAATCACATCACTAAGGTGTAGTTGTGTGATATAAACGAAAGTTGGTAGGTGTCTTTCTAGAACTGAAAAATGGTGTCTATTGAAATTTCGCGCCATTCGCTTAAGAGTGGCGCTAGTAGGGCATTATGTGGATGGAAATCACGTTTGCTTTACATACACACTGCAACTGTAGTCAGCGTTAGTTACCTTAGAGATTCGACGTGGCGAGCTGATGTCAGTCAGAAACGCCTTAGATGCGACAAAGACTCCATTATCAACACCTCACAGAGCTATGAGAAGCGGAGTGTTCCTTCTGCGATAATGCTGCAGGAATGCAGCTACTGTACCTGATTACTGGTAGCGTTAGTCAAGACAATGGAAGGTCACAAGAAGACCAGGCTCCATACAGCCACATTGCACTACTGAATGGGAAGACCATCGTATTCGGCGTGTGGCTCTGGCGCATCACACTGCATCTGCAGCAACAGTCTGAGCAGCACCTGGTATGACAGTGACACAATGAACTGTCACAAATCGGTCAGACGCCATGTAGCATATGTTCCATTGAACCCAAACCACAACCATTTGCGACTTTAGTGGTATCAAGCAAGGACTCATTGGGTGTGTGTGTGAGGGGGGGGGGGGGGGTGAGGGAGGGGGGGTTGGTCTGTTGTGTTTTCTGATGAAAATCTGGTTCTGCCTCAGTGCCAGTGATGGCCGTGTGTTGATTAGAAGGTCACTTGAGGACCTGCAAAAATCTTGTCTGCATGTTAGATACACTGGCCCTACACCTGGAATTATGGTTTGGTGTGCGACTTTGTGTGACAGCAGAAGCACTCTCGATGTTATCCCAATCACCTTGAGTGTAAATTTGTTCGCCAGTCTGGTGATTCGACCTGTTAGCTGCCATTCATCAATAGTATTCCAAGGGGTGTCTTCCAACAGGATAACTCTCGCCCACATACCGGTGCTGTAATCCAACATGCTCTAAAAGAGTGTCAACATGTTGCTTTGGCCTCCTCGATGACCAGATCTGTTTCCAGTCGACATCATCGGACGACAACTCCAGCGTCATCCACAAATAGCATTAACCGACCCTGCATTGACAGACCAAGCGCAACAGGCATGGAACTCCATCCCACAAACTGAAATACGGCACGAGTAAAACATAATGCATGTGCATTCGCATGCTTGCATTCAACATTCTAGCGGTTACATCAGTTATTAATGTACCAGTACTTCACATTTGCAATGGCTTATCTCGCGCTTACATTAACCAGTGATCTTGCAATGTTAAACACTTAAATATGTTACCTAGTCAAATGCATTCCCGAAATTTCATTACATTAACTTAGTTATTTTTTGGTGTTGCGATATTTTCCTGTTTTCTTGGTTTTAATTGTTAGCCCTTTGAGTTTTAATTTAAAAAGAAAACGGTGTTAATGTTTTTTACGTAAATGCCAAAAAAATTAATCCTATTTATTGTTTTTAAAACCATATGTAGCGTATTTCCTTTAATAATTTTCTCACCTTTGTTGCATTTTTAGAAAATATCTTAGCTGAAGGGCGGAAGTTTGTACTGCTGACAGTCTACCGACGTCCATGTGGGATGTGAGGGGTGAAATAACTATAAAGGAAAATAAAGAAGAAGAGAATCGAGCTGTTGAGGAATGTCGGAAATTAGGTGGACTGATAAGGTAAGAACTGAGTAGATTCTCTGCGAAGGGAGGAATATATGGAAAACGTAGAGAAGGGGAAGGGACAGAATGATAGGACATGCGTTCAAATATCAAGGAATGACTTCCATTATACTTGAGGGTGTTGTAGAGGGTAAGAACTGTTAGACAGACAGAGACTGAAAGAACAATGATTAAAATTGAAACTCAGTAAGGAAAAAACTTAGAACTCAATGTAATGGCTGATGAAGCGCTTCGACCAGCATATCTCAAGGCATAAACTATGAATGTTTCATTGGCATCGTGTCGGTATTCGCCGAGCATCAGCACCATGTCAACATACTCTTTGGATGCATGTGCCACTTTTATTTGACATCTATATCTGTGGCATACCGAACCTCGTTTGTCTGTGCTTTCCGACCTGCCTTGTTTACTGCAGTGTAAGGATACGTTCTAAAATCCAACAGAACATGACTTCAAACAGTAAATCGTAGATGTTTGTAGCTGTGCGTCATTGACAACTTTCCGTCTCGTCCCCAGGTCCTTTAGAAGGCAAATTGAGTTGTACATTCAGGAAAATGAGGACTCGTTCGAACACGTCATTTCAGAATATTCATCTGAACACAGCCAGTCATGTACACCCCTAATAATTTACAGCTGTCTGTCTTAATATCTGAAATTGAAAGAAATTTAAACTGATTTGTACGCAGCTAGTTTAAATACATCAACTACTCGACATAAGAAAGTAACGATCTATTTACAAATTGTGACTCTTTTCTGTAACTCTGTTGATAACAACTAAATATTCATAGCTCCGCAGTAAAAAGTACATTCCTTGCGTTTGCATGTCTCAATGAATAGTTCTTTCACTTTTTTATTTAGAAAGCCAGAGTTAAAAACACAGTATCTCAAACCTCCTTTATGTACGGAGTTATACGTCCTGTACGATTGAACCCATTTAAATGTTTCTGTACTTTCGACAGCAATCGTCTAACCAGCTTCCACCAAAGTTCCTATTTATTGCTGCTCAGCTTTCCATTGTTATTAAATACTTCAGCCCGTAATATCCTGAAAATTACCAACATTCCCTTTGCTGTAAATCCACAACACCTGTAGAGAAGAGTCCTAATATTTGTCACAGGATTTTGCTAGTGATATGGAAAATGCGACAAAAGGTACAAACCGTTGATTTGATTTATGCACCACAAGCCGTACGGCATCAATTAAACTTTCTTGTAAATATTTCCTGATGATACGTAGCTCTGAACGCTTTATGCTTAATATTAAGAGCTCGTTATTATGTTATTAGCTAATGTCGTCGAAATCTTCATTTTGTATCCATACGCATCCCCAGGTATCAGCTTCTATCTTGTGCAGAGAAGACAGGTTGCATTTTAGAATTTTGTGTCCTGCGCATTCCTTCCTTTAGTTACATGCAAGTTGTCCTGTGTGGGTGTAATCGTAAACTATGTCTAACGCAGTTTGAGCAGGGTTACGACGTGGATGGTGGGTGAGGAGAAATAGGAAACATTTTAGTAGGACCTATTATAGACTTATTCGAAGGAAACATTCCATATAAGATCTGCCCAACACTTATTGGTTACAGAGCGACAGATGTTAGAATATAACCTAAACAAATACTAAGAGAATGCATTGAAAAAAAAAGACAAATGATTATCTTCCAAACTGATTTTCATAAATTACACCTCCTACTTCAATGCACTGTCGAATCGTCGTTTGGCTCGTCTCGCCGTTCTTTTATGGGGGCAGCACTATTCACAATCCGACTTAACAGGTCGTTCATTGTATTCACTTCTTCTATTTAGACTCCGCGTTTCAACCACCCCACAGGAAAACACCTAAAGGGTTAAGTTCTGGGGACCTTGGCAGCCACGAAACGTGACCATTACTGCTATTCCATGCTCCACCTTCCAGAGGTGTGTTACCTGACTATTAGAACGTGCCAAATCCCCCTCGTGAAAGAAGAACATATCCATCCTTGTAGCAATAGGAACTTCTTACAACACCGCTGGAGACTTGTTTTCAAGAAAGTCTAGATAATGGGGCCTAATAATACAATGCGGAAACAAAACAGGCCCAATAAACTGTTGTCAAATCACTCCACAGATTTACACGGAAGTGTTCTTGAAAATGTATCTTCGCAAAGGCACGAGAAGTTTTGTCGGACCTCCTACACTATGTGATCAAATGCATCCGGACACCTGGCTGAAAATGACTTACAAGTTCGTGGCGCCCTCCATCGGTAATGCTGGTTTTCAATATGGTGTTGGCCCAGCGTTAGCTTCCACCCTCGCAAGCATACATTCAGTCAGGTGCTGGAAGGTTTCTTGGGGAGTGGCAGGTCATTTTTCACGGAGTGCTGCACTGAGGAGAGGTATCGATGTCGGTCGGTGAGGCCTGGCATGAAGTCGGCGTTCCTAAACATCCCAAAGGTGTTCTATAGGATTCAGGTCAGAACCCTGTGCAAGCCAGTCCATTAGAGAGATGTTATTATCGTGTAACCACTCCACCACAGGCCGTGCATTATGAACAGGTGCTCTATCGTGTTGAAAGATGCAATAGTCATCCCCGAATTGCTCTTCAACAGTGGGAAGCAAGAAAGTGCTTAAAACATCAATGTAGGCCTTTGCTGTGAGCCGTACCCACACCTTGCATCGGATCGCCACATTGTGTACCGTGATTCGTCACTCCGCACAACGTTTTCCCACTGTTCAATCGCCCGATGTATACGCTCCTTACACCAAGCGACGCGTCGTTTGGCAATGACCGGCGTGATGTGTGGCTTATGAGTAGCCGCTCGACCATGAAATCCAAGTTTTCTCACCTCCCGCCTAACTGTCATGGTACTTGCAATAGATCCCGATGCAGTTTGGAGGCCGGCTGTTGTGGCTAAGTGGTTCTAGGCGCTTCAGTCTGGAACCGCGCGACCGCTACGGTCGCAGGTTTGAATCCTGCCTCGGGCATGGATGTGTGTGATGTCCTTAGGTTAGTTAGGTTTAAGTAGTTCTAAGTTCCAGGGGACTGATGACCCCAGATGTCAAGTCCCATAGTGCTCAGAGCCATTTGAACCATTTTTGCAGTCTGGAATTCCTGTGTGTTGGTCTGGATAGATGTCTGCCTATTACACATTACAACCCTCTTCAACTGTAGGCGGTCTCTGTCAGCCAACAGACATGGGCGGCCAGTACGCTTTTGTGGTGTATGTGTTCCTTTACGTTTCCACTTCACTATCACATCAGAAACAATGGACCTAGGGATGTTTAGGAGTGTGGAAATCTCGCGTACCGACGTATGACACAAGTGACACCTAATCACCTGACAACGTTCGAAGTCCGTGAGTTCCACGGAGCGCCACATTCTGCTCTCCCACGATGTCTAATGGCTACAGAGGTCGCTGATATGGAGTAGGCCTACCTGGCAGTAGGTGGCAGCACAATGCACCCAATATGAGAAACATATGTTTTCGTGGTTGTCCGGATACTCAGTTACGAGTGTTATTGATACTGTCACGAATGAAAATGGCTTCAACAGTAGAAGTATTAACTGTATTACATGCTCAACAACTTGCAATTAGCCAACGACCAAATTCCAGTCGCATACCTTCATCTCCTCGGAGGTGTCATATCCACTGTAAATGACAAGGAGAAAGGCCGTTGAAAAGTAATCTTCGTCACATTTGCATGTGGAACACCGATACATTTAGGAATAACAAGTAGGAGCAGTGAGCTATAGAGTTTTAAAGGAAGGAAATATGACAACCTCGGACACTGCACCTGTAATTCTCAGTTCCTTCATCTTGGATCACTGCCTTGGATTTTTATGTCATAGGTTGCACTCACATTACCAGGTACAACATTTTGTAATTTTGACTTCTGCACCACCAAGACAATGGTCCATCTTGGATTTCCTGAATTTGCCAGAAATTTACATTTGGGATAACTGCCCTACTTCCACAGTAAAGTCAAACTAGTTGAGGGGGGGGGGAACCATGTATCACAAGTGGACTATTTTTGGATTTCCTATCATTAATTTGAATTTCCCACCATTTTATACATAGGGGAATGGACTGTTGACATCCCAGGGATGGGTGGGAGATGGTGGGTCAAATCTGGCAACAATGCATGATATCATCAATGATGTCATAGAGGAGAGGTACAAGGGAAATCTGACAACAATGTAGACTGTGCCTGTACTCCTGTAGGTCCACTACTCTGGACAAAACTAAGTATCGTTTTGTAGTGTTTAAGACCTTGAGAGGGAGCAGGGCATAAGTACTTTGATGCATGTGTATGCCTCCTATGTTGCCTTTTAGGCGACATAGGGCAATGGACCTTTGACATCACAGGGATGGATGGGAGATGGAGGGTCAAATCTGGTAATAATGCATGATATCATCAATGATGTCATAGAGGAGAGGTGCAAGGGAAATCTGGCAACAATGTAGACTGTGCCTGTACTCCTGTAGGTCCACTACTCTGGACGAAACTAAGTATCGTTTTGTAGTGTTTATGACCTTGAGAGGCAGCAGGGCATAAGTACTTTGCGGCGTGTGTATGCATCCTATGTTGCCTTCTTTCCCAGTTATCTGCTTTGTATGAAAAGGGCAGGGCCCAGCAAAATTGAAGCTCCTGTTTGCTTCTAAAATAATTGTTTAAAATCACTCTAATGATTTACTAGGGTAGATACTAAACAATACACTTTGTTAGTAGACCCTGATGGTTTGGTAAAATCTAGTCATCCCAGGGCTGGCAAATACTGAAGGTCATCTAATGTCACCCGGTAGCGTTAGCAAACGTTTTGTCGGTGACGGAAGTTGTTCCCCCCATGATGTGATTTATCAACTTTAGACGTTTTATGCAAAGATTCTAAAACAATATAAACATAACTTTGTGATATTGGGGAGTACACAGCACACATCATCCAGTAACATTCTGTTGCTCTAAGTTTGGAAGATAATAGGAGGTATGCTTCTTTGAACTTGTGAAAGAGCACTGGCTACATTTAGATAGTCATCATTATCAGATGCTGTGTATTACAGAAGCATTACCCTCCTGCCAACAAGTAGCAGTGCACAAGTTTCTTGAAAAGCTAAAGAACTGCTCTTGGCAGAGAAAGGCACAACTCCTGAGATAAATTCTTCTCACTGTGACACAGCAGTAAAATTTGTTCACTTGATGTGTTAGTTGTCACGCTGCCTTACATTCCAGCATCAATGTATTCTACAATTGTCTCAAGTAATGATGTTGTATGTGATAGTAGCTTTTAGTGACCTCCGTAACATACTCTAAAATGCAGATCTGCCTTTTTGGAGAGACATTACTCCTGTAGTTTCAGTGAATTACTTATTAGTTCAGGGATACAGTCTAGGTACGTTATTTATGTCGTCTGTCTGCCAGTGCAATGTTCATGGGACTTCGTATGAACATCATGTACAGAAGGGATGTTTACGGAGGAATGTGTACAATCCCTACATTATTATTTTTCAATGTCATTTTCATATTCTATACACTGAAATGTAATAATTGCTTTTATTCTCACATTTAAATGGTAAAAAGTGTACCATAAAGTTTAAATGATGTGTAACATATGCTCATCTCATTGTGAGACCCCGTACTGGCCACTTGAGCGAGACTCTCGCACAGGATAAGCAAGACACTAGATGTTATTGCTATTTTTCGTGGGGGTAATATGTCGGATTACGATTTGTAAAGTCACGCAGGCACTGGTCATCTCATTAACCAACGCTTGCCACGGGCATCTCCAGCCGTGTAATCCCGCTGCCGAATGCCTTTGGCCAGCAACACGTGCGAGCCTTCGAATCCCGTTGACGAACTCGGTTGCATCAGACGATAGACCGACCAAGGCATAGTAAATAACTCCCCAGTACAACGACGAAAGTAGAACAGCATGTCAGCATTGACGTAGCCAAAGCTGTCTCCTCAGCATGGCGTACAGAAAGGAAAAACTGCGAAAGTAGAGGTACAGCCATTTGTTAAAACAATCTATCCAACAATAAGTTCGATCCAGTCTATAATGAAAACCGTAATTACTGATAAATGTACACTCCTGGAAATTGAAATAAGAACACCGTGAATTCATTGTCCCAGGAAGGGGAAACTTTATTGACACATTCCTGGGGTCAGATACATCACCTGATCACACTGACAGAACCACAGGCACATAGACACAGGCAACAGAGCATGCACAATGTCGGCACTAGTACAGTGTATATCCACCTTTCGCAGCAATGCAGGCTGTTATTTTCCCATGGAGACGATCGTAGAGATGCTGGATGTAGTCCTGTGGAACGGCTTGCCATGCCATTTCCACCTGGCGCCTCAGTTGGACCAGCGTTCGTGCTGGACGTGCAGACCGCGTGAGACGACGCTTCATCCAGTCCCAAACATGCTCAATGGGGGACAGATCCGGAGATCTTGCTGGCCAGGGTAGTTGACTTACACCTTCTAGAGCACGTTGGGTGGCACGGGATACATGCGGACGTGCATTGTCCTGTTGGAACAGCAAGTTCCCTTGCCGGTCTAGGAATGGTAGAACGATGGGTTCGATGACGGTTTGGATGTACCGTGCGCTATTCAGTGTCCCCTCGACGATCACCAGTGGTGTACGGCCAGTGTAGGAGATCGCTCCCCACACCATGATGCCGGGTGTTGGCCCTGTGTGCCTTGGTCGTATGCAGTCCTGATTGTGGCGCTCACCTGCACGGCGCCAAACACGCATACGACCATCATTGGCACCAAGGCAGAAGCGACTCTCATCGCTGAAGACGACACGTCTCCATTCGTCCCTCCATTCACGCCTGTCGCGACACCACTGGAGGCGGGCTGCACGATGTTGGGGCGTGAGCGGAAGACGGCCTAACGGTGTGCGGGACCGTAGCCCAGCTTCATGGAGACGGTTGCGAATGGTCCTCGCCGATACCCCAGGAGCAACAGTGTCCCTAATTTGCTGGGAAGTGGCGGTGCGGTCCCCTACGGCACTGCGTAGGATCCTACGGTCTTGGCGTGCATCCGTGCGTCGCTGCGGTCCGGTCCCAGGTCGACGGGCACGTGCACCTTCCGCCGACCACTGGCGACAACATAGATGTACTGTGGAGACCTCACGCCCCACGTGTTGAGCAATTCGGCGGTACGTCCACCCAGCCTCCCGCATGCCCACTATACGCCCTCGCTCAAAGTCCGTCAACTGCACATACGGTTCACGTCCACGCTGTCGCGGCATGCTACCAGTGTTAAAGACTGCGATGGAGCTCCGTATGCCATGGCAAACTGGCTGACACTGACGGCGGCGGTGCACAAATGCTGCGCAGCTAGCGCCATTCGACGGCCAACACCGCGGTTCCTGGTGTGTCCGCTGTGCCGTGCGTGTGATCATTGCTTGTACAGCCCTCTCGCAGTGTCCGGAGCAAGTATGGTGGGTCTGACACACCGGTGTCAATGTGTTCTTTTTTTCCATTTCCAGGAGTGTATATTATACACTGCTGTGTAAAACTTAAAGACGAGATAGATAAAGAAGCATAACAAATTAACAACACAGTGAAAATGAATGAAAGTGCGGGAGCATGTCGCCGAAGGTCTCCCAGTCGTGCAATGAAAATTGGACGTCACATGGAGTGAGATGAGCGTAATTACGGTGCCAAAAGGGGCTGGCCCCACAACATAGGGCTGTTGAAGGAACTGGAACACGTAGTGTGCTTCAATCAGCGAGCAGTTACATTGCAGTGTGGCTGTCTTCTTCATTACAACATGGCCTGAAGACAACGTTTGGATGATTTCGCAAATAAATAATCTCGGGATACTGGAAGGCAGATGAAGTGTGACGAGTGTAGCGCAGGAGTTTGGTATTGCTCACAGCATTGCTCCACGAACCCTCGGCACCCCTGCTCGAAGGAGAGGAAGTGGTCGACCGTGGTCAACTACAGCAGCAGATGACTGTTACACTGTGCAACAGGCAACAAGGAACCCACGTCGACCGGCTGGTATAACTGCAACAACAGTTAACAACGCTGCAAGATAAGCAATCTCACCCTCCACAGTACCCAGGCCACTGCATACAGTTGCCTCTTTAGCCGACGCTGTGTTCCGATTACAGCCGCACGTCAGCGGCACCGTCTGCGATAGTGCCAACAGCATAGGACTGGAACAACGAGGAGTGGAGTCGCGTGCTCTTCTCGGATGAGAGCAGATGTAGTCTGAATAGCGATCCTGGACGTACCCTCATATGCTGAGAGATGGGAACAAGTAATGAACCCGGGAACTATGAAGAACGTGTTGTTTTGTCGGTCCAAGTGTTATGGTGCGGGCAGACATAAAGTTCCACGGACGTACTCACTCACCTCCAAGTCATCAATCAAACAGGGTACACTCACGGGTCAGCGTTACTGTGGCACTGTACTCCTTCCCCATGAGCACTTTATCAGGGGTATATTCGGCCCTGACTCCAGTGTTATGGATGACAATGCGTGACCGCATCGAACAGTGCAGGTGGAGCAGCTCTTGGAACGAGAGGATATTGGGCGAATGGTCTGGCCTGCCCATTCTCCCGACTTTTTTTAAATTCCATCGAGCACGTGTGGGATGCGTTGTGGAGACATATTGCTGCACGCTTCGAATCTTAGTATTGTAATGTTCCTTATGCACAGGTTGTAGGTAACATTACGCTCTCTGTATTTTGTCCCCGATAAATTCAGAAAGTCAAAGAGTTTGTTCCAGTCAACATTATCAAAAGCTTTTAGCAGATTTACGAATGTTATAAATGTGAGTTTGCCTTTTTTCAACCATCTTCTGAGATAAGTCATAGGATCAGAGTTGGCTCATGGAATGATACATTTCTCGGGAACCTAAATTGGTCTACATCTACTTACATAATACAAAGGTCACCATGCGGTGCACGACGAAGGGTACTTCGTATCACTGATATCCATTCCCATTCTTCTTCCATTCACAAATGAACGAGGGAAAAGTGACTGTCTTTCGTACGAGCTTCCGTACGAGCTCTGATTTCCCTTGTCTTCTTGGTCCCTTTGCAAGATGAATGCTGATGTCTGTAGGATTATTCAGCAATCCGTCGCAAATAGCGGTTCATTCAATTTTCTCAACGTTGTTTCACGAAAAGAGCGTCTTCTTTCCTCCAGCGATTCCCGTTTGAGGCCACGGAGCATTGCCATAATACTTGGGTGTTGATGGAACCCCTCGGTAACAAATCTACATATCGTAATGTCTTTAAATTGTATCTATGTCTTCCTTTCATTCAACTTGGTGGGGATCTCAAGCACTCGAGCAGTATTCAAGAATGGGTCTCACGTGTGTTCTGTATGCGGTCTCCTTTATAGATGAGTTAGATATTCCTAGAATTCTTCCATTAAACCCAAATTATCATTCACCTTTCCTACAAACGACCTTACATATGTGTCTTTGCAACATTACTCCTACATATTTAATCGACGTGACTGTGTCAAGCAGCACACGACTAACACTTCATTACAATGTTATAAGATCTTTTACTACTCATTTACATTAACTTAGATTTTTTCAGCTTTAGACAAGGTGTCATTCATCACACTAATAGAAATTCTGTGCAAGTTATTCTGTATCCTCCTATAGTTACTCAAGGAAGACACGACGACTGTCTCCCGTACACCACAGCGTCATCAACAAACAGTCGCAGATTCCTGTTCATAATAACCATCGTGGTTGTGATGACATCGTGATCGCTAATCTCTGTCTCTGTACTGACGCTGTCGACAATATTTAGCCTGTTTGTAGATACGAGGTGTAAGATATTTTCATTGCATGTGTGCTGCCGCTTTATTTGCTCAAGAAGGTGTTCGGAGAAAGCATTCAGAAAGTCTTCACAAGAATGTCTATCCGTACCACTTGTAACGAATTCCTAAGCGTCGCAAGTTATACTTGGTAGGTTAAAGTTACCTCCAACTAATATTCCACGATAGGGCTACTTCCGCGCTACTGAGCGTGGACTTTCTTCGAACAGTTCTACAACTATTACAGCGGAATTGGATAGCTGGTAAAAAATTCGGTGATTAATGGGGCGTTAACTCGCGTCCAGGTAACTTCGAAGTCACCCTAAATTTAGACCTCGATAAGCATAATATCTTTGTCGATCGCAATGAACACTCTTTCTCATACGATTTTTAACCTGCCCTTTCGATTACGTTCCATGCCTCTTTAAATATTTTGGAGCTTTCTACTTCGTGTTACATGCAGCCCTCTGTTCCGACTGCAGTTTGAGTGCGACAACGTTCCTGGAAGGAGGTAAATTCAGAGACTTTGTTACGAGCTTCGGCTTTGACTGTTAAGATCTTGACGGAAGTGTATTTACGCTGTACACGATCTGATTGCGCTCTCTGGTGAGCGTTCATCAGAGGACCTCAAAATATCGTCCCTTTTTAAAAAAAAAAAAGCAGTGTACACTCCACATATACTCTAATACCCGAGCTTCCTGTGCGTTGTCCACCCTCATTTCGGCTCCTATCAAATTTTCCAGTCTGGACTTCTATAGATTCATGATTCATTAAACCGTTGGTACGTCAATGTTCACACTTTTCGGCGCCTGCATTATTTGACAATGAGGCTGTTTCATTCTTCTTGAAGTCTGATGGAGTTTCGCATGGCCCATATATCCTGCATACCAAGCACAAACGTTTTCTCATTGGTGGTTGTCCCGAGGATGGTAATAATTCTGAGGGCATGTCAGATGCCGTCTACAGACTTTGGTCTTTCAGTGCTCTGTGAAACTCGTCTCGCAGTATTGTAATCCCCTCTCATCTTCATCCACCTCCTCTAAACTTCACATGAGTTACAGATTTTTCGTTAATTAGCATGAGGTGAACTGAAATTTGTTCAGAGCTTTTAAAAGGGTAATAAGCGAATATAACTTGTAGTGTAGAACTGTAGCTTTTTCCACTTACCTCTGTCTGGCAAACTTGGTACCGTTTTATTGTGTTTCGAGTACGCTGCTGTTGCACTGATATCAGACGACGCAACTCTCGGAACTTGTTCACTATAACAAGCGGCGGACGGTGTGGTGACACCTCCAGTGATGTTCGTTACTAGTGTAAGGCAAAATAAGGCACATTTTTCACACACTTTATCTATTTTAGCTTCTGGGAGACACTCTGCAGAAGAGCAAAATGCCAATAACGTCGTTATTCGAAAGACACCTCGAGATAAAGAGCGAATCTCCGCGCGACATCCTCGCTTTTTCATTCTTAACCTGGAAATGTTTGAAGCTTCGTTTTGGTCTCCCTTTTTTGCAGGACGTGTGACAGTTTCCAAACTATGGAGCGACCTGGCAAATTTCGTATGCATAATTGACTGCCAGAGGTGAGAAAACGCGGTAAAAACTCGTGGAATCGACTGTGGACTGAACTTCAGGCGCTTCAGTCACTGATGATATGACACCAAGTTACGCACATTGAATATAGAAGGAACAGTTTTCTTCAGAAGCTACGGGAATGTAAGCTAGTTGAATGTTGTAATTTAACTTCAGTGTAAAGGAAATACTAATATTAGTAAAGGGCGTTATTGTGAATGTAAGATAGATAATAACACTGGGATCTCTGTCGATGAATACTGTGTACAATAGGGAGTTGGATAAGAATGTCATAGCGTCTTACGCAGACTTTAAAACATGAAAATACCATACTATACAGAAAAACGGAGGTCAGTGAAAAGTATTGAAATAATTTATTTGTTCCATACCATAGTAATCTCTTTCTACAAAAAGTATATATAAATACCAAGATTAAGACCAAAAATTTCCCTTCCAGGAACATTAACAGTCTGTTTGCCGTATTCCTAGTGTAAATGTCACTAGAGGTCCTTATTTTATAGTAACGCAGACATACTTACTTGGATTTGTATTTTGCCACTTGTCCTCTTTTTAATTGTGAAATATTCTTTGCTTGTTTACCTCATTTCGCTGTCTTTATTTGTACAAAAGGTATTTCATCATGGAAGAGGCAGTCAAAGCAACTGTATGCTTGCTCTTGGCATTTCTACGGGACGCACTTGGCACTGTTTGCAGAGAACAGTAAAGTTATAGTACCATTCACTTCGTGCAACAGCTGAGCCCACGGTGTCTTTATTTAAGCACAAGAAGATGATAATATGGGTGGATCATAGGTGTACAAGATATAAATTAGCAGATCATATGTCAAAATAAACTTAAATCCAGCTCTGTTTTCAGAAAACGTAGTTATCTATGACAGAGTGATACCACAAGAAACGTCATGCATAGGTAGCAGGATATTGATGTTCTGATTGGTCGCTATAGAATCAAGTAATACGAACCTTTTCATTAATTATACAATAGGAATTTAATTATTTGGAAGCCGTAACTTAGAACAAACAACTATGACAAACGTAAGTGGGTGTTCAAAATAGGATGATCGTACGGACTCAAGCTTTGTTACGGGTTATGCAAGGACAGCTTGTAGTCCTCTGATTGTATGGAAGGTAAACACAGCTTGTCTGCAAGTGAAACAGCTAACAGCAAATTGATCGGGTGTGTGGGATCCTTGTCATACTGGATTAACACGGGGTTTAGAGGGAAAGCGTGCATACATAGTCACTGATTTATTCAGTTTATGTGAGAATGCTATCGTTAACATTACCCATTGTCTTCTCTCTCCTTCTTCATCAAAAAACACAAACATACTAATACATCAAAACCGCACACGTCGTAGTTATACGCTCTGAATATAGGAAACCCATTTCTGGAGGGACGGGTTTCGAAATACGTTACAGAGAGAAAATTTGGCCAATACAGCAGATGAACTACACGTATGAGTATTTCAGCTGTCAGTACCAAATGATCTTTACGTTTTACCAAACGTAGTCAAAGATGAAACTGTCAGTAGAAACATACAGATGTTTAGGGAAAAGGTAGTTCATGGATACTCAGTAATCAGTTTTCACAAAGTAGTGCATACCGAATCTATCACAGTTTTGATGATATAGTGGCGGTGAAAATGAGACCAGATTAGTTACAGCAGGAATAGTAACATCTAACAGATTTCTTTCCTCCTACAGTGCATCTGTGAGTCGAAACTGAACACTTGATTTCTTTCTCACTCTTCCGTATGTCAAAATAACTCCATTTAATTTACACAAAAATTGTTTGTAGCACTTGCATTTCTGCTAATGGATCTGGCTTAGTTTCAAGCGGAGCAGTTTTCGTCGACATCCAAAAGGCCTACGACTCGGTAAACAGTCATTCCCTCCTCTTGATGCCACTCGATATAAGCCTAGACTACAAGACCTTTAACTTTGTCGAAGAGATGCTTACCAATAGGCCGTCCAAAGCAAAATTCATGGGAGACGTCTCAGAGACCTTCGAGATCACAAGTTGTCTTGGATAAGGAGACAACTTAAGCCCAATCCTCTTGAGCTGCCTCCTGGAGAAAGATATTCTTGAATGGATCAAGACACTTAAAGACGACCCTGGACTGAGAATCGATTACAGAAAGACAGTCAGTAGTCAGTTGTCTAGGCTTCGAAAATGATATCAGACTTGTAGCTTCTAGTGTAGTAGAAACTACCTACCACCTCTCCTCCTTCAGGCACACAGCACCTTACGTAGGATTGAGATTCGCCATACACTAGACAGAGTTTATCACAAACATCACAGATGCACCTAACAGTATCCCACTGGGTAATTCGTTAATGCAGAAGACAAACTTCTTCAAATGTCTTTGAGAGTGAATTACTCTGAAAATTAATGACAGTATGGCGATAAACAATAGATGCACCAAACAGGAGAGAGCAGTTTCTGAAAGAGCAATTACAGATCTAAATCCATTTCCCTCAACTTATAACTCATCACCGTAACACTGTAGTGAGACCTTCAGTTCCGCATGCTCCAAAATCCCTGAACGTGGTCAGAATGGAAAGCTCAAGAAACTAGAACTAAAAGATATAAAGATTCTGAGAAACGTCTTGCGTCTCATCAAAGAAGATGGTACATATAGAACCACATAAACCAAAAAAAATCTACCAGCATTTGGCGTGCATTACAACAGCAATGAAAAAGATGAGGCACATCATTTGTGTAGTCAGGATGGAGAACTAGAGACTCCGTCAAGGATATTCAGTATTGCCTCCAGATTGAAAACCAGTGACGCCAAGAGAACAACACTAACCGCAAATGATTTTGGACATTTAGATTCTCTTTGTGAGGACTCATTATCTTAATACCAATACATATGTAATCTTGTAATTATTTGACTAGCGCGCTGAATAAATGCAGTTAATCATTAGTAATCCAGATAGTTTAGTATTCCTGTGAAAAAAGTCTAGGTATGATTAATTATTCATCGTTTACACTGCAGCGCCAAAGAAACTGGTATAGGCATGCGTATTCAAATACAGAGGTATTTAAACAGGCAGAACGCGGTGCTGCGGTCGGCAAACGCCTATATAAGACAAGTGTATGCCGCAGTTGTTAGATCGGTTATTGCTGCTACAATGATAGGTTATCAAGATTTAAGTGAGCGCGAGCGATGGGGTACAGGATCTCCAAGGTAGCGATGAAGTGGCGATTTTCCCGCACGACTATTTCTTGAGTGTACCGTGAATATCAGGAATCCGGTAAAAACATCAAATCACCTACATTACTGCGGCCGCAAAAAGATCCTGCAAGAACGACACCAACGACGACTGAAGAGAATCGTTCAAAGTGACAGAAGAGCAACACTTCCGCATATTGCTGCAGATTTCACTGCTGGGCCATCAAGAAGTGTCAGCATGCGAACCATTCACCGAAATATAGTCGATTTGGGGTTTCGGAGCCACAGGCCCACTCCTGTACCCTTTATGACTGCATGACACAAAGCTTTACGCCTCGTCTGAGCCCATTAACACCGACATTGGGCTGTTGATGATTGGAAACATGCTGCCTGGTCGGACGAGTCTCGTTTCAAATTGTATCGGGCGGATGGACGTGTACGGGTATAAAGACAACCTCATGAATCCGTGGACCCGCATTTTAGCGGATGAGACTCTGTAATGGTGTGGGGCGTGTGCAGTTGGAGTAATACGGGACTCGTGATACGTTTACTCCAACAGGACAATGCGACACCCCACACGTCCAGAATTGCTACAGAGTGGCTCCATGAACACTCTCAGTTTAAACACATCCGCTGGCCACAAAACTCCCCGGAATTGACCATTATTGAGCATATCTGGAGTTCAATGCAACGTGCTGTTCAGAAGAGATCTCCACCCCCTCGTATTCTCACGGATTTATGGACAGTACAGCAGGATTCATGGTGTTAGTTTTCCTCCAGCACTACTTGTAAATTAGTCGAGTGCATTCCACGTCGTGTTACGGATCTTCTGCAGCTCTTAGGGGCTCTACACGCGATAGGCAGGTGTACTAGTTTCTTTGGCTCTTCAGTGTATATTGCTGGCTTTGGAGGAATGAAATCATCACGTGCTTTCTTCTCCCCACTAAAACGAATTAGGAGTAGAAGAAAGATGCGTACAACGACAGTAATTAGAAGTAGTATTTTGTGCAATTAATTCTGCCGTTATACACACCTTGCAAAATATGATCGGCAAGGAGAAATTCTGTGCGTACCCTTGTCACGCGTGAGAACGAACATACAAATGACTGGAACATTGCAGCCATCTGGCCTGGGGACCATGGTACGTGATCCCACAGAGACGTCACGGGAAAGCGCAGGAACACGAATTGACATAGTCTTTGCCATATTTAATGTCACTAAGCAGACTGCACCTTTCCAATGAGATATTTAGTTGTTGGTAAAGAGGCATTTAGCGCTGTCGTGCTATTTAATATCTAACTGCATGAAAGGTACTGGATATTCAGTGTTTCTGTGGATCAGTTCTTCAGTCCGCTTGGTATTTAGGAACTTCAGAAAGTAAGTAGCGCATGTCATCCCACTCTAAGACCACTGCACAATGGCAGTGGCGCATTGTCAGAAGGGAATACATGATCCGGGTTTCCTAGAGCCAGTTCTGCTGTGGCTCGGAGAACAAGTGCGTTGCAGTGTGGGACTGAAAGGGCGCGATCTCCAAAGTTGAACCGTGCGACAGTTCGATTATATAGAGAAAATCGTCTGAATTGCACACAGATTCAGCATGGAATTCTGGCGGCATTTGAACTAAATGAAGTGTTACATGTAACTGTAATGCAATGGCTGCACAAAAGTGAGTGATGCTGTTCGGGAAGGAAATAATACCTTGCACCGTGCGACTTCCGTCTTTTAGAGAAACTGAGAGTATATCTGTCCTCTCTCCTCGACCTAGGAGTCGAGGAATTAATTACTGAGGCGCATGATATGTTTATTAACCTCGCGAGATGCTACAGTAGTTAAAGCACTAGTCCCACATTTGGCAGAAGCACGGTTCGAATCCGTATTGGATCTTACAGATTAGGATATCCCATGTTTGTTTCCGTCGATCGAGGAGGACGCCGTGATATTTTCTACTAAAAGGCTGCCGATTTGCTTGGCCGTGGTAGTGCCTGGTGGACGGCTGGGACGTGTGATAAGGAGGCCAGTGCGAGGGGCTCTCGCCCACGCGGCTGCTGCCATTTACGGCCTACTGCCTGCCTACTCCCACTTCCCGCGCCGGCTCTCCTTTCTGCTGACCTATTCGCAGGCAGCTTCTCACGGCTGCGCTGCTTCCCAGTAACGCCACACCGCCTCCAGCCCCGATGGCGCTTTCTGCTCGTCGTCGCCTCACAGTGTCCTCACTAAGCAGCACCTTCAATTGGAAAACATATCATATCTGCAACTAGTCACTTTTGTATTTCATTTATTCTGCAACCGCGTGTGCAGCTATTGTAAGGCGTTTTTCGTCTTTGTACGAGTTTTGTCTTGGTCTGTTCTACCAAGACAAAACTCGTATAAAGAAGAAATGTGTGACGCTGCTGCCATTTTCACCGCGCTGTTGGGAAGGATAGTAAACAAGGGGCACATCGATACTACAGCGTAAAGTCTTTGCGAGTTTTATTTCGTGTACTCAGTCCGATAGCACTATGCCTTGCAGAGAGGCGCGTGAAAAATATACGTTTATGTCGGCATTTGAGATGGGACATGTAGTAGGGCTCAAAGAAGTCAGATGGAGTAATCGGCGAATCGCTCGATATTTGTATAGGTGCGGTGCCACTATTCGGCGACCTTGGCAGGAACGGGTGAACTGTGGCCGAACACAGCGTCAAGCAGGAAGTGGTTGACCTGGAGAGACGACAGATCAACCTGATTGTCACCCACCACGTAGGAGTGATGGTCTGGGGTGGCATTTGTTTTCATAGCAGGGCCCTTTTGCTTTTCATCCGCAGTACCCTTACAGCACAGCTGCACGTCGACGATATTCTACACAGAATTCTGTTATTCTTCATGGCAGGCGATCCTGGGCTTACATTTCAGCAAGGTTTTGTCCACCCGCACACGATGACAGTTTATACTGTTTTTCTTTGTGCTTGCCAAACCCTACCGTAGCCAGCAATTGAGAAAGTTTGGGGGATCGTGATCAGGACCCTCCAATCATTTCGGGATTTTGACGATCCATCGCGTCAGTTGGCCAGACATCCAACAACTACCGATCAACGCCAGAGGTTGACCGGCGAGTTATTGACTTGTTCAGTTTGTGAAGCTCTTTCTCTTCAATAAATCATCCAGTACTTCGGAAATTATAATCATTGGTTTGACTGTACATATACATCACATCTACCGAATTTCGTACCATTCGGATAGTTCCTTAACGGTGTGTCTTTTTTTTCTTGGGCCAAAGTTTATTTAGCTACTCCACACTTGAATGGAACGGGAGGAAGCCCTAAGAACTGCGACAGTGGGGCGTACTCTCTGCCATGCACTTCGCTGTGGTTTGCATGGTCTGTGTGTAAATGCAGAAGTAGATGTAGAAGCGTTACTCGACAGAACGAACCGTATAACCGGGAAGGGGTGAGGGGCAACTAACTTCGTCACATGGCTAGGTACAGCCGTGTTCTAGTTCTAAGTAGTTAACCTAGCATTGCAAGCTTTCCAAATCATCGCGGAAAATGTCTTCTTGAACAGAGGCGATGTCTTGCTGTTAACGTCATTAAATTTATAGACTATGGGGAGAAAGGAATGACATTGCCGAAGGCTAAGGTGAACGGACGGGTAAGCGCAATCTCAGATTTCACTAAGTCGATGGTATGCATATTACGGCAACAGGGACACGATACTGAGATGAGTGGAACTGAACTATACAGGCTTTAAAAAAAAGTATTTCATATTTTGGGAGGTGGAAATATGGGTCAAAACAAGAAAAAAGTTTCGTGAACAAAAATGCATACCTTAAGAGATATGTCCATCTTCGCTACTGTGAAACACATCTCGTCTACCGCAAGCTCTTTGTTATTATGAACGACGTACAGAACGCAGTAAACAAATGAAAATACATAGCCGTTATAATTAAACTTTCACTACTTCAGCCAGTGTAGACGGAAAACTATTATTGTACGGGTATCTAACTTTATAGGAATGATGTTCAGACTTTGCGCTGCAGGATTTGCGTTGTTGTTAGTTTCATGATTTGCCGTTAGGCGCCAGTTTTGATACGGCGACGTAGGGTTGAAACACAAGCATCAGCGTGCATTACAATTGCAGACAGTCAACATGAGTCTGGATAAGGTGAGCAGGGCTTTAGTCGCGAAGCTGTTTTGTCAAAACAACTACAAGAGTGATGCTGCTCTTTGAGAGCATCGATGCATTACAGGAATACGGCGAGGTCCTCTTTCCTCACCGAGGTTGACGGACACGATTCGGACGTTCAAATGAACTACCGATTTGGGGATTGCTCCTGGGACAGGCCGACGGCCAAAAATTGTTTAAGAAGTTGCTGTTGCCATGGCTCAGAATGCTGGACGCTATGTGCGATCTTCAAGCAGTGTACGAGGCGTGTCACGAGAGCTCGGCATTTTACGGTACACTGTTCCCAAAGTGCTGAGGACAATTGTGAAATGGTATGCGTAGCGTGTCGTGGAGCTGATCGTAGTGACACTGACCAACTTTTGTAACTTAGAACGGAAACATTGTACGCAAATAACAAATGTCACCCTCTCATGTGAAAATTGAATTGTTTCTCTTTCAATGGAATTAAGGCCGGGGAACGTGCTGGCCAATATGCTGGCCCTCCCCGACCAATCCATTGCGCATTAAACGTCTGTCTGAGGCGTTCTCGGACATTTCGGGGAAAATGGACAGGTGCTTCATCATGTATGAACCCTATCTCCAGCCTTTCTTGGAACGGTACCTTCTGTTGCAATATAGGCAAGCCGTTTGATAGGAACTGACGATACGTTACATCAGTCAACTTGTTTAATAGCATGTGAGGTCCTATTAATCTACTGCCCATACGTTAATTGAAATCGGCGCTGATGCCGATGAGTAGGCTACGTGCTGGCTCCGGGTCTCCCCTCTCCCTTACCTTCATCCATAACAATACAAACCCAACACTACATTGTCAACCACTCACCACAGTCAGCCACTCAACATACGCGTAGATACACACATGACACTTTATAACAGGTCGAAGAAGGCAACACCAAACTACCTCCTCTAGGACATTGCTTATAACGGTTATGGTGGATTTCTGCATTTGCTTCCCTATGATCGTTCACTGAATATGGAACTATTCTGACTTTTGTTCAGAACTTGAAGCAACTGAAGTAAGATTTTAGGAATACGGGTGGGCACAGTGGCGTTTGTCCTTCTCTCTCTCTTTCAACCTACGCTTCTTTGCCCATCCCCACTCACATTTACACATAATGCTGTCACCTGCACGCACATAGACACATGCGTGCGTGCGTCTGTTCGTGTGTGTATGTGTGCGTGCGTGTGTGTGTGTGTGTGTGTGTGTGTGTGTGTGTGTGTGTGTGTAGATGACAAGGAAGCATGCAGGGACGCCTAGGATAGATATCGTTGAAGACTGTATTATCATGGGGTAGAGCCGTTAAATCTTAAATCGTACGTTGCATTTTCCATTCCCGCCTCGAGCGTGGCTGTATGTTTTAATTTTGTCATTACTGTGTATTTATATTATGAAACACCACGAGCCGTTTGATACGCACTGCCAGACAAAGACCTCTTCTGCAATTTTCTCTGCATTGTGGACATCAGTGATGTGTATCCATTCTGCTCTTCATTTTACGTTAGAAATACACTCCTGGAAATTGAAATAAGAACACCGTGAATTCATTGTCCCAGGAAGGGGAAACTTTATTGACACATTCCTGGGGTCAGATACATCACATGATCACACTGACAGAACCACAGGCACATAGGCACAGGCAACAGAGCATGCACAATGTCGGCACTAGTACAGTGTATATCCACCTTTCGCAGCAATGCAGGCTGCTATTCTCCCATGGAGACGATCGTAGAGATGCTGGATGTAGTCCTGTGGAATGGCTTGCCATGCCATTTCCACCTGGCGCCTCAGTTGGACCAGCGTTCGTGCTGGACGTGCAGACCGCGTGAGACGACGCTTCATCCAGTCCCAAACATGCTCAATGGGGGACAGATCCGGAGATCTTGCTGGCCAGGGTAGTTGACTTACACCTTCTAGAGCACGTTGAGTGGCACGGGATACATGCGGACGTGCATTGTCCTGTTGGAACAGCAAGTTCCCTTGCCGGTCTAGGAATGGTAGAACGATGGGTTCGATGACGGTTTGGATGTACCGTGCACTATTCAGTGTCCCCTCGACGATCACCAGTGGTGTACGGCCAGTGTAGGAGATCGCTCCCCACACCATGATGCCGGGTGTTGGCCCTGTGTGCCTCGGTCGTATGCAGTCCTGATTGTGGCGCTCACCTGCACGGCGCCAAACACGCATACGACCATCATTGGCACCAAGGCAGAAGCGACTCTCATCGCTGAAGACGACACGTCTCCATTCGTCCCTCCATTCACGCCTGTAGCGACACCACTGGAGGCGGGCTGCACGATGTTGGGGCGTGAGCGGAAGACGGCCTAACGGTGTGCGGGACCGTATCCCAGCTTCATGGAGACGGTTGCGAATGGTCCTCGCCGATACCCCAGGAGCAACAGTGTCCCTAATTTGCTGGGAAGTGGCGGTGCGGTCCCCTACGGCACTGCGTAGGATCCTACGGTCTTGGCGTGCATCCGTGCATCGCTGCGGTCCGGTCCCAGGTCGACGGGCACGTGCACCTTCCGCCGACCACTGGCGACAACATCGATGTACTGTGGAGACCTCACGCCCCACGTGTTGAGCAATTCGGCGGTACGTCCACCCGGCCTCCCGCATGCCCACTATACGCCCTCGCTCAAAGTCCGTCAACTGCACATACGGTTCACGTCCACGCTGTCGCGGCATGCTACCAGTGTTAAAGACTGCGATGGAGCTCCGTATGCCACGGCAAACTGGCTGACACTGACGGCGGCGGTGCACAAATGCTGCGCAGCTAGCGCCATTCGACAGCCAACACCGCAGTTCCTGGTGTGTCCGCTGTGCCGTGCGTGTGATCATTGCTTGTACAGCCCTCTCGCAGTGTCTGGAGCAAGTATGGTGGGTCTGACACACCAGTGTCAATGTGTTCTTTTTTCCATTTCCAGGAGTGTATGTTTGTAATACGACCTTGTCGCACTTGTAACACTAGTGCCTGTCAGATCACTGAAGTTCAGCACTGTCTGGCTTGGCTAGCACTTGGTGTTGTGGCGTAACAAGACAGCTACGCCACACTGAAGTAGCCGAAAGGCACGCGTAACCTCACGTAGGCTAGATAGAGGTCTGAAACAGGATACGTAATGAATGGTAGCAAGAAAAGTACGTAGCTGCTATAATACTTAACTTTTAATCCATTGTTTGTATACAGCATTCCTTGATGATACAAGTGAGACTCTATCTTAAAATGGTTAATGGCGCCTTGCTAGGTCGTAGCCGTGGACTTAGCTGAAGGATATTCTAACTATATCTCGGCAAATGAGAGAAAGGCTTCGTCAGTGTAGTCGCTAGCAAAGTCGTCGTACAACTGGGGCGAGTGCTCGTCCGTATCTCGAGACCTGCCTTGTGGTGGCGCTCGGTCTGCGATCACACAGTGGCGACACGCGGGTCCGACATGTACTAAGGGACCGCGGCCGATTTAAAGCTACCACCTAGCAAGTGTGGTGTCTGGCGGTGACACCACACTTGAATGGGTGACCATCCGGTCTGCCTACCGCTGTTGCCAAGCTGGTTGCACTCAGCCTTGCGAGGCCAATTGAGGAGCTACTTCACTAAGATGTAGCGGCTCCGGTCACGAAAACTGACAATGGCCAGGAGAACAGAGCGCTGACACCATGCCCCTCCATATCTGCATTCAATGACGCCTGCTGGCTGATGACGACACTGCGGTTGGTCGTACCGTTGGGCCTTCCAGGCCTGTTCGGATGGAGTTCAGTTTAGTATAGTTTTAGTGGGCTTGTAATCTCCTGGAATCTAGAAAAGTATATCCTCGGTCGATGTTTTAGATCAGGCATGGGTAACCTTTGCTGACTCGCAGGCTTGATTCATATACTTCGACCTTTATTACACTAGGCACCAGATACGTAGCCAACCACACCACCGTTAGCGCAGTAGTCACTCGCTGTTCAGGATACGGCAGCTCACCAATTCTCACTAGTCAAGCAGTCAGCTTTCTGTTTTCCACTCACTGTGGTATCGATAGCAACGCATAGTTTCAAAGGTTGGCACTACCACGAAACACAGACGACAGCGCCCTCTAGCCGGTGCTGTCGAGTTCTACGAGCTCCGGGACTGCTTCGCCCCTTTTCATCAGGTGCAGCCAGTCAGGAAACTTTGCTTCAGTTGGTTCTCCATACGACGGGTCGAAGACTTCGCATCTGTACAAAGTTATGTATTCGTTCTCGCACCAGTAAACCATTTTTAAACTCACTGCAGTACCGACTTATTTTTCCTGCTGCTCCTTCTCGTACCCACGCGCCGCCTTCCAGGCGGGATACAAAACTCACTCTCGTCCGCATACTATTTTTTGTACGTGAAGCGTGTATGTCAGTACGTCCAGTGAACAGCAGATTGTGACTGTGGAAGGTAGTGAAACAGTAGACCTGACGGAAGCGGAAATTTCAAGTATAGGGTGTACATGCATCTTCCTCCACACTCGGCTTCTCTTGTCATTAAAAGTGCAACGGGGATCATAGACTTAAGCGGGAAAGAAACTGTGATAGGCATGCGTATTCAAATACAGAGATATTTAAACAGGCAGAATACGACGCTGCGGTCGGCAACGCCTGTATAAGAGAATGTTCAAATGTGTGTGAATTCCGAAGGAACCAAACAGCTGAGGTCATCGGTCTCTAGACTTACACACTACTTCAACTAACTTATGCTAAGAACAATACACCCATCCATGCTCGAGGGACAACTCAAAACTCCGGCAGGAGGGACCGCGCAATCCGTGGCATGGCCCCTAAGATCCCACGGCCAATCCGCGCGGCACCTATATAAGACGACAAGTGTATAGCGCTGTTGTTAGGTGGGTTACTGCTGCTACAATGGCAGGTTATCGTTTTAACGTGGTGTTACAGTCGGCAATGGGCACATCTCCGAGGTAGCGATGAAATGGGATTTTCCCGTACGACGACTTCACGAGTGTACCGTGAATATCAGGAATCCGGTAAAACATCTAATCCCCGACATCGCTGCGGCAAAAAAAAAAAAAAAAAAAAAAAAAAAAACTGCAAGAACGACACCAACGACGACTGAAGAGAATCGTTCAAAGTGAAGTGACAGAAGAACAATACTTCTGCATATTGCTGTAGATTTCACTGCTGAGCCATCTAGAAGTGTTAGCGTGCTAACCATTCACCGAAATATAATCGATATGGGCTTTCGAAGCCGAAGGCCCACTCGTGTACCCTTGATGACTGCACGACACAAAGATTTACGCCTTGTCTGGGCCCATCAACACCGTCAATGGACTGTTGACGATTGGAAACATGTTGCCTGGTCGGACGAGTCTCGTTTCAAATTGTATTGGGCGGAAGGACGTGTAGGGTTACAGAGACAACCTCATGAATCCATGGACCTGCATATCAGTGGGGGACTGTTCAAGTTAGTGGAGGCTCTGTTATGGTGTGGGGCGCGTGTAGTTGGAATAATACGGGACTCCTGATACGTTTAGATACGACTCTGAGAGGCGACACATGCGTAAGCATCCTGTCTAATCACCTGCATCCATTCATGTCTATTATTCATTCCGATTGACTTCGGCAACTCCAGCAGTACAATGCGACACCCCACACGTCCAGAATTGCTACAGAGTGGCTCCGTGAACACTCTCAGTTTAAACACTTCCGCTGGCCACCGAACTTCCCGGACTTGACCATTATTGAGCATATCTGGATTTCCTTGAAACGTGCTGTTCAGAAGAGATCCCCACCCTCTCGTATTCTTACGGATTTATGGACAGCAGTGCAGGATTCATGGCGTTAGTTGCCCTCCAGCACTACTTGTAAATTAATGGAGTCCGTGCCACGTCGTGTTGCGGCACTTCTGCGTGCTCGGAGGGGCTCTACACGAGATTAGGCAGATGTAACAGTTTCTTCGGCTCTTCAGTGTATATTGCTTGCTCTGGACGAATGAAATCATCACGTGCTTTCTTCTCCCTGTCAAAATGAATTCGGAGTAGAAGAAAGATGCGTACAACAACAGTAATTAGAAGTAGTATTTTGTGCAATTAATTCTGCCGTTATACACACCTTGCAAAATATGATCGGCAAGGAGAGATTCTGTGCGTACCCTTCTCACGCATGAGAACGAACATACAAGTGACTGGAACATTGCTGCCATCTAGCATGGGACCCCACAGAGACGTCACGGGAAAGCGCAGGGACACAACTTGACATAGTCTTTGCCATATTTAATGGTACTAAGCAGATTGCACCTTTCTAATGAGATACAATACTGGCCATTAAAATTGCTACACCAAGAAGAAATGCAGATGATGAACGGGTATTCATTGGACAAATATATTATAATAGAACTGACATGTGATTACATTTTCACGTAATTTGGGTGCATAGATCCTGACAAATCAGTACCCAGAACAACCACCTCTGGCCGTAATAACGACCTTGATCCGGCTGGGCATTGCGTCAAACAGAGCTTGGATGGCGTGTTCAGATACAGTTGCCCATGCAGCTTCAACACGATGCCACAGTTCATCAAGAGTAGTGACTGGCGTATTGTGACGAGCCAATTGCTTGGCCACCATTGACCAGACGTTTTAAATTCGTGAGGAATCTTGAGAATGTGCTTGTCAGGGCAGCAGTCGAACATTTTCTGTATCCAGAAAGGCCCGTGCAGGACCTGCAACATGCGGACTTGCATTATCCTACTGAAATATAGGGTTTCGCAGGGATCGAATGAAGGGTAGAGCCACGGGTCGTAACACATCTGAAATGTGTTCAAAGTGCCGTCAATGCGAACAAGAGGTGACCGAGACGTGTAACTAATGGCACCCCATACCATCACGCCGGGTGATACGCCAGTATGGCGATGACGAATACACGCTTCCAATGTGCGTTCACCACGATGTCGTCAAACACGGATGCGACCATCATAATGCTGTAAACAGAACCTGGATTCATCCGAAAAAATGACGTTTTGCCATTCGTGCATCCAGGTTCGTCGTTGAGTACACCATCGGAGGCGCTCCTGTCTGTGATGCAGCGTCAAGGGTAACGGCAGCTATGGTCTCCGAGCTGATAGTCCATGCTGCTGCAAACGTCGTCAAACTGTTCGTGGAGATGGTTGTTGTCTTGCAAACGTCCCCATCTGTTGACTCAGGGATCGAGACGTGGCTGCACGATCCGTTACAGGCATGCGGATAAGATGCCCGTCATCTCGACTGCTAGTGATACGAGGCCGTTGGGATCCAGCACGGCGTTTCGTGTTACCCTCCTAACCCACCGATACCATATTCTGCTAACAGTCATTGGATGTCGACCAACGCGAGCAGCAATGTCGCGATAAAATAAACCGCAATCGTGATAGGCTAACCCAGTAGGGTCCTTAAGGGCCTTATTACACCAGGCCGCCACTGGCAGCACAAGAATCACTTGTCGTTCAGGCTACGGTAGTTTTCGCTAGTCGAGTAGTCTGTTTTCCTTGCACACTTTTCTGTGCACTATTTCATTTCCTTCAGTATGTCTAGTGAACAGCAGAGTGTCACTGTGGAAAGGAGTGGAAGTGTAGACATAACAAAAGGGGAAAACGTGAAGCTGGAAGAAGCAATGAAAGAAAGCCAGAAGTTATTGGACACACAAGTGAATACCGAAGATTTCATTTGTGGAGCTGAACAACATCCTACAATTCAGGGACACCAGTTCTGAAGCTTACAGTAATAAGCAGTTAAAACTAAATGCTTGGAATGAAATTATTTGTTCACTCCTACCGGATTTTGAGTAGCAGTCCTTGGTTGAGAGGAATAGTCTTTGTAAGTATTTAAGCATTATATTTATTCGTAAATCCTTGCAAGTATAACGTTATCATTAAGACTACAGAGAAAACTGAATGCTTGTACTTCTACTTTTTTTTAAATTTATAACCTTATCCTTCTACATTATGTTTGGGAAGATAGCCTTCGTTTTTATCTATAACAGGAAAAAATTTCAAAAGGTTATGAATTTTTAAAACAGATGCAGTTTTTTCTTCTTTCTAATATTCACATGATTGCACAGCGAACTGACAACGTGGTGGCCAAACCGAGTGGTGGTGGCAGGACTGACTGCGCTGCCTGGCGACCTAGTGTAATGTCTAGGATCGGTACCTGCAAGGTATTGGTTACAGAACACATAACACACGCGCTCCTAAGGTTACAATGTTCTGCACTCAAAACGGGCTATAATGTCAGATCGCTAGGGTTTACAACCTATCAGTCGCATGGAATGTAGCGCTGTTAATATTCCAGTGTAAGAAATATATTTCAAGAGCAGGAGGTACATCCTTCTTCCCGTTTTCTCTACGAGAAACTATGTTATCGAACCGTAAAACGAAAAAAACTACTTCCTTAAAATATTGGCTTTGTGTGATACGAGTAAAATACAGCTTTCCGGAGATGTATAGTGCCTACTGTTCACAACCGATCACGTATCGGAAATTATACTATACCTGCATCAGCTCTATATAAAACGATCGTTAGTAACGGCGAATACCTCTTACAAGGAAACAGATAAACGCATAGCACCAGCGTCCGACATGCGAAAATTACAAGTCATTTCGTCACCAACTCTGCAAACAACACATCTGTCAGGCAAATGTGTACACAGGGACTGCAGCGCCTCACAAGCACCTATCACTAACTTAGTTATGACGCTGAAGTCTCGATTTTACACCCAAGATGCGATAGGGGGGATGGAGCACATCGCATAAATCAAAGTTCCTTTAGAGGAATGTGTCAACTTTCATCACATATAAGATGGAAGTCCTCTGATGACCGACAGGTTTACCGTTAACGATCGCAAGTAAACAGTGCATACAGAACATACAGAACAGAACATATAGAACACGTGGCTGTATGAGAGTAGAACGCAAGCTATGTCACGCGACTGATGCATCTGGACAGAAAAGTGGAAAAATTGACCTACAGCAACTTCTCCTTCTCTAGAATGCATCAGTCAACCAATAAATCGTACCTCGTTACAGCTCCATCTCAATCGATCACCCCGTCCACTTTCTATTATCCTTTAACGCAAGTAAGTTTAGAGGTGAATGGTTGTCTGTTTTCCCGAAAAGCATCAAATACAGTAGTCAACTCGCTTGTATCACTGGTACCTCAATGGACATACAGTATATGCTCTCTCGACGGAAAAAAATGCCTCCCTGATTCTCTTCGTTTTGATGTCGACGTTTTCTCGGATTCCTCCTGTTGCCGCTTACTTGTTCCCATGTAGAAATTGTTCGGCGCGAACCAGAAGATATGCAAGTACTTCCTCAATTTCCCCACATTTCGGTGTATATACGGTCAATTTATACCTATTCCCTCGTCATTTTTCGCAATTCTATCAATTTTATGTCAGATCTATCCATGCGATCATGACATAACCTCTCGTTCTGTGTTCTAAAATTGCCTGTAAATGTAGCACAGCTGCCAACACCTAGCCCAAATGCACTGATCTGGAGGCATAATGTAGCACTGTGCTCTACTGTATCCAGTCACCTCCACATTTGGAGAGCGTTTGCTCTGTTTTCTGTATGTCTGTGTACATGCATGCCTTAGGAGTACGTGTGTTTATGTGCTGTCTTACCAATACCTTCCAGGTACCGATCCTAGACTCTAGAACAATGCTTTAAAGTTGATAGCTTGGTTGATTTACGTAAAAGTGCGTCGAACTCCATCCGCCTGGAGATCCATCACGCATAAAAATCACTCGTTTCGTGTTCTTCTTAACCATCTTCTATTACATCATGACATTCTGAAACCTGTTACTATACATCGATAAGGAGTGTTAAGCTGCTCAGCATGGGCGCAGCTCGAGAAATCTCGTGCACTTGGATGGGTGAGGACTCGGAAAGCTCTATTCATTCACGAGACGTGGAGTGTAGCGGTATACTTCTGATCGGTTGCAGTTTAATTCGGTAACGGTAGTACAGGGTGGGTTGGTCAATGACAGTGTGATGACGTCTTTCACTCTCTAATTTTACAGTAAGACAGCGAGAATGCTCTGTGACTCTCATACCCAAAGAGACAGATCGTAAATTAAGCACTGCGCTCGAGGTGTAAGAAATATGTAGAGCGCTCTCTGGTATACTTTGATGATTTATGTGTTCGAGAATTAATACGGAATGGACGTGCTGCGCAGTCATCCATCTGCATTCGCAACTATGCTTGCAAAGCATAGAAGGGGCGGTTTAGACATGATACTGAAATTGGGAAAGCATGCTATCATGTCATTGGCTGTGACTATGTAGACTTTCCTGGCGTATTAGTATATCAAATTACACGTGGAATCCTGTTTTATCAGATATGAAGAAACAACGGCATCTGAATCGGCCGGATATGAATGATTATTGGTAACGATGTATCGTTTTCAACACTATTCACCACTGGAGGCGCTGTAACTCTTTTTGCCCCAGGGGGCAGCAGGAATGATTGATCGCGTGGGCACTGTATTTGGCGCATGCACTGGTGTATTTCCGACGCATATAAAGGTACAGTCATTTGCGAGTGGAATCAGTTATCGGCGAGAGCAGCTTAGCTTTTCTCACCTGATGATGGCGGCCAGATGGACCGCTGAAATATTGTGTTCAGATGACAGTCTGATCTGACTGGAAACCCGACAAGAATTTGATATGTCATTGGCTGGTGTTGAAATTACTGTAAAATTGCTAAAATTGGCCGGCCGGTGTGGCCGTGCGGTTCTAGGCGCTTCAGTTTGGAACCGCGTGACCGCTACGGTCGCAGGTTCGAATCCTGCCTCGGGCATGGATATGTGTGATGTCCTTAGGTTAGTTAGGTTTAAGTAGTTCTAAGTTCTAGGGGACTGATGACCTCAGAAGTTAAGTCCCATAGTGCTCAGAGCCATTTGATTGGCGCGCTGGTAGTTATCACATAACAATTGACTGACAGCGCTTGCTTGAGTTGGGGAATGAGTTTTGTGGATGAGTGACACCTTCTGGGGGTTGCTAGCACCGAAACAGTGATCGCGTACATGTGTGATATGAGGAATCAGCCGAAAGGGAACGCAGAGCCCTCATCTATTCTGTCACTGTGACAGATGAGTTTAAATGTAGAGGTCGTCAGTCACTTTCGGACATCAGTTTGGAAACTCTCCACAATGCAGTCAAACTCTTCTAGTTTCCTTATGTTGTAACTGTCTTCTATTTAAAGTCGTCCAGTGTGTGGCATGGCATGGTAGCGTTCGTAACAACATGATTTCCACTGTGCAATGTCTACTTTTCTGCGAGAGGCCATGGATCAGAATGTCTTGATGTCAGTTTAGAACGTGACACAGGTCTCGAAGTTGTGGCAGCAAAAAGAAAATGTTTGGCATTGTACAAAAGCATGTTAGAAAACAGTGTTTCAAACAACTAAACAGGGAGAGTCTTTTGCGACTTAGTATAGTCTGTGGAATACGATCATTCTCCTAGAGCATAGGTGATCAAACTTTAAAGTGGCCTCTGCAGTGCCTGTGTGTTTAATAGGATCGTGCCACACAGGCAGCAGTAGCAGCAGCAGTTTGAGGTGTAAATCCGGTGAGGGATCCTTCTCAATCAGTCATTGCCTATAACTCAGTGGATATACAGGAGAACCCCTGACATGGGATCGAGACAGAATACATTACACATGCTGGATAAATGTCTAACAACGTGAGGGCGTCGCAAATACCTATTTCGTACCATGTTCATTAGCCGAATAATTTTCCAAATTAAGTGATTTTATCACGAGGCTGCGTCGTGGGCTACGTGTAAGCACACTGCTGGTCTGATAATATACACTCCAGTGATCACAGTCTCGGTATTTGTCCGGGTAGAAAAACCACCTCATTCAGAGGTAATGTCGTACCTCGATTCATAAAGCCAGTATAGCTTTTAGCATGGATACTTGTGTGAACCTGTAGAACCATGACCGCTTATGACAGTAACATATAGTAGTTGTTGGGATCGAGTTTTTTTTAACATCTGGCCGATTACGCCTCTCTTTCTAGGACACGCAAGAAAAACTTATGAGACATGTCCACCCATGGTTGATTTTCTCTCAGTATTTTTTCGCATTGCCAGCGATCAGTTACTGATGAAGTATTATACTTAGTAGTAGGGGCTGTGTGATACGTTCACATTGAGCATCAGGCTTATAAAGTATGTGTTTGTGTTCCAACATATGCAAAGGAAATGACTATGTCCACTCGTAAGGAATGTATGGATTTGCATGGGGTACTGTGATAGTATGGGAAGAGTATGTCAAGTCATAAGAATGGTACCGATATTTCTGTTTCCAGAGCCACAGCCATCAACAGGGCGTATTTCCGATACTTCACTCATTGTCAAGTGTCGTTCAACTGAGACCGCAATCGTAACATTTAGTTGTAGGTACAGGGATAAAAATATAAGTGACCGATTTCTTAGGATAAACAGTCTACCTGTGTGTGCTGAGCCTGCAGCGCCAGTGACCTGTGGTGGGGTGATTCATGTTCCCATTAACACTAGGTGCTGTCAGACTGGAGATGCCTGTTGCAGTGTAGGAATGTAGGTGAAATAACCGTGTTGTCCTCTAGACGACCGAATAGCGAACTAATACTTAGTACATGTTGGATAGCTTTCGTGATTGCGTAGAAATTTGAGAAGATTGAATATGGAGGTGCGTTAGCGCTGGATCGTTATTCCCTCCCATGTAAATTGTTCGGTTAACTACTTCTGCACATTTCGCGCCTTTATTTAGTTAAGGGAAGATCGATTGTGGTGTGTGCATCTAGCGTGTGGAAGACACGTTTGCCGGTTCTCTAGACATGAGAAACACTTTAGTTGACCTTGCAAATTATAGGGATGATTTGGAATCTACTATATGACCGACATCGGTATTCGAGTGTGGAAATATTAGTTTCCTCTATTTGTTTCGAGTTGCCGAGTAAATATCTTCGCAGACGAGACAAGTTTCTAGTTAGTCAGTGGTTTACAGCACGCCCAACCTAGCTAAAGGTTCGGGTTTGTAGAGAAATAATTTCCAGTCTGTATCTTGGGAATTATGTTGCGCTAGCGGTCGGTAGGATGCTGCCTAGTGCTTGATATCGAGAAGTACCTCGAAAATGGTATAATATTATGGTGAACCATGCGAAAATAAATGTGTTCTTGTAATCCCCGAGTCTGGAGATGTGTGTAGAAAAGTGAGCAAGCAAGGAAGCAGGTTTGGAGCAGAAAAAGTAAGGTGTTTGTGCTGAGAGGAAACGAGCCCAAATTTGTAGAACAGTTCTGAGAGCGACTTTGGTCCGCTGAGGGTGCTCTGGTCGACATTGGTGGTGGATGACTCGTGATCGTCGGCTGCGGGAAAATATCTAGTGCTGTGAGGAGTATATACAGTACTGTCCATCTTCAAGGTATATCTACGGATGATGTAAAAAGAATGACGTTGATTGGTGCAGGATACGAATTGTATGTTTACTACATCGACACAGTATGTGGTGATATATTGCTGAGTTGGAGATCGGTTTCGCGCAGTAATATTCAAGCTCTTGTCCTCGGTGGGAGAGCAGTGTAAATGAGTAAGAGTCTTTCCGTATTTGACGATATGTATGGTAGTTTGTAAGATTTAATTGCCAGTGCAATATCGCGATATGTGTAAAATAGCCGCTGGAAGTCTCGTTTGCAGAAAGAAAAAAAGTCGAATGGTGCTTCGATACCAGCGACAACAGAAATTCGGCGGGTAAATTCGATAAGAGCCAGCCATAATGCTCGATTCATTCACATCCTTGGTGCTGGGATATAGGAGCCTCTACATAGTGGAGGGAACGTTTGTATGCGTTGAAAGCACGAAGGGTAACATGTGATGGACTGGGTAGCACGTTTGGTCCGTGAGAAAGACTGCATTCGACGTTATTCTGGGTTATTTTCGTAAACAGGTTCTGTTAGGGCAAGAATTTTCGTGCATACAAGCTGAGACATCAAGAAAACGAGCGTTAACTATTTCGGAGACACTATACAATTTCCGTGATGTCGACTCGGTTCTTATTTTTTTTCATAGTCACGTGACATCACTATAAGATTGAGAACCTTGTTAGATGCGCTTGCGAAGGTTTGTAGCTACACGCACGCACTTTGCGGTGTGGCATCAGTCATGCTGGGCGGTTAGGCAGGGTTAGATGCATCTCCCACGTCACGTTAGGAATAACGGTAAAGACACGTGGTGCACAGAGGCGTCTCGAGTATGAGACTGGCGTTAGCATGCCTTAGAGTTCTGTCAAGTGAGTATAATACTGACTGTATATTCGAAAATAGAAACAACTTTCACCAGCGTCCGGCGGCGGCTCGTGGCTGTGACAGGTCGTGCGCCCCTGGAGTGTCTGTGCCCCCTGCCCAGTCGCATCAGCAACAGTGCCTAGGTGAACACGTATTTCCAGAAGAATTTCTCAGGTGTCGGATATGAAAGGCATGCCGCCGCCTCATGTGTGCAGGACCCTAACGGTCGTCTGTGTGTGGTTAGACAGCTGACGGCCATGTCACTTTGCAGGGGCTGCTGCTAACCTCCTGTGTGGTCCAGTGGACAGGGCGTGGGGGGCGGTGCTTGTGAGCGTTGATTGTGTATCTGTTGCATTATTTTGTGAGCAGGTCTGTAGGGTGCACTATGCATTATTTGGACAGTTTATGATTTCGTGCCTGCACATCAGTAAACTGCATTATTTAAGAGCAGTTTGCATGTCTGTACTGAAATTATTTCGGAAAATTAGAACTTGTTTGCGTGTCTGGAGAGTGTTATTTAGAAGTAGTTTACAGGTGTGCAGACTGTGTATTGTGACCCCAAGCACATCAGGGCAACTGTTTTGCGTCAGTGTGATAAATATACTCCATCCGTAAATAAAATGTTCCAGAATAAATAGAGTACACTGCTTCTTTACTCTTCCCAGCAGCCCAGCGCAGGCTCAGTTATTTTCATGCCAATTTTCCCATCCAGACCACCATCTCGGATTACATCACAGGAGGGAGGACACCCTGTGGTGGCAGTACTGCATACTAGGTCAGTTGGAATCTAGATCTCGTGGTGGAGAGACAGCCTGCACAAGAAAGACTTATGTCAAGCACAGGCAGAGTCCTTTTCCCACCATTCTCCCCCACCCCAGACCACCATCTAGGATTACATCACAGGAGGGATGACAGCACCCTTTGGTGACAGTATTGTGTACCAGGTCAGTTGGACTCTAGATCTCGTGGTGCAGAAACTGCCTACAAAATAAAAACTCATGTCCAGCACAGGCAGAATCGTTTTCCTGCCATTTCCCCCCACCATCTTGGATTACGTAACAGAAGAGATGATGACACACTCTGGTGGTGGTACTGTGCACTAGGTAAGTTGGGCTCTAGACCTCGTGGCAAACGCAAACTGAATTGCGATAGTGGCTCAAATTGTTTAAATAAAGTCTGGTGCATGATTTTGACAGTTGACGATTAGCAAGCATGTTTGCCGGCCGAAGTGGCCGTGCGGTTAAAGGCGCTGCAGTCTGGAACCGCAGGACCGCTACGGTCGCAGGTTCGAATCCTGCCTCGGGCATGGATGTTTGTGATGTCCTTAGGTTAGTTAGGTTTAACTAGTTCTAAGTTCTAGGGGACTAATGACCTCAGCAGTTGAGTCCCATAGTGCTCAGAGCCATTTGAACCAAGCATGTTTGCAGGCTGTGTGGCATGACCCCAAGCATGTCAGAGCATGTGTTTTGTATCAGTGTAACAAATATATATCATCACTAAATAAATTGTTCCAAAATAAATAAAGTACACTCCTTCCTGTCTCCACCAGCCCAGTGCAGGCTGAGTCCTTTTCTCACCAATCCCTAGGAAGAGGTGGCAGTCGGGTGACTTAGGTTAGTGGGGGTAGTCAAAGTGTCCCTTCTTTCACCGCCATTTTGTACAGATACCTCACTTGACCTATTTCACAGCCAAAATTCAAACGTGGCGCCAGTTCTTAGGACGAGGTGGCAGTTGGATGACTTAGGATAGTGGGGGTAGCCCAAGTGACCTTTTTTCTCGCCATTTTGTTAGGTTAGTTGAGATAACAGTGATGTGATGTATTATCCTGTTGGAATTTGAACTTTCCGTCATTTTTCTGAGGGAGCAGAGGGGTTAGGTTAGTGGACGTAGCCCATTGACCTTCTTCCTGCCAAAATTCAAACTTCACGCCATATTTCTGGCCTGAGGGTTAGGTTAGTGAAGGTAGCCCAATTGTTCTATCTTCCCTCCAAAATTCAGACTTCCCACCAGGGGAGCATGGCAGGAGGGTGTGGCACGTGTGTGATCAACTGACGTCACACTGCCATCTTGGATGATGTCATGCGCTGTTGCCAAGTCTACACACCATCATCTTGGATGACGTCATCGCCGCCATCTTGCATACATCTGGCAACAATGGAGAGTGGGGCCACACAAAGGTTGCCCTACTACCAGCGGTGTGCTGACCACATGCCCTTCCATATTCGCATCCGGTGACATCTGTGGGCTGAGATGACAAGGCCGCCGGTCGGTACCGGTGGGCCTTTATTGCCTGTTCTCAAATATCTCTTAGAACATCGCAAAATTTTAGTTATTTTGGTGTCTCATTGAATTAGAATTGAATATCTAGCAGTCGAGAGCAGTGTAAGAACCAAATAAAAGACTCGAGCACGACACATCACAGACATTCTTTAGAGGTAAAACTAAGAAGCGATATGATACTGAAGGATCACGTAAAATTAGTATTAAGGAAGGCAAATGGAATAATTAAATTTGATGGAAGGGTCTGAGAAAATGAAAAGCATCTGCAAAAGAAATAGCAAACAGTGCGACCAACTCAAGAGTATTGTTACAATGTTTAGAATCTTTATTGAGTAGGGATGATAAAGAATATTGAAAAAATATGAAGACGTGCTGCTGGGATTGCAATAGGTCGGTATAGTCCTTACTATAGAGGCTGGGGTGGCAGGTCTCTGTGGTGGGTGGTGGAAGCGGGTTGTGTGGTCAAGTTCCTCACCCTGGGAAAGGTAGCAGTGGGGCGGCGAGTGGATGCCTGATAGTCGTCCGACGCATCGTCATGAGAAACACCGTTGTTATTGTTCAACGGGCTACAACGATGGTGACGATGCTGAGAGAAGCCAAAGTCCCTATGATGTAAACTGCAGCTGGTCTGTGAAGAGACGCAGCAGTCAGCAGCATCACACAGCCAGTGGAATGATGAGATGGCGCCGGCCGGTGTGGCCGTGCGGTTCTGGGCGCTTCAGCCTGGAACCGCGTGACCACTACAGTCGCAGGTCCGAGTCCTGCCTGGGGCGTGGATGTGTGTGATGTCCTTAGGTTAGTTAGGTTTAGTTAGTTCTAAGATATAGGGGACTGATGACCACGAATGTTGAGTCCCATAAAGCTCAGAGCCATTTGAATTATTTGATGGGATGGCAGCAGCGATCGACAAGTGCGCTGTCACAGCAGTGGGCGGACTAGACGCAGTATGGCTGCACAGGACAGGGTGCAGAATCACGTCTTGGACCCAGTGAGGACGATACGACTCGTGGCAGCAGCAGTCTGCCCACATGAGCAGAGGCGGGCTGCAAAGAGTTTACCCCCACAAGCAGTAGCGGCTGAGTGGCTGCATGGGACCGGGTTCGAGCTGTGGAACACCAGAGCAGGAGGCCAGTAGTGACTGCGGTTGGCCCTCAGGTGGCTCACCTGTTGGTGGGTGCTAAGTCAGTAACACTGGGCATGCAGGAGAGACGCAGCAGCCAATGGCAGAGTCTGGAGACGTGGTGACTTGTTGAGCCACGTAGACTGGTAGATCGTCATTGGTCCCCCTCGGTGCTGATGGCTGGTAGATTGCCATGACTCTGTGTGGAAATGAGGCGTACTTGTATGGGCTTGGCCCGTCTTCCTTTTGCTGAATTATCAGATAGTCACTTCCTATCCCGTAACTCACAACGGGCCCACAGTTCAGACATGATGAAGCAATCAGGTCACCCACGCCATTGTGGCTCTGTCTTCCTGCAGTGTCAACGCTATTATGCGTCCGATATATCTGATTGGCGGTAGTATATGGTAACATCGACGTCTAGGACGCAGTAGTTATCATAGAGAAGGTAGCCCCTTATGTAACTTCACCTGGTCAGCCTGAACTGACCTGTTTTCATGGACTCTTGAATTAGCCTTGGAAAATGTCTCAGTTTTACTATGCTGTTTCAAGTAAATTGTCATTGGCGCAACTACAAAATAAACTGAGGTGACAAAAGTCACGAGCCGGCCAGAGTGGCCGAGCGGTTCTAGGCGCTTCAGTCTGGAACCGCGCGACCGCTACGGTCGCAGGTTCGAATCCTGCCTGGGCCATGGATGTGTGTGTCGTCTTTAGGTTAGCTAGGTTTAAGTGGTTCTAAGTTCTAGGGGACTGATGACCTCAGCTGTTAAGTCCAATCGTGCTCAGAGCCATTTGAACCATTTGAACAAAAGTCACGAGATAGCGATATCCACATACACAGATGATGGCAGTATCGCGTAGACAAGATATAAAAAGGTCATTTGTACTCAGGTTATTCATCCGAAAATGTTTCCGACGTGATTATGGCCACACGACGGGAATTAACATATTTTAAACGCGGAATGGTAGTTGGAGATAGACGGAAAAGACATTCCATTTCGGAAATAGTTAGGGAATTCAATATTGCGAGATCCACAGTATCAAGAGTGTGCAGAGAATACCAAATTTCAAGCATTACCTCTTACCATGGACAATGCACTGGCCGACGGCCTTCACTTAACAACCGAGTGCAGTGACATCTGCGTACAGATGTTAGTGCTGGCAGACAAGCAACACTGCGTGAAATAACCGCAGAAATCAATGTAGAACGTACGTCGAACGCATCTGTTAGGACAATGCTGTCAAATCTGGCTTTAATGGGCTATGGCAGCAGACGACCGATGCGAGTCCCTTTGCTAACAGCACGAAATCGCCTGTAGCACCTCTCCTGGGGTAGTGACCATATCTGTTGGACCCTAGACGACTGGTCAGATGCTTCCCGATTTCTGTTGGTAGAGCTGGTGGTAGGGCTCGAGTGTGGAATAACCCCACGAAGCCATTGACCCAAGATATCAACAAAGCACTGTGCAAGCTGTTGGTGGCTCCATACCGGTGTGGGCTGTGTTTACGTGGATTGGACTAGGTCCTCTTATCCAACTGAACCGTTCATTGACGGGAAATGGTTATGTTTGGTTAGTTGTAGATCATTCGCAGCCATTCAAGTACTTCATTTGTATGGATGAAAATGCGCCATGTCACGAGGCCTCATTTGTTCGCGACTGGTTTTGAGAACATTCTGCACAATTCGCGCGAATGATTTGGGCAACCATATCGCCCGACATTAATCCCATCGATTGTTTATGGGACGTAATCCAGAGGTCAGTTCATCACAACAATCTGCACCGGCAACCCTTCCCAAAATATGGACGGCTATAGAGCCAGCGTGGCTCAGTATTTCTGCAGGGGACTTCCATAGACTTGCTGAGTCCTTGCCATGTCGAGTTGCTCCACTATGTCGTGCAAAATGAGGTCCGACACGATATTAGCAGGTATCCTACGACTTTTCGTCTCAGTGTAGTGTAACGGAATTCCTTGGGAAATTTAAATAGGAATTCTTGGAAGGCATATGAAGTAGTTATCACGAAATTCTGTTGGATAGATTTAGAAAGCCTATGTTTTGAAGAAGGCTACATCTACATAAATATTCCGCAAGCCATCTGATGGTGTTGGCGGAGGGTACTTGTGATGCCACTATACCTGATCACTCTTTTCCTGTTCCACGCACAAATGATGTGTGGGAAAAACAATTGTTGGTACGCCTTTGTCTTAACGCCAATGTGTCGAATTTTGTCGTCCTGATTACTTCACAAGTTGTTTGTGGGAGGAATTAATATGTTGTGCGACTCTTCCCGGATAGTACTCTCTCGAAATATCAACAGCAAACCTCTCCTTGGTGCACAACTCGTCTCCTATAGCGTCAGCCATTTGTAGGTCAGGACTCTGAACCTCTCACACCGACCAAGACGCCCTGTGACGAAACGCGGTGCTCTTTGTTGAGTCTGCTCTATCTCTTCTATCCGTCCTACCTTATAATGGTCCAATATCGATGAGCAATACTCAAGAATCGGTCGAAAAAGCGCCTTGTAAACCACTTCCTTCGCCGATGAGCTACATTTACTTAAGATTCTTCCCATGGCTCTAAGTCTGGTATCTGCTTTTCCTACTGTTTGTTTTATGTGGTCATTCCACTTATGAGACAATTGTACTAGACAATCATTTTGTTGTCACTCAATACACAAATACAACAGAACAGTAAATCGATCATACTGGTAGGATGTACCCTTCGCAGTATACTGAACAGCTTGCAGAGTATCTATGTTTGTGTTGCTTTAGATAATTTGACTATAACACTACATGATGACTCAGTTAGTAACATGCATTACGTTATAGTGATAATTTTTACTTTGGACCGTCTAATTACAGCTGAATGGAACACAGTTTTAGTGCCATACATAATATGTGGAAAATCGTCCACGCAAACTGTAAGTAGAATTTAAAACATTACTACATCACAGAAGAAAACCAACCACCAGAACTGTTTACAATCTATAGGTACATTTCCCCAAGATGTAAATTAAATAGTAAAGATATGTACATATTCCAGGCCACTGAAGATGTCTTGCAGAGAAAAAAGGCGAAACGCGTGTGGCACAAAAATTGTGTTTCATTCAGTTGTAGTTAGACGGCCCAAAAGTAAAAATTATCAGTATACCGTAATATTAAACACAACTGAGGAAGACAGGACTACAAAAGTTGAAGATGTTCTTTTACGTAATTTAAAATATATTGTATGTAAAATCACTACTCAATATATGGACAAGAATTCTGGCAACCTGATCAGTAAGAAAAATTGAGTTACATTGGTCAGCTTTGAAGTTATCACTGGTTGTTAAGTATTAATAGGTGCACAGTGAGAGACATAAATCTTGTTGGTATCGAACATAAAACAGTCTTGATCAAATGGCTCTGAGCACTATGGGACTTAACATCTTAGGTCATCAGTCCCCAAGAACTTAGAACTACTTAAACCTAACTAACCTAAGGACATCACACACATCCATGCCCGAGGCAGGATTCGAACCTGCGACCGTAGCGGACGCGCGGTTCCAGACTGAAGCGCCTTTAACCGCTTGGCCACACCGGCCGGCAACAGTCTTGATCAATTTCGTTAATCAAAAAGCTCTCCACGCCCCCCCGGGAGCACCTAATAGTCGGTAATCGTGAAAATTAATTGTTTCGCATATGTTTGTGTATTCTACCCTGAGCATTCAGCGTTTGTCACAAAGCGACACAAGCTATGTGGGACTGTCTTCACTCAAACGAAAAATCCTGAATTTAGTTAGCCACTTTCATGTGTGTGCGGGAATCAAATGTAAATTACGCAAATGTTCCTACACGGATCACATGACACAAATTATATGAATAATATCGCAACAACAGACTTAGAAGAAGTCGAAATTAAGCTCAATAACCCGTGCACAAATCAATCCTGTAATAAAACATATGACCGTCGGGCACTCTCTGTCACCTCTGCATCTCTCATTGTATTGAGTCTTGTGCTTGTCCACTGCACGCAATGGAAACAGATTGAAGCAACACCACACAAAGTTCACCCGGTTATATTTATTCTTTAAGACCCACTGAAAAGTTGCAGCAGTTCAGTGATCTCAAAATGTAATTCGAGACTGAAATACAGAGATTTACGTCTCTAATCAAGTAAATATTTGACATTAATAGCACAGAACAATGTTCTTACAAAACACGTGGCGAAATGAAGCAAAATGACGCTAACGACTGAGGGACTTACACCTAATCGGAAGACTACAGGAATAAGAGCGAATAAGACTTCCACATCTGGGCAGCACGCAATTTCAGGATAAATGAAACACATTAAATGCGACAAATTTGGCGTACTTGACGAGTAACACAGTTAAATGCGAGCTGCTCACAAGGTGGATTGTACTATAGCCCCAGCCTGGACGAAACGAGAGCTTGACGGGGATTGCCCAGAATCCATGTTCCCTCCAAAGAGTGGGCGACGACAACTATGCCGAGAATCATGATTTTTGAGAATAACACGTTTAAAGTTTGACAAGTTTTTATTATATAAAAAGAGGACAAAGTTTGAAACTTACGGGATATCATCGATGCCTGGTCCATAATAATTATCGCCTCGGCTAGCGGATGGCTGTTTTCTCCTACTTTGAGCTGAGAAGCCCTCATTTTCGTCCGCAAAGCTCTCTCGCCGCTGATCGCATCGGCGTTGGTGTCTCTATCTTCACAGGATCGGAGCATTTCATCGCCGGTTTTGATTTGAAGGGCATCTGCCACGTATATTAATGCAGTATGGCCTACATTGAATGGACATACGGTCAAATTTGAATCAATGTTGACAATTTCGCTTCGGCTGGATCTTATGTCTGAAGCGTATCTCCGAATGAGACTATTGAATCTTTCGTTCATATTTTGAGTAAAACTGCCCAAACAACGCTCCAGCAAATCAGTTTTACTAAAATCGATATAATCCTACAAATAGGGGTAATGGCATTGATAACGACTTGTGGTAATGTCGTTTTGTGTTGTGTGGGCTCGGCTTCAAACGATCACAGAATCGTTATATTTTGGAGTTCGAGCATGATATTTTGGGGAAGAAGTCTTCAATGTATATACATTTGAATTCCGTAACAAAAAAATTCGAGTTTTTCTATCCGTCACCCTGTCGTTCCCCCTTAAAAAAATTAACAAATGATATTTCAAATTTTATAGCCGATTTCAGTAAATTGACAAACTTATAGGGACATGTGATGACTCTAATGAAATTTTCACTGCAAATGACAATGCTCTCCTCGCAGCAGTTGACACGTAAGTGTTCCATGTGTTGCGCTGCCGTTTACAGCAATGGCTGTTTGATACAGGGTGAGTCACCTAACGTTACCGCTGGATATATTTCGTAAACCACATCAAATACTGATGATCCGATTCCACATACCGAACGTGAGGAGAGGGGCTAGTGTAATTGTTTAATACAAACCATACAAAAATGCACGGAAGTATGTTTTTTAACACAAACCTACGTTTTTTTAAAATGGAACCACGTTAGTTTTGTTAGCACATCTGAAGATATAAACAAATACGTAATCAGTGCCGTTTGTTGCATTGTAAAATGTTAATTACATCCGGAGGTATTGTAACCTAAAGTTGACGCTTGAAACCGCCGACGTTCAGTTGCGTGTTGTAACAAACACGGGCCACGGTCGGCGAGCAGCATCTGCAGGGACATGTTTACGATGACGACCGTGTTTACGAGTGTGGCTGTAGTGAACTGTTGTGGTTTGGTCTAGCTGTCGCAGTGTCTGCATGTAGCGCTTGCTGCTATTGTTATTCTTCATTCGTCTCCGCACGCAGACCAACTGTAGTACATCGTGTTACCAGACGAAAAAATGGTTCAAATGGCTCTGAGCACTATGGGACTTAACTTCTGAGGTCATCAGTCCCCTAGAACTCAGAACTACTTAAACCTAACTAACCTAAGGACATCACACACATCCATGCCCGAGGCAGGATTCGAACTTGCGACCGTATCGGTCGCGCGGTTCCAGACTGTAGCGCCTAGAACCGCTCAGCAACTCCGGCCAGCGTTACCAGACGTCTGTGATAGTGTAGTGTTGTAGGAACTGTGACCATGGAGTATTCGAACTCTGAAAAGGCGGAGATGATACTCTTCTATGGCGAGTGTCGACGAAATGCAGCTGAAGCCTGCAGGGTGTATGCAGAACGGTACCCGGACAGAGAGCGTCCAACGTGCCGCACATTGCAAAACATCTACCGCCAACTGTATGCAACAGGTATGGTCGTAGCACGCAAACGGGTCCGTAACAGGCCCATCACAGGAGAAGCGGATGCAGTTGGTGTGTTAGCTGCTGTTGCCATGAACCCACACATGAGTACACGGGACATTGCGAGAGCCGGTGGACTGAGTCAAAGTAGTGTCATGCGCATACTACATCGTCACCGCTTTCACCCGCTTCATGTGTCGCTACATCAGCAATTACATGGTGATGACTTTAATCATCGAGTGCAATTCCGTCAATGGGCATTAACAGAGAATGCGTTGCCGTTCTACCTGTTTACCGATGAAGCGGGTTTCACAAACCACGGGGCAGTGAATCTACGGAACATGCATTACTGGTCCGTGGACAATCCTCGCTGGCTCAGACAGGTAGAACGACAGCGTCCGTGGACTGTAAATGTATGGTGCGGAATCATTGGCGACCACCTCAATGGTCCTCACTTCATTGCAGGAGCCCAAATAGCTGCAACATACATCGCGTTTCTACAGAATGATCTGCCAACGTTGCTCGAAAATGTCCCACTGGAAACGCGTCGACGTATGTGGTATCAGCATGATGGTGCACCTGCACATTCCGCAATTAACACTAGGCTGACCCTTGACAGGATGTTCGACGGGCGTTTCATAGGACGTGGAGGACGCATAAATTGGCCAGCCCGTTGTCCTGATTTTACACCTCTGGACTTCTTTCTGTGGGGTACGTTAAAGGAGAATGTGTACCGTGATGTGCCTACAACCCCAGAGGATATGAAACAACGTATTGTGGCAGCCTGCGGGCGAAATTACACCAGATGTACTGCGGCGTGTACGACATTCATTACGCAAGAGATTGCAATTGTGTGCAGCAAATGATGGCCATCACATTGAACATCTATTGGCCTGACATGTCGGGACACACTCTATTCCACTCCGTAATTGAAAACGGAAACCACGTGTGTACGTGTACCTCACCCCTCATGATAATGTACATGTGCGTCAGTGAAAAAGACCAATAAAAAGGTGTTCGCATGTGGACGTAATGTGCTGTTCCAGTCTCTTCTGTACCTAAGGTCCATCACCGTTCCATTTGGATCCCTACGTAATTCGGTGCTCTCCTATACAGACGATCGAACAGCGGAGGAGTGGTACTCAAGTGTCAACTTTAGGTTACAATATCTCCGGATGTAATTAACATTTTACAATGCAACAAACGGCACTGATTACGTATTTGTTTATATGTTCAGATGTGCTAACAAAACTAACGGGGTTCCATTAAAAAAAACGTAGGTTTGTGTTAAAAAACATACTTCCGTGCATTTCTTTATAGTTTGTGTTAACCAATTACACTAGCCCCTGTCCTCACGTTCGGTCTGTGGAATCGATTCGTCAGTATTTGATGTGGTTTACGAAATTCCAGCGGTAATGTTAGGTGACTCATCCTGTATATTTACACAGATGAGCCAAAATAGTATGATCAATTGCTCGATGGCGTTGTGGTTGACCTTTGGAAAGCATTGCTGCAGCGGTTCAGCAGGGTATAGGTTCGGCAAGTCTTTGGTATAAGATATCTGGCACCAGATGTCGACACACGCAATTCCCGTAAATCACGGGCGTGTGGTTTGTGGACGTGGAGCTGGTACCTGATAGCATCCCAGATGCATGCCATCAGGTTCAGGTCAGGCGAATTTGGTGTTCAAGACACGAACATGAGTTCATTGTGATGCTACTCAAACCACTGTAGCACGATTATGGGCTGATGACTCAGACAGCTATCCTGCTGCAAAATGCCATTGTTGTCGCTGCACCAAGAATAAGGGGATGTAGGTGGTCCTCACGTAATCCACAGCCTTCGACTAGTACCACAGGTGGTACAGAAGCCCAGTTGAATGTCTCTCTCTGTGCAGTACTGCCACCAGCGTCCAGCGTCCGTGGCTCAGTGCACGTTTCGAGCAGTAGTTCGCCTGGATAACAGTGTATCCTGTCACGACCGTAGATCTGGAGTGATAAGAAACGTAATTCACCCCTGCAGAGCCCCATTTTCAACAACGTGCGTTGAACCGCGTGCCTCAACCAGCATTTTAGAATGTCGTTAAATATGCCTGTGCTGCTTTATAGATCCGATCTCCACGTTCTGTGGTGAGGCATAACACTTTATCTGCTACTCACGGTTTCACTGTCCTTCAACCACTTTCCGTAGATGTTCACGACAGTACCACGTGAACAGCCGACCGCCTTCACTGCTAGTTAGACGTCCGTTCCAAGTCACTGGGACATAACTCTCTACCTTTGCTAGTGTTCGTGATTTCTTAGTTCAGTGTATTACGGAGAAGAGAGTATTTTGAAAATATTTGTATAATACGAAGGGTACTCGCTCTATAATGGAGGCATAAAGACATTGTTTATGCATAATGACACATGGAGTGTCCGTTTCAAACTTTGACTTCACTTTCACTTAAGGGCCCACAGTTATAAAAGAAACTGGGAAACCAATAATAGCCGCCAGTGAGTGACGAGCTCCGATAATAAGTGGATCGTTGTGAAGGAACATTCACCAAGATGTATGTGCAGTAACCCCTGTGATCTTAAGGAGGTTAAATTCATTTTTAAAATAAAACCATTTAATGCTGAGCATGTCTTGTATTTCATGACAGCTAACTAGTAGTCGACTTTCTTCTGTACGTGCATGTCATTGCAAAGAATCTATAATCAGACAGAATAAAAAAAGAGACGGAGGCTATTTTGACAGTGTTATTGCGTGTGAAAAATTTCGTTAGTGTTGTATTCATAAATAGTGTAAAATTAACTACCAGTCACGGTCACCTTCAGCATTATTTTTATGTGTTTCCGGTTTACCCATTGTGATGGGTGTTGTTTTTTAAGACAAACAGATTCACACGGAACTAGTAACGCAAATGAATTGTTTACGGCCTTTCGGATGTAATATTGCCTGTCGAGTCTGTTGGACGCTGCGAAGGATAGGGACGATAGTATCGTTGAAACCATCTGATGAAAAGTGTGACCGAGTCCTTCGTCGAAGCACTGCAACATTATAGCAACATGTGACGTCCGAGAGCCCCTGCCACAATAATCAGCTGTTCTTTTGTTTACAAAAATTGAAGAAATAAATATAGAGTCTGCTGGCGGATCATTTCAACAATGTTCATTCTAAGAATATTTTGTTTATAAACATTTGTTCCCTGATTTCATCCGGTAGCTGTTTTCGGTCTTGCCATACATTCGTTATTATTTTTGTTGTCTACGCCGTTCTTTTAATGAAAGACTCAAGAAAGTGGATAGCTGTGAAGGAAGTGTATGAGATAATGGAAGTAGGCTGCGCAGAAAGTGAAAGCCGCTCCGTGGGTCACGACGAAAATGGCGATCTCGCGACGCAGACGAGGAGAAAGCCGGCCGCCGCTTCGTTATTGGCCTTCCCTTCAGCTGTTCCCGTTCCGCGGCCAGAGACAAAAGGAGCCGCCGCACTCCCTCCCATGTCACCGAGAGACAGTAATTTACATAATGCACGGGACACACGTTTTGATTAAGTGTTAGCTGAACAGCTGATTACCTGAACAGGAATGATTTTCAATAACAAATGGCTCTGAGCACTATGGGACTTAACTTCTGCGGTCATCAGTCCCCTAGAACTTAGAACTACTTAAACCTAACTAACCTAAGGACATCACACACATCCATGCCCGAGGCAGGATTCGAACCTGCGACCGTAGCAGTCCCGCGGTTCCGGACTGCGCGCCTAGAACCACTAGACCACCGCGGCCGACTTTTTCAATAACATGCGCGACGTTCCTTCACCTTGTTTTTAACTGCTACGTTAGCATGAAAAGTTGACGGAATAACACGTCTTGTCATCCAATGATATTATTGCAGTTTATATGGCCTGCCACTCATAATTTTAATAGCTGTGACAGAAGACAGTGAACGTAGCGCTATCTTGTAAAGTGTAGCCTCCCAACTCAACAGTGGCGAGACACATGCTTCTGTAGCAGTACTGCTAAGTCAGAGACTGCCGGGAGCCATCATTTCACAACCACAGTCCATTTAGAGAGTAAATGGACTGTTGACAAGAAACAGTTGGTTCTTATGATGATTTAAAGAAGGTTACATTAAAAGTTAATGAACTGAGTAATCGCATAAATTTCACTTGGAAAAAATTTATTACTGATTAACAATTCCTATTTGAATACATATATCAATTTACAGGTATCTGACAGATTTCTCATTTATTAATGGTCAGATACATAAAATTATGTACTAATGAAAGAAATGTAAGTCAATGATTATTCCCAGAGTACCACACGATGCCGACCGACCGCATTGTCACATTCTGCCATATGGCGTCATTGGAATGTGTTATGGTGGTCTGGTGGGGCATGGTGTTTGCACACCACTTTTCCCTCCGTTGTCAGCTTTCCTGACGTTGGAGTCGCTACTTGTTATTTAAGTAGCTTCTCAACTGGCCTCACGAGGTCACCCGTTCCAGTCCTCCCACCAAGAAAATATGTCTGGCTGTTCTAGGAAATGAAGCAGTCCCCCAATCATATATGGTTCAAATGGCTCTGAGCTCTATGGGACTTAACATTTGAGGTCCTCTCACCTAGAACTTAGAACTACTTAAACCTAACTAACCTAAGGACATCACACACATCCATGCCCGAGGCAGGATTCGAATCTGCGACCGTAGCGGTCGCGCGGTTCCAGACTGTAGCGCCTAGAACCGCTCGGCCACTCCGGCCGGCCACTATTTGCTAACCGTTCTGCGTCCACATATCAACATCTGACCTGCTGCCCAGTGGAAAATAAACATTAACGGCTTGTTCTTGCCACATATACTTGGAGTTACTAATCAACCTAAAAACATACTACTTCTAATAGCTGTAATTATTAATATGCAAATGAAGTAAATACTGATGAAATGTTGTTCAGTATACTGTCCTCACTCACCAACAGAAATATCTACACTTATACCTCCATTGTAAGCAGTAATGGCCCCATAACACTCCCTTGGGGAACCCAGAAATTACCTCTACATCTGCCGATTTCCTTTTGATTAGCATAGCGTGTTGACTTATATACACGCAAGGAAGTCCTGTTCAGTCAAAAATCTGGTCCGATACTCTGTAGCCTCGTACTTTATACTTAGACGTATGCTGTGCTTTATGAGTAGTAGCGGTAATTTCATTGCGGTATAATAACACTTTAGTCTTGACCACATTTCTTTATTAACATTTACAGAACCTCACTCGTTTCAGCGTTCCGCCATTTTATAAGGATCTGAAAAAAATGAAGCATACGTGTGAAACAGGGCAATGCCACTGAATAAAATATAACAAATACATTGTGAACAAACAAATGAAGTAAAATGTGGAAATGGCAGAAATAACACCTACCTGCTGTATCTCTACGATGTCACTCACGTGAGCATAACTGCAAATTAACTGGAATTCACTGCTGATGGCTTAAGGAAAGCAGTTCTGCCAGATGGAGCTCACATGCATGGCTGTTCTAATGTACAATGAATACATGTAACAACAATAAAAATATATACAGAACATAAAAACTTATAGCTATACGTTTCGATCTTACGTGCAGCTGCACGTCTTAATTTTTATGTTCTGTATATATATTTTTACCATCACTATTTTGTACACTGAAAATCTTGCAAAAGTATTATAAACTGTGTGCAGCTTTTGGAATTTTTGAAGTTTTGAGTATTAATTGCAAGCATAGGCGTCATTGTACGTCAGCGCTGTCTATTATGGAATACGCACACAAAACATTGTATAGCAGGTAATGTCTTCTGTACGTTAAACACGAAGCTGGAATTAAGACATGGAATGTACTTTATGCGTTAATACTCTTGGATTAGAGAAACTATATCATTTTTGTGACGCAAAGACGTTGTGTTTGTTGTAGGCTATATTAGAGAACCCATGCCCGTGTGCGCCACCTAGAGGAACTGCTTTCCCTACGCCATCAGGAGAGCATTCAAACTATTTTGCAGTTATCTTCGCGATAGTAACTCGACGTGGTGCTGTGTAACAACATATGTTGGGTAGATGTCTGTTATGCTATCTTCACACTGACTTAATTTGCTTGTTCACAATGTTTTTGTTGTATTTTATTCAATGCATTACTCTGTTTCTCATGTATGCAACATTTTAGTTTTGATCATTTGAAAATGGTGGGACGCAGAAACGCTTAAATTATTGTAAATGTTAATAAAGATGTGTGGTCAAGACTAAAGTTTTAGTATATGTTAGTGATAGGGTGAAGTTTTATCGAATGCCTTCCGAAATTCAAGGAAACGGCATAAATCTGGGCGCCATTATCTACACTTGCTTTAGGTCTCGTGAACTAACAGAGCAAGCTGAGTTTGGCAACTCTGTGTTTGTGCTATCGATGTTGATAGTTAAATAAGAGATTTTTGTTCTCCAAAATGTCGTAGTGCGTGAGCTCCCTTGAAATGGTTCAAATAGCTCTGAGCACTATGGGACTTAACTTCTGAGGTCATCAGTCCTCTAGAACTTAGAACTACTTAAACCTAACTAACCTAAGGACATCACACACATCCATGCTCGAGGCTGGATTCGAACCTGCGACCGTAGCGGTAGCGCGGTTCCAGTCTGTAGCGCCTAGAACCGCTCGGCCACCCCGGCCGGCGAGCTCCCTTCGGTGCTCGAGCGATCTACGCAACTTTTTTTTTTTTTTTTTTTTTTTTTTTTTTTTTTTTTTTTTTTTTTTTTTTTTTTTTTTTTTTGCTGGTTCTCACGGGTATACCATCCGGTGTAGATGTCACTCTCTTGCTGAACGATTTTAATTGGCGATAATGGCGATCGCTTACTTCAACATCTACTCTTTTGGCGTTCGTGCTATGATTCATAGGAGGAAACGTATTACGATCTGGGGCAGAAAACCAATTCCGGAAGACCAAAATCAGTATTTCGGCCTTCTATTGTTATCCTTCGCATAGGTACCAATAAGGTCATTGAGCGACTGAATGGATGACTTCGAAACCCTTACTGATTTTACTTAAGACCAAAATTTCTGAGGATTCTTGGCCAGATCGACTTGCAAAATTTTACTCTCGAAGTGAAATATTCTCACACTGTAGTCCCATGTTGACGCTGAAAAGGGCCGTTGTGGCATTTTTGTTTTTACTTTGAAGTACTGTTACAGATCGTTGACCTCGTGCAACCACCGTTTATTTATACTAGTGTCTTCGGTTTTATTTTCTGTTGGCAATTGCTTCATGGAGTTAGATTTTTGCGCGGCCGTATGTACGCCGTTATTATCGTTCATTAACAACTGGTGATCCAATTTTGGGTGAAAATAACTCCAGTTTGCATCCGTTGGTTATAGCTTGAACTCAGGCCTCGCGGTCTATGGCGCCTTGTCACGGCCCGCTCGGCTCCCGCCCGTCGGAGGTTCGAGTTCGAGTCCTCCCTCGGGCAGGGATATGTGTGATGTCCTTAGGTTAGTTAGGTTTAAGTAGTTCTAAGTTCTAGGGGACTGATGACCTCAGATGTTAAGTCCCATAGTGCCCAGAGCCATTTGAACCATTTGTCCATGTTTAACGGTCGTGACACCACACTAAACACAGCCGTTTGCGTTGTGTGGTAGACGCAGCACACTATGTGCGAGTTCTGCTGAGAAGACTTCTTGCAGAGCTGGGATAGTAGCCATCCCGGGAGCTGGTAGCTGAGTTGACTGCGGCGGTCAAGGCACGGCACGTGGCTCTCTGGAACACGAGGCAACCGGTGGCTGCGAAAGGTATTATTGCTTTTCGCGGTGGTTGCCCAGCGTCTAATTCTGAACCTACAGCTGCCGAGCGGCAACGGTTCATTGGCATACTCTGACGACACAGTGCTGGTAGGTCATCCGTTCATGCCCTGGCCAGAGAACAACAGTATGTCAGCCGGTGGGAAATCTCGCTGAGATGGCGATCAACTATTGGCTGCGAGGGGCCTAAGTAGTCAGGCAGTGATCCGTTATTTGTGGCTAGGGGTCGGCAGTAGGAGCAGCGACACGGTTGCAGATAAGGCTCCTAGGTTATGACTGACACAGACTGGGTGCAGATACGTAGCCGAGATGTTCGACGATGATGGGCTGACTTCGTGAAAGGAACCGTGTTTCTGTGTCTCTTGGAACGATCCAGAAAGAGGCTGATGACGAGGGCCTGGCTGTTATCACGCAGCAGTTTATCACTGGCCCAAATTTGACCATCGTCTCACAGATGTGGTGGCTCCTTCTGAGACTTCTGTGTAGGCAGGTGTGTTGACCAGCTCGTATGGTTTGGCTGAGGCCTCATTAAGGTTTCGGGCTGTGTTCCATGCAACCACAGGTCTATGCTACCGCAGCATGTCACAGGGAGTCAATTTCTTGTGCTCTGATGGTAGGTGGAGATGTGAAGGGTTAACGGTGTGCTTGGTGGACCATATAGCAATCGCCCATTGCGGTGGTCAGATGTGGTCACCACGAACGTTGATGATAAGTACGTTTGCCCTCACGTTCCCACGCAATTCAACACTGTGTCACATCCGAATGCCCCACAAAGCTGCATATTGCAGGAATTGGACCAGCTGGCTGAATGTAGATCCACAATGAGGTTCCATTCGAACTCTCTCAGGTGCTGAGAACGCTGTCTTACACTGGTATACTACACACATCAAAAAAAGTTTTGCATCACCTCGGTTCCGGAACCTGCACAGAAAATTGGAATAGAGATCAACATAAACATCATTTCCGCCATTTTTATTGCTCATGAAAACCACACATTGCGTGTTGTACCACCATACAGTGAGACATTCAGAGGTGGTGGTCTAGGCTGCTGTACACACTGGTATCTCTAATACTCAATAGCACGTCCTCTTGCATTGATGCATGCCTGTATTCGTCGTGGGATACTATCCACAAGTTGGTCCAGATTGTCCCACTCCTCAACGGTGATACGGCGTAGATCCCTTAGAGTAGCTGGGGGGTCACGCCGTCCATAAATAGCCACTTTCAATCTATCACAGGCATGATCGATAGGGTTCATGTCTGGAGAATATGCTGGCCACTCTAGTTTCACAAGATGTGCACGATGGGGGCGCGAATTGTCGTGGAAATGTAAATGAGCGTACGGCATTGTGGTCTGGAAGTCCCACATTCGGGGAAGTTCGGCCGCCGAGGGCAAGTACTAATTGCATTCGACGCCACATTTGGCGACATGCGCGTTGGAGATGGGGATGAAATGATGATGAGAACAACACAACACCCAGTCCCTGAGAGGAGAAAATCTCCTACCCGAGCCAGGAATCGAACCTGGGTGCCTTGGCGTGCAACTTGTTGTCCATCAAGACGAATGCCTGGCCAAAATGCTGCTGATATGGTTGCACTGTAAGTCGGAGGAAGGCATTCACGTATCGTACAGCCGTTACGACGCCTTCAATGACCACTAGCGGCGTACGTCGGCAGCAGGGAACCTCCACCTTGCTGCACTCGTTGGACAGTGTCTGAGGCGTTCAGCCGACCGGGTTGCCTCCAAACATCTCTCCGACGATTGTCTGGTTGAAGACATATGATGCGACACTCATCGGTGAAGAGAACGTGATGCCAATCTCGAGCGGTCCATTCGGCATGTTGTTGGGCCCATCTGTACCGCGCTGCATAATGTCGTGGTTGCAAAATGGACCTCACTATGTATGTCTGGAGTGAAGTTGGGCAGCATGCAGTCTCTTGCGCACAGTTTGAGTAGTATCACGACTTCCTGTGCCTGCACGAAAAGCATTATTCAACATGGTGTCGTTGCTGTCAGGGTTCCTCCGAGCCATAATCCTTAGGTAGGGGTCATCCACTGCAGTAGTAGCCCTTGGACGGCCTGAGCGAGGCATTTCATCGACTGTTCCTGTCTCTCTATATCTCCTCCATCTCCGAACAACATCGCTTTGGTTCACTCCGAGACGCCTGGACACTTCCCTTGTTGAGAGCCCTTCCTGGCTCAAAGCAGCAATGCGGGCACAATCGAACCGCGGTATTGACCGTCTAGGCATTGCTTAACTTCACAGACACGAGCTGTGTACCTCCTTCCTAGTGGAATGACTGAAACTGATCGGCTGTCGGACCCCCTCCGCCTGCCTTGTTCTGAACACTATGGGACTAAATATCTGAGGTCATCAGTCCCCTAGAACTACTTAAACCTAACTAACCTAAGGACATCACACACATCCATTCACGAGGCAGGATTTGAACCTGCGACCGTAGCGGTCGCGTGGTTCCAGACTGAAGCCCCTAGAACCGCTCGTCCACAGCGGCCCGCCCCCTCCGTCTAATAGGCGCTGGTCATGCATGGTTGTTTACGTCTTTGCGCGGGTTTAGTGACATCTCCGAACAGTCAAAGGGACTGTGTCTGTGATTCAATATCCACAGTCAACGTCTATCTTCAGGAGTTCTGGGAACCGGGGTGATGCAAAACTTTTTTTTTATGTGTGTACATCACTATATCATTCACAGTGATCACTCAACATCTGACGCTGTTCACACCCCTCTTATACCCTACCATGCTTGCTAACAACACTAAAACTAATGATAGCTGTTCTACCCGTGACACAAAATTCCAGTTCTAATCATTTACATACTTGCCAAAGATGTTTACGTGTACGAAGTTACATTTACATTCGATCACTTTTTCTGGGTGCTTCCTTTTCTCTCTGCTAGTGTATATCAAATGTTATTATGCTATCCTTCTTGAGCAAAAGCATACAGGTCAGAGATTAAGAGTCCTACAGTGATGCATGTGAGAAATAAATTGATTAAAGTAAATCTAATAAACTGTTAATTCGAAATGAAGGAAGACAAGATATTAGAATTTAACGTACGTTACACGAGGAGCTTGCTATGAACTATGCACACCCACAAATGACGGAGGGACAGGAAAGGAAAACGGTCCTTTATTTTTCTAAGGAAGCAACCTCGAATATACTTTGAGTTATTTAAGAAAACCAGAGAAAATCATAATGTGGTTGGTCGGACAGGGATTTTAATCACGTTCCTTCCGAATTCGAGTCATTGTCTTATCATGCCACCTAAAATGTGTCATGATTTACGTCAGGTGGGAGGAGAGACACTTAAGCCGAATTTCAGCGACGGATTATAGAGTTTCGTTTCGAATGTTGGCAAAATGATTGTGTCGAATGGAGGAGAGCAGACTCTTCCATGAAGCACTTCAACACTGTGGACTTCTTATACTCACGTCGAGGCACTGATAATAACAGTTAAGTTCATTGTTATCTTACAAGGACTGATGTATGTGAAGTATGTACAGAAATGGGCATTATTCGTTTTCTCAGATTCACTCTGCATTAGTTCTTAAAAGGAACTTTTTCAGCATTAATAATAATAACTATATGATTTATAAGTTTCTGAAAATATCACATCAGTTTGAAACTCAGAACAGAATGATTATCGCGCTTTTACTGTGACATCATTGGTACCGGGAAGGTGGTTGGAGTCGCCAACAATGTTGTCCGATCAGCGACTGCAAATATCACAAAAATCCAGCAACTGACTTCCTTTGCAGAATTTAGATGGGTTCCAGAACGAAATGGATGCACCTCTTAAAAATGTCTTACCACTTTTAGGTCAGGGGCTACGCTCAACTTGTGCCTTCTCCCTCAGGGTGTATAGACAAGGCCTCATAGTGGCAACTGCTCGGTTACTTTAATGACAAATTTCGTCAGTTAATGTTCCGTCTTCGGAGAGGACCAACCGTTAATTGCGACAATGCCATGACTGAAGACGTTAATCATCTATATTGTAGATGTCGACTCCGGTACCATCTCACTGACTCACACGCTGAGATGTGGTGGCTGCTACCAGACGAGTTACGTGAGTGCCATATACTATGTCTACTGCTCGGCTTATCTCTGTCCACGTCCCAAAATATTTTGAACCACAGATCAGTTCTCTGGTCATATTAGCAGCACAATATTTCACTCTTCCGGTACTATATCAGTACCCACCCATAAATAAAAGCACTTTCAGTCTCCATCACTTCCTCAAATATTAACATGTCCAATTACTTTCTTGATCTTGTCTCTATCACGCATTATGTACAGAAGAACAGAAAGACTGGTAGAAGTTGACATAGGGGGAGATCGGTTATCGTTCTGAAGAAATAATAGCCACACCTGAGGCAACACTGACCCTGCGACTTATCATAGAAATAAGGAAAGGCAAATCAACGTTTACAGTATTTGTAGATTTCAATAAACTTCTTGCAAATGTTGACGGCAATACACTCTTTGAAATTCTAAAGGTAGCAGAGAGAAATACAGGAAGCGAAATGTTGTCTACAACTCGTACGGAAACCAGAATGCGGTTAGAAGAGTCGAACAATATGAAAAGGAAGCAGGAGTTGGGAAAGGAGTGAGACGGATTTGAAGTCTATCACTCACGACATGCAATTTGTACGTTGAGTAGTCAGTAAAGAAAACTAAGGAGAAGTTTGATAAGGGGATTTGTATTCGGGGAGAGGAAATAAAAACATTGAAGTTAGCCGACGACATTGTAATTCTGTTAGAGTCGGCAAAGAACTTGGAAAATCAGTTGAAAGGAATGGACATTGTTGCACATGAATAAAAGTAAAATATGACTAATGGAATGTATTCGAATAAAATAAGGGATGATGAGGGATTAGATTAGGAAATGAGGTTCTAATAGTAGCAGGTGAGTTATCTTATTATGCAGAAAACTATGTGACGAGGGTCGAAGTACACTACTGACCATTAAAATTGCTACACCACGAAGATGACGTGCTACAGACGCGAAATTTAACCGACAGGAAGAAGTTGCTGTGATATGCAAATGATTAGCTTTTCAGAGCATTCACACAAGGTTGGCACCGGTGGCAACACCTACAACGTGCTGACATGAGGAAAGTTTCCAACCGATTTCTCATACACAAACAGCAGTTGACCGGCGTTGCCTGGTGAAGCGTTGTTGTGATGCTTCTTGTAAGGAGGAGAAATGCGTACCATCACGTTTCAGACTTTGACAAAAGTGGGAATGTAGCCTACCGTGATTGAGGTTTATCGCATCGCTACATTGCTGCTCGCTTTGGTCGAGATCCAATGGCTGTTTGCAGAATAAGGAATCGGTGGGTTCAGGAGGGTAATACGGAACGCCGTGCTGGATCCCAACGGTCTCGTATCACTAGCAGTCGAGATGACAGGCATCTTATTCGCATGGCTGTAACGGATCGATCAGCCACGACTCGATCCCTGAGCCAACAGATGGGGACGTTTGCAAGACAACAACCATCTGTACGGACAGTTCGACCACGTTTGCAGCAGCATGGACTATCAGCTCGGAGACCATGGCTGCGGTTACCCTCGACGCTGCATCACAGACAGGAGCGCCTGCGATGGTGTACTCAACGACGAACCTAGGTGCACGAATGGCAAAACGTCATTTTTTTGGTTGAATCCAGGTTCTGTTTACAGCATTACGATGGTCGCATCCGTGTTTGGCAACATCGTGGTGAACGCACATTGGAAGCGTGTATTCGTCATCGCCATATTGGTGTATCACCCGGCGTGATGGTGTGGAGTGCCATTGGTTACACGTCTCGGTCACCTCTTGTTCGCATTGACGGCACTTTGAACAGTGGACGTTGTTACATTTCAGATGTGTTACGACCCGTGGCTCTACCATTCATTCGATCCCTGCGAAACCCTACATTTCAGCAGGATAATGCACGACCGCGTGTTGCAGGTCCTGTACGGGCCTTTCTGGATACAGAAAATGTTCGACTGCTGCCCTGGCCAGCACATTCTCCAGATCTCTCTCCAACTGAAAACGTCTGGTCAATGGTGGCCGAGCAACTGGCTCGTCACGATACGCCAGTCACTACAGTTGATGAACTGTGGTATCGTGTTGAAGCTGCATGGGCAGCTATACCTGTACACGCCATCCAAGCTCTGTTTGACACAATGCCCAGACGTATCAAGGCCCTTACTACGGCCAGAGGTGGTTTTTCTGGGTACTGATTTCTCAGGATCTATGCACCCAAATTTCGTGAAAATGTAATGACATGTCAGTTCCAGTACAATATATTTGTCCAATGAATACCCGTTTATCATCTGCGTTTCTTCTTGGTGTAGCAATTTTAATGGCCAATAGTATAGATAGGATATAATACAAAGAATTGCAATAACAAGAAACGAGTTTCTGGAAAAATGTAACAAATATTAATTTAAGTGTGAACAAGTATTTTCGAAAGATCTTTGCTGAGTATCGTTGTACGGAACTAAAAAAAAGAGAATATAAGTTTTGGGAATGTGATGCTACAGAAGAATATTGAAAGTATGATGTGTAGGTTGAATAACAAATGAGAAAACAATTATAGACTCACTAAAAGAAGGGGCTGGCTGGTAAGACACATTCTGAGGCTTCAATGGAGAGTCAGTGAAGAGGTTTGCACGGGGTAAACTAACGAGGTGAGATGTACGAAAACAGTCTTCTGACTGAAGGCCACAACAACAACTCTCCATTACATCATTATGAAGCAGTTGGGATCATTGGGATTCTGGACAATTGGTAGAGGTCTAGGACAACCGTATCGACACTGTTCTGACATTTATTTGGATAGTGAATCGGACCATGCTCTTTTCGAGCTCTCTTATCGTTCCTCAGTGACGATAACGTGTATTTAAAGCTGGAACATTATGATGTTTGCACTGATGTTTTCCATTTAGATTTTTTGGCGCTCAACTGTCGTTTAAACCTAACATAAAGATCGAGTTGAACTATGTAAGGTTTTTAACGTAGTGAATAACGAGTTGCAGTTTTGTGAACGAGAAGGTGTTATGCTAATGTTAGTGCTTACTTGTACAGAAAAGTTCAGAGCTGAGAATCCCAAAACAAGCGAGTCTTAACATTATTTTGAGTGACTCGGTGGAGCGATGGTTAAGTGTCAGAATAACAGTTCAAAGGCCCGTCTGTAACTTATCACTCCTTTCGCTTGTTCGTGGGGAAAACACCAAGTCACACCGTAATTCGCTGTCCACGATAAGCTCTAGGTCCTCTTATAATTGGGTGGATAAGTCAGATCAAAAGTCAGAGAACGACAATGGCACACTACGTCCAACAGGGCCATGCCTAATAGAGCACTGTGCCGCTCTGAGCAATCTTCGTGCTGGTAACATCTCTACCTTAATTAGCTCTTTTGATACAAACTGATTACTGTGATAAAGTACCACCATGATTCTGCTCGGCTTTAATAATAGGTGAGAACGATGACTGTTCACACAAATATGTAAGTGGTAAACTGTAGTATAAACATTGCAGAGCTTATGCGTTAAACGTAATGTAAGATAGTTCGAAACCAGTATGGTTTTACTCGTGGTGGTATGAAACATTTAGCTAAACAATACAGAAACGAATTTTTTTTAAATCTGGACTTCCTTGTTCTTGATAAAGCAGTCAGTGGCCACTTCACAGTGAAAGAGGGGTACACGGCCGAAAGCTCGTGGACGTCGCCGGAACCCGGAGAAGATTTTATAAATGAGAAACAGACAGTGAGAAAATAGCACAGAAACTAGTTGAACCAGCACTCGTTAATCTGCTGAAAATAGCACCTAAATTTCTCATAGAAACATTTTTATCTCGCTATTTATTGGCATCTACAAACTAATAGAATAGTACATACGTTTTTAGATAGGGTCCGCCTTTATCAAAACACAGTTTTGTTTTTCAACCCAAACATGTTTCACTGCAGTTGCACCATCTTCAGTGCACTTTTATTTTATGGCTGTTAAAGGTAAAGAATGTTCTTTACTGTTTGTATACATGTAACTATTAGTTTTTAAATCGTAATTACAGATATTTGAAAAAAAACACATAAAATTATGAATTCATACCATTTTACCACATGGTGAACTTTTTCTGATGTATTGTGCTTCCACAGTGATTATTTTGTGTCACAGTTTGTCATTTGCAACCACTTACACCTTAAAGTAGACAAATTGTTGAAGCCAAAATTACGATTTGAAAATTGTTATGGCTATGCCTGAAATTAATTAATTCTATGAGTGTGTGTGTGTGTGTGTGTGTGTCTATTTACATTATGTTCAACTTGCGTTTTCTTTGTCCTCATCTTCATCACTGTCAAACACTGTATATTGAGCTGTCACAGTCACTGTCACTGTCACTGTTCCACTGTTTACCAGCTGAAAGCCGGTCTTGGTGGCCGAGCGGTTCTAGGAGCTCAGTCCGGAACCACGCGATTGCTACGATCGCAAGTTCGAATCCTGCCTCGGGCATGGATGTGTGTGATGTCCGTAGGTTACTTAGGTTTAAGTAGTTCTAAGTTCTAGGGGACTGATGACCACAGCTGTTAAATCCCATAGTGCTCAGAGCCATTTTAACCAACCAGCTGAAAAAACAAACATGGCAGACAGTGGAACAGTTAAAGGTGTCAAAACAAGATAGCTGACGGTGGAACAGTTGAAGGTGTTCCTGGCAGTTGTTCTGAATCTTTCACACGTGTCTGTGCATTTGTGTGTGTGTGTGTGTGTGTGTGTGTGTGTGTGAGTGAGAGAGAGAGAGAGAGAGAGAGAGAGAGAGCAGGTTTGAGGATTTGTCATTATTATTATTGTTATTATTATTGTTACAAGTACTTTCTTGTGTGTGTTGTGTGTGAAAATGGAGGGAGGGAGGGAGAGAGAGAGACAGAGAGAGAGAGAGAAAGAAACTTTGAATGTGACAGTAGGTTTGAGGATTTTGTGTGTGTGTGGGGGGGTTGGGGGTGGAAGGGGGGTTGGGGGGGGGGGGAAGGGTGTGAGAGCTCCATAGGTTGGTCTTGTCTAAGAATTCTTTGAGGGCAGAGAACAGAGCTCCATTGCAGAGAGCTGTGTATTCATTTATCACTTGTTTTCTTTTCACTATTGTTTTTTGTGTCTGATAATTTTCTTCAATTATTAGTTTTTGTGGGTGAGGGGCTGTTGCTGCATTTGAGAATTTTCAAATCAGTATTGATGTTTATTGGGTTATGTTTCTTGTCAATAAGGTGTTCAGAAAATGTGGAATGACAGCTGTTACTTTTAAATACTCTTCTCTGTTCTGTGTATCTGGTATTAAAGTTTCACAGATCAAGATCGATGTCATTAGAGATACAGCGTAGCCTCATCTGGACAAGGATGGGAAGGAAGTCGGACTTGGGATTCTGAAAGAAGCAGTCACGGTGATCACTTCATATGAGCGAGCAGAAAACTGTGGTTGCAGACTGTCAGTTTCTGCAATGTCTCGTTGTAGCACTGTAGAATAATCACTTCCGCTGGCTGTCTAGTTGTCGAGATGTTTCCTGAGAAACAGACACAGCGCACCCCATTTACGCAATAGCGCGCTGGCCGCGCCTTGGGAGCCCTGACCTAATTAGCTCTAGCCATCCTGCCTCCACTGAAGGCGGCGGCGCCGATACGGTCGCTTACATGGCCCCAGCTGTTCCGTAAACACACGCATGTGGCAAATAGGGGTGCCGTTCACCTTACGAAGACAACAGGGAAACATTTTTCATCGACGAAACCTTTTTGCTCGGGTCGATGTTCTGTCTGGTCGTAATTTGTGGGAAAAGGGCTGTCACACGTCACACGTACGATTGTTTCTGCTTATTTATCACAGTACTCTCAATACAAAGACACAGATTTTGGAATAAGTATTTGCTCAAGTTCTCAACTGCTTTAATACTGCAGCGATGTAAAGCCTCTATTTGCCACAGTATTCCAGATGACTTGTTACATCATTTTACAAACAGAACAGTCCTTTACCGCTCGTAATTTTTGTTTTCTTTTGTTAATTCCTTAGGATATTTCTCCCTCTCTCCATCCCCCTTCCACCCCCTCCCATGTCTCTCTCTATTTCTCTGCCTCCGTCGTTTATCTGTCGAACCTCACAGATCAACGAAGTTTTTCCAGAGAAAAGTCGTGTTCAATGCTTCACATTGATAGAAACATCACCTTTATTGTAATATATAACTAATTCATGCAACGATCGAAATCAAACTGTTAGGAAATGTGACCTCTCATTAAATGCCATAATAGTGGTAGGATGAAAAGTGTAAAACAATATTTAACTACAAATACAACGCCGGCCGCGATGGCCGTGCGGTTCTAGGCGCTTCAGTCCGGAACCGCGGGACTGCTACGGTCGCAGGTTCGAATCCTGCCTCGGGCATGGATGTGTGTGATGTCCTTAGGTTAGTTAGGTTTAAGTAGTTCTAAGTCCTAGGGGACCGATGACCTACTATGTTAAGTCCCATAGTGCTCAGAGCCATTTGAACAATTTTTACAAATACAACAATCGCTGCTTTTCTGTCATCAACTCTATCCGCCGCCTCACGGACACAACTTCCATTCAGAGAGGGATTTGATAAATTTCGCATACTAGACCGCTTCGATCCAAGCTTATACTGCATTGATACTTGCCTCTAAGGAACATAGATAAGTAAGTGGCCACGTAACTGCAAGAGCTTAAAATTCTGCAGTGGCAAGTTTGACCAATTTTCGTATTAAGTGAGTTGGACAAAATAATAAGTGAAACTACGTTTCGTACTCAAAATAGTTTTAAAGCTCCCAGCCTATTTTCAGTGAGAACATAGGACAACATGGCCCAAACCACTAAAGAACTTTCGCAGCTGCAAGAACACTATCTCAGCCTTTCCATATATAAACACACCATGTGGCAGAGTGTGTTATAAAAGTGCACTCGTCCGGTAATACTAAGGACTCCCACCATTCGTTAGTCCTTGCCTACTTGCACTAATGAAACATTTTCAGTGCATTCAGCTAGTCTTTACGAGATGTAGCACTAGTCGCTCTACCAAAGATGTTCGCCGGCCGAAGTGGCCGTGCGGTTAAAGGCGCTGCAGTCTGGAACCGCAAGACCGCTACGGTCGCAGGTTCGAATCCTGCCTCGGGCATGGATGTTTGTGATGTCCTTAGGTTAGTTAGGTTTAACTAGTTCTAAGTTCTAGGGGACTAATGACCTCAGCAGTTGAGTCCCATAGTGCTCAGAGCCATTTTTGAACCAAAGATGTTCAGTGTAAGGAATTTCTGTGGGTCGTTAGAACGAGTTCTTTGTATGCATATTAAATTCTTGCAGTACGTAATGGCGAAGGTGTCTTGTAGGAAGGAGAGACTTTGGATGGTAGTGATCCCGTTAGTCATCTGCAGTTCGAAACAGGTGCAGTAATCGACTATAACTTGTGGCACTTCACTGTATCATCGTTACAGCACTCGAAAACGATTGTCGGACACACTTGTGAGCAGCACATTTATCAGGCTGCTAATAAACCTGATTTTGCATGCTAGTCGAACACAAAGTATGTTGATGGAAATGAGTCTCAACTGTCTTTCGATGAAATGACTATCATTTACGTCGTATGTGAGATTTAAAACTTTCCCGGCGTACATATTGTTCCACAAAATTTCGGGCGAACTGCCGGATGTTTGCAACTTCGTGCCACAATATTTCGGCGCGGAGGCTTCTGGCCATCTTCAGGTCATACTGGCGACAACTCCCTGAGCTCTGGTATTTAAGGCCCTCCGGCACATGCGCGGTGGATTCACTACTTCAGCGCGTTCGCATCTGCTCCGTGGTGAAAACTCGCAGCATCGATATCAATTCGATTGCCTTCCCGCAGTTCCATCGCAGAACTACGCCGGTTACGGAGGACACGAATTTTTTCAACGATTGGATTCCATGCCGAAATCAACTGGAAACCGCCGTCACGATCATTGTCAGACAGCTGTGTTTCCACAGATTCATTAATAACAGAACTTCAAAAGTTAGACGTGTGGGCCACAATTTTTGTCTCATTGTAATTCATGGCATGACCAGTGGAAATACAGTGTTCGGCGATGGCAGACCTTTTAGAAATATTGTGGCAGGAAGTTCCAAACATCCGACAGTTCGCCCGAAATCTTGTGGAAGAATTTACGTCGTAGATGACACTTGCAGTTTTGTTACCGTTTCGGAGAGCCATGTTGAATGAATAAAAGTCTTAACGGAGGATGTTACAGACAAGGGCTTATGCTCCAACAAGACGATCCACCACCCAGTCATATGTTGATTGGTATGTGGAATCACGGAACGAAACATAAAGTTTCTTACATAAGCTCGCTATTGGCCTGATATTCGCCGATTAAAGAAGGAGGCATATGGCTGCTCCACATCTGGCTATTAACATTCAACAATGTCGTAGCAATAAGTTTATAGTAGCGGGAGTAGGCCGGGGTGGCCGCACTCTCCATTGTTGCCAGATGTATCAAAGATGGTGGCCATGACGTCATCCAAGATGGAAGCCTGTAGACTTGGCAACAGTGCATGACATCATCTAAGATGGTGGCCTTGATGTCATCTAAGATGGCGGATTTTGGCGGGAAGATAGGTCAATTGGGCTGCCTCCACTAACCTAACCCTCTTCTCCTCCCCTCCCCCAGAAAATGGCGGGAAGTTCAAATTCCATCAGGACAATGCAACACACCTCTACTAACCTAAGAAAATAGCGGGAAAATAGGTTACTTGGGCTACCTCCACTAACTTAAGTCACCAAACCACCACCTCTTCCTAGGGATTGGTGGGAAAAGGACCCTGCCTGTGCTGGACGTAAGTCTTTATTTTGCTTGTAGACTTTATTTAAACAATTTGATCCAGTACAGCCATCCAGGGTAATCACCACGAGGTCCAGAGTCCAACTGACTTAGTACACAATACTGCCACCAGAGGGTCCTGCCGTCCACTCTTTGATATAATCAAAGATGGCAGCCATGACCTCAGCTGATGACACAAGTACCGTTATTCAAGATGGCGGATGTTGGGGGGAAACAGTGTGTTCACCATGAAGTCTGAACCTAGTATGCAGTACTGTCACCAGAGTGTGCTGTCATCCCTCCCATTACGTTATCCAGTATCTTGGATGGGGGAAATGGTGGAAACCCTTAATCCAGTCACACTTTAAACTTCAGCCAGTAGGATGGCGTATCTGGTAACATCATTGGAGGGGATATAGGGCCAGCTCAGCATCTCTGGGACCTCAGTCTTGCTCAGCAGCAGCAGCAGTACCAGAAGAAGAAGAAGAAGAAGAAGAACCATGAAGCATCAACAGCATTCGCAATCCAACGTGGCCTTGCAGAACAGGAGGAAACAGAAAAGTAAGTACCCCATATCACATCTTTCTCTGTGGTTAGCGTTATTATTATTATTATTATTATTATTAGTCATTATTTCTGTGTATTGGCCTGTTGTGGCGTAACAAGCTAGCTACGCCACACTGAGAAGGGAGCCGAAAGGCACGCGTACACACACGCCGACTGGCGTCAAGTCTGGAACAGGATACGTTATGACTGCTATAAAGAAAATACGTAGCTTTGGAATATACTTAACTTTTAATCACTCCTTGTGATACATCTCTCTTGACTATACAAATGAGACTCGTAAGATACATGCACTGTTACAATTGGCGCCTTGCTAGGTCGTAGCCATGGACTTAGCTGAAGGCTATTCTAACTGTCTCTCGGCAAATGAGAGAAAGGCTTCGTCCGTATAGTCGCTAGCAAAGTCGTCGTACAACTGGGGCGAGTGCTATTTCGTATCTCGAGACCTGCCTTGTGGTGGCGCTCGGTCTGCGATCACACAGTGGCGACACGCGGGTCCGACATGTGCTAAATGGACCGCGGCCGATTTAAGCTACCACCTAGCAAGTGTGGTGTCTGGCGGTGACACCACATGGCCCATGTGTAATGCTTCATTGCCTTTGTTCAGCAGTAGCTCTCAATGCATCCAAGCCATCTGGATTGACCACCAACATGCCAATCTCTGCCACATCTGGACCTGTAGCAAACTTGGCTGCCATCTTGTCGAGACCTCCAATGACCTCTAGCCCTATGATAGCAACAACCTCCCACACGTCTGAACCTGTAGCGGCCACGTGGGATCTTTTAGTGCACATAGCCCACTTGCTGGAGCAGTAAAAGGTGCTGCTGTTGTCTGTCTCACTCATTGATTTGTGTGATGAGGACACACGATCTGCCCCCAACACACTGCATGCTGCCTAAGCAACATTAAGATGGAGGACAGACCTGGTCACCAACATATGACCCACTCCAACAGAACACCCCTGTGATAGTGCAACCACAGAGTGCAGATGCTGTGGATAAGAAGGCATACAATTTAACTCCCAGTGGAATGAAACGTGTAAATGTTGGTACAGAAGCACATCATGTCTGGGGCTTGCGTGTGAGAATGGAAATTGAAGATGTATCAAAGGGTGTTAAAGTGCCAATTTCCGAGTTCGACTGGGACGAAATGTGTCGTGCAGAGCGCTACATCAATCAGCAGATGACTACAGAGTATTATCCAACTCATTCTTCCCCAGACATTTGTCTCAGTGGTTTGCCATTTTCTATTACAACAGTGAATGATGACTGTGCATTATGTGTGAAATCAGGTGACAACTGTGTTTATGTAAGACATGCTTCAGTTATGAAGTTATCCAATCTGGATACTGTGCTACCTCTTGAAATGGAAAGACTGAACCGTTGGTTGCCGAGCATAGACTCTGCGTACAATGATGTTATAAACTCCCTATGTGTGCATAGTATACATGTTGATGATTTGAAGCAGCACCTTTGTTTGCACATGAACACTGAACCTAAAGAGAAACAGATTAAATGTGCATGTGAAAAACCTGAGTACTGTGGGGCATCCATTGGTCTGAGTGAGAGATGCGCGGAATTTATTGCACGTGAAAAAGCTTTATTTGGGGAATATTGTACAGATGCGAAGAAGAAGATACATAAGGAGTGTACTGATTTTCCTGAAATACTACATCCTATGTATGATATTTAAATAAATAAATAATGTATGTATATATATATTCTCATATAATGTTTGTGTTTTATTTCATACCTCTCTCATTATAGTCAAAGTATCACACTTATAAATTTATTTTTTTAATGCTATACCAGTTATTGACATAATGAATGATCAAGTTACTCTTCATATATATCTCTGTGTAGCCAATATTGGTAAGTCGGTTAAGTGATGGAGCTATAGTGGCTACACATACTATTACTGTCCCTTCAAGTGTACCTTTCTATATGTGTCAACCGTTTGTCAGTACCTGGCGTAGTTAGTATCATGGCAGAGTGGGTGAAACATCCTCATCACAAGGACTTTGTTGTCGGTGACTGGTCCTGTGAAGATGCAAAAAGAGACCTGAAGAAGAAGAATGGAATTCTCCTTCCCGATAATATACGAGCAATTATTGTAGGTCCATCCAATTATGGGAAGACTAATGTCCTCATGACGCTGCTAACACATGTAGATGGAGTCCGATTTGAACATGTTTGTGCATTCTCAAAAATACTGTTTGAACCCAAGTATCAGCTATTACAGGAGATATTGCACGGTGTAGATGGTGTTATATACACAACGTTCAATGAAAGTGGCGACATCCCTCCACCTGAAAAAGCAAACCCAAACACTGTCTTCGTATTTGATGATGTTGTTGTGGAAAACCAAGACCAAATTAGAAAATATTTCTGTTTCGGTCGTCATATGGGTGGTGATGTACACTCCTGGAAATTGAAATAAGAACACCGTGAATTCATTGTCCCAAGAAGGGGAAACTTTATTGACACATTCCTGGGGTCAGATACATCACATGATCACACTGACAGAACCACAGGCACATAGACACAGGCAACAGAGCATGCACAATGTCGGCACTAGTACAGTGTATATCCACCTTTCGCAGCAATGCAGGCTGCTATTCTCCCATGGAGACGATCGTAGAGATGCTGGATGTAGTCCTGTGGAACGGCTTGCCATGCCATTTCCACCTGGCGCCTCAGTTGGACCAGCGTTCGTGCTCGACGTGCAGACCGCGTGAGACGACGCTTCATCCAGTCCCAAACATGCTCAATGGGGGACAGATCCGGAGATCTTGCTGGCCAGGGTAGTTGACTTACACCTTCTAGAGCACGTTGGGTGGCACGGGATACATGCGGACGTGCATTGTCCTGTTGGAACAGCAAGTTCCCTTGCCGGTCTAGGAATGGTAGAACGATGGGTTCGATGACGGTTTGGATGTACCGTGCACTATTCAGTGTCCCCTCGACGATCACCAGTGGTGTACGGCCAGTGTAGGAGATCGCTCCCCACACCATGATGCCGGGTGTTGGCCCTGTGTGCCTCGGTCGTATGCAGTCCTGATTGTGGCGCTCACCTGCACGGCGCCAAACACGCATACGACCATCATTGGCACCAAGGCAGAAGCGGCTCTCATCGCTGAAGACGACACGTCTCCATTCGTCCCTCCATTCACGCCTGTCGCGACACCACTGGAGGCGGGCTGCACGATGTTGGGGCGTGAGCGGAAGACGGCCTAACGGTGTGCGGGACCGTAGCCCAGCTTCATGGAGACGGTTGCGAATGGTCCTCGCCGATACCCCAGGAGCAACAGTGTCCCTAATTTGCTGGGAAGTGGCGGTGCGGTCCCCTACGGCACTGCGTAGGATCCTACGGTCTTGGCGTGCATCCGTGCGTCGCTGCGGTCCGGTCCCAGGTCGACGGGCACGTGCACCTTCCGCCGACCACTGGCGACAACATCGATGTACTGTGGAGACCTCACGCCCCACGTGTTGAGCAATTCGGCGGTACGTCCACCCGGCCTCCCGCATGCCCACTATACGCCCTCGCTCAAAGTCCGTCAACTGCACATACGGTTCACGTCCACGCTGTCGCGGCATGCTACCAGTGTTAAAGACTGCGATGGAGCTCCGTATGCCACGGCAAACTGGCTGACACTGACGGCGGCGGTGCACAAATGTTGCGCAGCTAGCGCCATTCGACGGCCAACACCGCGGTTACTGGTGTGTCCGCTGTGCCGTGCGTGTGATCATTGCTTGTACAGCCCTCTCGCAGTGTCCGGAGCAAGTATGGTGGGTCTGACACACCGGTGTCAATGTGTTCTTTTTTCCATTTCCAGGAGTGTATTTTATCTAAGCCAAACACATTCCAGACCCCGAAACAGCTGGTTAGGGATAATGCAAACCTCATTATATCCTTCAAACACGACAATTTGAATTTAAAACCCATTTACCTGGAACATGTTGGAACTGAAATATCGTTCAATGATTTTGTAAAGATACGTGCTGATTGCTGGAATCATTCACAGTATGGGTTTATCGTTATTGATAAATCAAGAAAACTGAGTGATGGTAGGTACAGGCAAAACGTTCAAGAGTTTTTGCATATATAGCACGGTAGGAGCCGATAGTTCATCAGTATATGCTGGACCATGGTAAAATTCGCGCGTATGTCTAGCTCTCAACCCAAGAGAATGGGTGTACAAAGACAGAACTTTCGCCTGGACCTGGATGCGAAAATTCAGGCTATTGTGCATGAAGTTGGAGGTATGCGCAGGGAAGTAGAGACGTATTACCAAACTCTTCTGAGAATGGTGAATGCGTTAAATGAATTAGTTAATGAAGTCGGTAAGAAAGTAACCGACTTAACTGTAAAGGTGGAGACTATTGAGGGGAAAATAGATGTAGAGTTCCTTGTTGTTGAGAAGGGGGAGCAGGTACATAGTAAGAGGAAGAAGAAAATGACCGGATATATGAAGCCTCATGCTGCGGAGATGTCTAATTAGTATACACCGAGATGTCAAAGAAGCAGAAAGTGATTTAAGCACGGAAAGCAGTTCGTGAGAAATTACGGTTGCTGAGGTTAGGGCATATGGATCGACAGCAAACACTAAGAGAGACCTTTAAGCTGGTTACTGAATCTCTGACAGCTCTCAGCAAAAACAAAAACACACGATACCGATGGTGTTGCCATTGACGAATTCATTATCCGTTACGCCCCTGGTCAAATAGACAGAACATTTAGCAGGGGAAGACCGTACATGTTGGGCATGTATCCTGTAACTGTAACTGATGACAGAATACAGATTGGTGATAGGCGATTTGAGAGAACACTTGGCTTAATGAATCTTATTTTCCTAAGACCTACCAAAAACCTATAAATTATTAAGTTAATGGTAGGAAACTCACGGTGAAATGCTGCACATGACTGGTGTACATAAGATCGTGAAAAGCCTGAGCAACAAGAAATATAAAACCATTATAAAACCAATACTAGAAGGCGAAAACAACAACAACAGCAGCAGCCGCAGCGCTGATGGTATTGACATTGAGCATAAAGCGGTGAACAATCGAATCCCGCTGTATATATATTATGACGACCCCAACGAGCTAATAGATCGACTATGGCTGCTCATGGCATCAGCTGCTGCAGGTAATACAGCTCTTTCGAATGAGGTTGTTTCAATGGTCTCTGAGCTTAGAGAGAGAGGTATCATCGAATAAGTATGGAGACAGTAGTTCGGGAACTGCACAAACCAGCACACGAAACATACCCTCGCAGGCATCTTATGATTAAAGGTTTGGATGACTTATTGCATGCTGATCTTGTAGATATGAGGGAATATTCACATGAGAATAATGGATTCAAATATATTTTAATGGTTATCGATTGATACATACTCCAAATTTTCTTGGGCATTACCTGTTAAAACAAAAACTGGTAGAAATGTTGTGGATGTTTTTGAGTGTTTGCTACAGACAGGGACGAATCGATGCCCAGACAACCTCCAAAACGATCACGGCGGAGAGTTTTGCAATAGGTATTTAAAGATTGTGGTGCAGCAGTATGGGATACATCACTACTCAACATTCACTCACTCACCTGAAGGCAAGTATCGTGGAACGTCTGAACAGATCAATAAAAGACGATTTGCTATATAATGGGGGTGCATGCTTCACAACCACCGCAGTAGCATAACATGCTTCCTAGGAGATACGTTACAGGAGGTGGTGGTATTCTAGACAAACTGCAAGTGGCATTACACATCCCTGGGTATAACTACTGTGGACCTGGGACAAAGCTTCAGAAACGCTTGGCACGAGGTGATAAGGGGGTTAATCTGCTTGACGAAGCGTGTTTGGAACACGACATTGCGTATGCTGCAAATAAAGATCTATCCAGTCGTCACATTGCAGATAGGATTTTAGCTGATAAGGCTCAGGCGATACGAGGAAGAAAGGATACTGATATAGGTTGATAAGACCATGCAAGGAAAAATTAAGTTGGGTTTAGGAGTGGTGAATTTAAAACGAGTTATGAATGCTGCACGTTGTGCACTAAAGAAGAAGGAGGACAAGGGCGGGAAGCAGAGCTGCTTGAGGAACTGTATCCTGACAGCGATGTATGCAGCTAAAAACGTACTGAAGCAGAAAGATGCGGGAAGAAGAAGACGATCGGTTAAAACACCTCGAGTACTACCAATACACAAGACATCTGACGGTTTTATTCCAGTTATCATCCCGGCCCTCTCCACCCTCTCGGCGGTAGGGTCATTCACTGGTGGTGCTGCAGCTATCTCTCGAACGGTCAAGAGCGCGCAAAACTCCCGAGTGCAGTTGGAAGAGGCAAGAAGACATAACCGCATGATGGAAGCCGCAGCTATCGGAAAAGGACTATACTTGAAACCGTACAGGAAAGGGCTTGGTCTATTTATAAATAAAAAAAAGCCCAGTATCGGTCCTACCAGATCGACCACTCACAAATACTGATATTCTTAAGTTTGCTAGAAACAAATTCAACATACCAAGATTCAGCGGTGTGTTTATGCGGGATACATTACCAAAGACTATGTGGAAAAGTGGTGAATGTGGCATTGTGAATTTAGATGTTTGTTGCTGGAGGCCCCAGCACCCACTGGGTATCATATGTTATGAAAAATGCGCATACTGTCTACTATTTCTATTCATTTGGTGACCTGCAACCACCAGAAGAATAACAGCGATACTTCACTCACAGGAGACGTGTGTTCTAAAACTATCAGCACTATCAGGACTTTAAAAAAATGGCTCTGAGCACTATAGGACTTAACTTCTAAGGTCATCAGTCCCCTAGTCCGCCCCTGGTAGCTGAGTGGTCAGCGTGACGAAATGTCATACCTAACGGCCCGGGTTCGATTCTCGGCTGGATTGGAGATTTTCGCCGCTCAGGGACTGGGTGTTGTGTTTTCCTTATTATCACCATTTCATCCTTCGACACGCAAGTCACCGAAGTGGCGTCAACTCGAAAGACTTGCACCAGGCGAACGGTCTACCCGACGGGAGGCCCTAGCCAAACGCCATGTATTTATCAGTCCCCTAGAACTTAGAACTACTTAAACGTAACTAACCTAAGGACATCACACACATCCATGCCCGAGGCAGGATTCGAACATGCGACCGTAGCGGTCGCGCGGTTCCAGACTGTAGCACCTTGAACAGCTCGGCCACCCCGACCGGCTCAGGACTTTAATACATACCGCTGTGGGCATCTATGCATCATGTTTCTCTTGACGTTTACAAAGAAGAAGAAGAAGCATGCCATATAAGGAGGAGCCTTAAACATTCCTTGATCAGTTTAGGTTCAGATGTAATGTACATTTTGACGTTAAATGAATATCATGCAAATTACTTCCCACCAATTGATTTGAGCGTTGGTGAATGGAGTACTGCATTGATTGGACTGGAGACGTACATCAGCATCCCAACTAACAGTAAACTTCATCTGGATATTAATGGTGAAAAAGAAATTGTGGGAATAGGATCGGGTGCATACGATATCGGCGATTTAAACGAAGTCTTAAAACAGTCTGGAAAAGGTATTGAACTACGTGAAAACATCAATACACCTAAATCCGAAATAAGGACTGTAAATGAAACCATTGGCTTTAACCAGAAAGGCTCTAAAGGGCGCCTGCTGGGTTTCACAAAAGGGCAGGTTTTGAAGAAGTAACCAAGTAAATTTTACAAGTCAGATGAGACTGTGGACCTACTTCCCGTCAGCACAATCCGAGTCTAGTGTAACATTGCAACCAACTCATATCTCAGTGATAGTCTGATTCTTACTATTTATGGATTCTGCCCCTCAGTTGCAAGGGTGTATAAGATTGTTGAGACCCCTGCCAATGCAATATACCTTCCAGTGACAGCTCAGACATTGGACTTTTTGGAGCTGAGTATTGTGGACCAGAATAACCAACTCGTTGACTTCCGTGGTGCGGCAATCGTTGTACGATTACATCTAAGGCAGGATGGGTGTATGGTATAAAACAAGTGCACGCAATTCACAGCATGTCACTTCACTACCGAACAGCAAAGTGATAACATGTGCGAACTAAGAGTTTCTTAAATCAGTTGGTCTGAAATCACACAATGACTTCCTCATTCAATATAACCAGTCCAGTAGAGTATGTTGAGAGAATTATATATCAGGAATACTTCTCTCGTAGACCTCAATCTTCAACTACATTTAACATGAACGGTGAAATTAGGATTGTCATCCAGCACCAAGATGCACTCACACTTCCATGGAAGAGTTTCATATATCTAGAGGCGTAATTCAAGAAAACCGACAGCAGCGATACAGTGGGATCCAAGCTTACACATAACGCTTTAGCATTCCTGTTCCAAGAGATACACTATGAACTCAGTGGGTCTGAGATCGACCATACACGCAATGTTGGCATGGCATCACCCTTTAAAACATAGGTCTCTGCATCCCTCGCAGATTTGCATAGTTTAGAAAATCCGGGATGGTTCATACGCAATCCAGAGGATAGAAAAGTTGCTGAGTACAAGCTATTTACTGCATGCATACCTCTAAAAATGCTTGTGGGATACTTTGAGGACACGAGACAGTTTATTATGTATGCTAAACAGGAACTCATTCTGTTATGGAGTACGACGGACAATAACTCATACATTCAAGGAGCGCACGAGGAGAATATAATCATGTGCACCAAGATAATATGGAAAATGCCTCACATCAGTGTATCTGACGAGGAGCGTTTGAAGCTTTTAAAAGTCCTAAATTCCAGTACATTTCTGTCACTGACATTTCACTCGTGGGAGGTTTTCGAGTACCCAGTGTTACCGACTGTGAGCAGGCAAACATGGACTATTAAAACCTCTTCGCAGCTAGTGACACCTAGATTCATCATACTTGCTTTTCAGAAGGATAGAAGAGGTAATATAGCAAATGATTCCACCGTCTTTGACAACTGCAAGTTATCTAATGCTAAAGTCTACCTCAATTCAGATTTCTACCCATATGAGAATTTATATCCGCAGTGGAATCAAAATGTACACAGTCTAGCGTATAACATGTATGCAAGGTTTCATGCTTGTTACTATGAAATTCCCAAAGGAGAGAGAGGAGGGTGGTTACTCCGTTCGCATAAGTTCAATGAGCTTTCACCGATCATCGTAATAGACTGCTCGAAGCAGAACGAGGTAATTAAGTTTGGACCTATAGATGCGTGAATTGAATTTGCATCACCGACAAATTTCCCAGAACACACTGCATCGTATGCTGTGGTTCTACATAACCATGTGATCAGCTACTGCCCGCTCACCGGTGTTGTGCAACGAGCTGTATAAATGAATAGGTGCTGTACGATACCTAGAGTATACCTAGAGTATTTCACAATGGCGTCTCAAGGTGTGAACATCATTGCAGACGCTCACGGTTTCTATGATGGTGAGCATAGACAGTTCATATTTAAAGATTTTGCGTTTGTAGCGTACACACAAGATGCTGGAATAATAGAGACATTCTCAGCAAACATTTCATCACCAAGGTCTTTCAAGTATGTGAGGTGTGCTAAGACACGGAAGAGGAACAAATAGCATTAAGAGTAAATGATGCATTGGTGACAGATGTGTATAGTGTTGCAGAACTTTTTAACAAACATTTTATAACTGTTACTGAAAAGATGGGGTTGTCAGGTTCGGTAGATGCTGCTATGGATTACCTTAGACCAGACATTTCAAGTAACTTCCATAATATGAATTTGACCCTCACTACCCCAACAGAAATAACGTCCATCATAAAATCTTTAAAATCAAAGACATCTAGTGGGTATGATGAAATATCAACAAAGTTAATTAAAGAATGTGATTCTGAGCTAAGTAACATATTAAGCTATCTGTGTAACCAGTCGTTTATCAGTGGAATATTTCCCGAATGGCTGAAATATGCTGAAGTTAAGCCACTGTTTAAGAAGGGAGATAAAGAAATAGCATCAAATTTCCGTCCAATTTCACTGTTGCCAGCATTCTCAAAAATTTTCGAAAAAGTAATGTACAGTCGTCTTTATAACCATCTTATCTCAAATAACATACTGTCAAAGTCACAGTTTGGATTTCTAAAAGGTTCTGATATTGAGAAGGCTATCTACACTTACAGTGAAAATGTACTTAATTCATTAGACAAAAAATTGCAGGCAACTGGTATATTTTGTGATCTGTCAAAGGCATTTGACTGTGTAAATCACAATATCCTTTTAAGTAAACTAGAATATTATAGTGTAACAGGAAATGCTGCAAAATGGTTCAAATCTTATATCTCTGGCAGGAAACAAAGGGTGTTATTAGGAAAGAGACATGTATCAAGCTATCAGGCGTCATCCAACTGGGAACTAATTACATGTGGGGTCCCACAAGGTTCCATTTTGGGGCCCTTACTTTTTCTTGTGTATATCAATGACCTTTCATCAGTAACATTACCAGATGCCAAGTTTGTTTTGTTTGCTGATGATACAAACATTGCAATAAATAGCAAATCAAGTGTAGTCTTAGAAAGATCAGCCAATAAAATATTTGTGGACATTAATCACTGGTTCCTAGCCAATTCTTTGTCACTAAACTTTGAAAAAACACACTACATGCAGTTCAGAACTTGTAAGGGGTGTCCCAAGAGTATATGTCTAACATATGATGACAAGAAGATTGAAGAAGTGGACGGTGTTAAATTCTTGGGATTACAGCTTGATAATAAATTCAACTGGGAGGAGCACACCACAGAACTGCTGAAGCGTCTTAACAAATCTCTGTTTGCAATGCGAATTTTGTCAGACATAGGGGATATAAAAATGAAAAAGCTGGCATACTATGCTTACTTTCATTCCATAATGTCATATGGGATTATTTTCTGGGGTAATTCATCAAGCCAAGCTAAAGTTTTCCGGGCACAAAAACGTGCAGTAAGAATTATATGTCGTGTGAACTCAAGAACATCCTGCAGAAGCCTGTTTAGGGAACTAGGGATACTAACTACAGCTTCCCAATATATTTATTCCTTAATAAAATTTGTCATTAAAAATATATCACTTTTTCAAACCAACAGCTCAATTCATGGAATCAATACTAGAAATAAGAATAATCTTCACAAGGATTTAAAGTCACTTAGTCTTGTACAAAAAGGTGTGCATTATTCAGGAACACACATTTTCAATAACTTGCCAGCAGCCATAAAAAGCTTAACAACCAATGAAATTCAGTTTAAGAGAAGCCTAAAGGATTTATTGGTGGCCAACTCCTTCTACTCCATTGATGAATTTCTTAGGAAAACCAACTGATTTGTATATAAGTACAACATAACTTCTGCACAATTTCAGTGCAGTAATTTGTTCACTGAAAATTTGTGTGTGTGTGTGTGTGTGTGTGTGTGTGTGTGTGTGTGTGTGTGTGTGTGCTTGTGTGTGTGTAAGTGTGTAAGTATAATCTAACTTCTGCACCATTTCAGTGCAGTAATGTGTTCATTGTAAATAAGTATTACAGTAGTTGTATTACATGTTTCTTACCTTATAAATAAATAAAAAACTTTTTTATTTTAAATTCAGTGCAATAGTATTTGTAAAATGACTCTTAGTGTTCATTAAAAAATGACGATCATTCCACTTGGGACCTGTGGAATGGTACATTAGCTTATTTGTTTTAGTTGTAAATATTTGTCATGTATTGTTGTTTTTCTGACATGTTCCACATCCTGGAGGACCTCCTCACTACGGATCAATTGGAATGAAAGTAAATCTAATCTAATCTAATCTAGTGCAAAGTGGTACATACATTTCTACCATGGAATTCACTGGTATGATCCTGGCGTACCCTATAAAGATATGGTGACAGCTCTTAAATTATTCAATCACACGGATACCATCATCTACGTGAAGGGGAAGGAGAAGATCTCATGGATGCGTCGAATTGAGTTTGCTGCTGTTCAAGACCTGGAATTCTATGGGTGTCCTTCTCTCCATCGACTCAAGAACATGTATGAAAAAGTGTTGCTGTGTCTGCTTATGAAAATGTAAAATAACTTTTAAGTTGGATCAGAAAGAAATGAATTTTTACCTGACAACCTCTGTGCTCTTTTTTCTCAACGCTGCACCTGCTGTGACAGTGTACAGTTTTTTAACCACATGCTATGTCTGTGGTTTTCTTCAAGTGCGTGATATATAATTTTAGACATGTCTGCTATATATCTCTGGAAACGGACACAGTCATGTGCCTCCTGCTCCTATAATCCAATTCTTGCTGCATGATAGGCGTAATTCCATGCAACCATTTTATATATTTTGTTATCTTCCATGTTAAACTTCACCTCCTTAATAGCATTCATCTTCAAGAAAACAAATGTCATGCTATTCCAATGCAGAAATACTTTTAACTTACACACTACAACAGTAACATTGATAGGTTTTTTTTTTGTACATTTCTATGCTAAAAACTAAAGCAGAAATACTTTCTTTAGTACTACAACTAAATTCGACAGGCCCAGTAGCATAGCTTTTACAATAATTCCGATGGACTGCACACACTTAGAATCTAATTTCAATAGTCCACAATAGGAAAGGTTTTTATAATAACAATTCTGATGGACTGTGAACTATGTACATACTTAAAAACTATTCTGACAGCAGGTGAAAAACTTAAAACCTATTTTATTTAAAACACGCACATGGTACATATATATTTATATATACATTGTGTATCAACAAGGAAATCAATATAAAATAATTTTTTTCTATTTTTTTGTTTTTAAATATTTTTTGTGCTTTTTTCTTTCTTTCGCACACACAGTGTGCGTATATAAACATAAATTTTGTTCTTTTTCTTCATTTTACCCTTTCTACCCTCCTACGTATATCTCGCGAAGGATAAAATCAGAGGGATTAGAGCCCACACAGAGGCATACCGAGACTCCTTCTCTACACGAACAATACGAGACTGGAATAGAAGGGAGAACCGATAGAGGTACTCATGGTACCCTCCACCACACACCGTCAGGTGGCTTGCGGAGTATGGGTGTAGATGTAGATAATAGCGAAGGATTATCGGCTGTATATGAGGACGTGTCGAATTCATTGACATGGCATCTAATTACTTCGTATGGATCAATAGATGAAGATATCTGTATCCATATAAAGTAATTTAGGATCTACGAAATGAGTTTTCGCAAACACATAATGAAAGCGGTACTTGTGGAGTTTGCATAAGTCTAGTATGCACATCCCCACATAAATAGTTTTCGTAAACTCTACTGCAGTCTTCCCCATCCCCAGAGCAACAAATTTCTTCTTGAATATGGTGTCCCGCTTAAAATGTGGTCTGGCAATGCATTTTCTTACGCCATAACGCCCATCCAATTCGGTTCATATCAAAATTTCACGTCGTCCCCTCAAATTCTCCATTGTTTTACTGAAAATTGAATTGTTCATTAATTTATAAAAATCTTTCTCAAAGTCACACGTCGCGGAAGCTCTCTGTCTCGTATTCAAATCAATATACTTCTTCAACCAGAGCGACTGCTTGAAGGAGATAGCCCAGGTGATTCTAACCAGCTCTATATTAAAGCTGAGGCATTGCTGGAGGTTACGATAATGAATAATGTATCTCTGCTTATCCCTCAGCATTATCATCAGTTTTGGCGTGGAGCCTCCTCATGGAACTAGTTGATCTACACACAGTGGCAAATCAGTATGCACATCATGCAAACTAATAGGGTATGTGAGTTCTGCCTCTACCACATGCCCTACATCAGAATCAGCTGCCATATCTCCCATGATTTTTCCACCTAGTCCCTTGCATTCGTCTTCAGGCACCCATCGAAACTCCCCAATCGGCAGTGATTGCTGCATGGCGTGCCCGTATAAGTTCTTCACATCGAGGTACATTATATAACTCGAATCAAGGGATGCGTTGAATCTGTCACCCATCCATGGGTTATTTGCCTTCGCGTGCCTATGAACACATTGGCAAAGTCCCCCACGTATGCCTCATTCAAAGAAAAGAAGCGTGTCAGCATCGGTCAGTAATTCGATGCTACACTTCGTTTTCTTGAGCATTCCGTCCCAAGGCAACCCCGGTGTCATGTAATAAAAGGCGGGATCCAGAGAGTGTGTGGTCATACAGAGACTCCGGAATTTCTCGAAAACGTCCGCTAGCAAGCACACGTCTATGTCCATGTAAAGCTGTGCATACTCTCCTAAAGTGTAAATATTGAATTCCCGCCAGACATTCATGACATGCTCATACGCTGTATCCGTTATGACATCGCCTGTGAGGTGACTGGAGAATGCAGTTATGTCGGGTAGCCTGGTTTTGTTGAGTTTCGCTATACTATCCACATACTCATATGGGAAAACCCCATTCCTTGTCGCAAGTTGAAACTTTTCGTCGTCGGGAAATGTAGCTCGAGTGATATGTATATCCCTTCGCGGTAGAGTTTCAACGAGTTTCTGGATTGGTGCCTGCATAAAACGTAGCGTATCAAGGAAGCGGAGTGTAATTCTCGGCGTCATTCGTTTGGAGAATGAAATATACTTCTCCACGCTCTCAGGTAGGACACTAACCTGATCTTTCCCCAAACCGAAATCAGCCAAGTGCTCAACTAGAAAGTGAGCGTCATATCCACTTAAATTGTGGAAGATAATGGGTATATGTCTCCGTAGCTGCTACTTCAAATTGCACTCGTTGTGAGCTGGGCCACAGAACTTCCCCGTAAGATGACAGTGGTCCCTACGAGGAGTTTCCGCTTTTCTATCTGACGGCAGCCCACAAATATGACAATCAACCGCATTAGTATACAAATATTCATTCTTCTTCGATTTGGTCATGGGCACGTTGCCGCTGTAAGGCTTATCAACCTCCTATGAAAGTCTTACGAGCTCAGTAAGCAGCCAAACCGCAGGATTATCCCCGACATAAGATTTGTAGCGGTTAAGACTGGAATCATATGACGATACAACTTGGTACGCTGCCGCATATGTTACACGCTTTTCTGTAAAGGTGGTATGTGAGTCTGTAGGGTCATCTTCACAGTGGGTCACAGGAGCGAGGAGGCATTCAAATTCGGCGTACACTACAAACGGGCATCGCTCCTGGTGGTGAGCATTCTTAAACTTTATGAATTTGTTTTCCTCAGTGAGCATAATAACGTGTACCTTGTCCTTGGAAGAACAATCTACTAGATGTACCGCTAATAACTTGGCTGAGGAAAAATAATTGGGCACCTTAAGCAAATATGTTGCTTATGTTCATGTTTATTTATCTGGGTGGAAAGGAGTCGGGACATGTCTTTGGTCCAGACATAGTGATAATCATCAACTTCAGAAAAGAGCAGCATATTTACATGCAGCTCACCCTCACCGGCAAATTTTGAGAATTGGAGGGGGCTCATCTGACTTGCTCGTCAAGAGCCGAAACCAGACTCGTTAGTGGCGTTGGACGCTGGGGCCTGGTGCGAAGTCGCCGTTTTAACTCATCCCAAAGTTGCTCCATCGGGTGTAGGTCGAGATTGTTGGCACGCCACTCCATTTCAATAATGTTATTGTCAACAGACCATCGTGTCACAGATGCTGCCTGGTGACACGGTGCAGTGTCATGTCGATACAAAGAAACAGAGTCTTCCACCTATTCCTCGACTGTACGCAGTACATAATGCTGTAAAATGTGGTGATATCCTTCCGCATTTAGCGCTTTCATAAGCACAATAAGAGGGCCACACATTGACCACGAGAAACACACCCATACTGTAACACAACCTCTTCCGTACTTCAGTGATTGCATTACACGTGATGGCACGTAACGGTCTCCAGACATTCACCCAACAAATCCTTCCATCGGATTGACACAGGATATAGCGTGATTCCATCACTCTGAATCACTCGTTTCTAGTGATCCACTGTCCAGTGGCATCGCTCTTTGCACTATTTCAAGCGTTGAGTACAACTGGCTACAGAAGTACGTGGCTTATGACAAGCTGTTCGACTATTGTACCCCACTGTCTTTAACTCCCTATGCAGAGTCATTCTGCTAGGCGGACGGCTAGTAGCTTTTCGAACCGAAGAGCGATTTTGTCCTCTGACTTCATCCAATTCTTCGCAGCCTCCCCGTAATACTCGGCGGTCCCTGTCCGTGACTACATGTCGTCTACCTGGTGCAGGTATGGCTGTGGTTGTGGTTTTGCGTTTCCAGTCACATTCACATCACCAAAAGTCATCTTTGGCAGCCTCAGAATGTTTTACATGTCTCTGATGGATTTATCACTCAGGTAACGGTTACTAACTAGTTCACATTCGGACTCACTGACCTCTCCTCACCGACCATTTCTGCTGCAGTTGCTTCTCTATTGATCACAAAATTCTCCCCGCCTCCTTTTATACTAGCGATTCCACCTCTCGTGACATCTAGCGGCCGATTCCACATTACATGGCGATGTCTGCATACCTTTGATCGAACAGAAGTCAATCACGTTTCACCCCCATAGGCAATCTGTCATAACACGAGGAAGCAGTCACACATAACAGCCTAGACACATCTCACCCTCCACAGCAGATAGACATGACCAAAGACAGCAGGCTAAAGGACCCATTGAGTGCCCAAGCCTAACTGAATGTGTAATAAATAAAGTGTTTTCCTTTTATCCTTACATCACATCCTAGACGAATAAGTCATCATGGATGATCTCTTCAGCCCACACTACACAAAAAAGCCTTTGATCGGATAGCGTGGTCAGAATCCATATGGCAGGTTCCATTTTAATTGACTAATAGCCACAGATTAGTCATTTCTCACTATAAATGTAAATACCGAATATCACCACAAATCTGCTGCACTCAACGAGATAAGTACTGGTATTTGTAATATACATGAGTTGTAAAGCAAATTCTGTATTCTGGGGGATTTATCATGATAATCAATATTTGTATTTAAAGTGAAAAGTGATTACTCTGTGACCAAAAAGTAGTTAACATTGAAGCTGCAGATGGATACTAAATATAATGCTGCTCATTAAGTAAAAGAATTCGTTTTTAGGCGTAGCTCACCACATAACTATCATCAACGGCGATACATGCCGACTATTTGTTTTCTTTCTATCTATCTTGCTGTCACGGAACCTGTACCCGGCATCACGCTAAGAAGAAAGACGTAACTTCTGTGTGCCCTGTCTTAAGATCAGCTTGAAAGGGCTCGAGAACTATTTTACGGGAATAAACAAATATTTCATAATGGATGAGCTTAATTTGTTGAAACGTGTTTGTTGTCCAGCTGTGATCGTTATGTCACTCATCCGTCCTCTCTCGGAGAAATGACGTTGATTTATTTCTCACAGATTACTCCGGCCTTTAAATTTCTTATTTAGGTATTTACTATGGTGTACAAGACTTAACGACAAGCTACATAAAGTAGCAACATATTAACAACTCAGAGGAAATGACAGTGTGCGGGAGGACGTTTCCAAAGGTCTTCCAGTCGTGCGCAGAAAGTTTGACGCCACATTGCGTGAGATGAGCGTGATTACAACACCAAATGGTGCCGGCCCTGCAACATGAGACAGTCGAAGGAATGTCAAAGGAGAGTGTGTTCAGTCAGTGTCAGTTACGGTGCACTTGTGGCGAGGTTCTTCTTCGCAACATGGCTAGGAGACAACATCTGAATGACTTCACATGGGTAAGAATCATCGGGCAGTTGGAAGAAGGACGAATTGTGGATACTGCAGCCCAAGAGTTTAGTATTCCTAACAGCATTGTTTCATGTGCTTGGGGAGCGCTCCGGATCACAGGCATCGCTGCCCGAAGGAGAGGAAGTGGTCGACCACGGTGAACTGCAGCAGCTGATGACTGTTACAACGTACAATAGGCAAGAAGGTACTCACATCAACAATAGGTGCAATTGCAACCACATTTAAGAGGACTGCAAGGCACGCTGTTTTACGTTCCACAGTGGCACGGCGACTGCAGTGGGGTGGTCTCTTTGCTCGACAACCAGTACTTTATGTTCAGTTCACCCCCCACATCGACGGCACCGAGATGGTGCCAGAAGCGAACGGACTGGACGATGTGGAGTGGGTTCACATATTCTTCTGGGCTGAGAGCAGATTCAATCTGAGTATTGATTCCGGACGTACCCTCATATGGCGAGAGGTCTAAACAAGCAGTTCACTCAGGAACATTGTCGCATATGATCGTTTTGGTGGTCCAGATGTTACGGTGTGGGGAGGCATAACGTTGCATGAGCGTACTGAACTCCAGATAGTTGAACACCGTACGCTTACTGGTCAACATTATTGTGACACTGTACTCCTTCCCCATGTGCATCTTTTCGGACTACATTCGACCTCGAATTCATTTTCGTGGATGACAATGCGCAACAGCATCGAGCAGCGAAGGTGGCGGAGGTCTTGGGGACAAGTGAATATTCGGCGAATAGACTGGCCTGCCCGTTCCCGACGTTGGTGAGACTTGTTGCAGCACATCCATATGCACCAACCACCATCTACCGAATGTCAGCTGCGCTGATGGAGGGCTGGAACTCTTTACCAGCATTGTAGCCAGCATGGAAGTGCACTGCTGTCCGTGGTGATCACACAGCCTCTTAGGAACCATGTCCCACCATTTGTAACGTCCACTGGGCCACGGTAAATCGCAGGGACTTCAGTGTCTTTATTTTCTTTCAATAAAAGTGTCATTTCTGTCCGTCTCATTGTAAATTTCTTAGTTACCTTCTATACTATACGGTAGCAGTTCTTTCCGTGAGTGGTGTAAGTTTCATCGAGCTGTGTTTCTTGGCAGCGACGCATTATTCGAAACTTCTTTTCTTCCTTAAGCTTTGCAAACCAGTTTAGAATGTTGCGAACATTCGTTGCACCTCCGCGCTTCTCGGCAGGCAGCCTGCTGTTATTGTCATCCCACTTAACAGGCGTTGCACTTCTTTGGCGAGTGCTCGGGCGAGACTTTCACCTGAGCTGAAGTTATTGCAATAATTACCTTCTTCACATAATAACGAAACATGAGCACCCACCTTGTTTCCATAACCTCGCTCGATGCTTAACGGAAGAAACCGGTGTTTAGAGCGTTTATTTCCACGTGCTCGTTGTACAACTTGACATAGCTCCTTGTTTACGGTACGTCAGCGAAACATTCAAATGCCTTCCACCGGATATTTTTCCGTTGTGAAACAGACGAAGAGGTGTAGCTGTTCTTGGCATCCCTTCGCTGTTGTAGCAGTTCGTAACTTTGGATCTTTCAATAGAAATAGAGACACTGAAGACGTTATTAATAACCCATATAATTAAATTTTAATGGTAGTCGCTAATTACACAGGCACAAGAAAATATTTCCCGCTCTGCTTCATTAGCAAGAAGTGATTTTTATAAACAGTAATTAGGATAAGTTTAATTTACTTTCCAAGAAAGTAGAAAAGGCGAGTTAATAGTTTCTTTTACGTCGGGGCCATTAATGTTCCGTCTTTCGCTGAGATGTTAATTTGAAACTAAAGTGCAGTATGTGTACCAGAAAATACTACGTAGTTTTTATCAGCGTAACGTGGTTCAGTTATTCTGAGATTACCAAGAGATGTCAAGAGTTCTAACCGAGAGCATTGGCTCATTTGATACGGCGTTGAAATTGCATTGGGGAAAAAAGCTCCTTAAAATTCTGTTCAGGCCATTGGGTTTTAAGTTTGATTTTGAAGAAGAAAACTGGTCTATACCCATCCTTGTCCACACCAAGCTTCTTTTGTTTCCCTAATGACCCTGTCGTCGACAATGTAGGATGTAAAGACCGCCAGTTATGCAAAACACCGTTTTTTCCAAGTTCCCAAACATGTTTCGGCACCACTGTGCCAACATCAGTGGGTTTCCATTCATTTAATTTTTAATGTGAACATTTTTACTAAATGATTACAAATTATGTGGATATTTAGTTCAAACAATAATTCGTTTCTTTTTGTTAATACCTTTACACTTTGTGTGCATGATTTTTCAAGACCACTTGTGTATTTCTTATTAAAGGTAGCTTCTCATCTGCAACCAAACGATGTTGTTGAGAAATTTTGTTTGGAGTTAACCTATCATCTAAACGTAGTTTAGTTTGTCAAGGTATTTCGCGCCTATATTCGTTTTTACTTACGTTTTCGTGCAGTAAGCCCTTTCATTCTCAGCGTCATGGTGAGGTGTTGTGATGCACACGTAAATATAACACGTCTTTTGCACAAATAAGGTCGTAAAAGCACTTTGCACTTCACCAAAACACAGCGTAATTGTGGCTGCTGTGTGTCCCAGCCCAGTCAGTGTTCATTCGTTCACCAGTGAGTTCGGCGCTAAATTTGAATTTTGTTTACATTTTATCTTCGTGTGTGTGTTTTCTTTACACTTCTTAGCCGTTTGCATTGTCTTTTACATGGTGTTCCTTTTGTGTGTAAATTTGCACGGTTTAGTGTATCCATTTATCGCGTGTGTGTGTGTGTAGACTATATCTGTTTCTGTTGACCTTTTTGTAAAGTTCCTTTAATGTGTTAAATAGTGAGCCCTTGCAGAGTGTAGTATATTCATTTATGACCTGTTTTCCTTCTGCTATTACCTTCTGTATGTGGAAATTTTCCTCAATGGTCAGTTTGCTGTATAGGCTGTGGCTGGGTTTTAGTATTCTTAAGTCTGTTTCTAAAATGAAGTTAATTTTTAGGTGTAGGTTGTTTATTTCCTTGTGCAGCTCTTGTATGTGTGTATGTGGTTCATCAATCAGGCATATTACGTCGTCGACATAACGGTACCAGTATATCACTTTGTAGTTTTTTGGTTCTATTGTGTGTCTGAAGAGAATGTTCTCCAGGTTCTTCTTAAATGTGTTAGCTAGGAGGCCACTAATTGGTGATTCCATTGGCAGTCCTTCATGTTGGGAATAAGATTCTTTGTTGAACACAAAAAAATTTTGTTATGTATGGTCTTCAGTATGGTTGTTATTTCATTGATGTGCGTGTGTCTGGTGTGTTTCCTTGTTGTTTTAATCTTTGTGTGATGATGCTGATTGTTTCATTTATTTGAATACAAGTGTACATTGATGTGATGTCAAATGATATGAGGGTTGCTGTGTCTGGTACGAGTATATTCTTGATTCTATCGATTGATTCCTTTGGGTTTTCCAGGTTCCTGTTTTTATCAAAAGTGTACAATTTTTTTAGTAGTGTGTGTGTCTGTTGGGCTGGGTGGTAGGATGGAGCATTTCGGAAATTGATGACGGGCCTTAATGGGACATTATCCTTGTGAACCTTTGGAAGGGAATTAAGGGTGGGTGGTTTGGATTTTGTTTTGGATCCAATGGCAGGATGTGGGTATGGCGAAAGCTCGGTGAACGTCATCTGCCAGCGTGTGTAGTGTCAACAGTAAAATTCGAAGGCGGTGGTGTTATGGCGTGGTCTTGCTTTTCATGGAGAGCGCTTGCACCCCTTGTTGTTTTGCGTGGTAGTATCACAACACAGGTCTACATTGATGTTTTAAGCACCTTCTTGCTTCCCACTGTTGAAGAGCAATTCGGGTATAATGCCCGGCCTTTGGCGGAGTGGTTACACACAATAACATCCCTGTAATGGACTGACCTGTACAGAGTCCTGAATCCTATAGAACACCTTTGGGGTGTTTTGGAACGCCGACTTCGTGCCAGGCCACACCGACCGACATCGATACCTCTCTTCAGTGAAGCACTCCGTAAAGAATGGGCTGCCATTCCCCAAGAAACCTTCCAGCACCTGATTGAACGTATGCCTGCGAGAGTGGAAGCTGCCATCAAGGCTAAGGTTTGACGAACACCATATTGAATTACAGCATTACCGAAGGAGGGCGCCACGAACTTGTAAGTCAACTTCAGCCAGGTATACGGATACTTTTGATCACGTAGTGTAGAAACTATTAATACCGAAATGAAAGAAGCGAAAGAGTACACGTTCAGAAAACTAAACTGATAAGCTGTAGTGTTGTATCTCAATGAGGAACTAGAAACGTTTAACTTAGGACAAGAACATCCAGAGGTCTATGGTTCAAGTTTAAAGGAATAGTTGATCACCCACTTGACAGATATGTACCCATTAGATGATGGGAGAGATCCCCCAACGTGTATGTTCAGTGAAAAGAAACTTCTAAGGAAACAGAGACTAGCGCGTAATAGGCATAAAAGAAAGCATAGGGCCATAGACAGAGAGATGCTAAATTAGTGCGTTTGCCAGTCAAGAGATAATTGCGTGAACCTTTCAATTACTAGCGTAGCAGAATATTGGCAAACGATTTTTCACAAAGGCCATAGAAATTCTGGCAGTGTGTAAAGTCTTTTAGTGACAACAAAGTTAGCGTTCAGTTACTCGTGGACAAGGCAGGAACTGAAATTGAGAGTAGCAAAGCGGAAGGAGAAATATTTAACTCTGTTTTTAAATGTTCCTTTATGAAGGTAAATCCGGCAGTGTTGCCCCAGTTTAATTCTCGCACCACTAAAAAGATGAGTGGAATAGATGTTAGTGTCAGCAGTGTTGAAAAACAGCTGAAATCGATAAAACTGAACAAAGCCTCTGTGCCTGATGGAATCCCTATCAGATTCTACACCCGATTTGCAACCGAGTTAGCCCCTCTGTTAACCATAATCTACCATAGATTTCTCGAACAAAAAGTTGTGCCCAGTGGCTGGAAGAAAGCACATGTCACAGATTCCTACAAGAAGGGTAGCAGAATTGATCCACAAAACTACCATCCAATATCCTTGACATCCATTTCTTGTAGAATCTTGGAACATATTCTGAGCTCAAACATAATGAGGCATCTCGATCACAACTATCTCCTCCATGACAATCTGAATGGATTTCGAAAACATAGATCATGTGAAGCCCAACTCGCACTTTTCTCACATTACATCCTCAAAGCCATGGCTAAAGGCTGTTATGTAGATGCAATATTTCCGAAAATCATTTGACTCCGTACAACATCTACGCTTATTATCAAAACTACGATTGTATCGGGTATCAGATACAATTTGTGACTGGACTGAGGATTTCTTTGCAGGGATATCGCAGCGTATTATCTTGGATGGAGAATCATCGACAGATGTAGAAGTAACTTCACGTGTACTCCAGAGAGTGCGTTGTGTCCCTTGCTGTTCATTCCGCACATTAATGGTGTTGCTGGCAACATTAACAGTAACGTCGGGCTTTTTGCGGCTGATGCAGTCATCTATAATGGAACAATGTCTGAAATAACATGCACAGATATTCAGTCCGATCGTGAAAAGATTTGAAAGTGGTGCATAGATTGGCAACTTGCTTTAAATTCCAGAAATGTAAAATTATGCACTTCACGAAACGAAGAAACGTAATATTCTATGCTTATAATATCACAGTTGGAATCGGTCAATTCATACAAATATCTGGGTGTAGTACTTTGTAGGGATGTGAAATGGAACGACCACATAGGCTCAGATGTAGGTAAAGCAGGCGACAGACTTCTGTTTATTGGTAGAATTCTAGGGAATTGCAACCAGTATACTTACAGACCACTTGTGCGACCCATCCTAGAATATTGCTCAAGTGTGTGGGACCTGTACCAAGTACGACTAAGGGTGGCATTGAACGTATACAGAGAAGAGCATCATTAATAGTCACAGGTTTTTTTGACCTGCAGGAGAGTCACAGAGATGATAAAAGAACTGAACTGGCAGACTCTTGAAGATAGGCGGAAACTGTCTCGAAGAAGTCCACTAACAAAGTTTCGGGAAGCGGCGTTAAATGATGACTCTAAGAACATACTGTATTCCTCTACATGTCTCTCCCATAGCGAGCATGAGGACAAGATTAGATTAATTATAGCGCTCATGGAAACGTTTGAACTATTATTCTTCTGCGCTTCTTACGTAAATGGAACTGGATAAAACCTTAATAACTGGTATATTTCCATGTATACTCTGCCATACACTTCACAGTGCTTCACAGAGTGTAGGCGCAGGTGTAGAAATGGACAAACCTGCCCAGAGTCCCGACCTGAACCCAATAGAACGTCTTTTAGGAAGAGATAGAACGTCGATTACATTCCAAGTCTCAGCTTACTACACCATTGCCTTCCTTGGTTCTGGCTCGTGACTAAGAATGGTCTGCCATTCCTCCACAGACATTCAGACACACCTCTTTATTGATATCCACTAACAGGCGTCTGGATACTTTTGATCAGATACTTTAAGTGCAGAACACTATCCAAAAACTCTCCTAAGAAACTTTAATCCGCCATTTGCCTTTCCTGCAAGTGAACAAGGATGCTACTTATATTTCACGTCATTTCGCAACTCGATTTGCGTGAGTAAACCAACTTTCCATTAAAACTATATTCGAACATTACGAGGATGTTTCTCTTCTCTATTTGCATTAACTTAAATTTATCTACATTTGGAGAAATCTGCCATTTATCACACCAAAAAGTCTCTCCAGGTCATTGTAAATGGTGCTGCACTCACTCAACTGCATTTTCCCGTACACAATAGTGTCATCAGCAAACAGTCTCAGATTTCTATCCACCCTATTCCTCAGATCGTTTCTGTACAAGTCGAACAAGAGTGGCCCTGCCCCCTGAGGTATTGCTGACAATCATTTTGTATCAGATGAACAGTCGCCACCACGGACAACATAATGGGTTCTATTAGTCAAAAACTCTTCGAGGCAGTCACGTATCTGAGGATACCAATCATACCTTACTTTTCCTTCCAGGCTCTCGGGCACCCTTTAGTACGTCAAAGAGGAACCGTCTTTAAAATAAACTATTAAATATATTTTTATTTCAACAATAGTGTTATGTGACTCTCTACTGATATTTATTAACGTGTATTACTAGTACACCGACGGAGCAAGGAAGTAAAGGGAGTGTTCAATCCTACGGTAGTGCCTTGCGCCACACTTGGTACAAGTACACATTCTAGAATTAAGATCTGGCTCAGACAGATTCACTGATATGATGGTGCGTCTTTGCAGGTTCCGCAATGGTGCTGTAAATTCCCACTTGGATTTTTCTTACTGTCTCTCAAGCTAGAATAGACGACTGTTGAATGATTTTCCATAATCTGGACTCTGAAAATTTCTGTGACTCAAAAATGTGCTCACTTACATTACTACATACACGTATATCTAGAGAAACTGACTGCCAGCTGGTGCATCGTCAGGATGCTGCACTTCGTGGAGTGGTTCGAGTCACATGTGATATTTGATACTCACAACGTTTGTCGTTGTAATATTGTCCGCAACTTAATAAGTCTATTTTCCTAAGTACAGATATTTTGAAGAACCAGCTTTTTTGGTGGTTGCCTCCCAAAAATCTTCAAAATTCCTGAAACGTACCTCCATACAGTGTGTTTTTATTTATTTACTTTTACAGTCTGCAGTCTGTACGCTAATGCGTGTGGTACTTCGTAACAAATTCTTTCAGCACAAAACGTGCGTATAGCTCTTTGCAGATAAGTAAAATTACCCTGGAAAAATTTGTGTACAAAATTCTTTTACTGTAACTAAAATGAACATTTATTTGAAAACTGAAAGAGAGGAAGAGAGAGAAACAGACGTAATACAAACTTACATCTATACCTATTATATACACGTATTCTTATTTTTACAATTAATATTTTGCTACTCGTAAACAGCTGATTAAGAAAATACTGATTGGCTGACTGTTAGATAGAGTGACTTCTACATTCACATACATTCTCCGCAAATCACCGTATGGTCCTTGCGGAGGGTTCCCTGCACCACTATCAGTCATTTCGTTTCCTGTTCCATTCGCAAACTGGGCGGGGCAAAAACGACTATCTATATACCTCCGTATGAGCCCTAATTTCTATCTTGCCTTCGCGGTCGTTAGGCTAGATGTACGTTGGCGGCAGTAGAATCCTTCTGCAGTTAGCTACGAATGCCAGTTCTCGAAATTTTCTCGATACTGTTTCACAAAAGGAACTATGTCTCACCTCCAAGGATTTCCATTTGAGTGCACGAAGTATCTCAGTAATAAGTGTGCGTTGGTCAAATCTACTGGTTACAAATTTAGCAGGACGCCTTTGAGCTGTTCCGATGGCTTCCTTTAATCTGCTCTTGTGGGGATCCCAAAGAATCGAGTAGTACTCAAATTTGTGTCGCGCTAGTGTTCTCTACGCGGATTTCTTTATAGATGACCTACACTTCCCTAAAAATTCTCTTAACTTTACATCTAGATGTTTTATCGACGTGACTTTTTGAAGCAGCAACCACAAGTACTATACTCGAACGATATAGGATTGTTTCCCGTACTCATCTTCATTAATGTACATTTTTCGACATTTAGAGCAAGCTGCAATTCGTCACATCAAATATAAATTATGTCCAGATCATCCTATATCCTCCTACAGTCGCATATAGACGACACCGTGGCGTACACTACTGACTACACCCCTGTCTCTGATGAACAATTACCGTCCATTACAACGTGCTGGGTTCTTTGAGTCACTCACATATCTGGGACCTGTTCTATGCTCGGACCGCCGTCAACAGTCTGTAGCGGGGTACTGTGTCAAACGCTTTCCGGAGAGCCAGGAGTATGGAATCTGCATGTTGCCCTTCATCCACGATTTGCAGCCATTATGGGAGAAAAGGGCAAGCTGATTTTCGTGTGAGCGATGCTTTCTAAAGGCGTAGTGATTTGTGGACACAAGCTTTTCTGTCTCGAGGTACTTTTTTTTATATAAAAACTTAGTATGTATACAGGAGTCACCTGTGCGACCTTCTAGTCGCTTGGGACTTCTCACTGGGCTAAGAATATCGAGAGGGCGAGGCTGAGGACGGAGAAAAAAGAAAAAGTAATTACTAATATCCAATTACGTAAAAAATGCAATGCTTAACTACATATTTTTTGCGTTCTCATGCACACTTACATGTTGCCATCTTGCAGTTAATGTCTCTTCAAAATTCCATTTGAGTATTGTTTTTAATCTGTCAGTGAATATTTATTTGGGGCTTTCTCTAAAATGTCACGGGAGGTTTTCTTTCTAATTGCGTAGCACACTCGTGTCTTTCATCCCACAGTTCCCTAAGTTAGCGTGTTGGGTGTTATACTTTAGCACCACAGCCCGCATCTCGTGGTCGTGCGGTAGCGTTCTCGCTTCCCACGCCCGAGTTCCCGGGTTCGATTCCCGGCGGGGTCAGGGATTTTCTCTGCCTCGTGATGGCTGGGTGTTGTGTGATGTCCTTAGGTTAGTTAGGTTTAAGTAGTTCTAAGTTCTAGGGGACTGATGACCATAGATGTTAAGTCCCATAGTGCTCAGAGCCATTTGAACCATTTTTTTTTTCTGAGAGCAGCCTAAAATCAGGGAATGTGTTTTTTTCTATACTTTGCGTCAGAGTGGACGCTTTTGGACAGAAGTTTATAATGTGACTATTGAACTTCCTCATCTAGGAAAATGTTCAGATATTTGCTCTCCTACATTAGATTTATATTCCAAATATGCTTTAGATTGTAATATAACAATCATCATAACATCATGTACATTCGTAGCGAATACCTCCACGTCCCACTGTCCTGCTATAGTTTTAGCAATCGTTCTGTGACGACGTCCCAAAACATAAAACCAGAAGAACATAACCTGTGGATGTTAGATACATAAATAAATAAATAAATACAGGGTGACAATTATTGCACTACATGAAACAAAATCGTCATAACTACTGAACGTTTTGCGTCAAGACGTTCAAACTGCACGGTTGGCCGCATGGCATGGTGGGATTTAGTATGCACAGTATGGTTTGGTTTAGCGACGAAGCCCACTTTCATTTGAATTTGTTCGCCAATAAGCAAAAGTGGCGCATTTGGGGGGCTGAGAATCCGCATTTCGCGATCGAGTTGCCTCTTCACCCTCAACGGTTGACTGTGTGGTATGCAATGTCCAGTCACGGGGTAGTCGGTGCGATATTCCTAGATAGCACGGTGACTACTGGACGGTACGTGAAGGTTTTGGAAGATGAATTTATCCCCCATTAACTAAAGTGACCCTGATTTCGACAAGGTGTGGTTCATGCAAGACGGAGCTCGACCCCAGCGAAGCAGGGGAGTGTTTGATGTCCTGGCGGAGCACTTTGGAGACAGCATTCTGGCCCTGGGGTACCCAGAGGCCACTGGCATGGGCCTTGATTGGACACCATATTCTCCCAACCAGAACACATTAGACTCCTTTCTGTAGGGCTATATTAAAGACAAGCTATACAGAAATAATCCCAAAACCATTGCTGAGCTGAAAACAGGCATTCAGGAGGACATCGACAACATCAATGTTCTGACACTTCCGCGGGTCATGCAGAATTTCGCTGTTCGTCTGCGCCACATTGTCGCCATTGATGGCAGGCATACCGAACGTGTTATAACCTAAATTCGAATATCTGTAGTGACGTTTACATGTTAAACAAGGCGTGTGTACGCCGTAGCTAGTAACTAATTTACTTTTTTCATATAGTTCAATAATGGTCATCTTGCAAACAGGTTTACATTTCGTTCTATAAATACATACTGAGGAAGCTTGCAAGAATGTAGAACGAGTAATAAAACAAAAATAATTAATACACGTTTACAAAAGAAGAGGTATGCTAATGTTCGTTCTACAGATGGTCTGTAAAATAGTGTTCAAAGGTGTGAAATAAGTAAAAAATGTGAAACGCTCTTGGGCAGTCTTACGTAATGTATCTCCTGATTGTTTCTCAGGTCATTCTGCGAGAACAGCATATAATAACCCGCCTTGTAGCCAATGAAATTAAGATAGTCATGAGTAGTGGTGACCCAAACCTACTCTCTTCAAGCCGTGGTGCCGGAATAAATTTTCCTCAACATAGTTTACCTGAGAAATGGGAATAAATTGACATGTACAATTCCTGATGTTCGTAATACGTGTAAATGCCCAGGATTCCGTTTCTTGTGTGTGTCTCATATCCCGAGGACATATGACCCTGATGATCGTGCTAGATCTGTCAAAACAGAAGGTTAAGCTCGACAGCTGCATTCGTCCTGTGGGAGGTGTGTTGGTTATTTGCGGGTACTTTTATTTCGTTCCACTCTCATCCGTGACAGTACAATTTCTCACAATTATCCTCAAAATTCAGATATTTTCTCGGTATTTAACGACGTGTCAGCGAACGAGATTTCCATGCATTGCTGCCCATTCTAATTTTCTATTATGGTGCTGATTTCCCCAACGAGTTATCACCTTTAGCCAAGTACATGGGACAGTATCGTCGGAGTGATTCAAGCTGGATAAGGAGACCGTCATGTGGGGTATTCGGCACCACAGAGCCATAGTACGCGCAGTCGTATTTAACAGATCTGTCACAGGCACTGCCAGCCTACATATAACTAACTAACTATACTGTTGGAGCAAAATAAATTATTATTATGGGCACGGTATCTTGTGTACAGGTTAGTTTGATTCGTTGACTTAATGCGGACTGAGTGCTAAGGATGCAATGGCAGTAGCGCTCTCAGTTCAAAAAAGAATACGAAGATGACGACGGTCAAAGGTTAGTAGAGAATCGTGAGCCTGTGAAAAGGTCTATGGGTGAAGTATACAACAAATATCACCGTCATTTCTGGGCAAAACGTCTGGCCCAGAACCAGAGAAAATTCTGGTCCTATGAAAAATCTACAAGCTTGTCTAATGCGTCCATTCAGTCATTCGTTGATCCGTCTGGTGTGACAGTTGAAGACAACAACACGAAAGACGAATATTTAATTTCCACGTTTAAGAAATCGTTCACGCGGAAGAATCATACAAACATACCATCGTTTGACCAGAGCAGAAACTCCATTATGGACGACGTAGCAATAAGCGTACCTGGCGTAGAGAAACAACTGAAAGAGTTTAAAACAAAGAAGTCGCCAGGTACGGATATAATCCCAGTTCGGTTTTATAAAGAGTACTCTATGGCATTGGCCCCTTACTTACCATGCATTTATCGCTAACTTCTCGCCCGGTGCTAAGTTCCATGCGACTGGAAAAAGGCGCAGGTGACTCCTGTACGCAATAAGGATAAAAAAAAACGGATCCACAAAATTACAGCCCAATATCCGTAACAACGGTTTTATCAAGAATTCTTGAACATATTCTGAGTTCGAATATAACAAATTGTTTTGAGACCCAGAAGCTTATGCCCACGAATCAGCACGGGTTTAGAAAGCATCGTTCCTGCGAAACTCAGCTTGCCCTTTTCTCACATTATACATTGCGAACTATGTGTGAAAGGTGCTTTTTTTTGGGAGCGGGGGGGAGGGGGGGGGGGGGAGGGGCAGGAGGCCACACAATAAAGTCATCGGATTAGGGAAGGACGGGGAAGGAAGTCGGACGTGCCCTTTCAAATGAACCATCCCGGCATATTTGCCTGGAGCGATTTAGGGAAATCACGGAAAACCTGAATCAGGATGGTCGGACGTAGGATTGATCCGTCGTCCTCCCGAATGCGAGTCCAGTGTGCCAACCATGGGTGAAAGGCACCAGGAAATTTCCACATTTCTAGATTTTTTAGAGACGTTTGACACAGTATCCCTCTGCAGACTGCTAACGAAGGTACGAGCATACGGAATAGGTTCCCAGATATGCGAGTGTATTGAAGACTTCTTAAGTAGTACAACCTAGGATGTTGTCCTCGGCGGCGAGTGTCCGTCAGAGACTAGGGTGTCGTCGGGAGTGCCCTAGGGAAGTGTTAAGGACCGCTGTTATTTTCTATACACAAAAATGATCTGGCGGACAGGGTGGCAGCAATCTCTGGTTGTTTGCTGATGATGCTGTGGTGTACGGGAAGCTGTCGAGGCCGGAAGACTGTAGGAGGATACAAGATGACTTATACAAATTTTCTAGTTAGACTGGTGAATAACAGCTAGCTCTAAATGTAAAAAAAAAAAAATGCTGATGAGTAGGAAAAACATGTGAGAATTGTGGCAGGGGAGAAGAATGATCTACTTCGGTTTATTGGGAGAATTTTGGGAACGTGTGTTTCATCTATAAAGGAAGTTGCATGCAGAGCGCTAGTGCGACCTCTTCTTGAGTACTGCTCGAGTGTTTTGGATCCGTACTAGGTCGGATTAAAGGAAGACTGCGGCGGGCTGCTAGATTTGTTACCGGTAGGTTCGAACAACACGCATGCAAGAAGCATATGTTATGGAGACGCTTCGGGAACATAAATGGGAGTCCCTGGAGAAAACGCGACATTCTTTTCAAGGAGTACTATTGAGAAAATTTGGAGAACCTGCATTTGAAGTTGACTTCAGGATAGTTCTACTGCCGCTGACTTATATTTCGCATAAGGACCACGAAGATTAATATACGAGAAATTAGGGCTCATCCGGAGGTAAATAGTCAGTCCTTTTTCCCTCGCTCTATTTGAGAGTGGGACAGGAAAGAACATGAATGGAAGTAGTATAGGGTATCCCCCTTCACCCATCTTACGGTGGCTTTCGTTGTGTATATGTTGATGTAGGTGAAGTGACGCATTGAGGGAAACAACGGACTTTCATTCAAGATGACCGGAGTTAAAATCTCCGCCTGGCAATCTTGATTTCGGATTTTCATTTATGCGAATATTGAGATGATTCCTTCGAAGTGACCACTGTCGATTACATCTTCCACCTTTATCCTATATGTATAATGGCTTCATTTTTGGCTAGAAGTTAAAATGGAAAATTTCAGCACTTGGCAAGCCTAAGGTTACAGCTCTGTCTGCATCTGCATCTGCATCTACGTGATTACTCTGCTACTCACAATAAAGTGCCCGGCAGAGGGCTCAATAAACCACCTTCATGCTGTCTCTCTACCGTTCCACTCTCGAATGGCACGCGGGAAGAAAGAGCACTTAAATTTTTCTGTGCGAGCCCTGATTTCTCGTATTTTATCGTGATGATCATTTCTCCCTACGTAGGTGGGCGCCAACAGAATGTTTTCGCAATCGGAGGAGAAAACTGGTGATTGAAATTTCATGAGAAGATCCCGTCGCAACGAAAAACGCCTTTGTTTTAATGACTGCCACTCCATTTCACGTATAATGTCTGTGACACTATCTCCCCTATTTCGCGATAATACAAAACGAGCTGCCTGTCTTTGTTCTTTTTCGATGTCATCCGTCGGTCCCACCTGATGCGGATTCCACACCGCTCAGCAATACTCCAGAATAGGGCGGACAAGCGTGGTGTAAGCCGTCTCTTTAGTAGACCTGTTGCACCTTCTAAGTGTTCTGCCAATGAATCGCAGTCTTTGGTTTGCTCTACCCACAGTATTATCTATGTGATCGTTCGAATTTAGGTTATCTGTAATTGTAATCCCTAAGTACTGAGTTGAATTTACAGCCTTCATATTTGTGTGACTTATCGCGTAATCGAAATTTAGCTGATTTCTTTTAGTACTCGTGTGAATAACTCCACACTTTACCTTATTCAGGGTCAATTGCCACTTTTCGCACCATACATATATCTAAAGCATTTTGAAATTCTTTTTGATCATCTGATGACTTTACAAGACGGTAAATGACAGCATTATTTGCAAACAATCTAAGATGGCTACCCAGATTGTCTCCTACGTCGTTAATATAGATCAGAAACAATAGGGGGCCTATAACAATTCCTTCGGGAACGCCGGATATTACTTCCGTTTTACTCGATGACTTTCCGTCTATTGCTACGAACTGTGACCTTTCTGACAGGAAATCATGAATTCAGTCGCACAACTGACGTGATACACCGTACGCACGCAGTTTGGTTAGAAGACGCTTGTGAGGAACGGTGTCGAAAGCCTTCTGGAAATCTAAAAATATGGAATCAATTTGACATTCCCTGTCGATAACAGTTATTACTTCATGAGTATAAAGAGCTAGTTGTGTTTCACAAGAACGATATCTTCTGAAACCGTGCTGACTATGTGTCAATAAATCGTTTTCTTCGAGGTACTTTTAATGTGCGAATTACCGTATACGTTCCAAAACCCTACTGAAAATCGACGTTGGTGATATAGGCCTGTAATTCAGCGGATTACTCCTACTTCCCTTTTTGGGTATTAGTGTGATTTGAGCAATTTTAGCCGGCTGGAGTGGCCGAGCGGTTATAGGCCCTACAGCCTGGAACCGCAAGACCGCTACGGTCGCAGGTTCGAATCCTGCCTTGGGTGTGGATGTGTGTGATGTCCTTAGGTTAGTTAGGTTTAAGTAGTTCTAAGTTCTAGGGGACTGATGACCATAGATGTTAAGTCTCATAGTGCTCAGAGCTATTTGAACCATTTTTGAACCTGACTGGTATACAATCTGGACCGGAGGCCATGCCTTCATTAAGTGATTTAAGCTGCTTCGTTACTCCGAGGATATTTACTTCTACGTTCCTCATCTGGGCAGTTGTTCTTGATTGGAATTCAGGAATATTTACTTCGTCTTCTTTGGTGAAGGAGCTTCGGAAAACCGTGTTTAATAACTCTGCTTTAGTGGCTCTATTATCAGTGACTTCACCGTTGTTATCGCGCAGCGAAGGTATTGATTGCGTCTTGCCGCTGGTGTGCTTTATGTATGACAGAATCTCTTTGTGTTTTCTGCCAGATTTCGAGACAGAATTTCGTTGTGGAAATTATTAAAAGCACCTCGCACTGAAGTACGCGCCATATTTCTAACTTCTATAAAACTTTGCCAATCTTGGGTACTTTGCGTTCTTTTAAATTTGGTATGCTTTTTTCGTTGCTTCTGCAACAACGATCTGACCCGTTTTGTGTACCATGGTGGATCAGTACCGTCACTTATTAATTTATGTGGTATATATCTCTCAATTGCTGTCGATATTATCTCTTTGAAACTTTTTTACACTTACATGATCAGATCGGAAGAAGTGAAGACTGTCTCTTAAAAAGGCGTTAAGAACATTTTTATCAGCTTTTTTAAATAGATATACTTTGCGTTTCTTTTTGATTGTTGTAGGTGTTACGGTATTCAGCCTAGCAGTAACTGCCTTGTGGTCGCTAATCCCTGTGTTCTATTGGCCCTGTCGGTCCATTGAGTACCGCCGTCTCATCCCCTGCCAGTGGTGTCGTTGAGTGCAACACGTGGATGGGGATATAGAGTTAGCACACCGCTCTCCCGGTCGTTGCCGCTTCCCAGACCTTGAAATAGCTATTTCTCACTCAGGGGGCACCACAATTGGTATCACGTGGCAGAGTGCAGCCCCTTTCGATTCTCTCACCAAGGGAAACTTACTGGCAGTTCCGAGGATCAAAGCCGGGTCTTCCGCATAGCAGTTAGACATGCTTACTGCTGACCAACGGAGGTGGGCGTGGCGCTTGCTTGGAATGAAGTTTAGAGCACTCTCAAGTCCAGTATGGTACTGCCGACATGTCCATTTCACAGTATTTGATAACTACGGTAATGCACGACGTTATAAACACCCTATATTTCATTAAGATTCCAAAAGTACTTATCTGTGATAGTTAAATCATAATTTTCTTCAGGCATCTTGTCTGGACTTTTGATACTACCATTACAATCTACGTAATCCTCTATTAACACCAGCAGAAGTCGTTTGAAGAGTTTTATTCTTTTTTCTGATGAATGGCGTTTGTGTTGATGTGTCGAAGACGTTGTTATCAGCTTTCAGTGTGTTCACCAGGATGGGATAATTGAACATAGACGTAGACGCTTAGAATACATCGAAGAGTTGAAAACGTTGACTTGAAATCTTTGTACCGCTAGAAATGACCTTTAAACAATTCACAAAACTCGTGTTGCTTAGCTTTCGAGATATGTAGGAAAATAAATTAAATAAAATTACAATTTTTTTGATCGTAGGTATTTCACTGCTGTTACGTTTCATTACATTGACAGACAAACTATGTGTTAGAATGGCTAGGCCTGTGGTCATTATAGCCGAAATTTCTTCAGTCATTTGCGTATGTTTTAAAATAATTCTTACTACACACTATTTACACAAAATCGAATTCCTTGTTCAAAGCGTATTACCCTGTAACGAATTTGTTTCTCCAGTTGTATCAGTGGTGAATGTTTTACGGACATTGTGTCAACTCTTTCTGCATACCGCGCAACTCGAAGACTTTTAGCTCTTCGAAAACAGCCGATTACAGATGTATGCCCCATAAAACGGAATGATGAAATACGGTAGGAAGTTATTAAGTATAGTGTCTATTGATTGACTGGTCTTATTTCCAATCAGTGATAGGATCGAAGCCATCTGTCCAGACACTCTGTGACCAATATGACACTGAAACAGTGAATGACACAGAAAAAGCTGAAATACTAAACGTCTTTTTCCAAAACTATTGCACAGAGGAACATCCTCCTTTAAATCGTCGCACGAGCGATAAAATGACAGATATCGAAATAAGAGACCTAGGGATAGAAAAGCAACTGAAAACGCTCAACAGAGAAAAGGCAACTGGACCTAACTGGAAACCAGTTCGATTCTACGTCGAGTATGCGAAAGAACTTGTCCTTCTTCTTGCAGCAGTGTACAATAGATCTCCAGAGGAGCAAAGCGTTCCTAACGATTGGAAAAAAGGGAACGTCATCCTCGTTTTCAAAAAGGGTCTTCGAATAAACGCACAAAACCATCGGTCTATATCTCTGATGTCCTTCTGTTGTAGAATTTTGGAAGATGTTTTATGCCCGCCTATTAGATTTGAGGAGCGCCGGAACAAAAACCGATAAATCCGCATTTGCTGTTAATACAGAAAGTAAGAAATAGTGATCTCTAAATGGCTCCACAAGCTATAAAAAGAAGACACACACCATAAAACACTTGATGTCGCGTTGTGCTGAAAATTATTTTGTGGCAGCATGTATTATTCCCGTATCTCCCCCCTACAGCTCAAATACAACAAAAGTGGATATATCGAGTTTTGTTCCGGCCCTCCTCATTTCTGTAGATCGAAAATGTCCTCTGTAGGAGCCCAACACGGGTTCCGTATGTGCTGGCGTAAGCTGTTGCCAGCACAGCAGGCGGCAAAGAGGTTGCGAGAAGATCGATAGTAGGCGCAAGCAACGTGTCTATCAGGAGAGAGGCCAAAAACAGACTATCAAGTAACGGACTGCCAGCTCCGTCTCTACCGCCAGTATTTAGATCACCAGCGCGGACTGAAGGGCCCAGCCAGTCTGGCATCCAGTGAGTCACCGAGCCGAGTCTTCAGTTGCAGCCGTCACTTGCAGTCACAGCAGAGTCTCTGTCTCAGGCTGCACATAGCGACCAGAGTAGTGGACCAGCTGTGAGGCTAACGTGGACTATTACAGAGAGCTTGTACCACAACTCCTGGACTATCTTAAGTAGCTTCCTGTTCAAGTTAATAAAGAACTCTGTTAATACATGCATGCCGTTGTGTTACAGAAGAGGATACCCGCCACCAAACAAATCCTCTCCTTGTTTACCATGGAACAAGCCTACAGTGGCTACGAGAAGACACAAAACCAAAAACAACGATGGTGTGAAAACCATCTCATTCTGTTCGCCCACGGGACTCAGAAAACAGTAGATATGGGCCCCAATGAAGTGTTTCTTGACTTCCGGAAGACAGTCGATACAGTTCCGCACTGTCGCCTGATGAACAAAATACGAACGCATGGAATATCAGAACAAGAACACAGCATGTCTTTCTGTACAGAGAGATGGCTTCCGACGAAAAGGTGACATCAGGCGTCCCCAGGAGGTGGTACTTTTCACAACATATACAAATGACGTATTAGATAACGTTTACTCTGTGGGACAACCAAAACGGTTGCTAAAATTTTTCATGATGAATAAATCCGTTCTAGTTGTATTTGACAGATCCTTTGTTTGGATAAAATCGCACACACGAGTAGTAGATAATGTAGGACGTTCCACGAGCATTTTTGCAGATGATGCTGTTGCATGTAGAAAAATGGCGACGCTAGAAAATTGTAGCGAAACGCAGGAAGACCTGCAGAGTATCAACGCTGGGTGCAGGGAGCGGAAATTGGCCATCAACATAAATAACTGTAACGTATTGCATGATTACAAAATTGCAGAACGATCACTGGAAGCAGTTACTTCCATATAATGTCGAGGAGTATGAGTAAAGACCGATTTGAAGTGGAGCGACCACATAAATTTAATAGCGAGTAAGGCAGAACCCAGACAGATTCATTGGAAGAATCCTCAGGAAATGTAGTCCATCAATAAAAGAAATAGCACACAAAACACTGGATTTAGTAAGCGCGAAAGCGCCACGGAGATGCTCGGCTAACTCCAGTGGGGACGTTCTGCATCACGGTATGGTCTAGCGTTAAACTTCTGAGAGTGTACGTTCCTAGAAGATTCAGCAAATATGTTGCTTCCTCCTACGTATATCTCCCAGAAAGAAAATTAAGATAAAAGAGACTGGGGCCCACACGGAGGCGTACAAGCAATCGTTCTTCTCGCGAACCGTGTTCGACTGGAACAGGTAAAGGGCGCAGTGACACTGCTACACAAAGTACCCTCGGCCACATACCGTAATTTGGCTTGTGGAGTATAGATGTACACGTAATGTAACAGAAGGACTGTTGTAGCGTTGCAACACGTGTAACTAGATACAAGAGGAACATTTTAAGGCGGAAATATTGTTAAGATGCGTAGTAGAAAGTGTGTAGTACAAAGTATAGAACGGAAAGTAACAAGTTAAAAACAAGTTGCGTAACGAGCAAAAATTAGAGCATGACTTGCATGGTACGACGCTATAGTATGTGCACACATATTGCTTTCCCCAAAGAAATTATGGGAATACGATCAGAGAAAGACGGAGAATTGTCTATAATGCGTTATTTTGTTCTCCTCCAAGTAACGCCACTATACAGTTTCGAACATTATTGAGGAATAAAACAGTTTCCACATTACTCAAGTAAGCCTTCACACTTACATGTAACTGGTGAATGTGTAAGCAAGTGCAGAATTGTTAAATATATGTGGCGGGGGCGGAGGGGGGGCGGGGGGGGGGGGCACACGCGCCGAATCTTACGTTCGGAACCATCGTACAGGGATTCTAAGTATACTAAGAAAACTTTAAAGAATTCATTAAACAAACGCATGACAGTAGGCAATGTGCTCTGTGAAGTATTATTGGACTTCCCGTAGCATAATGAATCAATATCTAAAATCATACTGGAACATTATTTGAGACCTAATATTAACAGCTAGGAAACGTTTAAATACGTAATGCACCGAATTCTGGGCGATAAGAACAAGCAAAAGAAAAATCTGCAACCAATGCCCTCCACAGGATGCAGAATTGACCTCAGTGACTAAGGAAAATGAGTTCACTCAGAGTAAACGTAGAAAGAGCTTTTCACCAAAGATGTCAGCATATACAGAAAGATATACCCCTATGAAACGTACTGACGGAAGTGAGAAGAGTCATAATCTTATTATTTCGTTTCATTCTTTATTCCCCGTAAATGGCATCCCAGCAAGGCACGTGCATGAGATCGATTTTCGATTTCCGGCGGTGACCTCTATTCGTGGGCGTGTACTCGGCGTAATGCGGGCGGATGGCTGCTACTAATCAACTTGCTTGCAAACGCCACCAACTGAAAAAGACGTGGAAGAGGAATGTGCTAATGAAAAGAGCTCCGTTTTGTGTGTGTGTGTGTGTGTGTGTGTGTGTTTGTGTGTGTGTGTGTTTGTGTGCGTGAGTGATGGAAAGGGAGGCGGAGGCAGATAAAGAGTAAGTGAAAGCCGTTTTCTGCGCTGCAGATAAATATACGAGAGATGTAAGTGGGGAGGAAGTGGTTCAAGTCTTTCCTTGTCAAATTCTTGTGACTTTGGTTGTTGGCACTTCAACTATGGACGAAACAAAAGCATTTAGTTTATACCTAGGATTAGAAATACATCTATAAAGGACGGAAATATGGTAATCTTCTACGAAATAGAAAGCAGAATACTGTAAACACACCATTGTATACACTCCAAATGTTAATTACTGCTCCAAACACTGTTAAAACAAGAGGTAGCACAGTGAAATTAATTGACTAATTGCGCAAGTTCGACTTAGATGTACATTTCCCTTTCGAGGAAACGACCTATTATTGAGGTTACGACCTCTACAAGCTGTAGATGTGGCCGCTTGAAGTCACAGTCTCGAGGCGCACAGCATTTTAGATCAGCTTCAACCTTTTTCAAATATTTGTACCATTCTAAGTAAATATATGTACATGTACGAGGGACGGGACTTCCTTCCGCAGGTACTCATCTTCAAATGACAGTAATAAACAGACTTACAAAAGTTTTTAAGGTCACTCGGTTCAAAGAAGGTTAAGAATAACTGGCTACACGAAACTAACAACACTAATGTTAAATGAATATGTCAGAAGACATCAGAAATCACGAAACATTTTACATATTGGCAATTTAGCACATATTCACACGGTAACTAAACAAGAAAAATTGCAGAAAATTGCTACAACAACTGAATAAGGAACACCGAGAATTTAGTAAAAGCTTTTGGGAGCGTTATGATAAGGCAAGATCACTAGGTCAGCTAACAAGTTAACCGCGTCCGTTCAATGGGTGAAACTGCGAAATAATAATAATAATAATAATGATAATGATAATGATAATGATAGTAGGTTATTAATTATAGGTAAACCGATACAATAGTGATGTTTTCGAGGGGTTTTGGGAGCTCAAACTGTTGGTTCTGACAAAACAAAATTACACAAAAACCTGTGCAATCCGCTCACAGTTTCACCGTCAAAGTGAGTGACAAGGAACTGTTTCCAGACTGAATATTTCACTCTGGAGCGGAGTATGCACTGTATTAAATTTTCTAGGTAGATTGAAACTGTGTTGGGCAGGACCCGAAACCAAACCAACAAATGTTTGAAACATGAAAGTTTTACCCACAAGGTTTAACTCCCTACTGGACAAGCAGCACCAGATCACTGCGAATATGGACGGGAACAGGAAACAGCAGTCTTCCGTGTTTCAAAAATAATCACGATAAATGCTCCCCAAGGAGCCTAAATCTCGCTGGATGGAATGGAACTAAGCCTGTTTCCTCTCGATCCTAGCTCAGTGTTCTAAAGCTCAATCTTATGTTACATTTGTGCTATATAGGCCTACGCAGAAGGCCTATTCCGCTAGCAGATAGGTGTAACTGAAATGTACATTACTTAATGATCATTTGCAATATGCTTTAATGGCCCGTTGATGGTGGAACAGGTGTAGCAAACATGTTAATCCTCACCAAAAATAAGATCAAAATATAATGTTTAAGTATTTATCATTACTGGTACTGGACCGTTTCTTGAAATGACACTTTCAGATTTTTATGATTTGTTAACACATTATTCGTGCAACATGGAAATATTTTACATGAAACGTTAAATGCACTATCGGTCTATAATGTAGACTGCAACAACACGTACAGGGTGTTCAGAAATTCCCGTTACAAACTTCTAGAACTTGTAGAGGGGAGTGAGTACATAATATTTTGAACGTGCGGAAATGTACCGTTTCAGTGCTACAGCCGTTTGAAAATATGTTTGCTAGGCAGATATGCAGCAGGGTAGTCATGGGGAGGGGGGAGGGATACGTCGAATCGACTGATCGGCTGATGTCATTTGACGTCCATCCTACCTAGTTGATCTGGTTCGAGCCTCACTCACTTGTCTGTGAGTGTAAGAGCTACGTGGTTGAGTACAGAATACGCCGACATGGTCCTTCTGGATGGCGAAGTTCACAGTAATGGAACAGTTGTCGGTCGGCTTTATCAAGATCGTTCTACACAACGTCCGACGCCATCGCATATCCTTTTCGCCACAATTACGCAACGGCTTCGAAAAAATGCATCTTCATCGAGATTTTTGGTACCTATTTTTGGTAAAGATCTTAAAAAGTATTAATTTTATTGTTGCCTTGTACGGTTAGTATGAATTATTGTATTCTTTATGGCTGGAGAACATTTTAACAAATAAAAAAAGGTTTTCTATATCCTGATAGGGCGACCCCTTGTCGAGGTTTCCTTATGACAGCGGAAGGAGTAAACTGCCAATTTTCTGTATGCACTGTAAATGTTTATTGCACATTTTTTATATATTCGGAAATGCGATATTCGACTGTTTTGTGTAAGTTTGAGACGATATGTTCCACATCTTTAGCGTATGCTTAAAAATTTGGTAATAAATGTACTACACATGAGTGTAATTTTGGTTTTCTGCCCTGTAGGGTGATTTTAAAGTGGGTCTATGCCCTAAACTAGCCAGCGAATGATTAGAAAGTAAAAATTTACAACTTGGATTGGTTTTTCGTTCTACTGATGTTTTCAAATGGTTGTAGCACGGAAACGGTATGTATCCGGACACGGGTTATTATCTACTCATTCCCCTCTACTAGTCCTAGAAGTTTGTAACGGAAATTTTCGAACACTCTGTATTTATTGCCACAAGCAGCATCAGTATAAGGTTATTGTTCTCAGAAGATACTACTTAACGAGCATGTTTTAAGCTTCTAATCTTCTAACGTGATTCGTCAGATAAAATGGATCATCTACATTCTTTCAAGGTTACTAATCTTATGCTGCGTAATCTACCATAAACGTTCGGTTAACACATGCAGCGAAGCTGAGTGCGGCCTTCAACATTATTATTATTATTACTTTGACCACAGCAGTTCAGTATTAGGCGTAAGGAATGGATGGGTTGAGGATTTCTATTCCCGGTCTACCGTACCCGCTGTGCGCTGTGTAAGAAGGAACAGAAATAATATGACGTCTAATCCGTAAGTCTCTGTATTAAGTGAAAGCAGTCTGGGTGTCTGCATATATTAATTTATTCATGTGATATAGCGGACGAGCTCATTATTCACCTGAACGATTGCGACCAGCACTCGTAATACTACGATGGATCGTTGGCTATTTAGCTTGTGGCTTTGATCGGAATCCGACATCCCGGGCCTGGGTGTCTAGGATGCGTGCAGGCTGCGTATCGCGATATCTGACCAAGTCTGAGCGCCATAACTGGAGATTAAAGGATCTGCATCATTCACGCACATAATGCTCAAGCACATTTCATAATAACAACAATTTTTTTGATGCACAGTTAACTGTGTATGAGTGTGAAACTGTAGAGTTCTAGGTAGCAAATATGGTGAACTTGACAATCATCCAATTAACGATATGGAACAGACGTGTCATACCGTGTGCACTGTAGAAACTTAGGACGCCGCGATACTTATGAAGAAACACACACTTATACAGGGAGCTCGTCGCGAATGTAGGCGGTTCCAATCCTGTTTGTTTAACAATGTGACCCGCAAAAAGCGAAGAGGTGGTGGTGCAAGGTTAAGACCACCAGACTTTGCACCAGCGTCCTTAATTAAATAATCGACAACGACAAATATCCAGAAGTACAAGATGATTCTGACGGCCTCGGAAATGTTGGCGCTTTTCTCTGCTCTTGCTAAATGCCGCCCCACTTCGAGGAAACAATCGTTGGAGAAATTGAGCTCTGATGATTGCCAACCTGTGTCTGAATGATCGCTACCAGTGGCATTATATCGCATAGACACTTTGAATTGTCTCCACTCAGAAGATACTAGTTCACTCCTGCGCACATACACTGAAGAGCCAAAAAAACTGGTGCACCTGCCTAATATCGTGTAGGGCCCCCGTGAGCACGCAGAAGTGCCGCAACACGACGTGGCATGGACTCGACTAACTCTGAAGTAGTGCTGGAGGGAAGTGACACCATAAATCCTGCAGGACTGTCCATACGAGTACGAGTGGGTGGAGATCTCTTCCTAACAGCACATTGCAAGGCATCCCAGATATGCTCAAAATGTTTATGTCTGGGGAGTTTGGCTGACCGTGGAAATGTTAAAATTCAGAAGAGTGTTCCTAGAATCATTCTGTACCAATTATGGACTGTGGGGTGTCGCATTGTCCTGCTGGAATTGCCCAAGTCCGTCGGAATGCACAATGGACATGAATGGATGATGATGATCCGACAGGATGCTTACGTACTTTTCACCTGTCAGAGTCGTATCTAGCCGTATCAGGGGCCCCATAGCACTCCAAATTCACACGCCCCACACCATTACACAGCCTCCACGAGCTTGAACCTGCTGACATGCAAGGTCCGTGGATTCATGAAGTTGTCTTCATACTCGTACACATCCATCCGCTCAATACAATTTGAAGCGAGACTCGTCGAAGCAGGTAACATGTTTCCAGTCATCAACAGTCCAGTGTCGGTTTTGATGGGCCCTGGCGAGGCGTGATGCTTTGTGTTGTGCAGTCATCAAGACTATACGAGTGGCCCTTCGGTTCCGAAAGCCCTTACCGATGATATTCCGTTGAATGGTTCGCCCGCTGACACATGTTGATGGCCGAGCACAGAAATCTGTAGTTGCTCGTTTGCAATAAGCACAGGAGCCCAGCCAGCAAAGAGCCATTAAGTCCCTCAAAGTGTTTGTTGCTCGTACGTATAACTTTCATTTGTGAATGTTTTCAGTCGACCACAGACATATTTCCGGTAGGAATATGTAAGTAGAGGATAACTGGTGTTCTGGTGGGAATTTCACTGACATCAGCATAAGCACTCCTAGAACTGATGACATCAGCATCAGCTTCTCCCAGAATCGCAGAATATTGGACTCAGCTAATGACATTATTCCCGGAAGTAACCCTCACCTCTCTTCCGCCTCCTCTAGTGACCAACAGTGATACACATTTTGCGAACACATTGAGAGGCTCCCGGAACACAAATGATGTGCAAGATGTGCAAACTCGGCTCCCCACCCTTCGAGTAATCTTAATTTTTGTAGTCATACTGCGTGTATGTTGCCATTTACCGCGTGAACCCCCTCCCCCGCCACCAGTACGAAGCGCCACCGGCAGCAGCAATCAGGCAGGCGGAAGAAGTCTGACAGTAAGTATTTGTGAATTCTTTTTAGTTATCAACAAAGTAAATTTTGTGTGAGAGCAGTAGATAAACTCATACTGCTTCCAGGCACGTGATTTTTTTTTTTTTTACAGATGTGGTGACCTACTGTGTTAAATTAATAACATTTATACCTAGATTTTTTTGTTATTTTTTTTTTTTTTTTTTTTTTTTTTTTTTTTTTTTTTTTTTTTTTTTTTTTTTTTTTTTTGTACAGACGAGGACATACACGTGTTACGTGACATAGTATCTCAGGATATCTGCCTCACCTGTCGGACACATTGTTGTTCAATTATGGCGAAGCACAGCCACAACAGCTACTGTCAGTCATACCCTGTTTCTTTCAGGCAATATCTGTAGAGTCCATTGCTATTAGGCAATTTATTCTTCATTCTAGGCCTGTGCTCTCTGGTGAGAGGATTAGTGTGTGGGCATTGAGATTGAAACCTTTGCTACGAGGAAACACGTCTTACGCTGCCCTCTGTGCACATCGATATTAAATGTCTGACTTAATTCACGTTGATGCGAGGCTCAGCCTGTCCCTACACTCATGCAATTCTACCGAGTTGGCATTTGCTAAAAGTACTGACTATTGTAGTTTTAGTTTAAATGGTGAACTGCAAAATTTCATACCTAGGAAAGGCAGCACCGCAGGAATAACATTGCCACTGGTATTGTGGTAAGAGGAATATGTCTCGCCTGCTTTAATACAGGACTTCTTTGTTTTATTTGTTCGACTCAGTGTAGTTTGGTGAAGCTGTACGCAGACAGAACATAGTTAATAGCAATAATAATAATAATGATTGGCTAGATGGTTTACCTGTACACCAGAAGACAAAATGCAGAGAGCCGGCCGGGGTGGCCGAGCGGTTCTAGGTGCTACAGTCTAGAGCCGCGCGACCGCTACGGTGGCAGGTTCGAATCCTTCCTCGGGCATGGAAGTGTGGGATGTCCTTAGGTTAGTTAGGTTTAAGTAGTTCTAAGTTACAGAGGACTGCTGACCTTAGAAGTTAAGTCCCATAGTGCTCAGAGGCATTTGAACCACTTATTTGAAAATGCAGTGTTGTTAAACACCAGACACAGTTGTTATGTAAGTTATTTGTTGAAACTTCCTGGCAGATTAAAATTGTGTGCCCGACCGAGACTCGAACTCGGGACCTTTGCCTTTCGTGGGCAAGTGCTCTACCAACTGAGCTACCGAAGCACGACTCACGCCCGGCACTCACAGCTCTACTTCTGCCAGTACCTCGTCTCCTACCTTCCAAACTTTACAGAAGCTCTCCTGCGAACCTTGCAGAACTAGCACTCCTGAAAGAACGGATATTGCGGAGACATGAGTGCCGGGCGTGAGTCGTGCTTCGGTAGCTCAGCTGGTAGAGCACTTGCCCGCGAAAGGCAAAAGTCCCGAGTTCGAGTCTCGGTCGGGCACACAGTTTTAATCTGCCAGGAAGTTTCATATCAGCGCACACTCCGCTGCAGAGTGAAAATCTCATTCAAGTTATTTGTTAGCTGACACCACATGGGAGCACGTCGAAAACACAGTTTGTTAACATTTAAAAGAAATGGTTATACGTTCTATCTCAAGGTCCAACACATGCCTACAGATAACTTTGTTCAGTACTGGGTTCATAATTTGTCATATAAATTCATTACATACTTTTATTCTCCAATTATAGGTCATCCAAGTTAAACAGTAAATCACAACTGTCTTGTCGTTATTCTCAATCAAATTGTTGTTGTAATATGATGAGATCTGTTTGAACAGCCATGTGTAAAACGGACTGGATCGAAAAATCTTCCACGTTCGAATTATGGCACACACGTCAGGTGTAACCAGGAGTAAAAACTTGGTGGACTAAATCACACTGAAAAATTGAAAAAAAGCTAAAACAATTATTCGCGTGACGTTAAGATAGTATGAGTAGTGGGACTGCCTCCAACTATAAAGAAAAACCAATTTTTACTCCCAACTACGCATTGTCGACGTCTTGATCACTGCCCTCTAAGCTACCCATAGACCAGAAAAAAGCACATTTTCCGTCAAAATGCTGGAATAACGTGTGCTCTGAACCCATATACACTTAAGAGCCAAAGGAACAGGTATGGTCCCGCCGGAGGTTCGAGTCCTCCCTCGGGCATGGGTGTATGTGTTTGTCCTTAGGACAATTTAGATTAAGTAGTGTGTAAGCTTAGGGACTGATGACCTTAGCAGTTAAGTACCATAAGATTTCACACACATTTGAACATTTTTTGGAACAGGTATACACTTGCGTATTCATATACAGAAATATGTAAACAGGCAGAATACGGCACTGCGGTCGGCAACGCTTATATATAACAAGTGTCTGGCGCAGTCGTTAGATCGGTTACAGCTGCTACAATGACAGGTTATCAAGATTTAAGTGAGTCGACTGAAGATAATCGTTCAACGTGAAATGCAACCCTTCCGCAAATTGCTGCAGATTTCAATGCTGGGCAATCAACAAGTGTGCGCGTGCGAACCATTCAACGAAACATCATCGATATGAGCTCCCGGGGCCGAAGGCCCACTCGTGTACCCTTGATGACTGCACTACATAAAGCTTTACGCCTCGCCTGGGCCCGTCAACACCGACATTGGACTGTTGATGACTGGAAATATGTTGCCTGGTCGGACGAGTCTCGTTTAAAATTGTATCGAGCGAATGGACGTGTACGGGAATCGAGACAACCTCAAGAACCCATGGATTATGCATGTCAGCAGGAGACTGTTCGATTTGGCGAAGGCTCTGTCATGGTGTGGGGCGTGTGCAGTTGGAGTGATATGAGACCCCTGGTACGTCTAGATACGACTCTCACAGGCGACACGTACGTAAGCATCCTGTCTGATCACCTGCATCCATTCATGTCCATGGTGAATTCCGACGGACTTGGGCAATTATAGCAGGGAAATGCGACACCCCAAATGTCCAGAATTGCCACAGAGTGACTCCAGGAACACTCTTCTGAGTTCAAACACTTCCTCAGACATGAGCATTATTGGGCATATCTGGTATGCCTCGCAACGTGGTGTTCAGAAAAGATTTCCACCCCCTCGTACTCTTATGGATAGCCCTGCAGGATTCATGCTGTCAGTTCCTACCAACACTACTTCAGGCATTAGTCAAGCCCATGCCGCGCTGTGTTGCGGCACTTCTGCGTGCTCGCTGGGACCCTACACGATATTAGGTGGGTGTACCAGTTTCTTTGGCTCTTTAGTGTACATGTCAGCACCACGTCTTAATGCATATCTATAAACTGAAATAGAGGGAAACTACAGTCCCAGGATGTTATGCAGCCTGAATGCATTTCAGGTGGTGCTATGTCCGCTGTCTGTCTCTCAGCTCGAAAGATGCACTGTACGCGCACACTATCTGAAATAAAACGAAAATTATTTCCAAACTACGGGGAGCACCCACTATATTCAACATGTAAACGTAACTACAGGTATTTGGATTTAGGTTATGACATGTTCGATATGCTTGCCCTCATTGGCGAAGATATGGCGCACACGAATAGCGAAATTTTACATGACCCGCTGAAGTGTCGGAACATCGATGATGTCGATGGCCTCCTGAATGGCTTTTTTCAGCTCAGAAATGGTTTTGGGGTTATTGCTGTACACCTTGTCTTTAATATAGCCCCCAAAAAAACGAGTCGCATGTGTTCATATCTGGAGAATATGTCGATCAATCGAGGACGATGTGCCGGCCGGGGTGGCCGAGCGGTTGTTGGCACTACAGTCTGGAACCGTGCGACCGATACGGTCGCAGGTTCGAATCCTGCCTCGGGCATGGATGTGTGTGAAATCCTTAGGTTAGTTAGGTTTATGTAGTTCTAAGTTCTAGGGGATTGACGACCTCAGATGTCAAGTCCCATAGTGCTCAGAGCCATTTGAACCATTTTGAGGACGATGCCAGGGGCCTCTGTGTACCCCAGAGCCAAAATGCGGTCCCCAAAGTGCTCCGCCAGGACATCAAACACTCTCCTGCTTCGATGGTGTCGAGCTCCGTCTTGCATGAACCACATCTTGTCGAAATCAGGGTTACTTTGGATAGTGGAGATGAAATCATCTTCCAAAACATTCACGTACGTTTCGGTTGTCACCGTGGCACCAACGAATATCACACCGATTATTCCGTGACTGGAAATTACACACCACACAGTCACCTGTTGAGGGTGACGAGACTTCTCGATCGCGAAATGAGGATTCTCGGTCCCCAAAATGCGCTACTTTTGCTTATTGGCGAACCCATCCAAATGAAAGTGGGCTTCGTCGCTAAACCAAACCATACAGCGCATACTAATTCTCACCATGCCCCGCGGCCAACGGTGCAGTTTGAACGTCCTAACAGACACTGTTGAGAAGTTATGATGATTTGGTTTCATGTAGTGCAATAATTGTCACCATCTACATACCATGGCGAGAAAGCAGCTGAGATGTCTCAATAGTGCATGACGTGATTGCGTTTCCGACATTGTGCTCATGCGTCCTGGTGACAGATTGTTTGCTTCCGTACCATGCGTGATTGTATTTTGTGGTCGGCGCTTTGGTGGGCAGTAAAAGTTCGTCTTCCTTTCTGTTGGAGGCAGTGTCCCTAATCGTGTTAAAGGCACCCATGCAGTTACTCAAAAGATGTGTTATGGTAACATCAAGCAGATAATGTTACTAATCCTTTTAACGCTTGGAGTTTGGTATATTCCACCACTTTTAACGTCTGGTTACACTTCGGTGCATTCACAGAGCAGTAGTGCAGTACTTCTTCCTCGAATGTACAAGTTTATAAAGCTAAGCCTAGCAGACGAAATAGATCAATCATATGCCGCAAGAGTCAGTCATGCCCAAGCCCCAACCACGTCGCAGCGGAGAAGCGAGGCAACTGTCCCCAAATTGAAGCAGCTGATCGCCGCCATTTGCAGGGATGAATCCTAGTACTGGTGTTGTGATTTGAAGTATATGAGACGCAGCAAGAGCAGATTGAAGCACAAATTAAACACATGTTTGTTTAAAAAAAATACTGAATATTCGAGACTATTTTAAAAGTATACTTAAATGAATGAAGTTTCCTAATTTCAGAAATACGTCTGCATAGAGACGCGAAATTTAAGAATGTAAGGCTCATTCCTGACAAGGTGGAGCGAGTTTACATCAAGCTATTTGCATTAGATAATTACATGAAACTTTTAAAGTAGCAGACTGTACGATTATTATTTAATTCACATAATTTTCCTGTCAGGTCCTGTTTGTTTTTTGCCGACTACTGTGTACATTTTGCACGCTTACTTTTGTTTAGCACAGTATTGTCTACACTTGAATATTGGTATGATTAATTGTAGTAACCCATATCACTTTAAATACCTTAGGAATTTCATTCGCACATTAGTTTTTAACACTGATAGCACCTCTGAAAGTGGTTGAGTTTGCAACATTTGATAAAATATTTGACCATTTACGAAGTATAATCACCACCTGAAAACACATGTTAAGTATCTAAACGCAATTATTCGAACTACCTCTGATTCATACTTAATATATATTTGATTAAAAATCTAAATACCTATCATGTGCCTAGTTCTTCATTCAGTTCAACTTAGTACATTAACCCTGTTAGTATTTTTAGTAATTTATATGCATATGCAATATAAGTACTTGACATGCAACAAAGTACCTTCGTCTGTAATCAACCACTGCAACTTTTTCCTTATGTAGCTTGCAATTTCTGTAGCAGGAAGTTTATTAGATACAGTATAAGGTGTAAATATAGACATCAGGTTAGGCTATAGAACAATCTGCTGTCACCTATATTTAGCATTTGTGTTAATTGGCTTTGCAAACACTATACCTTTTTCAAACGAGTTGGAAATCCAAATACTGTCGGTATAGCATCGTCCTTCAGTTGACGTTTATTTACGTAATTTTCCATGTAACAATTCTCTTCAAAATGAAGAGAGCACAGCAAATGATTTGCTGTCGGTTGGAAGTTCTCTCTCCGAGTAGCAACAATCCATTTCCGATTTAGAAAATCATTTGTAAGGGGAAATCTAAACAAAAACAAACGCTCATGATGTATTATTCCTCCATGAAAATACTATATACAAGTAATAGAAAGTAACAAACAATCAGAAATGACTGACCTGTGAAATGTAACATTGTTTTCGTCTTCGTCTTTGCTTCCAATCTTACTGTTACAATTAAAAGCAGCGCACGAACGAACCATGTTTACGCAGTGTTTCCCTGCAAATGGCGGCTTCTATCACTTTCAATATGAGGACGCGACACTAGCACCAATGCGTGGTCTCGTTTTTATTTAGTAAGTCTATGGTCATCCCCCAGTCGCGGCTGTGATACGAGTGCATCTACAGAGCGGTAAGTTAAGTGTTTATCCTTTTTTGTGTTTTCCACGTAGTATATTCATTAAATGTCTTTCGTGTTTATCTGTTTACGTGGGTTAAACACGCGTTTTTGTAAGTGTAAATTCATTCAGTCCTTAGCGCAATAGTTGCTCACTGAGCAGCCAGCTAAGTAGCTCTCTAACCCATCAGCGTCCATTGGTGACACATCAGGAGGGTAGCAAGTCACATATCTAGGATTGTGTGCTTTTATAGTTCACTTCTTCAGTTAGTCTTGCTAGTATGGATAGGATGTCTGCATGCTGTGAGCGGACGCAAGAGGATCTTGCCGCAGTTCACGAACAGCTGCACGTGCTGTTGGCTACGGTCAGTCATCTACAGGCTGCTGCCTCGGGGTGTAACGGTGGCAGAGAAACTGACGCGTCGCATGGGACACCTCAGGTGTCATTTGTTTTCCCACGGGCTCTCCTTTCGAGGCACCTCCTACTCCACACGACGCGGTCGATCGCCCTCATAGCAGGGTGAGTGGCGGGCGGTAACAAGTTTGCGTCGCTCGAGGAGGAGGGCCAATGTGGAGACTGGCTCCCCGGCCTTGCCCATTCACCCTGTGAGTAGACAGATGGCCGCTACTTCAGCAGGCAGACAGGCGGAGCGGTTTACTGGTTACTGGGAGCTCCAGCGTTAGACGCGTTACGGAACCCTTTAGGCAGATAGCGTTCTGAGCTGGAAAGAAAGCCAACGTGCACTCGGTATGTCTGCCGGGGGGCCTCATCCGAGATGTGAAGGCGGCCTTGCCCGTGGCTGTCGAGCATGCAGGGTGCAAATGTCTGCAAGTTGTGGCTCACGTCGGCACCAACGACGCCTATCGCATGGGTTCTGAGGCGATCCTCAGATCTTACAGCCGGCTGGCGGAGGTGATGAAGACTGCTGGCCTCACCCGCGGGGTGCAAGCAGAGCTCGGAATTCGCAGCATCGTTCCCACAGTTCTTCGGGGTCCTCTGGTTTGGAGCCGAGTGGAGGGGCTCAACCAAAGGCTTCGTCGAGTCTGTGACCGTCTTGGCTGTACATTTCTGGACCTTCGTTATCGTGTGGGGATTTACAGCCTCCCCTTGACAGGTCAGGGATGCAGTACACAAAAGAAGCAGCTACTCGGGTAGCAGAGTACTTGTGGAGTGCACGTGAGGTATGAGGTAGTTTGAGGTGCTCTGATGAACACACGACAGTCGATCCACAGCAATGGCAGTCAATCGGCGTTCAAAATAAAGACACTTCGACTGTCACAATTTTATCAGTAAACGATCGAACTAAAGTTCCTGAATGTACTGCCCTCCAGGAAAGTTCTCGCTCTCAAATTATTCTTGGGGCGGAAAGCTGGCTGAAACCTGAAGTGGAAAGCACTGAGGAATTTAGCGATAATTGTGACAGTGTTCGGAAAGACAGGTTAGTGGCCATAGGGGAGCGAGAAATGTTGTCTCTATTGAGGTGGAAGTTGAGTGTGACAGTGAAGTCGTCTGGTCGCGCATAACAGGTGTGGGTAAAAGCCGGCCGCGGTGGCCGTGCGGTTCTGGCGCTGCAGTCCGGAACCGCGGGTCTGCTACGGTCGCAGGTTCGAATCCTGCTTCGGGCATGGGTGTGTGTGATGTCCTTAGCTTAGTTAGGTTTAAGTAGTTCTAAGTTCTAGGGGACTTATGACCTAAGATGTTGAGTCCCATAGTGCTCAGAGCCATTTGAACTACACTCCTGGAAATTGAAATAAGAACACCGTGAACTCATTGTCCCAGGAAGGGAAAACTTTATTGACACATTCCTGGGGTCAGATACATCACATGATCACACTGACAGAACCACAGGCACATAGACACAGGCACTAGTACAGTGTATATCCAGCTTTCGCAGCAATGCAGGCTGCTATTCTCCCATGGAGACGATCGTAGAGATGCTGGATGTAGTCCTGTGGAACGGCTTGCCATGCCATTTCCACCTGGCGCCTCAGTTGGACCAGCGTTCGTGCTGGACGTGCAGACCGCGGGAGACGACGCTTCATCCAATCCCAAACATGCTCAATGGGGGACAGATCCGGAGATCTTGCTGGCCAGGGTAGTTGACTTACACCTTCTAGAGCACGTTGGGTGGCACGGGATACATGCGGACGTGCATTGTCCTGTTGAAACAGCAAGTTCCCTTGCCGGTCTAGGAATGGTAGAACGATGGGTTCGATGACGGTTTGGATGTACCGTGCACTATTCAGTGTCCCCTCGACGATCACCAGTGGTGTACAGCCAGTGTAGGAGATCGCTCCTCACACCATGATGCCGGGTGTTGGCCCTGTGTGCCTCGGTCGTATGCAGTCCTGATTGTGACGCTCACCTGCACGGCGCCAAACACGCATACGACCATCATTGGCACCAAGGCAGAAGCGACTCTCATCGCTGAAGACGACACGTCTCCATTCGTCCCTCCATTCACGCCTGTCGCGACACCACTGGAGGCGGGCTGCACGATGTTGGGGCGTGAGCGGAAGACGGCCTAACGGTGTGCGGGACCGTAGCCCAGCTTCATGGAGACGGTTGCGAATGGTCCTCGCCGATACCCCAGGAGCAACAGTGTCCCTAATTTGCTGGGAAGTGGCGGTGCGGTCCCCTACGGCACTGCGTAGGATCCTACGGTCTTGGCGTGCATCCGTGCGTCGCTGCGGTCCGGTCCCAGGTCGACGGGCACGTGCACCTTCCGCCGACCACTGGCGACAACATCGATGTACTGTGGAGACCTCACGCCCCACGTGTTGAGCAATTCGGCGGTACGTCCACCCGGCCTCCCGCATGCCCACTATACGCCCTCGCTCAAAGTCCGTCAACTGCACATACGGTACACGTCCACGCTGTCGCGGCATGCTACCAGTGTTAAAGACTGCGATGGAGCTCCGCATGCCACGGCAAACTGGCTGACACTGACGGCGGCGTTGCACAAATGCTGCGCAGCTAGCGCCATTCGACGGCCAACACCGCGGTTCCTGGTGTGTCCGCTGTGCCGTGCGTGTGATCATTGCTTGTACAGCCCTCTCGCAGTGTCCGGAGCAAGTATGGTGGGTCTGACACACCGGTGTCAATGTGTTCTTTTTTCCATTTCCAGGAGTGTATTTTTTTGTGGGTGAAACTAAGTTAATTGTTGAATGTTTTTACCGGGCATCCGATTCCGCTGTGGCAGCTCTAGAGTCATTCAAAGAAAGTCTACGGTCAGTAGCGCGTAAATACTCATATCATGCAACACTACTTGGAGGCTACTTTAACCTGCCGAGTATAGACTGTGATGTCTATGGATTCATTGCGGGGAGTACAGACAAACAGCCGTGCGAAATACTTTTGAACACGTTTTCTGAAAATTGTCTTGAGCAGCTACCTCGACATCCCACATGCAGTGTAAATATCTTAACCCTTCTAGCTACAAATAGGCCGGACTTTATCGACAATTTCAGTACAGAAACGGGCATTGGCGATCATGATGTCATTATAGCAACTATCATTACCAAAGTTAATATATCAATCAAAAAAGCTAGGGGGTGTTTCTGCTAGATAGAGCAGATAGGCAGTTATTATCATCTCAGTTAGACAGTGAATTAACATCACTTAGTTCCAGTAAGACGGATGTAGAGGAGTTATGTGCAAACTTTAAGCAGATTGTAAATTGTGGTCTGGAGAGTTATGTGCCTAGTAAGTGGATAAAGGATGAAAAAGGCCCACCATGGTTTAGTAACGAAATTCGTAAGATGCTGAGGAAGTAGAAGCTGTTGCACTCTAGGAAATTTGTAATAAGTTCCTATGAGACCAAACTGCTGAGGTCATCGGTCCCTAGGATTACACCCTACTTAATCTAACTTACGCTAAGGACAACACACACACCCATACCGAGCGAGGTGGTGCAGTGGTTAGCACACTGGACTCGCATTCGGGAGGACGACGGTTCAATCCCGTCTCCGGCCATCCTGATTTAGGTTTTCCGTGATTTCCCTAAATCGTTTCAGGCAAATGCCGGGATGATTCCTTTGAAAGGGCACGGCCGATTTCCTTCCCACTCCTTCCCTAACCCGAGCTTGCGCTCCGTCTCTAATGACCTCGTTCTCGACGGGACGTTAAACACTAACCACACACCCATGCCAGAGGGAGGACTCCACCCTCCGACAGGGGAGCCGCGCGAACTGTGGCAAGGCGCCTCAAACCCTGCGACTGCACTCTCGGTTCATAAAGGGATGCACATATGACGACAAACGAAGGTTAGTAGAGATTCGTGCGTCCCTGAAAAGATGTATGCGCGTAGCATACAACTGCCACCGTCACGCCTTAGCAAGAGACCTGGCAGAAAACCTGAGAAAATTCTGGTCGTATGTAAAATCGCTGAAAGGGATTAAGACTTCCGTTCAGTACCTTGTTGACCAGTCTGGTGTGGCAGATGAAGAGGGCAAAACGAAATCCGAAATTTTAAATTTCATGTTCAAGAAATCGTTCACGCAGGAGAACCGTAATAGAGAAGCGGCTTAAAGATATAAAAACAAATAAATCACCATGTCTGGATGGAATCCGAGTTTGATTTTACAAAGAGTACTGTAAGGCATTGACCCCTTACCTAGCTGCATTCATTGTGCTTCTCTAGTCCAGCACAAAGTTCCAAGCGACTGAAAAAACGCATTGGTGACTCCAGTATGTAAGATAAAAGAACGGACCCGCAAAATTACAGACCCTAACTTCAATTTACTGCAGAATCCTTGAACATTCGCAGGTCGAATATAATAATCTTTCTTGAGGCTAAGAAGCTTATGTCCACGAATCAGCATGGTTTTAGAAACCATCGCTCTTGCGAAACTCAGCTTGCCCTTCTCTCACATGATATACTGAGAACTATGGATGAAGGGCAACCGCAATTTCGATATTTCTAGATTTCCGGAAAGCACTTGACACGGTGCCCCATTGCAGGCTGTTAACGAAGGTACGAATATATGGAATAAGTTCACAAATATGTGAGTGCCTAGAAGACTTCTAAAATAATAGAACCCAGTACGTTGTCCTCGACGACGAGTGTTCATCAGAGACAAGGATATCGTTATGAGTGCTCCAGGGAAGTGTGGTAGGACCGCTGTTGTTCTCTATATGCACAGATCATTTGGCGGCCAGAGTGGGCAGCAGTCTTCGGTTGGTTGCTGATGATGCCGTGGTATACGGTAATGTGTCGAAGTTGAGTGACTGTAGGAAGATACAAGACAGCTTACACAAAATTTCCAGTTGGTGTGATGAACGGCAGCTAGCTCTGCATGTGAAAAAATGAAAGTTAATGCGGATGGGTAGGAAGATCAGACCTGTAATGTTCGGATGCAGTATTACTCGTGTCCTGCTTAACACAGTGAAGCCGTTTAAATATCTGGGCGTAACGTTGCAAAGTGATGTGAGATGGAACGAGCAAGTGAGGACTGTGGTAGGGAAGGCGAATGGTCGGCTTCGATTTCTTCTGAGCATTTTAGGAAAGATTGGTTCACTGTAAAGGAGACCGCATAGAGGACGCTGGTACGCCCTATTCATGAGTACTGCTCAAGTGTTTTGGATCCGTGCCAGGTCGGATTGAAGGAAGACATCGAAGTAGTTCAAAGGAGGGCTGCTAGATTTGTTACCGGTAGGTTTAAACAAAGCGCAAGTGTTACGGAGATGCTTCGGGAATTCAAATGGGAATCCCTGCAGGGAAGGCGGCGTTCTTTTTGGGAAACCCTACTGAGAAAATTTAGAGAACCGGCATTTTAAACTAACTGCCGAACGATAAAGACCACCAAGGTAAGAGAATTAGGGCTCATACGGAAGCGTACAGATAGTCGTTTTTCCCTGGATCTAACTGCGTGTGGAACGGGAGGGGAAATGACAAGTAATGGTACAGTGTACCCTCCACCAAGCACCTTACAGTGGCTTAAGAGTATCTATGTAGATGTAAATGTAGATACAACAGTGTCTCGGTTTCCTCGGTAAATATTAAAAAGAATAGATAGGTAGCTGGCAACGATATACACTCCTGGAAATTGAAATAAGAACACCGTGAATTCATTGTCCCAGGAAGGGGAAACTTTATTGACACATTCCTGGGGTCAGATACATCACATGATCACACTGACAGAACCACAGGCACGTAGACACAGGCAACAGAGCATGCACAATGTCGGCACTAGTACAGTGTATATCCACCTTTCGCAGCAATGCAGGCTGCTATTCTCCCATGGAGACGATCGTAGAGATGCTGGATGTAGTCCTGTGGAACGGCTTGCCATGCCATTTCCACCTGGCGCCTCAGTTGGACCAGCGTTCGTGCTGGACGTGCAGACCGCGTGAGACGACGCTTCATCCAGTCCCAAACATGCTCAATGGGGGACAGATCCGGAGATCTTGCTGGCCAGGGTAGCTGACTTACACCTTCTAGAGCACGTTGGGTGGCACGGGAGACATGCGGACGTGCATTGTCCTGTTGGAACAGCAAGTTCCCTTGCCGGTCTAGGAATGGTAGAACGATGGGTTCGATGACGGTTTGGATGTACCGTGCACTATTCAGTGTCCCCTCGACGATCACCAGTGGTGTACGGCCAGTGTAGGAGATCGCTCCCCACACCATGATGCCGGGTGTTGGCCCTGTGTGCCTCGGTCGTATGCAGTCCTGATTGTGGCGCTCACCTGCACGGCGCCAAACACCCATACGATCATCATTGGCACCAAGGCAGAAGCGACTCTCATCGCTGAAGACGACACGTCTCCATTCGTCCCTCCATTCACGCCTGTCGCGACACCACTGGAGGCGGGCTGCACGATGTTGGGGCGTGAGCGGAAGACGGCCTAACGGTGTGCGGGACCGTAGCCCAGCTTCATGGAGACGGTTGCGAATGGTCCTCGCCGATACCCCAGGAGCAACAGTGTCCCTAATTTGCTGGGAAGTGGCGGTGCGGTCCCCTACGGCACTGCGTAGGATCCTACGGTCTTGGCGTGCATCCGTGCGTCGCTGCGGTCCGGTCCCAGGTCGACGGGCACGTGCACCTTCCGCCGACCACTGGCAACAACATCGATGTACTGTGGAGACCTCACGCCCCACGTGTTGAGCAATTCGGCTGAACGTCCACCCGGCCTCCCGCATGCCCACTATACGCCCTCGCTCAAAGTCCGTCAACTGCACATACGGTTCACGTCCACGCTGTCGCGGCATGCTACCAGTGTTAAAGACTGCGATGGAGCTCCGTATGCCACGGCAAACTGGCTGACACTGACGGCGGCGGTGCACAAATGCTGCGCAGCTAGCGCCATTCGACGGCCAACACCGCGGTTCCTGGTGTGTCCGCTGTGCCGTGCGTGTGATCATTGCTTGTACAGCCCTCTCGCAGTGTCCGGAGCAAGTATGGTGGGTCTGACACACCGGTGTCAATGTGTTCTTTTTTCCATTTCCAGGAGTGTAGATACTTAAAGGAGTCTGTGTGTCGAGCAGACTTATCGTGTTGCTTATTAAGAGCTTATACGCCAGTCACGTGACCATGACACAACATTTAGCTTAGTGCTCTAATCCTGCACGAGATAACATTATATGTGTAAATGCGCTCCAGTTCCACCACTCTACGCTAATGCCAGTACGCATTAGTTAAAAGTAAATATGATTACCCTTAATCTCCGATCCACTCTGTAACTATTTATCACCTGCATAACACGTTTCGGATTTTCGTGTTTTGTTGAGTGTAAAAAAATACTGGATTTGTTCGTCAGCCTGGAATATTTAACAGACTAGATTAATAGATGTGAGGTATAATGTGATGGAAGCCTATTTTTTACTGTTGGAACGGCAAAGCAGTCCAGTGTTTACACACAGGGTGAGGGTGCTAAGTCATAACACCCCTTGTATTTCCCCAACCGTAATAGATACAAAGATGCCGTTTGGACAGTGAATTGCAGGGACAGGGGCTACTTGAATACATCAAATTTCATGTTTGTGCTACATTTCATGACAGAGATATGAGGCCATCTTTGGCTTTTTTAAATGGAACCTTAAGTTAAATTTTAGCGTAACATGATGAGCTTAAAAATACGGTTTCAAATATGTGTACATTTAGGCGAATAGTTTTTGAGACACAGATATGTTCTCGTAACGTGCTCGTCCTTCGAAGCGGCGCTGTCCAATGCGACCTTTCCTGTGTGTAGAGTTCATGGTAAATGTCGCGAGGCCGTCCTTACACAAACACGCCCATTTACCCGACAAAAGTAATACATACTGTGATATTTTGTGCAAAAATTAACTGATGATGTCGCGCAAATATTATTCAGTTATTTGACAACTGTGATACCAAAATAGTAGACAACATACGCTATTGAAATAGTACAAGATGTTACTACATTTTAAGTGACAGAAAGTCCGGAACCGCGCGACTGCTACGGTCGCAGGTTCGAATGCTGCCTCGGGCATGGATGTGTGTGATGTCCTTAGGTTAGTTAGGTTTAAGTAGTTCTAAGTTCTAGGGGACTGATGACCACAGTAGTTACGCCCCATAGTGCTCAGAGCCACTTGAACCATTTTAAGTGACAGAAATACAAATGTAAATGAGCAGGCCCTTACTGGTCGCAATTATTTCGTACGTATTTGTTTTTTATTTGAAAATATTTACAGTTGATCACTATACCAAGCAAATACACACAAAGATGCAAAATACATACTGTATATGACACGAAACATTTCTGAAGCATGTGTTCAAAATGCTTCCCCCCTGCTGCAATGCACATTTGTAGTCGCCGTTCGAATGATTTGTGAACGGCTGAGAGGGTGTCACGTGAGATATCAGCGCACACTTCGATGATACGTTGCTTCATATCATCTGGGGTAGTTGATATTTGAGCATTCACTTTATGTTTGATTTCTCCCCACAGAAAAAAATGAAGAGGGGTCAAATCAGGAGACCGGGCTGGCCACTTCACTTTAACAGCTCTGTAGCCATACGGGATGAGTAGGCAGGATAGCCTTCATGTTGGAACCACATACACTGACGCATAGTCAGTGGAACCTCTTCCAGCAAAATGGGCAGAACGTTTCGCAGGAACTGTGCATGTTTATTGCTGTTTAGTATACCCAGAGTGACGTACGGCCCCACAATGACATTTCCGACGATGCCGCACCACACGTTAACACTCCACGGTTGCTGATGCTGTACGTGTCGAAGCCAGTGAAGTTTCTCTATAGACCAGTAATGCATTCACATTACCGTGATTGGTGAAAGTCGCTTCATCAGTAAAAAGCACCCGCTGAAAATTCATTATATCATCTTCTAGGCACTACAGAGCAAAACGGCAAAATTCCTGGCGCCGTTCGAAATCCACACCGGAGAGTGCTTGATGTAATGAGAGGTGAAACGGGTGAAATCTATGCCGGTGTAATATGAGTATAACACTTATCTGACTTATACCACATTCCGAGGCGACATGTCGCGACGAAACAGTAGGGTCGTTAAGCGCCAACGCTAGAACGCCCTCTTCATGTACCTCGCCAGTTGCAGTCTACCTCGCCAGTTGCAGTCTTCTGCCTTTTCCTCTGTATGGCGTTCCATGATCCCGATTCAAGTAGTTTCTTGGAAATACGTGCAAGAAGCTGGCGCGTAGGACGCTCTCGATCAGGATGCAGCTCTCCACATCGTTTTATTGCTCTAACAGCATTTCTTCTGCCTTCACCATACACTAGAAGCATATCTAACTTTTCTTCGTTGGTGTCCATGTCTGTTCCGAGAAACTGTGACAGAAATGCGATGTCTCATTACCCCAGCAGCACATTTATACCCTTCTCTACAGCTACCTCGTGCGTCACCTTGTGGCGTTATCGAGAAACAGGAAAACAACGGCTTCCCTGTTAAGTTCCTCAGTGGTCAACAGGAAAGGTCGCATTGGACAACGCCGCTTCGAAGTACGAATACAATACGGGAACATATCTGTGTCTCAAAAACTTTTCGCCTAAATATACACATATTTGAAACCGTATTTTTAAGCCCATCATGTTACGCTAAAATTTAACATAGGGTTCCACTTAAAAAAACCAAAGATGGCCTCATATCTCTGTCATAAAAAAATAGCACAAACATGAAATTTGATGTATTCAAGTAGCCTCTGTCCCCGAAATACACTGTCCAAATGGCATCTTTGTATCTATTACAGTTGGGGAGATACAAGGGGTGTTATGAATTAACTGCCTCACCCTGTATACATATGTGTCTGAACAACGATCAGGCTGGAAAGCTAGCTAATTCTTCTCACATGTCGCAGATTCTGCGTGGTTTATGTGGATTGTGACGCTGCACCATCTCAGAAGTACATTACGAACTACTACTCTGCGCTTTGCATGCGTTTCGAAGGCTTTCCAATTGAGCAATGGATTTAGTTCTCATATAAATGTCCTGATATCTTTATTTTACGTGATTTGCATATCGCTGAATTGGAACGAGAATGCGCTGTGTCAAGACACGCACCTTCCACCCATGCTATCCGGCATTCATCTTCAAGGGTAGTGTCATATCTGTATGCTTGTGGTGTGGTTGATGAGTCGAGGGACGGACTGATGATGTAGCATCTCGTGGAATGCATTCAGGCTGTGTGACATCCCAATGCTGTAGTGTCTTGGGGTACCATTTTGCAGACTATGCTATGACCTCATTGTTTTATACTGCCAAACTATCTTACTGCAGCGTGTTTACGTGGTATTTGCAGCATATGTATGGCATAATTGTGGTGTATATGCTGACGTAAGACGTTATGCCTTTTACACCAGTGCACCGCCGATGTTCTGCCAACGTATACGTCGCATTTGCACCTAGTGTGTGTATGTGTGTGTGTGTGTGTGTGTGTGTGTGTGTGTGTGTAAGATATCATCGTTTTACAATTGGCATTTACAGTAATAACCACTCATTCTCACACTATATTCCACCTAATTGCTTGGCTGTCTAAATAAACATGGTGTAGGCGGCTGCTAGTGCTTGGGTAGCTCACTTCGTCAAACACTTGCCCGTGAAAGGCAAAGGTCCCGAGTTCGAGTGTCGACCCGTTATACAGTTTTGCCAACGGCCTTGTCGCAGAGGTAACACTGGTTCCCGTCAGATAACGACGTTAAGCGCTGTCGGGCTGGTCTAGCACTTGGATGGGTGACCATCAGGTCTGCCGGGCGCTGTTGGCAAGCGGGGTGCACTCAGCCGTTGTGAGGAAAACTGAGGAGCTACTTGATTGAGAAGTAGCGACTCTGGTCTCGTAAACTAACGTACTGCCGGGAGAGCGGTGTGCTGACCACAAAAAAAAAAATCAAATGTGTGTTAAATGTTATGGGACTTATCTGCTAAGGTCATCAGTCCCTAAGCTTACACACTACGTAACCTAAATTATCCTAAGGACAAACACACACACCCATGCCCGACGGAGGACTCGAACCTCCGCCGGGATCAGCCGCACAGTCCATGACTGCAGCGCCTAAGACGGCTAGGCTGCTGACCACATGCCTCTACATATCCGTATCCAGTGACGCCTGTGGGCTCAGGATACACGGCGGCCGATCGATACCGTTGGATCTTCCAACGCCTGTTCGGACGGAGTTTAGTTTTTTAGACTGCTGCTGTTGTGCCTGTACCACAACACAATCGAACAACGGGTGTGACATATCAAGCAGACATCCTGAGCTCTGGTACATCGCGGAACATCTGTGTGTTCATGGCTGTAACAATAACATCAGATACCTAAGTGCAAACGTTATTAATTTATCACAATAAGTCAGCGCGTTTGTAAAAAATTACACTTGCAACGAAGCAGTATAACGTTTACTACTGCTCTCATGCAGAACTGACTTTATTAATAATAAAAATGAATATATAAGTACTTTTTGTCGAGATCTTCTGTCTGGCTGTTTGCTGCTGCTGGTGGCGCTTCATACTAAATGTACAGACGGTAAATGGCAGCGCACACACAATCGACCTACAAAAATTAAAATTGGTCGAAGGGTGTCGAGACGAAGTTTGCATACCAGTGGTACTTCGGAAGCCCCTCCGCGTTTTCGCAGTTACAAGCTCTTAAATGTTATTTTCTGACTATGCACTGATATGACAAAAAATAAAATCATAATTGAAAAGTAACATTTAAAATAACATAACGTACCGTTGAGAGAAAGCCATCACTCGAAACTGGTAACGGTAAATTATTACAACAGTATGTATTTCACATATTTTGTTGAGGCTGAAGAAGTGCATACAGAACAAAAATTACCAGATCTGGTGTCAGATTTACGACACACAAAAGAATTTTTTCTCCCTGTGAAAAATGCCAATACACGCGGGAATGTTGTGTTCTAACAGCTAGTTTGCGGAAGCTTTTGCCAGCAGTGAACTGTGTGATGCAAAGTGAATTATAAATTTTTATTGATATCCATTAAAAATTGTTCACATTATTTACTATCCTATCCAATTAAACTCTAAAATACTTCGGAAATATTTTTGATCGCAACTAATACGGAAGCCCAACCTACTAACCATTCAACAGAAAGCCGACAATAGATTAAAACTACAAACTTTTGTTCTAGCCTGTCCTTCGCTATAGCAATCAAGCCGGAACATCCGTTTCGCTGAAGTTCTACCAAGCTCTCCAAATCCTTGAGTGCCACGGGCTCTGCTTTGCTTACCGCATCCGTTTACTCATTTTCACGCAAATCTTTTACCATCTTATCAGCTTATCCCCCCCTCCCCTTTCACTGGCACCGAACAACTCCACATACGTCTCGCAAACTTGAACACTCTCTTTGCTTCCCCTCTAATATCAAATCCTGGTTGCTGCGGCAGCTACACCAACACATCCCACCAGCCCGGCACCTACACACTTTCCATATCCACTCCCTACGCAGTTTTAACAGACTAGAAATCCGCCCTGAAATTTACCCTTACTATCAGATCTAACTCATTCCCTAATCTCCATCATCTTCCTTTTCCATCCTCTTTATTCTTACCTCCTCATAGCCAAGGCCCAGATTTCATCCCAGTTACACCTGTCCCAAATCCCAATTTACACCCACCCCACAATACCAACGCTCCTACTCCACAGACACACGGTTTCACCGATGTTTCTTTCAAAAGACAGCGATGTGTAATTTTGAAAAAAAGACAATGTAAACTTTTTATCCCTTTTTAATATTTGAAAATTTTATGTCGGCTCTTTGTCACTGTAGTCTTGTACCATGAGAAGCAGGGAAAGGATGTTGTTGGTGGCCGGTATCCTCTTTCTGTAACATTACTGCATGCATGTATTAATAGAGTTCTTTATTAACCGAAACAAAAAGCTACTTAACTTAAGCTACCATGTGCTGTGGCACAAGCTCTGCCTTAATAGTCCACGTTAGCGTCACTGCTGATGAAGTACAAGTCCGCTGTGTACATTCGCCTGGTCGCTGACTCTGAGCTAGAGGCTAAGCTGGATGCGGCGGCAACTCGCACTGTGCTGTGACTGAACACTCGACTCGTTGACTCACTGGATCACAGACTGGATCTAACTGTCCCTCCGGTTCGCGGTGGCGATCTAAATATTGGCGGCAGCGAGGGCGTTGCCGGACGTTGTTGCTATGAATGCTTGTGACAGAAGAGCAGCGTGTTGTACTGCTTCCAGTGTACTTTCGCCCGTTAGAGGGGAGGGAGTGAGTAAAAAAAAAAAAAATGGCTCCAAGCAGTATGGGACTTAACATCTCAGGTCATCAGTCCCCTACACTTAGAACTACTTACACTTAACTAACCTAAGCACATCACACACATCCATGCCCGTGACAGGATTCGAACCTGCGACCGTAGTAGCAGCGCGGTTCCGGACTGAAGCGCCTAGAACCGCTCGGTCACAACGGCCGGCAGAATGAGTAAACGATAAAGAGAAAACGTATTGGCAGACCAGTGTCTCTCCTGCCATCATACTGCAATTTTCATAAGCGTTACTGTATTCGGAATTATCTTGTTACGCGGGAGCTCCCAAATGCCCTAGTATACAGAGGACGTGAGCCAGTGTGTGGAAATTTTTTCCAGCACACTTCATATTGTCTTACTTGTCATCCAGGCTAATATTCTAGGTTTTTCGAATCAATAATGTCTGTTTTCGTGTAGGATGGGAAGTTGTGGTTCGAACAGCACAACCGACACATGGACACTGCGCTTGGAGCTGTGCTAGCGAGAAAGTCACAATGCTTCTCTCTCGCCAGTAGTAGTCTTTCAGAATGGTTGTTGAAATTAAAAATTCCTTCTGTACACTGTTTAAAGTGGCATAAACTCTGAAAGCTGTTACCATCAATCGCTAAATTACTGCTGCATTCGGACTAAATGTGATGACTGAAGCTCTTCTGCGTCACAGAAAGTAGGAAAGAATCAACTCTACAGTCCACTATGAGACAGTAAGAGAACGAAGAAGAGATACTCATAGCAAGGGAAGTGGTCTCTTGATTGTCACTGCCGTACGCTTGGGCACACTCCGTCAGACATACAGACGAATGACGATGCATTAAAACATGCTCCATCTTCTTGTCACAGAGCCAGCGCACGGCATTATGCTTCAAATAGCTATGGAACTTCCCGTACACCATCTGAATATGAACCTGAAAAGGTTCTAAACTGATTCATAGAATGAATAAAATACCTGTTTCAAAAAAGTGACTGGCAGCAGTTTTATGTATTTAAGTTGAATGAACAGTCACGGGTACTTAAACGTGAGTAATTGATAAGTGTGGTGTCACCGCCACACACCACACTTGCTAGGTGGTTCAATCTCGCGTCCGGCCATCCTGATTTAGGTTTTCCGTGATTTCCATAAATCGCTCCAGGCAAATGCCGGGATGGTTCCTTTCAAAGGGCGCGGCCGACTTCCTTCCCCGTCCTTCTCTAATCCGATGCGACCGATGACCTTGCTGTCTGGTCTCCTTCCCCAACAACAACCAACATCTCTCCTCATTTGTCAGAACATGGATGGTGCTAGGTGGTAGCCTTTAAATCGGCCGCGATCCAATAGTATACGTCGGACCCGCGTGTCGCCACTATCAGTGATTGCAGACCGAGCGCCGCCACACGGCAGGTCTAGAGACTTCCTAGCACTCGCCCCAGTAGTACAACCGACTTTGCTACCGATGGTTCACTGACAATATACGCTCTCATTTGCCGAGACGATAGTTAGCATAGCCTTCAGCAAAATCATTTGCTACGACCTAGCAAGGCGCCATTACTAGTTACTATTGATATTATGAATAATGTACCGTCAAGACCGACGTTCACCATTTATGGATTAAAGTTAAGTATTCCACCAGCTACGTCTGTTTTTCTAAAGTCTAATTTCCTTGTCCTGTTCCAGACCTCAAGCCAGCCTGCGTGAGCTAAAACGTGTGCCTTTCGGCTTCCTCTAATAATATGGTGTTGGCTCTCCTGCGAACCCACAACATTGGCGACGAGGAAACACCGCGTTCGTAACTATAATGCCCTGATTTACTTGTGTAATGGCTTCACCACCATCTCCAGATGTGCGTCCGAATTTTATCGCTGCAGGCCTTACTGGATGCCCTTGGACAGCTTGTCCAGGGTCAACGTGCAATGCAAAACGATGCGGCAGCCGCCGCTCCACCGCTAACGCAGCCACAGCACGCAGTTGCACCAACTTTTCGTCCTTTTGATGCTGCACTGGAAAGCTGGACGGAGTGGTCACGCCAATTTGGATTCCATATCGCCGCCTACAGAATTCAAGGCAACGAGCGGCAGCCTTTTTTATTGTCCTCCGTCGGGGTGCACACGTACCGTGTGATAGTCAAATTATTTCCCCGACGCGACGTAGCAACTCTGTCCTATGACGAAATTTTGTCTGCATTAGATGCAGTTAATGTAGTTTGCCAAACGGTATACCTTCTTTCGTACAAAATTTACTGCAGGTCAGACTAATCGGGAGTGGGTTGCAACCTTGCAAGGCCTTACTAGAGATTGTGCTTTTGAGTGTCAATGTGGACTCCCTTATTCAGATACTATGGTACGTGATGCAATTGCACAGAACGTTTCTGATGTTCGTATATGGGACCAGATTTTGAAACTAGTCAATCCCTCCCTTCAACAAGTGATAGACATATTGGATCGGCAGGACACGCTTGACTTAGCTCAGGAATCATTTGCAACTTCGCCACCCGTGTGTCAGGTTAACTGGCCCGCCGGGCGAGCTGCACGGAACAGTAAACAGTCCTCGCGCCCGACCGCGCCGCTGCGGCCAGGCTCTCAGCCATGTGTACTACGCCGGCAAGCAAATGCCATGCTAAAATCATGCCCGCGGTGTGCTACTAGACATTCGCATGAGAATTGCCCGTCACGCCAAGCTATTTGCTTTTACTGTAATTAAAAAGGACATGGTCAAAGTGTTTGCCAGAAAAAGCTCAGATCGGAAGCTCAAAACCATTCCAGCCCCATTGCTTTGCACTGGAATCAGAATCGAATCAAGGATACTCAGGCTCGCGACACTTCGCCCATGGAAATTCATATAGTGCATGTCACTCCACCCAGTGCCACTCTCTCTAACAGTGACTGTGTTCGTCCCACAAATAGTATGCGTCGACATCGCCAGAACTCCCGTGACAAGTGATTTTGTACCAGTGTCAGTTCACATTGCAAGAGACAGTCGCTCTTGTCATCAGCAGGACAATAAACTTTTTGTGGACTTGGACATTAACGGCAAAAATCGATACCGGGGCTGCAGTTTCACCGATCAATCAAGGCACTTACAAACTACTGGGCACACCTCCGTTGCGTGCAGCAACTGTTAAGTTAACTACCTATTCAGGTCACAAGATCCCTGTGTTAGGACAGTGCAGCGTTCTTGCAACATACAAGGGACAAACAAAACTTGTGTCATTTTACGTCCTTCGTTCTTCTTCTGCAGTGAACTTGTTTGGTTCCGATTTATTTCAGTAGTTTAACTTGTCTATAGTAAATCAGGTCCTATCAGTGAACCAGAGTGTGCCTTCACACAGTGTTCCTCGTCTCTGTGAAGAATTTGCAGACATTTTTGCACCGGGCCTCGGTTGCGCTAAGAACTATAAAGCACATTTGGAACTGAAAGTAAACGCGCAACCGAAATTTTTCAGAGCACGCAATGTTCCCCACGCATTGTGTGATGAGGTCGCAAAAACATTACACGATTTGGAATCACAAGGTGTAATTGAACGTGTGCAGGCCTCTCTCAGGGCATCACCCATAGTAATTTTGCAAAAACCTTCCGGAAAATTGAGAATTTGTGTGGACTTCAAGGCAACAGTGAATCCACAACTAGTGACTGCTACTTTTCATTTACCCCGCTCGGAAGATCTTTTTGACAAACTGTGCCCAGGTAAATATTTTTCGAAGTTGGACCTAGCAGATGCGTACTTGCAAATACTGGTGGACGAAGAATCCCAGCACGTCTGGGTGGTTAACACGCATCTTGGTTTGTATCGATTCAAACGACTGCCATTCGGGTGTGCATCCGCCCCTGCATTGTTTCAGCAATATCTACAAACTGTTTGTGCTTCGGTCCCTACTGCAGCAAACTATCTGGACGATATTGTGATCTCCGGAAAGACGGAAGAAGAACATTTAGTCAATCTCAGAACATTATTTCAGGTCTTGCGACAAAATGGTCTTCACTTGCGGAAGGACAAATGTGTGTTTTTTGCTCGTGACTTACCATATCTGGGACATGTACTCAATGCCCAAGGCATACATCCCAGTGCCGAGCACCTCCGTGCCATACAAGACTTGCCTTCGCCGCAGAATTTGAAGCAGCTACAGAGTGTGCTGCGAAAAATCAACTATTATCATAACTATATCCCACACGCCTCTTCCATTTCAGCTCCGCTTCATCGCTTCCGCCGTAAAGGTGTTCCGTTCGTATGGACGACGGACTGCGAACGCGCCTTTCGCCAGTTGAAATCGCCGTTGCTTTCCAATACTTGCCGTACGCCATTCGTTCCCCGGAAGCCCCTTTTGTTGATGGTGGATGCATCGGATTTCGGGATCGGTGTTGTGCTTGCGCACAAAGATGGTTCGCACGATCGCCCTATTGCCTTTGTGTCCAAATTGCTCTCGTCTGCGCAACGAAATTATTCACAGATCGAGAAAGAAGCATTGGCTCTCGTATTTAGTGTTACTAAGTTTCATGATTTCTTGTATGGTCGTCACTTTACCATCATCACGGACCACAAACCTTTGACATCGCTTTTTCATCTGACCAAGCCTGTACCTCCACGTACAGTGCAGAAATTCATTCGTTGGTCTATTTTCCTCTCGCAGTACCGCTACGATATCTTGTATCGGTACACTGCTAAGCACGGATACGCCGATGCGTTGTCCCGTTTGCCTGTTGCAGAGGATAGAGCATTCGATTCCTCCGAACTTGCTTGCATGTTCATTGATTCGGATTCCGATTACGTGGTCGAATCGTTTGCGATTGGTTTTCGTCGTGTACCTACAGCCACAGCTGCCGACTCTTTCCTTGCTACCGTTCTGCGTTTTCTTGCTACGCAATGGCCCTTGAATAAGTCACGGATCGTGGATCCGTTGGTACGCCGATTTTTTGCTCTCAAGGAGAGACTTTTTGTACGACGTGGTGTTTTGCTGTTGCGTTCTGATAATGATCAGTCCAGGGTCGTGGTCCCACGTTCGTTACAGTCCTCTGTCTTACAGCTTCTCCACCAAGGACATTGGGGTATAGTGAGAACGAAACAACTTGCTCGTCAGCACTGTAATTGTTTCGGAATCGACGCCGCGATTACGAATATGTGCTCTTTTTGCGTGGTGTGTGCCGAACAACAGTCAGCACCACCGTTGAAATTCTTTGCATGGCCAATTGCCACTTCCCCTTGACAACGCTTACACATCGATTTTGTTGGTCTATTCTGGAATGCTCGTTGGTTGGTTGTGGTAGATTCATTCAGAAATTTTCCTTTTGTAGTCCGGATGTCTTCCACGACGTCATCTGCCACCATCCAAGTGTTATCCGCTATCGTTTGCATTGAAGGTCTTCCACAGACTATTGTTTCCGACAATGGCCCACAATTCATGTCCTCAGAATTTCAGTCATTCTGCAAGGCCAATGGTATTCAACATCTGACGTCCACGCCCTTTTTTGCCAAAGTTAAACGGTGCCACTGAACGTTTGGTTAGGACTTTCAAGTTCCAGATGTTGAAGTTGAAAGAGTCGCATTCTCGGGAGGACGCATTATTGCTCTTTTTGTCCTTGTATCGCTCTCAGTCCTGAGATTGTCGCTCGCCGGATTAGTTGCTTCACGGTCGCCCTCATCGCACCTTGATGTCTTTGCTACATCCGCCGCATCAGGTAACTGTGCAGCGGCAGACACCTGCTTTTGCCCCAGGCGACGTTGTCTACTACCGCCACTATCGAGGTTCATGGCGTTGACTCGAAGGGCGCATTCTTTGCTGCCTCGGGCGCGCGATGTATCTGGTTTTGGGGGCCTCTGGTGAGGTGCGTCGACATCTCAATCAGCTGCGCCTCTGTCGTCGCACGGGATCTGCCACTCCCCGTCTGGTTTCAGTGACGGTGCCGTCCGGTCAGCGCCCTGGTTAGCCATCTATTGGCTCGCCTCAGCCCCAGGTGTTACCGACGCTGCCTTCCATTTTGCCCCATGGCGACGCGCCGCCGCCGCCGCCGCCGTCGCCGGCGGGAGAACTGTGTACGCGTCGCTGCAACCGCCGGGCGCCTCCCTGGGTCACGTGCCGCCGATCACTTCCCATGGCCAGTTGTCCTCCGACATGGAACTCTTGCCCGCTCCGGACCATATGTCGTCTTCACCCGTCGGGTGCCCCAGCCCGCTGGAGGTCGACCCTTCGTCCCCTCCTCTCTCTCTACGGGCGCATACACTGCATGTTGGCGTGCACCCTGGAGCAGGTTTTCAGGCGTTTCCTAGCTCCCCGCGGTCCGAATGACAGGGTGCGGGTGGCACAGCCTCGCCTGTTTTAGGCTCCCCACCTCGTCGCATACGTCAACATGGGGTCCTCCCCACGGCGGGCGGAAGCCTTATGCCACAACCGTGCGCCGATTTGCGTGGGAGGAAGGTGGTGTCACCTCCAGACACCACACTTGCTAGGTGGTAGCCTTTAAATCGGCCGCGGTCCGTTAGTATACGTCGGACCCGCGTGTCGCCACTATCAGTGATTGCAGACCGAGCACTGCCACACGGCAGGTCTAGAGAGAGTTCCCAGTACTCGCCCCAGTTGTACGACCGACTTTGCTAGCGATGGTTCACTGACAAAATACGCTCTCATTTGCCGAGACGATAGTTAGCATAGCCTTCAGCTACGTCATTTGCTACAACCTAGCAAGGCGCCATTACCAGTGACTATTGATACTGTAATCATGTACCGTCAAGAGCGACGCTCATCATTTATGGATTAAAGTTAAGTATTCCACCAGCTACGTCCGCTTTTCTAAAGTCTAATTTCCTTGTCCTGCTCCAGACCTCACGCCAGCCTGCATGAGCTAAAACGCGTGCCTTTCGGCTTCCTCTAATAATACGGTGTTGGCTGTCCTGCCAACCCACAACAATAAGATCTATACAATTAAACGGAAGAATTGTTGTGTCGGTTCAAATGGAACATTTTTCAACATCCACCCTGCTGCCTAGACTTGGCGCGAGTTAATTGCACTGATTCATGTACATGAAAAAGTATTTTGGCTCCCAACGACTTTACCCAGAGAAGAGGGGTTTTGTCAGTTCGTTATGCTTAAATGTGAATGATAATTATGTAGAGATGCGGTACAAAGATGTAGTTACATCTTGTTTTAACTCTTCTTGTATTTTATTTATTGCCTAGAGGAGATTACTTCCCGATAGACCTTGTATTTATTTTATTATATTTGTTTCACCTTTGAAGATACAGGCTTTCGAACCCTCTCTTGCAGCCGGCCGGTGTGGCCGAGCGGTTCTAGGCGCTTCAGACTGGAACCGCGCGACCGCTATGGTGGCAGGTTCGAATCCTGCCTCGGGCATGGATGTGTGTGATGTCCTTACGTTACGTTGGTTTAAGTAGTTCTAAGTTCAAGGGGACTAATGACCTCAACTGTTAAGTCCCATAGTGCTCAGAGCCATTTGAACCATTTTGAACCCCTCTTGCATCTAATCAGACATCCTTAGTGAGCCAGCATCACAATTTTTTAGTACATGAGCAACATGAAGTCATAATGTAACAAGATTAAGGGTTGTAATGATGATAAGAATATCAATGAATGTTGGTATTTAAGAAATGTCATTTTATTAATATTAAGCAATTAACTCAGTGCGTTCTTGTTGACTGTGAGCAGTGACATCTAATACGAATGTGTGATAACACTACAGCAAGAATTAGTTTGGAGAATAAGTTGACTTTGTCGGTGAAAGAGCGAAAAATAATAGGATCAAATGAGCAGATGAGATGGACGAAGAAAACAGAAGTAGAAAGGGATGAGAGACGCATAAACCGTTTCACACTAGTTTTCTCTAGGACAGAAAGAAAACAACTACGATACGCCAAGAGGGAAGCAGTACCTTTGATAATAGATAAAGCTTTATTCTCCTGTTGTATGCAGAATGTTTTTCGTTAAGACGTAGCTTGCAGGGTAATTTGTTCCACAGTCATATGGTTGAAATGGAGGAGAAGGAGAAAGATTTAATATTATGCCAAGGTACAGCCAAGATGTTGGACGTATCCACTCTGGTATTCAAAATTATGGAATAATGGTAGGGACATGATGCGTGAGACGTTGTCGTGAGGGCACTATTGATGAAGATAAATTAAAAAGGGCTTGTGAAAATCACGCCGCCTATCCGTTCGATCCATTCTGAGAACAGGATGGACTGATACGATGAAACAATCAAACGTCGCTCACTTATTTCACGCAAGTGTTCGTAGCTAGCTCGAGTCATCTGAAGATTTCAGCGATAAACTCATACTAATATCATTAGCTGTAGGCCTAAACTCATACTGAACTCTTTTAGAAACACGGGACGACAGTCGTTCCCTAATTTCATTGTGCATGAAGTGAGACATAAATTTATTTTTGAGAATTGTTGGACGCTTACAAAAGTCGATCTTTGAAAATTTTCTTAAGTTACGAGTGTTGTGGATAACTTATTTCGTAGCATATTAACATTCATAATTTACAATTACTGGCAAAGAATAGCTCACTCCGAATTTCAGTGTATATCAACACGAATAAACGGACATTTTTTTGAATTTTTAGAAATTACTAACGTTCTGTGCATAAGCTATTTCATTATAAATCGAATCAGCGAATTAGTAATTATGGCACGTATTGTAACTAACATATCGTGTTACACCTAGTTTCCCTTTCAAGATACGTGTTTATTATCTACATTTTCGCAAATATATACCGTTTTCACGTTTATTAGCAAATATAACCTCAAACGGTTTTAGGAAGCTAGTAATTTATACCACAGGTCTTTATCTTGTAGTATACTGAAGCGCCAAAGTAACTGGTACAGGCATGCGTATTACAATAAAGAGATATGCAGGCATGCAGAATACTCCGCTGCGGTCGGCAACGCCCATACAAGACAACAAGTGTTAGGCGCAGTTGTTAGATCGGTTACTGCTGCTACAATGACAGATTATCAAGATTTAAATGAGTTTGAACGTGTTGTTATAGTCGGCGCACGATCGATGGGACACAGCATCTCCGAGGTAGCGATGAAATGGGGATTTTCCCGTACGACCATCTCATGAGTGTACCGCTAATATCAGGAATCTGGTAAAACAACAGATCTCCTACACTGCTGCGGCCGGAAAAAGATCCTGTAAGAGCAGGACCAACGACGACTGAAGAGAATCGTTCAACGTGAAATGCAACCCTACCGCAAACTACTGCAGATTTCAGTGCTGGGCCAACAACAACTGTCAGCGTGCGAACTATTCAACAGAACATCATCGATATGAGCTTTCGGACCCGAAGGCACACTCATGTACCCTTGATGACTGCACTACACAAACCTTTACTCCTCGGCTGGACCTGTCATCATCGACATTGGACTGTTGATGACTGGAAACATGTTGCCTGGTCGAACGAGTCTCGTTTCAAATTGTATCGAGCGGATGGACGTATACGGGTATGGAGACAACCTCATGACTCCACTGAGCCTGCATGTCAGCAGGAGACTGTTCAAGCTTGTGGAGGCTCTGTAATGGTGTGAGACGTGTGCAGTTGGAGTGTGTTGTGACTTGGCAAGACAGCCAAGTCACTAGGAGAGGAAGCCGAAAGGCACGCGTTTAAGCTCACGCAGGCTGGCGTGAGGTCTGGAACAGGTAAGGGAATTTATAGCAGCAAAGAACGTAAGTAACTACTGGAATACTTAACTTTAATTCATAATTGGTGAACATAGCTCTTGACGGTACATGCATCACAAGATAAATAGTAAATGATAATGGCGCCTTGCTAGGTTGTAGCAAATGACGTAGCTGAAGGCTATGCTAACTATCGTCTCGGCAAATGAGAGCGTAATTTGTCAGTGAACCATCGCTAGCAAAGTCGGCTGTACAACTGGGGCGAGTGCTACGAAGTCTATCTAGACCTGCAGTGTGGCGGCGCTCGGTCTGCAATCACTGACAGTGGCGACATGCGGGTCCGACGTATACTACCGGACCGCGGCCGATTTAAAGGCTACCACCTAGCAAGTGTGGTGTCTGGCGGTGACACCACATTCCTCCCCCGCAAATGGGCGTACGATTATGTTATAAGGCTTCCGCCCACCGTGGGGAGGACCCCATGTTGACGTATGCGACGAGGTGGGGAGCCTAACAACAGGCGAGTCTGTGCCACCCGCACCCTGCCATTCAGTCCGAGGGGAGCTAGGAAACGCCTGAGAACCTAGTCCAGGGTGCACGCCAACATGCGGTGTACGCGCTCGTAAAGAGACAGGAGGGGCCAAAGGGTCGACCTCCATCGGGTCGGAGCACCCGACGGGCGAAGACGCCATATGGTCCGGAGTGGGCAAGAGGTCCATGGCGGAGGACAACGGGTCACGGGAAGCGATCGGCGTCGCGTGACCCAGGGAGGTGCCCGGCGGTTGCAGCGACGCGTCCACTGCGGGCGTCGCCGGCGGGAGAACAGGCGGCGGCGGCGGCGCGTCGAAATGGGGCAAAATGGAAGGCAGCGTCGGTAACACCTGGGGATGAGGCGAGCCAGTAGATGGGTCCCCAGGGCGCTGACCGGACGGCACCATCGCTGAAAGCAGACGGGGAGCGGCAGATCCCGTGCGACGACAGAGGCACAGCTGATTGAGATGCCGACGCACGTCACCAGAGGCCCCCAAAACCAGACACATAGCGCGTCCGAGGCAGCGAAGAATGCGTCCTGCGAGCCAACACCGTGAACCTCGATAGTTGCGATAGTATACAACGTCGCCTGGGGTAAAAGCAGGTGTCTGCCGCTGCACAGGAACCTGATGCGGCGGATGTAGCAAAGACATCAAGGTTCGATGATGGAGCAGCTCAGCCGGCGAGCGACGATCTCGAGGCTGAGAGCGATACGAGGACAAAAAGAGCAATAACGCGTCCTCCCGAGAATCAGACTCTTTCAACATCAGCATCTGTGACTTGAAAGTCCTGACCAATCGTGCAGCGGCACCGTTTGACTGTGGCGAAAACAGCGCGGACGGCAGATGTTGAATACCATTGGCCTTGCAGAATGACTGAAATTCTGCGGACATGAATTGTGGGCCATTGTCGGAAACAATAGTCTGTGGAGGACCTTCAATGCAAAAGATAGCGGACAATGCTTGGATGGTGGCAGAATACGTCCTGGAAGACATCCGGACAACAAAAGGGAAATTACTGAATGAATCTACCACAACCAACCATCGAGCATTCCAGAATGGACCAGCAAAATCGATGTGTAATCGTTGCCAAGGGGTAGTGGCTTTTGGCCATGCAAAGAACGTCCGCGGTGGTGTGGATTGTTGTTCGGCACACGCCATGCAAGAAGAGCACATTTTCGTAATCGCAGCATCGATTCCGAACCAAGTACTGTGCTGACGAGCAAGTTGTTTCGTTCTCACTATACCCCAATGTCCTTGGTGGAGAAGCCGTGAGACAGAGGAGTGTAACGAACGTGGGACCACGACCCTGGACTGATCATTATCAGAACGCAACAGCAAAACACCTCGTCGAACCAAAAGTCTCTCCTGGTGAGCAAAAAATCGGCGAACCAACGGATCCTCGATCCGTGATTTTGACAAGGGCCATTGCGTAGCAACAAAACGCAAAACGGTAGCAAGGACAGGGTCAGCAGCGGTGGCTGCAGCTACACGACGAAAATCAATCGGAAACGATTCGACCACGTCATCGGTTTCTGCATCAATGAACATGCAAGCAAGTTCGGAGGAATCGAATGCTCTATCCTCAGCAACAGGCAAACGGGACAACGCATCGGCGTTTCCGTGCTTAGCAGTGGACCGATACAAGATATCGTAGCGGTACTGCGAGAGGAAAATCGACCAACGAATGAATTTCTGCGCTGTACGTGGAGGTACAGGCTTGGTCGGATGAAAAAGGGATGTCAAAGGTTTGTGGTTCGTGATGATGGTAAAGTGATGACCATACAAGAAATCATGAAACTTAGTAACACCAAATACGAGAGCCAAAGCTTCTTTCTCGATCTGTGAATAATTTCGTTGCGCAGACGAGAGCAATTTGGACGCAAAGGCAATAGGGCGATCGTGCGAACCATCTTTGTGTGCAAGCACAGCACCTATCCCGAAATCCGATGCATCCACCATCAACAAAAGGGGCTTCCGGGGATCGAATGGCGTAAGGCAAGTATTGGAAAGCAACGCCGATATCAACTGGCGAAAGGCGCGTTCGCATTCCGTCGTCCAGACGAACGGAACACCTTTACGGCGGAAGCGATGAAGCGGAGCTGAAATGGAAGAGGCAGGGCGCACATAGCGATGAGAATAATTGATTTTTCCCAGCACACTCTGTAGCTGCTTCAAATTCTGCGGCAAAGGCAAGTCTTGTATGGCACGGAGGTGCTCGGCACTGGGATGTACGCCTTGGGCATTGAGTACATGTCCCAGATATGGTAAGTCACGAGCAAAAAACACACATTTGTCCTTCCGCAAGTGAAGACCATTTTGTCGCAAGACCTGAAATAATGTTCTGAGATTGGCTAAATGTTCTTCTTCCGTCTTTCCGGGGATCACAATATCGTCCAGATAGTTTGCTGCAGTAGGGACCGACGCTCAAACATTGTGCAATATTGCTGAAACAATGCAGGGGCGGATGCACACCAGAATGGCAGTCATTTGAATCGGTACAACCCGAGATGCGTGTTAACCACCAAGACGCGCTGGGATTCTTTGTCCACCGGTATTTGCAAGTACGCATCTGCTAAGTCCAACTTCGAAAAATATTTACCTGGGCACAGTTTGTCAGAAAGATCTTCCGAGGGGGGTAAAGGAAAAGTAGCAGTAACTAGTTGTGGATTCACTGTTGCCTAGAAGTCCACACAAAGTCTCAATTTTCCGGAAGGTTTTTGCAAAATTACTAAGGGTGATGCCCAGAGAGAAGCCTGCACACGTTCAATTACACCTTGTGATTCCAAATCGTGTAATGTTCTTGCGACCTCATCACGCAATGCGTGGGGAACATTGCGCACTCTGAAAAATTTTGGTTGCGCGTGTACTTTCGGTTCGAAATGTGCTTTATAGTTCTTAGCGCAACCAAGGCCCGATGCAAAAATGTCTGCAAATTCTTCACATAGATGAGAAACACAGTCTGAAGGCATAGTCTGATTCACTGATAGGACCTGATTGACTATAGACAAGTTAAACAACTGAAATAAATCTAAACCAAACAAGTTCACTGCAGTAGAAGAACGAAGGACGTGCAATGACACAAGTTTTGTTTGTCCCTTGTATGTTACAAGAAGGCTGCACTGTCCTAACACAGGGATCGCTTGTCCTGAATAACTACGTAACTTAACATTGGCGGCACGCAAGGGAGGGGTGCCCAGCTGTTTGTACGTGTCTTGATTGATCAAGGAAACTGCAGCTCCGGTTTCGAGCTGGAATGGTGTCACGTTGCCATTAATGTCCAAGTCTACTAAAAGTTTATTCTCCTGCTGACGACAAGAGCGACTCTGTCGTGCAACGTGAACTGACACTCGTACAGAATCACTTGCGACTTGACGGGATTTCCGGCGATGTCGACGCACACTATTTGTGGGATGAACACAGTCACTGTTAGAGAGAGTGGCGCTGGGCGGAGTGGAATGAACTATATGAATTTCCATGGGCAAAGGTGCATGAGCCCGAGTATTCTTGGTTCGATTCCGATTCCGGCGCGAAGCAAAGGGTCTGGAATGGTTGTGAGTGTCCAATCGGAGCTTTTTCTGGCAAACACTTTGAACATGTCCTCTTTTATTACAGAAAAAGCAAATAGCTTGGCGTGACAGGCAATTCTCACGCTAATGTCTAGTAGCACACCACGGGCATGATTTTAGCACTGCATTTGCTTGCTTGCGCGGCACACGTGGTGGAGAGCTTTGCGGCAGCTGCGCGGACAGGCGGGAGGGCTGTTTACTGTTCCGTGCAGCTCGCCCGGCGGGCTGGGTAACATGACACACGGGTGGCGAAATTTTAAATGATTCCTGAGCAAAGTCAAGTGTGTCCTGCCGATCCAATATGTCTATCACTTGTTGAAGGGAGGGATTGACTAGTTTCAAAATTTGTTCCCGGATACGAACATCAGAAACGTTCTGTGCAATTGCATCACGTACCATAGTATCTGAATAAGGGAGTCCACATTGACACTCAAAAGCACAATCTCTAGTAAGGCCTTGCAAAGTTGCAACCCACTCCCGATTAGTCTGACCGGCTGTACGTTTTGTACGAAAGAACGTATACCGTTTGGCAACTACATTGACTGATTCTTTGAAATAAGCAAATAATGCATACAAAATTTCTTCGTAGGACAGCGTTGCTACGTCGCGTCGGGGAAATAATTTCACTATCACACGGTACGTCTGGACGCCTACGGCGGAAAGGAGAAGAGGCTGCCGCTCATTTCCTTGAATTCTGTAGGCGGCGAGATGGAATCCAAATTGGCGTGACCACTCCGTCTTGCTTTCCAGTGCCGCATCAAATGGACGAAAAGGTGGTGCAACTGCGTGTTGTGGCTGCGTGAGCGGTGAAGCGGCGGCTGCCGCATCGTTGTGCATTGCATGTTGACCCTGGACAAGCTGTCCAAGGGAATCCAGCAAGGCCTGCGTCTGCTGGTTCTGCAAGCGATAAAATTCGGACAGTACATCCGGAGATGGTGGCGAAGCCATTACACAAGTAAGTCAGGGCAGAATTAGTACAAACGCGATTTAGCTCGTCGCCAAGTTGTTGTGACTTGGCAAGACAGCCAAGTCACTAGGAGAGGAAGCCGAAAGGCACGCGTTTAAGCTCACGCAGGCTGGCGTGAGGTCTGGAACATGTAAGGGAATTTATAGTAGCAAAGAACGTAAGTAACTACTGGAATACTTAACTTTAATTCATAATTGGTGAACATAGCTCTTGACAGTACATGCATCAGAAGATAAATAGCAAATGGTAATGGCGTCTTGCTAGGTCGTAGCAAATGATGTAGCCGAAGACTATGCTAACTATCGTCTCGGCAAATGAGAGCGTAATTTGTCAGTGAACCATCGCTAGCAAAGTCGGCTGTACAACTGACGCGAGTGCTAGGAAGTCTCTCTAGACCTGCCGTGTGGCGGCGCTCGGTCTGCAATCACTGACAGTGGCGACACGCGGGTCCGACGTATACTACCGGACCGCGGCCGATTTAAAGGCTACCACCTAGCAAGTGTGGTGTCTGGCGGTGACACCACAGAGTGATATGGGACCCCTAATACGTCTAGGTACGATTCTGACACGTGACTCGTACGTAAGCATCCTGTCTGATCACCTGCATCCATTCATGTCCATTGTGCATTCCGACCGACTTGTTCAATGTCAGCAGAACAATGCGACATCCCACAAGTCCACAATTGCTACTCTCCAGGAACACTTGTCTGAGTTTAAATACTTCCGCTCGCCACCAGACTCCTCAGACACGAACATTATCGAGCATATCTGGGATGCCTTGCAACGTACTGTTCAGGACAGATCTCTATCCCCTCGTACTCTTACGGATTTATGGACAGCCCTACAGGATTCGTGACGTCATTTCCATCCAGCACTACTCCAGACATTTGTCGAGTCAATGCCACGTCGTGTTGCGGCTCTTCTGCGTGCTTGCGGGGTTCCTACATGATATTAGGCAGCTGTACCATTTTCTTCGGCTCTTCAGTGGAGAAAGTTTATTTTATACATTAATTGGTTCAATTCTTAAGGGGAATTAGTGATACGAGGATGTGCGGGAAAGTAATGCCTCCGAATTCTCTGTGTGAAAACTTTTGAAGCTCTTTAAATAAAACAAACGTTATTTACTTTAACCTTCTCTGTTCTTCGTGTCTACATATTTGCAGCCCTCTGCTGCTAGAGGGCTCAGAATTGTAGCGTGTAACAGCGGCGTTATGTGACGTTACTGTGTCGTGCGTGAGAAACAGCACGCTGTAGTCGAGATTCGGATTCCAAGAGCTCGTCCCCGCACGGAGCAACTTCTACTTCAGCTTACACAGTGCCAGACCACGAGCGCTGCGATATCTGCAACAATTCAACGCTTTGGGTTCACTGTCATCGATCATCCTCCATACAGTCCCGAGTTGGCCGAACCCGGTTTTCATCTGTTTCCATAACTTAAAGAACACCTTCGAGGACTTCAGTTTGACAGTGATAAAGCAGTGCAAGCAGAGGTGAGGTTGTGACTCCATCAACAAACTCAAACGTTGTGCTGTGACGGTATCAACCAACTGGTCTCTTGTTTGGGAGAAATGTGTTTGTCCCCAGGGTGACTATATTGAGAAATGAATATGTAGCCATGCAGAAAAAAAGTGCAGAATGTTAATAACTTAATTTTATTTAAAACATAAAAATTCGGAGGCATTACTGTTCAGCGCGCCCTCGTATTTTTAGCACAACAGATTAAACGACACTCTGCGGGGTATGTTTAAAGTTATTTATTAATAACGTGAATAAAAAGTCTTAGTGTTACACAATAGCATTTATTAGTTCGTTATGAAACGGCTTTCGCCTTCTGAGGCCATCGTCAGACAACTTAATGCTAAACTGTTCCAGAACTACACTCCATAGACGTCTTTCTTCCCCTCCCTCTATTCGATCTGTTCATCACATTCACCAGTTCGTCCATATGACATAGTAGACTGTCCCATTACTTACTTGTAGAACATTGTACGCACACACAGTTTTATAACTGAATATACTGTAAAATAAGATTCATTTGTTCAGCGTCTTTTTTGGTATTACATCACGCTTATGTTTTGTATCGATACAGTCATAAAAGTCACATAACCTTGTATACCATTCTTTGTAGAGCTATGAATTCTCGCTGAAGTTGTGTGGACTATCTGTTTAGCATTACGTTTACTGACAATGACCTAAGGAGCTGAGAGCCGGTTCATAACGAACTGACAAATATTATTGTGGAACATTAACACTTTGTACTCACATTATTAATATATCTATGTTCCTCCAGTCCGCAGCTCGTGAGCTTGCGGTAGCCTTCTCGCTTCCCACGCCATCATCATCATCATCATCATCATCATCATCATTCATCCCCATTACGGTCGGAGGAAGGCAATGGCAAACCACCTCCGCTAGGACCTTGCCTAGTCGTCAGTGCGGGTCTCCCGCATTGTCCACTACGCTCCTCGGAATATGGGACCTCATCATCACGTTCCTTCAAGAACCGGCGGACTATTCCATAAATATTAAGGTTATTTTTCACTGTCGTGTAAAACATTGGACCAGCCACAATGCAGTCCTACTGTGAGTGCTGTTCTCGATCACGGGATGAACTGATTAACGTTGGTTAACAGGTGCAAATCGCCCTCACCGTTGTCAAACGATTAGTAGCTGCTGCGAACTGGTGTGTTGGGAGAGTTCCCCACCACCGGTACGTCAAGTACTATCGTCTCCTGTGGACCCTGTCTCCTATGTGGGAAGTACAGGATTTGTCATTACTCTACCACATGACTGTGAGTGGAGTGTCGGTCGTAGGTCAGACGTTCTGGAGAGCATAGGCAGACACCAGGAAGGATTCATAGTGTTATACGGATCGCCCTAAACAATAGGTCTGAGGCGCTGTCTTTCACTGAAACCTAAACTGAGCCAGTAGGACTCACTTCATCTTTTGTGAAAGCTTATTTGTCCTGTGTCAAGAAGAAGCACAGCAAATGAGTAGTGGGTCCACTGATCGACGTACTGTGAATTATGGTACCTCTTAGGGAAATGGCACCAACAAACAAATAGGAACACAAGGTGCACTCAGTGTGTATACCTAGAGGTCTCATTCAACATGCTGAAGATGCTGTTCCGGCAGCCATTCAGGGAACAGTATGCAGCTGAATGCAGATTGTAGGGCACTTCGGAACAAAAAATGCCCGTCGTCTGGGCTCGGACGCCGTATTTCGATTGTTCCAGCGACTGGGAGAGAACGATAAGCACAGAGTTTCAATGAATCTCACAATTTACAGCATTGCCCCCTTATCGTGGACCCCTGGTTCTGAGTCTAGTGAAAGGACTGAACCACTGACTTCGAAGGTTCTGTGACAAGCTAGGCTCTGACTTCTGGACTTGCGTCATAGGGACCCCCTAAATGAGCCAGGAAGGCACAGCACATCAGGGGCTGCTAGGCTGATAACCAAGTAGCCAGCTGTGTGGGGTCTACAGAAATGTTTTCAGTTTATGTGACTCTCCAGCCTGTCCAGATAACGTTAGCTGTAGGAGACCAATACATATTAGTGTTAGATCCAAAAGAATGCCCCCCCCCCCATTCTAATCCGTGTAGTTAGCCGAAAAGCATTGGCAATAAAGTACCAGGGTTTAAAGCGCTGCTGGGAAGCAGTGAAGTTCTCATAAATAATGAGACAAAGATCGTACAGCCCCAAATGTATTCAAGATAGTGGAAACAGATGGCAGCGATAGATATGATAACATCGCAATGACGCCATGGTGGGAAATTCAAATTTTGGCAGGAAGCTAGGTCAATTGGGCTACCTCCACTAACCTAACACCCTCCCCTCCCCCTCCCCTCCCCTCTCCCAGAAAATGGAGGTAAGTTCAAATTCCGTCAGGGCAATGCAACACACCATGGCTACCTCCACTAACCTGAGAAAATGGCGGTAAAATGGGTCACTTGGGCTACCTCCACTAACATAAGTGATCTGACCGCCACCTCTTCCTAGGAATTGGCGGGAAAAGGACTCAGCCTGTGCTGGATAGGATGGATGTTAGTCTTTATTCTGCAGACAGTCTTCATTTAAACAATTTGAGACAGTACTGCCATCTAGTGTGTTCATGAGATCCAGAGTCCAACTGACCTAGTACACAGTACTGCCACCAGAGTGTGCTGTCATTCCTCCCATGATGTAATGCAAGATGGCGGTATGGCGAGGAGGAAAATGGTGGGAAAAAAACTCAGCCTGTTCTGGACTGCTGGAGAGAGGAAGGAGTGTACTTTACTTATTAAGGTAAAATTTATTTAGAGACGGATTTGAGATAGTATATTTATTACACTGATGCAAAACACTCACCCTGATGTGCTTGAGATTGCAGTAAATAGTCTACAGACCTGCAAACTACTCGTAAATAATGCAGTACACTGATGTGCAGAGACACGAACAATTCGTAAATTACCAAAATAATGCAGTACATGGCATACAGATGTGCAAACTACTCATAGATTACCGAAATAATGCACGTAAAAGGCTCTGCAGCCATGCTCACAATGCTTACACAGCCGAAAATAGTGTAGTGAACAAACACTCATTGCACGTAAAAAAGACTTTCGAACTATCGTCAAACACGACATACAGTTAACTGTTCCAATGAGTGCACGCGCGGATGCCACTGCAAGCCACAGCCGGACGCAAGCCAGCACCTGAGCATGAGCTACTGCTCTGAGGCCACTGCCGACGGCAGGTGAAAGAGACGCATCTGCACTTAGAGTTCTTTGAGTGTTATACTGACGTCACACGTATACGTAAATAAGAGGTAAGTCACCATCTGGGCTGCGTGCACGTGTTTACCATTACTGGCGTGAAACCTGTCTACCTGTGGATACTGACATCACAGATCGCTCTATAGAAATCTGTTCCAAAGCTTTCCAGAATAGCACAGGGTACATTGTTCCTAGTGATCCTAACAGCACACGTGAGAGGCCTCCAGCTGTGTAGGGCTTATCTGGCAACCACGTGTACTTACCAGTCTAGTGCAGGCCTAACTGCCAAGCGAGAGATGTCTGTGTAGTGACTCACCGACACAGGCACAGTTAAATGCTGTCAATGTTATACTGATGTTGCATGTCTATGTAAATAACAGCCAAGCCCCTTTCTGGATGCACTATAAAAATCTTCTGCAATGCTTTCAGAAACTGTGAATTAAAATACTCCAGAATAACACCGAATGCATTCTTCCTGAAGCTCCTAACGGCAGAGCCCATCCATCACATATCAGCCCCTCACGGAAATCGTAAAGTGTCCCAGAAATGGTTAACCCTCGCTTTTGTTATAGCTTTCGTGTTGTCTCAGCTTATCCGCATGGAAATTCTTGCCCTAACAGGAGCTGTTTACAAAAATAGCCCAGAAAAACACCGAATGCATTCCTCCTGATGGTTCTAACATGGCACCCCGCGTCTATCACGGGTTACCCTTCCCAGAAAACGTTAAGTCCTACTTTCAACATACATCTCCAAAACAAAAACGTTCTCACCGCTATGTAGAGGCTCCTATGTCTTGGCATGAAGGATGTCTTGTGAATGAATGGAGCATTTAGATTGGTTCCTTCTGAACTTGCCCGCAAAATTATTGGTGCTGCCAGTGTGGAAGCATTGTCCACATTTATTTCTGCAGATGACCCTTTCACTGGCAAAACTATTTTGTACAGATCGCCATATTTCCCTGACAGTTTGAAAGTTATCTTGGTATGCGACGATACAATGAAAGTGTATACTTTTGGGAGCTATATATATAAATGATTGGTTGACAATATTTGCAAAATCTAGTTTACTGACAACATTTATTTTCCAAAGACAAAGACAGACATGATCTGTGCTAAGCACGTTATGATATAATATCGTAAAAAATTAACAGGTCGTTTAATATCACAATGGACAAGGATCCTGGGTGGCAGAAGTGAGTCAAGTGCACTGGGCATAAAAATGTGGATAATCCAATTGGAATTAATCTGACACTGAGCAGACTTTGACTGTTCAAATCTACAGAAGTTTACATTGGTGCAGCTGAGAGCAAGGTGCTATGGGATTTGTATCCCCTGACAAGGCCAGAGCAGCATTACGTTTCTCTCTTTACTGTGTGCAGCTGGCGAGATGTATGCGATGGTGGCAAGGCGTAAGGTGTCCATGAAATAAATGCAAAATCTCATTGTCTAGTGATGAGGCAACGGATCGCAATTTACTCTCTACTAGAGCCCTGAAATTACAGTAGATTTCAGTGTGTGACACCCTTTTGCTGGTCGTACCAAGGACCAATTTGGGTCCCTTATATGACAGAGCTCACAAGGATACCAAACCTCAAGATTCGTAAACCAAAAAAAAACGGAAAACGAGTAGTCTGAGGCGTTTAAAGTCACTCTGTGGGTACAGTAACAACTTCACCACAGGCTCCCCAGTCTAACTACTCGCAAGTGAAGTCAGTCTCAGGGCAGGTCCCAAGTACCAACCACACATGCCAGAGCCTCGACCAGAAGTTGTTTCCAGACCGAAGTCCAGAGCCCGAGTACCTTGCACCTCTCCAGATAAAAAAATTCCGTTTTCTCCGCAAAGTGCACGAACGACACCACTTTAACCCCATCTTGGGCAATAACCGGGCTTTAGAGGCGCTAAATCTCCCTTCCTTCATAACAGCACAAACTCATGTCGAACCAGCTCTAGAGTTAAGAAACCAGCGTCTCTGGAAAAGAAAACAAACTGCTAATTACTGGCTTCTTTAAGTTTCGACAGTGGGAGAAGATGTTTTTCTCCAAAGATGCGTCGCTTCCCACGGCAACAAGCGAACGATACAAACTTAAAGACCTTTATCTAAATTACCTGTGCCTTGGAACATGCTAGTCCTAGCTATGAGGTCTCAGAAAGATTCTACCTCTAAATGTTTCTCAGACGTCAGAGTTTCTTATACGACCTAGGCGGCCGATGGAAGTGAGTCACAGGCCTATTTGCAGTATCAACGCACATGAAAACTTGTGAATTTTTATTAGGCGTGGTGCTGCACACAATGCCCGGTTTACAACTCTACTGTGTAGACATGTCCCATCAGTCCATCGCCCCCAATCCAGCCTTCGGCTGGTGCCAATGTAGGTATAGTGGCATTGTCTTGCTGGAGACCTGTCTCAACTAGGGGGTGCTCTGTCTGCTCTGTGTGGCTGTGAGCCTGTCCGGTAAGATCTACTGAGGGATGGGCTCGCTGCCACTTGTTTTCAACTTCCAACATGCTCTTTCTGTGAACTAAGAACCATAAAAATACCTCATGCTTTTAGCCCCCTACCAGGCTCCATCAACGCCTAATCAGCCTGTTAACTTTCTAGAGTCTCGCTCAAGTTGCATAACGTTGTAACAAGATCTTTATGAAAAACAGATGAGAGAGTAACTTGTCCTCTCTCTCAAGTTAAACCCTCAAAGTGGCCTACAGATCGTCAAATACATCCCACGTATTCACCGTGCCACAGTGCAGCACTGACAGAGGAAATTTCCGCCGTAAACGCCTCGCATGACCGCAGCCGCTGAGTGCGTGTCAGCCAGTGAGAGAGGCCAGCTAGCCCTGGACGACCCTACATCCCAGGAGAACGCTATCAATACTCCCAGCGCAAACACTCGTCGTATTGAATCTTCTCAAATTTCCACAAAGAGCACACACAATACACGTGGTCCCGAAGCAACTCATCGCAAACTGGGTATTAGTTCACTCACCCAGGGGGAGCCGCGGGCCAAATCGTCATAAGCCATAAGCTTTCTTGGACTCTATGAACTAATGCACAAAGGATGGGTAAACCCCATCTTGGAACAAAGGCATTACAGTTTCCGGCTCCTACCTGCTTGCCTGCTGCTACATTTTCTACGGCCATCTCCAGACTCACAAGAATATTGGGAACCAGACACATATTTACCAGTGTAACTACAGCTAAATATGAGGACTGCTGCCGTAGTCTGACACCTAGCAGTACTGGATATGTCTCCTCTTTACGAGCGCGGTTCTGGAACGAATCTCAGTGTCTACAGCACACATAATTTTCCACGTAAAAAAATTTAAAAAATAAAACTTTCATTCCCATTATTTCTTTCGATGTGCTGAATCTATACCTCCCTCACGGTAGGACACACAGTAGCGATCACCAGACACTCGTACATATAACGCAAAGACTGTTATACAAAGGCTTGGTCTATTCCCTTTGGCACAAATGCATCACTGCTTCTGACCCCGACCTATCTGCTTGCTTACTTGCTTTCTGCACTCATCTCCAGACTGTGGGAATACAAGAACACATGTCTTTTCACATGGTTTGCCAGAATGTTACCCCATTTACGCGATACTTCTCGATATCAATCACATAGCAGTATCCTTTCGAAGATATAGAATGGAAATTATTTCTCTACAAACCTGAAACTTTAGCAAGGTGTGAGTGTGCTGTAAACCACTGAGTAGCTAGAAACTGATCCCGTCTACGAAGACCTTTACGTGAAAACTCGAAAAAAATAGAGGAAACTGGTATTTCCTCTCGCGAATACCGGTATTGGTGATATAACACATTCCAAATCATCCTTATAATTTACAAACTCAACTAAGGTGTTTATCATATCTAGAGAACCAGCAAACGTGTCCAGCACAGGCCTTTCACCTGCTAGATACACTCAACACACACCACAATCGACGTTCTCTCAACCAAATAAAGACAGGGAATGTGAAGACGCAGTCAATCGTACAATTTACATGGGAGGGGATAATGGTCCAGCGCAAACACATGTCCATATTGAATCTTCTCAAATTTCCACGCAATCATGAAAGCTTTCCAACACATATTAAGTATTAGTTCGCTATTATACCGTCTATAGGACGACACGGTTAAGTCAGCTACAATCCTGCATCCCAACAGGCCTTCCCTTTTGGACGGCTTCTGCCATTAACGGGAAATGCGTATGTATCATACTCGCCACAGGCCACCGCAGGCGCACCACATACCCCTAGACAGAATCGTCCTAGAAAATCAGTCACATATATATTTGACCACTATACTTAGAATTAAATGTTACGATTGCGGTCTCAGTTGAACGACATTCGACAAGGAGCGAAGTATCAGAAATACACTGTGCTGATGGTTGTGGCTCTGGAAATAGAAATATCTGTACCATTCTTATGAGTTGACATACTTTTCCATTTGCTATCACAGTATTCCACATCAAATCCATACCTTCCTTACGATTGGACATAGTTATTTCCTTTGCACATGTTGGAAAACAAACACATACTTTATAAGCTAGATGCTCAAGGCGAACCTATCACACATCCCCTACTACTAAGTATAATACTTCGTCAATAACTGATTGCTGACGATACGAAATAATACTGACCGAAAATCAACGATCGGTGGACATGTCTCATAAGTTTTTCTTGCCAGAGGTGCCACTGTTTCTTAGAAAGAGAGGCGTAATCGCCTTACAGACAATCAGATGTTAAAAAACAACTATTGTATATTACTGTCACAAGCGGTCTTGGTTCTACAGGTGCATACAAGTATCCATGATAAAAGCTATACTAGCTTTATAAATCGAAGTATGGCATTACCTCTGAAAAAAGTGGTTTTTTCCAGACAGATACCAAATGGCTCTGAGCACTATGGGACTTAACATCTGAGGTCATCAGTCCCCTAGAACTTAGAACTACTTAAATCTAACTAACCCAAGTACATCACACACATCCATGCACGAGGCGGGATTCGAACCTGCGACCATAGCGTTCACGCAGTTCCAGACTGAAGCGCCTAGAACCGCACGGCCACACCGGCCGGCAGACAAATACCATGTCACAGAATATAGACAGTGATCGCCGGAGTGTATAGTACCAGTCCAACAGCGCGGTTACACGTCGCCGACGGTGCCACCTCATAGTAAAATTACCGCATTTTAAAAGCGATTCAGCTAAGGAGCATGGTATGAAACCGGTATTTGCAACTCCATCACCCCGACGCCGCTAGATATTTCTCCAGTATTTGTAATGCTTTCTGTTTCGATTCCATGCCAGAGGTTCGGTGATATATCGACTGTGTTATAGGCGATAGTTGATTGAGAAGGATCACAAACAGTAGATGGTGTACTGATTGAGGTCGTAAGAAATGTACGCTAGCTTTTCAGATCTCTAGTATTACGCTATCTGCTAGAAATTCTGTCTGAGATTTGAAATCAAGTCTTTCCCTTCAACCACATACCTGGGTTGGATCCTATGGAGAAGTCCTTTAATGATTGCAACCAGTAGTGAATCATGTTTCTAGCACTCTCATATATCGAAAACAGTCACCTTTCTCGAACCTAAATGCTATAGTAAAATTCCAACGTCGTTTTGGGTAGTCCCTATGCAACATGCAACTGCTGCCATTTCTGCAGCTTTACACATGTGATCGTTCCAATTTAAGTCAGAAACGAGTAGAAGTCGGAGAAAGATATATCTACCACCTTCTGCAACCCCTGTAGAAACAGGCTAAGCTGAGTTAGTGTGATAGGACTGTGTTTTGACCATTCGATGGGAACGAACATATTGTCATAGCTGCGCCAACTGTGCACTATGTGTAAGGTCAGCAGCAAATGAAGTCCACTCCTGTAACACAAAGTAGTATAAAGACAGTACGGGAACTGGGAGAAGGACGAGGATTTTGCTATTGCATTGTGTCGCGTACCCAAACTACACACAAGTACTGCTGTCCGAAACAGATCCGCGTCCCTCAGGGCCCAATCACATCTATCACCCCAACATGCTATATTCATTATTCTGTACCATCCAACAGAGAAAAATTATGAACTATAAAAGCTGATAGAGAACTCGATAAAATTCTTACCGCATCTCTCTCCTCCCATATATCGAAAATAAATACGGTCTGCGTGCCGGCATCAAGCATATGTCACGATCCTATTTAATATACAGCTATTGATGCATTGCACAGACCAGTGTAGAGGTGCATCGCCTGTGCTGTAGGAGGATGATCGTATCCCACAAACTATCCTATAAGTCGCAGAGACCCTCCCTGTGACCTTGTGTTGTTGTTTGAAACATTGTTTTTTCTGCTGTAATACGCTTTGTACACTACCATACATTTAGTTTTTTTTCGCCATGACTTCGAAGCCTGTGTCAGGTACTAAACTGACATTAACACGTTCTGATCCATTGCTTCTCACAGAAAACTAGACGCCGAATGGTGTAACTCATGTTGTTACTGCTGCTACCATAACACACCACACACACTGGATGATTTTAAATAAAAGACAGTTACAACTTAAGGAAACTGGAAGAGTTTGGTATCATTGTGGAAAGTTTCCAATCCGCTGTCCAAAGGTGATTGACGACCTCTACATTTAAACTCATCTGTCACAGTGACAGGATAGCTGTTGGCTCTGCATTCGTTTCGACTGATTCCTCATATTGCAGTCATGTACACGATCACTGTTTCGGTGATCCCCACCGTCCCCAGAAGGTGTCTCCCCTCCAACAAAACTCTTTCTGCAGCTCAAACAAGTGATTTCAGTCAATCATTATGTAGTAACCAACAGCATACCAGTGAACGGATGCGATAGAAAATGCACTACTGGCCATTACAATTGCTACACCAAGAAGAAATGCAGATGATAAACGAGTATTCACTGGACAAATATGTTATACTAGAATTGACATGTGATTACATTTTCACGCAATTTGGGTGCATAGATCCTAACAAATCAGTACCCAGAACAACCACCTCTGGCCGTAATAACGGCCTTGATATGCCTGGGCACTGAGTCAAACAGAGATTGGATGGCGTGTACAGGTACAGCTGCCCATGCAGCTTCAACACGATACCACAGTTCATCAAGAGTAGTGACTGGTGAATTGTGACGAGCCAATTGCTCGGCCACCATTTACCAGACATTTTCAGTTGGTGAGAGATCTGGAGAATGTGCCGGCTAGGGCAGCAGTCGAACATTTACTGTATTCAGAAAGGCCCATACAGGACCTGCAACATGCGGTCGTGCATTATCCTGCTGAAATGTAGGGTTTCGCAGGGATCGAATGAAAGGTAGAGCCACAGGTCGTAACACATCTGAAATGTAATGTCCACTGTTCAACGTGCCATCAATGCGAACAAGAGATGACCGAGACGTGTAACCAATGGCACCCCATACCATCACGCCGGGTGATACGCCAGTATGGCGATGACGAATACATGCTTCCAATGTGCGTTCACCACGATGTCGCCAAACACGGATGTGACCATCATGATGCTGTAAACAGAACCTGGATTCATCCGAAAAAATGACGTTTTGCCATTCGTGCACCCAGGTTCGTCGTTGAGTACAACATGGCAGGCGCTCCTGTCTGTGATGCAGCGTCAAGGGTAACCACAACCATGGTCTCCGAGCTGATAGTCGATGCTGCTGCAAACGTCGTCAAACTGTTCGTGCAGATGGTTGTTGTCTTGCAAACGTCCTCATCTGTTGATTCAGGGATCGAGACGTGGCTGCACCATCCGTTACAGCCAGCGGATAAGATGCCTGTCATCTCGACTGGGATCCAGCACGGCGTTCCGTATTACCCTCCTGAACCCACCGATTCCACATTCTGATAACAGTCAATCGACCAACGCGAGCAGCAATGTCTCGATACGACAAACCGCAATCGCAATAGGCTACAATACGACCTTTAGCAAAGTCGTATATGTGATAGCACGCATTTCTCCTCCTTACACGAGGCATCACAACAACGTTTCACCAGGCAACGCCGGTCAGCTGCTGTTTGTGTATGAGAAATCGGTTGGAAACTTTCCTCATGTCAGCACGTTGTAGGTGTCGCCACCGGCGCTAACCTTGTGTGAATGCTCTGAAAAGCTAATCATTTGTATATCACAGCATCTTTTTCCTGTCGGTTAAATTTCGCGTCTGTAGCACGTCATCTTCGTGGTGTAGCAACTTTGATGGCCAGTAGTGTACACCATCAATGTACTGAAATTATAAGCATCACAGTTGATAGTGCAAGCAATTTTAGCAATTTTACAGTAATTTCAACACCGACCAGTGATACAACAGCATGTTTCCCCAATTTCGGTATCGTAGCTAAACCGTCCCTTCTCTACTTTGCGAGTATCATTGCGAATCTAGATAGATGACTGTACAGTATGTCCATTCATTGTTAATTCTCGAATATATACATCATCAAAGTATACCAGACTGTGCTCTACATATTTCTATCACCTCTAACATAGTGCTTAATTTACGATCTATCTCTATGCAGATGGCAGTCACAGAGCATTCTCATAGGCTTAGGATGAAATTAGAGACTGAAAGACCTTTTGCACTGTCATTGACCAACCCGCTCTGCAGCACCATTACCGATGTAATCTGCAGCCAAACTAAAGTTGACCGCTACATTCCACGTCTCGTGAATGAATGGAGCTTGACTAGTCCTTGCCCATCCAAGTGCACAAGATTTCTCCAGGTGCTCCCATGTCGAGGATGTTAGCACTCCTTATCGATGCATAATAATAGGTTTGAAAGTGCTGTGATGTAATAGCAGATGGTTAAGAATAACAATAAATAGGTGATTTTTACACATGATGGAGCACCAGACAGATGGGGTTTGAAAGATTTTACATAAATCAACTACACTATCAATTTTAAAGTATTGTTCTAGTGTCTGGGATCAGTACCAGGAGGGTATAGGTAAGACAGAACAAAAACACACGCACTCCTAAGGCTACACGGTTCTGCACTTAAAACAGACTATAATGTTAGATCGCTTGAGTTTCTGACCTGTCATGTCGAATGCAGCGCTGTTAATATTCCAATGTAAGAAATACAATTCCAGCGCATGACATACATCCTTCCTTCTTGCAGGTTTCTCTACGATAGACTGTGGTAGCAAACTGTAAAACGAAAAAAACTAATTTCTTTAAACAATGGCTCTGTGTAATACATGGACAATATAGCTTTCGAGAGATGTATAGCGGCCACTGTTCGCATCAGATCGCGGTTCAGAAATTATACTATGCCTACAGCAGTTCTGTATAAAATTATCGCTAGTAACGGAAAATACCTCTGACAAGGTTGTATACACGGCGACTGCAGCGTCTCACAAACACCTATCACTAACTTAGTTATGAAAGTGAAGTATCGATTTTACACCCAAGATACGACAGAGGAGTGGAGTAGATAGCATAAATCTTCGTTCGTTTGCAGGAATGTGTCACGTTTCATCATACATGAGATGGAACTCCTCTAATGACCAAGAGCTTTACTGTTAACGATCGCAAGTAGACACTGCTCTAAGACCTACACAGAACACGCGATTGTATACGAGTCGAACGCAGGCTGTATCACACAAGTGATGCATCCTGACAGAACATCAGGAAAAAATGCTCAAATGACCTGAAGCAACTTCTCCCTCTCTCTCTCTAGAATGCATCATCAGTCTACCATTAAACTGTACCTCATTCCAACTGCATCTCGATCGACCACTCCATTCAATCTATGTTATCCTTTAACGCAGATGCAAGTAAGTTTAGAGGCAGATGGCTCTCTGTCTTCCTGAAAAGCGTCAGATACAGTAGTTAGTTCACATGTATCACTGTTACCTCAATCGACATACTGCAGAATGCTGCCCCAATGGACCAGAAGACACGCAAGTACTTCCTCAATTTCCCCGCATTTTGGGTTACATTCCCTCAATTTATTCGTATTTTCCGCAGTTCTATCGATTTGTTTATGTCAGTTCTACCCATACGACCATGACATAACCTCTCTTTCCATGTTCTAAATTTTCTTGTAAATGTAGTACAGCTGCCAACACCTAGTGCAAATGCACTGATCGGGAGGTATAGTATAGCACGCCTCCACCCCACATATTCCACATTTTTCAGAGCGTCTGCTCTGTTTTTTGTATGTCTGTGTATCTCGTAAGTGGGATAATATTTTGGCAAACCTTGTGAAAATACATGTGTTCTTATAATCCTAGAGTCTCGAGACATGTGTAGAAAGCAAGAAAGCGAGCAAGTACGTCCGGGTCAGAAGCAGTGACGCCTTTGTGCCCTTGTACAACAGTCTTTACGGCATATGTATGAGTGTCTGGTGGACGCTACTGATTGTCCTATCGTGAGGGAGGTAGAGATTCAGCACATTGATAGCAGTAAGGGGAATTAAAGTTTTTTCTTTTTTATGTGGAAAGTTAAGTGTGCTTTGGATACTGAGATGGGTTCCAGAACCAAGGTCGTAAAGAGAAGACAAGAAAAAAAAAAAAAGGTTCAAATGGCTCTGAGCATTGTGTGACTTAACTTCTGAGGTCATCAGTCCCCTATAACTTAGAACCACTTAAACCTAACTAACCTAAGGACATCACACACATCCGAACCTGCGACTGTAGCGGTCGCGCGGTTCCAGACTGTAGCGCCTAGAACCTCTCGGCCACCCTGGCCGGCACAGAGGAGACATTTCCAGTACATTGCTCGGTGTCGGGCTACGGCAGCAATCTCTGCAGATGGCTGTAGAAAACGTAGCAGCAAGCAAACAGGTCGGAACGGGAAACAGTGATGCCCTTGTGAAAAGATGGGGCTTGCCTATGCTTTGTGCATCAGTTCAGACTGCGAGAAAGCTTATATCTTATGACGATTTGGCTTGCGGTTCCTCATAGGTGGGTCAATAGTGAACTAATACCCAGTTTGTGTTAAGTTGCCTTCGGGACTGCGTGTGTCGCGTGTATACTCTTTGGAAATTTAAGAAGAGTCAATACGACGAGTGTTTCCACTGCAACTTCCTGGCAGATTAAAACTGTGTGCCGGACCGAAACTCGAACTCGGGACCTTTGCCTTTCGCGGGCAAGTGCTCTACCAACTGAGCTACCCAAGCATGACTCATGTCCCGTCCTCACAGCTTTACTGCTGCCAGTACATCGTCTCCTACCTTACGAACTTTACAGAAGCTCTCCTGCGAACGTTGCAGTACTAGCACTCCTGAAAGAAAGGATATTGCGGAGACATGGCTTAGCCACAGCCTGGGGGATGTATCCAGAGTAAAATTTTCACTCTACAGCGGAGTGTGCGCTGATATGAAACTTCCTGGCAGATTAAAACTGTGTGCCGGACCGAGACTCGAACTCGGGATCTTTGCCTTTCGCGGGCAAGTGCTCTACCAACTGAGCTACTCAAGCACGACTCACGGCCCCTCCTCACAGCCTTTCTTCTGCCAGTACCTCGTCTCCTACCTTCCAAGCCACAGCCTGGGGGATGATTCTAGAATGAAATTTTCACTCTATAGCGGAGTGTGCGCTGATATGAAACTTCCTGGCAGATTAAAACTGTGTGCCGGTCCGAGACTCGAACTCGGAGACGAGGTACGGGCAGAAGTAAGGCTGTGAGGACGGGGCGTGAGTCATGCTTGGGTAGCTAAGTTGGGAGAGCACTTGCCCGCGAAAGGCAAAGGTCCCGCTTTCGAGTCTCGGTCCGGCACACAGTTTTAATCTGCCAGGAAGTTTCATATCAGCGCATACTCCGCTGTAGAGTGAAAATTTCATTGTAGTATTGATAGCATTCTCCCGGGATGTAGGGTGGTCCACGTCTGGCTGGCCTCCCTCTCTCTGCTTGACACATGCTTCAGCAGCTGCGTTCATGGGCCACATTTATGGTGACAATTTCCTCCGTCAGCACTGCACTGCGGCACGGTGAGTATGTGGGATGTACTTGACTATCTGTAGGCCACTTTGCAGAGTTAAACTCTCAGTGCAATATGGCGCTCTGTACAAAATAGTTTTGCTGCTGAAAGTCTCGTCTGCAGAAAGAAAAAGGAAAAGGCGGAAAGTGCTTCCACACTGGCTGCATCGGAAATTTGGTGGGTAAATTAAGTAAGAACCAATTAAAATGCTCCATTTATTCACAAGATATCCTTTGTGCTGGGATGTAGAAGCCTCTACATGGCAGTGAGAACGTTTGCGTTTTGGAGACGTATGTTGAAAGCAGGACTTAACGTTTTCTAGGAAGGGTAATGCGTGAGGGACCGGTGGTGCCACATTAGGACCATCAGGAGGAATTCATTCGGCTTTATTCTGGGTTATTTTCGAAAACAGCTCCTGTTAGGGCAAGAATTTCCATGCAGATAAGCCGAGACAACACGAAAGCTACAACAAAAGCGAGGGTTAACTATTTCTGGGACATTTTACGATTTCCGTGAGGGGCTGATATGTGATGGATGGGCTCTGCCGTTAGGAGCTTCAGGAAGAATGCATTCGGTGTTATTCTCGAGTATTTTCGCTCACAGTTTCTGAAAGCATTGCAGAAGATTTCTATAGTGCTTCCAAAGAGGGGCTTGGCTGTTATTTACATAGACACGAAACATCAGTATAACAATGACAGCATTTAACTGTGCCTGTGCCGGTGAGTCACTATGCAGACATCTCTCGCTTGGCAGTAAGGCCTGCACTAGACCGGTAAGTACACGTGGCTGCCAGATAAGCACCTACGTAGCCGGAGGCATCTCACATGTGCTGTTAGGATCGCTAGGAACAATGTACCCTGTGCTATTCTGGAAAGCATTCGAACAGATTTCTATAGTGTCATCTGTGATGTCAGTATCCACAGGTAGACAGGTTTCACGCCAGTAATGGTAAACACGTGCGCGCAGCCCAGAGGGTGACTTACCTCCTATTTACCTATACGTGTAATGTCAGTATAACACTCGAAGAACTCTAAGTATAGATGCGTCTCTTTCACCTGCTGTCCGCAGTGGCCTCAGAGCAATAGCTCGTGCTCAGGCGCTGGCTTGCGTCCGGCAGTGGCTTGCAGTGGCATCTGCACGTGCACTCACCGGAACAGGTAACTGTATGTCACGTTTGACGATAGTTCGAAAGTCTTTATTTATGTGCCATGAGTGTTTCTTCACATTAGGGTAAGTGTTTTGTATCAGTGTAATAAATATACTATGTCAAATCTGTGGTGTCACCGCCAGACACCACACTCGCTAGGTGGTAGCCTTTAAATCGGCCGCGGTCCGTTAGTATACGTCGGACCCGCGTGTCGCCACTGTCAGTGATTGCAGACCGAGTGCCGCCACACGGCATGTCTAGAGAGACGTCCTAGCACTCGCCCCAGTTGTACAGCCGACTTTGCTAGCGATGGTTCACTGACAAATTACGTTCTCATTTGCCGAGACGATAGTTAGCATAGCCTTCAGCTACGTCATTTGCTACGACCTAGCAAGGCGCCATTATCAATTGCTATTTATCTTGTGATGCATGTACCGTCAGACCGATGTTCACCAATTATGGATTAAAGTTAAGTATTCCAACAGCTATGTACTTTATTTGCTAGACTCAAATCCTTTAACTGTTCCAGACCTCACGCCAGCCTACGTGAGCTTAAATGCGTGTCTTTCGGCTTCACCTCCAAGTGGCTTGGCTGTCTTGCCAAGTCACAACAAAATCCATCCCTAAATAAATTGTACCTAAATAAAAAAAATTACACTCCTTCCTCTCTCCAGCAGTCCAGAACAGGCTGAGTTCTTTTCCCACAATTTTCCCCCTCCCCATACCGCCATCTTGGATTACATCATGGAAGGAACGACAGCACTCTCTGGTGGCAGTACTGTGTACTAGGTCAGTTGGACTCTGGACCTCATGGTGAACACACTAGATGGCAGTACTGTCTCAAATTGTTTACATGAAAACTGCCTGCAGAATAAAGACTAACATCCATCCTATCCAGCACAAGCTGAGTCCTTTTCCCGCCAATTCCTAGGAAGAGATGGCGGTCAGATGACTTAGCTTGGTGGAGGTAGTGCAAGTGACCCATTTCCCCGCCATTTTCTTAATTTAGTTGAGGTAGCCATGGTGTGTTGCAGTGTCCTGATGGAATTTGAACTTCAAGCCATTTTCTGAGTGAGGGGAGGGGAAGGTGAAGTGGAAGGTGTTAGGTTAGTGGAGGTATTTCAATTGACCTATCTTCCTGCCATAATTTGAACTTCCCACCATGACATCATTGCGACATTGTCATATCTATCGGTGCCATCGTGGATCCGCCATCTTGAATACATTTGTCAACAATGGAGAGTGGGCCCATACGAACTTTGTCCCACTACTCACATTATACTAAATATGGAAAGCTGGTTAAAACCTGAAGTTGATAGCATTGAGATTTTTGGGACAAATTTGGATCTACGTCGAAAGGATAGTCTAGTGGAAAATGGAGGTGGTGTATTTGTTGCAGCAGACAAGACACTCGCGCTGATGACCTCGATGTTGAGCGCCCATAAACCCCCCCCCCCTCCCCCCCCCCCCCAACAAGACACTCAAATCCAGAGAGATAGAAACTGAAGCTGCCTGTGAGATTGTTTGGGCAAGACTCAGTAGCAGGGGTGCGCATAAAATAACTGGGTCCTTCTGTCGCTATTCAGGCTTATTTCCTGATGTAACAGAAGACCTTAGACAAAATCTCATTTCGCTAGTTTTTAAGTTCCCCAGTCATAGTGTAATAATCGATGTAGACTTTACTCATTCAACAATGAATTTGGAAAATAACAGTTTTGTTGCTGGTGGGTGTCATAAGACGTCCTTTGAAACATTACCAAATGTCTTCTCTGAAAAGTACCTGGAACAGATGTTTCGGAACACTACCCATGATGGAAATATATTACATCTAATGGCAACAAATAGACATGACTTCTTTGAGGATGTCCACATCGAAACTGGTATCAGTTACCATGACTTAGTAGCGGCAACAATGTTTACCAAAGTACAAAGGGCGACAAAGCAAATAGAAATATATTTATGTTCAGTAAACTCGTTAAAAAATAGCTGTGGTGTCATATCTCAATCAGTAACTTGAAACTTTCAGCACCAGGCAAGCAGCACGTAGAGGAGGTATGGCTCAAGTTTAAAAATATAATTGACGATGAGCTGAATAGAAATGTACTCAGTAGGACAGTTCGTAATGGGTTGGATCGTCTGCAGTATACAGTCACTGCATAGAAACTTCTAAAGAAACAGAAACTACTACATAATAAGTGCAAAACAAAGCCTAGGGCTATGCATGAAGAGATGCAGAATGAAACGCGTTTGGCTGTCAAGAGAGCTATTCGTGAAGCCTTCAGTTACTACTGTTACAGAATTTTGTCTCATGCTCACTTATATAACCCAAAGAAATTCTGTCGTACACTGAGTTGACAAAAATCGTGGGATACATACGAAAACCGTGTCGGATCTCATTTTACCCCGCGTAGTGCAACAACTTGACGTGGCATGTACTCAAAAAGTCGTTGGAAGTCCCCCGTAGAAATATTGAGTCATGTTGCTTCTATAGCCGTCGATAACTACGAAAGTGTTGCCAATGCAGGATGTTCTGCAATGACTGACCTTTCGATTTTGTCCCATAAATGCTCGATGCTATTCATGTTGGGCAACATGGGTGACTGAACCGTTTGATCGGATTGTCCATAATGTTCTTCAAACCAATCGTGAACGATTATGGCCTAGTGGCATGATACCATACTTTGCGAACACGAAGTGCATGAGTGGCTGCAAATGGTCTCCAAGTATCCGAACATAACCATTTTCTGTCAATGATCAGTTCAGATGGACCAGAAGACCTAGTCCGTTCCATGTAGACATAGTACACACCCTTACAGAGCCACCATCAGCTTGCACAGTGCCTTGTTGAAAACTTGGGTCCATGGCTTCGTGGGGTCCGCGCCACACTCGAACCCTACCGTCATCTCTTACCAAGTGAAATCGGAACTCATCTGACCAGGCCACAGTTTACCATTTGTCTGGGGTCCAACCGCTATGGTCACGAGCCCAGAAGAGGGGCTGCAATCGATGTCGTGCTGTTAGCAAAGACACTCGCTTCGGTCGTCTGCTGCCATATCCCATTAACGTGATATTTTGCCGCACTGTCCTAACGGATACGTTCGTCGTACACCCGACATTGATTTCTGCGGTTATTTCAAGCCGTGTTGCTTGTCTTGACAACTCTACGCAAACGTTGCTGCTCTTGGTCGTTAAATGAAGGCCGTCGGCTACTGCATTGGTCGTGGTAGGACGTAATGCCTAAAATTTGATATTCTCGACACACTCTTGACACTGTGGCTCGCGGAATATTGAATTCCCTAACGATTTCTAAAATGGAATGCCCCACGCGTCTAGTTCCCACTCTCGTCTGCGTTCAGAGTCTATTAATTCCCGTTGGGTGGCCTTAATCACGTCGAAAACCTTTTCATCTGAATAGCCTGAGTGCAAATGACAGCTTCGTCAATGCACTGCCTTTTTATGCTTCGTGTACGCGATACTACCGCCATCTGTATGTGTGCATATGGCTGTCTCATGACTTTTGACCCATCAGTGTATGTATCGGCTGTTAATGGCACCAGTGTCCGTGTGTGATCACTCGTGGGTGAGACAGAAACTAAAATTAAGAGTGTTAAAGCAAAAGTAGAAATGTTTAATTCCGTTTTCAAACATTCCTTTACAAAGGAAAACAAAGACAATTGATCCAATTTAATCCTCGTACCGCTCTAAAGATGAGTTTTCGAAGAAAGGTTGAGGAAGTGATCCACAAAACTACAGACCAACATTCTTGCATCAGTTTTCTGTAGAATCTTATAACTCATTCTGAGTTAAAATGTAATGAGATATCTCGAACGGAATGACCTTCTCCATGCCAACCATCATGGATTGTGAAAACGTCAATCGTGTGAAACCGAACTCGCACTATTCGCATCTGATATACTGATAGTTTTGAACCAAGGCAGTCCGGTTGAAGCAGTATATACTGATTTCCAAAAAAACGCATTTGACTCAGTACAACATCTACGGTTATTATCAAAAGTACAAACATATGGAAATGTCAGGCGTAATTTGTGACTGGATTGAGGATTCTTTGGTAGGGAGGACACAGCTAGTTATCTTGATGGAACTCATTGACAGATGTTGAAGTAACTTCGGGGGTGCCCCACGAAAATGTGTTGAGAGTACTGCAGTTCATGTTATATATGAATGACCTCGCGGACGGTATTAATAGTAACATCAGACTTTTTCCAGATGATGCATAATGAAGTACTGTCTGAAAGAGGCTGCATAAATATTCAGTCAGATCTTGATAAGATCTTGATTTCAAAGTGGTACAAAGATTGCCATCTTGCTTTAAATGTTCAGAAATGTAAAATTCTGTACTCAAAAAACGAGAAGACGTAATATCCTGTGATTATAATATCAATGAGTCGCAGCTGGAGTCGGTAAACTCATACAAGTACCCAGGTGCAACGCTTTGCAGGGGAATGATCACATAGGCCCAGTCGAGGGTAAAGAAAGTGGTACATTTTGGTTTATTGGTAGAATACTGGAGAAATGCAGTGAATCTGCAGGGGAGACTTCTTGCAAATCACTCGTGCTACCCATTCTGGAATACTGCTCAGGAGTTTGGGACCCATACCAAGTAGGACTTACAGTGGATATTGAACATATACAGAGAAGGGCAGCACGAATTATCACAGGTTTGTTTGGTCGGTGAGAGAGTGTCACAGAGATGCTAAAAAAACCGAAATTGCAGACTCTTATAGATAGCGGTCTCACAAAGTTTCAGGAACCGGCTTTGAATGATGACTCTAGGAATATACTACAACCGCCTTCGCGTCACTCCCACGGGGATGGTGAGGACAAGACTGGATTACAGCCTGCATGCAAGCATTTAAACAATCATGATTCCCGCGCTCCATATGTGAACGGAACACGAAAAGACTCTAATAATTGGTACACTGGGACGTAATCTCTGCACGAACTTCACAGTAGTTTGCAGAGTACTGGTGTAGAAGTAGTAAACATTTGACAGGACTAAAGACCGGCCAAATTTTTTATTAATTTAAGAGGAAATATTTTTTTACATATTTGGATTGCGTGTAGACAGGAGAGATAGTTCATGGATGATTCAACAATCTAATTTAGATGTTCATCCAAGATTATGCCAAGGTCTTTATTTTCTGAAACGATAACTGGAAGTGTTGGAGGAATTGTTTCACGGAAATTTCCACTGATCAACTTCTGATGGGACATGAGGATGAGCACTGGCCTCTTAGGGCTCAGCTCAAGGACTTGAATTTGTGCCCACCGTGATACTAAAGAAAGATCGTCATTCATTCCTGATACGGCAGGAGCAGTGTTCTTAGAGCTGGCACCTACGTACGGCCTTCATATCGTCAATAAGTGATTGCCACAACGGTGAATCACGGATGAAATATCATTGATATACAGCGAGAATTTTTGGGGGACTGCACAGAGCACAAGTTTCCATAATGATTTCTCCTATCCGCAATTGACTAACATCTGTTTTACAGGTAGTTGTATAACCAAAGAATTTCAGTGTTTAAGAAATTAAACTGTTTCATTTTAGTAAGTAATATATCGAAGCCACCAGTATCAATAGCCTAGCTGAAACCAAGTACTGTAAAAGTAGTCACTTTACCTCTGTTCATGCAGTGTTTGATGTCGTCAGTCACTTGGAATAATATAGTTTCTGTGACATGGTGTTTTCGGGAGCCTGACTGATATTTATCGTGGATGTCATAAGTTTTAAATTAATTCGTCATCTGTTTATGAACAATGGACTCCAAAGATTTAAATACTCTGAGTATTATGTTGATCGGCCTATGACTGTGATTGCACTCAGGAGGATACGAACTACTAACAAGAAGATGTATAATTGTGTTGACAACGTTTTTAATCATAACTATGCTCAGTCCATCGTCACCTGTTATTTGAGAAGGTATTAACTTCAGCCTGATAATTTATCACAACTTGAGAATTATCTGCAGCTGAGAAAGTCATTTAATTCGTCGTTTAGGAAAGTTCTCTCTCTAGTGGCAGCTTTATTAATGGTAATATAATGTCGAAAGACATTCGAAAGTCTGGGGAAACAATTTTCTTGCTTTGCTCTCTTGCGTCCTCCAATTGGAATCCTTAGTGTGTACAGGCTTCCGAAGACATTGTACACAGATGTTACTACAATGCGCTTATGGGAGTAAGGATTATGATTTGCTTTTGTTGACTGTTTGCGCTCGGCCTGCGGTAAAGCAGACGGGAAGTAGGCGAAGCAGCTTGCTTACACACGCGAAGCAGAGCGCAGATCCGGACCGGCTGACGTTCTAAAACAGGACGGCGCCTGTGCTGCCTTGCGCCGCTTTCTCTCCCACTCCTGTAGCGCACAGCCGTGCCAACGCCATCTACCAACATAAAAACATTTCCCGGTCTCGCACTGACAGGAAGATGATACAATAAAATTGCATTTTCAGCTTTGGCGTATGTTGCGGAATAATGTAAGTCCATGTCTCTATTATCTGTGGAATAATTTCGTTTAACCGTTTCAGACTCCTCTTTAAACTTGGAATTCAAAATTCGGAAAGAACTTATTTTTTAACAAAAATATTCATAGAAAAGTATATTAATGGGTGCATACTTTTTCGTGGCTTTTTATAGAAAGCAATGTTCGAGTGTTTCTCTCAGATGGACAAAAGTGAAGTATAGTACTGTCGTGAAATTCCCTCTTCTGGATTCACCTAAAGTCGGTGCTGGATTATCTTTACTTAGAATAGATACAGCTGAACAGATGGACTCTGTCCTTCCTTGTTATACTAACGAAGATACTTTCGTAGAGGGTATCTTAGCAAATATGTGACAGTCTCGAGGAATATGTGACTAATAGAACCCTCTACCCTATACTGGACCGCGAATGTTTGTCAGAAATGCATATACTGTCTGGAGTGCTCCAAGGAAGCGTAATAGGGCGTCTAGTGGTTTCGGTATAATTAACCGGTTCCTCAGATTAGATCATCAGAACTAAATCATTGATCGTTGACGACGCTGTTTTCTCAGGAAAGTATCACGACTGGGCGATAGTAAGGAACACGAGAAGACTTGGACAAATATTCCACTTGGTGTAACGAATGCCAGCTCTCTTTAAATGTTTATAGCCGGCCAGTGTGGCCGAGCAGTTCTAGGCCCTTCAGTTTGGAACCTCTCGACTGCTACGGTCGCAGGTTCGAATCCTGCCTCGGGCATGGATGTGTGTGATGTCCTTAGATTAGTTAGGTTTAAGTAGTTCTACGTTCTAGGGGACTGATGACCTCAGATGTTAAGTCCCATAGTGCTCAGAGCCATTTGAACCATTTTTAAATGTTCATAAATGTATAAAGGACAGTAAAATAAAAATGAGATGTTGTGTCTAGACAAGACAGCCTAGACACAATGAGAGGAAGCCGAAAGGCACGCTTTAAGCTCACGCAGATTGGCGTGAGGTCTGGAACAGTTAAAAGGAAATGAGAACTTAGAAAATGGACGCAGTTGCTGTAATACTTAACTTTAATCCACAATTGTAGAACATCTCTCGTTACGGTACATGCTTCATAATATTAATTATCAATTGAATACGGCGCCTTGATAGGTCGTAGCAAATGTAGCTGAAGGCTATGCTAACTATCGTCTCGGCAAATGAGAGCGTAGTTGTCAGTGAACCACTGCTATGAACGTCGGCTGTACAACTGGGGCGAGTGCTAGAACGTCTCTCTAGACCTGCCGTGTGGTGGCGCTCGGTCTACTATCACTGACAGTGGCGACACGCGGGTCCGGCGTATACTAATGGACCGCGGCCGATTTAAAGGCTACCACCTAGCAAGTGTGGTGTCTGGTGGTGACACCACATGAGATATATGGAAAAAAGTAAGTACACTGTTTATTATTTCAAAAGGAATGTTGCCATGGTTTTTCTCAGGTATGCTGCAGAACTTTCGCTGGGAAACCATTACACATCCTCCACAGAGTCCCGACCTCTCCGTGCGATTTCCAAATTTTTAGAGCCCTGAAGAAAGACATTCATGGCCGTCGGTTTGCTGGGCACAATTATGGTTCCGTAGTCAACAGCAAACTTTTTTCCGTGAAGGCACTGACCGTCTCGTCTCACAGTGGAATAAATAAATTAACAGTTGTGGCGATTACTTTTGAAATAATAAACAGTTTACTTACTTTTCTTCCACCTGTCTTGTTTTCGTTATTACGCCTATAACAAAGAGACAGGACCAGTTACTGTACGATTACAAGATCAGCTGTGAATATCTTGAGCACGTCAGAGCATACAAGTTTGTAGCGGTAATACTAAAAACGATTTGAGATGAGATCACCACATAATATCAATATTAGGGGAAGAGGAATGGAACCCATATACACACATAAAAAAAAAGAAATTGCATCACCTCCGTTCCGACAGTTCCGGAACGTGTACAGAAAACTGGAATAGAGATCAACATAAACATCATTTCCGCTCTTTTTATTGCTCACGAAAACCACACATTGCATGCTGTACCACCATAAGAGAGACCTTCAGAGGAGGTGGTCCAGATTGCTGTACACATCGGTAGCTCTAACACCCAGTAGCACGTCCTCTTGCATACTATCCGCAAGTTCATCAAGAAATTGTTGGTCCAGATTGTCCCACTCCTCAACGACGATTCGGCGTAGATCCCATACAGTGGTTGGTGGGTCACGTCGTCCTTAAAGAGCCCATTTAAATCTTTATAAGGCATGTCCGATAGGGTTCATGTCTGGATAACATGCTTGCCGCTCTAGTCGAGCGATGTCGTTATCCTGAAGGAAGTCATTCACAAGATGTGTACGATAGGAGCTCGATTTGTCGTCCATGAAGACGAATGCTTTGCCAGTATGCAGCCGATATGGTTGCAGTATCGGTCGGAGGATGGCATTCACGTATCGTACAGCCGTTACGGTGCCTTCCATGACCACCAGCGACGTACGTTGGTCCCACATAATTCCACACCAAAACAGCAGGGAACCTCCATCTTTTTGCCCTCGCTGGACAGTGTGCCTAAGGCGTTCAGCCGACCAGGTTGCCTCCAAACACGTCTCCGACGATTGTCTGTTTGAAAGCATATGATGTGACACTCATCGGTAAAGAGAACGTGATGCCAATCTTGAGCGGTCCATTCGGCTAGTTGTTGGGCCCATCTGTACCGCGCTGCATAATGTCGTTGTTGCAAAGATGGACCTCGCCATGGAAGTCTGGAGTAAGTTTCGCATCATGCATCCTATTGCTCACTGTTCGAGTCGTAACACGACCTCCTGTGGCTGCACGAAAAGCATTATTCAACATTGTGGTTTTTCTGTCAGGGTTACTCCGAGCCATAATCCGTAGGTAGCGGTCATCCACTGCTGTAGTAGCCCTTGGGCGGCCTGAGCGAGACATGTCATCGACTGTTCCTGTCTCTCTGTGTCTCCTCCATGTCCGAACAACATCGCTTTGGTTCACTCCGAGACGCCTGGACGCTTCCGTTTTTGAGAGCCCTCCCTGGCACAAAGAAACAATATGGACGCAATCGAACCACCGTATTGACCGTCTAGGCATGGCTGAACTTCAAACAACACGAGCCGTGTACCTCCTTCCAGGTGGAATGACTGGAACTGATCGGATGTCAGACCCCCTCCGTCTAATAGGCGCTGCTCATGCATGGTTGTTTATATCTTTGGGTGGGTTTAGTGACATCTCTGAACAGTCAAAGGGACTGTGTCTGTGGTACAATATCCAAAGTCAACGTCTATCTTCAGGAGTTCTGGGAACCGGGGTGATGGAAAACTTTTTTTGATGTGTGTATTTACTGGAAGGTTTTTGGGAAAATGCAAACCATGTGTAAAGGAAATCTCATAAAAGACGCTAGTATGATCAATTCTGGTGTATGGCTTCAGTGTTCGGGATTCCTATCAAGTAGGCGTTACAACAACCATCGAGAAAATTCATAGGCGCTGCTAGGATCGTAATATGTCAGTAAGTGTAACAGAAAACTTCGGGGAACTTGCATAGGATTTATTGGGTTGAAGACGACGTACTTCTTGCGAAACTCTGTTGGGTAATTTTAGAGAAGTTGTATTCGAAGAAGACTGTGAGCACTGTGCTACCACCATCGCACGTTGTAGTCATGACAATAAGGTTACAGGTTTTTGGGTAGGTTCCGCCTTGAGCAAACACAATTTTGCTTCTTTTTTACGCAGACATGTTTCGCCGAAGTTGCAGCATCTGCAGTGGGTTCTTTATTTCCTTTCCTGTTAGGACATGCTGTAGTTTCTACAGCTTTCTGTGCTTTGCTGTAAAGGAAGAAAGCTGCAGAAATTACATAATGTGTTAACAAGAAAGCAAAAAAAAAAAAAAAAAATCACGAACACAAGAGTGAGCAGCAACCTCAAGATGAATAAGGCAAGAGGGATTAGAGCAGGTACAGAACATTATTTTTTCCCTCGCTCAATTCGCCGGTGGAATAGGAAATAAAATGAGTAATGTTGGCACGACGCGCCCACCGCCGTGTGCTGTACAGTGGCTTGCGGAATATGCAGGGTGATTCTATTATGATATTACAAACTTTCATGGATGCTGGAGGACAGTAAATGTATTAATTTGAGGAAAGGGACTCTGATCCGCAAACACTGGTCCGGAAACGACTCTGTCTGTGAAGATCGTTCTGATACCTCTACAGTGATGTACTTGTACCATTAATGTCGTTGCTACGACTGTAGGGTAGGCAACTTTCAGAGGTTGTAATACGGTTCGAAACAAGAAGGGAAAGGTGTGGTAAACATGTGCTCTGGACTGCATACCTTAAGAGCTATGAGCACTTGCTCTTCTTCGATAGTGTGAAACACATCTGTTCTACTGCAAGGTCTTTGGTTTCCATATTTTTGGATGAGGTAGTATAGACCAAAATAAGAAAAATGTCTGGTAAATAGGGGCTCTAAAACACACTGACGGAAAAAACAACAACACTGCAAAGTTGCAACATCACAGATTAATGTAAGCGCGAGATACGCGATAGCAAATGTAAAATGCATGTGCATTAACAACCGGTGTAACAGCCAGAGTGGTGAATGCAAGCTTGCACACGTGAATACGTTGTGTTGCACTGGTGCAGCCGGCCGGGGTGGCCGAGCAGTTCTAGGCGCTACAGTCTGGAACCGCGCTACCCTCTACGGTCGCAGGTTCGAATCCTGCCTCGGGCATAGACGTGTGTGATGTCCTTAGGTTAGTTATGTTTAAGTAGTTCTGAGTTCTAGGGGACTGATGACCTCAGAAGTTGTCCCATAGTACTCAGAGCCATTTCAACCATTTTTGAACTGGCGCTGAATGTCAGTTCGTGGGATGGAGTTCCATGCCCGTTGCACGTGATCAGTCAATAAAACACTCCGTCTTCAGGCCACAAGTGGCCCGTCGGGACCATCCGACCGCCGTGTCATCCTGAGCTGGGGATGCGGATAGGAGGGGTGTGTGGTCAGCACACCGCTCTACCGATGGTGACGATGGTTTTCTTTGACTGGAGCCGCTACTGTTTGGTCGAGTAGCTCCTCAATTGGCAACACGAGACTGAGGGCACTCCTAAAAATGGCAACAGCTCATGGCAGCCCGGATGGTTACCCATCCAAGTGCCGGCCACGCCCGACAGCGCTTAACTTCGGTGACCTGGCGGGAACCGGTGTATCCACTGTGGCAAGGCCGTGGCCTATAGGTCAGTTATTAAGGGGCTGTTAATGCTGGTTGTGGATGACGCTGGAGCTGGCGTGCGACGATGTTCCATATGTGCTCCATTGGAGACTGATCGAGCAGGCCAAGGCTACATGCCAACACTCTGTAATGCATGTTTGGTTACAACAGCGTATGTAGGCTAGCGTTATCCTGTTGGGAAAAAAGCTCTGAAGTGCTATTCATCGAAGACAGCACAACAGTTCGAATCACCAGACGGGCCTACAAATTTGGAGAAAGGGTGCGTGGGATAACCAAGAGAGTGCTCCTGCTATCATACGAAATCACACCCCAGACGATAACGCCAGGTGTAGGTCCAGTGTGTCTAGCACGCAGATAAGTTGGTTGTAGGCTTTCAACTGGCCTCCTTCTAACCAACATACGGCCATCACTGACACCGAGGCAGATCCAGTTTTAATCAGAAAACACAACAGAAATCCACCCTTCCCTCCAGTTAACTCTCGCTTGACACCACTGAAGTCGCAAATGGCGGTGGTTTGGGGTCAATGGAATTGACGCTACAGGGCGTCTGGCTCTGCTTTGTAACACTTTCGCTGTGTCACTTTGGTGCCCAATGCTGCTCAAGTTGCTTCTGCAGATGCAGTACGATGCGAGGGAGTGAGACGCCAACCACTATGGTCTTGAATGAGATTTTCACTCTGCAGAGTGAAAATCTCATTCTGGAAACGTCCCCCAGGCTGTGGCTAAGTCATGTCTCCGCAATATCTTTTCTTTCAGGAATGCTAGTTCTGCGAGGTTCGCCGGAGAGCTTCTGTAAAGTTTGGAAGGTAGGAGACGAGGTACTGGCAGAAGTAAAGCTGTGAGGACGGGCCGTGAGTCGTGCTTGGGTAGCTTAGTTGGTAGAGCACTTGCCCACGAAAGGCATAGGTCCTGAGTTCGAGTCTCGGTCCGGCACACAGTTTTAATCTGCCAGGAAGTTTCACGATGGTCTTACCTCTCGCTGGTGCCACGTGGCCGTCCGGAGCCCGGTCTTCTTGCGACCGTACATTCTCGGGACCACTGCTGCTAGAAATCATGTGCAGTGGCTACTTTTCTGTGTAGCCTTTCTGCAGTATCTTAGAAGGAACACCCTGCTTCTGCTACCCCTGTTACACGACCTCGTACAAACTCAGTGAGGTGCTGCTAAAGGCGTCTTTGTTGCCTTAATGGCATTCTTGACTGACATCAACTTACCACGTCCAGTCTCACAGGCAACTACCGCTCACGACTGTTACAGCGTGTATTTTAAAGCAAACCTCATAGCACCCTCATAGTGGCGCTACTAGCGCCACTCTTATATCACTGGCGCGGAAATTCAATAGATATGATTTTTCAGATGTGGAAACACGCCTACCAACTTTATTTATGTAGCACAAGTCCTTCCTCGTCCTGAGATTTTTTCCGTGATTGTACATACGTTAGGAGTTGTGGTCACATGTTCACTAGATGAGATGTGTTTCACACAACGAAGATGAATAAGTGCTCGTAGCTCTTAAGGTATGCATTTTAGAGCCTATATTTACTAGACGTTTTTTCTTGATTTGGTCCATAAAACGACCTCTGAATGTCGCCTACCCTACAGTGTTAGCAACAACAGTGTCGGTACTTGTGTTACGCTGCCAGAGGCGTGAGAACGATTTTCGCTTGTAACTTTCTATTGATTCTTTATCCTTCTTCATCTCCCCTGAAAGTCAGTAACATCATAACAGAATCACCATGTATATGTAGTTCTGTACTCTACAAACCACTGTGAATAGGGCACTTCCCCCTCAATCACGTATTACGATTTCCTCCCGTGCCATTCAAAAATTGAGTGTGGGAAGAATGATTGCTTAAATTCCTCCAGGCACTTTGCAATTATTTCAATCTTGTCTTCGCGGTACCTGTGGAAACGGTATTTGGACGTTGCGGTATATTCCTATATTAATCACTTAATACTTCTTCCTGAAACTTTGTAAGTGGCTTTCGCGGGATGTTTAGCTTCCGTTTTCAAGTGTGTATCAGTTCAAGTTGTTCAACATTTCTGTGACACTTTCCCGTGTGTCAAAATCTTCTGCACGCGTTCTTGTTGCTCCTCTTCGTATACTTTCAGTATCTCCTGGTAGTTATATTTGCACATACTAGTGCAATATCCTAGGATGAGGGGCATGAGTGTATTGTAAGCAGTCTCCTTTGTAGGCTGAATACATGTTCCCAGTACCCTACCAATGAACCGAAATCTGCCACCTACTATAGCTATGACTGATCGTATATGTTCATTCGACTTCGTATTTCCACAAGTTGTTACACCCGTTATTTATATAAGTGAACTCATTCCAGTTGTGACTCGCTGATATTGTGGTCTTAGGATACTACGTCTCTGCGATTTCTGAAGTGCACTATTTTACATATATCAACATTAAAACAAGTTACCAGTCTCTGCACAAATTTGAAATGTGACTGAATATCTCTGAGGTTTTGCCGGATACTACTTCCTTAGCCGGCCGGTGTGGCCATGCGGTTCCAGGCGCTTCAGTCCGGAAACGCGCGACCGCTACGGTCGCAGGTTAGAATCCTGCCTCGGGCATGGGTGTGTGTGATGTCCTTAGGTTAGTTAGGTTTAAGTAGTTCTAAGTTCTAGGGGACTGATGACCTCAGATGTTAAGTCCCACAGGGCTCGAAGCCATTTGAACCATTTTTGAACTACTTCCTTATAGCGCGTCGTCCACAAAGATTCTAAGGGTAGCATAAATATTTTCCGCCAGATCATTAATATGCGACACGAAGAGAGAGCGCCCCAACACCCTTTAGTGGATCACTTTTGAAGTAACTTCTGCATCTGTCGGTGACTCGATAAATACTCACTCCTGTCACAAATATCGTTTGATACCAAATATGATGGACTCTTCATTAATAAACACTTCAGAAGTCAAGAAATAATGCAACTACCTAGCTGCCTTTTCTATGGTTTCCAGGGTGTCACGTTAAAAAATGCATGTTGGGTTTCGCACGAATACGATTTTCGCAGTCCGTGTTGGCATGAAGGATGTCATTCTGCTCATCATAGCGTCTGATGTCATCATGTGTTCTAGGATTCTACAACAGATGGATTTCGATGAATTTGGACGGTGATTGTGTGGATCGCTTCTGCTGCGTTTCTTGTAAACGGGTGTTACCAATGGTTTCTTCCAAATACTGTACACAGTTTCCATTCTCGAGGTCTAAGTTTGTTATGGTCAAATGAAGGGATAAATAAAACGCAAATTCTGTACAGAGTCTGATAGGAACTCCATCCAGTTTTAGCGGTTTCGCCGGTTACTTAGTATTACTCACACTAATATCTGCATCACTCATCTTAGCGAAGGTGCGAGAATGAAACTGGGGTAATACGCGTGGACCGTACTTTTTAAAGGAATATTTAAATGCGGAGTTCAGCAGTTTTGCTGTTGCCTTGGCGCCATCAATTTCAGTTCTTCTGTCACATATAACTGTCTGTATGCTAACTGAATTCCGCATCCGCAACAAAATCTAAAGAAATTCTGGTCACATTTTGATATTGCCACGGTGCCCACAACTTTGTGAGAATCTTACGATAAGAGTCTGCCACGGTAGACTTCACGCATTGCTTTCTTTGACCGCCAAATGTGTTTCATTTAGCATCTCTGTTTCTCTACCTTCATTCCTTATTTTACACTTATCGTACAGCAGTCGCACTTTCTTTAGATGTTTCGTTACAGAGACTTTATATAACGGAAGCTCCTTCCCATCACGAAATATTCTACTATGTTCAAAAACAATGATTTCTTGATCCATTTTTCTTAAAAATTTGCGGCACAGATCATCTAGATGCTCTTGCACTGAACTACAAGTTTCGAATCCCTCCTTGATCCATGAGATATGACACTATTATTCCTTTATCTAGTTTACAGGACATAACTATAACTCCTGATACTTGTTTTAGGTGCTCTTTGTCCTTTGGTAATCATTACAACTACAACTGATTCATGTGACTATCTTCAAAGAGGGCGTGTCTATTTATCGCCGTTAGATCTTATGCCCAACGCGAGAAAAAGGAATGGGAGGAGGAAACGAAACTTCACAGGTAGAGAGCGTATGTGATTTTATTTCAGCGATTACGAAATCGAGTCTAATTTACGAAGAATTTGGCAGAGTGAGCCCACTTATCACTATGAAGTTCCTCCCCCTCTGACCTGATTCAGATGGGAAGGTGTCAGAAAGCCGTTGTATCCTCCCCTCACTGTTGTAACTGGTTAAAAAAATGGTTCAAATGGCTCTGAGCACTATGCGACTTAACTTCTGAGGTCATCTGTCGCCTAGAACTTAGAACTAATTAAACCTAACTAACCTAAGGACATCACACACATCCATGCTCGAGGCAGGATTCGAACCTGCGACCGTAGCGGTCACGCGGTTCCAGACTGAACTACACGGTACGATAAGTGTAAAATAAGGAATGAAGGTAGAGAAACAGAGATGCTAAATGAAACACATTTGGCGGTCAAAGAAAGCAATGCGTGAAGTCTACCGTGGCAGACAGAACCGCACGGCCACACTGGCCGGCGCGTTGTAACTGGTCCTTGATATCCTGGATACTTCACTGGGACAGAGCTAATGTACGAGCTGGTCATATATGTTCGATCTTATTGACCACAGAAGTACCTCAACATCACATAGACAGAGACGTATGTCATATGTGGCAGTGCATTGTTCTGTTGAAAAGTGGCACCAGGATACTACGCGAGGACGCAGGATGTCCGTGATATACCATTGTGCCCTGAGTCACTACCAGTCGTGACCCGAAGTCATACTCTATAGCTTAACACACCGTGACGCCAGGAGTAACACCACCATTCCTCTCCAAAACTAGAATGGGACTTCTCCCTTCTACCATGCTTGCTGTTGAAGATCATCGGGGGTAGTGCAGAACTGCTGTTCATCCCTGAACACAGTGCGATGCCTCTCGTCAGCTGTCGATGCTCCCCAGTCATAACACCACTCCAAGCGCAGCCATTTGTGTTGTGGCGTTGATAACAACCTACATATGGGACGGTAATGTGCTAGTCTGGCCACAGCTCGTCTCCGTCTAACAACCTGGGATGACACAGAATGTTACAGACAGGCATTATTCGATGGCAGCCACAGATGTAAAGGGATTGTGACGTGCTTGGTGCACAGTACGGTGATCCTCCCTTCTAGTGGTCAGTGGGTTGAGTATGCACTCCCTCAAGTTCCCACTCAGTGCAACGTAAAGTCACTGTTTTATCCGAATGCTCCACAGATCAGGATATTGCATTGCTGTGTACATGGCTCATCAAACCGCGAGAGGCCACCACCACACTGCCACAACCACGCGCCAGATGCCTCTCTGTTCTGAGCAGCCGTTTCCGAAATGGCGTCCCTATTCGGGACCACTTTCTGCTTCTGCGTCACGGCGATCGTCAGCCGCCAGAAAGAGCGCTGTCAACAGTGGACTAATTTCGCTTGCTCATAGTACTGGCACTGATGGAGGTTCTTCCGCCAGCAGGCACAAAATAGGATGTGCTGTGGATGATTCTCACAGTTTAGTGTCTGCAGTTGGCTCAGTTCAGTTTCTGTAACTTAGCCATTTCTACTGTACCACCATTTCGTGCACTACGCGGTGGCGCACAGTTCTTCGAGCCCCGTTCAGAGGACAACCTTTCCGACTTATCAGTCGCTATTCACAGAGTGACAGATAACGTCTGTACCATTACTTTCAGTCACAGTGTCAGTATCATAGACAGCCAACAGACAGCCAAGTTTTTCAGTTTTAATTGCATTACGTATAATACATCAAGTGTCATACATCAAAGTAAAGTGTCTAACACACTCTTAAAAAGTGTTACTGGATATTTCTCATCATGTTTCCACGTTTCTGTACTAGTTCAGTCTGTCAAGCAAGTGTTTAATTTTATAATATTTTGTAATATATGCAGGCTTCCACTCATTTTAGTGAACCATAACAGGAATTAATTTTTCTGTTGCTGAGGACGTTTGGCCTGATTTAATAGTGACATTCAGTTGGAACATACCAACATGTACGACTCGACGAGCTGGCGAAACTGAGACTCACAGTGAGGTCCCTTTTAAACTCTCTCAGGTACTGATGACGCTGTCTCGCACGAGCACATGGTATCTCCGTGTCCTTCACAGTGGTCAATCAATATCAGACGCTGTTTGCTAGCCTTATGTACCATACCCGACCTGATAAGAACACTGAAAACGAAACATTCTAATGCTCTCTGGTGGCCTTTCTGCCTGTCACACAGAATAGCTACTCCAATAGTTTACAAACCTATCAGTGGCGTGTACATTCATCAAGCTACATTGACATCAGACCATATGTCCTGTATGCTTCACTTTTTTTTTTTGTCAGGCAGTGTATATTTCCATGGCGAGAAGGCTACCAGTACCGTGTTCTGTTAGTATCAAACTGTGTCATTATTAAATAGCTAAAGTGCCGTAAGAAGCGTTAACATGTTGTAAGAGTATTAATTTAGAAATGAAAAAAAGAACGTGCAGAGTGTGTCATACACGAGGTCTAGTCACAAGATCGTTACCACTTTGAAAAATTCAGGCTGCCACTATACAACTCGGGGGTGGTGTTAGTCCTTTCGTACATATTTACCCTTCAGTGTGAAACATTTTTTCCTACTATGAATGACTTGGGACAGACCTTGGTTATATTACCCTTAGACTGTTTAGGAAACGCTCAACCTCAGAAAATCTCCTTGTCGCCATTCCAGAGACGTCTGCGATACAATCGTTCCTCCATCCGAGGAAAGAAGAAAAAGTCACCACGTACGGTGTCAGTGGAGTATGGATGGGAGGCAAAATTTAGTAGTAGAAAGAAGCAGCATGTATGACTGTATTGTGTGTAGAATGGGCTAATGATTGCCCAGCTAAAGAAGGCATCTGGAATGGTCTAACGCGGGAGCAACATTCCCTGTGCTGCCTCGATTCGGAGTGCTTCTCGAATGGGAGTGAGCTGAACTGTTACCGTATCCAGCGGACGGAGACCTTTCACATGTTCAAAATACCGTGTAAGATGTTGAAAACTGATCCATAGCTGACTTTCTCTATTTCCACTTGCGATACGCCGCTCTTTGAACACGAGGGGCTCGGCTCTTACGGTTCCCGGTTGTACGCAGAGAAATGGTGCGCTACTTCTTTCCTCGTCATCCAGACTCGTTTGAGCACTATGGAAGTGTCTGCAACGCCTAATCACTGTGTATGGTTCGTTGTTGCCATACGCTCGCTCCAACGCAGCACGGTTTGTTACTTCGTTGTTCATTGTGTGCCAGGGTTGCAGAGTCGTGCCTGTAAACATACACAAAATTAATTATGTAACTTTTTTTTAGGTGATAATTACTACCACTGGTATATCCAAAAGTGTCACAAATAGACTCTGTGCATTGCCGCACAGGAGTGCATCAGACTATAGCACACCTCGTACGGCCACCTTACAAATAATAAATAAAAACGCTTGTCTAAAAGAAAGGGCAGGTTGACAGGATGCATCCTGAGACATCAGAAAATAGTTAATTTGATAATGGATGAAAATTTTGGGTTAATGGTTCTAGCGTCTTCGATGAAGTAGATAGGTACAAATTTAATGTAAGAAGCAGTGATTACACAGATATAAATTAACTTACACAAGACAGATTTACGTGGAGAGCTGTCTAAACCATTGTACGAATTTATAACTACAACTGATAAGCAGGTAGACAATGCAACTGACGCAGTGATGAGAAACTGGTTCTTATAAATTAAACTAAAATGACAACAGCAGCATATACGCCAAAAATTAAAAGCAGTACAACAAATGACATGAAAGTTTAGTATGTTGGTAGAACAGAGATTTTGCTGTCGAACTGCCACATGTGGTACTCCAGCTGTTACTTGCTGTGAGAGTGAGAAGCGACGGGTAACCAACTTAGTCGAATGGCGTGTTGGTCTCACTTATCAGACGACCCGCTACGGAAGGTCATTGACAGATTGAAATCAGCTCAAACGCATGCAGTTCATTCACCATGGCAATAATTTTCACCATAGGTTTCTCATTCAGAATATTCAGTAAAGAGACGGTGAAGGAAAACAAGACTCGCCAATGACCGACATTCGCCAATTAGCACTTGAAGCAATCATATGCCACCTATAACTTACTTTTTCTGCAGCTACCAAAGTCTAGTACGTAAAACGAGCCATGGAGGTGGTATGAATGCGAGACAAGTCACATATAAGTAACTCGACACTCGTGATTTGGGGGAGGGGGCGTCATTTTGTATTGTGTATGTACACTGAATAGCGTATGGTTCCTGATTTAGCTTTCAAAGTGACTACAAATGCGTTTTGATTGTAACAAGAAGCCGGAACCCACTACATTCTTCAAATATCCGTAAAAAAGGTGCACTGACCTCCACGTCATTCAGCGCGTAACTGAGGCAACGTCTGTTTCTAGAAATGGTATCTTTCATATCTCGTATAAAAGACAACACAGTAACAGATGAGCAGGAATTTAAAAATAGCGTGCACTATATTGCAAATAATGTTGTCGGCTTCGTCCTCGGATCATATTGTGCCGATCCCACAATATTTTGTCGATACCCGTGTTAGATATCTTCAGGTGGTGGTAACTCCTGTTATCACTGCTACACGCGGCAAATGCCTTTCTACGGCTCCCGGCAGGGGGCACTATGAGCGCAGGTTTCCTCCAATTGCGGGTGTCACCCGCGCACGCGTATTGCTGCTCCTGGCCTTATAAGTTTCAAGGCCGCCGCACAGCAGCTACCACCACCTGAAGATATCGAACAGTTGCATCGACGAAATATCGTGGGATTTGCACAATCAGTCTGAACAGTCTCATGTACAACATTAACAATGATTTGGAGTTAGTCAATACTTTCGAGTAAATACCGCGAATACTGTTTTTAAAATCAGAACTTGACTACATCAGCGGCATATGGATTTTCAAGGGTTATATGATAGTGCGCGCAAGATGACGGATAATTACTGCAATTCACTATGTAGTGTATAATCTAAATTTCCTCGGACATACAGAATGTACCATGCCATAGGTCCCACTTAGAGAGCTGTTGGAACATCGGAAAGTAGGTTGAGTCCCACCACATTGACAGTGTGGTCTCTAGGAGTCTTGGATGTGAAACACGGCATCTGTTTTATGATCTAAGGTGACGGGTGATGACTGAAACGGTTTTCATTTTAAAATTGTTGTGTTTGTGCCGGACAATAATAGCGACTCCAGTTCGGATGCAACTTCGTTCTTTCCAGACATCACATTATTTAATCTTCTGCGGGGTCTAGATCGTTAACGAAAAGGGCTCTTACCTTTCTGGAAGATCTAAAGTGGGAATGATTGTGCAGTATACAAGAAATGACGGAAAATATCAGTTATGGATTGGAATTCAACTCATTCTTAATGTTACTCGTTGTCTTCTACAAAACAGGGAAGTTCTCTCTTACGGATATCATTTTATGTGGACGTTGCTTTCTTCCTGTGAGAATTAAGATCAGTTTTACGAGGACGTTCTGAAGAGTAATGCCTCTGAGTTTTTTAAGGCTTATTAGGCAAAGCAAACGTTGTTAACATTGTACATCTTTACTGCTCATGTTTGCATATCTGCAGCCCTCTGGCGCTAGAGGGCTCCGAAATGTAGCGTGTAACATGGTAGTGTGTAACGTAACTATGCCAGTGCGTGAGACACAAGAGTGCTGTGATCGAGTTTCGAATTCGAAGAGTGCATAAACATATGGAGTCCGCACAGTCCCGACTTGCTCCATCTAATATTCAACTGTTTCAAATGCTTAAAGAAAAAATTCGAGCACTTCATTTTCATAATGATGAAGCAGTGCAAGGAGAGGTGAGTTCGTGGCTTCGTCCTAAAGTCAAACATACCACAGTGATGTTTTCTACAAACTCGTCTCTCGTTAGCGGAAATGTATTTGTCGCCAGGGTGACTATTACGGGAAATAAATATGTAGACATGGAGAATAAAGACGTAAAATGTTAATAACGCTTGTTTTATTTAAAAACCTTTCAGCGTTTTCATATAAAAAATTCGGAGGCATAGCGTTTCATCATGCTCTGGTAAATTCTTTCGAATGTGATTGCTTCTGTGTATCAAATTTAGAGTGATGGTTTTATTTAGTATTCCTTGCGAACTGACTGCAAATCATCTGCAAAGAAGAGCTGAAATAGTGATTTTTTTGTTTATTTATTGCTTGTTCTAAAAAAGAGTTATTTTGGAGTAACTGCCTCTAGCGTAAAGACAATAACTGTATTTTAGCTAAATTGGATAGATATATTATTCGTTTTTTGTGTTTTATACTTTCCTGTGAACATTATTACTTCACTGTTATCTAAGGTTTCATTTGTACATAAAAAGATCCGAGTCATTTAGGTGACCCACTCAGCGATACCTGTTGGGCTATTGCATTCAATTGCGTCTTGCGTTATGTTGTTTCCGTTGAGTGTGGCTCGTTTCTTGATTGTTGCAGCAGAATGTGTGAAGTACATTACAACTGGTTTAAAAATTACTAACAAAAAAGCCTGACTGAAACTTTTTGAAGAGTGAGATGGAGATAGTTTCGTAACTGAGATGCGCTGTTCGCCTGTCTTCTTGTGTGTTCTAAAGTAATCCGAAAGGAGCTTATGAGCAAACACCGGAGAGGACATGAAAAAATGAATGAACAGATAAGACAAGAACACGAGAGAACGTTAATTATGCAGCGCAGGCACCTATCCTTCATTGTCCTCGTGGCGGAAGACAAATTACATTACCCGTCCTACGTTCGTAAGAAAAAGAGAACGAGGGGGTATCTGGAGCGTCGAGTCGTGCAGCGGCTTCTACGTTAAGGATAAAGCTTACATTTTCCCAGGAAAACGAAAGAACGCTGTGCGGCTGTTAGACTGTTACTGCCGACAAGGGCGGCAGGATTTAGAGGAAACCTTTCGCTCTGAGTGGCTGTGACATGCGCGCTTTATTTTCGGAACCGTTCCCGCCGTAAAACAGTAACTTTGTATTTCAACTTACTACGTGGTATAGCGACATTAAGCGTACTGTCTTATGAAATTCGCGCAACATCTATTGATACAACTTACGGCGTGTTCAGACAAAACAGCAAAGCAACATTCGGTTTAATTTGATGGAGAGCCTCAGCGCTCCAAATATTTTCAGCTGGACAGGCCACTTTTGCTGATTCTATGCAATTCATCTCCGTCAGTGTCTATGCACCTTAGGAGGTAATGTACGGTTTTGTTTTCTTCTGAGCTGAGATACTACAATGAATAGGCTTCCGTCTAGTTAAAACCCTTGACTTCAAAGGGAGTTTCATTATATATATTATTCCTTACATTATCTCATACATTACGCAGATTTTCACTGTCACAGTATTTAAATATTTTTCTATTTCCCATTTTCGTGGTAATCGTACTTTAAGGAAGATGTATTGTTGCAAGCGAGTTATGCTGTAAAATTTCCTCTCTTGTTCATGGTAGTAAAATTATTTCCTTCTTTTTAAGTTTGTGATGGCATAAACTGACTTACTGCGAATGTTTGATTTTTTATTGCAGTTCTCATTTAAATTCTTCATGGTTTTTCCTTTTTATTGCTACAATCCAATTACTAGAGAACTAAAAGTGTTTGCAAGAGTACGCAAACGGCTGAATGGAATTTTGTGAAATATTAGGATAATGAGATATTGTCACCCTGACAATGAGACAACGCTAAAATTAATTAAACTTTGTTTCTGCTATGTTTGTACTTGTCCATCTGCAGACAGTACTGTCCACACAGCTTTTCCGAGTTGTCGTTTTATTGCCACTGTTAATTAATTTTATGTTTTGGAGGCGTATAAGGAACTGGGTCGTTTTTTTAACAGTTAATACGCGGACTTCTGAACTTATATATGGCTGCACATCTATTACAGGTGGACCACGTGAAGGACTTTCGAAACTTCAACCAGAGACAAAAATGTCGAGATAATGGACAGTCTCAGTACTGATTCACAGACGATGAGAGATGTGCAGAACATTTGATGTCATAGACATATCAGAAGGAAGAGTACGTTATATTCCACATGTAAAATTAGCTGGAAAGAACTTTATGCAAGTTGAGTGCCACATTTGCAAAATGTCAACCCAAGAAAATGTGAAATAAATTCCCAATAATGTTAGGAGCGTTTCTAAAAATTAATCTAAATCATTTATTCTTCAATTTATTGCTGCGTTTCATGCATGGTTTCACCTGTCACTACTTCCTGGCAGAAACGAAATAACAATCGGCGCAGAGAGCGGAAGCCAACGGCTCGGCAACATATAGGACATAGACGAGTTCGTACTTTAGAAGTAGTAAGTGGGTGCGTTCAGTGCACTATGGGATTATTTAATGATCACGTCCACACAACTAGAAAAATAAAATATAAAAAATTAAACCAATAAAAATTGATTCACACAATGAAATACATATCGTGAAATTAGTTATCATTATTTTTAGTTCACATCATTCCTTTATACTATAGCTTAATATTACCTTCTTCAAAAATCTAAAAGTCCCAGTTAGTTATTTTATTAAACCAGTCTGGCAAAATAATTTTAAATTCACTATCAAGCTCTATACAAATTTTCTCTCCATATCTCGTTCTGAAACATTCACACCCCAGAATCTAATACAGTTCATTTACTGAAGAGGCACTGGCAGAACTGAAGCTGTGGGGACGGGTCGTGAGTCGTGCTTGGGTACCTCAGTTGGTAGAGCACTTGACCGCAAAAGGCAAAGGTCCCGAGTTCGAGTCTCGGTCCGGCACACAGTTTTAATCTGCCAGAAAGTTTCAGTTCATTTACTTCTAGCTCACTAATCTTTTTAAACAAGTTAGAATTGATTGCATTATTAAGCTTTTTCAGTAGGGTACCCATTTCCACAGTTTGAAAATTAATAGTATTAAAAATTTTCATATAGGTAAAAAAAATAAATGGTTATGCTTTCAACTACTCAGTATCAACTACTTTTTTAATAAATTAAATTTTATGTTTTTTATTAATAATTTTGCATCTCTAATGCTAACTAACTTTTCACGAACATAATAAATTCTTTTCTCTATAAATGGGAGTTGAAAATAAAATGTCTACTGCAAGCAATAAGAAATATTCTATAAGAGAACTTTTCGGAAATAAAGTAAAACAACCAACAAAGATTTGGATTACGGTTATCTACAGAAAATTTAAGTAATAATAAACTTGTTACAAATATTTGCGATATTATCTACACAAAAGGAGAGCAAAAATTAGAATAATTTAAGCTACTACAGAAACATTTTGCGATAACATTATGGTAGTTAAAACAACACATTTTACATATTGCAAAGGTGAAATGAAAAATGGGAAATTTCTTGTAAAAAAAAAACTTGTGGAAGTCTTAACAGCTTTTTAAGATCTAGATTTTCTTAATTTAATTTTACAAGTCATGAAGTTAAAGCAAAAATTTCATATTTATTAGAATCCAGTACACAAACAATTAAAGGTTCTAAACAATTATTGGCAAAGATACAAAAATTATAAAACAAAAATATAAAAATTATGTTGTTATTACTTACAAAATAGAATTAGCAGTTGTTAACTTAAACACACTTTTAAGAGAATTAACAGAGATGTTAGAAGAACTTGAAAAAGAGCACTTTTATTTATTGGATTGAGACATAAAACAATATTCTGAAGGAATTTTTAACAAAGAAGAAATGTGCAAATATTTAACAAATAATTTTAATTTTCGAAAACAAGGAGAGTGTAAAGAAGATTGTAATGTAATAGTTCACTACAGTAATTCTGTTGGAGAAGACTGTTAAACTTGGATTAATTCTAATTCTAGCGTAAAAATATACAATAAATTTATTTGTCACTGATCGAGTCCTGGAGTTAATAAACAATTTGGTAACCATATTATTGATTTTTAAACTGCCCATATACAAGACTAAAAGAAACGTTTGCTTCAAAATTAATTTAAAAAATGGAATTACAAGACTGGAAGCAACCATTTATAACTACATAAAATCAGATTTCCAAAGAGAGCAACAATTTGATCACTTAACAGATGGTTAAGAACTAATAACAAATAATATCAAATAAGAAAGCTCCTTTTTATTCTGTTCCACTAGCTAAAATTTCGCAGAAATTAACAGATAGTCTACAAAACTGTTGTCGCCTTATTTACAACAATATCTTGCAATATGTCAATTGGGGCAGCAAAAATACTAAAAAATTAACTGGAACACAAATAAAAATTACAACGGATAATAAAGAAGGAAGAAAAAATTAGTTAAATTTGTTTTAACCACCTTTAGTTTAGAACTGTATAGATATTTTCGAAGAGACAGAGAATGTAATTTCTGTAAAACAAACATGCTTTATAAAATCTGGAGACACATATTTTTCTAAATCCAATAGCTTGTTTTCTGCAATACCCAAAGAAATAAATATTGAAGAATTGAGACTAATAAAAACAAATAATATTACTTATATAAGAATAAATAATCACACCAAGTTTCATCCATATAAAATTAAAGAAATCGAACCAGTTAATATGGTATATTTAGTACCATTTAAAAACGAGAACAAGAACTAGAAGATTCAAATATACACGAAAGAAAACTTGAATATTTGCATAATACACAATTTTTAAAGGTAGAATACAAAAATACTTTGAAGAAGGAACATAAAATATGAGAAACAGAAGAAGGTATAAAAATTATTTTTATGAAAATGGATAGATTTTCTTACAAGAGGAGTCTATAAAACTGATGGTTTTGTGGTAAACGATAAAAACAAATTTACATATGTTGGAGTGTAGGGAGAAGAAAGTGATAAAAAATCAGTTTATATTGTCACGTTTAAGTAGGTGTAATTGGATGAATGTCAAACACTAACTTCACTTAACGAAGGTTTATTCAGCACTTGCACATACAAGAGCATGGAGACATATACGGTATATATACAGTTACAGAACATTCCAGTACAATAATTCTTGACATTTGTGGATACATCTAGAATGTACAGAATGTACTCGAATCGAATAAAGAAATTAAAATTTAAAGTTTTGAACTTACGACCCTCCACACAACAGTCTAGGATCATATCTACTATGCCACGGTGACATTGCTGCGTCTTTCAGAGAACAGCTTCTCGGCGTTACGTCATGCTAGTCCGGGAACGAGTCATCGGTCCTGCGTACTCCGACTCCCGATGACTGAAGTTCGCCCTGGCCGTGGGCGTCTTAGAGCTTCCTTTGTCGCTACGCTCTTCGTCACCTTTCCGCTTATTGCCTGTCACTGGAGCTTCGAATTTACCCTGGGCTGCGGGATCCTTATAGGGCTTCATTCCAAGGAGGTGGACCGTATCTCTGATTTTTCGTCGTCTTGTGTCAGGTTCGAAATCTTCAACTTCGTAAGTAATGTCAGACAACTATCTTACGACCTTATAAGTTCCAAAGTAGCGCCTGAGGAGCTTCTCAGGGAGACCAATCTTCCGAACAGGAGTGAAGATCCAGACGAGGTCACCAGACTGGTAGACAACAGGATGGTGACTCGCGTCATACCTTCGGCGATCGTTTTCTTGAGCCTGCAGCGTGCGGAGTCGATCTAATGGCCGAGCTTCCTATGCTCTGCTATGTAGTCGTCGTCCACGTCATCGGGATGTAACGGAAACACACTGTCCATCGTCGTAGTCACCTCACGCCTATGCACCAGGAAAAATCACGTAAATCCTGTGGTGTTTTGTTTGGCGGTGTTTTAGGCCAACGTCACGAAAGGTAGCACCTCATCCCAGTTGCTCTGCTCAGCACTGACGAACATTGATAGCATGTCGGCTAAGCTCTTTTTAAGGCGTTCAGTAAGCCCATTAGTCCGCGGGTGGTAGGCAGTCGTCATCTGATGAGTAATGTTGCACCGACGGTTTATCTCTGTCACAAGATTCGATTGAATAACTTCCCTCGATCAGTAATTAACGACCTTGGGGCACCGTGTTTTAATACAACGTCTTCTACGATAAATTCGGCTACCTCGAATGCTTCGGCTGTTTTCACGGCTTTTTAATGGCATAGCGTGTCAGACAATCAGTGCATCAGTGCAAACAGTAACTGCCACTAGCAGACGTTGGAAATCTTCCGAGGAGGTCAATCCCAACACGCTTGTGGAATTGCTATGAGTCGGCCAGGTGGTTTCTGAGGAACTGCTTTTCTCCTCTGGCCCTCTCGACAGTGCGACACATAGTGACTGACACTCCTAAATAAACCTGGCCAGAAATATCTCATGCCGATCCTATCGTATGTCTTAATAAATCCTAAATATCCGGCCTCAGGTGTGTCATGTAATTTCTGTAGAAGATCCAAGCGCCTGTGTTTAGGAATCTCTGGTAGGCGCCTCTTTCCAAACGGGTCAAAGTTTTTCTTGCAAAGTAATCCATTAACTACCTTAAATTGTCCTCTCACATCCTCTTACCGATTTAAGCCAAGCACAATTTGAGATATCTTGGCGTTCTTCTTCTGCTCAGCAGAGAGATCCTGGAGTTTAGCGAGACAGTCACTATCTTCCTCAAAGTCTTGATGGTCTTGCACAGGGTTTCTTGAGAGACAGTCGGCATCTTGGTGTTTTCTTCCACTTTTGTACACTATGGTAATGCCATACTCCTGAAGACGTAATGCCCACCTGGCGAGTCGCCCTGTTGGATCCTTAAGACTTGTCAACTAACAAAGTGAATGATGGTCTGTAACAACTGTGAATGGCCTTCCATAGAGATACTGTCGAAATCTGCACGTGGCCCAGATCACAGCAAGATAGTCTCTTTCTGTAGTTGAGTAGTTTCTCTCGGCTTTTGTAAGTGTCCCAGCAGCATAGGATATAGCTAGTTCTGTAGGTGCTCTCTCATCATACGGACCAAGTACAGGGTCAGTCGTCGAACTAGAAGATCTTGCCTCGTAGTGGTAGTGCTAATTTCGCCCACAGATTCGGCATGGGAGGTTTCTATGACGCTCAGCTGTTCTGCAATTAACAGCTCAGCGTTTGCTACGCACATGCGCCTTGGAAGGATCTGCAGTTCTCGGCGACAGTTAACTATCCACAATTCATCGAATCCGTTCTTAAACGAGACGACAGAGGCTGGGATAACCAAGTTATTCTTCAGTGGTATGCTTCTCGTACGTTACACTACAAGAGCCATGGGTTGATGTATGGCATGACACGTGACAGTTACCTTTCTAGCGCTGACTGCAGGAATGATCACTTCATCCAGCACACATAGTCTCCATGCGCATCTTCCTGTCCACAGTATCTCATCACGTCTAGCAGAATCTTCGAGTGACCACAGTCTATAATTGCCTGAGAAGCTTTCAAAAAGTCTCATCCGAGAACGACGTCATGACTACACTCTTGTAAGACGATGAATTCTAAGGGCTGTGTATGGCCACTTATACCCACACGAATGACGCATCTTCCTGTAGGTTTTACATATTTCCCATTAGCCACCTTCAGCACAGATGTTTTGTTGTCGACGAATACGGATTTCTGCAACTGGCAATGGTACTTCTCCGAAATGACTAAACATGATGCTCCAGAGTCCACAAGAGCTTGGGCTGGTCGACAATCTATGAGGATATCAACGTAGTTTCCTATAATTTTTGTAGTGATCGACGGCGGAGGATTTTTCTCTTTTTCTGCTTCACCTCCAAGGAAGGTCGAATCTTTTAGTTTTCCAGGTTGCGGTGGCTAGTTGATAGGCTGGAGCTTCTAAACGGCGATGGAGACCTTGATCGCGTGTTGGGGAGCGTCCTCTCCAGCGGCTAGCTTGCGGCGATGGTGACCTACGTCGTCCTACCTGAAGTGTTGGCAGAAGAGCCAACACCGTGTTGCTAGAGGAGGCCGAAATACACGCTTTTAAGCTCACGCAGATTGTCGTGAGGTCTGGAACAATTAAGGGAATTTATAGTAGCAAATAAAGTACGTAGATGATGTAATACTTAACTTTATTCCATAATTTGAGAACATCGCTCTTGAGGATACAGATTTATAATCTCAATATAATTTGTAGTGGCGCCTTGCTAGGTCGTAGCAAATGACAGCTGAAGGCTATGCTAACTATCGTCTCGACAAATGAGAGCGTATTTGTCAGTGAACCTTTGCTAGCTACGTCGGCTGTACAACTGGGGCGAGTGCTAGGACGTCGCTCTAGACCTGCTGTGTGGCGGCGCTCGGTCTTCAATCACTGACAGTGGCGACACGCGGGTCCGAAGTATACTACCGGACCGCGGCCGATTTAAAGGCTACCACCTAGCAAGTGTGGTGTCTGGCGGTGACACCACATTCCTCCCCCGCAAATCGGCATACGGTTGTGTTATAAGGCTTCCGCCCGCCGTGGGGCCGACCCCATGTTGACGTATGCTACGAGGTGGGGAGACTAACAACAGGCGAGGCTGTGCCACCTGCACCCTGCCATTCGGTCCGAGGGGAGCTAGGAAACGCCTGAAAACCTAGTCCAGGGTGCACGCCAATATGCGGTGTATGCGCCCGTAGAGAGACAGGAGGGGCCGAAGTGTCGACCTCCATCGCGTCGGGGTACCCGACGGGCGAAGACACCATCTGGTCCGGAGCGGACAAGAGGTCCATGTCGGAGGACAGCTGGTCACGGGAAGCGATCGGCGGCGCGTGACCCAGGGAGGCACCCGGCGGTTGCAGCGACGCGTCCACTGCGGGCGTCGCCGGCGGGAGAACTGGCGGCGGCGGCGGAGGCCGCGCGTCGCCATGGGGCAAAATGGAAGCCATCGTCGGTAACACCTGGGGATGAGGCGAGCCAGTAGATGGGTCCCCAGGGCGCTGACCGGACGGCACCGTCGCTGAAAGCAGACGGGGAGCGGCAGAACCCAGGCGACGACAGAGGCGCAGCTGATTGAGATGCCGACGCACCTCACCAGAGGCCCCCAAAACAAGATACATAGCGCGGCCGAGGCAGCGAAGAATGCGCCCTTCGAGCCAACGCCGTGAACCTCGATAGTTGCGATAATATACAACGTCGCCTGGAGCAAAAACAGGAGTCTGCCGCTGCACAGGAACCTGATGCGGCGGATGCAGCAAAGACATCAAGGTTCGATGAGGACGACCGTGGAGCAACTCAGCCGGCGAGCGACCATCTCGGGGCTGAGAGCGATATGAGGACAAAAAGAGCAATAACGCGTCCTCCCGAGAATGCGACTCTTTCAACTTCAACATCTGGAACTTGAGAGTCCGGACCAAACGTTCAGCGGCACCGTTTGACTGAGGCGAAAACGGCGCGGATGTCAGATGTTGAATACCATTGGCCTTGCAGAATGACTGAAATTCTGCGGACATGAATTGTGGGCCATTGTCGGAAACAATAGTCTGTGGAAGACCTTCAATACAAAAGATAGCGGATAACGCTTGGATGGTGGCAGATGACGTCGTGGAAGACATCCGGACAATAAAAGGAAAATTACTGAAAGAATCGACGAGAACCAACCATCGAGCATTCCAGAAGGGACCAGCAAAATCGATGTGTAAGCGTTGCCAAGGGGAAGTGGCTTTTGGCCATGCAAAGAATTTCCGCGGTGGTGCGGATTGGTGTTCGGCACACGCCATGCAAGAAGAGCACATATTCGTAATCGCAGCATCGATTCCGAAACAAGTACAGTGCTGACGAGCAAGTTGTTTCGTTCGCACTATACCGCAATGTCCTTGGTGGAGAAGCCGTAAGACAGAGGAATGTAACGAACGTGGGACCACGACCCTGGACTGATCATTATCAGAACGCAACAGCAAAACACCACGTCGAACAAAAAGTCTCTCCTTGTGAGCAAAAAATCGGCGAACCAACGGATCCTCGATCTGCGACTTTGACAAGGGCCATTGAGTAGCAACGAAACGCAGAACGGTAGCAAGGACAGGGTCAGCAGCTGTGGCTGTAGCTACACGACGAAAATCAATCGGAAACGATTCGACCACGTCATCGGTTTCCGAATCAATGAACATGCAAGCAAGTTCGGAAGAATCGAATGCGCTATCCCATCCTCGTCGCCAATATGAAGTGTTGGCAGAAGAGCCAACACCGTGTTGCTAGAGGGGGCCGAAATGCACGCTTTTAAGCTCACGCAGATTGTCGTGAGGTCTGGGAATTTATAGTAGTAAATAAAGTACGTAGATGATGTAATACTTAACTTTATTCCATAATTGGAGAACATCGCTCTTGAGGATACAGATTTATAATCTCAATATAATTTGTAGTGGCGCCTTGCTAGGTCGTAGCAAATGATTTAGCTGAAGGCTATGCTAACTATCGTCTCGGCAAATGAGAGCGTATTTGTCAGTGAACCTTTGCTAGCTACGTCGGCTGTACAACTGGGGCGAGTGCTAGGACGTCGCTCTAGACCTGCCGTCTGGCGGCGCTCGGTCTTCAATCACTGACAGTCGCGACACGCGGGTACGACGTATACTGCCGGACCGCGGCCGATTTAAAGGCTACCACCTAGCATGTGTGGTGGTTGGCGGTGACCCCACACTACCCCCACATCTTCTTGTTCATCTTCGTCGTCCCGGAGTTGACGTCGGCTAAGATCAGTCTGCTGTCTTCTGGCGCGGGCGGTATCAAATATCCGCCGCCTTTCTCGACAATAGCGCGCCACATGTCCCGGTCGGCCACAATGGAAACATACTGGTCGGTTATCCTGGGTCCTCCAGACGTCAGTCTTCCTTGGTGCCCAAACAGGCTCTGCATGCGGCATTGTAGGAACTTAACTTCGCCTGGGTCTCGACTTTTTCGCCGTTTTCAAGGAAAATGAAGGACGGGAGATTGGGTTCAATGTCCGCTCCACTTCCTCCCTTATGACCTCTTGAAACGTCTCGGTTTTTTGATCGCCATGCAATCTAAGTGCCTTCTGAACTTCCTCTCTTACTATCTGACAAAGAACACTTGTGAAATCAGTTGCTTCCTCCATGAGAGACATCGATACGACGTTTGGAAACCGTTCAAAGTCCTTGCGTGTAATTCTTTTTTCATGCATTGTATCGATATATTGGCACCATTTTATGAAGCCGTCTGCTGTTGAAACATCCTTCAGGAGTAGGGCTTGATAAATGTCCTCAGCAACACCTTTCATCAGATGTGCAACCTTATCTTCCTCCTTCATTCTAGGATCCGATATTTTACACAGCTCCAAGACGTCTTGAATGTTGGATGCTGTAGTTTCTCCTAGACGCTGTTCCCTGTACCTTAATTTATCTTCAGCTTTGCACTTGTGCCGTTGTGTATCGCCGAAGTACATGCGCAGTTCCGCCTGGAATACTTCGCAGCTTGTGAACTTCTCCCCGTTGTTCTCATACCATTGCTTGGCAGTGCTCTCCAAGTAGAAAAATACATTAGCCAAACACACGGTGTCATCCCATTTGTTAACTTCGGCTATACGTTCATATATCTTCAGCCACTTGTTTGGGTCTGGACCATCGTCACCAGTGAACCCTGAAGGATGTCTTATGTGGTGGCACAAAGTTGCAGTCATCGTAACGCCCTCTTCTTCTTCTGTTTCCGATAGATTGCGATCTGTTGAATATGGCTCTTACTCGGGTGTCTCGCCACGTAAGCGGCGGCTCTGTCTTGGCCTGATGGGAGCCACTGTGTCGTCGATAATGTGCGCTATTATAAGTTCCAATACCCAGCGTCTCCACCAGAATGATATCACGTAGAAGAAGGTGTAATTAGATGAATGACAAACACTGACTTCACTTAACGAAGGTTTATTCAGCTCTTGCACATACAAGAGCGCGGAGCGAACTGCCTCTGGCCAGAACACATACGGTATACTTACAGTTACAGAACATTCCAGTACAATGATTCTTGCCATTTGTGGACACTTCTAGAATGTACTAGAACTGAATAAAGAAATAGAAAATTCACAAGGCAGGTGAGTTTTGAACTCACGATCTTCCATGCAAAAGTCTATTATCATACCCACTACACCACAGTGACTGCTAGACTCACAGTGTCTTGCGACAGTATTGCCATTTATAGAAATGAAGAAAAATACCAATATTCTCAAAAAAGAAGGATTTATTTGATTCCATGTAGAAATCTTCGACGAGGACTAGAAATATTTCACTGTCCTAAAGAATATCCATTTTTGGAAATGAAAACACACGGTCTTTCCAATTTTAATGGACACTGTTTCCCTAAAACAAATTACTTAGAAACGATGACGATTTTCGAAGACAAAGAGAGTTTATTGTATAAAGAGGAAGACAAAGAAGCAATAAAAAATGGAAAAATGGGCCAATTATTAGGAAATATAAAAAATTATAAACAACTAGAAGATCTAGAAGAAGGATTAGAAGTAATGTTTTCCAATATTAAAATCGAAAATTTTTGAGGAACGTAGAGATATATTTTTGAATTCGAAAATATACCAGATTGTTATTGTTCTAATTATTGGCTTGAGGAAGAAATTAGACATAACAATATAGATCTAAATAACAAGATTAAAGTTAAGTTATCTAAAATTAAAACAACACCAAATAAGAACAGGGAAAGATTAATGTTAGTTGTTGTTTAATTTTGTATGTATCTATTTCAATTGTTTCGAATTTCTCTGGAATAACTATATTATTCTGTTTCAAATAATCGAATATTAATGGTGGATATTCGTAATTAAGACCAACTACACTTGCTATATATTTACGAATATAACATTCTCCAAAAATGTGACACGGAGGAATTGAATTCCCATGTTCTGCAGAATAAATGTGATAAACATCATGTCCAAAATTACTAAATAATAACAGAAACCATTCCTTTTCTATATTCTAGATAGTTATACTGGGTGAAAAGTATTTAAACCGACAAACTCTGGGAGGTTGTAGGGGACATCAAGACAAATATTTTTCCCTAATGTAATTTTCTCCTATGAGGAGTATTTAAACCGGTAGAGGAAGGTTTCTCTGGAAGCAAATTAATTAAACCAACAAACACCTTTCCATTTTTTATGACCAAGACACAACACACTAACACAATCCAATTTCAATTACAGTAGGTTTTCAAAAATGCCTCCTCTGACACGTAAACAAAGGCTACACCGTCGGATCATGTTCTGTCTGACACGGGCAAAAGCCCCAGGAGTATCTTGAATTGTTCCTGCTGCTGCTACTATCCGGGTAACCAGGTCCTCTTCTGCTGCAACAGGAGCTACGTAAACAATGTTGCGCATCTCTCCCCACACAAAAAAGTCCACAGGGGACATATCTGGGGATCGAGGAGGACATCGTTCAGGACCACCTCTGCCAATCCACTTTTCTGGGAACCGTCGGTCCAGGAATCAACGCAAACGACGACTGAAATGTGCCGGCACCCCGTCATGTTGGAACCACATGCGTTGTCTTGTAGGAAGCGTGACGTCTTCCAGCAATTCTGGCAATGCTATGGCGAGAAAATTGTAATAGTGCCTGCCATTTAATGGCCTAGGTAGCAGATACGGCCCAATTAAACAGTCCCCAACAACACCGACACACACATTAACGAAGAACCGCACTTGATGAGCGCTAGTAACTGTGGCATGTGGGTTATCCTCGCCGGCCGAGGTGGTCTCGCGGTTCTAGGCGCGCAGTCCGGAACCGTGCGACTGCTACGGTCGCAGGTTCGAATCCAGCCTCGGGCATGGATGTGTGTGATGTCCTTAGGTTAGTTAGGTTTAAGTAGTTCTAAGTTCTAGGGGACTGATGACCACAACAGTTGAGTCCCATAGTGCTCAGAGCCATTTGAACCATTTTTTTGGGTTATCCTCACTCCGAACTTGCGAATTGTGCATTTTGAAGACTCCATCACACCTGAATGTTGCTTCATCGGTAAACAACACAGAGGATGGAAATGTAGGATGCATTTCACACTGTTCCAGGTACCACTGCGAAAACTGTGCTTTGGGTGGATAATCAACTGGTTCCAGGTTGTGGACACGCTGTAAGTGAAATGGACGTAACAATTGCTCTCGAAGGACTGTTCCTACATTCGTCTGATTCGTGCCCATGTTACGTGCTATTGCACGAGTGCTGATTGAAGGATCCCGCTCCACATGCTGCGAGACAGCTTCCTCAAACTGCAGCGTTCTTACCGTGCGACGGCGTCCCTGTCCTGGTAATCTGTTAAATGACCCGTTCTCACGCAGACGTTGATACACAGCAGAAAAGGTCGTATGATGCGGGATACGGTGATTAGGATATTATTGTTGATAAACCAGCTGTGCACTTAGCCCATTGTGGTGCGCTACGTTGTATGCACCTACCATATCAGTGTACTCACCCCAGATGTATCGCTCCATTAGTAAACAGAGACAATACACTACTACACTGGTGGACAGCAGTTGCCAACAACTGAAGAGCGTAATACACCCTCTAACAACTGAAGACCGTAATACGGTCTCCACCAGTTTAAATAATCCTCATAGGAAAAAATGACATTAGGGAAAAATATTTGTTTTAATCTCCCCTACAACCTCCCAGAGTTTGTCGGTTTAAATACTTTTCACCCTGTATAAACAAATACATCTGTTTCCCAAGGTGCAATATTTTTAGGAATAATTAGCTTACCCAATTTATTTGATTGAAAATACTTTAGTATTTTAATGTGGAATTTTTGCACACCTTCAAGATTCACACTTTATGAATGAAACGTGTTCACTGTAAATGCTGCGGAAACAGTGTGCTGATATTTAAGGGGACAACGTTGAAATATAACTGCATTTTGGCCAAAAAATCACAGTTTTAGGTGCAAAGCAAAGTACTTTACATTTTGCAGTGTGTCGTATAAAACAGTGCCGTACCACGTACTGAAGAAAAATTGTAGCCGAGAAACTATTGAGGATAGAGGCGCGGAGTACATCTGAAATAACGACGTATAAAATATTGAGAGAAACGTTTTACTTAGCAACAGTATGTGCGCTTAAATGTAGGTTCGTAGAAGATTAAGTCTACGCGTGCTACCATGCTGATAGTGCCATAGTCTCCTGGAAGGTGTACCTAGAGCCAGAAAGTGAAGAAGACTTGTATCTGCAGTTCTCCCATTTCTGGATAATAGCCTTTGATTTGTTTGAAACACGCTGTTTTCATATTTGGGTAACACATATTATATCAGAGCATCTGTTTGGAATATATTCAGTCCGCTTCGATACAAGCTACACGACTCTTCATCATCGACTATTTGCACATACTCCTGGTTAACGTGCATCACAAACGCTGTCGAAAATATGAGTAACCAAACCTCGTGGTTCAGGCTGTTTATTACAATACATTTGAAATGTCCCCGCAAGAAAGACTCCATAGATTCAGATCTAATGGCTGATATGGTCTTACCAGATGCCAGTCATGGTCTGTTTCTCATATGACACAAAACGCGCATCACGAAGGAAATGGACTGCTCTGCCATCATGCATGAAAACATTACAGTCCTTCTGTGCAATGGAACATTCTCTGGCAGCCCTATCACACTCCACATGTCTGTTTCTACAGTGTTAACTATGATCCCGTTTACTGGTCCCCCAGGATACCTGCATGGACATTAGTAGAAAACAACTCTGAAGGTGTACGTCAACCGTACTGTGTGGACTTACACCCACTTACTTCTTGATAAGATTTATACAATGTGTGTCGTATTTGTTCACAGAGCTATTATGTCAAAATTGAATGGTTTGGGCACCACAAATGTATAGATTTTTCGTTTTCCATTGGCCTCACAAAGCAAGTTGTTACCATGTTTTATCTGACATGCAGTATATTTTACGAAATTGCGAACCCCTTTCTTTCGTTACCAATTTAATACTAGCGATCAATTCGAACATGCCTTTAAACAAAGATTTCGGTTGGTCAAACTGATGAGGCTTATGTGATCGTCCACTGAAAACTTGGCTGCGTGAGAAGTAGTTTGATTTGTGGACAGACGTATATAAAAACTTCTCTAAGATTCGATAACGCCAGCAGCTGTCATTGTTTGAGAGTTGCCATTCTCTAGTTTCCAGTGGTGGACAGCAGTTGAGCATGAGGCTGCAAGTAGTATGAGGGCTAGAGTAAAACGTGCATCGAATTTGCTGCCTTTTGTGGTATAGGGCCGAGCTTCGAAGGTGGAATCAGTAAAACCAACTTCGGAACCATGTATAATACGGCTTTGTACTAATGTAGATGTGAAAATTGCTGAAGTTCTTAAAGGTATGTGGGCGTCAGGTAACAGATGTGGTTGTTGTTGCTGTTGCGGTCTTCAGTTCCAAGATCGATTTGATGCAGCTGTCCACGGTAGTCTATCCTGTGCAAGCCTCTTCTTCTTTGCATGACTGTTGCAGTCTATATCCATTTGAAGCTGCTTACTATTTTCTAGCCTAGGCCTCCCTCTACAATCTGCATCCCCACAGAGTTCCCTCCATGAGCAAACTGGCTCTTCGTCGATTGTTCAGTATGTGTCCAAGCTATGGAACAAATTTCTTTTTTCCTAATTCGATTCAGTACCTCTTCATTAATTATTAGATTTTCTCATCTAATCTTCAGCAGCCTCGCGGAGTGGCCGCGCGGTTTGAGACGCCATGTCACGGATTGAGTGGTCCCTTCCGCCGGAGGTTTGAGTCCTCCTTCGGGCATGAGTGTGCGAGTTGTTCTTAGCATAAGTTAGCTTAAGTAATGTGTAAGTCTTGGGAGCGATAGCCTCAGCAGTTTGGTCCCTTAGGAATTCACACACATTTAAACATTTTGAATCTTCAGTATTCTTCTATAGCACATGTTTCAAAAGCTTCTATTCCCTTCTTGCCTGAATTGCTTACCTCCCACGTTTCACTTCATGCAAGTCAACACTTCAAACAAACAACTGCAGAAAAGATTGCCTAACACTTAAATTTATATTAGTCTAGCAGAGTACTCGGCGTTGCTCTGATATTTACTTACCCCAAAATTACTTTGGTCCACCTTCTCTCTTCCCCCCTTTCCGTCCATCTCCTTTTCCCCTCTGTCCATTTCCCCTCCCACTCCCTCTGTCCATCTCCTCCTCCCTCGCTGTCCGTGTACATCTCCTACTTCCCCCTCTGTCTTTCATCTCTTATTGGTCCGCCCCCAGTAGCTGAATGGCCAGCGCGACAGAATGTCAATCCTAAGGGCCCGGGTTCGGTTCCCGGCTGGGCGGAGATTTTCTCCGCTTAGGGATTGGGTGTTGTGTTGTCCTAATCCTCATCATTTCATCCCTATCGACGCTCAAGTCGCCGAAGTGGCATCAAATCGAAAGACTTGCACCCTGCGAACGGTCTACCCGACAGGAGGCCCTAGTCACGCTACACTTACATTAATCTCTTACTACCCCTCCTCTCACCACCTTATCACCCCTACCTCAATAGGAAACTAGTGGTTCTTACACCCACAGTACTTCTTTCTAGATGGTAACTAATGCGTGCCAACGACGTTGCCGCAATGGTAACACCGGTTCCCGTCAGAGCACCGACGTTAAGCGCTTTCGGGCTTGGCTAGCACTTGAATGGGTCACTGTCCGGGTCTACCGAGTGCTATTAGCAAGCGGGGTGCACTCAGCCCTCGTATGGCCAATTGAGTCGCTACATGACTGAGAAGCTTGTGGCACAGGACACGAAAACAGACAACGTCCGCGTGAGCGGTGTGCTCACCACATGCCTCTCCGTATGCACATCCGGTGACACCTAAGGGCTGAGGATGACACGGCGGCCTGTCGGTATCGTGGGGACTTCAAGGCCTGTTCGGACGGTGTTTGCTTGTTTTTGTAACTAACGTGTACGAATTTGATTGAAATTGTTCCAGGAGTTTTGGATTAGCATTTTGTCGGTGGCTTGGCCTAAGGACGCAAATGTCAAATATATTTCGCATATATTTGACACATTCCTCAGGTATTTGTACGCCTATTTCACCTGTACCTCGTCCGAATTTCGCCCTTCAGTTTCATTTTCATGCAGCTCTATGTTCATGATGTCATATCTTCCAATCAGCATGTCGTGTAATGACATAATTTTGTAGTTACATATGTGCCATATGTGGCTACTGTCCGCGAAATCTGTTGCGAATAGATTTAGTAGTAAAGAAGTGAGAACTTCATGCATGATGTGTCAGTTTTTCAAGCATCTCAGTATTTGACGTCATATCTTCTGAACTATATGTCGTACAATTAATCACTGTTATAAGTACATTAGGCGGCAGATGTGAATACTTTCTGCAAAAGCGTTGCAAAAAGAGTTTGGAGTAAAGAAGTAAAAAATTAAAACGTCAGACACGATGTGCCAGTTTTACATGCATATCACTGTTGACGTCAAGACTCCCGTGCTATGTGTGACGTCATTTGGTTGCTACAGTCGGTAAATACGTGAATACTGTCTGCAAAATGTGTGGTGAATACAGTTAGTTGCAAAGAAGTAATAAATTAAAACATCATGTTTCGCACTGTAGTTTTATTGCATGAACAGCGAGAATGTAGTAAGCGACAAAATTTTTTTTCCTTTCGTCGTTTTGTGGGGTTTGTCAGCAATAAAAAGGTTCATAAGGGCTTGAAACTATGTGTGAAGTTAGTTGCAAGTCTCTCAGTGCTCTCGGTCCCAAAAACTGCATCAATGAATTATAGGTATTGACGCATCGTGAGCTACACTACTTTACCACCCCCATCACCATCCTTTTGATAGGTAGGTGGTTCTTACCCCCATAGTGATTCTTTCCAGGCAGTAAGTGATATGTGTAACCAGTTTGGTTAAAACTGGTCCAATGGTTTTGGAGGAGCTGTGGAACACAGGGTGTTCGGAAATTCCCATTACAAACTTCTAGGACTTGTAGAGAGGAGTGAGTACATAATATTTTGAAAAGGAACCCATGTCTGAACACCTACCGTTTCCTTGCTACAGACGTCTGAAAATATGTTTGTAGGGTAGGTATGCAACAGGGTAGTCATGGTGGGGCATGGTAACGTCACATTGGCTGTTGTCATTTGACGGCAAGCCTACCTCTCTAATATGGTTTGAGTTTCACTCACGTGTCTGTGAGTGTTAGACCAACAAGGCTGAGTACACGTTTGCAGAATACACCGACATGATCCTTCTGAATGGCGAAGCTTACTGTAATGAAAGAGCTGCTCCTCGCGTTGATCAAATCGTTCTCCACCGACACCATCGCATACGCTTTTCGCCACAATTACGCAACGGCTTGGAGAAAGTGTACCTTCACCGTCAGCAGGCGGCACTGTGGTGCTCAAAGGAAACGTTGTACAACCGAATCTGAAGAGGCCGTAGTGCATCACGCTGAAGAGAATCCGTCAACGAGTGCACGAGGTATTTCTTTGGCTATTAATGAGTGGAACTCTAAAACAAATGATGTACTGAGTCACGCCTAATCAATTACTTGTAAAAGTCGTCGCATAACAACAAGTTATCAAATGGTTGTAGCGCAGAAACGGTACGTTTCCGGACATTGGTTCCAATACAAAATATTATGTTCTCACTCCCCTCTACAAGTCCTAGAAGTTTGTAAGGGGAATTTCTGAACACGTTGTATATACAACCCATACGTACGCGCATCCATTTTTATAGTATGTATGGACGTTAACAAATTCCGCTTTTTACGAAATTCATTTCTTGCTATTTCCGGTCAACATTTTATATCCTCCCTTCTTCGGCTATAATCAGTTATTTTACTACCCAAATAGCAAAATTCATGAACTACATTTAGTGTATCACTCTCTAATCTAACTCTCTTAGCATTACTTGACTTAATTAGACTATATTCCGTTACACTTGTTTCATTTTTATTCATGTTTATCTTAAAATATCTTTTGAAAACACCATGCATTTCAATCACTGCTCTTCCAAGTCTTTTGCCATCTCTGACAGAATTATGATGTCATCGGCAAATGTCAGAGTTTTTGTTTCTTCTCTCTGAACTTTAATTCCCTTTCCAAATTCCTCATTGGTTTCCTTCACAGCTCCATTAATGTACAGACCGAATAACGTCGGAAATAAGCTATAAACCTGCCTCACTCCCTTCTCAACTATGGCTTCCCTTTCGATCCTTCGACCCTATTGACTACAGTCGGGTTTCTGTAAAAGTTGTAATAAAATTTTCGCTCCTTGTATTTTATTCCTGCTACCTTCAAACTCTCAAAGACTGCAAGCTACGCAACATTCTAAAAACTTCATTTAAATCTAGAAATGCTATGAACGTAAGTCTTCATCCTGTCTTCTAAGATAAGAGATCCCTTTACGTCTTCACCTACTTCCACTTCTACTGTCCTGAACTTCGTTTCCCACCTAGATACCCTCGAAACAATGAGGCGAAGGAAGTCATATGATAAACTTCTAATATAGTGTCGGACCTGTTTTTGCCCGGCGTAGTGCAGCAAATCGACCTGACATGGGCTCAACAAGTCGTTGGAAGTCCCCTGCAAAAATATTGAGTCATGCTGCCTCTATAGCTGTCCACAATTAAGAAAGTGCTGCCGGTATAGGGTTATGACCCATAAATGTTCGATGGGATTCATTTTGGGCAATCTTGGTGGCCAATTCATTTGCTCGAATTGTCCCGAATGTTCTTCAACCAAATAACGAACAATTGTGGCCCGGTGGCATGGTGCATTGTCATCCATAAACATTCGATCGCTGAATGGCTGCAAATGGCCTCCAAGTAGCCGAATGTAACCACCTCCAGTCAATGATCCGTTCATTTGGACCAGAGGACCCAGTCTGGGTCCGTTCCATGTAAAGACAGCCCACATCATTATGGAACCACCACCAGCTTGCACAGTGCCTTCATCACAACCTCGGTCCATGCCTTCGCGGGATCTACGCCACACTCCAACCCTACCATCAGCTATTACCAACTGAAATCGGGACTCATCTGACCAGGCTACAGTCTTACAGTCGTCTACGCTCCAACCGATATGATTCCCAGTAGAGGTACTGTAGGCGATGTCGTGCTGTTAGAAAACGCACTCGTGTCAGTCGTCTGCTGCCATAGCCTATTAACACCTAATTTAGCCGCACTATCATAACGGATACGTTCGTCGTACGTTGCACATTGATTTCTGCGGCTGTTTCACTCGGTGTTTCTTGTCAGTCATTAAGTGGAGGCCGTCGGCCACAGCATTGTCCATGGTGAGAGGTAATGCCTGAAATGTGGAATTCTCGGCACGCTCTTGACACCATAGATCTCGAAATATTGAATTCCCCAACGATTTCCGAAATGGGACGTCCCATGCATCTAGCTGGAAGTACCATTCCGCGTTCAAAGTCTTTTAACTCCCATCGCGCGACAATAATCACATTGAAATCCTTTTCACATGAATTCATGAGTACAAATGACTGCTCCGCCAACATAGTGCCCTTTTACACGTTGTGTACGCGATACTGCCACCATCTGTGTATGTGAGTATCGCTGTCCTATGACTTTTGTCGCCTCACTGTATATTCCTTCCAGCTTACAGCTCTCCTTCTTTGCTTGGTACTGCCTTGCCGTATGTGTTGTCGATAGTCATACAGCTGCTTCTCTTATCTCCAAAAGTATCTTATTTTCCTATATTCGGCACCTATCTTTCCCCTTGACATGCATCTTTCTACAGCCTTGCATTTGTCCTCTAGTCATTCCTACTTATCCATTTTGTCTTCCTGCCAATATAATTTTTTGGCTATCTGTATTCTCTGTCGCCATCTTTATTTGCTGCATTTCTATGTTTTATCCTCTCTTTGGTTAAATTCAGTGTCTCCTGTGTTATTCAAGATTTATATTAGGCATCGTATTTTTACATATGTGATCCTCTGCTGCCCTCACTATTTCATCTCTCAGAGCTACACATTCGCCCTTTATTGTATCCGTCTGTCCTGTTGCAGTCCAATGGTTTATTACATTCCTTCTAAAACTCCCAATAACCGCTGGTTCTTTCAGTTTATCGAATTACCATCTGCTTGGATTCCTTCCCTTTGCATTTCTTCAGTTTCAATCTGCAGTACATTAACCAATAAATTATGGTGATAGTCCACATCTGCCCCAGACACGTCCCATGGTGCTGCTTTGTCTGCTGCCACTCAACCACCTTCCTGCTCGTGGCACGATTCTGCTATCCCCTTCCTTTCAATAATGGACTACCACTTTTAGCGATTTATTTGTTTATAATCTGACATGAATGATGGGGAGTGGTTATAAAGCCGCTACTTTTCGGCTATGACTTGTTAAATAGAATGTACGGGGTGATAATTATTAAACTATAAGAAAAAAGCATTAATTAGTTACAAACTACGGAGAGCACACACTTTATTCAACATGTAAACGTCATTACAGATATTCCAAATAAGATTATGACATGTTCTATATGCCTGCCATCATTGGCGATGATGTGGCGCAGACGAATAGCGAAATTCTGCACGACCCGCTGAATTGTCGGAACAGCGATGCTGTCGATGGCGTCCTGAATGGCTGTTTTCAGCTCAGCAATGGTTTTAAGGTTATTGCTGTAACCTTGTCTTTAATATAACCCCACAAAAAGGAGTCGTATGTGTTCAGATCCAGAGAACATGTCGGCTAATCGAGGCCCATACCAGTGGCCTCTGGGTACCCCATAGATAGAATGCACCGATTATTTCGTGACTGGATACTGGACACTACACAGTCACCCGTTGAGGGTGAAGAGGCTTCTCGATAGCGAAATCCAGGTGCTCAGTACCCCAAATGCGCCAATTTGGCTTATTGACGAACACACCCAAGTGGGTTTCGTCGCTAAATCAAAACATACAGCGCATACTAATTCCCATCATGCTTCGCGACCAACCATGCAGTTTGAACGTCCTCATGCAAACCGTTCAGAAGTTATGACGATTTTGTTTCATGTAGTTCAATAATTGTCACCCTGTGTCACCTGAGGATTCATGTTGATTCCACGTGAAACCAGTCGTGACTTTTAATAAAAAGTATTTTACAATCAGTGCGATCATTTCACACAAAAATTGTCGAAGTATTCGTAACAAACGTACCGTATTTACTGATCTCCGGGAAATTTGTCGCGCCAAATTATTCTCGGCGTCGAAAGATGGCTGAAACACGAAATAGAAAGTTCTAAGGTAGTTACCGAGTCTTGGAACGCCACAGGAGGGAAAGAGCTCATTTCACTCGAGAAAAATATTGTCTCTGTTGAGGTCGAATTTGCACGTTGTGAAGTTGGCTGGACGCGTATAACAGATCTAGGTGAAATGAAGTTAATTCTTTGATGTTTTTACTAGTCACTCGATTCCGTCGTGACAGTTTCAGAATCATTCAAAGAAAGTTTACGGTTAATAGCGCTGAAATACTCAGATGATGCAATATTAGATGGAGGCGACTTCAGCCTAACGAGTGTAGACTGAAACGTCTATGGATTAATTGCATGTGGTACGGACAGGCAGTCTTGTCAAGGACTTTGAATAAATTTTCCAAAAAATATATTGAGCACCTAGCTCGACAACCCGCAAGCAATTGAAATATTTTATACCTTGCAGCTGCGTACGGGCCTGACTTTAGGAGAGTGTTAGTATATAGACAGGGATTAGTGATCATGGTGTCATCTCAGGGACGATGGTAACTAAAGATAATACACTCCTGGAAATTGAAATAAGAACACCGTGAATTCATTGTCCCAGGAAGGGGAAACTTTATTGACACATTCCTGGGGTCAGATACATCACATGATCACACTGACAGAACCACAGGCACATAGACACAGGCAACAGAGCATGCACAATGTCGGCACTAGTACAGTGTATATACACCTTTCGCAGCAATGCAGGCTGCTATTCTCCCATGGAGACGATCGTAGAGATGCTGGATGTAGTCCTGTGGAACGGCTTGCCATGCCATTTCCACCTGGCGCCTCAGTTGGACCAGCGTTCGTGCTGGACGTGCAGACCGCGTGAGACGACGCTTCATCCAGTCCCAAACATGCTCAATGGGGGACAGATCCGGAGATCTTGCTGGCCAGGGTAGTTGACTTACACCTTCTAGAGCACGTTGGGTGGCACGGGATACATGCGGACGTGCATTGTCCTGTTGGAACAGCAAGTTCCCTTGCCGGTCTAGGAATGGTAGAACGATGGGTTCGATGACGGTTTGGATGTACCGTGCACTATTCAGTGTCCCCTCGACGATCACCAGTGGTGTACGGCCAGTGTAGGAGATCGCTCCCCACACCATAATGTCGGGTGTTGGCCCTGTGTGCCTCGGTCGTATGCAGTCCTGATTGTGGCGCTCACCTGCACGGCGCCAAACACGCATACGACCATCATTGGCACCAAGGCAGAAGCGACTCTCATCGCTGAAGATGACACGTCTCCATTCGTCCCTCCATTCACGCCTGTCGCGACACCACTGGAGGCGGGCTGCACGATGTTGAGGCGTGAGCGGAAGACGGCCTAACGGTGTGCGGGACCGCAGCCCAGCTTCATGGAGACGGTTGCGAATGGTCCTCGCCGATACCCCAGGAGCAACAGTGTCCCTAATTTGCTGGGAAGTGGCGGTGCGGTCCCCTACGGCACTGCGTAGGATCCTACGGTCTTGGCGTGCATCCGTGCGTCGCTGCGGTCCGGTCCCAGGTCGACGGGCACGTGCACCTTCCGCCGACCACTGGCGACAACATCGATGTACTGTGGAGACCTCACGCCCCACGTGTTGAGCAATTCGGCGGTACGTCCACCCGGCCTCCCGCATGCCCACTATACGCCCTCGCTCAAAGTCCGTCAACTGCACATACGGTTCACGTCCACGCTGTCGCGGCATGCTATCAGTGTTAAAGACTGCGATGGAGCTCCGTATGCCACGGCAAACTGGCTGACACTGACGGCGGCGGTGCACAAATGCTGCGCAGCTAGCGCCATTCGACGGCCAATACCCCGGTTCCTGGTGTGTCCGCTGTGCCGTGCGTGTGATCATTGCTTGTACAGCCCTCTCGCGGTGTCCGGAGCAAGTATGGTGGGTCTGACACACCGGTGTCAATGTGTTCTTTTTTCCATTTCCAGGAGTGTATATCCGTCAAGAAAGAAACTTCTGGCAGATTAAAACTGTGTGCCAGACCGAGACTCGAGACCTTTGCCTTTCGCTGGCAAAAGCTTTACCGACTGAGCTACCCAAGCACGACTCAGGACCCTTCCTCACAGCTTTACTTCTCCCAGTACCTCGTCTCGTATCTTCCAAAGTTCGTAGTAGCTCTCAGCGAAACTTGCAAGACTAGCATTCCTGGAAGAAAGAATACTGCGGAGACATGGCTTAGACACACGGCGTAGGGGATGTTACCACAATGAAATTTTCACTCTGCAGTAGGGTGTGCGCTGATATGAAACTTCCTGGAGATTAGGTGACCTGTGAAATACCAGTCTAGTAGAGCCGTGACATCTCCGTTGGACTACAAGGAGATATGAGCGTAGATGGAATGAAGAGGGAGCTTATCACGGAACCCAGCTATAATCGCAGAGGACGCCTACAGCCAGGTGTTCTCCATCCTACTGCCAGAAGTTACGATGAGTAACCGCCTAGGTTGTGCACAGTACAGGAACCTTATTTGGTTCCGCCACAAGACATTATAATAGCCATGTCAATATGCCGACAATTATGTCAGCCGCCACAGAGGACACTGATACCAGGGACTTCTTGATTTATCCCCCATATAGTTTGCAGATAGATCGTCGGTAACAGCGGCTGCACTTAGCGATCTGCGGCTGTCGCAGTTATAGCCGAGCAGCTATCATCGAGTAATTATCGGACAGTGAACGTCCCGTATCGCAGTGTTTATCGTAAACGAAGAGTCTACTATATACTGTCTAACAGCAGTCTAGGCTGAACTGTTACACCAGTTAGTAATCGCTGACACTAGGTTCAGAACGTATACTACAGTGACACGCTATTCATTACACTAACATGAATATTTATCTCGTAACTTAATTTGGTAAATGATTGTTAACAGTTACTTGCAGGATTGTCCCAGTTACTTATGTTTTAGTTACTGTACCTCTGTATCGAGATTATGTACCATCGAGCAAGCATGTCACCTCAGTACAACAATTACTTTTCTGTAGTAGGGGGCTTGCCTTCTGCTTTCTGCTACCTTTTATGTTGGGCGTCAAACTTCTTTGGTGAATACAACGTAGGTGAATGTCTTCAGTGGTCAGATGGACGCAAAACCTGGGACTAGAACTAAATTCGATGAAGTTTCAAGTACTTTTAGAATCCCTTCAGAAGATAATTATTCCTGAATACTGCGAAAAAATCATCTCTTATTCCAGTCGATGTCTTCCCACATCGTGTCAGAGAACGGTGAAAGCCTTGGCTGTAGGTTTGGAAGAACATCTAAAATGGGCAGAAAGTACACCCTGTACTTACTGAAAAAATTTCCCTTGCCTCTATGCCCTCCAGAAGTTACGGAAGATATTGATATTCACGCAGTCAATCTTTCTGGCGAACCTCCTTTATTTCGATATAATCAAACACGGCACGAGAAGTGAAAACTTTAGGGAAAGTGCCTGTTGCCTTCTGTCTCGGGTTCTTCGGCCGACATTCGTCTGATGATTTTTCTGAGGTTTCGCCGGTACGAGTGGCTGCTTTGTCAAAGTTTCACCCTCACCTGGTGGTGGATTAGAGCCGAGCTTTCGGCCGCAAACTATATGTACCTGCAGCGCCAACGTCCAAGGGCTTCCCCGCGGTAATTTCGGTGCGGTTCTCTTGCTACCTGCAGCACGGGAAGCCAGGATCTGCTTACCTTGAGGCATTCGTTTCTTGCTGAAGCTATTCTCGTATTGGTGTATTTCTATAGCTTCTCTGAACAAGCGAACAGCCAGAACCTCCGAGTTGGCGAATTTTACAACGTGGCCGGTGTCACACAAAGCGTGCTCTGCCACGGCCGGTTTCTCCACCTGCCCCAATCCGCAATGTCGCTTATGTTCTGTGATCCTGGTGCTCATTCATCGTCCAGACATTCCAACATAAACTTTTTAGCATGTGCATGATATGCGGTGTATTCCCGATTCCCGACATTGCAAGTTGGTGCCTTTTCTCCTGTGTCGATCTGAGAGACTCTTTTTAATCTTCTTTGTCGGTTTACAAATAATCTTTACGCCGCGTATACGCAACTCGGGACAGAAGACAACAGGCAGTTTGTCAACAAGTGGCCACGAAAGTCTTAACAATTTTGCAAAACTTTAGACGTTAGCATCAACCGTGAATGCCTGTGCCCGTTGCATCTGCAACATCCGTCTGTTTCACCATGCCAGTGCTTCATCCGCCCTGTTCGGATGCTTCTGGCCAGACATTTTACGTGACTACCATACGTTACATCTGATTCATCGCCTCCTCACTTTGCATGTACGGCAGAACCTCGTTTTACAGACGCTTCGTCTCGTCATACTCACAACGCAAAGTCTCACTTATCTACTATCCTGGCTGCGCCCACCAACAAACAAAAACATTCACTAACTATTTCTAAATCTACATCTACGTGGATACACTGCAAATCATACTTAAATGCCTAGCAGAGGGTTCATCGAACCACCTTCACAATAACTCACTATTATTGCAATCTCGAACAGCGTGGAGGATTACGAACTATATCTTTCCGTGCGAGCTCTGATTTATCTTATTTTATTATCATGGTCGTTTCTCCCTATGCAGGTCGGCGTCAACAAAATATTTTCGCATTCGGAGGGGAAAGTTGATGATTGAAATTTCGTCAGAGGATTCCGTCGCAACGAAAACGCCATTGTTTTATTGATGTCCACGCGAAATCCTGTATCATGTCAGTCACACACTGTCCCCTATTTCTCGATAATACAAAATGTGCTGCTCTTCTTTGAACTTTCTCGATGAACTCCGTTAATTCTATCTAGTAAGGATCCCACGCTGGGTAGCAGTACTCCAAAAGATGGTGGACGAACTTGGTGTAGCCAGTCTCTTTAGTACATCTGTTGCATCTAAGTGTTCTGTCGATAGAATACAGTCTTTGGTTCGCCTTCCCCACAACATTTTCTATGTGTTCTTTCCAATTTAAGTTGTTCGTAATTGTAATTCCTTGGCATGTAGTTGAATTTACGGCCTTTAGATTAGACAGATTTATCGTGAAACCGAAGTTTAACGGATTTCTTTTAGCACTCATGTGGATGACCTCACACTTTTCATTATTTAGGATCAATTGACAATCTTCGCACCTTACAGATATCTTTTCTAAATCGTTTAGGAGTTTTTTTGTCTTCTGACGATTTTACTAGGCGATAAACGACAACATCATCTGCAAACAACCTAAGACGTCTGCTCAAATTGTCTCCTAAATCGTTTATATACATAAGGAACAGCAGAGGAACCTATAACACTACCTTGCGGAATGTCAGAAATCACTTCTGTTTCTCTCGATGACTTTCCGTCAGTTTTTACTCACTGTGACCTCTCTGACAGGAAATCACGAATCCAGTCATATATCTGAGACGATATTCCACAAGCACACAATTTGACTACCAGCGGAACTTGTTGTACCGTTCCATACTTTTCTCAGTAAATTCCGGTACGGGAGAATAATAGCGAGAGGGTTTTTACTGTACAGAAATAAATCGGTGCGTAGCAAGCAGGAGAGAATGGACCAAACGGTGTGTATTTATTTATTTATTGCTCTTTATTTCATGTGTGCCACGTTTCCCTGCATCCTTTCCCGCCAGGTGACAGTAAATGTTCTTCCTCCTTCCCCCCCCCCCCCCCCTCCATCTCAGTAACGTGGTGTTGTTTCGGAACGCAGGGTTAAACCAAAATTGGCAGTCATAGTCAAGTGTACCATTTGCTTCCGCCCTCTTCAGTGTACGTTTTAATGAAAATTGAAGTATTTAGGCAGATACCCTTCCACCCTGACCAAGTTCGCTGTTAGTGTCTTTGCTGAACTTGTTCTGAGTGTCCTGTAGTAATCAAACATAATATCAATAGAAGGCAGGGGTTTAAGCATAATTGTGTGTGTGCATATAATTCTACTGAACCCATGTCTAGGAAAGTTAGGTTAGGTTCCATAATTACGTGGCGAAAGTAAACCATGTTAACTAGAGTACCAGTTGTGATGAACTGTTGAAATGCCATAGGTATTAAATAAATATCAATTGATCTATGTTTTCGACTGATTATTTCGGCCTTTCATCATAAAGAATAGGTGAAACCTAAAGTTGGTTACTACCTCATCACATTCTGGGTCGACAAATGAAGGTAAATAAAAGCTCTATGCTGCCTATTAAGGCCTGCATAGGTGCCTTCTGTAGTGGATATAAAAATATTGCGTTATCCACTACCTTCAAATTTTTAGCGGTTGGTTAAACCCACGCGCTAGAAATGATTAATACCCCAGCAGTAGCTCGCAGCGGCCTGTAATTTCGTGGACCACACGAATTTATTAAACCAGTATTAACGAGGGTGACTTGCAGAAGCTGTAGGACATGATGTGCGACGGGAATCTTCCTACCAGGTCCAGTTTACCAGTACCACCGGTAGTCTGGTTCCGCTGCAACGGAGTCAATTTGAAATCCCTTGTCAATAGCACTCAGCACTTCGTGTGAGTAAAAAGTTAGTTGTGTTTCACAAGAACGATGGTTTCTAAATCTGTGTCAACTATGTGTCAATAGACCGTTCCCTTCGAGGTAATTCATAATGTTCGAATACAATGTATGTTCCAAGATCTTCTGCATATCAACGTTAATCATATGAGCATGTAATTAGTGGATTACTCCTACTACCTTTCTTGAATATTGGTATGACATGTGCAGCTTCCCGGTGTTTGGGTACGAATCTTTCGTCGAGCGAGCGGTTGTATACAATTAAGTTTGGAGTTATTGCATCAGCATACTTTGAAAGTAACCTAATTAGTATACAGTCTGGACCGGAAGACTTGCTTTTATTAAGTGATTTAAGTTGCTTCTCTACTCCGGGGAAATCTACTTCTAACTTTCTCATATTAGCAGCTGTTATTTTCTGTTGTTACCGTCCACCTCCGAAACAAGCTACGCTAAACTCCGTGTACAAATCAGTGCCCTGTTGCTTTTAAGAAAAATCTGAAGCTCTTCTCTTCATTAAGCTCGTAATTTATTTCTAAAATAATAGCACGGGGCTATACGATCTTTCCTCTGTTAAACAGTAAAGCGAGTGCTCACATCTTCTTGCAGTAACGCTTCTTTCTCTTTTCGGTTCACGGGCATGCCATTTTCTTACTCCGTCTTCTCAGTACTCGTGTTACATCACGTTCTTCTTTTTCGCTGTCTTCTATCTTTTCTTTGACGTCCACTGCTGTCAACATACCTGCCTGTAATATATATTTATTTTAAGTTTCGGAAGCGAATATGAACCGCGTTTTTTCCGTATGAGGCCGTTACTGTTTCCGCTACTTATATCACAACTATTTCAACGTGCTGGACTCCATATTACATGTGAGACCTGTTACAACATGTGTGTCGCAATGTAAATTGGTTATAGATTGATATTCATACAGGTATCGACGGAAAATGCAATACTGTAAACTTTGGCGGCAGATGGACGAATGCGTGACATTGGAGCGCAATTTCACAGCGTAGCTGGCAGCAAACAGGAGACATGTCGAGGGCATTAAGTCTCTACGAATTTCATTTCGTATCCTCAGGTGGACAGAAACCATTTCTCCCAGTCAGGCCCATGAGCAATATACGCAGATGTAAGCAGTCGAGCGAGCGCATGTAGTTAGCCTCCAAGTAGCTGGTTGGAGTAATCGCCGAATCGCTCGATAGCTGAGTAGGGACGATACCACTATTCGACAGTGTTGGCAAGAATGGGTGAACCGTAGCAGAACACAGTGTCAAGAAGGAAGCAGGCGACCGACAGAGAGGACGGAAAACGAGGACCAAACAATCATTAGAGTGGGAAAAAAAAAGTTCAAGTGTGTGTGGAATCTTATGGGACTTAACTGCTAAGGTCATCAATCCCTAAGCTTACACATTACCTAACCTATATTATCCTGAGGACAAACACATACACCCATGCCCGAGGGAGGACTCGAACCTCCGCCTGGATGAGCCGCACAGTCCATGACTGCAGCGCCTTAGACCGCATTAGAGTGGAACTCAGGGCCCAAGGCGCATCTTTGTCATCGATCCGACGAGCGATTTGTACTTCAATGACGGCAAGGACATTGAGAGGCAGCTCACATGTAGGGGGCTGAGCTGACGGCTCCATTGAGCTCTGTACACCAACAAACCCGTTTGCTGTGGTGTCGGGCACATTCGACCTGGAATCTCATTGACTGGAGTAGAATTGTCTTCAGTGATGAGTCTCACTTTGAACTGAGCTCCGATGACCAGAGAAGACATGATTGGAGATGCCCGAACAGCGGTAGGATACCAACCTCAATGTCGGCACCATACGGCCCGACAACCACGAGTGATCGCCTTGGGTGCCATTTCATGTCATAGCAGGACCCCCCTGGGTTGTCATCCGCACAGTACAGCAGTACGTCGACGATATCCTACACGTCGTTTTGTTGGCCTTCACGGTAAGCCATCCTGGGCTTTCATTTCAGCAAGATAATGCCCGCCCGCACAAGGTGAGAGTTTCTGCTGCTTGTCTTCGTGCTAGCCAAACGCTAACCTTGGCCAGCAAGGTCGTTGTGTCTCTTCCCAATCAAGAACATTTCGAACATGGTGGGCAGGGCGCTCCAATCTTCTCGCGATTTTCTGGATCTGATGTGTCAAATGTTCTAATGTGTGTGAATTCTTAAGGGACTAAACTGCTGAGGCCATCGGTCCGTAAGCCTACACACTATTTAAACTAAGTTAAACTAAATTACGCTAAGGACAACACACACACCCATTCCCTCTAATGTGTCAATTCGAAAGAATGTGACACTATATCCCTCAGAAGGACATCCAACAACTCTGTCAATCAATGCCACGCCGAATAACTCCTTGCATAAGGGCCAGATGTGGACCAACGCGTTATTGACTTGCTCAATTTGTAAAGCCCTTCCTCTTGAATGAATTATTCCATTTTTGAGAAATTGTGATCATTGGTTTACCACTACAAGTGCAACACATCTATCTATTTCCGTCCCATTCCTTCGTGGTGCTTCTTTTTTCTTTTTGGTCTTGGAGTGTATGAAGAATACCTGTCTGCATACAAGCCTAATGGCTGTTATTTATTTAGTTATCATTTGGCATAAAGACTTGGACACGTATGGCACATTGGACAGTGGGCTGGCTGAGGAGCTAAGAAAAGCACATCAAGTTTTATGCACATTAATTATGAAATAGATATATAATATGCAGTAAAATGAACAGCACCATGTGTGCTTGCTATCGACAGAGCATCTCAAACTGATTCCATATTCCTAGATTTCCAGAAGGCTTATGACACCGTTCCCCTCAAGAGACTTCTGATCAAATTCCATGCCTATAGGGTATCGCTTCAGTTGTGCTACTGAATCTGTGATTTCCTCTCAGAAAGGTCGCAGTATGTAGTAACCGACGGAAAATCATCGAGTAAAACAGAAGTAATATTCGGCGTTCTCCAAGGAAGTGTCATAGGCCCTCTGGTATTCCTAATCTAGATGAACGATTTAGGAGATAATCTGGGCAGGCATCTTAGATTGTTTGAAGATGTTACTGTCATTTACCATCTTGCAAAGTCATCAGAAAATGGCGTAGATTACTATATCTGAATGGTGCGAAAAGTGGCAATTGTCTCTCAGTAAGGAAAGGTGTGGGGTGACCGACATGAGTATAAAAAGAAATCTATTAAATTTCGATTACACGAAAAATCACACAATTTTAAGTCTGTTAACTCGACTACATACCTAGGAATTACAATTTCGAACAAGTGAAGTTGTAATTATCACATAGGTAAATTTACGGCAAATGCAATCCAAAGACTACGTTTTAGTAGCTGAACACTTAGAAGATGAAACAGGTCTACTAAAGAGACTGCCTACACTTCTACTAGAATAGTAGAAGTTCGTCTTCTACTAGAATATTACTGTACTGTATATGATGTTTCCAGATAGCATTGACGGAGGACATCGAGAAACTTCAAAGAAGGGTAGCTCGTTTTGTATTATCGCGAAATAGGAGAGAGAGCGTCACGGATACGACAAGAGAGTTGGGATGTAAGTCATTAAAACAGAGGCGATTTTCGTTGCGGCGAGATCTTTTCACGAAATTTCAATCATCAACTTTCTCCTCTGAATGTGAAAATATTTTATTGTCGCCAACCTACATAGAGAGAAATTAGAGCTCGTACAGAAATACTTGAGTGATAATTTTTCCCACACGCTAAAGAAAGTGGATTGGTAGAGAAATAGTCTGAAGAAGGTTGAAAGAACCTTTGTCAGGCACTTAAGTGAATCGTAGAGTAGTCATGTCGATTTAGATGTAGATGTAATACAATAGACTGCAAAATGACCAGTAAAAATAGGAAAATTTTGAAAATTTGTGGTAAGTTCCTGTGAGACCAAACTGATGAGGTCATCGGTCTCTAAGCTTACACACTATTTGATCTAAGTTAAACTAACTTACGTTAAGGACAACACACACACTCCCATGCCCGAGGGAGGACTCGGACCTCCGACGGGGGGAGCCGCACGAATCGTGGCAAGGCGACTCACATCGCGAAGATAACCCACGAGGCTAGTAAAAATAGGCTGCGAGAGGGACCAATAAGAGGAACAATAAATTATGTATTAAGATGAGCAGTTGAATGAACATTAAAATCTGCTATAAGAAGAACATTAAAATGAACAATGAGATAAGTAATAAAAAGAACAAAGAAATGAACACTAAATTTGCACTAATTCAGTTGACTGGATTAAGGAACATAGGCAGCAAGCATACTCATTATGTATTAATGTCTATGGCAACCAGCCATGAAACTACAATGTCCTTCAGTTCTTACCAAATCTGTTTTTGTCCTGGGTACGCTCTAATGTTGGAGTCACTCAAAATATGGGTAATTTTCTGACGCAGAGCACCACAGTCACACTTGAGGATTTGTCTCATTTGTACAGAAAGTCTTGGCAGACTCCACGAGACGTTCGAATCCTGTTAAGACTTCTCTACTGTCGGAGGATCAATTCGAACCAGGTAGGTGTTAGATAAAATTAGAAGGAAGGTCAGCGTTGGCCGTAATTTTGATGATTTATTAACAGCAAAATCGATTTTCGATCACATAATGATCATTTTCAGTGCTTTAGCGTACAAATTAAAGCTCGTAGGCACTGGTGTCGAGTTATTAGCAGTAACAGAAGCTATGACTCGATCACAATAGGTGTTTGTGTGCGGTCGCAAGTGGGCCAGTGTAAAATCGTGAAGTTGTCGGTGCTCCAGTCTGTCCAAAACTATGCAATGTTGTTGAAGTCTGTGTCTAGTAGTTGCTTCGCTAAGACTAATGGAGGTTTGCTGGACATCAGCTTTCTCAGTGATAAATGAGGAACGTCCTTAGGCACAGGCAACTCTGGGTCACTTCATATCCTCTTCAATTGAGCCGAGGTGGAGCAGTGTGGCATAGCACGGGTAACTGTTGCAGGGGCTTGCTTTTTTAATGCATGCACAGACGATACGCATCGTCTGGTGTAGTTTGGCATCTAGTTCCCTTATACAGCTGCTGTTCTACGCGACAAAGTATCAAGTCCACGGGTAGAACTTCTCAGTGTGGTAGCATATGCTGTCACAGAATTTATGCAGAATAATGTTTCGTGTGTTGACTTTGGCTGCCATTGCTTCTAGGTGGACAGGGTACAATACAGTATGACACCAAGGTACTTAAGAAACTGATTAATGGAAAGCACTTTACTTTGTAAACATATTTTGGGCAATTTTAAGGCTTCCCTATAGCTGAGGTGAAAACACGTTGTTCCGTTCCGCTTGTGGTGAGTCATTCTCCAGCCGGAGGAGAATTTCCCAACAACTTTACGATCTTGGGTAAGAAGAGTGTCAGCACGTGCCGTCCGCTTGTCATAGACAGCTATGTCCAGGTCGTCGGCACAACCAAATTTACTTCCTTTTGTTTCTGTGATGTCTGATACGTAAAGGCAGCAGTACCTATCCATGAGATAGGCCGTTGTTAATTTTTCGGACCCTGCTTGTATTGTCACTCATTATTATTTGATGTGCTATCACAAGGCATGTTACTGACGAAGCGTAAGAGTTTCTGGCATGGTATGGTGGGGCACAATTTATATAGCAGACCATCTTTCCAATCGGTCTCATACGCAGCGATGAGATCCGCGAAAACAACAGTCGTCTTGAATCATTTTTGCAACCCTGCATCGACATTTCACTGATGGCATTGCTGACTTCCTCAGCTGTGAAGGAACAGGAGACTTTATTTGGAGCGTCTAGTGAATGACGGAATAGTTTCAAGTGGTGCTTAACGAAAGTGGTATGTTTCCTGTCTCTAGGGGCTTTGATAAGGATACAGTTTGTTAGGCGAATTTGGTTGGGAAAGACATCTGGTATTTGCCGCCCAGGTGCATTGGCATCTCCAAGTTTTCTTGCGAGGTTCCATGCCTTCCAGCTCGATTTGGTGAAGATTAGGTCCTCAGTGGTTTCCTCCCATTTCCTCTTTCGGGCTGCATTAACGTTTTGTAGGAGCTCGTCAACAATTTCTGCGTCATTATCCTGCAAGAATCTCTGGTACAGTTCATTTGTCTCTTCATTCCATCGAGGAATATGTTCCTTGCGATACCCCAGGAGAATATGTCGTTTTGCAGCTACTATTATTATCTTTATAAATCTACGATAGGTATACCACCTCGCATAGATTCACCGTAGAGTTTGGTCAATATCGTTAGAAAATTTTTCCCAGTTTGCTTTTAAGTTCAACTTGGGCCTCGGAAAGGAACGGGTATTGATTCCAGTTCCGAGAAGTATGGGGCGGTGTTGACTGTGTGAAAAACTGTCCTTAAATATCCCATATATGGGGATATGACATGAGTGGGACTTCCTGGAAGTAAAGCTCAGGTCAGGGTTCGTTCCAGTTCTATGAGCGGCGGATTGGAAGGTGCTTTTACCTTTTGCATCAAAGACCAGCTACAGATTATTTTCTTCGGAACAGTTAGATAACTTTTCTTTATTTTCATCAGATGTACGATATTTCTAGTCGGAATAATGACCGTTGAAATCTCTGGCATATATTGTAGGGTGGGATCAATACCTATTACATTCTGTGGCCAGGCTGTTTGAGAGGGTTGTATGTATTTACCACTATTCGCTCACCAATTTTAGTGACTTTTTGTTGGCAACAGTCCTTTGAAAGTGTGACCAGCGATGTGTTTTCGATATTGTTAATAACGCAGGTTGTGAGTCCATAAAGTTGGTGATCAACAGCTACCAATAGATTTTAACCCTGGATCCTGTCTCTTGACTTCTGTTGCTCTTCGTTTTCGATGTACTTTTCTTGAAGGAGGGCTACGTCACTTGATTTTCCGTTAAAAATCTTGAATTAGCTCTTTGAAATGCTAAGCCCCTCTACTTTCCATTGGCAAACTCGGGTGGTGCCGCCCAGCTCTCATGTCAGTACAGGCTGAGGAGTCTGATGCTTCTTCTTCTTCACACTCGCATTAACCAGCCCATGTGCTTGAGAACCAGGAAAATTCACAAGTGGTCTGGATGTCGTGACCTCTGGCTCTGGCTTTGTGCCTTGAAGAGACTGTCCTTTATCACCACCCAGGGGACACGTGTAGCTTCAGGAATGCTATGGACGCGAATAGTCTTAAACAAGTACGACTTGACATTCGTTCTTGGATCAACACGCAACAAGTGCGGCATCCATAAAGCACCCAGATTTCTCATAGTTCATTCAAGATATAATACATACAGAGTCTTTTCGTTTGATAAACTGATGTCGTCATATATTTCACCACCGACTGTTCACTTCGATGAAGTGGCTGCTGCTTTGGACGTCCATAGCGTGCTTTTACTTCAGGAGAAGTATGGCCACTAGGGACTTTTCTCAACCTCCTCGTGTGGTTTTATTCCACGTAATGAACTTGTGAAATTTGGGCTCAGTAGGATAGCGGTAAATGGTCCCCTGGACCTTCGGAACCGGAAAATCCAGAAAAAAAAGGAAACCACCGACGTCGCAAAATTTGACTTTTGGATGACAAATCCCGTTGTTGCCTAATGTGGACAGCTTGTTTACATCATTTTCCTCAACTGAATGCGTTCTCATTCTACATATCAAATAGGTCAAGTGCCGCGACGCGTCAGTGATGCCAACACAGGTAGAAAAAGGTCACAGCGAACGGACCTGTAGCTTGCTCGTTTCTTTTGGCTACAGGAGGATCGATATGAAATAAATAAATGAGTTTTGCTTGTCATCAACCTCCCTACCATCAGATCAGAAGCACCTCACGCGATGATCTGCTGCTCTCCGGACCATGATGGCGTCGGATTCTTCTTCATTTACTGCAGTGATATCACCTGCTGATTGAAATTAAATGGATAATGAAGAGAACAGAGGGAGACTACAGACCAGTAACAGACAGCTAAAAGAAAAGCAGATACACTGAAGAGCCAAAGAAACTGGTACACCGGCCTAATATCGTGTACGGCCCCCGCAAGTGCGCGGAAGTGTCGCAACACGACGCGGCATGGACTCCACTAGTGTCTAAAGTAGTGCTGGAGGGAAGTGACAGCTTGAATCCTGCAGGCCTGTTCATAAATTCGTAAGAGTAAGAGGGGGGAAACCTCTTCTCAATAGCACGTTGCAAGGCATCCCAGATATGCTCAATAATGTTCATGTCTGGGAGGTTTGGTGGACAGCGAAAGTGTTTAAACTCAGAAGAGTGTTCCTAGACCCACTCTGTGGCATTTATGGACGTGTGGGCTGTCACATCGTCCTGGTGAAATTGCCCAAGTCCCTCGGAATGCACAATGGACATGAATGGATGCAGGTGATCAGACAATGCTTACGTACGTGTCACCTATCAGAGTCGTATCTAGACGTATCTGGGGTCCCATATCACTCCAACTGCACACGCTCTAAACCATTACAGAGCCTCCACCAGCTTAAGCTGTCCATGGCTCCATGAGGTTGTCTCCATACCCGTACACGTCCATCCGTCCGATTTAAAACGAGACTCGTCCGACCAGGCAACATATTTCCAGTCATCAACAGTCCAACGTCGGTGTTGACGGGCCCAGACGAAGTATAAAGCTTTGTGTAGTGCAGTCATCAAGGGTACATGAGTGGGCCTTCGTCTCCGAAAGCCCATATCGATGATGTTTCGATGAATAGTTCGCATGCTTACACTTGTTGACGGCCCAGAGCTTAAATCTGCAGCAATTTGCGGAAGGATTGCACTTCCATCACGTTGAAAGATTCTCTTTAGTCGTTGGTGGTCCCGTTCTCGCAGGATCTTTTTCCGGCCGCAACGATGTCGGAAATTTAATGTTTTACCGGATTCCTCATATTCATGGTACACTCGTGAAATGGTCGTACGGGAAAATCCCCACTTCATTGCTACCTCGGAGATGCTGTGTCCCATCACTCGTGCACCAACTATAGCACAACGTTCAAACTCACTTAAATCTTGATAACCTGCCTTTGCAGCAGCAGTAACTGATCTAACAACTGCACCAGACACTTGTTGTCTTATATAGGCGTTACCGGCCACAGCGTGTATTCTGCGTGTTTATATACCTCTGTATTTGAATACGCATCCCTATATCTGTTACTTTGGCCGCTCGGTGTGTATTCTAGTGAACACATTGAAATGAGAGGCACTCTCGATACAGACATCTAAGTAGGTGGTAACTAGCCAGTCCAAAATTTCAGACTACACAGGCTTGCTGTGGGCCAAGCCACGATTACATGGAAAGACATAAAATGTGAACGAAGATAATGAGAACTTTTTCAGTCGCTAGAGAGAGTTTTGATGCATCTTAACGAAGATGAATTCCATTATAGTAAAGAGCCATGAGCGCAAGGAGGGTTCGAGCATACGGACAGGGGCAGCATGACAGACTACCGAATTAATATTGATAAAAGCGGAAGGCTGATCTCTCACCGTTCAAACCGAATATTTACATTTTAAACACAGTCGGCTTTGCTACAAGTACTCTACCGTGAATGACTCGATCAAAACTGAGCATAATGGTGCCTGGTTGGTTCCATGGGGGTGGAAACGAACACATGCAGTGCAAAGAGGCGTATGCTGCCGCACAGCTGCTGGTTACGAAATAAAGCCTAGATTGTACTGCCACGAGCTGACCCTGTCGAGCATTGCCACGAACTGAGGGCGACCGGGAGAGTCTCAGTAGTTTTATAATATCGGGTCATCGCACACTGTATGCTTCCTCAGACAGCAAATGTCCCTGCTGCCAACACGACACAGGGTGAAAATGCCGACGGTCGCTTGGACTTTCAGCACTGGGTCTGTTCGGCACGCCCACGCACGGGCTGGCTTTACTAGGGTGGCGCCAGGCGTGTGGGCGTTGCGTAGGCCGGTGTCGCTTCGCGCAACCGTCGCTTTGGCATGGATTTTTGAAACCAACGGCCACTGCTTCTTCTGAAGTTCTACGTCATTTTGACGAGCTTATGAATTAAATGATTGGTGAACTCAAATTTCTGCGTCCCCACCATTTGATTGTCCTTTACTCATGCAACTTATCAATGGTTGCAGATGGCTTAAGAGAAATTATTTTAATGTGTAACTAAGCCAATTAAATTCATTGTCTTTTTAATAAATGGATGTGCAGCCCCGTGCCTACTGCCATTAAACTCGTAATTGTGTACGGAACCTGAATTTGAGAATGGAAGAGCAGTTTTAATATTATTTTACCCCCTCTCTTTGTATAGGGACTGGGCAAGAGCGCTACAGAGACCTCGATACGTGCTTTAAAAGTCTCTGGAAAGTCCCTGTGTTACACCGTGTGCTATTATCCCTGTAGTCTTTCATTTTCGAAGGACAGCAGGTGTCGTAACAAGTACGAAGTCATCTTGGCCAGTTCGTTTACGCGAGATTTACATTCTCGGTTATTACTGTCATGAAATTACTGGAAGGAAACTGTCTTCTGTCAAATAAACATTAATGGATTTACTTATTAACTGGCTAACCCGGCTATGCTTCGTAATTGGTATATATGTGTGAGAATTGATAGTATGTCCTAATCTCCTCCTCCCTGCTCTCCCAGTCTACCTCCTCCTGTCCCCTCTCTTTGTCCATGCCCTACTTCGCCATCTCTTTTTCCATTTCTTCCCTCCACCCCCTGCCACCCCCACTGTCAGTCCACCTCCTCTTTCCCCTCTCGCTGACCTTGAGCCTTGTTCATCGTTATTTCCAACGAAACCTTGAGTGGGAACTGAAGTCGCTTAAAATAAACGAGTAAATCAGTTGGGATCATTGGTATATGGGTTGTGACAGATCCCACCGGCTGCTTCATCTGTCAGGAAAGTAGTTTCATTACCAGCATTTCGCACAGATTTAATCTGCAAAGGGATAGAATTACAAACTGTAGTATTCTAATCATAAGCTGAAAAGCCACAAATACAGCTTAGCTGGCTTCTGTTGGAACCGACTGTGAGGAAGAAAACAAAACTTCATGCTGCGGGGTGTAAAGAGAAAGAATACGTATGGGAAAATCAATTAACTTAATGGTTTAAATGCCCTATCACTGTTAAAGATGACTGTGAAGAAGAAAACCAAACCGCATATTTTCACAGCAAACCAGACAGCAATTTCTTTGTTGCAGTCAGTTTTTACATAAAACCTGGGTATTTTTATTTAGAAAGAATATGTGTAGCGTATGTCCATCCTAACGTATATTATAATATCGGTTCAAAATTCGAAGTAAATTTGTCAAGAACTTTTAGAGATTTTTACTCACAACGTGTCCCCTGTATACAGCATCAGCGTTTCCATTTCATACGATATAATTATATACATATTTATGAACAGTTACATATTAAACACAAGTAATCTGCGACCATCCGAAGATTAATTAGAGTACAAAGGAAAAATCTTAAGCCAATCGGTGAAGGACTTTTCGAGAGTTTTGTTACCAACGTTTTCCGTTTATATGGTATATCTATATACACACAACAAAAATGTTTTGTGTCACCCAAGTTCCCAGAACTCCTTAAGATAGACATTGGCTGTGGATTTTGTATCACAGACACAATACATTCGACTGTTTAGAGATGTCACTAAACCCGCCAAAAGATGTAAACAACCACGCATGAGCAGCGCCTATTAGACGGAGGAGATCCGACAGCCGATCAGTTCCAGTCATTCCACCAGGAAGGAGGTACACGAGTCGTATTGTCTGAAGTTCAGCCATGCCTAGGCAGTTAATACCGCGGTTCGATCGCGTCCGCCAGGAAGGGCTCTCAACAAGGGAAGTAGGGAAGTGTCCAGGAGTCTCGGAGTGAACCAAAGCGATGTTGTTCGGATATGGAGAAGATACAGAGAGACAGGAACTGTCGATGACATTCCTCGCTCAGGCCGCCCAATGGGTACTACTGCAGTAGATGACTGCTACCTACGGATTATGGCTCGGATTAACCTTGACATCGACACCACTACGTTGAATAATGCTTTTCGTGCAGTCACAGGACGTCGTGTTACCGACTCAAACTGTGGGCAATAGGCTGGATGATGCGCAACTTCACTCTCGACGCCCATGGCGAGGTCCATCTTTGCAACCACGACACCATGCTGCGCGGTACAGATGGGCCCAACAACATGCCGAATGGGCCGCTCAGGATTGGCATCACGTTCCCTTCACCGATGAGTGTCGCATATGGCTTCAACTAGACACTCGTCGGAGACGTGTTTGGAGACAACCCAGTCAGGCTGCAAGCCTTAGACACATTTCCCAGCGATTGCAGCAGGGTGGAGTTTCTCTGCTGTTTTGGGGTGGCATTAGGTGGGGCCGACGTACGCCGCTGGTGTTCATGGAAGGCGCCGTAACGGCTGTACGATACGTGAATGTCATCCTTCGGCCGATAGTGCAACCTTATCGGCAGCATATTGGCGAGGCATTCGTCTTCATTGACGACAATTCCCGCCTCCATCGTGCGCATCTTGTGAATAATTTCCTTCAGGATAACGACATCACTCAACTAGAGTGGCCAGCATGTTCTCCATACATGAACCCTATCGAACGTGCCTGGGATGGATTGAAAGGGGCTGTTTATGGACGACGTGACCCACCAAACACTTTGAGGGGTCTACGCCGAATGGCCATTGAGGAGTGGGACAATCTGGACCAACAGTGCCTTGATGATCTAGTGGATAGTATGCCACGACGAATACAGGCATGCATCAATGCAAGAGGAGTTCTGCCTGTTTACATACTTCTGTATTTGAATACGCGTGCCTATACCATTTTCTTTGGTGCTTCTGTCTATATTGCCTTCGTCCGCACGTTTATTACAGTACATGTGCAAATATGAACTATATCGTCAAGAACATTTCGAGATTTTTGCGAACAACGTTAAGCAAAGGCTTGCGTTTATATAGTAGTATGTATTAGCGGGTTTGTAAATCACTAGCGTCACATTAGCAGCGCTTGAAGTGATGATTTATTGGGGAAAAACAAAAATTCCGACACATGTGATATGAAACTACACACCAAAATTAAATGCTTTGTATTAACCAGGTAGGAAATTACAAAATCAAGAATTTTTAGACTTCGCTGCTATCTTATGTGACGGAGCACCGTCTTCTGAAATAACTTTCCATGGTACAGAAGCTATTCTTCATGCAAGGTGGACGGCGAAAGCTATTTATTACTTCAAAATCTTTGTGGAATTTCAATTATCACCTCAGGAAGTGCATGCGATTCGTGATTTGTCAGCGTCTACTTCAAAGTACAACTTCTGCAGCCGAAGCATAATTTTTGCATTTCATCATTCCTTCCAAATTTCCTAAGTATAAGGTTGTCGATTCCGATATATTCTATGTAGCTTCATAAAAAGCAGAAAATCATTTACAGTATTTATTTTCCGAATCTGTTGCCATGGTGTTCGTTGATCGTGATTTTTTCTGGATTAAAAAACGACAAAGGTCCATGCATTTAATCGTGGGACACAATCATTAGTTGAAGGCATTAAAAGAGTTAAAATAGTAATTGATCAGATAAAATACATTATCATTAATATGATAGAAGAGTTTTTTTCCTAACACAGAGAGTTTTCTGTTTAGCAGATTTGATTTGAGTGACGAGATCCGTACGACAGTTTCTTCACAGTGGAACGATAACGAAAAGTTCGTCAGCGCTGAACACCCCGTTAATGAACTGAAAGTTATAAATGAACCGGCACAGAAAGGCATTTAGCTCATGGAGATAAAAAATAATGCAGTATTTACAAAAACAGGAAAACAAAAGCAGTATTGTCTTCAGGTTGTATGTGAGTAACGCCGTAAGTTCCCAGGGCACAACCAAGGGACTGTATCAAAGAATAAATCTTTTTAACAGAAAATATGAGTTTCTCAACATATTTATTCCACAAAGGTTGTACAGCCTAGTTTCACAGATTATATTAATTATTAATTTCAAAGTAATAAATTTATCAGTTACTCAGCTACTAGTATGCTATTTTGCGATATAGAAGAATAAGATAATTATGGAAATTTCCGTTATTTATTCCAAATGTAGGGGTTGAGGGGAACGTCTACCTTTCTTCATACTGAGCTCAAATTATATACCGTTCATTTTTTTGTCCAATAGAACCAAATAAGGGGTAAGTGAGGGGGAAGGTATAAAGGAAAAATTAAACTAGAAAAGTAAGAGCCATCCACTTACAAGCTTGAAATTGAAGGGGCAGACACTTTATAGCTACTCACCAATTTTGGATCAACTTCTATTGGCGATAAATAAGGAATTTTCTGTGGGGAAATGGATATTAGAACTTATCTAATTGATCGAAACATACACGGTATTACTGCCCAAAAGTCCGCATATATGTAGCTCATCCGCCGATCAGGTCGATTCTTGGTTTATGCACTGAAGTGCAAAAGAAATTGGTATAGGCATGAGTATTCAAATGCAGAGATATGTAAACAGGCAGAATACGACGCTGCTGTCGGTATCACCTATATAAGATACCAAGTGTCTTGTGCAGTTGCTAGATCGATTGCTGCTGCTACAATTGCAGGTTGTTAAGATTTAAGTGAGTTTGAGCGTGGTGTTATAGTCGGCGCACGAGCGGTGGGTCACAGCATCTCCGAAATAGCGATGAAGTGAGGATTTTCTCGCACGACCCCTTCACGAATCTACCGTGAATATCAGGAATCCGGTAAAGCATCAAATCTCGAACATGGCCGCGCTGGAAAAAGATCCTGCAAGAACGGGACCAAAGACGACTGAAGAGAATCATTCAACGTGACATAAGTGCAACCCTTCCTCAAATTGCTGCAGAATTCAGTGCTGGGCCATTAATGAAACATTATCGATATTAGCTTTCGGAGCCGAAGGTCCACTCGTGTACCCTTGATGAGCAACACAAAACTTTACTCCTCGCCTAGGCTCATCAACACCGACATTGGATTGTTGATGACTGGAAATATGTTGCCTGGGCGGAAGAGTCTCGTTTCAAGTTGTATTGAGCGGATGGAGGTGTAAGGGTATGGAGACAACCTCATGAATGCATGGATCCTGCATGTCAGCAGGGGACTGTTCAGGCTGGTGGAGGCTCTGTAATGGTGTGGGGCGTGTGCAGTTGGAGTGATATGAGACCCCTGGTACGTCTAGATACGACTCTGACAGGTAACACGTTAATATGCATCCTGTCTGATCACCTGCATCCATTCGCGTCCATAGTGCGTTACGGCGGACTTAGGCAATTCCACCAGGACAATACGACAGCCCACACGTCCAGAATTGCTACTGAGTGGGTCCAGGAGCACTCTTCTGAGTTTAAACACTTCCGCTGTCCACAAAAACTCCACAAACATGAACATTATTGAGCATATCTGGGATGGCTTCCAACGTGCAGTTCAGAAGAGAACTCCACCCTGTTGTACACTTACGGATTTATGGATAGCTCTGAAGGATTCTTGGTGTCAGTTCCCTCCAGCACTACTTCAGCCGCTAGTGGAGTGCATGCCACGTCGTTATCAGTCACATCTCCTATGTCAAGATCACTATGTTCACTCCTGCAGCTGCTATCATCCGTTACTCTCTTCTAACATTGCCACGAGTCTGTGAAAATATTGTTCCGTATCGTGGGAGCAATAGCGCCCAGTGTCTCATACACTAAAATTTCGATTCTTTTAAATTAAAACATTTATTTCTGTCTAGAGTATATGATTTCGTCTGAGCCCATACGACTTATATTGCGCCGAAATGGCAATGATATACTGGAAGGTGTATAACACTACGACTGTTTTCTTCTGCAACTTAGTCAACGTCGTAAGTTATATTACGTGATGCACGGTCTTTCACGATTTCCAGCATTTCTGCCTTTTTCTTTTCCCTGTCGTATGAATCAATGCCGCTTTTCTCTAGCTTGTGCACTGCCTCATTCTTCTTACTTCTGCATACAGGGACTTTGTTTAACTCAACGGAGTAATATGGTGTATCATCGGATATTGTAGTGGACTTCTTTTCTGTGTTTGGAAGCAAACAGGGCGAACTACTCTTTAAATTTCTTTGCCGCCATTTCTGCTTGGAAGTCCCCAGATTTCTTTTATGTAAACAACAACAAATCATTTGGCATAAACCCACCTATTGATCCAGTATGTGAAAGACTGAGCCAACTTTGTTTTCCAATTGTAGCTTTCATTGTTTCTCGTGCAGTCATCAGTCCTTGTATTCGGTCTTGAATGAGCAGCATTTACCCATATTTCGTCCAGTCAAACGATTTCGTGAGATTTGCACTTAAATAATTCCCTGAAAAAGCAGCACCTCCGGGCACCGATATCCACCAGTTCGTGAAGAACTATTCTGCAAGGAACTGTTTCCATCGGAACCCTATGTTCTTAAGTATATCTCCAAGGCTGGTTTTCTCTTCTCTTCTGAGTGTGATATTCTTCCCGCGCGTAATAGTCATATATGTATTTTAGCAGCACGCGCTACGGTCGTTCCTCGAGTGAAAGAGCAGCATTAGGTTGCTGTAGATCACCCGTACAGTTCTCCCTCATTATTTTCTCCACAGATGTCGTTCCAGTTTTCAGAGCTGCAACTACTAGTTGGACGACTTTCGATAAAGGTGTAAGAGGGCCGCTGTTATCCCTTTGTTCCTCAAAATTTCATCGTATGTCATATAGGAGCTCACGAGACTGTCTCTTTAAGGTAGCGTTGCTGCCTGTTTTCCTGCGACTGCAGGAAGAGGTCATGTCACATACGTTTGAAATTAGCAATACGGCACTTTATACCGCTCCGCTAACACGAACAGAATCGGTAACTCACGATCCGCCACAAACACTTCCCATCCACTGCGTACAGCATGACGCGGATCTTGAGTTGTCGGGGTGGCAACGAGGCGCCATCGTTCGAGGAAAGATATCACAGCCGGGTGAAACCACTTTCAAACTGTCTCTACTTTGCATACACAGCTTCGCGATACTTTCATCCGTCATAACCCTTTGGGTTTACTCGAACGCATATTTCGTGTGTTTCGTTGCATTATCACCTGTAGCGCTAGAAGTCACCTTTGCTCTCTTCGCGTTGCTCAAACGCATGTAACTTAAAGTGCTCAAATGTTTCTGGCTTCAATAAAGAAATAGTGCACCAGATACTTTTTTTTTCGTGCTTAGCACGACGCGTTTCGAGAATTTATTCTCATTGTCAAGACAAAATATTTGTATAAGTATTTTGTGTGCTGTTTGTATGTGCACTGTGCCTCTCATGCACTTTATTGTGCCGTCTTTTTGAGGTTTGTAAGGTACTGTACTGTGCCTTCTGCATTATGGAGAAACACACACACACACACACACACACACACACACACACACACACACAGAGCTGGAAATTTCACAAAACAGTATGAGTAATCGTTTGCTTGTGTGTGGGTTTCTGCTTAACGGAGGAAGCACAGTATCTTGGAGCCTCAAAAAGACGCCCACGGTGCAAGACAGGTAGCACAACACACAGAATACTAATGTAAATATTTAATCATGGCAACGAGAAATTCTCGAAACGCGTCCTGCTGAGCACGAAAAAAATGCAGGAGTGATGCAGTGTTTCATTATTTAAAGAATGCATGACAGATGCTGGCTTTCCAAAAACATCGATTATGATGAATGAAATTAACTCAAGCTTTTCTGCTTCCCATTTGTGATTGGTACTTGTTGGAGAAGCAGTGATACAAAATGTTAACTAAGAAGTTCTTAATATTCCTGGACCACTCCCCTCATCAACATCCTGTTTTGATTTATATATTTTGATTATATGCATATGATAACAAATTTGATAAACTTATCTCATTGATTTTGGTAACAAAATCTGTTGCTGATTGGCAATACGTTGCAGGTAATTAGTACCAACGTTAATAAACTCCAATGTAATAGATGCCCATTCATTACAAATGCTGTGGCTTATCTTATTTGAAGAAAAATTGTGGTTGGTTTGGTTGGATGGGAGCGGCTACAATGAGTTCACTAGTTATGAATCTGGTATGGTGCTTAATTTCACCAATATGTATGTAACAGCGTAGCGTGCTTCATTCTGCCTGTCACCTGCCCTGAGCCTAGTTAATGTGTCCATGTCATTTATAACAACGAGTATAGTATGTGCCCCCCAATTATCGGCTCTTGTGATCCGATCCTTGTATGGAAAAAAGAAAATTTATCCATTTTGAAAGTGAATATAAATGAGGATAGTGAGATCCTTTTGCTTTTGATAAATCAGGCTTTATATATGCAACACATTTCTGCAGAAAAATCCCTCAGGAGAATAAAATTACACTAGGATGCGTTAAATTTTCAAAATTTTGAGAAGTACCGTTCCTCTACAGGCCTAGCAGTAACAAAGTACTTATTTTCGTCAACGACAAAGCAAGGAGACTGAACACAAGCTACGCGCATGCGCGCTGATCTGTTGGAGCATGGTTATTAAACGCTTTGGAGCCAGTCATAAGAATTTGCTCTGATCAATCGAAACTATTTGGAGCCGTCCATTGGCCGCCACTCGAAAACCTTTCACCAAGTCACAGACCACAGGAACTGAGAGGAAGCCTGCGTCGAACTCTTTCCAGTGGTTCTAACGGTTGCAGCCGTATCTGGAATGAACCTCGTGGCCACGTTTACGAATTCCAGTGTCCCCTCCACACAATGCGCCCCACGTGCATGAATTGTCAGGACATCCTTTCAGCGACCTGTTTATAGACGCGAAGCCCACGTAAAGATCAGTCGGCGCTTCTATGGATGACAGTTGCTGTGTGATGTCTCTGCTGCGGCTGGGGCGGCCTAAGACGTTAGAAGGGAAAAAGCAATTTACATTCTTCCCTTGTACCGCGGGCCCATTTACACCGCCCCAAAGGAAGGGATCTTTTCTTTAGAGAGCCAGAGGGGGCAGGATGGGGTGGGGAGCAAAGCGGCTTGCAACGACCGGTTCCCGCACGCAAACGTTTGGGAGAGAGCTCTCCCAGATGACGTGTATGGTTCCGCCTTAGCTCCTCGTACTGCTCTGAGACTAGCAAGCTCGTCCAGCAGCAGTTGTTTATTTGTTCTAGTACGAAAATTGCTGGCACAGATCCAGGGCAAGACGCATTAATACAAATCGTTTTGGATAACTCAATGCAAATATGATTCTCTTTTAGTGTGGACTGGTAATGGAAAATGTTGCTAAGTTGTTTACCGAGTGTTGTATTAGTATAAGGATTAAATTGCTTATCATGTCAGACAATAAGCCGTCACTAGTTCCTCCACTATTATCTCGTTGACAATTAATTTTGTTGGTACGAGTGATGCCGAAACTGTGATCCGATAGACCACAGTCGACTCTCAGATTTCGTAATTTTGCAAAGAACGCTCTCCTAATGGAACCAAGAAACTCGTAAAAGTATTTTAAATTTCGATCCTACTCCTATAAAAGGTGAAACTTCACACCTAACGCTGATAATATACACAAGTAAGTGTAACGCCTAAATTTTAATGAGCAAGTTTTGTTCAGTTGTATAACAACCTTCAGTTAGTCATCGATCACCTTTTTCGTCATTATTTTAACAGGTACTGCTACGATTGTCAACAGTTCTACTCCATAAATTTTCTTTAGAGCAGAGCGATACTCGATGTTGAGACGCTACAGAGTTGTTTATTTTGAAACGAAATCGGTACCGCCACTAGAGCCCCTCTCTCGCAGATATCGGCAAAATATCTGACAGCATATGTAAATCTCTTACGAAAGATGTAACTTACAAACACCTAGTTCGATAGCGGCACGTGGATGCTCATCTAACCCCAGCAGCAGACGCTACAAAAGAAAAGTAAAGCAGCGTTTTACCTCGTTCTAAGTACATCTTGCCGAAACCACTATGACGGTAAAAAACGGAAATACAGGATCATACGGAGACTTACCAACTCTCGTTGTTCCCATACACCATTCACAAATGGACCAGGAAGCCTCGGAAAATAATACTGGTACTCAAAGTACCCTTGACCATACAGTAAAATGGCTAAGAAATACACAGCGTTTGGACAAAAATATGGCAACGTCGCAATAAATGCATGTTTGAACATAGATGCAGATGCTAGCACCCGCCGGCCGGGTGACCGAGCGGTTCTAGGCACTACAGTCTGGAACCGGGCAGGTTCGAATCCTGCCTCGGGCGTGGATGTGTGTAATGTCCTAAGGTTAGTTAGGTTTAAGTAGTTCTAAGTTCTAGGGGCCTGATGACCTCAGAAGTTAAGTCCCATAGTGCTCAGAGCCATTTGAACCAGATGCTAGCCAAGCTTGCAGGCTGTGGTATTGTATCTGAGCACGAATGTTCTCAATACGTTGCAAGTGTCAGTCGTGGACAGTGCAGTGTTCTGCATATTTGTGAATGTATTATGTCCGGGTTAAGTAAATTCGAACGTAGGCAATTGTTAGTGGTCGTATGGTGGGCGCTTCCGTAACCATGGTAACCGAAATGTTTAGTGTTTCAGGAGGCACCGCATGGAAGTTGTATTCCGCATACAGTGAAAGCGGAAAAGCTTCATCAAGGAAGTTACAACGAGGACGAACGTGTGTGGTGGGTGTTGGTGACGGTCAGTGTAGAGGACTGTGACAAAAACTAAGAAGACGGAGGCTCCAAAAAATCACTGCAGAATTGAATGTCGCTTTCGCGAACGCTGTCAGCAGCAAAACAACACAAAGGGGGGCCCATAAACAGGGAGTTGAAGGGCGAGATGAAATTCCATAACCACTCATCAGTGATGCGAATGCCCGTAGCAGGTAAGCGTGGTGCCATAAAAACTAGGCTATGGAGCAATGGAAGAAAGTCATTTGGTCGGATGAATCTTGTTACATTTCTGGCTGAGTTTATGTCCCAAGAGTGAAACATGGCGGGGATTCAGTGATGAAGTGGGCAGCCATATCGTGGTATTGCACGTTGATGACGTACGTCTCATGGTACAACGTTTGTTTCGAAATGATGATGCTGTGTTCCGAGACGACAGGGCCCCTGTCCACGCATCTCGCATCGTCCAGGGCTGGTTCTGTGAACATGAGGTTGAAGTTTTGCCTCTCCCCTGGCCACCACAGTCAACACATCTCAAAGTTATTGAGCCCATGTGGTATACTTTGGAGAGAAGGGCGTAGTCATCGCTATCCACCTCCACATCATTACCTGAACTTGCCCCTCTTTTGCAGGAATAATAGTATAAGATTCCCTTGAAAACCGCACAGGACCTACATTTATCCATTCCGAGACGACTGGAAGCTATTTTGGTATCCCACGGTTTTCCTGCACCGTATTAGGCATGGTAATTACGTTTTTGAGATTCCATAGTTTTGGCCACTCCCTGTATATCTAGCTTCTTTTACGATAGACAACAGAGATATTTGAGGGTGTACGCCAAAATTCACGCATTGCGACAAAGAGCTGTCACTTCTGAACCTAAGTGGTTTTTACCAAGTGTTAATTACTTACTATCAATAAAGAAGTAATTATTCATTTTCGAACAGTAGTTTCTTATCTCAAAGAATCTGTTTGGAGCCCCTAGCATCTGCTTAAATTTCAGGGACACTTAGTATACTTGCAGTTCTCGTTGTACCTGTCTCAGAGTGAGTATTTGCAGTGCTGTCTCTTTGTATCGACACCGGCAGGCAATGACGAGTGGTCACATGTGGGAACCTCCACAGTCACGCAGCCGTGCAGGTAGAGGTTTCGTGGTTGCACCCACGGAACATACGAGTACGCATATTGCGGCGAGCAGCTGGAAATCGATTGGGACCACGTGGTCAAATAATTGGAGTACGATCACACCTAATTTCGCGATGAATTACATGGTACTCTTAAGTCAAAAACGAGTTTATTTTTATTATTAATAACAACTCGATAGACATATGTTGCGCTTCGCAAGACTTATGCCGAAAGCTGTTTTATAAATCCAGCACGCCAAGAAGTGTTGCACAGAGGTACGACAAGTATCGAAGCTCCAAGAAATTGAACTTTGGTCAGTATGTCACCAAAATTATACTTAGAGTCAGATTTACGTTACGGTAATGATTGAAGAAGGAAGATTAAGTCGTAACGTGTCGTTGACAACGATGTCATTTGAAACACAGCATGGGCTCGCACTGGACAAGGAGGAGGAAGTAAATTGGCCGACTCCTTTTCGAAGCAACCGTTCCAGCAGTCATCTTAACCGATCTAGATGACCCCCAGGAAATCGACATTTAGATTTTCTGACGGGTATTTTAACCCTGCTCCGCCCTAATGCTTGACCACTCCTTTAGTCACTGGGCCACCTTGTTCAGATCGAATGCTTCAGCTGATATCAAAATAAATCAGGCTTTAGTATGAGTCACTTCACTTAGACACGGTACAGCGGATGGAAGTTTTCATTGCTTAGTGGTAACGGGGTGCTTCAGCCGTCGTGACTGTCCTTACATCAGTGGTGATTAAGATTAAAAAATAGTGGATGACGTAACACATTTTCCCTATCGGTGAGCGGAGCTGAGCGAAAATAAACTGCAGAGCGACATTCGCTAGAGATACAGGTGAAATATGTGTTCAAATATGTGTGAAATATGTTAAATGTTTTCCACGGGTAAAAAGCTGACTAAGCTCACGCAACGTTTTCATCTAAATTCGGTGCGCCTATCAGTTACGACTTGCAAAGAAATACTGTGGGGGTAAGAACCACTAACCTCCTGTTGGTGTAAGGGTGATAGCGTGGAGACGGACGAGCAGAGGAGGACTGGGCAGACAGAGAGGGGGAAGGAGTTGGTGGGAGAAGGAGATGGACAGAGGGAAGGGAAAGGAGGAAACGGACCAGAAAGGAAAGAGGAGGAGATGGACAGAGAAAGGGAGAGGGAGAAATGGATAGAGAAAAGAAAGAAGAGGAGATGGACAGAGAAAGGGAGGGGGAGAGATAGATAGAGAAAAGAAAGAGGAGGAGATTGACAGAGAAAGGGAGAGGAAGAGATGGATAGAGAAAAGAAAGAGGAGGAGATGGACAGAGAAAGGGAGAGGGAGAGATGGATAGAGAAAAGAAAGAGGAGGAGATGGACAAAGAGAGGGGAAGAAGAAATGGGCAGAGAGAGGAGAAAGAGGAGGTGGACTAATAGAAGAATGCAATATGGACATGCTCAGGCTAGGGCAATGTCAGGTACTCATCTAGTAATTAATAAATGGGACTGGAAAAGCTACAGTAAGAGAAAGGCCTTCAGGGAAGCTAAACATGAAAGTATATTGGAAACAAAAGGGAACATATACTGATACAGCCCTGTCCCACAATTACTTTACATCTACATCTACATCTACATCTATACTCCGCGAGCCACCTTACGGTGTGTGGCGGAGGGTACTTATTGTACCACTATCTGATCCCCCCTTCCCTGTTCCATTCACGAATTGTGCGTGGGAAGAACGACTGCTTGTAAGTCTCCGTATTTGCTCTAATTTCTCGGATCTTTTCGTTGTGATCATTACGCGAGATATATGTGGGCGGTAGTAATATGTTGCCCATCTCTTCCCGGAATGTGCTCTCTCGTAATTTCGATAATAAACCTCTCCGTATTGCGTAACGCCTTTCTTGAAGTGTCCGCCACTGGAGCTTGTTCAGCATCTCCGTAACGCTCTCGCGCTGACTAAATGTCCCCATGACGAATCGCGCTGCTTTTCGCTGGATCATGTCTATCTCTTCTATTAATCCAACCTGGTAAGGGTCCCATACTGATGAGCAATACTCAAGAATCGGACGAACAAGCGTTTTGTAAGCTACTTCTTTCGTCGATGAGTCACATTTTCTTAGAATTCTTCCTATGAATCTCAACCTGGCGCCTGCTTTTCCCACTATTTGTTTTATGTGATCATTCCACTTCAGATCGCTCCGGATAGTAACTCCTAAGTATTTTACGGTCGTTACCGCTTCCAATGATTTACCACCTATGGCATAATCGTACTGGAATGGATTTCTGCCCCTATGTATGCGCATTATATTACATTTATCTACGTTTAGGGAAAGCTGCCAGCTGTCGCACCATGCATTAATCCTCTGCAGGTCCTCCTGGAGTACGTACGAGTCTTCTGATGTTGCTACTTTCTTGTAGACAACCGTGTCATCTGCAAATATCCTCACGGAGCTACCGATGTTGTCAACTAAGTCATTTATGTATATTGTAAACAATAAAGGTCCTATCACGCTTCCCTGCGGTACTCCCAAAATTACCTCTACATCTGCAGATTTTGAACCGTTAAGAATGACATGTTGTGTTCTTTCTTCTAGGAAATCCTGAATCCAATCACAAACCTGGTCCGATATTCCGTAAGCTCGTATTTTTTTCACTAAACGTAAGTGCGCAACCGTATCAAATGCCTTCCTGAAGTCCAGGAATACGGCATCAATCTGCTCGCCAGTGTCTACGGCACTGTGAATTTCTTGGGCAAATAGGGCGAGCTGAGTTTCACATGATCTCTGTTTGCGGAATCCATGTTGGTTATGATGAAGGAGATTTGTATTATCTAAGAACGTCATAACACGAGAACACAAAACATGTTCCATTATTCTACAACAGATTGACGTAAGCGAAATAGGCCTATAATTATTCGCATCTGATTTATGACCCTTCTTGAAAATGGGAACGACCTGCGCTTTCTTCCAGTCGCTAGGTACTTTACGTTCTTGCAGCGATCTACGATAAATTGCTGATAGAAAGGGGGCAAGTTCTTTAGCATAATCACTGTAGAATCTTAAGGGTATCTCGTCTGGTCCGGATGCTTTTCCGCTACTAAGTGATAGCAGTTGTTTTTCAATTCCGATATCGTTTATTTCAATATTTTCCATTTTGGCGTCCGTGCGACGGCTGAAGTCAGGGACCGTGTTACGATTTTCCGCAGTGAAACAGTTTCGGAACACTGAATTCAGTATTTCTGCCTTTCTTCGGTCGTCCTCTGTTTCGGTGCCATCGTGGTCAACGAGTGACTGAATAGGGGATTTAGATCCGCTTACCGATTTTACATATGACCAAAACTTTTTAGGGTTCTTGTTTAGATTGTTTGCCAATGTTTTATGTTCGAATTCGTTGAATGCTTCTCTCATTGCTCTCTTTACGCTCTTTTTCGCTTCGTTCAGCTTTTCCTTATCAGCTATGATTCGACTACTCTTAAACCTATGATGAAGCTTTCTTTGTTTCCGTAGTACCTTTCGTACATGATTGTTATACCACGGTGGATCTTTCCCCTCGCTTTGGACCTTAGTCGGTACGAACTTATCTAAGGCGTACTGGACGATGTTTCTGAATTTTTTCCATTTTTGTTCCACATCCTCTTCCTCAGAAATGAACGTTTGATGGTGGTCACTCAGATATTCTGCGATTTGTGCCCTATCACTCTTGTTAAGCAAATATATTTTCCTTCCTTTCTTGGCATTTCTTATTACACTTGTAGTCATTGATGCAACCACTGACTTATGATCACTGATACCCTCTTCTACATTCACGGAGTCGAAAAGTTCCGGTCTATTTGTTGCTATGAGGTCTAAAACGTTAGCTTCACGAGTTGGTTCTCTAACTATCTGCTCGAAGTAATTCTCGGACAAGGCAGTCAGGATAATGTCACAAGAGTCTCTGTCCCTGGCTCCAGTTCTGATTGTGTGACTATCCCATTCTATACCTGGTAGATTGAAGTCTCCCCCTATTACAATAGTACGATCACGAAACTTCTTCACGACGTTCTGCAGGTTCTCTCTGAGGCGCTCAACTACTACGGTTGCTGATGCAGGTGGTCTATAGAAGCATCCGACTATCATATCTGACCCACCTTTGATACTTAACTTAACCCAGATTATTTCACATTCGCATTCGCTAATAACTTCACTGGATATTATTGAATTCTTTACTGCTATAAATACTCCTCCACCATTGGCGTTTATCCTATCCTTGCGGTATATATTCCATTCTGTGTCTAGGATTTCGTTACTGTTCACTTCCGGTTTTAACCAACTTTCCGTTCCTAATACTATATGCGCACTATTTCCTTCAATAAGAGATACTAATTCAGGAACCTTGCCCTGGATACTCCTGCAGTTTACCAATATTACGTTAACTTTTCCTGTTTTTGGTCTCTGAGGACGGACGTTCTTTATCAACGATGATAATGTCCTCACTGGTAAGCCGTCAGGTATTTTATCGTTTCGCCCAAGGGGGGGGGGGGTCCCTCTAACCTAAAAAACCCCCGTGTGCACGCCACACGTACTCTGCTACCCTAGTAGCTGCTTCCGGTGTGTAGTGCACGCCTGACCTGTCTAGGGGGGCCCTACAGTTCTCCACCCAATAACGGAGGTCGATGAATTTGCAACCATTATAGTCGCAGAGTCGTCTGAGCCTCTGGTTTAGACCCTCCACACGGCTCCAAACCAGAGGACCGCGATCGACTCTGGGCACTATGCTGCAGATATTAAGCTCAGCTTGCACTCCGCGTGCGATGCTGGTTGTCTTCACCAAATCAGCCAGCCGCCGGAAGGAACCAAGGATGGCCTCAGAACCCAAGCGGCAGGCGTCATTCGTTCCGACATGTGCTACTATCTGCAGCCGGTCACACCCAGTGCGTTCAATAGCTGCCGGAAGGGCCTCCTCCACATTACGGACGAGACCCCCCGGCAAGCACACCGAGTGCACACTGGCATTCTTCCCCGACCTACCCGCTATTTTCCTAAGGGGCTCCATAACCCGCCTAACGTTGGAGCTCCCTATAACTAATAGGCCCGCCCTCTGTGACTGTCGGGACCTTGCCGGAGAATCGGCCACTGGCCCAACAGGCGAGGCATCCTGTGGTGGCTCGGAAACGATGTCATCACCACTAGGAAGCACCCCGTACCTGTTGGAAAGGGGTAAGGCAGCTGCCACGCGGCCAGATCCCACCTTCGCCTTTCGGCCAGGCACGCGCGAGCCCACCACTGTCCGCCATTCACCCTGGAGTGATGGCTGACCGGTAAGATGCTCACTGCCCGAAGACGCAGCGACATCAGGGGTTCCATGCGATTCCAAGGCCACCGAAGTAGGCATAGGTCTCACCACAGTTGCCCCAACGCCACTACGAGCCGACGCCTGCGCCTCGAGCTCGATGAGCCTAACAGACAAAGCCTCCACCTGCCCCCGAAGAGTGGCCAATTCTCCTTGCGTCCGCTCACAACAACCACAGTCCCTACACATGACTATGTTTACCCTACTCTATACGGTGACAAATTCCCAAGATAATCTTCTGATGAGCTACTCTGATAATCAAGAAACACTCACTGAAATACGAGACGCGAAAACTACGCTAGGTTTTCCCAGAAAAACTATTTAAAAGCTAAGCGCAGCAAATAAGTACAAAAACGCTTTATACAAACAGTACTCGCTGCTGCTGGTGCTCTCGCTCTGGCTGTCACAAGACAACTGCTGATTCAAGTGACTAGTGGCTAACGGCCGCGAAACAAACAAGAGACGGTTTTAGGGCGCTTTCTGTTCTAAACGATCAAGAAAACACTAAGAAATCTAACACGAAAACTACGTAAAGTTTTATCAAGAACTGTTAGTTACTATGCAGAGCAGATAAACACAAATAGAATCCCTTCCTTAGTGGAAGGTCGTAAACAAAATGCAAAATAAACGCTTTATACAAACAGTACTCGCTGCTGCTGGTGCTCTCGCTCTGGCTGTCACAAGACAACTTTCGCACATTCACGATTACAGGCGATCTCATGAATTGCCACCCTGCTGTAGGCCAGTTTCTACACATAAGAAACAAATCAAAATCTTCAATAAAAACACCAAAATCTAAAACCAGTCCCAAGGAAGAGAAAACAGGAAAGCGAACTGTGGGAGTTGAATCTCGAAAATGGAAAATGCGAGCTACGGGAATATCGATGCGTTAGCAGAAACAGTTGCAGCTCGTTGAAGTTTACTGCGATAATGCTGATGGACTCGCAATACTGAATGTGAGCAACGCAGTGCATAAGAGACACTCTATTACCAGTCATGTTACTTGACAGCTGTCTTATGTGTACATGGAGATGCTTCCAGAGTGATAGAGCGTCAATTGTGTCCTAAGATGGCGGTAACTTGCGCGTTGCGGTTACTCACGAAGCGACACACGTAACTTCTTCAAGCGACTGCATACCACTGGGTTCCGGAGATCGTCTCTCCATGCTTCTTTTATCACGGGCCCCATTCCGCAGTATTCTTCCGTGGGAGCTGAAAACGTGCCCGTAGCCAACGTAACTGGGATGGAAGGTGCTAACGATTCCTGGGGCCTCAGACCAGCAATGCGGTTCGGTCGTTTGAGGATTACGTTGCAGGGCTTGTTTAGGCGCAAGTTCTTCGAACAGGTCGATAACTGATAACCATAAGCACTGGCGTGTACTCTCGTCAGGTCTGAATGTAATAGAAGAAAACTCGCCTTCTTGAGTAAGTTAAATATACTCGTATTCAGAGAAAACAGAATACCTTGAACAACTAGAGATAGGACGTTCCTATTCGCAGGACGTGTATATTAGTCTGTTCTGCAGAAATATTTAGTATTTGAACTACGTCGGCCCGCGGTTTCAAGGTCAGCATCAACATCGCGGCGGAGCACCACGTACCGGTAAAATGTGCCTTCGGCTCTTGTTGTCGCTATAAACCGAAGGTAATGGACCGGTGGAACGCGAGCAGACGTGCAGGATGCCTCGCAGACGCATGCGCGAACTGTACCGTCAAATCAGTGAGTTTTAAATAGGTCGCATTATTGGCATGGGAGAATATGATGCATCCATCCAAGAAACTGCTGCTCGTGTGGGACGAAGGGTTTCGGCAGTGCAGCAGGTATGACCAGAATGGTTCACGGAAGGCCGTAGAACACGACTAGATGGGTCAGGTCGCACCACCCAGACCCCCTCCCCCCCCCCCCCCCCCCCGCACCACCTTAGAAGATCGACACCTCAATGGCATTGCAGGATATATCTGTGTCCTCCTCGGCTCTGGCGCAACAGTGAAACAGTGTAACTATCAGGGTTGACGGTCCGTTGCCATTTATTACGGCATGGCTTACGTGCATTTCGTCCAGTTCTCCGCCTATTATTGACGAATGCGCAGAAACCTGCAGTACGGAAATGGTGTATGGAACGGGGATAAGAATGGCATCAGACAGTGTTTTCGAACGAATCCAGGTTCTGTCTGTTTGAAAATGATGGCTGTATTTTAGACGTACTACACAAACTCGAGGCCTTATGGGGTCGGGTGCTGTCGGATACTACCACAAATCATCGTTGGTGTGTGCCAAAGGCACTTTGAGCAGTGCGACCTATGTGAATGACATCCTGTGCCCAGTAGCCATGCGCTTCCTGCACAGAATCCCAGACGCCATTTTTCATCAAGACAATGCACGATCACATGTTCCAACATGAACACGTGCCTTCTTGGTGTCACAGGATGTGACCCTTTTGCCCTAGCCCACCAGGTCACCAGACTTTTCACCACTCGATTATGTGTGGGATATGGTGAAATGATGGGTGCCGCCCTGTGACCCAGTGCCATCAACTACAGATAGACTTTGAACCAGATGAATGCAGCATGGATGGCTCTACAACAGACTCCTTTCGTGCCTTATACGCAAAGATGCCATAATGAATGAAACAAGTTATCAGGGCCCTGTGCCTTCTAGGCAACAGGACACGTGCTAAACCAAAGTGACTGAAATGCTAATCATTTCTGCAGAACATACTAATGTACATGTCCTGTGAATATAAACGCCTTATCTCTAGTCTTTCAAGATGTCCCATTTTATTCTGAACATGAGTATATTAACTGAATGGTGGAGTAAAGTGTTAGGCCCCCTCTACCTGACAGCCTGCCATTCATGTATGACATTGGGGTATTTGTCAGTGAGAGAGAATAAGTTTTGGTGCTCAAATTAACTGATGTCTTTGTTGTGTCGGAACACACCTGTCACACACAAGTTTAACAACAGCCTATAGAAGGACTCTCCTGACAGTTGGAAATGGTTGTATGAACATTCTGTGTGTAGTACTCAAGTCAGGGAGACTATGTAGAACATGTGAAATGTAAAAACCACCATCTCAACTTTTCTCTGTTTTTTATTCCAGTCTCGAAGCTTTTAGGACAGATGGGATAGGCTCATTTCAAGGTGGCACACTGTGACTACAATCCTTACAGAACCAAGATGAAAATGAAAAAATACTTACTGTTTTTGGCAGTGGCTACATAGTTCTTAAGTAGTGTATGTGTAGACATATTCCACACTTTTTGTCTCACAGCTTATTTGTAAACAAAAAGTCAAAAGATATTTCTTTTCTACTTATACACAAATGCTGCTATTTCTACGATGATACACAAAGATGCTACATTTATACAAAGGTGTCATATACAAAACAATGATTTCTGTAGATGTCAGGTGTCTGAAAACATTAAATCTTGTTTATTTAGGAATTTTGATGTATCTTATCTTCCGAATCCTTGTATCTGGTCTTCCAAAATTGTATATGTAATAACATACCATATGCAGTGATTGTACAAAAGTATTTGAATCCCGTTAAGATTTTTCTTCTTGCAAAAACATTTGCGTAATTAGTTTTAAATATTGATGGTTTGCCTCTCTTTGCCTGGAAGACACCTTTACAAGCAGTACTGCCTAGTTCTTTCATCTCTTGTGCGCACACTGTTCTGTTTTCACCAAAACTGATTATGTTTGCTATAAAACTGGTCGAGCAACACTTCGCTTGAAAATTCGCACTATTTCCTACAGGAAAATATTTCACTTAGTCGACTTGTAAAAATACAATTTTGGTTTATCAGGAACGAACTTTGAGAAACGCAGTGGTGAAAAATTGATATACTGTGCGGCAACGCCCCACTGGACACTGTATATGGTATGATGGAACCGTTAAGTGCAGATTACACGAGACGATATGATACACGATACGACGCATCTCAATAAAAGTTGCATGATGCGACGCTTATTGGTACGACACTTGTTTTTCCACCAGGGGGATACAATATGTAATACGATACTTAGTGCGACTCATCGTACAACAAGCAATAAGACAGCGTGAATCACGTTTTAGTGTCAGCTGCAATCATGAGCTCTCCTGAAAATGACGTTACTGTGACTTACGATTATTTAAAGCTCAGAAAAACGAAACAGAAAAGGAAGTACTGCATGCATCCAGTCAGTGATATAAACAATAAACATAGTTCAGCTGTGGCTTCCAGTGAGCTCTCGTGAAATGAATGCAATCTCCATGAGTACCACAGATAGCGTCCAGAAAGTTTCCACTTTTTGGAGCAACTTATATCAGCTACGCTGGCAAAGCAGGACACAAATTTTCGACTTCTTAGTTATCCTACTGAGAAGATACCGATATGCAATAAGATTAATTGATGCAAGTGTCTGAGTGACGTTAAAAATGCCGCTATGTTTATTAAGACTAGTGGGTCACTGCCAATAAGGGCAAGAATTTCGCTGACACAGCATCAGCACTTCCATATCTTGAAGGTCATGACATCATCACATCCGATTCTCAGGCAGTTGTGCTTGTCATACTTCGATGACATCAGCACCGGTACTTTTTTATCATCAAGACCACGTCCACCCCCACCCCTGCCACTCCTGTGCCCACCCCATGTGTGTCCACACCTTGCCCTGAGCACCTTGTGACTCCACTCGTCATCATGCTGTAAACACGCAAATTCAGCTCCCCATTCTTGAGCAATGCTTTTATAATGTGTTTGAGTCATCATTTGCTGTTCAGCATGAAGCGCCACCGTCACCACCACCAGCAGCAGCGATTAGCTGGGAACAAGAATACCATCAGCAGTTATTGTATCACTTCATCTCTAATTACTACTACTACTACTACTATTGTTATTACTATTTGTATGTATATTTTATTATTAAGGATTTGTTATTATTATTGTTGCAGATGAAGACACACAGGTGTTGCAAACATCACAGCAACGACCACTGTCCACGGGACATCTTCCTGATCTAGTGTAGTTCGACTGTGCAGTAGCACAGCCACTGCAGCATCAGTGGTCTAATGATAGACGAGGACACTCAGATGTTCGCACAGATACTGTGTAGCTGCCAGTGGCTCTAATCACGTGAATGTAGACCTGGCACCTCACAGTGACTTGGAAGTAGTTACAGAAGTAGAAAAAGCATGTTTCGGTGCTCAAGTGGAGTACACATTATATGAGTGGGACTATCTGTTCCTGCGCAGTATGATGGTATATACTGAGGTTGGTCGGTTGATTTGGGGGAGGGGACTAAGTAGCGAGGTCATCGACCCTATCAGATTAGGGAAGAATGCGTAAGGAAGTCCGCCATGTCGTTTCAAAGGAATCATCCCGGCGTTTACCAGAAGCGATTTAAGAAAATCACGGAAAACCTAAATCAGGATTGCCAGACGCGAGTTTGAACCAAATATACTGAGAGGAAGATAATGGATGAGTATGACTCATCTCATATTTCTATTAACATTCACATGTTTGGTTGTATAATATCTGTAGTAGATATGCATGGTGAGATACTGCTAGAATGAACATCTTTGGACACGAATGTATATATAAAACTTTCAAGTGTTGTTAAACTTAAAGACCTGAATTATGAATTATTAGTTTCAACAGTGAGACTGTGCCATTGGTGCCCATACGTAAGAGGGGTGTTCTACTAATTTGTTGAGTACTGAACAACAGCAGTGAAAAATATAGACCAAGTGGAGCACTGCATATATATTTGTATTCCTTCTGTATCAAAGTGTGTAAGTGTTGAGCCTGCAACTATAAAATCAGTGGGAGTTGAATTTGCTGAAGGAGTTACCATGTATGTAATTGTGCCTGTAGGGCTGAATATGGTTCGCGCTGAATACAAGGAATATAGAAAACAATTAATTGGACATTACTGTAAAACCGAGTGATTACACACTGATCAGCCAGAACATTATATCAGAAGAGAGGGACATGGTAAAATCTTATAGGAGCTTCTATTACAAGGCGTTGTATAACTGGTCAAAGTTTGGATGCATATAGTTCTCTCAAAAGCACACTGACTTTGCTCCTAAAACTGACAGAACTCGGCTGTATCTATTCTCGTGGAGTCATGACTGCTTTTATTATTATTGCCTCGATTGCGTGTTTAAAAGTAGGTGTTACTGCAAGTCCTATGTTGTTTCATACTTCATTACCTCTAATTATAAAGTAAACACCACTTGAATTACAGCTCATTGTGGTACCTTAAAATGATAATGTCTTTCCCAACATGTGAGTGGACTGCGTGAAAGGGGCTGTGATTATGACAGGGGCTGTGATTATCAAATTGCTCACAAAACTAGAATGCAAGTATCTGGTGCTATTGCGAATGATGTTGTATGATAGAAACTGTATAAGGCGGTAGGCAGAGGGGAGTTATGGAATAAACATGTCAAATGTAAGCATGCAGACGGTATGGTTTCGATGTATCGTAAGAGAGTGACACAGTGAAATCTTATAGGAGGTTCTATTAAAAGACAGGCAGGCTCTCATGACTTGTTTCATTAATGCCAGCGTGATATACCATTACAATGGTAAAATGGGACATGCCACAGTGTACAAAACAGCAATGTCCTCTTGAACTATAGCTTTTTGTTGTCAAACGTAAAATGATAGCGTTTTTTTCTGACGTGAGCAAATAGTGTGAACAGCTGTATTCTGTATTGTTATTTCACAGGTCTGAAATGTTTGTAATACAAACGTGCATGGCAGATTATTTACAGTCACTGATTTGAACACGAAAGACACTCTCAGGTTGTGTCATTTATCCATCAAGTTAAAATAAATTACTTAGCATAGATGTTTTTCCTTTGGAGCTTAAATTCTCGCTCTTTCTTTACTCTGATGACTGTTTCGAAATAACGAGAGTATTCTGTGGTAATCGGTGGTTTTCGCAGAAAAATAGTGGAAGTCTTTTTTCCTGATTTTACGCATGGTGGGCATCTATAGGTAACGTGTAGCCTGACCTCTGCAGTATGGTCATCTGTAATCGGTGGTGGTGCTGTAGTTTTTTTCACTTCGTTGGATGTCGAAAAATAATGAGATGCGAATTGTATCCTGTAGTCGGACGTAAAAACTACACCTATATTGCTCTTAAAACTAAAAGAAAATGGACGACGCCTATTTTCGTGGAAAGAGGACATTTATTATCATTGCAATTGTGTTCTCCTTTTTAATAGATGCTCGATTATAAGAGATATATTGACGTTGCATTAAAGAGTCTTCTGCCGGCTGCGGTGGTCTCGCGGTTCTAGGCGCTCAGTCCGGAACCGTGCGACTGCTACCGTCGCAGGTTCGAATCCTGCTTCGGGCTTGGATGTGTGTGAAGTCCTTAGGTTAGTTAGGTTTAAGTAGTTCTAAGTTCTAGGGGACTGATGACCTAAGATGTTAAGTCCCATAGTGCTCAGAGTCATTTTGTTAAGTCCCATAGTGCTCAGAACCATTTGAACCAAAGTGTCTTCATTCCAGAACAGCTGGAGTTGGGGGTGTGCCTACTGTGTGTTCTCTCCCGATGCAGAGCTGCACCCTGACCAGGGGCGGCGTGTGGGGTGGTGCAGTGCCGCTACATTTCAAACAAACAAACAAGTTGTACCCCGGTTGGCCCTCACTTATCTTGTGTTGTTTAGTTGGCTTTACATCCCTTCTTGTTGGCGATGGGCTGATGCCTGGACTGTTGTCTCCAGGACGGCTGGGTGCGGTCGGTGACTGCGGGGGGATGGTGGAAGGCCAGCTGCAGCCAGTAACTGTAGGGAGCTGGTGGAAGAGCCACAAAGAAACCGTGTGGTGCGCACCAGCAGTTGACAGTTTGGAAAAGCAGTGTCCTCACCGAATGTGGAGGGAGGGAGCGAGGGAGGGAGGAGGAGAGAAGAGGGCAGGTACGAGTGGCTATAATTTCACTAGTTCCCAGCCATACGTCGAGGAGAATGCATTTTCAACTGCCGCCCATCTGCAATGTCTTGAAACCAGTACATGTGTTGCATTATGACCAGTTTATAACGAATGCTGTTTTTTTATGACAATTTCGATGTGTAATTAAAATAGTGAAGCATTTGTTGCGGTAGCGTGTATTGGCTTCGATCACCTGTGCTGTCGAGCAATGCATCTGTAGCGAATGACATCAAACAGCGATAGATACAGTTCTCAGCTGTATGCTTGCAGGTATTACACTTATTAAACTCCTCTCTTTCCAACACCAGCATCTTGTCAGTTGAACGTATTTCCCACCAAAAAACAGTGAAGATAGTACCTTATACTCCAGCCTGTTTTCCAGCTTGTAGGTGAAGGAGTCTGCCACTAGTTTCGCACGGTACTGTGAAATTTTTTCCTGCAGGATAACACCTGTTCTATAAGAATCGTTAATTCTTGAGCTGTATTGCGGTTTTAGGCACTCCTTGTGTAGCACTCTGCATATAGTTGTGTAATTAGACTCAATAATTATGATTAATTATGTAATTACAACAGATCTTTACTTCAGTTTCCCAGTTTAAAAAAATGAAGTACACTGACCTAACATTCCTCTCTTGCATCTGTGCAGTTTCCATGTGTTGGTGGGGGCGGAGGGGGGTGAACGTGGACTTCCTGTTCAGTAGGACCACGTTTCGAGTCCTGGAAACAGCACTGCCATTTTTAATTTCATGCCAGTTCGCAGGTGGGGAGTGGGGTGAGACGTCAGCACAGCCCAGGGACAACGAAATTCTCACCAAAATCCGAAATTCCCCAAAATTCGAAATTCCCACCAAAATTTGGGATAGGGTGGGGACACATGTGCCGGCTGAGGAAAACACATAATGTCGCCTGGGGTTAGGGGGCGTGGTTGGGAGTTAATTACTTGATCAATTTGATTAATTTGCATACCAATTTGGCATCAATTTCATACAACTGCGCTTGTACCACCATTTCCCTACTAATGACATGCAGGATGCCTCGCAGATGTATGCACGAACTGTTCTGTCAGATCAATGAGTTTGAAAGAGGGCGCATTATTCGCATGAAAGAACGTGATACATCCATTCAGGAAATTGCTGCTCTTGTGGTACGAAGTGTTTCAGCAGTGTAACGGGTGTGTCCAGAATGGTTCTAGGAATGCCGTAGAACACAACGAGATGGTCAGGTCGCACCACCCAGACCACCCTCTGAGAAGATCGACACCTTATCCGAAGGGCATTGTAGGACAGATCTGCGTCCTTCTCAGCTCTGGCGCAACAGTGAAACTGAGTAACACATCATACACCATCAGGGGTGACAATACGTTTCCATTTATTATGACATAGGCTACTTGCACGTCGTCCACTTTTCCACCTATTTTTGACAATTGTGCATGAACATTCTACACGGCAATGGTGTATGGAACGACGTCAATGGGTAACGAAATGACATCAGACAGTGTTTTCGGATGAATCTAGGTTCTGTTTGTTTGAAAATGATGGCCGCATTTTGGTTTGCTGCAGACAGGGAGAGTGGCATCACAGTGACGGCATTCGTGCAAGACTTACAAAGCCAGCTCAAGCCCTTATGGGGTTAGTGCTATTGGGTACTACCACAAATTATACCTGGTGCGTGTCAAGGGCACTGTGAGCAGTGTGACTTACATGAATGACATCCTGTGACCTGTAGCTACATGCTTTCTGAACAACACCCTGGGCGCCAATTTTCAGTAAGACAATGCATGACCACATGTTCCTGCATGAATATGTGGCTTCTTGGTGTCACGGCCTGTCAGCCTTTTGTCTTAGCCCGCCAGATCACCAGACTTGTCGTCAATCGAAAATTTGTGGGTTATGGTGAAATGACAGGTGCAGTGTTGTGACCCAGTGCCAACCACCACATATAAACTTTGATATCAGGTGAATGCAGGATGGATGGCTGTACCACAGGACTTCATTCACACCTTATACATGTCGATGACATCACGCATGGAACAAGTTATCAGGGACCATGGCGGACCTTTTGCCTACTAGGCAACATGACACATTCCGAACTGAGGTGACTGAAATACAAATCATTTTTGCAGAGTATACTAACGTACATGTCCTGTGAATATGAGCATCCTATCTCTAGTCGTTGAAGATGTTCTGTTTTTCCTGAACATGAGTGTGTTCATCTATTTTTGTAAATATGTATACAATTCGCAACTTCTGCTGCCAGTTCATCAAGGTTATTATTATCTTTGATACTAAATTTAGTTGCACTTGTTTATATATGAGTGGTAAGCTGGCCGCTGTGGTCGAGCAATTCCAGGCGCTTCAGTCCAGAACCATGCGGCTGCTATCGTCGCAGGTTCGAATCCTGCATTGGGCGTGGATGTGTGTGATGTTCTCAGGTTAGTTAGGTTTAAGTAGTTCTAAGTCTTGGGGACTGATGACCTCAGATGTTAAGTCCCATAGTGTTAGAGCCATTTGAACCATATGAGTGGTTAAAGCATTTAGGAAAATATTTTAGACGGTTTGTGTGTGCTCTAGTTGCAGCTGTGACTGTTGTGGTGATGGACGATGGCTACTTAATATCACATTTCGTGGCTAACAAGTATTTCAGTGACAGAGGTGGCACATTCACACAGTGCACCGTACTCAGCAATGTACTTTTAAAGTCATTTTTACACCCTCACAAGCATGGGCTATCAATGAACACATTCTCTTTATGAACTGCAAATGTGTGGGCTGAAAATGAGAGAAACGTTTTTCTATTATATACTTACAATTTTTTAGAGTTTTCCTACTGATAGAGGACTGTTGCTGCTGCTATGGATGCCTCCATTTCCTGGTCCAGTAGTATTTCTGATAGGGCTATAACACTAACAGAAAAAGACCCAAAGTATTACAACCTACAAAGGTAACAATAATAATTATAGATGGATGAACACTTAGTGCAATAGGTGGGTCTTCTTGTGAGGTGGGAGACTAAATAGATATTTTAAGAAGGGTATACAATTCCAGTACATGCAGCATGGTGTGTTGGTGGGCCTAATCATGTAATGCATCTTCTTGCCATTCTGTTGCATTGCCATTATATGCTGAACAATATTCCTCATCTCTACAGTGACACACACCTTCGCTATCAAGCCCCTGCATTGTCGATGCAGAAAGCAGTGCATACATTTCCTTGATAGATGTTGCTCAATGCATGTGTTTCGTCAGTTCAGCACATGAGGCCTAAATGTACATACAGACAGCGATGAAATGATGGTGCTTACATCAGCATTGTGTGTTTTACGTACTAAGCTATTCTCATGACGGTACAATCGCAGGTTTCTCCAAAATATAGCAGTGAGAAAACTGCATTGCATATAACTGGCTGAGTGGGGGCACGGGGGTGCTCGGGTCGGTTGATGGGTGCAAGGGTGTGGCATGTGGAGTCAGGTGCATGGGGATTGGTGGTGGGGGAATGACCTTGATGATATGACAGTGCTGCTGTTGGTGTCACCGAAATATAAGAAGCACAGTTGCCTGAGAAGCAGATGTAATGATGCCATGACCTTGAAGGTAAGGAAGTGCTTATACTGATGTTAGGGAACCTCTTGCCTGTACCAGCAGTAACCCAGTACTACATACATAAATATCAATAAAGCTAGGAAAGTATTTCTACAGCTGTTCAATTGCGCTGTTCAATACAAAGTTGTATATAATTCAGCTTGAGGAATATGCAAAACAAACGTTCTGGATTCGAAGAGGACCAGCCACCATAAGTAAAATCTGGATGTGTCCTTCTCATCTTCATCCAACTGCTCATCATTCAAAAGTAACAGGAATTTACCTTCCAGATCGCAGTCATGCCTGTGACAAAGTTCTTTGAAATCAGGCAGCACAGACAGAGAAAACATCCCATCATTATCGTCATCATCATCATCAGCTGTTGAGTCCCGGTGTCTTTTCATTTCATTAATTTTTTCGTTTCCAGATGCGGAGGCGGCAATAGATACGTGTTTGGCGTGTAGTTGCCAACCTCATCGTGGACAACCTCCAATATATCTCACGTATTTTCTAGTGAGTGAAAAGGGTGAAAGGTTAATAATTTTGTTATGTAGCTATATTTCGTATGCAGCGTTGTAGGCCATTAAATGCACAAAGTAATGGCGTTCATTATCAGTCAGTAGTATGAGAAAACACGGTGATAAGAAGTCAAATTATTACCGAATAGTTTCGTCAAAATTGGATGAGAAAGACTGCATAGCAGACAACTCAGATTTATCCGAAAACAGCGGTTTTCAATTTTTTACGTTAAAATTAAAAAAATTGTGAGAAACTAACTACAGGGACAGATGTCGTTTGCTTCATCCACATAAATGAATGTTTTTGAGGAAAATCGAATGATTTGAAATTTCTCTCTCCGTCTATTGTATGACACTTAACTGCATGGGAAATCAGCACGACATGTTGCGTCGGGCGATACGAAAGAGATACGTATCCGTATTTCATCGCTGTGGTCCCAGTGTGAGCCAGCTAAGTCGCTTTCGCTGTGTTTCTATTTGCTCCGCCGGTGCAAGTTGCTTCCGCGTCGTATCGCGTATCGCCTCGGAATACACCTCGCCTTACGTTTTCCTCGAGTAGGAAGTTCCGCCGCATCCACCTTCCAGTCGACATCTCACAATTATTTTCGTTCGTTTTAAAAGTTGCGGGTGGAGAGGTTTTCGCAGATTTTTGGGCTTAACAGTCGGGAATACAGGGATTTAAAGAGCAGACAGATATTTCTACAACACTGACACACAGAAGGTTGTGTTTCTCGGAAAAGGAACCTAAATGCCTGTCCATGGTGACAGAACAGTCGTACTGAAGCCCGAGAAAGAAGGGGGGGAGCAGAAACAATGTACACTGAAGCATTGTTAGAAGTGGAGGGCCCATATACCATTATTCTACAGGGTGTTTCCGTAAGAACGTGCAAAAATGTAACAGGACACAGAAAATGCTCCACTGAACTACTTGATGTAGTAAACCTGGTGTCAGAGAGGCCCGCTTAATGATATATAGTAGTAAAGTTGTCTATCGCTTTGCCTAGCATTACTGTTTTCCAGCTTCTTCACAACTAACATGCGCACAAGTTTACACGTACTGTGCTGTTTATTTACATGTACATTGCTATTTCCTGCAAGAAAACAAGGAAGACGAGCCTGATTATTAAGAAATCATGATGCATTTTTTGTTTACTTTATTTGTCCATAAGGTGGCTCTGTTGTACGGTATTTACATTGTCCCATGACAGAACATGCTATGAATCAACGAAAGACCTATTCATTACTCAGTGCTATTCAGAGACGTACAGTACAATACGATGGAGTAGTACCGGTACAGTTTCGCAGAACTCACTTGCATGCACCTTGTGTATGGGGAAGTACATTACAGTGCTCTCGTTGCTGGAAGGATGTACAAGGAACTGTTTCCTAACCGGCATCATCCATCACGACCAGTGTTTATTTCTCTCGATCGACGAATGCGAGAGATTCGTTCATTGGAAAAAAGAAACGAGGAACCTCGCAACATGAGGACCACCCGCACACCAGGTTTTGAAGAGGAGGTGCTGAAACATGTTTCAGCGGACCCCACTAGAAGTACTCGTGGTACTGCACGTGAAATGGGCACCGTACAAATTTGCGCGTGGCGAGTACTCCACTAACAACAATTACACCCACACCCGCAAAGAGTCCATCCAGTGCTTGTGACTCATGTTGCATCAAGGGTCTCATTGTGTCAGTGGTTGCTTCAACAATGGATTGATAGACCAGATTTCCTCGAAATCGTGCTGCTTACTGACGAGGCCTCATTTGATCGTGATGGTATTACGAACAGCAGGAGTAGCCATGTGTGGGATGAGGAAAACCCTCAAGCTGTAGTAGAGTCACACCATCAAATACGTTTTGCTGTGAATATCTGGGCCGGCATTGTAGGCGACTATCTCTTTGGGCCATATCTTCTACCTGGCCACCTGTACTTGAGGTTCGTGCGAATAGTTCTGCCTGAGTTGTTGGAGAACGTACCGCTGGCTACTCGCGAGATGTCGATACAACATGACGGTGCGCAGCCTCACTTCAGTGTGGATGTCCGCAACCATCTCAGTGCTGTATTTCCTGGTAGCTGGATTGCAAGGGGAGGTCCTATTGCCTGGCCTGTGAGGTCACCTGACCTGAATCCGCTCGATTATATCCTATGAGAGTAAAGTCGCTTGTGTGTCAGACCTCAGTGGGTACGGAGATGAAATTAGTTGCCAGAATTGTAGCTGCCTGTGATGTGATTCGAAACTCACCACGGATACTTATCAGGGAGCGGCAGAATCTTGTTCGCCGATGTCATGCTTACAATAACGTTGATGGCCGTCAATTTCAGCACATTCTGTAAGGTGCAGTACAAGTGTTACATTTATTGTGTCAGTGATGGTATTTACACTTAACTGTAACTAATGTAGATAAAAAAGTACACAGTAACGTGATTTTATTCCTATTGTCTCCTTAAGGGGCTCCGGAAAGCCCTATCTTTCCAATGTTAAAATAGCGCTTATAAATTAAATGTTTTCTCAGAAAGTACTTGAGCTACGAAGTTGAAATTTTTATAGGTTATTTATTGGAGTATTGGCTACAAATTAACACATGGATTACTAAAAATTTGCGTTTAGTAGTTAGAGATTAATTTTTCTTTTGCAATGGAAATTCACTACTTTTTGTACCTTTTTTGTTTATAAATTCAACAATATAAGGGTTTTTGGAAAAAAAGGCTGTGTTGAGTTACACAGAAAGTACTGTGTAACATTTCCTAAAGATTTGAAGCGAATTGGTTTCGTAGGTCCTGAGAAAATATGTAATTTGTATTAAAAAATAAAACTTTTTAGAATCGAACGACGAAGTTTGGAGTACCTTTTTAGTGCATTCCAAGTCAATATGATGGATTATCTTCATCTTCTCAAACTCCTCCTCCAGCTTCCTCTTTGTCCTCTTCCTGTTTACTCTGGCTTGTATTTCTAGGCTATTTACAGGCCTGTCAGCAGCACGAAGATGTTTCTTGTCTAAAGCATGCATCGTTCGAACCACATTGAAACCTATCTTCATTCCCATATTTCGAAATACTTTGCACGTTACAACGTTGCCATCGTCGAAGTAGCAACAGCAACTTACACACCAAAGTGAAGTGTTACTATTCCAACAAACACAGTCTTGTGGATTCTTGACCATGCAACACTATTTACACTTTCATTGGGGTTTTGAGTTTTTCCATGAACACAATTTTTCAACAGTTCGGGTACTACTAAGTCTCTGAAAACAGATTTTATCACCTCCATTACCACATCAGGCAGGCTATGTTTATGAGTGTACACTTCACCAGTTAGCAATCCATTTTGTACTTACACCTACCGTTTCCACCTTAGGGAACACAGGACTTTCATCGGTTGAAAAAGTATGAAAAAGAAAGAGCCCAAACAGCCTTTCTCATTTCACCGACACTGTGTGTGTTTTGCCTAACAGCCATTCCACGATAGTCCTGTAATTTGTCAATTACACTGTCAGTTAACCTTCCCTTCCCATCAAGCCCTTTACCATCACTGAGTTTTTGTTTTTTGTACGAAGCTTTTAGTCGCCGAAGTCTTGATCCTATTCGTTTTTGTACGTGTCCAATACAATCAAATTTCTGCACTACAACATCATCACCATAGGGCTTCAGTTCTTAAATATGTTTGAAACTTTTAGAATCACCGTCACCAAGGTAACTGACATATCGCACTGTATCACACGCAACAGAACATTGAAATATACTAACAATACATGCCACTTCCATTCCTCCACTATTACCACTATAGTTAGCTGTGCAATTATTTCCATGTGCACCCTTATATTTCTGTGGACACATATAATGTTTAGAGACTACTACTACATCTAAAACTTTCACTGTATACATACTTGTGGCAGATACTATACCACGAAGAGATACGTATCCCCATTTATGCCAGGTATCATCGAATGCTCCAATCAAGTGTCTATTACCACTGTTTTCTATTACTGCCTCTTCCACAGCTTCCTTCATAGATGCTATACAGACATCTTGTACTTCAGACCCTATAAATCTATTATAGTTCGTATATTTGATTGGAGGATTTGGAAGATTCATCATGCCACAGAAAACTGCACCTGCAGTAGCACACTTACCAATTGTACGCAAGACATAAACAAATCTAACGTTGTGTTCATAGCTTTTGTTACCATTTTCTTCATTTTGAGTTACTGCAACACTGTTTCAAAAGGCGGTCTAGTATGAACACTTACCACACTTCAGTTCCATTTCACTGCTAATGCCTACGTGACTTTTTATAGTGAGTTCCAGACCGCCTTCGCTATACTGAATGCATCTTATACAGTTTGAAAAAATTCTGTTGGGAACTGACATATCAAATATTTCATCACATCCGATTCGCCCATAAAAAATTCATACTTTTCACTAACTGAACCAAGCTTCCTCGGCGAAGTACTGTCTTTCTCACTTTCCTTGCAATGGGCAGGTGTACCAGCAAGGTTAGGTTCACACACTTCGTTATCGTCTTTATTGTTTACGGTAATGAAACCTACCTATGGCTTTCCATCATTTCTCCTTTCCCTAAAAGCCTTCAGACGATTTATAGTCACTTCACGTTTACCCATGATTATCCTTCAATAAAACAGAGACTTCAGTGAACAGAATTCACTACGAATATTTTCAGGATTACAAAAGAGCAAATAAACATGAAACGCACGATAATCGAGCGAATGATATATATCGAACTATCACAGGTTAGCCACAAGACTTATTTTGCAACATTTATTTTCTCTCACATCACTAAAATGTACATGATGAGCATGTACATTCATGAGTACAAGATTTGACACAATGGGTCATGGCCATGCAGAACATATTTCAAATATATTTTAAAAATAGTCGTGGTTTTCTCAACTGAAGAACTTATATATCAATTGAAAAGAGAAAATATGTAGATTTTTAAAATTCAAAAAAGTAAAAATTGAACATTTCATAATTTTGAATGTTTCCGGAGCCCCTTACCTGGTTTTCCGTCCCTAGGTTCCCTGTCTCAAATTGTTCAGTGGAGTATCCCCTATGTCACGCTAAATATTTTCACGCTCTTACGCAATACACCAATATCGTGGAAAGCTCAACAATTAAACTTTAAATGCTTCATTTGCTTGACAATATTTGTCACACGCTACCACTGTGAAAAAGTCTTCTTATAGTGTAATATGTATAAATCTGTATTTTCGTCAGCATAAACCACTGGCTTCATCAGTTCTAGTTCTTCATTTCCTCGCAAAAATCTCACGTAGAGGGAACCTCAAAAAGTAAGTTGCATATTGTTATGCATGCCAAGTAACTTTTGATGGATGCTGCAGTGCACTTCAAAGTTACACAGATGCATTGCACTACTTTTAAACAACGTCACCAAGTCGCTGTAAACGACTTTCGGAACGTTCTAGAAATCGTTCAATAACTCGACGATAGAGACCAGTTCCTTGGTCACGGATCCATTCGAGAACCGTTATGCGAACGTTGTCAAACTTGTTTCCACCAAAGATATTCTTTCAGCTTGACGAAAAAATGGAAATCGCATGGTGCGGGACCTAGACTGTATGGTGGATGCTTACAAAGCTCCCATCGAAAACGCTGAAGCAAAGCTCGTGTTGTGTGTGACATGTAAGCTGTTATGTTGTCGTGCAGGAGAAAAATGCCTCTGCTCACTTTTCCACACCTCTTATTCCTTATGGCCATAAAGACTGAATGATGTGGGGAGGAGGAGGACCAAACAGCGAGTTCATCGGTCCCTTCGGATTAGGGAAGGATGAGGAAGGAAATCCTCCGTGCCGTTCCAGAGGAACCGTCCAGGAATTTGCCTGAAGCGATATAGGGAAATCACGGAAAACCTAAATCAGGATAGCCGGTCGCGGGTTTGAACCGTCGTCGTCCCGAATGCGAGTCAATTATGCTAACCACTGCGCCACCTCGCTCGGTTTTGTGGCCATAAACCTTGCGATAGAAATCGCAGAACTCAGTCTGAGCATCATTTCCGATACTGTAAACGATTTCGTACAATGTAACGAGCTCTGCCCATTGAAAGGCGCATCTGCTTTGGAAAGCATACAGCAGTCACACACCGCTTTTTGCGAATCTGTTCCTCGACTGCCTGAACATTGTCATCTGTGTTCGATGCCTTGTGTCTTCCCTCGCGATCAGCATTACCCACGTATGTCCAGCTTTGGTTAAGTTGTTGACGACGGCTCAAGATTGCATTTGATTCATGTACCGCCAGAATTTCATGGTGAACCCGTGTGCAGTTTAGCCTTTTTCTCTACAAGACTCGTACTGCCCCACATATTTCAACTTTGGAGAACGTTTGCAGTTGCCACACGATTTCATTCGCACACTATGATGCACCTGTTATCCGTGCTTCAGCAGAACTTTGTTCTCAGAAAACGAGGAACATGTACTCACTTCGGACAATCCGCCACACTTGTTGCACAAAGACTGCAACGTAAGACGACATATGTAACTTACTTCCTGAAGCCCGTAAGTAGTATACTTTTTTGATACCACGTAGTCTCGTTCGTACATGTTGACTCATTCATTCTGGCACCTTCAAAAATCAAATTCCTACGATAGAAAATTGTTTCCCGTAGTTCCTTCATTGTCTATTTCTGTGAGACAAAAGATGTCAAGGTTTCGCAAAAATTGTTATTTCGTTGTACTGTTCACAAAACTCAGAAATTGATGCCCACTAATGCTTTTATACATATCGTCAGTGGGACGCTAATTTTGTGCGTTTTGCTTATTTTTCTTCTTCGGGACGCGTACATTCTCAACCTCGTGTCCCTCCCACCGCCGGACAGAACGAAGTGGCACAGTTGTTAGAATACTGGTCTCTCATTCGGGAGAACGACTGTTCAAAATCGCGTTCGGCCCTCCGGATTTAGGTTTCCCGTGATTTCTTTACAAATCTGCAGGTAAATGCGTGTATGGCTCCTTTGAAAGGGCATGACCGGTCTTCTTCCCCAGCCTTGAAATATTCCGAGCTCTCTAATGGCCTCGACGGCGAAAGGACATTACACCCTAATCTTTCTTCCTTCTTTCGTCCTACCATAATTTGCACATCATCAGCTTACTCAGCTTTAGCATTTTTCTTGCAAGTTATCTCACCTTTTGCGCCAGCAACGTCACTCCTTGCTCTTTCCATCGTCAATGAGTTTTAGAACTTAACGCAAAACCACTGCGGAATTTTCAAAAAATTACTTTTTATTGGCTTAAAAGATGTTTTGAACTTTCTAAAATATGAGACAAAAAGTCTATTCCCTGAAAAAAAATTTCTATGAAATTCCGAGCTGCTCATCTATCGCTTCGGATGACCCGAAACAGCCTACCTGCGCCAACTCGATACCACCTATTGTGTCTGAATATAGTTAGAAGCACTTCAAAACAATAGGACGTTAGCTTGGCGTCAGCAGGCGTCAGTACGTCCACGAAAAGCACAATTCTTTCTCTTCGAATCTTGATTTTCGTGTGCCGTATTGATTTTTATTTTAACCTTATAGCATACAATTTTGTCTTTCAACTACGAATGAGTGGTAAGAAAGTGTACTTGGGCAGAAACAGTACGAAAAAATCGTATCCAACGCAGCATCGAAGCAGTATGTCATCAAAGCGTCCAAAGAATAGATATGAGACTGAGAGATTTCGGAAGGAGTCAGTGTCTCTGCTAAGAAACTGAAAGACAGTGACCAGGATTGTTATGTGAATTACGGACTGAGCTATGGGTTTATAAATTTTCTTTCCGTCCTCTCTGTTATTATTCTACACGCAAAATGTAAAACCTGTAATGCAGACATCAAGTTGTAAGAACTAAGTCCTCGAGGTTTAGGGGTACACAGTAATTATCGCCTGTCCAAACTGCCCAGAAATTGTTATACCAAGTGATAAGCTTATACAGAATACATATGAAATCAACTGTCGAATCGTCGTAGCAATGCGCCTGCTTGGACGAGGACTAAACGGAATTGTAAGGTTTTGTGCATTCATGGAATTGCCACGACCGATATTTCAATCTTTCTATGATAAACTGGTGGATATGATTTTGATCGCAACGGCAACAGTATGACAGGCCAGCCCTGGAATAGAAGATAAGGGTTTTCTAAATTAAGAATATTTTTCGTTTGTTCATGTCTATAACATATTTCAAAACTTCAGACGCGTTCTTCTCGGAATATGATTTTCAAAACAGCACGCAGCGTAACTCCAACAATTTTCAATTTTTTGTTTGAAAATTTAACCACAACTTTGAAATAACATTTCAAAGTGGACCACGTACGGGATTTTCGATCCGTTAATTTAAATAATATTTGTAAACAAATGACTGTCCTTTTTTTCTGAAAATTGAATAACTATATTCAAACTCTCACCAATTACATAAAAATCAATATTTCTAAAATACTCTACTTGGTTCACTAGCTACACTGATGTAGAATACATAGATTTTTGTCCTTTTTTTCCAGATTCAGATGTACAGGGTGAGTCACTAACAATTGCCACAAAGAACAATTCCGAAAGTGTGATAGGAGCTGAAACGTTTGTGGGACAAAAGTTGCATGGGACAACGGGGGTCATAATATAACGTTGGTTTTTTGCTGCTAGGTGGGGTCGCTTCAGAGATATGAAGGTCAACTTTGTTTTTTTTTAATGGGATGCTATAGTTTGATACTTATTTTCTGATAGCGGCTATCGAGACGAATCCAATGATGTGTAACAGTAAGGTCTTTGAAGGTCAATGAAGGTCACAAAGGTGGCATGAACGTCCATTTACAGAAGATGTTCGAAGTGCTGACCATTGGTATAATTGCAGTGCTGCAATCTTCTTATCATAAAGAGTCTAAACTCAGATTGGAATGTATACAACAGAGACAGGCTGGACAGTGAAGGGGGAGGCGTGTTTACAGCGATAAAAAGTATAGAAGGAAATTGACGGAGATCCGAAATGTGAAACAATTTGGGTGAAGGTCACGGTTAAAGCAGGCTCAGACATGGTACTTGGATGTCTCTATAGACTCCCTGGCTCAGCAGTTGTTGTGGTAGAACTCCTGAAGGAAATTTTGGAAAATATTTCGAGTAGATTTCCCGGCTATGTTATAGTTTTGGGTGGAGATTTTAATTTACCAGATATAGACTGGGAGACTCAAAAGCTTATAACAGGTGGCAGGGACAAAGAATCCAGTGTTATCTGAAAATTACCTTGAGCAGTTAAACAGAGAACCGACTTGTGGCGATAACACATTAAACCTTATGGTGACAAACAGACCCGAACTATTTGAAACAGTTTACGCAGAACAGGGAATCAGCGATCATAAAGCGGTTACAGCATCGGTGATTTCAGCAGTAAATAGAAATATTAAAAAAAGGTAGGAAGATCTTTCAGTTTAGCAAAAGTGACAAAGCAGATTTCAGAGTATTTGACGGCTCAACACAAAAGTTTTATCTCAAGTACAGATAGTGTTGAGGATCAGTGGACAAAGTTCAAATCCATCATACAATATGCATTAGATGAGTATGAGCCAAGCAAGATCGCAAGAGATGGAAAAGAGCCACCGTGGTACAACAACCGAGTTAGAAAACTGCTGCGGAAGCAAAGGGAACTTCACAGCAAACAAACATAGCCAAAGCCTTGCAGATAAACAAAAATTACACGAAGCGAAATGTAGTGTGAGGAGGGCTATGCGAGAGGCGTTCAATGAGTTCGAAAGTGAAGTTCTACGTACTGACTTCTTAAACTCCTAAGAAATTTTGGTCTTATGTGGATGGGTGGATCAAAACAAAATGGGCAGACACTCTGTGACCAAAATGGTACTGAAACAGAAGATGACAGACTAATTGCCGAAATACTAAATGTCTTTTTCCAAAGCTGTTTCACAGAGGAAAACTGCACTGTAGTTCCTCCTCTAGATTGTCGCACAGATGACAAAATGGTAGATATCGAAATAGATGACAGAGGGATAGAAAAACAATTGAAATCGTTCAAAAGAGGAAAGGCCGCTGGACCTGATGGGATACCAGTTCGATTTTACACAGAGTACGCGAAGGAACTTGCCCCCTTCTTGCAACGGTGTACCGTAGGTCTCTAGAAGAGCGAAGCTTTCAAAAAGATTGGAAAAGGGCACAGGTCATCCCTGTTTTCAAGAAGGGACGTCGAACAGATGTGCAGAACGATAGACAGTTGTAGAATTTTGGAACACGTATTATTTCGAGTATAATGACTTTGCTGGAGACTAGAAATCTACTCTGTATGAATCAGCATGGGTTTCAACCCAGCTCGCGCTATTCCTCTACGAGACTCAGAGGGCCATAGGTAGATGCCGTGTTTCTTGACTTCCGCAAGGCGTTTGATACAGTTCCCAACAGTCGTTTAATGAGCAAAGTAAGAGCATATGGACTATCAGACCAATTGTGTGATTGGATTGAAGAGCTCCTAGATGACAGAACGCAGCATGTCATTCTCAATGGAGAGAAGTCTTCCGAAGTAAGAGTGATTTCAGGTGTGCCGCAGGGGAGTGTCGTAGGACCGTTGCAATTCACAATATACATAAATGACCTTGTGGATGTCATCGGAAGTTCACTAAGGCTGCGGGACGAAGTGGCCGTGCGGTTAAAGGCGCTGCAGTCTGGAACCGCAACACCGCTACGGTCGCAGGTTCGAATCCTGCCTCGGGCATGGATGTTTGTGATGTCCTTAGGTTAGTTAGGTTTAACTAGTTCCAAGTTCTAGGGGACTAATAACCTCAGAAGTTGAGTCCCATAGTGCTCAGAGCCATTTGAACCATTTTTTTTTTCACTAAGGCTTTTTGAGGATGATGCTGTAGTATATCGAGAGGTTGTGACAACGGAAAATTGTACTGAAATGCAGGAGGATTTGCAACGAATTGACGCATGGTACAGGGAATGGCAATTGAGTCTCAATGTAGACAAGTGTAATGTACAGCGAATACATAGAAAGAAAGATCCTTTATCATTTAGCTACAATATAGTAGGTCAGCAACTGGAAGCAGTTAATTCCAAAAATTATCTGGGAGTAGGCATTAGGTGTGATTCAAAATGGAATGACCATATAAAATTAATCGTCGTTAAAGCAGATGCCACACTGAGATTCATTGGAAGATTCCTAAGGAAATGCAGTCCTAAAACAAAGGAAGTAGGTTACAGTATACTTGTTCGCCCACTGCTTGAACACTGCTCACCGGTGTGGGATCCGTACCAGGTAGGGTTGATAGAAGAGATAGAGAAGATCCAACGGAGAGCAGCGCGCTTTGTTACAGGATCACTTAGTAATTGCGAAAGCGTTACGGAGATGATAGACGAACTCCAGTGGAAGACTCTGCAAGAGAGACGCTCAGTAGCTCGTTACTGGCTTCTGTTGAAGTTTCGAGAACATACCTTCACCGAAGAGTCAAGCAGTACGTTGCACCCTCCTACGTATATCTCGCGAAGAGACCATGAGGATAAAATCAGAGAGATCAGAGCCCACACAGAGGCATAAAGACAGTTTTTCTTTCCGCGAACAATACGAGACTGGAATAGAAGGTTCAAATGGCTCTCAGCACAATGGGACTCAACATCTGCGGGCCGGCCGCTGGTGGCCCAGCGGTTCTGGCGCTACAGTCTGGAACCGCGCGACCGCTACGAACGCAGGTTCGAATCCTGCCTCGGGCATGGATGCGTGTGTTGTCCTTAGGTTAGTTATGTTTAAGTAGTTCTAAGTTCTAGGGGACTTATGACCTCAGCAGTTGAGTCCCATAGTGCTCAGAGCCATTTGAACATCTGCGGTCATCAGTCCCCTAGAAGTTAGAGCTACTTAAACCTAACTAACCTAAGGACATCACACACATCCATACCCGAGGCAGGATTCGAACCTGCGACCGTAGCGGTCGCGCGGTTCCAGACTGAAGCGCCTAGAACCGCTCGGCCACACCTGGAATAGAAGGGAGAACCGATAGAGATACTCGAGGTACCCTCTGCCACACACCGTCAGGTGGCTTGCGGAGTATGGATGTAGATGAAGATGAATTGTATGGTATTCCTTATCACTTCGGCACTTATCGAAGCACATGCTCTGACAACTCTCTCACATACCTTCAGGTGCAGTTGGAACGTCTTTATAAACAATATCTTTTCCGAAACCACACAAGAAAAAATCCAGAGGCGTCAAGTCTCTGCAACACATTTCTAGCCATCAGCGAAAAATGTGCCGGACACCCATCGTGTTGATACCTCATTCTGTTCCTTCTTCATAAAGCTATTTCTTCCAATAACAGACCTAATATTTCTTGCAGGAATGTGGTGCACTTCCTACCAGTAATATTTCCTTCGATGAAATAGGGGCCTATAACTCTGTCCTCCATCATTCCACACCGACCACGATTTTTGGTTTGCAAAATGTCGCAGCCAACATGTTATGCAAATTAACATTTCCATGGTTCGTGAATGTAGCCCCGACAGTAAATAAAATCAAATTAATAAATGTGTCACTCCTCTGGACCTGAAGTTGAGCCCATCGGCAGAATTCAACGCGACGCATACAATCCGTACCAGTTCATTCTTGGTGGCGACTGATATGGTAAGAATGATATTTGTGGCGAAACAGAACACGAACAACACTACTCTGGCTCATGCCAGATTCCCTTGCGATTTGACACAAGGATCTCGAGCCGCCGGCCGCAGTAGCCGAGCGGTTCTAGGCGCTTCAGTCCGGAACCGCGCGACCGCTACGGTTGCACGTTCGAATCCTGCCTCGGGCATGGATGTGTATGATGTTCGTAGGTTAGTTAGGTTTAAGTAGTTCTAAGTTCTAGGGGACTAATGACCTCAGATGTTAAGTCCCATAGTGCTGAGAGCCATTTGAACCGTTTTTTCGATCTCGAACCACAGTGGCAAGAGTAACTATTTCCGTTTTCTCGTTAGCAACTTTCCTTTGCCGGATACGTTTCCAATGCGTTAAAGGTCCTATTGTTCTCAATTTATCACACACGTATTTAAAAGTATGAGTACTTTGAGGATACCTTTTAGCGTATGAGTCTCTAGCTCTCACTGAATTTCGTTGGCATTTTCCGTAAATGAGAAGCATATCGACTTGTTCTTCGAAGGAATATATGATTCAAATTCGCTTGATTCGAGGATAGTAGTCTTACCGTTCCTATCAGTGTTGTAGTGCGAAACCGTCGAGTGGTGTTAACATGTCGATGCCACGTTAGATGGATACGCCGTATTCGGCGAATATTTATTATTTGCTCGGTATCCGGGAGAGAATTATCAGAGCATGTGCTTCGATAAGTGCCGAAGTCATAAGGAACCACTCAGTCCATGATACGAAGATTAAAGCACTGCATTGATACCAATGGTCATCACTTCGAACACCTACTGTAAATGGACGTTCATGCCACCTTTGTGACCTTCATTGACCTTCAAAAACCTTACAGTTACACATTATTGGATTCGTCTTGATAGCCGCTATCAGAAAATAAGTACCGAACTATAGCATCCTATTTAAAAAACAAAGTTGACGTTCATATCTCTGACGCGACCCCACCTAGAAACAAAAAACCAACGTCGTATTATGGCCCCCGTTGTCCCATGCAGTATTCGTCCCACGAACTTTTCAGCTACTATCATACTTTCGGAGTGATACTAGGAGGCAATAGTTAGTGACTCACTTTGTATAGTGCGTGCCGTAGATCGCCTGAAATTCAACATACATGGGGAGAATTGCAGCAGCGTCGCCATTTTGTAATATTTCCCGATAAATTTTTTTTTTTGTAATGTACTTTTCCTCCACCCAAAAAATTTTGAAGAAAACGATTTTTTTCGGCCGTTAAACTGGTGTTACCCTTTAAAGCATACCCGCGATCCGGAACTGGGCTGTGCCTAGTCATGTGACGAAGTTATTCACTATTATGGATCGTTTTACCGGGTAATACCAAAACTCACATAATGCAGGAACGTCGGTAGTGAGCATATGGAGAGACAACTAGATATGGGTAAGTTTTAACGTAAAAGAAACGTAGAATGCTTTAGAAGCAATTTCTATTCTGTATCTTGGCTTTCAGACGAATCCTCGAATTTCCGGCTTTCGTACAGGGGAAAAGGTTTAAGGGGCAGTCCTCCCCGCTCATTAACTTCAACTGCAGGTGTTCGCAAACAGTGGTGCGCTGTTGCAACTTGCTACAGCATTCTTGGCCGCAGGACAGCTGCAGCGACATGGTAAACAGGCCGCAGCTGCCACTGGGCGTCTGCAGCAGCTGCTGCTGCCAGCTCCTCGCCGCACAACCCTCTGCCTCTTTCTGCAAACGGCGACACAGGTGCTGCAGTGCGCCGGCATTTCGATCACAGACAAAAACGTATCGTTTCGTGGAACTGACGTATCGCGCCATCTTTAACCAGTCAGCTGTGGCTCGGAGGGTGAGTGCGAAAGTGCCAGACTACAAAACGTTTGATCACCAGACAATCTTACGATGCATTTCTGTTCTTGTATACAGAGTCTTGGTGACCACAAAATAACATTTCGTCCAGAAACAAAATAAAACATTTATCAAGTGTAATTGTTTAGATACCAGGGGGACATTAGCCAACATGATTGCCTTCCTTTTAACTTTGTTCATTACGAAGATATGAACAGTACCAGGTCTTCTTTTACATCTCAGTATTTTCATTTACGCGTCTCTATTTTTTCTCCTCAAAACCTGTTCACCAAATGATGCCGGTATTAAACATAAATTCGTATTTACGGATTTAAAAGCTCAAATTGTCACAATTTCTTCCACAATAAGTTTTAACGTGTAGCGTTAGAAGTAAATTAGACGTAAACAGCGCTGCAATGGACGTCTAATACTGTAATGGACTTCTTGGTTCTTGATCTATGCACTGCAGTTCACCCCTGTAAGCTAACTGCAAACACCTCTCCACGAACAGTAATGGTACTAGCATTAGTTTTCAGACAATATTTGAGGGTCGTTTCCAAGTTTGGCTTACAAGGCATATGCATCAACGGTCTATAACTGCAAATATTTGTGTGACTACTGGGACAGTAAGCATTACAAAAATTGGACTCCTTCAGCAAAGATAATCTATATTTCGATATTGTTGTGAAAGATAGGATTTATGGCCTGTTTCCAGATGGGTTTGTTTTTTTATATGCATCGCTCATTCCATGTGGATTAGTTTGCTTTTTGTACGTAATTTTTTTCGCAGTTCTGTTCAAATTACCAGAACGAACGCTGTCAACTGGCTGGAGGGCATGATGCTGTATTACATTCTGCAAGCCACACCCGAAAGCGCTCTGGACTTTTGGTTCCGCCTGACGACGATTCGTGAGGCGTTCCGCCGCCATGCACGACTATCGAATTATTTAGGCGCATTGTTCGAGGATCCTCCTGCCCATTGGGGCGTTCCGAGTACTAGAAGGCACACTTGAAGATGATTCACGGTACGCGATTGATCCTCTGAGGAAACGATTTAGAGGGAGTCCCCTTTACATTCATTACGCGAAGACGACTCGGAAGCTCCTGGTGGCCGTAGTAGTATCCAGTTAAAAGTAATAAAAAGCTAAATAAACAAAAATAAATAAATACATGAAAAATATATACATATACTCAAAAACCAATGAATAAATTTGATCAAATAAAGTTCTCTTCATCCTGTCGAATCCCTTTCCTTCCTTGACTAAAAAAGAGAAAAGCAGGAAACCTGGGTTCGAGTAATGGTTTGGTAAAAATTTTCAACTTCCCCTCTGATTTAAATCAATAAATGTCTGTAATTCCATTATGTAGACGTTTAGTTCAAACAATAGATCATTTCCTTTTGTAAATTATTTACAAAAAGAAAGGATCTATTGTTTGAACTAAACATCCACATAATTTTATAATCATTTAACAAAAATATTCGCATTACAGAATAAATGCCGGCCGGTGTGGCCGAGCGGCTCTAGGCGCTTCAGACTGGAACCGCGCGGTCGCAGGTTCGAATCCTGCATCGGGCATGGATGTGTGTGATGTCCTTAGGTTAGTTAGGTTTAAGTAGTTATAAGTTATAGGGGACTGATGACCTCAGATGTTAAGTCCCATAGTGCTCAGAGTCATTTGAACCATTTTTTGAACAGAATAAATAAAAACGAAAACCCACAGACGATGGCACAGTGGTGCCAAAACATGTTTGGTTACTGAGAAAAAACGGTGTTTTGCATAAGTGGCGGACCTCACATCCAACAATTTTAATTGCAAACACGGCTAACACAAGGAGCTGCAAATCAAAATGATGAATAGATGATAGAAAGTTGGGAGCAATTTCCTTCTTAGAGTGGTGCTGCCTAACGGGGCATTTGGAACTTTTTCCAATCGGGGCATTTGCACGCCGACTGCAACAGTCTGTGACGTCACTGGTGAGCGTGCCAATTACAGCTACGGACAGGCCTCGACTCGTGCATGTTCGAAGTACAATTGTCCGCGCTGTCCACCATGGAGTTACCGCGGTAGTGCAAACTCCCTAAGTTTGCTTCGAGTCCAGCAGTGTTTGTAGGTCCGTTACGAGGCAACAGACGTTGAACGATCAAAAATAGTTGACTTTAACATACTTCATGGAATATATTAGATTCCCAAAAAAAAGTGTCGTATGAAATGTAAAATCACTGGGAGTTGTGTAATACTGCAACAATACCACGCACTTCCACGGCTGTAGGTGAGACCTACGCCCCCTAATGGTCGGATCTGCGACTGGAGTCTTCAGTGTTGTGAGATGTGGTATTGGGAAAGTGGAAGCAGTTCTCTTCAGCATACAGTATGTGGTTCGTTGCCCTTCATACTCGAGGAACACTGGGCATTGTTCAAAAATGGTTCAAATGGCTCTGAGCACTATAGGACTTAACATCTCAGGTCATCAGTCCCCTAGAACTTAGAACTACTTAAACCTAACTAACCTAAGGACGTCACACACATCCATGCCCGAGGCAGGATTCGAACCTGCGACCGTAGCGGTCGCGCGGTTACAGACTGAAACACCTAGAACCGCTCGGCCACTCCGGCCGGCCTAGGCATTGTATACTCGAGCTGGAGTAAGTAACATATTTTTCCAAAAACGTGCGTGTAGCACCTAAATCATAAACAGCCAAGACAGATTTTGGAAATTTCTAGGCCATTGCATGCCAAAGCGGGGTGTCAAAATTACTAACACTAATAGCAACTCTATGGTTTGGCGATGTATGGTGTATCAAAGATGATTAAACATATTCAAGCAACACAGGAGAATTGAAGGTCAGGTTCTCCATTTATACTCTTTGTGTTTCTTGCATGTGTAACATCTCTTTCATAGCACTCTTTATGAAATTGCAAAGTGCTCCAATCTCTTCATGCTACAACACTTTTACTATAATTAGGTTGTTGTGTTGTTCTGCTTGTACGGTGTGTTCTCATTACAGAGTCGCTTCAAAAATCTGCGTGTAAGCATATTGACATGACAGTATGAGATGTTACTAATTTTCATTTTCTGCTTTGCTGATGCCTCATCAGTTGCGTTATCCTACCGTTGTCTCTAAATGTGTTAGTTGACAATACAAACCAATCTAAATTACTGGATGTGTTTAAAAATTGAACTATGAGTTCAATTTGCATCCCATGGATAGATAGGAAGGTATACACCAGGTAGAATCCTGTAGATCTATGTAAGCATTACATAACTCCGGTGTGGTCCGTGCCTCTGAGGTTTTCCTCCAACAGCCACTGACACTATCAGCACGAAGCTCATCTTAACACTGACTTACTTACGTAGTGATCTGTACCATCTCCGCTTTACGGGATGTTAAGCCAATATCGATGTTTACTGCAACGTATAATGCTCCATTGTCTTGCTGAACAATGTCTGCTGAAGCACGCTGCACGGGCCGCTAGATATGCAACAGAGAGAAGCGTCAATGTCGGGAAATGCAGCTGCTCTCATAGTGGTATGAACAACAGTAGTTCAGGCGTTAATCGAAAGGGCCGACCACGAATATGCCTTTGAATCGATGAAACGTTACACTGAGGTGACAAAAGTCATGGGATACCCCCTAATATTGTGTCGGATCTCCTTTTTCCCGACGTAGTGCAGAAAATGAACGTGGCATGGATACCAAGTTGTTGGAAGTCCACTCCAAAAATATTGAGCCATGCTGCATCTACAGCAGTCCGTAACTGCGAAAGTGTTGCCGGTGTAGGATTTTGTGCACGGACTGACCTTGCTATTACGTCTCACAAATGTTCGACTCGTGGCCGAATTATTCGCTCGAACTGTCCAGAATATTCTCCAAACCAATCGTGAACCACTGTGGGTCAGTGACATGGCGCATTGACATTCTTAAAAATTTCATAGTTGTTTGGGAACATGAAACCCATGAATGGCTGCAAATTTTCTCCAAGTAGCCGAAAATAGCCGATCCAGTCAATTTTGGGTTTAGTTGGACCAGAGGACACAGTCCATTCGTAGCCCACACCATTATAGAGCCACCACCGGTTTGGACAGTGTCTTGTTGACAACTGGGTCTACATCTACATGTACATGTACATCAATACTCCGCGAGTCACCTTGCGGTGTATGGCGGAGGGTACTTCGAGAACCACTGTCATTCCCCCCACTTCCTGTTCCAGTCGCGAAATTTTTTGCATATTCTATGTAGAGTCGTATTAGCTGATAACGAGCATCAAAACGGATACAGGGATTTTTGAACACTGGGTTGTCGTAGCGAGACTGAGTATTGTAACCCCCAAATCCCCCAAAACTAAACGAAACATATGCTTATTCAAAAAAGTAGATAAAAATTCACTTGACGCCTTCTTGAGAGACAATCTCCACTCCTTCCAAATTAACAATGTAAGTGTAGACCAGATGTGCCTTGACTTCAAAGAAACAATACCGATAGCAATTGAGTGATTTATACCAAATAAATTAACAAACTAAGGAGCTGATCATTCTTTGTGTATGTCCATCCTTTTTACAGGAGGACCACGGACGTTTACTGCTGTAAGAAAATGAAACATCTTCAGCCGTCCTTATGATTTTATTTATTTTGTAGCTACCGGTACCAGTTTCGGGGCTTCAGTGCGCCATATTCAGGCCGTAGTTGATGCTGAAGGACACGATCCCTATATATTCCTCCCCAGTGGCAAACATAACTGGTTACGCAGACTACCTGTAAACTTTGGTGTCAGCCTCCAACCATCAACTGCCAACTTGGTACACAAAACGAGTCAGAACATTGTTGTAGAAACAAAGAAAAAACCATGCCAAATTTAAATGAACACAAAATCTCCAAGATTGGCGATCTTTTACATAAGTTCGAAATTTAGCGCAGACATAAATGCGAGATGCGTATAACAGTTTCCACAATGAAACTTTATCTCGAAACCTGTCAGAAAATCCAAAGAGATGCTGGTCAGGACACAGTCAATGCAATCTTCGCGCAATAGCAATGGAAATACTATCGACGACAGTGCTGCGAAAGCTGAGCTACTAAAAACAACCTTTAATATTCCAGAATTCGAACCATGAACAGCTGCCAACATGAGTAACGTAGAAGTAAATATCCTCGGAGTAGTGGAGCAACATAAATCACTTAATAAAAGCAAGTTTTCTGGTCCAAAGTATATAACACTTAGGTTCCTTTCAGAGTATGCTGATGCATTAGCTCCATACATGACAATCATAAACAACCGTTCGCTCGACGAAAGATACGTACCCAAAGACTGGAAAGTTGCCCAGGTCACACCTACATTCACGAAAGATAGTAGGAGTAATCCCCTGAATTACAGGCGCATATCATTAACGTCGATATACAGCAGGATTCTGTTCGAACGTTACGAATTAACTCGAAGAGAACGGTCTATCGACACACATCGTTCTTCTTTACACACACGGAGTGTTGAGTGCTATTGACAAAGGATTTCAGATTTATTCCGTATTTCTAGATTTCCAGATTTTGACACTGTACCACACAAGCGGCTTGTAGTGAAATTGCGAGGTTATGGAATATCGCCTCAGCTATGCGACTGGATTCGTGACTTCCTGCCAGAGGGGTTACAGTTCATAGTAACTGACGGAATGTCATCGTGTAAAACAGAAGTCATTTATGGCGTTCCCCAAGGTAGTATTAGAGGCCCTCTGCTGTTCCTTATCACTGTAAAAGATTTAGGAGACAATCTGAGCAGCCGTCTTAGGTTGTTTGCAGATGATGCTGTTGTCTATCGTCTAGTAAATTTATCAGAAGATCAAAACAAAGTGAAAAACGATTTAGTAAAGGTATCTGAATGGTGCGAAAATTGTCAATTGACCCTAAATAATGAAAAGTGTGAGGTCATCCACATGAGTGCTAGAAGGAATCCGTTAAACATCGGTTACACAATAAATCAGTTTTATTTATAGGCCGTAAATTCATCTAAATGCCTAGGAATTACAATTACGAACAATTTAAATTGGAAAGAACACATACAAAATGTTGTGGGGAAGGCGAACAAAAGACTGCGTTTTATTGTCAGAACACTTAGGAAATGTAACAGATATACTAAAGAAATTGCCCACACTACGCTTGTCCGTCCTATTTTTGGGCACTGCTGCGCGGTCTCAGATCCTCACGAGATGGGATTAACGCAGTACACCGAGGAAGTTCAAAGAAGAGCAGTACGTTTTGTATTATCGAGAAATAGTGGAGAGAGTGTCACGTGTATGATACCGGATTTGGGATGGACACCATTAAAACAAAGGCGTTTTTCGTTGCGACGGAGTCTTCTCATCTTCTATATCTTTTTGACGCTCCTGCGTCGGTTTAAGGGAGAAACTACAATGCCATGTTCATCAGCGAAACATTTTGCGATAAAGACGTTTAGTATTTTGGTCTTTGAAGTTGCGACGTTAAGTTGCGTAGGAGGCCTACGAGCAATATGTATGTCGAGAACATTTCTTATATCACTCCTGAATGGGTCACCTAGAATGGACAGATCAGCTATCGTTCAGAAAATCACATCTGACGCATTTCGGGGCCAGTCTGCTCTCAGAACGTCCGCCAAACGAAATACAAGGTCATGAGAGCACAAACACACCACACGACAACCATCTAGAGTAAAGACACAAAGGTGCCACAAAAAGTTTTAAAATAAAATACACACGCCACACGAAACGCATTTATACCAAATACAGCGCCACAAACGCGCAGCGCCATCACGAATGCCCAGCCAACGGAGAGTCGACGCTGCAAAACGTAAATACCGAAACATACTACCAGGCGGAGAGGCTACATGACAGCCTAGTATTCACAGCGGAAAATGAAAAAATTGAAACCAAAATGGAATTTTAAAATTATAAGAAAGTAGCGACGAAGACCAACATGTAAAACCAAACGCAATAACTCAAAATATTTCAAATTGCATATGCAAAACACAAAATTAAATCGGATAATTCATTTGAGGAGCGGTTGAGAAGGGGATGAAAGAACAGGATGGAGAATGTGGGGGTGGGGGGTGGGGGGACGAGAAGAGCAGCCAGCATACTGTGGTAGTAATGAACCAGTCGTGATTCATGCAGGTAAGACCAATAACGTAAAGCTCAAAAGAAACATACAAACACCCAAGTGAAAGGCTTCGTAGGGTCTGCGCCACAGTCGAAACCAACCATCAGCCCTTACCACCTGAAATCGAGACTCATCTGACTAGGCCACGGTTTTGCAGTCGTGTAGGGTCCAAGCGATATTGTGATGACCCCAAGAAGGACGCTGCATGCGATGTCGTGCAGTTAGCAAAGGCACTCGTGTCTGTCGTCTGCTGCCATAGACCATTAACGCCACATTTCGCCACACTGTCCTAACGGATTCGTTCGTTCCGCATTGATTTCTGAGACTATTTCACCCAGTGTTACTTGTTTGTTCACACTGACAACTCTACGCAAATGTCGCTGTTCTCGATCGTGAAGCGGAAGCCGTCGGCGGCTGCGTTGTCCGTGGTGAGAGGTAATACCTGAAATGTGGTATTCTCGACACACTCTTGACACTGCCGATCTCGGAATACCTAACAATTACCTAAATGGAATGTCCCATACGTCTAGCTCCAACAACCATTCTGCAGGAAGAGTCACAGCAGGTAATCATAGCCAGTCCAGTGCTGTAAGTAACCGTCGCTAACCCATGTGGGGTTTGTAGGTGCTGACGTATGAAGTTCTGCCACGACAGAGCCAATGAATCACAAGTCCACATTTAATTTGTGTATTACATACCCTAAATGGTCGACGTTTATTTCTTCGGATAATCCTTTTGGAAGATACAGTAAATCAACTTTAGCTCTGTATCTTTGTATTTTATTTCCTTTGCCCCAGGCTTCCTTCATCCTCTCTTTCTGGGTGCACTTCCTTCCATTTGTTGACGTCCTTCTTTTTCCTGAAATCCTACCTTTTGAGTTTCTTCTCTAAAAACTGTTCTGTAATGTATTATGCCCATTCTAATTGCAATGTTTTTCACGTCTTGGTCAATTTCATTGAATTATGTGTGACTGAATTTGTATCTGTTTAGTAAGTTGGAGACTTGCTTGGTTAACCTGCTATTATCCACTAGATATACTTCTGTGTGTGTGTGTGTGTGTGTGTGTGTGTGTGTGTGTGTGTATGTGTGTATGTGCGCATGAAATTCTATTCTTCTCTTCATCATTACATCAGTTAGTTATTCTATTTTCAAATAGAGTACTCTGTTTTATATTGATTTATGTTTAGTAGTAGTATTAATTTGGAGTCCCGCTATTTTCCTCATAATTCCTCTTTCAGCTTTTCTGTTTCTTGAAGTCCCTCAAATCTTATTAGTTTAAGTGTTTCTGATGCATAAAGTATTACCACTGTTTGATAGAGTCTTCGTTCTGTAATCCAGGACAAAGACCTTTTGTTATATGTGTTTTTTGGCATATGAAATGACAGTTTTATATTTTATATTCTATTTTGAATTACTATTATTTCTTTTGTATTGCTCGTCATGCATTCTCCTAGGTATTTCAAACAACTTGTTTTAGACAGTGTGTTATAATTTTTAAGATTTTGGGGGACATCACTATATCTGTGATGAACTCTGTTTTTCTATGATATTTATAGTTCTCTCTAGGCTGCTTATTTCTGTAACTTTGTGATTTTTTGTTTTGGCCCCCTCCAGTGAGTCAATCATTAATGCCATGTCGTCACGTGTTTTTCGATGAAGTATCCCCGAGGGTGTTTAACACAGATTGCCAAAAAAATTCTGTTCCCTTTTTCTGTATCTCATTTCTCATTTCTTGGTGTCTGTGCATTTACAACAGTGTAAACATTGGTGTCTTGAACATTAGTGTCGAAAGACTTTCAACAATGAATTTAAATTCCATTGTTGTGTTCAACATATTTTTGCATGCAATGAAGCCAGTTCAAAACTGAAGGCCTGCTATAACGCTGTTGCTATTATAATTTTCCCCTATAGAAGATTTATTAAAGTTTTAACTGTTTCCGTTTTTAGGAGTGGATTTATATTATAAGTGACTAAGTTCAAGAGTGGGACAAAATTCAAGGTGAAAGGTTATAGGTGATAAGATTCGTTGATGGCGTTGCTATCATCAGTGAAAGTGAAGAAGAACTGTAGGATCTGTTGAATGGAATGGACAGTCTAATGAGAGCAGAATATGGACTGAGAGTAACTCGAGGAAAGGCGAAAGTAATGAGAAGCATCAGCAATGAGTAAAACGAGAAACTTAACATCAGAATTGGGGATCACGAAATAGACGAAGTTAAGGAATTCTGATACCTAAGCAACAAAGTAATCCATAATGGACGGAGCAATAATAACATTCTAAGCAGACTAGCACTAGCAAAAAGGGCATTCCTGGATAACAGAAGTCTGCTAGTACCAATCATAGGCCTGAATTTGAGGAATACTTTTCTGAGAACGTACGTTTGGAGCCGAGCATTGTGTGGTAGTGAAGCGTGGACTGTGGGGAAACCAGAACAGAAAAGAATCGAAGCATTTGAGATTTGGTATTACAGAAGAATGTTGAAAATTAGGTGGGCTGATAAGGTAAGGAAGGAGGAGGTTCTCCGCAGAACCGGCGAGTAAAGTAATATATGAAAAACATTAAGAAGAAAATGGGACATGGGTGGTAGGACACCTGTTAAGACATCAGTGGATAACTGCCATGGCACTCGAAGAAGAGGTAGAGGGTAGAAACTGCAGATGGAGACGGAGATTGGAATGCATGCAGTAAATAATTGAGGATGTAGGTTGCAATTGAGAACAAAAGGTTGGCACAGGAAAGGAATTCGTGGTGGGCCGCAGCAAACCAGTCAGAATATTGATAACTCAAAAAAAGTTATTTATGTTCCTGTGTTTGATTTTATGGATTTTTTTGTGTAAGACAGGATTCAGAATGCTAGAAAGCATTCCTTGCACGGTCTTGTAGACTCTCATTTTGCGTTTGCCTACTTATCATTTCCTTGCTCGTAGGAAATGGTTTATATCCTACAGTAAAATCTCTTACAAAGTGCATTTCCACTGTTGATTATTTTTTGAGTTGGGCAGACACGTCCCGCAAAGATAACAGTCGAGGTTCTTAGTTCCGAGGGAATGGTTTCCAGTTACACCTCTGGTGAACAGACTCTGACCACTGAGCCACCTGTTGCAAGTCAGACGTATTATGGGTTTTATCGTCTGTTGCTTCTTCTGCTACTTCCAGTGAGCAAGCATCCATTCTATCCGCCGTCACTAGCGTTGAAATTTTCACTGTAATCCTCATATCGAACTCTCACAAGGTGAAACCTGGTTTCGTTACGAGGTTGTTACTCATCCCCCTCTCCCGCTATCGTGACTTGATTGAGGAGACCCTGGGCTCGCTACCAGCACAGAGGAATTAGTTTCGCATTTATTTATTTTATTATTTAAATTATACAGTGTGTTGGTTGAAGTGGGAAGTATGCAAGGGTAGCCACTAGCTGTTGTGGGTTTAATTCCTCATTCCTTATTTCTTTTTGGGTACTCCGTGATGACGTTGGCTTCTGATAATCGTGAATAAATCTTAAATGTACCTAATATAAAATCATTTAACGGTACAACTCCCAGACCTTTTAATTATAAGGCACTGGAGGGGTTAATTGGTTACTCCCCTCCTCTCCACCCACTTTGGGAACATTCGTAGAGGTAGCACCACTCCCAGTTTCCGTCTGCAGTTTCGTAATCATGATTTCAAACGACGTTATTCACATGTCGAAAGTATCGTCGGTTCCAGTTAATGGGTGATGCATTCTGGCAGTGCGAGATTTTGACGACCCAGTATGATTGTTTCAGTTCAAAGAAGTAAGAAGTGGATCGATAATACCGTTAATATTTCCCTGTCTATATCTGATCACTTAACGTTGAACTCAGCACATGAGATTGTCTCAAAACGTTAAGGATGGGCTGACCATATCATTGCCCACTAATATTCATTTCCCTGCTCCCACGTTTCGTTTTACTTCCGTTTCTGCCGCAGTAGCTGCCGAGTAGCCCTCCCGAAAGTATATTCCTTTTGTGCACGCTCGTGACATACTCATGAAATCAGAGAACCCTTCCCTCGTGTCCGCATCTCGTGGTCGTGCGGTAGCGTTCTCGCTTCCCACACCCGGGTTCCCGGGTTCGATTCCCGGCGGGGTCAGGGATTTCCTCTGCCTCGTGATGACTGGGTGTTGTGTGATGTCCTTAGGTTAGTTAGGTTTAAGTAGTTCTAAGTTCTAGGGGACTGATGACCATAGATGTTAAGTCCCATAGTGCTCAGAGCCATTTTGAACCTTCCCTCGTGTAAAAGTTCAGTCATTAACGACAAGCAAGCTAAAGAAAGAGGAACTAAATGCGTTTCAAGTCAAAGGAATTTTCCACTTCCTTCCCACCTCCTGATTCTCCACTCTAAACTGTGGAGCGGTACGATAATCTTCCCGCTTCAGATAAATTAGTGTGCTGTTAACAGATTCTGGAAACGTAACATCATTTGATAATAATTTCTGCTCAATCGTGGTGCGCATATTCGGATAGGATCCCGATCCGAGAAACAGGCGTTGGGCCTGAAATCGCTCTGAATGATGCTCATGACTGTAAGTCTGACGAATCTTATCGTAACTACTATGATGAAATAGAAGCTGCCAACTTCGATATCTTAGTCTCTACCGGAGAATCTCTTGCACTACTAATACCACATTTCTACAGTTGAATTGAATTCTAGTTATAACTACATCAGACTTACACTCGAACACCACTTATTATACGTCGAGTTTCTGTTTCAAGAAAATGTAAGCATTGGAAAGGGCCCTGTGTCAACGAGCCTCTAATAAAATTCACACACTAATCAGTTCCCTAATAAAGTTAAGCATCTCACATACTGAACTTCGTGTCATGTTAATCGTCGTGGTACTGCATCCTAGTCCTCTTATGGGGCCAAGAATTTGTAATCTGGCGATTTATGAATAATTGGAGTATCAGAATAGTCTGAATGCGTAACAGGCCACTTCAGTAAACAGAAATGGCAGACTCAGCACGCATATTGCGGCTGTAAGTTAGCAATGAAAGTGAGGAGGATTGCACATGCCTAAGACGACGCGTGTGAGAGGAAGCGTGGCGTGGGATGGTGGCCATGGTGACCTTCTAAAGTGCTGAAGGGAAAGCGGCGTCTGCAAACAAACCAGCCTGGAGTCATGCGTCAACAGAGGCCACGAGCAGTCCTTCAGTCTCACGGACACCTCTCGCTCTCACTATCACAGGACACTGCCGCTGCCTGCGTCTTGCCTTCCTCCTTGCGGAAAATTATTTCAAAATTACGCTCAACTAAATTTTTGCCTGTATAATCGAAAAAAATAAAAATTTATTTCCACGCACTCTAAAAATAATGAACAAATGTTGTAAATTACTCTAAGCGTAGTTTTCTCAGATTTGAATGAGAATCTGTTTGATAACAACGTAAAATATAACCCTTGGCCGGGTTGTTGGTGTGACTGTCGACAAAGCACTAAGAGGGATAGGATTACGGGCCGATCCCCCGTACACCTTTCACTCCAGATACTGATTTGATCGCAGGCTGGGTGGACCTTGGGCGCTCCTAACCGATACTGAACCCGGGACCTCCAAAGCCACAGTACAGTGCTCTACCAACTAGACCAGCAGGACTAGAATCTATAAATAGCGTACAGAAATAAACTACGTATGAAAAACAAATTTCTGACATGATCTATGAAATGTAACCTGGCTCCAATAGCGAAATGTAATGTCATCACTGTGCTAAACGTAGAAATTTAGTTTTTTGAATACGGGTTAATATGTCCAATGGGACTCTCTTACGCCGTACAAATATCTTGAAGACACCAAAGTGTGGAGGTAAGGTACGCCTAACGGAAAAGATTTCTCTTATTCGGTGTAGTGGGAGGGATATGTCTTAAATGTAACAAATTACAGTAGGCGACTGTGTCAGTTGTTATTAAGTCAAGTATCACGTTTATGTCGTCGATGACGGTGACATGCAGGAAGGGGAATATAGTCCACCTCTCTCGAGCAGCACCAAATCTTTTCTCACTGGAGGATCGCCGTCGAAAGTATCACATATCCTCGCTCTGGGAGCCTAGCTGAAAGATCTGAGGTCTGCTGCTTGGATGGCATTGAGTGATGCCAAATGCCATAGTTTCACTGGCGGTCAAAGCATGTGGATGGTTTTGCTTCCTTGGTTGTTGTTGTTGTTGTGGTCTTCAGTCGTGAGACTGGTTTGATGCAGCTCTCCATGCTACTCTATCCTGTGCAAACTTCTTCATCTCCCAGTACCTACTGCAATCTACATCCTTCTGAATCTGCTTAGTGTATTGATCTCTTGGTCTCCCTCTACGATTTTTACCCTCCACACTGCCCTCCAATGCTAAATTTGTGATCCCTTGATGCCTCAAAACATGTCCTACCAACCGATCCCTTCTTCTAGTCAAGTTGTGCCACAAACTTCTCTTCTCCCCAATCCTATTCAGTACCTCCTCATTAGTTACGTGATCTACCCACCTAATCTTCAACATTCTTCTGTAGCACCACATTTCGAAAGCTTCTATTCTCTTCTTGTCCAAACTATTTATTGTCCATGTTTCACTTCCATGCATGGCTACACTCCATACAAATGCTTTCAGAAATGACTTCCTGACACTTAGATCTATACTCGATGTTAACAAATTTCTCTTCTTCAGAAACGATTTCCTTGCCATTGCCAGTCTACATTTTATATCCTCTCTACTTCGACCATCATCAGTTATTTTACTCCCTAAATAGCAAAACTCCTTTACTACTTTAAGTGTCTCATTTCCTAATCTAATTCCCTCAGCATCACCCGACTTAATTCGACTACATTCCATTATCCTCGTTTTGCTTTTGTTGATGTTCATCTTATACCCTCCTTTCAAGGCTGCTCTTCCAAGTCCTTTGCTGTCTCTGACAGAATTACAATGTCATCGGCGAACCTCAAAGTTTTTATTTCTTCTCCATGGATTTTAATACCTACTCCGAATTTTTTTTTTTGTTTCCTTTACTGCTTGCTCAATATACAGATTGAATAACATCGGGGAGAGGCTACAACCCTGTCTCACTCCTTTTCCAACCACTGCTTCCTTTTCATGTCCCTCGACTCTTATAACTGCCATGTGCTTTCTGTACAAATTGTAAATAGCCTTTCGCTTCCTGTATTTTAACCCTGCCACCTTCAGAATTTGAAAGAGAGTATTCCAGTTAACATTGTCAAAAGCTTTCTCTAAGTCTACAAATGCTAGAAACGTAGGTTTGCCTTTTCTTAGTCTTTCTTCTAAGATAAGTCGTAAGGTTAGTATTGCCTCACGTGTTCCAACATTTCTACGGAATCCAAACTGATCTTCCCCGAGGTCCGCTTCTACCAGTTTTTCCATTTGTCTGTAAAGAATTCGCGTTAGTATTTTGCAGCTGTGACTTATTAAACTGATAGTTCGGTAATTTTCACATCTGTCAACACCTGCTTTCTTTGGGATTGGAATTATTATATTCTTCTTGAAGTCTGTGGGTATTTCGCCTGTCTCATACATCCTGCTCACCAGATGGTAGAGTTTTGTCATGACTGGCTCTCCCAAGGCCATCAGTAGTTCTAATGGAATGTTGTCTACTCCAGGGGCCTTGTTTCGACTCAGGTCTTTCAGTGCTCTGTCAAACTCTTCACGCAGTATCTTATCTCCCATTTCATCTTCATCTACATCCTCTTCCATTTCCATAATATTGTCCTCAAGTACATCGCCCTTGTATAAACCCTCTATATACTCCTTCCACCTTTCTGCCTTCCCTTCTTTGCTTAGAACTGGGTTGCCATCTGAGCTCTTGATATTCATCCAAGTGGTTCTCTTCTCTCCAAAGGTCTCTTTAATTTTCCTGTAGGCAGTATCTATCTTACCCCTAGTGAGACAAGCCTCTACATCCTTACATTTGTCCTCTAGCCATCCCTGCTTAGCCATTTTGCACTTCCTGTCGATCTCATTTTTGAGACGTTTGTATTCCTTTTTGCCTGCTTCATTTACTGCATTTTAATATTTTCTCCTTTCATCAATTAAATTCAATATTTCTTCTGTTACCCAAGGATTTCTATTAGCCCTCGTCTTTTTACCTACTTGATCCTCTGCGGCCTTCACTACTTCATCCCTCAGAGCTACCCATTCTTTTTCTACTGTATTTCTTTCCACCATTCCTGTCAATTGTTCCCTTATGCTTTCCCTGAAACTCTGTACAACCTCTGGTTCTTTCAGTTTGCCCGCATCTCGTGGCCGTGCGGTAGCGTTCTCGCTTCCCACGCCCGGGTTCCCGGGTTCGATTCCCGGCGGGGTCAGGGATTTTATCTGCCTCGTGATGGCTGGGTGTTGTGTGCTGTCCTTAGGTTAGTTAGGTTTAAGTAGTTCTAAGTTCTAGGGGACTGATGACCATAGATGTTAAGTCCCATAGTGCTCAGAGCCATCTTTCAGTTTATCCAGGTCTCATCTCCTTAAATTCCCGCCTTTTTGCAGTTTCTTCAGTTTCAATCTGCAGTTCATAACCAATATATTGTGGTCAGAATCCACATCTGCCCCTGGAAATGTCTTACAATTTAAAACCTGGTTCCTAAATCTCTGTCTTACCATTATGTAATCTATCTGATACCTTTTAGTATCTCCAGGATTCTTCCAGGTATACAACCTTCTTTCATGATTCTTGAACCAAGTGTTAGCTATGATTAAGTTATGCTCTGTGCAAAATTCTACAAGGCGGCTTCCTCTTTCATTTCTTCCCCCCAATCCGTATTCACCTACTATGTTTCCTTCTCTCCCTTTTCCTACTGACGAATTCCAGTCACCCATGACTATTAAATTTTCGTCTCCCTTCACTACCTGAATAATTTCTTTTATCTCGTCATACGTTTCATCAATTTCTTCATCATCTGCAGAGCTAGTTGGCATATAAACTTGTACTACTGTAGTAGGCATGGGCTTTGTGTCTATCTTGGCCACAATAATGCGTTCACTACGCTGTTTGTAGTAGCTAACCCGCACTCCTATTTTTTTTATTCATTATTAAACCTACTCCTGCATTACCCCTATTTGATTTTGTATTTATAACCCTGTAATCACCTGACCAAAAGTCTTGTTCCTCCTGCCACCGAACTTCACTAATTCCCACTATATCTAACTGTAACCTATCCATTTCCATTTTTAAATTTTCTAACCTACCTGCCCGATTAAGGGATCTGACATTCCACGCTCCGATCCGTAGAACGTAAGTTTTCTTTCTCCTGATAACGACATCCTCTTGAGTAGTCCCTGCCCGGAGATCCGAATGGGGGACTATTTTACCTCCGGAATATTTTACCCAAGAAGACGCCATCATCATTTAATCATACAGTAAAGCTGCATGCCCTCGGGAAAAATTACGACTGTAGTTTCCCCTTGCTTTCAGCTGTTCGCAGTACCAGCACAGCAAGGCCGTTTTGGTTAATGTTACAAGGCCAGATCAGTCAATCATCCAGACTGCTGCCCCTGCAACTACTGAAAAGGCTGCTGCCCCTCTTCAGGAACCACATGTTTGTCTGGCCTCTTAACAGATACCCCTCCGTTGTGGTAGCACCTACGGTACGGCCATCTGTATCGCTGAGGCACGCAAGCCTCCCCACCAACGGCAAGGTCCATGGTTCATGGGGGGAGGGCTTCCTTGGTACGATAATGAAAAATGGCAGCTCATCTTAAAAAAAAGAAAAAAAAAGACTGTCTACAAACATTAATACAGCCTATACCATACAACAAGTGCGTGTAGGATCCACATTATACTGCACTAAAATCATGAAGAAATGTGGAAGGCGTGAAAAAATTCCAATGGTTACGATATTGTGTAACTTAACAGAAATGTGGAGAAATTTGAAATGGCGGTTCCTCCAGAAAACCTATTTATTTGATCAATGACAAAATTGAGCTGCAAATAACCAATGTTTGAACGCCTAATGTGACGACTAATGAAAGTATTGCGTCTGCAAATATCACGATGGGCACTTTCTCATAAATGAAGTCGGAAAGACAAGAATTAACGAAAGCAAAGATACTTAAGCGTTACGCAAACAAGCAACAACGAGGAATCCATCCCGATGTAAAGGGCTTCCAGTGTTCAGTTGAAGGATATACGTGACAGATTAAAGGGAACTTCGATAAGAAATGAAGGGCTTATTGGGATCATCAGACTATGTTAATAATCGTAGTTGCGAAGATACAGCCAATATAAGTATCTGCGAGAACGTGGTAAGAACAAGACTCGAAATATACTAGGAGACATTACTCAAAGAACTAGTGCAAAAACTCTTTCTTTCTCGTAGCAGGTCTTCCAATAAAATGCTATCACGTTACATAGGTCTAAGACAGCAATGATGCTGCACTTCAATTTCACATTTAATTGGTCTTTCGGAAGTACGTACCAAATCCCTCCTCACTATTGATTACGGTTTGCATTTCAGGACACTCATTGCAGGAAGAAAGACATATAAATCTTACCCGAAAGTTCTTTAAAAAAAAACTAAATTTCTAATTGATACGCCGCGTAGTTGTAAGTGACGAATAGCTCCTAAGATATAAGCATTGTACTTAAGTTAAACGTGAATACAGGATGTTTCAAAATCTTCTTGCAGATGAGCACATGCAGTGATCGACACACACTAAAGCAAAGGAAAGTGGTTACATTCATGATGGATGACTGTGGTTCGCTAAGTGTAGTCCGTCAGATGCTTGCTGAACGACTACCACGAGACGAGATATTGTATCGTCTCAATCAGAACTGGGTATTGTATATTAGAGCATGAATGAAGCCAATCTGTCAGAATAACACAATCAGTAAAACTGGTTTAGATCTTGTGTTTACACTGCTGCCCTCATGATGACGGTATGCAACGAACGTCAAACTGCCATGAAGTGTACTGCATGCTTCAATATGTAAAAGTGCAATACTTCATTGCAATCGTACAAAGTAGGTTGTGGTAAGGTCATCTACATTCTCTAAAGCGGAATAAACGCTAACTATTTATAATGTACCACAGAGGTCTAGGGGAAAGGAGAAGGACAATTTGATACAGAAGACTTGTGGGCTGCGAAGCCGGCACACAGCCTCAAACTGGCATACAAAAGCCACCTAACCTACAGCGCATGCGAACCGCTCGAGATTTTGAGTATTCACTCGCTCTCCTACGCCCCTGGCTTAGACGGTTACATTTTTGAATTTTTTTATTTATTTAAGATTAATAATTTAAATCACAGTGTGGGAAGTACTGCAAGGAGCCACAAGTTTTTTTGGATGATTTTATTGTACCATTTCTAGTTTCGGGCCTGAGCACATCGTCAGATGGTAGCGTTGACATATTTGTAAGCTCTACATTTGTATCTTCATGAAAAGATCTTGTTTACGTATTATAAGACAGAGGTTTTATTTTCTCTTAAAACCCGTGCTGATCAATGAACTGAACTAAATTTAATTGATCAGCATGGATTGTAAAAGAAAATCAGACCTTCAAATTCTAATACGTAAAGGAGGGCTTTTCGTGAAGACACAAATGTAAAACTTGCCAAGAAGTCAACGCTACCATCTGACGATGGGCTCAGGCCCGACACTAGTAATGGTACAGCAAAATTATCCAAAAAGCTTGTGGCTGGTGGCAGTATTTTCTACAGTGTGATTTGCGAAAACAGCTGCGGTGATCTCTAACCAAAATTGATAAAATAAAGTAGCAAATTAAAGTTTCCCCTGACAATAAGGAAAGAAAATAGACTTTCGAAAACGTTATCCAAAAGCTAATTACGTTTCCATTTAGATCTAAATGTAACCCTTACAGACACAGAAGTCTCGTAGTAAGAAGGTCAGAGGAACAAAACTATTCATTCGTTAATTTTACGCTGTTACATTTCACATAGGTTTTACATAAGAGTTACACAAAGACCAAAGTTACACTCTGTAAGTACAAGAACAAGGTGTGTTTAATGATCAGGGACGATTTTAGCAAGAAAAACAACAGAGCTTCCAATGGTTACTGCCGACTAAGACGGTGACGTAAGCGATAGGATATTCGAAACCACACGCGCGCACATGCGCTGAAGTTTAGTCAGCTTTTGTATGCCGATTTCCCGGCTTCATAGACCATAACAGTCCATCTTAAAACTGTTCTTCTCGACTTCCCCGACACCACTGTAGCACCTGGTAAACAGTTATTTTTACACCCTGTATAAGGAAAGCGGGTTTCTCATTCATAAATTGCATTTAATGTTGGTTGGTTGTTAGGAAATCGTATTAAGCCTAGCGTAAGCAAAGGAATTCGCCAGAGGGAGTATCGATATCTATGGAGACTGCAGTTTATTGTTCCTCTATACACACTGACGTGACAGAAGTCATGGAATAGCGATTTGTACGTTTACAGATTGCGGTAGTATCACACGTTCACAAGGTATAAAAGAGCAGAGCATTGGCGGAGCTGTCAGTTGTACTCAGGTGATTCGTGTGAAATGGTTTCCGTTGTGATTATGGCCACCCGACGGGAATTAACAGACACTGAACGCGGAATTGTAAAAAATGGTTCAAATGGCTCTGACCACTATGGAACTTAACTTCTAAGGTCATCAGTCTCTTAGAACTTAGAACTACTTAAACCTAACTAACCTAAGGACACACTCACATCCATGCCCGAAACAGGATTCAAACCTGCGACCGTAGCGGTCGCGCGGTTCCAGACTGTAGCGCCTAGAACCGCTCGGCCATCCCGGCCTGCGCGGAATTGTAGTTGAAGCTAGGCGCATAGAACATTCCACTTCGTAAATGGTTAGGGAATTCAATAGCCGGCCGGTGTGGCCGAGCGGTTCTAGACGCTTCAGTCTGAACCGCGTGACCACTACGGTCACAGGTTCGAATCCTGCCTCGGGCATGGATGTGTGTGATGTCCTTAGGTTAGTTAGGTTTAAGTAGTTCTAAGTTCTAGGGGACTGATGACCTCAGATGTTAAGTCCCATAGTGCTCAGAACCATTTTTTTTTAAATTCAATATTCCGAAATTCGCAGTGTGAATGGTGAGCCAAGAATACCAAATGTGAGACATTACCTCTCACCACGAATCAATCAGTGATCGATGGCCTCGCTTTAACTACCGAAACCAGTGGCGTTTGCGTAGCGTTGTCAGTGCTAACAGACAAGCAACACTGCGTCAAATAACCGCAGAAATCAGTGCAGGACGTACGAAGAATATATCCGTTAGGATAGTGCTGCGAAATTTGGCGTTAATGGACTACGGCAGCAGACGACCGACGCGAGAACCTTTGCTAATAGTACGACATCGCCTGCAGCGCCTCTGCTGGCCTCGTTACCATATCGGTTCGATGGTAGACGACTGGGAAACCGTGGCGTTGTCAGATGAGTCCCGATTTCAGTTAGTAAGAGCTGACGGTAGAGTCCGAGTATGGCATAGATCCCACGAAGGCATGGACTCAAGCTGTTAACAAGGCACTGTGCAAGCTGGTGGTGGTTCCAAAATGGTGTGTCCCGTATTTATATGGAATGGACAGGGTCCTCTGGTCCAACTGAACCGATAATTGCGTGAAAGTGGTTATGTTCGGCTTCTTTGAGACTATTTGCAGCCTTCATGGACTTCATGTTCCCAAACAGCGATGGAAATTCTACGGATGACAATGCGTCAAGTCACCAGGCTAATATTGTTGTAAATTGATTGTAAGAACATTCTGGACAGTTCGAGAGAATGATTTGGCCAACCAGATTGCCTACATGTATTGAATTGTATGGGACCGCGACCCTAGAAACGACGGTGAGGCTTCATCCCCTCCGTAGCCCTCAGTGGTTCACAACCCCACAACAGGCTACAGCAGTCCACTTCACCACCTCCGCTCCACACCGAACTCAGAGTTATTGTGCGGTTCGGCCCACAGTGCCCCCGCCCCCCCCCCCCCCCCCCGGGAACGTCTCACACCAGATGTTTGCGTGGTAGAGTAATCATGGTGTACGCGTACGTGGAGAAAGTGTTTGGGCAGCAATCGCCGACATAGCGTAACTGAGGCGGAATGAGGGGAACCAGCCCGCTTTCGCCGAGGTAGATGGAGAACCGCCTTAAATCCATCCACAGATTGGCCGGCACACCGGACCTTAACGTTATTCCGCCGGGCGGATTCGTGCCGGGGACCGGCACGCCTTCCAGCCCGGAAAGCAGTGCGTTAGACAGCACGGCTTACCGGACGGGCGTCCGACCTGAATCCCATCGAACATTTATGGAACGCAATCGAGAAGTCAATTCTTGTACAAAATCCTACAATGGCACACTTTCGTCATTATGGACGGCTATAGAGGCAGCATGGCTCAATATTTCTCCACAGGACTTCCAACGACTTGTTGAGTCCATGTCACGTCGAGCTGATGCACAATGCCGGATAAAAAGAGGGTCGACGCGGTATGATAAAGAGTCACATGATTTTTGTCAACTCACTATATTACTACTGCTCACGCTGGTCGGAAAAGTGTTACTGTCACGCGAGTATGGTCTCCGTGACCCCTCTTTCAAGGTGCTCTCGTGACCTAGCACGATACAGGGCGTGGACAAGTGATGACCTGGACAGCACGTCAGCCACTGAAAACAACTGTTCATGGATTGCCGAGAGATAGGCACACCATCGCTCGCCAACCACTACGACTGATGAACCTTTTCGCACAGTTGAAGCAGCATGAATGACGTACTCGTATCTGTTTTCTAAGCTCAGTTAGACTCGATGACCAGCCATATTAGAACTAATGTCGCTCACAGAGGTGTCAGCTCTGTGTATTAAATTTCTCATCCTGTCTACCCGCAAATCACCTACAAAGTTAATCAGATAAAGTTTCGCTATCTGCTATCCTTCCTGGTGTTGCAATTTTAATGGGCAGCCAAAGACCTGCCCGGAAAGTCATACGATGTTGCTACAGAACTTGAAATGGGATCAGTGCGTGTTACGAATAAATAAATATAAAAATATCCGCTGTAAGTGGACGGCAGGAGGAGCAGCTGTTGACAATGGGCCTTAATTAAGAGTTTAGAGATCTATGTTGGGGTTTTAGTTATCGATGTTTCAACATTGACACGGAAGTACTTTGAACATCGTAAACTAGATGTTAGCGATAAAATATCAACCTTTGAAGTTGCCAAAAAAAAGCTCACCTATTACGACTGTCATTACTTTTTTCACGATTTAAACAAATGTTTTCCGAACATGTCCCTTCATGACGCCAGTGCAACGTATCTGTGATTCATCAAACGTGGCTTGCGGACGTATAGTTGTGCAAGAGGAGGGGAGGGGGTGGAGAGAAGGAAGGGAGCAACATTTTAGAGACAGTGATTCAGATAAAAATAGTACTTCCGATTCAGTGTCTAAAATATGTCTTCAACGGACACCACTGCAAATAAGATCTTCACTGATGATCTACAGTTATATCTAAGTCCGAAACCAATAAACCTGAAGACAGCTATGCAGACTCTCAACACTGATCTTCGTATACTGTCAAAATGGGCAAAGAATATCGGTTTAAAGCTAAACCCATCCAAAACCCAAGAGGTACTGGTTGGTCATTCTAGGTTCATTAGCCCTAAACGTCGGGAATCCCTACCATCTTCAATCCAAAATGGGACAAATATGAAGTTCTCTCCCTCATAAAAGAATCTAGGAGTAATTATAGATGAAAATATAAGTTGTTCGGAGCACGTAACTGAAATGCAAGAAGGCAACCATACAAAAACATAAAAAGGTCTTCCCTCTTCACTTGAAAAAGAAGCTTGTACAAATACTTATACTTCCAGAGATATTATCCTGCAAGGTCTTTCTCAGGGAATATCACGGTGTCTGGAACTGGTTACGAATGCATGTGTTCGACATATCTGTGGTGTTCGACTCTTTGATCATATTTGATCATCATGTGCATAGCTATCTTGTGCATAGCTAACCTGTACATGGCCATGCCGGATGGGTGCAGACAAGCACAGTGATTTCCATACCTTGTGTCTTCCCAACTGTTTTATAAAGGTACACTATCTCTCCTCGACCATGACGCCCTTATCTGAACAATATGGCAGAAGCACCCGTCCCCATTACAGTAAAATTCTTTCCGTCCCAATTTCTCGAAATCCTTCTCTATAGCAGAAACCTTACTCTGGAATAAACTCACGCATTATATTAGAGTACTGAATAATATCTCTAGCTTCAGAAGGTAGTTAATAATGACTACCATTGTCCTTGCACGCACTCGTTATCCCTGTACATCCTTTTTTCCAACCAGTTTTCCTCAAGTCCCATTATTCTCGACTGGTGCACTCTCCTTAAAATTCCTTTCCCCAGAACTTTCTGTATCAGAAAATATCTATTTTGTACACATGTAAGTTCTTTTTATATCGGCCAGTACCATTATTGTTATTATTGGCACTATTATTATTATCATCAATATTAACGGCAGCAGTAGTAGTAGAAATGCTGCCAGCATTAACTGTATTACTTCATAGTCTGTATCATTTACTCACGAGCGACGTGGCGAAGTTGTTAGCACACTGGCCACCCATTCGGGAGGACGACGCTTCAAACGCGCGTCCGGCCATCCAGATTTATGTTTTCCGTAGTTTCCCTAAATCGCTCCAGTCAAATGCCTAGATGGTTCCTTTGAAAGGGCTCGACCCATTTCCTTCCCCATCCTTGACACCATCACAGCTTGTACTCTAATGACCTCGATGCAAACTCAATATTCCGTCCTTCTTTTTAATATTGTACCTATAGGCACTCAAATCATTTTAATACTGTGTGTCATATTAGAATTGTTATTTCTTAGGTAGCTATGATGTAAAAAAGAAACTGCATGTGTGAAACCCTGCTCCGATGGAAGAGAGGGATTCATGGCTCGAAATCAAACTGGGTTAGCCCCAGTAAAATAATACGGTGTTCACGATTCGTAATATCTCAGAATATGCTTCAAAAACCGAAAGGCAATTTTACACATGATTTGTATAGACGTACGACTTTCGAAGTTGTTGAAAATGAGTATCTTTAAAATCTGATGAAAGTCCTTGCATCTTTGTGTAAAGTACCATCGAGACATGCACTCAAGAACGTGTTGGGAAACCAGTTTAAAATTACTCAGTACCCCTTCAAAAATAAAATTCAGAACGTGGACAGTTTAACACTAAATGGCTCTAAGCACTATGGGACTTAACATCTGAGGTCATCAGTCCCCTAGACTTAGAACTACTTAAACCTAACTAATCTAAGGACATCACACACATCCATGCCCGAGGCAGGATTCGAACCTGCGACCATAGTAGCAGCGCGGTTGCGGACTGAAGCACCTAGAACCGCTCAGCCACAGCGTCCAGCAGTTTAACACTCACGATAGACATCTGCACAAAGACAATACAGTCTTACTGGATATTATGCTGATAAAATGGAAACGACTTTTCTTGGTATTTATGAGTTGTCAGTATCATTCGTAGATTAATTTATTTCGAGCATGTTATTACAGAAATGGAACTAAAGCGAAACAAAAACCAGAAAAATACTGGCAGTGGTGACTGATGCAGAACTAAGTGTGGTTAAAAGAGTAGAAACAAAATTTGGTGGAGTCATATATACCCACCTGCTCAGTTTGGTAGCAAACATAACTCTTTAAAAGACTGAGAAACTGCCTGCGTTACTTAAGATTATGAAAAGGATTCTAATGTGGGTTAAACAAAGCGTAGTAGCTAGTAGTAGCTAGGAAATAGTCAGACCTCAAACTAACTCAAGAAGTATCCGCTAGATAGAGTTCAAGGTTTTACGTGAGTGAAAGAGTTTTACAGCTGCTTCCTTTGACTAATAATACCATTATCAGGCATGTCGCAGGTGCTGTAAATCTGGTAAACGTTTGTGACATTCTGCGCCCTATAGAAGCGGCTACTCGTGAAATTTGCATAAAATGATCTCTTCAAGCAATATGGTAATGTCAATAACTTGGCTGTATGTCGAATATCAAAATATTTAGCATCGAACCAATGCATACAGATGGAGAGTCTGAAGAGTAACATAATAACAGAAATCGAAAAGTGTTTACTACCAACTGAATGTGTTAACATATAAGACATATCACGAACATACACTTTCAAGACACTTTAGCCGGTTCGAAGTTAATCAGACGCAGTCGTGGTCATTTGATTGCTTAGTTCGTAAGTAATTGTTCATATATCGCAGCTCAATCTGGCGCTGGTGACGCAACTGTGTAGTCGCATATTGCTGTTTTATTTGTCGCAACTCTATACGTTCAGATATTAGCAGTAGGGTGTGTGCGTGCTGTGTACGGGCGCAGGAGGAACTGGCCACGGTTCGCGAACAGCTGAGCGTGCTGTTGGCCACGGTCAGCCGCCTTCGGGCTGCTGCCTCGACGTGCAGCGACGGCGCAGGGTCTGGTGCGTCGCTTGAGACACCCCAGGTATCGCTTGCTGCGTCTGCTGACTCAGCCGCCGAGGCACCTTCTAGTGTACCCGGCGCGTTGGGGCCGCCCTTACCTCAGGGTGAGTGGCGGACTGCAACGCGTTCGCGTCGCTCGAGGCGGAGGGTCAATGTGGAGGCCGTTCATCCTGTCAGTAGGCAGGTGGTCGCTCCTTCAGCAGGGCCCGAGCAGGCACACGGGGGCAAAGGCTTGCTGGTTATCGGGAGCTCCAACGTTAGGCGGGTGGTGGAGCCCCTTAGGGAAATAGCGTACAGGGCTGGAAAGAACGTGCACTCGGTTTGTCTGTCGGAGGGCCTCATCCGAGATGTGGAGGCGGCCTTGCCTGCGGCTATCGAGCATACGGGGTGCAGTCGTCTGCAAGTAGTTGCTCACGTCGGCACCAATGATGCCTGTCGCTTGGGTTCTGAGGCGATCCTCAGTTCGTACAGGCGGCTGGCGGATTTGGTGAAGACCGCTGGCCTCGCACGCGGGGTGCAAGCAGAGCTCTCTATTTGTAGCATCGTTCCCAGAGTGGATCGGGCTCCTTTGGTTTGGAGCCGAGTGGAGGGTCTCAACCAGGGGCTTCGTCGACTCTGTGACGGTCTTGGCTGTAGATTTCTAAACTTGCGCTATTGGGTGGGGAATTGTAGGTTCAAATGGCTCTGAGCACTATGGGACTTAACATCTGAGGTCATCAGTCCCCTAGAACTTAAAACTACTTAACCGTAACTAACCTAAGGACACCACAAACATCCATGCCCGAGGTAGGATTCGAACTTGTGACCGTTGCGGTCGCGCGGTTCCAGACAGAAGCGCCTAGAACCGCTTGGCCACTTCGGCCGGCGGGGAATTGTAGGACGCCTCTAGATAGGTCAGGGGTGCACTACACAAATGAAGCGGCTACTCGGGTGGCAGAGTACTTGTGGCGTGCTCATGGGCTTTTTTAGGCTAGGTAGTAGTGCGAGGTGTCCTGATGAACACTCACCAGTCGACGTGCAGGCAGGGAAATCAGGACACGCTCAGTGTAAAGACACTTCAGCTATCATGATATTAGCAGTAAATTTTCAGAGTGTTCGGAATAAAGTTCCTGAATCTACTGCCCTCCAGGAAACGTGTGGCGCGTAAATTATTCTCGGGACTGAGGCCTAGCTGAGCCCTGAGATAGGAAGTTCTGAAATATTTAGTGAGGGTTGGAACGTGTATCGGAAAGACAGATTAGACACCGTAGAAGGTGGTGTCTTCATTGCAGTTGACAAAAATATTTTGTCTACTGAGGTCGAAGTAGAGTGTGATTGTGAAGTTATCTGGACACGTTTAACAGGACTCGGAGAAATAAAGTTAATTGTTAGGTGTTATTACCGGCCACCAGGTTCCACAGTGACAGTTCTAGAATCATTCAAAGGGAGTCTACACTCTGTATCGCAGAAGTACCCAGATCATGCTATATTAGTCGGAGGCGACTTCAACCTACCTGTTATAGACTGGGATGTCTATGGATTCATTACAGGTGGTACAGACAAGCTGTCGTGTGAATTACTTTTGAACACATTATCCGAAATCTGTCTTGAGCAGCTAAGTCGACAGCCAACGCGTAATGGAAATATTTTAGATCTGGTAGCCACGAACAGACCAGACCCCATCGACGGTGTCAGTGTTGAGACAGGGATTAGTGATCATGATGTTGTCATTTCGACTATGGTTACGAAAGTTAAAAAGTCGGTCAAGAAGGCTAGGAGAGTATTCTTACTAGAAAGAGCAGATAAGCAGTTAGTAGCATCCCGCTTAGTAAATGAATCGACTCCATTTACTTCCGGTACGATGGACGTGGAAGAATTATTGGCAAATTTTAAACACTTTGTAAATTACGCATTGGAGAAGTATGTGCCGAAAAAGTGGGTTACGGACGGAAAAGACCCACCGCGGTTTAACAGCGCCATTCGAAGAATGCTCAGGAAGCAAAGACAGTTGCACTCGCGGTACAAGAAAGATCGGGAGAATGAGGACAGGCAAAAGTTAGTAGAGATTCGTGCTGCTGTAAAAAGAGCGATGCGTGAAGCATGCAACCACTACCACCGTCATACCTTAGCAAAAGATCTTTCTGAAAACCGAGGAAATTCTGGTCACACGTAAAATCGGTAAGCGGGTCTAAGGCTTCCATCCAGTCACTCACTGATCAGTCTGGCCTGGCAACGGAAGACAGCAAACCGAAAGCTGAAATTTTAAATTTAGCATTTGAGAAATCTTTCACGCAGGATCGTACAAACATACCGCCGTTTGAGTCTCGTACAGAGGACATCCCTGGGGTTGTGAAGCAGCTGAATGGGTTGAAAATAAATAAATCGCCAGGTGCTGATGGGATTCCAATTCGGGTTTTACAGACAGTACTCTGCTGCATTGGTTCCTTACTTAGCTTGCATTTATCGCGAATCTCTTGCCTAACGTAAAGTCCCGAGCGACTGGAAAAAAGCGCAGGTAACGCCTGTATATAAGAAGGGTAGAAGAACGGATCCTCAAAATTACAGACCAATATCCTTAACACCGGTTTGTTGCAGGATTCTCGAACATATTCTCACTTCGAATATTATGAATTTCCTTGAGACAGGGAAGTTGCTGTCCATGCATCAGCACGGCTTTAGAAAGCATCGCTCCTGCGAAACGCAACTCGCCCTTTTTTCACATGATATCTTGCGAACCATGGATGAAGGGTATCAGACGGATGCCATATTCCTTGACTTCCGGAAAGCGTTTGACTCGGTGCCCCACTGCAGACTCCTAACTAAGGAACGATCATACGGGACTGTCCCAAATATGTGAGTGGCTCGAAGACTTCTTAAGCAATAGAACCCAGTACGTTGTCCTCGATGGTGAGTGTTCATCGGAGGTGAGGGTATCATCTGGAGTGCCCCAGGGAAGTGTGGTAAGTCCGCTATTGTTTTCTATCTTCATAAATGATCTTTTGGATAGGGTGGATAGCAATGTGCGGCTGTTTGCTGATGATGCTGTGGTGTACGGGAAGGTGTCGTCGTTGAGTGAGTGTAGGAGAATACAAGATGACTTGGACAGGATTTGTGATTGGTGTAAAGAACGGCAGCTAACTCTAAATATAGATAAATGTAAATTAATGCAGATGAATAGTAAAAAGAATCCCGTAATGTTTGAATACTCCATTAGTAGTGTAGCGCTTGATACAGTAACGTCGATTAAATATTTGGGCTTAACATTGCAGAGCGATATGAGGTGGGACAAGCATGTAATGGCAGTTGTGGGGAAGGCGGATAGTCGTCTTCGGTTCATTGGTGAATTTTGGGAAGATGTTGTTCATCTGTAAAGGAGACAGCTTATAAAACACTAATACGACCTATTCTTGAGTACTGCTCGAGCGTTTGGGATCCCTATCAGGTCGGATTGAGGGAGGACATAGAAGCAATTCAGAGGCGGGCTGCTAGATTTGTTACTGGTAGGTTTGATCATCATGCAAGTGTTACGGAATAGGCAGTCATTTTTCTCTCGTTCTGTTTGGGAGTGGAACAGGGAGAGAAGATGCTAGTTGTGGTACGAGGTACCCTCCGCCACGCACCGTATGGTCGATTGCGGAGTATGTATGTAGATGTAGATGTAGAAATGACTGTCAGTAGAGATGGACAACAAGATGAAACATTACAGGAAAACAGAGAAACCTAATCTGATTTATAGAGTGAACAGTATTAAACAGCACAAGAAACAAATAAATTGCAAACTGGAACAGAAGTGACCTAACATCGCACTTCAATTATTATCTCGAAGATCGCTCTCTAGATCTTAAGCAAGCTCCATTAAAAGTGTGGAATCGCATCATCGCTACTATTTATCAAAAGTTACAAAAACTGCATTAAATATTTGAATTGTATAGCCACATCGTCAACTTCTGAAAGATTGGTCGCAAAAGCAGGATATTCTCTCTCTCTTTCTCTCTCTCTCTCTCTCTCTCTCTCTCTCTCTCTCTCTCTCTCAACAACATAATAAGCCGAAGGGAACAGTCTTCTATAAATGTATGATATGACATCGATGTTTTGGAGTCGATTATTATCGGCCATCGATGCTTAGACGTCGACGAAGATATCGAAAACAGAATCGATGATCTGACAACATGAAACATCCTTAGGTTATAGGCTGATAACATAACTTGCCGTACACAATCCACCACTACACTACCAGATTTTGGCCTTTGAGCTTCGTTTGCGTGTTTCTTCTTCTAGGTTTATGGCAGTGTGTTGCAGTTGTGGCTCTCGCCTCGGATTTTAGTGGTGTTGGCGTTACTTTCAATTGTCATCTAATTTAGTCCGTTTCATTTTTGTTGGTGTCTGCTGTCAACTGGACCAGCTGCCAATGTGTCAGTCGTTGAACCATCTGTTCCAGTGCGAGGACACACAGAGCAACCAAGTAATAGTGATATAAATGTTACCAATATAACAGCAATTCTGCTACAGGAACCACATTATGATGAGTTTTGTTACATGACTACATTTGCGTCCCCCAAGCATTGATTATATGACTACAATATGCGTATAGAATAATGCCAGGTGTCATCTGAAAAGACGAGCATCCAGTCGATGATTGCGCTTTTAATGGCTTTTAAGGCAAAGCCTCTCTCAACGAAACATCGTTATCTGACGAGCAGAGGAACTACGTTTCATAATGGAGCAAGGACATAATTGAACGAATGTGAATACGTCGTGCACACTGACTGCCAAAGGTGTCATTAGGCCACACTATTTCGATTCTATCACGGTACATTTAGTGGTCTTATCTGTAGATATTGCAGCACTGTGCAGCAGATAATTGTGGATGAAACTGATAGGGATTTTCCAGCAAGACAAGGCACCATCAGAAAATGAAAGTGCAGCCCGTTACTGGCACGAGCGTACATTTACTAGGTAGGCCGCACCAGATCAATATACTGCCATCTTCAGTCCACAGATTTAACACCTTGTGATTTCTGCTTTTGGTCGTTATGAAAGAGCGTGCCTACAGCAATAATTCTCGCAAAATCGACAAACATAGACGCAATACTGACTGTGATAGCATCTCTTCAAACACACAGGTGAATACACAGTTAGAATGACGCCATCATCGGATCATTTTCGTGTGCAGTACGTGATGCTGTATAGGTCGAGTTCGTACACTACGTAACGCTCATTCCAAGGTACCCTATTTTCTCCTTCCAGTAATATTCGCTGTTGAAATAGTCGCTGAAAGCTATCATACTTGAAACTATTATTATCACGAAATCGCGGTGGATGAAGTCGGATGAAAATAATTGTGTATGTCACACTTGCGACAGGTATGTGTGGTTTCTGCAGTTGTGTTGCGTCCTACGAGACACACCTTGCAATATGAGCTGTCTTTCTAAACTTTAAATATTTAGCTGCAAGAAGCGTTACATGTTGTTAGTCGTCGTAGAAGTCGCAGCCGCCTATGAAAATGGTGGATTCATTCAATTATCGTGAACCGTCAAAGTGAAGGAAAGTACAAGAAACTTAGGGATTATCTGGAGAAATCCTTTGATTATTGCCGTTTGTGTGTAGTAACATCTTTTGGAGGACAGTCGTCGAATATCAAAACTAACTTAAAAAAGAAAGAAACAAAGTTACATGATTTTGCTAGGGCAGAGGAAAAACTTGCAGTAATATTGAGGTAAGATTTTTTGTTAAACAGAGTTAGTAATTTCTTGACTTAAACAGACACTTGACATTAAGATGAACTAGGTTGTAATTTACAAGTTTATGTTACAAGTTTAAGTCTGTTGCTTAATCACTTCTAATAGTCTTCAAATGACATCTACTACATAGTTTTCGCACATTACCATACACGGAAGAAACGGCGAGCACTAAAGATCGTGGCTGCTGCAATAATGGCAAAAAAAAAAAAAACAGCCTGATGTGGCAGAGATGCCAGTGACAATCGCCGCAAAAAAAGTAGTCCCTGGCCGATTCCACAACGACAGTGTAGGTCCTTCTCATAGGATCGGTTAGTTCTATTTCTGGTGCGACAAAAATCATTTAACTTCAACGGAGAAAATCGTGTCGTTCATAATTAGCTGAAATCATAATTTTGGAACATTCTGTAGTTCGAGAATAATGCTGAAACGTTTAGTTGTGGCAAAGAGATGGTGTTGATATCAATGAAATTATGTTGGTACTTATAGCATAAAAAGATAAGTAAAATTGGAAGATTTTGACGTAACACTTCGTCGACGACGAGGTCGTTACATACAGATGGAGCAGAAACTCAGAGAAGACTGAGAATTGGAAGGCAATCGTCAAGTTTCTACGGTATGAGAGAAATAACTTCGTTAGAACTGGTCTTTCTTTTTTTGAAAAAAAATATTCCTATTTTGTGCATTTCGTTCATATGGATACAAACCGAATACTGTGCCATAGAAAAATTTCTTGTTTCCGGGTGTTTACCATCAACAGAAATTCATCAATAATTAGCTTAGGTTTCTAGGGATTCTGCTCTTGGTTTTAATTAATTACGAAATACGCGGCTGAATTTGAACGTGGCTGTACTTTGCATAAATGTGGTGTACGTGACTAACGTCAGAAAACTGCGACCACAGACGGGGAGGAATGAGAAGAGAAAGAAGTCTGCAAGGCAATGTACCTATGCACAAACGTGCTTAGCGAATGGAAAACTAAGGGCTCTCGAATACAAAATGTTGGAACATCTGCACTATTCACAACATAATGTGGCATCGTCTGGCCTACGTCTATTACCATATCACAAAATACAAGAAACTATATCTTTAAAACATTTTGAATCCAATGAAGATATTATGGCAGCCGCAGATAAAAATTTTGCAGATCTTTGATAGACACGTACCGTGGACGAAATTCACCTGCTGGGAAAATGTCGGACCAAGCGCATATATGTAAGGAGAGACTACGTCGAAAACCAAGTGCATTTTTTGTCTAAAGCTGTTTCCTGCCAGACTGACAAATTTTCACGTTACTCTCGTAATATGTGGTATATTGGGTATGTTCCACGAAGCACGCATCTCCATATGGGTTTTCTCATTTAATTCGCTATAATTTATTTAAAAAGTTGCGAATGTGCATGTTAAGATTTATATCCATTCGTAGCTATGAGCGGCAGCAATATATTTGGTCGAGTTAAGTTAACCCTTAACAACTCGTGAGAAATATGAAGTGAGAAGAGTCGGTGTTTGCGCGTGAAGCGGTGCGCGTGCAGACTACGCCCAGGGCTTGCTGAATGTAGGTCACGCCGGGCGAGGCAGATGGTTCCTGTCAGCCGCTTTGCAGTGTAAGCAGCCTCTGTTAGGTTGCATCCTTCAGCCGCACACTAAACTGGCAAGTCCCGGACGACACTCGGTACCAAGTAGCAGTTACTAGCAACAACTACAGAAAAAGATAATCCGATGTAAGCACAGTGGACAAAAAAAATTCAGCGTATTCAAGCTGGTACTAATTGGAAGTGCATGTAACTAACGTTCAACGAGACGGAGAGAAGGAAGAAAATGAAATAATTAGGGAAGAATAACAAGCACGGATCGAGGAAAGGAATCGACTATGTCCTTTTCAAATGAACCGACCGGGCGTTTCCCTTAGGTGATTTAACAAAATCACACAATTAGGTGGAACACATTTTTTTCACTTGCTGCAGCTGTTTTTAGACCCACAACCTAACTTATCCGCATTGTCTGGCGGCAAGAATTGAAGAAATCCGTAGCTAGTACATCAGTATCAACCAACCATCACAGCCACACCCATCGTTTCCCGAGTCCCGCCACGTTGAGGCGGGCCATGACCTATTTTTTGCTTATCTTTCATATCTTTGTTTCATTGTCTGCTGTTTGTTTATCCATTAAATTATCCATTTATTCATCCATTAAATAACACAAAAACGGTGAAATAAGGAAATACAAAATAAGTGTTTTGTTACGATGAAAAGAAATGATGAGAGGAAAGGTTGAGAACTGATAGCTCCGTAACGTAGTCTTTGAATAACACTATAATTTCGTTTAAAATGCTGACATACATTTTGTCCTTACAGACATGATTTTCTAATATTACTTAAGATTTACAGACAGGTAGACTTACTATTTCTTCTTGCTTTATAAATACTGTTAGCGATAGTGTTTCCGATCAATATGTCTGTGATAGCTAGCCTCATTTAAATCTAAAAATGTACATATCTTAGCAACAAATGTGATGGGTACATTTATTATATTACATAGATTTGTAACACTGAGTTACAATGTTTCATGCTGACATTATATTTTGCAAATACTGAATTATAATGTTTCATAGTATAAATTTTTATTTTCTGTTATTCTCCATTTTGTAGCTAAATATGATCACTGATAGTCTCTGTAATGATAGATGTGCAGTACCAAGTTACGATGTTTTACAATAGAACCTTTCATTTTATATTATTCTGTATTTTTTGGTATCTGTTCAAGTCATCCCTTAGTTGTCTAGGTCGTCGAAATTCATCAAGTGTCCACTTTGAGATCATGTCTGTTCGTTTAATGTTCCCCAGTGTTTAGTGTCTCCGACTATATTGTATAATCTTTCATATGTAGGTAAACTGAAGACATTTGCTTTTCTTGTGTCTCTGTAATTTCTACATTATAGAACCATATGCTCAGGAAATCCTTCTTCCCATACGTGTATGTTGTTGTCCACCTTTGGTTCATACGATGTAGATATGTTGGACGGGGATCATGTCCAGTCTTAAACGAACTATTCTATGACTTGGCTTAACGTGGTTTTTCATTCGCCTCTCCCTGATATTGGGGAATATTTCATATACCCATCGGCCTTTGTCACTTGATTGCCAGTCTGTTTCCCAGGAGTCAATACACACTGCTTTAGTAGGTGCTTGTCTTGGATTGGTACACCTGTTATTGCAGTTACCTTATACTGTCTTCCTAACGTAAACTAGTGCATTGCAGCTCGAAATTTAATTGTGATATATATGGGATAAATACCTAGCACCACAGATAGTACATCCATTTATGTGGTGCCAAATGCTCCAGATAGCCCTAGTACCACAATCTTTTGTCCTCGTCTGACAGCTGCTTTGCTAGTGACAAAGGCAAGATGATATGCCCATGGGCTGGCTGCAAAGCTTAGTATTGACTGAAAGAGGGCGCAGTGGTATGTTTTTGTTGTTTCAATAAAAATTTCTATTGTTCTGTATTTATTCGGGCTAGTTTGTGCAAAAATTTTTCTAGTTTCTCTGTTGCTATGTTAATGTGCTCACCAAAGTACTATCGTTCGCCGTGCGGTTCTAGGCGCTACAGTCTGGAACTGAGCGACCGCAACGGTCGCAGGTTCGAATCCTGCCTCGGGCATGGATGTGTGTGATGTCCTTAGGTTAGTTAGGTTTAATTAGTTCTAAGTTCTAGGTGACTGATGACCTCAGAAGTTAAGTCGCATAGTACTCAGAGCCATTCGAACCGTTTTTTACTATCGTTCATCTACGTATACCTCAGGTAGCATGTGCCTGTTATTCTTTTAATGTTGGCGTCATGAAGTTTAATGGAAGGGTCTGTCTTCAGAGAACCTGTCATTAGAATGTATGTGATTTTGTTCTTGGCTATAGTGAACTTGTTCTGGTTGCACCTTTGTGACATTTTCGATAGTGTAACACAGACCCTTTCTTCTAACAGCAATCTTGTATCTGCCGAGATTACGACAAGTAAATCATCACAGAGTATACTGCTACGCCATCAGTTATATTGCCGGCATCCAGTGCCTGTAGGACTGGCTCAGTGCTGACGACCCAGAAGATGGGGCCACTTGTTGATCCCTGTGGGTATCCCTTGGATATTTTTTGATCACTTTACGACTGCCCATTCGCCACTCTACAGTTCTGTCGCTACTGTAGTCTAGTAGACTACAGTACAGAGTTTGGGGCACCTCAAGATCTCTAAGTCTTTCAAAAATCGCAGACCACCATAGATTATCGAAGGCACCTGCGATGTCTATCATTATTGCGACTGTATAATTACGAGTGGTTCCTCTTGTGATCTTAAACGCTTGATCTATTGCATCATCGATCGATTTTACTTCTCGGATACTGTATTGATGAAGACACATGCCTCCAAGTGTTCGGTGGGACTGAAGTCGGTTACATAAAAGTTTTTCTTGGGGTCTGGCCAGCGTAGTGATAGGCAAATTGGTCGACAGGATTTCGGATCGGCTGAGTCCTTATTATGGAGGTTTTGATTATCCTTGTATTCGCTGTTTTCAAAACTGTGGGATACCCTTTTTAAACTTAAGGCTTCATTGCAAGTTTTGTGATGTATGAGACAGTCAGTGGGGGAATATATTTTAATACCTCTCTTTGTATGCCATCTGGCCCAGGAGGTTCTTTATTTTTTAACTCTTCTATAGCTACAGCAACTTCTTCCTGTGCAAAGGGGCAGGTAATAGATTCAAAAACATAAGTGTTCCTCGAGTTGGTCTCTCTGTTTTGTGAGTTGTTGGGTATCTATACTGCTGTCATAGCTACAGCAACTTTTTCCTGTGCGAAGGGGAAGGTTATAGATTCAGTAAAGTACTGTTCCTCAAGTTGGTCTCTGTGTTGTGTGTTGTTGGGTATCTACTACTGTTGTCATTTGGGAGGAGTTTGTTCAGCGGGTATGGAGCTGTTTGTCTCCATCCCTTGGTCATCGTTCCATCTACCTGTCATAGTGTTCCTAGCACTAATGGGGTTTTGATTTTTTTTCTGTTAGTATTTTGTATGGTTTCCCCCCCCCCCCCCCCCCAGATGTTTTCTTTTGTTTGTGTTGCAGTGTTGTGTTCCCTGTGCTGTTTTATGGTCATTTTAAGTGTAGTCTTGAATGCCTCTTTAGCTTGTCTATAAGCGGCCAGTCGTAGTTGTCGGCCTCGATACGTAATCACTCTTTAGTACAGTTTTCTTTTGCGCTACTTGTCCCTTTTTATATCTTCAGACCGGGGTTCCTTTAGTGTTCTTGTTTTAGTGGCTGATGGTATTGCACTTCTTTGTGCTTTGTGTATGAGTCTTGTCAACTGGAATGCCCTTTAGTGCACACTGCCCCTTGTGTTATATATGTCTTCTTCGTAAATAATGCATCGAAGTTTGTCCCAGTCTGCCTTATGGAGGAGTAGACATTTTTCTGTTTGACCAGTCCTTTGTTTGGGAATGTTGTTTCAAAGGTTATGGCATTATGGTCGCTTGTGGTAATATGTTCATGTACCGTCTATTTAACTAAGTGTGATGCTAACCGTGCATTTGTTAGTGTGATTTCAGTATTTGTTTGTGCACCGTTATTTCCTGAGGATGTTGGAGGGTGACCCTCTCTGTTCATAACGAATAGACCTGTCTCTTGTATGACCTCATTCATCAGTCTCCCTCTGTCATATGTCCTGTCAGAATTCCACAGGGTGGACTTGGCACTGATGTCAGACGTAACTTTTAATTTCTTATTTTGCAACGTCTCTTACATATTCTATACAGGGTTCTATTACGTGGGAATAAAGAGTGTATAGTGGTGAGACTACCCTGGTTACATTGCCCATCGAGATCTCTATGGTTACAAGGTGTCTGTTGCACAACTGGTTAACTCTGACAACCTTCCAGTCCGAGTTAGGATGACTATTGCAGCTGTGGCGCCAGGGCGTCGTAGAACGAAGGATAATTGCATTGGGAACTTAGGAGTTTCCACGGTGAAAGTCCACAGCATGTGTAACACACGGTGAAATGCCGATATAGAAGACTATCAAAAAGGAGACATGCCTTCGAGCGGACAAAAAATCATTCTGTGATATGTAAATCACCTCTTACTGCTTCACTGATTTGCAGACAGAGGAAAGCCCACCTGTGTACATAGAATTCACTCCACTATTGCGGCCAAACTACCATCACGACAAGTGGGAACCGGTAGCCAGATTTCCACCCTCTGGCTAAACACACAGACAATGAGCCATCCTAATGCATAATTGCGGTTGGTGGCGGTCGCAGAGTGGTCTGCATCCCTCACACGATGGCGTCCCAGATGTGCTCACTGTGATTAGGGTGAGGTTATCTGGGAGAGGGAAGGGCTGGGGCAAGATCCTCATGTATGCGTTCCTCAAAAATTCTGAAATAGTTCAGGTGTGATGGGATGATGCAACGTCCAGTTGGAAGTACAGGTCACCTGCAGGTGCTGTAGACAAACGAACAAATACATCGGATCAGGTATAAGATTCTTGTATCATTCATCAGAAAGAGACGATTGTACATGAAACAGAGGCTCAATTTTATCCTAGTAAACACTTCTCATTCGAAAGTAACTCAACCATCTACCTCAAGTGTCCTGTTTTCCAGTGACACGCACAGAAGTTGCAATCAATGAGTTCTTACTATGCCATTGGCATGTACCTTCAGTACAGCAGAGCATTATTCAAGACGACTTTTCTCATGAGTCGAGCGTCCAGATTCCTCTGTCCTTGCTAGTCAATGTGCTCTGAGACATGTGATGGGTACAGGTACACGTGCAAGGAACCATCATCTGTCAGCCTCGTAGTAACTCGAGGTTTGCTAACTAATTACAGCTATATTTACTTCTAGACATGTCATCGCTACACTATTCTACGTTGCCAACACTGGTATGTGCATGCCTTGGCAATCCTCGTGTATATATATATATATATATATATATATATATATATAGTTATTTTCATTTGTGTTATCATTAGTAGTACAAGTTGTTCAAATGGCTCTAAGCACTATGGGACTTAACATTTGAGGTCATACGTCCACTAGACTTAGAACTAATTAAACCTAGCTAACCTAAGGACATCACACACATCCATGCCCGAGGCAGGATTCGAACCTGCGACAGTAGCCGCAGCGCGGTTCCAAGCTGAAGCGCCTAGAACCTCTCGGCCACAGCGGCCGGCATTAGCAGTACATCACTGGGAATTTTGGGTAGGAAAGTGCAGCGATTTCTTATCTATGATGTCAAATTACAGCTGACACAATTGTGCTTGTTATATTTCGCTGACATCAACATCAGCACTTCCCTGTCATTCAAGGAACAGCATCGAGCTATATGCCAAGGCCGTGGATTGGGAGGAGTAGGATCCGACGCCCCGTGAATCCGGAAAAAATTAATTTTTTGAACGATCTGACAATGTTACACACATAACAGCTCAAGTAAAATGCGTAAGATTGTCATTTCATCACTGTCTGTGCATAAAAATGGTTCAAATGGCTCTCAGCACTATGGGACTTAACTGCTGCGGTCATCAGTCCCCTAGAACTTAGAACTACTTAAACCTAACTAACCTAACGACATCACACACATCCATGCCCGAGGCAGGATTCGAACCTGCGACCGCAGCGGTCGCGCGGTTCCAGACTGTAGCGCCTAGAACCGCTCGGCCACTCCAGCCGGCGTCTGTGCATACGTCTAGGTCTCATGTGTTCAGTTCATGAGATGTCTGTGTTGAGCAAGGAAGAATTTGACAACTCTATCTGTTACAAAAACTGTTAGAGAAATGCACTCACAGCTTTCTGGACCAACAACAGAAAAGCATGATAGCGGAGAAGTGTGTGACAGAAATGACAGTAGGCAGGAGGAGTGTTGTTCAACAAATAAAAGGTATGCAGCAGAATGGAAAGTAGGTGCAACAATACGTGACTGGGTTCAGTAACGCATCGTGCTGCATAGGTTGGAAATGTTTACCACTTTTAACAAGCCTACCCAGTGTCCCATAAGACCACAACAACATGGAAACATTTTAAGGAATTGTGTACTGCATACACTAGAGGAACAATACGGAGATTATGACTGAGTGGATCAGCATGAAGATGCATCCTGTCATAAAGCAAAATCTGTGAGGTAATGGCTTGAGGACAATAACATTCCTGGAATGGACTGGCCTGCCCAGAATCCCGACCTGAACCCAGTGAAACAGCTTTGGGACGAGTTAGGCCGCCAACTTCCCTCCAGATCCCAACGTTCAACATCACATGGGCTGCCATTCCTCAACAGACATTCAGACACCTAACTGAAAGTGACCCCAGCGCAGTTCAAACCGTAATTAAGGTGAAGGATGGATACACCACATACTAGTGTACGCTAGCTGATGTCCAGATACTTTCGATCAGCTGATATAAATGTTTAATTTAAATTAGTGAAGCGTACAGTGATTGGTAGCAGGCAAAACACTCCTCTCTATCTCGACAAAAGGGAGAGAGAGCGAAAAAATCTTTGAAACTCTGGGTTACATGTAAGCTCGGATTCGACTGGTTCATCAGCAAACCTTGGACTTTGCTCCAATTCTGCAGAGTCCTACCTCATCAAGTTCAGAATTTAGACATTTAAAATGTTGACGATTTTAAGCTGTCCAGAGTAGTTAGCCGTGGCGACAACACAGAAATGCGTCCAAGAAACGACACCATTGGTGACGTTCTTTTCTTTTTGTAGCGGCAGCCTTTTACCTGACGAATCCACAGTTTTGAGTGTTAATGAAATACTTAAACACCTTATAGGGAATCTGTACAAATCCACCGTCCGTCGCGACATTTTTTTGCCGTCCAGAAATCTGAGTAGCTATAATAAAATCTGAAAGAAACCTACATAGAGTGGAGAGAACAGAGTTGCTCTGGAGCAACTGTCACGAGGCTTCACCGTGTGGAAAATGATCACGTATGTTAACAGATTGGAGTGACAACATTCACGAAAAAATTTAGGTAAATACCAGTTTAAATGGTACGGCCTCGTTATCAAAAGAAATGACAACTACACGAGAAAAATCGACCACTATTACGGTCCAGGAGGAAGTTGTCACAGCGGTTGCTTAAATATATATTTGGACAAAATCAAAAGGAATAGGAAAATGAAAAGTCATACAGCAGAGGAATATCTGTTCAGGAAATGTGGCGAACACCAATGAAACGCTGATATTACACCCGCGCGGGACACGTACCAAAGAAGAAAAAGCCTCTTGCCGGTAAACAAATGAAACATACACATGTTGCTCGGGCTACACGCAGTACCGTCAGGGAAAAACTCAGAACCTCTGATGATCGTAGCATCTTATGTTTCCAAATCCAAGAACAACAACGACGGACATTTATTCATAATTCTCTTCCCTTGGCAACAAAGAAAAGATGCACTAGAGAAATTCGGAGTAAAATCCACCTTACGCTAGTTACACAATACTTGTGTCTAGTAAGGAAAGTACAGTGAATTGAGTTGTGGAGGTGTAATGCATGTACGTTGCCGGTAAAACGAGGACTCGAAGTTTATGCAGCAGCTGAGAAATGGGTTGAGTCCAGGCTATTTCCATTCGTTTTTCTTCCACTGCAGGGTCCGGCTTGGCGCACTGGCTATTCGCCAGCCAGAAGTAGCGGTCTGTAGCTTGTGCAGCTGAGCAGCCTACGGCAACGAGAGGGATCCAGCTGCTTCACACCCACCTGCAGAAGAGCTGCAGCTGGCACGGGCTCTGTGTAACGCTAAACCTAAACTAGTTGTTCTAAGTATTTTGCCATCTTCACTGGGCTTTTATTCTTTTCCTTATTGTTTCCCTTACATTTCACCTTGATCCACACACCCCATACTGTTTTTCTGCAGACCCTGACCAATCAAAAGAAGAGCTGATGTGTGGATGGATTCAACCTATGTGACATCGACGTGACCACAAGAGAGGAGCATGTAATGTAAACCGATTTTGTATGACATCAAATACTGTCGAAATATGTAGAGTATTATCAAACGGTACTAGCCTACTCCATTTTGAAGTATGACGTGGCTTCACGCGAATCGATTTAGTTCATGCTACGTCTGAAAATACACTTCGCGTTGTTAAGTGCCTTGCTACACTTATTTGAACACGTCAGATGAAACAAACAGTAGAAACGTAACTTGTAGTTATTAGTCGCGTTACACCAGTTGCATCTTATAATTCCTATGCTCTTAGTCTATGGGAACAAGAGTCTTAATAATGAAAGTCATCAAGTCGACTTTTGTGATTAATTTATTTATGTTGTTGCTTTCTTCCGCGCAACACACAACAATCTGAGAGTCTAAGTGAGGCAACAGCCATTGTTGTTCCTGTCGAACCAGTTGTTCCAAGCCAGCCGCTGTGGCCGAGCGGTTCTAGGCGCTTCAGTCCGGAACCGCGCTGCTGCTACGGTCAGAGGTTCGAATCCTGCCTCGGGCATGGATGTGTGTGATGTCCTTAGGTTAGTTAGGTTTACAACCGATTTATTATTCATTAAATACAGGATGTTGAAAAAGATTCATCCGATTTTACAAGACTGTATGTTCTAATTGAATGAATATAGAAACGACTGGTCGGTTGTAACTTAGACATATTATTACAAAGTTGTTTTCAAAAGAACCTCCCCATTTTACAAGGATATATCTTTTAAATGATTGCTCCACAACTCGGAGTACTTTTACAATTAGGTTTATGGTCAATCAACACTACGTTGTTGTTGACGCCACCATGGAAGGGCTTGCAGCAGTTGCTTTCTATATAACATGATACGAACATCGCCACAATACATGCGAGAGAGGCACAGAATGAACGGCCAATTCTAGGCTGACTTGACTTCCACTTGTGTGGATTACCTGCAAGACTCTGTTGAATACGCTGTACGTCTTTAACGAGCACAAAGAAGTCACTTGTGGATTTCTCCTTACATAAATGGCCAGTGTCCTGAAACTGCTCGTCACTGATTGGGCAACAAACGAGAGAGCGAGTGAGACAGCTGCATCAGCTATGGACAAGTTCATGAACCGGCAACTTACAACTGGCACCAAGGTAAACTTTTATTTTCCATAAGCATGTTAAAACTCACCCAGTGTTTCCATCTTTACTCTTGTAAAATCGGATGATTCTTTTTCAAACACTCAGTATTATTGTGTGATGTTGTGGTTAAGAGTGTGTCAGACTAAGCCTCTAGACCAAACAAACACATGTCTAAGCCTTTTCTACACGTGCGGTTTCACCCAAACGTAACAAACAGCACATACTTGCAAACAGGCCATCGCCAGGCCAGCAGTTTTGCTCTCCCTCAATTACAGTGGACTGATTAATTATTTTACGCACAAGTGAATTTTTCAAAATTTCCGTATAACAAATGGAGACCAATACTTAATTATACTCTCCGCAGGTTCAGCCAATCATTGCAACACCGTTGCATATTCGTAGTTTCATATTACAGAGGTTCTTAAAGTAGGAAGTCAGTACGGTAGCAAAATGCAATGGTGTCGCAGAAAAGCTGCTGTATGAGGAAACGTATGAAATTAATGCTATAACATAAAAGGAATAAGAACAGGAAAAGGTGGAACATATGCATGAAACCAATCACAAACTTTTTTAAAAACCTCACTGAATATGGCGAATGATCGTTGAAACTGGTATTGGAGTAACGTGTTTCTATCAAGGCCGATGAAAAATCCTATATTCTTCTTTTCTGCAGACATAAATCAGTCTGAAAAATGTGTAAAATAGTGATGACGATGATTGAAAGTAGTTTTAGCAGTGAACGACATAGATTCAAATAAGCAGCAAATAGCAATTTCAGTGTTCTACCAATATTTCTTTCCTTAATATGACAGGCCTGTCAACTTTCAAGAGCTCTAACTGGGTCTGTTTTAACAAGAGATTACATTAGTACGTGTTTTGTTCTCTGAATCAACCTTCCAGTATCTGCGCAAATATCTACTTTCATCGACAAACATACCGTTTGCGTGACTGTGGGATAGAAGCTGTTCGTGATGACAAATGTAATGTATCTTTTGAGCTTACGAAATACTTAAGAAGTTCATGGATACCAAATTTTTACTTGTACCTCTACCATGGAAAGAATTAGCGTTGTAGCTGTCGTAGCACACTTTGCTTACAGATAAAAGTATAGTCTACAACCGCGTCTCACACATTATTCTAAACACGTTAGTACCAGTATTAAATTGAGCTTTTAAGGGAGTCTGCAAAGTATTTTTTGATAGCTCGGTTGGTAGTACATTTAATGCGGAAGGCAGATACTGTAGAGCATTCACCAGTGTCGCGTGTTTTTTCGTGTGCAATGTATGAAATGTTCTACCAAGAACCGATGGCACGGTCAGTTAATGGAGATTTAATGTTTCGCTAAGAGTGAAGTAACTCTACATTCCTCTGTTGAGTGATATATTTCCCGACTTTATACTTTTTCACATTACTAAAGGAATGTGTTATTTTAGAAAAATGGTTGGGTTGTGTTTTCTTCAAGAGAAATCTAAGTTACTGGTGCTCGTGATGTTCTAAATTCTACAGAGTCGTATAGCTCGATTTCAATGGAAAACTATTTCCTGTAGTTCCCTATATTTGCTGCAACGGACGTCTTCGTACTTAAACTTTGGATATACACACTAGAATTCCATTAAATACAATTGCGTCATATATACCAATGACAAATATCTTCAAGAAAGAGGAGGTGTCTGACGTGCTCCTCGCACAGCCTTTGAGGTCTATAATTTTCTTGGGTCGTGTGGTTAGTCCTCAATGGAGGCGCCACCTAGTTTTGAAGAGTTAAATAATGAAGACTTACCGAGGGAGATCATGCAATGGTTAAGGGACCGAATTCACATTCAGGAGGTGTGACCAATCATGATTCCGTATTTTCCGTAATTAAATTTTACGCGGACACCTGGGCGGTTGCTTTTGAAGATCTACGACTGATATTCTTTCCCAGTCATAACCAAACCAAGCTCGTGCTTCATCCCTAGTAACTCAAATGACGACGGGCATTGCACTCTAATATTTCTTGTTGTTTCGTATTCCATAAGATAAAGGATTAACTCTCCTTCCAGAAACCCTGATGTAAATTTTACACGGTTTCCTTATGTCGCCGAATGTGACTGGCGGGACAGCAGCTTAAATAAAGCTACAGACTGTTTCCTTCCCAACCCTTACCCTACTGTAAATGAACTTTTGCTCTACTTCTAACGACCTCGACCTGAACGAGATCTTTTACTTCTTTCCTTTTTCATTTGGGTTTCCCGGGACGAGGAGAAGTGCTGACATTTCCCCTTTAATTTGCTACCATCTTAGTGAGCGACAGAGGAGCCCTAGATGTGATGTACTGGGTGCACAGTGCGGGAATGCAGGACGTGGTGATAGCACGGAATAGCAGGATGGAAACGCGGCTGGAATATCGGGTTCCTCGAGCTGGGCGACCGCGGTCGATAAAGTCAACGGCGATAGATTGGCTGGCGGCCGACTCGCGCGAAGCCTTTTAGTCCGATTACTTCTCATTGCGCCGAGACGAGTCCCTCGGCAGGCTTCTGGTGTCATGAGAGTCGAGCCCCGCAGCCCGAGGTGCCACCGGAGCTTACAACGTTTTCTCATCTAACAGTGCCAGCGCTATCGCTGTTAACCGTTACAGGCGCCACTACTTCAATCCCAGTTTTCGAAAAATTGAAACAATATTGATGTTGCGGTCTTCAGTCGGAAGACAGGATTCGTTCAGCTCTCTGCGCTAGTCCGCCCTGCGCACGCCTCTGCTCCCTTACATAATATTGCTACGTACATCCATCTGAATCTGCTTCCTTTGTTCAGGCCTCGGTCTCCCCTTACAATCTTTACCGTCTACACTTTCCTCCATTACCAAATTAACGTATCCTCAATGTCTCACCATAAACTAACAGATCCCTTCTTTTAGTTAGATCGTGCCATAAATTTCTTTTCTCCTCAATTCTGTTTAGTACCCTGTCATAAGCTTTTCATTCAACACATATAATCTTCAGCCATTCTCGGGTAGCACAACATTTCAGGAACTTCTATTTTCTTTTCGTTTAAACTGTGATTCACGTTTCACTTCTGTACGAGGCTATACTCCATACAGTTACCCTCAGAAAAGTCTTCCTAACATGGTATTAATAATTTTCAGATTACGATAATTACTTTTCAATGGCACTATTTGTTTTGCCAGACGCGTTTTGCTTCCATTTATTACGGGAAGTGTTGTGATGTCTAAGGCATTGTACACGCTAATATACAAAATAGAGTGATTTTAATATGTATGTAGTGTCTATTAACAATCTGTAGGCATGCTTTTGCAACAAAATCGCAGAACTTTTTACTACCATTTGAAATGGGGGACATGAGACAATTCTTAGACAATATTGCGCAACATTTCGTATTTTAGACGTGTTGGTAGACATGGCCTCCACTTATTCTCCTTGTGCGTGGAGAAAGTTTCATCTATTTTTTATCATCATTGTTTTTCTTATTGTTAAACATCACTTAACAAAATGTGGCCAACGCAAAAAATGTTGTAGCTGACTGAAAACTTCCCCCAGCATCATGCTTGAGCGAAGTTAATATTTCCGAATATAAAAATCACAACAAGAAAAAGCTGATTATGGAAGATTTGACCAAATAACAATAAGTATCAGTGAGTGATGTTGAACAAAACATGCTGCCTTCTACGTTTAAAGTCGAAAGTAAATTACAGCCGAAACGTGGCCCCTCCACAAACAGTTCGCATTTCGACCAATGCCTCCTCTTTCGATTTCTTTCGTTATCTATTATTATCATTGCGCAAGCTGCGATCCCGGCAAGATCAGCCATATTTAGCAAATATTGGGGAATGAGGCGTTCAGATGTGTACACGAGACAAAGGATCTAGACTGTCTACACAAATTGTCTAGCCCCATGTCTACAAACACTGCCACTACAGTATCTATAAAAAATCGCTCGATTTTATATACAAATGTGTTCTTACCTTAAGAAATTGAAGCAAAACTGTGCGACAAAACATACGTGGCCTTTATTCAGTTGCAACCAACAGGTCCTTAGTACAAAATCGATAATGTAGTGTTAACGGCAACTGCGAAATGACAGAACAACAATGTTAAAAAGCAATTCCCATACTATTGCCTGATTTCATGCGGCTAAATTCATTTAACTGTGTTTTACTTTTGTTGATTTTCCCCTTGTAGCCTCTTTCCAAGACACTAAACTTCCAAGTATTTTGCCGTCTCTGACAGAATTACTGTTGAAACGGTTCTGTCTCAAGCCCTTTAAAGTAATTTTTATCTACAATACTTAATTCACATTCAGTTAGTACAGCAGATTACTCTTCTGCTGTTTGTGTTGCACAAATCATAGCTGAGAGAAGGACTGTGTGGGAGACCATCTTTTATTGATTTTGGTATTTTGTCTAAAACTGACATGGTGAGACCGTGGCTGTGTACAATTAATGTAGGTTGATTCTTTCAAAGCTCGCATCTCGTGGTGGTGCGGTAGCGTTCTCGCTTCTCACGCCCAGATTCCCGGGTTCGATTCCCGGCGGAGTCAGGGATTTTCTCTGCCTCGTGATGGCTGGGTGTTGCGTGCTGTCCATAGGTTAGTTAGGTTTAAGTAGTTCTAAGTTATAGGGGACTGATGACCATAGATGTTAAGTCCCATAGTGCTCAGAGCCATTTGAACCATTTTTTTTTTCTTTCAAAGAAGAAGATAACAACCAGCCACTATTAGTACTGCTATTTATTTCAGTAAATAGCGCCGTAGCCGGTTTCGAACTGACAAGTGCATCATCAGACGGCTGTTCACAAGATTTACAAGATGCACTTTACATAATCGTCAGTTTTCGATTTTTATTCTTCCACTGTTGCGAAATATTTTTGGTGTGCTGCTACCCTACGGTAGAAAACAGTATTAGAAGCGCCCTATGTTAACATAACTAACCTCCAAACGATGAAATACGAAGTAAACAAATATGTACGGTTAAGTGGTTCTAGTTCTTACATCGAAAATTCCGAGCAATTTTGTTGCGAAGTTGCAGGATTGTATTTTTTAAATATTGCAAAATATATTCAGCACTTATATGCTTTGCACATCACCATATTGTACAAAGCACCACACGCACGCACACACACACACACACACACACACACAAACCAAAAACTATTTGCCAAATGTGAAGTGGACACAAAGATTGTAGTTTTACAAATACAACAGTGCCAGAGATGTTCTCTCTCAGAGATATTACAATATACAGATTGCTTTGATTTCACAGTATGACTGTTTTTAAAGAATAGACATAACATAATGAAAATTAAAACACAAAGTTAAATCTTACATTAAGAGTATATAATATCACAGATGAAGTTAACAGATGTAGTAACCAGCTTGTGTGAATGTTACTTAAATGGTATTATGTAAATACTGTGCTATATTGATGGAGCAACACAGAGGTGAGATAAAATGAATAATATGACAGTAACAATTGTATTAACATCATATGGTGCACTGAAATTTTGAATCAAGTGTAGTTGCAATGAAGATTGAGTAAGCAGGCAGCTATATTTTAGTGTAAAGCAGTGCCAAAGAGGTTCTTGTATTGCAATATATACATTGCTTTTATTTTAAAGTGAATTTTTTTCGAAGAATTAAGGTAACATTACAAGTATTTATATTACAAAGAATAAATATTACATTGTGAGCATACCATATTCAATGAGCACTAATTACAAATGAATTGAGAAAATGTGGTGGCCAGTTTGTATGAATGTTACTCATATGGTATGGTGTAAATCCTATGTCATAGCCGGCCGCGGTGGTCTAGCGGTCCTAGGCGGGGAGTCCAGAACCGCGCGACTGCTACGGTCGCAGGTTCGAATCCTGCTTCGGGGATGGATGTGTGTGATGTCATTAGGTTAGTTAGGTTTAAGTAGTTCTAAGTTCTAGGGGACTGATGACCACAGATGTTAAGTCCCATAGTGCTCAGAACCATTTGAACCATTTGAACCTATGTCATAAACAGGCAACAACATATACATGAGATACATGAATAATGTGACAGTAGAAATTATATTAATCTAGTATGGCACACTACTTTTTTAAAAATCTGTTTTACGGTTGCAGTAATGTGTGACCGAGCAGGCAGCCATATTACGATCTAAGGCTTTGTTTGGATTTTTGATCGCATGTTGTTGTTAGAAGGAGTAGTGTTTATTAATGTTTTAAACTGGATAATAGGTGAGTGAAATTTTGTAGGAAGGTTGCATTGGCTAGCTCTGTCTGTTCATCGAGAATATGATGAGGTGGTTTGATTTTATGTGTATATATTTGTATCTCTTCAAACAGATTCATGAGGCTACCTTTTCAGCATGATGCAATACTTGGATGTGGTCTTTGTTATTGTTGGCAGGAGAGCCAACACCGTGTTGCTAGAGGAGGCCGAAATGCACGCATTTTAGCTCACGCAGGCTGGCGTGAGGTCTGGAACAGTACAAGGAAATTAGAATTTAGAAAAAACGGACGTAGATGGTGGGATACTTAACTTTAATCCATTAATGATGAACGTCGCTCTTGACGGTACATGATTCACAATATCAATGGTAACTGAATATGGCGCCTTGCTAGGTCGTAGCAAATGACGTAGCTGAAGGCTATGCTAAACTATCGTCTCGGCAAATGAGAGCGTATTTTGTCAGTGAACCATCGCTAGCAAAGTCGGTTGTACAACTGGGGCGAGTGCTAGGTAGTCTCTCTAGACCTGCCGTGTGGCGGCGCTCGCTCTGCAATCACTGATAGTGGCGACACGCGGGTCCGACGTATACTACCGGACCGCGGCCGATTTAAAGGCTACCACCTAGCAAGTGTGGTGTCTGGCGGTGACACCACAGTCTTCTTATCACAAAAAATCCAAAAAACAGCAGACAACAAAGCCCCACACCAGACGCCTATGCAGTCAACATAAAAGTCTGTAGAAAGCAGCAGAAAATATGTCTCACTTCCTTTTCTAGGGAGCATATCCCATAAAATAAGTAATCTTTTCAAAAACAAAAAATTGTTCAAATGGCTGCGAGTACTATGGGACTTGACTGCTGAGGTCATCAGTCCCCTAGAACTTAGAACTACTTAAACCTAACATCACACACATCCATGCCCGAGGCAGGATTCGAACCTACGACCGTAGCGGTCACGCGTTTCCAGACTGTAGTGTCTTTAACCGCTCGGTCACCCCGGCCGGCTTTCAAAAACACAAATATAAATACAAGCTTCCACACATACCATACACTTCAGCAGCTAACCATTCACAACATAAAGCATAACAACACCCCATACAAAATACCAGGTATATATATAAACTCAGATGCCAAAATTACCCCTCCTTCTATATTGGGCAGACTGGGAGAAACTTTGAGATTCGATTCAAAGAACATTTGGATGCAATATTTTTGAACAATCCTTCAAAATCTGTATTTGCAATGGACACAACTCTCAGTAAACATGGAGTAAAAAACACTGAAGACCACATCCAAGTATTGCATCATGCTGAGAAAGATAGCCTCATGAATCTGCTTGAAGAGATAGAAGTACATACACATAAAAGCAAATCACCACATCATATTGTCAATGAACAGACAGAGCTAGCCAATGCAACCTTCCTACAAAATTTCACTCACCTATTATCCAGTTTAAAACATTAATAAACACTAGTGCTTTTAACAACAACATGCAATCAATAATCCAAACAAAGTCTTACATCATAATATGGCTGCCTGCTCGGTCACACATTACTGCAACTGTAAAACTGATTTTTAAAAAAGTGGTGTGCCATACTACATTAATATAATTTCTACTGTCACATTATTCTTGTACCTCATGTATATGTTGTTGCCTGTTTATGACATAGTATTTACACACTACCATGTAAGTAACATTCATTCAAACTGGCCACCAAATTTTCCCAATTCATTTGTAATTAATCCTCACTGAATATTGTATGCTCACAATGTAATATTTATTCTTTGTAATATAAATACTTGTAATGTTACCTTGATTCATTGAAAAAAAAAAGTCACTGCCAAATTAAAGCAATGTATATATTGTAATACAAGAACTTCTTTGGCACTGCTTTACACTAAAATATAGCTGCATGCTTACTCAATCTTCATTGCAACTACACTTGATTCAAAATTTCAGTGCACCATATGATGTTAATACAATTGTTACTGTCATATTATTCATTTTATCTCACCTCTATGTTGCTCCATCAATATAGCACAGTATTTACATAATACCATTTAAGTAACATTCACACAAGCTGGTTACTACATCTGTTAACTTCATCTGTGATATTATATACTCTTAATGTAAGATTTAACTTTGTGTTTTAATTTTCATTATGTTATGTCTATTCTTTAAAAACAGTCATACTGTGAAGTCAAAGCAATCTGTATATTGTAATATCTCTGAGAGAGAACATCTCTGGCACTGTTGTATTTGTAAAACTACAATCTTAAGTGCTGAATATATTTTGCAATATTTAAAAAATACAATCCTGCAACTTCGCAACAAAATTGCTCGGAATTTTCGATGTAAGAACTAGAACCACTTAACCTTACATATTTGTTTACTCTGTATTTCATCGTTTAGAGACTAGTTATGTTCACATTGGGCGCTTCTAACACTGTTTTCTACCGTAGGGCAGCAACACACCAAGAATATTTCGCAACAGTGGAAGAATAAAAATCGAAAACTGACGATTATGTAAAGTGCATCTTGTAAATCTTGTGAACAGCCGTGTGATGATGCACTTGTCAGTTCTAAACCGGTTGCGGCGCTATTTACTTAAATAAATAGCAGTATTAATAGTGGCTGGTTGCTGTCTTCTTCTTTGTGAGAATCAAACTACATTTATTGATTTTACTTTTGTGTGTTTCACGTCAGCAAGCTGTGTTGTGCTCTGACCATAAGACTCGCAATGGATAAGATCTAAAATATATGGATGAGTGAGTAATTGGACGTGCAGTCGTAAATGGAAAATTGGGATGCTTTCGTTTTTCTTTGTCGAGTCTGAATAACTTCCCTTTGAATTTTGTTTTCAAACCTAGCTTGTGGTCTGAAGTAGCCAGCGAAAACATGTCTTCAGCTCTTTTTAAAAGTATGGCTTATGAATGATCAAGTAAAAACCAACGAGCGAAACTGAGGAATTCCTTCTGCTTTGGTTAGTCAAACTTTGTCCAGTAAACATCAGTGGGATCAAGGCAACGACCTTTCTGGCGGTTTGCCATCCCACATCCGACTGGGTAAGCGACTGGTGCCCCCTGCGCGTTTTGCAGATTGGCCAGCTAATGCCCTTACTGTGTCAAGATCTGCAGATCACACGACTGCTAACGTACATTTGTAAAAAGCTGGAATACAGCACTCTAGCTGTGTCAGTGTGGTGAGTAAGACCTACTCTTACGAGCTCACCTGGCATAAGTTCTTTTTCGGTTATGACAAATTAACTAATTTATAGTTCATTGTAAATCATCATTGCAATATTTAAATTCAGTCACCAGCAGAACGAAAGCACTCTGATGATTTGTTAAGCTACGATTTTTCTAAGATCTGTTGCTTTTCTATTTGCGAAGTTATGAGTGCGATCTAATCGGTAAAATCACCATCCTAACACTTAACGAGAGGGTTCGTAGATGAGGAAAACGAATACCTGGATCGTTATCAAAATTTGCGTTTGTCAGTCTGATAAAAACTGTATGTAAGATCAAATTCAGAGTGACAGGCCACCAGCAATGGTACCATACCGTTGTCTTCTACGCAAATTCTTAATAATTACGAATACTTACCAGCTAGGGGAGATTTTGGTAGTTTTGAATTTTTCAGAATTATCGGAATTTTATCCGGGATGGGGAACTTAGTTTCTGCCTCCCGCCCCCCCCCCCCTCTTGATCCACAGTAATGACCTTACTTATTGGTGTACGAATCCTGTGTACCTTCCTCCTATAGCTTCTTGTTAGTCGGTGTAAATGCTGTGATGGTAGAAATGTTAAGAGGTTATTACATTCCAAAGTGCATCCATGAACTATTTCCTCTGGGTAGAGCTTCCTTGGTGATAACTATATTTACCGGAAAAACCACCCCACTTTACGGAACCATATCAATAATTATGCTCTGTTTCTTGTACTTGATGAGCAGGTTAATCTTACTAGCTAATAAATATTTGGTTCATGGAACACAATTCGATTTTCGTTTTCGCCCCATGTGTTCTCTGCCATCTTCCTACATCCCCTGTGAGATCACTGCCAGCAACACTCGCTACTTAAGAAATAATTACTGAAGATTTGATATAGTCCGTTTCCTGGATCGTCATGTTGAAAAACTGATGCAAATTTCCGTTGTGCACTTACTATAATTTAATGGGAAATATTCTTTCAACGATTTCACATGACATTGTACACAGAAGAATCAGTAAATAGCGATACTTCACCTGCTTTTAACAGTTCAAAAATGAATAAATGGACGCCTTTTAAAGAGTCATTGCAGATTTCAAAGTTTTAATTTGATTTCCCTGAATTTTAATCCCCTTTCCAAATTTCTCCTTGATTTCCTTCACACCTTGGTGAACGTGCAGAAGCCAACACAAGATAGTGTAGCGCGGAGAGCTGCATGAAAGACTGTTGAAAGTATCCTAATTCTGATGCCTTGAAACTATAAACAGCGTAGAAAAAGACATAAGTGTTTCACTAGCCTTTTATATTACCGAGAAGAATCGGAACTCTTTAGTAAACGGAAAGACTACGTGAATGTTTAAGCGAGGAAGGCAATGGCTCACTATACTTCATCTTTAGAATCAGAGGGTGTTGCAGGAATGTCTTCTATGAGAGAAATAACCTAAAAAACTCTTGCAACTCTCTCTTTGCAATTTTCCGTCCGTCAGGGCCTTTCTTAGTAACTGAAGAGGCTGTGAGTGCACAAAGATGAGCTGCAAGACCATTATTCATGTGACTGATCGCCACCGCTGAGTTAAACAGAGAACGAGTGGGTAACGTAACTGGCACGTGAACTGACCAACAAACGTGAAGAATTGAGAAGAGGCTTACTGGCAAATTCACATGCGTTGCAACGGTCGTGTTATACGGCGAACAAGTGAGCGTACGGCCGACTAGACCGCAGCCGAGTAAAATAACTTGCTCACAAGCTGTCAAACATGCGAAAAGCGTCTTAGAATGGTCAGAATACTTATTGGAAAATTTAACACCTGCTGTCTAGACTTTCGTTCACTCGTCCTATCATCGTTTATTTGGTGATATATATCGAACTCTAATATATCAAAAACAAAAAACAAAAAACAAAAAAACTGTGCATTATTTGGAGAACTGCGCTTTGAAAACGCGAAGTGATGACAGAAGATTAGTGTTTGTTGTTAAGTGGACTGTGGTGTCACCGCCAGACACCACACTTGCTAGGTGGTAGCCTTTAAATCGGCCGCGGTACATTAGTATACGTCGGACCCGCGTGTCGCCACTATCAATGATTGCAGACCGAGCGCCGCCACACGGCAGGTCTAGAGACTTCCTAGCACTCGCCCAGTTGTACAACCGACTTTGCTAGCGATGGTTCACGGACAAAATACGCTCTCATTTGCCGAGACGATAGTTAGCATAGCCTTCAGCTACGTCATTTGCTACGGCCGAGCAAGGGGCCATTACTAGTTACTATTGATATTATGAATAATGTACCGTCAAGAGCGACGTTCACCATTTATGGATTAAAGTTAAGTATTCCACCAGCTACGTCCGTTTTTTCTAAATTCTAATTTCCTTGTCCTGTTCCAGACCTCACGCCAGCCTGCGTGAGCTAAAACGCGTGCCTTTCGGCTTCCTCTAGTGACGCGGTGCTGGCTCTCCTGCCAACTCACAACATGGACAACAGGGTCGTTACAGACGGAGCGAAAGCTCCGACAGGAAAATGAAGGAGGAAGAAATCGGTTGTGTCCTCCAGTTACTCATTACGCTGATTTGGTGAAACCATTAAAAACATAGATTCGCCGGAAAGCGAGTACGGTTTTTTAAGGTCATTCCACAACTGATGCGAATACTTTTAAAAAATTGTAAAAAAAAACAAGCTGAACGACTATGTAGAAATAACAAAATTTAAGATCTTAATGACAGACACCAAGCTAAATACACTGAAGAGCCAAAGAAACTGGTAACCTGCCTAATATCATTTAAGGCCTTTGCGAGCACGCAGAAATTCCGCAACTTGACGTGGCATGGACTCTACTAATGTCTCAAGTAGTGCTGGAGGCAATTGACACCATGAATCCTACAGGTCTGTCCATAAACCCGCAAGAGTAAGAGGTGGTGGAGATCTCTTCTGAACAGCACGTTGCAAGGCATCCCATATATGCTCAATAATGTTCATGTATGGAAAGTTTTGTGGCCAACCGAAGTGTTTAAACTCAGAGGAGTGTTCCTGGAGTCACTCTGTACCAATTCTGGACGTGTGAGGTGTCCCGTTGTTTTTCTTGAATTGCCCAAGTCCGTCCGAATGCACAGTGGACTTGAGTGAGTGCAGGTGACCAGACAGGATGCTTATGTACGTGTTACCTGTCAAGAGTCGTATCTAGGTGTATCAGGGGTCCCATAGCACTCCAACTGCACACTCCGCACACTATTACAGAGCCTCCCCCAGCGTGAACAGTTCCCTGATCACATGCAGGGTTCGTGGATTCATGAGGTTGTCCCCATACCCGCACACGTCCATGCGCTCGAAATTCGAAACGAGACTCGTTCGACCAGGCAACATGTTTCTAGTCTTCAACAGTTCAATGTCGGTGTTTACGGGCCCAGGCGAGGCGCAAGGTTTTGTGTCGTGCAGTCATCAAGGGTACACGAGTGAGCCTTCGGCTCCGAAATCCCATAACGATGCTGTTTCGTTGAATGGTTCGCACTCTGACACTTGGTAATGCCTCAGCATTGAAATCTGCAGCAATTTGAGGAAGGGTTCCACTTCTGTCACGTCGAACGATTTTCTTCAGTCGTCGTTGATTCTTGCAGGATCTTTTTCCATCCGCAGCGATGTCGGAGATTTGATGTTTTACCGGATTCTTGATATTCACGGCACACTCGTGAAATGGTCGTACAGGAAAATCCCACACTTCATCGCTACCTCTGTGTCCCACCGCTCGTGCGTCGACTGTAACACCACGTCCAGACTACCTTAAATCTTGATAACCTGCCATTGTAGCAATAGTAACCGATCTAACAACTGCTCTAGACACTTGTCTTATATAGGCGTTGCCTACCGCAGCGCCTGTTTACGTATCTCTGTATTTGAATTCGCATGCCTATACCAGTTTCTTTTGCGCGTAAGTGTAATTCTGAAGTCGTGTTAGGAGCAGCAGCTATCTGTCTTATTCGAATGAAAATAATCAGTCGTGATCGCGAATTACGTTTTATTTTATTACTGCTGACTGGTTTCATTCTTAATAGACCATCTTAAGACCAGCGGGTGACACTGAAATTTTATAAAATTTCTACGAAGAAGGTCGGTAATTACACAATTATTCATCTTGCACAGCAATCAATGTGCAATAAAGTCTCAAAAGTAAAACCCAAAATGTATAACCATTGGTGACGGGCGAAGACTATGAGCAGAGCGCGGTTGTACTGTATATGTCGACAGGCACCAGTCGTCAACTGCTGAGTAGCATACGACTAGGAGTTATAAAGAAGGGGCTGCGCCCATTGTTCGACGCTCAATCAATGAAGGAGCCAACGAAAAATAGGACGCGAAATATAGCATCTCAATTATGTAAGACATGTCATAATATCTGTGTAAAATCATTAAAAAACAGTCCTAACTGAAAAATACGTTTAAAGAACGTTTATAGTAATTAAAAACTGAGGAAACGTGACTAGAAACGCCATAAGAAACGGCTGGGTTAGGAAAATATGCCGTCTACGGGTAATAAGTAAAACTAATAAACCATACAAATCTTGTCAAAGAGGGTCAGTATAAACATCGATGCACATATGAGTCGAACAGGACGCTGCTGTCTACCTTGGGGACAGCTGGCGCGGCGTCCAGCGATAATGCGCGTCAATGGCAACGTAGATGTCGATGCAGTGATATATGCAGCAGGACGATGCCCATCAAAGAAACGATAAGTATTATTAAAGCTACTTCTATGACACATTAGACATGCGAATGCTGGATAACTAGTAGAATTCATTGACCTGCAAGATAACATACTTCAATTTAACTGTTTTTCATTCAGTGACAAGCTATATCGCCGAAAAGACGAACTGGATATGAATAATTCTTTGGCTGGAACTGTAGCAGATTTGATTGTAAATCATATTAAATCGAATTTTTTCAAAGAAAATCCAGTGCTTAATTTCAATAGCATTTACTATAACAGATATGTTGATGACACATTATAAATGTACAGAATGGAATAGACGGAACAGATAGTGTAAAACATCCCTAAGTAACATACATCTTAAGTTACAATTTACGGTGAAACATACAATAAGAATATTAGTTTTCTTGATCTGACTGTTACCATCTGTAGAGACAGACTTCATTTTGGTATCTGCAGAATGCCTACGTCAACAGATGCTGTGATTAATGCCAAATCGTGTCATCCGTATAAATATAAAAAAGGATTCCATACTACTAAGGTTTGCTCCTTGGGTCTAATGAGGCTCGAAAAGAAACTTTAATTTTAAAACTAATAGCTAGAGCAAACGGTTCTTGTGCTAGTGAGGTTGACGCAATTTTGAAGAAGTATGAAGAAGCACCATCAAAAATTTCATCCATACAAGACCAAATTTTGTCAGACTGACCTATGTGAGCTAAACATCGTAAAAAAATTGTTCGTTACTTAGGGACAAATACATAAATATAGGTTATGCCACTAGTGATTCCATTCAGTAAAATCTCAAGTTTGCTATTGGTAATCAGCATAACAGATTTTATGGTTCAGGGGTCTATAAAGTTACATGCAGCATCTGCAGTAAACAGTACATAGGTCAAACTGGTTGTAGCTTCACCATTCGTATTAATGAAAATACAACGTGTGTTGAATGAAAGGAATCTCTGTGGGGACAACACTGATTACATGGATCCTCAAGAGAAAAATGTAGCGCAACTGGCCACGGCACTGAAGTCAGCACGGCTGCTCATCCATGTCGGTACCTCCCACAACCACTCTGACTCACGTGCTGCACGCTTCGCAGTGCTCCGCACTCCAGGCTTTTGACAGGTCTTCGCATTAATGTGACTGGACAGTGTATTATAAACGTTCTTTAAACGTATTTCTAAGTTACACCTGTTTTTCATGATTTTTCACATATATTATGTGATGTTTTGCATCATACACAAGCTGTTTTCGTGTCTTATTTTTCATTGGCTCCTTCAGTGATCACGAGCAGAACGATTGTCGGGCTTCCTCCTTTATAACCCGTAGCGTTCGTACGCTCCTCAGCAGTTGACGACTGGTTCTTCCCGGCATATTCAACGCTATACTTATCGTCTAAGCGTGGTGCCAAGTGGCATAGATTTGGTATTTTACTTTTGTAACTTTATTGCTTATTGCTTGCTGTATAAGATGAATGATTATTTAAAGCTGACCTCCTTCACAGGAATTTTATAAAATTTTTATGTCACCCACTGGTCTGAAGGTATAACCGGTAGCCAGTAAAAAATAAAACGCCATTAGCGATCGCGACTAATTATTTCCAGTAGACATCAAGATGTAGATCTATGCGTCTAGTATTACAACAGCATATTTTGTTAGTACATACGTTACAACGTTCTCTGAAGCGGACGTCAAAGGTCTTCCAGTTTGACCAACGTAAAACTGCGGACAGGATCGCCTAAAAATCGCACTCAGGACGGCCGAAGAAACCAGATCAACGGTCGTTAACCCACCGAGTGGAATCGAACCAGGTCTGGTTCACCTCTGTCGGTGTGCTACGTCATCGCTGTTCAAGAAGCATGTCTATAATTCTAAAATATGGCAATAGGCTAACCCTCCACGTATTTTACCATTGTGAGCTCTGAGATACTCTTGGACTATAACCGAAATATGTAAATTCGATGGAATACACTAATGTGAGTTCTTTCGTTCTTCTTTCTAGTCAACAACTAATGGTTTTTTTTTTATTTTGTGTTTTAATTCCGTTACATCTAATACGTTCTTCACATAATGACTTCAAAGCTGAAATTGCGTGGTAGATGGCAAATGGCTCTGAGCACTATGGGACTTAACATCTGAGGTCATCAGTCTCCTAGAACTTAGAAATACTTAAACCTAACTAACCTAAGGACATCACACACATCCATGCCCGAGGCAGGATTCGAACCTGCGACCGTAGCGGTCACGCGGTTCCAGACTGAAGCGCCTAGAACCGCACGGCCACACCGGCCGGCTGCGTGGTACAGAATAGAAAACAGAGGGATGTTTTATTCTTCCCATAAAAGAAAGTACTAGGTTCTATTAGTCAAAATCTCTTTAAGCTTGTTACACAACAGTGAATATTTTCCATATTGTCATATTTTGGTCATAATTATACAGATTATGCATATTCTTACAGTAGCGAACATCATTTGGAAACCTAACATGAGGGAATATGATGTTCACAGGCATCAAATTTTTGCAGGACACCGTGTGTGAAGAAAATGAACTTCGTTTCATACAAATTGTTGTTCTTGAACTCGTGCTGATTCTATATCTACACCTACAGCTATACTCTGGAAAGCACTGTGAAGTGCGTGACAGATGGTACGTCCCATTGTATCAGTCATTATAGCTTTTTCCGGTTCCATTCACGTATGGAGCCGGGGGATAATGACCGTTTATCTGCCTCTCTGCGTGCCGTAATTAATCTAATCTTCTCCTCACTGCCCCTGAGGGAGAAATACGGAGGGGGTTGTAGTACAGCGTGTTACACAACGTTTTTGACGGTTTCAAATTTGAGTAACATACAAACTAATCGCGAAACGAAGTTGAACATTTTACACAAGGTACATTTATTTAAGTTTACTTACCGAATGAGGACTCGCAGTCGGGAGTACGACGGTTCAAACGCCCGTCCGGCCATACAGATTTAGGTTTTCCGTGATTTCCCTGAATCGCTTCAGGCAAATGCCGCGATGGTTCCTTTGAAAGGGCACAGCCGACGTCACCGATGACTTCGCTGTTTGGTCCCCTTTCCTAAATCAACCAACCAACCAAGTTTACTTATGAAATACCACATCGGACAAATGACGACTATTCGCAGCTACACAACAATCAAAGCATTTCACCCAATATTTGAACATATCTTTCGTAACCGCAGGAGTATTTGTGGAAATTTCATCGTGGATTTGATTTTTTAACTGTTGCAAGCTTCTCGGTCGTTTTCATCTTCAAATAACCACACAGGTAAAAGGTACGGTGTTCGGACGGTTTTCCGAGGGCCGGTTGACTTTCGATTCGATGCACCGGCATTTCCGCGGAAGTTCCTTAATCAATTCAATATTATTGTACGAGCAGGAATTAGACATCGCAACTGAATCTTGAAAAGCTTACGGAAGGCACGTTGCATATGCACGACAGATTCACCTTAGCGAAAACAGCAACCCACCGCGAACGTAGGATGTTGCTTCGACCAGTACGACATGATTACTAACCTATGTGTGGGATGAAACTTGATACTCCGCACTACTAATAGGCGGCACCACCGTCGCTGTACCGTGTCTTTAGGACGAGTTATTTATATTTGAAGTCGTCATTAAATTGTGAAATATCCTATAGTATACAGGGTGCTACAAAAAGGTACGGCCAAACTTTCAAGAAACATTCCTCACACACAAATAAAGAAAAGATGTTATGTGGACATGTGTCCGGAAACGCTTAATTTCCATATTAGAGCTCATTTTACTTTCGTCAGTATGTACTCCAACGTGATCAAATTGTAAATTTTCACAATCAACATGTGTGGGCTGACGAGAATCCGCACGCAATTGTGCAATCACGTCATCAACACAGATTTTCGGTGAACGTTTGGGCAGGCATTGTTGGTGATGTCTTGATTGGGCCCCATGTTCTTCCACCTACGCTCAATGGAGCACGTTATCACGATTTCATACGGGATACTCTACCTGTGCTGCTAGAACATGTGCCTTTACAAGTACAACACAACATGTGGTTCGTGCACGATGGAGCTCCTGCACATTTCAGTCGAAGTGTTCGTACGCTTCTCAACAACAGATTCGGTGACCGATGGATTGGTAGAGGCGGACCAATTCCAGGGCCTCCACGCACTCCTGACCTCAACGCTCTTGATTTTCATTTATGGGGGCATTTGAAAGCTCTTATCTACGCAACCCCGGTACCAAATGTAGAGACTCTACGTGCTCGTATTGTGGACGGCTGTGATACAATACGCCATTCTCCAGGGCTGCATCAGCGCATCAGGGATTCCATGCGACGGAGGGTGGATGCGTGTATCCTAGCTAACGGAGGACATTTTGAACATTTCCTGTAACAAAGTGTTTGAAGCCACGCTGGTACGTTCTGTTGCTGTGTGTTTCCATTCCATGATTAACGTGATTTGAAGAGAAGTAATAAAATGAGCTCTAACATGGAAAGTAAGCGTTTCCGGACACATGTCCACATAACTTATTTTCTTTCCTTGTGTGTGAGGAATGTTTCCTGAAAGTTTGGCCGTACCTTTTTGTAACACCCTGTATATTCTGAGAGACATGATTTATAGCCCGTTCTTGAAACTTTGTAAGCAGGCTTTTTCGAGATAGCTTACGTCTATCCTCAAGATTCTGGAAGTTCAGTTCTTTCAGCATCTCTGTGACAGTCGTCCAGGTTCAAACAAATCTGTTATCGTTCGTGCTGCGCTTCCTGTATACGTTCAGTATCCCGTATAGTCCCATTTGGTACGCGTCCCACATACTTGAGCGATATTCTAGGATGGATTGCACGAAAGCTTAGTAAGTAATTTCCTTCGTAGACTGTCTGCATTTCCCTAGTATTCTACTGTACCGATAAACCTAAATCTGCCGCCCGCTTTACTTACGACTGAGCCTATGTGGTCGTTCCATTTCGTATCCACACAAAGCGTCACACACAGGTGTTAGTATGAGTTGACTGATTCCAACTATGACTCAATGATTTATAGTTATATAATACTACGCTTGTTAGTTTTGTGAGGTGCACAATTTTACATTTTTGAACATTTAAAGCAACTTACCAATCTTTATACCACTATGAAATCTTATCAAGATCTGACTGAATATCTGTGTAGTTTCTTCCACGCAGTACTTTGTTACAGATAAGTGCATCATCTGCAAAAGTATGAGGTTAATATTGTCCGCGAGGTGACAAAAATCATGCGATAGCGATATGCACATATACAGATTTCGGCAGTGTCGCGTACACGAGGTATAAAGGGCGGTGGATTCGCGGAGATATCATTCGGACTCAGGTGATCCCTGTGAAAAGGTTTGCGACGTGATTCTGGCCGTACGAAGGGAATTAACACACTTTGAACACGGTATGGTAATTTGAGCAAACAATGGGACATTTCACATGGGTAATCGTTAGGAAATTCCGTATTACGAGATCCACACTGTCAACAGTTTGCCGAGAGTACCAGATTTCAAGTATTATCTCTGATCACAGAGAAAGCAGTGGCCGACGGCCTTCACTTATCAACCGAGAGCAGAGCCGTTTGTGTAGAGTTTTCATTGGTAACAGACAATCAACACTGCGTGAAATAACCGCAGAAATCAATGTGGGACGTACGACGAACGTCTCCGTTAGGACAGTGCGGCGAAATTTAGCGTTAACACACTACGGCAGCAGACGACCGACTCGAGTGCATTTGCTAACAGTACGACATCGCCTGCAGCGCGTCTCCTGGGCTTGTGACCATATCGGTTGGACGCTGGACGACCGGCAAACCGTGACCTGATTAGAAGTGTCCCGATTTCAGTTGGTAAGAGTCAATGGTGGGGTTCGGGTGTGGCGCGTGGGGCAGACTCACGAAGCTACGGACGCAAGTTGTTATTAAGGGACTGTGCAAACTGGTGGTGGCTCTGTTTACATAGAGTGAACTGGGTTTTCTGGTCCAACTAAACCGATCGTTGACTGGAAATGGTTATGTCTGGCTACCTGGAGACCACCTGCTGCCAGTCGTTCACTTCATGTTCCCACAACGATAGAATTTTTATTGTTGACAATGCACCGTGTCATCAGGCCACAATTGTGCGCGATTGGTTTGAAGAACATTCTGGACCGTTCGAGCGATTTGGCCATCCCGATCGCCCGACATGAATCCCATCGAACATTTATGAAAAGTCATTTCATGCACAACATCCTGCATCTGCAGCACTTTCGCAATTTTGGACGGCTGTGAGGCAGCATGGCTCGATACTTCTGCAGGGAACTTCCAACGACTTATTGAGTCCATGCCACGTCGAGCTGCTGCACTACACAGGGAAAAAGGAGGTGTTACGCGATATTAGAAGGTATCCCATGACTTTTGTCACCTCAGTGTTTAACATGAACCGCAGGGGTCCCAACACACTTCCCTGGAGCACAGCAGCAGTTACTTCTACATCTGCGATGACCCTCCATCCTAGATAAAGCGGTGCGCCTCCCTACCAAAAAATTATCTAGTCACAAATTCCGCTTGATACCCCATACTATCGATCGATAATACGCGTAGATGTGGTATTGAGTCAAATGCTTTTCGGAAATCAATAAACACTGCACCTGCCTGACTGCCTCGATCCACGAAATTCCACATGTCATGTGATAAAAGTGCTAGCTAGGTTTCACATGATTGATATTTTCGCAATCCATGCTGCTTGGAGAATAATAGGTCATTATGTTCGAGATACATTATTACTTTTGAGCTGGGAGTATGTTATAAGATTCTACAACAAATCTGTGTCAAGGATATTGGACGAAATTTTTGTGGATCACTTCTGTTAACCTTCATATAGATGAATCTGACCTGTGATTTCTCCCAACTATTGGGCATGGTTCTTTGTTCGAGGTATCTACGATACATTACAGTCAAAGGAGGGGCTAACTCAGCCGCAGATTCAGTATAGAATCTGATAGGGTTTGCATCGGGCCATGAAGCTTTGTGGAGTTTTAACGATTTCAGCTTGTTCTCAATGCCACACACACTAATATCTATTTCACCTATCTTTTCAGTGGTACGAGAATTAAATTGTGACAATACTAGTTTTCCTTTGCAAAAGTTTGGGGGGTATGAAATGGAATTACCAGATAGATTCTGTGTTATGTAAATCAGGCAGTAGACTTCGGTTTATTGGGCGGATATTGAGACAAGGAACATTCTACAAAAGAAGATCGCCTACAAAACACTTCTGCCACCAGTCCTAGAATATAAAGTGTGCAGTACCCTAAACAAATAAAAATCAGGCTATACTGAACGTATAACAAGAAGGGCAGCACGAAAGGACACATGCTTGTCGGACCAGTATGAGAGTATTACGGAAATGCTGAAGAACCTGAACTGTCAGACGCATGAACATATACGTCAACTATTTCACGGAATGCTATTTGCGGAGTTTCAAGAACCAGTGTTAAGTGGGAAATCTAGGAAAAATCGACTGTCTGCAGCGTATCTTACTAATAGTGACCGCCAAGGCAAGATTATCCAAGTTAATCTGCGCAGAGAGGTATCTAATGAGTTCTTCATCCTGCACTCCATAGGCAAATGAAACGGAAAGTAACCCTAACGTGAGATAAAATGGGAGGTGCTCTTTACCAAGCAGTTCACAGTGGCTTAAAGAGTATGCATGTGGTTGTAAATGCTAAGTGACGTTGCACATTGGTGACTGCGATCGATGGCTTCTGGGCAGAGGCACATGGAAATGAGTTGTGTTGTCTCCCGAAGGATCATTTGGCCGCAGACCTCTGTATCTGAGCTGGAATGGAAGACCTCAGCGGTCGCTAAAATGTTTGCCTGATTATTTAATCGTGGAGTGTGATTTGGAATTTTGAAGTCTCTGTAAACTGGGCAGGTGATTCAGTGGTTAAGCCACCACACTCGTATTCTGAAGAAACGGCTTTCGGATTGGTTGCATTTAATCATATCAATCAATGTTTGGCTGTATCCTTTGTAGATGCTAAGGCCACAGACTACACCCATCCACCACCACTACCCCACCTCTATCGAACCTGAACTTACCGGCATTCTCCGTGTCTAATAAGCTCGTCTTAGGCGGGAAGCAAATTCAGAATCTCCCTTTACTCCTTAATTTCTTCCTTTCTCAGGCCTACTAGAGTGATGATAAACCTGACGTTTACGCTCCATAACCACACCGACAACAATGGATCTACGTACTGTACATACAACTTCTGTGAAATCTTTCTGGCGTATTGTGCCTCCTTACAGATTCCTACAATACTGGCCCATTCTAAATTCCATAATTCTCTTCGAAGCAAAAATGTCAAACAAACATGGGCTCTGAAATGCATACCTTAAGAGCTATGTTTCGAATGAGCGTTCGTCTTATATTCATGAATATTGACCATTCCTCTTGGGACACCCAGTATAAGATTCTTTATCTGTTGCGATAAAACAACGGATCGTTACTGTTAGCCCTCGTTTGTAGTGGAGACGCTTTACAAATTTTCAAACAATTGTAAGCCTCATCAACAAGTACATACCGTAGGCTTCCATGGATCGTTGTAATCTTACACACACACTAGCCTCTAGCAATGGTGAATGCGACTTTTTTATATAAAACAATATCACGACCCGCTCACATACACGAAATACAATTATTGAAGAGCAAAAGATGAAGTGAAAGGCCACCGCTTTAAGGCGAGCATATTTTATAATCACGTTCTCGTGCGCCATTCGTAAGTCACTGTCAACTCAAAGACGATATAAACCTAGCCGACTCTGTCTGCTGGACTGGTAGGAATCGGTAGGTTTCTCTCAGGGACACCCAGAAGTTTGATCGGTGTCGGCCAATCAGACCAGTTGGCGCGTATTTTTCACTGGGGATACCTCACGCAGTTTAAAGACAAAGAACTCTGATTCCTGACAGCACAGCGAACAGACGTTATTTAGACCCTTATCTTGTGGTTTTCAGATACGTGCATTCTACTGACAACTTGTAACGCAACGGTGCTGAGTATTTGGGATGTACGACGATTGAAACTTAAATATGGCAACTATTTATTCACAACCGATACAAAAGAGTTACATGTTTGCATCTGTTACTGTCCTTCAAAGTAGTCACCAGCGTCGTGTAGAACCCGTTGCCAGCGATGTAGAAGGCGTAGTATACCGTTAGCAGACCTGTTCTGTTGATGGTGCGAATGGAGCGGTCTACTGCCTGTCGAATCTCTGGAACAGGTCTGAAGCGAATGCCAGGAAGTGGTTCCTTCATCTTCGGAATCAAATCAAAGTCACTAGGACTTAAGTCCGGGGAGTATGGTGGATGGTACAGTACTCCCTAGTCCCATCGACCGAACAGTGCAGCCATAGCTTGCTCGCATAGTCGTGCAGAATTATGGGTGGGTTGCGCAGAAAGTGTCGCCACTTCTTTCACAAAGCTGGTCGCAGGTGATGCTCCAAAAACGAACAGTAATGCTGTACATTGATGGTCTACCGTGGAGGAACGTAATGCGTTAGGATAACACCATCACAGTCGTACACGAGAATCACCTTACTGGCACTCTGACGCACTTTCGACATTCACGGCGACCCATAATAACGCCATTTGTCGGATTGGCGTTTCAGTTTTGGCTCGTACGATGTGGCCCATGTCTCATCCAGTGCTACGATACGGCGTAAGAAAGCCTCTCCTTCGCGCTCATAGCGCTCAAAGTGCGTCTGAGCAGCGTCGTAACGCATCCATTTCTGCATTTCCGTCAAGTCAAGCGGAACCCATCGTGATGCTATTTTTCGTATGCCCAGGCGTTCCTTCAGAATGCGAAGCACAGTCGTATGCGCTAATCCGGTTTCGTGGGAGAACCCACGAATCGTATGGCGTCGATCACTGTCCAGTAACGCGGCAAAAGCATACACTTCTTCTTCAGAGACGGTAGGACGACCTCCCCGATGCACGTCTGCTACAGTTTGCCGACCTTCGTTGAAGGCTTTTACCGAACGTGCCACTATTCTGTACGGCAATGCCGATTCCCCGCACGCCTCTTGAAGACCTTGATGACACTGTCGTGCTGTACGGCCTCTGGCACATTCAATCTTGATCCAACTCTGTTGTTCCTGTTTCGAAAACATAGTGACACCGTTGCGTTAGACCGCTCGCTCACAAGTGAGTGACTGTGTCTCCCTCGATTGTGCGCACGCCGGTGACGTGGGACGGGCGAGTTCATTTGCTCGGAGGTAAGGCAGGTATATCAACGTGTGTTATCAGCGACAATAGTAGATTCCATTGCATAGTGTCTCCATAGCAGAGTTGCCACTATTTAAGTTCCAACCTACGTATTAACGCGGTTGGAATCCATGCAGGCCTTGGATTTATGTAGAATTTTGTCCTTTTCACGTTGCATTTTGCATTCTCGGTTGGCTTGGAACACGTTATGCTTTGGAGCTCTTCAGAACACACGTTAATCGGTATCTGTTGTTCAAGTTACTTAAAAACAGTTTCTCCCACTCACATACCCATGTTTTAGAGGTTTGAAATGTTTAATTGTATATTCTTGTACTGTGATGTTTAGCGGGAATGCTAAGTGGTTTAATCCAATGTTTGATTTACCCATGACGAATAACATAATTTATATAGTCTTTTCAAACATTATAAGGCATTTATTGTTGTCTCCGTCTGTGAGAGAGAAACCCAGGAGTGGCGGAGCAGCGTGCTGTCGCCGTCATAGATTTGCACAAAGCCAAATAATTTATGTGCACCAATAATCTCTAAACGTATCTTTACTAGAGTTGTAAAACTACCGTAGGTTACTGTAGACTACCAAAAGTTAGCGTAGACTATGGCAGTTTTCCTAATAGCTTCTGCCAGTTACGGTCGTACACGCATTCCCTGTACGTTAGGTGTGTTGCATCACTATCGGGGATTACCTCATAACGATAGCTTCCCTAACGTGTGCGATCAGTGTCTTACTACACTCCTGGAAATGGAAAAAAGAACACATTGACACCGGTGTGTCAGACCCACCATACTTGCTCCAGACACTGCGAGAGGGCTGTACAAGCAATGATCACACGCACGGCACAGCGGACACACCAGGAACAGCGGTGTTGGCCGTCGAATGGCGCTAGCTGCGCAGCATTTGTGCACCGCCGCCGTCAGTATCAGCCAGTTTGCCGTGGCATACGGAGCTCCATCGCAGTCTTTAACACTGGTAGCATGCCGCGACAGCGTGGACGTGAACCGTATGTGCAGTTGACGGACTTTGAGCGAGGGCGTATAGTGGGCATGCGGGAGGCCGGGTGGACGTACCGCCGAATTGCTCAACACGTGCGGCGTGAGGTCTCCACAGTACATCGATGTTGTCGCCAGTGGTCGGCGGAAGGTGCACGTGCCCGTCGACCTGGGACCGGACCGCAGCGACGCACGGATGCACGCCAAGACCGTAGGATCCTACGCAGTGCCGCAGGGGACCGCACCGCCACTTCCCAGCAAATTAGGGACACTGTTGCTCCTGGGGTATCGGCGAGGACCATTCGCAACCGTCTCCATGAATCTGGGCTACGGTCCCGCACACCGTTAGGCCGTCTTCCGCTCACGCCCCAACATCGTGCAGCCCGCCTCCAGTGGTGTCGCGACAGGCGTGAATGGAGGGACGAATGGAGACGTGTCGTCTTCAGCGATGAGAGTCGCTTCTGCCTTGGTGCCAATGATGGTCGTATGCGTGTTTGGCGCCGTGCAGGTGAGCGCCACAATCAGGACTACATACGACCGAGGCACACAGGGCCAACACCCGGCATCATGGTGTGGGGAGCGATCTCCTACACTGGCCGTACACCACTGGTGATCGTCGAGGGGACACTGAATAGTGCACGGTACATCCAAACCGTCATCGAACCCATCGTTCTACCATTCCTAGACCGGCAAGGGAACTTGCTGTTCCAACAGGACAATGCACGTCCGCATGTATCCCGTGCCACCCAACGTGCTCTAGAAGGTGTAAGTCAACTACCCTGGCCAGCAAGATCTCCGGATCTGTCCCCCATTGAGCATGTTTGGGACTGGATGAAGCGTCGTCTCACGCGGTCTGCACGTCCAGCACGAACGCTGGTCCAACTGAGGCGCCAGGTGGAAATGGCATGGCAAGCCGTTCCACAGGACTACATCCAGCATCTCTACGATCGTCTCCATGGGAGAATAGCAGCCTGCATTGCTGCGAAAGGTGGATATACACTGTACTAGTGCCGACATTGTGCATGCTCTGTTGCCTGTGTCTATGTGCCTGTGGTTCTGTCAGTGTGATCATGTGATGTATCTGACCCCAGGAATGTGTCAATAAAGTTTCCCCTTCCTGGGACAATGAATTCACGGTGTTCTTATTTCAATTTAAAGGAGTGTAGATCCCCCTGAAAACCGGAAGCGGTGAACCGTCTAGAAACTGAGTGAGGATAAAAAGGGCCGCATAACCTACAAAACATTTTTGTTGAACATGGTTATACTCCTGTCTATTACTTAAAAATAGCCAGCATATACAGCAAAATTGAACCTCTCGTTACAGCAAAAATAAAGAAGGTAATACGGATTTATTATATAGCTCAAAAAACGGGATTTTTTCAACAAAAAGGTAAAATACAATCAAAACCACAAAACAAAAATATATCAAACATCGCTTCAATACTTCGTTGAATTCATATAAAACATGTTTCTTTTATTCATAAACAAGATTCACATTTATCACTAATAACAGGGAACTCTTGCCTTTGATCACACAAAGAACGTTCTGTTGAGTATGTGTGTGTGTGTGTGTGTGTGTGTGTGTGTGTGTGTGTGTGTGTGTGTATGTGCATGTGTGTATGTGTGCACGTAAACTAACTAGTTGTATCAAAAGTAACTGCTTTGCTTACATGAAAGCGCAGAAGTTATGCCATGAAATGATTATTGTTTCTTATAGAACGCAATTTATATTCTGTAAGGATATGAAATACACAGTGGACTAAAACTGAATGATGTGTGGCTCTACTTATGCACAAAACAAACAAAAAAACATTCGTTCGTGTTTCTTTTCCTATCACTGCTACCAGTACTACCTACCATTTATTACGTCATTTATGCAGGGTACCAAAACAACCGGGCGAGGTGGCGTAGTTGTTAGGACACTGGACTCGCATTCGGGAAGACGATGGTTCAAACCTGATTTAGGTTTTCCGTGACTTCCCTAAATCGCCTTAGGCTAATGCCGGGATGGTTCCTTTGACAGGGTACGCCCGACTTCTTTCCCCATCCTTCCCCTAATCCGGTGCGACCGACGGTTTCGCCACTTGCTCCTTTTCCATAAACGAACCAACAACCAAAACTACCGAATCGCAGTTCTGGTAGAGCGGAACTCTAACCTTTACTTAACTTTGATCAGTCTTTAAGTACAATCTGATATCATAGTCCAGTGTTCACAGCAATATGCATCATCACTAAACGCACAGTAGGGGAGGCAGGACGCGATGTAGTGGGTCCTCCAGTCCACGACCAACTGAACTGAACCACAGCTTTTCAGGAGTGCATTCGGCCCTGACTTCATTTTTTACGGATGACAATTTGCAACCGCATCGAACTATAAAAATGGAGGAGGTCTGTGAACGAGAGGATATTCGGCGAATGGGCTGGCCTGCCCGTCCCCCTACTTAAATCCCATGGAACACGTGTGGGATGCGTTGGGGAGACGTATTGCTGCACGTCCGCGTAGCGAACACTTGTCAACAGCGTTGGCGGAGGAACTGAACGCCCTACCACAACAACTTCTTACCAACTATTCGGTTTCAGGCTGCTATGTGATGGCTGAGGAAGGGGAGACTGGAGAAGGTAATCGAGATTACTGGACAGGACATTACCGAGAAGCGTCAAATCGCTAAATGTCGGGTGGGTACCTGGCAAACGGAATGGGAGTTAAGCCATAAGGGTTCTAGGCGCTTCAGTCTGGAAACGCGAGACCGTCACGGTCGCAGGTTCGAATCCTGCCTCGGGGATGGATGTGTGTGATGTCCTTAGGTTGGTTAGGTTTAAGCAGTTCTAAGTTCTAGGGGACTGATGACCTCAGATATTAAGTGCCATGGTGCTCAGATCCATTCGAACCATTTATAATTGATAAGGACCGTAGGGTATATCAATTCTTCCCGGACATCAGGGAGACATATCAATCCTAGCCGGGGTACGGTTAACTTTCTGACAGGTCACGGCCCTTACCCTGCGCACTCACACCACGTAGGCTTCAGCCAGAGTGCTGCTTGTACATGTGGGCAACGCAGATCCTCACAACATATACCTTTTCACTGTCACCGGTACAGAGCAGCGCACCAGACACCAACGCAGTACAACAGTGGTATGATGCGGGCAATAAGAGACAGACACGAGTACACGGATGATTTCTCAAGGACATTACATGACGAATCCAGACAGACACGGCCGTATAACAGAACACTGCAACGCACACGAAGCACGTAAGACAGCAGCTCCAGTTCCTGCACCAACACAGACAGCAGTACCGAAACACACACTCACTCGAACAGCAAACACTTGCACCGACACGTAGCACATACAACCTTACACAGCATCTATAACGATTAAACTGTATCAGAATTAACAATGTAATGTAATTAACCCTGTAAACCTGTTAGAGCTTAAGTATAAACGGTAGGCAAATGCATCCCGCGCTCATTATCCGCTGTTGGGAGGTAACATTTGTAAGAGAACACTTAGAACAAGCAACATAACAGGTAAAATTCAAGACACATAATACAGGTACTGAAGGTTAATTAACAACCCCAAGAAATAACATACTTTACACTCACACACAACTCCGCTTTCCGCAATGTACACAATAATTATAATGTTTTCGTAAATAGTATTTAGAAATACTAATCCGTAAGTTAAACTGTAGCGAACCGGGTACTGCAAGGCTGGAAGTAGTTCCGAGGCATTCAGACCAGCTTGACCCAGATAGAGTAACCTTTCTCTGTCTCTCTCTCATACTGTCCAAGTCTTTCGTATCATCTATCATCATGTCTTTTTAAAATTTGAATATTTTTTTTATTTTTCTTTCAATTTCTAAAGTATTTTTAATGTATTGTTACCTCCGTTGTAATTGCTGAGCTGTGGTCGAGCGGTTCTAGGTGCTTCAGTCCGCAACCACGCGGCTGCCACTGTCGCAGGCTCGAATCCTGCCTCGAGCATGGATGTATGTGATGTCCTTAGGTTAGTTAGGTTTACTTAGTTCTAAGTCTAGGGGACTGATGACCTCAGATGTTAAGTCTCATAGTGCTTAGAGCCATTTTGTAACTGCTGAAAACAATAACTGCTGTTTGTAATATGCAATTTGTTTTGTAATCAACATGAAAAGTTGTAAAATGTTAGGTTAGTTAGGCTTAAGTAGTTCTAAAAAAAATGGTTCAAATGGCTCTGAGCACTACGGGACTCAACTGCTGTGGTCATAAGTCCCCTAGAACTTAGAACTACTTAAACCTAACTAACCTAAGGACAGCACACAACACCCAGCCATCACGAGGCAGAGAAAATCCCTGACCCCGCCGGGAATCGAACCCGGGAACCCGGGCGTGGGAAGCGAGAACGCTACCGCACGACCACGAGATGCGGGCAAGTAGTTCTAAGTCCAGGAGACTGATGACCTCAGATGTTAAGTCTCATAGTGCTTAGAGCCATTTTGTAACTGCTGAAAACAATAAGTGATGCTTGTAATATGGAATTTGTTTTGTAATCTTCATGGAAAGTTGTAAAATGATCGATCTGATATAAAATGTAAGGCAACAGCTCTCTAAATGAGCAGTAAATCAAACCAAATCAAATGAAAACTACCAACCTTGTGGCCAGCATGGGTGTACGTTGCACAGCAAGCACTGGCGTCATTGGTGATCACGCACCACACCTTACCTTTTATAATATCCAGGGGGCCATTTAAATCACGCTGAATTCAATGTCATTATTGTCTTCGGAGAAAAGTGTCATTCGTATTAGTTTCACTGCGTATTTCTTTCAGTTATCTTCTGCACTATACAGTAGCAGTTTCATCGAGCTATGTTACGTGGTAGTGACACATTATGCGAAAGTTAAATTTGTCCTTAAGTTTTGCACACGGGTGTATTTCTTAAGTATAGCGTAAATTTCTCTTCTAATTGTTTCATGCTGAATTTTTTGTTATATTTATTTGGAAGAGGTGTAAATTTCTAGGCATATACCCAATATTACTGATATTTTTTGCGACTCTGCGAACTTGCGTATTATCTGAAGTCCCGTCCTCATGTCGATGAAATTGTGACCAAAATATTTTCTGTAGACAGTTCTGCACAGCTTCAGCGTATCTAATGACTCACATTGTGGAACCACCAAAGCTGTTGTAACGAATAGTAACGAATTCTTGTTCACTAACAACCAGGTACTCTCAAGCGACCGTCACCGTGTCACGGATTAATATAAAAGTTTAAAGAATGTTTCTTGACGTAAGATCTACAACAGTTTTCAGTTGCAGCAACTGTTACGTATGCGCGCATATGTTATGTTATATATTTTTCATTACCCACCAAGTGCAAATATTGACGGTCCATTACAACGTTAAGCCTGTGGTCTGGTGAAAGTCGTACTATTAACTGACGGCTCTCAGTCGTGACTTGAAGATAGTCACTTTACAGTAACCGTGGCCGGCCAGTGTGGCCGTGCGGTTCTAGGCGCTTCAGTCTGGAACCGCACGACCGCTACGGTCGCAGGTTCGAATCCTGCCTTGGGCGCGGATGTGTGTGATGTCCTTAGGTTAGCTTGGTTTAAGTAGTTCTAAGTTCTAGGGGACTGATGACCTCATGTGATAAGTCCCATAGTGCTCAGAGCCATTTGAACCATCTGAACAGTAACCGAGAAGACCAGAGACTTTTCTTTTGCCATTACAAGGCGTGCAGTAGTAGCGACTGCCGCCCTGTCCAGCATTCCTTACAAAGAGAGAGAGTGCCCGAATAAAATATAAATTGCATTTCCGTGGTGGATTCAGACTGTACACAAATTTACGAATCGTTTGATATATGTACTGGGTCGCTCCGAACAATATTTCGGAAGTCGATGGAATTAATTATTAATTAAATGATATCAAATAAATTTTCGCCGATATTTAGCGATCACCATTGGCTTGCATAATCAGAGAACTGTTGTCTGGATGGGACGGGGTAATTTTCCGAACCTTCGTTTAATTATTAATACAAAATAATTCGAAAAATGGCGACTAGCCGCAAAAGCTGGTCGATTCGTAACTTTGAATTTCTTGCCACGGATTCCTCGCGGCGTAGTGACACTAGTCCATTCCGTCCTTTTCCAGAACTGCCGCCACTCCACGGACCCTAACCTCTGAACCGTGAGACTAGACCTTACTGAAAGGAACGAATCCTAACTTTCGCCCTTTTTACGTTGGCCACGAGCGCCTCTTTCTACCAAGCGAGGTGACGCAGTGAATAGCACACTGGACTCGCATTCGGGAGGACGACGGTACAAACCCGCGTCCGGTCATCCATGATTTCCCTCTATCGCTTCAGACAAATGCCGGGAAAGTTCCTTTACAAGGACACGCCGACTTCCTTCCACATCCTTCCCTGATTCGATGGCACCGATGGCCTCGCTGTCTGGCCCCTCCCCCGAATCAACCAACCAACAACCTCTTTCTGCCGGCGGACGCATACTGATGTGCAGCGCCATCGTAAGCAGAACTAACGATTGAAACCTTCTCGTCCACATCAGTTTTTAGTTCCTGGTCGTAGTCGTTTCGTGATCTTGAGTAGCGCAGGTGTTGCAGCCATCCATATGCCATTGCGCGCCCTCACTGTTCTTGGTAGCAGCCACGGACCTCACACCTCGGGTTTGTGCTGTTTCGCATCCCCTGTAATGAAACTGCGATTATTTCTGTAGTGAATTCTCACAAATAGAACGGTTTACATCTCAGTCGGCGGGCACAATGGAACCATCAGTGCTTTAATGATAGTAGCCTACTTTGTAGCGTCCCTACCTGGGCTTCAGTTTAATCAGTTCTTGTTACTATTAATCAGTTTTACGAATTGCTCAGTATATTCTCTCCCTGATCAGATGCTGGACATGTTATCACGACGCAGCTAGCAATTACTTGTTTCTTTTGTCTTCCCCTGCAGCAAGACCTTTCAGTCTAGGTGGTCAAGTGTGTGTGGATAAGTCGCGTTATACTTGTAACAGGCTAACTCGGATATCCATTTCTTTGGAACAGCAAATGCAAGTTTTTATCAGCTCTGTCAGACTTATGCTCGGTTGAAATCCCCTGTTGCCTCCTAGAACTAATCATTTAGTTATCAGAAACCACTGATAGAAGAGATGGGGTTCGATACTGGCCACGATCGAGACAACAGTAAAGTAGCAACTAAGGCTAAATATACCTGTAAATTGGAAATCGTAGGTCAGGCAGTTTTTCATCAATTATGCTATCATATCGCCACGTTCTTTTGCCATACACAACTGCATCAATAGCTGGTTATTTGTGAATAAATATACCGTTTGGCAAATTTTGTGACAGTTTCAGCACTTTTTGTAACATAACCTTGTACAAATATGTACCGCAACACTCAATTTCCACGTACATAGAATTTTATTGCGTTATCCTCTAATTTTGATAGCAATAAAGTTTTTATGTACAGTGATGTATTAAAACACGTGATTGCAATTGTCACAAAGTTATCCCTCATTTCAGAACAACATTATGATGTGAGGTCTAACACAGGAAAAGAAAGGTTTAATTCATTTGTGTGAAAGATGACATGATCTAGTGTTTCTTTATGACATGAAGTTCCTCTGTTTTATGAGTTTTGTTTTATCTGTACTCATAAAAACATTTCTCACAAAGTTTGCCTATTTGGTGAGATTTATTTTTCAGATTTTCTTAAAATCCACGATAATAATTATAGGCATATCCTCACTGTAACAGATAAGTTCAGTGGTACGAGAAAAAACAGTCATGTCACATTCAGTACTGTATTCTGAACAACTGTATGGTATATTTACAAACAAAGTCAAAAGACAAACTAAAATTTTGTCTTTTTTTCCAAACCATTGACAAACGTCTCTAATTTTACTAATGAGACTTGTTTTCCACAATTTCAATTATCATTCTTGTTTCTGCAGCTATGTTTGTGTCAAGAAGTGACCTCTATAATCTACGGTAATAACTTTCATCAGTTTCCAAGGGTGAAGAAAATTTTTGTAAAATTTAAGTCGCATGCACAATGATCCACACATATAACTTATTTATTTTAAATTACCTTAATTTAGTCAGCTCTGGAAAGTTATTGCCAGTAGCCGAAAGTTTCGCAAAAATCTACAAACACGTTCTTCCACCTGCCATCAAAATGGCTTTGTGACCAACTCAGGTGTGATGCACTTACTTGTAGCTTCTATCACTAATAGTAGTACTGTGTAAGAGCACACGGCAGCAGAGCTGTATGTTGGATGTTGACTCGAATTGCAGTTTTTAAGATTTTAACATTGGAGCATGTTGTTGTGACAAAGTGATTCCACAGTCACTAACATGCCCAGTTTTACGGTGCGTTAGTACAACTTCTGGTGGTTCCATGATGTCGTTCTTTAAATTTGTGACTTGCATTTTGTGTGTGTTTTGCAAAAACTGATTACCTGTTGTTGCCATAGGCTTCTAAAAGCTTTTCAGAATTACAGTCCTGTTACCCCTATGTGAGATGCAGCACATTGAAGCATGATATTTTGTACGCTTCCTTCTGCGAAGCCGCCTGCTTTTTCTCGCGCATTGCGTCTTAGTTTGTTGTTAGTCAAGAGTACTAGTTGAACATTGTATTGTCTCATTATGTTCACTACTTGCAATGGAAGTTTCGTATCGAGGCCAGTGGGGTAGGTGGTTTGCAGATAACTGGATTGTTTAGGGTATTTATGTTTGAAATTGTATCCATTGCTTCAACACTATCAATTTCTTTTTAGTACTCTGCTTCTACGGGGTTATTTTGTGTTCTCTGTGTAGCATTGTGTTATAAAAATGAAGGAAGATTGGAGATTCACATTCCATCGACGACGAGGCCATTAGAGATGGATCACAAGCTAGTGTTAGGGTAAGACTGTATAACTGTCTTTAATGGATTGTCCTGTTAATTATATCCTCACAATAGACGTTGAATCCTAATTTCATGGTACCTAGCTATATTACAGGGTGACTCTGTTATCCTTTAGCCAGTATCCGTTAATGACACTAATTTACTAGCTCCCTAATGGCAGACAGGTGGAACAACATAGCAATTTGTATTATTATATACAGCTCGAACCTTTCAGTGTACTCTCCTGAAGCTGCCAAGTTACAGTGTTCTTTGCACTTACCGAGCGGCACCTGTCTCATAGTTCCGAAATCTACTGTTGTTCCAAATGAAATGCATGAATGAATTTAGTAGCTAAGCGGGTATGGTATTGTACGGAATATATGAGACTTTTTTGGGAGACACTTTTATTCTGCATCGCATCCTATGCATACGGCAGTTCAGTATCAACAATAAGTCACAAAGGTCCTCATCATTGCACCATTGAGATTTCCACTTGATTTTAACTGCACATTGGTTAGCACGCTGGACTCGCATTCGGGAGAGCGATAGCTCAAACCCGCGTCCGACCATCCAGATTTAGATAATCCGTGATTTCCTTTGAAAGGACACAGCAGATTTTCTTCACTATCCTTAGCACAATCCCCATGTAACTTGTAACTGCCCCTCAACTCCGCGCTACAATCCCTGCAGTTTTGTGCATGTGATCGTTCCAATTTAAGTAGGAACTGAGTAGAAAACGGAGTAAGCTATATGTAACAGATTCTGAAACCCGTGTAGCAACAGGCTAAGCTGAGTTAGTGCGACAGGACTGTATTTTGACCATTCAATGGAAACTGTAACACGTTGTCGTAGCTCCGCTAACTATATACGATGCGTAAGGTCAGTGCTAAATGAAGCCTGCTCCTTCACCACGATGTAATTTAAAAGACAGTACGGGAACTGGGTGAAGGACATGGGTTTAGCTACTGATTGTGGTGCGTCACCAAACTTCATACAGATTCTGCAGTCTGAAGCAGGTCTACTTCATCCCTGATGTTCCATTCACATACACTCCTGGAAATGGAAAAAAGAACACATTGACACCGGTGTGTCAGACCCACCATACTTGCTCCGGACACTGCGAGAGGGCTGTACAAGCAATGATCACACGCACGGCGCAGCGGACACACCAGGAACCGCGGTGTTGGCCGTCGAATGGCGCTAGCTGCGCAGCATTTGTGCACCGCCGCCGTCAGTGTCAGCCAGTTTGCCGTGGCATACGGAGCTCCATCGCAGTCTTTAACACTGGTAGCATGCAGCGACAGCGTGGACGTGAACCGTATGTGCAGTTCACGGACTTTGAGCGAGGGCGTATAGTGGGCATGCGGGAGGCCGGGTGGACGTACCGCCGAATTGCTCAACACGTGGGGCGTGAGGTCTCCACAGTACATCGATGTTGTCGCCAGTGGTCGGCGGAAGGTGCACGTGCCCGTCGACCTGGGACCGGACCGCAGCGACGCACGGATGCACGCCAAGACCGTAGGATCCTACGCAGTGCCGTAGGGGCCCGCACCGCCACTTCCCAGCAAATTAGGGACACTGTTGCTCCTGGGGTATCGGCGAGGACCATTCGCAACCGTCTCCATGAAGCTGGGCTACGGTCCCGCACACCGTTAGGCCGTCTTCCGCTCACGCCCCAACATCGTGCAGCCCGCTTCCAGTGGTGTCGCGACAGGCGTGAATGGAGGGACGAATGGAGACGTGTCGTCTTCAGCGATGAGAGTCGCTTCTGCTTTGGTGCCAATGATGGTCGTATGCGTGTTTGGCGCCGTGCAGGTGAGCGCCACAATCAGGACTGCATACGACCGAGGCACACAGGGCCAACACCCGGCATCATGGTGTGGGGAGCGATCTCCTACACTGGCCGTACACCACTGGTGATCGTCGAGGGGACACTGAATAGTGCACGGTACATCCAAACCGTCATCGAACCCATCGTTCTACCATTCCTAGACCGGCAAGGGAACTTGCTGTTCCAACAGGACAATGCACGTCCGCATGTATCCCGTGCCACCCAACGTGCTCTAGAAGGTGTAAGTCAACTACCCTGGCCAGCAAGATCTGCGGATCTGTCCCCCATTGAGCATGTTTGGGACTGGATGAAGCGTCGTCTCACGCGGTCTGCACGTCCAGCACGAACGCTGGTCCAACTGAGGCGCCAGGTAGAAATGGCATGGCAAGCCGTTCCACAGGACTACATCCAGCATCTCTACGATCGTCTCCATGGGAGAATAGCAGCCTGCATTGCTGTGAAAGGTGGATATACACTGTACTAGTGCCGACATTGTGCATGCTCTGTTGCCTGTGTCTATGTGCCTGTGGTTCTGTCAGTGTGATCATGTGATGTATCTGACCCCAGGAATGTGTCAATAAAGTTTCCCCTTCCTGGGACAATGAATTCACGGTGTTCTTATTTCAATTTCCAGGAGTGTATATCACCCCAACATGCTATCATCGGTATTCTGTACCATCCAACAGAGAAAAATATACGCTATACATCTCTGGAAAGCTACAGTGTGCATGTATCACAAATAATCGATATTGTAAGGAAGTAGTTTCTTTCATTTTACAGTTTGTTACCATAGTTTATCATAGAGAAACCTGCAGGAAGGAAGGACGTTTGTCATGCGCTGCAAATATGTTTCTTGCATTGGAATATTAACAGCGCCGCATTCCACTTGACTGGTATGTCGCAAACTGAAGCGATCTAACGTTATAGCCTGTTTTAAGTGCAGAACCGTGTAGTCTTAGGAGTGTGTATGTTTATGTTCCCTCTTACCAATACCCTTCTGGTACTGATCCCAGACACTAGAACAATACTTTAAAATTGATAGCGTATTTGATTTACGTTAAATGCTTCGAACTCCATATATCTGGAGCTCCATCATGCATAAAAACCGCCCATTTCTTGTTCTTCTTAACCGCCTGCTATTACATCACAACACATTCAAATCTACTACTATACACCGATAAGGCGTGCTAACGTTCTCGACATGTGCGCGTCTGGGGAAATCTTGTGCACTTGGATGGGCAGGACTCAGCAATCTCCATTCATTCACGAGACGCGGAATGTAGCGGTCTACTTCTGGTCAGCTGCAGATTAAATCGGTAACGGTGCTGCAAAGGGTTCAAAGGGCTCTGAGCACTATGGGACTTAACAGCTATGGTCATCAGTCCCCTAGAACTTAGAACTACTTAAACCTAACTAACGTAAGGACATCACACAACACCCAGTCATCACGAGGCAGAGAAAATCCCTGACCCCGCCGGGAATCGAACCCGGAAACCCGGGCGCGGGAAGCAAGAACACTACCGCACGACCACGAGAACGATGCTGCAGAGTGGGTGGGTGAAAGACAGTGCGATAGGGTCTTTGAGTCTCTAATTTTATCCTAAGACTAAGAGAATGCGCTCTGACACCCATCCGCGTAGAGACAGATCGTAAATTATGCACTATGCTCGAGGTGCTAGAAATATTTAGGGCACTGTCTGGTATGCTTTGATGATGTATATGTTCGAGAATTAACAATGGATGGACGTAGTGCACGGTCATCTATCTACAATCGCAATGATACTCGCAAAGTAGAGAAGGGTCGGTTTAGCTATGATATTGAAATTGGATAACATGCTGTCACGTCATTTGTAAGTGCCGAAATTACTGTAAAATTGCTAAAATTGTTCTCACTATCAACTGTAATACTTATTATTACAGTAGATCGACGGTGTCTTTTCTACCCCAGCCATACACTGGTACGCTGTTGGTTACCACATAATGATTGACTGACATCGCTTGTTTCAGATGGAGAAAGAGTTCGGTGGAGGGGCAACACCTTCTGGGAATGGCTAGCAGCGAAACAGCGATCGCTTACACGATTGCAATATGAGGAATCAGTCGAAATCGGACACAGAGCCATTAGCTATTCCGTCACTGTGACAGATGAGTTTAAATGTAGAGGTCATCAGTCACCTTCGGACAGCACTTTGGAAACGCATCACAACGCTGCCAAAATCTTCCAGTTTTCTAATCTCGTAAGTGTATTTTATTTAAAATCACGCAGTGTGTGTGGTATGTTGTGGTAGCAGCAGTAACAACATGATTTACACTGTGCAACGTCTAGTTTTCCGTGAGAAGCAATGGATCAGATCGTGTTAATGTCAGTTTAGAAACTGACGTGTACCTCGAGGTCGTGGCGGAAAAACAAAATGTATGGCAGTACACAAAGCGTGTTACAGCACAAAAAGCAATGTTTGAAACAATGACACAGGGCACAGGGACCGTCTCTTTCGACTTATTGTATAGTTTGTGGGATACGGTCATCCTCCTACAGTACAGACGATGCTACTTTACACTAGTCTACGCAATGGATCAATACCTGTATAGTTAATAGGATCATCACATGTGCTCAATCCCGGCTCGCAGACTGTATTTTATAGTCCGTAATAATTCTCTCTTGGATGGTAGAGAATAACGATGATAGCATGTTGGGGTGACAGACGTGAATGGGACCTGAGGGACACGGAACTCCTTCGGACTGCAGTATCTGTATGAAGTTTGGTGACGCACCACAATGCAGTAGCATAATCCGCATCCTTCTCCCTGTTCCCGTACTGTCTTTTAAACTACATCGTGTTGAAGGAGCAGGCTTCATTTGGCACTGACCTTACGCATCGTACATAGTTGGCAGAGCTACGACAACGTGTTCCTGTTTCCATTGAGTGGTCAAAATACAGTCCTGTCGCACTAACTCAGCTTAGCCTGTTGCTACACGGGTTGCAGAATTTGTTAGATATAGCTTTCTCCGTCTTCTACTCAGTTCCCACTTAAATTGAAACATCACACGCACAAACCTGCAGGGATGCTAGCGCAGAGTCTGAGCGGCAGTTGCAAGACGGATATGGATTACCCAAACCACATTGAAATTTTGCTTTAGCAAACAGGTTCGAGAAAGGTGACTCATTTCGAGATATGGGACTACCAGAAATATGATTCACTAGTGGCTGTAATCATTAAAGGAATTCTCCATAGGATCCAAGACAGGAATGTGGTTGAATGGAAAGACTTGATTACAAATCCCGGACAGCATTTCTAGCGCGTAGCGTTACGCTAGAGATCTGAGAAGCCTGTGTACATTTCTTATGCCCTCAATCAGGACACCATCTACTGTTTGTACCCTCGCCTATAACCCAGTGGATATATCGCGGAACCTCTGACATGGCATCGAGACAGAATACGTTACAAATACTGGAACATATCTAGCGTTGGCAGGAGGAGTTACAAATATCGGTTTCATACCACATTCACATGCCGAATCACTTTCAAAATTCAGCGATTCTAGAACGAGGTTGCATCGTGGGCTACGTGTAATCGCACTGCTGGTCTGATAATACACGCTCCTACGATCACCTTCTATATTCAGTGTCGCGGTTTTTGTCGGGAGAAACCAATTATTTCGGAGGTAATACCCTACATCGATTTATGAAGCCAGTATAGCTTTTAACATGAATACTAGTGTCCACCTGTGGAACCACGACCGATTGTTATAGTAATATGGTCGTTGAGATCGTGTTTTCTTAAAAACATATATACCTGTTTGTATGACGATTACGCCTCTTTCTAAGACGCAGCGGAAGTATTCGCAGGAAAAACTTATGAGACATATCCACCCATCGCTGATTTTCCGTCGGTTTTGTTTCGTATCGCCAGCAATCAGTTATTGGCGAAGTACTATACTTAGTGGTTGGGGATGCGTGATAGGCTCGCCTTGAGCATCAGGATTATAAAGTATGTGTGTGTGTGTGTGTGTGTGTGTGTGTGTGTTTGTTCCGACATGTGCAACGGAAATGAGTATGTCCAGTCATAAGGAATGTATGGATTTGACGTGGAATACTGTGACAGCAAAGGGAAGAGTATGTCAAGTCATGAGAATGGCACAGATATTTCTATTTACAGGACCACAGCCGTCAGCAGGGTGTATTTCCGATACCTCAGTCATTGTCGAATGTAGTCTAATTGAGACCGCGATCGTAATATTTAATTGTAAGTACAGTGATCAAATATATGTGTGGTCAGTTTGCTAGGTCGATTCTGTCTATGCGTGCTTGGCGCGTGGCAGTGGCCTGTGACAGGAATTATTCGCGTTCCGGCTAATGGTAAGAGCTGTCCGAATGGAGAGGCCTGTTGGGAAGCGGAAATGTAGTTGAGTTCACCGTGTCGTCCTCTATACACCCGAATAGTGAACTAATACTTAGTATGTGTTGGACAGCTTTCGTGATCGTGTATTGTGCTTGCGCTGGACCATTATTCCCGCCCATGTAAATTTTCTGGTTGACTGCGTCAGCAAATTTCGCACCTAGTTGAGGGAACATCAGTTGTGGTGTCAGCATATGGCAGGTGAAAGACGAGCGGAAGATACGTTTGCTGGTTCTCTAGACATGACGCTCTAACAGTCTCTTTTGTTTTTTCGTAACAAACTCAATTTTTCCACCTGAAAGAACAGAATCATCTGGCGGTGATCCTACTCCTACGCCAAAGTGTCAAACAGGTATCGTGCTTAGGAACATGAACTTAAAAATGCGCTTAGACTACAACAGTTTTGCGGTTTCTCCACCCACCTGCTCTGCCCATGAAAATTAATACAGAATGAACGTACTCTAGTATATTTTGCACTCACAATGATTTCTTAGTCAGGGGAAAATTGTGTGATCTGGGTGGTGGAAGCTATGCATGGAATACACTGACACCAACCCCGACTTGGCAATCTGAAGAAATATAAAAGACGCCACTGTGTGTTGGCTGGATTTACAAGTATCGAAAGTACCAAGAAGTTTCGTGGAAGTGGTGAATTCGATAAACCGAAAAGACTCTAGGGCTTTTCTAAATTGTAATTACATCCTTTATTCATTGACAAGTATATAATGGTGGGAGGCCTTTTTGCAGTGCGAAAACGATACCCAGCTGGTGTAAGTGTGGAGGTATCACGATTTTTTTTATACACCTATAATTGATAGTCAGAAATGTTATGCCGCTGCTTGAAAGTAAAGGTACCGTGGCTTATGTTCTGACATATGTTTCTGGGAGGTAATCAAACTACTGTTCATGTAAAAGCAAAAACAATTATTTATGTGTAGCCGTATTAGAAAAATATATTGGACATGGTGAATTGTGATTTCAACAGACTGAGGAGTTCAAAAATGGTTCAAATGGCTCTGAGCACTATGGGACTCAACTGCTGAGGTCATTAGTCCCCTAGAACTTAGAACTAGTTAAACCTAACTAACCTAAGGACATCACAAACATCCATGCCCGAGGCAGGATTCGAACCTGCGACCGTAGCGGTCTTGCGGTTCCAGACTGCAGCGCCTTTTACCGCACGGCCACTTCGGCCGGCAGACTGAGGAGTATATCTAGACGTAAGTGGTGATAGATTCAATTCGTAAACATCTGCCCAATATAGCAATGCAAGTGTTTAACTGGATCTGATACAGTGTACATGCCAGACGGGCAATACGGCCGTAACAATACGTCCCCTTATCGGCACCCTTAAGCTCAAAAATGGCTCTGAGCACTATGGGACTTAACATCTGTGGTCATCAGTCCCCTAGAACTTAGAACTACTTAAACCTAACTAACCTAAAGACATCACACACATCCATGCCCGAGGCAGGATTCGAACCTGCGACCGTAGCGGTCACGCGGTTCCAGACTGAAGCGCGTAGAACCGCACGGCCACACAGGCCGGCGGCGGCAACCCATCTAATCTTCAGCATTCTTCAGTAGCACCACATTTCGAAAGCTTCTATTCTATTCTTGTCTAAGCTATTTATCGTCCACGTTTCACTTCCATGCATGGCTACACTCCATACAAATACTCTGAGAAACGACTTCCTGACACTTAAATCAATACTCGATGTTAACAAATTTCTCTTCTTAAGAAACGCTTTCCTTGCCATTGCCAGTCTACATTTTATATCCTCTCTACTTCGACTATCATCAGTTATTTTGCTCCCCAAATAGCAAAACTCCTTTACTACTTTAAGTGTCTCACTTCCTAATCTAATTCCCTCAGCATCACCCGACTTAATTCGACTACATTCCATTATCCTCGTTTTGCTTTTGTTGATGTTCATCTTATACCCTCGTTTCAAGGCTGCTCTTCCAAGTCCTTTGCTGTCTCTGACAGAATTACAATGTCATCGGCGAACCTCAAAGTTTTTATTTCTTCTCCATGGATTTTAATAACTACTCCGAACTTTTCTTTTGTTTCCCTTATTGCTTGCTCAGTATACAGATTGAATAACATCGGGGAGAGGCTACAACCCTGTCTCACTCCCTTCCCAACCACAGCTTCCCTTTCGTACCCCTCGACTCTTACAACTGCCATCTGCTTTCTGTACAAATTGTAAATTGCCTTTCGCTCTCTGTATTTTACCCCTGCCACCTTCAGAATTTGAAAGAGAGTATTCCAATCAACATTTTCAAGAACTTTCTCTAAGTCTACAAATGCTAGAAACGTAGGTTTGCCTTTCCTTAATCTTTCTTCTAAGATAAGTCGTAGGGTCAGTATTGCCTCACGTGTTCCAACATTTCTGATCTTCCCCGAGGTCGGCTTCTATCAGTTTTTCCATTCGTCTGTAAAGAATTCGCGTTAGTATTTTGCAGCTGTGACTTATTAAACTGATAGTTCGGTAATTTTCACATCTTTCAACACCTGCTTTCTTTGGGATTGGGATTATTATATTCTTCTTGAAGTCTGACGGTATTTCGCCTGTTTCATACATCTTGCTCACCAGATGGTAGAGTTTTGTCAGGACTGGCTCTCCCAAGATTGTCAGTAGTTCTAATGGAATGTTGTCTACTCCGGGGGCCTTGTTTCGACTCAGGTCTTTCAGTGCTCTGTCATACTCTTCACGCAATATCATATCTCCCATTTCATCTTCATCTAGGCTTGAGGTGTAGGCCTATGTCCGATCAACGACATCGCATCACAGTGCCTGAAAATAATGCCAGGCGCAGATACACTCGACAAAGTTCCTTTTTATTTCCTGCAGACTTCTTATTTATTTTCATTCCTGTTTAAACTATACGTCATCTATTTCACCCACCAACAGGATGCTGTGAATTTAAAAAAAAAAAAGAAGCTACCACATACATGTGAAGAATATTGATTTAATTAATTTGCATAAATTTTTATATCAACATGGTGTTAGTGGTACAATAGTTAAGGGGAGGGTGTGCATGAGTTGGTGACATGGATCAGAACAGCAGGTTAAATACAGAACACTAGGTTATTTTGCATAATTTTTATGTAAAATGCAGTACAATAATAAATAAACTATGTTCTATACACTGGTATAAATAATTAAATAGTTTTCTTACATTGTCTAAAGTGTTTAAACAATATTTTACACATAGCAAACGAATTCCCTCCAAATGACCGATCAACTGAGTCTTTCTCCTGCCAATTTCTGGGCGTGATGGTGGGAGGGAAAGGGCTTTACCAGAGGGGGAGAGGTAAATTAATGGATCAATTGAATTAAATAGTCAATCAAATTGATAAGAGTGAGAGGGGCTAATCCTATAGCTCAGACCTGAAAGTGTACCTGTAGCAGTGAGGGGGGAAGTTTCCTGAGAGGTAGAGGGTGGGGAGGGGGAGAGAGTGGGGAAACAATAGGTTAAGGACCTGTCAATCAAAATGAAGGATCCTTTTAGCAGAACAATAGGTTAAGGACGTGTCAATCAAAGGAGAGCAATAACTTAATGACCTGTCAATCAAAGAAGAGCAATAGGTTTGCCACTGAGCGCATACCTGCCCCTGATGTAGGCCACCCGCTCTAACGTAATGCGCTGAAATATACTTTGTTCCACTTCTCCTAACATGCACTGAACGCAAATTCATAGCTACCCGTATTTTTCAATGCGGACTTTAAGAATTCCTTATAGTATTTTACCTAATGTGGAAATATCACATTCAATATGAGTATTAAAAAATGACAGGGAGTTCATCATGAAGCTGACGAATGAAGCTATGAGATGTGTGAGAAAAAAACATTTTTTTTGAATGGTTTGTTTACAACCGTTTGAGAAAGACTGCAAATCGTCCAGCTTGCGCTCTTTGCCGTTTACTCAATCGAGCTAGGCTGCTAGCTATCGCGCCGAATCGACGGGTCCCAAGAATGACGCAGGTGCGAGCGGGTGGAAGAAAACTGCTGCTCAGACAACGGGACATGGGGGCCCCAGCTAATGTCCCGCCCTGCCCCTCGGCTGCGTGCAGTGTACGGTGCCTCACTGGAAAGTCTCCTTTGCAAAAGCTGAATCTCCTCTGCTCTTCCTCTACTGCGTACTGTGTGCGGCGGGCCTGGGGCACTGGACTCATATTCCCTCTGGGCATCCTAATTTAAGTTTTCTGTGAGTTCCTTAAATCTCACCAAACAAGTGCTGTGATGGTTCCATTGAAAGGGTCACAGCCGATTTCCTGCCCCGTCGTTCCTAAATCCGATCTTGCGCGCCGTCCCTAATGACCTCATCTTCGACGGTACATGAAACACTACCTTTCCCTCCTTTCCTACCTCTTCTTCATGGGGTACTAAGGACCTAACCTCTTTGTTTCCCCCACGGCTTGTCGGATTAAGCGGCAGAATACCATTCGACTGCAGTAAACCTTGAAGATAGCCAAGGAGACAGTTATTCATCCTAAACCACACACAATTAGCGGAGACAGCTTGCGAGCACCTAGGCTTGAGGTGTAGGCCTATGTCCGATCAACGACATCGCATCACAATGCCTGAAAATAATGCCAGGCGCAGAGACACTCGACAGACTTCCTACTTATTTCCTGCAGACTTCTTATTTATTTTCCTGCCTGACAGCCGATGCGTTTGCTTCTGGACAGAAAGTGCAATGTCCAACGTCCTACGAACATCCCAGTAACGAGGTTCCACATAACCCAGAGGTATACATACAAGCTCCTCGAACAGTTTGTTCGCCCCTAGCCTGGCGCCATTGGCAGGCGATTCATCGAAAATTTGCATAGACAAGTGCTGCACTGGAAATTTTAGGAGGCACAGACAAGGAAGTGGATGTATGCATACACCTTTACCGCAAATTACCGACCATGGAACGCAACGTATTTCAGCTAGTTGTTCTCATACCTCCAAGGAAATGTACTGTGGATCTAAGAGGTACGCAAAATGTATATTAAAGGTCCCTTTTCTATGAGGCTTTCTCGTGTATCGCGTGAGACCTTAAGTATGTGATCGGCAGAAATATTTCTTTACTGGCTACACTGAAGCGCCAAAGGAGCTGGTATAAGCATGCGTTTTTAAATACAGAGGTACATAAACAGGCAGAATACGGCGCAACGTCGGCAACGCCTACAAAAGAAAACAAGTGTCTGGCGCAGCTGTTAAATCGGTTACTGCTGCTACAATGAGAGGTTATTAAGATTTAAGTGAGCGTGAACGTGGTGTTATAGTCGACGCTCGAGCCATGGGACACAGCAGCTCCGAGGTAGCGATGAAGTGGGGATTTTCCCGTACGACCATCTCACGAGTGCACCGTGAATATCAGAATCCGGTAAAACAACAAATCTTCGTCATTGCTGCAACTGGAAAAAGATCCTACAAGAACGGTATTGCCCGCATCTCGTGGTCGTGCGGTAGCGTTCTCGCTTCCCACGCCCGGGTTCCCGGGTTCGATTCCCGGCGGGGTCAGGGATTTTCTCTGCCTCGTGATGGCTGGGTGTTGTGTGCTGTCCTTAGGTTAGTTAGGTTTAAGTAGTTCTAAGTTCTAGGGGACTGATGACCATAGATGTTAAGTCCCATAGTGCTCAGAGCCATTTGAACCAAGAACGGTATCAACGACGACTGCAGACAATCATTCAACGTGACAGAAGAGCAACCCTTCCGAAAATTCCTGCAGATTTCCGTGCTGGGCCATTACCAAGCGTCAGCGTGCGAACCATTCAACGAAACATCATCGATATGGGCTTTCGGAGCCGAAGGCCAACTCGTGTATCCTTGATGACTGTACGACACAAAACTTTACACCGCGTCTGGGCCCGTCAACACCGACATTGGACTGTTGATGAGTAGAAACATGTTGCCTGGACGAGTCTCGTTTCAAATTGTATCGAGCAGATGGACGTATACGAATACGTATGGAGACAGCCTCATGAATCCATGGACCCTGCATGTCAGTAGGGGAGCGTTCAAGCTGGAAGAGGCTCTGTAATGGTGAGGGCACGACTCTGGCAAGTGACACAGCATCCTGTCTAATCACCTGCATGCATCCATGTCCATTGCTCATCCCGACGGACTTGGGCAATTTCAGCAGGTCAATGCGACACCCCACACGTCCAGAGTTGCTACAGGGTAGCCCTAGGAACACTCTTCTGAGTTTAAACACTTCCGCTGGTCACCAGACTACCCACACATGAACATATTGAGCATATCTGAGATGCCTTGTAACGTGCTGTTCAGAAGTGGTCTCCACCCCCTCGTACTCTTACGGATTTAGGGACAGCCCTGCAGCATTCATGGTGTCACTTCCCTTCAGCACTATTTCAGACATTAATCAAGTCCCTGACACGTCGTGTTGTGCCACTTCAGCATGCACAGGGGGGGGGGGGGGGGGGGCTACACGATATTAGGTAGGTTTACCAATTTCTTGGGCTCTTCAGTATATAAGACTCAATCGCTCTCTAACCCCATTGTCAACGGGGCGTTGATGTCTGATCTTTCTCCCTCCCCACGGTGTACAGCAGGTCTGTCTGATGACAACTCCAGTACACATACTCTTTGTCGCGATCTGTCTGTTTGGACTTTCTGTTAGCTGTAACAAACATACTAATTACCACAGAACAACAGAAACACTGTGCATTTAAGTGATGTGAATCATGTCGGAGATTGACTGTGGATCAATCCACTCTATGCTGTAAACTTGTTTTACGTAATTGCAGTTACTATTGTGTGTGTGGACGTTATGATGTATATACCAAAAACACAGTAACCACGAAGGTGAAATAATGAGTCACAGCTATCTCAAGAATATCATCTACAGATAAAAAAAACAATCATCATAATCACTTTGAAGACTTCCCTGTTTGTTTGCTCAATATGCATCATTTATGTGCTCATGTGTTCAAATACAGTTAGAGAAAAAGGCATAAATACAAGGTCCAGTCACATTAATGTGACCAGCTGTCAAAAGCCTGGATAACCCCCTGTTGGAGCGCAGACGTGTAGGAAGAGAATCAGTAAGGTTCTGGGAAATACCGATAGGCATGTGGAGCCAGGCAAACTCCAGTGCCGTTGTTAACTGCTCTACGTTTCTCGTTTGAGTATCCATAGCGCGAAAACGCCGATCGAGGTGGTCCCGCAGATTCTCGGTTGGGTTTAAATTCTGGAGTTTGGTGGCCCGGGGAGTACGATAAACTTATGCTGGTGATCTTCGAACCATGGGTGTACACCACGAGCTGTGGGACACGTCGCATTGTCCTGGTGGTAGATGCCATGTTGTCGAGACAAAATAAACTGTATGCAGAAGTGGACATGGTCCTCAGGGATAGATGCGTACTTGCATTGATCCATTTTACATTCCAGAATGACGAGATTACCCTGGGAATGCCGTCCGGCCTAGATGTTTCCGCAAATTGTTGCAAGAGTTTGATTTCAGACGTTTCACGCCATACGCGCCAGCGGCGATCTGTCCGATGCAGCATAAAACGTGATTCATCTGAACAGGCCACGTATGGGCATTCAGGGGACGCCCAGTTGCAGTACTGGAATTCAAATTCCAGACTTCGTCGCAGTCAGTATGGGTGGGTGAACCAGAGGCGTTGTGTGGAGGCCCACAAGCAGCAACGTTCGTCGAACGGTCGTTGAGGAGACATTCTTGATAGTCCGTTGGCGCATATGGGCGGTCCGTTGCCCAAGAGTTGCACGTCCTCGGTGCCGGTTTTGACAGCGCCAATTTGTCATTCGCGGTATATTTGTACTTTAACCACGGCGGCACTCGAACCGTTTACAAACTTAGCCGTTTCGGAAATTCTTCCACCCTTTGATCGAAAGCTAATGATCATGCCCTTTTCGACGTAAGATAAACCGCTCCGTTTCCGCATTATGACAATAACAGCACTGTTTTCCGCGTCTCCCTGACGTGATTTATATACCTTTCACTGTTAGTGCTGCCACCTGCTGACTGTGGGAGGTCATTGCACGTTAATGTCGAACACAGGCGTTGGTCGCATTAACAAGACTAGACCGTGTATACTTCAAATGCTATACTTTCTTTCTTTCGTACATACAAAAACAACGAATGACTTTTACCTTCACTACAAGTCACTTAACGCATTACATGGCACCACTTATCTACATGCTCATTTCAATAGACAGAACTGTTTGTGCAATACTGGAAATGTACTGATTTACACATCTCTGGATGTAGCTTTGGAGAGAGTAAGTAAAGGGGAATTTTGAGATCAGACTCTGAATTCGGGAGAAGCGTGGTTCTCTCAGGATACCGACACAACTCTTTACATATGTGATATGTCTCAACTTGATAATGGAGAGAAATATTAAGGGCGGGGAGGGGGAGAAGTTATAGAAAGGGACCAATGCTCGACTGCAGTAATTAGGTTCAAAGGAATATAGATCGTTGTAGTAAGCATAGATCTTGCGCTTGAACAGGGTAGACTACCGTAAAAAAACTGCACGAAACAAGTCTTTGAACTGAAGACAAGAGCAACAAAAACTTGTATGTCAAGTAGCAGCAACACGTCCAGCGCAGACATGTAAGCTCCAGTTTGTCACGCATCGAAGTGCGCTTGCATTTTGTGTGTCAAAGAACAGAGCCGATAGGATGCTAAAGATGATGAACGAAAGTAGAACTCATCTGACATAAAGTCGACTAATCAGTTACTAGAACGAGACAAGTGTGAGCTCCGTGAGCCATGTTATGCTAACCAACGACGGCTTTCCTGTACAGGCCAACAGACGGCTACGTCCCTCATCTTCATTATATTTGTCCAATTCATTCAAAATGAACAAATTTCAATGTGATTGTGAAATTTAAACTCCCTCCAGGATATCCTAGCCTCACAACAGTAGATTCCTCAACTGAACAGTCAAGACGGGCGTGATAGATTTACAATCCAGAGCGTGCGTAGATCGATGCCGGATTTCAAGACCATTCAAACTTTTCTAAGTTCCGTTTCAACTATGTCCTTTAAAAATGTCAGTGATCAAAGTGATTCAAAATAAATCTCACCTCTTTATTAATATCGCCCTCGAAGACCTGCCTGAACAATTTAAAACTATACAATATACAAGTGTCCAAATGAAAGTCCTAATCATGAAACATGTAAGAGCGCATTTCCTGAAAAAGATGTCGCAAAAGTTACGGGAAATAGTATAGCTTAATAACAAGATGTTTGATGTACACCAGTATCCACAGAAAGTAATTAAACTTGATCTTGAACCAAAGATACACATTTAAAAATGTAGCGAAAGCAGAAAAGTTTTTCAGGATAAAAAAAGCGTAAAAGGTGAAACTGTTACCCGCAGCTATGGCACAGGGTTGGAACCAAAGTGAGAAGTTCTCCATGAGATGGATCAAGTGCTCTGTTGATAGCATCAGAACACAGAAAACGTTCTGTGAAAGTCCAGCATAGTTCTTTTCTGTTACTGTTAATCTTTCCAAAGCACCGCAGACATCTGACCTCACTAGTCGGTCCTTGTGATAGATATCACTTTTTGTGAGTAATCCATTTACCTGAGCAACTTGATGCAAGGTTCAGTTATTGCTCTTCAAGAGTATGTTGGAACAAGTCCACCTCCAAAAAATTGCACATGTGATTGCGATTCCCAGAAGTATACCTGTCATCTTTTACAGTATTACTCTGTTCACCAACGAAGTCTTAAATTTCCCTAAACCCAACCAGCATTACGCGTCCACGTGTTATGAACACAACACTACTAATTCTGGCCATGAACCACGAAGTCCCTGTGGTTGTACAGACTACCACACTCCCTCCAAGTGAAACTACGACTAAAATAATCAACAGAATGAAGTTCATCTGTGAGAGGCAAATTTCTGAATTACGTGGGTTGCCCAGAAAGTAATGCAACGCATTTTTTTCTCAGCCGAAAACAATGCTACGAATGCGAAACGTTACGTACGTATTATTAGAAGCCTCCTGAGTGAGTGTGCGAAGTTTCCGTCACTTCCGACAAATAGCGTACTTGCAGGGCAGTTTCAAAATGGCGTCTGTAGGTGATGTACGTTACAAGCAACGTGCCGTCATTGAATTTGTCACTGCAGAGAAAGAAACAGTGGGGGATATTCACAAATACTTGTGAAAAGTCTATGCAGCATCTGCTGTCAACAGAAGTACAGTAGTCGCTGAGCACGAATCTGGCCATCAGAGGCGGTTCGGCGGAGCTCCACGATTTGCAGCGGTCGGGGAGACCATCCACGGCTGTCACACTTGACATGTTGCACGGAGCTGAGATTGTCACTTGCGAGGACAGACGCATTACGACTCGGCATCTGGCGCTGCATCTGTTAATCAGGAAAGGAAGTGTGGATACAATTATCCACACTCTTGGAAATTCAAAAGCGTGTGCAAGATGGGTCCCGCGGTGTCTAATGGTGGATCACAAATCGCACAGAAAAAAAAAATTGTCTTGATGTGTTGCAACGTTTTGAAGCTGTGGGGGAGACTTTCTCAACCGGGGTTGTGACAGGTGACGAAACTTGGGTTCACCATTTTGAGCCCCAAACAAAACGACAGTCGATGGAATGGCGCCATTCCCACTCGCCACAGAAGGAAAAATTCAAAGCAATCCTTCCGCCGGTTTTGGGAGTGTGAAGGTTTGATTCTCATTGATGTTGTGCCAGGAGGCGGAACCATTAATTCAGAAGTATATGCCAACACATTAACAAAACTCAAGACGCGCTTCCCGCGACTTCGGCACCACACCAACCCAGGAGGTGTTTTGCTGCAACACGATAACGCTCGGACCCACACAAGTTTGAGGACTGCTGAATACATGGCAAAACAGGGTTGGACGGAGTTACCCCATCCACCCTGCAGCCCTGACTTAGCCCCCTAGGAGTTCCACTTGTTTCGGCCATTAAAGGGTGCCAGTCGTGAAACAATTTTGAGGACGATGAGCAAGAGATTCACACAGTAAAGCACTGGCTCCGCCACCACCACAATGATTGATGCCGACAGCGCTGGAGGAAGGCCATAGAACGAGATGGAGATAACGCGGAAAAATAACGTGTGTAGATAAAACACCATTCTTTCGTGTGTGTGATACTCATTATGTTCAACAAAGAATTGTTGAAGAAAAAAGATGCGGTGAATTACTTTCTGGCAACCCTCGTAATTCATGGTCAAATCTCGATTGTGCAGACTGCACAATATATGGACTCGTCTTTATATTTCTGTGAAAGGCATGCCTACCACAGGACATCTGGCATATTGTCCAACAGCTATGAGTATCCTGTAACAATTTGCCTCAAAACTTCAACTACTGAGGTAGCTGCAATCTCTGCAGACAATTGTACAACGCTGGATTTGGTAGTGTAGTTGTATATCTAAGTGTACATAAGCATCTATACTCCGCAAGGCACTTTACTATGTGTGGTGGAGGGTATTTTGTGTACCAGTGTCATTTCTCCCTTTTCCTGTTCCAGTAACGAATGGCTCACGCGAAGAACGATTGCTGGGAAGCCTATGTATGGGCACAAATATCTCTAAATTAATCATTATTGTTTATGGTATTTTCCCGAATTATACGTAGGATGTAGTAAGATACTGGCTAACTCTTCTAGGAACGTACGTTTCTGTAACTTTAAAAGTACAGCACACCGTAATGCAGAATGCCTCTCTTGTTGCGGCTGTTACTGGAGTTAGCTGAGCATCTTTGTGACGCTTTAGAACTGACTAAATAAGCCTGTAACGAAAAGTACTGTTCTTCTTTGGATCTTCATTATTTCCTCTATCAGTCCAATCTGGTACAGTTTCCAGACTGATGAGCAGTATTCAAGTATTGGTTGAACGAGTGTTTTATAAGCTACTTCCTTTGTTGATGGACTACATTTCCTGAGGGTTCTTCCAGTGGATCTCAGTCTGGCATCTGCCTTAGCCGGGATTAATTTTGTGTGATCGTTCCACTTCAGATCACTTCCTACGCACGCGCCTAGATATTTTACGGAAGAAACTGCTTTCTGCAATCGTGTAATCGCACAGTAATGGGTCTTTGTGTCTATGTATTCGCAATACGTCACATTTGTTTTTGTTGAGGGTCACTTTCTACTCGTTACACCTAGAGACAATTCTGTGTAGGTCATCCTACATTTCGCTTCTATTTTCTGGCATTGATATTTCTCTGTATAAAACAGCTCCATCCGTGCAGAGCCTCATGGACTTCCCGACGTTAACTGCTGGGTCATTTTTATATATTGTGAAGAGCAATGGCCCTACAAAAATTCCTTGGTGCACACCCGAAGTTACTTTTACGTCTGACGACTGCTCTCCGCTGAAAATGACGTGCTGTGTCCTGTTTGCTAGAAACTCTTCAGTTCAATCCTACAGCTGGTCTGGTTGATATTCCGTGGACGAACAAGGCGAGCTGAGTTTCATACGATCGTTGTATTCGGAACCCATCTTGTTTACTACAGAGGAGATTTTCGGTTTCCAGAAATTTCATAATACGTCAGCATAAAACATGTTCTAAAATTCTGCTACTGGCCACCGTCAGAGATATGGAACTATAGTTTTGTGCGTCTGTTCGACGACCCTTCTTGAAAACGGGATTAACATGCGCTCTTTTCCAATCATTAGAAAGTCTTCACTTCTCTGCAGACCTACAATACATTGCTGCTAGAAAAGGGGCAAGTTATTTCACATACTCTGAATGGTTCAAATGGCTCTGAGCACTATGGGACTTAACATCTGAGGTCATCAGTTCCCTAGAACTTAGAACTACTTAAACCTAACTAACCTAAGGACATCACAAACATCCATGCCCGAGGCAGGATTCGAACCTGCGCCCGTAATCGTCGCGCGGTTCCAGACTGAAGCGCCTAGTACCGCTCGGCCACACTGGCCGGCTCACATACTCTGTGTAGAATCGAATTGGTATCCCGTAAGGTCCCGTGGCCTTTCCTCTGTTCAGCAATTTAAGTTACATTTCTATCCCTTGATCATGTTTTTTTTTTTATATCTGTCATTTTACCATTCGTGCGACGATTTAAAGAAATCCTACACTGCGATCTTGCTCTACGAAACGGCTTTGAAAAAGACGTTTAATATATCGCCTTTTTCTGTGTCATCCTCCGTTTCAATGCTATTGTGGTCATAGAGTGTCTCGACAGATGGCTTCGATGCGTTTACTGATTAAGGACAAAACTTCTTTGCATTCACTGTCAAGTCGGTATGTATAATTTTACTTTCGAACTCGCTGAACGCCTCACACATGACCATCATTGCGATAATACTGGTTTCGTTTAGTTGTTGTTTGTGACGGAGGAGGAGATTAGTATTTAACGCCCCGTCGACAACTAGGTCATTAGAGACGGAGCACAAGCTCGGATTAAAAACGGTTGGAGAAGAAAAGCGGCCTTGCCCTTTCAAAGGAACCATCCCGATATTTGCGTTAAGCGATTCAGGGAAGTCAGGAAAACCTTAATCAGCATGGCCGGACACTGTTTTGAACCGTCGTCCTCCAGAATGCTAGTCCAGTGTGCTAATGACTGCACTATCTCGCTTGGTAGTTGTTGTTTGTCTGCGAGACTCTGGTTACGTTTAAATTTGCAGTGAAACCCTCTTTGTTTTCGTTGCAGTTTTCCAACGCGGTTGTCGAACCGAGGCGGGTCTTGTCCAACCCTCAACACTCGGCACATACCTGCCTAAAGCGTACTGCACAGTACTCTTGGACTTTGTGAAGTGTTGCCAGAAGAGCCAACACTGTGTTGCTAGAGGAGGCCGGATTGCACGCGTTTAATTACACGCTGACTGGCGCGAGGTCTGGAACAGTTAAGGGAATTAATAGTAGCAAATAAAGTACGTAGTTCATATAATACTTAACTTTAATCCACAATTGGTGTACATCGCTCTTGACGGTACATGTTATAATCTCAATATCAAATGCTATGGCGCCTTGCTAGGTCGTAGCAAATGACGTAGCTGAAGGCTATGCTAACTATCGTCTCGGCAAATGAGAGCGTAGTTGTTAGTGATCCATCTCTGGCTAAGTCGGCTGTACAACTGGGGCGAGTGCTAGTAAGTCTCTCTAGACCTGCCGTGTGGTGGCGCTGGGTCTGCAATCACTGGCAGTGGCGACACACGGGTCCGACGTATACTAACGGACCGCGGCCGATTTAAAGGCTACCACCTAGCAAGTGTGGTGTCTGGCGGTGACACCACACTTTGTCCACTGATAAACTGAAATCTATTTCTTTTCGCTCTTGCTAAACAGAAGGATCTTCCTACCCTTCGTTGTATTCCTTTTCACAACTGTATTCAGTGATGTTGTAACGGCCTTATAATCACTGATTCCTGGGCATAGGCTAACTGAATCGAAAATTTCGGGTCCGCTTGTCATCAGCAGGCTTAAGATTTTACCTTCACGAGTCGGTTCTCTGATTAACTGCCCAAGGCTGTAGAATAGCCACTCTTGGTCTATCTTTTGCTGGCCTATGATGAACATTTCCTGTGCGTCTGAATCGTTTCCAAAGGCTTTAAATTTCTCTGTGTAGAAAATTCAGTGTTCCAGACTCTCTAGTGTATTTCGGACTTGCTTCAAGACGTTCTACGCCTCTCTAATCTGCAACGCACATGGTGTAATCTTCATTCTGCTCATTACGAAAGTGTGAACTGTGGGTGTAATGAACTTCTTTTCGATGTCACTGTAACATTTACGTATTCAAAGCAATGAACACTCGTTTCCTGTACAGAGCCAAAACATCATGACCACTGGCTTGTTTGTTCATCTTTGGAACGAAATAAATCTGCGTATCAGGGAGACGGCAGTTTTTTGGTAGGTTTGTGAAGGTATGTGGCGATAGATGTCTGCGTACAGGTCATGTACTTTGCGTAAGTAACAGGCCGCTGATTTGTGTACGCGGCGATGGCGCCCGATAGCGACCCAGGTGGGACACATAGGATTTACATCAGCGAATCTGGTCACCGAGACATCAACGTGAGTTCACTATGATGCTCCTTAAACCCTTACAGCACGGTTCTGCTCCGTGTCACAGACAATTATTCTGCTGAAAGATGACATCGTTATCGAGGAAGACATCACGTATGAAGTGATGCCGGTGGTTAGCAGCTGTCAACGTGTCTTCAAGTAGTATCACAGGTACCATGCAAGAGCAGGAGAATGTCTCCTATAGCAAAATACTGCTCCCACCCCTCCCGGCCTGCGTTCGTGGCGCGCTGCACCTTTCTTGCCGCCGCTCACCTCGATGACGGCGTTTGTGGAGACGACCATCGATCTAGTGAAGCAAAAATGTGATTAATCCGAAGAGCCGACACGTTTCCATTGATGGATGGTCGAATTCTGGTGGTTCCGTTCCCACCGCAATCGTAACTGACGATGTCGCTGGATCAATATGTGAACCCGTAGGGGTTGTCTGCTGCGGAGCTGCATGTTCAACAATGTATGATGAATGGTGTGCTCTGAAACACTTGTGCGTGCACAAGAATTGTGATTTTTCGGCAGAGACGCCACAGATCACCATCTATCCTACTTTACAGAGCAGACAAGTCTCCTAACTCTACGCTCTGTGAAGAGTAGTGGACGTCCAACCATTTGGCACCTACTGCTAGTTTCGCTGTCCTTCTACCTCTTTCCGTACATGCTCACGACATTAACCTTTGGACACCAGTGTAAAACATATCTGAAAAGAATTTAAACTGTTCTAGATCCAATCATTTGAAGGTGTAGGTCTGACTGGTGTTGCAGGAAACCAACACAATTCAACAACATGAGGTGTAAGCAATCTATCGTTTCTGGGGTTTTGATGCCGTAAAACAAATTTTTAGCCTCTCAACTCAACTGCTGTTCTTATCCCGACTAGACATCATTCAATGAGAGTTTCTAGCACAAACAATGGTGTGCAAATGTTACTAGAGCTCGAGAAAAGACATGTGACTCAGGTGGGTTCTTTTGCTCTCGGAGTTTGCTGTACTTGTTGCTAGTGCCCCCTTAGCGTTTTTTGGTCTCAGCATGGTGATTTAGAGGGATCTCTAACCTGTTGAACCACGGTTAGTACAACTCCTCATTCATAATTTGTAGTAGCAAAAGGCACTAGAGTTACGCAAAGTATCATCTCAAGTCTGTTGATTCGCTATCAAACAAAGATAATGGTACGAAGAGGATTAGAACAAAGTAGTTTAATGATTGCTGCAGCTCGAGCAAAAAAGGCACAAGTGAAATTTAACGTCCTGCCGAGATCATTAGATATGGAGCACAAAGTTTGAATGGACACGGATGCCGAAGGACGTTGGCCATGTTCTTGAGGAACCATCCCATCAATCACCCTTATCGATTTAGAGAAGCTAAGGAACATCTAAATCCGAGTGAGCAGATGGGGATTTGAACCCCACTCTTCCCTAATGCGAGTCGAGAGCCTTGACCATAGCATCATCTCGCTTGCAGTCCGTTAAAGTATGCGGCAGAAAGAAGCTCAGTAGAGTAAGGAGCAAAGAGATGCAGAATATCAGCCAAAACAGTCCACAATCGTATTCGAAGATAGCCTCTATGCAGGCAGCCATAGAGGTGTCTACTCTGTTAACAAAGTGACTCTGTAGTATACGAAGACAATAAATGGAGGAACATGATAAATGGAGCATCCAAAAAACAGCTGTATTTGGTTCTCTGACAAGCTAAAGTCTGGTGTCAAGCTTGATTTCTGAATATTTGCATGCAGAGGGAGCGGGTGCACGATATATCTCATTATTTCAGTGACGGTCTGGTGTAAGGGAAGAGCTTACTTCTTCTTCTTCTTCTGACGAAATTGCTTTCCCCAACAGAACTCAGATAGCGGACGACGTACTGTGACGTGAGGGTACCTTTCACTTGGACGGCGTGACCAGATTTTTTTCAGGACGTGAATCTTGTTAGTTACTCCCACGAATGTTCTGAAACTATTAATTTCCATTCAAGAGGGATGGAAAAATGCTCCGCAGTAACAGATCGACCCTGGAGTGGGCGTGCCTGTGTATAAAGTTCGCCAACCAAAAATAAAATGATTTCTCGCGGTTCCATTGTTGTTTCACAATTGGAAACCCATACCTATTCCTTCATTATTGCTTCAGCTACAGCAGCGATAAATTGTTTGTCATAAGTCCAAGTGAGCATCAGTAATATAAAATACAAAGTGAGCCAGGCGAGAAAAAATTTACAATCCGTGTAAAGAAAGGACCCCGATTACGAACTAGCAACATTGTTCCACACTGAGGCAATTGTCTTCGAGATAATTAATGATCGAATAAGCGTCTGGCTGCGATCTGATGCAATTGCACTGCTTAATGCTTCGAGTGGGTCATTACTGTCTCTGTAACGGCTGTCCTTGGCAACAGAGTGTTATAGTGAAAATTTATTTCACTATTGTTTAACAAAACGGTGGTTTAGCTCAAGGCTACCTTGCCTTCCATGAGCAGCGCCACTACCGATACAGTTATCCAGGCTCCAGCCACAGCTCTCAGTTCCACCACTACTTGTGTTGTAATTTCTAAGCTTCACAGAAGCTTTCCTACACGTCTTGCTGGAAGAAACGATATGGCGGACAAATGGCTGAGGTATCCCAGGGCTCGGCGGCTAATGCTGTTACCAACTGAGCTAACCAAGTACGATTCACGAACCGCCATCACAGCTACAATTCTGTCTCTTCTTCTCTCTTACTTTCCAAAATCCACTGGACGCTTGCATACTTTTCTGAACCAGTACTCCGAAAAAAACTGTCTGTCATAGAAAAATGGCTTAGCCCTAGCCTATTGTTTGATTAGAGTCCTGATCTGGCTCACAATTTTTATCTCCCAGGAAGTTTCAAAATCCCGCTGCAGAGTGCAGAGCGAAAGATTCATTCTGGATAAGCCATTTCTCCGCTATGGGATAGCGTCTTGAGAAGAGGTTAAAAAATAAACAACGATAAAAATATAACAAGGGCAGTGGAATGTAGTCGAATTAAATCAGGCGGTTCTGAGAGTATTAGGAAATGAGAGACTAAAACTAGTGCATGAGTCTTGTTATTCGGGCAGCAAAATAACTCACGATGGCCGAAGTATAGAAGATACAAAATGCAGACTAATAGCAAAACAAGCATTATAGAGAAAGGGAGCTTTAGTAACACTGAATATAAAATTAAGTTCGATAAGGACAGAAGCTGAAGTAATGAATTAAAATTTGTGTGAAGGCCGGGATTTGAACCTCGGTTTCCTGCTTATTAGGCAGATGTGCTATCCACTTCACTCCAACATGCTCTACAGGGTGTCGACACGATACTTTGGCCTGCTCGATCGCCAATCTGTCTCCAGTCGAGCAGATATGAGACGTAACCGGATGACAACTCCAGCGACATAACAAAGAGCATTAACGGTTCCAGTATTGATCGACGTGCTACAGGCATGGAACTGTATCCCACAAACTGACATCTAGCATCTGAACAACACAATGCATGTACGTCTGCATGCTTGCATTCAAGTTTCTGGCGGTTACACTGCTTATTAATGTACCAGCATTTCACATTTCACATTTGTAATGGCTTATCTCGCTCTTACGGAAGCCTATGATCTTGCAACGTCATTAACTTAAATATGCCACCTAGGTAAATCTATTTCCGAAATTTCATTACCCTACATTAATTATTTTTTGGTGTTGTGAAGTTTTCCTTCCACAATTAAGAATCGTTTGTGAAGATCCGAAATATGAGGATGGTGTTGGCAGAAGGGAAGGTATGAGGGCAAGCCGTTAGTGGTAGCTGGATAGCTCAGCCATGTGAGACCACTGCCTGCGAGAGCTACAGTTCCAAGTTCGATTACCGATTCCGGCGCCCAGTTCTTATTTCTCATGCGTCTTCAGTGACGGTACAGATTACTCTTCAGTGAAAACTGCGGGCGTGGGCTACAAGTGCGAAGTCTGGGAGGTGGTGAGAGCATGGTTTCTCCGCTGTGTGCGGCAGGTGTGCATGCATTTAGCATCAGACGACGGGTACAGAGAACCGATTGTGCGCTGACGCGAACAATGCCGCCTTGTGCGCGCGGCGCTGCGCGCTGCTTGCGTTGAAAGCCTTGTTACCGAACACTTCCACCGTGTTACGGATGTACAAAAAATTACGTGGGACACTCGCGCTACATAGTGGCTCCGATCAAAGGCTACCGGTTAAATAGACCTGGTCATTTGCGTGCGTAGCACATCTGTCTGCGTGGCCGCGTCGAAATGTCACTGAGTCGTATAAGACTCCGAGAGATTAGAATTCGGACGTCACCAGCGCTGTACTTTGTTTAAACAGAAATCTGTTGATCCCTGCTGACCTCTTTATCGTTCTGTCTGTATAATTTCTGGACTTTGCAGAAAAGATGTGATCTACAGACGGTACCCATTATTATGTGGAAGTTGGAATAACGTAATTTTTCTAATGACATTAGACGTCAAGAACAGTCAGACCGTAAATACAGACGCTGTTAATTTCTTCTTTAAGATAAAGCAGCTAGAATGTTGTCTGGCCAATGCCGCAAGCTTTTGAGGTGGCTACCATACGGCCGTTTGTCTGGTACACCGGATAGCCTGAGTGTGGTGTTGGGACGGTTATTCACGCAAAAGTACACCAATACCATTTGATTCTACCCCTTCGCCTACGAAACAAGCTTATGAACAGTTAAACGCAATATATAGATATACAACAAAATTGCAAGGTACGCTGACAGTTGTGTACTATAGTTCTTGTGAAGGGTTAAGATAAATATGTAGCGACAGGAATAGCCTTTGGCTAGAGATTTTATAAATTTGTTACATACGTTTCCCGTTGTATCGGCTTGGCGGTAGCCGTGTTATTTTTCTTGAGCCTTTGTTTTAGAACATTTAACACATACAAATATTTGTTGCTAGTAAACTGCGTGACGAGATACTGATGATAAGGAGCCATTTTCCGTGATATGTTGAAGTTTATTGTAAGGTCTGCTGGTGATAATTCTGGATAGAATATTTTGATAATGAGGTGGTATTGGAGGAAAGTTAAGGTGAAAAATTATATAGGGTGTGTTGGCGAGAAGGGACAAACAGATGGGATGTATGATGCATGCAGGAAAGGAAAGGTTTGAAATGTTCGTCTGGAATCAGGCACGCTATAGAAGTCTGCAGTTTACAGGACGGATATATCACACGGCTAACTTTACAGTCTCGGAAGCACAATCAACTACAGACAAAAAATTTATTTTATTTTTCATTATGTTACGACTGGACTGTCAAAGGTGAGTTTTGCTCTGTGAGATTTGCTATACACCTTTCATTGTGTAGTATCTTGCTCAAAATTGTTCACCGGCATGCTAAGGTCCTTGAGGGCCATTGTAATTTATAGTCTGAAGATAGTTTCGTAAGTAGAAAACCGCTTCAAAAGATAAATAGCGTACAACATCCATAGTCTATGCTTTATTGATAAAATAAATACCAAAAATAAAATGAGTGACCTACAAAAAGTGAGATTATCTGAAACTAAATCTACATACGTACTCCGCAAACCGCCGTACTGTGCATGGCGGAGTGTACCTTAGACCACTACTTGTCATTTTCTTTCCTGTTACGCGGAACGTATGTTGGCGGCAGTAGAATCGTTCTGCAGTCGGTCTCAAATGCCGGTTCTCAAAATTTCCACAATAGTGCCTTCGTCGTCTTCCCTGCAGAGATTGCCTTTTGAGTTCACGAAGCATCTCCGTAATACTTTCGTGCTGATCTAACCTAGCAGCATGACTTTGAACTGCTTCAATGTCTTCCTTTAATTCCACTGGATGGGTATCCCGAACACTCGAGCAGTACCTTCTACACGAGTCTCGTTTGTGGATGAGCTATGCTTTCCCATTATTCTCCCAATAAAATGAAGTCGAGCATTTGCCTTCCCTACTACCAAACTGACGTGCTCATTCTGTTTCACACCGCTTTATAACGTTACGCCTACATATTTAATCGACGTGACAGTTTCAAGCTGAACATTAGTAATGCTGTATTCCAAAATTACAGAACAATTTTGCCACTCATCCGTATTAACTTCCATTTTTCTACATTTAGAGCAAGCTGCGATTCATCACAGCAACTAGAAATTTTGTCTAGATCATCTTGTACACTCCTAGGGTAACTCAACGACGACACTTTCGTCTACACCCTAGCCTCATCAGCTGACAGCCGAAAATTGCTGCTCACCTGTCCGTCAGTTCATGTATGTATGTAGAGAATAACGTCAAGAAGAAGGAATTATTCGATATAAAGCAATGTTGAGGGACTGACGGCTTCTTTGTAAGTTAACTTTAATAGAGCTTCTCAACATATGGCAAGTGGAACATTAAATGAAAACTTTTACACATGATCGTTAGGGAAAATTGTCGTAGTAAGAATCGAAAGAGGTCGTCGCTATACTACCGCGGAGGCGAGCAAAGCCAGAGTGGATCACAGCTTGTGCAACAGGTCTTGGCTGGGCACCAGATTCCACCAGTGAAGCAACAGCCTGTCCATTCGTGAGATATGTAAGCCTTTTTCCGTTTCCCGAAACAAGTCCAGTTGGAGGAACGGTACGAATTCTGGAAAATAAGCAAAATAAAACAAAATGTATGAAATGTTTGTTGTATTACTCGACAGTGGTTACCCTGTGAAACATTGTGAGAATATAACTTCTCTAAAGAAAACCAATATACGATGAAATGTAGAAACAGGAATATTACAATCTAGTTGAAGAACACTTGCAGTAGACAGCAGGTGTGGCTCCCTCACAATGAACTTACAGAAAAAGGTGGCAGCGTATTTTCAGGACAGGCTACTCACATCAAGGTAAGAAATACCGTATAAAGATTTGTCCGGAAATGCCTGGTTTCCTAGCTAGATGTGCAAACGTGACACAACCATAATGCCGCAGATTTTGCATTTTATGTGCAAAACAATGTTGATTGATATAGGCCTACTGCAACAACTCATTTGTAGTACCAAATCGTAAAAGTAGTTTAAAATTACCTCTTCTTGTTTCACTGTACTCCTGGACCATAAACTATAAACGGTCTCACCCTTTCTAAAACTCCAGGACTAATTACTAATGGTTTCGGACTTATTCGCAGTATCTACTTATTGTCTCTTGTACTTGCATGTTCTGAGGATTTTAAAAGTCTCCATAGATATAAATCTACTGAATTTGGATCTAACGAACGTGCAGGTCATGGGACTGGTTTGCCCTACCTGTCCTCTTGTGACAATAAACGTTAGTACAACATAAAATGTGACTGGGTCTTGAACCGAAAAATTAAAGTCCTCATGCATCCTTAGAACTTAGAGGATGCGCTCATTAGCACACAGAACAGAACGATTCATTTTTCGTAAGCATTTCTGCATTCTGCCTGCATCCCGACACGCGTTTATACGTCGTATCTTATTTGTCTTGACATAAAAACCTATACTCAAAGCATGTACACAGACATACACTGCATAAATACTTCTTAGCATGAAGCATATGTGGTTGTTACAATTTCTCTGGAAGATACAGTGTGAGGCAAAGGTTTTCTCCCTGCGTAGTTACGGGTAGAATCAACGGTACGTTTCAATGGTGTGAAAGGGAACCTCATTGTATATTGAGTAGGGAAACCACCAAATGTATCACATCGGCTACAAACAAACGGAGGCTATTCAAAACATATGTCAAGCACATTTGGAAAAATCTCTATCAGGAAGACTGGAAAGCCCTTTTATGGAACACTGACGGCGCAACGGAAAAAGCAAACACTGAGTGGCACCTTCCACGTAAAGAAGTTTAACAGTATGCAGGTGCTCGATACGTGGAAACATTATTTCCCTCGTTTATTTAGGCAACAGCTATTCGTAAACACAACAATGTGACTAAGAAGGAGGAAAACTGAAATGAGTGTGTCGTGGACTCCTCCAGTGTGGTGGCGACACAGGCGCAGGGACGCGCCTCATTAGCGCAGTGGAAGGCCTGTGAGCCGCCACCACACTTCTGCCTACTCACAGTTCCTTCACTATGTCACACAAATATCTTTATTGACGTGGGTGAGCGATAACACCTGTCATTTCATCACTGCTCAATGCATCAGCAACTGCGACAATTTATAGATTTAGCGGACGTGGCGTCTACATTGCTTGAAACCACATGCTGAGTTAACTTGAAAGGCAGCCGACGTGAATCTACCTGATGGCATAGGATTCTTTGCTCCCAATTCGTTGTACAGCTAGTACTTGTTGTCATTCCACAACCATTCAGTTTTGTGCTAGACTGTGACATCTCTCAGAGTCTGATGCGTTCGGGTCTTATATAAATTTTCAGTCACACGTCTTTAGCAGATGGTAAGTAGAGGCAACCAGGCAACCATTAGTATGTCTCATTTTGCGATACAGGGTGTTCCGAAATTCTCTTTACAGCCTACTAGAGCTTGCAAAAGGGAGTGAGTACATAAAATTTTGAATAGGAACCCACGCCCGAAACGTTGATCCAATGATGCTTCAGAACGTCGAAGTTATAGGTGCCGGTTCCTGTAAATGTATACAGGGTGTTTCCGTGGTGATGTTACAAACTTTCTAGGTTGATGGAGACGGATAAACGTATCAATTTCGGGTAAGTTTCCCGAGTTCGGAAACGAACGACTCGAAAGTTGCAAAAGAAAGTCATTATTATACCTCTGACAGTGGAGGAGGAGGAGGAAGAGGAGATTAGTATTTAACGTTCCGTCGATAACGAGGTTATTAGAGACGGAGCACAAGCTCGTATTAGGGAAGGATAAAGAAGGAAATCGGCCGCTCCATTTCAAACGAACCATCTCGGCATTTGCCTGAAGCGATTTGGGGAAATTACGGAAAATCTAAATCAGGATGGCCGGACGCGGGTTTGAACCGTCGTTCTCCCGAACGCGAGACCAGTGTGTTAACCACTGCACTTCTGACAGTGCAATACATGAACGGCTGTTGTTGTTCCTCAGAAGTGGTAGTATGGACCGAAACAGGGAAAAAATGTCGAATACATTGGCCCTAAAATGTATACCTGAAGAGCTATGGGCACTTGTTCGTGAAACACACTCTAGCGCTCATAGCTCTTACAGTATGCATTTTAAGAGCCAATGTGTACTAGTCACTGTGTCTTGTTTTTTTTCGTACTACTACCTCTGAATGTTACACACCTTACATTCTTAGTAACAACAGTAGCGGTACATGCATTCCATTGTCAGAGGTATCAGAACGATTTTCGCTTTTAACTATCGACCACTTATTTTCAGAACCAGGGACCCTTGCTTCAAATTGATACATTTATACGTGTCCATCATCCCTGAAAGATTGTAACATCATCACCCTTTATACATCAGTTGCGCACCCAGAGAATATTAAAAGAACTTACAATGACAAGGCGTGCTGGTGAACAGAAAGTAGCCTCATCCCATATGTTCCTCAGTTGCGGCACGAGCACAAGGATGTGAGCGCTCAAAAGAAAGGTTCATTAAATACAATTAAGATTTGTTGTGACAGTTCTAAGGAAATTCATTCCGTCTGTTAAGGAAAACGCACAAAAGAACTATTCTAGAGCATTGCTACGATGCTGGAACTTTTATCGAGCAGGCTTAAGTGCAGTCATCTACTACATTAAAACACAGGCTATTGAACTCTTAACAGTTCGTTAAAAGCCCATAAGAAGAGTAAGGGAGATGATAAAATCAGAAGCTTTGGGAAAACGAAGACATTGTGGCATCCACATAGCGCCACAATTACACTGTTCGCAAACATCTAGAAAACATCCTTACCCACTCGTATGTGACAATACTAGACGCAGACAGCTGCGGAACACAAATCCAATCCTGGTGGGGAATGGGGTAGGGCCAGGAACGGCATCCCGCCACCCTCTATCACTAATATTGCCAAATCCAATAATTAACTTGCCGACTCAAATGGCTCTGAGCACTATGGGACTCAACTTCTGAGGTCATCAGTCCCCTAGAACTTAGAACTACTTAAACCTAACTAACCTAAGGACATCACACACATCCATGCCCGAGTGAGGATTCGAACCTGCGACCGTAGCGGTCGCGCGGTTCCAGACTGTAGTGCCTTGAACCGCTCGGCCACACCGGCCGGCGACTCATGAAAATACAGGATAGGGAGTAGAAAAACGAAGAAGAAGAAAGGTATTTGAGGCAGACTGTGGAGCAGTTCACATCTATATATTGCATAGCAAAATGAGGATACAATAAAGAAACGAGGGCGCGTACGGAGGTATACAGACATTCATACTTTCCTTTCTCTATAACCTAATGGTTAGGACAGCGAGTGGCTAATATTGGTACCCCTCTGTCATACATATTCAGATGTTTGATCCATGGGATTCTCTGAGATACGAACTGTGCGAGAAAAAAATATGTTGGCAGTAATCCTCGTGCACGATCGAACGATCGCCGTTCTCAAAGAATGTAGGAGATAGGGACAGGTCAAACGCTCGCACATTCCACTTGATAGCACCCTGAACCAGCTCACTACGACTGATTACTTGGGGGTGCACACTACATTACTGCAGGCGCGCGTCCGATCTGCTCAGTGTTCACACGGCTGTGGCGTGCGAGGGCACATCACGGTAAATGTTGCCGAGGACGACTGACACTACATTGCCCAGTGAGAAGGTCGCCTGTACGGTTTGCATAGCCACGAAGAACATAGCGGATCGCATAGACCACGAAACTGCAGTGTGCGCAGGCTCGATGCTCTTATTCTGATCTCGCTAACCGACCTGTTTCCTAAGTTACGTGGAAGAGACCACGCTCCTGTTGAGAAGGAATCGGCGTGTGCCCACCACGTGAACGGAGACGGAACTGCGCGAGTTCCCTCTTTCGGTTTCACCAAGCGGAATCAGCGCTCTAGCACACAAAAGTATCTTCATGCCTGTGGAAAGACTCTAACTACAGAGTGGAGTGATATATTGTCTTGCTGAACGTACAGATCGTCTATAGGACGCCGTAGGCGAACAAACACAAGCACGTGGTCAGATAATACAGTCTTGTATCGTTAATCTATGAAAGACGAAGGCAGACGCATCAGCGGCCCAATTTCATCCCATGTAATCATCCGTTACCAAAGGATACCTTCCCGCCAGCTTGAGAGATGTCCTGTTAGCAAAAAATGCATTCCCTTATGTACTTTTGGACCTACTGGTGTACAACGCCTTCGGTATGTACCAACGCAGATCGCCACTCTCCAGTCCTGGGGTCATTTTCCTGTGCTTCCAGCAACCAACGAAGGTTTTTCTGAACACCTGTTAATCCCTGCGCACTACGGCTTGAGAAAAGCAGAGATACATGAGTGATACAGTTGCTTCTGTGCCCCATAGAGAGGAGGTGGTAATAGATGTTGTGGCTGCTCTTGAACTGGAGAGTGATTCGTTGCTCTGCGGCCCATCTTTCCATTGTTTAAATCTCTGATGTTTGACGGTGAGGCCTGTCATTATCTCGTTGACGGTAACTGCAGTTGACTCTGGTGGCGGTTGTTTTCCCCGAATCTAACTGCTAATGATACAACATTGGCATAGTGGTACGTGGACAGCCCAGCCAATACCTGTAGAACATTGGGGATGGTCTGTTCCGTGCGTTGGACATCCACGAACCGGGCACGATCACATGAGCTTATATCTTAAGTCTTATCCATTCTGCAGTCGGCAGACGACTGCCAGTTCACTATTTGGTGACACCCCAGTCACGTGCACGCCGAACTGTTCCATTTTTCGTGGCTGCAGCAATGCTTTCTCTCTCTCTCTCTCTCTCCCTCTCTCTCTCTTTCGCAATGTGCTACCTTTACACTAATGAACCAAAACAGTACGATGACCTGGCTGATAACGTGGTGGTCATTTTTGGAACGCAAGACATCACCGATTCTGAGTGCTATCGATTTTAAAAATCATTTATAAGATTCTGTAGACATGTGGCACCAGATATCTCCGCACAGATGACGCAGTCCCCGTATATTACGGGGTGGTAGTTTGTGGGTGCGGAGATAGGGCACAATAGCGTCCCAGATGTTCAGATCAAGCGAGCTGGACAGTGAAGACAACAGCGTGAGTTGACTATCATCCTCCTGAAACCACTGCAGTACGATACAGCCTCGTGACATACCTACTTATCGTATCTGAAAATGCCATCGCTGTCGGGGAAGGCGTGAAGCATGAAGTAATGAAGGTGGCGAACGGTTATGTACACATAGACGACGGCTGTGATGGTGATTTCGATTAGTACAGGCTCTCCCACATAAAACCGGTACGCCTCACACCCGAAATTCAAGTAACGACGAACTAACTAAAAAGAATAGATAATAGTAACATTAAAAAAATGTAATTACCTGTTTGTAAGAGATGCTGGAAGCGGTGACTATGGGCATCCAGGCATCGCTGAATTCGTGTGATGACGTTACCAGCAACGCGCTGTAATTCTGCAGGCGTGATGATGTTAATTTCTCTATGAGACCTGAGTTTCTCCTGGCGTATACAACTTTCAAATAACTTCTGGGAATTCAGCCAGGTAACACTTTCAGCGACCTCCGATATTTCGGCGGGAGAACACCCCGCCATTATCAAGGCAAACTGCAACGGTCAGACGACGTAAATGCATTTGCATGTACGTCGCCTGTCTGTTGCAGTTTGCCTAGAAAATGGCGGGGTATTCTCCCGCCGAAATATCGGAGGTCGCTGAAAGTGTTACCTGGCTGAATTCCCAGAAGTTATTTGTTAATTTCTCTAGTAATATTCCGTTTAAGGGCGTCTATTGGGCGTGGATTCATACCATACATTTTGCTTTTCGCGTACCCCATAAATAAAAATCGTACGGTATTAAGTTCGGCGACCCTGGGGGCTAGAGGTCTCCACTGACAAGTTTGTCTTCAGAGAAAAAGTTGATGATGTTGGCCACACTTCGATTGGATGTGTGTGTGGTTGCTCCATCCTGTTGGTATACTGCTTTCATCTTCTCTGTATCTGTTAATTATACACAGAAAGACTCAAAGATCTCTACTGTTTAAATTGCAATTGAAAAATATGGGCCAATAATGCGGATGCTGGACAGCGCACACCGTACACCTATCTTCTCTGAGTGGAGAGGTTCTTCATGCAGAATATGTGGGTTGTCCTGCGACGATTATCTGCAATTCTGGGAGTTTACATAACCTGACAAATGAAAGCAGGCCTCATCTGAGTAAAGGGTCCAAGTAACCGTTAGAAATTGATGTTAACAGCCAGTTACAATAATGATCTCTTTTTCCTGCTAGTGAAATTTCAACTCTAGCTCAAACCTGACACGATAGAATTTTAATTACATATCTTTTAGGACTCGGAGACACGATGTACGAGATACTCCAACCTGCTGCCATAACCTGATCGAGAGCTAGCCAGACACCACCATCGACCTAGTGCAGCATGAAACGTAATTTAACCGATCAGGCAACACGTTTTCATTGATTCACGGTTTGATCTCGACATTCACTTGGCCAATGCGATTGTAATTGATGGGGTCGTTGGATCAATGTGGGAACACGTAGCAGTCATCCACTGCGGAGTCCCGCGTTCTTGAACGCTGTGCTCAGAAACACTTGTGCCTGCGCCATCTGTCATCAGATCTGCCACAGATCGTTATCTATCCCGTTTTACAGAGCGGGCGAGTCTCCGAGGTCCGCATTCTACGACGAGACTTGTACATCCAATAGCCTGTCCCCTGCTTTTACCGTTCATTAATATACACTCCTGGAAATGGAAAAAAGAACACATTGACGCCGGTGTGTCAGACCCACCATACTTGCTCCGGACACTGCGAGAGGGCTGTACAAGCAATGATCAAACACACGGCACAGCGGACACACCAGGAACCGCGGTGTTGGCCGTCGAATGGCGCTAGCTGCGCAGCATTTGTGCACCGCCGCCGTCAGTGTCAGCCAGTTTGCCGTGGCATACGGAGCTCCATCGCAGTCTTTAACACTGGTAGCATGCCGCGACAGCGTGGACGTGAACCGTATGTGCAGTTGACGGACTTTGAGCGAGGGCGTATAGTGGGCATGCGGGACGCCGGGTGGACGTACCGCCGAATTGCTCAACACGTGGGGCGTGAGGTCTCCACAGTACATCGATGTTGTCGCCAGTGGTCGGCGGAAGGTGCACGTGCCCGTCGACCTGGGACCGGACCGCAGCGACGCACGGATGCACGCCAAGACCGTAGGATCCTACGCAGTGCCGTAGGGGACCGCACCGCCACTTCCCAGCAAATTAGGGACACTGTTGCTCCTGGGGTATCGGCGAGGACCATTCGCAACCGTCTCCATGAAGCTGGGCTACGGTCCCGCACACCGTTAGGCCGTCTTCCGCTCACGCCCCAACATCGTGCAGCCCGTCTCCAGTGGTGTCGCGACAGGCGTGAATGGAGGGACGAATGGAGACGTGTCGTCTTCAGCGATGAGAGTCGCTTCTGCCTTGGTGCCAATGATGGTCGTATGCGTGTCTGGCGCCGTGCAGGTGAGTGCCACAATCAGGACTGCATACGACCGAGGCACACAGGGCCAACACCCGGCATCATGGTGTAGGGAGCGATCTCCTACACTGGCCGTACACCACTGGTGATCGTCGAGGGGACACTGAATAGTACACGGTACATCCAAACCGTCATCGAACCCATCGTTCTACCATTCCTAGACCGGCAAGGGAACTTGCTGTTCCAACAGGACAATGCACGTCCGCATGTATCCCGTGCCACCCAACGTGCTCTAGAAGGTGTAAGTCAACTACCCTGGCCAGCAAGATCTCCGGATCTGTCCCCCATTGAGCATGTTTGGGACTGGATGAAGCGTCGTCTCACGCGGTCTGCACGTCCAGCACGAACGCTGGTCCAACTGAGGCGCCAGGTGGAAATGGCATGGCAAGCCGTTCCACAGGACTACATCCAGCATCTCTACGATCGTCTCCATTGGAGAATAGCAGCCTGCATTGCTGCGAAAGGTGGATATACACTGTACTAGTGCCGACATTGTGCATGCTCTGTTGCCTGTGTCTATGTGCCTGTGGTTCTGTCAGTGTGATCATGTGATGTATCTGACCCCAGGAATGTGTCAATAAAGTTTCCCCTTCCTGGGACAATGAATTCACGGTGTTCTTATTTCAATTTCCGGGAGTGTACTTTCTGTAGATGTTCACAACCGTAAGTGAACAGCCTACTAGTTTCACCGTTTCCGAGATGCTCGTTCCCGATCGCTGGGTTACAGCAATCTGTCCTTTGTCAAAGTCTCTTACCTCAGAGATTTTTCCCATGTGCGGCCCTTATCGTTGCTACAATGATTCGGCATTCATCTGTGCTCCGCTTACATAGGATAGGCGTTCAATAAGTAATGCAGCAATTTTTATTCTCGTCAATTTTCGATTGAAAAATTGCAGAATTTGCCGTGGGACATCGTGGAATATTTCCACTTCAGCGCTATACTGTCAAGAAGCTCAGATAGGTTGCTGCGCTATACGAACCTTTTTAAATGGCGTCTGTAATGGATGTGCGTTACAAGCAGAGTGTCTTTTGGCGGAAATCTAGAACATCGCTGATATTCGCAGGAGCTTGCAGAATGTCTACGGAGACCTGGCAGTGAACAAAAGCACGGCGAATCGTTGGGCGAAGCGTCTGTCATCATCGCATCAAGAACGTGCTAGCGTTTCACATCTCCCGTGTGCCGGAAGGCCGCACACAGCTGTTACTCCTGCAGTGTTGGAATGTATGGACACTCTCATTCAAGGTGATCGTCGAATCACAAACAAACACCTCGCCGCTCAACTGGGCGTCTCTGTTGGTAGTTCGGTTCGTCGACCAGTAGAGTGGCACCATCTTGGCACACAGGCCCTCCCAGTGAGCTGTGCAAGGCCGTCGCATTGAGCGGACATTGTGCTGGAAAATAGGGCTTTTTAGCCAAAGGAGTAGGGAATAATACTGCGTACTGGACTCCTTAATAAGACCAACTTACTTTCAGAAAAAAGTTTTGTATTACTTATTGAACATCGCTCGTATTTCTTTACCGCATCATCAGGTGGGGTTCAGTCTCGTTGTGGGCAGGGCATATTACTTTGGGTCATCAGTGTACACTGACGGCTTGGTATATATGGTACATTGACAGTACCCCATATGTAATTAGATATAGAGTACGCAAACAAAACCAGTGGAAAAATGACAAATAAATAAGACAAAAGAAACCATTCAGAAATCAATAAAAAGTAAGGAAATAGGAAAAACGATAGTAAGATGCAGAGAGTAATTTCGTTTCACAACGAAATGTTGCTTTAGTAGGAATGTGTGGGGCTAACGATGCGTTCTCTCAAGAAGAAATTGTTATCAGGCGGATTACTGATCGCGCATAAAATTATTAGTAAAGCTGAGTGTTTCGTTTACATGCAAGGAGCTTTTGCATGAAATGTGTGTTTAATAGTCTCCTGGGAGCTTCAGCATGCGAGGGATTAATGCTAACCACTATCATCATAGCTTCGCCAGCGCCAGAGGAACCACGTGAATTAGGCCCTGCCTCTACCGCCTAAGTAATTTTCTGACGTTAATAAAAAGATGGAAAGAGAGGTAGGAAAGCATTCCCGAGTAAGTGTTCCAGCTCGCTTTGTATAAGATATCGTGGTGGAATCTTCTTAAACTGTTATGAAACCAAATACGAGTACTTCTTTGAAGTGCAGGATGACATGACAAAGTGTACGGTCTGTGAGGTAAATGAAGTGATCACGAATCTCCTCCCTTCTGACTGGTCTGTAAAGTGTGATCGACATTGCCTGAGAGTGTCTGTAGTGGGGAATTTCTGAAAGAATTCTGACAGTCATATAATATTCTTCATTATGAAACTGCATCACTGAAAGTCAGATATTTCACGAAAGACAGATGCCATGATAGAAAATAATTTGCTTATTAGCAGACACTGAAGATTTAGACATAATAGATGATTAAAATAGGTTGGTGAAAGACATTATAAAAAGCTAAAGCAAGCAATAATAGATGATTAAAATAGGTTGATTAAAGACGTCATAGGAAGCTAAAGCAAGCAATAAAAGGCATGCAGAAAAACTTCTCACATGATGCCTATTTCTTTACTAGATTGCGCTATTCAGACAATCACACAACCTGCGTCTTTATGTTAACATAGTGTTGTATTATATTTTTAAAGTTCATTTAAAGTTGTATACAGAATGCTGATTGTACTTGATAGAAAAATAAATTTTTGTACTGTAAGCCTAAGCGTTACAGTGCCTTAACGTCCTATTGGTTGGACATGACAGCCAAATCCTTTTTAAAATTTTCTGGGCCATGCTGAGTTACCTGTCAGATAATACATTTTTCATCTGAGAAAATTACCTCATAACATCTAAATAGGTAGCTGCATCACACCTAAAACACTCGAATATTGTAGGGTCTGTTCTATTGCGATAGGACAAATTGTCACTTGTATAATTTTTTAATTATATCTAAGTTTGTGAAGATCAGGATTTTTTGAAAACCCCGTTTTACATTTTCCCCTAACTAATGAACCCGATTTCAATACCAGGCTCTCCAGTCTTTGCACCACATCATCGACATTTTTTACTGACTCGTCAAAGGCTGCCCTGTTTCTTGAAGCTAGTGTACTTGTGGAAGGAAACAGAACTCGGCCACAATGAAAGTTAAGTCGTTTCTTACTTCCGAAGATACGAGAAGTTTCTTTGCTGCTATAGTTGAAGATGCTTCATCTTTCAGAGCATGACCACCTTAGCTATAAACGGGAAATTTGAAGAGTAGTAAACTGATGCTAATATTCTTAATCCCACCTCGTTATGATAGGTTGAGGGGGCAAAGGTACACCTGCCGCAATGTCTTTAAATGGCTGAATCCTTGACAGGGTTCCACAAAGATCTTATTACCGGAAATCAATTCGTCGACACCCGGAAACAAGCTATGTATTTACTCTGACACTCTGTGAAAACCATGTACTACTGAAGTCGCGTGAAGCATGTTTGGAAAAAGCACTTTTGAAGATGACCCTCTCTTTTTCATGTATGGTGCAGCGCCCGAGTTGAAAAGTAATGCATTGTCGTATAGAGTTTCTTCAGACCATTGCAACCGTAATGAACTGGTAAACAACAATGCGTCAGTTGAATTTTAACTTTTTTCAGATGCTCTGTTGTAAGTAAGACTTTTCTTATTCAGTTGCCTTCTTAAGAAACTAATGGTTCAGTTGGCAATAAAACGTAAGATTAGTTGATTCATCGATTGAAATCCAGATCGTTTTAATTTTTATTTCCTCCTCAAAGATTTTCAGTAGTTGAACGTAACAGCCACTTAAATAACATTTTTTCAAACTTTACTTACTGGCCAGAAATTCGTCCGAATACTTCGCAAAAACTGTCTTAACGTTGGATCCAGTAGATTGACAGATTGATTCTGGCATCAATAAAAGTTTTACATAAGTCGAAGGCAAACTGCGATTTTTTGATTCGGTCTTGCACCTCTCATTGGAAGCAAATAAATTTACTTCCCAGTATTGTTTGGAGTGTGCATTTTTGTGTTTGATTGTACTGACATATGCAGAAATGAAATATTTCTTATCTTAGTTCATTGTGTGCTAACATTTTGCACAGAAGTATTTTACCGTCAGTATGAAATACGTCGGATGCGAAAGTATTAATGTAATTTACTGCGTCAAACAAAACTGAATTTCGGCATATTACTAGCTACCTTGCACAACAACATCGCAGTGAAAACTGGAAAAAAGAGAAATTTAGAACAACAGTGAAACTACGTTTTAGTTCCGGCATTCGTTGTTGCTTCTGAAGGAGATACACTGATATACCAAAACATTATAACCACAGTGCCGCCCGGGATTAGCCGAGCGGTGTAGGGCGCTGCAGTCATGGACTGTGCGGCTGGTCCCGGCGGAGGTTCGAGTCCTCCCTCAGGTATGGATGTGTGTGTTTGTTCTTAGGAAAAATTAGGTGAAGTAGTGCATAAGCTTAGGGACTGATGACCTTAGCAGTTAAGCCCCATAAGATTTCACACACATTTGAACACAACCACTGCCCACCGCGACGTTGGCTGCCGCCTGGTGGTGTTGCGGGCTCGTGACGCGGTAACAAAAGTATGTAAGAGGAGCAGACACGCAAAGGCGGTCACCCTAGGCAGGATATGGGCTGCAAATGGGGAAATCCATTGAGATGAGCGACTTTGACAACGTGAAGATTATTCTTACGTAGAGCCTGTGAACGAGTATTCGAAAACGGCGAAGCTGGTCGAATTTTCAAGTGCTACTGTCGTCAGCAACTGCAGAAAGAGGTAGAAGATAGTGAAATGGTTGGACATCCCAGACTCTTCACAGAACGTGGTGTTTGGAGACTTGTCTGCCCTTTTAAGTAGGATCGATGGTGATCGGTGGCGTCTCTCCAGAAAGAGCAAAATGCTGGTGCACGCACAAGTGTTTCGGAGCACAGCGTTCATCGTACATTGTCGAACATGGAGGTATGCAGCAGACCACCCCTACGTGTTCACGTGTTGACCCAACAGCATCGTCAGTTACGATTGCAGAGGGCACGGGACCATCGAGATTGGCCTGTCCATCAATAGAAACGTGTCGGCACTTCGGGTGACCTCCATTTTTGCAACACTAGGTCTATGGTTGTCTCCATAAACGTCGTCATCGAGGTGAACGGCAGTTCGAAACGTGCAGCGCGCCACGGACGCAGGCTGGTGGGAGCAGTATTTTTCTATAGCAAACATTGTGCCATGCATGGTACCTGTGGTAGTAACTGAAGACACGCTGACAGCTGCGAACCACCGGCATCGCTTCATGCTTGGTGTCTTTTCCGACAGCGATGTCATCTTTCAGAAAAATAATTTTCTGTGCCTCGGAACCAGAACCGTGCTGTAGTGGTTTCAGGAGCATTATAGTAAACTCACGTTGATGTCTCGGCGACCAAATTCGTCTGATGTAAACCCTATGGAACCCATTTGCGTCGCTATCGGGCGCCATCACCGCGTATGCATCAGTGGCCCGTTATTTGCGCGAATTACATGACTTGTGCGTAGACATCTAACGCCACATACCTCGACAAACGTACCAACAAACTGTCGGATCAAGATACTCAAAATCAGTGATGTATTTCGTTCCAGTGACGGAGAAACAAGCTATGAGGCGGCTGGTCATAATGTTTTAGCTCATCGACGTATGATCCGATAGGAAACCAAGTAATGTCAAGTGATAATTAAAACTGTTACATAGTGTTATCTCCTTCTACGGCGATACTCATCTTTTAATAATAAAGGAATAAATAATAATCAGTCTAGTCATAAAGGGGTAAATCGTACAGATTCATGCTCAAATTGAAGATAGATTTAGCACATGTAAAAAGGCGCTCTGCACAATTTCCTGTGTATCAGTATCGGAAAGAGGCCACAGGGTTGATTAATACTTAAAGTCATACAGATCTAACAGTCCTTCATGAAAAAATGAAATACAGCAAGTTGAATTTGATCTTCAATCTTTAAATTATACAGTAATTTACGGCTCCGAACACTGGTGGAAAGATACTAAAACACAACATACAGCACTATCCTCGTATGAAAGGGCAAGCTCTCATTGCAGTACTTCCTTAAAGGGAGGAGGATCACATATATTTATCAAGAAGGGAACACAATTTAAAATCAGACATGACCTTACCACAGTTAGTGATGAGAGACATTTTGAAATATCAAGAACTGAACTAACAGAAATGGAATAATCATTATTTGTGTGTTCCCTCACACTCCTCCATTTTCCTGCATTTATTCATTTCTGTTTATCTTACTGATATTGCTTCAGTTCCTCAAATATTCTGTAGTTACATTGACAATTCTTTCTTCTGTCATTGGTTTGTGCATACCTCCTGAAGTAGCCTTGTCAAGTACTAATTTAATTTATTTTGTTGCTTTTGTTTTTAATATAAACTGGTGTGTAGGCTAGCTGTTTCAGTTTTGTGTTAAAGTTTTTCCTGTTTATTCCGTTTATATTTATTTACTATTCAACTTTTTACGTTTTACATTGTATTACCACCATATTGTCAAAGATGGTATTTGCTGTATGTTTCTGATGCAATCTAGAAGTGTAACTTCTTTTCCAATGTTGTTTACAAACACTGTAGCTTCTTTATCGACAGTAGCCAATAAATGTCTGAAGATGGCCTTATAAACCGAAAGCCGGTTAACACAGTGAAAACAGTACTGTAGAATAAAAGCAAAGTAGCGCTTTTCATTTACATATTTGTGTGTGCGATTAACTAATGGAAATACAGACACCTTTTACCATTGATTAACTTATGTTCTGGACAAAGTTTCAGTTCTCAAGGACAACATAATCTTATGCGGAGACACATAAACAACAATATCGTAGATTAAACCAATAGCAGTTTTACAAACTTTCTTCGCAGTTTTGGCGTATCACAGTTGGTTAACAGCGTTACAGGGGTAACTGAAACCTTGTCATCACTAACCGATCACATTGTTACAAGTATAAACAGGGAACACTGTGTTTTACATGTAAAAGATCTTGTACTGCTTGATTGTTTTTGCCAGTTAAGAAAAGTAAATCACTACTTTCTAAATACAAAATTCCATTTTTTTAAGTGTTATTATACCATCAGAAAACAATGTACATGTAATTTTCTCTAAGTTATTACAACAATTAAACTAAACTTTAGGTAGTCATTTCAGTAAGTATTCACAACAACAGTAATGTCCAAAAATAAAGAAAGGAAACTGGATGACAACAGGTATAAGAAAATCCTTCCAGACCGTGAAATTTCGCAGTTCTATAAGAAAAATTCATAGTGAGCCAGAGTTCCTACACTATTATAAAGATACAAAAGAAGATGTTGCTTGCCACAGAAAGATCAGCAAATGACAAAACAGTATTAAATGCCGAAATTAAAAGCAAAGCAGTCTGAAAGGCTGTAAAACAAGAGACAGGAAAAACAAAAACAGAATCGCAAAAACTTATGGATACAAGGCAAGGATGGCTCAATAAATGATCCATAGAAAGTAGCAAATTTTGCAAATGAAGTAAAGCATAGAAACTACAATAAAAAACGAATGTGGTTCTGGCAAAAATTTTGCACCAAGTACCCAACGCAGAATGTGAAGTCAGGAAAATGGTGCAGACGAAGTGTCAGTTTATGTACTTTGTAAATATCGTAAGTAGACATCGTGGCAACTTCAGGGACTTTGCTTTGTGTTAAATCCAAAGATACTGTCTGAATGGTACTAGTGTCTGTAGTATGCGAGAGCAAAGGTAAGGAGTCATAAATTAACAGTGAAAGAGGTAACTGCGAGAGCGCGCTCAGTTAAGTGTGTGGACGGTGTGGTGACAAAACGTGCTCCAAAGCATTGTTGATGTTACGAACGGGCAGTTGTATGGGTCACACCACGATGTTTATTCAAGGAGAAGTTTCCACAGTATTATTGGAAGAAGTTCAGAAAAGGCCTATTGGAATATTAACTATAAATAGTAATCGTACAGCAAAAACAGGAAGAAGAGCCTTTTGCGTAATAACTGTTGCCGCCAAACTGTGTCATTTCAGATGTTTATAAATGTCGAAGACTTGCCATCGTCGTAGAATCATTTTATCGAACAATGTAGAGCTTATATAATTTTTAATTCTCATTCTGTGTTAATCATTTTCCTGCGTCACAATTGCCAATAGTGGGATTCTTTTCGTATCACTACAGTAAACGAGAGCCACGTTATTCAATCAGTGATATGAAAATCATGAAAGGGACACAAAGTGAAACATAAATTTTGATATTCCAATGAAAAGATCAGTTTCATTTGTTAACAGAAAGTATTTGTTCAATTTTGCAATTTAGTTGTATTCATTATTCTTTGGGAAGGAAGCTCCTTACACAACAAAAGCAATTATTCTGAGAAAGTAAAAGTTTGTATTATGATTTTAAACTGTTGTTCAGTTTTACGTATTTGTTAACATGTTGTGTTGATCTCGGCGTTCGTCTTTTCGGTGTCGCCTTGTTTAGTTGGCACTAGTTGTGATAACATCTGAACTTGACTATAATGTTTTCTGGTAATGACTTTTTATCTATGAACGTAATCGTTAGTAAAATATAGCAACAGTGAACAGTGTAGTGAGCTAACGTTTCTAAAACAGTACCACATTAGGTGTTGCAATTAGTACATCAATTTAGATTTATATGATTCAGTACAGTGGTAATTAACTACTTTGAAACATTTTATAATCTCTGACATTTTCAGTCGAGCTCTGGCACGTGTATTGACAGTTGTCGTCTACGTACGTTTCAGTAGTTGTTACACAATTTCACTTTCAACTCAACGTAGTCAGTTTCATAACATCTGTCCTTAATTGGACTGACGACCGTAGTGTTTCATTTCATTTATTTATTTATTTATTTATTTATTTATTGTTCCGTGGGACCACATTTAGGAGAAGTCTCCATGGTCATGGAACGAGTCAATACATGAAATTATAACACGATTGTAGAAACAGATAAAATGAAATATAAGAAACATATTCAGGCGACAAGTCGTTAGTTTAAATAAAGAAAATCAAGAATGTAACACTGGAATTTGCTTAATTTTTTAGCTCTTCCAGGAGCTCCTCGACAGAATAGAAGGAGTGAGCCATGAGGAAACTCTTCAGTTTAGACTTAAAAGTGTTTGGGCTACTGCTAAGATTTTTGAGTTCTTGTGGTAGCTTATTGAAAATGGATGCAGCAGAATACTGCACTCCTTTCTGCACAAGAGTCAAGGAAGTGCATTCCACATGCAGATTTGATTTCTGCCTAGTATTAACTGAGTGAAAGCTGCTAACTCTTGGGAATAAGCTAATATTGCTAACAACAAACGACATTAAAGAAAATACATACTGTGAGGGCAATGTCAAAATTCCCAGACTATTGAATAGGGGTCGACAAGAGGTTTTCGAACTTACACCATACATAGCTCGAACAGCCCGTTTTTGAGCCAAAAATACCCTTTTTGAATCAGAAGAATTACCCCAAAAAATAATACCATATGACATAAGCGTATGAAAATATGCGAAGTATACTACTTTTCGTGTTGAAATGTCACTTATTTCAGATACTGTTCTAATGGTAAATAAAGCGGCATTTAGTTTCTGAACAAGATCCTGAACATGGGCTTTCCACAACAGCTTACTATCTATCCGTACGCCTAGGAACTTGAACTGTTCCGTCTCGCTTATAACATGCCCATTCTGTCTGATTAAAATGTCAGTTCTTGTTGAATTGTGGGTTAGAAACTGTAAAAACTGAGTCTTACTGTGATTTAGCATCAGATTATTTTCCACAAGCCACGAACTTATATCATGAACTACATTATTTGATAATGTTTCAATATTACACACAAGATCCTTCACTACCAAGGTGGTGTCATCAGCAAACAGAAATATTTTTGAATCACCTGTAATACTAGAAGGCATATCATTTACATAAATAAGAAACAGCAGTGGCCCCAGCACCGACCCTTGGGGAACGCCCCATTTAACAGTGCCCCATTGGGACTGAACATCATTACCACTCTCAATATTGCGGAGGATTACCTTTTGCTTTCTGTTCTTAAAGTAGGAGGCGAACCAATTGTAAGCTACTCCCCTTACTCCATAATGTTCCAACTTCTGCAGTAATATTTTGTGGTCAACACAGTCAAAAGCCTTCGTTAAATCAAAGAAAACACCTAACGTTCGCAACCTTTTATTTAATCCATCCAAAACCTCACAGAGAAAAGAGACTATAGCATTTTCAGTTGTTAAGCCATTTCTAAAACCAAACTGTACATTTGACAGCAAATCATGTGAATTTAAATGCTGCAGTAACCTTGTATATACAACCCTCTCGATAACTTTAGCAAACACCGATGGCATAGAAATAGGTCTATAATTGTCAACATTATCCCTGTCTCCCTTTTTATAAAGTGGCTTCACTACCGAGTACTTTAATCGGTCAGGAAACCGACCACTCCTAAAGGAAAAGTTACAGATATGGCTAAGTACTGAGCTAACATACGTGGAACAATACTTCAGTATTCTGCTAGATACCCCGTCATATCCATGAGAGTTCTTGGTCTTTAGTGATTTAATTATTAACTCAATCTCCCTCTTGTCAGTATCATGGAGGAGCATTTCAGGTAACAGTCTCGGAACACTTTTCTCTAAGAGCGCTATATGATTCCCTGTTGGGACTAGGTTTCTATTTAGTTCACCTGCTATATTCAGAAAGTGATTATTAAATACTGTACATATATGTGACTTATCAGTAACACGGACATCCCCACTACGCACTGATTCTATATTCTCGACCTGTCTCTGCAGACCAGCCACTTCCTTTACGACTGACCATGCGGTTTTAATTTTATCCTGAGACTTAGCTATTCTATCTGCATACCACATACTTTTTGCCTTCCTAATAACTTTTTTAAGCACCTTACAATACTGTTTGTAATGGGCTGCTGCATTTAGATTTTGACTGTTTCTAACGTTTTGATATAATTGCCACTTTGTTCTACAAGATATTCTTATCCCTTTAGTCAGCCACCCAGGCTGCCTGTTTGTGCTAGTACCCTGTTTTGAACGTTCTAACGGAAAGCAACTTTCAAAGAGCACGAGAAAAGTCTTGAGGAAAGCATTATATTTATCGTCTACTGTATCAGCACTATAAACATCTTGCCACTCTTGTTCCTTGATAAGGTTTACAAAAGTCTGTACAGCAACTGGATCAGCTTTCCTAAAAAGTTGGTAACTATATTTAACATGTGTAGCAGCACAAAAATCTTTTAGACTTAAAATTTGTGCATCATGATCTGAAAGGCCATTCACCTTATTGCTAACAGAATGCCCTTCTAATAATGACGAATGAACAAAAATATTGTCTATGGTTGTTCTACTGTTCCCTTGCACTCTCGTTGGAAAGAATACGGTTTGCATAAGATTATATGAATTAAGGAGGTCCACCAGCATCCTTTTCCTTGCACAATCACTTATACAATTAATATTGAAGTCACCACATATAACTAACTTTTTGTATTTCCTATAAAGTGAACCAAGAACCTCCTCTAGCTTTAGCAAAAATGTTGTGAAATCGGAGTCTGGGGATCTATAAATAACAACAGTAAGAAGTTTAGCTCCACTACATTTAACCACACCTGCACAACATTCAAACACCTTTTCAGTGCAGTACTTTGAAACATCAACTGACTCAAATGGGATACCGTTTTTCACATACATGGCTACTCCCCCACACCGCAAAGAGCTCCTAGAAAAGCTGCCAGCCAACCTGTATTCTGCTAAAGGAAGCCTCTGAATTATCTCCTTATTTAAGAAGTGTTCAGATATACCAATAATTTCAGAGTCAACATCAATAAGCAGTTCACTAACTTTATCTCTAATACCTTGTATATTTTGATGAAATATACTAATTCCCTCATTAATCGAATACCCAAGCTTTGTAGAAAGTGGTTTCTTTGTTAGAGAGACTTCCCTTAAGCAGGAATACCTATCAGCTGACTTCAATCTAAAAAAGGTACAGCTCTAACACCCACAACTACCGGAATTTTCCCATGAGTGATCCCACCACCCACACCTATGCTGTCACCTATAAGTTTTGCCAACCTCCCCTTCCCATACCTGTTGAGGTGCAGGCCATGTCTAGTGAAACCCGTCCTACTGATAGACTCCACCGACACCACTGAAATGTGACTCATGCCCTCTGTCATCAGCGCACCCCCAAGTCTCATGTTATTACGCCTGACGGCTGTATTAAGATGAGGCCGATCGTGACGCTGAAACAGTTCCACAAAATGCACATTCGTGTTGCCAGTCTGAGTGGCTATCTTTTCCAGGTCACCATCTATGTCATACTCCCCATCCCTATCAATACTATTACCAGCCCCACCCACAATCACTACCTGATCCTCTTTAGTAAAATCCCTACATAACCCCCCTGTGTTAAAAGTCACCTGAGCCAATCCTGCATTAGGCTTCACAATGCTGGTGACCTGGTACTCACTCCCCAAAACTTCCTGCAACTGCTGGCCTACACCTCTACCATGAGAACTACCTAACAGCAGAACCTTCTTCTTTCTCTTAGACTTTGCAACTGTCCTAGCCACCGTAACTGCTGAGGTCTGCTGCATACTTCCTACATCTACAGCTACTAGAGATTCCTCTCCACTAGACTCTGACAGTTGGTCAAATCTATTACAAACACCAATAGTAAAACTATCTGAAAAGCACAGTTACAGTAAATTTCTATTTCGTAATTTATAAAAAGACTCTGAAAACTAAGCAAAATTAATCAACCTAATTACACAGTTCTGTTTATAGTCGTTATTAGTGAAGCATATTTCCCTGACACTACAACGATCAGGAGTATACTTTTCTGCATTGTTTCGGTTCATATTTCTCGGAGCGGATATCTCATCCGAGCATTAGGTACATTTGAACCATGGTCAGTTGACTGTATACCGAAGCGTGTAGGCAGGCTACAACCTGAAGTTGAATGAACACACAAATACATTAGTAAAATATATGTCATCAATATACACTTAGAGTCTTGTCATCATTATGTAATAGGAAATACCTTAGAGTTGCATACTGTTCATTCACGCACTCCATCTTTAGCTATGGAGTCATTTATTGGGGGTCCCATACAAAAAACGTCATTTATTGGGGGTCCCATACAAAAAACGTGGACACAATCATCAAACTATAGAAAAGGGCCATTAGAATAGTAACTATAAATAGTAATCGAGCTCCTTGTAAATATCTGTTTAAACAGTTGGAAATTCTCCCTGCTCAATGTGAGTACATTTACCAGTCTATTACACACATCAAGAAGAACATCAACAATCATCTCACAAACTTCAGCATTCATGATCACCGAACAAGAGCGAGACTTAATTTTTATTTACCAAAGGTAAACAAACAGAAACAAATCAAAATTTCCTACAAGGGAATAAAATTTTCGCCAAAGAAAAGTAAAGAGACAACTAAAACATAAACGTGTAAAAAGTTAGATAAAACATACCTCTTAAATAATTCATGCAACAAAGTCAAGCATTTACCAAACAAACACTGTTTTTCCCTTGTTTAACAAATTGTATTATGGTTACTGCACAAAATAGGTTTTAGGTTATAAGCCCATTTTCAAGTACAATGTACTTGAAAATTGGGCTTATAACTCGTAACCTTGGTTGTGCAGAAACCATAATAAAATTTATGAAACAAGGCAAAAAACAGTGCTTATTTGGTTAATTTACAATGTTTCACCAAAAACCCACAGTTGATTCAATTAGAAAGTCAAAGAGTATTTATTTAACGCAAAGTACGGGGAATAGTAAAAAGATTAACATTACTTAATAATAAATAACATTCATTGTACAGTAAACTATCGTAGTTTAATGATTCGTACTGTAAAATCCTATGTGCAGGATCTGTGGTGGACAATTCAAACTTTTTTTCCATTTTCTTGACTCAACGTCTCATTCATTGTGGTAATCTGCTGATTCTGCTTTTTCATACCGGCCAAAGGAACAACATGAAGAATTCGATAGCATGGCGAAAGTATCATCAAGGAGGTCCTGATGCCAGGCGAGTGTGTGTGTGTGTGTGTGTGTGTGTGTGTGTGTGTGTGTGAGTTCGCGCGCGAAGGCGCACTGCGATGAAGTGTAGTGTGGTGTGGTGTGGTGAAGTGTAGTGTGTGTCTGTGTGTAATGTGGGCAGCGACCAGTGATATGGTACCAGTGAAGAATATTAATGTATTTTTTAATAAGATTATATTACTATATGCACAAATTAGATATGTTTTAAATTGTTTCGTTTTTCAGTTAAGATGACAAGTCCGATATCACTTTTTAAATGATCTGTGGATGAATAAATACGTAACTAATTAATCTTTTGCAAATTCAGGATAAAATATTACCCCTGTGACTATATAAAAGGCTCCTGTCTCTCTTAAGAAACCGCAGGTTGGTCTGGCCTCTTAACTGATACCCCTTCGTTCTGCTGTCTCTATGTCTGATGCATGCAGGCCACCAAATCTCGGTAAGGTCCATGGATTTTGCCTATAGATAAATCACGAGTATACTTCCCGTAATGTAGCAGAGGATTGGACATCTGAATGACGGCCGGTATTACCTGTTACAGCTACGTAGGTCCTGCGACACTGTGTTCGCAACAAAGAGTTAACAGTGGAAAATATTAGCAAGAGCATACAGAATGCCCAATAAACTGCTAGGGTACGACTGAAATGATCTCAGCATCTGTTACTGAATGTCATGCAGTAAGTAGCGCTGGCTTCAGAACCGTACATTCTGTGGCGGAAGTCCATAGCGATTGAAACTTTCTTTACTGGTTCGCAACGTTAGTCTCTTTAAACTTTTCGGTTTTGGGTATTTTATAACACCATGACTGTAAATCAATGAAAGCTGCAAATAGCTTCCATTGGTGCCTAATGAAAGGTCTGTGGTTTTATACCAGTATATCGAGCTCTTTCAGGCTCATTTTCAGATGAGGTGTTCCGGAGACATAAAGTTGTCAGCATGAAAACTTAAGAATAATAATGCAATGTTTCTATATGCTTTCTATAGAATTGTCAGTCCATTCGAACACAGACCTCAGCAGGCCCAACGGTACCGACCGACTGTCGTGTCATCCTCAGACGAGAGGCGTCACTGGATGCAGACATGCAGGGGCATGTGGTCAGGATGGCCGCTGGCACATTATAAAGGTAAGCCTTAAATGGCTTTAAGTTATTTCTGAAAGTAACTTAGTAACTGATTAAGTGTGTTGTTACAGCTATCCATAGGCATTATTAACGGCTCATTCTCTTACGCTTTCCATATCCTCTTTTTAATCATCACATAGGATGCCGAAATATGTAGAACTTGCTGTATAACCATAGGTGGGAAATAAACCATTGTAGAGCTTATGACGCTACCGCCCCTTAATTAAACACTTCTGTGTAATGGACGTCGTGACAATGAATGGTCTATCCAATAAAAATGTCCAATACTGGTTGGTCGCTAATAACAGATCATGTGTGCTCCTTAGAAATGCTGTGTTGAATCCATACTCATTATTGCGCGTTTCGGGCGAGACCCATCCTGAGACAATCTGTTAAAAAATATATACGTTATGAGCACAGAAATATTTCAGGACCCAAACGTAACGCAAAATAAGCGACACACAAAGTTACAGGATACGTACCATTGAACATAATAAAGGAAGTTGCATAAGCGCTGACATATAGTGCACAAGATTTCACAGAGAAAAACAGTCAAGTGCAATGGTTGAACGTGAAAGCTACAGTGAACTAATCATGCAACCACAGCGAGGTAAACTAAAAGCTCGCCAGTCCAAACGATGTCAAATACACGAAAAATTACAGGAAGTGACAAAAAGGCTACGCTTGGCCGTGTGTGACAATGAATTTGATTTGTGTCACACACAGCTAATTTTTTCCTTTTTGTTACTTTCTGTATTTTTTGTTGTATTTGACATCGTTTGGAGTTCTAAGTTCGGCACACCAAGAGCGAGCTTTTACTTTACTTCCTTCTAATTAGCATGATTTGTTACCTCTAGTTTTCATGTTCAACCATTGAACTTGATTGGTTTTCTCTGTGAAATCTCGTAAACTGTATGTCAGTGCTTGTGCAGCTTTCTTTATTATGTACGTGGTACGTATACTGTAAGTCTGTCTGTTACTTATTTTGCCTTACTGCTTGTATCGTGAAATATTTCTATGCTCATAATGTGTGTATTCATTAACAGATTGTCTGATGATGGGTTACCCCTCGAAACGCATACTAAAGAGTTTAGATTCAGTACAACACGTCTATGGAGCATCAAAGATCTGTTATTGGCGACCAACGAGCCTTGTATATGTTTATTGGATTAATCATAACTTCAAGTCGCAATTGCAATGAGTGCTTTGTTGCAAAAACTGAGTTCCGATATCCGTCTCAAGGTCGAACACATACGAGCGTAGTATGTTCTGAACTTAAGATTTACGTTCCATCGAACTCGTGTAAAATACTTTGGTGCAAGTGGCACACTGTAATCTCAACAATAGATCTTTACGTTCTTTGTACATTTATTTGAATCTTCAAAGAGTTTTAGACTGTAATGGTCTGAATCAATTTACACACGGCGTCTTGCGAACGCGCAAGCCGCGAGGGATTAGCCGAGCGGTCTAAGACGCTGCAGTCATGGACTAAGGGGCTGGTCTCGGCGGAGGTTCGAGTCCTCCCTCGGGCATGGGTGTGTGTGTGTTTGTTCTTTGGATAATTTAGGTTAAGTAGTATGTAAGCATAGGGACTGATGACCTTAGCAGCTAAGTCCCATAAGATTTCACACACATTTGAACATTTGAACAGAACACGCCAATTTACAAACAAGTCCGGCAAATTTCTTTTACAGAAGTTCATGTCGAGTACTTTAGAGTAAGATATTAACTCTTAATAAATAAATCAGTATCAAATCTTCATCATCACGTGTATAAACTCAAAATAACTTAATGTTAGAAACTGATCCTGAGTTGATAACGAGCATCAAAACCGATTCAGGGATTAGTGAACACAGGGCTGTCGTAGCAAGATTGATTTGTAATCCCCAAATCCTCGAAAAATAAGCGAAAAATATACGTATTCAAAAAAGCAGATAAAGAAAACGGTCTATTGACACACAGTCAACATGGGTTTAGAAAACATCGTTCTTGTGAAACACAACTAGCTCTTTATTCACATGCTGAGTGCTATTGACAAGGGATTTCAGATCGATTCCGTATTTCTGGATTTCCGGAGGGCTTTTGACACTGTACCACAGAAGCGGCTCGTAGTGAAATTGCGTGCTTATGGAATATCGTCTGAGTTACGTGACTGGATCTGTGATTTCCTGTCATAGAGGTCACAGTTCGTTGTAATTGACGGAAACTCATCGAGTAAAACAGAAGTGATTTCTGACGTTCCCCAAGGTAGTGTTATAGGTCCTTTGCTGTTCCTTATCTATATAAATGATTTGGGAGACAATCTCAGCAGCCATCTTGGGTTGTTTGTAGATGGCGCTGTCATTTATCGACTAATAAAGTCATCAGAAGATCAAAACAAACTGCAAAAAGATTTAGAAAAAATATCTGAATGCTGCGGAAATTGGCAGTTGACCCTAAATAACGAAAAGTGTGAAGTCATCAACATGAGTGCTAAAAGGAACACGTTAAACTTCGGTTACACGATAAATCAGTCTAATCTAAAAGCCGTAAATTCAACTAAATACCTAGGTAATACAATTACGAACAATTTAAATTGGAAGGTTCAAATGGTTCAAATGGCTCTGAGCACTATGCGACTTAACTTCTGAGGTCATCAGTCGCCTAGAACTTAGAACTAATTAAACCTAACTAACCTAAGGACATCACACACATCCATGCCCGAGGCAGGATTCGAACCTGCGACCGTAGCGGTCACGCGGTTCCAGACTGAAGCGCCTTTAACCGCACGGCCCCAACGGCCGGCTAAATTGGAAGGAACACATAGAAAATGTTATGGGAAAGGTTAAACAAAGACTGCGTTTCATTGGCAGGACACTTAGAAAATGTAACGGACCTACTAAGGAGATGGCCTACACTACGCTTGTCCGTCCTCTTTTAGAATACTGTTGCGCATTGTTGGATCCATACCACATAGGACTGACTAAGTACATCGAAAAAGTTCAAAGAAAGGCAGCACGTTTTGTATTACCGCGAAATATGGGAGAGAGTGTCACAGAAATGATACAGGATTTGGGATGGACACCATTAAAAGAAAGGCGCTTTTCGTTTGGACGGAATCTTCTTACGAAATTCCAATCACCAACTTTCCCTCCAAATGCGAAAATATTTTGTTGACACCGATTTACATAGGGAGGAACGATGACAAAGATAAAATAAGGCAAATCAGAGCTCGTACGGAAAGATATAGGTGTTCAATCTTCCCGCGCGCTATACGAGATTCGAATAATAGAGAATTGTGAAGGTGGTTCGATGAACCCTCTGCCAGGCACTTAAATGTGATTTGCAGAGTATCCATGTAGATGTAGATGTAGCGAGTACACCACAGCACACGTTGGCCTCTGTCCAAGACCCAGTTCCGAAAACCATCGCTCTATTGGTCTCAAACGGGCCGTCTAGAGCTTTCCCCAACGATTGCATTTGCCATCTTACTGCATGCTAGCACGTAAGTCATTCTTTAAACTAACTGATGCACAAGTATGACGATAAAATAGACAGATACCCGCTGGTGCACCGAACAATATGAGATGTCCGTTATAATTTTACTATTATAACCACGATGTGCAAAGGAATTAAAGGATCAATTCTTCGAAACCCCGTAATTGTCTTCCATTACGACGCACAACTCTGAAATTTGGCTCAAAGATAGCTAAAAACTTCCAGTGTAATGGTGCAAAAGCGTAGTACCCTGAGACGTCACTCTCGAGCTCGACGGCGTTCCATGCGTGGTGTAAGCTGCATTAATGATGTCACAGTGGCACCAAATTTCACAAAGTTTCTTCCTAGCACCACCGTTCACGCATCACACGACGTGAAGGTCACCTCATCCCTCTTATTCACATTCCACCCCTGACGTCTCTGCGATGGAGGTCAGACTGGCGACGAACAGAGTTGAAATTACGCGGTTTCTTACGGAGGTCCGAGGAAAACATTTCAGATACACCGCCGCTCTGAATCGACAAGAAAAGACGCGCGCAGGGTCTGAGGCGCCTTGCCGCGGCATGCGTGGCTTCCCCCGTCGGAGGTTCGAGTCCTCCTTTGGGCGTGGGTGTGGGTGTGTGTGTTGTCCTAAGCGTAGATTAGTTTAAGTTAGATTAAGTAGTGTGTAAGTCTAGGGGCCGATGACCTCAGCAGTTTGGTCCCATGGTAACTTAGCACAAATTTCCAAAAGAGAAGGTTCCAGGGGGGTGGCATAAAGTAGTTCTCGAGAACCTTTGGCTCTGCTGCCACCCCTGGACGTGAAGTAGACCTAGCAGACATCTGGGATCGGTGGATTTCGAGGGGTTGCGTGCATGCAGCCACCTAGGACTGCTTCGCAGTTTCTGTCAGTACAGGCACATTTTTAAAACCCTCAATGAAGTTGATGGGTGCCACCCTTTGTCGTTTTATTCTAGTGCGTGTCCGTGCCGCACCCGCCGGTGATCGTGCCACAGGAGACGCGAAATCTGAGGCTGAAAACGTATAGGCACTCTTTGCTGCTTTGTATGGTGGTCATATTTCGTCGAATGGTTCTGTTCTGGACAGTAGCGAGGAGTTCCAACCTGAACACGATAGCAAACGTTCCGGTCGAGCTGCACTTCAAAGCGGTGCGATTAGATTCAGTGGGTATGCAGTCCCACAGTGTCGTTAGAGTTGAAACGTGCTGTCCTGTCAACAGTGTCAAAGGCTGTCACAAATGTCATCCTGTTGAACATCTCACTGCGAATTGTCGTTTCCGACCAGGAAATCTGAGGGAATCGATGTCCCAAGGAAAGAGGTGGGTTCACTGACGCTTTTTGCACCACCCCCTGATGCCTTTTCGTGTCTCTTCGGAGCGGCGGTGTGTCTGAAATGTTTTCCTCGGACACCCATGAGAAAACAGAGTGATTTCAACGCTGAGCGACGCCGTTCTGACCTCCATCGCAGAGGCATCAAAAGAAGATGTGAAATGTGGCTAAGAGGGGGTGTGACGACCTCCTCATCGTGTGAGACGTCCACAATAGTGTTAGGCAGGATGTTCGTGAAACTTGGTGTCAATGTGACATCACAAACGCACCTTACACGATGCATGAACTGCTGAGGTCTGATCCTTTTTTGCGTGTGTCGTCACCTTACTGTTTAAAGCTTTGTCGAACCTTAGTGTGACGTCTCAGGGTGCCGTGCTCTTACACCGTTGAGGAAGACTGTGGACACCTTTGAACCACTTCTTAAACTTTATTAGCGCGAAAAGCAATTAAAAACCCTGAAAGAAAAGACTACCTTTGCGGTAAAGTATGAATTGTGAGCCAAATTTGTTTATAACAAGTAGCTGAAATGTTTAGGCTCTGGAGGCTGAGTGTGAAATAGTATAGTACGAATTCTGAGATTAAATGAAAGCACTCCTTTGAGTCCGTGTATGTTGTTGTAGTACGTTTGTAGAAATTGTTATTACTTTAGGGAACTTTGAAAATTTGAGGTAAGGTCTTATGGGACCAAACTGCTGATGTTATCGGTCCCTAAGCTTACATACTATTTTAATCTAGCTTAAACTAACTTACGCTAAGGACGACACACACACCCATGCCCGAGGGAGGACTCGAACCTCAGACAGCGCGGCTACCCCGCGCGGCTATTGATTTACGAAGATTCGCTAATGTAGCACACTTCATGCGCATGCACCACAGCTACTGTACCATAAGAATCATCTTTAAGACATCTTCAAGACGGTATTTATGGTTTCTGAATCCGACGACTACTTCTTGGGAAGACATACCTGTACAGCAACATCTTGGCAAGAATATGTATATATATTCACCATTTCAGTGGTCACAGCTGTGCTCACCATTACAACCTACCTGGCCGATTGTTCAACGTTGAGATTTGCAACTGACCGCGCTTCCGTCAGTTCGCTGGTGTCATCGAATTTACGAGCCGTGACGTCAACGTGGTGTTTCCGACCAAATATATTTTAGCCATTGGTATTCCGACCGTCAAAGGGAGCCACAACAATGGGGAGGCTCTGTCAACCGTCTTCTTATAAGAACATCTTTTCACAATTTATCCATGCTTAGGGCTGGCATGCACATAGTACATAGCCAAATGTTTTTTTCTTTATTTTTGCCCTTTTATTTTATACAACATTATTGCAACAAGTGATTAAACTTCTTCTCTATGGCTTTTTTAAAGAAGAGGCAGGCCAAGGAAATCTTTTTAAATTTAAAATGTAGGAGTTACTGTTTCCTCCTTCAGCTTATTTATCAGCTAGTATACGTTCCGAAGTTTCTGATGTACTGATTTTCTTAGACAGCATTCGTAGTCCTGTGACACTGGTTAAAAACATTCCACATTTCAGTTGGTATACTAAGATATTAAATCCACTGATTGCACATATGGTCTGCAATGTACTTGACATTTTTTCCACTCGGCATCTCCTCCATTGTTATCATTCACGCTGATTCAGCAGTGTTTGGCGGAAGATGTGCCACTGCCGCACGCATGTACCAAAACAGTCGGATCTCTTCTCTATCCCGGTATACCTTCATTAACCCCAGTTCGTACATTTTCTTACACAGACATTGGTTGAAGTGAAAACTGCAAGCGGAAAGGGATGTTTTGGGTTCAAATGGCTCTGAGCACTATGGGACTTAACTTCTGAAGTCATCAGTCCCCTAGAACTTAGAACTACTTAAACCTAACTAACCTAAGGACATCACACACATCCATGCCCGAGGCAGGATTCGAACCTGCGACCGTAGCGGTCACGCAGTTCCAGACTGTAGCGCCTATAACCGCTCGGCCACCCCGGCCGGCGATGTTTTGGGGAACACTGTTTTCCATAGCATTAATTGTGGGCATTTCAAAGTCTTGCACTGCAGATTGGGGTGACCACCCCGGCATCTACTTGTGCATCAGTACTCCGCAAGTCACTTCATTATGTGTGGCGGAGAGTACTCCTAGTACTACCATCTGATTCACATACCCCTGTTCCATTTGCGAATGGTGCGTCTTAAGAACGACCTCTGTACTAGCACTACTTCCTTGAATTTTTTCGTCGTGGTCATTAAGCGATATGTATGTGATAGGAAGTAATATGTTGTCCAACTTTTCCCGGAATGCACCCTGTAGGAATTTCCATGGTAAACCACTCCGTGAAGCACAAAGCCTCTCCTGTAGCGTCTGCTACTGGAGTTTATTCAACATCTCTGTAGCACTCTCGTGCCGACTAAACGACCCTGCGATGAAACACACTGCTCTTCGTTGGATCATCTCTATCTTTCCTATTAGTCCTGCCTGGTGAAGTCCCAGCGTGATTTGCAGTACTAAAATGGTTCAAATGGCTCTGAGCACTATGGGATTTAACTTCTGAGGTCATCAGTCCCCTAGAACTTAGAACTACTTAATCCTAACCAACCTAAGGACATCACACACATCCATGACCGAGGCAGGATTCGAACCTGCGACCGTAGCGGTCGCTCGGTTCCAGACTGAAGCGCCTAGAACCGCTCGGCCACGCTGGCCGGTCGCAGTCCTACGGAATCGATCGAACAAGTGTTTTGTGAGCCTGTTCTATCGTGGATGAATTAAATTTCCTCTAGATTCTTCCTATGAATCTCAGCCTGACATCTGCGTTTCATACTATTTCTTTTCTGTAGTCATTACACTTGAGGTCGCTCCGGATAGTTACTCCCAGATATTTTACGATAGATACGGTTTCCATAAATTTGTCACCAATGGCGTAATTGTACAGTAGTGGATTTCTTCTCCAGTGTATGCGCAATATCAGCGACTAGAGTACCGTTATGAGTGCCCCGGGATGTGTGGTAGGGCTGCTGTTATTCTCCATATACATAAAAGATTTGGCGGAAAGAGTGGGCAGCAATCTGCGGCTGTACGGTAAGATATCGAAGTTAAGTGACTTTAGTAGATTACAAGATGACTTCGGCAAAGTTTTTATTTGCTGCGATGAATGGCAGCTAGTTCTAAATGCAGAAAAATGTAAGTTAATACGGATGAGTAGGAACAAAAAACCCTGTAATGTTCGGACACAGCATTAGTAGGGCTCTGCTTGACAGTCACATGGCTTAAATGTCTAGGCGTAACGTTGCAAAGTGATGTGAAATTGAACGAGCATGTGGAGATTGTGGTAGGGAAGGCGAATGGTCGACTTCGGTTGATTGGAAGAATTCTAGGAAACTGTCGTTCATCAGTAAAATAGCCCGCATATAGGATGTTAGTACGACCTATTCTTGAGTAGTGCACGAGTGTTTGAGATCCGTAGAAGGTAGGATTAAGGTAGACATCGAAGCAATTCAGAGGCAGGCTGCTATATTTGTTAGTAGTAGGTTCGAACAACATGCAGGTGTTACGGGGATGCTTCGGGAACTCAAATGGAAATCCCTGGAGGGAAGGCGACGTTCTCTTCGAGAAACACTATTGAGAAAATTTAGAGGACCAGCATTTGTAGCTGATTGCCGAATGATTATGTTGCCTCCAACATACATTACGCGGAAGGACCACGAATGTAAGGTACGAGAAATTACGGCTCATGCGCAGGCATATAGACAATCATTTTTCACTGTTCTGTTTGCGAATGGAACAGGAACGGAAATAACTAGCAGCGGTATGGAGTACCCTCCGCCAGGCGCTGAAAGGTGGATTGCGGAGTATCGATGTAGATGTAGTTATGTTTCATTTATTTAGGTTTAGGGTCAACTGCCAGATCCTGCACCATTCATCAGTCCTCTGCAGGACCTTAGGCAATTCGCTACGGTCTTCTGAAGTTGTTACCTTCCTGTAGATGACCGCACCAACCTTATGGACCTTCTGAACTTTTTTTTAACTTAGTTATTTACATATACTGTAAACAATAACGGTCCTATCACACTTCCTTGGTGTACTCCGGAAAGTACCTATACATCTGTCTATTTTGTTCCGCTGAGAGCGACGTGTTGAGTTCTATCTGCAAGGAAGTCTTGAATTCAATCACAAATCTGGTTCGATACTCAATAAGCTCGTACTTTTTTCACCAAACGGCTGTGCGGGATGGTGTCAAATGTGTCCCAGAAGTCTAGGAACACGGCATCAACCTGATAGCCTAAGTCTAGAGTGCTATGGGTCTCATAGAGGAACATAGCGATCTGCGTTTGGCAAGATTTCTGTTTACGGAATCAATGATGATTTTTATGGAGCAGATTTTCTTTCTCCAAAAACGTCATAATACGTGAGCATAAAACATGTCCCACAATTCTACAACAGACTGACGTCAGCTATGTGGATCTATAATTAAGTGCACCTGTCCTACGACCCTTCTTGAAAGCGAGAATGACCTGCCCCCTTATTTTCAGTCTCTAGGTTCCTTTCGTTGCTCCTGCTAGGAACAAGCTCTTCCGTATAATCTCTGTAGAGTCTTGCAGGTATCTTACCCGGTCCTGACTTCTTTCCTCTATCAATTGATTGTAGTTGCTTTTCTATTCTGCAATCACTTATCTTAATATCTGCCATTTCGATGTTCGTTCAATAATTAAAAGGAGGGACCATATTTCGATCTCCCGCGTTGAAATAATTCCGGAAGACCGAATTCAGTATTTCGGCCTTCTCTCTGTCATTCTTCGTTTCGTTTCCAGTATGGGCCCTGAGAACTGAGAACTGAACAGATGAGTTAGATCCGTTTACTGATTTTACTTAGTGTTTGAAGTCAGATCGATTGGCAAACATTTACTTTCAGTCACTGAACACTTCTCTCATTGCTCTCCTTCCGCATATTTTTGTTTCGTTCAGCTTTTCTTTATCAGTTAGGTTTTCACTTTTCTTGAACCTGTGTTGAATTTTTTTTGTTTCCATAGCAGTTTTCCAACACGGTTATTAAACCACGCCGTGTCTTTCCCATCCCTTACGACTTTGCACGGAATATACTTGTCTAAGGCATACTTTCCAGGTCGACCCAATAACTGACCTTCATGTTTTACACAAGGCATTATTGGATTTCTCATAATTTAGAACACTTGCGACAAAATTTACACCATTATTTTTCAAAACTTGAAATTTCTCTTTAAAAATTTAAAAAGCAATCACTGTCTTTTCTTAGTAGACTCTTTGCCTGCTGCAGTCACCTATTCGTTTCTTAATCTGTATATCCGTTTCGTCAGGTGGGCAAGAATGTTGTTATTCTGCTACGATTTTGCCGTTTGCAGTTTCTAAACGGCCTTTACACTTACTCCGTTCAAAATGCGCACTCACTCAATTTGTATAATCATCACATTATCTGTATACCTTGAGAAGACATTGCTTCTCTTTCATTGTTGTAATTATATCCATTATTCAAAGTGTATAGATCGCCAGTAGCTTAGACCTACGAAACTATATGGAAACGAAGGATGTCCCCATGGTCAGTGCCTGATTGACGGTTACAACACTGCTCCTGGTGGTGAGCGACTGGCGTTAATCAGAAGTGGGGAAAACCCACCGTGGAGAACTGGCAGGTCGGAAGTCTCACGGTCTCTGCTGCATCGACAAAACGGTCGGAAACACCACGGTCGGAAAGCACACATAGCCAGCTCGCTCTCCACACAGACCTGTCAGACCCTTCCTAAGGGACCTCAAACGATCCTTTAACAGAGCGTCAGAGCATCACGCCCGTCCTGCCGTACTGATGTGCAGTGTCAAAAGCTATGACCATAAAGCGTTTACGAAACATCAACGAATACGTGAACGTTTGCATATTTAATATTACTCTCCTCAGCTAGTCCCTATCACGACAAAAAGAGCAGTTTCTGATTTAGGCAGCTCAAATTAATTTGATCAACTGAAGGGTGAAATCTGTGCATATTAAGACTTGTGTCTAAAGTTGATTACACTGAACAACAAATTTGAAGTGAAAGTGTGTAAATTGCATGATTTTGAGTTAGTTATGTCTATTTCAGTACAAAATGATACAAAATCATCATATTCATAAATATTTAGCTCCATTTTAAAAAAAATCTACATTTTTGTATAAATAACTCACTAAGTAAACATGCATTCATGTTCCAAGATTCAGCGTAACAAATTTTAAGTGAGTAATTACCTAAATTATGTTATGTGTTATGCGCTGATAAATTCCAGTGCCATTCTGGAAGTACAAAAATAAAATATTAAGAAAAAATGAAGTTAATGTTACATGAATGAAAATACTTTGTAAGTCTACTTTGTGCCAGAACTACGTAAAGCACAAAAGAAAATATATGAAGTGGTCACAAATGTATATAAAGGATTACAAACGTTAAATGTACAGTATATACAATTACACATTTTGTTCAGAGATAAACTTAAAAGATGACCGTTTTCGCTTGGCTTGACGTTTATACACATACTCGGGAACATCCCTTATGACAGTCCAGCAGTAATCTGCTAAAATTGTAGGGCTCCACTTTCTGGCACACCTTTTCTCGAAAGTGGCAATATCTTGATGAAATCGCTCTCCATGTTCATTACTTACTGCACCACAATCTTTGGGAGAGAAGTCAAGATGACTATGTAAGAAATTCATTTTCAGTGACATGTTGCAACCAAGTTTGTCATAAGACGACAACATGTTATCTACAATCTCCTTGTAATTTATTGCTCGTTTGTTCCCTAAGAACTGCATACGGACTGCCTCAATACGTTTCCAGGCATGCTTCTCATTATCTTGTATGATTCCATCAAAAGTATGGTCTCCAAAAATCTCTCTAATCTGTGGGCGTACAAAGATGCCCTCCTTTACTTTAGCGTCACTTAAGGGAATTTTTGCCTTAAGTAATTCAACGCGTCACCATCTTTCTTCATTCCCTTAACAAAGTTTTTCATGAGACCCAACTTGATGTGCAAGGGTAGGAGCACAATCTTTTTAGGGTCTACTAGAGGTTAACTCTTAATGTTCTTTGTGTAAAGGTTTTTTTCAAATTACCGCTAGCAGTCACAAACTTTGTCAACTATTGTATTACTTATTTATTTAGTGACATGTTTCGAGGGTTATACCTCATCTTCAGGCTAAGTGCCATTACTAAAACAACTTTACAATAAGGTCATACTGATGTTACACAGTCTTTTCGTAAATGCTGTGGTCATCTTTGTTCTTCTGGCGTGGCAGTCTCGTTGTGATTCGTTCAGGTGTTTCCATTTCCGTGGCTCTCTTGGTCACTGTTCACAAATTGTCACTAGCATAGCAGTAACTTGGAAACACGACCACAAACAGTTTAAAAAACCTTTACATATTTCTTGAGACAGTCACGGTCGAAAAATAGTCAAAATGGCTTCAAATTCTTAATGTTCTTTATGTCTGGTTGAAGAGATATTCTGGTGAGCCATTCATGTTTACTGTAATGAGATGCACGAGCTCGGCTATCAAATTCACAGAGAACGTAGCAATATTTAGTATACCCTAACTGCATACCTAATAGTAGTGCAACTACTTTCAAGTTTCCACAAATCTGCCGTTGAGAGTCATTATACTTGATGACTTCTAGTAAAATTTTCATGTTTTGGTATGACTCTTTCATATGCACACTATGCCCAACTGGAATTGAAGGAAGCTCATTACCAATATGTAAAAGCACTGCTTTTAAGCCCAACTTTGACGAATCAATAAAGAGTCTCCACTCATCAGGGTTGTAATGAATTGTGAGAGCCTTCAGTCGACCATTTATGTCTACACATGCCACAAGACAATTTTACATGTCTCTTATGCGGCAGAATGAAACATTTACATTGATTTTCAGAAAATTACGCTACTGCAGTCTTGATGCTAAAATCACAGCCTTAGCTTTAGGGAGCTCCAAATCTCTAATGAAATCACATAACTCATTTCGAGACAATTTTTGTGGATCATCAGTTGATGATGTATTTGGAAGAAACTCTGGATCTTGTGATGTACATGGATCAGGACATTCAGAATCCCCATCGGAAGTAATCTCATACTCTGTCGGTGGTTCAGGTACTGGCAATTCTTCCCTGTGTAGAACTGGACGTATGGCAGATGTAATGTTAGAATACATTACTGTCCGCTTCTTCTTCTTAGGTATTCCCTTCTTGATAGGAGGAACCATACAAAAGTCGCAGTCACTGACATGGTTAGTTGGCTCACGCCATATCATGGGCACTGCAAAATGCATTGAACGTCCTTTCCCAAGCATCCAATTCCTGAGATTGCTGGCACAAGTGTTGCAGATCACATGTGGAGCCCAGGGTTTATCCTGATCACCCATTTTGCACCCAAAATAACAACTGTAAGGTTTTTTCAAAGAATGGCTCAAATGGTTCAAATGGGACTTAATATCTGAGGTCATCAGTCCCCGAGAACTTAGAACTACTTACACCTAACTAACCTAAGGACAGGATTCAAACTTGCGACTGCAGCGGTCACGTGGTTCCAGACTGAAGCGCCTAGAACCGCTGGGCCACTGCGGCCGTCTGTAAGCTTTTTTAATCGGAGTTATTTGCTGTTTTTGTGAAGCAAATTTCACTTCTCCAGACACACAGAAAAATGTGTCAGCACTGTTAACACAAATTCGTGGTATTTTTGTTCACTTCATTAGCAGTCAACTTGAACAACTGGTAGTTAATCTGGAAACAAATGTTCAAAAATTATTTCGTGCGTTAATAAAGTCACTGAAGTTGAAGAGGAGGGAGACAAAAAGATCACTAAAATTGGTATAAAAATGTTTATATCCAAAATACTGCACACAAGTAAGACCAGGGACAATAATATAATCCGTTGTTACTAGTTATTACGACTTTGACAAACCATTATAATATTTGATTTTGAACTTAACATAAAAGTCCATATATAATTGTCTCACCGTAATAAAACGGTGTAAAATGAAAACTAGAGCTAATTTTGAATTGTCTTTGTGATGTAAGCGATCAGCATATTAGAACTGATAGGAATTGGCTACTTTCGTTCGATTTACATTTTCATTGTTGCACAGTGTTACATTAGACGGGATCCTTCTGTGGTGTTTACGGGTAATTTAAAGCCATGAACATTTTCATATTTACAGAGTAAGGTTTGACAGTATCAGCGTAGTGTCGCTCAACGGTCATAAATCAAATAAACCGCATTTTCGTTGAAAATACATACAAGTCATGTTTATCACATATATAAGAACAAATGTTATCCGTCTATTCAATCTATTCAACTGAATGTTTATTCTGTATTTAAACAAACATGTTTCACCTATTTATGTTGGACATCATCAGTGATTTTTTCATTTTTATTATTCTTTTCGTGTGTCCACTGGTTCTATAGGCACTAGATGCACACAACAAGGGTTTCCAGTTAATAGTATGTTATACTTACGCACTGCACAGCACATAACTTTTCCTGCTACACGCTTCATGTGACCTTGCTCTCTTGCTCTGCTGTCTGCCTAATCATTGCTTTCCCCCTTACTCATCTTCAACTCTACGAGTACTGCCTGAAAAGAGTAGTAAATCCTCTTTATACCACTACATAAGACTGTCATATTCACAAAATCATTTTTCTATATAAGGAAGTCAATTTTGGAACGATCTTCCTCAAAATCTCAGACACTTTACAATCCTTTCCAACTTCAAAAGACAGACAGTTGACCGTATTCTATCATAATAGCAATCTTTTCCATACATTTGTCTGATAACATTATTATTCCTTGTTATTATTTGTGTTGATGATTGTAGTTACCCTCATAACATTATCTCAGGTGTTAAAATTGTGAGAGTCTCGTAATAGCTTTTCATATGCATATTTTCTGGTCCTCTGTGAGAGAGAGCCCGAAGGTTCTAATCTGGTCAGGCTAAATGAAGCATCAATAACAAAAATGAACTCAGTTCTTTTTTATGGACAGATTTCCGTGTTGTCGTAATGATTGGCTGCGATTTTCCACAACGTTTCATTTCCGATCTTCAGTTATCTGCTAAAATTTGATCTATCTGACATTCCCTTCGTCTGATCTGACTTAAATATCAATTATTTTTGTGATTGGTGCCTTATTTAATATACCACATATATGCTTCAAACAGACTATAACCGATCTACATTGGGTATTTAGCACAACGTTTTTGCCCGTCGTTTCGCCATCGCGCTGTACGAAGACAAAATGAAAGCAGAGGAGCGTGAAAGAAGTGGGGCCAGTAAGTAGCGGTGAACTGTGCGCGGCAGCGCGGCGCGGCGTTGAGGATTTTCTGCTCAAGCAGGCAACGGCAGGCCAGCGGCCTAACGACCCGCCCAGAATAGACACACACCTGCACTCACCACCATCTCCTCTTCTTCTTTTTCACTTTCATTTTTAGTACACCTACCTTTGATCCTCTAACGCTTCGTTCCATTATCGTTTTGTATTTCCTTAGACACCACACTTTTTTTTTATGTGATTACTCCTCCTGGTGCATTGAAATGAAAGGTCTTTGAGATATGTCAACAAATTCTACCTCAGTTACTCTACAGTAATTTGTTTACCATTTATGATTTGGTTCCAGCACTCTGCAGGTCTCATATGACTTCGAACGAATTTCTTACTTCAGGGTCATCCAGAAATTCAGTTTTCCTGTTTCTTTAACTTAACGAATTAAGCGGGACAAAAGTCATGTGATAGCGATATGCTCAACACACATGGCGGTAGTATTGCATACACCACGTATAAAAGGGCAGTACATTGGAACAGCTGTCATTTGCACTCGGGTGATTCACTGAAAAGTTTCCGACGTGATTATGTCCGCACGACGGTGAATAACAGACTTTGAACGCAGAACGCTAATTTGAGCTAGCCGCATGGCCTTAGGGAATTCATCATCGACATGCGCAGTATCAAGAGCGTACCGAGTATACTAAATTTCAGGCATTACCTCTCACCACGGACAACTCAGTGACCGACAGCCTTCACTTATCGACTGAGAGCAGCGGCGTTTGCATAGAGCTGACAGTGCCAACAGACAAGCAACACTGCGTGAAATAACCACAGAAATCAATGTGGGGCGTACGACGAACGTATCTGTCACGACAGTAAGGCGAAATTTAGCGTTAATGGGCTATGGCAGCAAACGATGAAGCGAATGCCTTTGCTAACAGCACCAGATCGCATGCAGCGCCTCTCGTGGATTCGTGGCTATATCGGCTGGACTCTAGACGACTGGAGAATCGTGTCCTCCTCAGATGAGTCCGAATTTCGGGTGGTAAGAGCTGATGGTATGGTTCGAGTGAGACGCAGAGCCCACGAAGTCGTGGACCCAAGATGTCAACAAGGCGATCTGCAACCTTCTGGTGGCTCCATAATGGTGTGGGCTGTGTTTACATGGAATAGACTGGGTCCTCTGGTCCCTCTGAAGCGATCATTAACTGGAAACAGTTATGTTCAGCTACATGGAGAACATTTGCAGCTGTTCATGTACTTCATGTTCCCAAATGACGATGGAACTTTAATGGATGACAATGCGCCATGCCGACTGGGACTTCATTGTTCGCAATTGGTTTGAAGAATATTCAGGGCAATCGAAGCGAATGATTTGGCAACCAATACCGCTCGGCATAAATCCTATCGAACATTTATGGGACATAATCGAGAGGTCAGTTCTTGCACAAAATCCTGCACCGGCAACCCTTTCGACATTACGAACGGTTGTAAGGCTGTAGGGGATACAAGGGCGTCGTATTAATTGTAAAATTACAACTGGGTTTCGCTATAAGTGTCATACAATTATTACATAATATATGTGTGTGTGTGGTATTTTCAGGGGTTACACTCTCCTTAAATTCTCATATCAATTCTTATTTTAAATCTTACATTCTATTCTTACGTTTATTTTCATGAAGGTTTGGTGTATTCCCTTGGATGATACCTATTGTAGAAACATTCCAAACAGAAATTCCGAACACCAAGAGCATAACACAAAGCCAGGTTTGTCACTGCGACATTTCTTCGTATGAATCCCACTCGGGAAAGAAACGTCGTTAACATTGATGACGATTTTAAGCGTTGGCAATAATTTCGCAGCAAACCACGCATAACGGATTATTTTTCCAAGAACTAGTGCTTGGAATTGTCTACGAATGAAGATACACAACAGGAATTTCACCGAAAACAATTGCAAATAATTTTATCATCGATTTACTGTGTTTTTAAATTCATTCCCCAGAAAGACAATTAGCAGATGAATAAGGACAACATTGATTCAGCGCACATTCACCGTAATCTGGGTAGATAAATGAAAACCAAAAGCAAAAATAAAAACAATAATCGGGTCTCGAACACTGGACTCAAAAAAGTGAAGCCGCGAAGCTAACCACTGTACCAACGCTCCGCTTAAACTCATTACGTGCTGAGAAGCATATAAACCATCTCGAAAGCATTCAGTGTTGTTTTCTCAGAAGCGGTCGAGTATCGACGGATAAGCCGAGACACGTGTTGGTTTATTTTAACACCTCTGCTACTGAGAAAAGTTTCTGAGAAATCGGATGATGGCACCTGTCGTGTTCTCTTTCTCACTGCAGGTGTTGTGCTGATCCGTGGCGATGCTCGCCCACATACGGCTTATCCCACACCTCTTCTGAAGGAGTTCGGCTGGGAGCTGTTGATCATCCACCGCACAGTGATGCTCCTCTTCCCAGCGATTTCCATCTTCCCAGCATCTCAAGAAATTCGTTTCCTCCGGTCAACATTTGCACAATGATAGCTGTAATGCTGGTTAGATTCACTGGCAACAGACATCCATGCCACAGTAGTACAAAATTTGAACCCATGATACTGCAAGCGTCGCAATTCTGGTGGTGATTATGTTAAAAAATAGCTCAAATACTTTTGTATCTGTTGCCGATAACGTTTGCCATGTAAATATTTTCTTCCGTTTTTTTTTTTAAACATAAACGTAATTTCTGCATGACCCTCATATACACTGAAGCGCAAAAGAAACTGGTATAGGCATGTGTATTCAAATACAGAGATATGTAAACAGGCACGACATGGCGCTGCAGTCAGAAATGCCTATATAAGGCAATTGTCTGACGCAGTTGTTAGATCGGTTACCGCTGCTACAATGGCTGGTTATCAAGATTTAAGTGAGTTCGAGCGTGGTGTTACAGTTGCCGCACGAGCGATGGGGGACAGCATTAATCTCCGTCATTGCTGCGGCCGGATAAAGATCCTGAAAGAACGAGAGTAACGACGACCGAAGAGAATCGTTCAACGTGACAGAAGTGCAACCGTTCCTCAAATTGCTGCAGATTTCAATGCTGGGCCATCAACAAGTATCAGCTTGCGAACCATTCAGCGAAACATCATCGATATGGACTTTCGGATACGAAGGCCCATTCGTGTACCCTTGATGACTGCACGACACAAGCCTTTTCGCCTCGCCTGGGCCCGTCAACTCCGACATTGAACTGTTGAAGACCGGAAATATGTTGCCTGGTCGGACGAGTCTCGTTTCAAATTGTATCGAGCAGATGGACGTGTACGGGTATGGAGACAACCTCATGACTCCATATACCCTGCATGTCAGCAGGCGACTGTTCAAGCTGGTGGAGGCTCTGTAATGGTGTAGAGCGTGTGCAGTTGGAGTGATATGAGACCCCTGATACGTCTAGGTACGACTCTGATAGGTGACACGTACGTAAGCATCCTGTCAGATCACCTGCATGCATTCAAGTCCATTGTTCATTGCGACGGACTTGGGCAACTCCAGTACGACAATGTGACACCCCACACCTCCACAATTACTACAGACTGGCTTCTGGAACACCCTTCTGAGCTTAAACACTTCTGCTGGCCACCAAACTCCTCAGACACGAACATTATTGAGCATATCTGGGATGCCTTGGAACGTGCTGTTCAGAAGAGATCTCCACGCCGCCGTACTCTTATGGATGTATGGACAACCCTGTAGAGTTCATGGTGTCAGTTCCCTCCAGAACTACTTCAGACATTAGTCGAGTCCATGCCACGTCGTGTTGCGGCAGTTCCGCGAACTTGCGGGGGCCCTACACGATTCAGGCAAGTGTGCCACTTTCTTTGGTTTTTCGGTTTATTAATCCGGCCATAACCTGAATTTATCAAATTTCCTGATAATCAGGATACTCTTCAAAGACGAGATTGCTCATGGACACTCGCACAGGAAAATTCGATCCAGTGGTTCAAAATGGCTCTGAGCACTATGGGACTTAACATCTATGGTCATCAGTCCCCTAGTACTTAGAACTACTTAAACCTAACTAACCTAAGGACATCACACAATACCCAGTCATCACGAGGCAGAGAAACGATCCAGTGGTAGCAGCTTGAAAACGTGTTGGAAGATATTCTCATCGCCAATATTTGATACGGTACTCTATTGACAAGATGGCAGGGAAAAGCCCAGTACGTGCATCACCTCAGGAATGGAGAGTACCAAGTATCAGATACGTGGCCGCATCTTTCATTCAACTGTTACGCTTACCTTTCAGACTCGTGACATACTAAACACATCACTTTTCATCTGAACAATAATGAAATAGTCATCTCTAACTCAGTACCTGATTTGTGTAATCTGTAATATGCTGTAATATGCAGGGTGATTCCTTGATGACGTTACAAACTTTCACGGGTGGTGGAGTGGGGTAAATGCATCAATTTAGAGTGAGGGACGCTAGTCCGGAAACGATCGAGTAGAAAGATATAATCGAAAATCTACTCAAGTTCCACCTTAGGCTCATGCGGTACTCAGAGATCCCCAACCTCTGAAACCTGATCGTGACGTACAGAATTTCCGCTGAATACCCTAAATATCATAAGATAATTTCCTCTGTTGATAGACTAGTAACGGCGCACGTAACTTTATGTCAGAGACAGAAAATTATAGGTGTACAGTACACTAATAATGAATTCCAATTCGCTGCGTAAGTTTCGCAAGCTGCATTTACAATAATTGTTCAAAATCAAATCCGGCTACGTCCATGTAGGCATGAAATCGTAGCACCATGTTCTGTCGTACCCGTTCCAATAAGCCAGCGTCGTTCACACCCTATCATAGTCAGAAGGAATCCTTGCCAAAAAATCCTCTTCAGTCTCGACAAGGGTCTCCTACAAAGGACTCCTCACATGGTCCTACTAGAAGAAATCAAGTGGGTTGAGGTCACATGAACTTGCTGGCCTCGAAATAGGATCTCCGCAGGCTATCCACTTTTCAGGGAATGTCTGATACTGGTGTTCACTAACACTTAGTCAAATGTGAGGTGGGGCTCCATCATGTTGGAACCGCGTACGTTGACGAATAATAAGTTACATGTGTTCCATGAACTTGGGTTGTATGTTAACCACTGTATACACTGCTGAATTTAAGCGGGGAGGAAGAAGAAATGGGCGTAGTACGTAATCACTGACTAAATCTGCCAACATGTTGGATCATAATCTGTGTCGATGGCACTTCTCAACTGTAGCTTGAGGATTATCATCTGTCCAAACATGACTATTGCGACTATTTAGTATTCTGCCTCTAGTGAAACAGGCTTCATCCGTAAGACGTGCATACGCAGGATAGTGAGGATCGATTGTAAGGCGCTGCAAGAACCTTTGGCTGAACCGACACGAGGTCCAAAGTCAGTAGGAGTCAAAGCAAGCATTTTCTGTGAATAGTAGGAGTGTAGCTACATTTCCCGTAATACGCACCACACAGTACTCTGAGAAACGTTAATTTCACGTGCAATAGATCGAGTGCTGATTGCAGGCCCCATCTACTCAAACAAGAACTGTTGGGAACTCGTGTAGTTCGTCGTCCTCGTCTATCGTTGCACTGCTGTACAAATTTTCCGCTTCTCTGCTGCTTTCATTTGCCTGCCCGTACACGAAAACATGTCTGCAAGTTCCGTCACCGGTTACAAGTCCATTTGGTTAGGGCCGATCGACGTTATTACCCAACTTGTGAACACAGACTTCAGTCTGTTACAGTACAGACATTGTATATCAGGAAATTGTATATCAGAACACAGTACGTCATCTGCGTTGGATTCGTTGAGTTATTATCCTCAACTCTACAGTTAAGTACTTGTCGGGATTGGCAACGCAATAATCTTAGCAGCAACACTACTGGTACATGTACTCCACTGCCAGAGGTGTCAGAACGATTTTTCGCTTATAACTTACGGCTCGGTTGTTTCCGGATCATAGTACTTTGCCTCAGATTCATTCAGTTATCCTTATCCATAATGCTTGGAAGTTTGTAACATCATCACTTCATCACCCAGTACAGTATATGAGCACTACCTGATCAGAAGCGTCCGGAAGCTCCTATGTAATGGGTAATTGGGCACTAGACATCAAAGAGGAGGAACCATCAGCATAAGAGGAGGCGGGGAGTGTTGCGTTGTCAGCACAGAAGCGGTAGCTGGGAAATAGCACAGTCAGAAGATCTCTGAGACTTCAAACGTGGACTAGTCATTGGATGTCACCTGAGTAACATATCCATCAGAGACATTTCAGCCCTTCTAAATTTGCCAAAGTCGACTTTTGGTGACGCGATTCTGAAGAGGAAACTCGACCACGACTAAACCAAGTCCAGGTACACCTTACATACTGAGGGAGGGGGCCGTCGACTATTGTGGAGGGTAGGTATAAAAAACATGAAATCAGTGGACAGAATCACTCGTGAGATTCAAAGTGCTACCAGCAGTCGAGGCAGCACAGTATCTACTTAGGGAATTAAAACGTTTGGGGGAAAATAATCGAACGGCTCCACGTAAGTCACACACTTCGGTAGTCAGTGCTAAGAGACGGATGAGGTGGTGTAAAGAGTGTCACCACTGGCCAGTGGATGTGTGGAAACGACTGATTTTTGAGTGATGAATCCCGCTATACCCCTTTGTAACCCAATGGAAGGCCTTGGGTTTGGTGAGTGCCTGGAGAACGTTACCTGGCGTCATGTACAGTGAAGTAAAGAGGAGATGGTGTTACGGTTTTACGGTATGAGGCTGTTTTCGCGGTTAGGATGTACTCTCCTCATCGTGCTTAAAAACGCTAAATGCGGAAGAATATGAACGCATCTTACAGTTCAGTTATTGTTTGTACCATAATGACAATGCACACTGTCATCAAACAGCACATGTGAGGCAATTTTTATCGATAATTACATCCCTGAAATGGATTGGCTAACCCAGAGTTCCAACCTAAACCCAACAGAACGCCTTTGGGGTGATTTAGAATGTTGACTTCGCTCCAAACAGCAGCACAACGTCACTAACTACCCTCTCTGGTTTCAGCTCTTGGGAAGAAGTGGGCTGCCATTCCTCCATATACATTCCGACATCTCACTGAAAGTGTCCGAAGCAGAGCTCAAGTCGTCACAAAGGCTGTGGGTGGAAATACCACATAATAACTTGTACTAAAAAGTGTCTGGATACTTTTGATCAGACAATGTATGTAACAGTTTACACTGGTAGTGCAATATCCTGTCTAAAAGATGACGATACTCTTTTTCATGTTTTCTATTTACCTATTGTTTCAATAGAGTTTTAGTGCTGGGATGGATAGGGAGTGTGCATGCTGTGTGGAGATCAGGAGGAGCTGGCTGCTGTACACGAACAGCCGAAGACGCTGTTGGCTGCAGTCAGCAATCTACAGGTTCTGTAATGGTGGCGGTAAATCTGGATCATAGCAGGGGACACCTCAGATGTCGCTTGTTTCTCCCACAGGCTCTACTGTGGAGGCACCTTCTGGTGTGCACGATGTGAGGCAGCTGCGCTCACAGCAGAGAAAGTGGCGGGTTATGACAACTTCAGGTCTATCGAGGCAGAGATTCAATGTGGAAACCGCCAGTACGACTTTGCCCCTTTACACCGCAAGTGGACAAGAGGCGCTCCTTCGGTAGTGTCTGAGCAGATAATTGGGAGAAAGTGTTTGCTAGTTATCGGGAGCTCCAATGTTAGTCATGTTATGGGTCCCCATAGGGAAATAGCGTCCTGGGCTGGTAAGAAGTCCAATGTGCACTTGGTATGTCTGCCAGGAGGCATCTGAGATGTGAAGGAGGCCCTGCCTGCAGCTGTGGATGGTGCGGGTTGTATACGTCTCCACATTGTGGGTCATGTCGACACCAGTGACGCCAGTCACTTGGGTTCTGAGTCCATCCTCACCTCGTACAGGTCACTGGCGGAAGTGGTGAAGACTGCTGGCCTCTCTCGTGGGGTGCAAGCACAGCTCACAATCTGCAACATCGAATCCAGAATTCAAAAAATGGTTCAAATGGATGTGAGCACTATGGGACTTAACTGCTGAGGTCATCAGTCCCATAGAACTTAGAACTACTCAAACCTAACTAACCTAAGGACATCACACACATCCATGCCCGAGGCAGGATTCGAACCTGCGACCGTAGCGGTCGCGCGGTTCCAGACTGTAGCGCCTAGAACCGCTCGGCCACTCTGGCCGGCTATCCGGAATTCATCGTGGTCCTTGGTTTGGAGCTGAGTGGAGGGCATTGGCTGAATATTTCTGGATCGGCATTGTGGGGTGAAGAACTGTAGGATTCCCACACAGGGATGAGGGGGTGCAGTATACAGCAGAGTGCTAGTGAAGTGCGCGAGAGGGCTTTCTACATTAGGCCATAATCTGAGATCCTCTGATGAACGCTCGCCAACCATTACATGGAGAGCAAAAGTAGATCGACACAAAGTAAAAACACTTAGCATGTAAAAATTTTAACCATAAGTTGCAAAATAATTCGTAACAGAGCTCCTGAATTTACTACCCTCCAGGAAAGTACCCATATTGTGTTGGGAACCAACAGCAGTCTGAAACTCGAAATAAAAAGTTTCGAAATACTTAACGAGACATGAAACATACACTGATGAGCCAAAAAATTATGACCACCTATTTAATAGGGTTGTTGTTCTAATTTTCGAACACAACACTACAGAGATTCTGCTTGGCATGGATTTTACAAGTCCTTGACAGGATTACAGAAGCATGTGGCTCCAGACGTCTACGCACAGGTCAAGCAATTCCCGCAAATTACAGGATGGTGGTTTACGGTGACAAAGCTGGAGCCCGATATCAGATGAAACACATTTACTGGCCAAGACGTCAATGAGTTCACCATAATGCCACCCAAACCACTGTAGCACCATTGTGACCTTGCAACACGGACAGTTGTGCTGCTGGAAGATGTCATCATCCTAGGGGAAGACCTCAAGCATGAAGCGATGCAGGTGGTCCGCAATAGTGTTCACGGAGTTCACTGCTTCGATTACCACCACAGATCCCACGGAAGTCTAACTCACTGTACCCCATAGCATAATTCTGCCATCACCCACCTCCATGCGTGGCACGGTGCATGTTTCGTGCCACCATTCGTCTGGATGACGGCGTGTAAGGATCCAGCCATCGATCTGGCGTAACAAGAAATGCGATTCATTTGACAGGCGACGCATTACTACTGATCCATGGCGAAAACTCGGTGATGCTGTTCCCACTGCAATCACAAGTGACTATTTCAACACAGGAACACGAATGGGTCTTGTGATGTGGAGCTAATTGTTCAACAATGGCCTTTGAACGGTGTGCTCTGAAACACTTTTGCCTGCACCAGCATTGCACTTTGTCGTCAGATCTGCCACAAATCGCTGCCTATCCTCAAATACACAGTGGGGGGTCATCCGACTTCTACGTTTTGTGATGAGACGTGATCGTGCTATACCATACTGCCTATGCGTTATTTCATTGTCCTTCAACCACCTTCCATAGGCGTTCACAACAGTAGTACACCAACAGGCGACCATCTTCGCCGTTTCAGAGATTCTCTTTTCGAACTACAGCGCTACAACAACGTGCCCTTTGTCAAAACTCCTTATATCAGCGGATTTCCGAATTTTCTGCCCGTATCTTCCCTACAATGACTGCCCATTCGTCTTTCTTCCGCTAGCAGTCTTTCCTTATTGCGTCATTTGTCCGCAACACCACCAGGAGCCATTCAACCTCGCGGTGTTCAGTGGCCATAATGCTTTGGCTCCGGAAAGACAGGTTAAATGCTATAGGAGGATGAATGTTCGTTACAATCGACAAACGTATTCTGTCTATCGAGGTCGAAATTGAGACTGACTGCGAAATAATCAGGACGACAATAACCAGACTAAGTGAACTCAAGCTAATCACTGGATGTTTCCCTAGCCACACAAATCAGCCATAGTAGTTGTAGAATCATTCAAAGTCTACACTCAGTAGCGCGGAAACACCACGATACTGCAATATTATTTGTGAGTTGAACCTATTAACCATAAACAGTGCCCGCATCTCGTGGTCGTGCGGTAGCGTTCTCGCTTCCCACGCCCGGGTTCCCGGGTTCGATTCCCGGCGGAGTCAGGGATTTTCTCTGCCTCGTGATGGCTGCGTGTTGTGTGCTGTCCTTAGGTTAGTTAGGTTTAAGTAGTTCTAAGTTCTAGGGGACTTATGACCAGAGCAGTTGAGTCCCATAGTGCTCAGAGCCATTTGAACCATTTTTTTGAACCATAGACAGTGCCGTCTGTAGAATCGTTGCAGGTGGTACGGACAAGGAGTCTTGAAAAGTGGTTCTGAACCCATTTTCTGACAACTGTTTTGTGCAGCTAGTTCACATGTAGCGTAAGACTTATACCTTATAGCTATACAACAGGTCTGATCTTATCAACAGTGCCAGTATACAGACATGGATTGATGATCATGATGTCATCCTAACGATCATTAACATCAAAGTTAATAAACACATCAACAATGCTAGGAGAGTTTTTATGCTGGACGGAACAGATAATCAGTTAGCCTTCTACTCTGACTATGATTGTATGTCATTTAGTTCCTACATGATGGACATAGAAGAATTATGGATTAACTTTAAACCTATTGCAGGTCACACTCTGGAAAAGTATGTGCCGATAAGTAGATTAAGAACGAAAAGGCCCACAGTGATTCAATAACAAAATTCGGAGAATGGTAAAGAAGCAGAGATTGTTCCACTTTCGGTTCAAAAAAGAAAGTGGAAATGTCACCAGGCAAATGTAACAAGAATTTCGTGCGTCTGCGAAAAGGTTGATGCACGAAGCATGCTTCGAGCGTCATACTTTAGCAATAATTCTTGTCGAGAACCCAAGAAAATACTGGTCCTACATAAAATCAGCAATTGGACCAAAGGGGTCTATCTGTCGCTCGTCGACCACTCTAGTGTGGCAATAGAAGACACCAAAAGCAAAGTTGAAGTTTAAAATTTCAAGGTCAAAAAGTGTAGTGGGACGCGAAATTGAAGCGTCACCCATCCACCAGTGCCAGCCCAGTTTGCAGGTGAATATAAGCTAATTTAGTGTTTTTTATGTATTTTTGTAATATTTGTAATAGTTGTGAATTGTCTAAAGTTTTGTGTTTAATTTTTTATGTTTCATGTACAGAGAGGGCGGCGCAACGAACGGAGACAGCATCTTCACTGCCGGGACCAGAGAGAAAATTGCTGGCCACTATACGTCGCGAGTCGACAGCCAATGAGCAACAGAAGATCCTGAAACCGAGTTGTTGCGTCGTGCTTCCAAAAACTGGAAAAATAAGAATTTGTATTGTTTCTACAACAATGATGTCATAGAAAGTTTAATCATGTTGTAAATGGTCAGTCCTATCTTGTCAAGGCTCAGGTTCACGTCTATATGTATGAAGATAATAAACTAGTGGATACTACTAAAGTTCAAATACATGTTCCGAAAATTTATTTATGAAGAATTATGTTAATGAATTATTAATTTATTTGACAAGATTATTAATTGTGACAGCGTTCATCGCGAGTTTGAATCTGGAAAGTTTATTCAATGTGGTCCTAATATTTGTTAAATCAGATAACTTGCATTAATATAATTTCTGAGAAGAAACAAAACGACATATAAATTGAAAAAAGTTTGCACAAACAAATTGGACTGAGTGACGTAATTCTGCGCATACGACTCAAATGATGATGTTTTACAGTTTCGTTCAAGAACCATTCAGAGACAAGTTAAAAAGAATTTAAATAATTTTGAAGTGTGTTGTTACTGACGTAGGTGACGAAGTCTGCACATGGTCATATGTCAAAAGAAAATCATTTATACAAAACTTGCGTCGTTACACTACAAAAGTCATTCATGCAGGAACAGGCTTCTACGCAGGGGACATGGAAACAGGCATCATAGGCGTTGAGAAGCAACTGAAAGAAATGAAAAACATGAAGTTGCCAAGTCCGTACGGTTTTACACAGAGTAGCATATGGCACTGGCCTCTTACTTCGCGCGCCCGGCTCAAATCCCCAAACGACTGCGAAAAGTGTAGGTGACGTCTGTATATAATACACTATGTGATCAAAAGTATCCGGACACCCCTCAAAACATACGTTTTTCATATTAGGTGCATTGTGCTGCCACCTACTACCATATCAGCGACCTCAGGTAACTCCTGTATATAATACACTATGTGATCAAAAGTATCCGGACACCCACAAAAACATACTTTTTCATGTTAGGTGCATTGTGCTGTCACCTACTGCCAGCTACTACATATCAGCGACCTCAGTAGTCATTAGACATCGTGGGAGAGCAGAATGGGGCGCTCCGCGGAACTCACGGACTTTGAACGTGGTCAGGTGATTGGGTGTCACTTGTGTCATACGTTTGTACGCGAGATTTTCAGACTCCTAAACATCCCTAGGTCCACTTTCCGATGTGATAGTAAAGTGGAAACGTGAAGGGAGCAACAGCATAAAGGGCGACCTTGTCTGCTGACTGACAGAGACCGCCGACAGTTGAAGAAAGTCATAATGTGTAATAAGCAGGCATCTATCCAGACCATCACACAGGAATTCAAAACGGCATCAGGATCCACTGAAAGTACAATGAAAGTTGGGCGGAAGGTGAGAAAACTTGGATTTCACGGTCGAGCGGCTGCTCATAAGCCACACATCACGCCAGTAAATGCCAAACGACACCTCGCTTGGTGTTAAGGAGCGTAAATATTGGACGACTGAGTAATGGAAAACCGTTGTGTGGAGTGACGAATCACGGTACACAATGTGGCGATACAATGGCAGGGTTTGGGTGTGGAGATTGCCTGGTGAACGTCATCTGCCAGCGTGTGTAGTGCTAACAGTAAAATTCGGAGGCGGTGGTGTTATGGTGTGGTCGTGTTTTTCATGGAGGGGGCTTGCACCTCTTGTTGTTTTGCGTGGCACTATTACAGCACAGGCCTACATTGATGTTTTAAGCACCTTCTTGCTTCCCACTGATGAAGAGCGATTCGGGGATGGCGATTGCATCTTCCAACACGATCGAGCACCTATTCATATTGCACGGCCTGTGGCGGAGTGGTTACACAACAGTAACATCCCTGTAATGGACTGGCCTGCGTAGAGTCATGACCTGAATCCTATAGAACACCTTTGGGAAGTTTTGGAACACCAACTTCGTGCCAGGTATCACTGGCCGACATCGATACCCCTCCTCAGTGCAGCACCCCGTGAAGAATGGGCTGCCATTCCCCAAGAAACCTTCCAGCACTTGATTGAGCGTATGCCTGCGAGGATGGAAGCTGTCATCAAAGCTAAGGGTGGGCCAACGCCATACTGAATTCCAGTATTACCGATGGAGGGCGCCACGAACTTTTAAGTAGTTTTCAGTCATTGTCTTGGGCATATTCTAAAATGGAACATAATAAATTGAAAGCTGGTAAGCCCTTCACCTCGCCTCTTTTCCTTTATCCACCCTTAATTATGCAAATGGAGGGAAGCTGAATAACTATAACGGGAATTATGAGATCGCAGTGACTGTATGATGAGTTTTCAGTTCCTCCTCTCACCCGCACGTATATAAAGTGGTACCGGTTATATCAGTTCGCTTTATGGACGAGCTTTAAAAGGGATGAGCGCTGTGAATATGAGATAAATGACTTTCGACGGGGCCTGGCGAAGTGAGCCATGAGGAGCTGTAGGCACGATCACTTTTGCAGCGGCATAGGGGGAACAAGTGCAGGTATAGCGTACTGGCCATGTAGGAGGCTGAACGGCGCTCTGCTGAACGGTGAGGAGGTGGAGAAGCCACTGTCCGGGTTATGGCAGGGCCTGCGGCCTCGCCGAGATCCAAAAGTCTTCGTTCCAGAAGATGGAACTCTGCCAGCGGGTGGTAGGAGCTAGGAACTTGTTAAAAGAAATGCCTGAGCAAATAAGCACTCATGGCTTTTATAAATGCATGAAAAAACAGCACTGACCTATTGAACTTTCACATGTTGCAGCAAAATCGGCGACTAGTCTCAGGGACATTTTTTAAAATTGTGTAATCCGGGGCTAGCGCTAGTGGCTAAAGGAGCACATCTTAGTGTGTGAAGTGACGTCAAGAGGACGTAACATTTAGCAGGGAGTTTTTTTTTTAATTAGTTTTTGAAGAGGGAAAGAAATTCATTTCATTCGCTTAGACAATATTTTCTCAAAGAAGCAATTACGCCACTGGCAAGATGTAAACTTTTCAGATGATTTATGGACGCATTCTGTTGGCGGGAAGAAAGGAACAATCATATGTTGACAAGCCACGGACAAGAGACAGTGGCTGAGTTGCGGCTGCGCTCTCAAATGGTGGTGTCACCTGTGGTCTAATGTTTGAGTTCTCAGCTGCACACTGAAGATTATGGTGAGCATCGCTTACAGCTCTGGCATATTGATAGTGACCGGGCCAAATATCTCACGAAATAAGCATCAAACGAAAAAACTACGAAGAACGAAACTCGTCTAACTTGAAGGGGGAAACCGGATGGCGCTGTGGTTGGCCCGCTAGATGGCGCTGCCATAGGTCAAACGGATATCAACTGCGTTTTTTTTTAAATAGGAACCCCCGTTTCTTATTACATATTCGTGTAGTACGTAAAGAAGTATGAATGTTGTAATTGGACTACTTTTTTCGCTTTGTGATGAATGGCGCTGTAATAGTCACAAACGTATAAGTATGTGGTATCACGTAACATTCCGTCAGTGCGGACGGTATTTGCTTCGTGATACATACCCGTGTTAAAATGGACCGTTTACCAATTGCGGGAAAGGTCGATCTCGTGTTGATGTGTAACTATTGTGATCAAAATGCCCAACGGGCGTGTGCTATGTATGCTGCTCGGTATCCTGGGCCACATCATCAAAGTGTCCGGACCGTTCGCCGGATAGTTACGTTATTTAAGGGAACAGGGAGTGTCCAGCCACATGTGAAACGTCAACCACGACCTGCAACAAATGATGATCCCTAAGTAAGTGTTTTAGCTGCTGTCGCGGCTAATCCGCACATCAGAAGCAGACAAACTGCACGAGAATCGGGAATCCCAAAAACGTCGGTGTTGAGAATGCTACATCAACATCGATTACACCCGTACCGTATTTCTATGCACCAGGAATTACATGGCGACGACTTTGAACGTCGTGTACAGTTCTGTCACTGGGCACAAGAATAATTTCGGGACGATGACAGATTTTTTGCACGCGTTCTATTTAGCGATGAAGCGTCATTCACCAACAGCGGTAACGTAAACCGGCATAATATGCGCTATTGGGCAACGGAAAATCCACGATGGCCGCGACAAGTGGAACATCAGCGACCTTGGTGGGTTAATGTATGGTGCGGCATTATGGGAGGAAGGACAATTGGCCCCCATTTTATCGGTGGCAATCTAAATGGTGCAATGTATGCTGATTTCCTACGTAATGTTCTACCGATGTTACTATAAGATGTTTCACTGCATGGCAGAATGGCGATGTACTTCCAACATGATGGATGTCCGACACATAGATCGCGTGCGGTTGAAGCGGTATTGAATAGCAAATTCATGACAGGTGGATTGGTCGTCGAAGCACCATACCATGGCCCGCACATTCACCGGATCTGACGTCCCCGGATTTCTTTCTGTGGGGAAAGTTGAAGGATATTTGCTATCGTGATCCATCGACAACGCCTGACAACATGCGTCAGCACATTGTCAATGCATGTGCGAACATCACGGAAGGCGAATTACTCGCTGTTGAGAGGAATGTCGTTTCACGTATTGCCAAATGCATTGAGGTTGACAGACATCATTTTGAGCATTTATTGCATTAATGTGGTGTTTACAGGTAATCACGCTGTAACAGGATGCGTTCTCAGAAATGATAAGTTCACAAAGGTACGTGTATCACATTGGAACAACCGAAATAAAATGTTCAAACGTACCTACGTTCTGTATTTTAATTTAAAAAACCTACCTGTTACCAACTGTTCCTCTAAAATTGTGAGCCATATGTTTGTGACTACTACAGCGCCATCTATCACAAAGCGATAAAAGTGGTCCATTTAAAACATACATATTTATTTACGTATTACACGAATATTTAATAAAAATGGGGGTTCCTATTTTAAAAAAACGCAGTTGATATCCGTTTGACCTATGGCAGTGCCATCTAGCCAGCCAACCATAGCGCCATCTGGTTTCCCCCTTCAAGCTATACAAGTTTCGTTCTTTGTAGTTTATTCGTTTGACGCTTATTTCGTGAGATATTTGACCCGGTCACGATCAATGGACCACCCTGTATATGGACAAGCGGGAGTACTGTAGTTCAAATTCAAGACAGGTTTAACTGCCTCATATTTGTCAGTACTTGTTTTGATCTTTCCGATTCTTAGTTTCGTGCAGAGAAACAGGAACTGTAATCGTCACATTCAGGTTGTAGAACAGTTCATACAGTCAGATGCGAGATTATTAAGCAACTCCACCTCATTTAGCATCGTTGCCAGCTCAGAGTTTTAGTTTCCCATTCATCGGGAAGTTCAAATTCATGTAAATGTTTTTAACGCTTTGTAATTCCAATTGTCTTTCGTAATAAACCATTGAGTATACTTAAATCTTGTGTTTATTATCACATTCAATCCCTTTCAATCATAAATATTATGTCAGTTCCTCCGCCTAGAAAGTCACTGTTAGAGCCCAGATAAATAATAGCATTAGTAAATGCGTTGAGAACATTAATTTCAACACTGAATCTCAATGGTGTGCCTGATTCGTAATTAATTTAGTTTCACACAAGCGGAGTTTTGCAAAATTTCCTTGAGTTAAAGAAGCTTCTATCCGCAAATCAGCATGGATTTAAAGGGCAATGGTTCTGAGAAACTCAATTTACCCTTTCCTCGTATGACATTCTGCGAACCATGGATGAAGGGGAACAGGTGGATCCCATATCCCTAGATTCCTGGAGAGTGATTGCCGTAACTCAGCACTGGAGACTTATAATGAAGGTACGAGCATCCGAAATAGATTTCCCGAAATGTAAGTGATTCAAGATAGAGTAGCATGGAGAGCTGCATCAAACCAGTCTCAGGACTGAAGACCATAACAACAACAAGTGATTCAAGAGTGTTAAGTAATAGAACCCAGTACGTTGTCCTGGGCGGCGAGTGCTTATCAGAGACAATGGTATTGTCAATAGTCCCCCAGGTAAGTGTGACAGGACCGCTTTTGCTTTCAACCTGCATGATGATCTTACGGGTAGTGTGGACAGCAATCTGCTATTCTTTGCTGATGACACTATAGTGTACGGAGAAGTGTTGTCGGAAAGTAGTTGTTGGAGGGTAAAGGATGATTTGGGCAGAACATCTAGTTGGTGTTCGTCATGGGAGCTTGTTCTAAATGTAGAAAAATGTAAGTTACTGCGTATGAGTAGAAAAAAAACCAGTAATGTTGGAATTATTAGTGGTGTGCTACTTGACACAGACACGTCGATTACATATGTAGGCGTAACGTTGCAAAGCGTTGTGAAATGGAACGAACATGTAAGGTCGGTACTATCGAAGAGGAATGGTCGACTTGCGTTTATTGGGCAAATTCTAAGAAAATGAAGCTCTTCTATGAAGGAGGACACTGATACGATCCATTCTTGAGTACTGCTTGAGTGTTTTGTGATCTTCGCCAGTTTAGATTAAAGCAAGACATCGAAGCAATTCAGAGGCGTGTTGCTATAATTGTCAATCAAAGCGCGAGTATTACGGAGATACTTCGTGAAGTCAAATGGAAATCCCTGGAGGGAAGACGAAATTCTTTCCGCGAAACATAATTGGAAAAAAATGAGAACAGCCATTTGCGACTGATTGCAGTACTATTCTAATGCCTTGAAAGTACATTTCATGTAAGGATCACTACAACAAGATGGGAGGAATTAGGGCTCGTACAGAAGCGTATAGAGAGTTGCCTTTATGTCGCTCCATTTGCGAGCAGAACAGAAAAGCCAATGACTAGTAGTGGTACGAGATACTCTCTGACATGCACCTGTAGTAAGTGGGCCCGGTGAGTGCACTAGGAGATAATTTACTGAACAAGCCCACCCACAAAACAAATATTAAAAACAAAAATAAAATGTTTCTTTTAATTATTGTTCATTAAATTTTATTAATGAGTAAATTAAATTATTTCAATATCCACAAGGCACTGTATCATAATTCTCTAGAACAACTCTTTTATCATACTGAAATGAGAATTCTTTCTTAACCTGTTTGACTCATATTGTGTCTTTGCCCAAATTTCCCCCCATAATGATTTAACACATATCTTAGCAACAGCTCATTTTCCAGGATTTTCCTTTATTATCTCAGGATCTAAGTCAGTATCTAATTTCTCTTTAACTGTTTTGATATACTCTTCATCACTTTCAAAATTATGTTAACTGGTTTCTAATTTGATTTTCAAAAAGTCTTTCACATAATTTTTAAAAAACATGTTACTTTTATCTCTTACATCCCATACTTCATAGACATCTAAAACCTTATACCCCATTTCCACAGTCAGTTTTACTTCATCTGTTACCTAAGTTCCGATAAAACTTCTGTTGCCATCACTGTGATTGCACTTTCTTATTTTTTTCTTCTCCACATTTGACATTTTTATTGATTTGTACACATACAGGTAAAGCAGGATGATACAATCCCCTAGGCTCCAATACTTCACATTTTATAAACCCATATCATTTTTAGTATAATATCTTGGTCTATATCTTCTTGTTTCATGTCGCTCAGGATAATAATCATAGTAATGTACAGTTGGATAAAGGCTGCATACATCATCAGGTTTATTTTTGTGCTAACACCATCAGCTTTAGCTCTTAATTTTGTTGCATTTGTTCGACCACCATAAAACACTTTTCTTGCATTCAATGGTTCAACAATTTCAGGTAACTGTTTCAATTTCTTGAGTTTTTTATACTCTGCTGAGTTAAGCAAACCACATTTCCTTTTCTCTGCTAAATTATATCCTGAGATTTGTGTTTCTGCACTTCTCATTAAGGTCTTTCGATAAAGGTCATTCATTGTTTCTTTATTTTTATTGTTAATCCTCTCACTTTTGAAACATGGTGTACTACCATGGTACTGATAAACAGTATTAGTTGCTTTATCAAATCCATCTACTTTTGCAACGGCTATTCTTACTTCACCATGATTAATAGCATGCAAGATATTGTTATTGTTTAAACTGTTTAACCAAGCTCAAGATTCCTTACTGTAATTCTCTTTCTGTTCTTTATCCAATACAGCAATTCCATTGTCAGGTAAATATTTAGATCTGTAAATAGCCATGCAAACCCCAGTAATGGTTAAATAACAGAACAGCTCTCCAATAGCTATTTCTAGATATTGTTTTCTCAGTTCAAAACAATGTCTTCTTAAAATATCTACATCAGAATTATCGTATTCATCAGTTTATTTCTTCATATTGAACACATAATTATCTTTAACTGTGAGCTGTGCCAAATGAGAAATGCTTCTCTGTCTTTTGGCTTCATAGTGTCAACATGATACTATTGACTATCTGCAATAAGTCCTATGTAATTTTAATTTGTTGAAAAAGAAAAATCCATTTAGTGAAGCTGAATGGAAACATTTAATTTCCAGAAGTTTTTATGTAGCTCAAAATTTTATGAGTGAATTTCAAGATAAATTAGACTGGGAATGTATTTCTGAATATCAGATTCACAAGTTATCTGAATATTTAATGAGAGAATGTCAAGGCAAATTGAACTGGAGAATTTTACCATATACACAAAAAAGTCTGAAGATTTTATAGAGAATTATAAAAAAATTAAACTGGTATGCCACTTCAGTTGGACAAAGATTTTCTGAAGATTTTATAATGGAATTTAAAGATAAATTTAAATGGTAAATAATTTTAGAACATCAACAATTATCAGCATTATTCTTAAACAAAATATTAAAGCCTTATGAGGTGATTGAACAGTCTGAAGGTTGTGAATGTTCTATATGCTTAAGTGATGAAAATCATCAATTTATAAAACCAAGCTGTAACCATAGTTTTCATAAAGAATGTATAGACGAATGGTTAAAGTAACAAGAAACTTGTCAATATTGTAGAAAACGTATTGAAAAGTGTAAAAACAAGATTCAGATCTTTTAAATTTAAAATGGATCTGAATGAAAATACCTCTGCTATTATTGTTTGTGAAAATGTTTATTAAAAGAAAAAAAAGCATTGTGTTAACAATGACACTGTTTCTAATGGATTTATTGTTGTTGGTGTGGATATCTTATCTTCTTTGATATAGTAAGTGGCGAAATGTAAACATGGGATGGTGTAGGCTGTCTGGAAAGAAATGAACAACAAGGTAGCAGGAAGGTTTTAGCGTCAAAATTAGTTGTTCTGTGTAAACCCTGAAATAAATCTACCTCAAAAATGACTTCAAACATTTTGCGCAAATCATATAATGTGCATTTGAAGTTAGTGTATGCAATGCATGATATAAGAAAAGGAAAAAAGGCTGCTCAACGTTTTGTGGTTTGATGGACCTTCCTCCTCCACCTAGTAGGTTCAGCAAGTACACAAATATACTTTTAGGTGCCTTGACGATTGTGTCTAAAGCATCTATGAAACGTGCATTACAAGAAACTGTAAATATTAATGGAACCACAGACATTGCTGTTGCACTTGATGGGACATGGCAACATCGAGGACATCGTTGTAAGTGCTGCTTCTCTAGAGAATGGAAAAGTTGTTGATGCTGAGTGCTTATCTAAGTACTGTCACATCTGCCATGGTAACACTGAAGGATATATCGAACATCAGTGTTCTGAGGTGTGGGGTTGATCTGTTATTCTGTTATTCTGCGCAATGGATTAATCTGAGATATACCCTTTACCCTGTGGCTCCTGCAAGATGCAATGTCCACCCCCACACTACTACAGAAGTCAGGCAGACGCTCCTAACGTTCTAAAGAGAAATGCCTGAAAAACATTCAGCAGTAAATATCTTCTGGAGTCGTCCGCTGTAAGGAAACGACAGAAAAATTCACAAAATTTTTTACGTAACTAGTGGGATACTTGGGTACTGGAGTAGTGCTAGTTAGTGTAAGAAAAACATGGAACTAACGAAAGTTATTTATTTTGCACAAATTCTGAAAAATCACAATGGCACTTTTAGTTATGAATTGAACAAGTTATATCCTGGTTCTTTTCGGAATGTGAAGTTACCTTTCAAGAATAGGATTTGCTAATGAAATTTCTATACAAAGTTTTTAAGATTGTTGTTGAGTTGGCAGAATGGCTGAGAGGCGTGCCTACTCAACTTGAACAATTATCCTTTAGAATGTTGCTAGGTATGGTCGAGGCTGTCGCGTGTGAAATGCAGTGAAGTGTACTGTTGTGGAGGAAATATGGGTCTCGCAATAGCTGTAGCGCACAATACCGTAAGATGCGATGACTGCTGTCTGCGCCAGTCGCTGCTGACAAATAAGATAACTCTCGTTCTATCTGGATTGACCTTCGCCAATCAAACTTTCCCTATGCCTTGATGAAGTCAGGGTTCCTATTCGCCCCTAGTCTAACTATTGGCATGGTACACTGGTCAGATAACCAGTCCACCATGATGCCACTCAGAATTCACTCTCAGGCATTTAACTATAACTCTGTCCCTTCACACTGCACAATAAGTGTGTTGGCCAACACAGTGAACAACACTTAATCGCAAGGACTCAATATAGAGCAGCACTTTGATTTGCTCTCGACAGAGGTGCTCTCACAGTGAAGTACTGAGGAGAGACTTGTTCCTCACTCCAAGAGCGACAACGGAATGGCGCCTCTCCACGTCAGACGTGAAGGGTTATATCTATTGGTCTCTTCCATTATTCCTTCAGCTCAAGGCGTCAGAAATATCGTCCGCCAATCAGTATTGCTCTTCTAAAACAGGAGAATGACGTTTCGTTTAAGGCGACCAATCCGGAAACCTGTAGCATTGGCATTTGGCGTTTGCTGTCTCCCTGTGAAAATCTCTGAAACTGTGTGCTATGTGTAAAGAATGCGTAGGCTGGCCGCTCCCACACAATGTAGTAGAATTTGCTTTCACTCGGACCCACGCTGTCCGCTACACCGGCGGTCACCGGCCGACATAGGCTGGGTCATCCTCTGAAGGGACCGGAGTCCTGTTGTGCGGTTTCTCTCCCGAACTAAAAGCTTCTGTGACCATCGTGTCTGGAATGTATGTGTGTACGCCAGCCTCGAGTATTTCAACCACGGTGTGCTTACTTGTTAATTGCATATCGTTTACATGAATTCATACAACATTGACTTTATCTTATCGAGTTTGGGTTCGAATGAAGCGTCTTGATGTGCGGAATATGATTGTGAGGGCGGAATATGTAAGCAATGAAGGTCAGGAGACCACGACGTCTTTCAGTGTTCTAAGAATTATGATGGTGACAGTGGAGGTATAGAGTGTAATGGAGCTCTAAAAATATTTCAGAGGTCGGTGCCAGTTTATAACGTTAGGTATACAAAGTACCGAGGCGATAGGTACAATAATGCTTTCAATAAAATTAGTGAGTTCGATGTTTATGGTGATACCTTGATAACAAAACTGGAGTGTTGTGGACATGTGAAAAAGAGGATGGGTGCTAGACTGAGGAAACTGAGGCGGGTTGAAAGAAACTGAAATAGAACTTCTTCAGAGTTATTATGGACTGGCCATTAGACGAACTGCGCCTCTGTGTGATGTTACAGCAATGAGAAAAGCTGTATGGGCAACCTACTTTCATAAGTTGTCCACAAATGAGCACCCTGTTCCCAGACGTTGCTCTAACGGAACAGATTCTTGGTGTGGTTACCAAAAAGCAAAAGAAACTGGTCAAATATACTACCATAACCATTCTCTTCCTGAGCCTGTTATGGATAAAATAAAATCAGTTTTAGAGACCTGAGTGGCCCTGTTTTCCTTAGTAAATGTCTTCATGGGGCACTCAGAATACAAATGAAAGTTTCAACCACTGCATATGGGAAATTTACCCAAGAATGTTTTTGTAAGACTAAATACATTAACAGTTGGTGTGCTAGATGCAGTGATATGTTTCAATGATGGAGTGATAGGAGGGTTGGAAGTAGTGAGAAATTTAGGCATAAAATGTGTCTCTAATATGGAAAATCAATTGCTTGCATATGACAGACAACATGTGCACGAAGCTAAAAGATTCGTTACCAAAGAAGCAAGAAGTGTTAAAAGGAATGCCAAGAGGAAGCTTGAAGATGAAGAAATGCTGCAAGATGGAGACTATGCTTCAGGAATGTTCTGAGACACAGTTTAATTGGACTCATATCTTCATTTGCAATTCCCCACAAGTTGTATTTTTCAGAATTCAGGCACAAATATTTTCTAAAGTTTATAAAGCATTGATCTAATTTTTCTCTGTAACTTGCAATAATCTATACTTATGTAGTAGACATAGGCTTTATTGCAGAATCAACGAAATTATAGAAAAAATAACATTTTTATTAGGAAAATATTATAAAATTTTAAATTTAAGATGTGATATTTTATCATCCTTGTAATATACATAATAGGTGGAATTAAATAGGTGTAGTACCTCAGCCATCGTGTCATGCATATCTGGTAAACATTATCCCTTCTTCAAATGTATAACATTGGACTGGAAATAAAGTTGCATCGATTTCTTTGTAATTTTTTAATAACCCTTGGCAGGTTCAAAAATATTCAAAATACTTCTGATTTGTTTAGAAAGTGTGCTGCGTTACCTGATACCAACAAAAAATCTGTATAACATATACATTATAAACAGTGCTTGAAGGTAATGTGTGTTCATTTTTACATAATATTGATCCAGAAAACTATACTGTATCCTTAAATAGAACAGCCAAATGGAGAGATTCACAGTTGCAGAACATCATGATTACTGGAGAGGTCAAATGTAGAACTTCACAGTTGTTTAACTTCACGATTACTGTAAGAGAGAGAATTTAAGATGGTATAGTTAATAAGGGAAAGCTGACCAAATTTCCTTTATTGTTAGACATCACACAGCAAAATGGGGTTCCCTCTCAAGAACAGTCTCTGAAAAAATTTACTTATGATAACACTGATAATGATGATGAAATTTTCCAAACTAAAGCAGATAAACCATGGAAAAATATTTCTGTTTTTTAGTGATGTGTTTGCAAAACAAAAAACTGAAGATCAACCACTGAAAAAATGTTTCCATTTTCCACTGATGTGTTTGTGAAACATAAAACTAGAACTAATGAAAAAAAACTATTCCCCTCTTACACTAATTTATTTGAGAAATCAAGAGACTGGAAACAGGTTAGACCGTTATATATTTGACACTGCCTAATCATTTCTTAACATCAGTAAATCCGAAAATTATGAAAACTGTAAAAGGCAACATAAGAATACATCGTGGATTGAAGATATATTTAAGACTTTGTTGTGGGTATCAAATGCAAATGAACGGAAATATTATGGAATACGGTTTTCAAACACAAAGCTTTACATTCACAAATGAAAGAGAATTCATTAAAAATTTAATATTGGTAAATAATATATTTTATCAAGAATGGACGATTTTCAATCACATGGATCTGGTTCGTCATTAAAAAGAATTATTCGCTTACAATTAAGAATTAACAGATATATTCCACTCAGAGGATCATCTAACATTGAATTACCAGATATAAAAGCATGTATTAATGTGAAAAATAATGTTCAAAAATGTTTCCTGTAGTCCATAAAATCTACAATATATCCTGTAGATAAAAATTTAGAAAGAGTAACAAAATATGAAGATGTTGCTCTTGATCTAGATGAGAACCTTGAAAATTTTGAGTTTCCTGCAGTGGTTGATCATATTCCAGAAATTGAGAATAGAATCAAAGTATCTGTTAATGTTTATTCATATGATGAAAAATATCAAGTGTATCCTTTAAAAATTACTAAATGTTAGAAAGAAAAACTTGTAACTATACTTTATTTCAAGGAAGGAAAAAATTCACATCATTGTTACATAAAAATTATCTAGACTTGTTTCCAGTCAAATTACAAAAGACAAAGAAGCAAAATTTATTTGTGATTTATGTTTACTCCATTTCACTTACAAAGAAAAGTTTGATAATCACCCACCAAGTTGTTTGACTAACAAACCATTAAGAGTAGAAATGCTAGAAAAAGGGTCATGTGTTAATTTTAAAAATTATCAACATTCACAAAAAGTTCCATTTGTTATTTATGCTGATTTTGAAAGTTTACTGATGAACGTGGATAGCAGTCAACCGAATTCAGAAAATTCATACACAATGAAATATCAAAAACATGACCAAAGTGGGTTCTGTTATTATATCAAGTATGTTAATAGGCATTATGAAGATCCTGTTGTTTACATAGGACCAAATTGGCATAAGAAATTTATTGAATGCATAAAAAAGAGGTTGAATAAATTCGAAGAATTTATTCTGAAATTGAAGAAATGAGTCCATTAACTACTGGAGAACAATGACAACATAATGAATCTAAAGTTTGTACACTGTGTGGACATCTTTATACAAGAAATAATAAAACGATTCAACATCATGATCATTTTGTCCGGAAAATATGTAATTACATTATGGAATAAAAGTAGTTTACAGTTAAAACATCCAAGCTTTGTACCAGTTTATTTACATTATTTAGCTGGATATGATTCTCATTTGTTTGTGAAAGAACTTGGGTATGATAAGGAAGAGATAGATTTAATACCCAACAATGAAGACAGATATATTAGTTTTGGTAAAAGGACAGAAAGTTTGTTAGTGACATTTATTGATACATTTAAATTTGTGGCTTCTTCACCTCACAAACTTTCATCAACTTTGAAGAAAGATCAAATGAAAAATATTAAGAAGTTTTTCAAAGCAGAATTAATCGTTTTAGTAATCCGAAAACCTGTCTATCCACATGATTACATGGATACTCGGAAGAAATTGGAAGAGACACAATTACCAGCAAAAGAAGAATTTTACAATAAACTGAATGACTGTGAAATAAGTGATGAAGATTACAAACACACAAAACTGGTTTGAAAAAAATTCAATATGAAAAAATCTCGGTGGATATCACGATTTGTATCTGAAAACTTATGTTTTATTATTGGCTGATATGATTGAAAATTTTAGAAAAAGTTGTATATCTTAGAATTTAGATCCTTCTTGGTATTTTACAGCTCCTGCTCTGTCTTAGGATGAGATGTTGAAAATGACTCAACAACAAGATGATTTGTTACATGTTTATGATGTGATTTCGATTGTTGGAAGGGGAGTAAGAAGAGGAATATCACAATATACCAAAAGGCAAACAATAAATATATGAGTGATTATGATGTGACTAAGTTAACAAATTAGTTAGCTTATTTAGATGCAAACAATTGATATGGTTATGCTATAGTGCTATTACCATATGGAGGATTTGAATGGGATGAACCAGATTCTTTCAATTGCACAAAAGTAAATGAGATGTCAGATACTGCTAAAAATTGATATACTTTAGAAGCAGATTTAGAATATCCAAAAGAATTACATGATTTACATAACGATTTACCACTTGCTCCTGATAATAAAATTGTGCCTAACACTAAAGAAAGCAAGTTGATGACTATTCTGCTTGACAAGCATAATTATGTAGTTCATTATAGAAACCTCAAACAGTATCTGTCTCCTGGAATGAAACTCACAAAAATACGCTAAGTCTTAAAATTTAAGAAATGTGATTGGTTGAAGAAATATGTAGACTTGAATACACAAATGAGAACTAAAGCCAAAATGATTTTGAGAAATATTTCTGCAAATTGAAGAACAATTCTGTGTTTGGTAAGCCAATGGAAAATATAAGAAACAGAGTAGACATAAAATTAGTTTCAGATGGATAAAAATGTGATAAATTTATAGCAAAGCTGAACTTTAAAGGAAGAACTATTTTTAATGAAAAACGTGTGGCCATTCATATCAACAAGACAAAAAACACATTTAATTATTCTATCTATGTCAGAATAATGAAACCAAAACATGGAGAACATATTGAGTTGTGTTGTCAAGATACAGATAGTTATATCTACAATATACAAACGGAAGATTTTTATGAAGACATGAAATCGATGATTGATTAATTTGATAAAGTGATTATCCAACAGATAATATTTATGGAATTCCACACGTAAACAAGAAAGTTTTAGGAAAAATGAAGGATGAATGTAATGGAAAAGTAATGGAAGAATTTTGTGGTTTGAGAGCAAAAATGTATGCTTATAAAGTTGGCAACAAAATAGAGAAAAATCTATAGGAGTTAAGAAATGTGTTTTTAAAAACAGAATAAGCTTAGAAGATTACAGAGATATTTTAACAATAGCTAACAGTATAGAAGAATAAATATGATTCGATATGGAAAAAATGAATTATACACAGCTGAAGTAAACAAGAAAGCATTGAGCCCACATGATAACAAAAGATATGTTTTGAAAAATAAAATAGGTACACTACCATATGGACATTACAAATTATAAAAAAATCTAAATAAATTTTTTCTATATAAATGGAGACTCTAATCAAGAAGCTTAACAATGTAAGTGCCTCAAAAGAGATTAAAAATCTCAGTGAGATAAAGGTAAATGTTTTAGGTAATGTTACTGGACGTGAATATTTGAATACTAGATATGGAGAAAACACTTGTATAGAGCTTAATAATGATTTTACAGTTTTTTACCAGATAGATAGTCTAAATTAATTACTGATTGGGATGTTCAATTTTTTGAAAATGGATGGATGAAATTGAGATATAGGGGGAAGCAGAAACTTAAAAATAAATATAATCATTTTCTCTAACTTTTTGTAACAAGGTCCTGAATTATTGTGTACACGACAGTTTTTTTACACTGTTACAGATCCCAAAATATCACAATATCATCTGATTTTGTGAGTCTTGTACTCAATGCCCTAGCACCTTTATGGTCGTCTATATCCTCCACAATATTTTTCACTTTCTGTGTTATCCTGTAAACTTATTTTGGCATCCCAGTTTCTGCAGTAAAGGGGAGGGGGATCTTACAGCACGTAGAGGAGCAATGAATATGCAAACGAATAGAGTTCAGTTCTCTGTGATGGGTAGAACGTCTGCCAGAATGCATTAGTATTGTTGATATTTAATGTTATTAGCAGGCATGGTAAGGTATAAAAGGGGGAGTGATAAGTGTCAGATATTGAGTGATCACTCTGGACGTCCCAGAGATGCTGGGTACTGGAATGAGACCGCTTTATCGGCACCTGACGGAGTTTGAAAGGGCCCTCATTGTGGCTTCCCATTTGGCAGGCTAGTAGAATCATTCAATATCCTGATTTGTGGGGTATTAGAATGTGACAGTGGCCCAATGATGGACTGTATAGCAACGGGAGTTCAGAAATACTTGTCGCCTAGGTTCCAGTCGAACATGTCTGACCACCACATTGGAGAATCGCCTTATTGTCCACTGAGGACGATGTAACCCATTCATCTGCCTCTGCCGTCAGAGAAAAGGTAACGAATTGTCTCCAGCATTCTGTGTCATCCCGCAACATTGCTCGGAGATTAGCAGCAACCGAACTAGTGAATTATCGTTCTATGCATAGGCTGTTAACACCACGACACAAGCGGCGGCGTTTGGAGTGGTACCGCGACCGGGAAGCATGTAATGGTGATTAATGGTGTCCAAACGTGTTCAGCAGTGAATGGCAGCGACCTGGGTAGAGGAGCCATTCTTCCTATGTTTTGCAGAGGCACAGCAGTGTTTCTGCTGGCGTAATGGTGTGGGTAGCCACCAGGTAAGATTTCAGGTCACGGCTAGTAGTGATTGAGGGTGCGTGACAACGGCACGCCTCGGGCATTCCGCGTCCTCGTGCGTATCCTCTGATGTGTCAGTATCGTGGAGCCACTTCTTAACCGGACAGTGCTTGCCGATTCACGGCACACGTCTCTATGAACGGTCCGCTTCACGTGGAGATACTCCCGTGGGCAGCAAGATCCACAGATGTGTCCCCAATAGCAAAGGTGTGGGACCAGGTCGGGTATCAACTCCGACCTAGTGCCGGTACCGAGGGTATGGAGGACCAGTTACAACAGTTATGAGCCAGAGGACCTCAAGAGAGAACACAAAGGTTTTATGGCGGTGTTCCCATCCCAATTAGTCCATGCGTCCAGGCCATAGGAAGTGCAACGTCGTACTGATAATTGGGCACATACTGCCCAGTTCCTTGTGAATTTGACTCGATTTTCTAATCACTGATATAGCATCACATACTGTCCTCCTCCCCTTCTCGAAGCTTCACTTTTTTTGTCAGGTAGTGTATAAATTTCCAAATTTCTCAGCTAAATTTGATGGAATAACACAGAATGGAAACTTGGGGTCCCCAAAATGCTAAGGAATTCTAGGAATTCAAAGCTACGTTTAACACAAGATACCTTTCAGGTGTTTGCGCGGGAGGCTGCACACATGCGTGCGCTCGTGGCCAACCGCCAGTGCCAGGTAAAGCATACATGCACTGGCCGGTTGTGCCTGGTGTCAGTAGACTGACAAATCCGACGTGGTTCGTGAGTACACTGGTAGAAATTGTAAACGACAGGAAGTGATGTAAGGAAAAATAGGAAGGGAAAGAATCTCCCCTCTCCCCCAATATGAAATGACAGAAAGATTGACTTCCCGAAAGCAGGTGGAAAAGACAGGAAGAAACAACATTACCTCAACTTCCACGCCCGCATAGTTATAGTCTGCAGAGCTGTGTTCAAAACCGTAGGGATAAATTACTATGTTGCAAGGGTTATCAGAACTTTTTTGCCATGACAGTTGTTAAATCAATTGAACTGCACGAGTAGTTCTAAATTCTTTTGACGAATCGTTATCAGGAACTGTGTTCCTCTGAACTACAATGTCTGGTAAGTTCTGCTAGAGATGTACTAAGCACTGATGTAAATACATTAATATAATTCCACTAAAACACTTTAAATTTAAGTCGTTGGCACGTTAAAAGTATAGGTAAAGCCATGTTCTATTTGGATGGCGGGAGAGAATATCAAACAGTAAGCCCCAACTTATAGCTAGCACGAAGTTAAACTTCTAGTTTCGATGCACGAGCCATAATTCTGTTTTCATTTATGTAGAACGTGTAGCCTTGTGAAATCGGATTAATCTCTTTGAAACACCCTGTATCGCCCAGCCACCGAGGCAAATGCTTAGAGTAACTGACAGGAGGGGAAGAATAAAAATTATTACTATAACGTCGAACAAACGCTGAATAAAAACAGAAACGAATATACTCAGTTTTTTCTTGTGCCCACGTTTACCTGCTGTATTGTTTGAATGCGATTAGCCAAGCATCTGCGGGACTTAAAGTAAATTCCGCGGCTGTCACACCTAGAGGCAGAGTCGCATCTTTGCTGCAATATGGCTCAGCCGCTTCGCCCTGGAGATGAACCAGACGAGCTGCTAAGCCTGTTTGTTACGTCTGTGCGCAGCTGCGATGTCTTTGTACATGCTGTCTGTGAAATCTCTCAGCTCACTTAAGTGGACAGCCTGTCACATATCTTAACAGGTAAAACAACGATTCTTTATGTACAATTTGAAAATTACTGTAAATAAATATTGAGGTGACAGGCACTCTGTCACTCTATTGAGACGAGCTTCAACGCTTCTGACTCATCTGTGCAAACAATTTGTGTCTCGGTTCGTAACGGTTTACAAACTGTTCTAAAGGTTCTGATAGTTTTGAAATTTATTTTGTGTGTATCAGGCGGGACATTTTGAAGATGCTACCAATTTAGAGATTTGGGAAATTTAAAGGATATTCACTAGAGAGTTGCTTCATAAGCGTCAATGAAAATAAATAAACAACAAAAAAGTGAAGACAAAAATTCCGAATTCATTCAGTAAATATTTGGCTGTCGTACCCTCCATGGAAAAGATGAGGGACATAAGTGATTTATACTTCCACAAACTCTATCAGATTTGTTCTACGTGGACGTGCTGAAAAGTAATTCCTCCGTATATTTTACGTGAGAATTCTTCAAACTTTTTTAAATAAAAAGCTTTCTTAACGTTCTGCACCTTTATTCTGCATGTCTACGTATTTATTTCTCAACATAGTCACACGAGCACATTTCTCCGAACGAGAGGCCAGTTTGTTGATACCGTCATTGCAGTGTTTGACATTGTTGACGGAGCCACAGCCACACCGCTGCCTACACTGCTTCGTCGCTATCAAAGTGAAGTCCTGGAAGATGTTCTTTACGTGTTGGAAACATGAAAATCGCTTGGGGCCAAGTCGGGACTACTTGGAGGTTGATCTACGACATTGAACCCAAGGCGTCGGATGTCACAGCGGTCTGGTACTGTCACGCTGAGAGAGAGGGCGCTCCTTGTGCGGACGAGTCGTTCGCATTCGCGCTTTCAGTTTTCTGAGGGTCCGCTTCTCACGCACTGACATAGTAACGTTACACACTGCCGTGTTACACACTACAATTTGGAGAGTCCTCTAACGGCAGTGTGCTGCAACTCGCGACAGGGAAGCGGGAAAGTCGACCAAGTAATATGCATTATATGTAATATCTCAACTGATATTGAGAAAAGAATAAAAACATTCGGAGGCATTACTTTTCAGCACGATCTCATGGAATGGGAATCTCCTGACTGAGTATATATTATCACATCATGTTTCTTATTTTTCCCTCTATTCTCTATGTTATTTCATAATGTGTATGAAATTTTCCAGAGGTACTTTAGGATCAACGGATGGCAGATAAACAACGAGACGGGAAGAACAGTATGAGCAGATATTAGGTTCCTTAGGAGAGTAATAAGACGTAGTGTACTTGAGGGAGCGACGTAGTGATGCTGACCCTAAGGCGCCACTGGAGGGAGAAAGCCTTATGGCATCGCAAATTCTTGTTGACCACCTGGAATCACGCTACAAGTGCATATTTTCATCATTCTTTGTTATCTCCTATTTTTCTAGCAGTCCATCATCTTCTCCCCACTTTACTTTCTTCTTCTGTTAATGATCGTAATTCATTTTTTTTTTCTGCCTTGAAAACCTTAGAAATTTTGTAATTTATTCTTAAAAATGTTTCTTTCTGTCATTCCCAATTTTATGATATTGTTTCTTTGTAGTTATTCTCTTACTCCTGTAATCCATGCTATCGCTGAGTTTTTTTCGAGAAATAGAGGAATACCGATTCCATTAGCCTGTTCTCATTCATTCGGTAGGTGTCCAAAGAAGATTAACCTTCGCTTTGCCATTACTGCTGACGTTTTTTATTTATTCTGGTAGATATTGCTTTTACTTCTCATTCACAAACCATCTGTAGCCTGTACAGATTCCATTAGTTTTATAATAATTCATCTTTCAAGTATCTCTATTCTGTCTGACTTATTGTTTAGTGTTAAGCATTCACGAGCATTTAAACATTCTGGTATTGCCACTGTAGTGGATAATGTAGTACTTTAAATATTTTATATTATGATACAACAAAGCACCCAGAAGAACTTTGACGAAATTCACATCTTCTGCGCAAACTTGCATTGTTATATCAAATACTGGAAATGTTTAACCTGAATGAGGAACGCAATAAGCGCAAATAGTAGAAAGACCTGAAGAAAATTGTTGATGGCAGAATACGATGGACATTGCTAACCTACAAACCAAAATAAGAAAAAAAGAAGTATGGAGGATAGTAGAAAATATGGTGGGACCATCATTTTGCATGTGGAAAAAATCATAAACGGATAAATTATTGATGCTACTGCTGATGATGATTGCCAAGTCATCAGAAATTATCATGATCGTCATATAGTCTTTTATAGCACGTGATATCTACATTAGTTCATGTATGGTTCGTTACAAAAAAAATGCTTCAAATGGCTCTGAGCACTATGGGACTTAACAGCTATCATCAGTCCCCTAGAACTTAGAACTATTTAAACCTAAGTAACCTAAGGACATCACACACATCCAAGCCCGAGGCAGGATTCGAACTTGCGACCGGTTCGTTACACATATGCAGAAATTTCTACCACATTGCCTTTCATATCCGGTGCCTAAATGAGCTATTTGATAAGAGACTGAACTAATGATTGGGACTTTATACCCTATTCTTCCTTTCTTCAAGTCCCTGTGTCGCTTTGTCTTACGAATTTAGTTGCAGTTCCCGAACGGGTATGAGATATCATGCGAATGAGAATTACGAGGCTGTGATAAAAAGTAATGCCTTCGAATTTTTTATATTAAAGCTCTTTTTAAATAAAACAAACGTTTTTAACATTCTACATCTTTATTCTTCATTTCCACGCAGTTGCATCTCTCTGCCGCTGGAGGACTCCGGATTGTAGCGTCTAACATTGTGGTGTGTAACGTAACTATTTCGGTGAGTGAGAAAGAGCGTGCTGTAATCGAGTTTCGACTTTCGATGAGTTCTTCCGCACACGTAGCACCCTATCCTTCAGCATGACAATGTCAGGTCACACACTAGCGCTGCGTGATCTACAGCAATCCGCCGCCTTGGCGTCACTGTCATCGATCATCCTCCACACCGTCCCGACTTGGCCCCATCCGATCTTCATCTGCTTCCAAAACTTAAAGAACACCTACGAGAACTGCACTTTGATACTGATGAAGTGGTGAAAGGAGAGATGAGATTGTGGCACCGTCAACAAAGTCGAACTTTCTACAGTGACGGTATCAACAGACTAGCCTGTCGTTAGGAGAAATGTGTTTGTCGCCAGTTGAGAAATAAATATGTAGACATGAAGAAAAAGATGTAGAATGCTAATAAAGTTAGCTGTATTTGAAAAGATGTAAGAGTTTTCACATAAAAAATCCGTAGGCATTACTTTTCAGCATGCTCTCGAAGAAAACTCTTCAGATGCTATCAAGCTACAAACGACAACTTAGAATTAATCAGATAACGGTAATAGGGAATTCAGCTAATGAATAAAAGTGATTTTCAATGCAAAAGTCCTACTTTTTCTGTACCTGTGTTTTAAAGAAGATAACATTTCTTTCATTTCTAAACTGCTCTCTGAGTTTGCGAACTGTTAAGAAATTCCTCTTTAGTTTAAAATAAAATGAAACAGTTGCGTATTACCTTCACAGAGACGATTAAGAGCTCATGGAAAGAACAGACGCAATAGCCAGAGATGTGAATATGACACAACATTGCCCTTAGTGTTGTTATTGCTACCTAAACAAAAAACCCATCCATGTTCTGTAGATTTTAGTTCCTGATCGAAAGCCAGGATCTCTGTTTATTGGTTCAACGTATGTTTTTTTTCCTGGACTGGGCCACGCTGGCGCTGTCTTCCGGCTATTTTACGTATGCATTGAGTTCCTGATACTTCGCACGAGTGTCTACCTCTGCAACTCTGATTGCTTTTTGTGTTTTCGCCAGACCCATCATTCCAGTGCGCCTACCCTATTTCCTTGCTTCCCTACGGTACATACGTCTACTGACAGAGACGTCTGATTCAGAAAAACTATTTATTAAAATGGTTCATATATTAGTTTCCTCCTGCCTGAATGAACCATCAAAATTAGCGCTGTCATTTAAATAGTAGGTTCAAAGGTACAGATAGTAAGAAGATGGGTTTGTCACGATTAACATATAATTGGGGGACACAGGTCGCATAAGGTGAGTCCTCCATCCTTCTTAAAATAATGTAAGAGCGCGGTTTTATACTGCAAAGCGAATGTAAAATATTAATGTAAGATACTTGGAAACGAAACCATGATGTTGAAATTATTTGTGCTAATTTAAATAGTGAAAGAAATAACCAACTGTGCGTGGTTTATGTGAAGCTACTAAAATCGTCACAGGCTTCACATACCCACAATGGAGACACGTATGAATGAAACTGAGCTCTGATGTTAGCGACTGTAGATGAACAGAATATGAACATTTTTATTGAAATCTACCTTTGTGTCCAATAAGAGAGCAAAAGTGTCTCAAACAGTTTCTCTTCGCGATCTCAGGCAAGCAAATCAGGAGATGAATGGATACTGGTTGTGTCATAATTAATAGCGAAATCTGTGAATGTCTGCTGCGATAGAAACAAAAACGTCCCAGTAAACACGGGTCTGCTAAAGGTTTGCGAGATAAGTGTGAATGTTTGGTTACGAGGCGCCATTGACTTCACCTAACTGCAGTATGAAATATTGTCCTATTTAATACAAACGTATTTGAAATGTAAACTTTTCGATTAAGTACCAATGTAATTGAGTAAATGAGTATTTCACTAATGGCTTACCTTAAAAAGAAACACAGTACTACCGTAGCATGTTCCATGTCAAAATTTACTATGGACTCGTTCGTGTTACCGGATGTGTTGCAAGTCCTCGCTTTCGGATGCAATACTGCACTAGTAACGAATTCTTTCAAAACACCCAGGCCATCTTGCAAATCTTAATAAGACTTAAGTTAGCTGCTCCAGTTCCTCAATCCAACAACTGTTCCGTGCACTTCATTTGTGAGATGACCCCAGTCAAAAAATGTAGAGGACTGAGTTCGGGTGATCTCGGAAACCAAGGTACAGGCATGTAGTCCTACATCAACTGCAAAATGTTTATGTGGCCATAACACATGTACCACATTCACAACAATGGGCGATGGGTGAAATCTGGACCCAGTTAGATGGGGAGTTCATAGAAAAGTTTACGTTTCAAATATGTGTATACTAACTACGACAATATCTCATAATGAAGTCAGTGGCAGTTCGTAATCATACATATGTAAATACACTGACGCGAGTCACAGAATAGTAGCGCTAGTAGCGCCCCTATGATGGAGCAAATCATGTTTGCTTTAAATACACGACAAATAGCGGTAGTTACCTTTGAGACTGGACGTGGTGAGCTGATGTTAGTCAAGAAGGTCATTAAGGCGACAAAGACGCCATTATCAGCTCCTCACTGAGTTTGAACGAGGTCGTGTAATAGGGATATGATAAGTTGGATGTTCCTTGTGCGATACTTCAGAAAGGCTTGGTAGGAATGTAGCCAATATACATGATTTCTGGTATTGGGGGTCACTAGAAAGCACGGTCGCAAGAAGAGGGCCACATGGCACTACCGAAAGGGAAGAACATCGTGTTCCACATGTGGCTCTGACGCATAGTACTGCACCTGCAGCAGCAATTTGAGCAACAATGGCAGCACAGTACCACAGCGAACTGCTAGAAATCGGTTACTTCTACGACAACTCCGAGCCAGATGCCCTGAAGCATGCAGTACACCGACCCGAAACCGCCGCAATTTGCGACTTCAATGGTCTCAAGAGAGAGCTCATTGGTGGATAGTGCGGAGACCGGTTTTGTTTTCTGATGAAAGCTGGTTCTGCCTCGGTGCCAGTGATGGCCGTGTGTTGGTTAAAAGGAGCACAGCTGAGAGCCTGCAACCAACCTATCCGCCTGCTAGACACACTGGACCTACACCTGCAGTTATGATCTGCGGTGTCATTTCGTATGGCAGCAGGAACACTCTAGTGGTTAGCCCACCCACTCTGACTGCAAATCTATACTTCGATTTGGTGATTCGACCTGCTATGCTGCCATTCATTAACGGCTATCAGGGAGTGCTTTCCAACAGGATAACGATCGTCCACATAGCCCTGCTGTAACGCAAAGGACACGTTGTCGACACGTTTCTTTGGCCTGCTGGATAACCAGATCTGGCTCCAATGGAGCGCATATGGGACTTCATCGGACGACAACTCCAGCATCATCCAGGTTCTTCATGAACCGCACCTGTATTAACCGACTACGTGCAATGATCATGGAACTTTGCCCCACAAACTTACATCCGGTACAAAATGCATGCACGTTTGCATGCTTGCATCCAACATGCTGGTGGTTAGACCGATTATTAATGTACCAGCATTTGACATTTGCAAAGGCTTCTCTCACGCTTTCATTAACCTGTGATCTTGCAACGTTAATCACTTAAATATGTTAGCTAGACAAATGTACTCTCGAAATTTCATTACTCTATATTAATTGTTATTGTTGATGCGATTATTTTTCTGTCAGTATATCTCGTAAATGGGTCGTTTGCTGCCCAATATCTAGTGACACGTTTTTGTTACTGCTATCGTATACTTTCACTCGAGTCAGTTTTCGCTATAAATTATGATAAACGCTTTAAACAAGGTACTGCATAAATGGTATGTGTCCTTTGCAGACACGACTTCACTGGGCAAATACATATGTCACTTCCTTTTATTTATTTATTTCCGTGCCTTTTACGCTGTGCGAGAATTTTATATTTATTGTCGACTGCATATTTTGGATAATTTGTTACTCTAATGGCTATGCTGTTTGTAAATGTCTATGCTGTTTGTAGGAGAGAATAAGGAGGCTAGAGCGTGCTGACTGGCATGTTCAGTATAAATAAACATTATCAACACCTAATAGGAAACATGGATCCTACGCTATTCCTCCTGCAGTCTTAAGAAAGACGAAGCGAAAACACGTTATTGAGCATTGAGGAAACGTGCGATCGCGTTGTAAAGCGTCTCGAGTTGCGGGATTCATGCGTCATACAGCATAGCGGTCGAGCCCAGAGCCTGAACGTAAATGTGTGCTACATGTTTAACGCGATATACACCACATTCTTTAAGTTGTATGTGTGGTGTCACCGCCAGACACGACACTTGCTAGGTGGTAGCCTTTAAATCGGCCGCGGTCCGTTAGTATACGTCAGACCCGCGTGTCGCCACTATCAGTGATTGCAGACCGAGCGCCGCCACACGGCAGGTCTAGAGAGACTTCCTAGCACTCGCCCCAGTTGTACAACCGACTTTGCTAGCGATGGTTCACTGACAAAATACGCTCTCATTTGCCGAGACGATAGTTAGCAGGGCCTTCAGCTACGTCATTTGCTACGACCTAGCAAGGCGCCATTTTCAGTTACTATTGATATTGTGAATAATGTACAGTCAAGAGCGACGCTCATCATTAATGGATTAAAGTTAAGTATTCCACCAGCTACGTCCGTTTTTCTAAAGTCTGATTTCCTTGTCCTGTTCCAGACCGCACGCCAGCCAGCGTGAGCTAAAACGCGTGCCTTTCGGCTTCCTCTTGTAACCCGGTGTTGGCTCTCCTGCCAACCCACAACAGTATGTATGCAGGTACGCAACCGGATGAAAGAGTCTTGATGTTAGCAGTGTTAACAGATGACAGAGTTTATATATGGTATCAGTGATGGAATGGAACTTTTTAGTTATTCCTATGTTACCGTGAGCTTTAACTGATTGTGTAGAACAAGAGCAATACTAAATATACACTAGTCACGGCATTAGTTCAAACGTGATATGCTAGTATGACCTTGTAGTAATTACGCCTATTTAAAATGCACTCTAAAATTGATGTTGTGTTTGATTTGGCAGGTCCATCACAGTCATGATTTACAGCATATGTGTATTTTTGCTCAGAAACATCTTTCTGAATAATTTTTTGACTACAGGAAGTTGCTACAAACGGCCGCCTATGTGACTGAGGTAAAAGTAAATGTGCTTTTTCAGCATTCCCAGAGCATTTCAGTAGAGCACTCCGTGTCTACAGCCGTGCCCGGTTTGGTGAGATTAGTGTATATTGCTCACCTGCCTCCGTAGCCGATACTGATTGTGATCTGGCGCTCGACTCGTAGGCAACTGGTTCAGTTGCCGATGACACAGGAAATTTGCGTCGCTATTCTATGGACAGCAGAGCAACGGAAAGATATGGGGTACAGTTTTTATCACCAGACTTTGCGCAAATGATCCGGATTAAATACGAAATCTCTCCGGCGTGTCTCGTGCAGTGACGGAATGTGACACTTTTGGTGGTGGCCCGTCCGTTGGTTAGAGACTTCAAGATCGGCGGTCCTTTTAGTGATATTCCAGAGGAATAAACAATGTGTCAGCAGTGAGTTTCCTGCTCTCTATTTCCTTGTCGACCTGAGTAAGGAACTGGTGGAGATGGCTTTCCGTTGCCTTCATCCGACTTGTTAGGTTGTGACTGTTGTGTGAATGGGAGTGAAGTGTGTCATGTGTACGAGTGGCTAATGTGGATATTTCACGAGTGGATGGGACCATGTTAGCCAAACGACACCTACATGAAGTAACTGACTTCTATGGTCCCTTGGCGGTGTAAAAAAATGTAAGCTTCTAAGAAAGTGCAATTCTGAGAAGAGGCCATTTTTTTTATACTCACCAATCGAAACCTATAGAGTACTCCCCATTGACCTCAACTCGTGAAATTAGGGAAGAAGCAAGGTTTCACAGTACAAGTAAAGGGAAAAAATCCGAAAATTGTTAATTTGTAATTATATCTCATGCAAAAACTTTTTCAATTACAAACTTCCTTTGCATTCGAAATCAGTGAAAAATCTCAGTAACTACTGTAAGGATTTTGATCTAGTTTTCAGTAATAGGTAGAGTGATTCACGAGGAAGGTTTGTGTATATAATTTACAAAATTTACTGCTGGTTGGCTGAGCTAAAGTGAATTGTAGTCTCCTGCCGCTGTGAAAACGAAGACTTCGCCGTCTAGCAATGTTGCGTCACTTCGTTGTCCGTCAGTCTGTCAGCTTTTCTATCCGTCTGTTGAGACCTCTTTTTCTTGGGACCGAGTAGAGGTATCGTGTTGAAATTTGTGTCAAATACTAAGGTGTAAGAAATTTAAGCTCCTAAGTCAATGCGGGCAAAAGATACGACCATTTATGGCACATATATTGATACTCGCAAACTCAGTCATCAAAACCTGTAGATGAACTATCCATATACATCATTAGGTTTGTACGGAACCCTCAGAATGCGAGTCCTACTTGAACTTGTCCGGTTTCTCTGAATAGTCTCCATCACATTCTATGGCGTTACGAAATCATTGTTTTACTTACGCAATCAGTGTATTACTTGCCGGTAAAAGCTCTTGTTCCTTGATCGTAGTCATGTTGTCGTTGCACGAATTATGCTCTCATCATTTTCAAAGTGTTTCCCACTTAGTGAATACTTAAGTGGCCCAGGCAAATGTAATTCTGGGGGGATCAGGTCTGTTCTATAGGATGGATGAGGCAATGATGTCTATCCCAGTCTAGCGATGTGTTCCCAGATTCTGAGACATGTGTGTGTGTGTGTGTGTGTGTGTGTGTGTGTGTGTGTGTGTACACTCACGTTGGAGCAAGATTTCTTTCGGATACTTAACAAACCGAACGTTTAGAAAATGGTTCTTTCCCAACTGCCATCACTGGTATTTCAACTGGCTATCGCCGGGTCAAGTGGCAACTTCTCACTACGAGTTAGAGACTTTGATAAAGGAATTTGGGTCCGTCTGTGCGAACCAGTCGATGAATATAGTTTATAACTACACTATAGTAGTTTCTAAAAATTATAGCACCTGAGAGGAGCGTCAGCTTATGGAGATGATACTACAGACTGAGAACGCCAGATAATAACTTTGAAACTGTCACTGCTCACTTGGTTGCCCAGCAACGGCCTCTGACTCGTTTTTGTTGGTTCATAAAAAGCGGAGATGAGCTTCCAGATTGCAGCAACGTTCGTGGATCCTATCACGCCAAAGCGCATACAGAGGCAGCATTAAAAGCAAATGATGGGCTTGCAGCAGTATGTGATCGTTGGGCTACAAGCATTCGGTTTATACTATAATGAGGTTGCCGACCACACGATACTTACCGCCACGTCAGCCGCGCGGAATCAGCGCAGAGATCGGCTGAGGACCACGTGACACAGAATGTCGTAAAAGTATATCTATAGGGAGGAAGTTCGTGAATTCCTGGTCTGCGTTTGCGAAAATATGACTAATGGTGCTATTATAAATAACCACTGCGGAAGTTAAAGCTCCACGTGTCACTGAAGTCCGCAGTGACTGTTGCACACGCTGCATGAAAGTCAATCGCCATACTATGGTGCCTGCAAATGAGTGTAGGTGCAATCAGACTCATGTCTACAACATCAGTTCAGCAGACGCCGATACGTTTGTGGGTCCAAAAATACCATTAGTTGTCAGCTTCCACGTAACAACATTTGATCGAAGTAAAAGTCTTTTATATACACGAATTTACCAAAACTGCTCTGCTGCAGATTGTTAACAGGTAGCTTCTGCTCCATGGGACAAATGCACAGCGGCATTTCTGCTTGAAACGGCTGAGATCAAACACTTCACAGCCACTGCTAAAAGAGATCAAGCAGGTCGGCGCAACTAATGTGTTGTAAAAAGTTTTCATGATATTTTAAAGAGCTTCAGCCCATGTAATTGACACTCAAACAATTTGGCTTCAGATTCACGTTCAGCCATACGGAATAAGCTTAAGAAGCACCTTCCAGAGACAATACGGATAAGCACATGTCTAGAAGTGCCCGCAAATGATGAAGGAGCATAAGCAAGACTCCAAAATCAACCTTAGGCCCTGATCTTAGAAGACCTGAACATTTCTGTTTAGTGTGTGAATCTTCCAACACCATTAAACAGATGTCGGGTGCGAAACACATGACCATCCGCAGAGAACTGTCAGCACCTAATTGACGTTTTTCCAGATCACTTTACTGTGTATCCTGAAAAAGTTAGTAATGATGGATATTCCCAATTTGTCATTAAAATTTGACTTGATGATGAATGCTCCAAAAGCGGCAGAAGCTACAAACACTGAGATTTACTTATAGATTGTTAGAATGGCATTAATCTGAGCCCCCGCTTTTAACGTAGATTCCCAAATTCACAGCCCCCATCGACATACTTATTTTGAAGACATTTGCTGTCTAGACTTGCGGGACAGTTACATATATTGAGTGAAGTGTTTTTTTAACTTCATAAAGAACAAACAAAAACTTCAAATAATGTTGGCGTATTATTGTTCTGTACACCAACAATAACATGAGTACGATGCACTGAAATATCTGGCTGCCTCATTGAACAAGTGCTGCCACCTTCACCCTAGACGAAAATAAGGCAGGGCCATCTTGGAAACGTACACACATCTATGGTTGCCCAAAGCCTCTGCTAACACACGTGCCTTTTTTCTAGTGCATAGTGACGTCATTCCCATGTGGTCAGTCAAGCCCTGCGTCAGAACGGTGATGCGTCTTATTACTCACTTTAAGCATCGTGTAAATTTAACTTATTTTAATGGCTAATAATGTAGATAGTTCATTGCCTTCAAATAACACTGAGAGTCCATCAAAAATTACCGGTTCTGGTTGCCCGCAGCTTGTATTTGTAATATATTGACTAAGCCGAGTTAACAGGGATTTGAAGGGCTAATACATATAAAAACAAAATGTCAATAGAAAAATCCCAAAAAATAAATCAGATAGAATAATATTTCGAAGTACGAGGGGCGTACAATAAGTGATGCAACACATTTCTTTTTTTGGCCAATTTCGCTTTAAAAATTGAGGAATTTTTTGTGGGAAATTGTGGAATATTCCTGCTTCGGTTCCTATAGTTTCTTGAAGTTCCAATCGGTGACAGGGCTGTAGATGGCCTTCAAAATATCGTCAATAACGGGGGTACGTTCCCAGCAGGGTGCTGTCATTAAGTTTATTTTGGCGGAAAACCAGAGCATTGCGGATATCCACAGGAACTTGTAGAATGTCTACGGAGAGCTGTGGCTGATGAGTTCGTCAGCATCGCAACAAGGTCCAGCAAACGTGTCCGATCTCCCGGGTCCCCTCACGAAATTGAAGAAATGATTTCAGCTAGTGGATATCGCCACCTATGAGAATTGCAACCACCAGAACAGCTCGATGTCAACAGTCTTCCTCCAACTACCAGTGAGAAATCTCCGAAAACCCATCCATCATGACGCCTCCCCACGCTAGGACCCTACCAACACTAAAAAATTTACTGTGATTATAACGGCCATCAATTTATCTAGCAACAACTATACTTCGATAATCATTCTACAATCTGCAGAAGGATCTATCAGTCAAGAGTACATTCCTCTGTTCTTTCAGGGTCAAATTTCGATTTCTGTGACTACACAACAAAGGAGCGTGCATTTGCATTGCCTTCTGACATATTAATCAACTACTTTGAGTATCCAATACACAGTTTATCGGATAACTGCGATACCTGGCGCAGCAGTAATTTTTGTAAAAAATTATCTTGCCGACGTAGGAGTTTGTCTCGTGGTTATAACCAGATTTTGGTCATGTTGTGCTCGACTCTGGATTGGTCTATTACGGACATTTTCGCATCTCTGAAACGACGCCAAAGCCACATTGTGGCACATTCATTGATGCCAAAAAGAGGATCTGTTTCTGATGTGCTTCAAGACGTTCGACAGTTCTAAAGTAAAATACGGGGCCAAAATGACGTGGTGATCTGCGCTGAGCAGGCCGTAGTGGCCGAGCGGTTTTAGGCGCTTCAATCTGGAATCGCGCGACCGCTACGGTCGCAGGTTCGAATCCTGCCTCTGGCTTGGATGTGTGTGATGTCCTTAGGCTAGTTAGGTTTAAGTAGTTCTAAGTTCTAGAGGACTGATGACCTCAGATGTTAAGTCCCATTGTGCTCAGAGCCATTTGAACCATTTTTTGAATCTGCGGTGAGATACTGAGCTATGCTCTCAGGGAAAGTGCAAATAAGGCTGAAATTTTGAGGGTACAATGCACTGCTTTCCGTGGTCTTTGAACTACTTGCCTTTCAAAATAGGGCGTGCACTTTCCCTAAGTCACTAGCACTATTTTTGTGTAGAAAGCTGGAAGGTAATTTACCTTGAAGTTTCATTTTTCGCTTTTCACTTTTTTGTATTCTGTTTATGTTTTATAGACTAATAAAGTGGAGTAGTGACACTAGTTGGTCATCCCATTCCATTCCGTTCCATGGTGTACACAGAGATGAACTGCCAGTATTTTAAGGAAGAATGTCTTCAAATTACTTTCGTAGTTGTTAAGCGATATATAGTTAGGAGATACAGGGTGAACTCAAGCTCCTCCGAAAACCTATTTTCAAACGGTCGGGAGATACGGGTTGTCCACCTACAATTGAAAGAGGTACTCTCGGAACTACATTGGGAGTGGATCGGCGCAGCCACTATAGCACAACAGCTGTCATCGCAGAAGGAGATCACAAAGAAGTAGAAAGCGAAATTCATCCGTCTCTCTCAACAACAACACGGTTAAGAACGGTCATCAATTCGACAGACAGCGATATCGACGCAGGTGCCATTTCGGCACTTAAGAAAGGTCTTAACTTTGCAACAAGTGTCTGTGGTATTTGGGACTGAACAAGAAATCTGCAAGGTGCCTACTGAGAGTGCAGACATTTCTCGCGAAACGTGCCAGATTATTTCAAAATCTAAACCACCGCTCTCTAACTTGTTTAGGGCTGAACGCAACGGACTTCGTGCACTGCGCAACGATTCCTTCATCGTGATTTTGCCAGCTGGCAATGGCAATATATCCGTCATTCTGAATATAGCTGACTACGACGCTAAAATTGAGTTGATCCTCGAGTAGAATACCTACAGGAAACTGTCACCGGGCACGACATCGAGAATAATAAGGAAGACATCACAGCTCCTAAAACAGTCATCATTAAAAGAGACCGTTATTTAGAATGTGCTCCCTCATGCACCGAGAGCAGCTACGCTTCATGGCTCTCGGAGATTCACAAAACTGACTCTCCTCTTGGCCCCATTGAGAACATCTTTGGGTAACCAATTTCTGGACTGGACGAAACATCTGACCAACCTCCTAACATCGCATGTGGGTCGCAGTGTGTATCAAATCAAGAACACCAACTATTTTTATCAATCGAACATGCTGCTGATGCTGTGACCGAAGCCTCCTCTTTATACCAAATTAGCCAAATTTGGTGACCAATAGCGCAAATACCAGGTAGTTATAATTAAACTGCAGCTACTCACAGTGATGGGCTGTAAGTATAGTATTGCAGCTAAACTTAATATATATTTTAATACGTTAATGTGGAACCTATTTATCGTAGAAAAAGATTAGCTCCAATTTAGACCACCAGCTGCAAATCTTGCGCTGTGAACACAATAAAGACGTATAGAAATCTTTCCATCTGCAATGGATTAGGAACGGGACGTCGGTAGGAAAGGTCAAACAAATGAGAAAGGCGTAATGTTGATTTTATTATTAACCACCACTTACACAATTTGTTCAAAATGTGTACCGGAGCCGCCGGAGAGATGCTGTACAACGCAAGATTTGCACCTGGTTGCCAAAATTCGAACCTTTTTTTTTCCAGCGTAAATCGGTTCCGCATTAACGCATTAGTATAGCTACCACGTTTCGCTACCATACGACAATTGCAGCCGACACTGGACCTCCGCGAGTAGCTGCACTTTAATTATAACCACCCGATATCCTGATCGGTAGCGACAGCGATAGCTACGCCGCCTGCCGACAACTTCGACGAACACGTAAAGGCTGTCAGTCACCCTGTACGCTGCTGTCGGCCGGCCCAGCGCCCTCCGCAGTCTGCCGATCTACGTACCGCGCTGACGTGCGCCCATCCTCGCTGTTGACATACGAATACCTGCGTCGCCACCGCAGCGTCATCCGTTCTACGATCAACAGCTCTTCTTTGAAGTCATGGCCAGCACTGGATCCCATACTGTGACAAGTTGGTATCACGTGTTCCTGTTCAGCAATTGGTCGAGGCCCGAATTTCCACTGCTTCTTTAATAATGCTGTCCCATTTCAAAGTCGTCGACGAATGAAGTTTGGTTTCTTTGCAGTTCGTGCCATGTCCTGTACTGAGATAATCCCCCGCCTCTGTACGTTTCTCTGGCTGATGCAGATGTTCGACCCATTCGTCCTCCACGGTACGACAAGTTTGTCCAGCGTGTGAGGTCCCGCAGCTACAGGGACTCTTATAGACACCAGACCTTCTTAACCCAACTTTCACTCAGCTTAAAAGAGCTCTGAGTTTTGTTGGCGGACGGAAGACGCATTTAACTTTATGTTTCTTCAGTAATCTTTCTGTTTTCGAAGAAACACCGCCGATGTATGGCAAGACGACCATTCATCTCTGTTCTTCATCTTCTTTCAGCTCCCCACTTTGTATAACACGCGAAGGTACAGCGAATCTCTTGTTCAGAATATCCATTCTCTAAAAGTATGGTACTGATGTGGCGTAACTCATCGGATAAGCTATATGAGTCTGATATGGCTCGTGTTCTGTGGACCAACGTCCTAAGCTCGCCACTTCGTTGTGCAAGATGGTGGCCGCTGGTGGCCTGTAAGTATACGCCCGTGTGTGTAGATTTACGGTACACAGCGTCACCCAAGGTGACATCCTCTTTTCTCCACACCAACGTGTCCTGAAATAGTAGTTCGCGGTTTTTCTCCATCTCCATCGTAAATTTAAAGTTTGAATGAAGAGAATTTAGTTGCTGCAAAAATGAGTCCATTGATTCAGATCTGTGGGGCCAGATTACAAAGGTGTCCTCCGCATAACGCCAAAGGCACGTCGGTTTCAGCTCCGCTGACTAGAGTGCTCTCTCCTCGAAATCTTCCATAAAGTGATTGACCCCAATGGGTGACGGTGGCTACTTACTGCAACACTGTCAATTCGCTCAAGGTATTGGCCACTGAATAAAAAGTCGAGATGAGTACGTTCAAAACGTTGCGTCGTTGCCAAATTTATTCAAGATGGCGGATGCAATATGGCGGCTACATATGTAGCAATGTCGGTATGACATTATGACAGGAAGTTAAAATTCTGGCGTGAAAATAAGTCAACTGGGCTACCTCCACTAATCTAACAAGGGAACCTTCCCATCGCACCCCCCTCAGATTTAGTTATGAATTGGCACAGTGGATAGGCCTTGAAAAACTGAACACAGATCAATCCAGAAAACAGGAAGAAGTTGTGTGGAACTATGAAAAAAATAAGCAAAATAAACAAACTGAGTAGTCCATGTGCAAGATGACAACATCAAGGATAGTGTAAGCTCAGGAGTGCCGTGGTCCCGTGGTTAGCGTGAGCAGCTGCGGAACGAGAGGTCCTTCGTTCAAGTCTTCCCTCGAGTGAAAAGTTTTAATTTTTTATTTTCAGACAATTATTAACAGTCCATCCGTCCGATGCGAGGTAACTGCGCCGTAGTATGGGGACGCAACACCTAAACAAACATCGAAACACATGTCACTCGACTACAGCGCACGGAAGAGAGAGTATTCCTGCTAACGAGGCTCCTTGGCTGGCAGTTGACTGTTCGCTACTTTGGACGAGAGTGCATTAAATATGTGAGATGTATTCCGTGGGCAATATGAATCCAGCAAATATAGCGGACGGACGGACAGATAATAATTGTCTGAAAACAAAAAATTAAACTTATTCACTCGTTGGGAGATTTGAACCAAGGACCTCTCGTTCCGCAGCTGCTCACGCTAACCACGGGACCATGGCGCTCCTGTGCTCGCTCTCTCCTCGATGTTGCATATGTTGCGCATGGACTACTCAATTTGTATATTTCGCTTATTTTTTTCGTAGTTCAACACAACTTCTTCCTGTTTTCTCGATTGATCTGTGTTCAGTTTTTCAAGGCCTATCCACTGTGCCAACTTGTAACTAAATCTGAGGGGGGTGCGATGGGGAGGTTCCCTCGTAAGCTCTCTCCCTTCAACCCTCTCGTCTCCCTCCCCTCCACCCTCTTCCATCTGGAAACTGGGGTAAAAAGGACTCAGTCTGTGCTGAGCTGCAGATAGGATGGACTTAAGTCTTCATTTTGCATGCATTGTTTATTTAAACAGTTTGTGTTGTCATAGACCGTAGCTCCATCCATTTTGTTCACCATGAGGCCCAGAGTCCAACCTAGTTCACAACACTGTCAGCAGAGATCCTACTCCTCTCCCCTCGTGTGACATAATCCAAGATGGCGGTCTGCGGGGAAAATGACGTGGTCTGTGTCTATCTGCTGGACTGGGAGGACGGACGTAATTGTTTACTGAGTTCAATGGATGAGATGTCTGTGCTGGTGAAGGAGTATATTAGCTACAGTCATGCATGTGAGGACTGTGTCAATAGCAATGTTATATGGTGGAGGCGAATATGTTTCATGAAATCATGAATATGCAACAGGATGGGGCTAAGTTATGCTTCGCAACTCGTACTGATAAATGTGTGTGCTGTAACAAACAGTAGAGCGTTAGATAAATGTCCAGTCGTTCAGTTCTCAAAAGCACAAGATGCAAGACTTTCACTCACTCTGGCGAAAGAATCCGTGTGTGCTATTGAGGAAATGCTGGTCATGAGCAGGGATGAATTTAATATGTGTACTACATGCAAGCACACAGCTGAGGACTGTATTCATAGCTTTCTACACAACAAAGGGAAAGAAAAGATAATGGATGTGCGTATGGCAAATGTTTTTGATAAATGATGGCAATGCAGCGGGATGGTGTGAACGTTCATTTCAGTACTCTCTTAGAGAGATGCTTGTGCTGCAACTGCCCACCTTTTTTGAAATTGCTAACACCCCACATCGACTTCGCCCTATTTCGCAATGAACCATAGGCGTTAACCTTGAGGTTTGGAGACCAACTGGCCTAGTTCACAACACCGGCACCAGAGTGTGCTGTCGACCCTCCACCACTCCCCTCCCATGACGTAATCCGAGAGGGCAGTCCAGGAAAAAAAAAGGGCAGGAACCAATAGGAACCTTGAAACCAATCACGTGATAGGCTTCAGCCAATAGGATGCTAGTAGCTGGTGACATCATCAAAGGTGATATAGGCCACGCTGAACAAATTTGTGACCTCAGTCTCGCTCAATCAGCCACCAGTAGCAGCTGAAGAAGAAGAAGGAGAAGAAGAACCATGAAGTGTCAACAGCAGTTGGGTCCAACACAGCCCATAGAACCGGAAGAAACGGAAAAGTAAGTATCCCATATCACATCTTTGTATTTATCGTTATTATTATTATTATTGTTATTGTTATTGGTTGCCAGCCGCTGTGACCGAGCGGTTCTGGGCGCTTCGGTCCGGAACCGCACTGCTGCTATGGTCACAGGTTCGAATCCTGCCTCGGACATGGATGTGTGTGATGCCCTTAGGTCAGTTAGGTTTAAGTAATTCTAAGTCTAGCGAACTAATGATCTCAGATGTTAAGTCCTATAGTACTTAGAGCCATTTGAACCATTTGTTATTGGTTGTTTTTGTGTCTTGGTCCGTATGTAATGCTTCCTCCTCCTTGTTCAGCAGTAGCCTTCGACACGACCAAGCCTGCAGGGACGAGAACTAACATTTCGACCTCTGCCATGTCCAGACCTGCAGCAAACTCAGCCACCATCTTGTCAAGACCTGCACTGACCTTGGGACCTGTGGCAGCAACAACCTCCAGCATGTCTGAAACTGTAACGACCACATGGGATCCTGTAGTGCACATAGTCCACTTGCTGGAACAGGACACAGAGTTGTTATTGTCTGTCTGACTCATCGATTTTTGTGGCAAAGACACATGGTCTGCTCCCAACACATTGAATGCTGCAGTTGGTCCTAAGCAACAGCAAGATGGAGGACAGTACTGGCCACCAATATATGACCCATCCCAGCAGAGCATTCCTGTGCTAGTGCAGATACTGTGGATAAGAAGGTATCAAGTACACCTATACTTCGCAGTTTTACATACAATTTAACTCCTAGTGCTACAAAACGTTTAAACATGGGTATAGAAGCACATCATGACTGGGGATTGCATGCAAGAATAGAAATTGATAATGCATAGAAGGGTGTTAAAGTGCCTATTTCTGAGTTCGACTGTGGGACGAAATATGTCATACAGAGGGCTACATCAATCAGCAGATGACATAGACTACAAGACTACAGAGTATTATCCAAATTGTCCCCCCCTCCCCCTGGACATTCGCCTTACTGGTGTGACATTATTTATTACAACACTATATAATGACTCTGCACTGTGTCTGAAGTCGGGTAAAAAGCGCGTTTATGTATGGGGGACCTCAGTTATGAACTAGTGTGATATGGATACTGAGCTTTGCCTTGCATTGGAGAGACTGAGTCGTTGGATACCAAGCATAGACTCCACATACAATGATGTTGTAAAATTTTACATGTGCATAGTGTACATGTTGATGATTCGGAGCAGTACATTTGTTTACACATGGATGCAGAACCAAAAGAGATACAGGTTAAATGTGCATGTGAAAACCTGAGTATTGTGAGGTACTCTTTAGTTTGAAGGAGATATGCGCGGAATTTATTGCATACCAAGAAGCTTTGTTCGGGAAATACTGTACAAGTTCAAAGAAGAGGATAACAAAAGAGTCAGGCCATCTTGAATGATGTCATGGCCACCATCTTGGATGACATCATGTGCTGTTGCCAAGTCTACACACCGCCATCTTGGATGATGTCATCGCCACCATCTTGGATATATCTGGCAACAATGTAGAGTGTAGCAGAACCCCCCTTGCCCCAATACTGATGTGGCATGGACTCGATTAATGTCTGAAGTCGTGCTGGAGGTAACTTACACCATGAATCCTACAGGAATGTCAGTAAATCCGTAAGAGTACGAGGGGGTGGAGATCTCTTCTGAACAGTACATTGCAAGGCATCCCAGATATGCTGAATGGCCTTCATGTCTGTGGAGTTTGGTGTCACATTGTGCTGCTGGAATTGTCCACGTCCGTCGGCATGCATGATGGATATGAATGGATGCAGATGATAAGACAGGATGCTTACATACGTGTCAGCTGTCATAGATGCATCTAGACATACCAGGGATCCCATAGAACTCCAGCTGAACACACCCCACATGATCAGAGCCTTTATGGTCCCCTGCTGACATACAGAGTCCATGGATTGATGAGGTTGTCTCCATACCCGAACACGTCCATCCACTCAATAATATTTGAAATGAGACTCGTCTGACCAGGCAACACGTTTGCAGTCATGAACAGTCCAATGTCGGCGTTGATGGTACCAGGGGAGGCGTAAGGCTTTGTGTCGTACAGTAATCAAGAGTACAGGAGTGGGCCTTCGGGTCTTAAAGCCCATATAGATTATGTTCAATTGAATGGTTCGCACACTGACACTTGTTGATGGCCCAGCATTGACATCTACAGCAGTTTGTGGAAGGGTTGCACTTCTGTCATGTTGAACGATTCTCTTCAGTTATCATTCGTCCCGTTCCTGCAGGATCTTTTTCCGGCTGCTGCGATGTCGAAGATTTGATGTTTTGCCAGATTCCTGATATTCACAGTACACTCGTGAAATGGTCATACGAGATAATCCCAACTTCATCGCTACCTTGGAGGTGCTGTGTCCCATCGGCTATGCGCCTACTATAACACCACGTTCAAACGCACTGAAATCTTGATAACCTGCCATTGTAGCAGCAGTAAACGATATAGCTACTGTACCAGACACTTGTTGCCTTATATTGGCGTTGCCAACCGCAGTGCCATATTATGCCACTTTAAATATCTCTGTATTTAAAATCACATGTCTGTAACAGTTTCTTTGGCGCTTCAGTTTATAATCTCAAACTGTGCTTGTGTTTTACTTAATACCTTTCACATTATAGTCCCAGTTGCACCTATAATCGTGCAGCAGCAGACAATTGCCTAGACATCTTCTCACCAGTCACTGAGAAAATGAATGATGAAGTTACTCTTCATGGGTAAAATATATAGTTGAATTCTTTGTGTGGCCAATATAGCTAAGTCGGTTAAGTGGTGGAGCTATTGTGGCTACACATACTATTACCACTCTTACAAGTGTATCTTTCTATGTACCCCAATTACTTGTCAGTAACTGACGTAGTCGTGGCATGGCAGGGTGGCAGGGTGGCAGGGTGGGTGAACCATCCTCATCACAAGGACTTTGTTGTCAGTGACTAGTTCTGTGAAGATGCAAAAGAAGACCAGAAGAAAAATGGAATACTCTTTCCTGATAATATACGAGTAATAAATGTAGTTCCATCCCGTTGCGGTAAGACTAATGTCCTCATGACGCTGCTAATACATGTAGTTGGAATCCGATTTGAAAATGTTTGTGTATTTTCAAAAACACTGTTTCAGCCCAAGTATCAGCTATTACAGCAGATCTTACGCGGTGTAAAAGGTCTTACATACACGACATTCAGTGAAAGCAGTGATATCTCTCCACCTGAGAAAACAAAGCCAAACACTGTCTTCATATTTGACGATGTTGCTGGGGAAAAGCAAGACAAAACTGGAAAAGACTGCTACGGTCGCAGGTTCGAATCCTGCCTCGGGCATGGATGTGTGTGACGTCCTTAGGTTAGTTAGGTTTAAGTAGTTCTAAGTTCTAGGGGACTGATGACCACAGAAGTTGAGTCCCATAGTGCTCAGAGCCATTTGAACCATTTGAACCAAAACTGGAAAATATTTCTGTTTCTGTCGTATGGGTGCTGATGTATTTTATATAAGCCAAACACATTCCAGAATCCCGAAACAGTTGGTTAGGGATAACGTAAACCTCATTATAGCCTTAAAACAAGACAATCTGAATTTGTAATATATTTATCAAGCACGTGTAGGAACTGACATGCCGTTCAGTGATTTTATAAAGATATGTGTTGATTGCTGGAATCATTCACAGTATGGGTTTCTCGTTATTGATAAAACAAGAAAACTGGATGATGGTAGGTACAGGTGAAACTTCCAAGATTTTCTATATACACGTTTGTAGCCTGGTAAGAGGATTGAGTACATTTTCTGGCAAAATAGCAAATATCGGTTACTACTTTTAGTTGCCTTTTTCCCTCAGAGTTACCTGCTTGACTTCATCTACGTTCCATTACACTTGTTTTGCTTTTGTTGATATTCTTCTTATAACCTCTTTTCAAGGCACTGTCCATTCCGCTCAACTGATCTTCCAAGTCCATTGCCGTCTGTGATGTAATTACATTGTTAACTCTAAATCTCAGCATTTTATTAATTCTGCCAGACCTTCATTCTCATGCCAAATTTCTTTTTTATTTCATTTGTAGTTTGCTCAATGTACATATTGTATAACATCGGTTATAGACTACAACCCTGTTTTACCCCATTCTGAACCACTATTTCACTTTCACACCATCTCAACTCTTACAACTGCCGTCTGGTTTCGGAACAAGTTGTATATAACCTTTCGCTCCCTGTATTTTACCCCTGGTACCCTCAGAATTTCAAAGAGTTTATTCCAATCAACATTGTCAAAGGCTTTCTCTAAGACTACAAATGCTATAAACGTAGGTTTGCCTTTCCTTAACGTACATAATAAGGTAAGCTGTAGGGTCAGTATTGCTTCGCGTGCCCCTGCATTTCTTTAGAATTCAAACTGATCTTCCCCGAGGTCAGCTTCTACCAGTTTCTCTATTCTTCCGCAAATAATTCGTATTAGTGATTTGCAACGATGACTTATTAAAGTGATAGTTCGGTAATATTCATACCTGAAAGCACTCACTTTGGAATTATTTCATTCTTGCTAAGGTCTAAGGAGATTCCGCGTGTCTGATACATCTTGCACAGCAGGTGGAATAATTTTTTCATGTCTGTCTCTCCCAAGGACGTTGGTAATTCTGACGGAATATCGTTTATTCCAGGGGCCTTGTCTCTACTTAGGTGTAACAGTGCTCTGTCAAATTCTTCTCGCATTGTCATGTCTCCCATCTCATCTTCATCTACGTTCTCTTCCCCGCCTCCAATATTGCCTTCAAGTTCACGTCTCTTGTATGGCCCTGCTATGTACACTGAGGTGACAAGTAGCGGCAGTATCGCAAACACGGGGTACAAAAGGGCAGAGCTATCACTTCTACTTTCCAGCGTGATTATGGCCGCACGACGGCAATTTACAGATTTTGACCGCGGAAATCTTAGGGAACTCAACATTCCGAAACGTACAGTGTCAAGAGTGTGCCGAGAATACCAAATCTCAGGCGTTACCTCTCACCACAGCCTTCTCTTAATGATTGAGAGCAGCGGCGTATGCGTAGAGTTGTCAGTGCAAACTGACAAGTAACACTGCGGGAAATAATCATAGAAAACAGTGTGAGACGTACGAGAAACGTTTCCGTTAGGACAGTGTGGCGAAATGTGGGGTTAATGGGCTACGGCAGCAAACGACCGATGCGAGTGCCTTTGCAAACAGCACGACATCGCCTGCAATGCCTCTCCTGGGGTCGTTACCATATCGGTTGGACCCTAGATGACTGGAAAACCATGGTCGAGTCAGATGAGTCACGATTGCAGTTAGTAAGAGCTGATGGTATGGTTCGAGTGTGATGTAGACTCCATGAAGCCATGGATCCAAGTTCTCAACAATGCACTGTGCTATCCTGTCGTTGCTCAACAATGGTGTGGGCTATGTTTACATGTAATGGAATGGATCCTCTGGTCCACCTGAACCAATCAGTTATTAGAAGTAGTTATGTTCTGCTACTTGGAGACCATTTGCAGCCATTTATGAGCCTCATGTTTATAAACGAAGATGCGCCATGTCACCAGCCTACAATTGGTTTGAAGAATATTGTGGACAGTTCGAGCAAGTCGTTTAACCACCCAGATCGCCCGACAAGAATCCCATCAGACATTTGTGGGACATAATCCAGAGGTCAGTTCGTGCACAAAATCTTGCACCAGCAACACTTTCGCGATTATGGACAGCTATAGAGGCAGCATGGCTCAATATTTCTTCAGGGGACTTTCTGAGACATGTTGAGTCCATACCACGTCGGGTTTCTGCACTACGCCGCGCAGAAGAAGGTCCGTCACTATATTAGGCGTTGTCTCATGACTTTGGCCCCTCAGTGTATGCCTTAAGCCTTTCATCTTACCCTTCTTTGCTTAGTACTCGTTCACCATCTGAGCTCTTGATATTCACACAGGTGCTTCCCTTCTCTCCAAAGGCCTCTTTAATTTTCCTCTTGGCTGTGTCTGTCTTTCTCCTAGTTATAAATACTTCCATATGCTTACATTTGTTCTCTACCCATTCCTGCTTAGTCATGTTGCTTCCCTTTCATGTCCTTCGACTCTTAAATTGGTACATAACATTCACTCCTTGTGTTTAATGTCTAGCTTATCAAACTGCTATTTAATTCACCTCCCAGACTCATAAAATTTTGCAATGGTGTTATTGGTATTATAGCAAGGAAGGAAAGTTAGGTTTTAACGTCACATTGATGATGAGATCATTAAAGACAAAGTACAAGCTCTGACAGGATATAGATAAGGGGAAATCGGTCACTGCCTTTGTAAAGAAACCATCCCACCCGCCGTGACAGATTTAGGGAATCTACTGTAATCCTAAATCTGGATTATCGGACAGAGATTCGAACCCCACTCGTCCTGAATGCGCACCCAGCGCCCCACCTACTGCGGCACCTCGCACGGTAGCCCTATAGGAGACACTGTAGTGGCAAGCAGACACATTAGGGCTCTCTTGAATAGTGTCATGTCCACCCTTTATCTCGGACTCCATGTGCACTGAACCACTGCTTTAGGAATTTACCCATTGGTTCTGAATTGTTTTGGGTGGTCCCTTCTGGCTGAAACTATTTTTTTGGAAATGAAAGCATATTACTTTTGTAGCAGAATCAAATGAAATGGCATACGACTGTTCCTTTCTCTGATATTTTACCGACAAAAGAAGTAGCCGAATGCTCCAAGAAGAATTGCATACTACATCACGGATTTATTTAGTAATATCATATCACTGTTACGCTCAAAAAACTCTAGTCGGAGACGTTAAATCAAAGATACAGTGTTTTACAAAAAAGATTATTCCTAAAATTCCAAGAGTAATTAAGGAATTCGTTGTTCCATCCCAAATATATTTTGTTTAGTGGTCGTCACTGTAAAGGCAGAGGTGTGGCCGTGCGGTTCTAAGCACGTCAGTTTGGAACCACGTGACCGCTACGGTCTCAGGTTCGAATCCTGCCTCGGGCATGGATGTGTGTGATGTCCTTAGGTTAGTTAGGTTTAAGTAGTTCTAAGTTCTAGGGGGACTGATGACCTCAGTAGTTAAGTCCCATAGTGCTCAGAGCCATTTGAACCATTTTTTTGTAAAGGCAGAGAAATGTTTCCACGTACTATTCACTGCGGCGGGGCAGGGGGGAGGGGGGGGGCCGTGAGGGATGAAGGATAAGAAGTGAGACTAATAACAATAACAATATACGCATTACTCTGCGGCGTGAGAAAATGACGTTCCTGTAACACATTCATCTGCTGATAAGCCTGCAGTAGCTCGAAAACTAGTTACTGTTGTAATCAGTTGTATGAAATTGAAAAAGAGACTGCTTCCATAGTATACCAAACTGCCAAGCTAAATCACAGTTGCGACTTTTCATCAACAGTGTATGTAATGGTTCGTTGATGTGGAGGGGGGGGGGGATTATCTTCATGTACAATCTTATACCACAGCGTTTCATAAGCAAATAGGGTCATCGAGTAATAGTTAGAAACTCTGAGCCTTCCATGTCTTACGAGGCAAGGCAGTCTGTGCAGATGCTGAGACGCACTTAGAAAACATTGTTTACATGCAGAGACACGCCTAACCACACGAGGCTCGTGCGTTCCGTGCCGCAGTGCCTTTACTGCGCGGCCACGGGCGCCAGGGACCGGACGGCAGACTCTTGAGGTCACTTTGTTAAATTAGTTTCGGAATCTTGTTACGTACCAGTCACACGCTAGCCTGCTTCCTGCCTACAACCAAATGAAGTACAGCGAAATCGATGCATGGAAAGCCACTTGTCAAAAGAGCGAACGAAAAGGTGCACAAGATTTCGGAAAGGTTAGTCGCGTACACTGAGTATACCACTAGTCGTGGTTGTACAGGGTGAGGGGGTACGGGTTGCCTGTCAATCAATTCTACCCCCTCTGCCTCGAATGCTGACAATAAAAGTGTTTCCAAGGTAACATACAAAGCGTTTGTCTCGTCCCCATGTTTGATCACAAAACACACACAGAAAGAGAGAGAGATGCACTTCATTCATATACTGATGGCCGAAAAGTACTGACCACCAGCTTAATAGCTTGTTTGTCCGTCCTTGGAACGAAATACATCACTGATTCTGACTATCAGGGTTCCGGCAGTTTGTTGTTAGGTTTGTGGAGGTATTTGGAGTAGATGTCTACGCACAGTACACGTAATTCGCGTAAATAATGGGCCGCTGATTTGCGTACACAGTGATGGCGCACGATAGCGACGCATATGAGTTCCATAGCACTTACATCAGACGAATTTGGTCACCGAGGCATCAACTTGAGTTCACTATAGTGTTCCTCAAACCACTGAAGCACGGTTTTTGCTTTGAGACACGAGCAATTATACTGCTGAAAAATGACATCAAGAGTAATGCGATGCAGGTGGTTCGCAGCTGTCAGCATGTCGACCGACAACAGGTCCGATGCAAGCACAGGAGAATGTCTTCCACAGCTTGATACTGCTTCCACCAGCCGAAACGTTTCCATTGTTTGATGCGCGTATTCCGATGGTCCCGTGCCCACTGCAGGCGTAGTTGACGATGTCTTTGGGTCTACATGTGAACACGTAGGGGTGGTCTGCTGCAGAACTCCATGTTCAACAATCGTACTTTACAGAGCAGACAAGCCTCCGAACCCCACGTTCTGCGAAGAGTCGTGGACGTCCAAGCATTTAGCGCTCTGGTTTAGTTTCACTGTCCTTCTACCTCTTTGCGTAGATGATCAAGACAGTAGCACATGAACATTCGACCAGCTTCGCCGTTTTCGAGATACTCATACACAGCCTCTGAGTGTTAAAAATCTGCCCTTTGTCGAAGTCGATTATCTCAATGGATACTGTTGTGACTTGGCAAGACAGCCAAGTCACTATGAGAGGAAGCCGAAAGGCACGCGTTTAAGCTCACGCAAACTGGCGTGAGGTCTGGAACAGGACAATGTAATTAATATAGCCAATAAGTTACGTTGCTGCTGGAATACTTAACTTTAATCCATAATTGGTGTACATCGCTCTTGACGGTACATGTTTTACAATCTCAATATTAACTGGTAATGGCGCCTTGCTACGTCGTAGCAAATGACGTAGCTGAAGGCTATGCTAACTATCGTCTCGGCAAATGAGAGCGTAATTGTCAGTGAACCATTCCTAGCAACGTCGGCTGTACAACTGGGGCGAGTGCTAGGACGTCTCTCTAGACCTGCCGTGTGGCGGCGCTCGGTCTGCAATCACTGACAGTGGCAACACGCGGGTCCGACGTATACTAACGGACCGCGGCCGATTTAAAGGCTACCACCTAGCAAGTGTGGTGTCTGGCGGTGACACCACAGATACCTCCATTGTATCTTCGCTACGGTGTTCTACTGTCTGTGGATGCTCCGCTTAGATACTTTTGTTACTGCATCACGTACCAGCAATGTCACCATGCGGCATCTAACGTCGCGGTGAGCAGCGGTCATAACGTTTCGGCTTAACAGTGTATTTCAGCATTGTTCGCCTGTGAACAATTAAGGTAAAGCTGTCGACAAGTCAAATACTGGTTTGAACAAGACAGTGGTTGAAATGGTTCAAATGGCTCTGAGTACTATGGGACTTAACTTCTGAGGTCATCAGTCCCCTAGAACTTAGAACTACTTAAACCTTACTAACCTAAGGACATCACACACATCCATGCCCGAGGCAGGATTCGAACCTGCGACCGTAGCGGTACGCGGTTCTAGACTGTAGCGCAAGACCGTGCTTTACTACGCACGTCCTATTGGAGATGGTACACCGCTGGCTTCCTCCAACCTTTGAACTGAGCAATCAGTTATAAGGGACGTGTAATAATACTTATTTACAGACAGCGTTCAAATTTTATCACTTTATTTTCGTAGTGTGTAACACACAGCTGAGAGAGATATGATCTCAGGTTCCACAACAGGCAAAAGAAACTAATAAAACAAAAACTGTATCACCCCTGTGGAGTCGCTAGTCTCCCAATGGGAGCCTCCACCGGTGGCAGGTACGGGAATGCTCACCAGATATTGTGGGTACCGGGGAAATAAAATACCTGAGGTGGACCAAAACTAGCGACTGCTGCCTTGTAGTGTGATATTAGCTTATAAAAGGCTAAAGGTAGAAAACCTTGAGAAGAAATATCCGCACAGAAGCCAGAAAACATCTTGAGGCAACCTCTAGAGCCAACAACTCTATTTGAAACCAGGATGCGTATGCGTCCAAAACAAATTCAAGTGAAGAGGTATGGTGGCACAACATTTCAAGAAAATTACCCTGGTGGGTAAGTCTTCGCATGAATCCCTCGTCGTGAAAGCCACGGCGCACGAGTCTCATTCGGATTCTGGGGGAGACGGCGTCATGCTTGAGACGATTCGCAGCGTCTCGGTGTATTCCGAACAATCAAAAATTCAGAACTAAATCAAAAACCTTGCTAGCAACTCTCAACATAATCTCACTCGCACAAACTGTAAAGCTGAAAACCCTCACCAAAGCCCTACACGAAAATTAAATATCCATAATTGCCCTACAAGAAACGAGATTAAGAGATCTTTGAAACCGCGGGTACCGTTTTCTTTCAAGACTGGAGCTCAAAAACTGATCCTTGGAACTGTGTTTGCTGTGAGAACCAAAATCCTTAAATCAGTCACAAACTTTGAAACAATGAATAACAGATTATCCATACTGACAGTCAAATGTGCCAACAAATCCTACGCTCTAGTAAACCTGCATGCCCCTACAAATGATAAAAATAGATCTGATCCAGAAGAATTGGACAACTTCTGGGACCTACTGGATGAGAAATATCTAAAATTCCTAAACACCATGTGAAACTCCTTATGAGTAACTTCAGTTCTCAACTCGGCCCAGAACGAAAATACAATAAAATGACTGGAAACTACCCTGCCAGTAAGAAAACCAACCAAAACGGCAGAAGATTTGTATCCCTCTGTGAAAACCACAACCTACGGGTAATGTCGACCCACTTTCGCCATCTACCCAGAAAGCAGACCACTTGGCGATCTTGCGTCCAAAACGTCGGAGAGTTTCAAATAGACCACGTCGCGATCTCCAGAAGCCCTGAAATTATGAATGTTAAAGTAAAGAAAAACATAAATGTGGCTTTAGATAATTACATCTCCATAGTTAAATTCAAACCTATACCCACAAACACCAGAAAGACCACCAAAAAAATTATACGCTTTGACAACACTAAACTTAGATAAAGGGTCATGGAGTTCCAAGAAAAGGCAAGACCAAGCGACTGTGACTTCAGTACCGCCAAATAGCGCCTTAGAGACGCTGCCAATGAATTTGCAGAAAAAAAGAAGCAAAAAGCATGCCTGGTGGAATGACATATGCGAGTCAGTCCTCAAGGAAAGGCTCAGTACATGGAAACAATACTACTCAACTAAATTAGAAACTTACTGGGAAACCTACAAAACCCAATGTGCCCAAAGAGCCAAGGCAATCAGAACTGAGAAACGTAAGTACGAAAAATCACTCATTGAAAAGATAGAACAAAATTTTAGGAAGAATGAAACCAGAGGGTACTACAGTGCCTTCAAACGCAAACTGACCAGTTACAAACCGCCGTCACTATGCTTTCATCGAAAGGACGGTACACTGGCGACTTCAACTGAAGAAAATTGTCTGATTGTACCAGACTACTTTTGAGACCTACTGAACTGTAATAAACCCCCAAACTCCATTGAGACCAAGGAACCACTACTCATGTGCCCAGAGTCCAGACCACCTGACAAAGATGAAATCAAGGGCCACATTGCCTGTCTCAGAAACAACAAAGCACCTGAGAAGACTCAGTAGTAGCAGAACTGTGGAAATATGCCCAAAAGCAATTACTTGAAATTTTACAAAAACTTATAGAAAAAATTTGGAATGAGGAAACACTGCCCTAAGATTAGGAAACGGCCCTGATCCATCCCTTGCACAAGAAAGACAGCATGAAAGACATTAACAACTACTGAGGAACATCCCTGCTACTGGTAACCTGTAAAATTCTCTCACTCGCCCTTCTGGAGCGTTTAGAAGCCCTAGTTGCACATCAAATAGGTCAATACCAAGGGGGTCTCATAAAAAGTCGCTCAACAGCAAACAGATCTATAATTTTTCCCAACTATTCATATAATCACAAGGATAAACTCCTCGTTTGGTCAGCGAACATTTTTAGTTCTTATGGTAAAATTTTATATTTCCATTTGATTCTTCCTTAAATATGAAGAATATCTGAGCTTTTAGGCATAAATCTAAATGTATCAGTAAATCTCCTTTTTTTATTTTTTGTTTCTATGCGAAAACTAATATATCATCTTTTATTATTTGTTATTTAATCTATTTATTTTTCATCATAACAGTGTTCTTTTACAAATAAATGAGAGTCATATCTTGATAAATTATGTAAAGAAATTGATACAAAACTAGGATTCTTTAGTTCTACATTACATAATAGAGCACATATTATCCACTCAAATCATAGTGTTGACGTATTTTTTTAATTTTTTCTGTAAAATGTTCTTTGTATAAAGTACAAATTTTAGATTTATCATGTTTAGATTGTTCTTCACTTGTTAGTGGATTCCTTTCTTCAACTTCAAAATGAATTTCTACTTCTGTTTCCATACAGTCAGCAAGTATATTATTTGAATTTGGTCTGGATCTATGTAGTGTCCATTTATATATTTAATATAATAACAAAAACTACTGGTTCATGATTTTGCTTTTTCGTAGTATATGATCTATCATTTAACTTTAATTCTGTTTCAATTATCTTTTCATTACTAAGTTTGTGTCTATCTTTTAATATTTCTTTGTATAGCCCATTATGAGACTCATTCTCTGTTAATACTAGTTATTTCTGACTTGATTTGATTACTTTCATAATTTTTGAATTTTTTGGCGGATATCCATCTTTAATAACAAACATTCAGAAACAGCATACATAACAAAAGGAACGTTTTGAGGATTCTTATAAAATTTAAATTTTACATATTCACCTTTTTATGCCAGTTCTACATTTATTGGCATATTAATTAAACATTTATTCATGTGATCATCTAACTTTTCCTTTTTATTAAAATGTAATAAACATATATCACAAATAAATTTCGATTCTTTATGTTTTGAGATTTGAATTGAAACAAGTCTAGATAAATCTTTTATCCAACAGTAGTGTGAAATAATTATTTCTTTAAAATATAATAAATTAATGTTTTCTACATCTTTTTAAAATGTTGTCATATATAATGGATCTACTTAATATTTTTCATCAAAAGAACAGTATTGATTCCAACATTTTTATATTTAATAACACTTCTGGAGTTTTTTACATGACATACTGCAGATTTCATAGCCCATATGAAGCATTTCTCATCATTATTTTTAACATTAATACATGCTTTTTTCTTTCATTTTTTGGTAAGTCGATGTAAGATGAAAATCTTAATTGAACATAACTATTACTTTCTAATGGTATTCCATTAATTCTGTATAATCTCGAGCCAGAACCATGAGCTTCAAAATAGGTGTTTTTTACTAAAATTTCTTGTTTCCCATTGCTAAATTTTTAAATATGTCGTTTACTGTAGTAATCCTATAATTTTGAATTCGATGTCCATATTTCTCAACCAAATTATCTGTTTGTCTTTGGTATTCACAAGCCAGATTAAAATTTATTTTTAATTCATTAAATAATTTTAAATTTTCTGTAACTACTTTCATAATTTTTTTTATTTTGCTGTATTTAAGAAATGATTAGGCTCATCTGAGTTTATGTTATTTTAGATGTATATAGTTTGTAATATTTAAATTGTTTTCCAACTAAATAGTACTCAACTGTTATTCTAGAAGGTTTAGTTTCAAAAAGTTAATGATTATTTCAAATTTAGTAACAGGTAATGGATTTTCGATTTTTTCTGGTTCTGATTGAGTGTATAATTATAAATATAATTAAATTATCTGTATTGAAATAATAATATCCCCTTTAAATTTTCTAACAGTCAATAATTTAGGAGTTCATTTACAGTGAACTTACTTTTAACACATTAATGATCTTGAATTGTGCTAGTCACATTAGTGAATTCTAGACCATAAAACTTAATATTTTTAATACCTGTATCTCTTAGTTTAGCAATTCCTCCTTTAAGAAATTTAGACATATAGTCATCAATTAGTTTATTATATCCTTTTGGCTAATAATATTAAATTCATTATTGAGTTCCAAACAAATTCTGTTACACATCTGGTATTTATGTATCACAGTCAGCAATCTTATACAAAATATTTAGTTTTAGCTCACTAATTTATTTAAACACAATAGCATTCCGTTTTTGCATACTGATTTATAAAGAAAAACTTTACTATTTTTAAATGAATTTCTTTTAAATAGAAAAATGAGTCAAATAATGGATTTTGCAGAAGCAATTTATTACACAAAAAATTTGAAACATTTTTAGAAAACAAAAACATATACATATATCGTGAGTAATGCACATGTTTACATAGTAGATTATCATGAACATCTTTGTTCACTGCGATAATGATCAGTTATGTTCCGATCTTTGAGTTACCGCCTGCCACGTTAGTAAAAACAGTTTTTGTGTTGACAGGAAAGGGGTACAACATGCACTCAGCTGCTAGTGCTAATTCATGTTTGACAATTACCAGTGCTATGACAATTTATTTTATTACTGTTGACTCGCACTGGGCAGTTCTACTGTTCCTGTTACTGTTGTAAAGGTGTTTTTATACTAGTTTCAAGCATGACTGCTGAGGGATGTTCAGACGTAAAACCAGGCCACCTGATCACCAAATTTCAATATTTCAGTTGTCACAGAAACTCAAAACGTAGCGCCTCTGTTATCTGTTTAGGCCTTCAGCGAGCAGATATCTAGAACCCAAAATAAAGGTCGAAATTCTTTCAGGTACGTGTGCCCGCTCCCAAATGATTTGGGCCAGAGTACGGTTACTTAGTAACATCGCCAACATAATAAACTTTTTTCTTTACATGCGATTAACTGCAAGCTATTAGCACGGTTTTCTTAGTCGCTAATTTCAGGTTCACTGAGATTTATATCACTGCATAGAGCTTCAGATTTTTCTTCCTCGTCCTCATTGGCAAACTCGCCCTCACCCCCAGACTCCACCAAAAGGCACTTTGAAATCTCATATGCCTACTGCTTGCCACTTTCCATGTCAAAGCAGTCCAATGCTCAGCAAATATGCTTGGGTGAGCGGATGCAGGAATCCTGCATCGCGGTTGTAGCCAAGGTTCTAGTGGACGTATTACGCCGTTATGAAGTGTTACGTGTGTATCCGTGTCTGTGCATGACAGGGATTAGTGCCTGTAATTTGTATTGTCGCGTACGTGTTGCATGGATGAAGGGAAGGGAGAGGGTGAAAGCCGGTGCTGGCACATTGCCTCTCCAGCAGCACCAGGCAGGACACCTAGCGTAACGTCTCCTTCCGGTGGACCGATAACCCTCAACAACGTCAGACCCCCTCACTTCATGAAACATTGCGGAGACGTTTGGAACATAATCCAGGACGCTGGCGCAAAGACCAGTGATCAGGAACTGTGCTCCACCGGCTCTCCTCCCATTGCTGGCCAAATACTGGCAGGGAAAATTTTCAGCTACCCTTCTATCCCAGTCGAGCGCCACTGCACAGGCGTATCTCACCGACGTCGGTTACAGAGGCTGGTCTGCCACGTTAGAAGAAGCAAATACCGCGTGAAAATTGCACCAACATCTGTACACATCAAAGCATCAAGGGTGAACTCAAACTCCGCCGACAAAATTTCGGAGGTGGTTAGGGATATTTTCTGAGTATTTTCGTTTGAGGGATCCGTGATCTGCCTTGACTCTGTACAGAGTAATTGCGTGTCGTTTGATTTCTGTCCCCCATTTATCATTCTATCTGTATCTATAAAAACGATTTAGGACACAATCTGAGCAGCGGTCTTAGGTTATTTGCAGATGACGCTCTCGTTTACCGCTTAGCAAAGTCACCTGAAGATCAAACCAAATTACAAAACGATTTAGAAAAGATATGTGTACGGTGTCCCTAAATAATGAAAAGTGTGTCGTCATCGACATGAGTGGATCGGTTAAATTATAGGTCAGTCAGATCTAAAGACCGTAAATTCAACTAAATATCTAGGAATACAGTTATGAACAACTTAAATTGGAAAATGGTTCAAATGGCTGTGAGCACTATGCGACTTAACTTCTGAGGTCATCAGTCGCCTAGAACTTAGAAATAATTAAACCCAACCAACCTAAGGACATCACACACATCCATGCCCGAGGCAGGATTCGAACCTGCGACCGTAGCGGTCGCCCTGCTCCAGACTGTAGCGCCCAGAACCGCACGGCCACTTCGGCCGGCTAAATTGGAAAGAACAAATACAACATGTCAGGGCGAAGTCGAACCAAAGTCTGCGTTTTTTTTTGTTTTGTTTTTTTGACAGAACCCTCGGGAGATGCAACAGATCTACTAAAGAGACTCGCAACACTACGCTTGTCCATCCTCTTTTGGAGTACTGCTGCGCGGGGTTGGATGATTGGCAGATGGTGTTGGCGAGTTGATCGAGACAGTTCAGAGAAGGGTAGGAAATTTCAATCACCAACTTTCTCCTCCGAATACGAAAGTATTTTGTTGCCGCCGACCTACATAGGGAGAAACGATCATCATAATAAAATAAGGGAAATCAGAGCTCCCACGGAATTTATAGGTGTTCAAGGGTGGAATAACAGAGAATTATTGTGAAGGTGGTTCGATGAACCCTCTGCCAGGCACTTAAGTGTGATCCGCCGAGTATCCATGTAGATGTAGATGTAGAATGAAAATATCTGCACAACATTTCAAATGTTGACGGTATGTGCTGCGTGTCTTGTTTGGTAACTAAATTGTTGTGTTCACTGACAGTACTTGCTGTTGACAACAGCAACGCCCATTTTACGCTGCACCCTCGAGTTTGCATTCTGTATTAGTCAGCCTCATGATTACTGCACCTGGGAGTGAGTTTTTACGAGGACAAGCTGAGCTACTTGATAGTATATGCACAACTATCTTGAAATCATTCACAAGGCAATTCGTTTTCCTAGTCACCACTGTACTTGTTACCTGTAACGTCACCGCGTGTATGCGATAACGGCCACTGGAGGCCAAGTGCAATTATATGGTGGTCGAGTAATATTGCTCGGGTTTGTTTTCCTAGCAGTGCTAGTAGATACACGCCATTATCGATAGGTTTACTGATGAAGAGTTGACTGATATGCGACTCGTGTATGGTCTTCCTCAATGCAATGGAAGAGCGGCGCAGAACAACAGTAAGCTGTTCTTGCGGCGACGGCTATCACTTCTCTGTAATTCCGCATCGTCTGAGATAGTTGCATTACTTTCTGTTTTATGTTACATGTTTTGGTAATTGCATAGTACAGGTTTTTTCCACTCTTGTGCAAGTATTTTCACAGAAATAAAGATAATTTGGTGAAACAAACCGTATAAATCATAATTACATTATTACTCTGTAACGAACCACCAGAGACCACGACTCCCTTACACCAAAATACTCAGAAAATATTTTTATCTGTCCAGATAGCGGTGCTCGTTAGTAGATAAGTGCGCCGGCTCCCAGAGGATTAATGCCCAGGGCCGGTATGCTGGCCAGCCTGGATGTGACTTTTAGGCGCTTCCGCGCATCCGACTAGGTGCATACTTCACACGGTTAACACTAGACGTAGACAGTTCGGATACACAAATTCTCTGCAGGGCATCCTCGCACACGCTACTGCTAAAACTGTAAAATCCGTAAATTAACATGCCGATCCGATGTAGATACGGGATAAAAACCAGCAAAAAAAGAGGAAGACCCAGAAAATATCCTTGGACAACTTCCGAAGTCCTGTCGGCGTCGTTTCGGTTCACCCTGTGAAGACAATTCGCGGTACTTCAGAGGCGGATGGAACGTGTCGCACTGCCTGTGACAATAAACCAGGTGAAAGAGAATAGCAAAGGCAAATTGTTGGGGTTGTCCGACTTTGGACAGTATGTAGGACGAAAGATACATATTTTGAAATACCCTCAGTTCATCTGGTACAGAATTCAGAGGCCACCATACGGTGCATGCTGGAGGCTAACCTCTACCAGTGCAAGTCATGTCCTTCCGAGTTCCACTCGCAAATGGATGGAGGAAAAAACAGTTATCCATATGTTTATGTACAATTCCTGATTTTTCGTATCCTACCTTCATGGTTCTTGGCGATATTTATGTAGGCGGTTGCAGGACCTATCAGCAATTTGTCACAAAAGCCGGTTATCTAAACTTCCTCAACAGTGTTTCGTGAAAAGAACGTCTTCTTCCCTCCATGGATTCCTTTTTGAGTTCACGGATATAACGGAGCTATGAGAGAATGAGTCCAATTTTGTATGAGATAATCATGCGCATAGTCTGTCACCCCCTCTCCTTCCTCGATTTATGACCCATCTAAGCATATTCCTTTACGTATAAATGGTGGAATTACGGTAATTTATACACCAGGCCAGTTGTCATACCCATAAATGGCGGAATTACGGTAACTGCTTGACCGTTATCGTATAATTTATTACCCAATTAGAATAATTGATCCAAAACCTCATCCCCTATTGCTGACAGCACAATTAAAGACCTTTATTTCCTACCCCTACAAGCCACAAAGGATAAAATAGGTCAATGGTAATTTATTCCGCAGTCTCTTTCCACCCTGCGGAAATTCGTAATGCTGCTATGTCCTTTTCTATGTCATCTTTCCACCTTGTACGAGGACGGCCCAATGGTCTTGTTGCTCGGAGAGTCCCTTCACATGCTTTTTTGGGGATTCTGTTGTTTTCCATTCTATCCACATGTCCAGCCCACTGCAGTCTCCTACTTTTTAATTTCTGGATGATAGTGGGTTGCTTCATTAGCTGATGAATTTCATTGTTCTTTCGATTTCTCCATACGACATTCTCCAACACAGATCCCCAGATTTTTCTCATTACTTTTCTTTCGAAAACATTCAGTTTTCTCTTTCATTCTTTGTAAGCGTCCAGCTTTCTGAAACTTACAGTACTATGGGACAAATGATAATGTTGTATATCTTTATATTTGTGGTCACTGACAAAGCTTTACATTTGAGAGGGTTGCTTAGTGAGTACAGACCTCTTGACCCTGAGGATAGTCTTTCGTCTATATCCATTGTTATGATATTTTTACTGTTGAATCGTGATCCAGGGTATTTAAACTGAAGAACTTTTCTGAATTTAGAATTTTGGTCAATTTCAAAGAAAGGATTTGAGTTTCTGACTCGACCTATTTCCATATATTCTATTCCCTCTTAGTTAATCAAAGGCCCATTTTGCTGGCACTGTGCCTGAGAGATCTGTACGTGTCTTTCAGTTCTTCTTCAGTTTCACTCATCAATACAATGTCATCTGCATGAGCCAGGAGTTTTACTTCACTGTGTTCGTATCGGAGACCATTGTATACATGTGAATTTCTCTCCCGAACCACTATCTCTAATGCAAGATTGAAGAGGCCACATGAAAGAGCGTCTCCTTGTCGTAAGCCTGTTTTAATTGGAAAGGAGGGCGATATGGATCCTCTGAACTTCACTACTGCCTGGGAGCCATGCGTGCACAACTGTATCAGCCTAATGATTTTACTGGGTATACTAAATTCTCGTAGCGTGTTGTAGAGGCTGCTTCTGTGACTGCTGTCATAGGCTCGCTGGAAGTCAATGAAGAGACAGTGGATGTTTTTGTTGAATTCCCAGTATTTCTCAAAGATCCGCCGTATAGTAAACAAATTATAAGTTGTGGAACGGTTTGTTCGAAATCCCTGCAGTAACCAAATCCTCAACCCCCTTGGTGGGCCGGCCGGAGTCTGGAACCGCTCGACCGCTACGGTCGCAGGTTCGAATCCTGCCTCGGGCATGGATGTGTGTGATGTCCTTAGGTTAGTTATGTTTAAGTAGTTCTAACTTCTAGGGGACTGATGACCTCAGCAGTTAAGTTCCATAGTGCTCAGAGCCATTTGAACCATTTTGAACCCCTTGGTGGCAGCTGAAATCATTTATGGTAGCCCAAGTGCAGTAGCTGTGAATGTGTTAAAATCCAGAGAATACCTACCTCTCTCTCAGATCATCAAGTTGGCAGCCAAGATTATGTTGGCCAAGAAGACGTTGCTCAAGATGCTGGAAGGTCAAAAGGTTACCAAGATGGCAGCTGGTGAAAACATGGCAGCCTGCATGTCACTTTCCTTCTCCTCCCCCAAAGAGGGAACAGGTTCTGCAACTGACACCATAACTTAATATTATTATATGAACCAATAGTTGGAGGATATCTAGTAGGCTTGAGTAAAATGTCAGGGTTCTGGGGGTTTACATTGTACACAAAGTACAGTCTCCCTACGTAAAAATTACAATGTGGAGGTCCTGTAAATAAAGCATAACCTTCTTACGGAAGAGTTAAACTCTGGAGGTTTTGGGTTCATTTTTTGAAACAAATATGAAGCAGGAACTACAGACACCATAAGGGCTCAGACACTAGTGTTCGTACCAGACATGTGATTATCAGGAATAGTAAAGGCACATCGTCTCGAACGTGCAACACATTGCTGGTCGCATGGGTCGTATTAGAACAATTACCGTTGCCCTCCCAGACATATTTGCAACAGGGTGTGAGAGTCGTATTTATTTAAACAAACGTGCTGCAGGGTAAATGGTTCAGCCATGAGAAATATTGCTAACCACGCGATGTCTGCCATGCACCACTCACTACAAGCACCGCTCTAGGTATGGAGGCCCAATGAAAAGAATCCTGGCAGGGCGACCCCCCTCCATACCACAGCCCTCACGGGGGCTGTGACCCTCCATCCTATAGCCTTCTTTGTCTCTATACACGAAAACAGCATCTCACACGCCATGATTCAGTGCAGAATGTTACACACAGTTCTCTCGCCAGAAAAATGTTTAAAAAATTCAGTTTTCCGATTCGTCATTAAGGCAGGACTAAGGTCACATCTGATGCATTTTTAGCGTACACTGGTGCATGTAGAATGTAGTAAATACGCAGGAACATTTTCTTTTGTTATAGTGCACCTGCATATAAAGTGACCAGGTATGCCTTAAGGCTGAAAAAATCTTATGATGTGCTCTGAAACATCCAAATGCTATTGTCCTTGTATGAGCATTACACAGATATTTTCTGTAGTACTATTAAATGGAGTGACAGACAGTCACTATTCCATTTTTGTGTATGTTTATAGTGCAGAAAACCGCTAAAACCTGTACCTAGCACCCTTCGCCATTTACAGTGCTTCACAGAGTGTGTAGATATGGATGGGATGATAAGTAGATTTAACTTTTATTTTATACTTGGAGGTCTGCTAATAATCTACATCGCTTGTCATTATCACACAGAGAAATGAGGTTACCACATTCATAATCGGGGAGTCCCTGGACTTTAACACACACACAATAACAGCACTTTGGTTACCACAATTCAGATGTGAACCAGGGGGATAAACATTTGGTTGCAGCAGGGAAATAAATAATCCTGGGCCACATTGTATCTTTGTGGCTTACAGAGAGCGGTGATAGACGTCTTTAATGCCGCTGTCAGAAGGGGGAATGAGGATTTGAATAAATTGCACTAACTGCGTAATAAATTATGCTTTAAGGGTCATGCAATTATCATAATAATAAGGCAACTGGCGTGGATCATAAATTGTTATAATTCCGCCATTTTTAGGTAGGTCTATTGGCTTCGAGGGGTAGGAAGATGGATGGGGAGTGTGGGAGGGGGTGTGGGTGGGGTGTGACTGTTCATTTGCGTAATTATGTAGCAAATCATTTCAGTGCAATAGATGTTTCCGTTACACTCGCGTGTTGATCGAACTTTACAGGACGCCTCGGAATTGATTAACTATCTTCCTTTAATCCGACCTGGCAGCAATCTAGAACAATTTATCACTACTCACGAATGGCCTGCATAAGTGTTCTGTATGCAGTCTCCTATATACAGTGAAAAAAAGAAGCGCAGCGCCAGGAAGGAGCTTTGCGAGATAAATGAAAGTTGGTAGGCGAGTTTCTACATCTGAAAGGCGATGTATATTCACATTTCGTGCCAGTCACATAAGAATGGCGCTAGTAGCTCCGCTACGTGGATGCAAATGAAGTTCGCTTTAAATACACGCTGTAAAGGTCGTTAGCGTTAGTTACTTTTGAGATTAGATATGATTGACAATGTTAGTCAAGAATGCCTTCAAGGCGACAAAAACGACATTATCAACACCTCACTGAGTTTGAACGAGGCCGTGTTATGGGGCCATGAGAAAATGAATGTTGCTTCTGCGATACTGCAGAAAAACTAAGTCTCAGGATAAAATTAAAACCATATGGTCAGTCGTAAAGGAAGTGGCTGGTCTGCAGAGACAGGTCGAGGATATAGAATCAGTGCGTAGTGGGAATGTCCGTGTTACTGATAAGTCGCATATATGTACAGTATTTAATAATCACTTTCTGAATATAGCAGGTGAACTAAATAGAAACCTAGTCCCAACAGGGAATCATATAGCGCTCTTAGAGAAAAGTATTCCGAGACTGTTACCTGAAATGCTCCTCCATGATACTGACAAGAGGGAGATTGAGTTAATAATTAAATCACTAAAGACCAAGAACTCTCATGGATATGACGGGGTATCTAGCAGAATACTGAAGTGTTGTTCTATGTATGTTAGCCCAGCACTTAGCCATATCTGTAACTTTTCCTTTAGGAGTGGTCGGTTTCCTGTCCGATTAAAGTACTCGGTAGTGAAGCTACTTCATAAAAAGGGAGACATTGATAATGTTGACAACTTTAGACCTATTTCTGTGCCATCGGAGTTTGCTAAAGTTATCGAGAAGGTTGTATATACAAGGTTACTGGAGCATTTAAATTCACATAATTTGCTGTCAAATGTTCAGTTTGGTTTTAGAAATGGTTTAATAACTGAAAATGCTATATTCTCTTATCTCTGTGAGGTTTTGGACAGATTAAATAAAAGGTTGCGAACGCTAGGTCTTTTCTTTGATTTAACGAAGGCTTTTGACTGTGTTGACAACAAAATATTACTGCAGAAGTTGGACCATTATGGAGTAAGGGGAGTAGCTTACGATTGGTTCGCCTCTTACTTTAAGAACAGAAAGCAGAAGGTAATTCTCCGCAATATTGAGAGTGGTAGTGATGTTCAGTCCCAATGGGGCACTGTTAAGTGGGGCGTTCCCCAAGGGTCGGTGCTGGGGCCACTGCTGTTTCTTATTTATATAAATGATATGCCTTCTAGTATTACAAGTGATTCAAAAATATTTCTGTTTGCTGATGACACCAGCTTGGTAGTGAAGGATCTTGTGTGTAATATTGAAACAGTATCAAATAATGTAGTTCATGAAATAAGTTCGTGGCTTGTGGGAAATAATTTAATGCTAAATCACAGTAAGACTCAGTTTTTACAGTTTCTTACTTACAATTCAACAAGAACCGATATTTTAATCAGACAGAATGGGCATATTATAAGCGAGACGGAACAGTTCAAGTTCCTAGGCGTTCGGATAGATAGTAAGCTGTTGTGGAAAGCCCATGTCCAGGATCTTGTTCAGAAACTAAATGCTGCTTTATTTACCATTAGAACAGTATCTGAAATAAGTGACACTTCAACACGAAAAGTAGTCTACTTCGCATATTTTCATACGCTTATGTCGCATGGTATTATTTTTTGGGGTAATTCTCCTGATTCAAAAAGGGTATTTTTGGCTCAAAAACGGGCTGTTCGAGCTATATGTGGTGTAAGTTCGAGAACCTCTTGTCGAGCCCTATTCAATAGTCTAGGAATTCTGACATTGCCCTCACAGTATATATTTTCTTTAATGTCGTTTGTTGTTAGCAATATTAGCCTATTCCCAAGAGTTAGCAGCTTTCACTCAGTTAATACTAGGCAGAAATCCAATCTGCATGTGGAATGCACTTCCTTGACTCTTGTGCAGAAAGGAGTGCAGTATTCTGCTGCATCCATTTTCAATAAGCTACCACAAGAACTCAAAAATCTTAGCAGTAGCCCAAACTCTTTTAAGTCTAAACTGAAGAGTTTCCTCATGGCTCACTCCTTCTATTCTGTCGAGGAGCTCCTGGAAGAGCTAAAAAATTAAGCAAATTCCAGTGTTACATTATTGATTTTCTTTATTTAGACTTACGAATTGTCGCCTGAATATGTTTCTTATATTTCATTTTATTTGTTTCTAATATCGTGTTATAATTTCATGTATTGACTCGTTCCATGACCATGGAGACTTCTCCTTAATTTGGTCCCACGGAACAATAAATAAATAAATAAAATAAACTTGGCATGAATGTAGCCACTGCACATGATTGCTGCCAGCGGTGATCACGAGAACGGGACGACTGGTCTCCGGATGGCCACATGGCGCTACCGACAGGGAAGACCATCGTGTTCGGCGTAAGGTTCTGGATCATCATACTGCATGTGCAGCACTTATTTGAAGAGCGGTTAGCATCACAGTGACACAAAGAACCCTTACAAATCGGTTACTTTAAGGACAGCGCCAAACCAGACGCCCTGTAAGTTGCAAGCTACTGACCCAAACCACCGCTATGTGTTACTTCAGTGGTGTCAAGCGAGAGCTCATTGGAGGGCAGAGTGGAGGTTGTGTTTTCTGATGAAAGCTGGTTCTGCTTTGGTACCAATGATGGTCGTGTGTTGGTAACATGGAGGCCAGTTGCAGTCCTGCAACAAACCTGTCCGCGTGCTAGACACACTGGACCAACAGGTTGAGTTGTGTTCTGCGGTGCGATTTCGTATGACAGCAGGAGCACTCTCGTGGTTATACCACGCACTCTGACTGCACGTTTGTGGTGATTCGACCTGTTGTGCTGCCATTCGTGAACAGCATTCCAGGGGGCGTTTCATAACGGGATAACGCTCGCCCACATATCGCTGTTGTAACCAACAAGCTCAACAGGATGTTGACATGTTGCCTTGGCCTGCTCGATCACAAGATCTGTCTCCAATGGGGCACATATGGGATATCACCGGACGACAACTCAAGCGTCACCTGCAAACAACATTAACCGTCCAACCATAGATCGACCAACTGCAACAGGCATGGAACTCCCTCCATCTCACAAACTGACATCTGGCAACTGTACCACACGATGCATACCCATTTTCATGCTTGCTTTCAACATTCTGGAGATTATATTGGTTATTAATGTGCCAGCATTTCACATTTTCAATGGCTTATCTCGCGGATACATTAAACTGTGACCTTGCAAAGTTAATCAAATATGGTACCTAGGCAAATGTATTACCACGATTTCATTATTCTACATTAATTATGTTTTGATGTTACGATTTTTTTCCGTCAGTGTAGATGATATACTCTTTTCTAGAATCCCCCGATAGAAATCGACCATTCACCTAGCCGACAACCAACCTTATTGTAGTTGCACAATTCCTAGATACGCCGTTTACTGTACTCATACAATAGAGAAATACAATGCGAGATCGTCCGTGGGAATTAAAACGATCTGAGCTCACTTAAGACGGGACACAACATGTGAAGCGCTGTCCGCGCATAATAAGAACAGAAGACTGTGTAGCGGTGTAAGTTAGCGTGCTTGAGGTGAGAGCCGGTGGGTCGGCATGGCGCGAAGCCAGCAGCGGTGTCCGGCCGTTGACGCGCCCTCTGTTGTATCCCAGAAAGTGCTGGCCGCTTGTTCTGCGGGGCGGCCGGCAACAGTTATCTATTTCTGAGCCGCAATATTACGTGTGGCTGCGTATTAATAGTGAGCGCCTCTCGCACGTGCAGCCAGCCTAGCCAGCGCCGCCACCACCGCCGCTTATCAGCTTCCGCAGGAAGCGACACAGCTGGTTCCAGCCGCACTGCTTACATCTTATCTGCCCAACAGTCGCCAGACGGCCGAATGCAACGTGTGTCGGAATTCTACGGAAGAAAGGAGCCTTTACTTGTTTATCACTTTTTCTAATTCTGCTACAGCGTAGCCTGTTACTCGGTTTAATCGATGAACGGTGATAAATGTCAACTGTAACTTATAACCACTAACTGCCATCTGTTTGCAGGGTGTATTGCACTGAGGCGCCGTAAGTCATGGGATAACGATGTGCACACACACAGATGGCAGCAGTATCGCGTACAAAAGGTATAAAAGGGCTGTCATTTCTCGCCAGATGATTCACGTGAAAAGGTTCTCGACGTGATTATGGCCGCATGACTGGAGTTCACGGACTTCCAACGCGGAATGGTAGCTGGTGCTGGACGCATGGGACATTCCATTTCGGAAATCGTTAGGGAAATTCAGTATTCTGAGATTCACAGTGTCAAGAGTATGCCGAGAATACTAAAGTTCAGTCACTACACCTCACCACGGACAGAGCAGTGGTCGGCGGCCTTCACTTAATGATCAAGAACAGCAGCTTTTGGATAGAGTTGTCATTGCTAACAGACAAACAACACTGCATGAAACAACCGCAGAAATCAATGTGGGACGTACGACGGGCGTATCCGTTACGACAGTGCGGCGAATTTTGGCGATAATGATGCTACGACAGCAGGTGACTGACGCGAGTGCCTTTGCCTACAGCACGAGATCGCCTGAGGCGCCTCTCCTCGGCTAGTGACTATACCAGTGCGACCCTACACGACTGTAACACCGTGGCCTGGTCAGATGAGTCCCAATTTCAGTTGGTAAGAGCTGACAGTAGGGTTCGAGCGTGGCGCAGATGCCATAAAGTCATGGGCCCAAACTGTCAGCAGTCAGTGTAAGTTGGTAGTGGCTCCATAACGGTTTGGGCTGTGTTCAAATGGAATGTATTGGCTCCTCTGGTCCAGCTGAACCGATCATTGACTGGAAATGGTTATGTTCGGCTACTAGGAGACCATCTGCAGCCATTCATGGGCTTCACGTCCCTAAACATGTCAAATGGCCACAATTATTCACGAATGTTTTGAAGAACATTCTGGACAGTTCTAGCTAATGGTTTGGCTAACTAGAGCGTCTGACATGAATCTCTTAGAGCATTTGCCGGCCAGTGTGGCCACGCGGTTAAAGGCGCTTCAGTCTGGAACCGCGCGACCGCTACGGTCGCAGGTTCGAATCCTGCCTCGGGCATGGATGTGTGTGATGTCCTTAGGTTAGTTAGGTTTAAGTAGTTCTAAGTTCTAGGGGACTGATGACCTCAGATGTTAAGTCCCATAGTGCTCAGAGCCATTTGAACCATTTCTGAGAGCATTTATGGGGCGTAATCGATAGTTCATTTCCTACACAACATCCTGCACCGGCAACACTTCCGCATTAATTGACAGTTATTGTGGTGTCACCGCCAGACACCACACTTGCTAGGTGGTAGTCTATAAATCGGCCGCGGTCCGTTAGTATACGTCGGACCCGCGTGTCGCCACTATTAGTGATTGCAGACCGAGCGCCGCCACATGGCAGGCCTAGTCTAGAGAGACTCCCTAGCACTCGCCCCAGTTGTACAGCCGACTTTGCTAGCGATGGTTCACTGTCTACATACGCTCTCATTTGCAGAGACGACAGTTTAGCATAGCCTTCAGCTACGTCATTTGCTACGACCTAGCAAGGCGCCATATTCAGTTACTATAATTACTTCAAGAATGTATTCTGAAAAGATAATATTGTGAATCATGTACCGTCAAGAGGACGTTCATCATTAATGGATTAAAGTTAAGTATCAAGCTAATTTCGTCCGCTTTCTGAATTCTCATTCCTCGTCATGTTCCAGACCTAACGTCAGTATAGTTCTTTCCTCCTCACGCCAGCCTGCGTGAGCCAAAGCGCGTGCATTTCGACCCCCACTCGTAACACGGTGTTGGCTCTTCTGCTAACACAAAAGTTATAGAGGCTGCAAGGCTCAATATTTCTGCAGCGGACTTCCAACGACTTCATAATCAATGGCACACTCGACTTGCTGCACTACTCCTGCCAAAAGGAGGTCCTATACTATATTAGGAGGTGTCCCATAATTTTTTTCACTTCAGTGTATAATTAATAGCGAAAACTGATGCAGACGAACGTATATGACAATGGAACAAAAACGTTCCAGTAAACTGTGTCCTCAAACGAGACGTTTTCGAGATAATTGAGAATGTGTAGACGGCCGGTGTGGCCGAGCGGTTCTAGGCGCTTCAGTCTGGAACCGCGCGACCGCTATGGTCGCAGGTTCGAACCCTGCATCGGGCATGGATGTCTGTGATGTCCTTAAGTTAGTTTGGTTTAAGTAGTTCTAAGTTCTAGGGGACTGATGACCTCAGATGATAAGTCCCATAGTGCTCAGATCCATTTGAACCATTTGACAATGTGTGATTAGGAGACACTACAGACGTCAGCGTAAAAGCTAGTCCCAGTTGGTACAAATCTACCTGCAATGTAAGCTCTTCGTTTAAGTCCTCATCTAACTGGGCTTGAATTTCACACATGGGCCATGGTTGGGAAATGCAGTGGTTCAAAACATTTAACGAATCAGTGTGGTCCACGATGTACAGGTGGAGTGGGGTTGTACTTCGGCCTCCAGAATCACCTGATCCTGGATTTTTGAATTTAGGATCCTCTAAAAAGTGAAGTGCACAGTAATCACCCTGACAACTTCGTAAAACTGTCTCAACGAATTATATATAACTGTAAAGATTTGCGAGATGGTCCGGGCGTGTCTGAAAGAACTCGTAACGAACTGCAGACACGAGCGTAGTATTGTATCTAGATTCAAGGACAAAACGTGAAACACTTCCTTTAACAGGAACACATGTACAGTAAATTGTAACATGTAAGCTGCTAATGTAATGTTGTATTTTTTGTTATAGTAGGTTATGGGCGAATTTGAGCCCAATTTGATAGGGACTTAATGGAAAAGATTACATTTCATATCTGTTTGTATTGCCTCAGATAATACGTCATAGTGGAGTTAGTGGCGACTCCCACCCACACATTTGCAGCTGTCTCACAAACGGCTCGTTTGCGGACCTACGTTTAGTGGAACTGTTTTTTGTTTTTTTGTTTTTTTTTTTTTTTTGTGTTATTGTACAATTTCGCTCGTGTCAGTTTTCACTAGAAGTTCTGATACACCCTCAATTTACGCAGGGTGTCCAGCGAAGAAGTCCCTCATTTCAAAATATGTATCTCGAAAACTAAGATCAAAGGACATGTAAAACATAAGGTATGTCGATAGTGAAAGCTGCAAGAATTTTATACATAAGTTGCATTATACAAGGGGAAGAAAAACTCGCGCACCCGGATTTCGGAGCTCGATTCCTCGCATACGAGCAATACAAAAATATCTTCCTCAAAATTTCTTCCTATGACTTTTTTCCGGCACTAAATGGATGTCAAAGATTCGCAGTCTGGCAACTCTGTAATCACATGTACGGTAACTACCTCTGTAAACATATAGGGATATTTCTGTGCAGTTGGTGAAGCGGGTAACGTTTTCGGTTAGCTGCAGGAGGTCGAGAATTAGGTTCTGAGTCGAGGCATATTTGTTTTTATTTGCCAATTTCATTCTCCTTATAATACAGTAGTAAACACCATTTATTAAGCCACACGTATCAGACATTTACATAATACAGTGTTTCGTAACGGTGAACATAACAAAAATGTGGTCAGACAAATCAAAAACAGACACCTGAAACAAATGACCAGTCATAGGACAGAATAACTACTAAAACAATATCAATTTCGAGGTGCTTAAGATGACTGCACACTTAAATAACTCAACATCTACTAGTCATGTATATTACATGCCGTACTTCCGCTCATATCTAACACATTAGCAACCAGTGACAATAATAATTTCCCTATTAATGACCGCATGACGTTTACGAAAGAATACTCTGTCAGAGGAGATACTCAAAGCGAAGCCCCTGCACGTCCAAACATTACGCGACCCGCTGGATCATACGGCTCTGGAGTCTTTGCAACATGCCTGCATTCACAGATACAAGAGCAGCATGAACACGAGTTATCAGTGCTTCCACATGTCTTGACAGAATAGTACACACGTGCTGCTTCACCTGTCTCCACAGGATGAAATCCAGGGGGTTGAGGTCAAGTGAACGTGCAGGGAGCTGGACGCGGTGGCCGAGCGGTTCTAGGCGCTTCAGTCCTGAACCGCGTGACTGCTACGGTCGCAGGTTCGAATCCTGCCTCGGGCATGGATGTTTGTGCTGTCCTTAGGTTAGTCAGGTTTAAGTAGTTCTAAGTTCTAGGGGACTGATGACCTCAGATGTTAAGTTCCATAGGGCTCAGAGCCATTTGAGCCATTTTTGAATGTGCAGGTCATACAACTGGACCTCTCCGTCCAAGCCATTTCCCTTCAAATGTTCTGTCAAAATATCGTCGCACAATTTCAAAGTGTGAATTTGCTCCATCATTTTGGAATCATGGGAATTTAAGGAGATGAGACCTGGATAAACTGAAAGAAGCAGAGTTTTTAGGGAGTTTCAGAGAGAGCATTAGGGAATGATTGACAAGAACAGGGGAAAGAAATATGGTAGAAGAAGAATGGTAGATTTGGGAGATGACATAGTGAAGGCAGCGGAGGATCAAGTAGGTAAAAAGACGAGCGCTAGTAGAAATCCTTGGGTAACAGAAGAAATATTGAATTTTTTTGATGAAAGGAGAAAATATAAAAATGCAGTAAATGAAGCAGGCAAAAAGGAATGCAAACGTCTCAAAAATGAGATCGACAGGAAATGCAAAATGGCTAAGCAGGGATGGCTAGAGGACAAATGTAAGGATGTAGAGGCTTATCTCACTAGGGGAAAGATAAATACTGCCTACAGGAAAATTAAAGAGACTTTCCTAGAAAAGAGAACCACTTGGATGAATATCAAGAGCTCAGGTGGAAAACCAGTACCAAGTAAAGAAGGGAAAGCAGAAAAGTGGAAGGAGTATATAGAGTGTGTATACAAGGTCGATGTACTTGAGGACAATATTATGGAAATGGAAGAGAACTTAGATGAAGATGAAATGGGAGATGTGATACTGAGAGAAAAATTTGACAGAGCACTTAAAGATCTAAGTCGAAACAAGGCCCCGGGAGTATACAACATTCCATTAGAATTACTGATAGCCTTGGGAGAGCCAGTCCTGACAAAACTCTACCATCTGGTGAACAAGATGTATGAGACAGGAGAAATACCATCAGACCTCAAGACGAATATAATAATTTCAATCCCAAAGAAAGCAGGTGTTGACAGGTGTGAAATTCACCGAACTATCAGTTTAATAAGTCACGGCTGCAAAATACTGACACGAATTCTTCACACACGAATGGAAAAACTGGTAGAAGCCGATCTTGGGGAAGATCAATTTGGATTCCGTAGAAATGTTGCAACACGTGAGGCAATACTGACCCTACGACGTATCTTAGAAGATAGATTAAGAAAGGGCAAACCTAAGTTTCTAGCATTTGTAGACTTAGAGAAAGCTTTTGACAATGTTGACTGGAAAACTCTCTTTCACATTTTGAAGGTGGCAGTGGTCAAATACAGGGAGCGAAAGGCTTTTTACAGTTTGTACAGAAACCAGATGCCAGTTATATGAGTCGAGGGGCATGAAAATGAAGCAGTGGTTGGGAAGGAAGTGAGACAGCGTTGTAGCCTATCCACGATGTTATTAAATCTATGCATTGAGCAAACAGTAAAGGAAGAAAAAGAAAAATTAGGGGTAGGAATTAAAATCCATGGAGAAGAAATAAAAACTTTGAGGTTTGCCGATGACATTGTGATTCTGTCAGAGACAGAGCAGTTGAACGGAATGGACAGCGTCTTGAAATGAGGCTATAAGATGAACATCAACAAAACCAAAACGAGGATAATGGAATGTAGCCGAATTAAGTCGGGTGATGCTGAGGGAATTAAATTAGGAAATGAGACGCTTAAAGTAGTGGATGAGTTTCGCTATTTGAGGAGCAAATTAACTGATGATGGTCGAAATAGGGAGGATGTAAAATGTAGACTGGCAACGGCAAGTGAAGCGTTTCTGAAGAAGAGAATTTTTAAAACATCGAGTATAGATTTAGGTGTCAAGAAATCTTTTCTCAAAGTATTTGTCAAAGTATTTGTATGGAGTATAGCCATGTATTGATGTGAAACGCGTACGATAAACAGTTTAAACAAGAAGAGAATAGTAGCTTTCGAAATGTGGTGCTACAGAATAATGTTGAAGATTAGATGGGTAGATCATGTAACTAATGAGGAGGTACTGAATAGAACTGGGAAGAAGAGGAATTTGTGGCACAACTTGTATAGAAGAAGGGATCGGTAGGTAGGACATGTCTGAGGCATCAAGGGAGGGCAGCGTGGAGGTAAAAAATCGTAGAGGGAGACCAAGAGATGAGTACACTAAGCATATTCAGAAGTATGTAGGGTGCAGTAGTTACTTGGAAATGAAGAAGCTTGCACAGGCTAGAGTAGCATGGAGAGCTGCATCAAACCAGTCTCTGGACTGGAGACCACAACAAAAACAACCTCTGCTGAACAAGAAGTGGAACATCGTCTAGTACGCCAGGCAAACAGTTTGAGAGGAATGTGTGGTACCCTCGTTCAGTCAACAGGTCGGAATCCAAACTTCTGTCTCCCAATATTCCGGCCCAGACGCTAATTACAAAGCGAACTTGATATCCACGGTTGCGGGTGAAGTGCAGGTTAACGTCATACCAATGGTGGGCATTGTGCATCTTGAAGACACCCTCACCAGTGATCGCAGCGTCATCCTACCATATTACAGTGTTTATGAGGTCGTCGATGGCTTCCCGTCGTTGTTGAAACCATACGCACAATTGCATCCGAAGTCTTCAAGATGAAAGTGTTGCGTTAAATAATAACGACAGGAGTGCAGCCCATGCTTGTGCAGCACGTCAACGACCGTGCGTTGGGAGACACACAGCTGCCTTGCTACGCTACATGTACTCGCTGGGGCTCTTGGTGTGTGACCTCCAGAATAGCTTCTGCAGTAGTTGGAGTACGGCGATTCCGTGGACGAATTCTGTCACGCGGTGGTGGAAGGAGAGAACCTCTCTCCCTAAAGTGAAGCTCCAGGCGACGAAACACATTTCTATCTGGATCACGTCGACTAGGATATTTAGCAGTATATTCACGAGCGACAACACCAGCCCGGTTATCAGAAGCGTATCAACAAAGTCATCGTTTTTGTATGCTACACCATTCCACACTCTTTTAGAATAACACATGAAGCAAATACGATGTGTGTACGAATGTACATGGTGTTTGTCACGGACGCGTTACTACGCTAGCAACAAATCCCTGTGTAGCGAACAGCGCATACAGTATAAACACATCGTTAGTCGCAGCGGGCTGTTCTACCTAACGCGCATCACCTCTTTTACAGCTTTTGTTCTGCATGATTCATCCTGGCACTCATAATTGTGAAACGTTCGTTTTCCAATTACACTATTTCCTTAACGGTAGTGCAAGCGATGTTTCCGTATTACCATCAATAATAATAATAGTAGCCATGGAGGTACTAAACAGTTTGCACTTATTAGACCCAGTGTTGAAAGGCATAAATAGTGGTTCCATGGTGATAAACAGGTGGTAACAGAGTTTGGAAATTATTTGCAAAGCACATTGCTAGCCTTACTGGTAACGCAAGGCCTTAATGAAACGTAATGGACCTGAACGTGGCAATAATAATAGTTAGTACTAATCGATGGGACAATTGGGGAGGGTACACCGAAAACAGGTTTGGAATGTAGTAGAGTGTTCAAAGTACGTAAGTGCAAACTATTGTAGAAGACCCACTGTAATCGCTGTAAGACGATCAAGCTGCTGGATACAATACCACGCAGACTTCATTTAGCAAATAAAAACAAATACGCCTCGACCCAGAATCGGACCATGCGAACCCGAAATGCTATCCACTGTATCAACTGCACAGCACCACTGCTATATGCTGGTAGAGACAGTTACCGTACATGTGATTACAGTGTTGTCGGACTGCCAATCTTTAACGTCCATTTACTATTGCAGGACGAAATTTTGTGACAGGCATTTTTGTATTCCTAGTATGTGAGGAATTGTTCTGCGAAGTCTGAGTGCGTAAATTTTTTTTCACCCTGTAGTTCGAAAAGCTGCTAACAAATGACGGCGTACGCTGTACAGCTCGTATCTGTGTCAGTATGCTTAATTAAAATCGTCCTCTGCAAACATTCTTTGCAATCACATCACAATCTTTTCGAAATGTTCCCCATTCGCAGTACAGAGGTGACGCAAACGAACAATGAAATTAGTCATCACATCCCATAGTGTCTCAACGTAAATGGAGTCAGATGCCACACAGGTCGCCGATTCAAGCTCGGTCAGTATGGTGGGGTGGTTCTGTTAGACAGTATTTTTCAATATTCCCCACAAAAAGTAGACATGAGGACTCAGATCGGCCGAATATGGAGGCCAATCCATCCCTGCGCCAGTAAATTTGCAATAATTCAGCGCAACGACTCTATTCCCAAAGTATTCATCAAGAAAGCGAAACACCTGTTCGGTGCGACGTGTTCTGGCCCAATCTTGCTTGAACCACTCGGTACTTGATCGATCCTCTGTGGTGACAAACTGCTGGAAAATTGCAATGTAACGTTCACTAGTGACCGTTTCTCGCATGAGAAAGGGCAATAATGACTCTGCTGCATACTGCAGCCCAAACAGTAACTTTAAGAGAATACAGTTATTGCGCCACACGCAAGTGCGAATTTTCGGAGCCCCAGAATCACCACTTTCGTTTATTCACGACTCCGTTCAGGTGAGAGCATGCTTCATCTGTGAATCAGATGCAGCCAACATCACATCCTTCATTATGAACCATTTTGAGAATCTGGTTCGCAAAATCCACCCTCTGTCGCCCAGATCGTACAGGAGTGACCCAGTGGCTTCGGATTATGTACGCGCTCTGTTTAAATATCTTCTACGTGCTGAAACACTTCAAACCAATTTCTGCTGCAATTTTTAGGACGTATTTCCTTGGATCTTGCTGAATAATTCCAGCAACCATGGCGACATTTTTGGGAGTAACTAGAGTTTGTATGGGGCCAAAACATTCCCCGCTAGATCATCAGCCACACTGCCTGTCCGTTGTAACTTGGCGAAGAGCTTGTGAATGGTTCTCACATCGGTTCCTTTTGGAACTGCGGCGCACCGTTAATACGCACGGCGTATTGCGATCATAGCGCCGTCTGCCAGCAGTTTTTCGATCTATTTCGAATGTTCAAATGTGTGTGAATTATTAAGGGACAAAACTGCGGCGGTTATCAGTACCTAGACTAACACACTACTTAAACTATCTTATGCTAAGAACAACACACACATCCACGCCCGAGGGAGGACTCGAACCTCTGGCGGGAGGGGCCGCGCAATCGGTGACATGGCGCCTCACACAGCACGAAAGTTCTGTATAACCTCTGTGTAAAATTCTAACAGCTTTCAAAATAAACATAATGCTTGTAGTACTCTCTATTGATCTTAGTTTACGGGATATTTAATTTTAAATTCAGGGACCCCTTCGCTGGACATACTGTGCGTACTTACACTTACCAAACCCTAATCTTATAATATATTATTTATTAGTCGAACAAGTTATAAGTACAAAGACAGAAAAAGAGCTGAGCTCATTACACTCTAACAGAACTAAACTTGCATTAGTCTTCATTTATGTCACATATAGTGAATTGCTACAGTACGATGCCCAATCCTGCTGCCGGGCAGCACGCAAGTAAAGCGTCAGTTATTGTTCTTGATTGTTCTTCAATTTCTCCTACATTTTCCCCGCCAGAAATCGTCTTAAATGATTTAGGGAAACCGCGAAGATCTAAAAATGGATGGTCGGACGAGTATTTCATCCGCAGCCCTCCCCGATACGAGTACAGGGCCTTATTAGACTTATCCGAGGCGGTGTATTATGGAGTGAACACCAACACGTTCTGTTTGTCGAAATGTAATGCGACATACCTGTTGAAATGTAGCGATCTAATGTGAAGCTGAACTATCTTCCCACAAATATACGTGCAGAGATTCATAACTGAAAAATGAACAGGCATTGTTAGTGAATGCCTGTTGGGACCCTACGTTTCTACGATCACGATTACAGGCAACAACTACATAGATATATTGCTTTCTACAGTGGCAGGTTACTTGGAAGTTACGTCATTAGGATCACTTCGTCAACTCTGCTTCATCCATCTCAGTCTGTTTGCCCGCAGATACATAATACACCTCGAAATGCAGTAATCTGGTCGCCGGACAGGTGGAGGTATATCGGTAGCTTGGTCACCGCACCTCATCTCCCTGGACTTTTACTTTATGGGTACGTAAGAGGTTGGGCTGGGTGTTGATTTGGGGGGAAGAACCAAACAGCTAGGTCATCGGTCTAATCGGATTAGGAAAGGATGGGAAAGGAAATCGGCCGTGTCCTGTCAAAGGAACCATCCCGGCATTTGCCTGAAACGATTAACGAAAATCAGGGAAAACCTAAATCAGGATGGTTGGACGCGGGATTAAACCGTCGTCCTCCGGAATGTGAGTCCAGTGTGCTAACCACTGCGCCACCTCGCTCGGTGGTACCTAAGATCTGTCGTGTTACGGATGTGGGTGGCTTATGGCAGTCTGTCAGATGGTATTTTTTGATTGTGTGCGGCGCACAGTCCGATGATGAAGGGAGACTAGTATTCAGAGGATAGGAACTCTCTTTGAACTTTCCCCCATTTTACGACCATAATGTAGCAGTTCAGCAGTCTTAGAGTGTCAGTTTACTTCGGGTAGTGTGCACATTTGGATAAAATTTTAATTAAACGTTTATGTATATGAGTATCTCAGTTTCAAGGCTTAAGCCGTCGGCACACGGACCGTCCTGTCGAACGTCAACGCTGAGCGTGCCAAGTTCAACGTGCTGCTAAACGCTTAGGGATGATGTGACTTGTGCATACGGTACGCTGGCCACAACGTGGCATATACGATCGCAACGCACTCCAGCCGCAGTTGAGGGATGTTTCTAGTTCGTAAATCACACTGTTTACTGGAAGGGCGCGAGCAATATTCCCACGTTAGCCCTATTAAAACGTACATTTCCTCGATCGTCCACGCAAAGGAAAGTACCATCTCGAATCAATAAGGACACAGGCTTATAAAAGTTCCATTACAAACAGTGTGGTACAAATTTGGAATACTTCTCCGCATAAGATAAACATTATTTCATCATTCCCACATTTTAGTAAAACCCCAAGGTCAGTCTTACTTGATTATTGTTCCTGCTAAGTAGTAGAATATTTGTAAGATGTGAATTACGAAGCGTAAAAGAGAAAGGAGCAAGATATCTTTATACAAGTAGCGCAAGCTGTCCTGTAGATTAAATCAATCGAACAAAGTCCCCCCTCAAAAAAAGGTGAACTCATTTAAACATAACATCAAATATTATAGTATATACTTATATTAAACTAATAATAAAGTATCAGAACCTAATAAAAACGCGAATGTTAGGGAAAAAAATTAGAAATGTAACTCACTAGAGAACAGTGACGCTCCCCATTACACTAATTCAACAACACGATCTATATATCTAACCATAGTATGTTACACCTCGCTGAAAACCTTAATGGTGGATGTGTTACTAATTGAAATTTAATTATAACGAATTGTACCAAGAACAACGCGTTTTGGGTGGATATTCGGTGTGTTGCTGCATTCAAATAGCGTGCTCTCATAATACGTAAGTTACAATAATTCTTTTGCCACGAATATGATGTTTCTCATTATTTTATTGGAATGAATCCACAGTTACCAACGGGTTATCCAGTCATTCTCAATTTTGTGGTGCTCAAAAACAGCATATATACATATAGGCTTGAAATGAATGCCAATATGGCGCCTCACAACTCTGTACAGGGAGACGGCGTACGTGTGACGTACGCGGCGTTGTGCCATCTCATTGGTGAACACTCAGACGCACGCTCAGAATATCTGACATGCCAGATATTGCTCTGCACGTTCGGAAAGACTCCCGAACGTGCTATTCCACGCTATGACGTCAAAAACTCGGCACGCTCAATGCCCAACGTTCGGATGCACGGTCCGTGTGTCGACGGCTTTAGGGTTCAAGTTTTAACATATAGGGGAAATCGGGTCAGAAGGGGTAGCGGGGCATAACGGGACTGTGCTGTTTTCTAGGCTGTAGAATACTACAAGCTATTGTAGTTATATGTAACTATGCCTATGAATGAAAGGTAACATGCAACAGCCATTTTGACTTGATTTAGAGTGTGAATTACACACATTAAAAAAAAGTTTTGCATAACCCTGGTTCCCAGAACTCCTGAAGATAGACGTTGTCCTTGGATATTATATCACAGACACAGTCCCTTTCGCTGTTCAGAGATGTCACTCAACCCGCCCAAAGATGTAAACAACCATGCATGAGCAGCGCCTATTAGACGGAGGGGGTCCGACAGCCGATCACTTCCAGTCATTCCACCAGGAAGGAGGTACACGGCTGGTGTTGTATGTAGTTCAGTCATGCCTAGACTGTCAATATCGCGGTTCGATCACGTCCGCATTGTTACTTTGTGCCAAAAAGGGCTCTCAACAAGGGAGGTGTCCAGGCGTCTCGGAGTGAACCAAAGCGATGTTTCCAGAATTAGATTTTCACTCTGCAGTGGAGTGTGCGCTGATATGAAACTTCCTGGCAGATTAAAACTGTGTGCTGGACCTAGACTCGAACTCAGGAACTTTACCTTTCGCGGGCAAGTGCTCTACCAACTGAGCTACCCAAGCACGACTCACGCCCCGTCCTCACAGCTTTACTTCTGCCAGTACCTCGTCTCCTACCCTCCAAACTTTACAGAAGCTCTCCTGCGAACCTTTCTGAACTAGCACTTCTGAAAGAAAGGATATTGCGGAGACATGGCTTAGCCACAGCCTTGTGGATGTTTCCAGAATGAGATTTTCACTCTGCAGCGGAGTGTGCGCTGATATGAAACTTTGGAAAGTTTGGAAGGTAGGAGACGAGGTACTGGCAGAAGTAAAGCTATGAGGACGGGGCGTGAGTCGTGCTTGGGTAGCTCAGTTGGTAGAGCACTTGCCCGCGAAAGGCAAAGGTCCTGAGTTCGAGTCTCGGTCCGGCACACAGTTTTAATCTGCCAGGAAGTTTCAAAGCGATGTTGTTTGGACTTGGAGAAGATACAGAGAGACAGGAACAGTTGATGGCATGCCTCGCCCAGGCCGCACAAGGGCTACTAATACAGTGGATGACAGCTACCTACGTATTATGGCTCGGAGGAACCCAGACAGCAACGCCACGATGTTGAATAATGCTTTTCGTGCAGCTACAGGGCGTCTTTCAAATGTGTGTGAATCTTATGGGACGTAACTGCTAAGGTCATCATTCCCTAAGCTTACACACTACGTAACCTAAATTATCCTAAGGACAAACACACACACCCATGCCCGAGGGAGGACTCGAACCTCCGCCGCGACCAGCCGCACGGTCCATGACTGCAGCGCCTCAGACCGCTTGGCTAATCCCGCGCGGCCAGGGCGTCGTGTTACGACTCAAACTGTGCGCAGTAGGCTACATGATGCGCCACTTCACTCCCGACGTCCATGGCGAGGTCCATCTTTCCAACCACGACATCATGCAGCGTCGTACAGGTGGGTCCAACAAAATGCCGAATGGACCGCTCATGCCGGCCGGTGTAGTCGTACGGTTCTAGGCGCTTCAGCCTGGAACCGCGTGACCGCTACGGTCGCACGTTCGAATCCTGCCTCGGGCATGGATGTGTGTGATGTCCTTAGGTTAGTTAGGATTAAGTAGTTCTAAGTTCTAGGGGACTGGTGACCTCAGAAGCTAAGCCCCATAGTGCTCAGAGCCATTTGAACCATTTTTAGACCGCTCAGGATTAGCATAACATTCTCTTCACGGATGAGTGTCGCACATGCTTTCAACCAGACAATCGTCGCAGACGTGTTTGGAAGCAACCCGGTCAGGCTTAACGCCTTAGACACACCGTCCAGCGAGTGCAGCAAGCTGTAGCTTTCCTGCTGTTTTGGGGTGGCATTATGTGGGGCCGACGTACGCCGCTGGTAGCCATGCAAAGCGCCGTAACGGCTGCACGATACGTGAATGCCTTCCTCCGGCCGATAGTGCAACCATATAGGCAGCATATTGGCGAGGCAATTGTCTTCATGGACGACAACTCGCGCCCCCATCGTCACATCTTGTGAATGACTTCCTTCAGGTTAACAATATCACTCGACTAGAGTGGACAGCATGTTCTCCAGACATGAACCCTATCGAACATGTCTGGGATAGATTGAAAAGGGCTTTTTATGGACGACGTGACCCACCAACTATTCTGAGGGATCTACGCCGAATCGCTGAAGAGAGGGACAATCTAGACCAACAGTGCGTGGTTTGAAGTTGCGGATGCTATGCCACGATGAATACAGGCATGCATCAATGCAAGAGGACGTGCTACTGGGTATTAATGGTACCAGTGTGTACAGCAATCTGGACCACCACCTCTGAAGCTTCCGCTGTATTGTGGTACAACATGCAAAGTGTGGTTTTCATGAGCAATAAAGAGACGAAAATGATGTTTATGTTGATCTATATTCCAATTTTCTGTACAGGTTCCGGAACTCTCGGAACTGAGGTCATGAAAACTTTTTTGATGTGTGTATATGTGAACGATTGTCTTTCACGTTTCCAGTTCTGTTTTTATAACTCTTGGTGAATTTAAACGCAAGATAAGTCGTTAGTTCATAACTGTACGCCCTTAAATTAAATGTAATCTTAAAGGGCATGCCATTCACTACACGTTAGTTACACGATAGTCTAAATCCGTCAGTTATGCTGCACAAGAGTTGTGCTCTTGGGACAGAACGGGTCAGGGAATGATGGGATTGCGTCTCGATCTGCCCCTTCATTTTTTGTGCTAGTAGATTTCAAAACATGTATTTATTTATTTTTCTTTGCTTTTGCACATGTAGTGAACTTATACACTAAGTGATCGAAAGTATCTGGACACCTGGCTGAAAATGACTTATAACATCGTGGCGCCCTCCATCGGTAATGCTGGAATTCAATATTGTGTTGACCCACCCTTAGCCTAGGCGACAGCTTCCACTCTACAGGCATACGTTCAATCAGGTGCTGGAAGGTTTCTCGGGGAATGGCAGCCCATTCTTCACGGAGTGCTGCACTGTAGAGAGGTATCGATGTCGATCGGAGAGGCCTGGTACGAAGTCGACGTTCCAAAACATCCCAAAGGTGTTCTACAGGATTCAGGTCAGGACTCTGCGGGGCAATCCATTACAGGGATGTTATTGTCGAGTAACCACTCCGCCACGGGCCGTGCACTACGAACAGGTGCTCGATCGTGTTGAGAAATGTAATAGCCATCCCCGAATTGCTCTTCAACAGTGGGAAGCCAGAAGGTCCTTAAAACATCAGTGTAGGCCTGTGCTGTGGTAATGCCACGCTAAACAAGGGGTGCAGGCCCCCTCCATGAAAAACACGACCACACCGTAACACCACCCCTCCGAATTTTACTGTTGGCGCTACACAGGCTGGCAGATGACGTTCACCGGGCATTCGCCAAACCTACACCCTGCCATCGGATCATGACATTGTGTACCGTGATTTGTCACTACATACAACGTTTTTCCATTGTTCAACCGTCCAATGTTTACGCTCCTTACACAAAGCGAGGTGTCGTTTGTCATTTACCGGTGTGATGTGTCGCTTGTGAGGAGCCGCTCGACCATGAAATCCAAGTTTTCTCACCTCCCGCCTAACTGTCATAGTACTTGCAGTGGATCCTGATGCAGTTTGGAATTCCTGTGTGATGGTCTGGATAGATGTCTGCCTATTACACATTACGACCCTCTTAAACTGTCGGCGGTCTCTGGCAGTCAACAGACGAGGTCAGCCTGTACGCTTTTGTTCTGTACGTGTCCCTTCACGTTTCCACTTCACTATCACATTGGAAACAGTGAACTTAGGGATGTTTAGGAGTGTGAAAATCTCGTGTACAGACGTATGACGCAAGTGACACCGAATCACCTGACCACATTCGAAGTCCGTGAGTTCCGTGGAGCGCCCCATTCCGCTCTCTCATGACGTCTAATGACTACTGAGGTCACTGATATGGAGTACCTGCAGTAGGTGGCAGCACAATGCACCTAATATGAGAAACATAGGTTTTTGTGGGTGTCCGGATACTTTTGATCACATAGTGTAGTTGAGAAACTCATAGGCAGAAATCGTATTTTCATTTTATGGAAATGGCAGTTTCAGCTTTTTACCTTCTGAAATGGTAGTTTGAAACCTTCTTAAGGGGATTAACGTAGACAAATCAACGGCAGAAAGATACGTTCATAAAGCTAAAATTAATCCCAAGTACAGAGCTGACAAAGGAGACGGGAATTGTGTTCACTGCAGAACAAAACGAAGAGCTCGTAGCATACCCGAAATCAGTGGAGAACAAACGTTTTAGTCCAATGATGAAACATCACATTCTCAGATCAAAAGTCTATCAGCTAGCAATAACAAATGGCTTACCAAATAAATCTGCCTGGCTGGAGAGGAGTGGTTTGTAGGATTTATTACTAGGGATCCCATGTTGTCTATTCGCAAGCCAGAAAATACATGTGATGCACAAGGTGATTTTTTTATACATTTGAGATGTGTTTTCTTGTGCTCCTTATTTTACAAAAGTTATTAAACATGAAGTATCCCGTTCTGCCGCGAGTTGCTCTACTTTATATCCGACGACATTTAAATATTAAGAAATTTTTGTTAATTAACACTAAAAACAAGGAAAAATCTCTTTAAGCAATCGCTTCATATTAATGTATTTTTAAGATTATCCACATGTAAAGGTAATCACAACAGAGTCATTTTGATAACGTCTCTGCAACGTAAAAGTGTTTAGGATTAGGAAAACAACTCGTCTATTGAATCATAACATCTGTCCAAATATGCAGTATTCCCTCGTCCGATTGGATCGTTTATCTCTCCTTCATCACCAACAACATACATGGAACGCTGTATTATAAACTGATTCATCACATTTACCTACACAAAACAGTTACACCTAGGACAGAGAGCGCTTGGAAATCACGAAGGAAAGGTGTCAATAGGCAAAGAGAGAGAAATATTTCCGCATTTAACTGCTGAACTTACATCTCTTGGATTCCCAAGTTGCACTTCTTTACGAGTGTGTTATACATGCACCAATCTAACTGCGTGTAGTATTGCTCTTCTGTGTACCAAATACTTGACCTACTGGCAGTATTGTTATTAGATTTTGTGGCCATCTCGTGTTATGCCCAACAAAGCTGTGAAACGTGTTCTTCATTGTTGATGTGGAGGTGGACAGTTGCAACTGTCCGATATAACATGGTAAGAAGTACCACATGTACTAAATAGAATTGCGATCTGCTGAGTTTGCGGCGTCAAAAGATAATAAAAATTAACTAACGAAACACTGTTTTTTTGCCTTGTTTCACAAATTTTGTTATTCTTACTTCTCAAACTAGGTTATAAATCCATTTTCAAGTACATTACTGATTCTCAAAGATGATAATGCACAGATGGTGGTGGTGGTGGTGGTGGTTAGTGTTTAACGTCCCGTCGACAACGAGGTCATTAGAGACGGAGCGCATGCTCGGGTTAGGGAAGGACTGGGAAGGAAATCGACCGTGCCCTTTCAAAGGAACCATCTCGGCATTCGCCTGAAACGATTTAGGGAAATCACGGAAAACCTAAATCAGGATGGCCGGAGACGGGATTGAACCGTCGTCCTCCCGAATGCGAGTCCAGTGTGCTAACCACGATAATGCACAGATAAACATGATGATAAGGCAAAGAGAGTCGTCTCAGCTTCTTAATGTATCGATCCATAGCTTAATATAAAATTACTTCAATGACCATTTTTTAACAAATTGCGTATGGAATTACATAATTCAGCATTTACACTAACATGACTAAACATACATGGGAATAAAGCTATACATCAGCCTAGAACTATTTATCTACTGATGGACTGAGGCCCTAAATTTTACTTCTGTCCTGCAGTAAAGATTGAATCAGGCTTCTTCAGTCTGCAGCTTCTATGATCTTCTTTAAGCCTTGTGCAGGCTGACCTTCCCTTCTGTCCAACGTAGCTTGTTGGTTGTCTTTTGCAATGAACAAGCAACTATCTATTGTCTGAGGGACATGGAAACGCACAGAGACACCCTTTGCGTTCAGTATGTTACTTATCCCGTTTAATGTTCTTTCTAAAAAAGGCAATCTGCACCATTTCTTTTCCAGTTTGTCTGTGTTTTTCAATGGAGACAGTAGAGACCTGGTTTGCTTCTTCATCCTTTACCTGTGCTCACCTTTATCCCCCTTACTAGCAGAAATATCCATGGACAAGTGGGAGACTGATTTTCTTAAGAGGGAACCACTGGAAAAACATTTTGTGTATTGGTGCAGATATTTAAATGATATTCTTTGTATGTGGAAAGGTTCCAATACACAATTTCAGAAATTTGTGAAATATATGAACCAGTAGCACACTAACTTAAAGGTCAGCACTGACACATTCATCCCGGCTTCCTCGCCGGCCGGAGTGGCCGAGCGGTTCTAGGCGCTACAGTCTGGAACCGCGCGACTGCTACGGTCGCAGGTTTGAATCCTGCCTCGGGCATAGGTGTGTGATGTCCTTAGGTTAGTTAGGTTTAAGTAGTTCTAAGTTCTAGGGGACTGATGACCTCAGAAGTTAAGTCCCATAGTGCTCAGAGCCATTTGAACCGGCTTCCTCTCAACATTCCACAGCCTATAAAGAGGCAGCATTCCACCACATAATCCACCATCTCCTTTCTATCCCTATATCCCAAGAAGACTTTGGCCAGGAACTTAATATAGTAAAAACAATAGCCACAAATAATGAATTTAACCCCAACATCATTGATGAAATTCTAGTAAAAAGATGAGGAAGCATGCCAGATCCCTACTGTCTCCAATGAAAAACACAGGTAAACTGGAAAAGAAATGGTGCAGATTACCTTTTATAAGGAAAACATCAAACAGGGTAAGTAAAATTTTGAAGTCAAAGGGTTTCTCTGTGTTTTTGTATGTCCCTAAAACAATAGGTAGTTGCTTGTTCAATGCAAAGGCAAACAACCAGCCACCACAAAAAGTGGGGTTTATAAAATCACATACAGGGAGTGTCAGTCTTGCTTCACTGAAAAGACGGGAAGGTCAATTTGCACGAGGCTTAAAGAACATCATAGAAGCTGAAGATTGAAGAAGCTTGATTCAGCCTTTGCGGAACATTGCTTCAACAATAACCACAAATACATAACAGATGTACAGGTCTTACACAACCAGTTAGAAAAATGGTTCAAATGGCTCTGAGCACTGTGGGACTTAACTGTTGTGGTCATCAGTCCCCTAGAACTTAGAACTACTTAAACCTAACTAACCTAAGGACATCACACACATCCATGCCCGAGGCAGGATTAGAACCTGCGACCGTAGCGGTCGTGCGGTTCCAGACTGTAGCGTCTAGAACCGCTCGACCACTCCGGCCGGTACCAGTTAGAAATTTTAGAAATAAAAAAGCATATGGGCATATCTCCGCACCTATCATTAAACGAGCTAACCCAATTCAATTTTTTATCTCTTTTAGACGGTATCACAACTCCAGGACAGAAATAAAACTTTGGGTGTCAGTCCATCAGTAGATAAATAGTTCTTGGCTGATGTATAACTTTATTCCCATGTATGTTTAGTCATGTTAGTGCAATTGCTGAATTGTGTAATTCTATATGTAATTTGGTAACCCTAGGATGCATATACAGGGCCTCCGAGGCCCTCGTATGTCTTCATTTTAAAACAAAATCTGTAATTTTTTGTTTGATTTCAAACTGCTTTCCAGTACTCTTTCACTAACACTGTGACATTCCTCCTATCAAGTCTGAACGAGATACCTTTTTAAGTTTTTTGTATATTTCAATGCGTTTACCCATACACCGTGAATGCATAAGCAGGGCTTCAGAAGCCCTCACACATTTATAAATGATCTTTAGCCTATATTGTCTTCAACATTTGTTTGGGAGCAGTTATTAATTCAACAATAACTGTAGTGGTATTTCCAGCAACAGGAGTGTCAGCAGCAGCAGTAGCTGTAGTAGTAATAGTATAACTAAGAAATAATACACACTACTTTCACATATTGGCGATGTCGGTGTATTATTGATCTTTTTGCTATCAAATGTTTTATTATTGCATAGTATTGGTATACTGTGCTGCTCTTGTCAGCCTCATTGTTACTGTAGTTTGTTTGTTGCTGCAAGGCCCATATTGTTACGAATTTGAATCGTTTAGCGCTGCACAAGCTGCTGTTCGAGAGACACGCCTTTTGCTATGGCTTCGACACGCAAAGCAAGAGAGTCAGTACGTGCAAATGCAGCTAATTTTGAAAGTGCTGTCAGTGGTTTGAAGAAGATGATTCTTGCAAGGAAGGAAATATTTTTGAAGATGCAAGTAGTAAATAATCAGCCAATGAACCTGTAGATGTGAATATTGAGGCAGATCACCGTCCTTCCGATAATATTACTTCATCAGAGTATGAAAATGAAGAACTACCACAAAAATGTATAGAAGACCACTCATACATTAGTCGGAATGGAACGATTTGGAAATTAGATCCTCCTGCAACTTTTCGTACGCCTGTCCATAATATCGTAAAGAAGACACCTGGTCAACACCATGGTTTGAAAACCTGTAAACCTAAGGATGCCTGGGACTATTTCATCTCCAAGGAAATACTAGAGGATATCATCAACTGCACAAATATTGAAGGCAGAAGAGTGGCTGCTTTACATGGTAAAATGTGGAAAAACGTTTCGCTTGCTGAAATGGAGGGTTTTCTTGGTCTTTTACTGCTTTCTGGTGTTGAGAAGAGTTGGGATGTCCCTATTAGAGAATTATTCTTGGATGAAAAGGCAAATCCTACATATAAGGCCACCATGACAGTAAATAGATTCTAGGATATAAGGAGAATGATTAGATTTGATGACAGGCATACCTGTGAAGCTCGATCTGCAAATGACAAACTTGCAGCTGTTCGCTATGTATGGGAACTATTTCTTGACAAGTGTCGAAATAGAATGATTCCCAATGATTCGCTCACAGTTGACTAACAGCTAGTCCCATTCTGTGTAAGGTGCAGCTTCACCCAGTATATGCCCTCTAAACCAGCCAAGTATGGCATAAAAATATTTTAGTTATGTGATGCTACATCTGCATATGCTTTAGACGGAATTGTTTACAAGGGAAGGAAGCCCCATGAACCTATTCAGAAAAATCTTGGATTGAATGTGGTGAAAGATCTTGGTAAAAGCATTGTAGGATCATCAAAAAATATTACTGTTGACAACTTCTTTACTAGTGTGCAGCTGGCAGAAGAGATGCTTCAGAAGCAAATTACAGTGGTGGGAACAATCAAACAAAATAATCCAAAAATTCCTAATGAGATGAAACCACCTGCCTTAAGAGCGATTCATTCCTATTTGTTTGCATTTAGAGGTGACATTACAATGGTGAGTTATGTTCCCAAAAAGAAAAAAATCAGTAGTTCTCATTAGCACAATGCATCACGACAGAAACATTGATGAAACTCATGCAAAAAAGAAACCAGATATAATAAAGTTCTATAACTCTACGAAGGGTGGAGTAGATCAAATGGAACAGAAAATTCGTTATTACACTTGCAAGATAGAAACAAGGAGATGGCCACTTGCATTATGGATGAATATGATGGACGTCACAGCAACGAACAGTGAAATTTTATTTTCTGCCCAACATCTGACATACCACAGTGCAAAAAGTGAAAAAAGGCGTTTGTTCCAAAGAGATTTAGCAGAGGAAATGGTAAGGCCACCAATGGAACTTCGTATTCAGATCCCTAATCTTCCAAAGAAAATCGTTGATGCCATGCAAAGATGTGGTGTTAAGAAAGATGTCATATTGCCGAACCACCTACCTGTTTCAGGAAAAAGAAGAAGATGCAATTATTGTCCATATAATAAACACAGGAAAAGTGATATGACATGCATTAAGTGTAAAACCAATATTTGTAAGGAACGTAGTGGCATTCTTTGTGCTTTTTGTTTGCTACATGTTGAAAACTAAGAAAAATGCAATTTTATGTGAACAATGAATAGTAACTTTTTTCAAAATATTGCCTATATACATAATATTGTGAATAATGAGTATGTTTTAATTGAATAGATTGGTTATAATAAATGTTATAAAATGTAAACTGCAACTTATAAGTGAATTAATAAAATTATTTGTATATGTTGTATGTAAATGGATGTAACTAACAAAAATTCACTCTTAGAGTTTTTTAAAAAGAATTAATAAAATGTTAATCAGGCCCACCAGATCCTGTTGCTGTAGCTTAGGAATCTTTCAATATGACAATAAATTTGACAGAAATAAGTTTTAACTCCAAAGAATGATTATATGAAAACAGGAAAATTTTAAATTAGGGCAGGGACTTGGAGGCCCTGCATATGCATTCATGTGTGTTTTCGGCACCATGCATCCTAGGGTTAAAAAATTATCGTTGAAGTAATTTTACATTAAGCTATGGATCGATACATTAAGAAGTTGAGACGACTGTCTTTGCCTAGTCATCATATTTATGTTTGGGAATCAGTAATGTACTTGAAAATGGGCCTATAACCTGAAACCTAAGTTGTGCAGTAACATAATAAAATATGTGAAAGAAGGCAAAAAACGGCGTTTGTTTAGTAAATTTACAATGTTTCACCAAGAACCCAAAGTTGATTCAATTAAAAAATAACAAAACAATTACCCTGCAGTCTTAGTACCATTGCTATACAGGATGTTTTCGTAAGAACGTGCAAAAATTTAACAGGACATAGTGGATGCTTCACAGAGCAATTTGAGGTGGGGAACTGGGTGCCGGGGAAGCCAGCTTACGAAGATAATAGGAATAAAATCACATTACTGTGCATTTTTTATTTACATTACTTACAATTAAGTGTAAATACCATAATTGACACAATGAACGTACTATTTGCACTGTACCTTAAAAATGTGCTGAAACTGACGGACATCAACCTCAATGCAAGCATGACTTCGGTGAACAAGATTCTGTTACACCCTGACAAATATCCCTGGTGTGTTTCGAATCACATCACATGTAGCTTCAATTGTGGCAGCTAATTCCATCTCCGCATTCAGTGGCGTCTCATACACAATGGACTTTAGATAACCCCATAGGAAATAATCAAGGTCGGGTGACCACACAGTCCATGGAATAGGTCCTCCCCTTCCAGTCCGGCGACCAGGAAATATAGCATTCAGATGGTTGCAGACATCCACACTGAAGTGAGCCACCTTACGGACAAGTAAAGTAAACGAAACCTGTATCACGTCTTCCCAGTAATCAGGCTCGTCCACCTTGTTTCCTTGCAGGAAGTAAAGAATGTACATGTAAATAAATAGCACAGTACGTGTAAACTTGTACGCACGTTAGTTGTAAATAAGCTGGAAAACAGTAACGCTCGACAAAGCTATAGACATGTTTACTTTCATATCTTCTTAAGTTGGCTTCTGCGACCCCCCGTTCCCTAGCTCAAAAATTCTTCAGTGGAGCATTCTCTGTGTCCTTTTACGATTTTGCATGCTCTTACGGGAACACCCTGTACAGGACGTGCCATATATGTAGATAGTTTGTCGTGTGTGGTGGTGCCATCGTCAACTTAAAAAAAAAAGGAAAAAAATTAAATTTGGCGAATTCATCTAGGTCACAAGGAGGACACTATATTGTCAGCAGTTTCGTGTTCCTCTACATATAAACATACTATTCTTCACAAAACCAATGCTACCAGCTTGCATCATGGACAATGTGCCCCATGAATTGATAATGTTAAGCGGCTGTCATCTAACATGAGCATGGACATTCACAGATTGGAGTTATATCTGTGACTCGTCAGACAAAATGATATCTAATATCAGTATGCAATCTTTATCGATGCAGCCTGCCAAATCATTCATTACTCTCAACCAGTACATGTTTATCTTTGAAACTATTGCTCTGTTTGTAAATTTGTAAGCACCATCACAAGAGAAAAGCACTCGCATTATAAATGTTTGGACAGTGAAGATATGCCGCAACTTTTCCAACTCATCCATAGAAACCAATGTTTTCTGAGCTAGCAGATTTGGTAATTTCTCGTCCGCAGCTCGTGGTCGTGCGGTAGCGTTCTCGCTTCCCCCGCCCGGGTTCGATTCCCGGCGGAGTCAGGGATTTTCTCTGCCTCGTGATGGCTGGGTGTTGTGTGCTGTCCTTAGGTTAGTTAGGTTTAAGTAGTTCTAAGTTCTAGGGGACTGATGACCATAGATGTTAAGTCCCATAGTTCTCAGAGCCATTTGGACCATTTGATAATTTCTCAATGGGCCTCTCCACGTTCGCCATTGCGAAGACTATGCTTACTGTATTTGCGTCAAACTCAAGTGATGAGTGTATTCCTGCCGTTCGTGGTAAACGTTGATTCTCACGCATTCAGCTATGCCCCACTCCACCTTCATCTTAGACTAGCCATCTGTCACTGAAATGAACCATATGAACTCCTCTTGGATGTGATGGAAAGGATTTCTGCCATTAATACGTCCTACTCACGTTTCTTAATAACACAGTATCTGCTGCGCTCAAATGATCTCAAGAATGGTTCAAATGGCTCTGAGCACTATGGGACTTAACATCTATGGTCATCAGTCCCCTAGAACTTAGAACTACTTAAACCTAACTAACCTAAGGACATCACACAACACCCAGTCATCACGAGGCAGAGAAAATCCCTGACCCCACCGGGAATCGAACCCGGGAACCCGGACGCGGGAAGCGAGAACGCTACCGCACGACCACGAGCTGCGGACTCAAATGATCTCCTTAAAATTCCGATCAAATGCACAGATTGAAATAGAGTGACAAAAATGCATTAATTCTAATATGGAGATGTCACAAGACGGCTCTGAAACAGTATTTTTACGAGGCAGTGATAGAAGGCAGCAAGACAATCTTTCAAAGCTGAATACTGGGGAAAGAGTGGGAGACATGTCCTGAGGATGAAAATGTCAAGTCTGTAACATCTGGTAGGCCTATAATTTCGAGTGACTTTGTTTTGTAGACCAGTGCTAAGTCGGATGATCCAGCTGGAAAAAAATACAGAGCACGTTGTATGTGAGGCGTTAGTAATGGTTTTGCAGACCCAACTAAGGTGCACATTCTCTACGTCGTTAATCTGAACATACACATTCATGAGCCGCGTGGAGTGGTCGCGCGGTTAGAGGCGCCATGTCACTAATCGTGCGGCCCCTCCCGTCCGAGGTTCGAGTCCTCCCTCGGGCATGGGTGTGAGTGCTGTCAAATGACTCTGAGCACTATGGGACTTAACATCTGTGGTCATCAGTCCCCTAGAACTAAGAACTACTTAAACCTAACTAATCTAAGGACATCACACACATCCAAGCCCTAGGCAGGATTCGAACCTGCGACCGTAGCGGTCACGCGGTTCCAGATTGAAGCGCCTAGAACCGCACGGCCACATCGGCCGGCGTGAGTGTTGTCCTTAGCGTTAAGTTAGTTTAAGTCTAGGACAGATGACCTCAGCAGTTTGGTCCCTTAGGAATTCACACATTTTTGAACAACACATTCATGACTGGAAAGTAACCGAGCGAGGTGTGCAGTGGTTAGACACTGGACTCGCATTCGGGAGGACGACGGTTCAATCCCGCGTCCGGCCATCCTGATTTAGGTTTTCCGTGATTTCCCTAAATCGCTCCAGGCAAATGCCGGGATGGTTCCTTTCAAAGGGCACGCGGACTTCCTTCCCCGTCCTTCCCTAATCCGATGAGACCGATGACCTCGCTGTCTGGTCTCCTTCCCCAAAAAAACAACAACAACAACTGGAAAGTCGAATTAGACAAGCAGCCACTGCTGATCGTACAGTGACCGCAGTGAAAACTAGAAGCAGTGCTACACCTACTTTCCCCGCTCTAAGGAGTAGAAGCAGCTTGTAGACAAGTGAACTAGCACCGACGATGCAGCCTGAACTACCAACACTGACCCACTTACCACGCGGACAATGAGACGGCTGATGTTTACCGCAAGCACTTCGCTATTCGTGTTGCGGTTGCGCACATGACACTTTCCTTCTGCCGCGCCTCTGTGGCAGATAACGCCTTGTGGCGCGAGAGCGGTAGTGTCAGCTAGGAACAGCAGGATCCGTGCTGGAAGGTGGCTTACAAGAATGGCTACCGCTCGCAAGACTTTCTTTCACATCTAATCTTCGTGCAGCCTGCCGATGACGTTAGCAAGAGGTACAACGGCAGGGATGGACTCTCAAATGTGTGTTTACTGGTGAAAGCTGAATCTGTCTTCATGTAAATTACGCTCATTTGCAAGTGATGTGTCCACTGTGAGAATGCTAACTACTGGAGTGTTCCAGGCGGCGATATGTAGGACCAACGTCAGGCAATACATTGCAGAAGCGGCGACATAGAGTACAATTTGTGTACATCTCTGACCTTCGTTAAGGGGACAACCAACAGTGCAGCAAACATTCAGAACATCATCCGACCAGTACAAATTCTTGTGGCAAGTGTAACGATCTTTCTGCAACAAGTAGCTATGTCTAAATCAGCTACATGTATGTTGTATTCTCCTATGTATGTTATAAGTGCGAATTAAAATCTTGTCTTTACGTAATACTCGTATATTATTACTTATAAGATCACATAATTGTTTTCACTAGTGAGGAAATCATAATGAACGTGATGTCAAGGATGAGGAAAGAAATCGTATGTAAGGACATTACAAAAAGCCCATCCTGGTGTTCGGACAAACAGGGTGAAGAAAACGACCAAAAATGCAAATCAGTTTAGTCACACGAGGATTTACTCCGTTTTCTGTAGAAATATGAGTCCTTTGCCTAACCCGTCGTCCTTCCATCGCAATGCAACGTAACAAAGAGGTACTCTCAAAAATGGATGCATTAACTTGGTACAATTATCTAGCTAATGATCTTCCGTTGTAAGACACAATAATCACTACGAGACATTTATTTAGTACCGTTAACCTGAAAGCAACGAATGAGTGTATCACCTTTCCATTATTTGATGCGTTCATTAATAGTCGAGGCACACAGAAACGCGCATTTCTAATTACAAAGCTTGCTAATTGATGTTACGGAGGAACATTTAGATGAATTAATTAAAACCTTAGATATGAAGTAAAACTGGTCCTTCTCAGAGACCACTTAGCCTGTGAAGTGACCGGGCTTCCCACGCGCAGTAATTTAAGGGTCACCTGCATACTAATCAGTGTGTTCAGCTGTGAGTGGTGTTTGTGAGGACACACACTGTCATATCAAAACCACCTACTACCTTAAGTCCAGAAATTCCCCTGTGCAACGTATATAGTTTTAGGACAGACCGCTGCACCGATTTCAGAATATGTTGAAACAGTTACTTTTCCTTTCGCACTGGATATATCACGACTGAAACCACGCCAGTTTTGCTTCTCGTAGTGTATCTCCAAAAACGTCTCCCATCGTCTGGCTTACGGAGGAATTCCAAGAGAGTCCATCTTTATTTAACTAAAAACAAGTCAATGAGACAGCCGCTGGCACAAAGCGAAATCATTCGCATTTACTTATGTCCATAAGTTTAGCAACGTTTGAGAGTTGCGAATAAAATTGAAGGGCGGTGTGTGCACTAAAAGTTGCTATGGCAACATTAGACGCACTAACACGGTTACGAGCTATACTTGAAAACCGGTTATTAATGATGGATAACATTTAATTTGTGTGATGTCGCTCTGCTAGAGACAAACAGAAAGTAAGAACAATATCGAGTCTCCTTACATGGCAACACACTATTCTACTTATTCAGCGCATGGGCCGTACACCGCTTTTTGATTGTTGGGGTTAACCTTCATCAGTTGGAACTCAGGTCCATATGTAGCACTGTAAAGGCTCATATGCCATTTCAGGGTCTCATCCCTTTATAGCACTGCCTTCACAGTAGTCCTAAGAAACACATGTCACCCCAGAAGAGAACACTGACGCCAAATCGGTCTCTTTTCTCGTGCTGACGACACTGAAAAGTGTCCCAGAGGTTCACCAAATGCAGACATGATAAGTATCACTTTCCACTTTAAATCTGCTACTTATATCTGCACTTGACACTACACTATCGTTTGTGGGTCCTTTCCCATATCGCAAAACATCACATTCGCTTCGCCATGCTGGATTCTGTTACAGAGGACTGCAGCTTCTCGAAATCGACGATACACAGTCCGATGCCGAAGCTGCTGGAAGGTCTCTGGTGACAACGGCTGCTGGGATGGTCGTCATCTTCGGTTAATTAAAGCAAGGCAGAGATGAAACTTTAAACATTTGATTGTCTGTGATCCGGCAACCGGACGCTATTTAATTACAGGACGTATATACAGCCACTTCCGTTGCACAAAATTTTGTCAATTGCCCATGGTTTCGATTGCACTAGGGCAGTCTTCATCAGAATAAAAAGTTACATGGAATACCTAAAAATATAATGACATGGATTGAAGTAATATTCACTTAATAGGATTAGGTACAAACAGAATGTACTTGCATGTAATCAGACCACGTTTAAATCGTCTGTGCAAAAGTGCTCTCGTCAAACTGAAATGTCATAGGAATAAAAACTAAAATGTAAAAGTATAACATGATTGTCAACCAGATAAAATCTCCATGGAATATAATGATAACCGCAAGGTTTCTCAGGACCAAGAGCGGCATAACACAGTCGCTCCCGTCAGACTAAACGACTAACACGCCGAGGTAGCCACGAGGCGGATACGAAAACAGATTCGCACCATCTAGCAGGAAGTAATCGAAATAGAGACAATCGCAAATGAGGCATTTCAAGGACAATTTTAAAAATTACTGGTAACAAACAGAGAGATTAGAGCCCACACAGAGGCATACCGACAATCCTTCTATCCACGAACAATACGAGACTGGAATAGAAGGGAGAACCGATAGAGGTACTCAAGGTACCCTCCGCCACACACCGTCAGGTGGCTTGCGGAGTATGGATGTAGATGTAGATGTAGAACCAGTGTATGAAAGTTACAGCATAACGTAAGAATCTTTTTTTTACAAAAGAAATACAGTTCAAATAACATACAGAGAAAACATAAGACTGAACGGGAAAACGATGTTTAGGAGACTAACTGAGGAGAGTATCGCAATTCAGATATTTTTAATTAGCGGCTCTATATCTTCAAAAACGTTTTTGTTGCGTAATTGCAACTGTTCGTTAATAATGAGACCGTCCTTCAGAGATAGGTGTTTAAAAATTTCTAGCTCTTCTGAGATGTTAAGCCTAAAGCCTTTTTTTCTCCGAGTGCAAGATCTGGACGCCTTTTAAACCTTTAGGATTATGTCCTGTGATTAATAAATGATCAGTAAAAGTTGAATTATGAACACTGGTGCCTTTTTTCCCTAGAAGGTGTTCCTCGAATCTTATCGAAATAGCTCCGCCTGTTTGCCCTATGTAATAGGCGGGACAATTGTCGCAAATAATTTTATAAATTCCAAAATTTTGCAAAGGGGAAAGCGTTGGTTTCAAGTTGTGTATGATGTTATTTTTTAAAGAATTATTAGTAAAAAACGCAACTCTACAGTTATACTTACTTTGAAGCAAACGCTGTATTTTGTAAGAAACTGGACCCAGGAACGGTATAGAGAAAATTTTTTTTCTTCTCATTAGGTTCATTATTAGAAAAGCCTAGGGTGGCGATTCTCTTAATGGTTTTACTACTAAAAATATTATCTACTATGGAAGGTCATGGTCATTATTGACTACAACAGTTTTAATCAGACTGATTTCAGATTTAAGAAAGGGGGATGGAGGTGGCTCTATGGATAGCTGAACGAAAAAAGGCTTTCTTATGAGAATGTGGGTGTACTGAAGTGAAAGGTATAATTCGTTCAGAACTGGTTTCTTTACAGAAGATACTGAAGCTAATTTTGTCGTCTACAATCGTAAGAGTGAGATCTAGAAAGTTTAACAGCCGGAACTCATTTTAAAGTTCACAAGTGAAAGAAATATTTTCGTGAAACTCGTTAAAAATTTTGAAAAGTCGATCAGTACCCTCGTTAGGCCCTTTGTAAATGATCAAGATGTCGTCGACGTGTCCAGCGTATGAAAGAATGCTAAGAAATTTCTGAAAAATTTTACTTCTAAGGAGTGATGAACACATCTGCAAGGATTCCTGATAAGGGGTCCCCCATTGCAAGACCATCTAGTTGTTGAAATAGCTTTCCATTAAACTAAAAATAATTGTATTTCACTACGATACGAAGTAAATTCATAAGATCGGTGATTTGCTCATCAGAAAAGTCTTTTTTGAATGTACGCAAATTTTTTTCCACTATACGTAAGGTTGGAGGTACTGGCACTTTTGTGTAGAGATTTTTAATGTCAAAAGAAGTAATTTCATATCTCTATCACAGTGAATGTCTTTAATTTTATTAACTACATCTTGACTATTAGAAACAGGTTAATTATTATGGAAAACGAACGATTTTTCCAATATGTCTTGCAGAAATTTGGCTAAGTCGTGATAGGCATTGTTCGTACTGTTGGAAATTGGGCGGGTCAGATGGTCTCTTTTATGGACTTTAAACTGAGTCGTAACTTAGGCGGTTGAGGATTCATGTTGATTAGCTGCTTTTTTTAAAGGTTTAAGAAGAGATTTAGCATTGTTAATAGCGGTTCTGACTTCTTTCTGCGCCGGCCGCGGTGGTCGTGCGGTTCTAGGCGCTGCAGTCCGGAACTGCGGGACTGCTACGGTCGCAGGTTCGAATCCTGGCTCGGGCATGGATGTGTGTGATGTCCTTAGGTTAGTTAGGTTTAATTAGTTCTAAGTTCTAGGGGACTGTTGACCTAAGATGTTAAGTCCCATAGTGCTCAGAACCATTTTTTTTAACTTCTTTCTGCAAAGTTGGCGTGGGGTCCTCATGTAGCTCGGAAATATAGTTTTCTTCAAAGAACGGTAGATTTTTTGCAACATATTCTTGTTTACTAGCAATGACGATGGTATTGCCCTTATCAGAACTCGTTACCAAAGCATCTTTTTCTACGAGCTTGGCATTTATGGTTTTAATTAGTTTTTTGTTAGAGTTAACAATATGAGAATTAGTTAGGTTTTTGCTGACAATATTACAAACGTCATATGCTACAGTAGTCTGACGGGAACTGCCCATTTTTAGACTGTCTAGGCCTGATTTTAAATCAACAAGAAAATTTTCTAGTACATTATGGTTAGATAACTGAGGCATGACATCATACTTTAAGCCCTTCTGCAGCAGCGACTTCTCAGCTTTTGTTAAATTAATGTCGGTCATATTTAAAACCGTGCCATAGAATTTATGATCCTTTTTTTAAAAACTAGGCGGATTATATTAAGTTTATATTATTTCAACCCAGGTCGTCATATTTTTTGGTATTCCATGTAGTTTTTTATTCTGATGAAGATTACCCTAGTGCAATAAGTCCTGTAATCAAGACAGGGATCCCGGAACTGGGTTTTAGAACGTTGTCGACCTTGTTCATACTCCCACTGAATGTTTCCTACAGCCTGCATCTTAGCCAGAGCCGTGAAATGACGGTATGGGCAATATTCAACTCTATGTCACATGGTGACTACTGTGGCTGGCCTCTAACGTGCCACTGAGACGGTCCAGCGTAAAGTTAGCGATATATGTTCACTGTGCACTGCTTCCCTACGACTCGAATGCTGTTCGCTAAACGCACACAACACGCAGTCAGAACTATTGTAAAGAATACTTGTTCCAAAGGTCTGTCTCAGACACACTTAGCAATTCGTGCTGGAGTGTCACATATTGTATCGGTTTCTGTGTAGTTCCACCACAGTTTAGTCCGTGAACTGTCACCACAATACATTGTTGTTTCGTTAATACTGATGACAGAATGATGCCCAGACAGCGAGATGCGCGTACGATTTTCTCGCAAACACAAAACAGAGACTGAAAATGAGGCACTTGAATCTCTCAAGAGACCTAACACACTTTTTGACGGATTTGGCCTTACACCACCATCTGGCATGGACTTGGGTAGAGATAAACCTCTGAAGGTGGCTGTAGTGAAGAAAGCATGCCAGAACATACTATCTGTGGATGTCCGCCGTCGGCTGAAGTTGTTGATACCAATCAACAGCCAGTCTTCTCTTATATTTAAATCAAATTTGCTTGTGATATAGCAGTGGAAAATGTTGGAAGCACCACGAAGTGATGGGCAGGGACGTGCATCGGTGGAACCCGTTCTTAGAAGGACCTCCAGACAGAGGCTTTTGCCATGCAGAGGCGCTGCAGAAAGTCTGGCCATTATACAGAAACGCAGATAGCATCTCCCATAGAGAAATGCCTGGCGCCGCGCGGGATTAGCAGAGCGGTCAGGGGCGCTGCAGTCATGGACAGTGCGGCTCATCCCGGCGGAGGTTCGAGTCCTCCATCGGGCATGGGTGTGTGTGTTTGTCTTTAGGATAATTTAGGTTAAGTAGTGTGTAAGCTTACGGACTGATGACCTTAGCAGTTAAGTCCCATAAGATTTCACACACATTTGAACAAATGCCTGACGAAAACGTTTCACGACCAGTAAATGAAGTGAGAAGTCGACCTGTTTAACAGGAACGTACCTCTGTAAGCGAGTTGTTGAAAGCTGGTGGTTTCCCCAGATTCACATCTCAGTGATGGATAGGGGGCACTCGGTCCTGGGCCTCTGAAATTGAGGAAGACCACCGAACGGTCTGGGTTTGATGTGAAATCTGCCACTATTGGCCAATGTAAACAAACTCTATGTTAGAAAGAGACGCTGGATGGTGACGAGGCAGAGCACCTCATTGACGGAAAAAAGAGACAGAGAGAGAGAGAGAGAGAGAGAGAGAGAGAGAGAGAGAGAATGATGAGAGTTTTTTCAGTAGAGTGTAGTAGGACACAGATCTGTCAGCGCTTGGAAGATTCAGATCCAAGTCAATCAAACACTATGAGAGCCGGAAAACATGGAAATGTGAGGTTTCCTCTTTCTTCATATTCGATTGGAAATTAGGTGGGAAAGTAGAATTCTAAGGTCAAGATTCGGAGCCTCCGCTGTCCAACTTCGATGCTGAGAGTTGCCTCAGTGTTGCTCAGAGCCCTCCGATGCGATGCCTTGGGGCTGAGAAACATTCCACCAACGATTTATTCTAGAGTCACTTGAACCATCACCTGCAATACTATAGTGAGATAATGCTGCAGCAATGAAACAACGAAAAGGGAAATTAAAGTTACATTTTCGTTAGTCGATTATTTCAAGCTTCACGCTGAAGACTTGTATTTTGTCAGTAATGAACAGTTTCTTTTCAAGTTCGCCCACAGCTGTGACGCTGTGGGTTAAGTCCATTAACCTCACAACATTCACTAGGCATTCTGCGGTTAAAAGTAAATTTCTTGCGAGATTATTAACTTCTCCTTACACCCCCATGTCAGATATGCCAAAGATATTAGAATAAAGTTGTCACAGAATGTCATTCAGTTGTTTATTTGCCGATGATTTTGTCTTGTTAATGTTGCCACAGGTTACCAATGGTTAATACTCATTTTATTGTAAAAAATCAAAGTCATTATAACTCTTGTTTTATTTAATATTCATATGTTCACTCGTCACAACTTTGGAGGATACGTTTGCATACGTTTTATCGAGGCTCGAATTCAATTCATTAACCTGGAGCGACACCAACCTTTCCGAGGAGAGAGAAGAATAAAATAAGAAGAAATAAATAATAATAATAATAATCTCGGGGCGGTTAGTAGACCCGCAACCGAGCGCTCCCCAGGTGGCGGATAGGGGAATGCCTCCTAGGTATAGGTTACAAATGAAATACTCGGGGAAGTCCAAAACTACTAGTAGCGTGTGTTCCCAAAATGGGCGACTACAAAAGGCGTCTGTTCCACGTGTCAGTGGCGGCCTCAACCAAAATCCCGACCTGGAAAGTCAGGCTGTACTCGGCAGCATGCCATATATCCAACTACTAAACATCATGATGGTACAACGAGGAAAATCTCATTACCCCGGGCCCAGTTAATATATTGGGATCTCGTGAGCATCGAATTGCGGGGGCTCACGGACATCATGAAAAGAATCGGAGCTTCTAAAACTCCCTCAAGACCAAACGCAAACGCTAAATCGGCGCACTCAACGTGAACACACTGATGAAGACAAGAAAGATGAAACAACTCACAGACACTGTCGAAAAATTTCAAATCAAAATATATGCACTGCAAGAAACACGATTCACGGATGAAGACCATTTCAACACGGAGAACTTTAGAATATACAAATGAAAACCATCGAGAGAACTGAAAAACCTACGGCTTTCTGGCACAGGATTTGCTGTACACAGGTCCATCACAGACAGCATAATCGACTTTTCGTCACCAAACGAAACAATCAGCACCTTCACAGTGAAATCAGCCAACAAATCCTACACAATAATCAACGCACATGCACCGACTAATGACTACAACAGGAAAAACCCGGACGAAATTGAGGACTTCTGGTCGATAATGAAAGAAACTATCAGGAAAATTCCTGCACGTAGAGTCAAAATAACACTGGGGGACTTCAACGCTAAACTCGGAAAAGAAAAGGAATACAGACATACCACAGGAAAACATACTCTACACAAGGACACCAATAAGAATGGAAAGCACCTGATACACTTTCGCAACAGCCACGACCTCGCCATTATGTCAACAAAATTCAAGAAACCGACACGGAAACTTACCACATGGAAATTCCCCAGCGGAAAGCAAGAACTGCAAATCGACCACGTAACCGTCCAGAATGACTCACAAAAATAAATTTTGACCATAGACACACGTAAAGGCGACTTCGACTCAGACCACCACCTACTACAGATCAGGATTCGTCTTTTGCCCAAGAAAAAGCTCCAGAAGAACAAAATTGTTAGATCAGATCCATAATACCTTACTTTAAACCAGACACAAATATTAGATAAAATTAAAATGGAGAAAACGACAGACTGGACACAAGTTTCAGGAAGAATCCGAGAGGCCATGAAACTAGCACAAGCACCACGCACAAGGAAACACCGTTGGTGGAACCACACATGTGACCAAGCTATTGACCAATGAATTAGTGCATGGAAAAAATTTAGTAGCCATAAATCCCCAGAGAATTGAATGAACTTCCTGAAATCACAGAAACAATCAAGCAAAATAATTCACAGTGAAAAACGACAGTATGATAAACGGCGACTGACGGAGGTCGAATCGGACTTCATGAAGAACAAAACAAGAAACTTCTACAGAACGTTCAGAGAAAATATGACTGGATATCAACCACCCAACTTGTGCTTCAGAAGACCGGATGGAACCCTAGAAACCAATACCAAAAACAGTTGTGACATTCTGGCAAAGTACTTTGAAAAACTCCTCAACACGGACTCCCCTATGGAAGAAATGATGACAGAAACGAGCACGTACATTCCAAATGGTGAACCTCCAACTCTAGAAGAAGTTAAAAAAATAATGAAGTTACTCAAGAATCGTAGAGCACAAGGAGAAGACGGCACCATGGCGGAAATCTGGAAGTTACAAGACCCAGAACTCACCAAAGGCATCCACAGGATCTTGGGATACATCTGTGAAACCATGAAAATTCCTGACGACTGGGAAACTGCCTTGATACATCCACTACACAAAAAAGGTGACAAGACTGACTCGAACAACTACAGAGGAATATCCCTGCTACCGGTCACATACAAGATCCTCTCTAAAGCTTTACTAAACAGATTAGAATGCTAGACCGACCACTTGATTGGGGAATACCAAACAGGCTTCCGTTAAGGGCGGTCTGGTGCGGAACAAATTTGGAAAATGAAAATGATTTTACGACACAAACAGAATCTGATCGTTACCTTTGTCGACTTCAAAAAGTCGTGCGACTCTATCGACCGGAAAACTCTCTTCAAAATTCTAGCTGAATACAAAGTAGACAACAAAACACGAACTATCATAGAGCAAACCTTGACCAACACGACCTCCAAAGTAAAATTCTGTGGGGAACTATCAGAGCCCTTTGAAATTCGCACAGGTCTCCGACAAGGCGATGCCCTCTCACCACTACGTTTCAATGTAGTGTTAGATAAGGTAACAAAATAATGGGAAATATCACAACAGGGAATAGCCTTAGGAAACCTACAGATTAAATGCCTCGCTTTTGCAGACGATTTGGTGATTGTCACGAAAGGTATAAACGAAACAAAAGACGCTATTGAAAAACTACACGAAATCTCATCCAAAATTGGACTACAGATCTCTTAAGAAAAGACACAGTTTATGAGCACAAACTCTCATCTCTGAACACAAAGTACGGCACGATTTACAAAACGGCAAACTTCAAATACCTCGGTGAAACACTACAAATAAGCGGACATAATAGAGACTCAAACGAAGAATCAAAACTTAAACTGGACAAGGCATACAAAGTAGTGTGGAATCATTACATCAAGAAGTCTATCTCACAAAAAGCCAAATTATGCCATTACAACACGGTGGTGCTCCCCGAAGCACTGTATGCAGCAGAGACCACACTAATCGTATGGCATACACGTATCAGACAACCATAAAAAGTAGAACGGAAAATACTTAGGAAAATATTTGGCGTAACTAACAGCAATGGAATATGGATGAAGAAACCTACAGAAGAACCATACAAACATACGGAGACAATCACAGAAAAGATTAGAAAACGCAAACTACAATTCTATGGACGCCTATACAGAATGCTATCACACAGACTGACCAAACAGATCTTTGACTTGGTAACCACTAGAAACAACAAATGGGTGACAGAGGTAAAAAACGACCTGAACCAACTCAGCATCACACCAGACACAATAAACGACAGAATAAAATTCAGAAACATCATTAAGAAAAGTAAACTACATGAGATACACTGTGACAGACGAACAGGCGTAAAATGGACCGAAGAACGCAAACAAGATCACAGCCAGAAGAAGGAAAAAATATGGGCAACCTAAAAGGCAACCAAGATGAAGCCGAAGACACGAAGCCGACAAGAAGCATGGGCAGAGGACCGGAAACTGAAACACAACGAGCGAATGAGGGAAGTTTGGGCAGCAAGGAAGGCAGCAAAAGGAATTGGCCATGTAGTTTAGTCTAACTGCGCTCTTTAAGGGCAAAACACCAATAATAATAATAATAATAATAATAATAAAATGAGAAGTAGTAAAATAAGAAGAATAAAATATAAAACGTTCTCCCACAAAGGCCAGTTACCGAATGACCATAAACCATACAGGTCTATCGTACGAAATGCCTGACGAGTGGGTAGGCAAAAGGTTGTTTCCGACACTGGTTTGAGAAGTTCTGGATATTCTGAACTTTAAATGGTTGAGAGATGTAAACAGAAATTTGTACATGCCTGACACTTTCAAGCTAGTGGACAATCTAGATTATTGCGTAAACAGAAGTACAACTTCAAACAGCCAAGATCGCTGTTACACAGCCTTTGTTGTGATGACTGGATTCAGCGAACTACGTTGCCTTCATCAGATCTTCAGCACTACATTTCACTGAATCTCCACCAAATGCTTCTTATATCGTATCAGATCACACAACGATATTTCATTAAAATGAGAACGACAGTATATCAGCAAGTAAAGCATAAAATAACTATTCTGCTGAAGTACGAACTTGAGCTTGTATAATCAGTGCAATATGTGCATTGTTTTATGTAATAGTTATTTTATGCTTGACTTGCTGATATACTGTTATTCTCATGTTAATGATATATCATTCTGTGATATTATACGATATAAGAAGCATTTAATCAAGATTAACTGAAATGTTGCGCAGAAGATATGATGATGGCAACGTAGTTTCCTGAAACCGGTCATCACAATAAAGGCTGTACTAGAGGGACCTTGTCTGTTTGAAGTTGTACTTCCGTCCCTGTAAACAGACAGGAAGAAGAGAAGAATTTAGTGTTCCCTCAATGAAGAGTTCGTTAGAGAGGGATCACAGGCATGATCTGGGAAATGATGCTGAAATTTCTCGTCAGTGTCCGTTTCAAAGGATCTATCCCTACATTTGCCTTAAGGGGGACCAAGTGAAACCTGCAGTGTAAACAAGCTTGCATAGTTCTCGCACGATACAGTTTTATCTGAAATTGCGTTATTTCAACGCAGTGCATTAGGCTCCATCACAATATACGCCTCACTGAAAATTAAACTAGGTTTAAAACACAAGTGTTTCGCTTCATTTGTTCTACTCAGAGGGAGGAATCGGTCGTCCCTTTATCGAAGAAACCCTCCCTGCATTCGCCTGAAGTGATTTATTGAAACTCTAAACCACAAATGAAAAACAGAGACACTCTCTAAAACAAGAGTGCAGAGCCGTATCTTAAGCACTTCATTAGACCATTTACGTATATGACAAGGCTCATATCAGAGTAGGAGAAGCATACACTGTCGTTAAACATTTTCTCCTATAGGCCTAAGTAATGTAACAACGGCATAAAAGAATGCTTGTGCCACCTGAGTATTTGACATAGAACGTCATTTGCGAAAGAAATAAAGGAAAATGTGAAAAGAAAAGGTTTGCCTTTCACTGCATAGTTGTTTTGCTCATAAAACACATGGAACAGATGCCTAAAAAACAGAACTTGGAAAGAGACACGTTGACACTTTATAAGACCATGGCTGTTCCTAAATAAATGAATAGAAGAGATTTATGAGTCACATATAAACAACAAAGGGCGAGGAACTAATTTAGGATTTATCCACGGATTTCAGGAGGGGAAATGATATTACTTAGCGTAATAAAAGTATATAGTACATTAGATAGAATGAAGAATGATGACATTAGGAATCAGTTGAACATCTATAAATTAGGAAACAAAATCCATGAAAACAGAACAAAATTAAATGAGCAGCCAAAGATTACCTCTCAAAACCATACGATACAAACATAAAGTGAGAAGAAGTAAAGGAATACCGAGGAGAAGTTGCAGATAGTATTAAGCAAATCCCTAACACTTTAAGTGTGGGCGAAGATCATGGAAAACAGAATAAACAGTTTTTCTAAGCCGCACAGACTCAACTTCCTTACACCGTAGTTTCGCACTGTCAACACTGGCAAACTTTCTAAATCTGTGTATCTTCACCCTCTCGGTGTGGTTTCCTACCTGCTTCACTGGAAGTCTTCCGGATATTCTCTCGCCCTAACCGCTCTGCTCTCATCTACAAGAGAACTGCAGCCCAGCAACAAATATACTGACGAGAAAAGAATCACAACACCAAGAACCAGTTGTGCGACATACACGCAAGGTGGTGAGCGTGTTTCCCCATCTGAAAGATGACGTCTGTTCTAATTTCGCTCCAGTCGCGTAAGAACGGTGCTAATAGCGCCACTATGAGGATGTAGACCATGCTTGGTTCAAAATGGTTCAAATGGCTCTGAGAACTATGGGACTTAACTTCTGAGGTCATCAGTCCCCTAGAACTTAGAACTACTTAAACCTAAGTAACCTAAGGACAGCACACACGTCCATGCCCGAGGCAGGATTCGAACCTGCGAGCGTGGCGGTCACGCGGTTCTAGACTGTAGCGCCTAGAACCGCTTGTCCACTCCGGCCGGCAGACCAGGCTTGCTTTCAATACATGCTGTAAGGGTCGTTAGCGTTAGTCACCTTTGAAACAAGACGTCGTGAGTGAATGTTTGTCAAAAATCCCTTTAAGGCGGCAAAGCGGCCATTATCAACATCTCACTGAATTTGAACGACGTCGTGTGATACGGCTACGAGAAGCAGGATGTTCCTTCTGCGATACTGCAGAAACACTTGGCGGGAATGCTCCCACTGCACACGATTGCTGGTAGCGGCGGTCACGAGAATGCACGATCGCAAGAAGACCGGGCTCTGGAGGGCCATGCGACAATATCAAGAGGGAAAACCATCGTGTTCGGCGTATGGCTCTGGCGCGACATACTGCATCTCCAACAGCAATCTCAACAGCAGTTGGCACCACAGAGACACAACGAACTGTTACGAATCGGTTACCTCAAGGACAGTTGCGAGCCAGACGCCCTGTAGCGTGCTTTCCACTGACCCCAAAGCACCGCTATTTGCGACTTCAGTGGTGTCGAGCGAGACCGCATTGGTCAACAGAGTGGACTCTGTTGTGTTTTCTGATGAAAGCTAGTTCTGCCTCTGTGCCAGTGATGGTTGTGTGTTGGTTAGAAGGAGGCCAGTTGAGGATCTGCAACCAACCTGTCTGCATGCTAGACGCAATGGACTTCCACTTAAAGTTATTGTCTGCGGTGCGATTTCGTATGACAGCAGGAGCACACTCGTGGTTATCCCACGCACACTGACTGCAAATCTGTTCGTTAGTCTGCTGATTCGACTTGTGCTGCCATTCATGTACAGCATTCCAAGAGGTAGTTTCCAACACGACAACGCTCGCCCACAAAAATGGTTCAAATGGCTCTGAGCACTATGGGACTTAACAGCTGTGGTCATCAGTCCCCTAGAACTTAGAACTACTTAAACCTAACTAAACTAAGGACATCACACACATCCATGCCCGAGGCAGGATTCGAACCTGCGACCGTAGCGGCTCGCCCACATGCCGTTGTTGTAATCCGACGTGCTCTACAGAGTGTCGATACGTTGCCTTGACCTGCTCGATCACCAGGTATGTCTCCAGTCGTGCACATACGTGACGTCATCGGACGACACCTCCAGCGTCATTCACAAACAGCATCAACCGCCCTGTATTGACCGACCAATTGCAACAGGCACGGAACTTCATTCCACAAACTAACATCCGGCACCTGTACAAACAGTGGATGCACGTTTGCATGCTTGCAGTCAACATTCTGGCGGTTACATCTGTTATTAATGTACTGACATTTCACATTTGCAATGGCTTATCTCGCCCTTGCATTAACCTGTGATCTTGCTGTGTTATCACTTAAATATGTTACCCAAACAAATGTATTCTCGTAGATTCATTACTCTATATTCATTATTTGTTGGTGTTGCACTTTTCTTTTCGTCAGTGTATTTAGAGATAGTCTGTAGGCGTGAACTGACGGAGTAAGTACGTACGATTTCCCTGATTTCTCGTGTATCCTCTGTAATCATAAAGAGAAAAGAAATTAAATGGAATGTACCCGTTTATAGGTATATTTCCTTAATGAGTACTGCGGTATGGACTGGTCACATTTATCGCGAACATTGTGGATCCACTGCTGAGGGCATGGAAGACTGCAGCGAACTGAATTTAAACGCGTTTAACAGATCATTAGGAACTATACCCTAAGAACTCCCATTGATATTGTGTAATTAATGGCACCCTGTATTCTAACAGGCGCTCCTAACCAGATGTCAGACGCACACGTTTCTTACAAACTTTGATGTAGCTATTTATTCTGACATGGAATTAATTATCTGTAATGAATCTAGCCTTGGTAATCGGTTTTCTCCCGTATTTACGCCTCTCTGGACCTATTAACTCCGCTTCACTAGGCGTCTACTGGCGCGCGCGAGAGAACCGTCTGTGTTGCTGGACTTTCTTTCAAAGCGACGCTTATCGAGAAGTAATATGGCGACAAGATGTGGCAGGATTTTAAGCATGGGAAATACCGCTCGAGTAATCGTGAAATATTGTTAAACCTGCATAATGTTAAACATACTTATGTTTATTTGCTCTATTTCTTGAGTTAACCCTTCTTACGCTCAGTTAGGGTGGATGCGACCTGATAAGCACCATGGTTTTTTTCGCACTCTGTATTCACAGAGGCTTCTTAGACGCTGTTCTTCACTGTACCTCTTCATACATATTAAACAGCCAAAATAATTCCAAAGAAAGATCTTATACATCCAGTGACTTAACTGTACCTATGCAGAATTAAGACTCATTCTCCAACTCCTTCTTCATTTTTGCCGTACATCTGTGTAACAAACTATCCAGTAACCTTCGTCTGATCTAAAACTACCGCGCATCCGTGAAGAAACGAAAGCTTCTCCAGTTATAATTGGTGTATTTTTCTTCTTCGCATATCAAGGTTGTCGTCTTTCTGTCCAACAGGGAACAAACATCTGTCTCGGTGTCAGCACCAGTCCTTATCGTATTTCTCTTTATTTTTATTTTCGTCTACCATCGTCGCTTTTTCTTTCATTACCTCTTCCGCCGAAAGTTCCTTATTACGTTTTACTGACGAATCAAGTCCTGCCACAAATTACATTATTTTTGTATTGTTGGCATACCATTCTCCAGATACCTTATTACTTCCATTTGACTGGAAAGCTATATTCTGAGAAACTTAATCATCATAATGTTAAGATGACGGACAGTATTGCATTAGTTATTCATTACGGTAACTATTTTCAATGGTATTATTATTATGCATAAGTTATTTTCCGCGCAACAGTGTAATGTTAACGGTATCGACAATAATTAAGTATGCATGGTTAAGTGAGACACATGACATGGAAGCACTGCTCAAGCTGGATGAAACGAAAGTGTAAATAAATAATAATCAGATTATTGCGAAGAGAGCGCCGAAGTGTACCTTGGGATGATTCTGTAGAATTCAGTTATCGCCCATGAGGGAAAATGCCTCTTTTCTCTCTCGCAAAAACTTTCAGCACTGTGTCACTGTATCGTGTTAGCTGAACAAAGTCCACTCACAACTGTACTGAATTATTCATCTTAGTCTATTCACTCAATCCTTCAATTCTTACCAACATTCTAATTAGTTAATGTTCTAAATGTCGTACTGACATTAATTTTCTTGCCAGAAACCAGCATTGATCTTATACGCCGATGCGCCAAAACATTATGACCACGTGTTTAATACAGTGTTATTCCACTTTTCAAACACAGCACAACAGAGTCATTCTGCCTTGCATGGATGCTACAAGTCCTTGACAGCATTCCAGAAGTATGTGGCACCAGATGGCAACGCAAATTACGGTATGCTGTTTTAAGGGCACGCAGCTGGCGCCCGATATGTGTTCCAGTGGGTACAGATCAGGCAAATCTGCTGGCCAAGACATCAATGTGAACTCACTATAATGCCTCTCAAACCACTGTAGCTCGATTCTGACCTTGCAACACGGGCACTTATCCTGATGCAAGATATCACCACAGGTGGAGACTACAAGTACGAAGTGATGCAGATGGTCAGCATTAATTTTCACTGCTATTATGAAGCCTTCGATTACCACCACAGATCCCGTGGAAGCCCAACTCAATGTATCCCATAGCATAAGTGTGCCCTCATCGGCCTGCATCTGTGGTGCGGTGCATGTTCCGTGCAGTCATTCGTCTGGCTGACGGCGTGTAAGGCCCCAACCATCGACCTGGTGTAACAAGAAACGCGATACATTCAACAAGCGACACGTTTCTATCGATCCTCGGTGAAAACTCAGTGATGCTATGCGCACTGCAATCATGACTAACGATGTCGTTGTGTCTACACAGGTACACGTACGGGTCATGTGATGTAGAGCTTCATGTTCAACATTGGCCTTTGAACGCTGTGCTCCTTAACACTTGTGCCTGCACCAGCATTGTACTCTGTCATCAGATCTGCCACAGATCGCTGCCTATCCTGGTTTACACAGTGCTAGATCCTCCGACCTCTACGTTTTGTGCTGTTCATTCAATCCCATACAGCTTACTCGTTATTTCACAATTCTTCAACCACTTTCCATAGGTGCTTACGACAGCACTACTCCAACAGCTGACCAGTTCCGCTGTACCAGAGATACTCATTTCCAGCAACAGGGCCACAACAATGTGCCCTTTGTCAAAACCGCTTATATCAGTGGTTTTCCGCATTGGTGGCCCGTATCTTCGCTACAGTGACCGCCGATTTGTCTCTCTTCCGCTTACATTCTTTCCTTAATGCATCACGTTCCCGAAACATCAGAACACATTCAGCCTCGCGGTACGCAGTGATCATAATGTTTTGTAGCATCAGTGTAAATTAAATGACATTAACACTGAACCACTTCGATATCCCTTAAATATTGGAAAGACAATTAACATTCAAATCATTGTAAAATCTGCAAGTTAGTGTAGAGCACTTTGAGTAGGGTTCTACCCATTATTATACGTAGATAGACTTCCCTCTATTATACATAGATGGTGGTCTCTGTATACCCTCAGCGGACTACAAGATAGTAGCTACCAAAGAGATGGACCACATTACATTGTACACAGCACAATGGCACTTCCTCAATGACGGACACAAGGAATGCACGCTACCAGCTAGCATAACACGCCAGTAGCAGCACATAGTTCGTGTCACCCCACTCTCCAATGTTACCAAATTTATTCAAGATGGCGGATCCAAGATGGCGGCAATAGATATGACAATGTCGCAATGACGTCATGGAGGGAAGTTCAAATTTTGGTGGGAAGATAGGTCAGTTGGGCTACCACCCATAACGTAACCCCCTCTCCCCCTTCCCATCGGTCCCCCCGTAAAATGGCAGGAAGTTCCATTTCCATCAGGAAAATGCAACACACCATGGCAACTTCAAATTACCTAAGAAAATGGCAGGAAAACAGGACACTTGGGTTACCTCCACTAACCTAAGTCATCCGACCATCAGCTCTTCCTAGGAATTGGTGCCAAAAGGACTCAGCCTTTGCTGGATAGGATGGATGTAAGTTTTTATTTTGCAAGCAGTCTATATTTAAGCAATTAGAGAACATAGCCCCATCCAGTGTCTTCACCATGAGGTCTGGAGTCCAACTGACCTAGTACACAGTACTGCCACCAGAGTGTACCGTTGTCCCTTCCATGGCGTAATCCAAGATGGCGGTCTGGGGGAGAAAATGGCGGGAAAAGGACTCAGCCTGTGCTGGGCTGCTCTATACGATGGATATAAGTCTTTATTTTCAGTGTTTATTTAAGCAGTTTGAGGCAGTGGCTCCATCCAGTGTGTTCACCATGAGGTCCGGAGTCCAACTGACCTAGTACATAGTACTGCCACCAGAAAGCGCCTTCGTCCCTTCTCTAAAGTAATACAGGATGGCGGTCTGGGGGAAAAATGGCGGGAAAATGACTCAACCTGTGCTGGGTTGCTCGAGAGAGGAAGGAATGTACTTTATTTGTTTTGGAACGATTTATTTGGGAATGGATTTCACATAGTTCATTTATTACACAGATACAAAAAACACTCTCTGATGTGCATGGGATAGCAAATCAAATCCTACAGACCTGAAAACTACTCGTAAATCACTGACATAATGCAGTAGCCTGATGTACAGAGAGGCAAACAACTTGTAAGTTATCAAAATAATGCATGTAAATGGCTCTGCAAACACGATTGCTAATTGTCAACTGTCGAAATCATGCACTGCACAGCCTACAGACCTATTCACAAAATAATGCGACAGATCCGAAAACAACTCGTAAATCACCGAAATAATGCATATATAATACTCTGCCAACATGCTCACAATGCGTAAACAGTCGAAAATAATGCACTGCACAAACATTCAGTCCACATAAAAAACACTTTCGAACTACAGTCAGACACAACATATCAGTGAACTGGTCTCCTACAGAACTCCAACAAGCGCACACTGGGCGGCGCGCTCACACCCATCTCATACGTAAGACGTCTACGGACATGCATGTTTACTGTTGCTGGTGGATAACCCTCTAGCTGTGGATACTGACGTCACAGGTCGCACTATAGAAATCTGTTCCATTGCCTCCCACAATAGCACAGGCTGCATTGTTCCTAGCGATCCTAACAGGAGATATGACCTACATCTAGACATTCACACTTGCACACCTGCCCAGAATGGCTGATGCATTGTTCCAAAATGCCCATGTGGCGACTCTCCATCTAAAAGGTTCTCAATGTTATACGGACGTCACATGGCTATGTAAAATAAGAGCCAAGTCGTCCTCTTGGAAATTGTATATGTACCAGAAATAGTTAACAGTCGCTTTTGTACGAGCTTTTGTGATCTCTCGCTTGTCTGCATGGAAATTCTTGTAATCGCAGAACCTATTTACGAAAATAGCGCAGAATAACGCCGAATGCATTTCTCCTGATGGCCTTTACTTGGCACTCTGTTCATCATGTGTTACCCTTCCTGGAAACCGTTAAGTCCTGATGTCAACAAACATCTCCGAAACGCAAATGTTCTCACCACTATGTAGAGGCTCCTACGTTCCGACATGGAGGATTTATTATGAATGAAAGGAGCATTATGATTGGCTCTTATTGAATTTATCTGCCAAAATACTGACGTTGCCGGTGTGGAAGCATCGTCAACCATTTTTTTTTCTTTCTGCAGACGAGAATTTCAGTGGCAAAAAGCAATTTTGTACCGATCACCATACTGCACAGACAATTAAACCCTCCAAAGTGGCATACAAATCATCAAATACAGAAAGATTCTTACTCAATGGCACTGCTCTGCCACTGCAGACAGGAACTGTGGTGTCACTGCCAGACACCATACTTGCTAGGTGGTAGCCTTTAAATCGGCTGCGGTCCGGTAGTATATGCCGGACCCGCGTGTCGCCACTATCAGTGATTGCAGACCGTGCGCCGCCACACGGCAGGTCTAGAGAGATTTCCTAGCACTCGCCCCAGTTGTACAGCCGACTTTGCTAGCGATGGTTCACTGACAAATTACGCTCTCATTTGCCGAGACGATAGTTAGCATAGCCTTCAGCTACGTCATTTGCTACGACCTAGCAAGGCGCCATTATCATTTGCTATTTATCTTGTGATGCATGTACCGTCAGACCGATGTTCACCAATTATGGATTAAAGTTAAGTATTCCAGAAGCTACGTACCTTTTTTGCTAGTCTCTATTCCTTTAACTGTTCCAGACCTCATGCCAGCTTGCGTGAGCTTAAACGCGTGCCTTTCGGCTATCTCATAGTGGCTTGGCTGTCTTGCCGAGTCACAACAGTTTGATGACGAGGATTTTGCGTTCGTATTGATACAGACTGATTTACTTATGTAATGGCTATGCCACCATCTCCAGATGTACTGTCCGAATTTTATCGCTTACAGAACCATCAGACGCAGGCCTTACTGGATGCCCTTGGACAGCTCGTCCAGGGTCAACGTGCAATGCACAACGGTGCGGCAGCCGCCGCTCCACCGCTCATGCAGCCACAACACGCAGTTGCACCAACTTTTCATCCTTTTGATGCTGCACTGGAAAGCTGGACGGAGTGGTCACGCCAATTTGCATTCCATCTCGCCACCTACAGAATTCAAGGTAACGAGTGGCAGCCTGTTTTGTTGTCCTCAGTAGGGGTGAACACATACCGTGTGATAGTCAAATTATTTCCCCGACGCGACGTAGAAACTCTGTCCTACTACAAAATTTTGTCTTCATTAGATGCATATTTCAAAGAATCAGTCAATGTAGTTGCCAAACGGTACACCTTCTTTCATAAAAAACGTACGGCAGGTCAGACTCATCGGGAGTGGGTTGCAACCTTGCAAGGCCTTACTAGGGATTGCGCTTTTGAGTGTCAATGTGGACTCCCTTATTCAGATACTATGGTACGTGATGCAATTGCACAGAACGTTTCTGATGTTCGTATAAGGGAACAGATTTTGAAACTAGTCAATCCCTCCCTTCAACAAGTGATGGACATATTGGATTGGCAGGACACACTTGACTTTGCTCAGGAATCATTTGAAACTTCGCCATCCATGTGTCAGATTACCTGGCCCGCCGGGCGAGCTGCACGGAACAGTAAACAGCCCTCGCGTCCGGCCGCGCTGCTGCCGCCAGGCTCTCAGCCACGTGTACCGTGCCAACAAGCAAATGCAGTGCTAAAATCATGTCCGTGGTGTGCTACTAGACATTTGCGTGAGAATTGCCCGTCACGCCAAGCTATTTGGTTTTACTGTAATAAAACAGGACATTTTCAAAGTGTTTGCCAGAAAAAGATCAGATCAGAAACTCAAAATCATTCCAGGCCCTTTTCTTCGCGCCGTAATCGGAATCGAACCAAGGATACTCAGGCTCGCGAAACTTCGCCATGGAAATTCATATAGTTCATTCCATTCCGCCCAGTGCCACTCTCTCTAACAGTGACTGTGTTCATCCCATGAATAGTGTGCGTCGACATCGCCAGAACTCCCGTCAAGTCACAAGCGATTTTGTACCAGTGTCAGTTCACGTTGCACGAGACAGTCACTCTTGTCGTCAGCAGGGCAATAAACTTTTTGTGGACTTGGACATTAACGGCAAAGTGATACCATTCCAGCTCGATACCGGGGCTGCAGATTCACTGATCAATCAAGACACGTACAAACAGCTGGGCACACCTCCGTTGCGTGCCGCAAATGTAAAGTTAACTAGCTATTCAGGTCAAGAGATCCTTGCGTTAGGACAGTGTAGCCTTCTTGCAACATACAAGGGACAAACAAAACTTGTGTCATTTTACGTCCTTCGTTCTTCTTCTGCAGTGAACTTGTTTGGTTTCGATTTATTTCAGTTGTATAACTTGTCTATAGTAAATCAGGTCCTATCAGTGAACCAGACTGTGCTTTCCGACAGTGTTTCTCATCTATGTGACGAATTTGCAGACATTTTTGCACCGGGCCTTGGTTGTGCTAAGAACTATAAAGCACATTTGGAACTGAAAGTAAACGCGGAACCAAAATTTTTCAGAGCGCGCAATGTTCCCCACGCATTGCGTGATGAGGTCGCAAAACCATTACACGATTTGGGATCACAAGGTATAATTAAACGTGTGCAGGCTTCTCTCTGGGCATCACCCTTAGTAATTTTGCCAAAACCTTCCGGACAATTGAGACTTTGTGTGGACTTCAAGGCAACAGTGAATCCACAACTAGTGACTGCAACTCTTCCTTTACCCCGCCCAGATGATCTTTTTGACAAACTGTGCCCGGGTAAATATTTTTCGAAGTTGGACGTAGCGGATGCGTACTTGCCAATACCAGTGGACGAAGAATCCCAGCGCGTTTTGGTCGTTAACACGCATCTTGGTTTGTATCGATTCAAACGACTGCCATTCGGGTGTGCATCCGCCCCTGCACTGTTTCAGCAATATCTACAAACTGTTTGTGCGTCAGTCCCTACTGCAGCAAACTATCTGGACGATATTGTGATCTCTGGAAAGACGGAAGAAGAACATTTAGCCAATCTCAGAACATTATTTCAGGTCTTGCGATAAAATGGTCTTCGCTTGCGGAAGGACAAATGTGTGTTTTTTGCTCGTGACTTGCGCTACCTGGGACATGTACTCAGTGCCCAAGGCATACATCCCAGTCCTGACCACCTCTGTGCCATACAAGACTTGCCTTCGCTGCAGAGTTTGAAGCAGCTACAGTGTGTGCTGGGAAAAATCTACTATTATCACCGATATGTTCCACATGCCTCTTCCATTTCAGCTCCGCTTCATCGCTTACGCCGTAACGGTGTTCCGTTCGTCTGGACGACGGAATGCGAACGCGCCTTTCGCCAGTTGAAGTCGGCGTTGCTTTCCAATACTTGCCTTACGCCATTCGGTCCCCAGAATACCCTTTTCTTGACGGTGGATGCATCGGATTTCGGGATCGGTGCTGTGCTTGCGCACAAAGAAGGATCTCACGATCGCCCTATTGCCTTTGCGTCCAAATTGCTCTCGTCTGCGCAAAGAAATTATTCACAGATTGGTGTTACAAAGTTTCATGATTTCTTGTATGGTCGTCACTTTACCATCTTCACAGACCACAAACCTTTGACATCGCTTTTTCATCCGACCAAGCCTGTACCTCCACGTACAGCGCACAAATTCATTCGCTGGTCTATTTTCCTCTCACAGTACCGCTACGATATCTTGTTTCGGTCCACTGCTAAGCACGGAAACGCCGATGCGTTGTCCCGTTTGCCTGTTGCTGAGGATAGAGCATTCGATTCCTCCAAACTTGCTTGCATGTTCATTGATTCGGAAACCGATGACGTGGTCGAATCGTTTCCAATTGATTTTCGTCGTGTAGCTACAGCCACAGCTGCCGACCCTGTCCATGCTACCGTTCTGCGTTTTGTTGCTACGCAATGGCCCTTGTCAAAGTCACGGATCAGGGATCCGTTGGTTCGCCGATTTTTTGCTCACCAGGAGAGACTTTTTGTACGACGTGGTGTTTTGCTGTTGCGTTCTGATAATGATCAGTCCAGGGTCGTGGTCCCACGTTCGTTACAGTCCTCTTCACCAGCTTCTTCACCAAGGCCATTGGGGTATAGTGAGAACGAAACAACTTGTTCGTCAGCGCTGTACTTGGTTCGGAATCGATGCCGCGATTACGAATATGTGCTCTTCTTGCATGGTGTGTGCCGAACAACAATCAGCACCACCGCGGAAATTCTTTGCATGGCCAAAAGCCAATTCCCCTTGGCAGCTCTTACACATCGATTTTGCTTGTCCATTCTGGAATGCTCGATGGTTGGTTGTGGTAGATTCATTCAGTAGTTTTCCTTTTGTTGTCCGGATGTCTTCCACGACGTCATCTACCACCATCCAAGCGTTATCTGCTATCTTTTGCATTGTAGGTCCTCCACAGGCTATTGTTTCCGACAATGGCCCACAATTCATGTCCGCAGAATTTCAGTCATTCTGCAAGGCCAATGGTATTCAACATCTGACGTCCGCGTCGTTTTCGCCACAGTCAAACGGTGCCGCTGAACGATTGGTCAGAACTTTCAAGTCACAGATGTTGAAGTTGAAAGAGTCGCATTCTCGGGAGGACACGTTATTGCTCTTTTTGTCCTCGTATCGCTCTCAGCCCCGAGATCGTCGCTCGCCGGCTGAGTTGCTCCATGGTCGCCCTCATCGAATCTTGATGTCTTTGCTACATCTGCCGCATCAGGTTCCTGTGCAGCGGCAGGCACCTGCTTTTGCCCCAGGCGACGTTGTCTACTACCGCCACTATCGAGGTTCACGGCTTTGGCTCGAAGGGCGCATTCTTCGCTGCCTCGGCCGCGCTATGTATCTGGTTTTGGGGGCCTCTGGTGAGGTGCGTCGGCATCTCAATCAGCTGCGCTTCTGTTGTTGCACGGGATCTGCCGCTCCCCGTCTTCTTTCAGCGATGGTGCTGTCCGGTCAGCGCCCTGGGGACCCATCTACTGGCTCGCCTCGGCCCCAGGTGCTACCGACGCTGCCTTCCATTTTGCCCCATGGCGACGCGCAGCCGCCGTCACCGCAGCCGCCGCCGCCGCCGCCGCCACCGCCGCCTGTTCTCCCGCCGGCGGCGCCCACAGTGGATGCGTCGCTGCAACCGCCGGGCGCCTCCCTGGGTCACGCGCCGCCGATCGCTTCCCGTGACCAGTTGTCCTCCGACATGGAACTCTTGCCCGCTCCGGACCATATGTCGTCTTCGCCCGTCGGGTGCCCCGGCCCGATGGAGGTCGACCCTTCAGCCCCTCCTGTCTCTGTACGGGCGCATACACCGCATGTTGGCGTGCACCCTGGAGCAGGTTTTCAGGCGTTTCCTAGCTCCCCGCGGTCCGAATGGCAGGGTGCGGGTGGCACAGCCTCGCCTGTTGTTAGGCTCCCCACCTCGTCGCATACGTCAATATGGGGTCCTCCCCACGGCGGGCGGAAGCCTTATGCCACAACTGTACGCCGATTTGCGGGGACGTGGGTGGGGGGTGGGGGGGGGGGGGAATGTGGTGTCACCGCCAGACACCACACTTGCTAGGTGGTAGCCTTTAAATCGGCCGCGGTCCGTTAGTATATGTCGGACCCGCGTGTCGCCACTATCAGTGATTGCAGACCGAGCGCCGCCACACGGCAGGTCTAGAGAGACTTCCTAGCACTCGCCCCAGTTGTACAGCCGACTTTGCTAGCGATGGTTCACTGACAAATTACGCTCTCATTTGCCGAGACGATAGTTAGCATAGCCTTCAGCAACGTCATTTGCTACGACCTAGCAAGGCGCCATTACCAGTTACTATTGATACTGAATCATGTACAGTCAAGAGCGACGTTTACCATTAATGGATTAAAGTTAACTTCTAGTCAAGTTGTGCCACAAACTTCTCTTCTCCCCAATCCTATTCAACACCTCCTCATTAGTTATGTGATCTACCCATCTAATCTTCAGCATTCTTCTGTAGCACCACATTTCGAAAGCTTCTATTCTCTTCTTGTCCAAACTATTTGTCGTCCATGTTTCACTTTCATACATGGCTACACTCCATACAAATACTTTCAGAAACGACTTCCTGACACTTAAATCTATACTCGATGTTAACAAATTTCTCTTCTTCAGAAATGCTCTCCTTCCCATTGCCTGTCTACATTTTATATCCTCCCTACTTCGACCATCATCAGTTATTTTGCTCCCCAAGTAGCAAAACTCCTTTACTACTTTAAGTGTCTCACTTCCTAATCTAATACCCTCAGCTTCACCCGACTTAATTCGACTACATTACATTATCCTCGTTTTGCTTTTGTTGATGTTCATCTAATATCCTCCTTTCAAGACACTATCTATTCCGTTCAACTCCTCTTCCAAGTCCTTCGCTGTCTCTGACAGAATTACAATGTCATCGGCGAACCTCAAAGTTTTTATTTCTTCCCCATGGATTTTAATACCTACTCCGAATTTTTCTTTTGTTTCCTTCTCTACTTGCTCAATATACAGATTGAATAACATTGGGGAGAGGCTACAACCCTGTCTCACTCCCTTCCCAACCACTGCTTCCCTTTCATGCCCCTCGACCTTTATAACTGCCATCTGGTTTCTGTACAAATTGTAAATAGCTTTTCGCTCCCTGTATTTTACCCCTTCAGAATTTGAAAGAGAGTATTCCAGTCAACATCGTCAAAAGTATTCTCTAAGTCTACAAATGCTAGAAACGTAGGTTTGCCTTTCCTTAATCTAGCTTCTAAGATAAGTCGTAGGGTCAGTATTGCCTCACATATCCCATTATTTCTACGGAATCCAAACTGATCTTCCCCGAGGTCGGCTTCTACTAGTTTTTCCATTCGTCTGTAAAGAATTCGCGTTAGTATTTTGCAGCCGTGACTTATTAAACTGATAGTTCGGTAATTTTCACATCTGTCAACACCTGATTTCTTTGGGATTGGAATTATTATATTCTTCTTGAAGTCTGATGGTATTTCGCCTGTCTCATACATCTTGCTCACCAGATGGTAGAATTTTGTCAGGACTGGCTCTCCCAAGGCCGTCAGTAGTGCTAATGGAATGTTGTCTACTCCCAGGGCCTTCTTTCGACTCAGGTCTTTCAGTGCTCTGTCAAACTCTTCACGCAGTATCATATCTCCCACCTAACCTTCCTCTACGTTCTCTTCCAGTTCCATAATATTGCCCTCAAGTAAGTCTCCCTAGGACAGACCCTCCATATAATCCTTCCACCTTTCTGTTTTCCCTTCTTTGCTTAGAACTGGATTTCCATCTGAGGTCTTAATATTCATACAAGTGGTTCTTTTTTCTCCAAAGGTCTCTTTAATTTTCCTGTAGGCAGTATCTATCTTACCCCTAGTGAGATAAGCCTCTACATCCTTACATTTATCCTCTAGCCATCCCTGCTTAGCCATTTTGCACTTCCTGTCGATCTCATTTTTGATACGTTTGTATTCCTTTTTGCCTGCTTCATTTACTGCATTTTTATATTTTCTCCTTTCATCAATGAAATTCAATATTTCTTCTGTTACCCAAGGATTTCTACTAGCCCTCGTATTTTTACCTACTTGATCCTCTGCTGCCTTCCCTACTTCATCCCTCAAAGCTACCCATTCTTCCTCTATTGTATTGCTTTCCCCCATTCTTACCATTTGTTCCCTTACGCTCCCCGTGAAACTCTGTACAACCTCTGGTTTAGTCAGTTTATCCAGGTCCCATCTCCTTCAATTCCCACCTTTTTGCAGTTTCTCCAGTTTTAATCTACAGTTCATAACCAATAGATTGTGGTCAGAGTCCACATCTGCCCCTGGAAATGTCTTACAATTTAAAACCTGGTTCCTAAATCTCTGTGTTACCATTACATAATCTATCTGAAATCTATCAGTATCTCCAGGCTTCTTCCATGTATACAACCTCCTTTTATGATTCTTGAACCAAGTATTAGCCGGCCAGTGTGGCCGTGCGGTTAAAGGCGCTTCAGTCTGGAACCGCGTGACCGCTATGGTCGCAGGTTCGAATCCTGCCTTGGGCATGGATGTGTGTGATGTCCTTAGGTTAGTTAGGTTTAAGTAGTTCTAAGTTCTAGGGGACTGATGACCACAGAAGGTAAGTCCCATAGTGCTCAGAGGCATTTGAACCAAGTGTTGCTATGATTTCCGTAGAACACCAGTTTAGTTTTCTTTCTCCTGATAACGACGTCCTCTTGAGTAGTCCCCGCCCGGAGATCCGAATGGGGCACTATTTTACCTCCGGAATATTTTACCCAAGAGGACGCCATCATCATTAACCATACAGTAAAGCTGCATGCCCTCGGGAAAAATAACGGCTGTAGTTTCCCCTTGCTTTCAACCGTTCGCAGTACCAGCACAGCAAGGCTGTTTTGGTTAGTGTTACAAGGCCGGATCAGTCAATCATCCAAACTGTTGCCCCTGCAACTACTGAAAAGGCTGCTGCCCCTCTTCAGGAACCACGCGTTTGTCTGGCCTCTCAACAGATGCCGCTCCGTTGTGGTTGCACCTACGGTACGGCTATCTGTATCGCTTAGGCACGCAAGCCTCCCCACCAACGGCAAGGTCCATGGTTCATGGGGGAATTTGATCGCTATACATACAATTAAGCGTTATGGTTGTGGTCTCAGTTGAACGACATTCGATAATGTGCAAAGTATCGGAAATACACCCTGCTGATGGCTGTGGCTCTGGAAATAGAAATATCTGTACCATTCTTATGACTTGACATACTCTCCCCTTTGCTATCACAGTATTCCATGTCAAATCCATACGTCCCTTACCAATGGACACAGTCATTTCCTTTGCACATGTCGGAACACATACACATACTTTATAAGCCTGATTCTCAAGGCAAACCTATCATACATCCCCTACTGCTGAGCATAATACTTCGTCAATAACTGATTGCTCGGGACACGAAATAATATTGACCGAAAATCAACGATGGGTGGAGATGTCTCATAAGTTTCCTTGTGAGTGATACCACTGTGTCTTAGAAAGAGAGGCATAATCGTGTTACAAACCGCCAGATGTTAAAAAACACAACCATATTACCATCACAAGCTGTTTTGGTACTACAGATGCATAGTAGTACCCATATTAAAAGCTATACTGGCTTTATAAATCTATGTATAGCATTACCTCTTAATGAAGTGGTTTTTTCCAGACAAATACCATGACATTGAATGTAGATGGTGATCGCCAGAGTGTATAGTATCAGACCACCAGTGCGGTTACACGTCGCTGACGGTGCAACCTCATAATAAAATTGCCGAGTGTTGGAAGTGATTCTCCTAAGAAGCGTGGTATGAAACTGGTACTTGCAACACCCTCACGCCGCCGCCGCTAGATATTTCTCCAGTGTTTGTAACTCATTCTGTCTCGATGCCATGTCAGAGGTTTGGCGATATATCGACTGGGTTATAGACGATGTCTGTTTCAGAAGGATCACAAACAGTAGTAGATGGTGTGGTGATTGACGTCATAAGAAATATATACTAGATTTTCAGATCTCTAGTGCTACGCTTTCGGTAAAATGCTGTCTCGGATATGGAATCAAGTCATTCTATTCAACCACATACCTGTGTTGGATCATATGGAGAAGTCCTTTAATGATTACAGCCACTAGTGAATAATATTTCTGGCACTCTCGTATCTCAGAATGAGTCACCTTTCTGGGACCTATCTGCTACAGTAAAATTCCAATGTGGTTTTTAGGTAGTCCCTATGCATCTTGCAACTGCCCCTCAGACTCTGCACTACCATTACTGCAGCTTTGCGCATGTGATCATTCCAATGAAAATCGGAACTGTGTAGATGTCAAAGAAAACTATATCTACCACCTTCTGCAACCCATGTACAAACAGGCTAAGCTGAGTTACTGCGACTGGAAACGGGAATGAGGATTTTGCTACTGCACTGTGGTGCGTCCCCAAACTACATACAAGCACTACAGATCTGTGTCCATGAGGCCCATTCATGTCAATCATCCCAACATGCTATCGTCGTTATTCTGTACCATCCAACAGAGAAAAATTAGAACTACAAAAGCTCCACTAACTTCATCTCATAGAGAACTCGATAAGATTTATATCGAAAACAAATACCGCATGTGTGCTGGCATCGAGCACATGTGATGATCCTATTAGATGTACAGGTATTGATCAACTGCACAGACCAGTTTAAAGCTTCATCACCTGTACCGTCGGAGAATTATCGTATCCCACAGACTATACAAAAGTCACAAGAGACGCTCCCTATGACCCTGTGTCGTTGTTTGAAACTGTTTTTTTTTCTGTAACACACTACTATGTACACTGCCATACATTATCCTTTTCCACCACGACTTTAAGGTCTGTGTCAGGTTCTAAACTGACATTAACACGTTCTGATCCATTGCCTCTGGCAGAAATCTAGATGTCTCACAGTCTAAATCATGTTGTTACTGCTGATACCATAACACACCATACCCATTGGATGATTTTAAATAAAGGACAGTTACAACATAAGGAAACTGGAAGAGTTTGGTGGCGTTGTGGATAGTTTACAAACTGCAGTCCAAAGGTGATTGACGACCTATACATTTAAACTTATCTGTCATGGTGACGGAATAGCTGATGGCTCTGTGTTCCGTTTCGACTGGTTCCTCATATTTCAGTCGTGTACGAGATCACTGTTTTGGTGTTAGCCATCCACAGAAGGTGTCGCCCCTCCTCCAAAACTCTTTCTCCAACTCAAACAAGCGATTTCAGTAAATCATTATGTGGTAACCAACAGCATGCCAGTGGAAGGATGTGATGGAAAAGACACCGTCGATGTGATGTAATAATAAGTATCAAAGTTGACAGTGGAAACAATTTTAGCAATTTTACAGAAATTTCAACACCAACCAATAATGCGACAGCATGTTTCCCAATGTCAGTATCATTGCTAAGCCGCCCCTTCTCTACTTTGCGACTATCATTGCGAATGTAGCTAGATGACTGTGCAGTACGTCCATTAATTGTTAATTCTCGAACACATAAATCATCAGAGTATACCAGACAGCGCTCTACATATTCTTAACACCTCAAGGACAGTGCTTAATTTACGATCTGTCTCTATGCGGATGGGAGTCACAGAGCATTCTCGCAGACTTCCGATGAAATTAGAGACTGACAAAACCCCTCACATTGTCTTTGACCATATCGCTCTGCAGCACCGTTACCGATTTCATCTACAACTGACCAGAAGTAGACCACTACATTCTGCCTCTCGTGAATGAATGGAGCTTGCCGAGTCCTCGCCCTCCCAAGTGCACAAAATTTCTCCAGGCATGCCCATGTCGAGGAGGTTAGCACCCCTTATCGGTGTATAGTAACAGATTTGAATGTGTTGTGATGTAATATCAGACGGTTAAGAAGAATAAGAAATGGGTGATTTTTATGCATGATGGAGCTCCAGATAGATGGAGTTCAAAGCATTTTGCGTAAAATCTACTACGTTTTCATTTTTAAAGGATTGTTCTAGTGTCTAGGATCAGTACCAGGAGGGTATTGGTAAGAGAGAAAATAAACACTCGCACTCTAAGACTACACAGTTCTGCACTTAAAACAAGCTATAATGTTAGATCACTTCAGTTTGTGAACTATCAGTCATCTGGAATGCAGCGCTGTAAATGTTCCAGTGTAATAAATATATCTCCAGCGCCTGAAATACATTCTTCTTGCAGGTTTCTCCAAGATAAACTATGGTAACAAACTGTAAAGCGATAAAACTACTTCTTTATAACAGTGGCTCGGTGTGATACGTGCACAATGTAGCTCTCAAGAGATGTATAGCATGCACTGTTCACATCCGATCATGGTTAAGAAATTATACTATGCTCGCATCAGTTCTATATAAAATGATTGTTAGTAACGGAGAATACCTCTTACAAGGAAACAGATATATGCATAGCATCAGCATACAACATGTGATTTTACGCATCATGTCTCCACTAACTCTGTAAATAGGACATCTGTCAAGCAGATGTATATATGGGGATTGCAGTGTCTCACAAACACCTATCGCTAACTTAGAATCATCTTAGTTATGAAACTGAAATCTCGATTTCGTACCCAAGATGCGACAATGGAATAGTGTACAACGCATAAATCTTCGTTCGTTTAGAGGAATGTGTCGAAACGGGATGGTCACGTTTCATCACACATGAGATGGAAGTCCTCGGTTGATGGAGAGGTTTGCTGTTAACGATCGCAAGTAGACAGTGCTCTAAGTCAAATGCAGAACACATAGTTCTATACGAGTCGAACGCAGGCTATGTCACATGACTAATGCACGCAGACAGAACAGCGGAAAAAATAGTCAAATGACCTGCGCCAACATCTCCCTCCCTCTCTAGAATGGATCATCAGTCTGCCATTAAATCGTACCTCATTACAGTTCCATCTCAATCGATCCCCCCATCCACTCTCTGTTATTCTTTAACGCAGATGCATCTAAGTTTAGAGCCATATGGTTCTCTGTTTTCCACAGTAGCGTCAAATACAGTAGTCAACTCGTGTGTATCACTTTTACCTCAATAGACATACAGATGTAAAAAAATCGATAGAATTGCGAAAAATGATGGAAAACACGCTGAAATGCGGGTAAATTGAGCAAGTAATTGTATGTCTTCTGGTTGGCACAGAACAATTCTTGTACTGTAGACAAGTATATGACTGAAAGAGGAATCTGAGAAAACGTCAAGATGGAAGCGAAGGGAACCAGGGAAGCCCTGACTTTTTTGCCATCGAGGCAGCGTTCAACTGTACTATTTCGTATTGCCAGCAATCAGTTATTGACGAAGTATTATACTTAGCAGTAGGGGATGTGTGATAGGTGCGCCTTGAGCATCAGGCTTATTATGTATGTGTTTGGGTTCCGACATGTGCGAAGGAAATGACTATGTCCTTTTGTAAGGAAGGTATAGATCTGACATGGAATACTGTTGTAGACAGGGGAGAGTATGTCAAGTCATAAGAATGATACAGATATTGCTACACTACTGGCCATTAAAATTGCTACACCAATAACAAATGCAGATGATAAACGGGTATTCATTGGACAAATATATTATACTAGAACTGACATGTGATTACATTTTCACGCTATTTGGGTGTATAGATCCTGAGAAAACAGTACCCATAACAACCACCTCTGGTCGTAATAACGGCCTTGATACGCCTGGGCATTTAGTCAAACAGAGCTTGGATGGCATGTACAGGTACAGCTGTCCATGCAGCTTCAACACGATACCACAGTTCATCAAGAGTAGTGACTGGCGCATTGTGACGAGCCAGTTGCTGGGCCACCATTGACCAGACGTTTTCAATTGGTGAGAGATCTGGAGAATGTGCTGGCCAGGGCAGCAGTCGAACATTTTCTGTATCCAGAAAGGCCCGTACAGGACCTGCAACTTGTGGTCGTCTATTATCCTGCTGAAATGTAAGGTTTCACAAGGATCGAATGAAGAGTAGAGCCACGGGTCGTAACACATCTGAAATGTAACCTGGATTCATCCGAGAAAATTACGTTTTGCCATTCGTGCACCCAGGTTCATCATTGAGTATACCATCGCAGGTGCTCCTGTCTGTGATGCAGTTTCAAGGGGACCACAGCGATGGTCTACTAGCTGGTAGTCCATGCTGCTGCAAACATCGTCAAACTGTTCGTGCAGATGGTTGTTGCCTTGCAAACTTCCCCATCTGTTGACTCAGGGATTGAGACGTGGCTGCTCGATCCGTTATAGCCATGCAGATAAGATGTCTGTCATCTCGACTGCTAGTGATACGAGGCCGTTGGGATCCAGCACAGCGTTCCGTATTACCCTTCTGAACCCACCAATTCCATATTCTGCTAACAGTCATTGGATCTCGACCAACGCGAGCAGCGATGTCGCGATACGATAAACCGCAATCTCGATAGGCACAATCCGACCTTTATCAAAGCCGGAAGTGTGATGGTACGCATTTCTCCTCCTTACACGAGGCATCACAACAACGTTTCACCAGGCAACGCTGGTCAACTGCCGTTTGTGTATGAGAAATCGGTTGGAAACTTTCCTCATGTCAGTACGTTGTAGGTGTCGCCACCGGCGCCAACCTTGTGTGAATGTTCAGAAAAGCTAATCACTTGCGTATCACAACATCTTCTTCCTGTCGGTTAAATTTCGCGTATGTAGCACGTCATCTTCGTGGTGTAGCAATTTTAATGGCCAGTAGTGTATTTCCAGAACCACGGCCATCAGCAGGGTGTATTTCCAGTACTTCGCTCATTGTCAAATGTTGTTCAACTGAGACAGCAAACGTAACATTTAATTGTAAGTATAGCAAACAAATATATATGTGTGACCGAATTCCTAGAACGATGATTCTGCCTATGCGTGTTTGGTGTGCAGTGCCGGTGGCCTGTGGTAGAAATGATTCATGTTTCCCATTAACAGCAGGAGCCGTCTGAATAGAAAGGCATGTTAGGATGCAGGAATGTAGTTGAATTAACCGTGTCGTCCTCTAGACAGCTGAGTGGCGGACTAATATTTAGTGTGTGATGGGCAGCTTTCGTGATCGTGTGGAAATTTGAGGAGATTCAATATGGACGTGTGTTTACACTGGACCATTATTCCCTCCCATGTAAGTTGTGCAGTTGAGTGTATCTAGCAGGTGGAAAACAGGTGGAAGACACGTTTGCTGGTTCTCTAGACATGAGAAACACCTTAGTTGACATTGTAAATTATAAGAATTATTTGGAATCTGTTACACCTCCGACATTGGTATTCGGAGTGGAAATATCAGTTTCCTCTTTTTTTAGAGTTTTTCATGTAAAAGTCTTGACAGATGGGATAAGTTTCTAGTTACTCAAAGGTTTACAGCATGCTCCACCTTGTTAAAGTTTGGGTTTCTAGAGAAACAATTTCCAGTCTATATCTTTGGAATTATGTTGCACGAGCAATACCGCTATACAAGCGATATTGCTATGTAATTTATATCGAGAAATATCGTGAAAATGGTATGATATTCTGGCAAACCATGCGAAACTACATATGTTCTTGTAATCCCAGAGTCTGGAGATGGGTGTAGAAAAGCAAGCAAGCAAGCAGGTTGGGGCCAGAAGCTGTAAAGCTTTTCTGCCGATGGGAGCCGACCCCGAATTTGTAGAACAGTTGTGGGAGTGACTTCAGTCCGCTGAGGGCTCTCTGATCATGCTTTGGGAGTTGATGACCGCCCGACCTTGTGGGAAATATCAAGTGCAGCAAGGAGTATACCTAGTGTGCATGTGCTTATACTGTCTGTCTTTGTGGTATATGTACGAGCGTCTGGCGGCTGATAGTTAAGCAGATAACGTAAAATGGGCGATTTTGTATGACGCAGGAAACGAATTGTATGATTACTACATCGACACAGTGCACGGTGATATATTGCTGCGTTGGATATCGGTTTCACACTTTAATGTTCAAGCTCCTGTCCTCAGCGACATAGCAGTGTAATTGAGAAAGAGTCTTTCCCTATTTGAGGATCTGTAGGCCACATTGGAGGATTTAATTGTCGGTGCAATACGGTGATCTGTACAAAATAGTTTTTTGCCACTGAATGTCTCGTCTACAGAAAGAAAAAATAGGTGGATGGTGCTTCCAAACTGGCGGCATCAGAAATTCGGCAGTTAAATTCAATAAGAGCCAGTCATAATGCTCCATTCATTCACAAGACATCCTCTGTGCCAGGACGTAGGAGCCGCTACATAGCGGTGAGAACGTTTGCATTTCGGAGATGTTTGTTGAAAGCAGGACTTAACGATTTCAGGAAGGGTAACACATGATGGATGGGGTGCCATGTGATGGCCATCAGGATGAATGCATTCGCCGTTATTCTGCGCTATTTTCGTAAATAGGTCATGTTAGGACAAGAATTTCCATGCAGACAAGCCTAGAGATCACAAAAACTGCTACAAAAGCGACTGTTAACTATTTCTGGGACACTATACAATTTCTAAGAGGTCAACATGTCTCTTATTTTACATAGCCATGTGATGTCCACATAACATTGAGAACCTTTTAGATGGAGAGTCGCCACATGAGCATTTTGCAACGACGAATCAGCCACGCTGGGCAGGTGAGCATGCGTGCATGGCTCGACACAGCTCGCATGTCCTGTTAGGATCCCTAGGAACAATGCAGCCTGTGCTATACTGCGAAGCATTGGAACAGATTTCTATAGCGCGACCTCTGACGTTACTATCCATCCCTTAATAAATTGTATGCAGTTCATAATTAGTGAGTGTGTCTGCACATCAGTGAACGGAATTATTTTGGTGATTTAAGTGTAGTTTGGAGTTCTGTTCAATGCATTATTTTGACATTTTACAATTAGCATGCGCGTTTGCGGAGCATTATTCATTTATAAGTTTGACAATTTACGAGTTGTTTGCGTGTCTGTTCGTCTGTGCACTGCATTATTACGGTGATCCACGAGTAGTTTGTACGTCTGTAGGCTGTGAATTGCGACCCCAAGGATGCCAGAGCGTGTGTTTTGCATCAGCATAATAAATTGTAGCCCGGTGACATGTTTGTGACCGTTAAGTCCATTAATGGTTTCAAATGGTCTCCAAATAGCCGAACATAGCCATTTCCAGTCAATGATCGGTTCAGTTGGACCAGAGGGCCCAGTCCATTCTATTTAAACATAGCCCACAACAGTATGTATCCTCCACCAGCTCGCACAGTGCCTTATTGACAACTTGGGCCCATGGCTTCATGGGATTTGCACCACACGCTAATCCTAGTGTCAGCTGTTACCAGCTGGAATCGTAACTCATCTGACAAGGTCAAGGTTTTCCAGTCGTCTGGGGTCCAACCGATATGGTCACGATCCCAAGAAGACGCTGCAGTCGATGCCGTACTGTTAACAAAGGCACTTGGGTCGGTCGACCGCTGTCATAACCCATTATCGCCAAATTACGCCGCGTTGTTCTAACGGATACGTTCGTCGTACGCCACACATTGATTTCTGCGCTTATGTCATGCAGTGTTGCTTGATTTTTAGCACTGACGACTCTACGCAAACTCCGCTGCTCTCGGTCGTTAAGTGAAGGCCGTCGGCCATTGTGTTGTCCGTGACGAGAGGTAACCCCTGAAATTCGATAGTCTCGGCGCATTCTGGAGACTGAAGATCGTGGTATATTGAATGACCTAACGATTTCCGAAATGGAATGTTCATGCATCTGGCTCAAACTACCATTCCAAGTACAAAGTCTGTTCCCGTGTGGACATAACCACGTCGGAAACTTTTTCACATGAATCACCTGAGTACAAATGATAGTTGCGCCAGTGCACTGCCCTTTTACACCTTGTGTGTGCCAAACTACCGCCATCTGTGTATGTGTATATCGCTATCCCATGACTTTTGTCACCTTAGTATATACTCATTGTACTGTTTTTTTATAATTCTTTATTGCAATAATAATGATAATTATACAGTGCACTATTTATCCAAATTTACACAATAGCGTGTTAAAAAAAAGTTGCATTCCTTCCAGCGTACATATGCTCAACAGTAAAAAAGTGCGGCTTGCGAGTTGCAGGACACAACTGTTTGTTGCGTCTTTTTTTACTTTTACGTAAATACTCTTCATTCTTTATCGCAGACATTTTGAACACGGTAGTAAGATTTTACAGATTACCACATAGAGCATTAGCAAATCTAAATGCCAATATTTATTAAAACTCTGCCTGCAAAATAAAGTTGATGTGGTCGCTATCCAAACACACATGCAAATCATGAAGACCAATCAAAACAAGGAGCAAAATACCAAGATACCACCTCTTCAGTGCAATTTGCCATCCAGCCTATGGAATCGCCACATGCATGTGCAATACAATATCTACATCTACATACATACTCTGCAAGCCACCATACGGTGCATGGCGGATGATACCCTTTACCACTACTAGTCGATTCCTTTCCTGTTCCACTCGCAGCCAGAGCGAGTGAAAAACGACTATCTATATGTCTCTATATGAGTCGTAATTTCTCGTATCATATTTTCGTGGTTCTTATGCTAAATGTATGTTGGCGGCAGTAGGATTGTTCTGCAGTCAACTTCAAAAGCCGGTTCTCTAAATTATCTCAGTTGTGTTCCTCGAAAAGAATGTCGCCTTCTCTCCAGTGATTCACATTTGAGATTCCGAAGCATATCCGTAACACTAGAGCGGCTGCTGCATAACAGAAAACGTATTGAGAATCTTGGGAACATTCCTGTCGTACAGGCCGGATGTCGCCCAAACCGTGGCTGTGGGGATCAAGTACTTTCATTGACAACTTGTATAGAGCGTGGCTTCCGTAAACGACTAAGCACTTCTGCTGATTTATTGATCTGTCTACAGTTTGTGATAGCGTATGGAGAAGGGGTGTTGTCTATCAGCGTCTCTGCGTAATACCCTACAGTAGAATAGCATAACTTCTTAACAGTATGTTGACTAACAGGCCATTCTCGATAATTATGGGCAATATCACTAGTGACCAGAAGTCACTCAACAACGGATTACGTCAAGTCTCAGTCCTAGCGCTGCTACTATTTAGCTTGTGTACTGCAGATGTTCCAGCGACTCAGTCAAGGAAGTTTGTTTGCGCTGGTGACTGGGAGGTAGCAACAAAACACAACAGGATCGAGGTCACAATAGATACATTAACAATAAAATTAATTACAGTGGGACAATAATTTCGTAAGTGGGGACTTCAACCGAATCCTTACAAAAACTCTTACATCTGGGTAATATCCTAGTCAACCGAGAGCTAGACTTATTATTCCATGGTAATCGCCTGGGTCGTAATAAATGTATACTGTACCTTGGAGCTACACTTGACAAAGCACTTTCATTTAAACCACATCTAACAAAGACTGAAACTAAATCGACGTCTATAAATATTATTATTCTGCAGCTTCGTCCTTATGACCACCTGCCTTTGGCCTTCTCTGCTCAGCGGCAGAATTTGCAACCCTATCTGGATAAACAGCAACGACACAAAGTTAGATACGCAACTAAATCAAACAATGCGGATTGTTACTAGTACAGTCAAGTGCACTCTAGTATTTTGGCTACCTTCCCTGAGTCGTATTCCACCACCTAACCTGAGAAAAAAGAAGCATGTTTATAGAGAATATGAGAAAATCTGCAACAACCATCAGCAGCCACAGCATGAGGACATACCTGCTATCCGAATCAACAGACTCTGTTCCCGGCATCTCCTACTCCGAGCATCTATCAATCTGGTGGAATATAACCTCAAATTCGAAGATGCTTGGGCGCAAGAATGATATAACAACACTCCACGACAGCTCCACAGCTTTCTCCTAGCCAACAACGAACCGTAACAACTCGATCTGCTGCGGCGGACGTGGAGTACACTCATCAGAATCCAGATCAACCTTGAGAGATGCGGTGACCCACGACACAGACGGGCAAACACTACCGCTGTGGAGTGCACCTTTGGCTCTCAAACACAGACTGTCAGACACATTGTTGGAGAGCGGTGCGCTTGCTTCCGCCTTCATACTCGCCGACGAAGAACTAACGTTCTTAGTATAAAATTTGTGAGGTGATCGATCTCTACGCAAGTCAATGACTCATATTCGGTAGAAGCCACGGGCGTCACATAGAGTAAGTTGAGTTTGGTATTCAGAAACTTTTGGCCGCGTAGTGCACCTCGAGGCCTGACGATTACTTTCAGATGCGCGAAGTGCGTTGTTTACTGCCAGATAAGACACCATAAATCGCGATTTAGGTTTCCTGTTCTTCTGTGGATCACTAATCCTTGTCATATTGAGCTAATGAAAATATGAGTTATTGGTCAACTTACTGGGCTTGTATTCTGGAGGAGCCGGATTCGACACCTATCCTCTCATCTTCAGCCAGATTTACGCAGTTTCCCTAAACCACTTCAAAAGAATGCTGCCGAGGGAGCTGGTGTAGTCATGACTCTGTACTCCTACTCGAGAGGACAATTGTTCAAATCTGTGTCCGCTCATTCAGATTTGTGGTTCCCTTGATTTCCCCAAATCGCTTAAGGTGAACGGTGGAAAGATTTCTTCGAAATAAGACATCCAATTTCCTTTTCAATCCTTTCTCACAAGAGAATGGTCCAATCCCACATGTCGAAACCTACCCTGAAATTTTTCTCACAGCAAGAATACACCGAAAGAAATGCACTGTTAAAATTTTAGCTGCCAAGGCGAACTGCAAATGTTTTAAAGATAATATTAGAGCTGTTCATTTTTACAGTTCGAAGAACTGCTTATAACGCCGGTTTATACAGCGCTTCCTGCCTAGCGCACGTACGGCAAATAATCAGCCGCAGCTGTGACACGAGAACGTAGAGCCGAGTGGTGCACACGCGAATTCTAAACACTTAAACCATACCGAAAATGTCTCAAATCATCAGTTTTTTGAATAACTTGCAGTTCATATCGACAGCTAAGCTGATGCAAATATACTTGTTGCACAGATTACTAGCAGAGGGCCGGCCGGAGTGGCCGAGCGGTTCTAGGCGCTTCAGTCTGGAACCGCGCGACCGCTACGGTCGTAGGTCCGAATCCTCCCTCGGGCATGGATGTGTGTGATGTCCTTAGGGTAGTAAGGTTTAAGTAGTTCTAAGTTCTAGGGGACTGATGACCTCAGATATTAACTCCCATAGTGCTCAGAGCCATTTGAACCTTTTTTGAATTAGCAGAGGAAAGAAAATCAAGGGGGTGTATGATGTTATATTACAGACGACGTCTATCAGTCGGAACTTTAATTTGTTGACGTCAAGTATTTTACAACAGTTCCTACGGTTGTGGCCGTTGCGCTGCATATTGTGTTGCACATCAGACATACTTTGTCAAGCACGTAAAACGTGGTGATGCAAAATGATAGTGCAGAAAATACTGAAGTTTAAAAATACTGTTCCCATAATAAATGAAATGACAAAAAACTGTCGGAAATTATACTGTCCGACAATTTTCTGAAAAATGCTTCACAATGCCGATTTTTTTTTATTTTACTTTTTTTATCGAGAGGCGGAATCACACTGTTAGCTCCTGGTGGAATCGGAATTACGTTAACAGTCTTTTAGTCGTCCTCTTAATGACAGAGGTGTCGTTATGTCCAGGCCAAGAGACGAACAAAAGTAACAAATCAATTTCTGGGAGTGGTAAAAAGACGTTTCGGATGTAACACTGAAAATTATTTAATCTCATTTTTCTATATTTTGCTACGTAGACCTATATTACAAGATTTTTGCAAGTAAGCGGTGGTTTTTTTCTTAATTTTTGTCTTAATTTGCCTTGACGTTCTTGAAGACTGTTATAAAGCTGCGGAAACAGTAAACTACGGATACTTATCACTGGTATTGTTGTACATGAATGTATCATAGCATTGATCGAGTGAAGATAAACTGCTGTTTTCACGCAGTTCTTGCACGAAACCAGACTGATTGGCTTTACGCACAACATTTTAGAGAAAAAAAACAAGATCCGTCTCCACGACAGCTACGAATATCTCTGTAGTATTACCTATCTCCTCTACACGTTCACTTGATGTAAACTTCGTTATTTTGCATCCCCCATTAATTTCCTGAATCTTTTTAACCAGGTCGACGAAGCCTGCAAATTAGTAGTGTTCATCTCACTTGCACTTCAGAGCGCCCAATCTCATGTATCTCCCACAGTAACAGTGCACTGACTGTCACGAGCAGTTATAAACGTTTCGAGTAGTTTTACTTCCACACATTTGTTGGTCTCGTTTTGGGGCATATTTTGTAATTCGTGTAAATCTTTCTTTCATTTATACAACTCATCTCCAGATTTTACGAAGCGAAACCGGCTTTGTACACTTCTAAAGTTTAAGCATTTTCTCCCCCTTTCATTTAACCAAAATTTTAAAGCCCATTCTTTGCCATGAAAGCTCAAATGGTTCAAATGGCTCTGAGCACTATGAGGCTTAACATCTGAGGTCATCAATCCCCTAGAACTTAGAACTACTTAAACCTAACTAACCTAAGGACATCACACACATCCGTGCCCGAGGCAGGATTCGAACCTGCGACCGTAGCGGTCGCGCAGTTCCAGACTGAAGAGCCTAGAACCGCTCGGCCACAGCGGCCGGCTCATGAAAGCTGTTACTACACATTTTATCATTGGGATAGGAAGATATCTTCGTTTTATTCTTGACTTTAATTAGTACAATAATCATTAATCGACGTACAATTCACAGATTCGTCCAAGTTATTTCCTGTTTCTTCTAATACCCATTTTCCACAATTACTATCGAAAAGTTGACATCTTTCGAATGAATGTCCATGTAATTAACTGATAAACAATATACATGTATTAACAGGTCTCCAGGAGAAGTAGCTGATTTCCGTTGCGTAACATATTTTTCGTATTTCATCTTTGCAAGGTTCAAAACATTAACTGAATTCCACGTTGTTGTGAAACTGTGGAACCTGCACAAAGACAAATACTAGTATCAACTGTTGTGGTTGGCAGGAGAGCCAACACCGTGTTACTAGAGGAGGCCGAAAGGCACGCGTTTTAGCTCACGCAGGCTGGCGTGTGGTCTGGAACAGGACGAGGAAATTGGAATTTAGAAAAACGGACGTAGCTGGTGGAATACTTAACTTTAATCCATTAATGATGAACGTCGGTTTTGACGGTACATGATTCACAATATCAATAGTAACTGATAATGGCGCCTTGCTAGGTCGTAGCAAATGACGTAGCTGAAAGCTATGCTAAACTATCGTCTCGGCAAATGAGAACGTAAGTAGGCAGTGAACCCTCGCTAGCAAAGTCGGCTGTACAACTGGGGCGAGTGCTAAGAAGTCTCTCTAGACCTGCCGTGTGGCGGCGCTCGGCCTGCAATCACTGATAGTGGCGACAAGCGGGTCGGACGTATACTAACGGACCGCGGCCGATTTAAAGGCTACCACCTAGCAAGTGTGGTGCCTGGCGGTGACACCACATCAACCATTGCTAATTACAGTGAGGCGGCAATGAAACTGGTAAGGGCATGCGTATTCAAATACAGAGATATACACACAGGCAAAATAGATCGGTTACTGCTGCTACAATGGCAGGTTATCAAGATTTAAGTGAGTTTGAACGTGGTGTTGTAGTCGGTGCAATGGAACACAGCATCTTCGAGGTAGCGATGAAGGGGGGATGTTCTCGTACGACCATTTTACAAGTGTACCGTGAGTATCAGGAGTCCGGTAAAACATCAAATCTCCGACATCGCTGCGACCGGAAAAAGATCCTGCAAGAACGGGACCAACGACGACTGAAGAGAATCTTTCAACGTGACAGAAGTGCAGACCCTTCCGCAAACTGCTGCAGATTTCAGTGCTGAGCCATCAAGTGTCAGTGTGCGAACCATTCAACGAAACATCACTGATATGAGCTTTCGAACCGAAGGCCCACTCGTGTACCCTTGATGACTGCACGACACAATGCCTTACGCCTCGCCTAGGCCCGTCAGCACCGACATTGGACTGCTTATTTCTGGAAACATGTTGCCTGGTCGGACGAGTCTCGTTTCAAATTGTATCGAGTGGATAGACGTAAACGAGTATGGAAACAACCTCATGAATCTATGAATCCTGCATGTTAGCAGGGAACTGTTCAAGCTGGTGGAGGCTTTGTAATGGTGTGGCGCGTGAGCACGTGCAGTGATAAGGGACGCCTGATACGTCCAGATACGACTCCGACAGGTAACACGTACATAAGCATCCTGTCTGATCACCTGCATCCATTCATGTCCATTGTGCATTCCGATGGGCTTGGGGAATTCCAGCAGGACAACGCAACATTCCATACATCCAGAATTGCTACAGAGTGGCTCCAGGAACACTCTTCTAAGTTTAAATACTTCAGCTACCCACCAAACGCCCCAGACATGAACATTATTGAGCATATCTAGGATGCTTAGCAACGTGCTGCTCAGAAGAGATCTCCACCCCCTCGTACTTTTACGGATTTATGGGCATCCTCACGGGATTCACGGTGTTACTTTCCTCCAGCACTACTTCAGACATTATTCGAGTCCATGCAACGTCATGCTGCGGCACTTCCGCGAGCTCGCGAGGGCCAATACGATATTAGGCAGGTGTACCAGTTTCTTTGGCTCTTCAGTCAGTTATGGACTTTAAATGAGTTTCAAAAGCGAGTAATAGTAACTGTAAATAACTGCGTAAGAGAAATTATCAACAGAACTTGAAATTCGCTTTACATATTGCGATCGCGTTGTGACGTGTTATCTGTTTACTGACGTGCCGTCAACCAAGGATATGTGCCCGACATATTGTGCGTGCTCACTTTGCCATAGCTACGGAAGGGGTATAGGTTTCTCCAGTCATCTGGCAAGCTATCACTCGGCAATTTTCAACACTTTTTGAAATACTTGCAGTGTGCCGGCCGCAGTGGCCGAGCGGTTCTAGGCGCTTCGGAACCGCGCGACTGCTACGGTCGCAGGTTCCAATCCTGCCTCGGGCATGGATGTATGTGATTTCCTTAGGTTAGTTAGGTTTAAGTAGTTCTAAGTGTAGGGGACTGATGACCTCAGATGTTATGTCCCATAGTGCTTAGAGCCATTTGAACCATTTGAACCTTAGTCTTTCCTTCAGATGAACGCCAGAATGATTTCCTGTATAAGACCAAAGCCCGTTCCCTGTGCCATCATTGTCAAAATTGGTTTGCGCTTCATCTCTAATGCCCTTTCTGTCGATGGAATGTGACAACTACCCATTAGAGAGGGGATCCGGTATTCTCCCCGTTTTGCCAATATGATATGGCGGCGAGCTTTTCTTTCACCACCATAAAATGAACCACCCAACTCCTGTGCAAAAAATGTTATATTGTGACAGGAACCTGCGAGATTAGAATATTACACGTAGGAAAATTCAGTTAATTTCGTAAATAAACAACAAAGCTGAATGTGGTGGTACAGCTCGTCTGTCCGCACCTTCCTCTGACAAAAGGAACCCAGAAAATGTGATGCCTTACCGTGTGGCCCTAGAAGCATGTGACTCGATCATACTGACAAGCACGGATCTGGCAATCAGATCGATTAATCGAAGTTTATCCTGGGAAGGTAGGTGAACAGGAAGGACCGAACCGCAATCATAACAATGCGAGAAGCCCAAATTCGACACTTTAATTGAGGTGTATTGTGCACATAGTATTTAAAAAGTAACATGCAAGCGAGTGTGAAGAAACCGAAGTCGGGAGGACAGAGAGCACTAGTATACATTCAGTATCAGATTTCACTTCTGATGAGTCACCATTCTAAAATAAAAGCTACAAAATTATATCAAGGAAGCGAGAGAGAGAGATAGTGATGGAAACAACCTAATGAAAACAATCAATTCATTTTGTTGTTGGACAACTACCGACCCATTCGGTTGTACTTTTCGTATCGTTTGATTTCTTAATTCATCCTTTTTTTCTGAAAGTAATCTGTGGGAGGAACCGAATGAAAACAATCTTTCAGTTGGTTGGACTACTCATTCATTCCTTTGAATGAAACCAGTCTGTGGGAGCAACCGGATGGAAACTGTTGAGTCAGTCGGCTGTGTCTTATGTTTCAGTTGGATTATTATTCTTTTATTTTTTCCAAACGAAAGTAGTGTTTGGGAGCAACCGAATGAAATCATTCGACACCATTTTAGCTTTGCACATTGACTGAATTATGCATTCTTTCCTTTCAAGTGAAAACAGTCAGTAGTTTTTCTGTCAGTTGAACCATATATTCGTTCTTTCAACTAAAACCACTATGTAGTGTTTTAACTGCCTGAGCTATCCATTCATTCTTCTGAGTGAAATCAGCCGGCAGTGCTTTCATTAGTTGAACTAAAGAAGTGTTACATTATACCGCGAGAGGGTAGCCCTAACGCAGGGGTAAGTGAAGACATATTTCAGAGGGTATGCCGAAGTTAAAATAATCATAATAATTTACTAATGTACTGAATTGAGTAAATTTTATTTCCATCATTTAAATCCGATTCACATACTGTTTTGGATTAAATTGTCCCAGGTGGCGTTAACGCGCAACTAATTAAGCTAACGTATCGCTGGGTTAGGCCTGCCATCACTTAAATTGCAGACCCCAGACAAAAGCTTCGAAAACCCCAGACATGTGGGTCAAACCGGATTATTTTTCCTACACACACACCCTCTGTAGACGATAAATTGGTCTATGGCAGCGATGTGCCGCGGGGAGAAGGGAGATGAGAGGGGGAATGATTCCTCGCTTGCTCCTCTGGGCGCGAGCCTCCGACCAGTCAGCAGATAAAAATTACACACGAGACTAACAAGGATTTGTGAAAGCGCATTATAGAGACGCTCGTGTTGAAACGTATTACTTATCCGCAGTGATGAATATGAACGTAAATTAAGTCAGTTTTAGTACAGTTCAGTGAGTAGAAGGCAAATGACACTTAAAATATTCAGTTGTCTGGCGGGCTGGGCGGCGTCTCGGTACATGCGATCGCTGATTGTCGGTGGCTTCTCATTGTCTCAATAAAGAAGTGTGGAAAATATAAGGTGTTCCAAAATTATCTTTACAACTTTCATCACGTGTATTTCAGAGACAGGGAGAATCAGAAACGTGAGGTTTGTGCTTCTATTGTTTTAGAAGCTGCAAATTTTGAAATTTATAAATGTATTTTGTTCCCTTGTACAGCTCAAATGGAAACAAATAATATTACAAGTGATTCTCATGTATCAGAAGCCTGATGAAAAAAAGAAAAGATGCCTTAACTACACTCCTGGAAATTGAAATAAGAACACCGTGAATTCATTGTCCCAGGGAGGGGAAACTTTATTGACACATTCCTGGGGTCAGATACATCACATGATCACACTGACAGAACCACAGGCACATAGACACAGGCAACAGAGCATGCACAATGTCGGCACTAGTACAGTGTATATCCACCTTTCGCAGCAATGCAGGCTGCTATTCTCCCATGGAGACGATCGTAGAGATGCTGGATGTAGTCCTGTGGAACGGCTTGCCATGCCATTTCCACCTGGCGCCTCAGTTGGACCAGCGTTCGTGCTGGACGTGCAGACCGCGTGAGACGACGCTTCATCCAGTCCCAAACATGCTCAATGGGGGACAGATCCGGAGATCTTGCTGGCCAGGGTAGTTGACTTACACCTTCTAGAGCACGTTGGGTGGCACGGGTACATGCGGACGTGCATTGTCCTGTTGGAACAGCAAGTTCCCTTGCCGGTCTAGGAATGGTAGAACGATGGGTTCGATGACGGTTTGGATGTACCGTGCACTATTCAGTGTTCCCTCGACGATCACCAGTGGTGTACGGCCAGTGTAGGAGATCGCTCCCCACACCATGATGCCGGGTGTTGGCCCTGTGTGCCTCGGTCGTATGCAGTCCTGATTGTGGCGCTCACCTGCACGGCGCCAAACACGCATACGACCATCATTGGCACCAAGGCAGAAGCGACTCTCATCGCTGAAGACGACACGTCTCCATTCGTCCCTCCATTCACGCCTGTCGCGACACCACTGGAGGCGGGCTGCACGATGTTGGGGCGTGAGCGGAAGACGGCCTAACGGTGTGCGGGACCGTAGCCCAGCTTCATGGAGACGGTTGCGAATGGTCCTCGCCGATACCCCAGGAGCAACAGTGTCCCTAATTTGCTGGGAAGTGGCGGTGCGGTCCCCTACGGCACTGCGTAGGATCCTACGGTCTTGGCGTGCATCCGTGCGTCGCTGCGGTCCGGTCCCAGGTCGACGGGCACGTGCACCTTCCGCCGACCACTGGCGACAACATCGATGTACTGTGGAGACCTCACGCCCCACGTGTTGAGCAATTCGGCGGTACGTCCACCCGGCCTCCCGCATGCCCACTATACGCCCTCGCTCAAAGTCCGTCAACTGCACATACGGTTCACGTCCACGCTGTCGCGGCATTCTACCAGTGTTAAAGACTGCGATGGAGCTCCGTATGCCACGGCAAACTGGCTGACACTGACGGCGGCGGTGCACAAATGCTGCGCAGCTAGCACCATTCGACGGCCAACACCGCGGTTCCTGGTGTGTCCGCTGTGCCGTGCGTGTGATCATTGCTTGTACAGCCCTCTCGCAGTGTCCGGAGCAAGTATGGTGGGTCTGACACACCGGTGTCAATGTGTTCTTTTTTCCATTTCCAGGAGTGTATTACATAAATATATGTACATATGAAGAGGATTAATATATGTGAATGGGAGGAATCTTACCACTAAGTAAGACTTGATCCTCAAGATAAATTTAGTGCAATAGATAATATCTAAATGGACGATTCATATTATGAAACTATATTAAGCAAAGCGAATGATGACAAATATTTATCCCGAAAAAATACTTCCCACAAGTAGCAGTAAATGCTTTAAATGCAACTTGTATCTTAGGTGGTTGATGTTCACTCACCTTAGCATTTACCGAAAAATAATTAGCAATGTTGGATGCTAACCGACGGAAGGAGAGAGATAGAGCGTCAATAAATTTAAATTAAAAATAATTATTTAAGAAAAAACTTTTTAATGTGTGTTTTTGAGACGGACTAAAGTATATTAAATAATTTATTCTAGCCCCGTAAAGATTCCTAACACCACACAGATGGTGCTGAAAATTTGTGCTTGTGAAGTTTTAAGAACCATGACAACACTTGTAAAATTCAAAACGATAAACATGGGACGCATGCAATGGGTACTTGATGCATGAATAGTTCACCTAAGTCGCTAACAATTTTATCGCACTTCAGGTGCTATGAACTGTTCTGAAATTTTCCTAAACGTCATTTACTTTCTACACTCCTTACTATTATCTGTTGCATGCGCCCCACGTTTTCCATTTTCAGTTTTAGAAGTATTGTCATAGCTTTTAAAAATTCACAAGCGCAAATTTTGAAGACTCTCTGTATGGCGGTTGGAATCTGTATGAGGCTAGGAGAAATTACTTAATGCTTTTCAGTCCACTTTAAAGGCGTGTTATATTAAAAAAATTTTATTTAAATAATTGTTTTCTGCTTTTTAGTCATGTGAGTGTGAATTTTTTTAATTGATTTCAAACATTTTGATGAGATTGTAACAGAGACATGTGGTAAATCTTGGGTTTATTTCAGTTTCCCTTCAACTCAGTCAACCAATATATTGCTTCCCCCTGTGTATATCTCGCGATAGGACCGCGAATCTAAAAATTAGAGGGAATCGAGCTGACACGGAAGCTTAGCAGCAATTCTTCTTAGCTGCGAAACATTCGCGACTGGAGCAGGAAACCAGGGAAATAGCAGTGGCACGCCAACTACTCGTCGCCGCACACCAGAAAAAAAAAAAACGAGTTAATATTGCACTGTCATACAGCTCTGAGCTAAGTTGAAAGTTTCTGGTCCTTACGTTATCGGGAAGTTGTTTCAAGTGAGTTGCAAATTTTGTACCGAACATACAGACAGAGTGAAAACAAAGTACTCTCCGCCACATACCAGACTCGAAAGCGAGTTGCTATTGCAGTGTCATCCAGTTCTCAGCTATGTTGAAAGTTTCAAGTGTCTAGCTTAGAGGTCAGTTAGTTTAAAATCAATGGCAAAATTTGTACCGAACAAACAAGAAACCGACCCAATAAAAACGTGTTAAAAAGTGCCTGTTCATTTATATGTACATAAATTGACAGTACAACATCAGATTTTAAACTTTTAAAACTAATAAAAAATTAATATTTAATGCAGCAAGTACGAAACTTCGTATTTAAGTAAATAAATACATACATTTTGAAAATACTTTATTTTTAGACATATACGTTTATTCGTATTCCCTTGACATTAGATAACTTATTTACATGTAAAAAGCTGTCAATCCTAGTCATCGATGATGTATAACCGAAAAGGCTAAAAAAGCGTGTAAATGAATCCACTCAAACCAGGAGACTGAGTGAAAACATTCATATAACGTCCGCAACCGACGGAGATTTGTTTCAGTCGGTTGTCTCGCATTGAGTGAAACCACTTAAACCCGGTGAATGACTGGAAACATTCATACAACTGACATGGCCGCAGAGGCTAGTTTCATTCGGTATTTTCAATCGACTGTAAAAAAAAACCGGAATTAAAAACAACCGACTGACCAATCGGCTTTTTAAAAACAGTTGGTTGTCCCATCACTAGACAGAGAAACACTAGCAATGTGGAACAGCAGTGGATCATGATAGTAGAGCCACCCAGGGAGAACAGGTTTATCCTAAAAAATAATGTTAGTTCCCAAGATGGCATAATAAAATAAACGAAGACCCCTCTCAATTCTTATCACGCGAACAGCAGGCAATCCCGTAAGACAACGAACGGACTGTAGCACACGCACTCATGGGTACCCACCCCGACAGAAGAAGCGGTGAGCCCTGCCATGCCTTACGGGCGTTAGGGATGGCGGTTATCGCTGAAACAACTGGCTTTCGGTTACATCGGTTTTCTTCCGCCCCAGTCTACCCTGACTATTAAGATCGCTCAAAATAACCGGTTTCTGAAATAACCGATTTTCCGTTTTTTTTATTTTTTATTTTTTTTTTTTATTGTCCGCAGCTCGTGGTCGTGCGGTAGCGTTCTCGCTTCCCGCGCCCGGTTTCGATTCCCGGCGGGGTCAGGGATTTTCTCTGCCTCGTGATGACTGGGTGTTGTGTGCTGTCCTTAGGTTAGTTAGGTTTAAGTAGTTCTAAGTTCTAGGGGACTGATGACCATAGATGTTAAGTCCCATAGTGCTCAGAGCCATTTGAACCATTTGAACCGTTTTTTATTATTGTTATTCCCTGTAGTAAACAAACATGGAAAAATATTTACTCACTCCGTTTCAAGTTACATATAGTCAAATCATTAAATAAAGTTTCCAAATGAAAGAAAACATAGTTCGTTCACTGTTCGCTACTTTTCTCAAAAAGCGATAAATGGTTGAAAACTACGGAAAAAATCTCCAGTATTCTACTACTTATTCTAAATTTTTGAAACTCTGCTCATTATTGACGTTGTAATCGGGGATCATATCACTACTAGGGCACTACGAATAGCCAGTGCTAAATGGTGAAAATCGAGGGTGAAGAACTATATTTTTCGTGTTAATTTGTCCGTTTTCTAGGGCTACAAGCACTAAATGCATATTATGTAGATACAGACAGTGTATCAGCTACTTTCTATTTTTATTGTATACTACGAATGAATTGTTGTTAAGTTCTTAATTTATTACTGCTATCATAGTTTCCTTCCTCTTTTATTAGGTCATGGAAACGGCAGACAGAGCTTTAATTTTTTAAAGAATATGGAGCATTGTAATTCATTGCTACGTCACTTCGAATTCACCTTTCCCGACTAAGGTTGGCGCTATTCAGCAATACAGAGGATGTCCGTCGACGACAATGAGAAACTGCCGTATAGAGCAGGTGGGGGCCAGTCTTGCACGACACACGGCATCCGGCATATTAGTACCAACTGTTATGTCACGTTTATGTTGCTCCTTTATGTCAGCATCCTTATTAAAATAACACTGATCGCTTTTCCCATTTTCTATAGTAACGAACTATTTCAAACCAATGGAAATTAACGAATAAAAATTACTCATGTTTTACGAAAGATTTATTTTAAAACGAAAAAGTTTAGCACTGCTGCTATGCCTAATTGATAGTTCGGTTTTTTTACTCATTTATTAGTAAAAATTTTAAAAAAAGCGCTTGTTATGACAGAGATCAAAAATATACCGATAGATACCGCTTATTCAGGACTAAAATATTGGTATCGGTTTTAACCGATAGATTTTTTCCATCCTTAGTTGGCGTCCGATCACGTGAATCACATATATCGTTTACGTCTCGCTAATAGTGAACATAGCTCTCGATTATCAAAAGTGCTTAGTACTCCTAGTGCATGAGAAGTTAGAGACAGAATTTCGCCAACGTGGCCTGCCACGAGGTCATACGTCTCGGGAACTGACTTTACGGACGCTACGTGTTCACTGCTCCAGGACACCGACCAAGTGAGGCTGTATGAGCCTGCTGGAGCCTATTTAGAAACGCGGTCATTCTTACAGAAAGCTATGTTCGTCTTAACAAGCTGGTTCTGACGGAGCTCTTCAGATTTGGTAGGTTAAGAATCAACGTGTATTTATTTTAATTTATAAATCAATTCCCTAACAAAATAATTGTAGTATCGCAAGAACATGAACTGCCGAAGGTACAGACCCTCGCGACAACTCACACGGAGCAACCGGCAGGAGATGTCACTGTGTCTTGCACAAGATACAGGCCCCACAATGGCCGCAGTGTTGCGAGAGGCGCTGTAACGCGCAGCGGACAGCCCCTGCACAGGAGTGCTTTTGTAGCTTCAGGCCGTCCCACGGCCCACGGCCGCCAGTGTGTGGCACAGCCAGAGGGGATAGATTATAATTGGGTGCTTCCGTGCGGTACACAGGCCTCCCTCGCAAAACTGCGCGCCGCAGCTGTTCAATTAGTCGCATGCGTCATATTGTTCTCAGCCGACCACGTCGCCAGGTTCCATCGCACAGCTGAAGCTGCATGTTTGTTTAAAATCGGAACACATACAATCAATCGTTCTTTCTGTCCATTCGTTTTGTTTGCATTGTAGCGATCCCTGACATTATTTACATATAATGGGTATCCAGAATAGTGGGCAATACGTGATCGGATTCCTCACAAAGAAAAAAGAAAAGAAGTCGTGTTAACACCGTTATGGATTTCGTAGCTTCCTAACTATGAGTTATGATTTCAGTCTCGTTTGTGTGACGGTCAGTTTGTTCTGTCGTGTAATCGTGACTTCCAAATAGTCCAAAATTTTAGCTCCTCCAATCCAGTCAACTACTAAAGCTTCACATAAACAGATTCTACATCTATACTCCGCAAGCCACCTTACGGTGTGTGGCGGTGGGCAGTTTATGTACCACTCTCACTTCCTCCTTTTGCCATTTTCCTGTTCCAGACGCGGGAAGAACGACTGCTGGTGAGTTCCGTGCGGGATCGAATTTCTCTAATTTCATCGTCATGGCTTTATCGCCAGACGTGCATAGGAGGAAGCAATGAATTGGTTGACTCTTCTAGGAACGTACGCTCTCTGACCTCAACATTAGACCATAACGCTATGCAGAACGGCTCTCTTGCAGGGTTTGCCACTGCGGTTGACTGAGTATCTCAGTGACGCTTTCGCGCTTGCTAAATGAACCTGTTAGGAAACGTGCTGCTCTTCTTAGGACCTTCTACGTTTCCTCTATCAGTCCCATCCGGTAAGAATCCCACACTGACGAGCAGTATTCAAGTACTGGTCGAACGACTGTTGTGTAAGCTACTTTCTTCGTTGATGGAGTACAGTCCCTGAGAATTCTTCCAATGAAACTCATTCTGGCATCTGCGTTACTTGAAATTAATTTTTTGTGGTCGTTCCACTTCAAATGGCTCCGTACGCATACTCCATGATATTTTATCGAAGTAACTGCTTCCAGTGATTGTTCTGCAAGTCTGCAATCATAGAGTGAAGGACTTCTCTGTCTATGTTTTCTCAATACGTTACATTTGTTTATGTTGAGAGTGAATTGCCACTCCCTGCACCTAGCGTCGAACCTCTGCAGGCCTTCCAGAATTTCGCTACTGTTTTCTAGCGTATTGACTTCTCTGTATACGTCAGCATAAACCGTGAAAAGCCTCATGGAGTTTCCAACGTTATATATTAGGTCAATTATAGAAAGTAATGGTCCTACGACACTCGACTGGGGCACGCACGATGTTACTCTTACGTCTGAAGACTTCCCTCTCTTCAGAACGACTTGAGTGTTCTGTTTGCTAGAAACTCTTCAATCCAGTCACATAGTTGGTCTGATATTTCCAGTCAAGGAGCAAGATACCTTCCTGGGCACCCGTATCTACAGCTCTCTGTGTCTCGTGGACGTAAAGATCGAGCTGGGTTTCGCATCATAATTGTTTTCGGAATCCAGGTTGCTTCCTACAGAGATTTTCTGTCTCCAGAAATATCGTAATACGCGAGCGTAAAATATGTTTCAAAATTCTACAACATACCAACGTCAAAGATATGGTCCTATAGTTGTGTGAGTCTGTTCGACAGCCCTTCATGAAAACGAGAGTGACCTGCGCTTTTCTCCAATCGCCGGTGATGATTTCCGGAATACTATGTAGCGTCAAACAGATTTGCAGGGCAATCTACGGAAGTTTCTTTAGCAAGACATCGCCTGATGGTAGAAAGATTAACCGTCAGTGGTCAGCACTTGAATAAGTTTGGACCACGATACGCCTGACGTCATTATCTCTTTTCCACCGATACAGCAATCTTCGAGGAGGCTCCTTTCTTGCACCCCTCTCCTTTTTCTGTACCAGAATGGGAAAGACAGCTGTAAAGCATACGTAAAGATACAGGTAATTAGAGGTTATCTTAGAGGAGTCTTTTATCTACTAGGACTACTGCGAGCATACAGAGAAGAAAGTTGTACTAACAAATTATTTCCTTATAAAATTAATGAGAAGAAAATAGGGTGCAGATTCAACCGGTCTCAAAACAACTACTAATGGCTTGCTCTATCTGCAGCCTAACATGCCTACGCGGTCAGGAACAGATGTGCCCACGCGAAAGTTTACATGTCATATTTAACGAAGCATGCAACACAATAACTGGTTGCATGAAGGCAATAACTTTCAACAAGCTGTACAAGTCATACTGCATATCTCTTATATAATTCTGACTAGTTTCCCTATGATACAATAAGAAATTTAAGCATACCTTAGACGGAAGGTGAATCACGCACGGAGCAAACGACGTATTCGGTGTACCAGAGCAGCTAAAGTCAAGAATGACTCATACAGGGTTTGGAAGAAAATATGGAAACACCACGAAAAATGCATGCTTGCGCATAAATTCAGGTGCTAGTCGAGCGTGCAGGCTGTGACGTTATAGTGAACCACGAACAGTACCTGGACAATGTCGCCAATACGTTGCAAGTGTCAGTCACGATCAGGAAAGGGTTCTGTATAGTCGTGAATCTATTACATCGGAGGTAAGTCAATTCTAACGTGTTCAAATTGTCGGTGCTCATATGGTGAGTGCTTCCTTACCCAAAGTATCATAAGTGTTTGGTATCTCAAGAGGTACCGTATGTTAGATTTGTACCGCATACATGAAAACCGGTAGAACATCATCCACTACGTCACAACGTTGGCGAAAGTGTGTGTAGAGTGATCGTAGCGTATGGTCAATGAAGAGCATTGTGGCGAAAAACAAGAGGACTACAGCTGCAAAAATCACTGTAGAAGTGAATATCGCACTCGTGAACCCTGTCAGCATTAAAACAACACGAAGGAAGTTCTATAATCAGGGTACTGTAGGTCTAACTCGTGTTCCAAAACCACTCATCAGTGCCGGCCGCTGTGGCCGAGCGGTTCTAGGCTCTTCAGTCCGGAACCGCGCTGCTGCTACGGTCGCAGGTTCGAACCCTGCCTCAGACATGGCTGTGTGTGATGTCCTTAGGTTAGTTAGGTTTAAGTAGTTCTAAGTCTAGGGGACTGATGACCTCAGCTGTTATGTCCCATTGTGCTTAGAGCCATTTGAATCACTCATCAGTGATGCAAATGTCAGAAGCAGGAAAACGTGGTGCCGAAACCGTAGGACCGGGGCTGTGGAGCAGTGGAAGGAAGCCATTAGGACGATGAGTCTTGTTCACACCGTCTCCAGCTTCTGGCCGAGTTTACGTCCCAAAAGTGAAACATGGCGGGAGTTCGATGATGATTTGGGCAGCCGTATCGTGGTAGTCCATAGGTCCCATGATTACACTGCGGGGTCGCTTTAATGCCGAGGATTATATGATCATTTTGGCTGATCAGGTCCCTCCCATGTTACTGTGTTTGTTTCCCAGTGGTGATGTGTTCCAAGACGATAGGAGCCTGTTCACACAGGGCACGATGATGAACAGATGTTTCTCCCGAGGTCACCCCAGTCACTAAATCTCAGTATTATTGACCCTTTGTGGTCTACTTTGCAGAGATGGGTTCTTGATCGTTATACACCTCCATCATCGTTACCTGAACTTGCCGCTATTTGCAGGAAAAATAGTATAAGATTCCTTTGTAGACCAAACGGGACCTATACCTATCCATTTTGAGACATCTGGAAGATGTTTCGAACGCCAAAGAGTAGGGGATGGTAATGTACTGTGTTTTAGTATTTCCATATTTTTGTCCACACTCTGTATGTTATAGCTTAGAATAAAATCTTCTCGCTGGTCGCCGCTTAGAGAGGATGAGCCAGCTGGAATTAAACAACAATAGAAACCTTCCAAAATATTCAATACGCTACTAACAGGTATGGTACCAGTCATGGGAAAGCCAGTAAAATGTTGCCTGAAATATGAGGACAACATCCTTTGTGACTGCAGTCAGACCCAAGACATGCAGAGCGCCCTGCTTTTCTGTCCCAGTTCACCCTTAAATATCTACGCGAAGCCACTAGATATACTAGTGATGTAGCCCAGAGTTTGGCCTACAAACTGAAAAGCCGATATGAACGAGTAATAAGGAAAATTTATTTGCTTCAGTGAGATATCAAAAATGGTTCAAATGGCTCTGGGCACTATGTGACTTAACTTCTGAGGTCACCAGTCGCCTAGAACTTAGAACTAATTAAACCGAACTAACCGAAGGACATCACACATATCCATGCCCGAGGCAGGATTCGAACCTGCGACCGTAGCGGTCACTCAGCTCCAGACTGTAGCGCCTAGAACCGCACGGCCACTCCGGCCGGCAATGAGATATCACTAGCACACTGTTGATGGATGCACTCTATGCTCGATGACTCTAGTACATATTTGAATGGATTTAACTGAGCTCACGATAATGCTCGTTATCCTGGTCAATGATAAGGTAGATTTGGAATAACTTATCGGCATACACGCCCACCCGAGTTAAAACAATCAGACTTCTTTCCGTAGCGTTGTGCAATGTCGATATCTCGTGCATGCCTGACAACGACGAAGCATTTCGGCTCGGTGAGATGTGGATGCATTTAATACAGTTCGTACTATACCGAGATCTTAAGCCTCTATTCAGGCGAAAAGTTAGTACTTTGAACGCTTTGTGTGAAGTTCTTTCAACCATTCGTAAAATCTACCATATGAGAGGTGTAATGACTAGCTAAATCAGCTAACACCTTGAGAGTGACAGTCTCATAAGACGGAAACATCATGGTTGTTGCCAATTACATTTAGGTATTTTTTCTTATTTACGCAAGGAGAATAAAAAAAAATTGGAAATTTGTGGTAAGTTCTGTGAGACCAAACTACTGAGGTCGTCGGTCCCTAGGCTTACGCACTACTTAACCTAACTTAAACTAACTTACACTAAGGACAACACACACACCCATGCCCAAGGGAGGACTCGAACCTCCGACGGGGGGAGCCGCGCGAACCGTTGCAAGGCGCCTGAGACCGTCTGGCTACCCCGCGCGGCGAGAATCGGACTCACATGATTTGTCTGCTACTTTCGACGTGCTCTGTAGTTGTTCCAATGTTACTAACCACGTTTGTCATCGCCATAATCGTAGTTACCCACGTTCGTTTAGGCGACGTGTCAGGTCTAGAGTGTTTTGGATATCAGATCCACCGTAGATAACGTGTTCCTATACATACACTGTTTGACAAAAAAAGTTAAGCACCCAGAAGGGCTGCAGAAACCGAGTTGAGAGACTATGTCAAGTTATTTGAGTGACTATAAAGTCGAAGCGAATTTATAAAGAGCTTGGCAGTATGAGCCTACTGATCTGTATGAGGTTGACCTCCGCCCCCCCCCCCTCCCCTCTGGCCTGGATACTTGCACTGATTTGATTGGGAAGGACATCATAAAGCAGTTGTACCTTCTCTAGACACAAGATGGTCCACCACTCACTTATCTGGTCCTTGATATCCTTCATATTGGCACTGGGACAGAGTTGGCGTCCAAGCTGCTCCTACACATGTGCTATAGGGAGGGCATAGAGCTGGGGACAGTGTTGGCCACGTGAATACCTCAACATTACGCAGACAGTTCATAGAGACACAGGTAATGTGTGGATGAGTATTGTAGTGTTGAAAAATGGTTTCTCATGTGAGATAGCACATGAAGGGCAGAATGCAGGTGACATATCGTTGTGCCGTCAGAGGTCACTCAGTGACTACCAGCCGTGACTTGAAGTCATACACGATGGGTGCACACATCATAATGGCAGGTGTAACACCGCCGTGTCTCTCCTAAACATCGGGTGAGTGGGACTTCTCCCCATCTCATCGCCATGCTCGCCAACGATGGTGATCTGGGGTGTTGCGAACCACAATTCATTGCCGAACAACAGGCCACGCCGTTCGTTACCAGTCTGTTCTTCCCACTCACGACATCACTCCAGATTCAGCCATTTTTGTTGTTGTGTTAATAATAGCCTTAGCGTGGGATGGTAATTCCGTAGATCGGCCGCTGTGCATCTCCGACCAGTATTGTGGGATGCCACAGAATATTGCAGGGACCCCACTGGATGCTCTCGGTTGGCTGGTGCAGATGTGAAAGTGTCACGGCGATCTTCCCTTGAGGTGGTCAGATGTGCTCGGCTGGGACCTTGACGGCGAATATACCTGCTCTCACGTTTTCTTGCAGTCCAACTATAGTTCACTGTCACGTTCAAATCCCGCACACATCAGGATATTGCACGATTCGACCAGCTGTCCAAATGGAGACCCACGATGAAGCCCCTTTGAAACTCTGCCAGGTGCTGATTGCGCAACATGTCCTTGTTCTTCACAGCGATCACTCAATATGTGACGCTATTCACACTACTTGTATGCTCTACCAGGGCTCATAACTACACTGAACACGAACAACATAACGCACTCTAATAGCCACTGTACCTGTCACGGAGAATTGTAACTCTAATCATTAAATACCCACTGATGATCTGTATGTGTACTAAGTTAAATTGATATCCGACCTGGGCCGGCCGCTGTGGCCGAGCGGTTCTAGGCGCTTCAGTCCGGAACCGCGTGACTGCTACGGTCGCAGGTTCGAATCCTGCCTCGGGTATGGATATGTGTGACGTCCTTAGGTTAGTTAGGTTTAAGTAGTTCTAAGTTCTAGGGGACTGATGACCTCAGATGTTAGAAAAAGTCCCATAGTGCTCAGAGCCATTTGAACCATATCCGACCACGTCTTCTGGATGCCTAACTTCTTCTTTCGGGCAATGTATTTCTGATCTCTGTCAGTTGCGTTGGTATTACTTCCTCTTCTAATGTATTCGATGGCGTAAACCACATTACCTTTGCAAAGATTTTTTATATGGTCTATGAAAAATACATTTGTTTCTAGGCTATACACTAACGGAAAAAATTTGCAACTCAAAAAATAATTAATAGAGCGTAATGAAATTTTCATAATACTTATATCTAGGTAACATATTTAATTGATTAGCACTGCAAAATCATTGGTTAATGTAAGTGCGAGCTAAGCCTTTGCAAGTGTGAAATGCTGGTACATTAATAACCGGTTGAACCGTCAGAATGTTGAACGCAAGCATTCAAATGAGCGTGCATTGTGTTGCACAGGTGCTGGTTGTCAGTTTGTGGGATGGATTTCCATGCTTGTTGCACTCGGTCGGTCAACGCAGGGATGACCGAGCGAGGTGGCGCAGTGGTTAGACACTGGACTCGCATTCGGGAGGACGACGGTTCAATCCCGCGTCCGGCCATCCTGATTTAGGTTTTCCGTGATTTCCCTAAATCGCTCCAGGCAAATGCCGGGATGGTTCCTTTCAAAGGGCACGGCCGACTTCCTTCCCCGTCCTTCCCTAATCCGATGAGACCGACGACCTCGCTGTCTGGTCTCCTTCCCCGAAACAACCAACCAATCAACGCAGGGATGGTTAATGCTGTTTGTGGATGACAATTAAGTTCTCGTCCGATAATGCCCAATATGTGCTCGACTGTAAACAGATCTGGTGATCGAGCAGGCCAAGGCGAATGTTGGGTTACAACAGCAGTATGAGGGCGAGCTTTATCTTGTTGGAAAATACCCACTGAATGGCAGCTCTACAGTTCGAATCACCAGACTGAAGTACAAATTTGCAGTCAAGATGAATGGGAAAACCACCAGAGTGCTCCTGCTGTCATACTAAATTGCAGCGCAGACCATAACTCCAGATGTAGGTCCAATATGTCTAGTACGCAGACAGATTTGCTGCAGGCCCTCAGCTGACCTCCTTCTAACCAACACACACGGCTACCACTGGCACCGAGGCAGAACTAGCTTTCATCAAAAAACACAACAGATCTCCACCCTGCCGTCCAATGAGCTCTCGCCGACACCACTAAATTCACAAACGGCAGATTGGGGTCAGTGGAATGCACGTTATGGGGCGTCTAGCTCGGAGCTGTCCTTGGAGTAACCACTTTGTAACAGTTCATTGTGTCACTGTGATGCCAAATGCTGTTCGAATAGCTGCTGCAGATTCAGTACCATGAGCCAGAGCCATGCGCCGAACTCGATGGTCTTCCCTCTCGGTAGTTCCACTTGGTCGTCGGAAGCCCGGTCTTCTTGCGACCGTGCTTTCTCGTGACCACCGCCGTAAGCAATCACGTACAGTGGCTACATTCCCGCCAAACGTTCCTGCAATATCGCTGAAGAAACATTCAGCTCCTCGTAGCCCTATTACACGACCTCGCTCAGTGAGGTGCTGATAATGCCGTCTTTGTCCCCTTAAAGGCATTCTTGACCGACATCAACTCCCCACGTCCAGTCTCAAAGGTAACTAACGCCTACGACAATTGCAGCGTGTCTTTGAAGCAAACCTGATTTTCATCCTCATAGTGGCGCTACTAGAGCCTCCCTTATGAGACTGGCGCGAAATTGAAATAGACATCATCTTTCAGATGTAGAACGCAAGCTACTAACTTTCGTTTATGTTTCACAGCTCCTTCTTGGTCCAGTAGTTATTTTTCCGTCAGTGTGTAAGTCTTCTTACACAGTAAAAACCACATCGATACGAAACCTACTTTCGGGAAACCAATTTTCTGTTCTTCTGACATATTAGTCATTGGTTGCTCCCGGATTTGAAGAATAGCATATTTCTTTTCGAAAAAGGCATCTGCATATGCTCATTAAAGTAGTGATAATACCTGAATGCGTCTCTTTCCACTAGAATTCATTCTATTGTAAAGTTTAGAGTCGTAGTAGAATTGGTTCGTACTAATCGTGAATTTCGTGGCCACTGAAGGAGCTGTTGCATACAGGATGTAATAAGATACTTAGGACACGAAGGAGGTGTGAGGCAACAGTAGGTGAAGAACAGCAGGTTATGTTTGGAGAAGGATTTTGTACTGGAAAAGACGTAAAAGAGATGTTTAGTGTAACACACACATTCTTGGCAGTGAGCACAACCTGTAAATGAAGGCTGGAAAAACAAAGACATTTGTAGTGAATAGATAGGGTACAAAAGTTGACGGAGAAATTCCGAACAATGTGAAAAATTTTGCATATCGCAAAATTACATACCAATATCCCTAACTTCTGTTTGCTGCAGAATCCTTGAACATTTTCTCAGTTTGAATGTAATAAACGTTCTTCTACATCTATCTACATCTACATTTATACTCCGCAAGCCACCCAACGGTGTGTGGCGGAGGGCAATTACGAGCCACTGCCATTACCTCCCTTTCCTGTTCCAGTCGCGTATGGTTCGCGGGAAGAACGACTGCCGGAAAGCCTCCGTGCGCGCTCGAATTTCTCTGATTTTACATTCGTGATCTCCTCGGGAGGTATAAGTAGGGGGAAGCAATATATGCGATACCTCATCCAGAAACGCACCCTCTCGAAACCTGGACAGCAAGCTAAACCGCGATGCAGAGCGTCTCACTTGCAGAGTCTGCCACTTGAGTTTGCTAAACATCTCCGTAACGCTATCACGCTTACCAAATAACCCTGTGACGAAACGCGCCGCTCTTCTTTGGATCTTCTCTATCTCCTTTGTCAATCCGACGTGGTACGGATCCCACACTGATGAGCAGTACTCAAGTATAGGTCGAATGAGTGTTTTGTAAGCCACCTCCTTCGTTGATGGACTACATTTTCGAAGGACTCTCCCAATGAATCTCAACCTGGCACCCGCCTTACCAACAATTAATTTTATATTATCATTCCACTTCAAATCGCTCCGTACGCATACTCCCAGAAATTTTACAGAAATAACTGTTAAGGGTCAGTTGCCACTCCCTGCACCAAGTGCCTATCCGCTGCAGATCTTCGTGCATTTCGCTGCAATTTTCTAATGCTGCAACTTCTCTGTATACTACAGCATCATCCGCGAAAACCCGCATGGAACTTCCGGCACTATCTACTAGGTCATTTATATATATTGTGAAAAGCAATGGTTCCATAACAGTCCCCTGTGGCACGCCAGAGGTTACTTTAACGTCTGTAGACATCTCTCCATTGAGAACAACATGCTGTGTTCTGTCTGCTAAAAACTCTTCAATCCAGCCACACAGGTGGTCTGATATTCCGCAGGCTCTTACTTTGTTTATGAGGCGACAGTGCGGAACCGTATCGAACGCCTTCCGGAAGTCAAGGAAAATGGCATCTACCTGGGAGCCTGTATCTAATATTTGCTGGGTCTCACGAACAAATAAAGAGAGTTGGGTCTCACACGATCGCTGTTTCCGGAATCCATGTTGATTCCTACAGAGTAGATTCTAGGTTTCCAGAAATGACATGATACGCAAGCAAAAAACATGTTCTAAAATTCTACAAGAGATCCATGTCAGAGATATAGGCCTATAGTTTTGCGCATCTGCTCGAAAACCCTTCTTGAAAACTAGAACTACCTGTGCTCTTTTCCAATCATTTGGAACCTTCCGGTCTTCTAGAGACTTGCGGTACACGGCTGTTAGAAGGGGGGCAAGTTCTTTCGCGTACTCTGTGTAGAATCGAATTGGTATTGAGACTATGAAGCTTATGTCCACGAATAAGCATGGTTTTAGGAAGCATCTCTCGTGCGAAACTCAGCTTCCCTGAGAACTATGGATGAAGGGCAACAGGCAGACTTCATATTTCTGGATTTCCGGAAAGCATTTGACACGGTGCCCCATTGCAGGTTGTTAACGTAGGTACGAGCGTATGGAATAATTTCACAGATATGTGAGTGGCTCTACGACGTCTCAAATAATAGAACCCAGTATGTTGTCCTCGTCGGCGAGTGTTCATCAAAGACAAGGGTATCGTCAGGAGTGCCCCAGGGAAGTATGATGGGACCGCTGTTGTTCTCTATATACATAAATGATTTAGCGGCCAGGGTGGACAGCAATCTGCGGCTGTTTGCTGACGATGTCGTGGTGTACGGTAAGGTGTCGAAGTTGAGTGACTGTAGGAAGATACAAGACGACATAGACAAAATTTCCTGTTCGTGTGATGAATGGCAGCTAGTCCTAAATGTGTAAGTTAACGCGGATGAGTAGGAAGAACAAACCTGTAATGTTCGGATACAGTATTCCCGGTGTCCTGCTTGACACAGTCAATTCGTTTAAATGAATGGGCGTTGCGTTGCATAGCGATATGAGGTGGAACGAGCATGTGAAAACTGTGATAGGGAAGGCAAATGGTCGACTTCGCTTTATTGGGACAATTTTAGGAAAGAGCGGTTCACGTGTAAAGGAGACAGCATATAGGACGCTGGTGCGACCTATTCTCGAGTACTGCTAGAGTGTTTGAGATTCTGAACAGGTCGGATTGAAGGAAGACATCGAAGCAATTCAGAGGCAGGCTGCTAGATTTGTTACTGGTAGGTTCGAACAACACGTTAAGTGTTACGGAGATGCTTCGGCAACTTAAATGGGAATCCCTGGAGGGAAAGCGACGTTCGTTTCGAGAAACACAATTGAGAAAATGTAGAGAACCGGCTTTTGAAGCCGACCGCCGAACTATTCTACTGCCGTCAACATACATAGCGCGTAATGACCACATAGATACGAGAAATTGGAGCCCATACGTAGGCTTATAGTCAGTCGTTTTTCCTTCGATCTATTTGCGAGTGAAGCAGGAGAAGAAATGACAAGTAGTGGTACAGGGTATCCTCCGCCACTCACCGTACGGTGGTTTGCGGATTCTCCATGTAGATTTAGAGATAGAATAAGATAACTTCTGATGGACACATTCTGAAGGGCCTTTTGGGAGGAATAATTTAATTTAAGACGGTTTTGCATTAAAAGAAGAGTTGCTTCACCTAAAAAAATTAAAAAGCAGTTTCTAAAATTGCTGTCGGAAATGTCTTCGTTTACAGATATAAAAGATCAACAGAAGGATTAGGCGGGAAGTAGAGAATGAAAGTGCTGAGGTGTGGTCCAACCGCTGGATGGTTTTGACGACGCCTTAGACAGCTATGCTTACTAACGAAGAGATTCTTCTGTGAATATAATGAGAGCCATGTCTATATATAATCGTCAAGACTGACTCTTGGCTGGGTCACATGCTCGTACTTCGGATTGGCAGTCAAATACAGGGAGTATATGAGGCTACAAGAGGAAGGCGGAGAATGAAATAAACGGACTATATAAAGAGAGACAATGGGCGCCGATGCTAGAGGGAATTTTTCAATTGGTGCAGACTAGGAGATCATTGAAAAGAACTACTACCTTATTTTAGATTGAAGCATATACAAGAAGAAGCTATCCCAATGTGCCACTGACCCGAGAGTCGGTCAATGTACAAGCCTACCTAGCTATAAATACCGTTATGCATTGAGGTTGGTGTTAGCGCTGTAGCTCTGTTACTTTCATAATCCACCCCCAGTCACAACTGGTGATTTTATTTAAGACTTACGATGAATTCCCAGGCCCGGCGGCTGAACTCGAGGTGCCAAGCACACGTAGACGAGCTTCCATGGTCAATGCAACGTTCATCACACATAAAAGTTACGGATTTGTAGCATGCTGGGATGTTAAAGGGTCGGGAACATGTGATGCTATTTCAATATAACAAACAGCCAAAGTTGCAAAATAACTCTTTTTATTACTCGATGATGACTAGTTTCTGGATTTTATTCATAACATATTCTCAAATCATCCATGCAATCAGAATAAATATTACTTCACATAGCAAAAAAATCATGAGAATATTATCCAATGGAGTACAATGCAAGTGATCATGAAACTGGATACAGACAGAAAGTTTTCTATATGTATCCGGTTTCATGATAACTTGCATTGTACTCCTTTCGATAACGACTGTCATGATTTTTTTGCTGTGTGGAGTAATGTGTACAGGGTGTTACAAAAACGTACGGCCACACTTTCAGGAAACATTCCTCACACACAAATAAAGAAAAGATGTTATGTGGGCATGTGTCCGGAACGCTTAATTTCCATGTTAGAGCTCATTTTACTTTCGTCAGTATGTACTGTACTTCCTAGATTCACTGCCAGTTGGCCCAATTGAAGGAAGGTAATGTTGACTTCGGTGCTTGTGTTGACATGCGACTCATTGCTCTACAGTACTAGCATCAAGCACATCAGCATCAACAGTTTAGTGTTCATCACGAACGTGGTTTTGCAATCACTGCAATGTTTACAAATGCAGAGTTGGCAGATGTACATTTGATGTATGGATTAGCACGGGGTAATAGCGGTTGCGCGGTACGTTTGTATCGAGACAGATTTCCGGAACGAAGGTGTCCCGACAGGAAGACGTTCGAAGCAATTGATCGGCGTCTTAGGGAGCATGGAACATTCCAGCCTATGGCTCGCGACTCGGGAAGACCTAGAACGACTAGGACACCTGCAATGGACGAGGCAATTCGTGCAGTTGACGATAACCCTAATGTCAGCGTCAGAGAAGTTGCTACTGTAGAAGGTAACGTTGACCACGCCACTGTATGGAGAGTGCTACGGGAGAACCAGTTGTTTCCGTACCATGTACAGCGTGTGCAGGCACTATCAGCAGCTGATTGGCCTCCACGGCTACACTTCTGCGAATGGTTCATCCAACAATGTGTCAATCCTCATTTCAGTGCAAATGTTCTCTTTACGGATGAGGCTTCATTCCAACGTGATCAAATTGTAAATTTTCACAATCAACATGGGTGGGCTGACGAGAATCGGCACGCAACTGTGCAGTCACGTCACAACACAGATTTTCTGTGAACGTTTGGGCAGGCATTGTTGGTGATGTCTCGATTGGGCCCCATGTTCTTCCACCTACGTTCAATGGAGCATGTTATCATGATTTCATATGGGATACTCTACCTGTGCTGCTAGAACATGTGCCTTTACAAGTACGACACAACATGTGGTTCATGCACGATGGAGCTCCTGCACATTTCAGTCGAAGTGTTCGTACGCTTCTCAACAACAGATTCGGTGACCGATGGATTGGTAGAGGCGGACCAATTCCATGGCCTCCACGCTCTCCTGACCTCAACCCTCTTGACTTTCATTTATGGGGCAATTTGAAAGCTCTTGTCTACGCAACTCCGGTACCAAATGTAGAGACTCTTTGTGCTCGTATTGTGGACGGCTGTGATACAATACGCCATTCTCCAAGGCTGCATCAGCGCATCAGGTATTCCATGCGACGGAGGGTGGATGCATGTATCCTCGCTAACGGAGGACATTTTGAATATTTCATGTAACAAAGTGTTTGAAGTCACGCTGGTACGTTCTGCTGCTGTGTGTTTCCATTCCATGATTAATGTGATTTGAAGAGAAGTAATAAAATGAGCTCTAACGTGGAAAGTAAGCGTTTCCAGACACATGTCCACATAACATATTTTCTTTCTTTGTGTGTGAGGAATGTTTCCTGAAAGTTTGGCCGTACCTTTTTGTAACATCCTGTATTTTGACTGCATGACTGCATGGATGATTTGAGAATGGGTTATGAATAAATACACGGAACTAGTCGTCATCAAGCAATGAAAAGGGCTACTTTGCAACTCTGGCTGTCTGTCGTATTGATATACCAAATAAAATTACCCATTTTTACTGCAGGAAAATTTTTTCCTTCAGTATCTTAACTTAGGAGACTCTTACTGTAGCCGTGGACAACGGTCCTGTTAACTTAAACTAACTGTAGGGCCAAATTGTGCTTCCGTTCAGTTTATATGACGCGACAGCAGCATCTCATGCAGTTTATTTCCAGACATCCTTCCTTCCGGAAATGTCATTAACGCCGGCCAGAGTGGCCGAGCGGTTCTAGGCGCTTCAGTCTGGAACCGCAAGACCGCTACGGTCGCAGGTTCGAATCCTGCCTCGGGCATGGATATGTGTGATGTCCTTAGGTTAGTTAGGTTTAAGTAGTTCTAAGTTCTAGGGGACAGATGACCTCAGATGTTAAGTCCCATAGCGCTCAGAGCCATTTGAACCATTTGTTATTAACCTAGCCAGGAAGGAAGAAAGCCTCAAAATAAACGGTGCGTGGGTGCCGCTGTTACGTCAAACCTCCCACGCGTCAATACCCCTTCTGGCCGCGGCAACCGCACCAGTCTGCTAACGGAAAGCTCCGTTTCTGATTGACATTGTTGGCCACAACTACTCAAACATTATACAGTCTAAAAGAAAGTAAACGCATTTTTGTATCAAAATAATTGTTATTACCCTGTCGATAACGATATCAATCGCGTATTCTATACAGAGGAATTTTGTGTCATTCGTCACACAAAGCAGCGTTAATACAGTCAACAATGACAAGCGAGGAAATCTATACCGAACTGCTTGTTCTAAACGCAATGATAAGTCCTCATTAGAATTCAAACGGGGTAATTAGTAGCAACCAGAGACATGCTCAACTTCGTATCTACTTCGGACCACGGCTGAACAGCTTCACGAATGCGAACTGAAACAGTGCAACTCCTGTACCTAAAGCGTCTGCCTAATGCTTATCGCTAATCTGGTCTAGGAAAGTGGCGAAATACCCAACTTAATGCCATGAAACTGCGGCTCATGTCTTTATCGATCCACCGTCACGGATCACATACGCTGTCCATCACTTAAGTTTTCAGAGTCTTCTTACTTCTCCAACAAGTTCTTTGAAGGAGTGTGGTGAGAACAAAATAGGTACAATTTTAAAAAACTCACTGTCGGAAACTTACAATTTCCGCACTACATCAACAAACACGTAAAATAAAATCTTCCCTTTCTTTTGTGTGTGTGTGTGGGGGAGGGGGGGGGGGGGGGGGTGCGATGATTCTCTCCTCAACACTACTACTAACTTTACATGGTTATCTCTGAATACTGTATGATTAAAACAGGAAAAATATAACACTTTTTAAAATATCTTTCCCTTTCACGCATCTACTAAGATAAAGAAGGGTTGTAATTCTCTGGGATTCTGGGAATTATTGAGTTCATCACCAATTAACCAATTAACTGATATACTGACAATCGCTAGTGCTAAAGAATAAAAGAAACGTACAGTAGAAAAGTGTAACATCACACACTTTGTCTCTCTTCTTCCACTTATAGTCAGCTACCAGTTTTGATGCTGTAGTACTGGGATTGTTTCACACGGTGATTAGTTGGTTAGTGAAGAAGTAGTTATAAGAGTCACAATATAAATTGTAGCGCACCAAATTACTCACATAGTCATAGAGATGACTCACATAGTCATAGAGAAAAAGATACCACTGGAAAAAGTAACGTCCAACATTTCACATTTAATAATCCTTCATCAAAACATTCAATCAATAAAAAATGCAAGACAACAATTTGAAACTGACCTCTAGTCTTTGAAGTCCACAGTAGTTTGTATCACTGAGCACTGGTGCAGGAACGTGGACGACCAAAACGTATTATTATCACTGTATGAAAACATAAACGGACAGACTCTCATTGTAGGACTACTTCAAAGGGCGAAAGTTCATGCATTACGTCATAAACGGAAGGCAGTTCAAATCGAGACATGCTCTTCGTACAGTTTGTGTAGACAAACACTTTGAAATATCACCGACTGAAGTAACAGAGCTTGATAAAACCAAAAAATTAATCACTTTGAGTGTGTATCGATCTCTCAATGGTAGTGTGGACTTTTTTGCAATAAGTGAACAGAAGTTCTAGATAAGGTCTCAGATTTAAAGCCAACATAATTTTGTGTGGAGACATAAACATTGTGGGGTCCTGCCGCCCACTCGTCTCTTATAGGGTGCTTAAAGGATGCAACGTTCTCGGATAGCTGTACAACAATTCAATCAAATCAGATTGACGGTTTTTATTACAATAAAGAAGGTTGAAAATACTTAACTTAGGATTTGCAACGAGTTGTCGCAAGCGATGGGCGACATGCAAACAGTCAGTGTCCTTCACTGTATACAATGTCCATGTAAGCATTCACACTCGCTCGTAAGACACTGCTATCGTTAATGTCACTGCTCATCTAGGCCTCTCTGCTAGCGTCCATCTTCTACTCTCCTTTTATTGTCCGGCCGAGGCTGGCAGGAGCGGCGCTCATATTCTCTTCGGATAGAGCGGCTTCTATGGTGCTGCGGTCCTAATCAGCGGGCTAGTGGCTGACATCGTCTCACAACTTTTTCTGTTCTTGCGTTCTCACCTTCGTGCCGGCGCTTTTCGTTACGCAGGAACAAACATAAACATAAATATTATTACTGAAAATAGTAACATGCTCATAATCAATCTTCAGTTTTGGCAAGTCCTTGTTAGTGAACAGTGCAACAAGGGCTACCTCAATGACTGCATCAGTAATTGACCATATGGCCACAAATGTGGAAAGGGAAAAATGTGATGCAGCTATAAAAGATCACGGATTATCAGACCATTTCTGCTAAATAATAAGATCAAGGCCAGATATGGAAAAATTCCCTAAACTGAAAGCTTACAACAGACATTTATCAGAAATCAGAAAAATTTCTCAAAAGATCTAGCAAACCAAATATGCAGTGTGTAGAGGAATCAGTGTAAGTGTGAAATTCTCTAAATTCTCAACATTATTTAAATTGAACTTTTAAAAGATATTTCCAAAAGCATCCACTTCGGTATCAATGTCTTACAGAAACAAACGGATTACAGCAGGTATTAAGAAGTCCTCCCAAAACCCTTAAGTACCTCAGTTCCATGAAAAAGAGGCATAATGAGTCAGAGTTCTTAAATTTCTATCATAGGTACAAAGAGATTTATAGGAATGCGCTGATTATTGCAAAAAGTCATTTAATGGTATAATATACAATATAGAGAATAAAAGCAAAAGCAGTCTGTGATGCCATAGAAAAGGAAACAATGACAGAAAAAGAATGGCATAATAACATACGGATAAGGGAGGGGGTAAAGTAATAAATGATCCACGTCACCTAGCAAACTATGTGAACAAGCATTTTTCAAGGGCTGCAACGATCCTACAACAAAAATTTCCAAACACAAATACAGTACATATAAATTCTTATGCACTAATTACGATGATGTTGCTACCAACCACAAAGCATGAAGTTTGTAAAAACGTGCAAAAAATAAAAAGTCAGTACGTTTAGATGAAGTACCAATGTCTTTATTGAAATAATGCATAGACAGTATACAAGCTCCCTTAATAAACATAATAAAAAAGTCCTTCACATCAGAAGAATGTCCATAGTATTTAAGACAGGCAGGAGTTGTATTTCTGCTAATGAAAGGTAATGCGGAATACATAGAAAATTACTGGCCAATTTCCCTGCTGGAATGGAATCCATTACGAAAGACAGATTGATGAATTACTTGAAGAAATACGATATTTTAAGTGAATCACAGTTTTGTTTCTGAAGTGGTAGAAGTACGGAATCAGCCACTGCAAATTTCACGAATGTGTCACTTGATGCTTTTGAGAAAAATGAGTGTGTGAGTGTGTAACAGGCAAGTTTTTAGATCTTTTTAAGACTTCTGATACGGCTGACCACAAGATTCTTCCAAATAAACTAGAAGCATTAGGAATAACAAGGGTAGCTAGTGACTAGTTCCGATCATATATAGCAAACAGGGTGCAAAGAGTAGAGATACACCAATGTTTTTCCCACTACTGTTAGTAATGGGTAAAAATCTCTCTTTACTGGTGACAGCATTATCATAGTTCTTAGAAAACGAGAGAACTCTTTGCAGAGAAAGCAACTGAAACCCTCAGGGAAGTTTACAATTGATCAGTAAGCAATAAACTGACTTTGAACACAAAGAAAAGAAATGGTATGAGTTTCAGTCTGAAGAGTAAAAATGACAGATTTAAATTAAATGTAGCTAGCACCTCTACAGACTATTTAAAACAATGAAAAATGTCTGGGAATGAATATTGATCCTCAGTTATGGTGTGAACGCACAAAGGTACTTGCAAACACAATGCCGTCAGCACGTTATACTCTTTGTACAAATTCACAAAACTACTGTAAAGGGTCACAAGAATAATACCCAAAAATAGCAGTTGAGTCCATTCTAAAGATCTGTTCAAAACACTGGTGGTTTTAACTGCACCACGTGAATACATTTACCATATCAGTTGCACACATCAAAAATAACATAGATAATCACTGCACAAACTGCTCTGTTCACGATCTAGGCTGAATTTACATTTATTAAGAAAGAATAAATATAAGAATAAATATAAAACTCAAAACAGAATTTTCTACCAAGGACTAAAACTGTACAATAAATTACCAAAGAAGATAAAAGAAATTGTAAAAACAGGCCTTTTTTTATCAAAAAGGAGTAGTTAAAAAGTACATATTAAGCCATACATTCTATGTACTGAAGAATTACTTAGGTAACACAGATTAGGGATTTGTTAAAAAAATGTAACATAAATTAATAATAATAATAACAATAATGATTATAAAACATCTAACATTTCACATAACACTTCCATACTCTATCTTCCCTTTCTTTTTCTTTCCTTTTCTGGAAAAACCTATTCCCAACGCTAAGCAATGTATAATACTAACACCGTATTCTCTTCCTGAGTTCAATGTCTTTTTCGTTAAAGAGGGAGGCTGACTCAGTTTTTATGGCTAGTGAATGGAAAGTTTGGGTGCACTCAATGGTTCCGACATCAGGTAGTAGTGTGTGTAGTGTTATCAAACAATCTGTGTATAGTGTGTGTAGTGTATGTAGAGCAGTTAGTGATGGTATGAGAAATAAATGAACATTATACCATTAGCCTGTTTCACTATTAAATAACTTATGTGTAAAAGAGTGTTGAACACTAGAGGTGTTTTGAACGTAGTGGCCTTGTATTTGGGAGGGTGGAGCCTCCAATCTTCATCCAGTTGTCTACATTTACGTTTCCCATAGTTTCCCCAAATAATTTCAGGCAAATTCCGGTATGGTTTCTGCTGTAAGACGACGGAAGACCACCTGCACTGAATTTATCGTACCAGACCTGTAAGTCTGTAAATGTCTCTACGTGTGAATTACTTTATTGTTCTAAAACTGTAATACCAAAATATGTCGAATAGCCTCGTAAAAGGTATATACGGTTGAATACAACAACAACTACTACTACCACTACTACTACTACAAAGAACTACTACAGTTCTTTCCCTTAACAAATCCATGAGTCGTGGTTGTTTCTGCAGCTCGGAAGAGAAGGAAGGATGATTAGTATTTAACGAGCCATGGACAACGTGGTCATTACAGACGGAACACACCCTCGCGCTAGGATAGGAAGGGGAAGGAAATCGGCCACGCCCTTTTCAAAGATACCATCCTGGCATTTCCCTTAAGCGATTTAGGGAAATCACGGAAAACCTAAACCTGGATGGCAGAACGGGAGTTTGAGCCATCGTTCTCCAGAATGCATGTCCAGCGTGCTATCTGCAGGTCGGACATTTACTTATATTTATTTTCTGGCGTTTAATAGAGACTTATTCATAGATACTTAAATCCATAATCCACGTGCGTATGTTAATCTTTGTTGATGGCGATTTGACCGAAGTTACAGGCCCAGGATTTCATTCGATGTCTGAGGTGATATTGTGGTTTGAATGAGAAACAAAAATTTTACCAAATGTTTACTGTGTTAATTTCTAGCATAAACAAAAAGATATGCCTCAAGCAAATCTAATGGCTGCCATCAATACTGCCATGATACAATTACAATGATGCAAAAAAAAAAAAAAAAAAAAAAAAAAATCGGAACTCCGAGAAGGAGTTGTGACACATAAACGAAAGTTAGTAGGCTTGTTTCTGAATCTGAAAGGTGATGTCTATTTAAATTTCGTCCCAGTCGCATAAGAGCGGCGCAACTAGACCCAATCAGGCTTGCTTTAAATACACGTTGTAACGGTCGTGAGTATTAGTTACCGTTGAGACAGGACGAGGTGAGTTGATGGTATCATAGGGCTACGAGAAGCTGGATGTTCCTTCTGCGATATTGCAGAAAGACACGGCAGGTATGCAGTAACCACTGTACATGACTGCTGGTAACGGTGCTCACGAGAATGTACGGTCGCTAGAAGACCGGGCTCCGGACAGCCACGTGGCACTACCGTGAGGGAAGACATCGCGTTTGGCGTGTGGCTCTGGCTCATCGTACTGCATCTGCAGCAGCAATTTGAACAGCAGTTGGCACCACAGTGACACAACGAACTGTTTCAAGTCGGTTATTTCTAGGACCGCTCCGAGCTAGACGCCCTGTAGCTTACATTCCACTGACGCCAAACCACCGCCATTCGCGATTTTAGTGACGTCAAGCGAGAGCTCATTGGAGGGCAGGGTGGAGGCCTATTGTGTTTTCTGATGAATGCTGGTTCTACCTCGGTGCCAGTGGTTTCGTACAAGACACACTGGACTTCAGCTGGACCTATGCTCTGAGGTGCAATTCCGTGTGACAGCAGGAGCACTCTCCTAGTTATTCCACGCTACCTGACTACAAATTTGTAAGTCAGACTGGTGATTCGACATGTTGTGCTGCCATTCATGAACAGCATTCCAGGGGGTGTTTTCCAACATGGTAACGCTAGCCCACATACCGCTGCTGTAACTCAACATGCTCTACAGAGTGTCCACATGTTGCCTTGGCTACTCGATCACCAGATGTGTCTCCAATCGAGCACAAATGAGATATCACCCGACGACAACTCAATTGCCATCCACAAACAGCATTAACCGTCCCTTTATTGACCGGCCAAGTGCGACAGGCATGGAACTCCATCCCACGAACTGACATACGGCACCTGTACAACACAATCCATGCGTGCCTTCAACATTCTGGCAGCTACACCGGTTATTAATGCACTAGCATTTCATATTTGCAAGTGGCTTTTCTTGCACTTTCATCGACGTCTGCTGTCTTGTAGTATTAATCACTTAAAAATATGTCACCTAGACAAATGTACTCCTAAAATTTCATTACTCTACATTAAGTACTTTTTGGTGCTGGTTTTTTTGGTGCTGTTTTTTTTTCGTTCAGTGTTTTTAAAAGAAAAATAGAGTTCCATCTGTAGTGACACACAGCATGCGTTCACCATCCCTGTTCCTATCAGATCGACCTCAGCATGACACCAACCATCTTCAACCTGTATCTTATGTAATAGTGGCTTCTGACGTCACTGGCGACAACTAAGCCAAACGTCACAGTTACGTCTGTTTAATTCACGTTATCTTTCATCTCGAATTGTGTCGTTGTCACAGTAGAGTTTTCCACCACGTCAGGAGATATTTATTTAATCACAGTTCCAGTCGCGGAAGCAAGTGTTTATCAAGCAGGTTATTATATATTTCTGCTTCTGATTTATTTTGGATTTGTAGGTACGTCAAGCTCCCTCTTTACGTGGATTTTTAGGTATGAAGATGGTCATCATTGACTGAAATGAATAACCTGAACAATAGACACTTGTGATCCGCGACAGGAATTTCAATAAAATAAATTTTTTATCTAATTTTAAATTATGCTGAATCCATTTTTTTCGCAAAATTAAGTGTATCATGAGTTTCTTACTGAGAGCCGGGTATATTAACATTAACTGCACTGGGCTGACACAGAGATAGAAGAAATAAAAAATTCAAAATCCAAAACCACTTCAAAAAGCAAAATAGGAAATTAAGATTCAAAATCAAAAATAACTTCAACAAGCCAAAAAAAAAATTAAACGGACTGTTATTGTTATGCATATCATACTACTGCGTTTGATTAGGGGAGTAATAACCTGAAACCATACTGTCAGTGTAAGTATTTGGAAGTTATGGATGTATTCTACAGATCTTTAATTAATTGAATCGATGACTTGGAAAAGGCGCCTTATTCATTTTTTTTTCAAATTACGTTTATAGGAGGTAACTGACCTTTATATCTGTACGCATCGTTCGATATAACATAGGATCATGCTCCATAAACAGAGACTCTCATGAGAAGGGTACTGAGTTAGATAAGGGCTATATCCATATAAACAAGCTTGGAACTGTTCCAATAAAAAAAAAAGAAGAAACTACACACTGTAAAGAAAATTCTACAATAGAGACCTGACAAGTAGAAACCATTTTATAACAGTATCTGCCAATGGCCACTGAAGGATAGACAACATAAAGATGAAGCATACCTACCATTGTCGCTTTTCCTGTATTCTGCTTGTGGTTGTACTTTGAATAAACCTGTAAGCTCATAACAAGTCTTTTATTTCTGTAACGAATATGAGTAATATAAACTTGCATAACACAATCCTTCCGCTGCAAACAGAGCGCTAGTTGCCTGATAAACATCGTCAGGTTCGAAAAGGAGTCATTACCAGTACATTCTAACTCGATTACTGACCACAGTCGATAGCTAAAGTATGTTGTAATGGTGAATGCATTTTCACCCTTTGGTCAGTTACTATATGGCACATCCAAGAACCATGTGTCTCCTGAAAAATTTAACTTACTTCCAGGGACATGACCCCTTTTCCAACTCACGAATTCAATTAATATTATTAATATTATAATTAAAACATTGTCATGTAGATGAAACTGCTTTCCTGAATCTTGCTGTTTTGACCTCTTGCGCCTCTTGACATGGAGCTTCCTCTCCTTTAGCATGACAATGCAAGACCACATACGAACGCTGCGACTGCTGCAACAATCCGACGTCTTGGGTTTACTATCATCGATCGTCCTCCATACAGTCCCGTCTTGGCCCCTGCGATTCTCATCTGTTTCCAGACCATAAAGAACACATTCGAGGGGTTCACTTCGATAGTGATGAAGCGATGCACGCAGAGGTGAAATTGTGGCTCCGTCAACAATGTCAAAAATGCTACAGTAATGGTATCAACAAATTGGTCTCTCGATGGGAGAAATATCTTCGTCCCCTGGGTGACTACGTTGAGAAATAAATATGTTGAAATGAAGAATAAAGATGTAAAATGTTAATAACGTTTGTTTTATTTCTAAAGACTTGAGAGTTTTCACATAAAAAACTAGGAAACATTACTTTTCACCACGTCCTTGTAACTGGTATGAAAGGAGATGAATGATTTCAAGAAATTTTATGTTGCAGTTGAAAGTGTGTGTTATGTTGCATCGGAAGCAACTTTTACTATGAGAAAATTTCGGTTTTGGTGAACAAAAACTGAACTACCTGAAGCAGTCGATTTGACTTTCTCTGAGAGCTTTCAAAGGTGGTAACAGGGGTTTTTATTCTCTATTGAGAATTCAACAAAATTAAATCAAACGTTTCTGGACATGATATACTATTGAAACTGATACTCACCCGCTCTTGATCTGCATATACAGGATGTCTCCACTAAGAGTCATCAGGCGCATTTTCTCTGAAGTTCCGGCAGATATTTTGCAAAGTAAACTGTACACAAAGTGTAGCCGGAATGAGCCCAAAAAAATACTGATCAACATGACTTCATACAACGCCCAGCGTCGATGGAAAATGATTTTTAAAGTGAAATCTTACATGCCCATTCGACAGAACGGTTCCAAATTAGTCTAGTGCGATGTTCGTTTTATCGATGTGTATCAACAGGGACAGTAAAACACGTAGTATACCCACTGCTGCAGAAGCTACAGCACCACCTCCATCCGCGCTCATTGCTACCACCATGCAGAAGCGCTGTTCAGATGCTGCTGGAGTACTGATTATTCTTCGCCTTTTACAGTTCGCACTAGACCAATTTGGGGTCGCAAAACGAATGGACAAGTAAAAACCCGATTTATAAATCATTTTATTTGTAATGGGAAACAAACCGACGTTTTTCCGTCTACTCTGGGCGTCGCACGAAAGACGTGATGAGCAGCGTTCGTTCGGGCTGACTCCAGCTACACAATGTAAAAAAAAAAAAAAAATTGCAGTTATCTGCCGAAACACCAGAGAAAATGCGCCTGACCACCCACAGAAGAGACAACTGGTATATACAGTACTAGCCATTAAAATTGCTACACCAAGAAGAAATGCAGATTATAAACGGGTATTCATTGGACAAATATATTATACTAGAACTGACACGTGATTACATTTTCACGCAATTTGGGTGCATAGATCCTGAGAAATCAGTACCCAGAACAACCACCCCTGGCCGTAATAACGGCCTTGATACGCCTCGGCATTGAGTCAAACAGAGCTTGGATGGCGTGTACAGATACAGCTGCCCATGCAGCTTCAACACGATACCACAGTTCATCAAGAGTAGTGACTGGCGTATTGTGACGAGCCACCATTGACCAGACGTTTTCAATTGGTGATACGTCAGCATGGCGATGACGAATACACACTTCCAATGTGTGTTCACCGCGATGTCGCCAAACACGGATGCGACCATCATGATGCTGTAAACAGAACCTCGATTCATCTGAAAAAATGACGTTTTGCCATTCGTGCACCCAGGTTCGTCGTTGAGTACACCATCGCAGGCGCTCCTGTCTGTGATGCAGTGTCAAGGGTAACCGCAGCCATGGTCTCCGACTGATAGTCCATGCTGCTCCAAACGTCGTCGAACTGTTCGTGCAGATGGTTGTTGTCTTGCAAACGTCCCCATCTGTTGACTCAGTGATCGAGACGTGGCTGCACGGTCGGTTACAGCCATGCGGATAAGATGCCTGTTATCTCGACTGCTAGCGATACGAGACCGTTGGGATCCAGCACAGCGTTCCGTATTACCCTTCTGAACCCACCAATTCCATATTCTGCTAACAGTCATTGGATCTCGACCCGCTTCCCACGCCCGGGTTCCCGGGTTCGATTCCCGGCGGGGTCAGGGATTTTCTCTGCCTCGTGATGGCTGGGTGTTGTGTGATGTCCTTAGGTTAGTTAGGTTTAAGTAGTTCTAAGTTCTAGGGGACTGATGACCATAGATGTTAAGTCCCATAGTGCTCAGAGCCATTTGAACCATTTGATCTCGACCAACGCGAGCAGCGATGTCGCGATACGATAAACCGCAATCGCGATAGGCTACAATCCGACCTTTATCAAAGTCGGAAACGTGGTGGTACGCATTTCTCCTCCTTACACGAGACATCACAACGACGTTTCACCAGGCAACGCTGGTCAACTGCTGTTTGTGTATGAGAAATCGGTTGGAAAGTTTCCTCATGTCAGCACGTTGTAGGTGTCGCCACCGGCGCCAACCTTGTGTGAATGCTCTGAAAAGCTAATCATTTGCATATCACAGCATCTTCTTCCTGTCGGTTAAATTTCGCGTCTGTAGCACGTCATCTTTGTGGTGTAACAATTTAAATGGCCAGTAGCGTATTTTGCAAATCATTGGAAAGTGAATGGTAAGATGAAAAAATGGCTCTGAGCACTATGGGACTTAACTGCTGAGGTCATCAGTCCCCTAGAACTACTTGTCTAATTTTATCTTAACTTTCTATAATATCGCAATACGCAGATTCTGTGGTATTAGATTAATGAGATATCGGATTCTTTAGTGAGATTTTAGACTCTTTGTTCGGATGTGTGTTAGCTAAGATATCTCAGCAGCTCCGTTACATTTTCCCATTCTTCTGTGAGTCAGACAAGCTTGGAACCATCCACAGTGACCTCTTTTTAGTCTAAGATCGAAAATGGATATCTCTCTCTCTCCCTGTCTCTCTCTCTCTCTTCTGTATATATACCACCGGTCAAAAATTTTGAATCAGCCATGATAAAACTATATACCGGGTGATCAAAAAGTCAGTATAAATTTGAAAACTTAATAAACCACGGACTAATGTAGATAGAGAGGTAAAAATTGACTCACATGTTTGGAACGACATGGGGTTTTATTAGAATCATCCCATATTGCTAGACGTGTGAAAGATCTCATGCGCGCGTCGTTTGGTGATAATCGTGTGCTCAGCCGCCACTTCCGTCATGCTTGGCCTCCCAGGTCCCCAGACCTCAGTCCGTGCGATTATTGGCTTTGGGGTTACCTGAAGTCGAAAATGTATCGTGATCGACCATCTCTAGGGATGCTGAAAGACAACATCCGACGCCAATGCCTCACCATAACTCCCGACATGCTTTACAGTGCTGTTCACAATATTATTCCTCGACTACAGCTATTGTTGAGGAATGATGGTGGACATATTGAGCATTTCCTGTAAAGAACATCATCTTTGCTTCGTCTTACTTTGTTACGCTAATTATTGCTATTCTGATCAGATGAAGCGCCATCTGTCGGACATTTTTTGAACTTTTGTATTTTTTTGGTTCTAATAAAACCCCATGTCATTCCAAGCATGTGTGTCAATTTGTACCTCTCTATCTACATTATCCGTGATTTATTCAGTTTTACAATTTATACTGACTTTTTGATCACCCGGTACTTTATTTAAATGTACAAACATATTGTACAAACTAAACAGACCAACATGAAAAGATTTTTCTCTCTCTATCATTAAGCACAATGCAATACAATTTAGAATTTGGCCTCTTCAAAGTATCCACCCTCTATCCTCAGCTGCACAAATTCTTGGGATTCTGGTGATGGGATTTTGGAGTATTTTTACAGATATTGCCGTCGATACATCTGCAAATTATTGTATATACCTTCAACCTCTCCCCGATGTTATTCAATCTCTATGTTGAGCAAGCAGTAAAGGAAATAAAAGAAAAATTCGGAGTAGGTATTAAAATTCATGGAGAAGAAGTAAAAACTTTGATGTTCGCCGATGACATTGTAATTCTGTCAGAGACAGCAAAGGACTTGGAAGAGCAGTTGAACATAATGGACAGTGTCTTGAAAGGAGAATATAAGATGAACATCAACAAATGCAAAATGAGGATAATGGAATGTAGTCAAATTAAATCGGGTGATGCTGAGGGGATTAGATTAGGAAATGAGACACTTAAAGTAGTAAAGGAGTTTTGCTATTTAGGGAGTAAAATAACTGATGATGGTCGAAGTAGAGAGGATATAAAATGTAGACTGGCAACGGCAAGGAAATCGTTTCTGAAGAAGAGAAATTTGTTAACATCGAGTATAGATTTAAGTGTCAGGAAGTCGTTTCTGAAAGTATTCGTATGGAGTGTAGCCATGTATGGAAGTGAAACGTGGACGATAACCAGTTTGGACAAGAAGAGAATAGAAGCTTTCGAAATGTGGTGCTACAGAAGAATGCTGAAGATAAGGTGGGTAGATCACGTAACTAATGAGGAGGTACTGAATAGGATTGGGGAGAAGAGAAGTTTGTGGCACAACTTGACTAGAAGAAGGGATCGGTTGGTAGGACATGTTTTGAGGCATCAAGGGATCACAAATTTAGCATTGGAGGGCAGCGTGGAGAGTAAAAATCGTAGAGGGAGACCAAGAGATCAATACACTAAGCAGATTCAGAAGGATGTAGGTTGCAGTAGGTACTGGGAGATGAAGAAGCTTGCACAGGATAGGGTAGCATGGAGAGCTGCATCAAACCAGTCTCAGGACTGAAGACCACAACAACAACAACCTTCAATATTAGATGACCTCACTTTTCTGACCTCCCTGCCGAGTTCATCCCATAATAGTTTAATGAGAGTTAACTTAGATGACTGACTTGGCCATATCATATTCTTCAGTTTCCCAAATTCCTGTTTTCGATTGATATACATCCTGCACGATTTAGACGCGTGTTTGACGTCATTGTACTGCTGCAGAGCAAATTCGCAGCCAATAATTCTCTTACAAGATCGAACAGCACGTTGATCAGTATCCTGTGATATCCTTCCTTCTTAAATGTTCCATTAATTCGAAGTAGATCACAGACTTTGTCACCCGCAAATCAATGCCAAGTCATCACCGGCCCTCCACCATGCCTCGCCGTTGGCGTCACATACTGACTCTTCATACATTGTCCACGGACTCGACGAACAAACATTCTGCAGTGTCTTCAAAATGGTTCAGCCTTAGATTACCCCGTGAATAACACCTTGGACCATTGTTGCATACTTCATCTTTTATGTTACTGTACCCATTGCAATTTTTCGCCTTCAAGTGTTGTTCACGAAGACAGCCATGTACTGTTGAGATAGAGATTGGAGCTGCTCACATAATGTTTACTTCCTCGCGAATTTCAGGTGCAGGGTGAAACCTCTGACGGATGCTGTGTACAAATGTGAACTGATATTCCCTGAAAGATGTTATTCGCGGCCTTTCAGATCTCAAAAATGGGTCAAATGGCTCTGAGCACTATGGGACTTAACATCTGTGGTCATCAGTCCCCTAGAACTTAGAACTACTTAAACCTAACTAACCTAAGGACATCACACACATCCATGCCCGAGGCAGGATTCGAACCTGCGACCGTAGCAGTCGCGCGGTTCCGGACTGCGCGCCTAGAACCGCTAGACCACCGCGGCCGGCTCAGATCTCAAAACACTTGCATTGTAGACTTGGCTACGTCAACTTTTGTTGTTATTGTCGTATTACATTGGCCTTCCTGATGCAGAGCTGTAATTACAGCACGTTTCTGAATTTCAGTCTCCTGCTTCCGTGCTATTAGGATGTAAGATAGTATGAACCTGATCGGGTACGCAAACACACTGCTAAATGTACTCAATCTGCCGGCCGCGATGGTCTAGAGGTTCTAGGCGCGCAGTCCGGAACCGCGCGACTGCTACGGTCGCAGGTTCGAATCCTGCCTCGGGCATGGATGTGTGTGATGTCCTTAGGTTAGTTAGGTTTAAGTAGTTCTAAGTTCTAGGGGACTGATGACCACAATAGTTAAGTCCCATAGTGCTCAGAGCCATTTGAACCATTTTGTACTCAATCCACTGTAAGCTAAAGCAAACGGATTCCTACCCAGACAGCTGAAGGAATGAGGTCTATTCGAATGGCACCGTCTTAGGTAAAGGCACGTCATTGTTGTTGTAGATACTCGTCAGCGCCACTCTGTGCTAACAACCAGTCAAATATACATCAGAGATGCTTTGTCTTTACATGTTTATACTTGTTTTATTATAAAAATGGGGATATGAGAGAATATTCAAAACGAAATCCCTGTTTCAACCATAAATCGATTGTTGTGATAGGTGATTGAAAAATTTTGACCGGTAGCGTATATACAGTGCTTGATTTGTGACAGTATGCACTAGTACCACGTACCCGTACCTCTGACGAAAACCAATCAGAACCGGAGGTTTTGAGATGTTATATGACAGAACTTTATTTTTGATCAATACTAATACTGTATTCAAACTTTTAAGGTGCGCAGAAAAGAGTTAAAATGTCGTTTAAGAAGTCTAAATTTCGATCCCCCCCTCTCCCTCCCCCCTCGAACGGCCACAGTTTCAGAACCTGTTTTTTTTTTTTTTTTTTGCAAATCAAGCAATATATGGGTGAACATTAATAAAACCGACAAACTGCAGAGACGAATTCCTGACTGGGAACGGAGGATAGAAAGTCCTGTGAACATGTGTCCGGAAACACATAGTTGCCTAGATAGATGGCGCTGACGAATGAAAATTCCTCTGAACCCGTGCCGTGTGATCCTTATGTGTTGCAGGGCGTATGAGCGATGCAGCTTACTGTAAGCAGCAGAACTGTCCGTTATTCATGTCGGAAACAAGTAGAGATGGTGTTTGTGTACGGCCAAGCAGATGGAAACGGTCGAGAGGCAGCGCGGCTATACTAAAACAAGTACCTTCGGAGACACCAACCACATTTCAAGCCCTTTGTGTGGTTATGGGTCCTTTGAGACAGACGAACGTGCAGGGAGGTGGCTGACTGTGCGTACACCAGCTTTGGAGGATCGGGTTCTACAGGATATTGAGACGAACGCTAGTACAAGCTCGAGGCAAGTGGCCCGCCAATAAGGTGTAAAAATATTCAAATGTGTGTGAATTCCTAAGGGACCAAACTGCATAGGTCATCGGCCCCTACACTTACACACTGCTTAAACTAAGTTAAGCTAATTTATGCTAAAAACAACACACACACCCATGTCCGACGGAGGACTCGAACCTCCGGCGGGAGTGGAATACATTGTAAACCAAAGCACGATTTTGTGTGTCCTGTAGGACAACCGCTACTATCCCTATCACCTGCAGCGAGTGCAAGGATTATCGGCAGCGGATTTCCCTCTACGGGAAGGATTATATCGATGGGTTTTGCTCCAGACCTTCACAATTATGGGATTTCTGTCGTCAGTCCTCTTTACCGACATGTGAACGCGTGCATTGAATTCCATGGAGGCCGCATTGAATATCTGTTGTGATGTGGATGTGATGCAGCTCTATACTTTCTTCCGGAACGATCTGCTGCCGTTGCATGAACTCCGCCCATTTCCGGACACATGATCATAGTATCTTTCGTCCTCCATTACCACTCAGGAATCAGTCCCTTCAGTTTCTCGACATTCCACAACATTCCAGAATTTTCCACAATGACCAGGGATGTTTTCGAATGTTCAGGAACAGTCTGGAACATTCGGGAAAATTCCAGAATGTTCCGAAACATCCCAGATTATTGCGGAACATTCCAGAATACTCTCGAATGTTGTTATTCTGAAACATTGTGGACCATTCGAAGCCTTCTGGTATGTTCTGGAATTCGCCACTGGTGGGGCTACCTGTGGGCAGGGGTATATAAAGCAAGACTCGTCGTGGGTTCGAACGTCTATTTCTCATCAGTGACGAAGTGAGGAACCAAAAAAGTAGTGCAATGAGTAAATAAAAACAAACACTGAAGTGTGAGTCGTCAAAGTGATACAGTGACTGAATATAAATCGAGAATAATGTGTGAAAGTGTGTAAAGTGTACTTAGTGTATGGGTTAGTAAAAAGTTGCTTTGATTTATATTTTAGACAATGCCCAAACCTAAAAGACGAGGAGATCTTGCCAGTTCTGAAGCAAAACGGTGAAATCAAAAAGAACAGCGAAGAAATAAAAGAACGAAGAGCGCGGAGCACGTTTAAGTTCCCAACGAACGACAATGGGCGCAGTGAGAAGCAGAGAAACCGAAGAACATCGAAATGAATGGATTGAAGAATCAAGAATTGCGACACAATCTTATAATAAAATACTGCGAACTCAAGCCAGCAACGAAAATATCACCCTACTAGCAGTGCGGACAAGGGTAGTAAACACTACAACATAACGAATGAAGGATTCCACCGACCCGACGAAAGAATATAACAAACACAAACACGACGTTATCGGAAAAATGGATAACATCTGCCAGTCTTGCAACTCGAAAATATTCAGTAGAGAAACAACAGGATTCTATTGTATAAACGGAAAAATTCGATTACCACCACTGGAAGCACCTCCGCAGGAATTTTTACATTATGTGACCAGGGAAACACCAGTATCAAAACACTTTCTTCAGAATATAAAAGGGTATAACGCCTGCTTCCAAATGACTTCTTTCGGTGTCACTTCAACACTAACAGAGATGAAATCGATTATATTTTTTCCATCCAAGGATAAATCTATCACCACATGGGATTATTACTTCCACAACCCAACGAAGACCATAAATTTCTACAAGTATATTTCCTCGAAGTAAAGAAACAGAAATAGATCAACGATGCAGAAATATCAGTGGACTGAGACGAGAAGTAGTCCAAGATGTACAAATGATCTCATACAAATACAATCAACTGATTCACATATTCAAAACAGCACCGGACCGAGTGATTTCTGATGACTATGAAGTTATAGTTCGTGTTGTGACTTGGCAAGATAGCCAAGCCACTAGGAGGTACCCGAAAAGCACGCGTTTAAGCTCACGCAGGCGGGCGTGAGGTCTGGAACAGGTCAAGGTCTTATAGTAGCAAAAATAGTACGTAGCTTTTGCAACACTTAACTTTAATCCATAATTGGTGAGCATCGGTCTGACGGTACATGCATCACAAGATAAATAGCAATTGATAATGGCGCCTTGCTAGGTCGTAGCCAATGACGTAGCTGAAGGCTATGCTAACTATCGTCTCGGCAAATGAGAGCGTAATTTGTCAGTGAACCATCGCTAGCAAAGTCGGCTGTACAACTGGGGCGAGTGCTAGGACGTCTCTCTAGACCTACCGCGTGGCGGCGCTCGGTCTGCAATCACTGACAGTGGCGACACGCGGGTCCGACGTGTACTACCGGACCGCGGTAGGCTACCACCTAGCAAGTGTGGTGTCTGTCGGTGACACCACATTCCTCCCCCGCAAATCGGCGAACGGTTGTGTTATAAGGCTTCCGCCCGCCGTGGGGAGGACCCCATGTTGACGTATACGGCGAGGTTGGGAGCCTAACAACAGGCGAGGCTGTGCCACCCGCACCCTGCCATTCGGTCCGAGGGAAGCTAGGAAACGCCCGAAAACCTTGTCCAGGGTGCACGCCAACATGCGGTGTATGCGCCCGTAAAGAGACAGGAGGGGCCGAAGGGTCGACCTCCATCGGGTCGGGGCACCCGACGGGCGAAGACGCCATGTGGGCCGGAGCGGGCAAGAGTTCCATGTCGGAGGACAGCTGGTCACGGGAAGCGATCGGCGGAGCGTGACCCAGGGACGCGCCCGGCGGTTGCAGCGACGCGTCCACTGCGGGCGTCGCCGGCGGAAGAACAGGCGGCGGCGGCGGCGCGTCGCCATGGGGCAAAATTGAAGGCAGCGTCGGGAACACCTGGGGCTGAGGCGAGCCAGTAGATGGGTCCCCAGGGCGCTGACCGGACGGCACCGTCGCTGAAAGCAGGCGGGGAGCGGCAGAACCCAGGCGACGACAGAGGCGCAGCTGATTGAGATGCCGGCGCACCTCATCAGGGGCCCCAAAAACCAGATACATAGCGCGGCTGAGGCAGCGAAGAATGCGCCCTTTGAGCCAACGCCGTGAACCGCGATAGTGACGATAGTAGACAACGTCGCCCGGGGCAAAAGCAGGTGTCTGCCGCTGCACAGGAACCTGATGCGGCGGATGTAGCAAAGACATCAAGGTTCGATGAGGACGGCCGTGGAGCAACTCAGCCGGCGAGCGACCATCTCGGGGCTGAGAGCGATACGAGGACAAAAAGAGCAATAACGCGTCCTCCCGAGAATGCGACTCTTTCAACTTCAACATCTGTGACTTGAAAGTCCTGACCAATCGTTGAGCGGCACCGTTTGACTGTGGCGAAAACGGAGCGGACGTCAGATGTTTAATACCATTGGCCTTGCAGAATGACTGAAATTCTGCGGACATGAATTGCGGGCCATTGTCGGAAACAATAGTCTGTGGAAGACCTTCAATGCAAAAGATAGCAGATAACGCTTGGATGGTGGCAGAAGACGTCGTGGAAGACATCCGGACAACAAAAGGAAAATTACTGAATGAATCTATCACAACGAACCATCGAGCATTCCAGAATGGACCAGCAATATCGATGTGTAAGCGTTGCCAAGGGGAAGTGGCTTTTGGCCATGCAAAGAATTTCCGCGGTTGTGCGGATTGTTGTTCGGCACACGCCATGCAAGAAGAGCACATATTCGTAATCACAGCATCGATTCCGAACCAAGTACAGTGCTGACGAGCAAGTTGTTTCTTTCTCACTATACCCCAATGTCCTGGGTGTAGAAGCCGTAAGACAGAGGACTGTAACGAACGTGGTATCACGACCCTGGACTGATCATTATCACAATGCAACAGCAAAACACCACGTCGTACAAAAAGTCTCTCCTTGTGAGCAAAAAATCGGCGAACCAACGGATCCGCGATCCGCGACTTCGACAAAGGCCATTGCGTAGCAACAAAACGCAGAACGATAGCAAGGACAGGGTCGGCAGCTGTGGCTGCAGCTACACGACAAAAATCAATTGGAAACGATTCGACCACGTCATCGGTTTCCGAATCAATGAACATGCAAGCAAGTTCGGAGGAATCGAATGCTCTTGCCTCAGCGACAGGCAAACGGGACAACGCATCGGCGTTTCCGTGCTTAGCAGTGGACCGATATAAGATATCGTAGCGGTACTGCGAGAGGAAAATTAACCAGCGAATGAATTTCTGCGCTGTACGTGGAGGTACGGGCTTGGTCGGATGAAAAAGCGATGTCAAAGGTTTGTGGTCTGTGATGATGATAAAGTGACGACCATACAAGAAATCATGAAACTTTGTAACACCAAATACGAGAGCCAAAGCTTCTTTCTCGATCTGTGAATAATTTCGTTGCGCAGACGAGAGCAATTTGGACGCAAAGGCAATAGGGCGATCGTGCGAACCATCTTTGTGCGCAAGCACAGCACATTTCCCGAAATCCGATGCATCCACCATCAACAAAAGAGGCTTCCGTGGATCGAATGGCGTGAGGCAAGTATTGGAAAGCAACGCCGATTTGAAGTGGCGAAAGGCGCGTTCGCATTCCTTCGTCCAGACGAACGGAACACCTTTATGGCGTAAGCGATGAAGCGGAGCTGAAATGGAAGAGGCGTGGCGCACATAGCGATGATAATAATTTATTTTTCCCAGCACACTCTGTGGCTGCTTCAAATTCTGCGGCAAAGGCAAGTCTTGTATGGCACGGAGGTGATCTGGACTGGGATGTATGCCTCGGCCGTTGAGTACATGACCCAGATAGGGTAAGTCACGAGCAAAAAACATACATTCGTCCTTCCGCAAGCGAAGGCCATTTTGGCGCAAGACCTGAAATAATGTTCTGAGATTGGCTAAATGTTCTCCTTCCGTCTTTCCGGAGATCACAATATCGTCCAGATACTTTGCTGCAGCAGGGACCGACGCACAAACAGTTTGTAAATGTTGCTGAAACAATGCAGGGGCAGATGCACACCCAAATGGCAGTTGTTTGAAGCGGTACAAACCAAGATGCGTGTTAACCACTAAAACGCGCTGGGATTCTTCGTCCACCGGTATTTGCAAGTACGCATCCGCTAGGTCCAATTTCGAAAAATATTTACCCGGGCACAGTTTGTCAAAAAGATCTTCCGGGCAGGGTAAAGGAAAAGTTGCAGTCACTAGTTGTGGATTCACTGTTGCCTTGAAGTCCACGCAAAGTGTCAATTTTCCGGAAGGCTTTTGCAAAATTACTAAGGGTGATGCCCAGAGAGAAGCCTGCACACGTTCAATTACAGCTTGTGATTCCAAATCGTGTAATGTTTTTGCGACCTCATCACGCAATGCGTGGGGAACATTGCGCGCTCTGAAAAATTTCGGTTGCGCGTTTACTTTCAGTTCCAAATGTGCTTTATAGTTCGTAGCGCAACCAAGGCCCGGTGCAAAAATGTCTGCAAATTCTTCACATAGACGAGAAACACTGGCTGAAGGCACAGTCTGGTTCACTGAGAGGACCTGATTTACGATAGACAAGTTAAACAACTGAACCAAATCGAAACCAAACAAGTTCACTGCAGAAGAAGAACGAAGGACGTAAAATGACACAAGTTTTGTTTGTCCCTTGTATGTTGCAAGAAGGCTGCACTGTCCTAACACAGGGGTATGCTGACCGGAATAGCTACTGAGCTTAACATTTGCGGCACGCAACGGAGGTGTGCCCAGCTGTTTGTACGTGTCGTGATTGATCAGTGAAACTGCAGCTCCGGTATCGAGCTGGAATGGTATCACTTTGCCGTGAATGTCCAAGTCCACAAAAAGTTTATTGTCCTGCTGATGACAAGAGCGACTGTCTTGTGCAACGTGAACTGACACTGGTACATAATCACTTGCGACTTGACGGGATTTCCGTCGATGTCGACGCACACTAGTTGTGGGATGAACAAAGTCACTGTTAGAGAGAGTAGCACTGGGCGGAGTGGGATGAACTACATGAATTTCCATGAGCGAAGGTTCATGAGCCTGAGTATTCTTGGTTCGATTCCGATTCCGGCGCGAAGCAAAGGGCCTGGAATGGTTTGGAGCTTCCGATCTGAGCTTTTTCTGGCAAACACTTTGAACATGGCCTTTTTTATTACAGAAAAAGCAAATAGCCTGGCGTGACGGGCAATTCACACGCGAATGTCTAGTAGCACACCGCGGGCATGATTTCACTGCATTTCCTTGCTGGCGCGGGACACGTGGCTGAGAGCTAGGCGGCTCTGGCGCGGCCGCGCGCGAGGACTGTGTACTGCTCCGTGCAGCTCGCCCGGCAGGCCGGTTAACCTGACACACGGGTGGCGAAGTTGCAGATTCCTGAGCAATCAAGTGTGTCCTGCCGATCCAATATGTCTATCACTTGTTGAAGGGAGGGATTGACTAGTTTCAAAATCTGTTCCCTTATACGAACATCAGAAACGTTCTGTGCAATAGCATCACGTACCATAGTATCTGAATAAGGGAGTCCACATTGACACTCAAAAGCACAATCCCTAGTAAGGCCTTGCGAGGTTGCAACCCACTCCCTATTAGTCTGACCGGCCGTACGTTTTGTATGAGAGAACGTAGACCGTTTGGCAACTACATTGACTGATTATTTGAAATATGCATCTAAAGCAGACAAAATTTCGTCGTAGGACAGAGTTGCTACGTCGCGTCGGGGAAATAATTTCACTATCACACGGTACGTCTGGACGCCTACGGATGCTAACAAAAAAGGCTGCCGCTCATTACCTTGAATTCTGTAGGCGGCGAGATGGAATCCTAATTGGCGTGACCACTCCGTCCAGCTTTCCAGTGCAGCATCAAAAGGACGAAAAGTTGGTGCAACAGCGTGTTGTGGCTGCGGTAGCGGTGGAGCGGCGGCCGCCGCATCGTTTTGCATTGCACGTTGACCCTTGACGAGCTGTCCAAGGGCATCCAGTAAGGCCTGCATCTGCTGATTCTGTAAGCGATAAAATTCAGACAGTACATCTGGAGATTTTGGCGAAGCCATTACACAAGTAAATCAGTCTGTATAGCTACGAACGCGAATTGGCTCGTCGCCAATCCTCGGCGCCAAACTGTTGCGACTTGGCAAGATAGCCAAGTCACTAGGAGGTAGCCGAAAGGCACGCGTTTAAGCTCACGCAGGCTGGCGTGAGGTCTGGAACAGGTCATGGTCTTATAGTAGCAAAAATAGTACGTAGCTTCCGGAATACTTAACTTTAATCCATAATTGGTGAACATCGGTCTGATGGTACATGCATCACAAGATAAATAGTAATTGATAATGGCGCCTTGCTAGGTCGTAGCCAATGACGTAGCTGAAGGCTATGCTAACTATCGTCTCGGCAAATGAGAGCGTAATTTGTCAGTGAACCATCGCTAGCAAAGTCGGCTGTACAACTGGGGCGAGTGCTAGGACGTCTCTCTAGACCTGCCGTGTGGCGGCGCTCGGTCTGCAATCACTGACAGTGGCGACACGCGGGTCCGACGTATACTACCGGACCGCGGCCGATTTAAAGGCTACCACCTAGCAAGTGTGGTGTCTGGCGGTGACACCACAGTTCGAGCCGACAAAAGACCCTCTGGAGAACACGAACGTCGATTTAATGCACCTCAGATACACAAAGTCGATATCGTAATTGTGGACAATGAAATCACAAATCGTGACATAATTGTACAAAGAAGAACAGAAGGACTACAACGCATTGTAGGGACACACCGTTCATATGATCCCTGTAATATCCATTAATATTTCTGCACGGAGAGGACGTAGAAACAAACAAACAAGACACTCCCAAGGAGTTCTATGCTTACTGCTTAGTGATCAGAGACAATGAAATATACAATCACACTCTCAACACTCGCCGTTTATTCCAACAATTCCTGGTAGATATGTATGCAAAAATAGAAGCGGAACGGATGCTTTAAATAAGGCTGACTCAGAAGAAACTACGAACGGAAGGGCACATCCACCTTCGAGATGCAGTCATAAATGACGGAAACATTGACGACGTTGTAACTATGGTAATTTTACCCTCATCATACGTAGGAAGTTAGAGACACATGTAGATCCAATGATCTACATAAGAAAATATGGTGGGCTTGACCTCTTCGTAACATTCACACCCAACTTGTCGTGGCCAGAAATCAAAGAACAACTAAGATACGGACGAGCCACCATGCTTCGACACGATATAACAGCCCGAGTTTTCCGACAAAAACAAACGAGATTTATTGAAGCCATCACAAAATACCACATCTTTGGAACCGCTACATGTTGGAAGTACACAATCGAATAGCAAAAATGAGGACTGCCTTACTCACACCATCTGGTATGGCTACACGACAGAATTCATCCCACGGATATCGACAAAATCATCCAACCCCAATTTCCCAGTTCACAAACAGATCTGAGACTGTATGACATAGTAGTGAAAAACATGGTTCACGGACCAAAAAAACGGGCCATTAAACCCCAATTTGCCATGTATGATTAATGGAAAATGTACAAAAAAACACCCAAAACCATACCTAGGCGACACAGAAACCGGAATTGATGGCTATGCCAAATACCGAATACGATACCCAGAAACGTGGCTTCACAGCAAAAATACGAATACGAGGCAGCGATGAACTGGAAATAGATCATCAGTGAGTAGTATCATATACCTCACTACTTTCCAAAATGTTCCATGCACACATAAACGTAGAATGCTACAATTCGTTGAAATCCATCAAATGTGTCTGTAAGTATATGAACAAAGGCAGTGACATGCCAGTATTTCAAATAGCCAAAGACGGCAAACAACAAAACAGAAGTGACGAAATCCTCATGTACCATATGGGAAGGTACATCAACAATAATGAAGCAGCGTGGTGAATTTTCAGTTTTCCCACACACAAACACTAACCAACTGTGCAACATCTCGCAGTACATTTGGAGACTGCACAGAGAGTTTACTTCACAAAAGACACCGCCAGAAAAATCTGAAGCGAACCACCTCAGAATACAACACTAACAGCTTTTTAACAACAGTGCCAAACGGATCCATTCGCGAAAACATTAGAGGAAGTGGTGGTAATATGGACCCCCAGTTTGTTTTTCAGTAAAATATTGTACTATAATAGTGCCTTAAATGATATAGTTATACTCTACTGACAGTTAACTAAGACATTATATTGATTAAATTCCTTAAAATGTCAGAATATATTTATTATTATTTTGTTTCCCAAAGATGATAATTTTGACTGCGAACAAGATGTACAGTTAATATGGCCGCTATGGTGTTTGTAATATTCACCCCCAGTATGTTTTAAGGCTTTTTTGCTGCGAGAAAAGTGAAGAATTGCTTTTTAATTAAAATACGAATAAGCACTGTGGGACTTAGCATCTTAGGTCATCAGTCCGCTGAAATCTAAAACCATAAAAGTACAAAGTAGCACAGTATTAGCGACAGAAGTCACAAACATAGTCCTTCTTCTCTGCCCCCACACATTCGTTGTGAGCCCATAAAGAGCACATTAGGCATTGCACCCATAATTCGCAACGAACATCATTTGAAAACTTCCCGTCACAGAATAGGCAAGGAGCATCGTCTTTATCTGGCTGGAGTTCACCAACCGGAAGGTCACATAGAGAATCACCAGAACCAGTTGAGAGCAGCATAACGTCATCGTCAACACAATCTGAGTCGTCACTGTCCATTTCTTCTTGCTTAATCAGCGTTTTCTTCAACTGTCGACTATTCTTACTAACACCGCTTCCACGACCAGATGCACCACGCCCTCTACTACGAATTTGGGTTTGGTTCCAGAACAAGATGTCTTTGATACATCATAAGTCAAGTTCCTTCTGACAGCTGTTAATTTCACTCGTCCGCGTCCACGGCGACGAAGATTAGCTGCAGCTTTTTTCTCTTCTATATAAGCTTCTAATTCGTTTTTATATGGAGATCCTATCACAAGACCAGCGACACACGGTTTTCACCCACGAGACGATGTTTTCATCTTCTCAGGTATGGGATGGATATCCCTTGGAGACACACTAAATACAATTTTAGTGGGCTCATGGACAGCAATTTCAATAGCATCAAAGTCCTCTTCAGTCTGAACTCTCTTTTCGGATTCTTGTTGTTTCGGTTGGTCGGCAGGCGCAGGAATCGTGACTTCTTCCCCAGCGATGAATTCATCATCTTGAAATATATTTCTTTCTAAGGGATAAATTCCTGTCACCCTAAACCCATTTACTGCATTAATGCCGGTTGTACACCGGAGGTAGGCCTTGCCAAAGAGAGACGCTATATCATAGGGTCCAACAGGTTTCCTTTCATGGAGCATCCACTGGCGAATATCTCGCTGTAGTGAGTCTTAAGTGCACCCATAAAAGTACGATCCAAAGATTGCAGTTTGTGTGTTTTGTCTGACGGCATTGACAAAATGGTGATGAAGTTTTTTCTTTATTATTTATTTCAAGTTTCTGCTACCAGTCACTTTTTATTTTATGCTTAATCTAACATAATGCAACACGTTTCGAACATGTTTTCGAAACGCGTTGCATTATGTTAGATTAAGCTCAAAATAAAAAGTGACTCGTAGCAGAAACTTGAAATAAATAATTTTCCCACACAGTCACAGTTTACAAACATAGCCATTATGGCTGAAAATAATAAAATTATTTCTTGCCACATCAATCACATCAATATTCCTTACATGGGAGAAGTGACCATCAAGGATGAGTAGAATAGGCGAAGTCTCTGTCAGCCTTGTTTTTTCAACAAAATGTTTCAACCAGTCCATGAATAGGTTTGCTTGAACCCAACCAGTTGGGCTCTCCCAATTCACCCAGGAGGGGCACCTTCATAAGAACGTCTGCCATATTCGTTCTCGGGAATATGAACATCGGGGGAACATAAGAACCTCCCATACTCATCGAACAGATGACCGTTACTAGAGACCCACGCTCTGCAGCAGTCAGAAAACAAATTTGGCGTTTATGTCTGCTTGCTATTAATTACTTGTGGTATCTTAGTCTGAACTACACTAAGGCCTGTTTCGTCGACGTTCCATACACGATCTTCTTGATATTTATGTTTCTGGTATTCAGCTTGTAGCAAATCGTAGAATGAGTTAACTCTCTCACGGCTAAAGCATTTTGTTCTAGCATACAATGTGCCGGTTGGCTTTCTAATTGAAAGCTTATCTTGATGACGTCGAACAAAATGGCCAAGCACAGCCCTTCCAACAATTACATTTCTGAAGTTCGTTGCAGTTCCATTCCTAACTGCAAGCTGGTAGGCCATTTTTCGAACATCCATACGAGTAAAACCATAGAGTTTGGCCTCCATACACTGTAAGTAATCCACTAGCTCACTTTCTAGGGCTGCTGGTAGAGCTGGTCTTCTTCCAAGCTATTTAGTTTCAACATCTGCCGTCTGTTAGGTATTAGCCTCACACACATACCGGTGCAGAGTTGTTTTTGGGACTGCAAAATGTTTCGATGTTTTTTAACTCCCATCGTTTTGCCTACGACAGCATATACTGTCTCTCGCATTTTGTTTTTATCCCACAACTGCCTTTTGGGGATTGGTTTAGGTGCCAGATTAGTCCTAGGCAACTGAAAACAAAAATAAAAACATTTTATGGACTGCTTATAATATGGACCCCGGGGTCCACATTAGAAGCGCCAATGGGGGCCATATTACAGTCACCTACGTCTTGTAAACTCGTGTCAAACTTAAAAACGAAACAATACCACACTTTTAATCTATCTGAAACTGTTGCCGGTACTTTCTAGGTTGTATGCATGGTGCTTGTGGTGTCACCACCAGACACCACACTTGCTAGGTGGTAGCCTTTAAATCGGCCGCAGTCCGTTAGTATACGGCGCACCCGCGTGTCGCCACTGTCAGTGATAGCAGACCGAGCGCCACCACACGGCAGGTCTAGAGAGACGTCCTGGCACTCGCCCCAGTTGTACAACCGACTTTGCTAGCGAAGCTACACTGACCGATACGCTGTCATTTGCCGAGACGATAGTTAGCATAGCCTTCAGCTACGTCATTTGCTACGACCTAGCAAGGCGCCATAGCAGTGGATAATTAATATTGTGAAGCATGTATCATCAAGAGCGATGTTCTACAAATGTGGATTAAAGTTAAGTATTACAGCAACTGCGTCCATTTTCTAAGTTCTCATTTCCTTTTAACTGTTCCAGACCTGACGCCAATCTGCGTGAGCTTAACGCGTGCCTTTCGGCTTCCTCTGGTTGTGACTTGGCTGTCGTGCTAAGTCACAACAGTGCTTACATCTAAGTATTAACCTACCGAGCGAGGTGGCGCAGTGGTTAGCACACTGGACTCTCATTCGGGAGGACGACGGTTCAATCCCGTCTCCGGCAATCCTGATTTAGGTTTTCCGTGATTTCCCTAAATCGCTTCAGGCAAATGCCTGGATGGTTCCTTTGAAAGGGCACGGCTGATTTCTTTCCCCATCCTTCCCTCACCCGAACTTGCGCTCCGTCTCTAATGACCTCGTTGTCGATGGGACGGTAAACACTTCTCTCCTCCTCCTCCTCTAAGTATTAACCAATAATGATACGTTGATAAAGTGAAATTCACATACCTCTAAAAGTTTTGAATAGGAGCTTGAAAAATATAGCCTCACTGTCACTCAGCAACTGTACTGACCTGCTCCAGCTCTCCTACAGGCCAGTGAGGATACTAGTAGACTAGTAACATCTATCACCATTAGAGTTCAGCTAAATGTTATTAAGATATTAAGGGGGCTCATATTTGTTGCAGGGGCCATGTTACCACCACTTCCTCTACTATATGTCAACGACCCTACCTATTATATGTAGAACACAAAAACAAAAACCTTCCAACGACGAAAACAAGGAATTCCAGTACAAGATCCAGGACTCTTGAAAACTGGCGCACTAGTGCCAAGTACACAACGTACATGCGGACAACGCCGAATGTTTCTATCGCATGATGTTGCTACACGAGATACGGGGATCAACAAGTTTCACAGATCTCAAGACTATTCGCGGTTACCTATGTCAGACGTACAGAGAAGCATGCCAACGCTTAGGACTACTGGAAAACGACAAACACTGCTAATTAACACTATAAGAAGCCTCACTCACAACCTCAGCTGAACAAATGGGAGACTTATTTGCCTTCAAAGAGAGTAAGAGTGACTACATACCGTACCACATCCGACAAGCTCATCCTGAACTGACCAAGGAATTCAACAACATCCTCATTGAAGGAATCATTCGCCTAGAAGATAAATGTTTAGCAATAAACACGCAGACATTAGTATAAACACCACGAAAATATGCTATCAGTGAGCTAAAGTTTGAAATTACGCCGCATGCAGTGTAAGGCGCCATGCCACGAATTGCCCCGCCCCTCCGCCGGAGGTTCGAGTCCTCCCTCGGGCATGAGTGTCTGTGTTGTTCTTAGAGTAAGTTTGTCTCAGTAGTGAGTAAGTCTACGGATCGATGATATCAGCAGTTTGGTCCCTTAGGAATTCACACACATTTGAACTTTTTTTTTTCTTTGAAATTACGAAGGAAAAAAGCTACATCAGCGAACTACTTCAGTACATAGCTCACGACAAACCACTCCTCAATGACAATCAAAAGGAAATTTACAGCGTTATCATGGACCGGATCGACAACAACACTGGCAGAATTATTTACTTAGACGTAGCAGGCGCCACCGGGAAAACGTTTATAACAAACCTATAGCTGGCGGAAATACATGCTAAACAACACACTGCACTTGCACTTCCATCATCTGGTATTACAGCCACACTTCTGGAACGAATGCACAATAGCACATAAAAAAATCACTTTAAACCATGGGCAGAACTGTATAAGATTTGCCGGAAACTGTGAAGTGATAGGAGGAGCTCTACTCATATTCTTAGGAGATTTTCGACAAACACTTCCAGTTACCCCCAAGTCAATACCAGCAGACGAGATCAATGCATGCTTTAAAAAAAAGGTCAGATCTCTGGCCACACATACAAATACTGCGACTAACAAAAAGATATGAGAGTTGAACTATCGAAAGACGAAAAAACAGCACATTTGTCTCAACATCTTTTACTCTTTTACACATACTGTATATCCTACTGATCAGACAACCGGCCTCATTAAACACAAGAGTGATTTCTGCAACATAGCCACTGCTGTAAACGAACACGTTGACCAAATTCATCCAAACATTGGTCACAACTATACCAATCCGGACTGGCTATTGGAAAGGGCAGTTTTGGCAGCAAAAATAATATTGTCGACAATGTCAACTTTAATATTCAAAAGAAAATTCCCGGCGAAGAGAGAATACACAAATCGGTCGACACGATGGTAAACGTTGAAGAAAGTATGAACTTCAGAATTTTTAAGCTCTTTGCAAGTACCTGGAATGCCAGTTCACTGCCTTCGACCTAAAATTGGATCTCCAGTCATACTACTCAGAAATATCAACTCGCTAAAACTATGTAATGCAACAAGGAATATCGTCAAACAGCTACCGAATAACATCATCGAAGCTGAACTCATGACTGGAAAGTAAAGAGGACACACACTATTTGTCAAGAAAATGGCTCTGAGCACTATGGGACTCAACTGCTGTGGTCATAAGTCCCCTAGAACTTAGAACTACTTCAACCTAACTAACCTAAGGACATCACACACATCCATGCCCGAGGCAGGATTCGAACCTGCGACCGTAGCAGTCGCACGGTTCCAGACTGCGCGCCTAGAACCGCGAGACCACCGCGGCCGGCCACTATTTGTCCCAACAATTCCACTGATCTCCACTGAAATGTCATTCCAGTTCAAAAGACTGCAATTTTCAACCAAATTAGCCTACAGGTTTACAGTTAACAAAGCGCAAGGACAAACTTTAAAATATTGCAGCACCAACCTCAAAGACTCCTGCTTCTCTCACGGTCATATATATGTAGCTTGACCTCGAGTAGGAAATTCGAAAAATCTGCAAGTATATACCCCCGATAATAAAATGAAAAGTGTTGTTTATAAACAAATATTTTAAATACTTAGAATATGTTTTCAATATTTTTTTTACCTCTCATACCTTAACAAGTATTATAAATAGTTAGAATATGTTTTCAATAATTTTTTTACCTCTTATGCTTTAAAGTTTATCCTTTTATTCCAACTGCCACATAACCTCATATCTACACCCTGAGCGAAGCTGAGTGCCCCAACTAGTACATACACGAAAATAGAATCTATGTAGTACGCTCCTCAGGAGAAATTTTTAAAAAACGTTACGATGTGCGATTGCTGCAGCAGTTTTACGACGGCGTTATCAAACGTTAAAGTTATCATTCCTTTTTTTGACACGTTACAGTCAGAATTATTTTTTATAATACAGCAGCTGTAATGTTAAGCTTTCTTTAACACCTTTTATGCTTTTGGTTGCACCTTCATCCGATGGTATTGCAAGGTCGGCATGGTTAGGTACGGATTTAGCAATGTTAATGTTAAGGGGTGGCCAGATGCCCTTCCTGCCGCCACCCCGTACCTCATAGGACGGAATCAGTGTACCCCAGCTCTCTGCGTCTAGTGTAATCCATGGAAAAGTGTGAACGTGTTCAGATGTCTGCGAGTCGTGTAACTGAGGCGGGACATGGGGGCCAGCCCAGTATTCACCTAGTGGGCTGTGGAAAACCGCCTAAAAACCACATTCAGGCTGGCCAGCACACCGGCCCACGTCGTAAATCAGCCGGGCAGATCGATCTGGGGCCGGCGCACCTACCTGAGTTCATGAAGCAGTGCGTTGGTGCTCAAGGCTAACCTGGCAGGTTAAGCTTTCTTTAATACCACTTTTTATATATTATGAAGAGTTTTTTACACTACTGGCTATTAAAATTGCTACACCAAGAAATGCAGATGATAAACGGGTATTCATGGGACAAATATACTATACTAGAACTGACATGTGATTACATTTTCACGCAATTTGGGTGCATAGATCTTGAGAAATCAGTACCCAGAACAACCACCTCTGGCCGTAATAACGGCCTTGATACTCCTGGGCATTGAGTAAAATAGAGCTTGGATGGCGTGTACAGGTACAGCTACCCATGCAGCTTCAACACGATACCACAGTTCATCATGAGTAGTGACTGGCGTATTGTGACGAGCCAGTTGCGTGGCCACCAATGACCAGACGTTTTCAATTGGTGAGAGATCTGGAGAATGTGCTGGCCAGGGCAGCAGTCGAACATTTTCTGTATCCAGAAAGGCCCGTACAGGACCTGCAACGTGCGGTCGTGCATTATCCTGCTGAAATGTAGGGTTTCGCAGGGATCGAGTGTAGCGTAGAGCCACTGGTCGTAACACATCTGAAATGTAACGTTCACTGTTCAAAGTGCCGTCAATGCGAACAAGAGGTGACCGAGACGTGTAACCAATGGCACCCCATACCATCACGCCAGGTGATACGCCAGTATGACGAAGACGAATACACGCTTCCAATGTGCGGTCACCGCGACGTCACCAAACACGGATGCAACCATCATGATGCTGTAAACAGAACCTGGATTCATCCGAAAAAATGACGTTTTGCCGTTCGTGCACCCAGGTTCGTCGTTGAGTACACCATCGCAGGCGCTCCTGTCTGTGATGCAGCATCAAGGGTAACCGCAGCCATGGTCTCCGAGCTGATAGCCCATGCTGCTGCAAACGTCGTCCAACTGTTCGTGCAGATGGTTTTTGTCTTGCAAACGTCCCCATCTGTTGACTCAGGGATCGAGACGTGGCTGCACGATCCGTTACAGCCACGCAGGTAAGATGCCAGTCATCTCGACTGCTAAAACATGCAGATGTTAAGCCTCTCTTCAAGGAAGGGAATAAAGAGATACCATCAAACTACAGACCGATTTCACTTTTGCCAGCATTCTCAAAAATTTTAGAAAAAGTAATATACAGACAGCTTCTCAACCATCTGACCACAAATAACATATTATCAAGAACACAGTTTGGGTTTCTGAAGGGTTCTGATATCGAAAAGGCTATTTACACCTACATTGAAAATGTACTTAATTCATTAAATAACAAGTTACAAGCAGCAGGTATTTTCTGTGATTTGTCAAAGGCATTCGATTGTGTGAACCACAACATCATTTTAAATAAATTAGAATTCTATTGTGTCACAGGCAGTCCTGCAAAATGGTTCAAGTCATAGCTCGCTAACAGGAAACAAAGGGTGTCAGTGCAAGGGACTAGTGAATTAAGTCATCAGTCATCATCTGAATGGGAAGAAATTACATGTGGTGTCCCACAAGGATCCATCTTAGGGCCATTGCTTTTTCTTGTGTACATTAATGATCTCTCATCAGTTACACTGCCAGAAGCAGAGTTCGTTTTGTTTGCAGATGACGCAAGTATTGCAGTAAATAGTATGTCGTGTGTAGTTCTACAAAGATCTCCTAATGATATTTTCATGGATATTAATAAATGGTTTAAAGCGAACTCACTGACATTAAACTTCGAAAAGACTCATTATATGCAATTCAGAACCTGTAAGAGGTTTCCACTCAGCATATGCATAAAGTATGAAGAAGAGCAGATAGAAGAGGTTGACAGTCTGAAATTCCTGGGATTACAACTTGATAATAAATTCATTTGGGAGGAGCACACCACAGAACTGCAGAAATGCCTTAACAAATCTGTATTTGCAATTCGAGTGTTAGCAGACATAGGCGACATAAAAATGAAAAAGCTTGCATACTTTGCCTACTTTCATTCCATAATGTCACATGATATAATATTCTGGGGTAACTCTTCAAGTCAAACAAAAGTTTTCAGAGTCCAAAAGCGTGTAATACGTATTATTTGTGGAGTAAATTCACGGACGTCCTGCAGAAACCTCTTCAAAGAACTGAGTATACTAACTACTGCCTCTCAGTATATTTACTCCTTGATGAAATTTGTCTTAGATAATATATCTCTTTTTCCAACAAACAGCTCAGTTCATGCATACAATACCAGGAACAAAAATGATCTGCACAAGGACTTAAAAGTACTTACTTTAGTTCAAAAAGGGGTCCACTACTCAGGAACACTCATCTTCAATAATTTGCCAGCAAACACAAAAAATTTAGTTACAAATAAAGATCAGTTTAAAAGGAGCCTAAAAGACTTACTAGTGGCCAACTCCTTCTACTCCACTGACGAATTTTTTAATAGAAACAAGTGATGTATTGTATATATTCATACTATTAGTATTGTTATTTCTGCTTAAAATGTATTGTATATATTCATACTATTAGTATTGTTATTTCAGCTTAAAAAAATCGACATGTTCCACATCCACGAGGATCTCCTCAACACGAATGTATGGAACGAAAAACTAATCTAATCTAATCTAAGGCCGTTGGGATCCAGCACGGCGTTCCGCATTACCCTGCTGAACCCACCGACTCCATATTCTGCTAACAGTCATTGGATCTCGACCAACGCGAGCAGCAATGTCGCGATACGACAAACTGCAGTCGTGATAGGCTACAATCAATCCGACCTTTATCAAAGTCGGAAACGTGATTGTACGCATTTCTCCTCCTTACACGAGGCATCACAACAACGTTTCACCAGGCAACGCCAGTCAACTGCTTTTTGTGTATGAGAAATCGGTTTGAAACTTTCCTCATGTCAGCACGTTGTAGGTGTCGCCACCGGCGCCAACCTTGTGTGAATGCTCTGAAAAGGTAATCATTTGCATATCACAGCATCTTCTTCCTGTCGGTTAAATTTCGCGTCTGTAACACGTAATCTTCGTGGTGTAGCAATTTTAATGACCAGTAGTGTATATGGAAAATGAGAAGGACTTGGCAGTAATGACACTGACTGGGATGACTATCATCATATGGAAAAACTACACAATAGGGGGTGATTCAAATGCCATGTCCCATAGGACATACCATATGGCTGGATGTTTGTGAGGCAGCTCATTACTGTAGTGAGACAGTAGGGTGTTAAAGGAACGATTATCACCACAGCTGTGTAGGGTGGTGCTGTTCAGCAGTGTAGTGCACAAGTAACGTACACACATCAGAAGAAGATAGAAAAGGTTCTCATCCATATGACAGACATGAGTCAGTGGGAAGCAGCAGCAGAATACCACAGGTGATATCCAAACCAAGGTACGCCTGACCACAAACTGATTTGCCATTTAATGGAACAGTTCAAATTTACATGCAGTATTCACGACAGAATATGTTCCAGATGACCCTGCATAGCGACAGGGGATACACAAACAGCAGCCTTACTAGCTAAGGAGATTGTGAGTCCAACTCAGTCAACAAGGAGGGTGGCACAGGAACGTGGCACTAGACAGTCCTCCATGTCTAGGATACTGTCCTCTAATCGTCTGCATGCCTGTTTAATTCACATTCTCGAAGAACTCCACAGTGTTGATGCTGTCACAAAGGTACAATTCTGAAAATGATATTAAGAAAGATGCACACACCGTTGGACTTCGAAGCTGATACTTTCTTCACCGATGAAATAGTTTCCACCTGAATGGGAAGATGAATAGACATACGCTGTCTATTGGACGAACAACAATCCCCATCTCGCTGTCGAGGCACATACTCTCAAATGGTTCAAATGGCTCTGAGCACTATGGGACTCAACAGCTGTGGTCATAAGTCCCCTAGAACTTAGAACTACTTAAACCTAACTAACCTAAGGACATCACACACATCCATGCCCGAGGCAGGGTTCGAACCTGCGACCGTAGCGGTCGTACGGTTCCAGGCTGTAGCGCCTTTAACCGCTCGGCCACTCCGGCCGGCGCACATACTCTGACTAACCCAAAGTTAACCAGTGGTGTGGCATACATGGTGATGTCCTCATTAGAGTCACATTTTTAACGACACACTCACTGCTGCATGCTATTCACATCATCTTGAGGAATCATTATTACCCTATTTCGATTATCTGCTTTTAGAATGAAGATGAACGGGATGGCGGACCTCCACATTTCAGACAAAACGTCCAATGACTCTTGAATGATCTTCTTCCCGGATGTAGGAATGATAGATGGGGTCTGTTGGAATAGCCACCTAGGTCACCTCACATGATGCAGTTTGACGTTTTCCTTTGGGGCAAGATCAAATCTACAATGTACACCAATACATCAAGAACATTAATTGATGTGCAGGAGACTATCATCAGAGCCTGTACAGAAATATGCACCAACATCAATGTTAGAGCCAGTGCCCAGAAGTGTTCATTTCTGTGTTCAGATGTATCATCTGCAGGATAGCAGTCATTTTAACATTTTCTGCATTACAGGTATTTGTGAAAAAATGACAGGTGATGGCGATTGCATTGTACTGTTACGTTTCAGGTCATCACTCACATATAATGTAACGATTTGTTTCTGTGATTGAAGCACATCTGTAGTGTGTGTTCGTCTCTTTGTATTTTCGCTGTCTCCACTAATTAAGAATTTGTTGTATAGGCCAAGACTATTGAATAACCAATGTAGACTTTATCCCATGGGACATGACTTTTGAATCATTGTGTACACATACATATTGTGCAACCAACTAAGACATAATTTACATGCACACGTAGTGTGCATTCAACTTACACACACACACACACACACACACACACACACACACACACACACACACAGCCGGCCGCAGTGGCCGAGCGGTTCTAGGCGCTACAGTCTGGAACCGCGAGACCGCTACGGTCGCAGGTTCAAATCCTGCCTCGGGCATGGATGTGTTTGATGTCCTTAGGTTAGTTAGGTTTAAGTAGTTCTAAGTTCTAGGGGACTGATGACCTTCGATGTTAAGTCCCATAGTGCTCAGAGCCATTTGAACACACACACACACACACACACATATATATATATATATACCTGTTTATACTACAACAAACAGGTCATGATATTCCGCATACTACACAATTTTATTTGCAATTAAACACAAACACCAAAAAAAGTTTTACATCACCTCAGTTCCGAGAGTTACGGAACCTGTACAGAAAATTGGAATAGAGGTCAACATAAACATCATTTCCACCCTTTTTATTGCTCATGAAAATCACACATTGCATGTAGTACCACCATGCAACGAGACCTTCAGAGGTGGTGGCCCAGATTGCTATACACACCGGTGAAGAGAACGTTATGCCAGCCCTGAGCAGTCCATTCGGTACGTTGCTGGGCCCATCTGTACCGCGCTGCATAGTGTCGTGGTTGCAAACATGGACCTCATTATGGACGTCGGGAGTGAAGTTGCGGATCATGTAGCCTATTGCGCACAATTTGAGTCGTAACCCGACGTCCTGTGGCTGCACAGAAAGCATTATTCAAATGGTGGCGTTGCTGTTAGGGTTCCTCCGAGCCGTAATCCGTAGGTAGCGGTCATCCACTGCAGTAGTAGTCCTTGGTAGGCCTGAGTGAGGCATGTCATCGACAGTTCCTGTCTGTCTCTCTGTATCTCCTCCATGTCCGAACAACATCGCTTTGGTTCACTCCGAGAGGCCTGGCCACTTCCCTTGTTGAGACCCCTTCCTGGCACAAAGTAACAATGTGGACGCGATCGAACCGCGGTATTGACCGTCTAGGCGTGGTTGAACTACAGACAACACGAGCCGTATACCACCTTCAAATGTTCAAATGTGTGTGAAATCTTATGAGACTTAACTGCTAAGGTCATCAGTCCCTAAGCTTACACACTACTTAACCTAAATTATCCTAAGTACGAACACACACACACATGCCCGAGGGAGGACTCGAACCTCCGCCGCGATCAGCAGCACAGTCCATGACTGCAGCGCCCTAGACCGCTCGGCTAATCCCGCGCGGCACTGTACCACCTTCCTGGTGGAATGACTGGAGCTCATCGGCTGTCGGACCCCCTTCGTCTAATAGGCGCTGCTCATGCATTGTTGTTTACATCTTTTGGGCGGGTTTAGTGACATCTCTGAACAGTCAAAGGAACTGTGTCTGTGATCCAATATCCACAGTTAACGTCAGGAGTTCTGGGAACCGGGCTGATGCAAAACTTTTTTTTCATGTGTGTATGTACACTCTCTTTCTATCACCAAAATGGCCCATTTGTCATCATGTCACAACAGTTATAATACCTTGTGTACCACATGGCCCCATGACTGAGTGGTAACTTGCAACACTATATGAGGAGGAGATTGTGGAGATCCACTAACACCTTCATGCATCCACTTCAATTAGTCATTAGTCATCAACCATGAGAGCCACTGGGAAAGCATGTCACAAATGATCTAAGGCCTACAAACTCTACAATCTGTAAGCCATTAGCCTCATCTCTCATTAGGCTGATAACCCTGTTGTTCACAGGTTTTATGCCATAAGGATTATTGGTGGCATATACACACATGTAAAATGTGTTGGGTATCATATGACTCACAGTCTTTCACCCAACAGATGAAGCTGTCTGTATCCATATAAAGTAGCTCTGGGTATAGAGAATGAGATTTCGCAAACTCAAGATGGAACCGGTGCATGTGGAATTTGGATAGGTACAATATACGTATATCGACATAAACAGGTCTCGAGAACTCTGTACCTCGTACATCTCCAGAGTGATTATTGTTGTGACTTGGCGAGACAGCCAAGCCACTATGAGGTAGCCGAAAGGCACGCGTTTAAGCTCACGCAGGCTGGCGTGAGGTATGGAACAGTTAAAGGAGTTGAGTCTAGTAAAAAAAGTACGTAGCTTCTGGAAAACTTAACTTTAATCCATAATTGGTGAACATCGGTCTGACGGTACATGCATCACAAGATAAATAGCAATTGATAATGGGGCCTTGCTAGGTCGTAGCAAATGACATAGCTGAAGGCTATGCTAACTATCGTCTCGGCAAATGAGAGCGTAATTTGTCAGTGAACCATCGCTAGCAAAGTCGGCTGTACAACTGTGGCGAGTGCTAGGACGTCTCTCTAGACCTGCCGTGTGGCGGCGCTCGGTCTGCAATCACTGACAGTGGCGACACGTGGGTCCGACGTATACTAACGGACCGCGGCCGATTTAAAGGCTACCACCTAGCAAGTGTGGTGTCTGGCGGTGACACCACAATTATCGAATACATAAGGCCTGGTGATATAATTCTTTGCACCATATCTCCCCTTCTACTTCGTGTTTAAGTGAATTTCGCATTGATTTCTTAGATTGTTGACTGCTTCTCCGAAAACTGCATGGTTAAAAAAATCTTTTTCAAAGTCACACGTCGCATAAGCCCTATTTTAACATCAATATATTCCTTCAGTCAGGGATGCTGACAGAATTTAATTGCGTGGATGGCTCTATCCACTTTATGCGTTGCTGGGTGTTTCTACAGTGCACTGCGTATCCCTTTCCGTCCCCAAGCGTTGTCATTAGCTTGAGGAGGGAACCCTTTCGCAGAACTAGGCACCCCGGACGTAGCTTCAGTTTGCTGTGGGCCTATGCTGACACCTCTCTCAAATCACCTAACCCGACGATATCCTTATTAAGAAGCCGTCAAAACCCTCCACTTGACATTGTTGCATGGCATGCCCGTAATGTTGTTTACATCTGATTACAGGATGTAATTCGAAATGTTGGATGCACTAAACTCGTCACTCATTTGTGGATTATTTGTCTTGGCATGCCTATGAACACATCGCCAAAGTCCCCTACGAATCTTGCGTTTGTGGAAGAGCAATATGTCACCGTTGGTCAAAAGTTCGGTGTTGACACGCATCTTCTTCACCTTTGTGTCCCACGTAAGCCTTGGTGTATTGTAATCGAAGGGAGGATCAAATGTGTACGTTTCCATCCATACATTCCAGATTTTCTCGAAAATATCTACTCGCAATTGTACGTCCATGTCCATATGAAGTCGTGCACACTCCCCTAAATCATGGACGTTAAATTCCCACCAAACATTCACTGCAAATCCATACCAATATCCATGATGGATTTGCCTGTAGGATTACAGGAAAATGTGATTACGTCAGGCAATGTGGTTTTGTTGGGTTTTCCCAACGAACCCACGTACTCGTATGGGGAGAACCACTTCTTTGGCCAGAGCTCAAACTTAGAATCAGCAGGATGTGCACCTCAGCCGATGTGTAAGTCCTCCTGATGCACAGTTTCAGCAGGTTTCTGAAGCGATGCATGCACAAAATGTAGTGAGTCCAGGAAATACAGCTTAATTTTCAACGTGGTTTGATCAGCAAATGAAATGTATTTTTCCACGCTCTATGGCAGGACACTAACTGCAAGCTGTCATTTGAGCTGTTAAGCATACCCCTAAGATACTATAATCCGATCTCTGGTGACTTACAGAGAATGGAAGCTCCCCATAAGATCATGGAAATTTTAAGGAAATAATAATGTCACACAAATGGGAACATTTTATTTAATGATAATTAAAAGGGGTTACTCAATGAAGCATGATAACATGGGTAAGATACTACAAATTGATACATTAATGAGAGGGGGGATCATCCTTATATAACAGAAACAAGTGATCATTGCAACAATCAGGTTTATTATCATAAAGCATCGACACATGAATTTCCGATTGAGATACGTAAATGATGATTTAATAAATGGAAAAGGGATTACAGTTGTGGAATATAAGCTTGGCACAGGTTGGCGAGCACGATAAAACCGTAATTATTGTAATAAGTCACGGATGTATCCAATGACTGCAAGAGTGGTTAGTGGATTAAAGAAAAAACATGGAAGTATAAGTATGAACACCAGTAAGACCGCCAAAGTGCATGAGCGAAGCAACTAGCTGGCTGTGAAATGTTAAAACTGTGCTCCTGGTGGGATTTAACTATCATTGCATTCCTACCGAATCGGTGATTGCAGTGTCGGCTCATTCTTACCACAGTCATTCATTATGAAGCTGGAAGTCGGCTGTGGTAACAGCTGGACGTTTTGAGTCTTGCTCAGCTTCTATACTCAGTCCTAAAATGGAGAAAACTTTTCATATGGCTGCAAGACCCGTCGCACCAACCTCTCAGCAGCAAGTCTTTACTCTTCAGTCCCACAGGAGCAAGTATTCTCTACCTTAATGCTTCAAAACTTAGATGTTTCTGCCAGAACAGGAATCTTGCCAGGCAATAGTAGCAGATATTAAAGCTCCGTCCGTTACAATTTTTTAAAAAGGTTAAACAAACTCCTACTCCAGTAGATTTTGCTGTAATTAGCCAACAGTGCTGTAGTGTGAGGAGAAATTCAGTAAACTGTTTCAACCCCATGGTACGATTCTGAAGCTGACATATAGAAAGACTTAGATGTAGACATACACGAGAAATATGCACTCTAGAGAAATAAACATTGTGAACCAATGAAAAAGGACGTTACTCGGATTAGAAACGACCATCCTTCCGTGGCATGGCTGCCGAAGCGGTTCTCACGCTGCAGCGTCTCTGAAAGAGTGCACCTGGTTTTGATCTTTAATTTTATGAAACTATTCTTTCCCATGTCTCGAACAATACTGTTCTTTGGTATATAGTTATCCTTCTGTACCACCCAGACCAATGAGGTGGGCGGAGCGAACTCTGCTTTCGACTACCTGCTCTGAAGTCAGCCGTCGGCCCTGAAGAAGTTTGTGGGTTCTCCTGGCCCCTTTAAGTACGTTTCTGTGTTGGCCCAGCCAGCTTAGAGGCTTTCAGCTCTGCAGAAGAATGACAAGGCTCTCACTGTAATAAAAGAATGGATGAGAAGAAACAATTAGCCGGGCATTCACTGGTAGGAATGAAAACTGTCTGCGGTTATAATCCAGCTTAATACGACGACTAACTGCTCAAGCGGATGAGCATATAATATAATGAAATATGTTGTACGACAGTTTTGGGGGAAATATGCCACGTAACATAACCTGTTCATTGCGCAAACGAAATTCAGCCAAGTGCGCAACGATAAAATGAGCATCATATACAATCAGATTTTGGAAGAAAATGAGTGTGTTATGGCAGTTGATAGTTGAGATTGCATGGATTGTGTACTGCACTGCGGAACTTCCTCATCAGATGTAAGCATTCTCTATGCAGAGTTACCATTTCTCTAGCCAACACCAGCCCACCAATGTGACAGTTAACTGCATTCTTGTTCAATTTACCATTTTCTTACCATTCAGCCATGGGAATGCTAATGCCACAAATCACATCAACTTCGCTTACAACTTGTACAAGCTTGGAGAGCATCCACCTTGCAGGAGTTTCCCCAATGTATGGATCAAACTGATTACAACACATGTGCAGTTCCTGGTGGGGGGTATTCTTAAATCTTAACAACATGTTTGCCTCAGGGGGCATTTCCACACTTACAGATTCTTTTCGAACAATCCAGTAGATGCATTGTTAATCAAACCGGCTGAGACACCTTCACAAAATGCTATGTTTGATGTTTCTTGCTCAATTAGGGGGAAATGACGTGGACTTGTTCTTTACCAAGCAGTAGTGTTGTCTCTCTAGAGAATAACAATTACTCTATATGTTTCTCACACTGGCCTGTGAAATTAGAAAAGTGAAGATGTCCAATGATTTTACGCTTAATGTTACTCGACATATCATCATCGTGCTGTTCTGACTTGCTTTCTTCTTCCTTCAAGCCCTAAACATGACCGAATATACAGTGTGAGTCAGGAGAAAACGTAAGTGCATTGAGGGGTGATAGTATTCGCGAACAAGTATCCCGTATCAAACCGTTCGTCTCAACTTGCTCTACACTACTGTGGTACGTTGTAAACAGTGACAATGTTTGACAGTACAGAAAATAAATAACAATGAATATTAAACGTGTTCTATCTCGGAAACCATCCTGAATAGAGCATTAAGTTTTTCATTCACTATCACGAGTACTATCACCCCTGAAAGCACGTACCTTTCCTCCTGACCAGCCCTGCATATACGGGGATTCTGCCGCTCAGATTTACGTATGTCCTGAAGTTTAGTGGATAAATCGCCATCAAAGTATAAAATGCACAAACATCGTCCGTTTTGTAAAGGGTCATAACCTCACGACAATTCTTATAATTTCTTTCACAAGCCAGAAGTGACAAAGCAACACAAAAGTCGCCTTCAACATTTTGGACATCAATACAACCATTTTTAGCAGCCACATCCCTTGGAAGAGGGATGTAGAAGAACCACCCATTTAATGAGTCAAAAACATGTGAGTGAATTCATATAATTTTGAAGTGACTTAACTCAGGTTAGTCTCGGTTTTTTTTTTTTTTTTTTTTTTTTTTAATTGATCCACGTCGCAATGGGATGGTCCCCGTCTATTTTTCATCTGAGTTACTGTTTTTAATTAAGGGCCAGTTCTGATTCTTAATTCCATTCTTGCGTTTTAGACAAGACTTTCATCATTAGACGCTGGTCTTTTTTGAGAAGTGCTGAAATCATTACCTAGTCACTCTAATTGTTACACTGCAGCATTCTGTAACCTATGACATAGCATTTGTAAGTACTTTCTTTTGGAATGAACTAACAAGTTGCATTTAATAAGTACATAGAAGCCCGTTCTTGTTGGGAGTATGTGATCCACACGAATTTCCTAGCTTGAAACGTGATGTTTTCTTACATGTTGTCTAGTCATTCGGTATTTCAGGATATTTGAGATATCTGCATTAATTTTTAAAAACGTTTTGTACTGCATTAATTTTTAAAAACTATTTTGAAGAGATATTTGCACTAGAAGATGCAACTCAAGTAGTTGTGAAACTGGTTCTGTTGGTTTATAAATGACCTGAAAAAATACAGCTCAGCGGACCATTGGACGTTCCGTTCAGTTTTATTTTAATACTTTTAACATCTGTATTTAAAAAAAAAACTGTTCACGGTATGAAGTCTCAAGCAATCATATATGTGAGTGAATGTTCAGGCGCAGTATACAGCTGAGTACCTTACTTGACCCTCTTTCCTGTATTTCCAAAAACTAGACCGTTATGGGACTCAAGGTAAAATTTAGAAACCACCCAGCAATTGAGGTGTCCTGTAATATCACACCATTTCCTCCTCAAATATATAGAATGATTTTGTCGTCACCACTATTACCATCTTGTTTCGTGGAGTACATAACTTCGCATCATAAAACTGCACTGCACTTGATGGCAGGATATAGCAGATTGTTAATGATTTGGCACGCTTCCTTCCAAAATGAGAAGACACGCCTTTAGGGAATCGGACTGGGTCTCGGTAGATTGCAGTAAAGTTTTTTATGCTGAGATACAGAATTCTGGCCCAAGATGTGCCTCTAACCAAAGAGTAGATTAAAGATGGAGAGTGTCTAAGTTGGTGCCGCCCTAAACTACAATCTGACTAAAATTACTTTGTGACTGGTGACTGACAGATTGCAGAGGCAAGGGGGCTGTGTTTACGGTGTGCAGCCAGCCACGCTTCACAACGTTCTGAATGTACCTACAAAACAGGCGTCACATCGATCTCGTGGCACTCGACTAATGTCTGAAGTACTGCTGGAGGGAACTGACACAATGAATCCTGCAGGGCTGTCCATAAATCCGTAAAGAGCACTGGGGGGTGGAGATCTCTTCTGAACAGCACGTTGCAAGGCATCCCAGATATGCTCAATAATGTTCATGCCTGGGGAGTTTGGTGGCCAGCGGAAGTGTTTAAACGCAGAAGAGTGCTCCTGGAGCCACTCTGCAGCAATTCTGGACGTGTGGGGTGTCTCATTGTCCTGTTGGAATTGTCCAAGTCTATCGCAATGTACACTGGACGTGAATGGATGCAGATGATAAGACAGGATGCTTACAAGTGTGTCACCTGTCAGAGTCGTATCTACACTCCAGCTGCACACGCCCCATACCATTAAAGAGCCTCCACCAGCTTGACCAGTCCCCTGCTGACATGCAGGGTCCATGGATTCATGAGTTTGTCTCCATACCCGTACCCACCCATCTGCTGGATACAATTTGAAACGAGATTCGTCCGACCAGGCAACATGTTTCCCGCCATCAACAGTCCAGTCATGCGAACCGCAAAGCTTTGTGTCGTGCAATCATCAAGGGCACACGAGTGGGCCTTCGGGTCCGACAGCCCATATCGTTGATGTTTCGTTGAATGGTTCGCTTGCTGACACTTGTTGATGAACCAGCACTGAAATCTGTGGCAATTTCCGGAAGGGTTGCACTTGTGTGACGTTGAACAATTCTCTTTAGTCGGCGTTGGTCCCGTTCTTACGGGATCTTTTTCCGGCCGCAGCGATGTCAGAGATCTGATGTTTTGCCGGATTCCTGATATTCACGGTACTCTCGAGAAATGGTCGTACGGGAAAATTCCCACTTCATCGCTCCTCGGAGATGCTGTGCCCCACCGCTAGTGCGCCGACTATAACACCAAGTTCAAACTCACTCAAATCTTGATAACCTACCATTGTAGCATCAATAGTAATCGATCTAACAACTGCGCCAGACACTAGTCTTATACAGGCGTTGCCGACCGCAAACACCGTGTTCTGCCTGTTTACATATCTCTGTACTTGAATACGCATGCCTATACTAGTTTCTTTGGCGCTTCATTGTATATGTAACTGGTGATCGCGATGTAGTCGACAAGGCGGATTTTATGACAGGTCGGGTGGAGGATAATACGATGATGGGCGAGGTCGAGGCAAGCGTGATAACAGACCGGACTACGTTGTTATTGCGACACCATTTCCAGACAGTTCCAACAGCCCTTTAGGGAAAGAAAAACTTATACAAGTATTATGCATAACAGTTCCAAAATAAGAATCATATGCAGTTATCCATAATTCTTTTCTGGTACTGGCATAAGCAATAGTCCTTCTCGGTATCACTCCATCGGTAGTTCATCTTCTCATCATAAGGTGGTTGACTGTTTCTCGTTATATTGGTCAGCTCGGCATGGGATCTATCTCCTCCATTACATTATCGTTATCTAAGCTCCCTAGAAACGATAGAAAAACATCTTATAATCAATGTATGCTTGTGCAATTTATTGCAGAAACACTTTAATGTCAAATACTACTCATATATCCGTTCATCCACATTCAGATCCCAGCCCTACGAACTTACGGCTGAAAACTGCGGTGGTCGTGCATATCAGAGTATCTGTGAGACCGTGTGTGTCAACTGTCCGCTCTTGTTTTGGTTACATTCGTCATATACATATAACAACTCATTGGTGATTCGTAGCATTTACGCGGACAAGACAATTGGCTGGTTGGTTGATTTGGGGGGAGAGACCAAACAGCGAAACCATCGGTCTCATCGGATTAAGGAAAGATGTGGAAGGAAGCCGGCCGTGCCCTTTCAGAGGAACCATCCCGGCATTTGCCTGAAGCAATTTAGGGAAATCACGGAAAACCTAAATCAGCGTGGCCGGACACGGGTTTGAACCGTCATCCTCCCGAATGCGAGTCCAGTGTGCTAACCACTGCGCCAGCTTACTCGGTGACAGGATAATTCCACAGAGTTGTACACAGTCAGTCCAAAACCCTTTCAAGATTGCTCTGTATCCATTATCTCTTCAATATCTAACTCTAAAACGTAGACTTGCGAGATAGCACGCAAGACTTCAGCCCTTGGTCACAACACTTTCTACCTTTCCTTGAGGAATTTTAACATTGTAAGTCCTATATATGGATCAGCGGCACAAACCAATCTAATACCATTAAAGAGGAATATTGCTGTAGCACTTAATGTGAATTTTGCTTGGCATAACTTCAGAGTTATCGGTTGCTAGGCTGTCTACACACCCTACGCCAAATGTCAAAATCGGAACAGATCGTAACTCCTATTATAATCTCTCTGGATGATACGTAATTTTAGCATATTTTCAGACGCATTGTATCTGAACTAGGAGAGTATTTGCACCTAATATTTTTCACTATTTAAAGCTTCTGTGTCAAATACTTCATTTCACAAACAGCATAATGTAGCACATATACTTTCAGTTCACGTACCTATCATTTTCAAAGAATGACATGCGTCGTTGCAGTTTACTTCATTCGAAGTACCGTTCACTCTTCCATTTCAGGCAAAACGCTTTTGTAGAACAATTCTGTACTTTCATTACATACAATCTTGTGAATAATTCCCAACAAAGTTCTGTACTTTCTTAGTAACAACTTTACCATATCACTTTATTGCCTATCAGTTTTATACTAGAAAAATATGGATACTGATGTACATCATTTCTGTGTCCTTGTCAAAACAAATCATGAATAGACTTTAATGAAAAGTACATAATATTTTTTTTCCTTAAATAAATTCGTATGTTAATAATTGTCACAATGCCAATGGCTTCTGCTCCCAGTGTGTGGCTGTCGGTTGCGCGACAATACAAGCTAGCTTCTCACAGGCAGCACCTGCACTATGAATTTCATCGCTCTAGCGCCTGCCACTTTGTGACCATGAAACAGATAAACAAAAACAGACACCTACAGTATTAGGTAACAAACAGTACCGTAATACTAACGTCACTTAGCATGTATCATAGTGCTCATGAGTCAGGGCATGTTGACCTCATGAATAAAAATCGGCAGAAAACGGCTTTATGGCTTGAAATGGGAAAACTTCATCGCACTCATTGTCAACGGCTGTGGCGTTAACCTATTGAGCCATCACACTATCTTTATCTAAGCTCCCTAGGAATGAAAACATCTCATAAGCAATACATGCAATCGCCTAGTACTGTAGAAACACTCTTATGTGATTTACTACTACATACATATTTGCTCATCCACACTCTGACCCCAACCCTTTCAATTTAGAGCTGAAAATGGTGTCCTAGGCTGTGAAGAGGTCTGGGATATTTCTGCGAAATACAACGGATGATAGTGTGTAAGTATCAGGCGTAAGTATATACTGAGGTGACAAAGGTCGTGGGATAGCGATATGCACATATGAAGTGAGCGGTAGTATCGCGTACACAAGGTATAAAAGGGCAGTGCATTGACGAAGCTTCATTTGTACACAGGTGATTTATGTGGAAAGGATTCCGACTTGAGTACGGCCGCACGACGGGGATTAACAGACTTTCAAACCGGAGCTTGACGCAAGGGACATTCCATTTCGGAAATCTTTAGGGAATTCAATATTACCAGATCCACAGTGTCAAGAGTGTGCCGAGAATACCAAATTTCAGGTACTATTTCTCACCACGGACAACGCGGTGGCCGACAATCTTCACTTACCAACAGAGAGCAGCGGCTTTTGTGCAGAGTTTTCAGTGCTAACAGACAAGCAACACTGTATGAAATATCCACAGAAATTAATGTGAGACGTCCGACAACCGCATCAATTAGTACAGTGCGGTGAAATTCGGCGTTAATGGACTATGGCAGCAGACGACCGATGCGAGTGCCTTTGCTAACAGCACGACATGGCCTGCAGCGCCTCACTTGGGATCAGGACCACGTCGGTTGGATCCTCGACGACGAGAAAACCGTGGCCTGCTCAGATGAGCCTCGATTTCAGTCGGTAAGAGCTGATGGTAGGGTTCGAATGTGGCGCAGACGCCACGAAGCCATGGACCCCAATGTACTGTGTGGATCCATAATGATGTGAGAGCTGCGCTTACGTGGAATGGGCCAGGTCCTCTGGCCCAACTGAACCTATCATTGACTGGAAATTGTTATGTTCGGCTACTCAGAGACCATTTGTAGTCATTCATGGACTTAATGGTGACAAACATGACACCGGCCACAATTGAGGTGAATGAGAAGAGCAGGGCTGTCCCACGTCCCGCTAACGCTGAATGGATTTCTACACCAGGGGGCAGGTTGCACGTCAAATGCAACGCTGTCACGCCAGTCCCTGCCAGCTGACTGCGGCCTGACCAGTACGAGGCCAAGGTTCCTGCTGTGGTCCGTAAGCTGCCCAAGATGCCAGTTGCCGCCAAGACACCAGATGCTGCCAGAGACGAGAGGGAACGCCAGAGAAGTCTGCCGCCACTTCTGCCACGTCATGCGCTGAGTGAGAGCTCATTCCACTCGCGCGCAAATTACGGTTCTTCAGTCCTACCAGTCCAAGTTTGTGCGTGTGCGTAAGTGCTTTCTTCTCAATTCTTGTGACATTTTCAATTGTGAGATTTGTCTCCCCAGGGACCCTTGTGGAGGGAGCGAAAGGATACCTTTCTGTAATATCATTATGTGATATGTTTTTGTGTTTTTGTGTATATCAATTGAACTGTCTTGATTGTGTGGGCTATGTTTGTTCTGCACATTTATTGATGCTCTCGACACTGATTTGTGCATGTATTTGTTTTCATGTCCTGGAAAATAGTACATAAATTTGCACAACTTAGATAATGAGACAAACAGATTACACATATGATTTCCTAGTTAACTGAGAATTTGAGAATGTATGTGTTTGATGATTGAGACCAAATGAGTGATAGAGCACGGGTAATGAGCATAGAATAGTTTATACGACAGGACATTGTAGATGATTAGGGACATTAGACATCTCTCACCTCAGGATGTGGCGTGAATGGGTACATTTCTTTTTTTTATATATATATTGAATTTCAATTCCCCCCGAAGGGGGCAGGCTGGCAGCAGCTTAGTATGCCGCTCTTCAGCCTACAGACTTTGTTAGAAAGATGAAGAGAATAAATAATAAAAACAGTCGATAAAATCGGAGACTTAAAGAGTAACATGGCGAAAAGAAATCGTGGAACTTAAAACAAAGAACAAAGGGATGATGACGCAAAGAAAATACATACAAAGCAGACAGGTAAAACAATAGACAGACAATTAAAAAAAACACGGCTACAGTCTGGTTTCTGTTCGCAAAAGACATAAAATTCACACCCAGCGACAGCATGGTTTCTGTTTGCAACACGAGAAAGACGAACAACACTGAACAGTCACTGGAACACTGCACTAAAAAGGTGGCAAATGTCACATACCACAGCCAAGAGCAGGTGGGGGAGAAACTGGACAGATGATGGGAAATTAAAAAAAGGGGGGAGCCGGGAAAGGAGCTGATGGAGGATGAGGACCCATAAGAGGGGTGGGGGGCGCTGGGCAGACGCGACAGGGAGTGGGGTAGGCAGAGGAGGGGAATACAAAAGGACTCAGGGGGGGGGGGAGAAGGGAGGTAGGGAGAGGTTTAGTGGGGAGAAAACAGGACGGAAGGGGGGAAGAGGGAGCCCAGGGAAAGGACAGAGGAAAGGAGGGGGAGTGAGGATCAGAGTTGATAGGAGGGATAAATGGAGGGAGAGAGGGCATCATTACAAATGTAATGTATTGCGAATACATAGAAAGAAGGATCCTTTATTGTATGATTATATGATAGCGGAACAAACACTGGTAGCAGTTACTTCTGTAAAATATCTGGGAGTATGCGTGCGGAACGATTTGAAGTGGAATGATCATATAAAATTAATTGTTGGTAAGGCAGGTACCAGGTTGAGATTCATTGGGAGAGTGCTTAGAAAATGTAGTCCATCAACAAAGGAGGTGGCTTACAAAACACTCGTTCGACCTATACTTGAGTATTGCTCATCAGTGTGGGATCCGTACCAGATCGGTTTGACGGAGGAGATAGAGAAGATCCAAAGAAGAGCGGCGCGTTTCGTCACAGGGTTATTTGGTAACCGTGATAGCGTTACGGAGATGTTTAATAAACTCAAGTGGCAGACTCTGCAAGAGACGCGCACTGCATCTCGGTGTAGGTTGCTCGCCAGGTTTCGAGAGGGTGCGTTTCTGGATGAGGTATCGAATATATTGCTTCCACCTACTTATACCTCCCGAGGAGATCACGAATGTAAAATTAGAGAGATTAGAGCGCGCACGGAGGCTTTCAGACAGTCGTTCTTCCCGCGAACCATACGCGACTGGAACAGGAAAGGGAGGTAATGACAGTGGCACGTAAAGTGCCCTCCGCCACACACCGTTGGGTGGCTTGCGGAGTATAAATGTAGATGTAGATGTAGATGTAGATCATCCGGGAGGGGGAGTTGATGGAAACCACCTTGGGAAAGGAGATGTAGGGTGTAGAGATGGAGGGTAGGGGGGACACAACGGTGAAGACATGGCAGGGGGCGGGGATGGGAGAGGAGAGGAGCAACCAGGGGGTGAGGGGATTCAAGACGGCGGGAGGTGTAGAGGATGCGGATATGTTCGAGGAATAGGAGCAGATGGGGGAAAGGAATGAGATCATAGAGGATCCGCGTGGGGGACGGGAGGCGTATACGGAAGGCGAGGCGGAGTGCATGACGCTCAAGGATCTGGAGGGACTTATAGAATTTGGGGGGGCAGATATCCAGGCAGGACTGGCATAACAGAGGATGGGACGGATTAAGGATTTGTAGGTGTGGAGGATGGTAGAGGGGTGCAACCCCCATGTCCGGACAGAGAGGAGTTTGAGGAGTAGGAAGCAGTTGTGGGCTTTGGATTGGATGGAGCGGAGATGAGGGATCCAGGTGAGGTGACGGTCAATGGTGAGGCCAAGGTAGGTGAGGGTGGGGGTGAGGCGGACAGGATCGGTGCAGACAGTAAGGGAGAAATCCAGGAGCTGGAAGGAGCGAGTACATTTCTTTGCTGTAAAGCCTTTTAACGGCCTATCAAATGTTTATCGGAAGTATGTGATGCAGCAGTGACCCCTTGGTCTAACATAATTCATACTACTCAAAGCAATGTTTTCATGTACTCTTGCTGGCTTGGAGCTTCATGTGAGTGAATAACCACTGGAATGAATGAGGTCAAGCTACGATATGTTTAAGGCATGGGCAATCCTGATTGGCAAAGTTACCTTTTTCAAATATACAGGGTGGTCCATTGATAGTGACCGGGCCAAATATCCCACGAAATAAGCATCAAACGAAAAAACTACAAGGAACGAAACTCGTCTTGCTTGAAGGGGGAAACCAGATGGCGCTATGGTTGGCCCGCTAGATGGCGCTTCCATAGGTCAAACGGATATCAACTGCGTTTTTTAAAATAGGAACCCCCATTTTTTATTACATATTAGTGTATTACGTAAAGAAATATGAATGTTTTAGTTGGACCATTTTTTCGCTTTCTGATAGATGGCGCTGTAATAGTCACAAACGTATAAGTACGTGGTATCACGTAACATTCCGCCAGTGCGGACGGTATTTGCTTCCTGATACATTACCCATGTTAAAATGGACCGTTTACCAATAGCGGAAAGGGTCGATATCGTGTTGATGTATGACTATCGTGATCAAAATGCCCAACAGGCGTGTGCTATGTATGCTGCTCGGTATCCTGTACAACATCATCGAAGTGTCCGGACCGTTCGCCGGATAGTTACGTTATTTAAGAAAACAGGAAGTGTTCAGCCACATGTGAAACGTCAATCACAACCTGCAACAAGTGATGATGCCCAAGTAGGTGTTTTAGCTGCTGTCGCGGCTAATCCGCACATCAGTAGCAGACAAACTGCGCGAGAATAGGGAATCTCAGAAACGTCGGTATTGAGAATGCTACATCAACAGCGATTGCGCCCGTACTATATTTCTATGCACCAGGAATTGCATGGGGACGATTTTGAACGTCGTGTACAGTTCTGCCACTGGGCACAAGAGAAATTACGGGACGATGACAGATTTTTGCACGCGTTATATTTAGCGACGAAGCATCATTCACCAACAGCGGTTACGTAAACCGGCATAATATGCACTATTGGGCAACGGAAAATCCACGATGGCTGCGACTAGTGGAACATCAGCGACCTTGACGGGTTAATGTATGGTGCGGCATTATGTGAGGAAGGATAATTGGCCCCCATTTTATCGATGGCAATCTAAATGGTGCAATGTATGCTGATTTCCTACGTAATATTCTACCGATGTTACTACAAGATGTTTCACTGCATGACAGAATGGCGACGTACTTCCAACATGATGGATGACCGGCACATAGCTCGCGTGCGGTTGAAGCGGTATTGAATAGCATATTTCATGACAGGTGGTTTGGTAGTCGAAGCACGTTCACCGGATTTGACGTCCCCGGATTTCTTTCTGTGCTGAAAGTTGAAGGATATCTACTATCGGGATCCAGCGACAACGCCTGACAACATGCGTCAGCGCATTGTTCAAAAATGGTTCAAATGGCTCTGAGCACTATGGGACTCAACTGCTGAGGTCATTAGTCCCCTAGAACTTAGAACTAGTTAAACCTAACTAACCTAAGGACATCACAAACATCCATGCCCGAGGCAGGATTCGAACCTGCGACCGTAGCGGTCTTGCGGTTCCAGACTGCAGCGCCTTTAACCGCACGGCCACTTCGGCCGGCCTCAGCGCATTGTCAGTGCATGTGTGAACATTACGGAAGGCGAACTACTCGCTGTTGAGAGGAATGTCGTTACACATATTGCCAAATGCATTGAGGTTGACGGACATCATTTTGAGCATTTATTGCATTAATGTGGTATTTACATGTAATCACGCTGTAACAGCATGCGTTCTCAGAAATGAGAAGTTCACAAAGGTACATGTATCACATTGGAACAACCGAAATAAAATTTTCAAACGTACCTACGTTAGGTATTTTAATTGAAAAAACCTACCTGTTTCCATCTGTTCGTCTAAAATTGTGAGCCATATGTTTGTGACTATTACAGTGCCATCTATCACAAAGCGAAAAATGTGGGTCAACTAAAACATTCATACTTCTTTACGTACTACACGAATATGTAATAAAAAAATCTGGGTTCCTATTAAAAAAAAACGTAGTTGATATGCGTTTGACCCATGGCAGCGCCATCTAGCGGGCCAACCACAGCGCCATCTGGTTTCCCCCTTCAAGCCAGACAAGTTTCGTGAGATATTTGGCCCGGTCACGATCAATGAACCAGCCCGTATATCGGTTATCACGATGAGATTCTCCTACTAATTTCAATGATTTCCTCTGGTTCGTGTCACACTAAACAATATTGAAGTGGGACGCTACCCATGCAGAAATCAATAGCGGGTAGAGGGCAGTGAGAGAGAACAAGTTTCTCTCTCACCTATTTTTCGCATACAGAAAATTATTAAAGATTTCATTACAACCTGACGCACCTTGTTCGAGACTCTAGAAATTTAACCTGGGCAGACTTTGATGGAGCCTGGTAGGGCGCTAAAAGCATGGGGTATTTTTATGATTCTTAGCTCATAGAAACGGCATGTTGGTAGTTGAAAGCAATTGGCAACGAGCCCATCCTTTAGTAAATCTTGCCAGATAGGTCTGCCGTACAGGGCAGACAGGTCTCCAGCAGAACAATGCTGCACTACCTGCCACGGTGCCAACAGAAGCCTGAGCTGGGGCGACGGTCTGAAGGAACACGTCTGCACAGTGGAGTCGTAAACTCAGCATTGTGTGCAGTGCCACATGTAACAAAAGTTCATCTGTTTTCTTGTTCGCTGATAGTGCAAATAGGCCAGTGAATCACTTCCCCAGAAGCCTCAGTTGTACAAGAAAAATCCGGCGTCTCAGAAACGTTTGGAGATAGAATCTTTATTACACCTCATAGCTAGGACTAACTAGCACCAAGGCACAGGCGAATTAGATAAAGATCTTTGAGATTGTATCTGTTCACTTGTTGCCATGGGAAAAGACACGACTTTGGAATAAATCATCTTCCCCCCTCTGCACAAACTTAAACAAGCCAGTAATTGGCGTTTTTTTTTCAGTGATCCATGTTTCTTAACTCTTGTCCTGGTTCGACATGAGTTTGTGCTGTCGTGTGGGAGAGGAGATTTAGTGCCTCCAGAGCCCTGTGATTGGCTCAAGATAGCGTGAAGGTGTTTTTGTTCGTGCATTTTGCAGGAAAACGGTTTTTTTTCTGGAGAGGTGTGAAGCACTCGGGTGCAGGACTTTGGATTGGTAACCACTTCTGGTCGAAGCTCTGGCATGTGTGGTTGGTACTTGGGACCTGTCCTGAGACTGACTTCACTTGCGAGTAGTTTAGACTGGGGAACATGTGATGAAGTTCTTACTGTACTGACAGTATGATTTCAAACGTCTCGGAGTACTCGTTTGCCAAGGGTACACTTATTCGTTTTTGGTTTACCAGTCTTGACGTTTGGGATCCTAGTGCGCTCTGTCGTATAAGTGAGCCAAATTCGTCCTTGGTACGACCAGCGAACGGGTGTGTCACACACTGAAATCCACCGCGATTTCAGGGCTCTGTTACAGAGTAAATTGCGATCCGTCTGCCTGATCGCTAGACGGTGAGATTTTTAGATTTCTTTCGTGGCCGCGATCAATTCACAGGTGCCGCGTCCACGTCTCACCCCTGCCCCACACATCTCGCCACCTGCAAGTTATATCGCTGCACAAAGCAAACAGAGTAACGAACTGCCGCTCCGGCATTGTCATGGCGTACAGATCTCAATCACTACTTTCTCTCAGTTGCACCTATGTAGAGAAACTTTAGTAGACTTGATCAGTCAAAGTCTGCTCAGAGTTAGATCAATTTAGATTGCGTTATTCACATTTTTAGGACCAGAGTACTTGACTGATTCCACTAGTTAAACTGTCTCTGCCACCCAGGATCCTTGTCCAGTGTAGTCTTAAATCACCTATTAGTTACGGTATTCAATCAATAACTTGTTTAGCATAATTTATGTCTGTTTTGGGAAAATAAATGTTGTTAGAACACTAAAATTATGCCAACATTCTCAATCATTTAAATAGTCCCAGCAGGGTTGACTTTCAACTGCACTTGCTGGACTGTGATGCATACTTGGGCTCGTGAGTTGGCAGTTACAGTGGCAGAGACTCAGTGGTACGTCTTTCCACGCACTGCTGCGAATGAGTCGTGAGTGATGGGTCGGCAGCGTCTTCACCTTTGTGGAGTACGTGCCACATATACAAGTAATGAGCTGCTCTAAAGAAATGATTCAACTGTGTATATGCCCACTACTGCCTGTGATAGCCATGCCATCCACTGTGTAAACAGAGGGCCGCACGTGGGGCGAGCACTTAGCCTCGCAACAGTAGTCGTAGCCCAGCACGAGGGCAGACCGATAGTTATATTCCGCGACAGTGAGAGGTGGCGCGTTGCGTATTCTGTGAGCGGACCTGCCGAGTGGCCTTGTTTAAATAACGACGCAAGTGCATACCTATTGCTATCCTACTACAAATAATAATGATCCGCATTGGAGGCTGCACCTGTGAGCTATACAGTTTTTAACTTGGCGCAAGCGGAATTTATTTAGAAGTCCACTGTTCTGCTGAGCAGTTAACGTTTGCTTAAATACTTTCATGTTACAGATATTGTTGGCTAGTGCAAACACACTTGTAAAAAATTATAATTTGTCCAAACACCTTTTAGTACACACGTGTATGCAGAAACATTCCTACATATTTCTTGGAGTCAGGGAAAACGTCTCAGACGGTCACGTCATCGTAGTGAGTAATAAATTACAGTAATTAGAACAATTCGCTGCACAAGCCAATAGGATAACACCTCTGAATTTTTTCACCTGTTCCAGCCGATAGCATAACAACCATTTGAATTTCACACATCCATTGTAATTTCAAAATGTCTGGCATAATTGTTGAGCCAATAATTTCAGTAATTACCGTAATTTAATCTGACTTGGCATTAATACATCATTCACTTGGACTACAGGAGTGAGGGAGGGGAGGGAGAAGTTGGCGACTTTTTGGATCATGAATTATACTCATTACAATAATTGACTCATAAATTAGAGTTACATAAACACAACATAAAAGTACAAGTTTGTGGTTTGTTTATATAAGGAGGCTGGGTCAAGTGGGCAGCTGTTTCTTCCATGAGGAGACCAATCACCCATTGATCCCTAATGTACCCAGTCCCACTACTTACCTGCATCATCTGTGAAAATTTTGATACTGCAAATAATGTTGTCCCTAGTACACAAGAAAGTACACTTTCACGCGCGTTCAGAGCCAAACGATATTCGGGGTGAATTCCCGTCTTGTGCAAGATATACAATCATGCTCATAAATTAAGGATAATTGCAGAATATGGTGCCACACAACGTGGCACTATACACAACTGGCGCTAATAGCATAGGCACATAGGGAACACACACGACACAGATCTGTAAGTCCACAGTATTGGTGATAAGTTGAGAAAACCGTCCCGAAACACATGTGCTGCAAAACGCCACTGTTTCCTGCGCATGCATCCCAACATCACTATGGGATATGATCACCATGCATACGTATACAGTACGCACAATGGGTTGGCATACTCTGGATGAGTTGGTCGAGCAGCTGCTAGGGTATAGCTTCCCATTGTTGCACCAGTGCCTATCGGAGCTCCTGAAGGGTAGTAGGGATTTGAAGACGTGCAGCGATACGTCGACCGAGAGCATTCCAGATGTGCTTGATGGGGTTTAGGTCTGGAGAACAGGCAGGCCACTCCATTCGCCTGATATCTGCTGTTTCAAGGTACTCCTCCACGATGGCAGCTCGGTGGGGCCGTGCGTTATCATCCATCAGCAGGAAGGTGGGACCCACTGCACCCCTGAAAAGGCGGACACACTGGTGCAAAATGACGTCCCGATACACCTGACCTGTTACAGTTCCTCTGTCAAAGACATGCGGGGGTGCACGTGCACCAATCATAATCCCATCCATCAAACCACGACCTCCATACAGGTCCCTTTCAAGGACATTAAGGGGTTGGTATCTGGTTCCTGGTTCACGCCAGATGAAAACCAGGCGATAATCACCGTTCATACTACACCTGGACTCGTCCGTGAACATAACCTGGAACCGCTGTTCCAATGGCCATGTACTGTGTTCTTGACACCATTCTTTACGGGGTCACCTATGACCGGGGGTCAGTGGAATGCACCTCGCAGGTCTCCGGGCGAATAAACCGTGTCTGTTCCGTCGTCTGTAGACTGTGTGTCTGGAGGCAACTGTTCCAGTGGCTGCGGTAAGGTCCCGAGCAAGGCTACATGCAGTACTCCGTGCCCGTCTGCGGGCACTGATGGTGAGATATCGGTCTTGTGGTGTTTTACACTGTGAACGTCCCGTACTATAGCGCCTGGACACGTTTCCTGTATGTTGGAATCGTTGCTGTAACCTTGAGATCACACTTTGTGGCATTCGGAGGGCCTGTGCTACGACCTGCTGTGTTTGACCAGCCTCCAGTCGCCCTAGTATTCTACCCCTCATAACGTCATCAATATGTGTTCTTAGAGGCATTTTCAGCTCACAGTCACCGTCAGCACGTCTGAAAACGTCTGCACACTTACTCGCTGCACCGCACTCTGACATGCACCAACACACCTCTGCATATGTGGACTGCTGCTAGCGCCACCGTGCGACGACCGCAGGTCAAATGCACCGCATGGTCATATCCCCAGGTGACTTAAACCCGCAAACCTCCCACCAGAGCGTTGTATCACCATGTATCAGCATTATCTTTAATTTATGAGCATGAGTGCAGTTTAATTGCTTTGTTATGTTTTTTGTTTGTTTTGTTCTTGTCCCTACATGTTTCAGCACTTTATGTGCTATCTTCAGTGGGTTATTGATTGCTCGGTTTAGTTCTACATCTACATCAAGATGTTTACTCTGCAATTCACACTTAAGTGCCTGGCATAGGGTTCATTGAACCATTTTCATTTTACTTCTCTACCATTCCACTCTCGAATAGCGCGTGGGAAAAAGGAACACCTAAATCTTTCCGTTCGAGCTCTGATTTCTCTTATTTTATTACGAAGACCATTTCTCCCTACGTAGGTGGGTGACAACAAAATATTTTCGCATTCGGAAGAGAAAGTTGGTGATTGAAATTTCGTAAATAGATCTCGCTGCAAAGAAAACCGCCTTTGTTTCAGTGACTGCCTCCCCAACTTGCGTATCGTATTTGTGACACTCACACCCCTATTGCACGATAACACGAAACGAGCTGCCCTTCTTTGCACTTTTTCGATGTCCTCCGTCAGTCCTAACTGGTAAGGATCCCACACCACGCAGCAATATTCCAGCAGAGGACGGACAAGTGTAATGTAGGCAGTCTCTTTAGTGGGTTTGACGCTTCTTCTAAGTGTTCTGCCAACAAAGAGCAATCTTTGTTTCACCTTCCACACAATATTATCTATGTGGTCCTTCCAGTTTAAGTTGCTCGTGATTGTAATTACTAGGTATTTAGTAGAATTGACAGCCCTTAGATTTGTGCGATTTATCGTATATCCTAAATTTATCGGATTTCTTTTAGTACCCATGTGAATGACCTCGCACTTTTTTGTTTAGTGCCAATTGCCACTTTTCGCAAAATACAAAAATTCTCTCTAGATCATTTTGTAATTGGAATTGATCGTCTGATGATTTTACTATACGGTAAATTAAAGCGTCATCTGCAAACAATCTAAGGGGGCTACTCAGATTATCACCTAGATCATTTACGTAAATCAGGAACAGCAGAGGGCCTATGACACTACCTTGCAGAGCGCCAGATATCACTTCTGTTCTACACGATGATTTACCGTCTATCACTACAAACTGTGATATCTCTGAGAGGAAATCACGAATCCAGTCACACAACTGAGACGATAGTCGATACGCACGCAATTTGATTAATAGTCGCTTGTGAGGAACGGTATCAAAAGCCTTCTGCAAATCTAGGTACATGGAATCGATCTGAGATCCCTTGTCGACAACACTAATTACTTCATGGGAATAGAGAGCTAACTGCGTTGCAGGAGAACGATATTTTCTGAGTCCGTGTTGGTTATGTATGAATAAGTCATTTTCTTCAAGGTGATTCATAATGTTCGAGTACAGTATATACTCCAAAATCCTACTGCAAATTGAGGTCAGTGATATGGGTCTGTAATTCAATGGGTTACTCAATTTCCTTTCTTGAATATTGGTGTGACCTGTGCTACTTTCCAGTCTTTAGGAACAGACCTTCCGTCAAGTGAGCAGTTGTATACGATTGCTAAGAAAGGCGCTATTGTGTCTGCATACTCTCAAAGGAACCTGATTGGTATACCATATGGACCGGAAGACTTGCCTATGGGGCACGTCGAGGAATCTGCAGCCTACACGGTCGCAGAACCGTCTGAGCCTCTGATTCAGACCCCCCCCCCCCCCCCACTCGTCTCTGTACCAAAGGTCCGCAATCGGTCCTGTCGACGATGCCGCAGATGGTGAGCTCTGCCTTCACCTCGCTAGCAAGACTGGCAGTCTTCACCAATTCAGACAGCTGCCGGAAACCAGAGAGAAACTCTTCCGATCCACTTCATTAGTGCCGACATGAGCCACTGCACCCTATACCCTGTACCCTCCATGGTACACGGAAAGACCCTTTCCACATCTTGGATGACTTCCCCCGGTATGCACACGGAGTGCAGAATGGCTTTCTTCCCGTCCTTAGCTGCCATATCCCTCAGGGGCTCTATCACTCACCTAACACTGGAGCTCCCAACGACAAGCAGCCCCACCCTCTGCGCTTGTCCGGACCTCTCAGGAAGACCGGCCACTACCGCAACAGGCGAGGCCGCCCTTGCTGGCTCAGAAGTACTTTCAGCAGTGGGCAGCACCTCAAACCTCTTACAGAGGCGTAAGGGTACAGCCTTGCGGCCATCACCAACTTTCGCCTCCCACCCAGGGATTCGGGACCCCGCCACGCCAATCACCGTCAGGCAGGTGTCGACCGGCAGGGACGTCCGAATCCGAGGGCGCAGTGGCACCAGAGATCACAGGCGATGCTATAGGTTCCACAGGCGCCAAAGCGCTCACATCTGGTGTCACCGCGGCCCAAGACAACAGCCTGGAATCTGTCGACCACGGCCAACACAGCTCCAGCTGTTTACGGACGGTGGCCAATTCCCCCTGTATCCGTACACAACAGGCGCAGTCCCTATCTATCCAAACAATTTCTTTCCTCTTTTATCTCACAAGCCGTCCAAAACAAACAGATGACGGACGACTACGTGAATTTACATTATACGGGTACTAAAACGCGATGCTACAACTCTCAAATACTATAATACGCCCAAAATAAGTGAATTAAAAACCATGCAAGTACCCAAAAACACGCAAAGAAATTAAGAATTAAACTATAAAACAAATAAGTGAGCTAAGAGTGCGACTTGCTGCTGGCTGCTGCTTATCCAACAGCGGCAGGGAGCCCACTGGCTGTGACCAACCGACACTGGCCGCGCAATACTCGCCAATACTATAATACTCCCGAAATTTGTGAATTAAACTATGCAAGTACCCAAAGACACGCAAAGAAATTAAAAATAAAACTATAAAACAAATAAGTGAGCTAAGAATACGACTTGCTGCTGGCCGTTGCTTATCCAACGGGCGCAGGTGTCAGATATGGTGGAAATTCTCAAAAATGTTTGTCTGAAGACCTGGAAAATAAGAAGAAGTAAGGATGACCAAGATTTGTAAGGTCCCATCGATGGCGAGGTAATTAGATATGGAGCACAAGTTCGTGTTGGGGGAAGGCTGGGAAAGGAAATCGGCAGCACCCATTAAACGAAATCATCCTGACGTTTGCCTTAAGTGATTTACATAAATAAAGGAATGTGATGAGCCAGGCGGGAGGATATTAGGCGGGTGACGTGGTATACGAGTCCAGTGCCTTACTGTTACGCCACCTCGCTCGGTGGAAAGTAAGAGTAGTTACAGTACCCAAACGGTATAGCATGAACGGCATTTGTTTCGAGTTCCAAGCCTAATTTCTAATGTCACACAAGAATCCCGTAATGTTGCCTCAGAAGTAGTGTATTACCGAGCATCCAGCCGCTGTGGCCGAGCGGTTCTAGGCGCTTCAATCCGGAACCGCGCTGCTGCTACGGTCGCAGTTTCGAATCCTGCCTCGGGCATAGATTTGTGTGATGTTCTTAGGTTAGTTATGTTTAAGTAGTTCTAAGTCTAGGGAACTGATGACCTCAGATGTTAAGTCCCATAGTGCTCAGAGCCGTTTGAACCGAGCAAAGTATCTGAAGTCATCGTATAAATTTAACGATGATGGGTTATACTGTTGTGGGACCTTATACTATACTATTTCAATATACAGGTTATCGTAACACCGTATGACAATGGAGTACTATTTTCTACCGAACACATGGTGTAGAAAGTTGTCAAGGTTTTTAACAACTATTCGGGAAGTATATGAGGAGTGTTCATGTACCACTACAAAGAATGAACGTTCAAAGTGACATTAACAACTGACAAAACACACTGACTTAATCCTGTTTTCCTTTTACCTCTTTGGCAAAATTTAGATGCGGTCAGTAAGAAAACACACTTTGGTCATTGGTAGCTGCTCAGCATGATCCATGATATGATTTAAGTGCAAGTAATTCGAGTCCTGTCAGCTGCAAATACTTGAAATACAAAATCATGAACATATTGTGGGGCTGGAAATGCTTCAGATTAAAAAAATCAGAATGGTAATCCTACCATTCAGCTCAGTCCCGAAATTACCCACCGCTTTTAGATTCTGCCAAAATAGTTAAAGGAAAACCAGATTAAGTCATCACTCTGTGCCTTGGACTAACATATTAATACCACCACAAAATACGTACAGGTTCGTAGTACAAGCCTTATTTATCATCTCGAAAAAATATAGCTGTCATTATGAAAGATGATGATGTTGTTAGCTCTTCTGCATGCCGTTCTCCTTCAATGCGACATATTTTTCCGACCGATGGATGTCTTGGAGCAGACCTTGGCTGTAGAAGTCGACATCTGGCTGGTCAGGTAACGTTCCCTCTCGGAAATCGTCTGTTCGTCTTTCTGGAAATTCCTGCTGACGCGGACACTGACTCTCCATTGGCGAGCTTTTCCTTGCTCGGCATGTTGGGCAGTGTAAGCATAAATATGCTGTTCCTGCTGCTCTTGTGGGGAAGAAAGGTAGCAAACCCTTACCTATACGAATCTGCCTTTGGTGATGTGATGATGATTTCCTGCGTGTGGTAGCAGAAAAATTATTCACAGAGCAGGTGGAATCCAGCCTGCAGGAGCAGGATGCCAGTCTTCGTGTAGCAGACGAGTGGAGTACTCCCTAGAAAGACGCAGAGCGGTCTTCAGGAATCTGCTCTGGACTCTTTGCAGCGTTGCGATGAGTAATTCTGCCGCCTTTCCTCACACTACAGCTGCGTACCCCAACACTGGTCGGACCAGCGTTAGGTACAGTGTGACACTACGGTACGGTGGAAGCGCTGACTGCGGGCTAAGCACGAAGCCGCCCTATGGCTCTGCCTTTCACGTCATGAATGCGAGTCCAGGAGAGTCTTTGGTCTAGGGTAACCCCTAGGTACTTCGACCTCCTGCTCCGTGGGATGGGTGCTCCCAAGATGTCGACTGTTGGAAGATCTGGCGGCAGCATTCTTTGGGTGAAGATTACAGTCCGGGTCTTCGCCGCGTTGAATTTCAGCCACTAGGTGACCATGAAAGTAAGGTGTTGCAGCGCGCCTGTCATGAAATACCTCCTTCATCTGCGGGTAGTGACAATCACTGAGTGTCGTGCCCAATCTTATACACCACCTAACCTCTGTGTCATAGAGTGGTAAACACACTTCTGTCAACAAAGTATGGATTCACGTAGCGTCGTTCCGCTTCCGAAAACCAATTATCGCGCTATAATCTACTTCATCGGTGGGCTGTGCTACTTTCCTTTGGCTCCTCTAGCGGCGTGTTGCAGTGCTGTAACGTAGGTATTTTCGTGTATCCTACGACTACAGACAAGTACTTGCAAATAGACAAAATGTTAACCACGTAGTTTTACTTTTTTCGAGATGATAATTACAATTTTGCAAGTACCTCCCATACATCGAACAAAATCTGCCAGGGGAGTTCGAAAAACTTGTCAGCTTCCCACTCCCTGTGCTCTGAAACAAACAGAACTCATTTTCCATAAGATATAGTGATAAATTTTGTAGGCTCGACGGGCAAACAATTAGTCTCTGCCAAGAAACATCATTCTACTGCCACTCATAGTCGCGATAATGCAAGAGCTTCCATAAGTTTCCTTACTATGCCGTATCCAGACGAAGTTACTCATTTATGAACAGACGGTGTAGAGCTACCAAACTGCGGAGATGTTGATTGCTGCATTTCAGCTGCTGTTCCAGAAACTCACAGAAATGTACTGTGGCATTAAGAGCACGTGATTTAGCGGGTTAGGTAGAATGGAATAGGACCCATAAGATCGTTAAATTAGAAACGTATAAGTGGTGCCCTGTAAACATGGCAGTTGTCACCTTGTAAAGGCGCATAAACACTAGACCAACGTGGGACAACGAACGACAGACACTAGATTTGGCCGAACGTTGGTCACCAATGCATTGGCGTTCGGCTTCTCATCCTCATCAAACGAAGGGCTTCGGGCCCAAGGATTCGACCATGCAGAATCTCAGTTGGCTCTGGTAACTTGCTGACATTGCTCCTGTTTTGTTATTGTTATAAAGTCTCGTTTTAACTATAATTTCTCCTGCCGATACCATGAGGGAAGAAGAGGATTTAGCAGTCGTCGCGTGTGCAGCATTTATTTTACTGCAAGAACCTAACAAGGAAAAAAACAAGAGCCGTCGCTGTAAGACGATCTGCTTTTAAAATGTAGGGAGAAGTGTCGTGGAAAAAATTGACGTCTGCCTTAAAGCTGAGTTGGAATATTGGCTACTTCATAATTTTTTTCCGAATGAAAGCTACAGATTTGCAGAGCTGTACCTGCAGCAGAAAGATTAATGATCACTCCCAGTTTCGTTTGTTTCTTTTCGTCGTTCTCGGTGAAAAGATGTCAATAAGGACTCCATTTTCTCTTCCACGTCGCCCACACATCTTTCCAACGGCGCACTTATTTCCGAACCTTCAACATTGCAGCGTATCAGCAATCGTTGGTTAATATATTAAAAAACTAAAAACCCGCCTCGATTCTTTTTTACGCAATCGAGGCGGGTATTAAGTTTTTTAATAAAGTACTTATTTCCCTCCAAGCGTCTAATCTTTCCAATTTGCGTTCCAGACTGTAGCGCCTAGTACCGCTCGGCCACTCCGGCCAGCCGGTTTAAGTTTCTCAGAACAGTCACAAGTTGCACTCAGTATGTTTTATTGACCGGTTTCACTCTTTAATTTAACAACCAACTACTGTACTTTAAAAGTGTATATTTCAGAGTTTCTGATGATGCGCTTGTTAAAGTAAAGAGCGAAACCGGTTAGTAAATTATGCTATGTGCGGCTTGTGGCTGTCCTGAAAAACTTAAATGCACACCTGTTCTAGAGACAGCTAATCGCTACTGAATCAACTAAGTTTCGAGCCGGCGTCCACACTAAGCAAATATCTGCCACCGAAGTGTTTGGCTGTCGTTCGTTGGCCATCGTCGGCCTAGTGTGTACCTTAAGACAAGAGAGTCCACAGCATACTGATTAGGAAGACACAGAAGAAAGATAACACGTAGTCAGCGAGAATGTTGAAATAAACATCCCGATTGGTGTTCAAAGTAATATAAATGGGTGAGCCCAAGTCATGGCACCAAAATGCCCACAAAACAAAAATTCCAGAACCACCTCCGGCCTTACTGACACACACTACACGTTACGAGTTAAACGCCTCGTTGGACAGTCAGTGCACTCGAAGCCCTACATAATTTGAAGTGAGGCTAAATAACAACTCGTCACTCCTAACTGCACGTCTCCAGCCAGCTGATGCCCACATACGCGTTGTTTGGGTTACTGAACACTTGTCGCTGTGAGGAATCGCCTTTTACGAGGTACCCAAGTTGAAATGTCCACTGCATGCAATTTACTATACAATGCGCAGTTTCAGTGACTCCGTGGAACCCAGTGGGACGTACACACCGCTTCATTTACACGACTAATGTTAGCGGTGTAGCGTTATATGACCGTTCGCGTAGCGCTCCAAACTGACCAGTCTACTTTTTAAGAGGGTGGTCAATATTTTGTCCTGTGTATTTAAATCGTAGACCGGTAACGCCCCATATAGTGTTTAGAATTATCGCTTAACTTGTTCGGTGCACACTCTAATATTGCTCTATGTTTGAAAGTGACCCGTAATTTCCTCTGTGAATGGACATTATTTTCCTTGTAGTACACCAAAATACAGTAGGAAATTGAAACAGTGTAACACTAGAAAATAGTCAAAATCTATACCTAGATCGTGTGCAAATGACAGGTTTTGAAATACGGGTAAAATTGTGTATGTTTGCGTAATAATGGCGATGTTTCGCCAATAAACCGCAGCAAAGCCCATTAAAACAATACAATTCACTACATGCCTTCGACTTTTATAATGTGAGCTTAGGGACAGCGTGTACGAACTCGAAAAGTCACTAGATACGAGCAAAGCATGCTCCATGGGCTTCGTAATGTGTTTACGTCTTCAGGATGGCGACGGGATGTAGGTTATCCTGCTGCAGATCTTCAGTTCGTACATATCATGTAAGAGGCTGATGCAGAACATTTTGTGTGACAATATGAATTTTGACCTCGTTTGTGTCTCATCTCTACTGATCTGCGCGGCAATTCTCTTCAATTCCGATAGTCGAAGAGCCGTATTCCCCTAGCATTGCTTTTACGCTAATGGTGTTTTGCTCCGGATAACCTCAACACATAGGCAAGTGAGACCTGAGTTCCTCTCGGAGTATACAATGTTCAAATAACTTACGAGATTGCAGTCGAGGACGTTATCGAAAACCGCCGACATTTCGACAGCTGAACACCCAGTCTTTTTTAAAGCAAAACTTCTGTCTTGCCTTGAAAATGACAAAGTGGTAACCTGTCGAAATACAGGCGGTTGTTCGACGATGTGACCCTGCTGCATTCGCCTGAGATATCTGAAGACACACGTAAGTATTTGGCAACACTAATCGTCCGATAGATCTTTCGTTTCATCTAGCCATATGGGCGGAGGACTCTGTAACACATCTTCTAGTGCAGTCGTCACTGAGGTGACAAGTCTTGGGACAGCGATATGCACGTACACAGATGGCGACAGTATCGCATACACAAGGTATAAAACGGCAGTGCATTGTCAGAACTCTCATTTTTATTCAGGTCATTCATGTGAGAAGCTTTAAAACGTAAATATGGCCGCACGCCGGCAACTAACCGACTTTGAACGCGGAATAGTAGTTGGAGCCAGACGCATGGGACATTCCACTTCGGAAATCTTTAGGGATTTCAATATTATGAGATCCACAGTGTCAAGCGTGTGCGGAGAATACTGAATTTTAGGCATTACCTCTCACCACGGACAACGCACTGGTCGACGGTCTTCACTTAACTACCGAGAGCAGCGACACTGCGTGAAATAACCGCAGAAATCAATGTGGGACGTACGACGAACGTATCCGTTAGGACAGTGCGACAAAATTCGGCGTTAATAGGCTATTGCAGCAGACGACCTATGCGAGTGCCTTTGCTAACAGCTCGACATCTCTGGGATTCTGACCATATTGGTTGGACCCTAGACGACTGGAAACCGTGGCTTGGTCAGATGAGTACCGATTCAAGTGGTAAGAGCTCACGGTATGATTCGAGTGTGGCGTAGACCCCACGCAACCTTGTATCCAAATTGTCAACAAGGCACTGCGCAAGCTGGTCGTGACTCCATAATGGTGTGGGCTGTGTTTACATGGAACTGACGGGTCCTCTGGTCCAACTGAACCGATTGTTAACAGGAATTTTTTATGTTCGGCTATTGGGAGTCCATTTACATGTTCACAAACAACGATGGAATTTTTATGAATGACAATGTGCCATGTCACTGGGTCACAATTGTTCGCGACTGTCTTGAAGAACATTCTGGACATTTCGAACAAATGATCTGGCCACTCAGATCGCCCGATATGAATACCATCGTACATTTGTGGGACACAATCAAGAGGTCAGTACGTGCACAAAATCCTGTGATGGCAACACTTTTGCAGTTGTGTTCGTCTGTAGAGACAGCGTGGTTCAGCATTTCTGCAGTGGACTTTTAACGATTTGCTGAAACCACGCCACGTCCATTTGGTGCACTACGCTGGGGTAAACGGAGTCAACTTTCTTCAATTCAGTAACAAACGATAGTAGCAACGCACGAATAATCTGTATTATGATCCCTAAAAGATTGTATCTTTCAAGATAGGTACTTCATTTGCTTTGATAACTGTGTGCACAACTTTACCAAGCTGTGTCCCTGGAGCGACAACGGCGCAGTTTCAAAGTGTTGTGTTCTGGCCAGTACAGGCTATTGTTCTGGACAGTTCGAACTCAGTACTCGCAACTGAACAAGGCGTTTAGTAACACGAGTAAGGTTATTCCTTTCAGTATTGCTGTGCATGTATTTTGTTATATTGCATCAATAAATAATATTCTCCCTTGTTTAGAGTAGTCCCAAGACTTCTGGAATAATACCCATTGCTCTGTACTCCAATTACACTGGATACTCGTCTAGTTTTCTCTCTCACAGAGTGCAGCACAACACTGCACAGCGCTGCGTTCGTAGTGAGCATACACTTCGCTTTCCCAAAGTATGGGTGACTCTTATAAATTATACGAAAGCAATGCACAACTATAGACATCGCCTTCAGCAGAACAATGATGTTTTTCTTTCCGACATTAATTATATCTTTCAGCCTGTTTCTGATTTTAGACCAATCCGACGTCAATTTTTGTTAAGTTCGAGTTCCAGGAAACACAAAAGCCTTGCAAGACCGCGAAGGTCTCACATTTGCATAGATTTCATACCACATCGTGATTAACTATCGTACGAATATAAAATTCCAGTATACTCTAAGAAATTACGTTACTGGTAAAAAGCAAATAATTTTTGATGACTCTGAGCGTCGACGAATGTAGTAGTAGCAGTACCGGTTATAGTAGTAGTAGTAGTAGTAGTAGTAGTAGTAGTAGCAGCAGCAGCAGCAGCAGCAGCATAAGGATACGCATATGTCATGGCTTATAGTTCAAAAAGTATGCAACATAATTCGTATTTACAAGAAGTTACATGCTAACACGTCTATTTTGACGAGAATGGAACACGTAGTCGGTAACTAAGGACGGCCAGATGGAGACTATTGGGTTAAATGTCAAGTGACTCTGTATTATGATTCGATTATTATGTATATTATGTATTATATATATTATATTTATTATATATAATATATATATATCATATATTATATTATATATATATATATATTATATATTATGTATTCGATAGGATCAGTTGGTAACCAAACAGGTATCTGATGTATCGCAAAGTTGGATTTTATATTCTGGCCAAAATTTCCTCCAGTATTGTCATGTCGACATACAAGACTGGTTAGATTCTGAAAGTGAAATGTGGTCTTATACAGTACAATGTCTTAGAAGTAGCATTATTGTTGGATACACCTAGAATTCTTAATGGGTTGGTTAATTGATTTGGAGAAGGAGGCCAAACAGCAAGTTCTTCGGTCCCATCGGATTAGGGAGGGACGGGGAAGGAAGTCGGCCGTGCCCTTTCAAGGGAACCGTACCAACATTTGCTTTGAGCGATTTAGGGAAATCACGGAAAACCTAAATCTGAATGGCCGGACGCGGGTTTGACCGTCATCCTCCCGAATGCGAGTTCAGTGTGCCAACAACTGCACCAGCTCGCTCGGTAGAACTCGTATTAGTCATATAATATATGAAGGTTAATCTGTATTTCTGTTTCACCAATATTTAACGCGCATAGCTAGAAACATTGGAATACTAGTAAAACAGTTCTAAACATTCCACTTACTCGTTAAAGCCGGTTTATCTTCATTTGATTCAAATATCATCTCGAGAATATCAGGAAATTATTTCAGTATGCGTTCCTGCAGAACTACTGCCGAATATAAGAATTCAGATTCAGTAAACGTACTAGTAAAATTTTGAACACAAAGAGGCATTAAATGACCGGTAGGTTATACACATATTACCATGTGTCTTTACAGCAGGAATGACTTAAGTTTAAATATCTGCAGCAGTTGACATCAACTTCTCAACAATAAACAGTTAATTGCTGTAAATATCTCATGTTTGCCACTGAGGCATATGTTACAGCAGACGGTTCACAGGTAAGCCCCACGGTGCAACGACCAAGCACTGCCATTCGAGAGACCGTTTAGTTTGGCGCAGGTCCGTGCTCAACCTGCGGGCCAACGACTTGCTTATCTCGTAACGTCTGTCTTATGTATAGTCACCAGGGGTACCACTATCAGGTTACAAAACTGAGAACGCGCTGCCACCAAGGCCGCCTCAAAACCGGTAGCAGACTTAATCTCTTCAGCAGACCCACGAGTGTTGCAGTGGGCTAAGGGGAAGCCATTTGCAAGGACAGACGTGTTGAACATGTGCCTTTTCACCTGTGGAAGCGAAGGTTGGCATCTCTGTTGCTACCGAGTACAGACGGAAGGAGGGAAGGATGGACGGAGAGAGACGGAGACAGACAGGTGGTAAGCGTGCGTGCAACACCTGCCTGCGGCAGTTACGCCCGTATGCCGCGTGGCTATTCTGTGCACAAAAGGAACCGACAGGATACGTTACCAGCGTGCTTCCTGCTCGACGCAAGTCTTCTCTTCAAACCGCATTCGCGCGGGAATTCTTGTTGGCGTCAAAGGAGCACGATATGTAGTTCTGAAACTTTTCGAAATTGATTTATCACTTCTGTTTGTAGCGTACGCTTCATTAACGCAAAATAAACAAAGAAAGCTTGAGAACTGTCTTGAAAGTAAGGCAGCTCAGTTTAATTAAAAGGCTACTGGAAATTGTCTTCATAGTTTCAAACAAAGCTTATAAACGCTCGTTGATAGTGGAATCTAAAGTAGAAAAAAAAGAAAGAAAAACATTTCGTTGAGAAGTATCAATGTTATTTGCACTAGCATGTAACAATAAAAATTGAGCCTTTGTCATTTCCTTTTACAATTACGTTGAGTCACATATTTTTTCCCCTTTATATTACAAAATTTTTAGTATTTTGTAAAGGAATCTGTTCACATTCACAGTTAAGACACACTTCTTCACAGTTAAGACACACACAATTAAGACACACACACACACACACACACACACACAGAAGATTCGTACCCCTTTTCCAGTCTTTGTCAGGTAATTTGCAATTCAAGCTTTTCTCGACAGATTGGTCATTACACTTCTTGAGATTTAATAGTTTTGAGAGCAGGGACGTCGTTAGTCCGAGGGGGGGCGGGGGGGGGGGGGAGGTTATCACGGCGGCAAAAGTAGCCGTTTCCCGGGCCCGGCTCGGGTGTCTAACTAAACAGAGAGCAGACGCACGTTTTAGTATCTGTACCTATGATTCTGACCAAAAGTCCTGACCGCTGGAGGCCTCTTGCAAGAGTTGAGAATTGTTTGAAAACTAAAATGGGGCAAGGGCGACTTGTTAGATTAGCAACGATCGCAATAGAGTTAGAGTTAGCCCACTCATTAGGTTATACCGGGAATATGAAAGAGTTAGTATCTAAAAACGCTAGAAAGGAAGTATAATTCTGTAGAGAATCCAGTTAATGTAAACAGCGAGCATTAAATAAATTTCTTCCAAAAATAAATTTAGATTTTTCGGATTAAAATTTTATGACATTAGCCAAAAAACCGAAGTTTAAAATAAAACATTGGGGATGGGATTAAGAACGTTTGTCCGGGACCCAAAAATCCTAGGGCCATCCTTCCTTCAGAGACAAAGTTATCGGAAGTGCTACTGCTTAACTTCTTAGAAATTTACAGCGTGTCTCGTGTCCTAAATTTCGATACCCAAACCCTTGACCAGGCGCTGTTCCACTGAATTTTAAAACAAAAACAATATTCGTCAAAATTTCGGACTATCCAACGTTGGTGGGAAATCTTCAGATAAAGTTCACAATATGGCAACACTGATAGACAGGAAACGTGATGTTCGCTTACCTTATGCCATACGAACTCCAGCGGTAGCTTACTGTCGTAGCTGAATGCTGATGTAATTACGGCTACTAAAGTTTCCGAGGTCAAACCTCTTCGAGCTCTTTCTATGTTTCCCATTGCAAGTATATTTACTAGCACTTTGAATTGATTTTGACAATTAATGTTGGCTTTCTATCCATCCCGCTTTATTCATAGCACATCAAGTTATAGAAAGTCAGTTTTTGTACTATTGCGACCATTAGAGTACAGCTCACTACAATGAAAAAACTGAAAGTATCAATTTACAAACGATGTTCAATCTTTTCTTTTACACTTTTGATCGCAGAGGCATGAGAGTGTGCATATAACGTCACGCGTCAGCAACAGTCATAGTCATGCGTCCTTGAAAGAGTGCCGTCTGGTTGGTTCCTAACGTAGCATCAAAAACCACTGTTGATGTTAAATATGGGCGCCACATGTTACGAAATGTTAACTATGCTCTAATTTTCTAAATATACATTGTCTTCGTTCTACATAGAGATTCATCCTGCAACGTTACCAAACCGCATAGCATCAGCGTTGTTCTCACAAACAACGTATTGTAAAACGTTGTGAGTATAAGTACTTTTATAGTAAAAACTAGCGATGCATCGCATGGTGAAGAGTTACGGCGCAAATTTCGGAACACCCTGTTTATAGTTTTGTATATTTTCTGAAGAGACTAAATGAGACAGAAATCTAGACGTTACTACAGTTTATGATTCAGGCCGGCTGGCGATTCAGTTCCCTGCTTCCTCTAAATGAAGAGCAGAGACCGTATCTCCGTCACGCACAAAAAAGTTTGCACATGACAATTCTCTCACACTTGGCTAATTCGTGATGTTACCTTTCTATCCGTGTTTATTCTAATGTATGTACTGTACAACTAACTTGGTCGCATAACTATTTTTTTTCTTTTTTTTCGATCTCGATGCGGGCTTTACAGGCAACAAGGTCAAACCAAATAAATTTTAGGGGAAATACTATTGTTACTTAATTGATTTAAAAGTAACTTACAAAAGAAGTACAATACAATTTCCTGTATCAAACAAAGCTATTCAGAAGCATTTGTGGCAAGATATCTAAAATGGTTCATACGAGTCGAGGGGTAAGAAAGGGAAGCAGTGGTTGGGAAGGGAGTGAGACAGGGTTGTAGCCTATCCCCGATGTTATTCAATCTATATATTGAGCAAGCAATAAAGGAAACAAAGGAAAAGTTCGGAGTAGGTATTAAAATCCATGGCAAAGAAATAAAAACTTTGAGGTTCGCCGATGACATTGTAATTCTGTCAGAGACAGCAAAGGACTTGGAAGAGCAGTTGAACGAAATGGACAGTGTCTTGAAAGGAGGGCATAAGATAAACATCAACAAAAGCAAAACGAGGATAATGGAATGCACTCGAATTAAGTCGGGTGATTCAGAGGGAATTAGATTGGGAAATGAAGCGTTTCTGAAGAAGAAAAATTTGTTAACATCGAGTATAGATTTAAATGCCAGGAAGTCGTTTCTGAAAGTATTTGTATGGAGTGTAGCCATGTATGGAAGTGAAACGTGGACAATAAATAGTTCAGACAAGAAGAGAATAGAAGCTTTTGACACGTGGTGCTACAGAAGAATGCTGAAGATTAGATGGGTAGATCACATAACTAATGAGGAGGTACTGAATAGAAGACGGGATCGGTTGGTAGGACATGTTCTGAGACATCGAGGGATCACCAATTTAGTATTGGAGGGCAGCGTGGAGGGTAAAAATCGTAGAGGGAGACCAAGAGATGAATACACTAAGCAGATTCAGAAGGATGTAGGCTGCAGTAGGTACTGGGAGATGAAGAAGCTTGCACAGGATAGAGTAGCATGGAGAGCTGCATCAAACCAGTCTCAGGACTGAAGACCACAACAACAACATCAAAAATGGCTCTGAGCACTATGGGACTAAACTTCTAAGATCATCAGTCCCCTAGAACTTAGAACTACTTAAACCTAGCTAACCTAAGGATATCACACACATCCATGCCCGAGGCAGGATTCGAACCTGCGACCGTAGCGGTTGCGTGGTTCCAGACTGTAGCACCTACAACCGCTCGGCCACTCCGGCCGGCGGGAAGATATCAAACGACCGTGAGAGACTCGATGTTTTCATAGATCAGCTAATGGAACAGCAGAAGCAGTGAGCAGTAGAGAATTTGAATGTCAAGGCCAACAAACCACTTGTAATGGCTTGTAACTATTATCACAAGGAATCAGAATAGAAATATGTAAAAACTTGTGGACTTATCAGGATATTGACTGTGTTATACTAGAACCTTGTATCAAGTTTTTTGTTCAAATGTACAATAATTGTCAAAAAGGAATAGAAAGATCAGATCAGAGTGTAGCATTCCGTCGGCGACGAAGTCCAGGTAGAGCCCAAACTTGGACAGGTCAGGATATCAGCCGTGTCCCGTCCACAGAAAGTATCATGGCATTCGCTTTGAGTGATTTAGGGAAATTGCCATCACCTACATCTGGGTAGCTCGATGAGTTTTGAATCCTGCTTCCTCAGAAGGTGAGTTCTTACACGTTGCGTTATCTCGCACTGGAAAAGAAAAGTTTTAACCAGCAAAAAGAAGAAGACGATTTTATAAAAGGGTTAGCACAGCTGGTAATGTACAAGATGTGAACCGTGTTACTGACGCCTACAATGAATATGAGTTACCACTTACGCTGTAATTTATAAAATTATAAATTTAGAGATAGATCGTAATTCTGTTTCGATAAAATCATTGTTGACACGACGCCTAGAAATGGCAGCCGCATATATCAACTGTTTAAGTAATGCTTGTAGCAAGGCTATCACTTACATTTACGTCTACACACATTGACGGAAAAAACCGAAACAACAAGGAGTCGTGCGACATAAACGGAAGTTGGTAGGCGTGTTTCTACATCTGAAAGATGATGTAGTTGCATATTTCGCACCAGCCGCATAAGAGTGACGCTAGTACCGCCTCTCTGACAATGCGAATCAGGTCTGCTTCGAATACATGTTGTAAGGATCGTGAGCATTGAGATTGGACGGGGTGAGTTGATGTTGGTCAAGAATGCCTTTAAGGCTACAATGACTCCATTATCAACTCCTCACTGAGTTTGAACAGGGGTCGTATAATAGGGCTACCAGAAGCTGGTTGTTCCTTCTGCGATACTGCAGAAAGACATGGCAGGAATGTAGCCACTGTACATGATTTCTGGCAGTGGTGATCACGAGAATGTACGGTAGCAAGAAAACCGGGCTCCGGACGGTTACGTGGCACTACAGAGAGTGAAAACCATCGTGTTCGACGTAAGAGTCTGGAGCGTCGCACTGCATCTACAGCAGCAATTTGAGCAGCAGTTGACACCACAATGACACAAAGAACTGTTACAAATCGGTTGCTTCAAGAATAGTGAAGGAGACAATTAGCATAGAGAAAGAGCAATCAATCTCTGCAGGATATGTATTATGACAACAAAATAATAGAATGGCTATGACTTGTCACAGCATCAGCTACCTTTGAGAATATGGCGCGTAAGAATGAAATCCGATGAGCTATTTCTCAGATTAGAAAAAATACACCATTGATTAATTACCGAGATTCTAATTCGAGAACTCCACAATCCAGCACACAGAGAATTTCCTTTTAGATGTGCTATAACGTAAGGCTTGGATGACTGATGGAAAGTGGATCATGTAGATATGAAGCAATATTCACACGGAAGTAAAGGTTTCAAATATATTTCATTAGTTACTGATACATATTACGGAATTACAAAGAAGCTCTGAAACAGATCATGTCACAAGACATTGAGAGAACAGCGCTTTATTAAATGGCTCGGTTTACCATCATCGCACAACATTTGGGTGGATGCAAGTGATGTATATAACAGGATGTGATAACCTGAAACTGTCCAGCTACGTAACGTGAGTGCATCAGTAGAGGCGGTGACAGCATTCACGATAAACTACCTGTGGAGTTGCACATTCCGACATAGAGTTACTGTGGATCAGAAGCAAAGCTTCAAAAACGGACAGAATGTGATGATAAGGGCATTAATCTGTTAGACGAGGCTAGCAATGCACACGCTACAAATAAAGACGTAGATCGAATATTAGCTGACAAAGCTAAGGAAAATCGTGCAAGAACAGACGTTGGTATAGGACAGCACATTGTAGCATTTGCAGTTGATAAAACAATGCTTGTTGTTGTTGTTGTCGTCTTCAGTCTAGAGACTGGTTTGATGCAGCTCTCCATGCTACTCTATCCTGTGCAAGCTTCTTCATCTCCCAGTACCTACATCCTTCTGAATCTGTTTAGTGTATTCACCTCTTGGTCTCCTACGATTTTTACCCTCCACGCTGCCCTCCAATACTAAATTGGTGATCCCTTCATGCCTCAGAATATGCCCTACCAACCGATCCCTCCTTCTAGTCAAATTGTGCCACAAATTCCTCTTCTCCCCAGTCCTATTCAATACCTCCTCATTAGTTATGTGATCTACCCATCTAATCTTCAGCATTCTTCTGTAGCACCACATTTCGAAAGCTTCTATTCTCTTCTTGTCCAAACTATTTATCGTCCACGTTTCACTTCCATAAAAATACTTTCATAAACGACTTCCTGACGCTTAAATCTATACTCGATGTTAACAAATTTCTCTTCTTCAGAAACGCTCCCCTTGCCATTGCCAGTCTACATTTGATATCCTCTCTACTTTGACCATCATCAGTTATTTTGCTCCCCAAATAGCAAAACTCCTTTACGACTTTAAGCGTCTCGTTTCCAATCTAATTTCCGCAGCATCACCCGACTTAATTCGAGTACATTCCACTATCCTCGTTTTGATTTTGTTGATGTTCATCTTATATCTTCCTTTCAAGACAATGTCCATTCCGTTCAACCGCGTCCTTTGGTGTCTCTGACAGAATTACAATGTCATCGGCGTACCTCAAAGTTTCTATTTCTTCTCCATGGATTTTAATTCCTACTCCGAATTTTTCTTTTGTTTCCTTTACTGCTTACCACACTTAAATTGGCTTGTGCAGTAAATTTCTACCAAGTTATAAACACAGATCATAATAAACGAAAGAAGAATAAAAAATTTGTGGTATCTTTAAAAAAATTGCATCCATTTAGCCGTGTCAGCAGCTAAAAATGTCTTGATGCAGAAAGTAGTACGACTTAGGCAAAGATGGACCTCCATCAATAGCATATCAGCCCACCAGAGTTATTATCATATTTATGGGAAAGAATATTGTAATCAGCATGCCTGAGTTTTTAGAGTGTCAGAGTGAAAATTATAGGAACTGTTCTAGAAATACAGGACGTTCAAAAAAAGTGTCGAATACTTTGAGAGGCGGTAGTACCCACTGAAACAAGAAAAATAAGTCTAGGAAACATGCGTCCAGAAATGCATGTTTTCTAAGATAAGTCCAATAAAGTAGGTCAGTAAATTCATACATTCTGCGATAAACACGTGTTTGCGGGAGGTGTTCACCGTTGCGTCCATTCGTGACAATGCACCCCTCTGCAGGAATGACTACCCTTTGAAGTATAATGAGTGGTTGTTGTACCTGCTGGCATGCATTGAAGTCGCGACCCTGTAGTGTCCACACATCGTTGATTGGCGTGGTGAAGACCAATTTCTTAAAGTATCTCCATAACCAAATGTGTAGAGGATTGACGTCTGGGGAACGAGTAGGTCAAGGTGTGGAGCGCCCCGACCAATCCAGCGATTCTGAAATCTCTGTGGCACACTTCTGCAACAACCAGTGACAGAACTACCATCTGCCATGATGATCTGTGGCCTTAGGGCATGAATGCGCTGTATATGATGTGGATACAGCAATTGTTAATTAAGTACCCCCAGATAAGAGAGTGAGATACAGCTTCTGCTGCTGCTAATCGTCACACAAGACAAGAGAGTGAGATACACCTTCTGCTGCTGCTAATCGTCGCACACTGCTCCCTGGGGTTTCTTCCATCGAACATAGCACATACTCATCCATGTCATGTGTGCGAACTGTGCTGGGCCTTCCACTGTCTGTTTTCTAAGGTGCAAGGGTAGCTGTGTACCTTTGATGCGGAGAAGTCTGCCGAACAGCTTATCAGAGGTCACTCTGTGCTGTGGATATTTTTCATCGTAGAGGGCACTGGCTTGCAGGCTACGTCTATTTGCTAAACTGTAGCAAAATATCATATCTGCCATTTCACTTGTCGACTAGTTGACTTCCATTGCTAACAAGTGGTGGAAGAGCGAAAATGTAAATGCACTACACCATTTGTACGTACAAACAGCGCAATAACAGTAAACACATAAGTGAATCTGCATTTTGAAGAAGGTAAAACACCATGATATATATCCAGGGATGACAGCATTGTACAACAAGGAACACAAACACAACGGAAACTAACGGAACCTACAACATGACTCGAACCACACAACTGACTGCACCTAATGGTAGGTAGAGTAAGTAGAATACTGTGAGAAAGACATCATAATACTCTGCCGCCACATTTGATGGAGCACCAATGCAACAACTGTGCTAATATCCACAACCAAGCATTGCACAGTCCTTCCTATAAACATGTGTTTATCTATGAAAGTATGCATTTCCAAACCCATGTTTATTAGACTTATTTTTCTTGTTTCGATTAGTACTACCACCTCTCAAAGTATTTGACACTTGTTTTTAGCAGCCTCTGTATCACAGCGGATTACTGTAGTGGAAAAATCAGAACACCTTGGGTGGACTTAATTAGAAAAATATGTCAGCGAAATATTATTAAAAGGTTATGGGAAAGCAGGAAGTGGTAACTGGGTAGTGGTAACGTTCTTTCTGTTACACATGTCTTTCAGCAGATATATGATGGATGTTGCATGACGAGTCACATGACAGTGCAGCATTTGGCTACATAGAATATGTGGAGTTGTCTGACTGAAATTAGTGTCTTACATCTATGGCTGGAAAAAGGTTATAGTCTGCCAACTATGATACACGACATGCGCATGGTCATGGCTGGGAGCAGCATGTTGTAAATGACGGTGAGGACATGTTAAAACTACCCAGCAGTATTAGGATTGCAGGTTATCATTGGAGGGTGGACAAAGATCTTATATCATGTGTGTGTGTGTGTGAGTATATATCTGTTTGTGTGCATTATCTAATGATTCATTCCAGATATGTTACAGTCAAAATATTTGTTGTTAATCAACCGACTGACTGAGTGGGGCATAATGCTCGATGATGATGATGATGAGGATAATCCCTCAAGACCAAAAACATTTGATGTTAATTATATGTACCGATTCTTTTCTGCATCAGCTGCTGTATGTTTGTATGTTACCTAAGTATTCATTCAATATATTACAGCATATGTTGTTGTTTCACCCCTGACCATATTATATGTGTACCAGGTGGCTATAATTAAACTTCCCCTATTTAACATATTATAACACGGAAACTAATTACTGTACGAGTACCAAACTCGGCAGCATTGATGTCGATGACATGGGGAAGAGAAATAATGCAGAATTAATTCAGTTGAAACACTTTTAATGTGCTGCTACAGTCCCTCATACCATTACATACTGGTACCATTATTACTACAAAAGGGGCTCAATATAGCGTCCATCAGTGTCCAGAAGAGTATGAAAGCGCAAGATTCCATTCTGCACAGCTTGTCCATTGGTATGCTCGCTGCCTCTCTTGATATGCTGTGCAAATCACAGGAAGTGAGATCAGGTAATCGTACCGACCAAGTATTTGGAAACGATCGGCTAATAATTCGATCGTTTCCAAATGTGTTTCGGAGTAGCAGGTGAACTTCACGAGCGATGTGCCGAGGGACTCCATCTCGCATGAAAACTGTTGACTTCAATGTGTCTCTCTCCTCTAGGGAGGGTATGACATCCTGCCGAAGCATATCGCAGTAACGCTGGCCAGTCACATTGCACTCTTTAGTCCTTGAGCGCCAACCTGTTAAAAAAAAGAATGGGCTAATGATGAATGTAGCCGTGTAGCCACACCATACGATGACACGTTCACCATACAGAGAAACTTCATGCACAGTGACTGGAGGTAAAGACCCCCACATTCGGCAATTCTGTGTGTTCACATCACCAGTCAGAGAAAACTGAGTTCCGTCTGTCCATAGGATGGTCCAGGACCAGTCCTCGCCAACTTCAGTCTTTGCGAGAAAGTGGAGAGCGAAGTCAACAAGTCGTTGTGCTTTCTCTGGTGCAAGCTGCTGTATGACATGGATGTTGTACAGATATCAATTGAGAATGGTTCGAAGCGCCTTCCGTATAGTGGACCGCAGGATGTTCAACTGTCGTGGAACAGCACACTCATTGCCTGGTAATCGGGAAATGCGCCCAGCGCTGTCTGCCATAGCAACAGCGATTTCATCAACCACCTGTGGTGCAACCGGTTTTCGGTCTCTTCCCAGAGCGACGGCCACTTCTGCAGCTGATTCGAACTTCTTCATCGTGCTCCGCGCAACAGATGGAGCAAGAGGAAGCCTCCGTAATCTTCTCAGCCGGGGATATTCTCAAAGTGCATCTGCAGCATTATTGTTGTTCAGATGATAGAGGTTTACCAATAAGCCCTGCTTCTCTTGTCCAAGCTCATGTTGACACGTCAACAAGTGCACTGCAACTGGTGAGGTGTGTGAGACTATGAATCACGATGACTGATCATGGCACCTGGTGGCCATAGTTGGAACTGGACAGTGGTGCCATGACGCATAGGAATCATGCGCCTCATATTCTGGACATTAGCGCTACCATGTTTGGTACTCGTACGGCAATTAGTTTCCGTGTTATAGCGTGTTAAATAGGGAAAGTTTAATTATAACCACCCAATATATATATATATATATATATATGTGTGTGTGTGTGTGTGTGTGTGTGTGTGTGTGTGTGTGTGTGTGTGTTTTGGGGGGGGGGTGTCTTCATACAGTATGTAAGTCTTAATTCTATATGTTGCAGGTTATGTTGTTGAACTGGAGGAGATTCCACCAGAATTTCATCAAGGCATATTCTTCGCCCGAAATCATGTGTTTATGATTTAAGTACTAGTTTAAGAGGGCTCTGAAGACACACTGAAACTGCTAAGAATTCAAGTAAGCAGGAAATTGCTAAGATAAAATAAAATTGGTAAGAACACAGCAGAGGCAGATGGCTGAAGGTTGTAAGTATTTGGAAGGGTAAACATGTTTAATTCATGTTCACAGGCTAAGGATTTTTTTATATACTGATGTTTAAACTAGACATCCGCCCCCTTTCCCAATAGAAACACTCAATACATTTTTAGGTAAAAATTTTGATTATAACACTAAACAATGTCCTTTTTTTCCTTTCAGTACACCCACTCCAACCAACAAACCAACATCCACAATTTCATTTTCGCAACACCAGAAAGTAATGTAGTGAAATTTCAGAAACACATTTGTCTAGGTAACATGTTTAAGAGATTAACATTCAGAGATCACAGGTTAATGTATATGTGAGATAAGCCATTGCAAATGTGAATTGCTGGTACATTAATAACCAGTGTAACCACCAGAATCTTGAATGCAAGCGTACAGACGTGCATGCATTATGTTGTACAGGTCCCGGACGTTAGTTTGTGAAATGGAGTTCCATGCCTGTCACACTTGGTCGGTCAGTACAGGGACGGTTAATGCTGTTTGTGGATGCCACCGGAGCTGTCGTCCGATGATATCAGGTGACAGATCTGATGATCGAGCAGGCCAAGACAACATGTCAACACTCAGTAGAGATGTTAGGTTACAACAGCGGTATATGGGCGATCGTTATCCTACTGGAAAAAAGCCCCTGGAATGCTGTTAATGCATGGCAGAACGACAGATCGAATCACCAGACTGACGTACAGTTTTTTAGTTATGGTGCATGGGATAACCACTATCGTACTCTTGGATTCATATGAAATTGCACCCCAGACCATAAGTCCAGATATACGTCCAGTACATTGAGCAAACAGACAGGTTACGAGCAGGTCCTCAACTGCCCCCCCCCCCTTCTAATCAACACTTAACCATCGTTGGCACCGAGACATAACCAGCCTTCAACAGGAAACACAACAGACCTCCACCCTGCCCTCCAACGAGCCACCGCTTGACACCACTGAGGTCACAAATGGTGGTGGTTTGGGGTGAGTGGAATGCACGCTACAAGGCGTCCGGCTGAGAACTGTCCTTGAAGTAACCGATTTGTAACATTTCGTTGTGTCACTGTGGTGACACCCGCCTCTTAGATAGCTGCTGCAGATGCAGTACGATGCAACAGAGCCATACGCCGAACACTATGGTCTCCTTGTCACCGTACATTCTCATGATCACCGCTGCCAGCAATCATATACAGTGGCTACTTTCCTGCCAAGTCTTTTTGCATTATCGCAGAAGGAACATTCAACCCTGTCACACGACCTCGTTCAAACTCAGTGAGTGTTGATAATGACGTCTTTGTTGCCTTAAAGGCATTCTTGACTAACATAAACTCACCATGTCCAATCTCAAAGGTAACTGACGTTCACGATTGTTACAGTGTGTATTTACCGCAAATGGCGCTGACGAATGAAAGTTCCTCTGAGTATGTGCCGTTTGTTCCTTGTGTGTTGCTGGCTGTGTGATTGATGCAGCGTACTATAAGCAGCAGAATGGTCCAGTATTCGTGTCAGGAATACGCCGAGATGGTGTTTCTGTACAGCCAAGCAGATGAAATCAGTCGAGAGGCAGCACAGCTATACTAAAACAAGTACCCTCACAGACACCAACCGCATCAAACAACATTTCAAGCCCATTCTGGGCGTTTGTGTAATCAAAGGTCCTTTGAGCCAGATGAAAGTACAGGGAGATGGCTAACTGTACCTACACCACCTTTGGAGGACCAGGTTCAACAGTATATTGAGACGAACCCTAGTACAAGCTCCAAGCAAGTGGCCCGACAATTTGGTGTAAGTCAGTATATGATTACGTGTGTCCTGCATGAGAATTGCTACTGTCCCTGTTACTTGCAACGAGTGCAAGGATTTTCTTCAGCGGATTTACCTCTGTGGGAAGGATAATGTCGAAGGTTGTTGCACCAGATCATCACAATTAAAGGATTTCTGTCATCAGTCGTCTTTGCCAGGGAAGCAACATTTACCAGAACTGGCATCATCAATCTGCATAATCGTCATCTGTGGTCTTCAGGCAATCCTTGAGGAACGGTTTATTCGTTTCATCAACACCGGCTGAGCATCAATGTATGGGCAAGTATTGTTGGCAACCATGTACTTGGAATGGTTATTATTCCACAACGAATCGGCAGAGGAACGGACTTGCACTTCCTGTGGAACACTATGCCTGGGCTGCTTGAGAATATGGGTTTTGCAATACGACAGGTTATGTGGTTTCTGCACGATAGAGTATCACCCCATTTCCGCATTACAGTTCCCTGACACTCAACAACATCGTCCCCTGATTTTGGATAAGTCGCGGAGGCCCTGTAGCATGACCTGCTAGATCACCGGTCTTCAACACTCTGGATTTTTATCTCTGTGGGCGTCTGAAAAGCGTTGTATATGCTGAACCAGTTCTTGATGTGCGGACCTTTTAAGAGCATTTTCATGACGCTTCTGACGCTATTCAGAGAGAGGCCGGAACATGCAAAAGAATGTGGCAATGCATGATGCAACGTGCGAACGCATGAACTGTATCCCACAGAGGCCACTTCAAAAATCTGTCGTGACATGGATGCGATCCAGCTCTGTCCCGTGTTCCGGGACGATTTGTTCTCACTTCATTTGCGGACACATGTTCATAAGGACCATTTTCCTCCGTTTCCAGTCAGGAAGCCGTCCCTGTAGCTTGTCGGTTTTATTAATGTTCACCCTGTGTCTATATACAGAGTGGCGCACATAAAACCGACCCCTGCGCTAAAAGGAATATGAATGAAGAAAATCAACGTACATCATCGCTTTCTTACATTTTTACTGTACAGTTTCATTATTAACTATGTAATTAACAGTTTAAGTAACAGATTTACTTTCACTAGATTAATAAGCATATTTTAGAAAGGAATTTAAAGTCTGTATTCAAAATGTTCTCCGCCAACATCCAAGCAAAGTTGTGCACGTCGAAGCATGTTAAGGAAAACACTTCTCAGTGGTCTTTGAGGAATGTTCGAAATTTCTTCACATATGTTGTTTTTTAATGTGTCAAGTGTTCTGAGATTGTTGCTGCAGACTCAAGCCTTTAGAAATACCCAGAGTAAAAGTCACCTAATGACAAGTCGGGAGAGCGGGGTGGCCACAAATCCTTACTAATGCTCCTCTCTTCTGTAAAATCAATATGTATACAAGCTAAGGACAAATCTGGCGTACACCACTGGCCATTAAAATTGCTACACCACGAAGATGTGCTACATACGCGAAATTTAACCGACAGGAAGAAGATGCTGTGATATGCAAGTGATTAGCTTTTCAGAGCATTCACACAAGGTTGGCGCCGGTGGCGACACCTACAACGTACTGACATGAGGAAAGTTTCCAACCGATTTCTCTTACACAAACAGCAGTTGACCGGTGTTGTCTGGTGAAACGTTGTTGGGATGCCTCGTGTAAGGAGGAGAAATGCGTACCATCACGTTACGACTTTGATAAAGGTCGGATTGTAGCCTATCGCGATTGCGGTTTATCGTATCGCGACATTGCTGCTTGCGTTGGTCGAGATCCAATGACTGTTAGCAGAATATGGAATCGGTGGGTTCAGGAGGCTAATACGGAACGCCGTGCTGGATCCCAACGGCCTCGTATCACTAGCAGTCGAGATGACAGGCATCTTATCCGCATGGCTGTAACGGATCGTGCAGCCACGTCTCGATCGCTGGGTCTACAGATGGAGACGTTTGCAAGACAACAACCATCTGCACGAACAGTTCGATGACATTTGCAGCAGCATGGACTATCAGCTCGGAGACCATGGCTGCGGTTACCCTTGACGCGGCATCACAGACAGGAGCGCGTGCGATGGTGTACTCAAAGATGAACCTGGGTGCATGAAAGGCAAAACGTCATTGTTTTGGATGAATCCAGGTTCTGTTTACAGCATCATGATGGTCGCATCCGTGTTTCGCGACATCGCGGTGTACGCGCATTGGAAGCGTGTATGCGCCATCGCCATACTGGCGTATCCCCCGGCGTGATGGTATGGGGTGCCGTTGTTTACACGTCTCGGTCACCTCTTGTTCGCATTGACGGCACTTTGAACAGTGGACGTTAAATTTCAGGTGTGTTACGACCCGTGGCTCTACCCGTCATTCGATCCCTGCGAAACCCTACAATTCAGCAGGATAATGCACGACCGCATGTTGCAGGTTCTGTACGGGCCTTTCTGGATACAGAAAATGTTCGACTGCTGGCCTGGCCAGCACATTCTCCAGATCTCTCACCAATTGAAAACGTCTGGTCAATGGTGGCCGAGCAACTGGCTCGTTACAATACGCCAGTCACTACTCTTGATGAACTGTGGTATCGTGTCGAAGCAGCATGGGCAGCTGTACCTGTACACGCCATCCAAGCTCTGTTTGACTCAATGCCGAGGCGTATCAAGGCCGTTATTACGGCAAGAGATGGTTGTTCTGGGTACTGATTTTTCAGGATTTATGCACCCAAATTGCGAGAAAATGTAATCACATGTCAGTTCTGGTATAACATATTTGTCCAATGAATACCCGTTTATCATCTGCATTTCTTCTTGGTGTAGCAATTTTAATGGCCATTAGTGTATAAGAAGTTGCCCCATCTTGCTGGAAATATGCACAACATTTTTCGTTTGGAGTTAACAGAGCCCAAAACTCATTGTAGAGTTGCAAGTAATCATATGTGTTGACAGTTTCGTAAATGAACAATGGCCCGATAATTCTGTTACCAGATACAGCACACCATACACTAATTTTTAAATCATGTAACGGCTTTTGAAGTATGCCATGGGGATTCCCTGTAGCCCCATGTCTTGCGTTTTGTGAATTAACGCAACTCGACAGATGAAACCAAGCTTCACCGTCGAAAAAAGAGGAACGGATCAAGATGTCCCCCAGTGACATTTTCCAGCAACCAATTACAATAAGGTGTACCGTACGCTTACCCTTGTCCGCTTCTTTTATTTGCTGAACAACATTCACACGGTAAGGTTTCATTTTTAAGCCATGAAGGATGCGTTGACATGACCTGCGAGATATTCCACATTGCTGTGATAATTGTCGTGTTAACTTGTAGGGACTTCTTTCAATGTGTGTCGTCACGTTTGCCACAACTTCAGGTGTACGTACAGTCGGTGCCGTATTTCTCTTTGAATTAACAACAATGCCTGTCGAACGCCGCTGTCTCACCAGATCCTGAATCGCTGATTTTGCATGAATAATACTTTCAGGAAACTTTTCATGAAAAGTGTCACGAACAACTTTAATGGATTGCACATATTCTTCAACAGAGCACACGTTCTTTAATGGAGTAAGGCATGACAATGGAGTACACGGTTTATAACGACTACTTTCTGTATGAACTACTCACACGCTACTGCTGTTGGAAGGTGGCAATGAAACTAACAAGCTAGTAATGCTAATCACGCGCATTCGCATTCCGGCTCGGGCCGGTTTTATGTGCGCCTCTCTCTCTCTCTCTCTCTCTCTCTCTCTCTCTCTCTCTCTATATATATATATATATATATATATATATATATATATATATATCGAGGACTATTCGGGATCATCATGAGATGAATGCTGATATGGATTTTTCAGCACATAACATAACGCCATTCTCCACCCAAAGTTCATGAGGAATAACTCCTGTTATTAACAAACGAATATGTATGAGTTGAATCAAGTAACTCATAATTTTTTTAAAATAGGTGGCTTTGAATATAGCATTGAGATGGATGTGGATGTTGAGCTGAAGCGGACGTTTGATGAAGTACTAAAATTTCTACCACTTCGTGACGAAATACATGTGGAGCAGTACTGATGTAGACAAAAAAAAAAAAAAAAACCATACACACACAATACTTATAGCCAGGCTGTCAAAGCCGCCTTGTCGCGGTTCGCGTGGCTCACCCCGTCGGATGTTCGAGTCCTCCCTTGGGCATGGGTGTGTGTGTTGTCCTTAAGTTACATTAAGTAGTGTGTAAGTCTAGGGACCGATGACCTCAGCCGTTTGGTCCCATAGGAACTTACCACAAATTTACAAATTTCCAACACTTATATACAATATATATTTCCTTATTACCTCCGCAGTAACGTTTGAGCCATCTGGATGTGATCTTCGAGTGACTCCACAATCGCCTCAGCCCAGCCCAAGATCACATTCATCCCGCCGTGAACCATCACAATCACTCCAGCCATCAGCCCCCACTCTCGCTAGTTATGGTCATTCTCTAGAGCTAGCAGCAGTTTTCTGTCCTGTCCTGATAATGTAGCTGGACACCAGGTTATTTACACACCAGCATCATCCTACTCAACAATTCAATGTGTATTTGACGACAGAATGACAGTAGTACAGAAAGATACAGAGTTCAGATTAGACATAACACACACCAAGCATATATATAGGGTGTTGGACCGCCTTTTGCCCTACCTAGTGAAGCAACTCGACATGAGATGTATTTAACAAGTTATTGAAAGTCCCCTATAGAAATACTGAGCCACGCTGCCTCTATAGCCGTCCACAGTTGCGAAAGTGTTGCCAGTGCAGGAGTTTGTGCACCAACTCTCGATTATGCCCCATAGAAGTTTGGTGGGATTCATGACGGGCGATCTGGATGGCCAACTCATTGGCTCGAAATGTCCAGAACGTCCTTTAAACCAATTACTAACTACTGTGGCCCAGTGGTATGGCGCATTGTCGTCCATAAATATTCCATCGTTGTAACTTTTCAGGCTTTCCCGGCGGATATGTTGCAAATACACTTCTCGGTTTTGCCATCGGATCGTGTAGTATAAATCCCACAATATTTCAGAAATGTCTTCCGCGCGTGCGCTATGGGCAATGACTGTGATGCCGGGCGCTCCAGTAGTTGACAGCTTTATTAAATGTCAGCAGTGCGTTGCGTCGAATCACGAATGGAAAGTTCTTTTTTTTCCCGTTTTGATTTAGTGGCAGCCAGTGCTGGATTCCAGGCGGCGCTTAACTGAAAACCGGCATCCCTGTTGACAAGATTGTCCGCTGTATAACACTGCCCCAGAAAGATGAAGCTGGGGATAAGATTTCCATCTTTTCGTAAAACATGTCCCGCGTCTGGGCAGTGCTCCACCACCGCTGATTTTTCGGGTCGCCCCAGACGTGTACGACAATGGTGTTCGACGCAACGTTCTTCCACGGTTCAGCACGTCTGCTCAGTATACGATTCTCCACATCAGCTTGGGATCTTATAAACGCCACATTTCCTAAGGCCAAGGTCGTCTTTATTCGAGCACAATAAATTCCTCAATTTTGCTGGTGGCCGAAAAACACACTTGATGTCGTGCCTTTTGAGGATTCCAGCGCACGCGTATTGCCTGATCCTGGTCTGATAAATTTCGATGCCGCCGCAAGATTATGGTTCAAATGGTTCTGAGCACTATGCGACTTAACTTCTGAGGTCATCAGTCGCCTAGAACTTAGAACTAATTAAACCTAACTAACCTAAGGACATCACACACATCCATGCCCGAGGCAGGATTCGAACCTGCGACCGTAGCGGTCACGCGGTTCCAGACTGAAGCGCCTTTAACCGCACGGCCACACCGGCCGGCCCGCAAGATTATCATCAGTCGCGTCTTGCAGCAGTGATAGCAGCAACTACCAACATCTGAAGATGTCGAGCACTTGCATCGATGAAATATTGTGGGATTTACATAATACGATCCGGCGGCAAATCCAGGAAGTGTATTTGTATTCCATCTCTGTTTGGGACGTACGTGAATGGTGCAAGTAACCATTTCGAGTCAATGATTGGTTCAGTTGGACCAGAGGACCCAGTCTATTCCATGTAAACACAGTCCCCACCATTATGGAGCCACCGCCAGCTTGCACAGTGACTTGTCGACAACTTGTCTGTGGGATCTACACTACACTTGAACCATACGATCAGCTCTTACCAACTGAAATGGGGACTCATCCGACGAAGCCACGATTTTCCAGTCAACTTGGGTCCAACCAATATAGTCACGAGACCAGGAGAGGCGCTGTAGGTCATCTCGTACCGTTAGCAACTGCATTCGTGTCTGTTGTCTGCTGCCATAGCCCATAAACGCTGAATTTTGCCGCACTGTCCTGAGGAATACTTTCGTCGTACGTCCCACATTGATTTGCAGAAATCACGCAGTGTTGCTTGTCTGTTAGCACTTATAACTCTACACAGACGCGCCTGCTCTCGGTCGTTAAGTGAAAGCTGTCGGTCACTGCACTGTCCATGATGAAAGGTAAAGCCTGAAATTTGGTATTCTCGGCACAGTCTTGACATTGTAGATCTTGGAATGTTTAATTCCCTACCGATTTCCGAAATGGAACTATCCCATTATTACGGCTCCAACTATCATTCCCCATGCGAAGTCTGTTAATTCCAGTCGTGTGGCGAAAGTCACGTCAGAAACCTTTTCACTAGAAGCACCTGCGTATAAATAACAGTTCCACCAATGCACTGTCCTTTTATAACTTGTGTACACGATACTACTGTTACGTCTAAACTCCTGTGGGAATCAGGGTAAGCTGCCAGCGGGAGGAGAATGGTCAGGGACGCTGCTTGCTACGACAGAATTGGTATTTGGGCCGGATGGAATGCGTGACAGGATAGCCGAGGCGGTCGAGGCGAGCGCTCACGTTAAGTGGGAAATCCGGGTTCGAGTCCGGTGAGGCACAAATTTTCAGCTGTCGACTTTGGATTTATGTCAAAGCCTGAATGCGGCTGATAGTCTTGCTTTTTCTTGATTCATGTACTGGCACATGCCTCCACCTTTATACATGGTCCGACGATTCTTTACATGTTTGGCTTGCTAATAGAACTATTTGGTCACACAACTGAGGGTATTGCTGGAACTGCATCTCCCTGTGGTCTCAATTACTTATTACACATATAGCGTTCTTTCTGTGCGTAGCAATTTTCGCAAACACGTATCTTTACGTGGAAGCTGCTTAGTGAATCAGAAAGTTGAGCTTCTGAAAAGCCCAGTTCCCATGAAACCATTTAAGATGCGGAGGTTCTCTGGTAGTGGTGGTTGTTAAGTGGGCCTCATTGCAGCGTTAACACGCCGGCTACGTGCCGCGACAATAGAGCTATCCTGTTTCAGAATCGACACGTTTTGCCCCTGCGTCGTAGCATCACTGCGGTCAGATGGTTTACTGCGCTAGCCACGGGAGGTGGGTGGTATGTGTTGTGGTTGGCAGGAGAGCCAACACCGGGTCACTAGAGGAAGCCGAAAGGCACGCGTTTTAGCTCACGCAGTATCAATAGTAACTGGTAATGGCGCCTTGCTAAGTTGTAGCAAATGACGTAGCTGAAGGCTATGCTAACTATCGTCTCGTCAAATGAGAGCGTATTTTGTCAGTGAACCAACGATAGCAACGTCAGTTGTACAACTGGGGCGAGTGCTAGGAAGTCTCTCTAGACCTGCCATGTGGCGGCGCTCGGTCTGCAATCACTGATAGTGGCGACACGCGAGTCCGACATATACTAACGGACCGCGGCCGATTTAAAGGCTACCACCTAGCAAGTGTGGTGTCTGGCGGTGACACCACATTCCTCCCCCGCAAATCGGCGTACGGTTGTGGCATAAGGCTTCCGCCCGCCGTGGGGAGGACCCCATGTTGACGTATGCGAAGAGGTGGGGAGCCTAACAACAGGCGAGGCTGTGCCACCCGCACCCTGCCATTCGGACCGCGGGGAGCTAGGAAACGCCTGAAAACCTGCTCCAGGGTGCACGCCAACATGCGGTGTATGCGGTGTATGCGCCCGCAGAGAGACAGGAGGGGTCGAAGGGTCGACCTCCATCGGGCCGGGGCACCCGACGGGCGAAGACGACTTATCGTCCGGAGTGGGCAAGAGTTCCATGTCGGAGGACAACTGGTCACGGGAAGCGATCGGCGGCGCGTGATCCAGGGAGGCGCCCGGCGGTTGCAGCGACGCATCCACTGCGGGCGTCGCCGGCGGGAGAACAGGCGGCGGCGGCGGCGGCGGCGGCGGCGGCGGCGGCGGCGGCGCGTCGCCATGGGGCAAAATGCAAGGCAGCGTCCGTAACACCTGCGGCCGAAGCGAGCCAGTAGATGGGTCCCCAGGGCACTGACGGGACGGCACCGTCGCTGAAAGCAGACGGGGAGCGGCAGATCCCGTGCGACGACAGAGGCGCAGCTGATCGAGATGCCGACGCACCTCACCAGAGGCCCCCAAAACCAGATACATAGCGCGGCCGAGGCAGCGAAGAATGCGCCCTTCGAGCCAAGTGAACCTCGATAGTGGCGGTAGTAGACAACATCGCCTGGGGCAAAAGCAGGTGTAGCAAGGACATCAAGGTTCGATGAGGGCGACTGTGGAGCAACGCAGCCAGCGAGCGACCATCTCGGGGCTGAGAGCAATATGAGGACAAAAAGAGCAATAACGCGTCCTCCCGAGAATGCGACTCTTTCAACTTCAACAGCTGTGACTTGAAAGTCCTGACCAATCGTTCAGCGGCACCGTTTGACTGTGGTGAAAACGGCGCGGACGTCAAATGTTGAATACCATTGGCCTTGCAGAATGACTGAAATTCTGCGGACATCAATTGTGGGCCATTGTCGGAAACAATAGTCTGTGGAAGACCTTCAATGCGAAAGATAGCAGATAACGCTTGGATGGTGGCAGATGACATAGTGGAAGACATCCGAACAACAAAAGGAAAATTACTGAATGAATCTACTACAATCAACCATAGAGCATTCCAGAAAGGACCAGCAAAATCGATGTGTAAGCATTGCCAAGGGGAAGTGGCTTTTGTCCATGCAAAGAATTTCCACGGTGGTGCTGATTGTTGTTCGGCACACACCGTGCAAGAAGAGCACATATTCGTAATCGCGGCATCGATGCCGAACCAAGTACACTGCTGACGAGCAAGTTGTTTCGTTCTCACTATACCCCAATGTCTTTGGTGGAGAAGCTGTAAGACAGAGGACTGTAACGAACGTGGGACCACGACCCTGGACTGATCATTATCAGAACGCAACAGCAAAACACCACTTCGTACAAAATGTCTCTCCTGGTGAGCAAAAAATCGGCGAACCAACGGATCCCCGATCCGTGACTTTGACAAGGGCCATTGCGTAGCAACAAAACGCAGAACGGTGGCAAGGACAGGGTCGGCAGCTGTGCCTGTAGCTACACGACGAAAATCAATCGGAAACGATTCGACCACGTCATCGGTTTCCGAATCAATGAACATGCAAGCAAGTTCGGAGGAATCGAATGCTCTATCCTCAGCAACAGGCAAACGGGACAACGCATTGGCGTTTCCGTGCTTACCAGTGGACCGATACAAGATATCGTAGCGGTACTGCGAGAGGAATATAGACCAGCAAATGAATTTCTGTGCTGTACGTGGAGGTACAGGCTTGGTCGGATGAGAAAGCGATGTCAAAGTTTTGTGGTCTGTGAGGATGGTAAAGTGACGACCATACAAGAAATCATGAAACTTTGTAACACCAAATACGACAGCCAATGCTTCGTTCTCGATCTGTGAATAATTTCTTTGCGCAGACGAGAGCAATTTGGACGCAAAGGCAATAGGGCGATCGTGCGAACCATCTTTGTGCGCAAGCACAGCACCGATCCCGAAATCCGATGCATCCACCATCAACAAAAGGGGCTTCTGGGGATCGAATGGCGTAAGGCAAGTATTGGAAAGCAACGCCGATTTCAACTGGCGAAAGGCGCGTTCGCATTCCGTCATCCAGACGAACGGAACACCTTTACAGCGTAAGAAATGAAGCGGAGCTGAAATGGAAGAGGCATGTGGAACATATCGGTGATAATGGTAGATTTTTCCCAGCACACTCTGTAGCTACTTCAAATTCTGCGGCGAAGGCAATTCTTGTATGGCACGGAGGTGCTCGGGACTGGGATGTATGCCTTGGGCCTTGAGTACATGTCCCAGGTAGGGCAAGTCACGAGCAAAAAACACACATTTGTCCTTCCGCAAGCGATGACCATTATGTCGCAAGACCTGAAATAATGTTCTGAGATTTGCTAAATGTTCTTATTCCGTCTTTCCGGAGATCACAATATCGTCCAGATAGTTTGCTGCAGTAGGGACCGATGCACAAACAGATTGTAGATATTGCTGAAACAATGCAGGGGCAGATGCACACCCGAATGGCAGTCGTTTGATTCAATACAAACCAAGATGCGTGTTAACCACCAAAACGCGCTGGGATTCTTCATCCACCGGTATGTGCAAGTATGCATCCGCTAGGTCCAACTTCGAAAAATATTTACCCAAGCACAGTTTGTCAAAAAGATCTTCCGGGCGGGGTAAAGGAAAAGTTGCAATCACTAGTTGTGGATTCACTGTTGCCTTGAAGTCCACACAAAGTCTCAATTTTCCAGAAAGTTTTGGCAAAATTACTAGGGGTGATGCCCAGAGAGAAGCCTGCACACGTTCAATTACACCTTGTGATTCCAAATCGTGTAATGTGTTTGCGACCTCATCACGCAATGCGTGGGGAACATTGCGCACTCTGAAAAATTTCGGTTGCGCGTTTACTTTCAGTTCCAAATGTGCTTTATAGTTCTTAGCGTAACCGAGGCCCGGTGCAAAAATGTCTGCAAATTCTTCACATAGACGAGAAACACTGTCAGAAGGCACAGTCTAGTTCACTGATAGGACCTGATTTACTATAGACAAGTTAAACAACTGAAATAAATCGAAACCAAACAAGTTCACTGCAGAAGAAGAACGAAGGACGTAAAATGACACAAATTTTGTTTGTCCCTTGTATGTTGCAAGAAGGCTGCACTGTCCAAACACAGGGATCTCTTGACCTGAATAGCTAGTTAACTTAACAGTTGCGGCACGCAACGGAGGTGTACCCAGCAGTTTGTAAGTGTCTTGATTGATCAGTGAAACTGCAGCCCTGGTATCGAGCTGGAATGGTATCACGTTGTCGTTAATGTCCAAGTCCACAAAAAGTTTATTGCCGTGCTGACGACAAGAGCGACTTTCTCGTGCAACGTGAGCTGACACTGGTATAAAATTACTTGCGACTTGACGGGAGTTCCGGCAATGTCGACGCACACTATTTGTGGGACGAACACAGTCACTGTTAGAGAGAGTGGCACTGGGCGGAGTGGAATGGACTATATGAATTTCCATGGGCGAAGTTTCGCGAGCCTGAGTATCCTTGGTTCGATTCTGATTCCAGCGTGAAGCAAAGGGCCTGGAATGATTTTGAGTTTCTGATCTGAGCTTTTTCTGGCAAACACTTTGAACATGTCCTTTTTTATTACAGCAATAGCAAATAGCTTGGCGTGACGGGCAATTCTCACGCGAATGTCTAGTAGCACACCGCGGGCATGATTTTAGCACTGCATTTGCTTGCTGGCGGGGTACACGTGGCTGAGAGCCTGGCGGCAGCAGCGCGGCCAGACGCGAGGACTGTTTACTGTTCCGTGCAGCTCGCCCGGCGGGCTGGTTAACCTGACACACGGGTGGGAAAGTTTCAAATGATTCCTGAGCAAAGTCAAGTGTGTCCTGCCGATCCAATATGTCCATCACTCGTTGAAGGGAGGGATTGACTAGTTTCAAAATCTGTTCCCTTATACGAACATCAGAAACGTTCTGTGCAATTGCATCACGTACCATAGTATCTGAATAAAGGAGTCCACATTGACACTCGAAAGCACAATCCCTAGTAAGGCCTTGCAAGGTTGCAACACACTCCCTATTAGTCTGACCTGCAGTACGTTTTGTACGAAAGAACGTATACCGTTTGGCAACTACATTGACTGATTCTTTGAAATATGCATCTAATGCAGACAAAATTTCGTCGTAGGACAGAGTTGCTACATCATGTCGGGGAAATAAATTGACTATCACATGGTATGTTTGTACGCTGACCGAAGACAACATAAACGGCTGCCGCTCGTTACCTTGAATTCTGTAGGCGGCGATATGGAATCCAAATTGGCGTAACCACTCCATCCAGCTTTCCAGTGCAGCATCAAAAGGACGAAAAGTTGGTGCAACTGCGTGTTGTGGCTGCGTTTGCGGTGGAGCGGCGGCTGCCGCGTCCTTTTGCATTGCACGTTGTCCCTGGACAAGCTGTCCAAGGGCATCCAGTAATGCCTGCGTCTGCTGATTCTGTATAGGATAAAATTCGGACGTACATCTGGAGATGGTGGTGAAGCCATTACACAAGTAAATCAGGGCAGTATAGTTAAGAACGCGGTATTGCCTCGTCGCCAATGTTGTGGTTGGCAGGAGAGCCAACACCATGTTACTAGAGGAAGACGAAAGGCACGCGTTTTAGCTCACGCAGGCTGGCGTGAGGTCTGGAACAGGACAAGGAAATTAGAATTTAGAAAAAACGGACGTAGCTGGTGGAATACTTAACTTTAATCCATTAATGGTGAATGTCACTCTTGACGGTACATGATTCAGTATCAATAGTAACTGGTAATGGCGCCTTGCTAGGTCGTAGCAAATGACATAGCTGAAAGCTATGCTAACTATCGTCTCGGCAAATGAGAGCGTATTTTGTCAGTGAACTATCGCTAGCAAAGTCGGTTGTACAACTGGGGCGAGTGCTAGGAAGTCTCTCTAGACCTGCCATGTGGCGGCGCTCGGTCAGCAATCACTGATAGTGGCGACACGGGGGTCCGACGTATACTAACGGACCACAGCCGATTTAAAGGCTACCACCTAGCAAGTGTGGTGTCTGGCGGTGACACCACCGTATGTGATGCATAAGACAATAGACACAGCAATAGTCGGATGCATTCAGTGTCCCACACTCATGTAGATGAACATTATGCTTTGTAATCCACGTTGTCACTCTAAATACAAAAATTTCAGCGGAGCCTGTGCGTATCATATACCGATATATGGGTAAATGGAATAACTAATGAAGAGGAATTGAACTGAATTAGAAAGAAAAGAGTTCTGTGAGTTGAATAAAGGAAAGAAAGAGATGACAGGAGGCATTCTCATGCATCAACAAGAACTCGCTTTAATAATGGAGAGAAGCGTACAAATTGTAGAGGGAGACCAAGGCACGAATGCAGTAAGCAGGTTCAAAGAGATGAGGGTAACAGAAGTTAGGCCGAGATAAAGAAATTTGTACAGGACAGACTCGTATGGAAAGCTGTACATACCAGCCTTTGGACTGCAGACTACAAGGACAACAATAATAAAGACAAAGAAAAATATACCTCCATTCGGCAGATGATTCTCTGCGTTCATCGATCATTATCGTAAATAAGACTAAAAACATACAGTTATTAACCTGTTACGAGCACTAGCTGGCTCTGAGTATTGTCAACATAATGCTTGAAATTGTTGTACCTTTGGTATAGCAAATGATATCGACCTCTACGTTTCTTAGTTTTTGAACAAAAAACCCAGAAATAAAGGAACATTCCATATATTCGTACACACATGCATCCAAAGATCATTGGTATTCAACAAAATTATGTACTCTCTGTTGTAACTGGACATTCCTACACTACATTATCAATTTAGCTTTTTTACATATTGTGTTCTATACCGCACAGTGTTAACAGAATTATCAGACGAAAGTGTGACGTTTAAAAACAATTTTATGTTGATTCTGTGAGATTTAGCTGTCATTACTTGTTTTAAAGTTGGTCGTATTAACTATCGCTAGAAGTAGTAGAGAGATTTACGGTGCCATTATCGATTTATATTGTAGCAGTAATTCCTTTTCTCCTGTCTTCTGTCGAAAAACATAAAATAAGTCAAACCTAAACTGCCTGGGCTACGCACGTTTTTCTCATCGTCTAATCAACTAAACCATTTAATATCAGTTGAGCAAGACAACATTTGTTGCACTGAATTAAAACGTCTCATTATTCAACCAAAGACTGTACGACATTAATGACGAACAAAATTACTAAAGAAAATCTTTAAACTTCAAACCTACGCACATACGTATCAAAAGTTAGCATGGATTGTATGTCGTTCTCGAAGAAACGCCACTAAAATTAGCATGTACACTGTGGTCCAAAATAATATCCCCACCTACAAATTTTACATAATGTATATCAAAACATTGACAAAGAGGCTATATTTCATCCGTCTACTGACTTTTTTAAAGTGGAATTAAGTTGTAAACTAATTTGTTGTATGTCCACCTCTCACCATTTTAAAGGCTTGAACTATATCTGTCATTGACCCTACAAGTTTTTCGCATGTACAGATTCGGTTTCATTGTATTAGATCTGAAGAGTTTCCTCAGTTACCTCTATTCTACCTATTCTACTGATATAATAATATTTTCTTAGTTTTTAGACATAACTGCACGCAAATTCTCAATAATACAGATGGGGCCACCACAACTGCTCAATACCCAGATCTGCACACCACTCGTGGACAAACCCTGGCACTTGACCACTAGCACTGTCATCTTGGAAAATGAATGGCCCAAGGTTTTTTTTCCATTTAAATTATGTCTTACAGTGTTTAATACATCATTTTTAAAGATATCACAGTATTTTATGCCTGTATTTGAAGACACACAAAACTTAATTCTTCCCACTCCTTTAGAATACATTGTTCCCCACAGCATTACACTTTCACTGAACTTCTTCGTTTCCAAAACACAAACTTTTTCAGTTCCTCTCCTGGCTCCATACAAAGTTTCAAATTATTGCCATTGCCATACACATTAAATTTGTTCTCATCCAAAACAATTACGCTCTTGCAGTCCTCGGATATCAAGTGCTAATACAAATCGAGAAATCTTTCTCTGTTTTCAGTATGATTTCTTGTCACGTGTGCCTTGTTTACAGGATTTTTCTTTGTAATGGTGAGGTCAGAAAAGTGTCCTAACGCTCTTTGATGGGAAGTTGAGATCCCAAACTTCTGCTTAATATTTAAGCAGTCTGCCTAGAACTCAGTTTTCTGTCTTTTCTTGCTATCATTTTCATTGTCCTGCACAATCTGGGAATATGGGTTTTCTTGCCACCATATTTGTAACTCGAACTAGGTTATTCAGTTTCAGCTTGTTTCTTCAATACATTTCCCACAGTTTTGTAGTCAACTTATAATTTCTCAGCAACTTCCATATTCGAGAGCCCTTCAGCTTTGAGTTGCAAAATCGTCCCTTGCTTCATTGCAGAAATGCTTTCTCTCTTTCCCATAGAATATTAAACGAAATACTTTTGTAATTAATTATAGAAGGGCTAAGTTACTGTTATTTATGTTATTATATCACAACAGATAAATAATAAACCTGTCTGGATACTTACTGAATTATTTATTCACACAATTATTCATAAAATATACATAATTCTATGTAGCAACCAACAACTGACACTCAAGTGGAGGGAAGGCGAGCTAGACATCTGGTTGAGAGTAATGAAACTTACAAATTGTAAGACGTTGTGGTCTCCTGACCTTCATTGCTAGCATATTCCGCCCTCAGAATCATATTCCGCACATCAAGACGCTTCATTCCAACCTAAACTCGATAAGATAAAGTCAATGTTGTATGAATTCATGAAAACGATATGCAAATAACTAATAAATCGCAAGTGCACACCGTGGTTGAAATGCTCGAGGCTGGCGTACACACATACATTCCAGACACGACGTTCACAGGAGCTTTTAGTTCGAGAGAGGCAACCGCACGCCAGGAGGCCAGTCCCAACCCATCTATGTCGACCGGTGGATGCCCGTGGAGCAGACAGCATTCCCCTGAGGGAAAGGAGGAACGACCCCGTGTTCAGCTTAATAGCAAATTCCGCTACATTGTGTGGAAGCGGCCAGCCTACGCATTCTTTACACATAGCATGCAGTTTCAGAGATTTTCACAGGGAAACAGCAAACGCCAAACGCCGATACTACAGATTTCCGGATTGGTCACCTTAAACGAAACGTCATTCTCCCATTTTAGAAGAGCAATGCTGATTGGCATACAATATTTCTGACGCCTTGAGCTGAAGGAGTAATGGAAGAGACCGAAAGATATACAGTCATCGCAGCTTACGGTATTGTGCGCTACAGCTATTGCGAGCCCCTTATTTCCTCCACAACAGTACACGTCACTGCATTTCACACGCGACAGCCTCGACTGTACCTAGCAACATTCTAAAGGATAATTATTGAAGTTGAGTAGGCGCGCCTCTCAGCCATTCTGCCAAGTCAACAACAATCTTAAACTTTGTATAGAAATTTCATTAGCGAATCCTATCCTTGAGAGGTAACTTCACATTCCGAAAAGAACCAGGATATATTCTTGTTCAATTCATAACTAGAAGTGCCATTGTGATTTCTCAGAATTTTTGCAAAATAAATAATAACTTTCGTTAGTTTCATGTTTTTCTTATACTAACTAGCACTACTCCAGTATCCCACCAGTCACGTAAGAAATTTTGTGAATTTTTGTGTCATTTCCTTACAGCGGAGGACTCCAGAAAATATTTATTGCTGAAAGTTTTTCAGGCATTTCTCTTTAGAATGTTAGGACCGTCTGTCTGACTTCTGTAGTAGTGTGAGGGTGGAAATTGCACCTTTCAGGAGCCGCAGGGTAAAGGGTACATCTCAGATTAATCCGTTGCACAGAATAACAGAATATCAGATCAACCCCATGCTCACAAAATATATGAACACCACCTAGTGCCAAATATTGTAACCAACTTATGTATGAGTGGCATTCAATAAGTAATGCATAACATTTTTTCTCGGCCAGTTTAGTTTGAAAAAATGCGTAATTTGTTGTGAGACATTGTGAAACATTCCCACTTCAACCTCCATAATTTTACGAAGTTCCCACTGGTGGCGTACATCGGATCCTGTGGGTGAAAATGGAAACGCTCTTTTAGACCTAAAATACGTTCCGAGAAAATAAAGTTATTGTCTTTTGAGTAGAAAGCCCATACACTTCTACATCTACATCTACATTTATTCTCCGCAAGCCACCCAACGGTGTGTGGCGGAGGGCACTTTACGTGCCACTGTCATTACCTCCCTTTCCTGTTCCAGTCGCGTATGGTTCGCGGGAAGAACGACTGTCTGAAAGCCTCCGTGCACGCTCGAATCTCTCTAATTTTACATTCGTGATCTCCTCGGGAGGTATAAGTAGGGGGAAGCAGTATATTCGATACCTCATCCAGAAACGCACCCTCTCGAAACCTGGCGAGCAAGCTACACCGCGATGCAGAGCGCCTCTCTTGTAGAGTCTGCCAACTGAGTTTGTTAAACATCTCCGTAACGCTATCACGGTTACCAAATAACCCTGTGACGAAACGCGCCGCTCTTCTTTGGATCTTCTCTATCTCCTCCGTCAACCCGATCTGGTACTTGCGCCGTTCTGCGAACTTTCAGAATAAAAGCAGTAGTCCAGTTAGAGGTTTTGTGTTAGTAATGAAGCTATAACGGTACTGGGCAGAATGCACAAACCGTGCAACTGTGTAAAGAAACTGAACAATGCTGTTATGCCTGCTAAACGTTTTGGGAACGGGGGAGGGGGTGGGGGGCAGGATATTTTCTGAGAGCTGTTACAGAAAGAGTGGATGCGAGCTGCGCGGATTGTTAGTTTGAGGCTGTCAGAGCGCCGTCTAGCGGACAGGCAGAATGCGGAGGTAGATAGTAACGAGGAATTAGATGAAGAGGCCATTTGCAAAAGGCGTCGAGTGGCCACTTTATTGAGCGGGCCCCGAGCGCTCTAGCTGGCGAAGCGGCTCGGTGCTTACGGATTGAGGCGGCGAGTCGTAAAACCGCTGTAGCAGTTCTATCTGACCCACTCACGGCAGAAACAGAGGGCAAAACGCACAGAGAGAGGACTCCATTGTGCCTCACGGGCGCAGCAAAACAAAGCGTTAGCACATCAATCTGCTTTGGCATACTTTTAAGCCGTCTCATACGCAGCTCTTTTTTTACAATTTTTCTAACGGTTGCACTAAGTAGATCGCGCACACGAATCATTCTGAAAGTTTTTATGCGTATTAAATTCGTTTCACGCAGTTGATGCTACACTATTCACTCGAGTTATCGCCACAACGAGCGATGTGTCGAAACGGTGCAACAGTAGACCCAAATACGGAGGGTCGTGACTCGAATCTGAGTCCGGTTTTAAAACGTCCCCTTGCAGTTCAGTTTAGCTTTATTTTATCTTGTACGTTACTTACGCTGCCACTGCTAGCTCTCGACGGAGCTAACGCTGAACGCCGCAGCGAGTATATAACGTATCACAGGACACGTAACGCGTAAATGTTCGTGGCCGAATGCACCAAATGTACAGGGTGAGTCACCTAACATTACCGCTGGATATATTCCGTAAACCACATCAAATACTGACAAATCGATACCACAGACCGAACGTGAGGAGAGGGGCTAGTGTAACTGGTTAACACAAACCATAAAAAAATGCACGGAAGTATGTTTTTTAACACAAACCTGCGTTTTTTTTTAAATGGAACCCCGTTAGTTTTGTTAGCACATCTGAACACATAAACAAATACGTAATCAGTGCCGTTTGTTGCATTGTAAAATGTTAATTACATCCGGAGATATTGTAACCTAAAGTTGACGCTTGAGTACCACTCCTCCGCTGTTCGATCCTGTGTATCGGAGAGCACCGAATTACGTAGGGATCCAAAGGGAACGGTGATGGACCTTAGGTACAGAAGAGACTGGAACAGCACATTACGTCCACATGCTAACACCTTTTTATTGGTCTTTTTCACTGACGCACATGTACATTACCATGAGGGGTGAGGTACACGTACACATGTGGTTTCCGTTTTCAATTACGGAGTGGAATAGAGTGTGTCCCGACATGTCAGGCCAATAGATGTTCAATGTGGTGGCCATCATTTGCTGCACACAATTGCAATCTCTGGCGTAATGAATGTCGTACACGCCGCAGTACATCTGGTGTAATGTCGCCGCGGGCTGCCACAATACGTTGTTTCATATCCTCTGGGGTTGTAGGCACATCACGGTACAAATTCTCCTTTAACGTACCCCACAGAAAGAAGTCCAGAGGTGTAAAATCAGGAGAACGGACTGGCCAATTTATGCATCCTCCACGTCCTATGAAACGCCCGTCGAACATCCTGTCAAGGGTCAGCCTAGTGTTAATTGCGGAATGTGCAGGTGCACCATCATGCTAATACCACATACCTCGACGCGTTTCGAGTGGGACATTTTCGAGCAACGTTGGCAGATCATTCTGTAGAAACGCGATGTATGTTGCAGCTGTTTGGGCCCCTGCAATGAAGTGAGGACCAATGAGGTGGTCGCCAACGATTCCGCACCATACATTTACAGTCCACGGTCGCTGTCGCTCTACCTGTCTGAGTCAGCGAGGATTGTCCACGGACCAGTAATGCATGTTCCGTAGATTCACTGCCCCGTGTTTTGTGAAACCCGCTTCATCGGTAAACAGGTAGAACTGCAACGCATTCTCTGTTAATGCCCATTGACAGAATTGCACTCGATGATTAAAGTCATCACCATGTAATTGGTGATGTAGCGACACATGAAACGGGTGAAAGCGGTGACGATGCAGTATGCGCATGACACTACTTTGACTCAGTCCACTGGCTCTCGCAATGTCCCGTGTACTCATGTGGGGGTTCATGGCAACAGCAGCTAACACACCAACTGCCCCTGGTTCTCCTGTGACGGGCCTGTTACGGACCCGTTTGCGTGCTACGACCATACCTGTTGCATACAGTTGGCGGTAGATGTTTTGCAATGTGCGGCACGTTGGATGCTCTCTGTCCGGGTACCGTTCTGTATACACTCTGCAGGCTTCAGCTGCATTTCGTCGACACTCGCCATAGATGAGTGTCATCTCCGCCTTTTCAGAGTTCGAATACGCCATGGTCACAGTTCCTTCAACTCTACACTATCACAGACGTCTGGTAACACGTTGTACTACAGTTGGTATGCGTGCGGAGACGAATGCAGAATAACAATAGCAGCAAGCGCTACATGCGGACACTGCGACAGTTAGACGAAACCACAACAGTGCACTACAGCCACACTCGTAAACACGGTCGTCATCGTAAACATGTCCCTGCAGATGCTGCTCACCGACCGTGGCCCGTGTTGTTACAACACGCAACTGAACGTCGGAGGTTTCAAGCGTCAAGTTTAGGTTACAATATCTCCGGATGTAATTAACATTTTACAATGCAACAAACGGCACTGATTTCGTATTTGTTTATATGTTCAGATGTGCTAACGAAACTAATGGGGATCCATTTAAAAAAAACCTAGGTTTGTGTTACAAAACATACTTCCGTGCATTTTTGTATGGTTTGTATTAAACAATTACACTAGCCCCTCTCTTCACGTTCGGTCTGTGGAATCTGTTCGTCAGTATTTGATGTGGTTTACGAAATATATCCAGCGGTAACGTTAGGTGACTCACCCTGTATATTATCATATTTCCAACAAAAATTCACTGATGGAAGCATCCACGAATAAATAATGAGTCAAACGACGTCTTCAAAGTTAGTAACAAGTCATTCTTTGTGAAACTAACGAAAAGCAAGTTTTACGTTGATCGATATTACATATTATTAGATAGTACCATATTTTGACCGTATTTTAAATAGTACCACTTACTTTAATCCAGATAGTAACCATCTCAGAACCTATCTAATAAATAAGAGTACGCGAACGGGTCATTTTAAAGTGCTATGTGTTGGCCGAATTCGAGGTATTAGAGCTGAAGACATGTAGAACTGCGGATTCACTGTCTTGTAGCGTTTGTTTCTTTCCCCGTCACACTTCGAACCACCGCGTCCACCATTAGACAGTACTAGTGACTTTGCCTTCGGCTGGGTGAGCTTCCATATAAAGATAAACTTGCATTATCGTGGTGATACGATAGCGCATCATTACAGGTGTTCGCAATTTCAGACCAGCGGGCCTCGTATTGTTACAGAGAAGCTAGCTCCCTGATGCATTTCAGCTGAAAGGTGATGGTCATAAAGGAGAACAAGCTGCCCATAAAGGCTACAAAGAAGACCCTAAGCACTTGTTGGAACACACACCAACAATTCAGTGCCAGCCTTTCCCCAAGTATGCAAATCGAAAGTGTTTTCACCTGGATGTGAGCCGAAGTGAAATACACTACTGGAAATGGAAAAAAGAACACATTGACACCGGTGTGTCAGACCCACCATACTTGCTCCGGACACTGCGAGAGGACTGTACAAGCAATGATCACACGCACGGCACAGCGGACACACCAGGAACCGCGGTGTGGGCCGTCGAATGGCGCTAGCTGCGCAGCATTTGTGCACCACCGCCGTCAGTGTCAGCCAGTTTGCCGTGGCATACGGAGCTCCATCGCAGTCTTTAACACTGGTAGCATGCCGCGACAGCGTGGACGTGAACCGTATGTGCAGTTGACGGACTTTGAGCGAGGGCGTATAGTGGGCATGCGGGAGGCCGGGTGGACGTACCGCCGAATTGCTCAACACGTGGGGCGTGAGGTCTCCACAGTACATCGATGTTGTCGCCAGTGGTCGGCGGAAGGTGCACGTGCCCGTCGACCTGGGACTGGACCGCAGCGACGCACGGATGCACGACAAGACCGTAGGATCCTACGCAGTGCCGTAGGGGACCGCACCGCCACTTCCCAGCAAATTAGGGACACTGTTGCTCCTGGGGTATCGGCGAGGACCATTCGCAACCGTCTCCATGAAGCTGGGCTACGGTCCCGCACACCGTTAGGCCGTCTTCCGCTCACGCCCCAACATCGTGCAGCCCGCCTCCAGTGGTGTCGCGACAGGCGTGAATGGAGGGACGAATGGAGACGTGTCGTCTTCAGCGATGAGAGTCGCTTCTGCCTTGGTGCCAATGATGGTCGTATGCGTGTTTGGCGCCGTGCAGGTGAGCGCCACAATCAGGACTGCATACGACCGAGGCACACAGGGCCAACACCCGGCATCATGGTGTGGGGAGCGATCTCCTACACTGGCCGTACACCACTGGTGATCGTCGAGGGGACACTGAATAGTGCACGGTACATCCAAACCGTCATCGAACCCATCGTTCTACCATTCCTAGACCGGCAAGGGAACTTGCTGTTCCAACAGGACAATGCACGTCCGCATGTATCCCGTGCCACCCAACGTGCTCTAGAAGGTGTAAGTCAACTACCCTGGCCAGCAAGATCTCCGGATCTGTCCCCCATCGAGCATGTTTGGGACTGGATGAAGCGTCGTCTCACGCGGTCTGCACGTCCAGCACGAACGCTGGTCCAACTGAGGCGCCAGGTGGAAATGGCATGGCAAACCGTTCCACAGGACTACATCCAGCATCTCTACGATCGTCTCCATGGGAGAATAGCAGCCTGCATTGCTGCGAAAGGTGGATATACACTGTACTAGTGTCGACATTGTGCATGCTCTGTTGCCTGTGTCTATGTGCCTGTGGTTCTGTCAGTGTGATCATGTGATGTATCTGACCCCAGGAATGTGTCAATAAAGTTTCCCCTTCCTGGGACAATGAATTCACGGTGTTCTTATTTCAATTTCCAGGAGTGTAGTTTTCAGCGCGTGGGTTCTACACCTACATACATACTCCGAAGCCACCGTATGATGTCTGGTGGAGAGTACTTTGTACCACTAGTAGTCATTTCTTTTCCTGTTCCACCGGCAAATAGAGAGAGAGAAAACGATTGTCTTTATGTCTCCGTAAGAGTCTTAATTTCTCTTATCATCATGGACATTACGCGAAATGTACGTTAGTGGTGGTATAATCGTTCTGCAGTCAACTTCAAATGCTGGTTCACTAAATTTTCTCAGTAGTGTTCCACGAGAAGAACGCCGTCTGCCCTCCGGATATTTCCCACCAGAGTTCACAAAGCAGCCACTTAATACTTGTGTGTTGATCGAACCTACCGGTAACAAATCTAGCAGCCCGCTTCTGAGTTGGTTCAATTTCTTCCTTTAATCCAACCTCGTGGAGATCCCAAACACTTTAGCAGTACTGAAGAATGGGTCACAAAAGAGTTCTATATCTGGTCTCTTTTACATATTAACCAAATTCTCCTAAAATTCTCCTAAGAAACCGAAGTCGACCATACGCCTAACCCACCACTGCCCTTACATGCTCTTTCCATTTCATACCACTTTGTAACATTACGACCAGACATTTAACCGAAGCGACTGCATCAAGACGTACACAAAAATTCCTGTATTCGCATGTTACTGAACTGTTTTTCCTACTCATCTGCAATAATTTTCATTTTTCTACGTTAAGAGCTGGCTGCCGTTCATGACACTAATTAGAAATTTTGGTCAAGTCATCTTGTATCCTCCTACAGTCACTCAACGACGCCACATTCCCGTGCACCACAGCATGATCGGCAACTAGCCGCAGATTGCAGCTAACCCTGTCCGTCTGGTCGTTTACGTATAAAGAGAATAAGAGCGGTCCTATAACATTTCCCAAGGGAACTCAATGCGCTAACTTACCTCTGATGAACATTCGCCATCTAGGATAACATACTAGGTTTTATTACTTAAAAAGTCTTCCAGTCAGTCACATACGAGTATATGGGAACCGATCCTATATGATCGAACCTTCGTTAAGAGTCTGTAGCGCCAAACGCTTTCCGGAAACCCAGCAGAATGGAATCTGCCTGTTGCTCTTGATCCTTAGTTAGGAGGATATTATGTGAGGAAAGGGCAAGCTGAGTTTCCCACGAGCGATACTTTCTAAATCTGTGCTGATCTGGGGCAGCTCTTCAGTCTGAAGGAAATTTATTACACTTGAACTAATAATAAGTTCAAGAATTCGGCAGAAAACTGATGTTAAGAATATTTACCTCTAATTTTGCGGGTCCGTTCTTTTACCCTTCTTATATACACGAGTCATCTGCACTTTCTCCAGTCGTTTGGGACTTTGCGTAAGCGAGAGATTCGCGATAAATTCTAGTTAAGTAAGGAGCCAATGCCCTAGAATACTCTCTGTAAAACTGAACTGATATTCCATCCGGAGCTGGTGACTTACTTGTTTTCAACTATTTCAGCTGCTTCACAACACCCGCGATGCCTATTACTATGTCATGCATAGGGGAGTCTGCACGACAGATATGTTTGTACGATCCTGTTGCGTGAATGATTACTTGAACGCGGAATTTGAAAATTCAACCTTTCTTTTGGTGTTTGCTACTGCTACACCAGACTGGTCAACGAGTGACTAAATGGAAGCCTTTGTGGACGATTAGAAATTTTACGTAGGGCTAGAATTTTCTCGGGTTCTCGCCAAGAACGTTTGCTAATGTATGGCGATGATAGTTTGTATGCTTCACGCATCCATGTTTTTACAGACGCACCAATTTCTATGAACTTTTGCCTGTTGTCATTTGCGCATTCTTTTTTGATCCGAGAGAGCAATAGTCTCCGCCTACTAAGAAATTTCCGAATTTTGTTGTTAAAGCACAGTGGGTCTTTTCCCTATATAATTCGCTTACTTGGCGCATACATCTCCAAAACGTGATTTACAATCTTGCTGATGATCGTCTTCGACTGTTAGTTAATGGGTGACCCACAGTTGATATGTAATACGACTCCCGGGGCAAGAGAGAATCTGTGCATTTGTAGAGTTTTACAGAGGCGAAAATAATGTCGTACATTGGGGAAAATGCTAGAACTGGTCAAGTTTGGAATATCCAGACAGTTACCGCTTTGTTGTAGGGCCTACGTAGCTGAGCCAATAGGTTATCTACTTTTAAAACGCTTCCTGTGTTTGTCAGAGACAGAATAGAGTACAACGCGTTTGCTTCGTTATGCGTATGAAAGTGCAAAGCCTCTGAAAGTCACAGGGGCAAGAGGAACATCACATCAGTTCCACCCATGGGTACGAATGAATTTTGTTTCACTCAATCTTATCTGTAACGTCGACACCCTCATGGATACGAGTTCAGCTAAGAAATTCTGCTCAAGGTGATATGCATCACATTCTGGGGTTAAGCTCTGCTGAACCAAAACATCACACAGAGCTGCTTAACAGCGTCTTGGTACTTAGTACCGCAACGATACTGCGTGATATGGATTCGAAAAGTCCTTGGATGATCTCCGAACGTACGTGGAATGAGATGTCTACGAACAGATCACGCAATTTCCATAATGCACAACTGTTATTTTGTGGTCCAGGAGCTTGCGCCCAATATCGTGCCACTCCACATGTGTCATGGTGTCTTCGATTACTACGTCAGGTCCCAAGGAAGTCCAGGTGAATGTTTCCCATATCATAACAATGCCCCAACAGGCCTGTGTCCATGCAACAGTGTACACTGAAGTGGCAAAAGTCTTGGGATACCTCCCAATGTCGTGTCGGACCTCCATTTGCCCGGCGCACTGCAGCGTCTCGACGTGGCATGGACTCGACAGGTCGTCGGAAGACCCTGCACAAATACTGAGCCATGCTGCCTCTATCACTCACCATAAGTGCGAAAGTGTTGCCTGTGCAGGATTTTGTGCACAAAATGACCACTCGATTATGTCTCGTATATATTAGATGGGATTCATATCAGGCGATCTTGGTGGCCACATGTTTCGCTCTAATTATCCACAATGTTCCTCAAGCCAATCGCAAACAGCTGTGGTCTGGTGACATGGCACATTGTCATCCATAAAAATTCCATCGCTGAATGGCTGCAAATTGTATGCAAATAGCCGAATATAAACATTTCCTCTGAATGATCGGTTACGTTGGATGAGAGGGCTCAGTCCATTCCATAAAAGCACGTCACACACCATTATGAAGCCATCACCAGCTTGTTCAGTGCCTTGTTGACTACGTGGTTCCATGGCGTCGTAGAGTCCGTGTCACACTCGTAGCCTACCATCAGCTCTTGTTGTTGTTGTTGTTGTTGTTGTTGTTGTCTTCAGTCCTGAGACTGGTTTGATGTAGCTCTCCATGCTACTCTATCCTGTGCAAGCTTCCTCATCTCCCAGTACTTACTGCAACCCACATCCTTCTGAATCTGCTTAGTGTATTCATCTCTGGGCCTCCCTCTACGATTTTTACCCTCCACGCTGCCCTCCAATGCTAAATTTGTGATCCCTTCATGCCTCAGAACATGTCCAACCAACCGGTCCCTTCTTCTTGTCAAGTTGTGCCACAAACTCCTCTTCTACCCAATTCTATTCAATACCTCCTCATTAGTTATGTGATCTACCCATCTAATCTTCAGCATTCTTCTGTAGCACCACATTTCAAAAGCTTCTATTCTCTTCTTGTCCAAACTATTTATCGTCCATGTTTCACTTCCATACATGGCTACACTCCATACAAATACTTTCAGAAACGCCTTCCAGACGCTTAAATCTATACTCGATGTTAACAAATTTCTCTTCTTCAGAAACGCTCCCCTTGCCATTACCAGTCTACATTTGATATCCTCTCTACTTCGACCATCATCAGTTATTTTGCTCCCCAAATAGCAAAACTCCTTTACTACTTTAAGCGTCTCGTTTCCTAATCAAATTTCCGCAGCATCACCCGATTTAATTCGAGTACATTCCATTATCCTCGTTTTGCTTCTGTTGATGTTCATCTTATATCCTCCTTTCAAGACACTGTCCATTCCGTTCAACTGCTCTTCCAGGTCCTTTGCTGTTTCTGACAGAATTACAATGTCATCGGCGAACCTCAACGTTTTTATTTCTTCTCCATGAATTTTAATACCTACTCCGAATTTTTCTTTTGTTTCCTTTACTGCTTGCTCAATATACAGATTGAATAACATCGGCGACAGGCTACAACCCTGTCTCACTCCCTTCCCAACCGCTGGTTCCCTTTCATGCCCCTCGACTCTTATAACTGCCATCTGGTTTCTGTACAAATTGTAAATAGCCTTTCGTTCCCTGTATTTTACCCCTGCCATCTTTAGAATTTGAAAGAGAGTATTCCAGTCAACATTGTCAAAAGCTTTCTCTAAGTCTACAAAAGCTAGAAACGTAGATTTGCCTTTCCTTAATCTACACTCCTGGAAATTGAAATAAGAACACCGTGAATTCATTGTCCCAGGAAGGGGAAACCTTATTGACACATTCCTGGGGTCAGATACATCACATGATCACACTGACAGAACCACAGGCACATAGACACAGGCAACAGAGCATGCACAATGTCGGCACTAGTACAGTGTATATCCACCTTTCGCAGCAATGCAGGCTGCTATTCTCCCATGGAGACGATCGTAGAGATGCTGGATGTAGTCCTGTGGAACGGCTTGCCATGCAATTTCCACCTGGCGCCTCAGTTGGACCAGCGTTCGTGCTGGACGTGCAGACCGCGTGAGACGACGCTTCATCCAGTCCCAAACATGCTCGATGGGGGACAGATCCGGAGATCTTGCTGGCCAGGGTAGTTGACTTACACCTTCTAGAGCACGTTGGGTGGCACGGGATACATGCGGACGTGCATCGTCCTGTTGGAACAGCAAATTCCCTTGGCGGTCTAGGAATGGTAGAACGATGGGTTCGATGACGGTTTGAATGTACCGTGCACTATTCAGTGTCCCCTCGACGATCACCAGTGGTGTACGGCCAGTGTAGGAGATCGCTCCCCACACCATGATGCCGGGTGTTGGCCCTGTGTGCCTCGGTCGTATGCAGTCCTGATTGTGGCGCTCACCTGCACGGCGCCAAACACGCATACGACCATCATTGGCACCAAGGCAGAAGCGACTCTCATCGCTGAAGACGACACGTCTCCATTCGTCCCTCCATTCACGCCTGTCGCGACACCACTGGAGGCGGGCTGCACGATGTTGGGGCGTGAGCGGAAGACGGCCTAACGGTGTGCAGGACCGTAGCCCAGCTTCATGGAGACGGTTGCGAATGGTCCTCGCCGATACCCCAGGAGCAACAGTGTCCCTAATTTGCTGGGAAGTGGCGGTGCGGTCCCCTACGGCACTGCGTAGGATCCTACGGTCTTGGCGTGCATCCGTGCGTCGCTGCGGTCCAGTCCCAGGTCGACGGGCACGTGCACCTTCCGCCGACCACTGGCGACAACATCGATGTACTGTGGAGACCTCACGCCCCACGTGTTGAGCAATTCGGCGGTACGTCCACCCGGCCTCCCGCATGCCCACTATACGCCCTCGCTCAAAGTCCGTCAACTGCACATACGGTTCACGTCCACGCTGTCGCGGCATGCTACCAGTGTTAAAGACTGCGATGGAGCTCCGTATGCCACGGCAAACTGGCTGACACTGACGGCGGCGGTGCACAAATGCTGCGCAGCTAGCGCCATTCGACGGCCAACACCGCGGTTCCTGGTGTGTCCGCTGTGCCGTGCGTGTGATCATTGCTTGTTCAGCCCTCTCGCAGTGTCCGGAGCAAGTATGGTGGGTCTGACACACCGGTGTCAATGTGTTCTTTTTTCCATTTCCAGGAGTGTATTTCCTAAGATAAGTCGTAGGGTCAGTATTGCCTCAAGTGTTCCAACATTTCTGCGGAATCAAAACTGATCTTTTTTCGACTCAGGTCTTTCAGTGCTCTGTCAAACTCTTCACGCAGTATCATATCTCCCATTTCATCTTCATCTACATCCTCTTCCATTTCCATAACATTGTCCTCAAGTACATCGCCCTTGTATCATCAGCTCTTACCAACTAAAATCGGGACGCATCTGACTAGGCTACGGTTTTCCAGTAGTCTAGGATTCAACTGATATTGTCACGAGCCCAGGAGAATCGCTGCAGGCGATGTCGTACTGTTCACAATGCACTCGCGCCTGTCGTCTGCTGCCGTAGCATATTAACGCCGAATTTCGCCGCACTGTCCTAATGGATATTTTCGTCGTACGTTCCACGTGGATTTCTGCGTTTATTTCATGTAGTGTTGCTTGTCTGTTAGCACTGATAAATCTACTCTAACGCCGCTGCTCTCAGTCGTTAAGTCAAGGCCGTCGGCCACTGCTTTGCCCGTGGTGAAAGGTAATACCTAAAATTTGGTATTGTCGACACATATCTTGATACTGTGGTTCTCGGAATATTGAATTCCCTAACTATTTCCGAAACTGAATCTTCCAAGCGTCTAGCTCTAGCTACCATTCCTCGTTCAAACTCCGTCAATTCCCGTCGTGCAGCCATAATCACGTCGGCCACCTTCTCACGTGGCTCACCTGAGCACAAATGACAGCTCCGCTCTTGCACTGCCCTTTTATACTTTGTGTATGCGAAACTACCACTATCTGTATAATATGTGCATATCGCTGTCCCATGGCTTTCTCACCTCAGTGTAGAGAGCCCACGGTGGACTCAGCATCATATACACTACTGACCATTAAAATTGCTACACCAAGAAGAAATGCAGATGATAAACGCGTATTCATTGGACAGATATATTATACTAGAACTGGCATGTGATTACATTTTCACGCAATTTGGTTGGATGGATCCTGAGAAATCAATATCCAGAACAACCATCTCTGGCCGTAATAACGGCCTTGATACGCCTGGGCATTGAGTCAAACAGAGCTTGGATGGCGTGTACAGGTACACCTGGCCATGCAGCTTCAACACGATACCACAGTTCAAGAGTAGTGACTGGAGTATTGTGACGAGCCAGTTGCTGGGCCACCATTGACCAGACGTTTTCAATTGGTGAGAGATCTGGAGAATGTGCTGGCCAGGGCAGCACTCGAACATTTTCTGTATCCAGAAAGGCCCGTACAGGACCTGCAATATGTGGTCGTGCAATATCCTGCTGAAACGGAGGGTTTCGCAGGGATCGAATGAAGGGTAGAGTCACGGGTCGTAACACATCTGAAATGTAACGTCCACTGTTCAAAGTGCCGTCAATGCGAACAAGAGGTGACCATGATGAATACACGCTTCCAATGTGCGTTCACCGCGATGTCGCCAAACACGGATGCGACCATCATGATGCTGTAAACAGAACCTGGATTCATCCAAAAAAATGACGTTTTGCCATTCGTGCACCCAGGTTCGTCGTTGAGTACGCCATCGCACGCGCTCCTGTCTGTGTTGCAGCTTCAAGGGTAACCGCAGCCATGGTCTCCGAGCTGATAGTCCATGATACTGCAAACGTCGTCGAACTGTTCGTGCAGATTGTTGTTGTCTTGCAAACGTCCCCATCTGTTGACTCAGGGGTCGAGACGTGGCTGCACGATCCGTTACACAGCCATGCGGATAAGATGCATGTCATCTCGTCTGCTAGTGATACGAGGCCGTTGGGAACCAGCACGGCGTTCCATATTACCCTCTCGACTCCACCGATTCCATATTCTGCTAACAGTCATTGGATCTCGACCAACGCGAGCAGCAGTGTCGCGATACGATAAACCACAATCGCGATAGGCTACAATCCGATCTTTATCAAAGTCGTAAACGTGATGGCACGCATTTCTCCTCCTTACACGTGGCATCACAACAACGTTTCACCAGGCAACGCCGGTCAACTGCTGTTTGTGTATGAGAAATCGGCTGGAAACTTTTCTCATGTCAGTACGTTGTAGGTGTCGCCACCGGAGCCAACCTTGTGTGAATGCTCTGAAAAGCTAATCATTTGCATATCACAGCATCTTCTTCCCGTCGGTTAAATTTCGCGTATGTAGAACGTCATCTTCGTGGTGTAGCAATTTTAATGGCCAGTAGTGTATCATTTTAAACGATGCAAAATCGCGATTCGTCGGACGTGGAGCCTTGTGTGCTTCTGTAATAAAATTCCATTTTTACGTTCTCAACATTAAATGTCCATTGCATTTCCTCCCATTCTACATTTTCCCTCGGAAACTGAGAAAATCTTGGTTGCACTGGCAACAGCAATTACAGTCGGGTTCCAAACCGACTGTCATTGACAATGCGTGATAGCCATCTCAGGACCATATACCTACCATTGCAATTACGCCTTATAACGTTGCTGCGAATGGAACACCATTCTCTGTACATTCACTGGACTGCCAACACAGAAACACCAACAAGTCAGGCAGGTTCATTTTTGGTCTCATGGGTATGTCCAAACACTATTGCTCTTTTCTGCCATTCTGTCACGCTTCGATGGAGACCCAGCTTACTTCGCTGGATCCATCCAATCGACTGGCATTTACACAGCACTTCAATGCCGTGACTTACAACTTTGCTGTACGGTCACGCCATCATCTGCGCTCCAAAGCGACCAATGGGCTCTTTTAATCGAGTGACTAATTTTTTACCTGGTGGTGTTATGTGCAATTCATTTTAGGTGTACTTCCCATCCATAGATATAATCAGTATGTCGAATTCCAACAGCGCACCACAAAAGCTGAAATTAAAATTTGTCTAGTTTTTTCTCCTACTCATGCTTATTGATTCGTACCAAATGTAAACCACCATTCATTACACCAAACGTGTCTTTCCCCGAAACCAGAAAATTTTGCTGCTTTGTCTATACACCTAAGTACTCGTATGTCACGGAAACGCTCCAGCGAAATAATGTAATAAAAATGGGTATTCTTCTTACATGTCGACACATACAACTTATTCCTTTCCAAACGGTGGCAAGTAAGAGGTCACAACATAACGCAATAGCAACCATCTCATATACCACTGCCACGTGCAGCAGCAAGGATATTAACTGCCTTTACCAGAAACAGAAATACGCTTTCATTTCCGCTGTTGCAAATTCCGCTGCATGTACTACACTCTCCGATATGGACCGTCCACCAGGCATTATCTAGACCTGTACCTGACATTACTAGACGATAGTGTGTAATGTGGTCTCTACCACTGTTTCATGGTCCTGTTGGTCCTGTGATGCGGCTCTATTCAATATGAAACAAGTGTCAGCCAGTTGTCAGTATGACGTGTGGTTTAAGATTTATTTCTTAGCTTTAAGAATTAGGTTTATTCCATAGTGCCGTACTACCGTGCAAATGTGAACAGACATTGAGACAATGTGGAGCTATTTCGCTATTGGTCATACATACACTGTCGGGGAAAAAAATCGCAATACCAAACATAAACGAAAGTTGGTAGGAGTGTTTCTACATCTGAAAGATGATGTCTATTCATATTTCACGCCATGAGTATAAGAGTGGCGCTAGTACCGCTACTATGAGGATGCAGATCATGTTTTGCTTTAAATATACACTGTAACGAATGTTCAAATGTGTGTGAATTCCTATGGGACCAAACTGCGAGGGTCATCGGTCCCTAGACTTACACACTATTTAAGCTAACTTAAACTAACTTACGCTAAGAACAATACACACACCCGTGCCGGAGGGAGGACTCGAACCTCCGGCGGGAGGGGCTGTGCAATCCGTGTCAGGGCGCCTCAAACCGCACGGCCACTCAGCGCGGCACATTGTAACGGTCGTGAGTGTTAGTTGCGTTTAAAATTGGATGCGGTTAGTTTATGTTAGTCTAGAATGCCTTTAAGGCGACAAGGGCGCCATTGTCTACGCCTCACTGAGTTTGAAAAAGACCGTGTAATAGGCCTACGAGAATCCGGATGTTCCTTCTACGATATTGCAGAAAAACATGGCAGGAAAGTAGCCAGTGTACATCATTGCTGGCAACAGTGGTCAAGAGAATGTACGGTACAAAAAGACCGGGCCACGTGGCACTACCAAAAGGGAAGACCATCGTATTCGGCCTAGGGCTGTGGCGCATCGTAGTAAATCTGCAGCAGCAATTTGAGAAGCAGTTGGCATCACAGTAACAACGAACTGTTACAAATCGGTTACTTCAAGGACAGTTCCGAGCCAGACGTCCTGTATCGTACATTCCACTGAAACCAAACCACCGTCATTTGCAACTTTAGTGATGTGAAACGAGAGCTTCAAAAATGGTTCAAATGGCTCTGAGCACTATGGGACTTAACATCTGAGGTCATCAGTCCCCTAGAACTTAGAACTACTTAAACCTAACTAACCTAAGGACATCACATACATCCATGCCCGAGGCAGGATTCGAACCTGCGACCGTAGCGGTCGCGCGGTTCCAGACTGTAGCGCCTAGAACCGCTCGGCCACTCCGGCCGGCGAAACGAGAGCTGATTGGAGGTGAAGGTGGAGGTCGGTTGTGTGTTCTGATGAAAGTTGTTTCTGCCTCGCTGCCAGTGACGGCCGTGTGTTGATTAGAAGAAGGCCAATTGAGGGCCTGCAAACAACCTGTCCACATGCTAGGCACACTGGACCTATACCTGGAGTTATGGCATAGGATGCAATTTCGTTTCGCAGCAGGAGTACTCTCGTGGTTATCCCACTCATACTGACTGCAAATTTGTATGTCAATGTAGTGATTCGTCATGTTGAGGGGGGTGTTTTCCAACAGGATAACGCTCGCCCACATACCGCTGTTGTAACCCAACATGCTCTACAGAGTCTCGACACGTTGTCTTGGTTTGCTCGATTACCAGATCTGTCTCCAATCGCACACATATGGTACATCATCGGACGTCACCTCCAGCGTCATCCACAACTGGCATTAACCGTCCGTGTATTGGCCGACCAAGAGCAACAGGCATGGAAATCCATCCCACGAACTGACATCTGGCACCTGTACAACACAATGCCTGGACGTCTGCATGCTTGCAGCCAACATTTTGGCGGTTACATCGCTTACTAACGTACGAGCATTTCACGTTTGCAATGGCTTATCTCGCGCTCATATTAACCTGTGGTCTTGCAATGTTAATCAGTTAAATATGTTGCCTAGATAAAGGTATTCTCGAAATTCCTTTACTATACATTAATTATTTTTAGGTGATGTGATTTTTTCCGTCAGCGTATAATCTCATTTGCGCATTTATGTACGTGACATTCTCGAAAGAAAACTTTATCGTTTAAAGCGTTCGTATTAAACAGGAGACGCCTGAAGAAGAGATATCGTGATGTTTCTGTAGTCGCTTCATGTAGAATTGTGAGACGAATACCACGGCTCTCCCCCTTGTTGTGTATTCAGAACGTGTGCCAGTGACGTCTGTCCTAGGCGTAAATTTATGTGGGACGGAGATATCGGGCAGCGCAAGTTGCTCAACAGGCTGCACGGCGTTGTGACGTTGTTAGCTGGCCTGTGAGGCCACAGGTTTTATCTGTCTTGGCGCGCATTTCCGATGAGCTTAAGGCTTCGTCACTGTCTCCTGTAGACACTAGGCGCCTGGCGCGTTCCAGGAAACAGCTACAAGGTGTTACTCGGAGCTTCCTGGGCCGCACGAGTGTGGAGTTTACGCCCTAAGAAAGACACAGCTCACCAAAAATGGCATCTATCCTGACGAAGAAGCAGTTTTACCACCTCGTAGAATCGTGGTACCCGAAACCCAATTCTTACACTGTACTGACAATTTTGCTTACCGATCACAGATGAATGTGGCGCCACGAACAGTATTATTGACGGACATTTAGCGTTGGTGCCAAGTTTTTGCTCTGACACGAACTGTGTTGAATCATTTAAGTAATGAAATACATAATTTCAGAAAAATGATAATTTTGTCACTAATACCAAGTGGCTACATGTCGATGTTCACTAAAACTGGTCATTAATATTTTTATTCAGAGAAACTATATAATATGTTACCATTTCCTTAATTTTTGACCAATGACATCAAATAAAATATAACTACTGCATTTTATATCTGTACACAACGCACCATTTTAATAGTTATTTTTAAAGTGAATTTGTTGTATTACATTTACATCATATGAACCAGTAAATTAAGTGGAAAATGGTACTCCACCGCCTAAAATGTAATGCACAGCGCAAGGAAATAAAAAACGCTATAGCAATATACTCTCAGACATAAGAACTATGGCCCCTTACTATTCAAGCTGTTAGAGATGCTCCGAAAACTCGTGAAAACCATCAGGCACATATTTATAATAGCGCACATTAAAGATTAAAAACTCGTAAGAAACAAATTGTCGAACATTAAGGCAGAAATTGTGATTATGAGAAATTGTTCGAGAATACGAAAGTATTCAGATAAAATTAAGCAGCAAGTTGAGAATCTTAGAAAAAGATTATCTGGACATAGACGCAATGAGCAATTATTTGACGAAGGTTCTTAATCGAAGAAAGCAAAAGAAAAAAAAATCTCAAATGGTACGAGACATCTGTTAAAGACAGGACGAGAATTTCCAGAAAATGATAACAGCAACGTGTTAAATTATGTTTAACTGAAAAAAAGGCGAAAGGATTTATGCCTGGAAATGGTGCTGTTCAAACAGGATTGGTTGAATCTGGAAATCAAAAGCAATTTTCCGAAATGCAATTTTTCTACTTCACAAAAACGAAGATAGACAAGACATAATTGTACCTACCGACCTTCTCTCATTTATATACAAAATGTACAGTGAAATTGTCACCAGTTGCAAAGTAAAAACCGTTAGAGTTTAACCAAAGAAAAACGCTGGCTTTGGCAGTGGATGTAGCATTATGGACTGTGAACGAAATTGTAGAACGGGGCAACGTGTACGAATTACCGCGATACAGACTGTTTCACAATCCCTAGTACATGCTCCTAGAGGGTGTGAAGAGGACTTAGTAGATAACGTTGTAATAACGAACTCATGTCCGCAAAGGTACCGGCGGGATGCGAAATAAGTTTGAAGATGGAATCACTTTCAAGTCTTCCTCTTCACGGTACGTACACAGTGGAGACAATGAGCTCTGACCTGCACGCTGTAGGAGCACATTGCATGGCCAGTGTTTCGAGTTTGTCTTCAACGTGATGAAGGATATCCTCTTCAACGTCGAGATTGCGGTGCTTCCAAAGGCAACCCTCCTACCTACAAATACACGTTTCTCGCAGCCCCTGTCGTAGTCGGACGAAAATGGGGGAGATTTGAAAATGATCTTCAAACTTATTTTATATCCAAACGCTACATCTCCGGACACGGATTCCTTATCAAAACTTGATCTGCTAAGCCCCGTCTACAAATCCTAGAAGCCTGAGAAGGAAATGTGAAACGCCCTATATACGGGACTCGTACATTTTCAGTAAAATCAGTACCGACAACCAGTGACAAAGGAGACATTGTTTCGCCCTGTGGTAGTATACTGCACCATACGTACGCCAACGCTACAGCATCCGTTAGATTTTTTCAGCATACTGTAGAATTCAAAATTGAAAGAGGAATCAAGCGAGGAAATTCAGCATAATAAAAACTGTTTTCACTTGTCCTAAGGAGCGCTTCATACCTCTGAACTGGGGTAGCAAAGACGAAATACTAGACTTGCACAAATAAACAATAATTTCAATTGACGAGTTTTTGTATTTAGTGAAGTTCAAGTCAACGACATGCTGGACAGAAAGAAAAAATAAACAGGAGAGTAAAATTATCATGGAATGCTTTTGTAAACTAAACAGTGTTTTCAAACCTAAACGGACCTATGACCAAGCAGTTTGGTCCCCTTCACCCCCACCCCTTAAACCAACCAACCAAAACTAAGCGTCTGGTATATCTGAAAACGAAAATTTACCATAACTGAGAATTACCAGTTTTGACTTACGCTAGTGAGGCATGGTCTTTTAACGGGAAACCTATCCAAAAGCTGATGGCTGCCAAACGTGCAATAAACGGAAGGAAGCTAAATTGGGGTTTAACATCCCTGCAGCAACGAGGTCATTACAGACGAAACGAAAGCTAGTAATGTGGATGGATAAGGCAGGATATCGCCGTGTTCTTTTCCAAGAATCCATCTCGACATTCGCTTTATGCGATTTAATGAACCCACGGAAAACGTATGGTCGGACGTGGGTTTGAACAATCATCCTCTCGATCTCAAGTCTAGTGTCGTACATTTACATAAATACTCCGCAAGCCACCGCACGGTGCGTGGTGGAGAGTACCCTGTACTAATACTTGTCATTTTCCCTCTTGTTCCATTCGCCAATAGAGTGAGGGAAAAACAACTATCTGTACGCCTCCGTATGGGCCCTAATTTCTCGCGTCTTATCTTCGTGGTCCTTACCCGCGATGTGTGTTGGCGGCAGTTGTATCGTTAAGCATCAAATGCTGGTTCTGTATATCTTTTCAATAGTGTTTCTCGAAAAGAACGTCTCCTTCCCTCCAGAGATTCCCATTAAAGTTCCCGAAGCATCTCCGTAACACTTACGTGTTGTTCGAACCTACTGGTAACAAATCTAGCTGCCCGCCTCTGAATTGCTTCCATTTTGTCCTTCAATCCGACCTGGTACGGATCCCAAACACTCTAGTAGTACTCGAGAATAGGTCACCCCAGCGTCCTTTACACGTGAGATGCTCTTTCTAAAATTGTCCCAATAAACAGAAGTCGACCATTTGCCTTCCCTACTACAGGTTTCACATGCTCGTTCCACCTCATATCGCTATGCAAAGCAACGCCGATGCATTTAAACGACTTGACTGTGTCAAGCAGGACACCGGCAATACTATATCCGAACATCACAGGTTTGCTCTTCCTACTCATCCGCATTAACTTAAAATGGTTCAAATGCCTCTGAGCACTATGGGACTTAACATCTTAGGTCATCAGTCCCCTAGAACTTAGAACTACTTAAACCTAACTAACCTAAGGACATCACACACATCCATGCCCGAGGCAGGATTCGAACCTGCGACCTTAGCAATCCCACGGTTCCAGACTGCAGCGCCTAGAACCGCACGGCCACCGCGGCCGGCGCATTAACTTAAATTTTTACACATTTAGGGATAGCCGCCATTCATCACACCAACAGAAAATTTTGTCTCAGTCGTCTTGTATCTGCCTACAGTCACTCAACTTCGACACCTTACTCTACACCTCGGCATCATCAGCAAACAACCGCAGATTGCTGCCCACCCTTTCCGCTAAATCATTTTTGTAAATATACCCTTGTTCTGATGAACACTCACCGTCGAGAACAACATACTGGTTTCTATTCTTTATGAAGTCTTCGAGCCACTCACATGTCTGTGAATTTATTCCATATGCTCGTACCTTCGTTAACAGCCTGCAATGGGCCACCGTGTCAAATGCTTTCCGGAAATCTAGAAATATGGAATCTTCCTGTTGTCCTTCATCCATAATTCTCAGTATATTATGTGAAAAAAGGGCTAACTGAGTTGCACCACAGCGCTCAGTGCAAGAAGTCCAAGGAGCAGGCTGTACATGTACTCTCCATGCTGTCCCCTCTTCTGTCATCCTCTTCATATCTGGATAATTACTGCTTCTCCTTATGTCGTCTGTCGTCTTATATATGCTTCTTCCTCTCTATCTCCTCTCCAAAACTAGTTCTTCCAAAGTGTCTGTTACCAAACACTCCCGTCTCGAAGAATGTATCATCCAGTTCTTTTACCTTTCATAACCTGGAGCAGTCTTCTCCTCTCACCAGCCCAATACAATATTTTCGTTACTCTTTCCATGCAACTTATCCTCTGCATTCTCTTCCTACCCCACATCTCATATGCTTCTAACATTTTTTCGTCCTCTAGTCTCAGTGTCCATGTTTCTGCTCCACACAGTGCCACATTACAGGAAAACACTTGCCAAGCCATTTCGTCAGATCATTATCCACTTTGCCACATCTCTTTGTATTGAATGCCTCCTTTGCTATATCAGCGTGACTTATCGCCTCGTGATGACATCTCGGTCTTCAGTGATCGTACGTCCAAAATATTTAAATGCTCTTACTGGGCTGGAATGAAAAAGAAGTTCTGTCGAAGTCGTGATGTATTCCCCAACAGTAATTCAACGACGATATTTTCCTAACACCACAACTTTATCAGCAAACCATCGCAGTTTAAGTCAGAAATTTGGTGTATACAGAGAACAAGTGCGGTCGTATCACACTTCGCATAGGCTTCCGTGACGATATCTTTGTCTCTGATGAACTGTCTCTGTCCAGGAAAACGTACTGGCTTCTATTATTTAAAAAGTCTTCGAGCCACTCGCATATCTGAAAGCATATTATGCATGGTCTGTCATTCGTTAGCAAGTGGAAGTGTGTCAAAGGACGTTATTTGCTGGATTTCAAGACACAGAAAAAGATCAATACAATGACCAAATGGAAAGACAGTATATGCTATTAAAAAACTTGCGTGTACTACATGGATAAGCATATCTGCAGGCTTTCGTGCATGGAACACTCTAGAAGAGGCCTTTATCTAGTACACTACTGGCCATTAAAATTGCTACACCACGAAGATGACGTGCTACATACGCGAAATTTAACCGACAGCAAGAAGATGCTGTGATATGCAAATAATTAGCTTTTCAGAGCATTCACACAAGGTTGGCGCCGGTGGCGACACATACAACGTGCTGACATGAGAAAAGTTCCCAACCGATTTCTCATACACAAATAGCAGTTGATCGGCGTTGCCTGGTGAAACGTTGTTATGATGCTTCGTGTAAGGAGGATAAATGCGTACCATCACGTTTCCGACTTTGATAAAGGTCGGATTGTAGCCTATCGCGATTGCGACTTATCGTATCGCGACATTGCTGCTCGCGTTGGTCGAGATCCAATGACTGTTAGCAAAATATGGAATCGGTGGAGTCAGGAGGGTAATACGGAACGCCGTGCTGGATCCCAACGGCCTCGTATCACTAGCAGACGAGATGACATGCATCTTATCCGCATGGCTGTGTAACGGATCGTGCAGCCACGTCTCGACCCCTGAGACAACAGATGGGGACCTTTGCAAGATAACAACAATCTGCACGAACAGTTCGACGATGTTTGCAGTAGCATGGACTATCAGCTCGGAGACCATGGTTGCGGTTACCCTTGACGCTGCATCACAGACAGGAGCCTGTGCGATGGTGTACTCAACGACGCACCTGGGTGCACGAATGGCAAAACGTCATTTTTTTGGATGAATCCAGGTTCTGTTTACAGCATCATGATGGTCGCATCCGTGTTTCGCGACAACGCGGTGAACGCACATTGGAAGGGTGTGTTCGTCATCACCATATCGCCATACTGGCGTATCACCCGACGTGTTGGTATGTGGTGCCATTAGTTACACGTCTCGGTCACCTCTTGTTCGCATTGACGGCACTTTGAACAGTGGACGTTACATTTCAGATGTGTTACGACCCGTGGCTCTACCCTTCATTCGATCCCTGCGAAACCCTCCATTTCAGCAGGATAATGCACGACCGCATGTTGCAGGTCCTGTACGGGCCTTTCTGGATACAGAAAATGTACGACTGCTGACCTGGCCAACACGTTCTCCAGATCTCTCACCAATTGACAAACGTCTGGTCAATGGTGGCCGAGCAACTGGCTCGTCACAATACGCCAGTCACTACTCTTGAACTGTGGTATCGTGTTGAAGCTGCATGGCCAGCTGTACCTGTACACGCCACCCAAGCTCCGTTTGACTCAATGCCCAGGCGTATCAAGGCCGTTATTACGGCCAGAGGTGGTTGTTCTGGGTACTGATTTCTCAGGATCTATGCACCCGAATTGCGTGAAAATGTAATCACATGTCAGTTCTAGCATAATATATTTGTCCAATGAATACCTGTTTATCATCTGCATTTCTTCTTGGTGTAGCAATTTTAATGGCCAGTAGTGTAGTTGCTGTTAAGTGGGGGATTATAACAACTAATACTCAGTGGATGGGCCGAGCTATTTTTCTCAACACAATGGCTGCAGCGCTGGACTGATGAGCTGCTATAACAATAGACGACACCAGGGTGGCCAACTTAACGCTTCAGCGCAAACATCTCTGAAACAACAATAGTTATTGAATAACGACTTTCACGGGTATGAATGCAAGACAGGGGCTCATGAAAGTAAATGATACGTATGATTCTAAAAGGTAATCAAATATTAGTTTTTTTAAATGGTCACCACGTATTATTTCTTATGTAATCAGTAACATGAAAAATAACAAAAATAATGGCGTTAGTTGCATCACAATACGTCAGTACGTCCCGAGAAACTGCAAAGTGAAGTTGACGATTGAAAGAAACGAAACGCGCCGCTATTGCACGTCCCGAGATGCAAACGTGAACCCCACGTTGCTCGTAATCGCGATGTGATTGACGTACGTAATCTTCCACCGTTATCACGAAGGCCGGCAGTAATAATAGAGTTTCCTGCCTGAAACATTGATATATAGATGACGGTTTCCCTGTTGCGTGTTTTATTTATCTACGTAGACACTAAGTGTGGGTGCCAGTCAGTGTACACCGACCCGTTACACTATCCAGAACAGCCCCTCGCCTCTGCAGTTGTGTACCGCAATCGCGCGCTTTGCGAGGCGATATCTCAATACGAAACAGACTGCAGACTGATCTGTTTGGAGGTACGTACTGGTAAATAGCACTGGTGTACTGGACACTGTAATTAGAATCAAGGTTGTAAAGGTGATACTAATTTATCTGTCCATCCGTTGTAAGCATTCGGCATGGTTTTCACAAATGAAGAAACGGTGGAAATGTTATTACTTTACGGAGAATGTCACCAAAATGGCACACGAGCGGCACAGTTTTATGCCCAGCGTCCTCCTAATAGACATCATCCGATCCGCCCTACCTTCGGAAATATTGTTGGAGGGATCCGCGCGACAGGACGCACGTCTGCACGAACGAGGATCCGGAGCAAAATAGTAACACATGAAGCAGAGTAGTGATCGCTGCAATATACCCTCATTTCTCGTGAAATGGAGAGACTGGCCTAAATACCACCTGTACCACGTGTCGCTGCATCAGTGGCTTCACGGCAATGGCTTTCTAATTCACCTGGAATACTGTCAGTGGGTTCTGCGGCAGGGCTATGACTTTATGTGTAGGGTACTATGTACCGATGAAGCCACGTTTACTAACCATGGGAACGTCAACTTACATAACTCACGCTACTGGTTACCGGAAAACCCACATTGGCTTCGTCAGGTAGAACATGAACGTCAGTGGTGTATAGTATGTTATTGTAGGACAACACATCATTGGCCCGTATTTCATTGATTGATGGCACTATTAGCGGGCAACAGTATGGGCTGTGCTTGACATGTACCTTACGTGGACCGATGAAAGCCGGTCGGGGTGGCCGAGCGGTTCTAGACGCTACAGTCTGGAACCGCACGACCGCTACGTTCGCAGGTTCGAATCCTACCTCGGGCATGGGTGTGTGTGATGTCTTTCGGTTAGTTAGGTTTAAGTATTCTAAGTTCTAGGGGACTCATGACCTTAGAAGTTAGGTCCCATAGTACTCAGAGCAATTTGAACCAATTTTTGACTGATGGAAGACCTACCCCTTAATTTGCGTCAATTAATGTGCTATCATCATGATGGAAGCCCTGCGCATAATTCCACGGTGGCAAGAAATGCACTAAGCCAACAATTCCCAAATCGATGGACAGGACGGGTCAGTCCTGTTCAGAGATTTCCAGCACTGTCACCGGATCTCACCGCCATGCACTTTTTTGTCTGGGACGATGTGAAAAACGTGGTATATAAGCAGATTCTTACAAGTGACGAAATCAAAGCCCGTATTACCGCGGCATGTGCTGTAGTGAAACCAGAAACACTGACAGCAGTGAGTCGATCAGTGCTGGAGTGCTGGAGCGTTTCTGCTGTGACAAATGTGATTACATACCGAGGTACATTTTGTGTGTTTCTCGGGACACCAGTGTTTATTTTCTAGGTACTATTTTACGTTTATATAATCGCTTCAACACGTGCAGAAGTTCACTTGCAACGTAGTTATTAAAAATGTTCAGTCACATGTCCCTCACACATCATGTACCTACAACAACGTACAACGAGCACTTATCCCTCTGTTAGATCCTTCGTCAGCCATTAATAATTATGCTTACCCTGGCCAGGGATATTCGGTACTTCGTTACCCTCATGCCCATTCTAGTACTGTAGTAAAGATCAGTAAGGCACGAACAAGTAAACCCTTTTCTCAATTGTCATTATGTGTGACTGGACATCTGTATTGTTCCCTGTCTTCTTAATAACAGTGTAACTAGCAGTAAGTGCAGCGTTTGCTGCATCGTAGTACGTCGGTCACATCGCGATCACAGCAAACGTGGGGTACAAGCTTGCATGTCACGAAGTTCAATAGCTGCGCGTTTCGTTTCTTGCAAGCGTCAACTTCGCTTTGTAATTTCTCGGGATGTAATTGACGTATTGCCATGCAACCAACGCCATTCTTTTGCGATTTTTCATGTCATTGACTGCGTAAGAAATAATACTGGGAGTCCATTAAAAAAATATAAGTTTGTGTTGAAAATAATATTTATTTACGTTTTAGAATATCTCATAGTATTTCCTTTCATGAGAGCCTATCTTACATTCATACCCGTGAGAGTCGTTTTTCAATATCTAATGTTGTTTCAAAAACATTTTCGCTGAAACGTTTAATTTGGCCACCTTGTATTTGAAAATGTTATTATCACTAATGTTCAAGACGTACAGATCATGTGCTATAAAGAGGAAAGATTGAGAAGATTCATAAACGTCATAATTTCAGGTCTCTCTCTGGATGTATTCCAGTCTCCGTCTTCCTCTACAGTTTTTGCCCTCTACAGCTCCCTGTGGTACCATGAAAGTCATTCCCTGATGTCTTAACAGACAAGCTATCATCCTGTCCCTTCTCCTTGTCAGTGTTTTCCACATATTTCCTTTCCTCTCCGATTTTGTGCAGAACCTCCCCTTTCCTTACCTTTTCAGTCCACCTAATTTTCAACAATCATCTGTAGCACCACATTTCAAATGCTTAGATTCTTTTCTGTTCCGGTTTTTCCACAGCCCATGTTTCAGTACCTTGCAATTCTGTGCACCAAACGTACATTCTCAGAAATTTCTTCTCAAATTAAAGCCTATATTATTGGTTACCTTGCTGCCTAAGTAGTAGAATTCCTTAACTCCATCTACTTCGTGACCATCAATCCCGAAGTTACGTTTGTCGCTGTTCTCAATTCTGCTACTTCTCATTACTTTCGTTTTTATTCGATTTACTCCCAGTCCACGTTCTGTAATCATTATGCTGTTCTTTCCATTCAGCAGATCATGTGATCCTTCTTCATTTTCATTCAGGATAGCAATGTCGTCAGTGAATCGTTTCATTGATTTGCTTTCACCTTGAAGTTTAACCCCACTCCTTAACCTTTCTTTTATTTCTATCATTGCTTCTTCGACCTACAGATTGAACAGTAGGGGCGAAAGACTACATCCCTGTCTTACACCATTTTTAATACGAGCACTTCGTTCTTGGTCCTCCACTCAGGACATAACAAACAAATATTTAAGTGCACTACAGCACCGACTGTATTTCATGTAATGCTCCACTGCTGGTAAGAAGTAAATCAGTTTCCAGTCTTCACAGTTACTGCTTCAGCGTAGCTTCGAATGCTTGGCTGCGCGAGCCGACTGGACAGTGTCGACTGACTGTTGTCGTGTAAAGAATACTTTAGTGATCCAGTAACGCAGGGTGTTTTCGTGATGATGTCACCAACTTTCAGGGATTATGGGAAGAGTGTAAATGTGTCAGTCTCAGGTACGAGACCCTCGTCCGGAAACGACCGAGTCGAAAGTTTTAAGCGAAACTCGTTTTCATACCTCTAGAAGTGGAATACATGTGCCGGTCCTGAAGAGCGACACATGCTTCAAATGGCTCTGAGCGCTATGGGACTTAACTTCTGAGGTCATCAGTCCCCTAGAACTCAGAACTACTTAAACCTAACTAACCTAAAGACATCACACACATCCATGCCCGAGGCAGGATTCGAACCAGCGACCGTAGCGGTCGCGCAGTTTCAGACTGTAGCGCCTAGAACTGCTCGGCCACCCCGGCCGGCGAGACATGGTTTTCGCGTATCAAACGAAAGAGGCATAGAAGCAGAAAGGTGGTACAGGACCAAATATTCGCGTAGAAGACATCTTGCTCACAGAGCGTTTCCAAGACTGTTGCAACAGGCAACTGGTGCCACAGTACAGCACCCGAGGGGGAAGACGACGAACTACACGGACTCCCGACTTAGAAGGTGCAGTGCTTACTCTAGTGGATGAGGCACCTGCAGTCAGTTGCACATGAAATGGCTAATCTACATCTACATCTACATCTATACTCCGCGAGCCACCTTACGGTGTGTGGCGGAGGGTACTTATTGTACCACTATCTGATCCCCCCTTCCCTGTTCCATTCACGAATTGTGCGTGGGAAGAACGACTGCTTGTAAGTCTCCGTATTTGCTCTAATTTCTCGGATCTTTTCGTTGTGATCATTACGCGAGATATATGTGGGCGGTAGTAATATGTTGCCCATCTCTTCCCGGAATGTGCTCTCTCGTAATTTCGATAATAAACCTCTCCGTATTGCGTAACGCCTTTCTTGAAGTGTCCGCCACTGGAGCTTGTTCAGCATCTCCGTAACGCTCTCGCGCTGACTAAATGTCCCCATGACGAATCGCGCTGCTTTTCGCTGGATCATGTCTATCTCTTCTATTAATCCAACCTGGTAAGGGTCCCATACTGATGAGCAATACTCAAGAATCGGACGAACAAGCGTTTTGTAAGCTACTTCTTTCGTCGATGAGTCACATTTTCTTAGAATTCTTCCTATGAATCTCAACCTGGCGCCTGCTTTTCCCACTATTTGTTTTATGTGATCATTCCACTTCAGATCGCTCCGGATAGTAACTCCTAAGTATTTTACGGTCGTTACCGCTTCCAATGATTTACCACCTATGGCATAATCGTTCTGGAATGGATTTCTGCCCCTATGTATGCGCATTATATTACATTTATCTACGTTTAGGGAAAGCTGCCAGCTGTCGCACCATGCATTAATCCTCTGCAGGTCCTCCTGGAGTACGTACGAGTCTTCTGATGTTGCTACTTTCTTGTAGACAACCGTGTCATCTGCAAATAGCCTCACGGAGCTACCGATGTTGTCAACTAAGTCATTTATGTATATTGTAAACAATAATGGTCCTATCACGCTTCCCTGCGGTACTCCCGAAATTACCTCTACATCTGCACTGCAGATTTTGAACCGTTAAGAATGACATGTTGTGTTCTTTCTTCTAGGAAATCCTGAATCCAATCACAAACCTGGTCCGATATTCCGTAAGCTCGTATTTTTTTCACTAAAAGTAAGTGCGGAACCGTATCAAATGCCTTCCTGAAGTCCAGGAATACGGCATCAATCTGCTCGCCAGTGTCTACGGCACTGTGAATTTCTTGGGCAAATAGGGCGAGCTGAGTTTCACATGATCTCTGTTTGCGGAATCCATGTTGGTTATGATGAAGGAGATTTGTATTATCTAAGAACGTCATAATACGAGAACACAAAACATGTTCCATTATTCTACAACAGATTGACGTAAGCGAAATAGGCCTATAATTATTCGCATCTGATTTATGACCCTTCTTGAAAATGGGAACGACCTGCGCTTTCTTCCAGTCGCTAGGTACTTTACGTTCTTCCAGCGATCTGCGATAAATTTCTGATAGAAAGGGGGCAAGTTCTTTAGCATAATCACTGTAGAATCTTAAGGGTATCTCGTCTGGTCCGGATGCTTTTCCGCTACTAAGTGATAGCAGTTGTTTTTCAATTCCGATATCGTTTATTTCAATATTTTCCATTTTGGCGTCCGTGCGACGGCTGAAGTCAGGGACCGTGTTACGATTTTCCGCAGTGAAACAGTTTCGGAACACTGAATTCAGTATTTCTGCCTTTCTTCGGTCGTCCTCTGTTTCAATATTACAATAAATTCAACTATACCCCTACAATACACAGAAAGTGCATCTTTTTACTACTGCTGACTTCGGACCTCGTGTCGTATTCAGCTAATGGTTCTTGCAGCACCTTACAGTCGATCATAGTTTTCATGTGTATGTGCTTTTCAGGGATGAAGCCTTTTTCACCAGAGACGGAATACTAAATAGTCACAATAGGGCCGACGAGAATCCCCACGCTACTGTTGTGAAGAGCCATCAATACAGATCATCAGTCAAATTGTGGGCAGCCATAGTCAGTGATTACCTACTAGGACCGTTCTTTTCTTCTTTCCCACTTCACTGCATTAGTGTACACAGTATCAGAGACACAGAGACATACCACCCTAGTTCTTGGTACATATCCCACTAGTTCTTCAACAACGGATATGGTTCTAACATTATGGATCTCCACCTCATGTTCGACTGAGTAAGGCATTCCCTGAAAAGTGGATAGGCAGAGGTGGTCCTGTTTCGTGGTCGGGATGTTCAACTCATCTCACCCCACTTGATTTCTTCTTGTGTGGCCATGTGGAAAGTCTTGTGTACAAGATGCCTGTCCAGATAGGAGAGGATTTCTGGCAAGAATTCTCGCTGCCTGCGACTCTGTACAAACCACACTGAGGATGTTAGAATGGGAACGACAGAATTTTGTGCGAGGATGTCATGCCTGCATTGATGCTGAGGGACGCCATTTTGAATAAATGTTGTAAATGTAGCTTCTTGTGAAACTTTTGCAGGTAAATGGAATACATTATTAGTGTACCATAGTTTCAGAATTTTCGTTCTCTCTGGTGACAGTAACTTACGTTTCTCCATCACCCTTGAAAGTTCCTGTAACATCATCACGGAATCACTCTGTATATTAGGCTACTGTTCAGTGGTATCCTCGACTTGCTGATTTAGAAGCCACAATTCAGTTGGACTAGTATATCTGCCGCAGAAACACCACCAAAAAAGCATAGACTGATTGACTGTTTGTTAAAATACCGCTACGACCCACGTGTGGCGCCCAGTGCTCTGTATCTATTCTGTATGGCCAACTCCAGCTGTCCAAGCGTGCTGGCCAAAGATCTTCGTACTTGGTATCTTGCCCAGCCACAACATGGAGGCCACGAAATGTGTCTAGAATGCACAAGAAAATAATTTCCCATTATGCGCCCACATTAACCTGTCACTTTTCGTGTTCCAGATGTCTGGAGAAGGACAAGATTAACGGCTTCAAGACTAGTATAAAAACGGCGACTGTATCATTTGAAAAATCTCTTGTGATCCGAATATTAACAGTTTGATCATATAATTGATTCTGCATCATTTCACTAACGATTTACTCATACATTTCGTTTTCATGCAAAGGACGATATTAAATGCAGATGAAAAAAGCAATAAGGCAGACACTGCAATAGCCAAACCTTTAAAAACGTTTAATTTGTAAAATAATGACTTCAATGACGTTTAAATCGTTCGCTCAGGTATGCCGCTACTGCTAAATATTACGTATGAACAAAGTACGAGGGCCTACTAAAAGGTAACGCCTCCGAACTTTTGTGAGAAAACTCTTAAAGATTTTTAAATAAAAATACACGTTATTAATGTTCTACATCTTTATTCTTCACGTCTACATATTTATTTCTCAACATAGTCACCCTGGCGGCGAACACATTTCTCCAACGAGAGATTAGTTTGTTGACACCTTCATTGTAGAACGCCTGAATTTGTTGCTCTGCTTGCACCGTTTCGTCACTATCAAAGTGAATTCCTCGACGGAATTATTTAAGTTTCGGAAACAGACGAAAATCGGGAGAGGGGGGGGGGGGGGGCGGGGGACAAGTCGGGACTGTATGGAGGAGGATGATCGGTGACTATAAACCCAAGGCGTCTGACTGTTGCAGATGTCGCAGCCCTCGTGTGTGGTTATGCTGAAGGACAGGGTGAATTCGATTACAGCACGCTGTTTACATGCAGCGACATAGTTACGTTACACACCGCCGTGTTATTCGCTACATTTAGCGAGCCCTCTAGTGGCAAAGGGCTGCAAATACGTTGACATTAAGAATAAAGATGTAGGATGTTAATAACGTTAAAAAAATTAAATGGTCTTACGGCTGGTATATGTGGTCTATTTTGAAAACACATGTACAAGGCGACAGATATTTAATTTCGGCATAAGTGTTGCTAATGCTTATCGATTTCCTCCAGGATATCCACAATAAATATACAAAGCTCACGAAATATTTCTAGAGCGTTAGGTTTTCTTTCAACATATGCAGGAAAAAAATTATGAACTGCCATAGGGAATATGCTGTGTTTACCTCGAGGACGTCGTTAGCACTGAGTGTTGCCTTAGTGGCAATGTGCGCTTACAACTTAATGAAACAAATGGGAAGCACAATAATAATGAAGGCATTCAAGTATTTTCTAAAATCAACAAGTTAATTAAAGTCATTGATGTGGTATCAACGTTCGATACCACACTTGTCAGGGGTTTCAGTTATCGACCGCGGTCCGTACTAGTATCGCAGGACCCACGAGTCCGGACTAGCACCGGTAACGCCGCTCCGCAGCTTGCAACAAGTCTCTAGCGTGCGCTCGGCCACTCTTGCTCGGGACGACAAGTAGAAAAGTAGTATAGCCTTCAGCTGATAGGAATCAACCTCTAACAAGGCGCTTAGTTAAAGTATGGCGTATGTGATGCCTCCAGAGCTCTATGTTTGTAATTATATTCCTTCTGACTATGAAGACTCCTGTACCAACAGTTAAGTACAATATATATTTTTTCACCAACGACTTCTAATTATTTTAGTCGTTGTAGACCCAGACCATGCAGCCAGCTCCTTATCGCCTTCACTGACAATCCTGCTACAAATACAAAAAAGAGATTTGTATATTTCTATTTAGCATTGGCTACCAATCATTCCAATTGGCTACGATTCGTTCGTCGTCATCATAACAACTGATATGTTTACAGAATGAAACAAAGGTATAATCACTCTTGAGTAAATAGCATAAGTATCTACTTCGCTGAAAGGATATGCCATGTACTCAGACTCGAAGACGTAAGGACTTGCCAGATAGGAATTGTAGAGCGATAAATTTGTCTAGAAAGTACATGAAACCGTAATTGAAAAAATTGTAAGGAAATTTTATCACTTCTTCTTTCGCTTGCGCCTTTGTCCCGCAGCTTATGCAGGGTCGGCACGGCCACAATCGGATTTGGCATGGTTAATTTGAAGGAGTGGCCGGATGCCCTCCCTGCCACCTCCCTGTACCCCCTGGGAAGAAATCAGTGTATCCCAGCTGTCTGAGTCGGGGTAAATCATGAAATAGTGCGAACGTGTTTCAGATGTCTGCGAGTCGTGTAACTGAGGCGGGACGTGGGGACCAGCCCGGTAGTCACCTACCGGGATGTGGAAAACCGCCTAAAAACCATATCCAGGCTGGCCAGCACACTAGCCCTCGTCCATAATCGCTGGGCGGATTCGATCCGGGGCCAGCGCGCCTATCCGAGTCCAGGAAGCAGTGCATTAGCTCTCTCGGCTAGCCTGGCGGGTCAATGAGATTTTATCACTGAACAGTGAAAAGAAGTCGACGAACGTACTGAATTACGTAGCATTTGGTTCATTCGTGGTGTATTAGAAAAAAGCTACCAATGTACACTCCTGGAAATGGAAAAAAGAACACATTGACACCGGTGTGTCAGACCCACCATACTTGCTCCGGACACTGCGAGAGGGCTGTACAAGCAATGATCACACGCACGGCACAGCGGACACACCAGGAACCGCGGTGTTGGCCGTCGAATGGCGCTAGCTGCGCAGCATTTGTGCACCGCCGCCGTCAGTGTCAGCCAGTTTGCCGTGGCATACGGAGCTCCATCGCAGTCTTTAACACTGGTAGCATGCCGCGACAGCGTGGACGTGAACCGTATGTGCAGTTGACGGACTTTGAGCGAGGGCGTATAGTGGGCATGCGGGAGGCCGGGTGGACGTACCGCCGAATTGCTCAACACGTGGGGCGTGAGGTCTCCACAGTACATCGATGTTGTCGCCAGTGGTCGGCGGAAGGTGCACGTGCCCGTCGACCTGGGACCGGACCGCAGCGACGCACGGATGCACGCCAAGACCGTAGGATCCTACGCAGTGCCGTAGGGGACCGCACCGCCACTTCCCAGCAAATTAGGGACACTGTTGCTCCTGGGGTATCGGCGAGGACCATTCGCAACCGTCTCCATGAAGCTGGGCTACGGTCCCGCACACCGTTAGGCCGTCTTCCGCTCACGCCCCAACATCGTGGAGCCCGCCTCCAGTGGTGTCGCGACAGGCGTGAATGGAGGGACGAATGGAGACGTGTCGTCTTCAGCGATGAGAGTCGCTTCTGCCTTGGTGCCAATGATGGTCGTATGCGTGTTTGGCGCCGTGCAGGTGAGCGCCACAATCAGGACTGCATACGACCGAGGCACACAGGGCCAACACCCGGCATCATGGTGTGGGGAGCGATCTCCTACACTGGCCGTACACCACTGGCGATCGTCGAGGGGACACTGAATAGTGCACGGTACATCCAAACCGTCATCGAACCCATCGTTCTACCATTCCTAGACCGGCAAGGGAACTTGCTGTTCCAACAGGACAATGCACGTCCGCATGTATCCCGTGCCACCCAACGTGCTCTAGAAGGTGTAAGTCAACTACCCTGGCCAGCAAGATCTCCGGATCTGTCCCCCATTGAGCATGTTTGGGACTGGATGAAGCGTCGTCTCACGCGGTCTGCACGTCCAACACGAACGCTGGTCCAACTGAGGCGCCAGGTGGAAATGGCATGGCAAGCCGTTCCACAGGACTACATCCAGCATCTCTACGATCGTCTCCATGGGAGAATAGCAGCCTGCATTGCTGCGAAAGGTGGATATACGCTGTACTAGTGCCGACATTGTGCATGCTCTGTTGCCTGTGTCTATGTGCCTGTGGTTCTGTCAGTGTGATCATGTGATGTATCTGACCCCAGGATTGTGTCAATAAAGTTTCCCCTTCCTGGGACAATGAATTCACGGTGTTCTTATTTCAATATCCAGGAGTGTATAATGAACAGACCTATATTGGAAAAATACAGCCTGATTCTAACAATTAGTTGAGTGGAGTGAACAACTTCTTCTTCCGACGTCCAATGACCCTAGAACATCACATATGTGTCGATATTATCTGAAGGCAACCTAGAATTCTGTGCTCTAGAAGCATTTTTTCTTTAACGACAAATCACGGTATTCTTTAACGCACACTTGTAACCAGTTGGTATTTTTCAAGTGCAGTCACGTGGTATTCCATCACGTTTGATAATTGTTCTCGTGTGAGCAGCAGAGACGCAAACATTTTTTATGGACATTTGCACCTAGTTCCTCTGCTTCGGGCATCGCATGGAACCGGTCTGCTTGCTCCTTCCATGTGAAACGTAGAGCTGAATCAGCAGTCACAGTCAACTCCGAGATAGTGGAAAAGTGGAAAACCGTTGTCTTAGTGGTGCTGAAGTTAATATTCGGAAACGAAAGGATAACTACGTGATGTTTCTCACGTAGTTAACGACGAATACCGATCCACCAGTCATAATGAAGTGAATGGTGTGGTGTACTAGGTAACAATAGAAGGCTTTCTCTGCCCAAATCACGTATGGAGCTAGAGAACAAAGAATGTCTGTGTGCTGCCGCACTCGTTTTAATTTCCATTACCTGTTTCTCTCGATTCCTATGCCAAATATGCTAATTTTTGTAGGAATTTAACCAACAGGGTTTCACAAAAACGATACATCTTTCTTTCAATAGTATTAGGTTGCACGAGCAGCTCTGTTACGCTTCCGCAGGAGCTTTACTGAGCTGCTATGGTTCCACTAGTGTATCTGTAAATTCCTGAAACGTCTTCTCTTAGGTGTTGATGAGGACCCAGAACACTAGAGAATAGATTATGTCGCAGTGGTCTTGTACGGTGTTTCCGTAAAAAGATGTACTGCACTTTTCCTGAATCGTCCCAACAAATCTGAGTCTTTCATTTGCCGTGCCTAACAGTGATTTAACGTATTAGTTCAATTTTATATCATTTTGCTGAGTGAAGTGGCGCGCTGGATAAAACTCTGAGCTCACATTCGGGACGATGTTGGCTCAATTCCCCTTCCGAATATACAGCCTTAGGTTGTTGGCAGTTTCCCTGAATCTTTTAATTTTCTCTTTCACCCTAGTCTAATCCGAGCTTTTTATCCCTCTCTAATCATCTCATCATCGACGGCACATTAATCCCAAATCATCCTTCCTTCACATCTTTCCATAGTGCTACCCCTAGGTATTTAAATGGTGCGACACGTTCCACATTATCACTAACATTGTAAACTGAGTTTACTGGATAAAGCCTTTCGTTTATGCTAGAACAGCTTTATTATTTAACGTTCAAAATAATATTAACAACTCTCATCTGATTTAACGCTTACTACTTTATACACAAAAATGTATGATAACGTTTTTTCTGCTTGTATCGCATAGCCGAAAAAAATAATCGAAACTCTATGGCAGTCTCCAGAGCGTAACTAGTACCGATTTATACTGACGGGAAATTCAGTTGGATATAGATCAGATCCATATGTTTGATGGAAAAATTCCTGTCACTTTTCTGAGTGGAGTAGTGTGGCTCGGATCCTTGATGTCGTCAGACTGTCATCTGTCTGAGTGACAGGCGCGCGTAGTATGAGCATGATACGACACTGAACGCATTTCAGCACATCCACATAAATCGAGACCAGTGCCCCAAACAGTATAGGAAAATTATAACGTAACAGTGTATTTCATCACAGACAGAAAATCGACATCAGGCGCACATTATTAATGGAGTTAATGATCAATCATAAATACCTCCATTCGGGAGAAAATAGCCGTCACTAGGAGCAAGTGCCAGGGTCAACAACTTTTGTGTGTGTTTGTCACTATCGGATAGACCTTAATGTAATAGCGTGTGAGCAGGTTAGACTGCAGGAGATACAACGCTGTACAACAAAATGTGAGCATCTATTCCATCTCCTCATTGAAGGGTTCGGAAACTCAAGTCCTACAGGTATACCTCTGCTAACTGTAAGTCACAGTTCACAAAGCTGAGTATTTCAGTAACGCACTAGAACAAGATTGCTTAGGTTTGCGACATATGTTGGAGAATTATTTTGTTTATTAACATATTTTTTTCTTGAAATTAGCGTGTCATTCAGGTCTTCTCTGACATCTAATCAACAATTCTCCTTGAGTTTATGTTTACATATAACACTGAATATAGAAGCTGAGCCAATGTTTCATCGATACTTTACTACTACTGCTACTACTATTGCTGCTGATGACAATAATAATGATAATAATAACAATAATAATAATCATACAACTAATAAGACTTGGAGTTGCAATAATAATAGCCGTTTTATTAACACTGTCGAATCTACACTCCCCATAAAATCAAAAGTAATTAAACCAACGACAGGTGTGGTGGTATGGGGTATATTTTGGTAGTGTCTGAGGTCTTGGCTGCTGTCCTCTGAGGGGATCGTGAGCTACAAAGCCTGACCAGAATGACGCAGTGTTTGTTGCAGCACATCGCCACCGCGGACAGGATGGCGAGTCTGTCCGAGTCTGTCGCACCGAGAAAGTTCCAGTGTTATCAGTCGCAGCCCATCGGGAGTCGCAGTAGCAGTTAGCTCCGCCGCTAACTCAGAGACAGACCATAATTGCGAACATAGCGGACTTTGTACTTCACCAGCAGTGAGGCTAACGTGGGCTATACAGAAGAGCTTGTACCACAACAACTGTCGTAAGATACTTAAACTTTCCATTCTTATGAATAAAGAACCCAGTTAATCTATGCGTGCAGTTTGTGCTGTAGAAAGAGGGCACCGGCCACCAAACATCCTCTCCTTGCTTCCCATGGTACAGCTCTACAGAGACAACAGAGACAACGAAACGGCATAAAATAAACCCCTTTTATCATAAAATGATTTATAAGCTCTTTCAACTACACGTTGAAGAATTATTTCTTCTGACTTTGAGTACCGTTATAAGTCGCCCCTTAAAGCACTGCACTTGTAAGAATCTTGCAATGCGTATCGTTAAGCGTAATTTAGCTTTACAAAATCAGTAGAAAAGAAGTTCTTACTTGCGACTGTCGACTCTGAAGCGTGTGAAAGTAGCGACGCCGCTACGAAGCGTATCAGGTCAAAGGTAAGGAATAAGAGAAGTTAATCTTCTCGCGGCCGACAAAACCAGACGGAGGGGTCATCACCCTCGCTCCAAGAAAAACGAGGCGTCGATTCTTCTTTGAAAGAGGCGAGAGAAAACTTGGATGAGAAAAGTCGCTCTCAGCAGGCTTTCAGCTCTTCTCCGCCAGTGACATGGATCCGAAGGAAAAGGAGCATAAATATAATTTTAAGTTCAAGAATAAAACTTAAGTAATTTCCGTAAATTTATTACAATTTGTTTCACCTTCATAACAGGACGACCGTTTTCAGGCACATCTTCTATACCACTTTTATAATACAAGCATAAAAAACAGTTCGACGTCCTGAGAGAATCACTTGGAAAAAAAAGCGAGAGAGACAGAGAGAAACAAAGTCATTGCTAAAAATGAAGAAAGTTTTCGTCGTACTTTCTAACTATGAGCAATAAATTCTAGTAAGGCTATATGCCTTTATTTAACGTGCCAAGTAATTTTTCATTTTATGACCACTTCATCTCTCATTCTAATTTCTTTGACACTATCATTTTTTTGTCGAATCCATATTCTCCGAGTGCCATTCAGGCACACTGGTCACTCAGCAACGGAAAGGCCCAAGAATTTAGTCAGAACTGACAAGGGAAGCATACACCCAATGGCATACCGCATATGCTCATGTATTGCACGATTGTAGTACATATTTACAGGTAACAAATGCTGCTCTTATACGGAGCTCTTCTCAAGGGTTTCGATAAATTGAGGCTCAAGGCTTTGCGAGCATATTAATTAAAAAACGATTTCCCTAGCCGGTGAGAAACTGCGTCGCTACAACCGCCTTAGGCGGTATCTACCCGTGCTGGGTTCGAGCATCACTGTCTCTTTTCATCTTCCTCCAAACACCGTTTCTTCATAAAAGAACGACAATAATAACGATAATCGTAGTAGTACATTCGTGGCAAAGCATGAGCGAGGTAGAATAAGGAACCATGATAAAATAAACATTTATTTATCTATAAATTCACTCTCATATCAGAACGTTATAACAGTGAAATCATTACACTTATAATCCTCCGTCGTCGTTGCTAGACCAACAATATTTGGTACCTTACCTATCATAAAAGCATATACAGACGTGCACAAGCACATTTCATTAATTTCACGAGCCGCGTGGAGTGGCTGCGCCGTTTGAGGCACCATGTCACGGATTGCGTGGCCGCTCCCGCCGGAGGTTCGAGTCTTCCCTCTGGCATGGATATGTGTGTTGTTCTTAGCATAAGTTACTTTAAGTAGTGTGTAAGTCTCCGGACCGATGACCTCAGCAGTTTGGTTCCTTAGGAATTCGCACACATTTTGAATTGAATGCCACGTTTAGTGGTTAATAACGCTTGTGGAAAAGAAATCTCATTAACAATTGGAAAGAATGGTCGTTATGAAGTAATGTTTGACGCAAACGATGCGTGGTTCAGTATCTACACGAAAGCCAGAGCTGTCATCTGACGCAGTAGCAGGGAGTGTGGACTAAGGCTGTCTTCACGAGATGGTATTTCTCTCTGGCCATGCGACAATGTACACTTGACAGCAAAAAAAGTGGGTCACTGTCGAATACAACCAACATAACGTAGCTGTGTTGCAGGTCCTCTAAACACCAAAACCCCGTGGGGTACAGTCGTTTGACTACACACAATGGGTACCGCAAGAGACTACTAAGAGACCAAAGGTCTTTATGGCAGTCAGTCTAAGCTTCAACTAACATCGTCATACAAAACATATTAAACATATTAGAAAACACGTTCTTAGCGATGAGATACCCCATAACACTCATAAACTAACCTTAATTACAACAAGTGACATTCCAAAAGTTCTGAGAAAACGGATTATTTTACATATATCGTGCAGTAATCCTTAGTCAAAATTAAATACTTGAGACAATATATGGAGTTACAAAGCTGTATGGCAATTGGAAATAAGTTTTTCGCTCTCTAAAGGGTTTTCCATCCATGTGCTGAAGGTCGCTCAACGGCGAGTGGCTCTGGAAACTGGATATTGGACGAACCAGTAGAAAAATGCGATTAACGGCAACAAGCACTCTAAGGAAATTGCAACATTAACAGCGAATCACCAGTAATATCATTGTTCTCGTAACACATCAACAGCTACGTGTACACAAATTTGAACTTTAATTGACATGACCAACGTCGTCGTTCTGGACCTGGATTGAAACCCGGCACCTATAGGCATTGCTAACTAAGCCAAGCTTTGTTTGTGGCTTATTGAGACCGGATCACTAGGCATAAAGAGACGAGAAGTATAGACGTTTGGACCAGTATCAGTTATCAATTCAGATCCTGAAAATAAATGACGAAAATGTTTATACTGAACTGGGAATCCTGGTATAACAGTTACCGTCCTGGGAACTACCCCAAACGACGTTTAATATGGTGTCATTCACATGGAACAAGGTATGCTCATGTCTAATATTGAAATGATACAGGGATGCGAACCCAGCACCTAATCGGATTGTTAACGAACTACAGTCATGCTCAAAAATATCCGAACGACCTGGATTGCATTTCGCCTGATTCACATGCAACCCACATAACGCAGCTGTCTAGCAGGTCCTCTAATCGCTCCTTGACACAGTCGGTTGACTATTGAAAATGGTTCCAACAAGTCACCACTAGAAAACACTGCTCTGTATCGGAATAACTCAAGATGTAAAGTAATACCACGATACTAAAAATATCAGGGAACACCTCATCACAGATAAGACTGTCCTTAAGGCTTGTAAGCACGCATTTATTGCAATAACTGACATACCTGAAATATTAGCACTCTCATTATTACGTCAGGTAGGTAATGGACGTAGTAAGTTGGTCATATTCATGATTTCCTCTTCAAAGTAACATACCATACTTGTTATTTAACAGAAAATGTCATTAAAAATTTACGTTATTCACGAGCAGCTAGTTGAGAATATGTATGAACTTCAAATGACACGACGAACCGACTCGTTCTGCATATGGATTCAAACCAGGTCATGAAAACTAAGATTTCGTGACTGACGGAAATTAACAGTCAGTCCTGACTAGGCATAAAGAGATTGATATACCTCGATTTTAGACAGTATCAGTCAACAAATATCAACTTTAAATTACATAACATAAAAATTTTTAACGGTCGCGAATTCCTACCAAGCATCTATTGTCCCTGTTAACGAACTACGAGAGATGTTAAATACTGCTTCTTCACAAGTAACTTACTTGAAATGCAGTGAGGTAAAGCTTTGTGTTGGCCAGGGATTCGAACCCAGAACCTAATCAGATTGTTATCGAAGCACAATCAACTTTGACATATAGGATTTTCTCGACAGTAGCTAGATGTATTAACTGAAATGACGAGACGAAACATTAATTTTTCCTTCCCAGGACTCCAACCCGGCACATATCGCTGTTATATTTTAGAGAAAAGGAACGTTAAGTATGGGTTTATTACACCAGCAGCGACATGTGAACATGTTTGAACTAGAAATAATATGACGAAGTGTTCAGTTCTAACTAGGAATCGAACCCAACACATATCGTTGTTGACTACACACAAAGAGACGTCAGCTAACGAATTTTTCTCCACCATCAGCTCGAAATAACATCCTTGAGCTTACAGTGATCTCGCAAATAGTTCTGTGTCTCACTGGCAGTCAAAAACGTCAGATATCGTTAGTGTTGACAACGAATGAAAATGCATTAAAAATAAAAATTATTATCCACCAGCAGATAGGTGTTCTCACGCTAGAGCTTGATAATACATAGTGAAAAGTTTAGTGCTGGGCCAAAATTCCAACCCATTCATGCGCAATATGTGGAGATGTTGAGGAATCTGCAGTTTTGAACAAAAAAGTTGTAGTCGAGCTGTATTGTCATGAAGGGATCAAATTCCGCGTTAAGGGCGGTCTGAGTTGCAGTACCAGTTCAGAACCAATTTTATTAACATACAGAATCTCAAATAAACGATGGAATAAGTGTCCTGTCACCATACACAGGTTTGTTTCATCACTAGAAATAAATAACTAGTATAAGAAAGGTTACTGGTGATAGAGTTTCTACATCTCGCCACTCCTTACTTTATTGTGGTTCCACCTAACGTTTTCTTGGTAGAGAATGAATATCATGTTTAATGTGATTTTCAGACCACAATGCCATTATACATCCTTCACTTGGCGTAGCCAGAATGGAATAGAATCTGCCTCTCTCTATCAAAAAACATCGGCAGAAGTTGGAATCGAACCGAGACCAACATCATATGAAACTATCACCAGTCCAACAAACCACCAAACCCTCTTCTCTACAACTCATTTCTCTATCATAACTGCGTTGCGGCACACAAGATGAGAATTCTGACACACAGGCTCCCTGTAGTGGTTTGCAGGATGTTCAGTACATTCATTTACTTGGTTGACCGAATCGCCATGAACTAGCTGCCTTGGCTACCTAATGCATACATTCGACTCTATTTTGTAATCACCGAAATAAAATAACGTAACTGCCACCTACACAGAACTGCCAACAGTGTAGGATGCAGAAATTTAAATAGGAAGTGTTCCTTTCCATTTGAGCCACCGTATTGCGCTATCTGTTTGTTGAAACCATCGTGCAGAGCAAAAGAAATGCTGTAACTGTCTGTCTCTCACAAGTCTAAATCTGGCTATATGCATTATCTCACAGCACTGTGGAATGCCGAAGTTCTGGAGGAACTGTTGTTCACTTCCAGAGGTGCTGTAGCTATGTCATAGCTAGTAGCGTAACGGTAAGCGTGTTCTATTACATTTGCTACTACATTTTTTTAAAACGCAGTTCTGCTGTCTGCTGAAGTTATCAATTTAATGGAACTTTGAACATAATTCTCTTCGCTTCTCAGCCCAAAATAGTCGCATGTGGGAAAAAGGACAACTTCTGCGTCATTTTGTTTTTATTGATCAATAAACTGCATGTGCATTGCCAGACTGTTATAGATAACATCAGAGAATTCGCATATATCGTTGATGATTAATTTCTCTCTCATGTCTAGTATTTTTTTAACAACACTAAAAGAAACCTTACGAAAACTGTGCACTGTATTGTAAGATATGAAATAAGACTACCCACGATAACCTTACGACGAAAGTAAGTCTGTTTTAACAAAACTGAGTATCTGTACACAAACGTGCCTCTATCTGCACGAATTAGTAAAACACTACTCACTTAGATTTCGATTGGATCTGTGTTCAAATGGTATGCTGTGTCATATTCAACAGGTATGCAAACGTGGCATTTCATAAATAAAGTTCCATATTCCTAGAAACCCAAAATTTGCTTGTCAGCAGCGGAAAGAGGCGTTACCTGTTGTGCAGCATTGTAAGTTTTTCATTATTGCACTATGAGCTGAAAGTATTTTCTTAGGATTTTTTATCGATGTTTGATCTGACTGCTTGCAGCTCTTACACAGAAGGGATAGAAACTTTACATTCAGCGAGGCTGGAACCACGAACCGTAACAGTCGCGCTTCCACAGGTCAGCACGTCAACACAGAGCTAGCGGATAGATACGGTTTGCGCTTTCCTCTTACGAGGCTAATAGTGGCTAGAACTCGTAAACCGCTATTTACAGGACGAGATTAGTTGCGACTGCCACGTTCAATGACTTTGCTGGGCTGAAAATCATAAATTTACAATCCTCTGTTACACCTCAAGCGGTAACAACTCAGGTTATTCAATGGAAATGACACGAGAAATCAAGTGATCTTTGAGGCTTAATTCCGTGCATACCAGGAAGTAACTCGTCGATCACAGAGTTAGCAAACATACCTTGCGTTGTTGCCGAATCTCAGTTACATTACCAGCAGGAAGAAGACGAACCGATGTGATCCTACAGCGGGCTGGGAAGTGACCATAGCTGGCGCCTCAAAGACGCGGCTGCTACGGCCTGGAATACGTAATGCGTCTGATTCGCATTTCTGTAACTACACTCCTGGAAATTGAAATAAGAACACCGTGAATTCATTGTCCCAGGAAGGGGAAACTTTATTGACACATTCCTGGGGTCAGATACATCACATGATCACACTGACAGAACCACAGGCACGTAGACACAGGCAACAGAGCATGCACAATGTCGCCACTAGTACAGTGTATATCCACCTTTCGCAGCAATGCAGGCTGCTATTCTCCCATGGAGACGATCGTAGAGATGCTGGATGTAGTCCTGTGGAACGGCTTGCCATGCCATTTCCACCTGGCGCCTCAGTTGGACCAGCGTTCGTGCTGGACGTGCAGACCGCGTGAGACGACGCTTCATCCAGTCCCAAACATGCTCAATGGGGGACAGATCCGGAGATCTTGCTGGCCAGGGTAGTTGACTTACACCTTCTAGAGCACGTTGGGTGGCAGGGGATACATGCGGACGTGCATTGTCCTGTTGGAACAGCAAGTTCCCTTGCCGGTCTAGGAATGGTAGAACGATGGGTTCGATGACGGTTTGGATGTACCGTGCACTATTCAGTGTCCCCTCGACGATCACCAGTGGTGTACGGCCAGTGTAGGAGATCGCTCCCCACACCATGATGCCGGGTGTTGGCCCTGTGTGCCTCGGTCGTATGCAGTCCTGATTGTGGCGCTCACCTGCACGGCGCCAAACACGCGTACGACCATCATTGGCACCAAGGCAGAAGCGACTCTCATCGCTGAAGACGACACGTCTCCATTCGTCCCTCCATTCACGCCTGTCGCGACACCACTGGAGGCGGGCTGCACGATGTTGGGGCGTGAGCGGAAGACGGCCTAACGGTGTGCGGGACCGTAGCCCAGCTTCATGGAGACGGTTGCGAATGGTCCTCGCCGATACCCCAGGAGCAACAGTGTCCCTAATTTGCTGGGAAGTGGCGGTGCGGTCCCCTACTGCACTGCGTAGGATCCTACGGTCTTGGCGTGCATCCGTGCGTCGCTGCGGTCCGGTCCGAGGTCGACGGGCACGTGCACCTTCCGCCGACCACTGGCGACAACATCGATGTACTGTGGAGACCTCACGCCCCACGTGTTGAGCAATTCGGCGGTACGTCCACCCGGCCTCCCGCATGCCCACTATACGCCCTCGCTCAAAGTCCGTCAACTGCACATACGGTTCACGTCCACGCTGTCGCGGCATGCTACCAGTGTTAAAGACTGCGATGGAGCTCCGTATGCCACGGCAAACTGGCTGACACTGACGGCGGCGGTGCACAAATGCTGCGCAGCTAGCGCCATTCGACGGCCAACACCGCGGTTCCTGGTGTGTCCGCTGTGCCGTGCGTGTGATCATTGCTTGTACAGCCCTCTCGCAGTGTCCGGAGCAAGTATTGTGGGTCTGACACACCGGTGTCAATGTGTTCTTTTTTCCATTTCCAGGAGTGTAGATTTAGGGACTGGAGCTTAGTTGCTGATAATATTCAGAAGTGACTGCTACTAAGCATCATAAATCAGTAACTCTCATAATTGTTTTTATATTTCTTTCGTAACTGTACTCAAAACCAAGAAATTCATTCACGGTCGTTTTCGTGCCTCGCCGATAGTCGAGCACAACAAACAAATAAAAATTAAAATAGAATGTGTGTGTGTGTGTGTGTGTGTGTGTGTGTGAGAGAGAGAGAGAGAGAGAGAGAGAGAGAGAGAGAGAGAGGGAGGGAGGGAGAGAGAGAGGGTAAAAAACTGTTGTAAAGAAATTGAAAACTGGTATGTAAAGAATTCTTTCATTAAAATGACTCGTTCCACATCATTATGAAATGTCGTATTCATGATCTATGGAACAAGTATTAATCTAATCTAACCTAATCATATCATATTGCTGACTATCCATGAAGAGTCATGAAGTACCGAAATTTTCGCCTATATCAGTAACCAAATCTAAACTTTAAAATAAAAGACGACAGTTTTTGTAATAAACCGGGACTCCTATCAAGACCCTTTCATCCCTGTTAACTAACCATGGAAGATGTCTGATATACCTCAATTCAGAAGTAACGAAGTGTGTATGAATTTAAAGATGAAGCGCATGATGTGAAGTTCTGCGACGGAGATACGAACCCAAGACGTAATCGGATTGTTACCTAAGTAAAATCAAATGTTACGAATCGGTTTTTCTTGCCACCTGCTAGGTGTTTAATTTAAAATAAGGACACAAATTTTTGTGCCTTAGCGACAATCGAGCCGCACTCCTATCGTTCTTCTTTATTGTCCACGAATATTGCTTAAGTATCAATTGCTTACTCACCAACAGTAAGATGTGTGCGTGTTTGTCCAGAAATTGTTGGTAACATGAACAGACATTAAAAATGCACGTTAATTTTCACTAGCAGGCCGGTGTGCACGTGATAGGGCTTGAAATGAAATTATGAATATTTTTGTACTGAATCAGGATTCGGACTCACATATTTACCTTTGGAGGAGACCTAGAGAAGACTGCAGTCTTGGGAAAAGGAATGAAATGATTGAACTATAATGTTCCGAGAGATTTAGATCCTCGAAAGAGGAGATACGAATTCGAATCACAGTCCAGAACCAAATTTTTCAACGTCTCTAGTTCAATCAAGTACAAATAAAATAAGAGCCCTGTTCCTTTAGACGGCTATCAATTCATCAAATAAAATAAAATTTTCTAATGTAAGTTTACTGGTGACAGTATTTCTGTTTACCCTGACCTCCACCTATGTCATTTTCCAACGTAAACCGACTCTGCCCAGTTTGGAATGAAGGAACGTGATGTTTAATGCGGATTCTGGATTATAACAGCTTTCTCTTGAGGTTACCAGAGGTAAAGCAAATCTGTTTGTGCCTCTTAAAAGTAAATGCCTGAACCTACGCATTGCACTGGTGATAGTTCGTTCCACCAGACCATTGTGGCCACATTTCCAGCCCCAGGAGTGTGCTGTAATGGATGATGTGCTTAGCTTACTAAACTAGTTACGGTGGAAAAAAACGCGAGTCTATTAAATGGTTAAGTAGAAGCAAGCTTATGACGTGGAGATTATGCTATTCTCATGTCAGCAGGATGTAAAGACTCTTCTAGGCGTCATAGCCTCGATTTGAAGCCATTTTGAAATTTTCACAAATTCAGGAAATTCCTTAGTTCCAGAAAATCCACACTGAAGTGTGAAGTTACCGGATAATTCGATTATCACCGTCATTATTACTATCATTTTCTTCATAGCGCTGCTGGAACACATGTTCTTGAAGATCATTTAAGTCCTTTTGGTCATTATAGAAGTAGTTGCCCAAGAACAAGTTCTTTCCCTGTCTACGGAATCCTTTTCATGTTAATATCAAACATCAGCAATTACTCGTAGATCACATTAAAACTAAAGTAATTGATGAAGATGTTACTTGATAACGAAAACGCGCTGCCTTTCTTCATTTACTTGCGCCTAGAAATGGCTGTCGAATACTGCCAAACCAAAAGCCAAGGGATCTTACTGCCTTCCAATATACGTCGCTGTCTGTTCTTCCATGGTCGACGTGACCTGTTTCAAGTTGTGTATGACACAGAATGTTTTAGAAAATCAATTGTTCTCCTTTGCGATAAACAGAAAGATTTTCATTCTAAGCTATCCAAGTCCAAAATTTTCGCAATATTAGTTAAAATTTAATATTCGCTTCCATATGTAAGGAAAGTATTTCACAGTTGCAAAACCCGCATCCGACTCACTGTCCTTACACTTAGTCGCTGGCCATAAATTCTAGCTCAAAGTGACGACAGTTTTAGTAACCTAATGTAGCGAAGACTGTTTGCCAGTGCTCTTCCTCACCGGAAAATATGCAATTCACTCATTGGGCTCCATAAGTACATTGTAACAGTAATATCTGTGTGTAGAATTTAGTGGTGCTCTCTCTTCCAGTTCTGTGTACAATATACCTGACCTAAATGAGCCCTTTATCATTACAGGCCATCGGCGGTGCAACATCATATTGACAACAGTAATGGGCTTATACTGACAACCTCATTGTTCGTTTTACCCGATTTTGTAATCATTTAAGTAAAACAATATGACCTTCGAGTGGGAGACATTTCGTCCCCCTTTTCCTTCTGTGAAATTTGTCGGTAAGCTTTTTGCCTTCGAACCAGCGAAATGCGGCAGAGTACGGCTGGTAAACGATTTACAAACCACGATTTAGTGCCGTTAACACGATTTCTTTAAACACTGGCGTAGCTGAAGGAATTTAGTTTCTTCTTAAATCGTCTTATGCAGCAACGTTCACAGATATCTCAAATAGGCAAAGCTCTTTATCCAGGTACGAAGGTTGTAAAACAAACTTCCCACAGTTTGTGTCAGGTTGATCTTTTCGTCTGATAGCACTGCGTAAGTAATTTGTGTAAGAGGTATTAAAGTAGTGTTCCTGTAGCTGTGGGAATCATTGGTAGAAAACGAGTTTCACACCAATGGGTACAGTACTGATAAATATTCAAAATGATTATCAACCTAAGTCTGCGTTTATCCACAAACAGAGGCGTATTTGTAATATTGAAGCTAGACTAGGTATCCTTGTCTTCCTTGAGTGGGCATTGGAAGGCGTTTACACACACGTATACGAGGGTAATCCCAAAGGTAAGGTCTCCTAAGGGACACGCAAGTGCCAACGCAGGCACAAACGAGAGATCCTTAATTTTAATGGCAAGCAGAAACCACAGTGTTGGCTGCATGGTGGCAAGGTGATAAAGAGCAAGACTGTGGATACGAAGGTCTCAGCTTCGATCCCTCACCAGTCCCACGATTTGTATGTGCCGTTTTACACATATTTCCCCTGGGGCAGTGTGTGTTGATGTGAAAAATGCTGAGTTGCACCGTGGTCCGAAAGCCACGTAAAACTGTAGGTTCCCCTACTAACTGGCTAGGTAAGTCAACTCAAAGGTCGGATGAAAGCAACAGCATACCACCTCCAACAAGTCCGTGCCTATTAAAGCACTGTGGTGTTCAAACCACTCTTGCGACTGATGACTGCTTTACTTTCTATGGGTTCCAAAACTAATGATCTTCGGGTTATTAACATTTTTGTGTTTTCATGCTATAGCTTTGATACCAGTAAACGTAAGTAACCGGCCGCGCACTGTCACCGTTCGAGTTGTCAAGGTGGTAGACGACGATGCTGTCGACCCCAGTTACAATTTTGGTCATGGCTATGTTTCAGTCAAATACCTCTATGGGCCTTTCTGCGTATATCAAGATATACATTTATACACTTGGTACGCTTCCAAATTGATATCTGATAGAGCTGTATTTAGCAACATGAATCAGATATGTTTTCCGTGCAATATATCGGACAACACGTCAGTGCAGCGAGATTTCGTTTATATGTTGCGCATGGTGCAAGATATATTTGTGTTTTGCTTGCTTCTGTGATAGGTTTCACCCCACTGTATGCGTGCAAGCTCACGAATAGACTGTCAATAACTGGAATTACGCAATAACACACTTAAAAGTTGTATTTTTGCAATATGTATCCCGATGAAAATAACTGTAAACAGGTTATATGCCTACTTGCTTATTATCGCGCTTCTCGATGCTTTCCTCAAAAATTTAAAATAAAAATAAGAGGAGAGAGAGAGAGAGAGACAGAGAGAGAAAACAGAAATGTATTTCAAATATCAGCTCAGTGACGCCATGTTTGTCTCGTGATGTAAAGCAAGGATAGTTGATAGGTAATATCTCGTTGTACTAGCGATATGTATGGCTACAGGGTTCTTTGTTTTCTCTCTGCAAACAACTAGAACAGAATTCAGTAACAAAGTGGTAAGATCACCTACTCAGTGCGCCAATTAAACACTCAGCCATTCTTGGTTATTTTGTTAATCATCTGTAATGCAGTAAACATCCTTGATTATTGATTTGTAATTACTACCATTGTTATTGTTATTCGTCACCCCACAACAGCTTTCCTATCACTCATTGCCGCCGATGCACGTAACGAATGGATCAGGATGGATGGAATGTGGGATGTTTCGTCACGGAGAATATACACATTTATCTCGGCGTGTTATGTCAGAGTAATATGAAAATCTCAATAAGAAAAGACGACAATAACAACCAACTATTTCTGTCCACTTAACACCATGACGACAGACAAATTGACGTCTCGCTGTATTTTGATTATAATTCGTTAGCCTTTTTGCGACCTCATTTTAATACATCGTGGGAGCAGGCATAATATTTTGCTTTTGGAACACCGAACAATAACACACAAAGATAGTAGATGGAAGGATACAAAGAGAAAATCAGACTCACGGGTGTGGATCCAGTTCATCATAAGAAGACTAAACAAGAGGGAAACATTACGAAAGCAATGAATACGCTAGTTAGTATACATTATTTGTATAGATCTGAATATGAAAAAGCGCAGATCTGCACAGTGCCCGCATCTGCACTTTAGTTTCTGTCTTAATGGGCATAATTTTTAGTTTCTTCTCGCCTGAATTATCAAATTAATTACGTGGTACAGAATAATTAGGTAACTGTGTTTCTTACAGCTTCCATTCGCACCTACATTTTTCTACATTCTCGTGCAATTCATGAAATTCTACTTGTATCTTCACAAGACTGCACATAGATGCAATCGATTTCGAGGTGCAAAGTGTTTGTTATCTTACGTTTCGTGACAGGTTGGCAAAGTTGATCTCCAAAGACTTTTTATTGTACTGAAATAATCTTTTGTAACAAAGTAACAAGGTAAGTGTTTTATTCGTATATATTTTGTGGGAAACTGTAATCGTGTTGGAAGATTACACACCTGAATGTTTGACACACCTGCTAGGAGAAAACGCTGCATATTAACCAAACCCCGCGCCTCCTCACCGTATCCTCCTATGACACGAGCACAGGATTCTCCTCCTATAACGCTACAGAGCTGTTCCTAGCACAGCTAAGAATTGGCAACATCGTCACAAACATTTGGCAACACTGTGACAGTGCAATCACTTCCGCATATGGCACTGAACTGACTCGCTAAATTCATTTGATATTCCCTTTCCATTTGAATGACTCGTGGTATATAATCCTCACGTAAACTTAGACACTGAGATAGAAATTTCAATTTTTTTGCTAAAGACATGCTATTCTTCACATAAGTGACAACTTTTAATACCTTTCACGATGCGTTATGAGTCTGAGCGACCAATATCATGACGAGAGTGGGGTGCTGGCATTAGTGTGTCCGTAGCACCGTGGTACCGCCCGTGTCTGGTGTTCCAACTGTTAAGAAAATCGTCAGTTCTAACAGTGGCAGGGGCAGCGCGTGTGAGCTTTTTTTGTGTATCATTTCATGGAGCTGCGAATTCCCCGAAAAAATTCTGTAACAAAATCAGAAGAAAACCTTTACACACCAAATCCTCTTGGCAGCTCGAGTCAGGAAGTTCTGTTAATGGTCGTAGATCTCGGCTTTCTGACTGACAAGCTTCTATACAATACAAGTGTCTCTGAAGAAATTCGAATCGACCATCAACGATACGAAATTCAATAATGTTCTTCACTTAAGACTCCCATGCCGGGGTGATAAGTATGAAGGAAATAAATTGATTAGCAAATCGCAAGAAAATACTTTCAGCTCAAAGTGCAATGGTGAAAAACTTACAATGCTGCACAACAGGTAACGCCTCTTTCCGCTGCTGACAAGCAAATTTTGGGTTTCTAGGAATACGGAACTTCATTTATGAAATTCCCCTTTTTCATACCTGTTGAGTATGACACAGCATACCATTTAAACACAGACCCAACTGAAATCTAAGTGAGTAGTATTTTACTAATTCGTGCAGATAGAGGCACGTTTGTGTACAGATACTCAGTTTTGTTTAAACAGACTTACTTTCGTCGTAAGGTTATCGTGGGTAGTTTTATTTCATTTCTTACAATACAGTGCACAGTTTTCGTAAGGTTTCTTTTAGTGTTGTTAACAGTCTGACAACGCACATGCAGTTTATTGATTACATGCATGTAGAAAACTTGTCCTGAGTTAAAGCCGTCAAACAAGGTTTGAAGAAGAATAAAATGCCACTACCAGACGACAGCTAATGTAGAAAACACTTTTCTGACTCTTTTGGCACGATGCACGCTACCCATACATAATACAAAAGCTTCAAGACGCATCTGCTGCCTGGCCGTCTATTAAACCTGAAAAGAAGAAAATGACGAAGAAGTTATCCTTTTTTCCTCATGCGACTATTTTGGGTTGAGAAGTGAAGAGAATTATGTTCAAAGTTCCATTAAATTAATAACTTCAGCAGACATCTGAATTGGGTTTTAAAAAAATGTAGTAGCGATTGTAATAGAACACGCGACAGATTATCAACAGTGTGCGACGCTTACCGTTACGCTACTAGCTGTGACACAGCTACAGCGCCTCTGGAAGTGAACAACAGTTCCTCCATAACTTCGGCACTCCACAGTGCTGTGAGATAATGCATATGGACGGATCTAGACTGCTGAGAGACAGCAGTTACAGCATTTCTCTTGCACTGCACGATGGTTTCAACAAACAGATAGCGCAATACAGTGGCTCAAATGGAAAGGAACACTTCCTATTTAAATTTCTGCATCCTACACTGTTGGCAGTTCTGTGTAGATAGCAGTTACGTTGTTTTATTTCGGTGATTACAAAGTAGAAACTAATGCATGCACTGGGTAGCCAAGGCAGCTAGGTCATGGCGATTCGGTCAACCAAGTAAATGAATGTACTGAACATCCTGCAAACCACTACAGGGAGCCTGTGTGTCAGAATTCTCATCTTGTGCGCCGCAACGGTGTTATTATAGTGAAATGAGTCGTATCGAAGAGGGAACTCAGTCGGCTCGCAGTCGTGCTCCGCGCGCCGTGTGACGCTCCGCTCTTGGCGGTGTTTACTTCCGCGTCGCGGTGTTTGTGTCTATCGAGTCCAGTACTAACGTACACCATGGCGCACTCGTACCGCCGTGCAACGATCAAAGTAACGTTTCAGGCCGAACATCTACGACCCAGAGCTTTCGAAGTCGAACAGTTCATACGTGAGGATCTACGTTTGAACCCCCAGGACGTAATCGGCATACATTTTTCCATCACTGGAAGTGTTGTCTACATCAAGATGTCGACGGAGGAAATTTGCAATGACATAATTCACCGTCATGCCACCGGACTGAAATTTAAACACTCTGATGGACATATGGGTGCTGTGACAGTCGCCCATGCTGGATTCGGTCTCCGGACATTGCGGGTGTTTGAACTCCCGTTCGAGGTGCCTCAGGATGTGGTCATTGCCACTTTCCAACCATATGGCACCGTCTTGGGTCACGTCGCGGAGAAGTGGCAAACATTTACGACCTACCCCGTATTAAATGGCGTCAGGCAAATAAAAATTGAGCTGACGAAACATGTCCCATCGTACCTGCTGATTGGCGGTGTGAGGGCCATCGTCATGTATGATGGACAGCCACGAACGTGCGCAGGATGTGGCCAGGATGGACATGTACGTTCCGAATGCTTACACCGCCGTTTAATACAGACGCCGTTACGTGAAGAGACCCAGGCTTCGACGGTCACGTCCTTACCCATCACCTACGCCAAGGTTGCACAGGACCCCGTCGTACCAATCTCGATTGCGCCAGCAGCATCGTCAACGCCACCCGCCGCAGCACAACGCGCCGAGGACACAAGCACTTCGTCACCTCCAGTGCTCGCTTCAGGACCGTCCGGTTTGCAGACCGAAACCGATGTTCCTGTTGGAACCATGGACGTCGACCTCGGTGTCGTGCCGACGTCTGCCTTTGTCCAGACGGGTTCGGCGTCGGACGACGAGCGACCACATTCTGATTCAGAAGGCCACATCAGAAAACAGCGGTCGCCTCGCAAACACAGGAAACGACGACGAACGCCTTCCGATGATGCCCTTTCTCAGACGGCCCCACGAGATGTCGACCTGATGTCTGACGGTGATCTCCCACATTGCGTCCAGTCACGCGATATGGCAGCAACAGGAGCCCCTCCTGTGACGCCTACTCTCCCAGCCAGGGACGTGTCCTCGCCGTTGTCAACGAATGATGACGGCGGTCCCCCTGCCACTCATGTTGCGGAATCCACAACACCCGTTCCGGAAGTACGTGACCGTCACATGTCCACGTCGTCAGCTTCCTGGGCCGATGACGTTGAAGAAGAAGCGGAACAGACTGCCAGCGTGTCTGCACAGGAGTCCACCTCGGCGACACTGGGGCTGGCGCCCCGCCAGTAATTATCACCACTGCGGTACCACCGGCGGGTCTCCACCTGCCGGCTACTTCTACCGCACGTTCTGCAAATACTGAGGATGGGCGCACACAGCAATATCGTATCGCCACGATGAATCTTGCCACCATTCGTGCCCCCCATAAACTGGCCATGTTCAGAGACACTATTTACCCTGCGGATGTGGATATAGCACTCTTACAAGAGGTGTTTGTGGCTGACTTCCTAGTTCCCACCGGATACAACGCCCATGTTTCCCCCGCATCCGATACCGGTAGCGGCGTCGCCATCCTGCTACGCGACGGACTCCCTGCAGAGGACGTCATCTACTTCCCCACTGCGCGAGGTATGGCCCTCACACTGTTTGGCGTGCGTATTATTGATATCTACGCTCCGTCCGGCACTGGCCGCCGTCATGACCGACAAACTTTTTTTGCCGAAAGCGTCACACCCCTCTTCACCGGTCCGCAGGACGATTTGGTACTCGGTGGGGATTTTAACTCGACACAAGAGCCCGCGGACAACTCCCGCGACATTCCCCTTGTACATCTCTCTCAGTGGTCATCGACCGTCTCCGACTTGTTGACACATGGAAGAAGCTCCACGGAATTCAACCGGGCTTTACATTCTACACCTCTCACTCGTCAAGCCGCATAGATCGCATCTACGTTACCCGCTCCCTTGCTGATGGCACACGTCATGCGGAAGTCTGGCCCTTGGCCTTTTCAGACCATGATGGATACCTCTGTGACGTCACTCTCGCCCGACAGCAGGCGTGGCATAGTCGTGGTCTGTGGAAACTCAATGTCGCTCACCTGACCTCCTCAGACTGTCGCCGTATGGTCGAAGAAGCGTGGGCACGCTGCCACCATCGTCGAGAAGCCTATGACTCCACCTTATCATGGTGGCTCTCCTGTGCAAAGCCGACCCTCAGGAAGACTCTGATGAGTTTTGGGAAGGAATTAAAGGCGTGGCAAACTAATACCCTGCACTTCTACTACACCATTCTACGTGACTGTGCGACGATGCCTTTCTCGCCAGCCCGGCAGTCGATGGTCCATCGCACGAAGGCGCAGATCTCCTTGATCATGCGGCGTAACTTGGAAGGCACTGTAGTCCGTTCTCGAGCTTCTGATCGAATCCCTCAAGAACGTCCGTCGATGTACCACCTCCATGCTTATTTTGCCGGGCTATACGCAGCCGTACCGCATTCTGCAGCACTGATCACAGAAGTCGCTCAGCTCACTACGAACACTCTTCCGGAGGATGCAGTGCATGACCTCCAAGACGACGTAACCACAGATGAAGTGGTAGATGCTATCAAGGCGGGTTCTGATAACAGGTCTCCTGAACCTGACGGTATACCCATCGAATTTTATAAAAGTTTTCAGTATTTGTTGGCTTCCATGTGGACGGCAATCGCACAAGAGCTGATGTCACCGAGGACAGTGGTCCCGAGCGCCTTTCTAGAAGGAATTATTATCCCCGTACATAAACCGCGCGGGTTATCGAGGGTCCAGGACTATCGACCAATTACTTTGCTCAACAGCGACATGAAAATATTCACACGGCTACTGGCATCGCGACTCAAGAAGGTCGCACGTCACGTCACATCCTGCGACCAGACTTCCCTAGGAGGCGACAACAACATCCGTACGGCCCTTTGCCGTTACAGAGACATGATAGCATTAGCGCATCATCAGCGTCTCCCTGGCGCCTTGGCTTCACTGGACTTTAGCCAGGCTTTCGACCGTGTTGACCACTTCTATTTACGGACAGTTCTTCAGCATATGGGTTTTCCTGGCGGTATTGTAACAGTGGTTATGCGCCTGTTGAGTAGTGCAACCTCTAAAATCATGTACAATGGTCGTCTTACACCGTCCCTGGTCATCGCACGATCTGTACGGCAAGGATGCCCTCTTTCCACGATTTTGTATGCTTTCGCCTTGGAACCCCTGCTCCAGGGCTTGCGCCAACGTTTGGAAGGCATGGCTGTGCAAGGCCACCGTTTTTCTTGTACAGCCTACGCAGACGACATAGTACTATATCTGCGCAGTGAAGATGAAGTACGAGCAGCACTGACATGGGTGGCGGCTTACGGCGAAGCGTCGGGGAGCTGCCTCAACGTGTCAAAATCCAAGGTCCTGCTCATTGGTGAGGGCTTGCCGGAGAGATGCGCTGCCCCCCTTAGTGTCGCCGCCACCATACGGTGTCTTCGACTTGATTTCACAGCAGACCTGCGCCGCTCAGCGGCTATCAATGGTAGACGCTTGCTACAGACAATCAGAGCAAATCTCGCAGATCACCGGCTACGAGCTCTCGACGTTATCCAACGCGCGCAATACGTGAACATGTATCATGCTTCCCGTATACCACACGTGGCTCAAGTACTACCAGTCCCAAATCTCCTGGCGCGACGACTGTTGATGGCTTTCGGCTCCTTCGTCAGCTCGGGGATGTTATTCAACGTGCAGTATGAATCCCTTGCACTGCCACGAGATCGTAGCGGGGTGGGACTCATCCACGTGCCGACTCGTGTCAAGGCACTATACGTCAGCTCCCAACTCAAACTTTGGCATCGTTGCCCGCAGAGCCTTACTAGCCTCCTGCTTCACAACTTTGCACCGGCCTCCTTGTCCGCCCCAGTACTGATATCGACCATTCCAACCCCCTTTTGTTACATCCAACGATTTTTCCTGGAGTTCAGTTATATCTACCGGTCCTTACCACTTACACGTTTGTACCTCACGAAAACAGTCTCCGAATTGTTACAACAGTGCCGCCCGTCCAACCCCATCGAACGTAAGTATCCACAGTACGTGTGGCGACACATATGGAAGGCGATCCACGCGCGTTTTCTCGAATCAGACGTTCAATCAGCGTGGTACATCACCGTGAATGGCAAACAAGTTAACCGAGATCGCCTGCACCGCATCCATCTTGCCGATTCATCCCTCTGCACCCACTGTGGCGTGGATGACACGGATGTCCACCGGTTCCACTGTGGCACAGCGCTAGACGTCTGGACACTTGCGCGGCGAATTTTGGCGTTTCTTACTCGCCAGACACCGGCTCAGATCGACGTCCACATGCTTTTGTACCCCGATAAGACTTTCTACCCCTCCGCCAAAACTAACTCTGTGAATTGGATCTGTGGCCACACGATCCGCTATCTTTTTACTTCCGGCGACAAGTCTACGCTAGGATATTGGACTTATCTCAACGAACGCCACTGCGTCCTGATACGCAACCCACGCTATAAGCAATATTTTTCTAATTTCTTACGGAGCACTTTCGATGACCCACCTAGTAGCTGGAACGTCCAAGCCCTGAGAAGCTGAAAACTGTATAAAACGAACGGAACTGAATAGATCTGCTACCCAGAACTCACGCCTACGCCATGAGAAGACACGTTTGGACGAGCTGGCATGCTGTAGGCGGATACACTTCAGGAGCTCCTGTAAGAACTGGACTTTAACTACAAGTCGCATGACGACTTAAAAAGCTTTTCCTTATTTCTTCCTCATAGTTTGTTCTTAAAGGAAAAAGAAATTTGATTTTGGCTTTGAGAAACTTTTTTTGTTCCAAAGGATTGCTTCTCCGCCAACAAGACGAAGGACACTCATTTTTGTTTACTGGAAGGAGAAACCGGTATAATCGGAGACTTTGTTTTCTTTCGGAAAAAAAACTTTTCCTTATTTATTCCTCACAATTTGTTCTTAAAGGAAAAAGAAATTTGATTTTGGCTTTGAGAAACTTTTTTTTGTTCCAAAAGATTGCTTCTTCGCCAACAAGACGAAGGAGACTCATTTTTGTTTACTGGATGGAGAAACCAGTATATTTATTCCTCACAAAAAAAAAAAAAAAAAAAAATAGCGTAGCGGTAGCGTTACCACCTAAAACGAAGGGGGCCCGGGTTCGATTCCCGGCAGGGGACTACGTGTTGTGTGTCCTAAAAAAAAAATGAAAAAAGAGTACAAACCAAAAAAAATGAAATCAGTCTGTTGGACTGATGATAGTTTCATATGGTGTTGGTCTCGGTTCGATTCCAACTTCTGCCGATGTTTTCTTATAGAGAGAGGCAGATTCTATTCCATTCTGGCTACGCCAAGTGAAGAACGTATAATGGCATTGTGGTCTGAAAATCACATTGAACATTATATTCCTTCTCTACCAAGAAGACGTTAGGTGGAACCACAATAAAGTAAGGAGTGGCTAGATGTAGAAACTCTATCACCAATAACCTTTCTTATACTAGTTATTTATTTCTAGTGACGAAACAAACCTGTGTATGGTCACTGGACACTTATTCCATCGTTTATTTGAGCTTCTGTATGTTAATAAAATTGGTTCTGAACTGAGAATGCAACTCAGACCGCCCTTAACGCGGAGTTTGATCCCTTCATGACAATACAGCTCGACTACAACTTGTTTGTTCAAAACTGCAGATTCCTCAACATCTCCACATATTGCGCATGAATGGGTTGGAATTCTGGCCCAGCACTAAACTTTTCACTATGTATTATCAAGCTCTAGCATGAGAACACCTATCTGCTGGTGGATAATAATTTTTATTTTTAATGCATTTTCATTCGTTGTCAACACTAACGATATCTGACGTTTTTGACTCCCAGTGAGACACAGAACTATTTGCGAGATCACTGTAAGTTCAAGGATGTTATTCCGAGCTGATGGTGGAGAAAAATTCGGTAAGTGTCGTCTCCTTGTGTGTAGTCAACAACGATATATTTGGGGTTCGATTCTCAGTCAGCACTGAACACTTCGTCATATTATTTCTAGTTCAAACATGTTCACATGTCGCTGCTGGTGTAACAAACCCATACTTAACGTTCCTTTTCTCTAGAATATAACAGCGATACGTGGCGGGTTGGAAAAATTAATGTTTCGTCTCGTCATTTCAGTTAATACATCTAGCTACCGTCGAGAAAATCCGATATGTCAAAGTTGATTGTGTTTCTATAACAATCCGATTAGGTTCTGGGTTCGAATCCCTGTCCAACACAAAGCTTTACCTCACTGCATTTCAAGTAAGTTACTTGTGAAGTAGCAATATTTAACATCTCTCGTAGTTCGTTAAGAGGGACAATAGATGCTGTGTAGAAATTCGCGTCCGTTAAAAATGTTACGTTATGTAATTTAAAGTTGATATTTGCTAACTGATACTGTCCAAATGGTTCAAATGGCTCTGAGCACTATGGAACTCAACATCTGAGGTTATCAGTCCCCTAGAACCTAGAACTACTTAAACCTAACTAACCTAAGGACATCACACACATCCATGCCCGAGGCAGGATTCGAACCTGCGACTGTAGCAGTCATACGATTCCGGACTGAAGAGCCTAGAACCGCACGGCCACCGCGGCCTAGCCTGCATGGCCTGGGTTTGAATCCATATGCAGAACGAGGCGGGTCGTCGTGTCATTTGAAGTTCATACATATTCTCAACTAGCTGCTCGTGAATAACGTAAATTTTTAATGACATTTTGTGTTAAATAACAAGTATGCATGATATGTTACTTTGAAGAGGAAATCATGAATACGACGAACTTACTACGTCCATTGCCTATATGACGTAATAATGACAGTGCTAATATTTCAGGTATGTCAGTTATTGCAATAAATGCGTATTTACAAGCCTTAAGGACAGTCTTCTCTGTGATAAGGTGTTCCCTGATATTTGTAGTATCGTAGTATTACTTTACATCTTGAGTTATTGCGATACAGAGCAGTGTTTTCTAGTGGTGATTTGTTGGAACCATCTTCTATAGTCAAACGACTGTACTATGGAGCGATTAGAGGACCTGCTAGACAGCTGCGATATGTAGGTCGCATGGGAATCAGGTGAAATGCAATTAAGGTCGTTCGGATACTTTTGAGCACGACTGTACATAAAATCAGAAGCTAAATATCAAATGTTTTCACCAATAGCGAAATGCTGGAACCTTAATTGACTATAGAACTGTTTTTGCCTGACTGGGATTCGAACCCAGCATCTAGCACCGCCGTTTTCTAGCCAGGAACAGACGATAAATAGCTATTGTTGGTTCACCAGTAGCGAGATGGGCGAATGTTTAGCTAGACATCAGGCGACGAAAAGTTCTGTGCTGAATGGAATACAAACCCCACCCACGTGGTCATGAAGAAACTTTAACTATCAAATTCTTTTCTAACAACAGCTAGGAATGGCATGTTTGTACTTTCAATGATGTGACGGAAAATACTCTGCTGGCTAGAAGTTGAATCTACAACATGTCGTCGTTGGTGATCACAACGAACACAGCGTCAAACTCAAATCCGTTTTCACCAGTAGGATGGAGAGGAATGTTTGAACTTGAAAAGATGTAAGGAAACGTTTGATCTTGTAATGTTGTGATAAAAAGCTCATCATGTGGCTGTGGGTTGAAACGAACACGTTACAGCTGACAACGCACGAAGAGACGTAGAAAATGCAACTATTTTTCACCAGTAGTTCGGAGTGCACATGCTAGGGCTTGAAATGAAATAATGAATATTTTGTGCTGATCACGATTCAAAACCAGATAGGTGCCTTTCGAGGACGTCTAGAAGAGTTTGCAATCTTCGGCAACACAGTGAAATCGAATTCTAATCCCAGTCCAGCACCACAATTTTCAGCGTCTCAGTTTCAAATAAAGTAAGAGCCTTGTGAACTTACGTGGCCGTTGGCTCATTAAATGAAATACGTTTTCTAGTTTACGAGGGCTTTCTGGTGACAGAGTCTCTGCCTTACGGGGTTTCTCCATCTGTCACAGCTCAAACGAATGCCCAGTCGGCAGCGAAGGGATGTTATCTTTACTGCGGATATTGAACTACGGAGCTTACTGGCGTTCTGCACTTGGCGTTACTAGGGGTGAAGGAAAGCTACTTGTGTGTGTTAAAAATCTACGCCTGACGTGAGATGTGAACCTACACGTTTTACACATCAATACAAGATTAATCCACCAGACCACAGAACACCCTGCCAAGCATATAATTACGAATTACAGAGTATTCATTTAGATGTAGATGCAGATGTCAAGGAACGCGTAACAGGAAGGAGGGCGGGATCTGGGAATGGATAGAAGTGCAGAAGTGCAAAATATAAGCATGAAATGCTTGCAAAGTATTGCTTACTTATATGTGTGCCACAGTTCGTTTTATCTTAGGACCGAGAGATAAGGAAGGACTGTTCTCAGATCGAAGAATGGGTTATAGGGAAGGGGAGATCAAAGAATACGGTTTCATAGGTGGTGAGAGGAATGATAGGTAGTAAAGACAGCAGCAATTACAAGAGAAAATGTAGCGTCATTGGAAACCGCTAGATTTGTTTACAGTTTTGGGGGAGTGTAATAGAAGGGCACTTGCGGCGATAGTGTCAGAGAGAGAGAGTGTGAGAGAGAATAGAAGAGATATTAACAACGAGTAAACATAAATGTTCAAATGTGGTGGTGGTTAGTGTTTAACGTCCCATCGACAACGAGGTCATTAGAGACGGAGCTCATGCTCGGGTTAGGGAAGGATTGGGAAGGAAATCGGCCGTGCCCTTTCAAAGGAACCATCCCGGCATTTGCCTGAAGCGATTTAGGGAAATCACGGAAAACCTAAATCAGGATGGCTGGAGACGGGATTGAACCGTCGTCCTCCCGAATGCGAGTCCAGTGTGCTAACCACTGCGCCACCTCGCTCGGTCTGTTCAAATGTGTGTGAAATCTTATGCGACTTAACTGCTAAGGTCATACAGTCCCTAATCTTACACACTACTTAACCTAAATTGTCCTAAGGACAAACATACACACCCATGCCCGAGGGAGGTCTCGAACCTCCGCCCGGACCAGCCTCACAGTCCATGACTGCAGCGCCTTGGACCGCTCGGCTAGTCCCGCGCGGCGAGTAAACATTATATAAAATCGTTGGCGTATCGTGTGGAGGACGGATGGTGTATTCATGGATGGAGGAGAAGAGAGAGACGTATTTGAAATAACAAAAACTACTGTGACAGAGTCCATCTACGCTGATTAGTTTGTAAGTATGTAGACAGGGTATAAATGAAATCAAAATAGAATACTTAACAAAGTGTATGTTCAAAAGAAACCCACTTGAATTAAAAGGGCAACTCAAAGGAAAGCTAACCCATATTGTATTTTTTCTGTTGCCACGCGATCTTCCACTAGCTCCCAATGAGGAAAAATGACGAAAAAGAAGACATAACAAAACATTTTAAGAACTCTAATATTTTATCCAGAATCCTTCACTATTTTGTACTTCTATCACGCGTCTTGGCATAGAATGTATAAGCCGTCGGACGTAACAGCCTGAAGAAGCAACTTACTCCCAGGCTTCCAGGACTCAGTCCCAAAGAGCGTCCGCAGTAGTTGGTTGGTTTCGTGGCCAGTTCTATGTTAATGTTCTGGCTACCTCAGCCCACACGTTTTCCATGGAGTTCATATCAGCCGCCCGTGGCGGCCAGTCCATGACGTTGACGCCAATCATGGAGAGCCGCTGCTGAACAAATGCAGACTTGAAACTTCCTGGCAGATTAAAACTGTGTGTCCGACCGAGACTCGAACTCGGGACCTTTGCCTTTCGCGGGTAAGTGCTCTACCATATGAGCTATCGAAGCACGACTCACGCCCGGTACTCACAGCTTTACTTCTGCCAGTACCTCGTCTCCTACCTTCCAAATGCAGACTTGTGAATGGGAGAATGGTCCTCTTCCAATGTGACGTCCCCTTCTGCGTACAGCATTCGCACTGACGGAAGCATCACATTTTCCAATATGTGGGCATACTGCGCGCTGTCCAGAGTTTCTTCTATCCTGTGAAGAATTCCCACCCCTCTCGTAGAATTCCAACCCCAGCAGGTAACATATAGCCGGCCACTTCTTCTCGTCGTGGTTACATATTCGCGTCGATGGTGAGTCCTTTGCGGCCTGTAAACGATTCGTGGACCGTCTTTATTGGTGGAAAACACCTTCTCATCAGTGAAAATGACGTTGTCCCACGACGCCCTCAGATGGAACTCCGCAAATGCTAGCCGGCATAAAACGTTGTCTTCGCTGAGTTCTTGTTTCAAGGCGGATCGTCGTGCATGCAGTCCAGCGTCCCTCAGCCTTCGGCGAATCGTGTCACTGGAGCCGGGGAAGTTGGTCTCCCGTCGCAACTGCTTCGCATTCAGAAAGGGATTTTCTCTGCTCCTAGACACTAGGTCCCCGTCTTCCTGCTGTGGGATCACTCTCTTCCCGCCTGAGCCAGGAGCACTGTTGGTGGTGCCTCTTTCAAGGCAGATCCTCCACCATCTCGTTGCAGTGGTATGTGGTACGCCATACCGTCTGCCAGCTTCTCTGATGGAACATCCTCCTTCCTCAATGAGAGCGACGACTCTACCTCGGCCGGCCGGAGTGGCCGAGCGGTTCTAGGCGCTTCAGTCTGGAACTGCGCGACCGCTACGCTCGCAGGTTCGAATCCTGCCTCGGGCATGGATGTGTGTGATGTCCTTATGTTAGTTAGGTTTAAGTAGTTCTAAGTTCTAGGGGACTGATGACCTCAGATGTTAAGTCCCATAGTGCTCAGAGCCATTTGAACCATTTTTTGACTCTACCTCGAATAGACGTCTCCCAGTGAGCCATTACGGCAGACAGCCTAATGTGTATTTCTTCTTGCCGCTCTTATACTGATTCCAGGAGAAGAGGTAAACATATTTACGTCAAACGCAGCGGCAGAGGCAGAGGCATGCGGCGCAGCCGTGCTGGCTCGTCCCGGGCTGTTGGCGCACCAACGCCACCGCCAGCTCGCTCACTTCCGTCTCGCCTCGGCCAGCCTGTCTGGCCCGTAGCCGCGGCTAGTACAGACCCGGGCCGCATGGCCACGATCACCCCTTGAAGGATCAAAAGTTACACCTAACCTACCCAAGTCTGTAGTACAAACTAACGCAGCTACAGCTATTATGCTATAACATGTGCAGGCACACCTACAGTTGACGATTTATTCAAATATTTGACGAACAATACTTTCAAAAATACATTCATTTTAAACATAGCTACCACAAAATATTTCACCTAGCTAGCAATAGCATGACGCAGGAAACTGTACTATCTTGTAAGCGCTGTGCATTAGATGTAACCTTAAGAAAACCTGTATTCAACCACAACTAAGCGGAATGTAAAAGTAAACAGGTTTGGCGGCAGCTTCTCCAAATAATAGTATATACTTAGTATATAATACACGTTTTGTGCACTTATAACATGTACTCAGTGTCTCTGAAACAATACGTGCTGCACGACGGAAATTACTTTCTGCTGAGGCACTTCATTAACATCTCAATGATACACGACTACTAGAGAACATTGCTCTTTACGGCAGTCAATCCACTTGTAAATTAACATCATGATATCGCAGATATTAGGCAACACGTTACTAGGGATGAGTAAGGCCTTAAGGTTTGCAACTAAACATGCTACTCCTAGCTGCTACTGAATATGAAGTTGATTATTAACGTGTCTTCATAACCATGTGTGCGGAGTTCGACTCTCAGTCACCATAGACGTTTTCGTCACCTTATTTCTAGTTAAACGTGTGCACATCTCGCTGATGGTGGACCAACATGGGACATTTCTCGTCTGTTCCTGGTTAGACAACGATGGCAGTAGGCCCCGGGTTCGAATCCCGGTCAGGCAATACAACTTCAGTCGTCATTTAAGGTTCCAACCCCACTACTGGTGACAAACTGTGATATCTACATTCCGATTTTACATACTTATTCAACAATCCGATTAAGTGCTGGGTTCGCATCTTTGTCCCCAGCATCACATGATGGCATTTCAATTTTAAACATGTGCATCCTTTATTCCTTGACAATGCAACACTATACAACGTCTTTCGAGGTTAATTACCAAGAAGGTAATTGCCATGTTAGGGTTCCTGCTTTCGTACAAACGTTATCGTCATTTACGTTCAAGTTGAGAATTGATAACTGATACTGGTGCAAACGTCAATATTTGACATCTCTTTCTGCCTAGTGATCGAGTCTCGATAAGGCACAAAGCTTTGCTTGGTTAACAATGGCTTTACGTTCTGTGTGCCGGCCGGAGTGGCCGTGCGGTTCTAGGCGCTACAGTCTGGAGCCGAGCGAACGCTACGGTCGCAGGTTCGAATCCTGCCTCTGGCATGGATGTGTGTGACGTCCTTAGATTAGTTAGGTTTAATTATTTCTAAGTTCTAGGCGACTGATGACCTCAGAAGTTAAGCCACATAGTGCTCAGAGCCATTTGAACCATTTTGTACGTTCTGTGTTTCCACCCGGATCCAGAACGAAGACGTTGGTCATGTCATTTAAAGTAAAATTTCGTGTACAAGTAACTGTTGATGAGTAATGTGAACAATTATATTACTTGTGATTCGCTGTTAATGTTGGGATTTCCGTAGAGTGGTTGCCGCCGTTAACTTTTTCTTTTAACTGCTTAGTATTACATAAAGTTGATGTGAAACCGCTCCCCGTTGAACGTTGAACGACGTTCAGTATGTGTTGGGTAAACCTTTTAGACAGCAAAGAACTTGTTTCCAATTGCCATACAACTTTATAAATCCATATACTGTCACAAATATTTAATTGTGCCTAAGGATTACTGAACGATTTATGTGACAAAACTAGTTGTCCCATAACATTTGAAATGTCACTTATTGTAATTAAGTTTAGTTTACAAACGTTAAGGACTGTCTGATCTCTTCTGTACTATCGTGGTGTTACTTTACAGCCGGCCGAAGTGGCCGTGCGGTTAAAGGCTAGTTCTAAGTTCTAGGGGACTAATGACCTCAGCAGTTGATTCCCATAGTGCTCAGAGCCATTTGAACCATTTTTGTTACTTTACATCTGGACGGACTGTCATAAAGACTGGTGTTCTCTAGTAGTCTCTAGCGGTACCCATTGTGTATCTTACAACGACTGTACTGTGGAGAGTTGCGACTATGTGCAACACAGATGTGCTATGTTGGTTGCATACATTCAGGTGCAGCCTACACGTTGGAATTCAGGGGTGACCCACATTCTTTGCTGTCGAGTGTACAAGCACTCTGCAGACCTTTCTGGAAATTTTTGACTGGTTGCGCTAAGGCCACTGCTTGCACTGTCATATGGTATTCTACAGGTTCGTAAAACATTGAATCTCAATTCCTCGAAAACTCTTAACAAACGCATCGTACTGGAGCAGCATTTTTACGTACTATAATCGTCCAAAACAGAATCAGAATCAGTGACGCGTTGGATGTAAGTTTTCCTTATGAGTCGTGAGAGATACGAGATATGCTGCAGTTTCAGAATTCGTATACAGTAGTGGAAATCAGTGTAAAGGCATGGATATTTGCTGGAAAATTAACATTATCGGCTGAAGTAGTGTACACAATGTATATGCAATAGTATGAAATCCAATATACCAACAAATGCAGTCAAATAGTATCGCATTTGATGTCAGTAGTACAGTACACAACAGGACATCAACACTTTAGGTGGAAAAGGGCGGAACGCGGTATAAAGGCAACCGGCTCCGTGCGGTGTTAGTGCGTGCTTACGTTCCCTTACTACGCAGACACCTAGTGACAGTGTATATTGTATATATAAACCACGACTGTGCCAATGTCTCGCTGAAAACAGTTACCATGTGATGAAAAAGCAGAAGTCGGTACGTACAAACAAATGGGGCTCCCTAATCGTCAAATTGCCAATAACACGAATTGTTCAAGACAAATGACTGATAACTTCGTTAGATTGGGCGCACATTGTGGACACAACTGAAAATATGTGCAAAGTAAAAAATTATCGGAGGCATAGAAAGGGTTATTTTTGGGCAAAGCAAGGGCCACAAACCGCTATTCTTCTCAACTTGTTGCTGATTTACGGTTGCCAGTTACTGCCAGACGTGTACGACAAATTTTGTCACACGAAAAACATGTTGCATTCAAGGAATGGTTACAGAACCCGCATTAACACCCAAACAAAAACAGCCTAGATCGGAGTTTGCTGTAAAACATATATTACGGACTTCATAATGGGATAAAATGATCTTCAGTGATGAGAAGACGTTTAGTTTTGGTGGGTAGGATGGACTTCAGTGTTAGTGGCATAATCTGAGAACAAAGTAGCAGGTAAGAATGAGCAAAAATGTTTGTCGTAGTATTATGAGTTGGGCAGCCTTCTACCCCAGAACCGAGCGAAGTGGTGCAGTGGTTAGCACACTGGACTTGCATTCGGGAGGACGACAGTTCATACCCTCTTTCGGTCATGATAATTTAGATTATCCGTGATTTCCCTAAATCACTTAAAGCAAATGCCGGGATGGTTCCTTTGAAAGGAATCCGATTGGACCGATGACCTCGTTGTTTGGCCCTTCCCCCAAATCAACCAACAAATCAGTCTACGCTAAAGATACATCACACATTGCTTGGCTGAACACTAAAACAAACTCTAACATGTACAATGAGTGATAGAAACAAAACCGATTAGAATGTATGAGGATCTAGGGACGAAAGTCTAATGTTTCAACAAGATAATGCATCTTGTATGGTTCTGCTAGAAGAAATAGTGGTTTGAAGATAAAGATGTGGATGTCTTATTCTGTCCTGTATGTAGACCGTATCAGAATCCCGTGGAAAACCTTTATGGAATACTTGCAAAGCATTTTTATCGCAATGGAAGGGAATTTGGGAGCGCATGTTAGCTGAAAAGAGCGATACAGGAAAAATGGGCAAATGTTACACTGCCATAAGTACAAACCCTAACAGAATCAGTGCCGAAAAGAATTTTTGAGATAATCAGGGAGAACGGAGGTTGGACAAAGTACTAACAATGCAGCAACACAACGGGACAGTGGGTGCCTCTATACCAATTTCCATCCAGGAAATGCAGACGCATTATTTTGTTACAAGTGTTGTGAAAGAAACTTCGTAACCCTGTCATGATTCTTTATGACTTATGTGTGTCTATTACTGTCATAGTAAATTCGATACATATATGCTTCAGAAATTGTATTATTACTTTCGTGGAACCCTGTCTTTATACTGATTTCCACTACTGTAATTCCTTTTTCGGCGCCGAAGACCTTTCAGTAATCATGCTGTACCAGTCTTCATCTTTCCGACAGGACACATCATTCTTTGCCGTATTCGTGGGCTACACAACTGCTCACTGCAAACGAGACGGTCACCCGAGGATGCTGGAAAGCAAATCTATTGCAGCCCACAAAAACTATTGCTCGCGGTGCTACAGACATTCTCTTCCGTAGCCTATAAGCTACAGCTGCCTCGTAAATGTGGGAGACGGTGTTTCATTGTATTAAAATGAGCAGCCTATTAGACAATCGAAAGCCTCCAGAAAAAGAGAATACCTTATTCAGCAACCTGCTCCTAAATTTGAAACACTGACACGTCAGGTCACCGCTGAACAAAAAAAAGGGACCCCGTCAACAGACGCATCAGCATGTCCCAATTCAGCGAATCACAACGATTTCACATAGTTTCTCCGTTAAAGGGGAAACAAAAAATTGGAAGGAGTTACTACTTCATATTTCTCTGCTTCACTGACAGTGCGAAATAACACAGCATATATCGATTTCATAGTGCAACCAACACTCGTGCACTCCTAGGTGGCAATGAACCTAGGTAGTTACCCAACAATAATTAAGTCGACAGTGACCCCTTCTTAAACGAGAGATGCGCTATTTGGTACCTTAGATTCAAAAATTTTATCTCCAGGGAAGTATACGCTATCTGATCAAAAGTATTCGAACACCTGGCTGAAAATGACTTATAAGTTCGTGGCGCCCTCCATCGGTAATGCTGGAATTCAATATGGTGTTGGCCCACCCCTAGCCTTTATGACAGCTTCCACTCTCGCAGGCATACGTTCAATCAGATGCTGCAAGGTTTCTTGGGGAATGGCAGCCCATTCTTCACGGAGTGCTGCACTGAGGAGAGGTATCCATGTCGGCCGGTGAGGCCTGTAACGAAATCGGCGTTCCAAAACATCCCAAAGGTGTTCTGTAGGATTCAGATCAGGACTCTGTGCAGGCCAGTCCATTACAGGGATGTTATTGTCGTGTAACCACTCCGCCACAGGCAGTACATTATGAACAGTTGGTCGATCGTGTTGAAAGATGCAATCGCTATCGCCGAATTGCTCTTCAACAGTGGGAAGCAAGAAGGTGCTTAAAACATCAGTGTAGGCCTGTGCTGTGATAGTGCCACGCAAAACAACAAGGCGTGCAAGCCCCCTCCATGAAAAAAACGATCACACCATAACACCACCGCCACTGAATTTTACTGTTGGCACTACACACGCTGGCAGACGACGTTCACTGGGCATTCGTCATACCCACACCCTGCCATCGCTTCGCCACATTGTGTACCGTGATTCGTTGCGCAACACAACGTTTTTCCACTGTTCAATCGTCCAATGTTTACGCTCCTTACACCAAGAGAGGCGTCGTTTGGCATTTACCGGCGTGATGTGTGGCTTATGAGCAGCTGCTCGACCATGAAATCCAAGTTTTCTCACCTCAGACCTAACTGCATACTCCTTGCAGTGGATACTGATTGCAGTTTGGAATTCCTGTGTGATGGTCTGGATAGATGTCTGCCTACTACACATTACGACCCCCGGCGGAGGTTCGAGTCCTCCCTCGGGCATGGGTGTGTCTGTTTGTCCTTAGGATAATTTAGGTTAAGTAGTGTGTAATCTTAGGGACTGATGAACTTAGCAGTTAAGTCCCATAAGATTTCACACGCGCACATTACGACCCTCTGCAACTATAGGCGGTCTCTGTCAGTCAACAGACGAGATCGGCCTGTACGTTTTTGTGCTCTACGTGCCCCTTCACGTTTCCACTTCACCATCACATCGGAAACAGTGGACCTAGGGATGTTTAGGAGTGTGGAAATCTCGCGTACAAACGTATGACACAAGTGACACCCATTACCTGACCATGTTCGAAGTCCGTGAGTTCCGCCTAGCCCCCCTTCTGCTCTCTCGCAATGTCTGATTGCTACTGAGGTCGCTAATATGGAGTACCTGGCAGTAGGTGGCAGCACAATGCACCTAATATGAATAACGTAGGTTTTTTGGGGTGTCCGGATACTTTTGATCACATAGTGTACGTTGCAACGGACATGAACAACATTTTCAAATTGTGTACCATAACCACAGCTTTGAGCTCTCGTCTCATATTTACATGCGTTCCAGATTCCGCAGATGCATTCCAGTCAGCTCTGGGATAGATGGTATCGCGCAAGAGCTCTCCCTTAAACCGAGTAAACGCAACAAAAAGAGGAACACAGAACTCTTAGTCACGTGCGCCCGGGATGTTTATGATTTGCCGTTTGCATTTCGTTTGCATACCTTTGGAACTGCGCCGTCCGTGAAAAAAGCTGCAGCCTGTGACATAACGAAAACTTCTTGGAAAGAAACTTGTTATTCCAGTTATCTTTATGAGACAGTTAATAGTGCCGTTAGTGAGAGCAAGTTACGTGCCTTTGTCCGTTATTGTTACATGCAAATAGACGCAGTGTTATGTCAAAAACGTTAGTATACTCAATGTACTTCTCGCTAGTTCTCCGGATTACTATATCTTTTTGTCCTCATTTGTCTTAGGTTGTGCTGTCTGCACTAATATTTCTAAATAAGCCTGTGTAGGGCAGCATTTTGATTCTGGTGCAGCATCAATCTTTCAAATTTTACTCGCATCTGTCGATTTTTCGTCAGTGGCTACCCTTCTTGTCTCCTTCTCATTTTATATTTGTCTCCTGTTTTTAATCTACCACTTATCTCTCGGTTCATCTTATCCGCCCCTCTTTCTGGTTTCACTCGCTCCGTGTCTACTCAGAAAGAACGTTTCAGTCACGTATCGCAAAATCCAACATGCATTGCCACACAGCACGTACTTCCCGAGAGAAAAAAAGATAACAGCGTCCGCAGACGTAATCCCTCGTCCGCAAAAACGCATACACAGTCTAACTTTCTTCTTTTTAGATAGCTTGCTATTTAAATAAGTTACGTTATATTGAAATCTCATAGTGGAGCATGTAAGCGTAAAACAAAAAATATAATATTGAAAGGTAAGATACAGAACGAGAACGATGAAAAACAATCAGATCATCGCGATACGAAAGTACTGGTAGTTGCACGTCTTCTGAGCCTTCCGAGTCGCCTCTCAGAAAAACTGAGTCGATGTTTCCTCACAGTGAATGAGTTCTAGAACATAATTTTCCTAAGAAGCAGACATGTTCGTAGAAGATTACCACACGAATGTTTTCCAATGTATATTGAAATAACGTTGTCCATATTCGTCTACTAACTCTACGTCTCGTAAACGAATTTAAAAAATAAAAAGGATAGATAAACGAGAAACCTATTCGAAACTGTTTTCGGTGAAATTCCTGTAGAGCATACTGATTTTTAATCAGCTGCAAGCGCTGGTTTTCGGTAATGTGATCCGTTATGGGTGATTTGCCGCGGAATTATTGCCAATGCGTGCTATATCCAGCAGTGCTAACGACTTTTCTTTCCAGCGTGAGCTTCATACGAAAAAATGTCATTGTGGTAAATCTGCCTTCACTGGATACTTTGGAATGAGTTTGTATAAGAATTAAATATAGTAATACGAGGATTTAAAAAAATTGCAACCCCTGAAAATACCATACACCATACATTACATAGTAAATGTATGACAGTGTGAAATCCAGTGGTAATCTTACAAATAATATAACGCCCTTGGATCCCCTAGCTTCATAACAAACATTCGTGTAGTAACCTTTTATGGACGTGGGCAGATAAATGGATAAAATAAAATAAATAGAAACAATAATCGCGTTTAGAACATGGGGCGCAAAAGAGGGACCGCGACGACGCTAGCCACTGTGCCACCATTTATTTACTTATTTTTCTTTTTATACAAAGGGTAGGGAAGCGCCACTTCCTCCTTTTTTTCCATGGAACTTTCCTGGTGTGCAGTGGGTGATGTGGGGGCAAATTGGGCAGAGGCCGCAACCTCAGGCCTGGCCCTTACGTTGCCTTCCCTCTCCCAGGAACAAAGGAAAGCTTAGAGAACATGGAGTAGAGGTATAATAGAGGTATAAAGCACTTTTTTTTACACCATCGACCGTAGCAGGAAACCGAGGAGGAGGAAGTGACAATTCGCCACATTCGGTGGGACTCTCGACGCATAGTTCTTCGGAGAAGAACATTTCAGGGATCAGAGAATAACCGGTACTAAGAGTGGAAAATGCGTTGATCACCTCTATTCAAAAATAAATCGTGTGTGGAGCGGACTGTTGTTATTTACTGACAATAACATAACCAACATCTCCATTTCGGGTGGGAGTACCGCGCGCTGAGAGGCATCTAAATTACGTCACAAACTTTGTGTCGTTTTCTCAGAAACAGTAGAGTATCTACTGATAAGTTGAGACACGCGTTCGGTTGTTTTGACTCTTCTCCCATTGAAACCAGGTTCTGGCACTTGACATGTTCTCCTTGTTAGTCGTGTAGCCAATTGTTTGAAGAGTTACCAGTTTCCAAATATCTTCTATTGTGCACTCACTGCGGTTCCGAACCTTTCCATGTTAAGTTCCAACTTTCTCCACCTCAACATAAAGTTAATTTTATCCAGAATACATGATTTCAGACGTGGCTGAACTGACTACACGGAACGTATAATAGGCAGCATCTGTGGACTCAAATATTCGTCACTGACTGTGTTACACCATACGTTTCCGTCCTTTTGGGTCGATTGTCAGATGTAATTTGCTTCTTCCACTAGTCCTCTGGCTCTTCAGTCTTACAGAAGTTCTATAAGCTAAAATGAGAGCCTGTGGCTAAATGATACGGTACTCTAAGTACAGTTCTCAGCCATAACATTAAATGAAAATTTTTAACATCCAAGAATGTTCTGCCTCCACTTTTCTTCTTGATCTCCGTCAAGGGTGAGAGGAACCATGAAAGTAGCAGATTATAACAGCTGATAGGCACCACAAGGAAATGCATTATATATCGACACAAATGACGATTATTTGTGACTGAAGACGTTTTCTGATATGCTTGGTGTGTTTGCATATTAATTTCCGAGTGAAAACTGTGAGGACAGAATAACCTTCAGTTGTCATTTGGAAAAAATAAGAGAAAAAAGGCGGCAGTGAACAGTGAAATAGTGAATGTTTTCGTAGGTCCTACAGACATCCTCGGATGACCTAATCAGTTGAGGCAACTGATCTTAATAGCCAGGAGAGCCGACTTCAAATCTTAGTTTGGCACAAGTATTTATTCCCCTAACCTGCGACGATCCGCCTGAGGTGGCTTGAATCATCCTGACCAATTTCCGAATATTATGTCCAGAAGGCTCAATTCCCAAAAACCGTAATCATCAGCGAGAAGAGAGTGAACAATGATGTAAAGCAATCGTGAGGGTACTTCAAGTCTAATTCCCAAAATATGCAAATTGTTACCCTCAAATACAACACAGTGATGTATAAAATGCATGATTGACCATAAGCTGGTTTTCCATTTAAAACCAAAATATCGACAGGTTTCAGTCACAGACCATCTTCACGGATTAGGGTTAAAACAGTTTAAGCTACAACATCACATTTACCATTACATACACAATGGCCACATCTCATATGTAGAGCATGTCATTACTATAGTTGCCTTTCAAAGTCCTGTGTTTTATACTGGATTCATGGCATGCTCCACATACGAGACATGACCATTATATATGTAATGGCAGATGTGCTTAAACTGTTTTAACTCTAATCTGTGAAGATGATCTGTGACTGACACCGGTCGATGTTTGGGTTTTAAATAAAAAAGCAGCTGCTGAACAAACATGCATTTCATACATTATTTGATGGCTGTTAATAGTCACCTTCCAAAAACGTTCGCAACACAGTGAGTTCCTGAATATAACAGTTCCCACGAAAAGGATGTGCCAAGATCAACAAAAACGATGGATTTCAGTAAATAATGACCGCGCTCACTATCCCTAGCATAACTGGAGGCTACTTGCTTACCTCTCATCTTGTAAAGATGCAGCTGTCGTCCCAATTAGCTGCTTCTCCGCTGGCCGCAGGCTCTGATATGCATACAATAAATTGTTCATAACGAAGTGGCAAATGGAAACGAATTCAGTGCTATTAAATTTAAATTACGCCGTATTGGGATGCCACTGGATTTTATTTCTACTTCTAAAAGCAAAAATCAAGAAGAAGATTTTGAGAGCCAGTCTACCAGTATACATGGCACGGTAATCTTTTCTAGAGCACTGCAAGACACAGTAAAAATCTCCACAAGAGACTGACACGAACTCTCAAAAGAACGTCATCCGAGGCAGTTTTTCAACTAATGGTTCCGTCTTTGCATGAGATCAGATTTTATACAAGGATTCGTGTATTACCTCCTGGGAAACCCATCGTAAACTAGAAATGAGCTATTTTAGCAGTTTCACTCCTGCCCTCTCAGGGCGCCCTTGTGATTGTACCAGACTTACCATCAATAAGCATTGACAGGAACTAAAATTTGTAATTAGCACTTCCCGATGAATTGAGTGATACTGAGATTATTATTAACAAGTTCTCAGTGCAAGTAACGTAAATATAAATAATCAAATATTCGCATCTTGGCAGCATAGTAGGTAAATTCCCACTGTCTCTCTCTGCTCCAATGCGATGCGACTCTTGCTCGCCCGGCCGTTTTCATGCTATGTGACCATCTGGCACGTCGTTCGATGAGCCTGCTTTGTAATCCTACCCACTAGCTAGCCTCCCATAACAAAATCTTCCTGTATTGTGCATTAAAATATAGCAACAAAAATGTAATAAACGTGGGCAGTTACGTGGCAAAAACGCCACAATGGGATCATCAACTTCGATAGGAACGTACTTGATAGAGTACTCAAAGTATAATACCTAGGATGTTGGCAGACAGAAAAAAAAATGTCTTTTAAATGAAGCGATACAAAGTATAATTGGCACTGCAAGTGGAACATCTCAAACAGTTAAACATCTGGTATGCACTAGTGATCTTCAGTTTAGATTCCCCAAACTGAATATTGAATTAATAAGTCTTGGTATTGTGGTGTCGTACGAAGAATAAGGTACCGTGGCAAGGTTGGTACCTCGCGACAGAAACACATGTAAACATAATCACTGCCAGAAGCAACGACGAATGAGCGTTGGTGGCATTGATACAACTAGAAGGCTTTCCATACGCCACCACATCAGCACACTTAAGTCTGAGCGCCGTGCCGCTCTGCCCAGTCAGCAATCATCGCCAAAGACAACAGCATCGTCTCTCTACAGAGAATTAAAAATGTAAATGTCATGTGACTAGGGCCTCTCGTCGGATAGACCGTCTTTCGATTTGACGCCACTTCGGCGACTTGCGCCACGACACAGAGAAGTGACTAGTATCTTGTTCTGTATCAAGTGATACGTTAATGTTCAGTGACAGTGGTAAATACTCATGACATTCCAGTGGACACAGATTGTCACAAAGTTAAGTATCTCATCTTGTTCAAGATGTAATAAAGCAATGTAATACTTTGTGTGTTGTAGTATCATCTCGGGTCCTCCTGAAGTAAGGCTAAAAACACACCACTGTACCGACGAGTGCTATTTCGTCCGATACAACAATCATTTCTGCGGGAATATCAAATGCCCATCATTGATCAGGACAAAGGCAAGTGAAATGTGGATGTACCTCCATATCACATGTACAGATCATGTGACCAGCAGCGAAATATCTCACAGGGCTACACTATGTGATCTAAAGTATCCGGACACCTGGCTGAAAATGACTTACAAGTTCCTGGCGCCCTCCATCGGTAATGCTGGAATTCAATATAGTGTTGGCCCACCCCTAGCCTTTATGACAGCTTCCACTCTCGCAGGCATACGTTCAATCAGATGCTGCAAGGTTTCTTGGCGATGTGCAGCCCATTCTTCACGGAGTGCTGCACTGAGGAGAGGTATCCATGTCGACCGGTGAGGCCTGGCACGAAATCGGCGTTCCAAAACATCCCAAAGGTGTTCTGTAGGATTCAGATCAGGACTCTGTGCAGGCCAGTCCATTACAGGGATGTTATTGTCGTGTAACCACTCCGCCACAGGCAGTACATTATGAACAGTTGGTCGATCGTGTTGAAAGATGCAATCGCTATCGCCGAATTGCTCTTCAACAGTGGGAAGCAAGAAGGTGCTTAAAACATCAGTGTAGGCCTGTGCTGTGATAGTACCACGCAAAACAACAAGGGGTGCAAGCCCCCTTCATGACAAACACGACCACACCATAACACAACGGCCTCCGAATTTTACTGTTAGCACTACACACGCTGGCAGATGACGTTCACCGGGCATTCGTCATACCCACACCCTGCCATCAAATCGTCACATTGTGTACCGTGATTCGTCGCGCCACCCAACGTTTTTCCACTGTTCAATCGTCCAGTTTTTACGCTCCTTACGCCAAGCGAGGCGTTGTTTGGCATTTACCGGCGTGATGTGTGGCTTGTGAGTAGCTGTTCAACCATGAAATCCAAGTTTTCTCACCTCCCACTTGACTGTAATAGTACTTGCAGTGGATACTGATGCAGTTTGGAATTCCTGTGTGATGGTCTGGATAGACGTCTACCTATTACACATTACGACCCTCTGCAACTGTAGGCGGTCTCTGTCAGTCAACAGACGAGGTCGGCCTGTACGCTTTTGTGCTCTACGTGTCCCTTCACGTTTCCACTTCACTATCACATCGGAAACAGGGGACCTAGGGATGTTTAGGAGTATAGAAATCTCGCGTACAGACGTATGACACGTGTGACACCCAATCACCTGACGACATCCCAAGTCCGTGAGTTCCGCGGAGCGCCCCATTCTGCTCTCTCATGACGCCAAATGACTACTGAGGTCGCTGATATGGAGTACCTGGCAGTAGGTGGCAGCATAATACACTTAATATGAAAAACGTATTTTTTGGGGGGTGTCGTGATACTTTTGATCACATAGTGTAGAAAAGCCCACTAAGTCCTAACTACCACAAAAAAACGAACTAGTAGCGTATTTTGGACATACTTTTCGAAGTGAAAAGCACAGCTTTATGCAACTTATCGTTGAAGGGAAGACAGAAGGGAAATTCGGGCATGCACAAAGAAGAGTTTCGTGGTTGTAGAAATCAAGTGAGGGGGTCAACGTCTCGGATACTGCCACCTAGGTTAGAATAGCTAAGAATAGGAAAAAAACTCGATTATAGTCACCAGTATTCTGTAAGGACACGACATTCAAAGAAGTAGAATTATTTTTATTTTTATTTCGTACGGCTTAAAATACAGCATCAGATGACATCAGTAATACAGCATCAGACTACATCCGGTACATTTTGAGATAAAAGATATATGTACAGTACATACCGATTGTAAGATAAAGTACTGATAACGACAAATGTATATAATATCAAGTAACATAGAATAAAATAATAAGTGATGTAAAATTCTATAAGGTGACGATGTAGTTGGCATTGCTGTACTGCTCAAGGATGGATGTCCATTCGTTTCAGCCATGTGGTAGCTTCTCCCTTAAGCAAATGAAGGTTCTTGAAGGTGCCTTGGAATTTCTTTAAAGGGCATTCAGTGGCGATGTGCTGCAGTGTCTGTTTGTTGTGTCCACATTCGCAGTCAGGTCTATCAACCACACCCCATTTACGCTCCAATAGTGACAATTCCCCTGCCCTGTTCGGAACCAGTTGAGTGATGTCCAGCACCTCGTTGGTAGCTCAAATCCGACAGGGCGTTGGCTCGCATCTTTGATTAGATTATTTGAGTCTGGGTTGGAGAAAGGCTATTCTCGGTTCCAAGCATCATCAATGTTCAAATCGTCTCTTACTAAACTCTTTCCCAACTTCCATGATGGTTTACGAGACATTAGTTGAGATTGGAAGATGACGTCTTGATGGATTGGAAGTTGATGGTTGTCTAGGCATTTTTGCCACTCTTTTTTCAGTGCTAGATGTCTTCGTAAGTGTTGAGGATGGGTGTTGGACAGAACAGGGAGCTACTGAGTTGGTGTTGAATTGATGGTTCAAGATATCAGCTTCGTATTATTATTGAGTTGAGTATCTACTGCTCTTGTATGAGCGCTATTTAACAACGTATAGCTGCAGTTATTCTGCTGCAGAATAGATAAGAGCAAGGGCCGATGTCCTGACAGCCATTACCTGTCAGTTTTTGGATTATGTTATTTCTAGTTTTTATTTTGCAGGCTGTCTTCTCCAGGTGGCTCTGAAGGTGAGAGTGCGGTCAAGCGTTACTCCCAGGTATTTTGATTGAGGGTTGTATCTCAACAATTGATTTCTGAAAGCAATTCTCGGTGCATAGTGTACCTGCTTCTTGTTTAGGTGAAAGCAGGCTGTCTCTGTCTTTATGGCATTGGGTTTAATGTTCAAATGTGTGTGAAATCTTACTGCTAAGGTCATCAGTCCCTAAGCTTACACACTACTTAACCTAAATTATCCTAAGGACAAACACACACACCCACGCCCGAGGGAGGACTCGAACCTCCGTCGGGACCAGCCGCACAGTCCATGACTGCAGCGCCATAGACCGCTCGGCTAATCCCGCGCGGCGGCATTGGGTTTACGTCGCCATGCTTGAAATACGTAGAATGAAGTGATACGTTTGTGCTTGGGGCTACGATGTATGTGATTTAAGAGCAGTGTTTGTGGCCAGAGACAATTCGGCAGTTAGCTGTAGGAACTCACAATGTAGTAACGTATTGTTACAGTCACAACACTTATTTTTCTAGCAGTATGCCACTCAACAATAAAACTTCTTATTTTGTGTTTCCCACGATGCCTCCAGACATAGATTCACTCAGCATCCTCACCGAAACAGAAGGGGAAGCCATCGACCACTGTCCTACGACGTTAATTTGTTGACTTCCTGGCATGTGATCTTTCCAGCTGTATCTTTTGATGGTGAGTGTTTAAGGAGAGTTGTCGAGACGTGTGGCACAAATTTAATCCCTTGTGACAGTGACTGTTGAATCATTACTGTTGTCTTAATGTGTGACACAACGATGACTCATTCACAGCCCGTAGTCAAATTCACTGGTCCTCTCTGAACGTTATCGAGCAGGATCTTCCAGACGCCTGCAGTATATGGCGCGTACCTATTCTCATCCACTGCTTTCACCATTTTTCAAAAGGTGAAAGTATCTAAATATATCTATTTGGGTTTAAGGTGGTACGGTGACACAAATATAGGCACGGGAGTGCAGATGTCAATCAAAATTTATCGGAAAACAACGAAGTAGCCCTATTCCTAAACCTCCGTTTGGGCAATTCTTGAGTATCGTACGTCTCTCTGGGCCTCTTACTGAGTTGAATTAACGGAAGCAGAAGACTCAGTGAAGAGCTGTGTGCTTCATCAAGGGCTGGCCTAGTCAGTGGGTGATCTTCACTGAAATACTGTACAAAGCCCAATTGGACACACAAAAAGCCTGGCACTTGTCCTAATGGAATGCCTTATTCTCTAAATCATAAGAGCCCATGCACCATTACAAGTAAAGAAACAGTTCTTCCCATTTATATCTAGAGTAATGGCAACGAGGGTAAAATTAGATGAATTTAGGCGTATACAGACGTATACTGAGAATTTTCCTTTCCATGCATCAACTGAGAAACAAAGAGAAAGGTAGGAATGTGACCCTGGTTACTACAAATACACGCCATATCGTGGTTTGCAAAGTACAGACGTCCTTATAGATATACATTGCCAGAAAAAATTTCCGTACCTGGAAAGACGGCCTCGATTTTGATCCGTTGACGGCTTGTGCAACCTGGGGGATAGTAGATGTACTTATAACGGTTTGAAAGTCGTGCGCCAAGAGATGGGTACTGGCATAGGTACCAGAGCGCCATGTATCGACCCTTTAATAGGGAATGCGCACAGCCAGAACGCTCAGTGTGGTGCAAACGTGCGAAGCAGCCAACTGAGAAAGTTTGAAAGTGGTCAGACTGTGGCCTTCCCTGAGTGGCAGGATGGTCCTTACAGAGGACTGCCACACAAGTTGGACGTACTGCGTTAGTTCTGCAATCATGGTGGTATCAGTGGCGACGTGAACATTCTCACACCTGTAGACGAGGTTCTGGATGTCCATGCAGCGTAGACACCCGACAGGATCGTCGTCTTGTAAGGGCAGCAGTGGCAGGCCGTACAGCTACCACAGAACAGATAAGAGGCCTTATGAGCCGAGACGTGTCAGCAGGAACTGTTGCGAGTCGGTTACTAGCGGTGGGACTACGGGCACGCACACCTCTAGCCCGTCCTCCACTCGCGCCACAGCAAGGACATGCGCGGCTTAACTGGCGCCGTCAGAGGATCACTTCGAAGAGGGAATGTCTTCAGCGATGAAAGCAGTTTCTGCCTGCATGCGAGTGACGGTCGTTTGCTCATACGACATAGACCTAGTGAGTATTGTCTCATAGAGTGCATTCGACCAAGACACAACTGAATGCGGTAAGCTACAACTCTTGTTCACCACTGGTGTTTCTGGAGGGGACGCTAACCAGAATGTTGTCAGACCCGTTCTTTTACCGTTCTTGCAACAGGAAGGTAACGTATTGTTCCACCAGGATCATGCCCGTGACACTCGACGTGCTCTGCAAGATATACAATAACTTCCCTGGACAGCACAATCTCCAGACTTGTTTTCAATCGAGCACGTGTGGAATTTATGGGACGAGAAGTGACTCGTACGACTCATCAACCAACAACTCTTGCAGAACTACGTGAACAGGTCGAGTAGGCATGGAGTAACGTATCCCAGGTCAGTATTTGCCATCTGTACGATCGACTGGATGCCAGAGTCAGCGCCTGCACTGCCGCCTATGGAGGCTACATCTCCTATTAATATGTGCGTTTCAGCACGGATCGATATACGGTACCTCAGAACCACTTGCGCTATTCATCTGTAAATGTAGTCATTGCATACACTCCGTATGCACTGTTGCAACAATCAATCTCGAATAAACTGAAAAACTCTAAAAGCGCGAGCCGGCCGAAGTGGCCGTGCGGTTAAAGGCGCTGCAATCTGGAACCGCAAGACCGCTACGGTCGCAGGTTCGAATCCTGCCTCGGGCATGGATGTCTGTGATGTCCTTAGATTAGTTAGGTTTAACTAGTTCCAAGTTCTAGGGGACTAATAACCTCAGAAGTTGAGTCCCATAGTGCTCAAAGCCATTTGAACCATCTAAAAGCGCGTAATAATTTTTTCTGGCACGGTATATCAGCTACTCAGAGCACTTATGAAAAGTGAGCGTCTCATCCGTTGTATTAGATTTGTTTTTATTTGTTACTGATTTGCTTCACAATCAATAATTGTGTGCAGCAATGTCTTATGTAGGAGAGCTCCGAGACCCTATGAACGTGTTGATGGCAGTGTATTGTTTGTATATACAGTTCATTATAATTTCGCAGTAGAACTTCCAGAGGATAAGATGTAGATATAAACACTGATGAGCCTAGTGCAACACAGTGGTCATGTAATAAGGAACAGTGTAAGACTATTCCAAGGTAAATCGGTCCATAGCACAAGTTCTAATATCAGAGTAAAAAGTGTACAGGAGAAGAGCGGTCCAAGAGAAAACAAGTGTGTGATCTGCTAACTGGTGTAGCGGGAATGTAGGTTACATCTACATCAGTGGATGTAGGCTGGCCGGCCGCGGTGCCTGAGCGGTTCTAGGCGCGTCAGTCTGGAACCGCGCGACTGCTACGGTCGCAGGTTCGAATCCTGCCTCGGGCATGGATGTGTGTGATGTCCTTAGGTTAGTTAGGTTTAAGCAGTTCTTAAGTTCTAGGGGACTGATGACCTCAGATGTTAAGTCCCATAGTGCTCAGACCCATTTGAACTATTCGATGTAGGCTGCAGAGCGCGGACGACAGTCAAAAGTGTTGCTCACGAAATGCGATGAGAGTGGCGTCTTGAGCGCTGCGCTGTTCGTGCCGTTGGCGGTGCCCGAGGTGTTGCGGCATCCATCTAGTTGTTTGAAAGGGATACCCAAGTTGCGCCGGCACGGTAGCTCAACATGTTCGGTCAGAGGCCTGGTTGGCATATGTAATAAAAAAACTGAGTGGAAGGATCAACAAACGAACTTGAATGGATGTCATGTGACGTCCGCAACGACCAAACACAACGATCAAAGACGAACAAAATGAAAAAAAAAAAAACATGTGCTCAGTAGCGGGCAGAGCGCGTGCACTTTATCCGGTGCTGTTGCCCTCTGGCAGCGACCGCGAACTCATCCAGAAATCCCTCCGTGCTGTTCCATTGCAAGGCGTCTCCTCAGATGTGGATACTACGCGGCTCTGACGGGACCCAGTGTCTTGCGACAACAACCTCTCTTGGCTCTTCGTTACATCGAAGGCGAGCGTTCATTTTGTAGTCCAAATGACCGTAGTCACAGGCTCGCTATACTTGGTGTTGCACATGAAGAGCGCCGTGCTGTTCCCGTAGATCTCTAGCTAGACACGTGTACTCGTTGGTAGGTTTGCCACGTACGCAATTACAAAATGTGTATCAGTGGACTAACCGCTTGGAACAACGGCCTTTGTTGCCTTCGCACTATGGTCTCGCTGTACCCACTGCTCAGGAAATCTGCGCAGAAGTCCTTCGTGTCACTCCGAGGCAAACGTACCTTGCATGCCGAGTAATACTGCACAAAATACCCCCGAATTCAGTTATAGCCAGCGTCTCTTCATAATGTCTTAGGAGTTGACTCAGTGACGTATGCTTTCCCGAAACCAAGACGCTCCTCTGAGACCGAATGTCCTACTTCCATGTGAGGTGCAGTTCGAAACACTTTCAATAACGCAGGAATCACTCTGAAAAAAAAACCGTCAAACGAAGATCTTTAGCCGTTTCTCTCATTGCCTTCATTGCTATCTAATTTCCCCAGCAGAGGGCAGACTGGCAGAGTGTAACAGCAGCCTCGGAACAGGTAACGAAATTTTGGAAATTTGTGGTAAGATCTTGTGGGACCAAACTGCTAAAGTCATCGGTCCCTAAGCTTACACACTACTTAATCTAACTTAAATTAATTTACACTAAGGACAACACACACCCATGCCCGAGAGAGGACTCGAACCTCCGACGGAGGGAAACAGCTAACGACAGGAATATAATCACATAAGAAACGTTGACAATTTAGAACCCCAAAACTCAGGGGAAGCCTCAGTAATCATAAAAAAAACGTCACATATATACAGAAAATGATAATAATTACCACATTGGAATAACAAGTGAGGATTAATTGTGGAACCGATCAACGACGAGAGTTTACAAAGACGCATGGTTTCAATTCAAAGTTATACTACATCTCAGTGAAGTAAAGCGGTGGCCGCCAAAGGTGTCAGACATAGGATACTATATGTAGCCGAGATGGGGCCGCCACAAGTAGCGAAAGTATTAACTGAAATGTTCAACTTTATAGAGTTCGGTGCAAGCAATATCAGACGAAGAATATTATATGTTACAATAGTGATATGATGATACCGATTCTGTGTATCTTTTGATTGTTCTTCGATAATGAATTGGCTAGTGTGATATATAAAAAAGTGTTCAGTAATAAGTATGGTAAAATAATTGTCTATTCAACCGATGTCGTACTCCAATATATTTTGAAATTCACGACACACATAACCACGAAACACACGTCCCACGGTAGTGACAAGAAAGAGTGTTACGCCGCAAGTTCAGCGAGGGGTGTCAGGTACATCTACCCTTCATCTGCACGATTAGTTTGCAATTCACGATGAAGTGCCTGGCAGACAGAGGGTTCATAGAGCCACCTTCAGGCTATTTGCCTTCCTATGTACGTTGGCAGAAAAAAAAAGGTGACGCTCTCTTCTCAACTTCCCGACACAAGACGAGCCACTGTTTGAACTTTTTCGGTGTCCTCCGTCAATCCTATCTAATGCAGATCCCATCTCACGCAGCAGTACTCCAGAAAATGGCGGAAAAGCGTAGTGTTGGCAGTCTCTTTAGATAGACTTGTTGCACTTTCTAAGTGTTCTGCCAATAAACCGCAGTCTTACTATCTACGTGATAGTTCCAGTTTAAGGTATTCGTAACTGTAATCAGTAAGTATTTAGTTGAATTCACATCTTTTACATTCGTGTCATTTATCGTGTAACCGAAGTTTAGCAGATTCCTTTCAGTACTCGTGTGGATCATTTGACACTTTGCATTATTTAGAGTCAATTACCCCTTTTTGTACCATACAGATTTTGCAATTGGTTTTGATGGCCTGATGACTTTACAACGCGATAAATGACAGCATCATCTGCGTAAATCGTTTATGTAGATCAGGAACAGCACGAAGCCTATAACACTTCCTTGGGAAACGCCAGATATTGCTTCTGTTTTACTCGATGACTCTCCGTCAGTTACAAAAACTGAAGCCTTTCTGACAGGAAACCGCGAATCCATTCTCACAACTGAGGCGATACTCCGTAGGAACGCAATTTGTTTAGAAGGAACGGTATCAAAAGCCTTCTGGAAATCTAATGTTTTGGTGGTGGTGATGGTAAGTTCCTATGGGACCAAACTGTTGAGGTCATCGGTCCCTAGGCTTACGCACTACTTAATCTAACTTACGCTAAAGACAACACACAGACCCATTCCCGAGGGAGGACTCGAACCTCCGACGGGGGGAGCCGCGCCCACCCTGGCAATGCGCCTGAGACCGCGCGGCTACCCTGCGCGGCTAATGTTTAGTAACTTTGCTCTAGTGGCACTGTCATCAGTAACATTACCACTGCTATCGCGTAATGAAGTTATTGATTGCGTCTTGTCACTGGTGTACTTTACTTACTTTGGGTTTCCTGCCAGATTTCCAGACGTTGTTTCGTTGTGGAAACAATTTAAAGCATGTTCTCACTTGTTTTGTGTCCCATGGGGATTACCGCCATCTCTTATAAATTTATATGGTATATACTGTATCTCTCAACTGCTTTCGATACTATTTGTTTGAAGTTAAACAGCATCTGGTCTACAGTTAACATAGATTGGGATGCGTGATAAATACAAAATGTCCTATTGTTCCATTCGTCGGTCGGTGGAGAATGAGTAAATCAGTGTCATCGATGGTCAGTCTATTGAGGAGTAACAGAAGCAACGTGTAGTCTTGCTAGGTACAAGGAACTTTAGGTATAGCATCAAATAAACTGGGATAGAATACTACCTGTAATGTTACAACCTGCCTGTCGACTGATACCATTCGCTAAACCGTAGTAGTATGTCGTGTCTGTCATTCCACGTGTGAAATAATATGAATCCACACTCCATGAAACCACTGATCTTGATGTGATCCCAGCACACTAAGAATGATACGTACAGAACAGCTTGTATAGGAGGCAGTTACAAGTAGTATGTCGGACAACAGCATCACAATTAGAGAACTAACAACACGAACCAACAAAGCCAATAAGAAATGAGCAATTAACGGCAGAAGGGATGATAGCCCACACCACTGAGCGAGTCCGGTCTGAATATAAGTACAATGGTCCGTATCTCAACACGATTTGCTTCCGTAAATGTATTTACATTACAATTTTTTCTAGTTTTTTGCAGTATTTTCTTCTGTAGGGATACAGAGTACCTTTCATTGAACACCTTACATAATGATGCTGCTGGTGACGTATGAAAACAGTTATGTTCAAGATAGATATGGACAGAAGCTTACAGCAGTGAGGCAATGAAAAACTGCAGGAGGTACATGTTATTGCATAGTGGGTAAGGTGTAACGAGCAAGATACGATACGATTTGTCAGTATAAGACGTGGACTGTGAGTTGTAGGCCATGGTTAATGGAAAGGGTGTGCGCCAGGACGGCTTTCATGCCGGGGAGAGGGAGGTGATTGAAGTTTCTGCGAGAGAAGATGAATTAGACATAAATGTGCATGGAAGGTGGAATATGCGCGTAATGTTTTGGTTGGGTACCAGTACTGGAGGTAAGAGGGTACGATATAGGGTGCTGGAATTGAATGTTTCAATTTATGCACAGGGTTCGAAGGTGTTCTATGCAGAGCAGAAGATACGAAAACTGAGTGTGCTGCTGTAGGATGAAAATCAGGCAGATGAGGAAGGCGAAGCGTAATCCATGTCTCTCGAGAATTTCGAGGTATTTGTAAAACTTTGGAGTGGTGGAGATCCAGGCAACAAAGGCATAGATTACGGCAGAACAGACGAGGGAATTACCGGTGAGGACAATGGCAGAAGGGTGTAGGCCCAAGTGCAGCCTGTTAGTAATCTTAGTCGTTTTAATGGATTCAGGCTTTTTGCTGGATGATGTGCATTCCAAGTCAGTTATGCTAACTAAAGTAGCTCTAAGAACTTTACTGTATTAGTAAGAGGAATGGGATAGCTGCAGAAGTGAGACGGAAATTTACCTTCCCTCAGTACGCGCGTTGTCAAGATGCGCTTCGCCGCTCAGACCAGCAGCTGAAGCACCTAGCGGATGGTCTATGCTACAGCCCTGCATCCACGCAGCGAAACCGCGTGAGCAGCACTTGGTATCTATAACTCGCTATGCACGAGCACGGGGAAGCACGTAGTTGACAATCGCCTCACGCGCCAAGGACGGTCAGTCATCATGTGCGAGGCAAGCGATCCGTGGCGCTGCCACGCGGCTTACACACGTCCGCGTCAGATGCTGTGACTCGACACTGGCAGGAGTGAGAATAGTTACTAACATGGCACCACATATTCCTCGGATGATTAAGCTTTCCCAGCTTTAGTCAGTTTAATCAACATTAATAATCAGGTGTCTAAAATATGTTGATAGGTACATCCTTTATTGACTCAGGGAGTATGGCTGCAAGAGTGATGGAAGAATATTAAAAGAAATCTGTTGTGAAACCATAGTACATCTGTATTACGGTAGCAGTTCGGAAAATATAACACACCACTTGTCCAGTGCGTGCTTTATTTAATTTAATATCAAAACATGTTTTGTAAAGACATGGCCCCATCATCAAGTTATTAAAAATGCTATGACAGCTGCAATCATAATGGAACCATGTATTTCCAAAACATGTTGTGTTTTTAAATTAAATACAGTGCACAACTGGACAACTGGTGAGGCACGTTCTCCACACTGATAAAGTTCTTTCGGTAAAGTGTTGTTTACAGGTGAGAACCGCCTTCCAGATCCTATGCCGTTGCCGCAAAAAAGGCTACAAACATCCTTGTTATCTTGCTGCGTAAAAAGATTTTGCTCTCACAAAACATGTGAGGTAGAGAGTCATAGACCAATAACTGATGAAAGGTGTATATGTAATTATAGATTAGCTAGGTGAAAGAGGTATATAGAATGTACTTTCGGTATGTTAATGTCGAAGTTCCAGGTGTTGGTTCATAGGAAATAGCACTGCATATTTCTGTTTAGTTCTATATCTTCATTCTTTACAATAAATTCCTTAAGTTAGTTTCGATTACTGCACCTGTCTCTGATATTTCACCTGCAATCATTTCTTACTCTACAGGGTGATTTTTTCCACCGTGTACGAACACTAGAGACTGAATGATGAGAGGATACGGAACAAAAAGGTCTAATGAACTTATTTCCGGAAATGCATGGTTTCCATGCTAGGGACCATTTATTCAATCATACAGTGTTACAGACTGCGGTCTAATACGCGCTGTACCACGCAGCCACAGTTACAGTACGTGTTCGAAATTGTTTCCATGTGCCTCAACGCATATGTGTGTGCGTCGTAGTATGTTCTGTCTCACATGTTCACATCGGCAAGGCTGCATCCGAACAGAGTGAAAGGTAGCATGAACTCGCTGCTCTAGTGTCTCCACATCTGGAATGGGCTCTGCATACACGATACCTTTGAGATGGCCCCATAACCAGAAATCGCTCAGGTTGAGACCCGGTAAACGAGCAGGTCGTACAACTGGACCCCTCGTCCGATCCGTCGACCAGGGAAGACAAGATTGAGATGCGTCTGGACGTTAACGCTAAGTGGGTTAGAGCACCATCATGTAGTTGTTACATAGCCCATCGAATCATAAATGGCATTTATTCCAGCAGGTGAGGCAGTCACCCACAAGAATCACTGGTACTTCCGGCCTGCTAGGCGACGTGGAAGGAAGACAGCTCCCAAAATACGGTCGCCAATTATCCCGGCCTACACATTCCGGCTGCACCGATGCTGATGATTCGCTGTCACCATTTCATGGGGGTTCTGCACACTGCCCCACAGATGACTGTGATTAAAGCTGAAGATACCACTCCTCGTGAAGGTGGCCTCATCTGTGAATAGGATGGACGACACAAATCCCAGAATAGTGGTTGCCTGGTGAAGAAACAAATGACTAAACTGCTCTCGATGTGGAAGGTCTGTTGCTAGCAAGCCCTGCACACGCTGTAAGTGATAAGGCTAGTAATAACTATCATGGAGAATGCTCCACACGGTCGTCCGGCTTACACTGTATTGGCGGGCCTACTGAAACGGCGGTCACCTTACAGTGCTAATCATACCCGAACATTTCGGGTATGTCCTTCACGATTTCGTACTTTCAGAAACGACCCTGTCTCAGACAAACGACGAAACACTTGCAAACATTGAATGCTGTGGTTGTTGTCGGCGGGGTCAGGTCTCCCGATACAACCTTGCTGTCCGCCGCCCGTTGTCATTTGCCTTTCCGTAACTAAACACGATGTCGTCAGGCTCTCGGTTCGAATACGGAACCATTGTGTACAACGCTGCATCACGTCCACTACAAGGTGAGTCAGCGAGAGAAGTGAATCATGGCTGCATGGTACGGAGCATATTAGACTGCAGCCTCTGTAACAATATACGAATGAATAAATGGCCTCTAGCATGGAAACCGTGCATTTCCGGGCATAAGTTCCTTGGATTTTCTTGTTCCGTATCCTCTCATCGATCAAACTCGTAGAGCTTGTACACGGCGGAAAAAATCACCCTGTATATGTTCTGCTTTCCAGTGACTCTATTCAGCACTACCGACGTAAATACATACTCCACAAGACCAACAGAATGCATGCTGCAGTGCTATTTCCTATGAACCAACACCTGGAACTTCGACACTAACATACCGAAAGTACATTCTATATACCTCTTTCAGAATAATTTCTTACTTTCATGGGTACAGAGACAATCCCAAAACGAGACAATCTCGTAAATTGTCATTATTTAGGCGGTATTCTAAGGGAGCGAATTGTTGCGAACTCGCCTGAAATTTTGATCACAGTTGTTAAAGAACGTTTATATTGTGGGACAAGAGAAATAAAATTGGCACTTAATGAACTGAGGGAAGCTTTAGTAGCAATTTTATTTATTGACACGTTTCGGGACATCATCATCAAAACATAGCTGTATTAAGAAGTAAAGAGAGAATTGCGACATGAAACACCACCGAAACAATTATACGCATAGTTATTACAATTATTAAACATGGAGTAGGTATCAATAAGACATAAATTATAACAGTGTGCAAGATATGTAACATACAGAAATAATATTACTTATGTTCGTAAATGATTACTGTGTGAGTGTAGAATCTGACGTAGCTTCATACAAATTATCTTACTGGTATCTACTTTGTGTTTAATAATTGTAGCAGCTAACATTCGACATTAAATCTAAATATTTTGTCACATTTATTTATTGTTATTCTGTCCTGTACATATATTTTTTCAAACAATATGCTCGCATGGTTCCTCTGGTCTTCAAACTGTATAGTACATAATCGATGTTCAGTGTATGATTTCCTGTGTTACATTTGTCGACAGTCATTTATGAGCTGTATTAGTTGCCAACGTCATCTGGTGATGGCAATTGTTATCGTCACCACTACGACATTCAGTTTGGCACTAGACTTCGTACATGCATTAGCTGTTTTCAGTAACTTACGTGCCTACTGCTGTGTGGCTGACGTTAATACTTGCAAAGAAATACAATAACGAGCAACACCAAGATGATCGGCTGCTGTAACTACCTTTAGCGTCGCCTAGTCATTGTCCATTCTGGAAAAGGCTCCATTAAATATTCATTTAGAAGAAATGCTGCATCCCGTAGGAAAACATATGGACACTTGATAGTGTATCGGGGCAAAAATTCATCTTAACGTATTTTTAGTCTTCCTATTTCTATTGCACTTCGGAAGGGGAAGTCATCAAAAACAACTGCGTCGTTCTCTGTGCCGTAGGAGCCTACATTCACCACAACAAACCTATAATTTGCATGAGTCATAGGTAGTAATTCAATCGAAAAGAAGGATTTGTAACAATAATGCGTGTCCCTGAATACTTCCAAGACAGTTACGGAGTTGCCATCTGTCCCGAAAACATTGTGCTGCGGATCAGGCTTGTGCTTCATTAACAACGTTGCCCCTGTAGCTTTACTAACTTCTACATCGATTATGGAAATAGTCGTTTTTGAAATTCTCAAAGAAAAAGCGAGTTGGCGAAACTGTATTGGATAAATTCAATTGCAGAACAGGATTTATAACGTCCATGCTATAATCAAACTTTGTAGGCAACGTTCGAGCCTTCTTCTTGAACAACAATGTTTGACATTTCAGTTCATCATATAAATGATGAAACTCTCCAAGAATATGCTTTTCAAAATATACAATAGTAGTTTCACTCCTTTGTCGTAGACAATGTTTCTTCAGTATTTGCTACTTAAGATACGAGTTTTCCATTACAAATTTCTTTCATCTATCCATAATTAACGTACTGTGCTGCCTAGGCGGGCGCGCTGACGGCGGAACGAGACTACTTCCACGAACAATAAGGCAGCGCGCCCAGCGCCAGCGCGCTCAAATAAAACATTTCCACTTCTGTTTTCTCCATACTGTACTGAGATATGGCTTCCGTGCCAACTTCAAAAGCAATTTTCATGTGTTAGCCACATTTAAAACATAACAGTGAATCATCTAAAATGAACCGAGCATAAAGTAGCCAGTGACCACATTTTTTGCTGTAAAATCTTGAAATTTTGTGCACTAGCCTACTTATAAATCAAGTATCACAATAACTATGACCAGTCTCGGTGAAATAGACACTCCGTCATCAAACCGTGATAAGCACTATCGGATTCGAAACAAAAATCAGTTCTGTGTACGAAATAATTTCCTCAGTCTCTACTGAGAAGTATTACGTAGTGAAAAATATGCGCAAAACTGAAATATGTGGTTTTAAATTTTTTAAAGGAAAAGAAGAATCTCTACCGGAAAACTAACTCCTGGAGTTGATGAAGCTTTGTTTCATTAATATACAGTACTTTTTACAGCAAGAAAATAGGAAAGCTCATTATCTTCACGTATTGGCGTTGGCCGCAGCGCGGATGGACTGCGCACGTAGGACTGAGCAAACGCATCGCACCGCTTCGCGGTGGATTTCCTACTCGCGCCGCGTCCGTTTCAGACCGCCCATGTAGGACGAGGTGACAGCGCAGACGTGTAGCGTGCCAAAGTGCAGCACGCCACATTCGTCTGTCAGCGTTGTGGAATGGCAGACGACGCACTTACGTCACTTCAGTCCTGTAGGCGCTGCTCCATTAGGCTTTGTGTGTTCCAACAAGTTACAAGCTGGGTGCAAGCCACGTGCGACACTTGTTCGGCAGTTGTCTAACGGCACGTGTACACGACAGGCCGCCTTGGCTGTTACACATTTTTTTATGCAGCTATTGCTGAGAGTGGCACGGTAGTTCCGTGTTTCAGTCCTCCCTGTTACGGCGTAAAGTCAGCGCCGGCACTCCAGTCGGGAACGACAGAGAACAGACGGCTGTGAAAAGAGGTCAGCCAGTCGCACGCTGACGGACCTCTCCAGGACGACAACGCGACAACAGCGGCCCATAGGTGAAAACGACATAACCTCCGCGCCCGACTGATGACAGCCCACTTCCATAGCAGCTTCAACGTCAGCCATTTCGTTAATGACCCGTCGTAGCCTTTATCATTAGTAGTCTCTGCGCAGCACAGACTTGTGTTTGTCGATTCTGAAGAAGACTTGTGTTTGTCTGTTCTGAAGGAGGCTCATTATTTTGTATGTTGCCCTTTGTTTCCGACACATCTATCAAAGTTAAATATTGTAACTGTCCTGTTGTAATAAAACTCATTAATACGAGTTGTTTGATTGTTTGCCTAGCGAACCGAGTATGCAGGATTCCTAGACCCGACGCGCCCTATCTCGCAGCACAGTCCCAGTTAATTATAACAATTAATGTGAAGAACATAATGATGGATTACTTTCTGACTTCAGTTGGGTTCGTAAACTGGCAGTTATCTAAGATATAATTGTGTAATTGATTATACAGGGGAAAAGATTTTAAAAACCTAGCTGAGAGACAAGGGTGTACTTCATTGTCTGCTCTTTTTATAATTTATATAGACGACGCCATCCGAAAACAGAAACAAAGAGTGTCAGAAGGGATCCGTATAAACAAAACTAAATTAATATATTATTATATACTTATGGCACTGTATTAATGGCAAATTCTGAAGTCTAAGTACAAAAATGAGTCTCTTTTCTAAACTTCATTGGAAAGGATTATAAATTTAAGATAGCACTACATAAAACTAAGTCAATAGCATTCCGTGGGAGATACACAGTACGAAACAGAATTGTAATTGAAGATTATGTTCTCTAGAACAAGTTCAACATTTCATTTACCTAGGGAGCTATTTCATTTTTAACGCAGATAAGCATGTAGATGTATGTAGATCTTAAATTGCAATGATATCAGAGTGGATGTGGCAGTGTAAGCCGAACGTTAAGAAATACATCAAGAATCTCAAAAATGTAGTTCTATAAGCTGGTGACCGTATTGGTTCTACTGTATGGCAGTGAAACGGGTTATGAAGAGAAAGGTTTCTAGCCACGTTCAAAATTTTCTAGCCACATTCAGGTTGATCGAATGAAATTTGTACGAGCAGTCAAAGTTCACAAAGTTGAACAGGATTCATAATGGAAACATTAGACAAGAATTGAATATTTTAGCAGTAAATGACAAAGCCGGCCGCGGTGGTCTAGCGGTTCTAGGCGCGCAGTCCGGATCCACGCGACTGCTACGGTCGCAGGTTCGAATCCTGCCTCGGGCATGGATGTGTGTGATGTCCTTAGTTAGTTAGGTTTAAGTAGTTCTAAGTTCTAGGGGACTGATGACCACAGTAGTTAAGTCCCATAGTGCTCAGAGCCATTTTTGACAAAATGGAGGAACCCATACAAAACTGGGTGGAAGATCTCTAACAAATAAAAGAAACAGTGATTCTAAAGACGGCCTTACAATACAAACCCAAAGGAAAGAGGAACATAGGATTCTTCCATCGCCTTCTTGGATTGTCCTGCACCGACGTTCTGCTGTTGATCACTCTTGTCGTGGCCAAATAGAGCAAATGAACTAATATGACGCGTTATAGTCGGTAATGTTAACGTCACTGATCGGAAAGAATTAGGGGCGTTAAGGGTGCGTTTATGCTGTCACACTGCTGCTCGCTGTTGGTCGGCATGGCACGGCGATGATGAATCAAACCAAAGCCACTGAGTGTTGCGGTTGTGGCAGTTTCTCGACCCTCTACTGGAGGCGGGGAGCGGGAAAGCAGTCCAGTCATATGCTCATTTCGGCATGGCACATATGGGCAGGATAGTACTGGGCAATCAAAAAATATAGCCTTACTGTATACTGAACATTATTATCATTGACTAGTGTTTCGTTTTTCGCCATATTCCATCTTTTTTCATTTATACACTATACTATTCAGGTATCTGTAGTTTTTCTGATTCGTTTCGTTATTGTTTTCTTTTGTCAAGAGCAGCGCACAATTCAGCTACTGGCGAGCTATTAGCCACTGATCTTCGACGTCCACAACGTCTTCGGATCGCAACAACGGATAGACGATTCATCGTGAGAGTAGCGAAACAGGAAGTAATAAAGAAAGTAAGATTATATGATTAAGAGGCAAGGGAGGGCATTTTAAATATCATGCTGTGAAACAAGGTTTTCAACGTGCTGCCTATTATGGTGACGTATCTGTACAATGTGTTACAAAAATTCGAAAAGTAAGCATTTCCGTAGATTTTGTTGTGTTGGCAGAAGAGCCAACACCGTGTTACAAGAGGAGGTCGAAATGCACGCGATTTAGCTCACGCAGGCTGGCGTGAGGAGGGAAGAACTATACTGACGTGTGGTCTGGAACATGACAAGGAATGAGAATTCAGAAGGCGGATGTAATTAGTGGGATAGTTAACTTTAATCCGTTAATGATGAACGTCGCTCTTGACGGTACATGATTCACAATATTATCTGTTCGGAATTGTAGTAACTGAATATGGCGCCTTGCTAGGTCGTAGCAAATGACGTAGCTGAAGGTTATGCCTAGCTGTCGTCTCGGCAAATGAGAGCGTACGTAGACAGTGAACCCTCGATAGCAAAGTCGGCTGTACAACTGGGGCGAGTGCTAGGGAGTCTCTCTAGACTAGACCTGCCGTGAGGCGGCGCTCGGTCTGCAATCACTGATAGTGGCGACACGCGCGTCTGACGTATACTAATAGACAGCGGCCGATTTAAAGGCTACCACCTAGCAAGTGTGGTGTCTGGCGGTGACACCACAGATTTATCCCCTTTATGCTCGTTCTAAGAGTCGTCCAATATCTGAAGTATATAAGTTTCACTGTGATTTCTTGACTATTATGTAATAATAGACATTACACTACATGAACGCAGACATCACATTTTCATTGCAAACTAGGAATCGTCGAGAAACCCCCATGAATGAAAATCTTTTAAGTGGCGCGTAGTGACGAGAAAAAGCGTTTCAGTGGTTGCACACGCAGCATCGATAAACTAACTACAGAACAGGCTACACAAATGAAGAATGTGGTCGATATTATTCCGTAAGAAAGAGGATCCTTAAAGAGTCTGGTAACGTGACATATTTAATTTGCTGAAATGTACTGCTGACAATGACAGATCTACATTCATGACGATGTTTTTTCAAACGACGTGATCTCTTCCCATCACAGGGCACACCTGGTTAGCTTCCGCATTCCTGGCGCGCGCGCTATTCACAACTGCTGACAGTATATTGACAATCGTGTTGAGAGCTGGATCAATTATTTACTTGTCTGTAATAAAGATTTCTTCGCGAATCATACATTGTCAGTTTAGCAAGACGTGGGTGATTAACCACCATTTGGCATGTGCGCGTCACTCGCCTGAAGGAAACACTAAAATTATAGTTGTTTTCATATTGAAGAACGGAATGAAAATCCTTTGGTATGTTTCCATTCCAGTTGTTCAGTATTAAAAATACGCTGGGATACGGGTATTCCGCCAAAACTGCAACAGAACTGACGATTTGTTTTTGTGTGAACTGTTAATCTTTTCTCAGTCGAAGAAGGATCATCATTTATGAGTAACTGCTACAATTTTCTTGTTGACGGGTTTAATTTTGAAACTTCCTGACAGATTAAAACTGTGTGCCTGACCGTGTCGGTCCGGCATACAGAACTCGGTACCTTTGCCTTTCGCGGCAAGTGCTGTACCAACTGAGCTACCCAAGCACGACTCACGCCACGTCCTCACAGCTTTACTTTCTCCAGTACCTCGTCTCCTACTTTCCAAACTTCACAGAAGCTCTCCTGCGAACCTTGCAGAACTAGCACTCCTGGAAGTTTGGAAAGTAAGAGACGAGGTACTGGTGGAAGCAAAGCTGTGAGGAGGGACCGTGAGTCGTGCTTGGGTAGCTCTGTTGGTAGAGCACATGGCCGCGAAAGGCAAAGGTCCCGAGTTCGAGTCTCGGTCCGGCACACAGTTTTAATCTGCCAGGAAGTTTCATGTCAGCGCACACTCCGCTGCAGAGTGAAAATCTCATTCTGGGTTTAATTTTGCTTCTTTTGACAAAACAAAGTACAATTGGTGCAAACTCGCCTTGCAGCAGCTGTTACGACAAATTTCTAAAACAGAGCGTCTCATTATACAAGCAATTGGAGGCCAGAGAGGCCAACAGCTTATGGAAAAATCTCACTCCGCCGATTTGCAGTTACACAATAAATTTCATACTGGGAAATTATCTTTCCACTAGCTGTCGATGGCTCTTAAAATATTACAGTACTGAGCTGAAAAAAAATAAAAAAAACTATACATTCTGCTATATCGCTATAGATAAAGTTCCACGTGTTAACGATTTGGCAAAATACTCTTCTGCTTGTGTGCTATCATCTCCCAAAATCTCGTTTCGATATCTCGACTGGTTTAGGAGATGTGAGAAACGTTATGAATATTTCATTCTCGCGCTCATGTGATCGGTATTGAACGCGCTACATACGATCCATTTTCTAGAGATCGGAAACAGATAGAGATCTCCTCCCAACTCTAAAGAAAAATTCAATATGTTAGCTAAATTTTATATGCAGCAACATATGGTGTAATACGCACCAAACGCAAAATCATATCGACCCCGTTTTTCGTTGCAAACTTTTCGAATTTTGCTCAGTTTCTTAATGGGTACATCACAATATGTATGACCATTAGCGAGATGATGGGCACTTCGCCACGAAGCTGACACAACACTGCAAGTAACGCAAAAATCAAAAATTTGTATTGAATAGTTTCTTTGGAAATTTGTGGTAAGGTTTTATGGGACCAAACTGCTGCTGAGGTTATCGGTCCCTAGCACTACTTAAACTAACTTACGCTATGCACAACACACACGCCCATGCCCGCATGCCCGAGAGAGGACTCAAACCTCCGAAAGGGGGGGGGGGGGGGGGGAGCACGCAGACCATGATGACAAGGCGTCTTAGACACAGTGCGGCGAATACTTTCTATTAAAATCGTTAGGGAAAGATTACAAGGTTCGCGCGCTTCGATTGTGTCAGCACAGTGCGTCGCCAACTGGCGCGTACAAAGAATGTGTACACGTCTCAATATGCGCAGGACTAGCGCTGTAATGTTGTGGCTCGTCACACGTGCTATAGGAGCCTCAATTTGCTCCTAGCCTTGCTGGCACGAGACTGTTCAAATGGTTCAAATGGCTCTGAGCGCTATGTGGCTTAACTTCTGAGTTCATCAGTCGCCTAGAACTTGGAATTAATTAAACCTAACTAACCTAACTAATCTAAGGACGTCACACACATCCATGCCCGAGACAGGGTTTGAACCTGCGACCGTAGCGGGCGCTCGGCTCCAGACTGTAGCGCCTAGAACCGTACGGGCACGAGACTGTGGCCAGTATCCACGCCTCACCTTGCGCATGCGCAAAGCTTATCGTTAGCCAGCACGTGCATCTCACAATTCTTTTCTGCGGACTGGAGATTTATCATAGAAACGTCACCCTTGGTAGGAGTTCTTGGAATTAAATGTCAGTTCATGGCGCATCGTAATTTGACGTCTCGAATCACACGACCAAGCTGAACATCGGCGCGCCAAAAATACGGGTGACGTGCTCGTCCAGCTACCGAGAAGCTTCGCGCGTGTGCAATTTAGGGTGCGGGTGCTGGCTAGAGAGGCAAAGAACCATGCACAATCCTTTGAAAAAGGAGATAGTGTCGACCGAAAACATGTAGTTATTTCCACCTTGTGGTACTACACATTCATATAATTACGAAAACTTACAAGTCAAACCTTAAACGAAATTATATTTTGTAGCATCTGCCGTTTTTAATCTCCATCTAGAAAGGAATTAAGTAAAATGCAAGTCCTCAACAAGGTCTCAGATTTATTTATTCTTCTAGTTCTAAATGCAAAATACACGTTCTGCTAATTCTATGATGTTGACAACAAACAATTGTTTGTCTTTTACAACATGAAATGTGCCCCACTGTAAAACTATAGCACATGATATTCAAGTACACTCGCAAGTCACCGAGGCAAAAATTCACATATATATTTTGATATTTATAGACATGGATCATTAAAATAATACGAGGGACCGACACTAGAACTGCACTGATCGGTAGTAATTCGTTTTTTTCCTATTCTGCAATGTTTGATACTACGCTAAAATCGCGCAAGCTCCATAGGCTTGCGATCGCGCGTTGACGCCACTTAATAACTTGCATTTATGTGTGAACGAAGAGAGACATCAGTGTCACTACCATTCCAAAAACTTTTTTATACTTTTCACTATATTTTACTTGCATTAATGTATGGTTTAATACGTATCTGATGGTGAGGTATCCTCTATAAACCTTTTTAGCCCTAAGATTTGTAAAACAAGTGCACGTGGTTGACAAATGGCGTCATTTCACAACGACTGTTACGAATTACGAAGAGGTAAAGGGGTTATTAAGAAGCTAAGATGCTACACTACCATGTGTACAAAAATCACATTTTTTAACCGCATACTTTTGTTAAAATCGAGTGAGAAATGTTAGGGAACTAAAAAAATTCACGTGAAGCGAAAAGTGCCTTGATCTTATTTTGCAAGGAAAGTAAAGCTTTCATGGAAAAAGTAACTTCATAAAACGACATGGCGCAGACTGATATACCGTCAAGACTTTAAACAACGTGAAAATCGGAAAGTGGATTTTCCGCTTTTCGCCGTCCCGGCCCGGCGGCACAGCAAGAATACAGCGTAAATGCACAAAGGCTCCCGGCGAGTAGCGACATATGATATGCCAGCTGCCTGCAGCGCGGCTGGTGCTTTTTTTTTTTTTTTCTTTATTGTCATTTTGAAACCTGTATACAGGCAGGCCTGCAGCAGCATACTACGCCGCTCTTTGGCCGCAGAGAAACACAAAGATACAATGAAGACAATTAGAGAAAAAAGATGGTGGACATAGAAACGGAGACAAACACTTCTTAAAATACAAGGTGCCGTTCATGGGCGTAGAGTCCAAGATAAAAGTGTTCAGACACTTGGACACAGACAGAAACGAAAATTGTCACACGTGAACGTAGGTGCACAAAACGAATAACACTGAACCACTTAAGCACAAAACGACGGCACACACAGAACACGAGGCGTTGATCTCCGGCGCGCGAATGTTCACTAACCGTGTACGAGTCCGGGGACCTGCCAAGAGAGAAGGGAGGAGACAGGGGGAAGGGAGGAAGGGGGAGGGGACGGGGGAAAAGGAAAAGGAAGGGAGGGAGGATGCCTAAAGGAAAGGACACAGGAAGTGGGGGGGGAGGATCAAAGTTGATTGGAGGGGTAGATGTAGGGGAGGAGGACATCATCAGGGAGGGGGAGCTGGCGGAAGCCACCTTGGGAGAGGGTAAGGAGGGTGGAGAGATGGAGAGCAGGTGGGACATGGGAATACAGGCGCGGCAGCGGGTGGGGGTGGGAGAGGATGGGTGAGACAAGCGGGTGAGGAGGATCGAGTTTGTGAGAGGTGTACGGGATCTGTATCCTTTCAAGGAAAAGAAGGAGGTGGGGGAAGGGGATGAGATCGTACAGGATCCGCATGGGAGAGGGAAGACGGATGCAATAGGTGAGGCGGAGAGCATGGCGTTCAAGGATTTGGAGGGATTTATTAAAGCTAGGGTGGGGGCGCAGATCCAGCCAGATGGGCATAACAAAGGATAGGGCGGATGAGGGATTTATAGGTGTGGAGGATGGTGGAGGGGTCCAGACCCCGCGTACGGCTGGAAAGGAGCTTGAGGAGATGAAGTCTGGAGCGTGCCTTGGCTTGGATTGTCCGGAGATGGGGAGTCCAGGAGAGGCGACGGTCGAGGGTGACACCAAGGTACTTAAGGGTGGGAGTGAGGGCGATAGGACGGCCATAGATGGTGAGATAGAAATCAAGGAGGCAGAAGGAAGGGGTGGTTTTGCCTACAATCATCGCCTGGGTTTTGGAGGGATTGACCGTGAGCAACCACTGGTTGCACCAAGCGGTGAACCGGTCAAGATGGGATTGGAGAAGGTGTCGGGAGCGCTGCAGGGTGGGGGCAAGGGCAAGGAAGGCGGTGTCATTGGCAAACTGGAGAAGGTGGACGGTGGGTGACGGCGGCGGCATGTCCGCCGTGTACAAAAGGTACAGAAGCGGGGAGAGAACGGAGCCTTGGGGCACACCGGTAGAGGGGAAAAAGGTGTAGGAATCGGTGTTATGGATGGTGACATAGGAAGGACGGCGGGAGAGAAAGGAGCCGATCAGACGGACGTAGCTAATGGGAAAGGCGAAGGTTTGGAGCTTGAAGAGGAGACCGGAAAGCCATACGCGGTCATAAACTCGTTCGAGGTCCAGGGAGAGGAAGATTGCGGAGCGACGGGGATTAAGCTGGTCGGAAAGGAGATGAGTGAGGTGAAGGAGAAGGTCGTCGGAAGAGAAGGACGGCCGAAAGCCACACTGGGTAACGGGAAGGAGGCGGTGCTGGCGGACATGCTGGTGGATGCGTCGGATGAGGATAGATTCCAGGACCTTGCTGAAGACTGAGGTAAGGCCGATGGGATGGTAGGAGGAGATGGTGGACGGCGGTTTGCCAGGTTTAAGGAACATCAGGATACGGGAGGTTTTCCACAGGTCAGGGTAGTAACCGGTGGACAGGACTACATTGTAGAGCCTAGCCAGGGTGGAGAGGAAAGAGACAGGAGCTTCACGAAGGTGATGGTAGGTGACACGGTTGTGACCAGAAGCGGTGTTGCGGAGTGTAGCAAAGAGATCCTGTGTAGTGATAGGGGCATTGAGTTCCGTGTGTGCAATGTTGTCCAAGTACTGGAAACCAGGTGCGAGGGGAGGGACAGAGGTGTCAGTTCGATCGCAGACATCCGGGAAGAGGGAGTAATCGAACTGGGGATCATCAGGGATGGAAAATACAGCGGAGAGGTAGGAGGCAAAGTGATTGGCCTTACTAAGGGTGTCAGGGCAGGGGTGATCATCATGGAGAAGAGGATAGTAGGGAGAGGGTTTAGTTCCAGTAAGGCGACAGAAGGCTGACCAGAACTGGGATGAGTTGATAGGTAGGGTAGCATTTAAACGGGTGCATGTCTGTCGCCAGTCCCAGCGTTTCCTAGCCACGATCAAATTACGAATGTGTCGCTGGAGTTGCCGGTGGCGTCGTAGGGTGTCCGGGTCACGCATGCAGAGGAAGGCACGGTAGAGATGGCGGGATTCACAGAGGAGGAGGACGGCCTGTGGGGGTAAGGTAGGACAGTGGGGGTGGATGGCGACAGTAGGGACGTGGGCCTCCACGGCCTCAGACAAGGTCTGCTGGAGAAAGGAGGCGGCATGGGTGACATCGTCAGGGTGGTGGTAGGTGAAGGGGTGGCTATCGACCTGGGTGGAGAGGGTATCCCGGTAGGCATTCCAGTTGGCACGGGAATAGTCATGGATGTACTTAGGGGGAGGGTCATTACGAGGGTCGGGGCGGGGGCGACGACCGTCTGAAACGGTGAGGAGGACAGGGAGATGGTCGCTACCAATAGGCTCCAGGAAATCCACCGTTATGCGGCCAAGGATGTTGGGGGAGGAGAGGATAACATCGGGAGTGGAGTTGGATTCAGGACGGGTGTGCTGGGGGATGGGGATGAGGTCGCCTTGAAGGGAGGAGAGGAACCGATGCCTCCGCCGTAACTGGGCGGTGGAACGACTATGGATGTTGAGGTCGGCAGCAATCACGTAGGAGGAGAAGGTACGGTCAATGTGGGAGAGGAAGTCAAAGGGAATAGGGGCGTTAGGGTGTACATAGATGGTGGCGCAGGTAACGGTAAGGCCAGGGAAGAAGAGACTGAGAATCAGGTGTTCGGTGGGGTCAGGAAGGAGAGTTTGGAGCCGAATGGGGATCTGGCGGTGGTGACCAATGGCAACTCCGCCACGCGCAATCGGGAGAGGATTATCGGAGCGATGAAGGAGGTAGGGCGAAGTGTGGACGGTGTGGTGGGGTTGGAGGAAGGTTTCATTGAGGAGGAAGGCATCCATGCGGTGGGCGGCAAGGGTGTGCAGGAAGAGGTTCTTGTTGGCGGGAAGGGAGCGGATGTTGTTGAAAAGGATACGGTGCTGTCGCGCCATGACAGGGATTTAAACAAGGGTGACAAGACGGGAGAAGGCGAAATGGGTATGGTTGTTGGAGTAGGTGGCACACTTTTTTAGGTGGAAAACGGAACGGGTGGCGAGGGAGATCTGTTGGAGGGTGTGGGGGCGCTGAAAAGGATGAAGATTCTGAAGGACGATGGTGAGGAATCTGATGATGTCCTCAGCAGTAGGGGGTGGGCGAAGGGAATTGCCGGGAGGGTTGGGGGCGTCCAGAGGGCGGACAGGAACGGTGAGTTCAGGAGTGGTAGGAGGGGATCGGGCCTTACATTTCTGGGAGTAAGTAGGATGAGGGAGGTTACAGGTATTGCATGAGTGGGGGGGGGGGGGACTGGAGATTGGGGCACTGCCATAAGAAGTGGGCTTGTCTACAGTGCGGGCAGGGGGGGGCCTTGCGGCACTCAGATGTCGTGTGTGCATTATAGCGCAAGCACCTCTGGCAGCGGAGGGATTGAGGAGGGGAACGGGAGGGGTCAACTTTCTAACGTTGGTTAAAAAGGAGGTCACCCTCCTTCAGGAGACGGACTATGGAGGGGGCGTGCTCAGAAAATACCCGCATAAGGCGGGTGGGGCCAGCAGCGTTGTGGATGCGACGAACTGCACGCAGCTCCAGATGGGGATGTGCCTGAAGCTCCGCCAACACCTCCTCCGTGATCGTCGGACTAAGCCGAGTGATCACAGCAGTGAGGGTCAGCGGGTGATGCGGGGGTTGGGGTTGGCGGGAGGGAGGCGGAGAAGGAGCAGGGGTGAGGGAGGCATGAGGGCCAAAGCGGGTGACAGGGATGTGGGAAAGGAGGTCTGTGTGGAGGGTAGGGCTGGGGAAGGAGATGAGCACCGAATCACGGCGAGGAGTGAGGAGGGAGATGGGGGCACCAGGAAAATTGTGACGGAGGAAAAGGGTGAGCTTCCGAGCTTCAAGAAGGGAGGGATCAAGATGGGAGAGAAGGTAGTGGTAGGAGGAGGGGGTAGAGGAGGAGGAGGAGGGGCAGGGACAGGCAGGGAGACATCCATGGCATCATGGGTGGGGGAAGGGGGACGAGACGGAGCCTTTTTAGGAGTAGAGGAGGCAGGGGTGCCACTGGGGTGCTTGACGGCGGCCGAGGAGGTGTGGGGGATGGGAACGACTGGAATGTGGTGGGGAGTGGCAGGTCCCGGTGCTGGAGTCGGCGCCAGAGATGGTGAGGGCGAAGGCGATGCCGATGGCGACGGTGAAGACAATGACGATGAGGGTGAAGGGGAGAGTTGAACGTGGGCCATAGCCCGCTGGGGGACCACCCTAGCGGGGGCCACAGAAACGGAAGGAGCAGAGGGAGGGAGTGGAGGGAAGGGATCAGGGGCGGCGCGGGACGGATGAGCTGGGGATGGGGTGACAAATAGGGAGGGAGATGGGAGAGTGAGGAGTAGGGGGATGGACTGAGGTGGGAGTGATGCGGCACACCACGTGATAGTGGTGGCAGCAGTGGAGGGGGAGGTGTATATGATGCAGTGGTGGTGGCTGTAGCAGAGGTGGTGGGGGTTGACATTATGATAAGGGGGAAAAAACACAGTACAAGACAAGGGAGCAAACGAGAGAGGGGCAGGGCGACGAGAGACACAGAGTCGAAAGGGATGGAGAATGACGAAGGACGAAGGAGACTGGGGCCGAAGCCCCACTCTGCTGTCGCTGGTGGGGGGGCGACCCGGCTGGCTGGCTGGCCGGTGGGGACGCCTCCGCTGCTGCTGCTGCTGCTGGTGGCGGTGGCGGTGGCGGTGGTGGTGGTGGTGGGGGCAGCTAGGACCACTGCTGGCAGCTGGCTCCTGGCTGCTGGCTCGTGGCTGCTGGCTGCTGGCTGCGACCGCTGGTGGCTGCTGGCTGCGATCGCTGGTGGCTGCTGGCGGGGACCGCTGCTGGCTGGACTGCTGCACGCCGACGGGCTGGCTGGCTGGATGGCTGGCTGGAACCTGCAACACCTATCGCTTCGATTGGTACCGAAAGAGCGCAATCAAAGGGCGGTATTCAACCGAATTTCCGCCGGAGATGCGGTTGCTTTTTTTTTCTTTCTTTATTGGTATTTTAAAACCTGTGCAACAGGCAGGCTGTCAGCAGCACACTACGCTGCTCTGCAGCCATAGAATATACAAGGAGCAAAAACAGTGAGAAGACACATAAGTTACAGAACGGTGGGCAATAAAACAGGAGACACATAGAGACAAACACGGAGCCGTTCACACTCGTCGATATTCCACACTGCTAACTGATGAGACGACGCACAAACACTGAAGATGACGATGGCACTGGTGAACGATGCAGTGTGACGGTGAACACTGAACACTAAACACGACGGCACACACGAAACACTGATGGCGGTGATCTCCGGCGCGCGAATGTCCACTTAGTGTGTGCGAGTCCGGGGACCTGCCAAGAGGGGAACAGGGGTGAGGTGGGGGGAGGGGAGAAAAAGGATGCCAATGGCTGAGGAGACGGGGGCAGGAGGAGAGGGACAGGGGAGGGGAGGCCCGGGGGAGGAGGGGGGAGAAAAGGAGGAGGGAGGGAAAAGGGACAGAAGGGTGGGAGTGTGCCCAGAGGAGCAAGCACAGGAGGAGGGCGGGAAGATCAAAGTTGGTAGGAGGGGTAGATGGAGGGGAGGAGGGCATCGTCAGGGAGGGGGAGCTGGCGGAAGCCACCTTGGGAGAGGGTAAGGAGGGTGGAGAGATGGAGACTGGGTGGGACGTGCGAATACAGGCGCGGCAGCGGGCGAGGGTGGGAGAGGATCGGGGAGACGAGCAAGTGAGGAGGATCGAGTTTGTGGGAGGTGTATAGGAGCCGTATCCTTTCAAGGAAAAGGAGGAGGTGGGGGAAGGGGATGAGATCGTACAGGAGCCACGTTGGGGAGGGGAGACGGATGCGATAGGCGAGGCGGAGAGCATGATGATCAAGGATTTGGAGGGATTTATAAAAGCTAGGGTGGGGGCGCAGATCCAGGACAGATGGGCATAACAAAGGATAGGGCGGATGAGGGATTTATAGGTGTGGAGGATGGTGGAGGGGTCCAGACCCCACGTACGGCCGGAGAGCAGCTTGAGGAGACTGAGGCGGGAGCGTGCCTTGGCTTGGATTGTCCGGAGGTGGGGAGTCCAGGAGAGGTGACGGTCGAGGGTGACGCCAAGGTACGTAAGGGTGGGAGTGAGGGCGATAGGACGGCCATAGATGGTAAGATCGAAATCAAGGAGCTGCTGCTGCTGCTGCCTACAATCATCGCCTGGGTTTTGGAGGGATTGACCTTGAGCAACCACTGGTTGCACCAAGCGGTGAACCGGTCAAGATGGGATTGGAGAAGGTGTTGGGAGCGCTGTAGGGTGGGGGCAAGGGCAAGGAAGGCGGTGTCATCGGCAAACTGGAGAAGGTGGACGGGAGCTGACGGCGGCGGCATGTCCGCCGTGTACAAAAGGTACAGAAGGGGGGAGAGGACGGAGCCTTGGGGCACACCGGTAGAGGGGAAAAAGGTGTAGGAATCGGTGTTATGGATGGTGACATAGGAAGGACGGCGGGAGAGAAAGGAGCCGATCAGATGGACATAGTTAATGGGAAGGGCGAAGGTTTGGAGCTTGAAGAGGAGACCGGAATGCCATACACAGTCATATGCACGTTCGAGGTGCAGGGAGAGGAAGATTGCGGAGCGACGGGAATTAAGCTGTTCAGAAAGGAGATGAGTGAGGTGAAGGAGAAGGTCGTCGGAAGAGAAGGACGGATGAAAGCCACACTGGGTAATGGGAAGGAGGCGGTGCTGGCGGAGATGCTGCTGGATGCGTCGGGTGAGGATAGATTCCAAGACCTTGCTGAAGACCGAGGTAAGGCTGATGGGACGGTAGGAGGAGACGGCTGACGGCGATTTGCCAGGTTTAAGGAACATGAGGATACGGGAGGTTTTCAACAGGTCGGGGTAGTAACCGGTGGACAGGACTACATTGTAGAGCCTGGCCAGGGTGGAGAGGAAAGAGACAGGAGCTTCACGAAGGTGACGGTAGGTGACACGATTGTGACCAGGAGTGGTGTTGCGTTTTGTGCGGAGTGTATCAATGAGATCCTGTGTAGTGATAGGGGGATTGAGTTCCGTGTGTGCAATGTTGTCCAAGTACTGGAAACCAGGAGCGAGGGGAGGGACAGAGGTGTCAGTTCGATCGCGGATATCCGGGAAGAGGGAGTAATCGAACTGGGGATCATCGGGGATGGAAAATAAATCGGAGAGGTAGGAGGCAAAGTGATTGGCCTTACTAAGGGTGTCAGGGAAAGGGTGATCATCATGGAGAAGAGGATAATAGGGGGAGGGTTTAGTTCCGGTAAGGCGACGGAAGGCCGACCAGTACTTGGACGAGTTGATTGGTAGGGTAGCATTTAAGCGGGTGCATGTCTGTCGCCAGTCCCGGCGTTTCTTAGCCACGAGCAAATTACGAATGTGTCGCTGGAGTTGCCGGTGGCGTCGTAGAGCGTCTGGGTCACGCGTGCGGAGGAAGGCACGATAGAGATGGCGGGATTCACAGAGGAGGAGGACGGCTTGTGGGGGTAAGGTAGGACAGTGGGGGTGGATGGCGACAGTAGGGACGTGGGCCTCCACGGCCTCAGACAAGGTCTGCTGGAGAAAGGAGGCGGCATGGGTGACATCGTCAGGGTGGTGGTAGGTGAAGGGGTAGCTATCGACCTGGGTGGAAAGGGTATCCCGGTAGGCATTCCAGTCGGCACGGGAATAGTCATGGACATACTTAGGGGGAGGGTCATTACGAGGATCGGGGCGGGGGCGACGAACGTCTGAAACGGTGAGGAGGACAGGGAGATGGTCGCTACCAATAGGCTCCAGGAAATCCACCGTTATGCGGCCAAGGAGGTTGGGGGAGGAGAGCATAACATCAGGAGTGGAATTGGATTCGGGACGGGTGTGCTGGGGGATGGGGATGAGGTCGCCTTGAAGGGAGGAGAGGAACCGATGCCACCGCCGTAACTGGGTGGTGGAACGACTATGGATGTTGAGGTCGGCAGCAATCACGTAGGAGGAGAAGGTACGGTCAATGTGGGAGAGGAAGTCGAAGGAAATAGGGGCGTTAGGGCGGACATAGATGGTGGCGCAAGTAACGGTAAGGCTGGGGAAGAAGAGACTAAGGATCAGGTGATCGGTGGGGTCGGGAAGGAGAGGTTGGAGCCGAATGGGGATCTGGCGGTGGTGACCAATGGCAACTCCGCCACGTGCAATTGGGAGGGGATTATCGGAGCGGTGGAGGAGATAGGGTGAGGTGTAGATGGAGTGGTGGGGTTGGAGGAAGGTTTCATTGAGGAGGAAGGCATCCACGCGGTGGGTGGCAAGGGTGTGCAGGAAGAGGTTCATGTTGGCGGAGAGGGAGCAGAAATTGTTGAAAGGGATACGTTGCTGTCGCACCATGACAGGGATTTAGACGAGGGTGTCAAGACGGGAGAAGGTGAAATGGGCCCGGTTGTTGGAATAGGTGGCGTACATCTTGAGTTGGAATATGGAACGGGTGGTGAGGGAGATCTGCTGGAGGGTGTGGGGGCGCTGAAAGGGGTGAACATTTTGGAGGACGATGGTGAGGAACCTGATGATGTCCTCAGTGGGGGGGGGGGGGGACGAAGGGAATTTCCAGGACGGGTGGGGGCGTCCAGGGGATGGATAGGGACGGTGAGTTCAGGAGTGGTCAGAGGGGGTCGGGCTTTACACTTTTGGGAGTAGTTGGGATAGGGGAGATTGCAGGTATTGCAGGAGGGAGGGCATTGAAGGTTAGGGCACTGCCGGAGGAAGTGCGCTTGCCTACAATCTGGGCAGGTGGGGGCCTCGCAGCACTCAGCTGTTGGGTGTGCATTATAGCACAGACACCTCTGGCAGTGCAGGGATTGAGGAGGGGAACGGGAGGTGTCGACCTTGTAGCGCTGGTGGAAGAGGAGGGCACCCTCCTTCAGGAGACGGTCAATGGAGGGGGCGTCCTCGGAGAAAACCCGCATAAAGCGAGTGGGGCCGGCCGACTTGAAAATGCGGTGGACCGCCTGCACCTCCAACGTGGGATGCGCCTTGAGCTCCGCCAACACCTCCTCCTCCGTGATCGACGAACTGAGCCGAGAGATCACGGCGGTGAGGGTCGGCTGGCGACGCGGGGGTTGGGTTTGGCGGGTAGGAGATGGAGAAGGAGCAGGGGTGAGGGAGGCGTTGGGGCCAAAACAGGTGATGGGGAGGCGGGAGAGGATGTCAGTATGGAGGGTTGGGCTGGGGGAGGAGATGAGAACAGAATCCCGTCTGGGAGTGAGGAGAGAGATGGGGGCACCAGGGAAGTGTTGGTGGAGGAGGAGGGAGAGATTCCGGGCCTCGAGAAGGGAGGGATGGGGACGGGAGAGGAGGTATTTGTATAAAGAGGGGGGAGGAGGTGGAGGAGGAGGAGGAGGAGGCGGAGGGAGCAAGGCCAGGTGGGGAGACATCCATGGCACCCTGGGGGGGGTGAAGGTGGGTGGGGTGGGGCCTTTTTGGGAGCGGAGGAGGTGGTGGTGCCACTAGGGCGTTTTATGGCGGCAGAAGGGCGGGTGGTGATATGAGGGACGGGAGCTATAGGGAGGTGGTGGGAAGGGACAGGTCCCGTCGTGGACGCAGCAGTCGGCGCCGGAGATGGTGACGGTGACAGTGACGGTGAAGGCGACGGCGACGATGACGATGACGGTGGCGGCTGTGATGGCGAAGGCGACGGGGAGAGTTGGGCATGGACAGTGGCCCGACGGGCCACCACCCTAGCGGGAGCTGCAGTGACAGGCTGGGGTAGTGGGGGGAAAGGATCAGATCGAGAGGAGTGGGAGGAAGAAGCCGGAGAGGGGGCAACAAAGAGCGAGGGCGAAGGGAGAGTGAGAAGAGGTGATATGGAAGGGGGGGGATGGGACTGGTCACACCACGTTATAGTGGTGGAGGCGGCGGAAGGGGAAGTGTAAATTATGGCGGTGGTGGTAGTAGTGATGGTGGTGGTGGGGGCGGATATGACGACAGGGAGAAACAATAACGCACAGAACGTAATGGAAAGGACACAAACTGGGGACAGACGCAGACAAAGGCGGAGGAAGACGAAGACCAGGGTCGGACGGCGACGGCGACGGCGACGGCGACGGCGGGGGGCCAGAACGCCGCAGCTGCTGCTGCTGCCGCGGACAGGGCCGGGACGGCTGCTGCTGCTGCTGCTGTTGCTGGCTGGACCGCTGCTGTTGCTCCTGCTGCTGCTGCAGGAGGACTGGTGGGCTGCTGCCGGCTGGACCGCTGCTGCTGCTGCTGCTGTTGCTGCTGCTGCTGGCTGGACTGCTGGCTGGCTGGACTGCTGGCTGGCTGGACTGCTGGCTGGCTGGAGTGCTGGCTGGCTGGCTGGCACCTGCAATACCTAACGCTTCAATTAAACCGAATGGTCAATCGAAGGGCGGTATCCTACCGGATTACTGCCGAAGATGGATGCGGTTGCTGCATAAACATACTCTATAAAATGGTAAGCTTAGCGCATCGCGCGTGAGCACAGGAGAAATTCGCAGCCAGTGTGCAAGCGAGTGGCATCCGCGTGAAGGTAGATACGCTCACGCAGTTGTGTTATCTGGCATCGGTCATCTTCGACAACTTCCACCAACATTCGTCAAGGGTAGTCGTTCTCTCTCTCACATACCATATCCGCGTTTGGCCCACGCGAATACTCGAAGCGCCTGTAGGTCTCTATACTTCTATTAATATTACTATGTGACTGACAGATGGCAGTGGTGGGGAGCGGAGTTGCCGGCTCGTACATAACATACCACGTACTCATAGGATCGATAGTTGCACGCGCACCGAAAAATAAACAAGCCGTGTACCTACAGACTGTTGCCTATGGTTTTGTAAGTTGAGCAGTGGTCGGGCTGGGGCTACGCGTTAAGATACCGTAATCACAGGTTATAAACGAATAACAACATTAAGATAGGCATTCACTCACACACATGCTGGAAATCAACAAATTATCAAAAGAAGCAGAGAAAATTATATGATGTGAACACAATTGAATTATTGGTAACCTATAGACCAATAACGAATGCACAGCAATTATGTCTCAATCATTTTCACTATCTTTTTTCCGTTTCATCATATTGTTGACAGGGATCCAGCTACTTTTTAAATATTTCACGAGGCGTTTACTAACGAATCTGTCAACAGTTGCAGTACATATGTTTACCGAATAGTTCCAAACCAACTGGTTCATTTTCAAGCATGGCCTGTAGAGGCGCCGGCCGGAGTGACCGTGCGTTTCTAGGCGCTACAGTCTGGAACCAAGCGACCGCTACGGTCGCAGGTTCGAATCCTGCCTCGGGCATGGATGTGTGTGATGTCCTTAGGTTAGTTAGGTTTAAGTAGTTCTAAGTTCTAGGCGACTGATGACCTTAGAAGTTAAGTCGCATGGTGCTCAGAGTCATTTTTAGTCTGCAGAGGCTGCTCTGAAAGGGCTGATCTTAATAATAAACATCAAAATGATAATACATGCTTTATAAAACGTTCGCAGAATGACTGTCACACTCCGCATGTGCCTCTTAACAAGTCAAAAGCCTCAGTAGTTTAGGCCTGCAAATTAACCAGTTTGTCCCGAACTAGCCGCCAAACATTTGTACTGCAGCTCTTGACACATTCGCTATTAAACGCTTCATGAAACTTTCACTATCGTTTATGTAGTCAGTAGAATTGCTACTAGAATTTAATTAAATAGTAAGTCGCTTGAAACGTCCCCTTTGGAAAATTTATAAATGACACTGCTGGTAAACCTCTTACGTTACTTGATTTTCAAACAGGTGAGCGAAACTGAACGTACTCAGACACTTCACTCTTTACTTATTCTGATCAACACTAAACTGACACACAATATTTTTAGCGCAACGCAATCTGACTTTCAATAATCCCTACAAAAGAATGGCCCTGACTAACAATAACCTATACCTTTCATGAATCACTTACCTCACAAAAATCTTCGTTACTCAAACTACTGCCATACAGCGAGCGCCAAAACTGCCAGCTAAATAAAAGATTCCAACTACTGAAGGCACTAACTACTGATAGGCATAGTTAGCAAATCAAAGATTTTGATAGAGAACAAACAATGCATTTACCTTAATAGTGTTCAAAAGTTACATATATATATATATATATATATATATATATATATATATATATATATATATATACAGGGTGTGGTAGATAAGTAATGAGACTCAGTCTAGAAAAACAAATTTATTGATCCAATTTGTACAAAACGTTAATATTCTTCAAAGTACTCGCCTTGGGCGTCGACACAACGTTGCCAGCGCGTTTTCCAATCTTCATAGGCCCCACTGTAGTCCGTCTGAGTTATCCCAGTTAGTGCCTTCGTGACAGCACGTTGGATGTTCGGAATATCGTCGAAACGATGACCCTTCAGGCATCTTTTGACCTTCGGAAATTGGAAGAAATCAGGAGGACTCAAGTCAGGGCTGTATGGTGGCTGTGGCAAAACTTCAACTCCAATTCAGGTCAAGTAGGAGGTCACGAGGAAAGCTGTGTGCGCCGGAGCATTGTCGTAGTGGAGACGCCAGCGTTGAGCAAGGTCCTGTCGCTTCCGTTTGACGGCTCTGTGCAATCGCTAAAGGACTTCTTTGTAGAATTCGGCATTGACAGTCTTCCCCTGAGGGACAAACTCTTTGTGAATTAACCCCCGCTTGTCGGAAAACACAATCAGCATTGTCTTGATGCGGGACTTTGAAATTCTTGCTTTCTTCGGCCGCGGGGATGCCGGTGTGTGCCACTCCGAGCTCTGGGCTTTCGTCTCCGGGTCGTACTGGAATGTCCACAATTCGTCGCCTGTTACTACGTTGTCTAAAAAGTGTGGATTATTTTCCAAATCATTCAACATCTCACGGCAAACGTCCACTCGTTGTTGCTTTTGTTCGGCGGTGAGCACTCGGGGAACCAATTTTGCGCAAACTTTCCTCATCATCAAATCTTGCGTAACAATTTGGTGAACCGTAAATTTATTCACGGAGACCTCATCGGCGATCATTTTGAGACTTAAACGACGGTCGGAGTCCAGGAGTTCTTTCACTTTGGCCACCGTTTCATCCACATGACTCGTTGAAGGGCGTCCAGATCGTTCCATGTCTTCAACGGATTCCCTCCCGTTTTTAAATTCATTAAACCACCGAAACACTTGAGCTCTTGATAGGGAGTCTTCTTTGTAGGCCTCCGTAATCATAGCCAAAGTTTCCGAAGCAGTTTTGCCCAAGCGAAAGCAAAATTTGATTGCATACCGCTGTTCTATCGAGCGATCCATCTTCAGCGTTTTCACAAGTGTCACGGGCACACAAACAACGTAATACGCGAAGCTCGACCCTCACTGCACCAGAGCTCCGACGCGACTATGAACCGGTTCTATTGTTAGCTCAGATCCCCCACCACGTGACGTACAGGTGGAGACCGCCCTGCGAGCGACTGGGGCGCCGCGCGGCGGCCAGTCTCATTACTTATCTACCACACCATATATATATATATATATATATATATATATATATATATATATATATATATATATCAGTTCATGACATCCAGTCTTACAAATTTCCTTTTTCTGACGGACACACGTCCTGATCGTCCGCTCTCAAAACTCTGCCATCTCTCTTCCCACATCTACCACTGCTGGGGGCTCACCTCCAACTGCGCAACGCTACGCGCTTTTCACATCAAACTGCCCAACACTACAATAGTAAATATTCCAACAGTGCAAACCAGCCACAGACTGCACACAGCACAGTCAGTGATTTTCATACAGTGCGCTACGTGCCGTTACCAACATAAAAACCCAAACAGCCTACTTACACGTTCTATGTTATTATCAAAAATGGTTCAAATGGCTCTAAGCACTATGGGACTTAACATCTGAGGTCATCAGTCCCCTAGAACTTAGAACTACTTAAACCTAACTAACCTAAGGACATCACACACATCAATGCCCGAGGCAGGGTTCGAACCTGCGACCGTAGCGGTCGCGCGGTTCCAGACTGAAGCGCCTAGAACCGCTCGGCTACGCTAGCCGACATGTTGTTATCCACCACACATTAAATTCTCCGATACTTTCATTATTTCTTCCTTCGTGTGCCTTACAGCATTATACATAGCTGACGAAGTGTAGCTCATAACGTCGTTTGTCAATCTTTCCACTTCGGCCAGCGCATATTTTTTGTTGATCCTTGCTGTGTAACCCTTAACATGAGCGCTCATGAGTTCAGTGGAATTGAGACGGCGTTGATGTTATGACTAGTTCCTCTACAACATACAGATGTAAGGTACTTCATTCTGATCCACGATATCCAGTAATTCACCCTTTCTACAGTCGTCTGGTATGTGAAAGTTTTGCTTTTGTAGCCAGTCGATAAAGTCTTGTTTTCTGGAAGTTACTAAAAGCGCCTTGTCAAAGATATTCGATGATAGGACGCGTTGTGCGTAACTGTTACAAGGTTTAAATAAACTGTTGATGGCTCTTTGATGTGAACAAGAGCTACAGAATGAAGAAGTAAAATAACAAAACAGTTTATTACATTGCTACAAGTGTTACATTAACTAAAACGAGAGGTATTAATTGTATAAGCGTATTATTACGCGAACATAGTTTTCTTACAGTAAATGACAGTAAGCTTAACAAGAAGATTGAATGTGTATTGGAACTCGCAACATTTCCATTAACCATCCATTGTTTTGCTTTTATACTAACGAGTCCAACGGACCATTCTATTTCATTTAATAGTGTTAGAGTGCGCTTAGATTGCGAATATGATTGACGTGATAAATTTCCTCAGAACCAGAGACACGAAACACAGATTCGGTATAGTGCACGGGATAACTTTGGCTGTGATGCACAGTGGTGTACTGCGCTTATATAAATTATATATACTCCACATTGTTGTGAGATACGGCTCTCCTTCCACCCCTAAAAACAATTTCGTGTGATGGCTGCATTTCATGTACAGTAACATACATCCCCCGAACGGAAACTACATTTTTCACTGCAAGCTTTCCGAATTAACTGCTATAGGTTTCCTAGTTTCAAAACATTATAATAAGTACGACCACTAAAGGCAAGCTACAATGTGAGGCTATAAGTTTCGAAAGAATCGAAGCTTTTAACCAAATAGCTTATTTAAGATCGTTTGATAAAGATTTTGAATATGACATTTTTCTTTTCAATATTTTTGTTTAGAAACTAAAACTTTCACCTAGACTAACTTCAGCTACAGATGCGTTTTTTCCTTGTTTCGAAGTGAATTTGGAAATTACTAAATATTTTTAACGTGGCGCTACAGAATATAAAAAAACGACTGCGTATGTGGCTATCCTTCCCCTCCCTTCTAGCCCTTCTGACAAGCTCTGCCTGGCCCCTCTCAACCCCTACAGGCCGCGCCACCTGGCAAGGAACTTAGAGCACGTGGAGTCCGAGAAACAGCAGCGATTGGCTGACACCACTAGTCTCACTGACAAACGCCAATCCCAAAGTAATTTTAATTGCAGTATAGCGTATGTCAGGGTGCGCCATATAGCGCAGAACCGAACATTTAAGCAAGTTTATGTCTCCTTCTTTACGAGTGCGCGTCCGTGACGGCGGCAATAGCATACAGTTCCTCTTGTGGGCCGTCAGAAACTCCGGCAACTGTTGGACGCCGGCCGCGGTGGTCTCGCGGTTCTAGGCGCTCAGTCCGGAATCGCGCGACTGCTACGGTCGCAGGTTCGAATCCTGCCTCGGGCATGGATGTGTGTGATGTCCTTAGGTTAGTTAGGTTTAAGTAGTTCCACGTTCTAGGGGACTGATGACCACAGATGTTAAGTCCCATAGTGCTCAGAGCCATTTGAACCATTTTTGAACTGTTGGACCTGTAGCTTAGTGCGGCAGCGGTAGACAGACCGTCCAGGTGTGTGACGTGTTCCGTGGATGCGTGAGCCGCTGGTCACCACTGGAAATGCGTGGACTGCAGGTGTCAGACGGTTAGCAGCTATGGTTCGCAAACCAACCGTGTCAAGAGATTGCACTTCTCACCGGGAAAAGTTCAAAATCCCTTCCATATCGAAGTCGCCAAAAGCGTAATACTCATTATGTTAGTCAAGGATCTAGAAGGAATCAACAGCCACCTTCCTGAAACCTACACAGCATTCGTTTAAGTGAATTAAGGCAATGACAGAAAACTTTAAGCACTTCTACATCTATATCTACATAGATACTCTGCAAATCACATTTAAGTTCCTGGCAGAGGGTTCATCGAACCATCTTCACAATTCTGTATTATTCCAATCTCGTATAGCACGCGGAAAGAACGAACACCTATATCTTTCCGTGCGAATTCTGGTTTCCCTTATTTTATCGTGGTGATCGTTTCTCCCTAGGTAGGTCAACAAAATATATTCGCATTCGGAGGAGAAAGTTGGTGATTGGAATTTCGTGAGAAGATTCCGTCGCAACGAAAAATGGATTTCTTTTAATGATGTCCAGCCCAAATTTTGAATCACTACAGTGACACTCTCTCCCATATTTCGCGATAATACAAAACGTGCTGCCATTCCCGTATGAATTTTGAACACCTCCCGAATATGAATCCAACGGCCGCCGCGCGGGATTAGCCGAGCGGTCTTAGGCGCTGCAGTCATGGACTGTGCGGCTGGTCCCGGCAGAGGTTCGAGTCCTCCCTCGGGCATGGATGTGTGTGTTTCTCCTTAGGATAATTTAGGTTAACTAGTGTGTAAGCTTAGGGACTGATGACCTTAGCAGTTAAGTCCCGTAAGATTTCACACACATTTTGAATCCATATACCATTTCGTTCCGTGTTGCCATTTGATAATAACATTCAGAGTATTAGGATGCAATTAATTCCTTACATTTTCTTAGCTGAGAGCGGTATTACTGCAAAACAAACAACTCCTTATTTTGTCATGTGAACGAGAATAGAGAGTACCTATAGTGGTATATAACAGAATATTTTAATGCACCAAGAAGAAGGATACTGTCTAAGTGTATGAGGCCAGCTGAAATGAAAGCTACAATTACATAATTACTGAAGTCTCATGACGTATTCTGCACGTTTTCTTTAATCTATAATTCTCTGTTTTAACTGTAGATAATAAAGTTCGAGCAACGTGCCGTGCTGCTTTGTTGGTGTTGTGCTTTTGAAATATTACGTCAGGGGTGTTGTGCGTAAAGAAACAACTTCATTAGCTAGACTGCCTACCATTTGCAGCAATCGAGATTGTTTGTGGTTCCTACTGGCTCACCATCCCAGCAGGTCTGTCACTAGTCTAGCATCACATCCGACATAGGATAGTGCTATATGACACACAAACATGTTTAACTCGACATACATGGAAGGATTATCGTGCTTTAACGTCCTGCTGACAACGAGATCGTTAAATACGGACCACAAGCTCAAATTAGACAAGGATGTGGTGGGAAATCGGCTACTGGATTCCCGAAGGAAAGATTTTAACCCCAATTCTCCCGAATGTGAGTCCAGGCCTTTAAAGCATCACAATAACGCTCGGCTAGTCAGCAATGGGCGTCTAAGCACAGCTGGCTGAACAACACTGACTAGATAGAATTTGAAGAACGACAGATGAAGGCATGTTTATACTGTGTGATGATTCGTCCATAGCTCCGTTATTAAAGATGAAAAACAAGCTCAACTTGGATGGGGATGGGCATTTACCTCAACTGTGTTAACTTGAAATTCGAGGGATCGGGACTGGAATTTGAGCCCCTCGCCTCCACTCCGTTCGGCAGAGTGTTGCACTTTAATGTGAACGTATGTCGGAGTTCAGCGTCTAGCAAGCATTGGGAATGTGTCAACAGCTCAGTTCAAATGGCTCTGAGCACTATGGGACTTAACTTCTAAGGTCATCAGTCCCCTAGAACTTAGAACTACTTAAACCTAACTAACCTAAGGTCATCACACATACCCATGCCCGGGGCAGGATTCGAGCCTGCGACCGTAGCGGTCGCGCGGTTCCAGACTGTAGCGCCTAGAACCGCTCGGCCACCTCGGCCGGCAACAGCAACAGCTCAGTTGGCCCAGGTTCAGCACGGGAAGCAGCCGTGGCCTGAAGGAAGCAATCGTCCCGGCATTCATCTCAGTTGATATCGGAAAACAAAGAAAACCTAAATCAGGATGGTTGGATTGGGTTTGAATCAGTTATTGTACTACCATATTCGTTAAATTTGATCTTCAAACACCGCACACGCCTTTTAAGAGAGGTTGGTAATCCGAAAAACACCAGTACTATATAGTGTACACTAGGATGTAGCGTGTTTCAAACGTCGGTGTAGCTATTAGAATTAAATAGACGAAAAGAGCCAACAGCGTTTGGTTATATAATTGACGAACAGTCAATGGAAACATTAATAACTTTAAACATCTACGAGTACCTATCCAGAACATTTATTATGGTAAGACCACAAATATCTAGTCCTGCTAAAAACAAATAACAGACCGGGTTACGGGAAGAATAATTCTTCCACGAAGGGGTTCGCTCACAAAATTTTCGTGCTACCGGTTCTCGAGTTTGCCTCTTCATATTGAACCAAGTTATTTTAATGCAACATATAGGGAAGATTGTAAAAAGGATTGTTTTGTTAGACATCACGGAAGTTCCCAGCAAACTCCAACGGAAGACCCTGCAGAAAAGTTTCTCCACAGCACGAAGAGAGTACTTACCAAATTCCAAGAAGTCGCTTTCCAAAACGGATCAACAAATATATTAATTCTTCTAAACTTATCCGCCGTAATGAAAAACTTTGAAAGAAAATAAGTGAAAAAAAATAAAACATAAAAACCTAGGAAAAATCACAGCATGTGGTAACAACAATGAAAATGAAAGGCAACTGATCATGCGGAAACTTCAGCGAAACATGTCTGAGATAAGATAAGATAAGATAAGATTGTATTTTTGTCAAGGTGGAACCCCTCCAGAAACAAACCAGCTTAAAAAATATTTACACTAGATCTAGTAAGTGGCAACTCGCCAAATGCGCATTAATACAAAGTGATGTGCATTAACGCAAGAAACCAGTCCAACACTTAGTAATAAGTATCTGGAGTCTGTCTTATCACCTTCATATTCAGTGCTAACTCTAGGGAGACGTAGATTTGTCGACAGGATATGAGTTAACTGCAGCTCTTCTACAAAGGAGACGGCGTTCCAGACTCCCGTATCAGTATCTTCCAAAAAATGGTTCAAATGGTTCTAAGTACTATGGGACTTAACATCTGAGGTCATCAGTCCCCTAGACTTAGAACTACTTAAACCTAACTAGCCTAAGGACATCACACACATCCATGCCCCAGGCAGGATTCGAACCTGCGACCGTAGCAGCAGCGCGGTTCCGGACTGAAGCGCCTAGAACCGCTCGGCCACAGCGGCTGGCTCAGTATCTTCCAGTTTTTGACAGTCTAGTTCTCAAGAAATGACGGAATAAGTCTAAGCAGTTTAAATACGTATTTCTACTCTTGTCTCCAGCAGGTTTATGCCATTCGAAAATATTACAGCGATTATCGAAGGAGAAATTCATCTTTGTTTTTGCGAGCACTGTTGACTAATTTTTAAAGAACAAGTATTGGAGATGAGCGGTAAAACACTTCTGCTATCTCCAACGATTATATCGCCGTAAGGATAAATTTGCAGGTTTGGGTAAGTTTAAAGACATAGTGTTCTACAAGTGAATTGAAGAATAAAAACTGTGAACAATAACGACACATTGTACCCTTTACCATGAACTGCGGTTCTAGGCGCTTCAGTCTGGAACCGAGCGACCGCTACGGTCGCAGGTTCGAATCCTGCCTCGAGCATGGATGTGTGTGATGTCCTTAGGTTAGTTAGGTTTAAGTACGAGGTGCATTCGAGTTCTAAGGCCTCCGTATTTTTTTCTCCGGACTGGAAGGAGATAGAAACATGCGCATTGTTTTAAAATGAGACCGCGTTCATTGTCAATACGTCCCAGAGATGGCAGCACTGTACGGCAGATGGAATTTTACCACCAGCGGCGAGAATGAGAACTGTTTTAAATACTTAAAATGGCGACGTTTTCCGTACTTGAACAGCGTACAATCATTCATTTTCTGAATTTGCGTGGTGTGAAACCAATTGAAATTCATCGACAGTTGAAGGAGACATGTGCTGATGGATTTATGGATGTGTCGAAAGTGCATTCGTGGGTGCGACAGTTTAATGAAGGCAGAACATCGTGTGAAACAAACCGAAACAACCTCGGGCTCGCACAAGCCGGTCTGACGACATGATCGAGAAAGTGGAGAGAATTGTTTTGGGGGATCGCCGAATGACTGTTGAACAGATCGCCTCCAGAGTTGGCATTTCTGTGGGTTCTGTGCACACAATCCTGCATGACAACCTGAAAATGCGAAAAGTGTCATCCAGGTGGGTGCCACGAATGCTGACGGACGACCACATGGCTGCCCGTGTGGCATGTTGCCAAGCGATGTTGACGCGCAATGACAGCGTGAATGGGACTTTGTTTTCGTCGGTTGTGACAATGGATGAGACGTGGATGCCATTTTTCAATCCAGAAACAAAGCGCCAGTCAGCTCAATGGAAGCACACAGATTCACCGCCACCAAAAAAATTTTGGGTAACCGCCAGTGCTGAAAAAATGATGGTGTCCATGTTCTGGGACAGCGAGGGCGTAATCCTTACCCATTGCGTTCCAAAGGGCACTACAGTAACAGGTGCATCGTACGAAAATGTTTTGAAGAACAAATTCCTTCCTGCACTGCAACAAAAACGTCCGGGAAGGGCTGCACGTGTGCTGTTTCACCAAGACAACTAACCCGCACATCGAGCTAACATTATGCAACAGTTTCTTCGTGATAACAACTTTGAAGTGATTCCTCATGCTCCCTACTCACCTGACCTGGCTCCTAGTGACTTTTGGCTTTTTCCAACAATGAAAGACATTCTCCGTGGCCGCACATTCACCAGCCGTGCTGCTATTGCCTCAGCGATTATCCAGTGGTCAAAACAGACTCCTAAAGAATCCTTCGCCGCTGGCATGGAATCATGGCGTCAGCGTTGTGAAAAATGTGTACGTCTGCAGGGCGATTACGTCGAGAAGTAACGCCAGTTTCATCGATTTCGGGTGAGTAGTTAATTAGAAAAAAAATCGGAGGCGTTAGAACTTGAATGCACCTCATAGTTCTAAGTTCTAGGGGACAGATGACCTCAGATGTTAAGTCCCATAGTGCTCAGAGTCATTTGAACCATTTTTTGAAGGTGATGCACAAATCTGTAGAGCTTGTGTTTTGCAGGTTGGTATTCTGGTTGCTATGGGTTTATTCCGATATATTCTTCTGTTTGAGTTCAGTGGAGGGCTGTCAGCAGCGGAGGCAGCCAGAAACATTTACCATGTGTGGGGATAACGCCACAGGACAGAACACGGTAAGAAAATTTTGTTTTAAGAAGGAACGTTTTGACATTAGTGACTCTGCTGCCTCTGGATCACGGGGTGCCGGGTTCGATTCCCGGCCGGGTTGGGGATTTTCTCTGCCTGGGGACTGGGTGTTTATGTTATCCTTATCATTTCATCATCATTCTCTTCATCTTTTGTGACAGCGTCTAGATTGGATTGTGAAAAAAGTGGACTGTATAAGAATTGGGACTTTATACGGGCGCTAATGACCACGCAGTTGAGCACTCCACAAACCAAACATTATCATCATCGTCACATTAGTGACTCTACACGTTCAGGAAAAACTTTGGGGTTTGATGAAGATCTTTTAAAGGTATTAATGGACAATGATTCACGTCAGTGTACTCGAGAACTGGGAAATATTATAAACTGTGATCATTCCATCACTGTGCGACATTTGTGTGCAGTGGGGAAGGTTAAAAAATCGGGTGTATAGGTGCTGTATGCTCTATGCAAAAATCAGAAAAATTAGCTGGAGGCTTGCTTGCCATCAAATGGCTCATGAGCAACACCCACCATTCCTATCCTGTATCGTTACTGGTGACGATAAATGGTGTCTTTATGCTAGCATAAGAAAAAGAATGGAATGATTGAGCCCAAACGCCGCGCGGGATTAGCCGAGCGGTCTAGAGCGCTCCAGTCATGGACTGTGCGGCTGGTCCCGGCGGAGATTCGAGTCCTCCCTCGGGCATTGGTGTGTGTGTTTGTCCTTAGGATAATTTAGGTTAAGTAGTGTGTAAGCTTAGGGACTGATGACCTTAGCAGTTAAGTCCCATAAGATTTCACACACATTTGAACATTTTTTTGAGCCCAAACAAAGCAGCAACTCCCTGTACAAAGACCTGCGTGCATCCACAAAAGATACTGTTATGCATCTGGTGAAACAGCGACGGTGTGGTGTACTACGAATTGCTTCTCAGAGGTAACCATCACTGCTGACATTTATTGTCAACAGCTGAGACGTCTTCCAGACGCATTCCAAGAACAACGAGCAGGAAGGCTGCGTGAAGTGATGCTACCCCACGATACCGCCCGCCCGCATTCTGCTAGACTGACAAAATACACTGTATGGAAGATAGGTTGGGAAGTCATTCCCCACCCACCTTATTCACTTGATCTTGCGTCCTCTGATTATCACCTTTTCTGCTCTCTATCGAACAACATTCAAGGAATTTCCTTTTCTCACGAAAGTGCGCTCCGAACGTGGCTTGACGAGTTCTTCGCCTCAAAAACACGTTATTTCTACTGTCGGGGAATCGAGAAGTTACCGTACTGAGGAAACACAACAGAGAGAAAAGGTCGCAAGAGGTATGCTCTACTTCCGAATTTGGTGCACATGGACACATCGTGACCTCGCTTGCCTCATACGCCAGATGAACTCGGCCAAATCGTACGTATGCCACCATTGCCAAACGACAATTCAGCACCCGACCAATGCAGGTATAACGAACTCCTCTGCCACGTGTGACGCCCCACAGAAGAATAGACACTTGAAATACCACACACGGCACCAGTTTCACTGTGGACGTCCTGAACACGTTCGCTACTGCAGAGAAAGAAGACGACTGTTCGACAACTTCATGCTGAAGGACGTTGACCATCACAACAGTCGTATTTTCGCCAGTCAACAGCAGACAATAAAAGTCGACGAAGTTTATTGATGTCCCCTTGCAGAGGCCGCTCCCAAACATGCTGTCGTCCTCCCCTATCGCTGTACAGAGCTGTCAAATGGCTCTGAGCACTATGGGGCTTAACATCTGAGGTCATCAGTCCCCTAGAACTTAGAACTACCTAAACCTAACTAACCTAAGGACATCACACACATCCATGCCAAGGCAGGATTCGAACCTGCGACGTAGCGGTAGCGCGGTTCCAGACTGTAGTGCCTGGAACCGTTCGGCCACCTCGGTCGGCACAGAGCTATCAGTTTGAGGTTTTCACTCTGCAGTGGAGTGTGCGCTGATATGAAACTTCCTGCCGGATTAAAACTGTGTGCCGGACCGAGACTCGAACTCGAGACCTTTGCCTTTCGCGGGCAAGTGCTCTACCATCTGAGCTACTCAAGCACGACTCACGACCCGCCCTCACAGCTTTAATTCCGCCAGTACCTCGTCTCCTACCTTCCAAACTTCACAGAAGCTCTCCTGCAGATCTTGCAGAACTAGCACTCCTGGAAGAAAGGATATTGCGGAGACATGGCTTAGCCACAGACATACAGAAAACAGAGCAAACGCTCCCCGAATGTGGAGGTGAATGAATACAGTCGAGTACAGTATATTACGCCCCCGATTAGTGCATTTGGGCTAGGTGTTGGCAGCTGTGTTACATTTACAGGCAATTTTAGAACCCAGAACGAACGGTTATGTCGTGATCTCATGGACCGATCTGACATAAAATCGATGAAATTGTGAAAAATGTCTAGGGAATAGGTATAAATTGATCGAATGTACGCCGAAATGAGGAGAAATTGTGGAAGTACTTGTTTATGTTCTGGTTCGTGCGGAACAATTTGTACATGGGATCAAGTATGCGCCAACAAGAGGAATGTGAGAAAACGTTGACATCGAAACGAAGGGGAATCAGGGAGGTATTCAATTTTTCCCGTTGAGTCACTATTAGACTGTATGTCTGTTGAGGTATCAGTGATACACTGGAGTTGACTACTGTATTTGGTGCTTTTGAGGAGTACAGAGATCGATACACCTCTAAACTTACTTGCATCTGTGTTATAGGATAACAAAGAGTGGAGGGGTTGATCGGTTGAGAAGGAGCTGTAACGAGGTAGGATTTAAAGGTTGACTAATTCATCGTAGAGAAGGAGAAGTTGGTGCAGGTCAATATTTTTTCCAGTGTTCTATCCGCATGCATGAGTCACGTGACATAGCCTGCATTCTACTCGTATACAGCTACGTGTTCCATATGTTGCTTAAAGCAGTGTCTACTTGCGATCGTTAACGGTAAACGTCTCAGTCATCAGAGGACTTCCGTCTCATGTGTGATGAAAGCTGACACATTCCTCTAAACGAACTTTGATTTTATGCGACCCCTCTGTCGCATCTTGGGTCTAAAATCGAGACTTCAGGTTCATAACTAACTTAGTGGTAAGACCTTGTGATGCGCTGCAATCCCTGTGTACACATCTGCCCGACTGATGTGCTGTTTACAGAGTTAGTGATAGAATGACTCGTAATTTTCACATGTCGGACACTGCTGCTATGCGTTTATCTGTTTCCTTGCAGGATTTATGCCCTGCTACTAACTATCATTTTATATATAGGCATGATGCAGGCCTCGTATAATTTCTGAAGCGTGATTGGATGTGAACAGTGGGAACTATACATCTGCACAAAGCTATATTGTGCACATATCACGCAACGCAAATGTTTTACGATTCGATAAGATAGTTCAGCGTAGAGAAACCGGGAAGAAGGACGTGTGTCTGACAGGTAGGAAAAGTATGCGATCTAACATTATAGCCAGTTTTTAAGTGCAGAACGTTGTATTCTTAGGAGTGCGTGTGTTTATGTTCTCTCTCTTAGGAATACCTTCCAGGTTCGGATCCTGGACTCTAGGACAATACTTTAGAGTTGATAGCTTGGTTGATTTACGTAAAAACGCGTCGAGCTCCATCCGTGTGGGGCTCCATCGCATATAAAAATCAGTCGGTTATTGTTCTTATTAACTGCATGCTATTACATGACGGAACTTTGAGATCTGATACTGTACATCGATGAGGGGTGCTAAGCTCCTCGACATGGTCGCATCTTGAGAAATCTCGTGCACTTTGATGGGTTAGGACTCGAAAAGCTCAACTCATTCACGAGACGTGGAGTGTAGAGGTCTTCTTTTGGTCAGTTGCAGAGTAATTCGCTAACTGTGCTGCAGGGCGGGTTGGTCAATGACAGTGTGAGAATGGTCTTTCACTCTAAGACGGCGAGACTGCTCTGAGACTCCCATACGCTGAGAGATGGATCGTAAATTAAACACTATGCTCGAGGTGATAGAAAAATGTAGAGCGCTGTCTTGTATACTTTGATGATTTATGTGTTCGAGAATTTAGAGTTAATGGAATTACAGTTCAGTCATCTATCGATGTTCGCAATGGTACTCGCAACGTGGAGAGGGCATGGTTTAGCTATGATACTGAAATTGGGGAAACATTCTTCGCGCTATCAAGTCTGTTGCTTAATATTACAGTACATCGGCGGTGTCTTTTCCATAACATCCGTGCATTGGTTACCACATAAGGACTGAGTGACATCGCTTGTTTGAGTTGGGGAAGAAGTTTTGTGGATGGGTGACAACTTCTGGGGGTTGCTAGCAGCTAAACAGCGATCGCGCACATGAGTGCAAAATGAGGAATCACTCGAAATGGAACGCGGAGCCATCATCTATTCCGTCACTGTGACATGAGTTTGAATGTAGATGTCTTCAGTCACTTTCGGAAGGTACTTTGGAAACTCTCCACAACGCTGCCAAACTCTTCTAGTTTCCTTATGTTGTAAGTGTGTTTTATTTAAAAATTATCCAGTGTTATGCTATCCGCCATAAGAATATGATTTACATTGTGTGATGTCTAGTTTTCTGTGAGAGGTCGTTGATCAGAGCGTCTTAATGTCAGTTTAGAATCTGACACAGACCTCGAAGTCTTGGCAGAAAACGAAATGTTTGGCAATGTACAAAAGCGTGTTAGAAAATAGTGTTTGAATCAGGACCAGAGGGAGCATCTCATACGACAATTCGCTTAGAGTATAGGTGACGAAGGTTAAAGTGCTCTCTGCAATTTTTGTATATTTAATATGATATGGTTTCGAGACAGACTGCGTTGCAAAAACTAATGAATTATGTAGTAGCGTGCGGTGTGATGGAGTCACAAACAGCGCTTGCATACCACGTTCCTTAGCTGAATGGCTTTCAAAGTTCATTGAGTTTATTGCGAGATTGCATCGTTGGCTGTTAATACACACGTTTCTATGATCACAGTCACGGTATTTGTCCGGAAAACACAACCTCATTCAGAAGTAATGTCGTACCTAGATTCGTAGAGCGGTTATAGCTTTTAACATGGATACTTGGGTGTACCTCTAGAACGAAGAGCGCTTGTGGGAGAAACATGCAGTAGTTGTTGGGATCGGCCGGCCGCGGTGGTCTCGCGGTTCTAGGCGCGCAGTCCGGAACCGTGCGACTGCTACGGTCGCAGGTTCGAATCCTGCCTCGGGCATGGATGTATGTGATATCCTTAGGTTAGTTAGGTTTAAGTAGTTCTAAGTTCTAAGGGACTGATGACCACAGCAGTTGAGTCCCATAGTGCTCAGAGCCATTTGAAGTTGTTGGGATCGGGATTTTTTCTTTAACATGTGCTCCATTACGTCTATGACACGGTGGTATGACTCTGAGGAAGAACGTAAGAGACATGCACACCCATCTTTGATTTTCGGTCAGTATTATTTGGTGCCGTATGCATCCAGTTATTGAGGAGGTAATATTATACTTATGTTTGCTGATAGGGAAGGTACAGGTATTTCCAGAGCCACAGGGTCCAACAGAGTGTATTTCCGATACTTCGCTCATTGCCGAATACCGTTCACTTGAGACTGTGATCGTAATATTTAATTGTAAGTATAATGATAGAAGATATATGTGAGGGGTTTTCTGGAATGTTTTTGTGTATGCAAAGTCTGTGGTGGTATTGATTCGTGTTCCTATGTTAATGGTAGCAGTCTCCCGAATGCAGAAGCCTGTTGGAGTGTAAGAATGTATCATAGTTAACTTCACCATCTTCTAGACGACCGAATAGCGAACTAATACTTACTATGTGCTGGGCGACTTTCGTGATCAGGTGTAACTCTGAGAAGATGGTGCGTTTGTGGTGGAGCGTTATTCCCTCCCATGTAAATTGTTCGGTCGACTGCTTCTGTACATTTGGTGCCTTTATTTAGTTGAGGGAATATCGATTGTGGTGTGTTGGACACACGTTTGCCTGTTCTCTAGACGTGGGAAAGACCCTAGTTGGTTTGTAAACAATATTGATCATCTGGAATCTGTTACATCACCGACCTCGGTATTCGAGAGTGCAAATATAAGTTTACTCTATTTGTTTCTAGTTAGTCAATGGTTTGCAGCATGCTGCACCTCGATAAAGTTTGGTGTTTGTGGAGAAATAATTTACAGTCTATATCTAGTGCATTATGTCTTGTTAGCGATCGGGACGCTACTGCTATGTGCTTGATATCGAGAAATACGAAGAAAATTGTATAATATTATGACGAAAATATGGTTGTTCTTTTAATCGACGAGTCTGGAGATGTCTGTAGAAATGAGAGCAAAAAAGCGGAAACAGTAACACTTTTGTGCGAGGGTGAAACAAGCCTGTCTTTGCAAATCAGTTCTGAGAGTGACTTCGGTTCGCTGATGTAAAGGGAGTGATGTGGTATGGTGGGGGATATGAATTGCATGTTTACTAGGTCAAGACGGTACTCGGTGATATATTCCCCGGTTGGAGATCGATTTGACGCTCCAATATCCTCGTGAGTATCGTATGTATTTGATGACCTGTAGACAACTTTGCGATGTTTAGTTGTCAGAGCAAAATGGTGATCAGTGTAAAATAGTTTATTACCACTGAGTGTAGCGTCTGTAGAAAGAAAGAACAGGTTGGGGGTGTATAGATTGAGGGAACTGTCGGTGCAATTCAGCAATCTTTGCAAACTGACGACACAAAGCCCCAGAAAGAAAATCCTCGATTGATTGTGGTGGGATATAGGAGCGGTGAGAACATTTGCGTATGTCGAGAGCAGGAAGGTTATGTCCAGGAGGAAGAGTGGACTCGGCGATATTTTGGTAAACAGGTTCTGTTAGGGCAGGAATTTTGGCGCATACAAGCTGAGACAACAAGAAAGCGAGCGTTAACTATTTCTGGGGCACTATACAATTGCGGAGAGCTGGACTTGACTGATATTTTTTTTCACAAAGCCATGTGACGTAAGAATAACATTGAGAATGTTTTAGATGGCGATGTGTCAGTCAAGATCGGGCGAGCACGTGCAGTTGAACGCATGTGTCAACACTCTCTGTGCTATTCTGCCATCAATGGTAAAGACAAGTGGCGCCTGCAGATGCCTCGATTATGACACTGGCGTGAACGCGCTTTGGAATGCTATGACAGTATAAACGTGACTGTACAGAGGCATGCAACTTTCACCGGTGTTCGACGACGCCGGCTCGGGGACTATGACGGGGCAAGCAGGACCAAAGCTGCGGCTGCCTAACTTCGCGGGTGTTGTGGCGCGCCGTCCTAAATGGAGGTCTGTGAGTGCTTTGACAGCTGACGGCCGCATCGACCGTACGTGCAATCGCGTCATCATCGGTGTCTAGCGGATAGGAATTTCTCAGGTGTTACGTACAAATGGGGGTGCAGCCACCTCATGCTTGCGGAAGTCGAGCAGAGGCCTGTGCGCGGTTTGACATCTGACTCTACTGGACAGGGGGCAGTGGACTGCGCTTGCGCATGTTGATTGCATTATTTCGTGAGCTGCTCTGTAGGCCCTGCTATGCGTTATTTGGACAGTTTACGGGTACTGAGTGTGTGTACACATCAGTGTGAAGAATTATTTAGGAGCAGTTTGCTATTGTGTAATGAAATTACGAGTTGGTTGCGTGCCTATGGGCTGTGCATCATGGCCCCAGGCACATCAGGGTGGTTCTTTTGTATCGGTGTGATGGATATACTCTATCGCTAAATAAGTTGTTTCAAAATAAATAGAGTGCAGTCAATCCTTACTCTCCCCAGCAGCCCAGAGCAGGCAGAGTCGTTTTGCTACCATTTTCCCTAACCATCTTGGTTTACGTCAGGAAACGGACGACAGCGTCCTCTGCTGGTGGTATTGAGTACTAGACCTCGTGGAGAACACACTGTTTGCCGCCATCATGGATAACTGTACTTGTGTCATCAGCTGGTGTCATGGTGGCGTCCTCTGGCGGCGACGAAATGTACTAAGCCAGTTGGTGTCTGGAGCTCCTGGTGAACCCACTAGGTGGCCCCATCTTAGATTACGGTACTTGCGTCATCACCTGACATTACTACAGCGTCCTCTAGTGGCATGGATATGAACTAAGTCAGTAGGGCTATGGACTCAGTGGCGAATACACTTGGTGGTGGTGCTGCCTCTGATTGTTTAAATAAAGAATGGTGTATGATTTCGACAGTTGAGGATTAGCAAGCAGAGTCTTTTAGATGGATTATTATTTTGACAATTCAGGAGTTGTTTGGCTATCTGGACATAAATGTATTGCATTATTTATGAGTGGTTCGCATGTCTGTAGGTTGTGCAATGTGTTATTTTTGACAGTTTACAATTAGCAAGAGTGTGTGTAGAGCCTTATACATGAGTTATGTAGGATTACTTTGCAGGTCTGTATGCTGTGGGGCATGTCAGAGCGTGTGTTCTGTGATACATATACTCAATCCCTAAATAAATTGCTCCCAAATAAATAAAGTACACTCGTTCCTCTCTCCATCAGCCTAGTGCAGGCTGAGCCCTTTTACCAGCAACCCCTAGGAATACGTTGTGCCCTGCAGGCTTAGGTTAGTGGCCATGAACTTTATTTGCAACAATTTTCTTAGGTTGGTAGTGAAAGCGCAAGTGACCTTTCTTTACTGCCAGAATTCAAACTCGGCGCCGGTTCCTAGGAAGAGGTGGTGGTCTTGACCTTGAAAAGTAGTTGAAACTAGGTAGTTGAAAGTATAGTGAACGCCTTTTCTTACCTATATGAAAGAGAAGACATTGCAGCATATCTCATATCCCCCCCTCTCTCTCTCTCTCTCTCTCTCTCTCAGCACTTGACTACAGGTGGGGTGAGCAACGATCTTGGATTACATAATGGGAGCGTGCTCTAGCTGTGTCCTGGACCATGCAGATTGAATAACGGTACTCGAGTCATAGTTTAGTTAGAATATTTCTAGAAGACTATGTATGGCACGTGTATGGAGGTGGCAGCCAAGGGGGTTTGACGTAAGTGGTGAGATATCCGCGGGCCGGTAACACGGCACAAGAGAGAGCAGACAAACTGGCTTTGTGATATGATGTCAGGAGAGCGCCCTCTGGTGGCACTGATATGAACTAAGCCAGTTGGGCTCTGGAGCTTGCAGTTAACACACCGGGTGCAGCCATCTTGAACGACGGTACTTGCGTCATGATCTGACGTTACGGTGGCACCCTCTGGTGGCACCGATATGAACTAAGCCAGCTGGAGTCCAGACCCAGCGGCAAGCACATCTGTTAGAAATTGGTTAAATAATAAAGACCAGTCCATTTTCCCACCATTTTCCTAAGTGTGACGCATTATCATGTTGGAATTTGAACTTCCCTCCATTGTTCTGGGGAGGGGGGTGTGGCACTTTCCTGCCAAAATTCAAACTTCCCACAAAAATCCGGCATCTTGAATGACGTCACGGCCGCCATCTTGGATGACGTAATCGCCGCCATCTAGGATAACAGTACTTTGGACTCATACCCCTGTTGTCCCAATACTTCCGTGATAAGGAAATGGTTGCGCCAAAACTGGCAAATGAGAAATACGTCCAGCTGATAGAAAAATGTATTATAAGAATAACTGTCACTGACAGAATACAGGCCACCGAATTTGTTGTTTTAACAGAATGTAGTCATGACGTTATTCTTGGTTGGAATGTCACAGACTGCAGAAGACCAAAGCTCCGTATTGATGAAGCTGTTCACGAAGTACACATAACACAGTCACTCTGGGTGGTTGTTTGCTGTTAAAGACCTTGTTATCCCAGTGTCATCAACGAGATGAGTTTCAGTCGTTAGTTAAACTTTAAAGCTTTTTCAGATTGCAAAAAAAGACTCAGGCTCACAAAAGAAAGTTACATGTCAGCATTGATCACAAGAGCTGAAAGTGTGCAATGAGTACTTTGGATCCCAAGTCACGAGCAACCACAACTTTTCCCTAAAGTTTTGTCCACAGGGACAGAAGAACCAGTCGAGGCAGGTCAGATTAGTGTCATCGACGAAGGATCGTGCTCGGTTTCAACTACAGACGACGCAAGAGACTCCCAGTACTTGCACCTCATAGGCACAGATACTGCCTGCATCATCGCTAACATGTTGCCTGCTTTGGCACAAACAATGCTGCGTGCTCCTGCGTAATTTTTTATAAATAAATAATAAAATTCCGATTCTGCCGTCTATGTCTGTCAATTTCAATTTCTTAATACAGCATTTTTAGTAGCAGAAGTGTGCAATCTCCAATATACGAGTAAGTATATAAACACCATTTTAATTGACTTATTTCCTCCATCTTGGGTTCTTTTTAAGTATCGCAAGCGTGCTAGATCTACCATCTTGGATTTACACTGCATGTGGGAAGGAGAAAGGGAGGCGAGGGGAAGGGGGACTGGAGAGGAAAGGGCAGAGTATGACCTTGTGACCTTGAGGCCGTAAAAGAGGCGTCAGACCCTCACGACACTGCTGGAACCATATTGTCTGCTCTAGGAAAGATATCTTGCTACGCTTTCCACTGGTGTTTCAAGTTCCACAGATGGTTTTCTGCTTAAGATGTAGGCCACAACGTTGGTGGGCCAAATACAATTACTGCTAACATCGGATACTCCGACATGTAGTACGTAACTTCACTTTGTAATCAAAACTTAGGTTCTAGTCGGGCAGCTCTCTCAATTGGAGCTTGTTCTGCACGGTTAAATAATGCCTCTAAGAAGTGTATAGGTGTATAGTGGGCCAGTCCATTAGCTGTGCTTGGTTAGCTCGCTTCGTAGAGCACAGATCAAATGGTTCAAATGACTCTGAGCGCTATGGGACTTAACAGCTGAGGTCATCAGTACCCTAGAACTTAGAACTACTTAAACCTAACTAACCTAAGGACATCACACACATCCATGCCCGAGGCAGGATTCTAACCTGCGACCGTAGCAGCGGCGTGGTTCCGGACTGAAGCGCCTAGAACCGGTACCGTGTTGATACCTTTAATAAATATAACTGCGACAGTGTTGCTACAGGGCCACTAAGACAGAAAAATCTTTCATTGTTACGTTATTGTTTTCGAGGTTGGTTACAGGCCGAACTGTACTACCAACATGTATAAATTACATTTAACGTACTTTTGCGCGCGCTAAGGAAGAAGGTAGATTCCAACTCCAATTAGCAACACAAAATCTGTTCGTACGAGCTACAAAATGAGCTGATGATTGCATCATTGAATATGAATTTCCAAGGAAGTTTACAATGAAACAACGTAATCAACGCTCTGATAATTTACTGTCATATACACCATCGCCACTTCTCATACTTCCAAACTTCTCTAGGCCTGTAATGAAAGCAGGTGAAAAAAGAGCAAGTATTTTAATTGTGTTAATACACTCAGAGTGGTCCATACCATCAAGTATTCTAATTATGTCCATTCCATCAGAATGGTCCATGGAAACTCATGTCCGCTGATTGACGGTGTATATAATTCGATAGTCATGTGATAAATAAATAAGATACTTCACACATTTCAACACTGACAGTTTCGCTAAAATCACATGTTTGTTGGACGCGACATCTTGTACCACTAGATGTTTGCTGTAAGGGCGTGCGCTCGTTCGGACAACCAAACGCTCAGTGAGGCAGTTGAGATAATTTGATTATTGCCCTTTTAATCTGTTTGTTACGCACGACTTGTAATCTTACGTTCACAGAGGGATAACTGATACCTTTTCTGTTGTCGTGACACCCTTTGCCAGAAGAGTTCGGTACGTGACTTCTGCAATTCCTTTCATCAAATGTGAAATATGGTCGACTTCTGTCATATTCAGGTTTGCAACATAAAACATATGCTCAAAAAACCAGCCAGAGGGAGGTTTTAAAATGTATCCTGAGAGGTGGTCCAGATACACACCAAACGAAAGCAGTATGAATATTCTCAGGTCTAGCCATAAGTGACCATGTTCCATTTATCTCAATTATTAACTGTACCTGAATGCTAACTAAAAGTTATGTTGACCAGGATTAAAACGCTTGTAACTTAAAAACAGTAAATCATCCGTAAGATTTAATACCATAAATAGATATAGCATGAAAAGACGCATTAGTTGAGTAGACCAAACTTATATTTCATGTGTTTTAACATGTATTCTTCATAATTTGTTGTGAGTGCATATGTTTAATTCGTTATGTCTATGTTTTTGTGCGTGCAATACCGTGTTTGGGTCCTACAAAAGCGGGAGAAAATGTTCTTTAATTTGAGTAATATATGTAATCTGTAACATTATTATGATGCAAATGGTGGTCCATTTTATAGATTTTAGTAAATCGTGCTATTTGGTGGGAGAACTAGTGTTTTTCACTGGCACGAGAGATGAGGTTCCGGTACATTCGGATTCGAGCAGTGAATCTTGGAAGCAAGGTAGGATTTCTGGGAGAGCTAGAGAGTTGAAACGCTTTATGTGGAGATATTATACAGTGAGACATTTCGTGTCGAGAAGAGATGGAGGGAAAAATTGGTGTCGAGACGGCAGAGAGGAGTTAGTGCGGTAACCACGGTAATAACCTTTTATTGTCATTTGTTATTATTCGTTTAATTAAAATTTGTTTATTTAAAATTTCACTTAACATTGCTTTAGCTTTTTGACCGGAGGATTATAATCGGTAATTGTTACTTCAGCTGTCTTAGCTAATGGGCGTGAAAGCAGACGTGGACGGCTCGACTCTATGAAAACGTCGAGGCATATTTTTTGAACAGATCTGTGCATAGCTGAAATACCAACTGATTGCCATTCCCTTAATTTTGGTATGTTGTAAATATGGTTTTTTGTCATGGAACCGGAGTAGAAAATCCGCTCATATCCCTTATCAGTTGCTATGTCGCAGGTTCACATTGTTGCGAAGGGGCCAAGCATTCTTTATGTGAGACTGTCATTCCGCAAAGACGATGAGCCCTTTTCTTCAGTTGTTCTTCCGCTAAGTGGGCTCGTTTCTGATTGTCACCAAATATTTTCTTCAGTTCGGCCTGGAATTTTTCCCATCTATTCAGCTTCTCTTCGCTGTTATCGAACCATTGCAGGGCTGTGCCGTCCAGTTAAAAGTATACATTTGCCAAACACACCATGTAGTCCCAGCTGTTGTATTAGTCGACTCGATCGAATATTTTGAACCATATTACTGAGTCCTGACCAGGGTATCCGGAAAACAGTGATGAATGCTTCATGTGCAGCTGACATACTGCTGGGCTGGAATCCATCGCTCTCCTAAATATACAGACCTTTGGAACGACGTACTGCTTGTATTCCAGTTCCTTTCTGTGTAGGCGACGGCTTTTACATTGCCTAATTGGAGCCGCGGCGATATAGATGTTCTGAAGTACGAAACGTCTGCAACAAATCGTGTGGCATCATAACCAGAATCACTTCCAAATCCGAAACCGTGGTTGCCAGTGAAATGCAACATATCACTGAAACCACGTTTACTGAGATCACCAGCGTACACCTAGAACCGATCAGACGTCCTGGATGAAGAGTGTAGCTACTTATACGAAATTCAAATATCACAGAATGCAGGATTTGTACATGCATTGAATATTCTTGAGTATACAACATTAAAAAATAAAATATTTTAAGACTCATCCAGAACTGAAAGATATTATATAACAAATAGCTGCAGGTGGTCAGGTTTGAACTAGCAATCCACAGCAAACCAGCCAGCGATGCTACCCATTACACACCGAGTGTGTACTACAGATCAGCCCCATATTAATGGGTATGATGAAGATCACGGAATTCCCTGTCAAATCTCAGGACGTTGAACAATTGGAGTGGCAGATTCCTGGCATATCATTTCACGTATACGGTATGAAGATGAAGAAAGCCAAGCCTGTTAAGCATGATGCGCAGAAGGAGAAGCTGGTTGAACATTTGGTTGAAAGCCGTGCCACTATTCCACATCTGCAGCGCAGTGTGAAAAACATGGCGATTTGCTGCTCATCTCTGATGACGCTGAGCATCATGACTACTGGATCAGAAACAGGTCTCACCTTATTTTCTCCAAACTTACTGCACGAAGGCACCCGCACTATATTTGTTGTAAGTGGCTAATTGCCTTTTATATGAACACTCAACGGACGGAGCACAAGAGAGACTGCTCGAGCCAGGATTTGGTATGTGTCGAGCAGCCTACTGAGGCGAAAACTTTCTTTACATTTATGAATTTTTCCCACAAGATGTAAGTACCATTTGTAGTGTATCCAGACTTTGAATATTTTGTCGTTTCTGTGGCTGGGTGTGAGGGTAACCCCACGGGAATTATCTGAATGGGAGGGGAATCGGCAGATGTGATGTACATGTACAGACAAACAACTAATCGCAATTTCAGAAAAATTAGTAGTTTATTCGAAAGAAAGTACTCCACAAATGAAGCAAGTCAGTAAGTTCTTGGTCCACCTCTGGCCCTTAGGCAAGCAGTTCTTTGGCTTGGTATTGATTATCAGCGTTGTTGGATGTCTTCCTGAGGGATACTGTGCCAAATTGTGCCCAGTTGGTGAGTTACATCGTCAAAGTCCAGAGCTGGTTGTAGGGCCCTCCCCGTAATGCCCTAAACGTTCTCAGCTGGCCAAAGTAGGGTTTGGCAAGCACGAAAACAAGCAGTAGAAACTCTCACAGTGTGCAAGCAGATGAGAACCGAGGATGGCTTGCCATGATGGGCAACAAAATAGGGCATAGAATATCGTCGACGTACCGCAGTGCTTTAAATGTGCCGCGAATGACAACGAAGGAGGTCCTGCTATGGGAAGAAATGGAACCCCAAATCATCGCTCGTGGTTATCGGACGGTATGATTGAAAACAATCAGGTTGGTATGCCACTAATGTCCACGCGTCTTAGGCCTGGAATCTCATTGACTGGAGTAGATTGCCTCCAGTGATGAGTTCAACTTCGAATTGAGCCCTTACCACTGAAGACTTGTCTGGACACGCCCTAGACAGTGGTGGGATAGCAACGTGACTGTCGCCAGGAGTCTTTTCATACCATGACCGCTTTGTTTGTCAACAGCGGCACCTTTACAGTACAGTGGTACGTCGACGATATTCTATGCCCTGATTTGTTGCCCTTCATAGCAAGCTATCTTGGGACAGAAGTTGGCACAATATCCCTCAGGAAAACGTTCAACAAATTTATCAAACAATGCAAAGCCGAATAACTGCTTGCATAATAGCCAGAGGAGGACCAATACATTATTAACTTGCTCAATGTATGAAGTTCTTTGTTTCGGAAAAATCATCCAGTTTTTCTGTACTTGTAATCCCTTTTTGTCTGTACATGTGCATCACATCTACCTATTTCTGTCCCATTAGAATAATTCCTTAGTGGTGGGTCGTTTTTCGGTCTTAGAGTGTAGTTTCGTAATATGAGTCACCTTTTCATACCCAGTACATCGCATAGAATTTATCTTGAGGATTGTTTTTTATCCAGTCATATGATTTGCTTCATTCCTACACCACTGGACGTTTCGGCACTTTGATCCACATAGAAAGCGTCTATTCATAAACATTGACCAAAACTTAACTAAAAACTAGTTATTGGCACTCAGTAAAAAGCAAATATCGGAACGACGCTGATGTATAGATCTGTATTGTTTGTCCAATAAACGGCCGTACCCCATTACTGAGAGGCGGTAGCAGCTCAAAGATTTGGTTTAGTGCTGCCCGCGAAAAAGAGACCGTAGATTGGATTTCCGTCTACCATACAACTTTGATCCGTCATTACTTTAGGAAAATTGTGCTGCTGACTGTAAAACTTAGTTGACAGCCGTATGTACTTTTTAACGCAGGCAAGGGGACACGTTGCTAGCAGGATTGACTCCCCAGGAGGTTAATGACGGTAGATGCAATATCAAGCTTGCTGGTAACCACGGGATTGCTTCCTGCCTCAGAAACCGCTGTATTGACGTATGCTGTCAGTGTGCGTGTGCGTGTGTGTGTGTGTGTGTGTGTGTGTGTGTGTGTGTGTGTGTGTGTTTGGGAGACAGAGAGAGAAAGAGAGAGAGAGAGATGATATTGTGGAGGAGGATGCGTGGGGGAGATGCAAAATATCTGAGTGTATCACACTTCAGACACAAGTGCTCAATATTTCGTAATGGTTGCGAAAGACATCAGATAGACAGAAAACCCCTAAACGACATTTTTAAGCAATTGGGTAATTCACCGTGACAGACGCAGGTGTGCCCTCTACATACACATATAGTCCACAAGCCCCTGTACAGTGCATTCCGGAGGTACATCACAACAACATTATCGATTTTCTTTCCTGTTCCTTTCGTGTACTGAGCGAAGAAAAAAATCACTGTCTGTATGCATTTGCACGCATTCAAATCTTATTCTCATGATTCGTACTCGAGATATTCGATGCTGCCAACATAATGGGCTGACAGTTTTCTTCGAATACAGATGTTCTAAATTTACTCATCAGAGTTTTGCGAGAATTACGTAGTCTTTCTTCCAAGCAGATTCCCATTTAAGTTCGCCGAGCATATCAGTTACAGTTTTTTATGGTCTGTAGCGCCCTTTTACGATCCTAGCAGTGCGTCTCTCTGTTCGCTATATGTCTGTTACTATGCTTGTTTCGTAAAGATTTCAAGCACTAGAACAATGTCCTAGAATTGGTCACACTCAATCTCGTACAGATTTCCTTGACAGACACATTTTGTTTTTCCAGAAACCTTCCAACAAATTTAAGTATTCCATTTGCCTTCGGTAACACTGATTTTACCTGATCGTCCTATTTCATGTCTTGTCTTACAAGGGAACCTCCCCATCGCACCCCCCTCAGATTTAATTATAAGTTGGCACAGTGGATAGGCCTTGTAAAACTGAACACAGATCAATCGAGAAAACAGGAAGAAGTTGTGTGGAACTATGAAAAAATAAGCAAAATATACAAACTGAGTAGTCCATGCGCAAGATAGGCAACAACAAGGAAATCGGAAGCTCAGGAGTGCCGTGGTCCTGTGGTTAGCGTGAGCAGCTGCGGAACGAGGGGTGAAAAGTTTAACTTTTATTTCAGTTTATGTGACAAACGCTTATGTTTTCATCACTTTTTTGGGAGTGATTATCACATCCACAAGAAAACATAAATCGGGCAAGGTAGAAGAATCCTTTTACCCATTCGCCAAGTGTACAATTTAGGTGGGTTGACAACATATTCCTGTCATGTGACGCACATGCCGTCACCAGTGTTGTATAGAATATATCAGACGTGCTTTCCTGTGGAGGAATCGGTTGACCTATGACCTTGCGATCAAATGTTTTCGGTTCCCATTGGAGAGGCACGACCTTTCGTCTGCTAATCACACAGTTTTGCGGTGCGGTTGCAAAACACAGACACTAAACTTATTACAGTGAACAGAGACGTCAATGAACGAACAGACAGATCATAACTTTGCAAAAATAAAGAAAGTAAACTTTTCACCCGAGGGAAGGCTTGAAACAAGGACCTCTTATTCTGCAGCTGCTCACGCTAACCACGGGATCACGGCGCTCCTGACGTCAGACTCTCCTTGATGTTGCTTATCTTGCACATGGACTACTCAGTTTGTATATTTTGCTTATTTTTTCATAGTTCCACACAACTTCTTCCTGTTTTCTCGATTGATCTGTGTTTAGTTTTTCAAGGCCTATCCACTGTGGCAAATTATAACTAAATCTGAGGGGGGTGCGATTGTTAGTATCGCCCCTAAATAGTCTGCAGTTCGTGGTCTGGCGGTAGCGTTCTGGCTTCGCGCGCACTGGGTTCCAGGTTCGATTCCCGTTAGGGGGCAGGGATTTTCTCTGCCTCGCGATGACTGGGTGTTGAGTGTTTTTCATCATCATTGACGCACACATGTCGCCGAAGTGGCGTCAACTAAAAAGAACTTGCAATACGGCGCCCGAATCTCCCCGCATGGGATCTCCCAGCCAACAATGCCACACGATCATTTCTTTTTTTCATCCCTAAATAGTTGCAATATGTGACATACTTAAGATTTTCACCACTAATGTCGTAATCAGACAACACCGGGTTCTTTCTTTTTGTAATAGATATTACATTTGTCCACATTTAACCTTATGAGCGATTCCAATGGAAAAACGGCTCTTAAAAATTTCACCAACTTGAAACCACGTCCAAAATCTTGGCTGTGTCTTAGAAAATACGATCAGCAAAACAACAGGTTTAAAAAAAATGGTTCAAATGGCTCTGAGCATTATGCGACTTAACTTCTGAGGTCATCAGTCGCCTAGAACTTAGAACTTATTAAACCTAACTAACCTAAGGACATCACACACATCCATGGCCGAAGCAGTATTCGAACCTGCGACCGTAGCGGTCGCTCGGTTCCAGACTGCAGCGCCTAGAACCGTACGGCCACTCCGGCCGGTTAGGTTTTAAAACTGTATAAGCATTCAACCACAGCTTATTTAAAGTTATCGAAGCTTTTCGAACTGGAAAAGGGAACTAGATACTGGTATCGAATTTGGAGCACAAAGCATTACCTGGCCCCGGCAGAGGAGCAAAACACAGGGCAGACGAACGCAGCGGCGGAATGTTTATTGGCAGCGCGAGTGGGTCGGCTAATACGCGATGGAAAATTCTGTGAAATAACAGCGGCGCGGGCCGCCCAGGCGCGCTATATTGATCGCGCGAGCTCTGTTACAGCAGTCCGTTTGATATCGCGCTACACCCTGATAACCGCCATTCCGCGCCCTCCCGCCTTATCTCCAGATACACCGGTCTCCAGCTCATCTCTGTGGCTCGCGTTTCGCAAGCAGCGCAAACAAATCTTTGTCGCTGCGAAGCGTCGTCAACATCACGTCTCGAACTAACGTGGCTGCTTTTCTTACATGCCACTGGGACAACCTAGTCCTTAGCGCTGCCGTAGTCACTTGTTATCAAAGTATTGTGCCTATCGTTATTCATTAGTTTATTCGTGGCTATTTTAATTTTATACCTAGAGTTACAGTTATTAGTGGGTATAGAGCAGGCATACAGTGCAGGCTCTCACAGGTGCTGTTTATGTAGTTCCTCACATCGGTTTTCCGGTAATTAGGCTGCGGTCTGAGGATTTTTATTTTATTTTATTATATTTATTTATTTATTTATTTATTTATTTATTTATTTTTTGTGTGCCTGACCTTTCGTCTCCATCTGTGGAATCTATGTTCAGAGCAAATGGAGATGTAGCTACTAGATTCTTCAACGTAAACTGCTTTAAAACGCGAATCGATGAAAACTGCACTTTCTCCACTAGCTGAAACTACCGTTGCGGCGGAACGATCGAGTCGTGCCGCCATCCGGCTCTTGCCAAAGATGTGCCGACCCCTGTTATGGACCTTGTACGGCAGAAGAACTGTTACTTTTTGCTCTATTTAGTAATCGTAATCCGGGTTACGTGGATAAATCGCCATTTGCAGATGATGCAATGGGACCAGAGCACCACCAAATTCGATTGTCCAATGCTAAAGTTTTATATAGTGAGGCTATAAATTCAGAAACTCAGAAATAACTTTAACCCAAAAGAAGAAGCATTGCATCTAGGAAACTTACGACCTTAGTGCTAAGTAAGCTAACAGCGACAGCGCTATTGCAGCAAAAGCGCATTTCCGTAATGTTCAAATGGTTCAAATGGCTCTGAGCACTATGGGACACTATGGGACACATCCATGTCCGAGGCAGGATTCGAACCTGCGACCGTAGCGTTCGCGCGATTCCAGACTGTATCTCGCGTTGTGACTCGACCTTTCAGCGGTAAGGGAAAAAACCAGTTCGATCGGCTACCTGAGGAAGTACAGAATATATTGATCCACTATTCAAAACGATTTACATTAGAGAATTAATTATTCTTCATTGTTTCTGGAGAGTTCTCAAGCAATAGGAGAGGAAACGTCACAAAAAGACACTACGGTCGCAGGTTCGAATCCTGCCTCGGGCATGGATGTTTGTGATGTCCTTAGGTTAGTTAGGTTTAACTAGTTCTAAGTTCCAGGGTACTGATGACCTCAGAAGTTGAGTCCCATAGTGCTCAGAGCCATTTGAACCATTTGAACCACAAAAAGACGCCTTAGGTCATTCCCTGATTTCCAGGAAACTGATGGCCCCGAGGACGACACAGTGTAGACAGGTTGATGTTGCCTTCTACTCTGTGATTAAAAGTCACAGTCAGTCATATACTCCGACAATGACCGTTGAGAACAGTGCTTAGGTTCCGTTTCTCCCAGGGAAAATCGCAGTGAAGATGCCTTTTGCTGTTGCTTTTCCCCGGCATGTTATGAAGTGTCACGTTCGAATTTGTACCCCCTAGGTGAGTGTGCTGAGAGCTTTGACATAGTAATGCTGTACTCGTTTGATTATGGATGAGTACGTAATGAAACGAAGCGAGAGGAAAGAACCCAGTTTTGGGATGACGGCCTAGCATAAAGTGCCCACCCGGATGAATCACAATCGTCATTATCACAGACACTTATTTTATGAGGCCTCTCGGAGAGGCTAGGTTCAGCTCAAGATGTACACTATCTGGTCAAAAGTATCTAGACTCTTCTATTTAATGGGCATTTCAGCACGAGATGTCACGACACACTGACCCGTGGGGAGTATTGTGTTGTCAGTAGAGAAGCAGTAACAGGAGAGTGGGTGAGTCACGATAGCTCAGGGACTTGGAACGTGGAGTGGTCATTGGATGTCACCTGGTTAACAAATCCTTCAGGAACATTTCAACCCCACTAAAGCTGCCCAAGACGACTGTTGCTGACGTGAAGTGGAAACGCGAAGGAAAACAACAGCTAAACCAGACATCGTGCACTCACGGATGCGGACCGCCGAGCATTGTTAGCACTCCGTCTTCAGGCGACAAGTGGCCCATTGGGACCATCCGACCGCCGTGTCATCCTCAGTTGAGGATGCGGATAGGAGGGACATGTGGTCAGTACACCGCTCTCCCGGTTGTTATGATGGTTTTCTTTGACCAGAGCCGCTACTATTCGGTCGAGTAGCTCCTCATTTGGCATCACGAGGCTGAGTGCACCCCTAAAAATGGCAACAGCGGATGGCGGCTGGATGGTCACCCACCCAAGTGCCGGCCACGCCCGACAGCGCGTAACTTCGGTGATCTCACGGGAACCGGGGTATCCACTGCGGCAAGGCCGTTGCTCTGAGCGTTGCAGGAGGGTGGTTGTACAAATTTGCACGAAATCAGCGGAAGAAACAACTCGTGAGTTCCCAAGGGCTACCAGCAGTCCTGCTAGAAAAATGACTGTGCGTAGGAAGTTAAGAAGAAAGGCGTACAGTGGTCGAAGAAGGAAAGAAGGATGAGTACAGTTCAGTGTTCCGTTGGCAACGGCCTTATTGGAGACGGAGCGCAAACTCGAATTCGGTAAGGAATGGGAAGGAAATCGGCCGTGTCCATTTCCGAGGAACCATTTGCCTGAAACTATTTAGGGAAATAGCGGAAAACCTAAATCTGGATGGCCGGTCGCGAATTTGAACCGTCCTCCTTCCGAATGCGACTCATTGCGCTTACCAGTGCGCTACCTCGCTCAGTACAACGGCCGAGCAGCTCCTCCTAAGCCACACATTTCTGTAGTCAGTGCTAAGCGACTCTTGAGGTGGTGTGAAGAGCGGCGCCACTGGACAGTGGATATCTGGAAACGAGTGATTTGGTAGTGCGATGGAAGGGTTTGGGTTTGGTGAATGTCGGGAGAAGTGTTACCTGTCAGCACGTGTAGTACCAGTAGTGAAGTACGGAGCAGATGGTGTTTCAAGTGGTGGTCACCTTATCGAGCTTAAGAAAACACGAAATATGGAGGGATATGAACACATTGACAACATTAGGTACTGCGTGCTGTGGAGGAACACATCGGAGACGATGATTGTGTCAGCATGACAATGCACCCTGTCATCAGTGAGGCAAATAACGTTCCTGAAACGGAATGACCCGTTCAAAGTTTCGACCTGGTCCCAGTGCAACACATTAGAACGTTCACTTCGCTCTATACTCCAGCGTCCAACATCAATACCTTCTTTAGTTTCAGCTCTTAAAGGAAGAATTTAGACACTTCATTGCAAGTCTTCCCAGCAGAGTTCAAGCCGCCATAAAGGCGAAGAATGGACACACCCATATTAATAACCACTAATAGGCGTCCGTTACTTGTGATCATATAGTGCAAGTACAAGGTCTGCTGATTACAAAGTTTACTGGCTTTCTTCCTTATAATGATTAAATATTGCAGATGTAAATTTCTGCCTCCAACCAGATACGGCCTGGTTGTTGCACACCTATTCTTCGAGTACAAAAGTTGATTTGAACGATTAAGACGAAGTCAAATCAGTTTAGTATGTCTACCATTTCGGCAAAAGTCAAAGATATTATCATACGATGTTGCAACGCCCGCTTCGCTCATACGTCTGAGGCGATGTAGATTGAGCTCTCCAACTGTTTGGACTCTCCGACTTCCGGATTTGATTCGATTTTTTTTTCTGTGCTGCCATATGAAGTATCTAATTTACGATACCACATCAGCGCCAGAGGAAACTCCGCTAGCAGAAATCCCATCCATACCAGCTGTGTCGCAACTCAGAAGAACTTAGATATTTAAATACTCGATTTAATTTTGTATGCTTGTAACAAGAATGCTGTTATTCTCCCGGCAGCTTCTCTTCTTCAAAATATTATCTGAAAGGACTACACAAATTTTAATAGGAATTTAAGCTCACCCTTGTCCATTGCCTTAAGATATCAGATAAGCTCCCATACTGTAATGAAATTTCTGCAACTTAAGCAGTAGAGAAAACGCATTTAATCTGTCTTCACGAGACCGCAACGAATAACCACTAGGCGGTGATTTAGTAAAATAGTCGACCCTCTCACAGTGGACAAGCGTGTAATTATTTGTGACCATGTCCCATTCACTTCATCAAGGGAAGTGAGGCAATGCTAAAAACACTGGACATATATAACGAACAGCTCGGTTCAGACTTTATACAGTGCATGATCTCCGTGCTTTTTCTAAATCATATGAGGGGAATGCCGCGAGTCTTTCTAAAATAAGATGGTGACTGATTTCTTTCACCATCCTTGTCCTCTGCTTGTTGACAAACACATGACGCATTTTTTTGTAAATAAATTGGCTCAAAAATTAAATCCACTTCCCAAGAAAAACATTCCTGAGACACGAACATGAAACACAGGAAGAATGCAAGTACTCTTAATATCATACGAGTATCTTGTATAGAATGCTTTACTTATGTGCATAGTGCTACATAAGGACTGCCTAAAATCGCAATACAACCCAAGAATTGACGATGGCATACAGCTGGTGTTATCCTGCTGGAAAAAAAATTCTCACAATACCGCTCATAACTAGTGGCAGACGCACTCAATCTCTACCCTTCACCTACAGGCTGGTGGGTAAAAGGGCGGGTTGTTAGGTACTATCTTTATTTTTTTCAGAATGTATTCTACTGACGAGATGCTGGTGTTGAACAGAGAGGAGTTTAATAAGTGTGTTACCTGTAAGAATACAGCTGAGGACTGTACCTGTCCTTGTTTGACGTCAGAGTCCAGCACAGACGCTTGCTCGACAATCACCCGGCAGCCCAGGTAATCTAAGCCTACACATGCTTCCACAACTGATGGAAACAACGCATCACTGTTTCAATTACACATCGAAATTGCGAAAAAAAAACACAAGCACTCTTAATGAATGGGACATAATGCAACACATGTACTGGGGAAAATCGCCGTCCTAAAAGATTGATGAGGGGGCAGTAGGTGGACATGCGTTCTCCTTGATCATTGATCGTCGCAGAATACCATCGTTATTTCGAAAGCGTCATCAGAGTAAAGAAAAAGCGAGAATTTAAACTCTGAAGTAAAATCATCAATGTAAAGCAATTTCTTTCAGATTGATGGACAGATTACATGTCCTAAGAGCATCTCATGCTTTCAAATGAGTATCTGTAAATAAACTGTCATGCACGTATGTATTACAAACATTTCAGACAGGTGAAATAACATTAGAGAATACAATTTATCACGCCATTGGCTCACATGTCGGAAAAAACACAATCATTTTATGTTCAACAACGACATGCTGTAATTCAAGAGGACACTATGGCAAGTCTCCTTTTACCAATTGTACCTTTCCGCTCGGTCGTTTCCCTATCTGAAATTGATACATTTGGCCTTCTCCGTTACCCTGAAACTTTGTATCATCATCATTTCAACAGCCATATTTCTGCTCATCTGTGATTACGTCGATTAAAAACTGGAATGACCAGCGCTCTCTCCCAAACACATGGGAAACTATGTTGCTCCAGCAAAAATCACTGAACTACTAGCACACCGTGGTCGATTATTATCTATTACTTTTTAGATGCAGACGCAATGACCTATCTCTATCAAGATTTGGCGAAGCAAAGTACGAACATTCAGTTGTAAAAGACGATTACTCTCTGCTATATCAGCACGAAAACTGCAGTTAAATCTGTCGTCCAATGTTAACACCTCAGCAAACATTTATTACATCCACTCGTTATACGTACGTGTTACTCTTGATATGAGGGTTTATGATATAATCTTAGACCGCGAAACAATTTCAGTAGACAGATATCAGTACTTTCACTTTTTGTAGCACCTGCTTCTCCGCTTTTACAGTAACTAAGCGACAGATTAGATTAACTTTATCGGTTAATGTTCTTTAACATTTCAGCAGATAAGATTGTGCTTTGTAATCCATTAACGGCTCTTAGCATAACCGTCTTTACTCTTGTCTTGATTTCGTTCAACTTTTGTTTGTAAGCAAGACTACAGGGTCGTGGATTGACGCTGCAACTCTTCGCTTTCTTAGTAACGTTCTCGCATTACCATTAGGTCGTGGTAAAAACTAAAGCGCTTGGGCCATATGTTACTTAGTCTTTATTCTCAGATCCGTATCGGTGAGTATATGGCTCCTTCACAGTATTTTCCATGAAGCTGTTTGTTGGTGATTAACTGTAATTTGTAATTATGTCTTTATTCCATTTCACGAAAAACATTGTCCTGTCTTTCTTAATACATCGTTTAGGTTCTCGAAGCAATGACATAACAATTGTTTTAAAGTCTTTTAATCCTTACCTTACACTAACTACAGCGTAAAGCGAAGGCCACTCTGTTGCTAAAAAATTAGCGTTGTGCACTTGCGCATTTCGTTTCTGTTACTAAACGATCAAAATAGTGACCAGAAACAAATTTAGTACAATTCTGAATAGATCTCGTTCTCAACTCTGCCAAATATTCACTGACGGTAAATTGTTTCTACGTCTGAAGGATGATGTCGATTCAAATATCGCGGCAGTCACATAAGAGTGGCGCTAGTAGCGTTGCTATGAGGATGCAAATCAGGCTTGGTTTAAATATACACTGTAACGGTCCTGAACTTTCGTTATCTTCGAGATTGGACGTGGTGACTTGATGTTAGTCAAGAACGCCTTTAAGGCGACAAAGGCGCCATTATCGACCCCTCACTGAGTTTGAACGAGCTCATGTAACAGGGCTACCATAAGCTAAATGTCCCGTCTGCGATACTGCAGAAAGACTTGACAAAAATGTAGCCACTGCGCGTGATTGCTGGTAGTATGAGTCACGAGAATATGCGGTCGCAAGAAGACCGGGCTCCGAACGGCCACGTAGCACTACTCAAAGGGAAGACTACCGTGTCCGCCGTATGACTGTGGCACATCGTACTGCATCTGCAGCAGCATTTTGAGCAGCAGTTTGTACCACAGTGATACAACAAATTGTTGCAAATCTGTTAATTCAAAGACAGCTCCGAGTCAGACGCCCTGTAACGTGGATTCCACTTACCCCAAACCACAACCATTTGCGACTTCAGTGGGATCAATCGAGAGCTCATTGGAGGGCAGGCTGAAGGTCTGTTGTGTTTTCTGATGAAAGCTGGTTCAGCCTCGGTGCCAGTGATGGCCGTGTGTTGGTTAGAAGGAGGCCAGTTGAGGGCCTGCAACCAATCTGTGTGCGTGCTAGACACAGTGGACCTATATCCTGAGCTATGGTCTGGGGTGCGATTTCGTATGGCAGCAGAAGCACTCTCGTGGTCATCCCACGCACCCTGACTTAAAATCTGTACGTCACCCTCGTGATTCGACCTGTTGTGCTGCCGGACAACTCCAGCGCCATACACAAACAACATTAACCGTCCATGTATTGGCCAACCAAGCGCAATAGACATGGTACTTATAATTTTAATTAATATTGTGTTTATACTGGTTGCTGGTGAGGAGGAAAGTTAGTTATTAGTATTTTATTAATGATCTCATTCATAAGCAGCCATATCACAGTCATCACAGTCGCTCAAGAAAGTTATAATCAAGCTTTACTTGTTTAATCAGAATCGGACGAGGACTCTCCTTGCCCGCAGTCTCGATGATTCGAAGCGATCTGCAATACTGTGTAAATAAAATGTCTTGGTTTTCTTGCGTTGCGTAGTCAGTCGGGAAGCCTCAGATCAAGCGGAAAGTTTGCTTTGATAGAGTTTAATCATCCGATGAAATAATGGAGCACTTGGATCTAATAATTTCAGGTTCGTTTCCAATTCATCGGAAGTTCCCTTCTGATTACCAACGAAACGACATCTCCGTGCAAATTTCCAATTAGAGAATACATATATAATGAAATTCCTTACACACCTTTGATGTAAATGCTCAGTATATATTTTCTTGAGTAGCATATAATATATTTTCAATCTCTTTCATCCAGTAATCTCGATAGCAAAATTACAATTATTCAATGCGGCTATTCGGCACGGAGAAGTACCTAGAAGTCCTCTCAACACACTAGAGAGAATATTACAAAGAGTAATTATGCGCTCATGGAATACTAATAGTGCTGTACTACTTTGCGCATCGATTCTGCGAGCATATAGATGGTCAAGTAGGAAACGTAATTCATTCAGAGAATTGTGCAGGGATAATTAGTAGAATATAAAGAGATATTAGATACTCCATCCCACAAACTGACATCCAGTGCCTGTGCAAAACAATTCGAGCACGTTTGCATGACTGTATTCAACATTCTGGCGGCTACACCGGTTACTAATGTACCAGTATTTCACATTTACAACGGTTTATCTCGGGCTTACATAAACCTGTGATCTTGCAATGTTAATCACTTAAATATTATATCTAGACAAATGTATTCCCGAAATTTCATTATTCTGTATTAATTATTTTTGGTGTTGCGATTTTCCTCCGTCAGTGTAGTTCTTTGATCCAGTCACTTTCTGGTTTGTTTAGTCCCTAAATCATATCAAGCTTCACATAAGCTCGTCCGACAAAACGTTGATCACCCTTTTAAAAGAGCACAGTGGTCGCTTCGGAGTGCTGGAAATGGTGTAGAACTCGTACCGGGCGGACATCATTCCCTTCAACACTAACGTAAGACACGGCAGTGAAGCGTTGTGTATATCACAGTCGTTTCAATGGAACGAGCGCAGCAAGATGGGTCGACCTGGAGACGTTGCAGTGTGGCAGAAATGAGCTATCCCGTTTGGTCGTGCCCATAGCTACACTGTGAATTAAATTGCCAGATTTGCTGGTGTTCTAACGCTGATCGTCCTACTTGTCTGCAAGGTACTCTGTACCGCCCGCAACCATGTAACACGGCGTAAGAACAGTTGTTCAAAAAATGGTTAAAATGGCTCCGAGCACTATGCGACTTAACTTCAGAGGTCATCAGTAGCCTAGAACTCAGAACTAATTAAACCTAACTAACCTAAGGACATTACACACATCCATGCCCGAGGCAGGATTCGAACCTGCGACCGTAGCGGTCGCTCGGCTCCAGACTGCAGCGCCCAGAACCTCACGGCCACTCCGGCCGGCTAACAGTTGTTGTCAAAATATCCTAACCGACGGGGATTGGAGAAGAGTGTCACACAGTGCCCACGACACTCGGTACCATACCCAACAGGAATTGTTACTGCCAGTGAATGAAAGTTTATCTGAGCCACTTTCCACGGGAACATTCCGAAGGGAACTGCATGCAATGGACGTTTACAGTCGGGTACCTGGCAAAATGCCACTCTTCAAAGCGACACATCAAGTTGCACGTCTTCTCCGGGCCAAACGACAGAAAAACTGGACAATAATTGACTTGAGATGTGTAGTGTGGTCCGACGAATCGATATTGTACTCTCCTTAACTGATGCAAGGTGGCAGCGGCTGCCGGCATAATGAGGTGTGTTTGGGGTGTGCATTTCAGGTGGGAGGTCGTTCTGTGGTCTTTGGGCGGATATTTTTCGTAATGTGACTTAGGTATACTCATCCAAGTTATCTTGAACATGGATCTGGATGTATATTCCACGATCTTGTTGACCAAGAATTGCCCTTTATTCTTCATCTTCATTATGAGTATGCTGTGAATACTCTCGCCTTCCAAAAATGCCAACAACTGTGTTCACAGGGTTGTTTGCGTAAGTTCTTGTTTTGACGAACTCTCGGGCATCCTAAAGGAGCTTCGACAGACTTACTATATCATACGATTCCAATCCTATAGGAAATATCTGTAAGTTTTTGGAGCAGAGGGTGAAGAGTTAGCTCTGCGGGATCGTAAATGAGTGGCATCAGCTAGATATAGTTTACCTGATGAAATTCGTTGATTTTCTTCCTCGCCCCACTAAGACCCTTTCCGAGGCTAGAGGCTGTGTTTAAGGTGTTAGTGCGACATCATCTAGGAATGACTAATTTTTTGTTCTGTCTTCCTATTGCGCAACGTCTGCTTCTTCATATCTACAAGAAGAATGGCGCCCTTCATTCCGCCAATGACCATCAATGGGCATATATACTACTACAGTAGCAGAGAGTGTTGTACTATGGGTTTTCATACTTTCGCCTCTAGCCATCCATGTACCAGAAGTTTAATGTATTTTCTTATTCCATTCTTTTTTTTTTTAATGATGCCCATGTGGGGTTTGCTAGGCCCCCATCGGGCGCCTCCCCAGGTGGCGGATAGGGGAATGCTCTCTAGATGTAGAGGGTACCGGGGAAATAAAATACCCGGGGTGGACCAAAACTAGCACGGGCAGGAGAGGCTCGCTCAGCCGCGGTGAAGGAAACCCTCCTAGGGGTACAGTACCCCAAAATCAAGACTCCTGGTCCTCCAGGTTGGGGGTTGTGGTGAGTGCTACCAACCCACTCATTTAAAAATACGAAACGGTCAGGATTCTCAACGCCAGCCTCGAAAACAGGAAAGGATTTACTGGAACAAGAACTGGCAAAGCTACAAGGAATGATCTTCTGCATCATAGAATATTAGAAGCCTGTATCGCCCTGGAACTGCCCAAATACTAGGAAACGGATTAAGAAAATACAGAGTGCAACTCGTAGTTCTCCAAGAAATAAGGTGGCAGGGAACAGGCTCACTGAAAATAGCAGACAGGACAATAATGTATGGAGATTGCGGTCAGCGCCATGAACTTGGAACCGGTTTCTACACTCATAAACCAATAGATGACTCAATAAGGGAGTTCAAACAGGTTAATAACCGTATATCACACATAACTATTCAGACGCAGTGGTTAGACATTACATTTCTAAATTCACACGCACCCGCAGAAGATAAGGATGACAAAACGAAGGAAGAATTCTACAGCCAACTGAAACAAACGTACAACTCATTAAGTAGGCACAATGTGAAAATAGTGTTAGGAGATTTTAATGCCAAAGTAGGAAAGGAAGAAATCTACAAGCCAACTATCGGCAATTTTAGCTTACACGAGGAAAGTTGAGATAATGGGGTTCGACTCATAAACTTTGCAATGACAAATGGTCTCACGATAAGCAGCACAAAATTTCAACATAAACGCATTCATTTAGGAACATCGCTATCACCAGATGGAAAGGTAGTCAATCAAATAGATCATGCAGCTATCCAGAAACGATCCCAAAGCAGTATTAAAGATGTCAGAACCTTTAGGGGAGCGGATCGTGACACAGACCACGTGTTAATCATATCAAAAATGAAAGTGAAACTCAAAAGGAAAGTAAATAGAAATAGAGAAGAAATTACAAGATATAACATAGGAAACCTGGCGAAAGTAAATATAAAAGAAAATTTTACAAAAGAAAGCGAGAGCAAGCTAACAAAACCGAGACTGACCAATGCAGAACCACAGGATGTCGAAAGCAGATGGAGACACCTGAACGGCTGTATTCAAGAAGCACTTCCAAAATCATAGGTAAAAGAAAACGACCTAAAAATACTCGGTTTAACATAAACTGTCATGAAAAAGAGCTGGAAAGGAGGAATGCGAGGAAGGCGTGGATTAAAGAAAGGGACAATATGACATTGAAGGAAAGATTCTATAAACCCCGCCAAGTAACGCAAAGAACCTTAAGACAAGAGAAAAGGGAATACTATAACAATATGATCAGAGAAGCAGAGGATGATCTCCAACATCACAGGACAAGGCAGATGTATCAAAATACAAAAAAATCCTTTGGTAAATTTAATAAAAGGGAACAGTTTATAAAGGATCAGGATGGGAAAATTTTGACCAACAAAAGTGACACATACAAAAAATATAGAAGACATACTTTTCACCACTTCTCAAATGCAGTGACCCACACTCTTACTTTAAATTGGAAGAACCTGATACAATTGATACAGCTGATACAGTTACTACCCCACCAGTAAATGAAACACAGCAAGCAAGAAAGAAATTAAAGAATAACAAGGTTTGTGGCGACGACCAGATATTATTAAAGAATGGAGGCCCACAACTGGAATTAGAAATACAGGTGTTAATAGAAACAATTTTGAAGACAGAAACCATTCCTGCAGATTGGAAAACTACAATTATGTGCCCCATATTTAAGAAGAATGACCAACTTGTTTGTGATAACTACAGATGAATTGCCTTACTGGATGTCACCTACAAAATCTTACCGAGCTGCCTATTAAACAGGCTGATTCCAGTAACAGAAGAACTGATTGGGGACTACCAATGCGGTTTCCGCAGAAATAGATCCACATTACATTACTTATTCACCCTAAGATAAGTAACTGAGAAGGCGTGGGAATTCAATTTAGATGTCCACATATTATTCGTAGATTTTAAAAAGGCCTACGATAGCATACACCGACAGACTCTCCCAAATATAATGAAAGAATTTAAAATACCATCAGATTTAATCAGATTAGTTAAAATGTGTATAGACGAAACTTCATATTGCATACAGACACCGGTAGGAGAAACTGAAGATTTTAAAGTGTACACTAGACTGAGACAAGAGGATGCCATTTCACCTATTTTATTTAACCTTGTCTTAGAGAAGATCGAGAGAGAGAGTTTTCTAAAACCATTCCACAAGGGATCCAGCTACAGGCTGCAGATGACGTAGCACTAATAAGTAGTTCTAAAACAGAATTACTCAAACTGCTGAGAAAAATGGATTACATGTTAATGAAGAAAAGACAGAATACCCGCGCATGAGTAAGAAAACCAGAAAAGGTGCACCTTTGACTGTAGATGGATTCAATTTCAAGACTGTTGACCACTTCAAGTACCTAGGAAGTCTTTTTAGTAATAACAACAGAACAGATACAGAAATAGATGCTCGTTTAGCAAGAGCAAACAAGACACTTTTTAGTTTCATCAAAATTCTAAGAAAAAGATCACTTAGCAGTAACTTAATAACCCTATTATATCAATCGACCATTATACCTGTGATGTTATATGGATGTGAAACATTAATATTTAGAAAGAAAGTTGAATAAAAACTGTTAATTATCGAAAGAAAAGTATTAAAGGGAAATTTTTGGAATCGTATACGACGAAAATAATATACAATGGAGAATAATAAGAAATGAAGAATTAAGAGGGCTGTACAAACACCGTAACATGGTCTGAGTGCTCAAGAGGAGAAGGTTGAATTGGGCAGGCCATGTACTAAGAATGACAGAGAATAGACTACCTAGAATGGCATTCAGCAGGACAATAGATGGAACGAGAGGAAGAGGAAGACCCAGAATCAGATGGCGGGATAACATCCGGGAGGACACAATGAGGATGAACAGCAGCAGCAACTGAACATACAGTGCGTTGGTCAGACAGAAGTGGAAGAGGCTCATAGAGCAGTCGTATGGTCGATAAGGCCCTTGCCATATGTAAATAATAAATAATAAATAAATAAAAATAACTTTTAAACGATGACATTGCCTTTTTATTTGCTGCAGTCTTTTTCTGAAATTACAAAAACTACTCCAGAAAATTAACGTTGTTCCACATGTAAAAACATATTCCAACGAACAACATGGTCATGTACCTACACTATATGATCAAAAATATCCGAACACCCCCGAAAACATACGTTTTTCATATTATGTGCTTTGTGCTGCCACCTACTGGCAGGTACTCCATATCAGCGACCTCAGTAGTCATCAGACTTTCGTGAGAGAGCAGAATGGGGCGCTCCGAGGCACTCACGGACTTCGAACGTGGTCAGGTCATTGGGTGTCACTCGTGTCGTACGTCTGTACGCGAGATTTCCACACTCCTAAACATCCCTAGATCCACTGTTTCCGATGTGATAATGAAGTGGAAACGTGAAGGGGCACGTACAGCACAAAAGCGTATAGGCCGACCACGTCTGTTGACTGACAGAGACCACCTACAGTTGCAGAGGGTCGTAATGTGTAACAGGCAAACATCTATCTAGACCGTCACTGAGGAATTCAAATATGCACCAGGATCCACTGTAAGTACTATGACAGTTGGGCGGGAGGCGAGAAAACTTGGATTTCATGGTCGAGCAGCTGCTCGTAAGTCACACATCACGCCGGTAAATGCCAGAAAACGCCTCGCGTGGTGTAAGGAGCGTAAACATTGGACGACTGAACAGTGGAAAAACTTTGTGTGGAGTGACGAAAAAAAAAATCACGGTACACAATGTGGCGATCCGATGGCAGGGTGTGGGTATGGTGAATACCCGGTGAACGTCATCTGCCAGAGTGTGAAGTGCCAACAGTAAAATTCGGCGGCGGTGGTGTTATGGTGTAGGAATGGGCTGCCATTCCCCAAGAAACCTTCCAGCACTTGCTTGAAGGAACCTTAATCAGGGCTAAGGGTGGGCCAACACCATATTGAATTCCAGCATTACCGATGGAGGGCGCCACGAAATTGTAAGTCGTTTTCAGCCATGTGTCCGGATACTTTTGATCACATTGTGTAGGAACAAATTTTCTAACGAAATTTAAAAACGTTGCAATGAGACAATGGATTTCCTGTCAATGTGACTCGGCCCTCAGTGCTATAGTCTTATTACCCCTCCCCATATACTCTCGTCTGTTCACTACGCCATATATTGCTGGTGTGAGATGGTGACGTACATGACATATTTCCTACTAGAACCAGGTCAGATCTACCTGCTGAACTGGACTGGCGCATCGATCGTGATAGGTGTGGTTTTAACCTCTTTCACGTATCTGATAATTTGTTAAAACATAACTGACACAATAGAGTTTACTCTTACGGTAGAGAGATAGCATACAAGTCATCTCTCCCTTAGATTAAGATAACGTGGTGTTAGAAAGCCAGTCGATCATAGAAACGAGTATCATAATCGCATTTCTCAAGGATCCATCAGTTGTGGACACTGCAAACCTCCAGCACGAAAAAAAGTAGGATCCAATCATACATGCAACGATTACAGCACTTTAACATCTACTCGAATTTAGCTCTGATTCTCAGTCAGATCTTAACTCAGATAAATATGTGCACATTGCTTACTTGGAACATTAGTCTTCCACTCACTACTGCCGCTTACGCTCGAATCATTCAAAAACGGCTGGTGGAAGGTATATTCCATGGTACCATGTATTCTAATTTATACCTGTTATATTCTGTTATGAATGTAGTAATTGAATGCTACTATTAATTCAGCCGAAACATATGCAGCAGAAGAGAAATGCTTGCCTGCTATAGCTCCTTAAAGTTAGCCATTGCATGCTTTGATAATTAAATACTTGTCTGATAGGGCGGCACTAAAACAGAAATGTACCAATACAATAAGTAATAAGAAATAACGTTCATAAAGAGTATGGTACAAAATGATACTTAACTTTGAAGTGTAGCGCTATATGTACTAAACCTAACACAATTGTATCTAAATAAGTCTACTGCCTCTGAGACGTCTATAATTGTCATTATAATTGATAGCAAACTGCAGACATTATGTTAATGTTCCTGTTTCTCCATAACTTGCGATTTGTAATTCAAAAGATAGTCTTCAGAGTGCTGTAAAGAGCTGACTGCAGGCACTGAACTCAACCGAACTATCTAATCGCTAGTTCGGAACTGTTGGTTGGTTGATTTGGGGGAAATGACCAAACAGCGGTCCCTTCAGAACTGTCTGTATGTCTGTGGAGAATGGTGTTTTGGTGCCCGTTGGCCGAAGGATTTCCCTGTTCTTCAGTCAAGACAGAAGTAAAGTAGTCTGCAGCTGACAGCGCGCCCTATGGCAGCTGTACACACCATGAGCGGATGTGTTACGACGCGCTGAAGGAAGCAGGAAGATGTCCGGGTTTGTGAGTACCATCTGGAGGTCGCCGCCCAGAACTGAGAGACGCTAGGCATGTGCCTGTGTGATGGCGGCCTGTCGCTCTACTTGCGTGTGTCTTGCTTGCTACACAACTTTCACCGCCTTGGGAGGGGAAGCTGATGAAGTCTGTCGGTTTCATTAGTGGCCTGCTTTCTTGCTTGCAAGCGTGCATATTTGTTGGCGCGAATATGTGTTCCTCCTTCTGGTAGTCACCTGCGGCATCATGGGAAACCCACTTAAGATCACGCCGAGGAGGCGGCCAGTAAGCGTTCGCCGTTTCGGAGGGAGGCCCAACATTCACTTCTATCGGTTCGGCACAGGCTCAATGCAGCTCGGGCCCGCTGCTGGAGGCGCTAGCAGGGGTGCTGCCAGCTACATTCGAGGATACCTCAGGCGGCTAATTCCATATGGATCTTCTGACTGTGTAAAAGAAAGCTGCCTAGGAATTCTGCCCAGATGCATGTGATTTTCTAGGCGAATTGTGATTCCATGTGAACGTTTTTTCTTGAACATAATACACTGGAGTGAAAAAGTAATGGGATATCTCCTAATATCGTGTCAGACCAGCTCTTGGCCAGCGTAGTGCAACAAACTGACGTGGCATGCTCTCAACAAGTTGTTGCTGGTCCCCCACAAAAATATTGTGCCATGCTGCCTCTATATCCGTCCATGTTTGCTAAAGTGTTACCAGTGAAAGATTTTGTACACGAACTAACCTCTCAGATATGTTCCATTAATGTTCGACCGGATTCATGTTGGGCCATCTGGGTGTCCAAATCATTCACTCAAATGGTCCACAAAATTCCTGAAACCAATCACGAAGAACTGTGGCCCAGTGATATGGCTGATTATCATCCATTAAAATTCCATCGTTACTTGGAAACATGAGGTCTATGAATGGCTGAAAACAGTCTCCAAGTAGCTGAAAATAACCATTTCCAGTCAATAATCGGCTCAGTTGGACCAGAGGACCCGTCCACTCCACGCAATCACAACTCACACCTATATGGAGCCCCCATCAGCTCCCACAGTGCCTTGTTGGCAACTTGGGTCCGTGCTTCGTAATGGTTGCGTCACTCTCGAACCCTTCTATAATGAGTACCGCATCATTAAGTTTAAATTATTTTTGTTTGTACTATCGTTGAAGCTCGGCTTGCGGATGCATGGGTGGCTTTAAACATGACAATGTCTGATACAATCTTCCATCGACATTTTCCACTAGCAGCTGTACATCTTGTGGAGTGGCTTTGTACTGGGATAGGAACATCAGTAAAGTATTGTCTTTTTGTACTCCTGAATCAGCTTCGTCGTGTGCGACTTGAAAGTTCGTATGAATCATGCAGCGATTAAATTGACCTCAGGATGAGAAGACGCAGTAGGGAAATGTGAAATGCTGTTGGTTTAACAAAATTCCTTAAATTTCCCAGGAGAAAATTGGGTACCGTTGTCAGTCACAATAGATTTCGGCAACTGTTCAATAGAGAAGACCTTAAATCAAGCCTGAATAGTCTTTGAGGAAGATGTCGAAGACGTCTGTATCACAAATGGAAATTTGGAGAAAGTAGCGATGAGGACGAGCCAGTAGCTTCCGAGAAACGGGCCCGCAAATTCAATGTGCCTGTGGCCATGGGAAATATTGTCGAGGCAGAGCCGACTGATATTTTTGACATAAGTGACACGTAACTACATCAGTTCAACATCTTTGTCAATATTTTTTCAGTAGAAATGAATTTGGTACGAACAATGCCCCGATGGCATTGACGTAGAGTATTTAGTGCCTTAGATTTAAAAACAGCTAGAATAACCATCGGCATCTTGGATGATTCTGAATGTTCCAGAATGACACCTTTGTACACTGTAAGTGCGTGCCTCATATTCTAATAAGATTTAATATCTGGCTGAGTAGTAACTTCTTATAATTAAGTCGCTCCATTTCAACATACTGTTTTATCTTAGACAAAACAGGATCTTTAGGCACAAATTTGGCAATTAAATCAGAGTTTACTGGGAAATTTTTCACTGTATCTTGACTACTGATATCTACTGAAAAACAAGCAACAGCTGATGAGTCACTTCTTGTGTTGTCGTATTGCCAGGTGTGAAAACAAATCTGTGTTCGTGTGTTATGCTGTGTAACTGAACATAATTTCATAGTGCTATAATTCGACTTGTAGCTGCCTTTGTAGGAACAGTATTGTTCGGTTCAAATATTTTCACTAAGGTTATTGGTCTCTAAAGAGGATAAATTTACATCCATAAAGGTAATCATGAAATTTCTTTACTGCAAAGGTAATTGCGAGAACCTCCCTCTCGACCTGAATGTAATTTCTTTGTGCCATTGTCAGAGTCATGCAAGCGGACGCAAGTGTTCGTTCAAAACCATGATAAACCATGATGTCTATGTGATGGAATAGCGCCTATGCCACAGTCTGACGCATCTGGAGCAGTTGTTAGCGTTTTGCTTGGATTATATGCCACAAGACATTTGGCGTCAAACAAACATTGTTTTAATTTGTTAATGTACATTGGCATTTACAATTCCAGTTTCATATGATGCCGCTACGTGACAACTTGTGCAGTGGTTCGCTGATGGAAGCTGCGTTAGGGAGAAACTTCCGAGAATATGTTGTGCCATCAGCTTGATGCCCTGTACAGACAGCATCAGTCCTAAGTATTGCACTGAAAGAAGATGCTCTTGTCTTTATTGCATTTCAGATTTGTCACTAAGAATTTTGAAAACAGATTCTAAATTCTGTAAGAGTTACTGTGGAGTTGTACCTGAGACAGTTATCCCATCGAGGTACGTCACAGCATTAGGGGCTTTTCGAATTATCTATTCTAATCACCTCTGGAAAAAACTCAGTGCGTTGGCTATTCTTTAGGGTAACGTTCACTAACGGTAATGACCAAATGGAGTATTTGTCATTCGTCTAAAGGTATATGCAGATATGCTTCTTTAAGATCCAGCTCGGCAAAGTACATACCACCAGCTAATTTAGATACTAATTCTTCTGGCTTAGGAATATGACATGAATCAATAACAACTGAAGAGGAATTCTGCCTTTGGCTACACGCATTGTAATTTTGTTTTCACCTGGACATATTTCACCACTTTTAGTACTATGATTAGAGGATGTATTTATTTTCCTTCTGCAAAATTGTTGTTACATGTTATCCCCTACAGAAACTTTCGGTACAAAGTATTTATATTGGTAAAATATGTGATTATCGTCAAATATTTGACATTGGTTTGCATATAGTATAGATTATAGACCTGTGTCACTATGTTGTTTCTTTACGACATGTCTAAAGGTTCTAGTTTTGTAATGCATTTGGAAATAAAATGGATGCACGCATTTATTCTTATACCTCATATGAAGCTCGGTAACATCGGATAGCGCAAGTACGAACTCATCTCAAGCTATTTTTATTAATTTAAAAATAATGAGCCTCAATATGCAGTGTATTAAAAATAAAAGATTACAACTTGAGGTTGCCGCCAGTGAAGCTAGTATAGACTGTATTTGTGTTCAAGAACATTGGTGCAAGAATTATTAACTAGTAAACATTAGTCTTTCCCCATATAATTCAGTCAGTCATTACTGCAGGAAGGAAACAAGACATGGTGGTGTTTGCATTTATGTAAATCATGCAGTAAAAGTTAAAAACTTGTCTGTAGCTGAAGCTATGAGTGAAGAAAAACATTTTGAGGGTGTAGCAGTATAGCTGAATAAGCAAAAGAGTAAATTAATAATAATGTCAGTGTACATACCACCATGTGGTGATCCTGAAATGTTTAGAAATAAGTTAGAAACAAGTTAGATGATCAAAAAAATATATAATTACAAGTGGAGACTTCAATGTCAACATGTTAACAGAAAGCGCATCTAGAGAGATCAGCTGCTGAATGCTCTACAGAGCTTCGACTTGTATCCGCATATAACTATCCCTACAAGAGTAACAAACTCTTCGGAAAGTCTCATCGATAATTTCTTCACAAATATAGGAGCCATAGATACAGATGTAATTAAGGTCAACCTAGAAATATCCGATCACAATGCACTAATCCTTAAAATTCTCACTGCCCCAGTGTCCACAAATACTTCACATCAAATGTACAAAAGACCTTTATCCTCTAACAGTTGCAGTCTTTTCGTAAGTACACTAGTTAACCAATCATGGGCAGAAGTATTGTTACAAACAAGCACGGAGATTGAAAACATCAAAGGTTGGACCTCTGTTTGAAAAAGAAGATCCACATAAGGTAGTAAATTACAGACCAATTTACCTTCTGAAATCATTTTCCAAAATTTTAGAGACATTAATGAAAATCATACTCATAAGTTACTTAGATGCATACAAACTTCTGAACTGCAGTCAACACAGCTTCCGTTCAGGCCACAGTACAGAATCGGCCATCCTTGCCTATACTGAAGACATTCTCAGGAATATTGACAATAAAAAATGTGTAGTGGGAATTAACTTAGATCTATCGAAAACCTTCGATACAGTAAATCACCAAATTTTTTTAAACAAGAAGGAGGCAATAGGAGTAAGAGGAGTTGTGTGGAAATGATTTGAATCTTACCTTCAAGACAGAACTCAGGTTGTAGAAGGAATCTCAGATCATAATAACGCGAAAATCAAGTGGGTTTCAGATACGAAAAAAGTGGAAATAGGCGTCCGACGGGGCAGTGTTCTTGGTCCCTTATTATGGGAGAGTCACTGCTTCACAAGTAATTGACAGTTTCTGGAGAAGTTGAAATATAGTGCAGCCTGCCTATAGTGATAAAAATTATTTTCGTCCCACATCGCCTGATATGTGATGCATGAGGCGATATTGCCCCAATCGCAGGATATACACTATGTGATCAAAAGTATCCGGACACCTGGCTGAAAATGACTTAAATTCAGTGGCGCCCTTGGTGACAGCTTCTACTCTCGCAGGCATACGTTGAATAAGGTGCTGGAAGGTTTCTTGGGGAATGACAGCCCATTGTTCACGGAGTGCTGCACTGAGGACAGGTATCGACGTCGGTCGGTGAGGCCTGGCACGAAGTCGGCGTTCCCAAACATCCCAAAGGTGTTCTATAGGATTCAGGTCAGGACTCTGTGCAGGCCAGTCCATTACAGGGATTTTATTGTGGTGTAACCACTTCGCCACAGACCGTGCATTATGGACAGGTGCTCGATCGTGTTGAAAGATGCAATCGCCATCGCCGAGTTGCTCTTCAACAGTGAGAAGCAAGAAGGTGCTTAAAACATTAGTGTAGGCCTGTGCTGTGATAGTGCCACGCAAAACAACAAGGGGTGCAATCCCCCTCCATTAAAAACCCGACCACACCATAACACCACAGCCTCCGAATTTTACTGTTAGCACTACACACGCTGGCAGATGACGTTCACCGGGCAATCGCCATACCCACACCCTGCCATCGGATCGCCACGTTGTGTACCGCGACTCGTCACGCCACACAACGTTTTTCCACGGTTCAATCGTCCAATGTTTACACTCCTTACACCACGCGAGGCGTTTTCTGGCATTTACCGGCGTGATGTGTGGCTTATGAGCAGTTGTTCGACCATTAAATCCAAGTTTTCTCGCCTCCCGCCTAATTGTCATAGTACTTTCAGTGGATCCTAATGCAGTTTGCAATTCCTGTGTGATAGTCTGGATATATGCCTGCCTATTACACTTTACGACCCTCTTCAATTGTAGGCGGTCTCTGTCAGTCGACAGACGGGATCGGTCAGTATGATTTTGTGCTGTACGTGTCTCTTCACGTTTCCACTTCACTATCACATCGGAAACAGTGAACCTAGGGATGTTTAGGAGTGGGGAAATCTCCCGTACAGACGTATGACACAAATGACACCCAATCACCTGACCCCGTTCGAAGTCCGTGTGTTCCGCGGAGCGCCCCATTTTGCTCTCTCATGATGCCAAATGACTACTGAGGTCGCTGATATGGAGTACCTGGCAGTAGGTGCAGCACAATACACCTAATATGAAAAACGTGTTTTTTGGGGGGTGTCCGGATACTTTTGATCATATAGTGTAGTACTTCCAAGACTTCATTTTTCGATCGAACTCCGCAAAAGGTGGCGGCGGCGCCTTGAATTGCAGTGGTTGTTGTTGTTAAGCATCGGTCTTGCTTTCTTCAAGACCTACCAACAGCGCCACCATGAACTCCTGGGTTGTAGGCAATCATTGTAGCACATTTAGCGTTGCTTGTAGGACGAGTTCCATTTGGTCTACGTACGAAAAATATGCTCAGAACAGTTCACAAAGACCATCCTGGAAAGGAATCATATTAGGAGTCCTCGAATATAGTAATCAGAGTGGCAATCAGTGTGGCAAAGAATCTTGCACTCTAAATCAAGTAAAAATAAAAATTTCTTTCTCCTTAGGTTTTCTTTCTGTTTTCTCCAGTATTGTTTCTTTTTACTGTTCGCCCATTGTTCACGTGAATGCTGTGGGTTTGCACTGACGTTGTCAAAAATTTCCAGTTTTTCTCGTCGCCAAAATGAGTTCTGGCGAAAAATTGTCAACGATTTTTAAAGTTAACTAAAAACTTGAGTACCCGGGATTGACGTTCCGTAATAATATTTATTTAATAGTTAACTACGAAACAACTTTCGCCGTTCTAGGCCATCGTCAGAAATCCCAAGCCTGGTTCATAACGCACTATTAAATAAATATTACTGAGGAACATTCAAGTTTTTAATCTGCCCATGTTGTCCATGTACAAATGGAATAATTCATAAACATTAAAATTTATAAAAGTTTTTCTTCGTCGCCAAAATGCTGACTGCTGAAAACTGTTATCAATTTTTATACTTTTTCCTCGTCACCAAAATGTTGAGGTGACAACTTTTATTAACAATATATAAGCCTAATTCTCATCGCTAAAATGTTGTAAATGTAGTAACTCAATGCTACTTTTAATTCAGCCTAAACATCTACGGTATCATAAAAATGTTTCCCTGCTGTAGTCCCTTAAGGGTAGTCATTGCACGCTATGATAATTAAATATTTGTCTGTCAGTGCTGCACTGTAACAGATATGTGGCAACATAGTGAGAGATAACGAATAAAATTTATCAATAGTATGTTACAATATGATACTTAACTCTGATATAATATGATACCTGGTACCTGATGTCCTAGACCTAATATAGTGATATCTAAATAGTTTTGTCGTCGCTTGGTGGTCTGCAATTATCTCTATAACTGATGGTAGAGTGCAGACATTTTGTGAATATTCCTAGTTCTCTGGCCAAGTCAGAGGGTAATCGTCGGAGTCCTGTACTGAGCTGACAGTGTGTGCAGTGCATTGTGTTTTGGTGCCTGTCGGCGGAAGGATTTCCCTGTCCACTAGTGTGAGGCGGAAGCGAAGCAGTCCGCGACTGACAGCGCTCCCTCGGCAGACGTGCACGAGACGCTGAAAGAAGTGGCGCGGAAGCAGGAAAAAGTGCAGATTTGTGACCGCTGCTGCACAGACCTGAGAGTGGTTGTGCCTGTGTGGCGGTATTTGTTGTTCGCTTCTTACTTGGTACACGTAAAACCACCATAGGCTACCATAGATTATCATAAGTAAGAGTAGAATATGATAGTTTTTATAGTAGCTTTGGACAAGTAAGATTGTATCCACAGTACCTATATGATAGGTGAGTTGCATACATGTTGGGCGTTACCTAATAACGATCACTTTCTTTACACATGCGATCAATGTCTTACTAGATACCCCTAAATCCCGGAAGCGTAAATCGTCCGGTAACGGAGGCTACATAAAGGGCTGCTTACGGACTAGTTTTGTTCTACATAGCTATACTTCTGCCTGTTACTTAAAAATAAACAGTATATATAGCAAATAGAACTTTTCAGTGTTTAATTAAGTTTTCATTCGAATATTGTTGACTTATCACGTGAAACAGAGAGATTTTGTAGTAAAAATTAAGAAAACAATACAGATTGTCATATAAAGCTAAAAATCGCAGTTTCCACAATGAAAAGGTAATTAAAAATAAGCGCAAAACGAAAACATATCAATACTTCGCCGAACTTACATAAAATATGTTTCTGTTATTCGTAAATAACAACAGTAATTATACATATATTTGTTTATGTAAGCTGTACTTTCATCAGAAGAAATTACTTTGGTTATTAATTATAAAATTAAATTTGTATTCTGTTAGGATATAAAATACACAACGGACTAATACTGAACGGTGTGCTGTTCTAATTATATGCAAAACAACCATAGAATCAAAACGGAAAGCAAAATAGTTTGCTCCCAGTTCCTCTCTTACACATTCTTTTATGTTTCTTTCCCTACCAATGTTACCAATACTGCCGCTAATCCTACCATTTACTACTTTCATTTATGTAGTGCACCAAAGCTACCGAACCGTAATTTTGGTGGAGCACAAATCTATACACAATACATTCACATATGGAACATGGGAAGACCGATTCCTTGTAGGATTCTGGGTGAGCTGTTGTTAATAAAATTTTATTTTTACGATATCTACGTTAGGAGACTCAAGACTCACAGAAATTATAACGACACTTCCGTTATTCCAGTATTCAGAACTTTCCGATTCATCATACTTGCAGAACACTTCATTTTTTATCTACAAGGGTGCGGACCTGTTAAACTTCATTTCGACTTTCGCCTGGAATCTGTGCTTTTAGCATACAAAAGTTCCATTTTGAATATTAGTGCAGAAACTATAGCCATGCCCTTTTTAAAACGACTGTAACACGCTAACGCAAACTATGTGAGATACGTTTCGAAATCAATAAACAACTTTCCTAGCGGAATTTGTATTCTAATGAATTATTCTAGACGGTCATACTGTAAGTTACCGTGCCGGCCGCGGTGACCGAGCGGTTCTAGGCGCTACAGTCTGAAACCACGCGACCGCCACGGTCGCAGGTTCAAATCCTGCCTCGGGCATGGATGTGTGTGATGTCCTTAGGTTAGTTAGGTTTAAGTAGTTCTATGTTCTAGGGGTCTGATGACCTCAGAAGTTAAGTCCCGTAGTGCTCAGAGCCATTTTTTTATTAAAACGGATCTTCGACAATTCCTATTGTAGACTTCTAAGGGTTGTAGAGGGGATTTAGTACATAAAGTTTTGTTGGGGAACTTATGCCAGGAAATTTACTATTTGGATATAAAATAAGTTTGAAGATCGGATTATTTCACAGTACGTACACAGGGGAGACAAATGGGCTCTGACCTGAGCGCACTGAAGAAGCTCATGGCGTGGGCAATGCTTCGAGTACTCCACGTTCGGTTCTCTTCTACGTGACGAAGGACGTCGTCTTCAATGTGCGTCCGTGTAGCACCCTGCTAGTTGCTAACGTACCAGTTTCCCACAGCCGATGATGTAGTAAGACGAATATGGTGTGTGATGTCATAATTACCACAGGAACTGATGACGGTGTCATATTCTCACTTTGTTTGCATGCCGCGAAGCGGGAAATCTGCAACTGACCCGATTTTCAAACTTCGTGTCCTTATCGTACGAGGCGGAGGAGATTAGTGTTTAACGTCCCATCAACAACGAGGTCACTAGAGACGGAGCGAAAGCTCACATTAGAGAAGGAAATCGGCCGTGCCCTTTCAAAGGAACCATCCCAGCATTTTCCTGAAACAATTTAGAAAAATCTGAAGAAACTTAAATCTGGATGGCCGGACGCTGGTTTGAACCGTCGTCCTCCCGAATGCGAGTCCAGCGTGACACTGCGCCATCTCGCTAGTTATCATACGAGGCGCGGATAGTGAGAGCACATCACGCACGCACATTCTTTAGCAAAAAAACAAAAAGAGAAGCTGCTGGCAGCCAGAAACTGTAAACAACCATAAAGTGGGAAAAAAACACGGGGAGACGGACATGCGTGTATTGTGTGATCCATCGAAGCGATCGGACTGTTGCGAAAGTGCTGTGTTGTTTCTTTTGTGTTTTCCTTTTCATCGCCGCGGGAGGCAGTTGCTGTGCGACAAGCGGGGAGAGCTCCTTCCTGTGAACGCGAATGAAATATTGTGTGTTCATCTGTGGCAGAAAATAAACTGATAATTTTTTAACTTCTGGTGAACCGCCAACTGGTGCTACCAGGTTACGCGCTATCGCGTGCAACTCTTTTTGCTTATCATTCAGTCTACTACGAACGGAGATACACAGCGGAAAACGAGAAGCACGAAGGAACTTCCGCTAGTTAAGATAACGTGACTGCACATATTCTCCCACTAACGGCTAAGTTTATCGAAATCTTGGAATTTCACATTATTTCCCTCCACATACAGGGTGATGCAGTAGACTGCGTAAAAACCAAACAGCCCGAAGGGATTACTGTGTACGGCATTTTGAAGATACGGAATGTGGGGTCACCGAAGCCAACTTACGGAGATATGGGTTTCAACACGTCTGGCGCCGTTGCACGCTGTTTGCAGACTAGGCAATCCATTCAGTTTTTGTCTTGACCTTTCCCCTATCCCCTGGCCTGACAGGTCACCCGAACTTAATCGTCTCGATTCTTTCCTGTCAGGATATCTAAAATTACTTTCTTTTTTCAGAACTCACTGAGCATCAACTTGAGATCTGTTGCTAAGACCGTAATCCCCTTTCGTTAGATCTGCAACTCTACAAGGATGTTTCTAAGTATGCACCAGAATCTCTAAGACCGATGTTATGGGTCTCATGGAGTTAGTGACAAACATTTGGCGCACGTGTCTACCGTTTGCAAATAAGTCTGTGATGTACTGCAATTATAGGAATGCACATTTTATAACAAACGAGAGATTTAAATTATATGAATGTATATGAAAAAACATGTTCATTGGTGTAGCTTCTGGGAAATCACACTGAACCTATCACTTGAAGCTGGATGTGCAGATTCCATGCTTTTTGAATATTGTCACTGGCGTCCATGAACTGATTCATAAGGTGTATAATGAAATCGAACGGGTGACGATATTGAGAGAGTTTAATTTTTTTTCAGTTCCAAACAATCTTCACTGAGTAAACTGCAATGTAACTTAATAATCATCAAAGCAATAAAAGTTAAGACTATTATTAGGATCATACTTTTTATTGGTGTAGCTATTTTTACGTGGCAAATACACGATGAACTTTCTTTTTCACTCTGAATCTTGGAACTTTTCTTTCAATGGGACCAAAAGACCAACGTCAGCCTACCTAGAAGTTGAATAAGACATGTATCCCTGCTTTGCGTGATTTCATGTGTCATTTGCTTGCGTACTGCGTATGTGAGGCAGCATTGTGCTACTGTAAGGGCAGTCAAATGAAAGCGAGGCAGATGGAAAAAAGTAAGTAAACTGTTCATTATTTCAAAAGAAATCACCACAAGTGTTGATACATTTATCCCGCTATGAAACAAGACGGTTAATTCCTTCATGCCTGCGCGACCATCATTGTATCCGCCCACAAGTTGCCAAGGTTGTTTCGACAACGCTGCAGAAATTTTGCTGGGAACCCCTAACACGTCCTCCACACAGTCTGACCGCTCTCCACGCGGTTTCCATATTTTGGAGTCTTGAAGAAAGACATTCCTGGCCTTCGATTTGCTTCGCACTAAGAGGAGCTCGGCTGGAAACAATCGTGCTTCTTTAGGCAACCGCAAGCATTTTCCCGTGAAAGAACTGACCTCTTATCTCACAGTTCGATAAATGTTTTAACGATTGATGCAATTACTTTTCAAATAATAAACTATATGCTTCTTTCCATTATCTCTTTTTCATTTGAGTGCCCCATAGAGTACAGTAACTGTCTAAATTGGTGTGTGAAGCTAAATTAAACCTAATACTGGGTACCGTTGCTTTATACAAACGAGAACACTCGACATGCAATTGCAGGAACACTGGATTGTATGGTATGTGTGTTGTCTATACATCGACTTGGCATTAAGTGCTTACGCAAAACTGAAATCATTATCGTAATGACTAGCTTCATTGGGTAAAGTCTGTACAGATCGAAGAACTGACACCAGATAATTCACTTGAAATTGTTGATGTCGCTGCCACAACTGATATCAAGATATGGACACCATCACCCTTTGGTTTGTGATTCTCCAAAGGTAAATACTACAGACGAAATTAAAGAACTTTGAACATATCATGAGAGCAGAAGACTCGCAAGAAAAAGTTGTAATGGTCGGAAGAACAGTAGGTCGAATACGTAGAGAAAACCAAAGGATAAAGTTGATAGAGGGCATCAACGAAAACATCGTAATACTTCTGAAAGACCTGAAGACCAAAACAACGTCCAGAAGTACTTGGTGAGTCATTGTTCATCATGTCACATGAAATCGGAGACGACTTGATTGACCATAACAAAAAGGTATACGTGTTTCTATAAAACAAAAAGCAAGAATTGTTTTGCAAAAACAGGCCGAACCCAGTTCTATAATTATTCACAAACTTCGGGACAACTGCGCTCCTCTACATTTTACTCTTCCCTCAATATTTTGTCGTTTTTAGAGGATTCCGCTTAAAATATATGTTCTAGCAGGAAATATTTTTTTACTGTTGAGTTCTGTTGTTAATTTTACTTGAAGCCGTGGAAGTACTGGACTACGCGTGAAATCGGGTACTTCGATGATAAGCGTGGCAGTTTTAAACGGAGTACCGTAGCGTCATCTCAAAGCACTGCTCCACCACTTCAGCGCACCTAAGAAGTGGCTACCTGTTATGTCATAGCAGAATGAGCTCTTATCACGGCTTAAAACAGACTCTAGCTGATATTTTCATTCAATGGCCAGATTACGAATTTTCATTGAACGGTATTTAGATTCACGAGTAAGCTCGCTTGACACGTGCAGCTGTTGTGATTACTAATTGTATTCTTCCGAAACTACTAATAAATAAATGTGTTGGTTGAAACTGGTGTATACGTAGTGTCTACAGAGTGAGGTGGTGCAGTGTTTGATGCTGAAAAAGCGGATACTACATCGACCAGTACTTCAGATTATGCCGCAGGGAAGAGGGAGCCATTGCTTCAGTGCCCTTCGGCTATCTCGTGTTGTGCCAATGATAACTGCGATTCATAATTTGCTGCCCATGTGTCTGTCCAGCACTAAAACGGTTAATGGTCTCTGGCTAGTAGTTTCACTGCTACTGCGCACAGGGGTGTCCTCGCAAGACGTACTGGAGCATCTATAACCACAGTAACTGCTTCTAATTTTAGGCATATTCGTAATAGACACTACCTCCAGGTACCTCGATGCTTCGTACCACCTCAAGAAGGGCAATCTGGACAAGATCCAGACCTTAGGCACTCTCTGGATCTACAATGACGTCCAGATAAGACGCTGGCGTGTGGATACCTGGCAAAGTGAGAGGGATTCGTCTGATTAGGGCCGACGGGTCTAACACCCATTGATTCACCCGTTGTACGTTCTCCAGCCAATATGTTGTGGCGTTAAAAACCCGTGCCACTAAATATTCTTGTAGAAACTTCGTTCATGTGGCAAACGAATTCACCTAAAAACATGAAGCAACCTGAATTTGCATGTTTGGCTGCCACGTACTTCTGGGCGTGGGAAATTTCCTTTTATGATAGTCAGGTTCTCTTTGACTCACTATTTCCTACTTTGGTGCATCTGTATAGGCTAACGGAGGTTGTTCTTAGGAGCGATGTTTCCTTTATTCAAGTGGACGGGCTAGAGTTTAGCGAAGCACGCTAAACCCTCTTACTGTCCCACAAACTACCATTGCGTGCGAAATTGTAAACAGTGCTTCCATTAGTGATTGAAATCAAACAACACAGAAAAAGTCATGCATATAAAGTCACTTCTCATTCTTAATTTTATCACAATATGCTCACATTTCTTTAGCGGGAGAATAAAACTGCTATAATACCTATGGTATTTATACAAAAGAAACGTTCCTTCTGACAACAAATGCACATGCAGTTGTGTTGGAACATCAGAGTACGTGAGGGTTTCAATGCAAAAACGATGAGGGTGAAGTAATGAGACGGAAAAGACATCAGCAAAAGCCTACACAACAAGTTCAGTTAAAGTGAATTGTATGAAGTGCTAAGCGTCCTAATAAAAATGGTTCAAATGGCTCTGAGCACTATGCGATTTAACTTCTGAGATCATGAGTTCCCTAGAACTTAGAACTAGTTAAACCTAACTAACCTAAGGACATTACACACACCCATGCCCGAGGCAGGATTCGAACCTACGCCGTAGTGGTCGCGCGGTTCCAGACTGTAGCGCCTAGAACCGCTCGGCCACCCCAGCGTCCTAATAAATTAGCATTCAAATGAAGACGTCAAACTATACCTGCGTTTTGGTCTAAGTCGAAATTCACTCCAGAATCGACAGTTAAAACAAGATCTCAGCAGGAGTTCAGCATCACAGACTGTAGGCAAGAGAAGAAAGACACATCACACTAAGCGAAGTATCAGAACGGTCAGAAGACAACATTCAACACGTTTCCGCTAGACACAATGACTAACGATTACAATGTTTTAGTCTATATCAAGTAGTTAATATGAGACTAGTTTAGTTTGAAAATGATTGCTGTGTCACCACCGTCGATGACAGTATGTAAATTATTCTCACCTATAAAGAAATTAGTTAAGGCCTATATAGCGTTTTATCAAAATTCCAAGTGTAGTATTAGTTGTAAGTTTACAGTTGACCGTAACATTTGCTGATCTGCTGTGAACTATTTCATGTACGTTTTGTTGCGCCGTTGTGTCACCTGGCGTAGCAGTGGACTCCTGCCACCGACTTAGCAGGAGACTTCGTAGCAATGGTGACGCAAGACACCTCAGCATCAAGGTGCGAATAGCTGTTCTTGCGAAAGAAGCCGTATTCAGTTTATGGTGACATTTGCAGAAGTACCACGTAGTGCTCCTGAAAGGAGAATTTACTACGCCATTACAGCACAGCCTGAACTGTAAACTTGCAGACAGAATTAAAGGACTGGAGCGGTCATTTCGTTGTTGCCAAACTGCCACACTTGGTGCCTTGGCCCTGTCAGGCTTAGGAGTGACAAGCACTGCTGTTTCACAAACAACAGCATAGCAAGTTTGTATAAATATTACTCATTTTAGAGAGGCAGTATTCAGTCACCACCATGAGCTAGCCTATGCGAGGCGTCGCTGAGAAATGTGTCATCAAGCTTGCACCGACAGAAGCTGCCCCAACTATCTGTGGCCCTGCAGTCCGCACTGAGTGCGACTGCCGCTGCTTGTTGCCTACCGGCTGCTACCTAGCTACCATCTGCTACCGTCTACTTTCGTTGACCATGGTTCGAGCTGCTGTTCGTCACCATGTGCTGGCAGACCGTGTCGCTGATGGACTCTTTGTGCACGCGTATGTCATTGCTGTGGACTGTCACCATCTGTGCTCGAATATACATTTTGATTCACTACGATACGGTGAAACTCGCACTGAGCTGTGTATTAGCAACAGATGCGGTGGCTGTCTATTCCAGCTGCCACATGCCACGTTGGTTCGGGTCGTGAGTCAGCACCACACTGCAGAAATGCTGACCACACTGCCCACTGCCCAAGGCGAAGCCTCCGCCGCTTGCTGATCCGAGCATACTCACCGTTGGAATCTGAACTGTACATTGGGAGCGTTGTCCACTACCTGGAGAAACCACAACTGGCATGGAATAACAGATTATCTGTAAATGCTGTTTTCGTGATGGGACACACAGCATCTGCCTAGTACCTATCCACTGCACCGCTGCAACCACGGCCAGGGTGGTGATACTTGAAAGTTGGCAATTATAAATGTGTTCAAATGTGTGTGAAATCTTATGGGACTTCACTGCTAAGGTCATCAGCCCCTAAGCTTACATACTACTTAACCTAAATTATCCTAAGGACAAACACACACACCCATGCCCGAGGGAGGACTGGAACCTCCGCCGGATCCAGCCGCACAGTCCGTGACTGCAGCGCCTTAGACCGCACGGCTAATCCCGCGCGGATGGCAATTATAACAGACAATTTTCTTAACTACTAGAAGGATTTCCTATGATTTATCTTCAAGCAGTCGCAGCATGATGTACTTGATTTGCTTGACACCAGGCGCCACAGACAGTGGCGAATCCCTCTCCCCTATGGAGAAGGGACAGTTATAAGACTCCTTGTTTTTTAACCTGAAGTCCAATTCGCCCCCCCCCCCCCCTCCCGTCCATGTTCAAATAGTGGCGACTGGTGCTGGATCGAGGTTGATGATACCATTAGTCTTGACAGAATGCTGCGCCACTGTTTGGGCGATGTCTCTGGGTGTTGTTTGTAGACAACCTGCCTTCAGTATAACTGCTATTAAATGGCCTACTTTGCCTTCCGGAAATGCTTCTGATTGTTCCCCATAGGTGTACAGAAGTGGCAGAACTGGTAGCAATTCCTGCAATTATATATTCTTAATAATATGGCATCATTTGGCCCTCGCCATTAGAAAAGCTGCGAGGCTGTCTGCAGCTGGTCTGTTTTTAAAGCTGCCATCTGGTCATAATTGTAGACCGACACTCTTTGCTCCAACATGACATAGACGGTCATCGAAGATGGCCTGAAGACTCTGGAATACCTGCACCAGCGGCTGGACGACCACCGTTATGCCGTAATCCATTCATTCCTGGACGTTGTAACGACGCTCAAACACAGCAAGATTTAGAATGGGGTCGGACCCCGCGTCCATTGTAAGACTAGTTTAAAGGAACATTTACACGCAATATATTTTCTGAAAATGTATGGCCGCATTACTGTTACAGTCAACACTGTTGCAACGGTAGTATTGCCGTATCGCCTGACCATATTGCTGATGGAGCAGGCTGTTGCAGATCGTGGCTGAAGTGTGGCCGGAGTGTTGCTGGTATTATGCGCCTCAAGTTTAGAATATTTGATCTGGCCAGGCCATACATGTCTTTCTTCTCGGCGAATGCTTCCCTGCTACTCTCACTCTTGGTTCTTAAAGCTGATGGGCCTGCGGTGCCGAGTAATGTGATCTGAACCTTGAAACAATATGATTTCTTTTCAGTTCGAAACTTTGCCCGTGAACTTATGGGCACTGTATTTATTCGTTGTCTATTGTACAAACGATAGCACCACGAATTTCATTAATGTGATACATCTACGATCAGATTTGTGATACATAGGAATAAGTGTATACAAAGACCACAATTTCTAACGAACTTCCTCGTTGCTTCTACCATATTGGGTGACAGTCCACTGCAGTGAACAGCAACTGTATTTCTGCAAAGACTTCTAAACATTTTGTAAGCTTCACCTCGCGCGTTTCCGTGCTCGCGAGCGTCAACTTGACAGATACCCTTTCTTCAGTACGATATTTAAATACATTACTTTCCATACAGCATAGCACTTGTCGTATATGAATTGCATTGTGAAATTCCCAGTTCTCCCCCTGTACTGTTGAACCACAGTAAATATCAAGATAAACATTTGATTCTAATCTCATACTTACTCACTCCAGCGACTTCCTCGAGTCCATCTACCGCTGTTGCAAAATTCTGGTACCTAGAGGCATGTCGATCAGAAATGTCCTTTGAAATGGTACATCGAACTTCAGTACGAATCACCGGTAGCCAAAAAAAGAAGGATAAGGGCCCAGTCGGGTATTATTAACACACTGTCTCTCATATTGGCATTGAGCGTACGAATTATCGAACCAATTACTTTTATGATATACACAAAATCGCGTTGCAACCATCTGGTGAACTTCTGGAAAAAGTTCAAGCATTAAAGTTTCCGAATCAATTCACTTTCTTGTCAAAAAAGCATCTACATGGACAGATTTCCGTTTTTCTTACTATCCTTTTTCCTTGAGGAATGCAAAAGCAGGAGAGTCACATTCTCTTTAGTCCATTGCACGACAATGATCTACCATTGTAACCACTTCTGGTGCCGAGATCTTTTGCCAAAAACAGTGAAACTCAACAGTTTTCGACACTATTGCTGAACGTGGAACTTGTTGGGTTGTAGAGCCTTACACATTTTATAGAACTGCTGTGACTGTACTAATGGTGTATTGCAGGTGTTGCCAATAATTCGGCTCGGGAGCCATATTCTGGCATGAATACCAGAGCTCTCAGCTTACAGTAGTTGAAATCAATATAAAGGCATGGTTTCTACGAAAGTAATGTGCAGTTTCTGGAGCATACATGTATCGTATTTATTATGAAACTAGTAGATACATACGATACATAAACAATCATGGCGAAATTACATAGTTTCTTTCATAACACGAGTAACAAAATAAGTTGTGTGGATTTACTGGATGGAAATTGGTATATAGCCACTGACTGTCTTGTTGTTCTTCCTCATTACCTCAAAAATTCTCTTCAGCATTGATTTTTTAGGATCTGTAGTTCTTGCAGTGAAATAGTCGATCGCTTTTCTCGTATCGCTCTTTTCAGCTCACATACGGCCTCAAATTTTCCTCCATTGCGATAAACACGCCTTCCAAGTATTCCCCAAATGTTCTCTATGGGGTTCAGATCCAGGCTACATGAACACCAGGGAAAGGAATCGATATCTTTATCTTAAAACCACATTTTTGCTGTAGTAGAAACATGCAACAGGTGTATTATCTTGTTGAAACGTAAGACTTTCGTCCCCTAGGTCCTCATACATTGTAATCGATTCTGTCTCAGTGTACATATTAGAGTCAATTCTAGTGTTCACCCAAGCAATGCGTGATTTACCTTCAGTACAGAATGCTGCCCAAATCATAACACCTCCACCACCAAAATCTTTGCTCATTCTTACCTGCTGCTGTGTTCGCAGAGTATGCCAGTCATACTGAAATACATCTTGGCCATCTAAATTAAACTTCATCTCATCAATGAAGATCACTTTGACCCATTCTCAAGTCCCCGACATTTGTTTCTCAGCAAACTCCAGTCTTGCCTGTTTATGCTTGTGTGTTAGAGCGGGTTTCTGCGGTCATTTCTTGAATGTAAAATGTTTTCATTTGGCAAAATTTGTCGTACACATCTGACAGTTACTGGCAGCTGTCTATCAGTAGCGAGTTCGGGAGAATAACGGTTGGTGGCCCTGCTTTGCGCAAAAGTAGCTGTTTTGATGCCTCAGATAATTTCATACTTTGCCCATATTTTCCGTTCTGTCCATACCGTGTGCCGAATCTAACGAAGTATTTGAACGTTCCAGCTTCTTGGCGATTTGACAATTAGTGAGTCCCATTTCCATCTACGCACAGATTTTTGCTTTTTCATCAAGTGCTAGCTTTTTCCGCGTGGCTATGTCAGAGTCCTGGTTTATGTATACAACATACATTGTCACTAGTAGCGTATGTTTTCTAGCTGCAAGAAAGGCACGTACACACACACAAACACCGCACAGAGCCGACTGCTTTATACCAAGTTCCACCCTCTACCACCTGAATCGTTGATGTCTTGTTATACACTGTACTACTGACATCAACTGCGATACAGTTTGACTGCATCTGTCAGTATACTGGATCTCATACTATTACATACAGGGTGTTACAAAAAGGTACGGCCAAACTTTCAGGAAACATTCCTCACACACAAATAAAGAAAAGATGTTATGTGGAGATGAATCCTGAAACGCTTACTTTCCATGTTAGAGCTCATTTTAGTTTCGTCAGTATGTACTGTACTTCCTCGATTCACCGCCAGTTGGCCCAATTGAAGGAAGGTAATGTTGACTTCGGTGCTTGTGTTCACATGCGACTCATTGCTCTACAGTACTAGCATCAAGCACATCAGTACGTAACATCAACAGGTTAGTGTTTATCACGAACGTGGTTTTGCAGTCAGTGAAATGTTTACAAATGCGGAGTTGGCAGATGGCCATTTGATTTATGGATTAGCACGGGGCAATAGCGGTGGCGCGGTACGTTTGTATCGAGACAGGTTTCCAGAACGAAGGTGTCCCGACAGGAAGACGTTCGAAGCGTCTTAGGGAGCACGGAACATTCCAGCCTATGAGTGGCCGAGCGGTTCTAGGCGCTTCAGTCTGGAACCGCACGACCGCTACGGTCGCAGGTTCGAATCCTACCTCGGGCATGGATGTGTGTGATGTCCTTAGGTTAGTTAGGTTTAAGTAGTTCTAAGTTCTAGGGGACTGATGACCTCAGATGTTAAGTCCCATAGTGCTCAGAGCCATTTGAACCAGCCTATGACTCGCGACTGGGGAAGACCTAGAACGACGAGGACACCTGCAATGGACGAGGCAATTCTTCGTGGAGTTGACGATAACCCTAATGTCAGCGTCAGAGAAGTTGCTGCTGAACAAGGTAACGTTGACCACGTCACTGTATGGAGAGTGCTACGGGAGAACCAGTTGTTTCCGTACCATGTACAGCGTGTGCAGGCACTATCAGCAGCTGATTGGCCTCCACGGGTACACTTCTGCGAATGGTTCATCCAACAATATGTCAATCCTCATTTCAGTGCAAATGTTCTCTTTACGGATGAGGCTTCATTCCAACGTGATCAAATTGTAAATTTTCACAATCAACATGTGTGGGCTGACGAGAATCCGCACGCAATTGTGCAATCACGTCATCAACACAGATTTTCTGTGAACGTTTGGGCAGACATTGTTGGTGATGTCTTGATTGGGCCCCATGTTCTTCCACCTACGCTCAATGGAGCACGTTATCACGATTTCATACGGGATACTCTACCTGTGCTGCTAGAACATGTGCCTTTACAAGTACGACACAACATGTGGTTCAAGCACGATGGAGCTCCCGCACATTTCAGTCGAAGTGTTCGTACGCTTCTCAACAACAGAGTCGGTGACCGATGGATTGGTAGAGGCGGACAATTCCATGGCCTCGACGCTCTCCTGACCTCAACCCTCTTGACTTTCATTTATGAGGGCATTTGAAAGCTCTTGTCTACGCAACCCCGGTACCAAATGTGGAGACTCTTCGTGCTCGTATTATGGACGGCTGTGATACAATACGCCATTCTACAGGGCTGCATCAGCGCATCAGGGATTCCATGCGACGGAGGGTGGATGCATGTATCCTCGCTAACGGAGGACATTTTGAACATTTCCTGTAACATATTTTCTTTCTTTGTGTGTGAGGAATGTTTCCTGAAAGTTTGGCCGTACCTTTTTGTAACACCCTGTATACACTGTGCGCAAGTATTCCAACCGACAATTTTAATTTTCCTACAAATATTCATGCCTTCATACTGATTTCAGCTACTGTAGCTGCACAATTACCCCACCGCTATGGCACGTCTGAGAAGGATGAGGAGGGGGAAGGGGAAGAAACTGCATATGGCAGTGCAGTCGTACTGGATACGACTTGGCTTTACGGCTGATCCCGGCGGAGGTTCGAGTCCTCCCTCGGGCGTGTGTGTGTGTGTTTGTCCTTAGGATAATTTAGATTAAGTAGTGTGTAAGCTTAGGGACTGATGACCTTAACAGTTAAGTCCCATAAGATATCACACACATTTTTTCGACTTGGCTTTATATTTCACATTTCTGAACGACATAGCACTTGCCCGCGGAAGGCAAAGGTCCCGAGTTCGAGTCTCGGTCCGGCACACAGTTGTAATCTGCCAGGAAGTTTCATATCAGCGCACACTCCGCTGCAGAGTGAAGATTTCATTCTGGAAACATGCCTCAGGCTGTGACTAAGCCATGTCCCCCCAGTATGCTTTCTTCTAAGAGTGCTAGTTCTGCAAGGTATGCAGGAGAGATTCTGTAAAGTTTAGAACGTAGAGGAGACAAGGTACTGGCGGAATTAAAGCAGTGAGAAGTGGTCGTGAGTCGTGGTTGGGTAGCTGAAGTCGGCATTTAGCCGTGACACGGCGCGCTGAGCAGCGCGTCCGCACGTGTTTGTTTACTCACTGCTCGAGTTAACTGCGTTCGTTGTTGTGATTTAGAGCTCTCACTAGATATGGCGTTCTCTTACCGCCACCCGACGGTGAAACTCACGTTCGACGATTCCTATGCGCGTCCGGAGGCTTCTGAAATCGAACGGTTTCTGAGAGACGACATGCATTGTAAGCTTATCTGTCCATCGCTGACATAGAAGACCGCAAACCTTCCTTCCTTCCCGTCTGGGCAAGCTGTGCAGTGACTAGAGTACCTATAAAGCTTACTGGGACAGATTGTAATACTGGCATTTTAATTTGATATCCCCACAACTGACAAAATTTACAAAAAAATGTGAATTTCTTTGTCCACCCACACACTCCTGAGAATGGCACATCAACAATTTGCAGTTACGCGCCCCTATTACCGGCAGCTACGTTGATAAATACTCGGCGCCTCACAAAGATAACTACCAGATCAAGAATATTAGGTAAGTTGTTGGAAGTGGTTAAGCGTTGGTGAAAATCTCGCTTCTGAGCAAACAAAGTGCTCTTACCGCAGAACTCTGCACGGAACACGCGCTGGTGCAGTGCTGCGGTACAGACCGAATATCTCCCTTCGGAGACGATGGCCAAACCGCTCTCTCCAAGTCCGTACCGCTCGATGGCTGAATGCGAAGTCGACTCTCCCCACAATTCTCCCGTCTCCCACGCGTACGAAAACGCGGCGGAAGAATACCCCGTTTCGGCCAATGTCGAACGCTCTATCATCGCCGAAATCCCTCCAACGGCATTTCTGAGATCTACCAATGATCGAGTAGGTCATAACGCCCCTAGGCAAAACGAAATTCCCGTCTTCGCCAGGTGCTGCCCAGCACAGGTGGCTCCGGATGCCCGACTATCCCCGAAAACGCCGTATTGTCCCGCGTTTCCGGTGACCGCTACCTGCCGCCCACGGCGGCCCGGCGAGCTACGGTCGTCTACAGACTTTATATTCCACTATTCTCAACTTCCGACACTTTTCACCAACGCTTTAAGTTAGTGACACGCAGACATGCAGGGAATACTGCTCGAGAGTGCCTCATATTTATCATAATTCAATAGTGTCATGACCTGATACCATTGCCAGTCCCTTTATTATTAATACTAATGTTGGTAAGCTAACGTGTAAGTGCCCATGTCCTGGCACCTTACAGGATGTCGATCCCTAGGCACACACCTGTCTATCACTTCCAGTATACTCTATCTTAAGATGAAGAACGAAGAGGCATGTGACAACCTAGTCCGACGTTCCGCCAACGGCTACCGCTTTCGCCACTCTGACGGTTACGTAAGCACGGTAACGGTGGACAACGCGGGTAATGGGTGTGCGCACGAAGCGCATATTCGAACTGCCGTTCGAAATCCCAGCAGCGCTCGTTACTTACGCGTTGCGGCCACATGGAACGGTCCTAAGGCCGGTATTACACTATCAAATTTCTTTGTCCAATATCTTTGTCCAATATCTTTGTCAAATCTGTTTGATGGTGTAATAGGGACTTTGTCAAATGTCGTCCAATATTTGATCAAATCTGGGGCCTCGCTGTAGATTTGATCAAAGAAATCGCTTGTCTTCTGTTCACACTTCACTGCAATGTGACATGTTACCACATGGAGCGCTAGCATCGCTGTAGCGTTCTGTCGTCTGTAGTGTTTCTATAAACATTGCCGGTAAATACAATTGGTGTGTGCCGACAACTATAAAATTAATAGAGATGTATGAAGCTGATGAGGCGCTTTAGAATGTGAGGCACCCTGAATACAAAAATAGATTAAGAAGATCTTGACCTGACCTAACCCAACCTAACCTAACATAGCCCTCTCCTGTAGCAAGGAATCGGAGTGTTACAGTGAGCCTGTCTTCGGAAGATGGGCAGTTCTTATGTGAATATTGTGCATTGTGATATGAGGATACACTTCACTGAGCAAATACAGAAATGTATGCTCATCCATTCTTAAGTAATTGATGTACGACTTGACGTCATCCACTGTAAGCTCACGTAACAAGTTTTGTTGAATGCTTTTATCGTGTCGTCGTAAAACCCACGGCTTCACCCAGATTAGATTAGTTTTTCGTTCCATAGATCCGTGCTGAGGAGATCCTCGTGGATGAGGAACATGTCAATTTTTTAAAGATGAAATAACAATACTAACAGTATGAATAAATACATCATTTGTTTCTATTAAAAATTTCGTCAATGGAGTAGAATGAGTTGGCCACTAATAAGTCTTTCAGGCTTCTTTTAAACTGATCTTTATTTGTAACTAAATTTTTTATGTTTGCTGGCAAATTATTGAAGATGAGTGTTCCTGAGTAGTGGACACATTTTTGAACTAAAGTAAGTGCTTTTAAGTCCTTGTTCAGATCATTTTTGTTCCTGGTATTGTATGTATGAACTGAGTTGTTTGTTGGAAAAATAGATATATTATTTAGGCCAAATTTCATTAAGGAGTAAATATACTGAGAGGCAGTAGTTAGTTTACCCAGTTCTTTGAAGAGGTTTCTGCAGGACGCCCGTGAATTTACTCCACAAATAATACGTATTACACGCTTTTGGACTCTGAAAACTTTTGTTTGACTCGAAGATTTACCCCAAAATATTATCCCATATGACATTATGGAATGAAAGTAGGCAAAGTATGCAAGCTTTTTCATTTTTATGTTGCCTATGTCTGCTGTTAACACTCGAATTGCAAATACAGATTTGTTAAGGCGTTTCTGCAGTTCTGTGGTGTGCTCCTCCCAACTGAATTTATTATCAAGTTGTAATCCCAGGGATTTAAGACTGTCAACCTCGTATGTATGGTTCCTTTTTTACCTCCACTTCTTTTCCGCATGTGCACACAATGCAATCGCGGTACGTGCAACTGCTGCGGTTAATAACAAGTTGTTGTCAGCCATCTTGAACTTTGACGAAAAATTTGATGACTGTGTAATACCCCTCCTAGCGCTACGTCAAAGATATTTGTCAAATATATTTGACGGAATATTTGATCACATCTTTGATCAAATCTTTGACAAAGAAATTTGATAGTGTAATTCCGGCCTAAGCTACACGGAAGAGAAGGGGAACACCTTTGAAAACTGCCACGTGCTCAATGGCGTCCAACAGGTACACATCGAACTCGTCAAACACGTACATATTCATCGGCGGTTGCCTAGCCATCATTATTTATGACGGACAACCGCGGACGTGTGCCGGCTGTGGACAGGAGGGCCACGTCCGATCCAACTGCCTCCAGCGCCGCCTTGTCCAGGTGACACGTGCGGAACCAGTACAGACAGCTGTGCCAACCGCATTACCGCTTACGTACGTGGAAGCGGTGCGGCCGGTGTGCACAGATGCCGCGCCCATGCTGCAGTCAAATGCGGCCGCGAGCTCAGCTGCCGGCGCCGCACGACGAGACGCCCTTGAAAGACACAATGCCCGCAACCACCACCACCACCACCACCACCACTGTCTTCCTACCAGAGGAGTCGGTTCCCGACACCGGCCACATGGCGGAAGGTACTGATCGCAGCCCTTCGACGGGAGCGGACTCACATGGGAAGAGCCTAACACCTGCAGAAGGGCCGCGTTAGAGATACTTGCCACAAAGGAAGGGTAGCCAAGCGGCCCCATTATCACCGAGAGGCCGCCATTTACGTCTACTCACTCTGCATTTAGATGTTCCAATTCAACCGTGTGGGCAGAGTCAACGTTAACGGCATACCCCCTAGCATCAAAACATGCATGTTCTGTGATATGCTCCAGGCGGCGGACCTGCATATCACCCTCCTTCAAGAAGTCCATCCAGAGCTGCAATTGAACACTTATGGATACCCAGCCTACAGAGCCGGCGAGTGTGGCCGAGCGGTTCTAGGCGCTTCAGTCTGGAACCGCACGACCGCTGCGGTCGCAGGTTCGAGTCCTGCCACGGGCATGGATGTGTGTGATGTACTTAGTTATGTTTAAGTAGTTCTAAGTTCTAGGGGACTGATGACCTCAGATGTTAAGTCCCATAGTGCTCAGAGCCATTTGAACCATTTTTTTGAACAGCCTACAGAATCCCATCGAGCGACAGCGCCAGCAGAACTGCCATCCAATTACGCGACGGCATCCAGGCATCAGAAGTTACGTATCTGCCATCTGCATGAGGTGTTGCTGTCAGGGTGGGAGCAGTCCGCGATGTCCGTGTTTACGTGCCCTTCGGGTCATCTCACCACAGAGAAAGGATCACCTTTTATTCCGACGAAATTACTCCACTGCTGAATGGGAATACGGAACACTACATCATAGGCGGCGATTTTAATAGTGTCTTGAATCCAGCAGACCAAACACAGCACTACTACTCATGCCCGGCACAATGGGCTCTCGTGCGAGATCTGGCGCTACACTACATGTGTCGTCTCCTTCACAGGGGCCGTCGTGGCTATACATATTTCACCGATCACTCTGCCAGCCGCCTTGACCGGGTATATGTCTCACGAGGACTCTGCGCCGCGACGAGGGACGCGGAACTGTGGCCGATAGCCTTCACCGACCATTTGGCATACATCTGCTCTGTCACACTCCCCCGACAGTTCACATACCGCAGCCGTGGTCCACGGACGCTGAACGTTTCCTACCTGTACGCGGATGCATATCGGTGGGAGGTCGCTGTTACATGGGAACACTGCCTCTGGAGTTTGCACGTACATCCTTACACCTTACATTGGTGGCTCGACGGCGTCAAGCCGGCCCTTCGTCGGACACTCAGGGTATATGGCCGTGACAGAGCATGCTGGCATCGGGCGACGTCGGAATTTTATTACACTGCAATGAGGGAACTCATGACCCAGTCGCCATCACGTGAACGGTAGACATCTTGACGGAGCTCGAGTCCGGACAAGGGTGCAGGATACCATCCCCATTGAAATGGCATCCGTATATCACGCTATCAGAGAGAGACGCCACTTTAACCCTAGCATTACCAACGTATTTTTTGTTACATGTAATACCAACGGGGGGGCCTCAAAGGCCCATAAAGAATACCACAATTTATTTTATCATAAATCAAGTTTATTTACTTCTGATACCTCTAATAACAATTCAAAATGCTTAGACATTGTTTTTGTATACTGGATAATAAAAGATGTTATTATAATAGGAATAAAATGAACAAATCACGAGATTCAGTTTATATATTTTTTGGAATAATGTTTCAAAATAGTGTTTTCTTATAAAAACGACTTTTTTAATTCGATACACTACATGAAGCAAACAAAATTTACTGTCTCATTCTGCAACGCATTTTTCACACAACACTGTCTTCCTGCAGTGTTTCCCACAGACGTGTTTGTGGCACTGAGAGCAGGTAACAGTTGACTTTCCCAGCTTGTTGTACTTGATCTTTTTAGATGCAGCTTCTTGGCAGCATAGGTGGCACCGTCCACGTGTTCCTGGTTCTGCTGTTGAGGATGATGGTTCTACAGAGCAGCTGAGCTTCCGTTGTGTGATGCTTTCCATTGCCATTATTACTGGCTTCTGAAGTCCATACAAATTTTGTGCCCGTTTATCTACTTGAGATCTTATTAGTTCGAGACCTAAGTTAGTGATAAAAACTCTTCTGCGGTTTAGCAAATTCTTTTTCCAATTCGGAAAGTTGAGGAGGAAGAGTGAATATGCATTTATTGCTGCTATGTCAATGAGTGTGTAGAAGAGGGACAAAGGCCATCTTCTTGTTCCTCTCTTTGTGCTGTAGTGTCTTGCCATCTGGTCTATGGTGTCCACGCCTCCCTTTGTAGAATTATAAAAAAGATTTGTGTTAGTCTTTTTTGAGTCTTCATTCAACACCCCTTCTGAGTGATAAGTTGAAAGCATCAACAGCAGTCGTTTTGGCTTCTCGCGGACTAGCGTTGATGCAAGAGTAACTGGTGGCCTCTGTGTCTGAGGGTCAGTATAAGCAAAGATGGAAGAGTGTAAACTGCGGCCAGTTGTAGTCTTCAGCTCTTCAGGTATGTGTCGTCTGTTAGACTGTAGGGTGCCAACAAGTGTGAGGTGAAAATCATTCCATAGAGTCTCAGCAAGCTCCACTGAAGTATAGTACCGATCTGTGGTAACATTACGGCCTGATTTTTCAATAGGTTTTATTAGTCTCTTTACAATTTCCATCGGTCCATTTGAATGCTGTGTATTTCCTGACTTGCCTGTATAGATGTCCATGCTGATCACATATCTAGTCTCAGAATCAGACAGCATTCGAATTAGAATGCCGTATTTTCCAGGTTTTTCTTTTAGAAACACCTTGAATGGACAGCGACCACGGAACAAAGACAACATCTCATCCACTGTTGTATGTAGACCAGGAATGAAATACAATGGAAGTGAAGAATTGAAGCTTTCAAAAATTTCCCTCATTGGAGCAAACTTGTCAGTCTGGCGACGAATTTCTCTTGTGTTCTTATCATCAAACCTCAATATTTTAGTCAATTCGAAAAATCGGGTCCGACTCATTGATCCATAGTACACTTGTCGGCCCTGAAGCAAAGACCATAAATCTTGGACAGGTAACTTATTGTCATGATTTGAACCCATGATTAGCAAGAGTCCTATGTAACAAAATAACTCATCTTCATCTGTGTGCTGAATACCTAGTCGAGAAGCCTCTTCATTTGAGTGTAGTTTTATTAGATTCATAATTTGAGGTGTAAAAAAGAGCTCTATAGCCTCTTTCGGAGACGCAATTCTTCCTTGTTGTCCTAGCCCCATTCTTTCTCGCACTATATTTTGTACAGAACGCCGATATTGTCGAGATGGCTTCGTAATATACTCTCGTCCACTTTTTGCAATGAATTTATCACATTCCGTATCATTATCATCTGGTGGATTGGCTTCAACCTCATCTTCATTCTCAGACGATGAATCATTTCTAATTTCTTCCACATCATCATCCACTTCTCTTTCCTCTAAATCTGATTCGTTCAAAACTTCTTCTAGCACTCTTTCAATGGAACTATCACGTAAACGATGTCTACTCATGTTGCTGGTTCAACAGCAGCAGAAACACTGAAAATAACAATGGTCCGCTTCATAATAATATGTCTGAAGGCAACAATGCCAAAATTCGTTTCATGGTAAGAATTTGAAACGAGAGACTCAACCTCGTAAATCTTTCTTTGCTATTACCAACGGGTGGGCTTCTAAGGCCCACAGAGAATTAAATCAAGTAAATGAATTTTAATTACATTTTTATTCCGAAATTCTGTAATGACTCAATAGTACATTCAATAACGAACAATTACCTTTGCTTTCAAGTTCATATATCAAAGGGTGTGGATACAACATAGAAAAACTGAGTCAGTGGGCCTACGAGGCCCCCCCGTTGGTAATGCTAGGGTTAAGCGCTACCTTATAACATCAGTAGAGGCAGTAGAGGGTGGATGCGTCGACTCGCAGTGTGCCATCGCTGCAGCATTCGTCCAATATTACAGGACGTTTTACGCTGAGGACCCACAGACCGTTCGCGAGTACAAAGACATCTAGTGAAATCTGCCTGACCCCAAAGTAGTGGCTCGGGACGACGCCCTGCTGGTTCCCATAACAGCTGAAGACTTAACAGCGACCTTGGCACGCGGCGCCCCGGAAAAGTCACCAGGCCCAGACGGCTTACCGAAGGAATTCTACGGCACCTTCTATCCCCTGATGGGCACTCAGTGGATTCAGATGTTTCAAGACCTCCTCCACGACGATTTTACCATCCCCACATATTTCCTCGAAGGCATCATAATGTTGTTGTTGTTGTTGTTGTTGTTGTGGTCTTCAGTCCTGAGATTGGTTTGATGCAGCTCTCCATGCATACAGTGAAGATGCATGCCCCTGGGAAAAAGTACGGCTGTAGTTTCCCCTTGCTTTCAGCAGTTCGCAGTACCAGCACAGAAAGGCCGTTTTGGTTAGTGTTACATGGGCAGATCAGTCAATCATCCAGACTGTTGCCCCTGCAACTACTGAAAAGGCTGCTGCCCCTCTTCAGGAACCACACGTTTGTCTGGCCTCTCAACAGATACCCCTCCATTGTGGTTGTACCTACGGTACAGCCATCTGTATCGCTGAGGCACGCAAGCCTCCCCACCAACGGCAAGGTCCATGGTTCATAGGGAGGGGGGGGGGGCATCATAATACCAGTTCCCAAACCATGTGGTTCTCACCGTTGTCACGACAATCGTTCTCTTACGCTCCTCAACGCGCATTATAAACTTTTCACTCGTATCCTCTGCACACGTCTACAGACCACCATCGGACCCATGATCCATCCTGACCAGACATGTTTAGGCGATGACAACAATATCCACAGTGCACTTGGCGCCTACCCTGACGTCACGGCTCTGTCAGCGGCCTGTCACCTCCGAGGCGCTCTTGTCGCCATCGATTTTGATCACGCCTTTCATCTTATCGACCACAGTTTTCTTCGCGCCGTGCTCTAACGCATGGGCCTCTCACAGGCATCAGCAAGGGTATCTTACGCTTAATCCACGGAGCGCGCTCCCAGATTATGATCAACGGCCGGCCACCAGACTGAACACATCGCTCTTGGACGGTCGGTGCGACAGGGGTGTCCTTTATCAGGAGGCAGCCCCTCGAACCTGCACTGCACGGCCTTCGCCAACGACTGGAAGGCATCTGCATTTGAGAAGTGACCTTCCGATGTGCTGCCTTCGCAGACGTCGTGGTACTCTTGGTGCGGCGGGGCGCCACTCTGGCGCGGTATCGGACAGCGTCGTCAACATGCGGAAGACGACATTCATGGATGTCGGGAGAGGCCTTCTACACCCAACAGCGATCCTCTTCCAAAAGGTTCCCTCGCTGATAGTATTTGGGGTGCAGTTCTCCAGTACAGTTCGCCGAACTGCGACAGCCACATATCACCGGCTACTACAAAGGACATTAGCACTGGTCTGTGATAGTAGATTCCGCAATATGGATATGATTCTCCGAACGCGTTACGTCAACACTTGCCTAGAGTCCAGTCTTAATTATTTTGCGCACATTCTTGCGCTGACAGTCAGCATGTCCCACAGTTTAAAGACGGCGTACGGGCAATTTGTGAGTGCAGGTCATATATTCAAAGTTCGCTATACTACTTTAACGAAGCCTTCACTGGCAGGGGGCCTGGGGTTGACTCACATCCACAACCGCACGCGGACATTGTACATATGGACGATGCGGCTCACATGGACTGTGGCCAACAACAGCTTGACGGGGATGCTGGTCGTGCCACGAGATCTTGTCCACCGGTGTCCGTGGGCCACATAGATCCATCTCTTGTTCTCATCCGCGATTTCCTGGTCAAACGGAGCTACATGACCGAGGATCTACCAGCAACGAGGGCGCCGACCACGAGAGATTATTACCACATCTATCAGGCACGACAGGCCCGTAAGAACGTCGAACAACACCCAGCCATCTACAGGACCAGGGTGTGGCGAGCCATCCACACCCCATACCTGCCCATGTACGCTCGTTCCTTGTGGTATGTGGTGGTGAACGGCAAATTAGCCACACGCCAGCGCCTCCATTCCATCCATTTCACTGACGACCCTTTTTGTCCGCGCTGTGCAGTCGTCGATTCGGACGCGCACGGCCTGACATGGGCTGTGACAAGCAGATGCTGGGATCTTGTACAACGTATGCTGGCGCTCCTGTTGCGACGACAGCCAGAGTCTATCACGCCGGACGAACTCCTACATCCAGATACCGCTTACTTCCCCCCCCCCCCCCCCCCCCGCCGCCCCCCACCCGCGAAAAACGCTCTGGACTTGTGGGTCCACCTGACGACGACTCATGAGGCGTTCCGCCACCATGCATTGTACCGCACACGACTATCGAATTATTTAGGCGCATTATTTGAGGACCCTCCTCCCCATTGGAGCGTTCCGAGTACCAGAAGGCACACTTGAAAATGATTCACGACACACGACTGATCCTCAGAGAAAATGGTTTAGAGGAAGTCCCCCTTACATTCATTATGCGAAGACGACTCTGAAGCTTCTGGTGGCAGTTGTAGGATCCAGTTAAAAATTACAAAAACAAGAATAAAAAATATCAAAAATATGCAAATAAATAACTACAATAATATATATATAAATAAATACAATAATATATGCATACTCATGAATAAATGAATTTGATGCTGTCGAACCCCTTTCCTTCCTTGGCTCTGGGAGGGCTGGAGCGGGACATTGAGGCCAGACCTCGGAAGACGACCTCTGCCCTCTTTACCCCCGACCCTTTTCACAGGTCCTTCAAAAAAAAGTGGTTAAAACAAGTGGCTAGCGTTGCTGCCTCTGGATCACGGGGTCCCAGGTTCGATTCCCGGTCGGGTTGTAGATTAAGAAAAAATATATGGTAGAGCACTTGCCCGGCGAAGGGCAAAGGTACGGAGTTCGCATCTCGGTCTGGCACACATTTTTAATCTGCCGGGAAGTTTCAAAAAACTTTTTGGTCTCCTTATTTATAGGCTTTGATTTCTCATAACTTTTCGTTGACAGCAGATCACCAACTTTATACTGAATCACCTTAACATTTTTGTCATGCCTTAACTTCTTCTTGCTGTGATACTCCCCCATATTTCTCCTCACAATGTCTTCTGTCACATCAGGAGACAACTGTCCGCCCCCTGTAGCTGAGTGGTCAGCGCGGCGGACTGTCAATCCTAAGGGCCCGAGTTCGATTCCCGGCTGGGTTGGAGATTTTCTCCGCGCAGGGAGTGGGTGTTGTGTTGTCCTAATCATCATCATTTCATCCCCATCGACGCCCAAGTCACCGAAGTGGCGTCAAATCGAAAGACTTGCACCACGCGAGCGGTCTACCCGACGGGAGGCCCTCGTCACACACCATTGTTATTATAGGAGACAACTCGGAACACTTGGGAAATTTTACTAGTTCACACAATAAATTAGTTGGTTTCTTATTGTAAGCCGCGCGGGATTAGCCGAGCGGTCTCAGGCAGTGCAGTCATGGACTGTGCGGCTGGTCCCGGCGGAGGTTCGAGTCCTCCCTCGGCCATGGGTGTGTGTGTCTGTCCTTGGGATAATTTAGTTTAAGTAGTGTGTAAGCTTAGGGACTGATGACCTTAGCAGTTAAGTCCCACAAGATTTCACACACATTTCAACATTTTTTTCTTATTGTAATGTATCTCGTAAGGAGAAAATCCAGTGGTTGTGTGTCGCAGATGGATGAGAAGGTCTTCAAATTGTGTTACATATGAGTACCAGTTTGTGTGCTACTTGGAACAGTAAGACCTACGAAGTCGACCAAGCTCACGCATATATCTTTCAGTAGGATTGCAAGATGGTGAATAAGCGTAAATTCAAATATGTTTGATGTTCTGATCTGTCATAAACTGTTTCCATATTTGTGAAATGAACTGGCTTCCATTGTCAGATAATATCGCTTTAGGTTTGCCAGCATTTGTGAAATAATCATTTTCAAAACAATGTATAATTTTCACACTGGTAGCCTTTTTCAACAGGTACAACTTAACTAATTTACTAAACAAATCAATCACAACCAAGATGTAACTCTATCCTTCTTTGGAACGAGGTAATCGCCCAAAGAAGTCAACACCAACCAATTCAGATTTAACTTTTGGTATAATGCAATTTAAAATATCTTTATGGTACTGATTTGTTACTTTCACTCTGTGTCATCTAACACAAGAAGCTAGCCAACAATTTACTCTTCTGGGCATATTGTTAAAAGAAGCTTTTCTTGTAGTTTTTGAGTGCATTTCATGCTACAACAGTGGTCAAACTCTCATGTATAAACTTAATGAGTAAGTCTATGTGTTGTTTGGCCAACATAGTTTCCAGTTATCAGAGTCTGGTCTTCGTCTCCTGAATAAAATACCCATGTGCACCTGGTAATACTGTGCAGCTTTATCCTCACCTTTATTACCGAGTAAGCTTTTCACTAATTTCAAGTCCTCATCTCGATTTATGTGTCTTCATATGTGCTCAGAAATTTTTCTCTCACACTTCACTCCCATCCTTAATAAACGTAATTCTGAAGTTCTTGTCCTCTGAATCTCAATGTTCTCCTGATCATTGCCATCTAGCAACGTAGATAAGGTATCAGCAACACAATTTTGCTCATCTTCTATATGAGAAATAGGGTAATCGAATTGCTGAAGAAACAATGCCCAACGAGTGATTCGGTTATGGAACAGCTTACATTCCTGTAAAGCTCAGACTTTCGTGATCCGAGGATACTATGACTTTGTGTCCAGTGAGATAGTTCCTACATTTCTTGAACCCCCACAACTGCGAGCTACTCTTTCTCAGTGACTGTAATTCCTTTGGTGTTTAAGTAAACTCCCGCTCGCAAAACTTACTGTACATTGTTCCATCTGACCATCAACCACTTTCTGCTGAAAAATATAGGCACCAAGTCCATAATCACAACTATCTGTCATAAGGCAAAACGGTAAAGAAAGATCAGGCCTACATACAGGTATTATTGCAAAGCTGTGTTTTGATCTCATCGAAAACTCTTTGATATGTTGTGGATCATTCCCACCAAGTGTTCTTTTTCAATTAATGAAGTAAACATGGTTTATACAGGACTTGTGATCTTACGTATTTACGGTAGAAGTTACATAATCCATAGAAGAACCTCAATTCCTTTCTATTCCTGGGTCTGGGAAAAGCTTTAATTTTATCTGCATCTTGTAGAATTCCTTCCTCACTGATGGTGTTACCCAAGAAATTCAAAGATTTTACCCAATCTACTGGGTGATCAAAAAGTCAGTATAAATTTGAAAACTTAATAATCCACGGAATAATCTAGATAGAGAGGTAAAAATTGACACACAAGCTTGGAATGACATGGGGTTTTATTAGAACAAAAAAAAAAAATTGCTAGACGCGTGAAAGATCTCTTGGGCGCTTCGTTTGGTGATGATCGTGTGCTCAGCCGCCACTTTCGTCATGCTTGGCCTCCCAGGTCCCCAGACCTCAGTTCCTTGCGATTACTGGCTTTGGGGTTACCTGAAGTCGCAAGTGTATCGTGATCGACCGACATTTCTAGGGATGCTGAAACACAACATCCGACGCCAATGCCTCACCATAACTCCGGACATGCTTTATAGTGCTGTTCACAACATTATTCCTCGACTACAGCTATTGTTGAGGAATGGTGGTGGACACATTGAGCATTTCCTGTAAAGAACATCATCTTTGCTTTGTCTTACTTTATTATGCTAATTATTGCTATTCTGATCAGATGAAGAGCCATCTGTCAGACATTTTTTGAACTTTTGCATTTTTTTGGTTCTAATAAAACCCCATGTCATTCCAAGCATGTGTGTCAATTTGTACCTCTCTATCTACATTATTCTGTGATTTATTCAGTTTTCAAATTTATACTGACTTTTTGATCACCCGGTACATTTAGCCAATTTGAATGTCACACCTCCTTTTCTGAATCTCATTGCTATCTAAATAGAGACCAGATAGTAAAAAGGCAGTGTATTTTCTGGAACTAGGATCAAGAGTGATCTGATGGAAGCCTGATGTCAAATCCAAACAAGTAAATTACCTGGCACCATAAAACTTGTTTAATAATTCTGCCATTGACTCTGGGTGATCTGTTTCCCTTTCCAAATATTTGTTTAGATGTCTCGAATCAAGTACAAGCCTGACTCCACCATCTTTTTTGGATACAACAACCAGAGTATTGTTGTACCGGCTTATGCTTCTTTCAATAGTTCCCCACTCTTGCAACTTTTGGACTTCCCTCTCCACAATCTGTTTCTTACATATAGGTACCTAGTATGGTCTTATGAAGAAGGGCTAATGCTGCTTCAGCCGAAGCTTAATAATTCCTAACCGTACCTGGCTTTTCGTTGAAAATATCTTGAAACTCTCTCAATACACTTTCAAGTTCAGATTTTTCGTGCTCAATAAGCCTATCACCCTCATTGACCTTATCACTAACCATATGACCAAAGTCTTCAACAGTAACATCAACACCCGTAAGATCATAATCTAAAACTCCTTTCTTTACTTCTACCTCACAGCCATACACTTTGTTAATCGTGGAATAACCATTTCTTAGATACAGCTTACTACGATCAGAAAATTGAACTTCACGCTCACAACAGCCAATTCTGAACCAAACCATTGAATAAACCCAGTCAAAAGATATGTTATTCTTTAAGACACAATCCATTCTCAAGAGTATCTCCTCGTTGAGATCACTGACGATCAGGCAACCTTGCGTAAACACAGTTTTTCCTATATGCAAGGTAATTAATGCCTGTTTATCAACCACTTTACTGTACTTACCGGTTGCACCTTTGATTTTAACTCCTGAGATAGGAAACTCAATGTAGTCAGGATTATTCTTTATTCTGTTTCTAAATATCTCATATAAGATTGAAATTTCACTGCCAGTGTCAATTAGAGATAAACCTGTCCAGTTACCAACTGAAATCTCTATATATGGGCTACCCATAAACTTACATTGTTCTGGAACATTATCTTCTCTCAATAAATCATTCTCAACCTCATTAAAGTCTAATTCACCTAACTGGTTTACACTACTGTTGGACATTTGTATGGGATGAACAGGTACCTCTATGTTGCTAACATCTTCACTTGATTGATTCGATTCACAATTGAAGGTAGGATTGGTGTAAGTATTTAACTGACTGTTCACATCTGGTTGAGGATCATTCACATATTGACTGACCGATGTATTATCTGTAGCAACCTCACTACAGTTTCTAAAATGTTCCTTAATTCTACTGTCAATTTCAGTATGTTGAATATGTCCTGGTTTGCTACAATGTCCCTTGCGTCATTGGGGATTAGTTGGCTTTCTTGCACTGAATGTCTGGTATGGTTATTACTGAATATTTCTAAATACATCATTCTGCCCAGCTCACTTAAATCTGTTATTTCAATTACTGTATTTTCAACAGAATCATTTGTGTTGTCACCCCATTCTAGAGTGTCACCCACTTCCAACAAAATATAATCAGGACAAGCCCCCCTACTTTCATTACCATAAGCTTCAGAATGTGCATGTTTAGAACACATAAGATTAGCAATCCCATATAAACCACCAGCTTTGTCATCACTATAAACAGAACAATCAGAAAATAAATTTCTTAACACACCCTACTTCAATTTTTATTCAGGTACAATACTTTTCTTTTCACCGTACATTTTCTTTAAGTACATGTCCCAAAACTTCGTTTCAGCAACAGTTGAATTTACTGGGTACTCATACTTACAATTGTTTGATATTTCCTCGTATGTATTTATAGTCGCCTGGCTATAACATATATTAGTTTCCTCCACTTGACAGGCCTCAAGTGAAGGAATTACTGGTTTTCCTGGTTGTGAGAGTTATGATTATTGTTGTTTATTACCATTCCAATTATTGTGATTGTTGTGGCTATTGTTGTTGTGGTGGTTCCTTCTGTGTCTGTTGTGACAATTTTGCTTGTTATGATTATCAGAACCACCATTCTGGTTACCGTTTGTGTTATGTGAATTTTTGTATCTGTCTTCCTTACCTAAAGCTTTTCCTAATTTATCAACATGCCTTAGGAAATTATCAATTGAGTCTTCGGGACCGCAGGCCAGGTCCCATTGAGCTTTTCTGGGCAAACGTCTTCTTAAAGCATCTATAAGTATTAAATCATCTAGCAGTTCGTCAAGATGAGCAAGCTTACGCAGCTGACTTTCACAGAAATCCCTCATCGAAATATTAGCAGGCCTGTAATAGCTACCATTTAAGAATGCACTTTTAATGCCTACCTGTTTGTATGCCGACCAGAATTTGTTTAAGAATGACTGCTTAAATTCTTTAAACGTAAATTCAACGTTAATATGCTGATTGGCCCAAGACAGGGCTTTCTCCATCAAGAAACAGTTTTGCTAAATTTATTTTAGCCGAGTCAGACACGCCAGTAGGAAAGCTATCTCTACATTGACAGATAAAATCAACCGGGTGCATCTTAAAATCCCTGGGACAATACTCGAGCAATAAGTTGCATGACGGTAGAAAGCTACCATTAACTTTTGGGTGCACCATAGTCGATTCTCAGTTGTTTAGGCGAGATTCGAAAGTTTGAATATTTTCAGAAACAACACTTATTTTATGGTTAACATTTGAAAAATGTTCCTGCGTTTGATTATCGATCAGTTTTAGTCTTTCCTCAATGAAGTTGCTTTCTTGCTTGATGTATTGATTCATAACCTTAAACTCTACATTGCGTCTATTGATTTCTTTGTAAATGGTATCCTCAGTGTTCTTACCACCGGATTCTACATTTTCCAACCTATAATTAACTTTTTGAAAATCTAAGACAGTAGATTCGCGTAGCTGACTGATTTCTAACAGAGTGCCTGCTACACGTTCATTAGTATCTTTAATATGTTGCTTAATTGTCCTAACAGATTCATTCAGGATGTCAATAGTACGACTTAAACCTTTAAATTTGCTATCAATATCCTCTTTCAGCTCTTTTGTCTCCTTTTGTAAACCTTGTTGCAGATCCTTATTGTTTTGTTTTAACAGTTCTGCATAGTTCGCTAGTAAACCAGATACTTGCTCTCTTGGTCCGAATCCCAAAAATAGTGTGCTTTCCGACAATTGCTGCCGGTTTGGTGTCGACGTGTGGATTTGTTGTGGTGGAGTACATGTTTCTCCCGTAACGCCTATTTCTCAGTACTAGACATGGGCACAGTATGGGAGGGCTCAGTATGCATAACAGCAAATCCTAACTCCAAGCTTCGTCACTCGCATTTCACACCTTAGCCTGGCTACAACATCGCCACTCGCAAACACTGCGAAAACGATAGCTAAAGAGAAAGTTAGTTACTGGAAAATATCGTACTCATATTTTGCGTGGCAGTCCAGCGATGATTTGGTCATGCTTCTCTTATTATGTTCTTTTGTTCTTTTATCCGCAAATCCTTGTTCGAATTTTGTACGTTGCAACACTGACTATCATCTTAAAACATACAAACACATTAAAGATCAGCTTTGTGCAATCCCACATCCCACACCACATTGAAATGTTCCCGCTACTTTGGGAAGCATTGCTATCGATGTGATGAGAGGGTTCTTCACACGTTAAAGATTACATCGAATAGTAATGCCTGCACTTACAGAATTAGGCACATACATATTTGTCTCCTCCACCACCAGATAAACATTAGGAAAAGCTAAAAGAACTGTATTTATAAAGTCAGTTCTCTGTTGTTGTATGTGTTGCTGGTAAAAGTAATACTTGACTTAAATTCCTTGGGATGTAGATTGCTCCGCTAGGAGAGGAAATCCTAGGTCTTACTGCAGCTGGTCTTCCTATATGTGTAAAACAGAATAATAATCTACAGAATTTTTCTTTAAATCATCGTCGTTTATTTACGGAAAATACAAATACATTTTCACCTGCAAAATGATTCCATCACAACGAGCCACGTGCATTCAACTGCCGTTGAAACTTCCCTCCAAAACCCATCTCTCCACTCCAGCCTCCATTTTCCAAAGGACAAAAAAAAATGACAATCATTAGTATCTTCGGAAATGGGAAACTAATAAATTAACAATTAAAATTAATATCAGTAATTGTCACACCAGAAAATGCGTAATTAAGATCTGCACATAATATAAAAGTTATTTACATAACACAGAAAGTTGAACATAATTTTAAAAAACCTTTGGTGAAATATTATTACAGAAGTTATTTAAATAAAACTGAAAGTAGACACTGGACTTGGCCAAACAATCGTCAACTTTGGTTAAAGTACATAAGTGGAAACACTCCCACCAACCGATGGATAATATAACAAGGACATTGCCCTGGGGTATGTAAAGTTTCGTTACCACTGGTACTATTGGAGCATGTGGCTGATATTCTTCGCAAAATTAATTAAATAATTATAAAAGGAGTCTTTTTAGGTTAAAGGAAGGAATGAGACGGAAAAGAGAGCAGGAAGGAAATGGGATAGAAATGGGAAGGATAAAAATGGGAAAGTGGTTCCGCTTCATACTCATTATGCCACTGCATAATAGATACTGACAATTCTCATCCCTCTCTTCTGTTAGTACCACCGATTTTTAAAAACTATGGCACTAGATCGCTAGCTGTCTCTTTTTGTGCAAACAGCCACTCGACCTGTGAACGTCCTTCATACCACAAAAAAAAAGCCAAGGATAAAAAGCCCTACCACCACGATTCTGCCGAAACGAAGGGAGTTGTCACGATCGTAACATGCCACACCGCAATACTAAACGAAATGTGGCGCTGTATCGAGTACTTCCGAAGACGACCGAGCAAAGCCGAGACAGACCGAGCCTTAGCTCGCACGCTGCCCGCACATCCGGCTTACATGCGGTTTGGCACGCCGTGGTGTATGGCAATGCAGTAAACAGTACACTCACTGTTTTACGTATTTCCCGGTTTCGACTGCATATGCCCATTTGAGAGTGCTATATCAAACGGTTATTTATTAAATGGCAATATGCTTGCCATTAGGGTTACATATCCTTCGCTTTACTTTGTGACTGAAAATTACTTTTAGTTTCAGTACTTGTCGGTGGATGAGAATCGAAGTACTGATTACCAAGCCAAATTTACACTACATATGCTTGATTAGTAATTGGCAGACAAGAGAGGTTAATGGTAAATAGCCTAGTTATGCTCACTCGTTTGGACTGTAATCCTTTTTTCGCAAAATCGTTTGTGGATAATGTGGCCCAAAGACATAACTTACACATATAAAACTAACACATATCGTATAATTCCACTCCATAATTGTTCGCCTAGTTATTTCTAGCGTCTGAGATGTGATGTTAACGAATGAAATGAAATTCCTGAATGAGCCTGCGACCGGTGTGGATATTTTGGGAATAATGCCGTCTAGGTCGCTAAATGTTTTTCTTTGCTTAAAACATTGTTCATGCTAGAGCCACCATCAGATCTTCAATTAAGATTACAGATCTCATTATGGCAGTAGTGGAAACGATGTCATAAGAGAAGAAATACACTAATCCATGTAGACGGTTTTATTCACAAATGCTGTACAATGCGTAATGCTTTTATTTGCAATCCATTAGTTTCTGTGGAAAACAGACACAATGATTTTATGTTTGTATCTTACGAATGTAGAGACAGAAACTTCCTTGTAGGTTATAATTGTGTGCCGGACTCAGACTAGAACGTCTCTATCAACTGAGTTCTATAGCCAAGACTTGCGATCCGACCACAAAACTTTACTTCCGCCAGTACCTCATCTTAAACATTAACTGCCGCGCGGAGTGGCCGCGCGGTCTCAGACGGCATGTCACGGGTTGCGCGGCCCTTCCCGCCGGAGGTTCGAGTCTTCCCTTGGAAATGGCTGTGTATGTTGTTCTTAGCATAAGTTAGTTTAAGTAGTGTGTAAGTCTACGGACCGATGACGTCAGCAGTTTGGTCCCTTGGGAATTCACACACTTTTGAACATTTGAAACATTAACTCTGGACAGCCGCCGACGCGGTAGTTGAGCGTGTTCGGTTATGGGCTGGCCACGCTCTGTAGTCACAAAACAAAATGGTTCAAATGGCTCTGAGCACTATGGGACTCAACATCTGAGGTCATCAGTCCCTTAGAACTACTTAAACCGAACTAACTTAAGTACATCACACACATCCACGCCCGGGGCAGGATTCGAACCTGCGACCGTAGCGGTCGCGCAGTTCCAGACTGAAGCGCCTAGAACCGCTCGGCCACACCGGCCGGCTCTGTAATCACAAACTGAGTAAAGTTCCCATCGACAGACACTGAGAAAACGTCATGCAGCGTCCGCACATAACTGATCTACTAGTAGAAAGACACTAAGAAACGATAGAGATAAATAAACAAAGATAACTAAGTCAGTGGAACACCGACCAGAGTAGCATATTGGAGTTCCGGTCCGGTACACAGTTTTCATCGGCCAGGAAGTTTCAAAACAACGCACACTCCGCTACAGAGTGAAACTTCATTTTGATGAAATACAGTTACTGCTGAAAGGCAGATATTATTGGCGTAGATGGAACAACTGTTATGTTACCAAAAACGACGCTTGTAATTATGTATTGTAAATTACTGTAAAGCATAAGTCTCCCCCGGGAAAGAAGTGCAAACTTCTCTCATATGACATACGTTAGTATAGTGTGCAAACCTGTTGCTTTCCCTTACATTTCGCCCTAAGTTGTCTTGTCGCATAAGATCTGAGCCTCAAAACGCAGACTACACAGTCAAAGGTGAATAACACGTAAGTAGGCAATTCCCGTTATCTTTTATTATCTCTCGAATAGTAACTTCGCATTTACAAGATGAAACCCAACTCCACCGAAAAACTCGGAGTTTGTTTAGGGATATTTTCTGAATATTTTGATGTAACATATGCAAAGTCAACGGTGGCTCGTTACAGAGTAATAATTTAATTATGACCTTGTGGATGATATCGGAAGTTCACTGAGGCTTTTTGCAGATGATGCTGTGGTGTATCGAGAGGTTGTAACAATGGAAAATTGTACTGAAATGCAGGAGGATCTGCAGCGAATTGACGCATGGTGCAGGGAATGGCAATTGAATCTCAATGTAGACAAGTGTAAAGTGCTGCGAATACATAGAAAGATAGATCCCTTATCATTTAGCTACAAAACTGGAAGCAGTTAATTCCATAAATTATCTGGGAGTACGCATTAGGAGTGATTTAAAATGGAATGATCATATAACGTTGATCATCGGTAAATCACATGCCAGACTGAGATTCATTGGAAGGATCCTAAGGAAATGCAATCCGAAAACAAAGGAAGTAGGCTACAGTACGCTTGTTCGCCCACTGCTTGAATACTGCTCAGCAGTGTGGGATCCGTACCAGATACGGTTGATAGAAGAGATAGAGAAGAGCCAACGGAGAGCAGTGCGCTTCGTTACAGGATCATTTAGTAATCACGAAAGCGTTACGGAGATGGAAGACTCTGCAAGAGAGACGCTCAGTAGCTCGGTACGGGCTTTTGTTGAAGTTTCGAGAACATACCTTCACCGAAGAGTCAAGCAGTATATTGCTCCCTCCTACGTATATCTCGCGAAGAGACCATGAGGATAAAATCAGAGAGATTAGAGCCCACACAGAAGCATAGCGACAATCCTTCTTTCCAAGAACAATACGAGACTGGAAATACCGATAGAGGTACTCAGGGTGCCCTCCGCCAGGCACCGTCAGGTGGCTTGAGGAGTATGGATGTAGATGTAGATGTAGATGTATTTAGTTTGTTAGTTTCTTCTACGGAAATACCTTCACTACAGTGAACAGGTCTGTGTTATGTAATCTCCAAAACATAAAATACGATACAGAGAAAAAAATAACAACCCACAGACGAAACAGAACACAGCTCTCTTTCGTTGAATTTATTGAGCCAACATACGATGTGCACATAGGCCAACTCTTCATCAGTATAGGGGCTGGACAGGAATATGGAAACCCCGCGAGGAATGCTTGCTTGAACATAAATACAGATGCTAGCCAGGCCTGCTAGCACGAACAGCACCTGCGCGGTGACATCAATACGTTGCAATTCTCAGTCGAAGTTGTGAGTGCATTAGGCCGGAAATAAGAGAATTCGAACGTACGCAAATTGTTGGTGCTCGTATGGTGGGCTGCTTCCGTAAACAAGTAGCGGAAGTGTTCTGAGTTTCAAGAGGCACCGTGTCGAAGACTCACACAGCACACAGGAAAAGGTGAAAAACATCTGCCGGTAAGTCACAGCGTGGACGGAAGTGTTGGTTGAGTGATCGTGACAGACAGTCATTGTACAGGATTTTAACGAAAAATAAGGGTATAACAGCAGCATAACTCACTGGAGGATTGAATGTCGCACTTCCGAACCCGGTCAGCACCAAAACAACACGACGGAACCTCCGCAAGCTGGGTAATAAAGGGTGGACAGAAATTCCAAAACTACTCATCAGTGACGTAAATTGAACGTTTGTGGTCTGCTTTGGAGAGTAAGGTACATGATCGCCATCCACGTCCGTTATCGTTACCTGAATTTGTCAATGTTTTTCAGGAAGAATGGTATAAAAAACCCTTGAAACATTTACAGGTTCTGTATTCATTCATTCATTCCGAGACGACTGGAAGCTGTTGTGAATGCCAATGGTTTCCCTACTGCAGTACAGATACAAATCTAGGTGGTGATAAAAAATTAAACGACATGCAACAATCCTCAGGAGACCACGCGCCTCTTACACCATAACACACAGAAAATATCCCTGTACAAGACTCGAAATTTTGTCGGGGAGTTCGGGTAACACTGTATAGCGTAAAGCAATGAATTAATTCCATTTTTGTCTGTCGACTGACAAGTATTTATTACATAGTGAAGCAGTAGACGACATGTCTCTCGCTGTACAAGACGTGTTGGTAGGTTTCTGATGATGTAGATACTGGAACAGGTCATGGATTAAATAAAAATAGGAAGTCCATAAACTAGTAGCTGTTCGCGCTTTACTTGCTTATCATAAGTAATAAGTGACAGTTGCTATAAGTAACTAGTGCATCCTTTTCCTAGTTATAAGGACTGTAGGAAGACTCTAAAGAGGAGACATGTTACGGATATGTGTAAGGTAATGCTCATAAGAAAGAAAGAACAGTACAACATTTGATTACATGACTAGTGGTGAATATTTTCAGCACATTATTTCGTATAAGCACTTAGAGGTAATACTAAAAAGCGTTAGAAAATTAGCCGACCACGCAAAACCAGTGTTAGAGAATGCGAATGAAAGGCGTTTTCGTTGGAAGGTGTCTGGGAAAATATAATGTCTCTATGCTATCGCATACAATAGGAGAGTGGGAGCAATTCTAACGTTTTGTTCCATTATTGAGAGACTTTGTCAAGCAGACATGACAAAAGTCATCGAACGAATTCAAAGAGGCGTTGCTAGGATCGTAATAGCTCCGTATAACCCATAAGAAAGTGTAACAGAAACGCTCGGGGAACATAAAAGGGGATCCTTGGAAGAAAGACTACGTAGTTTTCACTAAACTCTGTTGGGTAAATTTAGAGAACTTGTATTGAAAGAAAAAGGTGTGATCATTCCGCTACGACCTAGGTATATCTCGCGTAGGAATCGTGTGAATAACATAAGTAGCGTCCGACCGAATATTCGGCTTCGTCTTCGGCTTCAGCCACCTTCGGCCAAAAATCCCACCGTTGGCCAAACCTTCTGGATCGGTCAAAGTACGCTGACGTTTCGGCAAAATCCGAAGGTTTTTAGTAAGCGCAGAAATTGAACTAACATTTAGAACTTCGCGTGCGCGGTGGATAATCGACAATTAAACTACTCAGTCGCCTAGTTTTCACATACTTCGCGCGGACAGTAGTATTTTGTGTTGGGCCGGTCGGCCCCATCGCCAGTAAATACAAGTTCGTACGCGAATTAGATTATCTATTTTGGCGTTTCATCACACGATGCGAAAATATATATCTGACCGAGAAGAAGAGAAGACTGAATTTGTGAAAAGCACATAAAAAACGTACGTATTGTTTTCACAATATTTAGTAAGCTATTTTCTTCTCAATAGTACTTAAAGCGTTATTTATTTTTTAATATCTGTTCTTAATGTTGTGGTCTTAGAGACAAGTGTCACTACACCTTGTAAAGTTTTTCTGGTTCCCTGAGCTCCATCAGTTCTTCTCGGAGCTCGTCGGCAGAATCCGGAATGTTCCGTAGCTTTACGCACTGCTGCCGATGAAAGCGACTTGCAGTTTGAGACACTACAATGAACCAACGTTCAGGGCGCGGTGGACATGTAGTGATTGTGACTGACTCGTTAATGATTATATCCGTTCTGAGTATTAAAACAATAATTAGCAAAGTTTTCAGTGTCTCACTCACTGAATAATTGTGTCTTTGATGGATTTACTTGTCCTATATTTCATATTCATTGATATAAATATGCACCACATCTTATGGTTAATGCTTTCACGAAACCTTTTTGTATATAAATATATACTTTCGTGATGTTCGCATGACAGCAAGCGAGGACTTTGAAGCGCAAATGGCGCGTGTGTTGGCAATACTGCTAGAAAGCCACTCTCTTGTTACGCATAGGCCATTGTTTTCGCTAACCCTGGTATCGTATCCCCTCAGCAGGGAACTAGAAAAACTTTACTAAGTATATTCGCCAGGTTTATATGCGTGCGATATCTCTCGAAGTTGAACATGTGTATTTTGATTGTTTCAACAAGAATCACATTCGCTTTTTACCGACAACAATGGCAAAGAAGGAAGAATATTTGTAAAAATGTGTACGTCTTCTTTTTGGAATTTTTTAAAAACAAATCTCAAAAAGTACCCTGTTTAACCTTTTCACAAGGCTGGCGCTCGTTTCTCGCGCCGGGATAAGGTTAGATTATGCAACTACTTTTGGCGACTTTTTTTTTTCAATGAAACTAATCTCAAAAAGGACTCTGCCTAATTCTGCCAAGAGGTACACATATCAGTATTCTATGCTACGACTTTCCGCACGGCCGGCGCTCGTTGTTCGTAATCGATATTCACAGGTCTTCGAGCTATATCGAAATCCAGAGGGGCAAGCACTGAGTCACAGAGACTACACAATTACTCTTTTTTTATTTACTCTACCATAGTTAGGTGTCTTTCACCTTAAGGTCAATGATATGAATGTCTTGCTGCTGGCCATGACACTAAAGAAACAACGATTTGCACCGCTTTTTGGAACCATAATTTTCGATTTATTACGACATATGTTCATCACTCTTCTGCAGTCGTCGGTAGGCACCATATGCTATTTAATTCCTGAAAATAAATGCATTTTTATGTATGGTCTGCTCAAAATATGCTTCTTGTATGCTTTTACATTTGTGTATTGGAAGATTAGGATCTTACGTCATTGTTCTCTTTAAGAATGAAGAGTTTTAAGTCATAATACGACAAGTCATGTGCAAACTAACGAAAAAACTTGTTAATTGTAAATGAAAGAGCATTTATTTCGTTAGAAGAGGGCTTGTATCTGACAAGTATTCTACTGCTCTATATACTCGAAAAACCAAAATACGAAGTTCTGTTCTTCTTCATTTTCACATGCTTATGCGTTAAAGACGGTAGACGCTCGTATGTTACACCTGTTTGTTCAGTCAGATCGTTTGAGCAGTATGTGAAATGACGTATTTTTTCTCCTCACATATTTTATTTTTAAATAAAATGTGTATTTTGTTTCAACATCGTTGGCTGCTGTTTGTGAGAATTTTAGGACAAACAATAAGTTCGCAAGACATGCAGACAGTGCGGAAAAGTAATCATAATAAAAAATGATATTAGTAATAATAATAAATTAACTTTTTCAAATCCCTAAGAAATGTGTAATTTCAGAGAAGTTCATACAGCGACAAGATTTTCTGCTTTTTGTTCTAGTAGAATAACATCGCCTTCCCTGCATTTATTAATCTGTATTTTAGTGTAAAACTTGCTAGAAAAGGTTGTGGAATGTCCATTTCGTAGACCATATTCACTGATGCGAAGCGAACATACGGGAACCTGGATAATCGAACAGTACGGTCGGAAGCATTGTCATATCGATCGACGCCTGTCGAAAATACTCTGACGACTGATGTCGGTTGCAGTTTGACGGTACCCTTACATGTGAATGGATTATCTTTTCAATTAATCAAAAGTCCATAGTCGTGCCTCTCTCGTCTAGTGGTTCACGTTCCGAACTACTAAGCGGAGGTGTTGCGGGTTCGAATCCCGTAAATAAATGTGGGTGAGAAGAGCACGAACATTTATACTAATAGCACGGATTTTCTGTGTATGTAAGGATGTTTATTACGCTATCTATTCGCCATAGTAGAAGAGCCGCCTTAATTTGGGGCTCGAGATGGTTGGTGTGTCTGTTGAATGATTTATTTGTTTATTATCTTTTCTTTCAGGTACATAATAATTTCTATGAGGCTAATATTCTTGGAAAAAGAAGTAAAGCGCTGTCTCTCGGTAGTGGCTTACCAAGAAAGCAGACCGTTACAAGTATTTAAAATCGTTTGTCATAACTTCATAAAAGACAATGGGCAGCTTATTGTGAGACAAATGAAAAACACAGAGTTCGATCAAAAAAGAACCAGGGACAAAAGACAAAAAGGTAGTCAAACACTCTACTTTACCGGATATCATTCAGAAAATAAGTAGCTACGCCGTGGCATGATAATTATCCGACATCGTAGCGATGCGATAAAAGTATTATGGTTCTCATTGTCGTCGACATGCTGCAATACAACGTTGCTGAGGGAGATGCATTTCGTAGGCTAAGTTGGTTGACCCTGACACTAAGAAATACTTTAGAACGACTGTAATGCCAGCGACGTACGAAAAATCAAAAGGAGAACTAGCCCTTCATTTGGAAAAGGCTGAATGGGTCAGCTTTGCCACTGACATATGGAGTAATCCATCAAAGACGTGCTCATTGCTGAGTTGCACAACCACTTCATTAAGAGTCCGAAAAGGGAAAAAAATTATACTGCCAGCCAGAGTCTTGGAACAACATCAGACAGGGCAGCATATTTCAGAGAAACTTAACCAAATTTTTGCCGAATTCAGTTTAACAAATAAAATCCACATGGGTATCTGTGACAATGCTTTTAATATGTAAGCAGCCGTGCGTTGAGGAAAATTTGCTTATATTGGATGCGTAGCCTATACGAGATGTGTGCGTGAGTGTGTGAATTCCCACGGGAACAAAGTGCACTTACACACTAAATTAAACTACCTAATGCTAAGAACAACACACACAGCCATGCCCGAGGGAGGACTCGAACCTCCGGCGGGAGGGCCGCACAACCCGTGACATGGCGCCTAGACCATGCGCTGCAGCTAGTTATTCATGATGTTATATTCAAAGACATTGCTGTAATGGATATAATAAAAAAAAAATTAAACAAGTTTCAAGAAACATGCGACTTACCGAAACACACTTCTGATTCTTGATGTCGAAACCCGCTGGAACAGCCCATATTTAATGTTGGAAAGACTCCTTGGACAAAAAAACTGCTATTAATTTATACATAATAGAACGTGTTGGGATAATAGTCACAACTACAGAAGAATGCGTTTAAATAAGCCATTGTATAATAGTACTTAAAGTGCTTTCATCAAGCAACGCTTGATATTTCAAGCGACTCTTCATCAGTATCTTTAATAATACCATTGATCGTCATGCTTAATTCAAACCTGACCACAACAGATGAAGATCCTGAATATGTAAAACAGCTCAAGACCCAGCTGTGCGCCGGCCGGTGTGGCCGAGCGGTTCTAGGCGCTTCAGTCTGGAACCGTGCGACCGCTACGATCCCAGGTTCGAATCCTGCCTCGGGCATGGATGTGTGTTATGTCCTTAGGTTAGTTAGGTTTAAGTAGTTGTAAGTTATAGGGGACTGATGACCACAGATGTTAAGTCCCATAGTGCTCAGAGCCATTTGAACCATTTTGAACGCAGTTGTGCGAGTCTGTTATCAGGAACTTTCTAACGCAAGAGCCGGCCGCGGTGGTCTCGCGGTTCTAGGCGCGCAGTCCGGAACCGTGCGACTGCTACGGTCGCAGGTTCGAATCCTGCCTCGGGCATGGATGTGTGTGATGTCCTTAGGTTAGTTAGGTTTAAGTAGTTGTAAGTTCTAGGGGACTGATGACCACAGATGTTAAGTCCCATAGTGCTCAGAGCCATTTGAACCATTTTGAACGCAGTTGTGCGAGTCTGTTATCAGGAACTTTCTAACGCAAGAGCCGGCCGCGGTGTTCTCGTGGTTCTAGGCGCGCAGTCCGGAACCGTGCGACTGCTACGGTCGCAGGTTCGAATCCTGCCTCGGGCATGGATGTGTGTGATGTCCTTAGGTTAGTTAGGTTTAAGTAGTTCTAAGTTCTAGGGGACTGATGACCTAAGATGTTAAGTCCCATAGTGCTCAGAGCCATTTGAACCATTTATTAAATTATTGATCGCAACTCTAATAGAACGCCGTTTTAAAACGAAGTATTTGACTATCTATCAATCGGAAAACACGAAGACTGAAATATCATCTTTTCCATGATAGAATGATGAAGCCCGGTCAAGTCAACTAGCTCGTTGGACGTAGACGATGAGTCTAGAGCTTCCTCTTCAACGTCAGATGCAGATATCGAAAATGCATCCTCAAAAAGTGATGACGATTCACGGGCTTTACATGCTAAACTCACATTACCTGTCACAAGTGGCAACGAGTTGGATTTCGAACATCACTATCCTCCTTTTGAAGAACTTCTAACATGTTTTTTTTTAAAAGACCCTTTGCTGCTGAATGCTATTTATGAATATTGGGCTTCTAGTCCATATACTTATCTACGCCCAAATGCTCTTAAATACTTATCTGCTCCTCCTACTAGTGTTCCTAGTGAACAATTGTTCAGCGCAACGGGACAGATAAGTGCGAACAGGCGATCTAACTTGATTGGTGAGAATGTGGATAAATTATTATTTTTACCTTAGAACATAAGACTGTTTAACTTCGATCATTAATTCTTTTCCATTGATAGATATCAAAACGCTAATGGAAATTTAATATTCATTTGCTATTGTTATATGTTTCTCCAACTGTAATTGATCAAATTCTGTTTTAAGTAAATAAATATTATAATTGACTTTCTTTCAAAGTGTTGTTATTTCCGACAGGTTGCAATATAATTTTAATCATTTCGTTAAATTGTTTATATAATTCTTTAAAAAATCATTGTTTTATTCACATTTTTCCAATGTTGTACGGAATTGCTTGGGGCTATTAAACCTTCGGTTTCGGACGAAGGTTAGGGCGATAGCCGATTAATCGGCTTCGGCCAGAAATAGTCCTTCTGTCGGACTCTAAACATAAGTGAATTAGACTAGTACAGAGTTACACAGCCAGTAATTGTTCCTTTTCTCAAAATGCGAATGGAATAGCAAAGAAAATCGACAGTAGTGGTAGAACGTAACCTCTGCCGCGCAGTATAGAGTAGTTTCAGGAGTATATACGAAAGCGAACAGAAAAATAATATCCTCGAACTTTTTATGTGTAAACTCTTAAAGATTTTTAAATAAAACAAACGTTATTAACATTCTACATCTTTACTCTTCACATCTAAGTGTTTATTTCTCTACATAGTCATCCTGGCCACGAACGGATTTCTCCCAACGAGAGACCAGTTTGTTGATACCGTCTCTGCAGAATGTTTGACATTGTCAACGGAGCCACAGCCTTGAAACTGATTGTAAAGTTTCATCACCATCAAAATGAGGTCCTCGAAGGTGTTCTTTAAGTTTTGAAAATAGATAGAAATCGGAAGAGGCCAAGTCGGGACTCTGTGGAGGATGAAACAGTGAAACGAAGGCGTCGGATTGTTGCAGATGCCACAGCTTTGCAGTTGTCATCCTGAAGGAGAGGGTATTCCATCTGTGGACGAACTCTTCGAATTCGATAACAGCACACTGTTTCTCACACACCGACATAGTTGTGTTCCACAGCGCCATGTTACACACTACAGTTCGGAGCCTTCTAGCGGCAGAGGGCTACAAATATGTAGAAATGAAGATCTGGAATGTTAATAACGTTCGTTTTATTTAAAAATGTTTTCACATAAAAAATTCGGAGTCGCTACTTTTCTGCATGCCCTCGTATGTAGTAGAACCATGAATGTGTGGAAGACCAGCGAGAACATCTCTGGTGCCGAGTCAGACGGCGTATAGGCAGTGGCAGTGTATTTGTACTCCGACAGAACTGCTTTTCCAATCGGCGTACGGCTATTTCGAGTTACGTTTTCCGTAGTTTAACAAAATCGCTGTCGACGGGACGCACGCTAACAAAATAAACATGAGGAGATGAAATGAAGGCAGGTGACCCAGCGCCCTTGTCGATTTTGATTAGCTGCCGCTGGCTTCTCGGAAAATGTAATTCCGGGATTTGCGAGGCGCGAGTTTTGTGGGGCGCGGCTGTGTGCCAGCGCCCACGCCGCCTGCGCTGCGATGTTCAGCTGTTTCGGCATAGCTGCTATTCTGAGGGAATGCGTGGCCTACGCAAGGCCGAGCAGCAGCCGATCTGCGTCCTCCATACCGTGACTCACTGCTTGACAAACTGAGCTCCTCTGAGCCTACTTGTCGCCAGCAAGGCTAACTCTACGAACAGTGCCTCGCAATCATAAATAACGTCTTCCTGCTGCTAAAGTTTTTGCAGTCGTTTCATTCCGCTAAAATTTTCTAGAGAATGTTATTTATTAGGCTGGAAGCTAAAGGTCACCACAAGGAAGAATACTGAACTGCATTGCTATATGGGCACTGCAGACGACTCTGTGTAAGCGCTTTGTTTATTCGCCCCAAATTAGCTTCATCTAGAACTCGCCGTCTCCGGTGGTTTCTTATTCTAAAGCCATTGAAATATAGGTTGCTAAATAGTGGAACAATAATTTTTTTAAAAAAATTATTACTTTCTTGCCGAAGTTCAGTACACGCCAGTCCACTTCAGGAATGTTATTTTCTATAAAACATTCCCTCACAGACGCTGCTGTATGGCAGAATGCACAGTATCTTGCTAATACAAACAAGCACCGTCTTCGAACCGTTTCTCTACTGCATGCAGTACACAAAGCGCCAGAACGTGTTCTATTCCTTCTGCATGTAATATTTTCTTAAGCGCGATAAGGGAACCACTCCCTAACCACGAAAAACACCTCCATACTGTAACATCACCTCTTGCGTACTTCACTACTATCGGGACTACACATAATGCCAGGTAAAGATCTCTAAGAATTGGCCAAACCCAAACCCATTCATTGTACTGCCACAGGATTCATCACTCCAAATCACTCGTTTTCGGTCATCCTTTATGCAGTGACATCGTTCTTTACATCAACTACGCATTGATTACAAAGATGCGTGGCTTATGAGCAGCTGCTCGATCATTGTACCTCATTCATTTGGACTACTTACGAGTAGCCGTTGTGCTATCTGGACTGCTAGTAGCACTTTGGAACTCACGAGTCTTTCCTTCCGCTGATTTCACGCGATTTTTTTAGCCGCCCTCCGCAATGATCAAAGGACCCCCGTCCGTCAGGTCATCTGCATCTACATCTACGTGGTTACTCTACTACTCACAATAAAGTGCCTGGCAGAGGGTTCAATGAACCACCTTCAAGCTGTCTGTCTGTCTACAGTTCCACTCTCGAACGGCGCGCGGGAGAAACGAACTCTTAAATTTTTCTGCGCGAGCCCTGACTTCTCTTATTTTATCGTGATAATCATTTCTACCTATGTATGTTGGTGCCAACAGAATGTTTTCGCAATCGGAGGAGAAAACTGGTGATGGAGATTTCACGAGAAGATCCCGTCACAACGAAAAATGCCTTTGTTTTCATCACTGCCACTTCAATTCACGTATCATGTCTGTGGCACTGTCTCCCCTATTTCGCGATAATACAAAACGAGCTGCCCTTCTCTGAATTTTTTTCGATGTCATTCATCAGTCTCACCTAATGCGGATCCCACACCGCACAGGAATACTCCAGAATAGGGCGAACAAGCGTGGTGTAAGTAGTCTCTTTAGTAGACCTGTTGCACCTTCTAAGTGTTCTGCCAATGAATCGCAGTGTTTGGTTTGCTCTACCCACAAAATTATCTATGTGATCGTTCCAATTTGGGTTATTTGTAATTGTAATCCATAAGTATTTAGTTGAATTTACAGCATTCAGATTTGTGTAACTTATCGCGAAACCGAAATTTAGCGGATTTCTGTTAGTATTCTTGTGGATAACTTCACACTTTTCTTTATTCAGGGTCAAATGCCACTTTTCGCACCATACAGATATCTAAATCATTTTGCAATTCGCTTTGGTCATCTGATGACTTTACAAGACGGTAAATGAAAGCATCATCTGCAAAAAATCTAAGACGGCTACTCAGATTGTCTCCTATATAGATCAGCAACAATAGGGGGCCTATAACACTTCTTTGGGGAACGCCGGATATTCTACTTTACTCAATGACTTTCCGTCTATTACTACGAACTGTGACCTTTCTGACAAGAAATCATGAATCCAGTCGCACAACTGAAGCGATATTCCATAGGCACGCTGTTTAGTTAGAAGACGCTTGTGAGGAACGGTGTCGAAAGTCTTCTGGAAATCTAAAAATATGGATTCAATCTGACATCCCCTCTCGATAGCACTCATTACTTCATGAGTATAAAGAGCTAGTTGTGTTTCGCAAGAATGATATTTTCTGAATGCGTGCTAACTATGTGTCAGTAAATCGTTTTCTTCGAGGTACGCCGGCCGCAGGCAGCAGTCCGGAACCGCGCTGCTGCTACAGTCGCAGGTTCGAATCCTGCCTCGGGCATGGATGTGTTTGATGCCCTTAGGTTAGGTTAGGTTTAAGTAGTTCTAAGTCTAGGGGAATGATGACCTCAGATGTTAAGTTCCATAGTGCTCAGAGCCATTTGAACCATTTGAATCTTCGAGGTACTTCATAATGTTCGAATACAGTATATGTTCCAAAACCCTACTGCAAAGCGACGTTAGTGATATGGGCCTGTAATTCGGCGGATTACTCCTCCTTCCCTTTTTGGGTATTGGTGTGACCTGAGCAGTTTTCCAGTCTTTAGGTACGGATCTTTCTGTGAGCGAGCGGTTGTGTATAATAGCTAAATATCGAGCTATTGTATCAGCATACTCTAAGAGGAAGCTGACTGGTATACAATCTGGACCGGAGGCCTTGGCTTTATTAAGTGATTTAAGCTGCTTTGCAACACCGAGTATGTCTACTTCTATGTTTCTCATCTTGGCAGTTGTCCTTGATTAGAATTCAGGAATATTTACTTCGTCTTTTTTGGTGAAGGAGTTTCGGAAGCACGTATTTAATAACTTTGCTTTTGTGGCACTGTCTTCATTGGCTTCACAGTTGTTATCGCGCAGTGAGGGTATTGATTGTGTCTTGCCACTGGTGTGCTTTATGTATGATCACAATCTCTTTTTGGGTTTTTTTACCAGATTTCGAGACAGAATTTCGTTTTGAGAATTACTAAATGCATCTCGCATTGAAATACGTGCTATATTTCGAACTTCTGCAAAATTTTCCCAGTCTTGACTCTGTTGTGATTGCTCCTTTGCGTTTACATTTCACAATCGCATCACAATTGTCGACTTGAGCAGCTTTAGAAGAGTTGAAATGTCCCTGATGGATCTGTTACTCAGGTGACATCCAGAGACTAGTCCATGTTGGAAGTCACTGACACCTCACCGACCCAGTTTGTTATTACTGCTTCTCTAGTGACAGTAAAATACTCCCCGCCTCGTTTCATACTCGTGCGTTCGCCTCTTGTGACATCTGGATACTTTTGATCACGTAGTGCACATCGGAAAAGGCACCTATCCGTCCTCGTACGGCGATAGTGAGACACACTGATTTAATTTCTACATTTCCAGGAGAAATCTCTTTCACAGTTCAAGCTGATAAAGGCTGAAGATACCCTGCCAGAATCCGCTCTCTCTTTCAGTGGTGCTCTCTTTGTAGTGAGGTTGTTGTATTCCATTTATCCTTACCTACCTGAATTCTGTTTCGGATAAACAGTGGTTTCACCTCTGGTATCAGTAATATGCTCCCCTTGGCTTGAAATGAGGTCAATTTTCTTCAGGTCTCTCTCTCTCTCGCGCGCGCGCGTCTCTGACGTGAATATGAAGTTTTCCAACTTACCGTTTACGCTGAAGAACTCAGAGTACAGTACGGCCTTATGTATTAGCACAGGAACCGTGGGTCTGTTTTGGTCCATTTATCGAGGCGTCGGAAACTGAAAAAGCTGTACCTATTAGGTAAACCTTCTCGATGTTTTGGAGTTTTTCCCTCCATACGATCTGGAGGATCTTCTCGAGATCACAGCGGTGAAAACTTTCCAACTTCAGTTCTTTCTTGAAAGAGTTGTCTGAGCACGTGCCAGGTATAGCTGACGCTTGGCGGTCTCTCTTAGCAATCTACTGACCCAAAGCTGGAAAACCAAGTGTTATTCTTCCATCCTGATCCTGTCATTATCCAGCGACAGTGATACATGAAACGACAGCGATACATGAAACACAACAGACAGAAGAGTGTTAGAGAACATCAATAAAGAACCTGCAAACTTTTGTAATGGAACTTTCAAGATTAATAGCAGAGCAGATAAGTCATGAGCTACTACTTAATTAGATAATGCTTATAAACAAGAGAAAGAACGAGGTGATATCACAGTTCAGCATTAGTGGTAATTTTCTGGAATCTGTCATATCTAGGTTTAACGGTTGAAAGCTACATCAAATGGAATGTCCATGTTAAGCCAACATTAGGGAATGTGAACGGAAGAATTAATTTTATTGGGAGAACATGGGGAAGGCGCCGTACATATTACAAGGAAGCCGCATACAAAACTCTAGTGCGTCCTTATCTTGATAACAGACAATTCGAAAACACACTGCTAGAACGGTAACATCCATGCTTACAGAACTGAATGAGCGTACTGAAGAGAAGACGAAACACATTTCGTGAAGCTCTGATGCGTCGCTTAAGAGTTGGCTATCTCTGACGAATTTCCTGTAGACTTTTGTCACAGGATGATCCGCTGACGTTTATTTAACGACTTGTCTGATCTTTCGCTAGCACGAATGGCTGTCATTGTCAAAGGTTCACCTCCGACCCCCCTCCCCCCTCCCCCCCCCCCCCCCAAAATGGCTAGCAATTGGTAATGGCGGAGTTATCTTCTGACAATAATAGTTACTCGCAAGGAAAGAAGGAACATTAGAGTTTAATGTAGCGTCGGAATCTATGTTATTATAGACGGAGCACAGTCTCGGGTTATGAAAGGATGGGGAAGGAAATCGGCCGTTCCCTTTTCAAAGGAACCATCCCGAAATTTGCCTGGAGCGATTTAGGGAAATCACGGAAAACCTAAATCTGGATAGCCGGACGTGCATTTGAACCATCGTCCTCCCGAATGCGAGTGTAGGGTGCTAATGACTGCAACGTCCTGCTCGGTCAACCATGCGTGCCGGCGAAACGCCAGAAAAAGTCGTAAACAACCATCGACCGATGATCCAGAGACAAAAATCAACAGGAAACATGTCAACGAGCAGCCATAAAAGCCTCAACAATTTTGGTTGTTTTTGTTTCTCAGTGAGGATAAAAGAGGAGCCACTGGTATTGCGTTTTATTAAAAGGTACATGATCTTTATTGAAATTTTTGCATACTTGCTCCAGACTATGGAGGAGAAAGTAAAGGTTACAAAAATCGCAATTTAATATGCCATTACCTTATCGGAAATTCTGAGATTCAGCTTTTCGCTTTTCTAGCTGATACAATATACAATAATTTGTAATATCGTGTTACTTGTGTTTTATAAGTCTTTAAAAATTCAAGTTAGAAATTTTCGCAATGTAAATTCTGTTGAAGGTTCTATAAATAGGCTTGTTAACCAGCTGCTTTCTTATCGGTGTGACTGTGTTCATCGAACTGTACATTTTTTCGAGGGACAGCAATTTCTTGTGCAATTATTCGAATGCTATGACACGATTCGCCAGATTGAAACATCTTGGCCTCGCAGTCGCGGACGCTAACACGTGCTTCTGCTGTCGTAAGTGCAATTTTACGGAGTTACTGTATAATGTTCAATAGTTTGAAAATTTGTCTCACTTTAAAACGAATTAAATGTTTTTAAATGAACTTAATCAAACATAAATCCTAGGATTTCCTGTCGTCATGCAGCTGCACACAGTTGCTGTCCAGTAAGCACACTACAAAGAAGAAAGGTAAATCCCCCTACTGCGCGATACCATTTCAGTTCACTGTTTTCCCTTTAACTGTTAGCAGTGTCCAACTTAATTGCAAAACTAAGCATCAACATATTGACGGTTAACACATGTTAAAAAAGAAGATTGCTGCGTGTTTTCCGTGTCACACTTGGGAGTGGGAGACATATATAACTGCTGCTCAATTTTTAGTGTTCTGTTGTATTAATTGCTGTTAAAGACATCGCAATATATTAACGTATGCCACAATAGAATTACCAACATAATACACACCTACATAACATACCACCCACAAACAGAGATACAGCCTTCGCTCAGCTTTATTATGAGCATGTCATCATTGATAAAAGTACAGCAGTATTCACATGAAATGGTTTAAACGCGTGACACAAGTAAAAACTGGATGCTTCAACTTTGACTCAGTGTATTTCATCCTGACAGAGACCAACCGCTTGCCATTTAAAATGTGCCGCTGCCACAGCCCGTTGTGGTCTAAGCAGTGCATAGGCAAACAATAGAACTATCGTACCATAAACCCAAAATATCACAATGTTGTTCCATTGTCCGAAATCAGTTTCTCGTGTTACCAGGGCTCTCTGGTTGAAAACCATCCGTTCTCCCCTATTGCTATCGTTCTTACAGGGTGACAGTTATTGAACCATATGAAATAAAATCGTCATAACGTCTGAACGGTTTGCGTTAGAACGTTCAAACTGTGCGTCTGGCCGCGAGACATGATGGGAATTAGTATGCGTTGTATAGTTTGATTTAACAACGAAGCCCACTTTCATTTGGATGAGTTCATCAATAAGCAAAATTGGTGCATTTGGGGGACAGAATCGGCATTTCGCAATTGAGAAGTCTCTTCAACCTCAGTGGGTGACTGTGTGATGTGCAGTGTCCAGTCACGGAATGATCGGTCTGATATTCCTTGATGGCACGAAGACTATCGAACGGTACGTGAAGGCTGTGGAAGATGATTTTATCCCCATTCTTCATAGTGACCCTGATTTCGACAAGATGCGGTTCATGCAAGACAAAGCTCGACTCCATCGGAGCAGGAGAGTGTTTGATGTCCTGAAGGAGCACTGTGGGGACCGCATTCCTGCTCCGGTGTACCCAGAGGCCACTCGCATGGGCCTCGATAGCTCGCCATATTCTCCGGATCTGAACTCATGCGACTCCTTTATGTGAGGCTATATCAAAGACAAGGAATACAGCAATAATCCCAAAACCATTGCTGAGCTGAAAACTGTCATTCAGGAGGTCATCGACCGAATCGATATTCCGACATTTCAGCGGGTCATGCACAATTTCGCTATTCGTCTGCGTCACAAATAGTTCAAATGGCTCTAAGCACTATGGGACTTAACATCTGAGGTCATCAATCCCCTAGACGTAGACCTACTTAAACCTAACTAACCTAAGGACATCACACACATCCATGCCCGAGGCAGGATTCGAACCTGCGACCGTAGCAGCAGCGCGGTTCCGGACTGCAGCGCCTAGAACCGCTCGGTCACTGCGGCCGGCTCTGCGCCACATCATCGCCCATGATGGCAGTCATATCGAACGAATCATAACCTAAATCCAAATATAAAGTGTGAGCACGCTGTAGTTTGTAACTAATTTACTTTTTTTCATACAGTTCAATAATTGTCATCGCGTATGTCATTTGTGTTGATAAAGAATCGTTATGTCAGACGATACACCTCAAACGTGTGTCGCATTTGTAATGTATTGCTGTACCTGTTCTAAAACAGAATACGATTTTTACTTCAGGCTATTCCAGATTTTTCTAAGCTTCGGGAGGAGCCTGTAGGAGGATGGGTAGCTCAAAAAATTTTGTTTGGGTAAGTCATGACGCAACTGATAAGTTTATCAAAGAATACACTAACGTGCCCGAAAAGTGGGTTTTATCTCGTAGTGCGACAAAACCAATTCTGAGACTCCTAAGAAAACTGTGTATGTATATTTCGGTTTTCAAGTTAAGTATTTTTACCTGTTCCTACAAAATCAGACCTGAAACTTCCTGGCAGATTAAAACTGTGTACCGGACCGAGACTCGAACTCGGGACCTTTGCCTTTCGCGGGCAAGTGCGCAGTCACTGTGGCCGGCTCTGCCCGCGAAAGGCAAAGGTCCCGAGTTCGAGTCTCGGTCCGGTACACAGTATTAATCTGCCAGGAAGTTTCATATCAAAAAAATGGTTCAAATTGCTCTGAGCACTATGCGACTTAACTTCTGAGGTCATCAGTCGCCTAGAACTTAGAACTAATTGAACCTAACTAACCTAAGGACATCACACACATCCATGCCCGAGGCAGGATTCGAACCTGCGACCGTAGCGGTCGCTCGGTTCCAAACTGTAGTTTCATATCAGCGCACTCTCCGCTGCAGAGTGAAAATCTCAATCTAAAATCAGACCTGCTCGTATAGAGTATCGCATAGCGCTCTAACTTGCGAGACAAGAAGGTAAACCACACTCGAATCGAATCCGAGCAGCGGATTAAAGCACGTGGGCTTGTCCTCCAGCCAGTCTGACTGTGGTTAAGGTAAGTGCACATTTGTATACAAAATAGAGCGATTGTCTATGGGTATTGTGTCTATAGACACACTTGAATGTCTTATTCCTCGATATTTGCTAATAATGGCTGACGTTGTTGGGATCGCGGCTTGTGCAATGATAATAACGCGATGAGAAAGAAACCGAAAAAGGAGATGTTGGTGGAAACGTGAACTATTTGTGGAAGGCTTCGTTTCGGCTGTAATATACTTTCGAATTTGATAGTAGAAGACAGCATGCTCTTTTTTTTTCAACATTAGTCAATGACGCTTTATATTTCTTCACCATCTCTTCGATAACCAACTTCTTGCTATTGTGGGTTTTATATTCGGAACTAATAACTTCACACAAACATGACATTGCGTGAAACTCTTGTCAGCTGCAACACTTCCTCCGTTAGCTACATCTTGGTAAGTGCAGTTTGACAACAAGAAAATGAAAAGAAATAAAAATCCTGCGAAGCTTTTCCCGCTTGCCAAAGTGAATAACACGAGGGCATATCTACCAACACGTCTGCACTATAAAATGTTGCGCAATGTTGTCTAAGAATTGTCTCGTGCCTCCCATCTCAAATGAGAATCAAACTTTCTGCGATATTGTTGCAAAAGCGAGTCTATAGATAAGAAATGTATCTCTATACGAACTCGCTCGATTGTCTATAGACACTGTCTAGATACAAAAATCGCTAGACTTTGTAAAAGACTGTGTACCGAGCGACGTGGCGCTGTGGATAGCGCGCTGGGCTCGCATTCGGGAGGACGACGATTCAAACCCGGTTCCCGCCATCCTGATTTAGGTTTCCCGTGATTTCCCTAAACTGCTTCAGGCAAATACCGGGAAGGTTCCTTTGAAAGGGCACGACCGACTTCCTTCCCCTTCTTTCCTTATTCCAATGGGACCGATGACCTCGCTGTTTCGTCTCCTTCTCCGCATCAACCAACCACTTCGCTACTATGAGACACGTCTCCTCTACTGTAAGCTGTTTCCTTTCCGTATTTTAGAAGGAAGTAGTATGGACCAAAAGAAGAAAAATTTGTCTAGTTAACATGGGCTCTAAAATGCATACCATAAGAGATGTGGGCACTTGTTCAGTAGAAGAGATGTGTTTCACAGAAGCGAAGATGAACAAGTGCACATACACTACGTCATCAAAAGTATCCGGACACCTGGCTGAAAATGACTTACAAGTTCGTGGCGCCTTCCATCGGTAATGCTGGAATTCATTATGGAGTTGGCCCACTCTTAGCCTTGATGACAACTGCCAGTCTCAGGTGCTGGAAGGCTTCTTGGGGAATGGCAGCCCATTCTTCACGGAGTGCTGCACTGAGGAAAGGTATAGATGTCGGTCGGTGAGGCCTGGCACGAGGTCGGCGTTCCAAAACATCCCAAAGGTGTTCTGTAGAATTCAGGGCAGGACTCTGAGCAGGCCAGTCAGTTACAGGGATATTATTGTCGTTTAAGCACTCCTGTCAGGCCGTGCATTATGAAAAGGTGCTCGATCATACTGAAAGATGCAATTGCCATCACCGAATTGCTCTTCAACAGTGGGAAGCAAGAGGGTGCATAAACATCAGTGTAGCCTGTGCTGTGATAGTGCCACACAAAACAACAAGGGGTGCAATCCCCCTTCATGGAAAACAGGACCACACCATAGCACCACTGCCTCCGAAATTTACTTTTGGCACTACACACTGTGGCAGATGACGTTAGTATTGGGGCAAGGCGGTTTCTATGTCAAAGTACCGTTATCCAAGATGGCGGGGAGGAAAATTGCCCGAAAACGACTCAGCCTATGCTGGGCTGCTGGAGAGAGTAAGAAAGGAATGTACTTTATTTATTTTGGAACAATTTATTTAGGGATGGAGTATGTTCATCACAGTGATACAAAACATGCTTGGGGTCACAATAAACAATCTGCAGACCTGTAAGCTACTCCTAAATAACGCTCTGCAGACACGCAAAACAACTCCTAACTTACCAAAATACTTTCAGTACAGACCAGCAAACTACTCCTAAATAATGCAGCACAGCGATGTGTAGACACACTCAGTACTCGTAAACTATCCAAATAGCGCATATCATAGCCTACAGACCCACTCGCAAAATAATGCAACAGACACAAACAGACACTGCCCGCCGCATTCTGTCCATTGGACCGCACACACTCCCAGAAGTCGGGATGTACTGACAGCCCCACAAAGTGACGCGGCCGTCAGCTGTCAAACCACAAACAGGCGCCCATTTGGGTCCTGCACACATGAGATAGTGGCATCCCTTTCATACTCAACAGCTGATGAATTCCTATTGAAACACGTGTTCACCTAGGCGCCATTGATGTCGCGACCGGATGGGAGCGAAGACCTATATATAAAGTACAGATACTCCAAGGTGGGCTGCGCATGTGTGTTCACCGCTGCTCTTGTGAAACCTCCCTCTACCTGCAGTCTGGTGAAGAGCTTATTGCCGAGCAACACTGCAGAAATCCGTTCCAGAGTAGCACAAGCTGCTTTCTCTCTAGCGATTGTAACAGACCATGCGTGATGTGTTGCTGATGTATCTGTGCATAGCTACATACCATCGCATGTGCATCTTGCAATATTCTCAATGTTATACTGAAGCCACATGGCTATCAAAAATAATAACCAAGTCGAACTCTAGTAAATTACATAGTGCCCCAGATATAGTTAACATGCGCTTTTCTAAGAGTTATCGTGCTGTCTCAGCTTGTATGCACGGAAATTCGTTCCCTAACAGAAACTGTTTACGAAAACACCGCAGAATAACATCGAATGCACTCTTCCCAGCGGTCCTAACGTGATACACTTCCTGCTCTCAACATATGCAAACGTTCTCACTGCTATCTAGAGACTCCTATATCCCAGCATAAAGGATGTCTTGTTTACCCGCCAAATTACTGATGCCGCCTGTATCGAAGTACCATCCACCTTTTCTTTCTTTCTGCAGATGAGACATTCAGTGGTAAAATTATTTTGCACAGATCGCTAAATCGCATTGACAGTTAAACCCGCAAAGTTGTCTACAGATCGTCAAATATATACTAGACTCACAAGAATACTGGAAGCCAGGAATATATTTACCAGTGTAACTACAATTGAATATTATGATTGCTGCTACAGTCTGACACCGATCGATATACTGGTAATGTCTCCTCTTGACTACTGTGCTTCTGGAACGAATATCTATAGTGCACATTTTTTTCCATGTAAAAAATCTCTATCATACCCTCATGGTTATCAATGTGCTGAATCTATATGTCCCTCACAATAGCACACATGGTCATCTTCTCTTGTCATGCCACTACATAAATCACAGTAACTTTACAATGCATGCAAAAAACTTATGGTATGCCTGCAATCACATTGGATATACACTCCTGGAAATTGAAATAAGAACACCGTGAATTCATTGTCCCAGGAAGGGGAAACTTTATTGACACATTCCTGGGATCAGATCCGTCACATGATCACACTGACAGAAACACAGGCACATAGAGACAGGCAACAGAGCATGCACAATGTCGGCACTAGTACAGTGTATATCCACCTTTCGCAGGAATGCAGGCTGCTATTCACCCATGGAGACGATCGTAGAGATGCTGGATGTAGTCCTGTGGAACGGCTTGCCATGCCATTTCCACCTGGCGCCTCAGTTGGACCAGCGTTCGTGCTGGACGTGCAGACCGCGTGAGACGACGCTTCATCCAGTCCCAAACATGCTCAATGGGGGACAGATCCGGAGATCTTGCTGGCCAGGGTAGTTGACTTACACCTTCTAGAGCACGTTGGGTGGCACGGGATACATGCGGACGTGCATTGTCCTGTTGGAACAGCAAGTTCCCTTGCCGGTCTAGGAATAGTAGAACGATGGATTCGATGACGGTTTGGATGTACCGTGCACTATTCAGTGTCCCCTCGACGATCACCAGTGGTGTACAGCCAGTGTAGGAGATCGCTCCCCACACCATGATGCCGGGTGTTGGCCCTGTGTGCCTCGGTCGTATGCAGTCCTGATTGTGGCGCTCACCTGCACGGCGCCAAACACGCATACGACCATCATTGGCACCAGGGCAGAAGCGACTCTCATCGCTGAAGACGACACGTCTCCATTCGTCCCTCCATTCACGCCTGTCGCGACACCACTGGAGGCGGGCTGCACGATGTTGGGGCGTGAGCGGAAGACGGCCTAACGGTGTGCGGGACCGTAGCCCAGCTTCATGGAGACGGTTGCGAATGGTCCTCGCCGATACCCCAGGAGCAACAGTGTCCCTAATTTGCTGGGAAGTGGCGGTGCGGTCCCCTACGGCACTGCGTAGGATCCTACGGTCTTGGCGTGCATCCGTGCGTCGCTGCGGTCCGGTCCTAGGTCGACGGGCACGTGCACCTTCCGCCGACCACTGGCGACAACATCGATGTACTGTGGAGACCTCACGCCCCACGTGTTGAGCAATTCGACGGTACATCCACCCGGCCTCCCGCATGCCCACTATATGCCCTCGCTCAAAGTCCGTCAACTGCACATACGGTTTACGTCCACGCTGTCGCGGCATGCTACCAGTGTTAAAGACTGCGATGGAGCTCCGTATGCCACGGCAAACTGGCTGACACTGACGGCGGCGGTGCACAAATGCTGCGCAGCTAGCGCCATTCGACGGCCAACACCGCGGTTCCTGGTGTGTCCGCTGTGCCGTGCGTGTGATCATTGCTTGTACAGCCCTCTCGCAGTGTCCGGAGCAAGTATGGTGGGTCTGACACACCGGTGTCAATGTGTTCTTTTTTCCATTTCCAGGAGTGTATGTCACGATGCTCCTCAGTCCTAGGGAAGCACCATCCGTATTTTCTTTCTTTCCTCAGACATGACTATCAGTGGCAAAAAGCTATTTTACACTGATCACCATATTGCACTGACAAGTAAACCTCACAAAGTGCCATACATGTCATCAAATATGGAAAGATTCTTATGCAATTACACTGCTCTCCCTCTGAGGACAGGAGATTGAATATTAGAGCATGAAACCGATCTCCAACCCAGCAATATATCACCGTGTACCGTGTCGATGTAGTAAACATACAATTCATATCCTCCGCCATACAAAATCATCCAATTTACATCACAGCACCTCAACAGACATACAGTATAATGCTGCCTCGGTGGAAAAAATTGACTGCCTCCTTGATTCCCTTTATTTTGATGTCGACAATTTCTCGGACCCCTCTTGTTGCTGCATGCTTGTCCTCATGTACAAATTGTTCAGCGCAAACCAGAAGATATGCAAGTCCTCACGCAATTTCCTTGCATTTCGGTGTATATTACGTCAATTTATACCTATTCCCTCCTGATTTTTCGCAATTCTATCGATTTTATGTAAGATTTTCTCTGCGATAATGACATAACCTCTCCTTCTGTGTTCTAAAACTGCTTGTAAATGTAGCACAGCTGCCAACACCTAGCCCAAATGCACTGATCGGGAGGTGTAATATAGCACTGTACTTGACTTTACCCAATCACCTCCACATTCGGAAAGTGTTTGCTCTGTTTTCTGTATGTCTGCATATATGGATGCCTCACGGATGGCTCCCAGGACCAGCAGTAGACCCGAGTTAGCGTTCGAATGTGGATCTGTCATGCATTATACCTGGAGCAATGCTGAGATGCGGATCCACAATAAGCCATGCAGGGGCAAGTGGAAATTTGAGAACATTGTGTATTGAGGTGTGTTTCTGTTGGACCGTTATTCCCTCCCATGTAAATTGTTTGGTTGTCTGCTTCTGCACATTTCGCGCCTTTATTTAGTTTAGAGAAGATTGACTGTGGTGCATGCATCTAGCATGTGGAAGACATATTTGCCTGTTCTCAAGACATGGGAAAGTCCTTAGTTGGCTTGTAAATTATGGGGATGATTTGGAATCTGTTACATCACCAACATCTGTATTTGATAGTGGAAATACCAGTTTCCTCTGTTTCTAGTTACTCAGTGGTTTACAGCATGCTGCACCTCGCTAAAGTTTTGGGTTTGTAGGGAAATAATTTCCAGTCTATATCTTGGGGATTATGTTGCACTAGCGATAGGTAGGATGCTGCCTAGTGCTTTATATCTAGAAGTACCGTGAAAATGGTATAATATTATGGTGAACCATGCAAAAATACATGTGTTCTTGTATTTCCCGAATCTGGAGATGTGCATAGAAAAGAGAGCAAGCAAGGAAGTAGGTTCAGAGCAGAAACAGTAAAGAGTTTATACCGAGGGGAAACGATCCCGAATTTGTAGAATACCTCTGAGAGCGACTGTGGTTGGCTGAGGGTCCTCTGATGTACAAGGGATGATTTTGTATGGTGAAGAATATGAATTGTATGTTTACTACATCAACATGGTACATGGTGATATAGTGCTGGGTTGGAGATGGGTTTCACCCTCTAATATTCAAGCTCCTCTCCTCAGTGGGAGAGCACTGTAATTGAGTATGAGTCTTTCCGTATTTGACGGTATGTATGGCATTTTGTGAGGTTTAGTTGTCAGTGCTATATGGTGATCAGTGTAAAATAGCTTTCTTGCTGCTGAAAGTTACGTCTGTAGAAAGAAAGAAAAGGCGGATGGTGTTTCCCTAGGACTGAGGAGCATCGTGACGTATTGCCAGTGTGAGTGTATGCATCCCATAATTTTTTTGGGTGCTTTACAGATATAAAAGATAACTGTACTATTTGTATAAAATGTGTAAAGTTATTGGTTTATGTAGTAGCATGACAAGAGAAGATGACTGCATGTGCTATCGTGAGAGACATATAGATTCAGCACATCGATAACTGTAAGGGTATGAGAGAGATTTTTTATGTAGAAAATTATGTGCGCTATAGATACTGAGATTCGTTCCAAAAGCACAGTCGTCAAGAGGAGATATTACCAGTATATTGATTGGTGTCAGACTGTAGCAGCAATCATAACATTTAATTGTTGTTACACTGGTAAATATATTCCTTGCTTCCAATATTCTTGTGAGTCTAGTATGTATTTGATGATCTGTAGACAACTTTGTGGATTTAACTGTCAATGCAAAAAAATGGCTCTGAGCACTATGGGACTTAACTGCTGAAGTCATCAGTCCCCTAGAACTTAGAACTACTTAAACCTAACTAACCTAAGGACATCACACACATCCATGCCCGAGGCAGGATTCGAACCTGCGACCGTAGCGGTCGCGTGGCTCCAGACTGAAGTGCCTAGAACTGCTCGGCCACTTCGGCTGGCAACTGTCAGTGCAATTTAGTGATGTGTGCAATATAATTTTATCGGTGAATGACTCGTCTGCAGAAAGAAAGAAAAGGTGGATGGTGCTTCAATACAGGCGGCATCAGTAATTCGGTGGGTAAATTCGATAAGAGCCAATCATAATGCTCGATTCATTCACAAGACATCCTTTGTGCTGGGATATAGGAGTCTCTACATACCGGTGAGAACATTTGCGTATGCTGAGAGCGGGAAGAGTATCATGTTAGGACCAATAGGAAGAGTGCATTCTTCTGTTACGGAAAGAATTTCCGTATATACAAGCTGAGACATCACGAAAACTCTTATAAAAGCGCATGTTAAATATATATGGAACACTATGTTATTTACTAGAGTTCGACTTGGTTATTATTTTAGATCACTATGTGGCTTCAGTATAACATTGAGAACATTGGTAGATGCGGTTGTGATGGTATGTAGCTACATGTTGCGATGTGTCAGCCACACGTCAATCATGGTCCATTAGAATCTCTAGGGAGAAAGAGGCTTGTGCTATTCTGGAGCGGATTTCTGCAGCATTGCTCAGCGGTAAGCTCTTCACAGGACCGCAGGTAGAGGAAGGGCTCATGCCAGCAGCATTGAACACATGCGCATTGCCCACCTTGGAACATCTGCGTTTTGTATAGAGGTCTTCGCTCCCATCTGGTCGCATCATCAACGGCGCCTAGGTGAACATGTATTTCAGTAGGAATTTATCACGTGTTGAGTATGAAAGGGATGCCACCACCTCATGCGTGCGAGACCCAAATGGGCGCCTATGTGTGGATTGACAGCTGATGACCGTGTCACTTCGTGGGGCTGTCGGTGCATCCCGACTTCTGGGAGCATGTGCAGTCCAACGGAATGGGGGCGACGGGCGGTGGCTGCATGTGTCTGTTGCATTATTTTGTGAGTGGGTCTGTAGGTGCTATGCTCTATTTGGATAGTGTATGAGTACTGAGTGCGTCTACACATCGCTGTGCTGCATTATTTAGGAGCAGTTTGCAGGTCTGTACTGAAATTATTTCTGTAAGTTAGGAGTTGTTTGTGTGTCTGCAGAGCATTATTTATGAGTAGCTTACAGGTCTGCAGACTGTGTATTGTGACCCCAAACCTGTGTTTTGTACCAGTGTGATAAATTTACTTCATCCCTAAATAAAATGTTCCAAAATATATAAAGTATACTCCTTCCTTACTCTCGCCAGCAGCCCAGCATAGGCTGAGTCATTTGCAGACGACTTTCCCCCTCCAGATCACCATCTTGGATTACGTCACATGAGGTATGACAGCAACCTCTGGTGGCAGTACTGTGTAGCAGGTCAGTTAGATTCTAGATCTCATGGTGGAGACGCTGCCCTCAAAATAAACACTCATGTCCAGTACAGACAGAGTCCTTCTCCTGCCATTTTCCCCCATCCCAGACCACCATCTTGGGTTATGTCATGGAGCAGACGACAGTGCCCTCTGGTGGCAGTACTGTGTACTAGGTCAGATGGACTCTGGATCTCTTGGTGGGGACACTGTCCGCCACCATTTTCCCCAGCCATGTTGGATTATGTGACAGACAACAGCGCCCTCTGGTGGCAGTATTGTGTACAAGGTCAGTTGGAGTCCAGACCCCTTGGCGACCACACTGGATGGTGGTAGTGCCTCTAATGTCCATCACTGGTTGAGTCCTTTTCCCACGAATTCCTAGAAGGAGGTGGCAGTCTGGTGACTTAGGTTAGTGGAGGTAGCCCAAGTGTCCTTTCTTTCGCGCCATTTTCTTTGCTCGGTGGAGATACGCGAATTGACCTATCTTTACTGCCAAAATTCAAACTTGGCACCAGTTCCTAGGAAGGGGTGGCTGTCGATTGACTTACATTAGTGGAGGTAGGTCAAGTGACCTATATTCCTGCGATTTTCTTACGTTAGTGGAGATAACCTTGGTGTGATGCATTATCCTGCTGGAATTTGAACTTCCCGCCATTTTTCTGGGGGAGGGGAGAGGAGCGTGGCACTTTCCCTCCAATTCCGCCATCTTGGATAACAGCACTTGCGTCATCAGCTGACATCATGGCCACCATCTTTGATGACGTCATCGCCGCCATCTTGGCTGTCGTCATAGTGGCATCTTGGATGACGTCATCGCCGTCATCTTGGATAACGGTACTTTGGCATAGAATCCGCCTTGCCTCAATACTGACATTCACTGGTCATTCGCCATACCCACACCCTGCCAGTGGATCGCCACATTGTGTACCATGATTCGTTGCTCCACACATCGTTTTTCCACTCCTCAATCGTCAAACGCTTACACTCCTTACACCAAGTGAGGCGTCGTTTGGCATTTACCAGCGTGATGTATGGCTTATGGGCAGCTGCTCGACCATGAAATTCAAGTTTTCTCACGTCCCGTCTAACTATTTTAGTACTTGCAGTGGATCCTGATGCAGTTTGGAATTCCTGTGTGATGGTCTTGATATATGTCTGCCTATTACCCATTACGACTCTCTTGAACTATTGGCAGTCTCTGTCAGTCAAGAGACGAGGTTGGGTAGTATGCTTTTGTGCAGTACGTGTTCCTTCACGTTTCCGCTTCACTATCGCATCGGAAACAGTGGACCTACTGATGTTTGGGAGTGTGGAAATCTCGCATACAGACTTATGACACAAGTAACACCCAATCACCTGACCATGTTCGAAGTCCATGAGTTCTGCGGAGCGCCCCATCCTGCTCTCTCACGATGTCTAATGACTACTGAGGACGTTGATGTGGAATATGGCAGCAGGTGGCAGCACAATGAATCTAATATGAAAGACGTATGTTTTTGGGGCGTCCGGACACTTTTGATCACTTAGTGCAGCTCTTAAAGTATGCATTTTGGAGCCAATGTTTAATGGACGTTTTTTATTCGGATGATCGTTTCTTTCATATCTGTGAATATTGACCATTTCTACTGGGGATTCTGTGCGATAGTAAAAATAAAAAATAAGGAGACTCATAGCAATAAATATAACATTAACATGAGTGGCGAGTAAAGTACATAGACGGTTATTGCTTTAAAACTGTGACGTGACTGTATGGCTCAGTAGCTAAAAGCCAGTTTCTTAAGAAGCACATTTAAAGAAAACGTACATGGATCGCGCCGATTCGTGAACAAAACATATCACTGCTTTACAGTAAAGAGCGAAATGTAGAATTAAGGGATGGCTACTATTGATGGGCCAACTAAAAATAATATGTAAAAGATTCCTCGGATATTGTAGTAAGTATTTTATTTTTGGTGTAGCTTGAACATTATCTTTTGCATTTCGCTATAGTAGACACATAAGTCATAATCATTGACTGTTAACGAAATAACTGAAAAATAAAGGCATGTGTCATCGGCCCAATCAAGGGACTGGTTTCCTCCAATGGGCCAAGCAGTTTCCGTGACTAGACTATAGTGTAATAGCTGTTAAATACTTCACATATCTAAATACGTGTCAATACATTATACTTTTTTATTTTTAGTGTTTTTTTGATAGCTGAAACTAAATAACGTGTATTCGAAACCACGGAAGCTGAAAGTAGAAATGTCGCTTCGAAGGTAAAGAAAAACACATTTGACTCATTATGAAAACACTTGCAGACTATTAGAAAACCTTTACTTAAATTTTGTTCATAGTGGGCTACTTACCCCTAAGATTAAACAAAATTCTAGATGGCTCTTTCAAGGTAACTCACACTCCATAGCTTAACAGTACCCATCAACTTTATATTGTGAATATAACAAAATCATGTGAACTGCTCGCACTTTCAAATCATGGCTGCAGAAATTTAATCATAATTACCACCTCACTACAACGTTTCAATCATTAACATTAGTCTGTTTCAAGAACACAATGCAAATCCTATCGTTTTTCACAGTTGCTCTGTGTCTTCGTGAAACAACTCTCCACTAAGATGGCGAATTTTTGGCAACACAGGGTCACGTAATGACCACTCGGATGCGCCTATATTTAGTATTCACAGAGGAATCGAGTTGGCCATCGACGGAGCGAGTCCAGAGATAGCAACCTCACTCTACTATAGAATTAGCACCATAAATAGTTGCAAATATGCGGACGATACACTGTTGGCCATAAAAATTGCAATACCGTGATGACGGCATACAACAAATGTGGGACTGGAATGAAGTGTACTACCTTCTTTAATATGCAAATGATTAGCATTTCAGCGCAAACGCACAAAATAGATAGGAGTAATGTCATCTACATTCTGTACATAAGGAAAGATTACGGAGCGTGTTCCACATTCAGAAATCGCATTAAATTGTTGGTTGTTTGCGAGAAGATCGTTCTGTATGGTTCGTGCTGTCACGGCTGTCGCGCAACAATGGTTCCAGAGAGCTATTCTCAGCGCCAAGCCGGACCTTATCGGTCAATCGCGATTAGCGCCCAAGAGGACAGATATCTTGTTCGCTCGGCCGTGCAGGATCGTACTGCAACGTCACGGACTTTGAGTCAAGAGAAAGGGGTTGTTTGCTGCAAGACAATGACAGTGCGACGATTTCTGGAGCACCACGGACTGTCAGCACGCTGACAGTTAAATCTTCCCTTGACGCACCAGCAGAGAAAGGCTCATTAAAGAGAGCCACCACGTCGTCACGTCAGACGAGATCCGGTTCTTATACAGCATCGCTAACGTTGCCGGACTGCATTCACCGTCGTTATATGGGCCTAGCACCCGGAATGACGGTATGGAATGCCACTGTATACACAACAGCTGGCTCGACCAGCTGGTAATCTGAACAGTAGATGTTACACTTCTGAATGTTTTTGGCCGCTGGCTCTGCCGACAAGGTCTCCACGACATTAACTTTCAACAAGATAATTTAAGACCGCATGTTACCCTTGCTGTCCTGACCAGCCTCAATACAGAGAGTGCTATACTGTTGACCCAATCAGACCGTTCTCTGTATCTCTCACTCGATGTAAAGTGGGTCGCACATTAACAAGAGAATGGCACGCCACCACTCACCGGCCACTGCGATTGATGATCTCTGCTATAGAATTGGAATCATATAACAACACCAGCTGTACTTTTATTTTTGATCACCATCACCTTGTTCGGCCATCAAAGGTCATTTTCCAGTGCTTATATGGATAATATTGAAAAACAAGGTACAACGGAATAAATTATGTGAAAAAGAAAGTAACCAAAAAAATCATCGCAACAGGCACAGTAAAAGAAATAGTATTGTATAACAACTCGTCCAAAAACATCATCAAAGCAGAACAGTAAAATAAATAATTCTGTACAGCAACTCGTCCACAGTTTAAGAAAGTAGCATATACAACATAAACCTTCTATTCTATCGTTGTGGGCAGAGATTAAAGAGTGGAGGAATGGCTTAACAGGGAGGGCCTGTAGAGGAAAGGGAAGGACAGTGGGAACGAAATACACTGCCTGATAGAAATGTGACGCACCAAGAAGACACGATCGGATGTCAATGTAACTTGGCACACGTACACACCATCTGCTGGAAGGTAAATTATTAGAGCTGAAATTCTCTGTTGGTTGGTTTTGGGGAAGGAGACCAGACAGCGTGGTCATCGGTCTCATCGGATTAGGGAAGGATGGGGAAGGAAGTCGGCCGTGCCCTTTCAGAGGAACCATCCCGGCATTTGCCTGGAGTGATTTAGGGAAATCACGGAAAACCTAAATCAGGATGGCCGGACCCGGGATTGAACCGTCGTCCTTCCGAATGCGAGTCCAGTGTCTAACCACTGCGCCACCTCGCTCGGTGAAATTCTCTGTGACAGGAAGAAAGGCCACCAGACAGCATTAGTATTGCTCGTGTTTAATGCTGTTGCCAGGCCTGGAAGGGTATATAAGGCGCATGGACAGTGTCAGATCGTGAGTGCTCACTGGGAAAGACAGAGAACTACGCGTACTCGTATGACATAACGTTATCAGCAGCTGACATAGTTTTGAATAGGGTCTCATTTTGGATCTCCATTTGACCCAGCTGGTCGTATCGTGTAATGTCCAGATATGTGGAACACTCGGTGTCACAGCCGGACTACATCTGAAAGTGAGGGAGGGCTTATTCGCAGTCAAGGTTCCGATCGATCACGTGTGACCGCCACAAAGGAGGATCACCTTACTTGCACACCAGGCAAAACGTAACCGCTTCAAATATGTGCTTGCCATCAGAATATTCTGCGTTATCCCGCAGGCTAACAGCAGCCGGACTGTGGATTTACCGTACGGAGCGCTCGCCGCCGTTAACACCAAAACACGGACAGCAGCATTTGTGCTGTCGAGCAGGTGTGACCGGGAAGCACGGGCTGCTGATGAATGGCGTCGCATTGTGTTCAACGATGAATCGTCGTTCTCACTATCACGGATGGCCACCTTTAGAGGGTATGGCAGAGACCTGGAGAGAAGTCTCAGACTACCAATGTTTTGGAGAGGCACAGCGGTTTTACTTCTGGCATCACGTACGTCTTCACGTCAAGGGTGCCTGCTTCATGATGATGCTCCAGTCCACTTCGCCGCTAACGTCCGGACGCATCTCAATCCTGTCTTTCCTGGTCGATGGATCGGACGAGGGGGTCCAGTTGCATGTCCTTCTCGTTCACCGGATCTCAACCCTTGCGATTTCTGGTTATGGGGCCATCTCAGAAGTATCGTGAATGCAGAGCCCATTCCAGACTGAGCGAGGTGGCGCAATGGTTAGCACACTGGACTCGCATTCGGGAGGACGACGGTTCAATCCCGCGACCTGCTATCCTGATTTAGGTTTTCCGCGATTTCCCTAAATCGCTCCAGGCAAATGCCGCGATGGTTCCTCTGAAAGGGCACGGCCGGCTTCCTTCCCTGTCCTTCCCTAATCCGATGAGACCGATGACCTCGCTGTCTGGTCTCCTCCCCCACAACAACCCAACTCTTCACCCCATTCCAGATGTGGAGACACTGGGGCAGCGTATTCTTGCGGTCTCGGCCGATGTAAAAGCGTGAGACAGAATATGTTACGGCGCATACACGTATGCATTGAGCCACATGGAACCCATTTTCAACTCATACTGTAACCGTTGCTGCATGGTACAGCAATCTCTGTAACGATGTATGATTGAATAAATGGTCTCTAGCATGGAAACCATTCATTTACGGACATCACTTCATTAGACCTTTTTTGTTCCCTATCCTCTCATCAGTCAATCCGTAGAGTTTGTACACGCTGTAAAAAGTCACCTTACATATTGTCAGATTGTGCAATAATGACGTAAGGACAAAGCTTTAACAGTAGAACAAAATACTGAAACACATGCCCTTTAAAAGGCTTAAATAAACACATCAAAGGAAGCCTCATAAAAAGAAGGAATGCAAAAAAATGAAAGACAAAAGAAGACACCCAGAGAACCTAAGATGAAATAAGTGTCGAGCTTGGGAAGACAGCATCGGCAAACTAATTAAATCAGCAAATTCATCTCTGTACGCAAACAAAATGTTTACACGACGTGAAGCCTGAGGTACTGAGCGTGGTCTGTTGTTTATAATAAGTGAGGCACACACATTGCGTAACGATAGGTGACGGCGATAGTTTCGTTTACACTGCAACATATCCAATATATCCCGAAAAGCATCAAGAATAAGAATGGTTCTTAAGTGTTTCTGTTCCTTAAGAGTCACTCTGGTGCAAACGGTTACAAATTTCTCTCTTCCAGGATGTCCATACGAGTACCTTCTCCATTTTATTCAAAATTGAAAGATTATTTCCGATGTTAGTAACAATGTGTTCTTCTTCTGATTAGATCGAAAGCAAAGTTGGATTTACCTCCTGCATCTTTCCTTCCTGTTTCTGTAGTTCCCCTGTGTCTGATTTTGAAGTTACTGCCTTTTTGACCGATATAAAAAGCTACGCAGTGAATACAGCATATTTTGTGCATACCTGCAGTCGCAAACGTGTTGTTGTTAGTTTATTATTATTTACAAGTAACTGACATAGCGTGTTAGCGACCTTGAAGGCAATCTAACATTAAACGTGTGGAACAATGAAACGAGCTTATATTAAACGTTACCATAAAAGAGGAAAACAGACGAATTTTAAACTTTCTGTAGTATCATCACTACATTTGTTGCTTACATGCTGAAGAACTTGGAATTTAGAATTATGTATGTTATCAATAATAGCGAATTAAATGTCATTTTTGACTGCAGTATAGGGCAATTTGCTTAGTTCTTCGTTGGGTTCATTAGTATTTAGGGGTGATTTGAGTATTATGTTAATCATTGCCTGAAGGGCGATTTTTATTTCTTGAATTGGGTGGCATGAATTCTGGCAAAATATGATATCTGTAGTAGTAGGCTTACGACAAATATCAACATGAGTTTGATCGACATTAGTAAGATCTAAACAGTTAATCGACATATTTTGCTGATTTTTACAGCAAAGTTAGTATTAGGATGAAGTTCTTTTATTTAAGAGTTAACATATCGATGTCATTCTTAGATATTTGATGCAACAAGAAAAGTCATATACCTACTGTAACTTGTGCGAAGTTTTTTGTCGTATTGACATTAGCTGTGATTTAATGGTATTAATAAAAGTATTAGACTGAAGAGCCAAAAAACTGGTATAACTGCCTAATATCGTGTAGGGCCTCCGCAAGCACGCAGAAGTGCCGTAACACGACGTGGCATGGACTCGACTAATGTCTGAAGTAGTGCTGGTGGGAACTGACACCATGAATCCTGCAGGGTTGTCCATAAATCCATAAGAGCACGAGAGGGTGAAGATCTCTTCTGAACAGCAAGTCTCCATACCTGTACAAGTCCATCCGCTCAATACAATTTGAAATGAGACTCGTCCTAGTCCATCCAGTCATCAACAGTCCAACGTCGGTGTCGACGGGCCTAGACGACGCGTAAAACTTTGCGTCGTGGAGTCATCAAGGGTACATGAGTGGGCCTTCGGCTCCGAAAGCCCATAACGATGATGTTTTGTTGAATGGTCCGCACCCTGACACTTGTTGATGGCCCAGTACTGACATCTGCAGCAATTTGCGTAAGGGTTGCACTTCTTTCACGTTGAACGATTCGCTTCAATCGTCGTTGGTCCCGTTCTTGCAGGATCTTTTTCCGGCCGCAGTGATGTCGGAGATTTGAAGTTTTACCGGATTCCGGATATTCACAGCACACTCGTGAAATGGTCGTACAGGAAAATCCCTACTTTATCGCTACCTCGGAGATGCTGTGTCCCATCGCTCGTGCGCCGAGTATGACACCACGTTCAAACTCACTTATATCTTGATAAACTGCCATTGTAGCAGCACTTGTTTCACATAGGCGTTGCCGACCGCAGCGCCATATTCTGCCTGTTTACATGGTTCAAATGGCTCTGACCACTATGGGACTTAACTTCTGTGGTCATCAGTCCCCTAGAACTTAGAACTACTTAAACCTAACTAACCTAAGGACATCACACACATCCATGCCCGAGGCAGGATTCGAACCTGCGACCGTAGCGGTCACGCGGTTCCAGACTGAAGTGCCTAGAACCGCACGGCCACACTGGCCGGCCTGTTTACATATTTCTGTATTTGAATACGCATGCCTATAACAGTTTCTCTGGCGCTTCAGTGACGTTGTAAAAGGATAAATAGTTGCAATGAAGTATTATTGTTAACGATTTGATAAGTTCGACTAGGGCATTTTGCGATAATGTTAGTGGTGTTGCAACTTTTATGGCCGGCTTTTTATGTGAATTACGTTGTCTGAAGCCGACATCACACCCTGCAGTCAAGTAGCTCTTGTGAAAAGGAGTTCCACGAATAGAAGAGAAATCAAATAAATCTTATCAGTTCAATAGACGTGTTCGGTCTTTTGATAGGTCCTCAAGACTAAATGTAGGTACGATATTGCAGTGCCTGTGTTATTCCGAATTACGATGCAGTGTTCCTTCGGACATGCATCACACAGGCATTGCAATATCGCATTTATTCGCCGACACCGGGCACGTGTCTTTCAAGTAAAATGTCTCCCCTGTACGGAAATATACATAATTGATGTAAGAGTACAGGTTGTAGCGACATGGTTGATGACATATAGAAGTTTGGGTGTGACCGTCGGTCGTACTCGGATAGGCAAATGGTAAGACGACCGCTCGCAATAAGCGAAAAATCCAGGTTTGTGTCCCGGTCCAGCACACATTTTCATTGTCGTCATTCCATTCTACATTTGATGTTAGTCCCTATTCACAACTGCAAATTCATTTAATGTGTTTGATAACGACTGTGGTCGAAGTAGTGCCTGTTCCCTTGGACATGCATGCGTGTCCAAAGGAACTTTACACCGTAATCAGAATAACACCGGTACTATAATATCTTATACTTCCCATAGATGCTCATGACAGCAGCATGCGAATAGCCGACCATCTCACTGACTCCGAGAAGCTCGTTCCTAGGCACTGGGCCATGAGAATCTGTCCTTTCTCAAAATTGTCTATGTCAGTGGATTTCTCCCATTGGCGTCTGCTCCGCTTAAATATTTTTCTTACCGCGACACATCCCCGCAACGACACCAGGCGGTATACAATCTTTCGGTGGGCAGTGGTCGCAACATTTTGCTTTATCAGTGTACACGGTACTACTTAGCAAAAATAAATGGAAGAAAGAGTAAAAAATAAATACACCTGAAAGTAAGAAAAACATTTGGCACAAAATGCATACAGAGTTGACACCGAAACAGATTCATAACACTACACGGTGTTGATCAATATCTGTGCGGACAGTAGGAAAACACTTTCCACTCCCAAAGCAGACAAAGAGGATACCAAAACAGATCAGTAACATGACACGGAATTGGTCAATATCTGGGAGAGGGTAATTTTAGTGTCGTTCATGTTTCAGATTTTTCAGGCCTTACCGTTGTTGAAATTCATAGTGATGTAGAAATGTCTCGGGAAGCTGCCTTGCCGGACCATATATCGTAAACAAACCTTCCTGATTACTTAATCAGCGGTTTTTTGCGATCAGTATGTATTCTCTGCACATACGTTGTTCTTCTTTTCGGTTAGAAGTCTTTGTTTCGTCTATCTTTTTTAAAGTTTCTGCTTAAATTGTTTAATCTAATTCTCGCTTCACAAGCTTTCAATTATGACAATAGAAGAGCGCCGTCAGGTTATTTATCACAACTAAAATTTTCCTTTTTTATTCCTAAACTATTTTCTTGAACGCTAACCTCGTTTATTAAGTGGTGTAACTATTTTTAGCCGGAATTTCAGTACAGGCAGTGACGACCAAAAACTTCAGACCGTTTTGAATTAAATCAACCACGGTGAAACAACAGTACTGTTTTGTGATTTCGCATTCTCATTATTTTCACTTGACACTTGTGACGTTGTGAATTACTCATTTGTCTCCACAAACAGACCCGTTTCTCTAGAGACCTCCAAACATTAGATGTCATAGTTTTCTTCGTATATACATTTACAGAGAGGGAATATTTGTTGTTTTTGAGATGTCCTTTCACATACACTGATCAGTCAGAACATTATGACTACTATCGATATAAGCCCTTCCAGGCTATAGTAGCAGCATCTGGCGAGGAATGACTGCTAGTCAGACACACGCTCTGTGCATGTAGTATCAGTGAGCGTGCTGGCCGTGTGTAGAGTGGGAAAGGCGCATGATCTATCTGAGTCTGACCGAGGGCAGAGTGTGATGGCTCGGAGGCTCGGCACGAGCATATCGGAAACTGCAAGATCTGTCGGGTGTTGGAGGAGTGCTGCGGTGAGTGTCCTAAATACGTGGCGAAACCGAGTATAAACCACGTCCAAACGTCGTAGGGTTGGGCGGTCACCCCTCTTTACAGATGTCGGACATCGTAGGTTGGGCAGACTGGTAAAATATGTCTGGTGGCGAACTGCGGCAAAACTAACGACAGACTTTAATGCTGGGGAGACTACAAGTGTGTCTCAACACACAGTGCACCGAACACTGCTAAGGATGGGCCTCTGCACCCGACGACCCCTGTTAACACCACGACACCGGCAACTACAACTGAAATAGGCATGTGACCGTCGGTACTGGACGTTGGCGCAGTAGCGTGGTATGATGTATCCCGATACCTTCCTCTTTGTGCCGATGTAAGGGCGCGAATCCGTCGTCTTCCAGGAGAACAGCTCCTTGGCACCTGTAGTGCGACACAGAGAGAAGCTGGCGGTGGCTCCACCATGCTCTGGGTAACATCCACGTGGGCATCCGTGAGGCCGTTGGAGTTCGTGCAAGGCACCATGACGGCCAAGGAGTTATCTACTCTACTTCCAGGTCACGTACACCAATTCACGACGATCATGTTTCCCGACGACAGTGGCATTTTTCAACAAGATAATGCGCCATGCATGAGGCCAGGAGTGTGATGGAGTGGTTCGAGGAACACAGTAGTAAGTTCCAGTTGATGTGCTGGCCCCCCAAGTCACCAGAGTTGAACACGATCGAACACATCTGGTACGTGATTGAAGATGGCTTCAGAGCTCATGGCCCCCCTCACCGAAATTTACAGGAATTAGGTAAACTGTGTGTACAGATGTGGTGCCAGCTCCCTCCAGCGACCTACGAAAGCCTCATTGATCCCATGCCATAACATGTCGCCGCTATTATCCGTGTCAAAGGTTATTAGGTAGGTAGGTAGTCATAATTTTCTGGCTGATCCGTGTATTTAACACGCTGTATTCCCAAGAACAAAGTGGATCATTGTTTTGCGTCTCTTTTCTTTTTATTCGCTATTCTGTGTGTTCCTGGAGCCACTGTCTGAATTGTATGCTGATCATGAAGTAACCACTACATTTATTCTCTCATACTTTACTTCAAGATATGAATGTAAATGCTCTCACAGAAAATTGCAGGTACTTCATTTGAAGCACAGAACGTCAATATCGGCGGGAATACTCTTCTAGTCCTGCATTTCTTGCAAATTTTTGTAGGGAAGTTGAGATTTTAGTTGTAAACCCCCCAGGAGAAAAAGGAATGAAAGTTACAGTTTAACGACCGGTGGACGACAACCTCAGTAGACACGGAGGTGGAGATCGTCTTTGTCCTCTTCAGAGCAATCATCCGTAATCCAGTTCTAATGATTCACAGAAATCCTAAATCCGTATAGCCGGACGGGGATTTGAACCTCACCCCCTCATTCAATGTGAATCCAGTGCGCACCATAGTTGATGCCACGCCCATCTCGAATTCGTTATACTTTGCACAGTAACTATACTGGTCAAAGAAAGAGGGATTTCGAGTTCATATCCTTGTTCAGGATTTACCTGAAGTAAGTTAGAGAAACTACGGGAAGACTGACTCAGGATGACTAAGTAGGGAATTAAACTCGGTTCCTCAAGAATACGAGTTCAGTATTTACAGTAACACGTAATCAGACCTCGCAAGTATTTTGTTAAGACACAACTGACAAACTGTATGTGCTGAGGGACCCCGATCTTGTTCCTTGTAACGTGCAGTTGTTGGCGCTATTAATGGACGTCGGGGAGTGAGCTTAGTCCCGAACCTACACTCGCCTGAAAGCTGGCAAACTTCACTTGAGAAAATCATCAGCAATCTATCGATTTGCTTCCAACGAGAGAAATGACTCGAAAGTTCAAGCAAAGAAGTGTACGGTCGATGCCGGACTCGCATTAGGAATTCTTCGAGAAACACTATGACTGGACATTTAATCATTCAGGTGTCTTCAAATATCAGGTCGAAAGTAAGAGAAGAAATTGGGTGGTTACCTTTTGGTAGCTAAAGGAAGGAGCCAGCAAATAATTTCACTTTATTATAAGTCTTAACCACTTTTCTGCACCATTTAGTACTTTTTAGTGATTTCAGAGGCTACAGGAAGACTTCTGTTTCCGTATTATTTGCGTGAAAATCTATGTAGAACAAGGACTGTAGCCTTGGATCCCTAAATTTCTTACCTTTTTCCTTCTGCTTCTTTCTCACAGTGATATATTTTTCTGTTCCTTCATCGAAAGTTCACCGGACAAAATATTAGCCACCCCTTAAAAGAGCACAATTGTCGCTTTGGAGCACTGCAGATGTACAACTGTTAACAGGTGGTCGTGTGAAACTCCACTGTTGACATTAATCATGACAGCAGAGTGGTATCTGGACTGTTCTGAAACACAGTATGGCTCAAAGGTATTTTGTAGCTGAACTAATAGGTCGGTAGGCGTGTTTATCTACACGAAGAACCAAAAGAAACCGGTTGTTCAGACAGATGACTGCTTGATCCCACCACCGTTAGATTTATTGATCGATGAGTGCAGATAAGCACGGACTATGGCCGTAAACAGTGTTTTCACTGGATTCATAAGTATTCTGTAGAACGGGAAGACTGCAGCAAACCTAAGTACGTAAAGCGAATGTAATGCTAATATTTTTACTAACTTACAGTAGTGCCAAAACTAAAGAATATTCAGTAGATTTCAGACAAGCTGTCTTAACAGCACTGAGTCAAGGCCAATCTCAATCCTTAATTGTGAAGGCGTTTATCATCTCACAGCAGGGGGAATGATAGATAACAATGCACGAAGTGGTCGGGCCCGCAGAACCACCCAAAAAGAAGATAGGATCATCCGAAGTCAATCGATTGTTAATTCCAAAAAAATCAGCCTGCGCAATACATGATGATTTACAGGTGAAATACGGGTCGAAGATCCATTATTCGACAGTTAAATGCTCTTTAGCCGCTATAGATCTGAATGTCAGACGACCTTCTCGAAAACCTAAGGTAAGTGCGAAAAATGGAAACACCAGACTGCAGCTTGCTAAGAAGTATGTGTCATAGACCGCTGAAAACTAGTCAAAAATTCTATGGAGTGGTTAAGGCAAGTTTAATCTCTTCTCCTCAGAGGGGATACAGGTTGTTCGAAAAACGAAAAACAAAAGGAATGGCAGAAAGTACCAAGTACCCACCATGAAGAACGCAGGAGGAAGTACCATGGTGTGGGAGTGTTTCTCTCGAAGCGGTGTAACTCCTCTCGTCAAAATTAATGGGGTAATAGATAACCTAAAGTACGATGATATATTAACATACTATATGATAACTCACGGATGTCAAAATATACTTCTGGCTCTGTGAAGACAGTTCTGAAGCGGCACAAAGTAAAGGTATTCAACTGGCCAAGCTAAAGTCCAGACTTAACCCCATAGAACATCTTTGAGGCTAGATAGACTTTTTGCCAATAAAACTGCGCTAACAAAGAGGCTTTCTACAAAGAATCGTGGGAGCAGTGGAAGAAGATTGCTCAGGTGCGACTGACCACACCCGTGGATTCTATGCCATCCAGATGTGCTGCAGTAAAACACGCAAAGGGCTAATCAGCCGAGTTATTAAGTCAAGAACATCATGCGTCAAGGCATCATTATTATTTTTCTTCTCTTTACATTTAGCAAAATACTTTTTCACCTATGTAATTTGCTCATTTGTGTTTTGTGATTAATGTAAAGATTACAATTGTATACTATCTGAAAAAAAATGTAGTACACATTATATAGATTTAGTAATTAAGTTCTTTCATTTAAATTTTCTCCTAAGGACATTGTTTTCCAAATTTATTATCTCTACAAAATAATTTTGAACGATACTGTTCGTGTAACATTTCCGCTGTTGCCTCGGTTCAGTAGGCATTTTGAATGTATGTGAGTAGTCGTACAACCCAAAGGGCAGCGTGTTCAAAATGTCGAGAAAGATTTTGAAAACTGATCTGTAACTCATTTCACTGTTCTCACTATCGCCCGATTGTTACACGCCGGTGTTCGAGCATCAGGATCTCCATTTCTAATGGCTCTGAGCACTATGCGACTTAACTTCTGAGGTCATCAGTCGCCTAGAACTTAGAACTAATTAAACCTAACTAACCTAAGGACATCACACACATCCATGCCCCAGGCAGGATTCGAACCTGCGACCGTAGCGGTCGCTCGGCTCCAGACTGTAGCGCCTAGAACCGCACGGCCACTCCGGCCGGCGATCTCCATTTCTCCTGTGATTCCAGGTTGTTCGCAGAGAGATAGTCAGCCGCTTCGTTTTTCGTCGTTCAGAATTGTTTGGTGACATGTTTGCGAAATGTTTGCTTCACCTGAAAACCGTGTTGTATGACGATACATCGTTGCCGTACAACGCCACCAGTTCACAACTCAGCATGAATTGTTGCATCGTTGGTCTATTCAAATGCAAAAATGTGTAGCTGCCACGAGACACTACTTCATCACTGTGTTGCGCCGTTTTGTTTAGCTCCTCTTGGGGCGTGCTGCGGTGCTGTGGTGCGGGGACTTTTGTGTGTACCAGGACAACAAAAAATAATTGCGTAACTTTACTTTTTTCGAGATAATAATTAAAACTTCGAAGTACTGACATGACGTCACCTGGAGAATCAGACAAGCACACTCATATCCGTGTTGCGTTCCTCAAAGCGCTCTGATAGATCTGGGAGCGATAGTAACATGCAGTATATCGCGGAAGTGAGATGTTTCTATCTCATGGTGGGTCACGTCGCAATCCCTCTATAGGTATGTTAGGAATCAGAAGCTTCAAGACGATTCTGGCCGAGCCTATCTTGCTTAGCTCGTAGGCCAGGTAAGTTCCATTACCCTCTTCACAGAGATCACGTTTAACCATACCTCTATATATCCAAACATTAGTAAAATTATTATTTAGACAGGTTCACTCCACTCTAGCGGTCGAATGGTGGGCACTGAACAGCATAAATTCTTTAAAAAAATTATCTTTCGGCGTAATTACGTGAGTTCAAACCAAAGATTTTCTTCCATTCGTTTATGCGAACCAAGGATGAATGTCAATACCAAAATCCGTAAATACAACTATCTGTAGTAAGCGTACAAAAATTCTCGAAGGCAGGAAATTGTTACTTATGTAATTTTTGTTGGGCTTAGACGCCTCTTGAATAATAAAAGTGATAATGTTTCACTGATATGCCCTATCAGATCACTATGCTTTGAAAATCATTCCTAGACTCACAGTCAAACCACTTCTCGTAAACTCGGTAAGTCATAGATTAAACACCACTTTCTTTTATCGTCGTAAGCTATATAAATTTTCGTTCAGTAAAAACCACCGCTCTTCCAGATCTTCATACACATCTCAGTCTAAATAAATTGGAGTCATCAGTTTCTAAAATAATTAATTCTTTAACACTTTCTTTTTAGTACAAACAAAACGTTTTATTTTGTAACAATATACACAGTGACTGCTATGTAAGTATTTCAATGTACATCTGCCATCAAAAGTGGCTCTTTGAGAACAGCTAACATCGAACTCTGACATAGAACTGAAGTTACAAGATTACATTTTCATTTACGAAACACAATTTCATTGTTGAAAACATAGGCCACAGCGTTTAAGGGAAGCAGTCGGCTGTCTGATGTCTGCGTCCGGCGCTTCAATACTTCGGCCCAGGTGGAAGATTATTTCCGCTTCTGCGCCGCTCAGCAAACATAAGAAACAACACACACAAACAGAAATTAACATAATTTATACAAATATTTTCTGTGTTATACTCAACTTCGCACGAATAAGTTCAGGCAGAGTTTTGCCATTTGTCGTTGCTGCGCTGATACCGTAAAAAGCCTTGTATCATCACAGTGGGTTGCCTGCTAATGCACCTAATCGGACAGTAGCTTCCTGTGTCTTTCGCCTGTCAGAGATGGTGACAGCCTTATGAGGCTCCCGATTTCATATCGCGCAAACATCTGTCAAACGAGACTACCTCCACCGCCGGCCTCAGCTGTGTCCTCATGGCAAGTGGACAGCGTCGCTTCATTTGGTTTTCAGTGCACTCGTACTTGCCGTAGGCGCCTACTAAAAAGGAGAATTCCCCATCGCAACCCCTCAGATTTAGTGGTAAGAGGGCACAGTGGACAACCCTGAACACAGATAAAGCATGAAAACAGGAAGAAGATGTACTGAAGCAAAATTAAAAAAAAAAGACTAGAAACGGAGAACAGTCTAAGCTTAACAAGTGCAAAATTGAGCGAGTAAGAGAAGCAAAGGCGGCGTCGTGGTTAAGTGGTCAGTTTGTTGCACTGCAAAGCGGACGAGCCGTGTTCAAAGCTCCCTCGTGCCTTTTTATTTTCATTTTTTTGTTTTTTTTTTCGCTGTTCGTTCTATTAAAATTTGTGTCTACGTCGTAGTGTAACGTCCGATTGCAGCAGCGAGGTGTAAGGAAGGGACCTATAATGAAAGTTGGTTCTGCACAACTACTCTATTAGCAGCCGACAGGCTGACGAGCTATCCACTGGGCCATTCTGTTCTATCGCTTGAGCCTTGTCCCGCAATTATGCAGAGTCAGCCATCGTTAATCGGATTTGGCATGTTAATGGGTAAGGGGTGGCCGGATGACCTTCCTTCCGCCACCTGTACCCCCAGGACAGAATTTGTGTACCCCAACTGTCTGCGTCGAGTGTAATCCATGGAATAGTGCGAAAGTGTTCAGATGTCTGCGAGCCATGCAACTGAGGCGGAACATGGGGACTAGCCCGGTATTCACCTAGCGGGATGTGGAAAACCGCCTAAAAACCACATACAGGCTGGCCGGCACATCGGCCCTCGTCGTTAATCCGCCGGGCGGATTCGATTTGAGGCCGGCGCGCCTACCCGAGTCCAGGAAGCAGCGTGTTAGCGATCTCGGCTACCCTGACGGGTCAGCTATCCACTGGGCCACCTTACCACTAAATCTGAGGGGGGTGCGATGGGGCGGTTCCCTTGTGAGTGCTCGCACGACTAACCGGTCCAAGCGACATTTTACGAATCGTGGTGATCCTACATCCACGATGTCCGCTGCTTAGTTGGGTGGTAACGTGCTAGCCTCCCATGCACTGGGCCCGGGTTCGATTTCCGGCCGGGTTGGAGATTTTCTCCGCTCGTGGACCGGGTGTTGTATTGTCCTCATTTCATCCTCATCATTGGCCTCAAGTCGCCCAATGTGGCGCCGACTCCAATAAGACTTGGACTTGGCGGCCGAACCCGACTGCGACCTCCCGGCCAACAATGCCATACGACCTTTTCATACATCCTTTATATGAGATCACTGGACAAAATATTAATGCTCCCTTAAAAGGGACTGGCTACTTTGACGCTCTGTAGGTGATGTAGGGTAGGTACCAGACAGTAGTGTGAGCCTCCACCGTTGGCTTAAGTATTGTGTGTGTGCCATACGCTTGTATGGATCAGTGCAATAAGATGCATCGACGTGGGGGAGAGCTAGAATGGCTGGGTACAGCAACCATGTTTGGCCGTCATCATGAGCTCACCGTGAATGCCCGATTTGTTGGTGTATCCTTATTGAACCTCGATTGGCCGCTAAATTACCCGATCTTAATCCCAAAGAAACCCACCTCTGTAGCCGATATTGATAACGCACTCCTTTGCGTTGGAGATTGACTCGAAAGTAAGCCGGCTCGAATTCTGTTGGTGGATGAAATCTTCACCGCCAGTATCTGGCCGGAATGGAGCAGAAAGATGGTGGCGTAAAGTTTCTGATCACCAATCTTTCAGCCAATTTCCCGGATTAAATTCCAAACCTGTCCGTATTGTCTCGTGGAGCGAGGGCAAGTGAGACTGTTGATGGTGATCCGTCCGTCGGATAAGGACGTCACGTTCGGTGGCCACCTTGCTGTCTTTCGAGAGCAACAGGCTGTGCGCCGCACCGAGTGTCACCCTCTCCCTACTCCGACACCAGCATGACACTACACTACACACACACACACCCATTACCGTCGCCTACACTTAATAAATACACGTAAGCACGCATCTCTCATACTTCACGACATAAGTGCGCCTGCGGTAGCGAACGACAGGAAAACCTTTCCAACCAGGTGGATGAACCTGTCCTTCTCTCTCTCTCTCTCTCTCTCTCAGCCATTCGTGCCATACGACTTTACTTTACCTTAATCCCACAGAAAATGGCTGGAAGTACACGCATGTTCAGAAAAAACAGACACCTTGAACGAGTAGAGACAGGAAGTTCATATCCACAGGACATGTACATCAGTATGTTCTGCAGAAACGATTTGCATTTGGACCGAGTCTGTCCGCGGGTTCAAGGTCGACATCGGTATCGCGGTGCAACACCACCTACCGGTTAAATGTACCTGTGCCTCTCGTTGTCGCTATAAGACGAAGATAATGGATTAGTGTGCCTTGAGCAGATGCGCAGGATGCCTCGCAGATGTATGCGCGATCCGTCCCGTCAAATCAGTGGCTTTGAAAGAAGGTGCATTATTGGCATGAGAGAATGTGATGGGTCCATCCAAGAAACTGTTCCTCGTATGGGTCGAAGTGTTTTGGCAATGCAACGTGTGTATGCAGAATGGTTCCCCGAAGGCCGTAGAACACGACGAGGTGGGTCAGGTCGCACCGCCCTGACCACCCCCGAGAAGATCGACATCTCATCCCAAGGGCATTACAGGGCAGATTTGCGTCCTCTTCAGCCCTGGCGCAACAGTGTAATACAACGTACAGTATCAGTAGTAAGAGTCCGTAGCCGTTTATTACGAAACGAGTTACGTGAACGTCGTCCACTTCTCCACTATTGAACGAAGTCACTGGGAACAGGAATGGCATTAACAGTGTTTTCGGACGAATCCAGGTTCTGATTGTTTGAAAATGATGGGCGCATTTTCGTTCGCCGCATGACAGTGAGTGCATTTACACAAGACTTACAGCACCAACTCATCGCCGTATGGCGTGGGGTCCTATTTGGTACTTCCACAAACCACAGTTGGTGCAGGCCATTATGACCAGGTGACCTACATGAATGACATCTTGCGACACGTAGCTATACCCTTACTTCACAACACTACCGACGCCATTTTTTCAGCAAGACAATGCATGACCACATGTTGCTGCACGAACACGCGCCTTCCTGCTGTCACATGATGTCAGCCATTTGCCCTGGCCCGCCAGATCACCAGACATGTTGAAAATCTAAAATGTGTGGGGTGCAGCGCTGTGACCCAATGCCAATCACCACAGATGAACTTTGGAACCAGGTGAATGCAGCATGGACGGCTACACCACAGTACGCCATTCGCGCCTTATACGCGTCGATGCCACGTCGCATGGAGCAAGTTATCATGGCCCATGGCGGACCCTGTGCCTATTATGTAACAGGACACATCCTGAACCGAGGTGACTGAAATGCTGATCATTTCTGCAGAACGCACTAATGTACATGTCCTGTGTATCTGAACGTCCTCTCTCGAGTCATTTAAGGTGTTCTGTTTCTTTTTTTTCTGAACATGAGTCTGTTTGATATAGTACACGAAACATCGCAGCCAACGTACCCACAACGTGGTACGTCTACAGGATTATCAATGGCGTCCCAGAAGAAAGTTTTCGAACTCTCCTCCGTGCCGAAATGAGGCCATCAGTAAAGCTAGAGGCGGCGTTACGCTATATTAGCGAGATGTCTCACTGGGGTAATAATTTTTGTGTCTCGTGCGTTAAGCAATTCTTCGATCTCATGCGCGCCTTTCTTATTTTCCTTCTGTCAATGTAATTCTGTGTTCAACGGAAGTTTGTCAGTTGTGTTCTTATTGTTAATACACTCGCCTCTCAGTTCTCCATAGTTTTTTCTTCCCTAAACCTGGATTTCAGCATTCTGATACACCATTAGCCACATTAATGTGACCACTGCCTACGTAAGACGTCAGCGTGCAATAACCACTCATAGACCGCAGGCGGTGGCCGGCCGGGTTGGCCGAGCGGTTCTAGGCGCTACAGTTTGTAACCGCGCGACCGCTACGGTCGCAGGTTCGAATCCTGCTTCGGGCATGGATGTATATGATGTCCTTAGGTTAGTTAGGTTTAAGTAGTTCTAAGTTCTAGGGGACTGATGACCTCAGAAGTCAAGTCCCATAGTGCTCAGAGCCATTTGAACCATCTGAACCGCAGGCGGTAGCACTTGCAGTGGAGGGCATGTAAAGCATGTCGAGAGGACGCGGGAAACAGTGCAGTTGTTGTAGTAAAGCGGAAACAGAGCGATTTATCTGACGTCAAAAGGGCATTATCATTGGCATTCGGGTCAAGGGTGGAAGCATTTCCGAAACGTCGAAGTTAGTGAACTGTTCTCGTGTCGCGTGGTTGAAGCATTCTAGTGTTCCATAGATTTCGTGTTTGTTTTGAATACAGTCAGAGAGAGTCCCTTTAGTCAACCATAGTACCAGTAGTGCTAGTGTCTGTTTTCAATACAGTCCAGAGACAGGTAGTGCTATTTTCTTTGTTTTCTACAAGAAGTGGCTAGCAATCACAGTTTAGTCAATAGTCAGCCGCCTTTAGTGAATTAGCAGTCTAGTTAAAAGTTGATTAACTCTCCTCAGTAAATTGATTCTTTAGGATGGGTAGGATGTGTGACTGCTGTGTACGGACGCAGGAGGAGCTGGCCACTGTTCGCGAACAGCTGAACGTGTTGATGGCCGCGGTCAGCCGTCTTCAGGCTGCTGCCTCGGAGTGTAGCGACAGTGGGGAGTCCGGTACGTAGCAAGGTACACTCCAGGTGTTACATGCTTCACCCACTGTCCCTGCTGTCGAGACATCTTCGCGGGTACCGGGCGCGGCTGGGCCAGCCTCTCCCCAAGGGGAGTGGCGGGTTCAGCGGCGTTCGCGGCGCACGAGGCGGAGGGTAAATGTGGAGGCTGGCCATGTGGCATCGCCCGCTCTGCCTGTGAGTGGACATGTGGCTGCTCCTTCAGCAAGGGCCGAGCAGGCACACGGGGGGAGGGGTTTATTAGTTATTGGGAGCTCCAACGTTAGGCGGGTGATGGAGGCCCTTAGGGAAATAGCGGAAAGGTCGGGGAAGAAGGCCAGTGTTCACTCTGTCTGATTGCCGGGGGTCTCATCCGAGATGTGGTGGAGGCCATACCGGCGGCGATAGAGATCACTGGGTGCACCCGACTGCAAATTGTTGCTCATGTCGGCACCAATGACTCCTGCCGTCTGGGTTCAGAGGTCATCCTCAGTTCGTTCAGGTGGTTGGGGGAATTGGTGAAGGCGGAAAGCCTCGCTCGCGGGGTGGAATCAGAGTGCACTTGTAGTGTCGTTCCCAGAACCGATCGCGGTCCTCTGGTTTGGAGCCGAGTGGAAGGCTTAAACCAGAGGCTCAAACGATTCTGCGGAGATCTGGGATGCAAATTTCTCGACCTCCGCTATCGGGTGGAGAAATGTAGGGTCCCACTGAATAGGTCAGGCGTGCACTAACCGCCGGAAGCGGCTACAAGGGTAGCGGAGTACGTGTGGAGTGCACATGGGGGTTTTTTAGGTTAGAGAATTCCCTCCCTAGGCCCGACAAGACGCCTCCTGAGACGCGGCAAGGTAGAAGTAGGCAAAATGCAACAGGGAATAACAATATTAATGTGCTAATAGTAAACTGCAGGAGCGTCTATAGAAAGGTCCCAGAACTACTCTCGTTAATAAACGGTCATAACGCCCATATAGTACTAGGGACAGAAAGTTGGCTGAAACCAGATGTAAACAGTAATGAAATTCTAAACTCAGATTGGAATGTATACCACAGAGACAGGCTGGACAGTGAAGGGGGAGGCGTGTTTATAGCGATAAGAAGTGCAATAGTATCGAAGGAAATTGACGGAGATCCGAAATGTGAAATGATTTGGGTGAAGGTCACGGTTAAAGCAGGCTCAGACATGGTAATTGGATGTCTTTATAGGCCCCCTGGATCTGCAACTATTGTGGCTGAGCACCTGAAGGAAAATTTGGAAAATATTTCGAGTAGATTTCCCCACCATGTTATAGTTCTGGGTGGAGATTTTAATTTGCCGGATATAGACTGGGAGACTCAAACGTTCGTAACGGGTGGCAGGGACAAAGAATCCAGTGAAGTTTTTTTAAGTGCTTTATCTGTAAACTACCTTGAGCAGTTAGACAGAGAACCGACTCGTGGCGATAACATATTAGACCTTCTGGTGACAAACAGACCCGAGCTATTTGAAACAGTTAACGCAGAACAGGGAATCAGCGATCATAAAGCGGTTACGGCATCGATGATTTCAGCCGTAAATATAAATATTAAAAAAGGAAGGAAGATTTTTCTGTTTAGCAAAAATGACAAAAAGCAGATTACAGAGTGCCTGACGGCTCAACACAAAAGTTTTGTCTCAAGTACAGATAGTGTTGAGGATCAGTGGGCAATATTCAAAACCATCGTACAATATGCGTTAGATGAGTATGTGCCAAGCAAGATCGTAAGAGATGGAAAAGAGCCACCGTGGTACAACAACAGAGTTAGAAAACTGCTGCGGAAGCAAAGGGAACTTCACAGCAAACACAAACATAGCCAAAGCCTTGCAGACAAACAAAAATTACGCGAAGCGAAATGTAGTGTGAGGAGGGCTATGCGAGAGGCGTTCAATGAATTCGAAAGTAAAGCTCTATGTACTGACTTGGCAGAAAATCCTAAGAAATTCTGGTCTTATGTCAAAGCGGTAGGTGGATCAAAACAAAATGTCCAGACACTCTGTGACCAAAATGGTACAGAAACAGAGGATGACAGACTAAAGGCCGAAATACTAAATGTCTGTTTCACGGAGGAAGACTGCACTGTAGTTCCTTCTCTAGATTGTCACACAGATGGCAAAATGGTAGATATCGAAATAGACGACAGAGGGATAGAGAAACAATTAAAATCGCTCAAAAGAGGGATGGCCGTTGGACCTGATGGGATACGAGTTCTATTTTACACAGAGTACGCGAAGGCACTTGCCCCCCCCCCCCCCCCCCCCCTTCTTGCAGCGGTGTACCGTAGGTCTCTAGAAGAGCGTAGCGTTCCAAAGGATTGGAAAAGGGCGGAGGTCATCCCCGTTTTCAAGAAGGGACGTCGAACAGATGTGCAGAACTATAGACCTATATCTCTAACGTCGATCAGTTGTAGAATTTTGGAACACGTATTATGTTCGAGTATAATGACTTTTCTGGAGACTAGAAATCTACTCTGTTGGAATCAGCATGGGTTTCGAAAAAGACGGTCGTGTGAAACCCAGCTCGCGCTATTCGTCCACGAGACTCAGAGGGGCATAGACACGGGTTCCCAGGTAGATGCCGTGTTTCTTGACTTCCGCTAGGCGTTCGATACAGTTCCCCACAGTCGTTTAATGAACAAAGTAAGAGCATATGGACTATCAGAACAATTGTGTGATTGGATTGAGGAGTTCCTAGATAACAGAACGCAGCATGTCATTCTCAATGGAGAGAAGTCTTCCGAAGTAAGTGTGATTTCAGGTGTGCCACAGGGGCGTGTCACAGTACCGTTGCTGTTCACAATATACATAAATGACCTGGTGGATGAAATCGGAAGTTCACTGAGGCTTTATGCAGATGATGCTGTGGTGTATCGAGAGGTTGTAACAATGGAAAATTGTACTGAAATGCAGGAGGATCTGTAGCGAATTGACGCATGGTGCAGGGAATGGCAATTGAATCTCAATGTAGACAAGTGTAATGTGCTGCGAATACATAGAAAGATAGATCCCTTATCATTTAGCTACAAAATAGCAGGTCAGCAACTGGAAGCAGTTAATTCCATAAATTATCTGGGAGTACGCATTAGGAGTGATTTAAAATGGAATGATCATATAAAGTTGATCGTCGGTAAAGCAGATGCCAGACTGAGATTCATTGGAAGAATCCTAAGGAAACGCAATCTGAAAACAAAGGAAGTAGGTTACAGTACACTCGTTCACCCACTGCTTGAATACCGCTCAGCGGTGTGGGATCCGTACCAGATAGGGTTGATAGAAGAGATAGAGAAGATCCAACGCAGAGCAGCGCGCTTCGTTACAGGATCATTTAGTAATCGCGAAAGCGTTACGGAGATGATAGATAAACTCCAGTGGAAGACTCTACAGGAGAGACGCTCAGTAGCTCGGTACGGGCTTTTGTTAAAGTTTCGAGAACATACCTTCACCGAAGAGTCCAGCAGTATATTGCTCCCTCCTACGTATATCTCGCGAAGAGACCATGAGGATAAAATCAGAGAGATTAGAGCCCACACAGAAGCATACAGACAATCCTTCTTTCCACGAACAATACGAGACTGGAATAGAAGGGAGAACCGATAGAGGTACTCAGGGTACCCTCCGCCACACACCGTCAGGTGGCTTGCGGAGTATGGATGTAGATGTAGATGTAGAAGTACACGGTGCATGACAAAATGGAGCTATCCAGAACCGCGCTCAGGTGACTGTGGGGCATCACTGCCATGCACGACAGGGGTCAACGACGGTGCGGAGATGTGTACAGACGAATATACGTGCAAATGTGGAGCATCGACCGCCCAGATGTACCATGGAGCTACCAACAGTGTCTCCTCAATATCGTTCAGCGAACGATGATGCGTACGGGCCTCTGCTGCAGCCGGCACCTGAGTCATGCACCCATCCTGACTGCTGGTCATCGGTGACGAAGGCTGGAATTCGCACGCCAATACCGCTACTGAACGTCCACTGAATGGCGAAAGTGGCCTTTTCAAATGAATTACGTTTTTGCGCGTCTGAATGCAAACACCCTGGAATAATCGACTGAAAGGTATAGGCCGAAGGAAGGAGAGTTATTGTCTGGGGAATGTTTTCGTGTCACACTCTGGGTGATCTCGTCATTCTGGAAGGCACAACAGATCACCACAAATATGGAACTCCTTGGGGACCATGTCCTCCCCTACACACAGTTTGTTTTTTCCTCTGGACGCTGGCATCTACCAGCAGGACAATGCAACGCTTCACACAGCTCTCAGTGTACGTGCGTGTTTCGAAGAGCACGAGACTGAATTTACCGTACTCCCCGTACCAACAACCTCCCCTTATTTAAACGGAATCAAGAGTCTGTGGGACCTCCATCGGGCAGTTCGCGCCATGGATCCTCAACCTAGAAACGTAGCCCAGCTGGCTACGGCAGTGGAGCAGCCGTGGCTGCACATCCCTGTCGGTATCCCCAGAACTTCACTGACTCTCTTCCTGCACGTCTGCTTTTGGCAGGTGGTCACGATAATGTGACGTCTATTATTGTTGCCTATGCTCAGACTCGAAAGGAAGAGCATATCATGCTAGCAGCAAGTGACATTTTTGAGCATTCCCTGCCTGTTCTTTACGTATCATGTAGCTTTAATGTGCCATTTTTCTGTACTAATCAATTTTTAAGAAAATTATTTAATACGATTATAATCAATATCATTCTGTGTCTTCACCAAAAATCCTGACATGCGTCCAGAGAACTGGTATCTGCTACCGCGGTAAATAAAATCTGCCGTATAACAAAAACTGGGAAAGAGAAGACATAGAAAATTATCTACAGTAACAGTTTATAAGAAAGTTGTTACCAAACAGGATTACACCATTTTAATTCTTTGTAAAATGTTAATGTACACACTATCATATTGCTGAGATACTTGCAACAGGCAATTAATACTGCAGCAGCTGTTATTCCCATGGGGTGCAATACGAATGAATATTTTCTACGGTATGATCATTTGTATATATTTGGACCACAGGAAGAAATTCTTTTGGAAACACTGTCATTGGAGAGCCAGTTAGTTTGACCTCAGTAATGTAAGTATACGCCTCGAATCTTTGTCATTGGAAAGATAGTAGGTCTGTCCTCAATAATGTAAGCGTAAACACACATACACACACACACACACACACACACACACACACACACACATGCACTACACCACGCAGTTGATGGAAGTTTACTGCTTTAACTACCATCAAAGTGTTCACTTTTTTCCTTTAGAGAATAATTTCTTATGTGTTGTGCAACAAAGGCAGAGAAGATGGCGTGGGTGACAATGAAATTGTTATCATTATGTTAGTACAGTGATCCATTGGGTATTCTACACTGAAGCGCCAAAGAAAGTGGTATAGGCATACATATTCAAGTACAGAGACATGTGAACGGGCAGAATACGGCGCTGCGGTCGGCATCGCCTATACAAGAAAACAAGTGTCTGGAGCAGTTGTTAGATCGGTTACTCTTACTACAATGGCAGTTTATCAGGATTTAAGTGAGTCTGATCGTTGTATTATAGTCGGTGCATGAGCAGTGGGACACAGCATCTCAGAGGTAGCGATGAAGTGGGCATTTTCCTATACGACCAATTCATGAGTGTACCGTGAATATCGGGAATTCAGTAAAACACCAAATCTCCAACATCGCTGCGGGCGGAACAGGGTTCTGCAAGAACGGGACCAACGACGACTGAAGAGAATCGTTCAACACGACACAAGTGTAACCATTCAATGCTGGGCTATCAACAAGCGTCAGCTTGCGAACCATTCAATGAAACATCACTGATGTGGGCTTTCGGAGCCGAAGGCCCACTCGTGTACCCCTGTTGACTGCACGACACAAAGCTGTACGCCTCGCCTGGGCCCATCGACACCGACATTGGACTGTTGATGACTAGAAACATGTTGCCTGGTCAGACGAGTCTCGTTTCAAATTCTATAGAGCGGATGGACATGTACGGCTATGGACACAACTACATGAATCCTTTGACCCTGTGTGTCAACAGGGGACTGTTCGATGTGGTGGAGGCTCTGTAACGGTGTGGGGCGTGTGCAGTTGAAGTATATGGGACCCCTGACACGTCTAGATACGACTTTGACATGTGACACGTACATAAGCATCGTGTCTGACCACCTGCATCCATTCATGTCCATTGTGCATTCCGATAGACTTGGGCAATTCCAGCAGGACAATGCGACACACCACACGTCCAGAATTGCTGCAGAGTGGTTCCAGGAACACTCTAATGAGCTTAAACGCTTCGGTGGCCACCAAACTCCCCAGATATGAACATTATTGAGCATATCTGGGATGCCTTGCAACGTGCTGTTCAGGAGAGATCTCCACCTCCTCATACTCTTACGGATTTATGGACAGCCCTGCAGTTTTCATGGTGTCAATTCCCTCCAGCACTACTTCAGACATGCCACGTCGTAATGCGGCACTTCTGCGTGCTCGCGGGGGCCCTAAAGATATTAGGAAGGTGAACCAGTTTCTTTGGCTCTTCAGTGTATATTGTGATTAGACTGCATCACAGCTCATGGCACAGGGTGAAGGAAATCACGCATGCTAACAGTGGCCTACGACCGGTGTTTGTTGTCCTATATAACTGTCGTCCGCATCATTATGAGAGGTATCACACTGTTGCCAGGGTACACATTGTCACCACGCTTCGCACTATTTCATGGATCTTGAAGATTTCAAATATAGAATCCAATACGTCTCCGTATACAACTCATATATTCTCGTACTTACATTGGATGAGAGTAACTTATGGAGATTTCAGCAGTAGCCTTTTACTTATTCATTGTTTCGTTTTATTACTTTTGAGCCCCATACTTACGTATATAATATACAATGATGAACCAAAACATTATGACCGCTGTCCACTGCGATGGTGGATGCCCTCTTGTGGTTTGCGAGCACGTAACGCGGTAACAAATGTATGTAAGCGGAGCAGCACGGACGGGGGATCACCCTAGCGCAGATATGGGCTGCCAATGGCCAAATCCACTGAAATAAGCGACTTTCACAAAGGGGAGATTATTATTACGCAGAACCTGTAAACGAGTACCTCTAAATCGGGGAATGTAGTCCAATGTTCACGTACTACTGCCGTGAGCATCTACGGAAGGAAGTAGGACAGTAAACTATCACTAGGCGCTAAATGATTGGACGTCCACGACTCTTCACACAACGTGGGTTTCGGATGCTTCTCTGCTCTGTAAAGTAGGACAGATGGTGATCTGTGGCATCTCAGCCGAAAGGCCGGCCGATGTAGCCGAGCGGTTCTAGGAGCTTCAATCAGGAACCGCGCGACCGCTACGGTCGCAGGTTCGAATTCTGCCTCAGGCATGGATGTGTGTGATGTTCTTAGGTTAGTTAGGTTTAAGTAGTTCTAAGTTATAGGGGGCTGATGACCTCAGATGTTAAGTCCCATAATGCTCAGAGCCATTTGAACCATTTCAGCAGAAAGAGCACAATGCTGGTGCACGCACAAATATTTCGGAACACCCCGTTCGTAGTAAATTGTTGAAAATGGAGCTCTGCAGCAGACCACTCCTACGTGTTCGCATGTTGAACCAACGACATGGTCAGTGACGATGCAGTGGGCACGAGGCCATCGGGATTGGACCGTCGATCTATTGAAACTGTCAGCTCTTCGGCTGAATCACATTTTTGCTACACTAGGTCGATGGTCGTCACCACAAACGCTGTCATCGAGCTGAATAGCGCCACGGTCGGAGGCTGGTGGGAGTAGTATTATGCTATGGGAGACATTCTCCTGCGCTTGCATGGAACCTGTGGTAGTAATATAAGACACGTTGAAAGCTGGGAACCACCTGCATCCCTTCATACTTGGTGTCTTCTCCGACGGCGGTGCTATCTTTCAGCAGTATATGTGTCCGTGCCTCGTAGCCAGAAATGTGCTACAGTGGTTTGAGGACCATTATAGTGAACTCACGATGATGTCTCGTTGACCAAATTTGCGTGTAGTAAATCCACCTTCTCCAATGTGCTGATGACACCGCCTTCCCTGCTCTCTATCCTACCCTTCAACGGTCCCAACGTATCCTCCAAACACGCCTTCACCAGTTCACCACTTGGTGTACCAGTGGTTCCTTCGTATCAACCCCTCCAAAACTCAGGTAATCATCATAGGCTACACCACCCACTCCTTCCATCTCCATGCTCCCTGCCATCGTTGGATAAGCAGCTGCAGCAGCAAGTCGTATACTCCTAGCTCACTCATTTGCTACATAGTTTAATTCTTAATTTCTTTGCGTGTTTTTGGTACTTACATTGTCTAATTCATAAATTTCTGGCGTATTATAGTATTTGAGAGTTGTAGCATCGCGTTTTAGTACCTGAATAGTGTAAATTCGCGTAGTCGTATGTCTTCTGTTTTTGTTTTGAACGGCCAGTGTCGGTTGGTCACACTCAGTGTGCTCCCTGCCGCCATTGTATAAGCAGCTGCAGCAGCAAGTCGTATACTCCTAGTTCACTCATTTGCTACATAGTTTAATTCTTAATTTCTTTGCGTGTTTTTGGTACTTGCATTGTCTAATTCATAAATTTCTGGCGTATTATAGTATTTGAGAGTTGTAGCATCGCGTTTTAGTACCTGAACAGTGTAAAATCGCGTAGTCTCCTTCCGCCGCCGGGCAGTGTGTCAGCAGTGCGCAAGTAGCAGCATTACTGCATTTACTAGGCAATCTTGTATTTTAATAACCGTTTAAATTTTGTGTCGATTTGTTTGCGCTCTCTGTAGATTAGTTCAGACGTTCTTTGCACAACAGTTTTTAGCATGGATAGGGACTGCAACTGCTGTGTTCGGATGCAGGCTGAGTTGGCATCCCTTCGCTCCCAGCTTCAGGTAGTGTTGGCTTCGGTCACACAGCTTGAGGCTGTTGCCAATGGGCATCACTGTGGGGTTCCGGATGGGGGTTTGTCGGGGACAGCCAGCTCGTCCCACGCATCCCCCGATCGGACTACGACTGTGGTTGCCCGGGATACTGCCCGCATTGAGGCTGATCCCTCACCTGTGGTAGAGTGGGAGGTCGTCTCAAGGTGTGGCAGGGGGCGAAAGACATTCCGGAGGGCTGAACGGAAGGCCTCTCCAGTTTGTCTGACGAACCGGTTTCAGGCACTGTCTCAGGCCCATACTGATCTTCGGCCTGACATGGCTGCATGTCCTGTTCCAGAGGTTGCCCCTCAGTCTGCAAGATCCGGGCGGTCGCAGAGGGTGGGCTTACTGGTAGTTGGGAGCTCAAACGTCAGGCGCGTAATGGGGCACCTTAGGGATATGGCAGGAAGAGAGGGGAAGAAAACCAATGTGCACTCCATGTGCATACCAGGGGGAGTCATTCCATATGTGGAAAGGGTCCTTCCGGATGCCATGAAGGGTACAGGGTGCACCCATCTGCAGGTGGTCGCTCATGTCGGCACCAATGATGTGTGTCGCCATGGATCCGAGGAAATCCTCCCTGGCTTCCGGCGGCTATCTGATTTGGTGAAGACTGCCAGTCTCGCTAGCGGGATGAAAGCAGAGCTCACCATCTGCAGCATCGTCGACAGGACTGACTGCGGACCTTTGGTACAGAGCCGAGTGGAGGGTCTGAATCAGAGGCTGAGACGGTTCTGCGACCGTGTGGGCTGCAGATTCCTCGACTTGCGCCGTAGGGTGGTGGGGTTTCGGGTTCCGCTGGATAGGTCAGGAGTCCACTACACGCAACAAGCGGCTACACGGCTAGCAGGGGTTGTGTGGCGTGGGCTGGGCGGTTTTTTAGGTTAGATGGCCTTGGGAAAGTACAGAAAGGGCAACAGCCTCAACGGGTGCAGGGCAAAGTCAGGACATGCGGGGACCAAGCAGCAATCGGTATTGTAATTGTAAACTGTCGAAGCTGCGTTGGTAAAGTACCGGAACTTCAAGCGCTGATAGAAAGCACCGAAGCCGAAATCGTTATAGGTACAGAAAGCTGGTTGAAGCCAGAGATAAATTCTGCCGAAATTTTTACAAAGGTGCGGACGGTGTTTAGAAAGGATAGATTGCATGCAACCGGTGGTGGAGTTTTCGTCGCTGTTAGTAGTAGTTTATCCTGTAGTGAAATAGAAGTGGATAGTTCCTGTGAATTATTATGAGTGGAGGTTACACTCAACAACCGAGCTAGGTTAATAATTGGCTCCTTTTACCGACCTCCCGACTCAGCAGCATTAGTGGCAGAACAACTGAGAGAAAATTTGAAATACATTTCACATAAATTTTCTCAGCATGTTATAGTCTTAGGTGGAGATTTCAATTTACCAGATGTAGACTGGGACACTCAGATGTTTAGGACGGGTGGTAGGGACAGAGCATCGAGTGACATTATACTGAGTGCACTATCCGAAAATTACCTCGAGCAATTAAACAGAGAACCGACTCGTGGAGATAACATCTTGGACCTACTGATAACAAACAGACCCGAACTTTTCGACTCTGTATGTACAGAACAGGGAATCAGTGATCATAAGGCCGTTGCAGCATCCTTGAATATGGAAGATAGTAGGAATATAAAAAAAGGGAGGAAGGTTTATCTGTTTAGCAAGAGTAATAGGAGGCAGATTTCAGACTACCTAACAGATCAAAACGAAAATTTCTGTTCCGACACTGACAATGTTGAGTGTTTATGGAAAAAGTTCAAGGCAATCGTAAAATGCGTTTTAGACGGGTACGTGCCGAGTAAAACTGTGAGGGACGGGAAAAACCCACCGTGGTACAACAACAAAGTTAGGAAACTACTGCGAAAGCAAAGAGAGCTTCACTCTAAGTTTAAACGCAGCCAAAACCTCTCAGACAAACAGAAGCTAAACGATGTCAAAGTTAGCGTAAGGAGGGCTATGCGTGAAGCGTTCAGTGAATTCGAAAGGAAAATTCTATGTACCGACTTGACAGAAAATCCTAGGAAGTTCTGGTCTTACGTTAAATCAGTAAGTGGCTCGAAACAGCATATCCAGACACTCCGGGGTGATGATGGCATTGAAACAGAGGATGACACGCGTAAAGCTGAAATACTAAACACCTTTTTCCAAAGCTGTTTCACAGAGGAAGACCGCACTGCAGTTCCTTCTCTAAATCCTCGCACAAACGAAAAAATGGCTGACATCGAAATAAGTGTCCAAGGAATAGAAAAGCAACTGTAATCACTCAACAGAGGAAAGTCCACTGGACCTGACGGGATACCAATTCGATTCTACACAGAGTACGCGAAAGAACTTGCCCCCCTTCTAACAGCCGTGTACCGCAAGTCTCTAGAGGAACGGAAGGTTCCAAATGATTGGAAAAGAGCACAGGTAGTCCCAGTCTCAAGAAGGGTCGTCGAGCAGATGCGCAAAACTATAGACCTATATCTCTGACGTCGATCTGTTGTAGAATTTTAGAACATGTTTTTTGCTCGAGTGTCATGTCGTTTTTGGAAACCCAGAATCTACTATGTAAGAATCAACATGGATTCCGGAAACAGCGATCGTGTGAGACCCAACTCGCTTTATTTGTTCATGAGACCCAGAAAATATTAGATACAGGCTCCCAGGTAGATGCTATTTTTCTTGACTTCCGGAAGGCGTTCGATACAGTTCCGCACTGTCGCCTGATAAACAAAGTAAGAGCCTACGGAATATCAGACCAGCTGTGTGGCTGGATTGAAGAGTTTTTAGCAAACAGAACACAGCATGTTGTTATCAATGGAGAGACGTCTACAGACGTTAAAGTAACCACTGGCGTGCCACAGGGGAGTGTTATGGGACCATTGCTTTTCACAATATATATAAATGACCTAGTAGATAGTGTCGGAAGTCTCATGCGGCTTTTCGCGGATGATGCTGTAGTATACAGAGAAGTTGCAGCATTAGAAAATTGTAGTGAAATGCACGAAGATCTGCAGCGGATAGGCACTTGGTGCAGGGAGTGGCAACTGACCCTTAACATAGACAAATGTAATGTATTGCGAATACATAGAAAGAAGGATCCTTTATTGTATGATTATATGATAGCGGAACAAACACTGGTAGCAGTTACTTCTGTAAAATATCTGGGAGTATGCGTGCGGAACGATTTGAAGTGGAATGATCATATAAAATTAATTGTTGGTAAGGCGGGTACCAGGTTGAGATTCATTGCGAGAGTCCTTTGAAAATGTAGTCCATCAACAAAGGAGGTGGCTTACAAAACACTCGTTCGACCTATACTTGAGTATTGCTCATCAGTGTGGGATCCGTACCAGATCGGGTTGACGGAGGAGATAGCCGTGATAGCGTTACGGAGATGTTTAACGAACTCAAGTGGCAGACTCTGCAAGAGAGGCGCTCTGCATCGCGGTATAGCTTGCACGCCAGGTTTCGAGAGGGTGCGTTTCTGGATGAGGTATCGAATATATTGCTTCCCCCTACTTATACCTCCCGAGGAAATCACGAATGTAAAATTAGGGAGATTAGAGCGCGCACGGAGGCTTTCAGACAGTCGTTCTTCCCGCGAACCATACGCGACTGGAACAGGAAAGGGAGGTGATGACAGTGGCACGTAAAGTGCCCTCCACCACACACCGTTGGGTGGCTTGCGGAGTATAAATGTAGATGTAGATGTAGATGATTTCTACCTCACCATGTATGGCTGTCCTATCCAGCTCACCCCCACGCTGAGATATCTTGGCCTCACCCTTGACTGTCACCTCACCTGGACCCCTCACCTCCTGACCTTCCAGCAGAAAGCCCATTCCTGCCTCTGCCTCCTGAAACTCCAGTCTGGCCAGACATTGGAATTACATCCTTCCACTATCCTCCACACCTACAAATCCCTCATCTCTCCTATCCTCTGTTATGCCAGCATTGCCTGGATCTCCGCACCCACCCGCTTTTACAAGGCCCTCCAAATCCTCGAACGCCATGCGCTCTGCCTTGCCTTCCGCATCTGCCTTCTTTCCTCCACACGGCTCCTGTATGACATTATCCCTTCCCTCCACCTCCTCCTTTTCCTCCAACACCTCTGCATCCTTTACACTGTCTGCAAGCTTGATCCCCCCTACCCCCTGGTTTCCTCCTTCCTCTCCACCCCCCACCCATTACTATCCCTCTATCACTGTCTCCCTCCCTCTCTCCATCTCTACACCCTCGAACTCCTTCATTAGGCCAATTTCCAGCACCTCCCCCTCCTGGATGTTGAACTTCCCCATGACATCTACCCTTCCTTCCAACTGTAACATGGCCTTGCTCCCCCTCCCCTCCCCAGTGCTCCCTTTTTCCCTCTCCCCTTCTTCTACCAGAGTGGATTTTTCTCCTTCCCTCCCTGAGTCCCTGCACCCCCTCCTCAACTGCTTCCCTCCCATGTCCTACCCTCCGAGGACCTATTTGGCATGGCCCCCACCCATCTTCCCCCTTCTCCTCCCCTCCCTCTCTTCTTCCCTTCTCCCTCTCCCTCTCCTCCCCTCCATCACTTCTTCTCTCCTCCCCCATTCCTCCCCTCCCTCCCTTCTTCCCTCCTCCCTCGTCTGTATGCCCCTGGCAGATCCTCCCTGTTTGCTCCTCGTCATCAGTGTACTACGTCAGTGTTGTGTTTGGTGCTGTTCTCCTGTACATCAAGAGCTGTGACTTTAATTGTGTACTGGACTTGTACAAAGTGTTATTGTCAGTGATTGTTATGTGCTACGCCGTCTGTCGATACTTTTATCATCCTGTGTGTGGTTTTGTTTTGTGTGTGCTAATTTTTTACGGTTTTTATCTCCATTTTGCTGTCATCCCCCTTTTTGTCTGTTATCTTCCATGTTGTTCGCCCTTTTTATATCGATGTACGACATATTTTCTCCTTTATGTTATTTTAAATGTCTTCTATTGTATACATCGTGTCTTTTGGCTGAAGAGCAGCGCATATGCTGCTTCCAGCCCGCCACAGGTGAGGCATTGAAATACAATAAAGGAAAAAAAGAAAGCTGTTGTTTCAGCGACTTTAGATTTGGGTTTTGAAAAACAACGGGAAATGGTATTCGAACTAGTTTATTTTGAAAGAATTCTAAGAGGGAATTCAGCGACTTAAACATTTGTCTTCGACAGTGTGGTAAATGGCTAAATGGGACGCTGTCGAATATTCGGTCTACTGGCGCACTCCTGAATCAGGCCTATGTGACGGGATACAACAGGTGGATCTAAAGCGAGGGTTTGCGTGCAAAGCCACAGTTACAGCCGCACAAGATTACCTTCTTTGCAAATATGGAAATGCACGAGAATAACACGTTGCCCCTATCATACAATCCTGCTTGACGATCTGCTGAAAGTAAGTATTGTCAATGAGAGTGAGGGAGTAATGTTCAGACTGGCCTGCTGGAGGTAACGTACGAAGAGAGGAAGATCGTGGTTTGACGTTACGAGGTTAAGCCTGCTCTTGACAAGGATAGGGAAATAAGTTGATCTTGTCGTTTCCAAAAGAAACCATGGCGCTAATTCAGGGAACCTGAGGAAAACTAAGTCTGGGTGGCTGGAGAGAGATTTGAATTCCACTTCTCTCGAATGAAAATCAATTCCATAACCATTCCGCAATATCTCTCGTTCTTGCTGGATGAGTCGTTACATACTAATGTCACTGACGTGGCTACGTTACAGGACAGAACTGAATGCCTTACTTAACATACGAGGCCTATCACGATTCTCAACAGCAATAACTACACGTTCAAGTCAGGAAAGAATAATGCCTGTCTGATAAACGTTCTATGAGTGATTTAATGCGTAAAATAAGAATGTAAGTAGCAGGAGCAAAAACTGATGAGACTCAAAAACCAATTACATTAAATGCTTGCTTCCTAGTACGGAAAAGCCGTGCATAGCAACGAGAGTGAGGCTATTTCTCACCTGAATGTTGGGTTAATTCCCACACAGTAGAAAGCGTTACTCATTCTTCTACTCCTCCATGCTAATTCAGTAAAAGATTGATTAAACAAATGGTCACTAAGTTAGGTCTGTTATATCGCAGGTAAATTGGTGTGGCTGTAAATTACTCTGTCTGCAACCCATAAGAAAACTTTCCAAAAATTTAGAACATAATTCGATGAAATATCCAACATATTGAACTGATGAGGTGCTGTTGTGATTACCGTAAAACGGTTGGCTAGCTAGAATTCTGGAGGAGGGTTGAAATAAATGACTAGCAGCGTCACTGAATTTTTCTGAAAGACGAGAAGAAGCCAATCAAAGCTAGTGTGCTGACATTTACCGTCCTTCTAACGGCTAGTTATAATTAAAGTGCAGCTACTCAAGATGGTCCAGTGTGGGCTGTAGTTATCATATGGCAGCGAAACTTGGAAGATATGCTAATGCATTAATTCGGAACTGATTTAAGCTGAAAAAAATTAGCTCCAAATTTTGGCCACTAGGTGCAAATCTGGCGCTGCACAGTATCTCGTCCACGTCTCCGACCCACATATTGAACAAATTGTGTATTTGGCAGTTAATAACAAAAACAACATAATCTTTCTCACTTTTTTGACCTTTTCTGCCCAAATCTTGTTCCTCATTCGTTACATACGGCAACATTTCTATATGTCTTTCCTGCATTCGCAGCGCCAGATTTGTAACTGGTGGTCAAAACTGGAACTAATTTTTTTTCTAGTGTAAATCGGTTCCGCATTAACGCATTAAAATATCTACCAACTTTCGCTCCATACTACAATTTCAGCCCACGCTGGACCTGTGTGAGTAGCTGCGTTTTAGTTATAACACCCGATATGACAGAGCTACAGTTTTATCAGTAATAACCTCACTGTCGACTAGATGTGAAACAGAGATATAGAGATCCCTATAGCGATAGGCGAGACGTACGTAATGAAATACAAACGTTTGATTGACACAATACTGTAACGCTCTGTGGGAGCATTGGTGATAATCTTACGAACTTGCCTGATGTAAGACAAAAAAATGATAAACAACCAAAGAAATAATGTTACATCAGCTGAAAGCATATCTCGGAAAAACAGTAACAGGTTTTTTAAAATTGTGAGGACGCTAAGTACAGTCCTCGAACTGTCAGTGAAAGACATGTTTTCATGTCAAAAAGAGCTTATTTTCGGCGTAGAACTCCTCAAGGTCAACGCACGTTTTCCAACGTCTTTATAGTGGCTGGAAAATACCTTCTAAGAGCGATTTAGGTAGCTGTTTTAACGTCTTTATTGCATGCAAAACATTTTACACGCAAAAATGTCTCCAGATGTGCGGACAGGTGAAAGTCAGAGTGTACAAGACTTGGCGAATAAGGTAGACCTTCTGAAACTTTGTGCTGCATGTCGCTCAGTTTTCTCACTAACAAAGTACCTTCGAGGGAAGTTGCATTGTCCTGATGACTTTTCATTATTGATTGACGCGAAAGTCATATACGTAGTCATACTCGTACAAATTTAACAACACATGAAAGATCTAACTCACGGACAAAGAAATTTCGCGCTTGCAGCCGGTCATCGTCAACTACGCTCCATGATATTTCGACTGGGCACCTGCCTATCGTTCTCAGGTGAGCCATCGAAGACTGATAACGACGTCCTCCGATCCACAATACTATGCTAGCGCGCTGTGAGTATTCCGCGCAAGCCTCAAGATCATGGTGGGTGGCTGACCACATTCCCCGTGGGAGAAGCTAGTTTCCTTCGAATCTTACTGGAAAGTGACGTCAAAATAACGTGCCTTCCATAAAGCTCGATGCGACCACGAAACTCAATAGCAGTCGGCAAATTTGCTGGACGAGTACACGTCATTTTGACGTCAGTTCGCAGTAAGATTCGGGTGACACTCGCTTCTCTCCAGTGCCCAGCGGCGGCGCCCTCTCTGGTGGAACTGAGGAACTCAGCTGTCCTCAGAGTTGCTGCTTGTAGCAGCCATCGGTGTACTCTGTCGCCCTCGATTAGTGCGAATTGTGGAGATGACACGATTCCACGCATTATCCAGTTGGTAGATGCTATCACGGCTCATCATATTTTCCGCTATGCATATTTCCAAGGAGTCTTCAATAATGATGTACCAAAAAGATGTCCCTGTGGCTAAAATTATACTCCGTTGAATGTTCGGTGCAGTATTCTTCCATGGTGCGCATTGTCTGCAATTTGTAAATTCCAACCTTCCACAATAACAAATTGCCTTCCAGTATTCCCAGGAGGTTGGCAGTCTTAGATGGAGGGCTGAAAACCACCTTCGCCTGAAAATTACTGAGCATTCTTGCCATATTACACTAAACATTGCCAACAAAGGTCAGACAAGCTAGAGATTTTTCCAGCCTGCTCACCTCCTTATCCACTTCCAGGTTCTCGGTTTTAACTGACAATACCCTGTTAATCTGGTGGGTAGTATATCCACTTTCCCTGAACATTGTCCTGAGGTGGGCGAGCTTTTTAGGCAAGCCATCTGCATCTGAGATTGTATGGGTTCTGTGTACAAATATTTAAAGCACTCACAGTTTGCCCCCGGCGCTGACAACTCAACGATTTTAAACACAAATCGGTAGAAGTAGGTTGCGATCAACTGAATGCCCCAGGGAGACACCCTCATTCTCTCATATAACCAAAATATCTAGGAAAGGCAGACAATCATCTTTTTCTGTTTCCGTGGTGAACTGGATTTTCCTTTGTACGGAGCGGACGTCATGTAAAAACTCCAGTAATTTATGTTTTCCGTGACGCCGCACTAAGAAAGTATCGTCCAGATACTTCCAAAATACAGCTGATTTAATGGTGGCTAACTCTAGCGCTCTTTCCTCAGAGTCCTCCATAAAGAGGTTGGCCACTGGAGAAGACGAGCTACTCACGGCAGTGCCATCAGTCTACTCACAATATTCAGGGTTAAACATAAAACAGGGTAAGGAAAGAGCGTGTCGAAACAAAGCAGTGATGTCCACTTGAAACTTTTTACCAACTAGAGCCAAAGAATCTGTAAAGGGGTATATGTAAAAAGAGATACTACATCAAAGATAACTAAACGGTCTAGAGGGAGAGCCCCCAGTCCGTTGAGAAAATCAAGCGATTATCTCATATTATGTGAGAATTTGCGCATCAATGTTCTCAGCAAGAAAGCAAGACGTTCGGTTAAATCACATGTAGGGGCACCAGTGTTGCTTAGTATTGGCTGTAAAGGTAGACTTTCTTTGTGAATTTTAGAAAGGTTATACAGTCTTGGTCGTATGCAGTCATGTCGTGTTAACCACTTGATAGTCTCTCGAGTTAAAACGGAATAAATCAGAAGTGCAGAAGTTTTCCACTGCTTGTTTCTGTAGTATATGTAATCAGTCTTCGTATAGGTAGAATCAGTTAATAAACCGTACATCTCATTGACATAAAAACGATGAGGCAACAGTACCATTACCTTTTTCAGCCTTCAGAACCACCATATCAGGATCCTCTTGGAGATTTCGTAGTGTAGCCATTACTGTGGAGGTTAAGTTACAGTTTTGAGCAAGAACCATCGAAAGAGCACAACAAGTTTTCATTTTCATTTTATCTGCGGAATGCAAACAAAGCTGTCATACGGCTTTTTCAACACCACACAAAAGTCTTATTAAAGGAGGTGCCTAAGAGTAGGTGAAAAATTAAGTCCTTTACCTAAAACAGACAGCGCCTTATCATCCAAATTTTTCTCCGTAAAACTGACATCGGGACATCATGCAGTTAACCACTGTGGCGATGACAGTTGCGGCAACAGACGATCATAGTTTGACATCTGCCGAGAACTTACATCCTTAGGGATCCAGTCAAACTTGGCCGAAGTCACTCCATCATCCTAACCCCATAATACAGGAGAAACATGTGCTGCAAACTTCAGATGTAAATGGTACAATTCTTCTGAAATGGCATCCAACCTTCGTCTCGTAAGGCAAATCTTCCTTCTGATAACAGCAGCTTTAAAATTCACATCTAACCCATGGAGTTTTCCACCTAATTATTCCAGAAGATTTCCGTAGTACTCTCAAGTTACTATTTTTATTCACTGAAAGGTAATCAAAATGTAAAATTTCTTTTGCTCTGTACAAAAAGATAAATTAGTTTCAACATTTGCTGTTCTTCAACGTTCTGTAAATGCAGATCCTCCATTGCGCAGAATTTTCTGGTACTTAATATTTCGTGTAAGTGTGTGATAATATTCCTTCATATAAGCCTTCTATTTCATGCAAATTTAATGGCAGATTGCATATTGCAGCGAGCTCTGCTACGTACATCGTGGTGTAGTCGTAAGCATAGATAAGTAGCGTGGTGCGGGTCGCCGGTTGAAACCCGACCACCATCATTTATTTGCTATCTGGTATTAGTACTTACCATTGTTCGAAGTTTCTTGAAATATCACAGATTTGTACGGTTTGTATTTCTGGAATATTCGATGTTTGTAAAAATTTCTGCTTTCTGAAATATTATGTGCTGGCTGTACATTGACGTTCGTAATAAACGTGCTTTCAGTACAAGGTATTACACTTCATTGACGACCTTCCCTTCGAATTTGGACTCGATTGTGGCTCTGACGTGACACTGTTTGGTGGAGAAACAGGATACTTCAGAACATCTAATTCACCTTGGCTCCAATTAGGCTATGCAAAAGCCGTCGCCTAAACGGGCAGGAACCGGAATATAAGCAGTACATCGTTCCCATGATGTGTATATCCAAGCCAACAGTAAGACAGCTGCATATCAGGCACCCATCGATGTTTTACCGAGACGCTGTGTAGTACCCGAAGAAATGGCTGAAAGGATTCGACCAAGTCGCCAGATACAGCAGGTGGGATGACATGATGTGTTTGGCAATAGCCCAGCAGTGGTTCGAGAACAATGAAGGGAAGCTCAGTAGCTGTGACAAATTCCAGGTTGAGCTGAAGAAAACGTTTGGCGACAATAAGTAGCAGGTCTGCCGAGCAGAATAACGACTGATGAACAGGGCCCAACGCTACGGGTAAGCGATACAGTCATACTTACTGAATGTTTTTACCGTAACACTTGATGAAAGGCGTTGTAGGAGACATGTATCAAGCCTTTCTGATAAAGGATGTCGTAACAAGCGAGGAATTCATCACGTGGTGCCAGCGCACCAAGGAAATGCATCAGAAAAGAGTCGGACGAAATAAGTATGACCTACTTCAGAATTTTGACCCTTCGGAAGTTGTGGAAGACCACCACGTCTTCGCTTCTCTCATCCGCCAGGTCGCGAGAGTAGAGATACAGTACTGCATGGCAACCAGAACTGTCGAACCTAGTAAGCAAGAGATAGCAGCCACGAATGTCAGTCCGATATATCAGGGGGTAACAGAGAATGCTTAAAAACAAGGGTATCGATCTGTAGCATCAATCTCCACCACCAGCCCAGCGCGCCAGGAAGAATAGACTCGACCAACTCGGATTTATGCGGCAGTCATTAAACGACAACCCAGCACCCGACCGACGCTGGTAGAGCCAACTCCTAAGCAAAGTATAGCGCCTCGTAAAAGAACAGACGTTGGGAGAACAACACGCTAATCAATATGTTTCCACCGTTGACGCCCTGGACGTGTACACTACTGCAGAGGACGAAGGCTAGTTTTCGACAACTACAGACGTGAACCATCACAACACTTATGTTTACGGCAGTCGACTACGGACGATTATAGTCAGCCTGTGGGATGAAGTTCATCGCCGTACTCTTGACGAGGAGATACTATCGGATGACATTGAAACTTCACAGAGTCCTTGGTCCTCTACTGTGGTCCTTGTGTAGAAGAGGGATGGCACATGGCGTTTCTCTGTCGAGTACAGACGACTAGACAAAACCACGAAGAAAGATGTCTATCCATTGCAGCGCATTGATGACACCCTAAACTGCTTGAAAGGAGCAAAGTATTTCGCAACTGTGGACATGCCAGTACACTAGTGGTAAATCGAGGCTGACGAAGCTCATTGGGAAAAGACTGGCTTGATAACTCCTGAAGGCCTCTTTCAGTTACAGGAGATGCCGTTTGGACAATGTAACGCTCCAGCCACCTTCGAACATATGATGGACAACCTGCTGTGACACCATAAAACGACATGTGTCTTTGCTATCTTTATGGCACTATCGGTTTTTCGAATACATTTCAAGAAGGTATAAGACGCCTGACAACCCTGCTGAAGAGTGTTCAGACCTCAGGCCTCCTCCACCTGGATCCGAAAAAATGTTTCTTCGTCACCCAATCAAAAAAATCTTAGAGCATCTAGTGAATGGTGTAGGAGTCCATCATGATCCAGAGAAAATAAGGGTACGTGCTGGTTTTCCGACTCCTCAGCACATTCGTGATGTGATGAGTTTTCTCAGAATATGTTCGTAATACCAGCTAGTCATAAAGAACTTCCAAGTCACGTACCTCGCAAGAACTACTGTAGTGAGACGCCAAATTTTCCCAATAGGAGGTGCAAGAAAGACCAATCCTTGTCCTTAAGAAGCGCTAGCATCTTCTCCCGACCTAACATTACATGACAAGAACACCGAGACAGAATTTCCAGAGAATATGGGATAATTCAGGAAGGTGCTGAAGAGGTGAAGTCCGAGATGAACTACTCTACAACCGATAAAGAGGACCATGCAGTTGTCTGGCCCAGCAACAAGTTCCGGCCCCTTTTGTTTGGAAAACAATTCAATTTGTAATCGACCGCCTTTTTTTATGCTGGCTGACTAGCCTGAAGGATCTGTCGGGTCGACAGGCGAAGTGGACACTGAGGCTTCAGCAGTATGACGTCATAGTGGTATACAAAAGTGGACGCAAAAATGAGGACGCTGATTGCCTTTCAACGAATCCTTTGGTAGAATACAGCAGCGTGGGTGATATCTCTGTCAATGCTGAACCGAGGAAAGATCCAGCACTGCTGCAAACCATAGAAGCCTTGAAGAGACGATCAAATGAGAATTCCAGTTAATAAATGGATTGTTGTATAAGGGGGATTATGATCCAGTGGGGCAGAAATGGTTGCTTGCCATCACAGTTTATTTATAGCCAGCTATCCTGAAGTATTTCAACGACACCCGGTCAGCTAAGGACCTAGGATTTGTGAAGACTCTAGACAAAGTCACACGTAGGTGTCACTGATGAGGTCTCTACCGATCCGTTAGACACGTTTTGAGACACTGTAGATAACGCCAGTGAATGATTCATGTGCCACAATTACTCCGTCGCCCGCCGCGGAAGCCGAGCGGTTCTAGGCGCTCAGTCCGGAACCGCGCGACTGCTACGGTCGCAGGTTCGAATCCTGCCTCGGGCATGGATGTGTGTGATGTCCATAAGTTAGTTAGGTTTAAGTAGTTCTACGTCCTCTAGGGGACTGATGACCTCCGCAGTTAAGTCCCATAGTGCTCAGAGCCATTTGAACAATTGCTCCCAGGGCATCCGGTATTAATTCCGCCTGCAGCAGCGTCAATCAACGTACTGGAATCGACCTCTTGGTGAGAGTGCCATCGCCGACAAACGGGAATCGATGCATAATAATTACACTGACTACCTCACTTACTCTGATATCACCAAAGCCGTGCTGTCTGCAGAACCTCTGCCAACTGCGAAATTTCCTGTAGAAGACATCACTTTGAAGCACGGAACACCCTGTGTGATTATCTCCGGTCATGGAAAAGTTTTTCCGTCGTGATTAGTACCAGAAGTAATTTTACGTTGCGACATCACACACAGAATGACAACTGCCTACCGTGCTGGCAAGGCGCTTCAATGAGACGTTGGTAGATATCACCTCGATGTACGCTGATGTCGAACAGATAAACCGGGATATAATATTGCCCGTTGCGGCATTAGCAGACAACACAGTGAAGCAAGACACTACATGCTTCAGAGCGTTCTTTCTGCTGCACGGTCGCGAGGCCGTAGCGATATTGGATACACAGTTCCCCTTTGCAAGTGGACGATATTTAGGATGACTATGTGAGACACCTCATCACCAGGACTGAAGAATGAAGGCATTTGGCTCGCATACGGACCCCGGACCGGGAGTGCTACAACGCCAGGCACCGGTCACTGAGATGGATTTTTACATCTGTGCGGAAAGTGTGGCTGTCGGAAACGTTTTTAAAGCGCTACTTTACATCGTATCGTATTCTTCGTCGCTTGCCGGACGTCACATATGAAGTCGAGGATCATGACCCTTCAAGGAGAGGTCGTCCAAATCCTCCTTATGAAGCTCTAATACAGTCCAGAAGCGTAGATCGACAATAGGAGGTTTAAGGAAACAGAGGACGCAATTGACAAACGCGAAGCTTCGACGGCATAGGCTACTTTCGAAGCACGTAATAGTGAAGAGGATGTATCAACAGGACCAGAACGCGAGAATCCCTCAACGCCACCATACAGAGGACCATTTACAAGATCTAGATCGAGGATAGTGTGGTGTCACCGCCAGACACCACACTTGCTAGGTGGTAGCCTTTAAATCGGCCGCGGTCCGTTAGTATACGTCGGATCCGCGTGTCGCCACTGTCAGTGATTGCAGACCGAGCGCCGCCACACAGCAGGTCTAGAGAGACTTCCTAGCACTCGCCCCAGTTGTACAGCCAACTTTGCTAGCGATGGTTCACTGATAAAATACGCTCTCATTTGCCGAGACGATAGTCAGCATAGCCTTCAGCTACGTAATTTGCTACGACCTAGCAAGGCGCCATTATCATTTGCTATTTATCTTGTGATGCATGTACCGTCAGACCGATGTTCACCAATTATGGATTAAAGTTAAGTATTCCAGAAGCTACGTACTTTTTTTACTAGACTCAACTCCTTTAACTGTTCCAGACCTAACGCCAGCCTGCGTGAGCTTAAACGTGTGCCTTTCGGCTTCCTCTCATAGTGGCTTGGCTGTCTTGCCAAGTCACAACAGTTTGACGACGAGGATTTTGCGTTCGTCTTGCTGTTGCCCTAATTTACTTGTGTAATGGCTTCGCCACAATCTCCAGATGTACTGTCCGAATTTTATCGCTTGCAGAATCAGCAGACGCAGGCCTTACTGGATGCCCTTGGACAGCTCGTCCAGGGTCAAAGTGCAATGCAAAGCGATGCGGCAGCCGCCGCTTCACCGCTACCGCAGCCACACCACCCAGTTGCACCACCTTCTCGTCCTTTTGATGGGGCACTGGAAAGCTGGACGGAGTGGTCACGCCAATTTGGATTCCATCTCGCCGCCTACAGAATTCAAGGTAACGAGCGGCAGCCTTTTTTGCTTTCTAATGTCGGAGTGTCCACCTACCGTGTGATAGTGAAATTATTTCCCCGACGCGACGTGGCAACGCTGTCCTACGAAGAAATTTTGTCTGCATTAGATACATATTTCAAAGAATCAGTCAATGTAGTTGCCAAACGGTATACGTTCTTTCGTACAAAACGTACGGCCGGTCAAACTAATCGGGAGTGGGTTGCAACCTTGCAAGGCCTTACTAGGGATTGTGCTTTTGAGTGTCAATGTGGACTCCCTTATTCAGATACTATGGTACGTGATGCAATTGCAGAGAACTTTTCTGATGTTCGTATAAGGGAACATATTTTGAAACTAGTCAATCCCTCCCTTCAACAAGTGATGGACATACTGGATCGGCAGGACACACTTGACTTTGCTCAGGCATCATTTGAAACTTCGCCACCCGTGTGTCAGGTTAACCGGGCCGCCGGGCGAGCTGCACGGAACAGTAAACAGCCCTCACACCCATCCGCGTAGCTACAGCCACAGCTGCCGACCCTGTCCTTGCTACTGTTTGCGTTTTGTTGCTACGCAATGGCCCTTATCAAAGTCATGGATCGAGGATCCGTTGGTTCGCAGATTTTTTGCTCACAAGGAGAGACTTTTTGTATGACGTGGTGTTTTGCTGTTGAGTTCTGATAATGATCAGTCCAGGGTCGTGGTCCCGCGTTCGTTACAGTTCTCTGTCTTACGGCTTCTCCACCAAGGACATTGGGGTATAGTGCGAACGAAACAACTTGCTCGTCAGCACTGTACTTGGTTCGGCATCGATGCTGCGATTACGAATATGTGCTCTTCTTGCATGGCGTGTGCCGAACAACAATCCGCACCACCGCGGAAATTCTTTGCATGGCCGAAAGCCACTACCCCTTGGCAACGCTTACACATCGATTTAGCTGGTCCATTCTGGAATGCTCGATGGTTGGTTGTGGTAGATTCCTTCAGTAATTTTCCTTTTGTTGTCCGGATGTCCTCCACGACGTCATCTCCCACCATCCAAGCGTTATCCGCTATCTTTTGCATTGAAGGTCTTCCACAGACTATTGTTTCCGACAATGGCCCACAATTCATGTCCGCAGAATTTCAGTCATTCTGCAAGGCCAATGGTATTCAACGTCTGACCTCCGCGCCGTTTTCGCCACAGTCAAACGGTGCCGCTGAACGTTTGGTCAGGACTTTCAAGTCACAGATGTTGAAGCTGAAAGAGTCGCATTCTCGGGAGGACGCGTTATTGCTCTTTTTGTCCTCGTATCGCTCTCAGCCCCGAGATGGTCGCTCGCCGGCTGAGTTGTTGCACGGTCGCCCTCATCGCACCTTGATGTCTTTGCTACATCCGCCGCATCAGGTTCCTGTGCAGCGGCAGACACCTGCTTTTGCCCCAGGCGACGTTGTATACTATCGCAACTATCGAGGTTCACGGCGTTGGCTCGCAGGGCGCATTCTTCGCTGCCTCGTCCGCGCTATGTATCTGGTTTTGGGGGCCTCTGGTGAGGTGCATCGGCATCTCAATCAGCTGCGCCTCTGTCGTCGCACGGGTTCTGCCGCTCTCCGTCTGCTTTCAGCGGCGGTGCCGTCCGGTCAGCGCCCTGGGGACCCATCTACTGACTCGCCTCAGCCCCAGGTGTTACCGACGCTGCCTTCCATTTTGCCCCATGGCGAGGCGCCGCCGCCGCCGCCGCCTGTTCTCCCGCCGGCGACACCCAAATTCGACGCGTCGCTGCAACCGCCGGGCGCCTCCCTGGGTCACGCGCCGCCGATCGCTTCCTGTGACCCGTTGTCCTCCGCCATGGACTTCTTGCTCGCTCGGGACCACATGGCGTCTTCGCCCGTCGGGTGCCCCGACCCAATGGAGGTCGACCCTTCGGCCCCTCCTGTCTCTCTACGGGCGCATACACCGCATGTTGGCGTGCACCCTGGACTAGGTTTTCAGGCGTTTCCTAGCTCCCCTCGGACCGAATCGCTGGGTGCGGGTGGCACAGCCTCGCCTGTTGTTAGGCTCCCCACCTCGTTGCATACGCCAACATGGGGTCCTCTCCACGGCGGGCGGAAGCCTTATAACACAACCGTACGCCGATTTGCGGGAGAGGAATGTGGTGTCACCGCCAGACACCACACTTGCTAGGTGGTAGCCTTTAAATCGGCCGCGGTCCGTTAGTATACGTCGGATCCGCGTGTCGCCACTGTCAGTGATTGCAGACCGAGCGCCGCCACACGGCAGGTCTAGAGAGTCTTCCTAGCACTCGCCCCAGTTGTACAGCCAACTTTGCTAGCGATGGTTCACTGACAAAATACGCTCTCTTTTGCCGAGACGGTAGTTAGCATAGCCTTCAGCTACGTAATTTGCTACGACCTAGCAAGGCACCATTATCATTTGCTATTTATCTTGCGATGCATGTACCGTCAGACCGATGTTCACCAATTATGGATTAAAGTTAAGTATTCCAGAAGCTACGTACTTTTTTTACTAGACTCAACTCCTTTAACTGTTCCAGACCTCAGGCCAGCCTGTGTGAGCTTAAACGCGTGCCTTTCGGCTTTCTCTCATAGTGGCTTGGCTGTCTTGCCAGGTCACAACAGATAGTACGGTTGGTTCCAACGAGAACTTTTGAAATAAAGGATCGCTGTTTATCCAGGAGAAGAAGCAATGCGGTGAACTGTGGTAGATGAAGTCTGGGATAGTGATTAACCTCGCTGCTTGGCGTACTGCATGTTATCAGTTCAAACCCGGCCAACAGCACTATTTGTCATGTAGTATCGTTCATTTCTGGAAGATTCATTAAACATTCTTTGTTTTTAATGTTCGTATATTCTAGAATATTCAGTGTTTGTATAAACATCTGCGTTCTGGAACAGTCAATGTTCCTGTAAATACACTCCTGGAAATTGAAATAAGAACACCGTGAATTCATTGTCCCAGGAAGGGGAAACTTTATTGACACATTCCTGGGGTCAGATACATCACATGATCACACTGACAGAACCACAGGCACATAGACACAGGCAACAGAGCATGCACAATGTCGGCACTAGTACAGTGTATATCCACCTTTCGCAGCAATGCAGGATGCTATTCTCCCATGGAGACGATCGTAGAGATGCTGGATGTAGTCCTGTAGAATGGCTTGCCATGCCATTTCCACCTGGCGCCTCAGTTGGACCAGCGTTCGTGCTGGACGTGCAGACCGCGTGAGACGACGCTTCATCCAGTCCCAAACATGCTCAATGGGGGACAGATCCGGAGATCTTGCTGGCCAGGGTAGTTGACTTACACCTTCTAGAGCACGTTGGGTGGCACGGGATACATGCGGACGTGCATTGTCCTGTTGGAACAGCAAGTTCCCTTGCCGGTCTAGGAATGGTAGAACGATGGGTTCGATGACGGTTTGGATGTACCGTGCACTATTCAGTGTCCCCTCGACGATCACCAGTGGTGTACGGCCAGTGTAGGAGATCGCTCCCCACACCATGATGCCGGGTGTTGGCCCTGTGTGCCTCGGTCGTATGCAGTCCTGATTGTGGCGCTCACCTGCACGGCGCCAAACACTCATACGACCATCATTGGCACCAAGGCAGAAGCGACTCTCATCGCTGAAGACGACACGTCTCCATTCGTCCCTCCATTCACGCCTGTCGCGACACCACTGGAGGCGGGCTGCACGATGTTGGGGCGTGAGCGGAAGACGGCCTAACGGTGTGCGGGACCGTAGCCCAGCTTCATGGAGACGGTTGCGAATGGTCCTCGCCGATACCCCAGGAGCAACAGTGTCCCTAATTTGCTGGGAAGTGGCGGTGCGGTCCCCTACGGCGCTGCGTAGAATCCTACGGTCTTGGCGTGCATCCGTGCGTCGCTGCGGTCCGGTCCCAGGTCGACGGGCACGTGCACCTTCCGCCGACCACTGGCGACAACATCGATGTACTGTGTAGACCTCACGCCCCACGTGTTGAGCAATTCGGCGGTACGTCCACCCGGCCTCTCGCATGCCCACTATACGCCCTCGCTCAAAGTCCGTCAACTGCACATACGGTTCACGTCCACGCTGTCGCGGCATGCTACCAGTGTTAAAGACTGCGATGGAGCTCCGTATGCCACGGCAAACTGGCTGACACTGACGGCGGCGGTGAACAAATGCTGCGCAGCTAGCGCCATTCGACGGCCAACACCGCGGTTCCTGGTGTGTCCGCTGTGCCGTGCGTGTGATCATTGCTTGTACAGCCCTCTCGCAGTGTCCGGAGCAAGTATATTGGGTCTGACACACCGGTGTCAATGTGTTCTTTTTTCCATTTCCAGGAGTGTAGCTTATAAATAGCTGCACAGTCTCTCCAGGAGTTCATTTCTGTTCTGGCTGTAGTTTGGTGTTCGCAATAAACGTGGTTTCAGTGCTGAGAGTTTACTTCATCGTCGGCCCTGCTTTCGGATTTGGACCTGAGTGTGGTTACGACGTGACACACTTTTTCGATGTTTTCAACCTTGGCTACAGTTTTGGAACGTCCTTCACGTAAATTGCATCAACGTTAATAGAAATATGGCATCTTCTTACAAACCTCCAATAAATTTGAACGAATTTCTTTTGGTGAGGTACAGTCAAAACAAAGAACTTTACAACTAAACGGTAGCCCAGCCAATCCATTTTCAAGAAACATGCAGAATATGACAACTTTGAAAGGCCATGCAAACAAAACTCAATATTGCGTAACATGTACCAACATAATAAGAACAAAATATCATTGGAGTCAATGACTCTCTGCGCCAGGTTGGTAACTTTCGACCTTGCACACGTATTGTTACTATATTTCGTCTTCCAGCATAAAATTACGGATCGAGTTACTTTATTCAAGAAACCTAGTTAATTCCACCTTAGTCTTCCTTCTTACTGGTCATACGTTGATATTCATTGTGCTGTAAGCATGTGCGGGGCATATTTAAAAATGCTGGGTTGGAATGGTAGACAACAACAGTTGCCTATGAAGTTTCCCTCTTGCAAAAACTTCAAAAGCAGATGCAAATAAGTATTTCATTGCAAAATGAGTGTATAAAATGTTATAATATTACATTTCAAAAGTGCCATGATTGATTAAAATGCATTCAGTAAATGAAAACAAAATGAAAAGTTGTTGGAAAGCTATGTCAAAGGTTGTATGGAAATCTGAAGGCAAATTTGAGCTTGCTAGTTTTAGATCACAAAAATTTAATTTTCCCAATGCTTTGTGACGAAACATTTCAAAAACTATGATTTCCTGATCCTGATGGCTTTTAACTAATACTAACCCTGTCTAGGTCCATGAAGTGCGCGAGTTGTCCAGAAATTGTAACAAGGAAAAAAACCTATGCAACATCAAATAGAAAGAGGCACTTGAGTACATTAGTCCGGATATATACTTTCCATCAGAAATTTGTAAAGTAGATTTTCCCGAGCCTGTATAGGCGGGTCGTCATAGCAGTAAGTTATCCGACAAGGTTTTTATTTATGGCAGCAGTTTTAGAAGCGTTAAACGTGCCGTAAATGCCTGTCGTACTTAAGATGCGACTTTCATGTCAGGGAGGCGAGCAGTAGGCCTGTGTGTTTCGGGGGATTTACTGAGCTAGATGCAATTAGATCACCAGTGGAGTTGCCATCCTCTAGATATAGTCATTAATGAGAGGTTTCCATTCTCCATTTTCTTTCAAGAACTTTGTGTTTTGGCTTACTTGCTCAGAGGGTTTCCTACGACATCACGAAAAATTTCTCGGCACACTAGATGATAAAATATAGCAAGAGGGGACCTGTCAGGAAGCATTACAGACCGAGAACGTACAACTAGAGATGTTGTTGTTGTTGTTGTGGTCTTCAGTCCTGAGACTGGTTTTATGCAGCTCTCCACGCTACTCTATCCTGTGCGAGCTTCTTCATCTCCCAGTACCTACTGCACCCTACATCCTTCTGAATCTGCTTTGTGTATTCATCTCTTGGTCTCCCTCTACGATTTTTACCCTCCACGCTGCCCGCCAATGCTAAATTTGTGATCCCTTGATGCCTCAAAACATGTCCTACCAACCGATCCCTTCTTCTAGTCAAGTTGTGCCACATACTTCTCTTCTCCCCAATCCTATTCAATACCTCCTCATTAGTTACGTGATCTACCCACCTTATCTTCAGCATTCTTCTGTAGCACCACATTTCGAAAGCTTCTATTCTCTTCTTGTCCAAACTAGTTATCGTCCATGTTTCACTTCCATACATGGCTACACTCCATACAAATACTTTCAGAAACGACTTCCTGACACTTAAATCTATACTCGATGTTAACAGATTTCTCTTCTTCAACTAGAGATAAAGGGGGAAGTTACATCTACATCTAAGTGATTACTCTGCAATTCACAATTAAGTGCCTGGCAGACGGTTCATCGAGCCACCTTTAAGTTACTTCTCTACTGTTCCACTCTCGAACAGTTCTTTCCCTGCGCGCTCTGACTTCTCTTACTTTATTATGATGATCATTTCTCCCTATGCACGTGGGCACCAACAAAATATTTTCGCATTCGCAGGAGACAGTTAGTGTTTGAAATTTCGTGAGAAGATTCGGCCGCAGTGAAGGACGCTTTCGTTCTAATAATTGCCACCCCAGTCTGCGTATGATACCCGTGGCACTCTCTCCCCTATTTCGCCGCAATGCAAGAAGATCTGACATGTTTTGAACTTTTTCCACGTCCTCCGTCAATACTATCTTATACAGATCCCATCCGGCGCAGCAATGCTCCTGAAAAGGCCCGACAAGCGTATTGTAGGCAGTCTCTTTAGCAGACCTGTTGCATTTTCTAAGTTTTCTGCCAATAAATCGCAGTCTTTGGTTCACTTTCCCCACGATATTATCTATGTGATCGTTCCAGTTTAAGTTCTTCGTAACTATATTTCCTACGTGTTTAGTTGAATTCACAGCCTCTAGGTTTGTGTGATTTATCGTGTAACTCTAATTTAGAGGGATCTTTTTAGAGCTCATATGGATGAATTGATACTTTTCATGATTTACAGTCAACTGCGACTTATTGCGTCATACAGATATATTGTTTAAATCATTTTGCAATTCGCTTTCATGGTCTGACAACTTTACATGACGGTAAATGACAGCATCATCTGCAAACACTCTGGGAGGAATGCTCAGACTGTCACCAAAATTATTTATTTAGAGCAGTAACAACAGAGGGCCTATAACACTCCTTTGGAGAGCTCCAGATATTACTTCCGTATTACTCGATGGCTTTCCGTCAATTATTAAGAGCTGTGACCTTTCTAATAGGAAATCGCAAATCCAGTAACACACTCCATAGGCACGCAGATTAAATAGAAGTAGTTTATGAGAAATAATGTCAAAAGCCTTCTGTAAAATTAAAAATATGGAATCAATTTAATATATTAACTGTTAAGTCAATCTGGGTAAACTACAATGTCTAATAGCTGAAAAGTTAAACATTTCCGTGAGTTGTTTGGAACTCGAAAAATCGAGAGTTAGTCACTCGCGAAGTTCAAAGATCAGTTTTGATATCGTGTAAAACGTGGTGATTTTCTGAAGCTTTTCATTTTTTAAGACGACGTTGCGATCCACAGCGATCAGTATAGTTTGTTTCAAGGGTGAAGAGTTTGCGTGAAATTGCAGTTGTGTTCACTTCCGTGAAAGAAGAGTTATATCGGTGGTCGAAGTTTTCGACGGCGGAGCCACTCTGAAAGCCACGCGTTTCCGCGTAGGAGAAACAGGTGATATGGCTGAGGAAAATGTAGCCACCGGCGTATTTTATAGCTAGTTGCATTTACGATGCAGCTGCTATAAGGACCTTTGAGCAATTTTTTCTCCGAAATATCAAATCTTCGTTCCGCATTCAATGGCCGCTATCCATAAATTCTTTTTTAGCTACAAGTTACCCTTTTGATAGGTGATCTAGTAGTAGGTATTCCATCAAAAATAGATTAGGAGTATATAGTCATCACTTACCTGACAAGACGTTTGAACAGGGGCTGCAAGTATTTACCCAAATACATAAAACTAAATAAAACAGCTTCAGTTAAACAAGAAAATATGAAAATGGTCAACCAATTAAAGGGAAATATAGCCGAGGAAAGCCATCTGAGAAGTCATCTTTGCACCGAAAACATTCCAGAGCATTGAGGATAGTATCTCACTTATCTCCGATGCACCTACCGAGGAAACTGCATCCTACGCATCTCTCCATGTGCAACTATTTGTAAGATTCAATAAATGAGCTTGTCATATCCTAGATTTGTGTAAACTTGCGGGAGAAGACTATACAGGGTGGCTACTTGAGCCAGTGTAGATAGGAGATTGTTTATCGTATGGATACCCAACATTATAAGAATGATGTTCAGACTATGCACAGCAGCATTTGCGTTGTTAGTAGTGCTTCATGACTTGCCGTTGGGTGCAGGTGCTTGTACGGTGACGGAGGGTGGAAACACAGGCATCAGTGTGCATTACCGTTGCAGACAGTCAACATGTGTCTGGACAAGGTGAGCAGAGCTTTATTCGTAAAGCCGTTTTATAAGCTCACCATCTGCAGCATCGTTGACAGAACCGACTGCGGACCTTTGGTGCAGAGCCGAGTGGAGGGTCTGAATCAGAGGCTCAGACGGTTTTGCGACCGTGTTGGCTGCAGATTCCTTGACTTGCGCCATAGGGTGGTGGGGTTTCGGGTTCCGCTGAATAGGTCAGGAGTTCACTACACTCAGCTAGCGGCTACACGGGTAGCGGAGGCTGTATGGAGTGGACTGGGCGGTTTTTTAGGTTAGAAGGCCTCGGGAAAGTACGGGGTGGGCTGCAATCTCAAAGGATGTATGGCAAATACAGGACGTGCTTGGATCAAGGAATTGTAGTTGTAAATTGTTGTAGTTGTGCTGGGAAAGTCCCTGACCTTCAAGCGCTAATAGAAAGCACAGAAGCTGGAATCTTTATAGGTGCAGAAAGCTGGCTAAAGCCTGAAATAAGTTCTGCAGAAATTTTTACGAAGTCTCAGACGGTGTTCAGGAAAGATAGATTTGGCAGAATTGGTGGTGGAGTGTATGTGTCTGTCAGTAGTGGTTTATCTTGTAGTGAAGTCGATGTAGGTACTCCGTGCGAATTGGTATGGGTGGAGGTTGTACTTAACAGCCGAACTAAGTTAATAATTGGCTCCTTCTACCGACCCCCAGACTCCGATGATATAGTTGCTGAACAGTTCAGAGAAAATTTGAGTCTCGTAACAAATAAATACCCCACTCATACGGTTATAGTTGGTGGGGACTTCAACCTTCCCTCGATATGTTGGCAAAAATACTTGTTCAAAACCGGTAGTAGGCAGAAAACATCTTCAGAGATTGTCCTAAATGCTTTCTCCGAAAATTATTTCGAGCAGTTAGTCCACGAACCCACGCGAATTGTAAATGGTTGCGAAAACACACTTGACCTCTTAGCCACAAACAATCCAGAGCTAATAGAGAGCATCATAACTGATACAGGGATTAGTGATCACGAGGTCGTTGTAGCTAGGCTCAATACCGTTTTCCCCAAATCCACCAGTAACAAACGCAAAATAATTTTATTTAAAAAAGCGGATAAAGTGTCACTAGAAGCCATCCTAAGAGACAATCTCCACTCCTTCCGAACTGACTATGCAAATGTAGACGAGATGTGGCTCAAATTCAAAGATATAATAGCAACAGCAATTGAGAGATTCATACCTCATAAATTGGTAAGAGATGGAACTGATCCCCCATGGTACACAAAGCAGGCAACGGAAAAAGCATGCGAAGTTCAGAAGAACGCGAAATCCCGAAGATTGGCTAAAATTTACAGACGCGCGAAATTTGACACGGACTTCAATGCGAGATGCCTTTAATAGGTTCCACAACGAAACATTGTCTCGAAATCTGGTAGAAAATCCGAAGAAATTCTGGTCGTATGTAAAGTACGCAAGCGGCAAGACGCAGTCAATACCTTCTCTGCGCAGTGCCGATGGTACTGTTACCGACGACTGTGCCGCTAAAGCGGAGTTATTGAACGCAGTTTTCCGAAATTCCTTCACCAGTTAAGATGAATGAAATATTCCAGAATTTGAAACACGAACAGCTGCTAGCATGAGTTTCTTAGAAGTAGATACCTTAGGGGTTGCGAAGCAAATGTAATCGTTTGATACAGGCAAGTCTTCAGGTCCAGATTGTATACCGATTAGGTTCCTTTCAGATTACGCTGATACAATAGCTCCCTACTTAGCAATCATATACAACCGCCCGCTCACCGATAGATCTGTACCTACAGATTGGAAAATTGCGCAGGTCGCACCAGTGTTTAAGAAGGGTAGTAGGAGTATTCCGTAGAACTACAGACCTATATCATTGACGTCGGTTTGCAGTAGGATTTTGGAGCATATACTGTATTCAAACATTATAAATCACCTCGAAGGGAACGATCTATTGATACGTAATCAGCATGGTTTCAGAAAACAGCGTTCTTGTGCAACGCAGCTAGCTCTTTATTCGCACGAAGTAATAGCCGCTATCGACAGCGGATCTCAAGTTGATTCCGCATTTCTAGATTTCCGGAAAGCTTTTGACACCGTTCCTCACAAGCGACTTCTAATCGAGCTGCGGGCCTATGGGGTATCGCCTCAGTTGTGCGACTGTATTCGTGATTTCCTCTCAGGAAGGTCGCAGTTCGTACTAATGGACGGCAAATCATCGAGTAAAACTGAAGTGATATCAAGTGTTCCCCAGGGAAGCGTCCTGGGACCTCTGCTGTTCCTGATCTATATAAATGACCTGGGTGACAATCTGAGCAGTTCTCTTAGGTTGTTCGCAGATGATGCTGTAATTTACCGTCTAGTAAGGTCATCCGAAGACCAGTATCAGTTGCAAAGAGATTTAGAAAAGATTGCTGTATGGTGTGGCAGGTGGCAGTTGACGCTAAATAACGAAAAATGTGAGGTGATCCACATGAGTTCCAAAAGAAATCCGTTGGAATGTGATTACTCGATAAATAGTACAATTCTCAAGGCTGTCAATTCAACTAAGTACCTGGGTGTTAAAATTACGAACAACTTCAGTTGGAAAGACCACATAGATAATACTGTGGGGAAGGCGAGCCAAAGGTTGCGCTTCATTGGTAGGACACTTAGAATATGCAACAAGTCCACTAAAGAGACAGCTTACACTACACTCGTTCGTCCTCTGTTAGAATATTGCTGCGCGGTGTGGGATCCTTACCAGGTGGGATTGACGGAGGACATCGAAAGGGTGCAAAAAAGGGCAGCTCGTTTTGTATTATCAAGTAATAGGGGAGAGAGTGTGGCAGATATGATACGCGAGTTGGGAGGGAAGTCATTAAAGCAAAGACGTTTTTCATCGCGGTGAGATCTATTTACGAAATTTGTCACCAACTTTCTCTTCCGAATGCGAAAATATTTTGTTGAGCCCAACCTACATAGGTAGGAATGATCATCAAAATAAAATAAGAGAAATCAGAGCTCGAACAGAAAGGTTTAGGTGTTCGTTTTTCCCGCGCGCTGTTCGGGAGTGGAATGGTAGGGAGATAGTATGATTGTAGTTCGATGAACCCTCTGCCAAGCACTTAAACGTGAATTGCAGAGTAATCATGTAGATGTAGATAAAGACAACAGCAATAGCGCTGGTGCTCTTCACGTGTATCACCGTATTAAAGGAATACGGAGAGGCCTTCTTTCCGCAACGGGGTTGAAGAATACGATTCGGAAGTTCAAATTAAGCAGCGATTTGGCAATTGCTCCTGAGAGAAGCCGACGCTCAATTGTGCCACAAATTGTTGAGGAAGTTAGTGTTGCCACGGCTGAGAATGTTGGACGCAATGTGCGATCTTCAAGCGGTGCACATGCGGCGTCAGTACAGCTGAATATTCCATGGTCCACCGTTCGAAAGTGCCGACAACAATTGTGAAATGGCATCCGTACAAATTCCAGACTCTCGTACATTCACAGTGTTGTCATATTGAGTAATATTTGTAACTTGGAACGTAAATATGGTACGCAGCTAACGTATGTTACCTTCTCATGTAGAAATTAAAATGTGTTTCTTTCAATGGTTTATTCGTTATTCCTCTTCTACAAATCCTTACAAATGTTCCCACAATGTTTCATTGTCATTTTCATGGGGATCCTCTCAAATAGCGGAAGTTTAAATAGAACAACCCCGTGCATTTAGAAGGAAGAATGGAAGGAATGATACGAAATGTCGAGTGGCTTGGACCTCCCGTAGGGTAGATCGGTCGCCTGGTGTAAGTCTTTTTAGTTGACGCCACTTCGATAACTTGCGCGTCGATGACGATGATATGATGATGAAGACATCAAGCTGGGAATCGTATCCGAACCCCTCGGATGGCACTCTGCTGCGCTGACCACTCAGCTATGGAGGCGTACAACGAAAGGAATATTATGGTTTAACGACCCGTTGGCAACAAGGTCATCTGACGCGGAGCACAAGCTCGTTTTTGGGAAATATGGGGTGGGATATCGGACGTGTTCTTTTCTGAGGAATCATCCTGGCATCTGTCGTAAGTGATTTATGCGAGTCCAGTGCCTTACCGCTGCGCCTCCTCGCTCGGTCATACAGTTACGATAGAGAGGTTTTATACTAACAAGGGGACGACTTCATAGCACGGCCAAGCAATTCGGCTCGTATTTGGCAGATTGATTGCGTACGACATAAAATGAAGGACTAAGACATTTTGGTTCAATACCCTCTCTTTTGAGAAAACCACTCCTACATTTCGTGACACACAATCGACCCAAAATTGACTGGATGGATTGATAATTAAAAACTGAGCATTTTTCATCATCATTTATGGGATGTGGAAAGGCATATTTTCCTGGAAATCGAGGAAAAACCTGTTTTCGCTGGCGCTTATGTAGCCGCAAGGTAAACGCTGGTCAAGGAAATCGCCGCTGTCATAACGACCAACGCATCTGCCTGGGGCACGGGGAAGCCGTGTTCGATTCCCAAACCCATTCTGCAGCTTTTTTATTTGTATATTTTTCCGTATCGAAATTGGTAGGAATAGGATGGTTAATAAGACAAGTAATTATAACAGGGTAGGCAAATAAATTTCTAAAACTGCTTTCATCAGTACATAATTAAAATTTTAAGTCTCGTTGTATGAAAACAGTTCCGCGTAAAACAGTTGCAAATTCGTCACGAGGGACTACAGACAGACAACAGCGCGACGTTTGTTTACGACCAGCCGCGAGACACAATTTTATTTCTAGTCTTCAAAATTGCAATGTGCATATGGAAACCCAGTGGGAATTGCCCAATCGCGTGGATGCAGTAACGATTCAGGGCATAATTCATCATCAGCTATCAATGCCAGTTTTTCAGGCGATGTTATCGTATGAGTGGTATGCGTCAAAATTAATTCTGGGAAAAGTCTGTTTTCCGCCGAATTCTCAGAAGGAACAATGTCGTTGTGCGAATGTCAGATTCATTAGATGCTTTTGATGCCGCGTGTATATTTCCTTCGAATGTTTCTGTAACCAGTACTTGTTAGAAGAGAAGTTAGAACGGAGAGAGTGGAAAGTCTCGGCGTTGTCGGCCAGGTCATTCACATTTACCGTGAACCGCCATGGTCTTGTCACACTTGCTTCAAGTACCTGGTTGTCACTTCCGTCTCTCACGACTTCGACACGATAAGAACGACGTACCGGGTTCTGTTTGATAGGGAGACGTCAATCCAAACGCATACCTGCCGTTATATCACGTAATCATCTATTTAATTTAGGAGGCTATGATGCGAAAATTTATCGAAGGCTTTCCATACGTTTGGTAATTTGGTATCAATCTGGACTCCGCTATCCTCAACGTTCTGCATCTCGTGAAAGAATAGTTTCACACGATGGAGTCTTGTGAAATCGATGCTCATTTCTCCAGATGAGTTGTTTGGTCTCTGTAAAAGTCATGATACATCTTCTTTCTTTTTTTTTGTGCCTCCGTTCCTCATTGGCACAGGGTATGCATGCTTATGCATGGATTTGTCATAGTTAATTACAGGGATCTCCGGATGCCCTTTCTGTCGCCACCCCTTTACAGTCCAGCTCGAAGTATGTTTACCCCAACTGTGTGCATATAGGGTTATTCATGTGGAAGTGACAAGGCCGGAGCATCTCCCTACATCTACGTGATTACTCTGCTATTCACAATAAAGTGCCTCGCAGAGGGTTCAATGAACCACCTTCATGCTGTCTCTCTACCGTTGCACTCTCGAACGGCACGCGGAAAAAACGAGCGTTTAAATTTTTCCGTGCGAGAACTGATTTCTCTTATTTTATCGTGATGATCATTTCTCCCTATGTAGGTGGGTGCCAACAGAATGTTTTCGCAATCGGAGGAGAAAACTGGTGATTGAAATTTCATGAGAAGATCCCGTCGCTACGAAAAACGCCTTTGTTTTAATGATTGCCACTCCAATTCACGTATCATGTCTGTGACACTATCTCCCCTATTTCGCGATAGTACAAAACGAGCTGCCCTTCTTTGTACTTTTTCGATGTCATCCGTCAGTCCCACCTGATGCGGATCCCACACCGCACAGCAGTACTCCAGAATAGGGCGGACAAGCGTAGTGTAAGCAGTCTCTTTGGTAGACCTGTTGCCCATTCTAAGTGTTCTGCCAATGAATCGCAGTCTTTGGTTTGCTCTACCCACAATATTGTTTATGTAATCGTTCCAATTTAGGTTATTTGTAATTGTAATCCCTAAGCATTTGGTTGAATTTACAGCCATCATATTTGTGTGACTTATCACGTAATCGAAATTTAGCTGATTTCTTTTAGTACTCATGTGAATAACTTCGCACTTTTATTTATTCAGGGCCAATTGCCACTTTTCGCACCATATAGATATCTTATCTAAATTATTTTGCAAGTCGTTTTGATCATTTGATGACTTTACAAGACGGTAAATGACAACATCATCTGCAAACAATCTAAGGCGGCTACTCAGATTGTCTCCTGTGCCGTTAGTATAGATCAGGAACAATAGAGGGCCTATAACACTTCCTTGGGGAATGCCGGATATTACTTCTGTTTTACTCGATGACTTTCCGTCTATTACTACGAACGGTCCCGGAAGCGCCAGTTTACCGTGAACAGCTATCAGGGTGGGTTATGAAAATCTTCATACTAGGTAACACAAAATGTTCCGTAATACTGTATCAAACCGACGTTAGTGTCATAAAACATATCGGTGCGCTCATTGATACATGTCGGAACATTAACACGGAAGTTTTTCAACGTAGTGGGATTCGAACTCATCTTGTTACCAATATTCACAAAGCCCGACACTTGGCATGGCAGGGCTGCACCGCGCTTTAGGCTCACCGTTCTCCGTTCTTGACACAACTGAGAATTCCTGTCACGTAAAAATAAAAACCTTGTAACAGATAACGCAAGGAATCTATGGCGCTGAAGAGAAAATTATCAACACTACGCTCGAAGGAGTGTTAGGGTGTAATCGGACGTGGACACAGAGTTACCATCGAGCTGCACTGACTGAATGAAAGGGAGCTTACAGTTTAAAGTTTCATCGAGCATGAAGTCACCAGAAACGAAGCACTCACTCCGATGAAGGAGATTTGGGGTAGAGACGTGTCCTTACCTACGCGTGCTGCGGAGCTGCGTTATGTAAATAAAAGAAAACCTGAATCAGAGTTTCGGGAAACTGAAGTCCACATCTCACGAATACTTGTCCAGACTCTTAGTCACTACGTCTCTTCAGTCGTTTGTGCTGATCAAAATGTTAAAACGTACTCATTTACCTTCTAAAGCAATATGTACAGGAAACCTATAGTGTATAGTAGATAAAATTATCACTACGAACAAGTAGCTACGACCAGATGCAGCAGACAGCTCTACTGCCTGCTCATGTTATGCAACCCTTACTTCTGTCGGAAGAACATAGCAGAAATATTCCTTCTCAACAATCCAAAACCCTCTCTGTACCAGTCTGTAACGCAGCCACTTTCTCAAAAATCTTTCTATGTGTTAGGAAAACGACTTTGAAATGATCTTCCCTAAAGCCTCAGAAAAATAGTCTCCATTCCAGCTTCATCACACAGTTAATGGCGCGATTTCTTCACAACAGACCGAGCGAGGTGGCGCAGTGGTTAGACACTGGACTCGCATTCGGGAGGACGACGGTTCAATCCCGCGTCCGGCCATCCTGATTTAGGTTTTCCTTGATTTCCCTAAATCACTCCAGGCAAATGCCGGGATGGTTCCTCTGAAAGGGCACGGCCGACTTCCTTCCACATCCTTCCCTAAGCCGATGAGACCGATGACCACGCAGTCTGGTCTCCTTGCCCAAACAACCAACCAACCAACCAACCATCTTCACAACAGATGTCTCTGTCGCATATTTATAGATCATGGGAAACCTTTTGACTCAATTTCGAGGAATTCTGTTCTGACAGACCTCAAGGAACAAGGCACTGATACAATAATGTTAGTCTACTGACGAATGTTGTTGCGACCTTCTGCCGAAGGCTGATTTGAATTAATGAATTATTCCCCTCTACTGTTTTGTGCCATTCAGACTTACCAAACTGAAAATACTTTCATACCTCCGGATGTGTCTTATCGACCAGTCCCTTCTTTCAGTCAGTTTGGGTCATAAATTTCCTTTTTCTCAATTCGATTCTACCCTTTCTCATTAGTTATTCGTCCTATTCATCTAATAGTCAGCGCTCTTTGGAAGCACCACGTTTGAAAACCCTCTAATCTCTTCCTATCTGAACTGTTTGTTGCCCATGTTTCACTTCCGTGCAAGGCTACAGCCCAGACGAACACCTTCAGGAATCACGTCCATACATCTAAATATAGACACTGATAAGCCAAAGCATGATGACCACTGCCCACCGCGACGTTGACTGCCGCCTTGTGGTGTTGGGGACACGTGACGCAGAAACAAAAGTATCTAGCGAAGCACACACGGACGGGGGATCACCATAAGAAGTTATGGGCTGCAAATGGGGAAATACTTTGAGATGAGCGACTTTGACAAAGAGTGAATTATTGCTACTCAGAGCCTGTGAACGAGTATCTTGAAAACGACAAAGCTGGTCAAATGTTCACGTGCTACTGTTGTGATCATCTACGGAAAGAGGTAAAAGGACAGTGAAACTACCATTAGACGCTAAATCGTTGAACGTCCGCGACTCTTCACAGAACGTGGGATTCGGGGGCTTGCCTGGTCTGTAAAGTAGAATATATGGCACAATGCTGGTGCACACACAAATCTTTCGGAGCATACCGTTCATTCGATATTGTTGAATATGGAACTCCGCAACAGAGCACCCCTACGTGTTCGCACGTTGACCCAACGACATCGTCAATTACGATAGCAGTGGTCACAGGACCATCAGGATTCAACCGCCGATCAATGAAATGTATCGGCTCTTCGGGTGAATCACACTTTTGCTACACTAGGTCGATGGTCGCTTCCACAAACGCCGTTATCGAGGTAAATGGCGGTTCGAAACGTGCAACGCGCCACGGACGCAGGCTGCTGGGAACAATATTATGCTCCGGTAGACATTCTCCTGCGTTGCATGAGACCTGTGGTAGTAATCGAAGACACGCTAACGGCTGCGAACCACCTGCATCGTTTCATGCTTGATGTCTTCCCAGACGGCAATATTATCTTTCAGCAGTATAATTGCCCGTGTCTCGGAGCCAGAACCGTGCCACCGTGGTTTGAGGAGGAATATAGTGAACTCACGTTGATGTAAATCCTAAAAATGGCTCTAAGCACTATGGGACTTAACATCTGATGTCGTGAGTCCCCAAGACTTAGAACTACTTAAACTTAACTAACCTAAGGACATCACACACATCCATGCCCGAGGCAGGATTCGAACTTGCGACCGTAGCAGCAGCGCGGTTCCGGACTGAAGCGCCTAGAACCGCTCGGCCACAGAGGCCGGCGATGTAAATCCTATGGAACCCATTTGGGTCGGTATCGGGCACCACTACCGCGCACGCAAATCAGTGGCCCGTTATGTACACGAATTACATGACCCATGCGTAGGCATCTAACATCACATATCTCCACAAACCTACCAACAAATTGTGGGATTCCTGATGCTCGTAATCAGTCACGTATTTCGTTCCAAAGACGGACAAACAGGCTGTTAAGCAGGTGGTCATAATTTTTTGGCTCCTCACTGTATTCACTGCTAACACATTTCTCTTCCTCAGAAATGGTTTCCTTGCAAATTCCACTCTGCATTTCATATCCTCTCTACTTCCACCTTCGTCTCGTATTTTGCTGAAATAAGCAGAACTGATCTAAGAGGGCGTGCTAAAAGGTAAATCTTCCGAATTCTACATCTACATCTACATCTACATCGATTCTCCGCAGTCCACTTTACGCCGTGTGACGGAGGGTGCCCCGTACCACTAGTGGTCATTTCCTTTCCTGCTCTATTCGCAAATAGAACAAGGGAAAAAAAGACTATCTATATCCCTCCGTATGAGCCCTAATTTCTCGTATCTTATCTTCGTGATCCTTACCCGCATTATACATTAGAAGCAACCGAACAGTTCTGCAGTCAGCTTCAAATGCCGGTTCTCTAAATTTTCTCAGTAGTGTTCCTCGAAAAGAACGCGCACTCGCTCCAGGGATTATCATTTGAGTTTCCGAAGCATCTCCGTAACACTTTCGTGTTGCTTGAACCCACTAGTAACGAATCTAGCAGCCCGCGTCTGAATTGTTTCGATGTCTTTCTTAGTCCGACATGGCAGAGATTGCACTCGGGCAGTACTCAAGAATAGGTCGCACTACAGTGCTATGTGCTGTCTCATTTACAGATGAACCACACTTTCCTAGAACTCTCCCAATAGACCTAAATCGACCATTAGCGCCGGAAGCGGTGGCCGAGCGGTTCTAAGCGCTTCAGTTCGGAACCGCGCTGCTGCTACGGTCGCAGGTTCGAATCCTCCCTCGGGCATGGATGTGTATGATGTCGTTAGATTTAAGTAGTTCCAAGTTTAGGGGACTGATGACCTCAGCTGTTAACTCCCATAGTGGTTAGAGCCATTTTCGACAATTAGCCTTTACTACCGCAATTCTCACATGCTCGTTCCATTTCATAACGCTTTGCAACGTGACGCCCAGATATTTAACCGACGTGACTGTTTCAAGCAGGACACTACTAATGTTGTATCCGAACATTGCAGATTTGTTTTTGCTACCCATCTGCATTAGCTTACATTTTTCTACATTCAGAGCTAGCATAGCAGGCATTCATCACACCAAATAGAAATTTTGACTAAGTCGTCTTGTATCCTCCAACACCGTACACCACAGGATCATCAGCAAACAACCGCAGATTGCTGCCAACCCTATCCATCGAATCATTTATGTATGTAGAGAACAACAGCGCTCCTATCTCACTTCCATGGGGCACTCCTTGTCGATACCCTTGTCTTCGATGAACACTCGCCGTCGAGGACAACATACTGGGTTCTACAACTTAAGTCTTCGAGCCACTCACATATTTGTGAACCTATTCCATACGTTTGTACCTTCATTGACAGTCGACAATGAGGCACCGTGTCAAACGCATTCCGGAAATATAGAAATATGGCATATTCCTGTTGCCCTTCGTCCATAGTTTTCAGTATATCATGCGAGAAAAGGGCAAGCTGAGTTTCACAGGAGCGATGCTTTCTAAAACCATGCTGATTCGTGGACATAGGCTTCGCGGTCTCAAGAAAATTTATTACACTACTGGCCATTAAAATTGCTACACCAAGAAGAAATGCAGATGATAAACGGGTATTCATTGGACAAATATATTATACTAGAACTGACATGAGATTACATTTTCACGCAATTTGGGTGCATAGATCCTGAGAAATCAGTACCCAGAACAACCACCTCTGGCCGTAATAACGGCCTTGATACGCCTGGGCATTGAGTCAGACAGAGCTTGGATGGCGTGTACAGAGCTACCCATGCAGCTTCAACACGATACCACAGTTCATCAAAAGTAGTGACTGGCGTATTGTGACGAGCCAGTTGCTCGGCCACCATTGCTGAGGAAGAATTCCGATTTTTATCATGGGTAAACGAAAAAGTAATGCACTATATATGAAAAACCGCCACCCCCTAACCATTTAATACCTCTGATCCATTTCTGTTAATCCTAATGTGCATCATTTCCTGATTCACTATCTACCAGCGCCCCTCCCCACCCATACCCCCACTTTTTCCCATTTTGTGTGACTGTATACATGGTCTTTTATAGCGATCATTGATGCTTTTATGTAAAGCGTTTTAAATTCCAACGATGTTTGTAGCCATTTATTTTATGTAACTGGCCAATTTTTAAACGTGGTTGTAGTCCATAACAATGTGTAACTGCTTATTTTATAATTCGCCATGTATCAAATGTTTCACTCTTGCAAGATTGTACTTTTATGTATCTCTAATTACGGGGATGTTTGTCGCATTTTTACATGTACACTGGGAAGTTGGCCCTTCACGCCGTATTATGCAAAAACTGGTATCCTCTGCCCACTTCAAAGATAATATAACCAGCTTGTATAATAAAGTGTCCCACTACCTGTTGCCATGACATACCACAGCTCGCATGGTGCAAAGTGAGATGCCTTTCTGATGATCTTTGTTGATCGTTTCACTTATGTTTACGTCTGTGGCTGCTTAGACATAGTATAGCAAAGTTTAAAACCTGTGATTTGGACATCTGTTTTTCCACAACCACATCAAATGGCTCAAATGGCTTTGAGCATTATGGGACTTAACATCTGTGGTCATCAGTCCCCTAGAACTTAGAACTACTTAAACCTAACTAACCTAAGGTCATCACACACATCCATGCCCGAGGCAGGATTCGAACCTGCGATCGTAGCGGTCATGCGGTTCCAGACTGTAGCGCCTAGAACCGCACGGCCACACCGGCCGGCCAACCACATCAAACGAGTCATGCTAATTGCCAGTAAATTAGCATACTACACAAATGTTCTTGAGCTTATTTCGACAAAATTGGTTTATATAACCGAAGATCCATGTTTTGACGAAGACTTGGGATCTACTCAAGTCTAATGATTTGTAATACATAAGTAAGAGAACAAATCATGCAGTCCATACATTGATTTAACTGTTTACTCTGCTATTTTTCTGGTACTTTGTCTGATACTTGTTTTTTTTATTGTGCTTTAATGTGTTACAGTTCTAACACTTGTTCGGCCGAGGTGTGCCGAGCGGTTCTAGGCGCTGCAGTCTGGAACCGCACGACCGCTACGGTTGCTGGTTAGAATCCTGCCTCGGGCATGGATGTGTGTGATGTCCTTAGGTTAGTTAGGTTTAAGTAGTTCTAAGTTCTATGGGACTGATGACCTCAGCAGTTAAGTCCCATAGTTCAAATGGCTCTGAGCACTATGGGACTCAACTGCTGAGGTCATTAGTCCCCTAGAACTTAGAACTAGTTAAACCTAACTAACCTAAGGACATCACACACATCCATGCCCGAGGCAGGATTCGAACCTGCGACCGTAGCGGTCTCGCGGTTCCAGACTGCAGCGCCAGAACCGCGCGGCCACTTCGGCCGGCAAGTCCCATAGTGCTCAGAGCCATTTGAACCATTTGTAACACTTGATCATCGCCTAAGGTCGAAATCTAGATTGTGAAATAAAATCTGTTGTACAGCCAAATGGCGGTTATTTGTTTCAGAAAATTTTCATTAATTAGTGAGTTGTGTATGACCACGGTGTGGACGTCTGCCTCTACGTCTGTATTATATACTCCGCATGGTGAACGGTAGCTCCTGCCACTACTGCTTTCCCCTTTTCTGTTCCACTCTCAAATGGAGCGAGAGAAAAACGACTGTCTCTGTGTGTCCGTCCGAGCCCTAATTTCTCTTATCTTCGCTGTTCTTTCACGAAAGGTACGTTGGCGGCAGCTGAATTATTCTGAATAAGCCGCAAATGCCGGTTTGCTAAATTTTCTCGATAGTGTTTCGTGAAAAGAACGTCGTCTTCTCTCCAGAAATTTCCATCTGAGTTCACGGAATATTTCCATAGTACTCGCGTTTTAATCTAACTCACCAGTAACAAATTAAGCAGTACTCCTCTGAATTGCTTCGACGTCTTCCTTTAATCTGACATGGTGGGGATCCCAAACACTCGAGCAGTACCCATGAATGGGTCGCATTAGTTTTCTGTATGCAGTCTCTGTGGTGTCACCGCCAGACACCACACTTGCTAGGTGGTAGTTGTAAATCGGCCGCGGTCCATTAGTACATGTCGGACCCGCGTGTCGCCACTGTCAGTGATCGCAGACCGAGCGCCACCACAAGGCAGGTCTCGAGAGACTGACTAGCACTCGCCCCAGTTGTACGGACGACGTAGCTAGCGATGCACGCTGACGAAGCCTCGCTCATTTGCAGAGCAGATAGTTAGAATAGCCTTCAGCTAAGTCAATGGCTACGACCTAGCATGGCGCCATTAGTAACATTGCATGTATCTAAAGAGTCTCACTTGTATCGCCACAATCTCCAGATGTACCAAAAGGATGGATTAAAGTTAAGTATTCCAGAAGCTACGTACTTTTCTTTATAGCATTCATTACGTATCCTGTTTCAGACCTCACGCCATCCTGCTTTAGCTTAGCGCGAAGCCTTTCGGCTTCCTTTCATTGTGTCTAGGCTGTCTTGTCTAGACACAACAGTCTCCTTTATAGATGTGCTACCCTTTCTTAGAATTCTCCCAATAAACCGAATTGGGCCGTCCACTTCTCTTACTACCGACCTCACGTGCTCGTTCCATTATGTATCACTTTGCAACATTACGTCTACATATTTAGTCGACGTGACTATGTCAAGCAGCACACAATGAATACTGTATTCGAAAATTAAATTATCGTTTTTCCTACTCATTTGCATTCACTTACATTTCTTTACATTTAAAGCAAGCTGCCACTGATCTCACCAAATAGAAATTCTGTCAAAGTCATCCTGTATCCCCCTACAGTCACTCGACGCGACAGCTTTCCGTACACTAAAGCACCATCAGCAAACAATCGTAGATCCTTGCTAATCCTATCCGTCATATCGTTTATGTGCACTGGTGCGCAAATCTTAAGGTGGTGGCGGCCGAGTGTACGTGGCGTGTGCTTAGTTGTGTGAATGTGGGTATGTTTTCCACGCTGACGGAGGTTTTGGCGGACAGCTGCATGTGTAACATTCTTTTCGTTGTGCCCGTCTGGAACACAATGGGTCATCTTTACGGTGAGCAGCAATCCATCCTATTCCTCAAACAGGGTGATTTTTTCCACAGTGTACAAACTTTAGGGATTGATCGATGAGATGGTACGGAACAAAAAAGGTCTAATGAACTTATGTGCGGAGGTGCACGATTTCTATGCTGGAGACCACTTATTGAATTATACGTTGTTACAGAGTCTGCGGTCTTTGAACAGTGCCAAAGGTAGCACGGATACGCTGCTTCAGTGACTCCACGTCTGGAATGGGCTCTGCATACACGATACTTTTAAGATGGCCCCATAACCAGGCCATGCAACTGGACCCCCTCGTCCGATCGATGGACCAGGGAAGACACGACTGAGATGCGTCTGGATGTTAACGGTGCCGTGGAGCACCATATGTAGCAGCCATAACCCTTCGAGTCATCAATGGCGCTTCTTCCAGCAGGGGAGGCAAAGTTATCCGCAAGAAATACCGATATTTCCGGCCTGTTAGGCGACGTGGAAGGAAGACTGGTCCCAAAACTAAGGTCGCCACTTATCCCGGCCCATATATTTCGGCTGCACCGATGCTTATGATTTGCTGCCACCATACCATGGAGGTTCTGCTTAATATCCCCACAGATGACTGTTGTACCACTCCTAGTAAAGGTGGCCTCAGCCGTGAACAGGATGGATGACACAAATTCCGGAGTCGTGGTTGCCTGTTGAAGAAACCAGTGGTAATACTGCTACCGATGTGGAAAGTCCGTCGCTAGTAAGCCCTGTAAATGCTGTAAGTGATAAAGGTAGTAGCAACTGTCATGGAAAATGTTCCACACGGTCGTTTGGCTTACCCTGTACTGGCGGCCAACTGCCTAGTACTGACACGGCGGTCACCTTCCGCAGTCTTAATCATATTTTCCTCCAAGTCTGGTGTCCGAACATTTCGAGTACGTCCTTCATGATTTCCTGCTTTCTGAAACGACTCTGTCTCAGACAAACGGCGAAATACTGTTGCAAACATTGAATGCTGTGGTTGTTGGGGATAGGTCTCCTAATACAACTTTGCTGCCCTCGGCCCGTTGCCATTGGCCCTTTCGTAAGTACACACCATGTCGGCAAGTTCTCGATTGGAACACGGAACCATTGTGAACAAAGCTGTATCACATCCACTACATGGTGAGTCAACAAGAGAAGTGAATCGGACACAACATTGCCAACTACAATGGCAGGAGAGAGCGCCAGGGTATGACGTATGAGGAGCAGTACCACCCTGTAGGAGGAAACCGAGCGTACTGTAACTGTGGCTGCAGTCTCTGTAACAAAGTATGATTAAATAATTGGTCTCTAGCATGGAAACCATGCATTTCCGAACATAAGTTCATTAGACCTTTTCTGTTCCGGATCCTCTCGTCGATCAATCCCTGGAGTTTGTCCATGGTGGGAAAAATCACCCTATATAAATTTATTTTCTTTATTAATAAACAACGTTTCAGTGTACAACCTATCAGAAAGTACGTCAGTGGGCGAAACCAATATTGGTTAACAAATTGAGACGCTGTTAAGAGTGGTGAAGCTGTGTAGACGCTGGACTCGCTGCCGGGAGGACCAGCGTCACAGGCGATTTCTTTCTCACCTTTGCTGAAATGAATGAGTGACCTCTCTCTTATGACTTCGACGCAGATCTGGCGTTTCACAGAACGAGAGAGGGCAGTGCATCACGTCTCCGGTAGGAGAAACAGCTCATCGTATGTCACAATTTTTCAAAATATACAGGAACGCAGAGTCTCCGGTATATTGTCACTGGAGAGGTCGTAATAATAACACACACTTTATAAACTGCGTAAGATTTCCAAGAAAGATGATGAAAATTAAACTTGTAGCTTTGTGGTGTGTGTTAGACTTTATAACACGAAGAGAAGAACGCACTTCGAGTCATACTATTTGGTAAATGCAGGCTCTCGAATAACAGTCAGCGACCAAATAAACAGTGGCAATTATCATCAAAATTAACACTTGCCGCAAGTCAGATGCTGTAGCTCAAAAGCAACAGTCGTGATGAACAGTATTTCACTTCTCGGGTGAAATATTATATAATTTTTTAATACTCTATGGTATAGTCAGGGCCTGAACATGAACTGATAGTTTGTCTGAATTAATAAGTTTAGCAAAACCATTTTTTTCATTGATAGTTCTCAAGTGAACTAAAATACGTTTACAACATTTATAAACACAGTCTCTGAGGACTAGATAAACGAAACTAATTCGGTGATTGTTACTCATATCAGTGTGTTACTCACTGATGTGTCCCAATCAGCCGACCGGTGTGTCCGAGGGGTTCTAGGCGCTTCAGTGTGGAACCGCGCGACCGCTACGGTCGCAGGTTCGAATCCTGTCTCGGGCACGGATGTGTGTGATGTCCTTAGGTTAGTAAGGTTTAAGTAGTTCTAAGTTCTAGGGGACTGATGACCTCAGATGTTAAGTCCCATAGTGCTCAGAGCCATTTGAACCATTTGATTTGTCCCAGTTTGCAACGATCTCGATGATTTACGCAGTAAGTCAGAAATTGCATCTGTAGCATTAGAGGGGTTATCAGTAGAGGCGTGAGTGGTAGATGGTGGTAGATGGCGTGGAAAGTACAGAAAAGGCTTTTCTGGGCGTGCAAATATTTATCCTAAGAGATAAGCGCTTCGTCCGCTTCGTCTTTCACGATCTCCCGTGGAGGAGACTGTTCCGGAACTTTACAGCCCCATATCTTTTTCTTCTCCTTAAGGTCGACTGCGATGACGTTAGGCGGTAACGAGTATGCAGAGAAGAAATTACATACTGTCTCACTCCCTGTGGAGAATTAATGATTGTAAAATAAGGTAGTAAATGCAGCTTCCTGTTCGTATTGTTCTTTGTTTTCAGATGCTTCCACACTTTTGACTTATTCTCGCAACAGTGTAATTTTGTTCAAACCTTCAACCACAAATCTCTCTCTCTCTCTCTTTCTCTCTCTCTCTCCTACCGTTCTTTCAGTATTCGAGATCCATAGGTGATTTCCCTCACCCGCTGCGGGTTTTGTTATATTTCTGTAGCCAGATGTAATCCTGTCGTGACATCATATCTACCTTCAGTCCGCGAATCGTGCAAATTTCCTTTGTCAATCGTTTCGCGGTTTTTGCATCGTCTTTGCGGATGAACGGGGGGAGAGAAATCACCATTCACATACTCAGAAGTAGGAACTCAACTATAAACTACTTCAGGTGAGCCGGTCGTTAAACGACACGAGGATTTGATCCTGGTCAGATACACCGTCTCGCAAGGTAGTGCTTTACACCTTAAACTATGCGAGCAGACCTTCAACCGTGCATCACTAACTTCTGAAAGTATTTTACCGTGATAGGAAGGCCATAAAATAATGCCCTCAGATACAGAAAATCTTGTAATTGTGCCAAAGTTCACAAGTTGTCCTTACTACCATTACACAGTATGGCAGACGATATTGCTTACGCTAAAAACGGTTTTAATTTCACATTTGTCGTCCAGAAAACAATCTAATAAATATATCGTACAGGCTTATTCTACACTGTTTCAAAAATACTTTTACAAACTCTGTGAATGTGTTCCCACATAATCAGTTCACATACATATATGTCCGAAAATCCTTCGTTTCGGAGTTATTAATGAAAGATCTTCGACGGCTTTCAAGGTATAACCCAACAACTATCTTATGTGTTCACCCGTGTGACTCATTGTATCCTAGATGGCGTTGTGTTGCCAGGGAGATTTGCTTACATTCGTCATTCGTCAGTCTTCACTGTGAGTCGAGTGGGCGATGTCGCAGCAAGCGAGCGACGGAGCGCGAGCGGCCGTGGCAGCTACCTCGGCCCGGCCGCGCCGGAGACGTTCGATCGCCAGCCGGTGAGGCTTACCCCGCTGACGGGCTCAACGGCCGCTCCGTTTACGACGACCCAGGCGATGGCCGGAGGATCTGCAAGGATGGAAACACAGAACATGGACGTGGCTTTCTAGAGGAAAACGACTCAACACCAGACGACCGCCGACGGCGCTCGTGTTGCTGCCGCTCACCGACAACCCAGCAACGGAAACGACTCACTCCGAGACACTCAGATGTTACCGGTCCAGCAACCCTCCGCTGAAGTGGACCAAATCCCAGAGCACAACGTGGAGGAAGACCTTTAACCTTCATCTTCACTAAGTGACGAGGAGACGGATGACGCTCCAGAAGCGCAAAACACCCGAGACGATGACTCTGAAACCTTCCACTACAAACGTCGACGTCGGCGACTACCGGCTGCAGAAGAAAACCCGAGAAAACGGAAGGCAGACGTGGAAACGACAAATCGTCTCCAACCGATCGCCCCACAAATCTCCCAGCAGGGCGAGGCACCGGCAAGGTCGGCTACCGCCCCCGCCAACCAATCGGAAACCGTGACTCAACCTACAACAGCTTGCAAAATACCACCGATCTCTATTTACTACACGCAAAACTACGTGAAACTTCACGACGCCTTGAAGAAACACTTGCAAGGCTCACTCAAGGCGATATTCCGAGGAAACCGAAACAAGTATCATGCCGAACCTTAAGAGGACCACAAACGGGCAATGCAATCCGAACAGTTTAACATCCCGCTTTTTACTCACCAGCCTCCAGAGGTAAAAGAGGTCAAAGTGTTCAGTGGCTGCCGTTCCCGGGGAATGCATGAGAAAGGGTTCACCTCCGCGAGAGTGCACCAATATAAGATATGAAGACGCAAACTACACTACTGGCCATTAAAATTGCTACACCAAGAAGAAATGCAGATGATAAACGGGTATTCATTGGACAAATATATTATACTAGAACTGACATGTGATTACATTTTCACGCAATTTGGGTGCATAGATCCTGAGAAATCCTTACCCAGAACAACCACCTCTGGCCGTAATAACGGCCTTGATACGCCTGGACATTGAGTCAAACAAAGCTTGGATGGCGTGTATAGGTACAGCTGCCCATGCAGCTTCAACACGATACCACAGTTCATCAAGAGTAGTGAATAGTGTATCGTGACGAGCCAGTTGCTCGGTCACCATTGACCACACGTTTTCAATTGGTGAGAGATCTGGAGAATGTGCTGGCCAGGGCAGCAGTCGAACATTTTCTGTAACCATAAAGGCCCGTACAGGACCTGCAACATACGGTCGTGCATTATCCTGCTGAAATGTAGGGTTTCGCAGGGATCGAATGAAGGGTAGAGCCACGGGTCGTAACACACCTGAAATGTAACGTCCACTGTTCAAAGTGCCGTCAATGCGAACAAGAGGTGACCGACACGTGTAAGCAATGGCAACCCATACCATCACGCCGGGTGATACGCCAGTATGGCGATGACAAATACACGCTTCCAATGAGCGTTCACTGCGATGTCGCCAAACACGCATGCAACCATCATGATGCTGTAAACATCCGAAACAATTACGTTTTGCTATTCGTGCACCCAGGTTCGTCGTTGAGTACACCATCGCAGGCTCTCCTGTCTGTGATGCAGCGTCAAGGGTAACCGCAGCCACGGTCTCTGAGATGATAGTCCATGCTGCTGCAAACGTCGTCGAACTGTTCGGGCAGATGGTTGTTGTCTTGCAAACGTCCCCATCTGTTGACTCAGGGGTCGAGACGTGGCTGCACGATCCGTTACAGCCATGCGGATAACATGCCTGTCATCTCGACTGCTAGTGATACGAGGCCGTTGGGATCCAGCACGGCGTTCCGTATTACCCTCCTGCACCCACCGATTCCATATTCTGCTAACAGTCATTGGATCTCGACCAACGCGAGCAGCAATGTCGCAATACGATAAACTGCAATCGCGATAGGCTACAATCCGACCTTTATCAAAGTCGTAAACGTGATGGTACGCATCTCTCCTTCTTACACGAGGCATTACAACAACGTTTCACCAGGCAACGCCAGTTAACTGCTGTTTGTGTATGAGAAATCGGTTGGAAACGTTCCTCATGTCAGCACGTTGTAGGTGTCGTCACCGGCGCCAACCTTGTGTGAATGCTCTGAAAAGCTAATCATTTGCATATAACAGCATCTTCTTCCTGTCGGTTAAATTTCGCGTCTGTAGCACGTCATCTTCGTGGTGTAGCAATTTTAATGGCCAGTATTGTACTTAGTGCCTATGCCAGTATTTGCGGTAAATATATCTAAATCGAAGTACTACGAAAAGATTTAGGCGTACACTACTTGTTGTACTCTCGAGTTCGTGTCGAAATATTCGGGAGCAAAGATGGGCCAACTGGATGTAAACGATGCCAGCGATTCGAGCATATAGCGAACTATTGCCTACTTTCCAGGTGCTGGTCCGCTGTGCCGACTACCGTGCCTCCGAGGACTGTACATTACCGTGAACGTTCCAGGTGAAATCAGCCAACTGCGAAGAAGACCACCCTGCCTCGAGGCGTGCCTGCGAGAAGTGCCAGGAGCTCTTGCGTAAACCCGAGAACAGGAAGTCCGAGACACAAAAGCAGACTCAGCCGAAACTGGTGGTTGCCCAGTACCCATCGGTAGCGCCCGTACCGGCGCCAATCACACAAGGCTGTTGATACTTTTAAAAAAAATACAGGGAAACCGATATATCGATATTTAATAGAGTGTCATTATCGGATTTCTATATACCACAAATTATCGAAATATCGACGGAAAAAATATCCACGTACGGATCTACAAAATATCTATATGTTCTGCAGGTTTTAGAGCTCTATGTTTAAGTATTGATTTATTATTAACTATTCTGTGCATCAACAAGCTAGCAGCATGCCTATCCCCCTTAAAGCAAGACTTGAAAGGAAAACGATGAACGTTCACGCTTGGCGATAGCCACTTTGCTTACAATGGTAGCTGCATGTAAGTGGCACAATAAAAGGTGTCCGATGGGTTCGTCGTTTGGATTCGTCACGTATCGGATTTGTTCAGAACACTTCATGTCGACTTCGCTATTTTTTTCCATTTCTGCCAATGCCAGCGACATAGCAGTTGTAGTGTCACAATTGCGTGGTGAAGCTAAATGTTGCAGTTCTTGTTTATAGCGCCGAGCGCCTATTACGTCAGCATTTCCCCTCTCACGTCTCCTCCCGCGGTAAAGATCAGTCTTGTCATTTAGAATTTTTTTCATCATTTTCAGCATCTGTTTTCGAAGAATGCCGATGTGAAAAAATAGCACAGTAGTTGAGTTAAAAATTGTTGTTTAACGCAAATAGTGTGCAATGTCTTCACATCGGAAATCTTGTTCTTCCATTCATACCACCATCCGCCCCTCCCCCCTCTTTTCCAGTGCAATCGGACTTATTTCGTGCCACATATACTTGCTTCACACAGTCAAAGAGAAACATTGGACATGATGAAAGCTCAAAAAGTAGTAAGTTTCCTTCACCCAATGAAAGTAAAATTATTTTCTACCACGATTTCAAAAAAAAACAACTTCAAATATTTACCGAAAAGTGTGAAAAAATATATAAAATAAAAAGATCGGCACACGACATTGCCTTTTTGCTATCGATACATGGAGGGGGGGGGGGGGGGGGGAAGGTATCGTCGATATACAGGGTGATCAAAAAGTCAGTAGAAATTTGAAAACTTAATAAACTACGGAATAATGTAGACAGAGAGGTAAAAATTGACACACATACTTGGAATGACATGAGGTTTTATTAGAACCGAAAAAAAACAAAGTTCACAAAATGTCCGACAGATGGCGCTGGACAGCAAAACTGCTACCGTGACGGGTGAGAGGTACGCCGATATGTTACACAATCGCATCATCTCCAGCCTGGCTGATAAACACCTGCTGGAACGTACGATGTTTATGCAGGATGGCGCTCCACCCCATATTGCTAGACGCGTGAAAGATCTCTTGCGCGCGTCGTTTGGTGATGATCGTGTGCTCAGCCGCCACTTTCGTCATGCTTGGCCTCCCAGGTCCCCAGACCTCAGTCCGTGCGATTATTGGCTTTGGGGTTACCTGAAGTCGCAAGTGTATCGTGATCGACCGACATCTCTAGGGATGCTGAAACACAACATCCGACGCCAATGCTTCACCATGTTTTACAGTGCTGTTCACAACATTATTCCTCGACTACAGCTATTGTTGAGGAATGATGGTGGACATATTGAGCTTTTCCTGTAAAGAACATCATATTTGCTTTGTCTTACTTTGTTATGCTGATTATTGCTATTCTGATCAGATGAAGCGCCATCTGTCGGACATTTTTTGAACATTTGTATTTTTTTTTGTTCTAATAAAATCCCATGTCATTCCAAGCATGTGTGTCAGTTTGTACCTTTCTATCTACATTATTCCGATATTTATTCAGTTTTCGAATTTATACCAACTTTTTGATCACCCGGTATATCGATATTCTTCTCAAAGAAGTATCTGTATATCGATATTTTATCAACAGCCCTAAATCACACCACCTGACACGGTGCAAATTTTCGCCCTAGCCCTTTACCGACTGGTCGACGTCAACATAACGGGACCTTCTTTGTCGCTTTCCGCAATAGACCAGGCACAGCAGCTCCCACATACGAAGACGCAAGTACCCTCACGTTGCAAAACATCGTGCAGCTATTTTCGCAAGTACTTACTGACACCGCGGCTCTTCTTATACCGCTCCAACAGAAAATCGCCTCCTTCCTCGGGCTCGTTGAGGGAATCATCGAGTCGTTCGTGTCATCTTAAAATGGACCACTGGCCACACACGAGGCCCCTCAAATTCCTGAATTGGAATACAAATGGCCTTCGCACTAAGAAGACGGCACTTAATGATTCTTTAACACGACATCACATCGACGTGGGGACGGTTACGGCGACGTACTTAAAAGACACAGTGACCGACCGACTTCGCAACATGCAAGCATACCGCACCGACGGAATTGAACGACACGGTGATCTTCATTCAAAACTCAATCCGACATGGCGTAGAAATGCTACCGGTCCTTCAAACTATGGAGGCAGCGGCAGTGGCGGTTCGCACCACGGTTGGGAGTGTGACGTTGGTGGCGGCATAGATCAGCTCCACGGCCCCATTAATCGAGGAAGATCTTATGTCAGTTTTTGACCGATACCACTGCTCGCTGGCTCCTCGAACGATTGGAGCAACTTGAACAATTAATCTATGCTGCAGACTATCCGGATGCAGAAACCCTTCATCTACATGTCACGGAAGCCTGTGAAACCGTTCGAAACTGTCAGGGAACATTTGAAATGGTGCGATAGTCAACGATTTGTCGAGTGCATGCGTGTTTAGAAGCAAGAAGACGACATTTCAAGTGTTTATTATGAGTTTATGTATTGATGAGCTCCAGTCACCTAAACTGTAAAGTTTCATTAAAAACTCGAAAACGAAGGATTTTGGGACAAACGTTTATATGAACTTTTTTCCTTCTTTCGGTGTAAGGGACCCGTCCACAAAGTTTTTAAAAGTATTTTTTAAACAGCCTGTGTAATGAAGACAAAATCAGAATGTAACTGCGTAGTGGAAAGAATGAGGACAGGAGCATATGAACGTACTTTATTACACACGTTATTGGGGGTCCTTGTGACTTAGGAAATTCATTCTGAACACTATAATTCACGTTGTGAAGAACTGTCGATCACTGTATTAATAAAAAAAAAAAAACAAAAATATGAAATTAGACATCTGAAATAATCGTGTACTTTAACCGCACAGTTGAAGGTATCGTTAAATAACGTCATTGCTCCAACTGCAGATAGTGGGTTCAAACTGAGATCATGCAAGAAGTTTGATCAGTGGCTTAAACCCGACAGAGGAGTTGAGGTAACGGTGTAACGGCCACTATCACCAAATTGTGCGCAGAATTCCTTCCACACGTCTCCGCGGTGTCTCAGTGAGTGACACAGTTATAGGTGAGCAGTCTGTTGGATGGGGACGTAACCAACTGCTGTGGAAGTGAAGTAGGGCACCTAATTTCACCGTCTGTGTCATCGACGACGCAGTTTCGATGCTATACTTTACACGCACTCATGGAAGTTATGTTCTTTAAACACGGCTGCTTAATGCGCAATTAGTACACTGCCGGAAAAAAATTAGTACACCTGGAAAGATGACATCGATTTTGATCCGATGACGGAATATGCCACCTGGGGGATAGTAGATGGTTTCAAAGTCGTCCGCCAACAGCTTAGCGACATATCTACCAGAGCGCAATCTGCGTGTATCCTTTAATATGGAATGATCGTAGCCAGAAGACTCAGTTTAGTGCAAACGTGTGAAGCAAGTAAGCAAGCATGCCTTGGAGACGCGATCGTGCTTCCTACAGCCGAGTCAGCAAGTTTGAAAGGGGTCAAACCGTGGCCTTCCGAGTGGCGAGATGACCCTTTCCGAGAATTGCCTCACAAGTTGGACGTGCTGCTACAGTTTTGCAACGATGCTGGTATCAGTGGTCACGTGAACATTCTCAACCCCTAGACAAGGTTCTGAATATCTACGCAGTACAGACACAGACGCCAGCCAGGATCGTCGTATTGTAAGGGCAGCAGTGCCAGATCATACAGCTACCACAGCAAAGATAAGAAGATTTGTGACCCCAGACTTGACAACACGAACTGTTGCGAACTGTCTATTAGCAGTGGACTATGGGCACGCACACCTCTAGCCCGTCTTCCACTCACGCCACAGCATTGACGTGCACGGCTTGACTGGCGCCGTCAGAGGATCACTTGGAAGAGGGAATGGCACGACGTGATCTTCAGTGAGGAAAGCAGATTCTGCCCCCACACAAGTGATGGTCGTTTGCACGTGTGACATACACCCGGTTGCTTGTTTGGTTGGTTGATTTGGGGAGGGTCCAAACAGCGAGGTCATCGGTCCCATTGGATTAGGGGAAGATAGGCAAGGAAGTCGGCCGCACCATTTCAAAGGAACCATCCCGGAATTTGCCTGAAGCGATTTAGGGAAATCACGGAAAACTTAAATCAGGGTGGTCGGACGCAGGTTTAAACCGTCGTCCTCCCGAATGCGAGTCCAGTGTGCTAACCACTGCGCCACCTCGCTCGGTCATGTACCCGGTAATTGCTGTCTTGTAGAGTGCATTCGTCCAAGAAGACACACTGGCCCCACACCGGGCCTTATGGTCCGCAGTGCAATAATCTACAACTCTCATTCGCCTTCGGTGTTTCTGGAGGGGAAGCTAACCAGCGCTCAGTGTGTGAACAATGTTGTTGGACCCTTTCTTTTGCCATTCTTGCAACAGGAAGGTGATGTGTTGTTCCAACAGGATAACGCTCGCTGACAAACTGCCCATGAAACTCAACATGCTCTACAAGCCGTGCGACATCTTCCCTGGCGAGCACCATCTCTGGACTTGTCTCCAGTCGAGCACCCGTAGAATATGATGAGATGAGAAGTGACTCATATGACTTGTCAACCAACAACTCTTATAGAACAGGCAGAACAGTCATGGCATGGCATATCCCAGGACAGTATTTGCCACCTGTACGATAGTCTGGCTGCCAGAGCCGGCGCCTGCGTTGCCACCACTGGAGGCTACATCACAGACTAATGTGGGTGTTTCAGCATGTGTCTCAGAACTGCTTGTACTGTTGATCTGCGAATGCAGTCATTTCATATACTCCATATGCACTTTAGCAATAATAGATCCTGAGTGAAACCTCTGATTGGGTGTACTAATTTTTTTCGGCAGTGTACATAAACTGACGAGACAAAATATTAGTCGTTCCCTTAAAAGAGTACACTGGTTCCAGGTGGTCATATGCATCCCCCTCCCCTCCCCTCCCAATGCTCAGGCAAGTCACGAAGTGAAATGGTGTGTATAGCCCAGCCGGTTGTATGGAATCAGTGCAGTAAGCTGCGTCAAAGTGAAGATGTAACACAATGGTAGAAAGGAGACATTGTGTTTGGACACGTCCATGACCACATCGTGAATGAAGTTGCCCAGTTTGTTGGGTATCAGTGCGGACCATCCACTGTGTCTAGGTGGAGTGCTCTGCCACACCCAGATCTGTAACAGGGCGTAAGAAGGCGTTCACCGTAAGGACCAGAGACGAGTATCATGCCTTGTCAATGAAAACCGGTTTCAAACCCGACAGGAATTGCTGTTTTTGTGAAGGCTAGTCCAGTTCAATCAGTTTAGAAAGATCATGGCAAACGGAAGTAAGTGCAATGAGCGTGTGATTTCGGGTATCTCGCAAATGGCTACTGGTCACAGATGCACGTACAGCTGCACTTATTCTTTGGGACAAAAATAGAGAAATTAGACAGTAGCTGACTTCAGGTGTGTAGTATCGTCCAGTTCGTTGCGATTTTGTCCTTATTCAAATGATGCAAAGCGTCGAGAGCACCGATGGCCTAATGAGGAGTTCAAGTCGCTGTAAGTGAAGGGTGTAGTTTAGGCTGGATGCCGTTCTGTGGCGTTTCGCAGGTGTTTTTCGTACCATGACTTGGGCCCACTTATTCATGTTATAGTCAACATAAACCAGGATGTTCATTTCATTATTCTCGGTGGTCAAGTGTTGCCTCTTCTTTTACATCTTTATTACCAGTAGGATCCGGACACTTTGGTTTCCAAAACGACACAGAACTGTTCACAAGGCTGCACTCACAAGAAATAGGTATGACTAACATTTACGCATCCTATCACGCCTCGAATGACCAGCTAGATCTCCCGATCTTAATACAGCAGAAAATATCTGGGACTATTTGCAACAATGGGTGAAACTTAGCAGTCAGTGTCCTTAAAATTTGCTAGCTCTACGGGGTGTAATCATCAAAGAGTGTGTTCACCTAACACGAGATTCATGATGAGACTTGTGGACTCTCTTCCTTGTTGAATTATGGCCATTATCAACGCTAGAGGCAAAACAACAAAAAGAAATAAAAAGCACAAATTTCAGATTACGGTTAGAGTGTAGCCGTTGTGGAGGTTGGCTGGTTGTTTTGGAGGAGGGGACCAAACAGCGAGCTCATCGGTTGTATCGGATTATGGAAGAATAGGGAAGGAAGCCGGCTGCGTCCTTTCAAAGAAAGCATCCCGTCATTTGCCTGAAGCGATTTAGGGAAATCACAGTAAACCTAAATCAGGATGGCCAGATGCGGGATTGAACCGTCGTCTTCTCGAATGCGAGTCCAGTGTGCTAACCACTGCGCCACCTCGCTCGGTAGTTGTGGAGGGGAGATAGTATTGACCCCACGTACATGTAACGTTAGCGAGAGCTGTTGACGCGAGCGAGTACGTGAAACTCCGGCGAGAGCCGCACACTGAGGACTACAAAAAGCCGTGGGAGGCAGATGGCCGACAAAAGCCGGTCAGAACGGCCGCACAGATAGCGCCGGCTAACTGATAGCTGTGTTTGCGCAAGGCTTGCGATATACACTGAGAGCCTGCGGAAAGCTGCTAACCGTCTGCAGGCAAAGAACGTTACCCTCCTAGCTCAGCACCGTAACTCCTCTGCTTACGTTGCTCAGAGACCGCCCATGTTATTTATTTATCGTGCTTGGCATAAAGTAGGCTCATTGTTCTTGTTCTTTACGAAAAATTACGAAAATAGCTGAATTATCATTACTGTTACGGATTCTCGAGACCGCAGCTGTCTTGAGGAATAGTGTAATATACAGTTATAAGCCAGGAACAGACATTCAATATGATTTTTCCGCATTATTTATTTTCCATTTTTGTGTCATCTACAGGTGACTGCTGACCGTTTAGTGACATATTAAAGAAATACTCTATTATTTTCCTCGAGAGCAGTGAAGTATGCTATGCTCGGGTTAAAATAGCTCTGTGACTGATAGACTGCCGCGGTGAGGGGCAGTGTTGCAGTGGTGCAGCCAGCCACTCTCGTCAAGACTCTGTACGTATCTATAAAACAGACGTCACAGAGAGCACGTGGCGCTCGACAATGAACTACGATTGGCTGGCGACTATTTCGTATCACTCGATTCGTTGAGAAGTCAATCAAAAAACTATTTCAGTCAGAGTATAGGATTACTGATTGGCCGAGCGGTTCTAGGCGCTTCAGTCTGGAACCGCGTGACCGCTACGGTCGCAGGTTCGAATCCTGCCTCGGGCATGGAGGTGTGTAATGTCTTTAGGTTTGTTAGGTTTAAGTAGTTCTAAGTTCTAGGGGACTGATGACCACAGATGTTAAGTCCCATAGTGCTCAGAGCCATTTGAACCAATTTGAATACTGATTTCGGTAAAGCGATACCATTTTCAGATATTTATTAACCTATGATAGAAACAACATGTCACGATAAGAGCATACAACATAGGGTGTCCTATGTAAGTCTTCAGTACTTCGCAGCCATCAAAACGGATTATAATATTTCACTCAAAATGAACATTTTAATGTGTATTTTGACCACCTCATAATTTTTCCCTTTTAAAGCAACTGTAGGACTGACAGAATGCTAAATGTTACAGAGGTTCGACGAATTAAAAGCGCAAAATTCATCTGACGTACAGGTTTTATAGAAGTAGAGCCTCCCTTTGCTATTGTGGTGTCACCGCCAGACACCACACTTGCTAGGTGGTAGCTTTAAATCGGCCGCGGTCCATTAGTACATGTCGGACCCGCGTGTCGCCACTGTCAGTGATCGCAGACCGAGCGCCACCACACGGCAGGTCTCGAGAGACTTACTAGCACTCGCCCCAGTTGTACGGACGACTTAGCTAGCGATGCAACACTGACGAAGCCTCGTTTATTTGCAGAGAAGACAGTTAGAATAGCCTTCAGCTAAGTCAATGGCTACGACCTAGCAAGGCGCCATTAGCCTTATATTGCATGTATCTAAAGAGTCTAACTGGTATCGTCAAGAGCGATATACAAATGATGGATTAAAGTTAAGTATTCCAGCAGCTACGTACTTTTCTTTATAGCATTCATTCCGTATCCTGTTTCAGACTTCACGCCATCCTGCGTGAGCTTATAGCGTGCATTTCGGCCTTCTCTAGCAATATAACAGCTATTATCTAGTTTTTTTTTGTGGAAGAGGTAATTTAAAAGAGAGAAAAAAATTAAGCCCTACTGTTTCCAGAAATGCCATCTTTCCGTCTTAGTTAAATATATGCAGAAGTCGACACTCTCGTCTCGACACCGGGCAAGCGTGCTAGCCCGTCCAGTTCAGCTGGTCCGTAGCTCGCGAGCTGCGTCCAGGACCAGACCGCAACGCCCACTCCATTAGTTAGTTCCATGTTCCGTCGATCATTAGCACCAAGCTCTACACATTACATTAATAGAAATTCTTCTACAGAATAGGAGTTTAGTTTGTTTTCAGATTCTACTTTGCTATCTGTCGAACATTTTATATCCCTGGGTAATTAATCAAATTTTTGTTGCAGCATGATGCACCCGTTTTTGTGCTAAAGACAAATTTAATGTGGATAATGAATGTCCTTTTTCCTTCTGGCATTGTAATTATGTACGTCATTGTTCCTTTTGAACTGCAGTGAATTATTTACAACAAACTTCGTGAGGTAGAAGCAGTAGTCAGAACGCACAACTCTTTAAACAAATTTCTACAAGATAATCATGAGTGTGCACCACATACTACTCTTACAGTACGTTTTTGAGCAAAGAAGACTTTCATTCTAAAATAAGAGTTGTCGTACAACATTATCCCATGTAACATTATTGAATTATAATATGCAAAATAAGTCAACTTACTGATTTGTCTCTCACCAAAATATGCTTCTTCATCAATATGAACACTTGTAAATTTTGAAGTTACAACCATATTTGTTACTCGCTCCCCATGTGTTATACTTAACATTGGTTTAGTACCCCTAGATGAGCAGAACTGAATATGTTGTCATTTTAAAATCGAGGGTCAGACCATTCGCAGAAAACGGTCAATGATACTTTTAAGATCATTGTTTATTATTTCTGCTGTGTCTGTATGTATGCTTGGACTGATTGCAACACTAGTTTCGTTTGAAAAGAGAAATTATTCTGCTTGTTGTATATTAGACGGAAGATCGTTTGCATATATGAGGAACCGTAGTGTACCTATGATTGAACCTTGGGTAACCGCATACGTGATAATTCCCCAGTGAGAATAAGGTACCTAGACTACAGTAGTTAAATTACTAAGTACAAGTACAAAGTTCTGTATTCTTTTGGTTAGATATGACACTATCCCATAAGACTTCAATTTATCTAGGAGAATACTGTGATGCACAGAGTCAAATACCTTACATAGGTCACAGAAAATATCAGCCAGCACTGTTTTGTTATATAACGCTTGTAAAATTGGTTGAGTGATCATGTAAACGGCATTCTCAGTAAAAAAAAAAAAAAATCTTCTGAAATCCAAACTGTGATTTAATGGGTAAATTATTGTTGCTAAGGCGAGGTACTATTATAGAATTCATCACTTTCTTAAAAGTTTTGGAAAATGGTTTTAGTAGTGAAACAGTTCGGTGGTTATTGACATCTCTCCAATCATCTTTCTTGTGGAAGCGTTTCGCAATGAAATATTTGAGTCTTTCTCGAAATATGTCTCGCGTTAGTGCTGCATTACGTGTTTCACATAAGACGGGGCTTATCCACGTGTGCCACATCTGCGTCTTCACCGCAGCGCTCAGCCCATCTACCTGTTGATGGGCCATAAAGTTTCATGTCTACAACAAACTAAGGCTGCAAGAGCTGTTTTACTACAGTAGAAGCGTCATATGTACTTTTACATTTCAGTTCACGATATTTAAAGACATAAATGAGAAAATGCGTCTATTGAAAACATAGATACCACACAATCTCTCTCTCGTAAGCTGTATGCATTAGTTTAGGACTGAAAATAAAAAAAATAATAAATTCATCCGTAAAAGAAAAATATCAAATTTTACAGGAAATAATACCATGTAACTGTGTATAAGTAGAATGTCATTCACATTTTAGCACACATTGTTCCCCTTTTCCCGAAACGACAAAACCTCCGCGACAGAAATGACGCTCTGTCGGACACCTACAGCTTCATGAATAGCCTGCAATTCAAACTTAAGTGCTTGGCAGAGTGGTCATAGAATAATCTGCAGACTATTTCTTGACCGGTCCAGTCTCACATAGTGCATGGGAAAAGTGAACACTTATATCTTTCAGTGCGACCTCTGATTTATTGAATTTTATTATAATGGTCATTTCTCCCTGTGTAAGTGGGAGTTAACAAAACATTTTCCCATACAGAGGAGCAAGTCGGTGAAGAAATTATCGTGAAAAGCTTTTGCCGCAACGAAAAATGTCTATGTTTCAATGCTTGCCACTCCAAATCACTTATCATATCTGGACACTGCCTTCACCATTTCACGATAATACGAAACGAGTTACCTTTCTTTGGCCTTTGACAGTGTCCTCCGTCAAACCAGTCAGGTAAGGATTCATTCCATGCGGTGCAGCAATACTCAAGAAGAGAACGGACAAGCGTAGTGTTGGCAGTCTGTTTAGCAAATCTATTACATCTTCTGAGTGTTCTGCCGATAAAACACAGTCGTTGCTTCGCCTTTCCCATAACATTTTCTATGAGTCGATTCCAGTTTTAGTTGTTTGTAATTGTAATCTCTTGGAATTTCGTTGAATCTACAACCTACCGATTACTACGAACTGTGACCTCTATAGCACGAGATCACGAATCCAATCATAATACTGAGACAATACTTCATAAGCACAGAATCTGATTAGAAGCCGTTTGTAAATAACGGTGTCGAAAGCTTTCTGAAATCCAGAAAAGTGTAATCAGTTCGAGATCTACTGTCAATGGTAGTCATTACTTCGTGTGATTAAAGCGCCAGTTGTGTTTCACAAGAACTACATTTTCTGAATCCACGCTGGTTATGTCTTCTTTGAAGTATTTCATAGTGTTGAAATACTTTATATATTCCATAATCCTGCTACAAATTGGTGTCAGTGATAAGGATCTATACTTCAGCAGATTTCTTCTGCATGATTCTTTTTCCAGCGTACTGGTGTGACCTGTGCAACTTCGCAGTTTCTAGATTTGTATCTTTCGTCGAGCTAGCAGTTGTGTGTGACTGCTAATAATGGAGTTCTTTCATCATTACACTGCGAAACGAACCTATTTCTTATACAATCTTTATCGGAAGACTTGTCTTTATTAAGTGACCTAAGCTGCTTTGTTACACCGATGGGACCTCCTTCCAAATCACTCAAGTGGGCAGCAGCTGTTCTTTCGACTTCTGGAATATTTACTGAGTCTCCTTTGATGAAGGAATTTTGGAATACTGTGTTTAGTGACTCCGCTTTTACCTGTACTTTCACCGGCGACGCTACCACTGCATCACGCTATGAGGGTATCGATTGTGTCTTTCCACTAATATACGTTACGAACGGCCAGAAACTCTTTGGATTTTCTATCAAATTTCGAGACAGAGTTTCGTTGTGGTAACTATTAAAATCAACTCGCGCGCCAAGTTGCGAATATCTGAAAACCGCTGCCATTCTTGAAGATTTTATGTTGTTTTAAATCTGGTGTCCTCTTTTCCTTGCTTCTGCAACAGTGTCTTGATCTGTTTTGTGTGCAGTGGGAGATCTGTTCCGTCTCTTATTACTATACTTGATACAAAACTCTCTATAGTCGTCAGTACTACTTGTCTGAGTTGAACCCACTTCTGGTTGACACTTACACGGTTAGTATGAAATTAATGGAAACTATCTCTTAGGAAGAGGCAAGACAATTTTTATCTGATTTTTTAAATAAATACCTTTTGCGTTTATTTTTGGTGGATTTAAATGGTACAGTATTCAGTCTGCTACAAGTACCTTGTGATCATTAATTCCTAATCCTGCACGATGCATTATAATCTTATCAGGACCAGAATTAACATGAGTCTGGAAAAATAATCGATGTAGGCTGTCAAAGCATCTGAAGATGAGCCCCCAAGGCTCGAAATGCATCGCGCGTTGAAACAAAATAACGATTGTAATTAAAGGCGGTTGTTCATTATTTTAAGAAAGTAATACAGTCACGGAAGAAACATTCGTGTGGGTTCGTGGACCAATTTCTCAAACTAAACTAGTCGCAGGGATGGCTAAAATCTTGCGCATCAGCCTAAAAAGATTTGGAAGTAATAATGCCGGGATTTCCAGCAGTAACGCAACATATTTGTGTCTTCGCAGTCTGGCTTGTCTTGCTTTAGGTAAAGTGTCATCTCGTTTTGAAAACACATTTAGGCATTCTCAAGTGTGTCGTTCTCAGAAACCGAGTCTCCAGATCTGCACTTCTCGGACGACATGATTTTATTCTCTAGCTTAGTTTCATTTTGTACACCTAAAAAAGAACCAGGTAACATTATTTGCGTAAATTAATGGAGGTGGGGAAAGAAAATAAAGGGAACTGAGTACTGATATCAGCTGAATCAGCATCAGCGGCGATGAGTGAAAACGGGGGCCGGACGAGGAGTGGAACCCAGGATGTCCTGCTTTTGATGCTGCATTCACTACTGCGCCATACCGAGACAGTGTTTATCGCAACTGCGCGGACGATGTTTCACACCTCTGTGCAGCCCCACATTCCCTCCGACCAACACCTATCCGCCGTTCCGCCCACGTCCTCATGCTCGCTACTTACAAGGGACACCCCCCTCACATTTAGTTGTAAGAGGGCCCGTCAAAAACAGAACACAGATCAAGCATAAAAACCGATAAAGGTGTACTGAACTATGAAGAAAAGAGGAAAACAGAATCAGTGACGCGTCAAGGAAACAATTACAATATAGTGCATCTCTGAATAAGCAAATGCGTTGTGTACTGAGGTCGAAGTAGAGTGCGATCGTGAAGTTATCTGGACGCATTTAACAGGGCTAGGAGAAATAAAATTAATTGTTGGGTGTTATTACCGGCCACCAGGTTCCACCGTGACAGTTCTAGAATCATTCAAAAGGAGTCTACACTCTGTATCGCAGAAGTACCCGGATCATGCTATATTAGTCGGAGGCGACTTCAACCTACCTAGTATAGACTGGGATGTATATGGATTCATTACAGGTGGTACAGACAAGCCGTCGTGTGAATTACTTTTGAACACATTATCCGAAAACTGTCTTGAGCAGCTAAATCGACAGCCAACGCGTAATGGAAATATTTTAGATCTGGTAGCCACGAACAGACCAGACCTCATCGACGGTGTCAGTGTTGAGACAGGGATTGGTGATCACGATGTTGTCATTACGACTATGGTTACGAAAGTTAAAAAGTCGGTCAAGAACGCTAGGAGAGTATTCTTACTAGAAAGAGCAGATAAGTAGTTGTTAGCATCCCACTTAGTAAATGAATAGACTTCATTTACTTCCGGTACGATGGACGTGGAAGAATTATGGGCAAATTTTAAACACATTGTAAATCACGCATTGGATAAGTATGTGCCGAAAAAGTGGGTTACAGACGGAAAAGACCCACCGTGGTATAACAGTGCAATTCGGAGAATGCTCAGGAAGCAAAGACAGTTGCACTCACGGTACAAGAAAGATCGGGAGAATGAGGACAGGCAAAAGTTAGTAGAGATTCGTGCTGCTGTAAAAAGAGCGATGCGCGAAGCATACAACCACTACCACCGTCATACCTTAGCAAAAGATCTTGCTGAAAACCTAAGGAAATTCTGGTCTTGCGTAAAATCGGTAAGCGGGTCGAAGGCTTCCATCCAGTCACTCACTGATCAGTCTGGCCTGGCAACGGAAGACAGCAAAACGAAAGCTGAAATTTTAAATTTAGCATTTGAGAAATCTTTCACGCAGGAGGATCGTATAAACATACCGCCGTTTGAGTCTCGTACAGATTCCCGGATGGAGGACATAGTGATAGACATCCCTGGGGTTGTGAAGCAGCTGAATGGGTTGAAAATAAATAAATCGCCAGGTCCTGATGGGATTGCAATTCGGTGTTACAGAGAGTACTCTACTGCATTGGCTCCTTACTTAGCTTGCATTTATCGCGAATCTCTTGCCCAACGTAAAGTCCCGAGCGACTAGAAAAAAGCGCAGGTGACGCCTGTATATAAGAAGGGCAGAAGGACGGATCCTCAAAATTACAGACCAATATCCTTAACATCGGTTTGTTGCAGGATTCTCGAACATATTCTCAGTTCGAATATAATTAATTTCCTTGAGACAGAGAAGTTGATGTCCATGCATCAGCACGGCTTCAGAAAGCTTCGCTCCTGCGAAACGCAACTCGCCCTTTTTTCACATGATATCTTGCGAACCTTGGATGAAGGGTATCAGACGGATGCCATATTCCTTGACTTCCGGAAAGCATTTGACTCGGTGCCCCACTGCAGGCTCCTAACTAAGGTACGAGCATATGGGATTGGTTACCAAATATGTGAGTCGCTCGAAGACTTCTTAAGTAATAGAACCCAGTACGTTGTCCTCGATGGTGAGTGTTCATCGGAGGTGAGGGTATCATCTGGAGTGCCCCAGGGAAATGTGGTAGGTCCGCTGTTGTTTTCTATCTACATAAAGATCTTTTGGGTAGGGTGGATAGCAATGTGCGGCTGTTTGCTGATGATGCTGTGGTGTACGGGAAGGTGTCGTCGTTGAGTGACTGTAGGAGGATACAAGATGACTTGGACAGGATTTTTGATTGGCGTAAAGAATGGCAGCTAACGCTAAATATAGATAAATGTAAATTAATGCAGATGAATAGGAAAAAGAATTCCGTAATGTTTGAATACTCCATTAGTAGTGTAGCGCTTGACAGAGTCACGTCGATTAAATATTTGGGTGTAACATTGCAGAGCGATATGAAGTGAGACAAGCATGTAATGGCAGTTCTGGGGAAGACGGATAGTCGTCTTCGGTTCATTGGTAGAATTTTGGGAAGATGTGGTTCATCTGTAAAGAAGACCGCTTATAAAACACTAATATGACCTATTCTTGAGTACTACTCGAGCGTTTGGGATCCCTATCAAGTCGGATTGAGGGAGGACATAGAAGTTATTCAGAGGCGGGCTGCTAGATTTGTTACTGTCAATCACAAAAATGTTGCAGTCAGAGTATAGCATTACTGATTGGCCGAGCGGTTCTAGGTGCTTCAGTCTGGAAACGCGTGACCACTACGGTTGCAGGTTCGAATCCTGCCTCGGGCATGGATGTGTGTGATGTCCTTAGGTTAGTTAGGTTTAATTAGTTCTAAGTTCTATGGGACTGATGACCTCAGAAGTTAAGTCCCATAGTGCTCAGAGCCATTTGAACCATCTTGCAACTGCCAAGATTACAGAAAGAGAACAAACATTTCAGTGAGCGAACGGACAGTTCATTGCGTTGTGAAAAAAATAAATAAATAAAAATAAATGGCTGGAAAAGGTTCCGAGTACCGCTTCTCGCGTTTACAGTGTACCACCGGAACCACTTAACCACGACGCCACGGCTGTTCAACTTCCCTCAATATTGCACTTCTTGAGTTTGGACCGTCCACAGTTTCTATTTTGCTTTTTTTTTCGCAGTTCAGTACACCTTCTTCCTGTTTTCATGCTTGATATCTGTTCAATTTCTGACGGGGTATTCACTGGGTCACCTTACCACTAAATCTGGGGGAAGAGGAGGCGGGGGTTGCAATGGGGGGCTTCCCCTGCTAGAGATTCTCGCAGGACGTCACTTAATTTTGCATCCGTACTGAATGTGATGGACACACTGCTCATCGAGGTGAATGCCCTATATGAATACGAGGTGTCTGTTCTTTCGGATATGTCCCAAAGAACAGACACTACGCATTCGTATAATCTTATTTACAAGATACCACTATAAAATGATGTTGTATGTCAAAAAGTGAGATGTTATTCTAATATGACACGGAAAATTAACCGAGAACATTTTATCCTAAAATATTTCTCCTCCCAAAACTTTTTCTCTCCCTCTGAATCTGCTTAGTGTATTCATCTCTTGGTCGTCCTCTACGATTTTTACCCTACACACTGCCCTCCAATACTAAATTGGTGATCCCTCAATGTCTCAGAACATGTCCTACCAACCGATCCCTTCTTCTAGTCAAGTTGTGCCACAAGCTCCTCTTCTCCCCAATTCTGTTCAATACCTCCACATTAGTTATGTGATCTACCCATCTAATCTTCAGCATTCTTCTGCAGCACCACATTTCGAAAGCTTCTATTCTCTTCTTGTCTAAACTATTTATCGTCCATGCTTCACTTCCATACATGGCTACACTCCATACGAATACTTTCAGAAACGACTTCGTGACACTTAAATCTATATTCGATGTTAATAAATTTCTCTTCTTCAGAAACGCTTTCCTTGCCATTGCAACTCTACATTTTATATCCTCTCTACTTCGACCATCACCAGTTATTTTGCTCCCCAAATAGCAAAACTCCTTTACAATTTTAAGCGTCTCATTTCCTAATCTAATTCCCTCAGCGTCACCCGACTTGATTCGACTACATTCCATTATCATCGTTTTGTTTTTGTTGTTCATCTTGAATCCTCCTTTCAAGACACTATCCATTCCGTTCAGCTGCTCCTCCAGGTCCTTTGCTGCCTCTGACAGAATTACAATGTCATCGGCGAACCTCAAAGTTTTTATTTCTTCTCCATGGATTTTAATACCTACTCCGAATTTTTCTTTTGTTTCCTTCACTGCTTGCTTAATATACAGATTGAAAAACATCGGGGAGAGGCTACAACCCTGTCTCACTCCCTTCCCAACCGCTGCTTCCCTTTCATACCCCTCGACTCTTATAACTGCCATCTGGTTTCTGTACAAATTGTAAATAGCCTTTCCCTACCTGTATTTTACTCCTGCCACCTTCAGAATTTGAAAGAGAGTATTCCAGTCAACATTGTCAAAAGCTTTCTCTAAGTCTACAAATGCTAGAAACGTAGGTTTGCCTTTCCTTAATCTAGCTTCTAAGAGAAGTCGTAGGGTCAGTATTACCTCACGTGTTCCAACCTTTCTACGGAATCCAAACTGATCTTCCCCGAGGTCGGCTTCTACTAGTTTTTCCATTCGTCTGTAAAGAATTCGCGTTAGTATTTTGCAGCCGTGACTTATTGAACTGATTGTTCGGTAATTTTCACATCTTTCAACATCTGCTTTCTTTGGGATTGGAATTATTATATTCTTCTTGATGTCTGAAGGTATTTCGCCTGTCTGATACATCTTGCTCACCAGATGGTAGAGTTTTGTCAGGACTGGCTCTCCCAAGGCTGTCAGTAGTTCTAATGGAATGTTGTCTACTCCTGGGGCCTTGTTTCGACTTAGGTCTTTCAGTGCTCTGTCAAACTCTTCACGCAGTATCGTATCTCCCTTTTCATCTTCACCTACATCCTCTACCATTTCCATAATATTGTCCTCAAGTACATCGCCCTTGTATAGACCCTCTATATACTCCTTCCACCTTTCTGCTTTCCCTTCTTTGCTTAGAACTGGGTTTCCATCTGAGCTCTTGATACTCATACAAGTGGTTCTCAGAGTCGTATCTAGACGTATCAGGAGTCCCATATCGCTTCAACTGCACAGTCCCCACACCATTATAGAGCCTCCACTAGATGGAACAGTCCCCTGATAACATGCACGGTCCATGGATTCATGAGGTCGTCTCGATACCCGTACACGACCATCCGTTCGATACAATTTGAAACTAGACTCGTCCGACCAAGCAACATGTTTCCAGTCATCAACAATCCAATGTCGGTGTTGACGGGCCCAGGAGAGGCCTAAAGCTTTGTGTCCTGCAGTCATCAAGGGTACACGAGTGGGCCTCCGGTTCCGAAAACCAATATTGATGATGTTTTCGTTCAGTGTTTCGCACGCTGACACTTGTTGATCGCCCAGCATTGAAACCTGCATCAAGTTTCGGAAGGGTTGCACTTCTGGCACGCTGATCGATTCTCTTCAGTCGACGTTGGTCCCGTTCTTGCAGGATATTTTTCCAGACCCAACGACGTCGGAGATTTGATGTTTTAGCGAATTCCTGATATTCATGGTACACTCGTGAAACGGTCGTACGGGAAAATCTTCACTTCGTCATTACTGTGTGCATCGGTCGTGCACCGCTTAAATCTTGATAACCTGCCCTTGTAGCAGCAATAACGGGTCTAACAACTGCGCCAGACGCTTGATGTCTTATGTAGGAGTTGCTGACCGCAACGCCATGTTCTGCCTGTTCACGTATCACTGTGTTTGAATACGCATGCCTATACCAGTTTCTTGGGCGGTGCAGTGTAGTTCATTTACAAGTGCCTTTAAAAATGGTTTAATTGGCTCTGAGCACTATGGGACTTAACTTCTGAGGTCATCAGTCCCCTGGAACGTAGAACTACTTAAACCTAACTAACCGAAGGACATCACACACATCCATGCCCCAGGCAGGATTCGAACCTGCGACCGTAGCGGTGGCGCGGTTCCAGACTGTAGCGCCTAGAACCGCTAGACCACTCCGGCCGGCCAAGTGCCTTTAAATTTAGCATCACTTGATGCACACATTTACTAAACTCCTCTCTCGAAACATAAGGATCACATTTCCATCCATAACGAATAACACCTGTATCGTAACTAGGCGATGTTGTCTACTGAATCGGATGTCGCGAACTGGGAAGCCCCTTGCTGTGCGCGGCTGTACAATAGCCTGCATACCGTGGCGCAGTGGAGCTGGGAGCGCCTCCCATCCGTCGCTGTGGACTGCAGCGAGGCAGCGCTAAATTTTGTGGTATTGAGGCGAGTTGCCGACTTTTGTATGGCACCGTGATCTTTGGGCTATACCACACAAATCAAATCAACTTAAACAATACAACAATGAGCGTCATCTTCTGTTCGTTAAATAATATTATCAGGCTGGTGCAAAAGTTGGTAGCGTTATTGTTTTACAAGATGGTATTCCGATTGCAATGGGTTTAATTATCAATTGGCATTTTTAGTTTGTATTTCAGTGTTGCTATTTTAGTTTACATTTTTGTGTTAGCAGAAGAGCCAACACCGTGTTAAGAGTGGAGGCCGAAATGCAGCTCACGCAGGCTGGCGTGGGGAGGGAAGAACTATACTGACGTGAGGTCTGTAACATGACAAGGAATGAGAATTCAGAAAGCGGACGTAATTAGATTGATACTTAACTTTAATCCATTAATGATGAACTTCGCTCTTGACGGTACGTGATTCACAATATTATCTGTTCAGAATACATTCTTGAAGATAGTAGTTATAGTAACGGAATATGGCGCCTTGCTAGGTCGTAGCAAATGACGTATCTGAAGGCTATGCTAAACTGTCGTCTCTGCAAATGAGAGCGTATGTAGACAGTGAACCATCGCTAGCAAAGTCGGCTGTACAACTGGGGCGAGTGCTAGGGAGTCTCTCTAGACTAGACCTGCCATGTGGCGGCGCTCGGTCTGCAATCACTGATAGTGGCGACACGCGGGTCCGACGTATACTAACGGACCGCGGCCGATTTAAAGGCTACCACCTAGCAAGTGTGGTGTCTGGTGGTGACACCACATACATGTTGTCGTATTGTCATTTGGGAATAGTGAGTGGAACTGTGGACGCTAGAAAAAGGAGTACCAAGTATAGATGTCTCAACATTTCCGACATATTCTTCTGTTTCAGTTCAGTAGAGGGGTGACAGCAATAAAGGCAGCCAGAAATATTTGTACCGTGTATGAGGATAGTGCCATTGGATAGAGCACGGCAAGAAAACAGTTTTCTCGTTTTAAGGAGGATCATTTTGATATATTAGTGACTCTCCACGTTCAGGAAGACCTTCAGAGTTGGATGAAAATCGTTTAAACGCATTAATCCACAATGATCCACGTCAGTGTACACGAAAGCTGGCAAATGTGATGAACTGTGATTATTCCACCATCATGCGGCATTTGCAAGCAAGGGAAGCGTACGAAAATTGGGTGTACGGGTACTGCATGCTGTAAGCTAAAATCACAAAAATCAGTTGGTGACCATGTATGCATCTCTGCTTTCGCCTCATCAATTGGCTCGTGAACAATACCGACCATTCCTATCTTTTATCATTACAGATGACGAGAAATGGTGTCTTTATAGTCATATAAGGAAAAAAAATGAATGGTTGAGCCCAAACAAAGCAGCAACTCCCTGTACAAAGACCTGCGCGCATCCACAAAAGATAATGTTATGCATCTGGTGGAACAGCAACGGTGCGGTGTACTACGAATTGCTTCTCCGAGGCAACCATCACTGCTGAAATTCATCCACAATGTAGATCTCTTAGGTGTTGCGAAAAAACTCAAATCACTTAGAAAAGGCAAGTCTTCCGGTCCAGATGATATACCAACCAGGTTCCTTTCAGCGTATGCAGACACAATAGAGCCTTTCTTAGCGACCATATACAAACGCTCACTTGACGAAAGGTCTGTTCCTAAAGACTGGAAAGTGGCACAGGTCACACCAATATTCAAGAAAGGAAATAGGAACAACCCTTGGAATTACAGACCCATACCGCTGACCTCAATATGCAGTAGGATTTTGGAGCATATACTGTACTCGAACATTATGAATCACCTTGAAGAAAATGACTTATTGATAAATAACCAACACGGATTCAGAAAATATCGTTCTTGTGCAACACAGCTAGCTCTTTATTCCCATGAAATAATGAATGCTGTCGACAAGGGATCTCAGATCGATTTCATATTCCAAGATATCCAGAAGGCTTTTGATACCGTTCCTCACAAGCGACTATTAATCAAATTGCGTGCATATGGAGTATCGTCTCAGTTGTGTGACTGGATTCGTGATTTCCTCTCAGAGAGGACACAGTTCGTAGTGATAGACGGTAAATTATCGAGTAGAACAGAAGTGATATCTGGCGTTCCGCAAGGTAGTGTCATAGGCCCTCTGCTGTTCCTGATTTACATAAATGATCTAGGTGATAATCTGAGCCACCCCCTTAGATTGTTTGCAGATGATGCTGTAATTTACCGTCTAGTAAAATCATCAGACGATCAATTCCAATTACAAAATGATCTAGAGAATTCCTGTATGGTGCGAAAACTGGCAATTGGCACTAAACAAAGAAAAGTGCGAGGTCATCCACATGGTTACTAAAAGAAATCCGATAAATTTTGGGTATACGATAAATCGCACAAATCTAAGGGTGGTCAGTTCGTCTAAATACCTAGGAATTACAATTGCGAGCAACTTAAATTGGAAAGACCACATAGATAATATTGTGTGGAAGGCGAAACAAAGACTGCGGTTTGTTGGTAGAACACTTAGAAGATGCGACAAATTCACTAAAGAGACGGCCTACATTACACTTGTCCGTCCTCTGCTGGAATATTGCCGCGCGGTGTGGGATCCTTACCAGGTAGGATTGACGGATGACATCGAAAAAGTGCAAAGAAAGGCAGTTCGTTTCGTGTTATCGTGCAATAGGGGTGAGAGTGTCACTGATATGATGCGCGAGTTGGGGTGGCAGTCACTAAAACAAAGGCGGTTTTCTTTGCGGCGAGATCTATTTACGAAATTTCCATCACCAACTTTCTCTTCCGAATGCGAAAATATTTTCTTGACACCCACCTACGTAGAGAGAAATGATCGTCACAATAAAATAAGAGAAATCATAGCTCGAACGGAAAAACTTAGGTGTTCCTTTTTCCCACGCGCCATTCGAGAGTGGAATGGTAGAGAAGTAGTATGAAAATGGTTCGATGAACCCTATGCCAGGCACTTAAATGTGAATTGCAGAGTAACCATGTAGATGTAGACGTATTGTCAACAGCTGAGACGTCTTGCACACGCAGTCCAAGACCAACGACCAGGAAGACAGCATAAAGAGATGCTACTCCACGATAGCGCCCACACGCATTCTGCTAGACTGAGAAAAAAACGCTATACGGGAGTTGGGTTGAGAAGACATTCCACGCCTGCCTTATTCACCTGATGCTGCGCACTCAGATTTTCACATTTTCTGCTCTCTGTCGAAAAACATTCAAGGACTTTCTTTTCCGGATGAAAATACGCCTCCATCATGTCTCGACGAGTTCCTAGTCTCAAAACCACATTATTTCTACAGTCGCGGAACCGAAAAGTTAGCCCAGCATTGGAAGACTGTTATAAATAGTGAAGGATAGTATATTATTGACGACTGAAGTCCTTTTTATGTGTATCTGTTAAGTGTTGTTTTCTCTGTGAATCAGTGCATACCATTTCCCCCCACTTCCTGGACTTACCGTTGGAGAAATTTGCTAACGTGCTCTCCTAAGTATCAGTTTTATCTCACCGGTCCGCGTTGGTCTCGTTCTCGTTTCTGCCACGCAGTATTGCACCAGGCAAAACACATTTACGGCAATTAGTAGTTTATTTTTCAAGCAGTTATTGTGGGTACCCATAACAACTATATTTAAGAGACAATATCATATTGTATTAGGTGGAAATGCTTCTAAAAGAAACTATAAATAAAATAAAATACTCACTGGATCGTCACAATTTTCTCATAAGGAGCTGCAAAAAAAAGTGAGTTTTAACAGATTATTACAAGAAAGCCAAATAAAACCCTAAATTTTCGATGGTCAGTGATTTTTATTTCTTCTTAATTTTGTTCAGATAAGTGACACTAAGTGCCAGTGAGCCGTTCCAGCACTGCAACCTGGCAGTCATGCCTGTACAGCAGCCCTGTGGGCCAGCCTGCATACAGGCTGAACCCACTCGCGCAATGAGAGCCGACACTGCCGAGGCTGGCTAGCGCGGGCTAACAGTGCGCGATGCACGCCTCTGATCCTAGCTGCCAGTTGTGTTGTGGTGTGAACGGCAGCCCCCTAATCTGGCTGCTGCTAGTCTTTGACCAGTGGAGTGGGATGACGCAGAATGCTGCAGGGAGACCATTACGTGTTCTGCGACGACAGGTGCAGATGCGAAGGTGTTACAATGTGCTCGGTGCACAAAACGGTGATCCGCCCTCGTAGTGATCACATGTGGTCGACCACAAACTTGACGGCTAGTATGTTTGTCCTCACCTTCACATGCTGCCCAACACTGTGCCAGTTTCACATCTGAATGCCCCAGAAACACGTATATTGCATGATTTGATCAGCCGGCCAAATGCAGACTCACGATGAGGGCCCATTCAAACTCCGTCATGTGTTGATAACACTGTCGTGGCATCTCTATGTCCTTAACAGTGATCACTTAACACCTGGCGTTGTTCACACCCCTTACATTCCCTACCAGGTCTGGAGGAGGAGGAGATTAGTGATTAAAGTCCCGTCGATAACGAGATCATTAGCGACGGAGAACGAACTCGGACTAGGGAAGGATGGGGAGGGAAATGGGCCGTGCCCTTTCAAACAAATTATCCCGACATTTTCCTGAAGCGATTTAGGGAAATCACGGAAAATCTAAATCAGGATGACCGGACGCGGGTTTGAACCGTCGTCTGCCCGAATGCGAGTCCAGTGTTACCAGGCCTGGTAACCACAATAAACACGAACAGCAATAATGCACTTTGGAGGCCGTTCTACCTATCACAGAGAATAGCAGCTCTATTTATTTACATACCCACCGACGGAGTGGGTATGCAAATTCCATTTCACTGGAAATAGGGTAAAATCAGCACTTCTTAACGTAAGATGACACTAAGATTACAACTTTTGAACAATAACACCTTACGTTGACAGGGTCTGAAAACAATTGTCTGACATGGAGAATTGTTTGTTTAGGAAAATGCGACTCTTTATGACAATAAAAGATAAATTAAAGCCCAACGTGGACGACCTATGGAATGAGAAAAGTGTTTTTCTTTCCTTCAGCATAGCCGTACCAGACACACCTGCTTTCTACATCCACCGCAGCCTACATTAAAACGTGTAATATACGGCGCGTTCTGTATCTATATTACTTTCCTGGTGCTCTCCTACACTCACAGATACTAGCAGGGAAGAACGTCAGTCGGTATGTCTGTGTATAAGGTCCAATTTACCTGCTTATGGTCATTTCGTGATATTTACGTGGGAAGAAGTAATATGTTGGTTAACTCTTCTTACGAGGTGGACTCTAAAAATTTTAACAGTAAGTCTGTTTCTTATGCTTAACACCTCTTGTATTGTCTGCATTGGATCTGACTTAGAATTTCCGGTGGGCTCTAGCGTTGACTATGCCACCTTGTGTCAATATGCGCAGCTCTTCTTTGAGTTTTCTTCTGTTTATCGTTCTTAGTAGATGTACCAGACAGAAGAGTGATATTCAAGAATCAGTCAATCATGTGTTTTGTAAGGTACTTCCTGACCTAATTAACTATTTTTCCTTACGATTCTGCCAAGAATGCTCAGTCTGCAATCAGTCTTACCTACAACTTTCAGTGTGGTCGTTCCACCTTAAATAGCTCCTCATGCCTGCTCATCGACATTTCACGGTTGTAAATGTCTTCAAAGAAAAAAGGTTTTCTAGCGGTCTATGTACAATAAGTTTGTATTTACTGTTGTGTCTAGGCAAGACAGCCTAGACACAATGAGAGGAAGCCGAAAGGCACGCGCTTAAACTCTCGCAGGCTGGCGTGAGGTCTGAAACAGGATACGTAACGAATGCTATAAAGAAAAGTACGTAGCTTCTGGAATACTTAACTTTAAACCACATTTGTAGAACATCGCTCTTGATGATACATTAATAGAATCTCAATATCAATTGAATACGGCGCCTTGCTAGGTCGTAGCAAATGTAGCTGAAGGCTATGCTAACTATCGTCTCGGCAAATGAGAGCGTATTTGTCAGTGAACCGTTCCTTGCAAAGTCGGCTGTACAACTGGGGCGAGTGCTAGTACGTCTCTCTAGACCTGCCGTGTGGTGGCGCTCGGTCTGCGATCACTGACAGTGGCGACACGCGGATCCGACGTATACTAACGTACCGCGGCCGATTTAAAAGCTACCACCTAGCAAGTGTGGTGTCTGGCGGTGACACCACATTCCTCCCCCGCAAATCGGCGTACGGTTGTGTTATAAGGCTTCCGCCCGCCGTGGGGAGGACCCCATGTTGACGTATGCGACGAGGTGGGGAGCCTAACAACAGGCGAGGCTGTGCCACCCGCACCCGGCCATTCGGTCCGAGGGGAGCTAGGAAACGCCTGAAAACCTAGTCCAGGGTGCACGCCAACATACGGTGTATGCGCCTGTAATGAGACAGGAGGGGCCGAAGGGTCGACCTCCATCGCGTCGGGGTACCCGACGGGCGTAGACGACATGTGGTCCGGAGCGGGCAAGAGTTCCATGTCGGAGGACAGCTGGTCACGGGAAGCGATCGGCGGCGCGTGACCCAGGGAGGCGCCAGGCGGCTGCAGCAACGCGTCTACTGCGGGCGTCGCCGGCGGGAGAACAGGCGGCGGCGGCGGCGGCGGCGGCGGCGGCGGCGCGTCGCCAAGGAGCAAAATGGAAGGCAGCGTCGGTAACACCTGGGGATGAGGCGAGCCAGTAGATGGGTCCCCAGGGCGCTGACCGGACGGCACTGTCGCTGAAAGCAGACGGCGAGCGGCAGAACCCGTGCGACGACAGAGGCGCAGCTGATTGAGATGCCGACGCACCTCACCAGTGGCCCCCAAAACCAGATACATAGCGCGGCCGAGGCAGCGAAGAATGCGCCCTGCGAGCCAACGCCGTGAACCTCGATAGTTGCGATAGTATACAACGTCTCCTGGAGCAAAAGCAGGTGGCTGCCGCTGCACAGGAACCCGATGCGGCGGATGCAGCAAAGACATCAAGGTTCGATGAGGACGACCGTGGAGCAACTCAGCCGGCGAGCGACCATCTCGGGGCTGAGAGCGATATGAGGACAAGAAGGGCAATAACGCGTCCTCCCGAGAATGCGACTCTTTCAACTTCAACATCTGTGACTTGAAAGTCTGGACCAATCGTTCAGCGGCACCGTTTGACTGAGGCGAAAACGGCGCGGATGTCAGATGTTGAATACCATTGGCCTTGCAGAATGACTGAAATTCTGCGGACATGAATTGTGGGCCATTGTCGGAAACAATAGTCTGTGGAAGACCTTCAATGCAAAAGATAGCGAATAACGCTTGGATGGTGGCAGATGACGTCGTGGAAGACATCCGGACAACAAAAGGAAAATTACTGAATGAATCGACGACAACCAACCATCGAGCATTCCAGAATGGACCAGCAAAATCTATGTGCAAGCGTTGCCAAAGGGGAAGTGGGTTTCGGCCATGCAAAGAATTTCCGCGGTGGTGCGGATTGTTGTTCGGCACACGCCATGCAAGAAGAGCACATTTTCGTAATCGCAGCATCGATTCCGAACCAAGTACAGTGATGACGAGCAAGTTGTTTCGTTCGCACTATACCCCAATGTCCTTGGTGGAGAAGCCGTAAGACAGAGGACGGTAACGAACGTGGGACCACGACCCGAGACTGATCATTATCAGAACGCAACAGCAAAACACCACATCGAACAAAAAGTCTCTCCTTGTGAGCAAAAGATCTGCGAACCAACGGATCCTCGATCCGTGACTTTGACAAGGGCCATTGTGTAGCAACAAAACGCAAAACTGTAGCAAGGACAGGGTCAGCAGCTGTGGCTGGAGCTACACGACGAAAATCAATCGGAAACGATTCGACCACGTCATCGGTTTCCGCATCAATGAACATGCAAGCAAGTTCGGAAGAATCGAATGCTCTATCCTCAGCTACAGGCAAACGGGACAACGCATCGGCGTTTCCGTGCTTAGCAGTGGACCGATGCAAGATATTGTAGCGGTACTGCGAGAGGAAAATAGACCAGCGAATGAATTTCTGCGCTGTACGTGGAGGTACAGGCTTGTTTGGATGAAAAAACGATGTCAAAGGTTTGTGGTCTGTGATGATGGTAAATTGACGACCATGCAAGAAATCGTGAAACTTAGTAACACCAAATACGAGAGCCAAAGCTTCTTTCTCTATCTGTGAATAATTTCGTTGTGCAGACGAAAGCAATTTGGACGCAAAGGCAATAGGGCGATCATGCGATCCATCTTTGTGCGCAAGCACAGCACCGATCCCGAAATCCGAGGCATCTACCATCAACAAAAGGGGTTTCTGGGGATCGAATGGCGTAAGGCAAGTATTTGAAAGCAACGCCGATTTCAACTGGCGAAAGGCGCGTTCGCATTCCGTCGTCCAGACAAACGGAACACCTTTACGGGGTAAGCGATGAAGCGGAGCTGAAATGGAAGAGGCATGTGGGATATATTTATGATAATAGTTAATTTTTCCCAGCACACTCTGTAGCTGCTTCAAAGTCTGCGGCGAAGGCAAGTCTTGTATGGCACGGAGGTACTCTGGACTCGGATGTATGCCTTGTGCATTGATTACATGGCCCAGATAGGGTAAGTCACGAGCAAAAACACACATTTGTCCTTCCGCAAGCGAAGACCATTTTGTCGCAAGACCTGAAATAATGTTCTGAGATTGGCTAAATGTTCTTCTTCCGTGTTTCCGGAGATCACAATATCGTCCAGATAGTTTGCTGCAGTAGGGACCGACGCACAAACAGTTTGCAGATATTGCTGAAACAATGCAGGGGCGGATGCACACCCGAATGGCAGTCTTTTGAATCGGTACAAACCAAGATGCGTGTTAACCACCAAGACGCGCTGGGATTCGTCGTCCACTGGTATTTGCAAGTACGCATCTGCGAGGTCCAACTTCGAAAAATATTTACCCAGGCACAGTTTGTCAAAAAGATCTTCCGGGCGGGGAAAGGGTAAGTTGCAATCACTAGTTGTGGATTCACTGTTGCATTGAAGTCCACCAAAGTCTCAGTTTTCCGGAAGGTTTCGGCAAAATTACTAAGGGTGATGCCCAGAGAGAAGCCTGCACACGTTCAATCATACCTTGTGATTCCAAATCGTTTAACGTTCTTGCGACCTCATCACGCAATGCGTGGGGAACATTGCGCGCTCGGAAAAATTTCGGTTGCGCGTTTACTTTCAGTTCCAAATGTGCTTTATAGTTCTTAGCGCAACCAAGGCCCGGTGCAAAAATGTCTGCAAACTCTTCACATAGACGAGAAACACTGGCTGAAGGCACAGTCTGGTTCACTGAGAGGACCTGATTTACTATGGACAAGTTAAACAACTTAAATCTAAACCAAACAAGTTCACTGCAGAAGAAGAACGAAGTATGTAAAATGACACATGTTTTGTTTGTCCCATGTATGTTGCAAGAAGGCTGCACTGTCCTAACACAGGGATCTTGTGACCTGAATATGTAGTTAGCGTAACATTTGCGGCACGCAAGGGAGGTGTGCCCAGTTGTTTGTACGTGTCTTTATTGATCAATGAAACTGCAGCTCCGGTATCGAGCTGGAATGGGACCACGTTGCCATGAATGGCCAAGCCTACAAAAAGTTTATTGTCCTGCTGACGACAAGAGCGACTGTCTCATGCAATTTGAACAGACACCGGTACACAATCACTTGCTAATTGACGTGATTTCCGGCGATGTCGACGCACACTTTTTGTGGGACGCACACAGTCACCGTTAGAGAGAGTGTCACTGGGCGGAGTGGAATTAACTACATGAATTTCCATGGGTGAAGGTTCACGAGCCTGAGTATTCTTGGTTCGATTCCGATTCCGGCGTGAAGCAAAGGGCCTGGAATGGTTGTGAGTGTCCGATCCGATCTTTTTCTGGCAAACACTCTGAACATGTCCGTTTTTACTACAGAAAAAGCAAATAGCTTGGCGTGACGGGCAATTTTCATGCGAATGTCTAGTAACACACAGCGGGCATGATTTCACTGCATTTGCTTGCTGCCGCGGGACACGTGGTTGATAGCTGGGCGGTAGCTGCGCGGACGAGCCCGAGGGCTGTTTACAGTTCCGTGCAGCTCGCCCGGCGGGCCGGTTAATGTGACACACAGCTGGCGCAGTTGCAAATGATTCCTGAGGAAAGTCAAGTGTGTCTTGCCTATCCAATATGTCCATCACTTGTTGAAGGGAGGGATTGCCTAGTTTCAAAATTTGCTCCCGTATACGAACATCATAAACATTCTGTGCAATTGCATCACGTACCATTGTATCTGAATAAGGGAGTCCACATTCACACTCAAAAGCACAATCCCTAGTAAGGCCTTGCAAAGTTGCAACCCACTCCCGATTAGTTTGACACAATCCCTAGTAAGGCCTTGCAAAGTTGCAACCCACTCCCGATTAGTTTGACCGGCCGTACGTTTTGTACGAAAGAACGTATACCTTTTTGCAACGACATTGACTGATTCTTTGAAATATGCATCCAATGCAGACAAAATTTCTTCGTAGGACAGAGTTGCTACGTCGCGGCGGGGAAATAATTTCACTATCACACGGTACGTCAGCACCCCTACGCACGCCAATAAGTGAGGCTGCCGCTCGTTACCTTGAATTCTGTAGGCGGCGAGATGGAATCCAAATTGGCGTGACCACTCCGTCCAGCTTTCCATCGCCGCATCGAAATGACGAAAAGGCGGTGCAACTGCGTGTTGTGGCTGCGGTAGCGGTGGAGCGGTGGCCGCCACATCGGTTTGCATTGCACGTTGACCCTGGACGAGCTGTCCAAGGGCATCCAATAACGCCTGCGTCTGCTGATTCTGCAAGCGATAAAATTCGGACAGAACATCTGGAGATTGTGGCGAAGCCATGACACAAGTAAATTAGAGCAATACGACCATCCCATCCTCGTCGCCAAATATGTTGTGTCTAGGCAAGACAGCCTAGACACAATGAGAGGAAGCCGAAAGGCACGCGCTTAAACTCACGCAGGCTGGCGTGAGGTCTGAAACAGGATACGTAATGAACGCTATAAAGAAAAGTACGTAGCTTCTGGAATACTTAACTTTAATCCACATTTGTAGAACATCGCTCTTGATGATACATTAATAGAATCTCAATATCAATTGAATACGGCGCCTTGCTAGGTCGCTGCAAATGTAGCTGAAGGCTATGCTAACTATCGTCTCGGCAAATGAGAGCGTATTTGTCAGTGAACCGCTCCTTGCAAAGTCGGCTGTACAACTGGGGCGAGTGCTAGTACGTCTCTCTAGACCTGCCGTGTGGTGGCGCTCGGTCTGCGATCACTGACAGTGGCGACACGCGGGTCCGACGTATACTACCGGACCGCGGCCGATTTAAAAGCTACCACCTAGCAAGTGTGGTGTCTGGCGGTGACACCACATTTACATCTATATTCCGTAAGTATCTTTGTGCGGAACAGATTACATTTACTTCTTGATAATGAGTTGTCAGTAACGCATATGACTTATTAATAATTATTTCAATGTGTTTTAATATTGGGGGAGAGATGTCATAAGATGATGATGTAAGTATTTTGTAATTAGAAATCGATCGCTTTATTACTCTGCCATGCACATATGTATCTGTAACAATCATCGTTGTGAATGTCTGTTCTCTTCCCGAGGAAGGAACGATTTATTATAAAGAAAATGGTGGTATTCAACTACCGAAATAGAGAAGCTATTACGTCTTTTAAATGTTAAACTTTTTCTGTTGTCGTGTCTGTTTCTGATATGTGTTTTGTTGGGAAAAATGCACAGTAGCTTGGCCCACCTGACAGAGTCGTTATAGTGTTAGGACGTTGCCTTGTCCTTTTCGTTTTTTGGTACGCCTTTTCCCTGGAAGAAGTGTGCGGCAGACAGACAGCAATGGAGAGAATAGCTAGCGAGCAGTGTCTGAGTAAAAGTTACGTTGTAGTTAGCTCAATACGATTTTGATTTTTGTGCTAAATATGGTGCAGGTTCTAGAAGAAGGCGATAATCAACGTTTTTGCATAAATAAGCCAGCTCATGTAAGTTGTAGCCGTATATGCAAGATATTTCCAAGCAAAATATGGCTCTGCAGGAGTTGTATCGGCATTATATATAAAATGGTTCCAGAAGGTTGGCTGCTAGCAGGATGTCCTCTTCAGCACCGTGATAGGCTCGAATCCTGCATTCACTGACAATGTGGTGAACAGTGTGGTACGGTGCCCCGCAGTCACAGGCTGGATTAGGCAGCTTCTTCCACTTAAAGAGAGAATCCGTGCATCGGCCATGGCCGGTACGGATTCTCTTGAGGGTAGTCCAGGTCTTGCGTGGTTGGTCAAATCCACTTGGAAGTTTAGCACCTGAGAAGATGTTATGCAGGCTCACATCTGTCACTGCTTCCCACCGACCTTTCCATTCTTCAAGGGGTTTGAAATTCTTTCACCGTATTCTCAACTGCACTGCATCTGAAAAAGAAGGCTACTGACAATATACTTCTTACTTAATATTGTAACAGCAGAGAGAGACCTTTTTAAAAGTAACTGTAGTTTTTTGGGACAGTACAGTAATAATTTATTGTCAAAAATATTATTGGTTAACTGGAAAAGAGATTGCGCTTAATGTAGAATCTGTGTGGTTAATTAATATGAGGAATTGGAGAAATGTAAATTTGTTGGGTTACATTGTAACAGTATTTGATTAAATTAATTTGTTTAGTATCTCAGGATGAAGTAAATTCAATATGATAATAATAACTAACTTTATTTTTATTTGAAAAGTTTCGTAAAGGTGATTGTAAAGAGGTTGACGTTAAATACCTTGTGAGTTTCATTCTGGTACTAAAACTAAAGTTTCATTTATTCCTAGATAACTTCATTAACTACTTGAAGTTCAATGAGCAGAACTATTTTAAAATTTTGTTCCTTCGTGACTGACGACCTAGTTTAGAAGGGAGATTCATTTATTTTCAGAAGAAAAATACCCAAAGTGAGTTTGTACTAGTTCCTGGCTCGCTTGTAAATAGCGACACTGTGTTTTGGTGGGCAAAGCAAATAACCAAATGATAATTAAGGTAAGAGCGAACTGAAGTGCTAAAGGTTGTTGCTAGAGAGAACGACCTCCTAAATGTCTATTAAATGCTCTGGGGTGAATACGATAGCCCTAACAGTAATGAAACAGGTTGGAAGCGGTTAAAATTTATAAGAGAGTTTAGTTCAGGTAAAAATAGTTCTCGAAGTGTAAATTTTATTCATCTTTTCGATTTCGTAATTAGCGCTACGACAGACAGTCAAGGTTGTAGCAGGTGCGATCAGCAACTCGTAGTAAGAGATGATAAAAGTACCCGTTGTTTAAGGACAGCGTGGAGTTGCACCTTACGGTTTGTGGCGGAGGGTACTACCGTGTCCTCCCTTCCTCCTTCCTTCGGCAAATTCTATGTGGGAAGAAAAACTGGCGATGAATCTCCATATGAGATCAAATAATTCTGTTTTCTTATCGTGGTCGCTTCGCGAGATATATGTGTGAGGAAGTATTATGTTGTCCGACTTTTACTGGAACTTCCTCTTTTGGAAATTCAACAGTAAACCTCTTCTGATACGCAACGCCTCTCTTGTAACATCTGCTACTGGTGTTTGATGAACATCACCGTAACACTCTCGAGCTTACTGAACGATCAATCCGTTCCGCTTTACGTTCAGTTTTCTCTGTCTCTTGTGCTTGTCCAGCCTGGAGAGGTTTCCACACTGATGACAAATACTCAAGATCCAGTTTTACAAGTGTTTTGCCTGCCACTTCTTTCGTTGCTGAATAATATTTCTTAATCATTCTTCCACCGAATCCCAGCCTGGCATCTATAATTAGTTTTACGTGGTAAAAATGCAAACGTCGTATGTCGTTGTGGGTTGGTATGTCCCACAGGGTGAGTTCGGCCGCCTGTTGGAAGGACTGTTCATCTTCCGCGAACAATGGCTTCTTTCCTTGCGGATATATGAACGTTGCATTGCATGGGTATTTGTAGAGTATATGTGAGTGTAATGTATGTGTGTATAGCACAGCGATGCAGGAAGGGACATGGGGAACACGGTGCCAGCACATAGCCTACTCCTCTCGACTGCCGAGCTTAATATTCCCATTCGACAGACGGGTCGCAATCAGGAGAGTCACACTCCCTCACTTCACGAGACACTGCAGAGAGGTTTGGAATTTAATCCAGGACATTGGCGCAAAGAATGGTGATCGGGAACTTTACTTCACCATTACTACTCCTCTTGCCGGCGAAATACTGTCAGTGGAAATCCCCACAAGATTCGAACCGGCTTACCTTTGAGTAGAGAGGCACCGCACAGGCGTGCGTTAGCGACCTCGACTACGGAGGTGTGTAGTTTTGTCTGGTCATTCCACGTCAGACATCTTACGGTTGTTATTGTTTCCAGTGATTTATCGCCAATAGTAAAATCGAACAGTAATGGATCTCTTCACCTATTTCTACGTTGCAATATTTTGTGTCTAACGTTAGCGGCAAATCACTGCACTACACTAAATGTCAATCCTCTATACGTTTTCCTGCATTTCACAAAAAATTTTAGGCAATACTGACCGAAAATATACAGGGTACCCATAAAGTCCCGCTGTCATTTCAAAAACTCGTGACTTGCAAACTATTACAGACAGAGCTTCGTGGTTTGTTGTAAAACGTTTAGCAGCTCTCAAAGTTTTTTTCTGTTACGTCAGAATTGCAGTGTGTGCTCCACCCGTCGTTCGTAGGACATTAAGGTGATTTGCGAGTCCTGCCCACGTACGGGGCAATACTGCAGCATCAACAGTTCTAACTGCGTCACTGATCCGTCCACGAACGGTAGCAATGTCGCTGATTGATGTTGTGTACACGCATTCCTTGACGTAACATAAAGAAGTCTAAACTTGTTGTCTAAACATAAAGAAGTCTAACTTAGTGACGCCGGGACAGAGAGGGAACCACGTGATGGGGCCATTACGACCCAACCACCTCTCAGGAAATGTGTCATTCAGCACACGTCCAAACTCCAATGTGAGGATGCACCACCGTGCATCGAGATGGTGGACGGCTGCAGCTCTTCAGTCTGTGGTAGCAGCATGTCAAGGTAAACATTTCCCTTTATGGCGTTCTCTGTGAAGAAAACTGGCCACATCACCGTATCGTGGATTATGCCACGTCAAATATTAAGCTTCGGGCTATCACGGAAGCGTTCGTGTATGTTGTGTGGGTTCTCAGAACTCCATATCCAGGAATGTTGCTTTATCGGAAAAAAGGCACTTTTTCAGGTAGTCATTGTCAGCATCTATGGAGATCCTCATAGAACACACGAATGCATACCTCAGAAGACGAACGTTTGGCTGTAATGCTTGGACCATATGCACTTTTTACGTAAAAAGGCGTAACCGCTTATGTAACACTTTATGGACAGTTGATCTTGCTTGCTGCTGTTTGAATTCTGGGAGCTCTGTTGAAATGCAGTTTGCACTCTGTTAACACGAGGGGACGTCCACTTCGACGAAGTTCCTTGACTCTGTCTATCTCCTTGAAGTTTTTGAACCACCTCATAATGGTTGTGTTTGTCGACGGTGCCTTACCATACTGGCGTCGATAATTCCGATGTCACAGTTTTGGATTCTGCATACCAGATGACATATTGTTCTTTCTCCTGGTGTGTTGCCACTTTGATGCACTACAATCAAATCTACAAAAATCGAAAAAGAAAACTCTGTGAAAGCTGCTTAACGGTTTACAGTGAACTACGATTACCTGTCTCTAATAGTTTCCAAGTTACGATTTTTTGAATTGATGATTGGACTTCGTGGACAGCCTGTACGTGAGAGGCGGCTGTATCGTAGTGACGGCAAAAATCGATCAGTTAAAAACGATACCGGTATTTAAGTTCTGAATAACCGATACTTTTCGATATGTTTTTTTCTCGATTGCAACAAGTACTTTTACTTTTTTTAATGACTAAGTATAAAACTTGTGTATCAGATTGCCATAGCAATGATGCCAAAGTGTTTGGTTTTGAAATAAAACTTTTTTAAAAAACGAGTTTGGCAGGAAGTTCTGACGAAAGAAGTCACCTTACAGATCGACACATTATATAGCGAGTATTTATGTACATATTCGACAGTTAATATTAGCCAATGGATTAATTCATTATTGAAATTTTAACTATTGTGATGTAATTGTTCCTGCTGAATGTTATATTTTGCCTAGTATGTAAATCGTTCATTGGAATTTTTTTGAAAAAGCGTTTTTGATTTTGCTAGCTAAAAATCAATTGTGGCCAAGTTCCGCTGAAACGTAAAGATAAATATTTAACCAAAAACCGATTTTTCGTTCAAAATGATTAAAGAGAAAGAACACTACAAATACCATACTGCCATTTTTACGAAATGTTAAAAGAGAAAAGAAGTTACGACAACAGTAATAACTTCGTTTACAGTTGTTAATAATAGAGTAGCTCACCTGCTGCCAGTGTCTACATATTACGCCTCTATCTGCTTGTAGCCCTTGAAAACATACATCAAAACACGAAAAACAGAGTCCTTCAGCCTCAGTTTTCACCTTTTATCACAGACTATTCGCAATACCCAAACAACGGTATGATCCTCGATTACAACATGATTTTTGAACAGAAATTCAAAAAATTAAAATCTGTAGGAGAATACTGGTGAAATTTTTCTAGTATTCGAAACCGCACTGCTTTTCGAGAAAAGCAGCGAACGGTGGACGGTCCAAGGTTTCTTTCATTTACCTATTTCATCTAATATTCTGATTCTATGTAACTTGAAACGTATAACGTAAAAGTCTCTGGGAGTCTTAGAATTTTACAGTTTTGTTCGATATCTACGTTTATTGCTGAAAAAATAGCAATAAAAAACCGAAAATAAGTTATTTCAGAAACCGGTTATTCTGAGCGGTTTCGACCCTCAGGTGAAATTGGAGATGGAAAAAACCGGTGCAATCGACAACCGGTTGTTTCAGCGATAAACCCCGTTCCCTCTGTATTGCTGCTCAGATTTTCTTTTTCCCTTGCAGTGCCTTACTGACTTTGTTCAATGTCCTATATCGTCTGTTGCACATAATTGTGTTAAGATTTCCACTCTGTAAATAGATTTTAATATGTGGACCTTCTATATAAAAGCAATAAAACGGATGCTTTAGTAAATTAATTCATTAGGCAGCTGCGGGAAGAAACTGGGATTATACTCGTATGAAGACCAGACCAAATTACATGGTCCGGAAAAAATGTTTGTATCTTGCAATAACAGATATGTCTTCAGGCACACGTGTGAACGCTACGCCCTGGGTGACCTTTAACCATTCCGACAGAAAGCAATATACTTCTTTCCCACTTCCACGCAGTCTGTGCAGTCATAAAAGCCGACTGCAGGGAACGATCTGTCCTTGCCAGAGACAGAAACGAGAACAATTACAACTCTGATATCTATACTCGCACGGAACACTGAACGACAGGTTCCACATCGGCCCCTATGTATTACCTGTAGTCTTTTAAGTTTCAAAGCGAATATGGAGTTTATGAGCATGCAGACTTAACAAGCGAAAACAGCCGTTAGAGACAAAACAGTCTTCTAACCCAATTAAGCAGTGAGAAAATTTATTTTTAACAATGAAAATAACTTTCTGCAATTTTCAAAAGTGAAGAAGTCAACAGACTGCTCATAAACAGTTCCCAGTACATACACTAAATCCAAAATGTCATAAAAATGAAACATTTGTTACAGCAATATAGGGGATCTCGAATTCAGCTTAATTTTCCAAATCACTGTAGTTCGGAAGAGCACCGTTGTGGATCTACAGCCAAGAAATGACAGCCAATCTGAGACGACCGCGCGTAACTTCGAACATTTGATTTAATAAACATGATTTGAGAATGAAAGTGTTTAAAATTTCATGTCTGTTTTCTTAAGAAGTTCCTACTTACTGATCTACTATCAGCTGGAAGGAAAAAGTTCTTTCATGACCTCTTTATATTAGAAATAATTAACACAAGTGACCTTTACATTTCATTATTAACAACACTTATTTCCGCAGTGCAGCTTGTTATATTAACAAATTAATGGCGTTACGTAATTTTTTAGCGTTGTTGATTTAATAGTCAGGCCTTACTCTGTGAACATCACGGAGTTTCCTTGGATTTGAATGTTAGGCTGCAACCATTACCTTCATATAATTTTATTAGAAACTGCGTTCTCTAGCTGGATAGGCATTAGCTGGAGCAAATTAGTTTAAACGCGTACACTTCCCTACTCTCGTCGCTGATTAGCTGTCGTTTTATGCCCATAGCTCCAAAACAGTGAATTTTCGACCTGTGGCTATTTTGAAAATTTGGCTCGGCGCCTCTAGCCTGTTCCGACGTTATTGTAAGGTTCTTCCTCTGCTTGTATACCATTCATATGTGATTTCAGTTCCAGTTTCATAACACACATAAAAAAATGGCTCTGAGCACTATGGGACTCAACTGCTGAGGTCATTAGTCCCCTAGAACTTAGAACTAGTTAAACCTAACTAACCTAAGGACATCACACACATCCATGCCCGAGGCAGGATTCGAACCTGCGACCGTAGCGGTCTCGCGGTTCCAGACTGCAGCGCCAGAACCGCGCGGCCACTTCGGCCGGCCCATAACACATTTAAATGTTTGTTACCTCTCTGAGGGACTTTTGCTTTTGAAGGTGGTCTTTCGTTTTTAGTCATCGGTCGTCTGGCTGGTTTGATGCAGCCCGCCTTAAATCCCTGTCTTGTCCCAACTTCTTCATCTCAGAGCGGTCCTTACACCCTTAGATCTAAGTTATTAGTTTTACACTACTGGCCATTAAAATTGCTACACCAAGAAGAAATGCAGATGATAAACAGGTATTCATTGGACAAATATATTATACTAGAACTGACATGTGATTACATTTTCACGCAATTTGGGTGCATAGATCCTGAGAAATCAGTACCCAGAACAACCACCTCTGGCCGTAATAACGGCCTTGATACGCCTGGGCATTGAGTCAAACAGAGCTTGGATGGTGTGTACAGATACAGCTGCCCATGCAGCTTCAACACGATACCACAGTTCATCAAAAGTAGTGACTGGCGTATTGTGACGAGCCAGTTGCTCGGCCACCATTGACCACACGTATTCAATTGGTGAGAGATCTGGAGAATGTGCTGGCCAGGGCAGCACTCGAACATTTTCTGTATCCAGAAAGGCCCGTACATGACCTGCAACATGCGGTCGTGCATCATCCTGCTGAAATGTTGGGTTTCACAGGGCTCGAATGAAGGGTAGACCCACGGGTAGTAACACATCTGAAATGTAACGTCCACTGTTCAAAGTGCCGTCAATGCGAACAAGAGGTGACCGAGGCGTGTAACCAATGGCACCCCATACCATCACGCCGGGTGATACGCCAGAACCTGGATTCATCCGAAAAAATGACGTTTTGCCATTCGTCCACCCAGGTTCGTCGTTGAGTACACCATCGCAGGCGCTCTTGTCTGTGATGCAGCGTCAAGGGTAACCGCAGCCATGGTCTCCGAGCTGATAGTCCATGCTGCTGCAAACGTCGTCGAACTGTTCGTGCTGATCGTTGTTGTCTTGCAAACGTCCCCATCTGTTGACTCAGGGATCGAGACGTGGCTGCACGGTCCGTTACGGTCATGGGGATAAAATGCCTGTCATCTCAACTGCTAGTGATACGACGCCGTTGGGATCCAGCACGGCGTTCCGTACTACCCTCCTGAACCCACCGATTCCATATTCTGCTAACAGTCTCGACCAACGCGAGCAGCAATGTCGCGATACGATAAACCGCAATCACGATAGGTACAATCCGACCATTATCAAAGTCGGAAACGTGATGGTACTCATTTCTCCTCCTTACACGAGGCATCACAACAACGTTTCACCAGGCAACGCCGGTCAGCTGCTGTTTGTATATGAGAAATCGGTTGGAAACGTTCCTCATGTCAGCACGTTGTAGGTGTCGCCACCGGCGCGAACTTTGTGTGAATGCTCTGAAAAGCTAATCATTTACATATCACAGCATCTTCTTCCTGTCGGTTAAGTTTCGCGTCTGTAGCACGTCATCTTCGTGGTGCAGCAATTTTAACTGCCAGTAGTGTATGTATTCCAGTCTCTATGATCTTCTAATACCCTTACTACGAGGCCTGTTCGGAAAGTAAGCTCCGATTGATTGCCAAATTGAAACCACAGTGAACATCAGAAATGTTTTACTTCTAACAATTAGCTACACCTTTCAGCTACTTCTCTACGTAGTCGCCGTTCTGACTTAGACTTTTGTCATAGCGTTGTACCAACTTTTCAATAGCCTCATCATAGAAGGCAGCCGCCAGTGCTTTCCGCCAATTCTCCACGCTGGCCTACACCTCGTCGTCTGTGTCAAAATGTTGTCTTCAAAGACAGCGGTTCATGTGACCAGAGATGAAACTCAGGGGGAGACAATTGCGGACTGTATTGTGGGTAATCTAACATTTCCATTTGAAAACGATGCAGGAGCATCTTCATTGCCCCTGCAGAATGCGGCTGAGAATTGTCTTGAAGAAGAAACAGCACGACAGTTATGTAATGTTAGCTGCATAGCTTCAGGCGAAATTTCTCACCAGGCCCTCGTACTTGGCGGCAGACACTATTTTCTAGACATCTTTACGCACTCACTGCGAGCTCAGAAATGAGAAGAGCGACGTGATGCTAACTGGGGTTATACTAGAGACACTACCCAACACATCTGTGCAAAGCTATATCGGATTTTCATAGTCGTTTCCATTTCGCGACCGATCGGAGCTTACTTTCTGAACGCCCCTCGTATTTACAGCTCGTTCAAGTACCGTGGTAGTTATTCCGTGATGTCTTAGCACACATGTCCTAGTGTCTTGCCCCTTCTTCTAGAAAGTGTTTTGCACATATTTCGTTCGTCACGTATTCTGTGAAGAATCTCTTAATTCCTTATCTTATCACTTCACCTTATTTTCAACAGTTTCCTATAGCGCAACACCTCAAACACTTCGATTCTCTTCTTTTGCAGTTTCCCCACAGTCCACGATTCACTGTCATACAATGCAGCTATCCAAACACAGATTTTCAGATGCTCCATACGTCGCGTAAAGGGTAACTCCCATTTGCCTTGTGGCTGTGATGCATCAAGGAGGCGAACATTACGCCATCCGCGCCCTTTCTTCGCCTTCTGCTCGAAACGAATATTTCCTCCTATACTCCGTGCAAGCCCTTCAAAAACTGCCACGGAAAGCTGTGTACGCTGAAAATGTTCCTGCATGTCTACAGCTGCAGTCTACAAAGCACTGTATTGTATGCGGCGGGTGCACAGTAAGCCATAGTTATTTTCCCCTTTTCCTGTTACATTTACGGTAGTATTTCGGATGAAGATTGTCGCTTCCACTCTGTGTAAAACCTAACCACTTCAAATTTGCACTCTTCACCATTATGCACGAAGCACGTTGGGATGCTGGAGGAACAAACAATTTCCTAACTCTATTGGCACTTGGGATCACGGAATTACACAACCCCTGCACCGTCAGCCAGTGGAGTTTGTTAAGTATTTCTGCGACGTCCTCTCCACAACGAAACGTGCCTGTACCGAATCGCGCAGCTTCCCTTTGAGTAAATTACACTTCGCCGGCCGCGGTGGCCGAGCGGTTCTAGGCGCTTCAGTCCGGAACCGCCCGACTGCTACGGTCACAGGTTCGATTCCTGCCTCGGGCATGGATGTGTGTGATGTCCTTAGGTTAGTTAGGTTTAAGTAGTTCAAAGTTTTAGGGGACTGATGACCTCAGATGTTCAGTCCCATAGGGCTCAGAGCCATTTTTTGAAATTAAACTTCCTTAAAATTGTTCTGATAAATCTCAGTGTGACATCTGCTTTCGACACAGCTAGGTTCAAGTGACTGGTCCACCTAAACACTCCTTTACACACCGTGTGATCAAAAGTAACCTGAGACCTGTTATCGGACATTAAAAATGGGGTGTATCCACCTTTCACCTTCACGACGGTTTGAAGTCTGCTGGGGACATTCTCAATGAAGTGTCTCAAAATCTGTGGAGGAATGACAGCCAATTCTTCCTCAACCAGAGAAGGTAGTGTTGGACGTTGGATCTGGAGGGAAGTCGACGTTCTAGAGCAGCCCCAGAGTGATACATGGGGTTTAGCTCGGAAGTCTGGGTAGATCATTTCATCTTACTGTCCACAAACTTTTGCCTCATAGATGCTTCTTTATGGTAGGGTGCGTTGCTGCACTAGTGCAAAAATCATCGTCCCTGAATTGTTCGTATGCTGTAAAAACTGTTCATATCTTCCCTCATGTAGAGCAATCAGGGGCCTACACTCTAACCACAAAGAACTCCCCCATTCCGTAACACCGTCAGCTCCGTAATTCTCTGCTGGCACTACACATGATGGCAGGTAATGTTCTCCAGGCATTTACCAACTCCAAGCTCTTTCATCGAACTGCCACAGGGAATAGCACGATTCATCTCTCCAAATCACTCGTTTCCAGTCATCCACTGTCCAGTAGCGTCACTTTTTATACCACTTCGAGCGACGCTTAGCACGGGTTAAAGATTGATTTTATAAAATGTGCAGGAAGCAAAAGTGTATTGTTTGTTACAAAAATAATGTCGAGAATCTATGCTACAGTCGTTGTACCGCTTTGATCCCAACTTCTGAGCATATACATAGGCGTTTCGGTCCCTATATCAATCCAACCAGTGTGTATCCGTTTTTATCTTTCCTCGTTTTGATCGCAGGAATGTCGGACGCCCTATACATTTACTGTTCATTGTCTCCATGTACGTCTCTATGTGTGTCTCTAAGGTAGAGTTGGAATGAAGAAATAATTTAATTGCTTGTGGATATTCATCGATTCGACTTTAAGTGGTCACTAGGTCTGGAGAGATCCGAGATTAGATAATCCAGAAACGGATCAAAGCGTCCTGCTTCCCGTAATTTTCCTGCCTCGACTCCGCAGTGAACGTAGCTGCTTCGCAAATGAGCAGCGGCAGTTTAATAACCTCGCTGAAGGTTAACTGAGGCGTGGCAGCCACAGCTCGATGCTTGTTTGGATTTGATTAAGAAATGTACGATCTCTGCTCCAGGAGAGAGAGAAAATCATAAGCAAGTATCATTTATCTCAACGCTTATTGTGCTATATTTGTAACGAATCGGTGATATTAACAGTGTTAAATGAGTCAGTCAAAATTAAGCAGTAGAAATAATGTTGAATACATCTACATTTGCGATTAAAGCTATACACTTCAAACCACTGTACACACCGTCTTCTTTTAGCCTTAGTCAACACTTGCTGAGAACTTTTTTATCACCAACTGTCTGTTTTTTCTCGGTTGCTACGCTATCGTAGAATTTTGACCATAGGCCGTTTTCGTGTATGTAAATACAATTTGTTTACAGTATCATCATCAACATCTGCGATGATAAATGGTGCCATGCTAGTCTTTCGCAGAGACTGTGGCTATGGTCTTCTGTTTGCTGACATCAAATATGTAATTAAAAGTGCCATATGACATCTACACTCAAAAATAAAAGACATAATTTATATCCAACACCTGTAAGAGACCAACATAGCAACATTTGCCATTGCAGATGTTGTTGATCATATTGCCAACTAAAGTAATTACGTACTTGAAAGTGGCATATGGCCCAAACTGAAAAACAATATAAAAATAAACTAAAAGCCACTAAACATATTTTTGCAATGGGTATTGCTAAGCTATATTAACCACACTTTGTACAATTCGTCTTGCACATGGAGAGAAGGAGAAAGGACTGTTTAGAGGATACTACGTTAAAACTTTAATTACCGTTCTTTCTTCTTAATTACCGTTTGTCATATCAAACCAATGAAAATGGCCTAAGGATTCATGCTTTCATAACTACCAAATGGTGTCTTATCTAAAGAATGGTTTTAGATGAGGATGTGTTAGTTAATTCTCGTAACATTTCATTTGCACGAGTGGTCAACATTTTGAAAGAGTTAATATCAGTGGGATTCAGTACAGTAACGTAACATTTTGTCGATAGACAACAACCAGGCAGTACTTAAGTGTTGAAATATGTATGGCAAGATAATGGAGAATTGTTCCTGTGTATACCGATCGAGGTGGCGCCGCAATAAGCAATTCGACTCGCATTCGAAAGGATGGCGGTTCAGACCATTGTGTGGCCATCCAAATTTAGGTTTACCTTAGCTTACCTAATTCACTTACGGCGACAGATTTCCTTTCCTGTCCTTCCTAAATCTGAGCTTGGGCTCCGCCTCTAATGACCTCGTCGTCGACGAGACGTTAAACCCTAATCTTCCTTGGTACTGTAGGCAGTAGCTTTATACGAATTTCTAGTATACAATGAAATTGGAGGTTCAATAACGATGATAACTACTACGGCCACGTAACGTGGTAAGAAAAATATTAATCACTAACTCTTCTCAACAACAAATTCTGTTTGCTATACAGTAAGAATGTTGCAATATTAGATGTAATACACACAAGAGCGCCAAAGAAACTGGTATAGGGATGCGTATTGAAATACAGAGATACGTAAACGCAGAATACGGCTCTCCGGTCGGCGACACATATATAAGACAAGAAGTGTCAGGCGCAGTTGTTACACTATGTGATCAAATGTATCCGCACACCCCCAAAAACATTCGTTTTTAATATTAGCCGTATTGTGCTGCCACCTACAGGTACTCCACATCAGCGACCTCAGTAGTCATTAGACATCTTGAGAGAGCAGAATGGGGCGCTCCGCGTAACTCACGGACTTCGAACGTGGTAAGGTGATTGGGTTTCAGTTGTGTCTTACGTCTGTATGCGAGATTTCCACACTCCTAATCATCCCTAGGTCCACTGTTTCCGATGTGATAGTGAAGTGGAAACGTTATGGGACACGTACAGCACAAAAGCGTGCAGGCCGACGGCGTCTGTTGACTGACAGAGACCACCGACAGTTGAAGAGGCTCGTAATGTTTAATAGGAAGACATCAATACAGACCAACACACAGGAATTCCAAACTGCATCAGGATCCACTGCAAGTACTACGGCAGTTAGGCGGGAGGTACGGAAACTTGTATTTCATGGTCGAGCGACTGCTCATAACTCATACATCACGCCAGTAAATGCCAACGACGCCTCGCTTGGTGTAATGAGCGTAAAAGTTGGACGATTGAACAGTGGAAAAACGTTGTGTGGAGTGACGAATCACAGTACACAATGTGCAGGGTGTGGGTGTGGCGAATGCCCGGTGAACGTCACCTGCCAGCGTGTGTAGTGCCAACAGTAAAATTCGGAGGCGGTGGTGTTATGGTATGATCGTGTTTTTCATGGAAGGGGCTTGCACCCCTTGTTGTTTTGCGTCGCACTATCACAGAACAGGTTTACATTGATGTTTTAAGCAACTTCTTGCTTCCCACTGTTGAAGAGCAATTCGGGGATGGCGATTACATCTTTCAACACGATAGAGAACCTGTTCATAATGCACAGTCTGTAGTTACACGACAATAAAATCCCTGTAATGGACTGGCCTGCACAGAGTCCTGACCTGAATCCTATAGAACAACTTTGGGATGTTTTGGAACGCCGACTTCTTGCCAGGCCTCACCGACCGACATCGATACCTCTCCTCAGTACAGCACTCCGTGAAGAATGGGCTGCCATTCCACAAGAAACCTTCCACCACCTGACTGAACGTATGCCTTCGAGAGTAGAAGCTGTCACCAAGGCTAAGGGTGGGCCAAGACCAGGAATTCCAGCATTACCGATGGAGAGCGCCACTGATTTTTATGTCATTTTCAGCCAGGTGTCCGGATACTTTTGATCACATAGTGTATATCAGGTACTGCTGCTGCAGGGGCAGGTTATCAAGATTTAACCGAGTTTCAACGTAGCAATACAGTCGGCTCACGAGCGATGGGACTCAGCATCTCAGAGGTAGCGATGAAGTGGGGATTTTCCCGTACGAGCATTTCACGAGTGTACCGTGAATATCAGGAATCCGGTAAAACAACAAATCTCCGACATCGCTGCGGCCGGAAAAAGATCCTGCAAGAACGGGACCAACGACGACTGAAGAGAATCGCTCAACGTGACAAGCGTGCAACCCTTCCGCAATTTACTGCAGATTTCAGTGCTGGGCTATCAACAAAACATCATCGATATGGGCTTTCGGAGCGGAATGCCCACCCGTGTATCCTTGATGAATGCACGACATTAAACTTTACACCTCGCCTGGGCCTGTCAACACCGACATTGGACTGTTCGTGCCTGGAAACATGTTGCCTTGTCGGAGGAGTCTCGTTTCAAATTGTATCGAGCGGATGGACGTCCTGCAGGAGTCATGGTGTCAGTTCCCTCCAGCACTGTTTTAGACATTAGTCGAGCGAATGCCACGTCTTGTTGCGGCATTTCTGCGTCCTCGCGGGGGCCTTACACGATATTAAGCAGGTGTACCAGTTTCTTTGGCTATTCAGTGTATATACATATAAATTTTCCGTATATTTAAAAAATGTATTGTCAGTTTCCATCCGTATGTTCATTAGAGTACCGTGTAACAATCTGAAGTAAATCGCTCAATAACTTTTCAAGGTCCTTGGTAACAGTGTTTACGCTTATCATATTAGTACTGAATCACCTAAAACTTGCATCGCAGAAATTGTGGAAATGGAAAGCGCTATTGATGTGCGGTTTTAACGGAATGCATTGATACTCTGGGGCTCGTGATGATAGCCTATATATAGATTGTAATAATACTTAGAAAGCTTTGCTCTGACGCGACGTTCAATCACATCATAGATATATTCTACCGGATTCAGATCTGGGGAGCTGGGGGCCAGCACGTCAACTGGAACTTGCCATTGTGTTCCTTGTGCCACTGCATCACTCTCCAACCTTGTGACACGGCGCATTATCTTGTTGAAAAACACTACTGCCCTAGGGAAACAGGATCGTCATGAATGGATGTACGTGGTCTGCTACCAGTGTACGATACTCCTTGGACGTCATGGTGCCTTCCACGAGCTCCACTGGACATAGAGATACCCACATGAATGTTCCCCAAACCATAGTGAAGCCGCCGCCAGATTGTCTCCGTCCCGCAGCACAGGTGTCATGGTGCTGTTCCCGTGGAGACGACGGATTCGCGACCCTCCGTTAGCACGATGGAGAAGGTATCGCGATTCAACCGACCATGTGACGCTCTGCACCTGCGCCAATGTCCAGTGCCGATGGTCACGTGCCATTTCAGTCGTAGTTGCCGATGTCGTGGTGTTAGCATTGGCACACGCAGGGGTCGTCGGCTGCTGAGGTGCATCGTCGGGAGTGTTCGGTGCACTGTATCTTCAGACACGGTACTCTGCCCAGCGTTAAAATCTGATGTTAGTTCAGCCACAGTTCACATCCTGTCCTGTTTTACCAGTCTGCTCAGCCTACGACGTCCGCCATCTGTAATGAGGGGTGGCCGCCCAACCCCACGTTGTCTGGACGTGGTCTAACCTCGGTTTCGTCTCGTGTTGAAGACACTCACCAGAGCACTACTCGAACACCCGACAAGTCGTGCAGTTTCCGAAACGCTCGTGCCAAGTTTCAGCGCCATCACAATCTGCCCTCTGTCAAACTCAGATAGATTGCACCTTCCCATTCTAGACACAGACAACTGATGCTACATGGACCGTGTGTGTGTCTGACTAGCAGTCATTTCTCGCCAGGTAATAACGCTGCTATCGACTGGACGGGTTTATATTGATAGTAGGTCTGTTGTCATAACGTTTTGGCTGGTGCTGTTGAGAAGAAAGACACTCTATTGCCCTATATATTCTGTGATCCCAGGCTCAACGGTTACCTGATCTTTCCGACCAAGTTGTTTCCGACCCTTTTATATTTGTCGTAGGTACCGTGATCCTTTCGAATAAGGAGTTTTGCATTGTGGGTTTTCCGACCAAGACCTCCCAAACTACTGACTTACACCAGTCGTTCACCAGTAGCGGATGTGTTCTCGCCGATAGTGAGGCAATGCCCTTGTTGACAATCTTCGTTTTCGTACGGTGTCGTAGGCGTAAGCTACCACTTGTGTCTTATGCTCCGTGAATAATGCAAATAATCACAAGTACGACAGGGAAACCGTGGCTTCTTAAGGATGTTCATCGCTACAGGGTGCATAGAAATTGTGGTGAGGGTATGAGCTGGTTGTACGTGAATTCCAAACGGAGTAAGTTCCGAGGCCATTTAAAAATTTCAAATGACAGAATCTTGGCTTACCAGCAACATCCTTGCAGATGTGCAGATTAAAAAACCAATGCATAACTGCAGGAAAAGAGTTTACGAGAAAAAAACAGCTCCTGTTTTTCAAATTTTTAAAGAAGAATATTTCAGAGAGAAATGTTTCGTCGCAAATATGCCAAAATATGAGAACTCCAAGACTGCACTCTGTAAAACAAGAAGGGATACTATTGGGATGACTCAGAACCTTGGTGCTAGTTTGGATTTACGGCTAAACGAAGACATTTTGAAATCAACTGAAGGTAATAGTCTTATGAAAATTGACAATGGGTCTGTTCCTGACAAGAGAGCCCATACGATAGTTTGTAGAGAAGGGAGGGGGGGGGGGGGGGAGGCAGGCGAGCCAAACCAGGGAGTATGAAGTATTTTTAATATTTTGGAAGACGAAATGTGACTTATAAGTAGCCATAATAAAGTTCCAGTTCCAACTCTGTTAAAAACATGGATAATACCAACTTTTAAATCAGTTTTTTTTAAGAAAAACACCTGACTACACTATATTTTTTCCTTTCCCTGAGAGCTGAGAGCTTTGGCGTGGAACTGCGCACCCTCCTCCCCCGCCCACCCCTCTTTGTCCACGGGTACGGGTGCCCTTGGTTCCTAACAAAAGAATCCCGGCGTTCTGTTATGAAGAAGGGGATAAAATCCTTTGTGAGAATGGAACTGTTCTTATGGGCAGGACATTTGGCACTGTTCGAAGCAATTCGAACAACTGTACACCACATATATTAACATCGAAAGCATAGAAGAAAAGACGGAAGCATTTCCCATTTTATTTGCTTTGGTTCCAGACAAAAGTCAAAATATATCCGAAAGACATTCTTCTGGGTTAAAAAAATAAGGTGCCTGGGTGGTCACTGAAAACTGCAGTGTTAGACTTTCAAATGGCTACAATTAAAGCTATGAAAACAGAAACATCTCTTCCCTGTTGCAGTTTTCACTTCAACCAATGTCTTTAGAAGAAAATACGAGAACTGAGATTAACAGAGGAATACAGGGATAGAGACGGGATCTGATTGTTTTGCCATATGTGTGCTACAGTGGCGCATCTACCACCAAACAGCTGCGGTAATAATGGAGGAAATCGCCCGTAGAGATACGGTCATGAAATTCGCAAACTATAAGCTCAATCAAGGGATGGAAAAGCTTAGTATACATATTCAATTGTGAAATGTTCTTAACCAGCGGCACAGGAGCACAATGCCACGGCCTTGCCACAATGGTAACACCGGTTCCCGTTAGATGACCAAAGTTAAGCGCTGTCTAACTTGGCTAGCAATTGTATTGGTGACTATGCGGGAAGCCGAGCGCTGTTGGCAAGTGGGGTGCACTCAGCCCTTGTGAAGCAAATTGAGGACCTGCTTGACTGAGAACTAGCGGCTCCGGTCACGAAAACTAACAAGGACCGGGAGAGTGGTGTGCTGACCACATGCCCTCCGTATCCGCCGCATCCAGTGACACCTATCCACTGAGGATGACACGGCGGTCGGTCGGTGCCGTTGGGCCTTCCGAGGCCTTTTCGGATGGAGAGCACAGGACCACGAATGCTATCGAAAGCCGGCATAGAAAACTAACCTCCTCGATCAATCAAACACATTCGAATGTATACTTTCCGATAAGCTGAAAGAAGACGCAGTAAATTCTATAATTGAAACTAAAAATGATTTAGTTAGCCTTCTCCTTCATAAAAGAAGAAAGAGATACATGAATCTTGATAAAATGTTAAAAGATATTAGAAGAATATCTAACGACACAGGCTATTTAAGAGGATGTTTAGATCTCTGGCTTTCTTTCAATAAATTAAGTGAGAAATTAAAGTTCATAAAATGAGGCAAGAAATTCAATCATTTGCTGCATTAACGTTGTAGAAAGGAAACAAAGTAAAAATAAAACAAAGAAAATATAGAAGTAAAAATATAAAAATAAAAAATATTTAAACATGCCTTTGTACTATGTGCATATACAGTGCTACGTCTGGATAAAATGTGAAGGGGTGCTCTTATTACAAAACGGTAGGCAGAGCCTCTCCCACTGTTGCGGCTGGAACCGCGCAACCGCTACGGTCGGAGGTTCGAATCCTGCCTCGGGCATGGATGTGTGTGATGTCCTTAGGTTAGTTAGGTTTAAGTAGTTCTGAGTTCTAGGGGACTGATGACCTCAGAAGTTAAGTCCCATAGTGCTCAGAGCCATTTGAACCATTTGAACTGTTGCGGCTTCCTTTGGTGGTCGGGAAATCTACTGCTCAAATATTTGTGGTCGGAAACACCATGTTGACGTCACGGATCGCAAAGCCCAAGGTTGAAAAGCCCACGACACAAGCTCGACTCCAGTCCGCCACCAGAAACAGAAGGTGAACCTTTAATAAGGCCGGCCATTTGTGCTGGCGAAACGTCAGAAAAAAGGCATTAAACAAACGTGAGCCGAAGATGTCGAATCGAAAGCTACCGTGCAATACGTAGTATCCAATGACGACATTATCAGTGAGTCACAGTTGCAATCAGTCAACTCATATAAATACCTTACTGCAACAGTCTGTAGACGTATGAAATGGAATCATCCCGTAAGTTCAGTCGTACGTAAAGCAAGTGGCAGACTCCAGGATTCTGGGAAAATGCAATCAGTCTACAAGGCACCTGAGCCGCCCATCCTAGAATATTGCCCAAGTGTGACTGTCCCATACCAAATAGGACTAGCAAGGGATACTGAACGTATGAAGAGAAGGACAGTGCAAACGGTCGCATGTTTGGTTGGCCGATGGGAGAGTCGCCAAAATGCTGATGAACCCAAACCGGCATACACTTGAAGATAGCCGACAACCATTCTGCGAAAGTCAAATTAAAAACTCCCAAAATCACTTCAGGCCACTGCCGGGATGGCTCCTTCGAAAGGGCAAGGCCGACTTCCTTCCCCATCCTTCCCTAACCCAATAGGACCGATGACCTTGCTGTTTTGTCCCCAGCCTCGAATCAACCAACCAACCAAATTAAAAAATTGCAAGAAACAGTTGCCAATGAGGAATCTAGGAATACATCACAGTCCCAAACGTATGCCCCCCGTAGGGACCGCAGCGACAAGATCAGAGTATTGGCAGCGCCCACACATGCGTTTAAGCAATCATTCTTCCATACACGAATAAACGGAAAGAAGCGCTTGTAAGTCGCACGGAAGTAGCCTCCGACATGACCTTCAGTGATCAGCGGAATGCAGGTGCGGAGGTTCTCAGATTTTTCGGCTATATGCTTTCCTGTCTTTGTCACGATGTGTTGGGATGTTTCTTTTCTGTTGGTAATGAAATGTGTGTTCTCAAACTTTATTTGCACACCAGCTTCCGCTACAATCTTAGTGATATATGACCCATAGCACGATCTCGGATGTGGCTGCCACAACCCTGGGTTTCCCTCCTGTTGTTGCACTACCTCAGTCACCGACCTTCTCGTTACGCGAGAGAGAGCTTACAAAGGTCTAATTTGTTCTAGCAGCTTAGTAAGTGCCCTGCAGTTGCTACGAAGCCAAGGAAGCGCACTGTGCGCTGGATGGCCCTTTATTGCCTCTTCCTACATTCTGCCTCAGCAGTTGTTTCGCACACGCGTTAACATATACAGGGTGGTCTGAAACAGTCTGAAAAACTTGTAAGGGTGTTTTAGGGTGATCTGAGCTGAGAAATAATTGTTAAGAAAAAATTTATAACAGTTGCGCCTTTTCCGAGATAGTTAACAGTGAAGTTAGCCAATTGGGACTTTGCGCGCAAATTAAAGCGGCCCGCCAGAGACGGTATCACAAAACGTATCACTCGTTTGGTTTTCTAAGGCCGAACAAGAGAGCGGTACAGAAACTGGACATGGGATGGTAGTAGACATCGAACCTTAGCCCAAAGCTGGATAGTGCCGTACGCTATCATCTATACTAAGAGAACAGCTGACAATAACATTGTATCTGCTGGGCCACTTAGATCTGGGCACTCGATGGCCTGACTGGCTACCTTCAATGCTAATTAACTCGGAAATGGCGCAACGTATCTCTTTTTTCATAACAATAAGGCACAGCCTACCCTGAAACACCCTTACAGTCTTTCCAGACTATTTCTGATCACCCTGGGTACGGTTTTACGGTACGCTGTAGTGATAATACCGTACTCAAATTGGCTTCTAAACTTTTCCTTCATCAGAGAGGTTATTTCCCAACGACATAGCATTTGATAGAGACGGAGGTACCTAATTAGGTCTAACTTAACCTTGGCTTCAAACTGAAGCACATGCTATTTTTACAGACTGAGAGATCTGCTAGTTGACATACCTTACACAGAAAAATTCGTTTTGACGTTCATAATCCTAATACAGTAAATACTATCGCTTAGGTTAGTACAGCATCGCACAAACAGTGTAGTGTAGCTTAATTAATAATAAAAATAGCTAATATAGTTGACTAGACAAAGCTAGATATATTTAATGCAAAAAAGAGGATGGAAGATTACGCCTTATCGTCCCGTCAACGACGAGCTCGTTAGAGACGGAGCAAAAGATCGAATGGGAGAGGAGGGGGATGTGAGGGTGAGGCGGAAAATAGTCCGTGTCCTTTCGAAAGCGACGATCCCAGCATTTACCTTAAGCAGTTTCGGGAAGCCACGGAAAACCGAAATTTTGATGGCCGGAGGGGGATTTGGACTGCCAATTCTCCGGATTCTAAGTCTAGTGTCTTATTACGGCGCCACCTCGCTCCGTACCATTGATGCAGGGGTAATACAATAATTGTAATAACAGTGTTTCTAGACCTGCTTCACATCTTATATCATCTACATCTACATCATACATCTACATTTACATCATACACCTAATGGTGTGTGGCGGAGGGTACTTCCTGTACCAATTTCTGATCCCTCCAACCCTGTTCCACTCGCGAATAGTGCGTGGGAAGAATGATTGTCGATAAACCTCTGTATTGTCTGTAATTTCTCGAATTTTCTCCTCGTAGTCAATAAGTGAGATGCATGTTGGGGAAGTAATATGTTGTCTGACTCCTCCTGAAAAGTGCTGTCCCGAAATTTCAATAATTCCGTGATGCACAACACCTCTCTTGTAACGTCTGCCAGTGGAGTTTGTTTAGCATTTCCGTAACGCTCTCTCGCCAGCTAAACGGTCCCGTGACGAAACGCACCGCTCTTCGTTGGATCTTCTCTATCTCCTCTATCAGTTCTACCTGATAGGGATCCCAGATAGATGAACAGTACTCATGAATCGGGCGAACAAGCGCCTTATGAGCTACTTTTTTCGTGGATGAGTTACATTTCCTTAAGATTCTTCCAATGAATCTGAGTCTGGTTTTCCCACTATCTGTTTTATATGGTCATGCCATTTAAGGTCACTCTGGATAGTTAATGTGTGTTCTACAGTTTGCAGTAAACAAATGAGATGAAACATGCAAATACTCTTCATCTTCTCAGAATAGATCACTATCCTCAAGGCCAGCGAAGAGTTTACACTTACCGAGAAGCAGTAAGCTAGTATTAGTGTTAAGTAACTTCCTTTTTTCCCCGTATCTTGCAAAAACTAATAACAGTTAAAATCACACTCATCTTCCTTTGGGACGTTATAAAGCTGTTGTCTGCATGTAAGTCGTTAAATATAAGTACAAAATAGTTATGAGGAACATTGTAAAGCTTCTTTATTTTCCTGAATCTGAAGTTGTTCACCCTGTTCAGTTGCAAAAGCAAGCTGACTTTTCTATTCTGACGCAAACGCAAATACTAAAGCTGTTCATCATGTATGGTAAGCTATAGAGTTCTATGTGTATGTTACTGAACCTAATTGACTGATAAAAGTAAACACGATAGTTACCATCTATTATTTATTTTACTATCAGAAATAACACTTGTGACACAGTTACTTCGAAATGCTACCAATTTCTTTGAAAATCAGTTTTCAATACAATAAGTACTGTATGTAGTTTAACGTAATTTACATTTCAGAGTATCTCGAATCATACACAAAGGGAGCAACTATTTACAGCAGCCTAGGTTACTTCAGCCTTAAATGAGTAAGTAGAGCTAGGTTTCAATGTCCCATCAACATTGGAATGAGACGCAGATGGGAAAAGATATATGACATGTTCCTACTGATGGAATCATCCGGGTATTCACTAAGTGATCCACATAAACTGTGGGAAACTTGAATCTCTTTGGTCCGACAAGGATGTTCGCAGTCATATTTTCAAATAACATACTACTACAGTTGCTACATGTGTATTGACTCTTTTTAAACAAAACAGGACACCTGTATTCTTCTTTTATAAAATATTTATGTATGTCGAATAATTCTGTTACTCGCTTTTAAATCTAAAGTAACGTGTGTCCTCTCTTCAAAGACTAAGAACAGACTGACTTTTTTCTCTGTCAGAGGTTTACTCTACAACAGACTGTAGCAATATTATCAAAAAAGTGGTTCAAATGGCTCTGAGCACTATGGGACTTAACATCTGTGGTCATCAGTCCCCTAGAACTTAGAACTAATTAAACCTAACTAACCTAAGGACATCACACACATCCATGCCCGAGGCAGGATTCGAACCTGCGACCGTAGCGGTCCCGCGGTTCCAGACTGAAGCGCCTAGAACCGCTCGGCCACCAGCGGCTGGCCTGGCAATATTATCACCTGCCACTTAACAGTATTAAATTCGGCAAGGAAACAGTTAAAAATGTTAGTCTTCATTTTCCCCTCAACATCATTCGTCAAAGTGCATGGACAACAAAACCATTTAGAGACGGAGCACCAACTCGGCAAGACATGGATAGTCCCAAGACTTGACCTAATAGTGCAGGAGAACGAACTCGATAATCGCTTAGGGATTTAAGGGACACTTCACTGGTAATGAATGGACCGGAAGTTGAAGTTGACTTACTTGGAATGCGGAACACGTACCTACACAATGTGATCAAAAGTATCCGGACACCCCCAGAAACATTCGTTTTTCGTAATAGGTGTATTGTGCGGCCACCTCCTGCCAGGTATTCCGTATCAGCGACCTCAGTAGTCATTAGACATCGTGTGAGAGCAGAATGGGGCCCTACCACGGAACTCACGGACTTTGAACATGGTCAGGTGATTGGATGTCACTTGTGTCATACGTCTGTACGCTAGATTTGCATACTCCTACATCCCTGGGTCCACTGTTTCCAATGTGGTAGTGAAGTGGAAACGTGAAGAGACACGTACAGTAGAAAAGCGATGACTGACAGAGACTGTCAACAGTTGAAGAGGGTCGTAATATGTAATAGGCAGACATCTATACAGACCATCACACAAGAATTCCAAACTGCATCAGGATCCTGTGCAAGTACTATGTCAGTTAGGCGGCAGGTGAGTAAACTTGGATTTCATGGTCGAGCGGCTACTCATAAGCCACACATCACGTCCGTAAATGGCAAAAGACGCCTCGTTTGGTGTAAGGAGCGTAAACGTTGGACGATTGAACAGTGGGAAAACGTTGTGTGGAGTGAAGAATCACGGTACACAATGTGGCGATCCGATAGCAGGCTGTGGGAATGGCGAATGCCCGGTGAACGTCATCTGCCAGCGTGTATAGTGCCAACAGCAAAATTCGGAGACGGCGGTGTTATGGTGTGATCGAGTTTTCCATGGAGGGGGCGTGCACCCCTTGTTGTTTTGCGTGGTACTATCACAGAACACGCCTACATTGATGTTTTAAGCACCTTATTGCTTCCCACTGTCGAAGAGCAATTCGGGGATGGCGACTACATCTTTTAACACGATCGAGCACCTGTTCATAATGCACGGCCTGTGGTGGAGTGGTTACACGACAATAATATTCCTGTAATGTACTGGCCTGCACAGAGTCCTGGCCTGAATCCTACAGAACCCCTTTGGGATGTTTTGGAACGCCGACTTCGTGCCAGGCCTCACCGACCGACATCGACACCTCTCCTAAGTGCAGCACTCCATGAAGAATGGGCTGCCTATCCCCAAGAAACCTTCCAGCACCTGATTGAACGTAATCCTGAGAGAGTAGAAGCTGTTACCAAGGCTAAGGGAGGGCCAACACCATACTGAATTCCAGCATTACCGATGGGGGGCGCTACGAACTTGTAAGTCATTTTCAGCCAGGTGTCCGGATACTTTTGATCACATAGTCTATGTCTGGTATAGCTCGCTCTATCAGTAAAATGAAACGCATCTACATACCGTTTAGGTTGCTCAATTAAGGAAAAGAACTACCGTTAATGCGTTTCATGAGTGATGGCTGTATAGCATCGCCATTGCTTAGAGAGAACATATTCCTTGTCTGCGTCGGGAATGTTATATATTTTACAAGCAAAAAGAAATACGTGTGCTGCCGTCTAGAGATGGTCTCAGTCCCAAAACCAGCTGTGCGTGTAAATAATTGATTCCATGGAATTTCGACATGTCATTATGGCTTCTCTCGTCCCTGGTAACCTATCCTCGTTTGGATATGGGAAGTCAGGCAGTGTTTGTCATACGAGAGCGTCGGTTTGCTTTGCGTCAGGAGAAGAGTTAGGTCATTACCTAAATGCGACTACCATTGCGCGTCAACTGTGAAAATAAATGCTTAGCGTGGCGTCTGAATAATCAGCTCACAGAAGTTGGAAGCTCCTGTTGCGTTCTGCCGTATTTGCGAATAACATTTGGGTTTTTCAAAATCCATCTCCTGCAAAACTTAATATTCTCCTTTTTTTAAAATTACTTACCCGACTATGTTTCGACGCTACTGTATTATCTTTAGTGCGTGTCGTTTTATTATTCGGTTTATGAAATAAAAATAGACCCACTGAATATGAGACGTGCGCTGTATGATCAAAGCTATCCGGACACCTTTGCGTAATGTGTAACTGATCACTAGATATGTAATGGGGGGCGGGGAGAAACGCGTTGTCTGTAGAGAAGCGGTAACGGCAGGAGAGCAGAGTCACTTCTAACGTCGACTAATCGTTGGAGGTCACCTGAGTAACAAAGCCATCAGGAATATTTCTACCCTTCTAAAGCTGCCCAAGTCGACTGTCGGTGATGTGAAGTGGAAACGCGAAGGGACAACCACTGGTAGACCGGGTAGACCTCAAGTGCTGACGGAAGTTGCGGAGGTAGTTGTACAAAATCACCTGTAATCAGAGGGAGAAATCACTCGTGAGTTCCAATATGCTACCAGCAGTCCAGCTAGTGCGATGACTGTACGTAGGGAGTTATCAAGAATGGGGTGCGGTGGTCGAGCAGAGGCAGACATTTCTGTAGCCCATGCTAAGCGACACTCGAGGAGGTGTAAAAAGCGACGCCGCAGGATAGTGGGCAACTGGAAACGAGTGATCTGGTGTGGTGAATCACGCTAAACCCTGTGGCAGTTCGATGAAAGGACTTGGAGTTGACAGATGCCTGGAGAATGTTACCTGCCTTCGTGTGTGGTGCCGACAGTAAATTATGGATTAGGTAGTGTTAGAGAATCCGGGTGTTTTTCATGGTTAGGGTGCGATCCCCTTATTACAGCTAAAAAATGCAAAATTGCTAAGGGTATAAACACATCTAACAGCATTCTGTACTACATACAGTAGAGAAACAATTCGGAGACGATGATAGATTGCATCAGTACGACACGATGGTGCGTACCCTATCATAATGCAGCATCTGTGACACAATGGTTTGTAGCGAATAACATTCCTGAAATGGACTGACCTGCCCAGAATGACGGCCCGGATCCACCTTTGAGTGGCAGCCCCCAGCGTCCAACATCACTGTCGTCACTGATTTCTGCTCTCGAGGAATGGCCTGCCATTGCTCCATGGACTTTCAGACACTTCATTGAAAATGTCTCCGGTAGACTTAAAGCCGTCATAAGAACGAACTCCATTTGAATGTTCACTTATAAATGTCCGACTACCTTTGATCAGACAGTGCAGATGTCGAAACACTTTTAGGTAAAGAAATAAAAAGAAATGTGTTTCGCAGAAGGCGAAATTTTAAAAATCCAAATAAGAAAATTAATCTGTCAGTATAAAACAAATAAGTGTGGAAGAATTAAAACGTAACGTGTTTTACCGCTGCCTTTTACATTCTAATTGTTGGACATAAGCTGCACGCCAGAATCGTTCGAGAGAACTGCACCACCCAACTTATAAATGATGAAATGAATAAGCTCTAGCGTTTTGTTTTTAGTGTTTTCTTAGGTAAACGTGCCCTCTAACGGAAGGGTGGTTTGCATACGGCAATATTTCACTAGGCATGACCCTGATCTTGATTCCCCCGTTGAATATACAGTTACTTACATGCGGACAAGCAGTTTAACGTGCGCACCATGCCACAGTGCTGCACGCTATTTCTCACGTTCACAAATCATTAAAAGAGCTGAAAAATACCAGCATCTACAAGGGGCCAGCCGCGGTGGCCGAGCGGTTCTACGCGCTTCAGTCCGGAACCACGCGGCTACTACGGTCGCAGGTTCGAAATCTGCCTCGGGCATGGCTGTGTGTAATGTCCTTAGGTTAGTTAGGTTAATTCCCATAGTCCTTAGAGCTATTTGAACATCCAACAGGGAATGAACAACAGAACTTCCAGCTTATAGTTTGACATTTCACAAAATTATATCATGTTTGTGTATCTTTTGACTGTGGGCTACTAGTGTTAACGTTCCTTGTATACACAAGCTCAGCAATGTTATTCTGTGGAAAAAAAATATGTCGGAAAGCTTGGCCGAATGCATTAACTGACGAGTTTATTTGATGGGCGTTAAAAATCGAGTTTACTAAATTGCTGACGTAATAATTTATATTGCCCAGTTTAATCGACAACGCCATTTCAATCTGCTAGAGTAATTACGAACCTACCCCATGTGCAGCCTTATCGATTCGTATAAATGACGAAACACCCCACGCGGCCAAACCGTAAGTTTTTGATTACCAGGAGCTCTGCACGAAGAATTCTCCCAGGCTACTGTGAACAGAAGTGAGCAGAGGAGGCGTGATCCAACGCCAGTCGTACCTATGCGTGGATGAGCAATCACGCCATTACTTGACTCAGCGTTTCCACGCTTTGCCCTGAGGTGTCGGAACTCATGAGATACCTGCTAATGTCGTGTTGGACCTCCTTCTGCTCGACGAGGTGTAGATTCAATAAATAGTTTGAAGTCCCGTGCAGAAATATTGAATTGTGCTTCCTCTATAGCCGTCCACAATTGCAAAGGTGTTGCCGGTGCAGTAATGGTTCAAATGGCTCTAAGCACTATAGAACTTATCATCTGAGGTTATCAGTCCCCTAGACTTAGAACTACTAAAACCTAAGTAACCTAAGGACATCACACACATCCATGCCCGAGGCAGGATTCGAACCTGCGACCGTTGCAGCAGCGCGGTTCCGGACTGAAGCGCCTAGAACCGCTCGGCCACAGCGGCCCGCTTGCCGGTGCAGTGCTTCGTACACAAACTGACCTCTCGATTATGTCCCATAAATGTTCGATGGGATTCGTGTCGAGCGATCTGTGTGGCCCAATCATTCGCTCGAATAGTCCAGAATGTTCTTCAAACCAATCGCGAACAGTTGTGGCCCGGTGACATGCGATATTGTCTTCCATAGAAATACCATCGTTGTTTGGGAACATAAAGTCCACGAATGGCTGTAAATGGTCTCAGTTGGTTCATTTGAACCAGACGACCCAGTCCATTCCATGTAAACACAGTCCACGCCATTATGGAGCCACCATCCGCTTGCACAATGCGTCGTCGACAACTTGGGTCCATGTCGTCGTGGGGTCTGCGCCTCGCTCGAATTCTAACATTAGCTCTTATCAAGTGATATCGGGACTCATCTGACCAGGTCACGGATTTTCAGTCGTCAAGGGTGCAAGGGATACGCACACGAGCCCAGGAGAGGCGCTGCAGGCGATGTGCCGCTAGTAAAGGCGCTCCCGTCCGTCGTCTGCTGCCATAGCCCATTAAGGTCGTATTTCGCAGCACTGTCCTAACGGATACGTTCGTCGCACGTCCCAAATTGATTTCTGCGGTTATTTCAGGCGGTGGTGCTCGCCTGTTAGCACAGACAGCTCTACGAAAACGCCGCTGCGGTCGGTCGTTAAGCGAAGGCCATCGGCTGTTGCGTTGTCCGTGGTGAGAGGTAATTCCTGAAATTTGGTATTCTCGGCACACTGTGGATCTCGGAATATTGAAATCCCAAACGATTTTCGAAATGGAATGTCCTGTGCATCTAGCTCCAACTTCGCGTTCAAGATCTGTCCATTCCCGTCATGCGTGCGCTCATAGTCACGTCAGAAACATCTTCACACGAATCACCTGAGTACAAATGGCAGCTCCGCCACTGCTCTGCCCTTTTATACCTTGTGTACGTGACACTGTCGCCATCTGTATATGTGCGTCTCGCTATCCCACATTTGTCAACTCAGTGTAACTTTATCTGTGAAATGAGTGACTCGTTGCTATAAGAGTACCTTAGTCCCTCTTAACACTTCAGTGACTGCCTATTTTATATGGCAATGTAACTTATTAATAAAAGTATGAGCAAATAGGATATCAAACGAAATATCTGACTCGACAGGATTTCTTGGCAGGAAAGACGCAGTATGTTATCGTCGATAGAGAGTATCGATAGATGTAGAAGCTACTTCCGGCCTACCCCGGGAAGTGTACTACGACCCTTCCTATTCATGTTGCATATAACAGTTTTAATAACAGCCTCAGACTTTTGCAGGATGATGCAGTTATCTGTAATGATGTACTGTCTGTAAAATGCTACACAAATATTTAGCCGTTCTTGATAAGGTTTCAAAGTGATGCAAAGAACGGTAACTTGCTTTAAATGCTCCTAAATATAAAACTGTGCACTTCACAAAACGCAAATCCGTAGTATCGCATGACTACGAAAGCAATGACTCATTGTTGGTATTATTCAATTCACACAAATACATAGATGTTACAATTTTTGGGGCTATGAAATTGAACGATCGCGTAGGCTCAATGCAAGGTAAAGCAAGTCCGCGACTTGGGTTCCTTGGTAAGATATAAGAAAAATGCAGTCATTCTACAAATAAGAGTGCATGCACTACGTTCGTACGACCCATTCTAGAGTATTACTCAAGTCTGTGGGACCTGAACCAAATAGGACTAACGCGCGAAAGGGGGGGGGGGGGGGTTATTCTCTTACGAAGTTTGTTTTTAAGAAACCATCATAATTTTCAAAATAGTTGTAGCAGTCATAAATACAACGGTAATAACATACATGGCCTCCAGTATTCACAGCTTAACTTTACTCCTGCACTCTTGAATACAAGCATAAGAAAAGTCTGTCCATCTCACTTATGAATTACAGGTACTGACAGAATGTGAAAAACTGATTTTAAAAATGTTTGAGACCTTTGTTCTTGACAGCTCCTTCTGCACCTCATTTATATTTCTGAACGGATATAATTTCTGAATGTCATGTAACTGGACAGCATGTGTTTTAGCAATAAATCGCTGCAAAATACTTAGGAGCAACCGTCCACGGCATCCTAAAGAGGAATGGTAGCATAAAACAAATGATAGGAAACTTAGATGGCAGACTGAGATTCGCTGAGGGAATGTTAAGTGGATGTACGAGTAATTCATCGACGAAAGCAGTGGCTTACCAAAACACCCGTTCGACCGATTCATGTGTACTATTCATCAATGTGGGACAAGACCCAACGAAGACAAACACGTTTTCACATGTGACCATTTATTCGGTGCGAGAGCATTATGGAGATGCTCAAAAAATTCCATGTCAGAGGTTAGAAGAGAGGCGTTGTGCGCCACGAAGAGGTTTATTGTCGAAATTTCCAGAGTGTACGTTCCAAGAATAGTCGAGCAACGTGTTACTTCCTCTCATATACGTCTCTTGAAATGATCACGATGACAAAAATCAGAGAAATAAGATGGCATGCGGAGCTTTACTGACAATCATTCGAGAATAGCACAGGAAAGACAATCATACAGGAAGTGCCCTCTGCCACACACCGTAAGATAGCTTGCGGAGTACAGATGTAGATTTCATCATATTATCACTGAGGTTGTGGACCAGATTTTTAAGCCAATTGAGACGTTCCACATCACAGCGAGAATTGGCATGCATAATACATGTAACACACAAACAACAAAAAGAAAGTAACAAAAATAAAGAGTTTATGTATTTAAAATTCGACAAGGCAAAAGTAAAACAGAAGTTGAACTCCTTCCGTTCCTTCTGCTAGACGATCATGAATAATAGGGTCACAATTATTAATCTGTAGCCGGCCGGCGTGGCCGTGCGGTTCCAGGCGCTTCAGTCTGGAACCGCGTGACCGCTACGGTCGCAGGTTCGAATCCTGCCTCGGGCATGGATGTGTGTGATGTCCTTAGGTTAGTTAGGTTTAAGTAGTTCTAAGTTCTAGGGGACTGATGACCGAAGAAGTTAAGTCCCATAGTGCTCAGAGCCATTATTAATCTGTGTACACACATACACACATAATCAGTTATACATGTAGCGTGTATTTATCAAATGCGTTAATCGAAGTAAATCTTATACTGACCACAAACAAACAAAAGTGTTTACCAAGTAAAATTTACACCGCGAAGGAATAACCTTACTTTCTGCTCAAGAAATCACAAAGTGTATACAGCATTTTCGCTTTACGAGGTTTGTACGTTCAACAGTTTCGTTGAGAGAGCGATATCATTGGAGATATCTAAATCTGAGCTGTGTCTAGTACAGACAACTCAGCTTATGTTCGTCGGTAGCGTTGGCAGTTCGCAGTTGGCAACACTTTCGGCTGCCCACATGGCGACATGCAGCATGTGCTTGCCGCCAAAATCCGCTTCCAGCGCGTGAGGTCTGCTAGGAAGGGCCGGTGAGTCATCGGCTTGGCGAAGCAACGTGCCGCACTGTTCCGGGGAGTGCCTTCTGTTGTCGCTGCCAAGCTTTCCTACTCCCACTCCACTGCCTCACCTTCACTTTGGCGCGAAATTTCATATCCCTCTTGCGACCATCGCTCTGATGAAGCCACCTTCACAAATAATGGATTCAGTGAAATACCTTACGTTGATTAGTTGTGCGCATAGGACGTCTTAAGGCGCTCGTAAACGATCAAACATGTTTGGCAAAATCGCCCTTACCTAGCCACCGATTTGCCAAACAAGTCCGTACACGTACAAACAATATTTGTGACTGTAACGTCAATGTAGAAGCAGATACTGTTCGGCTTCGTAAGTATTTCTACAGTAGTGAGAATGGCCACAAACATAGACGAAGCAGTCCTGGCATTGACTTTGGTACTGTGCTTAAAGAAAAAGAAGACAAGACTCTGGTCCAGGGAATGGCTTAAGAAGAGAGAGACAGATTTACCCATGAAAATCTGCTAAAGGAAAGATTACTCTTAGAACCCGATGATTACATCAACTTTCTCCGAACGGACACTGAAACTTTCAGAAACTCGTTGAGACCCTCGTAAAAGAGGGAATTTGTCTGCCAAATTCGCTCTTGTGTAGCCACGGATGTGTCAAATAAAACTGTGAACGTGCCAAGAAAGCTTGGCAATTTAAGCTCACTTTTGAAGCAGACGCTTTTCGCGTGTGCTGCAATTTGGCACTAGTGGGAATGCCTACAAACACAGATAAAGCATTTCTACCAGTGACTCCAGCACTATGTTTAAAAGAAGAAGAAAACGTGACCCTGGTCCGTGGAATGGTTTAAAGTGAGAGAAAAATGTACAGGTGAAATCGTGTAGATGGAAAAGTTACACTCAGAACCTGATTATTACATCAACTTTGTGCGGATGGACAGTGAAATGTGTAATAACTTCTCTCTTACATCTAAGTGCAGAATTTCCCGCCTACTCGGACCTCTAAAGGCAGTTCAGTAAAATGTCACAACGTGGCAACATACAACCCACATCTTCCGGGTTGCACTCCCGCTTGTATTTTATGCGTAAAATATTGATTTTATTCCTAACCTCTTCCTAAGTAATATATGACTGGGAAAGGTGTGATACCGTAGCTCTACCATTTTAGGAATTGTGTTATTTTGTTTTTATCCTTGGTCGTAGTAGAAACTCACGATACAGTGAGATAAATTGCAATAAAAAAAGAAAAAATGGAAAATAAAGCATATAGGCGCATCTTCGGCACAAACTGCTTCCGCCATCTTGTCAAACTTTCCGTCAATCAAAACTTCCCGCTAACACGTCAAACACGTTCTATGCTTGACAAACACATCAAACATCACCATACACGGTCAAATATTTTGTGAGCACAGTGAAGTTTGACAAAATGTTTGATCGTTTACGGGAGCCTTTAAGGAAACGAGCCAAACGGTGATTGGTATCTTCTGTCCATAGGACATGAGTGTCTGAGGAGGCAATATTTCAGGTGGCATTAGTATGAACAAATTCCAGTTACTAAGCGTACATAAACTTGAGTCCAGTCTTTCGATAGGCATACCGTTGCAGCTATCTCACGTGTGAAATAAACCACACACGATAACTTTCTTCTAGCGCCGCACGTGATACGCTATTTTTTTGTGATTTGACAAATTTATTTGATTTTAACGTTGTTTATGGGTGCGCTACCTGTTGCTACTGGTGTCAGCGAACCAAAGAGAGGAAAGTGGTGTACGCTACCTGCCTGTGAATCGTGTAAACTTTGTTCTGTATGGTGTCGCATTTTAACTATTTATGTGTTGTATTTTCTGAGGCGCAACTGCCTAAACGAGCGTGGAAAAACACATAAAAATCACACTCAGGCAGGCCGGTATGCAAGACCCAGGTTGTTAATCAGTCGGACGGATCCGATCCGGGTGTGGGTCAGCTCCTTCTCTCGTAGGCTTGCGTGCTGCGCGTTAGTCTATACGAGCATCCCGAGAACACCTAAACAGTGTTTTGAACAAAGTAATTAATTCAGAAGAACACGAATTTATCTTTGGGAGTTATTAGTTAAAAATAGTAGTAATAATAGGACTAACAGTAATTCCCTGAAACTCTTTCAAATGGCTCTGAGCACTATGGGACTTAACATCGGAGGTCATCCGTCCCCTAGAACTTAGAACTTAGAACTACTTAAACCTAACTAACCTAAGGACATCACACACATCCATGCTCGAGGCAGGATTCGAACCTGTGACCGTAGCGGTAGCGCGGTTCCAGACTGAAGCGCCTAGAACCGCTCGGCCACTCCGGCCGGCCAAACTCTTTCACCCAAAACAAGAGGGAGTGTGTAACACAATGTTCTACCTGTTTGCCCTTTTAGCTCGAAAGCACGACCTCACAAAATATGGCTTTCTATTCAAACAAATAACTTAGCAGTCCCTGCTACAAGGCCAAACTCTCCTTGCAGTTTGATACAAAGGTACCTCTCAATTTCAGCAGGGCTAGAATACTGGAGCGCAGTTAGGTGGAGCAGTGCATCTACGAATTCAGGTGTAATAAGATCAACACGTCCAAGATGCGGACAGTAAACACGACTCCTGTCAAGGTACTATCAGAGAACAATGGGCGAAAGTAAATCGTGAATGATAGCTATGACATCGTTGAGCTAGTGTGACACAAGAAACGTTAGATTTCAATCAGTATTGTGAAAATGCTCTTTCTGTAAGTATAGTTCGACGCGAACTGAGCAGCGTGTAAGTCCGTGGTTCGAGTGACAAACTCCGAGCTCCTGATCACGACAAAGAACAAGTTATCATTTCGGAAACAGTGCAGAGGCCGCACTTTCAGTACTGAAGATTATTGTTTAACTGTGTCACTGGTTAGCTGAGTGTAATGTGCTTGCCTATCGTGCAGCGGGCCCGGGTTCGATTCCCGGCAGGCTCGGAGATTTTCTTCGCTCGTCAAGTGGGTTTGGTGCTGTCATCATCACCGACGCGCAAGTCGCCCACCGAGGCATCACTTGAAATAAGACTTCCACCCGGAGGCAGAACTTCCCGGACGGTGTTTCTCCGCCAACAATGCCACACCATCATTTCATTTTTTCATAGTTTAATATCTTTCAGACAACGGCGCCAACATAGCAGTTTACTTATGGACTATTCATCTCCTGATCTGTTCATTCATACAACTTGAATATCATCAAGCTTCTGTGGTCCGTGTTAGACCAAAGAATCCGGTACGTATATCCTTTCCTACGACTGCTAACGAACCTGCACTGTGCGGCTAATCGTGAGAAACCCACTTGAAAACAAATCAGCGTATGGCAAATTGGTAGAATGGAGAAGTGTGCCGATCGCACTGCTTGATTTTTCTTAATTTTTCAGTCTTGGTCATAGGATGACTGTCTGATGGTCATATTTCCTCACGAATCTGTTCTTCAGTTCCTGCAAGCGAGACGGACAATACAAAGTAGTATAATGCTTTTGTTGGTTTCGCTGGAGATAACATCGTCCAGAGACCATAACAGACATTTTCTTACTGCAGTCAGCGTTCTACCAACTGCATTTCGCGAACATGTTTCACAGCGGTAGGCTGTCTGTGCTGCTCTGCTACATCTCCGACTCCCACAATGTTTCTTTTATAGGATTCACCCCGTAGTAGAAAGGAGAAGATGAAGGTGAAGAGTGTACTGTTTCATCCCTGCGGTTGGTTTCTGGACACTTCAGTTGAACAAATTCTGATCAAAAGGGGTTTTTTCCTTGCACCAATTATATACAGCTAAAAATATTCGGCCACACTTTCCTCTTCGTCCCAAAGACGCCAGTCAGTAATTAACAATATGTAGGATCACATTTTGCTATATTAAAGCTTTAATCTTTGGGGAACGCATTCCGCAAAGTCATGGTGCACCGACAGTGAAAACAGCTTCCATTTATTTTGTAAAATAGTGAAAAACGGTGACGATCTCTTTTGGTGAATTGTTACAATGTGCAACCGAAACTCGGATTCATCCCAAAAACAAATACTTTTGGACTTGGGCAGAGAATGTCAACAGACTTGATCCCCTATTCCCTTCGAATTCCGATGATGTAGGTATTTCTTTGTTAACAGTTATGCTTTATGATAATACAAAAAATATACAACTGAAAGTAGATTGCTGGCGATTAAAATTGCAATAATATGTAGGTCGCATGCAATAAGAGTGAAACAGGTAGAAGTGTACTGCATGCTTGGCTATACAAATGGTATTTCAGCCCAACCATACAAAGTAGGTAGGAATAACGCAATCTACTTTCTGTATATCAGAAAGATTTCGCAACAGTGTTCCAATCAGAAATCGCATGTCAGTGTTGTCAGTTTGTGAGAAGATCGTGTTATGCCAATCGAGAATGCAGTACTGTATAACGTTCCGCTGCGGGTTGGCCAGGATCGCGTTAGATGCGAATGTAGAATCGACGAATTCTGGAGGCCCTTACCCAATGACATGCAGGATATCAACGACGCTACACGACAAGCTCACGAGAGAACATACACATTATACACTCGATCCTTTTATGATCGCTCGGATTCATCACGTACCTTCATTCAGAAAATGGGCTTGTTTACAGTAAAACAAGTATCCTCAGGGACAGCGCGACGAAATCTGGACAACGTGGACTCTCAGCATGGCGACCATTGCTGCAGCTTCCCTTTGACGTGGCAGCAAGGAAAGGCATGACTACAGTGGTGCGCCCAGCGATAAGACGACACATACGAGTCGCCCCACTTTTTCTTTTCAGACGACTAACGGTTCCACATAAAGCACCACAATGAGCAGTCCGTGTGTGAATTCTGCGAAGAGAACGAACGTTACCAGATCGTCTTCGGTGAGGATAGGCAAAGCATTGGAGTAAAGTAGTTCACGCAGCTGTTGCAGCCACAGTGCTACGGTATTGCGGTGGCAGCACATCTGCATAGGAAGCGGGAGACCCAGATTCGAGTCCCAGCTGTGACACGAATTTTAATTCATTACTTCAGCTTCTATGAATCATATCTCTCCAGGACAGCATGATTCCATCGGATCAATAGTTACCAAGATTGTATTTGTCGTCGTCACATGGGACCATTACCTGACGTGACTGTATGGGGTGCCACTGGGTAGACAGTTCCTATAGACGATCATTTAGACAGGAGCTGTGGTGTCACCGCCAGACACCACACTTGCTAGGTGGTAGCTTTAAATCGGCCGCGGTCCATTAGTACATGTCGGACCCGCGTGTCGACACTGTCAGTGATCGCAGACCGAGCGCCACCACACGGCAGGTCTCGAGAGACGGACTAGCACTCGCCCAAGTTGTACGGACGACTTAGCTAGCGATGCAACACTGACGAAGCCTCGTTTATTTGCAGAGAAGATAGTTAGAATAGCCTTCAGCTAAGTCAATGGCTACGACCTAGCAAGGAGCCATAGCAATTGATAGTTATCGTATGAAGCATGTCTCATCAAGAACGATGTATACAAATGATGGATTAAAGTTAAGTATTCCAGCAGCTACGTACTTTTCTTTATAGCATTCATTCCGTATCCTGTTTCAGACCTCACGCCAGCCTGCTTGAGTTTAACGCGTGCATTTCGGCCTTCCCTAGCTATACAACAGGAGCCGTTACATTTCTAGCTTATTGTATGCTATATTCGAGGTTTCCCTGATGTTGTCTTCAACATGATAACGCAAGACCACACGATGTGTGTATACTCCTGACCTACCTCGATTCAGATGGTTATCGGCTGCTACCGTGAATAGTACGTTCTCCAGATCCCTCACCCCCTGAAAGCGTGTGATCACCGGTTGCCGAGACACCAGCCACATTGAGTGATCTCTGCCTTAGAACTGGAGCAGCAAGAGACGACGTTCCCATATCAGTCATCTACAAAAATATATCTGTATATATGAGGTGCCCGTTCTTTCGGATACGTCCAGGGACGGATTCCTGACTGGGAATGGAGGAACGAAGCTTCTATGAACACGTGTTCGGAAATGCATCGTTGCCACGGTAGATGACGTTGACGAATGAAAGATCCTCTGACCACGTGCAGTGTGTTCCTTGCGTGCTGCACGCTGTGTGATTAACACAGCATACTGTAAACAGCAGAATGGTCCGGCATTCGTGTCGGTAACAAGCCGAGATGGTGTTTGCGTATGGCCAAGCAGATGGAAACGGTCAAGAGGCAGCAGCAGCACAGCTATACCAAAACAAGTAACCTCACTAACACCAACCACATCACACAACATTTAAAGCCGGTTTTGGGCGTTTGTGTGATCGTGGGTCCTCTCAGACAGACGAACGTGCAGTGAGTGGCGACCTGCGCGTACAGTAGATTTGGAGGACCGGGTTCTACAGGATAATGAGTCGAAACCTAGAGCAAGCTCCAAGCAAGTGGCCCGCCAACATGGTGTAAGCCAGAGTACTGTTATGTTTATCCTTCATGGCAACCGCTACATCCCTATCATCTGCTACGAGTGCAAGGATTATCAGCAGCTGATTTCTCTTTACAGGAAGGATTTTGTCGATGTTTTTTGCACCACGCCATCACAATTATGAGATCTCCGTCATCAGTCCTCTTTACCGACGAAGTAAGCATTACCATAACTGGCATCATCAATCCGCATAATTGTCATCTGCGGGATACAGACACAGCACGTGGTCAGAGGAACTTCGGCTGCGCCATCTACCGTGGCATTGATGCATTTCCGGTCACATGTCATAGAACCTCTCTCTTTCCAGTCAGGAACACACAAGGAACCCTGTAGTTTGTTTTATTAATGTTCATTCCGTATACAGGGTGGTCCATTGATAGTGATCGGGCCAAATATCTCACGAAATAAGCATCAAACGAAAAAACTACAAAGAACGAAACTCGTCTAGCTTGAAGGGGGAAACCAGATGGCGCTATGGTTGGCCCGCTAGATGGCGCTGCCATAATTCAAACGGATATCAACCCCCATTTTTATTACATATATAGTATGTAAAGAAATATGAATGTTTTAGTTGGACCACTTTTTTCGCTTTGTGATAGACGGCGCTGTAATAGTCACAAACGTATAAGTACGTGGTATCACGTAACATTCCGCCAGCAAGTTCTCCAAGTACGCGTACACCACCATTTTCTACCACGCAAACGTAGGGGCTACACTCGTCTGGTGTGAGACGTTCCCTGGAGGGGGGGGGGGGGGGGGGTCCACCGGGGGCCGAACCGCACAATAACCCTGGTGGGTTCGGTGTGGGGCGGCAGTGGGATGACGTGGACTGCGGTAGTCGTCGTGGGGTTGTGGACCGCTGCGGCGGGGGCGGAGCCTCTCCGTCGTTTAGTTTCTAGGTCCCCGGTTAACACACACATTCATACACATTCTTCCTGTTTTCATGCTTGAACTGTTGAACTGTGTGTTGAGTTTATGACGAGCTGTCCACTGGCCCCTCTTAACGCTAAATCTGAGTGGCGGGGGGGGGGGGGGGGGGGGGGGGGAGGGGGCGGGGGTTGACGGGGAGTTTCCTTCAGAGATATTATATCGATGGCAGTTGAGGGATACATACCAAATAAATTATAAGAGATGGTACAGATCCCACCTGGTGCACAAAACAGGTCAGAAACTATTGCAGAAGCAACGAAAAGAGCATGCCGAATTTAAAACAACGCAAAATGCCCAAGAGTGGAGAAATTTTACACAAGCTCTAAATGTAGCACAGCCTTCAATGCGACATGCTTATAATAGTTGCCGAAATGAAACTCTGTCTCAAAATCTGTCAGAAATCCAAAAGAGATTCTGGTCGTGGGTAAAGTACACCAGCGACAAGACACAATCAATATCTTTACTGCGAGACGGCAATGGAGATGATAACGGATGACAGTGCCACCAAAGCGGAGTTACTGAACTCGGTTTTCCGAAATTCCTTCACCAAAGAAGACGTAGTAAATATTCCAGATTTCGGAACAAGAACAACTGCCAACAAGGGACTGATGACCTTAGCAGTTAAGTCCCATAAGATTTCACACACAACTGTCAACATGAGTAACTTAGACGTAAGTGTCCTCCGCGTATCGAAGCACCTTAAATCACTTAGTAAAGGCCTCCGTTCCAAACTGTATACCAGTTAGGTTCCTTTCAGAATAGGCTGATACAAGAGCTCCATACTTAGCAGTCATATACAGCCACCCTCTCGTCGAAAGTTCCGTACCTATATACTGGAAAGTTGCATAGGCAACACCAATAGTCAAGAGAGGAAAAGGGAGTGATCCGCTATATTACAGACCCTTACCACTAATGCCGATTTTCAGTAGGATTTTGTAACATACACTTTGTTCAAACATCATGAATTACCTCGAAGAAAGTGATTTATTGACAAAGGACCAACACGGATTCACACAGTTTCATTGTTGTGAAATACAACTAACTTTATTCTCAAGAAGCAATGAGTGTTATCGGCAGTGGATGTCAAATCGATTCCATACTTTTAGATTTTGCAGAAAGCTTTTGACACCTTTCCTCATAAGCAAATTCTTATCAAATTGCGTGCCTACGGAGTATCGTCTCAGTTGTGCGACTGGATTCGTTGTTTCCTGTCGGAAGCTCATAGTTTGTAGTAACTGAGTGAAACAAAAGTATTATCTGGCGATCTCCAAGAAAGTGTTATAGGTCTCTTGCTATTCCTGATTTATATAAATGATTTAGGAAATTAATCTGAGCAGACGTCTTAGATGGTTTGCGGTTGAAGCTGTCATTCACCGTCTTGTAAAGTCATCAGATGATCAAAATCAACTGCAAAATGATTTAAACAAGATATCTGTATGGTGAGAAAAGTGGCAGTTGGCTATAAATAATGAAAAGTAAAAAATCATCCTCAGGAATTAGCTACATTTCGGTCTTGCAGAGCGTGAACGTATATGGTTCCAGCACGATTTGGCATCCGTACACTTCAGTCTAGCTGCCAGCTTCCAGATCAGACAGATGTCTGGAGGTACAGATGTTTTGAGATCTATGGACTGGTCAAAGGTGACCCTGCAACTTGGCCACCTCGCTTTCCTCACCTCAACCCATTGGACCTTTTTTTGTGGGATCATCTGTAGAATGTGGTGTATGAAATCGCAGTGGAGTCAGCGGAAGACTTAGTTGTAAGGATAGCTGCAGCGTATGAAGATGTTTTGCACCATGACTGTATGACTGGGTGAGTACTTAGTCAATTGTATACAGGTGTCAGGCATGCTCCAATGCTGATGGCAGGCATTTTGAATACATTTTCTAATTTTATTTTGTTTCTTATAACAATAGAATAAATAGTAAAATTCACTCATTGAAACTAGTTTTCTGTTGCTGTCACACTGAATACTTTTATGTTTCCTCCTCTTTTCTTTGCATTCATATTTCCTTTAGTTTACATTAAGCAAGAGCCCCGAAATCTCACAAAACTCTGCCGTTATTAACTGAACGCAGCTGATTGCCGCATCTCCAGCGAAATGACGGCGATAGCTGCTGCGTAGGCAGGCGTTAGTCGGCGATGTCAGTATCTTTTTGCTACGTCCTGTATACCGAAAATCACTGGGGATTTTAGAGGGTCCCAGCAGCAAAATAAACTGCGGTTGGGAAAACGCGTCCGAAACCGTCATCCGCCGGGGCAAGAGAGCTTCGCATTCGCTGTAGACACTGGCGATAGTGGCAAGCAGTCGCGATCACTGAATGACAAACAGAGGTCTATTGTGAGGCGTTCCACCTGCGGGCTGTCTGCGTAAATCGTCACGTTTGCTGCCGAAGGTTTGGCCTACAGGCGGGTCCCGGTGCCTGTAACTTCGATTCTTCGGAGCATCATTGGATGACGTTTCCAGACAAGAGTCAGTTTGTTCCTCAAGACACCCTCTACAGCCCCTCAAAGTTTTCCGGTATCAGATAATGACATGATTATTAGAAAAATGCATCAGAATAGCTGCTTATTGTGACTAATCTTTATTCACGGCACGCTGTGTCGACATTTATTGCCAAAATGAAGTACGTCTAGAATGACGTGACGTCCATATTACGTCGTTAGTGAATTGTCTTATAACTGTCATTCTTTTGACAAAATAGTGAATGATGTAAATATATAGAAAATAAAATGTTAGTTATAGTTTAACAGTAATTTGGCAGTTCTACTCTTACGACGCTGTATGTTTTGTAACAAGCTGTAATTATAACACAGTGGTCAAAATAAATGTTGCATATTACTTTATTGAAAGCAAATCGAGCAGGGCTTGCGGCTGGCTCCCTGTTCCTTAGCAACAGGTACGAGGTGCTGCCCAGTGTTGATGACAATTCTGATCCAGCACGGGATGCCTCTCCAGTCGATTTTCCTGCCAGGTCCAGGACAGGTGCAGAGGGTGGGCATGCTTGTCATTGGGATCTCCAGTGTTAGGTGGGTGAAGGTGCCCCTCAGTGAAATTTCAGGCAAGGCGGCAAATAATACCAGGGTGAACTCGGTATGTTTGCCGGAGGGTCTCGTCCGTGATGTGGAGGAGGACCTGCCAACGGCTATCGAGCGCACTGGGTGCAACCGGCTGCATACAGTGGCACATGGCACGAATGGTGCCTTCCGCTAGGGTTCTGAGGGCATCCTCGGCTCCTTTCAGCGGATGGCACCGCACGTGGAATGCTGTTTCAAATGGCTCTGAGCACTATGGGACTTAACAGCTGTGGTCATCAGTCCCCTAGAACTTAGAACTACTTAAACCTAACTAACCTAAGGACATCACACACATCCATGCCCGAGGCAGGATTCGAACCTGCGACCGTATCAGTCGCGCGGTTCCGGACTGCGGGCCTAGAACCGCGAGACCACCGCGGCCGGCCGTGGAATGCTGGCTAAGCTGTCTATTTGTAGCATCGTACCCAGGGTTGATCGCTGTCCTCTGGTTTGGAGCAGAGTGGAAGGTCTAAACCAGAGGCTCAGATGTTTCTGCGACGGTATCGGATGCGAATTTTTCTATCGGGTGCAGAATTGTAGGGTTCGCCTTAATAGGTCAGGGGTGCAGTTTTTAGGTTAGGGAAGCCCTCCCTTGGGATTAAAGATGATTTGCCAGATAAATTAGCCACAATGAACTTAGAGAATGTTCGTCATCGCAAATCAGAGGTAGAAAATGTTAATATGATTTTAGTAAACAGCAGGAGCAGTCCCAGAATTGGTATCACTTACTGAAGTTTATAACGCACAGATAGTATTAGGAACGGAAATTTGGTTGAAACCAGACCTTAATAACACTGCGATCCTAAGTTCAGATTGGAATATTTATCGTAAAGATACGTTGGTCGCCAATGGTGGCGGCGTGTTCATTGCAGTAAAGAATTCGATAAAATCCAGCGAGGTTATCACGGATCACGAGTGTGAATTAATTTGGGTGAAGTTAAGTATCAAAGATCGGTCAAAAATGGTAATCAGATGCTTTTATAAACCGCCAGGGTCAGGAGCGCTAGTGATAGTGCGCTTCAGGCATAAGTTGCAGAATATCGCTAATAATTTTCCTGATCATGCCTTTGTTCTAGGTGGTGACTTCAACTTACCAGTGTCGTGCTCTCAAAACTGGTACGAGGGACAGGGATTCGTGTGACATTGTACTGGATCTCTTGTTCGAAAATTACTTTGAACACATAGTTAAGTGACCAACTCGTGAGGGTAGCGTCTTAGTCCTCCTGCAACAGGCATACCTGAACCTATCGAATCAGTTAACACAGAGGAAGCTATCAGTGAGCTTGAGGCTGTGATAGAATCTATGGCAACGGATCTTACAAAGAATGTTAAAAAAGGCAGTAAGGTGTTTTGCTTAGCAACTAGATACAAACTTCAGAGTATCTGAGTAGTCTGCATAAAATATTCGGTGATGAGGACGAAGATGTGGAGAACAAAAGGAAAAAATTCAAAGACATCGTGAAATATACTCTATACAAGTATTTTCTGAGTAAGATCTTAAGAGATGGGAATGACCCATCATGGTTTAATAGCCGAGTTAGAAAACTGCTACGTAAACAAAGAGAACTTCATCTTAGTTTGAAGAGAAGTAAAAACCTAGCTGACAAACGAAATCTAAACGAAACGAAAATGAGCGTAAGGAGAGGAATGAGAGAAGAGTTTAATGACTTTGAAAGTAAAAATTTTGTGAGCCGATCTGAGTAAAAATCCTAAGATGTTTTGGTCGTATGTAAAATCAGTAAGTGGGTCACGATCATCTATTCATTCACTCAGTGACAAAACTGACTCAAAAACGGAAGATAATACAGAGAAGTTCGAAATAATGAATTCGGTCTTCCGAAACTGTTTCACAGAGCAAGATCGTAACACGGCCGCTCCTCTTAACTGTCGAAATGCAAATATTGAGATAATCGATCTCGGAATAGAAAATCAACTACAATCACTTAGTTGTGGAAAGATGTCAGGACAAGATGAGATACCTATAAGATACTACAAAGATTATGCGAAAGAACTTGCTCATCTTCAAGCAATAACTTATCTTAGATTTCTTGAGCTGTGAAGGGTACCTAGTGACTGGAAGAAAGCTCAGGTCATTCCCGTTTTTAAGAAGGGCAGTAGAACAGATGCACACAATTATAGACCTATATCGCTGACGTCAATCTGTTGTAGGATTTTAGAATTATGGAACATGTTTTATGCTCAAGAATTATGTCGTTTTTGGACAGTGAAAATTTCCTCTATAAGAATCAACATGGATTCCGGAAACAGAGTCCTGCGAAACTCAGTTCGCTCTTTTTCTCCGTGAAGTCCACAGTGCCATAGACAGCGGCGCTTGGGTTAGGGCTGACGTGACATGCGGGCCCTGCAACGAACTTATGACGCCACACTAGTAGGCTTGGCCGCCACACTTCGCTAACACTCAGTTCTGTACAGGGTTCACGGGAAATCAATATTTAATTGAAAAGCACCCACCATATGTCTTAATTTTATCGTTTTCTGTCGAGAACTTATATGCATTTAAAAGCACAGTTAATAAATATTAAACGTTACTCGCTCTCTGCTGCAGACGGCTGCCAGCCCTCGTAAGACTTGCAGCGTTACGTGTTGTGACGTACGTACCGTCGCCTGTCTTCCTCAAGAGCCTCGCTCAGACTGATGCCGTGTTCCTTGACTTCAGACAGGCATTTGACACCGTCCCGCATTACCGTTTAGTGAAAAAAATACGAACTTATCTAGTATCGGAGCAGATTTCCGACTGTATTCAAGACTTCCTTGCAGAAAGAACTCAAAACGTCGCTCTAAGGGGAGCCGGAGGTGCCGATGCTGCCCATGTTAAAATCACAAAATTTGAGGAACATTTATGAATAAACTACCAAATAGAAAAATTTGAATTTTTTTACATATAGAGTGGTTTAGTATTGCAGTTATGACAGAGGGATTTTGGAGTATCTTTTCTAGTTTCCTTCCAATTATTTTTTTTATTAATGACCCAAATTTTTTACAAATAATTGCTTTATAATTAAACTGAAATGAAAGTACCGAACATATTGCCAAATGGCTGAGTTACAATGTACGTTTGACCACTAGGAGTGCTGTATAAAAATTTCATCTCTCTAGCTTGAGTGGATTTTGAGAAAATGTTCCTTATATTCGAAAAATTCTAATTTACGGGAAATGGCTATCAAAGTTTCTCAATACATTCCTGCACTATAGGATGGATTATCAGGGTCTTCTTCTTCATCCTCCAAAAGCTTCCTCTTCTGTCTTCGTTTCTGGCCTGTTGTTCCATCATACTCCATATGCCTTTCTCTTCTTTCTGCTCCTCTTATCCTTTCTCTGTCAATATTTCTTAGTGCTCGTACAGTGTTCACCCCAGCTGTAAATCCTAATGCCTTCAGAACTTCACACTTCACACTGTTCCCTTGGTTGTAGGTTGCTATTGCATCATAAATGCCAAAGTGCTGTGTTTTTATGCTTACAAACACCCTTTTAGGAATCACTTTCCAAATCAAATTGTTTACGCTCTCATTAGGATTCTGCGTCTTTCCGTGTAGACATTTGTGTAACGATTCTGGCAGTGCTAAGTCATGAAGAATTGGTTTTATTGCATTTATCACAGCTGCTGGCAAAGCATGTTTGTGATCATAGTCCTTTTTTGCATTATATTTACACCAGGAATCTTTTGGGCATAGGCTGTCTTGAGGGTATTCATTGGAAGAGGCAGTATGAAGGAACAATGCCCACACTGCTTTTCGCATGTCACTAACATTACTAGTATTTTGCCTTATAGCATACCCATAGTATCTCTGTAGATGTTCAATCACCTCATCAGTAAGCCTGCCTCTCCCTCCTATTGTCTTTCCATCACTGAGCTTACCTGAACCCAAAGTTTGTTTGAGCCTTCGAAGCCGTGCACCCATACGTTTTTGCACATGCCCAATGCATTCCAACTTTTCAACTACAAATTCATTTCCATATGGTTTCAGTTCCTCTATAGTCTTGAAACCTTTGGAGTCACCATCCCCAAGGTAGTATTTGTACCTAACGTTGTATCTGGGAACTGAACGTTCAAAAATTTGTTTCACTCCATCCACTTCCATTGCTCCACTTGATCCACTAAAAATTGCCTTACAGGTTCCACTGTGCTCTCCTTTGATTTTATTTTTGCACCTACAATGTTTTGATAATATTGCAACATCTATCACTTTTGCACTATCACCACAAGTAGCAGCTACAGCCCCATTCAGCGATTTATGACCCCTCTTTTGCCAGGAACCATCTAATGCCACTACCAAATCCCTAGAACCACTGTTCATTTCTACAGATTCTTCCACTGCTTCCTTCATGCTTTTCAAAGCCACATCTTCAACAGAGGATCCTACCAGTTCACAGTAGTACCCAAATTTGCTTGGAGGCGATGGCAAGTTCATAATACCACAAAACAGTTTACCAGCAGCAGACCCTTTTCCAATGGATCAAAGACCATACACAAGTCGAACATTCACATCAAACTCTCTAGATCGTCCATTTCCACCAAAGAGACTGGCATGTGAATTGTTGAAAGTCACTTGATACTTGCAACATGCACAGATTATCTTCATCTCACAAGCTAAACCAAAGTGCTTTGTTATCTCTAGTCCCACTCCTACACTTGAACACATTTTGCACAGAATACTTTCTTTCAGCACAGAAGATAATAATCCAATCTTCAGTACTTCGTTAATATCATCACTGTCACTAACATATTCACGAAATCTGTCACTTCCACCAGTCAGCTTCTTGCTAGAAGATGTCACAGGGCTATGGCCGGCCATGTGTTGCTTAGCAGAAGAACGCACTGTTTCAGTAATTGTAGTATCGCAACTTGGTATTAGTGTTAATTTTCTTTTCCCTACGCTCTTCCTCTTCTTATATACACGGTTACTAGAACGTGGCATCGTAACCAGAACAACGCTTTACACAAGAAGTGTAATACTACCAACAACAGGCGCAACACTGAACTAATTCGAAACGGTAAACAGCAAAGAGACGATGTTCCGTGCTCTTAGCGCTTCATTTGTCACAGAAAACAAGGTAGCCAACCCTTGCACACTCGCTGTATGCGTAACATACGGCGCTGTATGCGTAACAGGCCGAGAAAATCCCAAGCAGTTCGCCAGGAAGTCACGATAGGGTGTTAGATGCATTCAGCGGCCGCACATTTCCTCTGCAGGCGTGGGGGAAAATGGTAATAACTCCACTTCTAGGGCGAGTAGAACAATAATTCAAAGTTTACATTAAAGAGGAATGTTCCAATTAATTTTCGGTAGCAAAAAAAAATCGTAATTTTTTGGATTTGACTACCTGCAGCTCCCCTTAACGGAACAAACTCGACAGATGTAAAGGTAATTTCCAGAGTACCCCAAGGAAGTGTGGTAGGACCGTTTACAATATACATAAATGATAAGATGAAAGAGGTGGGATACTCTTTAAGGCTGATCGCAGATGATACGGTTGTTTATAAGATAGTCGCAGTGCCAAAAGACAGTATCGATTGCCAGAAGCCGGCCGGTGTGGCCGTGCGGTTCTAGAGGCTTCACTTTGGAACCGCGTGTCCGCTACGGTCGCAGGTTCGAATCCTGCCTCGGGAATGGTTGTGTGTGATGTCCTTAGGTTAGTTATGTTTAAGTAGTTCTAAGTTCTAGGTGACTGATGACCTCAGATGTTGAGTCCCATAGTGCTCAGAGCCATTTGAACCTTTTTTTTTTATTATTGCCAAAAGACCTACAGTGGATTCATGAACGGTGCAGGCTCTGGCAGTTGACCTTGAACGTAAATAAATGTAACATATTGTTCATACACAGGAAAAGAAGTACACTACTGTACAGCTACACTATTAATGACAAACCGCTGGAAACAGTATCTGCAGTAAAATAGCTAGGTGTAACTAACTATGCAAAGCCACCTTAAGTGGAATAACCACATTAAACAAGTAGTGGGAAAAGCAGATGCCAGACTACGTTTCTTTGGAAGAACGTTAAGGAAATGCTCAACAAGCTCCATTGGCTGACGTTACAAGAGAGGTGTCGTGCATCAAGGAGAGATTTACTATTGAAATTTCGAGAGGGCACTTTCCGAGAAGAGTCGAACAACGTATTACTTCCTCTCACATACATCTCGTGGAGAAAATTCGAGTAATTAAAGCCAATACAGAGGCTTACCGACAATCATTCTTCCCATGCCCTGTTCGCGAGTGGAACAGGGTTGGAGAGCTCAGTTAGTGGTACAAAAAGCACCCTCCGCCACAGACTACTAGGTGGCTTGCGGAGTATTATGTAGATGTAGATTGTCCATACTGGACATAACAGGAAACAAAATCTGATTTTTTTCTGTCAGGTATAGTCACAAGAAACGAAAAATAAATAAGATAAATACATTTCCACTTGATAAACAAAAAGAAAGAAACGAAACAAAGAACAAAACCTTACAAAAGATTTCACTGCAAACACTAAAGTTTCTTCTCACTGTCATCTTGCATAACGCATTGTTTATGAGCCCACTTGACCGCTTTGTAATTGGAGAGACTTTTCAATGCGGTTAAACATACCCCTTACCAGACTGTCCAAATAAGCCGGTGGGAAATTACTCCACAGCGGCCTCTACGATGCCCTGTAAGGTCTCTGGTGGGACAGGACGGTTGCAAACCGCTCGTTTTAGTAATGCTGTTGAGATCTGGAGAGCGTGGAGGTCATGCCGTCCGACTTACGCTGTGCCCCATTAGGAAGGTGATCACAAAATTGTGAGTATGAGAACGTACACTGTCGTCCATTGTCGTCAACCCTACTCGAGAATTTTGACGAAATGGAGCCACAGTGTGTGCAAGGGTGTCGTCTCGATACTTCACACCAGTTATTCTCCCATGTATTGGCTCAGGGTGTGTCATGCAGCTAAACATGATCCCACCCCGAAACACGATTGAACCATCTTGATAACGGGGGCGGTTTGCACTACAGTTGGGTTGAAGTGTTGTCCTCGATGCCTCCACACACGAATATAAGTATTATCAGGTGGAGACTGATACAGTTCTTATCAGAAAAAAAGTGTCATGTAGCACTGCTCAATAGTCCAGGAAGAGTGGTTTCATACCCACTCTCTGAGGAGGAGCCTTCAGAGGTCTTCTGGCACGTAATCTCTGTTCATCGTTTGTGTCTACACATGCGCTCCTGTAGCTGTTTACAACTGCTCCTGCAGATGTGTAGCATAATGTCGAGGCTTTCTACTTGAGGCTAACACCTGTTGTTTTTCTTCTGCGGCCACTTCTGTGACGATTCTCAACTGATTCTGTCGCTAGAAACTTATTGCAGGTTCTAGAGACATCAATTTGACTCACAGCGACTTTCGCTGCGACGTCCACCTGTCTCCTTCTCTGCTCTATTAAAGTGGCTATACGGAGCCTCTGATTGTACGTTATTGTTGTTCGAGGCATTCTGAAGCAATACAGCTCTCGTAATGACACACAGTACAAGTAATACAATGTTTGACTCGGTTGCCATAGACTCAACATAGTGCTCCCTCTCGGTAGAAACAAGGAGTGTTTCCTCTATATTACGTTAAAAACTGACCAATGTATTGCTATCACAACGTATTTGTGGATCACAACGTTCGGTATTAAAGTTTCGACCATATGCAACAACTATTTTGACCACTTTATATTCACCGATAATATTCCAGTAGGTGTCGCCAGCATGGATTTTACTCAAAATTCTACTCTGATTTCATTTGTATTCTGCTTCAACTATAAGAATGCGACAGATAAATGAAATACCAATTTTAGTTAAACGTTTTCTTCATTCACGATGCTTAGTGGTTGGGTAGACGATATTAAATCTGTTAACCCACCCACAAAAAATTCGGAGTTAGGTAGACAGATCAAAAGAAACTATCGTTTTCGGGGTGCAAATATTTCGTAAGGGATCCAGCTGGCAAATCTGCCACTAGAAAATCCAGAGATAAATTTGTGCCAAAACCAGCTGAACGCATAGAAAAAGCAGTTAACACTGATTTATTTGAGGCAGAGACAGGCACTACTTTAATAAGGAGCTCTAAAAAATAGGTTGCGAAGATGCATTTTCAAGACATACATTAGTTAAAAGTCAGATACAGCTACACAGTTGTCGTCAAAGCTGTGTTTTAAACGACAGTACTTTACACCTGATTTACAACACATGAAATACAATGTACCGCACCTAGTAGGCACCGGTCGTAATGCCAATGCCAGTTAACATTCCTTAGTATATTACAATGCAACTTGTTTCAAAACACTGTTGTGTCATTATCTTAATTAATATATGGCTTGATTGAAATGCCCAAGGGGAACAAAAACTAAAAGAAACTCAAACTCATTTTAAATAGTCTTCTAAAAGATAATGAGTCATTTCTTACGTCTTTATGAAAATGTCACTTACTGTCGAAACAGAAATGAGACGGGAATATTTAAGTTTCTCAGAAGACCCCCCAGTATTAGCGTGAATCTTCTGTTTGGGATCCTCACTGCCACATATTTGTTGCATTGTAAGATAAGGAATTCACATATCCAGAAGTTTTCAAACACTTTCTGTCCATTACGAAATACTTACGGTAACAGTTCCGATAAATTGTTTCAAAACAATTATGTTTATCAGGATAAAAGTTAATCACCTTTTGCAACTGCACGTTTTTATTGTTTTCAACCGAACGTGTTTCAGCTATTCGTATTAGGCACCACCAGTGTTTTTTATGTCTCCTGTTGTTTTCTTACGCAAGATTTGTACATGAAAAGAAACAGAGACACGAAAACCACTAACGATAGATATTATAAATAGGTGAAACACATTTGGTTGAAACCACAATAAACACTGAGTTGTGAAAAACGGATTATGTTTTTTCCTTATCTGCGTGATACATATAAATGAAGTAGCAAATGAGGAAGAACAGCAGTTTAGTATGTTTGAATGAGTTTATTTTTAACATTGTGATAATTTAGCTTTTCACCGTACGTCTTTTTTATACTGTTTCCTCGTCTATATGTTGGCAAAAATAATGACCACAGGTATTGTTTCTCTGATTTCAGTTCTGATAACACAGGTTCCAGGGGAACCGAATATTGCTGATAAAATATTGGTTATGCGGACCTCATATTACTTTGTATTAATGAAACATTGTTATTGAAGAATACTGACAGAAATATTAACCTTCTGAGCGTAACATTTAATGGAAAGAAGGCAGACTACAGTTCATGGTGTAGTCGACGACGTAGTCGTCACAGATGGAATAAAAAATCGGACAGGACAAGAATGAGGCATGAAATCGACCGTGCCTTTGGCAGAAGAACCATCACAAAGTTCGTTATAGGGAAACCACGGCCAAATAAAATCTGCAGTGCGAGGCGAGCATTTTGAATCCCACTCCTCCTAAATGCGAGTCCGGTGTCTGTACCTTTACGTCAGCTAACTCGGTGAAACCTGTACCCAACAGAAATGCTTGTCATCATATAAACGGCTTTCATTCGGTTTTCCTCTACTGTCTAAGTGAAGAGTGGCCTACTTCCTCACCTCGGTCTTATAAGTAGTAAAACATAGCAGATACGAGAAGAAGCGTAGCCGGTAAGCTTAAGTAACGCAAACTGCTCCTAATTTGGCATCGGAATTATGAGTGGGTACCCTTATAAACGAACTTTCTTCTTATAAATTTGTAGCAAAAAATGAGAATCTAACGCAGAATCATTTCGTAAGAAGCCAATAACGTCAGCAAGTCGTGCGCAAAGTAATGCGCATGGCGACGATGACGAATATACTTAAGCAAGAATTTTATCGAGAGCATAAAACACAATAAGTGGCAAGTGATGACGGAAGAGAAAAATAGTTTCAATGTAAAATACCAACTCAAACTCAAAGTGGGGACTTACTTCTGAAGATCAGAATATTTGTGTCTCAAAACTATGTACCTGAAAACATAGCTTTTCATTAGTCATACAGAAGTAACATAATTCTCACTAACAATTCTTCCAGTGCTTTTTTTCCTGTCTGCGAGTAAAGCGATTGCATTCCATTTGGCAATGGGAGGTGGTCAACGAAGTTATGGTTGATCATAACAATATTTATGTATTTTTTAGTTATAACTTTTCTAGACTAACGGTTGACAGTGACAAGTTACAAAACGGGGAGATTGCAAGGAAAAAGAAGGAATATTATGATTCAAAGTTCGTTGGCAAGGGTTTTATTAGATACGGGTTACAAGCTACAAAGGTGTGCTGAAAAGTAATGTTTATGAATTTTTTAATGTTAAATCTCTTAGAGCTTTTTTAATAAAACAAACGTTATTAACATTTTATTCGTGTCTACATATTTATTTCTCAACGTAGAAACTCTAGCGACGAACGCATTTCTCCCAAAGAGAGGCCAGTTTCTTGACACCGTCACTGTCGAATGTTTGAGATTATTGACGGAGTCACAACCTCAAGTCTGCTTGTGCCGTTTCATCACTATCAAAGTGAAGTCCTCGAAAGTATTTTTTAAGTTTTGGAAAAAGATGAAAATCGGGTGGTGTCAGGTCGGGACTGTATGGAGAATGGTCGATGACAGTGAACCCAAGGCGTCGGATTGTTGCAGATGTCGCAGCGCTCATAAACGGTCTGGGATTGTCTTGCTGAAGGAAAAGGTGCCGCAATTGTGGATTAACTCTTCGAATTCGAAACTCGACTACACCATGCTGTTTCTCCGCACCGACTGTTTAAGTTACAGACTTCCATGGTACATTCTACAGCTCGGAGCCCTCTACTGGCAGAGGGCTGCAGTTATGTTTTCATGAAGAGTAAAGGTGTAGAATATTAATAACATTTGTCTTATTTCAAAAGCATTAAGAATTTTCACATAAAAATCGGAGGCATTACTTTTCAGGACCCCCTCGTACAGAGGCAATGAACAGGGAATGAATCGACCATGTTCTCTTCAGAAGGTACGATACCGGCGTTTGCCTATTGCGAAAGCAAAGAAAACATAAATACATAACAGTGGATGGCCAGCAGTAAATTTGATGTCAGTTTTTCCCGAAGGAGAGTGAAGTGCCTAAACCGTTGCATCTCCTCTCGGCGGGATCGATCAGTGACCAGAAAAACAGGAGTGACAGAGCATTTCATTTGTTTCGATGAAGTTCTTTATTAGAGCCTCCTTGTTGGCACATATGTTGGGCTTTAACTGCACACTTCTTCACTCACAAAAACAAGGAAAACAGATTTACATTTGCATAGAACCATCCTTCAACTGCCAGTCCACCCACGACTCTTTCTTTAGAATTTTCGTTGGTAGAATCATCTCTTTCTAATGTACAGAATGTAGATGACGTTACTCCTATTTACATTAAGTGGCTGTGCTGAAAATACTAAAATTTCAGTGTGCAATCACGTAGCACACTTTGTGCCAGTTTGACGAGTGTTGTATGCCACCTTCATGATGCTGCAGTTTTGATGGCCAAAAGTGCAGGTGTTGGAAAAAGATTGGAAAAAGTGCAATGACCCAAAACATGACTTTGTAGCAATACGGTAAGTTAATTTCTACCTAAAAACACGGTTGTCCATTCCTCGGCCAAGAACGTTGCATCTTTCCCGCGTACACTGATCAGTCAGAACATTATGATCACCTACCTAATAGCCGGTATGTCCACCTTTGGCACGGATAACAGCGGCGACGTGTTCTGAGGTCTTGGTAGGTCGCTGGAGGGAGTTGGCACCACATCCGCACACACAAGCCACCTAATTCCAGTAAACTCCGGAAAGGGGAGCGATGGTCTCTCATGCCACTATCAATCACATCCCAGATGTGTTCGATCGGGTTCAGATCTGGCGAGTTGTGGGCCAGCACATCAATTTCAGTTATCCACTGTATTCCTCGAACCACTCCATCACACTCCTGGCCTTGTGACATTTCGCAATGTCTTGTTGAAAAATGACAGAGCTATCGAGAAACATGATTGACATGAAGGGGTGTACGTGGCCAGCAACCTATGTACGATACTCCTTGGCCGTCACGGTGCCTTGCACGAGCTCCCCTGGACCCATGGATGCCCACATGAATGTTCCTCAGAGCATAATGGAATCGCCGCCAGCTTGTCTCCGTCACGTAGTACAGGCGTCAGGGAACTATTCCGAAGACGACGAATTCGCGCTCTCCCATTATCATGACTAAGACGGTATCGGGATTCATCAGATCATGCAACGCTCGGTCACTGCGTTAACATCCAGTGCCGATGGTCACGTTTCCATTTCAGTTGTAGTTGCCGCTGTCGCGGTGTTAGCACTGGCACACGCAGGGGTCCTCAGCTGCGGAGGCCCATTGTTAGAAGTGTTCGGTGTTCTGTGTGTTCAGACACACTTGTACTCTGCCCACCATTAAAGTCTGGTGTTCGTTTCGCCACAGTTCGCCGCCAGTCCTGTTTTTCCAGCCTGCCCCGCCCACGACGTCCGACATCTGTAATGAGGGGTGGTCAAAAAAAAAAATGGCTCTGAGCACTATGGGACTCAACAACTTAGGTCATAAGTCCCCTAGAACTTAGAACTACTTAAACCTAACTAACCTAAGGACATCACACACACCCATGCCCGAGGCAGGATTCGAACCTGCGACCGTAGCAGTCCCGCGGTTCCGGACTGCAGCGCCAGAACCGCTAGACCACCGCAGCCGGCGAGGGGTGGTCACCCAAACCCAAGATACGCGGACGTGGTTTCACCTTGGTTTCGCCACGTGTTGAAGGCACTCAACACATCACTCCTCGAACAACCGACATATCTTGCAGTTTTCGAACTGCTCGTGCCGAGCCTCCAAACCATCACAATCTGCACTCGGTCAAACTCATTCAGATAGATCGCTTGCCTTCCGCATTCTACACACGGACAGCACGCTCACTGGTACACTACTAGCCATTAAAATTACTACACCACGAAGATGACGTCCTACAGACGCGAAATTTAACCTACAAGAAGAAGATGCTGTGATATGCAAATGATCAGCTTTTCAGAGCATTCACACAAGGCTGGCGCAGGTGGCGACACCTACAGCGTGCTGACATGAGGAAAGTTTCCCACCGATTTCTCATACACAAACAGCAGTTGACCGGCGTTGCCTGGTGAAACGTTGTTGTGATTCCTAGTGTAAGGAGGAGAAATGCGTACCATCACGTTTCCGACTTTGATAAAGGTCGGATTGTAGCCTATCGCGATTGCGGTTTATCGTATCGCGACATTGCTGCTCGCGTTGGTCGAGATCCAATGACTGTTAGCAGAAAATGGAATCGGTGGGTTCAGGAGGGTAATACGGAACGCCGTGCTGGATCCCAGTGGCCTCGTATCACTAGCAGTCCAGATGACAGGCATCTTATCCGTATAGCTGTAACGGATCGTGCAACCACGTCTCGATCCCTGAGTCAACAGATGGGGACGTTTGCAAGACAACAACGATCTGCACGAACAGTTCGACGACGTTTGCAGCAGCATGGACTATCAGCTCAGAGACCGTGCCTGCGGTTACCCTTGACGCTGCATCACAGACAGGAGCGCCTGCGATGGGGCACTCAACGACGAACCTGGGTGCACGAATGGCAAAACGTCATTTTTTCGGATGAATCCAGGTTCTGTTTACATCATCATGATGGTCGCATCTGTGTTTGGCGACATCGCGGTGAACGCACATTGGAAGCGTGTATTCGTCATCGCCATACTGGCATATCACCCGGCGTGATGGTATGGGGTGCCATTGATTACACGTCCCAGTCACTTCTTGTTCGCATTGACGGCACTTTGAACATTGAACGTTACATTTCAGATGTGTTACGACCCGTGGCTCTAACCTTCATTCGATCCCTGCAAAACCCTACATTTCAACAGAATAATGCACGACCGCATGTTACAGGTCCTGTACGGGCCTTTCTGGATACAGAAAATGTTCGACTGCTGCTCTGGCCAGCACATTCTCCAGATCTCTCACCAACTGAAAACGTCTGGTCAATGGTGGCCGAGCAATTGGCTTGTCACAACACGCCAGTCACTACTCTTGATGAACTGTGGTATCGTGTTGAAGCTGCATGGCCAGCTGTACCTGTACACGGCATCCAAGCTCTGTTTGACTCAATGCCGAGGCGTATCAAGGCCGTTATTACGGCCAGAGGAGGTTGTTTTTCCTCGTACTGACTTCTCAGAATCTATGCACCCAAATTGCGTGAAAATGTAATCACATGTCAGTTCTAGTATAACACGTTTGCCCAATGAATACCCGTTTATCATCTGCATTTCTTCTTGGTGTAGCAATTGTATTGGCCAGTAGTACATTACTTGCACCGTGCGTGTGTCTGACTAGTAGTCATTCCTCGCCTAGTGATGTAGGTCGGAGGTCATAATGTTCTTGCTGATCAGTGTATATCTGTAGTGCTGTGTCCTTTGCCCTTCAAGTGAACAGGTCCTACTGATTCCCCAGTGGGCGGATGATCCCAGAGCTACAGAATCCTGCTTGTTGAGCGCTAGTGTTTCCCGGAATGTTTTCTCCCGAAGCTGCCTTGTCGTGTTAGTACACGCGTCTGTGAATAGAGGTGTGTGAGTAGGTGGAGGAGAAAGCGGAGCAAAAGAACTGTCTCTTCTAACAGCGATACTGCTGTTTCATATGCTACACGGGGAAAATGAAATTCGGAACAGACCATATCATGTGACACAATACAAATAGACAAATAACTGGTCACCAAATGAGAAGATGTGATTAATACTCTTACGAAACATGGGCCGCCCAAGCTTTTAGCTTCAAAGTGGTGACATTTACTTCGTTCGAGTAGCTCGATGAAAGCACCACTTTGCTGCCTCATAAATAAGTTACATCGATATTGATTACGGCCACAGCGCGGGGAGCTGAAGCCTTTACGTCGGTGAGAGCTCCCCGCAACACACAACGCCATCGTTCTGCTGTCGCAGGTGTGGCCCAGACGACGTTCGCTGCAGCCTTAAACAAACTGTACATTACCTCTGAAGTCACGGAACGTAGACAGATCAAAGGATACCAATAAAACATATAGCAGCTCATTACTTTTTAATGCTGTGTACAAAAACTTGCTTCAGTTTAAATAACTCATTGTATGTAAGCTGCTCCGCTTTTAGTTTAGCAACATGTCAAACGTTTAGTTCTGTCCTTCCATTACACATACAGTGTCTGTGCTATCTCTTTGAATAAGTGGAGGAAGAAATTATAGTTGAAGTATATCGATAATTTTTACGGCAGCGTGTTACTGCTAAAAGTAAACATAGTTTCTATAACGCCACCTCCTGCAAGACATTAAATGATTTTCTTTTTGGCTTTGTCAGACATGTTTTGATATCTATGTACCAGGTTCTTTCAGTAAAGATATGCAAATAACGTGACTATCTTTCTATTTTTATCTTAGGTCAGAAAAAATTTTGTGTTTTGCAAATACCGATGTTAAGGACATAATTATGTAACTTACACGAATATAAATGATAATAATACCTTCAAAATTCAGCAAGATGATTATGAAAAGTGAGTAGTTTCAACAACGTTAAAATTAAGCGGGATCACTCCATGGAAGATATAGATAACCTATGTTTCCACCTACTGGTGATATAGGTCAAGGGAAGTTGCTAGTGATGGAAATCGAATCGGAGCGTGTTGTGCAAGAGTGAAGTGCGTTTTCCGCTACACAGTAGGTTTAGAATTCCATGACAATGAAGAGGAAAACTGGCGATAAGTTTCCTTTTTCGGGCTCAGTACTCCAATCGGTAAAAACGGAACCCTTATAGGATCACTGTGATGTCTTTCTGTCTGCCTGTCCCTTTTTCTCAACAGCGGACAGACGTATCAGATGTCACGTACTGAAGTGTAGGGGCCTCTTGGCGCTGTAAAACGTTGAAACGTAAAAGTCAATGCATTCAAAAGTTACGGCCATTTATGTCCCACATTTTAATACTTGCAAGCTCACTCATGAAAACGTATAAGGTACTTCTCGTTGGTCTAGAAGCATGAAATTTGCCTAAAATGAAAGTTTAATAGTGCAATCAAATGAAAAATTCGAAAACTGTAAATTTATAATTACATCACACGAAAATTTTTTTTGTCATTTCTTATCTCTCTGCCTCTATGTCCGTCTGTCAAGGCGCCTTTTTCTCAGAAACGGGTAGGCATATCACGTTGAAATTTATGCCACAAACTAAGGTCTATGGTTCTTCGGCTGAGTAAGGAAGTGAAGCCTCTAAGAAAGTAAATCAAAAGATGCGGTTATTTATGTCACATATTCTCACATTCTGATACTCGCAAACTCACTCATAGAAGCATATAGAATAGTTCCCTTTGGCCTAGAACCATGAAATTTGGCAATGAGAATGATTTCACCGTACCACCAAAGTAAAAATAAAGAACGAAATCTGTAAACGAAAAAAAAAATTGTCATTTCTTATCTGACTCAATCTATTCGTTCGCCTGTTCAGACTCCTTTTTCTCAGTAAGGGGTAGACGTTTCAAGTTGGAATTTATGTCACATACTAAAGTCTATAGGTTTTTAGTGGTGCAATAAGTGTAAACTTCTAAGTCAATGAAACCGTAAGACGCGCCATTTAGGTCACATAATGGTCTAAGGCTCCCATTCAGTCTCTTGTTGGCCAGTCGAGTGTGGCAACTGAAGGTGACAAACAAAAGGCGAAGTTTTAAGTTTCACGTTCAAGAAATCGTTCACACAGAGACTCTTACAAACACACCATCATTTGACCATCGGACAGACTTCCGTATCGACGACATAGTAATAAGTATCCCTCGCGTAGAGAAACAACTGAATGACCTGAAAGCGAATAAATCACCAGGTCTGGATGAAATCCCAATTTGGTTTTATCAAGAATACTCCACGGCATTAGGCCAGCCGGTGTGGCCGAGCGGTTCTAGGCGCTTCAGTTTGGAACCGCGCGACCGATACGGTCGCAGGTTCGAATCCTGCCTCGGGCATGGATGTGTGTGATGTCCTTAGGTTTGTTAGGTTTAAGTATTTCTAAGTTCTAGGGGACTGATGACCTCATATGTTAAGTACCATAGTGCTCGGAGCCATTTGAACCATTTGAACCAATCCACGGCATTAACCCCTTACCTAGCCTACATTTATCGTGAATCTCTCGCCCAGCACGGAGTCCCAAGCGACTGGAAAAAAGCGCAGGTGACTCCAGTATATAAGAAGGGTAGAAGAACGGACCCCCAAAATTACAGACTAATATCGCTAACATCGGTTCGCTGCAGAATCGTTGAACATATTCTCAGTTGTCCGCAGCTCGTGGTCGTGGAGTAGCGATCTCGCTTCCCGCGCCCGGGTTCCCGGGTTCGATTCCCGGCGGGGTCAGGGATTTTCTCTGCCTCGTGATGACAGAGTGTTGTGTGATGTCCTTAGGTTCGTTAGATTTAAGTAGTTCTAAGTTCTAGGGGACTGATGACCATAGATGTAAAGTCCCATAGTGCTCAGAGCCATTTGAACCATTTTTGAGCCATATTCTCAGTCCGAATATAATAAACTTTCTTGAGACGTAGAAATTTATGTGCATGAATCAGCATTGCGTTAGAAAGCATCACTCGTGCGAAAATCGGCTGGCATTTTTCCCATAAGATATACTGAGAACTATGGATGAAGGGCAACAGGCTGATTCCATATTTCTAGATTTCCGGAAGGTGTCTGACACTGCGCCCCATTGCAGGATGTTAAAGAAAGTACGAGCATATGGAATAAGTTCACAGATATTTGAGTGACACGAAGACTTCTTAAGTAATAGAACCCACTATGTTGTCCTCGACGTTGAGTGTCCATCAGACACAAGGCTATTGTCAGAAGTGCCCCAGGAAAGTGTGATAGGGCCGCGGATGTTCTCTGCATACATAAGTGGTTTGGCGGATAGGGTGGGCAGCAATCTGCTGATGATGCTGTGTACGGTAAGGTGTCGACGTTGACTGACTGCAGAGAGATAAAACACGACTGAGATAAAATTTCTAGTTGGTGTGATGAATGGCAGCTAGCTCTAAATGTAAGTTAATGTGGATGAGTAGGATGAATAAACCTGTAATGTTGGGATACAGCATTATTAGTGTCCTGCTTGACACAGTGAAGTCGTTTAAATATATGGACGTAACGTTGCAGAATGATATGAAATGGAGGAAGCACGCGAGAACTGTGGTAGGGAAGACAACTGGTCGACTTCGGTTTACTGGGAGAATTTTAGGAAAGAATGGTTCACCTGCAAAGGAGACCGCATATAGGACGTTGGTGCGATCTGTTCTTGAATACGGCTCGAGTATTTGGGATCCGTACCAGGACGGATTGAAGGAAGACGTCGAAGCAATTCAGAAGAGGCGGGCTGCTAGATTTGTTGCCGGTAGGTTCAAACAACACGTAAGTGCTACGTGGATGGCTTGGGAACTCAAATGGGAATCCCTGGAGTGAAGACGAGCTTCTTTTCGAGAAACACTACTGAGCAAATTTTGAGAACCGGCATTTAAAGCTGAGTGCGGAACGATTCTACTGCCGCCAACATACACTACTGGCCATTAAAGTTGCTACGCCAAGAAGAAATGCAAATGATAAACGAGTATCCATTGGAAAAATATATTATACTAGAACCGACATGTGATTACATTTACACGCAATTTGGTGTATAGGTCCAGAGAAATCAGTACCCAGAAAAACCACTTCTGACCGTAATAACGGCCTTGATATGCCTGGGCATTGAGTCAAACAGAGCTTGATGGTGTTTACAGGTACAGCTGCCCATGCAGCTTCATCACGATACCACAGTTCACCAAGAGTAGTTACTGGCGTATTGTGACGAGCCAGTTGCTCAGCCACCATTGACCAGACGTTTTCAAACATTTTCTGAATCCAGAAAGGCCCGTACAGGACCTGCAACATGCGGTCGTGCATTATCCTGCTGAAATGTAGGGTTTCGCAGGGATCGAATGAAGGGTAGAGCCACGGGTCGTAACACTCCTGAAATGTAACGTCCACTGTTCAAAGTGCCATCAATGCGAACAAGAGGTGACCGACACGTGTAACCAATGTCACCCCATTCCATCACGCCGGGTGATATGCCAATATGGCGATGACGAATACACGCTTCCAATGTGTGTTCACCGCGATGTCGCCAAACACGGATGCGACCATCATGATGCTGTAAGCAGAACCTGGATTCATCCGAAAAAATGACGTTTTGTCATTCGTGCACCCAGGTTCGTCGTCGAGTATACTATCGTAGGCGCTCCTGTCTGTGATGCAGCGCCGGCCGCGGTGGTCTAGCGGTTCTAGGCGCTCAGTCCGGAACCGTGCGACTGCTACGTTCGCAGGTTCAAATCCTGCCTCGGGCATGGATGTGCGTGATGTCCTTAGATTAGTTAGGCTTAAGTAGTTCTAAGTTCTAGGGGACTGATGACCACAGATGTTAAGTCCCATAGTGCTCAGAGTCATTTGAAATATTTTTTTGTGATGCAGCGTCAAGGGTAACCGCAGCCGTGGTCTCCGAGCTGATAGTCGATGCTGCTGCAAACGTCGTCGAACTGTTCGTGCAGATCGTTGTTGTCTTGCAAACGTCCCCATCTGTTGACTCAGGGATCGAGACGTGGCTGCACGATCCGTTACAGCCAGACGGATAAGATGCCTGTCATCTCGACTGCCAGTGGCACTAGACCGTTGGGATCCAGCACGGCGCTCCGTATTACCCTCCTGAAACCACCGATTCCATATTCTGCTGACAGTCATTGGATCTCGACCGACGCGAGCAGCAATGTAGCGATACGATAAACCGCAATCGCAATAGGCTACAATCCGACCTTTATCAAAGTCGGAAATGTGATGGTACGCATTTCTCCTCCTTACACGAGGCAACACAACAACGTTTCACCAGGCAACGCTGGTCAACTGCTGTTTGTGTATGAGAAATCGGTGGGAAACTTTCCTCATGCCAGCACGTTGTAGGTGTCGCCACCGCCACCAACCTTGTGTGAATGCTCTGAAAAGGTAATCATTTGCATATCACAGCATCTTCTTCTTGTCGGTTAAATTTCGCGTCTGTAGCACGTCATATTCGTGGTGTAGCAACTTTAATGGCCAGTAGTGTACATTGCACGTAAGAACCGAGAACATACAGCAAGATATGAGAAAATAGTGCTCATATGGTGGCGAGGCATACAATCAGTCCTTTTTCCCTCGCTCTATTTGTTTGTAAATGATTCGTGATGGCTTTAGCTGCAATTGTCCCAGTCTGCCGTGTAAAGAGGAGTGCTGATAGTCCGAGAGTACGATCGTGTCTTAATATGCACGCCGCTGCCTACTGGAACAGCGCTGACTATTGCAGACATCTCTGGTGTGCAGCTGAAACATCACTTTAAAAGGTACGTTTCCATAGAGGCAACAAGAAGCATGCTAGACACGTCATTTTGTTGAAAGCCGTTGCGGTACGTTACATACTTTCTATGTTGTACGTAATATGGCGCGCACTTTTTTGATTTTGGATGCTAAATTACCCCATGTTCACCGTTTTCCATTGTAACACCCCACCCGTCACTTATCTGGTTTTGGCGTGTGTTCACCCCAGCTAATTGACTAACAGATCAACAGAGAGTGCAAAACTGCCGCAACATTGGATAACGCAAAGAAAGTAATAAGGCCCTGTGACTCCTGATTGAACTGCAGTGGCAGTGTTGACATTAATTGATTCAGAATTGATCACTTTTAATTAAAAAGGGGTGCACATTGATGTTATATGCAGCTATTGAACACCAGATGCAAATGTTGAACATAACATTAATTAAGAAAGTGACTTGCGATTTCAACTACTTGATTGAAAACAGATGCAGTCGATTATCACAAATTTATTTTAACTCACGACCTTCAATCATCACATTACATGACTCTCCTACCAGGCAGTGGTAATAAATTGCGTTTGCATGGAGTAAAGCTCGATAACTCAAAAGTAAATCCTATCGACTGACCCAGGCGTAATGCGAAGTGCGAGAAGAATTCTACAGTACACAGCCCATGAAACCCTCATGGAAACTTTGCCGACGTGATCCAACAAATTAATCAATGGCCGCAGCGGGCGTAATATTACCGAATACAGCGTGGCGGAGCGGTGTCGTTGTGCAGGCGTCGGCCGACCTCGAGGTGCTGCAAGGCTGCACTCGTCTTCTCACTCCTAGCTATCTTGGTCAGTACATAGCTGAACCAAAACTTTCTATCTCTAAGCTCAATTGTTCCGTTGGCTAAGTCCTAAACTGCAGAGATGCTCACTCTCTCTCAGGCAAGCTGGTTAAAGAATGCCACATCTGCACTCTAGGCAAGCTGGGAACAGAAGACCTCTACGGAGACTTCTCACAGTCCGCTCTTCACCTCGGTTTCCCCTCCAGCAAAATCACTTACACCAATTGCAGCACAAGTCGCGTTAATTATGCATCACTTCCCAGCGCCGACCAATGCCTGCTCTGGGAAGTGAACAAATTCCCACAAAATTTCCCTTCCTCTCAACTTCTACTATATAGCTCCTCCCAGGCCACCCATCAAGATTAGCGTCTGCACAAACACCAAGTTTTCTGGAATTCTGACTCCCAGGAGAGTACTTCAAATTCCTTGGTCCTACATTCCCATTGGAGGCTGGCGTATTTCATGCTGTCGCTCTTCACCTGATTTACTTCAGGCTCTGTGGACCGTGAATTCACCACAAAGTTGCTATAGTAACGAACACGCATATTTTGATCTCTGTTGACCGCTCCACCGTAGCTTTACGCGGCTTTCTCGCATCTTTCACAGAAAATGGGACGACAGACATTTATCAACAGGCATAAAGTTCTCCATCTGTTTCCCGGTACATCAGCATGGGGTCGGGGTCAACCACCCATGCGGTCACTCATCTTAAGGCGGCTGGAGGCTGCGCCGCGTTACCGCTTTCTCAGAGCTTGAGCTGCCCTAAGCTGCCTATTGTCGCTTCCTTTCACCATTCCCCATCCGGCCACTGTCAATTCTAAATACTTCCCTGGGGTAAACTAGCGTCCAGTAAATCGACTCGTTTCCACAAAGTTTTCATGTTGTGTGAATTACTTTAAAACCATCACCTGACACTAGTTATTCCACTAAGTCCATACAAGATGCATTGTGCCTTGTCAGTCATTTTGTTCAGCCCTACTGTTCGCTCAACGTGAGTTAGGTGATCTTTAATGACTTCATGTAAGGGGCATAGTTCTTGCCATCTTACACCATTTATATGTTGTCGCATTTTTACGCTAGTTTTTACTCCCTCACAGTAATTTTCTCGCACTTATACATTATAAAGAGCAATAAATCGTCACGAAACGTTTCGTACATGGTTTGGCCAGTGACAGTTGGTTTGCTGACTGCAGGAAAATTTGTAGTCATAATTGTAGGCCATAACTATAGTACACACGGTGACACTGTTGTTCATGACGCTGTGGCCGCCGGTTTTAGAGATAAGGAGAGGGGATGCAACCCGCGCTCCAACGATCACAATACATAGAGGTCGTATGTAGTTTTTTATATATATCTAGGCAGCGCAGTACATAAGGAGTGCTTGGGATCAGCTGGAGCGAAACATAATAAGCACGTGTTTTCGAAAAGCTGACATCATGAAAGCTAAGAACTAAAATGTTGAATATTTTGACGTAGCATTTCGATATGCCAAAAGACAATGACTGGGCTCGTATTTCAAGTGGATGATTTTTTTAGTTTCGATGCTGATACTGTCGAGATGTTGTGTGCAGAATTATGATGAGATAATCAGCAGAAAGAGACAATTCTCAGGGATCCAAAGAATCTGACGGTGTATCTGTGGACAATCCCAGTCTGTCAAACGCTCTTACTACATTGGAAGTTGCACACCATTACATAAGTTTGAGAAACATTGGTTCAAATGGTTCAAATGGCTCTGAGCACTGTGGGACTTAACATCTGAGGTCATCAGTCCCCTAGAACTTAGAACTACTTAAACCTAACAAACCTAAGGACAACACACACATCCATGCCCGAGGCAGGATTCGAACCTGCAACCGTAGCGGTCTCTCGGTTCTAGAGTGCAGCCCCTAGAACCGCTCGGCCACACCGGCCTGCGAGAAACATTGGTGATGAGAAGATGTATACAGTAGCTGAATATGAACACTTGATCTACGAATGCAGTGTTTCTTCCAAATAACAATCCACAATTAATTCATTCATTAGGCCTAAGTAACTTTAATTGTCAACAATTCTGGCATGAGACTATCTGAACTACTGTACCGTACCTACTACTGTACAGTATATGTACCTTTTCTTTGTATGCATTTATGGTTAATACAAGTATCTTACGCAGTTTCATTTTAACGTTAATCTCGCTTGTTCATTTATTCTCTCATCCCCCTACAAAAACGTATAAATGAGATTCTACAGCAATACATACAGGGTGGAGAAAAATTGTCACGAAATTTTAACCCTGGATAGCTGACGCCAGTAGGAACCAAAATTACTAATGATGTGTAGGTCGACAACGCGCCATTTTTAAACTACGGAAACTTGGCGTCACGCGCTCCGATTGGCCGCGGGATTGCCCTGTTGCCGTTCGTCGGTTGACGGGCAGCGCTACGGTTGTCGGTTCACACATATAAATGACCCTCGCCCCGTCACTGCCCCAACGTGATACGCACACGTGTTGAATAGGTCCTGCTGTTTGTCTTAGCCTTTCTTTAACATCGATAGTTAACACATCCGATGGTATCGATAGTTCTTTTAAAAGCTATCGCTATATCGATTGACTATCGATTGTTTTGCTCGCCTAGATTTCTAATAATTTTTATTGACAACAATACAAGACGCAAATTTTGTTTCATAAAAAGTAAGATATTTAAACTCTTGTCCTGTAGTCTGTTGCTTAAAATACAACAGTACAAGATGCAAATACGGTGTTTAAATTCTTCTCCTTTAGTCTGTTGCGTTTTTCAGTAATTATTTATCCTGCCTTGCAGGAAACGCTCTCTGGAGGCACTGAAGTCGCTGGACACCACAAAAATTTAGTGGCCATTACACGCAACATACTACACAATATTCTAATACACAGGTATGCATTTTGCAAAATATTGATGTAGGTCAGTTATGGAATCACTGACTGCTGTAACGACATCAGCGTCGCGCTTTTGCTAATTGGGCCAAAAAAAGTAAATAATCCGTTTTCGAATTGTTAGACGTATCAGTAGACGTATTAGCACTGCTCATGGATGCTTCTGTTCCGGGTATTGTTCTTGTTGTTGATGCGATAATGGCAGCACACTCTTTCTGAAGTACTTGAGCAACGTTCTCTGCTTCTCGAAATGTCCTGAAACAAATTTTTTAAACCTAGGATCTGATAACGTCATAAGCGTATTAACAGTCAATGTGTTACACTTCGTCCTTCATTAGTTGTTAAGGTGCCTTCCAAACCTGAAAACTTTGCAGCAGTACCTCGTGTAAGAGGTATACTTAAGGAAGAAGTGATGTATGACGCCCTGTTGGTGTTGCTGCTTCAAAAGGTTCAAGAAGATCTATCATCTCTTGTACAGCTAAGTAATTTTCTACTGTCAGGGTAGACAGTGCTTTTCATCTTTCATTGATCGCAGTCTCAAGCTCACTTCGTACTTCCAAAATTCTTTTGAGCGAGTAGCATGACCTGTTCCATCGAGTCGTCACTTCTTGCACCACTCTCAATTTTTTTGTTTGCTCTTTTTTGAACATTGCGCAGTTTATCACTGGCTAGTGTAGAATTATGAAAGAAAGTAGCAATAGCGTTTGTTTTCAATAAAATTTTAGAAAATGTTTCTGTTATAAAAGAATCTTGCACTGTTAATTTGATGCAGTGGGCAAAACCCTTAAGATTTAGGCAGCTTTTTCATCATTTCAGTGTTGTCTGTAACCCCTACTATTGCCTTATCACGAATATTGTATTCGAGTAAGGTTTGTTTGATGATTTGAAAAAATGTTATGTTAAAGTAACCTGCTAGTATGTCAGAAAATTGCATAATATTGTCAAAACGTTCTTTTTTTCAACGTCTTGTTATCTGGGAAAGTATTTACATATATAAAAAATTAATTCTCATAAAAATGGGCAACTATGTTATTTATCGATGTTACGTTGACCTTCAGCGTCTTAGAAGCACGGGGAAAGCAGGAAGAGGAAGAAGAAGAAGAAGAAGAAGAAGAAGAAGAGAAAGATCACCATAAGGAATAGGGATGCGAGAGGGGAAATGTTTACTGGTCTGCCACGCAATGCTGCAACCCTAGGTGCGCATGCTTGCTGATGAACTGCAGCAGATATGGTATAAACTGCGCACAGGACTAACAAGATTAAAAAAAAAAATGGTTCAAATGGCTCTGAGCACTATGGGACTTAACATCTCAGGTCATCAGTCTCCTAGAACTTAGAACTACTTAAACCCAACTAACCTAAGGACATCACACACATCCATGCCCGAGGCAGGATTCGAACCTGCGACCGTAGCAGTCGCGCGGTTCCGGACTGCAGCGCCTAGAACCGCGTGGCCACCAAATCGGCCAACAAGATTGAAACTGCGTTGAAGAGACCAAGGGTGGCTTCCCCACTCATTATGCTTTTCTCAGTTGAGTTGACACTCAGTACAGAACAAAAGTGCTGCAGTGCTAAAGCTGCTACATCGCTGAGATCGGCAGCACTTGTGATCTCAATGTAGTCGAAATAGTGTGTAGCTTGTAGAAGTTTTGTTGGGTGTTTCGAATTTCGTCGGGGGAAGCGCTCGGAGAGGTATGAAGACCACAATACGATATTAATGAAGGATAAGGCAAGGTGCGGCGAGAGACAGCAGTGCTGACACCTTCACCCATCATACCGACGTATTCCTATAATACAGGGTGGCCCATTGATAGTTACCGGGCCAAATATCTCACGAAATAAGCATCAAACAAAAAACTACAAAGAACGAAACTCGTCTAGCTTGAAGGGGGAAACCAGATGACGCTATGGTTGGCCCGCTAGATGGCGCTGCCATAGGTCAAACGGATATCAACTGCGTTTTTTTTTTTAATAGGAACCCCCTTTTTATTACATATTCGTGTAGTGCGTAAAGAAATATGAATGGACCACTTTTTTCGCTTTGTGATAGATGGCGCTGTAATAGTCACAAACGTATACGTGGTATCACGTAACATTCCGCCAGTGCAGGCGGTATTTGCTTCGTGATGCATTACCCGTGTTAAAATGGACCGCTTACCAATTGCTGAAAAGGTCGATATCCTGTTGATGTATGGCTATTGTGATCAAAATGCCCAACGGGCGTGTGCTATGTATGCTGCTCGGTAATCCGTCCTCTGGTTGCCGAGCGGTTCTAGGCGCTTCAGTCTGGAACCGCGCGACCACTACGGTCGCAGGTTCGAATCCTGCCTCGGGCATGGATGTGTGTGATGTCCTTAGGTTAGTTAGGTTTAAGTAGTTCTAAGTTCTAGAGGACTGATGACCTCAGATGTTAAGTCCCATAGTGCTCAGAGCCATTTGAACCATTTTTTGCTGCTCGGTATCCTGGACGACATCATCCTAGTGTCCGGACCGTTCGCCGGATAGATACGCTATTTAAGGAAACCAGAGGTGTTCAGCCACATGTGAAACGTTAACCACGACCTGCAACAAATGATGATGCCCAAGTAGGCGTTTTAGCAGCTGTCGCGGCTAATCCGCACATCAGTAGCAGACAAACTGGGCGAGTATCGCGAATCTCAAAAATGTCGGTGTTGAGACTGCTACATCAACATCGATTGCACGCGTACCATATTTCTATGAACCAGGAATTGCATGGCAACGACTTTGAACGCCCTCGCTTCCCACGCCCGGGTTCCCGGGTTCGATTCCCGGCGGGGTCAGGGATTTTCTCTGCCTCGTGATGGCTGGGTGATGTGTGCTGTCCTTAGGTTAGTTAGGTTTAAGTAGTTCTAAGTTCTAGGGGACTGATGACCATAGATGTTAAATCCCATAGTGCTCAGAGCCATTTGAACCATTTGAACGTCGTGTACAGTTCTGCCACTGGGCACAAGAGAAATTACGGGACGATGACAGAGTTTTTGCACGCGTTCTGTTTAGCGATGAAGCGTCATTCACCAACAGCTGTAACGGAAACCGGCATAATATTCACTATTGGGCAACGGAATATCCACAATGGCTGCGACAAGTGGAACATCAGCGACCTTGGCGGGTTAATGTATGGTGCGGCATTATGGGAGGAAGGATAATTGGCCCTCATTTTATCGATGGCAATCTAAATGGTGCAGTGTATGCTGATTTCCTACGTAATGTTCTACCGATGTTACTACAAGATGTTTCGCTGCATGACAGGATGGCGATGTACTTCCAACATGATGGATGTCTGGCACATAGCTCGCTAGCGGTTGAAGCGGCATTGAATAACATGTTTCATGACAGGTGGATTGGTCGTCGAAGCACCATACCATGGCCCGCACGTTCACCGGATCTGACGTCCTCGGATTTCTTTCTGTGGGGAAAGTTGAAGGATATTTGGTATCGTGATCTAGCGACAACGCCTGACAACATGCGTCAGCGCATTGTTGATGCATGTGCGAACATTACGGAAGGCTAACTATTCGCTGCTCAGAGGAATGTCGTTACACGTATTGCCAAATGCATTGAGGTTGACGGACATCATTTAGAGCATTTATTGCATTAATGTGGTATTTACAGGTAATCGCGCTGTAACAGCATGCGTTCTCAGAAATGATAAGTTCACAAAGGTACATGCATCACATTGGAACAACCGAAATAAAATGTTCAAACGTACCTACGTTCTGTATTTTAATTTAAAAAACCTACCTGTTACCAACTGTTCGTCTAAAATTGTGAGCCATATGTTTGTGACTATTACAGAGCCGTCTATCACAAAGCGAAAAAAGTGGGACAACTAAAACATTCATATTTCTTTACATACTATACGTGTGGTGTCACCGCCAGACACCACACTTGCTAGGTGGTAGCCTTTAAATCGGCCGCGGTCCATTAGTATACGCCGGACCCGCGTGTCGCCACTGTCAGTGATTGCAGACCGAGCGCCGCCACACGGCAGGTCTAGAGAGACTTCCTAGCACTCGCCCCAGTTGTACAGCCGACTTTGCTAGCGATGCTGCACTGACAAATACGCTCTCATTTGCCGAGACGATAGTTAGCATAGCCTTCAGCTACGTAATTTGCTACGACATAGCAAGGCGCCATTACCAGTTATATTGAGATGGAAATGACGTATATACAAGAGCGATGTTCTCCAATTGTGGATTAAAGTTAAGTATTCTACCAGTACCTCCTGTTTTGCTAGTCTTATTTCTCTGACCTGTTCCAGACCTCACGCCAGACTGCGTGAGCTTAAAAGCGTGCACTTCGGCCTCCTCTAGCAACACGGTGTTGGCCCTTCTGCCAACACATCAATACGAATATGCAAAAACAAGGGGGTTACTATTTAAAAAACGCAGTTGATATCCGTTTGACCTATGGCAGCGCCATCTAGCGGGCCAACCATAGTGCCGTCTGGTTTCCCCCTTCAAGCCAGACAAGTTTTATAGTTTTTTCGTTTGAGACTTATTTCGTGATATATTTGGCCCGGTCACGATCAATGGATCACCCTGTATATGCGCGCCGCTCAAAGTTTGCGCTTGACAGGACCTGATAGCGTTTCGTCAGCTTCACTGTAGTGACCATACAACAGCTTCCATTACACACTAGCTGAGAATTTTCCATTACCACTGGAAAGTTCCTATTCGATTAGTACGGCCTATATTAACGACTTGCTATGGTTAGTCTTTTGTTGGCAAATATATGCATTAATATTAACGCTATTTTATAAGCACCGAAAGTTTTAATTCTGTTCCGATTCACTACCACAATGGAAGTACCTCCGCATAAATCGCACACCAAAGCACGTTGTTTATATACTCGGAAGACAGCAGCACAGTAATTGTAACGCCACTGCCAGCTGATTTTGCTATATTTTTTGGTTCAGACGATGTTGGAGTTCGCGTTCGTTTCTCACTTGCTAGTCTGCTATCGCACAAACTCCCAGGTGAAAACTTTGGGGGAGGAAGTAACCATGTTTTGAAAAAGCGCGTTATAGACACATCCATGTTGAAATCTGTTGCTCACTTTTAGTAATGAATAAGAAAATATATTAAGCCTGTTGTAAGTCGACTATTCAATGATTTATTACGGTTGGCAGTATCCGTAAACTGAACACAAATGACACGATACCTTCAGATTTCTATCGACAAAAGCGGTGAGGGCGAGTGGTGGCTGGGAGAGGAGGGGTGATCTGTCAAGAAAAACCTTACGAGTTACGCTGACTTGACTTAGACCGACATGTATTGATCACATGAATGAACCGAAACTCAACATGGCATTGACAAGTTAAAGAAGGTAACATTTTAAAATATGTTAGTTATATGTGCATAGATTCTGCGTAGTGATGACCTGCAGTTTTGTCACTTTTAATGCGGGTCAAACTAATTTTCCGTCCATTATAAAGTGTCAAGCGAATGGCTGTATGCCTTCATTTGCGTTGCTTTTTCACATGTCCTTTGCGGCCAGCCGGTGCGGCCGAGCGGTTCTAGGCGCTTCAATCTGGAAATGCGCGACCCCGATGGTTCGCAGGTTCGAATCCTGCTTCGGGCATGGATGTGTGTGATGTCCTTAGGTTAGTTAGGTTTAAGTAGTTCTAAGTTCTAGGAGACTGATGACCTCAGATGTTAAGTCCCATAGTGCTCAGAGCAATTTGAACCATTTTGTCCATTGTAATACTTAAAAAATTATATTTTCTAAGGGCTCTATCTAATTTATTTTTTCTCTCTTCCTATAGTTTTGAGATCACTAAACATTTAAGTGTGGTTTTATCTGGCAATTCATATCTACTGTGTAACATATAAACAATTTTTTTTTCAAATCTTGATGGATATCGATAGCAATCATTCTTGAATAAAGAGAGTCAAATTCTTTTTTTAGTTATGAACTGGCATCCTGTAACTGACTCCTGTTACCATAATTTTTATAGAGCTTCACGATTCTTTTGGTTGCACCTCTTGCACTTGAACTAGCTCACATGTTGATGTCTCACCTTTCAGTTCTATTAATAATCCTTGGTTCTCTAGTTTTTCACCATGTTATCTTTTTAGTGGTACCTTAAATTAGTCCTATTCTCTGATCATGTTTATAATCTTTAATGCAGGCGGTATACTTTACAAACTGCCTCTTATCCCCCACTTTCTCGAAAAAATTCCATACGGATGATTGATTTTCACGGGTCATTTTCAAAACAATAACGAAAAACTCTATTGACTCCGAACACTTTCATCGAGACTGTTTTCTTTGTCTCGCTCCTGCCAATGACAGCGATTCAACAGGTGTGGCACTATAGCTGCTTGACGAAGAATAATCCCGTTGTTGTGTGGCGTTTAAATAATGAAACGAGTGACGAAGAAGCCACTGTTGGCATATTGAGGCCAACTCCTACGATACTCCGAAGAGCTAGAAGCTTTAGAGGCAACAATCTTCCTCGTAACACTCGAAAAATTATTATTCAGGTTGCAGAATGCTGTAAACTTGAAAAAATATAAAAAAAATAATGGTGAGCTAATTTACCCGCTGCACAATTCACAAACAAGAGGCTTCAGCATTAACGGGCAAGAACGTAAGAAATATCTACAGAATTTGGAGTTTTGCAAAACCATTCCCGGACATTCACTGTCAGCTCTTGGCAAGAAGAGATTAGTTTTGTCTCATCCTCGCAAACATTCACATTTCGCGCGAAATGAATATGCACTGCAATGCTGTGAAAGCAAATAGCATGTAAATACGGCTGTAAATTTTGATGATTATGTCCAGCCACCATACAAATAAAAAACTTGACACTCGACGGGTTGTGCTTTTACTATATTCAGTTTTGCGGGATTTGCTCTGTCCTTGAAAGAAAAAGCTCCGCTAATCAAACACAACACGGTCAACCAAGATATGAATGATTTTTGTGCTTCTACAAAAGCAGAAGTGACGCAACGGCATTCGGATTGCGTCAGTGTCTTGTGTTTTCGAATCACCTTGCACATTAACATGTACAAATGAAAACACTTGTAAGTACAATGAGGACTCAGAAGCAGAAGTGGACAGTAGCAAGTGTGTTTAATTAATAACTATAAATAATTGTATTTATTTTAAAATGCATTGTACAGTACAATCACAAACACTTAACAAATCTTTAAAATGTATTTTTTTTCCTTTACTAACTGCGTTGTATTACAACAACCTTATTTACATTTGTATTCCTTGCTAGAAGTAAGTAAGCTCACACATTTGGAGATGACAATCTGTATAATGCGCATTCACGAATCCATGTTATTTGCGTGTGTAGTTTTTACCATAAGCATCTGATCGGTACGAGATGCGAACGACCGTGAGTTGTCATCACTGGAAAGCAAACAAGAAAATTCCGTCTCTCACGCCCCCTCTCTCCACAGCCACCAATCTATTAACAACTTAGTTTAGAAACAACATATATAGGCTAAGGCGCCACAATATGTGGGTTGATTAAATACGTCATACAGTCTACTTCCCCTCTGCAGTCCAACCGCCATGGAGGTAATTCGAACCGACGATTTTTCAGGCGCCAATTACAAAAGAATTATATTGTAAACGATAGGACTATCGATAGTTAAACCAGATTACCGATAGCGACCATAGTACAGATACGATAGCTTAATCGATAGTCTGTCGATGTTTAAGCAACACTTGTTTGTCTCCACCTCACGTCAGAGGCATTCACACGCAAGCTTCGTCTCGGTGCACACACACACGTCACCTGCGATTTAGTCATACAGTAAGCATGGCGGCACAGTATTTGTTTGAAGAACAACGAGATATTGTTTTTGTTTATGGACTAGCCGACGGCAGTGCGCATGAACCTGGCGAAACAGGCTCGTTAGCGGAATATCATGGTGATGCTGGAAGATCTCGAACACGACGGGAGGGTGCATTTGAAGAGACTGTTCTCGAGCGCTTCGAGGAAGTACCTACTACAAGTACTCCAGCGGTTGAACAGGACATCGGTTAGTCTGGGAAGTTTTGAGGGATGATGGACCGCATTCATTTAGTTTCCATTCTGTCCAAGACGTAAATCCTGCCGGCCGCGGTGGCCGTGCGGTTCTGGCGCTGCAGTCCGGAACCGCGGGACTGCTACGGTCGCAGGTTCGAATCCTGCCTCGGGCATGGGTGTGTGTGATGTCCTTAGGTTAGTTAGGTTTAAGTAGTTCTAAGTTCTAGGGGACTTATGACCTAAGATGTTGAGTCCCATAGTGCTCAGAGCCATTTGAACCATTTTTTGAACGTAAATCCTGCGGCGGACTATGAACACAGGCTATGGTTTTACCGGTGGTATCTGCAACTTGTTGCATGAGATCGCGACTTTCCCGCCATTTTGTTGTTTACCGATGAGTGCACCTTCCATCGGGATGGCCTTTACAACACTCGAAACGCTCATTACTGGGCAAGGGGGAATCCTCACGTCACGTACGATTTTCGTTCAACATTTGGGCAGGCATTGTGGGTGACTATCTGATTGGGCCTCCTGGACTTACCAGGGAAAATTACCTTCACTTTTTTCAAGAAATTCTATCCGGCCTGCTGGAAGATGTTCCCCTGGACATAAGGCTACGCATGTAGTTGCAGCACGATGCGGAGCAGGCACATAAAAGTCGTGCTGTGCACAGATATTGAAATGAACTCTTCGACAGCCGGATAATTGGCAGAGGTGCTCGTAGGACATGGCCCCCGCGATCACCAGACCTCAAGCCACCGGACTGTTTCCTGTAAGGATTCTTCAAGATTCTGGTTCACCCACCTGGACGTGAACCGCCTAGAAACGAAGAGAAATTAATGGATTGCATCCAACATGCCGCCAATCACGTAAGGGCAATGCCAGGAATCTTTGAAAGAGTTTGGCAAAACACCGTTCGACGTTACCAAGCTTGTGTTGCGTCAGAGGGTCGCCAATACGAGCACCTGTTTTAAGTAAACAATGTCCTAGCTACAAAAAGGCCCGTTTGAGGGCCGACGCAATTTGTAAAAGACTTTCTGTACGCGAACTAACAGCTGTTGACGGCTTTGTTCCCGGTACGTCTTATCATGAAACTACAATGGATGTGTGGGACCCCGGCGGATTCGCCTCCAGGCCCCCAGAGTTGAAGGCTGGCGCGCTACCACCGAGCGGCAGGCAAAGCATTCGCGGCCTTGCATTGTCCAGAGGATACGGCAACAGAGCAATCTCGCGGCCAATCGGAGCGCGTGGCGCCAAGTTTCCGTAGTTTAAAAACTGTGCGTTGTCGACCTACACAACATTAGCAATTTTGGTTCGTACTGGCATCAGCTATCCAGGGTTAAAATTTCGTGACACAATTTTTCTCCACCCTGTATACTTTTATCTACTTGTATAACTAAAAGATTGTATTTGTAATCTCGAAGGGGGTATAGTCCCTGTCCCATCTATGAATCCATCACTAGTTACGTAATTTTATTAAAAATGATTCGTTAGAAACGTTAATTAACTTACCTCACAGCTTTCTACTGTTGAAAAAGTTCATCTTGGAACGACAGCATCTAACTAATACATCAGGAGATTATAAGCAAACCATTTCTCCCTTTTAAGCGATGAACCCCTCTTTGGTTTAGTAATCATTTTATGATCCCGATGAAAAGCAGACCTCAAATTCTTGATTTTCTTTTCTATTTCATCTACTTAACATTCGTACTTGTTAGCAGGTAGTTTAAATTTGCACTTTTCACATTCCTTTCTTTATATGAAGCACTTCTGTTGTTTCACGACTCCGATGAAGTATGGTAGTTTTCAATAAATAAAGTTGTTTTCTGTATATTTCGCTCCATGTCGCCCGTTTTCTGTCGCACTCTTCTACTGTCACTTGCATGCTGGCAACATCGTGCTCGGTGAACAGGTTAATCACAAGAACCTGGAGTTATGCCTGTAGAGAACAGAACAGATCGTTTCTCGCGATCGCAATATCATTAAATAACGACGTTCTTGGTGGTTAACACACTGGTCTCATACTGGGGACGTGATGTACCTAAACCGCTCCAGGAAAATACCAGGATGGTTCCTTTGACAGGACACGACCGATTTCTTTTCCCATCCTTGAAACATTCCGAGCTTCTGCTCCGGGTTTAATAACATCGATGTCGACGGGACATACACTGCTCGCCATTAAAATTGCTACACCAAGAAGAAATGCAGATGATAAACGGGTATTCATTGGACAAATATATTATACTGGAACTGACATGTGATTACATTTTCACGCAGTTTGGGTGCATAGATCCTGAGAAATCAGTACCCAGAACAACCACCTCTGTCCTAAACAACGGCCTTGATACGCCTAGGCACTGAGTCAAACAGAGCTTGGATGGCGTGTACAGGTACAGCTGCCCATGCAGCTTCAACACGATACCACAGTTCATCAAGAGTAGTGACTGGCGTATTGTGAGGAGCCAGTTGCTCGGCCACCATTGACCAGACGTTTTGAATTGGTGAGTGATCTGGAGAATGTGCTGGTCAGGGCAGCACCCGATCATTTTCTGTATCCAGAAAGGCCCGTACATGACCTGCAACATGCGGTCGTGCATTATCCTGCTAAAATGCAGGGTTTTGCAGGGATCGAATGAAGGGTAGAGCCACGGGTCGTAACACATTTGAAATGTAACGTCCATTGTTCAAAGTGCCGTCAATGCGATCAAGAGGCGACCGAGACGTGTAACCAATGGCACCCCATACCATCACGCCGGGTAATACGCCAGTATGGCGATGACGAATACACGTTTCCAATATGCGTTCACCTCGATGTCGCCAAACACGGATGCAACCATCATGATGCTGTAAACAGAATCTGGATTCATCCGAAAAAATGACGTTTTGCCATTCCTGCACCCAGGTTCGTCGTTGAGTACACCATCGCAAGCGCTCCTGTCTGTGATGCAGCGTCAAGGGTAACCGCAGCCATCATCTCCGAGCTGATAGTCCATGCTGCTGCAAACGTCGTCGAACTGTTCGTGCAGATGGTTGTTGTCTTGCAAACGTCCCCATTTGTTGACTCAGGGATCGAGACGTGGCTACACGACCCGTTACAGCCATGCGGATAAGATGCCTGTCATCTCGACTGCTAGTGATACGAGGCCGTTGGGATCCAGCACGGCGTTCCGTATTACCCTCCTGAACCCACCGATTCCATATTCTGCTAACAGTCATTGGATCTCGACCAACGCAAGCAGCAATGTCGCGATACGGTAAACCGCAATCGCGATAGGCTACAATCCGACCTTGATCAAAGTCGGAAACGTGATGGTACGCATTTCTCCTCCTTACACGAGGCATCACAACAACGTTTCACCAGGCAACGCCGGTCAACTGCTGTTTGTGTATGAGAAATCGGTTGGAAACGTTCCTCATGTCAGCACGTGGTAGGTGTCGCCACCGGCGCCAACCTTGTGCGAATGGTCTGAAAAGCTAATCATTTTCATATCACAGCATCTTCTTCTTGTCGGTTAAATTTCGCGTCTGTAGCACATTTTCGAGGTGAAGCAATTTTAATGGCCAGTAGTGTATAAACCCAATCTTCCTTCCTTCTTCCTTTCGTATTGGAGAGGTGTTGGTTTTAACCCTCGATCTACCCATTCAGATGTAGTTTTTCTGTTAACTCCCAGTGTCATTTCAGGCAAATAACGACATGGATCAAGCAACTGTGTATGACAATATGTTAAACCACAATACAAAACAACTCTGATACGCATGTATTTTTCAAATGGTTCAAATGGCTCTGAGCACTATGTGACTTAACTTCTGAGGTCATCAGTCGTCTAGAACTTAGAACTGATTAAACCTAACTAACCTAAGGACATCACACACATCCAAGTCCGTGGCAGGATTCGAACCTGCGACCGGAGCGCTTGCTCGACTCCAGACTGTAGCGCCTAGAACCGCACGGCCACTCCGGCCGGCTGTATACTGTCACATGCCAGTCACTTCTTAATTTTTGAAGCACTGTATGAAGATTCTACATCGATCTTCAGTTAGTAGAAGAATAGGCACCTTTTCCCGCAAACCTGATTGTTTTCGCTGCAGCATAATTGTGGCACTAACGTTTGATACTTCGTTGTAAGGCTAAACTGTACGTTACCCTCAGCCAGTTTTTCATAGCCCCTCAAACCGACACTGTATTGACATATGTGATGTTCGAAAGCATATGTTGCTTACTATGACATTAAGAAAGGTTTCTCATTGCAAGCAAGAACTGAACAGTTTGCATTCTTCACCTGGTGAAAACTTCTGATGTCATACATTTCGAGCCTGGTCGAGTAATCGGTAGCCCCACATTACTTATTTCAGCCATTTCCCATCTCATAACGACGTTTAAATGTGACGAAACGTCAACAGTTGAAAAACGATCTGATGTTCTCATATACTCAACTCTAGAGACTGTCAAAAGTTGAAATCAGAATTTTCCTGAGATCGCATCTTCATAAAATTGTTGTGAAATATTATAATATCCTCAGGAAATTAGCGTTTGTTGCAATGACTGGCTGTGCCAATACATAAACAGATGTACAGCTATGCGCGTAAACTAGTGAAATAAGCGTTCACCAGTTGAGGGGGAGAGGAAGGTCAAACGGAGATTCGAATCTTAAGGAACGGAAGGAGAAAGAGTTTCGGACTGGTACAGATCCTCGTAGAGATGGGTTTAGGCCTTTCATTGGTCTACATGTTACTGTTACCACAGAGGATCACGAGAAAATTGGTGAGCTGTGTTGCCAGGAACCAAGCGAAGCAGCGCAATGGTAAGACAGTGGACTCGTGTTCGGGACGACAGCGCTTAAGATCCCCATCCGGCCATTCACTCTTAGCTCTTCCGTGATTTCCCTAAATCGCATAACGAGAATGCTGGGATGGTTTCTCGGAAAGGGCGAGGCCAGTTTCCTTCCATACCCTTCCGCAATGTGAGCTTGTGCTCTGTCTATCATGATCTCGCCGTCGACGGGACGTTAAATTCTAAATATTCTGTTTTCTTGTGTCAGAAGAGCATTGTCTTTAGATGCTCTAAAGAAACTGAATTTTTCCGTAGAAAAATTATTATATAAAACCTAACAGCCATGTCTTCACCGATACCATTCTGACGAAATAAAACCTCAGACTGTCACCTGAAGATATGAGTTAGGCTTCAAAATGTACCGTGCTAAAAAAAGAAAAAAAAATAGAAAAAAAGAAATTAATTTTAATGAGTGCCTGAGTAGTGCTTTTGCTGTTCCAAAATTTTGATAAATGTCATGTATACAGCACTCACAAACACGATTATGAGTAAAAGTTATTATTATATTATCTTTTTTTATCTCACCTCGATGCCACTGGCAGCTAGGCTTCCCAGCCTTTCGAGTCGACCCCATAAACGAGATGTACGCTTTCCCCCTTTCTTCGGACTAATGTGTCAAAAAAGTGTACCATAATGTTTCAGGTAGCCATAGTCAAAACTGTAAAATGTTTATACAAATGAATGTCCGAAAACGAATTCATTTTAAGATACGAGCTATGTTTACTGGTGTCGAGATGTTCAGTACTTAATAGTTCATGCATTTTTCCTGTTCAAGTTAACTGTTCATGTCTTATTGTTCTTGTCTCACGAACGCCGAATTACGATGTTCAGCAGGTTATTTCTGTCGACATGTAACGTGCTTAACATGAAGAGGGAATCGTGGGCAGGTCGCATCGCCCCCACCCCCTCCCCATGTGGAGAAGAGTGTGTTGACGCGTAAAAGATACTCCAAAGGTCTGCAAAGAATTGCAACTGCTTAAGCCATCAACTACGCCTTCGGACTACACTCTTTAATGGGCGGTTTTGCATACTTTATCCACATCAATCACAATGTGTACAAGCTCAGAGGGCTTGTGAGATACAGTTGTAGATTCACAGCCCACAGTTTCATACCGTTGATGCAACATTCAGACACAGTGGAAGAATAACATAATTCAATTACTGCGTGCAGGCAGATGCAAACCCTCGAGTAATTTGGAAGCTATGCATCAAGTTCGATGTAGTATGATGTGTGGCTAGAGATTGTGAACAGATGCCGTTTATCCACGAAGGAGCCACATCCCATTTTATACCCACTGTACGACAGTATTTAACCCAAAATTTTAATGAGCTCTCGATTGATCGATTATGTGCATTAATGATTATGACTCCTACGCTCTTCTGACCTTCATCCCGATAATTACAGCTGTGGGTGTATGTATCAGCATTTGCATATGGCTATACCCGTTGGCAAGGTGCATCTGATCAAATCTGAGGGCAGCCAGGTGTGTTCGTGATTCTTTGGGAAGGAAGATTGCTTTCTGCTTTTTTAGCTGTCACCGGTTCTTAATAGGAAGTGATAAGCGTGACTTTACAATCATAAATATTCAGTCCTTTTCTGGAACAAAACGTATTCTAACGTGTGGATCTGCTGAACCACTCGTTATCATTCCTGGTGGACAGTGGACAGGCAGATTTTATGTTTTCACGTCACAGCTGCCTATGTTTTACAGTGTCTCCTAAATTGCAACAGAAAAAATAGGTGAGAAGTACCAGCCCATTCATCGTAGTCCATTATTTCTGAAGCTCTCTTACGAATTACTATGTGCCACGAAGGCCTAGGGTTAAAGCTGATATACACGTTTCCCCAGCTTTTGCAAGTTATTTGTTTCACAATCATTTTTAATTTTCTGTAAGAACTGCCTCTTGCATACCCTCTATTACTTTATCATTTTAACGACATTGTAAATTTCTATGTAGTGCTGTTCTGTATTTTTTTATTCCTTAAAAATTGGGGATGAGTATTAATTAGACTGAAATTAGCTAAGGCTTGTCTCCTTTAGAGTTTTGAATTGCTTTTTATATAACTCGGAATTTTTATTCCTTTTTGTCCGTACTGACTAACGAATTGATGTGACATTTTGGCACATAGCAGTGACGCTGAAAACAAAAACACGTGGGCTTTAAAGCTACAATAAGTGTAAAGGAAACATATCGTTAACATTTCAGCATTGATGGGCTGTACTACTCATACAGGCTACTTTTAAACCTTCAGAGTTGAATGCTGACATGAAGCGGATGTGTTGTAACTTGAAGTGAATTGTCATTATTTTACATTGATATTCCCACAGATAAAATCTCAAATGAAGGGATCGGTGAACGAAAGTGCTAACCCTCAATTTAGAAAGAATTAGTCTGATCACGCTATCTGTCGTGTTTTCTAATTCACCATATACTGATAGCAGGTAGTTCGATATCTTCCATTAGGAAGTACTATCTAGTATACAGATTGTTTTGTCTTGTATTTATGTCTTTGTCTTTGAAGTGAACCAAACAAGCAACACGCAGTAACTGAAATTACGTTTTTCTGGTTTAGTCCTGTCTTCCGACGACCCCTCTCGGATACTGCGCCTTGGATGTCTGCCACCTCGTCACTTAAAGCCGATAGACGTCCGATAGTAAGGAAACGCGCCGTGACACTTCTCGACTGAGTATCTCGATCGACAACAACTACTTATCAAGTAACCAGTTGGAGTGTACCCCTTTGGTGGTTTTCCAAATGTATGAATCGTTAATTCTTATTTGTGTATTCTTGTGCTAACAGTGAATAACTCTCTTGCAGTTCGTCTTTCACTAGGGAAAACATGACCGCTCAAAGGCAAATTTCCTCAGTTACAACTGAAACTTTTTTTTAAAATGTGTGTAGTATAAGCTGTGTCAAGTTAAATCTGTGTACGGAATGGGGGGTTCAAAGTCGGAGAGATACCTAATGTGCGCTCCCAGTTGAAACGCCTTACGGCTCACTTCAGAACTTCAACGTACTGTAGTTTACATAGCATTCTTTTTCCCGATTCGCAGATCCCTTCGCGAGATGTTGCCTTTTTTATTATCGCATGCAATGAAATAAACTACACGAAAGGGTATAATGCGTCTAGAAAATCTGCGTCATTTTAAGGCTTCTGCTTTGTAAATCTGGGACGTTTAATTGGCAACAAGTAGTAAAAATTTACAACTACCCAAAAAGGAAAAGAGGGGTATTGTATGTGTCATTTATGATGAACTCATGTGCACCTGTGCAGTCATAAATAGTTGCATGTCTCGACCTGCGAAATAGGCCTAAGTTAAGTTCCATCTACATTAAGAGCCGTAAAATTGGCTCAGCGACACGTGCCTTGTTCACGCTTCCTCTCCTCTTCTGCTCTTCCCCTCTCCCTCCCCCCCTCTCTCTCTGTCTATATTTCTCTGTCCCTCTCCAATCATAAGGAACGAGTTAAGCAGATATACAGTGTCTAATCAGAATGATCTGGGCAACTGCTGTTAATGCGGAATTGAGTACTAGATGTCACCAGAGTCGTACCCATCAATATAAAACGAGGCAAGGAGTAGTGTGCAGTCAGTAGAGAATCAGTAAGAGCAGAGTGAGTAGATCCGGAAAGCTCAGTGACTTCGGAGGTGAACTAGTCACTGGATGACACCTGAGTATAAAATCCTTCAAGCCACCCCTTCTAAGGCTGCACGAGTCGACTGTTGGTGTTATTGTCAACTGCAAACGTGAAGGAACAACCTCAGCCAAATCAGTACCATGCAGACCTAATTTACTGACGGACTGGGACCGTCAAGCATTGCGGAGAGTGGTTGTTAAAAATCGCATGAAATCAACGGAAGGAATCACTCACGAGTTCCAAAGTGCTACTTGCATTCCAACTAGCACGACGAGAGTGTGTAGGGAGTTAAAAAGAATTGGGTAAAATGGTCGAGCAGCAACTTATAAGCTACACATTTCTGTATTCGGTGCTAAGCGAAGTTGAAGAATTGTAGGAGCGACGCCACTGGGTACTGGATGACTAGAAACGTGAGAGGGATTTGTGGCGGTGAATCACGCTATACCTTGTGGCAGCCCGATGTAAGGGTTAGGTTTTGGCAAATGCCTGGAGAGTGTTACCCGCCATCACGTGCAGTGTCAACAGTCAAGTGAGGAAAGGTTAGGTTAAAATATACGAACTTTTTTCGTAGTTAGGGGTGTGGTCCCCTAACTGCGCTTTTGAAACTCTTGATCTGGAAAGATATGAACACATTTTACAGTGGAGGAACAGTCCGGAGACCATGACTGCTTCTATGAACATGACAATGACCCTGTCATAAATAAGGAAATCATTTGTTCACAACAACGATATGGACAGGCCTGCCCACGGTCCCAACCTGAACCCAATGGAACACTTCTGAGATGAGTCCAACAACACTACCTTCTATGGTTTCGTCTCTTGAGGAAGAGAGACATTGAAACACGTTATTGAAAGTGTCCTCTGCAGAGCTGAAGCCGTCATAAAAGCGAAGAGTGGACACACCTCACTAATAGGTGTCTTGATTCAAATGATCAGATAGTGTGTGATTATACTCCATGATTAGGGCAAAAATTTCAGTGTACCACTGCATCTTAAAAATTTCTATCAAAATTGCGTAGCCTTTGCCTAGGATTCGCAAAAATCGTCCTCTCAGTGATATAGACGATCTCAAGGTGTCAGACAAGTGTATCGATATTTTTGTGCAAGTGTGGGAAAGTAGAGGATCAGTGGGCTTACGAGTAAGAATTTTACAGATATCAACATTGGCATTCCTGAGATCGCCGTCGTCAGCATCCGGTACTCGGGCAATTTTGCTTGTTATATTTCGTCGACATCAGCATTCCTGAAATTTTCTTTCCCGACCCTGTACCTCTTGCCCCCGTTCGTCACTCGTCACGGGGAACACTTGTCGACGTCATTGTGTATCGACTGCATGCACACTATCTCACTATCTATTGCTGTCTGCACTTAGATGAAGGGTCTTCCAAAGCTTTCGAGCACTATGGTTTCTATTCCAGCTAAGTGCTAATTTGAATAATGAATTAAACTTTTTGCTCAAAAATATCCGAACGATATGATGGCGTCGTTGTGGCATGTACACGGCGTATGCAGCAGAATTATGGAGTATGCATGGCGTCACGACACCGTAACGTGGGTGTAGCGCCAGTGTTACGCTGGTTTAAAACTAGCATTTGCATTAGCTGTGCGTCGGCGTCGCGTTACATTAACATCTGCACTGCTGAGGCCCATGATTAACTCAGTGCTCAAACATGCCTGTATTATTTATCAATCATGCTCTGCTGCTTTCCATTCGAGGCCAGTGCTCTGTAGTGAGGGGATCAAGTGCTGTAGCGAGAAAGTAGAGCTACACAAAATAGCCAGATAATATATTTTGCAGTATAAAATAATGACGTCATAACAGTCTGCAAAATGTTATTCTAGTAGCACCAAGTACGGAAATTGGTAATACTGGCTGTGTATTAGGCGAACTGGGAGGATGCCAAATCTGGAAATTGTTAAAATTTGTAGGACACACCAAAATGCAGAAGTACCAGCCAAAACACTGAACACTTTATACAGATGTCTATCTCTCTACTGTGTAAGTGCATCCGTCTTTGCAGAAAAAGATTCATATAATGTAAATAATTAACTGCCTGATTTTAAATGAAGGTCTTCGCTCATCGGGACGCTAGCAAGCGCTAATCAGTGTCATAATATAGCCTATACTCAGAAGTAGCCGAACGATCTGAATTATGTATCAATCATGCGTTGTTGCTCCCAGTCAATAACTGTAGGATTCCACTGCTCCTAGGCAAGTTGCTCTCTAGGCCTTTGCACTCTAGTCAGATTAGGGGATGAGTATTTGGCATAAGAAATTAATTTTTTTATTATTATTCCAATTACATGATTTTTTTCATTCGCTGTAGTGAGAAGGCTGTTAGCAGCAAGGTTAAAAAATGGATGGGTAAGAGACTTTGATAGTATAAATTAATTATGTCATAGCATATTCCACACAATGGTGGTAAAAACATTGTCTCGTTTTCCTTGTTAAATAATTAAAACTATAGACAAGTAGATAATAGTTGATACACTGGTTCATTTTTTGTTAAGACCTGCGAAATAACATAATTGTAGCAATCAGTCATAATTTTTTTTATATCCATATTTGATGGTACTGTTGCAAAAACTATGTTTCTCATGCTGCTTTAACATAAAACCTGCGCAATGGCAGTAGCGCTGGTTTACACATGGCATACGATTGGACCAGCAGACGATGTGTTCGTCTGCAATTTCTTATCAACAACTTCCGACAAGCTGAAGCTTGCAAAAGTACTTAGTAAGTACTTTTGGCAATCACCGTTGCGGAAGATGTGCATGTGTTTGGGAACATGCTGAGACTTGTAAAAATACGAGTTCAGTCGGGTACTTACAGTAGGCGCACACAAAAGGCAGCGCAAGACGCATTTCCTGGTAGCAATGGTTTCGAACTTGTACTTAGATTCGACATTTATGAACAAGTCAGTTACAATTATATCAAATAACAAAAAACAGCCAATACTCTGTTGCACATTGTGCTGATTAAGATATGAAACTTGAAGGCAGCCATTAATTATGGTAATAATGCCTAGAGTTTTTAGCTGGGATAGCACCCTGTCACGCACACATACGCAATTCGCCAAGAGGAGTAACATTTTTGCTGAATTTACCATGAAGTGATTCTTTGTAATGTGACAGTTTCCTACGTTTTATTTACCACCATTGTGCAGAATATGCTATGCCTTCATTAATTTATATTGTCGAAGCGTCTTTCCTCTCCACTTTTTAAACCTTGCTGCTAATTGTCTTCTCACTATAGTGAATGACAAAATCGCATGTTCAAATGGTTCAAATGGCTCTGAGAACTATGGGACTTAACTACTCAGATCATCAGTCCCCTAGAACTTAGAATTACTTAAACCTAACTAACCTAAGGACATCACACACATCCATGCCCGAGGCAGGATTCGAACCTGCGACCGTAGCGATCGCGCGGTTCCAGACTGTAGCGCCTAGAACCGCTCGGCCACTCCGGCCGGCAAAGCGTATGTAATTGGAATAATAATAAAAAGGTAATTTCTTATATCAAATACTCAGACCCTAATCCTCTCACTAGAGAGCACAGACCTATAGAGCAACTTGCCTAGGAGCAGTAGAGCCCTACAGCTATTGGCCGAGAGCAACAGTGCATGACTGATAAACAATTCAGATCGTTCGGACAGTTCTGAGTGCAGGCTACATTGCGACACTGTGATTAGCTCTTGCTAGAGTTCTGTTGGGCGAAGACCTTCACGTAACGTCAGGCAACTAATTATTTACATTACATGAATGTTTTTCTGCAAGACTGGATGCATTTACACAGCTGGCAGAAAGATGTCTGAATAAAGTAATCAGTGTTTTGACTGGTACATCTGCATGTTGGCGTATCTTACAAATTTTATAAGTTTCCAGATTGGGTGCCCTACCAATTTACCAGTCTAATTTTACTAATTTACAGATTTGGCACAATACCAATTAGCCTATTGTACAGCCAATACTATCAGTTTCTGGATTTGGTGCCACTTAAACAACATTTTGCAGGCTGTGCTATGACGAAATTATTTTATACTGGCGAAAGTATCTTACCTAGCAATTTTGTATAACTTTGCTTTCTCATTACAGCACCAGATCCCTTCAATACAGAGCGCTGGCCTCGAATGGAGAGCCACAGCAAACGATAGATAACGCTGGTGTTACACAGACGTAACCCCAGAGTTACGCCTAGTTACGCCGTCATGTCATCATGCCAATGCCGTAATTATACCGTATATGACGCTCACTTGCCGGTGCCACGGTAAAGCAGAGAAGGTCACAAGATGTATGAGCAAGGACGGGCTAACGAAATAGACAGGCAACTAGCAGCAGCAGATGTGAGGCGCTCTGGAAATCATGAGGAGACTTGGACAGATGCGACTTGGATAGATGCTTCCAGATGCCAAGGAATGGAAGAAGATGAATTACGTAATGCTGAACGATCGTTGCACATTGGTAACAGTGAACGTCCCTTGTCTCACGTACCGACGCAGGTTTAAATAGAAAACCAAATTGCATTTGTGATTGTCGCACTACACATACTTATGAACACGAAAATTTTGACTGTAGATAACAGGACTATAGTGATGAAGATAAGGAAACTAAATCGAGGAGTGTGTGTCTATTAAATACGTTGAGGTATGAAACTCTTTTGCAGATTTAAAAAGACAAACAGAAAATTAATGCTGATAAATATTCTCTGATTTAGATGAAATAATATCCAAATCTGAAAAACAAGTACATTAAAGTAGCCTGTAAATTTATTTTTTTCTTGTCCCTCACTCTCTATCTATCTCTTTTCAAATTTGCATATTTTAGATCTACTAGCATACTTTATTTGTAGGAAAAGTAATTTCAAATAGTAATTCTTGGAACTGTAGTAAGTTGTAATTTTCGACTGTGACGAAAGACTGTTGTGACAAACGCTCTACTTCATGGTCTAGACTAGCGATCCTTAAACTGTGTCCTACGGGACCCCTGTGGTTTCGCTGAGATCACTCAAGGGTTCGGCAAAACTTGCGTGCCTTTCTTCGTAACATTCAAGAAAATAACTTAAAATAATTTTACGCAGCCACGAAATTTAAAAAATACAACAGCTACTCGTCGCTTCCAATTACTGATTCAGATAATCGACACGGATTGACATCGACAGCGAATCAGGCTGCATTTATCGGAGAACAGACAACCAACTCAACAATGTGGGATCAAGCGTACACGCAGCAGCATATTCAAACGGATCGAAACGCCACCTTTGTACGTCTCACAGTGCACCCGCATGCACAGAAGCCCGTATCTCTCTGTTCTCTGTCATCAAACAGGCGACCCATATTGGGCTTCGTATCACTAACCCACATACATAAAAAGGAAGGATAGTAACCTACAGTTTTATTCCTAGCTTAATAATATTTTGATCACCTAAGCCTTAAAAAAATCAATGTATACATAATATTTCTTGGCTTTCCCGCCCCCTTTTCTATCTCTCCCACCCCTTTAACCAAACTACACAAAAGAGAATGTTTGTTTGTATTAATAGTTTGTTTGGGTTTCACATTCCGCTGTTAATAATATTACCAACGTAAATAACTGTTCAAACTTTATTCGACCTTAAAAAGAACCTACCACTGTATTTTTTGTCTTAAAATCGTTTCAATTGTTTTGCTACAGGATAGAGAGGTAGCTTAAAAAAGTACTCTTGAGCGTTCTACTGCAGAACTAGACCTTTCTGCTTCAGACTCAACAACCAGTTCTTTTGCTTAAGATAAATATGGTTATAATGAAAGCCATACCATTGAAATCACCTCAGAAGAGGTTAGGCCAGTTAGTGATTCTACACGTAATCAGCAGTTACCGAATAATTTCAGAAGCATAACGAAAGTTATATATCTTTAGGGTTCACGAGCATTAAAATAATCCTTAGTGTATTATGTGCAACAATGCTCTCGCAAATAGCTCTATGGCTCCAACTAAAACGTATCAAAATGGTTCAAATGGCTCTGAGCACTATGGGACTCAACTGCTGAGGTCATCAGTCCCCTAGAACTTAGAACTACTTAAACCTAACTAACCTAAGGACATCACACACATCCATGCCCGAGGCAGGATTCGAACCTGCGACTGTAGCGGTCTTGCGGTTCCAGACTGCAGCGCCTTTAACCGCACGGCCACTTCGGCCTGCTAAAACGTATCATTATTTGTAATCTGTTCATAGTGAGCTTTAAGAAACAAATGTTGAATTCTTCAGTCCAAGGTGTCACGAACTCCTAAAATTAAATTGTTATAGTTCAAACCACAAAAACTTCGAATGAAAGGGCAACTGAGGCTACTTACTTAGTCATCTATCAGATAGCACAACGCAGTGAAGCCTACTCAGTTGCTGAGAATATTATTAAATCTCCCGCTATTGAATGTGGGTAAGGGGCATTAACCCAGCTTACATCTCGCATGAAGTTCTGACTTTTGATTTTTTTTTTTTTTTTCACGTATCGACACCCTTCTGTTTCAATTATCGGCCAGCCCGAGGGCTACATCGCAAGCTTCCACAGAGAAATACATGAAATGTATTCGCAATTGCGAATATGAAAAACCATCAGCTGCATAATAGAATGACAGCAATGAAAATTTGTGCTGAACGGGGACTCGAACCCGTATTTCTCACTTATCGCGAGCCGTCGCCTTACCTTTTATTTTATATCATTTTTTGTTCGCTTTCGTTCGTTGCATCTGCTTGGGGCGGACGTCGTAGGACACCCGTTTAAGTTCATTGTTGATCGATTAACTCACTTTATTTTATTTTGTTTATTTTTTTTCTTATTATTACAGAGGGCAGCATACCCCCTGACCGAACACGCTGAGCTACCGTGCCGGCTTCCATGATTTCCCTACAGCCTGTACTCGTACATCCATTCTGTGTATTCCCGTACAGGGGAGACATTTTACGTGAAAGTCGTTTGCCCGGTTTTGGTGGATAAATATGATATTGCAGTGTCTGTGTTATTCCGAATTATAACGCAATGGTCCTACGGTCATGCATGCATGTCTCAAGGACCACTGCGTCATAATTTGGAATAACTCAGGCACTGCAATATCGTATTTACAGAGGAAGGCTGTATGCACGTTCGAGCCAAATTTCGAACTTCTGCGTTGCCTCAGAGAAAAATCGTGGGGTTTCAAAAAATTTACTCTATAATTTTTTATGAGCAGTTTATGTGGGAAACAGGCTTGCCAGGGTGCCGAGAAAAAATAAATACTGCTACAAACCTTATGCAAAACCTATGAAGAGAATTCAACTTTCATCTGAGAAGTCTAATATTAAGTCTCATTAAATTGTAAATTTAAAAGTGCTGTTTGATTATGTTGTGTTAGTTACTTTGAAAACTTTTGGATGTTTTTTGAAATTGCTCCTTCAAGAAAATAAATAATATTTGAAATAATTGTCATTTTTTGTTGCAAATAATCCATTTACACAATGCTGCAATACAAACATAGTACAGAAACAAACCAGGGGTTCCACAATAAAAGTGGATATTAAAAAGTATGCTACCTATTGAAATGATTAAGAAACGCTACTAATGACCATAGTCCCATCGGGTGTTAGTCGTAAGGACACTTTTCTGTCGTGTTTCTGTAGATGTTCTTCATTTTGGTCTTATGTAGTATAAGTTGAGTGTAGCCAAATAAAAAGTGGTCTTGGGGTGTTTTACCCGATGCCCCGAGTCAACGGAAAAAATCGTTTATGTCCTCATTATGAGCAGCACATTATCTAAATTGTAATATCATGTGTACAACAGATGGAACAACGTCAAAACATATTATACTCAGGTGCCTCTGTGACGTCGCATCGCAGTTCTAGGACACGCAGCTCTCTCTCTCTGCTGGGACTGCTATGGCAGCACGGCGCAAGTGACCAGAGCTCTCGCAACGCTGACTGTCAGTATTAAAATGTCGGATAAACCACCTGTTTACAGTGTTTTAAAAATAAAAAAAAATAAAAAACAGTAGAATTTACGCTTTATGAATGTCAAGCCTTCATCGTTAGAATTACTGTACAAGAACCTCTAAAAGTGAGCAGCATAAATCGTAAGCAGGAGCAGTGCAAATAAAATAATGTGGCTACTTCCCTTGCACTTGCGTCTTCTTAAGGTATACTATCATACTCGAAAGTATCCGAACGGCCTGTAATGAGTTCCGCCTGATTTGTATGCATCCCACATGCCGTAACTGTGTTACAGATACTCTAATCTCTTTTCATTACAGCCGTTTAACTATGCAAATTGGTTACTACAAGACACTACTACAGAAACTTGCTCTGTATGGATATCAGTCCAGATGCAAATGAATACCAAGGCAATGAAAATATTAGTAAGTCTTTCTAAGAGCTGACACAGTCTTTAACGCTTGAAAATTCAAATTTGTAATAATAAGTGGCATTCAAAAAAGAAAGTTTTAACTTGAATTTACACGGTGAAAATTTTGTACTGGACCAGTACCTGGCACTCCTATCCAGCAGATATTCTCTCTGCTAACTAAACACGTAAGATCATAAACATAGTTTCGCTCCCAAATAACAGATTGTTCACTGGTTTAAACTTGAAATTACATGGCCTGAAGTTTTGTGTTGGACGGGGATTCGGACCCCAAAGCTAATCGAGTATTTTGTAAGCACAATCAGATGTTAGATATCGGAACTTTTCTCCAGTAGGGAGATGACTGAAACTGTACTGACGAGGCGAAAAAGTATTGGTTCAACGGGACTCGAACCCGTCGCCTATCACCGTTTTTTTCTGGCTACAAATAGACATTAAAATCAGTGTGTTTCACCACTAGTGAGATGTGAATATGTTTGAACTGAAAACAACGTGACAAATATTTTTGGGCTGACTAGGAGTCGAACCCACACACATCATCATTGTCGACTACACACGAAGATATGTTAACTATGGAATTCTTTTGTCAATTATTTCTTTTCTAGTGGATCCGCATCATGCATGAGGTCGAAGAAAGAGCTATTATATTTTTGATACAGGTTTCTACTGCGCTGTTGAATTATTTACTCATAATGATTACAAAATTACTCGACGTGCTGGTTTCGACGTTTTGCCATTTTATGCCTACCTGTGTAGACGGTGTTATAGATTAATATTGTTCCTTCCATCTATGTTTGTTTCTGTGTCTAAGTATAGCACATTATACTTACATCTTAGCTGTTATGACGTGGCCCATATTGCATCCTGGAGCGTATGTTTCGGTTGTCTGTCTTTTATATTATGAGCACCATATCTCTATGTGCATTTATTTGTGTGATCTCGGTAAAATTATTTTTTACAACTTTTTGACGTCTCTGGCTCTAGCGATACTATAGGTTTGCAGTGGAAATTATATCCTCGGAGTCGTTCGCGGCGGCATGTCTGAACAAAATCTTCTCTGTTTTCAAGCCGCCTCAGTTCGAATACAATTCTCGAGCTTTCGATGGTCATCTCCGCCATCGTCCTCACGAGTAAAACCACGGACTGCAGGAGCTGACACTGTTTCCCGCTTGCATAGCCACGATTGCGGCCCCTGGCATCAGTCAGAGAGGGTCGAAACGACGCGTGCGCGGGCACGGAAGTTGACAGGGCAGCTCATAGAGCTTCGGCCCGTCGCGCGACCGAGTGACGTCAGCTGCAAGAGGCCAGCGCCACGTTTGAAAGTGCCGCTCCCGCCTCCCTACAAGCGTCAAGCATGCGTCGTTGCTTCCTTCCGGCATCCAAAACCCTTCCCAATGCCCTACTAGACGTGTACTCCCGGTCTCTGTTAAAATTGTTGCTGTTCATTCTAATTTCAGCAGCCTCTTTTATAACAGATTCCCAGTATGTTGACGCAGGAGCCAAGATTCTCGTGCTTTTAAACTGTACTATGTATCCATTTTCCAGGTAACGCTCAGCTATGGCTGACTTGTCGAGCTTCGTTTTGTTTAATACTTCGCTTATGCTCTGTGCAATGCTCTGCAACTGTGTGAATTGTCTGAGCTATCCCAGATACCGCCACATTCGCAAGAGACATCATACACACCGAGCACACGAAGGAATACGTCGTCTTTAACAGGGCACAGGATATCTCGTATCTCAGGGACAGACTGGAACACTGGTGTCAGTCCATGTCTCTGCAGCACACGTCCTAACTTGCTGCTCGTTGCCCCACAGTATGGCAGGAAAGCAGCCGTCTTGGCCTCTTCTGCCGATTCACAAGGCGTCCTTCTTCGGTGGCACTTGAAAGCGTTTGCATAACCATTCTTTCTATAACCATTCTCTCTTAACACATGTCTCAAGTGCTGCAGTTCAGACTGTAGGTGGACGAAGTCAGAATTACTCGTAGCTTTTGCTCTGTGTCGCAACGTGTTCAGGACCGCTTTCTTGTGCATGAGGTAGTGAAAACCATCGGCGTTCAAGTATCGATCAGTGTGAGCCGCTTTCCTGTACACTGAATGACCAAACCGGCCCCCAGCCTTCCGCTCGACTGAAACATGTTCAAATGCTTAAATGTGTGTGAAATCTTATGGGACTTAACTGCTAAGGTCATCAGTCCCTAAGCTTACACACTACTTAGCCTAAATTATCCTAAGGACAAACACGCACACCAATGCCCGAGGGAGAACTCGAACCTCCTCCAGGACTAAAACATCTATGAACGGTAGCTTGCCATCCTTCTCCTTCTCGATGCTAAATTTAATGTTGGGATGGACATCGTTCATGTGATCGACGAACTGCTGCAGTGTATTTTCACCGCGAGGCCATATCAGGAAGGCGTTATCGACATACCTTAGGAAGAAATACGTTCGCAACGCCGCGGAGTTCAGATCCTGCTCCTCAAAGTGGTTAGCCCATCGCTGTGCCATCCGTCATTTCATAATATTCGTCGCGGTACAAGAAATACGTTGTCGTTAGAATATGATGAAACAAGTTGACGATTCCAGGAGGAAACTGTTGGGTCAAAAAATCCAGTGTGTCGATGGCACCTTTCTGATATGGCCTCACGGTGAAAATACACTGGAGGTCGTCGATCACTTGAACGGTGCTCATCTTAACATTAAATTTATAATCGAGAGGGAGAAGAATGGCAAGCTACCGTTCTTAGATGTTTTAGTTGAGCAGACGGTTGAAGGACAGCTTGGTCATTCATTGTACAGGAAACCTACGAACGCTGATAGATTTCACCACCCTGTACTCAAGAAAGTGGTCCTGCACACGTTACGACACAGAGCAAAAGTTATATCTGACACCCTCCCCTCCACGCCCTCCGCCTTCTTTACCAACGCACCTTGCTGTGCCTACCTCTCCCGGACGATGAGCTTCGCCCTGATATCTATCCCTCCTACCAACTCTAACCCCACCTTCCCCCTCTCTTCAGGGCTCTCTCTCCTGTCCTTTTCCCTTCCCCGGAGCGGTTTTTTCCTCCCTCCTCCGCCCCCCTCCTTTCCAGCGGACCTCCTTTCTCGTCTTTGCGCTCCCTCCTGGTGTAATATATTGATTATTCCTTGCTACTATAGTGTTATCTTAAAGCTGTGAGAAAGGAGGACAGGCGTGGAAGCAGCGACGATTCTGAGGGCAGACGAAACAAGGAGAGATATTGTTACATGAAGTAAGCAGTAAGTGGAGAGCCTTGCGAAAGTCCAGACGCCCCCCGACGCGGTCCCAGGGCGTTAGTTACTCTTCAAGGAATTAGCATGTAACTTCATATGTCGTCTAGACGCTGTAGTGGGTTGTCACCGTAGAACTTTGTAACCAACAGGCACGTACTAGTGTATAAAGACAGCTTGATACCAGCCCTGAGAACAGCAACGTCAGTAGACTCACAAGGGTTAGAAAGAGCCCGAGGGGCGGGGCTAAATGACGTATAACAATAATGTTGCAAGCCTTATTTGGCAGAGCAGCTACGTTTAGCTTTCAGCTGAACAATGTTGATACCAAATACGGACTTAGTTAGTGCAACTGCATTAACATCCCCACCTTAGGAGCAGTAGAGGGGACCTAAATAAACCATGATTGGCAGGCACCTGCAAGAGACCTTCGGGGTTGGCTGGATGGCTTTAAGTGGGAAAAACAGTGCCCCCACGCGACTCTTTAAAAACGCCAGACTCCGCATTTTGGCAGAGTTCTCAGTCAGACGATCTGGGCGCCGAATCCGCGTCCGTTGACTCCAGCCTCAGTCCAGCTCCACATAAGTCTGATCTCTCTCACTTGCAGAGACCCAGTGAACAGTGTCACATTCATTATGTTTTGTTTTGCAACTAAGTTGTTGCCTTAAGATGCTGTTAGTGTTTGCTACTGTGGTTAGCATCCACTCGTGGGACTTCTGCACTGGCTTCTGTTGTAACAGAGTTATTCATGCTTTTTCTAACCCTAGAACTAGTCTCCAGTGTATTAGTTAGTCCCGTCTGGAATAAATTACTATTTCAAAACCCTGTTTGTCCAAGAGACTCCACAAAAAGTTCCTTACCGAGTCTCACCACCTGCATTTCTAGTAAATGCCTGTACCAGTGTTGGCTCAGATAGAAGAAAACAATTAAATGCCTTCACTGTGAATTGTCCTTCTGCCTTCTGCTCTGTACCGCTCCAGAGCGCAGACTGACCAGCAACCCCTTTTTTCCTCTCCCATCTATGTCAGGACACGACACTGGCTTTCTTTCCCTCTCCCACCCCGCCCGTCCACTGCCCCCTCCGTGTGCCAAGCGCCCCAATTTTTCATCCCCCCTCTTCAGCACACCCTCCCTCACTGCTCCCTCCTCTCTCTTCTCTTCCCTCCTCTCAGACCACCCTTCCCTCGAAAGGTCATTGTCATGTGTGGTCTGTCTCATGCACTGGGTTTTAATTGTCGTTGTTCTGGTGTGTTGTCAATATTTAGGCTACTTTTATCTTGTGCACGTGACTTCACTGTATTTTACATGCTACACACACCTCCAGCTGTGTTTTTTATCTTTATGTGGACCTTTTTTAACTATGTCCACAAGGAACATCTCCGTGTAAGTGTATATTTTGTCTCCCACCCTCATTATGTTCTTATATTCCCCTTTTGTCGCCTTTTTATATGTTTTGTTTCATATATTTGATCATTATTTATCTCTCGACTGAAGAGCGACAGACTGTGCCACTGACGGTCCTCCCCTATCCATATCGGTAAGGGGAATGAAATTACAATAAAGAAAACCAGCCCTGGCAGTCAGTGGTTTTACTCGTGATGATGATGACGGAGATGGTCATCGAAAGCTCAAGAATTTTATTTGAGCTGATGTGCCTTAAAAACCGAAAAGATTTTATTCAATGGAAATTATATTTTGTGGAAAGTCAGTGAGCATGTTTAATTTTCAGAGAGAGTATTTTTTGGGTTTATGTAAATATGGTATTTTATGTTTGAGCATGTTTAATTTTCAGAGACATTTTTTTTTGGGTTTATGTAAATATGGTATTTTATGTTTAAAATCAATTTGTTCATGAAGCATGTCCTACGGATATTTTTCTATATGAGTGTAAATAACAAGACTTCAGTCCCAAAATAGTACTCAAGTTATATGAACAGCTCACAAAACCAAAAACAGGTAGCATAGATAAAGAAATAATATTAAAAAGATAAGAAACATCACAAATAAACCTACCTATATACAGCACCAATACGCCAAATATCGATAAAATGAAAATTTTTTCAAAAATACGAAAACAAAATTAGCATTGCATACACATAACGACCTGAAGGCCAAATTACGATCACCAAAAAATAATATCTCCATTTTTTTCAAATCCAAGTGTTAACAAAATTTCTTGTGACAGTTAATATAAATTTTATATCAGACAAACAGGTTGGAATTTAGGAATTAGATTTGAAGAACATATATGAAACTGCAACATCAACCAATCCATATTTTTCTTCCACTTAAAAAGCCAAGAAACGTAAGACAGAAAATATTGAAAATGCCTTAAAATTTTACACAAAGTACATAGAAGACATACAATGAACATTTAGGAGAAAATTGAAATTTCTTACTCACACAGAAAAACACACAGAGGATATCCTTAACCCTAGCAATACCAATTCACATTCCATAATGCGCATTACCAAGGGGGAGAGGGGGTGGGTTACTTTATGTGCAGCACTAAAAAATTTAAAAAATAAAATTCGTTGTTCGTTGCTGACTTACCTCAAACACATCTTTTTAAAGACATACTGATGTGTAAGTAGAATCTATAACCTGAAAATATCTTTCAGCACATTTCAGCAACATCAACACCCTTTTAATAACGTGCGCAACCAACAAAGGGAGGAAAGGGTAGTTTATGCCCACTCTAAAAAGAATTTGAAAACTGCAAATTTCGTTAACTGTTGTTAACTTTTAATCACAAGATATTGTTTAAAGAGATACTGATGTGTAAGTGAGGTCCTGAACTTTAAAACGCTGAATACGACATTCAGTGGGGAAATGACATCTGGTCCTAAGACTTAAATTTATGGGTTAATTGTAAGTGAAAAATTTTAAAAATTGTGGAATCTGGTGAATGAATTCATTAAAAACAATAAATATTTGTTTCAAAATTTTAAAATATAAAGTAACTGGCTAGGTTACAGTATTTTGAAAAGGTAGGCCTTAAGTATCCCCCCCCCCCCCCAATTTGATTTTGCAAGGGTTAATGAACAAACAGATTTTAAACATAAAAGTACCTGGAAAATTTTATTAACATTTTAAAAATAGCTCTGAGCACTATGGGACTTAACATCTTAGGTCATCAGTCCCCTAGAACTTAGAACTACTTAAACCTAACTAACCTAAGGACATCACACACATCCATGCCTGAGGCAGGATTCGAACCTGCGACCGTAGCGGTCGCGCGGTTTCAGACTGAATTGCCTAGAACCACTGGGCCACAGCGGCCGGCTAACATTTTAAAAGAAAAGGGTAAGCTATCACGACAAATACAAAAAAATAGAAGATTACTTATGTAAAACCCAAAAATATTATTTCTGAAAATAAAAACATACTCACAGCTCACAGACTTCCCACGAAATATAATTTCAATCGTAAACATATTGCATTGCTGGACCCAGAGCTGTCAAAAGCTGTCAAAAATACCTTTACTGCGATCACACAAATAAAAGTGTGTAGAAATGTTGTGTAAATTGAAGGTGCAGGAGGGAGAAAGTAAAGGAAACAGGTGGAACAAATTACATCAGCTGCATCAGAACTTTATGTTGAAGTAGCAATGACGATTTGAGATGTGGGCCGGATCAGGACTCGATCTCCTGCTTATAGCGCAATTGCGTTAACCACTGCACCACCTGGCCACAGTGTTCCCAGTAAATGCACGGACTATATCAGTACGCTCCCCAGATGATCAACACTCCCAACTAGCGCCACCTATCTGCTACCAAAGAACAGACACCGTGCTTTCATACAATTGATTCGTCTCGACGGGCAATGAATCCACGACAAAAAATTAAATGTTCATGTGGCATTGATGGCAAGGAGGCCCCATCCCGGGAAGTTCCCCCGCCGAGTTGCAAGTCTCAGGTGACGCCACATTGGGCGACTTGCGTGTCAGTGATGATAATGATGACAACACAACATACAGCCCAGAAGTTGAGAAAAATCTGTAACCGGGCCAGGAATCGAACTCGAGCACACTGCATAGTAGGCAAGCACGTTTCCACTTAGATAAGCAGGCCCTCAGTGTACATATACATTTACATTCGACTTCCAATGGGAATGTAAAATTAGCGAGCATGGAGGACACGGACGGGGACTGTTGATAGGTGGCGCAAGATGGGAGTGTGGGTCAGCTGGGGAGTGTGCCAAGGTAGTCCACGCTTATTTCATAAACACTGTGTCCGGGAGTAAGCAGGACCTCCCTGGTTCGAGTTCCGCTCCAGCACGTATTTTCACTCACTGCCGCTGATGCCGCGTGGAGTCCCGATGCAGCTGATATCACTAGTTCCTTTCTTTGCTCCCCAGACCACCTTCAACGTTCATAATATGTATCACAGCTGTGGATTCCATGTGGTGTCTGTTCTTACGGACATGTCCGAAAGCCGCGCGGGATTAGCCGAGCGGTCTTGGGCGTCGCAGTCATGGACTGTGCGGCTGGTTCCGGCGGAGGTTCGAGTCCTCCCTCGGGCATAGGTGTGTCTGTTTGTCCTTAGGATAATTTAGGTTAAGTAGTCTGTAAGCTTAGGGACTGATGAACTTAGCAGTTAAGTCCCATAAGATTTCACACACCTCTTTTTTTTTTATCATGTCCGAAGGACAGGCATGAAGCTTTCATGTATATAGGAATAACGTGATCGTAACACATAGGAGAGACTTACGCTCCAAAATGCAATATAGGCCACACCATACAAGCTATGATGGAAGTATAACGTGTCATAGATATAAGGGACAATATTGTACCATCTTCACACATATGCCTGACAATGGCAAAACGCCGAAACAAGCTCCTCTTGTAACTTTGTTATTACTATGGGTAAATAATTCAATAGTGCAGCAGAAACCTGCCCCGAAAATAAAATATATCGTTCTTCGACCATTAAATAGGAGTGGCATGTTTGAGCCCAAAATGGTATGATGACAATGTCTGCATCTGACTGGGAGTAGGAACCCGGCACCAATCTTTAATATTGACAATGGACGGAGACACGTGAAAAATCATACTTTGATGTGCATGTGCTAAAGCTTGATGCGACATGATGAAAATATTTATGCCGAACCAGAATTCGAACCCAGACACGCGCCTTTCGTGGAGACGCTGAGGAGTTCTGAATCTTGGGGAAATAAGTAAACGATGGAACTGTATCGTTCGAAAGGGATCAAGTCCCGCGAAAGGGGAGATCTGAGTTCGAATCCAAGTGCTTTACCAATATTTTCAACATCTAAAGTTAAAATATCGTAACAATAAGTGCTTTGTGATCTTACGCTGCCATTGGGTCATTAATAAAGTAAAATGTCGATTGCAGTAAGTGTTACTGCTGACAGAGTCTACTTGCCTGGGCTTCTTCTGCTTCTGTCAGAACCCAACCAACACCAACACTCCTCTGCGGCAGCGAATGGTCATCACGTTTAATATGGGTTTGGGACCAAGGGGGAAACCTATATAGTTCAACTGCCATCGCCAAATATATAATGGGGGTCTGTCCATTCTTATTGAAAATGGGTGTTTGAGATGCAAATCGAACCCAGATCTTGATCAGACGAAGTGAGAATCATTCCAACAGCCGACCGGACCACACATATGGCCGGCAATTAATTTTTTCCCAACAAATAGAGCTCCAAACTGGAAAAGAATTCTAGCTCTTTGGAAGCGCATTACAGGCTGTTCAAAACATTCATTTCGTTGTTTGACCGCTTCGCTATCCAACAGCTGCTTTGGCTGCCCAGTGCGTACTTTCGACTTGATTTTGTAATCACTGAAATAAAATCATGTAATGGCTATATGCACAAACTGGCAAAATGGTGGGATGCGGAAATTTCTACATGAAGTATTTGCGTTTCGTTTGAGCTGCTTTGTTGTTGTATGTATTAGTGGTCTAGTGACAAACGTGGATCAATCATTCGGATTATTTATACGAAATGACCAAAAAACATAGAGTGAGTTTATTAGAATAACAGTGGCACACGCTAGTAAGTAAATCGACGGACACATAGCTGCCAAATGCATTCTACAATACTGGCAGTAGTTCATTAAAGTAGTGACAGGAAGAACGTAAAAGGTCAGCCAGTGTTTCTTGAGCTGGCAAACACTGCGGAAGCTCGTGCTCAATGACGTGGCAACATCGCCTTCCACCGCACTGATTCGTAGCCAAAATACCTGAGGCATAGGACATTTCAGTAACTATGATTTTGGTCTAAAGCGTAGTTACAAGTAATATCCAGATGCACAGACTACAAACCGTTGACAAAGAACATGGGGAATTTTTTGGCCGGCCCTCCTCTCCAGTAACTGTCGTAGCTGTCTTTTTCTGTCTTAAGCATGCTTCAAACTAAAAAGCATATACACCAGAAGCGATGCACTTTTTAGCACCACCTAGTGATATTAACATTAGGAGTAAGTAACATTCATTTTAATATTATACACTTATGAACAGTTTTCTTTAAGAATGCGGTCATTGGCACCATCTCTAATACATAATAAAAGAAATGAAAAACTACCTCTCATTACAAAACCTCGAACATCAACAAAGAAATTTCGTAAGCTGTAAATAGCAGATTGAAATCAGAAGCGCAATCTGTGCGAGGTAATCTTGTGCAATGAGAGGAAAATAGGGCTCAAAAATTGGTGAAGAAGATGAAATAAGTGAATGCAGTGCAAGTTCAATTCCAGTTTTTGATAACATGAAAGGAGATGCAGTTGTGACGAGAATGTGGAACAAGGAACACAAGAGGCTGACAGTAATGTCTTGAATATGTCATCCTCTCACTCAGTCTATAAAAACCAAAGGAACGAAAAGTATCACCCACTCGTAACAGTTGCAATACAATTGTTGGTGATTCTTTATCAGTAAGAGCGAAAATCGCCTGATGAGTGTGAATTCCAGTTTTTAGACAGAATTAAAGTAACGGGGAGCAGCTGAACTACGTGAGCGTGGTACGGAACCCCTACGCATCTCCAATCTGGTGGCGCATTTTGCTCCTAATTTATTTCCTGGTTGCTTCACATTGTCGACGCCTCTAGGTTATTAGAATATTCACGTAAGAATTAGCGAATATAATTGTTAGAACAGATTGCTACGTTAAATACTACGGGCCCTGCAACCAAATTTTATTCAGTGGACATAGTTAATTGTTACCTAATTCCGTCTTGGAGACTATTTGAAAGGTTTAGTAACACTTTCTATGTAGCCTCAGTGCACACAAACTTGTCTCGTGATCCAACTGCTCATTGTCTCCTGCTTAACTAAAAAGAATTGTGGGTCACAGAAATAGGCCTAAACCAGAAAGACAAATAGACATGACGACTAGGGACCTCACTCTTGACTTCGCCGGGGAATAACTTACAAAAGTCAAAAACTGTTAATGCAGTGACTTTGGATATGAGGTTGGCGAAATAAATTAAACTTTTCGAGATCAAATCTAATTCATTGCTTACGTAAGTATTCCCATTTTGAAATTGGCCCTGCACGACAAACAAAGGGGACATATGTGTCACTAATGACCACTCTGAGTTGTTGCAGACACTTACTGTGATAATTGGAGCTCGTAGTCGGGTGAGTCTCCACCCACTGTAATCGCCCTCGGACGTTGCAGCATGTGATGTCATTACGAAATGCGATAATGCCTTTATACGCAAAAATTACCGGCGGACCCTGATCAGCTTCCAAGTTAAAAATTCGTAACACTAAACCGGAGGCATGCGCCGTTCCCAGTCTCCACAAACACCCGACTAGTACATTGCAATTTCTTCGGAAACATAACCAATGATTTATTTTCAGGAAAACGGTTAAAAGGAGGGAATAAAATAGTGCAAGATGTATAGGAAATTAAACACGTCAGTTCTCACGGAAACAATACTATTTCATCTGACCTTAAAAACTTTAATATCGCCAACGCAGTCCCAAGGGACACAGGATGTGGTGATTAATTTCGATAGCATATTACGAGTATTTTCTCACAACAGCGGTTTGGGGTCCAAAGAGATTGGCCGAGGTATGTTTCTGAAGCAGAAATATTGCGAGGACTCCACTTTCCGTTTGCAGGCGTGGAATTATATCAGCAGTTTCCTGAAACTATATCTTTCCTTCATTTTTCGATGAAATAGTAGGGTGCTAGTTGTGGTTTGCGTGGAGACTGGAAGTTTCCGGTTTAGTAGCACGAAATTATCTGTGGGCAATCCGACTGCTACAGAGATAACGGTGGTATAGAACTGACGAAGGAAGAAGGAAGGAAGCCTAGAGCTTAACGTCCACTCGAGAGCGTCGTCATTAGAGACAGAGCACCACCTCGGATTACGAAACGGTGGCTAAGGAAATCGGCTGTACACTTCTCAAAGGAACCACCCCGCCATTTTCCTGGAACGATTTAGGAAAGTTACTAGAACTGACGACTTCTTTATCTTCGCCTCGAGGTTCAAGGAGGGACTGATAAGTCTTTATCTAATTTTGTGCAGAAAACTTAACAAAAATTTCCATTTTTAAGATTAAATAAAATCCTGCTTCCGTCGCCTTAGCACGTGTCCGTATTGCAGAACGAATATTTCAGTCTGCAGCGGAGTGTGCGCTGTTTAAGGCACTGGCAGAAGTGGAGTTGTGTGGCTGGGTCGCGAGTCGAGTCTGCTTAACACTGTCGGTGAGAGCTCTGCCCGTCATATTGCAGCACTGCATTGAAACCAATGGTCATCACTTCGAACACCTTCTGTAAATGGACGTTCATGCCACCTTTGTGACCTTCGTTCACCTTCAAAGACCTTACTGTTACACATCATTGGATTCGTCTCTATAGCCGCTGTCAGAAGATAAGTAGTAAACTATAGCATCCCATTAAAAAAAAAAAAGGTTGACCTTCATATCTCTGAAGCGACCGCACCTAGCAACAAAAAACCAACGTCATATTATGGCCCCCGTTGTCCCATGCAACTTTTGTACCACAAACTTTTCAGCTCCTATCATACTTTCGAAGTTATTCTAGGTGGCAATAGTTAGTGACTCACCCTGTAGATAAGGCTTACCGGACAATGATCTTCTTCAGTGCGGATGCACTCATATTGCCCGAACTATTACGGGAATCGGTAGATTGACTGCCGCGAGTAATGAATATAGTGGGCAGGGGCACTACAAATGTAGTGTGTGGACAGTAAGTTGGAAGTGTGGGTCTCACGGGGAGCGTGCCAAAGATGAGTCCCTGCAGTCGCACTATCCTCTGTGTCCTCGGTGGCTCAGTCGGATAGAGCGTCTGTCATGTAAGCAGGACATCCCGGGTTCGAGTCCCGGTCGGGACACACATTTTCAACTGTCCCCGTTGATATTTATCAACTCCTGTAAGCAGCTAAAGGTCTGGATTTCATTGCAATTTCATGAGAGGATGCAGGTGATCAGACAGAATGCTTACGTACATGTCACCTGTCAGAGTCGTATCTAGACGTATCAGGGGTCCCATATCACACCAACTGCAAACGCACCAAACCATTACAGAGCCTCCATCAGCATGAACAATCCCATGCAGAGATCATGGATTCACGAGGTTGTCTCTATACCCGTACACGTCCATCTCCTCTATACAATTTGAAACGAGACTCGTCCAACCAGGCAACATGTTTCCAGTCATCAACAGTCCATTGTCGAGGTTGACAGGCCCAGGAGAGGCGTAAAGCTTTGTGTAGTGCAGTCATCAACGGTACATGAGTCGGCCTTCGGTGCCAAAAGCCCATATCGATGATGTTTCATTGAATGGTTCGCACGCTGACACTTGTCGATGACCCAGCATTGAAATCTGCATCAATTTGCGGAAGGGTTGCTCTCCTGTAACGTTGAATGAGTCTCTTCAGATGTCGTTGGTTCCGTTCTTGCGGGACCTTTTTCCGTCCGCAGCGATGTCGGAGCTTTGATGTTTTACCGGATTCCCGATATTCATGGTATTCTCGTGAAATGGTCGTACGGGAATATCCCCACTTCATCGCTACCTCTGAGATGCTGTGTTCAAAAAATGGCTCTGAGTACTATGGGACTTAACATCTCAGGTCATCAGTCCCCCAGAACGTAGAACTACTTAAACCTAACTAACCTAAGGACATCACACACATCCATGCCCGAGGCAGGATTCGAACCTGCGACCGTAGCGGTCGCGTGGTTCCAGACTGAAGCGCCTAGAACCGCTTGGCCACCAACGGCCGGCCTGAGATGCTGTGTCCCACCGCTCGTGCGCCGACTGTAACATCATGTTTAAACTCACGTCGATCTTGATAACCTGCCATTGTAGCAACGGTAACCGATCTAACAACTGCTCCAGCCACTTGTCGTCTTATATAGGCGTTGCCGACCGCAGTGCCGTATTCTACCTGTTTACATATCCCTGTATTTGAATACACATGCCTGTACCAATATCTTTGGCGCTTCAGTGTAGTAAGATAAATGTTTGGTGTTTTGTACACTTACATTTTTTTAAATTCAACTGTAACATCACCTAGCATTGCTGTTACTTTTCCAGTTCTCCGTTACACGTTTAACTAATATCTGAAGTGAATCCACTTCTCAGTGTTGTAAACAAATTACAAGACACTGCAGATGGCTTGTCCCATGTCAGAGATCACTGTCCCAGTTGGCCTGCAATGTCATGTGCGCTACAGTGTAGAGGGCAGCACGATTTCATTTGTAAACAAGGTCAATTTACACTTCATACAGTCATAGAAAGAACATAGTCAGTTGTTTTTCATCGATGAAGAAAGTGCAAGTGCCTTATACACCGAGGTGACAAGAGTCATGGGAGAGCAAGCTGGCGGGCCACTGTGGCCGAGCGTTTCTAGGCGCTTCAGTCCGGAACCACGCGGCTGCTAAGGTCGCAGGTCCGAATCCTGCCTCGGGCATGGATGTGTGTGATGTCCTTAGGTTAGTTAGGTTCAAGTAGTTCTAAGTCTATGGGTTGGTTCAAATGGCTCTGAGCACTATGGGACTCAACTGCTGTGGTCATAAGTCCCCTAGAACTTAGAACTACTTAAACCTAACTAACCTAAGGACAGCACACAACACCCAGCCATCACGAGGCAGAGAAAATCCCTGACCCCGCCGGGAATCGAACCCGGGAACCCGGGCGTGGGAAGCGAGAACGCTACCGCACGACCACGAGATGCGGGCATAAGTCTATGGGACTGATGACCTCAGATGATAAGTCGCATAGTGCTTAGAGCCATTTGAACTGTTTTTGAACAGCGAGCTGCACATATATAGATGGTAGTATATCGCATCGACAAGGTGTCAAAGGGCAGTGCATTGCCGGAGCTGTCATTTGTACTCCAGTGAGTCATATGAAAAGATTTCGGATGCGATTATAGACACACGACGAGAATAAACACAATTTGAACGTGGTATGGTAGTTGGAGCTAGACGTGTGGAACATTCAATTTCGGAAATCGTTAAGGATTTCAGTATTCGATATCCTCAGAGTCAAGAGAGTGTCGAGAATACCGCATTTCAGGCATTACCTCTCACTTAACGAACGAGAGCAGCGGCGTTTGCGTAGCGGTATCAGTGCTAGCAGACAAGCAAGACTGCGTGAAATAAGCACGGAAATCAATTTGGAACGTACGACGAACATATCCGTTAGGGCAGTGCGGCGAAATTTGGCGTTAATGGCCTACAGCGCCTCTCCTGCGCTCGTGACCATATCGTTTGAAACCTAGACGACTCCAAAGCCCATGCCTGGTCAGATGAGTCCCGATTTCAGTTGGTAAGAGCTAATGTTAGGGTTAGAATGTGGCGCATACTCCACGAAGCCATGAACCCAAGTTGTCAACAATGCACTGTGCAAAAAATGTTCAAATGTGTGTGAAATCTTATGGGACTTAACTGCTAAGGTCATCAGTCCCTAAGCTTATACACTACTTAACCTAAATTATCTTAAGGACAAACACACACACCCATGCGCGAGGGAGGACTCGAACCTCCGCCGGAACCAGCCGCACAGTCCGTGACTGCAGCGCCTGAGACCGCACGGCTCCACTGCGCAAGCTGTTGGTGGTTCCGTAATGAAGTGGGCCGTGTTTACATGGAATAGACTGGGTCCTCTGATCCAACTGAACTGATCATTGCCTGGAAATGGTTACGTTCAGCTTCTTGGAGACAATTTGCAGCCCTTCAAGGATTTCATGTCGCAAAACAAAGATACAATTGCTACGGGTGATAAAGTGCCATATCACCGAGCCACAATTACTCGCGATTGGCCTGAAGAACATCCTGGACAATTCGAGCGAATGATTTGACCACTCAGATCGTCCGACATGAATTTCACCTAACATGTACGGGACATAATCGAGAGATCAGTTCTTACATAAAATCCTGCACCGGTAACACTTCCGGAATTATGAACGGCTATAGAGGCAGCATAGCTCAATATTTCTGCAGGGGGCTTCCAACGACGTGTAGAGTCCATTCCACGTCGAGTTACTTCACTACGCCGGGCAAACGAAAGTCCTGCACGATATTAGGAGGTAGCCCATGACTTCTGTCACCTCAGTGTACAGCAGTTTAGCTTCGATACCTCAATGAAACACACCAGCGAAGCCGGCCGAGGTGGCCGAGCGGTTCTAGGCGCTACGGTCGCAGGTTCGAATCCTGCCTCGGGCATGGATGTGTGTGATGTCCTTAGGTTAGTTAGGTTTAAGTAGTTGTAAGTTCTAGGGGACTGATGACCTTAGAAGTTAATTCCCATAGTGCTCAGAGCCATTTGAACCATTTGAACACCAGCGAAAGTATTAGTCACCTCTTGAAAAAGCACATACTCGCTTTAGAACACTTTAGATATGGCACAAGGCGCTCAGATGACGTGATGCGTGTGTGTTGTATGGAATGAGGGCAGTAAGATGAGGTGACGTGGAGACGTGACAGAATGTCAGAAAGGAACTATCGTGTTTGCATAGGCCCATAGTCACAACGGAGTTGCCGGATTTGTCGGTGTATCAGTGCGGAATGTCCAATTTGCCTGCAAAGAATGCTGTATCGTTTCCAGCCATGTAACATGGCGTTCTGTTCATTCATGAGATGCAGGATGTATTTGATGTACAAGCTCATATCTGTACAGCAGTTCTTGACTTTCAGAAATAGTTGTTGTTTTGTATCAGCAGATGTAGGTGGCGGATACGAGGTAGAGATTTATAATACGGCCACATAGACACGCAGTTGCTTGGGTAAAATTCACACACTTTTATCTACAATATTTACGTTTAGCCAAACAGACAAAGGTAAATAACTGATACTTAACTTCTGTTGTTGGCTTTACAATGGTTCATCTAACAGAATACTATCCTTGGTCCTGAGTAAAAGATGATTGTGGTTCAGGTACCGAAGGCGTCCTTCAAGATTTGGCTTGTCTTCTACGTGTCTCACAGAACACCAAAATATAATAAATGCACTGCCCCTGTTAGAATACGGAGGCAGAGAACGAAAGCACCACTCCCAGTGGCCTGGCTGTGAACGTCGAATACGGGAAAAAAGCATGAAAATTCGTATCATAGCTTTTCGAAATACGAGTATTAGATGTCAATATTTTTAACATATACTTTAGGGGAGGACCTCGAGGTCTCTTGGCAATGTGCGTGACTGGAAACATTTCTGTGACCTTCCAATGTAATATATTCGAGAAATCTCAATCAAAATCTACAATTAGATTCTTGTACTTGGGTTCACAGTCATGTAAAAGTTTGTAAGTGACATCATGGTCTCCTTTTTATTGTAAAATTATATTTTTAAGCCTAACATTGCAATTTCGACTGTGTAGCAACTATCAAATGGATATAATTGCTCTGTAGTACATGTTGAAACCCAAAAATCATCTGACACGAGATGCAAGTATGTCAGATGTGAATTGTGCTAAAGAGCAATTTTCTTCACTTGATAATGGCCACACGACCGAAATTGAAATGATGGGTCAGAAGATGACTAGGAGTTCATTTACAAAAACTGAGAGTAATATTATATCCTGAAAAATAAGAATATACTCTAATGTCTACTAAAACTGATTCATTTTAATGTTTATTTATTAATATTTATTCATATTCAGTCACGCAGAATCGTCCTTCTGTACATTTACTTTCAAACAAATTAAACTTACGAAACTGACAAAATACTTCTTTATATCGACTGAAAAATTAATTGGAAGCAGAGGAAATACACACTGCTTGAGTGTATGAAAAATTTTTGTTAATGACACTTGCAGAAACAATGTACTACGTCTTTATCGTTTTTTGATCTTTTTAACTTGGAAAATATTTTTCTGTACCCATACCTTTTTAAATAACAAATGTTCTGTACACTGCTGATAATGAACATACAAATTCCTACCAACACTACTTTATTCATTCACTTCACAACCCCTCTATCAGAGTCTCATCATCAGCTTCATCTATTGACAGCTGCATCTGGAACAGAGAAAAAAGAGCGATAGCAATGGAAATACCATCGAAGACAGTGCTGCCAAAGCAGAGTTACTAAACACAGTTTTCCGAACTGCCTTCACAAGAGAAGACGAAGTAAATATTCCAGAATTCCAGTCGAGAACAGCTGCCAACATGAGTGACGTAGAAGTAAATATCCTCGGAGTAGTGAAGCAACTTAAATCACTTAATAAAAGCGAGTCTTCTGGTCCAGACTGTATAACAATTAGGTTCCTTTCGGAGTATGCTGATGCATTATCTCCTTAGTTAACAATCATATCCAACCGTTCGTTCGACGAAAGATCCGTATCCAAACACTCGAAAGTTGCACAGGTCACACCAATATTCAAGAAAGGTAGTAGGATTCATCCACTAAATTACAGGCCCATATCGTTAACGTCGATATGCAGCAGCATTTTGGAACATACACTCCTGGAAATTGAAATAAGAACACCGTGAATTCATTGTCCCAGGAAGGGGAAACTTTATTGACACATTCCTGGGGTCAGATACATCACATGATCACACTGACAGAACCACAGGCACATAGACACAGGCAACAGAGCATGCACAATGTCAGCACTAGTACAGTGTATATCCACCTTTCGCAGCAATGCAGGCTGCTATTCTCCCATGGAGATGATCGTAGAGATGCTGGATGTAGTCCTGTGGAACGGCTTGCCATGCCATTTCCACCTGGCGCCTCAGTTGGACCAGCGTTCGTGCTGGACGTGCAGACCGCGTGAGACGACGCTTCATCCAGTCCCAAACATGCTCAATGGCGGACAGATCCGGAGATCTTGCTGGCCAGGGTAGTTGACTTACACCTTCTAGAGCACGTTGGGTGGCACGGGATACATGCGGACGTGCATTGTCCTGTTGGAACAGCACGTTCCCTTGCCGGTCTAGGAATGGTAGAACGATGGGTTCGATGACGGTTTGGATGTACCGTGCACTATTCAGTGTCCCCTCGACGATCACCAGTGGTGTACGGCCAGTGCAGGAGATCGCTCCCCACACCATGATGCAGGGTGTTGGCCCTGTGTGCCTCGGTCGTATGCAGTCCTGATTGTGGCGCTCACCTGCACGGCGCCAAACACGCATACGACCATCATTGGCACCAAGGCAGAAGCGACTCTCATCGCTGAAGACGACACGTCTCCATTCGTCCCTCCATTCACGCCTGTCGCGACACCACTGGAGGCGGGCTGCACGATGTTGGGGCGTGAGCGGAAGACGGCCTAACGGTGTGCGGGACCGTAGCCCAGCTTCATGGAGACGGTTGCGAATGGTCCTCGCCGATACCCCAGGAGCAACAGTGTCCCTAATTTGCTGGGAAGTGGCGGTGCGGTCCCCTACGGCACTGCGTAGGATCCTACGGTCTTGGCGTGCATCCGTGCGTCGCTGCGGTCCGATCCCAGGTCGACGGGCATGTGCACCTTCCGCCGACCACTGGCGACAACATCGATGTACTGTGGAGACCTCACGCCCCACGTGTTGAGCAATTCGGCGGTACGTCCACCCGGCCTCCCGCATGCCCACTATACGCCCTCGCTCAAAGTCCGTCAACTGCACATACGGTTCACGTCCACGCTGTCGCGGCATGCTACCAGTGTTAAACACTGCGATGGAGCTCCGTATGCCACGGCAAACTGGCTGACACTGACGGCGGCGGTGCACAAATGCTGCGCAGCTAGCGCCATTCGACGGCCAACACCGCGGTTCCTGGTGTGTCCGCTGTGCCGTGCGTGTGATCATTGCTTGTACAGCCCTCTCGCAGTGTCCGGAGCACGTATGGTGGGTCTGACACACCGGTGTCAATGTGTTCTTTTTTCCATTTCCAGGAGTGTATATTGTGTTCGAACATTATGAATTACCTCGAACAAAACCGTCTATTGACACACAGTCAGCATGGGTTTAGAAAACATCGTTCCTGTGAAACACAACTAGCTCTTTATTCACATGAAGTGTTGAGTGCTATTGACAAGGAATTTCAGATCGATTCCGTATTTCTGGATTTCTGGAAGGCTTTTGACACTGTGACACGCAAGCGGCTCGTAGTGAAATTGCGTGCTTATGGAATATCGTCTCAGTTATATGACTGGATTTGTGATTTCCTGTCAGAGAGGTCACAGTTCATAGTAATTGACGAAAAGTCATCGAGTAAGACAGAAGTGATTTCTGGCGTTCCCCAAGATAATGTTATAGGCCCTTTGCTGTTCCTTATCTATATAAACGATTTGGGAGACAATCTGAGCAGCTGTCTTCTGTTGTTTAGAGATGACGCTGTCTTTATCGACTAATAAAGTCATCAGAAGATCAAAACCAACTGCAAAACGATTTAGGAAAAATATCTGAATGGTGCGGAAGTGTCATTTGACCCTAAATAACGAAAAGTGTGAGGTCGTCCACATGAGTGCTAAAAGGAACTCGTTAAACTTCCGTTACACGATAAATCAGTCTAATCTAAAAGCCGTAAATTCAACTAAATACCTAGGTATTACAATTACGAACAACTTAAATTGAAAGGAACACATAGAAAATGTTGTGGGGAAGGCTAACCAAAGACTACGTTTTATTGTCAGGACACTTAGAAAATGTAACAGACCTACTAAGGAGACTGCCTACACTACGCTTGTCCGTTCTTTTAGAATACTGCTGCGCTGTGTGGGATCCTTACCAGATGGGACTGACGCAGTACACCGAAAAAGTTCAAAGAAAGGCAGCACGTTTTGTATTATGGCGAAATATCGGAGAGAGTGTCACAGAAATGATACAGAATTTGGGCTGGAAATCATTAAAAGAAGGGCGTTTTTCGTTGCTGCGGAATCTTCTCACGAAATTCCAATCACCAACTTTCTCCTCCGAATGCGAAAATATTTTGTTGACACCGACCTACATAGGGAGGAACGATCACCTCGATAAAATGAGGGAAATCAGAGCTCGTACCGAAAGATATAGGTGTTCATTCTTTCCGCGCGCTCTACGAGATTGGAATAATAGAGAATTGCGAAGATGGTTCGATGAACCCTCTGCCAGGCACTTCAATGTGATTTGTAGAGTATCCATGTAGATGTAGATGTAGATGTAGAATAGCAGAAACATTCTTTTACATAGGACAGACCTGTTACCAGATTAAAAACTGCTGGCTGTGCATTATAAAGTATGACACCAGTGTGACTAAGATGAATGAGTTCTTTTTGCTTACAAATAGAGGGACTCTCAGTTTAGTGTACTGTCGCTATGATAGTCACTGTTTATCGCTCTCCAGGTTTTGCTCTGATCAACACCACATGTTTGTATGTGTGTAGATAGGTAACTGTAATTTTACATATGATGAATAATGAGACATAAAGTTTATTAAAATGACTTAAACTTCGTCCTCTTTTTAAGTTGTTGTACAAACAACTTCCTTTTATCCAAATTTTTCTTCTATTTCACGTATTTATATACGATGAATGGTAAATTTGTCTTTAGAAGTACCTCTTCCATGACATATTATTACAAAACACTGCAGAGAGCAGAGAGAATATTGTTTTAAACTATCATGTATTCTTGTTGTATGACCATGGCTCTTTAGATAATCATACAACTGATCATGTGGGGTCCCCAAGGAAATTATAACATTTTCACTTGCATATTTCATATGAGAAGAACTTCATTATTCACTTTAAATTGTGTAACTAAAGTAAATAAATGATTTTCAGTTACAAAGATAAGTAGAGACTGCTTTTTCATGTTTCACAGTCATCTAGTACATCTATGTTTTTCAGAATATAGCCTGCTACGTAAGCTAAGACCTGGTATCCTTCCACAGACTCACTCACATCATGGGAGTGAAAATTAAGAATTAGCTGAGGCATGTCAGTGTCATTAGAATCATTCAAGTCACTTTCATTTAAATGTTTATTACTAGCATTATTTCCCAAAATTGGCACAAATTGTTCAATGGAGTGTAATCATCATTTTCACAATCACTTACAGACATGGTTTTGAAAGGCAAAGTCATATGAATCACAACATAAGTCTTCAAAGCTCTTACAAACCAAAAGCAAGTTAGAGTTGTATTAGCAACACCATGTTGCCTTATACAAAATAAGAAATTCTCTAGAACGTTTAGATTGAAGGCCTTCAAATTAAAGCGCTTAAAACCAACTGCTTTTAAGATCTCCAACAAAAAAATAACAGACTTTAATGTAATCTGCCAACCTTTTACTAAACCAAACACATTAGCCTTCTTTCTGCCTGATTTCAAACCTATTATTTACCAACTGCCTATTTCTTTCAGTATGCTATACCAAGTTTCTATACATAGTAAATTTTCTGACAAAGCACACTTCAATATTTTCCCATCCTTTGGATATTGATTACTACTGTTCAGTGAATGAAAGAGATTATTCTGGGAAGTACATCTATGCAGTTTGTACACTGTTTTCCTTTCCTTGGAGTTAAATCACATTTTGAACCTCCAGATCCCATTACAAACTTACTACTATCACCATTGGTGTGGGTTAAAAGTCGTTCTCACCATCATCTGTGCACTAAAAAAGAGGACTAGAAGGTTCTTTCAATATATTAGAGTTTGCATGTACATCCACATAGTACCAGTCGTTAGGGTTTCTTCCCATTCCATTCACATATGGAGCGCAAGAAGAATGACTGTTTTAATGCCTCTGTGCCACTGTAATTAATCTAGTCTTGTGCTCATGATCCCTGTGAGGGCGACACATAGAGGGTTGTAGTATATTCCTAGAGCCAACATTTAAAGCCAGTTCTTGGAAGTTTGTAAGTAGGCTTCCTTGGGATAGGTTACATCCATCTTCAAGACTCTGCCCCTTCTCTTTCTGCAGCATCTCTATGACTCTCTCCCACAGACTTCACAAAGCTTTGGTCATTCATGGTGCTCTTCTCTGTACTCCACTGTTAGTGTTATTTGATACGGGTCCCACACACTTGACCAGTGTACTACGATGGCTGGCACGACTGATTTGTAAGTAAACTCGTTTGCAGGCTGATTGCTCTACCCCACCACTGTACCAATAAACCAAAGTCTGCCATCTGCTTTATCCACGATCGAGTCTATGTGATAATTCTCTTTCATGTCTCTTACTTCTTCTCGTTTTGCGAAGTGCACAGTTTTACACTTCTCGACATTTAACGCAAGTTGCTAATCTTTGCACCGCTTTGTATCTTATCAAGACATGACTGAATATTTATGTAGCTTCTTTCAATCTATGTTATGGACACTTTTATTTACGTCTGACATTGAAGTAAAAACATTTTCAGTACACTACTACCACCAGCATCACCACCAGCTCTTGTCTAACATAACTGAAGGGAAGATCACTATAACATCAATTACTTATGGTTTGGAATAACCTCAGAATTTTGCCTGTGCCTAGAGATGTTTACAAAATATGCATGGCAAAAGTGATCCTCACATACATAATACTAACAGCGCCTCATGCAAGACAACGTTGTAGTTTTGTTTCCACCCAGACATGTTTCAGAACCTTTTGTGCTACCTTTAGCGGGTTTGTTTATTTTCCTACTGCAGAATTGTTACATGTTATATGTTGTTTATTTACGACATGTCTAAACATAGAATGCCTCAACTCAATGATAAATGCCTCAACTCTGTACTGTATGCAAACCAATGTAAAAACATTTGACAATTATCGCTCATTTTACAAATTCACATATTTTGTACCCAAAGTTTCTTTAAAGGTTAACATATTCCAATTTTGCTGAAGGAAAGTAAACAAACCCACTGAAGATAGCACAAAAGGTTCTGAAACATGTCTGGGTGGAAGCAAAACTACGAAGGTGTCTTTCACAAGGCGGAATTCCTCTCCAATTTTCGTAGCAAGCAAGGGTATAAGAAGAATTGCAACATTCGCAAGATGATCAATACTAACTGCAATTATCTCCTCAGCTACATACAAAGTTCATTCCCACTTTTTTTAAAGTCTCACTCTTTGATGCAGCTGGGAATTTTTATAAATGTTTATTCTGATCTTTTGGATTTCTCTTTAGGTTTAAAAAACTACCTTTTCATCCCGGAATTTTACATGAATATTACGATTGAAAACTGGAATTTTTCTTCCCTCTATGATCCACTTTCATGTCTCTAAAATGTCACGCTAGCTAATAATTCTGAAAGAAAAATTCCAGATTCGGTCCACATGGATGGTAAATTAATTTCGGTATGAGTTTTCTCAATTAAACTTTCACAAACCAATTTAATTTTTCTCTAAATGCAGCGACTGTTTTGCATTTCATTTTAGATACAGTAAAATTTACAAAAGTTAACCACCACGTGTTCGAATCTTAAAGAAATATATATATATGGAGTAAGGATGTAGTGCTCACTAAGATGGTGGAACTGGAATTCAAATAGTTTTGCATATTTATTTAATGTTACTGCATCTTATCCTGTAATTGCAGACACTGTTTATTGTCATCAACTATGGCTTGATAACTGACGTGCTATAGCTAAACAGTAGAGCGAGGAAACAAGAAACTATTTCTCATTTGTACTAATCATATGTACATTATTCTACTCACTACTTCCACTGCATTTAATATTACTCTATATTGTTCAACAACAGATCTATAATGGAATTGCATTAAATAGGCCTGCTAATACGGTGGAGTTTGTAACACTGATAATTGTTAAATACCAAATTCAGCTGAGTATTGTGATAAAAAGTTACTGCCTCAAATTTGTATCACATTGTGCTGAGCATAACAGCGGGAGAAGATTTCTACTGCACTGAATACTGCCACAGTAATCTGTGTGTGTGTCATTCTAGTTGAAGGATTTCCCTTGTGTCACCTTTGAATAGAGGATACGGACATTAATTTTTGTTTTCTGCTATCAGATACTTTCGTTTGTTTTACGTTTCACTGAACATATTGCAACGCATTTCGAGCATGTTCTCCTCGTATTGAGGCGTTGATTCTTAGAGACAATTGTTACTCAAAATTAAAACGTCTGAAACTAAATTAGCATAGGGCTTTTTGTTTATTGTTTGCTGCTGGGGAGTTTGGAGGGAGGGAGGGCAGTGGTTGTCCGCCCTCCCTCAAAATATCCCAATAGCAACACCAGCAGCAAACAATAAACAATAAGCGCTATGGTTATTTAGTTTCAGACATTTTATTTTTTAGTAACAATTTTCTGTATATATAAACGCCTGAAGATGAGCACAACATGCTAGAAACGCATAGCAATATGTTAAACTAAATATAAAACAAATAAAAGTGGCTCTGAGCAGAAATTATTAATTATTCTACACAGTCACAATTGGAAAACGTAGCCAATATGGCCACAAGTAATTAAGAGGGTAAGGTGTAACTGACTCGATACATGCGAATATAGCCTTTTCCAATGTGCCAGTACAAACACTTTTTAATTAGAAAAATGGTTGAGTACTGGGCACAGCTCAAATGGTTAAAATTGCTCTTAGCACTATGGGACTTCAGATGTCATCAGTCCCCTAGAACTTAGAACTACTTAAACCTAACTAACCTAAGGACATCACACATATCCATGCCCGAGGCAGGATTCGAACCTGCGACTGTAGCAGGGCACAGCTCAATAAAACTGAGATACCTGCTATGGCTAACGCAAAAAGCCGTGGAAGTGGGGTTGATTAGAGGTTGTTACATTAGAACATGCTCGCTGATACAATAAGTACTACCACTTCGACATCTGGTAATTACCACATTTCTGGGCAGCCAAGAGACAGGAGGGCAAAGAGGCAGAGCCATTGCAGCATTGGTGGTCTGATTGCTCCACATCCAGGTCATGGTTTTTATGTGGTTTATCGATGCTGCAGCAAAAGAAGAACACACTGAGTCCACATAAATGCTTCTAATTTTTAATCGAAGGTATCGCAGTCCAGCAGCCGCCAGTCATGACGGGGTACCTACTCCGATCTAAAAGCCTGCGTGGATCAAGCAGTCACTCTCTCTGGATTCCGCCACTGCTAGCTGCGGCCATGATGTTAGCGCCAGGTTCAATGCTGTAGAGTTAGTGCACTCGAACCAGCAGGTCACCTGGGGGCCTACCTCAGCTGCTGCCCTCCTTCTACCCTGGAATTTACTGCTTGTTCAACTGACTTCAAACTTTTGCTGCTTGCCTCTGCTCGTGTGGGCAGCCACTGCTTGTGCTGCGAGCCATCTCATTCGCTCTGCGTCCACAATGTGATTCTGCACGCCTCTGCGCGCTGAGTCCGGGGGCTGCTCAGTGTTGTGCGCGACTTCGTGTACAACGATAAGGAGAGGTGGGCTTCAGAGTAGTGTAGCAACTGTCGTAGAAAAGCTGGACAGGAGCAGAAATGATTAGTGAACAAGATAATACAACAAACAGAAGATTTACTTGATTTGTATTTTGCCAAGTTTACGAAGAATCATTACAAATAATGTCTCAAGAAAAAGAGTCCAGCTATTTCAATGTCAGCTAGGATGAAGCTAGCTGTAGTAAGCCGAACGAAGGTGTCGTCGTGTAGTGGCTCCTAGCACAAGTGGGGCGGAGTAGCTGCCGCTGGTCGTCCTGTGTTGCGGTGGCAGAGGGCGTTTGAAGCGCGGAGCTACTGGAGGTACAGCTCAGCGGTCGTACACCCACAGACGGAAACTTGCCGTTCCGTGGGGTGGTATCGATACGTGATACCACACCCAGCAGCCTGTACGAGCTGTCGCTTGCTGCTGTGGTCGGCGTCCTTAGACAGCCACTGCCCTTATCACCATCACTGTAAGCGGTCAGGCACCACACTGATGGTCGCATCTCCTCGAAGGCTTACATCCTGGGGGCACTGACTTCTCCGAGTACCATCGCGATTGCTATAGTTGATGTACAATAAATGCATGTTTTAATAATGTCTTTATGACAATACATCGAGCAGCTACCACACATCCACTCACCACTCCACTGCTACCACGCACGGGGTGATGGACCATTGGCCTCTGCCAACCCACTTCCACCAACCACCAAAGAGGCCTACTACTGCGACTCCGCCGGCCGGTGTGGCCGTGCGGTTCTAGGCGCTTCGGTTTGGAACCGCGTGACCGCTACGGTCGCAGGTTCGAATCCTGCTTCGGGCATGGATGTGTGTGATGTCCTTAGGTTAGTTAGGTTTAAGTAGTTCTAAGTTCTAGGGGACGGATGACCACAGATGTTAAGTCCCATAGTGCTCTGAGCCATTTGAACCATTTGAACTGCGGCCCCTGAATGTGGCATCAGAAGAGTCTGTCATCTCTGCATTTCAATTACAGAAGAACCTCGCCGAACAACAGCCCTTCAGAAGATGGCTCGACTACTTGTGAGGTTACAAGGCATACTGTAATAGTATAACTAATTTGCTGGATGTGGTAATGTTTACTGTGGAAGAACAGTTGGGGTGTAGCATGCACAAGTCAATATATTTATGGAGTCACCTTCTCGATAAAAAGAGGAGGCAGCATATAACAGTTTCATATTGAATTACTTAGTTACTTAATTGCATATGTCTCAGTGCAAAACTTGGTACATATGTTAATAATGTAGGGTGTGCTTGTCTTGCTAATCATTGGATTTGCTGGGTATCTGATCAATGAAATAGGAGTACTCCATAAACATAAGAGCTCAAGAGTTCAAACTCAAATTTAAAGCATAGCAGCAGGGATAATATTTTGGACATTAAAGAACATGTTTTATATAAAAATTGAGTTGTAAGGATGTTTGAGAGCCTCTGCATAATAAGTTATTGTCTTTTATTGTGAAGGTACTGTTCAGTTTTCGATCTATGTAGAGCAAAACAGTATTTCGTATGCCACGCCTTTTAGGCAAAGACGCGGTTAAACAAAAGAAGAGGGGTGAAACTGCCAAAAAGTGGAGTGCCCTTAAATATGTAAATAATCTGATGATTGTCTACAAAATAATATAAGGTATTTAGTTTTATGTATTTTAATATCGTAGCATTGTAAATGCATGATGGCCATGTTTAGAAATAATATATTTGAGTAATGTAGCGTCACGTGACCGAACACAGGCCAGAGGACAGGGGACAAAAGTCGTGGTCTTTTGATCGTGGTCCGTCGGTGCGGTAAGGTCGGTGCGGCTATGAGGCGCCGACATAGTATCACGTGGCCATCAATTTGTTTTGTGGATGTGATTTAGTAAAATAAAATCGATTTCATTCTAAACTGTTGTCTGTGTAAATAATTTGTAAACGATCGTGATTTAGACAAATACTTGAATTCATTCGCTGCTGTACTTAGGCTGGCTATTTACTCAATATAGGGCGCGAATGCAACTGTGCACAAACGAACCCCTCTTGCAGACGAGTCATGATAAAAGGTTGTGTACAAACCCGAGTGAAGTTGCAATTGGTGGCTCGTTCAGGATCGGACTGTTCTGTTCCATACTATTTTGTGGTCGAGTGTTCCAGCGAGATTTTAGGCCTGTGTATAGTCAGTGTGGGGGCTCGGAGCTACAGGCAGTGCAATAGTAGCAGCAGTTGTAGTTTACCATAATTGATGTGCATAAGGGGACTACGGAAAAGACTATAGTACAGACAGTACCTGAATGTATACTTAAAGTCGGAGCCGCCGCGTGTCTCATAAGATTTGAGAACTGCCGTGTTTTCGTGTTAATGCCGCCACAAGACCGTTCTCAATAGTAGCGGGACGTTGCTAAATACACCGCTGCCCGCCTGTGTTTAATATTTTCAACGCAGTGCCGCGGAATTGACATGCTACACCGCTGTTTGTTTGCTGTGTCGCTGTTTTCACGTGCCGCGTCCCGACTGTAGTAGCGGGTCGCTGTTAACTACACCACTGCCCGCCCGTGTTGCTGTTTTCATTGTGGTGCCACGGCATCCACGTGTTACACCGCTGTCCGAGTGTCGCTGTTTGTTTCCTGTGTCGCTGGCTTCACGTGTTGCGGCCCAACCGTCTCTGTCGCGACACAAACAAGCGCATCGCCGTCACCGCGTGTCGCGGCCTAATCACGCTGCCGCGTCCTAGCCACCTCCGTCTCGACGCAGCCGTCGCATCATCGTTGTAGCGTCGCCACGACATCTCCTCACCGCAGACGGCGATTACCGACGTTGCATCTGGAGTACATCGTGCAGCAGCATCAAGCGAGATAAGTAACAGCAACAGTTGCGTAATTTTATTAGTGTTTCAGATCGTCAGTCATGGCCAAGGAAACTGAAAAGGCGCAAAGCGAATGTGAGTCAGAAGTAGGGAGTGATATTAGTAATCGTGGAATACAGGAAGAAATCGGTTGGATGCCAGGAAGTCAACTTTCTGAATTTTTTGATAAATTGAATAAAAAATTAGAAGATATGGATTCCAAGATAGGGAGCATCGATTCAAAAATCGAGGGTATTAAATCTGAGTTAGTTGAGGAGTTGGAATCCGAGCTTAGCAATAAATTTAAAAGTAGTATGAACACAAAATTTCAGGAATTAAAAACGCAGCTTGGGTATGAAATAAAAACTGTATCTGACATAGTTGGCCAACTAGAGGCCAAATTTCTAGATATTGAGAGTAGACTTGACAGTAATGCTAAATTGGTAGAGGTAGTTAGTGACAAGGTTAAAGCCGGCCGCGGTGGTCTTGCGGTTCTAGGCGCGCAGTCCGGAGCCGTGCGACTGCTGCGGTCGCAGGTTCGAATCCTGCCTCGGGCATGGATGTGTGTGCTGTCCTTAGGTTAGTTAGGTTTAAGTAGTTCTAAGTTCTAGGGGACTGATGACCACAGCAGTTGAGTCCCACGGGCGTGGATGTGTGTGCTGTCCTTAGGTTAGTTAGGTTTAAGTAGTTCTAAGTTCTAGGGGACTGATGACCACGGCAGTTGAGTCCCATAGTGCTCAGAGCCATTTGAACCATTTGACAAGGTTAAGGAAGTAAAAAAGGGGCTAACTGACAAATTTGAAGCTTTGCAGAGTGATCTGGTGAGGCAGGTTCAGCTACAGGAACAAGGGTCTCGTTTAGATGAAAAGCAAACAGATGCAGAATTCAAGTTAATTAAAACTGATATATATGAGTGCAACAAATGGATTAGAGATAACAATAAAAAATTGGAAGGGGAAGTGAATAATTTAAAAAAAAGCGTAAACAGTGTAGCTGCTGGACAAGGAATTGTATTGTTAGGGTCACCTATGGGCCAAGGATTCCCTACTAAACCCTTTAGTGGAGAGGGCAGATATCATGCAGTGGATTTCATGGCTGCCTGCAAAGACTGTTTTATACCTGGTATGATTGAGTGTGTTATAATAAAATATATAAAAAGGCAGTTAGAAGGAGCAGCTCAAACCTGGGCTAATCAACATGCTGAGCAATTTGTAGATTTTAAGACATTTGAGACAACGTTTTTTAATAAGTTCTGGGGACAAGCGAAGCAGTTGAGGCTACAAAATGATTTTTTGGATGGGCCAGAATACAAATTTGGGTAGGAAAGCATGAGGGAGTTTTGTGTGAAAGAATTAAACAAATTGATTCATTTGGACCGGCCATTAGGTGTGCTGACTGAGATTTCAACTTTGAAGAGAAGGCTGCCTCAGTCTTTACAGTAGGAGCTGATTCATAGTCCAAACGATTCTATGAAAGAATTTCTCAATTTCATTGAAAATATGGATAGAGCTCTCTGTTACAGGCCCTTGTATGCTGCACAGAATGATAGAAATCAGGATAAGGGAAACTATAATAGCTTTAAAGGAAGCAGTGGTAATCGATTGAGGGATGACAGAAATGGTCACAGTAATCATGACAGAAATTAGGGGAATAGACACCCTGGAGGGAATATGAATTTTGTAGGAAGGAGGGATAGCCTTGAGCATAGAAGGAGTAGTGATGAACAGGGGGAAAGGCATGAGGGACCACCAAATGCTAATTTCGAGAAAAAAACTGTTGGAAAACTAACTGAAGCCTCACTCAAGGTCCGCAAGGGGGCTGGTGATAATGCAGGGAAAAGGACCAGGCAGGGTGCAATAAAACAAAGAATCAGTATCACAGGGAAAGTGTAGAAATGGGTATACGTCACATGGATGCTATTATAGGAAGTGAAAGGTTTTGGGGAGGGGATACAATAAATACAGAAATTCGCATAGAAGAGAGAATGATGGGCAATGGAATAAAAGCAGATTTTATGATCAATCCAATTTACATATCAAGGAAATGTTTGATAGATATGAAGGGGATCAGCCAATAAATGTTGAAGATAATGTAGGTTTATGCTCAGAAAAATCTGTTACAACAGTGGAAGAAGAAACAGAAATGGTTGTGGGTGCAAATAACAAAAATATAAATAGCAATGGAGACAGTTGCGCGGAGGTAGTAGACATGGGTCTAAGTGCATTATTTAATGATGAGAAAATTCATGCAACAAATGAGGGTGAGCTGATTCAAATTAGAGTGAGTGATACTTCTCATGTTTCTAGCAGTGGTGTTGCACATGAAAAAATATCGGTTGAAGTTAAGAATGTGCCAATAAACGTTCATGAAATTTGATGTGGTGATGAAGTGGATAATGAAGCTGGATTAAATAGTCAGATAAAGGATGGTGATATTGCTTGTTGCCCTGGTGAGAAAACTGAAAGTCGTTTTCTGGAATGATGAACATTTGGGTCTGAATGGGGATTTTAATTGTAACTGGTTAAGAAAAGGTGATAAATGGGGAGACTGAACACCGAACAATTGCATTTGCAAGCAGAATGCTGACAAAGCATGAGTTAATGTATGGGATTACCGAGAAAGAACTGTTAGCTGAAGTATTTGGTTTTCAGAAATTTAGAGTATATTTGGAAGGAAGAAAGGTACTGGTATTTACTGATCATAAAGCCTTGAGCTATCTGCAAGAATGTAGATTGATGAACAATAGACTTATGAGATGGGCCTTGTTCCTACAACAATTTGATTATGACATTATATATATTAAAGGTACAGAGAATAAAGTAGCTGATGTCTTGTCACGGCTGCTTCCGAAGGAGAATAACTATGGGGAGGAGATGGAGGAGAATGAGTTTCAAATGCTGTACATGAAGGATGTAGAAGAAGAAAAGGATATGAAGTCAACATGTAAGGACAAGAGGAGACTGCAAAACGGTGAGCGGACACTGAAATTCATTAAAGTTAACTTTGGTTGTAAGGGGTATGAAAAAATTAAAGACTACTATAAAATTTATAGAGGAATACTATTTAGACGGAAATCTTTGGATAAGGAGGACTGGAAGCCGTGTTTCACAGAAGATCACATAGAAACATTAATTATGTTCACCACAGCCATGGACATTACGGTGCTCAGAAATGTTTGGAGATCTTGCAGGATTATGTCGTGTCTAACAACACGGCAAGAAGAGTGAGAAGACAGCTGGCATCAGGCAACAGGTGTCAAATGGTAAAATGTAGCACAGTTGCAGTACAGGGGAAATGCAACTGATTATTCCAAAGAAAACAGGAGAACTAACAGCAATCGATCTCTGTGGACCATTATCGGCAGGTCGTGGCGGACTTAAATACATTATACATTTTAGTAGTAGTTGACATTGTGGTGTCACCGCCAGACACCACACTTACTAGGTGGTAGCATTTAAATCGGCCGCGGTCCATTAGTATACGTCGGACCCGCGTGTCGCCACTGTCAGTGATTGCAGACCGAGCGCCGCCACACGGCAGGTCTAGAGAGACGTCCTAGCACTCGCCCCAGTTGTACAGCCGACTTTGCTAGCGATGCTATACTGACAAACTACGCTCTCATTTGCCGAGACGATAGTTAGCATAGCCTTCAGCTACGTCATTTACTACGACCTAGCAAGGCGCCATTACCAGTTTATATTGAGATTGTTATTAATGTATCAACAAGAGCGATGTTCTCCAATTATGGATTAAAGTTAAGTATTCCCAGAACTACGTTCTTTATTTATTAGACTCAACTCCTTTAATTGTTCCAGACCTCACGCCAGTCTGCGTGAGCGTAAACGCGTGCATTTCGGCCTCCTCTAGCTACACTGTGTTGGCTCTTCTGCCAACACAACAGACATCCTCTCCAAATTTGTCAGATTATATCCTTTGAGAAGGGCTACAAGTAGGAACATAATTAACAAATTAGAAAAGGACTATTTAGTACATGTTACTAGGCCAAAAAATATTTTGTCTGATATTGGAGCTCAGTTTGTTTCACACGAGTGGGATCAGTTTATAGAAAAATCAGGAATAAAGCATATACGAATATCTGTGTACCAACCAGCAAGTAATCCTACTGAAAGATACATGCGGGAACTTGGTAGGTTGCATACTGCAGCAAAAAACACCGTGCATGGGTAGGATATATATCAGCATTTGAGGATATAATGAATACAGTGAAGAGTTGTAGTACAGGTTTTTCCCCATATGAACTGATGAAGGGTGAGAAACCAAAGAACCTGATAGCTGAAAATATACTGTTTCCACCAAAAATAACCCTGACGAGTCAGGAAAGAGAAACATTAGCAAGAGAACAAATGAGAAAAAGGGGACTAGAAAGAAAGAGAAGGCATCATGGAAGATATAAAATAACAAAGTTCAAACCTGGAGACAAAGTATTGGTCAAAACCAAAGAAAAATCAAGTACTCTGGATGGAGAAATTAAAAAACTATTTGAGTTATATCATGGACCATTTGTGGTGTCTGAATGTCCTCACCCAAATGGATGTAGGATAGTATATCCTATATCAAGGAAAGCGTTCGGCTTAAGAAATGTAACCGAATTAAAATTGTATGTTGAATAATAAAAAAAAGATATTCAGATGTATAAAGTACATAATGATTCGCCATGTTTTGTGTGATTGTAATTATTGTGGGGCTATTATGTCAAACGTATATTTATAACTGAGGGACTGTTTGATTGATATGCCTATGAGAGTTGCACTCTGAGCTTGAGACAGGTGCTGGGGTGGTGCAGGTTATGAGATGGCCAAATTAAAATACTGTTACAATTAGTCTTACAGTTTTGTTAAAATTTATGGATGCATCAATGGCACCTGGAGTTGAAACTGGTGCGTGGGGGTAGGATTGTTGCTGCTATTTATTGTAAGAAGACTAGTAGGACTAAACAGATGTTTGTATTCATATATTACGTATTTTGTGACTGTCATCTAGAGGCTCCACTCGAGCAATCCGCAGCAGGCATATGCTGACTATGGGAAGGTTTACTTTGATTGATCGCTGGGGAAGTTGTGGATCTTTTGTTTGAGCGATCACTCTTTGGGGTATGTGTTTGAATTTTGATAGAATGGCTTGGCTGACGAGAGGAGGCACAGCACTGCTGGCTGACAAGTTTGAGAGCTGCATTCCAATTGATACGATTATGGACACAAGGAACTAGTTCAATCAAACTGGTGCAACTACAGAAACAGCTGTGTAGAACAAAAGTGAAAGTGTTATTGTGTGAAACGTGTGCACCCTACAAAGACTAACATGGGCATTTATTTGATATAAATTTGTGTGAATTTTCCAGCCCACTAAGACACGCTATGAAACTATCAAATAACATGTTAATTTTAAATTTTATGTTTAGGCTAGATACAGTGTTCGGTAATATGTATGTGTGTGTCTGATAACAGTACCCACACTGATTATTGTAAAATGGGATGCGAGTGTTTGGTGCTACTTCATGTAGCCATTACTAAGGAAATGTCTCCATGAAGTGGGGGTATGTGAGGTTACGAGGGATACTGTAATAGTATAAGTAATTTGCTGGATGTGGTAATGTTTACTGTGGAAAAACAGTTGGGGTGTAACAAGCACAAGTCAATATATTTATGGAGTCATCTTCTTGATAAAGAGAGGAGGCAGCATATAAGAGTTTCACATTGAATTACTTAGTTACATAATTGCATATGTCTCAGTGCAAAACTTGGTACATATGCTAATAACGTAAGGTGTGCTTGTCTTGCTAATCATTGGATTTGCTGGGTATCTGATCAATGAAATAGGAGTACTCCATAAACATAAGAGCTCTTCAAAATAGTTCAAAACTCAGATTTAAAGCATAGTAGCAGGGATAATATTTTGGACGTTAAAGAACATGTTTTATATAAAAATTAAGTTGTAAGGATGTTTGAGAACCTCTGCATAATAAGTTATTGTCTTTTATTGTGAAGGTACTGTTCAGTTTTCGATCTATGTAGAGCAAAATGAGTATTTCGTATGCCACACCTTTTAGACAAAGACGTGATTGAACAAAAGAAGAGGGGTGAAACTGCTAAAAAGTGGAGTGCCCTTAAATATGTAAATAATCTGATGATTGTCTACAAAATAATATAAGGTATTTAGTTTTATGTATTTTAATATTGTAACATTGTAAATGCATGATGGCCATGTTTAGAAATAATGTTGTTGTTGTTGTGGTCTTCAGTCCTGAGACTGGTTTGATGCAGCTCTCCATGCTACTCTATCCTGTGCAAGCTTTTTCATCTCCCAGTACCTACTGCAACCTACATCCTTCTGAATCTGCTTAGTGTATTCATCTCTTGGTCTCCCTCTACGATTTTTACCCTCCACGCTGCCCTCCAATACTAAATTGGTGATCCCTTGATGCCTCAGAACATGTCCTACCAACCGATCCCTTCTTCTGGTCAAGTTGTGCCACAAACTTCTCTTCTCCCCAATCCTATTCAATACTTCCTCATTAGTTATGTGATCTACCCATCTAATCTTCAGCATTCTTCTGTAGCACCACATTTCGAAAGCTTCTATTCTCTTCTTGTCCAAACTATTTATCGTCCATGTTCCACTTCCATACATGGCTACACTCCATACGAATACTTTCAGAAATGACTTCCTGACACTTAAATCAATACTGGATGTTAACAAATTTCTCTTCTTCAGAAACGCTTTCCTTGCCATTGCCAGCCTACATTTTATATCCTCTCTACTTCGACCATCATCAGTTATTTTGCTCCCCAAATAGCAAAAATCCTTTACTACTTTAAGTGCCTCATTTCCTAATCTAATTCCCTCAGCATCACCCGACTTAATTAGACTACATTCCATTATCCTTGTTTTGCTTTTGTTGATGTTCATCTTATATCCTCCTTTCAAGACACTGTCCATTCCATTCAACTGCTCTTCCAAGTCCTTTGCTGTCTCTGACAGAATTACAATGTCATCGGCGAACCTCAAAGTTTTTATTTCTTCTCCATGAATTTTAATACCTACTCCGAATTTTTCTTTTGTTTCCTTTACTGCTTGCTCAATATACACATTGAACAACATCGGGGAGAGGCTACAACCCTGTCTTACTCCCTTCCCAACCACTGCTTCCCTTTCATGTCCCTCGACTCTTACAACTGCCATCTGGTTTCTGTACAAATTGTAAATAGCCTTTCGCTCCCTGTATTTTACCCCTGCCACCTTTAGAATTTGAAAGAGAGTATTCCAGTCAGCATTGTCAAAAGCTTTCTCTAAGTCTACAAATGCTAGAAACGTAGGTTTGCCTTTCCTTAATCTTTCTTCTAAGATAAGTCGTAAGGTCAGTATTGCCTCACGTGTTCCAGTGTTTCTACGGAATCCAAACTGATCTTCCCCGAGGTTGGCTTCTACTAGTTTTTCCATTCGTCTGTAAAGAATTCGTGTTAGTATTTTGCAGCTGTGACTTATTAAGCTGATAGTTCGGTAATTTTCACATCTGTCAATACCTGCTTTCTTTGGGATTGGAATTATTATATTGTTCTTGAAGTCTGAGGGTATTTCGCCTGTTTCATACATCTTGCTCACCAGATGGTAGAGTTTTGTCAGGACTGGCTCTCCCACGGCCGTCAGTAGTTCCAATGGAATATTGTCTACTCCGGGGGCCTTGTTTCGACTCAGGTCTTTCAGTGCTCTGTCAAACTCTTCACGCAGTATCATATCTCCCATTTCATCTTCATCTACATCCTCTTCCATTTCCATAATATTGTCCTCAAGAACATCGCCCTTGTATAGACCCTCTATATACTCCTTCCACCTTTCTGCTTTCCCTTCTTTGCTTAGAACTGGGTTTCCATCTGAGCTCTTGATATTCATACAAGTCGTTCTCTTATCTCCAAAGGTCTCTTTAATTTTCCTGTAGGCGGTATCTATCTTACCCCTAGTGAGATAGGCCTCTACATCCTTACATTTGTCCTCTAGCCATCCCTGCTTAGCCATTTTGCACTTCCTGTCGATCTCATTTTTGAGACGTTTGTATTCCTTTTTGCCTGTTTCACTTACTGCATTTTTATATTTTCTCCTTTCATCAATTAAATTCAATATTTCTTCTGTTGCCCAAGGATTTCTACTAGCCCTCGTCTTTTTACCTAGTTGATCCTCTGCTGCCTTCACTACTTCATCCCTCAAAGCTACCCATTCTTCTTCTACTGTATTTATTTCCCCCATTCCTGTCAATTGCTCCCTTATCCTCTCCCTGAATCTCTGTACAATCTCTGGTTCTTTCAGTTTATCCAGGTCCCATCTCCTTAAATTCCCACCTTTTTGCAGTTTCTTCAGTTTTAATCTACAGGTCATAACCAATAGATTGTGGTCAGAGTCCACATCTGCCCCTGGAAATGTCTTACAATTTAAAACCTGGTTCCTAAATCTCTGTCTTACCATTATATAATCTATCTGATACCTTTTAGTATCTCCAGGGTTCTTCCACGTATACAACCTTCTTTCATGATTCTTAAACCAAGTGTTAGTTATGATTATGTTGTGCTCTGCGCAAAATTCTACCAGGCGGCTTCCTCTTTCATTTCTGTCCCCCAATCCATATTCACCTACTATGTTTCCTTCTCTCCCTTTTCCTACACTCGAATTCCAGTCACCCATGACTATTAAATTTTCGTCTCCCTTCACGATCTGAATAATTTCTTTTATTTCATCATACATTTCTTCAATTTCTTCGTCATCTGCAGAGCTAGTTGGCATATAAACTTGTACTACTGTAGTAGGTGTGGGCTTCGTATCTATCTTGGCCACAATAATGCGTTCACTATGCTGTTTGTAGTAGCTTACCCGCATTCCTATTTTCCTATTCATTATTAAACCTACTCCTGCATTACCCCTATTTGATTTTGTGTTTATAACCCTGTAGTCACCTGACCAGAAGTCTTGTTCCTCCTGCCACCGAACATCACTAATTCCCACTATATCTAACTTCAACCTATCCATTTCCCTTTTTAAATTTTCTAACCTACCTGCCCGATTAAGGGATCTGACATTCCACACTCCGATCCGTAGGACGCCAGTTTTCTTTCTCCTGATAACGACATCCTCTTGAGTAGTCCCCGCCCGGAGATCCGAATGGGGGACTATTTTACCTCCGGAATATTTTACCCAAGAGGACGCCATCATCATGTAATCATACAGTAAAGCTGCATGCCCTCGGGAAAAATTACAGCTGTAGTTTCCCCTTGCTTTCAGCCGTTCGCAGTACCAGCACAGTAAGGCCGTTTTGGTTATTGTTACAAGGCCAGATCAGTCAATCATCCAGACTGTCGCCCTTGCAGCTACTGAAAAGGCTGCTGCCCCTCTTCAGGAACCACATGTTTGTCTGGCCTCTCAACAGATACCCCTCCGTTGTGGTTGCACCTACGGTACGGCTATCTGTATCGCTGAGGCACGCAAGCCTCCCCACCAACGGCAAGGTCCATGGTTCATGGGGGGGTTAGAAATAATATATTTGACTAATGTAGCGTCACGTGACCGGACACAGGACAGAGGATAGGGGACAAAGGTTGTGGTCTTTTAATCGTGGTCCGTCGGTGCGGTAAGATCGGTGCGGCTAAGAGCCGCCGACATAGTATCACGTGGCCATCAGTTTGTTTTGTAGATGTGATTTAGTAAAATAAAAACGTTTTCATTCTAAACTGTTGTCGTTATAAATAATTTGTGAACGGTCGTGATTTAGACAAATACTTGAATTCATTCACTGCTGTACTTAGGCTGGCTATTTACTCAATATAGGGCGCGAATGCAACTGTGCACAACCGAACCCCTTTTGCAGTCGAGCCATGATAAAAGGTTGTGTACAAGCCCGAGTGAAGTTGCATACTACAGGGTCGCAGTTTTGTCACCATCTAGTATGGTGCATGGAGGGTTTTTTGTGTTTTGTTTGAGTGCAAGGGTCATGGAAAGCTAATGGGCTTTGTCAGATGTTTAATTGTAACTGCACGTACAGCATAAGGAAAGTGAACTCAGGCAGTGTTCTGACAATTGTAGAATTTGTGTGTTACTTTGTGCCGTTCGGAATGGCCGATGTGTTTGTTTTCAAGCAAGGGGTATGGCTCATTGTGTTTCATTAAGTAAAGTTATAGTCATGGGTAGCCATTCAGGAGGTAAACTATTTTACGATAAGAAGTGTTACGTTAGTGGTATATTTAAATGTCCTCATCGGCGTTTTACACTCTAAGACGAAGAAAACGGTGCACCACGAAGGAATTATCCGAATGGGACAGAAATCGATATATGTGACGTAAATGTAAACAAATGATTATATTTTGACAAAAATTGGATGATTTAGTCAAGAGAAAGAGCTTCACAAATTGAGCAAGTTAATGACGCGTTGGTCCACCTCTGGCCATTATTCAAGATGTTATTCGGCTTGGTATTGATTAATAGAGTTGTCGGATGTCCTCCGGAGTGATATAGTGCAAAATTTTGTCCAATTGGCGCGTTACATCGTCAAAATCCAAAGATGCTTGGAGGATCCTGCCCATAATGCTCCAAAAGTTCTCAACTGAGTAGAGAATCAGCGACTTTAGTGATCAAGGTAGGGTTTGGCAAGCACGAAGATAAGCAATGGAAGCTCTCGCCGTGTGCGGGCGAGCATTATCTTTCTGAAATATAAGCCGAAGTTGGCTTGCCATGGAGGGAAACAAAATGGGGCGTAGAATATCGCTGACGTACCGCTGTGCTGCAAGGGTGCCGCATGCTAAGGGGTCCTGCTATGAAAATAAATGGCACTCCGGACCATCTCTCCAGGTTGTCCTGGCGTGTGGCAGGTGACAGTCAGGTTGCTATTCCACTGCCTGTACGGGGCATCTCCAGACACGTCTTTGGCCTGGAATCTCATTGACTGGAGTAGAACTGCCCTCAGTTGATGAACCCCGCTTCGAATGACCAGGGAAGACGTGTCTGGAGACGCGCAAGACAGGAGTGGGATACCAAGGTGACTGTCGCCCACCATACGGCCCAGCAACTACGAGTGATGGTCTGGGGGGCCATCACTTTTCATACGAGGACCCCTTCGGTTGTCATCCGCGCCACCATAAGATATGGAAGTTTGAGTCGGTTCGGGAGGCGTGCACAGTTAGCCGAAGTGGATAAGGCGATCGCTCGAAATAAGAGGGAAATCCGAGTTTGATTCCTGCTCTGACAAAACTCTTCGTGTGTACTAATAAAAAAATGTAAAACTGATATCAAAATGAATTCCCATGCATGCATCTCTGAAGAAAATTCTAATGTAACATAGAGACACTGTATAAAGACAGGTGTACTGATAATCATTCATATGATCACAAACATACTCAGTTGCAAGAACCAACACCAATCAAAGCACAATTACATGCTAAAACTGTGACACGATTATTGAAGTTGAATATTAATTATGTCAGATAGTACTAAGATGGAATTCTCCGTTAAATATGTGGCATTTCTATCTTTTAATGCTAGCACTACAGTAGAATCACGATGTAGCGACATACGAAGGGATTTCAAAAAGTAAGTTACACATTATTACACAGATACATCACGCTCTTTGTCGACGTAGTCACCAAGTCTTGTACACAACTGTCGGAACGCTCTACTAGTCTTTCACTTCCTCGACGATAGAAATGCGCTCTTTGGTTACGAAGCCATTCGAGAACCGCTTTGTGACATCCTCATTTTGGAAAACCTTTTCCCCCAGATGTTCTTTCAGCTTGCCGAAAAGCTGAAAGTCGCGTGGTGCAAGTGCTGTACTTCACGATCAACATCAGCCACGTCCGTGCGGCCTTGCTCAAATTGTTGGCACCTTTTCACTACGCCTGGACGCCACATTTCATTTGTTCTACATACCGACAGCATTTCACGCTGAATTTGTGTGCAATTTGGACGTTTTACCCAGAATGATCGCACTTTCTTGCGTATTTGCACTTTGGGGTACGCTTCGAGTTCACACGCACACAACGATTCACTTGTTATATCTTTGTGTATATCATAATAGTGATCCTCGGTTTAAACAATAGAACAGAATATTTATTTAGGTGTTTTGTCACTGGAGAATAAAATTGGAAGATTTTTTACCAACCAGTGGCAGCACTCTATTTATCAGATTAGATTACACCGTATACATGGACGCGAGTCCTTCAGTGTTAAGCAATGAACCGTGAAGGTATGTCTCACCTGAACAAACCTATCACTACTCGAACAACGATCGTCTTTTGTTGTGCGTACTGGTTCTAAGTCACGGAGAAACAGTGTAAAGGAGGAAAGGCGTAAACGTTTCTTGTAACAACCTTCTTTCCCGATAGGCTGTGGTACTCATCAAGGAAACTCCACCTTGGCCGTTACCCCCCTTGAATCTTGAGTGACATAGACACATTGCAATCGGAAATTTGTAACGACGTCTGGTAGAATCAATAAGATTTTTATGTAAATTGAAGGTGGAGGGGGGAAAAAAGAAAGGTAAAAGGAAGAAAGGAACATGATATCAACTGCATCGGGACTTACTACGGAATCAGCGTCGACGAGTGAAAATGTGTGCCGCATTAGGGCTCGAATCCAGGATGTGCTGCTTACTAGGCAGCTGCGTTACCCACTGCGCCAGCCCTACGCATTGTTCATCTCAAGTGCACGGACTATCTCGGCAGGCTCCCCCGCCGACCTACATTCCCACACAGCGCCACCCCCCCCCCCCCTCCCCTCGAGAGATCACAGGTTCGAGCCCTAGTCAGCCAAACATTTTTACTCGTCACCGCCGATCCCGCATTAAGCCATGATGCAGCTGGTATCATCAGTTCCTTGCCTTTCCTTTCCTTTCTCCTCCCTCCATCTTCGATTTACATAGTATGTATTACAGCTGCGGATACCACATGATGTCTGCTTTTTCGGACATGTCCCAAAGGACAGACACTATGTTTTTATACAATAAGATTTTTGATACAATTGCTTGCTTCCACGAAGGTGGACTAATCCGATAGCGCCATTCTGCACGCGAAAAACCAGTAAAAATCTCAGAAACCTTCAGTGGTTCACAGACGTCACTGTCAGACATTTCTTTCATCTGCTAGAAGATTTGTATAACGAACATATTAGTTCTCTTCTTGATACAACTGCTTGTCTCCGTGAAGATGCACTAAGCCGATGATGACATTCTGCGCATGACAAGTTTGTCAGAATCTCATTGTAATAGAATATCAAATAGATGTCAAAACATATATACACTGCTGGCTATTAAAATTGCTACACCACGAAGAAATGCAGATGATAAACGGGTATTCATTGGGCAAATATATTATACTAGAACTGACATGTGATTACATTTTCATGCAATTTGGATGCATAGATCCTGAGAAATCTGTACCCAGAAGAACCACCTCTGGCCGTAATAACGGCCTTGATACGCCTTGGCATTGAGTAAAACAGAGCTTGGATGGCGTGTACAAATACAGCCGCCCATGCAGCTTCAACACGATACCACAGTTCATCAAGAGTAGTGAATGGCGTATTGTGACGAGCCAGTTGCTCGGCCACCATTGACCGCACGTTTTCAGTTGGTAAAAGATCTGGAGAATGTGCTGACCAGGGCAGCAGTCGAACATTTCCTGTATCCAGGAAGGCCCGTACAGGACCTGCAACATGCGGTCGTGCATTATCCTGCTGAAATGTAGGGATTGGCAGGGATCGACTGAAGGGTGGAGCCACGGGTCGTAACACATCTGAAATGTCCACTGTTCAAAGTGCCGTCAATGCGAACAAGAGGTGACCGAGACGTGTAACCAATGGCACTCCGTACCATCACGCCGGCTGATACGCCAGTATGGCGATGACGAATACACGCTTCCATTGTGCGTTCACCGCGATGTCGCCAAACACGGATGCGACCATCGTGATGCTGTAAACAGAACCTAGATTCATGATGTTTTGCCATTCGTGCACCCAGGTTCGTCGTTGAGTACACCATCGCTGGCGCTCCTGTCTGTAATGCACCGTCAAGGGTAATCGCAGCCATGGTCTCCGAGCTGATAGCCCATGCTGCTGCAAACGTCGTCGAACTGTTGGTGCAGATGATTGTTGTCTTGCAAACGTCCCCATCTGTTGACTCAGGGATCGAGACGTGGATGCACGATCCGTTACAGTCACGCGGATAAGATGCCTGTCATCTCGACTGCTAGTGATACGAGGCCGTTGGGATCCAGCGCGGCGTTCCGTATTACCCTCCTGAACCCACCGATTCCATATTCTGCTAACAGTCATTGGATCTCAAATGGTTGAAATGGCTCTGACCAGTATGGGACTTAACTGCTGTGGTCATCAGTCCCCTAGAACTTAGAACTAGTTAAACCTAACTAACCTAAGGACATCACACACATCCATGCCCGAGGCAGGATTCGAACCTGCGACCGCAGCGGTCGCGTGGTTCCAGACTGTAGCGCCTAGAACCGCTTGGCCACTCCGGCCGGCCATTGGATCTCGACCAACGCGAGCAGCAATGTCGCGATACGATGAACCGCAGTCGCGATAGGCTACAGTCCGACCTTTATCAAAGTCGGAAACGTGATGGTAAGCATTTCTCCTCCTTACACGAGGCAGAACAACAACGTTTCACCAGGCAACGCCGGTCAACTGCTGTTTGTGTATGAGAAATCGGTTGGAAACTTTTATCATGTCAGCACGTTGTAGGTGTCGCCACCGGCGCCAACCTTGTGTGAATGCTCTGAAAAGCTAATCATTTGCATATCACAGCATCTTCTTCCTTTCGGTTAAATTTCACGTCTGTAGCACGTCATCTTCGTGGTGTAGCAATTTTAATGGCCAGTAGTGTATTTTTAGAGGTTTCAGTACTCACTCCAGCAACCTGACGTAGGCAAATACAGTAGCGCTCAAACCAGAGGTAATCAAAGGGAATCTCAGTGGAGACAGATATTTTCACTTCACGAATTTTTCCGGAAACAGGAGCAGAGGCGGTGGCACGCGCCTCCTGGCCGCTACACTGTCCTGGATTAACCCTAAACTACTCTCGAGAGTCTCATGTAGGGAAGAAATGTGACACTCTTCATGCTAATCCATCCGCTTGATGCGAACATTAAAGACGATGGCATCTTTGCTGATAGAGCGAGCCACGTGACGGCATTTGGTTTCATTTCACTGACTGTTTACTTATTTGAGGCTGGAGTTTGTATTAAGTCTGCTACATACAAACAACAGAACATAGCTTTTCACTGTTTGTAACAAGCACTGAAATAATACTTCCCAGCTCATTCCCTAATTAATCTAACAACACTAACTTACTAACTAAATGTAACTGCATACTACTTTAGCCTTTTACAAATAAAGATCTCTATACTTTCACTTTCCTTACATCATGAATTACACTGTTGAATCGTGCCTTCGCGTCAAATATGTGAGGTCTAGGAAGCCTGCCTTCTCGGATCGCTAGACGACATTCAAAGAAATCGTATTAATGCGTTTTATTACGAAATGAACAATGTCAATACTTAACTTTAACAAAATCACCTAAGTGTCGCAAGCAAAGGGCGACATGCAAATAAGATATCTCTTCAGTATATAGAATTCCTAAGTCGCTGATGTTCAAGTGCATAATCTTGATGCTCCTGTAGAAGTGACCGCGACCAGTCGGGAGCGGCGCTTATGTTCTCTTCACACAGAGGCCGCTGCTGTCGCGTTGTCGTCCTAGAGAGGGGCGGTCAGCGTGCTATTGGCTGACGTCTCCTTCACAGCCCCCTCTGCTCTAACGTTCCCGAATGGCGTGTCGGCGCTTCACTTTACGCCGGAACATACACACTAGATCTGTGAACAATAATGATAATTATCATTATTACTTTATGCGTAACAACTTCAAAATTCGTAACTGAGATGTATGTCAAAAGAGATACAGCCAGATTTGCGATCTCTGGCACTACATTAATGCTTCTGGAATACGAAAGACACTGACCAGACTAAATACTCCAAATCTCGTAATTTCCAAATTTCTCCAAAAGTTCCACTAATTTTACTCTCCAACAATCCCACCTTCCGCCAACATCAGCGCCACGGGTCTTCTGGAAAGGGGGGTGACTCCATGACTCCAGGAAGGACCCGTGTTACACTACGGAAAGCGTCTAGTTTTCTTCTTATGTACATGGTGACTGTATCGCAGCATATCGTGGAGGACGGCTCTGGGGTATGCTCCTGGCACTCCACAACGACTATCACCAGACCGTATGCAGCTTAACACATGTCTACCCTGCGATCTTCACTTATATATATTTGTATTATTGATTCTGTATGATGGTTCATACATTCTCCTCCCCGTCTTTGAAGATAAATCTCTAACTTTTTTCTGGATATCTACTTTGCTATTTCACTCTATTTATACCGCAACGATTCGTCCCGTGCGATGTTTTATGGTGTCCCTTCCCTGTTTGAGCTCTTTAGTATTCACTGATGTCACTGGAGTGAATACATGGCCCGGAATCCAGTTTCTACACAGGATCAGTTACCGCTAAACTTAAATTTATGCTCGTAGTATGGAATTTGCTGGGGTCTACGACCGTATCACAAAATTTACAAAACAATTTTTCACCTTCATTCTCTTCTATTTACCAATATTTATTGAGCAGAGTCAGTATAGAGACGGGGATTAGTGATGACGATGTCATCATAGCGACGATGGTTACGGAAGTTAATAGATGGTTCAGATGGCTCTCAGCACTATGAGACTTAACTTCTGAGGTCATCAGTCCCCTAGAACTAACAACTATTTAAACCTAACTAACCTAAGGACATCACACACATCCATGCCCGAGGCAGGATTCGAACCTGCGACTGTAGCGGTCGCGCAGTTCCAGACTGTAGCGCCTAGAACCGCTCGGCCACTCCGGCCGGCGACTGAAGTTAATAAATCCAACACGAAGAACGGAGGGATTTTGTGCTGTAAAGAGCAGATAATTACTTGTTGGCGTCTTACTTATAAAAAAGATGATTACTTGCTAGCATCCTACTTAGACAAAAATGTAAATTCGCACATCACTCATTCTTTATTAACACATTACAGTACAAGATAAGGCGTGGTGGACTGTTAGACTTTATGAATTGCAGTTCACAGGACAAAAGAGGCGGTAAAAGTTTGTGCCTCCCCAAAGTTTAAAAACTGCTGTACACACATCTATTATTAGGCCTCCTCGTACATTAAACTTATTTAATTTTGTATTTATATCCCTGTAGACACCTCACCATAAGTCATTTTCATCCTGCCACCGAATTTCACTAATACCCACTGATTCAAACTATCCATTTCTCTTTTAAAATTTTCTAGCCTACCTATCCGATTAAGGGATCAAACATTTCACGCTCCAGCACGTAGAATACCACTTTTGTTTTGCCTGATGACAACAGCCTCCTGAATAGTCCCCGATCCAGGGGACTGATGACCTAAGATGTTAAGTCCCATAGTGCTCAGAGCCAAAGTCCCCGATCCAGAGACACGAATGGGGGACTATTTAACCTCCGGAATATTTTGCCCAAGATAATGCCATCGTCACTTAACCACAATACGGAGCTACATGCCCTCGTTAAAAGTAACTACTGTAGTTTCCCCTTGCTTTCACCATCAATTATCCAGACTTTAGCCCTGCAACTACTGACTAGGCTACAGCGGCTCTTCAAGAATTACATGGTTGTGTGGCCTTTCCACAGACACCCCTCCATTATTTTTGCAACTACAGTACGGTTATCTGTACAGTTGAGACACGCAAGTGATCACTACTTGGCAAGGACGGTAGTTCAAGAGTGCAAGTATTGGTATATAATTATAAACAATTAGTGAACATGTTATAACCAGGAATAACACAATACATATATCACCGTTTACGGTTTATTGATACAACACAGATACAAAGTAGTTCTGTTACCAAGCGCCAAGTTGTAGATGAACACTTTATGGAAAATTATTTAAATTGATGGTGGTTACACCAGTGTCGATGAAGTGCAAGTGAAATGCAGAACTCCGACGTAAATCACAAGTCCGTTGACATATTAAGCCTAATCAACGTTAAAGTCTAAGTTCCAGCATTGCATTCGGGTTCTAAGTCCAGACCGCAGCCAAATCAACATCGAACAGCAGGGCAAGCACGGCGTAGCACTCCTAGTAGTGGTGTAGAGCACAGGAAAATGAGAATTGGCTTGTAGACATCAGTAGCGGCGTTAAATAAGGCTCCATAGTTAATGGGCCGGCGGCTGCAGTCGCTGTATATTCTGGGCGGCCAACCGTTGAGTATTACGGGTTGCCAATCGCTGTGGTTTGGAGCGCGCGCGCTCGCGGGAAGATGGCTTGCGATTCTAGCAGAGGGCAGTGCACGGGCAAGTGCGGCCAACGATGCGTTTCTTGGCAGCGCGTCATAACGCGCCGCTGCTCGGTGCGGAGATTAATAGTAGTGGATACCACAGAACCTTTTGCAAAGTGCGCTAAAATCAGTGATGACACACTTGCGTGGAGTCTGCTTTTAGAAGTGAAATATGCTCTGGCGTGATAGCCAATCATGATGGGTTTAAGGATCCCAAATACTTCCTTGATTCATGTCTTCCAGTTTTCACCAACAGAGTACATGGATTAAATCGGCCACTTAAGATAAAAAACTGACTTTAAGAAAAGGCGGAACTTTCCAAGTTCACGATTCTGACTGGATGTTAAAAGACATTTTGAAACTTCCCATTAACATGAATTTAAATAAAAGCTTTTATGCACAGGAAATTATCTAAAGTTATTGCAAAGAAACGTGCCAAGATAACTGTTGACTCAAACAACGATAATTATTGGTTGAAATGGTCAAATTATAAATGGTTTATACCCAACAATTGATAATGTGTGCTACACCCCAAATTATCTTCGTTATTCAGGCGCGTTAAGCTATGCAAACATTTCATTTCCTAGGGATCTGAAGAATGTGGAAATATTCGAGAAAAACAGACGAAAACGTATCTGCTAACGTGTATGGTATTCAGTATTCTGAGCAAGAGTGGATGGTTATGAAAGGGAAAAAAGAGTATTAAAGAAAAATATTTAAATTGGTTCCATTATATGTCTTGACACACCATAAACATGAATAACGTGTGGGTCTGCAAACATAGAAAATTACCATTTCAATTACAAAAAAAAACCTTCGAGACTATCAAGTCGTAGCATTACTGAGACTCATCATTCAACTGAAATATGTGATGCTTTGATTATAAAGAGAAGCTGACTGCACTTTTTTTTCGCAGTTCAAACCACTCGATAGTTTCACACCAAAAGTTAAGAAATAGCACAGAAAATTCGACAAGTATAGCAAGTAATTAAAGCTACCGCTTGTCAGATATGCAGATACTGAATGCTTGCTGCACACAGTTGTTAGTGATGAAATTCATGTGCTCCATATAGTACTGTTTTCTAAATGCGCTGTAGTTACAGTGAGGACTGTTCAGAGTTTCAGCTGTGTTGAGGTTCTCACTGTATGGAACGTTTTAGCAGTCAGCTATACCTTATTGCCAAGGGCATAAAGAAATTACTTGTTGTGTAACAAACAGGTGAATATTAGCCTCGAAGAAGAAATAGTGTTTTCAGCAGTAGAAATTTGCCACATCTGCAATTAACGCTTCAAGTGAACTGATGTGAGACGCAGAGATCATTGTCATTTTTCCGGCCGCAGTGGCCGAGCAGATCTAGACGCTTCAGTCTGGAACTGCGCGACCGCTACGTCGCAGGTTCGATTCCTGCCTCGGGCATGGATGTGTGTGATGTCCTTAGGTTAGTTAGGTTTAAGTAGTTCTAAGTTCTAGGGGACTGATGACCTCAGATGTTAAGTCCCATAGTGCTCAGACCCATTTCAACCATTGTCATTTTACAGGTAGTTTTCCAGAAGTTGCACATGACAGCTGCAATTTAAATCATAGACCTAACTTCATGGTGCTTCTCTACCTGACGCATGACGATGTTCAATTTACAATTATGAACCTAGACAACCAAGTAGAAAAACTGAATATTATAAAATGGTGAAAATAAATCCAATCCATGTTCTTGTGACTGCGACAAACAAGGAAACGTAAAAATTATTTAATAAATCTATCGCAGTGGAACATCATTGTGACATAAAGTTGCGGATATAAGATTCCTTTAATTTTCTGGCTCAATCTCTAGAAACATCCGTCTCATATTTAAAATCTGATGAGTTGAAAATAACAAAAAAGTATTTCCCCGACAGTGAACAGTTTCATTTGATTAGTAAGAAAGGTGTTGTAAGGGGTTCACCACCCTGCTGCAGCAAATGTAATCTCGGTGAATTGCTCAGTTGCTAGAACAACAATTCACAGGCGCTGCCTGAGACATAAAATATCTTTGACGCTGTCAAAAGAGAACTGCAATCGAGTCGCAGGTGAGAGCAGTTCCTGCCGCAGTTGCAGTCGCTCGCTGCCACAGTGTAGTTGTAGTCTGTCGCTGGTACAGCGCAGTTTATAGTTAGTAGTTGCTAAAGTCACAGTGAAGAACGAATTGCAAAATTTTATTATCTGGAACTGAATAATAATTGTGATCAGCCACAGAGCTAAATGATACCATGGAATGAGATGATGATGGACAAATGAATAATTGTTAATATAATGAAAAATCAACAGTGTAATTAAGTCGACCATCTATTGTAAGGTAAATTTTATTATTTTTATTGGCATGCGCGTAGTTAAGTCGCTTGTCTCAGATGTTAATATGAATTTGTTTCAGTCATTTCTTTTGTGATTCGTTAGCACCAGTTCACCCAGATTTGTCATATATTCAATTGTAATGGATCCTAGGCGCTCAGTCCGGAACCGCGCGACTGCTACGGTCGCAGGTTCGAATCCTGCCTCGGGCATGGATGTAAGTGATGTCCTTAGGTTAGTTAGGTTTAAGTAGTTCTAAGTTCTAGGTTACTGATGACCACAGATGTTAAGTCCCATAGTGCTCAGAGCCATTTTAACCATTTTTTTTTTGTAATGGATTGTAGATCTTTATCAATAACGTAAAAAAATTTCAGAATATAATTATTTTTACCAGTCAACTATAAAATTATAACTTCCCCATAACTCATTACCGGTCCCGATCTAGTCATTTATCTAAATTAAAATATTCCAGAATTTTTGTCTGATCATAGTCATGTGTTCTTTAGTAATTAGACGACCAGCTGTGCAGCTGTGTCACTAAGTAAAGTCAGTTTTTCTCGTAATTCAGGTCTCAGACAAATGTTATCCAGTTTTAGTAGATAGGACAGCACTGCAATAAGCTGTACCATTTACGAGCAGATATATAGACAGCGTTATCCGGCGACACCATCACGACGTAAGAATTTTTCAGTTTATTTCTCACGGACAGGTTCAGATTGATTTCACAGGGACATAGCGTAGCACTGCTTACGTCAAAATTTATCAGTTTTTCATGAGTTAAGATTTATCAGTTTTCATACGTCCTAATCTAAGTATCCAAATTTAATTATTTTTATTTTTATTTTCTGTTAGGGAAGGTTACACATCATTATTTTATATTTTTTTGTTTATACGGGAAGGTTACACTTGGCGATATCCGGCCACATCGTAATTTTTGAGATTTTTTTGAGAAGTTGTCAGTTGTATATCCGCTCTTACTTATCTAGCGTTAAGTGTAGTTCGAATCTGGCGCAACGCATTTGCTAATTTGCCGTATTTTATCACAGATCATCGGCAATTTATTGCTCTTTGTTGTCACTGTACTTGCTCCACTTTGTGTCCGCTTTGTCTTTATTTGATTTTGTGTGCACCTTTGACTTATGGAAATGCCGCGAAAAACTGTGCAATGCGAAGTGCAGTGATTGAAAACGCTGATTTGAGTACTTTAACTGACAATACTAGAGACATTCCGTCTCACAGTTCTAATCCTTCAAACTTAGACAATCAGTGTGTGTCAACCACCAGTAACAATTCAAATTTAAACGATGAGCAAACAGATTTAATTATGTCCACAGTAAATGTAACAACAATTGATGACGTTGCGGGTTCCACTGCAACGAACACTGCCCAGTTTCACGCATCGGATGTGCAGAATTTACACAGTGAGCAGCTACATGTTACTAGTGAAAACTTGCAATTTACTTAAAATACGTCAGGTTTATTTGGTTACGATGTAGTGGCCAACAGTGCACAATCAATCAGCAGACCTTTTCATGAATCAGACAATGACCAAATGGTTACAGAACATGTATCAAATGCAGATACACTATCACACAGCACAATAAACAGAGTCGCTAATTTTGATGTTAATCAAGTTATGGCAATATTGCTACAACTTAATGAATCGTACAAACAACTTAACGAAAATTTCAAACAGTCGAATGAAAAACAAGACAAGTCAATCAAACAAACCGATGAAAATTTCAAACAAATTAACGGAAAACTTGACACCTCTACTGAACAGCTTATTGAAGATATTACAGCCGTTGCCGAGCAATGCAATGAAACTAAAAAACAATTACGTGAGGAAATTAAGGCCTGTGCCAGGAATAGTAGTGAAGAAATCAGATCTGTTGCACAAGAGATACGCCACACACACGAAGCTACAACAAAAATTCTTAGTGATGAAATCAATGCAGTCGCCAAATAATGTTCAGAAAGCACAACACAGTTACACGACGAGATTATAGGAGTATCAGCAGAACTTTCGAACGCTTTGCATGCGAAAGTTGACGAGAAATTTGAACAACAGAACAGCCAAATTGACGAACGTTTTAATTACCACCTACAAAACAGGGAAACGCGTTACCGCAAATTCATACTAGAACAGACCAAAGTAAAGAAACAATTCATGCAAACAATTACTACACAGAGCTAGGAAGATAAGCGTAAGTAGTTCGCGAAAGCAAAAGCATATGTTGACACCAACATTGCTACAGTATTATATGAAATTAACACTATCAAACAATCGAACACAGAATTACAGGATGACCTTACCGATCTGAAAACAAAACCAGAAACTAGTATTCAGACCTTAGAAAACAAATACACAGAAGACATTCAGATAGTTTCTAGCAGACTGGAACAAATGGAATTAGTACAGGATCCCTATGCCATTAAAGCAGACTTTGAGAAATTAAACAAAACCACGCGTAAAATGCAAAAACAGATTGATGCTTGTGACGCCAAAACTGACAATCAGGTAAATGCACTAACCGAAAAATTCGATGAATTAGCCAGCAGAGTTGACATTATCGAGAACAATAATGACACTAAATCAGACGATACGTCACCAGTTTCCTTCAATCAGGCTCCCGAATTTCAATATATGCAGCAAACAATCAGTCAGTTAGGTACATCCAATAGCATGTTACGTCGCAAAATGTCATCTTTACAGCATGAAGTCAGAGAAATGAAAAACGTTTCAGCCTCTTACATCTCACAGCATACGCCACATTTGTCACACTCCCACAGCCAACACAGGTAGATTACAGAGAATACGTGACTTAGATTCCGAACAGACGCAGACAAACACATTCTTGTACAACCCTGATCTTGCTCAAACATTTAGAGAAGATAACTTTGACTACAAGCTCTTTTTTCCGTTAGAAATTTAAGAATGGCAGAACACAAATTCACCCCTTGGGTTGAATACAACAATTTACTTTTGCATTTCCACCAACATGGCCTGTAACGCACAAGTTAGAATTTATCTGCAGCTTTTTAGAAGGTGAACCGGCAACTCGAATGAGACCGATCGCAAGACAATGTCACTCAGTCGAAGAATTTAAAATGCTTTTGTGCAAGCGCATTGGTCGAAAACGACACAACGCGGTATCAAGGATAAGTTAATCAGCCTACCGAATTTTGAAAATTCAAATTTCCCCACTGTCAGGCAGTTCTCTGAACATATGTTACAGCAAAACCAATATTTATGCAAAGCATACAGCGAGTCAGCGATGTATTTCACTCTTAACTGGACAACAGAAAGATAACATTTCGGCATTTAGAGATTTATTACAGCTTTTGGAAGTCCAGCAGTCAGATTATTCATTCATAAATAAAAATTTTCCACAACATATCCAAGGCCAACAGGTATACGTCAACTACGACCAGCCACGCTATTTTAATAGCAAAAGAGATAGACGTTCGCGAAATGACAAGAACTACCAGCACGACTTTAATAACAGACAGAATTTTAATCATCAGTACCCACAAAATTATCAGCAACCGCAGACATATTTTGGCAACAATCGAGGCTTCTCCCCACAACAGCAACAGAACCAGCCGGTTAGCATACCTAACCAACAATGTAATTACCAAGGTGAGCCAAACTTTAATGTTACGCCGTCTGCAAATATAGCATCGTCTCCGCCGAGCAGTAACACTGTGCAAAAAGGAAACCAATACCTACAGAAAAACCATTATTTCAACTCTCACCGCAACGCGCCGTATAATAGTAACAATCATGACAAATGCAAATGCAATGAGCACAGTTCTCAGCGCACATTTAATAACAGTAGGTTTTGTCAGCAGCAGAATCATTCACAACGACAGATTATCATGAATGAACCAGACAGCCGATATCATCCTCAACCTAGCACATCAGAACGAAGTAACAGAACAGTACAGATAGTTGAAATGCCACAGCATCCTCCTGCAAATAACAGCACGCTAGAAAGAATTTGACTAGATGCAGCACCAGCTGAATCTTCCAGCAACGTGAGCAACACTTCTGATACATAAGATTTTGTTCACGAAAATGTCATTACTTTTGACAATATCCGAGATACGCTTTTACATGAAGAACAAGTTATACAGAAAACTATTTTCCACCTTATTATTGAAGTAAAAATGGGATCTTTCACATTTTCAGCAGTAATCGATTCTGGATCACCTATTTCGGTAATAAATGAAGAGACTTTCAACAAATGTAACAACGAAAACAATTATCCTACGTTACCACTAGGCAAAACTAAAGTAAGAGGTGCAGTATCCGGTAAAGGAGTAGATGTAAAATTACAGACACACACTTATCATTTTTTATTGCAGGTCATACGTTTCACACAAACTTTTGGATTGTTCCTTTATTGACAACAGACGTTATTTTAGGTACGAATTTTTTGGTACAAGACGTACTCGTTGATTTAAAAAAGTCTTATTTTATGTTAAAGAATGGAATAGAACAGCTAGAATTTAAATTTCAGCACACATTATGAGTAGAAGATCAGGCAATTAATCGAATAGAAGTCATTTCTACATCCCGTAACATAGACCGGCATTCCACCTTTTTCGTTGACACGTATGTACACAACTACGATAAACCAGACGAATTTGATTACGACGTGATACAAACGATTTCTGAGAAAGTAAAACAGAGCCACGCAAATACAGATGACGAACATAGTGAACTACGTAATATTTTTTTACAGCAAGCCCCAGTTTTCGACAACATCCCTGTTACTATGTCCGGTTTTATGTACGAATTTCAAGTTAAACAGCACGATACATTCAAAGGCAAAACATTATCCTATTCCTTATATCCATAGAGAACTAGTCAAGAAAAAACTGCAAGCTATGCTAGACCAAGGCATTTTCGAACCGGCAGTTAGTCCGTATATAAACCCGCTTCACATTGTTAAGAAGAATGACGGTTCACTTCGCCTTGTACTCGATTTTCGTCACGTTAATGACATTATCATTACCGAATCTGATCGGCCACAGACACTAGAAGAACTTCTTCAGAAGTTTCACGGTACTTCTGTCTTTTCCACCTTAGACTTAAAATCCGGGTTTTGGCAGATTCAACTCCATCCGAACTGCAGGTACACAGTTTTTCTCTGTTTTGGCGATTGTTTCAATTTTGCAAATTGCCGTTTGGTGTAACAATTTCTTCACCAGCATTTATTCGTGATATGAAGACAATACTTCCGAAAGAACTTAAAGATATTATTACAACGTACCTAGACGACATCCTTATAGCAGAAGCTAACGGGTCTCAACATAATTTCGTTCTTGAACAGCTGTTACAAACTTTTCGTGCACGAGGACTCACAGTTAACCTTAGCAAATCGCTCTTTGCAAAACCTCCATAAAACTTCTTGGACATGTAATCTCAGCAGAGGGCATTGCACCTGACTCTGAAAAACTTCAAGATTTACGTGACATTACTGTTCCCACGACTAAGAAACAACTCCGTAATTTTCTAGGATTAATTAATTTTTTCGTAAATTTATTCATTACTCTGCTTTAGACACCCCTAGATTATGCCAGTTGACAGGCAAAAACACTATTTGGTCCTGGGATAACCAAGCACAATCTGAATTTATTAATCTGAAACATGCTTTGTTGAATGCACTACTTTTATCACACCCAGATCCCACCAAAAAAATTTCCATTGCTACAGACAGTTCTAACTCCGCTCTAGGCGTACACATTTTTCAGAAAATCGAAGAAGATGGTTCTACAGTAATCAAAAACATCGCATTTGCAAGTCGCATTCTATCACCTGCTGAATGGAATTATTCAGTTACAGAGCTTGAAACATTATGTGTTGTATGGGCATTTACCAGATTTAGGCATTTTCTTTATGAAAGACATATTACCGTTTACATAGACCATAGAACTATGCAGTTTTTGCTTTCCGCCAAATTCACACATGACAGATTAAGTAGATGGACACTTTATTTACAGGAATTTGATTTTCCAATTGTTCACATTTCCCGGCGAAAAATATTATAGCAGACGCACTATCCCGTTCTCACAGCAACAATCAGCAAGACATCACGGCCAACTTCTGCCAAACAAATTTCAATCTCACTCAACAAGTTGCATTTGAAAATTTCATTTCGTCCTCATTACGAGACACTGCGAAAGAATAGAGCAAAGACAATGTATGGAAAGAAATTAAATACCTTTGGCAAGACAGGAATAACGTTACCATTAGAAACAGTTATACTATATGCAACAACATTCTGTTTCGCCGTTCTCACCCTGACAGCAACAATTGGTTACTCTGCATTCCCGAAGAGCTTGTTAACAAATTAATCTGGTATACTCATTTAAGCTACGCCCATTATGGACCCAGGAAATGTTTTCTCATTCTAAGACAGAATCGTTATTTTGCCAACATGGAAAAACGTATTCGATTAGTTTTAGCGTCATGTAAAATCTGCCAGAAAGCTAAATCATCCACTACTTCACATATTCCACCGTTATATCCTATTGTACCCATTAAATTAAGGCACATAGCCGCTGTAGACATCTTTGGACCGATTCCGAGATTTAATAGATGTTCTGTTACATCTTTGTCGCTGTTGAGCTCACTTCGAAATTTGTTACCTTTACTCCGTTACGCAAAGCTACTGCTAAATCTGTTTCAAATGCATTCGTAAAACATTTTCTACCTCGTGTAGGTCATGTACTGAAAGTAATTTCCGATACTGGACCACAATTTCGATCTGCAACATGGACACGTATGTTACAAGCTAGAAACGTTTCTGCGATTTATATATCCAAATATCATGCTTCCTCCAACCCTTCTGAAGGTTGGGTGAAGGAAATTGGTAAATTACGTAGAATATACTGCCATAAGAAACATATTGATTGAGACAAACACATTTTCTCATTCCAAGATGTAATTAATTCCATACCAAATGAATCCACTATGTCATCTCCTACTGTTATTTTGAAGAACGTTGAACCACCCAATAAAATTAATAAACTGGTATCTTTTCCTACATCACGTCGACTGCGTCACCATGAAATAATTGACATTGCCTTCAACAATCTCAAGATCCGCAAAAGACAGCAAAAACCGGTTTGTAAACTCCGTGAATTTCGCATAGGACAGAAGATACTGGTACGCACACATTATTTATCCAACAGAGGAAAGAGTAGATGCAGTAAATTTGATATTCTATACGCTGGTCCGTATACAATCCGCAGCATTCCACACCCCAATGTAGTGCGTATCGAAACTTTACGAACCAGAAAGTCAAAAGGTAACCACCACATTTCAAACGTCAAACCCGTTATAGGATGAACTTGTTTTATGATTTATCACACTGTAATGTCATTGCCAGTTACATTTACATTTACGTCGCCACATACTGGCTATGATTGTATTTTTCTTGGCAAATTCCCTTCAAGATGAGCTTAGCAGGTCGCTTTTCTTGACATATCAGACCGCGCACATTTTCTAAATAACATAATTTTTCTTGGCAAATTCCCAGTAACTTGAACTTACCAGGTCAGTTCACTTACTGTAATCACAGACCTAGCACATTTTCCACTTTATAATGTATATATGATGGTTGTCCTATAGAAAGTAGAATATTCTCTGTATATACTATGTATTTTAAGATATAATAAACATCAGTTCACTTTGATATTTTGCCTTATGATATCCCACTATCTTGTTTATTTCATATTTCCTTATGCCACTGCATTGTGATATTGAGTATGCATTTCTGCACTTGAATATTTTCTTGTCTATGAATTTGTACCTACTACATTTTTCTATTATGCTATGCTATATGCACATACCTTGACGTATGTTATAAAACAAAAAATTTTGCTATGTTATATTTGATCATATCTTTAGAAATAAGTTTTCCCTTAATGTGTATATAATGTAGATGCTAGATATTGATCCATATTCATCATTTTCAGAAAGCAATACCCTGTAAAAGAAATAAGTTAAATAACCATAGTGTTTACTGTAAACTGACGTGGATATTTTACCATCAGAACGAATGAGAGAAAATGCAACACTTTGCCATGAAAAGTAAATGTACCGAAATTAACAAGCATTAACAAGAGTACACTATACACAATGTATGATAGCAGTCTTGACTAGTTATTTTTCTTTCAGAGTATGACGCAGTTATGGCAGACTAAAAATGGCTCTGAGCACTATGGGACTTAACATCTGTGGTCATCAGTCCCCTAGAACTTAGAACTACTTAAACCTAACTAACCTAAGGACATCACACACATCCATGCCCGAGGCAGGATTCGAACCTGCGACCGTAGCAGTCGCGCGGTTCCGGACTGCGCGCCTATATGGCAGACTATTACGCCAAACTGTATACATTAATTTTAGTGATGAGGTATGTTAGATGTGAGAATCTCTATAATATGTGAAATGATGATGAGAATGAAATAATATGAAAGAGAATGATCCAGTGTATGAAGTAATATGAAAGAGAATGATAATGGTAATAATGTTATACGAAAGAGAATGATATTAGAGAAGTCATGCCTTGAGCTGAGACAAACAAATTATTATGATGAATACTGAAGTCTTTATGTTTTGCATATGATGATAATGATGAAGTTTTCCCTTTAGTAATGAGATGCTATGTAGTTGTTTAAGTATTTGTTGTAGTTTTTTTGATAGTATGTCATATATTACATAGTATAATGAATACTTTCATACTAATCACAATTTTTCATTACCTGTTAATTTAGAGTTTATTACTTTTTCTGCATAATATGCATACATTTCTTCTTTCGGCTTAATAATCCACTCTGTATTTTTTTCAAGGAATAACATTTTATGTCAGCAGAATCATTTTTTAAATATTTTTTTATGTTATATGCTACAGACACTTAGTTATTAATCTTGTTCCACTATTTGTATTTTATCTATTTCTTTCTATCTTTCATGAATGTGATCACATATACTTTACTTATTTGATAACCTTGCTGCAGCTGACTCATGACGAGTGACAAATGACGTTACTCATTTTATTTCCAGCAGTAAATCAAAAGCAAATATTCTCATGCGCCAGCAATTAACCATTAATCCCAAAGCAATGCATTGCTAGTCCACAAAACAAAAATATACGTACTATATATTCCAAAATTCTGTTCTTGTCTTATGTATAGATTCCATTACTTGTATGTATCATTAGGCTAGGCACCTTGATCACTAGATTAAATGTCATAAATTTTAGGTATCTCTCATGTCACTTACACAATATTATATGTACTTACTAGCAGCTAAGAGCTACATGTAATAACACCTATTTCTGGATAATAATTTATATATTATTTGTATCAGTAAGTTAATGAAATTTTGAACGGCCACTGAGTGCCAACACTTTTCCAGCTAAGAATATATAAGATTACTACTGATGATTTCTATGTTACACTTATTTTATGTTTTAATTTTACTGTTTGGCCTTTGAACGCCACAACATTTTGTAAAACTGTCCTGTAAAGCTTCCTAGAAGCCACATAAATGAGTAACATAGAATTTATTTCTTGATCTACTAATTACGTCAAATCAAGTATATATCTATGTAAAACCGCTAATGAAACGCTCATGTGACCTCAACTTACACATGTTATGAGACAGAAACTCAGCTTATACTTTATAACTATGGAATAAAGTCAATAACGTAATTTTCACAAAATGTTATAAAGCTAAATGTATCCTTCAACCTCTGACCCAGTTATCATCAGTTAATGAGACTTTCCTATATCCTGCTCATCCTCATGGTCATGGAGCACTCTATTTGTATTTTTTGCACTAATTCTGCGTTGATGCACAAATAATGTATTCTACAAGAATGTGGTGTTGACACAGAAAGCTGTCCACGACACTGACCAACAGAGATGTTATTATGGACCCACTGCTTGGTGTACCTAATGTACTACCAAAACGGCAACATAAAATATTAATACTACATTTCAGTGTCTTGGCTACACTGATTAATACTTCAGAAAAGAGAAAATGGCTCTGAGCACTATGGGACTTAACTTCTGAAGTCATCAGTCCCCTAGAACTTAGAACTACTTAAACCTAACTGACCTAAGGACATCACACACATCCATGCCTGAGGCAGGATTCGAACATGCGACCGTAGCGGTAGCGCGGTTCCAGACTGTAGCGAAGTGGTTTAGTAGCGAACGAACTCAGGGGAACAAAAGAGCAAGAACATCAAGCAAAGAAAGAAGATACGAGACTGAAATCACTTAGAAAGCGGAGGGGATGCAAAAGCACCCTCTGCAAAGCCAAATGTGTGAAGTACCACAAATCCGTGTGCGGAAAATGTACGCGTGAAACAGAAATCACGCCTACCAGATTCCAGGGACGAGTGAAAAGTAATACAAACCAGTGTGTAGAACACATGCGAGAGTAGTATGGACCAAATACACTAAATGTGTCTAGAAGCTTGTAAAGACAGTTAATAAATGAAAAATTACAGTTTAGGAAACTTGTTAGCATTAGCAACATGTTATTTGTAAGATTTTGTTGTTGATAGAAATAAGTAATTATTGACTATCGTGTTAAATAATTATTGCGGTTACTAGAAAAAAGGAATGGATTAACAAACACTAAAACATAGAATTGTTGGAGTCAAATATGAAAATATTTTATGTGTGGTCAAAAGGATCCCTTTCCGCCGTTTCAAGCGTTCTAGTGCTAACCTATGCCGCACTCACACCACTATACGTGGTATCAGTCGTTCAGAGCATCAGACAGTTTTTGATGTGTCCGTGTTGAGGTGTGTTACTGTCTGCACAGCATGACACATAGTCAAAAATAGAATGTTACTCTCTTCGAGAGTTGGCAAACGCTTTTAACGTATGGTGCTGCAGGATGCAGTGCCCGTAAAGCAGCTCAAATGGACAGAGGACGCTTTCCCAACAGGCGTTATCTTAAATGGCAGACGTTTATCTCCATGGATACCAACTTACAAGAGTCGGAGTCGTTTACGCCACAGGGAGCTGGCCAAGATTCCCGCCAAAGAAAAGTCCCAACACCAGACTTTGAGGAGATGGGTTGGATCGTATGGCCGACAACCCAGCAATAATCATCCGTCAACTTGCTCGTGAAATGCACACTTCGAAGGAGACAGTGTGGAGAGTACTGGTGAAACAGGTATTAGCTCCCTATCGTAAGGTAATGTGCAAGCACTTGGACCAACGAATTTTGGGGCCTGAGTTCACTTTTGTCAATGGATTATCCACTGCAGTTCTGCAATGCCGAACTTCGTACAGTTTGTATTGTTCGCGGATGATGCCTCATTCACAAATGATCAGCAGCCGTGTCTGGAGAGAGGACAATCCCCACGCCACCCACATCGGTAGCCATCAGCAACGATTCTCTGTGAAAACGTATGGGCGGGCATTGTCCAAGATCACCTAATAGGATCTGTCCGTTTCACGGGTCCTCGTTACCTGGTATTTCTGTGAGATGTGCCACCACAGTTCTTGCAGACTGTACCCCTTGCTGCCCATGAAAGGATGTCGTTTCAAAACGACGCTACACCAGCCCACTTCGATGTTAATGTTCACAAGCACCTGAACAGCACGTACCCTCATCGTAGGATTGCAAGGCGAGATCCCGCCCAATGGCCAGCGCGAACCGGATCTCACACATCTGGACATTTTCCTTTGGGGTTACGTCAAGACGTTGATGTATGAAACCCCCACAGAAACGGATGACGACCTGCTTGCTAGTGTCCAAGCTGCTTGTCTCCTGGTACAACAGACACCAGTGATCTCTGACAGAGTGCGTCAGAACGTCATGCGCCGTAGCCGTGCATGCACTGAGAGTGGCGGTTGTCACTTTGAACAATTACTATGAGCTGCATTGTTATTATGCGCAGTACGCTGAGCGTGTCCATAGCACAATAAACTTACATTTCCGACCATTGCTTCCCTACCTCAATATAATCGATTGTGGATTAACTATCATCTGTTTCAATTTGACCCAAAAGGTTTGAGACACTCTGTATGTAAATAACCTACTGGTTAAAGTAGGAAGCACTATGAGGCTGTTCCCATATGATGCAGTTGTCTATACAAAGTTATGAGCTCCAGAAGACCGGCAGGGGATTCATGACTGGTGGAGGGACTGACAGATGGTCCTGAAAAGTAAATAAATGTAACATATTGCGTGTAAATAAAGAAAGAAATCCACTACTGTACGGTTACAACATTGATAAAATCACTGGAAATAGTAAATACCGTCAAATATCTAGCGGTAACCATTTGGAGTGACCTAAAGCGGAATGACCACTAAAAACCAGTTCTAGAAAAAGTAGACGCCAGGCTGAGGTCCATAGTAAGAATCTTCAGGGAATGAAATACATCCACGAAAAAACTGGTCCACAAAACACTTCTTCGCCCGACTCTTGACTATTGTTCGTCAATCTAGGACCCTTACCTGATTGGATTAATAGTAGAGATAGAGAAGATCCAACGAAGAGCGATGTGTTTCGTCTCGTTTACTCGACTCAAGAGCATTACAGAGACGCTTAACAAACTTTAGTGGCAGATGCTATAAGTGAAGCGTTGTGCATTGCGGAGAGGTTTACTATTGAAGTTCCGAGAGATTACGTTTCGCAAACAGTTGGACAACATATTACTTTACCCCATATACGTCTCACGAAATGACATCAACGACAAGCATTCCCATGCGCCAATGAACAGGTAAGGGAGGAACAGATAGAAAATAAAGAAAGAAAAAACTAGATAGTAGTACCACAAGCACCCTCTGCTTGTAACTAAAAAGGTCTGTGCTATGTTAAGCTCAGCCAGTGAAGAACCTTAGGAAGGAGCGTGAACCACGTAGGATAAGTGGAGCTATATTTATTTATTTATAAGGGCAGTCAAATAAAAATGAGACACATGGAAAAAGTAAGTATACTGTTTATTACTTGTATTTCAAAAGTATTCGTCATAACTGTCAACGCATTTATCCCACTGTGAGACTAGACAGTCAATGCCGTCAAGGGAAAAGTGTTTATTGTTGCCTGCGGGGTGATGGCTGTACCCAGGCGTGCACCTCCTCGTCCGAAGCAAGTCCACGACCACGAATATCTTTATTCGGGAAATCGCAATCTATTATTCATATGCTGTCTTCCATCGACGTTTCGTTCGGCAAAAGAGTTCTCCCAGTCTGTCGTCAGCGAGCAATTGGATCGTCTCAAGGCTGATAATACAGTGAGTGATTTAACCTTGTTTGCCCCAAAAATCCATTTGCTCCTTGACGTATGCCTCCCATTTTACTAGTCTTGTTTGGTGTAATAGTTCTTTATATCGTTGTCAATGCCTTCAGGGCAGAATCTCAGCCTTCTTTGTCGTTCTGTTTCCCGTAAGGGTACTTAGTGACATCTTTCCGCCTGGCTTGCTGTACGTCTTAAAGACTGTAGGGCGGGGCTCCAGAAAATTTTAAACCATTTTGACTTCACAACGAATTTTGGGATCGTCGTATCTTGCGCCGTCTGCAACGCTCGCACCATTTCTATGGCTTTGGCTTCAGTATCAACTCCGCTTCTTTACAGTGGGTTCATCTCGAATTCTGTCTTTAAAAGTTCCCACTTCACTTTCCGTAGATTGTATATTCGCTCAGGCTAGATACTAGTGTCTAAATAATTAACTGTGTCCATATTTGTGAAGTCAATGAGATTATGGTCACTTGTTTTAATTCCGTCACAGACCTGCCAGTCTGCCACGAGATCACTGAATTTCGAGTTTGCAAGGGTGAAATCTATATCTGTTGACGCACCTGAACGCTTTGGAAAGTGGAGGGGCTGAGTGGTCTCGAAACTCAAATTCTTGTACAGCGTCATGAAATCAGAACTCTCATTCATCAGTTGCTCTGCTATACCATAATCTTGAGTTCGCATTGGCGTCCGTCAGGATATTGTGTGTGTCGTTTCGACCCAGTATTGCTGCTGTTTTTAACTTTTCTCACTGTGGTTGTATCTCCTGACTGTATTTAAAATATTGATTAGCTATGTAAAACTTTCCTTCGGCAATCGTTATTTCTGTTTCACCAACGTGTTCGTTGCACAGTTAATATAAGGTCGCTGTTATATTTTTATTCGGCACCACCAAGGTGGCCATTGGGTCATGAGCCTATGTTATAATCTGTGCCATATCTGGTACGTGGGGTATTACGCCATTTTTGGAATATGGATACGTAGTATGTGTAGTCCATCATTTCTAACACTTCACCGAGTTCTTGCACCACCATGCCGCCGCGCATAATGTAATCTGTCTATGTTCCATTGCCGTTACTTTACGAGTTCAGTATGTGAATGCTCCGGGAACGCAGAGAGCACATAGCTGTGGGGCTGTTCTAATCTGAGATCATATATAGTTCGGCCACGTGCCGTTACTAATTGCCTGTACAGATGCTCAATATGAAGTGTCTTCCGCCTCCTCTTAAAATGACTTCAAGTAGAGTCTGTACTTCCTCTGTATTTGTAGGCAAGTTGTTGATACGACCTGAATATTGTCATCTTCCTTTGTGACAGTAAAATTTATTTTACAGCCTTTTGAATGAATGTGCCTCACCAGGCGTCTTATAACTATCATTAATACATTCTTATCCTCCAGTTAGGCAGGTACACTCGACCATTGTTCATGTTTTGTGGATTTGCATACAAACCATATGGAGTGAAAGTTTGTAGGAACATAATAACTAGGCTCTGTTTGTTCCATATCACGACATTCAGAGGCTCTGACTGCACAACATGTTGGTTTCACACAACACTTAATCCTCAAAGTGGAAGATCATGTACAGTTATGTAATCTTAACAACTTGTATATTGCCATGTACATCATCCGTGGAACAAAGTCCGTTTCAGTCACATGTAGATTTCTTGGTGATGCAGCTTTCACAAACGTTTGTATGTACCTAACCAATTAAAGCTGTTACATCTGCACACTATTTCTAACAAATTAGGTCATACATGTTATGACGTAAATACAAACGTACTAACTGAATGAATCAGCAGATAATTGTATATATATCAGTAATTGGTGTATAATACTAGTATTGACTTACGGTAGCGAGACACGAGCACTAATGGACCAAAAGAATCCAGACATTTATCAGTGACCATTACCATAAGGAGGTATTCTCTTCGTCTTTATAGGCTTGAACTCTACTAAGGACACTTTCCGTCAGGTGTCTGAATATCTGTGGAGGAATGGCAGCACATTATTCCTCCAGATCCGAAACGAGAGAAGGTAGGGGTGTTGGACAATGGCGTCCGGAGTGTTGTCGACTTTATAACGCATCCCAAAAGTGTTACAGTGGGTTGACGCCAGCACTCCGAGTGGGCCAGTCCATTTTAGAAATGCTATTGTCCACAGACCATTGTCTCACAGGTGCTGCTCTATGACAGCGTGCATTGGCATGCTGAGACAAACAAGCATCTCTCCGGACTGTCCCTCTGCTAAGTCGCAGGTTCGAATCCTGCCTGGGGTATGGATGTATGGATGTGTGCGATGTCCTTAGGTTAGTTAGGTTTAAGTAGTTCTAAGTCTATGGAACTGATGATCTCAGATGTTAAGTCTCATAGTGATCAGAGCCATTTGAACTGTCCCTCTAGTGTACATATTGCTTTCAAATGTATTCATATCCTTCCTCCTTTAGTGTTTTCTTACGCACGGTAATTGAAAGGACACCCCCCTACCATCACACCATATCGTGCTTCATCACTCCGAATCACTCGTTTCCAGTGGAGTTGGTCTTCACATCTCAAGCGCCGCTTAACATTGACTGCAGGTATGTGTGGCTTATGCGGAGCTGCTCGACCACTGTACTCACTCCGCTTGATCGTTGTGCTATGATGAAGCAACAACGTGGAAAATATACGGAACAGCCTAGATTAGGCCTTTATGCAGGAGCGCATGTCCGGTGACTTGTGATATATGTCAAATACTGTATAATTCACTCCATGTCAATATGAACTTAGAAGATATAACAATGAGTTTGAAAAAGTTATACTTCTATGTTGCAAGGAGCACAGTACCGCTATCTCAGTAACTGATTTTTATTGAGCAGCCTGAGGTCGTAAAATCTCTCCAAATATTACCGGCTTCGGTGTACACGCTAGGAGTACATATCACACGAAAAATTACTTTGAAATGTGGTAGATGCTTAGCTCTTAAACTGCAAAGCTACTTTGCAACAAGGATAGATCTGACGATGGAATGACTGTTAGCCGAAAACAGTAATATTTGAATAAACTTTTCAGTCCCCGACTGTTAAAGAAAAACCTATTAAAACAATGACTGTGGATTTCCCACAAAACTAGAACTAATAACCACTATCCGGAGAGTCGTTTCCTTGCAACTCATTTCGATTAAATAAAGACGGAAGAGGTCGCTAACCACAAACAGCGATAACTCACATATCGCCCTCGCTCCAAAACAACAGCCGTGTTCGCAGATACGAATTCCGTCTACGTGCGTGTGCAGGCGCTAGCTTCGACTAGTCTTTTACGTGTGTGTGTGTGTGTGTGTGTGTGTGTGTGTGTGTGTGTGTATGTGTATGTGTGTGTGTCACTGACTCCCCCTCCTTCGTCCTCCTCTCTCCCTCTCACTATTACACACACACACACACACACACACACTCACACGCACAAATACGCACATCTAACAGAGCAAGAGAGAGAGAGAGAATGATGGGACAAACATCTGAGAGTGTAACGGAAGACTGAACAGTCTAAATCAGTTCATTAGCCGCAAAAACGTCAGTGAATGATTTTGATGTATCTAGAATGCATATTCATGTGTATTAACGATGTATATGTGGCTCAGTCTGGTAAATTCGTAGTGAAGTTATGGTTTACGTAAGCGTAAAGAAATTTTGTTGCTTCTTATGTCCTTCAGATGTTCAAATGTGCGTGAAATCTTGTGGGAATAACTGCTAAGGTCATCAGTCCCTAAGCTTACAAACTACTTAACCTAAATTATCCTAAGGACAAACACACACACCCATGCCCGAGAGAGGACTCGTTGTATCCTTCAGAGAGAGTGACATTGTGAAAGGCAAGCTTCAAATTTATTTAGCTACACTCAATAGGGGTTGATTATCGGGGCTATTTATAACCAATCCACGATGTCCAAAAGGAGCAATGGGTCTTTGATCCTACAAAACGACTGTCCACACACGCTGCTCGTGGTGTTTCGGTATACAGGTGTTTACCCACTTGGCTTCAGCGCAGATGAAAACAAGCGACAGAAAATTACTCTTTGGACCACCAGTGGAGTGGATTGAAAAACTGAACCTCACAGTGACTGAGGAGCTTAGTTAGCTTACTCTCCTTAGGAGGGGACGTATAACAATACCTACTATATCAAACATCCCGAGGAAATGTGCTGCCGTTAACAGCAAGGCATCTTACTTATCAGCACCCTATACGAATCACAACGAAATTACACGTAAGCAGTAAACACAATCCGGACATCTGCTATGAATATAACAATCGAAAATATTCTGGAAACATAATGCAGTTCTGATAAAATTATTTTTGTGCGTTTGTGACGTTGTTGTTTCCGATCATAGTTATTGAAACTATACATCCAGATAGATGTGACCACAAATGTAAGCAGCTCAACAACAAAAAAATGTAGTTAATCAATTCTTTCCTCGATGATTGCCCAAAAAATCTTCTCTTTTAAGAGTGAAAATACACAAATAAGTGCTCCACTCCTCTTTACTACATTAAACACACTCAAAAGTAATTTTGTATGTGCTCCAAGGAAAGACGGTTGAACCAAGCTCGCTCACGTCACATTATAATGACTTGGAGAGCAAAATAAACTGCAATATCAAACTTTACGCTGATGTTGCTGCGAACCTGAAAACAGCCGCCCTATAGAAGCGTCACAAATATCAAAAAGGTATCACCAGTACCCGAGGCTGGAGACGCTAGCGCACGCCTGTGCAGTGCGTCTCAATTCGGAGATAAGTTCATTCAAATCCTGATGGTGGATAAAATTTTCACATCCTGTACTTGGCAGGGAATGGGGGCATATAGTTTCTGATCACCAGTCTTCACCCCAGTGACCTGGGTTAAACTCCAAATGTCTCCGCAGTGCTCACGAAGTGAGAGCGTGTGACACTGTTGGTTGCGATCAGTTGGAGTCTAGATCTCATGGTGGGGACATTGCTTGCAAAATAAAAACTTATGTCCATCATAGGCAGAATCGTTTTCCTTCCATTTCCCCTCACCATCTTGGATTACGTCATGCACTGTGCACGTTAGTATACGTTAGTGCACGTTAGCCCGACAACATGGGCTGGTAAGGGGACGTGGCGGTCGGTTGAGGATCGTGGTGGAGACTTTAACTATTTCCTTCCAAGTCCAGGTGGACGTGGCATTCGCGAAAATACATTCCAAGTTCACAGTAGCGATCTCTGGTTGTGTCAGCATGTACTAGGCCTCGTGCTGAGCATAATGTATGCCGCCATCTTGAATAACGGTTGTCGCGTCATCAGATGACGTCACAGACGACAGCGCCCACTGCTGCCGGTGCTGTGTACTAAGTCAGTGGGCATATGGAGCTCTTGGTGAATTCAATGTATGGTGGTGCTGTCTCTAATTGTTTAAATAAAGACTGGTGCATGATTCTGATAGTTGACGGTTAGCAAGCACGTTTGCAGAGTCTTTTAGATGGATTATTATTTTGAAAATTTACGAGTTGTTTGGCTCTCTCTATGTAAATGTATTGCATTATTTACGATTGGTTTGCATGTATGTAGGCTGTGCAATGAGTTATTTTGATAGTTTACAATTAGCAGGCGCGTGTGTAGAGCATTATACATGAGTTATTTAGGAGTAGTTGGCAAGTCTGTATGCTGTGTGGCATGTCAGAGGTGTTCTGTATGACTGTGATAAATATAATCCATCTGTAAATAAATTGTTCGAAAATAAACAAAATACACTCCTTCCTCTCTCCAGCAGCCCAGTGCAGGCTGATTCCATTTGCCACGAATCCCTAGGAAGAGGTGGCGGTCAGGTGACCGAGGTTAGTCCAAGTGTCCTTTCTTTCGAGCAATTTTCTTAGGTAGGTAGCGAAACCCCAAGTGACCTTTCTTTACTGCCAAAATTCAAACTTATCTTCAGTCCCTAGGAAGAGATGGCTGTTGGGTGACTTAGGTTAGTGGAGGTAGACCAAGTGAGCTATCTTCCTGCAGTTTACTTTGCGTAGTAGAGATAACTGTGGTGTGATGTATTATCCTGTTGGAATTTGAACTTCCCATCATATTTCTGGGGGAGGGATCCCTTCACAGAATCCATCCCAGAATTTGCTTTCAACACCGTAGGGAAACACATAAAACCTAAAATGTCCTGACGAAGATTTGAACCACCGTCCTCCCTTGTACGAGTCCAGTGGCTTGTCGACTGAGTCTCCTCGTTCGGTCAGGAACGGCCGACGTGTTAGCAAATGGAGTAAATCTTAATTTCTAAGTTTGTGTGTCTTATCGGTTCGCCTATTGTTTCTCTGGGGCCAAAGCAGTCAAACAGCCAGACAGTCCTTCAGACGACGTGGGAAAGCGACTAAAATTCACTATTCTCCTGGCAGTAGCATCAGAAAACGGTGTCGAAAATCATACCCTTGCTCGCGATCTCGGTATGATTATTATGTATGCCCGGCAAGCTAGCTTTCTAGATGTTGGAGCCTTTGTGTAGATGATTAACTAGTTACACAGGAGTGAGTATTGTAATGCAAATACCAGGTACAAATTACATGTGACTATACGAAATGGAACGATCACAAACTTTAAGATGTGGGTAAAGCAAGTATCAGTCTTCGGATAATTGGCGGGATAGTGAGAAACTTCCGTTTATTTACGCATTGTGTTGGTGATAAACACTGTCGCATCACAAGTGACTAACAGAGGAACTGATGCAAGTTCCAGAGGCTAGTTTAACTCGCACAAAAGCGAAGCATAAGTCTGAATTATCTTAACTGGCAGACTGTCAAACAAAGGCATTTAATTGGTTCAAATGGCTCTGAGCACTATGGGACTTAACTTCTGAGGTCATCAGTCCCCTAGAACTTAGAACTACTTAAACCTAACTAACCTAAGGACATCACACACATTCATGCACGAGGCAGGATTCGAACCTACGACCGTAGCGGTCGTGCGGTTCCAGACTGTAGCGCCTAGAACCGCTCGGCCACTCCGGCCGGCTGGCATTTAATATTTTAAGAAAATCTACCTAGAAAATTTCAAGAAATTGTTTTCAGAGTAGAATCAACGATTACTCTTCTTTCGGTACAAACCACTATGAAAGAGACCGTGAAAATAAAAGTGAAAAATAATAGCTCTCACAAAAGCGTACAAATAGTCATTGTTCCCACATTCCACGGGAGAACGGAACGTGAAAAAATCTTACTGTGTTGCACAAAAAGAAGGTCCGCTCTGTCACACGCGGTACTGTTCTTTTCGGATTATGGGTGTAGATGTAAATGTGCGAACTGGCTCTCGGCTAACGTTCAAAATAATACAAAGGAACTAAAAACAACACTGAAGTCATGCATATTATTGCGCGTATTTGGTATTACGCGTAAGATAATCGTATTTTCGCTCAACATTAAATAACCTCGCATAATAATGAATATAAAAGAAAATAGAGAGAGATATTAGGAATCAATGTATGTAAAAAGGGACTGATTAACATACTTCCGGGTAATAAATGGTTGCAGCTGTTTTCGCGCTAATATTTGCGCTGATATAAATATAGACAAAAGTTGGAGATATACAATACTACACATCCACACACAAGAGCCGTGAGAGATATCTACTTTTCCTTGTTGGGACAACACTCTCATCGTTGACAACTGAAAAATGATGATCTGAGCGAAAACTGTCCTCAAGGCTTGTAATATTTCGTTCCTACTAGTAGAAAAACAAGAAACATTCGCACAAGTAGTGAATGTCGTCCATATGTGCGAAGCGCATGATGACGTTGCACCACGTATCACACTACGTCTGGGAAAGAAAGTACACAAATACTCCACCCCAACTACTATATTAAATAAGCGCTTAAAATAATAAATCGCCATTAGCGCACTACCGATATAAGATCTGTCGTTATCTTACTGCACTCAGAAAATCCCGCTTGCCGCGACCACACAGACGCCTTGACACAGCCAAACTGTCCAAGTATCTCTGGGGAGAGACGTCGCGGGGTAGTAACTAAGATGAGTCCACAATCACTTCCACATTAGTAGCCAGCCATAGTAATGGCATCGCGACTTTGCACTAGTTCTACGGACTAGAAAGTTCTTTCAGCCAGAGCCTTCTCCAGTAAGTTATAACTTTGCAAGCTAACTCCAGGCTGTTGCCGAAAAACCGAGCGCAGTCAGGCTAAAGCGCAGTCACGTTTCTCCTGCGACCCCTTCCACATCAGTGGCCAACCAAAGTAATCGCACCGTCATTCTGACAACCATACTGTCATCATCAGAACAGACTTTAATCATCCGACAAACAATAAGAAATAATACAGTTTTTTGAAGTGATGGGTGTGAGAAGATGTCTTACAAAACACTACTAAAAGCAATCTGTGGAAACTACCTAAAGCAGATAGTTCGGAAACCACTTGCGATGGAACAGATTGGATCAAATGTCAGCATATAGACCTGAACTTTCCGAGAATGACCAGAACGAAACTGGTATCAGCGACCATGAGGCTGCTGTGGCAGTAACGATTGCAAAAGTATAAAAGCAAATAAAACAAATAAAAGGATTTGTATCTTCAGAAAATTAGATAAGGACAGTAGTGTAATATCTGAGTGAGGAACTTCGCTCAGGTTTAAAAGAATAGTTGCCCATGCACTTGCTAGATGCAGGGGGTGGGCAAAAATGCGTAAACACCAAAATACGAGACAGTAATACTCATATCACTGAGTAGAAAAGCTGTTGGCATTCAAAGCAGCTCCTAACCGTATCGTAATGAATAAATACAGGCCCTGTGTGGCTTCCACAGGAATCTTGTAACATTCTTCCTAAAAAAAGTGGCAAGTGCAGGTAACTATGAAGGAGGTGGATGGTAATCACGCACCATCCTTTCGAAAGTAGACCACAAAGTCTCAATAATATTGAGATCTGGCGACTATGGTTTCCGGCAGTTGATCCTCGCATCCGCAAACCGAGTCCTGGACGGTGCGAGCTGTCGTCTTGGAACACAGTATAACCATTGGGGAACAAACACTGTACCACGCGATGGACCTGTTCAGCCAGTACGGCCGCATAATCTTTGGTACTAACGCAGCCTTGCCGAGTAACCATGGGGAGCATGGAATAACACGATATGATTGCCCAAATCATCACTGAATTCCCACCATGTATCACTCGTGGGGCGTAGCCTCCGCCAGAAGTTGGAAACAGTGTGAAACAAGACTCGTCCGGCCAAATGACATTCTTCCATTGCTCCATAGTTCGTGTTTTATGGCTTCTGCACGACTTTTTTCTGTTACGGACAGTTGCATCACTGTTGAGTGGTTTTGGGATTCTAGCTCGCCCTGCAGTTCCCTTCCATGGAACTCCCTTCGTGTTGTTTTAGTGCTGACAGGGTTCGCGAGGGTGACATTCACTTCTGCACTGACTTTTGCAGCTGCAGTTCTCTTATTTTTCGTCACAGTCCTCTTCAATGATCATCTGTCACATTCACTCAACAAACACTTCCGTCCGCGTTGTGACTTGCGGATGATGTTTTCCCGCTTTCCCTGTATGCGGTTTAGATCTTCGATACGAAGTCTCTTGAAACATCAAACACTCCGGCTACCTTGGCAATGGTAGCACCAACAGCTTGCCCTCGTTCGAATTCTCTTAGCTCCGATCTAATGCACTCGCGACTACACAGAACACTGTTCTGAGGATGACTGACACTTGCAACGTATTGAGGACATTGCGCAAGTGTCGCTTGTGGTCAAACACAACTGCGCATCCTGTAGGTTCGTTATCGACTGTATTTATATCCAAGCATGTATTAGTCGCGGCGTTTCCATATTTTTGTCCAACTACTGTATGTACCTGGTAGAGCAGTTCATGGTATCCGGTGTCGCGCGTGATATACAGTTACCGCAAAGAAAGTTATGAAGAGAGACTACTGCAGAGTAGGTTTAAAAGAAAATATTGGGCCATAGATAGAGTGATGCTGAATTAAACGCATTTGGCTGTCAAGAGGGTAATGATTAAAGATTTCAACGACTACCGTAGCTGTATGTTATAAAAAGATCTCTCACAAAAGCCTCCTAAATTCTGGTAATATTCAGACGCTGTTAGTGGTAGCAAAGTTAATGTTGCAGACACTCACGGACGTGACAGATTTGAAATTGAGGGTAGCAAAGCAAAAGCAGAAGTGCTGAACTCAGTTTTCGAGCGTTCCTTTGCTTAGAAATGCCCCAGTTTAATTTTCGCACCACTAAAAAGATGTGTGAAATGTGTGTTAGTGACAGTGGTGCTCAGAATGAGATTTTCACTCTACAGCGGAGTGTGCGCTGATATGAAACTTCCTGGCAGATTAAAACTGTGTGCCCGGCCGAGACTCGAACTCGGGACCTTTGCCTTTCGCGGGCAAGTGCTCTACCATCTGAGCTACCGAAGCACGACTCACGCCCGGTACTCACAGCTTTACTTCTGCCAGTACCTCGTCTCCTACCTTCCAAACTTTACAGAAGCTCTCCTGCGAGTTTGGAAGGTAGGAGACGAGGTACTGGCAGAAGTAAAGCTGTGAGTACCGGGCGTGAGTCGTGCTTCGGTAGCTCAGATGGTAGAGCACTTGCCCGCGAAAGGCAAAGGTCCCGAGTTCGAGTCTCGGCCGGGCACACAGTTTTAATCTGCCAGGAAGTTTCATGACAGTGGTGTTGACAAACAGCTGAAATCTCTCCATCTGAACTAACAAAGAAGGAGCTGTGCGAAGTAAACAAAAGCTGGTAGGCGTGATTCTACATCTGAAAGATGACGTCCATTCAGATTTCACGCCAGTCGCAACAGAGTGGCACTAGTAGCGCCACTATGAGGATGCAAATCAGGTTTGCTTTAAACAGACGTTGTAACGGTCGTGAGTGTTAGTTACCTTTAAGACTAGACGCGGTGATTTGGTACGTCGCAAGAAGACCGGGCTCCGGACCGTGACGTGGCACTACCGACAGGGAAGACCATCGTCTTCGGCGTATGGCTCTGGCCGATCGTACTGCTTCTGCAGCAGTAATTTGAGCAGCAGTTGGCACCGCAGTCACAATGAACCGTTACAAATCGATTACTCCAAGGACAGCTCCGAGCCAGACGCCCTGTAGCGTGCATTTCACCCATACCAAACCACCGCCATTTGTAACTTCAGTGGCGTCACACGAGAGCTCACTAGAGGGCAGGACGTTGTGTCTTTTGATGAAAGTCGGTTCTGCCTCGGTGCCAGTGATGGCCGTGGCTGGTTAGAAAGAGGCCAGTTGAGGGACTGCAACCAATATGTCTGCGTGCTAGACAAACTGGACCTCTACGCGTGGAGTTGTGGTCTAGGGTGCGATTTCATATGACAGCAGGAGCAGTCTCGTGGTTAGCCCACGCACCCTGACTGCAAAGCTGTAGGACAGTCTAGTGATTCGACCTGTTGTGCTCCGATCCGTGACCAGCATTCCAGGGGGTGTTTACCAACACGATAATGCTCACCCACATACCGCTGTTGTAATCCAACATGCTCTACAGAGTGTCCACATGTTACATTGAATCTGCTCCAACACTCCATCGCCAGATCTGTCTCCAATCGAGCACATATAAAGACACCATCGCATGACAATTCCAACGTCGTCCACAAACGGCATTAACGTTCAAGTACTGACCGACCAAGTGCAACAGGCATGGAACTCCATGCAACAAAATGACATCGGGCACCTGTACTACACGTTTCATGCATGTTTGCATGCTTGTATTCAACATTCTGGCGTTTACACGGCTATTAATGTACCACCATTTCACATTTGCAATGGCTTATCTCGCGCTTACATCAACCTGTGGTTTTGTAATGTTCAGCAGTTAAGTATGTTACTTAGACAAATGTATTCCCGAAATTGTTTTCTGGCGTTGCGATTTTTTCCGTTAGTGTATTTCCATTTGTCAGATAAGACCACGAGCCGTCCGGTGAAAATGTACGCCAGCCTTTCAGTACATTTCCTCTTGTGCAACGAAGTAGTGGGTCGGTGATTCCAAAAAATGTCTATCGCATTTCGAGACGACTGTCCACGGTCTTCTACATTCTCAGATTTCATATGTTTCAGACAGTTTCAGAGTGGCAACTTCAGTCTTGAGGATGCTTTCCTGTTCACGTGGACCTCCTGCACTAGCCACTGAAGAAACTGTTGCCACAGATAGACAGAATAAGAAGATCGGTGTGTCACATCACCACATAGACATAGCCTTAGTGCTGCCAAATTCTCCAATTCATCTCATTCTGAAAGACTGTAGTAAAGTGAGAAAACTTTGTACTGGGTATGACACTCCTTGGTGGCGTAACGAATAGTACACGGTGTCTCTTGATTTATAGAAATTCTCATAAAGTTCTGAGGTAAACAATCAGTGGATACATGGACGGGGCTGAGGATGGTAAACGAAGTCCCAAAGGAACATCCTCCAAGAAAGCCGTTGTAGTTGCCGCAGGAGCCGGACCTCCGATTGTCTCGTCTGCAGGTAGGTGTTGATGACGCCCGAGCTGTGACCCAAATGATCTTACAAAAGTGACACCTCATCATGGCACAGAGTTTTCAGATTCTGGGGAAAATACCGTCAAAGTAAGCTTTATTATGAAATGCTTGTCGAAAGAAAATATTTTTCGAGTGTATGGTTTTTAAAATAAAAGACTCTGCTGCTTTTTCCACCAGCAATATATAGTGTTATAGATTGCCACGCAACATACAGTAAAATCCAATTTCCAATAATATAAAGCGCCATGAATGCCCAGTACATTAAGTAGGGTTAAACCAGAGAAAGCATCTGAACCAAATTTAAGAAACATATAAATGCATTTGGGTGCAACACAACCAATAACAACACAGATAATAATCCAATAATACTTCACAGTGTTGAATCCTGCCTAGTCGTCAAATGTGGGGTGCCTGAGAAACCTGTTTTCTCCGATCTCTAGACAACATTCGAACAAATCGTATTAAAGATTGTTATTACGAAAACTAAATGACAATACTTAACTTTGAGAATTACATAGATGTGTCGCAAGCAAAGGGCGACATGCAAAATAAACATGCTTTTTCAGTATATACAGTTCCTAACACAAGTGATGCAATACAGGTCGCTAGACTTGAAGCTTCTCTTCGACTGGGCCGCTGCCAGTCGGGCGCGACGCTGATGTACTCTTCGCGTAGAGGTCGCGTTGTCGTCCTAGAGAGGGGTCGGTCAGCGTGCAATTGGCTGACTTCTACTTCACAGCCCTCTCTGCTCTCTCGTTCCCGACTGGCGTGCCGGCTCTTAACTTTACGCCGTAACACACAGATTCAAAAAAGGCTACCAATTGGATCTCCCTGAAGAACTTGAAACTTTTTCTCGACCTAAAACTTGGGCAGAAAACCCTAAGTGACAAAACTGAAACAGTAGCAATAAACTTTTTAGAAGCTTCTCAAGCATACTAGCGGATGCGCAGTAACTTATGCTGGTGTCTATTTTTTAGTGACCTAAGTCATAAAACAAGTCCCGGATGACCAAACCGAAACATTAACAATAAATAAGCTGAAATATACATTCATAAGTTTTTTAATTTTCATATTTTTTATGTATTTGTTATCGGTATCTTTGATTCGGAATGTAAGCTAATAATAAATGATCTTTTGCTTACAAGCACTGTACTTCTACATCTGTACAATCTCTGGTTTACTTGTGTTGATGTTCCGTGATTGTGAGACAACTAAAGATGAAAATGTAGTATAAGTAGCAAACAAAATGTTTCGTTCAAAGACCTTTCAGTCAAAAATGGCTCTGAGCACTATGGGACTAAACATCTGTGGTCATCAGTCCCCTAGAACTTAGAACTACTTAAACCTAACTAACCTAAGGACATCACACACATCCATGCCCGAGGCAGGATTCGAACCTGCGACCGTAGCAGTCGCGCGGTTCCGGACTGAGCGCCTAGAACCGCTAGACCACCGCGGCCGGCACCTTTCAGTCCATAATCGGTATGCTAATCAGGCAAAATGGCTGTGAGCATCCCACCGACGCACTAGGTGGAAGATACGCCTTTGCATAAGAACACCGCGCCCTACTGCGTGAAGAAGTCCCTAACTACCTGCTGCATACGCTCGTCCGACAGAAACCGTAAACGCTGCAAGGTTTTTTAAGGGACCGAAGGCGTGATGAGGGCGTGGGGAGAGATCAGAACTACAGGACGTGTGCTCGAATGTCTCCTACTTGAGTCGGCGTAACTTCTGCGTTACGACATTTGCGATACGGGGAAGTGCGTCACCAGCAGCATCCCTTGTCGCAGTTTTCCCGGAATTTTCACCTTAATTTCACACCGTAGTATCTCCTGTGTAGGGTACTACCGTTCCCCTATGATGGAGACACCGTTGTCCTTGAAATCAATAAGCAATGGGCCCTGGTAATCAAAGAGCAGGATGAGCATCACCTTTCTAGCGACCAGCACCGAACTTTGAACATCATTCCACAACGCTGGTTTTCGACAGACGTGCTGCCCCGTACACATTCTACATTCTCCGATGGATGTTTACCAGAGAAAAGAATAACAGCACTTTGGTCCTGTTTGAATGAATTTGATAATAACGTTCTCATAGTTCACGTTTCCGCATTTACCGCATGCACGTCGGAAAGATTCGAATGTCACTACTTGTCGGTGTTTATAGACCCGCATACGAGTCGCGATACGTTGCATATATGCTGCAGCAATACCCTCAAACGGAAGTCTTTGATCGCCCCTTATATATTTGTAACGAACTTCAGAGTCCTTTCTTTTAGAAAACATTGTAAGTAGTTTCATTATTGAAACTTCCTGGCAGATCAAAACTGTAGGCCGGACCGAGACTCGAACTCCAGACCTTTACCTTTCGGAGAAAAGTGCTCTAACCGAGCCCGCGAAAGGCAAAGGTCCGGAGCTCGAGTCTCGGTCCAGCACACGGTTTTAATCTGCCAGGAAGTTTCATATCAGCACACACTCAGCTGCAGAGTGATAATTTCATTCTTAAAACGTCCGCCCGGCTGTGGATAAGCCATATCCTTTCTTCCAGGAGTGCTAGCTTTGCAAGATTCGTAGGAGAGCTTCTGTGAAGTTTGGAGGGAAGGAGACGAGATAATGGCGGAATTAGTGCTGTGAGGACTGCTCGTGAGTCGTGCGTGGGTAGCTTAGTCGGTAGAGCACTTGCCCGCGAAGGACAAAGTTCGCGAATTCGAGTCCCGGTCCGGCATACAGTTTTAATGTGCCAGGAAGTTTCATGTTAGCGCACAGTTTGCTGCGGAGTGAAAATTTCATTATGGAGTTTCATTATTGCTTAAAATATGTAATGCTAGTGCTACATAACGATAACAGATGCTGATTATACCTTATCGGTAGCGAAATGAAAGTCAAAACAGACAACTGGCTACATCCAGCAAACAAAAACGTAATGTAATCCACTAATCCACCTGAAGATGAGGGTGTTCGCTCTCGAAACACAGCGTTGTAGGAAATAAAAAGTGACGGACACAGATGGTTGTTTTATCTTCTACGTCATAAAACGTCACAGTGTCCCAACCACGGTCCAATATGTATGATATAAGGCTATGTGGTTTCTAGTTTGGGAAAAAGAGGGCGTTAATCAAAATCAACGAGTATTACTAACATATAATTCGTTTGGCGGGTCGAATAACACAATGTAATGGAACGCAGGTAAGGACACATTCCGGTGGGAATTCTGCAGATTGCGATGGGAGAGAGAAGAGTGGGATATACTACTGCTGTGGGATATTTTGGTGTAAGGCCTGACGTAAACAACTGCGTCTGCTCAAATTTCACTCAAGACTTTCAGTGTAAAAGTGAAAGACGACGAACAGCAACGGTCATTGTTGTTAGATCTGTAGCGGACCGCAGTCTTCACGCAACAACGCTTGTGCCGTCTGCTACACACGGTCTGAAAGCCATGGGTCGCTACACACTAGAGATGGGCAAACTGAAACACGTAACTGTTTCGAAACAAATGAAACGGTACAATGTAATGTTTCGATACGCTGTTTCGAAACAGTGAAACAGTTTGTGTTTTGTAATTTAATAAACCTACACATTTTATCATCTTGAATGTCTACTGTATAAGTATGTCCATATAAACACGAATGAGGTGCGAGAGAGCTAATCATATCGCAGAAAATATGAAACTATCACTTAGGCGTCTTGGCAGTTTCGTATTTCATGCAGCAAATGCGCTGCTTTCGTGTCGTGTGACTTTCATACTTTTCAATTGGCTGAGGACAGCCATAGCTCAAGACAGAAGAACCACCACGAACGGAACTAGAGGTGGGAGCAAACTGCAGAAACAACGGATATGCTACTGGGATTCCCACATTCCGTTAGTATAGGTAATATACCCATCCTGCTAATTTCCATGCACACAAAGGGAATCATTGTGGATAATAGGCACAGTGACTATAGCCTTACAAATAATGCCAAATAATTCGAATAAATAACAAAATATAACAGAAAAAAGTTTGTCTTTCAAGGTGTTTCGAACCGTTACTATAAATTCACCAAGCTTCCCAGCGCTTCCCGTTCACCATTACACTATCAGTGATATGTCAAACAGATTGCTTGCAATTATACCTACATCAAACATGCATATATGTCTAATAACTGTCACTCTACGCCTTTTTTTTATTCACAATGTTGTAGGTTTACTTGCGTTTCTTAATATGATTACTGTACATGAACAGAGAAGCGTATGTTATAAAAAAAAAGTGTAATTTAACTGAATGATTTTCACATATTTATTATTTTGAATGTGAATAGTATGCGTTGTTTTATTGTTTGGTTAGTGTTTATAAAGCAGATGTTACGCCATTTCGGGATAGGACAGTCAGCTCGAAACGAAGCTTTATTTTCGGATATCTTAAGCTTCATGCTATTGCTTGTCAAAAAGATTTCGACACTCTTAAAAATGTTTCACGAAGTGGTATATTGTGTTTCAGTGCCTGTGCCGATCCCGAATCTCGTCCGACACAGAGCGGAATGAAACATCACTGTTTCGATACAATTAGTCCGTTCCAAGCACAGGTGGACTGAAACAGCCTTATTTTGAAACAACGATACAGTTTCTGTGTCTGGCTCGAGATCGAGTCTGGTCCGGTTATCCGAGACAGGGGCGGAATGAAACACCACTGTTTCGAAACAGTGAACCACAGCCGTTCCGAAACACTGAAACAGTTCCACGTATCGATACACTGTATCGAAACATAGAAACAGTGGCCAAGTCTACTACACACCTCCCGCTAAGAAAATGCACTGACGTGCATTAGTAAACGTCTACATTCCAAAATTTTGTCAGCCTGAAAGGTATAACTAACTTTCGGGAAGACTGTGCATCAAAGGTAATTTTTTCTTAGTCTGCGATGGACGGACGCTAATAGTTTTCAGTATCTGTTATTAAGTCACTCTGTAAAAGAGAAGTTGACGGCCCACTCCCAACAGACAGGCAATGAGAAATACTGAGCTCAACAAAGTATGAGTACAATACATAGTAACTACACCACGTTTTGCGTTATCGAGAGTCCATAAATCGAAAATAGCCTATCATTCGCCCCACTTATGTGGACACGTAAATTTACGAGTACATTGAAGTGGCAAGTCGTGCGATACCTCCCGATATCGTGTCGGACCTCCTTTTTCCCGGCGTAGTGCAGCAACTCGAAATGGCATGGACTCAACAAATCGTTGGAAGTCCCTTGCAGAAATATTGAGCCATGCTGCCTCTTTAGTCGTCCTTATTTGCGAAAGTGTTGCCCGTGCACAAACTGACCTCTCGATTATGTCCCATAAATGTTCGATTGGTGGCCAGATCATTCGCTCAAATTGGCCAGAATCTCCTTCAAACCAGTCGTGAACAATTGTGGCCCGGTGCATGGCGCACTGTCATCCATTTGGGAACATGAAGTCCATGAATGGCTGCAGATGGTCTCCAAGTAGCCGAACGTAACCATTTAATTTCAATTATCGGTTCAATTGGATCAGAACATCCAGTCAGTTCCGTATAAACACAGCTCACACTATTATGGAGCCACCACCAGTTTGCACAGTGCCTTGCCGTTAACTTCGGTCCATTGCTGCCAACCTACCAACAGTTCTTACCAACTGAAATGGAGACTCGTCCAACCGATACGGTCACAAACCCAGGGGTGATGCTGCAAGCGAGGTCGTGGTGTTAGCAAAGGCTGCTGCCACAGCCCATTAATGCTAAATTTCGCCTCATTGTTCTAAAGGATGCGTTCGTTGTACGTCCCACATTAATTTCTGAGGTTATATCACGCAGTGTTGCTTCTCTGTTAGCACTGACAACTCTAAGCAAACGCCGCTGCTCTCGGCCGTTAAGTGAAGGCCGTCGGCCACTGCCTTGTCCGTGGTGAGAGGCAACGCCTGAAATTTGGTATTCTCGGCACACTCTTGACACTGTGGACATCGGAATATTCAATTCCCTAACGATTTCCGAAATGGAGTCTGCCAAGCATCTAGCCCCAACTACCATTCCGCGTTCAAACTCTGTTAATTCCCGTCGTGCGGCCGTAACCACAGCTCCACCAACGCACTGTCTTTTTATACGTTGTGTACGCGGTACTACCGCCATCTATGTATGTCCATATCGCTATCCCATGATTTTTTCACCTCAGTGCGCCACGGGGGCCTCCAAGTTAACTGGATATGGAATTACAACATTCCTTCTTCTTCCATACGGATTATAAAAGAGCATTCCTGACCAAAAGAAGTCTGCTAGTATCAAACGTCGGCCTTAATTTGAGGAAGAAATTTCTGGGAATGTACTTGTGGAGCGTAGCAGTGCGTGGAAATGAAGCATGAACTGTGGAACAACCGGAAAAGAAGAAAACACAAGAATTTGAGATGTGGTGCCATGGAAGGATATTGAAAATTAGGTCGAATGATAAGATAAGAATTGAGGAGGTTCTGCGCAGAATCACTGAGGAGAAGAACATACGGAAAACACTGACAAGAAGGGACAGGATGATAGGACGTATACTAATACATCAAAGAATAGCTTCATAGGTACTCGAGAGAGCTGTAGAGTATAAAACCTGTAGGAAAAGACAGAGATTGGAATACATCCAACAATTTATTGGGGACTTTGGGTGCAAGTGCTGCTCTGAGATGAAGAGATTGGCACAGGACAGGAATTCATGGCGGACCGCATAAAACCAGCCAGAAGACTGAAGGTCAGAACAGAGAAAGCCCCTTTATTGCATGATTACTCGATTGCAGAACAATCACTGGAAGCAGTTATTTTCGTAAAATATCTGGGACTATGCGTACGGATCGATTTGAAGTGTGACGATCACATAAAATTAACAGCGGATAAGGCAGATGCCAGACTGAGAATCGTTGGAAGAATCCTCAGGAGATATAGTCCATCAACAAAGGAAGTAGCTTGCAAGACACTCATTGGATATTGGTCATCTGTCTTTGACCCGTACCAGACAGGATTTATAGAGGAAATGGAGAAGATCCAAAGAAGAGGAGCTCGTTTCGTTGTAGGTTTATTTAGTAAACACGGAAGCGCCACGGAGATGCTGAACCAACTGCAGTGTCAGACCCTGCAAGAGAGGCGCTCTGCATCGCGGTTTAGTTTACTGTTAAACTACCGAGGACGTGCGTTCCTAGAAGAGTCAACTAATATGTTGCTTCCACCTATGTATATCTCGCGAAAAGATCGCGAACATAAAGTTAGAGAGATTGGAGCCCACATGGAGGCTTACCTGCGGACCGTACGTGACTGGAACAAGGGAAATGAGAAATGACAGCGGTACACAAACTACGCTTCACCACACACCGTAAGGTGGCTTGCGGAGTGTAGATGTAGATGACACAAAAAATTACTGCGACTGAGTGGCCTACCAATCTGAGTACCACAAGAATGAAATGCATTCTATTACCAGTACTCCCAAAGATTCTTTTTCTGCCTGGGACAACTGAAACGGCGTCCACTCACCCCATTGAGAAAATCTAGAAAGCAGCTTGTAGTGGAGATAGCAACACCTTTTTCAAAAGTCCATAGTGACTGTATTGAACAGTAATCAATAAGTCCTCGTTCCGTGAGCATACCGATATTTCTAAAGTCTAATCTGCATCTACATCTACATACATGCTCCACAAGATGCTGTAATGTCCTGTACCACTACTAGTCATTTCCTTTTCTGTTCCACTCGCTACTAGAGCGAGGGAAGAACGACCGTCTATATGCCTCCGTACGAACCCTAATCTCTCTGATCTTATCTTCGTGGTCCTTACGCGAAATGTAGGTTGGCAGCAGTAGAATCGTTCTGCAGTCAGCCACAAATGCCGGTTCTCTAAATTTTCTCAATAGTGCCCCTGGAAAAGAACTTCGCTTTCCTCCCAGTGATTCCCATTTGAGTTCCCGAAGCATTTCCGTAACACTTGTGTTGTTCGAACCTACCGGTAACAAATCTAGAAACCCGCCTCTGAATTGCTTCGATGTCTACCTTTAATCCGACGTGGTGCGGATCCCTAACACTCGAGCATTACTCAAGGATGGGTCTCACTACTGTCCTATATGTGGTCTCCTTTACAGAATAACCATACTTTCCTAAAAAATTTCCCAATAAACAGAAGTCTACCATTCGCCTTCCCTACTACAGTCCTTAGATTCTCACTCCATTTCGAACTGCTTTGTAATGGTACGCTTAGATACTTGATAGACGTGAGCGTGACTAGCAGTACACTACTAATACCGTATTCGAACATCGTTGGTTTGTTTTTACTACTCATTTGGATTAACTTAAATTTTTCTACATTTAGAGCTGACTGCCATCCATCATATCAACTAGAAATTTTGTCCAAGTCCCCTTGCATCCTCCTACAGTCATTCAACGACGACACCTTCCCGTACACCAGGGCATCATCAGCAAACAGCCGCAGACTGATGCTCAGCCTGTCCGCCAGATCATTTATGTATACAGAAAATAACAGCAGTTCCATCACACTATGCTGATGATAGCCATGTGTCTGACGAATACTCGCCGTCGAAGACAACATACTGGGTTCTGTTATTTAAGAAGTCTTCGAACCACTCACATACTTGGGAACCTATTCCGTATTCGTGTATCTCCGTTAACAGTCGGCAGTGTCACCGTACCAAATGCTTTACGGAAATCTAGGGATACGGAGTCCGCCTGTTGCCCTTCTTCCGTGGTTCGCAGGAAGTGTAAGAAGTCGATGGTATAATCTAAGGCTCTTAAAAACTCTCCTTAAAAGCACATCGGACAAACACGCAAGAGGTAAGGCTAATGCCCCCTAAAAGTGCCTCTGGCCTCGATAACGGTCTCATTGCGGCAAACAGGAGCTTCCACAAGATTCTTCTAGTGTGCCATATCCAGCTATAGCCACACAGTAAGGATTTGATTGATTTGATCCCGTAGAGCTTTCAAACTGCGGAATTGTTGATCACAGAACATCACCGAAAATCTCCACGCACTACGAATTAAACTCCTCATTGGACCAACGGTGCACTCGACGCTTTGCGTCATTCGAAAACAGGCATATTCGTAGTTTTTCGGGCCAGACTAGACGTCCGCAGTCAATTATTGTCAAGTATCTGCCTTGTTTGGTGTAATGAATACTTCAGGTTTTGTACGACCGCTGTTATAACGCCACGTTTCATAGAGAGGGCGCCTTGATACGAGTACACCAACAACCGAGTTACGCATGCGCACCTCTTCGCTGCGCTGACTTTACATCAGCGGTGGAGGGTCACGTGATCAAGGTAGCAGTTACACACTATCTACATGCTCTAAAGCGACAACTATGCTCTTTTAAGGTGTTAATTAATACTTCGTCGCCGGCCGAAGTGGCCGTGCGGTTAAAGGCGCTGCAGTCTGGAACCGCAAGACCGCTACGGTCGCAGGTTCGAATCCTGCCTCGGGCATGGATGTTTGTGATGTCCTTAGGTTAGTTAGGTTTAACTAGTTCTAAGTTCTAGGGGACTAATGACCTCAGCAGTTGAGTCCCATAGTGCTCAGAGCCATTTGAACCATTTGAACCAATACTTCGTCCGGTGAGCATAAAAAGTGTTGCAGGCTAGGGTCACCTGCTGTCTGGACTATAAATGACGGACAGAGCGAGTTGGCGCAATGGTTGAGACATTTGTCTCGCATTCATGAGGACCATCCGAATTTAGGATTTCTGCGAATTCCCTAAGTCAATTAAGACAAATATCGAAATGGTCCCTTTGAAACGGGACACGGTCGTTTCCTTACCCATTCTTGTCCTATTCGAGCTTTTGTTCCCTCTCTAATGACCTCTTCGTGAAAGGAATGTTAAGCCCTCGTCTTCCTTCCAAGTGAAACTTCGCAGCACCGTTAGCCGATTGTGTGTACGTCGGGCGGGGAAAGCACGTCGGATGTGCGCCACTGCCATTGTGCAGCAGTGGGGGAAGTACCTTCCACAATGTTAACTAACCATCGCTAACGGAACGTGCAGTCCTGTACCTATGACACTTCTGAATGGAAGACACCCATGCAGTATCCGAATGGAATTATTCAAAGACACCGAGGTGACAGAAGTGATGGGATGCCTCTTAATATCGTGTGGCACCTCCTTTTGTCCAGTGTAGTACACCAACTCGACGTCGCATGGACTCAGGTCGTTGGAAGTCCCCTGCAGAAATACTGAGCCACGCTGCCTCTATAGCTGTCCATAAATGCGAAAAAGTTACCGCTGTAGGATTAAGTGCACGAATTAACTTCTCGATTAAGTCCCATAAATTCTCGATGGGATTCATGTCAGGCGACCTCAATAGCCAGATCATTAGCTCGAATTCTCCACAATGTCCTTAAACCAATTGCGAACAATTGAGGGCCACTGATACGGCGTATTGTCATCCATAAAAAATTCTTTCGTTGTTTCGGAACATGAAGCCCATGAATGGCTCCAAGCAGTCGGAAATAACGATTTCCAGTCAATAATCGGTTCGGTTGGATCAGGGGACCCAGTCCATTTCATGTAAACACAGGCCACACCATTATGAAACCATCACCAGCTTGCACAGTGCCTTGTTGACAATTTGGGTCCTTGGCTTCGTGCGACCTGTACCACAGTCGAACCACACCATCAGCTCTTACCATCTGAAATCGGGCCACATCTGACCAGGCCAGGGTCTGCAGTCGTCTAGGCTCCAATCGATATGGTCACGAGCCCATAAGAGAAAGTGCAGTCGCTGTAGTGCTGTTAGCAGAGGCACTAGCGTCGGTCGTCTGCTGCCATAGCCCATTAACGCCAAATTTCGACGCACTGTCCTAACAGATAAGCTCTTCGTACTTCCCACACCGATTTCTGCTGTTATCTCACGCAGTGTTGCTTGTCTGTTAGCGCTGACAGTTTTACGCAAACACCGCTGCTCTCAGTCGTTAAGTGAAGGCAGTCGCTCATTGCCTCGTCCGCGGTGAGAGGTAATGCCTGAAATGCCTGGAATTTGATATTATCGGCACACTTTTGACACTGTGGATCTCGGAATACTGAATTCACTAACGATTTCCGAAATGGAATGTCCCATGCGTCTAGCTCCAACTACCGCTCGGCTTTCAATGTCTGTTAATTCCCAACGTTCGGCCATAATCACGTCGGAAACCGTTTAACTTGAATCACCCGAGTGGAAATGACAGCTTCGTCAATGCTCTGCCCTTTTATACTTTGTGTACGCGATATTACCGCCATCTGTATATAGGCATGTCGCTATTCCATAACTTTGGTCACCTCAGTGTAAATGACAAAAAAAATCTTCAAATGTGTGTGAAATCCTATGGGACTTAACTGCAAAGGTCATCAGTCCCTAAGCTTACACACTACTTAACCTACATTATCCTAAGGACAAACACACACACCCATGCCCGAGGGAGGACTCGAACCTCCGCCGGGACCAGCCGCCCAGTCCATGACTGCAGCGCCCAGACAGCTCGGCTAATCCCACGCGGCTGTAAATGACACACTGAGCGAGTTGGCGCAATGTTTGAGACATTTGACTCGCTTTCGGGAGGACTCGTGGGCCATCCAGATTTAGAATTTCCGTGGTTTCCCTAACATTTAAGATAAATACCGGGATGATTTCTTTGAAGCAAGACACGGTCGATTTCCTTCTCCATTCTTGTCCTATCCGAACTTCTGTTCCCTCTCTAATGACTTCTTCGTGTAAGAAACGTCAAACCGTCGTCTTTCTTCCACATAAAACTTTACAGCACCGTTAGTCGACTGCGTGAACATCTGCCAGGGAAAGTACGCTGGACGCGCGCGACGGAAAGACACTGCCATTAGTACAGCAATGGGGGAAGTACCTTCCACAGTGTTTAGTAACCATCACTAATGGAACGTTCTGTCCTGTACATATGACACTTCTGAATGGAAGACACGTACGAAGCATACAAACGGAAATCATGAAGGTATTTTTGATCCGTCGTTGCAACTACAAAAATGCGTGATTTTTTCACCAGAGGCGTATCGCTTTATTGAGGTAAAGGATCATCAGTAGTCTGTAATTAAGTTTATTTACATTTTGATTTGCTTTTTAGATCTAAAAACAGTTCGTTAAGAATAGGTTGGATTGTACTTACGGTGATTTTTCGGCTGATTTCTCGTTTACATCGTGGAATGCCGTTTGCTAGCACATCGCTGTTTTTCTGTGTTAGACGCTGATAATTTTCGTCTACTTTTTAGATGTTCTGCAGCACTATGCATTTACCACAACACAATTTTTCCACACCACTGTATTATACCCACAATGGTATGTATTCTCCAGATGTAGGTATTAAAAAAGTTCATTACAACATGTATTTGAAAATTCTTGGTTTCCAAAATACGGCCTTCAAAATACTGATATTGACTAGATTGTTATTCTAGCCACAGGTAGTCACCTTCACAGAAGATGTTCAGAATCTCCAACTTGCCTGAATACAACCCTGACGTCGCTTTCTCATGGCCTGCGAACTCGGTCCCAAACCCCGGCGTATTGCGTACTCTCTCACAACCTGTGACAATTCGATTCTGAAGGGGTTCCATATCAGGAACCAGAGGCGAATGCACTAATCATTTTAAATTCCCCATATGTTGAAATCGATAGGGTTCAAATCGGATGAGCATGGAGGCCAAACAATTGGGCCACCCTTACCTATCCATCGATCAGGAAATATTCGATCCAAGTACCGGCGAGCCGTAGGACTGAAGTGCGCAGGAAAGTCCAGCTAACACACAAGCTGAGGAGTAACCACATTTGGTGATGAGATGGAACAATTATTGCATGTTTGTCTTCCTACGCCCATACATGCTGGATATGGAAGTTTGTAATGCCATTTCGTGTGAACTGTGCTTCATCTGAGAATACTAGTAAAGCGGGAAAATTCGGATATGTAGCACTTTGCTACAAGGACCAGTGGCAACACACAGTTAGTGCAGGGTAATCGGGTGGTGACAGGGTCTGTAAACCTTGCGAATGATAAGGATACAGCTGTCACTCCTGCAACAGTCTCCTGAGGAACTTGCACTTGCTACGTTAACCACCGAATGCTGATGGAAGCAGTCGTGTGCACAGAATCCAGACTCTCCTCCTCTACATCTGGAGTCGTAGATCCTGGTCTCCCCAGTCCAATGGATGTAAACTACTCATGAGCACACCGACGGTGAGGGAGGCGTTCAAATATCTTCTGATCTGGACATCTTCACTGTGGGCACACTTCCTGGTACGAATGACGAGTCGGCATTGCGGTTTGCTTTATCCTATATTAAGTATCTTACTGCAAGCTCATGATTTGAGTGCTCGTCGAACGCCAAACACAACACTCAATGTGCCCTTCCCTCGAAATTAGCGCGAAAGTGATGTGGCCTGGAATTCTTACGCTTGTGGTGTGTGGTGTGCAGTACAATCCATGTAATTTTTTATATTTTTTGAATATTTTAACACTGACATTAATGGTTTAATCAACTGTATATTATTACTGTGGGTTGTGAAATGAGCGTTTGGCGTCATTGGCCGGGAGGCCCCTCGCGGGGCAGGTCCGGCCGCCATATCGCAGGTCTTATTACAGTCGGCGCCACATTGGGCGACCTGCACGCCGGATGGGGATGAAATGATGATGAACACAACACAACACCCAGTCCCTGAGCGGAGAAAATCTCCGACCCAGCCGGGAATCGAACCCGGGCCCAGAGGACGGCAATCCGTCACGCTGACCACTCAGCTACTGGGGCGGACACTGTGGGTTAATATTATTTTATATTATTAATACACAGTGACACCAGGAAAATCGCATTTTATTTATTTATTATTTGTTACATGCCACTTACAAATATTGAGTCATCCAATACTGAAATTAAGGATTTGTGTCCAAAGATACTGTACTGAAATACCTGTCGTTACAATGAACAAAATATGTTTTTTGTATAGACAGTACCACAACACACTCATTATGCAAAAAACATTTTCATGATTCGTCATCTAATTTCTCCAACTGACACAATTCTTTTCTCCATTTAGTCGTTTCATCCTTTCCCAAAAAATAACTACCGTTGAGCTCGTAATGATTTTCATCTCCTTCATGCTCTGATGTGTCGTGATCACTAACAATAACAGCATTTTCTTCATCTCCATCACTGGAATCAGCTAACCCCTTGTAAAATACATCTTCAATCGATGTTCGCACTTGATCCCCTTCAGCCCCATAAGAATCCAACTATAACAATCTTTGCTGTTGATTATACAATCATATAACACATCTTATGCAAAATACATACAAGAATACGATGAAATAGCTGCCTTGACTTTTTCGTCTCGAGGGACGAGAGTGGTGTGTTGGGGTTTCACAGACACCAGCAATCTCTAACATGTTTCATTAGCACCTCACGAAGTCCTATACACAACTATTAAGTTACAAAAACACACTTGCGTCACTCTACTGACATCTCGGAACAGCTATCTGGAATGACGAAGTATAGTGTGATAAGCCATCCAGCAATTAATTACATAAATTCGTCATAAGGGGTATACCACACACCACTAACTGTTCTGTTACTATTTTTTATCACGGCGTCTACCTTCGAGAAGAAAGATGTTCCAGTGGATATCACTGTTTTGAAGACCGTAACTCGGAGAACAAACATTTCTGGACAAGTGCTGTCATGAACTTTTCAAAGTGTCTACACGTACCTGAAATTATACATACATGGTCTAAAAATCTAAGTATACAAAATTTTAGAGTGTTTAGAGGGGACAAAGAGAAATACCTTTTTGTGTGACAGATATCTCACAGATGTATCTTTCTCCCACTAGCCTTTGTAGCCGGACTTGCCTTGGGCCAATGTTCACTGATGTTTTGAGTGCTTTGTATGCAACTAGTTGACACCGGATTCTGATCTGTAACACAATTACATGTGTTGGGGCTTGGAGGTGACACCAGCAGTGCCGGAGAAGATGGTTCTATGAAGGTCAGTATGAAGCACCGCTTCCTTCTTTTGGACGTGGGGTGAGAGTGATGTTCTGCTGATGTCAGCAGGACGGAAGCAGTGGACAGCGACAGCACACTGAGGCCGATGAATGACACCCACGTCCATACTGCTTGTTCGCCTCCGGCCTTGGAATACAGCTCAGGGAATGGCAGCCTCAAACTCCAGGCCCCAGCAGGATCGACATCGAAGCCGTGTGCCAGCCCTGTGTGTTGCTCATGTACATGACAGTCCGCAGAGGCCGGAGTGCAGCAACTGGGTAGTCGGGCAGATATCAGTCCAGACTCGAATACACTTCCCACTGAGGAGGTGGATGCCCTCAGGAGCTAGTCACCCAGTTGGTGCCTTGGTGGAGTGAAGATGCCACGTAGCCCGCACAAAATCTTCTGCTCTGGCAGATGCCCACAGCTCCTGGAACCCAGGTCCAGGGTAAGTTACACGTAAATTGAACATGGAAGGGAGAGAAAAGAAAGGAAAGGAAAGGGTTTGGCGATGTTAGCTGCATCGGGACATTACGCGGAATCAGCGGCGAAGAGTGAAAAATGTGTGCCAGACCGGGATTCGAACCCGGGATCTCCTGCTTACTAGAAAGGTGCGTTAACCACTGCGCCTTCCGGGACACAGTGTTATCGCAACTGCGCGGACTATCTCGGCAGGCCTCACTGCCGACCAACATTCCCATTGAGCACCACCTATCTGCAGTCGCTATCCATTTCCTCCATGCTCGCTAATTTGAGATTCGCAGGAGGTCGGACCTCCTTGTGCATACGCATGGAAGAAGGTGGATCCATTGCCAATCTAAGCTGATCAGTTATAAGAATGCATGGTTCTTTCGGAGATGTCCGAAAGAACAGACACCACTTATTCATACAGAGTGCACCACTGTGTACTGTGAACAGTCCTCATCCCGAAGTTACGGGCTGGCGCTGGTGACGCGGATTTCATCACATACACACCTGCGGACTGTCTGAGAACATCTCAGGGCCAGGTCGTAGATCTGGAAGCGCTTCCAGACCTCCGGCGTGGCGCTTCGCATAGTAGTGGTTAGCGTTCCTACCGCGCAGCTGCCCGGTGGTGGGCGGTTTCTGTCAACATACAATGATTGGAACTCTTGCAATGACTGGCCCAGCCCCATGGTATGTATTACGAAATACAATAATTTCACACACCCGAAAATGGGGTTTTGAACTCCGAAACCGGTCGTGGTTTGAATAAATATTAGTACAACTGAAGCGGATCTCTCTAAATTAACTGTGATTTAACTTGGCCCGCTTTTCTCCTCCAGTCAGCTTTTATGGACACCCTACCGTAACGGAAAGGTGTCTCAACTTCGTTTTTCATAACCGGTGGCGGACATACTTTGCGACGTCGGCGTACAGAATGACTACTCTTGCACTCTCGGTACGTCTTCCTAGTTCACAGCGCGTACAGAGTCAGGTAGCTCGTTGTATAGTACTCTGGAATCGCACTCGGGAGGACGAAGGTTCAAATCTGGATCAGGCCATCCAGATTTAGGTTTTTCGTGGTATCCCTAAATCGCGCCAAGCAGATGACGAGATGGTTCTCTTGGTAAGCCACAGCAGATTTCCTTCGCCACCCTGGATAGAATCCGAGCATGTGCTCCATCTCTAATAACCTCAACGTCGACTGAATGTTAAACTCACCGTTTTGCTGCATGGGCCCCAGGCAGTTCAGTGCTCCAGAAGAGGTCTGGGCGCAATATTCCTCCCTTCTTCAAAGAAATATGGCCTATAGATGTGCACTTGTTTACATGTCTGGACAAAAATATCAAAACGGATGTTTTACAAGTTGGCATAATAAACGAACACGAGTTTTATCCCTCTTACTCTAATTTAGCATAAACCACGCAGTTGATTTGCTATTTCTCGACTTACATGATTCTACACCATCATGTAACAAACTAGTAAAATAAATTACCAAAACTTTCTTTTCTCGGAGAATTCCTTTAACGAATTATGTAACAGCAAATAGTAACACTCCATTGTTCCTCATGCTTGGCATTCCTCCTGACTTACCAGGCGACATCTCATTTAATTCTTACTTAATAATCACTCACTATGGGCAACCCTGTCCAATGGTACTTGGTAAGCTGCATTTCACAGGGGATGGCGGTTTTTCGTTTGAGGTAGATGCAGATTTCACAAAGTAAAATCAGAACCACAATAGTACCGGAAACCGAGACACTCGAGGTCGTAATGTTATTGCGCTCCCTATCGCGGTAATGTTGTACACACTGAAACTTATGTTCAGCAGTAATACGTCCCTTCTGAAAGCCTCTAAACTCATCCAATGAATATAGGTGCTATGGTTTCAGGGTGCCGTTTAAATAGGTCAGGTTTCGGGTTGGCAACACGTCTAATGGTCTTTCTGGCCAATACAACGAGGGTTGTGTTAGGTGAGTTATGGTTGGTCCAGTGATGGTAGCTGGGAGACGGAACGTCGAACCAACTTTATCACAGGTCGTGCCATTGACTAATATCCATTGACTAACTAATTCCAATCTCGTCATTTTCTTCAGCCTTCCCTGTTCCTAACAGTTTACTATCACTACCTCCGGAATAAACAGATTATATCCGATGCATACCCACCCTCTGATATTACGGGTGTGGTGTCAGAACACCTCTCTCGCATCATGTCGATCCCACTTTACCCAAGAATAACTGCAGTTGGCGTGCTCGTGTGCCGGTCTGAACCATCGCACTTGGACATATTGTAATTCTCGCTCTCTGGCAGAAACGGGGCCCATTCTTTGACATTAATACATCGTTAGCCCTCCCGTTCGAGGTTAACAACACCGTCCGCGCTTTCACCCGTACAAATTTGGCTATGGTTTCCCATCTCTCCGGATAGGTGTGGATCGTGAAGCACTGGTAACTCACATACACACTTGCGGCTGGGAATCGAATCAACGTATGACTCTTAACTCTACCGGTATTAATCTTTCCCTGTTGACTTAAGATAAAACAATGACAAACTCTTTTCGGTTGGCTCTACTGTACGCTGCAGTTCTTCCGTTAATGCTTGCTGCACGTTATGAATACCAGCCGGGAACTGTCGTGGAGATAGCAACATAGGACTTAACTGGCCATGACGCACTGATTCCTGCAGTGCTGTCACTTCTACCATGAGGCAATTGAAGAAAGTCGTTTGGTCGGATGTGTCTTGTTTCACATTGTTTCCAACTTGTGGCTGAGTTTGGACCTAAGAGTGCAACATGAAGGGGGTTCGGTGACTTGGGCAGCCATATGGTGGAACTCCATGGGCTCCATGAGTTTTTGCAAGGTCGCACTACTGCCAAGGATTACGTGAGGATTTTGGCTGATCAGGCCTATCCCACGGTACAATGTTTGTTCCCCAACGGTGATGTTATGTTCCAAGACGACAGGGCCCCTGTTCACATCGCCGAGGATTGGTTTTTTGGACACAGGGATGAATTGTCCCATCTCGTCGGCCCCCACAGTCACCAGTTCTCAATATTACTGAGCCTGTGTGATCTCCTTTGGAGAGAAAGGTTCGTGATCGCTATCCACCTCCATCATCATTACCTGCGCTTGCCACTATTTTGATAAAAGATTCCTTTAAAAACCACACAGGGCCCGTATTTATTCATTCCGAAATGACTGCAAGCAGTTTTGAATGTCTAACGGTTTTCCTGTACATTATTAGACACGGTAATTTGTTGTGATTTTGGTGTTTCCATATTTTTGTCCACCCCTTGTATTATGATGATGATGAAACGATGACAAGGACAACACAACTCACAGTCCCCGAGCAGATAAAATCTACTCCCCGGCCGGATTTCGAATCTGGGCCCCCTGCGTGTCAATCTGCCGCGCTGATCACTTAACTACAGAGGCGGAGCATCATACAAAGGGAATTTGTGCAGTATGCTTCATTTGCGAGCACGCAACGATAAAACTATTTGACCAATCACGCAGTTATCTGAAGGCTCAAAAAGACAATAAAATATGGCCACGCAAACTAACTTGTTAAATATGACAGCTACTACTCTACAGAAGAATAAATGATACCGCTTTATTTCTGCAATGTTAAAAAGTGCCACTGCGAAAAATCTGTCAAATTTGCACTTGGAAGATGAATCTAACATATTTGTATATGTAGTTACCTCTTCTTATTGGCATTTCAGTATATTCCATACAGCTATCTACATAAGTAAATCACAATGACATACAACTGATACAGATACAAAAGCAATTTGATAAAAACAAACACAAATGATGATACAAAAAAAAGACAAAAGCAACTTGAAATAACATACTGAAATTACACAAAGTTATATAGTTTACATGAGTTAATTCAATCGCTCTGTTAACTTCCGTCAACAAGGAGAAAAGTTCTTTATACACTGCAAAGTCTGCGGTTGCCAATACCGTTGGCACAGATGTCGGTAACTGGTATTTCTTACTCGCAACATTTCTTATCAAATCTGATGTGAGGTCATATAGATTCGTGCATCCAAGGAATGTGTGATTTGTGTCTTCCACTTTCCCACAGTCACAAGGTGGAGATGGAACTATGCTTATGCGGTGTAGGTAGGTGCAGTGCATATCGGTAGTGGTTGAACTTCATCCGCGCTATGGTAACTGCAAATTTCTGCGGACACTTCAGTCCATGGTACCAAGGCCTGGTTGGTAGCACTGCAGTTATTTGCGCGTAGTGTTTTCCTTTAGTTGTCTGAGAAGCTTGCCATTCTTTGACCCACTCGGTCCTATTCCTGTAAATGGGTAAGAGATCCTCCGCTGGAATGTGGGTATTGTCTTCTGTTCCAGACGTCATCGCTTCCTTAACAAGAGCGTCCGCGATGTCGTTGTTTATTACGATGTTGTGCTCTTTAACCCAATACATGGAGACCTTGCGTCCATTCCCTCCCATTCATTTTAGGTAAGCTATTATCTCGTGGGCTGTCGGATGGTTTGTATGTCCTCGATGAAAATATTTATGGAGAGTGACGGAAGACTGAGAGTCCGAAAAAATGATGATGTTTTCCTCCAGAGCCGCATAGCAGTGCTCACGCTGAAGTGACAGAGGTCATGGGACAGCGACATGCACATACACAGCTGGTGGCAGTATCGCGTGCACAACGTATAAAAGGGCAGCGCATTGACGAAGCTGTCAGTTGTACTCGGCTGATTCACTGATTCATGTGAAAAGCTTTCCGACATCACTATGGTCGCCAGATGGGTATTAAGAGACTTTTGACGCCGATTGGTAATTGGAGCTAGACGCATGGGACATTCGGTTTCGTAAATATTTTGGGGGTTCAGTATACCGAGATCCACAGTGTCAAGAGTTTGCTGAGAATATCAAATTTCACGTTTTATCTTCATGGACAACGTAGTGACCGACGGCTTCACTTAGCGACTGAGAGCAGTGGCGTTTGCGTAGAGTTATCAATGTTAACAGACAAGCAGACCGCGGGAAATAACAGCAGGAATCATTGTGGGACGAACTTATCCGTTTGGACAGTGCGGCGAAATTTGGCCTTAATGGGCTATGGTAGCAGACGACCGACGCGAGTGCCTTTGCTAACAGCACGACATGGCCTGCAACTCCTCTCCTGGACTCGTGACCATACCGGTTGGATCCTAGACGGCTGGAAAACCGTCGCTTGGTCACACTAGTCCCGATTACAGTTGTTAAGAGCTGATGGTGGGGTTCGTGCGTGGCGCAGACCCCCCAAAAAAAACAATGGACCCAGGTTGTCAACAAGGCGCCGTGCAAGCTGTTAGTAGCTGCATAATGGTGTGAGCTGTGTTTACATGGAATGGATTGGATCCTCTGGTCCAACTGAACCGATCATTGACTGGAAATGGTTATTTTCGGCCTCTTGGAGACCATTTGCAGCCATTCATGGGCTTCATATTCCGAAACAACGATATAATTTTTATGGATGACTGTGCGCCGTATCAGTGGCCCACAATTATTCGCAATTTGTTTGAAGAACATTCTGGACAGTTCGAGCGAATGACTTGGCCATGCAGATCGCCCGACATGAATCCCATCAAACATTTACGGGATATTATAATCGACAGGTCAGTTCCTCCACAAAATCTTGCACCGGCATCCCTTCTGAAACTATGGACGGCTACAGAGGCAGCATGGCTCAATCTCTCCGCGGGGTACTTCCAACGACCTGCTGATTCCACACCACGTAGAGTTGCTGCACTGTGCCAGGCAATAAGGCGTCCGACACGATATTAGGAGATATCTCATGACTTTTGTCTCCTTAGTGAAAGGGCTTCCAAGATCGCCGTAAGCTATGTCGTCATTATCGCCCTTTCGTTTGGCAGTTTATGCTTCAATCCTACTCTCGCATAAGTGTCCCAAAAGGCGCATCCTGTCCCCTGTTAGTTCACTGTTCCATCTATTTAGAGTAGCCTCGCCTGCAAGTGTTTGGCTCGGAGCTCGAGCAAGGCACGATTTCATATATGTGAAGAAACTGGCAGGCTCAACAGCAGTAGAGAAGCAACTTCTTTCCAATATGAGTCTCGCAGACATGCCTAATCGAATGTCAGGCGCTGTCTTTATGTATTCCCTTGCTAGTGGAGGCAGAATCTTACACAATCAAAAACTAGACGTGTTACAGCACGTTTCAAAATTCAGGATAAGAAGGTGTTCTCTGAAAACCGAGCCCTCTTAATTAGAAATTTTATGCTTAAATATTAATACCACAAGTGTAGAGATGGCTGGTTCAAATGGCTCTGAGCACTATGGGACTCAACTGCTGTGGTCATAAGTCCCCTAGAACTTAGAACTACTTAAACCTAACTAACCTAAGGACAGCACACAACACCCAGCCATCACGAGGTAGAGAAAATCCCTGACCCCGCCGGGAATCGAACCCGGGAACCCGGGCGTGGGAAGCGAGAGCGCTACCGCACGACCACGAGATGCGGGCGTAATGTAGAGATGGTTCGTTGCTTTCCACAAGTAGGGCGTTGGTCGGGGTTGACTTCATGGACTCCAGAACATATTCTATGCAGTTTCTATCAGATCATGTTAAGTTTTCGCGGTCAAGTATTCGTCGCCAACCCGTAGAATACGCGTCGTTAGTCCAGACGAGACGGCACCTAGACCACGATACACGTTCGTGTATGTGTAATTGTGCACGTCCCATGTTACACCTGTCAGAGCTCTTTATATAGCCATAAGAATCTATGCTCCTAGCGTCATAGACTGGATCTCTTGCATCAGATGTCTGGAGCAGATGCTCAGAACAGACAGGGTCTTTAAAATAGGCACTCCGTTTTCCTCCAGCCAATAGCCGAGGGGTGTGATCGTTGAGTCAGCTCTTCGCCGTCCTTCTGCTAAACTGTAGCTTGTTGTGTATATACACAAGTCGTTAGCGTATTTTACTATGTTGATGTTGCTGTCGAAGGTGGTGTTCATGTCTGCAGTGTAGATAATAAACAATATCGGTGTTAGACTGATCCTTACGGCATGCCCTTACTCGTCCTTCTTCAAAAAATGGTTCAAATGGCTCTGAGCACTATGGGACTCAACAGCTGTGGTCATCAGTCCCCTAGAACTTAGAACTACTTAAACCTAACTAACCATAAGGACATCACACACATCCATGCCCGAGGCAGGATTCGAACCTGCGACCGTAGCAGTCGCACGGTCCCGGACTGCGCGCCTAGAACCACGAGACCACCGCGGCCGGCACTCGTCCTTCTTGATCCCATGCTGCTATTAGCAACTTTCATACAAAGTACTCTGTCTTTAAATAGACACATGGCGTTGCCAATAAAGATAAGAGGGATATTGTGTCGCTCCATCTTCCTGGCAAGTAAGCAAAGGTCAACTGCATCATATGCATTGGGAATTTGTTGTTGCTGAGACAAAGCAGGATATCTATAATAAGTCGTGCTAGCGTTTCATAAGTTCCACTGTTTCTGCCGAAGCCCATCTGTCCATACTGTAACAGGCCGTTATGTTCGTACTACCATTCCGCCCTACTTTTTATTAAACTTTCTAACGGTCACAATGAACAAGACTGTAGTGCGGTAGGTCTATACGACGACAGTTCATTCGGAGGTTCTCCAGACTTCAAAACTTGTAAAACGCGCGCTGTCTTCAGATCAGGAGCGTAATTCATAGTAGACCAAAAATTGCTTAAAATATTGCTCAAGTGCGTTTTACTTAGGCCCGCCAAATTATACAGCATGGTGTCAACGATGTTGTACGGTCCAGGTGCCGTATTTGTGCGAACTGACAACTTTAGATTTACTTCGCTTACTGTTATGGGTTCCTCCAAGAAATAGTGTACACCAGTAACAATTAAATTAACAGCAAAGTCCTCAGAATGAGCTTTAAAACGTTGTAGCGATAATTTCATCTGATTAACTGGAGAAGTCTTGGGGATGGACGTCTGGATCTGAACCTTTCTGATGCGTTTAATTTTACCCACACAGACGAAATAAGTGTTCTTGCGTTTAAGTTCCCACAAAATTCCTTCCAGTTATTTCTTTTCTTTTCCTTTACGAGTCTTTTCACTTTTGCCTGCTTCTGTCGCATTACGTTTGTATAATTTCAGTGCGTTCGTACGTTCATTCACCACTTTTTGACTTTCTTCGTCCCACCAATCTGACGATTTCTTTTCTCTTGAAAGAAACGGTTTATTCCGTGGAATGGATGTCTTCGTTGCTTCCTCAGTATTTTTTTTCTAAAATTGATGTAATCCTCTACTGGGTTTCCTTGAACCTCGAACCAGTTCACTAGGGGTACTAGTACCGTTTTATATTGGTCTCAGTTTGCCTTGATTACGTTCCAGCGGTAGCTGTTATATAAAAGCGATGTATCAGGACTTTTTCGTACACGTCGGAGGGTGACTGTTAAGTGGTACGAGCACAGTGAATCTTCTGTCAATTCCAACGTGAAGTCCTTAAAACGTTCATTATGGGTTCTGTCAACAGCTGCAATTATTTATTAGAAGACTAGTTTCGAACCCTTACAGGTTCATTTTCAAGCCTGGCACACTGAGGCTGCATTGACAGTGCCTGATCTTAATAATAAATATTAAGTGGCAACACACGCTCGATAAATATTAGCAGGATTAGTGCCACAATCCACACATGTCTGTTGCCAAGTTACGAGATTGATTTTGACTTCGTAAGAGGCATGTGTGGATTGTGGCATTCATCTTGCTAACATTTATAGAGCATGTGTTGCCGCAGCCTCAGTGTGCCAGGATTGAAAACGAACCTGTCAGGTTTCGAAACTACTCGCCTAATAAATAACTGCAACTGTTGAGAGAGCCATTAATAACCGCTTTGTTGTTGTTGTGGTCTTCAGTCCTGAGACTGGTTTGATGCAGCTCTCCATGCTACTCTATCCTGTGCAAGCCTCATCATCTTCGAGTAACTGCTGCAACGTACATCCTTCTGAATATGCTTAGTGTATTCATCTGTTAGTCTCTCTCTACGATTTTTAGACTCCACGCTTCCCTCCAATACTAAATTGAGGATCCTTTGATACCTCAGAACCCGTCCTACCAACCGGTCCCTTCTTCTAGTCAAGTTGTAACATAAATTCCTCTTCCCCACAATTCTGTTCAGTACCTCCTCATAAGTTACGTGATCCACCCATCTAATCTACAGCATTCTTCTGTAGCATCACATTTCAAAAGCTTCTATTCTCTTTTTGTCTGAACTGTTTATCGTCCACGTTTCACTTCCATACATGGCTACACTCCATACAAATGTTTTCAGATAAAGCTTCCTGACACTTAACTCTATACTCGATGTTAACAAATTTCTCTTCTTCAGAAACGCTTTCCTCGCCAGCGCCAGTAGCGATATAAGGAATTTAAGTGACGTTGCTGTTCCCTGTCAACGAAATGTTCCCATGTGGAGCTCGTCGCCATGGGTGGAGACGCAAAACACAGGTCGGTTGCACAGCTCAGTTGGTTTGAATGACGATTATTGTAGGTATCCGGTCCTTGAACATTATTAAGTTACTTTCGTTAATGATTGTGCGATTATTTTCCCATATATATCTTGTCGACCTGAATCCCACGTGGTGTGACGTGCACTGAAGTCCTCCATTATGAAATTTGCGTTAGCACAGGAACTGAAGAGATTACGCAGTCGGTCTTTACTTATATCATTATGTGGCGCCCTGTAGACAGTATCTGAGGAAATGGAGACACCAGCGTATTGAAATTTTGCATGAGAAAGCTCTAAATTTAAAATGTTGTATTTTAATTAAAAAGTTAATTAAAAGCGCTGTTCCTCCTTACTCGTCCTCTCTGTCCTCGCTCACAGCGTTAAAATCGGATATGGAGATGTCAGTCTGTGGAGCTAACCACGCCTCACTGACTGCGCAAATTGCTGTATGCTCCTCGTTCATAAATGAATATTAGCTAATTTTATTACTTCTTATAGAGCATGCATTCCATAACATTATATTTTGAGATAAAACAGCCATTTATTGTTTATTTGTCACTAGCCGCTAAGACTGGAGCGAGCATGTTGTGTTGGATACAGGGTTAGTCTTATTTACCTTTAAAAATCCCCGATGCAACATAGATGAGGCTGAGACAATTAATTTAATATAAAACACGTGAGGTCGCAAATGTCGGTAAATACGCCAAAAGTAGATGACGAATGTTGAACATGTGACCTCACCACATGACGTACCTCGCCGTACTTACTGCTGTTGATCCTCTAGGTCGGTCGCGCTAATCACCTCAACCCAAATCAAGTATTCCCATCGGTGGGGCCCTGCACCAAGGAGCGCGACTTTAGCGCGTGGAGCTCAGGGTTCGAGTCTTCCATCCGGCAGACAGTATTTTTTCATTGAGTTGAACAGTTTTGATTTTACATTGAGTTGAGATTTACTATTTCACTTACCGGTCTCGCGGGCTCCGCTGGTTTATTGCAAAGTTCAGTACAACAGAAAACTACCGTATTGCGGCACAAGTAAATGAGTATAAGCTTCCGAAATGCATAGCTAACAGTAAGTGACCTTCGTTTTCTTAACTAAAAAAGCCCGTACACAGAAAAAGAAAGGACGAAAGGAAAGGTACAAAAAATAATAATAGCTTTTACTTGATTACAGTGGGGACAATAATTTTGTAAGTTCTGTGTTTACAGCAGATCACATTTATGGACGGTGTTCGAAATCTGCAGCGTTCGGTCGAATGCAAGTACTGAACCGCACAATCATCCCTTCATCACATCACGAAACACGGAATAGAAGACCCCTTGCTATTATTCTGAAATACTGGACTCCGAACTAAAGCGTTTGCAGCTTCGCCAAAGCAAGTTTCTACTTTCGTAAGATTGTGGCCTGACGAAATAATTTTTGTGATATATTTTTCATGTCTTCGATGTCCGCCCCCCGGTAGCTGAGTGGTCAGCGCGACAGAATGTCTATCCTAAGTGCCCGGGTTCGATTCCCGGCTGGGTCGGGGATTTTTCTCCGCTCAGGGACTGAGTGTTATGTTGTCCTAATCATCATAATTTCATCCCCATCGACGCGCAAGTCGCCGAAGTGGCGTCAAATCGACAGACTTGCACCAGGCGAACGGTCTAACCGACGGGAGGCTCTAGCCACACGACATTTTTTTTATGTCTTCGATCTCGCGATGTAGTAGTTTACCCAAGGACACTGGATGTAAACGATACACATTCTTATCCTTGCTTTCAAAAACACTTGAAAAGCGCGAACATCAGATTCAGCGTACGCATTTATGTGCCGTACATTTTGAGCTCTGCCATTTGCTGGATCTATATGCGCTCCTGCTGCTTCCTTGAAATGTGTGACAGAATGATTAGAATGGCATCCTCTCTGTTTTTCTTCATCTACACGCTGCATTTTATCGGACTTGCTCCTTTGCCGCTCGTGGTCACTGTAGCTCCTGTGAGTTCTTCTCAGGGCTTGACATCCCGATGTCTTCATCTTGTACGGGAGTATTGTCGAGACTTCGCAGTATTCAATGCGCCCACCACTATAGCACTTAATTCTGCCGTCGGTAATGAACTGTTATCACATCACTGTCACCATCGTCACCGGCCATGTCGATAACTTTGCAGAGAGGAACTTAGATATTACGGCTTAACCAGTCACAATGCAAACTGGAAAACTGAGCTGTTGACGCTAGTGGAGCACTGCTCTTCCACGTCCGAACTCTCCGAAGGCGCACAGTGAGCTCATTGTAATTACTTACAGATACAGTTTACATCAAATTGCGCACTCTCGGGAATTTTATTCATGGCTCAAAAAGCAAACTATAGCAAACCAAAGAATCAGAGTAACGGAAGTTTATCCAAAACAGCTGTAGAATTGTACCTGAAAAAACACTATCCTTTCGAGACTACGTGTATAAGTGATTATGGTGATTAAATGGTGACCTGTATACATCAGCACAAATCGCAAGGTTGCACATATTATCAAACATAATGTAATAGGAAATATCAAAACAAATCAGTGTTGAAACTATACCAATATAATTTCAACATTGATTTGATCTGCATCAAGATAAATAATGTTCAGCTTCATCACTGAATTTTGTCATGTTGAATGAATCGTAGATGACACACCTTCGTGTATAGATTAAGAAGAGGTGTTGACAAGAAAATTTCAGAACCTACAGATACACAAAGAACTACGTCTGTGTGAATAAAAATTGGGACAAATTACGTACATGGCTTACAGCCTCAGACACGTGATTTCTGCTTCTGAGACAGATTGGTACAGTTACGCCAATTCTGTCATGAGCTACGTTGCCGAATACTGACTCCTGTCTACTGAAATCAAACCCATAAAGCTTCTGCTGACTATCAGTGTAAGTCGAACTGTTACTTGCCTCGCATAAAAATTGTACTTAAAATTTTTAAAACAAACGCCTGTAAAATTCACTAATTAAGCTGCTAGGGGCATCATTCAGGCAGCGTCTATTAATCGAACTACTTTCACATTTATCAGAATTTCTTTGGAGTGTAAATTCGTTGAAATTCAGAAACGGTTCCGGAAGACGAGGTGTCCCGTATGCAACCAACGAAGATTCGTACTCACACTTCCATCGAATCATAAAAATTCACCAACCAAATGTGGTCTCGTTTAATGTCGACGGCTGACAAAGACGGAGAACCCCGGGCTGCGCGACAATGGACGTCCTTCCAATACCCCTACAGCTACACGTAATTCAGACTCGCAACAGCAGATTCGTTTGGCTACAACTACTACTGAACATTTTTCTCAGTACTAGCACAATGGACCAAATCCAGTTCACTTTCAAGGTTTTCGGTGTGTTTCGTGTAGCCGAGCCACATTATTAGACAGTATTTTTCTGTTTACTTGCGTCCACAGTCCTGCAGTATTTTATAAATGACGTTCATTAGACTGTTATTAAATGTATTGATTCCTGATCGCAATTTCGACCTAATATTCCATTCTCAAGTGGTACCTGCAGCAATATACTGTACATTGCTTAAAGACCAGCTCAGCTTTAAGAGTATATTCTCTTCTCAAAATTGTTTATAAAAATAAAATTACTGTCTGTAAAATTAATATATTACACCTTTTTCTACCACACTATCAAATGACTTAATGCATGAGCGTTCCTCCGAAGTGACGAAGGAATAAACGCATTTTCCTTTAAAATAAATTTTTTGTAAACCATTTTGAGAACAGAACCTATTCTTAAAGTTGAACTGGTCTTAAAGACATTTATGTTGCTACTACTGTCACCTGAGGACGGCATATTAGGCCGAAACTTGGAATGGTACATAAATATATGGAGATAGCTAATGCAATCGGTAGATGTGTCATTTTCTAGCCAACAGCCTCAAGATTCACATAAATGTGTCAAGTGTCATTTTGGTTCAGTCTGACTATCATTTGTGATGCGGCAAACTTCCCACTGATAATCAGTTTCTTCCCACACTCGTTGCAGCAAATTAGGTGTAACTTGTGCACCAGCAGCGTAAATTCGATTTTTCAGGTTGGCTAAACTGTCTGGAATACGAGGAATATACACACGTTCTTTAATGAAACACCAGGAAAAGAAATCCAGTGGTGTCATTCTGGTGAGCGAGGTGGCCATGCGATTGGCCCTTCACAACCAATCCACCGACCTGAGATGCGATTAGCGAGAAAATCTCTGATTTCCGTGATGAAATTAGGTCTCGCTGGTAGCAAATCATCCCATTTCGGTTATCTTCATCGATCTGTGGAATTAAAAAGTTTTCAAGCATAGCCAGATACTGACAGTTCTCTCCATGAAGAAGAAAGGGCCGTAAACTTCCAGTTTACTAGGGGCACAAAACACATTAACGCTGGGACTGTCACGACCGTGTTCCAGGGTAGCACGTGGATTTTCACTGCCCCATATTCTGCAGCTGCGGGTGTTCACCATGCGACTGATATGGAATTTTGGCTCATCGCTGAAGATTATTGTGTCCATAACTGTCTCGTCATCCTCTATCAAGTATAACATTTCTGCACAGAATTATCCACGAGCAAACTTATCTGCATCACTAATGTGCTGTGTCATTGTGAATCTGTTTGGTTTCAAGCGTAAAAGTCTACGCAGGACTCGCCAAACAGTCTTTTGTGGAACGACAGTCTCGCGAGATGCACGTCGCGTTGACTTTTGTGGACTGCGGGCAAAGCTCTCCCTAAACTGTTAAACATAATTATCAACACCCGGGCGACTTGGTGATTTATCATGTCCCAGCGTACAACCCGTCTCAACGAAGTTCTTGTACTAAGAGTAAATTATAGGTCTGCTTGGGAATTCTTTAGGGTATTTGGTGTGAAATTTACGCCGAACAATTGTTGCAGAGCTCATTTCATGTAACCAAAACTCACAGCGAGCACACATCACATCAGTGAAAGTAGCCATTTTAGCTGTGCACTCCGTTGGCGGCCCAGGTGGCGTAAAGGAGTACAGATGCACTACGTGAATCAAACTTGAGACTGTTTGCTACAAAGTGACATATTTATTGCTTCTGTGTCCTCCTGCTTAGGTGGATGGTAACGTGCTCGCTTCCCATGCATGGGGGTCCGGGTTCGATTCCCGGTCGGGATGGAGATTTTCTCCGCTCGTGGACGGGGTGTTGTGTTGTCCAAATCATCATTTCGTTCTTATCACCGGCGCGCAAGTCGCCCAATGTGGCGTAGAATGAAATACCACTTGCACTTGGCCGCCGAACTTCCCCGAATAGGGGCCTGCCGGCGAACACATTTCATTTCATTTCCGTTGCTTCTGTAAGTTATCTCAATAAATGTATATATCATTCGAAAGTGGTTAAGTCCTTGTTGACTCTCCGCGTTTACATTTGCGGAAATTTACTTAGAAATAGTACTTTACATCTATACTTCGCGAAGCACCCTGAAGTGGGCGGTAGAAAGAACTTGCGATTCGATTAGCGAATGGAATTTGGGTAGCATGACTGTCTGTACGCCTCTGGTCCAGCTGTTATTTGCCTAATTTTATCTGCCCCAATCTCTATAGAATAGACAGCTACAGGACTGAAGAACGTTTGTAGTTTAACCTACGAAAGACGGTTTTTCGAATTTTCTAAGTAGGTCCCCGGAACATCTGCAGTGTCTTTTGTCTAGTATCTGTCATTTTAGATTTTTACCATTTTTGTTATATACAGTCGCCAGTCAAAAAAGTCAGTGACTACAGCCTATCTGAGCACACGAAACTGATATGGGTTCCATATAGTTGTTCATTATTCATTTATATGTCCTGCAAGTGTGTAGCATGCAGTTTCTTTTGTAGCGAAAACGCCACTTCTCAGTCCCCAGCAATGACTCTTACCTTGGCATCTGCTTCACTAAGGCCAGCTGCTGTAGCAGCAACATCGGCTATTCGTCGCGCTCCTTGCATCCGGGACCAGTTGTGCGCTTAATAAATGTCTGTCAGCGGTATTTCCGTGTAGCGTACCCCGTCGCTTAGAACTTACAATTTGAGAAGCTTGTTCGCTCGAACGGTAAACGAATACTGACGCTCAGTATGACTACGCCTCTTCAGTTGGTTATGAATGACACGGTTTCTCATGGTGCTCCAACTGATTACAAACTAAGCTCCTCTACGAACCTCACATGTTTTTCTTCCTCTGAATCCGTTCATGGCTACCCCTCACTCGGCAATCAACAACGTTGCTCTAATTTTAAGCAAGCAAATTTAATGGTTCAAATGGCTCTGAGCACTATGGGACTTAACATCTGAGGTCATCAGTCCCCTAGAACTCAGAACTACTTAAACCTAACTAACCTAAGGACATCACACACATCTATGCCCGAGGCAGGATTCGAACCTGCGACCGTAGCTGTCGCGCCGTTCCAGACTGAAGCGCCTAGAACCGCTCAGCCACACCGGCCGGCGCAAGCAAATTTAATATTACATAATTTTTACTAGTAGCCCATTGGTTCAATTTGACCTCTTCTGATGGTGTAACACCCCGGATGTTTCTGTTTGCGAGAGAAGAAAATTGGGGCAGTCCCAAATGGAATCCGCTCACTAACCCAGTAACAACTACTCAGATGACAGGGGTGTCGTTGTGTGTGTGTGTGTGTGTGTGTGTGTGTGAGAGAGAGAGAGAGAGAGAGAGAGAGAGAGAGAGAGAGAGAGAGACAGAGAGAGAGAGAAAGGAACAGAGATAATTTAAGACATATTCTGGGCTCTGCCAGAACACGAAAATGTGCAAACATTTTGATCTATCATCTTCCTTGGCTTCGTAAGGAGGGTTACTTTAGCTTAAGTTGCATTGTTATCCTCATGTGCGAACTTAGTCTGCAAAACATAGTAGGATGCAAGAAGGATAGTACTACGTATCGTTATTCATCTGTCTGTTTCCTGTTCCACTCTCAAATGGAATACGGGTGTGTATGAAGGAGTATACGACCTAATACTCGTATTTTTTGTGGATATTATGAGATAAATTTGATGAAAGTAGTATCTTCTTTTACTGTCATTGTCAGTGTCGACTCCTTAAATCTTTTCAACAGTTGCCTTTCTTTCAAATATACGTATGTAAGATCCCTGACATTTCCGGAACACTTGCGTACTGAATGAAACAGTGAATCTGGTCTGTCAGGTTGCCTTCGGTTTCCATCTCCACAAATGATTTTATTCGCTCATCCTACTTCAGATAGTCTCGCACTATAACGCTCAGATGAAACCATTTTCTGTTCAACAACTTTGACATTATTTTTTGTATTTCACGACTGGCCAATTCCGACAACTTTGTCATTTTCAAGTGCTTCTAAGTAAGAAAAAAAAATTAATCACGATTAAGAAACGAAGGAATTACAGACATTGGCTGCGAGTGGGCATTGACTTAAATCAATGAAGAAAGAGCTTTTTTTACGTGGGCTTTAAGGAATCAGGTCGTGGGCTGCAGGAGGCAGGGTGGGCAAGGTTCTCCTCCTTCCAGTTCCTGGGGATGTGGTACAAGGGATGAAAAGGTGTTTTTATTTCATTTCTTTATTTTTTTTTTTTTGTTTTTTGCGATTTATAGGTGCAAAACACCAAATAAAGAAACTAAAGGTGCCATTCAGTACATCCGAACGTAAAACGGCTCCCATCGCCGTCTTCATTTAACGAATTCACTAACAAAAGAAAAACGGGACCCTGTAACGACCCAGTTGGCGTGTATCCAAGTCGGCTTCTCGGTAACTGAAAACCAATGTGTAGTGTCCTGAGTTATCGGGACACTACATCCTCACCCATGACCTACCTTCTCATTTCACTTCTCGCGCCCGGAACACTCCAGCTAGCCGGAAGGTCCGTGAATAACGAGCCCAAGTAACTGGAAAAACATGTTTTTTATCGCACGTGTCGCCACAATATCATACGTTGCTCTTGCAGTAAATACCAAGAAGTCTATGGCGTCCTTCTCATCGGTGCGATACACATAATACGTCGCCATCTCCTTTATCCAGTTCAAGGCGTTCGTCCTTGCGCACTGCGTAAGTATACATTGACCGGGAAGAGTAGGTCGTCAGCTTTGATCGTCCTGTGCGGACATGTCCGAGAGAACAACCACATGTATATAATTAATCATGATGTTATACTATAGCTAAATCAGTTATGTTTTAATTGTTGTTTTCAATCTAAATGCTTCTTGTATCAGGAGGCAATTCTGGGTGTTATTTTAGTACCTGGTTCCCCTCTTTTATTTCTGTTGTTATTTTGCGTAGATGCATTTAAAACCGCAAAATTAGTCGAATCTTGCCCATCGTGACCTATAAAAAAATTGTAAAATGTTGAATAGAAACAGCATTGCGAGAAAAGTGGTTTATTTAATGCACATGCATAAAGAAAAATATTAATATGTCTCTATATTTAGTCGATACGGCTTAGTCCAGCTCCATAGCACTGAAGCTGTGTTCAGAAGCCATTAGTTTTTTTTTTTTTTTTTACTTCTCATCCTGATCTGCATTTACCCAGTTTTAAGGCAAGTTGCCATTCGATACGCCTAGTCGACATTTTTCCCCAGTCGTTCCGAATTTTCTTACACTCCCTCAACGGAGATAAATTCCGATATACAGATGTACTGTCGGCAAACATTCAGTGTGTGATGCACACATTATGTGACACACCTTTTACACAGAAGTGAACAAAAGGAAAAAAGTGAACCCTGAAGCATTAGAATGAAGTTTTTTTTCATTTATTAAGCTACTTGGTCACAAAAGAAATGAAACTCCCAGGATTAATTTAGAATTATTTGTCGTGGAGTTTTTCGGAGGAGATCTGTCTCCTTACACTGAGACAAGTCTCACCAAAATGGATGAACTCATTGTCAGTGGACAAACAGTCTACTAGAGTCATGTTATTGCTCTCTGCAGCAAAATGTCGGGTACAACCACTGACACAGAATAAAAGGGACTGATGCAACAATTTGCGTACTTAGCAGGTATGGACGCCTTCAAAGTAGAACCCATCTGAGACAACCTACATCCGCATTAGTTCCTTCCGTCGCTCAGAACATTTCTGCATGACGTTTTCAGCAGAGCTGCCTACCAGCGTTACCGCTTATGCCTTCCAGCGGAGCGCCGGGTCTACGATCAAGTGTGCATCTATTGTTACTGAGTCCATCGATTTGATTTAAAAAAAACAGCTACGGTCTAATACACCATGGCAAATAGTTATGTATTAATGAAAGCAATCGTACAACTAGAATATTGCTCAAGTGTGACGTATTCATAGCAGATAGGACTAACAGGGGACGCTGAATGTATACAAAAATTTGGAAGCACACATTGTCTCAGTTTTATTTTCAGAGAGCCTTGTAAGACAACATGAGACTAATTACAGTGCGTACAGCGGTAGTTAAACAATCATTCCTCACCCTCTATGTATGTGAACGTAACGGAAAGAAACCCAAATATGTGGTACGATTGGAAGTACCAGCTGTCATGCTCGTCATAGTGGTCTGTACTGTACGGATGTTGTTGTCGATGTAGATACAAACATAGATGTAGAGACATATTGTCTTGGGCAACATAGCCTGCTCTTGCTACAATCCAGTCTCGAAATAGAGAACAGAGATGATCATAGATGAGTCGGAAATCACTTAGTCAGCTAGTGTTTCACACAACTTCTACGTTATGTTGTAGTTGACAGAAGAATGTTACCGTTAATGTAGATAGAGCCAGATGCTGTCGAGTCGTATGTTCCACACGTTCAGAAGCAAAGAAAGAAGATGAATACCTTCGGTGACGCAGTGGGTAACGTGAGAAGTTTTCTGAGTAAACGCACTTCCCTGGCGTTGTAGTGACGGCAACAGAATATGTTGAACGATGTTCTTAGATTATTGTACAATTTTCTATTTTCCGACAACATACTTGGTGTACGAACGGTCATAAAATCTGGAGCCGATCGACTGTCAGTAGCTGTCGTTCGCCGGCCGGTGCGACCGAGCGGTTGTAGGCGCTTCAATCTGGAACCGCACGACCCCTACTGTCGCAGGTTCGTATCCTGCCTCGGGCATGGATGTGTGTGATGTCCTTAGGTTAGTTAGGCATAAGTAGTTCTAAGTCCTAGGGGACTGATGACCTCAGATGTTAAGTCCCATAGGGCTCAGAGCCATTTGAACCATTTTTGAGTTGTCGTTCGCCCTTGCCAACGACCGTTACTAACGTCAAGGCGAATCTTCTTTCGTCTCATTCCGCCTCCAGTGGTGTGTTTCGCAGCAGCATCGGAAGTGCCTCTGAAGATGACAAGGAATGAGATGAAGCCTGGGGAATAGTACCGTTGTTCTTTTCAACTTCCAACAATAGTTCTACTACATCTACGGGCATAAGCGACAAACCACTATACTTACATGCCGGAAGGTACCCTGTGCCACTGTTAGTCATTTCCTTTCCTGTTCCACTCGCAAATGGAGCGATAGAAACAACTGCCTACACACTTCCGTACGGGCACTGCTTCCTCTTATCTTGCCTTCACAGTCCTGTCTGTTAGTGGCAGAAGGATCGTCACAAGTGCCGGTTGTCCAAACCTTCTCAACAGTAATTCACGAAAACAACGTCTTCTTACCTCCAGGGATTCCCATTTGAGTTCACTGAGCATTTTCGCGTGTTGATTGAGTCTACCGGCGACAAACCCAGCAGCACGCCCCTGAACTGCTTCTTCCTTTAATCCGACCCTGTGGTGGCCCCAAACACAAGAGCTTCCTCACGAATGGGTTGCACACGTGTTCTGTGCACAGTCTTCTATATGTAGGAGGTTGGGTATCCTAGAACTCTCCGTATAAACCGAAGTCGACCATTTGCCTTCCTGACTACCAAACTTACGTGTGCGTTACATTTTATATCCCTTTGCAACGTTTCTCCTCGATATTTAAAAGGCGTGACTGTGCCGAGCAGAACACCACCAATAATGCATTTGAACCTTAGGGGATTGCTTTCCCTTCTCATTTGCATTAACTTACATTTGTCTACATTTTGAGCAAGCTGCCATTAATCACACTAAACAGAAATTCGGTCTAAATCATCCTGTATCTGGCCACAGTCAGTCAACGAGGACACTTTCCAGTACACCACAGTGTCATCACCTAACAGCCGCAGACTGCTGCTCACGTTGTCCATCGGACTGTTTATGAGTATGGACAAGGGCGCTCGAATCACACTTAGATGGCCAATCGTGACGATATCTTTGTATGTGACGAACACACGCCGTTCAGAACAACGTACTGGGTCCATTACTTCGAGCAATTCAGATATTGTAGACCTATTCCGTATGCTCGGACTTCGTTAACAGTCTGCCGTGTGCCACTGTGTTAAACGCTTTCCGGAAATCTAGGAATTTAGAATGTACATGTTGTCCTTCAGGCATGGTTCGCAGAATATCGTGGGCGGGAAGGGTAAGAGATTTTTAAATCCGTGCTGATTTGTGAACGAAAGCTTTTCTGTCTGCAGGAAATTTATTATACTCGAACTTAGAATACGCTCAAGAATTCTACAGCATATCGACGTTATGGACATTCGTCTGTAATTTTGCAAGTATTTAAAAAAAAGCCATTAATATATATATATATATATATATATATATATATATATATATATATATATATATACAAACTTCCTTGTTGGTGCTTCAATTTGATGTTTGTTCTGTGGGCCGATGAAGTTTCGAACCGTTCTGGCAGATGATAGAGCCGTAGTACAGCGTCAAAATGGTGTCTACATACGACTCACGTTGCAAGCAGCGTGCTGTTATTGAATTCTTGTGTTCAGAAAAAGAAACCGTGGTGAACATCCATAAACGTTTTTGTACAGTGTATAGCGATACTGTAGCTGATAGGAGTACAGATGGGCGATGGGTAAAGAAAGTTACAGCCTCAGGAAATGTAGAAACAGAGCTCCATGATCAGCCACGCTCCAGGTGTCCAGTCACAGCCACGGCTTCAGACATGCTGAATCGTGCGGATGCCATTATTCTTGCCGACCGGCGCATCACAGCTCGACAATTGGCTCTACAGTTGTCGGTCAGCATTGGAAGTGCGTCCGCAATGATCGAGACTGTGAGATATTCAAAGAGGTGCTCACGATGGGTTCCACGAATGCTCACAGCGGATCACAAGATTCAAAGAAAGGCTATTTCATCTCAATTGCTGGAGCGTTTCGGGACCGACGGAGAGGCCTTTCTGTCACGATCGTTATGGGAACACACTCTGAAAGGTGACGAGAGTGTCACTCATGCAGTAAAAACATGGCGACGCCTTCAGGGCAAGAGTTTTTACCAGCAGGGAATACGTACTCTTCCACAACGTTGGCGTACGGCCATAGAACGTCATGGAGACTACGTAGAAAAATAGGACATAGACAAGACATGTTGATGTATATTGTCACCAAATTCTGACTCTTAACAATAAATATGCTCTGAGAAAAAAATGTGGGACATTACTTATTGATAGACCCTCGTAATATGGTTCGGTATCGGATGCTTTTCGTAAATATATAGAACAGAATATGCCTGTCCACCTGCGTCCATAGTTTGCTACATATCGTGTATAAAAAGTACGGAATTGGTTTCACATGAGAGAAGCTTCACAAATCAATAAAGAAAACGAGCCACCACAGCCGTATCATCAAAGTAATTTATTCCAGACGACTAGTTTCGGTGCAACACTTACGCCATCGTCAGGTCCACTATACACCAAAAGATTACTTTCATTCCTTGGCCCATGTATCGTAGAACACAAGGAATGAAAGCACTCTTTTGGTTCATAGTTGGCCTGAAGATGGTGCAATTATTGCGCCGAAACGGTTGTGGTGGTTCGTTTTCTTTATTTATCTCATCAGCCTCTGTTCCACACCCGCGAGAACGACAGTCTTGCACAAGTTTCATAAATCAGTCTAATTATTCGAGAGAAGATTTTTTTTTCTAGAATCGTTATCATATTCTAGTTCAACTATATTGTTGGATCCTACAGGAGACCTTTTTGTTAATCAAGTTGTGTTAACACAGTTTCCCGTGGCTCCGTACTACAGAGCGAGTAAACAGTGTAAGAAAAGAGGAGTCCATTAATTCAAATTTTGCAACACACATTTCTTAAGCTGCACCTACTCTAAGCTGTACACAGTTGTACCCTTCGTCTCCATTTGCTGCTGCATAATTTGAAGTTTTTACTGTATAATGTGAAAAGCTACAAAAGGTCCTGATCCTGAGAACTGTGTATTCCATTCCTGTACGTAGACACTTCTTATGCCCCCAACCAAACTCACTTAAGGTATTCTTAAAGTACTGAATTTCAGGGCCTGTGAAATGATAACGAGACTGACGGAAAAAGTGAATAAACTGTTTATTGTTTCAAAAGTAATCGCCATGACTGTAAATATCTTTATCCCTCTTGAAGACAAGACGATCAACGCCTTCATGGAAAAATGTTTGCAGATAATTGCGGAACCATGGTAGTACCCAGACGTGTACCTCTTCCTCAGAAGCAAATCGACGGCAGCTAATACCTTGCTAAAGAAGCTCAAAATGTGAAAATCGCATGGGTGGGGATCGGGACTGTATGGAGGAGGTGTAAGGATTTCCCAGCGAAACTTCTGCAGCGTCGTCGGAACAGTCCTGGCAATATTAGGAGTGGACATTTTGTTGGCGCGTTGTTTAGACTGCGCTGCAGCAGTCACATATCCCTCCATACAGTCCCCATCCATCCCAATGTGATTTACATACTTTTGGTGCCTCGAAGAAAGACATTCGTGGCCGTCGGTTTGCTTCGGACGAAGAGATACGCGTCTGGTCACTTACACGGTTCCTTAGGCAACCGCGATCTTTTTTCCATGAGAGCATTGATCGTCTTGTGTCACAGTGGGATAAAGGTATTAACAGTTATGGCGACTGCTTATGAAGTAATAAACAGTTTCATTACTTTTTTGGGGTTCCGTGGATCCATCTGCAAAAACGGAACCCTTACAAGATCGCTTTGTTGTCCATTTGTCTGTCTCTCTGTCTCTCCGTCCGCTTTTCTCAGGAATGAGAAGACGTATCAAGTTCAAATTTATGTCACTCACTAAGGTCTACGGCCCCTTAGCGATGTCAAAATTTTAAGCTTGTAAGTCAATGCAGTTAAAAGACACGGCCATTTACGTCACATTATTTTCATACTCGAAAACTCACTCATGAAAACCTATTCGGTGCTTCTTGTCATGAAATTGGGCGAGAAGCAAGGTTTCACAGAACAAGTAAAGGGAGACTCCGATAACTGTTAGTTTGTAATAATATAACACGAAAAATTATTTGTTTTGTAATTATTTATCGGTCTGTCTGTCTGTCCATCTGTTAAGATCTTTTTTCTCTGAGACAGTATGAAGTATAAAGTTCAAATTTATGTCACATATTAAGGCCTATTGTCTCACGCTTAAGTCAATTCAGTCAAAAGATACAGCAATTTATGTTACACATTTTGATACTCGAAAACTCACTGATCAAAACCTATAGGGTACTTACCGTGAGAGTCGTCATGCCCTTACGATGCACACAGTGACTTGCCCCCTCTCATATTTATATCTTACTCTGAGTAATTCGATCGGGGTCATTACAAGGCTAGTATTGAGAACTCGGAAGATACGAATATTTTCCTCTCTAATTGCATGCAGTGAAAAGTTGCTATTCCTTCACACGCGGACTTCCCACACAGCATCTCTCGTCACCCGGGTGGTCTGGTGAGAGGCGGGTTCTACTGATATTTATAGGGTTATGCCAACGGGTGTGAGGGAGCTGAGTGGATGCGAGCGGGGGCGACACGCCCACAGGGGCCTGAAAGAGCGGCTGGGGTTAGAGATTCGCAGAAACTTAGTGAAAACGCTTTCTGACGGGCTACGAGCGAGGCGTGGGAATTACTTGTGTTCCCAGGCAGTCTTGGAGGACAAATTCCCGCGTTTTCTGCAAAATCATAACTGTGATTGGCTTGCTCAAGGGATAGCTCCGTGACGTAGCAAAATCGGCGCAGAAATTGGCGTCAAGTACCTCCATTGGTGGAAGTATAGAGTGGAATTTTCCGCCGGTTTTCGAGTTGCTGATTGGCACGTTAAACAACAGCCACTGTCGTGGGGGCGGTAATGTTCTGTGTTCGGCTTGTACGGGTGCTCTCGGTTGAGTCGCCTCTCGCCTTTCGGTCGGAGTAGGTTACAAGACTGAGCTCTCTCTGCTCTGGACAGCCTGCCTTCCGTTGGCTGTCTAATATACAGGGTGTCCGAAAAGTCTTTCCCTGATTACATAAATTGATAACTCAGGCTAGAAGCAAGATACAAATATGAAACTGGCGTCCAATTGTTTACAAACTATCAAAGTTTCTTTCACACACCAGTAAACTTCCACATGAGCACCCTTGGTAGCACGTAGCACATCTAGGCGATATTCAATTTCTGTCCACACATTAGCCAACATCACTGGAGGGATCGATTCAACAACTGTGGTTATCCGTTGCCGCAGGGTTTCAAGATCTGGTACACGTGTTCGGTAGACCTCGTCCTTGACGTAACCCCATAAAAAGAAGTCTAATGGGGTTATGTCAGGCGAGCGTGGAGGCCAAACCGTTGGTCCATCACGACCAATCCATCGCCCAGGACAGGTCATATCGAGATAGGCACGGACGTCCAAACCCCAATGAGGCGGTGCACCGTCTTGCTGAAACAAGACATTAGGGTGATACTGAAGCAGCTGAGCCGGCCAGGGTGACCGAGCGGTTCTAGGCGCTGCGGTTTGGAACCGCGAGACCGCTACGGTCGCAGGTTCGAATCCTGCCTCGGGCATGGATGTGCGTGATGTCCTTAGGTTAGTTAGGTTTAAGTAGTTCTAAGTTATAGGGGATTGATGCCCTCAGAAGTTACGTCCCATAGTGCTTAGAGCCATTTGAACCATTTTTGAAGCAGCTGAGGGACAGCATACAGTTGCAACATGTCCAGATACACTGCAGATGTGATGGTAGCCTCAGCGAAGAAGAATGGGCCGATAATTCGATCGTGCAATAGCGCGCACCAAATATTCACATTTGGACTGCCTCTGGTGCACTCCATGGCCTCGCCAGGGGGTTGTGAACCCCAAATGCGCGCATTATGGCGATTCACTACTCCACTGACAAAAAAAGGTCGCTTCGTCGGACAAGGCAATTCGTCTGAGATAACCATCATCGTCCTCAATATGTGATAGCATTTCGACCGCAAAGTCATATCGACGTGTACTGTCATTGGGCAACAAGGCCTGAACGATTTGCACTTTGTATGCACGAAATAATAAACGTTTGTATAAAATGTCATGGAGAGAGCTTTTTGGCATCTGTAACTCACGTGAGGCCCTGCGCACCGATTTCTTCGGACTTCGCAGAAAAGACTGCCATACAGCTTCCACCCTGTCTGCTGAGGTTCTTGGTTTACCAGACCTCGGAAAGTCAGCAACTGATCCTGTGTTCTTGAACTTCTCATACCAGGCTTTAATGCTCTTGACATCAGGTGAATTCCTTCCAAATGTTGTCTGGAAGTGTCTCTGCACTGTGATTGGTGATCGTGTCTCATGGTACCACAGGACACATTGTGCCTTCTCCTGATTGGTTAACATGGCTTCTTGGGCACCACACCTCATCCATTAATTACATACTGCGAACCTAAAACAGAAAAAAACTTTGATAGTTGTAAACAATTCGACACAAGTTTCATATTTGTATCTTACTACTAGCCTGAGTTATCAATTTACGTAATCAGCGAAAGTCTTGGCGGACAGCCTGTACTCATATTTAATCTTAACTGTTTGACGAAGTTGCTGAAGTTTCGACTTCAACGCAACTTTCAGAGTACAGTTGGCAATTGAGCGTTCTGCGTACAAGCGGCCTATGTTGTCCGTCTTGGGCAGTTTCGGCTAAAGCTGACTGTATCGGAGTTACTGTGTGACTTCGTTTGTTAAAATCAATCACTGTACCGTCAGGGATAGTGTGGCGAGCCTTCTTCGTCTCCCTCAGAGGCGCATTTGTGTTTCTTGGAAGTCTTTAGTCTGGAACAACCAGACCAGGATAATTTGTTTCGGGCTATACTCACGACATTATCATCACCACGACGGGACGTAGAAGCAACCAGCCATCGCCTCCGGTACGCCAGATCGTGTCCTTGCAGTTAAGAAGACAGCTTGGTGATGTATGTCCGCAGCACCAGCATATTAGGGAATTTTGCTATGTGATAATCAGAGCTCAGCAGAGCGCGCCTGTTCCCCTTCTTTTCCAACGTTGTTCTGTCTTCTGTCTTGGGTGTTTATTGTCTGAGTTCTCACTACTGTAGCAGCAATTAATGTTGGGATGGCTGGGTGTTTCTCTTAAGATTTCAGTTGCAAGGAATTGGCTCCACATACTACTTGGTCATAAATGTCACAAGCTAGTTGATGGACAACTTCACCTTCACAGCATTTATTTGAGTATCCGATTTGACGTATTGTAAATGTTTCATGTGTTATTATTTTGAGTTTAGTCATAATAAATGAAATTGTTATTTTGGATAGAACTTTCATTCGGTAGATCGGTAGAGCAACCCTCTCATTTCTCACTACGTTAATGAAACTTTCCTTTATCAAATTAATTTCTATCAAATTAAATTGTTGCAGGTGCCAAACGCTTTTCTACTCCACTTGCAGGGTCGATTACAGTCAGTTCGCGTTTCTTCTTAATCCATGTGCAACTGCAAAATTCGGAGTTAGAAAAGGGGGACTTAGAGCATAATTTCCATATGAAGATTCTAGAAGAATTTAGTGTTAAATACACTGCTAGCCACGGCACCTCGCAACCGTTGGCCTAAAATCATGAAATCTGTCTAGAAACAAGGTTTCACAGCACGCGTAAAGGAAAAATCTGAAGCTGTTGATTTGCAATTATTGCCGATGACGTGTATGTGCTGAAGGATAACAGAAACATAGATCTTATATCTGTTAATGATTTCCGCATATTGAAGCCAAAGACACATCAGTTAACTTCTCCTTCGCGCGTTCAGGTAGATAGGTATGCGTTGCCTCAGAATTCCGCCGCTCTGTGCTTAAGCATGAACCACATCTGCGACCTCCGGTAACGGTATTCTTAGGATAGCGCCGCGGAAGAAACCAGTCAGGCAGCATTGCCCACGGCTGCTTCTGCGGGAACAGTTGCTCAGATTCGTCTTTCATTACATTGAAGTAGACCTAGTAAAACGTTAAAAACGTGCCACACGGTTGTTGCTTCTGTTTCTCGACGGTGCCTGCACTCATGATTGCTTCGCTTGAGACACGAAACAGGATAGAACACTGTAACGTTATCTACATAAACTCTCCAAGACCGTGGTTCTATCTGATTAATCTAATCCATTGTGCCTATGTATGATTACATCAATTTTAAGTACACATAGTTGCTACCACTCCCTTGCTGAAATATTTCTTTATCTCTGTTACTTGTTCAGAGCGATTTCTGTTTCATCCTCGACTGAAGTCTCACGTTATCATTTCTGCAGCATCGCACTTGGCACTGGACGTAATGTCGCTTTGGTAAATGGTAGTCTTGCGTGAGAGCTATTTCTACTAATTACGTCGAAGGTTGAGCTGTATTTACTTTCTGTTCGACCTTCAACGTGAAGGTAGAATCCAATTAATACAGCGTCTTGCGTGGAAGTCATTTCTACCAATTGCGTCGAGGGTTGGGCTGTGTTTACTTTCTGTTCAACCTTGAACGTAACTTGCAGAAATTACCGCCATTCAGTGCACTGTATTAAAAATATTCAATCTTTTACCACAAAAACCTCAATTTTCAGTACCCAGTGAGATACGTTGGTAATAATACCGCAATCATGCAGCATAATTTTTCTGAAGATGAGCCAGAAGTGATTAAAAACTAATGGGGGAAATAAATAATTATTTCATTAGTGACTGATTTCAAATGTTTGTTTTGCGGTTATAATTTGTATGGTGCTATTTTTCCCGTATGATCTCGATGTCAACGATTCGTTAAAATCTGGCCTTAAGTTTAAAACGGCACTTTTTGGAAGTTTTTGTTGGTGTCGATGTTGCTATCAAAGAACTTTCACCGACTGTTGCACTGTGCCGGCAGGAGTGGCCGAGCGGTTCCAGGCGCTACAATCCGTAGCCGCGCGACCGCTACGTCGCAGGTTCGAATCCTGCCTCGGGCATGGATGTATGTGATGTCCTTAGGTTAGTTAGGTTCAAGTAGTTCTAAGTTGTAGGGGACTGATGACCTCAGATGTAAAATCCCATAGTGCTCAAAGCCATTTGAACCATTTTGTTGCACTGTAACATATGTGTGAAAAATTACTTCAGTTTAAATTTTGTGATGACAGTACGTGAAGCTCTGTCAGCTTTACCATAGAAAAACAAAAGATTATTGATCCGCAGTATCGAACATATACAGTTGTTACCAGCAGTTTTTCATTCACATCTCGAATGAAGTAAGAAAATTACAATTAACTACGGTTTCGAGAAAAAAGTGATGGTTCAAATCTCTATTTGACCGTACTGATCTACATTTCTTTTGAAAAAAATTGGTGCAAGTGCCCCCATTTTCCTTAAGAAAGGCCACGACCTATTCTCAGCTTCTAGTCTTTCTTCCCCCTCACCATTGTGAATAATCAGTGTCTTAACTTTTAAATGAGTCTCTGCTACACATCAGTCCTTGGCTGCATCTTGCACAAGCAACAAGAGGTTATAGGAAATCACCTGTACAACACAGTCTCAACTTTATCTACTTGTCGAGCTGAGGAATAGATAGGTTGTTGTAAATCGATAACACAGCAGTTAAATAAATGATGAATAAGCACAGACTGACGAATGATAATTTCTTCAACAGAAGTATTAATACGCTATTTTCCAACTTACGACATCCATCCCGATAATCGTCACTTTTGTTTTGCATATTTTCTCTAAGTCACTTGAAGCAAACAAGAAACATATATTTAAGACATCTCTGTTTTGTTCTTGATTAATAAAATTGTGACGTCATCAGAAAGGGTTGACGTTTAGTTAGTCAATCTTTTCGCAGTCTGCGTTCCATCGATATATGGGGAAACTCTATACGTAGCATACATGTGATCCTGTCACGTGGAATACATTTTTTTTTAAATTACTAAATAGAGCTTACTGCTAAACTATTTGTACTATTTTAACAAGTATTTTGTAGATGCAGGATATACACTAACAGCTTCCAGCTACTCAGAAACACGTTTCGTTTTAGGTATACAAGACCGGTTTCAAGAGAAGAGTGTTCAACTTCAAGGACTGCCTTTCTTATGTAATAGATATTACTCCACACTTCGTGCAATTTGCACTTATTGTAAGAAGGATTTTGTACCTAAATATGTAATTTCCATTTTTGCGCGTGCTTTCTAGCTCAGTTTAAGACAATTTTTGGAGTGTAGTATCTAGGCGTTCAACAACGGTACGAGACATACATCATTAAGCGGTACTTAAAAAACTATGGATGAAGACGAATGTTTTCCACTGAAAAGACTGTTCGGCGCTTTTGAGGTGAAACATGTTACTGTTGTAGTGCCGCTGGCTGCTCCTCTGTATCTTCTGTTGCATTCTAGATGTCGGATTTGAACATTTTCTTTACGACCGGAATAAGCAGACTAGTGTATCTTAACTGCACTTTTCTCTTGGCATGTAGTTACGCAATATTAGGTGTGAACTTTGAACTGGTATTCCACTTGCATTCCATCATATCCACAAGCTTTAGTAATTATACGTCCTAGGGAAACACAAAAGCTTAAAATAATGAGGGGTGTAGGCTACATTCGCGATGACTTCCACCTTCTGTGCGAAATCCTGTGACAAGTTATAAGGGCACAGCCATTCAAGCTCAACTTATATTAAACAGTTAGAAGTAAATGAATAACAGACGGCTCCCTAGAATATAGAAACACCTCACTTCGCCTTATTGCTGGCGGTGTGCCCGTGCAACATGGATTCCACAAGACATCAGAAACATTGGCAGCCACACTCATTCATGATCACTCAACGTGGATTACTCAACGTAAAATATCTGAGGAGGGCGTGGTACATACTCCAGTGAACCAGCTAAAACACACAACTTATGTGAACATACTACCAAGAGATTAATTTCAAACTTCTCAGGACACCTCGCACTGGACTGAAACGCTAAGTAGGATAGAAAAGCCTATTCGGGCCGAGATACCTTATCACATCCGGTTTCATGTTACACAACTGGTGTCAAGTTACCCACTTGGCCGACTTATACTGAAGTTCACCGCCACTCCCCCTCCCCCCCCCCCTCCTTTTTCTGGGGAACCACCGGCAACTGGTCAACGTCACCCAGGGGAATCACCACAAGCATTAGCCAATTGTGTCATGTGAAATAAAAATGGCGGTAACGTCCCCTCAGACAATGTGAGCACAATAAAATCCTATGGGGCACTAGGAGTCGAGCTCTCCCCTCCCCTCCCTTTATCATACAGGGTGAGTCAAAAAGGATTTTACAAATTTGCAATGATATAGAAATCAATCGATATAACTTACAGAATCGGTAGATGCGTCATTTTGTAGCAAAGAACCTCAAGTTTCACATGAAAGTGTCAAGTGCCATTTTGGTTCAAAAAATTTGTTCAAATGGCTCTAAACACTATGGGGCTTAACATCTGAGTTCATCTGTCTCCTAGACTTAGAACTACTTAAACCTAATTAACCTAAGGACATAAGACACATCCATGCCCGAGACAGGATTCGAACCTGCGACCGTAGCAGCAGCGCGGTTCCGGACTGAAGCACCTAGAACCGCTCGTCCACAGCGGCCGGCCATTTTGGTTCAGTCTCACTACCAATTGTGGTGAGGCAAACATCCTACCTGTGATCAATTTCTTCCCACACTCAATGCAGGAAATCAGGCGTAACTTGTGTAACAGTAGTATAGATTCGATTTTTCAGGTTGGCAGGTAGGGCAGGAACATACACACGGTCCTTAATAAAATCCCAGAGGAAGACATCCAGTGGTTTCAAGTCTGGGGAGAGAGGTGGCCAAGCAATTGGCCCTTCACAGCCAATCCAACAACCTACGAAGCGACTATCGAGGAAACCTCGAGCTTCCATGAGGAAATGAAGTGGTGCACCGTCTTGCTGGTAGCAGACCACCTTATCTCGGTCGTTTTCATTGATGGATGGAATTAAAAAGTTTTCAAGCATACCCAAATACACAACACTAGTGACAGTTTTTTCCATGAAGAAGAAAGGGCCGTACACTTCCAGTTTACTAAGGGTACAAAACACATTAACGCTGGGACTGTCACGAACGTGTTCCAGGGTTGCATGTAGATTTCCACTGCCTCATATTCTGCAGGTGCGGGTGTTCAGTATGCTACTGATACGCGATGTTGACTCATCGCTGAAGATTATTGTGTCCATAACTGTCTCGTCATCCTCTATCCAGTGCAACATTTCTGCACAGAATTGCCCACGAGCAACGTTATCTGCATCACTGATGTGCTGTGCCACTGTGAATCTGTATGGTTTCAAGTGCAAATGTCTACACAGTATTCGCCAAACCACCTGTTGTGGAAAGTCAGTCTCGTGAGACGAACGCCTCGTCGATTTTTGTGGCCTGTGGCGGAATGCACCACATGAATCATGCTTGAGGTTGTTTCCTTACAAAAGTACATGTATAATGCTTCTGTAAGTTATCTCAATAAATTTCTATATCATTCCAAGGTTGTAAAGTCCTTTTTTACTCACCCTGTATCAGCAATCCCAGCCCCAGTCAATAAAAGTCTGAACATCGTAGTGAGAGGATGATGATGCGCCAGCAGCAGAGACCAGCCAGCTCCCCCAGGTACAATAGGAGTGAGACTGAAAGTAAGTAGGTAATAATAATTTAATTATTGGTGTTGTTATTAAAAATATACTTACGGCATGTCATTGTGCCAATAGCGCTACACACCCCTGAACCAGTGGTAGCTGAACTGTTCACACACCCAGGTACTACTGGTTGCACTGCTGCAGCAGCAGTCCGCAGATGGGCTTCCTAATTTATCGGACCTGGTGTCTTCCACCTAAATTGTGTCGCTGCCACAGCAGCTGCCTTCGATCAACTGTACTATATTACCACCACAGCCGCAATAGCAGTACCAACTCCCACAGCTCGCAGAACCACAGCCAAGTCCTCCATCAAGATTACTACTGTTTTCAAGCGCATATAACATTATTGCGTGTGGATCTAATCGAGTAAATGTGGATCTTGCTGCGGAAAATGATTTTTCTCTGGTTATTGAACTTGGAAACGCATAACTTGTTGATTATAAAGTCCAACATTCATTGTACAAATGGAAATATATGAGCAGTGTGATGGGTTATATAAATAATTAGATGACGGATGAGTATGATCCTTTCTATACACTGATCGACATTCATATGTTAAGTTGTAAAGTCATCAAGTTGATATGTATAGCGAGGCCATGCTAGAATTAACTTCGTGGAGTTTGAATATATATTTAAAAACTTCTAGATTTGTGAAATTGCCCGAATCTCGTGGTCGTGCGGTAGCGTTCTCGCTTCCCACGCCCGGGTTCCCGGGTTCGATTCCCGGCGGGGTCGGGGATTTTCTGTGCCTCGTGATGGCTGGGTGTTGTGTGATGTCCTTAGGTTAGTTAGGTTTAAGTAGTTCTAAGTTCTAGGGGACTGATGACCATAGATGTTAAGTCCCATAGTGCTCAGAGCCATTTGAACCATTTGTGAAATTAAATGATATGTGCGGACAACAATGATCGCTACAGAAAGATTGTGCTGATGGCAGCCGTGTGTAAGAGCTGCTTACTATGATTTTTAGACTAGCTCAGCAAAATAGAGTTACAAAGCATCAAGTGCAGCAGTGTACATTCCTATATACCCCCAGAACCAAAGTGTGTAGCTGTGGAACCTGTGAAGACTGTAGAAGGTGAGTTTACACAGGCCGTTCCTGTGTGGATAATGCTTCCTATTGGCTGTAAAACCAAACAGGCCAAGCTTAAGGCCTACAGACGGCAGGTATTTTCCAAATTCTTTGCTGCCACTACGAAATGTACCTAAAAATGAATATAGCATGGTACGTTTTCCCTAAAGAGTTGCTGTTTCGGTCACAGCCCCCCACCCACCAATGTCCTATCCGACAACCTGTTAAAAGAATGTATAGCTTGATCCTAGTGAGGTCAGAGCGCTCACGAGCTACCGCCACTGCCTCCGGGCCGCCGCACGCCAGTTCTGCCTACTGGGATGCCGTCTTCGGACCACCCGCTGTCACCGAGTCGATCACTGCTGAATGAGTGTCCCATACACAGTGCCCGTAGTGCAAACAGTAGGCGAGAGGTTTATCGGGTCCCTGATAAACTCTCGCCCATGCTCTGTGTGCCTTATACAGGGTGACAAATATTCAACTATAAGAAAAAACGCATATTACTTACAAACTACGGCGTTGTAGCGGCACTACCGTTTGGGATAGGAAAAGTCAGTTTCGGTGCAATATTTCCGAGCTCGCAACTTACAGCCAGGTGCGGGCCTGTTTAGACTGTGTTACGCTCACCAGCAGTTGAGAACTAAATAGGGGCCACAGGGGCATAGAACCGCGAGAAAAAGTACACGCTGCGGTTTGCATGGCACAAGGCACGGGCAGAAGGGGCCCACTGGCCAACCTAAGTGTTATGAGTACGTGACGCAGAGCGGTGCGTTTAGCAAAACAGCGCACAGCCACATATACGAGGTGCATTCAAGTTCTAAGGCCTCCGATTTTTTTTCTAATTAACTACTCACCCGAAATCGATGAAACTGGCGTTACTTCTCCACGTAATCGCCCTGCAGACGTACACATTTTTCACAACGCTGACGCCATGATTCCATGGCAGCGGCGAAGGCTTCTTTAGGAGTCTGTTTTGACCACTGGAAAATCGCAGAGGCAATAGCAGCACGGCTGGTGAATGTGCGGCCACGGAGAGTGTCTTTCATTGTTGGAAAAAGCTAAAAGTCACTAGGAGCCAGGTCAGGTGAATAGGGAGCTTGAGGAATCACTTCAAAGTTGTTATCACGAAGAAACTGTTGCGTAACGTTAGCTCGATGTGTGGGTGCGTTGTCTTGGTGAAACAGCACACGCGCAGCCCTTCCCGGACGTTTTTGTTGTAGTGCAGGAAGGAATTTGTTCTTCAAAACATTTTCGTAGGATGCACCTGTTACCGTAGTGCCCTTTGGAACGCAATGGGTAAGGATTACGCCCTCGCTGTCCCAGAACATGGACACCATCATTTTTTCAGCACTGGCGGTTACCCGAAATTTTTTGGTGGCGGTGAATCTGTGTGCTTCCATTGAGCTGACTGGCGCTTTGCTTCTGGATTGAAAAACGGCATCCACATCTCATCCATTGTCACAACCGACGAAAATAAAGTCCCATTTGTGCTGTCGTTGTGCGTCAACATTGCTTGGCAACATGCCACACGGGCAGCCGTGTGGTCGTCCATCAGCATTCGTGGCACCCACCTGGATGACACTTTTCGCATTTTCAGGTCGTCATGCAGGATTGTGTGCACAGAACCCACAGAAACGCCAACTCTGGAGGCGATCCGTTCAACAGTCATTCGGCGATCCCCCAAAACAATTCTCTCCACTTTCTCGATCATGTCGTCAGACCGGCTTGTGCGAGCCCGAGGTTGTTTCGGTTTGTTGTCACACAATGTTCTGCCTTCATTAAACTGTCTCACCCACGAACGCACTTTTGACACATCCATAACTCCATCACCACATGTCTCCTTCAACTGTCGATGAATTTCAATTGGTTTCACACCACGCAAATTCAGAAAACGAATGATTGCACGCTGTTCAAGTAAGGAAAACGTAGCCATTTTAAGTATTTAAAACAGTTCTCATTCTCGCCACTGGCGGTAAAATTCCATCTGCCGTACGGTGCTGCCATCTCTGGGACGTATTGACAATGAACGCGGCCTCATTTTAAAACAATGCGCATGTTTCTATCTCTTTCCAGTCCAGAGAAAAAAAATCGGAGGCCTTAGAACTTGAATGCACCATGTAAGTAGGTGCCGGTTCACTAACAAAGCATTCGAGTATGGCAGTTCTCCTGGACAGTGGGGCGTGTCACACCACCGGCTACACACAGCAGCAGATGGGGCGCCAGCGTTCCACTCCATGGTGGGTCGCTGAATCGACCCTCTGAGGCTGACACGGGGACCGTAGCCAGCCAATGGCAGGCCACTCCACGGCTCGCTACTGCGGGCAGTCGTCTTGGCTCCCAACACGCACTGGAGACATGCAGGGCGAGGGCCGCAGATTCAGCTGCTGGATCGCAGTCACTTGTTGTCACCCGTGATCTGAACCATGACGGTGAAGAAGCGTGAAGCAGCCCGGCTGCAGCTCCCAGCTATCAGCGTTGAAGCGGCAGAGGCAAAGACTGCTGAGTCGACTGTCGGCGCATCCTGATGTGGACACATGGCCGTACAAGGACGACACACAGTGGGGCATTACACGGGTTGCTGAGGCAGCCATTTTGTGCCAAGCCATTTCGCAGACAGCAAAGTGGTCTCCTCAGCATTGCGGGACCCAGTGACACAGACCGAGAGGAACGGGGGCACTGTAGCTGGAAATAATAAATCACTTAGGAAACTCGGACGAGTCTTAACACAGTGCCTTCTACCTCTTCCCGCTACATTTGGTGTTCCTGTTACACTGGGTGTCAGAAGTTGGCACTACAGTGTGCACACACTTTAGTCAACATGTAAACGTCACTACAAAAATTCAGATTTAGGTTATGACTTGTTTGATATGCCTGCCATCATTGGCGACGATGTGGCTCAATGAGTAGCGAAATTATGCCTGACCTGTCGGAACATCGAAGGTGTCGATGACCTCCTGAATGGTTGTTTTCAGCTCAGAAATTGTTCTGAAGTATTGCTGTACAATATATAACCCTACAAGGAGTCGCATGTGTTCAGATTCAGAGAATATGGCGGCCAATCGAGGCCCACGCCAGTGGCCTCTGGGTACCCAAGAGCTAGAATGCAGTCCCAGAGCACTCCTCCAGGACCTCAAACACTCACCTGCTTCGATGGGGTCGAGTTCCGCCTTGAATGAACCACACCTTATCGAAATCAGTTACACTTTGGATAACGAGGATGAAATCATCTTCCAAAACCTTTGTGTACCATTCAGTAGTCACCGTGCCATCGAGGAGTTTCGCACCGATTCCTCTGTGATTGGACATTGCACGCCACACAGTCACCCTTTGAGGGTGAAGAGACTTTTCGATCGCGAAATGCAGAGTCTCAACTCCCTAAATGCACCAATTTTGCTTATTGATGAACCAGTCCAAATGAGAGTAGGCTTCGTTGCTAAACCAAACCATACATACGCATACTAATTCCCATTGTGCCCAGCAGTCAACTGTGCGTTTTGAAAGTCCTAACGCAAATCGTTCAGACGTTATGACGATTTTATTTCGTATAGTTTGTAAGGTGGCTATAATTTCGTACCTTACAAGCACTCATCTACACACTTTGCCGTGCTTTACAACCGGAATTAGGTATCATTTAGTAGGTTGTACATCGAATATATGAATATTTAAAGAAGACTGATATTGTCACGTACACCTTGTAAATAATTATTAACGTTTATTGCATGAAAGGTGACAGAGCGTATTTATTATCAAAACGGGGTAATGGCTTGGTTCAAATGGCTCTGAGCACTATGGGACTTAACATCTATGGCAATCAGTCCCCTAGAACTTAGAACTACTTAAACCTAACTAACCTAAGGACATCACACAACACCCAGTCATCACGAGGCAGAGAAAATCCCTGACCCCGCCGGGAATTGAACCCGGAAACCCGGGTGCGGGAAGCGAGAACGCTACCGCACGACCACGAGCTGCGGACACGGCGTAATGAATGATTGCCGATACTAGTAGAAGTTGGAACGCCAGTGGAAATGAAACGGTAGGCGTAAATCAAGCCCTGGGTTGAAAAGCCCGCTCAGGTGTGTTGGTCCTGCTTCACACAGGAAGTGCCAAGACAGAGAGTCTGGGCACCTGAGCGCTGAAGCACAATAGAGCCTCAGCCAGACGGTGTTGTAGTGGGGCCGGAAGGATAACCGGATAATACTTCGGAAACTCTGAAAATCTTGGATACAGCAGAGAGGAACGAGGAAGCGTTACCTCGGAAATCGCAGGCTGGGTTATTTCCGAGGATTTTTACTCTGAGAAGCGTACCATTGTATGAGTATAGGTATTTCCTCGCAAACTTTCCGCGCTGGACGACAAAAGACTAAATGACGGTTGGTTGGCGATCGGAAGAAACTGTAGAGAAAATGATTCGCCTTCTGAGTTACGAGGGAGGGGAGCCGAGGTCTTCCGTTTTGAGCACCCGTGTCGGATGGCTGCTCAGTATCAGCTTTGTTGCTACAGACGTACTTGCTGTCTTTGCTCTCAGGAGATTTTATAGTTAGGACGGTTAGGCACTGTACTGCTGCGAACTTATACGAATTCGGACATCACCTCCGGGTAGGGAGTCGTCGTTGAGTACACAGCATTCAGTGACTGAGAGCACATTTTCGGCCTATACTTATCTGAACTCCGTACTTGTGACTGGGAGTTCGCGTTTCTCATCTGTAGAGCACAGAGAGGAGGAGACAGTATTAGATTACACTAGTCAGAGGACCGTCTTCTGGCGTCCTAGTGTTTGAATGAGTTGTTTTTTATATTTTGTGGCTGGAGTTCTTCCGTCATCGCAGACGTGTACGAGAACCATCAGTCCGACGAACCGGCTGCAGTACATACAGTGATATTGCTAATTGCTTCGGCTTATTAGGGATATAAAACCAAACAGCTGTGATCACATTACTTTTATTTCCACTGAAGTTGCACACCACTGTAGATCATTTTTGAAAAATACTGTCTTCTAGTGTTTGGTACATAGATGTTGTCAGTCATCTCGCTTTATTTATCTTTCATCTCGTAGCTATAAAAAGCGGCAGATTTGGGCAATTGATCGATCGTATTAGTCAGGAAATTCATTTCTATCTCTTTATGTCCCTTGGACATTGATGTATAAACATTTGCATTATAAAGGGGTTATAATCTACAGTAAATGTATAAGCGGAAACGGCATTTATCATTTGGTAGTTACTAGTTATGTTAATCATTCATTTATGTTAAAGAGCAAGAAGGAGATAATCACCATTAACAGATTTGGGGGGGGGGGGGGGGTAGTCAAACAGCGCCAAATCTTCATTTTCGCGTTCAGTATTTCCGTTGCTCACATCCATTTTTCACCCGCCTGGAGTAGTATCTTGAATTTGGCTTACCCTACCAGTATCCTACTTAGTCTTCTGATAGTAGTCATAAAGTGGTTTAAGACCTCGCAAATTTTCAAAAAAAAAATCCCATTTGTAATGTTTAGGTGTTATTGATAGTGATCACCAGCTTGCGTGTATAGTTTGCAGTGGTAAAGTCACACGATAACATTAAAATAATATTTGTGTATTTTATTGTGTTTCTTTTCAGAGGCATTGCGCTTCAGCCCACTGGCTGCAATTTATTGATATTTATGTTATGTCATTTGTCGTCGTATTTTGTTTGTATTGTAACGACACTGCTTGTTCACGACGTTGCCATTAGTTTATCTTGTTTGTTGTAGTTATTTTATGTTACACAAAAAATGCGGGTACTGTAAATTGTGGGTAATTGTAAGAGAGAACTATTATCAGGGATCAGTCCATGATAACTAGGGTGAAAACGCGTTTAGTAGCACAACAGATCACTATCTGTAACAATATAGAAATGGCAGATACACGAGGTAGTCAAGAAAGCCTATAGGATGTGAAAGAGTTAGCTTTGTTAGCAGTACAAGGAAGAGAATACCGATCCAAAGGAACTTTTTGAGGACGATAGATACAGTGAAGCCCGTGGTGGGTAATCTGATAACGAAGATGAGAAACAGAGACACAATGAGGCAATCGTAAAGATACGGGACTGTAATTCAGGGAATCCAAGTGAACGTGGAACAACTAAGAATCGTGGTAGATCGCTATCAGTGGCATTGTCACGAGGCAGCATATCAGGCGCGCGCGGTGATGACTTTCTTGAATACCAGGAAATGGAAAGGGAAAAGGGTAGATCATCTAAGAGTAGAGGAAGAGAAAGTCACAATAGGAATAGAAGAGAGGATGCCCAAAGTAACGATGGACCAGAAGCGTTAGCGCCAAGTGAGAACGTGGTAGGTCGAGGGGAAAGAAATTCTAATGAAACTTTCGATTCTAAGCATTTTATCACTGTACGAAAATTCCAACATTACGAAGACGAGGGTAATGTTTTACACCCAAAAACTTTCATTGGACAATTTGATTTATCATTACCTCCTCACTGGCCTCTGATGCACAAACTGGACTTCCTATGTTCACATGTCAAGGGACCATCAACCGAATGCATGCGGAACATTGCAGAAACGTACACATCATGCGAAGAGTTTTGTGACGCATTTTTAAACAAATACTGGTCTAAAGAGACACAGGATAGGATGAAGCAGGAAATAATGATGAGCAGAGACTTGGAGAGTTCAGGGTTCCGTGGTCCGGTGAAGTATTTCGAAAACTTGACCAAGGAAATCAGTATTGGGGCGACCCATGTACACCGGCTGAGATCATAAGATTGTGTTACACAAAGTTGCCAATTTCCTACCAGCAAACGCTCGTCGGTCGATGTGGACGTGATGTAGAAGGATTCAAGGGTGTCCTAAGAGAGTTGGGTTCGCTTTTAACGAGCATCAGATACGAGAAAAACGTAGGCAGAGAGACACACAAAGTGAAGGAAGGGAGAACAACAGAGGGAATAATAGAGGCTATAATTGGCAAAACAACGTAAATCGGTCGCCTCACCAAAACATGGTCCATTGATATCGTAATGGGAACAATGTACAGTGGAAGAACTATGGCCTAGAACATAGACAACAAAATGAACACAGATGGGAGCCACCAAGTAATGGCGCATCATGAGGTTACAATAGAGAAACTCGTCAACGGTCTGACCAAGGATGGGGTGGAATGAATAACAACAGGAATCTGGAATAATCAATTGAAATTAGACCACCTAACACTGGGAGAGTACGGCAAAATGACATAGAATAAGTAGGAAGACCTAAAGTGAGCTTGTATAACGAAAGTAAAGTACATTGTATATAGTTAGCAAATAAATTAAGTTATTGCAATGAAAAGATATGTAGATTTATCAATATTTTCTGTGCTATTATCATGTTAAAAGAGGTACTACAGTGCATAAAAGGACAGGATGTCGAGAATAAGAAAATTAGGGTATGTTTCTTTGTGTAGGCTATAACTATGTGCACAGCAAGCTGAGCGTACAATTTAAAAGGTGTTTAGAGTTTAAGATGTGCTATCTCTCCTGTCAAAATGAGAAACGTGTGGTACTGCAAAAATGTTGTAAAGATGTGTGAATAGATCAATTTATTACTTCACAAAAACTGTAGCTTCCATACCCGTACACAAATGAATATGAAAGTGTGTTGTGAAATCCGAATCAGTGTGTGACTCTTCATAAAAAAGATGTTTAATTTAGTGAACACTGAACAGTTACACCCACAAACTAACAGTTTGTATATTGTGCTTTGTTCCACAGCGATTTTCACTCACGGGCAGTAGTGCAAGGGTATGACATTGTCACAGTAGGAGAACCCCCGGAACAATTCAAATATTTAACACCATGGAGTGCATACATCTGCAAAAAACAGACGTTAAGAGTCTAATGCCCACAAACCATTGTTAAAAGTATGCTGTAGACTGCTGACTAATGTGGCAACCGTACGTCCATAGATATTACAAGACATTGTGGAGTAAGCTGTTGGACTCGCCAAACTCTGCATCCATGGTGTCACTCAATTGTGAAAGAGGAGGAGGAGGAGATTCGTGTTTAACGTCCCGTCGACAACGAGGTCATTAGAGACGGAGCACAAGCTCGGGTGAGGGAAGGATGGGAAGGAAATCGGCCGTGCCCTTTCAAAGGAACCATCCCGGCATTTGCCTGAAGCGATTTAGGGAAATCACGGAAAACTTAAATCAGGATGGCCGGAGACGGGATTGAACTGTCGTCCTCCCGAATGCGAGTCCAGTGTGCTAACCACTGCGCCACCTCGCTCGGTAATTGTGAAAGAGTCACGTAGTTGTATGAGTCATGTTTCGCCAGATATAGGTATAGAACTGCGTTTGTATTTAAGTCTGTTCATATACCCATCAATACGTAAGTGTTTATACAAGTTTTGAAGCTACTTGTGTGTTTCCTATAAAATGCCCTGTATGCCACTGTGGGCATCGAGTTGTCATCATGATGGAGTGGACGAAGCATCCCCTTCACAAGAGTCTTGCGGTAACTGAGTGGTCCTGCAATGATCATGCTGGAAACCGGACGAGGAAGAAGAAGAAGAAAGGCTCATTATTTTCTGGTGTCATACGTGCTTTAATTGTGGGTTCTTCAGGTTGTCGAAAAACTAATCTAGGTGTAAAACTGTTAATACATCTTGAGGGGATCCACTTCGAAAATGTACATATTTTTTCAAAAACCCCGTTACAGTCAATATATTAGCTATTGCAGGAGACATTGCACGACACTGAGAGGGTAACGTACCAGACGTTCAGTGAAAGCAGTGATATTCCACCACCTGAAAAAGTGAAACCAAAGAGTGGATACATATTTGACTACGTCGCAGTGCAAAACCAGGATGAAATCAGGAAATATTTCTGCTTTGGCCGCCATATGCAAGCCAATACTATTTTATCTGAGCCAGACATACGAATTCCAAACTAGTTGATCCAGAATAATACGAACCTTATTAGACGTTTTAAGCAGGACACTATGAATTTAAACCATATTTGCCAAGCTCAACTGACATAACATTCAACGAATTCTTCACCAAATATTGGGATTGCTGGAATAACTTACAGTATATTTTCTGGTTATTGATAAAATGAGGAAACTGAATGAGAGTCCATGCTGACGAAAACTCGATGAGATTCTGTATAAAAAGTTAGTGTACCAGAAGCTAACCCCGTCAGTGTATCGTAGGCTACAGGAAATTCGCAAGGATGCAGTGTGCTCATCTTCATGAGATGAAGTGTGAGCCAGACATATATTTATACATCGACCGAAAAACTGAGACTATCAGCGCAAAGTTAACGAAACTGCATAGCGGTGTCAAGGGAGCTGCCGTGAAAGGTGAATCTCAGTTGACTGATAGAATACAGTGAAATGAGCAAGCAAGCAACACAAGGTTAGCGGAATTGGAAATCATTATCCAATGCAGCGGCTATGAAAGTAGAAAAGTTGAATTACAGAATACGGTGACGTGAGGCATATGTACAGGAAAAAACTGAAACAGTCAGTGAAAGTGACAAAGCATAGTTAACAGAAGTGGATGGGTTTATCAAGGAAATAGCTATGAAAACTGACTTGTACAAATCCCTAATGGGAGATATGAATGAAAGAGTCCATCGGCGTGAGTCTGAGACAGAAGAGTTAAGAAGGGAGACAACCCTTCACCCAAGAGTATTTAAAATGTGTACCATCTCGAAGTGTGATCAGTATGCGACAGAATGACGATAAAATGGAAGGTCCTAGAGGCACAGAAAGTCATTCATCACAAACTGCGACTGTTAAAACTGGGACAGCCAGATTGTGAACTGTCTCTCTCTGAAATGTTTAAACCTGCAAGAGAAAATATTAAACAGGTCTCAGACGTTGTGAAGGTGTCGAATGGTGGTAGAAGAAGAGGAAGAGGAGAAGAAGGATACTCTGTCTCTGATTTCATCAAACGTCACAATCCCAGCGAATTAGATATGACTCGAGATCAGCCTTATATGCTGGGAAAGCTGTCCATACGATAACGAAGGACACCATCCATTTTGGAGACAGAGAGATTGAGCGGACACCTGGTTAATTGGAGTCAATGTTCCTCAAAATGTCGAGCCCTCGAAGGTATTTGATGGAAGAGAAGAGATCATATGTTGAAATATTACGTATGATTTATCCACACAAGCGAGACAACACTGCAAAAGGACGATTATATAGCACAAACAGTAGGAAATACATTATCATCATTACAACAGTGTTAATGGTGAACGTACCGAAGGCCGTGGCACTGATATTCAACATAAAGTGCTGAACACACTACCTCTGCAGTATACATACACTACCGGCCATTAAAATTGTTACACCAAGAAGAAATCCCGATGATAAACGGGTATTCATTGGACAAATATATTACACTAGAACTGACATGTGATTACATTTTCATGCAATTTGGGTGCATAAATCCTGAGAAATCGGTATCCAGAACAACTACCCCTGGCCGTAATAACGGCCTTGATACGCCTGGGCATTAAGTCAAACAGAGCTTGGATGGTGTGTACAGGTACAGTTGCCCTTGCAGCTTCAACACGATACCACAGTTCATCAAGAGTAGTGACTGGCATATTGTGACGAGCCAGTTGCTCGGCCACCATTGGCCAGACGTTTTCAATTGGTGAGAGATCTGGGGAATGTGCTGTCCAGTGCAGCAGTCGAACATTTTCTGTATCCAGAAAGACCCATACAGGACCTGCAACATGCGGTCGTGCATCATCCTGCTGAAATGTAGGGTTTCACAGGGATTGAATCAAGGGTAGAGTCACGGGTCGTAACACATCTGAAATGTAACGTCCATTGTTCAAAGTGCCGTCAATGCGAACAAGAGGTGACCGAGGCATGTAACCAATGGCACCCCATACCATCACGCCGGGTGATACGCCAGTATGGCGATGACGAATACACGCTTCCAATGTGCGTTCACCGCGATGTCGCCAAACACGGATGCGACCATCATGATGCTGTAAACAGAACCTGGATTCATCAGAAAAAATGACATTTTGCCATTCGTGCACCCAGGTTCGTCGTTGAGTACACCATCGCAGGCGCTCCTGTTTGTGATGCAGCGTCAAGGGTAACCGCAGTCGTGGTCTCTGAGGTGATAGTCCCTGCTGCAAACATCGTCGAACTGTTCGTGCAGATCGTTGTTGTCTTGCAAACGTCCCCATCTGTTGACTCAGGGATCGAGACGTGGCTGCACGATCCGTTACAGCCATGCGGATAAGATGCCTGTCATCTCGACTGCTAGTGATACGAGGCCGTTGGGTTCCAGCACGGCGTTCCGTATTACCCTCCTGAACCCACCGATTCCATATTCTGGTAACAGCCATTGGATCTCGACCAACGTGAGCAGCAATGTCGCGACACGATAAACCGCAGTCGCAATAGGCTACAATCCGACCGTTATCAAAGTCGGAAACGTGATGGTACGCATTTCACCTCGTTACACGAGGCATCACAACAACGTTTTACCAAGCAATGCCGGTCAGCTGCTGTTTGTGAATGAGAAATCGGTTGGAAACTTTCCTCATGTGAGCACGTTGTAAGTGTCGCCACCGGCGCCAACCTTGTGTGAATGCTCTGAAAAGCTAATCATTTATAGCCCATACAAACGAAATAATAGCAATCGTCTCCGAGCTTCGAGAAAGACATATTATCGAATGATAATGAAGATGGTGGTTTGTGACTTTCGGAGCCTATTCGCAAGACGTTAAAATGCAGACGAGTCATAATACGTGGTTTGGATTATTTATGGCAGGCCGATCTCGTGGATATAAGAGAATACTCATCATCAAATAAACGACTCAAATATAGCTTAATGATCACAGGTATGTTTTCCAAATTCGTCTGGCCCCTTCCTGCACAGGCGAAAACAGGCAGGGACGTGACACACGTAGTTCCAGACTGGTATGAACTGGTGTGCTGACCTACAGACCAACCACGGAGATGAATTTTACAATAAGTATTATAAGTCGGTAATGGTACAGTACAGGATTAACCACTATTGAACATTCTTCCACATGAAAGCGAATATTGTGAAGTGTCTGAACAGGGCCATTAAGATCCATATGAGGATTTGCTTCAGTCTTCGTTGCTCGTAAACATAGATAGTCTCCCACAAATTATTAGGCAGTATAATCGAACTTAACACTGCACGATCAGGAAGGGACCAGTTGTTGTATGTCACAGTGGACTTCTGATTACAGCTTACAGTCGTACTAAGATAGTGGATCCACGTGAGCAGATGTTCAGAGTAGGTGATTTGGTGCGTACTTTGCAATATAAGACTGCGTTTGAGAAATCTTACAATCTTAACTCTATAGTGTACAAAGTACAGAGGACAAACCCGAGAACTTACACCTTAAAGAATAGAGATGGTGAAGAAATCGCAGGGAGCTTTTATACAGAGAAATTGGTTCAAAATGGCTCTGAGCACTATGGGACTCAACTGCTGTGGTCATAAGTCCCCTAGAACTTAGAACTACTTAAACCTAACTAACCTACGGACAGCACACAACACCCAGCCATCACGAGGCAGAGAAAATCCCTGACCCCGCCGGGAATCGAACCCGGGAACCCGGGCGTGGGAAGCGAGAACGCTACCGCACGACCACGAGATGCGGGCACAGAGAAATTACAGAAAAGTTCTGAACTGAACGTGTTTATCATAGAGCATGTAATAAGGCATTGCGGAAGCAGGGCATTAGCAAACTCGCTCGGCTTTCCAGAATCACAAAACAGTTGCGTGAACACTGGCGATTTGCCATATAACAGGGTGCGCAAACGTCAGTAAATGTAGTAGCATACCATGAGTGCTAGGAAGGACATCAGAAGAAGTGGTGGTGGCATTCTCGATAAACTGACAGTCGAACTTCACCTTTCCGGATACAATTTCTGTGGACCTGGAACGAAACTGAAAAACATCTGGCTCGTGGTGATAAGGAGATTAATCTATTTGTGAAACGTGCGACGAGCATGATTTAGCGTACGCTGCAAATCACGGTTGACAGAACGTCACTTTGCAGATCGAATTTTATCCAATAAAGTGAAGTAAATACGTTGCAGAAGGGATATAGGCGTAGGACAACGTATTAAAATTGTATCCAATCAGCGATGGTAGCAGTAAAAAGCGTCAAGAAGAAGAATCAGTAAGGAGTAAGAAGAAGTAATGTTAAAATGCATAGGGTTCTGCCAATACCAAAGACATGTAGTGGAATTATTCCCATTCTAATTCCGGCGTTAGTGGAGCTGCTGGCTAATGGGTGGTTGCTGGGCGGCGCTGATGCCACAGCCCAAACTGTGAGGAATGTACAAAACGCTCAGTAGCATTTACAGATGTCTAAAAGGCGTAATAGAATGATACATGTCGTCGTTTTTGGTAAAGCCTATTTAAAACCATACAAAAAGGGCTTGTGCAGTTTCCAAAAAAAAAAAAAAAAAAAAAAAAAAAAGCTCTCACTATACTACCTAATAGACGTCTTACCAAGTCTGATCTGCTTAAACTCGTCAAGAAATCAAATGCAATTATAAAACGATCTGTAAAAGTCTTTGACTTATGTGCAAACGTTAATACATTTAACACAAAGACAAAAACTAAAAAAACAGAACAAACTTTAGCCAAGAAGGCTGAGTAGGATCAACACCCAGTTTCTCGAGAGGTCAAGTTTTGACTAATAACAATGAGAAAATTTATGAGTTGGATCAACCAGTGGATATTCTTCCTGTTAGTGTGATCTGTGTCGAGTGTAATATCGCTACGATATCGTACATCAACAGCCGGTTAATACATCCGATCTAGCGTTGTTTCCCATAGTGGTACCAGGATACAAACTCGTTGACGTTCCCAGTAGTCCAATATATCTACCACTGACTGTTTGGACATCAGACCATCTCGAATGGAACATCGTTGACCAGGACGGGAAACTGGTTGATTTATTAAGAGGAAATCGTGGTAAATCTTCATTTGAAGCAGCATGGGATTAGGGTGTAAAAACAACCCCAGATTAGTCAGTATGCCACTCTGCAGCGGAAGAACAAGATGAAAACAAGTCAGAATTACGAGTTCCTCGAGTTCATTGGACTGAAAGCTCGTAGTGACGTCATTCGAATTAACAGCGCCAGTTCAAAATGACGAAAGAATCATGCGCCAGAGTCACATGTCTCACAAACCATTTGCTTCGGTGACAGTCCGTCATCAAGATGAGTTACCAATTCCGAGTAGTGATTTCCCATACTTGGAAGGCACATTTATGAAGAACAATGGAAGCACTCCAGCAGAAACATCGCAACTTACACGCAATGCTTTTGCCTTCCTGTTCCAAGAGATACGAAATAATCTCAATGACGTCGAGATCAACTAAACAAGAAACACTGGAATCACATCAACACTCAAAGCGTACGTATCCTCATCAAATACAGGCCTGAATGTTCTACAAAACACAGGATGGGTCATTGACAGATCGATAAGTAATCACTTCAGTGCGTGCACTCCTCTCAAAATGCTTATGGGGTTCTTTGAGGACAATGAGAGAGGCATTCTGAATGCTAAAAGGGAACTGACTCTCATTCGAAGTGCAACAGATGGTAATGTGTACATTGAAGAAGAGCAAGCAGCAAAATATAAAATTAGTGTGGAAAGTACCGCACATTTCTCTATCAGATGACACCCTCCTGAGACTTTCATGTCTGCTGAACACTGGGTTCAACCTCCATTAAGTCTACTCTTAGTGGGTAAGTTCTGCTACTGTTAGAGGTATAATATTCGAAGGCGGATGAGTGGCAGGCCACATACATCCTCGAATATGATATACTGTGCACCCGCAGTAAGATATAATAACAACGGCACTGTGCCGCAAATCAGCGGTATAAAATAAAATTCTTTTGATCATCGCGTACTGCCGTGTATGCATATAGGCTAGTGCTTCTCGATAGTAACCATCCTTTCATACGTTCCCACCGCTATTACCTCTGTTGTTCTTCCTTCATACATAGACCCCTGTCAGCGCTATGAAGCAGCACATTGCCGCTGCTGATGACGATGTTATCACTAATAAGAAGCCCAGGTTGACCTCTGACGATACACGTATGTGAAGATGATTTCTGTTCATGTTGTTCTCTTTCTCTCTCTCTCTCTCTCTCTCTCTCTCTCTCTCTCTCTCTCTCTCTCTCTCACACACACACACACACACACACACACACTGTGTGTGTGTGTGTGTGTGTGTGTGTGTGTGTGTGTGTGTGTGCATTCCCTTTTCAACACATGCAATCAAATAACTAATTTGTTCTTTTCATTCTTCATCTGTTGGAGATGTGACCACCCCATCATCTCTGTTGAGTGTCAGTACACTTGAGGTTGCAGAAATCTTCAATGAGCTTGAGGCAATGTGCAGGGGATCCATGTTGAGCCAACCCCATTCTCTGCAGAGAGCTCATGGGGAATAACACCAGGAAAGCATACTCATATGTGAGTAACAGTTCTTTCTATTTTTTCCTTGTAAAACGCAAAACACACATACACAAAACTGTGTGCTTGCGTAACTAACGTTATGTGTTCTTGTCTGCTTGTAGGTGCATGCAATAATGAATCCCAGATGAAAATGTTGCATCCTTTCTCCAGCATCAGTTTATTGGACATGATGCTGGTCATCGAAGACAGAATATGTGAGTGGTAGTTCTTCTTCTTCTTCTAATAACAGTTACACATACAATTGCATGCATGGATTACTAGCATGATGTGTTCTTGTTTTTTCCCTAGATTCACTTGATGCGCAGGTTGAGCTCGACTGATTACTGCTGTTGATAGCGACCAATACGATCTTGTTGTCTCATTCAGAGGTTGTTAGTTTTGAACGTTACTAAAAACGCTATAGGCACCTACATTTATCTTTATTTTAAAAATTACACATGCTACTTACTATTTTTCCTCCTTCTGTCTGCGCATGTCATATGGAGAAGATTCTGGGTGGTGGATTGTACCCACAGCAGCAGCGGGCTTATTCCGATGATGCAAACTTTGAACAAGTGGAAACACTATCGATACCCACATATAACTTAATTTTTAAAATTATGCATGCATGATACTTAATATTTTTCCTCCTCTGTCTGTGCAGGTGACACAGAAGCGACATTGGTTTAGCAGCAGCCTTGCACCTGTAGCAGCAGCAGCTGGTCCATGTGTGATGATGCACCTCAGTCCACCACCACTTCCCATCATGATGATGATCATCAACACCTACGTGGATGTACCTACAGCCAGCCACGCAACAGCAGCAGCAGCAGCAGCAACAATGGCAGCAGCAGTGCCAGCACCTTGGTTCACAGCTTTAACCACAGCTGATCGTGCAGGAGCTGCCTGGTCCACTGGCACCCACGAAGTACCTGCACCTTCCCATGCGGCAGCAGCAACGTGATGTATCCACAGGCAGCCGTACAGCAGCAGCAACAGTAGCAGCAGTAGCATCTTGGTCCATGGCCGTACCCACAGCTGACCATGCAGCAGCTGCCCAGTCCACTGTCGCCCATGACGTACCTGCAGCTGGCCACGTAGCAGCAGCTGCCCAGTCCACTGCCACCCATGATGTGCCCACACCTGGCCAAGCTACAGCAGCAGCCTGGTACACCATCGCCCATGATGTATCCACAGCCAACTACACAGCAGTAGTAGCAGCCAGACCTGTAGAGATCTACAACAATATGCCAGTGACCAGCAGCGAAAGCAGCAGCAGCAGAACCCAGGCCTATCAAAATCTGTGGTGCAGCCCAGCCCTTGGACGTCCCAGGCCAGCCTATGGCACAGCATCATTACTCCGGTCCATTTACCGCGATTTGGGTAGTGCTCTTCGTGCCCTGGCCCATTTCACGAACGTCACCATCATTGGAGGTCACTGTAACATCATGTCGGGTCTAGCAGCAGCAACACTCTGTCCGGGCTGTTATGGATCACCAAGTAAGTCCTGTGGCCGCACTGGACCGTTCAGTGATCTCTGGAGCAATTGGGGACAGTATCTCACTTGCCTGTATCGATAATTCGAACGAGGGCTATAAGATTCTACTACTTTTCTTAATGCTTGTCAGGTAGTTCTGCAAAGGGAGCGTCCTCGATACGTCAGTGACCCACGTTACCCTGCCATTAAATGCAAGGCAGTTCTGTATTGTGGACTGACGCACCCCCCCTCCCCCCCCCCTCCCTCCCCCCCCCCCCCCCCCCCCCGAAAGAGGATGACAGTGTTGAGGAGAAGAGCATCGTTCAAATTTGGGGGCTACTGGCGTGATATTGTGGGGCGAATCGATCGCACAGTGTTTCGGAACTTTTACTGAGAACATCATACTGGGCCATTTTTCCGAGATGCATGAAAGGTAATCTGGTAAGGAGCTCAGCTGTGTACTCTACCTTGGTTTGTACTCACATGTCTACAATCCACTTACTGGGGGTCCAGTTACATCCCTCTTCCAGAAGATAGTACCACTAAACATACGTGTATTATCTGGTCCAGAAACCGCCCTACTATTCTACTACTGTAAACTGACTCATATATTAAAATCACTTTTTGATGTAAACTTAATAATTGTTGGAAGACGTTCCGGATCGTACTGCCTCAAAATTGAGCTGCTGTTTTGCGGGAACAAAACATGAAATTCTTTCAGTCACTGTGTGAATTCCCCTCCCCCCCCCCCCACCTCATCTTTAAACTAACTATCCGTATAAGAACAATAAATAGATAATGTCTCGAACATTTTCTCATGCTTAGTGTGTCCACTGTCGGTGTTACTGCTTCCATGTGTCCTGCGATGGGCGATTAGATCGCGAGTTCCTAATCCTATAGTGATCACCTTGCTTTCAGTTACGTGGTTGCCAACATTTTGTGTTGTCCAGCACGCTGTTGACGCCTTCTTCAATATGGACGATCTATCTTTTGTCACAATCGGAGCTACCACACAGTGATCCTGTCCTCCACACTTCTCTGGCCATACTATTTCACCCTAGCGGTGACGATTTTAATCGAAGCGAAGTACTAAGAGTGACTCTTGAAACAATCAGCCATGTAAAACTCAAAGTCTGCAGGATTTCGGAGATCAAGTGATCTAAAACCTCGTGCCTTACACCAAAACCCCCAGATCTGAAACGGTCAGATTGGTATCAGACTTTGTATGTCGATAGAGTATCAACAAAAACTCCAATATAGTTTGTGTTACGTGCTGTCATCGAGGAGAATATGCGTAAACGGTAAGTAATAGGTAACACGTGATCTATGGAGCACAGCAAGTGCATAACCGTTAGCATCTTCGGTGTGGAACGTGGTGGAGTGTCAGTGTATCGTACTACGTGTTCTGGGTACGAGTTGTAGTGCTGCCAGTTTTTTTACTGTAGTACGTGTTAAACTGTCATATGGGACAACACGTACCTGACATGTAAAAGGACTGTTCGGAGATTATAACAATGTTCTAGTGGCAGTCCGCTTTCGCCTCGTTCCTTTGAAAGTAGCAAACCCATAGAGTACATACGTAGCTTCACAGAATAAACGCATACAATCAGAACTCAAGAATAAAGAAACAATTAAATCATACGTGTGGGAGTATTAATATAATAATAATAATAATAATTGGCCGCTAGATGGCAGCACCGCCGTATATGTATAAACTCCGAATGTTGTCCCACATAACAGTTTCACACATACTATAGTACAAAAACCAGCAGTAACCAGCGCGCTAACCCGATAGCCTTGGCACGACGAACTAACGCTCTACCGACTTCCCCACAGGAGCTACACACAACTGACGCTCACAGTTATGCTTTTCCTGTGCTCCATAGCTCTTGATATGCTTTTTACTTACCGTTTACGCGTGTTCTCCTGGACAATAGCGCATAGCACAAACTATATCGGTGTTTTGGTTGATGCTCTATTCATATACACTGTGCGGTCCCAATCTGACTGACTGACATCTGAGGTTTGGGTGTTGGCGTACTGTGTGCAGGTATACGTCAGTACATATGACGGTATCCCGATCGTGTTGCTCGATATTACGACCTCCCCCCCTACCCCCTAACTCCCCCCCCCCCCCCATTTGAGTTATACTGACAGGATGTGTAGGGTATGGCTAGTACTTAAACGTAAGTAAGCAGGAAGACGTAGCTCTCAACCGTTTTCGAGAAAATCGAGTTTAAAAAATTTTGGCCGTGCATATATTTTTTGTAGGGTCGATGCTACTCAAGGAGTCCGCCGCCAAGCGAGTAAGCTCTTAGTTTCATAAGCGCGAGGTCTCTGGACCGAATCTCGCCGCCAGTACTTCCTATTTCTTTTTCGTGATATCAACAGATTTATTGTATTCATAATCTTTATCCTCAAAAAATCAGAAAAGTAAGTTTTGGTAGGAAGACTGGAAATAAAAAGACTATACACAAGAACTTTCAATCAAGTCAGTACAATAATTTTATTTATGTTATTGTATCTACATCTGTGACGAGAACAATGCGTACCGATCTGATTGTATGACATCTGGAGGTTTCGGTGTTAGCATACCGAGTGCAGATATACGTCAGTACTGCACGAATCAGGATGATGCTGATAGTAGAAACACGGAAAACAATTATTACTGCAAGAAACGCACGTGCAGTTAATGCCTAATCTTTGCACGTGCGTGGTTCTTTACATACATCTTTTTCAAAACAAACTTGGTTTACTTTCATATACGGTTCCCGCTCATCACACAATTTCTTGGCTTACCACATATATCTGTTGCTAGAATTACGTGGAAATAACAAAAAAAAGGAAGCTCCGCCAGTGAGAGTCCATCCACAGACCCCCCCCCCCCGAAATTACGAACTTCCTCGCTGGGCTCGACCCCTTGAATATTAACGACCATACAAAATATGGACCTAAAAGTTTGAATCTCGATCTTCACGAAAACTTTTGAGAATTTCATCCTCCTGTTTAGATACGTTGAAGTCCTAGTCATGTCCTACACACCCTGTCAGTATGAATCAAATCAGTGGGAGGTAGATCGTACGGCCCCTAGTCAGTAACATGGCAGTTATCTCATTTGTACAGATCACTGTGTGAATGGTAAATATTTACATACTGCATAATGTTGCAACCCAAACAAAATGCTACATTTCATCACAATGGTAGGCTACTGCCCTGTATCACTCTTTTTCCTGTCCTTTATCCCATATGTTCACGGGGTCGGCATTGTTGGATTTGGCAATGTTTGTTTTAGTTGTAGAGACAGTCTGGATGTTTTTCCCTTCCTCGCCCTACTATGGGACATAATCGAGAGGTCAGTTCGTGCACAAAAAAAAATCCTCCCCCGGAAATATTTCGGCAATATGGACGAAAAAGAGGCAGCGTGGTTCAGTATTTGTGCAGCGACTTGCTGAGTCCATGCCACATCTAGCTGCTGCACTATGCCGGGAGAAAGGAGGTCTGCCACGATGTTAGGAGGTATCCCGTGACTTTTGTCACCTCAGGGTATTGTCAATTAAAATCCCCTGTCTCGTTTTTCTGTCGGTATGTGTAGGCTACACTCTGGAATTACTGCAGGGATTCTCTTGCGGTTTCCCCTAATATACGGACTGATTCGCGACAAGGTTTGTGCATGTAATTTGTCACTGCTACAACAGACAAGTCGTTCGGCCGCAGCTGGGAAGGGTCGCTGGCTTTATAACATTACGTAACTGGTCAAGGATTTTGACAGTAGCAAAGGTCACCTCTTTTGAAACATATCAGTTTTAATTAACTGTAAGGTAAGTACATTTTTGCTTCGAGCATTGTAATTATGGACATCTTTATTCCCTTTGATTTTAATGGGTTATTTATCTCAAAGTTCGAGGGAGATTATATTAGATTAGATTCAGTTTTCGTTCCATAGACAAAAAAATTTGATGATTATCGTGGGTGTGGAGCAGATCAGAAAGTATAACGCAAAAACATAAAACATTTAGATATAATACTTACTACCATTGATCATTTGTCATGAGATTGTTGAAATAGGTGGCTACAATGGGATAAACTGGAACAGCTAATATTTACAGAATTACCACGCTGTCAGAATGAAACGTTGTTCTGCACTATTAATAAATTTATCATACACGAAGTACCTAATCTTGATTGTTGTGACCAAGTGCTGTCAAAACTGAAATCTAACAGACCTTTCTACTTAAGCTTGCTTAACAGTCTCCGTTAAGCTATTCATCTATAAAGTAGAAGGAGTTGCCTACAAAAAAGTCTTTCAAACTATGTGTAAACCGTTCTTTATCTGAAACCAAGTTTTTAATGGTTACTGGCAATATATTGAAAATGTATGTTTCTGAATATTGGACCCCTTTTTGGATTAAGGTAAGTGATTTTAGGTCTTATTTAGATTGTTCTTGTTCCTAGTATTGATACTATATATTGAGCTATTAGTTGTAAATAGAGATATATTACTTCCATCTATTTCATTAAGGAATAAATATAGCGAGAAGCAGCGGTTAAAATAGTTCCTTGAATAAGTTTCTTCATGATGTTCTTGAATTTATACCACAAATTACCCTGATAAGATGCTTTTGTACCCTAAAAACTTTTGCTCGGTTTGATGAGTTACTCCAGAATATGATCCCGCATGACATAACAGAATGAAAGCAAACAAAGCATGCAAGTTTTTTTTTATATCTCCTAAATTCGACATCATTCTCACTTCAAATACAGACTTGTTTAGGCGCTTCAGCAATTCTGTGGTATGCCCCTCCTAACAAGATTTATTATCAAGGTGTAATCCCAGAAATTGAACGTTGTCAACCTCTTCGATTTGCATGTCTGCATATGTTATACATATGCTGGAAGGAAATCTCTTACAGGTTCTTAACTGCATATAGTGGGTCTTCTCAAAGTTAAATAACAGTGAATTAGCTTTAAACCATTTATTAATGTCAGTGAAAACTTGTTTAACAGCTATTTCTAAATCTGTACTGTGATGATATAGTCCAGAAATAGTCAACTTCTTTGCCTATCGCCCACTTACGTATCTCTGTTGGTGGTAAAATTTTGTGACCAACCACCAGTTCCAGTAATAGTGATTTATAAACTAGGGAAGTAACTTCACTTTATAAAATTTGTAAAGCAGAGTTACAGCACGTTAAAGTATATAATAATAACCACTACCATTTACTTTGTGTCAAAATTTTATGAAGACTAATGAAAAATTTTTTAAATCCCTACGACCTGCCACCCACCGTGCAAGCTGGAACGCCCGCTAGTGGGTGGTGTGGACCAGGTTGACTACCACCCATAGTTGGAATATGTACTTGGTTATTCCTTCTCACCTGTAATGGGTTATTTACAACACATTTCACGTGTGAAAATATGTATTGTTACTGTGTAAATGAAATATCTAACTACCTAAACAGTTGTCTACGACTGATCACTGCATGTAATTGTTACTGCACGTTCCTGTACCGTAAAAACATTCATTCATAAAGATGAGTTATCCCAGAATACAATTCTAGAGAGCATTATTGAATGGAATTCCTCTCAATATGTTATTTCCTGTTTTTCGTCTCTTTAATTTTAGCAATAAAATGATGTACTACAGTAGCTAAACTCAGTTTCATAAGAAGCTCTTAAATGTGTACTTTGTTTAAATTCTGGTCAATATGCATACCCAAAAAATTCGGATCGTCTGCTTTACTCATTAATTCTTAGAGACGGTTTAAAAATATATTTGTTTTTGTGTCCTCTGATGTGGAGGATTTAACACATTAAAATTAGGAGAGAGAACAGTAGCAGAAAACCGATTAATGATATTTACACATATTGAAACTTACCTGTTGGCTTCTATTTCGGGTTCCTCAGGCGAAGTTAGCTTGATGATTTTCCTGACGTGTCGCAAGACCGCGTGATTGGCATTGTCGAAGCTTCTGACTCCCCCACCAGGAGATCGCTACCATCAATGGCGGGTGAAGCTTTGAGAAATCCAGCCAATCGTTCTGGCGAAACGCCAGAAAACTAGACAAACAAACATCAGCCGAAAAACCCGAGACAGAAGCCAAAAGGTAATCTGTCACCAAGTGGTCACGAAAGGGTTACATGTTTTCCCATGTTATTTACTCTTTGCTGTGTTGCTCCGTGTCTACTGTGATTCATTATAACGATAGCGAGTAGGTATAACAAAAACAACTAATTCACTTTGATTCATATTAAGCAGTAGGTCATTCACATGTATCATAATCAAGGCTGAATCTTGTGAAACTCTATTAACAATTTTTTCCCAGCCATAAATGTCCCACGACTGCAACTGTTAAATCAAACAGCACAACTATCAGTATTTTTTGTTTAGTATTTCTAATAAAATATTGTAACTGACGCTGTCAAATTCCTTGGACAGGTTACAAAGAAATACTGATTATTGCATGTACAGCCATGAACAGTAAAATTGTCCTCTTATTCTGTTTTTGAACTGTTTAGAGTTGACAAAGCCGCACTATATCCCGATTCCACTGAGTACAATGTCGTGCGAAATCGTTAAAAGAATGCGGTCCATTAAATTATATCAAGTGATCAAAGGAAATTTATATCATGATTTCAATACTGCAGTCCAAGGAACGGATTCTATCAAACCTTCAGTAATCATTTCTCAAGCAGGGAGTACTATTGTCCATTATCTCAGAGGTGATGCAAAAAGATGGCGCAGTACACACTGGGTAAACGAAAATCGTTACATTCGATGAAAACTTGTAAACTTTCGTTTCTTAACTTGCTCATGATGTACCAAAACCGGAACAAACCTACTGATGTGGTTACTTAAAATGCGGTGGTTTTTCAGTAAACGTCATCATCAGCAACGAATCTTTACCCAGAAGAGACAATTCGTGGATGCATTTTTGGATGTAATAAGCCCTAACATTCGTAACGTTCCATCATTTACACCAACTAGCAAGAAGCTACACGAGGAAGTACATAGGAATCATATGCCAATAGTAATCAGTATCAAAGGGAGACCAGAAACTAACTTCACCATGCTGGATAAAATTCCGATAATCCTGGCATATCCCACACTACTACCGTCTCACCTGACTTACAAGCATTCATAACAGTCAAGAATTTACAGTACCCTCATAGGTGGTCCGTCACCTTAACCTTGCTCTGACAAGACACAGAAAATTTTATAAAAATCTGCACACGCAAATTTGAATACCGATCCGGAGATCTGTTCTTCTCAGCTACAAAAGCTCTGATTAATTTTCAGGGTGAGTATTTGTTTGGTGAGATCACACTCATACTTCGCAAACAGAAAAGTAACAGCTTTTAGAAACATCATAGCTTCACATGTCACCAACGAGCGTTTGTTCTGCAGGTGGTTAAATGTAAACAATACAATGATCACCTACATTGAACTATGAATTAATTAGTTAATCCTAAACAGAAAAGAACTTATACTAGATAATTCATAAGAGCATGTCTTACTCACCACGCCAACATATCTAGAGCGCTTTCTTCAAACTTGTTCTTTTAATTTAAGTTAGTCGTCGTGTGACCAGTGCAACTTGACAGAGTGGAGTTGTTAGCCAGACAATCGACAACCGCTTACTCAATCAGGTGGAATCCAGCAAACCGCCGAAGAGGACGTTCCCTTGTTCCCACTGAAGTTTACCACACAAATTTTGAACACAGAAAGGAGCTGAAATTTCCACAGCCTTCCACGTTGGCTTTTACTTCACCAATCGCAAGACATATTTTTAAAAAGATCTGGATGCATGTTGTCCCTGGCCAACTCAGGCCACAAACCAGGTTGGAGAGAGAAATTAAATGGAAAGCTATCCAGCCTCTGCAAAGAAAGAATAACAAATAACTACCCTGAACCTCCAGCTGCAAATGCACATCCAGTTATTACTCACTCGTCCATACATTATTGAGCTTATACACGATTGGGATTCTCGAGAGAGGATAACACTGCTTGCTGATATAAAATACAGACAAATAAATCAATAAAGGATGGTCCCACTTTTGATCATCGCACGAGTACCGAACTGGCCTATACAGTAATCAGGTAGTATGGAACTGAAAAATCACTAGGAAGCACTCGGCACAGGAAAGTCCACGGAACCTAACGATTTATCGGATATGTGGAAGACTTGGTCCACCTTCTAGTAAATGTCTGTTGTAAGGCACCCGAACACATTCCACGTGACTAATAAAAGCAATTGGTTGACCCTGACTTTGAGACCACAGTTAAGATGCGCAGAACACTTATCTACCTCTCTAAGCTCCATATTTATTGAATTTAGGATACTTTTACACCTTTTACACCGACGTTTTGAAGTCCGAGGAAATATTCGGAAAATATGAAACCCAGCGTGTTTTGTTCGTTCAGGATATCCTGAGAGTAGCCAATGGAACTAAGATCGATACCGTGTTTCAAGACTCCTGAAAAACTTCGACACTGACCTGCAATATAATGTAGCAAAAAAGTTACGTGCTTTTGGTATGTCGAAACATACTTGCGTATCAACTGAAAAATTTCTATAAGCGGCACTTACACTGAGGTGACAGAAGTCATAGAATAGCGAAATGCCGGCCGGAGTGGCCGAGCGGTTCTAGGCGCTACAGTTTGGAACCGCGCGACCGCTACGGTCGCAGATTCGCATCCTGGCTCGGGCATGGGTGTGTGTGATATCCTTAGGTTAGTTAGGTTTAAGTAGTTCTAAGTTCTAGGGGACTGATGACCTTAGAAGTTAAGTCCTATAGTGCTCAGAGCCATTTGAACCATTTGAATAGCGAAATGCACATATACAAATGGGGATAGTACCGCGTACACAACATATAAAAGGGCAGAGCATTGGCGGAGTTGTTGTTTGGACTCAGGTGATTCATGTGAAAGGGTTTCCGACGTGATTATGGCTCCGCGAAGGTAATTAACAGACTTTGACCGCGAAACGATAGTTGGAACTAGGCGCATAGGACATTCCATTTTGAAGACTGTTAAGGAATTCAATATTCCGAGATCAACAGTGTCAAGAGTGTCCGAGAATACCAAATTTCACGCATTACCTCTCCCCTTGGACAGCGCAGTGGCCGACGGCCATTACGTAACGACCGATAGCAGCGACGTTTGCGTAGAATTGTCACTCTAACAGCCAGGCAGCACTGCGTGAAATAACCGCCGAAATCAATGTGGGACGTACGACGAACATAATCGTTAGCAGAGTGCGGAGAAATCTGGCGTTAATGGGCTATGGGAGCAAACGACGGACGCCAGTTCTCTTGCACGATATCGCCTACAGCGCCTCTCTTGACTATATCGGTTGGACCCTAGACGACTGGAAAACCGTGCACTGGTCAGATGAGTCCTGATTTCAGTTGGTAAGAGCTGATGGTACGGTTCGAGTGTGGCGCAGACCCCATTAAGCCATAGACCAAAGCTGTCAACAAGGCGCTGTGCAATCTGTTGGTGGACCTATAATGGTAAGGGTTGTGTTTACGTGGAATGGACTGGGTCCACTGGTCCAACTGAGCCCATCATTGACTGGAAATGGTTAAGTTCCGCTACTTGGACAACACTTGTAGCCATTCGAGGACTTCATGTTCTCAACTTGTTATCGGGCCACAGTTGTTCATGATTGGTTTGAAGAATGTTCTGGACAATTCGAGCGAATAATTTTGCCACACAGGTCGCCCCATATGAATTCCATCGAATATTTATGGGACATAATCGAGAGGTCAGTTCGTCCACAACACTCTGCACTGTCAAAACTCTAGCAATTATGGACGGCTATAGAGGCAGCATGGCTCAAAATTTCTGCGGGGGACTTCCAACCACTTGTTGAGTCCATGCCACGCCGAGTTGCTGCACTACGTCAGACATGTAGTAGGAGGTATACCATGACTTTCGTCACCTCTGTATGCCACCAAGTTTGTTCTTCCTTGCAGCATATCTGTTAGTCTTCCCCACTAGAAGTTGCAGCACATCATTTTCAAACAAGCATGAAGGTGATTCTAAAGTAGACTCATCCTGTTTGGCAAATAACAATTCAAACCACACAAAAGGCAAAACACTGAGTTTACCACTTTTCCAAAGATAGCGTTTTTCACAGCTCGTAATTATTTTACTTTCGTCTACGTTATTGTCTTCATGATTACTACTTGCACCACTGATATTTCCACTTTTATCATCTCCTTCTGACTGATTTTCCAATGTCTGTACCGAGCGAGGTGGTGCAGTGGTTAGCACACTGGACTCGCATTCGGAAGGACGACGGTTCAATCCCGCGTCCGGCCATCCTGATTTAGGTTTTCCGTGATTTCCCTAAATCGCTAGAGGCAAATGCCGGGATGGTTCCTTTGAAAGGGCATGGCCGACTTCCTTCCCCATCGTTCCCTCCTCCTACGAGACCGATAACCTCGCTGTTTGGTCTCTTACCCCAAACAACCAACCAATATCTGTTCTTCTTCGCTTTTTTCATCTCCATCTGTATACACCGTTGTAGGAATGCAGTGTTCTTTAAAAAGAACACCAGAAATTATTTGTTGTATGTAAGAAAGCAATTATAACCGCAAATTTTCTTTTACTTTTAAAACATAAATATATCCCTTTGGAAATTAACAAAGTTATATTACAGCTCATTACTTCAAGTTAAATGCGTAAAAACTTACCTCTCAAGTCGTTTGATGTTGCAAAAAGCCATTTTGTACAGAGGGTCAACCAAATGATGGTTTATCAACATCAACAGTCACTTCCAAGAATGCAAAACTCGAGCAAACCACACTTTAATAATGGTCAGCTGAGGTTACCATGTGTGCCAAGTGTTTGCAAAAGTAGTACCTACATTAAATAAGAAAACTTACCAGCGATACCACTGTCCTCACAGAAGGACAATAGGCAGATTCGGGTTAATAATATAAAAATAAAGTGAATGTTGCGTAATATCTGCCCGACGTTCGTACATCTTCAGTGGAGAAAAGTGATCAATGTAAATAAGTATTGTAAACTGATGTTTCTCCTTGTTGCTGCGTGACTAAAACAGACCAAGAATTTTCTTATGCAGTTCTGCGTATTGTATATTTATATATTTCTTGTGACAAGTTTGTTATTACCACTCAAACAGAAATATGTTTAAGATTTTTTGACTTATTCTACATCCATGAGGACAATTTCTCTTGAGTTCTGTGGATCTTGGTTCATGGCGTGATCTACATCCTTCTCCTCATATTGGATATATGGAACAGAAAGTACGTCTGATCTAATCTAGAAAACTCTTCTCTCCTCACGCACGTTGACATCTGTATTATGAGAGCATGCTCAAAAGTAAGGCCTCCGAAAAGCTTTTTCCCTAAAACAAATGTTATTAACGTTCAACGTTTTTATTCTTCATGCCTACATATTTATTTCTCAACACGGTTATCCTGGACAAGAACACATTTCTCCGAACGAGAGTCCAGTTTGTTGACACAGTCACTGTACAATGTTTGACTTTGTTGACAGAGACACACCCTCGCCTATGCTTGCACCGCTTCATCACTATCCAAGTGAAATCCTCTAAGATGTCCTCAAAATTTGGAAACAGATGAAATCGGATGAAGCCAAGTCGGGACTGCATGAAGAATGATCAATGACAGTAAAGCCAAGGCCTCGTACTGTCGCAGATGTCGCAACGCTCGTGTATGGTCTGGCGTTGTTCAAAAATGGTTCAAATGGCTCTGAGCACTATGGGACTCAACTGCTGTGGTCATTAGTCCCCTAGAACTTAGAACTACTTAAACCTAACTAACCTAAGGACATCACACACACCCATGCCCGAGGCAGGATTCGAACCTGCGACCGTAGCAACAGCGCGGCTCCGGACTGGAGCGCCTAGAACCGCACGGCCACCGCGGCCGGCGTCTGGCGTTGTCATGCTGAAGGGGCGGCTGCTCCTTGTATGGATGATCTCATCGAATTCGAAAATCAATTACAGCACGCACCGACATAGTTACGTTACCCAACGCCAAGTTACAAGCTACAATTCGGGCTGTAAAAATGTAGGCATGAAGAGCAAAGATGTAGAATGTTAACAGCGTTTGTTATATTTAAAAAGCTTTAAGAATTTTCACATAAAAAATTTTCTGGCATTACCTTTCAGCGCACCCTCGTTATATGACCGTCGTGTCGTAAGTGTAAATGTTCAGTATGGATGACTACGGTGAGCCCGTGTAAAATATAATCTTGTACTTGTGTTATTAATGATGGTACCAGTGGCTTCTTTCCTAATTCCGTAAGACAACAAGAGCGCCTACACATGGGGGAAAGTTGGGAGCGCGGTATCTTTCAGGGAAAGGAAAAAATATAGTGTACCCAAATGTTTTTCTTTCAGTGAATGAATTAGAAGTCTGCATTAAGTAGGCTTTTAACAGAGTCGGAACTGGAACATTTTTATGGCCAGTTACAAGTCCCCATGCGTCTTCCAAAATATTAAAAATATTTCATACCTCCAGGTCTACCCCCCACCCCTTACAAACTCTTGTATGGGCGCCCTTGAAAGTTAGTACCAAGAAGTATGCTATTTCACTCAGGGCGTTGACATGCAATTTAGTAATCATGGACGATGTTCTCAGGTACCTGGACAATTTTCATCGAAAAGTTTCCTATCAGGTTTTCCGATCTAGGAGACCGGCATCACTGGAGACCAATGACCTAACGGCGAAGGTATGTACATCAGTACCTCTCTACTAAATCGCTAGATTCACAAGAGATGGGACTGGAAATATAAATTTGGTTTTGGCAAGATTTTAAGGAGCTAATATAAATATCGCTGCTCATCACCGGACACATTTGACTAACATGGCGTTAGCACACTGGACTGGCATTCGGGAGGACGACGGTTCAATCCCGCGTCCGGCCATCCTGATTTACTTTTTCCGTAATTTCCCTAAATCGCTCCAGGCAAATGCCGGGACGGTTCCTTTGAAAGGGCGCGGCCAATTTCCTTCCCCGTCTTTCCCCAATCCGATGAGACCGATGACCACGCTGTTTGGTCTCCTCTCCCGAACAACCCAACCAACTAGCATGGCTGCCTGTACATGTCAAGCGACGCGCCAACACCACACACAACGTTATTACGCCAACTTATAAGGATTTAAGTTTATCGCTAACACGCCACACATTATTAATATGATACTAATATGTATTACTGATAGTATTCGACTGTTTCAAATGCAAAGTTTCTTCCTTTCCCATCATTTTAACTGGCAAGATTTTTATAGCGTTTGTTAATACCATTGCGTTTTTTAATCTTGTGGAGCACGTAGGCACTTCACATGGGCATTGGCGACCTAAGGATTTCGCTTGTCTCCTAAATCACTGTAAGCAACATAGTTTTAGCCTCGGAATGGTAGAGACTATTCGGGCGCACGACTCTTCGGATGCAAGCGGTATCTAATACCTGCTTCAGGTTTCACAGTTATTATCTCATAAACAAGTAATAAATTGGCCGTTTCTATATAGAAACCGTCTTTTCTAATCGACTGAGTTGCATAGCACATTCTTCTCGTAAAGTCTCTATTATTCAGTAACATTAAGTGGCATCATTTTTAATAAGCGCTAGATGCACTGTCTGCGATGCCATTGCTACGATTTCCAGCTTCACAAGCATATTTATGATCAGATGGCGAATATTTCTTGAGAAATATCACTTCATTCATAGCAGAGAGCTAAACAGAAGCAGACATCAATTAGAGCAGTTGCATTGTAGCGTCATGTACACGTTCCTTACCATCTAACGTGATCGGACTCTAGGAGTTGCATCTAGAATTAAATTTTCCCTCTGCAGCAGTGTGTCCGCTGAAACTGACATTTCGAACAGAACAAAACTGTGTTACGCCAGTTAACCAGACCGAAATTCGAACACACGTCTTCTGCTTTCGCGAACAACACTTTACTAGCAAGAGCTTGCTCCGCGTAGTATCTCCCGGATCCTTCTAGGCATTATACGAAAACTGAAAGAAAGTTCCATGTTCGTCAACGGACACTTAGGGCAATGCCGGAATCCGTAGTGTTGTCCTGGACAAAGTACTGTAATAGTGGAGCTGTTACGAAGTGTGTATTTGTACATTGTGTTTGGTTATCACGTGTGATCATGCTGTCCAATGTTGTTGTCGATGAGAATGAATTTCAAGGAAGGGAGAGGCTAAAATATAGACTACTCCTCTCGAATAGCACCTAGTGGTATATCGAGCTTAATGTCTCAACATAATGAATGAATACCGGTAACCATTAGAAATGACACTTGCCCTGAATCCACAGGTTGGTGACCAGACCTTGTATGTCGCTACCTCTCCTTCCCTTTATGGTTAAGTATCGGCTACAAAAATTTCTTCCAGGTCAATGGTCCATCCACAGATCTGCCCTATATTAGCGTGCGTTAGTGAACTCGACAACAGGTATAGGTGTGAATAAATCTGGAAACTTAAATTCTACATTGCTTTCTTTCTCTGTTTTATGCCGTTTTCTTTTGCTGCTCTGAACCACGGGAACAACCAGTGGTGTATCTGAACAACCATGAGTAAGTCAAAAGCAAGATTTTAGCTGAGAGTAAATGCAAAACTTATTAATAAGGGCGCTAGGAGGCTTCTTGATAAACCAAAATGAAAATTCTCAATCATGTCTTCTTTACGTCACGATATCATACTCGGAGAAATGGTTAATTAATGGTAAGTGACATTTCTTCCGAAAAATGGTGCCAGATCTGAGCGGAAGTACTTCATACCTGAAGCTTTCTTTTCTTTCTGTTCATCTCATTGCTTGGTGTAAATCTTTCAACTGGGCGCCATTTCTGCAGCTTTCGTATCTTAGATATCACATTTTCAACGTATGGTGCAAGTGACTATTATGAGTGCTTGAAGAGAATTTCGTAATTTTTGTGTTTTTTAAGAGGATGATTATGATGACGAAAATGATGATGATAAAGGGAAAGGAAGAGGGCGAAACTTTCTGTAAACACATAACCTACTATTTTTTCAAATTTATTTTTCTTCAAAACAATAGTCAAGCCACAGTCGCTGTAAATTACAGAAAGTTTACATGACTAATTTCGGTGAAGCTCAGTCACAATTATCAAATGTAACAAGTATGAAATAAGTCTGCTATTAACTATGAGAACCTGAAGTATACGTAACATCTAACCACAATACCTTTGTCATAAGAAACAATACTTTGAAATTATCATATTAAACTAAACCTCGTTATGCAGTAATGGCAAAAAAGCAACATCATTGCAATTGGTCGCCGTGAAAACATTATTTATACAGAACATTAAAATTTTAACGTCGTATACGTTGGATTAGCATCGGCGTTGTCCAGATACCTGCATAACGAACCTGACAAGTGAAAATCTTGTCTTATTAATATTAACAATTCTGCTAATTCCGCTAATTGAAGTATCAGAATGCACCTTGATGAAGTTAATCAAAACACAACATCCATGCATGTAAATTGTTTATTATTATCTATATACATTGTCTCCAAAGTAATTGGTCAGCTCTAAAAGAACATCTCCACATCTCAACGTCTTAAAGATGAAAAGACACAGCTTGTGTATTACCATCATGGTAACCTCGGTTGTTTATGTGTCGTCCACGCAAACAGTTGTTTCTTGGACACAGTGCTACTGAGCACTGTGTCCAGCAAATTGATCAGTTATATGTTAACCTCGGCTGTACGTGTGTCGTTCAAGCAAACAGTTGTTTCTTGGACACAGTGTTATTGAGTGCTGTGTTCAAGATTACAAGCTGTGTATTTTCACATTTAAGACGTTTAGATGTGGAGATTCTGTCTCACAGTTGACAAACTGGTTTGGAGACAATGTATACACATAATAATATACAGTATTCTGGAATGGATGCTGTTATTTCATTAACTTAACCTAGGTGCATTTTGATACTTCAATTAGCGATTCCACCTCATGCATGAGCGATGAATGTTTCGGAATGATAGCAGATTTTCACTTTTCAGGTTCGTCATGCAGAAGCTGGTCAACGCCGATCCCAATCAAACATATACGACATTAAAATTTTAATGTTCTATATAGATAAATGCTTCACAGCGGTCAGTTGCAATAACGTTGTTTCTTTGCTGTTACTGCATAATGAGGTTTAGTTTAATTTGATAATTTCACTGTATTGTTTCTTATGAGAAAGGTATTACGGTTAGATGTTACGTATATTTCAGCTTCTCATAATTAACAGCAGCCTTATTTCATACTTGTTAAATTTGATAATGGTGACTGAGCTTCACCGAAATTTGTCATGTAAACTTTCTGTAATTTACTGCGACTATGACTTGATTATTGTACTGAAGTCTAATAAATCTGAAAAATCTTAGATTTAGTCGCGCTTCTTAAGACAGTCATGTCTAACTACAAAACATAACCTACTCCTTTGGAATAGTATCGATCTCGCCGACGACCTTAACGCCTGGCTGTAATAGACAGATTATAATAAATTAGTATTGTTATTACGCTGAGAGACGTTGCAGGAAAAACTATTTTCATTACAGGGAGGACCACTCGTAAAATTCCAAGAACCTACCTAGCAAGAGGAATCAGAGAAGTGATTATTACCTTTCGCACGTCCATCCTGGACATATATTCGAATACAACCCTTATGGCCTTTTGTTTTGGGTTACTAGAGCAGCCACAAGGCAGCATTCAGCTGAATAGGTGTCGAAGTGTCTGACATACATTTTGAACGTGCGTGGATGGCACCGAGGTAGGTCCAGAAGGCGGGTGAGAACGCTTTGCCGTTTTATTCGCGCACGTGTCAACGTTGCACCCCTGCGTGATCTCACCACGGGAAGGCGCGAAACACCCTTTGCTGTTTCACGTCAAGTGCAGATTTCGTCGAATGGTTTTGAATGGCCCTACGTCATTCCACCCTGCATACCAGTGCAAAAACTGCGGTCGCACTACATCCCAAAGGGTCAGATTACGTTCAATTGGACTGCAGCGCCACGATGTCCTTAGAGTAGGGTTGCACTGTCCGGTGGTGTCAGCAATGTCTAAGGCTGTCAAGGACGTCATCCTGTTGCTCGTCGCACTGCAAACTGTCGTTTCCGACCGCGAAATGTGTGGCAAGGGAAAGGATTGTTTCACTGATGCCCTTTATACCACCTCCTGATGGCTGTTCGTCTCTAGTCTGAGTGTCAAAGTGCCTGAAATGTTTTCCTCGGCCACCCACAAGAAAACCTCGTGATTTAAATGCTGTGTGGCGCGCTTATGACCTCCATAGCAAAGGTGTCAAAAAAAGAAGGGGGTGAAATGTGTGGAAGAAGGAATGTGACGTTCTTCACATCGTGTGACACGTCCGTGATGGCGTTGCGTAGAATTGTGGTGAAATTTGGCGCCAATATGACATCATTAACCCACCTTACAGCTCACACGGGCTTCTGAGCTGCGGCCTTTTTTCCGTACTTATGTTGACACACTGCTGTTGCCGAGCCCGATTGTGACGTCACAGGGCGCCACGATTTTGCACCGTAACAGACAAAGGTTGTAGACACATTCGAGCCAAAATTCAAACTTAGGTGGCGCAGTGGGGGAAAATTATGAGGTTGGAAAAAATTATATCTTTTGCGCAGTGTAATTATGAATTCGTGCCTAACACCAACGAGAGACTGAGAATGAGATTTCTTAATCTGTCGCGCAGTCTGAAACATCACTCGACTGGTCATGACCCGAATACAGTGTAAGTCACACATGTCAGCCCGCGCTAAAGACCATTGTGCAACAAGTGTGGCACAAGGTCAGAAGAGAGTTCGCGTTCCGTATTTCCCGCAGACACAATTCTGCTGCGGAACTGATAACAGGTGCCTCACAGTGTGCGATCCAAATGGTTCAAATGGCTCTGAGCACTATTGGACTTAACAGCTATGGTCATCAGTCCCCTAGACTTAGAACTACGTAAACCTAACTAACCTAAGGACAGCACACAACACCCAGCCATCACGAGGCAGAGAAAATCCCTGACCCCGCCGGGAATCGAACCCGGGAACCCGGGCGTGGGAAGCGAGAACGCTACCGCACGACCACGAGATGCGGGCAGTGTGCGATTCAAATGGCGCGCCGACTGGAAACCTACTCCAAAGTTAAGTATGTTTGTCACTACCACTCTTGTTGGCAAAATGTCTAAATTGCACACAGATTCGGCCTGAAATTCTGGCTGTATATGGCCCCAATACAATATCGTGTCCAGCCATAGCGAAATGGTGTCAACAATTTGACCGACGCTGCGTTGATCGGGAAGTCCAGCTCTTCCACCGTGCGATTTCCATCTTTTCGGCAAGCTGAAAAAACATCTGGGAGGAAAGAGATTTTCCAACAATGAGGACGTTCACACAGCTTTTCTCGAATGGCTCCGTAACCGAGGCGTGGACTTCTATCGGCAAAGAACTGAATGATTAGTAGAATTGTCCGACCGTTCTTTATAGAGAATTGGTCACTATGCTGAATAAGGTGTCATTTATCTGTGTCACTATGAAGTGTAGTGGTGCAAGTTACTTGGCCTGCCATAATAATGTGTAACTTACTTTTTGAAGACGTCTCGTATGTAAAATTAGAAGTGCAGTGGTACAAGTTACTTGGGCGGCCATAATAGTGTGTAGCTTACTTTTTGAAACCGTCTCGTATATAAAATTAGAAGTGTAGTGGTACAAGTTACTTGGCCTGCCATAATCGTGTGTAGCTTACTTTTTGAAGCCGCCTCGTATATAAAATTAAAAGTCAGGTGCATAAATGATAGATATGTGGCAGTGTGGATAGTCCGTAGCGTAGGTGTTGCTCACGTTTTGCTCACAAACACGCATTCGGTCGCGGATGAAAGTCACTAATGACAATTAATGCCAAGGTAGCACAGATGATCCAATCGAGCTCACGCGTATTGGACGGTATTGCAGTTGCGGTATCCAGGGTTATCAGGAAGAACTTTGCGAGACACTAATTCGATAACACGACAGCATGATACCTTATGTGCAGTCAACATTCCGTACAGATGGAGATAAGGCAACTGGTTTTCAAGACTAGCTATCGGGTTAGGGCTCTAGATTTCAGAAATGTGGATTATGAGATCAACTTCTAGAGTGGAAACTCTGCTGCCATAGCATCCTGTGCCCAGGAATCCAACAGACAACAGCGGTAAACTGAGATAGTTTCAGGACGATTTCAGTTGTGGAAAAGAACTCTCAATAGCTCAGATGTGTTAACTCTGGAAGGAAACGATGAACGTAATGAACGAACAAATCAGAGAAGTGTAGTGACAGTTATCACACTTGCAGTAATACTAGTAGTTGGGTAACTGGTTAAGGTATCAATTGTAGTGCTGTTGTCGTAGGAAATAGTTTTTCATTTTTCCTTTACTTCTTCTGTTGTATTTGCATGTATAAAGTAGTAATATTTGTTCCGCACATGTTTTATTATACGCAAGCACGAGTATTCTATTATCTATCCTAGCTATCCAACTACTAGCCTGTCATTGCGACAAATAAATAAATAAATGTTCCAACACTGCCGTACGTTACTGGAGGCACATTCCTACCGTATACGTACCGCAGATTGCTCACGATGGTACAATTAGAGAAATACGGCCTCGTACAGAGCCGTGGAAATGGTCGTTTCCACAGCGCACCTTTAACGAGTGGAATACGAGGTGGGTCAATCCACTACACACCGTACACTGACTTGCGGGATAGGGACGTACAGTTATTACCCTTATTATTGTTTTAGCATTGAGTCATTTTCTACAGCACTGAGTCCATTGGTTCAAAGCCGAGAACTTTGACGAGAGTTTCGAGTGAGGCGCCACACATCCATTTGCTGGCACTACTACCTGGTGAGCACGCAGTTATGGTGAGCCGAATATGAAACACATACGAGTAGTGTAACGTGCTTGGCAGCAGCGTAGCGAGCCCAGAGGGCAGTAAAACGTGGAGAGAGACTGCAACTGGCACGAGTGCGCGCTGCCCACTAGCGCCACGCTATTTTTGAATGTCGGCTAAGAAACCGCGCTGCGGAAAGTTCCGCTGTTGAAGCCCGCGGAGTATAATGGCCGTGCCAGCCGAGGCGGAGCCGTGTGGGAGTCTCGGCCGTTTCGTGCTTTACGGCACGCCGCAGCGCAGCTCAAGGTCACAGCACGGCATTCCTCGTGCTGCGCGCCAAAAGATGAGCCACCGCTTTCTAGCGACGCCATTGAGAAACCCAGCAAACGTTACTGGTACAGCGCGGTCTTTCTTCGTGAACCAGCAACTGAAGGCTACCTGCCCTCGTTAGTTTGAGACGATATTTCAACAACTTGTCATACCTCGCCCACTCTTTGGAACAACGTGCAGTTCCATATGCGGTACGATTGAACGCCTACCCGTTACGAGAGCGAGACAAGATATTGTAGTCAAAAGCGCACGTATGTTTCACCGTAGACAGACACGAATCCGTGAGGGGGGGGGGGGGAGACATGTGGATCATAACCCCCTCCCCTAAAATTTTGTGAAAGCTTTTATAGTTTTACGTGCGTCAATTTCCAAATTTCTCAGCTAACATTTGGAGAATATAATAGCACGAAACCAGGAGTCTCGAAAATGTCGAGGAAAACTAGTCACAAGCTGGTACTTTTCAGTTTCTTACCCACGTGGGCGGACTTCAGGAAAACATGCCAGTGAGGCGAAGTGTGCCTGCTGCCTGCTTACGAGAGATCGCGGGTAGGACGGGAAAACCACACAAAGGTGAGTTAGCTGACGAACAACCTCCAGCCCACTAAGGAGAAAAAATTACAAAAATGGTTGAAAGAAACAGTATAGGGCCATGTGAAATACTGATAATTTAAAATGTTTATTTGACATCACAAACTGTCGTCAAGCTACACTCACTAAAACAATGAAATTTTTAAAAGGTTGATAACTAGTTTCGACGCACTAAATCGTCATTTTCAAATGTAATCACAAACCTGGAAAACTGCATTAATAATTGCTACCACAGTTCTTTCAAGTATTACGAAAAATGAGCTAAAGCCAGCAAACTGAAGCAGAGGCAGCAGGAACGGATCACTAGAGTCTTATGTTAGCCCCAAATGGGAGAGCGTCGTGTTTGTAAGGTTTCATTAGCAAAACAGTACGATTCCGTACTGTGTTCTAGTTTTGGGCTTGCTGCACGTTGTAAGATTACGACGTGTGAGCCTTTGCTTGCTAAATGATCGTTGTATCACTGCAGGACGCTATGCAAGAGTATATAACATCTTTCATCCCGATGCCGTTTTCATCTACACTGCAATTAACGTGTGAAATGAGTGATCAACCAAAAATTGTGACGATGTCTTGTGACCCGTTTCTGCTGCCTTTGCTTCAGTTTATTGGTTTTAGTGTATTTTTCGTAATGTTTGAAAGACGTGTGGTTGCAATTACTAATGCAGTTTTGCAGGTTTGTGATTATATTTGAAAATGATGACTCAGTGCGTCGAAACTGGTTATGCAGCCTTTTAAAAATTTCTGCTGTCAAATAAACATTTTAAATTTCATTTAGTCACACTGTTTGATGACAGAGATGTAGAAATACAAAAAATTAATAACGGTGAAAGGACAATATGATTTTACGAGGTGCGTCAGAAACGTTCGGCGAATGGTCTCAGAAAATGAGGGAGACAAGAGTTCCAAACAAAACACCTTTAATGGCCTTCAAAGTAATCACCATTAGTTACAACATACTTCTATGATAGGTTGTACAGCTGTTGGAAACTGTCAGCAGACGGATTTGTGCCATCACTCAAAGCACAGTGGTCACGCAGTATTGCATATCCACATCATTACAGGAGGTCAGACCTGTCAATGGCACGGTGTTCATCATCTTCCACACCACCCAAAATATGTTGGCTGACAAAGTACAAGATTAAGACGATGCTAACCGCCTTTTGCAACAGTAAGGGCTTCATCCAACGCGGATTTCTACCCGAGGAAGATGGGGAAGGCGATGAACACGAAGCAAGTGGCTGTCGCTTGGTTTCCGGATCGTATTGGTAACACCAAGTCTCATCTTTTGTAACCGTGCGGATATCCAACAACGCGTGACCACGTGGCTTCGAGCAATTCCACAAGAAGTGTTTGCTGACAGTTTCCGGCAGCTTTACAGTCGATGTCAGAAGTGTGTTGTAGCTAATAATGATTACTTTGAAAACCAATAAAGGTATATTGTTTACAACTCTTGTTCCTTTTATTTTCTAAGACCACTCGGTGAACTTTTCAGGTGCACCCTGTACACTCTAAGAAAGAAAAAGTGGTGGACCACGAAGGACTTATCCGAATGGGACGGAACTTGGTAGATCTGATGTACATAAACAGACAAACAAATAATAACAGTCTCAGAAAAATTTGATGACTTATTCGAGAACTTCAAAAATTGAGCGAGTCAATAACGCGTACTTATGCAAGCAGTTATTCTGCTTGGTATTGACTGATAAAATTGTCGGATGTCGTCCTGAGGGATATAGTGTCAAATTCTGTCCAACTGACGCGTCAGATCGTCAAAATCCCGAGACGGTTGCAGGAATCTGTTCATAACATTCCAAACGTTCTCAATCGGGGAAAGATCCGGTGACCCTGCTGGCCAAGGTAGGGTTTGGCAAGCATGAGGACAAGCAGTAGTGCAGGCGGGCATTATGTTGCTGAAATGTGAGCTTAGGATGGTTTGCCACAAAGGGCAACAAACGGGGCGTAGAATATCGTTGGCGCACCGCTCTACTGTAAGGGTATCGCGGATGACAACCAAAGGAGTCCTTCTACGAATAGGAATGGCACTCCTGATTGCCGAGCTGTATGGCGGCTGACATGTTGGTATCCCACCGCTATCCAAGACATCTCCAAGACAGTGCATCATCACAACCCTGCGACCTTTCATCCCTCACACTTTAACCTCTGCCCCGTCTTTCCACCCACTTACACCCACAGAACACAATTTATCCCTTAATACGGTTCTACTGCACAAAGATGTAATGCAAACTTTTTATATTTTTTCTTAATCCACGTTATTTTACAATATACATCAATTTTATACCATTGAAACACGATTTTCAACAATCTGCTGTTTTTTCATCTCCTCCTAATCTTTTGTTAGTAAGAACACAGGAAAGTGCATTGTTAATATAAAGAACATTTACAAAAGAGATATGACGAATAGGCCTATTTATGATCACACTAATCCACAATGAAGTGCAAAAAGTCACTCTTAAAAAGTACACACATCAAAAATAATGTTCAAATTTGTGTGAAGTCTTATGGGACTTAACTGCTAAGGTCATCAGTCCCTAAGCTTACGCACTACTTAACCTAAATTACCTTAAGGACAAACACACACACCCATGCCCGAGGGAGGACTCGAACCTCCCCCGGGAGCAGCAGCACACATCAAAAAATGTTCTGCATCACACCAGTTCCCAGAACTCCTGAAGATAGACGTTGACTATGGATATTGTATCACAGACACAGTCCATCTGACTGTTCAGAGATGTCACTAAACCCGCCCAAAGATGTAAACAACCATGCATGAGCAGCGCCTATTAGACGGAGGGGGTCCGACTGCCGATCAGCGCTAGTCATTCCACCAGGAAGGAGGTACACAGTTCGCGTTGTCTGTAGTTCAACCATGCCTAGACGGTCAGTACCGCAGGTCGAGCGCGTCCGCATTGTTACTTCGTGCCAAGAAGTGCTCTCAATAAGGGAAGTGGCAAGGCGTCCCGGAGTGAAGGGAAGCGATGTTATTTGCACATGGAGGAGATACAGAGAGACAGAAACTGTCGATGCCATGCCTCGCTCAGGCCGCCGAAAGGCTACTACTGCAGTGGATGACCGCTACCTACGAATTATGGCTCGGAGGAACCCTGACAGCAACGCCACCATGTTGAATAATGAACCCTGTCGAACATATCTGGGATAGATTGAAAACGGCTGTTTCTGGATGACGTGACCCACCAACCACTCCGTGGGATCTACGCCAAATCGCCGTTGAGGAGTGGGACAATCTATACCAACAGTGCCTTGATGAACTTGTGGATAGTAGGCCACGACGAATACAGGCATGCATCAATGCAAGAGGACGTGCTACTGCGTATTAGAGGTACTGGTGTGTACAGCAATCTGGACCACCACCTCTGAAGGTCTCGCTGTATGGTGGTACAGTATGCAATGTGTGGTTTTCATGAGCAATAAAAAGGACGGAAATGATGTTTATTTTGATCTCTATTCCAGTTTTCTGTACAGGTTCCTGAACTCTCGGACCCGAGGTGATGCAAAACTTTTTTTGATGTGTGTATAATTTATAACTACGAAATTAATTTTAACAGAACTGGATCACAGTCCAATTCCTTCAAATTCATGATAGCAAATATCGTGCATTATCACGCATTCTTATCGTTGTTTCTCCTTTTATGAACCCTCGGAATGATAAACCCGTTGCTTGAAATTGTTGCCACAGTCTGAGGCGACCTCCAGTTGTCCTCCACAGTTCCGATCAATCAACCTATTTTGCTCTATCTCACAGCTTTTTGCGCCTTTTTCGTATTGCGTTATTTACTACTTCTGAAAATAATCCTGTTAAGTCTATTTACTTTCTGCCAATATTTCAGACTCGTAACTGAGCCTGTCAAGCCAGAAGAAAGAGTCTCCGATGACGTAGTATCTGGCTGCAGGTTACGGGAAAGTCTGATTCAGTTTCATGTCGGCGGAAGATGGTTTACTTACGGTAGGTTCCAGACTGCGACAGCCCATTATCCACAGAGGATCTTTCCCTGGGGATATACGAGGGACTACGGAAACCGAATAGTGTCCTTGCGACCTTCGTCGCCAGGCAAGGCCACAGAAGTTGAAGCCTGACTGCAGCAGCCCACCGTAAAGAAACACAGCAAAAGATAAACTCATTTCCATCGTTAGATAACAGGGCTCCAGCGGGATTCTAAGATGCCTGTCGTGAAACTTCACCGTATGCAGAGTGTTACGTTTCCCGTGGAAAACTGTGCACATGACGCAACCGAATCCACGCAAAGGCTAGTTTGTGTTCCTATCGGCCCTAATAACGTAAAATTGTCTGAGGTCCAGAAGTACAACCGTGATATTTTCCTTTCTCTTTTCTCGAAGCTGAAAGAATATCCGTTGCCGATGTCCACGTAGCCCATGTGAAATGAAAAACACGAAGCACACTTGCAGCGCGTTTCCTACAAAAAGTTAAACCAGTCTAGCATAAAGCTCAACATTCATCTTGAAAAAGGAGGAACAGCTACCAGCTATCGTTCTACGCATGACGCAGACCCCCTCGCCTCACTCCAGGGAATTTGGCGACCTGCTTCTGGAGCCCAGATCAGCCCCTAAAAATGTTTTAAAATTCGGCCTTCTCATCCAAACGCACTACGGTTACAGACTGATTGACTTTACGGTCATTCCCTTTGCTTCTATGGCATGTATGAATGGTGACACCTCTCCTTCCTATTGTTTACAAACTAATGTTCAAAAAAGTTTCCACTGACATCATGCAAAATGCTCTGACATTTAGGTCAGATCCTTACATTCTTGCACGAATGAATGACAAGAACTTTTCAGGAGGGTTAAAAATAGTCACCGCTTAGGGAAATACAGAGGAGGAGACGACCCTCGCCTAAGAATCTACAAGATGTGTCCCGCATGTATGGAAGTGCCTGCCACGTTTTGAGCAGAAAGAAGTTTTGCTCAAGCTGTGCGGCACTTAATGGACTGTACCTATGTAAAACAACTGTATTAATTAAGTACTCCCACGCCCAATTCCCTTCAGGTTATGAAACAATGCTATTCAGTCAACAGATTGAGTGCGATGGAATTATTTTTGCAGGTTAAGGATAAAGTTCAGTCTCAAGAGCTCTGTAACTGACAATATAAAACATCCAATACAGATAAACCCAAGCGAAGGAGAACCTACGAGCCATTGGTAGGGTAAAATCCATCGAAACGAAGAAAACAAGAAATTCGATCGATGACTGAAGAAATAATTTAAATTCACCATTGAAGGAAGGAAACACAAAAATTCTATAATCAAAAGTGTGTAGTGAAACTGTCGGTTTAGACAGCATGGAACTGAAAAGAACTGAAGAGGCAGCTGCTATCGTAGAATAGCTGAGCGAGAAACATGACACAATAAACCGAAGAAGAAATAATAATACAACACTGAGTAAACGAGAAACAAAGTTGTTATCATCAAAAATGGATGTGGAAACAGTCTCTACTGGACACACTTCAGCATGAGCCTTAAAAGTGAGAGAGCTATGCATTACAAGTGAAATATAAGAAATTATTTATATCTGACATTGCCTGCCACACTTTGACTATCATACATTTGTAAGAGTGTGGAGTTAATTCTACCATTAACAACTGTTTACGAAAAACAGATGTTGCTCCTGACTGTATTCATATCTCTATACACAGTTACATTAGAATAGGAAATAGAAATAAATTTGGAAAGTGATCTAAAGATGTGGTTGAAACTAATCAAGATATACGCAAATTATTGCTTTCCAGAGGCTTAATGTGGCCTAGAAAGCATCCAGAAAACAATTTATACAATTAATTTAGTAGGAATGTGCTTCCCCATTTACCCTAAATTTCTAATTGCAGTTCCAGCGATATGGGAAAAGCAGCGTCACTTTCTACTCATCTTGTGGTACTCGCTTTGCGAGATGGCGCAGAGGTTAACACACTGGCCAGCCGTTCGAGAGGAGTGGGGTATCTGATCCCCGTTTAGCAATCTAGATTTAGGATTTCCGTCAGCAGGACGGCCTGGGCATCTGCGTGCACAGGCAGCGTCACTCGCTGATTTCAGCAGGACGGCAGCAGTTGACAAGCCATGTGCAGGCTGCTTGCCGGCCTCGGGCAGCGGAATACAGCGCATGGTCGGACAGTACTCAAACGATCGATACTGAAGGCGTGTGCTCGCGTTGGGCGATGGAAAGCGAAAAGGACTGGATAGTAGCGACAGAGTAGCCAGGCAGCTAACAGTCCGGACTCGAACACACAACATACCAGAAAAGTGAACGCCCTCGGGAGATACCCAGTAGGTGACTCGACAGTCTGAAAACGTCAGGTAGCCCGCTCACAATCTTCTGCTCAGGCAGACACCTATAGCTTGTGTAGCTAAAGTCCAGAGTAGGTGATTATCCGTGTCACCGCGTATTACGAACGGTCTTCATCTCGAAGTTAGCTGGCACTGCCGGTGTAATTCACCATCACGTACATACCTGGATGTCGTCTGAAAACGTGTGAGCACACTGACAGAGAGAGCCTGAGTAAAGTACTACTTATGTAAACCAGGCTGGTTAGTGCTTTTCTCTCAGTAGAACTTTAGCCCCGAAACCAAAGAAGTTTGTGCACTCACTCGCCACAGTGGAGCAACTGTGACTTCACTCGGCGTGTTTACCTTGTCTGGTCAGTTTTTCTGAACACCCTGCTGTAGCTGAAAGGTGTCTGAACTTCGCTTTGAAAAGCGCTGAAAAAGCGGAGATAGATGTATTTTGCAGCGTCACTGTACTCACTAAGTACTCCTGCACTCTGAATATGTCTTCTTACTAGCGTTTTGTCACCACAATGACGAACCTCACTCCATAATACGTCCTTTTGCTGCATTGGTGCCAGGCAGTTCAATCTCCCAGAACAGATTGTGGAGCAACATTCCTCCCTTCTTCGAAGAAATCCAACCTACAGATTTGTGTGTGTTTACATATCTGGACAAAAAACATCTGGACACACGTTTAACAAGTTGACACAATAACACAAAATGAATACAAATTCTCTCTTCTCCCCCTTACTCTAAATTAACATAAACCACACGGTCCATTGGCTATTCATTAACCTACGTTATTCTACATCGTCATGTAACAAACTAGTAAAATAAAGTACCAAAACTCTTCTTTCTCAGCGAATTCATTTAACCAAATCGTTTAGCAACAAATAGTTCCTCCTTGTTACCAGGCACTTTCCCGTTTAGTTCTTACTTGACTAATCATTATTCGCTACTGGTAATCCAACCCACTGGCGTTTGATCAACTGGGAGTTCAAATGGGTGACCGGTTTCCCGCATGAGGTTACACAAAACAGGTTACGCAAAACAAAATCAGAATCACAACAGTACCAGAAACCGAGACACTCAATGTCGTAATATTACTGCACTCAAAAACTGATATTAGTGTTGAGCAGCGCGGTGTAGCCGGCGCCTTGTCACGGTCCGCGCGGCACCCTCCGTCGGAGGTTCGAGTCCTTAGTGTAAGTTAGTTTCAGTTAGATTACGTACTGTGCAAGCTTAGGGACCGATGACCTTAGCAATTTGGTCCCATAAGATCTTACCACAAATTTCCAAAAATTAATCTTGACCAACGTATTTATTAATTTTATATTGCCTTACGCCATTCTCAAAGGCTCCACGAAAGAAATACATGAAAGGTTATCAGTGAAAATATATTGGTACAATTACATAGAACGTACTTCGTACAAACGGAAGAAGCAAGCGCTCAGTGAACAACACTGATAAAATACATAAAATTTAAATCGTAAAATAAACGAAGATGGGTAGAACTCATCAAAATATCTATAACACATTCATAGCTATAATGAAACTGAATTTGTCAAACACGGATACAAAGTATGTCATCTACATTACTTGATGGCATTTGAATGCAAACTGAATCACTGTACACATCGAAGTATTAGATGAAGAAGCCGTCAAATGGCGTTAATGAAAATTTTGTGTTTTGAAATACTGAAGTACTGATACGACTGATTGATACAATACAGTTTTAAATGACAAATAACATTCTATTATATCTATTACATCGCCCAGTTTATTATCTAACAAACATCCATCTGTTTAAGGGGACCCCCGAAAATTATCACCGCAAGATGGCGTCCATGTATAAAAATGTGATCAAAATAAGTGAACATCTAGCTGTTCAATAAAATAAAATATTACAACAAATGCGTAATTTAGTATCCATTAATGCACACATAAAAACATTAAAACCGTTATATTGGTATTCCAACCACAAGATGTGTACAGTGAGTCAGTTGGCACCCAGATGTCATCGAGTAATGTAGACCAGATACCTTGTACCCACGTTTGAAAAACTCAGTTTCATTTTAGCTAAGAATGTGTCGTAGATATTTTAGTGAGTTCTACCTCTCTTCACTTTTTTTTACGATGTGCATTTCACGTACTTTATCAATGTTGTTCACTGAGTGCTAGCTTCTTCCATTTGTACGGAATCCGTTTTATGTAATTGTGCCAATGTATCCTCACTGATATCCTTCCATGTTACAAAACTGTGTGGTCGAGCGGTTCTAGACGCTTCAGTCTGGAACCGCGCGACCGCTACGGTCGCAAGTTCGAATCCTGCCTCGGGCATGGATATGTGTGATGTCCTTAGGTTAGTTAGGTTTCAGTAGTTCTAAATTCTAGGGGACTGATGGCCGCAGCTGTTAAGTCCCATAGTGCTCAATGCCATTTGGACCATTTTTTGTGTGTTGTCACCACCAGACACCACACTTGTTTTTTTTTCCTTTTTTGTTATTTTAATACCTAAACAACAGGTAGGCTGTCAGCGGCATGCTACGCCGCTCTTCAGCCATAGTGTTGACAATAACAGAACTCAGAATGGAGAATCAGTATGAACAAAGTGATGTGCAAAAAAGAGTGGTCACAGATACACAAAAACACGGAGCCGTTCACACTCGACGATAACGACACTGAAAACACGTTGACACGGCGCACAGAACGCTGGTGAATCCGACAGCACAAGAGAAAGTAGAAGCGTGATGGCGGACACTAAAAAAACACACACAAAACGACGTCACACACAAGAGACACAGATGGCGATGATCTCCGGCGCGCGAATGTTCACTGAGCGTGTGCGAGTTCGGGGACCTGCCAAGAGTGGAGGGGGGGGGTAGAGGGGGGGGAGAGCAGAGATGCCACGGGCAGGGGAGATAGGGGGAGGGAGGAAAGGGGAGGGGCAACCCGGGGGAAGAGGGGTGGAGGGAGGAGACGGGGGAAAAGGAAAGAGAAGGGAAGGGAAGAGAAGGGAGGGAGGGTGCCTAAAGGAAAGGACACCGGAAGTGGGGGGTGGGGCAGGGTCAAAGTTGATAGGAGGGGTAGATGGAGGGGAGGAAGACATCATCAGAGAGGGGGAGCTGACGGAAGCCACCTTGGGAGAGGGTAAGAAGGGTGGAGAGATGGAGACTGGGTGGGACGTGGGAATACAGGCACGGCAGTGGGCGGGGGTGGGAGAGGATCGGGGAGACTAGGGGGTGAGGAGGATCGAGTTTACGGGAGGTGTACAGGATCTATATCCTTTCAAGGAAAAGGAGGAGGTGGGGGAAGGGGATGAGATCGTACAGGATCCGCGTGGGGGAGGGGAGACGGATGCGATAGGCGAGGCGGAGAGCATGGCGTTCAAGGATTTGGAGGGATTTATAAAAGGTAGGGGGGCGCGGAGATCCAAGCTGGATGGGCGTAACAAAGGATAGGGCAGATGAGGGATTTATAGCTGTGGAGGACGGTGGAGGGGTCCAGACCCCACGTACGGCCGGAGTGGAGCTTGAGGAGACTGAGTCGGGAGCGTGCCTTGGCTTGGATTGTCCGGAGATGGGGAGTCCAGGAGAGGCAACGGTCGAGGGTGACGCCAAGGTACGTAAGGGTGGGAGTGAGGGCGATAGGACGGCCATAGATGGTGATATAGAAATCAAGGAGGCGGAAGGAAGGGGTGGTTTTGCCTACAATGATCGCCTGGGTTTTGGAGGGATTGACCTTGAGCAACCACTGGTTGCACCAAGCGGTGAACCGGTCAAGATCGGATTGGAGAAGGTGTTGGGAGCGCTGTAGGGTGGGGGCAAGGGCAAGGAAGGCGGTGTCATCGGCAAACTGGAGAAGGTGGACAGGGGGTGACGGCAGCGGCATGTCCGCCGTGTACAAAAGGTACAGAAGGGGGGAGAGGATGGAGCCTTGGGGCACACCGGCGGAGGGGAAAAAGGAGTAGGAATCTGTGTTATGGAGGGTGACATAGGAAGGACGGCGGGAGAGAAAGGAGCCGATCAGACGGACGTAGTTAATGGGAAGGGCGAAGGTTTGGAGCTTGAAGAGGAGACCGGAATGCCATATGCGGTCATAAGCACGTTCGAGGTCCAGGGAGAGGAAGATTGCGGAGTGACGGGAATTAAGCTGGTCAGAAAGGAGATGGGAGAGGTGAAGGAGAAGATCGTCGGAAGAGAAGGACGGCCGAAAGCCACACTGTGTAACGGGAAGGAGGCGGTGCTGGCGGAGATGCTGGTGGATGTGTCAGGTGAGGATAGATTCCAGGACCTTGCTGAAGACCGTGGTAAGGCTGATGGGACGGTAGGAGGAGACGGCGGATGGCGGTTTGCCAGGTTTAAGGAACATGAGGATACGGGAGGTTTTCCACAGGTCGGGGTAGTAACCGGTGGACAGGACTACATTGTTGAGCCTGGCCAGGGTGGAGAGGAAAGAGACAGGAGCTTCACGAAGGTGACGGTAGGTGACACGATCGTGACCAGGAGCGGTGTTGCGTTTGGTGCTGAGTGTAGCAATGAGATCCTGTGTAGTGATAGGGGCATTGAGTTCCGTGTGTGCAATGTTGTCCAAGTACTGGAAACCAGGAGCAAGGGGAGGGACAGAGGTGTCAGTTCGATCGCGGATATCCGGGAAGAGGGAGTAATCGAACAGGGGATCATCGGGGATGGAAAATACATCAGAGAGGTAGGAGGCAAAGTGATTGGCCTTACTAAGGGTGTCAGGGAAGGGGTGATCATCATGGAGAAGAGGATAGTAGGGGGAGGGTTTAGTTCCGGTAAGGCAACGGAAGGCTCACCAGAACTTGGACGAGTTGATAGGTAGGGTAGCATTTAAATGGGTGCATGTCTGTCGCCAGTCCCGGCGTTTCTTATCCGCGAGCAAATTACGAATGTGTCGCTGGAGCTGCCGGTGGCGTTGTAGTGTGTCCAGGTCACGCGTGCGGAGGAAGGCACGGTAGAGACGGTGGGATTCACGGAGGAGGAGGACGGCCTGCGGGGGTAAGGTAGGACGGTGGGGCTGGATGGCGACAGTAGAGACGTGGGCCTCCACGGCCTCAGACAAGGTCTACTGGAGAAAGGAGGCGGCATGGGTGACATCGTCGGGGTGGTGGTAGGTGAAAGGGTGGCTATCGACCAGGGTGGAGAGGGTATCCCGGTAGGCATTCCAGTTGGCGCGGGAATAGTCATAGAAATACGTAGGGGGAGGGTCATTATGAGAGTCGGGGCGGGGGCGACGACCGTCTGAAATGGTGAGGAGGACAGGGAGATGGTCGCTACCAATAGGCTCCAGGAGGTTGGGGGAGGAGAGGATAACATCGGGAGTGGAGTTGGATTCAGGACGGTTGTGCTGGGGGATGGGGATGAGGTCGCCTTGAAGGGAGGAGAGGAACCGATGCCACTGCCGTAACTGGGCAGCGGAACGACTATGGATGTTGAGGTCGGCGGTGATCACGTAGGAGGAGAAGGTACGGTCGATGTGGGAGAGGGAGTCAAAGGGAATAGGGGCATTGGGGCGGACATAGATGGTGGCACAGGTAATGGTAAGGCCGGGGAAGAAGAGATTAAGGATCAGGTGTTCAGTGGGGTCGGGAAGGAGAGGTTGGAGCCGAATGAGGATCTGGCAGTGGTGACAAATGGCAACTCCGCCACGCGCAATTGGGAGGGGATTATCGGAGCGATGGAGGAGATAGGGCGAAGTGTGGATGGAGTGGTGGGGATGGAGGAAGGTTTCATTGAGTCGGAAGGCATCCACACGGTGGGTGGAAAGGGTGTGCAGGAAGAGGTTCTTGTTGGCAGGAAGGGAGCGGATATTGTTGAAAAGGATACATTGCTGTCGCGCCATGACAGGGATTTAGACAAGGGTGTCAAGATGGGAGAAGGTGAAATGGGCCTGGTTGTTGGAGTAGGTAGCGTACATTTTGAGTTGGAAAATGGAACGGGCGGCGAGGGATATCTGTTGGTGGGTGTGGGGGCGCTGAAAGGGATGAACATTCTGAAGGGCGATGGTGAGGAACCTGATGATGTTCTCAGCGGTGGGGGGGGGGGGGGACGAAGGGAATTGCCAGGAGGGGTGGGGGCGTCCAGAGGACGGACAGGGACGGTGAGTTCAGGAGTGGTCGGAGGGGGTCGGGCTTTACACTTTTGGGAGTAGGTGGGATGGGGGAGATTGCAGGTATTGCAGGAGGGAGGGGATTGAAGGTTAGGGCACTGCCAGAGGAAGTGCGCTTGCCTACAATGCGGGTAGGTGGGGGCCTCGTGGCACTCAGCTGTCGGGTGAGTGTTATAGTGCAGACACCTCTGGCAGCGCAGGGATTGAGGAGTGGAATGGGAGGGGTCGACCTCGTAGCACTGGTTGAAGAGGAGGGCACCCTCCTTCAGGAGATGGTCAATGGAGGGGACATCCTCAGAAAAAACCCGCATAAGGCGGGTGGGGCCGGCCGAGTTCAAAATGCGGCGGACCGCCCGCACCTCCAGTGTGGGATGCACCTTGTGCTCCGCCAACACCTCCTCCTCCATGATCGACGGACTGAGCCGAGTGATCACGGCGGTGAGGATCGGCGGGCGATGCGGGGGTTGGGGTTGGCGGGTAGGAGATGGAGAAGGAGCAGGGGTGACTGAGGCGTTGGGGCCAAAACGGGTGATGGGGAGGCAGGAGAGGATGTCAGTATGGAGGGTTGGGCTAGGGGAGGAGATGAGAACGGAATCCCATCTGGGGGTGAGGAGAGAGATGAGAGCACCAGGGAAGTGTTGGCCGAGGAGGAGGGAGAGATTCTGGGCCTCGAGAAGGGAAGGATCGGGACGGGAGAGGAGGTATTTGTATAAAGAGTGGGGGAGGAGGAGGAGGCGGAGGGAGCAGGGCCAGGTGGGGAGACATCCATGGCACCCTGGGAGGGGGGGAAGGAGGACGGGGCGGGGCCTTTTTGGGAGCGGAGGAGGTGGTGGTGCCACTAGGGCGTTTAACGGCGGCAGAAGGGCGGGTGGTGATATGAGGGCCGGGAGCTATAGGGAGGTGGTAGGAAGGGACAGGTCCCGGCGTGGACGCAGCAGTCGGCGCCAGAGATGGTGATGGTGAAGGCGACGGCGACGGTGACAGCGACGGTGGCGGCGGTGATGGCAAAGGCGATGGGGAGAGTTGGGCATGGACAGTGGCCCGACGGGCCACCACCCTAGCTGGAGCTGCAGTGACAGGCTGGGGGAGTGGGGGGAAAGGATCAGAAGGAGAGGAGCGGGAGGAAGAAGCTGGAGAGGGGGCAACAAAAGGCGAGGGCGAAGGGAGAGTGAGAAGAGGTGGGATGGAAAGAGGGGGGTGTGACTGGGCACACTATGTTATGGTGGTGGTGGTGGCGGAGGGGGAAGTATAAACTATGGCTTTGGTGGTAGTGGTGGTAGGGGTGGTGGAGGCGGACATGACGACAGGGAGAAACAAAAACGCACAGAACGAAAAAGAAAGGACAAAAACTGGGGACAGACGATGACGGATGAAGACGAAGACGGAGGAAGACGAAGACAGACGAAGACCAGAGTCCCACACTACTGGCGCAGGCGCTGACTCGACGACAGGTGGCAGGAATGCTGCTGCTGCTACTGCCGCCGCGGACGGGGCCGGGGCCACTGCCGCTGCTGTTGCTGCTGCTGCTGCTGCTAGAAGGCCTGCTGGCTGGACCGCTGTTGCTGCTAGAGGACTGGCTGGCTGCTACCGCTGCGGCCGCTAGGGGGCTGGCTGGCTGCTGCTGCTGCTGCCGCTGCTGTCGGCTGGACCGCTACTGCTGGCCGGGACCGCTGCTGCTGGCCGGGACGACTGCTGCTGCTGCTGCTGCTGCTGCTCAGCTGGACCGCCGGCTGGCTGGCTGGCTGGCTGGCTGGCTGGCACCTGAAACCTAGCGCATCGATTAGTGCTGGAATGGCACAATCGAAGGGCGGTATCCTTGCGGAGTACCGCCGGAGATAACACCACGCTTGCTAGGTGGTAGCCTTTAAATCGGCAGCAGTCCGTTAGTATACGTCGGACCCGCGTGTCGCCACTATCAGTGATTGCAGACCGAGCGCCGCCACACAGCAGGTCTAGAGAGACTTCCTAGCACTCGCCCCAGTTGTACAGCCGACTTTGCTAGCGATGGTTCACTGACAAATTACGCTCTCATTTGCCGAGACGATAGTTAGCATAGCCTTCAGCTACGTCATTTGCTACGACCTAGCAAGGCGCCATTATCATTTGCTATTTATCTTGTGATGCATGTACCGTCAGACCGATGTTCACCAATTATGGATTAAAGTTAAGTATTCCAGAAGCTACGTACCTTTTTTGTTAGTCTCTATTCCTTTAACTGTTCCAGACCTCATGCCAGCCTGCGTGAGCTTAAACGCGTGCCTTTCGGCTATCTCACAGTGGCTTGGCTGTCTTGCCAAGTCACAACAGTTTGATGACGAGGATTTTGCGTTCGTATTGATACAGACTGATTTACTTATGTAATGGCTTTGCCACCATCTCCAGATGTACTGTCCGAATTTTATCGCTTACAGAACCATCAGACGCAGGCCTTACTGGATGCCCTTGGACAGCTCGTCCAGGGTCAACGTGCAATGCACAACGATGCAGCAGCCGCCGCTCCACTGCTCATGCAGCCGCAACACGCAGTTGCACCACCTTTTCGTCCTTGTGATGCGGCACAGGAAAGCTGGACAGAGTGGTCACGCCAATTTGGATTCCATCTTGCCGCCTACAGAATTCAAGGTAACGAGCGGCAGCCTTTCTTATTATCATGCGTCGGCGTGTCCACGTACCATGTGATAGTCAAATTGTTTCCCCGACGCGACGTAGCAACTCTGTCCTACGACGAAATTTTTCTGCATTGGATGCATATTTCAAAGAGTCAGTCAATGTCGTTGCCAAAAGGTATACCTTCTTTTGTACAAAATGTACGGCCGGTCAAACTAATCGGGAGTGGGTTGCAACTTTCCAAGGCCTTACTAGGCATTGTGCTTTTGAGTGTGAATGTGGCCTCCCTTATTCAGATACTATGGTACGTGATGCAATTGCACAGAACGTTGCTGATGTTCGTATATGGGAACAGATTTTGAAACTAGTCAATCGCTCCCTTCAACAAGTGATAGACATATTGGATCGGCAACACACACTTGACTTTGCTGAGGAATCATTTGAAACTTCGCCACCCGTGTGTCATGTTAACCGGCCCGCCGGGCGAGCTGCATGGAACAGTAAACAGTCCTCGCGCCCAGCAGCGCCAAAGCCGCCTGGCTCTCAGCCACGTGTCCCGCGTCGGCATGCAAATGCAGTGAAATCATGCCCGCGGTGTGCTACCAGACATTCGCGTGAGAATTGCCCGTCACGCCAAGCTATTTGCTTTTTCTGTAATAAAAAAGGACATGTTCAAAGTGTTTGCCAGAAAAAGCTCCAATCGGAAGCTCAGAACCACTTCAGGCCCTTTGCTTCGCGCCGGAATCGACATCGAACCAAGGATACTCTGGCTCGCGACACTTCGCCTATGGAAATTCATGTAGTTCATGCCACTTCGCCCAGTGCTACTCTCTCTAACAGTGACTGTGTTCGTCCCACAAATAGTGTGCGTCGACGTCGCCGGAAATCACGTCAGGCCGCAAGTGATTATGTCCCAGTGTCAGTTGCACAAGACAGTCGCTCTTGTCGTCAGCAGGACAATAAACTTTTTGTAGATTTGGACATAAACGGCAAAGTGGTAGCATTCCAGCTCGATACCGGAGCTGCAGTTTCACTGATCAATCACGACACGTACAAACAGCTGGGCACACCTCCGTTGTGTGCCACAAATGTTAAGCTAACTACATATTCAGGTCACGGGCTCCCTGTGTTGGGACAGTGCAGCCTTCTTGCAACATACAAGGGACAAACAAAACTTGTGTCATTTTACATCATTCGTTCTTCTTCTGCAGTGAACTTGTTTGGTTTCGATTTGTTTCAGTTGTTTAACTTGTCTATAATAAATCAGGTCCTATCAGTGAACCAGACTGTGCCTTCAGCCAGTGTTTCTCGTCTATGTGAAGAATTTGCAGACATTTTTGCACCGGGCCTCGGTTGCGCTAAGAACTATAAAGCACATTTGGAACTGAAAGTAAATGCGCAACCGAAATTTTTCAGGGCGCGCAATGTTCCACACGCATTGCGTGATAAGGTCGCAAGAACATTAAACGATTTGGAATCACAAGGTGTAATTGAACGTGTGCAGGCTTCTCTCTGGGCATCACCCTTAGTAATTTTGCAAAAGCCTTCCGGAAACTTGAGACTTTGTGTGGACTTCAAGGCAACAGTGAATCCCCAACTAGTGACTGCAACTTTTCCTTTACCCCGCCCGGAAGATCTTTTTGACAAACTGTGCCCGGGTAAATATTTTTCGAAGTTGGACCTAGCAGATGCGTACTTGCAAATACCGGTGGACGAAGAATTCCACCGCGTCTTGGTGGTTAACACGCATCTGGATTTGTATCGATTCAAACGACTGCCACCGAGCGAGGTGGCGCAGTGGTTAGCACACTGGACTCGCATTCGGGAGGACGACGGTTCAATCCCGCGTCCGGCCATCCTGATTTAGGTTTTCCGTGATTTCCCTAAATCGCTCCAGGCAAATGCCGGGATGGTTCCTCTGAAAGGGCACGGCCGACTTCCTTCCCTAATCCGATGAGACCGATGACCTCGCTGTTTGGTCTCTTTCCCAAAAACCAACCAACCAACCAAACGACTGCCATTCGGGTGTGCATCCGCCCCTGCATTGTTTCAGCAATATCTACAAACTGTTTGTGCGTCGGTTCCTACTGCAGCAAACTATCTGGACGATATTGTGATCTCCGGAAACACGGAAGAAGAACATTTAGCCAATCTCAGAACATTATTTCAGGTCTTGCGACAAAATGGTCTTCGCTTGCGGAAGGACAAATGTGTGTTTTTTGCTCTTGACTTACCCTATCTGGGCCATGTACTCAATGCCCAAGGAATACATCCCAGTCCAGAGCACCTCCGTGCTATACAAGACTTGCCTTCGCCGTAGAATTTGAAGCAGCTACAGAGTGTGCTGGGAAAAATCAATTATTATCATCGCTATGTGGGCCACGCCTCTTCTATTGCAGCTTCGCTACGTTGATTACGCCGTAAATGTGTTCCGTTCGTCTGGACGACGGAATGCGAACGCTCCTTTCGCCAGTTGAAATCGGCGTTGCTTTCCAATACTTGCCTTACGCCATTCGATCCCCAGAAACCCCTTTTGTTGATGGTGGATGCATCGGATTTAGGGGTCGGTGCTGTGCTTGCGCACAAAGATGGTTCGCACGATTGCCCTATTGCCTTTGCGTCCAAATTGCTCTCGTCTGCACAAAGAAATTATTCACACATCGAGAAAGAAGCATTGGCTCTCGTATTTGGTGTTACAAAGTTTCATGATTTCTTGAATGGTCGTCACTTTACCATCATCACAGACCACAAACCTTTGACATCGCTTTTTCATCCGGCCAAGCCTGTACCTCCACGTACAGCGCAGAAATTCATTCGCTGGTCTATTTTCCTCTCACAGTACCGCTACGATATATTGTATCGGTCCACTGCTAAGCACGGAAACGCCAATGCGTTGTCTCGTTTGCCTGTTGCTGAGGATAGAGCATTCGATTCCTCCGAACTTGCTTGCATGTTCATTGATTCGGAAACCGATGACGTGGTCGAATCGTTTCCGACTGATTTTCGTCGTGTAGCTACAGCCACAGCTGCAGACCCTGTCCTTGCTACCGTTCTGCGTTTTGTTGCTACGCGGTGGCCCTTGTCAAAGTCATGGATCGAGGATCCGTGGGTTCGCCGATTTTTTGCTCACAAGGAGAGACTTTTTGTACGACGTGGTGTTTTGCTGTTGCGTTCTGATAATGATCAGTCCAGGGTCGTGGTCCCACGTTCGTTACAGTCCTCTGTCTTACAGCTTCTCCACCAAGGACATTGGGGTGTAGTGCGAACGAAACAACTTGCTCGTCAGCACTGTACTTGGTTCGGAATCGATGCTGCGATTACACAAATGTGCTCTTCTTGCGTGGTGTGTGCCGAACAACAATCAGCACCACCCCGGAAATTCTTTGCATGGCCAAAAGCCACTTCCCCTTGGCGACGCTTACACATCGATTTTGCTGGTCCCTTTTGAAATGCTCGATGGTTGGTTATTGTCGATTCATTCAGTAATTTTCCTTTTGTTGTCCGGATGTCTTCCACGACGTCTTCTGCCACCATCCAAACGTTATCCGCTATCTTTTGCATTGAAGGTCTTCCACAGACTATTGTTTCCGACAATGGCCCACAATTCATGTCCGCAGAATTTCAGTCATTCTGCGAGGCCAATGGTATTCAACATCTGACGTCCGCGCCGTTTTAGCCACAGTCAAACGGTGCCGCTGAACGTTTGGTCCGGACTTTCAAGTCCCAGATGTTGAAGTTGAAAGAGTCGCATTCTCGGGAGGACGCGTTATTGCTCTTTTTGTCCTCGTATCGCTCTCAGCCCCGTGATGGTCGCTCGCCGGCTGAGTTGCTTCACGGTCGCCCTCATCGAACCTTGATGTCTTTGCTACATTCGCCGCATCAGGTTCCTGTGCAGCGGCAGACACCTGTTTTTGCCCCAGGCGATCTTGTCTACTACCGCAACTATCGAGGTTCACGGCGTTGGCTCGCAGGCCGCATTCTTCGCTGCCTCGGCCGCGCGATGTATCTGGTTTTGGGGGCCTCTGGTGAGGTGCGTCGGCATCTCAATCAGCTGCGCCTCTGTCGTCGCACGGGATCTGCCGCTCCCCGTCTGCTTTCAGCGACGTTGCCGTCCGGTCAGCGCCCTGGGGACCCATCTACTGGCTCGCCTCAGCCCCAGGTGTTACCGACGCTGCCTTCCATTTTACCCCATAGCGACGCGCCGCCGCCGCCGCCGCCGCCGCCGCCGCCGCCGCCGCCTGTTCTCCCGCCGGCGACGCCCACAGTGGACGCGTCGCTGCACCCGCCGGGCGCCTCCATGGGTCACGCGCCGCCGATCGCTTCCTGTGACCAGTTGCCCTCCGCCATGGAATTCTTGCCCGATCCGGACCATATGTCGTCTTAACCCGTCGGGTGCCCCAACCCGATGGAGGTCGACCCTTCGGCCCCTCCTGTCTCTCTGTGGGTGCATACACTGCATGTTGGCGTGCACCCTGGACTAGGTTTTCAGGCGTTTCCTAGCTCCCCTCGGACCGACTGGCAGGGTGCGGGTGGCACAGCCTCGCCTGTTGTTAGGCTCCCCACCTCGTCGCATATGTCAACATGGGGTCCTCTCTACGGCGGGCGGAAGCCTTATACCACAACCGTCCGCCGATTTGCGGGGGAGGAATGTGGTGTCACCGCCAGACACCACACTTGCTAGGTGGTAGCCTTTAAATCGGCCGCGGTCCGTTAGTATACGTCGGACCCGCGTGTCGCCACTATCAGTGATTGCAGACCGAGCGCCGCCACACGGCAGGTCTAGAGAGACTTCCTAGCACTCGCCCCAGTTGTACAGCCGACTTTGCTAGCGATGGTTCACTGACAAATTACGCTCTCATTTGCCGAGACGATAGTTAGCATAGCCTTCAGCTACGTCATTTGTTACGACCTAGCAAGGCGCCATTATCATTTGCTATTTATCTTGTGATGCATGTACCGTCAGACCGATGTTCACCAATTATGGATTAAAGTTAAGTATTCCAGAAGCTACACACCTTTTTTGCTAGTCTCTATTCCTTTAACTGTTCCAGACCTCACGCCAGCCTGCGTGAGCTTAAACACGTGCCTTTCGGCTATCTCATAGTGGCTTGGCTGTCTTGCCAAGTCACAACATTTTGAAAACCGTGACATAAAGTAACTCAGGAGGAAAGTGACTATGCTAAATCATGTATGTAGTCTGTATAAAGCTGAGTATTACCTTGCGACCTACACAGATTTCTACAGACTGCATATACCATTTCATGTATGTCTTGTAGAGTCTTTGAGAATTACGCAAGGCCAAAACGAGTAAGGCAGTACAAAATTAACAAATGCAGTGGTCAAGACTAATGTTAGATTTCGAGCGCATCAAAAAAAAAAGGCCTCAGTATCTCACAAAGCATTTATGATGCATTTTGCAGCCGTAATGTTATTGAGCTGCCTATCACGATACTGCCATACGTGTTGAACATTTGCAGCATGTCTAAAGGGCTTTCTACCCAAAACAACAATTGTTGTATCAACTTTAATATGGTTGTTCCCGTGATGGTAGCTAACAGACGAAACGTCATACGTCCTATATCACGAGACGTGGCTATATCTACTATACTTCTATCTTGTAACTGCACTCTTCATCCGATGAAACAGGAAATAAAATCACAAGGGGTCCACGTCAGGAGAATACAGAGGATTAGGCAAATCTTATAGTGCAAAGAAGCAGTGTCTGTTCGAAATAAGTTGAAGCTTTTTGTGGAGCAAAACGCCCTTTGGAAAGCTTCCCGCGACACTTTGCCTTGACAGCCTTCCGTAAACTGCTCCTGTGACGATTTGCCGCTTAGAAGCATACTCTGTTCGTATCATGCCATTCCTGTACCAAAAACCATGGAGCATCACCTTTCCCGATGATTTTTATGTCTTTGCCCTTTTCAGAGGTGGTAAATACCCGTGTGTCCACTACCAGCTTTGCTCCTTTGTCTAGGGGTGACAGTAATAACCCAGCACTCGTGGCTAAAGAAATTATCTGGATTCGCCAAACAGTTACAACATTTCCGCTGTTACCTCAGTTGGTATTCTGAATGGGCGTGAACTGTCATGGATCCCAGCGGACAGCGAAGTTTGTCGTTCTCGAAATGTCGTGCAATATATTGAAAAATGATCTATGTTTGATTTTCACTTTTTCCACTCTCTTGGATTGTAATAGGCCGGTCTTTGGGCAGCGAGGCCTCCATAGCTCTTGAGATTCCCGGTTCTTCGTTTAGGGATGGTCTGTCACTTCGTTCTTCGTCATTCACACTCGTTTGAGCACATTGGAGACATTGCACCAACTAACCACTGTGTGATAGAATGGCGCAGTGTTGCCGCACACTTCCACTAACTGCGCACCGACTTATTCTCCTTGAAACGCACAAAATGAGTTACGTCACGATATCCCATTTTCTCAATGGATTCCGTCGTTTTGATTTAGCTCCTAGAGAGGCGAACTACGGTATTTGGCCATTTGGATTTCAAAGTGTACAACAAATTCAAACGTGTACCTGCAACCGAACAAAACATTGATAACGTAACTTTATTTTTTCGACGTGATGACCACCCCTCATATATCTCTTCTCTGTTGATGATAAGTGAGCCGGCCGGTGTGGCCAAGCGGTTAAAGGCGCTACAGTCTGGAACCGCGTGGCCGCTACGGTCACAGGTTCGAATCCTGCCTCGGGCATGGATGTGTGTGATGTCCTTAGGTTAGTTAGGTTTAAGTAGTTCTAAGTTCTAGGGGACTGATGACCTTAGAAGTTAAGTTCCATAGTGCTCAGAGCCATTTGAACCATTTGATGATAAGTCTGTAAGACTTCGTATACAACGGTAAGGGGAGGTGGGCATCTGTCGTCATAGGAAAGCTGGACAGGAGCAGAAATAATTAGCGGACAGATAACACAGTAAACAGAAGATTAACTTAACGTGTATTTCACCAAGTGTACGAAGACTCATTACAAGTAATGTAGCAAGAAATAGAGTTGAGGTCTCAGTGTCAACAAGGAAGAGGCTCTGTGAACTTCGCACGAATGATGATGTCGGAGCCGCGATTAGGTAGCGCCTGCGTAGTGTCACGTCGAAATGCGGGTCAGCAGTGTGGCTGCTGCAGGTGTGGCTCAGTGGTGCACCAGATCCCACAAGACCGCTATCGGAAACTCGCAATTCCGTTACCAACTCTGACGCTGGTGGGGTGGTATCGACATGTGTGACACCACATTGAAGAATACAAACTGTACACTATCTGATCAAAAGTATCTGGACAGCTATTAGTTGGCATAAATATGGGGTGTGTTCACCCCGTACCTTCACGACGGCCTAAACTCGGCTAGGGGCGTCCTCGATGAGGTGTCTGAATGTCTGTGGAGGAATGGCCGCCCATTCTTTCCCAAGAGCGGAAACCAGAGGAGGTTGTGATGTTGGACGCACGGAATTGGAGCGAAGTCGTCGCTCTAAATGGATTCAGGTCGGGACTCTCTGCAGGTAATTCCATTTTAGGAATGTTATTATCAGCAGCCCTCTCACAAATGCTATTTTATAACACAGTGCATTGCCACATCGTATGAAGCAATCGTCGTCTCTGAACTGTTCCTTTACTGTACGCAGTACACGATGCTGTAAAACGTGTTCGTATTCTTCTTCGTTCAGCGTTTTTTTTAAGCGCGACACCACAGGTATCATGAATCCACTTTGTGTGCTATACTGGCCCGGTTTTCCGAGATGGAAGTAAGGGGGTCAGCTAAAGCACTCAGCCAAATATCGCACCTCGACATCCATATTCATGTCTATGATCCGTTAAATGGAGGGTCCAGTTATATCAAACGCCCAGAGAATATTAAGAAGAAGCACGCTTGCATTAACGTTCAAAATGAAAAAGATAATGCTTGTTTTGCATGGTCAATCCTGGCTCGTGGGAGAAATTACACAACAGATCCGCAGCGCACATCTCAGTACGGAATAGGTCTTAACATTCGTGGATATTATAATGGTATCCGGCTCCCCATAAAGATTCAGGACATACCAAAATTTGAGGCAAAATTCCAGAATATCAGTTCACGTTTATGGCCTGAAGAAGAATCAGAAAAGCAAGCCAGATGAACAGGACAAGCAAACTATAGTTGGACCACTCCATTTTTAGAAATATGCTGATGAGCATGATCTTCATGTCAACATCCTGCTCTTCTCTGAAGGTGGCACTCAGCATTACATATGGATCAAAGACATGTCCTGCCTTATTTCCTTTAGGTGTTTAAATAAATTCTCAGAAGAAAAGTATTTAATAAGGCATCTGGAGGACTGTGAATCCAAGGAACCGGTACATGTTGTTATGCCTGCAGAAAAAAACAAGTTCATTAAAATCAAGAATGCTCACAACCAGGGACAATGTTCATTTGTTGTATACGCAGACTTCAAATGTCTCCTTGCCCCTAGTACCCACTATGAAGGGAACCCCTTAGCTTCACATACTACCTTCATGCAAAAACATGTACCGTATGCGGCAGCGTACCAAATTGCATGTTCATATGATTCGAGTCTTAACCGCTATGAATCTTACGTTGGTGATAATCCTGCAGTTTGGTTGCTCACTGAGCTTGAAAATCTCTCATGGCATGTTGATAGGCTTTACAGCACCAACGTCCCTATGACCGAATCGGAGGAGGATAAAAAATTATACAATGCTGCAGTGAACTGTCATATTTGTGGGCTGCTGTTAGATAGAAAAGCTGAAACTCCACGTAGAGATCATTATCATCTTACTGTGAAGGTCCACGGTATAGCTCACAACGCATGGAATTTGAAGTATCAGTTACCACGACACATACCCGTTTCGTTCCATAATACACTCCTGGAAATGGAAAAAAGAACACATTGACACCGGTGTGTCAGACCCACCATACTTGCTCCGGACACTGCGAGAGGGCTGTACAAGCAATGATCACACACACGGCACAGCGGACACACCAGGAACCGCGGTGTTGGCCGTCGAATGGCGCTAGCTGCGCAGCATTTGTGCACCGCCGCCGTCAGTGTCAGCCAGTTTGCCGTGGCATACGGAGCTCCATCGCAGTCTTTAACACTGGTAGCATGCCGCGACAGCGTGGACGTGAACCGTATGTGCAGTTGACGGACTTTGAGCGAGGGCGTATAGTGGGCATGCGGGAGGCCGGGTGGACGTACCGCCGAATTGCTCAACACGTGGGGCGTGAGGTCTCCACAGTACATCGATGTTGTCGCCAGTGGTCGGCGGAAGGTGCACGTGCCCGTCGACCTGGGACCGGACCGCAGCGACGCACGGATGCACGCCAAGACCGTAGGATCCTACGCTGTGCCGTAGGGGACCGCACCGCCACTTCCCAGCAAATTAGGGACACTGTTGCTCCTGGGGTATCGGCGAGGACCATTCGCAACCGTCTCCATGAAGCTGGGCTACGGTCCCGCACACCGTTAGGCCATCTTCCGCTCACGCCCCAACATCGTGCAGCCCGCCTCCAGTGGTGTCGCGACAGGCGTGAATGGAGGGACGAATGGAGACGTGTCGTCTTCACCGATGAGAGTCGCTTCTGCCTTGGTGCCAATGATGGTCGTATGCGTGTTTGGCGCCGTGCAGGTGAGCGCCACAATCAGGACTGCATACGACCGAGGCACACAGGGCCAACACCCGGCATCATGGTGTGGGGAGCGATCTCCTACACTGGCCGTACACCACTGGTGATCGTCGAGGGGACACTGAATAGTGCACGGTACATCCAAACCGTCATCGAACCCATCGTTCCACCATTCCTAGACCGGCAAGGGAACCTGCTATTCCAACAGGACAATGCACGTCCGCATGTATCCCGTGCCACCCAACGTGCTCTAGAAGGTGTAAGTCAACTACCCTGGCCAGCAAGATCTCCGGATCTGTCCCCCATTGAGCATGTTTGGGACTGGATGAAGCGTCGTCTCACGCGGTCTGCACGTCCAGCACGAACGCTGGTCCAACTGAGGCGCCAGGTGGAAATGGCATGGCAAGCCGTTCCACAGGACTACATCCAGCATCTCTACGATCGTCTCCATGGGAGAATAGCAGCCTGCATTGCTGCGAAAGGTGGATATACACTGTACTAGTGCCGACATTGTGCATGCTCTGTTGCCTGTGTCTATGTGCCTGTGGTTCTGTCAGTGTGATCATGTGATGTATCTGACCCCAGGAATGTGTCAATAAAGTTTCCCCTTCCTGGGGCAATGAATTCACGGTGTTCTTATTTCAATTTCCAGGAGTGTATAAGTGGGTTTGGCGCTCACTTTCTAGTTGAGCAATTGGTTGATTTCGGTTGGGAGAAAAATCAGGTCAATGTCCTACCTGACATTGTTGAGAAGTATATTTCATTCTCCAAACTAATAACGCCAAAAATTACGGTCCACTTCCTTGACATGCTACGTTTTATGCAGGCGCCACTCCAGCAGCTTGTTGAAACTCTACCTTGGGAGGATATGCATATCACCCAATCTGCCTACCCCGACAAGAAAAAGTTGCAGCTTGTGACTAGGAAAGTTTTCCCTTATGGGTATCTGGATAGTAAGGCGAAACTCGACGAAACCAGGCTACCCGACATTTCTGTATTCACCAGTACTCTCACAGACGATGTCACAGCTAGTGCAGATTATGAGTATGCCGTGAATGTCTGGCGGAAATTCAACATTCCAAATTTGGGTGAATACGCAAGGCTATACATGGACACCGACGTGCGATTGCTTGTGGATGTTTTTGAAAAGTTCCAGAGTGTATGTATGGCCACGTACTTTCTGGAGCCTGCCTTTAACTACACGGCACCTGGGTTGTCCTGAGATGCAATGCTGAAGAAAACGAGGCACAGCATCGAACTTTTGACTGATTCCGATATGCTTCTTTTCTTTGAGCGCGGGATCCGTGAAGGACTTTGCCACTGTGTCCATAGACACGCCAAGTCAAATAATCCACATATGGGTGTGGGGCTTAATGCATCTCTCAGTTCAAGTTATTTTCTATATTTGGATGTGAATAACTTATACGGGCACACAATGATGCAGCCACTGCCGGTTGGTGGGTTTCAGTGGGTGCCCAAAAACGAATTAGAGGAATTAGGTGGAAAAATACTGGGTCTGGCTGCTGATTCTGATGTAGGGTATGTGGCAGAGGCAGACCTCATATACCCTGTCAGTTTGCATGAAATGACAGGCGACTTGCCGTTATGCCCAGAGCAACAAGGCCCACGAGGAAACACTATGCCTAAACTGATGACCACTGTTGGACACAAGCAGAGGTATGTAATTCATTATCGTAATCTCCAGCAGTGTCCCGGCTTATGGATGGAGCTAGGTAGAATCACCCAGGCTATTTCCTTCAATCAGTCCCCCTGGTTGAAGGAGTAATTGAATTAAATACCGAAAAGAGGGCGGTCGCGACTAGTGATTTCGAAAAAGACTTTTACAAATTAGTTAATAATTCCATTTTCGGTAAAACCATGCAGAATGTGAGAAATGAACGCGATATTTTGATTAGAACCGAATGGGATGGGCGTTGGGGCATAAAAAACTGAATCGACAGGCCAAATTTTATGCGGGTCACAATTTTCAGTTAGAACTTTGTTGCTGTGGAGATGTCGAAGGTTTCAGTAGAGTTTACGAAACCAATCTATTAGGGTATGTGTATACTGGACATCTCCAAACTCCACATGTATCGCTTCCACTATGAGTTTGCTAAAACCCATTTAGTGGAGCCAAAGTTATTGTATATGGATACAGATAGCTTCATCTACTGGGTGAAGAACTGCGATCCATATGAAGTAATTAGGTGTCACGGTAATGAATTCGTCACATTGGGATATGCAGCCGATAATCCTTAAGGTATTGTTCCTCAGAACAAGAAGGTTATCGGCTTAATGAAAGATGAGGTGGGTGGATTGCCGATTTTGTAGTTTGTGGCTCTAAGATCCAAAATGTATGCATATCGTACAATAGATGGAGCCACCCAGAGGCGGGCTAAGGGCGTGCGACGTGCCGCATCACGTGTCCTCGCCCTCGAAGACTACTTGTAGTGCCTCTAACGTGGAGTTGGCGGTGATCTGCCACAACCTTCACATATGGTACGGCAAACTAGTATTCGATCGTGAGGTCATGAGGTGTACGCTGTGCTGCAATCTAAAGTCGGATTGTCACCTCATGAAGATAAAAGTCCCATTTGTGATGACAGCGTCGAAACCCTCCCATACTCACACTATTTACTTGAAGTGTGAGAGAGGGTTGGGGACTCTGATGATGTGAATGAGAGAGAGAGAGAGAGAGAGAGTGAGTGAGTGACTGGCTGAGTGAGAGCTTGTACCTAATAGCATGGCTCTTTTATCATAGTTTGAATATTGTATGTGTGATGTATGGCATACCTGAATGTGTAAGTGCTTATGTGCATATGTTTGTATGCTTGTGAGTGCGCTTGAGTGTGGATGTCTATGTAAATATGTATGTTTGTGTGTGAATATATATATATATATATATATATATATATATATATATATATATATTCTAAATAAGTGCCATAGTATCTAGGCGGGTCTATACAAGCAGTATGCGCTGGGGAAAAAAAATGTCCAATGTATATAAAAGATTTAAGAAATTGAAACAAAATCATCAAAAAATTTAAAAAAATGTAAAAGGAGGAAAAAATAGTTTATCGTATTATTTCTCGATTTTGAACTTCATGTGCGTGTGTAAGCAGATGAGTGCATGTGTAAATAGATTAGTTTTTAAGTTTCGCCTACCGCTAGCTATCCAAGTCATACTAGTTTTAAGTGTGAGTGCCACCCAGTTCATTTTAGTGCAGCTGTTTGGGATGATCATTTTAGGCCCATCCACTTCATTGTATTATTAAATTATTTCAGCTGCTTGAGGTGGAAAATGTTTAGAGCCACTCAGAATTAGGTCTTCTGTTTGGGTGGAATTTCACTAGCAATAGTATTAGTATAAGAGAAACTATAGCTCTGCAATAGCTGTAACCAGTACTGCAATATAAAGTAGAAAAAAATTTCAGTCATTACTATTATTTTTAAAAATTATGAACTTTAAATAAAAAAGTGTCAAACAGTTACAAGGACTGTGAATTTAAAAGCAGTATTACTTCGTGTACTGTAAAAACAACAAGATTTGTGGATGTAAAGCTGTATTACTACTGTGAGTGTATGTGTCTGAAGAAAAGATTGTTATTCGCTACCATACGCCTTTGTTGTTATTTCACAAATCTCTCCCCTTACAAATGAACCTAACGGCTGTGCAAGATGCACAAGATATTAGTGTAAAGCATGATGGAGGTGACGTTTAAGATGGAGGAAAACAAAAAATATGTAATGATTGCATGGGATTTCGCCTATCGTGATGCATGTATAGGTTTTTGGGAACAGGCGGCGCGTGATCGTGTCCGCTTCCAATGACATATAGCAAACATGGCTGAAATTATATCTCCTGTGGTTGAACAAAGCCACAGACAAAGGATCTGGGCAAAGCTACGTGCTATCTAAGTAGGAACCAGACAGAAAGAAAGAAAAACATGGAATGTGAGTACATTTATTTTCATTAAGCCAACTTAAAAGTAATTTTACATTTTCATAAGCAGACACAACACTATTTTCACAAATCTTCTTCTTCTTGAGCTTATGGACAGCAAGACACCCGTAGAATTCCAGGTCTTGAATAGATGCACTCTTGAAGATTTGCTGCATCCATGCGATCTTCTCCTCGCCTTTGACGTAGATGATGGTCTCAGGATGATAGAATATTCGAAGTGACGTCATAATTTCTTTATAAAACATACCAGAATCGTCCCAGTGGAGTCCATGAAAGAAACGTGTTACCCACTTCGCACTCCTCCATGTTTTAGCACAGTTCACATCCTTGAAAGGCCTCGGTGATATCGTTGTTGCTGAGAATATCTCTATTACACCAGCATCTTTTGTGTATGCTACGAGTGCAACATCTTTAAGTACGAATCGTCTACACTCATTGTCATAGAAACCTTGAATGTCGACAACGACGTTCACACTGCAAGTTCACATTGTAAAATGCTCTGGGTATGCCACAGCACTTGGTCATTTATACAGTACGCTGCACAACAACAGTAAGTGGGCAAAAGTGAATCACACGGTCATGTAGAACTAGAGCATATGCTGTAGTGTGTTCTAGGAAATTTGATGAAGATTCAAATTCAATTCGCACATCTATCGGTCCTGATTTAATTATCTCATTCTGCTTAGAACAGTCTATCACGATGATTGGTACCAGCTCCTTGAATTTCCGTGGACTGAGTAGGTATCCTTCCTCTTCAACACCTTCATAGTAAGAAGCACGGAATCTAGCATACATGTCAAATGCTGGACTATATACATTCAAATCCCACTATTGCAGTAAATTGTCGTACGGATAGAATTCGTAATACAAGTAGACTCTGGCATTAGTTGAATTACAGTTGTCAAATATGGTGGAATCATTTGCTAAATTCCCCCTTCTCATGGTCTGGAATGAAAGTATGACGAATTTTGGTGTTTCCAGCTGAACTGAGGTTTTAATAGCCCATGTTTGTCTGCTTGCTGTCGCTGCATCGGGTACTCGAAAACCTCCCATGAGCGGAAAGTTAATGGCAGAAATGTACCGGTATTCAGAACTTTTAAAAGCTTCAAACGCTCCTCGTCTGCCACAGTGATGTGCGGCATTTTTCATATAATTTTATTGATGATGATCAGATTCTCCTCTTGAGCTCCTTCAATGTATGAGTTGCTATCTGTTGCACTCCGTACCAGAATAAACTCCTGTTTAGCATTCATAATAACTCGCTGCATGTCCTCAAAGTACCCCATAAGCATTTTTAGTGCTATGCATGCATTAAATCGGCGGTATTCTTCTGCTGTTCTGCCCATAGGCTCGTCTCTGAACAATCCGCCATTTTCTAAGCCATTCAGATCAGAGGGTGATGATGAGACATACGTTTTAAGGGTTGATGCTGTGCCGACATTACGTGTACGGTCAGTCTCTACCCCATTAAGTTCATAACGTGTGAGTATTTCCTGGTACAGGAATGCCAAAACATTACGTGTAAGTCTTGATCCCACTGTATGACTACCATCCTTTTTCTTAAAGGATCCATCCAAATATATGAAACTCTTGCATGGAACAGATGAAGTGTCTTGATGCTGGATGACAATCCTAATTTCATCGTTCTTGTCAAATGTCGAAGCATAAGGTTTATGCGAGAATATTCCTGGCATATGATTCGCTCATCATATTCCACTGGGTGAGATATATTAAGCGACGACGTCTTTGCGAGTTTCAAGCCTACTGATTTAAGAAACTTACAGTTCGCATGTGTTATCACCTTGCAGTTCTGCTCTGTTGTGCTATGTTGTGCTATGCGTGCGCTGGTTTTATACCTTACGCCCATCTTGTCGTAGCTGTAGTTGTACACTGATTTCCTCACCACGAAAGTCAACAAGTTGGTTATTCTGATCCGCAACACGCAGCTCCAGTTATTCCAATGTCTGAACTGACACTGGAAGGTACGTAGCGGTGGTAGAAGTCTCAGCAATCTTATACGCTGTCCTGACTGATGGGAAGAATCCGTAAATTGAATGAACCAATCTGTTGTTGGGATATGAGTTCGCTGCAGTGTCGCACTCAACAGGATTGTACTGACAGGGAGAATATCCACTGTCTGATCAGATTTGTAAAATTTATTGGGATCCGTCTTCAAAACCAGTCCCTTAGTGAAACCCAGTAGTGGGCCTATTGAACCTTTCTGCTTAAAGTCAATCGAAGCATTCACCGTCCTTATTTCAGATTTAAGTGTACTGATGTTTGCACGGAGCTCAATCCCTTTTCCAGGCTGTTTTAAAACTGCGTTTAAATCGTCAATATCGTTTTTACCAGGTTCAGTTTCTACGATTTCTTCTTTTCCATTAATTTCCAGATGCAGTTTATTGTTAGCCTCTGTGATATTTGGGATGCTGTTGTATGCCTCCAGCACAATCAGCGCGATGCTCCAATCTCCAACGCTTAAATCAATTGGTGGGAAGCAATTCGCACGTAGTACGGACGATGGTTCTTTTAATGTCAGAGCGTAGGACATTGCATCTAAGCGTCGACTGGTGATGGGTGCTTAATACCTGGCCTTATATACCATTCGTAAAAGTCAGAAGGAACATGATACATAGATGACCACACAAGAATGTATCAGAGTCTTGGTAGCGTCGAAAATTGTAGAATGCATATCTTCTGCCTGTGAAGTATCGTTGTAATTCTTCTAGGGGCTGCAGGTCGCCGAATCACACGAAATAGTAGCCGTTATCTGTATTTCTTTTTTTAACATATGCTACCGAGTGAGCTCCAGGTCCTGTTCTGATCTCCACACAGTCTTCGGTAATGTATTCCGCATAAACACACCTCGGAACCTCGGAATGCTGAATATCTTCGTAACAAATTTAAGCAGATCTGTATTTGTAAGCGTCCTGTCTGGTAGGACTGCTAGGGGGTCTTTTTTTTTTTGTTTATGAAGAGACCTAGTCATTTCTTGTATGGTTTCAAGTATAGCTCTTTTCCGATGGCTGCTGCCTCCATCATGCGGTTATTTCTTCGTGCGTCCTACAGTTGCTCCTGAGAGCTTTGTGCATTCTTGACTGTCCTGGCAACTGCCGCAGCACCCCCAGCCAGTGAACCCACCGCTGAGAGACAGGCTAAGGCAGGAATAAGGAAGGGAATAATTCCACCCGACGTCATGGATATTGGTAAAACCCTGGGTGGTTTAATCAACCATATCGGCAGCATATTGGCGAGGCATTGGTCTTCACGGACGACAATGTGCGCACCTATAGTGCACATCTTGTGAATGACTTCTTTCAGGTTAACAACATCGCTCGACTAGAGTGGCCAGCTTGTTCTCCAGACATGAATCCTGTCGAAGATGCCTGGGATAGACTGAAAAGGGCTGCTTATGGAAGTCGTGATCAACCAACCACTTTGATGGATCTACGCCGAATCGCCGTTGAGGAGTGGGACAATCTGGACCAACAGTACCTTGATGAACTTGTGGATAGTATGCCACGACAAATATAGACATGCATCATTGTAAGAGGACATGCTGCTGGGTATTAGAGGTACCAGTGTGTACAGCAATCCGGACCACCGCCTCTTAAAGACTCGCTGTATGGTGGTACAACATGCAATGTGCGGTTTCCATGAGCAATAAAAAGTGCGGAAATGATGTTTGTGTTGATCTCTATTCCAATTTTCTGTACAGGTTCCGGAACACTCGGAACCGAAGTGATACTAAACTTTTTTTGATGTGTGTATAAACTGTACATACTGCGGGAGTCGATTGCTCACTCTTTTATGCTAAATGTCAATACCATCGCCACTGCTATTTTTTTCACCAGCCGAAATAGGTCTTGTAATGGATCTGTATTTCACATTGCTTCGACTTTTTGCATTCTTATGCAGATCAGTTAAAAGCAATATTACAAGATACATTTCCAGATCTTCAGGCGAATAATTTGCAGTTTTTGTTGGTATTAAGAGAATAAGGTTCAGTAGACCGGATGTTCTTTGAAATGTTTATCGCCGATCTGTATCGTTTTTTCATTTAAAGTTAGTTTCTCACCACCAACACCGAATGTTTTGTCTACCCTAGCGTCGCTGTGAAGGTTAAGGAAATCGGCAATAGCGTCATCGTCGTCGTTGCGGAATTTTGGTGAAAGTTCATCGAGAGATTCAGTAACTGGTTTAAGGGTTTCTCGCAGTGTCTTCTCCCACTTCAAATGCCCTAATGTCAACAGCCGTAACTTTTCGCGAACGGCCATCCGTGTTTAGTCGACATCACGGTGTATACTAATCGGACTTCTGTGCAGCGTGAGGTTTTATATATCCGCTCTTCTTCTTCTTATGCTGCTCCCCCTTCTCCGTAACAGCTGTTTTCCCTTCAGTTCAGTTGCCTACTTTCTTTTCAATTGTGTTAACCTGTTCGTACAATGTCCCGTTTTCAATGACAGCTATTCCCCTTTCATTTAAACCGTTTACTTTCTTCGCGATTCCATTAACCCAATCATTCAGTGTATTGTTCAGTCTCAGAAGGGGTTGACAGTACGTCTCTTATTCCTTGCGTACACCTCCAACTTTATGTTCGAGAGTTTGAATTTTCGCGTCCACGTACAAGCGAATGTTTTGTCTACGTACACCCATCCTATCAAATTGAGCTCCCGGCTTGCAAGCAAATTTATCTATGGTGATGCGTATACTGATGTACTCACCTCTCCTGGAAGTTCCGTCTGTACTTGCCATCATTCAGTTTTCTTGTTTTATCAATGACGAGAAACCCATATTGTGATTGATTCCAGCAATCTACACATATCTTTACAAAATCATTGAACGACATGTCGGTTCCTACATGAGCCTGGTAAATGTGTTTTAAATTCAGATTGTCCTGTTTGAATGCTATAATTAGATCAGCACTGTCCCTCACTAACTGTTTTGGGATTCTGGAATATGTCTGACTCAGATAAAATACATCAACAGCCATATGGCGACCGAAACAGAAATGTCGCCTAATTTTATCTTGGTTTTCCACAGAAACATCGTCAGATATGAACGCTGTGTTTGGCTTCACTTTTCCCGATCGAGGGATATCACTGCTCTCACTGAATGTCGTGTATGTCACACCATCCACACCCTGCAGAATCTCCTGTAATAGTTGGTATTTGGGCTGCAACAGTGTTTTTGAAAACACACATATATGCTCAAAGCGCCGGCCGAGGTGACCGAGCGGTTCTAGGCGCTACAGTCTGGAACCGCGCGACCGCTACGGTCGCAGGTTCGAATCCTGCTTCGGGCATGGATGTGTGTGATCTCCTTAGGTTAGTTGGCTTTAAGTAGTTCTAAGATCTAGGGGACTGATGACCTCAGACCTTAAGTCCCATAGGGCTCAGAGCCATTTTTTTTTTTTTTTTTTTTTTCTGCTCAAAGCGGACTCCATCCGGATGTGCTAGCAGCGACATGAGAACATTTGTCTTGCCGCAGTTGGATGGACCTACAATTATAGCACGTTTGTTATCGGGAAGGAGTGAGCCATTCTTCTTCTTCCGGTGTTCTTGCGCACCGTCACAGTTCCAGTCGCTTACAACAAAGTCTTGATGCTTCACCCACCCTACCATGACACCTACTACGTCAGGTACCGGCGTGCAGTGGGTTTTTATAGAAAATAATTGACGCTATGCCCTTTCCATGATACCGACCCTTTTCAGGTATTGGCATGCAATGGGCATTTACGGAGAATTTAGTTAAATGACATAATTTTCTACTGTTGAATGTTTCCAGTGAAAATACTGGACATTAGTCCGTCCCCGTTAGCTGAGTGGTCAGCGTAGCGGAATGCCACGCCAAGGGGGGCCGGGTTCGATTCCCGGCTAGGGAAGGAGATTTTCTCCGCTCAGGGACTGGATGCTGTGTTTTCCTCCTCATCATTTCATCCCCCTCTCCGACGCGCAAGTCGCCCAGTGTGGCGTCGAATGCAATAAGCATTTGACCTCGGCGGCCGAACTTCCCCGAATGGAGGACTCCCTGCCAACAATGCCATACGCCCATTTCATTTACTGGGCAGTAGCTTTAGTACTTGCAATATAATAATAGGTAGGCAATAAAAAACAAATACATGGTTATATACACTTTTTATTCAGTAATCATACACAGCATGCACTACATTAACTGGCTCTTTCTTTATCTTAACGCCAGTACAAAATATAGAAAATATAGCCTTCTTGCAAGCACAGAATTCAGCACGTATTTCTCTCAAACTTATTGGCAGCACATTAGTTTTCGCCGGCACCATACTGACCCACTGTTCGAAGTCGTCTACATGCGCACTGTTCATACTTAGATACTCTACAATGTCTCTATACACAGCTTTAACACAATGGATAGCACCATCTGTAGATCTAAAAAGTTTTGAACGGAGGAGTGCTGTAGGTAATTGGATGTGTTACCTGATTTCACACAGAGTGCAGAGTCATTGTACACTGTTGTATTGGATAGAGTTAGAGCAGCACAGTAAATGTCCGGAGGAGGACGGCTCGGATGACACTCGGCGGTCAACTGCTACATGATATACGCTTTTGCACGATAGAGTTCATCCCATTCCATCTCCGTAAACCGCACTGTAATACTTTTAGCTCCATTCTCGATCTCTATCACAATACGCCATTTTCTGTCTGTGGTTGCTTCTATACCAATATGTAAACGTTTTTAACCACTAGCAAATAAATTATACACTGAAGAGTAGTGGTGCACAGGGCTTAATTGGTGTCTTCTCGTCCACTACACCCTCACTCTGTCTACACGTGCAGCTGAGAAAACACGTGACGTCATCCGGGGGCGGGGGTGGGCGTGGTTGGTGGCGGGGGTGGTCGGGAGAAAGGGTGATCGGAGGCGGGGGTGATTAATTGATCAATTTAATTAATTTGCATATCAATTTGATATCAAAATTGTGCAACAAACGGCATTATACTACTACTATTCGAATGTTACGTAATTAACCCATCTCACACCTCACATGAACTTCTGAGCTGTGGCCTTTTATTTACACGTGTCGGCAGCTTGCTATTTGATGCGTCACCGATGCCGCGGCTGAGATCGCAGGGTGTCATTACAGAGGAACGTTGGAAGCACCTCTGAGCCAAATTTCAAACTTCTGCATCCCAATGGGAGACATTTACGGGGTTTCAAAAAAGTGATCCTTTAATTGTGTGGCGCTGTGTAGTTACGTGGTAATAACAAAATGCATCCGCAATTTGGAAATCTGGAAATTTGCAGTAATTGTTTCTTTTATTCTGTACAACCTGCTGAATTCACCGCAGTCTCTTTCTCTGCATGACGTTACTCCCCACAATACTGGGTGATTTTTGAACCATTTTCTTTTTTCAGGATGAAGTTTTCACTCTGCAGTAGAGTGTGCGCTGATTCGAAACTTACTGGCAGATTAAAGCTATGTACCGGGTCGGGTCTCGAACCCAGCACCTTTGCTTTTGTCGTGTAAGTGCTCTACCAGCTGACCTACCCGGACACGATTAAGATGCTCACCTCAAAGTTTTACTTCCTGCAGCACCTCATCTCCTACCTTCGAAACTTCACAGAAGTTCTCCCGACCGACTTGCAGGACTAGCATTCCCGGAAGAGACGACATTGCGGAGACATGACTTAGCCACAGCCTGGGAGATTGTTTCAAGAATAAAATTTTGACTCTGCAGCTGACTGTGCATTGATACAAAATTTTCCTGGCAAATTAAAACTGTGCGTCGGAGTGAGAGTCGAACTCGATACCTTTGCCTTTCGCGGGCAAGTGCTCTGCCAGCTGACCTACCCAAAACCAGTTGCGTCACAATAGAAAAGTCTCGAATCGGACAACACACGTCTTACGTCTCCCACCATATTTTATCAGTGTGTATGTTGGTTTTTTTCTTTTTTTTTTTTTTTTTTTTTTTGCCACCTAGTCGTTCACAACGTAACAGAATCGAAAGTGATCCATCTACGTAACCAATAGAATTACTTAAGTCTTATTTATGTGACATGTATCACTGATGGGCATTCAAACTGCAACAGCAGGAAAAATACTTATTCCTTTTATAGCGTGTTCGGAAATTCCCGTTACAAACTTCTAGGACTTGTAGAGGGGAGTGAGTACGTAATAATTTGAATAGGAACCAATGACCGGAGACGTACCGCTTCCGTGCTACAGCTGTCTGAAAATATGTTTGCTATGTAGGTATGCAACAGGGTAGTCATGGCGGTGGGTTGTTACGTCGGGTCGGCTGACGCCACTTGCCGTCTATCCTACCTCCCTGGCCTGGTTCGAAACTCATTCACGAGTCTGTGAGTGTTAGAGCAATATGGTTGAGTACACGTTTGCAGAATACACCGACATGGAAGATCTGGTCGTCACCTTTATCAAAATCATTCTCCACAACATCCAACTCCATCGCATACCCTTTTTTCCACAATTACACAACGACTTTCAGAAAGGATACCTTCACGGTCAGCAGGCGTGACTGTGGTGCTCCAAGGAAGCGCCACGCACCCGAACTGGAAGAGGCTGTACTGCAACACGTCGAAGAGAACCCGTCAACGAGTACACGAGCAAGTTCTTTGGCTATTAATGAGTGGAATCGTAAAACGAGTGATGTGCTGGGTCACGCTTAATCAATTACTTGTAAAAGTTGTCACGTTATCAACATATTTTCAAAAGGTTGTAGCACGGAAATTGTACGTTTCCGGTCATGGGTTCCAATCCAAAGCATTATCTACTCACTAGCCCCTACAAGTCCTAGAAGTTAGTAATGGGAATTTTCAAACACTCTGCGTACACTACAGTAGGAAGAATACACGGTTAAATTTTCATGTATATTGGGGGAATACAGGTAACGAGATTTAGTACACAGAGCTGCCACGTTTGGCAGCAGCATAGGCTCTAACCCGGCTGGGCTTCGACTCGAACTGTGCTTTGATGACAGACACAGGTATGTTATACCACGCTGTATCTACTCTGTCCTAGAGTTTATCAAATGTTCAAATGTGTGTGAAATCTTATGGGACTTAACTGCTAAGGTCATCAGTCCCTAAGATAGTTGTTGTTGTTGTGGTCTTCAGTCCTGAGACTGGTTTGATGCAGCTCTCCATGCTACTCTATCCTGTGCAAGCTTTTTCATCTCCCAGTACCTACTGCAACCTACATCCTTCTGAATCTGCTTAGTGTATTCATCTCTTGGTCTCCCTCTACGATTTTTACCCTCCACGCTGCCCTCCAATACTAAATTGGTGATCCCTTGATGCCTCAGAACATGTCCTACCAACCGATCCCTTCTTCTGGTCAAGTTGTGCCACAAACTTCTCTCCTCCCCAATCCTATTCAATACCTCCTCATTAGTTATGTGATCTATCCATCTAATCTTCAGCATTCTTCTGTAGCATCCCTAAGATTACACACTACTTAACCTAAATTATCCTAAGGACAAACACACACACCCATGCCCGAGGGAGGACTCGAATCTCCGCCGGGGCCAGCCGCACAGTCCGTGACTGCAGCGCCTTAGAGCGCTCGGCTAATCCCGCGCGGCAGAGTTTATCAGATTTAGTGGTGGGTGAGTGGTGGTGTCCGCTACTCGTGGTCTCGCGGTAGCGTTCTCGCTTCCCGTGCACGGGGTCCCGGGTTCGATTCCCGGCGGGGTCAGGGATTTTCCCTGCCTCGAGATGACTGGGTGTTGTGTCGTCTTCATCATCATCATTCATCCCCACTACGGTCGGAGGAAGGCAATGGCAAATCACCTCCATTAGGACCTTGCCTAGTACGGCGGTGCGGGTCTGCCGCATCGTTCCCCTACGCTCCGTCACGGAGTATGGGACATCATCAATCATCATCAATCAGTCATCGAGTGGTGGTATGTCAGTCCAGAGCAACAGTTTAGTACTTTCTATGTCGTGTCACATCACGATGGAATGGGCAGCATTGTATCTTGTTAGATAACGCCACGGAGACCTCGAAGACCTCTTAACACGTCAAGAATGTAACGGTTGCTATTAAAATTATTAGCTGTGCGAACCATAATAGATTATGTTATACATCCTACAGAACTCTATAGCATCATGCCAGGTACTGCGCCCGTATGACGATTAGGAATGCAATCAGGCAACGTTTGTTCTCTTCAGAGGCTTCATACACGGATACGGATACGGATACCTCTTTCTGCTGTTCCTTGAAGCGAAGCAGCAACAATGGCCCCCTTGTTGATATTCGACGGTGCTCTAGACGTCATCGCAGTGTTCGTCTTGCTGTAAACAAACACATTCCGTAACTCAAGATACACGACATGGCTGTACGATCCCGTACAGTCGAGAGAACAGTGTACATTAATGAGCCAGAACATTATGACCACCTGCCTAATATCCGGAATGCCCACCTTTGGCACGGATAATAGCGATAACACGTCGTGGCACGGAAGCAATGAGGCCTCGGTAGGTCGCTGTGGAGGGAGCTGGCGCCACATCTGCATACACAAGTTACCTAAGTCCAGTAAATTCCGGGGAGGGGGCGATGAGCTCTGCCGGCACATTCAATCACATCTCAGATGTATTCGATTGCGTTCAGATCTGGTGAGCTGTGGGGCCAGCACATCAACTGAAAGTAGCTACAGTGTTCAAATGGCTCTGAGCACTATGGGACTCAACTGCTGTGGTCATCAGTCCCCTAGAACTTAGAACTACTTAAACCTAACTAACCTAAGGACATCACACACATCCATGCCCGAGGCAAGATTCGAACCTGCGACCGTAGCGGTCGCGCGGTTCCGGACTGTAGCGCCTAGAACCGCTTGGCCACTCCGGCCGGCGCTACAGCGTTCCTCGAACCACTGCACCACATTCCTGACCTTGCAAGATGGCGCATTATCTTGTTCAAAACGGAAACATGATCGTCTTGAAGGGGTGTACGTGGTCTGCAATCAATGTACGGTACTCCTTGACGTCATGGTGCCTTGCACGACCTCCACTGGACCCGTAGATGCCCAGATGAGTGTTCCCCATAGCGCAATGAAGTCGCCGCCAGCTTGTCTCCGACCACAGTACAGGCGTCAAGGACTAATTCGCCAAGAAGACGACGGATTCGCGCCCTCCCATCGACACGACGAAGAAGGTATCGGGATTCATCAGCTCATGCAGCGCTCTGCCACAGCGCTAACGTCTAGTGCCGATGGTCACTCGGCCATTTCAGTTGTAGTTGCCGATGTCGTGGTGTTAACATTGGCACATGCGTGGGTCGTCGACTGCGGAGGCCCATCGTTGGGAGTGTTCGGTGTATCGTGGGTTGAGACACACTTGTTCTCTGCCCAGCATTAAAATCTGGTGTTAGTTCCGCCACAGTTCGCCGCCTGTCCTGTTTTACCACTCTGTCCCCAAGACGTCCGGACGTTGTTTCGCCTTGCTTTCGCCCCGTGTTGAAGCCACTCGCCACAGCACTCCTCGAACATCCGACAAGTCGTGCAGTTTTCGAAATGCTCGTGCCGAGTCTCCGAGTCATCGCAATCTGCCCTCGGTCAAACTCATATAGATGGCGCGCCTTCCCCATTCTACTCACTGATACTACATGCGCCGTGCGTGTGTCTGACTAGCAGTCATTCCTCTCCAGACGACGCTGATATTGCGTGGATGGGTTTATATCAATAGTAGGTCGGCAGTCATAATGCTCTAGCTGATCAGTGCATTTGTCCTCTCGGGCGCTAGTCGTCGGGGCCGACCTAAACCGTCTACTAAATATACACAATGTCATTGCTCCAAACTCGTAATACTTATATATAACCCCCCCCCCCCCACACACACACACACACATAAAACACACATTGCTACAGAAAATATTGACTTCTGTTGATGACGAAATCGTTAGAGATAATGATGATGATGTTTGGTTTGTGGAACGCTCAACTGCGCGGTCATCAGCGCCCGTACGAAGTCCCAATTTTTACACAGTCCAATCTAGCCACTGTCACGAATGATGATGATGATGACAACACAAACACCGAGTCCCCGGGCAGAGAAAATCGCCAACCCGGCCGGGAATCGAACGCGGAACCCCGTGAAATAGAGACAGTAACGCTAGTCACTAGACCACGAACTGCGGACCGTTATTTGAGGGCCACACGCTCGCGTCGCGCACGGAAGGGTAAGGAAATTAGCCATGTCCTTTCCAGCCGAACCTTCTCGATACATTGCATTGAACTTGGAGACTCCACGAGTATGACCTTTCAAAAGTTTAAACCCTCCCATGGGGAACATGCCTTATCAAGAGAAGAAGTTTTTCGTTGGCACAAATCATGTTTGGGAGACCGAGAAAACGTCGAAGATGAACCTCGCTCAGGGATATCTTCGACGTCAAAACCGACGAAAAAGTCGAAAGTGTGCTGCCCTTGTGAGATCAGACTGACGTTTAATAATAAGGATGATGCGTGATTTATTAAACATCAAACCGTACATCAAATTTTGACCGAAGTTTTGCACGTGCAAAAGGTTTGCGCCAAAACGGTGCCGAGAAAACTGAGCAGGACAATCGAAGAAACGTTTGCGTTGATCTTCTTGAGAGGATTGCCAATGACCACGAATGGTTCAGTGGTGTGACCACAGGTCTATTGTGGGTACGATCCTGAGACGATGCGGCAGAGTGAGGAGTAGCACAATGAGATATCTCCTCGACCGAAAAATACTTGAAAGAGCAAATCAATGATCAAAACACGCAGATTTTTTTGATTTATTTTATTTTATTTATTTATTTATTTTTTTACATTTGGGGTATCGTGCATAAAGAATTTGTTCCTCCAGGACATACTGCCAACCATGTGTTTTACAAAAGTGTCCTTGAAAGGCTCAGGAAAAGGATGAGTCGAGTGACGCCGAAATTGCAGACAAGTAGATGCTGCATCATGACAACACACCATGTCACACGGCCACTTCCATCAAGGAATTTCTGACCTCAAAATGCATTGTCTGAGTCCTTGTGATTTTTTCCTTTTAACGAAATCGAGAGATGTCTTAAAAGGACGTCACTTTGGGATTCTGAAGACCATTCAAAAGTATGTGAACGACACGTTAAAGACCCTACTAGTTGAAGTCTTGCAGTGTTGCTACCAAGACTGTGAATACGCACATATACGAATGGCAGTAGTATGGCGTACACAAAGTATAAAACTGCAGTGCAATGGCAGAGCAGTCATTTGTACTCAGGTGATTCATGTGAAAAGATTTCGGGCACGAATACAGCCGCACGACGTGAATTAATACCTAGAATGTGGAATGGTCATTGGAACTAGACGCATGGGACATCCCATTTCGGAAATCATTAGGGTATTCAAAATTCCGAAATCCACAGTGTCAAGAATGTGCCGAGAGCACCAAATTTCAGGCTATACCTCACACCACAGACAACGCAGTGGCCGACAGCAGAGGCATTTTCGTAGACTTGTCAGTGCTAATAGACAAGCAACATCGCGTGACACAACAGCAGAAATCAATGTGGGACGTACGAAAAACGTATCCGTTAGGACAGTGAGCGAAATTTGGCGTCAATGGGATATGGCAGCAGACGACTTACGCGAGTGCCTTTGCGAACAACACGACATCGCTTCCAACGCTTCTCCTGGTCTCAGTTGGATCCTAAACGACCTGAAAATCGCGGCCTGGTCAGATGAGTACCCATTTCAGTTGGTAGGAGCTGATGACAGGGTTCGAGTGTGACGCACTTCCCACGAAGCCATGGACCGAAGTTGTCAATGAGGCGCTGAGCAAGCTGGTGGCCGCTCTGTAACGGTGTGGGCTGTGTTTATATGGAACGGATTGGGTCCTCTGATCCAACTGAAACAATCATTGACTGGAAACGGCTATTTTCGGCTACTTGGAGACAATTTGCAGCGGTTGATGGACGTCATGCTCCCAAACAACGATGGGATTTTTATGGATGACAATGCGGCATGTCACAAGGCCACAAGGTTAGAAGAAGATTCTGGACAGTTCGAGTGAATGATTTGGCCACCCAGATCGCCTGCCAAGATTTATGGGACGTCATCGAGAGGTCAGTTCCCGCACAGACTTCTGCACCGCCAACACTTTCGCAATTACGGATGGCTAGAGGGGCAGCATGGCTCAGTATTTCTGTGCGGGATTTCCAACGCCTTGTTGAGTCCATATCGCGTCGAGTTGCTGCAAAAGGAGGCCCGACACGATATTAGGAGGTATCCCGTGACTTTCGTTATCTCAGTGTAAATAGCTGCCGAAGGGAACTACACTGAAGGGAACCATATTGTTATTTGAAAAAAAAAATGGTGGATATAAAGCCAGTTTCATCATTTTTCTCACACAACTCGTAATTGTTTCGTTCGAGGGTTGTTAACTGGTCTGTGTTTTGCGTTGTACGTCTTGGTGATTGCATATTAAAAGTTTTTAAACTATTGTGAAGGTATTTTCGCAGAAACAAACGTAATTTTTGTAACAAAACGAATGCATCATACTATTATTCTTTAACGAGCTACCGGAGATCACAGGTCCCTTATATCAAAATATTGAAAACATCTCTCAACAAATTCCGAAATTTTGCCGACGAAGTTGAGGCTAAGCTGATTTCGCTTGTCCAAATGACTTGTCTCCATCCTCTCGGAAGGGGAGTGCTTGTGATGTTCTGGCTGACTGGTGTAATATTGCAGAATTAGTTACCTTACTGCGTGCACCGAGCTCGAAATTATCTGCTTTTGCTTGTTTTGATGTCCCTTCACGTGAAGAACAAATGATCCGTCAGATTCGTTAAAACTGTTTTAAACACCTTTTATGTTGCCTCTAATACCTGCAACTATTTAACGTTTGAATTTCGAAGGTATTAGTTTAGAGCCATGAAGTAATCACTGGTTGTAATCGGATGGTGGGATGAGTTACATTGATGGGTATATTACAAAATTTACATTAAAATACCAAATATACAGTGTGGTCAGAAAATGTCTGGAACGCTTGCAGGGATGTTGCAGGGCGGGTTGTACTGAGATATGGTTGTCACGAAAAAATTCGATACATTGCGCCGTTTCCGAGTTATTTAGCATTGAAGTTAGCCAATCAGATCGTCGCGCGCGTAAATTCAAGTTTCAGCTAACGAGACAAAGCACTCGTTGGGCAACACCGCCCCTGGCAGGCCGCTTGAGTGTGAGCGCGCGACGCCCCGATTGGCTAAATTCTATGCTAAATAACTCGGAAACGGAGCAACGTATCGAATTTTTTTCTGAACATTTATGCCTCAGTACAACCTGCCCTGGAACATCCCTACTAGCATTTCACACATATTCTGACCACCCTGTATATTAGGATACTGTAGTGTTATATGCTAGTATATGAACCGATGGAGAGTTTATAACTTCCAGAATATTCGATTTTTTAAAGTATTTTCACAGTCATTTGTTTTCTTATATTGAACCAGTACGTGCAGTAACACAAATGTGACAGTCTCGACTATTTCTGCCATCCACAAGATGCATAGATTCATTTTCAGTCTTTCTTTTTTCATATCTCCGATTAACACAGATAGGAGATATGAAAAAAGAAAGACTGAAAATGAATCTATGCATCTTGTGGATGGCAGAAATAGTCGAAACTGTCACAGCTATTGACCATTGTAGAGTAATCAAGATTTTTGCAATTTTTACGACGTCAAGTATGCTTTTCTTGAGATAATTTGCAGCTCAATCCCTCCATACTAATGCAACAGATTAACTTTCTTCAGTTTCTTTAACTTTTTTCCAATGGGAGGGTTTGTTAATGACGGACAATCACCCATTCACAATTTGACAATTATTTTTATTCGTCACTATCGCTAGTTGCCCTACGTAACGATAATCGCATGGTTCATTTGTCTGTGTAAGGCGTCAAGTATAAATTCATATTTTAGCTGTTTTCGAGTACAATGACGATGGAGATTGGGAAGTAGCCCAGCATTTGCCTACACATGTGTGGACTGCCTAAAAGCCAGACTCAGGCTGGTCAGTTACGATGGCCCGCAGTTCGATTAGTATATGGCTTAACTCCAATCATCTCTACCCAAAGCATTAAGCTGCGAATAACGAAATAGACTAATGTCAGGCATCCTTCTCGAAGTTGTTTTTCCTTGCGTTATACTGCTTTGCATATTCAGCTCCTTATTGCTGTTTATTCATCTCATTTTTGTAGTCGAGAGGCCTTTTTATTTTCGGACCGCTTTAATGTTGGAGGGGGTGATGAAGGGGTGTAAACGATCAGTTAACTTATACGTTGCAGTCGTTAGGTTTTTGCTGCACAGGTTTTATTGTCTCTGCTGCCTCTATTTGTAAATTCAATTAGTCCAAGAATATTTGTTGCATTTGAGGTTCTAGTGATGGAAGATTATCAGTAGGAAATGCTTTCCCATTGTTTAATGTTTGCATGACTGAGGATTTTCTTACAGAAATAAAATTAGTTTAATTGCCACGAGTACACGAAATCGAGGCTAATCAATTCGTGATTAGTTGTTACATTTTCAGTACATCCACGGAATCCATTCGCAAATTATTCAGGAAGTAGAGAGTTAAAATGTCTTTCTTTGACAATATTTAATGGTAATTACTACCAAGTCTTATCATCAAATAATTTCAGAGTCTTAGTATATGCTGATAAGCAGTTGTTCCTCCGTCGTTTAGCGTATCATTCTTGACATTTTGCAACGAACATTAATTTTTACGATATGTCAGATTTAAACAGGGTGACCGGTTGTTAGCTGTTATATTTCCGTAATAACGTTTCTTGTATGCCTACCGGAATAGACACGGGTGACGACGAACATCAATATCCGCGCTCACGATTCCACAGACGTTACGCAATGTCCTATAACCTGGCGTCTGCGAGTTGTGGCCGTCCAAAGCACTTAGAATGACAGTCTTTCATATCTTTGACGACGATGTTTGGTCGTTTATCATTCCCTCTTCGTAGCTGAGTTTCAGTTAAACACAATTTTGGTGGTAAATAATATCCCATAAAATTAGATTATGTATAGCATTGTGAAATTTTAAAACAAAAACGTTTTACGGTTCCGTTCCGAATGTGGTGGGGAGGCGGGTTATCAGAGCCATCTGCTCAACGCGGGAAATTATTACTTTGAAGGTCATAGAGGAAGTGCGCGGTGAGGGTCTCTTTCGCTCAGAGGCTGTTGGTAGTGACGGTTCGGTGCGTGTGCGAGTGGAGCAGTAGTCCATTGATTCTTGTTTTCTTGTGAGAAATCTTAAACAGAAAGTACATAAAATGGCCGATAAAGTATCAGAAACCAAGTAAGTTTTATATGTATGTGAGAAAATGTTTTAATTTACTAGATATACTGAATATGTGAGTGACTGAAGTTTTGGCGGGCTAGTGGGTGAATATGGCGCGTAAGTTACCAGGTGTTAAATATTCGCGAAAATTTGCGATAAACAGCCTTGTAGTAAGTAAATATTTAGTTGTACGCTGAAAACTGTTATTATGAACTAATGTACGCTAAAACCGGTCTTCGTTCTCCAGCATGCGGACAGGTTTCTCACTGACACGTGTCCGTGTATGTTGCTGATAAACTGACGAACTTCCGAAATTTTGATTAGTTTACTATGTTTGGTAGTTTTTTCATTTGTTGTTTGAAAGGAAAACGTTTGTTCGGATGGTAGGGAGGTGGAGCCCCAGGTATGGGAAATTGCAAGACGATTGACATTTAAAATATTTTCGTTTTATAAATTGAGTAAATTGGCTGCCTCCGCTTTAATGTGTGGTCTGCAACTAGTGTTCGTAATTCTGAGTTGTAGCGAACGCATGTACCAAGGAAACAACTTAAGGCCCTTGGTACTGTTCAATAAATAAGTATGCGGTGCCCGTTGATAAATTTGAGGAGTCAACATTTTACCGCCTCCATATAATTTGATGCCAGTGTCTTGTAACTGAGAATAAACTCTCGCTGTTAAATCGGAACCTGTCGAACTTAACGCCCAACGAATTTTCGCGATAAGACTGTTGAATGTGAACGCGTTGTACTCGGTCTAGATTGTTTGAACCTAAAGCCATATAATCTTGTATTATGATTTTTGAATTTTTCCGCCATGAGAGCGCGTAATTCGAATGCGTTCTTAAATAACACGGAGCTAAGGCGTTGGTGGTTGTCATTTGATAGTGTATATTCGTATGAAACATAGTGTATAACGTATCGAATTGTGTATAAATGTGAAGTGAATAGTTTCTAGCAGCCTCCGCACAAATTTAACCAGAGTCTTCGGCTGGAAAAAGCCCGCGAACTTCAGCGGTAACTTCGTGGTGTTTACGAATTATTTTTTCTAGATTGTAAGAAGCCTAAATCCACCTAGTTAGAGGTGGAAAATTTTCTTCTGTTTGAGTTTTTAGACATAGTGAGGTTCGTGTAAGTGACTTCTCTTGAAAGTGACTTCATTCCTGAAGTGCCACTTGTTTGATAATGCAGAAGTGATTAGATGGCATGGTCTGTTTTGTTTACGTTTGTAACAATTTTTGTAATCAGTAAATTCTTGTTGACAGGGAGGAAACGAAGGAGACTACCACGAAGGATGTGAAAGAGGCGAAAGAAACTGTAGAAGATAAGAAAGAGAAGGAAGTTGAAGACAGTGGACCTAAGGAAAATGGTGCTGTCCAGAAGGATGAATCAGAGGATAAAACTGACGCTGAAGAGAGCTCAGAGAAAAAAGGTTTGCAAGTTACTCTTAGTTTAATACTGCATGGATTTCAGTGTTTATGGAACCCAATGATTAAATCTCAGCCTTTGTATTTGAAGTAGATAGACAAATGTTGTGTATAAATTTCCCTTGCATTATGGGTTATCTTGAACTTGTCATGAATTTCAAATTATTGCTAAATATTGGTAGGCAGTATGTGTGTAGTTGAAGAAACTACTGAATTTCCTGAAACGTGGTTGTCTATAGTAGCTGTTCATACCCAAATGTTTGGTTCGGAAGGTGATACTGTGACAAGTCTTCAGTAGACTCAGTTCAGGGTTACATCTGGCTTCTTGCCTTCTGAATGCTGCACAGAATTTTGTGTAATGCTGTAGTATTATGAATTGTAAGTTGCAGAGTTTCTGTACAATAATTTGGACACACAAGGTACCTGCTGTTCAGTAGCTTCATTTATGGTCTTCTAATAGTGTTCTAGTGTAGTCGCACTAAATAAGATGGGGTAAAATGTCCAGTTTTGTAATTGGAGTAAATTATTGAAATTGCATGGTTAAAAATGTAAGTATTGTAAAGGTCTTGAACATTTTGTTGAAAAGACATTATCCATTCAGATTTTTAGTAATTACTTTGGTGAGGATCCTATTCATGATTTATTTTCAAAGAACTGAGGATAAAAGGAACTTTGTGAAATTTGAGATTTATCCATTTCATACCCAAAAGAATCATTGCTGTAAGAAATGGAATATTTTCATATCACTGTTAACTTGACTGCTTAGTGGGTTGTTGGTTGTTGAATTTGTTTCATCCATGCAATAAAGGGTGCTGTATTAGCAGCCTATTAAATGTTCCATTCTGTGGGTGCCTACTTATTCTATGTATTCAGAAACTTTCTTGCTTCATATGCTTCCCAAGTTTTTATATAAATGAGCAAAAATAATTTTTAATGAAATTTTGTTCATCCAGATGTGACGGAATTTTTTCCTTAAACAGCATAATGATTATCAGGTTTACCCTGCAATATGAATTGCTAATCTTGTTTTTTGAGAACCAGAGTTATTTGGCACCCACTGCATTTCGTGAGGAAAGGTGCAACCAAATATTGAATTGGAGAGTAAAATTGTGGACATGTATATGGCTACAGTATGTTTGACAACCTGAAAGCTTTATGGTGAGACTGACCTGTAGTGTAGCCAACAGTTTAGATTAGGTAGGAAGGTGAATGGGTTGAGTTAATGATGCCAGTTAATGTGAATGCTAAATGTTTCTGAGAACAGGTCTGTAGTGTAGTTTCTGCAACATATTTAAAGCATTTGTCATAAAACCAGAACTGCTAGGTAAATTTGGAAAATTTTTGTGGTGTCCTTTGACATGTCCAGAACACGATTTTAATCCAGCAACCATTGTTGAGAACTGGGTTTGAATTCGTCAAACACAAATATTCAACTTTCCCTGTTGATTTAAATGAATGCCCACTTGCAGCCAATGTCTGTAATTCCTCGTCTCAAAGTTTGAAAACCTGTATCAGCGGACAAGTTTGAAGAGTATTTTGATGTGTAGTGTATTATTTAGATGTCTTACCCAAACTGAAAAATGCAAGGGTGTCCCTACACGATTTTACCAAATACATGGATTGTGCGTAGATTGTAGTAGAAAATCATAAATCTGTGGTACAGGGTATCTTCAAAAAGCTAGTTCATATTGAAGCGCAAGGAGTTGCTTGTCCCAGAGTTTGCTCTACAGTTGATTTGATATGAAATTCACTTCATGAAGGGATAGAAAATTACAAATTACAAATTCCATGTCAGAAAATTGAGAGGGGGCTGTTCATTACCTCTTAATAGCATTTTGTCTAGAATCTTGGCTAGTAATTCATAGATTACCTGCTGTCAAACACTAGTTTAGAGGGTAAAGATTTGTCGTAGTATAGAACACTTGTATTTAATCCTCGAATTTGTCAGCATTTTGTATTTGTTGCTGTCTTAACTTAAAAAGTTTCTTTGAACAGACAGAAAGTTCTCAAAAATCTTTAGATAGCCTTGTATATATCACTGTGGAAGCTTTCCAGTCTCACCTTGACCCTAGCATTACTGATGGTTTGTGTATTTGCAGAATCAGATGCCACTAGTGGTAAGAGGAAGTCAGAGTCGCTTGAAGCTTCTGAAGATGCTGGATCTGAAGGAGCAACCCCGGAGAAGAAAGCCAAAGTTGAGAAGAAGAAAGAATCCTCTTCCAATGGAGAGGCTACTGCTTAATCAGTTTTTGGCTTTTTGTCTCGGGACCAATTAACACTGAGACCAGTATACTTTGTCCTATCAGATCCCTCTTTTTGGAATCCAGTGTTCTTAGACATTCCTGTCGAGGTATAGAAAAACATTGTTCAGTTTCATTTTCAAAATTCGGTCATACTTCACTTGGTGTCTTTGTTCTTTATAGCTGCTGTAAGATAACCAGCAAGCAAGTTTGCTTATGGTGTAAAGTGTGTTTTAGGTTTGACAAAATGGCTCAGAGACTTAACTTTTGTGTGATGTAGTGTTAGGAGGAATATTAATTTTTGGAGAATCATACTCAAACTACGGCTCCACTTCTCTTGTAAGCAGGTGAAATGTCCATATATTGGTCCTAAAATTCATTGTATTCACCGGACTGTGTTCGTTATCAAATTGTAATTTTTTGAAAACATAAATTTTATAAAGATTTTTATCTTCAGGTTTAAGACCTATAGGAAGTGCATTTATTTTTCAGTTAAATTTGCAAGAATCAAAATGCAGTACCTGCAGTTTCTTGAATTTGTTTTCCTAATATTTCTTAAGTTGTGGTGCTTCTTTAACTTAGTTTATTACATTGAAAATGTTTGTGTGTAAAGATCTCTGAGAAGGTGCTGTTAATGTCCTGTCTATAGCTTTGTATTATAAAACAGGTACTGTCTACAGCTATCATTGTGATTATCTGTAGTTGGACTAGAACTTTGTGTGCAATTTAATCTAATTGTGAAATGCCTGAGTTTCTCTTCGTGAATTTATATTTAATAGATTAAGTGCTTCTGCAGTATTTGGCTTCAAAGTGATTGTATGTACTGGGTTAATTACAGTATAATTTAAATGTAATGTAGGATGCATGTTTTATGACTCTTCTATCAAAAAATTGGTTTGGCTGCCTTCAGAAAGAAGGCAAAAGGAAAAACTTAGTATGATTGTGTTTGTAGCTGTGTGTGTATCTATTGTATGTTCTGAATTGAATGTATCGGCAGGAATTGACGCAGCCTGTGACTAGGCTAGAGAAATAAACATCTGAGATGTGTTATAATTGACATGTGAAGAAAATTCTGAACTGTAGTTAAGAACCTTGAGACAATCCAGGAGTGCTACCTGCAGAAGCACTAAGTTGAACTGTGTAAATTTTGAAATTGTGCTAATTCCTCTAAAATTCTTTCAGGTATTTAATATTGTTTGTATTTGAGTTAATGTCAAAATGTCAAAATCTAGTTTTATAATTTGAAGTTTTCTTTTCATTTGGCTTTTATTTCTGCCTTGAATGCTAAAATGAGAAGCACCTTACTGGTTGGAACAATCAGTTCTTCTGAGAGAAGGTAATGAGGCCTGGATAAACCACTGCCTGTACTTTGATGCCTAAAGTTTTGGCTCAGTAATGTCACTCATACACTACATACCTGTGCCAAACTAAATAGTGGCCTGTGGAGTATTGATGTAAAACTTCAACCCTACCATTTGCATTTCTCTGCAAAAAATGTAATTTTGGAATATAAAAGTTGGCAGTTGCATTACTGTGCACATAATTACATTACTGTTTCTGAAAATACCTTGGTGCACCAAAGTGAGAACTTTTCTACAGTTCTTGGAGGCCTTAGTTGTGAAATTAACATTTTTGATCCAGTGATTAGGCCTTAGTGGTAAAGTGCCAGGGAAATATTTTTGTAATTGGTTCTTTGATTCTTCAGCTGATGAGAAATGCAAGGAACTAGAGTTGAAGTTGTGCAATACATGAATTTGAGCCTAAACTTAAGGATATTACAGTGCATGGAATTGGTCTTCTTGTGCCTCTGAATTGATTCATTTGGCTGTAATGTAAGGTATTTCAGAGGAGTAAATGTACAAAATTATACCCTCGGCTAATTGTGTTGAATACTTGGGTTTGCCAAAGCATTGTATCAGTGTAATGTAATGTGGTTGTTAGATACTTTTAAGTGTAATAAATTATTCAGAATGAGAATGCTTCAGTTGCTTTTGCCTTATTGGGATGACTGTTCAGTAGACCATTCATCAGCATGATTGGTCATACCAGATAGTTTATTCCCTATTGATGTCAATGTAATGTGGGAGTACTATCATTGTTTGAAAGTTGAAAGAATAAGGAATTTTAATATTTCATGAAGGCTGTGTAATTTCTATTTTTACCTTGCAGATGTCTTGGCCATTTACACATTCAGAGCATTTCATGAAAGGTATTGAGAAAGAAATTATACTTGCTTGAAATAAGCAAAGATTTGTTTTTATTAGACCATTCTCTGTAAAATTTGTGTAACCATGACCGCCACAATTGCTTGAAGTTGGTTAATGTCCCAGTCAGTACCAGTTGCAAAGGATAAATACTATTTAATGCAATTAGTTTCATTTTTGTAGAACAGATCACTGCTGCCAAAAAAAATGTACAATATTTTGTGAAATTTGATTGCACAGAATCAATAAGGTCTGTTAAAGTTCTAAGACCACACACAGTGTGCTGAATGATTTAATTACTGTCACATTTTGAATCTGTAATAAAATAGTACTACATATCCAGAAAGAATAATTGTGAACTGCTTTTAACATTAATTTTCATGAAATGCATTTTATTGGGTTACTTGAACAGTATATATTGCAAATTTAATTTTACGAACACTCTGGATACATAATACAATAGTGGAAACCATTTCTAATAGCTTTAACTTGCAAATGTACACGTTGATTTTTCCAAAATTGAACATCCACAAATTTTATTGCAGTAATATTGTATTCTAACCTGTTGACCAAGTATGTTGATTTAAGGTATTGTACATCAGTTTCATTGTCATGTTCATTGCAATTCTAGGGTCTTGCCACAGAACTCCAGGCTTTTGCCCTCCTCCCCACACATGGTTCTAGATTTTCTAACAGCTAATTGATCAATGTTCTTGAAACTTTTCTTCTCTTCAATGATTGGAGAGGAAAAGTATGCAGATGGCACTATATTCATAAATAACTCTTAGGCCTTTTGAATGCTAGCTTCTCTTTCATTAATCTGTTAATCTTGACACTTTACACATGGCCAGTCTTTGACTAGAATCAGGTGGGTACCATTGTGACTGAGAATCTCATGATAGTGTCCCAAGGTTTCTCTGTTCCTTTGCAATGGTACTAAGTACTCTTGTCAAGAGGCATGTAACTGTGACCCCTGATTTGGAAGTAGCTAAGTACTTTGTCAAAAAACAACAAATATATGCCATGAGCCGATCTTCCCATTTTGCAAAAAAATTTCATTTTGAAAGTAACAGTATGGGTAAGTTCTAGAACAAAGTATCAGGCAGAACATGCTTCCTCTGTGGTACTTTGGTGACATGTCAGTTTTGTAGAGCCAGTAGAATAATCTGAATGATTAACAAGTCACAGTGATGAAACTGAAGTAATTTGATGATTAAAAGTTCTTACTTGTGCTTCCTATTAAATTTTCATGTGCAACATACATTTGACAGTATTGTGGAAAGGATAGATTGCTACTCACCATAGAGTGGAAACACTGAGTTGCAGACAGGCACAACAAAATGACTGTTAAAGCCACCTTCTGAATTAACACACTCAAATGCAACTTGTGACACTTTATCACTGTATCTAGCTGCTGAGGTGAGAGATTGGTCCAGAGACTGGTTGTGTGAGAGTTGCATTTGTTTGTGTGTTTGCCTGAAGACTTTTTTGGTCAAAAGCTTTCTACACTCCTTTTTCATGCCACTGCCATTATTCCATCATGGATTTTCCATAAGTGCTGTGACTTGTTTCTTCATACAAGGCATTTCATCTTTTTATTGTAGTGTGGGTTTGATGCTGTTGTCCACAGCCTGGCTTCTGCCCCTGTTGGTTACAGTTGAGTGATATACCATTTCACTAACATACAATGAATACTTCAAACATAGCTATTAAAAACTGTAACGTCTGCAGCTTATCTTGATTCGTGGCTTTTTCTGGTAAGTGTACTAAAAGTCAAATTTGGATTGTTACAAATACATTTAATGCTAATGTTCATTGTGCTAGTACAACTATTGTTAACACAGGATGACTTCTAAATGTGATGTAACAAGATTTTTGCTGTTCCTGTAGTTTAGGGAATACAGAAACATTTTGCTTTATGGAGAAAGAGGCCTATTGGGCCATTCTGTGTTAGTAATTGCCTCTGTTGGGTATGTCTTGTGAGAGAACTTCTGATTACTCGGTATTAAATGAGATTTTTCAAATGCTTAATTGGTGCCAAGATGTCACGAATTTAAATGGACATACACTTACAAGGAAAGTTTCCTTGGTAGTTATGGAAACTACCTGAAATATAGTTGCATCTCTCAGCCGCCTCTTGTGACAAGAATGTCAACTGACAAGTCATCATTTCAATAGTTAAGGCTTCAACAGTTTCCATAGGCTATTATGGGAAGATATATTTTATATATATAATTATATGCAGACACACAAAACTTAATGATGGAATTAACTTTCACGTGGTGTGTCATTGCCAAGTAACAGCTGGATTAAGTTTAGAAAAAAAGAACTGTCCCATTATAGTACAGGAGGCAATGCAATACATACACAATTAGACAAAAGCAATGGCACTTTTATTTAAAGACAAATGATACTGAAGTCACTGCAGGCCATTATGGTCCCCTGAACATTACAAAAGGTGGGACATAGTTCTTCATAGGGTGTGGGAGAGCACAGACAATAGTTAATGATCTGCAGCGTGCTCCCATGCTAACAAGGTTAAGGTGTGCCTGTGGTAAATTGTTCCATACTCCGATCAGTGCAGTTAACTGCTGGATGGTTGTTGGTGCAAATGGCCATTCTTAAATGTGTGTCTACTTGTGCTCGACTGAATTTGAGTCGAAGAAATGGGGGAGGGGTGATGGGCCAGTCAATTCACTGGATACCCTTGATCCAAGAGCTGCTCAATCTGCACTGACCTGGTCATGCATTGTCATTCACACAAATAGTCAGGACCAAATGCAGTACAGTGCCACAATAATGTTGGCAGGTGAGTGTACTGTGTTCTAAAATTTGGAAGTCAGTACACCCATGCGAAATTATGCCTCCCTCCACCGTAACAACTGGACCACCATAACAAAGCTGTTCCTTGCTGTGTCATGACATTGTATAGTGAGAGGTGGGAACACGTAACACTCAGGAACATTGTTGAAAATGATTGTCCCGTCTCGTGCCCCCCCCCCCCCCCCCCCCCCCCCCCCCCCCCCCCCCCCCTCCAGCTTACACCCAATCAAGCATTTGTGGGATGTGTTGTGGAGACACTGCAGCATGTCCACATGCACAAACGATCGTGCAGCAGTTGTCAACAGCACTGGTGGAGGAATCGAATACCCTATAACAAGAATTCCTTAACCTTTTGGCCAGCACGAGAGCACATTGCAAAGCATGCATTGCCATTCAGATGATTACACACCTTATTAAGAACTGTCCCCCCCATCTTTTGTAATGTCCCGGGGATCACAAAGTGTGGTGATTTTAGTGCAATTATTGCCTTTAAATATGTCATTTCTGTTTGTCTCATTGCATACATATTTCCGTTACCTTCTGAGCTATACTCTGGCAGTTGGTTTTATGTATGGTCCAAGTTTCACTGAGCTATGTTACTTGACTGTGTCACTTGATGTGAAAGTTACTTTTGTCCTTAACTTCTGCACGCTGATGTATGAAAGTGCACTGGCTTAGCAGTGAAATGAATATTAAGGTATGGCTTTGGGGGCATTTTTCATACAAACTGAAAATGGGGATTCTTTGGTAATAAATTGCAGTAATAAGAAAGGATTTAACTTAAAAATTGATACTTGAAAAGAAAATTTGAGTTTCTGGCACCTTGGAGTCTATATACTGTTATAAACATTCCTATAATTACCGCTTAACCATATATTAATTGGAATCAGAGGCAAATCAGAAATAATGGTTCGTTCTTAAACAAGGCACTAGTAAAGATGTTCTAGAACACAACTAGAGAGACCAGATTTCTTTATAGCAATAACTTTGTTACCCCCTTGGAGTTCCCTGTTCTTAAATGCTGAAATGTTAAATTCATATTTTGGATTTGTTTAACCACTCTATTAATGGTATTGATGATATCAAGACACGGGCATCATGTATTAAACTGTTTAAAAATTAATCTATGCACAAAGGCATTTGTAACACCAGATAGTGTAAGCTCTGGAGGTACTCCAAAGGTTAACACATGAACATTGAGACATACTGATGATGTACAAAGTTTTGTTAGATGTCATATCAGAATTTTTTCCTTCTATGGCTGCTTTTTTTTTCTGAAACTGTTTCCTGACAACGAAAACACCTATGTAAACACTCCAAGCCAGTCTTAAACGATTGTGTGTGTAACTACCATCTGATCAATTAAAAAATATAACTAAAGGAGGTGAAGGATCAGAAGTTGATGTTCCAGGTTTTATTTTTAAAGGGAGAGTGGCAACATTCGAGCACCAAAGAATAGTGGTTGCTGGCAACATCAACACAAGGCAACCACCAATCACAGGAGAGACACACTGTGTATCTGCCAGCCTGTAGGTGAAACATCCATCACTGCAGGTGTGGCAGTTAGTGTGTTAATGTAGGTTTTCTAACCAACCTGATATAGTAAGAATTCATGTTGCAGTTTAACCTGTACTGGGAACTTTTTAAAGTGGCTATGTGGTTGGAAAAATCTATTGGTATTTTAATACACAGTTCTAATGAACAAAGTGAATAGTCCATGTCCTTTCCATCCATGACATGCAGTCTCTTGTGTACTGATGCTAATGAAGATGACAACTGAACTACTGACTTTTGGGGTAGTTAATTATGCAAAATTGGATTATTTTAGGAACCTGCCCACAATCGTGAAATGGGGAGATAACAGTGATGATTACATGAATGGAAAAAATACAGCACCTTAATTAACAAAGTTGCTTGCCTCATTTGGAAACTTCTGGTCATAAGTAATTCAGCATAAACCAACATGTACATGGGTAACAGCAGTGTGCAGGGCAAGCAAAAGCTTTGTATTAGTCCCAGCGACGTAGCATCCCCCCCCCCCCCCCCCCCCCTTCAGCCAGGGCTTTTGTGTCATTTCAGTCAGAGCCTTCTAATTTCTGCTGCTAAAATGTGAGGGAGGCAGTTTCAAACAGCTGTCTCCACAGTCAGGGTATTGCTGCTTACTCAAATCCCACAAATAGGGCAACGTGTAATTCACTTTAGATACTTTCTGATACACTACAGATACTGAAAGCCTATTTTCATTTCCACTAATAATCATTGTAGTCTCAGAAATTAATAAACCTTATAATACACAAAGATGCAAGTACCAAATTTGTTTGGTTTTCTTTCCCCCCTCCCAAATGACACTATGCAGTTTTTTTATTTAAATTACAAAACAGAAGTTCTAAACAATTCCTGCCACCTTTCAAGCATTCTTAGCTAATTCTTCATTACTAAATATTGTAGACAGCATAAATCAAATGAGCTTCCAGTATATGTCCAAATATGCCTGATCTATGCAGACTCGGATTACACTGCACTTAATGTGAATCTTCAGAAGGGTGATACACAGTTGAATATCCTTCATCTCGGTGAAGCATTTTATTGTTGAGAGAAGCATAAATTCCCAGGTGGTTCACATTCAGTCCAGTCCAAGAACATCAGGGAAACGTGATATGAAACACATTTTTGCTATGTAATCTCTTCCACATACAAGCTTTTCCTTTTAAAAGTTTCATATATTTTGGCACCTCATCATTAGAAAAATCGTTATTTGCATCATTTAAAATTATTGTCAATATTAAACATTCCCTTCATCTGTGGCATAAAATCATGCACTCAAGTTACATACAACTTGTTTATGATTCTCTGCCCTCAAAAGTTACTACGCAGCTGATGTCTGTTTTGACATGTAAATCATATTTTTGAGTTTATAAATTATGTAATATTCTTAGAAAAAAGCAATTTTGCAAGAATGATTCATGGATCAATATTAACGTCACTGTATCTGCTTCTCTGTGTGACGTGTGAAGTATATTCACACTGCAGCATTGCCTGCCTGCATGTTTCATCATCTGACTGTCTCATGCATTTAATTGCCTCCTGTGACTGCATGATAGATAACCAGAGGGCGCACCTTAGTGGGAGGTAATTAAGCTGCTAGATAACTGGATCCTCTAACAACACTTTGCTCAAGTAATTGCTCCCAAACTGATTGTCATCGACAGTAGAACGAGAGGGGGTGCACTACGCAGAAATGAAATGGTTATATGGAATTATTGGCTGGGAGACCCAGTCTGGGATGTTCAGCCACTTGGTGCAAGTCCCTGTGTTTGATACCACTTAAGGGACTCGTGTGTCTTTGCGATGAAGATGAAATTATTAGGATAATGGAACTACCCAGTCCCCAAGTGAAGAAAGTAACTGACCCATGTGGGACTCCACCATACAATATAGACCATCAGGTGCTCAGAAACTTCGAATCGTTCACCAATTAACTGGTTGTGCTAACCAGCCCTGCTCTGCACCAGTTTAGGTTTAGTAAACATTGCTCTGGAATATAAACGGCCAACCATGACAAGCAACTTCAATAACATGGACATGTTCCTTATTCCATCAGAAGTAATGACTATCATAAAACCTTTGAAATAAAAAAAAAATCCTAGTCATTGCAACGAAATTAACTAATCAGTGTTCTTACCTTAACAACACTATGTTCCAGACATTTAACAGTGAATTAGAAAAGGCAACATGTAAATGGCTTGTTCACTATCTTACTATGAAAATATGTTAAGATCCACAATTTAGTTTACTAAATATTTCCCATACTGAGTAGGTTACTGATCTGCCCAGATAGCCAATCAAAATTACATGACGCTTCCAGAATTATGGAAGGTGTGCCAGCCGTAGATTGAAGCCACCCGGGGGATAATGACAAGGGCCAGTATGCTGGTAGGATGGATGTCGTTTTTAGGCACTTTCCCACATCTGAAAAGCTGCGTAGTAGGCTGGTACCCATATCTCACCTGAGCTACATGATTCACAAACCTATAGAAACCTTTTGCACTTTTTCACATGGGATAATATTAGATGCATACAGGTTGGGTGGATGAATTCTGTCCTTCGGGAAGAGGGGTGGTGACAAGAAGGGCACCCGACCTCACTATGTCACTAACATTGTTTATAAATTACCATGCAGACCCTGTCGAATATGATATAAAGACCAGTAAAAGGCTTGAGAAGGTTAGAGATACAGTGAGAATATGTTTAACTTATGAAACAGTAAATTACTGACATATTCTGTAAAGTGTCAAAGATGTCCGACTGCACTTATTGCAACATCGTTATAGGTAATTAACACCATGGTGTCACAGAAAATTTTGTGAAAAGGTTCAAGTGTTATTTCTCTAACTGGAAACAAACGGTTTCAGTATGAAAGTATTCTGTAAGTAGCTATTAGTGTTCATCTAATTGGGCACTATTTACATGTTCCATGTGTTTATTAATTACCTTGCCTCGATAATGTTGCCAAACTTTGTTCGTCTGCAGTTGATTCAAATGTATGGATGGGTAGCAAAATAGTATAGATTTAGAAAGAATTTTCACTAGCGAAAATTAACAGCTACTAGTTGATTCGTTCTCATTAAGCTTTGGAGGAATATGTTATATTCAGTTCAGAATATACAATATGTGCATACGAGAACATTTAGAGTTTGACAGTGTTATTGACATTATGAGCAGGTAATTAATTCAGTTGGGAGGAGCATACCCTAGAACTAAACAAATTTTTAACAGAAGAGGTAAAAATGGAATATCTGATATACTTTGTGTATTTTATTCCGTTGTCACAGGCTATAATATTTTGAGTTGGGCTATTTTCAGAGTACCAAAGCATGTAGTGCAAATTATTTGTGATATGAATTGGAAAAACACCCTGCATAAGCTTGTTAAATAACTGAGAATACAAACTTCCAGTTTCCAATCCATACTGAGGTGACAAAGCTGGTGGGATAGTGATATGCACATATACAGATGGCAGGTAGTATCACGCATGCAATGTATAAAAGGACAGTGCATTGGCAGAACTGTCATTTGTACACAAGTGATTCATGTCAAAAGATGTCTGATATGATTATAGCCACAAGACAGGAATTAACAGACTCTGAACACAGAACAGTAGTTGGAGCTAGATGCGTGGGACATTTCATTTCAGAAATGTGTAGGGAATTCAATATTCTGAGATTCACAATGTCAAGGGCGTGCCAAGAATACCAAATTTCAGGCATTACCTCTCATCGCAGACAATGCAGTGGCTGACACCCTTCACCTAACGACAGAGCAGCACCATTTCTGTAGAGTTATCAGTGCTAACAGACAAGCAACACTGTATGAAATAACTGCAGAAATAAATGTGGGATGTACAATGAACATACCCAATAGGACAGTGGAGAAAAATCTGGCATTAATGGGCTACGGCGGCAGACAACTGACGCGAGTGCGTTTGATAACAGCACAACATTGCCTACAGCGCCTCTCTTGGGCTCATGACCGTATCAGTTAGACCCTATACTATGGGAAAGCTGTGGCCTGGTCCGATGAGTCCTGATCTCAGTTGGTAAGAGCTGGTGATAGGGTTTGAGTGTGACACAGATCCCATGAAGCCGTGGACCCAAGTGGTCAACAAGGTACTGTTCAAGCTGGTGATGACTCCATAATCATGTGGCCTGCATTTACACGGAATGGACTGGGTCCTCTGGTCCAGTTGAACTGATCGTTGACTGAAAATGGATATGTTCACATATTTTGAGACCATTCGCAGCCATTCACTGACTTCATGTTCCCAAACAACGATGAAATTTTTATGGATGACAATGTGCCATGTAACCGGGCCACAATTGTTCGTGGTTGGTTTGAAGAACATTCTGGGCAGTTCTAGTGAATGCTTTGGCTTCTCAGATCACCCAACATGAATCTCATCAAACATTTATGGGATATAATTGAGAGGTCAATTTGTGCGAGTCCATGCCACATTGAGTTGTTGCATCACACTGGGCAAAAGAAAGTCAGACACGATATTGGGAGGTATCCCATGACTTGTCACCTCAGTGTGTTTATTCCTTAATGAATGTGTTATAAATGATTTATCTTTCTTTCAGACAGGCAGTACTATTTGTGGAGTCAATATTAGGAAAAAGGAAACAAAGTGGACATTTAAAAATCATATAGTTTGATCCAGAAATGCAACCATTGCTTAGGAAAACACATTTTCAATTATTTGTTAACAACCATAAAAGTTTTTTGACCGAAATTTTTCACTCTGCAGCAGTGTGTGTGCCGATGTGGCAGATTAAAACTGTATGCCAGACTAGTGGATACCTCAGTTGATAGAGCAGACAAATTCTCCACCAGCTGAGCTAACCAAGCATGACACACAACCTCTCATAACAACTTTACTTCTACCAGTACCTCATATCCCGCCATCAAAGCTTAAATTAGTTCTCCCCCAAAACTTGCAGGACTAGCACTCGTGGAAGAAAGTCTTGCAGAGACGTCGCTTATCCATAGCCTGGAAGTTTCATATCAGTGGACACACTGCTGCAGAATGAAAAATTTCATTCAGGAAACATTCCCTGGGCTGTGACTGAGCCATAGCTCCGCAATACCCTTTCTGCCAGGAGCGCTAGTCCTGCAAGTTTAGCAGAACTTCTGTTAAGTTTCAAAGGTAGAAGATGGGGTACTGGTGGAAATAAATCTATGAGGACAGGTTGTGAGACACATTTGGATACCTCAGCTGATAGAGCACTTACTCCTGAAAGGCAAAGGTCCCAGTTTCAAGTCCTGGTCCGGCACACAATTTTAATCAGCCAGGAGGTTTCATGAACGTTTTTCTTGCCAATAAATTTCAGTTTCATAGGAATATAAATTATTTATTAGGTTTTGTACTGAAGCAGTTGATGTACATTGCATTAGTGATATCTCATAGCACAAGTTATATGCAATATCTTACTTCTGTTCCTTTTCAGAATGGTAATGTGAACCATATAAGCAAGCATTGTAACTATTTTTTTTTCTTTGGATAATAATTGTCTACAACAACTTTAGTGTGTTTATACTTAGAGATATGTGATCTGTTTTATATTAATTTCTAAATGAAATTATTTTTAAAATTTTCAGATTATTTCAAGTTTTTTAGGATTTGTGGAACATATATTACCATGTTATTTCTTTTATAAATATGCACTTCTGCCATGTTCCATATCCTCAAGATCCTCCTCACTATGGGTCCATAGAATCAACAGTGTGCCTTATTATACAGGGTGAAGAAAAAAAAAATGTTGTGCTTGGCAACTGGCATGCAACTCCTTATCCCAATTCAAGGCAAAAGTATATCTTGCAAAATCTAGTCTCACCAACAGATTTAATAGAAATGGGATTTAACAAACAAGGCTCTGGCAATGCTGTAAATGCATGCAGCATGGCCAAGATCCGGCAGCATGAACTCTGCACTGTGCCAGAGCTATCCCATTAGCTCAGTGACATAAGGCAACACCATTGGGAGTGGACTGCAGACTCATTGATGTTAGAGTCATGTTATCACCAAACCTTTTTTTTTTTCAGTTAAAGCATTAAATTGTATCCAATTTACACCTCCACAATACAGTACCTTGTGTATTTCTTTCTGTTACCTTTATTGAAATATTAATAAGGAACCCCTTGAGTGTGAGCTTGCAAGTTCAATCTTTCGTAAGGCTCATTTGAAAATGCTGTGTTAACGATTATGACAGGAAAAATACTAGTTCTGTTGCCATCAGGAGGGCAACAGAAAATGAGTGTCCAGGAAGTGCAAATAACAACCTTCTGCGAGATGTTTGTATTACACTTCACAAAATAGATCTCGTTGACATCCAAGAAACCTTCAAAACAAACCATTAATTTGCACGAGGAACACCGAATGAAAAATGGCTTGACACAGTGATCACAAGGGTTTGTACCACGAAGATCGAAGGTGACCTTCTTGGGAGTTACAAACTGTGCAGGACATTCAGCTAGGTATCCACTCTTAAACAATGCATGTAGAATCATATTGGTATAACAGAATGGTGAGAACTGATGAAATGTGATGGCACGCAACCGAATGCAAAACAGTCTATTGTGGAGCTTATTGTCAAACTGGCTATCCTTTAAGGCATAGCTGCAGATAGTGCGATAGCATGTTTTATTGGCACAGAAAAAGAAAACATCCAGAGGCTGAAGTTGTCCACTGATTCCAGGTGGTATGAATTGCAATATCACACACTTTTCAGGAGGGGTAGTTTGCTCTCAAGGATTATGATTTTTATATACAGACCAGGAATCCAGCAAAAGCAAGTTATGTTGACCAGCTATTGGCCAAAAGCAGTGCTCATGCCACAGCTGTATTCTTTTATGCTCATTTTCCATTCTTCCTCGCTGTGATGTAAATATTCCCTTCTGGCTTTGCAAGATCACGAACACAAGAAAGAATTGTACGAAGCAGAGTGCTTCCATCTTCTCACAGCACAATAAATAACATTCCAACCAGTTTACCATGTATATTAAAACTGACATAATTGTATACTCTCTTGGTACCTCTAATTTCCAGGGATCCTTTCATATGCACTTCCTCTTCAACACCCACTTCATCCGAGTTGAAAACAAATTCCTTATTGAATGATGAGATAAGTTTGTATATCTCATCTACAAATTTTGAGGCTAATTCCACAGTTTCCTGTGCACTGTAAAGTTGACACTTTGTTTCAAATATCATTATCTTACATCTTATAATTTTGTAGCACTGTTTGAAGTTATAAACCACCCACTGCATCCCTCAAAATTTCTGTAATTAATCTATGTCATGTGCAATTTGATGTGCATAATGTAGTAAGTCACTGTCATGCACATCCTGTAAACTGCATCGAGCATCCTTGAAACTCACAAACACCAGTTTTTCTAACAAGTGCACCTTGTCCCTCCCCTTGAATATCCATAGTTTTTCTTATGCACTACACAGTCATATTGCTGTCTTCCTCTGCCACTTCCTTCTCACTCTATGAAATTCCTTGGGTTCCTCTCAGACCAAATGTCAACTTTGGCAGCTGTTGTAGGTATAACACATTGTTTACTTTGTTTATTGTCGCCATTGCTCTGCTTTGTATCAACACCACTAACACTGTAGCGCTGTTGTGAATTACTCGTTGACTAAGCAGTTCAACTACACTCCATAGCCTCATGCTGTGCTTACCATTGAATACCTTCAGTCCTGCCTCCTGTTGCCATGAGCAGCCAATATTGTGGTTGCAAGATAGACAATCTGTGGGCCATCGAATGACATAAACATGATTGGCTTTTTGCAACCTTGCACTCAAAGGGTTCCTAGTAAGACATATCATAAACTTCTTACAGTTATAAATGACCACTTTGTTTCATCCATGACACAAATAAAGCCAACAGAAAATAACAGTGGATACACTAAGATCGTCTGTATCCAGTGAGGTACAAAACACAATAGGTAGACTACACTAAGTTGCACATTATGCTACACACAATAGTTCCAGTCTGTATGTTTGAGTTACAGGCTTATCTTCATAGAGCCACTATGTACACATATGACCAACGTTAACTTTAGAGAAGACGTTTAAATCGACCACCTTGCATTCACAAACACTTCGCAATTCACTGAATCATACTTTGCTGGACTGTGCAATACATCTGCATCTATCATTGACGAAGTGGCCCGCATGCAAGCTATAAGGTCTTGTATATCCATGGTTGGAGTACTATAAACTTGTTCCTTTAAGTGTCTCCACTTCCCACAAACAAAAATCTAGTGGATTAAGGTCCAGGTCAAATGGAGGCCAGGACACTGGACCTCCGCAACCAATCCACTTTCATGGGAACACTTCATTTAAATACAGTAGTTATGCACATTCAATCTGAAGTGTGGCAGTGCACCATTATGCTCAAACTGTACCTGTCACCGTACAGCAATCTGAATGTTTTCTAATACATCAGGCAAAGTATTGCAAAGAAACATATGATACAGAGGTGCATTCAACTTGTCTGTCAATACATAGTGTCCCAAAAGCACTCCTCCCACAGTTCCAGCCCACAAGTTTATGCCAAAGTGTGCCTGAAATCCACATTCATGAGTGACATGTGGGTTGTGTTCCAACCGATAATGGCTATTGTGGTGGTTGAAAATACCTTCACGAGTGAAGCTAGATTCATCAGTCCATATCACATTATTTATAAAATGTTTGTTATCTTCCAACTGGTTCAAAAGCCATTCACAAAACTGTACTCATCAAATGCCGTCTTCTGGCCTCTAGTGTTGAGTTAATGTGGAACAATATGGATGCAGTTCATCTTTCTTCACTTCAGCAACCGGTGTTTGAGATATCTGAACTGTCTTGCAACATCTTGGTTTCAAGAATCATATCCTCTGTTTGTGGAGTACATCTAGTCATTAGACAACCTCTGTCCATTGCTTGTGGACTAAGATTACTGGGGAAAAAAACATCTTTGCATTAGAATTGTATCTACTAAATGGATTTTCATGTAGTGGAGAGGTGGTTGGCTATAAATGGCAGCATATATAGCAGCTAGGTTTTGACATGTCCAGCAGGTATGGTGATAGTAAAGGGGAGAGAACATGTTTGTCTTAGAACAGAGTCATAGAGTGCATTTCCATGTTAAATTCTTGGTGGGTGAAAAATATGATTATGTGCCCTGAGTGAGCTTATGGACATAACTGCCATGCACAAGGCTGCAGAGGAGAAATGTCTTTGTCTGCTGTATGAATGGAGCTAGTCTGGAGATTAGAAAGTGCAAGTATCCACGTGCATGAATGACTTCATATGACCATAAGGCACTGGATTATGGAGTGACCAGGCAGTGATATCATGTGGTGGGGGGCATTGGCCATCATGCTGTTTGGCGGTTGAGGGGTTAGAGGGGAAGATGGAGAAGTGGGAGCCATGTGACATGATGTGGCACCAGACAAGAAAATGCATCAGCACTCAGTTCAGTGACAGCAACCTGGCCCAATGGAGTGACCTGAGTGGACCACTGAAGACTGGTGCAGTACTACGTGTGTGGACTGGTTGTGAACTTTGCTACGGACATGTCTGAGCCAACAGAAGGGGAGCTCTCCCCAGTGTGGTATTTGTTTAAATAAAGACTGGTCCAATCCTCCTGTAAATGTGTAAACTTAAGGCAAGTCAGCTCCAAAATTGGGTGGTATATGTCTAAACAGCACAAGTGGGATGGGGGTAAACTATTAAGCTGTGATGTTGGTGAGGTTTAAACTTAGTATAACTGGGCTTTAACTTAGGACAAGTGGCATGTGATAACAGGTGAAAACCCAACAGTCATCTAGGATCACTATCATGAATAACATACTCAGAACTAGTGACCTGACAACCAGGCAGGTTGCACCAGTGTCCCATGTCAGCTATCTAGAATTACGACATCGTAGAGCTACAGAAAAAATAATTTGGAGTATGTGCACCAAACATCATAAAGAATCATGTTGACCACTGTTTAGAAAACTTCAAATATTAACTCTTTGCCCTTACATATATGTTGTTTATCAAACAGGAATTATTTGAGGGGAACCATTTTGTTCACACGTGGAATACAAGAAACAACCACATTAATACATGGAAATGAAAATTTATTATAAAGTTAATGCAGATGAGTTTAAGTCCACTTACCCTAAGAGCTCACCTTCATTACTGTGAGACACATTTCGTCTACTGAAAGCTCTTTGCTTTCCATATTTCCAAGAGGTGTTACTATGGACCGCAATAAGGAAAAAATATTCAGTAAACATAGGTTCTAAATAGCGGACCTTAAGAGCTGTGATCACTTGTTCATCTGCACTATTATGAAATACATCTCCTCTACTGAGCAAGTACTTATAGCTCTTAAGATATGCATTTTAGAGCCCATGTTTAATAAATATTTTTTTTATTTTTTCAGTCCATAGTGCCTACTATCATCTCTGAACATTTGTTGGTGGAGCTGTGGCTCACTCTATATGTATGATGTTCACCTAAATATCATTTTAGTGTTATATTATTATTTATTGGTGTAAAAATCACCATAACTGTAATGTAAATTTTTGACTTATCTCTTGTATGTAAACAATATGGATTTCAAATATATGTCATGAGCTGAATAAACCACAGTTCACAGTGAGACTCATGGAAACACATGCCATTAATGAGTTTGTGAATCTGATAGTGGGCAGTCATCTGTTACAGTTTTACAGTGTGTGAGCACCTGCCTCCCTCTTTTCATACGTTCAGAACTTCAGTCAGTTTTAACATATTCAAGCAATACTCCTGGCATGTTTTCTGCACTTACCTATTCCTTTTGCCTTTTTCATGTATAACTATCAGGCAGCTGCAATGAATATTTACTGTTACTGAACTTTGAGACATAATCTTAGCCAGCTCCATGATATTTGCAATAATTAGTTTTCAATTAACACTCTAAGCGAATTTTTCATAATTTCTACCATGAAGTTCCTCATTTTGTGATTAGTTTTATGTAGTATGGTGCATTTACTATTGAGGTGTTGAAGACAAATTTGAAGATGACTTTTTGATACTATTCTGATTTAAGTTTCCTGTTTCCATTCTTCCCCCCCCCCCCCCCCCCCCCAGATGTAACCAAATGTTTTGTCAACATCAGATGCATTTCACTTTCATGCTGCTATTACTCAACAATAAAGCCTACAGAAGACTCTTAACTTGTTATTTCCCTGTCCTTTATGCTATGAATGACAGACAACTATACGAAAACAATTTTTGCTCATTATTGTAAGCACACTGTTGAACAGTACATTTATGTTCCAGTAATTTTATATTATCAGATATACTATTAGTCTCAGGTACATAAGGCCAAAGCCTGAAAATTTCTTTGCAATACACTTGTTTCCAGCACCATCCACACACTTGAAATAACTTTGTTGTCACAAAATTTGGGCAACATTTAAATTATTTTGATGGCAATCGACTTGTTTCCTCATCAAAAAATATAATTAAAACATGGTGTGGCTTTAAAACATTCTTATCTGTAGCACAGAATGACATAAATTGTGTTTTTCTTTATTAATAAATCTAGTATGGTTCATATTATTATCAATGAAATGCTACTATTCTTCAGTGACTGCATGTAGCCTATCATTTTCATCCGAACCACTGAAGTTTCTATGATTGCCAGCAACATTACATTTACAAGTATCACCACTGTTGCCATAATTACCACAAGCTGAACAAGCCACAATTGTGACTCAACAAATACCTCACATTGTTGAGATTGTAAGTCAATTAGCATCCAAATTGTCCGACTCAACACCAGTCTCTAGATTTCCTGTGGTCCTGTTACACATATGACAGCCAAACATAAGTTCTCCTATACAGTTTGGAAAATGTGGCCACTGGTAATCATGAGGCATCGTGCATAAGGCACTTTAGTAGCTGGTTGAATCAAGGTGCTTTGTGTATTGAACAGTGCAGATAAATGGGTTAAAAATGTAAGTAAACATCATACTATCAGACTGTTAAAACTATCTTTGTCCACGATGTTGCACAACTCTAGAATTAAAATTAAAATTTAAAAAATTGTGGACCTGTTAGGTACAAAACTGGATGTAAAGGAATATTGTTTCATTATTTATATAATAGAAAACTAATCAGAATGTTAATATCCTATTATGTTACTACACCCACCACTACTACGAGATAGTTGCATTATTTATTTGACCTTATATCATTTTTAAAAAAATCAGGTTATCCAAAATAAATAAATAAAAAATGAAAAAAGCATATCACAAGGATAAACACACTACAGCAGTGTTTTTCAACCTCTTTCCAGTAAAAAAATTCTGATGATCCCCACAACCATAATAAAACTATGTCACTGATTTCAAAGGCCACATATTTAATTTATTTCTATTGATACAATTGAGAAATCAAGTGCACTGTGCAAGATGGTCACAGTACTCTTCAGGCAGTGATACATTCTTTGCCATGCTGGAGTTGTGGGGGCAAGAAGGGATCAGTGGTCGCATAGGCATGTGTTTCCCCTCACTTCAGTCAGTTGTCCTAGTACGCCAGGGAGTATGGGCATGATTATTGTGTCTTTGCACTTTGCTTCAGGTGAGCATAAAACGGACAAATTTCTCAGAAGATCTGCACAGCCCTCCACATCTGGTACAATGGCGGAAACAGATCAAAATAAAAAAAAAATAGACTTCATGATGACAGTTATTTGAAATATGGTTTTACTGTCATGAATACTACACCTCAATGTGTAATTTGTGATGAAGTATTTTCATGTGAGAGGATGAAATGATCAAAGTATACACATCACCTGTCAACTAAACATTCCGAGAAAGCTGATAAACCACTGGATTTCTTCAAAATGTAACTGAAAACACTTAACCAGCACCAAATTACTATGGTTCAGGTAATAAAATAGTACTGCCATTTGTTGATTAAAATAACATTCTGTTATTGATTATTTATTTGTTTTTCTGATTTAAGAATTTTTTTATCTGATTTTGGGCATCCAGTGTCAATGAGAAAGCGTAGTTACCTAGCTATGAGTCGCATACCATGTCAATAAAGCAGGGAAGCTGCATACAGATGTCAAGAATCTTGGTTTACCAGCAGCCTGGATATGGTTGGAATTATATTAAGTAAGCAGGAGGCAAACAAGCAAAAAAGAATAACACTTCTGATAGTATCACTGAACACTCAATAAACGATGTGGTCAGTGACATTCAAGAGCAATTAGTAAAAAAAAATTAAAGAAGAGCCCACATTTTGTTTTACAGTTTGATGAATCTACTAATGTTTCAGACTGTGTGCAATTTATGGCACATGTGCACTTTGAAGCAGGTTAAAGTACCATGGCAGACATTTCATTTTGCAAGGCACTTTCACCAAACACTACTGGCCAGTGTTTGTACAACATGTTTTTTTAAAGCATTCAGAAGTAGGTGACTGGTTGGCCAAAAGGTACTGCCATTTGTAGTGATGGTGTTAAAGCTCTGACTGACAGTATAAGTGGGTTTGTTGCAAAATTAAAATTAGTAATGCCAAATGTTTCATGGCCACACTGCTTTATTCATCAACAAGCTTTGGTAGCCACAGTTTTGCCTTCTGATTTAAATGGTGTTCTTAGAGAGGTGATCAAAGTTGTGAACTTTTTTTTAAAGGTAAAGCATTGCAAACTCGACTGTTTTGAATAATTTTCAAGAAATGGATTAGCTCCATCAAAATCTGCTTTCTCACACAGAAATCAGGTGACTTTCCAAAGGAAAGGTAGTGACATGAGTTCAGGAACTAAAAGCTAAATTGCTGATGTTCTAAATCTGGATATGCAAATTTTTTGTGACTCGGTTTGGCTACTAAAACTAGCATTTCTCACAGATCTTTTTAGCCACCTAAATAGTTAAAATAAGAGCTTCCAAGGGAGAAAAGTAAATATTATAACAGTCAAGGATAAAATTAAAAGGATACCTTGCAAAACATCATTTTTTATTAACATCTTTACAAAAGATGAGTCTTGCCCTTACTTTGAAAGATTGTTGAAGAAATTGCAATGGAGCAGGGGATGGTAGTAGATTCTCATATCCCTTGCATGACACAGAGCTTGCATAATTTGGAAGAGAAACTATTTAGTTACTGTGTAGAAGGATGGACACTACATCCTTTTTTTGGATATTTCAGTACAACAGGATGATCTGAGCATGAAGGTGAAAGAAGAAAGAAACACTTATAGATTTTGTTGCTGATGGCATGCTTAAAATGGAACTTAATTTGCAAAAGTCTGAAGTCTTCTGGATGGAAGAGAAAAGAAGAATATCCACAGCTGGCAAGAGAAGCTCTGAAATTACTAGTGCTATTTGCCACTTTCTATTTATGTGCATTAGTGTTATCTTCAATAATGAACATAAAAACTAATAAGAGAAATAGACTTAAATTATAAAATGATTTGGTTATTTGTATCTCAAAAATAGAACCATGATTGAAAAATTATTAATAAATAAATAGGCACAGCCTCATCATTGAAATTGTATTTTTATTGTAGTGTAAGACCTACACTAACCTTTGCTTATTTTTGTCTGGCTAATTGGCACCGATGACAGGTTTCGCTGGTGTCACCTATGAACAAAATCTGTTAAAAATCCTGGTAAGTGTCAAGTATGATTTTAAATAATACAAATGAGAGACATTAGTCATTAATCATCAAACTGCAGTTGTGCCAATACCCTGAGGTGATAAAATCCATGGGATACCTCTTAATAGCTGCACGGGATTAGCCGAGCGGTCTACGGCGCTGCAGTCATGGACTGTGCGGCTGGTCCCAGCAGAGGTTCGAGTCCTCCCTCGGGCATGGGTGTGTGTGTTTGTCCTTAGGATAATTTAGGTTAAGTAGTGTATAAGCTTAGGGACTGATGAACTTAGCAGTTAAGTCCCATAAGATTTCACACACATTTGAACGTACCTCCTAATATCATGTTGGCCTTCCTTTTGCCTGGTGTAGTGTGGCAACTTGACACCTTCATGGACTCAACAAGTCATTGGAACCAGAATGAAATTTTCACTCTGCAGCTGAGTGTGCACTGATATGAAACTTCCTGGTAGATTATAGCTGTGTGGCAGACCAAGACTCAAACTCGGGACCTTTGCCTTTCACAGGCAAGTGCTCTACCATCTGAGCTACCCAAGCATGACTCACGACCCATCCTCACAGCTTTACTTCTGCCAGTATCTCTTCTAGTACCTTCCAAGCTTCACAGAAGCTCTCCTGTGAAAGAGACGTGTTACTGGCAGAAGTAAAGCTGTGAGGATGGATCATCAGTCGTGTTTGGATATCTCAGATGGTAGAGCACTTGCCCGCAAAAGGCAGAGGTCCTGAGTTTGAGTCTTGGTGTGCCACAAAGTTTCAATCTGCCAGGAAGTTTCAAGTCATTGGAAATCCCTTGCAGAAATATTGAGCCATGCTGCCTTTACATCTACCCATAATTGTGTAAGTGTTTCCAGCGCAGGATTTTGTGCACAAACTGACCTCTCGATTATGTCCCATAAATGTTTGATGGAATTTAGGGCAGGCAATATGGATGGCCAAACCACTCACTGTCCAGAATGTTCTTCAGACCAATCATGTACATTTATGGGACCATTTTCAGTTAATTTAAGCTGTTTCATTTCAAGATTTTCAAGAAGTCTATTTTGTGTATCATAACTATATATATCTTTGCACTCCATCTTCAGGCCACAAGTGGCCCATCGGGACCATCCGACCGCTGTGTCATCCTCAGATGAGGATGCGGATAGGAGGAGAATGTGGTCCGCACACTGCTCTCCCGGTCGTTTTGATGGTTTTCTTTGGCCGGAGCCACTACTATTCGGTCGAGTAGCTCCTCAGTTGGCATCACGAGGCTGAGTGCACCCTGAAAAATGGCAACAGCACATGGCGGCCGGGATGGTCACCCATCCAAGTGCCGACCACACCGGACAGCGCTTAACTTCGGTGATCTGACGGGAACCGGTGTATCCACTGCGGCAAGGCCGTTGCCATATATATGTCTTTGACTTTATTCAAAAAGTGTGGTTATTCTTTAAGTACATAATTGTTTTGTAGAGATACTGGGAAGGTACAGTCTGTACATTTAGCTCTCTAAGTTTTTAATGCATCTGATAGCATTCTTCCAAAGTTTCAGTGATCTTGTCTACATCTACGTACTCTGCAAGCCATCAGTCATGGTGGAGAGTACTGAAGTACCTTCACTCATGATGCATGCAATTTCAGAGTGCGCATGTCCATACAGTTCACAGGCCTGCTTATAGAGGCCACCTGGGTCGGCCACCTGGTGCGCTCTGGTGAGCCACCAAAGAAGCAGCATAATTTAAGTGATTGTTAACAAGTGTTCAGTCTATTCTTTTTGCTGTGTTACTGATGTCCAATCATTGTATTCAGTGGTACACACAATCTGTATCTTATGTATTGCTCTATAAAATACTATGTTCCATAAATCATGTTTGTCTTTGCTATAACAGATACCTTACACCATTTCTAGTCATTTCTTTTAATGTTAGACTCCCAAATGGAGTGAAGGAAAAACAACTGTCCACATACTTTCTACTAGCCCCAATTTTTCTCAACTTTTCTTCATGGTCCTTCCGTGAGAGGTATGTTGGTGGCAATAGAACTGTTGTGCAGTCAATCACAAATGCTAATTCTCTAAACTTTCTTAGCAACGTTTCATGGAAATAACATTGTCTTCCCTCCAGGGATCCATTTGAGTTCACAAAGCATTCTTGTAATACCCTCATGTTGATTGAGCCTACTGGTAACAAATCTAGCAGCACACCTCAGAATTGCTTCAATGTCTTCCTTTAATGCAATCTGGTGTGGGTACCAAACACTTGAGCAATACTCAATAATGGGTCACACAAATGTTCTTCTGTATCGATGAGTTACACTTTCCTAGAATTCTAGAAGGAAACTGAGGTCAATCATTCGCCTTTCCTACAGTCAATCTTATGTGCCCATTTCATTTCATATTGCTTTGCAATGTTACACCTAGATATTTAATCAGTGTGACTGTGTAAGCAGCAAACTACTGATATTGTATTTGAATGTTACATGATTATTTTTCTCACTCATCTGCATTAGCCTATATTTTTCTATGTTTATAGCAAGCTGCCATTCATCACATCAAATATAAATTCTGTCTAAGTCATCTTATATCCTCCTGCAGTCATTCAACAGCTCTCTCCCATGCACTTCAGCATCATTTACAAAATACCACAGATTACTGCTCACTCTATCCATCAAATTGTTTATGTATATACACAGCAACAGCATTCCTATCACTCATTCCTGGGGAGCACCTGGTGATACCTTTGTCTCTGATGAACACTTGCCGTCCCAGGCAACATACTGGGTTCTGTTATTGAAGTAGTCATTGAGTCTCTCACATATCTGAGAACCTATTTCATATGCTCAGGTGTTTGTTAACAGTCAGTAGTGGAGGCACCATGTCAAACACTTTCCAGAAATCTATGAATATGGAATGTGACTTGTTTCCCTTTCAGAATTTTTCTTGCCTTCACATTAAAATACAGACAAAGCCCAATGTTTTTTGAAGGAATTTAAGAAATACTCCACCCTCCACAATTGAATTTATCAGAAGAATCAATCACTTCACCAGCTAATCTGAATAGCTGCCTGTTATCATGGTAGATACATTATTATCTGCACTATCAGAGTTTCTTGGTTTTAAAGAGAGATTTATTTTCATCACTTTCAGTTAATTTATTGGTAGCAAGGAGTAGCATTCTGTCATACTGAGGATGGTAACTATGATTTTTACTTTTGGAGAGTTCTTACATAGTAGTTTATACCTCACCTCAACGTAGCTTTGATTAAAAATATCACTGGCCTTAGTAAAGTCCCTCCATTCCTGCCCTGCCTTCTCCAGCGTTACACTGCCACAATATCTTTTATCAGCACTTCAAGTTATTATTGGTAGAAGCTTGATATAGTTCCTCTTACCTACTTACCCTACAAATGTAAAAACTCTCTTGGGTTTTGTTCAGATAGTAATTTTCACATGTCATTTTTAATTATTTTCCTTTACTTAATATCATTCATTGATTAATTTTTTGCTCTTCCCTGTATTAAATTTCTGTGCATAATGAAAAATGTGGTTCTCTCTCTTCTCTATGTTACATATGATCAAGTTTCCTTTCCACTCTTCTGACTTCAGCATATTTGTAATTATCTAAACTTACATGATTTGGTTTGCCATATGTTCTTTTTCTGAGCTCACTTTTATGTCTCATATTTGAAGTAATTTAGTATAATAATGACAAATGCAAACATTTTCAATATACTTGTTCATACTTGAAGTGATTTCTATTACTATTACTTCTTTACTTTCTCAGACGTTAAGTCTGGTTAAAAATGGAAAGTGACGCGGACCTTGATCAAGCGTCACTTCCTTTTAACTGTACGGTATATGTTATAGTGCATTTAGGAACTTTTGGGTGATTGAACATGTATCAATAATTACGGATTTCTGTAGTTGTATATATAAGTTTGGATGTAGCGGTATTGCATTGATGTACTGGTGGATATTGTGTGGTATGACTCCTCTAGTTGACAGTATAATCGGTATAATGTCAACTTTATCCTGATGCCACATGTCCTTGACTTCCTCAGCCAGTTGGATGTATTTTTCAATTTTTTCTCCTGTTTTCTTTTGTATATTTGTTGTATTGGGTATGGATATTTCGATTAGTTGTGTTAATTTCTTATTTTTATTGGTGAGTATGATGTCAGGTTTGTTATGTGGTGTTGTTTTATCTGTTATAATGGTTCTGTTCCAGTATAATTCGTATTCATCATTCTCCAGTACATTTTGTGGTGCATACTTGTATGTGGGAACGTGTTGTTTTATAAGTTTATGTTGTATGGCAAGTTCCTGATGTATTATTTTTGCTACATTGTCATGTCTTCTGGGGTATTCTGTATTTGCTAGTATTGTACATCCGCTTGTGATGTGATCTACTGTTTCTATTTGTTGTTTGCAAAGTCTGCATTTATCTGTTGTGGTATTGGGATCTTTAATAATATGCTTGCTGTAATATCTGGTGTTTATTGTTTGATCCTGTATTGCAATCATGAATCCTTCCGTCTCACTGTATATAGTGCCTTTTCTTAGCCGTGTGTTGGATGCATCTTGATCGATGTGTGGCTGTGTTAGATGATACGGGTGCTTGCCATGTAGTGTTTTCTTTTTCCAATTTACTTTCTTTGTATCTGTTGATGTTATGTGATCTAAAGGGTTGTAGAAGTGGTTATGAAATTGCAGTGGTGTAGCTGATGTATTTATATGAGTGATTGCTTTGTGTGTTTTGCTAGTTTCTGCTCGTTCTAGAAAGAATTTTCTTACATTGTCTACCTGTCTATAATGTAGGTTTTTTATATTGATAAATCCCCTTCCTCCTTCCTTTCTGCTTAATGTGAATCTTTCTGTTGCTGAATGTATGTGATGTATTCTATATTTGTGGCATTGTGATCGTGTAAGTGTATTGAGTGCTTCTAGGTCTGTGTTACTCCATTTCACTACTCCGAATGAGTAGGTCAATATTGGTATAGCATAAGTATTTATAGCTTTTGTCTTGTTTCTTGCTGTCAATTCTGTTTTCAGTATTTTTGTTAGTCTTTGTCTATATTTTTCTTTTAGTTATTCTTTAATATTTGTATTACCTATTTATTATTATTCTATTTATTATTATCTATTTATCTATTTATTATCTATTTATTATTATTACTACTACTACTATTATTATTGTTATTATTATTATTATTATTATTATTACAAAGTACGATGTTCTTTGAATAATAATTAATTTTCTTTTCAATTTACCGTATCAGCTGTGAGGTCATATTAAACAATGACACATGGTGATCTGAAATGCTCTGATAAGAGTCAGTATGCCTTACTGGCTCACCACTACAACAACGGGTAAACTCTCATCCCCATTGCACTAACAATAATGTAACAGTTAGAGGGAAAAATTGTGATAGCCTAAATGTATGAAGAGTCAGCACGACGAGCCAAAAAATTATGACCACTGCCCATCACAACTCTGAATGTTCTATAACCCCATATGTAATACTTGGATATGTGCTGTGGCACGAGGCCGCCAGCACGCTACACTTAGAGTGTTCCACCAACATCATATGCGCAGATCGGTTGCTTGTATCAGTAACTGGATTTTTCTATGTTTATGTCATTTTTCTCAAATGGTGTTCACTTGTATGCAGAGAAGAAAAAAACTTTGGTTCATTGTGGTCATGCTGTTGTTTGTGTCTTACAGTATGATACAAATGACAATGAGTGTGGCATTCTCTTCCACATGTTCAGTCTATCTGGTTGTTCCTTCAGTTCTTCTGTCTATGGAGGCAATGCTTCAATCTCTCCTCAAGCAGCAGCAAGCTATTATGGTTGCTTTCATGGGCTTGTCAGCCACATTGACTATGTGAGTTCCCTGCCATCAGTGTATCCGCCATCCTTTCCCCCTTATGACGATGCAGCTGAAGACTGGAAGGCTTATGAGAAGCAGCTTCAGAAACACTTCCTCACTTTGGTGTCACTGATGCAAACATGTGTAAGGCATTCCTTTCTTGGATTTCTACTCGGATCTACCACTTGTTGTGCCAGTTAACCCAACTCCAGAAACCTGCATTACTTTTGTTCCATGCAATGTGTAAGTTGTTGTTCAACTACCACCATAAATGCCTGCATGCCATTGCATCGGGTGTACAGTTCCATCATTGTCATAAATAGCCCTACTAGTCCTACTTAGCTTGGGCAGCTGAATTCCATGATCCGTCAGAAATGTCAGTTTGTTACCAATGCTCATCATGATTCCTGTGCTGATTCTATGATCTCTCACACCATCAATCAATTGGCTCTTGTCTAGGAGGCATGTCAACACATAGTACAATGTGAGAATCCATCTTTGGCTGAAGTGTTAAATATTGCTCAATCTTTTGAGATGTCTCTTGCTGCTGGTGATCAGATTGAGACTTAGTGTCACATTGCCACAGTGGCTCCTGTTCCTGGTTGTCAGGTGTCGGTCACATCTCAGGGGGAGGATAATGTGGCAACCATACAAATGCAGTCTCCATGCAGCACTGAACAGTGATATGCCAAACAAAAACAACAAGAACCACAGCAATGGCAGCGCTCGGTACTCTCGTCTTGTCCATACTGTTTCACGCAATATAATAGGACCGGATGCTCCGAGAACTGGGTGTCTTGCAACAACCATAGTAAAAAGGACATATGCCATCAGTGTGTCATTCCTAGCCCTCTCCTGTGGACATAGACATGTATGTTGATTGTGTGTCTCCAGTGCTTACAATTCACAACAAACTTTTGATCGAAGTGTGAGTGATGGACAAAGTGCTCAGAGTACAAGTGAATACAGGTGCAGCCATGAGTTTACTGAACTCACAAACTTATGTGTATTTGGGATCTTTGGCATTGTCTCCAATTACTCAACATTATGAGGGTTACAACAAGCAGCATATTCCAATTTTGTGGCACTTTACAGCTCCCACAATGCACAAATCTATGGTTAATTCTTGGACTCCTTTGGTAGTGAATGATGCTGGTACCACAAATTTATTCATTCTGAATGTTTTCAGTGCTCTTACCTTTTTTATTTCAGATACAGTGCACCTCATTTACAACTAGATCCCTTAGTCATAGTTACATATTCTGTGTTCTGAGTTCTTGACTCTTTTTCTCAGATGGATTAGGTAGTGCCACTAACTCTGCAGCCCACATTACTCTGATACCTCTAGTGTGGCTGTGCTTTTTCCACGTGTGCCCTGTTCCAGTGGCTTTGCATAGTCTAGTGAAATCAGAATTGGACAGGCTGGCTTGCTGGAGGACATACAGCCTATTACCGAAATCGAAATTGGACAGCCTGACTCGATGGGGGTCATATGGCATATTACACGGACTGAGTGGCCTACCACATGCATGACTGTTTTCCCAAACTAATTTATCCAAAGCCTGTTTAAAGTTCCATTCTATGAGGATTCTAAATGGCTCCTTGTGATTAATGTGCCCTTTGGGCTGCACAAATATCAGTGCCTGTGGTTCAGTGTGGCTAGCAACCCAGCAATTTTTCACCATTTTTTTTCTGGAACAGCTGACAACGTCTGTTCTGGGGTGCATCAACTATCTTGATGACATCATTGTGATGGGTGCATCCATGGAAGAGCATTTACCTAGCTTATGCACCTTGTGCACCACCTTACATTCTGCATGGTTGAAATCCAACTTATCCATTTACACTTTTTTCAGCCACTCATTGTGTATTCAGGGTTAGAGGTTTCTCAGATGGTGTTAAGCCTTTACGTCATCATATTACTGTGGTCACAGCTCTGTTGCGCCCTACAAATGTCAAAGGACTCCTAGCATTTTTAGATAAAATTGCTTACTATAGAAAATTTATTCTGTGTGTGGCCATGTTGGCCTATTCCCTCAATGAGATGTTTGGCTATTTTCCACCCTGGCAACCACGTGGTTTTGGCTACAGACACCTCTCAATATGGACTTAGGGCTGTTCTTGCACATCAATAGTAGGATGGTTCTGAACTCTGATAGCATACACACCAAAAATGCTCAACTCCACTCAGCAGCGCCACTCTCAAGTTGAAAAGGAAGCACTTGTTATCATGTATGTCCTCAAAAGTTTCATGTGTTCTTGTGTGGGCCAAGTTCCACCTCATTGCTGACCACAAGCGCTTGGTTTCACTGTTTAATCTTCCTGCCCAATTACCTAATAAAGCAGCACATTGCCTCCAACACTGGGCCTCATTTCTGTCTCACTATAACTATGAAAGACATTTTTGGCCAACCGCACACCGTGCCAACACCAATGCACTGTCCCAGCTTCCAGTGGGCCAGATCTTTCTTTTGATCAGGATGAGCTCCTTTGTTTTCACTTAGACATTGAGATGCAACATAAAGTGGAAGGGTTTCCAATTGTGGGCTCCTGAATCACAGCTGCTGTCACTGTTGATCTGGTTTTATGTCAAGTTGTTCACCTCATTCTGCACGGTTGCTTGTCATGGCCTGCTCTCAGTGTGCTACCCAACAGGTGGCGCCACGGGTAACGCCCCCTCTGTGGTCCGCACCGCAGAATCTGGGGTAACATATCTACATTGATTTCACAGGATCCTTCCTAAATTCTTCTCAGTTGTCACCTGTCAACGTTTTTTCTAAACATCTGTATCTTATCCACCATCCTTCAATGTCAGCTGCAGCTGTGATTCAGGCCCTTTCCAAAAAATTTTATATTGAACAATTGCCTCATATGCTTGTGACAAGTAATGGTCCACAACTTGTGTCTCAGACCTTCCACAATTTTTGTGCCTGTCAAGGCACTCACCACATGACTGCTGCTTCTTTTCACTACCAATATAATGCTGAAGCTGAACACCTTGTTCACACATTCAATGTTTAAATGAAGAAGTACATCGCAGACTCCTCCACAGACGATGCCATGACAAGCTTCTTGAGTTCCTACCGGTTTACAAAGGTGTGACATCCAGCTGAGATGCTCCATGGTAGCTGCCACATACCACCCTGCATCTGCCCACTCAACACCACCAATGCCAATTGGCATGGCTCTCATTGTGGTTAGCTCCTGGCTCAACAATCTGGGCTCAGGGGTTCAGTTGCTGCCCTAATGGATTCCGGCCACAGTCCACAGCTGCTGAGGCTGTTGCCCCTGTATAGTGTGCACTACTGATGGGCTGGTGGTGCACCACCACAATCAGCTGCATCTTTGCACCACGGTGAGAGCTGCAGGTCTGCTGCTGTCGGTGCTGCCTCCGCCACTCCCCTCAATGCTTTTCCCAGTCTCATGGGGCATCCCTGTTGTGGGTGCAGACCTACTGTCCTTGTGGATGTTACCACCTCCTGCCTTGTGCCTCTCCTCCAGCATCAAGCCTCCTCACACCAGCTGCAGGGCCTTCCGACAGTGCTTCACTGCTGCTCATGATTGCGCCACCAGCTGGGCCAGCGCTTTAGGGCTCTTCAACACCAACATCCCTGGCACCCCCAACCTAATGGCAAGCAACATCACCATTGGTGCAGTTCCATCATGTTGCAGAATCAGACATTGAGATGCTACCAATGTCCTTGTCACCGGTCTTCTCTTATGATATTTTGTGGTGGAGCAGCCGCCGAGCGTGTCCGTGGCCGCACAATTTCCACCACTACTCACTGGTTGTGGCCCAGAATGTCCTTTGTCACCACCATCATTGCCTGCGACATCTGATGCAAAGGCTGTGAATGTTTCAACAGATGCCCGGATGCCCACATCAGCAAAGTACCTTTTCCTCAAGGGGAGAGAGCCCCTTTAACCCTGTACATAATACTTGGAAATGTGGTGCAGCACCAGCAGCTGGTACACTAACTTAGAATATTCTGCCAACATCTGTGTGGGCCAGCCACCAGAAACCATCTGTAGTGGGCCACATGACTTGTGCACACAGCACAGAATCTGCTGCTTCATTATAAGTGCACTACAGCAGGCACTCGCCCTCAGATAATGTTCATACTTCATGTCAGCAACTGCTTTTGGCAGTACCTGCACTGTTTCCACATTTGTGTCTACGTTCTCAAACAGTTTTTGCTTGTATGTGGAAGAAGATTAAACATTGGTTCATTACGGCCATGCTGCTGTTTGTCTCTTATGGTATGATACAGAATGCTACTTGTTGACATAGTAGGCACATGATGTGTAACAAAGTATATAAGGGTGGCAGAGACAAATGGAGAATTATTCTAGTGATGATACATACTGTGAATGAATGCCAACAGATAAAATTTGCCATATTCAAGGTGCTGTATACAAGTAATGTACAAATTGGTCGGGGTCTCTTTATCAGCAAAGATGACTCTTTTCTCCAACACTGTGAGTTGAAATGCATATTTACTGTTATTCTTTACTACAAGCTGTTTTTCCTGATTCCTTAGAAGCTTTATGATTCATGGGCAGTTTACAAATAATCTGTTGTTAGTGTTAAATCATAAGTGGCACACCCATAGTCTCAGTTGACTGAATTAACATTTTATAGAACTGTTGTAGACAGGATGTGTTTCACCCCATACCTTTCCACTGAAACATTTTAGAATGACTGTCAATTTAAGCAATTTTCTTTAAAGTTCTGCAAATGCATTAATCATGAGCCCATGAGCAAATGTAAGACTAAGTAATGTGACTGACTGTATAAAATTCAGTATAGTGCCATTAAAACACAATCTCAGCTCATTAAAATTGTGGCCAATATTATTAAAACAAATTATTTTATCTGTTGAAAACTTAAAACCAGTCTTTTGTGCAAAGTTCTCCAGAGCCATGGGCAATACTTGGAGATGTTAGTCTGCAGACTGTCCAGTATATACACCATCACCACATGATGTATGTCATCCACTGTAGTTAGTCTTTTGTCTGTCCATCCTTTTAGCAGGACGTCTCTGGGACGACGGCCGTTTACTATCGTAACAAAAAATAAAAGCACCTACAGCCATCCTTATGATTTTATTTTATTTTGTCACTACCAGTTTCAATGCTTCATTGCGTCATCTTCAGGCTGTTTTGATGCAGTGCAGGTTCATACAATCCCCATGCATAACCCATCAGTTGCCAGCATTACTGGATTCGCAGATAATCTGAAACTTACTGTTGACAGTTGATGGTTGGAGTGCTGACACGTAAGTTTCATATTATCTGCAAATCCAGTAATGCTGGCAACTGATGGGTTATGCATGGGGATTGTATCAACCTGTACCACATCAAAACAGCCTGAAGATGATGCAATGAAGTGTCAAAACTGGAAGTGACAAAATAAAATAAAATCATAAGGATGGCTGTAGGTGTTTTTATTTTTTGTTACTACTGTAGTTAGTGGTTGTTGTCACTTGCTAGTTATGTATGCCTCATCAAATAGATTCCCACTAAGTAAAGTAAAGCAGTAATCAATCCAAAGATTGTTTTCAACAGTGCAGTGATTTACTAGGCATGGTCCTGTTGGAGTTTGTATGCCACTGTCTTCCTCTGACCTTTGAATCGATTTACTTAGTCAGTTAAAGGTGGACTTCCAGTTTAAGGTGGATTCTGAACCATGGTGCAACCCACTATCTTCTGTTATTTATCATTTAAGATTTGTCATTTATGAAAGGTTCTGTGACTTCAATATGGATTACTGCACTTTACAAAAATGTACTAAGTACATGTAAACAGAAAACTCTCTGTTGAGGTAGGTAGTTCAGTTCTGTCTGTATTTTAATGTGGGATTAATAAACATGATTTCTGTGTGACATGTTATTTCTTGATGACAATTCTTCTCTCATAACTGGTATTTGATTCTGGATTCTATGTGACATAGCTCGTGGAGATGCTGGGGCAACTTTGACATCAACATTGCCACGGTTCTAATATAGCTCAGTAAGAGCTATTCCTTTCACGGGCAGGAACATGAATACAAATAGTTCATTTTTTTCTGGAGTGCGAATCATCAAGATACCAATTGACACAAGTGCTTCATTGAGTCAGATGCACATCAAGCAGTCAGTAGTGTTTTTGAGAGAAGCTGGTCAGGATCGGCTGGCTAAAGGGATACAGCTGTGTTGCTAAATAAATAAAACAGGTTAGATGACATTATGTGTCTCGCCAATGTTTGCTTTTACTTGGATGTTGCAGCTCAGTATTGGTTTGAGAACAATAAGGACAAGTGCAAGAGCTGGGACAAATTTCAGGTTGAAATTAAGAATACATTTGGAGACAGCCAGCAGCAACTATGCATAGCCAAAGAATAGGGCCCAGTGACAGAGGGAGATAAAACAGTTGTATTTGCAGATTGTTTTGATGCTGTGTCACATATTGAACTCAAATACAACAAAGGTCATCAAAGTTTCACACTTAATGAAGGGTGTGGCACAGGATGTCCACAGAGGGCTTCTTTTGAAGGATGTCACTACAACAGAGGATTTCATCAAGCTGTGCTAGCACATCAAGGCAATGCACCAGCAAACGAGTACAGCAAAAGAAAGTCAACAGACTTCAGTGTGTTGTACAAATTTCAGTCATGGAAGACCATCATGAGTTCATATCACTACTACCACCATTAAACAAAGCAGTGTTTCATCAACCATTAGCACTGATTTATACAAGAGAAACCAACACTGCACACTGGAACAGAAAATGCTGAACTTATGCCACAATGATCAGACAACATCCAACATTCTCAGTTACACAGATACAACCTGATTGCTTGCCAGTCCAAAAGCTATACAGAAATAAGGACATTTGGAGAATGGAGGATAACATGCCAGAATATTCCCATTGTGGATATCATGCAAACATTACTATAAACAATAAAAAAATGTGATCAGTGACTATTCTGCCACAAGATGTGTAAAACAACATTACAGTTCTATGCTCACCATGCACCTTAGAACATTAAAGCCAACCTGTGGGACAAAGATCATTGCCATGATGAAGGTCATTCTGCAATGTGGCACAATCATTCCAACTTGCCATACGGAGCTTCCAGCTGCTCAGACAGCTGCCACAATCTGGAGAACTAAATGAGGTAACCAACTATGAAGGTAAAGCTGCTGCACGTGAGAATCTGGCATAGACAACAGATGGCTACATATTGGAAAATTACATCAACATCATCGCTGATGACCAACATGTCCAGGCACTAGTCAATTCTGGGTCTTCTTTTTCAGTGATATCAGATACTTATCATTAACAGTTAAAGATTATGTTTCCAGATTAAAATGTCACTGTGTTGAAAGTTGCAATGAAAAATATGTCTAGCCATCATGAACCTGTTTTGTGAGAATAACTATCAGTGACAGTGCACATTCCATCAAATTTGTTGTTTCACCAGAATGCAGGCATAATGTTATTCTTGGATGGCATTTCCTACAGGCACTACAAGCAGTCAAATTTGTCAAACACTGTGGGAGATTTGAGCTCCAGATTGATGAAGCTACTCCAAGTTTGCACAATAACAATTGCTCTGGATGACTGTCTACCACTGAAAGTGCACTTGTCCCATTGTCTGCAATGAGTTCTAGTCAACAGTCTGGATGCTCTAGCTGAGAGCAAAAAGATACTGAACCTCTCAAAAGCATTTGTATGCCAGTGCTAATGAACCATCACAAGTGGACAAGGAGAGCCCTAGGTCACCAACTGCAATTACCAGTCACACCATATATCTAAGGGTATGTTCATAGGGTAGCCAAATTAATCCAAGAACAGCTCAGTTCCATTGATGGACAATCATACTATGTTACTATCACTGTCTATTCAGCAGACAGGTCTTATTTATTTATTTATTTTCATGTTCCATAGATCTTTGATGTGAGTATATCACCAGGATGTAGAATATGTCAGATTATTACAGTAAAAACGATATCTAAATGGCTTACAAACTAAATCATATATAAACAGATACATGAAGTTCAAGTGTTTAAACAACAACACAAATTATGGTAGTAATAATGATTACACAAACAAATTGTAACTCTTACATTCTAATACATATAAAAAGCATTCTGTCATCAATTGATATGGCAGTGCTACATAGTCAGTTCTTATAGGAATGCTTAAAATTAAACAAATTGTACTAATTGTTACACACTGTCAAAAATTCCTGTAAAGAATAGAAATAATTATTCAAAAGATAAAGTTTCTCTTGTTTTTTGAATTTAGTGATATCCCCAATGACTGATTTAACATGAAACAGAAGTTTATTCTATACTTTTGTGCTTGAATAATGTATTCCTTTCTGTACCATGCTGAGATGTTTTTATGTCTTTGTGAAGATCATGTTTACTTCTTGTATCAAGATCATGATATTCACTGTTTGTTTTGTAAATTGTACGATTATTGTTCACAAAGCATGTTAGTGAAAAAATTTACTGAGATGGCATGGTGAGTATCCTGTGCTGTTTGAACAAGTTTCTGCAAGAGCATCTGTGATGCACTCTAGTCATAATTCTGTTGACTCTTTCCTTTGCAATTTGTTTACTCATAACTGGTCACCCCAAAATATGATGCCATACATCATAAATGAATGGAAATATCCTAGGAGTGCAGCTTTAATTGTTTAAAAGTCACAAACAGATGAAATTGAGCAAATGGCAAATACTGCTGAATTCAGTCAGTTACACAAGTTGTTGATGTGAACTGACCAGTTTAGATTGTTTCCTGAAATTCTTTTGGGAAACACAGCATCAAAAATGGTAATGAATTCATTCAGAAATATGTTAAATTTATCATTGACATCTTTAGACTGATATACTGTGTCCCATTCCAAATGCTGCAAATGACTGCTGAAGGTTTCCAAATTCTCACTACTAATTAGTCTAAAAGCTCTATTGGTAAAACTCCTCTTGTTAGCTGGGCTTACATCATGCATCTTTAACAACTGCTCACCATGGTCAGAAAGGCCATTTAAAATTTGTGTTACACATATGTTATCAATTCTGTTCATTATCATCATCTTGGACAGTTTCCAGCCTCTGGGCAGGTCTGTTTGTAACATAAGCCTCTCCATCGTCTTCTGTCTTGCCACCATCTCTCTGTCTTCACCTTGGTCCAGTCTTCTCCTTTCTTCTGGACGCATTCCTCCACTCCTTTCTGCCATCTGTGTCTCAGTCTTCCTCTTGGTCTCTTTCCTTCCAGTTTCATCTCGTGTATTCTCCTGGGTATCCTCTTCTCCTCCATTCACATAACATGCCCATACCATCTCAGGCTCGATTTCTCTATCTCCACCTGTACTTGTTCCACCTTCATTAACTCTCTGATCCTCTCATTTCTTAGCCTGTCTATATTTGTCACTCCACTACTGTTCCTCTAGAATTTCATCTCACTAGCTTGTACTTTGCTATTCTCTCTCTTCCTTTCATAACCCAGGTTTTGGATGCATATGTCGGGATCGGGACATAGTATGACTGGTATATAACCTTTTTACTGATTTGGGGTACATCCTTGCTCCATATCAGGCTTCTGACACTCTTCTGAAATGCTTACGCTTTTCTCCCCCACTCATTTATTTCTCTGTCTTTTTTTCCATCTTGCTGTATGAAGCTTCCTAGGTACTTGAAACTCTCCACTCTCTTCAATCGTTCCCCACCAATTGTTATTCCAGTCGTTCCTCTCTCCTTCATTTTTGTTGTGATAATCATCTCACTCTTACTTATACTGAATTTCATCCCATATTCTTGTACTTTTCATTTCCATATGTCCAACTGCTCTTGTACTTACTCCTCCTTTTTCCCCAAAATCATCAGATCATCTGCAAACACCATAGCTTTCATCTTTCCTTCACCTATTACTTGTGCTACTGTACTCATTATTCATCCATCACTACAGTGATGAGTAATGGTGAAAGTGCACTTCCCTGCCTCAAGCCATTCTTCTGTTCAGTCCAAGCTGATCTCTCTCCTCCCACTTTCATGCAGCTCACACTTCCATGGTACATTTCCTTCTCCTCCAAATAATCTGTTTTGCTACTCCTCTTTTCTCCAGGGCTTTCCACACTTTGCTTCTACATACACTATCATACGCTTTTTCAGTGCCCAGGAAGGTCGTTAGTAGACCTGTTCCATATTCATAATGCTGTTCCTGCAGTTGTCGTACAGTAAAAATTAGATCCACCATGGACCTTCATGTTCTGAAGTCAAGTTTCTCTCCTCTCATCTCCCCGCTCCTAATTTTGACTGAATTCGTGCTTCCAAAATGTTCTCAAAAATCTTTGCACAATGACTCATCAACATTATCCCTGATAGTTCTTGTACTCTTTTCTATTTCCCTTCTTAAAGGTCAGGACAATTATTTCCTTCTTCCAGTCTTCTGGGATCATCTTCTGTCTCCACACAATTTTCATTACTCGATATAGCCATTGTATCCCCACCTCTCCTGCTGCTCTCACCATCTCTACACTTAGCTCATCCAGACCTAGTGTCTTCCCTCCCTTCACCTTGCCCAATGCCTCTTCCACTTCTCCCCATGTAAGGTCTTTTTCTATTTGCCTTTCCTCCTCTTTTTTCTCCTTGGCTTATTCCTCCTCATCCAGGTCTCCATTTGGGTTCTGGAGTTCTTCAAAATACTCCTTTCACATATTCTTGAGTTCCTCCTTATTCTCTACATCTTGGCCATTTTTGTCCACCACTGAGGCATTATCTGTTGTACCGATCTTACTCTTACTTTTAATCATCCCATATAACACCTTTTATGCATCTTCACTATCCTCCTCCATCATTCTGGTTCACTGTTCCATCCACTTTCTTCTCTCCTCCACCACCACTCTTTTCGCTTCTTTCTTTCTTGCTTGATACTCTTCTCTTGTCTCTACTGTTCTCTTCTGGAACCATACCCTAAAGGCTCTATTCTTCTTCTGTACTATATCCTTTGTTTTATCATTCCACAAGGGTGTTTCTTTCCACCTCTTTTTGTTGCTTGTCCTCCCACATATTGCTTCCGCTGCACTCACTAATGTTCCCTTGAATCTACCCCATTCCTCTTCCACCGTCTTTGGTTCATCCTTTGGGATGCTTTCATTTATTACTTGTAGGTACTGTAGCCTGCTTTCTTCCTCCTTCAACTTCCATACCCTTACACGTCTTCTCTGTTTTCTGTCCCATTATTATCCTTAGTCTCTCTCAGGTTCATTACTAGGAAATGGTGGTCACTATCCAAAGTATTACCTTAATGTAAATGATTTTCCTGTTCATCTCAATATCGTACAGGAAGTAGTCAACTATTGACTTTCTCTTTAAGTCTTGACTGTACCAGGTAATCTTGTGACTCTCTCTTTCCCTAAACCAAGAGTTTCCAACCAGCAAGCCATTCCTTTGACAGAACTCCAATAGTCTTTCAGCTTCCTCATTTCAGCAGCCCCAACCCTCTGGTCCAAGTACACTTTTGCAGCCCTGTCTTTCTCTTTCAACATTTGCATTTAAATCCCCCATTACTATCACATTCTTCCTTCCCATCTGCTTCTGCATTTTTCTCTTCAAACTACTGCTTCTCCTCAGAAGTGCAACCCACCTGTATTGCCTCTATGGTCGTCCCCTTGAGTGATATTTTGATCTTCATCATCCTATCACTTATTTCTTCACTTCCTCTTTTAATTCATCTTTTACTACTCTTGCTATTACATTTCTCCTTCCCTCCTCATTTCCACTCCACTACAATCGGTAGCCTTTCCTCAGTTCTCTCCTTCCTTCTCCTTTGCATCTCGTTTCAGCTAACCCCAATAGGTCTAACTTCCTTCTTCTCATCATGTCTACCATCTCCTCCACCTTTCCAGTCAATGTTTGTATATTTAATGTTCCAAATCTTAGTCCTTGTTTATAGCCAGTTTGTCCTCAATTAAATCCGTTCTCTCCAAGGCTCGGTCTGTTTTTGAAAGCAGAAATCATAATCCACTGCTGGCTTACTGGGCCTATTGTAGCTTCACCAGAGCCCCATTAGCTGTCACTTTTCAGGATTCCTGTAGGACCTTCACAGCTACCGTAGTGGTCCCGGGGCATGCACAGTCCCCTCTGTACCTCACTCCTTTATGCAATGCCGTTGCCTATCTCCCACAACTTGGACGAGGGGTTGGACTTGTGGGATACTATCAATTCTGTTATTGTCTACAAAAATATTGTCAGTCAGAGTTGTGCAGTTTTTAGCCACCCTTGGGGGAAAGTCAACAACTACCCTCAAATTAAAAGAGCTCATTACATCCTGACTATCTTTTCTTCGTAGTCCTTACACACAATGTATGTTGGTGGCAATAGAATAGTTCGGCAGTCAGCTACAAATGAGTTCTCTAAATTTTCTCAATAGTATTTCTCAGAAAGAACATCACCTTCCCTCCAGCAATTTCCATTTTAGTTCCCGAAGCATTTCTGTAACACTTATATGTTGTTTGAACCTACCAGTAAGAATTTTAGCAGCCCACCTCTGAATTTCTTCACTGTCTTCCTTCAATGTGATCTGGTACAGATCCCAAACACTCAAGCAGTACTCAAGAATAGGTCACACCAGTGTCCTATATGCGGTCTACTACACAGGTGAAGCATTTTTTCCTAAAATTCTCCCAATAAACTGAAGTCTATCATTCACCTTCTGTGCCAAAGCTCCCACATGCTTGTTCCATCTCATACCGCTTTGCAACATTATCCCCAGATATTTAAGTGACTTGACTGTGTCAAGTAGGATGCTAGTAATACTGTATCTGAACATTACAGGTTTGATCTTCCTACTCATCTGCATTAACTTACATTTTTCCACATTTAGGGCTAACTGCAATTCATCACACCAACTGGAAATGTTGTCTAAGTCATCTTGTATCTTCCTACAGTCCAACACCTTACCATACACCACGGCATCATCAGCAAACAACCGCAGATCGCTGCCCACCCTGTCCATTGAATCGTTTATGTATATAGAGAACAACAGCAGTCCTATCACACTTCCCTGGGACACTCCTGATGATGCCCTTGTCTCTGATGTGCACTCATCATTGAGAACAACATACTGGGTTTAAAATTTAAGAAGTTTTTGAGCCACTGACATATCTGTGAACTTATTCCATATGCTTGTGCCTTCATTAATAACCTGAAATGGGGCACTGTGTCAAATGCTTTCTGGAAATTTATAAATATGGAATCTGACTGTTGCTCTTTACCTATAGTTTGCAGAATATCATGTGAGAAAAGGGCAAGCTGAGTTTTGCATGAACGATGGTGTCTAAAACCATGATGATTGGTGGACATAAGCTTCTCGGTCTCAAAAAAGATTATTAGATTCGAAGTGACAATATGTTCAAGGTGAGCCACACTGGCTCGCATTGATCAATCGATCACAAGATCATGGTAGTGGGGCACATCCTCGTGTAATGTTATCAAATCCTTTGCGAGGTTCCCAAATCTGATTTCATACCAGTTTGCCAGTGCTGTTCATAGATGAATTACAAGTGGTAGAAGTTTTATGATTATGGGTACGTTCTGAGAAACATGCAGGTGCATTTGGTTTTGAGAAACATGCGGAGACATTTGATGTCTTGCATCAGATGATCCTTCAGTTGATGTATTCAGTATCTAAAGATTTGTTAAGTCAGAGGGTGGCTGAGGCCCTGAAAGATTTGGAAACATTAGTTGATTTAAGGAGAAAGGTTGTTCAAGATAGAATATCGCCACGATGTAAATTGTAAATTTCCTTACCTGTAATAGTGATAGAACTGATTTTGAGGATGTAATGAGCTCTTTTAATTTGAGGGTAGTTGTTGACTTTCCCCCCCAGGAATTGATGAATAAATATTTTCTTTGCATCCAGTCCCAGGACAAGACACTCCAACAATATATTGAGGAGATTTGCACAACAGTCATGGCATTGGAACTATTGGCAACTTAGGAGGAAGTCATTGAAAATCCTGTGGAAGGCATTAAGCCTGAAGACAGGTCACAATTGGTGTTTTTGCAGAGATCTTCCACTTTTTCTGAGTTAGATGAATTAGTGTGTAAAATCGAGAGAATGTGCTTTGTTGATGAGAAACAGAGCTCTGAAAGACAAGTGAAATGCAAACATGTGGAAAGGGTTCAGAATGAGATGGGTAGGAAAACTGCTCCATCAAATGCTAGAGGTTGTTTTCTGTGTGGTGATAACAATCATTTGTGCGCCAGTGTCCTCTATAGCATAGGGTGCATCCAAACAGCTGATGCCAGAGGTGTGAGCATCCTAAGGTGCCTTTACGACCCAAACAGTGTAACTGTATCAGGGCAGTAACTTGTCATTTCTTACCTTTTTTTGTGCTTACATTAACCATGAACTGGTCTGTGCTCTTATAGATTCAGGAAGCAGTGTTCCTCTTATTCAAAATGGTTGGTATTTGGAGAGATGCGGCATTTGTAAGTTCACACCCTTGCAGGAAACTCAGCAGAGGTGTTGTACTGCCAATGGGCAGGTGTTGCCTCTGGTAGTTGTCTGCAGGGAAGTGTGGCTATACAGAGATTTTTATGATCAGTGGAATTAATAATCATCAAAGGATTATCAGTTATTCTGTTATTGGGCTGTAACTTCATGCAGTGAATGGGCTTAATTCTTAATTATGCTGACAAGAAGTTTTATTTTAATTTTTTCTGGCAAGGATTTTAAGCTGTGTACTTGTCAGATGATCCAAGGGGTTAATAATGTCATGCTGCACGATATTCAGTTCCAGGTCAGTCATTTGTGCGAGTGTGAAGTTAAAGCCCTGTTGGGAGTACTTGGGCACTTTCCTGATGTATCGACCAATAAACTGGGAGTCACTAACAGAATTCAATGTAAAATCAGGTTGATGGATGGTATTCTGGTTCGCCAGCCTCCATATCAATTGTCGCCACCCAGAGTGAAATTTTGAGACAGATGATTGGTAACATGCTTTGCAATGGTGTAATACAGTCTTCAACCTCATCCAATGCATTGTCCATGTTTCTGATACCAAAGGGGCAAACTGGTAGTTATTGTCTGGTAATGGATAATAGAATTCCCAACCAGAAAGTCATTTTAGAGTCTATACCACTACTGGACTTGGGTAACTGTTTTACCTGGTTTGCTGGGGCATGTTATTTTACCATCTTAGATCTGTACCAGGCCTGCCACCAGATTCCTCTTACTGAGGATTCTAAGCATGTGACAGCGTTTTGCACCAATTGGAACATATACAAAATTAATCATATTCCATATGGCTTATTCACTGGTGTGGCTGTATTGTAACATGTATTAGATTTCACTTTGGGTGATCTGAAGTTCAAGTCAGTTTATAATTACTTGGACGATATAGTCATGTACAGTGCCACATTTTCAGGTCCTTGTTCATCTGTGGGAAGTAGATTTTGCTGTGAAACCATCAACAATAAATTTGGCTTGGAATGAGATTTCTGTTTCAGGACATTTGGTATCTAACAATGGCGTTAAAATACATCAGGAAAGGACCCAGTATCTTCAGAAATTTCCTCACCCTAAGAATAAGAAAGGAGTAGCCTGCCTCATTGGAATGGCAAATTTTTTCAGAAAATTTGTGCCAGATTTTGCCCAATTTGTGGCTCCATCGAGCAACTTGAGGAAGAAAGGAGTGAGTTTCCAGTGAGAGGAAACAGAGCTAGCCCTCTTTCATGCAATTAAACTAGCTTTAATTAACCCACCCATTTAGGATATTTCTGAGTTTGAACAACCTTCCACTGATGCATCCAATTCTGGGGTAGCTACCATGCTTTTACAGAAACATGATGGTGAGGGTTGTCCTGTAGTATATGCTTCTAAAGCCTTGTCACCAACAGAACAGAAATACTCATTGTATGAATGGGAGGCACTTGTGGTAATGTTCGATTTGGAGAAGGTTAAATTTTATTTGGGGCACTGGTATTTTGTCCTCAAAATTGACACTCAGGCTTTGAGCTGGCTTCTGGCTAGACCCGGGAATACAGGACACATCGTAATGTGGGCTGTGCATCTTTCTGCCAGTCACTTCTCTGTCAAACAAATTTGATGAGCAGACAATCAGGTAGTGGGCACCTTCAGCTGTATGTTCCAGGAGCTGGAAATTGAGTAACAGCCATACCAGGGGTCTCTGGGCACTGAAATTGTTTCTGTAGTTTTAATGGAGGTACCCAAGCTCTTCAGGAACATAAAGGAGAAGCACAGCCAGCATCTGTTAATTCAGGAGGTCAAGCAAAGGCTTCTTGCTGGGGAACAGGTGCTGGGCTATGAATTAAGAAAAGGCATTGTGTGTTATAAGACCAAGATTTTGAACAACCTTAAGATTTGTTTACCTGAGGAATTATTTCCAGCTATCTTTAAATATTTTCATGGTTCCCTGATTGGTGGGTATTTGGGTGTGAATAAAACCTTGACAAAAATTAAGCAACACTTGATGTGGCCCATTATGTGTAAAGATGCACATAAATTAGTGGGGGAATGCGAAGAGTGTAAGGTTGCCAAGCCCAATTCCAATCCTAGGCAAGGGTTGCTTCAGTCCACACGAGAAGTTAATTCCATGGACAAGACATGTTCATTGATTACATCTGGCCGCTCCCACATACAAAATATGGGAATTGTTATGTTTGAATGGCAGTGGATGCCTTTAGCAGGTTTTTGTGGTTCACCCTGACCAGTGGAGTAACTATGGTCTTAACTGTTAGCATCTGTCTAGAATTTCTTCCATATTCAGCACTCCTTGCTCATTAAGTGACAATGCTGCAGCATTTTTATTGAGACTATTTGCTTAAAGGGTGAACTGTAACTTGAAATGAGCACTGATAATTTTCCACACTGAGATGCGGCACAAGTGAGATGTGTCCATTCTGTGGTTGAACTTAGCCTTTAATTTGGTCCATCACAAAGATTTGCTGGCAATACCTGCATTGTTGAAGTTGAGCTACTCTCTCAATTTCCCACTTGCTATTTTGTGACCTGTGAATGATCTTTTGCCTGACAAAGTCACCCCTGAGGTCATTCAGCTAAACTGGGAGAGAGCCAGGAAGAACACTGAGGTCACACATCCAAGGCAGGCACAGTGATGTAATAAGGTGAAGGCTGGTGATCGTATCTTCATCCCTAACTTTCATGGCTAGGGTTGCAGTAATGCAACCATATATGGTAAGATGGTTCCTTGCTTTGTAGGACCATATGAGGTCACCAAAATGTTAAACCTGGCCAGCCTCTCTGTACACATACTCATCATGGGCAGGGTCCATGTTTCCTAGATTAATGCACCAAGTTAGGGTGTTTTACTAAACTTAAGTTCCTTTCCCTATCCTTGGTGGGGGGAGGGGGGGAGGGGGAGGGCATTCTAAGTTTAAGTGGAGGACGTTGAGCTGTGTCGGCCTGCATTAAACAATTGATCACAAGATTGTGATAGTGGGGTACGATCTTTGGTGGTTCTCCATGCGAGGAGCTTTGACTGGTACACAGATTGATTTAGAACTGGCAGGCCAAATTAGAAGGAGCACTTGCAGGGTGTGAGGCCATTTACCTCTGCTGACTGGAGCTGATAGTAAACAGCTTTTGCAGAGCACAGACCTCATCCTGTGAAGATGGTGTTTTTGGTTGGCTGTGGTGGCAATGGGACTCTAGAAATTTGCCTGTGCCCAGCATGTGGGGATTTTGAGTGCCATTTCACTACCAATTCACCAGATATTTTAGTGAGATCCTTTCTGTTGCTTCTGTGCCTCATTTTGTTAAAGCTGTAGTGCTACGACTAGTTTCTCATTCCTGGAATATCTGCTCTGTTTGCTGTTTATGGGTGTGCACTCCAGAAGAATAGAAGTTCACCTTAATGGAAGCAACTCTGTTTCATACAGATGTTAGTCACAACTGTTTGTGAAATGTGTGGAAGTTTCATGGTCTGTGTTACAGAGCTAGTGGAGATACATTATCAGAACTGTCTGTTTAAATTGATCATATTTTGAGTGGCTTACCATGGAGCATATTGAGGGCTGAAGTGTGTGTTGTTCTCCCTTTTAAATACAGTGAAGTGTAACTTATTCAGAGTGGCTTTCACTGTAATCATTTTAGTTAATCATTTGCAAGACATTTTAGTGGCATTAGTCTAATCTAATCAGAGTTCCTTTTCACTGTAATCATTTTAATTTTTATTTGTAAAACATTTTGGTGGGGTTGTTAGTTGACCCGACCTGAGATTTTCTATGGCAAATTCTGCAAAAATAAGAATCTAGCATTCCACTGTAGTTGCTACAGGCACCCTCGCAAACAAAGTTTGACATCTGAGATTCAGCTGCTTAACTATTTGAAATAGCGGAGTTTACATTAGTAAGAGTTGCCCGATCCATTACTTATGGCTAGTGTCTTCTGCAAAACATGTTAGAAGTCAATGAGTTTGAATTTTCTTACATTTCAAAATAGTGTGTAATGACTGTCCTGCTGCATAATTAGTACAAATAACTGTTTGCCCATTAATTTCAGGGGCACATAAGCTTTATTGGTTTTCTCATTCCTGCAATCAGAGTGTTACCCAGTTGTTAAGTGCTTTGTTGCTTATCACCATATTTGCTGGTTGGGTAGATGTTTATTTATGTTTGGCTCTTAAATAGTAATATAATGAAATGTGCTACCCTTTGTCAAGCAGTGCACTGTTACTAGTTTTCTAACGTTAATTTTTAGTCTGTTGTAGTTCACATTGTACAAGACCTCCCCCATCCATCAGCATACTCGTGGGTGGCGAGTTCATAGTGCCCACCCTGCCTGTTGGGTTATCCCACCTGTTGGAGGGCTGCATTCTATCTGTATAACTTCTCCTGGTTCCGAACTTATGTCACTAATGGACATGACACATTGCTTATAATACTACTGTTGTTAACAAATCTGCTGCAATCATTTAAGATATTATATTTAAAAGTCAACTGGAAAATTTTGTAAATGTTAAGGTTTTGATTATTATTTTGCAGCTAGGGTGACTTCAGATACCTGTTAATGTTTGATAGATTGCTTAGTTTCTTAATTGTTTAAAAGCCATTTTGCTGGCATCAATTGCTGATCTCACTTCCTCATTAATATTCAACATGTTGTTTAATTTCTTACTTGCCTTTAAAAGCTGTTTTTTATTGATGTCATAGGTTGTTGACTTTTATTTAAATAAAAGAGTATGCATGGTTTCAACTGTGAACACTATTTTCTTGCCTCCTGGCCCAGCCCTAGCACTTAACAGCATATTAAGCTGCTTTAGAGTATCTATGCCCATTTCACAATGATTCTGCAGCAAATGGAAGTTAGGAATAGTGGTCTGCAATTTTGTGGTCTGCTCTTTTACCCTTTTTATGTACTAGAGTGACCAGTGCTTTGTTCCAGTCACTTGGTATGTTGTGCTGGGTGAGAGATTCATGATAAACGCAAGCTATGTAAGGGGCCAATGCCATAGAGTACTCTTTGTAAAATCAAACTGGGATTCCATTCAGACGTGGTGATTTATTTTCTTTCAAACCTTTCAGTTTTTCTCTATGCCAGAGATGCTTATCGCTATGTCATCCATATGGGAGTCTGTCCAATGGTCAAATGACAGTATGTTTGTACAATTCTCCTGTGTGAATAATTTTGTGAATGTGAAATTTAAAACTTCAGCTTTCATTTTGCTATCTTCAACTGCCACAACAGACTGGTCAACAAGGGACTGACTGGAAGCTATAGACGCACTTAACGATGTTACATAAGACCAGAATTTTCTCGGGTTCTCTGCAAGACGTGTGCTGCCAATTTTGCATCCATTTTTAATGCCTTCAAGTCTAAAGAGCAGCCAAGGCAGACCAGGTCACCAAATGTCACATACCCTATCAACACTGGGCATTATACACCCTCTTCCCCCTCCGCCATCATTACTCATTCACAGTGCCTTCAGAGCAGCAATGGATAAGTCAGAATGAAATGAGGAAGATGCTGTAACATATTATCTTTTAGCTACCATAAAATCTTTGGTCTTCACCCATGGTCCTCACAAAGGAGGAAGATGTTACATAGCATTTCTGCACTGATCACTGATGGCTGAACAAAATCACCACTGTGTACATCCATTGCAATGAACTGAAGACACCTGGAATAGTCTGAAGGGAACAAAGTATTTATCTGCTATGGATATACAGACTTGCCATTGGCTGTTCAAGGTAGATGAACCCCACTGAGAAAAATCTGCTTCCATAACACCTGATGACTTCTGTGAGTTTATGGAAGACAAGTGTTTGAAACATGCATGACATCATTGTTTTCTTTAGACTATGTAAGCTGCTCAAATACTGTGCTGCAGTGTGGCATGATGTAGGTCTTAATCTGGATCTGGGAGAGTGCTATGTGGGAAGAGGGAGGGGGGGAGGGGGGGGGGGTGAGACCAAGTTATGGAAACAGAGTCCCTACTGATCCAGAAGAAGTAAGAGCCATAACATATTTTCCAACTTGTTACCACATTCGCTGTTTGATATTTTTCTGTGCAATGTGCTCCTACTAGTGATGCTTCATAGAGAATTTCATTTCCAAGGCAGGGCCACCACAATAACTGCTGCTAGGACATGCCAAATTTTCTTGGAGCAAAAAGTAAGAAACATCTTTAAAGAGACCTTTTCAATTTTATGGGCAACCATTAAGTTCTGATTTTCTTATACACATGATCCAGTCACATTAATGTGACCACTGCCTGTGTTTGACATCAACATGCAATAACCACTCACAGATGGCAGGTGGAAGCACTAGCAGTGGAGGATATATAAAGCATGTCAGGGAGATGTGGGAAACAATGCAGTCTGACATGTAACAGAATGGAACAACACATAATGCAGAGACTGATACCTGACTGACCAAGGGAATTAGATACTAAGTCATGATGTATACGTGAAGTAGGTAAACTCAGTGAGTGCATATTGTAACAATACTAAGTGCCTGATTCAATTTTTCTGCATACTTTGAATGTAATAATGATGGTTTGTAATTGAAACGTAATGAAACTTAGTTTTTATCCAAATGTGCATTCATCCAACATAAAAAATACTGAGACCTACATCTATAAAATTCTTGCAGTAAAACCTATTGGTTATTTCAGTTTAGTTTAATAAAAAGACTCAGGAAATGTGTTAGCGACAAAATCTGACCCATAATTAAAATTTAATTTGATCTTATAAATTATGTATTAATGTGAAACAAAATTTTCTGTGTTCTGGCTGTGTTGAATATTTTATTTTGAACTACTTGTTATTCAGAATATTTATTCTGTTTTATTAATCTAAATTTGTAATTTTTTTTGAAAAATCTCTAACTTTTAACTGAAGTCACTGAAATTAACATTTTAAACAATGTAAACAACTAAATTCTGATTGTTAAAACCTACATAAAGGGGAGTCTGCAACAGTCAAAAGGAGAGTCAGTCATTTGCCACCTTTGTGTGACATCATTTGTGATGTAGATAAACAAATTTTCAAGAAAATATCATTTTTTGGCTAGATCATTTCTGCAGAAATTGATTAATTATGATGAAGGTAGCCTGAATATTAACACATGTCCAGGTTCTAATTTACAGGTGGAGCAGACTGCAGTGAACAGATACTCCTACATCTTCAACTTCAAGGACAGAATATTGAATATAATTTTATGTGACCTGTTTAAGTGATTATGTTTTAAGTAATTCTCATAATGTAGAACCAGAGTGATTTATATGACATCAAAAGAGGCATGATCGTAGGCTTTTGGGCCAAGGGGGGAAGAATTTCTGAACTGACTAAGTTTGTAAACTTTCCATGTGCTGCTGTGCTTAAAGTATACCATGCACATCAAAATAGCACTATGTAAAACCGGCAACAAGGCAACTGTAGTGCACCATGAGTCATAGGTGATAGGGTTGAATGATGACTGTGGAGATGTTTACAGGTGAATAGAGATGCAACTGTTGAGCAACTGATGACCCAAATAAACCAAGGGGCTACTAACAGTGTCTCCTCCGTAACCACTGCTGCATACAGGCCTCCACAACAGATGCCTGGTTCATGCAGCCATGCTGGCTGCTGTTCATTGACAATGAAGGCTGGAATTTGCACACAAATACCACAACTAGACATCCACTGAGTGGCTACAGATGGCCTTTACAGATGAATCATGTTTCATGGTCCATTGGATAGATCTCTTTGACACATATGGTGTGAAACATCTGAAAGCAGACACCCTGCAACAATCATCAAAAGAGTTCAGGCTGGAGGAGAGAGTGTTATGATCTGCAGAATGTTTTCCTGGCATTCCCTGGGTGATCTTGTTATTCTTGAAGGCACAATGGATCAACGACATGTACGCACGTATCCTTGGGGACCATGTTCACCGCTACATGTAGTTCATTTTTCCTCAGCATGATGGCATCTACTGGCAGGACAATGTAAGTTGTCACACAGCTTGCAGTGTACATGCATGGTTTGAACAGCATGAGTTTACCATTCTCCCCTGGCCTCCAAACTCCCTCGATTTAAACCCTGATGAGAATCTATTGGGCCACCTTGATCAGACTGTTCACGCTATTGATCCTCAGCCGAGAAACCCAATACAGCTGACCATGGCAATGGAGTTGGAATGGCTCCACATCCCTGTTGGTACCTTCCAGCACTTCATTCACACTCTTTCTGCATGTCTCACAATGGCCCATGCTGCAGAAGGTAGTTATTCAGACTTTTGACAGGTGGTCACTTTAATGTAACTGGGCTGTGTATGTTATGACTGACCAAATTCTTTAAGCTGGCTGACAAGTTTGAAGGGTCTGTAAGGGCGATTGGTAAAATGGAAACTGATGCATCAGGAATACATCATCACAGTGGTATACAAATTTAGATACAAGCTCAAGGATGCTGACTGCCTTTCACATAATCCACTAAAAGAACATTCCATGCTGGTAATATGTCAGTCATGGCTGCACTAACTACTGGGAAAAAAAAAAAAAAAAAAAAAAAAAAAACACACGGAAGAATCTAGCATTAGTGATGACCACAGCAACCCTAGAGAAGGAAGAAACTGCCAAAAGAGAACTTATATTAATAGATGGAACATTGTATAAAAGGAATTATGACCCAGTGGGGTTGAAGTGGTTACTCAATATACCAGCTCAATTACTTCCAGCCATACTTAAGTATTATCATAATGATCCTTTTGTGATGTGATTCATGTAAAGTTTATTGAAGACAAGGCACAAGAACACTTTACACAAGGCCCAAGTCCAACACACAGTGTATTAATTGGTAAATGAATGCAGAAATCCAGCCAATAAAATAATCTGTAATGAGCCCACGAAATAGGGAAGAGTCATTGTCGATGATATGGCCAGAGCTTAACCCAATAACATTGCTCAGTGTAAGCCAGTGAAGTGTATTGCTTCCAGTGATGCAATCTGACAAATCTTATCATCTGCATTACTATCATTGGCATTGGTGGCTACAGCTTCCTCTCTGGAGATGATACATAGAGCCAGAATCATCCCAACATGTGTCATCTACAACGTGGATGACATGGGACTCCTCCATGCCAATGTTTATATTGCTAACAAGACAAAGCATGGAGAGGCATTATATGAATGTGCTTTCCAGTGTGATGACAGCGTTGTTGGGAGCAGTTAAGAGCTGGTGTCATGGTTCCCATAACCAGCAGACAGAGCTCTGGAATCAGTGGTAGCCAGTGGTTGGAGAAGACGAGGCATCCACAGTTTGCGTTGGAAAGTGTAAGGACCATGTTGTCCCAATGGATGTAGTTTGTGCCGCAGCTGGTTTTGGTTGCACCACCATTGGTGGCCATCTGCATCCACATAGCAGAGGTAACATCCCAGAGCACCGACAACTCATGAACATGCCCACTCAAGGTGCCAGTCGAATGTTCATGCTCAGAGCACCATTGGGCTGTGATCAGTGTGGAAAACTACTGTTGGGGCATCCTCTATATGTTTCAACTGGATTGCTGACTCCAATTTTTCCTTAAAGTTGCATACCATCTATCCTGCCTCACTACTGGATTATGGTTGGAAGGGGGCAATGTGGAGGCGTTGTATACCATGTTGCTCACAAAGCTCTGTGAAGGAGTATAACAGGACATTACAAATTTAGAAATATACATCCACAGACTCCCAAAGTATCAGATATTATGGACATTAAGACATTATATTCAGTGTAACTTTTTGTTATGCTTTTGTCTGAAAACATTTTATACTCCAAACTTACTTCTTCTTGTGTCACTTGTCTTTTGGTGCCTGATCTGTTTGCATGGATAGCAGAAGGTGATGCTGTTGTATAACTTAGACTAAATACATTTGATTTAAACATGATATAACGATGTGCAGTGTTATTAACATTTCCTGTTGTAACCTGCATACTGCACAATCAATAAAAGAACCTTTGCATTTTTCAGAATTTAGTTTTCAAAATGCAATCCATTTACAGAAGTATCCTTCTTCTATGCTAATTCTAGCACTGAAATACACACATTACTTTCCACAGTCTAGCACCACCTAATTAGTAGCACACCAACAATTAGAGATCATGTTGTTCCAAAGAAATTTCATTCTTGTCATTAAAATAATCCCATTTTATCTCCTTTTTTGCTAATCATATGAAAAAATAACATTTAATCATTTACCCAAGAAGGTGGAGGAATTACAATGGCAAGACCATGACACAACTTGTAAATGTCTTACAGTGTTTTTTTATGTTTCATGTCCATATATAAATGGAGAAGTACACTTAATTATGATGGAAATGAGAGCCCATGAAGGAAAATATGAGGATATTTAAGAAAAATTAATAGGAACTGTGATTAAGAAGTACAGCATACCACCACTTAAGACATGAGCAGCAGAATTATTTTTTATCTTAAAGTGCATACAGCTTTTGACGTTGAGATGTTTGTCCATTACAAGTAAAAAAAAAAAATTAAATACATGCAAGATATATTACACAATGCAACAAGGTTTTGGCCATAAGCTGGCTGTTCTAGTAGTGTGTCTAGTAATGGTGAACTCGCATCACTTTGCGAAACACGCATTTCTTCATTGTTGAATTAGCAAAAATGAGTACATGTTGAGCACTGTTATCTCCCATCTACTTTTTAAAATCATAATTTACCAAAAATTCTCTCAGACATATGTTGCTTAAATTTCATATTATGGCCAGAATAGGAAAAAAACACACAAATGGTTATGAAGGAAAATAGTAGCATGGAGCTTTACACTGAACAAAGTGAATTTGCTAATGTGAAAGTTAAAAATTTATGCAATTTACAACACAATCTAAGATTGCACTCTGCAAGTGATGCAAATGTCTCACTTGATAATATTTCATGTGAGTTGATGCTGAGATAGATAATCCTTTTTTGCAATGTTGTTGTGCCTATCGTGACTCAGCATCTCCGTTATATGGTGAGTAGCAACTTTCCATCTCTGGTATTGTTAAATTAAAATATAAATTTTTTATCTTAATTACATACATTCAATTAAATATTTAATAGTGTAGAATAAACAGTAGTACACAATTTAACCGATGATTTAAATACATTTACATTTTATCACTATACCTTATGTTAGGAATACACAATTTTGTCTTCATGACATAAGTTAAGATTTTCTTTTAAGAGTGTTTTTAAAGTGGTTTGCTCTATTTTTACTTAAGAAGATGCCTTATTACTCCAGGAATTCATTCATATAAAAAGTATGATCTCTGAGGAATGTTTTTAGTTTCCTTTTGAATACCTGTATGTTATTAATTTCCTTTTTTATACTGATGGGAAGCTTATTGTACACTTTTATTCCTGACTCAGTTACTCATCTATGGACTTTTGTGAGAGTTCCAGAGCCTTGGTGGTAATTTTTCCCCTGTCTTGTGTTATGCTTGTGAATTTCAATTCTTTTCTGGTATAATTCCTTGTTGCTGGCTACAGACATAATCAATGAATATATATATTGATCTATAACAGCAAATATCCTGAGAGTCTTAAAGAGACCTCTGCAGGATGTTCTGTTAGAGACCCAACATATTAACCTCACTGCTCATTTTTGTTGTTTGAAGACTTTTTCAAATCCCGTAGCGTTTCCCCAGAAGATAATACCATAGGAGAGGACAGAATGGAACAATGCAAAATATGAAAAAATCAGCATTTCTCTGTCAACAAGGTGAAAAATTGCTCTCAGGGCAATACACGATGTGGTAAGTTCTTTGACCAGTTGATCAATTGCCTCTTTCCATCTTATCTGTCTGTCTATCTGGATGCCTAGGAATTTTGTATGTGAGCTTTCATAAATTTTTTGGTCGCTGACTCCATTTTAGGCACTTGGAATTTTTTGGTTAATGTCTGAAACTGTATAATGTTATTTTTTGAAAAAACTGGGCTAGGCTGTTTGCTGTTAACCATTTGTGTGCTTGGTTATTGACTGTCAGGGCTGTATCCTGCATTGTGGAGTTGGGATCCTTGGCCAGAATACTCATATCATCCACAAACATTTTTGATCTGTCTGTAACTGGTAGATCATTAATGCAGATCAGGAAAATAAGTGGCCCAAGGATCGAGCTCTGGGGGACTCTGTATTTTACATTTCCCCAGTCTGAGTTTACTGTTACCCCTGCCTCCATTAAGACAACTCTTTGTTCCTGTTGTGTGCATAAGATTTAATCAAAGGTATGTCTTTGAAGCCATAGTGTGGAAGCTAGTTTAGCAACATATTACAATCTATTCAGTAAAAGGCTTTAGCAAAGTCACCAAAAATCGCATTGGATACTTTCTGAGATTTAGTTCACCAAGAGTTTCATCTGTTAGGCAACATATAGCTGTCTCTGAGGAGAATCCCTCACAAACGCAAAACTGTGTAGATGCCAGCAAGCCATTGTGTGTCATATGGCCATAAATCCTATCATACACTACTCTCTCAATCACCTTTGAGAATAGTGGCAGCAAAGAGATGGGCTGATAATTTGACAGTACGTTCCTCGCCCCACTTTTGTGGATGGGCATCACTATTACATGTTTCAGTTTATCTGGAAATGTCCCAGTTTTCATCGAGTGCTTACATAAATAGCATAATTTGTGAATTATTAAGTCTGCACATGATTTTAAAATCCTATTTGATATTCCATTGTATCCAGAGCTTCAAAGTAATTTTATGGCTTTTTTTCTATTACTTTAGGAACTGTGCATTTGAAATGAAATTCTATGTTTTGTGTTATTTGCATGTGGTTTAGTAGCTCTATGGTTTCTGTGGGAGACTGTTTATTATGGTTCCCTGTTCTTTCAGTTACAGTGAGGAAAAAGTTATTAAAACCTGAGGCTGCAACTTTTTGATTATTCTTGTCTGAACCATTACCAGAGGACTGTGGAGTCTCTGCTTGTTCAGGTTTTATGTTCCTGTTGTCTCACTTTTTATGATTTTCCATATGGATTTTACTTTATTGTTTGACTTGCTTTCTGGATAATGCATTTGTTTGACCTTCCTGATTACACTTATTAGAATATTACATTATTTTTTTGTAATGTAGTTTCACTCTAGGTTTTTACTAGCTCTTTGTTCTATATACAGGTCTCTCTCTTTGGCATGTTATTTTGATGCCAGTTGTTATCCACTCTTTCCTTCCATAACAGATTGATTTCATTTTAATCAGTCTTTGGAGGAAGCAGGTTTCAAAATGTTTGAGAAATAAGTCTAGAAATTGAACTTCTCATTCATTGTTTAGTTTAGTTTAGTTTATTGAGCACCCGTTTTATCATGTACAATGATATGGGATTTGTCATATGTTACATACAGAAAAAATATGAATAACAACATATTATGTAAAAACTATCAGTGAATAATCTGAATTAAATATATGGGCAAAACAATTATAGCTTACAGGATATAAATTTGTAACAATATAGGACACAAATAAGTTACATATATTCTGTGTATAATGGACAGCAAGAAGAAACAATGATTATAACACTCTATATTGACAGATTAATTAATTTTTGTGTGTACATAAAAGAGTCTACCCCACGACACAAGTTTGTATATGAGTAACTGATAAGATAGGTGAAGGCACGCTATCTTTCTGAAGAATTCATATATTCACTAACACTGTAAAAACTATTACTGATTAACATTCTTTTGAGTTCACTTTTAAAACTGCTCAGCTGCTGAATCCTTTTTATTTTTAAGGGAAGAGCACTATAGAGAATTTTTGGGTGGTATATTGCACTCTTATTGTATAGGGCTTTCTTATGCACTTCTCTGTGAAATTCATTACTCTGTCTTGTTGTATAGTCATGGAACTCACTGTTTAAAGAAGAAAACTGGGGGTGAGACTTCAGAAAGCATATACTTTCATAGATGTAAATGGATGGAAGAGTCATGATTTTATATTCCTTGAAAATTTCCCTACATGGATCTCTAGGTGCAGCTCCTTTTATGATTCTTATCGCTCGTTTTTGAATAATAAAGGAGCGTTTTGCCTGACTTGAATTGCCCCAAAATATGACACCATATCGCAAAAGACTATGCATAAATGCATAATATGTACACAATACTGTTTGATCACTGCAGCAATTTTTGAGCATTCTAAATACATAGCAACATTTACTTAACTTTTTATTGAGCACATCTATATGCTTGTCCCATTTTAGATGCTCATCTAACCAAATTCCTAAGAATTTTGTATTTGGCGTTTGTAGTATATTCTGTTGGCCTAGCTTCACAGTTATATTGGGCTTCATATTATTTGAAACATGTCTGTAATTCATCCATAATGTTTTCCCCTCATTCACAAATAAACTGTTGTCCCTGAACCATTTACTTGCTTCAACTGCTGTTGTTTCAATTTTGCTGTTAAGGTCAGTCTCATTCTGAGCTTTAATAAAGTGACTTGTATCATCAGCAAAAGTACACAATCAGCTTGTGTTAAATAGTTTGGCAAGTCATTTATAAAGATCAAGAACAACAGGGGTCCCAACACCGATCCTTGGGGCACCCCATAACTAACTTCCTTATAACCAGAAAAGTATGACTTTCCATCATGAACTATTTCTACTTTCTGGGATCTGCCAGATAAATATGACTTAAACCATGCATGAGCAGTGCCACGGAGTCCATAGCAACTAAGTTTTTCGAGCAGTAGTTTATGATCAATAACGTCAAAAGCCTTTGATAAATCTAAAAAGACCCCACAATTTACTTCATTATTATCAATGGAATTTAGGACAAGTTTTAGAAAGTTGTATATAGCTGTTTCAGTTGATCTATTCTTTCGAAAGCCATTTTGTTCATCGACCAATATTCCACTTTTTTTTTTAGGAAAGTAGAGAGTCTTCCATACAGTACTCTTTCTATAATTTTTGAAAAACAAGATAACATTGATAAAGGCCTGTAGTTTTTTACATCATAATGATCCCCATTTTTGTATAATGGTTTTATAATTGATTGTTTCAGCTTTCTAGGGAAAGTGCCAGTACTGAAAGATGCATTAATTATATCTACAAGAAGAGGAGAAATATATCTGCTGTGTTTAATGATTTCGTCTTGAATGCCATCGGTGCCACAGGATAATTTATTTTTTAGTTTGCTGATGGCATTCTCTACCTCATGTACTGTTACAGGATACAAAAACATAGTTTCGGAATTCAATGTGATGTTATGACTGATGTCTGTACTGGAATGTGTAATTTACCAACAGCTATCTGTCTATTTTGAAAAATTAGGAATAATTAGTGAATCTCAGTATGGTTTTAGGAAAAAGTTGTCTACTGTGGATGCTATAGACTTTGTAGTCAAATACTTACATCAAGTGTTTGAGGATAAGGGCTATGCTCAACTCACATTTTGTGATCTAAGCAAAGCTTTTGACTGTGTAAAGCATAAGCCACTCCTAGAAAAACTGGAATTCTGTGGCATTAGACATAACAGCCTTAAATTAATAAAATCATATCTTCAGAATCGTAAGCAAGTTGTTTGTGTAGGGAGAGAAATGTCGAGTATAGAGCAAATCAAGGTAGGTGTTCCGCAGGGATCTGTGCTGGGCCCCTTTTTGTTCCTGATAATGATAAATGATCTGCCGTCATTTATCAAGTCCACCACTGTGTTGTATGCAGATGATACAACATTTCTTCATGCTAGTGAGGATTTCAATAGCCTTAAAACTTGTGCAGCAAAGACAATTGACCAAGCATCCTATTGGTTCAAGGCAAATGGATTCCTGCTGAATGAAAACAAAACACAGCAGATGGTCTGTAGTCTTAGAGACAAGCTTCTGTCAGACGATCCAAGTTATGTCAAATTTTTGGGGGTATACATTGATGATAAATTATCTTGGGGTCAACATGTACAATATATTAGTGGTAAATTGTCTAGAGTTATTTACCTGTTAAGGCGACTTATGGATTGTGTTCCTGAAAAATATGTTAGAACATCCTATTTTTCATTCTTTCAGAGTATAATAACATATGGAATTATTTTGTGGGGGAACTCTAGCTGTGTACATGACATATTAATACTGCAAAAAAAAGCTATTAGGATAATTACTGTTTCTGCATATAAGGCACACTGTAAACCATTGTTCTGTGAACAGAAAATCATGACTGTTATAAACTTGTACATATACTATGTTCTAATTTATACGAAGAAGAAATTACCAGAAACAAAAACCAGAGAAAATGTACACAGCCACAATACAAGAAGGAATAGGTGCCTCTATATTCCTTACCACAGGTTGTCAAAGTCACTCAACAGCTACGAAATCATGGGGTGCAAATTATTTAATAAACTTCCTCAATCTGTTCAAGAATTACCTGAACAATTATTCAAACAAACAATTCATGACTGGCTAGTCCTCCACCCATTCTATGACATAAGAGAATTTATCAACTGTAATATAATACTATAATGTTAACAAGAAACCTGTTGTTTCTTTCAAACTATTAATTGTATTTTAGTATGTATATGACGTTGTCTATTGCTGTAATGGCCGAATGACAATAAAATTATTATTATTATTATTATTATTACTTTGGGTTTGTATGAGGTTTTGAACTACACTTGTAAAATGACAGTTGAATATATTGGCAATTTGTATTGGATCATTTATAGTTTTGTCCTCAGTTTTAATAACAATGTTGTTTCTTACTTTGCTTCTTCCTAAGTTACTATTGATCACTTTCCAAACTGATTTCATTTTTTTGTTGCCATTATTTCTACTGATATATGAATCATTATTTAACTTTTTTGCTGCAGTGATTACTTTCTTGTATAATTTCCTATAACACTTAACACGTTGTTTCAAAGCAGGATTTTGCCTTGCTGATTTACTTAACATTCTGAGTTGCTCTCCAGATTTTCTTATGCCCTGTGTTATCCATGTGTTAATTTTGCCTTTTACTTTCATTTTCTTAAGGGGAAAAGCAATTTCAAAGTTACGTTTGTAATCACCTAGAAATGACTCAAACTTCATGTCTATACTATCATGTTTATCTAGATCCCAACTTGTATTTTTTAACAAGGAATTAAAAATCATAATGTTGTCCTCATTAATACATCTCCTGTGGATGTGTTTCTCACTTGGCCTAGAGTTTTTACAGAGTACATTATTTATACTAAGTTTTAGTGCTTTATGATCAGAGAAGCCAGTGTCAATCACTTCTACAACATTGTCTAGTTTATGTAAGTCAAGAAATATTTGGTCTATTATTGTTTCAGAGTTCTTTCCATGTCTAGTGTATTCAAAGATAGTTGGTGCTAAATTATGTGAACAAAAGACATTGGTCAATTTTGTAATATCTAAACAGTTGATTTTGAAGTTGACATTGAAATCTCCAAGTATAATAATGCTTTCTGTAGAATGTCTTAACTCACTAAAAAGACTTTCAACACTGTCCAAAAATTCCATAAAATTACCTGATGGGGAACGGTATACACACACAATAATTATTTTAAGGTCTGTTAGTTTGCAAACGCAATATTCAAATACTTTTTCAATGTTTTTTATCTTACTAAACTTGATTTCTTTATATTCAATTCCTTGTCTGACATAAATGCATGTTCCTCCCCCTTTAAAAGTTTCTCTACTGAAGCTACTAACCATTTCATATCCTGTTATTCTGGCAGCAAAAGCTTGATTTTCTTTTAACCAATGTTCACATACACATAAAACTGAAACATCCTTTAGTTCATCAAGCAATAGTACTTCTAATTCTGGAATCTTACTAATTATACCCTGTACATTTTGATACAAAACTACTAATTTTTTATGATTGGCATCTGTTGCAGTGCTCACCGCATTGGCTGATTGGTGCCTGCCTCCAATAAAAAATCTCTGAGATGGCCTGGTGGTGACACTTTTCTTTTGCTTAAGGGTCGGGTGGTTTTCATTGCTTCTGCTTGGGTAGTTGGTACTGTTGTTGAACCTGTTAGTGATGTAAGTTGATCTGCTTCTACTGAAGATGGTGATTGTAGTACTGGAGAAGATGCTGTAGACTGGGCTACTGGAGGCAGAAGAATAGTGGGCTCACTTTCCTTAGTAGGTACTGTTGTTGAAGCTGCCAGCAGTGTAGGCTGATCTGCTTCTGTTGAAGATGGTGATTGTTGTCCTACACACGATGCTGTAGACTGGGTTACTGGAGGTGGAAGAATAATGTGCTCACTTTTCTTGCATCTGCCTAGTGAACAAAGGAAGTCTCGGATTTTTTGTCCTAATACAATCTTTCCCCTGTTGTTTAAATGCAGGCCATGTTGGGTATAATGTTCTCTCTCCAGTGAATCTACATTAATGAAATGTGAGTTCTGAAATGCTTTGCATATCTTCTTGAACTGTCTGTTAGCCTTAACAATTTCTTTATTTACAATTGAAGTAGTCATAAGATCGTGTCTATGGGGAATACCAACGACAATTACAGGTGTTCTAGCAAAGCTCAAAATTTCTTTCAAATTGTTAGTGGATTTGTAAAGTTCATTCCTGTAGACATCATTAGCTCCACCTATTATAATTGTACACTGAGTTGAGCTGGGGCGATTTCCGACTTTTATGTTCGTTGTGATTTCAGACATGGGTGCCCTCGGTTTTACAATGGCGGTTGCATTTACACGATAATTATCACGTAAGATTTCAGCAAGACCACGTCCGTGGCTGTCAGAATATATACACACATTTGATTCAGAAATTTGCGCATGTAACACTGTATTAATTTGCGCATGTTCCTTTGTGTGGTTTACAGTACCGGTAGGCCTACCTGTTGTTATTTCACTCTGCGTATTTATCGCTGTGTTTACAGCTGTATGAAACATATTTTTACAATGTTTACAACGCACTGCACTAGACATAACATATTCTTCCCTGTACGTGGTTTTACCTGTATTCACACCTGCCTCAGGTGCACTGATACGTACGTTTATTGCTGAGTGAAGCATGTTTTCACACTGTTTACGATGCACTGGATTAGGTGTAACATATACACTGTATCTGCCTGGTACACTTCCTCCAATTGTTGAGGGGGCAAACTGTTTCTAAACAAGCTAGTAGATTCTGTATTTATTATTCTAACATGTTTAACCTGGGTGTGACCATTTACCATTTTTCTAATGGCAAGTTTTAACACTCAGTTGTCCATCATGATCAGACCATTTACATTGGCATGTGATTTTATGTCATTGTAATTGGTGGGGTCAAGGAAAAGATTATCAATCAAGGTCTTGCTGTATCCATATACTCTTGTTGGGAATTAGCCCATTGGGAGTAAGTTGAAAGTTGACAACAATGATTCCAGTTGTTCATGACCATTACTGTTTGAAAAAAAATTAATGTTAAAATCAGCACATACTATAATGTGTCCATTATTCCTGTAAAGTTTTGTAAGAACCAATTCTAGCTGTGAGAGAAACTTTTTAACGTTTCACATAGGTGCTCTATAAAGAGCAATTATTATGGGGAACTGAGTTTCAAGTTCAGATTTGACGTCACAGCATTCAAAATGTTGTTCAATACAGTACAAGAGCTGCATCTATGGTTTGCGATCTAAGAGTACTCTGCATATAAATAGCCGCCAGAGATACAATTCTATAACTATTTAAATATATTTGATCGATTTCTGTAGCTTCCAGGTGATGTTCAGTTAGGCAGAGCACATCAGCAATACTTTCATCAGTGTCAGTTGTTCCCTGAAGAGAAAGCAGCAGTTCTTCTTTATTTAAAAGCTTCTTATAGTTTGGTGAAATAATTTTTAAGCTACTGTACTTCTGACAGGTTTCTTAATATTAGATTTGACATGAGCTAAATTGTTATTAAATGGTATAAACATTCACTCTGTGACTTTACTTACCCTCTAGTCTAAAAAAACTAACTTCTACCAGAATATGCTTCAGTGGCAAACAATCATTATTTTTCTTTTTAGTAGTGGGAAATACAACATTTCTTATAACTTCTCTTGTATCTGTCATTAGTGAATTACATGTTATTATTATTTTTTGAGTTATGAACTTTTTCCCAAGGCCATTCAAATAAGACCATGTGTAGTATTACAGTATATCCCTTATTATGTTTGTGTATACTGTTATATGTATGTGCAGATATATTGTACTGAAAATGCAATTAATCATGAAAAGAAAATAATTAAACTAGAAGTAATTATAACTTGAAGCTAAGAGAGATGCAACAGTGTCTGCATCTGTGTCTACTGCTCTACGCAGAGAAAGTTTGTGTTGTGAATAAACAAAAACTCTCTTGCTAATGCCGGAAAGTCTCAGTTATTTGCACATGAATTACTGTTGCTATTGTACCTCTACAGCCTTACAGAACATGAGCATGTATCATTCAGCCTTTGTCAAAAAGTCTGGCAATAAGATTTTAACCTAGAAAGAATATTTAATCTGTAGTGGTGAAATCTCATTGATCTTGCAGAGCAAAAGCAATATCTGATATCCTTTGTTCGCCTCTAAAACTTTTACTGTTCATAAATAGGAACTTGTATAGGATCCTTGGATACTGATTCTGTATGAATCAGTTCACATTTGATTATATGATGTGTAACTGTTTGCGGAACTCTATTAGCAGCTGGAAACACTCCTAAATTCCCCTGACCGTGCTTGCATATCCATCAGCAAACGCTATCAACCAAATGTCTGAAGCTCCTATAGAAGCTTAACACAATTTTCTTCCTGAAAATTCACTTCATAAAATAACTGCGATTGATTTAATTACCTTTTGTAGAATTTCCATACATTATCACATAGGTTTACAATGATAAAATCTCAGATTTCTCTCTCTTTCTTTATGCAACTCTGTACCAGTTTATTTTTTACAAAATGGTGCTCAACGATCGATAATTATGTGCATCTCAGTCTCATAGGTCCATCCATTAACAATTCTCTATAGTGACTCCTTTTCTGAATGCAAAATTTTTACCATATCTGACCATGCCCTACAGAGCAACTTTATTTTGTGGAGTGAATGCATCTTTCCTGCAGACAAAATGTGCAGACTTGACGTATTTTACCAATTTTAGCTTTAACAGTAGAAGGTTCATTGACCTCTCAGGTGATCAGGCCAGCTTTAAAAAGATAAACAAATAAAATATCTCAGACTAGCACAGATTTGGCTGGGATATTATATTGTGGAATCTTTGGCCCATACTATTGATGTCCAGAACATTTCTGTTTGTAGACTAGCTGCGTAGGTTCAAGAGCTGTTCATTTGCAGCAGTGATCTCTTTGTTCACACATGACCAGGGCGGTAAATCATGCTGGTGCAGAATGTTTTCATATATAAAATTTGTGTGTCCCAGATAACTCAAGCACTCCTTTAGTTCCTGGAGGGCTACTGAAGTTTTGTTCTGGTACATTCAATTTGACCCACCAAGTACTACAATATAACCATTCAATAACAACTTACCAATTTCGTTGGAATGAACGTACTTAGTTATTTGAGACAGGGTAATCAACCAACTGACCCAACTGCAATATTGTTACAAAATTTTAAAGCAGTGGACGACAACATAACAGCACAATTACAGAAGCACTCTGTACAACAACACAAACTGTTGGAATACTTACAAAAACAATTCAATGAATAACAAAAACAATCCAGTGATTTAGAAAAACTGAATACTAATTTTCATAATTTGTCAGTGCAGTATAATACTTAAGCAGATGATATTTCACAGTTAAAGAAGGCTTACCTGTGTGGAGTTGCTAGTCTCCCATAGGGCGCCTCCCCAGGTGGCGGATAGGAGAATGCCCACCAGATATGGAGGGTACCGGGGAAATAAAATACCCGGGGTGGACCAAAACTAGCAACTACTGCCTTGTAGTCTAGGTATTGGATTACCAAAGGCTAAAGGAAGAAAACCTTGAGCAAAAATTACTTGGTCCTCCAGGTTGGGGGTTAATGCGATGGGCCAACTCCCCATTCATTGGAAAAACCTCACTGGTTAAAAAGCCTATAAGATTACAGCAGGACGGATATAATAGGAGACGAAAAATGCTAAGAAAATGGACTGTCTTAATTGGTGTATGGAATATACAAGGATTACAAAATAAAGTAGAAGAAGTGATTAAAGAAATGGAGGCTAGAAATCAAGATATTATTATACTCCCAGAAACTAAGAAAAAAGGACGAGGTATTGAACGAATAGGATCATATACACATTTCTATAGTGGTGTCCCAAAAAATCAAAGAGCAAAATGGGGGATATCAATATTGATGAAAAACAAATTCTAAAGAATGGTCACAAACTGGGAACCTATTGATGAAAATCTGATTAAAATTAATATTGATATTCATGGATACAAAATTACTATTATAGGAGTATATGGAATAAGCGAAGATGAACCAATTTGTAAAAAGGATGATTTCTATAATAATTTAAATGGAATCATAGAGGATATCGGGAAAACCAGGGAGATTATTATTGCAGGGGATTTTAACAGTAGAACTGGAAGTAAAATTGGAAATAAAATTATAGGACCATTTGGAGAAAATGTTATAAATGATAATGGTAATAGACTTATTGATATCTGTGAACAAAATTCATTGAAAATATTAAATGGCTTTTATCAACATAAAGAAATACATAAATACACATGGCATAAAGATACATTGAATCAAAAATCAATAATAGACTATATTATAATTAAACAGCAAACGAGGATAAAAATACATGACATAAGAGTATATAGAGGGGTAACTCTTAGCGATCATTATTTGGTAAATTCCAAATTTTTATTCCCCTTCAGAGGAAAAAGCACTGAAGGAAATCGAAATTGTCCTATAGAAAATATACAAACAGAAATCAAAATTCCTAAATATAATTTGAATAGTTTTGAGAATGAAAGCACAATATTTTTATATCAAAAGAGATTAGATGAAAAACTGGTAGAAACAGAGTTTGATAATACAGAAGATCAATATCATTATATTGTAAATAAACTACATGAAGCCGCCAAGGAAGCTTTAGGAGAAACAGAAGAAACACGTACAAACCATCCATTATACTACTGGAATGAATAAATTAAAAAGGAAGTGAAATTAAAGAAAGAAAAATATTTAAAATGGTTAAATACCAGAAATCTTCAAGATAAAATAGAGCTTAATGCACAACAAGCGAAAATCCGGAAAAAGGTTGCAGAAGCAAAAAACAAAGTTTGGGAACAGTCATGTCAAAAAATTGAATCCTATATTGGTGGTAAAAGAAACACAGAAGCATCGAAAATTATAAAAAATTTAAGAAGGAATTCTAAAGAAACGACACATATTAAATATATTACTCATGACTCTTGGGAAAAATATTTTAAAAGTTTATTAACAGAAAACAGGGAAGAATACTTGGGAAACCCTGAATATAATGAAATGATAGATCTACAAGCAGAGAATTACATCCGTTTGGAAATAGAGACAGTTAAAACTGCAATAAAATCTTTAAAGAATGGAAGGGCTACAGGCATTGGAGGTATTCCTGCAGAATTATTAAAATTAGGAACAAAGAAATTAATGGAATTGTTAAGAAACCTTTTCGAAAGATGTTTAAATGGGGAAGATGTCCCAAATGATTTGAAAGTAGAATATATTTCAGTGATACATAAAAAAGGAGCGAAAGATGAGTGTAAAAATCATAGGGGAATAACAGTGACCAATACCTTCAGTAGATTATATGGAAGAATTATTAAATATTTGTTAGAACAAGAATACAAAGAAAAGGAGGCTGAAGAACAAGCAGGTTTTAGAGCTGGAAGATCAACAATTGATCATATCTTTTGCCTACAACAAATTATTGAAAAAAAAAATGGTTCGGGCACAACCTATACATTTAGTATTCATAGATATAGAAAAAGCCTATGATAGTGCGCCTTTATCCAGTTTATGGAAAGCTTTAATATCAATAGGAATAAATCCAAGAATAATTAAAGCAATTCAAAATTTATATAAAAATTCTATTTCAAAAATAAAAATTGGTAAATATGATGGATGAAGCGTCGTCTCATGCGGTCTGCACATCCAGCACGAACGCTGGTCCAACTGAGGCGCCAGGTGGAAATGGCATGGCAAGCCGTTCCACAGGACTACATCCAGCATCTCTACGATCGTCTCCATGGGAGAATAGCAGCCTGCATTGCTGCAAAAGGTGGATATACACTGTACTAGTGCCGACATTGTGCATGCTCTGTTGCCTGTGTCTATGTGCCTGTGGTTCTGTCAGTGTGATCATGTGATGTATCTGACCCCAGGAATGTGTCAATAAAGTTTCCCCTTCCTGGGACAATGAATTCACGGTGTTCTTATTTCAATTTCCAGGAGTGTATATACAGAAGTAACTTTACAGAATTGGAAGAAAAAATGTCACGCTATGGGAATACCAATAAATGATAGAACAATATACTCGTTACAATTTGCAAATGACCAACTGATTATAGCCCAAGACTGTGAGGACATAGAGTATATGACCAGAAAATTGATTCAAGAATATAAAAACTCAGGTCTAAATGTAAACATGAATAAAACAAAGTACATGGTAATTGGTGGAGTGAATGGAGACTTAATATTAGAAGAAGGGATGGGAACAATAACAGCTACTGAGGAATATAAATATTTAGGTGTGAAAATTACAAATGATGGGAAACAGGACAAAGAAATTAGATCAAGAATAAATTCTGGAAAGACGACAATCTCTTTATTGAATGGAATTCTCTGGGACAAACACATAACAACTGATAACAAAATAAGGATTTTTAAAACAATAGTTAGGAGCATTATTACATATGGTTCAGAAGTGTGGACAACAAAATGGCAACTGAAATCAAAATTATTAGCCACAGAAATGGATTTCTGGAGACGTTCAGCAAGAATATCAAGACGAGAAAGAATAAGAAATGAAGTAATCAGAGACAAGATGAAATGTAAAAATTCAATTATTGATTTCATCGAGCACAAACAACTTAAATGGTATGGACACATCAGACGAATGGAACAGGAAAGGCTACCAAAATGCATAATCGACTGGGTACCAATTGGAAGAAGAAAAAGGGGATGACCACCTGATACATGGATACAGGGAGTTCAGTCAGCAATGAGGAAGAACAACATTCCTGAAGATTTATGGACAAATAGAGAAGAGTGGAGAACAATAATTAGTGACTTACTGTAATCTAGAATAGGTGCTGGAAAAATGTACTCACATTGTAAATCCAGAATAATAATAATAATAAAGAAGGCTTATTGTAGTCTTCTGGAAGCCATACAGACTCTGTCTCAAAATCATAAACAACTGAAAGGAAATGTGGTGAAGCCAGAAAATAAAGTTTCTACTTTTGTGGAATGACAGGGTGCTGGAGTGCAAAAGCAATTTAATGATCAGTGTAAACACATTGTGGACGACTTTTCAGAATCAGTTTCACACAAAGATGTAGATGTTAACGATAAATTAAATTAAGAGTTGGAGTTGTAAGTGAAATGGTCACAGCCACTGTGACTGAGAGAGACAGTTCTGGCAAACTGGTGTAGTCCGAACAGGCAACAAAAAAAATCACTCTAACCAAATAGTGCCAGAATGGCATGATCAAGTAACTATACAACTTGTGACAACACAACAGGAATTGTTTGCAGTTAGGGGCATAGTTTAGGGTACTGATAAAGTATGTGACTATCACAGCAGATCTACTGTATATCACTTGACATATGCTAACAGGATGAATTCTGGTGATTTATTGCCAAACTGTATGCCATACAAAGTTGGAGTACTGCATACACTATATCAGTACTGCTAGAAGAAAGTTTAATTAAGCACAGTATTTAACTGGATAAACTTACACTGCATTCTGTTATGTTCATAAGGGCTTTCAAGGGCATACTATTCCAGTCCTGGACTAAACAACAAAAGATCAAGTTCACCACAGGATACATATATGGCAGAACTTTGTCAAACTGACGAACAGTTCGAAGCATCATTTCTATCTAAGTAATGGGTAAGATGCCATCAGGAAAGACAGACAGAAAACAGGTAGTCCATACCAAACAGAGTAATCTCCATAGATATTTTGAGAAATATTTAAAAAAAAACTTGTTCTATTTCTCATAAAGAAGTATTAGGGATTTTGAAGATGGAGTTGCCTTTAGATATTCGTGAGAAATTAGTACATGTACTGGATAATGACATAGAACATTCTATGTCAATATTAGACTCATCAGACCTGATACAAGAGAACATAAGGGCCAATAATGATAGCAGTGATGGCCACAATAATGCACCACCACCAGATCAGTTGTATGCTCGGAGCCACAGCTAATCTCAGCCAAATGACAATCACGTTGAAAACGTGACACCACCTCTGACATCACTTGGATGTACTATGCAGTGTAACGACTGCCATGCACTGAATCTGAATCATAATAGCATGAGAAAATACAATAACCGGTAACATCCTGGTTATCAAGACAACTGGTGTGGACAGTTTCATGGGAATAATGGCAGTAGTTACTCGCACTCATGTAATGCAAAGCACAACCAAGGAAATGACTCACTGCCAAATAACCCTGTGTATGATGCTCTATCTGATAATAGCTGACAGAAGTAGGGCACAATTGTAAATATCACTGAAGTGGCCAATGAACAACAGCTAAAAAACATTAGCAAAGTTCCATAAAACTAATCCTGACCTCATTAAGCACCCAACGATGGTCATTTCACATGGTGGGAGCAATCAAGGCAATCATGTCAACCAGTTAAGGTATAATGAAGGAACTGACATAAGAGATGAATTAACTATAGATCAAAACACGTTCTAATAACTCACACGGTATTAGTCCCATCTTCAACCATGGCCATAGTTGGGAAACTTTTGCTTGAATTGTTTTCAACACAAATGCCTCTGTTAATTTTATGTCCTTGAATTGATTTAACAAGATTAAGAAAATAAACAAAGTGTTGACTTACCTGGTAAAAACTGCCATATAACTGGAACCCTAGGTGCAAAATCTCAACCTGCCAAGTGGCAGACACAAGTAGATGTCGTGATAGGAAATTGAGTTATGTTATGCCCGTTACTAATTTTAAGGAATATCATAGCTGAATGATAACTTGGCATGGACTTTTCCTGAGAAACGGACATAAAGTGTTACTTGTGCACCGAAGGCAAAGATATCGTAGTTGACCTAATGCAAACCCCAGTGGCACACAGCAAATATTACCAGGGTAAAATCCTTGAACATAAAGAGTGCACCTGTGAATAATTCTTCAAGTCTATAATAAGAATAACAATAACAAAGCTTACATCAATGTTAAAGTAACAGAATCTACCTATCTCAGTTTAGAACAAAAGGTACTATTTACATGCATTTGATGAGAAAACACATGTAATAAATGCATAAGTGTGCTGTATGGACTAATGCCACAGGACATGTTTTTCCGAAAATCCTATACCATCCCACACGTGAAACGAGATGCTGTTGCCAGAGAAACAAAATGAATGCTTTTTTGGTATGTCATTGAACCATCTCACTCCCTGTACTGTAGTCCAATGCTAGCAGGAGATAAACGTAATGGCCAAATTTGTTTAGCCCTGAATGCACATGCCATTAACAAAATAATTGTTCCACTTCAAACACAGCCTTAAAGTTTAGACGAACTGTTGCAGAAATTAAATGGTGTGCAATTTTTAAATAGCATTTACTTCAGAGTTTCACACTGGCAGGTCTTTTTGTCCACAGAATGTAGAAAAAGTACAAGGCTTTTATTCATGCTGGTACAAGCTACATGTTCATGTACTACCCTTTGGATGCAGTGTAAGTTTCAGAGAGTTCATTGCTTGCCCTAGATACAGTTCTAGCACCCAACCTGCTAGATAAGATGACTTTGTGTGGATGGCATTTTAATGGCTACTGCTATGTGGGAGGAACATCTTGATTTACTGGATAGGACATCGTGTATATTTTTTGAGACTGTAGTTACAGCCAGTCTCAAAAAGTCAAAGTTTGGGGGGAAAGAAATTAAATTTTTAGGGCATATTATTTCACCCTCAGGAGTAACATCCGATACTAGCTAAATAAATCCAATAAAAAAATTCCCAGCTCCTAAAACAAAGTGACAGCTAAAAGCTTTCATTGGTATTTGTTTACTTTTTTGTTGTTTTGTCCCAGATCAACCGCTCAGTAACCCAAAAGTGTTAAATTTGCTAAAGAAAAATACAGTATGATGTTGGACAGATGACTGTCAGATGGATTTTGATAACATAAAAAATGCCTTGGTAAATTCTGAAATCTTGTGTCACCTTGACATGAATTTGGACTTCTGTATTGCCACAGATGCACCTGTTTCTGGACTTTGAGCTTGTCCATTTCAAATGCCAGTAAAGGACGATGAAGTCGAAGTAGACACAATTAATTCTGTAAGTAGAATGCTTTCGGGATGAGAATGTGCATATTTGGCTACCGAACTGGAAACTTTAGTTGTAATAAGGGCGTTCTAGAAGTTTGATTGTTACATTTATGGCACACACATTAAGGTATTTTACAATCACCAGGCACTGAGCTTTTTATTAACCTGCAAGTTACTTCATGCTTGAATCGGAAGATGGACAGCATTTCTTCAGAAATATAGTTCTGAAATAATGCACATAAAAGGTAAGGATAATGTAGTAGTGGATGCCTTGTCACATCTGCCCCAAGATCTCACTGATCTTGCCAACATATCAGAACAAATGAAAGACACACATTATAAGCAATACTATTTAGATATATGTACTAACATGGGTATGCTACAATATGCAGATCCTAGATGGCACAAACAAAATCCACCTGAACAACTTATACAACATTACAAAATAATGTACTGTTCTACAGATGTAACACTCAAAATAATATTGTGTGTGTGTGCATGTGTGTGTGTGTGTGTGTGTGTGTGTGTGTGTGTGTGTGTGTGTGTGTTTTGCATACACATTATGTTTTAGGACATTATGGTGCATCAAAATGTTTAAGGAAACAACCTCTACTGTTCTTTTCTCACTGTGAGGAGATATGCAGAACAACTGTTGAAAACTTGTCAGATCTGTTACAGAAAAAAACCCACAAGTGCTGCTACACAGAACTACACCCCATGATACCAACTCAAACTTAACAAGTCATATGTGTTGAGTTCCTGGACCTGTACCCTCTGCACGAGGTGGAGTTAAATATTTAAGAGATCTTTATGATCTTGTCTCAAAATATATTAAACTGTATGCAATGAAGATGACAATAGTGCCTGCCATCATCAGAATAATTACTAGGGATTACATAGCAACAGTTTGTAGGCCTGTCACACTCCTACCAGATAATGCTTCAGACTTTACGTGCAAAAAGTGGAAAGATTTCCTACAGGACAGCCCAATAAACATATGTTTATATCAAGATTTCATCCACAAAGTAACCTGATTGTATTTTCAGTGAATTTCGCTGCTTTGTACGATCATATGCAGGTATACAACACATACTTTGGATGAAATTCACTGAACCATTTGAGCACATAACAAACAACTTATCAATTTACACAACTCCATATACACCCTCAGATTTCTTAATGAACAGTAAAGAAATTAACACCTGGATAAACCCACTACCATGCCTGCTGAAAGAAGAATTAACACTAGAAAAAGAGGTATGGAATACACTGACTGCACTCACTGAACAGACAAGAATTCGGAAGAATGTCTATGATAAAAAGTTAGGACATGTAGAAGAACATTGATTTGGAGAAACCATGTTGTTAAAATCACATCCAAAATCTTCAGCCCTACAGAAAAGAAATAGTAAATGGCAGCTGCTGTGCAGAGGAGCATATAAAATTGTCCTGATCCTGCATCTGGGGAGCTACCTTTTGGCATTTCCAAAAATAATCAAAATCAAAAGACTTTACAGTCACCAAGATTTGAAAAGGAATCTGCATGAGTAGTAATGATAATTGTATTCCTTTGCATTGAGAAAATGTGAAATGTGTAAATTTTTAGTTAGAAACATACATAAAAATCTGCTCTAAGCAGTTTCATATCTGAATAGTTTTACTGTGACACATAAAATTCTGAACTATTTTGCCTGAAACATGCAAACAAATGTTTTTCTATGTAACTAAATAAACCGGAAAGAACAACCTATATATGTAGATTGTAAGGGGATGTACTTTGTGTTCATATGTTAATGCCTGAAATTGATGTGTACTAGAGATAAAGAAGTACAGTAATGCAAAACTATGGTAAGTCTGAAAAAAGACTTATTTTCATTGCTAAACTAGAGGAATAGATTTTTTAAAAGATAACTATTTTTTATAATGGCAGAAGTTCTTATTTGTATGTGTAGATATTAGTAGTTAGTAGTTAAGACGTTTTTTGAGTAATCGATGGTTGTTCAATCAGAACAGTAAAGCAATCGGAGCTAATATGAGCTCTTAAGCAGAGCACAAAATGTAAATATTTATGATATAATTTATGGTTTGTTACAGTAGAACTATTCTCTAACGGGGGTTGTATTTGTAAAATGAAAATTTATAAGCTTCAATGAGGCACATTTCTATTTCATTAACTGTAAATAGATACGTAGATGTAGTTGAGTGATGGACACACATTTTAGTGTGGAAGCTGTGATTGAGCATAACTTTGGAGTTTTAACTGAACTTCACACACACACACAGAGTAATTATTCTGCTTTGAGCAGATGAGCCAATTTCAGAATAAATAATGATCTGTTGTCCAAATTTTAAATCATCAGGAATCCATATAAAGGTAAATCTTAGAAAAGGAATCAGCTCTATCTAATCAGCAGTTCACCAAAAAAGCAGTACAGTGTAAATACTTTCGTAAATAATGACCAGAGAATGTAATGATACATGTGGAACTAATTTCCTTCATGTAAATAAAATGAAAAGATTTTTTGTTACAATAACACTAATGTGATCCACGAGGACTCATTTGAAATCTATTCAAGTAACACAAATGATGAGATGCTAAGTGAAAACTGGTGTTGGATCTGTTGTGAAATCAGTTCATAGGCTTAAAAAAATTCTAATGCTTGCGACTGAAATAATGGTCTTAATGCACTAGTTAATATATGAGTCATATCCAGTGTCTGGCGTGTATTGTGTGTTGCAACAGCACCGTTTTGCTGGTGTTGATGCTGTAAGGAGGTGAAAAATTCACTTACCTGGGGTCAAACACATGAGTTGCTTGTTGCAAAGTGGTTCAGTGTGGAGAAGAAGGATATCCTGACATTTTCTGATGAGGAATATTACACAAGAATGCAAACATACATGGTAGCCACTACATATATCACCAACTGACTTTGAGGTCTTAGCTGAGCACTTGCCCGGTGACAATTGTAATCCAGCAAGAGGAATTTCATTATTGTCACTGTGTCAACAGGTAGCACTGTTAAATCACATTCAAACACCATGATCACAGTTACTATGAAAACAGGTCTAATGAGGATGCATATTGTGCCTATAATGAACCTTAGTGAAATGTGAAACTGATTAATGCACTTTGTGGTGTGTAATAAATAAGGAACCAGTGAATTCCACTATGAGATAAAAGAAAAAGATTGTTATAGAAAATGAACTCTAATACAATTTCTCCACAGCAGTAATAAAGAAACATGCAGCTCTCTTAATTGTATTCTTGTAAGAAAAAACTTGTGTTGTGTACTGATATATTTTATTGTGCAAAGATATTTCTGATACAACTGCACAATTGTCCCATGGAACCTGACTCATGTTGGACAACTGAGGCCTGTATTAGTGACAACTCAGTTGGTTTGTGATGCCACATTCCAATCCAATCTTACAACTTATCGCCTGGGTTCATCCCTATGTTCATTTTGATGGTGCTGAAAATATATCTACTAAACTGTTTTAGATTTTTTCGTAACTGCTTGGTAACAACAGTTTTCAGCCTTCTTCAATGACAACTGAATAGTTGTTTACATGAATCTGCTACATAAACACTATACTCGAAGCAAAAAAAGAAATCATGAAATTTGTGAATGGTGAAAAGAAAAAATCTTTTAACTATGCCAATATGTGTGAATATAAAAAAATGTAACGTATATTGAACTATACTATTTATGACTACAGATGAACTGTGCTAGTAATAGACCACGTGAAGCAAGGAATTCCTCTAGATAATTGTAAGAGCTGAGTCATGATAAGTTGAATGGCATTGCCAAGTCAGCTACAACAAACTGTGCCGACACCATTCAAGGGGCCTATATAATGGGACATTAAAAACTGAGAAAAATATATCCACAGTCTCCCAAAGTATCAGATACTATGAAGATTAAGACATTATATTCTCTGTAATTGTTTCATTATATTTTTGTCTGAAGACATTTGATACTCCCAACTTACTTCTGGCATCACTTGCCTCTTGGTGCATCTCTCTTTGCATTGATAGCAGAAGGTGATGTTGCTGTATAACTCAAACTAGTTAGATTTGATTTAAATATGATTTAACAAGGCATAATGTTATTAATATCTTCCATCTTAATATTGATTTTGAATGCATGAAATGTAATTGCAGTTGCAAATATGGATAACCATTAACTGTATAATGCAGTGATGACAATGATGTACAAGAAGTATGTGCTGAAGGAGCAACGAACAGATAATGCCTGCTGGAACTTTGTGCAGCAGCAAAACAAAACTTTATTACACATGTAAAGCTCTGGCACCCATAGAATATCTGAGAAGGCACAATGAGGTTGCCAAAATAATTCAGCAGAGGTTGAGTTCCAGCATTGTTTAATGAAAGACTCTTCTGTGTATTGCAGATATAAGCTGGGGAAGTAACTATTTAGTTAGTTACATGTTGTATAGATTATTTGAATTATATTTTTATTGAAATTATTGTGAATGAGTCAATTCACAGGGTATGTATATGTGATTATTTTTAACACTGCTGAATATATTACATATATTTTTTAGTCCTATATTCATCAACTGCACTTAAAAACAAGATGACTTTTTTTACAGGCTACTAGTGTTTATAAATAAAAATTTATACATGGAATAGGATCTGTCCAGAATAAATGATTTTAGGTTAGATTTGAAACTTGATTTGCTACCTGTCAGACATGTTATGTCATTGGGGAAATGATTTAAAATTGTTAGTGCATATTGAGCTCCCTTTTGAAACACTGACAGCTTTAACATTGGATAATGAAGGTCATTTTTGCCTATAGTGTTGTAAGTGTGGGCATCGCTAGCCTTCTCAAAGTGATTAAAAATTATTTTGGGAGCAGCTAAAATGCCTAACTCCTTTAAGAGAGACCTAAAAGAGGTTTGTGGGTGAACACCACATACTATCAAAAAGTCTTTCAAACTCTGTTTAAACTGTGCTTTATCTGAAACCAAGTTTTTAATGGTTGCTGGCAATTTATTGAAAATGTGTGTTCCTGAATATTGGACCCCTCTTTGGACCAAGGTAAGTGATTTTAGGTCTTTATGTAGATTGTTCTTATTCCTAGTATTGATACTATGTATTGAGCTACTAGTCGGAAATAGAGATGTATTACTTGCTACAAATTTCATTAAGAAATAAATATACTGACAAGCAGTGGTTAGAATACAAAGTTCCTTGAACAGGTTTCTACAAAATGTTTTTGTATTTACACCACAAATGATTCTTATCACACGCGTTTGCACCCTAAAAACTTTTGTTCGGTTTGATGAGTTTCCCCAGAATATGTTCCCATATGACATAATAGAATGAAAGTAAGCAAAGTATGCAAGTATTTTTAATATTTATATCTCCTACATCTGACATCATTCTAACAGGAAATACAGACTTGTTTAGGTGCTTAAGCAATTCTGTGGTATGCCCTTCCAAACTGTATTTATTATTGAGTTGTAATCTCAGAAATTTAACACTGTCAACCTCTTCGATCTGCATGTCTTCATATGTTATGCTGGAAGGAAATCTCTTACAGGTTCTGAACTGCATATAGTGGGTCTTCTCAAAGTTTAATGACAGTGAATTAGCTTTAAACCACTTATAATGTCAGTGAAAATTTGATTAGCAGCTATTTCTAAATCTCTACTTCACTTGCAAACTGGTCTCTCAATGGGAGACATGTTCATTGCCAGGATGACTATGCTATAAATACATGAAGAATAAATATGTAGAATAGTACTAAAGTTTGTTTTATTCAAAAAGCTTTAACGATTTTCACATAAAAAATTTGGAGGCATTTCTTTTCAGCATGCCCTTGGACATCTGTTGTCAATTTACTATTTGTTGCAGAGAACTCAATGTAGTGTATTTTCTCATAATTCAGGAAGAGTCCATTTTCAGAGAACCACTGACAATTCTTTGAAAAATATATTTAACAATGTCTTCTGTTGCTTTTTCTCTAATGGGATTTATGAGAACACTGATATTGTCTGCAAAAGTAACAAATTCTGCTTGATGAACGTTAACAAGGATGTCACTCACATATATAAGGAATTGGAGTGGACCCAAAATTGAACCCTGTAGAACTCCCTTCATTGTTTCTCACCAGTCATGAACAATTTTCTTTCTTTCAACATTGACTGAATTATTCACTAAAACATTTTGCATTCTGCTTGTTATGCATGATTCAAATCAGTTGTTTGTAAAGCCATAAACTTCATAAAACTTGTGTTTTCCTAAGAGTGTAGCATGATCTACAACATCAAACATCTTAAAAAGATCACTAAATATATCAACTGGTGGTATATTATTATTTTAGGCTTGTTATGGTTGGTTAGTGAATGTATCAATAGCATTCACAGTCAAGAAAGCCTTCTGGAACACAAACTGTTATGTACTAAGTAAATTGCTTCTACTTGACTACATTTTTTAACCTTGTGGAAGCATGCATCATTAAGGAAACTGAACAATAATTACTTAAGTTTTTCTTGTCATCTTTCATATAAAGAGGTTTAAGGGTGGCATAAGGGTTTTACTTATTAAATTAGAACAACTTTTCAGAAATGTGTTTGAAATTCCATCAACACCACATGAGCTTTGCGTTTTAGAACTTTTATCAACATCTACATTCGTAGTCTGCAAGCCGCCATACAGTGTATGGTGGAGGGTACCCTGTATCACTTTCCTATTCCACTCACAAATTGAGTGTGGGAAAAACCACTGCCTATATGCCTCCATGCAAGCCCTTCTTTCTTTTATTTGTCTTTGCAATTCTTATGCAAAATGTATGCTAGCAGTAGCAGAATTACTCTGCAATCAGCTGCAAATGGCAGTTCTGTAAATTTTCTCAATACTGTTTCACAAAATGGACGTTGTCTTCCTTAAAGAGAATCTCATTGCTGTTCTTGAAGCATCTTCGTTATACTCACATGTTGATCAAACCTACCAATAACAAATCTAGCAGCCCACCTCTGAATTGCTTTGATGTCTTCCTTTAATTCAACCTGGTGGGTATCTCAAACCCTTAAGCACTTTTATTCTATACACAGTTTCCTATGTACATGAGCCACACTTTCCTGGATCTCTCCAAAGTGAAGTCAAACATTTATCTTACCTATTGACAATCTTCATTGCTCATTCTATCACATATCACTTTGCAATGTTATGCTTAGCTATTTAATCGATGTGACTGTGTCAAGTAGCATGCCGCCAACACAGCATTTGAATATTACAAGTTTATTTTTCCTACTCACCTGCAATAACTTACATTTTTCTGCATTTAGAGTAAGCTGCCATTCATAACACCAAATAGAAATTCTGTCTTACTCATCTTGTATCCTGTTACAATCATTCAGACAACACTCTCCTGTACGCTAGTGTCATCAGCAAACAGTCACAGATTGCTAGTCATCCTATTCATCAGATCGTTAGTGTATATAGAGAATATGAGCGGTCCTACCAAACTTCCCTGGAATATTCCTGAAGATACCCTTGTCTCTGACAAACACGCTTCTAGCACACCATATTGCATCCTATTGCTAAAGAAACCTTCGAGCCACTCACATATCTGAGAAACTATTCCATATGCTCGGACTTTTGTTAACAGTCTGCAATGGAGCACAATGTCAAATGCTGTCTGGAAATCTAGGAATATGGAATCTGCCTGTTGCCCTTCATCCATGGTTCACACAATATAATGTGAGAAAAGAGCAAGCTGAGTTTCACGCAAGTGAAGCTTTCTAAATCTGTGTTGATTTGTGGACTAAAGCTTTTGTTTAAACGAAATTTATTATATTCAAACTTAGAATATGCTCAAGAATTCTACAACAAACACATGTTAAGGATACTGGTCTGTAATTTTGTGGTTCCATTCCTTTTACCTTCTTATACACAGGAGTCATCTGCACTTTCTTTCCAGTTTCTTGGCACTGGGTGAGAGAGTCTTGATAAATGCAAGCTAAGTAAGGGGCCAATGTTGCAGCGTACTCTCTGTACAATTGAACTGGGATTCCATCCAGACCTGGCCACTTATTGCCTTTCAACTCCTCCAGTTGCTTCTCTACGCCAAAGACTGCTATTACTATCTCCTCCATGTGGGAGTCGGCACAACCACAAGTTCTTTCTGAAAGAATATTTTTCTGTTGAGTGTGAAATAATTAAAAGGAAGTGCAAGCCTTTTAAGTTAGGTCATATGTGTTGTGTACAGGCGGGCAGCTTTCTCATACTTAACAAGATTTCCATAAACAATCACGAATGTTTCTTCTATCAGTATACTCGTGTACAAATTTTTTATATCAAGAGAAATAAGGATGGTATTTTTTGACAGAGTAAAGTTTTTCAAATGCTGTACCATTTCATAATTATTCTTCACTGTAAATACTTTTTGAATTGTGTATCATTCCTTAATTTCATTCTGACACAATCTGTTAACAAAGTAATTGGGGCTCTGACAGGCACCCACCACTGGGCATCTAGGCATCTGCAATTTATGTACCTTAATTTGGGATTTCAAGATAGGTGTTTTAGGATTCATCATAATCAGTCATTATTTCTTCCAACTTGTGTCCAGGAGGACGTCACTAGAGTTAACCTTTGATCTAATTTCATTGGCATATTTAATAAGAGGATTCTTTTTAACTTCCATAATATTATTTTCATCAAAAAAGTCCACTGTTTTAATAATGTAGTCATTATCTGTAATTAGCATCAAAGAGTTACTCTTGACTGCCTTGGACACTAAAATCTTACTGTCATGTAATTTTTCATTAAGGGCTTTTAACCTCATTATCACATTACTTGGAGGTGCTTTCTAACTGGTAATTCGCCTAACAGTATTACCAGTTCCAACTGCAATTATTGCTTGTGCTGCTGCTGGGAGTTTAGCCTGGTCACAACCATTCTGAACTTCAACTATAGCTTTCTACACAACCCTATCATCAATGTTTGTTGGGAGATTAAACTTCGATCCTTTACCCAAGATATTCACTTCCTTGTTTGAAAAGTCACAGTCAGTCAAGTGACCACCTTATCTGCAAATTTGTGTTTACTTGTTTCAGTATCGGCTGCCGTTACATTGAAGGTACTTACTATGATTAAGTGATCCAACTTCCACCAGTGTTTCCGGCATATGATATCTCGCCCCCAGTTTATTTAGTACTGAACAAGATTATCAATTTCTCTTGAAGCACATTCCATTAAATTGGCTGCAGAGTCGAAGACAGAAGGTTTCCATTATTTTGCGTTGTATGCTGCCCTAATTTCACTTTTAACGCAGAACTTTTCCACCGTATTTTTTACACTTTGTGCACTACACGAACGATATTGCAATTTAATTGTTGCATGCACTGGTATCACTTTACTATTCAAACATATCTTGTTGAACAAGATTTTCATTTGATTTTTCATGATGGATTTTTTGCCAGATAATAATTATTCACCTCCTGTTTTGCCCAGCTGGGCATTGTTTTACGTACGTCAGCCTGAAACTTTTGACACCATAAATCATGACAAATTGCTATGCAAGCTAGAAAATCTTGGTATTAGGAGAACAGCCAACAACTGGCTCAGCTCTTATCTTAGGAACAGGGAACAACATGCAGAAATAGATCAGGTAAGGGATAATATCATTAGGAAATATAATTCCAAGCTGCTGACTGTTAAATATGGAGTGCCACAAGTATCAGTAATGGGTCCTGTTCTGTTCTTACTCTATGTAAATGACCTAAACATAAGCAAAGACAGCAGTAAGATATTTCAAATTGCTGATGATACGAGTGTTCTAATTACAGGAAACTCAGAAGAAACTCTTGTAAAAAACATAAGAGAAGCCACTGACAGGGTAACATGTTAGTTTGATAGCAATGACTTAATAATAAATACTGGAAAAACTGTAGCTAGGGATATACACACAGCACCAAAAAAAATCTGATATCACCCAATCTAGAGCTATATGGACAGACAATTACCAAAACAGCCTGTACCAAATTTCTTGGACTTCATCTACAAGACAACTTGAAATGGAAAGCACATACTGAACAAATGAACAAAAAATTAAGTACTTCTTGCTTTGTGTTACATACATCAAAAAATTGTAAGAGCTACATCACTCTTCAGTGTGTATATTATGCAGTCATACACTCTCACCTCTGGTACGGAATTATGTTCTGGGAAAATTCTGGAGATGCCATCAAAACATTCAAAATTTTAAAAAAATAATAATAATAATAAAAAAATAAGAATAATGGAAGGGGTAGGTAATTGCAAATCATGTAGACCATTGTTTCAAAAAAGGATGATCCTGCCACTTCCTTACATACATATACTTGAAAATATAATGTATTTAAAGCAAAACTTACATCCAAAAAGACCACTCATCACTCAAAATCACACAATACACAGCTATGATACAAGACAAAAATTGGATGTACATGTTCAAAGCACCAACACAAAGTTATTTCAAAATGATCTTATCCATCCTAGTATAAAACTATACAGTGCCTTACCAGATACCATTAAACACATACAAAACATTGGCCACTTCAGATTGAAATTGCCAGTTTTGATACATTTTCATCTACAGCTGCACAATGTGCAAGAGATATTTGGATTTTTATGTTAAAAAAGCACCAACACAAAGTTATTTCAAAAAGGTCTTATCCATCCTAGTATAAAACTATACAGTGCCTTACCAGATACCATTAAACACATACAAAACATTGGCCACTTCAAATTGAAACTGCCAGTTTTGATACATTTTCATCTACAGCTGCACAATGTGTAAGAGATATCTAGATTTTTATGTTAATATTAACAGTTTTACATATAATATACCTTTGTACATAACAACACACATTAATATATCAATTAATGATGAATACTTAAATAAATGTTGTTATGCTATATACAGATAGATAATAAACAAATGTTCTTCTGTATGAGACTACATTGTGTTAACATAGAAAAAATTATATGTGTAGGTATTCATTTACTGTGTAAAAGCAGTGATCAACAAAAAAAATGTATAACTAATCATTTGTGATATTGTTTACACCAGGAAGTCTGATGATGGGCAGAGCCTGAATCATTTGGAGTAAGTGTATCAAAAAACAACTAGCACCTGTTTGTTTGCAACTACTCAACTTTTCTAAAATCCAATTATTATATTAATAATAATGGTCACATAACTCTACTGGCAGTTTCAGGGTGACATACAGAATTTAATCCTATTTTTGCAGCTACATCTAGAAAGTGATTGTTAAGAATACTCACAACTTGTGCATTGTCAGTCACAACATTGTCATTTAATTTAACTGTTATGGTATCTTGTGCACCAAGTGGTGGTCCAGGCTCCTGTTTCACAATATCTCATTTAGTTTTAATCTTTTTATTTGCATTATTAATTTCCATCAGGATGTGCATATTTTCGGACATTTTAGTGACTTCCATTAAAATATTATGGTATTTATTTGTAGAATGCAGTTAATGTAAAGTATTGACTTGTTCTGGCCTTCATATAGATTTCCTTTTTCCTCTTGCATGACATTTTAATACTTTTAGTTATCCATGGCTTATTTGTTTTTAAATGAACTTTATGGATATTTTTTTAAGAAAGGTACTCTCAAATACTGACACAAAATTACTAAGAATATTTTGAATTTCTCATTATGGCTCTTTCTATATATACCTTATCCAATACCATATCTTTTAACTCATTCTTAAACCATTGTAACCTGGTCTCATTAGTAAGCCTCACTGCTTCATGTGAACATACCTCAGAGTTGTAAGGTGTTAAACTGTTTATCTCCATTAGCTGCACGTCATCAGTTAATTGATTAACAATTGGGTACATATTGATTGTTTCAGGCTATAATAATGTTATCAATCAGGATCCTATTTTGCTGCGCATTAGTTGGGAAATTCACTACTGAAATAGGACTGAAACAGCCAAACACCTATTCTAGATCATTTATCTTATCAGATCTTTTTAAGAAATCTACACTGACTACTAACTGTTTTTTCTTGTGTCACAGGTAGCTTAATAATGCATCTAGATTTCTCATAAATAGTTATAAGTTTCCTAGAGGGGATCTGTAGACTGTTACAATCACATGAGAAATATTCTGCAGTAACCACTCACAATGACACACTTCTGTATTCTGATCTGCTTACAAACTGCTTGTTTCTATACTTTTGATTGTGTGTCAAACTTTTCCATATGTTGCAATTGCCCGCTTTCCATGTAAACTCTACACAAAAATGTTACTAGTCTATAATCTCTGGTATCTAACCTCTCTGTGCCTGTGTTTACACAGTGTTCAAAGAGGCAAAGAATATCTATCACTTCAGGATTTCCTCATCTTCTAGACATATGTACAGCTCATCTACCTTGTTTTTCAGGTACCCTAACGTTCTCGTGAAATGGAAACTGTTACATATATTATGGGTCTGTACTGTTCTAATTTTTTTAAAGAGTCTCTACAACCTGACTCTAACCTAAAACATGTGCCTCCTAACTCGAGTAAAATTTATGGTGCTTGTAAATTATTTAGTGTTGTTAATTATTAGGTGTTTCTTAGATCAACAACAATTTTTATTAATGGTGAATTACCTCACCTGCCAATATGCTAGCTTATGGAGAAAGCACAAACAACAGTAAAAATCATTCAGAACAACTTCATTGGTACCAATAAAAACTGCATGATTTCACCTGAGGTGGTTGGCCTATACCTGCAGCTCACTGCTAATGAGATTGTGACAAGCTATTCACTATTCTATGAGACCATAATGGCTATTTGTAAAAGTGAAAATAGATTTTGAATTGAATTGGATTTATTTGATCCTGTAAGATTACATTGTGTACAGTAAATGTATGTGCAATATGAATATGTCAAAGTAATAACATTCATTATCATTTATTTTTCTACCCCTTTAGCTTACATTGTTACATAATTTATAATGAATAACAATATATACAAATTTAATGGCATAAGTATTCTGCAACACTGTAAAGCTCTTTTTCAATGAGATAGTCTTTAAGTTTCTTTGGAAAGTCATTGTCAAGTACACTAACTTGAAGGTTTCCAGCATTGCCAGTCAGTGGGGCATGCTTCATATTTCATTCTTCCTTCTTGTACTGTTGGTGTGTACACTACCATCTGTAATCCAGTCCTCACTGCCTTTTGTGATGTACATTATTGTTTTGTATATATACAACGATGAAAATGTTAAGATACCTAACTTCTTGAAACAGTTTCTCCATGTTTCAGACCGCTTTCTTCTTAAAATGGTCCTAATTGCTTTTTTTTTTTTTTTTAATGTAAACATTCGTTTTGTCTGTTATTTGTTTGACTTTCCCCACACAGTCACTCCATACTGTAAGTATGGTTCAAAAAGTCCATGATACAATGTACACAGAAGGTTCTTGTCTGAATAAATGGTTCAAATGGCTCTGAGCACTATGGGACTTAACATCCATGGTCATCAGTCCCCTAGAACTTAGAACTACTTAAACCTAACTAACCTAAGGACATCACACAACACCCAGTCATCACAAGGCAGAGAAAATCCCTGACCCCGCCGGGAATCGAACCCCGGAACCCGGGCGCGGGAAGCGAGAATGCTACCGCACCTTGTCTGAATACTATGATAGCTGCATCATTAAGAATATGACAGAGTTCAGATTCTTACAGACATATTAACATGTTTTTTCCATTTCAGTTCATTATCCACAAGAATACCTAAGAATCTAGCATATTCTACTTCTTCCACCCTTGTTCCATCAACCTCTAAATCCATGTCTACAGCGTTCTCCTTGTTTTTACTGCATACATAGTCTTTTTCAGATTTATAGCCAGTTCTTTTTCCAACAGCCAGTGAGCTGTGACATTTGCAGATATGTATGCTCTTCTCGCAAGCTGTTCCATATTTTGGTCACTACTTAGTATTGTCGTGTCATCAGCATACAGTATTTTCTTTTCTTCCTTCTCAACACCTATATCATTAACAAACACTTTAAATAACAATGGCCCCATTACCGAACCCTGCGGCACTCCATATTTGATATGTTTGGTTTCTGATTGGTATGAGTTTCCTAATGATACATACTGCTTGCGGTTGCACAAGTATGATTTTATCCATTCACCTGATTGCACTCGAATGTCATAGTTGCCTAATTTTTGTATCAGCATTTCATGGTCAATGGTGTCAAATGCTTTTGAAAGATCCAGAAACATTGCAGAGAAAACCTTTTTTCATCTAACTACTGTAAAATGTATTCTGTTAGACTGGCAATTGCTGATTCTGTAGATTTACCCTTTCTGAAACCATGTTGTTATGGTATGAGAATGTTACGTTTGTCCAAATAATTAACTAATCTGGTATACATAAGTATTTCTAGGATTTTTGAGAAACCTCATATAAGTGAAACTGGTCTGTAGTTGTTGTCCTTACCCCTTTTCTTGTACACTGCCACCACCTTCGTTATCTTCAGTTTTTCTGGAAAAATTCCATCTCTGAAAGAACAGTTTGCTATGTTCAGCAGTGGTGTTATTATCTGCTCACTTTCCAGCTTTATTGCATGATTTAATGTTTCATCATCACCAGCTGATTTCTTGGACTTCAGTTTCTGAATAGTTTTTTGTAGTTCATCTTGCGTGACTGATCTTAACAACATAGTACTGCATGATCTTTTTGGTACCTTAATACTCTTCTGTTTTTGACTATTTCTTTCCAATTTTAAGTTTTCTACTACACTGATATAGTTGTTATTCAGTATGTTTGCTATTTCCATACCATCTGTGACCACTGTGTTGTCTATTTTAATTGACCTGATACTTCTTTGTTTGACTCATATTTCAGCATTAATTACGTTCCAAGCTGCCTTTGCCTTGTTTTTTGAGTTCGTTTTTGCTTCTCTTATTGTTTTTCTATACTTCTTTTTTAACATTTTATAGTTTTCAGCTTCACCCATCCATATCAGATCCTGCGGCTTCCTTTGCTGTTCTAGTATTTCACTGGTAATCGACTGTATTTGATTTTGCCGCCTTTCTTTTCTCTTTACTTTGGGAAATGCTACATTAAAATAGTATTTAATTGTTGAAATAAATGTGTCATATTTTTCATTTACACTCTGGGCCTGTAGGGTTTCATTCCAGGTTTCCTTACTTAACATTGCTCTAAAGATGTTGATATTTTGATCACTGATGATCCTAATTTCTTTGGTTGTTCATTTTGGTTTTGATAATCTGTCATTACTTCTGCAAAAGCTGATTAGTTGTCCATGATGAATAGCTACTTCTGTCTGAAGTACATGTGACTCATAGTTATACATATTAGTAATTATGTTGTCAATAACTATCTCAATTTGTTAAGTCACTCTTTTTCATGCAGTTATTGTTTCTTTTATGTTATGCTGTATTAACAGTTCTTCAAACTCCTGTCTTATTTTTGTGTCTTTTCCCATGTCAATGTTGAAGTCTCCACAGATAATAAGGTTTCTCGTCATATTCATTCTCAATAAGCTAGCAATTTTTTTCTGAAAGATGCTAATATTGCCACATGGTAATCTATACACACAAAACACTCTAAAATCCCCTGTCACTATACCAGTAACTTCAAAGTCATTTTCTCTAGCTATAGACAATGTAGCAGCTTCACTGTTTACATTCTTAGGAGAGTACCTGCTTTAATATATATACAAACGCCACCACCCTTATATTTAGATCTGCATAAGTAACTAGCTAGTTTGTAGTCCTTTATTGCAACATTACCTATTTTACTTTCAGTTAGTCCATGTTCACTGGTGCATAATATGTCTGGTCTTACTTCAATCAGGAGTACTCCTGCTTCTAATTTTTTGTTACTAAAGTATTGGATATTTTGATGAAGTACTTTTAAGTAATTTTTCTTTTGTTGGTTTACATGTTGTGAGCTGTATTCTGAGGCAAATTCTTTAGTATCGTCTTTTTTTGTATGATGCGTATATTTTTCTTTTCCAGCTAGTGTGTATGAATTTTCACCCCCTTCTGGCCATATTAGTTTCCCTTGCTTCTAATGATTTTGCAGACAACTGAAAACATTCTGCTGAATGTTACAGACCCCAGTCTATTTAAATGCAAGCCATCCTTCGCTAGTGAGTTTTCATATAGGAATTTGTTTGGGTCTATAAAAACTGCCCCAAGACGATCACATTGTTCTTTAAGAGCGCAGTTTATTTTGGCGATATATTTTTCACTCACTGACCGTGTTTTTATGATTCCGCTAAGTATTAGCCGAGATCCTGCATACATATTTCTTACACAACGAATCATGTTTCTTGTTTCGCTTGCCATTTCTTCCTCACCCGTTCCTTAACGAATTCGTTCCAACATGTATAAACACTCCTTTATAATTTTGTCTGGTTACTGAATCTGGTTCTGTAGTAGCTTGTCTTGCATTTACCATATTTTTAAAATGTTTACCGAGTTGTTGCGTTCTAATTCCAGGTCGTACGTCGATATTGCAATTGGAGACAGCGATATTCTTCAGCAGCGAATCGCCAATTATTAAAGAGTCATTTTCATTTTGTTGCGTGTCTGACGCCTTGTTTTTCCTTTTGCTGTATGTCACTACCTTCCATTTATATTTATCTTCCGGTTTTTGGCTTACTAAGGTTACCGAGACATCAACGGAAACACTTGAAGTGTTGTTGTTTTTAAAGTCCGATCGTTCACTCGTATTTCGACGACCTTCTTGCTTTTCCGTTTGATGGTTTTTACACACACAGGAGGCCGGCCGCGGTGGCCTTGCGGTTCTAGGCGCTGCAGTCCGGAACCGTGGGAATGCTACGGTCGCAGATTCGAATCCTGCCTCGGGCATGGATGTGTGTGATGTCCTTAGGTTAGTTAGGTTTAAGTCGTTCTAAGTTCTAGGGAACTGATGACCTAAGATGTTAAGCCCCATAGTGCTCAGAGCGATTTGAACACACAGAGGACTTATTTTCTTGTATTAATGTATCGTTTTCTTTCTTGATGATCGAAAGTTCGGTTTTTAATGCCTCAATGTCACTTTGTAGTAACTTTATAATTTCGTTTTTTGTATCAACTGCACTTACAAGATCGGCCGTTTCGTCACGTAAATAACCGTGACATGTCCACGGAAAACCATCGCTGACGAATTTTAGATTTACTTTCGCGCACTTTTCGTGTAACCAGTAGCTGCATTTGATACACAGAATACCCTTCATCACACGCTTTTCACTTTCTCTACACGAAGAACTGTTCATTTTTTGCCTTTTTAACGAGAGAGAAGTGTCACTACACTTTCCTATCGGCGCCATCTTCTAACATCTTCAGTGTATAAAAAAGCATCTAAAGTATGGGCTCCCGAACTTTTGTTTTTTGCGCCCCTCTACTGCCAAATATGGAAATTTCGTATCTCCATTCACAATAATAGTACGACGTAAGTTCAAGAAATTCCAGAACATTTGTAATTTCGCGCCATTGGGGTGTTGGAGCGAAATGCAATTGGCATCCCTACACATGCCTGTCTTTAATGTGTAACTGCGGGAAGTTTCATTGTTGTATGTGTGTTAGTTTTTGTTCACTGCTGTATTGAATAGAACATTGTGTTGCATAGTTTGCTAATTTCGAGATGGCAGAGGTAGAAGCGTAATGTGTCTGCATTAAATTTTGTGTGAAACTCAAGGAAACCTTTACAGAGACACGCCAAATGATGTAGGAAGCCTCTGATGATGAGTGCTTGAGACATACTTGTTACTACAAATGGTTCACACGGTTAAAAATGGCTGGACAGAAGTTAAAGATGATCCTAGTTCAGGACGCCCTTCGACGTCTACCAGCGATGCTCCTGTCAGAACGTCAACGAAATTGCGGGTGTCAATCGGAGACTGACTGCCCAAGAGACTGCACAAGAATGTAATCCTTCAGTAGGATCAAGTCATTTTTTATGTCATCTTGTTATCTCTGTAGAGCTGTACCATGGGACGCAAGGAGAGGATGTTTGGTGGCTGGTATCCTATTTCTTATACAAGTTGCATGCACATATTAACTGGCTTCTTTATTCATAAAAATAGAAAGTTACTTAACTTAAGATAGTCGTTGTGGTACAAGCTCTCTGTAATACTCCATGTTAGCCTCACTACTGGTGAAGTACAAGGACCGCTATTTACTCTATTCTGGTCGCTATGTGCTGCCTGATTCTGAGCTAGATGCTGTGACTGCGACTCTGACTCAGTGACTTGCGGGATGACAGACTGTAACTCACTCTGTGCGATGGAGTGGCTGTCCAGTCTGCAGCAGCAATCTAAATGTTGGCAGCTGAGAGGGTGTTGGCAGCACGTTTCCTGCAAGTGTCATTGGCTTTTATCAATCTTCTCGCAACCTCTTTGCTGCCTGGTGTGCTGGCGCCAGCTTGCGCTAGCACATTCCCCCCCTCCCCCCCCCCCCTGAATTGCCGCATTGTTGTCGTGTAGTGATGCTGTGAACGACAACAGGGAGGAAGGCAGGACCCTGGATGTAGAGATGGCCCAGGAACCATGACTGTGGAGGATGGTGTACTCCCGACTCTACCCCGTCATCTGGCTTGTGAGGCAACAAGAACATCCTCTGGTAAAACTGCTACCAGAGCTCATGTCCAGGCCTGAGGGTATGTGCTGGGGTGATGACAGCGACAGCAATGTCAATAGCAATGGCAGGCCGAGGCCCATGGGGTTGGCGAGAGGGGATGGTGGGAGCAAGGGTGCATCGTCCATCCGTGCGTCCTTGAGTGCCCTGGTGGCACCAGTGGGGGGCTGTGAAGGCTGAGTGGTCCCGTGAAGCCATGAATGTGGGGGAAGAAAAGCAGCAGAGTCCTGGGGCAAAGGACATGCGCAAATTTGGTTCTGGTGGTAGCGCTGCAAAGCATTGGGGTATGTAGTCAAATACATAGAAGAGTCAGTGCACTCCTGGATTATGCCTCTTTCCCAGTGCCCATGGTTGCCATAAACCCAGAAAAGTACAAGATCGAGTGGCACAAAGTGATACTTGCGGACCATTGGCGGCACCGGATGCTGTGGTGGCTGCAGGAAGTGTAGCAGTGTCCAATGACGGTGGCCATGCAGAAGTTCCGCCAGTGATGGTCCGTCTCATGGGTGGGAGCGATAGTAGGCGAGAAAGATTTGCAGCGCCTGTTCCTGTGTGTGGGTGATGTGAAGCTCAGCCATCTGTTGCTTGAAAGTGTGTACGAAGGGTTCTGCTTCTCCGTTGGACTGTGGGTGAAATGGAGCACTTCTTAGATGATGAATACCTTCGTGTTCCCAAAAGTGTTCAAAGTCACACGAAGCGAACTGCGGTCCATTGTCCGACACAAGTACTTCTGGCAACCCTTTTATGCAAAACGTTGAGGACAACAATTGAATGGTGCTACGTGACATGGTAGAGTTCATAGGCATCACAAATGCAAACTTGCTAAAAGAGTCTACCACTATGAGCCAACGAGTGTTCCAAAATGGTCCTGCAAAGTCAATGTGCACTCATTGCCATCATGATTGAGTCTTAGGCCAAAATGAGAATGTCTGTGGTGGAGCAGATTAGTTCTCCCCACATGCATGACACTGTACCATCATCTGTTCAATGCGGGCATCCGTGCCCTGCCAAGTACAGTGCCGTAGCGCTGACTGTTTAGTCTTCCTTTTGCAACACTTTGGGAATAAGCACACATGATTGTCCACTGTCATTTTGAACTAGAATCACTCCTTATTTTACCAAAAGGGTATGCTGACTTGCAAAGTATCGGTGCGCTACTGAATTCTGAACACTGCTCAATGAATGAGGCCAAGGCGTGCGAATGTAATGCTACAAAATGTTGAGATCTGGGTCTGCTTCCGCGGCCTGTGCAATTTTTCTGTAGTGAAACGGAAAAGATTCCAGCAATTCAGAGTCCTGCACATCGATTTGGCAACAAGATGCCACAGATGTATCAAAATCAGAGTCTGGGCCAATCGGACGGCGAGATAGGGCGTCTGCATTGCCATGCTTCCCGGTAGGTCTGTACACAGTTTCATACTGATACTATGAAAGCAACAAAGCCCATCGTAGCAATTTCTAGGCAGTGCATGTGGGAACCGGCTGTGACAGATAAAACAAGGACTGCAAGGGCTTGTGATCTGTCACCATATAGAACTTGCGACCATACAAATAGTGATGGAATTTCATCAGACCATACATAATGGCGAGAGCTTCTTTCTCAATTTGAGAATAATTGCACTGAGTTTGAGTAAGCAATTTTGAGGTAAAAACAAAAAGTCTGTCTTGTGCACCAATTCTGTGTGAAAGCACAGCACCGATTCTGTAGGAAGAAGCGTCGACTTGCAAAACTACCGGCTTGGCAGAGTCAAAATGTACTAAATATCTGCGACCAAGCAACGCACTTTTGAGTTCCTGAAATGCGTCTTGACAGTCCTCAGTCCACACAGTAGATACATTTTTGCGATGGAATGGAGCTGCGATCTGAGCGGCATTCGGTGTGAACTGAATGTATGTAGTATGTCATCTTGCGTAGTACTGGGTAAACAGGCAGGTCATGGATTGGAAGCAAATGAGATTGGATGGGGTGCACACCTTGACTGTTTATCACATGACATTTGTATTGTAGTGCATTCTGAAAAAAAGTCACACTTTTCAAGACGACACTTGAGTCCTGCTTCTCACAACACTCGAGAAAGATTCCGCAAATTGGCAATGTGTTCCTCTGGTGTATGGGCTGAGATGACAATATCGTCAAGGTAGTTTGAACTGTTGGAATGTTCGTACATTTATATCGATATATGGAATCCAATGAAGAGCGATATATCTTTATAGCACAACCGTTTTGTTCTTTGCGTGTTTTCTCTCTCACTGTAAAAAGATGGCTGTGTGTAGTTGTACCATGATTTGTTAATTAACCTTTGTTCTGAATAAATATTATCGACATGGTAGTAGTTCGCGGTTGTAAACCACAAACGAAGTGTGTCCCTCAAAATAATAGTGATCGGTTGTAAATTAAATGGAAGACTGTTATTCAAAAAAGTGTGATTTGTGAAACTGAACATGGCTGATATTAAGATACCGGTATTTGATGGAGAAGACTATGGGAACTGGAAAAGAAGAATGGAAATGTACCTGAAAATGAAGAAATGCTATACAGTGGCTTCAAGAGCGAAAACAAGTGCGGACAAAGCGGATATGTGGGAAGAAGAAAATATGATTGCAATGAACTACATATACGGAGCAATTTCGAACAAGCAACTAGAATTCGTGAGTGATAAGGAAACTGCATTTGAAATAATGAAAATGTTTGATGATTTATACTGCAAAGAATCAACAGCACTGCAAATTGTGTGCAGGAACAAGTTGGACAAACTGATGTTAAAAGACTATAGTGATATGGCAACATTCTTCAGTGTCTTTGAAAAAACAGTGAATGAATTAAAATTAGCTGGTGCAAAAGTGACAGAAAAGGAGAAGCTAAATTATATGTTGAGAACATTGCCGGAAACCTTGAGCTATATTGGGGCCTTGATCGGTGTTTTGAAAGAAGAAGATCAGACAGTGGAATATGTTAAAAGTAAACTTCAGATGATTGATCTAAAAGAAAAGGATGGAAGTGAATGTGTAAAATCCAATGCATTTCACGCCAAAAAGAAAACTAGTATGAGCTAACAAGAGCAATTGTATTATGGATGTGGCAAACCAGGTGATATAAGGAGGGACTGTCGCCATTGAGGAACAAGTAGAGATTCAAGGACACATGGCGGACATCACTGAGGAGATGGTCGCAGCAGTTGGCAACATGGGCAGAGTGATCACTCCAGCGGGAACAACTGGTCATTTGGTAAGAGTAAACATCATGTTACAAGAAGAAGTCGTCATCCTGGACGCCAAGGATGTCAACAGAACGGAGTCAGCATGAGCAGCTTTGTAACAGAGGTACAACCTACAGTGATGTGTAACAACCTTGAGTCAGGTAACAATCTGCAGATTGATTGGTTATTGGATAACGGTTGTACAGATAATGTTGTCAATAATGAGAGTTATTTTTGTGAGTATGTAACCTTAAGAGAGCCTGTAAATGTTAAAATTGCGGATGGAAAAGTCTTGCAGGCTACAAAAATAGGAAACTTAATTAGTTATTTTCCAGTTTATGATGATATGGTTGCAATCGAAATGAAAAATGTGTTTCATGTCAGAGGCATGGACAGAAATTTGATTAGCTATGCTACAGTAACAGAAAAACATAAAGTTGTATCTGTGGGCAATACATCAATGATTTTCGAAAAATACAATAACTTACTTGTGATAGCTTTGAAAGAATATAGGCTGTATAAAGTGACAAGTAAAATCTACAAGGAGGAGATAAATATAAACACTGTCAACAGTGGGGATAGTATGTCAGTTAAGAAGAAATGGCATCGTATACTTGGACATGTAAATTTTAACGATTTGAATGTATTGTGTAAACAGCAGTTAGCTTATGGATTCCCAACAAATTTAGAATCACAATTTATGAAGTGTAATGTTTGCATTGAAAATAAAATGCACAATTTACCTTTCGAAAACAAAAGAAGCAAACCAAAAGAAACATTGGAGAATATTCATACTGATTTAAATGGGCCTCACTCAACTTATAGTTTGCATGGGGAAAGATATTTTCTCACTTTCATTAATGATTATAGTAAAGCAGCTAAAGTGTATACTATTAAATCTAAATGTCAGATTTATGATTGTTTTGTGGAATATGTAAATGAAATTGAAAATTTAACTGGTAAAACTATTAATAAATTGAAATGTGACAATGGGAAAGAATATTTAAATTCAGATGTGTATCAGTTTATAAGACAGAAAGGAATCATATTAAATGCATCCAATGAAGAGTGATATATCTTTATAGCACAACCGTTTTGTTTTTTGCGTGTTTTCTCTCTCACTGTAAAAAGATGAATGTGTGTAGTTGTACCATGATTTGTACTTAACCTTTGTTCTGAATAAATATTATCAACATGAGCAAAGTGGCACTTTTGAAGTCAGTTGTTCCAAGTAACATTGAAAAATGGCGGGTGTGAAAGCACTGCCAAAGGGCAAACACAAAAACTTGGTCCTAAATGTGTATTTACAACAAACACATTCTGCGATTCTTCATCCAATGGAATTTACAAAGAGGCATCACACAAATCTATCTTAGAAAAGTAACATCCTGCACCAAGTCTGTCCATGAGTTCCTCAGTGCAAGATAGCGGACAAGTGTCAACTACTCTCTGTGGATTGAAGTCAACACAAACGTGGATGCGACCAGAATCCTTAGGGAACAAAACGAGAGGGCTTACCCACTGACAAGCTTGAATGGGAGTTATTACACCACTACCTTGCAATTCTTTCAATTCACTGGCTACTTTGTCTCTTAAAGCAATTGAATTGGAATGGGGGGGGGGGGGGAGGAAACCTAGGTTGTGATTTGTCTTTCAATGTAACATGCGCTACAAAGTTATTAGCTTTTCCCATTCCTTCCGAAAATATATAAGGAAATTCTTTAAACAAGATAGTGACACTGTCTTTTGGATAACAATCCAAATATGGAAAGTACGTTGTTGTGGATGCTAAGACCAAAAAAATCAAAGGCATCTAAACCGAAAATGTTTCACTGTCTCTGGGTTTCAACATAGTAAAATTCACTGTCCTAGTATGACATTTGTAAGTGGCAGGCAAACTACACTGGAATTTCCTGTCCATTGTAAGCAGTGAGGTGCTTGCTTGATTTAGAAAGGCATAGTGAGCCTAACTTCATATGTGGCACAATTAAGCAAAATTACTTAGCCACCTGTGTCTAACTGAAAATTAACACAACCCCAGAAATTCGAAATGAAACAAGTAGTTTGTTACAACGTCGCTGCTCAGAAGGTGGCAGAACCTTAATCGTACTTGGGTCAGAACCCGTTGTAGGTTTGGAGAGCAATGTTCAGTGCATGTGCACGAGCCTGTTTTTTCTGGGAGCGGGCAAAATTGGCGTTTTTGTGTCATTGCGAACAAACTGCTTGGACATGGCCTTTTTTTTCACAGTTGGAACACTTTGCGTTACGTGATGGGTAGTCCTGTCTTTTATGGCGAGCAAAAGATGTAGGGCAGGACATCACTAAGTTCACTGGTTTATTTACATATCTATGTGGCTGTCCGTGCAGCTGTGTACACACTCAATGTGAGCAAGGGATGACTCGACCAGACAAATCGGGGTCTGGTCAAACTTATGGCTGCTATAGCACCTGAATCGTATACTCTAAGATTTGCAACACTTGAGGAGGTAATGGATCAGAGTACTTTAAGATCTGTTCCCATATTCTGCTATCTGGGACATTAAATGTTATAGCATCTCTAATCATAAAGTCACCATAAAACTTGCCACAACTAAACTTAGATTTATACTTCCTAGTCATGCCCGTTAATATTGTATACCATTGACGGTACATCTGTTGCAGCTTTTTCTGCAACCGAAAGAACTGGTATCTGGCTGAAGCGGCTTGGACTTGCTAGTCATAATATTGAGTTAATGCAGCGATTACTTCGTCATAACTGAGTTTGTTGGGAGACACACTCAGGAATAGTTCTTGTATTAACCCGAACACTAGCGACCAGGCAATTGAAAGAAAGTATTGTAGTTTCACAGTACCTTGAACTTGATGATCAACACAATGACCTTGGAACTGTGTCAGGTAACCGAGCCATTCCTCTTCGGTGATGTTAAATTGCCAGGATCGTGGTATACAGGTTGGAAGCAATTGTTGGGTGAGTCAGTTTGTCGGGTGTTGTGCGGCCAACACAGCTTGTGCAGCCAGAAATTGTTGTACTTTCGTCAGCAAAGCAGCAATTTGTTAGTTCTGAAACTGAAAAGCTTGTGTTAGATCCATCACATTGGCCGGCTGAGGCGTGGGGGCAGGGTATAGTGGAGACGGGCAAGCCATAGTTTACACAAATACATTATAGCAAAAAACGAAAAGTAAGCTAAGAGTCTCAAAAGAGAAATTTGATTAGTTCTGCGGCTCCCCTCCTCGAATACATGTAAGCACACAGCAGTAAATTAGCAATGAGCACCCGTGCAAGCTAAAACACAAGAGAAGCAAGCAAAAGCTTCATCTGAATTATGTTCATCGCTATCTTTTATGTCATCTCGTTGTCTCTGTAGAGCTGTACCGTGGGAAGCAAGAAGAGTATTTTTGGTGGCCAGTATGCTCTTTCCTTAACACAAACTGCACACATATATTAACTGGGTTCCTTATTCATAAAAATAGAAAGTTACTTAATTCAAGATAGTCATTGTGGTACAGGCTCTCTGTAATAGTACACGTTAGCGTCGCTGCTGGTGAAGTACAAGGTCTGCGGTGTACTCTGTTCTGGTCGCTATGTGCTGCCTTACTCTGCACTACAGGCTGTGACTGTGGCTCCATCTTCGTGACTCGCAGGATGACTGACTGGAACTCACTCCGTGCGACAGACTGGCTCTCCAGTCCACTGGGGCGATCGAAATACTGTCAGCGAAGAGGGCATTGCTGGTACGTTTCCTGTGAGTCTGTCATTGGTCTCTATCGATCTTCTCGCAACCTCTTTGCCACTGATGTGCTGGCGCCAGCTTACGTCATCACATCATTAAATCCTGACTCAGCATCTTGGAATGCATCATGTTGCTGCCAAGTTCATCCCACAGCTCATGAGTCAAGACCAGAAAGACCTTCGCCTCACAGTCTGTGAAGAGCTTTTGGATCGCACAAACGAGAACGAGTCGTTCCTTAAGAGAATCATAGCTGGTGATGGGATGTGGAACTATGGATATGAAGTTGAGACCAAAGTTCAGCCTTCGTAATGGGTAGGAAAAGGTTCTCCAAGAGCAAAAAATGCTCATCAGGTAAGGTCAAATGTCCCATGCTGATAGGTTTCTTTGACTTTGAAGGATTAGTTCATCATGAATTTGTGCCACAGGGACAAACTGTTAATCGATGGTACTATTGAAACGTGTTGTGAAGCCTGTGAGAAAATGTGGGTAGGAAACGACCTGAGTTGTGGCGAGACAATTAAGGCTCTTGTATCACGATAATGCGCCCACACGTTCATCCCTACTGGTGCGTGACTATTGCACAAGAAACGAAAGCACTGAGCTGCCTCATCCTCCGTACTCTCCAGACCTGGCCCCTGTGGACTTTTTTTTATTTCCAGAGTTGAAAATCCTGTTGTAAGGATGAAGATTCGCAACGATAGACGAGACAAAAGAAAATCTGTAGATGGCGTTCCGTGAGATCCAGCAAGAGGCATGCCAAGACTGCTTCCAGGAGTGGAAACGGTGTTGAGAGTAGTAAATCAATTGTGGAGGAGAGTGTTTTGAAGGAGACCATGCACAATAGGCAAAAGGTAAGCGTAGAATAATTTTGTGGACAATGTTCCGGAATTTTTTGAACAGATCTCATTCTGTATTACCTAAAGCAAGCATATGAAAATGCGAGCGCTTAGCTTGTTTTTGGGGGGGGGGGGTGTTGAAGGTAAAGTAGTAAGGACTTGGTGAGGAGGGAGCGTTGTGAAGAGGGAAATGCTTCACAGAACTAACATGGATTCGTGTAGACTCATTATTAGAGCCACAGTTTCCATATACTATCATATCTTAAACATGTATGCATTAATGAACTGCCACAAGACCAAAATGGCCCAATGAAGGCCAAAACAATAAAAATAAACATTATCAAAATTCCGTTTTATACTTAGATTTGCATTTACTTCACTTTGGCATATGCTTTTATCCAAAACGTTGGCTGATGGTCACCAGTTTCATTCTGCAGGAAGTGAATGCACCTGTGGGTTGGCACCACCAATGCGGAGACAAGTTCCTATTCCGCCTCTCACAAACATGGCTGCTAAACAACACTCCCTCTGCATTACACACGCCTTTGAGGTAAGCAGCTTACTAAAACTGCACATACAACAACCACAACAATGATGTCCATTCTTAAAAACTTTCTCCTCAGTTAATTTTGGGACAAGACCTCATCTTGCAATACTGGTAAGAGTGATTAGTATGCTTCACAGTTGTACAAAAATTTATACTGATTTTCACACATTCATTGGATTATGAGAGGTAGAGTATTTGTTACAGTATGAACATTTGAAATTAGTGTCTTATTACAATGGCGTGCAGGTGAAAGAGAGCGAGACAGTACCATTATCACTGCGGCGAAGGATGACGTGAGAGGGGAATGTTTATCTGTCTCTAGTTCAGAGATGCCAACCTACGAGTTCGCGGGCATCATGCCAAAAAGTTGCAATGTATAAATTTGACACGGAAGAAACATAGATTCGAGACTGCAGATTATACAGATAGATGCTCATCTGTAAATGCGTCACTTGTATGTATCGAGGAAAATGAAACTGTTTTAGGGCTAGTTGTACAATCTTGGGATAATTCCAGGCTAGCTAACTGAGGAATAGGCTAACCACAGGTTAACTTGGAGTGCACGTTGTACATTGCCATTTTATTCCTCAGTTAGTTATTCCCGGAATAGCATTCACATCCAGTTAAGTTGGCAATAACTGAAGAGTACTCTGGGTATTTTCGTGTATGTCATTTCATATTTACTGCGTAAATAGTGTGTCAAACATGAGTAATAAGCACTACAGATCACAAAACATTTCGCTTGAAGATGCTTAGAGGGTGGTAGATACTGCATATGGGTTCAAGAGTATAGCAGAAAACATGCAAACTGCTGCAGTCTCATTCAGGAAAATATTAATGCAAAACATTTAACTAAACCGGTAGGGTGCTTATATGTATAATGTTCTATCTTGAATTTAGTTGAATGATTAGGTATTTGTTATATGACCAGTAAGAGATCTTTCTAGATTTCCAAAAAAAGTATAAGAAAAAATGTGCAATAGTTTCCATTCACAAACAACTTCACACAGATCAACAGAGCAGCTACAATAGACATATTATTATTACTATTATTTATTATTATTATTAAAGAAATAAACACACAAATGTTATGCACAGGTAAGGTAGCAGAGGCTACAGATTGGTGGCCCCCATATGTCAACTGTTAAGTTCCAGTTGTGTGCAATTAAATACACAATTGTATGAAGTTGCCAACAGAAGGACGCAACAGTCACTTCCATTCAGATGCAACATTTCTGCATGGTAGTATTACATCAAAGGTAGCTGTATGGTAGATGGTGAATTTTAAGTAGGCACATAAACAGAAACAACTGTAAAATGTGGTATGCTTTGTGAAATAGTTGGTCTTTTTGGCCTCTCCAACAAACCGTGACAACACAGTCACAAAGGAGATTGATTTGAGTGAAAATTCTGAAGGGCGTTACTGATTAGCTTGCTGTTGTATTTACACCCTAGAATGATTAGTTCATTGCACCAGCAACGAATTACTGACACTGTTTCTGCATCCACTTTTGCGGTTTTTGGGCATAAATCACATTTCTATGATGTGATTATTAAGTATATTGTGTTATACACTCCTGGAAATGGAAAAAAGAACACATTGACACCGGTGTCTCAGACCCACCATACTTGCTCCGGACACAGCGAGAGGGCTGTACAAGCAATGATCACACGCACGACACAGCGGACACGCCAGGAACCGCGGTGTTGGCCGTCGAATGGCGCTAGCTGCGCAGCATTTGTGCACCGCCGCCGTCAGTGTCAGCCAGTTTGCCGTGGCATACGGAGCTCCATCGCAGTCTTTAACACTGGTAGCATGCCGCGACAGCGTGGACGTGAACCGTATGTGCAGTTGACGGACTTTGAGCGAGGGCGTATAGTGGGCATGCGGGAGGCCGGGTGGACGTACCGCCGAATTGCTCAACACGTGGGGCGTGAGGTCTCCACAGTACATCGATGTTGTCGCCAGTGGTCGGCGGAAGGTGCACGTGCCCGTCGACCTGGGACCGGACCGCAGCGACGCACGGGTGCACGCCAAGACCGTAGGATCCTACGCAGTGCCGTAGGGGACCGCACCGCCACTTCCCAGCAAATTAGGGACACTGTTGCTCCTGGGGTATCGGCGAGGACCATTCGCAACCGTCTCCATGAAGCTGGGCTACGGTCCCGCACACCGTTAGGCCGTCTTCCGCTCACGCCCCAACATCGTGCAGCCCGCCTCCAGTGGTGTCGCGACAGGCGTGAATGGAGGGACGAATGGAGACGTGTCGTATTCAGCGATGAGAGTCGCTTCTGCCTTGGTGCCAATGATGGTCGTATGCGTGTTTGGCGCCGTGCAGGTGAGCGCCACAATCAGGACTGCATACGACCGAGGCACACAGGGCCAACACCCGGCATCATGGTGTGGGGAGCGATCTCCTACACTGGCCGTACACCACTGGTGATCGTCGAGGGGACACTGAATAGTGCACGGTACATCCAAACCGTCATCGAACCCATCGTTCTCCCATTCCTAGACCGGCAAGGGAACTTGCTATTCCAACAGGACAATGCACGTCCGCATGTATCCCGTGCCACCCAACGTGCTCTAGAAGGTGTACGTCAACTACCCTGGCTAGCAAGATCGCCGGATCTGTCCCCCATTGAGCATGTTTGGGACTGGATGAAGCGTCGTCTCACGCGGTCTGCACATCCAGCACGAACGCTGGTCCAACTGAGGCGCCAGGTGGAAATGGCATGGCAAGCCGCTCCACAGGACTACATCCAGCATCTCTACGATCGTCTCCATGGGAGAATAGCAGCCTGCATTGCTGCGAAAGGTGGATATACACTGTACTAGTGCCGACATTGTGCATGCTCTGTTGCCTGTGTCTATGTGCCTGTGGTTCTGTCAGTGTGATCATGTAATGTATCTGACCCCAGGAATGTGTCAATAAAGTTTCCCCTTCCTGGGACAATGAATTCACGGTGTTCTTATTTCAATTTCCAGGAGTGTATATGAAGATTAAGATGAAAACATTTACACTGAGCAACCATTATCTTTTTTGTGATTCTGGGGTAGAAATGTACTTATGGCACACATCAAATTGGAGGCTGATGTTATTGTTATCTCACCATAAGTGTAAATTTTGGCTTGTCCAGTCATCTCTGCACTTGCATATTACCTGGGAGGGGAAGGAGAAATACGGGGGGTGTGACACCATCACTGTATTCTTCCTTCTTTGTTTGTTGTCTCAGCTTAGATCTGTCAGTTTTGTTTTCAGAATAAAGATATCTGTTCTCAAATGTGAAAGAATTAGCAGAGTTTCAGATGGTGCTACTTCAAAAGTAGCTTGACATGAACCAGAGAAGGAAAGAACACTGTATTGGTTAAAAAATGATCTTAAGGCTCAAAATTAGGATCAGAAAATATAAATTAATACAAATTATTTCAGAATAAAAATATATTAATCCATATACATTTGTTTATTTAATTTTTTAAATACATCAAAGAACTGAAATAATTTAAAAAAAATGTCTCTTGTGCATGTTGTCCAATGTCATACACATACTGTTAATAATCGTGTTGGCTATCCCTTCGCCAATACCAATGAAGTCTCCAGTGGACAGAAAGAAATCACCAGAGGCAAAATATCTGAGTGTATGTAGTAGCTAGTTCATTGTCAGAACAGAGTCGTTCCTGAAAGAAAGAAAAATGACATGAGACAATTTAAGAGAAATTCAAATATATAATTTGCCAGCCACTCCTTCCACTGTTATGATTGCGTAGATTCAATAACTAAAGATTCCTTTTAACTGAATGAAAAGTACCTATGTTCTTGTAACACAGAAATAATTGCTTTATGACAAATATGTATGTGGTTATGTGGATAATACAAATAACTGAGAGGTACAACAGCTATCTGCTATAGCTTTCTTTAAAAAATCTGACTTTAGAATTAATTTTACTGTTTTAAACTTACTTGAGTAAACACAAATAGTTTACATGTTTATGGGAATCATGCTAGGTGTTGGACAATTTTGTTGCTCTGAAGCATTCACTAAAAGATGGAAAGTTACTGTCCCAATGGGACATAAGAGTAACAATATTTTCTGCTATAGATTTGGCTGAGTTAACTAGAACCAATAGTGTGATATCAAACTTTTTGTTTACTTTTAACAGTCATAGTAGGCCAGCAATTTCAGAAAAATGGTACTTCACATATGTACAGTATAAGACATTTCAGGTTAAGTTACCTTCAACTAGCTACAGTTTTACATAAAGAAGAACACTGAAAATAACTTGATATTCAAGGAAAGTTAAAAAAAATAGCGTGCCAGGCACCTCTTCCACGTGCTGCTACTATCCAGATTCAATAACCAATTTCCTATTCTGATCTTATAAAATACAAATATAGCTATTATTTTATGATAAATATGAGTGGGCTTATGTGGATAACACTAATAACTGAGGAACAACAGCTACGTTCTGTAGCTGGGGAAGCATCACCTTTTGCTTATTTTATTAAAAAAGAAAACCTAATTTTCTTCTCCATCTTAGCTTGAGTAAGAACAAATAATTCACTGGTTTCACTGCATAATGGCTGGTGAGAGACAATGTTCTTGTTCTGAAGCGTTGGGCCGGCGATCCTAATATTTTCATTAAAAAACGGAAAGTTATACTGATAATGTTCTGACATTTACAAAAATGAGCATTCCCAATAGAAAACAGAGTGGAACAATACAGGGTGTATCAAAAAGAATCATCTGATTTTTAAAAAACCATAACAATTACGTTATTTGTGAAATATGCACGAACAAAGAGCTGTAGGAAAGAGCAGGCTTGAGTTTTACATGGTTCCCGCTAGGTATCAGCAGTGTGCACCCACTTAAGTTCTGGTAAAAATTGTGTTCGTTTCACAAGGAGCCTGCAGAAATTCATTTTCTGTGCATCTCGACAGCTCAACATGCGCCCAATGTCCGTCTTGTGTGTGCTGCATCAACGTTTACTCATGAAACCACACAAAATTCAGCTACTGCAAGCTCTTCATGAAGGTGACGAACAACAGTGTGTGCAGTTCTGTTAGGTTAGGTTAGGTTGTTTGGGGAAGGAGACCAGATAGCGAGGTCATCGGTCTCATCGGATTAGGGAACGACGGGGAAGGAAGTCAGCTGTGCCCTTTCTAAGGAACCCTACCGGCATTCGCCTGGAGCGATTTAGGGAAATCACGGAAAACCTAAATCAGGATGGCCGGATGCGGGATTGAACCGTCGTCCTCCCGAGTGTGAGTCCAGTGTGCTAGCCACTGCGCCACCTCGCTCGGTGTGGAGTTCTGTAATTTCATTCTTGGCAAGATGGTGGATGACAGTTTTCTTCCACACTCAGTATTTAGTGATAAGGTAACATTAAATTTAAATAGAAAGATGAACCGTCCATAATGTGAGAATATGGGGTATGGGACATAGTTGTACAACATGAGAGGGACTCTCCAAAATTTAATCTGTTTTTTGTAGTTTCACGGGAAAAGGCGCATGGTCCATTTTTCTTTGCTGAGAACACTGTTAAAACAAGAACATATATTGATATGCTTGAGAACTTTCTTTTCCCACAGTTAGAGACTGGTTCAAACGACTTCATTTACCAACAGGATGGGGCACCGCCACACTGGCATCTGGAAGTGAAGGAATTTTTAAATCAGAAGACTACTGAACGATGGGTCAGTCTCATTGGACCAAATGATTGAGCCTTACATTACTGGCCTCCAGTGATGATGATGATGATGATGATGATGATGATGATGATGACGACGATAGGTTTGCGGTGCGCTCAACTGCAAGATCATCAGTGCCCACACAAAGTCCCAAGTTTTACACAGTCCAGTTTTTACACACTCCAATCTAGTACTGTCACGAATGATGATGATTATGATGACGATGATGATGATGAAATGATGAGAACAACAGAAACACCCACTCCCCAGGCAAAGAAAATCCCCAACCTGTCCGGGAATCGAACCCAGGACCCCATGATCCAGAGGCATCAACGGGCTACTAGACCAAGAGCTGCAGCCACTGGCCTCTGAGGTCACCAGACCTGACTTTATGTAATTATTTCTTGTACGGGTATATAAAAGATTCTGTTTATGTTCCTCCCTTACCAACAACAATGAATGAACTGAGGCATCGCATAACAGTAGCTGTGGAAGCTGCAACTCATGATATGCTCACTGCAGTGTGGGAAAAGTTGAATACCGCGTTGACATATGCTGTGCATCTCAAGGGGGACATACTGAACACCTATGAAAAGAAAAACTTTTTGAGTTTCCCGTTCACCAAAATACAAAATTCATTGTATTTCTTCATTAGGTTGAGAAAAATAGACGTGTCAAATGATTCTTTTTGATACACCCTATATTTTCTGCTATCGATGAAATTGGCACACTGCTGTTTTACCAATACGTTTTGCAACGCAAAAAATCCATGTTTCGTAAAAAACAGAAAAAGCTGTTAATACAAGTAGTACCCATAACTGGTATGGTTTTTCGATTTGGTTAAGTCTATTATGACACTGTCTACTATATAAAACGAAACAGTCCTTTTCGCTACTGCAGCAGTTGTAACACACGCCAGATAAAGAAGAATAATTTTGTACGAATCGTCATTCTAATGTGCCTGCTTTACATAAATAACAGGACGGAATTTACGAGGTACTGAAATCGAATGCATACAACTACACATAAACAGTATTGTTTAAAAAAACAGAGAAATAGTCTCACCTGTCTGTCCCCAAAATTACAGACCAATATCCTTAACATCGGTTTGTTGCAGGATTCTCGAACATATTCTCAGTTCGAATATAATAAATTTCCTTGAGACAGAGAAGTTGCTGTCCATGCATCAGCACGACTTTAGAAAGCTTCGCTCCTGCGAAACGCAACTCGCCCCTTTTTCACATGATATCTTGCGAACCTTGGATGAAGGGTATCAGACGGATGCCATATTCCTTGACTTCCGGAAAGCGATTTACTCGGTGCCCTACTGCAGACTCCTAACTAAGGTACGAGCATATGGGATTTGTTCCCAAATATGTGAGTGGCTCGAAGACTTCTTAAGTAATAGAACCCAGTACGTTGTCCTCGATGGTGAGTGTTCATCGGAGGTGAGGGTATCATCTGGAGTGCCCCAGGGAAGCGTGGTGTGTCCGCTGTTGTTTTCTATCTACATAAATGATCTTTTGGATAGGGTGGATAGCAATGTGCAGCTGTTTGCTGATGATGCTGTGGTGTACAGGAAGGTGTCGTCGTTGCGTGACTGTAGGAGGATACAAGATGACTTGGACAGGATTTGTAATTGGTGTAAAGAATGGCAGCTAACTCTAAATATAGATAAATGTAAATTAATGCAGATGAATAGGAAAAAGAATCCCGTAATGTCTGAATACTCCATTAGTAGTGTAGCGCTTGACACAGTTACGTCGCTACAGTCGCAGGTTCGAATCCTGCCTCGGGCATGGATGTGTGTGATGTCCTTAGGTTAGTTATGTTTAAGTAGTTCTAAGTTCTAGGGGACTGATGACCACAGCTGTTAAGTCCCACAGTGCTCAGAGCCATTTGAACCATTTGAACACAGTTACGTCGATTAAATATTTGGGCGTAACATTGCAGAGCGATATGAAGTGGGGCAAGCATGTAATGGCAGTTGTGGGGAAGGTGGATAGTCGTCCTCGGTTCATTGGTAGAATTTTGGGAACATGTGGTTCATCTGTAAAGGAGACAGCTTATAAAACACTAATACGACCTATTCTTGAGTACTGCTCGAGCGCTTGGGATCCCTGTCAGGTCGGATTGAGGGAGGACATAGAAGCAATTCAGAGGCGGGCTGCTAGATTTGTTACTGGTAGGTTTGATCATCACGCGAGTGTTACGGAAATGCTTCAGGAACTCGGGTGGGAGTCTCTGGAGAAAAGGAGGCGTTCTTTTCGTGAATCGCTACTGAGGAAATTTAGAGAACCAGCATTTGAGGCTGACTGCAGTACAATTTTACTGCCACCAACTTATATTTCGCGGAAAGACCACAAAAATAAGATAAGAGAGATTAGGGCTCGTACAGAGGCATATAGGCAGCCATTTTTCCCTCGTTCTGTTTGGGAGTGGAACAGGGAGTGAAGACGCTAATTGTGGTATGAGGTACCCTCCGCCACGTACCGTATGGTGGATTGCGGAGTATGTATGTAGATGTATGCTCCAGTTTCTCAGTATAGGTTTGACAAGACGAAGTATGGTTTCCTTTGATAAGCAAAATCTGAATGTAAATTCGGAATAGGTGTCTTCTCTCTTTCTTTTCCTTCCTCATTCTCATGAATAGTTGGGCCAAAATTTCGTCATTGCTGTCTGCATCCGTCATTATCCCTGCATCTTGAAAAGTTATTCCCCGGTTAAGCTCGCTAACAGGCCAGAAATCGCCGGTTAAGTTATCTCGAGTTTATTCTCCGGTTTCTCGCACTATTCCGAGAACAGAGCTTAATCGGCTGCTAACCGGAGATTATACGACTGGCCATTAAAGGTGTTGTAGCACTAAGCAATTAGTAGAGAAAAACGACATTTCAAAAACGCATTGCGCATTTTAGGTCGTGTCAAACATGAGTAAAGAGAGTACCTATTATGCCTATGCAAGTTATTGCAACATCTCCACTGAACACAGGAAAATGTTTTGTATCCATTATAAATTTCTAAATACAAGATATTAAATAAAAAATTATTCGACATATGCATTTATTCCCTAAAATGATCAATACACGTATTTACATACAAGACGCTTGATTGTAGCAAATAACGTGAAGATAATTAAGTCTGTTGGAATACATCGCAATGAATAGAAGAAAAATGGCGACCGCTGACAGATCGGTGAGATGGCGAGCAGTCTGAAACCGAAGACAGTTCACACAAAGAGCTTCGAATGGGCGCGATACCGGCCGACCTGTCGCAATTACTCGCCCGACTAAGCGTAATAAGAGCAAAAAAAGTTCATAAACTTTATAGTATAAACATGTCATTTTGTACATATACGATTTGCACACACATTTGGTAATAAAAAACAAATCAATCAATGTGATGGACAAGCTTGTACATTTTTGCAAAGATTTTCATTACTTGGGTGAGTAGAAGGAAGTGCGCAATGTAAATCACTAGCAATATTGAGTTTGCTTCAGTATTTACTTTTCATTTCTATAACTGCTGAAAACGCCCTTTCGCACAAATAGGTGCTTTAAAATGGCAAGTACAGTTGCATTGCTTGCTTTGCTATGCTGGGATAAGCTTTAAGGACTTATCGGTCTTCGTAAGGATGCAGGGTACTTATGTTATCAACTTCGTTTTTTAAAATAGGAACCCCCATTTTTTATTACATATTCATGTAGTACGTAAAGAAATATGAATATTTTAGTTGGACCACATTTTTCGCTTTGTGATAGATGGCGCTGTAATAGTCACAAACATATGGCTCACAATTTTAGACGAACAGCTGGTAACAGGTAGATTTTTTAAAGAAAACTACAGAACGTAGGTACGTTTGAACATTTTATTTCGGTTGTTCCAATGTGATAGATATACCTTTGTAAACTTATCATTTCTGAGAATGCATGCTGTTACAGCGTGATTACCTGTAAATACCACATTAAGGCACTAAATGCTCAAAATTATGTCCGTCAACCTCAATGCATTTGGTAATACGTGTAACGACACGACATTCTTCTCAACAGCAAATAGTTAGCCTTCCGTAATGTTCGCACATGCATTGACAATGCGCTGACGCATGTTGACAGGTGTTGTCGATGGATCACGATAGAAGAAAAAAAAAAAAAAAAAAAAAAAAATGGTTCAAATAGCTCTAAGCACCATGGGACTTAACATCTGAGGTCATCAGTCCCCTAGACGTAGAACTACTTAAACCTAACTAACCTAAGGACAGCACACACGTCCATGCCTGAGGCAGGATTCGAACCTGCGACTGTAGCAGCAGCGCGGTTCCGGACTGAAGCGCCTAGAACCGCTCGGCCACATCGGCCGGCGATCACGATAGCAAATATCCTTCAACTTTCCCCACAGAAAGAAATCCGGGACGTCAGATCCGGTGAACGTGCGGGCCGTGGTATGGTGCTTCGATGACCAATCCACCTGTCATGAAATATGCTATTCAATACCGCTTCAACCGCACGCGAGCTATGTGCCGGACATCCATCATGTTGGAAGTACACTGCCATTCTGTCATGCAGTGAAACATCTTGTAGTAACATCGGTAGAACATTACGTAGGAAATCAGCATACATTGCACCATTTAGATTGCCATCGATAAAATGAGGGCCACTTATCCTTCCTCCCATAATGCCGCACCATACAATAACCCGCCAAGGTCGCTGATATTGCACTTGTCGCAGCCATCGTGGATTTTCCGTTGCCCAATAGTGCATATTATACCGGTTTACGTTACCGTTGTTGGTTAATGACGCTTCGTCGATAAATAGAATGCGTGCAAAAAATCTGTTATCGTCCCGTAATTTCTCTTGTGCCTGGTGGCAGAACTGTACACGACGTTCAAAGTCGTTACCATGCGATTCCCTGTGCATAGGAATATGGTACGGGTGCAATCGATGTTGATGTAGCATTCTCAACATCGACGTTTTTTAGATTGCCGATTGTCGCGCAATTTGTCTGCTACTGATGTGCGGATTAGCCGCGACAGCAGCTAAAACACCTACTTGGGCATCATCATTTGTTGCAGGTCATGGTTGACGTTTTACATGTGCCTGAACACTTCCTGTTTCCTTAAATAACGTAACCATCTGGCGAACGGTCCGGACACTTGGATGATGCCGTCCAGGATACCGAGCAGCAGACATAGCACACGCCCTTTGGGCATTTTGATCACAATAGCCATACATCAACACGATATCGATCTTTTCCGCAATTGGTAAATGGTCCATTTTAACACGGGTAATGTATCACGAAGCAAATACCGTCCGCACTGGCGGAATGTTACGTGATACCACGTACGTATACGTTTGTGACTATTACAGCGCCATCTATCACAAAGCGAGAAAAGTGGTCCAACTAAAACGCTCATATTTCTTTACGTACTACACGATAAAGGAAGTGCCGAAATGTAAACAATGTGATGGTGTAGGCTGTCTGGAATAACTGAACAACAAAGTAGCAGGAAGAGTTTAGCGTCAAAATTAGTTGTTCTGTGTAGATCCTGCAGCAGGAGAAACTAAATATTAGTGGAACCAGGGACATCGCTGTTGCACTTGATGGGACATGCCAACATCGAGGACATAGTTCCTTGAATGGTGTTGTAAGTGCTACTTCTATGGAGAATGGGAAAGCTGTTGATGTTGAGTGCTTATCTAAGTACTGCCACATCTGCCATGGTAACACTGAAGGACATATTGAATATCAGTGTTCTAAGAGCTATGATGGTTACAGTGAAGGTATGAAATGTGATGGAGCTCTAAAAATATTTCAGAGGTCGGTGCCCGTTAATAACGTTAGATATATGAAGTACCTAGGCGATGGGGACTCTGAAGCTTTCAATAAAGTTAATGAGTTCATTGTTTATGGTGATACCTTAGTAACAGAACTGGAATGTTGCAGACATGTGCAAGACGGTGGGTGCTAGATTGAAGAAGCTACGAAGAAAAATGAAAGCAAAGTTGCTATTTCTGTCTGGCCGAGGCAGTCTGACAGAAACTGAAAAAGACCTCCTTCAGAGTTATTATCGACTGGTCATTAGACGAAGTGCACCTCTGAATGATGTTACAGCAATGAGAAGAGCTGTATGGGCCACCTACTTTCATAAGTTGTCCACAGATGACCACCCTGTTCCTGGACTTTGCCCTAAAGGAGCAGATTCTTGGTGCGGTTACCAAAAAGCAAAAGAAAGTGGTCAAATATACCATCATAAGCATTCTCTTCCTGTGCCTGTTATGAATGAAATAAAACCAATTTTTAGAGACCTGAGTGACCCTGTTTTGCTTAGTAAATGTCTTCATGGGGGCACTACAAACGAAGGTTTCATCCATTGCATATAGGAAAGATAACACAAGAATGTTTTTGTAGGACTAAATACATTAAAAGTTGGTGTACTAGATGCAGTGATATATTTCAGTGATGGAGTCATAGGAAGGTTGGAAGTCCTGAGAAATGTAGGCATAAAATGTGGCTCTAACATTGAATATCAAATGCTTGTGTGTGACAGATAATGGGTGCATGAAGCTGAAAGATTCGCTCTTCAAGTTACCAAAGAAGCAAGAAGTGCTAAAAGGCATGGCAAGAGGAAGCTAGAAGATGAAGAAATGCTGCAGGATGAAGACTATGCTTCAGGAATGTTCTGAGGCACAGTTTAATTGGACTCATATCTTCAATCGCAATTTTCCACAAGTTGTATTTTTCAGGAGTCAGGTACAAATATTGCCTAAAGTTTATAAAGCATTGCTCTAATTTTTTTTCTGTACCTTGCAATAGTCCATACTTACGTAGTACACCTAAGGTTTATTCCACAAGAAACTAAATTAAAGAAAAAATAAAAATTTTATTGTGAAAAAAAGTTATAAAAGTTAAAATGTAAGACGTGATATTTTTTTATCTTTGTAATGTACATCATAGGTGGAATTAAATAGGTCTAGTACCTCAGCGATCATGTCATGCACATCTGGTAAAAATTTGGTCTCCTTCAAATGTATAACATTGTATTAAATGGTACCTCAATTTGAGGAAGCATTTTGGAAAACAAAATTGCATCAATGTTTTTGTGATTTTTTTTAAATAATCCTAAGCAGGTTCAAAAATATTCAAAATACTTCTAATCTGTTTAGAAAGTGTGCTGCATTACCTGATATCAACAAAAAAATCTGTAAAACATATACACTCCTGGAAATTGAAATAAGAACACCGTGAATTCATTGTCCCAGGAAGGGGAAACTTTATTGACACATTCCTGGGGTCAGATACATCACATGATCACACTGACAGAACCACAGGCACATAGACACAGGCAACAGAGCATGCACAATGTCGGCACTAGTACAGTGTATATCCACCTTTCGCAGCAATGCAGGCTGCTGTTCTCCCATGGAGACGATCGTAGAGATGCTGGATGTAGTCCTGTGGAACGGCTTGCCATGCCATTTCCACCTGGCGCCTCAGCTGGACCAGCGTTCGTGCTGGACGTGCAGACCGCGTGAGACGACGCTTCATCCAGTCCCAAACATGCTCAATGGGGGACAGATCCGGAGATCTTGCTGGCCAGGGTAGTTGACTTACACCTTCTAGAGCACGTTGGGTGGCACGGGATACATGCGGACGTGCATTGTCCTGTTGGAACAGCAAGTTCCCTTGCCGGTCTAGGAATGGTAGAACGATGGGTTCGATGAAGGTTTGGATGTACCGTGCACTATTCAGTGTCCCCTCGACGATCACCAGTGGTGTACGGCCAGTGTAGGAGATCGCTCCCCACACCATGATGCCGGGAGTTGGCCCTGTGTGCCTCGGTCGTATGCAGTCCTGATTGTGGCGCTCACTTGCACGGCGCCAAACACGCATACGACCATCATTGGCACCAAGGCAGAAGCGACTCTCATCGCTGAATACGACACGTCTCCATTCGTCCCTCCATTCACGCCTGTCGCGACACCACTGGGAGGCGGGCTGCACGATGTTGGGGCGTGAGCGGAAGACGGCCTAACGGTGTGCGGGACCGTAGCCCAGCTTCATGGAGACGGTTGCGAATGGTCCTCGCCGATACCCCAGGAGCAACAGTGTCCCTAATTTGCTGGGAAGTGGCGGTGCGGTCCCCTACGGCACTGCGTAGGATCCTACGGTCTTGGCGTGCATCCGTGCGTCGCTGCGGTCCGGTCCCAGGTCGACGGGCACGTGCACCTTCCGCCGACCACTGGCGACAACATCGATGTACTGTGGAGACCTCACGCCCCACGTGTTGAGCAATTCGGCGGTACGTCCACCCGGCCTCCCGCATGCCCACTATACGCCCTCGCTCAAAGTCCGTCAACTGCACATACGGTTCACGTCCACGCTGTCGTGGCATGCTACCAGTGTTAAAGACTGCGATGGAGCTCCGTATGCCACGGCAAACTGGCTGACATTGACGGCGGCGGTGCACAAATGCTGCGCAGGTAGCGCCATTCGACGGCCAACACCGCGGTTCCTGGTGTGTCCGCTGTGCCGTGCGTGTGATCATTGCTTGTACAGCCCTCTCGCAGTGTCCGGAGCAAGTATGGTGGGTCTGACACACCGGTGTCAATGTGTTCTTTTTTCCATTTCCAGGAGTGTACATTATAAACAGTGCCTGAAAGAAGTAGGTGTTGATTTTTACATAATATTGAGCCAGAAAAGTACCCTGTATCCTTAAAGTCATACTTGGTTGCAGTATCGTTTTTAATTTCCACAGCTTCTTATTATGTTTCCGATAGCACATCTGTGTCAATGTGAAAAGGACCTGTTGCCAATCTGCAATGTTATTATCCAACGAGCTAGGGAAGTAGCGTTTGAATTAGACGCTGCAAAGGATTTAATACTTATTTCGTAGTATCAGTTTGCTTTAAGACCTCCATAAAGAGTGCTTCTTCCGGAATTCCAAATAATTTGGGAAAAGAGCACTAATTGCTGTCAACAAATTTATGTTTCTGTTGTGTTGGCTGAAGAGCCAACACCGTGTTACGCAAAAACTGCAATCTGGTCAGACTGTGAGTGAGTCAACAAATAAATGGACAAATTTATCTGTAGAGGAGTTAGAGGTCTGGATTGGAATGAATATCTTGATGGGTGTGGTTGTGTTGCCACGTGAAGTGCACTACTGGAGTTCAGGAACTGCCTTATGTGAGCGTTACATATCGAAACCTATGAGAAGCAAAAGATTCAAAAAGATATGTCGCAAATAAATAAAGTACACTCGTTCCTCCTTCCATCAGCCTATGCACTGAAATTATTTCCGAAAATTAGCAGTTGTTTGGCTATTGGGAGGTAAATGTTTTGCATTATTTACGAGCGGTTCGCATGTCTATAGGCTGTGTTATGAGATATTTTTAACTGTTTACAATTAGCAAGCGTGTCTATAGAACATTATAAATGAGTTATGTAGGAGTGTTTTGCAGGTCTGTATGATGTGGGACATGTAGGTGTGATACATATACTCCATTCCTAAATAAAGTAAATTCGTTCCTCCATCCATAGACCTAGCGCAGGGTGAGTCCGTTTACCAGAAACGTGTAGGAAGAGGTTGAGTGCTGGTGGCTTAGTTTGAAACAATTTTGTTAGGTTGGTGGCGGAAGTGAAAGTGAGCTTTGTTTATTAGCGGATTTCAAACTCGGCGCTGTTTCCTAGTAGGGGGAGGTGGCGGTCTGGTCCTCGAAAAGTAGTTGAAATTAGGGAGTTGAACACGTTTGCATAGGTATATGAAACTGTAAATTCAATTATTTAATATAGCGGGGTGGTGAGAGTGAATTAGCGAGCGTTCTCACGACGAGCAAACGCGCTGTTATACGGTCATGGTGGATTCCACTGTCGGTAAAACTCTGGCGCAAATGTATCCCATGTCCGGCACGCGGTCGACAGGTTCCATCGTGTCCGGCATTAAGTGCTCGCGGTCGCGGAAAGATGTTTATGTAGTCGGACTCTGAGACGCTGCTCGCCAGCTACCTGGCGCGCTGGCCATGGGGGTGTGCAGGCACCGCTGGTCGCTTGACCTCAGCCAGCCAGGGAGCTGCCGATGGAGCAGGCTCAGCCGGCCATGCGTACGTCAGCTGTGCTCTGGAGTTTCGCTGTGTGAGCATGGAGAAGTCAGTTGGGACACACCTGCATGACCGTAATGTCTGAAATAAAGAGTCATTTTCCAGTTATTTACAGAAGGCTATGTCCGTCGCGTGTATGGAGGGTGTGTGACATAAGCAGGGCGGCGGCGCAGCGATTGTACAGTTATTACGCGCACGCGAGAGCGAGTCAATTAGCGGGCTTTCTAGTGCGGTCCAAATGTGCTGTTATGTAGTCACGGCGGATTACACTGTCGAGCAAAGTTTTGCCGCCAAAAGTGTAGCACTGCGTTCTCGCTCGCACAGGGACACGTGGTGGACGGTGAGCGGTTGGCATCCACAGGTTTGAACGTGCCGAGGAAAAGAGCTTTGGCAGCGAACGGTCGACCGTTGTGTGATTCAGCTCCGAGGCAGACAATTTTGGCGGGAAACGTGCGGAGGCGACGAATACACGTGGTGAGCGGACAAGGGGCCCCTGTGACGTCAAACACGGCAAGTTCCAGCATGTCCAGCGAAAACATGTTTACGACTTGGGGGCGATCGCTGGGCTCACCCCCAGCGCTAGTGGCCGGCCGCCTCACGTGACAGACATCGGCAGTGTCTCTGTGCGCTGGCGGGGGGGTCTCAAGGATTTGAACTAATTCAGTTGGAGCGCAGATGTCGTGGTGACTGCACTGCGATATCAAAGATGTGTGTCCTGATTGTGTTGGAGAACAAGTGATGACTGTACTGCTTAAAATAAAGTCTTCAGTCCCTTCACCCTTGCAAAATCAAAGGACGTCAATTACATTACTATAAGTGCAGTTTACTATTTGACGCGATTCTGATAGGTTACCAGTGAAAAAAGATAAGTGACGGAGAAAGTTCGTACGTCTGATCAATTATGGAGTTGGGATTTGAACTTGTGATAGATTTTTGTTATGGATGTAAGGAAAATGGCTTTCTCACCGGGAAATTCGTACAAATAATAAATGATAATAATAAATAGAAGTACAGTTATCGAGACAATATCATGTTGGAATTTGAATTTGGGGCAATTTTCTATTGGAGGTAGGCCTATAATAATAAATAATAATAATAAATGATAATAAATGACACTGAATGATAATGAATAATAATAAACAAAAGTAAGGTTTTGCAGCCATTATCGTGTTGGAATTTGAATTTGGATGGAGTTTTCTAGTGAAGGCAGGTCAATAATAACAATAAATAATAATAAATGATGATAAATAATATTAATGATAATGAATGTTAATAAATGGTAATCAATAATAATAAAAAGACAAGTACAGTTTTTGCATGCATTATCCTGTTAGAATTCAAACTTACCGCCATTTTTTCTTCTGGTGGCTTAGGTTAGTGGACGTAGCACAATTGGCCTATTTTCCCCGCCAAAATTCAAAATTCCCGCCATTTTTTCTTGAGGTTGGGTTAGTGGATGTAGCACAATTGAACTATTCTCCCGCCAAAATCCACCATCTTGGATGACGTCATGCGATGTTGCCAAGTCTACATGCCGCCATCTTGAATAAATTTGACAACAATGGAGAGTGGGGTGACGCGAAGGTTGCCCTACTACTCGCGTCCTCCCGAGAATGCGACTCTTTCAACTTCAACATCTGTGACTTGAAAGTCCTGACCAATCGTTCAGTGGCACCGTTTGACTGTGGCGAAAATGGCGCGGTCGTCAGATGTTGAATACCATTGGCATTGCAGAATGACTGAAATTCTGCAGACATTACTTGTGGGCCATTCTCGGAAACTATTGTCTGTGGAAGACCTTCAATGCAAAAGATAGCAGATAACGCTTGGATGGTGACAGATGATGTCGTGGAAGACATCCGGACAACAAAAGGAAAATTACTGAATGAATCTATCACAACCAACCATCGAGCATTCCGAAATGGACCAGCAAAATCGATGTGTAAGCGTTGCCAAGGGAAAGTGGCTTTTGGCCATGCAAAGAATTTCTTCGGTGGTGCTGATTGTTGTTCGGCACACACCATGCAAGAAGAGCACATATTCGTAATCGCGGCATCGATTCCGAACCAAGTACAGTGCTGACGAGCAAGTTGTTTCGTTTTCACTATACCCCAATGTCCTTGGTGGAGAAGCTTTAAGACAGAGGACTGTAACGAACGTGGGACCACGACCCTGGACTGATCATTATCAGAACGCAACAGCAAAACACCACGTCATACAAAAAGTCTCTCCTGGTGAGCAAAAAATCGGCGAACCAACGGGTCCTCGATCCGTGACTTTGACAAAGGCTATTGCGTAGCAACAAAACGCAGAACGGTAGCAAGGACAGAGTCGGCAGTTATGGCTCTAGCTACTCGACGAAAATCAATCGGAAACGATTCGACCGCGTCATTGGTTTCCGAATCAATGAACATGCAAGCAAGTTCAGAGGAATCGAATGCCCTATCCTCAGCAACAGGCAAACTTGACAACGCATCGGCGTTTCCGTGCTTAGCAGTGGACCGATACAAGATATCGTAGCAGTACTACGAGAGGAAAACAGACCAGTGAATTCATTTCTGCGCTGTACGTGGAGGTACAGGCTTGTTCGGGTGAAAAAGCTATGTCAAAGGTTTGTGGTCTGTGATTATGGTACAGTGACGACTATACAAGAAGTCATGAAACTTTGTAACACCAAATACGAGAGCAAACCTTCTTTCTCGATCTGTGAATAATTTCTTTGCGCAGACGAGAGCAATTTGGACGCAAAGGCAATAGGGCGATTGTGCGAGCCATCTTTGTGCGCAAGCACAGCACCGATCCTGAAATCCGATGCATCCACCATTAACAAAAGGGGCTTCCGGGGATCGAATGGTGGAAGGCAAGTATTGGAAAGCAACTCCGATTTCAACCGGCGAAAGGCGCGTTCGCATGCCATCGTCCAGACGGACGGATCACCTTTACGGCGTAAGCGATGAAGCGGAACTGAAATGGAAGACGCATGCGGCACATATCTGTGATAATAGTTAATTTTTCCCAGCACACTCTGTAGCTGCTTCAAATTCTGCAGCGAAGGCAAGTCTTGTATAGCACGGAGGTGCTCTGGACTGGGATGTATTCCTTGGGCATTGAGTACATGGCCCAGATATGGCAAGTCACGAGCAAAAAACACGTATTTGTCCTTCTGTAAGTGAAGACCATTTTGTCGCAAGACCTGAAATAATGTTCTGAGAGTGGCTAAATGTACTTCTTCTGTCTTTCCGGAGATCGCAATATCGTCCAGATAGTTTGCTGCATTAGGGACCGACGTACAAACAGTTTGTAGATATTGCTGAAACAATGCAAGGGCTGATGCACACCTGAATGGCAGTTGTTTGAATTGATAAAACCAAGATGCGTGTTAACCACCAAAACGAGCTTGGATTCTTCATCCACCGGTATTTGCAAGTACGCATCTGCTAGGTCCAACATCGAAAAATATTTGCCCAGGCACAGTTTGTCAAAAAGATCTTCCGGGCGGGGTAAAGAAAAGGTTGCAATCACTAGTTGTGGATTCACTGTTGCCTTGAAGTCCACACAATGTCTCAATTTTCCGGAAGGTTTTGGCAAAATTACTAAGGGTGATGCCCAGAGAGAAGCCTGCACACGTTCAATTACACCTTGTGATTCCAAATCGTGTGATGTTTTTGCAACCTCATCACGCAATGTGTGGGGAAAATTGCGCGCTCTGAAAAATTTCGGTTGCGCATTTACTTTCAGTTCCAAATGTGCTTTATAGTTCTTAGCGCAACCGAGGCCCGGTGCAAAAATGTCTGCAAATTCTTCACATAGACGAGAAACACTGTCTGAAGGCACAATCTGGTTCACTGATAGGACCTGATTTACTATAGACAAGTTAAACAACTGAAGTGAATCAAAACCAAACAAGTTCAATGCTGAAGAAGAACGAAGGACGTAAAATGACACAAGTTTTGTTTGTCCTTTGTATGTTGCAAGAAGGCTGCACTGTCCTAACACAGGGATCTCTTGACCTGAATAGCTACTTAACGTAACATTTGTGGCACGAAACGGAGGTGTGCCCAGCTGTTTGTAAGTGTCTTGATTGATCAGTGAAACTGCAGCTCTGGTATCGAGCTGGAATGGTATCACTTTGCCGTTAATGTCCAACTCTACAAAAAGTTTATTGTCCTGCTGATGACAAGAGCGACTGTCTCGTGCAACGTGAACTGACACTGGTACAAAATCACATGCCACTTGAAGGGAGTTCCGGCAATTTCAACGCACACTATTTGGGGGACGAACACAGTCACAGTTAGAGAGAGTGGCACTGGGCGGAGTGGAATGAACGACATGAATTTCCATGGGCGAAGTTTCACGAGCCTGAGTATCCTTGGTTCGATTCCAGCGCAAAGCAAAGGGCCTGGAATGGTTTTGAGTTTCCGATCTGAGCTTTTTCTGGCAAACACTCTGAACATGTCCTTTTTTATTACAGTAAAAGCAAATAGCTTGGCGTGACGGTCAATTCGCACGCGAATGTTTAGTAGCGCACCGCGGGCGTGATTAGAGCACTGCATTTGCTTGCCGGTGCGGCACACGTGGCTAAGAGCCTGGCGGCAGCGGCGCGGCCGGGCGCGAGGGCTGTTTACTGCTCTGTGCAGCTCACCCTGTGGGCCGGTTAACCTGACACACAGCTGGCGAAGTTTCAAATGATTCCTGAGCAAAGTCAAATGTGTCCTGCCGATCCAATATGTCCATCACTTGTTGAAGGGAGGGATTGACTAGTTTCAAAATCTGTTCCCTTATACAAACATCAGAAACGTTCTGTGCAATTGCATCACGTACCATAGTATCTGAATATGGGAGTCCACACTGACACTCAAAAGCACAAGGCCTTGCAAGATTGCAACCCACTCCCGATTAGTCTGACCTGCCGTACATTTTGTATGAAAGATGGTATACCGTTTTGGAACTACATTGACTGATTGTTTGAAATAGGCATCTAATGCAGACAAAATTTCTTCATAGGACAGAGTTGCTACGTTGCGTCGGGGAAATAATTGGACTGTGTTGTGGCTGTGTTAGTGGTGGAGCGGCGGCTGCTGCATCATTTTGCATTGCACGTTGACCCTTGCAATTTCAAGTTCAGGGAGTTACATGAATCGAAAATATCTGTCAGATAAGCCAACACAACTTGAACACTTGGCTGTTTGGTTTTTAATTTCCATTAATTGATTCACTTCATCTCTAAGTTGAAATCATCTTGGGAGTCTTTTCTCTGGGCACCTGCACGAATCATGAGTGAGATCAAAGGATTGACGGGGTGCCGTCTGTGCACACGCTGATCAGCTTTTGCCATGACAGTTCATATTTGCAAAAGAGTTCAGATATAGCTATCATTATGTGAACTGCTTTTGAAGTAGTCGCTAGCTCTGTAGAAAATGTCATCTCATTTTTAATTTTTTTGTTTTGTGTGTATCGAGTAAACACTAACAGTTTGCAATATCTGTGCTCTTATCCAACAGCGTTGCTAAAAATTCTGATTCTTTCACGGCCTACACTACAGGATTTGTTATGTCAACAGCCATATCATCAATCCGACATTTCACAGTGTTTTCAGAAATTAGTATGTGAAAGATTTTGTTTACTTTCTGGTCCAAGAACAATATCAGCTGTTTTCAACAAACAGGGCCTGACAAGCGTTTCTCCAACAATATGACTCTTTTTAGCTTTTGCGATGAGTATCGATGTCTCATAGGAAGCTAGGATAGCTTTTTAGAAGACTGAGCAATGGATCCAGTACTACCCAACTTCATATGTTTCAAATTTGCACATCTAGCAGCAAAAGCTTCATCTGCCTATCTTTTAAAGCGCTTTATTTAGTCCACAAATGATGTTCGAGACAACAAGGTCTCATGTCATCATTGCTCAAAACTTCATAACAAATAACATACTGCGGCTGGTCGACACCATTGTTTTTTACAGCAACAAAACCGTATTTAATGTAATCATCACTGTATTTCCGTTTCTTCGACACATTCATGATGAAGTAAAGAAAAAAATAGCGTTACAAGCCGACAGCTCACTTTCACATCACACATACACATGACTAAACAGCTTGTTTGATCGATAGTGACTCAAAAACTCAGTCACTAAGACTCGAATGCCAACGCTGCTTAGAAACTAAGCCACCACTGTAAACAATTACTATATCGTTGACGCTGTGAAAAATCCTATACAGAAGACAGTTGGCACAAAGTGTTCCAAATTTTGGCGACGTGTGACGATTGACCAAGTTTTCGCAGGTCTACGAATTCAGCGGTCGGACTGGCTTCGGTCAGTTACTGTGCTTACATACAGTCTGATGATCTAAGATGAAAATGAATTTCAGAGTACACAGGAAATTCTGGATAGCCAGTAGATAGTTCGTCTAAGTACTAGCACATTTGGCTTCATCAAATAGCTATTGTTTTAATAACGTAATACGTCGGTACTGCTCGCCATGCCCCCCCCCCCCCCCCCAGGGGGTGGAGGGGGCACAGTTTGAAACACAGTGACCTAAAGTAAATTATTTGATCCCTAATTGAGATGAATGTAATGTCACGTAGAACTTGATACACATTGGTATCTGTCACATGGTGAATCTTACCCTTGTATGGAGATACTGCAGTTGTTACGTGAAGATAAATGGAGGCACCACATTGTTTTATTATGAGAAAGCACATTCAAGAACAGTACCTGTTTCTCAGCAATGAAAAAGAAAAAAAATCAGAAATTATTTTTGTCAAAAAAAGATCCATACACCTCTAGAGTACAGCGCTAAAGTTTACAATGGGAATCACAATTCCTGTGCAGCAGTGTGTACACGGTAATGACATATCCTGAGAAAATTAAACTCCATACCCGACCTCAGTTTGGCGATGTCCATGTTAAAATTCTGTATCCTCCGTGTGTTCTGATTCCATTTATATTTCACTGGCATATTTGTGACATTTACTGGTGATGCTTCCTTCCCTCCCTCTAATGATCGGATGATAGGATGGCAAGAACTGCGGGGTCTCATCCACTCTCATCAATATTATTAGTGCTGTTTCACAACAGATTTGTTGCTACTAACCTATCACCTTAAACTTATCCCTTTTCTCTTTACAACCTAGTCCATTATGACCAAAACACTGGAAGTATAATACATGTGCAAAAAATTCGGGCCCACAGCTCGTGGTCGTGCGGTAGCGTTCTCGCTTCCCACGCCCGGGTTCCCGGGTTCGATTCCCGGTGGGGTCAGGGATTTTCTCTGCCACGTGATGACTGGGTGTTGTGTGCTGTCCTTAGGTTAGTTAGGTTTAAGTAGTTCTAAGTTCTAGGGGACTGATGACCATAGCTGTTAAGTCCCATAGTGCTCAGTGCCATTTGAACCAAAAAATTCGGTGTATTTGCTAAGTGCTGGATAAAATTTATGGACGATACATCTTAGTATTTGGTGAGATATTTCAGGCCTGATGAAAGACAGCCTGGTAGCTGCAGATGTACACTTTCAGTAGTTTGTAAATGATAATCTTACGAAAAGGATAGACTGATACAATACAGTGGAGATGCTTAGTGATAGAAAGGCACAACAAAAAGACTGTTAGACAAATTATCTGACAGTCTTTTTGTTCTGCCTGTCTGCGAATAAGCATCTCCACTACATTATGTGATCAAAAGTATCCGGACTCCAGACACCTGGCTGAAAGAAAATGACTTACAAGTTTGTGGCACTCCCCCCCCCCCCCCCCATAATGATGGAATTCAATACGGTGTTGGCCCACCCTTAGCCTTGATGACAGCATCCACCCTCGCAGGCATACGTTCAGTCAGGTGCTGGAAGGTTTCTTGGGGAATGGCAGCCCATTCTTCACAGAGTGATGCACTGAGGAGAGGTATTGATGTCGGTGAGACCTAGCATGAAGTCGGCATCCCGGAACATCCCACAGGTGTTCTTGAGGATTCAGGTCAAGACTGTGTGCGGGCCAGTCGATTACAGGAATCTTACTGTTGTGTAACCACTCCGCCACAGGCCGTGCATTATGAACAGGTGTTCGATTGTGTTGAAAGATGCAGTCGCCATTCCTGAATTGCTCTTCAACAGTGGGAAGCAAGAAGGTGCTTAAAATATCAATGTAGGTCTGTGCTGTTACAATACCACGCAAAACTACAAGTGGTGCAAGCCCCCTCCATGAAAAACATGACCACACCACAACACCACTGCCTCCAAATTTTACTGTTGGCATTATACACACTGGCAGATGACAGTCACGAGGCATTCGACATACACCCTGCCATCGGATCACCACATTGTGTACCATCATTCGTCACTCCATACAACGTTTTTTCCACTGTTCAACTGTCCAATGTTTATGCTCCTTACACAAAGCGAGGTGTCGTTTGGCATTTACCGGCGTGATGTGTGGCTTATGAGCAGCTGCTCGACCATGAAATCCAAGTTTTCTCACCTCCCGCCTAACTGTCATAGTACTTGCAGTGGATCCTAATGCAGTTTGGAATTCCTGAGTGATGGTCTGGACAGATGTCTGCCTATTACACATTATGGCTCTTTTCAACTGTCAGTAGTCTCTGTCAGTCAACAGATGAGGTCAACCTGTACGCTTTTGTGCTGCATGTGTTCCTTCACGTTTCCACTTCACTATCACATCGGAAACAGTGGACCTAGGGATGTTTAGAAGTGAAAAAAATATCGCATAAGACGTATGACACAAGTGCCACCCAATCACCTGACCACGTTTGGAGTCCACGAGTTCCGTGGAGTACCCCATTCTACTCCCTCACGATGTCTAATGACTACTGAGGTCGCTGATATGGAGTACCTGGCAGTAGGTGGCACAGCACAATGCACTTAAAATGAAAAACATATGTTTTTTGGGATGTCCAGATACTTTTGATCACATAGTGTATATTGTGAATAGCAATTTATCCTTTTCATAATATTGTCATTATTGCATCCTGGATTTTTCAGAAGTTTATACTTTGATAATTGGTGATATCTATATCTCACAACCACACCGAAACAGTTGTGTAGGTATTGTCTTATTTAGTGCTTAGGTAAGCTACTCAGCAAAAATATGGAGTCTGTGGGAGCTTTAAGAAACCTTTTAATTTCAAACACGCCTTAATTTTGCGAACAATTTTCATTGGAGATGAAGCATTTCCTGCCCAGAAAACTGCAACCTTCTCTCCAAGGTAGATCACAAAAACTTATTCTTGAGATTTGGTTACTATGGTGGCCAGAGGAGATGCAAAAATTCATTCTCGTGCTCAAAAAACCAGTCCCACATGATGCAAGCCGTGTGAACAGGAGCCTTGCATCTTGGAAAACAGAGTCACTACTGGGGGACAAACATTATACCATGGGATGGAACTTATCAACCAAAATCATCACATAATTCTTGGCAGTCGTGCAGCCTTGCAGAGTAACCATGGTATGGCTGCCAAAATCATCACCAAACATGTAAACTCAAGCAGAAGTCGGAAACAGTGAGGAGCAAGATTTGTCCAACCAAATGACATTCTTTCATAGTTCCGCAGTCCAGGATTTATGGCTTCGGCATCTCGTTTTCCTACTACAAACATTTGCAACACTGATGAGTGGTTTTGAAATTCCAGCTTGCCCTGCTTCTGGAGCTCATTTTTTTATTTTTTATTTTTTTTTATTTTTTCATACTGACAGTATTCATGAGTGCAACATCCAGTTCTGCAGCGACTTTTGCAGCTGTGGCCCTTCTACTTTTCATCACAATCCTCTTCAGTGACTGTCCATCACAATCACTCGGCACAGACTTTCAATCGCTTTATGTCTTAGTGGATGATGTTTTCCGCTTTCCCTGTAAGCGGGATAAATCTTCAATACACTGCCTCTCTAACACTTTGGCTACCTTGGTTATGAAAGCACCCACCATACGTACACCAACAATTTACCCACATTTGAATTCACTTAGCTCCAACATACACTGCTGACTACACAGAACACTTTTCTTAGTGACTGACTATCAGTGTACTGAGGACACTACACAAGTGCCGTTTGTGGACAAACAACAGAGCAACCTGAAGACTTGGCTAACATCTGCATTTATGTTCAAGTATGCATTTCTGTCCGTATTTTTGTCCAGTCCTTTTACTAACTAATCCCTTGTTGTGTTATTAAATACTAACAGTAGAAAATTAATATTATAAACCCCTTTCACAGTTGCCAGACGTCCAAAACAGCACTTCAAACTTTTCTAAGTACAAAGCAGATAAAATTACACTTAGTTACAGAAGACCAGACTTAGATTAGTCCCTCTTTGGTATAATATATATTAACATATCACTCAAAGATTTTTTAAGTCAAGAAACAAAGGGTCGCCATAAATTTGAAAATAAAAGAAAACGTGTAGCGTAACATACCTCTCTGAAGAGGTGATTTGTTACGAATGGTGATCGCCAATATAAAAAGTTTATTTTTGCAATATATTAAATAATTTACTGTTTGGATGTATGTTTTATTTATGCGCATGTATCATGAAAGGGATGGAAGCAGCGTATCTGCAAGCCGGGACGACGATAAACAACATACCACGTTCCCAGTACCGGTACTTGCCGGTCGAGCGCTTTATTGTGGATCGTCGGCTGCTGTCTTGGAAATATAGTGGGCGCCACACAGGAAGAGTGACCGTGAAAATGCCTGAAATTATTGCCTTATTGATCCATTCTCATCTACAGCTGCACAATGTGCAACAGATATCTGGATTTTTATGTCACATCAGAAGCTGAGTAGCACCGTGGTGTAGTGGATATGATGCAAAACTGTTGCATGGAGGGTCGCGAGTTCGAAATTCACCTGGACTATACAATTTTAATTTCTATATTCGGTTTGAGTACATTCTAGAAGTATCCATAAATGGGAAGAATCATTGTCCTGGAATGTTCTGTAGCTGTATATACAGGGCTATTACAAATGATTGAAGCGATTTCATAAATTCACTGTAGCTCCATTCATTGACATATGGTCACGACACACTACAGATACGCAGAAAAACTCATAACGTTTTGTTCGGCTGAAGCCGCACTTCAGGTTTCTGCCGCCAGAGCGCTCGAAAGCGCAGTGAGACAAAATGGTGACAGGAGCCGAGAAAGCGTATGTCGTGCTTGAAATGCACTCACATCAGTCAGTCATAACAGTGCAACGACACTTCAGGACGAAGTTCAACAAAGATCCACCAACTGCTAACTCCATTCGGCGATGGTATGCGCAGCTTAAAGCTTCTGGATGCCTCTGTAAGGGGAAATCAACGGGTCGACCTGCAGGGAGCGAAGAAACGGTTGAACGCGTGCGGGCAAGTTTCACGCGTAGCCCGCGGAACTCGACGAATAAAGCAAGCAGGGAGCTAAACGTAAGATAGGATGGTGCTCCACTGCACTTCCATCATGATGTTCGGCATTTCTTAAACAGGAGATTGGAAAACCGATGGATCGGTCGTGGTGGAGATCATGATCAGCAATTCATGTCATGGCCTCCATGATCCCCGACTTAACCTAATGCGATTTCTTTCTGTGGGGTTATGTGAAAGATTCAGTGTTCAAACCTCCTCTACCAAGAAACGTGCCAGAACTGCGAGCTCGCATCAACAATGCTTTTGAACTCATTGATGGGGACATGCTGCGCTGAGTATGGAAGGAACATAATTATCGGCTTGATGTCTGCCGAATCACTAAAGGGGCACATATCGAACATTTGTGAATGCCTAAAAAAAGTTTTTGAGATTTGTATGTGTGTGCAAAGCATTGTGAAAATATCTCAAATAATAAAGTTATTGTAGAGCTGTGAAATCGCTTCAATCATTTGTAATAACCCTGTATACTGTATGTGTTCTGGCCGGAGGCAGTTCGCTCTGCGCTCTTGTATGTGCAAGTGCTGAATAAACCTTCGTTAAATGAAGTTAGTGTTCGTCATTCATCTAATTACACCTTCTTCTGCGTGACATTATTCTGGTGGAGACGTTGGGTATTTGAACTTGTGACAGCGCACATTATCGACGACACAGTGACTTCCGTCAGGCCACGACAGAGCCGCCGTTTACGTGGCGAGAAACCCGAGTTCGAGCCGTATTCAACAGATCGCAATCTATCGGAGACAGAAGAAGAAGAGAACGTTACAATGACAGCAATTGTGCCACCACATGAGACATCCTTCCGAGTTCTCTGGTGACGATGGCCAAGATCCAAACAAGTGGCTGAAGGAGTATGAGCGTGTAGTCAAATTTAACAAATGGTATGACACCGTGGGTTTGGCTAACTTATTTTTCTACTTGCAGGGCACTGCCAAGCAATGGTATGAGAACAACGAGGAAAAGTTCACAAGCTAGGAAGTATTCCAGACGGAACTGCGCAAGTATTTCGGCGACACACAATGACAGAAGTGCAACGCCAGAAATAAATCGAAGTGCAGGGCACAGCCTCCAGGAGAAACTACAACATCCTACATTCAAGACGTCTTGGAGCATTTATCAAGCCCTACTCCTGAAGGAGGTTTCGACAGCAGACGATTTCATAAAATGGTGCCAGTATATCGAGACAATGCATCAAAAAAGATTTACACACAAGAAGTTTGAACGGCTTCCAAACGTCATATCCATGTCTGTGATGGAGGAAGGAACTGATTTCACTAGTGTTCTTCATCAGATAGTGAGAGAGGAAGTTCAGAAGGCACTTGGATTGCACGGCGAGTAAAAAACCGAGATGCTTCAATAGGTCATAAGGGAGGAAGTGGAACAGACATTGAATCCAATCTCTGCCCCTTCATTTCCCTTTAAAACGGTGAAAAAGTTGAGACACAGACGGAGTTACGTTCCTACAATGCCGCATGAGAAACCTGTTTGGGCACCAAGGAAGACTGACGTCTGGAGGACCCAGGATAACCAACAAGTATGTTTCCACTGTGGACGATCGAGACATGTGGCGCACTATTGTCGAGAAAGGTGATGAATATTTGCTGACGCCTGCGCCAGAAAAAGCAGACCTATCCTAGCCAACGCCAACTCCGGGACGACGAAGATGAACAAGGAGATGTGGATGCAGGACGATGTAGACCACCATCGCCGCAAGCTAGCCACTGGAGAGGACGCTCCCCAACATCGCCGTTTAGAAGCTCCAGCCAATCACCTAGCCGCCACAACCTGGAAAACTTGGAGGTGAGGCCGCCAAAGAGAAAAATCCTCCGCCGTCGATCACTACAAAAATGATACGAAACTACGTCGATATCCTCATGGATGGCTGACCAGCCCAAGCTCTTGTGGACTCTGGAGCATCATATTCAGTCATTTCGGAGAAATACCCTCGTCAGCTGCAGAAAATCGCATTCGTCGACAGCAAAATACTTCTGCCGAAGGTGGCTAATGGGAAATATGTAAGACCTACAGGAAGATGTGCCATTCATGTGGGTATAAGTAGGCATACACAGCCCTTAGGATTCATCGTCTTACAAGAGTATAGTGATGAAGTCATTCTCGGATGGGACTTTTTGAAAGCTTCTCAGGCAATTATAGATTGTGGTCGCTCGAAGATTATGCTAGACGAGATGAGATACTGTGGACAGGAAGATGCGCATCTGAGTGTGTGGAGACTGTGTGTGCTGGATGAAGTGATCATTCCTGCAGTCAGCGCTAGAAAGGTAACTTCACGTGTCAAGCCATGCATCAACCCATGGATCTTGTAGTGAAATGTAAGAGAAGCATACCACTGAAGAATAACTTGGTCATCCCACCCTCTGTCGTCTCGTTTAAGAACAGATTTAGTGAATTGCGGATGGTTAACTGCCGCCGAGAACCGCAGATCCTTCCAAGACACATGTGTGTAGGGACCAATGACCATGCAGTTTGGTCCCTTTCAACCTCAAACCCACCACCACCACATGTGCGTAGCAACCGCTAAGCCGTTAATTACAGAACAGCTGAGTGTCATAGAAACCTACCACGCTGAGTCTGCGGATGAAATTAGCGCTACCACTACGAGACAAGATCTTCGATCTCGACTATCACCAGATCTCACTAGGGAACAACAGAAGACGCTACTTGCCATTCTTCAAGAGTTCTCTGAATGCTTAAATCCGCGGCTGACGAGCAAATTAGACAAATCGATGGTGAAGCACCGGATCAGCATTGGAGGCCATCAACCAGTAAGCCAGAGAGCATACCGTGTGTCAGCAACGGAACTTCGAATAATTCGCGACGAAGTAGAGAATATAATGAAGAATGGACATCATTAAGCCTTCGCAGAGTCCATGGTCGTCACCAGAGGTCCTCGTCAGAAAGAAGGATGGTAGTTGGCGCTTTTGTGTTGATTACAGGAAGCTTAATAAGATAACTAAAAAAGGATGTTTACCGTCTTCCACGCATTGACGATACACTAGATTGTCTGAAGGGGGCTAAGTTTTTCTTAACCATGGACATGTAGTCGGGATACTGGCAAATCGAAGTAGCTGAGGCTAATCGTGAGAAAACAGCATTCATCACCCTTGAGGGCCTGTGGGAGTTTAAGGTAATGCCGTTTGGTTTGTGTAATGCACCAGCAACTTTTGAACGGGTGATGGATAATCTTCTAAGGCACCTGAACTGGACGATGTGTCTTTATTATTTAGATGACATTCTACTGTTCTCAGAGTCGTTTGATGAACATATAAAAAGACTGAGGGCCGTTCTTAAGTGTCTCCAACAAGGTGGACTGAAACTTAATCCAAGAAAGTGTCTCTTTGTAGCAAAAGAAATCAAAATACTTGGACACCTTGTGTCAAATGGAGGTGTGTGGCCAGAGGAGAAAGGCAGTTCCTCAGAAACCACCTGGCCGACTCATACCAATTCCACCAGACGAAACGCCTTTCCAGCGTGTTGGGATTGGCCTTCTCGGACGATTTCCAACGTCTGCTAGTGGCAATAGATGGATTATTGTTTGCACTGATTATCCGACACACTATGGCATTACAAAAGCCGTGAAAACAGCCGAAGCATCCGAGATAGCCAAATTCATCGTGGAAGACATTGTATTAAAACATGGTGCTCTAAGGCCGTTAATTATGGATCGAGGGAAAGTTTTTCAATCGAATCTTGTGACAGAGGTAAACCGTCGGCGCAACATTACTCATCACATGACGACTGCCTACTATCCGCAAACTAATGGGCTTACTCAACGCCTTAATAAGGCCTGGGCCGACATGCTATCAATGTTCGTCAATGTTGAGCAGAGCAACTGGGATGAGGTGCTACCGTTCGTGACGTTTGCCTACAACACCGCCAAACAAGACACCACTGGATTTACGCCATCTTTCCTGGTGCATGAGCGCGAGGCGACTATGACGATGGACAGTGTGTTTCCGTTACATCCTGATGACGCGGACGACGACTACATCGGCAAGGTGTTAACCAGAGCTGAGGAAGCTCACCAGTTAGCTCGACTGCACGCTGCAGGCTCAAGAAAACGATTGCCGAAGGTATGACGCGAGGCACTGCCCTGCCGTCTACCGGCCTGGTGACCTCGTCTGGATCTTCACTCCTGTTCGGAAGTTTGGTCTTTCTGAGAAACACCTCAGGCGCTACTTTGGATCTTGTAAGATTGTAAGAGAGTTGCCTGATGTTACTTATGAAGTTGAAGATTTCGACCCCGACACAAGACGATGAAAGATCAGAGATACGGTCCACGTCCTTCGAATGAAGCCTTATAAGGATCCTGCAACCCAGAGTAAATTCGAAGCTCCAGCGACAGGCAACAAGCGGAAAGGTGCCGAAGAGCATAGTGGCAAAAGAAGTTCTAAGAAGATCACCACCAGGGCGAAAATCAGTCATCAGGAGCCGGAGTATGAAGGACCGATGACTCGTTCGCGGACTAGGAGGACGTAACACCGAGACACTGTTCCCTTAAGGAGGGAGCAATGACACAGCAGAAGCTGAGTAACAGTCTGCCTTCAGCAGGGCAACAGAGCGGACGCGTCCGTGTTGACTGCGTGCGGAGCGCGAGCTCGCCTTGTTTACATTCTGACGGCCGTTGCTTAAGTGCCGGCTTACCTTGTACGATCCATGGCGAACCGTTACCGTAAATCAACACTCCGATTGACTTTCTGCAACGATTATGCCCGACCCAAAGCACTCGAGGTGGAGCGCTTTCTGCGAGAGGAAGTGAAGATCCCGGCGACCGATATTATCGGCATACAATTATCAATCGTGAGCAGCACGGTCTATGTTAAAATCATTAACGACGCGGCGTGCGAACGCATACTACATGAGACCAAACAGGGGCTCCGCTTCTGTCATGCTGATGGCAATGTGGGGGAGGTAACCGTCGACCACGCAGATTTAGGTATGCGAACGATACGCATTTTCGAACTGCCATTCGAACTTCCTGCTGAGGAAGTCGTCGAGCCCTACGGCCATACGGCACAGTCCGTGGCCACACTGCGGAGAAGTGGACACAGTTTCGGACGTATCCTGTCCTAAACGGTGTCCGACAGGTCACCATAGATCTCCGAAGCCACGTCCCGTCCTACTTACAGATCGGCGGATGCCATGCAATAATTATATACGACCGCCATCCTCGGACCTGTTCCGGGTGCGGCAAAGAAGGCCACCTTAGATCCGAATGCCTACAACGGCGTATTACGCAACTTCCAGCTGTCGAAGATCCACCCACGCCGCAACCTACAGTGCTACCGGTGACCTACGCCGCTATCTAGCTTCTCCTACCTACCGCTTTGCAACGTCGCCCGGTCACCACAAACGACGCCACCAACGAGCCCGACCAGACACCGACGGAGAGCGCCTCGGACGGCCCGCCGCCTCGGCCGGCCATCGACGCCGCTCCGACGATGCCGACGCAACCGGACGCTGACCCTGACCTCTGCAACACGATGGAGATCGACTCGCTCATCGTTCCTACAGCGGCCTTTCTGCCAGAGCGACGCGACTCCCTTCCGTCGTCGTACACGGAGGGTCGCACAAGGAAACAACGTTCTCCGAAACGTCGCAAGCGAAGACGTCGCACAGCTTCCGGCCAAGAGGAGACGTAACAAGTAGAGGAGGACGCAGCCGTCGACCAGCACGAGGCCTCAGAACCCGCAACTGCTGACGAAGACGTAATGAGCGCGGACATACCCACCGGTCTGCCTGCGCCCCGTGCTGACGCTGAAATAAATCATGAACGTATCACAGGGGACGCTACACCACGCACCATTACAACATCTTCTGCAGACAAAATGGAAGATACACCAGTGTCCGCTTCCACGGCGTGGCACGAGGAGGTGGTCGAGAAGCAGGAGCCGTTACGGGACCCTGCGCCGTTTCGGCCGCACCACTAATCATACTCTCCCCAGAATCCCCTGCGGGCCAGCGGGATAACCTTCCGCTGCGACGCCCACGCCCTTGCGTGGACGGCGGAGTGGACCAGCCTCCAGCAGTCCGACACCAGGCCTACCGGATAGCAACCATCAACACCAACAACATCCGTTCTGGGGTGAAAATCCGCCTTATGCAGGAGATGTTCTGGGCTTTGGATATTGATTTCGCTCTTCTGCAAGAAGTTCACTTGGCTAGTCTCCCGGATATCAATGGCTATACCGCCCACGCCTCCGCGAATGATCCTATGGGCCGCGGAGTGGCCATCTACGTCCGCCACGGGATTTCTGTGATCAATGTCGCCTTCCTTTCATCAGCACGGGGCATGGCACTGACTGCCATGGGGACACGCATCATTAATGTCTACGCTCCCTCAGGCACCGACCGACGGCACGAAAGAGCCCAGTTTTATTCCGAGGAAATCGCTCCCCTGTGTTTAGGGCGTTATGACCAATGCCTACTAGGAGGTGATTTTAACTGCGTTCTGCATCCCAAAGATCAGATTCCCCACTATACTACATGCCAGGAACTACGTATAGTGGTGCGAGACCTCCTGCTTCACGATACCTGGGAAGTTCAACACGGCGACCTTTCTGGCCATACCTTTCTTACCAGTCATTCCGCAAGCCGACTAGACAGGATATATGTCTCACAAACTCTTAGATCTGCGATACGGGATGCCGAACGCTGGCCGCTGGCCTTTTCCGACCATTGCATTTACATCTGTACGGTCCTCCTTCCGCGGCAAACAGTATGGCGCAGCCGTGCACCATGGAAACTAAATACTTCACACTTGCATGACCTGGCATGTCGCCAACAAGTCACTGAAACGTGGACAGCCTGCGAACGACGCCTTCCCCCGCTACCATTCGACATTGACATGGTGGTTGGACTGCGCCAAGCCAGCGATCCGGAGGACACTGATGAGATACGGGAAGGACATGGCTGACTGGCACCGCAACACTGTTGACTTCGATTATGCGATTCTCCGAGACCTGAACGCTCAACCGCCAACCCCGGGTCAACCAGTTTGAACGGCAAAGAACTAAGGCGAAGATAATTGCGCTGGCACGCCGGAAACTGCAAGGGGTCGTGATACGGACGCGACGCCACGATCACGCGGATTTAGAAATTCCATCCATGCATCATATAGTGTCCAACGAACGACGGCGTCGTCGGCAAGATCATCAGCACTCTGACCACGCCTCATGGCACGCAGGTCACCACTCAGAATGACATCGTCTACGCGTTCGTCGAGTACTACCGTCGTACTTATAGTGAAGCAGACGCTGAAACAGCAAGTCCATTTTGCATTACGTCACGTGCACCCTCCCCCACACGGAGGCAGATGATTTGACAGTGGCGGTCACGCGAGACGAAGTCAACAACGCAATCGCCAAGGGTGCTGTCAACAGATCGCCCGGCATTGACAGCTTACCGATTGAGTTTTCCGTACCTTTCGGGACCTCATGGCACCACGGTGGACGACCATGTATCAAGAACTGATGACATCTGACCAAGAAATCCCACCCGCCTTTGCTGAGGGCATCATCATACCAGTCCTCAAACCAGCCCGTGGTTCGATGGTCACGAGTTACAGACCGCTCACCCTACTCAATACCGATTACAAGATTTTCGCGCGCTTACTGGCAATGCGGCTCTGAAAAATACTCCCTCATATCCTCTCGCCAGAGCAAACGACGCCTGGAGGACGGGTCAACATACAGACTGCCACAGGGGAATGCCGCGACTTAATTGCGATTGCAGCGACCTGCAGACTCCGTGCAGCGGTCGTCGCTATAGACTTCGACAGCGCCTTCGATAAAGTGCGTCATCGTTTTCTGTTTTCAGTGGCAGCCCAAATGGGCATCCCCACTCCGTTTCTCGATGTCATCCGGCGTCTTTACGATAGTGCCAGTTCACGTGACCAACTCAATGGACGTTTAGCAGGGCTGGTACCTATCTGCTGTTCAATACGACAGGGGTGCCCCCTTTCTACACTCCTGTATGCCATTGCCCTCGAGCCCCTTATTGGGGGCTTGACGACCAAGCTCTCTGGCCTCACCCTACGCCAACAAACTTTTCGCTGTGGGGCATATGCTGATGACCTCCTCCTCCTCATTTGCTCCGGCTCTGAGATTCGAGAAGTCCTCAAATTGGTTACCCGTTATGGGGCTGCCACTGGCAGTACTATGAATGTCGCCAAATCTTCTGCAATGCACATTGGACGAGGCCTCCAGGAGGGTGAAGTGGCACCCCTGCCGCTTGTGCGGACTTTCCGGTACCTGGGCATTACCTTTACCCCCACGGTCACACGCACAGCGGCAACGAATTTCCGTCGCCTGTTACACGTCATCCACAACGACATCTGCCAGAACCTCTTGCGCCGCCAGGACACACTTCAACGGGTTGAGTTTCTTAATCTTTATGTGGCATCAAAATTGGTTCACATCGCGCAAGTTCTCCCCCTGCCAACTGCAATTGGGCGCAACCTTCAGGCAGCTTTTGGCTATTATCTCATGGCTGGTTCCATGTTTAAAGTCCGTTATGAGACACTTACCCGGCCCTCACGGGATGGTGGCGTTGGGCTCGTCAATGTCCGTATGCGAGCTGCGGCCTTGTACATGAGTACCATGAGAAAACAGTGGATGGGCGAGGGTACATCTTTAACACGCAGCTTGCTTGAGGTCCTCCTACCTGCTTCCACCTCACCACCGGTGTCTGTCGGACATATCGTGCCTCATTTGTCCCATATTTCGACCTTTTTTGTCGACTACAGTTACATACATACCAGTCTCCCAGATACGCACCTTCCAGGACTAAGGATTTTTACAGCCTGCTGCTGCGCTGTGTTCCCCGGAATGTGATGAAGACCAAACATCTCTCCATCCAGTGGCCCATAGTGTGGACTACCGTCCACCAGCCCTTCCTCCCTACGAATGTCCGGGCACTGTGGTATCACATAGTCAACGGGAAATTTGCCACGAAGCAGTGACTGCACAACATTGGCTTGTCAGAATCCCCTCTTTGTCTCCTTTGCCAGCAACTGGACACTGATGAACACCGTCTGACATGCGCCTCATCGCAAGATGTATGGCGCTTCGTGCAGCAAATCATTGCCTGCTATCTCCGGGTGCCACCAGACACAATCGAACCTCGTATGTTTCTATACCCGGAGGACAGACATTTTCCCTGCCGCCAAATGTCATGCTATTATGTGGGTCAAAGGGTGGGCAGTCACTTATCTCTTTCATGAGGGACCTAAATCCCGCCTCGACTTCTGGACCTATTTACGAACAGCCCATGCAGCTCTCGAAAACACGCCACGTTACCGAACATTATTTGCTATCTATCTTCGAGCGGTCTTTGTTAGACCTCCACTGAGTTGGGGGTGCCTGCCTCAGAGGGCACCTACCCCACCTCCCACGGCGGTGTCTGAGTTTAAACCGCCTACGATTGATTCTACTTCTGACCTGTGTTCACTTAATTTCATGATAATAGTGAATATTACAGAAACACACGCAAATAAACAAAAAACAACGACGACTTCCACTACTGTTGATTCCTGTGTCTCCCACTTCCCTAAGCACCACAACAGGCTCAGTGGTGGTGAGGGGGACACCGTGGCCAGGCCTCGGGTTTCGACCCCTGCCCACTTTGCACCCCCCCCCCCTACCCCAAAAAAAAGTAGCACCATGGTGTAGTGGATATGATACTAAACTGTCGCATGGAGGGGCGTGAGTTCGCAATTCACCTTAACTGTATAATTTTTAATTTCTATATTCGGTTTGAGTACATTCTAGAAGTATCCACAAATGTGAAGAATCGTTGTACTGGAATCTTCTGTAGCTTTATATATACTGTAGGTGTTCTGGGCGGAGGCAGTTTCCTCTGCGCTCTTGTATGTGCAAGTGCTGAATAAACCTTCGTTAAGAGAAGTTAGCGTTCATCATTCATCTAATTACACCTTCTTCTACGTGACAATATTACATATAATACACCTTAATACGTAATAGCACACATTAATGTATCAATTAATGATGAATACTTGGATAAATGTTGTTACACTATATACAGAGAGATAACATGCAAATGTTCTTGTGTATGAGACTACATTGGGTTAATATTGAAAAATTTATTTTTGTAGGTATTCATTTACTGTATAAAAGCAGTGATCAACCAATTATGACTACAATTTAGATTTGAAGTGACCAATGTTCTGTATGTGTTTAATGGTAGGTGGGACAAAAAGAATCATCTTTTTTTCTAAACAATGGTGTACATTATTTGCAGTTATCTACCCCTTCCATTATTCTTATTTTTTTTTTTAAATTCTGGATGTTTTGATGGCATCTCCAAAATTTCCAGAGAACATAATACCATACCGAAGATGAGAGCGTATGACTGCATAATATACACACTGAAGAGTGATGTAGCTGGTACAATTTTTTAATGTATGTAACACAAAACAAGCAGTGCTTCATTTTTTGTTCATTTGCTCAATACGTGCTTTCCATTTCAAGTTGTCTTGTAGATGAAGTCCAAGAAATTTGGTACAGGCTGTTTTGGTAATTGTCCGTCCATATAGCTCTAGATTGGGCGATATTAGATCTTTTTGTTTGTGCTATGATACATAGCTCCAGTTTTTATTATTAAGTCATTGTTATCCAAGTAACATGTTAGCCTGTTAGTGGCTTCTCTTATGGTTTTTTACAAGGGTTTCTTCTGAGTTTCCTGTATTGGAACACTTGTATCATCAGCATATAGAAATATTTTACTGCTGTCGTTGCTTATATTTAGGTCATTCACAGAGAGTAAGAACAGAACAGGACCGATTACTGATCCTTGTGGCACACCATATTTACCAGTCAGTAGCTTGGAAATATATTTCCTAATGACATTATCCATTTCCTGATCTATTTCCACATATTGTTCCCTGTTGTTGGCTGTTCTCCTAATGCCAAGATTTTCTAGCTTGTGCAGCAATTTGTCAAGATTTATTGTGTCAAATGCCTTTCACAAATCTAAAAATATACCCATGGTAAGTTTTTTGTTGTCTAATGCTAATAGCACCTCCAACAGAAAGAAGTGCACTGCTCATTCAGTTGAACAGTTTGCTCTAAATCAATGTTGAAATTCTGACAGAATGCCATTATCATCTATGAAGTCTGTTAGTCTCTTATTGAAGAGCCTTTCTAATATTTTTGAGAAAACAGACAGAAGTGCCAATGGTCTGTAGTTGGAAATATCTCATTTCCTTTCTTGTACAACGGCTTTACTTTTGCTATTTTCGAACGTGAAGGGAATGTTCCTGTAGCAAAGGTGGGTTACATAGGTGAGTTAAACGGGACAAGAGAAAACTTGTTAGATACATTCAATTGATATTTGTTAATGAAGACAGAATGTTCTTGGTATTTTTGTCCTTACTAAAGTTTTTGGTGATTTTCTGCATAATACAATTACTTTGTAATGCATTTATTGTAACAAGAGTGCAATACAGGATGTTTCCGCAAGAACATGCAAAAATGTAACAGGACATCGAGAATGCTCCACTAAACAATTTGAGGTACGGAACCTGGAGGTTAGAGAAACCAGCTTAGGGAGATATGGAAGAAAACTTGTCTACCGCTCTGTCTAGCATTACTGTTTTCCAGCTTGTTTACCACTAACATGCGTAGAAGTTTACATGTAGTGTGCTGTTTATTTGCATGTGCCGGTACATTATTTATTTCTTGCAAGCAAACAAGGAGGCCTAGCCTAATTACCAGGAAGTCATGATGCAGGTTTTGTTTACTTTACTTTCCCATAAGGTGGCTCTGTTGTATCGTATTTAGATTGCCCCATGACAGAACATGCTATAAATCAACGACTGACTCATTCATTACTCAGTATTATTCAGATGCTCACAGTGCAATACAATGGAGCAGTACTGGTACAGTTTCCCAGAACTAACAGACAAGTACCTTGTGTATGAGGGAGGTACGCTGCAATGATCTCGCTGTCGAAAGGCTGTACAGCGAATGATTTCGTAACAGGCATCATCCGTCACAACGTGTGTTCATTTCTCTCGATCGATGAATGCGGGAGACTGGTTCATTGGAAAGAAGAAACGAGGGACCTGGCAACACGAGGACCACTCGCACACCCGATTTTGAAGAGGAGGTGCTGGAACTTGTTGCAGCAGACCACACTACAAGTACTCGTCATATTGCGCATTCTGTAAGATACAGTACTAATGGTGCATTCATTGCATCAGTGATGTTATTTGCAGTTAACTATAACAAATACATAAAAAAAGTACAGAGTAATATGATTTTATTCCTATTATCTCCTTAAGCTGGCTTCTCAGACCCCAGGTTCCCTAACTCAAACTGTCCAGTGGCGCATCCTCTATGTCCTAAAGTTTTGCATGCTCTTACAGAAATACCCTGTATGTGATACACGTTAATGGGAAGCATCGCATTTATTTTGAGAGTTTGATGTTGGATTTGTATTCTTTAACTTCCAGCAGTAACTGCAACACTTCGAGAAAATGTGTTCGTTAAGGAGAGGTTGGCGAGTGTGCTGAAATAAAAAGGTGAGCAAGATTGAATAACAGATAGTCTTAGCTCTCAATCAGACTTTAATTTGCCACCAGAGATCATTGAACATCGTAAACACAAACATTACTGAACATGTTGTTGTTGTGGTCTTCAGTCCTGAGACTGGTTTGATGCAGCTCTCCATGCTACTCTATCTTGTGCAAGCTTCTTCATCTCCCAGTACCTACTGCAACCTACATCCTTCTGAATCTGCTTAGTGTATTCATCTCTTGGTCTCCCTCTATGATTTTTACCTTCCACGCTGCCCTCCAATACTAAATTGGCGATCCCTTGATGCCTCAGAACATGTCCTACCAACCGATCCCTCCTTCTGGTCAAGTTGTGCCACAAACTTCTCTTCTCCCCAATCCTATTCAATACTTCCTCATTAGTTATGTGATCTACCCATCTAATCTTCAGCATTCTTCTGTAGCACCACATTTCGAAAGCTTCTATACTCTTCTTGTCCAAACTATTTATCATCCATGTTTCACTTCCATACATGCCTACACTCCATACAAATACTTTCAGAAATGACTTCCTAACACTTAAATCTATACTCGATGTTAACAAATTTCTCCTCTTGAGAAACGCTTTCCTTGCCATTGCCAGTCTACATCTTACATCCTCTCTACTTCGTCCATCATCAGTTATTTTGCTCCCCAAATAGCAAAACTCCTTTACTACTTTAAGTGTCTCATTTCCTAATCTAATTCCCTCAGCATCACCCGACTTAATTACACTACATTCCATTATCCTTGTTTTGCTTTTGTTGATGTTCATCTTATATCCTCCTTTCAAGACACTGTCCATTCCATTCAACTGCTCTTCCAAGTCCTTTGCTGTCTCTGACAGAATTACAATGTCATCGGCGAACCTCAAAGTTTTTATTTCTTCTCCATGAATTTTAATACCTACTCCAAATTTTTCTTTTATTTCCTTTACTGCTTGCTCAATATACAGATTGAACAACATCGGGGAGAGGCTACAACCCTGCCTTACTCCCTTCCCAACCACTGCTTCCCTTTCATGTCCCTCGACTCTTTATAACTGCCATCTGGTTTCTGTACAAATTGTAAATAGCCTTTCGCTCCCTGTATTTTACCCCTGCCACCTTTAGATTTTGAAAGAGAGTATTCCAGTCAACATTGTCAAAAGCTTTCTCTAATTCTACAAATGCTAGAAACGTAGGTTTGCCTTTCCTTAATCTTTCTTCTAAGATAAGTCATAAGGTCAGTATTGCCTCATGTGTTCCAGTACTTCTACAGAATCCAAACTGATCTTCCCCAAGGTCAGCTTCTACTAGTTTTTCCATTCGTCTGTAAAGAATTCGTGTTAGTATTTTGCAGCTGTGGCTTATTAAATTTTCACATCTGTCAACACCTGCTTTCTTTGGGATTGGAATTATTATATTCTTCTTGAAGTCTGAGGGTACTTCGCCTGCTTCATACATCTTGGTCACCAGATGGTAGAGTTTTGTCAGGACTGGCTCTCCCCATGCCGTCAGTAGTTCCAATGGTATGTTGTCTACTCCGGGGGCCTTGTTTCGACTCAGGTCTTTCAGTGCTCTGTCAAACTCCTCACGCAGTATCGTATATCCCATTTCATCTTCTTCTACATCCTCTTCCATTTCCATAATATTGTCCTCAAGTACATCGCCCTTGTATAGACCCTCTATATGCTCCTTCCACCTTTCTGCCTTCCCTTCTTTGCTTAGAACTGGGTTTCCATCTGAGCTCTTGATATTCATGCAAGTGGTTCTCTTATCTCCAAAGGTCTCTTTAATTTTCGTGTAGGCAGTATCTATCTTACCCCTAGTGAGATAAGCCTCTACATCCTTACATTTATCCTCTAGCCATCCCTGCTTAGCCATTTTGCACTTCCTGTCGATCTCATTTTTGAGACGTTTGTATTCCTTTTTGCCTTCTTCATTTATTTTTATATTTTCTCCTTTCATCAATTAAATTGAATATTTCTTCTGTTACCCAAGGATTTCTACTAGCCCTCGTCTTTTTACCTACTTGATCCTCTGCTACCTTCACTACATCATCCCTCAAAGCTACCCATTCTTCTTCTACTGTATTTCTTTCCCCCATCCCTGTCAATTGTTGCCTTATGCTCTTCCTGAAACTCTGTACAACCTCTGGTTCTTTTAGTTTATCCAGGTCCCATCTCCTTACGTTCCCACCTTTTTGCAGTTTCTTCAGTTTTAATCTACAGGTCATAACCAATAGATTGTGGTCAGAGTCCACATCTGCTCCTGGAAATGTCTCACAATTTAAAACCTGGTTCCTAAATCTCTGTCTTACCATTATATTACTGAACATATCTAAGCAATATGGAACCCTCTGTCAGGCACTTTATTGTGAATAGCAAAGTAATCACACAGATGTAGATTGCCTCAAACAGATGCTAAATAAAAGCTATTAAATTTTCTTAGTTGCGAAAAAAAAACTTGCAGTAGGACAACTAAAAATATCTGCTCTAAATTCCATAAATATAAATAAATAGTATACTGTTATGTATCACTTGCATTATGTACCAAGTTAAGAACTAGTTTCCACATTTAAGAAGTGGATATTACAAAAGTAAGGACAAATTTCACCAAGACCTGTGAGAAATATCTCTTTAATTGATTCATGATTTTGGGCAATCAATTACCATCTGCATCTATTCTTTGGAAGCCGCTTTGGTGTGGCCGAGCGGTTCTAGGCGCTTCAGTCTGGAACCGCGCGACCATTACAATCGTAGGTTCGAATCCTGCCTCTGGCATGGATGTGTGTGATGTCCGTAGGTTAGTTAGGTTTAAGTAGTTCTAAGTTCTAGGGGATTGATGACCTCAGATGTTAAGTCCCATAGTGCTCAGAGCCATTTTTGGAAGCTGCTTTATACTGGGTGCCGGAGAATACTTCATGAACCCACTCTATCCCCCCTTTCTCTGTTTCATTTGTGAACAGTGCTCGGACAGGACTTTCATATATAGGAGAAAAGTAAGTACACTGAAGAACATCACTGCTCTTCCTCTTAGGTTATGTCCTACGTGAGCGCCAGAACCAACAGACGGTGCATGACAACATTTATCATTCGATTTTAAGAAAAACTATTTAGTGAAGAAATTTGAGTCTTCCGCATCTTACAACTTAATAAAGAACTGAAATTCTTTTCGTTATTCATCATAGTTAATGTGCTGCACGAAAGTAAGAAATGACTGCATGATGAAGTAGACTTTGCTTATAGTTAATTTTCGATCATGCATTATTGCATATGAAATGTAACCTACGTATAGAAACTGTATTTAAAGTTTGATTATCTGCAAACCACCGTGAGGTGCATGGCAAAGGGTATGTCCCATTGCACCAGTTACAATGATTTCTTCCTTGTCCATTCACGTATGGAGTGTGGGAAGAATGATTGATTGAATGCCTCTGTGGGTGCAGTAATTATTCTGACTTATCCTTATGATCTCTGTGTGAGCAATACATATGGGATTGCAGTAAGAGTAATCAATTAAAGTACACCTCTCTTCTAGAATCTGCAGTTCAATTTGTTCAGTATCTCTGTGACACTCTCCCATGGATTTAACATACCTGTGACCATTAGTGCTGCCCTTCTCTGTATACGTACAACATCCTCTGTTAGTCCTATCTAGTACAGGTCCCACACACTTCAGCAACTATTCAACTTTAAATCACTCTGGATGCATACTAACATATATTTAACTGTTTTGAATAATTACAGTAACTGATTGCCAATTGTTACCAAACACTAATGGCTCCTTCAACATAAACTGATTGGCCAAAATATTATGACCACTGTTTCCGCCAACAAGGCCAAGGCTATATCTAGCAAGTAGAGATCTCCACCTGTTAACAAAGGTCGACCAGAAAATGTAAGTGTGAGAGTCCTGTAAGGCACCCTGCTAGTACGACTTTAGAGAAAGTGTTCTACAAAGAAATCCAGTTACCAATTTTTAACGAACTTTCATGCTTGCCTTCATCCAAATTATTTTACATTAGGAATAACATCACTAGATATAATTTAGTATGTTATCGCAATAAATATACCACATCTATTGGCATCCAGCCAATAATTGTGACGTACATTCCCATTAAAATGTAAATACTTTGCTGCTATTCGCTTTTTATTCCAGAGAGCTTTCTGTTCATAGTACTACATGGCCATCAATGCTGTCAACAGGTGACTAACTTTGAGACCTTGTATACACCTTTAGTTACTTAATGTAATATTAATACTTTCCAATCATGCACTGCTATGATGATGACACCCCCCTCCCCCTTGGTATGTAATGTGGTTCATCTATTCCTCACCCTAAATATGGCATGTGACTGACAATTGGGTCAGTTGGGGAGAGCATGAAGAGGGCAGAGGGGGCTTTACATGCTCACACAAATATATTATTTTCTGAAGAAAATGCTGCACAGCTTCAATATATTTAAATAAGTGCATTGTAGAGCCACCAACAGTTATTGTATATTTATTTGCAGATAACTTATTTTGGTCAAGCAAAGATGGTCGCTCAACTGACACTAGTTGTCTTGAAATAAAATATTTTTTTACAACTGCTTTTGGTACTTCCATGATTCTGTTTTCTAAAAATCTTATATGTGCATGATGAACATAATCTGCTACACAAGCACAAACTTCCTGTATTTCATGCAAACCTGCCTACAGTTCGTCCAGTAGGAGAGGTCACGAAATCCACATCCAAGATTGTCACAAATTTGTCTGTGCTTTTTTTGGTTTGAGTCCTTCTCCCAACCTCAGTAATCTGTTATGAGAACAGTGTTGGGCCCTGTAATCTGTTTTCCCACCCCTCTTGTGAGGCTAACTGTCTGATGGTGAGGCAGCAAGAGGTACTTGAAACACACGAGCCATAATCTGAATTAGCTGGCATCCAGTGCACTCAATAGTCACAGACAGAGCCTGCTCAATATCTTGATCAAGAGTAAGCACTGGCCTTTCATCATGATTTGCTAGCCACTTCTCTAAGGGTCTTCACATACACCTCTACCTCCCCCTCCCCCTTCCTTCCAGTTGTACAGACATTTCAGGAAGGTGAGTCCCAACAAACAAAGCATACCATGCTAGCTCAGATAAACATTTACATCTATACTTCACAAGTAATCTCACAGTGTGTGGCAAAGGGTACTTAGTACCACTTTCCTTTACCCACTTCCCCATTGAATTGACAGTGTGTGTGGACAATTATTGTTAGTAAATGTTCATATGAACTCTAATTTCTCTGATTTTTTCGTTGTCATCATTTCGTGGAAGGGAAGAAACATGTTGCCCCACTCTTCTCAAACTTTATGCTCTCTGAATGTTGCTACTAATTCACCTCAGTAGCAGAAAACTTGTTTTACTGCTATAGTACTTTAAAGGTGGCAGAATGCATACTGTTATCAATTAAACATTTGCTTTACAGGGGCATTAACTGAAATGTGACAATACAGTAAGAAATAAGCAGTAATGTTTGTTAAGAGCATGTTAGGACTTTGTACTTAATTTTGTTACAGTCTGATGCATGGCACTTGATGACCTAAACCTACCACAACAATATATAAATAACTTTTCTGTCTCTTCACAATCTATTATGTTGTTGCTATGACTGAATGCAATATTGTAGACACTTGTGATTACCCTATTACTTTGTAAATAGTGACTGCTAAGTCAGAATGTTGACTTCTTAACAGAGCTCTTAAAACTGGGCTTCATAGTGTAATTGCAGGCACTGTAGTGAACTGGCGCCAGGTACTGAATGTCTGCAGCATTGGAACTGTGTGAGTGTCTGTTGCACATCGTGTTTTGTGCCTGTCAGCAGAAGGATTTTCACGTCCATCAGTGCAAGTCAGAAGCAATGTATTCTATGGTAGACAGCACTCAGTTTTGCAGCTGGCAACACTGTCAGCAGACGAGTATGATGTACAGATGGACATGACGCAAAAGTGGTCTGAATTTGCGAGCACCATCTGGAGGCAAAACAGAGGTGAGAGGTGCAAGGTGAGTGGTTGTGCACGTGTGGTTGCAGCCTCTTGAGATGATAAGCTATCTGAGATAAAATCACACTTACTCTCATCCAGCCTCACCTACACTATCTCACAAAAGTATTCAAGTGCTTTAAAACTTAAATACAAATACATAAGACAAAAGGGAAACTAAAATAGATACACAATATGTGGCTGGCTGATTACTTACCAGAAACACGGATGTGCAAGTCCCCCTGATAACACATTACAATCATCACCCAAAAAATTTTAGGGTACAAGTCTGAAAATTCCCAAATTTTTAAAATTCATAGCATATTCATTTAATTGTCAATTAACTAAAATGTGGTGCACTGTGGTCTGTATGCCACAAGCACCACATATTGGAGTGTCCTCTCATGGAGCAAGAAGCCATATGTCATAGGGCTGTGCCCCACGCAAAGATGAGTGAGGAGGACCTCATTTCATCGGCATGGCTGGAAGGAGGTATGTGATGTCTGTGTAGTGGACTTAACTAGATATGCCTTATTGTCTGTCACTTCCAGCCACTCTTCTCATCAACACATGGCTATGTACCTAAACAGTGAGGTGACACCATGCATGGGGATGGCACACTAAACTAACCGAGGATCACGACATGCCCCCTTGGCTGCTGTATCTGCCCTTTCATTCCCCACAGTACCTACATGTCCTGGCACCCGGAAAAAAAGACGCCTTCTTGCCCAGCCCTTGTACATGGAGAAGGGCATCTCGGATATTCTGGACTCCTTTATCTACTGACTAAAAGTGTTGCAGAAAATGAAGGGCCCTGAGGGAATCTGAGCAGGCAAGACATTTACCTCTCTAAACATATCTCATCTGCTCCAGTGCTCACAAGATCACATACAATTGTGTGTCAACGACAGAAAAGTCTTGACACAGTTGTATCTTGAAGATACGGTCAGGAGAACAACAGAGCAACCAATGGATTCCCCTGTTTAGACCCATCCATAAACACACCTCTGGAGTTGTGTTCCCTGTGGAAATGTCATAAAATAATGTATTAATAACATATACAGGAGTGCAACCTTTCTCGTACTGTGCTACATGTAAAATTTCTCTGGACCTCTTCATCAAGCACTGTGGATTTGGGGTGATGCCAGCACATGCTGCACATAGATACCAAACAGCCTTGTTGCTAATGGATGATTGAAGAAAAGGCATTCCAAAGACCGATGAGCAACCGTAGGGTATGCAGGTGAATTTGTAACAGTGACGAACTTACATATCTGATGCACCATGAGGAGCTACTGCCAGTCGGTAAGCAGTGGTTTCCCAGCTGGAGCACAGAGACTAGCTACAGGGCTGATCCTACAAGAATCCATGGCCAGCCTAATCTCCTCATGGTGGAGAGTGTAGTGAGCTTCAGATAAGGCAGCTTCACTTATCCACAGTCTAGCCATGATTACAAGAAAGCCCTATAAAACTGGAGTAGACATGCCTTGTCCACTACCCAAGACTTGTGGCTAAGGCAATTTAAGATGTTCAGTGCCTTATGGGCCGGGCCGGGCCGGCCCGGGACGGGTCTGGTCAGGTCAGGTCAGTTTGGAGTAAAAAGTGAGGCCCAGAAACCTCACTGAATCTTTAAAATGTAGAGTGGTGTCCTTCACCCTCACGTGCAATTCTGAAAACCCTTCTTTGCAGCCAATTCCTCTAATCTTTGGACTATAATTTACAACTGTCAAGTCACTATTGCAGCACTGGAGGAGCAACAGAAAACTGCAAAATAGTCTACAAATAAGCAGCAACTTGCAGGGGGAGGGGGAGGGGGCAGAGAAGAGTGTTTAGACATGAAGCTGAGAGTTGGCCATGAAAGCCAAAGCCCCATTGGTTAAACTGTTCTGGAATACTGTGTCTTCTTAGTAGCATCGTATGCCTTACAGATGTCAAGGAATATACCAGTACAGTGATCTTTATGTAGGAAATCCGGCTGGATTTCGCCTCTAGGTTAGACAATTCCCTCCCTAGGCCCGACAAGATGCCTCCTGAGACACGGCAAGGTAGGAGTAGGCAAAATGCAACTGGGAATAACAATATTAATGTGCTAATAGTAAACTGCAGGAGCGTCTATAGAAAGGTCCCAGAACTGCTCTCATTAATAAACGGTCACAACGCCCATATAGTATTAGGGACAGAAAGTTGGCTGAAACCAGACGTAAACAGTAATGAAATCCTAAACTCAGACTGTAATGTATACCGCAGAGACAGGCTGGACAGTGCAGGGGGAGGCGTGTTTATAGCGATAAGAAGTGCAATAGTGTCGAAGGAAATTGACGGAGATCCGAAATGTGAAATACTTTGGGTGAAGGTCACGGTTAAAGCAGGCTCAGGCATGGTAATTGGATGTCTCTATAGGCCCCCTGGCTCAGCAGCTGTTGTGGCTGAGCACCTGAAGGATAATTTGGAAAATATTGCGAGTAGATTTCCCCACCATGTTATAGTTCTGGGTGGAGATTTTAATTTGCCGGATATAGACTGGGAGACTCAAACGTTCATAACGGGTGGCAGGAACAAAGAAGCCAGTGAAATTTTTTTAACTGCTTCATCTGAAAACTACCTTGAGCAGTTAAATAGAGAACCAACTCGTGGCGATAACATATTAGACCTTCTGGTGACAAACAGACCCGAACAGGGAATCAGCAATCATAAAGCAGTTACTGCATCGATGATTTCAGCCGTAAATAGAAATATTAAAAAAGGTAGTAAGATTTTTCTGTTTAGTAAATGTGACAAAAAGCAGATTACAGAGTACCTGATGGCTCAAAACAAAAGTTTTGTCTCAAGTACAGATAGTGTTGAGGATCAGTGGACAAAGTTCAAAACCATCATACAATATGCGTTAGATGAGTATGTGCCAAGCAAGATCGTAAGAGATGGAAAAGAGCCACCGTGGTACAACAACTGTGTTAGAAAACTGCTGCGGAAGCAAAGGGAACTTCACAGCACATATAAACATAGCCAAAGCCTTGAAGACAAACAAAAATTACAAGAAGCGAAATGTAGTGTGAGGAGGGCTATGCGAGAGACGTTCAATGAATTCGAAAGTAAAGTTCTATGTACTGACTTGGCAGAAAATCCTAAGAAATTTTGGTCTTATATCAAAGCGGTAGGTGGATCAAAACAAAATGTCCAGACACTCTGTGACCAAAATGGTACTGAAACACAGGATGGTAGACTAAAGGCCGAAATACTATATGTCTTTTTCCAAAGCTGTTTCACAGAGGAAGACTGCACTGTAGTTCCTTCTCTAGATTGTCGCACAGATGACAAAATGGTAGATATCGAAATAGACGACAGAGGGATAGAGAAACAATTAAAATCGCTCAAAAGAGGAAAGGCCGCTGGACCTGATGGGATACCAGTTCGATTTTACACAGAGTATGCGAAGGAACTTGCCCCCCTTCTTGCAGCGGTGTACTGTAGGTCTCTAGAAGAGCGTAGCGTTCCAAAGGATTGGAAAGGGGCACAGGTCATCCCCGTTTTCAAGAAGGGATGTCGAACAGATGTGCAGAACTATAGACCTATATCTCTAACGTCGATCAGTTGTAGAATTTTGGAACACATATTATGTTAGAGTATAATGACTTTCCTGGAGACTAGAAATCTACTCTGTAGGAATCAGCATGGGTTTCGAAAAAGACGGTCGTGTGAAACCCAGCTCGTGCTATTCGTCCACGAGACTCAGAGGGCCATAGACACGGGTTCACAGGTAGATGCCGTGTTTCTTGGTAGATGCCGTGTTTCTTGACTTCCGCAAGGTGTTCGATACAGTTCCCCACAGTCGTTTAATGAACAAAGTAAGAGCATATGGACTATCAGACTAATTGTGTGATTGGATTGAAGATTTCCTAGATAACAGAACGCAGCATGTCATTCTCAATGGAGAGAAGTCTTCTGAAGTAAGAGTGATTTCAGGTGTCCCGCAGGGGAGTGTCATAGGACCGTTGCTATTCACAATATACATAAATGACCTTGTGGATGACATCGAAAGTTCACTGAGGCTTTTTGCAGATGATGCTGTGGTGTATCGAGAGGTTGTAACAACGAAAAATTGTACTGAAATGCAGGAGGGTCTGCAACGAATTGACGCATGGTGCAGGGAATGGCAATTGAATCTCAATGTAGACAAGTGTAATGTGCTGCGAATACATAGAAAGATAGATCCCTTATCATTTAGCTACAAAATAGCAGGTCAGCAACTGGAAGCAGTTAATTCCATAAATTATCTGCGAGTACGCATTAGGAGTGATTTAAAATGGAATGATCATATAAAGTTGATCGTCGGTAAGGCGGGTGCCAGACTGAGATTCATTGGAAGAATCCTAAGGAAATGTAATCTGAAAAAAAGGAAGCAGGTTACAGTACGCTTGTTCGCCCACTGCTTGAATACTGCTCAGCAGTGTGGGATCCATACCATATAGGGTTGATAGAAGAGATAGATAAGATCCAACGGAGAGCAGCGCGCTTCGTTACAGGATCATTTAGTTATCGCGAAAGCGTTCCGGAGATGATAGATAAACTCCAGTGGAAGACTCTGCAAGAGAGACGCTCAGTAGCTCGGTACGGGCTTTTCTTAAAGTTTCGAGAACATACCTTCACCGAAGAGTCAAGCAGTATATTGCTCCCTCCTACGAATATCTCGCGAAGAGACCATGAGGATAAAATCAGAGAGATTAGAGCCCACACAGAAGCATACCGACAATCCTCCTTTCCACGAACAATACGAGACCGGAATATACAGGAGAACCGATAGAGGTACTCAGGGTACCCTCCGCCACACACCGTCAGGTGGCTTGCGGAGTATGGATGTAGATGTAGATGTCTAGTAGGGTCAAGGTGTTGAGAGTGGATCAAAATAACCTGAATCCACACTGTGTGCAGCTAAGGAGTCACTTGTTCTCTAACATTCACACTAAATAACGGTCAACCATAAGTTCCAGTGTCTTTTCTCCACAGCTCATTATGGCGATGCTCCACTAACTACTTGGACACGTTCAGTCCTTTCCTTGTTTGAGGAGAGGAATCAAAATTGCCTCCCTCCACAATTTGGGAAAGTGGCTCATTTGCCATACCAAATTAAAGCATTCCAAAAGGATTCTCTTCGATGCTGCTTGCAAATGTGAAAGCATACTGTACTAGATTTGGTTGTGACTGGGTGCAGTAACACGAGCCTCAGACAGTGCCAAATCCAGTTCCCACATGGAGAAAGGACTGTTGTAAGACTGAATTGTTGGACCTGTAGTCCAACAGGTCCCTCTCTATGGTCACACAGAAGCAATGGAACACCACATCCTGGCTGGCATTGGCAGTAGTCATTAAATTCTCTGTCCTCATGTAGATAAGTCTTTGGGCGTTGTTTGCAGACACCTCACTGTTTCAGTACTGCTGCTATTGGTAAACAACTGCATTTATTGTAAATCCTCCTGATGAATTCCTATACTTTTGTAGAACAAATGGAATGGCTGACAGGGTCCAAAGATGCTAGCCATGAGCGTTTCTTGTTCCCCTTGCTTATGTGTCCAGTCTTGGGCTCTTGTGGCTTGAAAGGCTGCCAAGTTGTCTGCTTTTGGGTGGCATTTAAACTGTCGTAGATCCACACACCTGACTTGGAATGCTGAGCAGGCATTCATTGGTCCACCAAGATGCGGGTTGCCCCCAAGATGAACTGAGGACTTTAGGAGGGATAAGTCAGCAGCACAGTGCATCACTCTTGTGATGTGGTCCACCCTTTCCTGGATGCTGCCTCGGTGTTAAAACACAGCCAGATGGCTCCAGTTTGTTCTGCCGACCATCCATTTCAGCAGCTTCATTTCTAGCAATGCTCCATCTGGAAGGTGGATTCATAACATGAAGTGGTCACTAGGGCTAGAGAGCAGTAAGAGAGGTCAATGACTGAGGACAACCTGGTACCAACCATGAAATCAATGGAATTGCCCATGTTGGGGATGCACAGCTCTCGAGGCATTACAAGGCTCTCGAAAACACAACCCCTAGGGCAAGTTGAGTTCACCCCATAATACATTATGAGCATTGAAGTCCTGTAGGAGTGATGTGTGGGGGACTTGTTCCATAAGGCCTGTAAGAGCCTCAGAGTCTCTCACATCCTGTAGAGGTAAATACTGTGAGCAGATAGTGATCTTACAACCCACATGAACTTCAACAGCTACTGCTTGCAGATCAATACCCGAGGAGAGGGCAGAGGAGTGATGTCTATCTTCGCTGTTTCTCCAGGTCACCTTTGTGGTGGGAGAATATAGCCCCCTATTACAGGGGTGTCAGTGGCTTTAAAATGTGTTTCTTGCAAACACAAGCACAGGATGTGTGCGTGTGCTAGAAGTTTCAGTTCTTCTATGAGCCCTGAACCCATTTGAGTTCCACTATAGTATGGGAGGCATTTATCCTTGAGGTGGCACTTTCATCCTCTCTCTCTGCTTGGGTGGGGAGCCTGCAGTTGGTGGAAGTTCATTCTTGGGACAAGATAGTTTCCCAGGCAGACATCAAGTTCAACTGGCTCCAAGGCACACTCATGAGAACTGTCAGGTCAAATGTGCACCGACAAATGTGGGTAATAGTGCTGACGCTAGCAACCTCCATTTGTGCAGAGGCATCGGCTGTCTGACGAGGCTTTTTAAGGGCTGAAGTGAAAGATGTAGTGAATGTGGGATGCTGCATGGCCTTATAGACATTTCTGGCCTGACCATATGAGATGTGCTTTGTTGTTTTAAGCTCCTGTATTTTCCTTCCTTCGACACGCCTGCTACACTCTCTACTCTAAGACAGAATGCCCCTCAGAGCAATATACACACTTTGTAGGAGATGAACAGATAACTTTGTGGGCAGCCTTACCACATTTGTCACAAGTGGCTTCTTCCTTACGTCCTAGAGAGGTGTACCCAAAGCGATGGTATTTAGCACAGCCAAATGCTTAAGTGGAGAAAACCTACCTCGATATGCTCTGGGAGTTTCATGCTATTGAACGCAAGGGTAAAGGATTCTGATTTTACCAGATCCAAATCCACCCTTTTCACAATATTTTGCACATTGATGATAACTTCTTGAGCTCACTCATCTTTCAGTTCTTCTTTGGAGCTCCATTTCGATAGCATACTCTCCACGGCATTCAGCTTTCCAGAGGTTCGTTGCTTGTTGGGAAGTAGAAGTTTCAACTATCAGTGTTCCATTTCACAATTTATTGACTGATTTTAAAGTGTCAGCTATGTCCTCTACACCTTTTTTAATACAGAAAGGTAAAACTTTGTTAAAGCTCCCCTCTTGCCTTTTAACAATAAAAAAAAAAAAAAATTCTGACCAGCAGCATGCTTTCTGTTACGATAAAATGAAGAACTCTGAATAATCTCGAAGTCAGGACTAGCTACACAAGTCATCTTGTTAGACTGGGTGTTAATACCCAAGAGTAGTACACCTGTTCCACTGCTAGTTACTAAGTTTAATTTTGAGAGTTCCATCTCAGTCCCACGAGCAGCTAGGGAAATAATGGTCCACTCAGACAGAACCACACTTGTCTAAGTAAGCCATAGACAACTGAGGTGTGGTAGTTTCCTATGAGGCTTCCAGCTAATGACTGCTCCACCTCAACAGCCATTCAACCCCATCAACGTGCAGCACACCTGTTACTGAGGGGCTTTTTAAATACAGATTTTGAACATCCTCATGATCTGGCAGGCTAAGCAAAGATCCTTAGTCCCTGGGATATGGAATACGTCACTGCCATGCTGTTCAGTATTCGCTGAAATGTGCCCAGAGCTTACAGTTACAGAGGACTGGTGCCTCTTACCAGACCCCAGCTCAGGAAACTCTGATTTGCCAAGCTCTTACCCAGCAAACAATTGTTGAGCTCTCCAAGATGCTCACCAAATAGCATTACCCGGGGAGCACGTGTGGTCTATTGAATGCCACGCTTCCTCCCCACAGCCTCTTGTGGCATTTGTTGTGCACCTGGTACAAAACATCCCTCCTCCCGGGGGAGGTTGTGGATGGGAGTTGGGGTGGGGAGCTGATGAAGCCTGCTGGCTTCATTAAGTGTTCTGCTTCCCTGCTTGCCAGAATGCGTATTTGGTGGGTGCAAGTATGTTGCTTCCCCTGGCCTTCACTTACAGCAGCATGGAAAACCTGCTCAAAACCTCAGTGGGGGGAGGGGGGGGGGCAATCAAGTGTTTACCATTTAAATGATCATAGGCTGGTCCAATGTGTTAAGTGCAATGCCCACTTCCATCAGTCCATTGTCACTAGATGCAGCTCGGACCCACTGCTGGAGGTACTGGTGGGGACAGCTGCTGGCCGCATCGTAAGGTCCCTCACATAGCATGTTGCATGTAAGTATAATGATTCTGTTAAAAAAAAAGAGGAAGAACAAGAACAGCCTAGGAGTTCTGCCTATATGCATGTGAGCATGGTACAGCTCTGAAGTCTGATTTGATTCATATGGCACATTGCGACTCCATTTGAACATTTGATTTTAAACAAAACATTGCCAAAATGCTCCATGGCTATGCCTTGCATCCATGTCTTCTTACAACAGTTGTACAATAAAATAAGTGTGGGATAATTACGTTTAAAAATTTTTGTTTTGACTGTTGTCATAGCTTGGCTTGTGGATACATGGGTGGCTTTTGTCTGGACAATGTTTGATGCAGTCTTCAATGGAGTTTCTCCTCTGGAGATTGCACACATGTGGAGTGGCTCTGTACTGAGTGGAGAAGATCAGATGAACTTTGTCTTTATTGTACTGTTGAACCATCTTCATCTTGTGAAAAGTGAAAGTTTGGACAAATTTTTCATTGTGTCCACTAGCTTTAGGATGAAGAGGTGCACTCTGGAAGTGTGAAATACCATTGGTTTCACAAAGTTATTTAAATTCCTGAGAAGGATATTGTGTGCCATTTTCAGTGGCAATAGATTTCAGCAGTCCAATAGAGAAGACCTTTGACAAAGCGTGATTGGTCTCTGTGGGAGATACTAATGACATCTCTATCACAACTGGAAAGCTGAAGAAAGCCTCAATGAAGATGGACTAGTACCTTCTGAGAAACGGCTCTGCAAAATCAATACGCAGACATGACCAGGGTCTTGATGCTGTGGCCACAAAAAATGTTGTCGAAGTGGAGCAGACTGGTATTTTTTATGTAAGTGGCATTTTGCTTACACCATTTCAGTGTCTTTGACAATACTTTTCCAGTAGCAATGCTCTCTGGCAATGTGTCTGGTACAAACTTTGCCCTAATGTAGCATTGATGTAGTACCTGTAATACCTCAGATTTAAGCAACCCAGGGATAATCATTTTTGTCTTGCCCAATTTTGAATGTACCAGAATGACAACGTTGTACACTTTAATGCATGCCTCATGTTCCAATAAGATTTAATCTCTGGCTAATTAAATACCTTCTAATCATAAGGATACTCCATTTCAATATACTGTTTCATCTTAGACAAAATGAAATATTTGGGCCCAAGTTTAGCAGTTAAATTTGAGTTAATGAGGAAATTTTCTACAGTGTCTTGACTGTCTATTGGAAAACAAACGTCAGCTGATGAATCAAACTTTTTGACTTGCCCCATTGGCAGGTGCGAAAACAAATTCGTGTTTTCCTGTTGTGCTGTGGACCTGAATACAATATCCTAGTCATAATTTGACAGACGTAGCGCCCAGCACTGCAAACATGGAGTTGTCTGTAGAGGAACAGTATTGTTCAGTTCAACAATGGTCACTAAATGTTTGTGGACTGCGAGGAGGAATGAATTTACATCTGTAAACAAAATTTTGAAATTTGTTGAGTGCAAGTGTAATTGTGAGAGCCACCTCCTCAATATGATTATAATTTTCAGAGTGAAATTTTCACTCTGAATCGGAGTGTGCGCTGATATGAAACTTCCTGGTAGCTTAAAACTGTGTGCCGGACCGAGACTCGAACTCGGGACCTTCGCCTTTCGTGGGCAAGTGCTCTCACAGCTTCACTTCCGCCAATACCTCGTCTCCTACTTTGATTATAATTTTTTTATGCCACTGTCAGAGTCTCTGAAATGAACGCTATTGATCATTTAAAACCGTAATGTCAATACGACAAAATGGTGCCATGCCATAGTCTGAAGCATCTGCAGCAATTGTGAGCATTTTGATTGGAGTGTATTTCATAAAGACATTTGGCATCACACAGACAGTTTTAACTTGTTAAATGCACATTGATGTTCACTGTTTCAGGTCCACTTGGTGCCCTTTTTTACAAAAACTTGTGCAACAGTTCACTGACGGAAGCTACATGAGGGAGCAACTTCTGATAATTTATTTGTGCTAATATGGAATGTCACTGCTCAACTTCCTTCGGAGCTGGAAGGTTTTTAATGGTGTCAGTAAGTTGTGGTGTCAGCTTTATGCCGTGTGCTGCCAGTTTGTGACCCAAATATTGCTCCTCGCATTGAATGAAACTGCACTTGTCTTTGCTCCATTTCAAATTTTCCTGTTGTAGAATCTTGAAAACAGATCCAAACTTCTGTGAGACTTCCTGTGCAGTTGCATCTGAGACAAATATGTCATCAATGTAGTTCACAGCATTCAGAGATTTCTGAATTAATTGTTCTAAATACCACTGGAACAAACATTGTGCACTCGCTCTTCCGCAGAGTTAAACTATGGAACACCAGAGACCCAATGATGTATTTATGGCCGTAAATCTGCGCCCATCTTCGCCCAAAGGGATATGGAAATATGCTTCTTTAAGATCCAACTTGGTAAAGTACACACTGACCCACAAATTTTGACATTAGTTGTTCTGGCTTGAGAATAAAATATTAATCAATAAGAATGAGAATTAACTGATGCCTTGAAATCTTCACAGATGCAAAGCGAGCTGTTCAGTTTCCGTACTGCTACAATTGGCATTGCCCTTTGGTTAATAGTTATGGCTTTGGTAACCCCAATCTATTCAAGACCGTAGAGTTCCTGTTCCTGTTTATCTTTTAAAGCACAAGGGATGATATGTGCTTTCCATTTGGAATATCAGTTTGAATTTTATTTGCTCATTCATGAATAGTGAAGCCCAAAAAATTGAAGAATGTGCGCGTTTTTTGATCTAATAGGCACCCAACAGCAAGGTCATCAGTGCCCTTACACTTACGGAAACAAATGAATGTGGAGAGGAACTAAAATTGTTGTACACTCATGCGCTCCAAATGACCATATAGCCACTCTGTCCCACATGCACTAAAACCAATTACAAGAGAAGGTAACTAATCAAGAAATTAAAACACAGAGACAACGAAACAGAGAAAAGCTAAAATAAAAGCACAGGGAAATGTAACTAGTTGACCACTTACAAAATATGTGGGTAAGCCAGTCAGCCTGTTAACAAAATAAAACATCTCCCTAAAATCTTGTTAAAAATGTTGGACAGCTCACAAAACTTAAAACTTTGACCACATTGTTTGAATATCGCTTAAAATAGGGAGCAGATCTGCCGGCAAATCTACTGCAGTCCATTGGTCAGCAAATAAAATGCAGTCCAATAAAATGTGATGCACTGTGATGTGCACCCCACAAGTACCACAAATTGGAGGGTCCTCTTACCGGAGTAAGAATCCATCCATCATAGGACTGTGGCCTATGTAAAGACAAGTAAGAAGGACATCGTCCCACCAACATGGCTGGAAAGAAGTACTCCACGGCCGAGTTGTGGGTTTGACGACATGGAGCTTGTTGCAGGTCACTTACAGCCAATCGTCTTCCTATCGACACATGACTTTGTACCTCAACAGCGAGGTGATAGTATGCAGGGGGTTACCACACCGAAATACCTGAGGATCACGACATGCCTCCTTGGCTGCTCAATCTGCCCTTTTGTTCCCCGCAATTCCAATGTGCCCAGGTACCCAACAGCAAGACACCACCTTTCCCAGTCGTTGGAGGTGCAGGAGGTCATCCTGGGTATTCTGGGTTACTTCATCTGCTGGGTACAAATGTTGGAGAGAGTAAAGGACAATCAGATAATCTGAACAAACAAGAATTCTAGCTCTCCGAGTGCCAGTGCCCGCAAGATCACATATAATTCTGCATCGAAGATAGTAAATCCTTGGGGCAGTCTGACCTTGAGGACACGATCTAGGAAAACGACAGAGCAACCAACAGAGTCCCCCTGCTTAGGTCCATCAGTAAAAACAGCTACGTGTTTGTCGTACTCAGATAAAATATCAGGAAATATTGCAATAAAAACAGAAGCAGGAGTTCTATCTCTCCTGTACTGCACCAAATTTACAATCACTCTGTGCCTCTCCAGTAACCAGGGCGGCAGACAGTTAAAACACTGGATTTGGGGTCATACTGGCTCCACACCGAGTGACTGCAGCACATGCTACACACGGATCCCAAATAGCATCGTGGCTTATGGACAGTTGGAAAAAAGGCACTCCAGAGGCAGACGAGCAATAGTATGGTGTGTGAGTGAAGTTGGAGCTGCAAGGAACTCATACGCCTGACTCACATTCAGGAGCTGGCGCCACATGGTAAGTGGCAGTTCCCCATCCTCGGCACAGAGGCTGGTCCGATAAGCACCTGTGGCCAGCCGAATCCCCTCATGGTGGACAGCATAATGATCTGCAAGTAAAAGGGCCTCACTGAATCATACACTGTGCACCTGTAGTCCAGGTGGGAACACACAAAAGCCCAATAAAGCTGGAGGAGGCATGCCCTGTCCACTCCCAAAGACATGTGGCTAAGGCACTTTATGATGTTCAGTGCCTTCAGGGTTCTGGCTTTCAGGTCTCTCAGATGTGGCAACCACAACAATCTATCATCAAAAATGAGGCCCAAAAACTGCACTGTGCCTCTAAAATGTAGAATGACGTCCCCCATATTGAAGGCAGGCAAATTAAAAAGACAGTAAGAATGATAAAATGAAAACACACACACACACACACACACACACACACACACACACACACACACACACACACACACACACAACTACAGGAAACTGAAAACCAGTCTTTGCAGCCCACTTCTCTAACCTCTGCACTGTAAGCTGCAACTAACAGCTCACTGTTGGAACACTGGAGAAGGAGCAGAAAACAGCAAAATCATGCACAAATAAGGAGCACTGTACAGGACTCCTTACCATAGATGTGATGATGACGATGATGGCTATGGCAAAATGGGTAACACTTAAACCACTGCCCTGAGGAACACCTTTCTCCAACTCAAATTGATCAGAGAACATGTCACCAACTCAGGATGCTTATGGAGGAAAGCCTGCTGAATAGCCGCCTCTAGGAGGGTTCAAGTGTTGACAGTGGACTGACATCTTTGGAATCCACACTGAGAGCTGCTAAGGAGTTTCCTGGTCTCCAACAACCAAACCAGACGATGGTTAACCATTCGCTCCAGGGTATTTCCTACACAGCTTGTTAAGGCGATACTCCGATAACTACTGTGACATGTGCAGTCCTTTTCTGGTTTGAGGAGAGGGATCAGAATTGACTTCCTCCACGAGTTGGGGAAGTTCCCCGTCTGCCATATTAGATTAAAACATTCGAGGAGGATTTCCTTTGATGCTGCTGGCAAACGTTGAAGCATGCAGTAATGGGTTTGGTCGTGACTGGGTGCACTGTCACTAATCTGTCAGTGCCAATTCAAGCTGTAACATGGAGAAAAAGGGGTTGTAGGCCTCAGAACTGTTGGGCCTGAGATCCAACTTTTCCCTCTCTACAGTTGCACGGTAGCAATGAAATGCCGGATCCTGGCTTGCATTTGAAGTAGGTTGTGCAAAATGCTCAGCCAGAATCTGAGCAATGTCTCTGGACATTGTTTGGAGGCACCCATTTCAGTACTAATGCTGTCGGTAAACGACTGTGTTTACCATAAATCTTCCAGATGACTTCCCATACTTTTGTAGAAGAAGTGGAACGATTGGTGGAGTCCAGGAATGCTTACCATGACCTTTTCTTACTCTCCCTAATGACGCATTGAGCCTTAGCCCTCACGACTCAAAAGGCCCTAAGGTTACCTGACGACTCAAAAGGCCATAAGGTTACTTGCTGTTGGTCGGCATTTAAAATGTTGGAGAGTCCCACACCTTTCCTGGATTGCTGAACTGCAGTCATCTGTCCACCAAGGTACTGAGGTACTGACATCCATTTTCTTCATCTACATGGTTACTCTGCAATTCACACTTAAGTGCCTGGCAGAGGGTTCATCGAACCATTTTGGTGGCTTATTTTCAGGTAGTGATCCATCCAGTAGGTGAAGGCGGATTGGGAAGCAGTAACTGGAATGAAGGTCATCAATGACCTCCCACTGAACAGAGTTGGCGGGGATGGGAGAACAGAAAAAGGTCGATGGTCGAGAATGATCCAGTAGCAGTATAGAAGTGTGTGCGAGTACCCGTGTTGAGGATGCACAGCTCATGAGATGTCATGAGGCTCTCCAACACCCGGCCCAGAGTGCAAGTAGAGGTCGAGCCCCACAGGATATGATGGGCATTGAAGTATCCCAGGAGGAAGAATGATCGTGGGAGTTGTGTGATAAGATGTGTGAGAGCCTCAGAGTCTATTGCATCTTGTGGAGGTAAATACAGTGAGCAAACAGTAATCCTTAGACACACATGAATTTGAACTGCAGCTGCTTGCATGTCAGTAGCCAGGGGGAGAGCAGAGGAGTTGTGCGCATTTGTGAAAAATACTACCCCCCCCCTCCCTCCCTTGGCCCTTTCCCCTGATAGGTCATCCTTGTGGTATAGTGTATAGCCCCGTAGCACAGGGACATCTGTACGTTTAAAATGTGTTTCTTGTAGACAAAAGCACAGGAGGCATGCCTTTTAGCTAAGAGTTTCAGTTCCTCCACATGAGTCCTGAGCCCATTCCAAGTTCCACTGTAATATGGAATCCATGTCAATGGTGCAATTTTAATTTACACCTATCTTTGCACTGAGGGGATGAAGCACTTTTAGAGTGAGTGGGAGTGGAGGGACTGCCTGGGTCCAAGGCATCAAATTCCATGATGTCCTTCTCATCAGTCTGATGTGCCAGAATGACGTCTGAGGGAACCCGAGACAGCTTTTGACCTCAACAATGGAATCCTTTGCCAGCAACCTTTCCCTTCGAGGATGATGGGAGAAGGAGTCATTAGGGGGCGCTCCGCTTTTCGTGTGCCTTCTGGATCCTCACTGAGAAACTATTGTTGGTCCTTCCTGGTGCAGCTGCCTCGTTTGTGCCACAGCGTCCACCTTGGGAACAGGTTTATGCAACATGGAAGAATATGAGGTGGCAAAGACAGCGGTTTCCTTGCCTTATATTCTTTTTTTGCTTCAGCATAGATGATCCACTTGGTCACTTTTATTTCCTGTATTTTGCATTACTCAGCAAAAACAGGGCTGTCTTAGCTCCAGACTGCATGGACCCCAGAGCAGTTGACGCAGATTGCTGGGGACAGGCAGTGAGTCCCAGCGTCAAGTGCACCTTTTCTGCACTTCCCGGCAGATCACTTCACCTCTACAACTCGTGGTATGGCCAAAATGCTGGCTTTTATAGCACTGCATAGGGTTTGTAATGTAAGGCGGGGCAATAAGTCAAAGGAACCCCCCATAAGATGTTCAAGCAGTGTCGGAGAATTGAATGTGACAATGAAAGTGGCAGTCTTTTCAGTTTCTCCATTATTCCTGTCCATTTGTTGCTCCACATTGACTATTCCCTGGGATGCCCATTCTTGCTTCAGTTCCGCTATGTCCATGATCTCAGCATGTGACAACGCCCTTACTGGAGTTGAGAGAGATGTGCCTCTCAACAATGATATATATTCACCCAGTTCCTGTGATTTCTTAAGAAGTTCCACTTACTTTGACCTGTTAGTTTCGACCAACAATGAGCCATTAAGCAGTCATTTTATAGACTTTAAGGTTCCAGCAAGGCCTTCCAAACCCTTATGGATATAACAGGGGGACACTTTTTCAAATGTCCCCTCCTTTCCCTTTATCCATGAGCCTTGGTACTGCAGTCCAAAGTATTCTTATTATCAGGACGACTAGGCCCCTCATTTTTTTTGGATGAATGAGTGTAATACTCACAGGTGGTACACCCTTCCCGCTGGGAGGAGAAGATGGTGATTTCGAGGGTTCCATCTCAGTCCCACGAGCAGCTAGGGAAATAAGGGTCCACACAGACAGAACCCCGTGCGCCTAAGTAAGCTTTATACAACTGAGGTTGCCTGCTAACGATTGTTGCACCTCAACAGCTATGCATCCCATCAGCACACAGCACACCTTGAGATTGAGGATTTTTCTATAGAGGTTTATTCCGTCCCCTCAATCTGGGCAGTCACGCCAAGATCCCCATTCCCTGAGAAAACGTTCCACCGCTGTGCCACATGGTTGTCACTGAAGCATACCCAGAGCTTACGGTGACAGGGGTCTGGCAGCACTTACCAGTCCCGAGCTCAGGAACACCAGGGTTGTCAAGCCTGTACCCAGCAAATGAATGCTGAGACCTTGAGGGCAGCATTGAAGAGATACTGTCCTGGTAAATTCTTGGCTTTACTTGAATTTACACCTAAAAACGCAGCTTTTGTAAATTGTTTACATGTCACATCTGCTGAAAATTTTCCTTTTACAGGAATCTCCCAATTGCTGTAACTGAAAGACAAACCTTGAAAGTCTGTTAACTTTGGCATTTCAAACTTTCGATTAGCCTACAGGTTAACAACTGAAATCAACAACACTGTCAGTTTGAAATTTGATTGGCACTCTTAACAGTTAAAGATAACTACTACTTATTCCCATCAGAAGTTGACATTCACATGATGTTTTGTTTGTAAAAGTTTTCGAATTTCACTTGACTTTTTATTATTAACCATTGCTGTAATTAAGCTTTAGTGTCTGATTCATTCTCTCACCTCAGCTGTATGACCGTCTTTTTAGAGTAATGACAATGTGCATTCCTATAGAAACAATTCTCAGTTTTGTGGTTTACACCATAGAATGGCCAAAACTGTAATTTCTAAATCTGGTTACTGTCCGTTTCAGTTGTATAGTCAGTGCACCTTCTATTTTCTATGTCTGGCCATGCTGGTTGCCTGACATGTCAGCTATTTACATGTAGTGAATATGTCAGTAGATTAACACAGCATTGCCTCAGCAGATACATGTGATCGTTTGTACACCTAACTAAAGTCAGTCACTCTTGTAAAGACAAGCTTGTCCAACAAAGCAAGCCCTTCTTGAACTTATGGTCAGGGGAGTGCATGATACATATCCCTTTGTCAGCAAAGTTCTAGGCCAAGTTTTCGTAAACATAGAAAACTGCACTTATCAAGTAATAATCCTAGCTCCTATTGAAGTAGCTCCTTGGCTATCTATATAGAGTTGCAAATGTTTCTGGATGCCTTTGAAGCAAGCAGGGAAATTTTCAACTGTGATGCTTGTAAGCTCATTTGTCACAGCCCGTTGAACGTCTGAGATACCTTGATGAAGCTTTCCTTTAAGTCGCCTTTTCACTCGAAACAAGAAAGAAATTGCAAGGTGAGAGGTTGGACAAATATGGCGGATATGAAATGGCAATTGCAGAATATGTGGCCAGATACTCGTTAACAGACAAAGCAGTATGGGGTCTAGCATTGTCATGCAGTAAGAACCAGTCCTTATAATGCCACAAATCAGGGCAGCAGCGTTGAATTCCTTGTCACAAATGTTTCAAGTCTTCAATGTTAAGAGTTTGGTTCACTGTTTGACCTGGAGGAACATACTCAGGTGTAAACCAATCCTTTACTACAAGTATCAAAGAATGTGCTGAACTTTGTTCTCGGAGGTGTTGTTTCACATTTTTTTTGAAGCTGGTGATCCAGGACTCCACCATTTAGCACTTTCATGCTTCATGTGAAGGTCATACTGGTAGCACCTATTTCCATTCCCAGCAATAATCTTAAACAGAAATGTGGTATCACAACTGGATCTATCCAGTAGTTCAGCAGAAATTCTTTGTCTTTCCTCTTTATGTTCGTCTGTTGGAGTGTGAGGGACAAGTTTTGCATCAAGTTTGCATTTCCCTAAATCTTCACGTAAAATCTTATGACACATATCACGATTCAAATTAAGTTGTTCTGGTATCACACACACCAGTTACCCTGCATATGTCTGTTTAATCATTGGCCATGTTTCACTAGGGGTCTCCCCAAGCTTAACGCAAAACTTAACATTCACTCTTTGCTCACAGTCAGCATCCATTGTTTCACTGTAACTGATGTGTCAAGAACCCAAACACTGTGTTGCTAAGCACAGCCATGCCACCTAGTGAGTTTGTGCGGAAACATGTTCCAAGGTCTTTTCAAGGATGCGCACATACCAGGTACATAAAAAACATTATTTCCTTTTCAGTATTGCAAACTCAGAAATTAAGAAAACTATCTTGAAACTTTTCTGACAAAGGGAGTATACCAGAAATTAGTGAGTCTGCATAAGATTTATAAAATCAATTATTTTCACAATGAAATTTACATTCTCGAGTCAGGCCCTGTAATTGAGTAATCCACTCTTTATAGCTTTGATTTGACTTCTTTAAACACTGAAAAAATCTACACTAGCAGCAACAAGATGAACTTGCAAGACAAAATATTTAGCAAGCATTTCTTCAATGTCAGAGTAAGACAGTCACAGGTTCACAAGTAGGTGAAAATTTCTGAATAAGTCAAAATACGCTAATAAAAATGATTTCGTTCCACGTCTCCTGATATCAGACGGGTGAGTTAGTGCAGCTGCAGACACTGTATACGGTTGTTCCAGGCCCCAACTTTCCCCATGAATGCCAGATAAGGCGATGGTGACATCTTAAATTGCAGTGTTTGCTTTTGACCATCATTCTTGCTTCCTTCAAATCTGGTCAAGTGTGCCAACATGAGCTCCTGTGTTTCTGTTAGCTGTTATAGTAATAGGATCAGGGGTTGCAGGATGAGTTCTGGTTGGGCCATGTTTGAAAAATATATTCAGTATAGTTTAAAAAGTTCACAGAAATGTTTTTGGAAAGGAAACAGATTTGCAAACCTAGAACGTAAAACACACACAGTAATAATAAATCACACAGTGCTGCCAGAAATATAAAAAGAGATATTTTTCCCAGTAATTTTTCTCTTTGCTCATTGGCCTTGTTGAGGAGAATGCTGTGGGTTTACACTGCCCCACTGTCAGTGTTGAGAACAGTCAAAAAATGTTCAGTTATCTGTAAATTTTTACCTTGTTGCCAAATGTTGGGTATTGGCAAAAATTGTTACAAATAATATGTAAGGTTTCTCCTCATCAAATGTTGGAAGTTTGTGAAAGATTGTCAATGATCTGTAAAGTTTTCCCTCACTGTCAAGTTTTGGGAATGATTTAACAGAATTTCATGCAAAACATTCCTAGTAACAGAAGTGATTTTACTGCTATAGTTTTTTAAAGGTGGCAGACTGTGCACTCATTAACGAAACACTTAGCAGGATGGCATTAAAAGAAATGTGGCAACACAATAAGAAATAACCAATATGCATTATTAAGAGTATGTTACAAAATGGTACTTAATTTTGGTACAGTTTGATGTTTGATACTTTGTGTCTTATACCTAATACAATGGTATCTAAATAACTTTGCTGTCTCTTGGCAGTCTATCATATACTGTCACTATGGCGAAATGCAATATTGTAGACACTCATGATTGTCATATTGCTCCATAAACAGTGACTGCTAAGTTGGACTGTTGTCTTTTAAATTGAACTCTCATAACTATACTCCACAGCCTAATTGCAGGCACTGTAGTGAGCTGGCTGCAGGCACTGAAGTAAATTGTACTGTCCTGTACTGCTGTGTGTGTGCGTGCGCATCATATCACATTTTGTGCCTGACAGCAGAAGGATTTCCATCTCCATCAGTACAAGACAGAAGCAACATAGTCCACAGTCGACAGCACTCCCTTTGGTGCCTGGCAACAATATCGGCAGACGAGTACATGCTGACGGACGTGATTTGGAAACCAAGTGGTTCAAATTTGTAAGCATCATCTGGAAGCTGCTGCTCAGAACTGGGAGGTGCCAGGCAAGTGGCTGTGCACAGGTAGAATCTCCTGTATGTTGCTAAGGTACAAGGTGGTAGTCATGCGGCCAATGCCCATCTCCACGAATATCAGCAACCTTGCCACTGCCCATCAATTACCCTCACGTACATTCTACTACACAACAGGAAGGTAAATGCTAAACCAGTCAAGTTGAAACAAACTGAGGATTATGATGAGACAGCTAAAGTAAGCTATGAAACTACCCAACTATGATATTTCAGGTGACGCAAAGCTACACTACTGCAAATAACAAAAAGTGGAAAAGAAAAATAAAGCCTAGTGTCTTTCAGACAGTGGTTAACACCCACTAAAATCTTATGATAAAAGAAAAATGCAAACTACTTGGTAACCACTGACACAGCATAACTGATATGCACACAGACCATCTAAGTCTACTACAGACTAACTACTATTAAGAAGTTTCATTTCCTTTTCAGTTAGTTTAGGTAAATCAGAAAACAAACTCGTGTACACGAATACACAAATGCATTTATTTACTGGTTTCATTACTGAATTTTTAACGTACAAGTTGATATGTTTAAACCAAAATCTTTTACATTAGTTCCTTTATTAATGTTGTAGAAAAGACAATACTTAACTTTAGAACACAATCACACTTCATTTTCATTCTGTAATTCCACCTCCAATTCTTCATTTACAGTCAGCAATAGTTATGCAGGGGAGTGGGTGTTTTGCATGTGGGTAACAAGGATTCCACCAGTGAATAAAATTTAAACTTACTATGTAAACTACATCTACACACACAGCTGGTCCTGTGTTAGCAACACTGTAGGTAAACTGCAAATGGGCCTGAGAACCTAAGAGTGCAGTGCCCAACACAACCGATATATCTCTCAACACCATTCCCATAAGTAGGGGCAAGTGCACGAACTGTGAGCACTCGATCTGGAAAGAAAGAAAAAGTAAGATTCCACACATATACAGTCAGTTTATTTTACAGTAGAGAAAAACTTAAAAATGAATTGATGTATGCGTGAAATTCACAAATCAAGAAATTTCCTTCACTAATGGAATAGGTATTTTGGAAAATTGGATTCCTGAAGGAATAAACTTAAAAAATGAAATTTATATCAATATGACCTACTGTGATACACGTATTGTAAAATTTCATTTTCCTATATTCCCATCAATTTCTCCATTAGAAATTTGGTGAATGCAACAACTGTACTAGGAGATTTCATACATCATTGGGACTGAATCAAATGCAATGGATGTGAATAGACACGTTGCTGGAAACACTATAGGCAACTTTGATAAAAGCTTAAGTTCACTATGACTAACCTATGGAGAAGATGGCTAAACCAACTCTCAAATCATAGGAAATTCGTTGCATGGCACATAATATGTGGCCAGGCATTTCTGTAACAAAACAGTGCAGGCAGGTTGTTGAAATACAGGCTTTATTTTGGCATTCATTTTTTTTTTTTTTTTTTTCACTTGATAGAGGCTATCATTGGAAGTATCTGTGATTCATTTCAATGCAGCTTACTTCCGTGAAAGTTCCAAATGACACCTTATTCATTATCTGCTATGCTGTTTCAAAATGTATGCTGGGTTAATGGTGCTCAAGAATATATTACCTAACACTAAATCAGTATCACTGTAGCACAGATCAAAGTGACATTTCACAAATCTAATGTCATCATGACGCATCAACACACCATTTGTAACCTGAGAATCTGGAGTTTACTGCCCTTTTTGGAATAGTTTTTCTGTGGACAAGACTGAAAAAAGAAAAGGCCCACCACGGTGTAGGACGTTGCTGTGTATCAGGTCATAGAAACTCCATACTCACCAGTAAATTTAGACGTCTGATGAAAGTAGTCACTAGTTTTGTGAACTGCATTGTGCAAAATTTATAGAGAGTATTGGAGACGTGCCTTACATGTATGCTGGTGATGCTGCAGCGAGAAAGGTACACTCACATCAGCCTAGTTTCTAAAGGTACTGACAAAACAGTTTCTCAAATAATCTGGTTAATACATTATGCTCAAGGGTCACATCTGCCAGACATTTCACAACTTTACACCTTGGCACCAGGGGTAAATGGTACTACAAGGCGATGCTGTCTCACGAGAGTATGGTTTATTTAGATACTAATGACAGCTACCTGCAGATGTAGCTTTTTCAACATTCAGCCAGCTCAGTTGCAGTCTTGATGCACATCTGCTGCTGTGGTCTTGTATTGCTGTTTTTATCTTAATTTGTAGTTACTGGATACTCTCTACAATTCATTTTTGCAAGGGGAAAAGACACACCGTTATGATCACACAGAGGTAGAATTCTTTGAGATTTTCACCAGAAATGATAGGGAGAAAGAACTTTTCGAAAGGTGTACACATCAGCTGGTACAATACACCTCTCTGTTTCTACAAGAGGTGAAAATTCTTCAGAATCTGAAGCATTTCAAAGTGAGAACAAAATGCTTGGGAGAAGAGCATGCTTTAGTGACAAATGATGGGAAGGGATTTTCATCAATTTGTGCGTGCATTTGACTATTCAGCTTCAGGACAGAAGTGTGGATTAGGGGACAATTTCAGAATTCTTATATTTGTAACAGAAGATCTGATCAAACATGTAACACACGAAATCAATAGATTTATACACTGACACAAAGTATGCAGTCTTGACTGTCAAGTTGGAAATAAATGAGGTTTAGGAACTTTTATTCCAGCAAAATTATGTCTGGGGACAGTTTTCTATATATGCTAATTTTGGACTTTCTCAGTGAATCTTGAAGGTTTCAAATACCATTATCAATTTAACTGGAAAGGAACTGGATGAGGCAACAACACATGCTGTCTGAATGATTAAATTTTGCACTGGTTCCCACCACACTATCTGAATGGGAGATCACCAATAGTGTAGAGCAGGCCATCTGAGGGCTTACCTCTGACACCACTGAAGAGGTCAGAAGTGAAACTTGCAGAGTCTTGCAAAAAATGAAAACACTAAAAAACACCATCTCCATGGCTGAACATAGGGCAGTATGTGACCTACAAGAAGACAAAGAGACGGTCCTCCTAGTGGCAGACAAAGGGCAATGCGGTGGTACTGCTATGACCAGTTGACTACTGGCAGAAGATTGAGCTCCTTTTACAAGTGAACAAGGATCCTACATCAGCAGTGACGAGGAAGACAATCTCATTGCTAAACAACTTAGAAATAAACAATGATGTGGTTAGAAGGCTGTATCCCAGAGCAGTGATACCACCACACCTGTACAGACTTCCAAAGAGGCACAAGAAGAGAGTTCCACAGGTCCAATAGTGGACACAATAAATTCACCCACTTATGAAATATCTAAAATCCTGGCACAGCTATTGAAGCCTCTTGTGGGTCATTGTCATCACAGTGTCAAAAACTCAATGGAGTTTGTGAAGATATTTGAACACATCTGGAAAAAGGTAACATCCTGGTCAGCTTTGATGTCACACCCCTCTTCACACAGGTACGTCTCAAGGACTCCTTGACATTACGAAGATGCCACTTCAACGAAGCCACAGTGGAACTGTTCCATCACACACTCACTACCACATACTTCCAATGTGGTGGTAAATTCTACCAACAGAAAGACAGAGCGCCCCCCCCCCCTCCTCCTCCACATTGGCGTCATGTATCACAAACCTATAAATGGAACACTTCAAAGAATCGGCACTTGAAATGGCACAACTGAAACTGAAGGTGTTCCACCGCTACATGGATTACACATTCGTGATTTGACCATATGGCAAAGAAAATCTACAAGAATTTCTTAACCACCTCAATGTCGTACATGACAATATTAAATTCCCCCTGGAGGTGGAGGAAAACTGATGTCTACCTTTCCTTGACATCGCGATAAAGAAGAATCTGACAGCAGATTAGTTCATTGTGTTTGCAGTAAGAACACACACCAATAAGTATCATAACGCCAGTAGCTGCCACCATCCAGCCCAATGCAAATCCATGCTCACCATCTACCTGCCGAACTGCAGCACTTCAGAAAAACCTTTCGACACAATGGCTATTCTGAGACACAGATAAGACACACTTTCCAACTGAGCAGGACGACGACGTACGTGAAGAAGACACTAAACGCTTGGCATTCCTTTCGTATACTGGGCCACACATGGCACAGGTTGTCAGGATATTAGAAAAGAGCAACATTAAAACCATCTTTCACTCAACAGCCAAAATCAAGCATATGCTGGGCTTAGTGAAGGATAAACTAGGAATACAGAAACCTGGAGTGTACAGTATTAGCTGTGAGTGTGGTAAACAGTACATAGGCCAGACACAGCACTGTATACCATAGCACTGCTGAGAACACATAAGGAGAGATTGTCTAGGCCAAATGAGGAAATCTGCAGTGACAGAACACAGACTCCAGGAAAACCACATGTCTGATTTCAAACAAAGAAAGCTGATGTGCAGGGCAAACGGTTTCTGAAGAGGCTGTTGAGAGACACGAGTCCAAGATAACCTCGTCAACTGAGATGGCACTTTCCACCTTAGCACCACAGGATGCAGTGATAAGAAAAATGCAACAAGAACACTTCTATATGAAGGCAGCGGATGGAATGAATAGGCTACATGAGGCCACAACGCCTGTACCCACCAGCACGCAGGGAACTGCCCCTGCCACCACCGGCCATGACTACCCACCACAGGCCGTGACACCAATTCTGGAGGCACGAGATCAGCACCACTGATGCAGAAGAGGCAGAGGAGTCTGCACTCCAGCAGCTATAAAGATCCACACAGTACGAGAACTCGACACTTCGCCTGAGAATGACAAGTAGGAAACAAGTCGAAAAGTTGCCGCAGAAAGATGTCTCGACTCAGGTGATAACCCGAGAAGACTTCACTGTCAGTTTTCTATTAATTTTGAGAATTCTTTTTGTCAGCAATAGCTCTCCCAGTAATGAAGGAAACAGGTTATTGAAAATTAGAAACAATGTTTACAAGTTCATAAAACATTAAAAAGTGCATTTTATCCATATGAAAAGTTCTGCATTGCAAAAGCCTATTATTGTTTTTCAAACAGTACCTTCCATCCTCATGGAGAGTAATTTTAAGATTTTCTGTATTCTGGGTGATCAAAACTCAGTTTCAGACGATTTACTATATTTGATGAAGGTAGTGCTACATAACACAGTTAATAAACCAACACTGAGGATTAAGAGCATTACTTAAGAGAGGAAATGAGGCATACATAAGGCAGGTGTACAAGAACATTGGAAGCCAGTACAATGCAGGCAAGAGCCTCCATATAATCAAGCAGAAATGTGACTGCACCAGCAGGGAAAAAAATAAGAAGACATTACCTGCTACATAATATGATCCTTTACGAAAGGACCCACATGGAACCTGATGAGTAGAGTAACTCTTCTATCGTACATTACAGAATGTAGTCTTGGACAAACACATTTCAGTAATACTCACTTTGGAGTACGTAGTGTCTCGTCAGAGTAATGAGGGATGAACTGTTCTATAAAATGGCAAGATGAACGAGAAGGCTACTTACGCAAGCCCTGTCCTGAGGCCCGCTGGGCTCACCTGTACCGACTGGCCGCAATGTCGGCCTATGTTGATGGCATCACTGGAAGCAGTATGGAGGGGCACGGGGTCAGCACACCTCTCCCCCTTCTGTTACCAGTTTTTGTGACCCAGAGTCCCTACTCAGGGTGTATACGCGGACAAGAAAAAAATTATCGGATTTTTCCCGGTTAAAAATACACTTTCTCCCGGGTGAAAACACGCTTTTTCCATGTTAAGTGACAGTATATTTTCCCTTATCAATCATTTGAATGGTTATGGTTTTATACATGGGTGTAGAATTTCCCGGCACCAAACACCGCATATTACTTTCCGAATAATTGAAATCGAGATTGCGACGCGTGTTTGTAAGCCAGTCATAGCTTGTGTCACGTGATCTCACCAGCCGGTGGCATAGGACACGTGATGTAGTCAGCCAACAGCAACATCACTGTTAAGTAACACGAACACACAAACTGGGAAAGTTAATAGTTAATACACATAGTGTTGCTACAAGAAAAGCAAAGCTTTCACATATAATATTGGTCTCTAAGGTTAATAAGCTGCAAGAGAAGCTAAGCTTTCGCATATAATGTTGATCTTTTTTGCGCGTGTTACACTTTAAGATATATCATACAAATAAGCCAGTAAAATTTTTTTTAATAGTGACATAAATGTCTGATCTTCAGGGTTCGAAATTATTCTAAATGGCCCATCATCAAAGAGTTGATTTTTAAATGAGAGTCAATAGCTCTGTGATTTAATAATTCATGGTACATTCTTTCACTTTGAAAACTTCAATACAGCTACACTGTAGGCTTTCATGAGTAAACTAAATAAATGAACTAATAGGACTTTTTACAATTGATAATATGAACTGCAATGAACAGAAAGAGAAAAGAAGTGTAAGGTGTAGTGGCAAGCAGAGATGGGTATTATTCAAATAAATTTCCATCTAGATAATTATTAGAAAAAGTAGATTATTCAAAGAAATTTATTCCCAAATAAATTACCTGTATCTTAAATAACATGGAACGTCACTGCATTTTCTTTGCTTAATTCTTGTACCGAATTCTATGACTAGCATTTGTTTCCTTGACACAGAACAGTTTCTATTTGATAAATAACTTATTAATGGATTGTATGTAGAAGTGCCTTGGTGGCCGAATGAAAAAATGAAGAAAAATGACGAAGACACAGATAGGACGATGAGAAAGAAAGTGGGGTAAGTTCCAAACTACAGAGCTAGAAGTATTGAGGTTCAACCCCACATTGGTCTTACGATTTTTTTTTTTTTCTGTTACTCATTGCTTCTTTCTTCTCTGAGAAAAAATTTGCACCACATTTCAGAGTAAATGTAGTACTCTAGGTCACCACCTAACTGGCAGTGTAAGTCAGTTCAGAGGTGGGAGAAAGACAAGTGCACACCGCCAGGCCTAGCAAAACACAGCAGAGTTCAAAACAATCTTCAGGTTGAGCACAGCTTTACTTGCTTTACAGTGAACACATGCCACACAAAAATACTTCATTGGCAAATGGCCTTAGCAGTTACAGTACTGATGCTGCCCTGTTCAACTTAGTGCACTCAACAGTACTTCCCACTCTCCCCATGCTAACACGCAGAAGTACTCTACATAAAGAGCCAAAGATGAGAATGTAGCCAACAGAAACTCTTAATCTGTAACACCTTTTTCCATTGTACCAAGACTGCTGACACTATCAGATACGGGAGTCTTTTTGATATCTTGTTGACATCAACAGACTTTAAATCTAAAGAACTACTATGAAATTCGTGGAATGCTGCTCGACATTAAAAGTCATCTAAAAGTATTTTACAATTAACTCTGAAGAAGCTCGCCATTAGAATACGGAACAGTTTTTCGATCTGAAGTGTCTATGTAGTTATACAGAGCCTGCAGATTCAAAAATTTCTGAAGACACACTGGGTTTGAGTACATGAAAGATTTCATAGTATTGCAGCACCTTGGCAACTTTTGTATCGTGCAAGTGTCAAGAGAATTGAAATAACCTTCTCGCCTTTCTACACCAACTGCAACTACTGCAGCAATATCTTACCCATGTTTTAAAAAATAAGGAGTTATTGCTGGGGAAGCTTACAACAAACTACATGACGAATAACTGCACAGAAATGTCAAAGAAATCAGGTAATTGGTTTCAAATTGTATGACATAATAAGATGATTTTATCTGAAATGTGATTTGAGAAGTGAAGCTAACATGGAGTCACAATGAATTATTTTCCATACACTATTGCAAAACTGATAATCTCTAATTTTTGTCAAATAAGATTGTATGTTGAAAGTCTTGTATCATTATCATAAAATAAAGACAAATTCAGGAGATATAAAGCACCAATACACTCTTTATATATGTGGAATGTATTTTCTTTAGTGTCACGACAACAAGTGGGAAAAAAAAGTTTCTGGTGGTTAAAAAGACTTTCTTAGAACTAATTTAAAAGAATAAAAAGCACATTCAATTAACAGATGACAAAGAACTGGAGTAATAAATGGCACTGGATTTCAAATTTATCTATTATTCATAACACTTTCTTCACAGATGATGAATGAGTGTTTTTATTTGCGTAAGTGAATCATTTTTTGAATAATACTTGTTATTAATGAATAACAAATAATAATTAATATCTGTATTTTTTTATTTGCCATTCACATAAATTTCACGAAATATATAAACATTCTACTATATATTCCATTTTGTTAAAAAAATGGATTTTGCTTATGGCATCCAAATTTCATGAGGTTGATTCTAGGTATACAATAATACCTTCATTGACTGTTTATATTACTGTGTAAAATGTTTGATTCCATTTCCTTTCAGGTATAAATAAACAAATGATTATCACAAAATTATGTGAATAATTTGTAATAACTTAAATGTTGCAATGAAGGATTATAGTCATATTTTATATATACCACAACTAACAAGGGAACCTCTCCATTGCACCCCCCTCAGATTTAGTTATAAGTTGGTACAGTGGATAGGCCTTGAAAAACTGGACACAGATCACTCGAGAAAACAGGAAGAAGTTGTGTGGAACTACGAAAAAAATAAGCAAAATATACAAACTGAGTAGTCCATGCGCAAGATAGGCAACATCAGGGATAGTGTGAGCTCAGGAGCGCCATGGTAGGATCACAGGGAAAACTGCGCGACTGTGAAACTGTTGCATTCATTTGTTGCAGTTTATGTGACAAACTCTTATGTTTTCATCACTTTTTTGGGAGTGATTATCACATCCACAAGAAAACCTAAATCGGACAAGGTAGAAGAATCTTTTTACCCACTCGTCAGGTGTACAAGTTAGGTGGGTCAACAACATATTCCTGTCATGTGACGCACATGCCGTCACCAGTGTCGTATAGAATATATCAGACATGTTTTCATGTGGAGGAATCAGTTGACCTATGACCTTGCAATCAAATGTTTTCGGTTCCCATTGGAGAAGCATGTCCTTTCGTCTACTAATCGCACAGTTTTGCGGTGCGGTCGCAAAACACAGACACTAAACTTATTACAGTGAACAGAGATGTCAATGAACGAACGGACAGATCATAACTTTGCGAAAATAAAGAAAGTAAACTTTTCATTCGAGGGAAGACTTGAACCAAGGACCTCACGTTCAGCAGCTGCTCACGCTAACCACGGGACCACGGCGCTCCTGAGCTCACACTATCCCTGATGTTGCCTATCTTGCACATGGACTACTCAGTTTGTATATTTTGCTTATTTTTTTCATAGTTCCACACAACTTCTTCCTGTTTTCTCCATTGATTTGTGTTCAGTTTTTCAAGGCCTATCCGCTGTGCCAACTTATAACTAAATCTGAGGGGGGTGCGATGGGGAGGTTCCCATGTAAGATAGAGTCAGGGACGAGCCACTGTGTGTTTTGTTATTGTTTCTGGGAGTGATTTTTCTTAGTTATGGGCAAAATGGAATTTTTTTAAATTCCAGAAATTTCAAAATATTTGGAAAATGAAGAAGTATTCGCTGTTACTTTTTGGACTGACTGAGCTCTGATTGAGATCTTGTAGACCAACTACGCTTTCTAGTAATTTCTACATATACTTCCAGCATTATTCAAAATTTTTGCACTGTTGAGTGCACTGACAATGCAGCACTGCACTTACCATTCTGAGCAGAGAGGAGATCAATTCACAAAATAAGGTAACACATAAAGCATTTTTGATGATGAAGGAGAGAGTTGATACAAAAGACCACAGAATGTGTTGAAATTATTGTTTGTTTGCTTACTGTGGAGAGTATGAAGAATGAAACATACATAACTAATCTTTATTAGTATTATGTATTTTTATTTAACAAGTTGCATGTGATGAAGAGTACTAACAATTATTACATCTACTACTTCGCAAGCCACTGTATGGTGCATGTTTGAGGATACATTGTACCACTACTAGTCATTCTGTTTTCTGTTCCACATGCAAATACAGCTAGGGGAAAACAACTGTATGTGCCTCCATACAAGTCCTAACTTCTCTAGTATTATCTTTGTGGTTCTTGCATAAAAATATACATTGGCGGCAGTGGAAACTTGCTACAATCATTTTAAAATGCTGGGTCTCTTAATTTTCTCAATACTGTTCCTTGAAAAGAATGCCACCTTCCCTCTGGGATTCCCATTATAGTTTCTGAAGCATCTAACACTTGCATGTTGATCACACCTACCAGTAACAAATCTATCAGCCTGCCTCCAAGTTGCTTCGATGTCTTTCTGTAACACAACCTGGTGGGGATCTCAAACACTCAAGCCATACTCAAGAATGAGTCACACAAGTGTTCTATATGCGAACTCCTTTGTAGATGAGCTAGACTTTCATAAAACGCTCCCAATAAACAGAAGTCAACCATTTGCCTCCCCACACTAATAATCGTATGTGCTTGTTCCATTTCACATTGCTTTGCAGCATTGTGCTGAGACCTTTAATTGACATGACTATGTCAAGCAACACAGCACTAATACCATATTCAGTCATTACAGAATTGTTTTTCTAACTCATCTGCATTAGCTTATATTATTCTACATTTATAGCTAGCAGCCATTCATCACACCAACTGGAAATTTTATCTAAGTCATCCAGTAGCCTCCTACAGTCACAACACAATGATATCGTCCCATACACCACAGCATCATCAGCACACCAGCTGCAAATTGCTGCTCACCATGTACGTCATATCATTTATGCATATAGAGAATAATAGTGGTCCTATCACAGTACTGAAAAACACGCACACGCACACACGGTGGAGAAAAATTGTGAATTTTAACCCTGGATAGCTGATGCCAGTAGGAACCAAAAATACTAATGTTGTGATTGTGTAGATCGACAACACACAATTTTTAAACTACGCAAACTTGATGCCACGTGCTCCGATCGGCCGCGGGATTGCCCTGTTGCCAGATGCTCTGGACAACGCATGACTGCGAATGCTGCGGTGTACTCAAGGCGGCCCGCATGCTCCATGGTAGCATGCAAGCCTTCCACTCTGGGGGCAAATCTGAAAGGGTCCTGACACATCCACTGAAGTTTCATGATAAGACAAACCTCATACCTGTCAACAGCTGTTAGTTCACGTACAGAAAGTCTTTTACAAATTGTGTCAGTCCTGAAAAGAGCCTTTTTTGTAGTTAGGGCATAGTTTATTTAAAGCAGGTGCTTGAACTGGCAACCCTCTGACGCAATACAGGCTTGGTAACGTTGAATGGTGTTTTGACAAACTCTTTCAGAGATTCTTGGCATTTATTTATTTACACGTCAAGTTCCATAGGACGAAATTGAGAAGCAAATCTCCAAGATCATGGAACGTTTCAGTACATGAAGTTACAATGTAAAAGTTGGGGGGAAGGGACCAAACTATGAGGTCATCAGTCCCTTGTTCTGAATAAAACAGTGCCACAAGTGTGAGGATGAAACAAACGAGACCAACAACTCAAAACGGAATGAAAGGAAAAATAACATGAACAATGAAGGGCAATAAAAATGTAAATGGATAACAAGGGACAAGAAAACCACAGAAACGCAAGAAACAGGATGAAGAGATTAAAACAAAAGAGCACATTACCATGGCTGGATGGCCATGAGAATAAAAAAGGAGAAGCTAGCCGCTCTGCAACACTTTAAAACCTCCACCCTAGAAGCACTAGGGTGGAGGACACAGAGGGACAAACAACATGCACTAAAACTTAGATCAAATGATAAAACCCACCCTCACAAATAAAACGTAAAACTAACCGACGAGGTGTTGTCAGATAAAATTAGTGGCAAAGAGACTGGTAACACAAGATTTTGTCGCTGGGCAGTCAAAGAGGGACAGTGGACCAGAATATGGGCCACTGTCAATCGGGCACCACACCGACACTCAGGCTGGTCTTCACAGTGCAGGAGGTAACTGTGGGTCACCCAAGCATGGCCAATGTGGAGCCAGCAGAGGACAACTGATTCTCTGTGAGAGGCCCGCATGGAAGACTTCCACACATTCGTAGTCTCCTTAATGACACGCAGTTTGTTGTGTGTACTGTTATGCCATTCCGTCTCCAAAAGCCGAAAAACCCTACGGCATGAGTCAGAATGTAGGTCAGGTTCACAGATGCCCATCTCCAGAAGTGGTTTCCGTGTAGCCTATTTGGCCAGCCTGTCGGCAAGTTTGTTGCCTGGGATGCCAACGTGTCCTGGAGTCCACACAAACACCACTGAATGATGAGACCATACCAGGGCAAGGATGGATTCCTGGATGGACACTACCAAAGGATGGCGAGAGTGGCACTGGTCGAGAGCCTGTAGGCTGCTCAAGGAGTCAGTACACAGGAGAAATGATTCCCCAGGGCACGAACCGATATATTGAAGTGCACGAGAGATGGCTACCAGCTCTGCAGTGAATACACTGCAGGCATCAGGCAAGGAATGCTGTTCAAAATGGTATCTGTGGATGTAGGCGAAGTCAATAGGTGTAAACCACTTCAGACCCCCAGAACACGTCAAGAATCTAGAGGAAGTGACAGCGGAGAGCGGCACGAATAACTGAGTCCTTAGGGTCATGCGAAAGGTCCAGACAAATCTGCGGCCTAGGTGTGCACCATGGAGGTGTATGCAGACGGTCCTGGGTGGTAGTTGGTAAAGGGAAGCACTCCAGTTTAGACAGAAGGGATCGCAGGCGAACCATAATCGTTAGCCCTGACCTGGGCTGCTGATGCGGGAGATGAACTGCCCCGGGTGGAAAAAGGAGATGATAATTCAGATGCTCTGGAGAACTATGAATCTGTGCAACATAACTGGCAAAGAGCTGTGCACATCGGATCTGCAATGCAGGAACTCCGGCCTCCACCAGGAAACTGGTCACCGGACTCATTCTAAAAGCTCCCGTCACTAGGCGAATGCCACAGTGGTGCATTGGGCCAAGTACACACAACGCTGAGGGTGCCACCGAACCATAAACCACACTCCCATAGTCAAGGTGGGATTGAACAAGGGCTTTGTAGATCTGCAGCGGAGTAGAGCGATCTGCACCGCAATTGATGTTGCTCAGGCAGCGGAGGGTACTGAGGTGCTGCCAGCACTTCCAGTTAAGCTGACAAAGGTGAGGTAGCAAAGTCAATCGGGCTTCGAAAACCAATCCTAAGAAACGATATGTCTCCACTACAGTGAGTGGATCGTCATGAAGGTTAAGTTCCAGTTCCATATGAATGGTACAATGTCAACACAAGTGCATGATCCACGACTTAGTGGCCGAAAACTGGAAGCCGTGCGCGAGAGCCCATGACTGTGCCTTGTGAATGGCTCCCTGTAGGTGCTACTCAGCAACACCAGTGCTGGTGGAGCAGTACAAAATGAAGAAGTCATCTGCATACAGAGAGGGTGAGACGGACAGCCCTACAGCTGCTGCTAGACCATTAATGGCCACTAAAAATGGTGATACACTCAATACAGAGCCCTATGGGACCCCATTCTCCTAGATATGGGGGGGGGGGGGGGGGGGGGGACTATGGGAGGCACCAACTTGGGACACGGGAAGTATGAAGCGACAGGAAACTTTGGATAAAAATCGGGAGCAGGCCTCTGAGACCCCACTCGTATAATGTGGCAAGGACATGATGTCGCAAGGTCATGTCATACACTTTTCATAAATAAAAAAAGACAGCAACCATGTGTTGGCATCTGGAAAAGGCTAATTGGATGGCAGACTCATGGCACACAAGATTATCAGTGGTAGAGAGCCCCTGGCAGAAGCCGCCCTGACATGGAGCTAGTAGGCCATGCGACTCTAGGACCCAATCCAACCACCAACATACCATACATTCCAGCAGCTTACAAATAACGTTGGTGAGACTGATGGGCCAATAGCTATCCATATCAAGTGGGTTCTTGCTGGGTTTGAGCACTGGAACGATGGTGCTCTCCCACCATTGCGATGGAAAGACCCCATCACACCAGACCAGGCTGAAGATGACTAGGATATGGAGCTTGTAGTCACACGAGAGATGTTTAATCATCTGACTGTGGATCCGATCTGGCCCAGGGGCTGTGTAGGGGCAACGTGCAAGTGCGCTGAGGAGCTCCCACTCTGTAAATGGGGTGTTATGGGTTCACTGTGGCGTGTAGTGACAGAGAGGACTTTCCTTTCCATACGCTGTTTGTGGGTGCGGAAGGCTGGGGGTAGTTCTCCAACGCAGAGGCTCAAGCATAGAGCTCAGCAAATTGCTCAGCAATCGCATTTGCATCTGTACACAGCACACCATTCACGGTAACGCGAGGGACACCTGTTGGGGTCTGGTCCGCAAAAAGACGTCTGATCTGTGTCCAGACTTGGGAAGGTGATGTACGGCACCCAATGGTCGACACGTACCTATCCAAACACTCCTGTTTCCATCATTTTATAAGCTGGCGTACACAGGCAGAGAGCATGCTCTAGGGAAGGGTGTCACTTATGTCACTGTAGAGCTCGCCAATGCTCTGTAATTGCCTCAGTAACTTCCGGCGACCATCAAGGGACTGTCTTTCGCTGGGGACACCCTAAAGAGTGAGGAATCACATTTTCTGCTGCAGAAACGATTGTGGTAGTCACCTGCTCAACCATCACATCGATGTTACCATGTGGGCAGAGGTGCAAGTTTCCCAGTCTGCCTTGTTTACAGCCCATCTGGGCAGGTGCTCGTGGGCCTGACGCTGGGGCAGTGACAAGGTGATGGGGAAGTGGTCACTACCATGTGCTCCCCAGTGGACAGATGGGATAAGTCCTGTGCTACAAACTGATAAATCAATGGCCGAGTAACTACCTCGAGCCACACTGAAATGTGTGGCCCCAGTATTTAAGAGGCAGAGGTCGAACTGATACAGTAAAATTTTGATATCTTTGCCTCGGCCAGTAAGCACAGTGTCACCTCACACGGGGTTATGCGCGTTAAAATCTCCCAAAAGTAGGAAAGGTTTAGGGAGTTGATCAATCAGTGCAGCTATTACATTCAGGGGTACTGCACCATCTGGAGGAAGATATACATTACAGACAGTTATTTCCTGTGTTGTCTGTATCTGGACAGCCACAGATTCAAGAGGGGGTTTGAAAGGGCACAGGTTCACTAGAAACTGAGTTTAGGACAAACACAAACTCCACCCAGCATTCGATTATAGCTGCTACGGTTCCTGCAATATCCCTTATAGCCACAGTGGGCAGGGGTCCGCATTGCCGGTAACCAGGTTTCCTTGAGGGCAATGCAGATAGCAGGTGTATAGCTAAACAGTTTCCGTAGCTCAGCCAGGCGGTGGAAAAAACCACCACAATTCCACTGGATGATATCATCGTGAGACTGGGAAGGCATGGAACATTCAATGAGGCAGTTTACGCCTCAGGGTCACCTGCTGCCACTGACGTTTTGCCTGAGCAGTCTATATCCATTGTGTCTGAGGGTCCGGCGAGATCCAGGTCCTCAGCAGACGCCAGAATCTCCATCCCATCCTCAGATGCAGAGTTTGTAGGTAGTGCTGGTGTGGGTGCCACCCCTAGCACCTTGTTCATAGGGGTCTTGTTTTTCTATTTCTTGCACTGTTCCTTGGGTTTCCCTGGCTGGGAGGACTTCACTGAACCAGTCTCCAGGACTAAGGATGTGCGTGAAGCCCTATGACCAGCTGCTTTTGGGCTCTTCAGCTGCTGGCGGGTGTCATCTTTTCCACTAGCAGAAACCTGTGAACGGAGTGACCGAAGGGACCCCTTCCTTGCTATAGGAGCCAAAGAAGCCTTACGCTTCCCTGGCTTAGAAGTGGGGACTGAAATCCCTGATGGTTGGGGGGGGGGGGGGGGGGGTTGCTCCCAAAGTAGGTGGTGCGGGAGCAACAGGGAGGAAAGTGCCCCCCACCATCAAGGGGGCAGGTGTAGTCTCTTGGTTCTGACAGGTGACAGGAATTCGAGGAACTGATGGGGCGTGAACTGTTCTTGTAGTGGCAGCGTATGAGGTCTTAGCCACAGGATGTAGGTGCTCAAGTTTCCTCTTAGCCTCAGTGTAGGTCAGTTGGTCCAGGGTCTTATATTCCTCAATTTTCCTCTCTTTTTGTAAAATCCTGCAATCTGGCGATCAAGGTGAATGATGCTCTCCGCAGTTGACACAAATGGGAGGCAGGGCACATGGAGTATTGGGATGTGATGGATGTCCACAATCTTGACAGCTGGGGCTGGAAGTACAGCAGGCAGACATATGGCTGAACTTCCAGTACTTAAGCACCATCGGGGGAGGGATGTATGGCTTGACGTCACAGTGGTAGACCATCACCTTGACCTTTACGGGCGATGTGTCACCCTCAAAGGCCAAGATGAAGGCACTGGTGGCAACCTGATTATCCCTCAGACCCCAATGGATGCACTGGATGAAATGAACACCTCTCCGCTCTAAATTGGCAGCTCATTGCCAGACTGCAAAAGAACGTCCCTGTGGAATATAATACCCTGGACCGTATTTAAGCTCTTATGCGGCATGATGGTAACAGAAACATCCCCCAACTTGCCACAAGCGAGTAATGCCCGTGACTGGGCAGAAGACGCTGTTTTTATCAAAACTGACGCAGAGCATATTTTGGACAAGCCCTCCACCTCCCCAAACTTGTCCTCCAAATGCTCCACAAAAAACTGAGCCTTCATGGACATGAAAGATTCCCCATCAACTCTCCCACATACGACATATCAGGGCAAATAAGCTCCACTGTCATCCTTAGCCTGGCATTCCTCCCATGGTGTGGCCAGGTAGGGGAACGACTTGGGGTCATATTTCTTAGCATTAAAGTTAGACTTTGCCCGCTTAGAGACTGTTGGCAGCAGACCACCAGCAAGAGATGACGTACTACGCTTCATGGCGTTTCATCTACCCTGATGTTACCCACTCCGACCAGGGGACCTCCCCATGGGCACCACCCAGCTGCAGCAAAGGCCACCTAGCAGGATTCCTATTGCCAGGGGTCCCAACGCCCCAGGGCGATGGGCATCTACTCCTTGGCATACGTGGGAAATTGGCGGTGCAGGAATCAGCAGAGCAATCCCTGTGTTGTCAGGGGGCTACAACCGACAGGATACATGGTGGTCCCACCCCAACAGACTGGCTACCGTACTGAATATGAGGTACAAAGAAGTCCATGGTCATCGTCGGCACAGAAAGTGACTCCATAGTGCATGGTGGAAAACGCATCCAGGAAGGTGTCCTCGCCCAAGAGATGGAGAATGGGCGGGACTGCAATGCGACGACGAGAAAGTGGGCTAAAGCTCTCAATGCACGATGGGCACAATGCACCATGTAAGGTGCCCTTCCCTAATTGGCTCGCTCTTCAGGAAAATTTTGAAAAATGAAGGTCAATCCCTACAGGGGACCATCACATAAAGGTCAAAACATGTGAAACTCCTTTTAGTCGCCTCTTATGACAGACAGGAATACCTCAGGCCTATTCTTACCCCTGGATCTGCAGGGGGGAACATAAAAGTGATAACAGGTAAAAATAAAATGTTTATGAACCCAAAATAGTCAAATCAACAATGTAACATACAAATCGACTTAATTTTTCAAGGAACTCCTCAACAGAAAACTCATCAGTTTCAATTTGAACGCCTGTGGATTACTGGTAAGATTTTTGAATACTTGTGGTAGGTTATTGAAAATGGATGCAGCAGAATACTGCACATCTTTCTGCACAAGAGTTAAGGAAGTCTAATTCAAATGCAGGTTGGATTTCTCCCAAGTATTAACTGAGTGAAAGCTGCTTATTCTTGGAAATAAGCTGAGATTGTTGACAAGAAATGGATGTTGACTGCGCTCCATTAATTTCTCTTTGTTTCTAGGTGGTTCGCGTCCAGGTGGGTGAACTAGAACCTTGAAGAATTCCCACAGGAAAAAGTCTGGTAGTGTGAGGTCTGATGATGGCAGGGGCCATGTCCTACAAGCACCTCTGCCAATTACCCGGCTGTCAAAGAGTTCATTTAAATATCCGCACACAGCACAACTGTTATGTACAGGTGCCCCATCATGGTGCAACCACACACGTAGCCATATGTCCAGGGGAAAATCTTCCAGCAGGCCGGGTAGAGTTTCTTGCAAAAAGTGAAGGTAATTTGCCATGGTAAGTCGAACAGGTAGACGGACCAGGCCAATCAGATGGTCACCCATAATGCCTGCCCAAATGTTAGGTGAAAATTGTTCCTGGTGTCAATGGACTATGGACATAAGTGATGTGAGTATTTTCCCTTGCCCAGTAATGAACGTTTCGAGTGTTGTAAAGGCCATCCCATGGAAGGTGCACTCGTCAGTAAACAACACAATGGCGGGGAAGTCAGGATCTTATGCAAAACGTCACAGAAACCACCAGCAAAACCATAGCCTGTGTTCAGTCCGCCACAGGATTTAGGTCTTGGAAAGGGTGGAAACTGAATGGATGCTGACGTCATCCCTCAAAACCTCCCAGACTGCCCAATGAGTGACCCCCATGTCGTGTCCAACAGCTCGACTACTTGTCGTATGTGCTTCCCCAGAGCGCTCAAGAACAGTCTCTACAAATGCAGCATCCCATCGTGTCCAAGATCTTCCAGCATCACCACAATATCCTGCTAAGGAGCCTGTTTCACTAAGCCGCCGGTGAATTGCTGTAAACGTTTGTGGGTGTGGGTGGTGTCTTGCTGGGTACCATTCCTCATGAAACTGTCGAGCTTCATGTGCATTACTGTCTGCTAGTCCATAAGCAAAAACTGTATCTCACTGTTCTTCAAACGAATACTGGGTCACCATGCTCACTTATGACTAAATTGTAGGTGACGTGCATGTGTGCACTGAAGCAAAGCTTACGTGTGAATGCCTCTGAAGTGAGGTGGAGACAAACCTATTCGACACGTGTGTATCACGTTGGGGCAGTGACGGAGTGAGGGACGTTAACAGACAACCATAGCACTGCCCGTCAACTGATGAATGGCAACAGGACACTCCCACAGCCAATCTGAGCATGCGGCGTCAAGTTTCCGTAGTTTCAAAATGGTGCAGTGTTGACCTACACAACATTAGTAATTTTGGTTCCTACTGGCATCAGCTATCCAGGGTTAAAATTTTGTGACAATTTTTCTCCACCCTGCACACTCACTCGCTCTCTCTCTCTCTCTCTCTCTCTCTCTCTCTCTCTCTCTCTCTCTCTCTGTGTGTGTGTGCGCTTTAGGGTGCAAAACTGCTAAGGTCGTAAGTACCCATAGGAACCTATTCCACATACTCTTATCTCCATTAACAGTCTGCAGTGGGGCACTATGTGAAACAGTTTCCGGAACTCTGAGTATGGAGTCTGCCTGTTTCCCTACACCCATGGTTCACAGGATATCACACGAGGAAAGGGCAAGCCGAGTTTCACACGAGTGATTCTTTCTGAAACTGTGAAGACTTGTAAACAGATGCTTTTCTGTATCAAGGAAATTAATTCTATTTGTTCTAAGAACAAGTTCATGAATTCTGCAGCATTCTGATGTTAAGGATATTAGTCTGTCATTTTGCAGGTCTGTTCTTTTAACCTTATCATATACATGAGTCACCTGAGCTTGAGACTTTGCACTGGGCAAGAGATTCTCAATAATGGCCGCCAATGCTGTGGAGCATTCTTTGTAAAGCTGAATCAGGACTGCATTCATTCATATCTGGTAACACATTTTTGACTAACTGGGTTCTCTACATCAGGGATGCCTTTACTAAGGCCTCCATATGGGAGTCTGTGTGATAGTCTAATAAGGTTAGAGTATGGTGCAGACACACTAAAGGCAACTGTACAAATCACCAGAACTACACTTAGTGGAAATGTTAATTAGCATTTAATGTGATGTCTTATAATCATATTTGAGAGAAGGTGCATTAGTGCTGTGCTTGGGATGTTCATCCTCTCTACCTGCAACCCCTCTCACACCAGCATCACACATGTGACCTACACATTGAAGCCACAGAAGCAGACAACAGCCAGTAGACCTCATGGGCCTGCCGGATCAACAGGCATCAGAACGAGTACCACGAGTGGCCCCAATGACCTGCTTGCTACCATGGGATCATGAGGCCACAAATATATCGAGCTGTATCCTGCTGCTGCCAGAGTGTTTAGGCCGGTGCTGAACAGTTTGTATCTTCGAATCCTCTACACCAGACACTGACCACAGTAGTGGTCCACCAATCAGAAGTCTCTCTAAGGAAATACCCAGAACCTCTAACACCCAGTGAGTGTGTGACATATTCTGGCTGTTGTCTGCTAGTGTGGCTCCTGTGGTTTCACGGTGTATGCCACTCACTGCGTTACAGCATCTGCAACATTGAGCTACCAGTGACTACCTCAGACATCGCCAGGAAGTGGCCTCTACACCAGTTACCACAGTGGACTTGTATTGACCATTGTCATAATCCTGTGTTTTAACTCTAAAGTGAGCTCATACTTTAACTTTCTCATTTATTGTGGCTGTCTGCCCAATTAAGAACTTGCGCCAATCATAAGGGATAACCAAACTTCACCACGAATGGTTCTTGTAAAAGCTTGCCCCCAAGAAAGAACCTTTTGATTGTGTGTTCTTTAATAAACTTGTTGTACAGTGTTTACTTGGGCTGTGTTCTCACTGCACCTCCAATGCCACAGACATAACTGGCAATGAGGTGTTCATTAGTCAACCCAGTTTTTCATGCTTTTGCTATACCACAGGTAGACACTGTTTTCTTTCATGTGACTTCCAACAAAAGAGTTGGCTGATATTTACTTTCCATTCCAACATGTCTAAACCATCGGACGTTACTGCCCATGTACTACTGCTGCTCCAGAATATGCAAGGAGCCATGCAAGTGACAGTAGAGAAGATGACGTCAGCACGATGCCTCTTGACTTCTCCAAGTACCTATCACACACAAATTTCTCTGGTGAAGGACTCTGGATGGCAGCATCACCATTCCAGACATTTGACGAAAAGGTTGAGCCATGCGCAAAATATGTGGCCAGGATGGAACAACATTTTCCGGTCCACAGAAGCAATCATTCTCTTAGGCTTGCGCAGTCCCTGAAGTGTACTACTCACTGCAGCAGCTCAACCCAGAGGTCACACCCCACACCCTCCCATATGAACAATTGAAGTCTTGTCTCCTAGAATACTTCTTTCTCAAGTGCATGTCACAGCTGCTTGTCCCAAGTTTTTCAGCTCTTATAAATTCAGTGGACAATCTTATACAGAGTGGATAGCCAGAACAGTGTCTCCTGAGACTGTAGGTTCCAATGTGTTCACAGTCATACATCACATCTTCAATCTCAGACATCATCCTCGACCACTCGTCAGATGAAGGACTCCACAATGACTTCCTCAGACTTAAGGATCCCATGTTGGATACATATTTGGCCATTATTAGGACTTTCAGTCTCTTAGGTCCTCAGCAGCATAGCAGGACCCCTCCCAGGGGTTTGCCACCTGCCCGAATCACTGCCCCAGCCCCAGTCTCGATTCTCACCAACCCGAGTCACCCATCAGGGGCAAAACCCCTACAGGTGCGCAACATCTACAACGGCTGCCCTCTTGCAGCAATCATTTCATAACGTCAACACTGCTACCATGGAAGCAAATGCTTGACCTGCAGCAAAATGGGACACAACACAGAGGTCTGTCAGCCATTCCCCAAGATGAATGTGGATTGCACTCATACAGGTCCCACCAGATTATGGTTTAGATGAGGTGCCCAATGCCTACTCTCTAGACGTCCATGTTGTGCCCCCATTTCCAACAGACTCAGAACACTAACAGCGGATGTCAATGCTGTTCCATTGGTTTTTCAAATTGATACAGGTTCTTCAATGACCATCTCTGACGGGGAAGCTTACAACCTGCCCCCCCCCCCTCTCCCTTCCAGGCAAACAATTCAAGTTACAGCAAATCACTATAGAAGTCTAAGACCAGTTTAAGGCTTGGGTCCATTATTAGGCAGCCTTCACACCACACATCCTTTACTAACATTAGGGCCTCAAACATTCTCAGTTTTGACATTTCAATGTTAAGTATACCATGTGATCGATCATCACAATAATTGATTTGTTGAATTTTCATGATGTCATACATGATGCTGCCATATTTGGCAAAGCTGTATTTATGACCAACTGATGCACATTATGATCTCCTGTGAAGATGGTAGCCAGTACCAAAATCAGTAGAGAATAAATAAAACTTTACAGCTGTTAGCACAAAAAAAAATTTTTTTCCAAATATTTATCAGTCGTAGATAATGATTTGAAGAAAGCTATTCTTTTTGCCTGACTGATCATTAACATCTTTTGTCATTTTTCTGGCTGACACAAATATTCCAACCAGGACAGTGCATTGTCTCCAGCCTGTGGGCATCTTTTTGTCTGGATACTCCTACGACATCATCAAGTCTCATTCAACAGCTCAACATGAAAATGCCAACATCCTTTCCCAACTACCGATGGGACAAGACCACGAACTCAATTTGGCACCAGAGGTCTGCTTCCACACAGATACCAAAGAAAAAGAAGCAGTGCCCACCTTCCCCTTAGATGTGGCAGATATTGCCCGCCAATTCTCTGAAGATCTGGTCACCTGAGAAGTACACCATCTGGTGGATCACAATTGGCCAGCAGATCGCAAACAAAGTACAAGTCTTCTAGTACTGTTGCAATGACTTATCCACTCTTACAGATGTCATTACTACGGGGGGACAATGGTCACACTCGTGTAGTAATCTCATATGCCCTCAGGGAATGAATATTGTCATTCCTCAACAACAGACCGAAAGACTTGCTAGGTAACATGTACACTGGCATCGGGCTGACATTGACACTGAAATTGCCAACGTGGTTGCAGCTTCCAATGCCTGTTAAGAGTAAACAGACAGCACCAGTTCAGTGATATTTCCCCTGGCCAGATGCATCACCACCTTGGCCTCACCTACCTTTAAATTTTGCCGGCCCTTTTTTGGGATATTCCTCATTAATTCGTATTGATGCTGGCAGCGGGTTCCCATATGTGTATGCATGCCGTCGATGTCCTCTGCTAATATGATTCAAGCACTGGCTCGTATTTTTTCTATTGAATGGCTCCTGGAAACAATAGTGACAAATAACGGGCCCCAGTTCACATCCTTTGAATCTGTCACTGCCTGTTCTCACAATAACATCGGCTTTGTGCATACAGTGCCTTTCCATCCAGCATCAAATGGGCTGACGGAGAGATCTGTCCACACCTTCAAGTCCAAACTGGCAAAGCTGTACCAGCACCGTGCTCTGGACAAAGCACTAATGCTTTTCCAAGCCTCCTACGGTTCCATCCCCCAAGATGGAACTACTCAGCAATAAACTGTATGGTAGGTCACACCATTTGCAACTCTCCACAATTCAACTGACCAGACCACACCCCTCTTCTTGGTGGCCGCGCTGGTACTGATACTCCAGACAGACTGAGGTCTGGGCACTGGTTTTTTCCAAGGGCTGCCAACGCTGGGTGCCAGCTATTGTCACCCATCTGTCAGGTGAGGCCATGCTAGAAGTACAACTTCAAGATAGCTCCACATGATGGAAGCATATCAAAACCTATTAAGTTAAATGTGTCAGATTGAAAACCTGATAAGTCAGAGATAATGCACGGAGAAAGCTGGCAGACATGTTGAGAAGACGGGGGGCAATGACAAGAAAGGAAATAAGTTGCAAACAATGCATTATAAGAAAAAATCAAAGAAATGAAAGTTATGAAAAAGAGAACATAATCATGTGTCACAAGAATGATAAAGAATAAATAAATGACAAGGATGACGAAAAATGAATGTGTCTGGAATGTGGAATGGAGATGTACCACAACTGAAGAGAATTCATGTGTGAGGAACCAAGCATATGTTGCACAGCTAGTTCCCCATCAAAACTGCCGTCAAGGACACCTCTTCTGGGCTTTGGTATGTGAACTCTGTAACATAGTACTGTGGCTTATCTTCATGAACTTAGTGCCTTCATCTGCATTTTACTAGGGGTTCAGGGATCATCAGCGCAACAGTGGTTGTTTGGTAATAGGTATACAACACAGGTTGTCTCACAAGTGGCTCTCCCTTTTATTAAGTAGGAAATATACCAGTACTCACATACCCACATAGTAGTGCATTAAAGCACTGCTTCTGGGACAGGGAGGTGTGCCTGGCCCTGGACTGAATTTGCCTGGCTGGTTAAAAATGAGGATCCATGGGCCGGCCAGCCAGCCTGGATGTGGTTTTTAGGCCATTTCCCACATCCCTTAAGGCCAATATCTGGTTGCTACCCATGTTCTGCCTCAGTCACAAGATTTTCAAGCATTTTAAACTTTTGCCCACTCACATGAACAACACTACACGCAGACAGTTGGGGTACATGTACTCCCTCCCTAGAGGTAATGAAGTGGTGACAGGAAGGGCATCCAGGTACCCCTTAAACTAACAATCCCAAATCTGTTAATAACCCTGTCAACCCTACACTAATGTGATACAAAGGCACAAGAAAGATAAGAATATACCAGTACTTGTGGCATGGGGGTCCAGTAATTCATAGCCATACTTCAGTTCAAAGGTTGGGATTTGATAACCGATAAATACTGGGATTTTCATCTGTCACTTATTTGGCAACGTTTGTTAAATAAAATACGCTGCTGTCCATGTTTTACTGTAGGTGACCATATAAAAGGCTGGGCAAGTCAGTTCTAAGGTCAGAGGAAGGCAAAGACATATTACTTTCAATAGGATCCTACCTATTTAAGAGTTGTCGTGTTCAAAACCAATTAAACTTAAGGCTGATGACAGCTTCACTAACATAGCAATAGGCAATGGTAGAAGGTTGCTTAGGACATATTTCACAGTGGTATGATCCTGAAGATAGGAACCGTCTAGCAATAAATAAATAAAAGCTGACGTAAAATGTTTTACAAAGAGGCTGCAGGCAACAAAAAGCTGTTATGGAAGGGGCGGGGAGAAAAGCTATTAGGATGTACTTCATTTCAGCGCACAACATAAGGGAACTGCAGTCCCAGTGCAGATGCCTGTTAAGTTTCCAGCCAGGATAGTAGTGTGTGATAAGAACTACACTAGAAGTCTGTGAGTAGCTCTTCATCTTTGATTTGGTTTCATTCTCAGCTATAGTTATTTCATCTTTAAGTCACAGTTGTTCACAGTCCACACCACCAGCAGATGATTGCAACCTAAAAACTATAACTCATAGGTACCCCACTGGAGCCAACTGGAAGACTATTCATCCAGACAGTATGTAACCACCTTCATGTGATTCAAATCAACAAGTCTGCCTATTTTAGAAGCATGTGGAAGTTGCCATCTATCAGTGTTGATATCAGGTATGCAGTCCTGCAGGTTCAGTAGGGAGACAGGTCAGTCACATTTTGGGCAGACACCATTCAGGGATGCCAAATGCCTCTCACTGTTACTGAGGGAAATTTGAGCACTGTACAACACTGGGAAAGGATCTGCCACCCTACTCTCAACATCTCTGGGTTAATCCTTCAAGACGATAATGCATGAGCACACTGCGCCTACCTCACAAATACCTCTCACCTGGAGGTAGGAATCAACCGAACTGAGTGGTCTGCAGTATCTGCCGATACGAACCCTGTAGAGCATGCTTACAACCAGCTGAAACTTGCAGTGTATTACTGCAGGAACCATATTCAAATGTTGGCAGACCACAAAGTTGCAACTGTAGAAAAGGGTAGGACTCCCCTAAAACATCTCAATCACCTTGTGGGTAGCAAGCTGACGATCCAAGCATGTTGCAACGCATGGGGTAGAGTATCATAGTATGAATGTTACCCAGGAGCAGATTTTGGTTTCAGAGATTTGCAAAAATTTGCTCTTTTGAACCGACTATTTTAGTTTTATTTTTAAATCCCCTGTGAAGTGTCCCCCCCCCCCCCCCCAATAAAGCTTAGTCTCATTCCCTGCTCCCTCAAATCTACACCCACACATTTGCAGATATGCCTGTAGTGCAAAACGTTTTTTAAGCAGTTTCTATTGGTTTGCTACAGCTTGATTAGTATAAGCACCTTCATCCACAGTTTATGTGACCACCACCTAATTTTAACATCAGTGTGCAATAACCACTCTTAGATGGCAGCACTAGCAGTGGACAGTATATAAATCGTGTCAGGCTGACATGAAAAACAATGTAGTTGTTGTCATAATGTGGAAACGGAGCGATTTATGCGACATCCAAAATGGCACGGTCATTGGCTTTTGGGCCAAAGGTGGAAGCCTTTCCGAAATGGGTAAGTTTGTAAACTGTTCATGTGCTGCTGTGGTTAAAGTATACTGTGCATGGCAAACTGGTGCTACCCAAAACCAGTACTGAGGCAACTGTGATGCCCCATAGTTCATAGATGACAGGGGTAAATGGCGGCTGTGAAGATGGGTACAGGTGAGTAGACATGCAACTGTTGAGCAACCGACTGCCCACATGAACCAAGGGGCTACCAACAGTGTCTCCTCAATGACAATTACTGCATACAGGCCTGTGCAGCAAGCACCTAGTTCAAGAACCTATGCTCACTGCTGTTCATATAAAGGATGAAATCTTATGTGCAATCGTAGGAAGGGTCCAGGCCATAGAAGGGAGCATTATGCTCTGGGGCTTGTTTTCGTGATGTTCCCTGGCTGATCTCGTCATTCTGGAAGACACAACGGATCAACACAAGTATTCATCTATCCTCTTGGACTATGTCCACCACAATATGTAGTTTGTTTTTCCTCGGCATCACGGTATCTACCCGCAGGACAATGCATCGTGTCACACAGCTCGCACTTTACATGCATGGTTTGAAGAGCACCAGGATGAGTTTACGTACTGCCCAGGCCACCGAACTCCCTTGATTTAAATACAATTGAGAATCTGTGGGACCACCTCGATCGGGCTATTCGCACCGTGGATCCTCAACTGAGAAACTCAGTGCAGCTGGTTACAGTACTGGACTCAACATGGGTCCATAACCCTGTTGGTATTTTCCAGAACCTCACTGACACTCTTCCTACACGCCTTGCAGCAATCTGCACTGCAAAAAGTCGTTATTCAAGCTTTTGACAGGTGGTCACATTAGTGTGACTGGACAGTGTAAAATCTTCATTATAAAGCATATACATGCCCTACGTCAGTACATTTTAATTACATGACAGCACATTGAAGTTCACTTATCTCGTATTGACAAACAATTTGTGTGCGTGTGTGTGTGTGTGTGTGTGTGTGTGTGTGTGTGTGTGTGTGCGCGCGCGCGCTTTCATTATTTGTGCCCAACATAATTCGTATCAGTACTTTGCTATATTTTTACCATCATTGTCACACAGCCTTCTTCTCTATTGATCATGATATCATCCAGCACTTCAACAAGGTTCGAGGATATTGGTTTGCTTGTATGATTAATATCTTGTAATTTTAAGTAGTATGTCCAGTAGCCTGATCCCAAGTTAATCTGTAAAATAAAAGAAACAATTTTTTGAACAATGGAACTTTATGGCAGAGAATTTCAATAAATATAAGAACAAATAATTGAATTATACTACTATGGCTGTTGATTGGGTCTTGTCTGATAGATAATGTCAATTCTGGCTCATCTCATTCCGCATATGGTTCTTGAAGGCACAGATACAGCATTTAGCTTAGTGACTGGACTGGGGTGGAACTGTGCACATACAGAGTGGTCAGAAACAGCCTGAAAAGCTTATGAAAGAGTTGAAGGGTAGGTTACATTGAGAAATAATTATTAAGGAAAAATCTAATAAGATGCACTGTTTCCAAGTTAATTAGCATTGAAGTCAGCCAACCAGGCCACTGGGTGCACAAATTCAAGTGGCCCACCAAACAGATAGTCATCAAATGTGTTCTTCACTTCATTTCCTAAGACCAAATGAAAGCAATACAAAACATGAGCATAGGACGGTAGTAAGCATCAAACCTGAGCCAAAGGCTGAGCAATCTTGTGCACTACCCTCTACGCTATGAGAACAATTGACAACGATTATTTCTGGCAGGCTGCTTGAATTTGCACATGCATTAACCTGACTGATTAGCATTGAAGTTGATGAACTCGGAAACAGTGCAATATATCAAATTTTTTTCTTCATTATTTCTCAGAACAGCCTACTTTGCTACACCTTTACAAGCTTTTCAGACACTTTCTGTCCACCCGGTATATAATTGACTGGTAGAGGACCTGCAACACACCTAAAAAAGTGAAGTACATTGTCCACTGCAACTTCAGCAAGGAGACACGAAATGGTTACCATCTTAGCCGGTACTAATGCCACCCAATGTGAAGGGTCACCAAAATACACTGAAGTGCCAATGAAACTGGTATAGGTATGCGTATTCAAATACAGTGAGATGTAAACAAGACACTGCAATCTGCAACGCCTATATAAGACACCAAATGTCTGACGCAGTTTTTAGATCGATTACTGCTACTACAATGGCAGGTTATCAAGATTTAAGCAAGTTTGAACGCAGTGTTATAGTCGATGCACGAGCGATGGGACAAAGCATCTCCGAGGTAGCGATTAAGTGGGGATTTTCCCATACGACCATTTCATGAGTGTACCATGAATATCAGGAATCTGGTAAAACACCAAATCTCTGATATCACCGTGGCACAATGATGACTGAAGAGAATTGTTCAACATGATGGAAGTGCAACCCTTTTTCAAACTGCTGCAGATTTTTATGCTGGGACACCAACAAGTGTCAGTGTGAGAACCATCCAACGAAAGATCATAGATATGGGCTTTCGGAGCCGAAAGCCCACTCGTGTACCCTTTGTAACTGCATGACACAAAGCCTTTCGTTCACCTCACTTGGGCCCATCAACACCAACATTGGAGTCTTGATGACTGGAAACATGTTGCCTGGTCAAACAAGTCTCATTTAAAATTGTATTGAGCAGATGGACGTATACGGGTATGGAGACAAACTCATGAATCCATGGACCCTGCATGTCAGCTGGGGACTGTTCAAGCTGATGGTTGCCCTGTGATGTTGTGGGGCATGTGCAATTCTGTAATGTTGTGGGGCATGTGCAATTACAGAGTGACATGGGACCCCTGATACGTCTAGATATGCCTCTGACAGATGACACGTACATAAGCATCATGTCTGATCACTGAATCCATTCATATACATTGTGTACTCTGGTGGACTTAGGCAATTCTAGCAGGACAGTGTAACACCCCACACATCTAGAATTGTTACAGAGTGGCTCCAGGAACACTCTCCTAGGTTTGAACACATCTGCTGGCCAATGAACTTCCAAGACATGAACACTGAGCATATCTGTGATGCCTTGCAATGTGCTGTTCAGAAGAGATCTCCACACCCTCGTACTCTCATGGATTTATGGACAGCCCCGCAAGATTCAAGGTGTCAATTCCTCCAGCACTATTTCAGATATTAGTCTCGTCCATGCCATATCATGTTGCAGCGCTTCTGCGTGTTCACGCGGGTCCTACACAATATTAGGAAGGTGTACCAGTTTTTTTGGCTCTTCAGTGTATGATGAAAACCAAGGCTGCTTGTTTTGATCAAAATTAAAATTGGGACATGTTGGTGAGAGAGTTCAAATGGGGGTAGTGATGCATAAAATATGACTTTAAGCAAGTCGAGGCCACATAGTCTGTCTTACTCAATTTTGTCTCTCACCTGCAGTTGGTGAACTCTGGGAACCTGAGCAACCCTGTGGAAGACTGGGTACCCAACCCAGAGTCAAAGTACAGAACAACTAGTGATTGGATTTAAAGCAGTAAGTCCAAGGTTATGTTATATGAAAATGAAGGTGAAATTCATTAACTGCGGTCTCCTAAATGTGCATGCCCCTACTGAGGAGAAAACAGCATAAAGGGAGACTGTCAATGAAGAAATTGAGCAAGTAGTGAAGGGGGGGGGGGGGGGGAGGTACAAAGATGGTGACAGGAAATATAATTGCTAAGACAGGGCAGGAGCGGGTCTTCTACCCCACCATTGGTAAATACAGCCTCTATAAAGAGAGTAATAACAGCTGACTCCACATCATAAATTTTGCTGTATCACTTAACGTGACAGTTTTTAGCATGCTGGAACCAAAAAAATATACATAAAATGACATGGGTGTGACCAGACAACAATACAGGAATCAAACTGATCATATATTAATTGATACCTGGCATGACTCTGATGTGCTAGACTGCAATAGTTTCAGAGGTGCTAATGTGCAATCTGATCATTGCCTGCCCATAGCAAAAATTAGAGTGAGAATTTCAAATGCACAAAAATAAAGGACAAAGACAAAGCAAGCATAATATCTCAGAACTTAACTCGAAGAAGTACCTACATATTAATTTGCAAAATAGAGTGACAGGAATCCTGCAAAACTGTACTCATATCATAAATGAGCAATGGAATAAAATCAGAAATGAAATACAGGCTGAAGTGATTGGTATGTAACAACAGACTAGAGGAATAAATGGTATGAAGACGAGTGTAAGGAGACAATGAAAGCAAAGAAAGAAGCATAAAAAAAAAAATGCAGGCCAGAAGGACAAGAATGCTAGTGGATGAGTGTAGAGATAAAAGGTGTACAGTAAACCAGATTCTGAAAGCAAAGAGGAGGAGCCTTTCTGGAAGGCAGTTGCAGGATACTGAATCACTGGATAACACTAATGAAAGTGGGAAATTCTGCAGAAAGGTCAATAACCTTAGAAAGGAATTTCAACCAAAAACAACACAACGTAGAGGAAAAAGTACTTTAAGGAATCATTACACTCAGATAATGCTGAAGTATGGGAACTACCTGAAATCCCATCAGGTAAAAGAAGAGGAAAATAGAATGCCCAATGCATGAGATTCAGCTAGCAATAAAGAAATTAGACAACAAGAAGACATCTGGTAATGACAACCTGCTAGCAGAGCTTATTAATTGTGATGGAGAACATCTAGTTAGATGCCTGCACACACTGATCTTAAATATATGAATGCAAAAAGTCATCCCAGATTACTGGAATACGGGAGTGATATATGCTACACATAAGACAGGGGACATCCTGGAATGAACTAATTATAGGGGAATTACATTACTCAAAAACAACATATAAAATATTCTCCTCCTGGCTTTGTATCCATGGCAGGCTTTGGATGTGCCAAATCAACTATTGACCAAATATTCACCCTGTGGCACATATTGGAAAAACAAAGAAACACAATATAGAAACACATCATACATTTGTCAATTATTACACCATAAAAGGAAATAGGTTTACTGAAGCCATAAATGAACTAGACATATCACAACAGTTAATACACCCCGTAAGTTTGACCACAGGAACATCACTTAAAATACAGATACACAAAAGTTTAACACCAAGTTTTGGAACTGTGGACTGAGGCAAGAGGATGTACTCTCATGTATGCTTTTTAACATAGCACTTGAGAAGGTAACAAGGGCAGTTCAAATCAGTACAACAGTCACAATATACAATAGAATAGAATGGTGCAGGTTTTGGCATATGAAAATGATAATGTTATTTTTGCAAGAACAGAACTCACTGCTAAAGTAACATGTTCGGCACTGGTTGCAGCAGCAATAGAAATGCGACTGGAAGTGGACATCAGTAATACCAAATACATGTGAATAACATGACCAGAACTAAATACAGTGTTAGAATTTGACCAGGAGCAAATAGAATCTGTTTGTGAATCTGTCTGTATGGGAACACTGGTGACATCACAGAACGATATTAGTATGAATACGATAATAAATGCTATTATGAGCAGACCACAACTTAAATCCAGAAGAACAGTGTCAACTGTATAAAACTTTAATAAGTCCAGTATTAAATATGGCTCAAAAACCCGGACACTGACAACAGTGTGAAGAGCTAATAATATGATTTGAGCAAAATGTATTGCAAAGCATCTATGGGGTTACTAATGAAGATGGAGCACAGCATAGACAATAGAATTTTGAACTTTACAGATTATATGATGGTTTTGAAATTATGAAGTTCATTAAAATAAACTGCCTGAAATGGGTAGCCATATTTTTCATGCATAATATGAGAACCCAACAAACTAGTGCTACTACACAACCAAGTGGGACAAAGAAGCAGGGGAAGACCAAGATTTGACACTTGGATGAGATACAAAAAGATTTAAAAATTATTGGAGTCAGAGGATGGAGATACAAGACACTGGTCGGGGATGAATGGAATGATGTCCCAGAGCAGGCTGCATCAAAGGCTGCAGAGCCAAGAAGAAGAAGAAGAAGAAGAAGAAGAAGAAGAAGATGATGATGATGATGATGATCAAGCTGATGCTGGTGACTGTGCAGACAACAAAAAAAAAAATTAAAAAAAATATTTACAAACTTTATATCTCTAAAACACAAGTTCCAAAATTAATTTTTGTGTTTGTGAAAGAGGATACGTCTTATTGATAAAAAAAAAAAGGTATATACATTAGTAACTTCGAATATGATATACTTTCAAACTATACCATTATTTATATGTGAAACGTGCGCGTGGTTAGCAAGAGTAATAGGAGGCAGATTTCAGACTACCTAACAGATCAAAATGAAAATTTCTGTTCCAACACTGAAAATGTTGAGTGTTTACGGAAAAAGTTCAACGCAATCGTAAAATGCGTTTTAAACAGGTACGTGCCGAGTAAAACTGTGAGGGACTGGAAAAACCCACCGGGGTTCAACAACAAAATTAGGAAACTACTGCGAAAGCAAAGAGAGCTTCACTGCAAGTTTAAACGCAGCCAAAACCTCTCAGACACACAGAAGCTAAACGATGTCAAAGCACAAGGAGGGCTACGCGTGAAGCGTTCAGCAAATTCGAAACTAAATTCTATGTACTGACTTGACATAAAATCCTAGGAAGTTCTGGTCTTACGTTAAACCAGTAAGTGGATCGAAACAGCATATCCAGATACTCTGGGACGATAATGGCATTGAAACAGAGTATGACACGCGTAAAGCTGAAATACTAAACACCTTATTCCCAAGCTGTTTCACAGAGGAAGACCGCACAGCAGTTCCTTCTCTAAATCCTCGCACGAATGAAAAAATGGCTGTCATCGAAATAAGTGTCCAAGGAGTAGAAAAGCAACTGAAATCACTCAACAGAGGAAAGTCCACTGGACCTGACAGGATACCAATTCGATTCTACACAGAGTACGCGAAAGAACTTGCCCCCCTTCTAACAGCCGTGTACCGCAAGTCTCTAGAGGAACGGAAGGTTCCAAATGATTGGAAAAGAGCACAGGTAGTTCCAGTTTTCAAGCAGGGTCGTCGAGCAGATGCGCAGAACTATAGGCCTATATCTCCGACATCGATCTGTTGTAGAATTTTAGAACATGTTTTTTGCTCACGTATCATGTCATTTCTGGAAACCCAGAATCTGCTCTGTAGGAATCAACATGGATTCCAGAAACAGCTATCATGTGAGACCCAACTCGCTTTATTTGTTCGCGAGACCCAGAAAATATTAGATACAGGCTCCCAGGTAGATGCCATTTTCCTTGACTTCCGGATGGCGTTCGATACAGTTCCACACTGTCGCCTGATAAAGTAAGAGCCTACGGAATATCAGGCCAGGTGTGTGGCTGGATTGCACAGTTTTTAGCACACAGCACACAGCATGTTGCTCTCAATGGAGAGACGTCTACAGACGTTAAAGTAACCTCTGGCGTGCCACAAGGGAGTGTTATGGGACCATTGCTTTTCACACTATATATAAATGACCTAGTAGATAATGTCGAAGTTCCATGCGGCTTTTCGCGGATGATGCTGTATTACACAGAGAAGTTGCAGCATTAGAAAATTGCAGCGAAATGCAGGAAGATCTGCAGCGGATAGGCACTTGGTGCAGGGAGTGGCAACTGACCCTCAACATAGACAAATGTAATGGACTGCGAATACATAGAAAGAAGGATCCTTTATTGTATGATAGCGGAACAAACACTGGTAGCAGTTACTTCTGTAAAATATCTGGGAGTATGCGTACGAAACAATTTGAAGAGGAATGATCATATAAAATTAATTGATGGCAAGGCGGGTGCCAGGTTGAGATTCATTGGGAGAATCCTTAGAAAATGTGGTCCATCAACAAAGGAGGTGGCCTACAAAACACTCGTTCGACCTATACTTGAGCATTGCTCATCAGTGTGGGATCCGTACCAGGTCGAGTTGACAGAGGAGATAGAGAAGATCCAAAGAAGAGCAGTACGTTTCATCACAGGGATATTTGTTAAGTGTGATAGCATTATGGAGATGTTTAGCAAACTCAAGTGGAAGACTCTGTAAGAGAGGCATTCTGCATCGTGGTGTAGCTTGCTGTCCAGCTTTCGAGAGGGTGCGTTTCTGGATGAGGTATCTAATATGTTGCTTCCCCCTACTTTACCTCCCGAGGAGAACACGAATGTAAAATTAGAGAGATTCAAGCGCGCACAGAGGCTTTCCAGCAGTCGTCCTTCCCGCGAACCATACGCGACTGGAACAGGAAAGGGAGGTAATGACAGTGGCATGTAAAGTGCCCTCCACCACACGCCGTTGGGTGGCTTGCGGAGTATAAATGTAGATGTAGAACTGTTGGGCCTGAAGTCCAACTTTCCCTCTCTACAGTTGCACGGTACCAACGAAATGCCAGATCCTGGCTTGCACTGGCAGTAGTTTGTGCACAATGCTCAGCCAGAATCTTAATGTCTCTGGACATTGTTTGGAGGCTCCCGTTTCAGCACTGCTGCTTCGGTAAATAGCTGTGTTTACAAGAAATCCTCCAGATTGCTTCCCATAAGAAGTGGAATGACTGATGGAGTCCAGGGACACTTGTCAGGACCTTTCCTTACTCTCCCTAATGATGTGGTGAGCCTTGGCCCTCGTGACTGGAAACGCCCTAAGGTTGTCTGCTGTCAGCCAGCATTTAAAATGTCAAAGAGCCGCACGTCTTTCTCAGGTTGTGGAACGGCACCCATCTGTCTATCAAGGTACTCATCACCTCCTGAGGTGACCTGAGGACTGTGGGATGGAAAAGTCAGTGGCATGATGGATCACTTGTGTGATGTAGTCCACCCATCCTTTGACGCTGTCACAGTGTTCGAACACAGCCAGCTGGCTGAAACGCTGCTAACCATCCATTTTGTGGGCTTAACTTCAGGTGGTGAGCCATTCAGTAGGTGAAGGCGGAATGGGGAGTGGTTACTGGAATGAAAGTCGTCAGTGACCTCCCACTGAACAGAGTGGGCGCGAGTGGGAGAACAGAAAGAGAGGTTGATGGTTGAGAATGTACCAGTAGCAATATAGAGATGTGTGTGATTACCAGAGTCGAGGATGCACAGCTCATGAGACATCATGAGGCCCTCCAAAATCTGACCCCGAGGGCAAGTATTGGGCCACTGAAGTCTCCCAGGAGGAGGAATGGTCGCGGGAGTTGTGCAATAGATCTGTGAGAGCCTTAGAGTCTAGTGCATCTTGTGGATGCAAATACAGTGAGCAAACAGTGCAAATGCTTGCAAATGGGGGGGGGGGGGGGGGGGGGCGGCGAACAGAAGAGAGGTGGGTGTTAGTGACAATTACTGCAACACCTCCCTTGGCCCTTTCCCCTCATAGGTCATCCTTGCAGTATAGCATATATCCCTGTAGCATAGGTACATCTGTATCTTTAAAATTTGTTTCTTGTAAACAAAAGCACATGTTCCACTGTAGTGTGGAAGCCATGTCATTGGACTGGTTTTAATTTACACCTATCTTTGCGCAGGGGAGGTGAAGCACTTTAAGAGTGAGGGGGAGTGGAGGGTCTGCCTGGATCCAAGGCATCTAACTCGATGATATCCTCCTCATCCGTCAGATGGTAAAGAATTACATCTGACGGCACTTGCGACAGCTTTTGTCTCAAACTTCGTGAACCTTTGACTGCACCCTGTCCCTTCAAGGTTGAGGCAGAAAGAGGCTGTTGAGAGGCATTCTGCCTTTCTTGTACCTACTAGATGCTCAGTGCAGAACTATTGGTCTTCCCTGTTTGCTTCAGCATAGGGGATCCACTTTGTCACTTTTATCTCCTGTATTTTGCATTCTTCAGCAAAAACTGGGCAGTCTCGTTTCCAGACTGGGTGGTTCCCAGAGCAGTTGATGCCAGCCTCAGACTTTTCCACAGTTCCCACAGATCGCTTCACCTTCACAACTCATGGTTGTATGGCCAAAACGCTGGCATTTATAGCACCACATAGGGTTTGGAATGTAAGGCCGAACATTAAGTTTAAGGAACCCAGTCAGTCATAACATGTTAACGCAGTGTCGGAGAACTGAATGTGACAATGAAAGTGGTCATCTCTTCAGTTTCTCCATTATTCCTGTGCATTCATTGCTCCACATCGACTATTCCCTGGGATGCCCATTCTTACTTCAGTTCTGCTATGTTAATGTCCATGATATCTCGGCATGTGACATTGCCCTTACTGAGTAGAGATAGGTGTGCGTCTCAACAATGATATAGTCACCCAGTTTCTGCAATTTCTTAAGATGGTCTACATGCATGCTTTTACCTGTTAGTTTTGACCAACAATGTGCCATTATGCAATTGTTGGATATATTTTAATGTTCCAGCAAGGCCTTCCAAACTGTTATGGATATAAAAGGGGGGAAACTTTTTCAAACATCCCCTCCTTCCTCTTTATCCATGAGTCCTGTTACTGCAGTCTAAAGTATTCTTATTATCAGGAGGACTAGCCTCTCTCATTCTTTAGGATACTCCCAGGCGCTACACCCTTCCCACTGAGAGGAGAAGATGAAAATTTCGAGGTTTCCATCTCAGTCCCACAAGCAGCTAGGGAAATAAGGGTCCACTCAGACAGACCCCCCCTCCCTGCCCACATACCTGAGTAAGCCTTATACAACTGAGTTGTGGCAGGTTCCCCAGAGGTTGCTACTAATGACTGTTCCACCTCAACAGCCATACATCCCATCAGCACACAGCACACCTTGAGATTGAGGTTTTTTTTTTTTTAGAGAGGTTTATCCCGTCCTCGCAGTCCAGGCGGACCAGGCGAGATCCCTGTTCCTTGAAACACACAACGTTCCACTGCCGCACCACGCGGTGGTCACTGAAACATGCCCACAGCTTACGGTGACAGAGACTGGTGGTGCTTACTGGTTCCCCAGCTCAGGAACCGTGGTGTTGCCAAGCCCATACCCAGCAAATCAGTGCTGTGCCTGTGAGGGCTGTATGTCAACCGTAGTCATTGCAAATGAGCTAAATGCAGGCAGGTTCAGCAGCACCCACTGATCTTTAACAAGATTGACACACTTGTTTTGAACAAACAAACTGTTACACATATCACAATTCATAATCACTATGTAAGCTTTACAATTATTAGCACAGTCCAGTTTGTGGAGAAAATTTATTTCCAAATAAAAACCAACAGTTGCAGCACCATGTGATGGTTTGAATTGTCATTCACAGTAGGGCTTTCGCATGAATTGGGGGTATATCTCAGGTGTTAACACAGGTGCATCATGGCAAGAAGTCCACAGAAAGAGCTAGTAGTAAAAGCACAAGCTTTTTGTACAAACTGCTGCAGCAAAAGTAAGTTGACACATTAGAAAGCAACGAATGGTGAAAACCACAGTTAGTACAACAGAGAACTGCACTACAGCTACATCTGGGCTAGAATGAATCTGCTGAGCCACTGCATAAGTGAAGACAATCTAAAATCCATAAGGTTCAAAGTATATCTATGAGAAGCCTCACAGGAAACTAACAGGAGTGCACACCCATAAAGAAGTGAAGCAACAACCATGTATTTTCATCAAAAGGCAAAGAAAGATATGTGGTTCGTCAGTGGTGAAGTGTTAATTTTGGAATTTGTTATAGAAAAGTACTTTAGTATGTATATTCAGTGTTGGGCGAACTCTGTACCTCCAGTATTCATGTTTGTTGTTGTGTTCCTCAAAAACTATAATACTTCATAAGAAATTTTTCCAATGTTAACGTGGGGACCATGACACTTACGAACAGCTGAAACAGCAGGACAGGTTGGCAAGTAGTTCTAATTAAGCGTAATTAGATTACAAACTGTCATACTACGAAAATGTACTCCTCTCAAATTGGCTGACAATGTGGTTTTGTCATTCAGGCACCAGGTCCTGTATTACACACATTTGTGTGTTATTTCACAGTAGAGTGTCTAAATTGGTAGCTTCTACATCATGGTGAAGCACAAAAAATTACCTCCAGTTTTACAGAAAAATAAGTTTACAACATTATAGCAAAGTTCTTACCTGATACCACTGGCGAACAACCTTTCTGTTCAACACTGTTGATTTTGAGAGAGTAGCACTCGCACATCTGAGGGTAAATGGTCTGTGCATGTAATAAAGAGCTCTTATTACTCTGGCTCTCAGCCCATACCGTTGAACCATTGATTCTGGTTGCAGCTTTTCAGGTAAAGGAGTGCCTGGTTTGTAGTATCTGTTGACAAAGGAAGTGCATTGATTACTGTGCGTGGCAGTTTTGTCTATTAATCACAAGGTTCCAAATGTCATAAAAATCACAGCAATACAAAAATAATCAACAAAAAATGTTCTTAATATGGTACTTAAACAAATAAATTAAAGTGACAGCAGACTGAATGAAAAATGGAAACTTTTCCACCTATATAACTGGAATATTTTTCTTAAAAATACAGTCAGAATAAAGCAACAGAGTTTGAAAGGCAGAGTGTCCTACAGAGTCATGGAGTGGCAAATGTTTGAAAACTAATTAATTATTAACAATCAAAGACATTGCTGACAGCAAGTGGTGCAGCAACAAGACTGAAGTAAAAGGAATAAAAATAAACATATCATAAGTTATTACGCCTTGATAGATGTTAGTTGCACTGATGATTTTCATGAAATGATTCCCACTTGGCAACACAAGATCTGTCACGCCTGACAGCACTTTATTTTTGTGTGACAGAAACCAGGAATACCTCCATTCTCTACATATTCACCTTTCAGTGCAAAATTTTTCTCAATGGTGGACGACTTGGCAGTCTGTATTTTGGCTCTTCAGAAAACACAGTTATCATATTGGAAATGCCCAACACACAAGTTTCTTCATTAAAAAAAGACATTTTCTACTTTTGCGGCATTAATTTTATTTCTTCACAACTAGTTTCAGCCTTTCAGGCCATTCTCAAGTGATTTTGTGGTTCTCCAATAGAAAACATTTCCTTACATGTTGAAATGTGTGTTTCCTACGTGTGTTCATTCATAAATGTTGTCTTGTGAACAAACATGAATAGAAAACAAATTTGAAAACACACTCATTCCAATACATAAAGCATTGTTTTCTACTGCAGAACCATAACACTTTAGAATGATCGAGAAGCCCGAGACTAGTTGTGAACAAAAAAAAAAATTGATACAGAAAAAGTAGAAAATGCCACTTTCTTCTAATAAATTCATTGCCATGGTCCCCACTATGGAGAAAATAGTTTCTCCACTGGGGAAAGAGGAAGACATCAATAGATCAAGTTCCATGAGAGCACAAGGAGCAAGGTAACAGTTGATAGCCCAAAGAAAAAGGATGTGCAGCTGTGTACTGTGCAGAATGAGTTGGGGTTTGATGTAGCATGAAAACACCACATTGTACAGCTTCTGGTGTTGCTTTGTCTTGATATCCTCCTGCAACACTGTTAGGAAATTACAGCAGTATGGCCCAGTGACAGTGCGCCCCTTACGAGTATAATCTGTTAGGGAACACACCGTGACAGCCCCAGGAAACATTCATCATTATCTTTGCTCAATGATACCCGGATCTTTCACTTTTTCTGGAGCTGTAAATCCACACATTTGCACTACTCGTTTAGCTTCTTTGTGTTGAGGTCTATGGTGATAAGGTAGAAAGCAACTCGTCTGAATTGGCCTGATACAACTGCAACATTCCTGCTGTGTCTTGGTTTAGAAGTTTTTATGAATGGAAGTGAGCTGTTGTGGAACCAAATTTTTCCACTATTGTATCAATTGTGATAATGCTGTTCTCGAGCATTAGGTAATCCACTTATCTTATAATCTTCGTTTCTCACAAGCTATGGTGTCCTATTTTATTCTTCATCACTCCGACTTGTTTGATCACACAAAGTATCAAAAGACAGTGAAAATTTGCTATACTCTTCCACCAACTCAACACATATTGCTGCAGTATTTCTCCCTGTCAAGTGCAGAAAACAAATTACTGCTAAATAATCCACTTTATCAATAGTCTGGCTCATTTTGTTTCAGCTCATCTTGCAACATGCTGTGGTACTGTGTTCTCAACACTTCAATGTGTACCTGAACTGCAGACAGGTAGTGCACCTGGTGAGTAATGACAGCTAGTCACACACATGCATGGTGTATGTAGCATCAGCCAGCGTGCTGACCCTGTGTAGAATGGGGAAGGCACGCAATCTGAGTTTGATCAAGGGCTGATTGTGATGGCCAGGAGGCTCAGCACGAGCATTTCGAAAAATGCATGACTTTTAGAGTGTTCAAGGAGTGCTGTGGTGTCTTCAACATGTGGTGAAACCACTCCAGAATCATCGGTTTGGCCAGCCGCGCCTCATTACAGATGTTGAACATCGTAGGCTGGGCAAACTGGTAAAACAGGGCAGACGGCTAACTGTGGCACCACTAGCCAACATCAGACTTTAATGCAGGGCAGAGTACAAGCGTGTCTGAACACACTGTGTACCAAAAACTCACGACAATGAGCATCCGCAGCAAATGATCCCTGCATTTGCCAATGTTAAAACTACGACATCGGCAACTATGACTGACATGGGCACATGACAATTGGCACTGGATGTTGGCACAGTGGCAGAGCGTTGCGTGCTCTGATGAATCTCAACTTTCATAATGCCGATGGGAGTCATCTTCCAGGGGAAAGCTCCTTGATACCTGTACTGCAGGTTGGGGACAAGCTGGCAGCAGTTCCCTTATGCTCTGGGGAACATTCACGCGGACATCCATGAGTCCTGTGGAGCTCGTGCAAAGAACCATGACGGTCAAGTAGTATTGTCCCTTCATGACAATCATATTTCCTGATGGCAGTGGCATTTTTCAACAAAATTATGTGCCATTTAAAACGCCCAGGAATATGATGGAGTGGTTCAAGGAACACTGTGGCAAGCTCCCATTGATGTGATGGCACCCAGCTCGCCAGATCTGAACCTAATCTAACACATTTGGGATGTGACTGAATTATCCATGCCAAAGGTGGACACACCAGCTATTAGGTAGAGGGTCATAACGTTCCGGCTGATCAGTGCATTTCTTTGAGGGTGTTAATTATAACTTTATGACTACCTCCCATACTGGCATATACCTCTTACCAGTCGACAGATGAATGGTTGGTTGGTTTCTTTGTTTAAAGGTGGGAGAAGGGACCAAACTACGAGGTCATCGGTCCCTTGTTCCTAATAAAACAATGCAGTAAGTGTGAGAATAAAACAGACGAAACATGTAACACAAAGTGGAAAGAAAGGAAAAGCCACAAGGACAAAGGGAAGGCAATGAACACTAAAAGGAACAAAAGAAGACAAGAAAACAACAGAGACGCTAGAAACAGAAGAGAGTAAAACACGAAAGCAAATTACAGTGGCTGGCCAACCATGAGAATAAAAAGGGAATGCCACCCACTCTGCAACACATGAAAATCCTCCACCCTAAAAGCACTAGGGTGGAGGACAAAGCACTAGGGTGGAGGACACAGAGGGATAAAGGACATGTGCTAAAACCTACATAGAAGTATGAAACCCACTATACGGATAAAACGTAAAACCAAAGCTGCTGTGGAGGCATTGTCGCCCAACACCAAGGCAGGGTGCTGGGAAAGTTAAAAGTCTGCCGCAGAGCGGCTAAAAGTGGGCAGCACAGCAAGAGGTGGACGACTGTCACTTGGGAGCCATAGCAACACTGAGGTAGGTCCTCGCGAAGGAGTAGGTAACCATGCAGTTGCCACGTATGGCCAATGCGGAGCCGGAAGAGGACAACTGATTCCCTGCGAGAGGCCTGCATGGAAGACTTCCACACATTCATAGTCTCCTTAATGACACACAGTTTGTTGTGCGTGCTGTTAAGCCATTCCGCGTCCCAAAGCCGGAAAACCCTGTGGTGTAAGACGGAATGCAGGTCAGCTTCGGAGATGCCTACCTCCAGAAGCAGTTTCTGCATCGCCTGTTTGGCCAGCCTGTCGGCAAGTTCGTTGCCGGGGATTCCAACATGTCCTGGCATCCACACAAACACCACGGTACAGCAGGACTGTTCCAGGGCATAGATGGACTCCTGAATGGATGCTACCAGAGGGTGGCGGGGGTAGCACTGGTCGATAGCCTGTAGGCTGCTCAATGAGTCAGTACACAGGAGAAATGACTCGCCAGGGCATGAGCGGACGTACTCAAGAGCACGAGATATGGCCGCCAGCTCTGCAGTGAAAACAGTGCAGTCAACTGGCAAGGAGTGCTGCTCAATATGTCCTCCATGAACATATGCGAAGCCTACGTGTCCATCCGCCATTGAGCCATCGGTGTAAACCACTTCAGAGCCCCAAAACACGTCAAAAATTGATAGGAAGTGACAGCGGAGAGCAGCAGGGTTAATGGAATCCTTAGGGCCATGCAAAAGGTCCAGACAAAGCTGCAGCCTAGGTACACACCATGGAGGCGTACGTGAACGGACTGCAAGTAGAGGTGGTAAAGGGAAGGACTCCAGTTTGGAGAGAAGGGACCGCACGCGAACCGCAATCGTTATCCCCGGGTGGGAAAAGGAGACGTAATTCGGATGCTCAGGGGAACTATGAATGTGTGCTGCATAACTGGTGAGCAGTTGTGCAAATCTGATCTGCAGTGGAGGAACACCAGCCTCCACCAGTACGCTGGTCACCGGACTCGTCCTAAAAGCTTCTGTCACTAATCGAACCCCACAGTGGTGCACAGTGTCGAGTAAATACAATGCTGAAGGTGCTTAGATGATGATCCGCACAGTGGTCGGCCAAGATGCGTCGCTACTCCAGAAATCATTGTATAAGTACACAAAATGGTTATGGAGGATTGTCGATTGAAAGTGTGTGAAATTGCTCATGCTTGCCGCATGTCATCTGAAAGGATATATCACATTTTAACCAAAGAATTAGAAATGAAAAAATATCTGGAAGATGGGTGCTTCAACTCTTGACGCTGGATCAAAAACATGTGCCGTCGCCATGGCAAAATTACATGAACTAAGGTATGAATAGTTGCCACAGCCACCTTCTTCACCTGATATGGCTCTGTCAGACTTCCATCTCCTCCCAAAACTGAAAATTTTTCTTGGTGGACGAAGATTCACTTTAAACGAAGAATTGATAGCCGGAGTTTACAACTATTTTGCAGGCCTGGAGGAAACTCATTTTCGAGATGGGATCAAGGCACTGGAACATCGTTGGATGAAGCCTACAAGGAGACTACATTGAAACATAAAAAAGCTTTAATGATTTAAGTACTTTTTTCCTATTCTGTTCAGAGAACTTTTCAAACCACCCTCATACATCACATCTACCAGTTTCTGTCCCATTCATTCAGATAATTCCTTTGTGGCATGTCATTTTTTTTCATAGAGCATATTTAGAAAAAGGATGCTTGTTTGCCAGGTACATTATTTTACAAAATATTATCCTTCCTTTTCAGTGCACTTGGTCCTGCAGTTCACAAGCTTAAGTAATTCTGCAATGAAGGTTTTCAAATGGTTGTGAAGCCACCGTTGCACAGCTCTTTGCACCTCCACATCTGAGGAAAGTCAAGTACCTCGTGAAGCATTCCTGAGTGGCCCAAACAAATTAAAGTTGAAGTGAGTCAGATCTGTGCTGCAAGGAGGGTGTTCCAGTAGGTCAAAACTCAATTTCTTGATGGTTTCAATGGCGTTGTGAGCTATGTGCAGGAGGTCTGTCATGCAACAGCACACTTTCTTTGACACCAGATCTTGCTGTCTGCTACAAACTCCTAGCTTTAGCCTGTTTTCCAACAATTCACTAAAGTCTCACTGTTGGTGGTTGTTCCCTTTCTCATGTACTCTTCCAGAACAGGCCAATTTGCATCTCAAAAAATAGTTAGCATAATCTTTCCTAACAATGGCCACATCTTGAAGTTTTTCTCTTTGGTGATCTGCCGTGTTTACACTCCATACTCCAGTGTTTTGATTCTAGCTTATAGCAGTGAACCCATACTTCATCACCAGTGACTACCCTGGTCAAAAAGATTCATCTTCCCCATTGATAAGTTAGAATAAGCATTGGCATATGTCAACATCTGAGCCGAGTTCTTCAGTAAGTTGTCTTGGTATCCACTGCTCAGAAATTTCATGGGAGCAGAATGATTTGATATGCAGAAACATGAAGAACTGCCAAATTGCATTCTGATCTTCATACAGGCTTAACACCTGGCGTGATGGTACGGATGTGCCACTGGGTATACAACATGATCACATCTGGTTCACACAGCCAGTAATCTGGACAGTAGGCATTGCATTTCTCATGTGTGAAGACTGGTAGTTATATCCTTTCTTCGAGATCTGTGGCATTATGTAAGGAAGCAGTCAAAGAAAACGAGGCAGAGGGGGAAGTACATAAACTGTTTATTATTTCAAAAATAATTGCCATGACTGCAAATACATTTATTTATTCCACTGTGATACAAGATGGTCCACGCCTTCATGGGAAAGTGTCTGCAGCTGCCTATGGTACCACAACTATACCCAGGCGTACACCTCTTCATCTGATGCAAATTGACAGCCACAAATGTCTGTCTTCAGGGCTCCAAAAACACAGAAATCACTGGAGCAACATGTGGGCGGGTACAACCATGGTTCTGCAGGCAATCACAAACTTTTTCCATGGAGGTGTTGACCGCCTTGTCTCACAGTGGAACTGTGCTGGTGTTATCTGGTGCCAGCACACAAGGTGGCAAAGAGGTTGCACAGGTGTATACGACCCGTGACATCCAGGAGATCCAGGAAATTTTTTCATGTGGGAGAAAACCAGGAAAAACTCCAGAATTTTTCAGTGTTTTAGTTTTCAGTCAAATTTTTGTAATTTTGACTGGTAAGAACCGATACTCAAACAAAGGTTATTACTGTATTCCACTACTACAGAAAAATACTTCAACAATAAAACATAAACAAGAGAAAAAAATGAAAAAAAACTTAAATTGCAAAGGAAATGCACCACATACAACAACACACAAAGCTCATACAAGCGTCTGCCAACAGCGAAATGTGTCAAAGGCTTTAGGAAGACTAGGCAATGCTTCACAACAACAAATTGCCTCCGATGAGCATGAAGTTACAACTGTTTACATTAGATTCGTTTTAGCAGTTACGAACGGGCTCACGCAGATACGCAGTTGGCTACAGGAATGTGGCTGTTGGCTGTGCAAGCAGTTGCAGCAAGCTGCCAGATGCTACTGGGAAAATGGGGTGCCAAATTCATATTCTTGAGGGGGGGGGGGGGGGGGGAATTGTTTCACAAAGTGCCTAGCATCCAGTGCATGTCTGTCAATCGATTCATATGATTTTGAAATGCATCCATGTTGGTTTTTAAACATTTCTGAACGAACCATAAGTTGATTTCTGAACGAACCATAAGTTGTTTTCTGAACGAACCATAAGTTGTTTTCTGAACGAACCATAAGTTGTTTTCTGAACGAACCATAAGTTGTTTTCTGAATGCATGCATAGTGTACATGATGTGTCTGTCAGAGAATCCTCGTCACATCTAGAAATAAACTTTCTGCAGACAAAAGGGGACGGGGCTACATGAGCTGAGTGGAGTAAAGCCGAACGGGTGAATGCCAATTGCTGTCTAATTATGTGGTTGATTTGGTTTGCAAATGATCAGCATTGTTATAATCACTAGTGAAACCCATACATTCAGACTGCCAGAATGGAAATAAACGACTAACAGGAATAACAGGTGGAAAGTTATGTATTATCTTCTCGGTGTATCCAAGAAACTGAAATTTTGACAGAAACTTTTTGGCCAGATCGCTACACTAGTAAAGACCAGTTGTACAGTCCCCGGCTAGCAGCCACTTAAGTTCTATTCTGGAAGTAACACAGAAAATGTGTGTTATAACCTGCAACAACACCTAAGCGGAGAATAATCGCGGGATAACTAAACCAGTGATTCTGGCAGGGTTAGTGAAGTTAATCGGTGAACAAATTTTGACAATGGCAGGAATAGCTACAGAATTGGTGATGACAAGATTGATTACTGGAACGAGGAAGGGGAAGAAACTTGAAGATCACGCAAATTATGGAAGAATTAGACTATTCAAAATTTATATAAAAATTTCGTAATAGTACTTTTCGACCTCATGCCGCAGAAACTGTTGCGTATGAACGAAATGTGAAACTATTTTCTAACAAAGTTTTTTGCTTTTAGTAGGCCTAATAGGCATTTCATATGGGTACTTCGTGAATCATATTGTTGTGTTATAAAAATGACCTTTGTGCCAAAACAGTCTCGTTTATTTGGTGTGTGCTACAAAATTGTTGCATTAGAAAGGCCTATCTAGTTTTAAGTAGCAGTCAGTGACAAAATAGACTTAATCAGATCTAGAAACCACACCACTCTTGGGTTTTATTTATTAGATTACGACATTTCGATTTTTCATGTAGCAAAATGTTTGATGAACTTGGATGAGGTAATAGAATCTTTCACAGAAAGTAAAGCATGCCATGTAAACCTGTTTCAAGATTAGAGAGAAAAAATGCTCGGAGCTAAGGATTGAAGAAATGTGTACTTTCTTGCTTGTCTCTTGTCTTTGTTGGTTTTATGTATCCTATATTTAATTTTATGTCACACAAAACAGCAAGTTATAAGCTAATAGACAATAGAGAGTGCAAATTTTCTGGAGAGTTCTTGTTCTCCCAATTACAAATAATCTGATCCTCTATTAATTGCGAGATTTTTTTTTAAGAGGGGCAGGCTGTCAAACTGGCCGACTGGGAGCAGGAGAGGCACCACAGTCCTGAATATAGTTTGATGGCACCCATTACAAAATATACACGTTTCAGTTCCACAGAGCGAAATACAGTGAAGTGCGGTAGAAGAATGCTGTACGAAGAGGCATGGCACTGCACTTTGGCACACTTAAGACCAAATAACATGTCTTAAATTTCCTCGAACACATATGTTTTATGTTTCAGACTTTTCAGAAAGATGTGCGCTATAAGATGAACATATTTTTGAAAATTCGATTTCTTTTAGTATTGACCAAGTTAGCAAATATTGTCGGTCCGGGGCTGATGCGCAGAGCAGTCCGAGTTATAGTCTTCTCGTGACCCATGTTTGCATTTAGCGATTTTGCTGTTTCCCCTTCGTTTACTCTCATGTCAAACGAAAACAAAACAGATATCTGTGGACGGCAGCTATCAAGTTAATTAAAATACATTCACATAATTACGGAAGGTTAAAATATGTTCTTAGTTTCAGATTTTATTTTATTTCCACATTTCTGAGAGTCGAGCATTAATCGCCTTGCTGAACAATGAAGTTATTTTTATCTGTTTGCTAAAGAAATTTGATTTTTATTAACCTTTTCTGCAGAGGCAGTCAATGTATTTGAAATGAAATGTTTAATTCCACAACACTGGCTAGTTTCAACTGTTCGCTGCATTTCAAGTCCAAGTTTTCATCTTCTAGCACATGTGGAATTACGTCATAATAAAGAACCAAACATGAGATAGTACAGTACTGGTGCTCCAAGATAATTTACATCCCAAAAACCACACAGAAAAACTTAATATCAGGTCAAGGTCTACTTCATTGGGAATCTGGACATACGAATGTGCACTTTCAGTGAGTCACAAAAGTATTCCTATAGCTGCATATATTTTAGAAAAGAAAGTCTGTGTAACATGAAAAGAAGTGTATACAAAATCTAAAGAGCCAGTCATGTAAGAAGTACCTTGGTAAGTCATTTTTGTTGAAAAGCAAGTAAAGAAACATATCCAAAGCGACAGCAAGGTTAACAAAATAGAAAATGTAATACAAGAGCTAGTTTACAAAGTATTCATCCACCATCTGAACATGCTGAAATTTTGCGTACATTGATTAAACTATAACGCTGACCCACGGTACACTAGATTCAACCGTGCCAGCCCCATTCTTTCGCCTGTTATGGTTCTGAATCGCACCAATACAGTGCAATTAGCACCAAGGGCCGTAAGGGTAGCGAGACAAGACTGATTGAAAGGAAACTTATTCTGCGCTTACATAATGAGTAAAAATCTTCTTACGAGTTCACTAAAGTAGTCGGTAGACCTACCTCGATGGTTCGGTCGATAATAGATCGATTTTGCACAACAAAATCATTAAGAAACTGACCATGTACAGGATGCCCTCACACTTTGATGCAGACGCGAGATTTGTCATGAGGAAAATGAATACGAAACCTAAAATCAGTGCTGCTAAGTTGTCTGGGGAGTTAGTCTAGGGGAAAGAAGGTATGTGCCAACACATTCAGAAATACCTTCAAAATGTATGGGTAGCGCGCAGTGAGCAGAATCAAAAGAAACGTCTTCATTTTGTGTTGGAACATAGATTCAAAACTGAAGTCTTCTGGAATTGAGTAATATTTTGTGATGAGAATAAATGTAACTTATTTGGGTCGGATGGCAGGCGAATGGTGTGGCACAAGGAAATTTCATTTTTCAACAAGATAGTGACCCAAACCATATTGCTCTAAATACAAGGCTGTGGCTCCTGTTCAATACTCCAAAACAACTTAATACCCGTCCTCAGAGCCTTCACATTAATCCTATTGAACATCTCTGGAAAGAACAGGAAGATAGTATCTAGAGAAGACACATTTCTAATAAGAGACACCTAAAAGAAGCACTTCAAAACGAATGGGACAAAATTCCAGCCTCTATGGCAGCAAACTTCATCAAGTCGATGCCCAGACGACTACAAGCAGTAACAGCTGCAAAGCAAAACCCCACTAAATATTAATTTTTGTAATTAAAATCATATTTTCACATTTAAAAAATGTGAGTGGATGAATACTTTTTGAAGTAGCCCTTGAATAAATTCTCCATTTTGTCAAATTTGACATTGCTATGGATGTATTTATTTTCTTGTCCATCAATAAAAATGACTTACCAAGGTTCATTGCATATGACTGGATGTTCACATTTTATGTTCCCTTCCTTTCACATGACACGTACTTAACTTTTAAAAAAAATTAAAACTAGATGAATACTTTTTGGACACTCTGTACGTACATACAGGCTTCCTGCGTCATGATACCTGCGCAAGCACAGTGATGCCTGTTATCTGGCACTCTCTGGCAATTGCTCAAATGAACCTATTTCTAACAGGTCGCGGGAAAATATTGCGAATGGTGGTTTGAAAAGCGTTACTTTCAAAGTAAATATCCTTTTACGTAAGTTGAACTATGTGCGAGAGTGTACCATAAATTTCTTAAATCACAGAGCATTTGACTCATTTAAAAATCAACTCTTTGATGTCGAGCCATTTAGAAGAAATTCAGACCCTGAAGATCAGACAATTTTACTGGCACATTTGCGTGGTATATCTTAAAGTGTATCACGCGCAAAAAAGGTCAACATTATATGCGAAAGCTTAGCTTCTCTTGCAGCTTATTAAACTTAAAGAGACCAATATTATATGTAAAATCTTTGCTTTTCTTGTAGCAACACTATGTATATTAATTTTAACCATAAAATTTTCCTGTGTGTGTTCGTCCTATTTAACAGTGACGTTGCTGTTGACTGATTACATTACATGTCCTATGCTCTGAATATCTGCTGTCATTGGCTGGCGAGATCATGTGACATGAGCTATGTCTAGCTTACAAAAGCGCATCGCAATCTCTGATTCAATGATTCGGAAAGTAACATGTGATGTTTGGTGGAGTTCAAACGTTTACTTTCGTAATACAAAAATACGCAATGTACATGTTGCTGCACATCAAAGATATTTCCATAACGTGTCTTTTTCCCTGAGTTTTGTTTTCTAAAGTACCGGGAAATTCTACGCCCATGTATAAAACCATAATCATTCAAAGGATTGATAAGTTTTGCAGTTTCGAGGGAAAATATACTGTCACATAACACGAAGAAAGTGTGTTTCCACCCGGGAGAAAGAGTATTTTTAACCGGGAAACCCGGGAATTTTTTTTCCTTGTCCGCGTATACACCCTGTTGCAAGAAGATTGATATACGTCAAAAACAGACTCGCAAGAAATGCACTGCTAACGACCTCTTGACTGCCAGTATTTAGATCGCTGCCACAGACTGGAGGGCCCAGTCACCCAGTCATCGAGTGAGTCAATGAATCGAGTCACCAGTCGCAGCCCAGTGGGAGTCGCAGTTGCGGTTAGCTCAGAGTCATTCAGTACTTAGTGACCAGAGTAGTGTACATAGTGAATGTGTACTTCACCAGCAGCAAGGCAAATGTGGTACAAGCTCTCTGTAATAGTCCACAACACCTGGGCTATCTTAAGTAACTTCTTCTTATGAATAAAGAACCCTGTTAATACACGCATGTAGTTTGTGTTATAGAGGAGTATACCGGCCACCAAACAACATCGTCTCCTTGCTTCCTATAGTACAAGCCTACAGTGCAGTGGCAACGAGATGACACAAAAGAAACAAATGTTTTAACTGTTATGACTATTACATTTCAAATAACAAAAAGTTTACTTGTTTTTTTCCATCTCTCTCTTTTTCATTTTACTGCCCCTTATAGTTCAACAAGATAACGCAAGATTGCACATTGCCCATTGTGTCCTAACCTAGTACAATACATGGAGTGTTGCCCTCACCAGCGCATTTTCCAAATATCTCACCCATAGAAAACATCTGGTCACAAGTTGATGAGACACTGACATCACTTGCTAGATGCAATGTCTGATGAACTCCAGCATAATGTTGAAGCAGCACGGAATGATGCCCCTGTATCTGTTACCAACACTCAGTTCAACTTCATGGTTAGCTGGATTAGAGTGAGTCACTGTGGCTGCCAGAGGTAGCAGCTGTGTGTATTAAGTGTCACACATTGTATACCCACATATCTACAAATTTTTATCATACAGTTTTCCTCTAATACTGTATAATCACAGTAAGTGAAATTTCATAATTTGCTACCTTTCCTGGTGTTACAATTTCAGCATATTAAAAGGGAAAAGAATAACCAGTACTGAGGAAGTGACCAAGTAGCGCTGTTGAATGGCAGTAGCAGAAAGAAAAGTGTGTTTTGTTTTAAGGTGAAAAAACTAGGGTCTTAAGCGTCCATGTCAAAACTGTAAAAAAAATTAACACAAAGAGGGGTGTTAAAAACAACTACACATTAATCCTAATTGACGGAAGAAACGACAGCCATAAACAGGGATGTGGAGAAAGGTATGTAAAAACCATCAAAGAAATGGAGGTCCAGAACTAAAAATTAAATGGTGTTCGCCATATTGCTACAATGGATGAAAAGTAAAACATGGTCGACAGCCCGTGCATCTTTCGCTAAAATGTCCGATAACTTAGACGGCAAACACAAATGGGGACATAAGCCGATAAAAAAAAGGGCATTCCATCACGAAATGGCACACAGTTAAAAGTTGGTGCAATGTGCACAGAGTGGCTTATGGCAATAGCTAGAAAGGCAGTGCCCAATACACAACCTAATTAAAATGACCTACTCACAGCGAGAGGGCCAAGAGAAGATCATCCAAGCCACTGGGAGAGGCTTAATATCCCGGAGCATGTTCCCATGGATGGAGGATCAGTGGTGATGCGAAAGTGACACCACCTGCTGACAGATGGCAATACAGACATCATCGGAGGGTATGTAAGAACTAGCACGCTGAGGTATGAGTACTGCAGCCTTGGCAGCAGCATTATCAGCCTTGTTTCCTGTCAGACAGACATTACCAGGAACCCATATAAACATCACAGTCACTCCATCAAGAGTGAGCAAGTGACAGCTTTCCTGGAACTGTTGCACTAAGGGATGGATGGTGTACAGCACACAGGGGCTTTAAAAGGCACTGAGAGTGTCTGAGCATATAACGCAAGATGTACTGCGTGGCACGATACAGGGTAAAGAGCTCTGCTGTAAATACTGAGCAGTGTTCTGAAAGCTAATAGCGAAAAAACATCGGCACCCATGACAAAGGTTAGTTCAAGAGCCATCAGTGTACACTATTACTAAATGTACTATTGGGAAATTCCATGCACAGGTCATGAAACTGAAGACGAAAGAGTGAGGCTGGAGCAGTGTCCTTAGGAAGTAAATGAAGGCTAGGGTGAACAAGGGCTGCTGCATGAAGTGAAGATGGTGAAGGTTTCACACCCACTGTGAAAGTTGCGGGGAGTGTGAAGTTATGCTGCCGGAGCAGGAACTGAAAGTGAACTGCAGGAAGTAACAGAGAAGAGGGATGTGCCCCATACTGGCGATCAAAGGAGTCAGTGAAGGAGGCGGCATAGGATGGGTGGCTAAACACGGCAGACAAATGGCATGCATATCTGCTGAGGAGAAAGTCATGGAGGTAGGACAGCGGTAGTTCAGCAGCTTCTGCATACAGACTCTCAACCGGGCTAGTGTAAACGGCGCCAGTGGCCAAACGGATGCCATGATGGTGGATAGTATTGAGATGACCTAAGAGGGACGGACGTGCAGATGCATAAATGAAAGACATAGCCTAGTTTCAAATGGACACGGAATCCGTACAAACGGAAGGTGATGGTTCGAACTGCAACCCAGGAAGTACCATTGAGGACATATAGGACAACGAGGGACAGCATACAGCGGGCTGCCAGGTGAGACACTTGGGAAGATCAAAAAAGTTTCCTATTGAGCACGAGTCCAAGAAATTTCAAAATTTCAATGAACAGAAGAGCAACAAGTCCAATATGTAAAAATGGTGGAAGAAACCAGTTGCACCACCAGAAATCCATACACATGGTTTTGCCAGTGGAAAAACGGAAGCCATTGTCAGTGCTCCATGAGGACAGATCATCAATACACCGCTGAAGACGCCACTCAATGAGAAGTCCATGGAGAAGTGCAACAGATGGCAAAATCGTCAACGAAAAGAGAGCTGGAGAGGCTACATCTGCAGAGAGTATGGACAATACCAGTTCTCCAGCAGGTGTCATAGGCTTTTTCCAAACTAAAAACACATCCACAGTCTGAAATGTCCACAGAAAACTGTTCATAACATGGGTGGACAAAGTGATGAGATGGTCAACTGCACAACAGCGCATTCGAAATCCACGCTGTGCAGTGGTTAGTAAATGGCAAGACTTGACCCACCATATCAGGTGGGCATATGTTCCATCAACTTGCAAACATAGCTGGTGAGAGAAATCGGGGAGTAGCTAGAAGGAAGGTGTTTGTTCTTACTGGGCTTAGGTATGGGTATGACAGTGGCTTCACGGCAGTGTTTGGGAAACGTGTCCTCTGCCCAGATGCGGTTACCTGCAAGAGAAAGGTGCTGCAACATTTGTATGTGAACAGCGTCTGGCCCTGGGGTGGAGGATCAGGATAAAGTAAGTATGATCTGACTCCCTCATAGTAAAGGCAGCATTGTAGCAGTCACGATTCTGAGAAGAGAAGGGCATCGCCTGAGCCGCCTCAGCTCGTTTCCAATGAAGGAAGGTAGGGCGATAGTGGAACAAGCTCAAAACCTCCGCAAAATGGCACCCCAAGGTGTTCAGGTAGCAATAGGGTCCATGCTGACATTGTCCGCTATGTCAGGTCGGAGGTCACCCCCACATGACGGAAGAGAGAGTGGAACTGTTAAATGAAATCCAGCTGGCTTTTTTGCTATTCCGAAGAATGCTATGACACTGAGCATACATCTGCTTATAATGAAAGCAGTTTGCCACCATAAGATGATGATTAAAAACGCGGACAGCACGTCTCCACATGCAAATTGCATCGCAGCATGCATGCCTCAGGCCAACAAGGCATGGTCATGAGGAAGTGTGAGGAATCCGTTGTAAGGATAATTTTTATAAGGTATTCCACCTGGTCATCACAACTGGGGAAATGATGTTCATCGAAGGTCGCCAGGGAGGAGTAAATCCTCCAGTCGGCCTTAGTAAGCTGCCATTTGGGTGTGACATGGGTGGGGTAGGAGTCAGCAAATGGATAGCACAGGGGAAATGGTCACTCAAGTATGTGACACACAGAACAGACCACGCGAGACGATAGGCAAGCTGGTCAGTGCAGAAGGATAGGTCCAAATGGGAATAGGTGTGCGAGGAGTCTGAAGCGTAATGTGGGTGCTCTTGTGTAAAGGCAGAAGAGGTTAAGTTGATTAAGGTGGGTGGCCAAGAGGGCACCTGACGGACAGGTTCTGGGAGAACTCCGAAGGGGATGGTGCATATTAAAGTCAACGAGCAGCAGAAATGGGGGAGGCAGCTGCCCAATAAGCTGGAGGAAGCCTGGTGACATAGAATGATGGAGGGATGTAAATAGTACAAAGGGAAAAGGTCAAGTGAGGAAGGAAAAGGTGAACAGCAACAGCTTGAAGATGGGTAGTCAGGAAGATGGTTTGACTATGAATGTCATCCCAAACAAACAGCATGACTCTACCATGAGATAGAATGCTGACCTTGGGGGGGAAGGTCAAAACAGACTGGGAAGAAATGCGAAACCTCAAAGTGGTCATGAGGATGCAATTTGTTTCCTGAAGGCAGAGAATAAGAGGACGCTGCAATTCTAAGAGCAGCAGTAAATCCCCTTTGTTGGAGATGCACCGGCGACACGGAGACCAGCCAGGGAAGGGTATCACGTAGCGACACTATCGAAGAGGATCTGAGTCAGTGAAGGACAAGACCATTTGCCTTTGTTTGACTTCTTTGAGCCTTTCCGGTTAGCAGAGGAAGACTGAGGTGTTGGTTGGCTGGAGGGACATAGGAAGTCTTCATGGGAGTATTCCTTCTGTCCTTTACAGCCTGCTGGTTGTGTAGCTGGTGACTTCGCCCCATGAGGTAAGAGTTTGATGGTTTGTTGCACAGCTAGATGAGAATATGGCGATGCTACCATGACACTGTGCAATTTCACAACCTCGGAGTTGAATTTGAGGTCACATGGCTGCGTGACCATGTCCTTAATGGAACAAGGTGCAGCAAGAACAGTACTGTAAGTGCCAGACTGTAGAACACAGGGTTTGCAACTAGCTAGTAACTGTGGAACGACTGGGTAAGGTACTTTTCCCTTTATATAGATCTCCTGTACAGCTCGTGCATCAAGATACGTGGGGCAATCTCGAGAGGCAGCGGCATAGTCTTTCACTGCAGTTGATACAGCAGGGAGAAGGAGGTGGACAATCACCCTTGTGCGCATCCCTACCACAGATTACACACTTGGCTGGATATTTACAAGACATTCAAGTGTGGTTGAAACAATGACACTGGTAGCAGAGCATCAGGTTCAGAATGTACGGTTGGACTGTGATAACTTCTTAGCCTGCTTTGATGGTGGACGGAAGTACCACTCTATCAACAATTATGTGTGTGTGTGTGTGTGTGTGTGTGTGTGTGTGTGTGTGTGTGGGGGGGGGGGGGGGGGGGGGGGGGGGCACTAAGGAGGCATCTACCTTTTTAATCACCCGATGGGTGGCAATGACACCTTAATCTGAGAGGTACGTTTGGATGTCAGCCTTGATCAGACCTTCATGCAGCCTAGTGTAAATAACACCATGGGAAGAAATCAGAGTTCTATGGGCCTCGACACTAAGAGGATAGCCACGGAGAAGTGAAGCAGCAAGCAGTGGTTGTGTCTGAGAATCAGAAGTAGTCTCCGAAAGCAAAGTGCCAATGCGTAAACAAGAGCAGGATTTCACAGGGCCAGCAACTGCATCAACACCGTTCTTAATTAGAAATGGGTTTACCGCTGCAGAGGACTGAACGTATTCAGTACGTGAAATCATGAGGAACCACGGTGCAGCTGGGAGTGTCTTTGAATCAGGAGCTTGATTCCATTTACATTTGATAGAAGTGCATGGCAAAGAAGATGATTGGCTCAATGTGAGAAAATCCCTCATGATTGCCAGCATCTCCGATGGCGTGCTCCTTCCAACTGACGGCCCCCCCTTCAGAATGGGGCGCACCCGGCTTAGGTGATTGTTCACACCTCCCGAACACCTGACAGAGGAACCAGTTGGCAATTTGGGAAGGCAGCAGCTCAGACAATCACCACTCCCCAAGCCTGGCCTGTACCAGGGGGTACGTGTGAACCCTACCTGTCGACCCGGGGCTGGGAATTCTGCTTTACCCAGACACCTGTTACGTGTCAGATGCCTGGGCCGGCCTTCAGGAGCACACAGGGAGGAAGATGAAAAAAGAGGAGCCTCAAATGCCAAAGTGGAGCAAGGATAGGAGAAGGTGAATGAAGAAAGGAATGAAAAATAGCCAATATACACAATTCAGTTCATTAAACCGTGGCAGATTTGAGAGTGTTAACCTTAAGCACAGCAAACTGGTGCATCCTCAAGACATAAAAGATGATCTGGTATTAGTGAGCAGGCTCTAAACCTTTCTATCAGAGTGGCTGAAAGGAATTTCTCCAATATTAGATAAAAAATAAGAACAATACAATTGGTTTTCATTGTGCACTTCCATCCACACAATTCCCCTCTAATAACCGACATTCTTTCTCAAAAGCAACATGATGAAGTGCACGGAGTGGGAACGTACTGCTCTGCTGAATTCCTCACATGCCTGTCCGGATGTTGTGTCAGCTGCATTACCCTGGATCCCCACATGAGCTACAGCTCAACAGAGTAAGACGTTCAGTTTTTTTTTGGTCATTCCGTATTTACTCCTTCAGTACACACAATGCCATAATCAAGTAAAAGATAGAGCATCCAGCAGTGTGCCACGTTGGAACAGTCAGTGTGAACAAATTTAATAAAGTAATACTGATCATATAAATCAGAATGATACATATCTAAGAATATTATAATGGTTAAAAGTCTTTGTGTTCTGTCAGTTTTAATACCGTCTAGAGTCTTATTATAATAACGATGGAAACACTTCAATCCAATGGTGCAACAACCAAATTTACAAACTTATAATTGCACAAATGTGCCCATGATAGCTTGCTTGCTCTTTTGACACCTGCAAAAAGATGGTCATAGAATTACTGAAATGTTAAGTGGTGACTGGTGCTTCCTGCAAACTTGAACGAATGTTGCACCATGACTAGCTGCCTCCTGATAAAAAGAGGTAGCTTATTAGCCACAATGATCACAGTGTAATCCCCTACAGTCAAACTTGTGCACCCATGGTCAACATAGAGAGCACCTACAGATTGCTCTGTTCCATAGATCTCTAAACCACACAACTGTAATATAACTGAACAAAGGATTTAATAAAAATTTAATGTGCAGGAGCTATCAGCATTCAAGGTCCTAAAATGAGGCACTTAGTAATGTTAATTACCCAAGTGTCCTTGCCGACAGACTGTAAAGTCTGGCTCTGAAAGTCCCATTCTGCAGTAAGCCAATCACTCAGTCGGGAAATATTGCAGAGATTCTTACACCTGCCTAAATTAATCCACATTATGAAGCAGCTTCAAGATGTTACAATAAAGCAAAGCCCTTGTAAGGTATTACATTTAAGACTTCCATACTACAACCTCCAGCAAGTCGTTTTATGAAGAGTCAAACGGCACCTCCTGAACCCACGCTGAAAGCAACTGACGAGTCTCTGTAGTTTCAAAAACTTGCACCAAATGCAGTTTACAGTTTGTTTCAGGATCAACACTACACATCCCATCGAAGAAACACTGCAATAATTACTTGGAAAGAGATACGTATTTCAGTTTAATGGAAGTGATGACAATGGGTTCAAGCCATAAATCAGGTTACCTTAACATCAGACCAGATTTTATTTTGACATGGCATGGATTACTACATGGAGAACACAACAAGCTCTTTACTCACACGAAGTGTTGAGTGCTATTGACAAGGGATTTCAAACCGATTCCATATTTCTGTATTTCCAGAAGGCCTTTGACACTGTTTTGGTCTCAGAAACTGACATACAGCCGGGAGAGGGGTGTGCTGACCACATGCCCCTCCATATCCGCATCCAGTGACGCCTATGGGCTGAGGATGACCCGGCAGCTGGTCGGTATCGTCGGGCCTTCGTGGCCTGTTCAGGACGAGTTCAGTTTTTTTTAGTTCTTTGACACTGTACCTCACAAGTGGCTTGTAGTAAAATTGCATGCTTATGGAATATAGTCTCAGTTATGTGACTGGATTCACGATTTCCTGTCAGGAGATGATTTCTGGCATTCCCGAAAGTAGTGTTATAGGCCCTCTGGTGCTTCCTTTCTATATAAACCATTTAGGAGACAATCTGTGTAGCCATCTTTGGTTGTTTGGAGGTGATACTGCCATTTATCATCCAGTAAAGTCATTACAAATTGCAAAACAATTTAGAAGATATCTCTATGGTGTGAAAATTGACAATTGACCCTGAATAATGAAAACTGTTAGGTCATCCACATGAGTGCTGAAAGCAATCCATTAAAATTCAGTAAACAACAAATCAGTTGAATCTAAAGGCTGTAAATCCAACTAAATACCTCGGAATTACAATTATAAACAACTTAAATTGGAAAGAACACACAGAAAATGTTGTAGGGAAGCTGAACCAAAGACTGCATTTTATTGGCAGAACACTTACAAGATGCAACATATCTACTACAGAGACTGCCTACACTACACTTGTCTACCCTCTTTTGGAGTACTGCTGCATGGTGTGGGATCCTTACCAGGTAGTTTTAATGGAGTACACAGAGAAAGTTCAAAGAAAAGCAGCACATTTTGTATTATCGGGAAATAGGGGGCAATAGAGAACCTGAAATGGACATCATTAAAACAAAGGCATTTCTCACTGTGGCAGAATCTTTTTGTGAAATTTCAATCACCAATTTTCTCTTCCAAGTGCGAACATATTTTGATGATGTCGATTTATATAGGGAGAAATGATCATCACATTTAAAAACAAAGGGAATCAGAGCTCGCATGGGAAAGATCTAGGTGTTCGTTTTTTCCATGTGCTATTCAATATTGCAATAATACAGAATTATTCTGAAGGTGGTTTGATAAACCTTCTGCCAGGTACTGTGATTTGCAGAGTATCCATGTAGCCACAGATGAGCGACAGGTTAGTAGCAAAAATGGTCAATCACATTACCCTTACGCACAACATTAACAGACACTGATATGCTTGTTTCAGATATTCTCCTGATTAACTGCAATTATGCTAGTGTTCAAATGGAATGACTGAGTTGAGAAGCATTTACAATCACTTACTCCTAGTACATGCATTTAGTCCACAGGCTTTCATCTGTTGATATTAGTCTGAAGTTTTCTGAGGATACTCTGTATCTGAGCCTTAGAGGCATGACATGTCTACACCCCCCCCCCCCCCCCCCCCCCCTCCCTCCTGCTCTCTGGCCAATTACTGATCGGGGACATGAGATATTTTACAATGGTCAGGCAGTTGTCGGATGGACTTTTCATGAGATTGGTGATCACACTGACTTATAATGTGATCCACCAGGTTTACTCCCCATTTTTCTTGGTCTCATAGTCCCATTCTACATGCTTCAGATGTTCTCTCCTGGCAGTTAATACCATTGGGTGATGTTTCATATGGATAGTCAACTTTACTTTGTAAGTGTTAATGATCTGTTATGTTTACCACATGTTGGCCACCACAGTCTGTACGACTAATGTATTAGTGTTAGATTGCACTCTGGTACAAATGCAACAGACAGTTCCGAGTGCACTGTGGACAGCACTTAGTGTGGGATAGCATAAATTTTCTTTTAAATAGCCCCTTTAATTTCTTACCATAAATTCTGGTGCTACTGACAATGTCTCCTGCAATTGTTTTTTTCTCATGGAGGCTTTTATTCCTAATTCCTTTTAGGAAACTGATGCTTCCTATGGTCATCCTCAGACAACGCATAATAGACATTCTGCAGCTGGTTGAAAACAAATTGGCAGGTGCTTTTCAAACACATTCTGTAATGTGACTGGCTGCTAAGTTTTGACTACATTGTTCCAGTAACAATGCATAGTCTTCTAAGGAAGCACAATGGTTTTTGGTCCTCTCAATATACAGTGAGAAACTGTTTTTGCTGTGATTCATAGCTCATCCACAACATCACAGCAAAAGCAAAGTTGCAGATGGGTGGAAAAGGAAAGGAGCATCATCTTGTTGACATAATCATTTTCACATTCAAGCAATGTGTGTCGCGGAAATCACAGATAAATCTAATCAACGTTGCAATATTGCTGCTACATCCTAAGAGATACACACAACTTTCATTCAGTGGAACCATGAAATTATGGTAAAATCTGAGGACAGCATCGAAAACAGAAGAAATTATAAGGACCTCATATCTCAACACATCCAGCCACAGCTGAAACAGCTCTTACTCAACGTAACACTGAAGAACTCTCTCTTGTCTTAATCTTACCTTCTGTACAAAGACAACCAAAACTGTGCAGTCTGCACAACATGTAGGGAATCTTTACATAATCTTGCAAATTTTCCAACACACTCTGGTTCAATGTAATCTGATATAAGAAACCAAAGATCAACTGGATATCTAACACCAGTACTGGTATTTCTCTCAGGGGGTGTTTTCCTTCTTCTCCGTGTAGGTCTCACAGGTACTTCTGAAACACAAAGTAGAAGCAAATGACAGTTCACTATCAGTCATTAAAAAGTTACTGCTTGCACTAAGAAAATTAAATACTTGCAGCTGCTGGAGTGACTTTCTGTAAGTGAGTAACTTGACAACTGCGATAATATGAATGCAGTAGTAGTGATAATTTACCACAGAAGTTAAAGATTTACAATACTAATTAGTGTTACCAACACGACGAAGACAGTCTGAATATTCATTCTGCAATTGCAACCAGAGATGGGGAAGTTATTTGAAGGAAGAATAACAAATACAGACAAAATTATTCCTTATTTGTAAATAAACATATTTATTCTTAATAATATTCATTTTCACTGATAAAAACCATTTATTAAACTTCCTGGCAGATTACATCTGTGCACTGGACCCAGACAGTATTTTCCAGCTAAAGGCAAATGTCCCCAGGTTGTGTCCCAGTCCGCCACACAGTTTTAATCTGCGAGGAAGTTTCATACCATCGCGCGCGCACACGCACACAGCTGGAAAATTCATTTGTCATCTGTAGGGTTACAAATAGCAGATAAATTTGAAATCCAAAGGCATTGAATTCTTCAATTCTCTGTCACTTATAAAGCAAATGTACTTTTTGTAGTTTTGTTTTCAAAATAACTCTTTTTCAAACACCTCACCAGAAAGTTTATTTTATTTTGGAAAACTTTCCACTGACGTATATTGAGAAAAATAAGTTCCACATATGCAAAAGAAGATAGCAGTGTATTACATCTCTTGAAAATTGCCTTAGTTCAGGGCACTGAAATAAGACTTTCAAATCATGATCTTTGTCTGCAAAAAGTTGAGAAATTAGCTGAATGATGCAAATATTATTAGCACATACGCTTCCTTGGGAACCTGGCACAGGCTCTGCAGCCTTAAAACAACACCCACATTGCTATCCACACACTTATTCACTTTGTTATAAGATTCTGTGAGGTTTGGAAGGTAGGAGGACGAGGTACTGGCAGAATTAAAGCTATGAGGACTGGGCGTGACTCATGCTTGGCTAGCTCAGTTGGTAGAGCACTTGGTAGATGCCCGCGAAAGGCAAAGGTCCCGAGTTCGAGTCTCTGCCCGGCACACAGTTTTAATCTGCCATGAAGTTTGATATCAGCGCACACTCCGCTGTAGAGTGAATATTTCATTCCACTTTGGTATAACTCACAGTGGGTCATTCTTGCTACTTCAGACTCCACAATTCCAAATTATATTTGAGCTGATAATTCTACATTACTCTCCTTAACTTTGACAATGTTGATATTCTGTGCAGCACGTGAACTCTCCTGAGTTTGCATAGCATCACCGTTACCTTCTTTAATTACCTTAATCTTCCTAGTCAATAAATTGTCCCACCAGTCATTACGTTCCATCCCACCCTTCACAGGATTGACAACTTTAACTACATGAACAATATTCTGATGTCTTGCAGGAAGAGGTAAACTTGGCTCAAGCCTTTCCTCTCCCTTTCATCTTCCTGTCTTTCCCTTCTTTCCACCCTCCCCATAATATTCCTACTTCTCATGTCCCCATGCCTGTTTTTAACCCATCAGTCATTGAGTCTTCTCTGCACCACCTCTGCATGCTCCAGCCTTGTTATAAACAGCTTCCTTCTCACTAGCCCGAAAAGCTTCCAGTCACTTAGACAAATCCACAACTTTTAACTTATCCACTTCGGTGTGTCAAATTTTTAACCTCTCTTTAGTGCTATTAGTGGTATTACAAACTCTGCTCCCTGTGGGACTGCCCACTGACATGATTACCTTTCATCAATACATAAACACAAACGAAAATAATACTTAAACATACCACTGTCCCATCGCTTCTCACCTCTTTGCATGCTAACATACCAAGCAATATTCCTTGCTCTACACCTCTGCCCATTCCAAACGGCACAAATTACACACACTTCCTATGATTCCCAGGCTCAACTCCATCAATAATTACAACAAAATAGGAAAATAAAACAACAAGAACACTGTCATATTACTTCTTACTGTAACTTACTACTCTTTCTCCTGAGTGACTGCCCATTATTACTACTAACACACTGGAAACAATGACTAAACTTCACCACCTTATATTCCTAGGCAATGAGCCACATCCCCTTGCTCTTTATAACACCTATTCCAAAATTACTGTTCTTACTTACATACCATACCCACAGAACATTGTTCACATTCAACTGCCGAATACCGAAACCATAAACACAATTACACATCTGACTAAAGACTCACTGGCTTGCGACGAAACTAGCAGTCAAAAAAAAAGAGAGAGAGACTGCATGAACCCCAGCATATCTTGACAAGACTGCAACACTGCAGTAGGCGAGTCACCATCTTCAACCATAGACTGTGGTGGTGTTTGTCAAACAATGCGCTGACAGGGTCAAAGATATTGCTACTGAAGCCAACTGTAGCTGATCCTGGGGGTTGTGGAGTGACTACTGCGTGAATTTTGTGGCAGCACCTTCCATCTGCACTATTCAATGTGCCTGACTGCACGGGTTCAGCAGTCAACAGTTGTGGTTCTATGAGCTAAAAAATGTATGAGTCTAATTGTTGAGAGACTGGCGCAAGGCATGTTCAGTATGCAATCCAGCGTTTTCTGCCCCAAGTTTAAATCTAGAAAAAGCACATTCCACAACAGATTGAAGTGTCTCTGGGGTCACGTTTGAATGTGTTGTGCAGTGTGTGCTTCAGTTCAGCTGCATTCGTAAGTGGAGTACTGAATACATTATCTTTCAGATGTCAGAAGTCACATGGCTTAAGATCATGTGATCAGGAGTGCCAGGCTGTAGGAAAATGATGGCTGATAATTCTAGCATTTCCAAAATGCCTCTGCAGCAGCTGCTTCACTGGCTGTGCAACGTGTGGAGGTGTGCCATCTTACATAACAATGAACCTGCCCACGCATCCATGTTGTTAAAGAGTTGGAATGATGGTGCACAAAAGACCTTCACAGCACTTGCCAGTGAGGGTACACATAGCAGGATCTGCAGGACTCATCTCGAAAAAATATGGCCCTGTGACAAATGATGCTGTCAACAAACACCATACAGTTACCTTTGCAGAATGAAGTAGTAACGGTTGTTGCACATGCAGATTTTTAGTTACTCATGGTCTGCAATTTTACTTATGGACAAAGACTTTGTCTGCCTACAGAAGGTTCCATGACCATTCATTGTCTGCTTCTGTGTGAGCAAGAAATACCAGAGTGAACGTTTGTCTTACTGGCAGGTTGGCAAGAAGCATCTCCTGGACGTGGGTGATTTTGTATGGATAGCAATGCAGGATGTTTCATAGGATTTTATGTCACCATGCTTGCAGGCACATCCAACGTTTTGGGAAACCCCTGTCCGCTGTATTTTCACACCAGCACTCGATTCCTCCTGCAATGCTGTGGTCACATCTGTGATAGATGTCAAATTAACTAATTTCTTCCTCTACCACTCTGCACTTCAAAAAACCAATTTTGTAGTCTTTTTCTTCAGACCCTTAGCAGACATCGAATCGATGCCTTTTTCCATACCCTTGAGTATACAGATCTTATGGAGGACTATTGGTGCACAGTCACCTTTCTTGTAAAAGCGCTTTACCGGCAGGGCAAAATCTTTTATGGAGACTGTCATTCTGGGCATCTCAGGCACAAACTGAGGAACAGCCGTTAACTGCGAATCTGTCCCAATCCATTAGATATACTCACAGAAACGGCTTACAGTTTTGGCCTGTCACAGGGATCCACTCGCACGACCAGCTATTCACGTGTGAAAGACAGCATGTTGTTGAAGTGATACTGCAGTGATCAATCCATGCAACAGATAACTTGCACAAATTCTCTGAGAATCAAGACTAATGAGGATGGGTAGCAACTTACAGCAAAGATGATCGCTAAGCTTCAGACAGGCACGTAGAAAAGAATCATACTCTCACAACTAAATTTTTGGCCATAGGCGTTTGTCAGAAAATCAGAGCACAGACACACATTCATACAATCACTCAGACACACTCAGGCACACACGACCACTGTCTCAGACTGCTGCCTCAACAATCTCTAAGAATCAGAGCCAAACAAACTACAACTCATGCTTGCCTGCCTGTCGTCGGCAGCTACTATGCTAGCGGCAAGAAGCAGTAACACCAATGACTGCAAACTGAGTCAGGGTGTATACGTGGACAAGGAAAAAAATTCCCAGATTTCTCCCGGATTTCCTGGTTAAAAATACACTTTCTCACGGGTGAAAACACACTTTTTCCCCGTTAACTGACAGTATATTTTCTCTAGGAACTGTCTAACTTATCAGTCCTTTGAACAATTATGGTTTTATAGACGGGCGTAGAATTTCCCGGCGCTTTAGAAAACTAAACACAGGGAAAAAAAGCGTTTTGGAAATATCTTTGATGTGCAGCAACATGTACGCTGCATATTTTCGTATTACGAAACTATAAATTTGAATTCCACCAAACACCGCATGTTACTTTCCGAAGCATTGAACTCAAGATAGCGATGCGCTTTTGTAAGCCAGTCAAAGCTCACATCACGTGATCTCACCAGCCAATGACAGAGGGTATTCATAGTTTAGGACATGTTATCTAGTCAGCCAATAGCAACATGACTGTTAAGTAGCGCGAACACACAAACATAAAAAGTTAATGGTTTAAATTAATATACATAGTGTTGCTACACGAAACGCAAAGCTTTCGCATATAATATTGGTCTATAAAATTAATATGCTGCAAGAGAAGCTAAGTTTTCAAATATGATGTTGGTCTTTTATGAGTGTATTACAATTTAAGATATATCACACAAATGTGCCAGTAAAATTTTGAATAACGACATAAATGTTTGATCTTTTGGGCTCGAAATTCATCTAAATGGCTCGTCATCAAAGAGTTGATTTTTAAATGAGAGTCAAATGCTCTGTGATTTAAGAAATTCATCGTACATTCTCACACACAGTTCCGGTGTAACTGCCAGAATGGTACTTTGATGGTAACGCTTTTCAAACCACCATTCGGAATATTTTCCGATGACCTGTTAGAAATAGGTTCATTTCTGCAGTTGCCAGAGAGCGCCAGATGACAGGCGTCACCGCGCTTGGACAGCTACTATGTCGTAGGAAGCCCGTATGTTCGTACGTGTAAAACATTAAAAGGTCATACATTGTGTCATTAAAAGAAACAAGACATCAGAGGATATTCCAAGACCATTGGAATTTCGTGACCCATACTAAAATGTCCACATTTAAAGTGCACATTCGTATGTCCAGATACCCAGTGAAGTAGGCAACGATCTGATATTAAGCTTTTCAATGTGGTTTTCGGGATGTAAATTTTCTTGGAGTACCAGTACTGTGTTATCTCATGTTTGGTTCTTTATTATGGTATAATGCCATACATGCTAGAAGTCAAAAACGTGCACTTTAAATGCAGCGAACAGTGTGTGGAATTAAACACTTCATTTCAAATATCTTGTCTGCCTCAGCGGAAAAGATTAATAATAGAAAATTTCTTTAGCAAACCGACAAAAACATTGTTCTGCAAGGCAATTAATGCTTGACTGTCAGAAAGGTGAAAATAAAATAAAATCTGAAACTAATAACACATTTTAGCCTTCTGTAATTATGTGAATGTATTTTAATTCACTTGATAGCTCCCAGCCACAGAAATCTGTTTTGTTTTCATTTGACGTGAGAGCAGTAAACGAAGAGGAAACAGCAAAATCACTAAACGTAAACACAGGTCACGTGGAGACTACTCACTTCCCCGCTGTAACTCAGACTGCACTGCACATCAGCCCCGGATCTATGACATTTCCGAACCAGGGCAATACCCTGCCACTCCCTCGGGCGTTTGAGATAGGACGTCAAAAATTTTAAAAAATCGAATTTTCAAAAATATGTTCATTTTGTAGTGCACATCTTCCTGAAGTGTCCAATGCATAAAACGTGTGTTCCAGGAAATGTCACATGTTATTTCGTCGTAAATGTGCCACAACGGAGTGCCTCGCCTCCTCACACAGCATTCTTCTATCAAATGTCACTGTACTTCTCTCCGTGGAATTGAAACGTGTATATTTTGTAATGGATGCCATCAAACCAGATTCAGGACAGTGGAAATTAAAATGTCCTGTGGTGTCTCTCCTGCTTATAGTTGGCCAGTCTGACATCCCATCCCATTATTCAAAAAAACCACACACACACACACACACACACACACACACACACACACACACACACACACACAATTCAGAAAATTTGCACTCTTTATTCCCTACCAGTGAACAACTTGCTGCTTTGTGTGACATAAAATTAAATATAGGATATGTAAACCCAGTAAAGACATGAGAGAAGCAAGACACTACACATTTCTTTAATCCTTCGCTCCTAGATTTTTTCCTCTCTAATGTTACTAAAGCTTTACATGGAGTGCTTTCCTTTCTGCAAAACAATCTATTACCTCATCGAAGCTCGTCAAACGTTTTGCTACATAAAAAGTCGAAATGTCATCTGATACTGAAAAAGCTGTTAATATAAATAAGACCCAAGACTGGTGTTGTTTTCCGATCCGATTATTTCTGTTTTGTCACTGTCTGCTAGATAAAACAAAATAGGCCTTTCTAATACTGCAACAATTGTAACACACACCTAATAAATGAGACTGTTTTGGCACAAACGGTTTTTTTTTGTAACGACAGAATATAATTAACAAAGTACCAATGTCAAATGCCTATTAGGCCCACTACATGCAAAAAGCTTTACGTTAGGAAATAGTTCCACACTTCATTCATACGCTCCAGTTTCTCAAGCACGAGATCGAAAAGTATAGTACGAAATTTTTATAAAAAAAACTTGGAATCGTCATATTGTTCCCTAATTTGTGTGATGTCCCCGTTTCTTCTCCTTCCTCGTTCTAACAAACAGTCTTGTTATCACTAATTCTGTAACTATTCCTGCCAATGTCAAAGCTTATTGGCAGGTTAACTTCACAACTCTGCCAGAATCACCAGTTTAGTTGTCCCACGATTATTCTCCGGTTAGGCGTTGTTACATGTTCATACAACACGTTTTCCGCGCTTCTTCCAGAATAGAACTTAGAGTGGCTGCTAGCCGGGGACTGTACAACTGGCCCTTACTAGTACAGCGATCTGGCCAAAAAATTTCTGTCAAAATTTCATTTTATTGGATACACCGAGAACGTAATACGTAATCTTTCTTATCTGTTATTCATTTATTTCCACTCCTGTAGTCTGAATCTATGGATTTCGCTAGTAATTATAACAACACTCATCATTCGCAAACCCAATCAACCACACAATCAGACAGCGGTTGGCATTCATCTGTTCGGCCTTACTCTGCTCAGCTCGTATAGCCCCTTTTGTCTGTAGGAAAGTTTGTTCCTACATTCGACGAGGATTCCCCTGACAGAGCCATCATGTACACTATGCACGCATTCACAAATCAACTTACGTTTCATTCAGAAATCAACTTACTAGGGAACCTCCCCACCGCAACCCCCTCAGATTTAGTTATAAGTTGGCACAGTGGATAGGCCTTGAAAAACTGAACACAGATCAATCGAGAAAACAGGAAGAAGTGTGGAACTATGAAAAAAATAAGCAAAATATACAAACTGAGTAGACCATGCGCAAGACAGCCAACATCAAAGACACTGTGAGGTCAGGAGCGCCGTGGTCTCATGGTTAGCGTGAGCAGCTGTGGAACGAGAGGTCCTTGGTTCAAGTCTTCCTTCGAGTGAAAAGTTTACTTTCTTTATTTTCGCAAAGTTATGATCTGTCTGTTTGTTCATTGACGTCTCTGTTCACTGTAATAAGTTTAGTGTCTATCTTTTGCGACCGCACCGCAAAACCGTGCGATTAGTAGACGAAAGGACATACCTGTCCAATGGGAACCGAAAACATTTGATTGCAATGTCATAGGTCATCCGATTCCTCCACAGAAAAACACGTCTGATATATTCTATACGACACTGGTGACAGCATGTGCGTCACATGACAGGAATATGTTGTCGACCCACCTAACTTGTACACTTGGCGAATGGGTAAAAAGATTCTTCTACCTTGCCCGATTTAGGTTTTCTTCTGGATGTGGTAATCACTCCCAAAAAAGAGATGAAAACAAGAGTTTGTCACAAACTGAAAATAAAAAATTAAACTTTTCACTCGAGGGAAGACTTGAACCAAGGACCTCTCGTTCTGCAGCTGCTCACGCTAACCATGGGACCACGGCGCTCCTGTGTTCACACTCTCCTTGATGTTGGCCATCTTGCACATGGACTACTAAGTTTGTATATTTTGCTATTTTTTTTCATAGTTCCACATAACTTCTTCCAGTTTTCTCGATTGGTCTGTGTTCAGTTTTTCAAGGCCTATCCACTGCACCAACTTATAACTAAATCTGAAGGGGGTGCGATGGGGACGTTCCCTTGTTAGAATGTGTTCAAAGATGTTCAGAAACCGACGGGAATGCGTTTCAAAGTCATATGAATAATCGATAGACTAACGTGTGCTAGATGCTAGTCACTTTGTGAAACAAGGTTTTTTCCCCCCCCTCAAGAATATGAATTCCCCCCCCCCTTCCCCTGCTCCTAGATCTGGGCCTGCTGCGCATGCATGGATCTGGCAGCTTGTGCACTCCAGTAAAATTTTCCAGGTAGCATCTAGCTGCTTGCTGCGGTTGCTTACACAGCCAACAGCCACATTTTTGTAGCCAGAAGCGGGAGATGGTGCTACTCAACTGCGCATGCGCATGACCCTGCTCGTAACTGCTAAAACGAATCTAATGTAAACAGTTGTGGCGTCACGCTCATCTGAGGCAATTTGTTGTTACGAAGCATTGAATAGTCTTCCTAAAGCCTTTGACGCATTTTGCTGTTGGCAGACGCTTGTATGAGCACTGTGTTTTGTTGCTGTATACAGCGCATTTCCTTTGCAATTTAAGTTTTATTTTTGCTTTTCCTCTCGTTCATGTTTTATTGCTGCAATATTATTCTGCAGTAGCGGGATACAGTAATATCCTTTGTTAGAGTATGATTCTCACCAGTCAAAATTACAAAAAATTAACTGAAAATAGAAACAATTGAAAATTCCCAGAATTCTAAAAAATTCCTGGGTTTTTCCCAGTTTTCTCCTGGATGAAAAAATTCCAGGGTTTTTCCCGGATCGTATACACCCTGTGAGTGGAGTGGTAGGAAGGGAGAAGCCTTAAGAATGAGGGGGTAGGGAAGTGGGGCATGTTCTCAGCTGCACCCACTCAACGACAATGCATGACATCCCTGTAATAAAACCATTTCATCTACTGAGACAAAAAACAAGATTTTTCCTGCGTTTTTTTTTTTTTTTTTTTTTCAAATTTCCCCAATTTCCCTGACACATTTGAAAATCCCTGATTTGCAGAACTTGTGGCAACCCTGTATATCCCGTACAAGAATTATTTGTTCAATTTAAACATTCTGTGTCAGCTACAGCATCACAGCAACCTGACAAATTTAGCTGAATGCACCTGCAGTGCTATTATGTACATGTTAAGAGTTAGAAACAATGACAATGAGCGTGAACTAAATCCGCAAGACAAATGAGAGCCAAAAATGTTTAAAAAACAGTCTGGATTTTTGGTTCTTGTGGGGATATTCGGTAATATTTCTTTTTTGTATGACATGTCAAACTATTCCACTTGCCGCCCCCCCCCCCCCCCCCCCCCACCCCCGCCCGTTCTCTCTCCCATGCGCGCGCAAAGAAGCAAGTCTACAGTAGGTGTCAATTGCATAATTCTTCAGATTTTACGTAAAACTCACGAACTTTGATGATCGGTCTTTCTTACCATATATTCCCTTTTCTTTCTTTTTTCTTTAACCCCACTTTATCCATTACTTCTGGATTACAATAGAATTTCTCCCCTCTTCTGCATAAAACCTCTTCGCAGACCTCTCTGCTCACTGCTATCTTTCCTTATTGCTAAAGACGATTTTATTTCAAATCTAGTTTTAACACAGCCTCAGTTATTCTATCCTCCTCAAAAATTACAAATGAATCCAAATCTTTTACAAAAGGCCCAACTAAATTACAGAAGTAATTAATAACATAATTTATAATGTTTTATATACTTTTCGTTATCTGTCAAAACACTAAATAAATATAATTTATTATTAGACTGGGAAAGCCTTCACGTTCACACCAATTATCAATTTCATTCTAGAACCATACTATAGGGTGTGGCCAAGTTATCTTCTCCCATATTCCTCCAGTGGATGATGGTACAAACAAGGTACTCAGAGATCCACCACTGAGTCCAAGCTGTACTAGAAAAATATTGCCAGAGAGAGACGGTTGACTATGGTTTGGCACCCCATCAATGACGAGGTTACTGCAGTTGGCACACAAGCTTGGACTCTAGAAATATGGGAGAGGGAATCAGCTACATTCCTTTTAAAGAACAATTACAGCATTTCCCTACAGCAATTTAGGAAAACCACAGGCAACTTAAACCTGGATGGGTAGACAGGGATCTGAATAACCATTCTCATGAATGTGAGTGCATTGTGATGAACACTGTGTCACCTCATTTGATAAACTGTCAGAAACGCTTCAAGTGTACGGTTTATTTACATATATGAGAAAGGTTATTTTTGCACACACTACTCTGTGGAAAGAGCACATGCACATGGAATAGATTAAAGTGACTAGCATCATCATGTTCTTAATATGTGCTATTTCAGTAAATTGTTATTGATTTTTATATGATAATCTATGAAATTTATTTTGAGCATTGATCCCACAAATAACTACTCTTACCTTGATTCATATCAGCATTTTCTTCTGAATGTTCAGCAGCAGCATCATATGTTTTACTACCAGTTGCTTCAGTCAATGATTTTACTGAAACAAAGAAAAAAATGATAAGCAAGGAAATCTATAAATTAAGTATGCAATACTGTCACTGAGCTGAAATGCAGGGTACACTGAATATACCAAACGACAAATTTATATTTGAACTAAAATGCAGGGTACACTGAATATCCTGAATGACAAATTTATACTAAGTATGACATATTAATCAATGGTTCAACAAAACCTGCTTTGTGGTAGTATTTTATTCAACTGAGCTGTTTCAGCCATTGCTCATAATCAGTGGTATCTGCATTAAAAAAAAAGTGTTTTATGCATAGGTGACTTTACAATTCATTGTAATTATACATGTTTCATATGTGATGTTCTCTAGCACATCCCAATAACAGTGTTTTGTAATGTTCATGTAATAACACAATTTTTATACATATAAAGTCAGCATAAGGAATTTTTTATGAAATATATGCAGCTGTCATTGACAATTGCTGTACATGCAAAGATCATACAATTTATATACAGTGGAACTTCCGTTTTACATTCTGATTTCACATTTTTCACAATTCTACACCATAAACTCGTAGCCCCTGTGAAAATCCCATAAGATCAATGCCAAAAATTCCGTGATTTTACATTTCTTCACAGTAAGGTTTGCCTCAATTCTAAGTTCTTCCTCAATGTCTCTTTGACTGTGCCCCGTTTTCTTTCTATTGACATTTGATGTGACTGAACAAGTTACAAGTGGCACAAGACAGATGGTTCACACGAAGGGTGGTGGCAGAGTTAATGGAATATTTTAGGCTGTTGTAGAGAGGGGAGACGTGAGAGGGGAAATGCTGACATAATCCACGTTCAGTTTGCCAACACAATTTGCAACATTTAATTTTAACACTGCTAGCTGCCAGCAGTAATGGAAAAACAAGCCAATACATGATGAAGTGGTCCTGCCACCACCTTTTCCTGCGCCACTTATAACTCAGTCTGATCTTTTTTCAAATATTTCCAATGTACTGTATTCAGCAACAATATCTATTGTCAACCTTCTAAATTCAAACACTGAGACTCAAAGAATATGCTCAGTCACAATCGAGGAACTTATTGCAGATCTTGAAGGTATCATCAATTGACCTAAAGTAGATCAGGGGTACGGCATTTTGGAGGCTAGGTGATTTCCTCTAGATGGCAAATAAAAAGGTTGGCATAGGAGTGTGCCATGCGGATGCTCACTGCTATGCTGCAGATTTATTTGTATCACTTCCCTTCAAAGAAGGAGTTGTGTATCAGTATAAAGTTAGTAAGGTACGTGTTTGAGGTAGTGGGTTTGGAGTCCAAAGGACATTGGGAGAGGTGGTATTCAACAGCTATGAGACCACAGGCATGAGGGATGTTAATGTATAGGGAAGTGACAAGTAGGGATCCAGAGGGTAAAGGTGTGGATACAGTAAATAGTCAGGGAAGGAAGCAGTTGGTATCTTTGATGCAAGATGCTACATTCTGCGTAATTTGTTGGCGTTGTTACTCAAGAGGGCCAAAATTCTTTCAATGTGGGCATAATCACCTACAATGATGTGTCCAGGATTCTTGTGTTTGCGGATTTTTGGGGAGCATGTAGAAGGTGGGTGTGTGAGGTGTCATGGGGGTTAGGAGGGAATTTGATTCAGGGCAGAGGTTCTGGGAAGGGCACAAAGCTTTAAGCAGGAATTACAAGTTTATGCTGAACTTCTGGGATGGGATCACTCCGACAGAGTTTATAGGTGAAGGAGTCAGTCTCTGCCAATGCAACCACCACTCTTTTCCCCTTCCTACTCCTCTCCTTTTCCATTCCGTCTCTCTCCTTCCCCCCACCCCAGGCTCCCAACACTGCCTCTGGCAGCTCTGTCCTGCCACCTTCAGCCCTGCATGCTCCACCAAGCAGTGATCTCCTCCCCAACGCACTCTATCCTCCTCCTCCTCCCTCCCCCCCCCCCCCCTCCCTGCCCTGCCCCACTTCCGATTGCTACTTCCGCTCAAAAGCAGGAGTTTAAGTCTGGCCCTAGCAACCAGAGATAACAATCACGTGTGCACGAGGTGCGACTGCTTGCATGAATGTGCGCGTGCGCTTTCCTTTCTTTCCTAGAGACGGCTTTTGCTGAAAGCTTAGTGTGTAACAGTCTTTCCATTGTGCCTGTCTGCAACTCAACATGCCACGTTTACAGTGCATAGTGATCCATCCTTTCATAATTGTTTATGTTCCAACCTGGATTTTCCACTGTCTGAAATGCGAACCACTTTGCCTCATTCTTACTTAGAAGCATACAGCACATGGATGCTCAGTTTATAGCAATTTTATAAAATAAATTGTTAAAATACAAGTAAGATAACAATACCATGTATGAAGTACTCTAATAAATGGAGCAACTGGACAAAAAATGATACAAAAAATAAAGATGAGTCAGTCACACTGGATACACGTTATAAACTTCTCACAATTTATGAGGAAGGTCAGAAAATATAAAACACTACAACACATATCAGTATTTATCTCATCATCTAAAGTAGAGGAGTAATCATCTAGGAAAGCAGTTGTTGTCCTCCTGTTAGGATACCAAACATTTTGATAATATATGGTACACTGACAACTGTATGCCACAAGCAACACATGTAAGTGTTTTAAACATTTTTTTCAAGCAGTTATCAGCATATACACATTTTAAGAAATGTATAACACAAATACTGGTTTGTATTGTATTTTATTCACCAAGTGGTTCCAGTCGAAGACCACGCTCATGGTGCTGTACGACACACAAAACAAAAACTAAATAAAATGCAGTTATGATCATGACCTGCAAGGTCAAAAATCAGGATTAACATTCTTAAGAAGATACTTTTTGTCAAAATGCTATTACAAATCCAACACTACATCATACATCTTCCAGAAACACAAAGTACACAATTAATTTCAAACAGTATATACTCAATACACAGTGACTGTGTGACATGCAGGCTTTGAGCAATTTGAATAAAAATGATTAACTGGCTTGGGAGGGTCAACAAAAGAATATCGTATGTTCACCAGCTCATGGTCAAAAAACATGGAATAGAAAGACATCACAAAAATGGATAGCAAATGAAGAAATCAAATATTACAAAGTCCTACAGTTAAATACATGTACGTAAGATACTTTCTAAAATAATGTGCTGATCATACACAAAACATGTAAAAGACAAACTGAAAACAGGTTTTTTATTAAACTGAAAGGCATAATAAAATATTAACCATTTAATTTTAAGCCAGTGGCCTAGTACTGAAGACATTATATCTGAGATGAAGTTCTGTGACAGAGTAATCTGATGGACATTGTTGAAGAGTTTAATACGTTATCTAAAGGTGTGAAATATAATTTAGTTCCTTCAGCAAATCACAAGAATATTAAGAAACTTGTCACTAGTACTAAGGTGTTAATGAACAGACTGAAATTTCAATTGCACAGGCAAACCGTGCTTCGAGTAAAGTAACCAAAATTTTAAGCCAATATGTACAGAAAAATGTGAAGTACAAAGGGGAGAAAAATCTTTACTACCAGAAAATGAAAAACTCACTACACAACAGGGTTCAGTTTTGAAAACGGCAAGGGAAATTCTTTGGTCACCTTGTAGAAACATGACTATATAAAGAAGACACATCAACTTTTTGAGTCTAACATGGTTGGTTGGTTGGTGTTGAAGGGACCAAACAGCAAGGTCATCAATCCCTTGTTTCAAATGTGGTCCATTCAGATAGTGTGACATCTGAGAAACATCAGAACGATAAAAGGGATAAGACTAAAAACCGTAAAAGTGCAGTCATGTCATCAATGGTAAAAACAAAATGAGGCAAGTCAGCAAGAGAGCGACGCCAAGGCTATGCTAGAGGCAGGAAATATCCCACCTCTGAAGCAGTAGAGGCAAGACCACCTGTGAATTAAAAGCATTCAACCGCTAGAATGTTGAAGTGTGTATGGGAAAAGGAGACTAACCAATCCTAAAAAGTGATAAAAACACGGTAAAAGTGGAAGAAAAGAGGATCTTGGCCAGGGAGGGGAGTCAGGAATCTCCAAACACAGCTTACAGTGGGAGATACCCCAATGTTCACCGCCCTGCCCTAACACCAGAGTGAGATTAAAAACCTTAAAACTGAGAATAAAAACCACTTTCTCAGAGGAAACTAAGAACCAGTTCGACTATCCAGGAATCGTCAGCCAACATTAAAGGTAAAGCACGGGGGAGTACGTACTTAGTACGCAGAGCCAAAAGAAGGGGGCATTCCACCAAAATGTGGGCTACTGACTGGAAGGATCCACAACCACAAAGTGGGGGTGGCTCATTACGCCAATGCGGAGAGGACACAGTGTGGTCGAGTCCTTTCGGGAGAGGCAAAATTAAGAACGCCACAGGCCTGGTCTCACCTTAATCGCACGAAGTTTCTTAGACAGGGAGGTAGCCTCCCAAGAGTTGGCCCATGATTGTGCGAAGAGGGATTTGATGTGAAGCCGTAAATCCACTGCAGGAGGGGTTACAAAGAATGGGGAGTAAGTGACTGCTCCCCCAGCCAGACGATCAGCAAGCTCATTACCTGGGATACCCACATGGCCAGGGACCCAAAGGAAGTCAACAGAACAAGCAGCATGGTGAAGATCAACGAGATGGCCATGGATGGCAGAGACCAAGGGATGGTTCGAAAAACACCGGTCAATAGCCAGAAGGCCACTCATTGAATCTGTACATAACAAAACGCGGTTGTGTTGGGACTGTTTAATAAAGGTACGGGCCCGGGAAATTGCCACCAATTCCACAGTAAACACCCCACATGTAGGTGGCAGCAGCTGATTTACCATGCCAACAGATGCAGTGAAGGCATGTCCCACATGTTCAACAGATTTAGACCCATCGGTGTAAAAAACAACAGCATCCCGAAACTCCCATAAAATTCGGCGGAAAAAGAACGGAAAACCATTGGGGGGGGGGGGGGGGGGGGGGGGGGGAGTGGGGGGGGGAGAGGAATCTGAATAGGAAGGATGAGTGGGAGAGGAACGGACAGCGATTGCGTAAGACACCAGAAGCTGGGACCGCCGAACAGAAAAGGGGGGGGGGGGGACCCCCAGCTTCAACCAGAAGACTATCAACAGGGCTAGTAGAGAAGGCACCGGTAGCCAAACGGATACCACAATGGTGGACTGGATCCAGTACGTGCAGTGTGGAAGGAGCAGCCGAACCATAAACTTGACAACCATAGTCCAAGCGAGACAGAACTAAAGCATGATAAAGGTGGAGAAGGATGGAGCGGTCCGCACCCGAAGAGGTGTGGGCAAGGAAGCGAAGAACATTGAGTTTACGGAAACATCCTACCTACAGAAGTTGATATGAGGCAGCGAAGTGAGCTTGTTGTCGAAAAGAAGACACAAGAAACAAAACTGTGGGACCACAAGCAATGGTGGTGCATCGAGATAGAGCTCCGGATCGGGGTGGATCGTAGTATGGCGACAGAAGTGGACCACCCGCGATTTTAAAGGAGAGAATTTAAACCCGTGTGAGGGTCCATGCAGAAGCACGCCGTATAGCTCCCTGGAGCTGCCGCTCTTCAGAAGCCATCGAAGAGGAACTAACCCAAATGCAGAAATCATCCACATATACAGCAGGGGCAACCAAAGGACCGACAGAAGCCACAAGTCCATCGATAGCAATTAGGAAAAGAAGTACACTCAATACAGAACCCTGTGGGATGCCAGTCTCCCAGGTCCGTGGAGAACCAAAAACAGTACCAACCCGAACCCTGAACGACCGATGGAACAGTAACTGGCGGATAAAAATCGAGAGTGGGCCCCGAAGACCCCATTGATGAAGTGTAAATAAGATGTCATGGCACAGAGCCATGTTATAGGCCTTGCAAAGGTCGAAAAATACTGCAACCAAATGGCGGCGCTGGGAAAAAGCCTGCCGAACTGCGGATTCTAAGAGAAGTAAATGATTGATCAGAGACTGTCCTCCTTGCAAGCCACACTGGTAAGGGAACAATAGATCCAGAGATTCGAGGACCCACTTGAGCCAACGGGCTACCATCTGTTCAAGTAACTTGCAAACAACATTTGTGAGACTAATTTGCCAATAGCTTTCAACAAATAAGGGGTTCTTACCAGGCTTAAGGACAGGAACCACGATGCTATACGTCCACTGAGAAGGGAAGTCACCCTGGAGCCAAATACAGTTAAACATCTGGAGAAGATGTTGCCATTGTGGAGCACTGAGATGTTGAAGCAGTTGGTTATGAATGGAGTCTGGGCCAGGGGCCATATCATGAGAACAAGAAAGTGTGGAAAGAAATTCCCATTCAGTGAAAGGTTCGTTGTAAGATTCTGACTGACAAGGGGTAAAACATAAGGCGGAAGCTTCGGCACGCTATTTCCGGTGAAGGAAAGCAGCCGGATAGGAGGCTGAAGCTGATGCCATTGCAAAATGGGTCGCAAGATGTTCCGTAAGAATCAACGGGTCCGTACAAAGGCCATCTGGGAGGTGAAGACTTGGGAGGGTGGACTGCCAAGGGCAATCTTAGAGAGCGAAGTGTACCCCATACCCATGACATAAAGACAGTACAACCGAGGGAAGAAACAAAGTGTTCCCAACATATATGTTTGCTCTGTTTGAATAAATAACGGGCTTTAGCACCAAGGCGTTTACAGGTAATAAAGTTGGCAATGGATGGGTGCCTCTTAAGATGTTGCAAAGCTTGACAGCGATCAAGGATGGCAATGGCAATGGCCGTACTCCACCACGGGACTTGCCAGTGTCGAAATGGTCCAGATGAGTGCAGTACAGAAAGGCTACCAGCACAAACAATCACATCAGACACATCACATAGGACGTCATCAATACAACCCAACAAAGGGGGAGAAAAAACAACCTGTGCAGTATACAGAGGGCAATCAGCAAATTGGAAAGACCAACGAGGTAACCTGTCCATCGGGAAGCAGGAAGGGAGCGAGAGAATCAACAGGAAATGGTCACTATCACAAAGGTCATCGTGTGGTGACCAGCGTAATAAAAGGACGAGGGAGGGAGAAGAAAGAGAAATATCAATGGCAGAAAAGGTACCATGACCGGCACTGAAATGAGTAGGTGAGCCATCATTAGGAAGGCAAAAGTCGTGGTCTGCAATAAACTGGTCTATGAGACGACATCGTCTAGATGGAAATTCACTGCCCCACAAGGGATGATGAGCATTAAAATCCCCAAGAAGGAGGAAGGGAGGAAGAAGTTGCTGAGGAAGGGCAGTTAAGGCAGCAGGTGTAAGAGTCCTGTGAGGAGGGAGATAAAGATTGCAAACCGTGACCTCAGAGTCCAGGTGTACCCTAACAGCAACTGCTTCCAATGTAGTTTGAAGAGGAATCCATGTGCTAACAACGTCTGTACAGACCAACGTACAAACGCCGCCAGAAGCCCGCAGGGGGCTGACCCGATTTCGACAGAAAACATGGAACCCACAGAGGGTCAGTGAGTGATTATCTGTTAAATGAGATTCCTGTAGAACCACACAAGCTGCAGAGTAAGATGAAATAAAGGATTTCAACTCCGGAAAGTGACTGTAACATCCATTTGTGGTGTGCGTACTGTAAGACCTTCGGTACACACACCATCAGATTATTTGACTTGTCACTCTAACAAAGTAGGCAAGTGTCAGCAATATGTCTCGTGGTCTTATTGTGGCGTGTTTATCTTCTGCCATTAAGTCAGACGATAGAAATGCCACTTGCACGCTTAGAGTAGCAGATTGACGGTGACCAACTTGAAACAGAACTTGATTAATTTTCACACACATTTATTAAAATAATAAAAAATCATAAACCTTACTTAACTTGATACTGGATGCTATTTACAATTGACAAGCTGAAGTTCCTCTGGTCTTGGTACGTTAATCTTATTCTCACATATCTCTGATACTTGACAAAGTGTGTATACATTTATCTTCATGGCTATGTACAGGAATATGATGCTCAGGCTGCCGCAGGCTGACTTATCGGAGGTCTGTACACTTGTTATAACACCTCGTGCGTTCATGTATCACTGTGCGAGTGTGATCCGCAAGAAGAAAAGGTTCTACATTAGCAGCAATCTCATTGGCTGCGTTACCTATTAATACACGGATCGGTGGAAGCAGAATTTGGTCTGTCTCTTAGACAGCGCCATCTCGTAGTGCGGAGACAGACGAGCGCTGCGCCTGCGCTGTTGTGCTTAGCGGGGCACGCTCTATTTGGAAAGTTGTGTACGCGTTGACTACGCGGAACTATGTACACAACACTATTACAATTCCATTGGATAACCACAGAACGATGATTCAAATGGTGGTTGAACAGGCTAAATCCAGTCATGTCGCCGGGTCACCACCCGTCACCGACAAGGAGGGGGCGCGACATCCCTGAACAACAGGTCAGAATCTGGTTGTGAAGCTGGGGATGGGACCTCTAGTGACACCAGAGGCTCCTTGTCCCAGGACTTAGGTTTCTTCTTCTTTTCTATTTGAGATCGAGGAGGGCTGTGTGGCATAAAGGAGCCAGCTGCAGCAAGATCGGGAACAGAAAGAGATCAGGCGACCTGGGGGCCGACAGACTGTGGTTCTCGCGGTCTTCGCGTGGCAGCTTGGCCTGGAAGGTGCCGGGAAGGGGTATCCCAGGAGGGACGCCCTTGACCGGCATACGCCGAAGAAGTGAGACACTTCTCTGGCTGGGGAAGGGGATCAGTGCCCAGAGGAGAAGGTGTGGGAGCCGCAGGGGAAGGGGGAGGAGAGGGGTCCAGGACTGGGGTAAGGAAGGGGGAGGAAGGGGGAGGAAGGGGTGAAGATTTAACTAAAGCATAACTAGACGTCATGGACACAGGGTGAAGATGTGCAAACTTCTTACGAGCCTCAGTGTAGGTTAAACGATCAAGGGACTTACTCTCCTGTATCTTCTTTTCCTTCTTATATACCGGGCAATCTGGTGAACGTGGAGAATGATTGCCATGACAATTAACACACACAGGAGGGGGAACACAGGAACTCCCCTCATGGAGTGGAAGTCCACACTCACCACATAGAGGGGCCTGCAAACAGCGTGAAGACATGTGTCCAAAATGCAAGCACTTAAAACACCTCATAGGAGGTGGGATGTACGGCTTCACATCACATCGATAAACCATGATCTTTACTTTCTCAGGGAGGGTATCCTCTTCAAAGGCCAGGATAAAGGCACTAGTATAAATGCGATTGTCCTTCAAACCCTTCTGAACACACCGAACAAAATGAACACCCCGCCGTCCGAGATTGTCCCGAAGTTCCTTATCAGTTTGAAGGATGGGGTCCCTGTGAGAAATAACACCTTGAACCTTATTTAGAGACTGGTGGGGGGTAATGGACACAGGAATTGTGCCAACATGGTTACAGGCACGAAGGGCCACAGACTGGGCAGCTGAAGCAGTTTTGATCAACAACGAACCCGACCGCATCTTGCTCAGGGAGTCCACTTCGCCAAACTTGTCTTCAATGTGTTCCACAAAGAATAAAGGTTGGTATTGGTGAAAGTATCCCCACCAGTCCTGGTGCAAACCAGAGAGCGGGGGAAAGGTTTCGCCCCTAGCCAATGGGCCTGACCTTCCTCCCAGGGGGTAGCCATGGAATGGAAGGCCGAAGGGGCAGGAGAAGCAGCACTAGAAGAATAAGTTCCACACAGAGACGGCCACAGAAGAACAGCCAGAGTTCTGGACCCATATGTGCTTCATTTGCATAGTGTCTGCCCTGATACCACCCACTCCGATAAGGGGCTCTCCTCACAGGCGCCACCCAGCCACAGCAAGGGCCGTCTGGCACGGCGGCCATTGCCGGGAGTTCTGATGCTCCAGGACGACAAGCAACCACTCCTAGGCTTACATGAGGTGGTCACAGCTCAGGTATCAGAAGTGTGATCCCTGTGTGTTCAGGGGCTCAACCAAAAGGGTACATAGTGACCCCACCACACAGGCAGGCTACCGTGCTGGCTATGCACCCTAGCATCAGACAACAAAGTGAAAGAAAATGTGGAATGAACTAGGAGGGCACACGTCAGAGACACTAGGTAAGGTGCTCTTACCCAAATGGCTCACACTATGGAAGAGAAATTTAGTAATGGAGGTCAAACCCCAGAGGGGGCCCAGGGAGTGCCAAAAGGATGAGGTAATTATGCAACAAACCTAAATTGCAAAACCAACATAACCAGAAGGATAGCGGGGTCAACATAAGCAAGGACACCAAGAGAGGTAGAGCAGAGGGCAAAGGGGAAGGAGCAAGGAGAGGAAAGGAGGGGAAGGAGCAAGGAGGGGAAAGGAGGGGAAGGAGCAAGGAGAGGAAAGGAGGGGAAGGAGCAAGGAGAGGAAAGGAGGGGAAGGAGCAAGGAGAGTAAGGGCAAGGAAATGCAGCCCTGGAAAGAAGGAAGGCTGCAATAGCTCCGGGCCCCGTGCTCGCCATGGACGTAGTCACGAAAGAACTGCAAGGCCCCCTGGGGGGCCTAACATGGTTAAATTAGATTCTGACCCTACTGAGTCTATTCAGAAAAACATCTGAGAGGCATAAGTTATGTCCAGTTTTTGTTTTCTGAATTCCAAAAGAACCCCAGGGCACCACAGCTTGAGCTTAACCCAAAATACATAAAACAGGCACTCCTTTTACACCAATAGCTGATCATATAAAGTGCCCAGGCTACTTAATGTGTCAAGAGCTCAAATACATTATTAATGACAATTGTGTGTTTCAAGAGAATTAAAGCATTAAAAATACACGTATCAAAAAAAAAGTTCTGCATCACCTCGGTTCCAAGAGTTCCGGAACCTGTACAGGAAATTGGAATACAGATCATTTCTGCCCTTTTTATTGCTCATGAAACCAACACACTGCATGTTGTACCACCATAAAGTGAGACCTTCAGAGGTGTTGGTCCAGATTGCTGTACACATTGGTACCTCTAATACCCAGTAGCATGTCCTCTTGCACTGATGCATGCCTGTACTCATTGTAGCATACTATCCACAAGTCCATTAAGGCACTGTTGGTCCAGATTGTCCCACTCCTCAATGGCGATTTGGCGTAGATCCCTCAGAGTGGTTGGTGGGTCAGGTTGTCCATAAAAAGCCCTTTTCAATCTATCCCAGGCATGTTCAGTATGGTTCATGTCTGGAGAACATGCTGGCCACTCTAGCTGAGCGATGTCATTATCCTGAAGGAAGTCAATCACAAGAAGTGCACGATGGGGGCATGAATTGTCATCCATGAAGATTAATGTCTCGCCAATATGCTGCCATTATGGTTGCACTATCAGTTGGAGGATGGCATCCACATATTGTACAGCTGTTAAGTCACCTTCCACGACCACAAGCAGCGTATGTTGACCCCACATAATGCCACCCCAAAACAGCAGGGAACCTCCACCTTGCTGCACTCACTGGACAGTGTGTCTAAGGCATTCAGCCTGACCAAGTTGCCTCCAAACACATCTCCGATGATTGTCTGGCTGAAGGCATATGCGACACTCATCAGTGAGGAGAATGCGATGCCAATCCTGAGCAATCCATTTGGCATATTGTTGCGCCCATCTGTACCGCACTGCATGGTGTCGTGGTTGCAAAGATGGACCTTGCCATGGACGTCGGGAAGGAAGTTGTGCATCATGCAGCCTATTGCGCACAGTTTGAGTCTTAACACGATGTCCTGTGGCTGCACGAAAAGCATTATTCAACATGGTGGTGTTGCTGTCAGGGTTCCTCCGAGCCATAATCTGTAGGTAGCAGTCATCCACTGCAGTAGTAGCCCTTGAGCGGCCTGAGCAAGGCATGTCATCGACAGTTCCTGTCTCTCTGAATGTCCTCCACTTTCAAACAAATCGCTTTGGTCCACTCCGAGACACCTGGACACTTTCCTTGTTGACACAAAGTAACAATGCCGATGCGATCAGACCGCAGTATTGACCGTCTAGGCACGGTTGAACTACAGACAACACAATCCGTGTACCTCCTTCCTTGTGGAATGACTGGAACTGATCAGCTGTCTGACCTCCTCCATCTAATAGGCACTGCTAATGCATGGTTCTCTACATCTTTGGGTGGGTTTAGTGACATCTCTGAACAGCCAAAGGGGCTGTGTCTGTGATACAATATCCACAGTACACATCCATCTTCAGGAGTTCTGGGACTCGAGGTGGTGCAGAACTTTTTTTGATGTGCGTATTTGTGAAACAGTAAATTTTTTAAAGGACATCCAAATCCCTGTCAACTCTGTGATGTGTTCACTTAATGTCATTAACCTCTACAAAACTGTGCCTGTGGGAGAATCCACTGAATTAATCAAGAAGAACTTTCTACAACATAGAAAACTTAGTACCTCAAAAATCATGGAACTAATTGAATTATTGACACTTGTGTTATCCTATAATTACTTCTCATTCCAGAGGTGAACTTTATAAACAACCTGAGGGGCTTGCAATGGGCTGCTACCTTGCAGGCACCTTGCCTAACATTTTCTTGTATAATATGGAACATAAAAACACTGAATAAAAATTCTGACATACTTAAAAATGCAATTTATTACAAAAGATATGTAAACGGTACCATTATTCTGTCACAAGATGACACCAATGATGTACATGACCTACATCAGATCTCTAACATCATGCACCCTTCTTTGTCATTCACACAGTTTTGTAATATTGTTATAACATCTGTGGTTAATTTTACGGTTCAGTTTCTTCTCTTATTCAATATTTTACTCCAATACACCATTTACTTTTACTCACATTTGTGTGGGTAATCATATGTGAGACTAAGAAGACTGGTAAGTTGTTTCCTTTGTATTACTTCTTTCATCTTATCCTCTTCTCCTTATCCAACCTCCCACGCCCTCCCCCGAACCCCTCCTCTTCCTTCCTATTTGTCATATTAACCATCAAACATTTAAACAATTTTATACACATACCAATTTACATGTTTCAATGATGACTGCATTATCACTGCATGTCGTCTCCATCCTCATTTAAGAAATCTTAATTACTTGTACCATAGTGCATTGTCATTTTGTCTGTCTACAGAGACTGTTATACCATTTTCAGATGCATAGCTTATATCACAGTTTTTGCCATAATTCTTTTTTGTCCGTACGTATTGTATTATATACGCTATTTTTAAATGGATATATTGTAAACAAACCTGATTTGTTTCATATATTTTTAAGATATTTGTTCTCAATTATCACTTGCAATGCCCTAGCCACACCCTCCCCTTCCCCCCCCCCCCCCCCCCCATTTTTCAGTCCTCACATTAACTCATTTCATTCCCCCCTTAAGCCTCCCTTTCTAATTTTTTGTCTGTCCCCTTCTATTTAACTTAGATAAAACAATGTGGGTTTTATTGTTATATCCTGCACTTTAAGAATTACTTTCTCTGCATCTTAGACTACAATTAATATTGATGTAAATCTCAATGACAAAGTCTATCTCTAGCTTATTTATTATTGTGGCGCAACTTGTGGCACTGTCCTTATGGCAGTTCCTTACACACTGGCATTTTGATTAATTTTACTTAACTATGGTCATGTATTCATATGGTTTTGTACAGTTTAATTTGCTTTTATGAGCAATTTTTTCAGCCACATGCATTATTTGAAGGTCCTGTACAATTAGTGATTACGGTCAATTTTTTAAGACTATTTCACATCTAAATTTTACTTATTTTACATTGCCTCTATTACTGCCTCCTGTTTGTTCATGCCCCATTATAAATGCCGTATGTGAATATGACTGTTTTAACCTCTGATCAATTTCTGAATGCACTTCTATGTACTGCGATAGTCGCACACTTATGTTGTTAAGACATTACATAATTTTCTATGGGTTCTTCACTAGCATTACTGCCCACTTGCTTTAATTTCTCAAGATTAAAATAATTACATTATTTTGACCATTCGTTTATTTTTGGATTATTGTTTTAGGGCACAAAACAGCTATGGTCATAAGCGCCCATCCTGTGGCTTAGTGAAGGGTAAAAACAGGAATTTAAATCAGCAGCTATGGGAGTGAAACTCAAGAAGGAGGGAAACTAAAAACAGAAGGAAATCTTAGAAAAGTGCTATTGAAGGGGGGCTGTTTTCCCTGAAAAGAGCTTCAAATGACCAATGTCACTAACACGTATCAACTCAAGGATGCGATCGGCTGAACGTACGTCATCGGCTAAAAGGGAAGATAAAAATGGTTCAAATGGCTCTAAGCAATATGGGACATAACATCTGAGGTCATCAGTTCCCTAGACTTAGAACTGCTTAAACCCAACTAACCTAAGGACATCGCACACATCCATGCCCAAGACAGGATTCAAACCAGCGACCGTAGCAGCAGTGCGGTTCCGGACTGAAGCATCTGGAACCGCTCAGCCACAGCAGCCAGTAAGGGAAGATATAACAGGCGACAGCTGTAAATGGAAACATAATGAATTAAAAGAGGGGCACCGAAGTAAAAGGTGTCTCACCGTCCACGACAGAGCAGTGGGGACAAAGCGGGGGAGGATTGCCACATAAAAGATGTCAATGGCTAAAAAGACAGTGCCCAATCTGGAGTCTAATTAAAATTACCTCCTCTCCACTACAATGCCCAGAGGAAGAGGCCCAAGTACAAGGACGAGGTAGAGGTTTTATGTCCCGTAATTTATTATCCTGAAGTCCAGATCAATGTGTGTGCCATAAAAGACTAACAACAACAACAACATAAACCATTCTGGAGATTGGCAAAGGGAACCATGAGAACAGCAGGTCAAGGAAGAGAGAGACAGCAGCCTTTCCTGCTATATAGGATGCCTCATTTCCGCCCTGGGATCCAGAGGAATGCCACAGAGATGCCCATGACCGGAGGCAATCGAGACATCCTTAAAGATGTCATTCAAGAAGGCTGATCCATTGAGAGCTGTAGTAGATTGTAAAATCGTTGACAAAGACAGAGCCCGAGACATCGGGAAGGAGAAAATCCACAATTGGATTTATGGCAATGGCAAAAAGTACAACACTTATCACGGAGCCTTGGGAGAAAGTACAGGATAGAGTAGTGTTCACCTGCACCTCAAATAAGTGCTCTGTCAAATTCACGGATGAAAAGGGGTAGCCAACCTCAAAAGCCCCAAGAGAACAGTATGCAGAGGATGCCTGTCCTCCAATAGGTATCGTATGCCCTCTAGCTACCGTTTGGCGTTTCCTGAGAAAACTGTTCATAATATAAGTGGAGAGAGCAACAAGATGGTCATCTGCGGAATGATACTTTTAGAAACTGCATTGGGCAGTTAAAAGGCTTCAGGACTCCAGCCACCAGCCTAAATGGCAATTTACCATACACTCCAAAATTTTACACACACTACTCTTAAGAGACTGGGTGATAGCTAGAGGGAGATGTTTGTCCTTTCCAGGGTTCGGAACAGGAATGACTATAGCTTTCCGCCATCTCCTGCGAAAAGTACTGTCAGTCCAAATTTGATTATAAAGGCGAAGGAGGTAACGCAGACTAGGATATGATAAATGCAGCGACATTTGGACATGGATGCCATCCGGGCCTGGGGCAGAAAAGCAATAGGAAGAGTGTACGTGTTGGAGTTCCTGCATAGAAAAAACTGTATTATAGCTTTCGCGATCTTGAGGGGAGAAAGCAAGATGTCACACTCCCGCTGCTCGTTTCTTCGGGAGGAAGGCTGGAGGGTAATTTGAAGAGCACAGAATCTCAGCAAAGTGTTGACCCATTGAGTTGGGAAATGCGACTCGGACCTCTAAGGTATCTCGCGCGACAGTTATCCCAGAGATCGGGGAAAAACTAGATGCACTGGAAACTGTTCAATTAGACTCGTAACTACAGATGAATGAGTAAAGGTGTTGAAGGAGCTGGTAAAGAAATCACAGTTTGCCTTCTTGCTATCGCGTATGATGCAACAGCATTGGGCACGTAGCTGCTTATAGCAGATACAGTTGGCCAATGTAGGGTGATAGCAGAAAATGCAAAGAGCATACCTCCACGCGCATATTGCGTCAAGGCACACCTCGTTCCACCAAGCAACTGGGGGCCGCCGGGGCAATGAGGTGGTATGAGGTATTGCACATTCTGCGGCTGTAAGAATGACTTCCGTAACATGAGTGACCTGATCGTTGACACTAGGAAATTGATGGTCATCAAATGTTGCTGGAGGAGGAGGAAAGTTTCCAATCAGCTTGGGAAAACTTCCAACATCTTGCGCACATAGATGGCAGTTGTGACTGTAATCGAAGGACACATGGAAAAAGGTCATTCAATTGTGTATCAGCAAGAGCAAACCATTCAAAGCACTGAGCTAGCTGAACAGTACCAACCAAAAGGCCCAAATGAGAGTAGGTTGACGCGGAGGCAGACAGAAAAGTAGGTTCCCAGTGTTGACGCAAACGTGGGTGGTGGGCATTGAAGTATCCAACCAACAAATAGCGGGAAGCTGACCAAGGAGATAAAGGAGATCGGCTCTCGCCATTGGTGTAGATGATGGAATGTATATGGTACAAAGAGAGAAGATATGGGGGGGAATTGGGGGGGGGGGGGGGGGCTGGAAAGGCAAGACATGCAGCCCATGAAGGAAAAAGAGCTGCACGAGATGGGGGTCCCGTGCTCGCCACACATGTATCCACAAAATAGTTGTGGCCCCCCCCCGGGGGGGCGGGGGGGGGGGGGGGGGGTGTTTGACCATTCCTAGCTCACTGACTAAGTTCTGTTAACACCTAAGATTACAGTTTCTGCTCCGTTGTACTTATAACTTGTGTGTTAAACAACTTACGTCATCGTCTTTGATCTACTATTTTTATGTAAAGATGTCATTGACATGAGTGTTCCTAGTATTTGTAAAATATTTTCTGAGGATCCATGATGACTTACTGTAGGTTTCCCAGATCTGTATAACTGCAAACTGGCTACAAAAATTCTCCTGAACAAATATGTTCACTACATAGGCTGTCTCTGCAGCACTCAAAACTTAAGCTGTTATTTTGTTTCTCATACTTTGTACATGAAGGCCAAGTGGCACAAAGATTATTTACACTAAATGAAAATAAAAAACAACAATGTTTCTTTACGTATTATCCATATTTGTGATATCTTTGTATTCCATGTTTTTCTGACCATGATGCTAATGAACATACGCGATTCTGTTGTTGACTCTCCCAAGCCAGTTTATGGTCTTATTCAAATTTATTAGTGCCTGTTTTTAACAGTGTCACTGCGTATTGGATCTGTATTGTTTGAAATTAATTATTTGCTTGGTGTTTTTGTAAGATTTGTGATGGCATGTAGTGTTGTATTTGTAATAGTAATTTAATGTATGTATCTTCTTACAAATGTTACATCCTAATTTTTGACCTTGTAGGTCATGTTTCTCATTGAACTTTATTTCACTGTTATTTTGTATCTCATACAATACAATGTGCATGATCTTTGACTGAACCCAGTTGTTGAATAAAATACAAATCAACATTTGTGTTACACATTTCTCAAAAAATTGAAATATCTGTATGTGTCCTTTTGCTGGAGGTGGAACTTGTTCATAACAAATACTATGGCTGGCTGAGATCTACATTAAAATTACTTCCTCTTGCCCTGGCAAGAGGAATGTTACAGATAGATTGTAGGCTTCACTGATTGTAGTATTATGCTCCTCAAACCAAGCAACTTTCTCTTCCACTAATACATGATTCTATACATCATCAGGCAAGTGACTGTCAAAGAGGCTGGTTCATGGTGTTGTCACGGTACTACCCACAGTTATGCTGTTTCTCCATACAGGTATCCTTAAGTCTCAGAACAGCAGCCTCATTTCCTTGAGTTCCTCAATATTCTGGAACCAACAAGGACCATCTGTCCTTCCCAAGCCTTTGTAGGTGGAGTCTGGACTCTTACCTGCAGTATACATAAAATGGATAACCGAAGGGCACTTTGGGAGCTCGAGCAGCTTAGGAATTTAATACCATGATTATATCTTCTAGGCTTCAGTGATTTCAAGACTGGGTACATTTCTACACTAAATACAGTGAATTCACTTTGAAAGCGAATCCTGAGGACACATTCATGGATTAGCACAGAGTAGCCAATGGAGCCGTTCTTTTCAGACTTCTCGATGTAAACTGTAACATAGTTGTGATACTCTGAAAAATGCTGTCTGGAGTATAAATCCTTTGTACTCTGATAAGTTTAAAGTAATTTTGGACCTTCTTGTAACCCTGCGTGATGAACAGGTACACCCTTAATGAATTACAATATTATGGTTAACAGTGTGTTACTAAGTACTGTGAACTGTGAAACACAAAACAGATTAATTGGCAATTGCTAATGTTTGCTGATAGGTATTAATTGCATTGGAGGACAAACAAGTGTATGAAATACCGGGGACTCTGGGGTTAAAAGTAGACTGTATATGCAACAACATGAGAACTTGCACCAAGATGCCAAATGGCAGCTCAATAAAACATCTTTGGCTTTTAAATCCTCCAGGTGTAACTATCTCATCAAGAGAGAGCTAGAAACTTCCCTTAACTTTTAAAATAGTTTTCTCATTATGGTAAAAGTACATTAAAAAGGCAACAGAATGCATATAAACAACACTAATTCACTTCATCATGAAAAGTATAGTTGCTACTCATCATAAGGTGGAGATGCCGAGTCGCAGATAGGCACAACAAAAAGACTGTCACAAAATGAGCTTTCTGGCCACATGTGTCCTCCACAACATGAAAGCAGATCCCTGAGGGATGCCATTCTCTTACTCTAATTTCTCTAACAGAAGCATTACCCAAAATCTAAAAAAACAGGCTGGAAAGCAAGAAATTATTAGAACATAGGCAGAATCTCAGCAGCCTCATCCATAAAGTTGCCAAAGTGTAATAATAATGCAATACATTCCTCTCAAGTTACTAACTGCATCAATTATCAGTGTGTCAGTGATATTTTGGGGCACATATTATCTTTTCATGTATTCTGGCCAGAATACAGGTGGAGAATATACTTGCAAATAAATCATGGATACCATGGAAATTAACACTACCAGTAACTGGAAAAATTTTTTTACAGCATTTACACACCTAGAAGACCTTCACATATACATCACAAATAATAAAAATAAAAAAACAAAAATAAAAATAAAAATAATAATAATAATAATAATAATAATAATAATAATAATAAAGGCCCGGGAAAAGAATAGGCCTCCGGTATGTTCCGCCAGTCGTAAAAGGCGACGAAAAGAACAAACCGCTAATAGGGCTAACCCCCCCTTTAAGTGTGATTAGTTGGTTCAGGACAGAACTAAAGAAGCCTCGGACAAGGGCCGTCATGGTCGGGGACAACGCTTGAACCCTATGCCCGCCCACAATGGTAACGACACTGCTAGCCAACTGGAAGATGATTTAAATCCAAATAGCGGTGTTTTGCAGGATATGCTTCCTGCAACCACCCTAGAAGGAAAACAAAGACAGAGGATGAGATGGTCAGATGAAGTTAATAAGACACCTCATGTTCTGTTATTACCAAGCAACAAACCTAGGAACCAACACAACTGGATACAGATCACAAGTATACACAACATTTATTACCAGATACCCAGAATTAAAATTTTTAACAGAACAACGACTAGCTGATCAGATCCATGTAATAATCAAAAATAACAGGATACCCCAGTCAGAATGAGAAAACATCAAACAACAAGTACAACAAATACTGGAACAAAATGTGCAATCAGAAGAAGAAGAAGAAAATACAGTAATGGACTCAAACATCCCAGAGCAAACAAACAAAGAACAACACGCATCAATTAAACAGTCAGAGGAAAACGAAATCTTAAGACAGCCACCAGAACAAGTACAAATAGAACACGAAGTGACACACATGTTAGATATAGAAGAAAAATTTCAGCTGACATATATAGAATACAAAGACACAAATACAGACATTAGACCATTCTTGCATAGACCGCCAAATAGCCCACAAGTCGAAACAACAATAAAAACTATCAACACAATCATACAAAACAAAATAAATGAAAACACAACTATGGAAGAGTTACAACTACTGGTTTATATAGGAGCACTCACTACACTAAATATACACACTAGGCAGAGATCAGAACCAACCAACACACAGAAGAAACCCACAAAACCAGCATGGCAACACAGGTTACAGATCAGAATAGAAAAACTGAGAAAAGACATCGGACAGCTAACACAATTTATAAGAAATGAAATGTCAGAAAAAAACGAAAAAGGTTAGGTAAAATCTCACAACAAGAAGCGATAGAGCAATTAGATGAAAAGAAGCAGAAATTACAAGCATTGGCCAAACGACTTAGAAGATACAAAAAAAGTGAAAATAGAAGGAAACAAAACCAAACATTCAACACAAACCAAAAGAAATTTTACCAGACAATAGATAACACACACATTAAAATAGATAATCCACCAAACATAACAGACATGGAACACTTCTGGAGCAACATATGGTCAAACCCGGTACAACATAGCAGGCATGCACGGTGGATACAAGCAGAAACAGACACATACAAGATGATACCACAAATGCCTGAAGCGATAATTTTGCAGAATGAAGTCACCCGAGCAATTAATTCTACTCACAATTGGAAAGCCCCTGGAAATGATAAAATAGCAAATTTCTGGCTAAAGAAGTTCACCTCAACACATTCACATCTAACTAAATTATTTAACAGCTACATTGCAGACCCATACACATTCCCTGATACACTTACACATGGAATAACTTATCTGAAACCTAAAGATCAAGCAGACACAGCAAACCCAGCTAAATATCGCCCCATAACATGCCTACCAACAATATACAAAATTTTAACTTCAGTCGTTACACAGAAATTATTGACACATACAACACAGAACAAAATTATAAATGAAGAACAAAAAGGCTGTTGCAAAGGAGCACGAGGATGTAAAGAGCAACTGATAATAGATGCAGAGGTGACATATCAAGCTAAAACTAAACAAAGGTCGCTACACTATGCATACATTGATTACCAAAAAGCTTTTTATAGTGTACACCACTCATGGTTACTACAAATATTGGAAATATACAAAGTAGATCCTAAATTGATACAGGTCCTAAACATAGTAATGAAAAATTGGAAAACCACACTTAATATCCAAATAAATTCAAATATCATCACATCACAGCCAATACAGATTAAGCGTGGAATATACCAAGGAGGCTCATTAAGTCCTTTCTGGTTCTGCCTTACTCTGAACCCACTATCCAACATGCTAAATAATACAAATTATGGATACAATATTACTGGAACATACCCACACAAAATCACACATCTGCTATACATGGATGATCAAAACTACTGGCAGCAACAAATCAACAACTCAACCAATTACTAAAGATAACAGAAGTATTCAGCAATGATATAAATATGGCTTTTGGAACAGACAAATGTAAGAAAAATAGCATAGTCAAGGGAAAACACACTAAACAAGAAGATTACATAATGGATAACCACAGCGACTGCATAGAAGCGATGGAAAAAACACATGCCTATAAATATCTAGGATACAGACAAAAAATAGGAATAGATAATACACATATTAAAGAAGAACTAAACGAAAAATATAGACAAAGACTAACAAGAATACTGAAAACAGAATTGACAGCAAGAAACAAGACAAAAGCTATAAATACTTATGCTATACCAATATTGACCTACTCATTTGGAGTAGTGAAATGGAGTAACACAGACCTAGAAGCACTCAATACACTTACACGATCACAATGCCACAAATATAGAATACATCACATACATTCAGCAACAGAAAGATTCACATTAAGCAGAAAGGAAGGAGGAAGGGGATTTATCGATATAAAAAACCTACATTATGGACAGGTAGACAATTTAAGAAAATTCTTTCTAGAACGCGCAGAAACTAGCAAAATACACAAAGCAATCACTCATATAAATACATCGGCTACACCACTGCAATTTCATAACCACTTCTACAACCCTTTAGATCACATAACATCAACAGATACGAAGAAAGTAAATTGGGAAAAGAAAACACTTCATGGCAAGCACCCGTATCATCTAACACAGCCACACATCGATCAAGATGCATCCAAGACATGGCTAAGAAAAGGCAATATATACAGTGAGACGGAAGGATTCATGATTGCAATACAGGATCAAACAATAAACACCAGATATTACAGCAAGCATATTATTAAAGATCCCAATACCACAACAGATAAATGCAGACTTTGCAAACAACAAATAGAAACAGTAGATCACATCACAAGCAGATGTACAATACTAGCAAATACAGAATACCCCAGAAGACATGACAATGTAGCAAAAATAATACATCAACAGCTTGCCTTACAACATAAACTTATGAAACAACACGTTCCCACATACAAGTATGCACCACAAAATGTACTGGAGAATGATGAATACAAATTATACTGGAACAGAACCATTATAACAGATAAAACAACACCACATAACAAACCTGACATCATACTCACCAATAAAAGGAAGAAATTAACACAACTAATCGAAATATCCATACCCAATACAACAAATATACAAAAGAAAACAGGAGAAAAAAATTGAAAAATACATCCAACTGGCTGAGGAAGTCAAAGACATGTGGCATCAGGATAAAGTTGACATTATACCAATTATACTATCAACTACAGGAGTCATACCACACAATATCCACCAATACATCAATGCAATACAGCTACATCCAAACATATATATACAACTACAGAAATCCGTAATTATTGATACACGTTCAATTACCCAAAAGTTCCTAAATGCAATATAACATATACCGTACAGTTAAAAGGAAGTGACGCTTGATCAAGGTCCGCGTCACTTTCCATTTTTAACCAGACTTAACGTCTGAGAAAGTACAGAAATAATAATAATAATACAAAAATGTTATTGGTATCTACTACAGCTCTCGATAAGGGCAGTGCTGTCAAGAGTTATGTGATACCTGTCACACCCCTGCTGGAAGTAACAAAGTGGTTTCCTAAGTTCTAAGTGCCAGGTCAGATGCTGAATAGTCATGCATTCTAGAGTCCTTTACATATGCAGCTAGTGAGGGCAACATTAAGATAACAGGAACAAGATGGCTTCTGCCCACATGTCAGTTAAGTCTCCAGTCAACCAGACTTTATTACTTTATTACAAACAGCTATGATTTCTTTCGAACACTTTTGAAAGTTCTGTATTTTGTTGTACTGAATTTCATCATTATTTAGTGAAGTCTCCCTGGCCTTAGAAATGTAGGCTCCAGCACTGTCATGAAAAGGGACAACTACAAGGTTGTTATAACTAAATTTTCACTGCTTGAGCCAGTGTAGACAGAAAACTATTTACCATATGGGCATCCAACTTTATGGGAATGATGTTCAAACCAAGTGCTCAGGGCTGGTGTTGTTAGCAATGTTAGTGTCACGACTTGCAAATAGGCACCAGTACTTTTAAGGAGACACAGGGCTGAAATACAAGCATCAATGTTCATTACAGTTGCAGACAACATGGGTCTTGCCAAGGTGAGCAGGGCTTTACTCATACAGCTGTTTTATCATTGTTTTACTGTTGTTTTGGTAAAACAACAAAGGATTAAGGAGAGACCCTCTTCCCGCACCAAGGTTGAAGAACCAAATAATTTGCAGACCATTTCGAACTGTGTGGCCACCAAGATCACCAGATTTGAACCTGGTTGATTTCTGGCTGTGGGGTTACCCGAAGGACAAGTTTTATCAGCAGGACACAAACATATGTTGGAGGTTTAAGATGAGCATAGTGAGGGAGGTATCCAGAATCCCACCCGAGATGTTTTAAGCAGCAGTATAGCAATCTCTAGTGCAGTTCTAGTCTTATGGATGCGAATGCTTGCCACACTGAGCACTGTTTGTACCCTGGAACGTAAACATAGTATTCAACTAACAAATGTTACCATCTCCCATGGAAATTAAAATGTGTGTCTTAATCGTTTTTTCGTTATTTCTACTCCACATGCCCTTACAAATGTTTCCACAAAGTTCCACTGACATACAATCACTTGTTTTTCATGGAAGTGGGGGGGGGGGGGGGGGGGGGGGTGCTCTCTCAAGCAGCAAAAGTTCAATTATAACCACCCTGTATATTTCTCTTCATTATTTGAATGGAAGCTACAATCAGCTCTCTTCAGTGAAGACTGATGATGATGGAAAGCTGGATTCTGGTTTCAGTGGTAGTGATCAAAGCAAAGTACACTGTCATTGTCTGCTAATGTTCCAGGTGTAGTCTGAGTACACCCTGACTTCAGCACAGCTGTTAAAGGTAAGCTAACAAATTTACCATCGTTCTTATGGCTTCCCCTACCTTTGTAGAACTACTTTAAGGATTTACAAAGTACAGAAACCCTTCCCATAATCTCCTCTTGCTCTGATTGTTCTTAATGTCTTTGCCCTAAAAACCAATAATGCTGGAAGTTCTCAGCAGACAATATTCGAACCACAACAAAATGCGAATTTTATCGTGGGACACACTGCCTCTGACACTTACCCGAGAACTTTGGAATGTATTATTAGAGACATATAGGCCCATACTTGGAATGCGAGTCATCAATTCCTGATTGCTGTCTAGGTGTTCTAACACAATCAGTTAGCTATATCACATCCAGAATGAATTTTTCACTCTGCAGCAGAGTTTGTGCTGATACAAAATTTTTTTTATATCACATCCATTCTGCCCTGCTGAGCATCCATTAGGACAGGTTTATCTTGTCCTTAGGGCCACGTGACAGGTTCAGATGAATCTGCAGCCTAGGTGTACACCATGGAGGTGTATGAGGACAGACCTAGTTGGGAAGCGTTAAAGGGAAGGGCTCCACTTCAGAAAGAAGGGACCGCACGTGAACCACAATCATTAGCCGTGACCTGGGCCGCCGATGCGGGAGATTAACTGCTATGGGTGGAAAAAGGAGACGGTAATTCGGATGCTTAGGAGAACTACGAATGTGTGCTGCATAACTAGCGAGCAGTTGTGCACATCTGATCTGCAATGGAGGGACTCTGGCCTCCACAAGGATGCTGGCCAACGGACTTGTTCTAAAAGCTCCTGTCCTTAGTCGAACCTCACAGTGCAGCACAGGGTCGAGTAAACGCAATGCTGAGGGTGCTGCCAAACCATAAGCCACACTCCCATAGTAAATTCGTGATTGGGCAAGGGCTCTGTAGAGCTGCAGCAGTGCAGAGCGATCTGCATCCCAATTGGTGTTGCTCAGGCAACAGAGGGCATTGAGGTGCTGCCAGCACTCCCACTTAAGCTAAAGAAGATGAGGAAGCCAAGTCAATCTAGCATCAAAACTCAGTCCTAAGAATAGAAATGTCTCCACTACAGTGAGTGGATCATCATGAAGGTAATTTCTGGGTCCGGATAAACGGTACGATACCAACAGAAGTGCACGACACATGACTTTGCGGCTGGAAACTGTAACCCATGGGCTAGAGACCATGACTGTGCCTTGTGGGTGGCTCCCTGTAGGTGACATTCCACAACACCAGTACTGGAGCAGCAGTACGAAAAGCAGAAGTTGTCTGCATACAGAGAAGGTGAGACGGAAGGCCCGACAGCTGCTGCTAGACCGTTAATGGCCACTAAAAATAGAGAGAGACTCAATACAGAGCCCTGCGGGACTCCATTCACCTGGATATGGATGGAACTATGGGAAGCACCAACTTGGACATGAAAAGTACGGAGCAACAGGAAATTTTGGATAAAAAATCGGGAGTGGGCCCTGGAGACAACACGGACACAACGCGGCAAGGACACAACGCGGCAAGGACACAACGCGGCAAGGACACAACGCGGCAAGGACACAACGCGGCAAGGACACAACGCGGCAAGGACACAACGCGGCAAGGACACAACGCGGCAAGGACACAACGCGGCAAGGACACAATGTCGCCACGTCATGTCGTATGCTTTACCTAAGTCAAAAGAGATGGCAACCGAGTGTTGCCATCTGGAAAGGCTGTTCGGACGGCAGACTCTAGGCACACAAGATTATAAGTGGTAGAGCGACCCTGGCGGAAGCCGCCCTGACATGGGGACAGTAGACCACGTGACACCAGGACCCAACCCAACTGCCGACGTACCATACGTTCCAGCAGCTTACAAGGAACATTGGTGCAACAGATGGTCCGATAGCTATCATCAAGCAGGTTTTTGCCGGGTTTGAACACTGGAATGCTGGTGCTCTCCCGCCATTGAGATGGAAAGACGCCATCGCACCAGATCCGTTTGAAGATGCTGAGATGTCGCTTTCAGTCAGATGAGAGATGTTTAATCATCTGGCTGTGGATGTGATCACACCCAGGAGCTGTGTCGGGGCAATCAGCAAGAGCACTGTGGAGCTCCTACTCTGTAAATGGGGAATTATAGGATTCACTATGATGTGTATTGAATGAGAGAATGTTCCCTTCCAGACGCAATTTGAGAGTGTGAAAGGCTGGGGGGTAATTCTCAGACACAGAGGCTCGAGCAAAGTGCTCAGCAATCACGTTTAAGTCGGTAGTTAACATGTGATTTATGGTAACACTGGGAACACCTGATGGGGTCTGGTACCCGAAAAGATGCTTGATCTTTGTCCAGCCTTGGGAAGGTGACATATGGCACCCAATGGTCAAGACATATCTCCACCAACAGTACTGCTTCTGACATGCGGTAATTTGGTGACGTGGGTACAGAGCCGTTTAAAGGCTATGAGATGCTCCAGGGAAGGGTGCTGCTTATGCCGCTGTAGAGCTTGCCGACACTTCTTAATTGCTTCAGCAACTTCCGGTGACCACCAAGGGACTGTCTTTTACCAGCGCCCCCTTAAGGCGAGGGATCGAGTTTTCTGTCATAGAAACAATTGTTTTAATCACCTGCTCAACCATCATATCAATGTTACTGTGCGGGGGAGATTCAACGGTGACAGCAGAGATGAAAGTTTCCCATCTGTCTTGCTTAAAACCCATCTGGGCAGGCATCCATTGGCCTGACACCAGAGCAGTGACAGGAAGATGGGGAAGTGGTCACTACCACACAGGTCATCATGTGCTCTAGATGGGAGAAGTCTTGGGCTGCAAATTGATAAACCAATGGCTGATTAACCACCATGAGCCACACTGAAATGTGTGGCGGCCCCAGTATTTAAGAGGCAGAGGTCGAACTGTGACAGTGAAGTTTTGACATCTGTGCCACCCTACAAGGGGTTATGTGGTTAAAATCTCCCAGAAATGGGAAAGGTTTAGGTAGTGGATCAACCAGTGCAGCTAAAACATTCAGGGAAACTGCACCATCTGGAGGAAGATATACAATGCAGACAGTTATTTCCTGTGTCGTCCATATTCTGACAGCCACAGCTTCAAGAGGGGTTTGAAGGGGCACGTGTTCACTACAGACTGAGTTTAGGACAAAAACTCCACCTGACACTATTATAGTCACTACGGTTCCTGTAATATCCCTTATAGCCGTGGAAGGTGGGGGTCCGCATTGTCAGCAACCAGGTTTCCTGGAGAGCAATGGAGATAGCAGGTGTAAATCTTACCAGTTGCCGTAGCCTAGCCAGGCGGTGGAAAAAACCGCAGCAATTCCACTGGAGGATATCATCGTGAGACTGGGAAGGCATGGAACATCCAATGAGGTAGTTTACTGCTCAGAGTCACCTGCTGCCACCGACTTATTGCCTGAGCAGTCTATATCCATTGTCCCTGAGGGTCCGGCAAGACCTAGGTCCTCAGCAGATGCCAGAATCTCCATCCCATCCTCAGACGCAGAGCTTTTAGGTAGCAGTGGTGTGGGTGCCACCGCAATTTCCTTGGTCTTTGGGATTTTCTTTTTGGATTTCTCTCACTAGTCCTTGGGGTTCCTTGGCTGGGAGGACTTCACTGGCTCAGTCTCCGGGACTGAGGATGAGCATGAAGCCCTACGACCAGCTGCTTTTGAGCTCTTCAGCCAATGGCAGGTGCCTTCTTTCCCACTTGCAGAAACCTGAAAAGGGAGTGACCTAAGGGAGCCCTTCCTAGCGAGATAAGCCGAAGAAGACTTACTCTCGTCTGGTTTAGAAGTGGGGACGAGCATCCCCGATGGTTCGGGTGTGTTTCTCCTGAAGTAGGTGGTGCGAGAGCAACAGGGAAGGAAATGCCTCCCCACCATCAACGGGCAGGTTTAGTCTTCTGACTCAGAGAGGTGACTGGGGTTGGTGGAGCTGATGATGTCAGAACTGTTGTAACGGCGGTGTAAGACAGTGTCATACGTACAGGATGCAAGTGTTCAAATTTTCTCTTAGCCTCAGTGGCGGTCAGTCAGTCCAGGGTCGTTTACTCCACGATTTTCCTTTCTTTCTGGAGAATCCTACAGTCTGGCGAGGAAGAGGAATGGTGCACTCCGCATCTGACACAGATGGGAGGCGGGGCACATGGAGTATTGGGATGTGATGAGCATCCATAATCTCGACATGTGAGGCTGGAAGTACAGCGAGAAGACATGACAAGTTCCAGCACTTAAAAGCACCTTTACCTTCTCAGGCAATGTTTCACCCACTAAGGCCAAGATGAAGGCACCAGTGGCAACCTGATTATCCAGCGGACGCACCAGATGAAATGTACACCTCGCCGCTCTAAATTGGCGCGCAGCTCATCTTCAGACTGCAAAAGAAAGTCCCTGTGAAATATGATACCCTGGACCATATTTAAGCTCTTATGGGGCATGATGGTTACAGGAACATCCACCAGCTTGTCACAAGCGAGTAACGCCCGTGGCTCGGCAGAGGATGCTGTTTTGATCAAGACTGACCCAGATCTCATTTTGGACAATCCCTTCACCTCCCCTAACTTGTCCTCTAAATGTTTAACAAAAAACTGAGGCTTCATCGTCATGTAAGATTCCCCATCAGCTCTCTAACGTACAAGTACGGGTTGGATACGATCCACTGCCATCCTTAGCCTTATGTTCCACCCATGGTGTGGCCAAGGAGGGGAACGATTTGGGGTCGTACTTCTGTGCGTTGAATTGAGCTCGTGAATGCTTAGAGACTGCTGGTGGTGAACTACCAGCAAGTGATGATGGACTATCCTTCATCATCATGTCATCCGCTCTGATGCCACCCACTCTGAGCAGGGGCCCTCCCCACAGGCGCCACCCAGCTGCAGCAAAGGCCACCTGGCAGGATGCCATTGTCGGGAGTCCCGATGCCCCAGGGGGATGGGCTTCTACCTTTGGCATACATGGAGAGCTAACGGCGCAGGCATCAGCAGAGTGATCCCTGTCTTGTCAGGGGGGCTACAACCAACAGCGTACCTGGTGGCCCCACCACAATGGACTAGCTACCGTGCTGGATATCAGGTGCGTAGAAGTCCATGGTCACTGTTGACGCAGATAGCGACATTGCATAGTGCATGATGGAAAACAGGCTCAGGAAGGTGTCCTCGCCCAAAAGATTGAGAATGAGCAGGACTGAAATGCAACGACGAGTAACGGTGGACATGATGCATGATGTAAGGCGCCCTTCCCCAATTGGCTTGCTCTTCGGGAAAATTTTGAAAAATGGAGGTGAAACCCTACAGTGGACCATCACATAAAGGCCGAAATGTGCGAGACTCCTTTTCGTAACCTCTTACAACAGGCAGGAATACCATGGGCCTATTCTAATCACTGGACCCACAGGGGGGAGTCCACAGTGGAGAAAGATGGAACATCTCACAAACCCTAATATAAAACGTAAATTTCACAAAATAAAATTATACATCATCAGTTTCATCTGGGAAATACAGAATCTCTCAGCAATTTGGCAACATGTTCTGGTAAAATGCCCTACTCTGTGAATGTATAAAGAGCATTAATAACCGTAGGTCTTTGGCCTTTTACGTAGATAATTGTAAAGATTTCATTTTAATGGGTTTCAATCATGATTCACTCGAACTTTGCCGCCTCTTGTTAAAGTCAGTACCTTCAATGCCTTCTATGGTCTGAAGGAAAATTTATAGTTTACATTCCTGGTGAATTACATCTGTACTGCAACCATTTTATCTTTTCCCCAAGGAACTGGCTCTTCCACAATCCTGTTCACTTTTAATATAACACTGACAAAGAAATGCCATGAAAATAAGAAAATCCTTCTGTTCAAGATGTGACGAAGCAAGCTGGGATATTTTTACTTCCCCTCTTGTTTTGCCATCTGCCTCCTTAAAATTCATGTTTAACTACTTACCATTAACAAACGTGAATATAATCTGCATTCTCATAAAAGATAAAGGTTGACCCTCAGTTTTAAAGAATATAACACCAGATCTCATTTTGTGCTTGGTTTTACGTATGTAATTGATATTCTAATTTATTTTGACTATGTCTAGTTAGCATCATTTGTTACAGGGCAAAATCAGTAATTGTTTCATAACTTAAATTCTATTGATGACATATAAACAAATATAAATTCTGTAATAATTGTGAACATTTGGAACACGAAATGCTAGTAATCTTAAAGTATCTATCTGGCTCTCTTCAAAAACATGTTAGCGAAACCTGCACTTACTTAATTCCAAAGTAATTAACAGTTTTGTCAAAAGTATTGTTTACATAACTATATATGTTAATTTCATCATTTAAACAAATACTTTGGCTTAGCCCTTGCAGTAGAAGGAACCGTTAAAAAGACAGAATTTTTCGATGTATTCAGTTAATTTAATGAGTTATGTTTTAATTGAAATTTCTGTGAATTTAACTTTGAACAATGCGTAGTTTCAGCCTCTATTATATAGGAGTATAAGAGCCCGATTTCTGGTCACAAGACAGTCAGTCCACAGCAGAGTTTCAGACGAGGAACCTGTGCTGGTTAGAATGTCAACAATGCATCAACTTAACAGTGAATTAAGTGTTACACCAATAGGTGGGTGTGTTAAAGCAATGACAGTGACTGTTCAATTTATTTGAAAGACTGAACTGTGTTGTTAGGCTTTTACTGCTCGTAGATGTAAAACAGTAAACTATTGTAGCAGTATGTGGGAGAGGGGGAGGGGGGGGGGGGGGTTGTGAAAAGTTAAAGTAAACACCTGTTAAATGCAACTGTCTGCTACATTATTTACGGTAGTCAGTGTCCAAATTACAAACCCCATTTTTCAGCCAGTGTAGGAATGCAGTACATCGACACCAAGGACAACAAATGAAATAAATAAAGCAGCCAGAACTGCTACAAAGGTGAACTACATTTATTGGTGGTTTCCTAGGAACTAATTTGATCAAATTAGCCCAATCCCTAGGTGTATTAATATTTATAGTTTTATTCTTTTTTGACAGCCTATGTCTATGCCACCAGATTCAAGGAGTTTATGATTAATAACCTTCAGCTCACTACCACAGTAATTTTCCTCGTGATATATATTCATGGTCATAACAGAGAAATTGACATTCCTGTTGTGGCAACTGCAGGAGTTACTACACATACTGATCTCAGTGACCTCTTCAGGTAATGACAGCATATGCTTCTGAATACAACTGCTTTTCCATTTCCTGTGCAACCAGCAATAGTTTCATCTACCATATTTAACACCAAGTAGGTTTGTGCTGCTTGTTCACAATCTACATAGTTCAACACAGTGTCCACAGTGTTTCTAAAAAGCTATCCAACTATACAAAAGAGGTGTTGGTAAACACTTTGTTAAGCAAATCATAGGAAATAAATGAGTGTTTTTCCCCACTTTTCTCTTTGTCGATCTTCTGCTCACAGCTAGACACTGCTATATTTATATGAATTTTCTTGTCTTCTTCTGTTTGAGTTTTTCTTGCTCATTGTCATTGGCTGTCCTAACAGTGAAAGTCATGGAAGATTTTTCAGCAGTGTATGCACTGGTTATTGTTGCATGAAGTACTTTTATGTTTATGATATGACACTGGTTTTGCAGAAACCACATTTCGTTGTTCCAGTTAAAGTTAGAGTTAGAGTTTGGTTATGTGTCAGCAAGCATGCACTTGTTCTGTCAGATTACATTTGAAAAGCACTTACATGGTTGACATTTGCTTGTAACATACGATACATACAACAGTTAAAATATGCTCAAAATCTAAATTTTTACTTACTTTGGTGAAGACTATAAAATACTAATGAATGTAACATTTCACTTCCAAGAACCTACCTTCTCTTAAAACATTTCTCATTGGTTTCTTTAACCGAGCATGTCCAAAGCTTACGGAGGAATTAGCGAAGTCTTCCAGAGTAACATCTGCAACAGAAACAAATAGCAAATAACTACACAAACAATACTCTAGTAAAACTTGAGAGTTGCTGGCCAGGAACTGACAGTAACAGGTTTGAAAATTGTCTTCTAATGCTTAAACACTATTACTGCGCATTTCAATGAAGTCCTGCTGATATTCACAAAGATTAATGACAGTGATCCTATAGTTTTATGAACTCTGACTGCTGTGGATGAGTTAATTCGTCATGCCCTGCCCACTCCCCAGGTGCTGAGGCTATGTTTAAACACAGCCTCTGGGTTTTCCTTTAGTGCAACTGATTTTGTGTGTGTGTGTGTGTGTGTGTGTGTGTGTGTGTGTGTGTGTGTGTGTGTGTGTCTCCCTTTCTGCTGACTCTCTCACTGCTACAGCCGAGTTACTTTCATATTTCGGTGAATAAAAAAGTTTTGAGTATTTATTACACAACATACACACCTCTTTATGTGCTCTTATCTAAAAAAGGCTATCTTATATTCCACCCTTTATGTAATACGGTAATTTTTATGACCATGATTCCCAATGCACAGGGATGGAAGTGGGCACATTGCAAATAACTATCCAATGGATATAAAAACCAGTAACTCAAGAATGAAATGAGATCTTGTCTTGCTCTCAATTTTAAATAAAATTTTTATACCTTACCAACATTGTATGAGCTACAATGAAACATGTGCTAAGTTTACACAATGTGTTTTTACTGCTGGAAACTATTTAAAATTTCATGCAATGCGGTGTTTAATTTGATATAGCACAGTAACTAAGATAAATGAAGAAAATAAATTCAGCCCCTAATCGAGCAAGTCATCAGACTGTGAGGTGTGCAAACTTGCATTTTTTTTCACCAAGTAGTTTTCTCAAAAGTGAGTAAGTAAAATACAAATGCCAGAACACTGTCTCAGCACGAGTAGCAGCATTAGGCAAGCAGTACAGTGAAAGTATGCTCAGCATGGACTGCAGAGAGCACATCTGTAGCAGTCAAAGGGTTAAGGACGAAATATCTCAAATGTTGAGGTTTTGTTTGATGGTCCTTTAGACAACCCAACCCACAACCCACAATGACTAGAAACTCTAGTGTATGAAAATCATCTCAATGGCAAAGTAACTCTACTACCCAGTTTTCTGAATTACCAAAGTGTTCTACCACTTTAGAATTGCATTTCACTGCAGCTTTCTGTGTAAGAAAATGTCATTTCCAAATTAACTTCCTTCAATATAATCACAGCTGTCTTAGCGTGGCTCTTTCCTGATGAGAATAACCTCTGTATAGCCTTTTGAATAAGAGAAGAAAAGAACTCACAAATTTCACTACTGTTTAGCAAAGACAAAATGTGATACTACATATTTGTAAACGTCTCCAAAGACTGGATTATCATCTCCGCTCTGAACGTAATAACTAGAAAGACACAACACTGATTTGCTGTAATGATTATGGACATGAACCCCTACTTTCATAATCTTTCTGTACTCTGGGACCACAGTCATAATACTATTTAAATGTAAGTATACACTCTAATGGTGGAATTTTCATTTAAACTCTACTTTTATGTTCCTAGTTTTCATTTTCTTGTAAATCTGAGTATCATCTTCACTAGATCACATTAAAACTAGAAGATAAGAGCAGCACCAAATGTATCATTTAATCAATATGTTTGTCTGGGCAAAAAGTATTTTATTAATTTTTATTATTTTTGTATGGAACCTTTGCCGACGTAATTATTTTTATGTATTTACTTTGACTTAACTTCTTCCTTTTTATCACTTTATCCCCCCCCCCCCTCCCCCCAAAATGTTATTTCAACTTATTTGTATTACTCATTTTGCCTGAATTTCATTTTAGTTTTAATCTCTTCTTTTCCTTAAGTCACAGGCATTATTATATCTATAATAAATATTTTTAAATAACCATTGGCAAGGAGGTATTTTTTGTTGAAGCTGGTATCACAGAAATAAGAAAGATGATAGTGAACAAAAAAGTTAATATGATGATTAAATTGACATGGCAAAGGATTATAAATGAGAAAAATTATATTTACACCAAATACCAGACTAAAAATAATGATTAGTCATGTTGATAAAGATGGCCCCTGACAGGACTAAAAAACACAACCTTCAGTATACTACTGAACTGCTAGGTTACGGCGTCGTTTTGCAAAGCAGTGTTATTCTGAAGCCCTTAGTGAATCTCGAGATATTCTCTCTTATCGATTACTGCCAAACAAGGACACACTAGAGCAAATGGCTGCAGAGTGTGATATCTGGGACCGTAACCTACACCACCATAGAGATCATTTCAAAAATTCAGTCCCAGCCCATGGGCCCTCCCCTTGTTAGCCACTATAGAGCAGAACTTCACATCCAACGTTGCAGTGACTACATAATACAGTTAAAATTTTCAACACTGACACTATTCTAAGTCCTTGTCACTGCAGCTTTTGGCATTTTTTGTGCTCCCACAATATTTATAAATGAAAGGCACAATACAGGGTGTTTCAAAATGTACATACTGGTTTTAAGGCATTTTAGCATTTATTACGTTCAACTTACAATTTTAAATAATACACCACATGAAAGAGCAACTCAAAAAGTTTTGTTTGTATACCTGTGTGCAATGGGAAGAGTATGGAATGACCAAGAGTGACTGAAAAACATGTCGAACAAGTGCAAGTCTTTCACGCTTAGCTCAACGAAATCAGTTCAGAAGGTTAGTCATGAAGTAGCATTTCCAGTGGTGTCTGGGTGTAGAGTTTTAAGGAGATGCTTACAGCCACGTCTTTATCGTCTGCAGTTGTTACAAGTTCTAAAGACTACACAGACTACGGTTTATGAACCAACTGTGCAAATGAAATGTTGCTGCATGACAATTAAGATTTTCTTGATTATTCACCTTCAGCGATGAATAGACTTTTCACACCAGTGGAAATGTGACCCACACACAATGTGCACATCTGGGGATCAGAAAATCGCCTAGAGATAATACAGTTGTAAATTGAAAGTTTCTTGTGCCATATCCCCGCAGAAAGTTTATGGGCCTTTCTTTTTCAGTGAAGCAACTGTAAATGATTGTTCTTATCTTGATGTGTTACAACTATGACCCATGGCTCAATGGGAAGAAGCTGAACAACACATCTTTATTTGGGAGCAAGATGGTGCACCACCTCACTCGCAGAACACAGCATGTGACTGGTTAAATGACGTTGTACCCTACTTGTGAACTGGCTGCATGGGGCCGGATGACAGAGCACAACAATGCATGACATCAACGTCCACACACGATCTGACACCACTCGATTTTTACCTTTGGGGTTTCATAAAGGATCATGTGTACGTGCCTCCGCTACCAGCTGATCTGTCCAACTTTAGAAACAGTATTATTGCAACAGTTACTCTTGAGACAGGAATCAAGGTTTCACAACAACTCGGTTATCAACTCGATATGTGACAAAAGGTACTCACATTGAATTATTATAAGAAAAACTGTTCGAGTTGCCCTTGCATTTTGTGTCTCATTTATAATTGTAAGCTGAGTGTAATAAAGGCTACAAAGCCTTAAAATCCATATGTTCATTTTTAAACACACCCTGTATTATGGATGTACTTATTTTGTCACCCAGTCTTTGGCTTCATCAGACTGCCTGCCTATCATCACCAAAGTGATACAATATTGAAGAACATTGGAAGGGTGTTTTATATCACGACTGAAACACAAAAACAGACCAAAAGTTATCTCTGAAAATGCAGTGCTACTACAATTAAAAATGTTGAACAGTAAATAAATCAGAAGTACATCAAGTCCAAACAGTTGTTCTATAAAACAATTTAAATTACATTAAATTAACAATCCCAATAAAATAAAAATAGTATGTGACAAGAGTACTGAAAACAAGCTTGAAGAGGTATTACCCATGGAAAGTGATACAGAAACAAAATAAAAGATAGAACTGGCATTTATAACAGCAGACTATGTAGCCTGTCCACAGAAAATTGCAATGAAGTACACTGAGGTGACAAAAGTCATGGGATAGTGATATTTATATCTACAGATGGCAGTAGTATTGTGTACACAAAGTATAAAAGAGGAAGTGTATTTGGCAGTACTGTCATTCGTACTCAGGTGATTCATGGGAAACAGTTTCAGACTTGATTATGGCCACAAGGCCGGAATTAACAGACTTTGAACACAGAATGACAATTGCAGCTAGATGCATGGGACATTCCATTTTGGATATCGTTAGGGAATTCAATAATCCGGGATCCACAAAGCCAAGAAAGAGCCAAGAATACCAAATTTCAGGCATAGCCTCATGCTATGGACAACGCAGTGGGCGACGGCCTTTACGTAATGACTGAGAAGAGTGGCTCTCGTGTAGAATTCTCAGTATTAACAGACAGACAACATCACATTAAATAAGCACAAAAATCAATGTGGGACATACAACAAATGTATCCATTAGGACAGTGCAGCGAAATTTGGTGTTAAATGGTTGTGGCAGCAGACGACCGAGACGAGTGCCTTTGTTAACAGCACGACGTTGCCTGCAGTGCCTATCCTGGGCTTGTGACCATATCTTCTGGACCCCAGACTGGCAAACAGCGGCCTGTTCAGATGAGTCCCAATTTCACTTGGTAAGAGGTGACGGTACGGTTTGAGTGTGGTGCAGACCCCACAAAGCCACAGACCAAAGTTGTCAACAAGGCACTGTGCAAGTTGGTGGTGGTTCCCTAATGGTGTGGGTTGTGTTTACATGGAATGGTCTGAGTCCTCTGGTCCAACTGAATTGATCCTCGACTGGAAATAGTTATGTTCAGCTACTTGGAGACCATTTGTGGCCATTCATGGACTTCCCTTTCTCAAATAGCAGTGGAATTTTTATAGATGACAGTGTGCTATGTCAGCAGGCCACAATTATTCGCAATTGGTTTGAAGAACATTCTGGCAATTCAGGTGAATGATTTTGCCACCCAGACCAACCGACATGAATCCAATCGAACATTTATGGGACATAATTGAAGGGTCAGTTTGTGCACAAAATCCTGCACTGATAATACCTTCATAATTATGGATGGTCCTAGGGGCAGCATGGCTCAATGTTTCTGCAGGGGGACTTTCAACAACTTGGTCAGCCCGTGCCGCATTAGGTTGCTGCACTATGCCAGGCAAAAGGAGGTCCAACACGGTATAAGGAGGGCCAACACTGTGTAAGGAGGCATAGTATGACTTCTGTCACCTCAGTGCATATAAATTCCAGATATAGGGAGGAGCAGAGTGGAACATGTGGCAGGCATTGGAACCTGTGAGTATTGAGCAAAATTTAGTAGCAGAGAAGTACAGGGATGTGTTGGGTCATGTTATATTAATTCAGGACTGTGGGCCAGACATTTGACAAATTACAGAGCTTCCGACAGACTTAGTTTTTTCTTTTATTCACTAAAGTGGAGAAGATAGGAACGTGGCTGCTAGCTCACTCAGTATGTGCTTAGCAAACGTGGAATCTTAGTTCCACAACTGCCACATTCAGCCGACCTAGTTGCTATGTCTCTGCCTGACTGACCAATGAAAAACTGATCGCAATGAAGACAAGTAATTTTGTACATCTCACTGTTGGTAACTGCTTCTTACCATTACTATTGAAAATGCACTGGGCTGTGATGTTCCTCATCTAGTAAAAAACCCTATAGTTGCAGGATATAAGTGTTTCAGTCACACACTGTGATACTTTTCCTAAATATGGGATTGTACAACACTTCCTGCAAACATAGCAAGGAACAGCATAGGGACCATAGTGGCGGGAGGAGTGGGCTACAGTTTTCAAATTTTGTTTGATGTGCAAGTTGTTGGCAAGCAGGACAGGATTTTCTAGTCACTGACTGAAGCAATAAATTTAACAGTGTACAATTCTTCTTTGAAATCTTTTTGCATGGGAAGAGATGAAATATGGTGCATCACTGGGTGGGATGAAATATGTTTGTGGATTATTGGGTGTTGAGAACAAGGAAGTATTAATGAGTCTGTAGTTGTAGTCATAAGTTTTCTATAAAATTTAAAACAATATGTCTTTGTACTGGTGTCAGTTGTTACGGTTAGTAGTTTAAGGGTTTGATGACATCGATTTGGGTTGAGGAGGCGTTCAACATCCTGACAAAAAGTAGCATAGAAATCTTTTAAGGGTTTGTTGTCAATCTCCAATGTGAATTTAATGTTTTTGTTGATAGTTTAAGTTGTGAAAAAAACAACTGTCTCACATAACCTATCCTCATACACACTACATCATCTACATGTCTAAATCGGTATTTAATATTTGCACTTAAAGGTTCTTTATTTACAAAATACTGTTCAAAATTGTCTGTGAATATGTCTGCCAAAAGTTTGTTAAGAGGAGATCCTGTATTGAAGCTATGTAAATCTTCCTTGGAACTGGAAATAATTTTGTGCTAAGCATGTCTGAGTGGCCACTCTCCAGTCATCTACTTCTACAGGGTTGACATTAGATCTGTATGTCAGATCTATCAAAAATCAACACACTCCAGTCTTGTTAATTTGGAAAACAAACTTCAGACATCAAAGGACACTACTTTAGCACTGTGTGTGAGAGGATTTTTTTTTTTTTTTTTGCAACATCCATTGAGTTTGATGTACCATGAATTGGTCTGAATTTTATCTTACATTTTTAATTAAAGGTGTCCAATTTACTTGCCAGTTTCTGAGATGGTGCTTTTACTGAGGATACAACTGAATAGATTAATGGATACAAATTGCTTACATAGTTTTGAAAGCCCATACCATCTAGGAGGCACTGGGTTCATGTTAGTTAATAGCTCTTAAACGAAAAAAATACTCTTCCAAGAATTAGTCACATATATCACATCTAAGAATAATTTAGTATGATCTTTGAAAAGAACTTGGAAGCACTTGGTCAGGAAATCGCGGACTTTTTCAAATAATCACTTCTTAAACAACCACAAGAGTGTTGAACTGAACAGATTTTGTGGCAATGACATCTTAGTGATGAAATGTCATTTTAAACAGCAAGACGTGAAAATCTGCAGTCTGTAGGTTAACAACTAAATGTTTTGAAATAATATCTTTAATCACTGTGTATTCAAATCTACCTCATTAAATCTGTTTTTCTGATAGATGTTAGGAAATATAAAAATATTTTCCAGTCAGATCAGATTTTATGTAAAAGAACAAAAGGGGATTATAGGACAGTTAAAGAACTGCTAGACAGCTCTTCAAAACCAAAAACGCCATTTGAGTCAACAAAGTGCTACTCACAATATAGTCATGGTAAAGGATGTAGTAATACCAGATTTCTAGGGCAGATATATGGAACGTTTCTCAAACAATTTAATACCTGGATCACTGATCAGGACAACGCTCTCATGGATGAGACCTCATCATACAAAATATACAAAAGACGTTTACTTTTCACTAGGTCAGACAGTTCCAACAGGCACGCAAGCCTGAGAGTAACGAGGCAGGTGTGGCGTAGGACAGTCAGGTGAGCAAATGGCTGTGGTGTGCGCAATTTTGCAGCTGTGCTGTCGGTACGCAATCACAGTCCACTTGCCGAGCTGAGACAGCCAGGGATTCGGACTAAGTCACAAGTGCGCAGAAAGAACATTATCAGGCCATCTGGTGGGTTGCTTACACCATGAATGCCTGCCCACAGATGAGCTAAAGGGTGCTCACAAGCATCCGTGCCTGACGGGACGACGACAGAACAGCATGCACTAGCTTATTCACACCTAACGATTTCGGCAAAGAAGGTTGGTTGCTTGGATTAAAAGAGGGGGGAAAGAGACCGAACTAAAATGTCATCGTTCCCTTGTTACAAATAAAACAATGCCACAAGTGTGAGAATAAAAGAAACCAGACAGACAACTCAAAATGGAATGAAAGGAAAAATTACAAGAATGATGAATGGCAACAAACATGTAAATGGACAACAGGGGACAAGAAAACCACAGAAACGCAAGAAACAGGACGAAGAGATTAAAACAACAAAGCAGATTACCATGGCGGGCTGACCATGAGAATAAAAAAAGCAGCCACTCTGCAACATTTTAAAACCTCCACCCTAGAAGCACTAGGGTGTAGGACACAGATGGACAAACAACATGCACTAAAACTTAGATCAAATGATAAAACCCACCCTCACAAATAAAATGTAAAACTAAATCAGCCGACGAGGCATTGTCAGATAAAATTAGCAGCAACGAGACTGGTAACACAAGATTTCATCGCTGTGCAGTCAAAGTGGGACAGTGCACCAGAATCTGGGCCAATGTCAACTGGGTGCTGCACCAACATTCAGGCGGGACTTCATGGTGCAGGAGGTAACTGTGGGTCGCCCAAGCACGGCCAATGTGGGGCCAGCAGAGGACAACTGCTTCCCTGCTAGAGGCCCACATGGAAGATTGGTTGGCTGGTTTTTGGGGTTTGATGGGGGCTCAACATCAACGTCATCAGTCCCCTGTTCCAAACAGACATACTTGTAAAAGGCCTATACAGTAAAAGCGTAACCTCTGCACCCAGATGGAGCCACATGGAAGACTTCCACACATTCATAGTCTCCTTTATGATATGCCGTTTGTTGTGTTTACTGTTATGCCATTCCATCTCCCAAAGCCAAAAAAACCCTACAGTGCAAGTCAGAATGCAGGTCAGGTTCAGAGATGCCCATGTCCAGAAGCAGTTTCTGCGTAGCCTGTTTGGCCAGCCTGTCGGCAAGTTCGTTGCCTGGGATGCTGACGTGTCCTGGGGTCCACACAAACACCACTGAATGAAGCGACCGGTCCAGGACGTAGATGGACTCCTGGATGGATGCTACGAAAGGATGGCGAGGGTAGCACTGGTCAATAGCTTGTAGGCTGCTCGGGAGTCAGTACACAGAAGAAACTGATTGCTCGGGCCATGAACGGATATACTGAAATGCACGAGAGATGGCCACCAGCTGTGCAGTGAATACACTGCAGCCATCGGGCAAGGAATGCTGTTCAAAATGGTCTCTAAGGATGTACGCGAAGCCAACATGACCATCACCCATTGAGCAGTAAGTGTAAACCACTTCACTGACCCGGAACACGTCAAGAATCAAGAGGAAGCGACAGCGGCACGAGTAACTGAGTCCCTACGGTCATGCAAAAGGTCCAGATGAATCTGCAGCCTAGGTGTACACCATGGAGACGTATGGCGACAAACCTGGTTGGGAGGTGGTAAAGGGAAGGACTCCAGTTCAGACAGAAGGGATCACACACGAACCGCAATCTTTAGCCCTGACCTGGGCCGCTGATGCGGGAGATTAACTGCTACGGGTGTAAAAAGGAGACGGCGCTCAGGAGAACTACGAATGTGTGCAACGTATCTGGAGAGCAGTTGTGCACGTCTGATCTGCAATGGAGGGCCTTCGGCCTCCACAAGGATGCTGGCCACCTTACTCGTCCAAAAAGCTCTTGTCCCTAGGCGAATGCCACAGTGATGCACTGGGTCGAGTACACTCAATGCTTAGGGTTCCCATAGTCAAGGCGGGATTGAACAAAGGCTTTATAGAGCTGCAGCAGAGTAGAGAAATCTGCACCTCAGTTAGTGTTGTTCAGGCAGCAGAGGGCATTGAGGTGCTGTCAGCACTTCCACTTAAGCTGACGAAGGTGAGGTACCAAAGTCAATCGGGCGTCGAAAACCAGTCCTAAGAATCGATATGTCTTCACTACAGTGAGTGGATCATCATGAGAGTAAAGTTCTGGTTGCAGACGAACAGTACGATGCCAACAAAAGTGCATGAGACACACCTTAGTGGCCGAAAACTGGAAGCCATGGGCGAGAGCCCATGGGGAAGTGGTCACTACCACACAGGTCATAATGTGCTCTCCAGTGGATAGATGGGAGAAGTCTTGGGCTGCAAATTGATAAATCAATGGCCGAGCAACTACCTCGAGCCACACTGAAATGTGTGGCGGCCCCAGTATTTAAGAGGCAGAGGTCGAACTGAGACAGTAAAGTTTTGACATCTTTGCCTCTGTCAGTAGGCACAGTGTCACCCCACAAGGGGTTATGGGTGTTAAAATCTCCCAAAAGTAGGAAAAGTTTAGGGAGTTGATCAATCCGTGCAGCTATTACATTCAGGGCTACTGCACCATCTGGAGAAAGACATACATTGCAGACAGTTATTTCCTGTGTCGTCCACATTCTGACAGACACAGCTTCAAGAGGGGTTTGAAGGGGTACAGTTTCACTACAGACTGAGTTTAGGACATTAACGCAAACTCCACCCGACACTATTATAGTCGCTACGGTTCCTGTAATATCCCTTATAGCCACAGAGGGCAGGGGTCCGCATTGCCAGGAACCATGTTTCCTGGAGGGCGATGCAGAAAGCAGGTGTAAAAGCTTAACAGTTCCACTCGAGGGTGATGTCATCGTGAGACTGGGAAGGCATGGAACATTCAATGAGGCACTTTACGCCTCAGGGTCACCTGCTGCCACCAACTTTTTGCTTGAGCAGTCTATATCCATGGTGTCTGAGGGTCCGGCGAGATCCAGGTCCTCAGCAGATGCCAGAATCTCCACCACCATCCTCAGACACAGAGTTGGTAAGTAGCAGTGGTGTGGGTGCCTGTACCTTCAGTTTCCCTGTCTGGGAGGACTTCACTGAATCAGTCTCTGTAACTGAGGAGCGTGAAGTCCTACGACCAGCTGCTTCTCTGGCTCAGAAGTGGGGACTGTCCCCGATGGTGGTGGTGGTGGGGGGGGGGGGGGGGGGGGGGAGGTGGGGGGGGGGGTGTTGCTCCCGAAGCAGGTGGTGCAGGATTAACAGGGAGGGAAGTGCACCCCAGAATCAAGGGGGCTGGTGTAGTCTCTTGGTTCTGAGAGACGACAGGAATTCGAGCAACTGATGGGGTGAGAACTGTTCTCGAAGCAACGGCATATGAGGTCATAGCCACAGGATGTAGGCGCTCAAGTTTCCTCTTAGCCTCAGTGTAGGTCAGTCGGTCCAGGGTATTATATTCCATGATTTTCCTCTCTTTCTGTAAAATCCTGCAGTCTGCCGATCAAGGTGAATGATGCTCTCTGCAGTTGACACAGATGGGATGCGATGGACTTCCACAATCGCGACATGTGACACTGGAAGTACAGTGGGAAGAAATATGGCCAAACTTCCAGCACTTTAAGCATCACATTGGGGGAAGGATATGTGGCTTGACGTCACAGCGGTAGACCACATACTTGACCCTCTCGGGCAGTATGTAACCCTCGAAGGCCAAGATGAAGGCACCTGTGGCAACCTGGTTATTCCTCAACCCCAATGGACGTTCTGGATGAAATTAACACCTCAAAGCTCTACATAGGCACACAGCTCATCGTCGAACTGCAAAAGAAGTTCCCTACGGAATGTAATATCCCAGACTGTATTTGTGATGGTAACGGAAACATCGCCCAACTTGCCACAAGCGAGTAATGCCCGTGACTGGGCAGAGGATGCGGTTTCTACCAAAACTGACCCAGAGCGTATTTTGGATAAGCCCTCCACCTCCTACAACTTGTCCTCCAAATGCTCCACAAAAAACTGAGGCTTCATGGACATGAAAGATTCGCCATCAACTCTCGTACATACGAGGTACCAGGGCGAAAAAGCTTCACTGCCATTCTTAGCCTGGGGTTGCTCCCATGGTGTGGCCTGGGAGGGGAACGACTTGGGGTCATATTTCTTAGCATTTAAGTTCGACTTTGCCCGCTTAGAGACTGCTGGCAGCGGACCACCAGCAAGAGGTGACTTACTACGCTTCATGCCATGTCATCCACCCACTCCGACCAAGGGCCTTCCCCACAGGCACCTCCCAGCTGCAGCAAAGGCCACCTGACAAGATGGCCATTGCTGGGAGTCCCGATGCCCCATGTGGATGGGCATCTACCCCTTGGCATACATGGGGAGTTAACAGCGCAAGCATCAGCAGAGCAATCCTTGTGTTGTCAGGGGGCTACAACCAACAGGGTACATGGCGGCTCCACCATAACACACTGGCTACCGTGCTGGATATGAGGTACAAAGAAGTCCATGGTCATCGCTGGCACAGAAAATGACACCGCACAGTGCATGGTGGGAAACACACCCAGGAAGGTGACCTCACCCAAGGGACGGAGAATGGGCGGGACTGCAATGCTATGACAAGAAAATGATCTAAAGATCTCAATGCACAGTGGACATGATGCACCATGTAAGGCGCCCTTCCCTAATTGGCTCACTCTTCAGGAAAATTTTGAAAAACTGAGGTCAAACCCTATAGCAGACTATCACATAAAGGCCGAAACGTGTGAAACTCCTTGTAGTCGCCTCGTACGACAGGCAGGAATACCTCAGGCCTTATTCTTACCCCCAGACCCACACGGGGGTCACGTCAAAGAAGGAGTGTCCCACTCTGAACAAGTGGTTTGGTTTGGGTCATACTGTAAGACTTAAATTTCACTGCTAATTATTAGAACAACAACAACAACAACAACAACAACAATAACAAGAGATAGAGTATCATTTTTCACCTTCTGTATCGTCTCATTGACAGAAAATTTGCAGTTTCGCCACATTTTTTTCCGAGTTTCTCAAAAAATAAAATAAATAATTAATTTATCACAGTGTTTTTCAACCCCATGCAGACTTTTGACGCGTGCACACAGTATGAAAATGGCAGGAATACATTCTCGAGCAATTCACTTATCGAACTAACCTAGCCGTGTGTAGCCTCGCCTTTCGTTGTCATAAGAGCAGTGATGTGTTGTGGACACTGAGTCCACGATACACAGAAAATGTTTTGAAGTCACCCTGATCACTCACAAAGATTGATCAGACCTGGGTCCGAGGTACACACATTTCACTTAATGGCATCCCAGAACAAATGATCTTGAGGGCCACACAAACACCATCACTTTTAAAATGATGGGTCAGTGCAATGTCTTGGACTGCTTTAGGCGAACAGGTGCATGTATCCAGACAGTAAGCACCCTTATAATGCTACCAGTGACAGAAAATAACAGAAGTATCAGGAGCATCATTTCATCCTGTGTAAACATGTGAACAACTTCACCACTTGCACCTACTGGCAGGCAGAATGTGCTGACCCAAGAGGTTCCCTCATACTCATTCATCAATGTGTATCATCAAATACCCAACCCAAGTGTTCAGATGACCATTTGCATACCTCAAACATCCAATGGTGGTTTCCCAGCACTCATGCTATTCTTGACAAAATATCCTGTGTTGGCTCACGGGGTGGTGGCTGTATCCTCCACAGCAAGATGATGCTGTAAGGTACAGCTGTTCACCAGGTGCAGTTCTCCAGCACTTAATTTTTGAGTGATTAGCTGAACTGTGGCCTGTACGTCTACTGCCATGACACAACAGTCTACGATGTCTCCTATTATCAACATTTTGTTGAGCACAGCAGCTGATTCTGGCAATGTCTGTTTGCCCCAGTTAAGGTACTCATAAGATACAGATGACCATAAAGAGAGGTGAAGAGTCTCATGCATCAAGCACCCACAATTTAGCCTCAAATAAATGCTGCAAGTCTTGCCCTTCCTGGACACAACTGTCACGCCAACAGTCAATGCAAAGTGACGACATTTGGGTCATACAAAACACTACATTTTGGCATGGAGACCACTTGGGGTATATCCAGAATTAATTAGAAAGTTGTCAACCTGCTCAGAATCCTGAACTACCAAGTCTCATCACAGGCCAAATTGCACTTCCCTCAGACTGAGATGCCTGACACACACACACACACACACACACACACACACACACACACACACACACATTTTTCGTAAAAGAGCCCGCGAGCTGTCACACCATTCCAGATATTTCAGCCTCACTAAACAACGACCTAAAGCCAAAACACTGAGATCCACACGTACAGCTCACAATCAAAATTTTAATGGTAGCTAACATCCCCTGCTGACTGTCAACTGCTTAGGTAGCTAGAGATCCAGGCAAAGTTAAGATTACAGGAAAAAAGAAGTATCTGCTAAACTAATGATCCTAAAATAGCTGTGAAAAAACCAGAGGCGAAGGGCTACTTCCAAGAGTAATGCACCAACAACAATGTACATATTTTATTTTTATTTATTATCTATCCACCAGATGTTGGATTTATGATTCACCTCCGCAGCCAAGTGGTCAGTGTGTAGACACATGGGTGTCATTAGTGCCTCTGTTTTGCCCATTTGAAAAAGACAAAGCATGGGGTCAAGTACTTGGCTCTCAGTTTGAAACTCATGTATCTGTGAACTAGGAACTGTTAATCCCCCCCCCCCCCCCCTTATCAATAGCTGGTGTGTCAGTCTATCAGTTCTGCTTCAAACTATTACTCACACCACTTCAGGGCCACAACTTGTTATCTACGAGGATCAATCCACGCTTTAAATAGATATTATGACGAGAACATTCAGGTGGTAACTTCCAGGTTTAAATTTTTCAGACCAAAGAAGCATTCAGGACAAACTTATAATAGACACGGGTGACAGATTTGCAAGGTCTTACAAGGCAGTGTAATTTTAAATGTGAGTGTGTTAAGTCTTATACTGACTTCATGGTACATGAAGCCATTACTCAGAATGTGGCTGACAACTGATTGAGGGAACAGATTCTCAAGTATGCCAAGTATCCTAACCGTCCTTTGCAGCAAGTTTTGCAAATTATTGACTATCAAGACTCTCGTGACAGTGCCACATAGTTTTCAATCAGTCAACATCCGTGCTGTAGCGTCTATCAATAGTATTGTGTGGCCATGTAAACAGGCCACTTCCTAGTTGAGTGCACAGCAGCCCACTGAGGCTCAGCCCAGGCAGCCATGTAAACAGCTATAGGCCGGCAAGATACCGGCACAAAGACTTGCCCACACTGCTTCTCTGGGCATAATTGTCACTTACACCAGTCACAAAATGCAACTTGTTTTTCACGTGGCACGACTAGACACGTTCAGGCGGTACACTTACAGGAAAGGTAGGCTTCCTCTTCTAATTTACACCTACAGAAATGAAACTTTGCTGTACACTTTGTGTATTCTGAACCAAACACAGGTTCTGGTGTGGAATGGAAGTGTAGTTCGCAATTCGAGAAATCAGTAGCCCCTTCAGTGTGACACCACTCTAAAAAGCTCTTTGTGGACCTTATGATAGCTGGCCAAGCTGTTCAGTTACAGTTAGATACGGGTGTATCAGTTTCTTCGCTCAATCGCAATACTTAAACAATCTTGGTGAGCCCGAGCTTTAGAAATCACACACTACACTTACAATATGTAACAGACGAGACGAGCCATTGCTAAGTTCTTGCAGCCTGACTTCTGTATACAAGAATTTGCAAAAAACTTACATTTCAGGTTTTGCATTCACGAAACAGTGCAAATATATTTGGCATCGATTTGTTTGGGTCGAGTGTGGTAGACAATGTGTTGTCAGTTGTGTGCTGAATTCAAAGGCTTATTTGCTGAAGGCTTAGGCAAAGCTTCTAATGTTGTTGCACTCGTGGCCACGAAAGACAATGCACGGCCTCACTTTTTCAGGTTTTGTGCTGTACTACATGCACTCCATCAAAAGGTTGCTCCGGAACTTACAATGGCAGGACAGTAGTATTATTGCACCCATCAGTCAATGGGGGCACCTCCGCTATTACTTGTATAGAAGCCTTCGGGCAAACTGTATTTGTGTGCACATTTTAAGGCAAGAGAACACCCAAACAGTGATAGATACATTTCCTTTGCCTCGATCTGATGAACTTGTGGACCGTTTGGGAGCTGGTCATTACTTCTCTGAGAGTGATTTACATGATACCCACCTCCAGACTCCTTTAGATGAACAGTCACGGCAAGTGTTTGTCACTGGTACGCATGAGGGATGCTTCAAATTTCATTTTCCTTTCAGTAGTGCATCTGCACCAGCAATTTTCCAGCACTATTTTGAACCATTAACTGCATCTATGGCCTTGTGTACAAATTATTTAGACATTATAGTGGTATTAGGTCACACAGCAGATGAGCATCTTAGTAATTTGCGCACCCTGTTCCAAATGTTATCAGAGACAGGCCCTAATGCATCAAAGACAAGTGTGTGCTCTTTCAAACTCAGATTGAGTACTTGGGACATGTAATTAATTCTTAGGATGATCATCTGATTCAATAACACTTGCAGGCCACTCGTGATCTCAAACCTCCAAAGAAAGTTATTGAACTGACATCAGTGCTAAGGTACCTCGACATATGCAGCTCAGATTGTAGCACCACAGCACTGTCTTCGCTGGAAGTATGTACCTTTTGTGTGGTCCCAGGAATGTGACATCACTATTCGAAGACTGAAAAATGCTTTGCTCAGTGATCATTGCCTAGTTCATTTTGATCCTTTGAATCCTGTAGTCTCAGCTGTGGGTGCCTCTTCATACAGCACTGGTGCTGTACTCTTGCAAACGATTGGTTTTGCTGACAGGCCAATAGCCTTCACCTCCAAATTGCTTAACAAAGCTTGGAGTAACTATTTACAAACAGAGGAGGCAACTCTTGCCATTATCTATAGAGTGACTAAATTTCATCACCATCTTTAAGGAAGAAACTTTTACTTGGTCACTGACCACAAGCCTTTGTAGTCCCTTTTCAACCCAGCCAAGCCCAATCTGAATCACACTGTGCAGTAATTGTACGCTGGGTTCTCATCTTATCGCATATGAGATAGCGTACAGGCCCACATCTAAGCCTGTCAATGCAGACACGCTTTCGTATCTTTTCTCAGTACCGAACGCAGACTGACATTTAGTTGCCACATTGACGCACAGGACTCAGATGCTCTGGACCAGCTTCCATAGATAACTGCAAGATCACACAGGCAACAGAAGCGGATTCTATCCTATGTCTGCACTGGTTGGCTTTGCACTGCAAAATAAATTGTTGGCCCGGTGACTCACCAATACTTTGCACATTGGCAAGACCCGTCTGAGCTACGAAGTGTCATGTTGTTACGTACCGAATCTGAACAGTCACTTAAGAGTCACTGGGGTGTGGTCCGCACTGAACAATTAGCTCATTGACACTGCACGCCATTTGGCATGAGCTCGCAAATGGAACAGATGATGGCCCAGTGTCATACTTGTGCAGAACACCAGGCAGCCCCTGCTCAACGGTTCTTTGACTGGCCGAAGCCTGAAGCACCTTAGCTGACTGTCATCAATGCATATAACAAGTTTCCTTTTGTGGTTCTCATGCACTCTACGATGACATCATGCTCTTCAAACCTTACAATCTACAAGCGTCTACAAGAGTTGCTTGTGACTGACAACAGGCTACAATTTGTGTCTGCAGAATTCAAAGACTTCTGTACAGCCAATGGGTTTCATCACATCACAAGCACATCTTTTCATCCACAGTCCAAAGAAGATGTGGAATGCTTCGTTCACACTTTTAAACAGCAGATGGATAAACTATGCACCCATCGCATGTGGGACCAAGCTTCGCTGCTCTTTTTATCGTCCTACCACACCCAGTTTCGCAACGGTGCATTGCCAGAGGAGCTGGTTCGTGGACAGGGTCACCACACTTCACAACAGCTGTGCACCCATAGCGTCAGTTGGTGCCTACTCCACCCACCTTGGCAATGTATAAGTCTAATGACCCCTTCTTTTCTTTCCAGAACATACAGTGGTTGTAAGTGCTGGGAATGGATTGGTTGGGCACTTAAAGGGACCAAACTACTAAGTAATAAGTTCCTTTGCCCTCGAACAGTCAAGTCTACACGACTGAACAACTGAACATTAGAGAGAGGTTACTGCGTAAAACCCAGGGAAAGAAAACCTTGAGGTCAACCAATGTCAGCAGAGCTGAGGTAAGGGAAAAAAAGAAGAAAGGGAGACAGAAACAAAATTTGGACTATTGCAATAAAAATGACATCCTCAAACACAAATCCAATACAGATCCTCAGGATTACCTAACTTCCATTATGACAATGAACATTCTAAGGAAATAAAGAAGAAAAAAATGAAAAGTAATATATATATATATATATATATATATATATATATATAAGATGATTTCAATATAAGAGAGGGAAACATTCCACGTGGGAAAAAATATATATAAAAACAAAGATGAGGTGACTTACCGAACGAAAGCGCTGGCAGGTCGATAGACACACAAACATACACACAAAATTCTAGCTTTCGCAGCCAACGGTTGCCTCATCAGGAAAGAGGGAAGGAGAGGGAAAGACGAAAGGATGTAGGTTTTAAGGGAGAGGGTAAAGAGTCATTCCAATCCCGAGAGCGGAAAGACTTACCTTAGGGGGAAAAAAGGACAGGTATACACTCGCACGCACACACACGCGCACGCGCACACACACACACACACACACACACACACACACACACACACACACACATCCATCCACACATACAGACACAAGCAGACATTGGAATGACTCCTTACCCTCTCCCTTAAAACCCACATCCTTTCGTCTTTCCCTCTCCTTCCCTCTTTCCTGATGAGGCAACTGTTGGCTGCTGAAAATGAAAATAAAAATATATGGGGAGGGTAAAGGTGGACTGGAAAGTAACTGGAAATCTGGTGTGAAAAAAGGCGAAAAGGTGTTGGTTATAGCTGGGCTATGTTGGACTTGGGTTTTATATATATATATATATATATATATATATATATATATATATATATATATATATATATATATATTCATTTCAGCCTCATGTTACACTTTCCACCTTCTAATACCATGTCACCCTCACAACACCCTCACAACGACCCCATTAAGTTTTATTTACATTCCCTCCGCAAACATGCCTTCGCCCTAGCCAGATAACGCTCCCATATTCTATTCTCTCAGGCTTGTCTGACATTTGGCATTACCCCCAGAATTTTGTGTGTATGTATGTGTCTGTTTGTGTTTCTATCGACCTGCCAGCGCTTTTGTATGGTAAGTCACATCATCTTTGTTTTTAAATATATTTTTCCCGCGTGGAATGTTTCCCTCTATAAACACACACACTGTTCCAAGGATTATGGCCACTTCATTTAACATAGGCAGTCAGCAGGCATTGACACAACATAATAGCAAAACGGAATGGTTATTGTCACCCAAGACAAGTTTTCAAGCACTCATCCTCTATTAACATCCTTATTAGATTCACAAAGAAAGTTGTAATGCACCATATGGTCCAAAATCTGTGGCACTCAAGATAATTTTTATCAAGTATTTGAGAACAGCATGTGCAAAATAATAAAAGTGTTCAAATGAGCCACAACCACTTTGCACTACCTATTTTGACTTAAAGACAGACCATTTACAGTTTCCCTGTGTACACATTACTTTCTTGGTTCCACTTCCTTTGTGCAGCCTTAATGCCAACTTTCAAATATGCAATTAATAAATAGATTATTTGTCCATAATAACTTAACAGTCGCGGACATAGTTTACAAACACATACCATCTTTCAAACATGCAATTAATAAATAAATAGTTTATTTGTCCATAATAAACTAACAGTCATGGACATAGCCAGTTTACAAACACAAGGACATTAAAAAAGTCTGGAATTAAAGATAAATTATACACAATAACATTAAAATTCCTTGATGGAGTACAAACATTTATCAATTAACAGTTGCTTTAGTTTTGTCTTAAATATGTTTCCTTTTAACAATTTGATATTAATTGACAATCTTTTATAAAAATGTCTTCCAGCATAAAATGGACTATGATCTGTTGCTCTCTGATTACTAAATTTTATGTGGTAATGCTCTCTTTCTTGTACTGTAAGTATGAATTTCACTATTGATTACACTATGCTCCGTATTTTCTTTTACAAACAGTATAGTTCTGAGAACATACAATGAATACACTGTTAGTACATTACCCTTAATGCAATATTCTCTACAGGACTGACACTTACTAATATTAGCTGTTATCCTAATTGCTATTTTCTAGGCTCTAAAAGCCCTCCCGTTGGTGCCCCACCTCAAATCTCTATACCATATTGCAGGTGGGAATGTATAATTCCAAAATAGATTTGTCTTAAAACAGGTTGCACTATTATGCTAGAAAGGTGTTTTAGCAGGTTGGTGTTACAGGTGATTTTTTTTTACCCTTGTAGCTGATGTGCTCCTTCCATGTAAGATGTTTGTCGACTATAATAACCAGGAATTCATGTTTATCAGTTGTTTCATCTGATAGCTCTGGTTCTGTACTCACTTGTCTTTATAATTTAGAAGAAACTCCAGCAGAATTGTCTTGCCCTTATTTAGTGCCAATTTATTTTTGGCGAGATTTCTGTGAGACAGCTAACGTTCTCTGCATTATTTTGCACTGGTAACTGTTTCTGTAGGGCCCCAACTTATGAAGGAGGTATCATCAACACAATTTACTAGGTTTCAATTTTGTGGATTTATAATATCATTGATGTACACAATAAACAAAAAAGGCCTGATAATGCTTCTCTGAGGCACTCCACAGTTAAGAATTTTATAAGATGATTTTACTGTTTGTGTATGTCTCCCAGTTGTACAATACAGCTTTACACATTGTCTACTGTCAGCAAGATAGGATCTTAAATCTAATGCAACTCTTCTGACTCCATAGGTTCCTAATTTATGTAGAAGAACAGAATGGTTTACAGAGTCAAAAGCCTTGGATAGGTCTAAAAAGGTGGCAATAACTTTGTTCCCATCAAGTTTACTCAATACCACTTGCAAAAATGTAGCTACAGCTGTTATTTGTAGACCGGGCTTTCCAGAAACCATGCCGACAGTTTTTTTTAATAGATTGTACTTACAGAAAAGTGATTCAAGTGAATCAAGAAGTAGCCTTAACAGCTTACTAAGTACTGATGTCAATGAAATAGGCCTATAATATTGTGTATCTGTAGTCATTCCTTTTTTATGCATTGGTCTTATTTCAGCTAATTTTAACAGGTCAGGAAATGATCCCTGACTGAAAGAGATGTTTATTAAATGTTGTAGTGGCTTTATTTATTCACAAATTTTGCTGAGATGTCATCCCAGCCACTGGATGTATTTGCTTTCAAGTTGGAAATGGTTTCCAGGATTTCCAATTCCATAACAAACCTTAGGAAGAGAGAATTACTGACCTTATTGGGATTTAGCACCTATGGTGGGTTTATCACATCCTAAACTGGCCTATGAATCTCTCTCATGCTTCCTTTGTGTCACTCAGCAATTTTTCCATTGTCACTTATTATGTTTTTGCACACTGCATTGTTGCTCCCTCCTCTTTCCTTATTTGCTATACGCCACACTGTTTTGGAAACATTACTAGAGTGCCTCATTTGTTCAGCATACCTCTGTGCTTTTAAGGGGAGTCAGAACAAAATGAAAGAAAGAAAAAAAAATTCACGTTTTCAGATTTTTACTTCATTATAAAATTTGCAATTTTCCGAATAAAATGATATATATCACTTATAAACTCACATGGGAAGTATTTTATTTTTTTAAATATAATCTACACTGGTTAAAAACGTTAAAATTTTTACATGCATTACTTCAAGATCTAATAAAATCGGTAATATTTTATACAGAAGTCTGTGGATTGCTGTGTTATACAGGTTAAATTACGTATTTGCATTGGTAGCACTGTCAAAAGCATAATCTTTTCATTTAATAGTATAAACACACATTGTATGTTTAAGTGATAACGTTTTTACGAGGAAAAGTGATGAATAGATTGATAAAGCTCTCAAAAAGTAAGGTATGACACCAAAACTAAGAGTTTTTAAGAAACGTGGCTTTCACGGTAATAGATTTTCAAATAAAGGGAAACACTGTGTTCAACATGGAGCATGTGAAGTTACAGACACTAAAATACAGGCAAACTCTTCAGTATCTGGAAAAACACTCATTTGTGCTTCAAAGATTAAAATAAAATGTTGTGATACACAGTTTTCTCAAAACAAAAGTGATGTAAATGGTAGGTTAGGTTATAATCTGATAGATTTACACATCCAACAAGGGTTACGTGAACGTGTGTGTTGTAAAATATGCGGAGGGCCAGTTCGTTTATATGAAGACAGTGAGTTATCAAATGGACTAGCCAGGAATTCTATCATTAATTGTGCCAGTTTTAAGTACACTCATTCATTTTGGAATTCTGATAAGTGTAAAGTTAATTGTTTTGAATTAAATGTTAGGTGGTTTTATGGACTGAGACCTGTTGACAAAAGGACACAAAGCAGCACAAACATTGTGTGTTGTGATGAATATGCCACCTTGTAAACTCGGCAAGTATTCAGGATTTATTGGAGCTGCTGTAGAATCTGTTGCATGTGAGTCAATGAAGAGTGCTGCAAACAAAGCTGTTGAAATAAATGATGGTATGACTGACATACGCCACAGGTCGTACATTATGAACAGGTGCTCGATCGTGTTGAAAGACCCAATCGCCATCCTCGAATTGCTCTTCAAGAGTAGTAAGCAAGAAAGTGCTTAAAACATCAAAACATCATTATAGGCCTGTGCTGAGATAAAACAACAAGGGCTGCAAATGCCCTCCATGAAAAACATGACCACGCCCTACCACCACTATCTCGAAATTTTACTGTTGGCACTACACATGCTGGCAGATGACGTTCACCAGGCATTTGCCATAGCCACACTGCCATCAGATCGCCACATTGTGTACTGTGATTCGTCACCCTGCACAACGTTTTTCCACTGTTCAATCGTCCAGTGTTTATGCTCCTTACACCAAGTGAGGCCTCGTTTGGCATTTACCAGCATGATGTGTGGCTTATGAGCAGCTGCTTGACCATGACCTCCAAGTTTTCTCACCTCCTGCCTAACTGTCTTAATACTTGCAGCGGATTCTAATGCAGTTTGGAATTCCTGTGTGATGATCTGGATAGATGTCTGCCTATTACACATTACGACTATCTTCAACTATCGGCGTTCTGTCAGTCAACAGACAAGGTCAGCCTGTCCACTTTTGTGCTGTACGTGTTCAGTTACGTTTCCACTTCACTACCTTATTGGAAACAGTGGACCTAGGGATGTTTAGGAGTGAAAATCTCACGTACAGACATATGACAAGTGACACCCAATCACCTGACCACGTTTGAAGCCCATGAGTTCCGCAGAGCGCCCCATTCTGCTCCTTCACGATGGCTAATGACTACTGACGTTGCTGATATGAATTACCTGGTGGCACAATGCACCTAATATGAGAAACTTATGTTTTTGGAGGTTGTCCAGATACTTTTGATCACAGCGTATTAATTGAGTTACAATCTTATGAAACTATAGAAGTCATTCCCGAAAATTTACATTTTCTGTTGCATTTTCCCCTAAATCTCAGAAACCACTTCGAATAAAGTACTCAAATTTTCAGGGAGTAATAGCACACATATCCTGAGTCTACTGAACTAAACTAAGAACATAATGTTATGTATAATTAAAATTATTTACAATAACATACAAAGAAGTACACAAAATTTTAACCGTGTAATCAAAAAATTGTATTCCAAAAAGCAGTGTCTGAAATGCATTTATTGTGGTGCTGTAGATTCAAATGGTTCAAATGGCTCTGAGCACTATGGGACTTAACAGCTATGGTCATAAGTCCCCTAGAACTTAGAACTACTTAAACCTAACTAACCTAAGGACATCACACAACACCCAGTCATCACGAGGCAGAGAAAATCCCTGACCCCGCCGGGAATCGAACCCGAGAACCCGGGTGCCGTAGATTCAGAACATATAGTATAATGTCCTGTAAAAGTTTCATATCAATGGCTACAGTGGTTCCTGAAATTCAGGGAAGCCAAGTCACTAAATTTAACATTGTCGGGATACGGCATTCCAACTCCCCTTAATCTCTGAAGTGCTTCCCTGTAGGTTTTTCTACAGGCTTTGTATTTAGATTGGAAGTACTGCAGTTTGGTGTGTCTAAAAAGAATATATAAATCCTTCATATCTTCCTTAAATTTTATCATGTTAATATGAGGAAAAGAGAAAAATATCAATCATTCTTTTCGAGCTCAGATGAACGGCAAACATTTCTCTCAGATTATGAATGAAGAACTCTCATACAATCAATCAATCTTTCGAAAATTTTGATGCTTACATCTCTATCAAGGGTTTTCAGGCATTTCCATGGAAGAGTACAGTACAATAGAAACACCGTAAGTCACTGTGATATAGAGTGAGTTATCACAATAAAAACATCATCTACACTGTTTTACACAGCACTTGGGTGAGGGGCAAGCAGTGATATTTATGGACTGTTTGCTTGTTAGTTTCTTGTTCCATGAACCAGCTGCACGATTAGAGGAGTGAATTAGTAATTCCAAACAGAAAACAAGAAATTGTCAAAAAACTTTTTCAGTTTGTTTTAAAATTTAACTCTGCTGTCTGACACACATTTTGTATCACTGGTTAAGTGATACAACATTTTTGTGGCAGCATTGTGCACCCCTTTTTGTGCTAAAGGTAACTTTAATGTTGTTAAATCATGACTGCCATTTTGTTTTGTAATTATGGACATCATTGTTCCTTCTGAACTGTAGTCATTCCAAACATCATACACAACTTACATGCCTAGCTGTTGGTTCCATTATCTGTCACATTGGTGTTTTTGTTAAGAATTCATTACCATGAACATAAAAAAGAAAAACATTTCTTCTGAGCAGACACCATGCTATTTGCACCTTCAAGCAACTAATAGTTGTCTACTTTTCACCACCTGACATCACTGAATACATTCAGTAACACACAGTGACATTTCATTGTGAAGTATAAAGACACAAAACAATTCAGACTTCATGAATGATACAGGTTAGTGAAGCAGTCATTAAAAATCACTGTGGATACAAGACATGCAAGTCAGCACAAAAGTGATGGCAATATGGAATGAGAAAACAATTCTGTTTAGCAGACACTCAAGCTCCTTAAAACCCTGAGCATGCAGCTTTCAAAGCATGTTGCATGTAAAATCTTTCATTAAACATTAAAATAAGCACACATACAGAAAGCTGCAAAAATATTGTCAAATTCCCTTCTCAAATTTGAGTGAGTAAAAAGTTACCTGTCAGTCTTTTTCCCACATTGATACCGTAGCTACATAACAAATGGCTAGTGTAATACTTGACATATTCAAAGAACACCAGGTTGAATAGTCATTTGCCATCTTTCTTCTGCCATTTGTATAATGATCAAGGAATGAAATCGCTGTCCACATGCATACAGGCTACACGCTATTTCCACTAATCCTTATAATTCAAAAACAACAGATATATGATCAGTAACAAAATGACTACAAAATTCAAGTCAGTTAAATTGTACCATTACATATATGACATGACAGCTCTAAAGCTTCCTATTTAGTGGTTATAGTAACACATACAGAAACAAAACAATATGACACAGATTGTTTAGTTTATAATTTAAATTACTGTATCTCTTCTATTAATATGCCAGAGTCACGATCCTAAACAGTTTTATCGCATTCAAGACAAGATAAAACACACACTTTTATGTCAAATCTTTCACAGCTAATAAGTTCAATACAACTTCTTGTCTTTGTACCACAAGACAGGATACTGTTGTACCCAGTTCACCAAAGAATTAACCACTGACAGGTTTCTCTCATCTTTGTGAAATCTCAGCTCAATTACTGAAAAGTGGCAAAGCTTCTTAAGCGTAACAGCACAGTGATAGCATCTTAAACAATGAAAAAACCACAGATGTCCTAACAGTTACACGTGAAACCAGTGATTACTGTGTTTTCTGAATAACCACCAGAACTTTTCAGCACATGTAGTAGAGTTTCTTGTAATATAACACTCTCTGGCCTCTCAGTCTAATCTAGACACCACACTATGCCACAAACTAGTCTGACATCACAAACTTTCATTCCAACAATTAGCCACTTGTCATAATATTATATTTTAGGCTTTCTCAATTCACAACTGAGCTATCACCTTTGAACCCAACCTAGTCCTTAAATAAAGCTACAAATCAGACTGACAAAACAACCTCTAATCCAAACAAGTAGCAAGCAAATGTTGAGGCTGTGGATAATGAAATCATGAATAATGTGCAAATAACAATGAAAGATTTCGATTTTGCTGCTCAAGATACCTCACCTTTCGATTTATCTAAAACTACCCTCTCACTGGCTATATGAAAGTGCAAAGTTGCATAGTGGAAATACATACCGGTAGGCCTTTACCCTGTTCAAGACCAACTGCAATAGCCACATATCATTTGAATCAATTATGCAATCAGTAACCTTAAGTGATTTATGGATATTTTGGGCAGAATTTGTCTCCATCTCTGAGAAAACGTGAGTCCAGTACTCAGAATGAGTTTTAAAGAAAAATATTACAAGGATATAATTATTTATGTAAATAAAAACAACAACAACAGACAGCTATAATGTGTGTGATATTTTTATTATTATCAAAAATTGTGTGTGCTATTGCAAATGATAACAGAAGACCATAAAAGCTGACACTTATCCACTGTACACTGTAAGCAAGCCGTATATAGACAAAAACAAGGTTTGCTAAAGGTATGAGCTGATTAATTCTTCTTGGGTTTTCAGCCGAGTGGTGGCGTCGTCTTGTCGCAACGTTTCAATGAGTTTTGTACCCATCACCTACTGGCGATGATGATGGGTACGAAACTCATTGAAACGTTGCAACAAGACGACGTCACCACTCTGCTGATAACCTGAGAAGAATTCGTCGGTGGAATACGTCGAGAAAGATTGCAATCGCATACGGTATGAGCTCCTAACTAACTAGTATGGTTTATCTTAATTGTCCTAAACAATTATATGTCTGTCACTTGTCACTGACGTCAGTTTGTTGCATGATTAGATCAACAAAAATAATCAATTTCCAAAAACATGATGTAACTGGATAGCCAGTGGCTCCTCCTCCTGGCGGAAGGAGGGGAAGGAAGATGGGTGAAAGGAAAGGATTGGTGAGGTTTAGGAAAAGGGGGTAGACTTCAGGAAGTCACAGCACCCCAGGTCAGGGGAGACTTATTAGACTGTAAGTCTCCCGACCCAGGTTTCTGGGCGACTTTTCCGAACTCTATTCGCTTTGCCCAAACATCAACAGTACTTCTCCTTCACTGCTCTTCCTTCTTCCCTTTCAACTCTTGTCCGGAGGAGGAGCCACTGGCTCCAAAAGCTTGCATACATGATGCCTTTCATATGTGTGTTCTCATGCCGCTGCTTCGTTAGCAGATTATTTATGCATCCCATTACATTATATTGCATGATTATGTAACATGTCATTTGCTCACACACAAATAATCTAGCTGAAATCCCCCCCCCCCCCCCCCCCCAAAAAAAATCAATTTGGGTTTCACAAACCAAGTTCTGAAACTGTGTGCACTCGAGCTTACAAAGTATTCTACCACATTTGTAAAAAGTTCAGGACTTCCTAGCACATAAATCTCATCTCGTCATTCTTACATAAGTAAAGGAGTTATCAATCTGAAGAGTGTTTGGCACAGCACAATGCTTTACTAGGTATGGTCTTGTTGAAGAGAGTTGCCTTCCTCCAACTTTTGAGTGACTGACCCAGCAAGTTATAGTGAGACCTACAATTTAACGTGGATTCTGAACTATGTAACACAGAATTTTTTCACACAAACAATCATCACCAGGGGTTAAAGAAGTCATAAGTCACAGTTAAACATTCTCGGACTAACTGGGGAGCGAACCTACAGTCTTCGGATGTGTAGTCTGGGACTTGACCAATTAGCCACCGAACGACACACTATTCTTAACGGGACCAAATTAACAGATACAAAAGTAACTTCAGGAGTACCCGAAGGGAGTGTTTTAGAGCTGTTACTAAATACAGCATACATAAATGTAAAATTCATGAAGACCTAAAGAGTATCCCTGACCAGAAATGTGGTGATAATCCACTGGAAGAAGTAACAGGCAAGAAGTACCTAGGAGTAGACATCCAGAGCAATCTAAATTGGACTGGCCACATAAAATGTGTTGTAGGGAAAATAGATGACAGACAGATTCAGTGGAATAATCTAAGTGAAATGTAATTCATCCAAAAATGAAGTGGCTTACAAAACAATTATTTGCGCAATTCTTTAGCATTGCTGGTCTGTTAAAGATGCTAACCACGCAGGATTAATAGAGGGGACAGAAGTGAACATACACTAGGCAGCACACTTTTTTATGAGATTGGTTGGTAAGTGCAAGAGTGTAACAGAGATGCTCAAAAAACTGAAGTGGCAGTCGCTAGAAGAGATGTGTTGTACAACATAAGTTAAAATTATAAGAGATGAGCACTGAGAAGAGTCACACAACATATCAGTTCCTTCCACAAACCTCTCATGAAATGATTATTATGAGAAAATGAGGAAAACTGGACATCATGTAGACACTGAATGACTGTTTTTCATCCCAGGCACCATTCATGAATGAAACAGAGAAGCCTGCAAAATTTTAGTGGTACCAGGCATGACTGTAATAGATGCAGAAGGAATTAAAAATGTGAACAGCTAGGACAAAAAGTACACGCCAAAAGACTGACTACACACCAAGTTTATCTTACGCAGATTAACTAAACTTTTGTCATATCTTTAAGTAACAGGATGCGTTCTCTGGGGAACAGCACTCAGCTGCAGTGATTTTAGGAAAGCTTGCTTTCGAGACAAGGTTTTAAGCACTGCTGTTCCTCTTGAATTCAAGTGTGGAGCCTGGGCATTTGCACCACAGTGCTTAGTTTGATTACCATCTGAAACAACTTAAGGAAATATCTGAAAACCATGCCATATAGTTCATTTGAAAAAAAAAAAAAAAAAAAAGGTGCTGCCACTTAACCTGCCTTACACCTGCCTTCTCAAGTTTTGTATTGACATATTAAGGGCAATTACATCAAAACAACATTGAATAACAACCTTCTTTGCAAAAGGAAGGATTGCCCCTTAAACAAGTCCACAATCAATCTCCTTCCCCTTCCAAGACACGTTTGTTTAGTGCACCACATTTGGTCAACATTGATGGGACATTAAACTCTAACCTTCCTTTTGGGCTTTAAAGGAGTTTTCTCTGTCATACAAGGGCAGTGTCTTAACAAGTTCCCAATAACATTCAGTTTGTGGACCCAAATTCAACCCGATTACAAATCTACCTCAGCACAAAAACAAATTGTCTATTAGCAGGGACCTATTTCATGTGAAATCATCCAGTGGCTGTTGCCCTCAACTCATGGACGTTGCCCTCATGACAGATTTTTTGTGAAATTTTGGTATGAAAAAGTTTCTAATGAAAAAGAATTAAAATAATTTTTCCAGAATTTTTTGATCAAAATTAGTTAGGAGGCCATTTCGTGGGTCATTTTCACTAACTTGTGTCACAAGACTATGTGGTTTATAAGTTTGTAACCACTGTAACTTATTTATGGACAAAATTTATTCAATTTGGTCTCCTTGGAAAGACAAAAGGATGAAACATAACATAAAATTATTAAAATGCTGTAATTATGCATACAAATATTTACAAATGTGGAATGAAAACTTTTTTCCCTTTCTTTAAGCTTGGCCAAGGACAGTAATTACAGCATTAGTATTAACCTGCATGAAGTAAGAGCACACACACACACACACACACACACACACACACACACACACACACACACACACACACTCTACAGCGCCATGACCAGCCCTGGGTTAACACTGCTGTGCGCCATGGAGACACCAAGTTGAGCAGGCTGCTGCTGACTGAAATGAAATCTCATATGAGTGCAGTGCCTGTAGCTAAACCGAGCAATGGGGATGTACTAGACACAGCCTACATCTGAACAATAGAGAAAAAGATAGGTTGGCTGGGCTTCTTGCATTGGAGGACGGGGGGGGGGGGGGGGGGGGGGGGGGGGGGGGGGGGACAGCACCATAACACAAAGCAAGATTCCCATTGTTACTGGTGTCAGAGGTAGTCTTTTTAGGTTAGAATCAGGATTCAGGCACCCTGTTTTGAAAGAAGTAAAAGTAACAGAAGAGCCCTACAAAATGCTTAAGAATGCACTGAAAAGTAAAGCTAGCTTGTTTCATCAAAATACTGAAGGACGGAGTAGAAGAGCTTCTCGTCTGTTTGGCAAATTTAGAGAGCTACAAAAAGAGACATCCTGTGCCTGTCTGAGCCCCAGATAACCACAGGGTTAAATAAGTTACACATTAAAAATTACACTAGCCCCTTACTCATGGAGAACTAATATGGGAAAAGGAGGAACTGTTACATAAATTAAGAAATGAGGCAAGTTCAAAAATATTAAGAAAAATAGATTTTGTAATGATTGGCACATAAAAATGCGTGCATTTGAGTTAATGCTGAGAAATAGTTCACTTTTAATTGTAACTGTACATAGATCCCCACTGAGGAAATATGCTATCCATCAGACAGCAGGAAGCAGTTAGTCTGTAGTGACTTAGCATAGATATTCTAAATGATTCTGATAGGAAAAGTGACCTGGAAACCTTATTTGTATCCTATAATTTGATCTCAGTAATTAATATTCCAACATGGGTAGATAAAGATAGTTTTCTTGCTTGAAGCTCAAATCAAGGTAATAACTGTTCACCCAGTAACAAAGATTCTCTGATCATGATGTATGGTTACCTTACTCCTCAGCAGAACCAGTGAGAATGATTAATGACTCCAGAACAAATGATTTTAAGAATAGTTTACAAGAGATGACCTCGATGAAATCTATAATGAAACAAATGCTACAATAAAATTTAATCTACACCACAGAAGGAAAAAAAAAAGAAGAAGTTGTTTAACATAAATGAAAGTTGGTAGGCATGTTTCTGCAGCTGAAAGATGATGTCTACTCAGATTTCGCATCGGTCGCATATGAGGATGCAAATCAGTTTTGCTTTAAATACACGCTGTAATGGTCATAAGTATTAGTTACGTTTGAGATTAGACATGACGAGTTGCGTTCCAGGCGACAAAGACATCACTATCAACACTGTCCCGAGTTTGAATGACGTCATGTAATAGGGCTATGAGAAGCTTCTGAGATATGGCAGGGAGAATAGGCAGGAATGTAGCTACTGTACACAACTGCTGGGAGTGGTGGTCACGAGATTGTACAGTCACAAGAAGGCTGAACTCTAGACAGCCATGTGGCACTACCAAGAGAGAAGAACATAGGATTCAGTGTATGGCTCTGGCACATTGTACTGCATTTTCAGCAGCAATCTGAGCAGCAGTTAGCACCACAGTGACAATGAACTGTTACAAATCGGTTCCTTCAAGGACAGCTTCAAGCCAGATGCCCTGCAGCATGCATTGCACTGACCTCGAGCCACTGCCATTTACTACTACAATGGTGCGAATTGAGAGCTCACAGGCAGGCAGAGTGGAAGTCTCTAGTGTTTTCTGATGAAAGCTGGTTCGGTCTCAGTGTCAGTGACAGCTGTGTGTCGGTTAGGCAGAGGCGAGTCGAAGACCTGCAACCAACCTATCTGCGTGCGAGACACATTGGACCTATACCTGGAGTATCTCCAATCCATCATATGACAGAAAGAGGACTCTCGTGGTTACCTCAAGCATTCTGGCTGCAAATTTGTACATCAATCTGGTGATTCAACCTGCTGTGCTGCCACTCATGAACAGCACTCCAGGGGGTGTTTTCCAATATGATAACTCTTTCCCACATACCACTGCTGTAACCCAACATACTCTACAGAATAATGACATGTTGCCTTGGTCTACTCTATCTCCATATCTGTCTCCAATCGAGCACATATGGAACATCGGATGACAACTCCAGTGTCATCCTCAAACAGCACTGACCTCCCTATATTGACCGACTATGAGCAACAGGCACAGAACTCCAACCCAGAAACATATCCGGCACCTGTATGACACAAATCGTGCACATTAGCATGCTTACATTCAACATTCTGGTGGGAAAACTGGTTATTAATGTATCAGCATTTCACATTCTCACACTTAGATTAACCTGTGATCTTGCAATATTAATCACTTAAATATGTTACTTCGGCAAATACATTCCCAAAATTTCATTTCTCTACATTAATTATTTTTTTGTACTTTGGTTTTTTGCATCAATGTATGCCATGATAACATTATATCATTATTAGAAAACAGCTTTCCACATAAGCTAATCAGAAAGGATACTGAACACCCATGTAAAAAATCCTGGATCACTAGATGGAGTATCTTGTGAAAGGAAAAGGGAAAATTATGTGTTAGCAAGTACAAGTGTGATAGGACATCCAGAACATAATTTTACTCGGCTTAATGAACTGAATGGAAGAGCTATAAAATGGTCACAGATAGTAAATGCTTTTAATAGTCATTTCTTTAATATAGTAGAAAGTATAGGGACAAACAGTTCAAGAGAAAAATCGCAGGAGTATGTTGAAAAAGCAACAATGATATAGTTCAACCACAGGAATATCCTTATGAAATTAAGAAAATGATATGTTCTCCCAAAAACAAAAGCCCATCTGGATTTATGGTGTTTCCAATAGAGTACTAAAGATTTGTTCCCATATAACAAGAATTGTCTTCAGAATGAGATTTTCACTCTGCAGTGGAGTGTGCACTGATATGAAACTTCCTGGCAGATTCTGTTCTTAGTTGCATGTATACAGTTTCTAACATCTGCCAAAGACAAATCACAAAGATTGAAAAAAATCAGTTCATGCTTGTGGCAATCCATATATCTTATACCTCCTACAGGATGTCACTTTACACTTACTGTAATTTGTATTTGGTGCCCAATTTTTACAACACTTATGCATCTGTTATGTGTGTAGTTTCTATAGGTACATGCCTAGACAATTTAAAGGGCAGAATGATCACATTTTATTTGAGACCACAAAATGGAACATCATGGTGATTTCAGTAAAAACTCTGAATCTGGCAATGAGAGCTTTTAGTGGATTCTCAATTAAGAGGGCGACAATAATAACACATGTATAACAAATTTCAATTTTAATAGAGAGACAGATTGGGAGGGGGTGGCATTCCAGAAACAGTTTTGCCAGTGTCAGGCTACTGAGGAAAACCAAGGAAATGTATGTTATTTTCGTAAATATGGAAAGGTGTTTTACATCTATTATTTTCACAAGTTTTTTTACACTGCAGGATGAAATAAAATGTTTTTCCTTTTTAAGGCAGTATGCTATTTATGACAGTGAGAGATTGATTTAACTCAGTCTTTCTTTAAAGCAATTTTTAATAGCATGTAATCACAGATTTGCATAAGAAGTCAAAACTAGCCCATGAAAGCTGTAACATGAGGCTGTTCATTGTCACTAGTGATGTTTATATAGCACTTTGAAATGGGAATGAGGGAATGAAAGGACTAGTATTGTTTATCAAGGACAGAAAGTTGGCACAATACAATTCACTGATGACACAGCAGGAGTGGTTGAAAGTGAACAGGAATTGGGTTTTGTGCTAAATGTTATGGAACGTGGCCTCACAGGGGGGGACTACATGTTACCTCTGGGAAATAAATTCCTAAAGAGATTGACACATTTTGATACCTGCAAAGCAGGAAAGAAACATGATACGTACATACAAGGCATAGAAGCAAGAACAAGTCAAAAAGTGTGTTTATAAGGAGGGATAGCACCTAATCAAGAAAATAAAAATCTTGTCTAAATTTGAATGTATTAGAATGAGTCCAAAATCTGCTAAAAAATTCATAAAATGAACTACAATTGGCACATAGCATCAGAAAGTACATGTGAAGCACATAGGTATAATCATAATCAGTTATTTTTTATCTTAAACACATCCAGTTACAATTCAAGTCTCAAATTATTTCTGACTATATGATTACAACTCGTACTGTGAACCCTATGTTTTACACTGCACCAACATTTTATTATTACAGATCGATATTAACAGGAGATAGGATATTACTTTAATTACATTTTCCTATTCGTATTGGCAAAATTCACCACCACGTTTAGTTTAGTTTTAGGGCACAAAAAACTAACTGTGGTCCTATGTGCCCACATCAGAAACTTAAAACACTAACATGAGAAAGAAGTTAAAAGCGACTGCACATTAAGCCCAATCGAGGGAAGGGAAGAGCTACGAACAAGGACTTCCTCTTGGAGGAAAGTCCACAAAATGCCCTGCAGAGACAACAGAGGTCCCAAACTAAATATTAAATGTCCTTCACCATATTGCTATGGCAGATAAAAAGTAAAATGCAATCGACAGTCCACCCCTTGTTCGGTAAAATGGCCGATAACTGAGACGGCAGACAGACACTATACCGTAAGGGGTTAAAAAAAATGGCAGTCAGGAAATGGTGAACCATCAAATGTTGACAATGAGCACATAGAAGTGGGGGATCACCACCTAACAGATAATGATGGCTAAAACAAGTGGCCAATACGTAACCTAGCTAAAATGATCTCCTTGCAGCAAGAGGGCTGAGAGGAAGTCGACCACGTCACTGCAAGGCGTTTAATTCCCTGGAGGTTTTTCCCAAGAAGAGAAGACCAGTGCTGATACCCAAGTGATACCACCTGTCAACAGATGGCTACACAGAGATCATCAGAAGGAATGGTATAGCTAGTGGGCTGAGGTAGGACTGCAAGCTTGTCAGCAGCCTAGTTTCCCGTCAGATCGACGTGACCAGGAAAACCCACATAAATGTCATAACGGCTCCCTCAAGAGCAAGTGGAGGCTTTCTTGGACCCATTGCATTAAGGGATGGACTTTGTACAACACACAGACACTCTGAAGGGCACAGAGAATCAGAGCATATGACAATTAAAAAGCCTGTATCATCTGAAGAGGGAGACATGCTCTGCTGTAAATATTGAGCACTATTCTGGAAGCTGATACTGAAAATTGTTTGTGTCGATGATGAATGCACACCCAACACTATGGTCAGTCTTACCGCTACCAGAGTACATGAAGGTACTATCGCAAAGTTCAGTGTGAAGGCTGAGAAACTTACAGTGATAGATCGAATCTGGAGTAGTATCCTAAGGAAGAGAATTAAATGCAAGGTTAACATGGGCCACCACACAAAGCCAAGGTGGTGAAGGTTCACACCCACCAGGAAATAGGCAAGCAGGCTGGAGCAATAGGTGAAAGCGAACTCCAGGAGGTAATAAAGAAGACACAGGCACCCCATTGTGGTAGTCAAAGGAATCACTGATGGAGGCATAGGATGGGTGGCTAGGCATGGCAGACAAATGGCATGTGTATCTGCTGAGTAGAACATCACGCCAGTATGACTGGCAGAGTAGAGTTTCTGAGTAGAGACCCTCAACTGGGCCACTGTAAAAGGCTCCAGTGGCCCAGTAGATTCCACGATGATGGATAGTAGTGAGACAGTGGAAGAGGGACGGACATGCAGAAGATGCACAAACAGAACACCCATAGTCTAGTTTCGAACTAACAAGTTATCGGTATAAACGGAGGAGGGTGGTCTGAGCTGCTCCCCTAGAAGTATCGCTTAGGACTCATAAGACACTGTGGGACTGGGTACATTGGGTGGCCAGGTAAGACACGTGTGAGGACCAAGAAAGTTTTCTATCAAGCACGAGTCCCAGGAATTTCACAGTTTCAGTGAACGGAAGAGCAACAGGCTCAAGATGTAAAGATGGTGGAAGAAATTTATACAAACTGTTCTCAGTGGAAAACTGAAGTCATTGTTGACGCTCCATGAATAAAGATGACATGTCACTGAAGTCGTCACTCACGGAGATAAGTCCGCAGAAAACAGCAATAGATTGCAAAGTCATCGACGAAATGGGAGCCCGAGATTACCCATAGGAGACAGAACATAATAAGGTTAATAGCTATCGCAAAGAGGACAATGCTCAGGATGGAGCCCCGTCTTTTAAAATTCCTGTAGGAAACGAGGCAAGCAGCCTCGGATGCTACACGTGTATATAGTACAGAGTATATATATATATATATATATATATATATATATATATATATATAAAAAAAACCTGAACTGAAAGTGACGAGATGGTCAACCGCAGAACGGTGTGCTCGAAACCCACACTGTGCATGGTTCAGTAGATTGCGAGATTGGAGCCACCGTACCAACCAGCTATGAATCAAATGTTCCATCACCCCCAAAAGCAGCTGGTTAGAGAAATGGGGTAGTAACTAGAAGGAAGCTGTTTGTCCTTACTGGGCTTGGATATGGGCATGACAGTGGCTTCACGCTAGCTTCTGGGTGATGTACCATCTGCCCAAATGCAATTGCACATATGAGGGAGAAAGTGCTTGCAGGCAGGAGAAATGTGCTGTAACATCTGAATGTTGAAATCGTCCAGCTCTGGGGCAGAAGACTGGGATGAAGTGAAAGCACGATCTAGCTCCCTCATAGTGAAGGTGGCATTCTAGCATTTGTGATTCTGAGAGGATAAGTGTATCGCCCAAGCTGCCTCCACTCGTTTCTGATGGAGGAAGGCAGGGTGATAGTAAGTGGAACTCGAAATCTCTGCAAAATAGTGGCCTAAGGTTTTGGAGATAGCAATAGGGCCCACAATGACACCATTTGCTATGGTCACGCCAGAAATTGGGGCACGGACTTTGGTCCCAGAAAGCAGTCAGAGAAACTGTTAGATGAACTAGTAAACAAAATCCAGCTGGCTTTTTTGCTAGCCCAAAGAATGCGATGACACTGCACACACAACTGCTTATAACAAATACAGTTGGCCATCATAGGATGTTGGTTAAAAACACAGAGCATGTCTGTGTGCATTGCGGCACACCTCTGTCCACCAAGCGACTGCTACACAGTGCGGAAAAGATGATGTGCGAGGTACAGAACATTCTGCAGTGGTAAGGATAAAATTTGTAAGACATTATACCTTGTCATCACAACTGGGGAAATGCCGTTCGTTGAAGGCCGCCAGGGAGAATAAAAGCCTCCAGTTTGCCTTAGAGAGCTGCCAGTTGGGTTTACACGTAGTTTGGGTAGGAGTCAGCAAACAGATACCACACAGGAAATAGTCACTCAAGTACATGTCCGAGAGAATGAACCATTTGAGACAATGACCAGGCTGGGCAGTGCAGAACGAGAAGTCCAAATTGGAAAAGGTGTGCATGGAATCTGAAAGAATCATTGGTGCTCTAGTGTTAAGACAAATAAGGTTGAATTGATTGAGAATATCAGCCAAGAGGGCATCTCTAGGACAGGTTCTGAAAGAGCCCAACAGGGGATGGTGCACGTTAAAGTCGTCGAACATCTAAAAGGGATGAGGGAGTTGACCAATGAGCTAGAGGAAATCTGCCCTGGTAACATCAAATGACAGAGGGATGTAGACGTTGCAAAGAAAAAAGGTGAAGTGAAGAAGGAAAATGTGGACTGCAAAAGCCTGCAGCCAAGTGTTCAGTGCGATGGTTTGAGTACGAACATCATCCCGTACGAACAGCACGACTCCACCATGAGATGCGATGCCATCCCCAGGGAGAAGATTAAAGCGGACCGGAAGGAAATGCACGAGGTCAAAGTGGTCACAAGGACGTAATTTTGTTTCATGGAGGCAGAAAAGTAGCAGACACTGCAAATCCAAGAGCAGTCATAATTCCTCCTCGTTGGATGTAATGCCGTGAACGTTCCATTGGAGGAGAGTCATGACAGGGAGGAGAGAACAAATGAGGGGTTGTCAGCTCAGCAGCTGCCGGATGCCTTTGAAGATTCACTGATACAGGGTGCAGACGCTGGACGATTCTGTTCCAGGAGATCTACAGAGACGTGGCATTCTCTCCGAGTTGGTCTGTAAATTCCAGGGCAGAGAAACAGTAGGTGGTGCACACTGGCAAAATGAAGGTCAGCCGGGTGAGGGTACCGCACAGCAACAGTGTTGAAGAGGATCTAGGAGTCAGGGAAGGAAAAGACCGTTTGTCTTCGTTCAATTTTTTGGAGACTTTGCAGTTGGCAGATGAAGAGACATATTTATTGGCCAGAGAAACAATAGAAGTCTTCATGGTAGTGTTCCTCTGTCCTTTTCAGCCCGTTGTTTGTGAGGTAAGTGATTCCGTCCCTGTGGAAGAAAATTTGGTGGCCTGCTGTGCAGCTAGAGAAGGAGATGGGGATACTTCTGTAGTAATTGGCGATTTTGTAACTGCAGTGCTGAATTTTAGGTTTCAAGTCTGCATGGCCAATGGAGCACTCATCAAGATGCAAGGGAAATTCTTAGGATTTATACCGCAGGGAGGAGGAGGCAGGCAATCGCCCTTGTGAGTATCCCTACCACAAGTCAGCCATGTTTCAACATGACACACAAGTGTGGTTGTAATGTTGACACTGGAGGCAATGCATCAGGTTTGGAATGTTTGGTCAGATTGTGATGACTTCATAGCGTGCTTTGATCTTTGATGGAACCACTGCTCTATCAAATGTGAGAAAAAGAGTACATGTAGACAATAAAGTTGCATCACCCTTTTCTCATTACCCAATGGACTGCAGTGGAGCCCTGATCAGAGAGGTAAGTTTAGATGTTTAGATCCCCCCCCCCCCCTCATCAAGTGGCCAAGCATAAATAACACCAAGCGTAGAAGTCAGCACTGAATTGCCCTTGACATGAACACGATAGCCATGGATGGGCAAAGCTGCAAGCAGTTGTTGGGCTTGAAAAATCACAATTGGTCTCCAAAAAAGCAAAGTTCCATTATGTCATTATGTTTCCATATTGCACGGCCTGCAATTTCATCAACATCTTTCTGAATAATAAACTGATTAGCTGTAGCAAAGGACTGACCTTCAGTATGTGATAACATGAAGAACAGAGGTGCAGCTGGGAGATTCTTTGAATCTTTAGCCTCATTCCGTTTACATTTAGTAGACAGACTGAGATGGTGATTGGTTCATTGCGAGAAAATCCCTCGCGATTTCCAGCATCTCCAATGGTACACTCCTTCGAGCTGGTGTCCCCCTCAGAGGGTGGCTCACCAACCTAGGGTGATTGTTCACACCTCAGGTCATACCTTCCAAACTCCTGACAAAGAGACCAATTGGCAGCTGGGGAGGTAACAACTCGGGCAATCACCCATCCCTGGGCCTGGCCTATACCAGGGGGGACATGGGAACCCTAACAGTTGGCTGGGTCTGCGAATAAGCATTACACAGTCACCTTTTATGCATCAAACATGTGGGCCAGCCTTCCAGAATGTACACGGAGAAAGAAGAAATATAGAGAAACCTCAAACACTGAAGTGGAGTAATGGTAGGCGATGAGAACGAAGAAAGAAAGAAAAAAACTGATGAGGGGCTGTTCTGATGCCAGGCTCTTAAAACCTTGGAACACATTCCCAAAAAATGTCCCAGACATGTTCCCAGGAGAGGGGAAAAAAATACAGCAGAAGAACAGACATGCGGCATGTAAAGGGCTGAGGCCTTGTGGTAGCCAAGCACAAACTCACCAAAGCATTGGGGAGCCCCGTGGGAGGGGCCACCGTGTGTAGTGACTGGAAAATATGGAAGTAACAGCATTAAAAATAGCAAGTTCTTTGTTTTAATCATGACATTCTTGTGTTACTACAGGCTAGCCACTTTCAGCGCCAGCTTCACTTTAGCTGTAAAAAGATTGCACTTTTTCCCCCTATAGAGTTTCGTGACTGTAGCTGTATGCTAGCTTAGCGGTAAAGTGCCTGCCCTTCAAGCGGACATGCATTTTAGTTTTCGGTTCTAATCTCACTAGACAAGATTTTTAGCTCTTCTGCGAAAGAAGAACCACCACCACCACCACCACCACCACCACACACAGATCGACAATCAGTAAGGCTACTTCTCCCCCATTACATCGTCACTACCTCAATTCTGTACCCTTTTGATATAATGGTTGAAAGACATCCAGAACTGCACACCTGTTAATGCCCGCTTCTTCTGCTTCTGTTAATTGTGTTGACTTAATTGTAGCACTGAGTGATTTATTAACTGTATTTCGTTACGTATGTATCCCTACTGTTACAACTATATACATCTGTGGTAGTCCTTTCTGTAACGCTACTTCAGTAGCGCTGTTGACTGAATCTAGAAAGACTGTTTCTAAGCTGAAAACGCTTATTACCCTGCTCATTTGTGACAATTTCAGATACTTTATTTTATTGGAAAAACTTTTTTCATAACTTTATCATGATGAATTCATTTGCATTAGTATAGTGCATACTAAATAGCATTTTTATTAGGTTACCGAGTACAACAGATAAAAATGAAACATAAATGAACCAGCAGCCACACAGTCTCCCAATGTTGCTAAAACAGTCTTGACAATGTTCGGATAATTTTTTGACTGCACACCTATAGACAATTTGTTGGTATAACTGTCTCCTTGCATGTTATGCTGCGTTAACGGACAGTAAAGCTGTGCAAGTCAAGCACAACAGTGAGGCAAGGCTCTTGCTAATTCTGACCACATCATTGTTCATTTTGAACTGATGTGGATTATTTACAACAAACTTCATGAGGGAACAACTGTACTGTGAAGCAGATGTCTACAAGATGATCATGGGTGAGCACCCCATGTTATTCTTGCAGCATGTTTTTGAGCAATAAAGACTTTCTTTCTTAAAGATGAGTTATGGTAGCTCAGAACATTATGGCGTTATTGAATGAGAATATTCAAAATATAAAATATATCAACTTACTAATTTGTCTCTCTCCAGGATTTGCAATTACTAAGTGCAAATGTGGCAGAACTTAGGTTGTTTTACAGGTACCAAGATATGCTTGGTCTGGTTTAATGTCTCATCAGTATGGACATCTACCAACTTTGAAGTTTACACCCTATTCAATATTTTCTCACCATGTTTACACTCATCATTGGTGCAGTACCCCTGAATGTGAAAGATTCCAGTAAGCCAGTATTGTGTTGTACAAGTGACTGGTTGTAACATTTTACTCAGACACACACACACACACACACACACACACACACACACACACACACGTCATTTACTTCAATAATTGCAGTTCTACCCAATATAAAAACATGTTATCAGCTACTAAATTCATACAGGTTCATCTTAGGCTTAAAAAACCTCCATCACTATTAAAGAAGAAATGTTCATCACATTTATCCACCATAACCAATAGTGGACTGGAAAATGCAGAACACAGAGACAAAGAGGACCTTCCTTGCAGTTTATTCATGGCCACTTCATGCTGATGTTTGCTAGATCCCTAATGAAAATATTCCAATGTCTTTGACTGATCCTAGTGCAAGTATTAGCACCAGTCACTTACAAACAATCTAATCAGACTCATTATTCTCCACTGATAACATATTTGAATGAATGAACAGAATTTAGAATGTTATGGATATATTTTATGCAAACTAAAGACCATTTCAATACGACAAATAGCCAAGTAAAAAAACAGCTCTTATTATTTGGTGATGACTAGCTTCAAGTTGTTCATAACCTATTCTCAAATCATCCTGTGAAATGATAAGACTAAAATCACAATTTGTTACAGAAAATACCAGACAGACAATGTGTGTAACCATGCAAAATGCATGACATATTGAAATACATACCATCCAAACAGAATAAATATTACTCCACACTCAAAAATAATGACAATCATTATCCAAAGGAGTACAATGCAAGTGGTCATGAAACCAGATACAAACAAAAACTGACAGCCCAATCTCAGGCAGCCTGAGGAAATTTTCCCTATCGGACATTTAGAGAAGCTTTATTGCATACCATAATCACCACCAATACAACAAAAACTACAGAAGTGGCATAAATCACATTACTGAGAAATTATACATCATTTCTTTACACTGAGTTTCTTCAAACAGGAAGTAAATTTATATATTAGACAACACACACAGTGCCACATTTGGCACTCAGAAACATTGCATAAGCCATTGTTTACAATCAAGCAGAGGCTGAACCGCACAAACAGTCTAAAACAAAAGCTTATAATAAAATCAAATTTATCTTTTGTAGTGAAAGTGTCAAATTTTAAAACAAAAATCACAAACAGTCTAAAAACAAAACTCCATGAAAAAATCAACTTTTCTTCCTTTTCATAATGAAGATGTATTTTAAAATGAGAATAACAGTAACAACTACTAACTACGTTAGTAAGCATATGCTCTTAATGGCTTACAATGCATTAATCAGAACATTTTCCCACCATATCTCAGGGCGTTTCTTCTATATTTATTATTATTATTATTATTATTTTCCCACCACATATCACTAAGGAAAGGTCCCAGGTACCAACAAGATATGACAATGGGAGGGAGGAGAACAGACTATTGGATACAACCACAGTAGTTACGTGGGTTTGTTAGGAATGTGATTTCCCTGTAAAACTATCACACAAACCAGTGAACTAAAACAAATCTAAAATCACCCTTACTCAGAATTAAATATAATTTACTTAAACTAATTAGCCTCGAGAGCAGCAACCAGTTGCTCCAGCAAATCACACGCATGCAGTGGAAGAGCTGCAATCCCTCAAAGTTGTCTCATCCATGAAGCGCAAGTATAAAATAATCCTAGCACAAATCACAAACATAAATAAAGGAATGACAAGGGGGGCTACTGACAGGGAGCATCATTCAGTCTGGTGTGGCAGTTGAAGGTAGCAAAACAAAACCTGAAGTTCAAAATTTCATGTTCAAGAAATAATTAACATACGAGAATCATAGAAACATTCCATCATTTCATCATCGGTCAAAGTAGATAAGTAGGTTAAAAGAACCAGCATGGTTTTAGAAAGCATCGCTTTCTTACAGGACGTATTGCAAACTATCTAAGGGCAACAAGCAGATTCCATATTTATAGATTTCTGAAAGCATTTGACACAGTGTCCCATTGCACGCTGTTAATTAAGGTACAAGCATATGGAATAAGTCCGTAGATACATGAGCAGCTCAAAGACTTCAAGTAATAGAACCCAGAATGTTGTCCTAGATGGTGAGTGTTCATCAGAGACAAGGGTATCATCAGGAGTGCTCTAGAGAAGTGTGTTGTTCTCTATATACATAAATGATTTGGCAGACAGTGTGGGCAGCAATCTGCGGTTGTTTGCTGATGATGCTAATGTTTACAGTAAGGTGTCGACGTTAAGTGATTGTAGGAAGATACAAGACAATTTAGACAAAATTTGTAGTCAGTGTGATGAAAGGCAGCTAACTCTAAATGTGCATAAATGTAAGCTAATGCAGATGAGTAGGAAGAACAAACCTGTAATGGTCAGTTACATTTTTACTAGTGTCCTGCTTGACACAATCACATCATTTAAATATCTGGACATAAATCTGCAAAGCGATATGAAATGGAACGAGCATGTGAGAACTGTGATAGAGAAGGTGAATGGTAGACTTCAGTTTTTGGGAGAATTTTATAAAAGAATACTGCTCGAGCATCTGGAATCCATACCAGGTTGCTTTCAAGGAAGACATCAAAGCAATTCAGAGGCAGGCTGCTAAATTTGTTACCAGTAGCACAGTAGTATTACAAAGGTTTCAGGAACTCAAATGAGAAACACTATTGAGAAAATTTAGAGAACCAGAATTTGAAGCTGACTGCCTAATGACTCTGCGACCAACAACATTGGGTGTAAGGACCATGAAAATAAGATTCCAGAAATTAGGGCTCATACAGAAGCATAAAGACAGCCATTTTTCCCTCTCTCTCTATTTGTGAATGGAACAGGAAAGGAAATGACTAGTAGTGGTACAGCGTATCCACATAGATGTAGATGTAAATAAAAAAGTTATAATGATTATAAACTTTTTTTATCCCACCCTCCCAGCCAATGCCAGTTTGTGAAAGTAACCAATTTCAAAAGTATTACCTTACTACAGTTTTGATTCAAAAATTCAATAAAAATATTTTAACCATCTTTCATTGTGTTCTTTTTACTTACACCAATTTTTCCATGAACGTCTGTGACATGAGAGCAATAGATTTCTTTATTTTGGGTAATCTGAAATGAAATGAGCCAGGAGTGATCATCATCTGGGATGGGGGACAGACGTTGACACTCATCATTGTATAGACAACGCCCACCATGTTAGCTTCTAGTAGTTTTTCAACACACTCAAGCAACTGTATCAATATTTTTGAACCACGACATGTTAGACTGATATTCGGTAACATTTACCCACATCAGTACCTGCTGGCTCTGGAATAGTAATTATGACAGTCTTCTTAAAGTATGATGGTACTCCTGCGTGCCTGATATATTTTGCATGCAGTGTGGAACAGTTTTACCATGGCTAGCTCTCCCAGGGATGTCAATGCTCGCACCTCATCTTCAATTTATTTCCCTTGCATGCCTTTTAAGTTTCCCCTTCTCTGGTTAGAATGGGCTTGCCATCATGTTCATCTAGGTGTCTTTCTTTCCCCAAAACATCTTTCTAATATTCCTATACACAATATCTATCTATTGCTTAAACATGCATGGTTCTATAACCTTGCACTTCTTGTCTAGCCTCTCCTGATTTGCTCTCCCTGTCTACCTCACTTTTCAGATGTCTGTAGTCTCTTATCAGATTCATCTGTAGCATTTTTATATTTTCTGCTTTCAGCAGTTAGATTCAATATCTCAAGTGTTACTGATAATTTGTACTGAGCCATGTCTTTTTACCCTTTTGCTCATCTGCTGCCTTCACTACTTCAACTCTTAAGGCTACCATTTCATCTTCTATCGTGTTCCCTACCCTGCATCACTCAAATGTTGCCAGATGCTCTTTGAAACTCTTAAGATCTGGTTCTTTCAACTTACCCAGACCTCAGCTATTAATTGTCCTACCTTCCTGCAATTTCTTCAGTTTCGATCTGCAGTCTACAACCAACAAGTAATGGACTGAGTCCCCATCTGCTGCTGGCAATGTTTCTCAGTTTAAAATCAGGTTTTGAACTCTATCTTACCATTATGTAATATGTTTGATACCATCTGGTATCTCCATGTCTCTTCCACCTATAAAACTACCTTTCACAATTTTTAAACAAAGTATTAATAATTATTAAATTGTGCTTGGTGCAAAATTCCACCAGCTGGCTTCCCTTTCATTCCTCTTCCTCAACTCATGTTCACCCACTACTTTTCCTACTCCTTTTTCTTACAATAAAATTTTAGCCCCTCACTGCAATTAAATTTTCATAGCCCTTAACTATCTGAATACTGTAAAGTGGGGTTACTTTGTCCATGGGAGTGACTTTGCACAAACTCTGAAAAAAGATTTTATCCTGCCTAGCTCCTATCCTAATGAACATTTCGTAACAGTTCTGATACTGTCCAGTAGTTGACAGATTCTACTAGCTCATATGTTTTAGTTACTCAGCCACTCCCTGTCTTGGATATTATCTGCTAACCAAAACCATACTACTGTACTTTTTAGGTAATTTTTGTCCAGAAAAGTAGTACTTTGCTACCAGAAAAATAGCAACACAGAAGGCAAATGACATTAGTGTGTAGAAATTTGTTATTGCCTACATCATTCCACAGAACTGTAATCAATATTTATCACTGCATGATCTAAAGCAGCCATGAAGGTTAGTTTCCGGGAAAACTGGGGCAATTTTGCATCACTGACAAAATGGGTCATTGTAGCTCCACAGTACTTTCATTACTTTGTTTTAGACTTGATTCAGTTTGGGATGAATCTTACTTTGCTGAAAATGAGTACCAACAAGGGATTAATGTTGTTATAGTATGGTACAAGTGTAAATGGGAGTTAGGACCTTGCCAATACAAAGTTCACAGCACTGAACGCCTGAAAGAATATCTGGAATCCACAAGAAATGAAACATTTCCTTAAAATGCCATAAAATGCTTCTAAGCCAGTCCCAGGTACAAGTAAACAACTTAACAAGAGAAAAAATCCAGACAGTGCATGACAATTCTAGTGGTGAAGACTTAATAGAAGAACAAGTTCGGACAAAATTTGGAAATGATACTGGAAAAAAAAAAAAAAAAAAAAAAAAAAATCAAATGAAAATGTTAGCAGCACCTGCAGAGAACAAAAAGAGCCTACCCAAACCACAGGAAACAATGGAATCGGCCAGCGAGCAGACTGGTGTGTTTATGGCTACACAGTATGAAAATAAATGTTACCTCGGCTTTACTGGAACTTTTATTGAAGATGGTGTAACCGTAAACACTATCTCTTGATAAATCGAACTGGCCTATAAATAAGATGTACTTTTTCACAAATGATATGATATAACTGACTTTACAAACCATTCAAAATGATTAAGTGAAAGAGGCATTTTCTTAGTGCCTGAGTTAGTTTATGGTGATGAATTTGTGCATAATATTTTCCTGGTATCATCACTGACATTTTCATACATTAACATATTGTACCTAATGAAACATCGGCATTTTCTTTGATAAAATAAGAAGTTTTTTCATGCCTTACTTTTTCTTTACATCCTAAGTAAAAAAGTTTCAATACTCTAAATTTTTATGTTTTACTTCCCGCAATACAAAAAGTTTGCTTACTAGTGTAACAATAAATTTTAAAATGGTAACATTGCCCAAAGCTATTATCCCATCCTAAAATGACGTTTATGTTAGTAGAGTAAAGTAATACGCTCCATGGGCTATTTACCTCTCGTTTGTAAAACATTACAAAATTTCAAAAATAAATCTTTGTTGTCTTTGCAAGTTACTAAATGGTTATTGCATTGTTTTAGAATAGACTAACCTCAGTTTCAAAAGTCATTTTACATAACTACTACACATTACAAGATTTTTTTTAGAAAAACTGCCCAAAAGTGGTGCAAAGTAATTTCATTTAACTCATCATACATTTCTTCAAATATCAATCATCTGTGGAACTAGTAGACATACAAACATATTACTGTAATGAGTACTGGTTTCATGCCTAACTTTGGTACTGTAATATGTTCACTAGGCTGTTTACAGTAGCTTATTCATATTTCTATTTTCTTATTAATTATTAGACTTACTGGTATTCCTGCACTACCCCTATATGATTTTGTTTTGATGTCCCCGACTGACCTGGGCAGCTACTAGTATACATATACACGAGGGTTGGAACTTAAAAGTGGCAACTATTTATTCACAACCAATGCAAAAGAGTTACATGTTTGCACCCGTTACTGTCCTTCAAAGTAGTCACCAGCGTTGTGTAGAACCCATTGCCAGCGATGTGGAAGGTGTAGTATACCGTTAGCAGAGCTTGTTCTGTTGATGGTGCGAACAGAGCAATCTAAAGATATGATGATTCTCGCGTATGACTGATGGTGTTATCCTAGCGCATTACGCTCCTCCACAGCAGACCGCCAATGCACAGTATTACTGATCGTTTTTGGAGCATCACCTGTGACAAGCTTCGCGAAAGAAGCGGAGACACTTTCTGCGCAACCCATCCATTATTTTGCATGACAATGTGCAGGCGCATACAGCGCAATCTGTGGTTGCTCTGTTCGGTCGATGGGACTGGGAAGTACTGTACCATCCACCATACTCCTCGGACTTGAGTTGTCATGACTGATTTGATTCACAAGATGAAGGAACCACTTTACGGCATTTGTTTCAAAACTGTTCCAGAGATTCTACAGGCAGCAGACCACTCCACTCCACTCGCACCATCAACAGAACAGGCTCTGCTAACTGTATACTACACCTTCCACACTGGTGGCAACGGGTTCTACACAACACTGGTGACTACTTTGAAGGACAGTAACATGTGCAAACATTTAACTCTTTTGTATCGATTGTGAATAAATAGTTGCCACTATTTAAGTTCCAACCCTCATAATATCCAATAATTTTATTATGTATAAAGGAAAGTTAAATATAGAGCAAATGTTGGTAATGACATTCTACCTGAAATTAGAAATAGCTAAATCTCTCAAAGTACAGTTTACATGTCATCAGGATGACATACTAAATATGGAGTGAATGCTGTCAATCAAAATTCTGATATAAACTTACTTCAAAATTTGGAGGCTGAAATGAAGAAACTGGTCATGTTACTGCTCATGAACAGCAGACTCCCTTGAGACAGAGTACCCCATGCTAGGGAGATGAGCTCCAAACAGAGGTTACATTACTGATAGAATGCAGTAGCCTAACATGGGCCTTACACGATCCGACTGCCGTATGGTCATAATCTACGAGCTCCTTATCTGTGCAAGTGTGGTATGGATTATTGTGCAAATGTGTGCTATACCATTTTGTCTTATGTTGTATTTACGTTTATAATTCATGCATTTAGCCATTACTACTAATATGTAAAAATTTGCAATATGTGAGCCCAGCTTGACAATTATATCAAGTTTTTTGAGCCCATTTGAAAGAAGAGGGAGGACAGCAAAAGGTGAACATTCCCAGTGGGTATGCAACAAAATTAATGCACCAACTTTTACACTGGCATTGCAATTGTCTTTTACATTATTCCATTAAACTAATACAAAATTAAATGCATATACAACATCAAATTCCTAATGAGTAACACAAACTCAGATGGGATGAAAATTTGAAATTCAAAGTGAATTGAAAAAAGGCTACAAGAGCCAGAGCACCAGCTAAAACTGAGACGAGTTTGTGGTTGAGAATCAACACCAGAACAGACAGATATTAGCACCACCCCTGCCAAACATGTCAAGCATCTTGTCTGCTTCTCGCAGTACTTGCACAGAAAGACACAATGAACAACCTTATATAGTTTACTGTCTTCACAATCTACACAGACATAAAACTGTGGAAAGCTTGCCAATAAGCATGTTGTCCAACATCAGAATAGCAAATTGAGAACGCTTATGGTCAACAGTAACACTGTATCAGCAGCTGCTTCAAACGCATTATCTTCAGCAAATCATTGAAAACAAAGTTTAAATTTCCTAAGTAGACCCTCATGATTAAGTCGAGCACAGGTAAAATTGCTCACAATCAGATTTCATACTAGTGTATTTTTAACACCGAGTTCTTAACATTTGGCTTAAGATAGTGTGATGAATTTACAACAAAAGTCATATTTACCATAACACACAAGACTACTTAACAACAATCACACAAAAAACTGCCAACACATACTCTGGAGGCTAACAGTAACGATGCTGTTTTGACACACCAACAAATTAGCATATTCCACATTCCTTAACATAAATGTAAACTTGCACCTTTTCCTGAACGAATAGAAATACTTCAATTGCTTCTAATTATGTATTCTTCTGGTAACTATATTGCGTTAAAATATTAATAATCATAAGACGCAGTAATACCATTCGCCCATAATGAGCTGAAACCCTCTTAATGGCAAACAAATTAGACGAGAACAATAAACATAAAAAGAAACTGAGCACCAGACTATGAACAAACATTCTGCCATTAGCTCATTGTCTTCGGCGTGGACTACCCACTTAGTTCACCACAGTGCAACACGACAGGGTCTGTGTATACACAAAAACCACATTACCGGCCTTAGGTCGCCACCAATAGATCCATTTGCATAAATAAAAAGGAATGGTTAAAAAAAATCAGGTGTTATTTCTGTTGTCCAAGACAGTTAGTACAATAACAGAAATACTCATTTCACTCCGAAAGATTATCCTACATGAACAGCGAACTACTAATGCCACTATTTAACTATTGTTTAAAAGATTGCGTCATATTTTCACATAACTATTTTGGTATCAACATCAAGTTAAATAAGATATCCGACCTTAAAATCGTGTTGCGGAGAAACCGCACGCTTTTACTAGCACTATTAAAATAGGTATTGTCTTCTATTGGCTGTTTGTATACTAACCACAATATTCCCGACATGAACCTTCTGAACGCGTTCGGCGTCTCCTTCGCCTACAGCAACTCATTTTGCATGGACTTTTCTACAGCAAATCAATTGATCAGGCCTAAAACGTAGCGCGGAAACTTGTTGACACTTAACTGTTCACTTCTTACACAAGTGAAACAACGAAAATGTAAACGACTCTCTCGAGTTTTGAGCTACAACGATGGCGTACAGTTGGGTGACGCTAGATTCACCTCGGTAACACTTCTCGGTGACGTCACTATGGCGCATACACACCCAGTTTCGACCGTCGGGAACATTTATCGATTTTCGTGCTCGTACGGCTCAGAGCGCTGTAGTTGCTGGATTCACCGCGGTCAACGAGTTAAAATTTCATAGAGTGGCTGAGATACTAGTTACAGCGCCCCTAGCGGCAACCAACGCTACCTCGGCCGCCATGTTCTCCTTAGTCAAAACATTAGGAAAGCGTTACTGTTGTTTGTGTTGGAAGTGTGTCAGCTGTTGTGATATTACTGCAATATTTAACTTTTCTAGTTGACTTTTTTGTTACAAAATATAAAGTCAACATGCCTGCAGTGTGTTCAGCGTTCAACTGCACAAATCGCAGCGATAAGACAACAAATATTTCATATTATAAGTAAGTATATTAGTACCGAAATGCGACACACGTTTTTTAATGTTTATTAAAGAGTCATTTGCATTGGAACTGTAATTATGCTTAAGACAAATGCAGGAAGTAATTTATTTATCGTTGATTACAGATTTCCTTTAAAAGATAAGGAAATTACAAAAAGATGGGTTATAAATATGAAGCGAGAAAACTGGTTTCCTACTACAGCCAGTTACCTCTGTTCAGCTCATTTTGAAGAGAAATATATGTACCACACAAATGTCCAGAGGCGCCTTTTGTCAAAACCAGTACCTGCTATCTTTACTATCTTTAACTTTCCACCACATTTACAAAAGCAAGATAAAGTATTACGACCACAACCCAGAAAGCGATCTTTCGACAATTTGCAAGATAGTGCTATTACAGTGACATCATTAGCACAAAGTAAGTCAATAATTTAATTTTACTCCGTGTTCTTATTACTTTGAATTACATACTTTCTATTATAATCTTATGGTGTAGCTCAGTTATAAACTTGTGATGTAACTACATTCTTTCAGTGCCTGTCGGACCCACATCTGTTTCTGCTGACCACAATTACTGTCTACCAAGCCCTAAGAAGTTGAAAACACAATATAACAGAGTACAAGCAGAGAATGTGCGACTAAAGAAGCGGATAAAGCAAATGAAGCAACTTAGTGTACGACACAAAAGAAGAATAGTGCAGTTACAGACTTTAGTTGCTGGTTTGAGAAGAAGGCTATGTAGTTCAGTTTCTGATATGTTAAACAGTGAACATGTAGTTGGTTTGTTGTAGGAGCTATTGGAACTTCAGTGCAGTGCTAAAGTATGCCATTATTCTCAGCAAATAAGGAAATTTGCCCTGACCCTACACTTTTATTCTGCCAAGGCATACAGCTACTTACGAAAATTTGTGAAATTACCCCACCCAAGAACGCTTCGACTTTGTTATTCAATTACTATGCTTGTGTTAACTACTTGTAACACATATTTCAAATAAATTCTCGTTCACAGTGTACTGGTTTTTGAGGCTTTGACTGTTTACTTTGAAATAGCGACAAAAATATCGCATTTCTGGCCCGTTACTGTTTCTAATAGTTAACCACAGCATGTTTAGAAGTTTCACCGTAATATTCTGGTGGTACCCGCTCTAATTGCATTAATTTATGGGCAACAAGTAACGTTATAGTGGATGGACAGACTTATTTGAGTTGTCTTGTAGTGTTATCTGCATCGAAAAGTTTAGCCATATTTCGACAAAAACATCCCTTTTTGCTGTCAGTGTACACTGAAATCACTGCTGTCTATTGCTTGTTTTAGAAAAAATAAAGCTAGTATTGGCTATTTCAAGTAAGTCAAACGCAGTTACAAGAGGGCGGGACACAGCAGACGAATGCCTTGACTAAAGAAAACATGGCGGCCAGAACTTCAATTTGCTTCAAACATGGCGGACCTATAGCCACTCTATGAAATTTTAACTCGTTGACCGCGGTAAAACTTCTCCGTGATGCAACTATGACGTGTACACGCCCAGTTTCGACCTTCGGGAACGTCTGTCGACTATCGTAGTCGTATCGAGTTGTGAGAAGTGCGAAAAGGCGTATTTGATAGTTTTTAAACTACTAAATATGTCATATAAATGTAGGCTGCTTCAGATGTTGACGATCTCTCGACAATGCGTTATTTTGGTACGATTTCTTGTAATTAAATATAAGATATAACCATAACAGTAGCTGAAGTCTTCATGTTACGTAAATTTGAAACCAAGTTAAGAATTCCAGCGCTCTGTATTGGCGTTGTGGTTAGAGTCGTGGGTGGCTGACGGATGATAGCTGATATGTGGGTTTGCATTCTACTCTATCAAATTTTTTTCTCCTTTCGCTTTTTTAAAAGATTCTGGTATCTGCGCTCTCTCCCAGGAGTCACTACGTTTACATTTGACACATCCTCCGGAAGACGCAAACCGAATTTCGCAAACCGTTTGAATTGTAACTGTCAACAATTTACCAGTTAAGCACGAAACTTGCAAATACCAGTAAATCTTCGAAATAAATTGATCAACTGCTAAAGCAAAGTGAGTACCACTCAAAATAAAATGCATAGAAAAGACTGATACATTTGAAAAAGAATTAAGACGTAACTTAGTCTCAGGTATCTATAAAGTGCAAAAGAAAATTCACAAGCTAGTTATTTTAGGAGACTTTTTTTCCAAACAAGAACATCTTTTATATATATATATATATATATATATATATATATATATATATATATATATATATATATATATATATATATATGCAGACGAAATGTATTCTTGTACTGGCACAGGAATGTATTTATTTTTTCTCGTTACTTCAGCTATTTTCAGGTCTGAAGGAAGAAGTTCCTTTTTTCTCGCAATGAATTGTAATTTTCCGCAAAAATTAGAACATACTTCACACATCCACTACACTTTTACCATTGGGGAAGCTTATTCGCTGTAATACATAATTACGGTAGGTAAATAAGAGTATGAAGTTGGCAGGTTCTCACTTTCAAAGACAGAAAAGGAAAGGATAGTTCCAAAATTGCAATGAATCTACCAACTGAAGATACGAGCTGGTGCTTTAATTTGTGAACAATAATAGTTACTGAAGTTACAACAGTACTCTGTATTTACAATCTTTTTATGCTACAAGAAGTGTTTATGGTATTACTACATTTATTAGTCTGGTGTGCAAACCACATATAACTTACAAGGGGAGGTCACGACGTTGGGATCACGAATTTACTTCAAACTTTGTACACCTTTAGCAGGCCATCAAAACCAAATAATGTGCAAGTAGTAAGGTGCACTACTCTGGAAATTCCGAGAAACTCCCAAGAAAAGTTTTACACATCTTTTATGTTACTAATGTATCTGTGTGTAGGCGTTTCGACGTTAAATTCGTGGCGGTCAAGTGGTAACAATCTGTATGCCCTGTCTGTTACTGCGAAGCATCGAGGGTGAACGCCCTATTACTCTACTGAGGTAACTACATTGTTTCAAGGTACTACAGAGCACTTTGTGGTGGACAGGGACTTGAACAGCGTCTTACATCCTGAGGATCGGATGCTTCACCCTGTCCTATATCCAGCCCTTCATGCTATAGTCAGGGACCTCGCTTTGCATGATACATGGACACTAATCCACAGTGACCGACACAGATATACACACTTCACCAGCCACTCAGTCAGCAGGTTGGACAGGATTTACATCTCCAAGGTCTTTGGGTAGTGACTGTCTGTGCCGAACCGTGGCTCACTGCATTCACCGACCATTAGGCCTTCATCTGCGCCATGACTCTGCCTTGACAACAGACAAGCGGTAGAAGGAGACCTTGGACGCTTAATGTGAACACACTCCAAGAAGAGGCTTGCTGTGTAGCCATCACTGATACAGGGCCCAAATGTGAGCGACAGCATCATACCTATGATTCTGTGATATGATTGTGGACACACTGCGCAAAACCAGCTCTTCCCCACCCGCACATGTCATATGGACAAGACATAGTGCTTTGGCTTCGATCGACCTCTGTGTTTTACTACACGGTCTTGCGATAACTAGTGTCGCAACAACCTTCGCCAGAACGCCAAATGGCCGTTCACTGGACACAGCCATGGCTTCAGCAGATGACAGCTGACGGATTGGATGGCATGCGGGTTCGAGCGAGACTGCAAGATTCTATCCCAGAGGAACGTGCTTCTCTTTATCACATCGTCCGAGAATGGAGAAATTGTAAGAGGCGACTCATCACGGCAGTTATATCGGCGGACGGGCAACGTGCAGAGACACACAACGCCATCGTCCGCATCCTCACAGATTTTTACCGCACTCTCTGTCTAGCAGATCAACGGCCTGACAATCACGTTGAGGACGTCCTGCATGACCTGCCACCTTCAGGTAAGGCGCAAGGAGACACCACATTCTCGGAGGCCATCACATAGGAAGAAATGCGCATGACCCTGTCACAAGGCGCGAGAAACAAATCCCCTGGGTCTGATAGTCTTCCGCCTGAATTTTATAGTACCTTTTCTGACCTGATGGAGGAAGTTTGGCGGCGGATGTCCTGCGAACTCCTGGATCCAGACTTTCGCGTCCCCCTCCCCCCCCCCCTCCCCCAATATATGGAGGGCATGATTATCCCTGTTCCAAAACCAAATAGGGGTTGCAGATTGCAAGTCTTCCGACCGTTCACATTAGTGAATTCGGATTACAAGCTGTTCGCCTGCATACTTCGTGCTCGCCTCCTCGCTATTGCCAAAGATGCCATGCATGCCGACCAAACATGTCTGGGAGGTGGCAGTAATATAGAACTACACACAGCGTTAAATTCTTACAGAGATGTGGTGGCGCTTATGTCGGCACACCGCTTAGAAGGCACCCTCGTGGCAGTTGACCTAGACCATGCATTTGACCAAGTTGAGCGCCATTCCTTGCAGGCTGTCTTAGAGAAAATGGGAGTGTCCCCAATATCGGCAAGTGTGCTTTTCCGTCTCATTCACCATGCCCCTTCCCCAGTCCTTGTCAATGGCTGCTGCTCGCCGCCATTCACTATTGAGCGCTCAGTGCAACAAGGATGCCTTCTGTCAACCTTTCTCTTTGTCATCGCCCTCGAGTCTGCACATCATGGTCTACGACAGCGTTTGGACTCCACAATGTACATTTTAAATGTTGTGTCTAGGCGGACGACGTAGTTTTCTTGGCGAGGTCGGCAGAAGGCATACAGGGTTTTACAAGAAGGTACGGCCAAACTTTCAGGAAACCTTCCTCACACACGAATAAAGAAAAGATGTTATGTGGACATGTGTCCGGAAACGCTTAATTTCCGTGTTAGAGCTCAGTTTAGTTTCTTCCACCTACGCTCAATGGAGCACATTATCATGATTTCATACGGGATACTCTACCTGTGCTGCTAAAACATGTGCCTTTACAAGTACGACACAACATGTGGTTCACGCACGATGGAGCTCCTGCACATTTCAGTCGAAGTGTTCGTACGCTTCTCAGATTCGGTGACCAATGGATTGGTAGAGGCGGACCAATTCCATGGCCTCCACGCTCTCCTGACCCCAACCCTCTTGACTTTCATTTATGGGGGCATTTGAAAGCTCTTGTCTACGCAACCCCGGTACCAAATGTAGAGACTCTTTGTGCTCTTATTGTGGACGGCTGTGATACAATACGCCATTCTCCAGGGCTGCATCAGCGCATCAGAGATTCCATGCGACAGAGGGTGGATGCATGTATCCTTGCTAACGGACGACATTTTGAACATTTCCTGTAACAAAGTGCTTGAAGTCACGCTGGTACGTTCTGTTGCTGTGTGTTTCCATTCCATGATTAATGTGATTTGAAGAGAAGTAATAAAATGAGCTCTAGCATGGAAAGTAAGCGTTTCTGGACACATGTCCACATAACATATTTTCTTTCTTTGTGTGTGAGGAATGTTTCCTGGAAGTTTGGCCTTACCTTTTTGTAACACCCTGTATGTACGGCGATCGTGATCGTGTGGCTTCAGCGATACGGCGAAGCAGCTGGGAGCTGTATCAACCTGCGGTAGTCGCAATACATGGATATGGGCAGAGGACTGAATATGAGTACACCAGTGCCCATTACCGATGTCCTGGCGATGAAATGTTTGGGTGTGACCATTTTGGGAATGTGCAGCGTACAGCAGTAGATACGTATTGCAGACTACTCAATATGATCTGCACGCAAGTTCGTCTCCATACCTTTCGAACACTTGACTTGATCATGCTGGTACATTTTGTCAACGTCTACCTCTCTCGGAAACTTAATCATTACACACACGTTCTGCCAGTGGCCACTATGGTAGCTGACAAGTTCCAGGAGCCCTTAGGTCATTTCGTTAGCGATGGTAGGGTGTTCAAGAACCGTTACGAGACACTAACGTTGCCCACACATGCAAGTGGCAATGGAATGATAAACGTGCCCAATAGGGGGCGCACTCTCTTACTGTGGGCAATGTATCACCTGCGTACTTCGGACAAGAACACCCTCACTGGTACACTGATTGAAGAGGTGGTTCCTCAAACCTTCCAGCTGTCGATTCCTGTTGGACATATCGTGCCAGCACTGTGTGATATTCGCATCTATCTGGTCGACAAGAGTTATCTGTTGGATGTCCTACCGACTACATGGGCTCCTAGAACCAAGGAGTTCTACCGCTACATTCAACGGACACTGCCTGCTAATGTGATTGAATGCCGACGCCTTTCCTTCTCGCCTCAGTAAGGGCGCTGTGGTATGTGATAACGATTGAAAAATTCCCCACTCGACAATGTTCATACATTATATATCTCGCTGAGGATCCTCTCTGCCACAGATGCACCGCTGTCGTCACCGACATGCACCGTTTCGTTTGTGATACGGCTGCCGACTGCTGGCTCCTCACACGGCGCATGTTGGCATCGTTGCTGCGCCGAATGTCTCAGTCCATAGAGCCCACCGAACTGATCCGTCCCGACGCCACTTACTTCCCTGCTACTCCTCATAACGCCACGGTGTGGATTAAGGGTATGGCATTGTCATACTTTTTTAGTGAGAGTGTTGCAGGGTTGTTAGATTTTTGCCACTATTTAACGAGTAAGTACACCGTTTTATGGAGCAAGGCGTCGTATGGTTCGCTCTTTGCGCATTACTTGGGGTCGCTGTTTACGCGTCCTCCAGACCATTGGGGTGTACCAGGTGTGAGAAGAGATTGAGGTATAGCACGTGATGGGCTGATGAGAGGCATCAACGGTAATTAGATGGTGTTTCACCCCCGCTGAACGAGAAGACGACCTGGACAACCCGCCATCTGGCTGCTGTGGACACCCTCGGAAGGAGATTAAAAAAAAAAAAAAAAAAGAAAATTAAATTAAATAAAAAATACCTTTCCTTTTTTAACAAAACGTTCAGAGGCGTATTTAATTTTTGTTCTTGGGCAGAACCTGAAGTGGTGGCAAACAACTGTCCTAGTTAGCTTTTAGGGAGAAAGTGGCAGTGACACTAGCTTTGTTTTTGTTTTTAGGTTAGATAGGTTTTGTGGGGTAGTATGGATGATAGCGGCCAACGCCTGAAGTGGAAGAGGTCTAAGGAAAAAATAAAATAAAATAAAAGATGTTAGCATTCGAGCACGTAAAACGAACTCGTTTCAGGTGACAGTTCGACTCCTACTCGTACGTAATTTTTAATCTATATTTTTTCATCACTGGTCATATTATTTAATTTATATGACATTTGAGAGGTAATATAATTTTAAAAAACTAGGGAGTCTCTCTAGACTAGACCTTCCGTGTGGCGGCGCTCGGTCTGCAATCACTGATAGTGGCGACACGAGGGTCCGACGAATACTAACGGACCCCAGCCGATTTAAAGGCTACCACCTAGCAAGCGTGGTGTCTGGCGGTGACACCACAGCTTCTTCGTGGTTTACAGAAGAATGTAACATTTCAGCTGGATCATGTCATGAAATCGTGACACAGCATCTTGGATCGCATCTTGTTGCCACCAAGTTCTTCCCACAGCTCATGAGTTAAGACCAGAAAGACCTTTGCCTCGCAGTCTTTGAAGAGATTTTGGATCGCGCAAATGGGCAAGAGATGGTCCTTAAGGGAATCATAAATAGTGATGAGATGTCGGTTTACGAGTATGATGTTTAGACCAAGGTTCCAGCTTCACAGTGGGTTGGGAAAGGTTCTCCAAGACCAAAAAAAGTTCGCCAGATCAGGTCAAATGTCAAAGCCATGATGATAGTTTTTTTTTTTTTTTTACTTTACAGGAGTCGTTTTGCTGTTTACAAAAAGTTCATCATGAATTCATGTCACAGGGACAAACTGTTAATCGATGGTACTATCGGGACGTGTTGCGACGACTGCGAGCAAATGTCAGAAGGAAATGTGGCGAGACAATTCATGGTTCTTGCACCACGATAACGCAACCGCACATTCACCCTTGTTGGTGTATCACTATTGCACAAAAAACGAAATCACTACACTGCCTCATTCTCCATACTCTCCAGACCTGCAACGGGCTTTTTTTATTTCCTAAGTTGAAAACCTCGTTGAAACTACGAAGCTTTGCAACGATGGACGAGATAAAAGAAAATTCGCGGACGGCACTTTGCGCGATCCAGCAAGAGGCGTACCAAGACTGTTTCCGGAAGTGGAAACGGCGATGGGTGCGGTGTATCAATTACGGAGGAGATTATTTCGAATGAGACCATGCACAAGTAAAAGGTAAGCATAGAAATGTTCAGGAATTTTTTGAACAAACCTTGCATAACGAGCAATATAAGAGAAAAGACTGCACATGAAAGTAACGAGCAGTTTCTGTCTGATAGCGGTACATGAGAAAAATTAGTTGTATGGTTTTCTTGCCTTGAACAATAAAAGCTCATTAAACTGCAAAAGATACTGAATGCTCCTGCATTTAATTTTTCAGTAGGGGTTCTCCTTTTCCTTAAAAAAAAATTGAAACCACTTGCTTGCATTGATGCTTTTTTTCACTGCTGTATATAATACCTCGTAATCGATTCTGAAGAATCTAATGACAACACAAGAATGATAACCTTCGTATCTCAGAGTTCTGAATCACAGATTGTGATGGAGCGTCTATTTTTTCGATATTGGTCATAGTTAGTGTAATACTTAATTTTCAAATACCCTGTAGCATAAAATTTGAATGGTTTGCAGTGACAAATGTGCTCACTTGCTATATTTCGTTGGCTAATCTTAGACAATATGTTGCTGTGTAGGGGAAGGTGTGGGAATTACACACATGTGGGTCATTCCACGCAGGCTGATTTATGCAGTTTGAATGGCGCAAGCTGTTCCCAGTTGGTGCTACACCCTGCCGGCAGGAGTAACAACTACTAAGCAGCTTACGCCAGCCATTTTCCAGTGGCATTGTTGGAGCAGTGAAGTATTGTTTATTTTCGGCGTGTCTCATGTAATTTTGGTCAGCTGTATTTTACAAGGTAAGTGCTACTATCAGTTGCTTTAATGTAATTCTTGTGTATCAACTACTAACCCTAGATGAAACCTTTAATTTAATCGTAGATTTGTCCCGCTAATTGAATTAGGTGCCGAGTTATGCTTAGGTTAGTCATCGAACTTACGGTGGGGTAATGCCGCGCAGCTGTTGATGTGCGTGGTATTCCCCCTTGCAGGTTATATTTTCAATACTAACGAGGGTTTTTTTAAATTTCAGATGGGTAGATATTATAAAAGAAAAACCCAGAAAGCAAAATGGACGCAAGAGGAACTTTGTAAGGCTCTTGATGCCATCAAATCTGGAAGAAAAATACGGGAAGTATCAAGAGCTTTCGGGATTCATGAAGCTGCACTGCGAACGAGAATGAAGGTTAAAAATACCGAGGGTCCAAAACTTGGAAAAAACCTAACATTTTAGACAGAACAGGAAATTGAGATTAGGGATCATGTTATTACAAAGGCCAAGCTGTTCTATGGCATTACATGCATCCAGCTGCGAAAGATTGCATTTGAGTATGCAGAGGCTCACAACATTGCAAACAATTTTGATAAGTCATCTAGGTTAGCTGGAAAGGATTGGCTAGCTCTATTTTTAAAAAGAAACCCAAGTATTAGCATGAGAAAAACTGAAGCTACTAGCATTAACAGAATACAGGCATTTAATGAAGAAGAGATTAATGAATATTTTAAAAATTTGGAACGTGTCTTTGAAATATATAAATTTAAAGAGGGGCGAGTGTTCAACGTCGATGAAACTGGCATAAATACTGTACAAAAGCCAGATAGAATTGTGGCTCCTAAAGGTGTTAAACAAATAGGTGGGGCCACGTCTTGGGAAAGGGGGAGAAACGTGACTGTGATTTGTTGTTTCAGTGTTGCTGGTACCTACATTCCCCCTATGTTTATCTTCCCCAGGAAGAGGATGTCAAATCTCTTAAGTAAAGGTGGACCAGTTGGAGCAATATATGGTTGTTCCATCAATGGCTGGTCCAATGAGTCATTATTTTTCGAATGGATCCAACATTTTCAGAAAAATGTAAAATCAACTATTGATGACCCTGTGCTGCTGATTTTAGATAATCACAGCAGCCACATTTCACTTGATATTTTTGAATTTTGTAAAAAACATTCTATTGTCATGGTAACCATACCTCCACACACTTCTCACAAGCTTCAACCACTAGATGTTACTTTCTTTTTCTCTTTGAAATCAGCCTTCAGTCGTGAATGTGACATGTATATGAAGTCACAGTTGTATCAAAAAATTACACCATATGAGTTAGCAGAACTTTTTAATAAGGCATATATTATGGTCGCTACCATAGACAAAGGGCAGTCAGGGTTTAAGGCATGTGGGATTTGCCCTTTCAATCCAAACAAATTTCAGCATGACGACTTACAACAATGTGAGATCTTCAGAGATGTTGTCCTTGAAGATGAAGAGGTTCCGAATGCAACAAATGGAAATGAAGTGGTTGCATCTACAAACGAGCCACATATCCCCAAAAGGAGTCAAGAACAGATTCCTGGATCTTCAGCAGAAGATGTTCCACTTCTAGTAGGTCTAGAAGAGGTCGCAACAACATCAACTAAAAGTGCATGTGTCAAGCACGTTAGTGTATTTGACATATCTCCTGTTCCAAAACAAAAACAAGTTCTTCCTAAGACGAAACAAGCCAAGGGAAAGCCTAATGGAAAGTCAGTGATCCTTACAGCAACTCCAGAGAAGAATAAACTGCTAACGGAGTTATCAATAAAGAAACAAAAAGAAGCCATGAAAAAGATAGCTGAAGGAAACAAGAAAAGAAATCTTAAGGATAAAGCAGATAAGTGCAGAAATCTGCAACTTAAAAAAGTCTCAAAGAAGAAACAGACATTATATAAGAAGGAACACCACCAAGAAAGTGAAAGTAGCAGTGAGGATGACCTAAATCTGGACTTGCAGAACATTTGTGATGGCGATGAAATGGATGATATTGATCCATTGGCGATTTCAGAAGATGTCTGTTTAGTTTGTGGAGAGTTTGGGAGAGATGGAGAACTATGGTACCGATGTATTTCTTGTAGCAGATGGAGTCACGAAGAATGTAGTGGCTGGAACACTCCAAAACGTTACAAGTGCGATCTTTGCTGTATGAGAAAATGAAATTATAAGAGATGTTTGTAGAATGACATTATTTCGTTCTTAAATATACTGTTTACTATTTGTAGTAACTAATAAGCAAATAAAAATAGCAATTATTGTACATATTTATGGTTCATTTGTTTTACGTGTTATTACCCAGTACTTAGCGTGTCATTAACCTCAAGGGTGGGGAATACCACGCATTTGCACTTTTTTTATTTTAATGTTCAAAATTAAGGTACTGTTTATAGCTATTTACAGACGATTGGAATATGCGGAGAAATGTCCATTGTATGATATGTACTTATTTTCGTAGGTTTTAATGACCTAACGAATGGTTCACATCGATTTTTCCTTCGGTGCATGTATTTCCCCCACTCTCCCCTACTAAATGTAGCAAGCATGTCGAAATTGTTTTTAAAGTTGGAATGAATGCCATATCTCACCCCTTGCAAGTAGCCTGCAGCTTAGTAGTGAACAGTTTGTGCAAGTAGACACGTTTCTCCAATTAGTGATCACGATTTATTGTTGTACTCAATGCTGGAAGAAAACCAGACAGAAGAAGGCATTCTGGACCAACAGTTAAATAATCAAAAAGCAGAAATGCCTCTCACATTTAGGGCAAAGCTTGACAAAATTTTCTTAACAACATTTATCAATTGTCATTTATAGAATGAATGTGATTCATATTACATAATACGTTAGAGTGAACTTATAAGCTGGGCCTAATTCACAACATTCTGCGTAAATTAAGTTTTAATGTAGCCTAATGTCTTCTGGTACAGCGATACCTCTGTATTACTTTCAGGTGAAGAACGGTAATGAAAATTCCAATCCTGATACAAACACTGAATCTCCTCCATATTATCTCATCACAGCTGTTTCTGCTGGAAGTGAAGTTTATTTATCAGCTTACAGTTCCAGAAAAGAAAAATTAAGAAGTACAATAAAATCCCAACAAGGAAAATACCGATATTTACAAAACGAAGTAGCTTCATTGTCATATGAGGTCAAAAGTAGTAGTGGTTCACACATTGTACATGTGAACAGTAATGAATTTAAAAGCTTATGTGATAAGTTTTTAGCTAAAGATTTGTCACAACCGGTGTCATTAGCGTTATCTTCTGTAAAAGTTGTCACGAAATCAGTTACATTAGTTCCATTTAGTATGAATGTCCATTCCAAGCTGTAGTAGTAAACAGCTATTGTTTTGTGTTTACTCAGTTTCAATATGGTGTCAAGCGCAAAGCTTGGCTTCATACAAATCAAAGGGGTATCTTCTGCTTCCCTTTCCGTATACTTTATATTCTGTGATATGCTGATACCTCTCCATGAACACGAAATGGATGACTGTTCAATGGGAGGCTCACTGCACTCAGACTCGATACAACCACACAAGTCGTGCTCCCGAAGGTCGAAACTGCGCATATACACATCATACACTGAAGCGCCAAAGAAGCTATTACAGGCATGCGTATTCAAATACAGATCGATGTAAAAAGGCAGGAACGGCGCTGCGGTCGGAAAACGCTTATATAAGACAACAAGTGTCTGGCACGGTTGTTAGATCGGTTACTGCTGCTACAGTGGCAGGTTATCAAGATTTAAGTGAGTCTGAACGTGGCGTTATAGTCGGCGCACGAGCGATGGGACACAGCATCTCCGAGGTAGCGATGAAGTGGGAATTTTCCTGTGTGACAATTCCACACGTGTACTGTGAATATCAGGAATCTGGTAATACATCAAATCACCAACATCTCTGCGGCAGGCAAAAGATCCTGCAAGAATGGGACCAACAACGACTGGAGAGAATTGGTTCTACGTCACAGAAGTGCAACTCTCCTGCAAATTGCTGCATATCTCAATGCCGCGCCGTCAACGAGTGTCAACATGCAAACCATTCAACGAAACATCATCGATATATGCTTTCGGAGCTGAAGGCCCACTCGTCTACCCTTGATGACTGCACAACATAAAGCTTTACACCGCACCTGGGCCTGTCAACACCAACATTGGAGTGTTGATGACTGGAAACATTTTGCCCGGTCGGACGAGTCTCGATTGAAATTGCATTGAGCGTACAAACGTGTATGGGTATGGAGACAACCTCACGAATCCATGGACCCTGGATGTCAGCAGTACTGTTCAAGCAGTGTAATGGTGTGAGGCATGTACGCTTGGAATGATATGTGACCCTTATACATCTAGATAAGACTGACAGGTGACACGTACTTAAGCATCCTGTCTAATAACCTGCATCCATTCATGTCCATTGTGCATTCCGACAGACTTGGGCAATTCCAGCAGGACAATGTGGCACCCCACGCATCCAAAATTGCTACAGAGTGGCTCCAGGAACACTCTTCCGAGTTAAAACACTTCCGTTGCCCACAAAACTCCCCAGGCATGAACATTAGTGAGCATATTTATCTATTTATTTATTTATTTACACATCAAGTTCTGTAGGAGCAAATCTCCAAGGTCATTGAATCTGTCAGTATATGAAATTACAACATAAAAGTAATACTGGATAAAAATAAAATGTTTATGAACCCAAAAAAGTCAAGCCATAAGTTTAAGTAAACGCAATCAACAATACAACAAGAACCAGCTTTATTTTTCAAGAAACTCCTCGATAGAATAGGAGAAGTGACCCACGAGGGAACTCTTCAGTTTCGATTTGAAAGCGCGTGGATTACTGCTAAGATTCTTTAGTTCTATTGGTAGCTTATAGAAAATGTATGCAGCAGTATACTGCACACCTTTCTGAACAAGAATTAAGGAAGTCCAATCGAAATGTAGGTTTGCTTTGTGCCGAGTATTAACTGAGTGAAAGCTGCTTATTCTTGGGAATAACCTAATATTGTTAACAAGAAATGACAGTAAGGAATATATATAGGGTGGTCCATTGATCGTGACTGGGACAAATATCTCACGAAATAAGTGTCAATCGAAAAAAGTAGAAAGACGAAACTTGTCTAGCTTGAAGGGGGAAACCAGATGGCGCTATGGTTGGCCTGCTAGATAGCGCTGCCATAGGTCAAACGGATATCAACTGCGTTTTTTAAATAGGAACCCCCATTTGTTATTACATATTCGTGTAGTACGTAAAGAAATATGAATCTTTTAGTTGGACCACTTTCTTGGCTTTGTGATAGATGGCACTGTAATAGGATACCTCCATTGCTGTCTAATTGCAAGGTTATAGTCGACGAGGGCCCCACGATATTTTGCCCATCGTCCTTTATGTCTTGCAAGGTTGAAAGTCTTCATACACGTCTTTTTTGCGCTTCCAAGTTGTTGTTCCACCAAGGCACACTCCTATTTGAGCACTTCTTGGTGACTGAGCGGTTCTCCTGGTATGAGGTCATTATGGTACAGGTTACAACCTCTGCTACTTCCTCAAACTCTACTGGATTCCTTATCGAGGTTTTAATTTCCGATAAGCTTTAGTCTAGGTCCTTCCTATATGTCTCCCAGTCTGTTTTCTCGGAATTCCTATAGGCTGTGGTCTGTCTGATTCCCATTTCAACCTTTAATTTTATATACATGTGGTCCAATGAGGGTGGCTCTAACGTCATGTGCCATTGTTTGACATAGCTCCCCATCATCATGGAAGCGAAGGTTATATCAATTTCTTCTTCCACTCTGCTGTTCCTGAATGCAGGTTCGTTACCCCTATTCAGGACCTCCAAGATGTTAGACAAGAGAAATGCAAGGAGGTACTCACCTCTACTGCTGGTGCCCTTGCTGCTGGACCAGTGTACCCCCCCCCCCCCCAATCTTTTCAGAGATTGCCAACTGCATGAACACCTCCTGCTGTGAGGTGATGCTTACCAGTGGATAGCCTTCTTGGATGACAGCCATCCTAAAAACCGAGACTGTTGTACTATAGGTCTGTTTCCCTATTTCTTGCCTCGGCTTTTTCTGGACTCGCTTATCCTGAGAGAAGGGAGTCTTAGATTCCTCCCTTACCCTCTTGTTACCTGTCTTTGACGCTGAGGTGGTCTGTGTATCCCCTTCAACTTGAGACGGTTTTTTCTTGGGGGTCTTGGGCTCCAGCCCTTTAACTCCACCCACTTTTGTTTGGGAAACCATTACTTTCCTTCCTTTTATTTCTGTTCCCTGAGACGTTTCCTTCTCTGGGCCCTATACCAGGCTTTAATCGTGATGTGGCCCAACTTCTCAGTTACAGTTCCCACTTATTGCTAAGGTCTAGAAGGTGATTAAGTAGTTGGAGTGCATACCATCGGTCCTGACCCCGATGTTTGGTTGTCTGAGGTCTCAGTTTGCCCCTCAGTTTGTTTTAAATTATTTTTGTCAGTCGTGGCCATCTTGGTCCCACGAGATTTGGGAGTCTACATGGTCCACAACAAAGAAACCCCATGTGGTGTAAAGCTACTTACTCAGGGAGGTCACCCAGTATCCCTGAGGCTCCGTTTGCTCCACATCTTCCCATGTACCATGCACCCCTCGGCACAGATTGCATCACACCTTGGGTTGGGGAAGCGACGTTAGTAAGGACTAGAAGTGGATAAAGAAGACAGGACGTTGTGGGACACTCTAAGTCTGACCCATCAGCTAAGGCCTTTCTGGCAGTAGGTCCTCTACGTTTGGCATATCTGTCAGCTTCACACGGATATGCAAGCTTCTCCACCCACACAGATAGTGCTTAGTCAAGGTGGTGTCCCCCCAAAGGATGGTTGATTTAGTTTTCCTATATAGGTGGGACAGAAGTGACTTTATTTGTCTCAGAAATACATTCAGATTTCCAGCAGTTGCCCTGTAAATAGCCGATACAATAACTGTTACATTGTCTGCTGTTAACTCATTACCACACACCTCAAAATGCTGCTCATCACAGTATTTGCTTAAATCTAGAGATTTATACACTACATTGTTTTTTACAAATATTGCAACTCCACCTTTTCTCATAATAGATTTACAGTAATGTGTAGCTAAACTAAACTTCTCAGTTTGTAGCATGTGGATTCCACTCATAACATGATGTTCTGAGAAATACAGTGTATCATGTTGACTTTCACACTCGCCTTTTAAATTTATTAGGAACCGGTCTATTTTATTCTTGAGACTACATATATTTTGGTGAAATAAAGACAAAGTTTGATTTTTGCTCACCCCTGCATTTGCATGATGTTTGCTAAGAGTGGCTTTTTCCAGTACACTAGTAGATAGTATTGCTTGAGGTGTGGAAGACTCATATTGAACACACGAGATGATGTTTGAAGTAACTTCAAATCATTTTCTCTCGTGTTATTCACCATAAAAAACGCTGGGTTTGCTTTCTGTTGAGTGTAGGATTTCATTTATCATTTTACACACAAAGTTATTTCCTTCGTAATTTAGATGCATTCCGTGTTTGGTATGCTGGCATATGTCCCATTTGCCTACATCAAGGACGATACATTTTCCACACAAAGAACAAATTTGTTTATTTTAATGTTAGTTTTTCGAATTTCTTTGTTAACACACAAGTTATACATTAGAGTGTAGTAAAGTTGCATCAATTGTATTTCGTTGTTTGCTGCGTTCCAGGAACTTTTTTAGTTCCATTAGGCAGTTTTTTTTTTTTTTTTTTTTTTTTTTTTGCAATATCGTTTGCACCCGCTATACACACGACATAGTCATTTTTTCCCGACGTTTTAGCATGTAAGTCTACACCAATAATGTTTTTCGTTGTTGCCCCTGGCTTCACAATACCTGTTGCATGGTGTTTTTTGTTTTCTTTGAAAAGTCTCGTCATGTTTTTTCGTGACTTTCCATTAAAAATAATACACTACTTCCGTGTTTGCACAGTTGTACGTTTTTGTTGACATTGTCTTTCTGATTCGTCCCATTACTACATGCAAAAGATGGCATGCTCATTTTCTCACCTTCACTGTTTGCCTTAATGCTGAACTTAGAGCATGTATCACCATTCTGTTGATAAGGTTTGCTCAAAAGTTCATGTTCCCTTACCAATGTTAGGCCTCAATCCTCCTCTTCACCCATGGAAAGAACATGAAATTTGTTTTTAACCGTCAACTGTTTGATTTTTTCTCTCCATCAGCTATGTGATATACATATATAATAAACCGCAATTTTATGAACAACTGACGATAGGAAGCTACAAATAGATGAGAAAAGCATTCGTACTGTACACTGCATCCTCCTCCTCATTGATTTCCGTTAATAGAACATTCACATAAGTTTCACCCTCCTCAACTATCTCCATTAATTCATCCATATGTATGTTTACAAATCTGAATACATCATCAACTCCAGTAGCTGTAATATATACATGAGTTTCACTAATATCTTCTGCCTCCTCCCTCCCCTGCAATATAAACTGACTATAGATAATAGTTTGTTTTATTGTTTGAATGAGATAAGTAGGTAGTGTCGAAGGCTATAGAGCAAAAAAGGAGTAAGCTATGGGCTATACTATGGGACTGGAAGATGCTACAGAAGAATGCTAAAGGTTAGATGATAGATCAAGTAGCTAACGAGGGAGTACTGAATCAAACTGGAGAGAGAGGGGAAATTTATGGTATAGCTAAAAGAAGAGATGACCAATTTAGTGATGGATGATAAAAAAATTGTGGACAGAATACAGTAAGTGGGTTTCAAATGGAGACCTGCACAAGATGGAGCAGCTAGAGAGCACCTTCAGAGTGAAGACCACAACAACTTAGTTACATTTCTGGAAAATCTGCTCGGATTCCTTCACTATCACTCAACTTTTAGCTTTAGACAAATTATATGAATTACAACGTAAAGCTGTTGTTAGGTGCAGTGCCATAGGAAAAGTGACTGATGTTTGAGTGTCACACACATACCAATCAATAAACGATTGTCATGCTGAAATCTTGATAAGGTGTAAAGGGTATCAACTATAAGATGAATATCTATTGAAAGTAAATTAGAAGCATAGAGCTAACTTCTAGGAATATCCATTTGAAGTAAAGTATTACATGATAAAATAATTGAACTTACCCCGTAACTGCTCTCCAACGTTGATTATTGGATGCTCATCATTTGATATGACGACACAATCTAGTCTATATCTTGATACCATCTCTGTGTCAAGTGACTGTAACTTCTTGCTGGCGTTGTCGGAAGTCACATGAGATGTATTCGCCATCACAGTGTCAGTAAGACTTCCAACAGCAGTGATCATCAAATTTCAAGAAGCAACGATTCACTCGTAAAGAGAGAGGGAGGGGGAGAAAGAGAGAGAGAGAGAGAGGGAGAGAGAGAGGGGGGAGGGAGGGAGAGATGTGCAGCATCAGTAACTACGAATGCTAAGTGTGAATGTTGATATGGAGAAAGAAAGAAATGTTGTAGCTATATAGGAGACTGTCACAGGACGTTTAAATCATCATTTGTATACACTTCAGTTTGGCGTACCATGATAATGCAAGAACTCATCACCAGGAATTAAGTTGCAGTACTTTTTTCTTCAACGCAGAATCGAACCTGTTAAGACTTGCTTAATATATTCCTTTTTTTACAGCTAGTTTCTATATGAATAGTGAGGAATTCTATCAACTATCATTTGCAGAAGTATTTGCAAATGCAAATGCAGTGCGAAATTCCAGCAGCTAGAATCAGTAGATGCTAATAGCTCTCCCTCGCCTAGAATGTGAGTTTTTGCAAACACTCAGGAATCTAATTTCTAAGTCTTTTTTAATAAGACATTCTTCATTGCATACTTCTTTTATGTATTTATTGGCGCTGACATGTTTCACCCTCGTTGGACACATTCAGATTAACCCAGAATTGTAAAATAGCGTTGTGAGGCATAGGTATATTAAAAATGGGGAATGGGGGTAGTACGATGCAAAGTTCGAGGCTGTCTAGCTAACCGTATAGCTAACAATAACTCTGAACTTGCGTAAGAAGTAATGTGGTGAGCCAACATCCATCCTTTAATACCAGTATATGGCATTAAGATAAAAATTATAAGGAAACAGCGTCATAACATCATAAGGCAAATAAAAGCATAAGGGACCTGAAACCAGGAATAAAATGCTAAGTATAGCTACAATATCTACTGTAAAGAAGAATTACGGTCAACCAAGACAAATACTTAAAAGAACTTACATAATAATACGGAGCCAACCGTAATCCAGCATACATAGCATGGAGTGCTGTGTATGCAGTCATGCAAGTGCTGTCATTCATAATACATTTGGAGAGGGAAGAAAAGAGGTCCTATGAACATGTGTATGGAAATGGACAATGTGCATGCAGCGACAACAAATCATCCTAGGGCACAGTACAGAGCTGAATCACATCACGTCACTACAGATGTTCAAAATAAATGGCCTCCATGGAATGTAATACATGCATTCACACATCACGTCATGGATTGACACATTCTTTTTCACCTCTATGAATAGTTTCACAGGCATCGTGAACATGCTATTGAAGGGTCTGCACATCAGGATCTCCTTCAGCATACACAACACTTTTCAGATGCTCCCAGAGGTACAAATCCAGAGGATTTAAATCCGATGATCTAGTAGGCCAAGCTATTGGGCCTCCGTGTTCTATCCAGCATCCAGGGAAGATGTCGTTAAGGTGTTGACGAACTGTAACGCAGAAGTGGGTTGGTGCTCCAGTATGCAGAAACTACACAACCTGTCGTTATGCAAAGGCACATCCTCAAGTGGCACAGGCAGAGCATTCGTACATCGAGGCATTGTAAAAAAATAATAGCTGGTCCAAGTATATGGTCGTCAAGAATCTCTGCCCACACAGTTTCAGAAGTCTAACTTATTCTAAAGTAACACAATAATTCTTATGCTAATATTGTTTTCCAAAAATGTATATAAAAGAGAGCATTATACAGAATGTATAAATTAATGCCAGATTAGTCCTGATAACTAGTTAGTATTTAATAAGTTTTTAAATTAGTACAAATCTGAGATATTTCACATCATTAAAAAGATATAGGGATATACAAGCGTAAACTATTAGCACTCTGATATAATAAAAGGGAAACAGGAAAACTGAACATCTCTCTAGTTCGGTGGACCAAATGGTTTATTATATGTTATTATATTTAATTTATTAGTATCTTATAAAGTACACACAGCTGATGACACTTTGAACACTGTGTACACTAATCTGCTAGCCATTTACATGGTTGTAGTTAAATCTATTTAATCTCTGGATGTCATAAATGGGAGTAGATTCCCACAGTTCCACTGTACGAAAAATGTACATTTATATATGGATCAGCAATTACAGAAACAACGTTAGTCCAAAAAAGTAAATTTTTCAGGAGAAACAAAAGACTATATACAACTTATATGATGAAGGGTAGGATACCTTTAATTTTAAAATCAGCTGTGTCAGTTAGGTAAAGTTTTACAATAAAATAAAGAATTCTAAGCGTACCCTGTTGCATATTCAATTTTTTAAAATTTTATTTACTTATGTTGATGTTGCAGCATTAACATTTTGGATTAATACTCTAATATCAAAGTTTGTTTATGTTACCAAAAATTACTTTATTATATAAAGTACTTCAATATTACTTCTAGGATGCCTTTACACATTGTGTGATTTTTTTTGTCAATGAGGATTGACAAAAAACTGTTAATGTATGTACACAGTGTACAAAAAACTGAAGATGTAAGAACATAAATTGTGACATTGGAACTTAGAATTTCTTATTTCGCCTAGCAGGATAACTATAGATACATGGAGGAGTGGTACATAACGATTACTTTAAAAGACAGATATTTCTATGAATAACCTCCAGGAATGTACTTAGAAGTCCACTGAGACGATTTCCAATATAAGGCTCTGTCCCCTTCAGGAGAACATGGCAATAGTTGTTATATATCTTTGAATCTCTTGACATTGATTGCAACTTTGTTATTATATGCCATTTCGACAGGAAAATTGATCTAGTCTGCAACGAGTGTCACAGTGAAAAGCAGTATTTTATTAGACCATCAATACGTTAGTGACATTCAACTTTCCCTACAAATATTTCACATTGATGGAAGCTCATAAGTGAGGACACTGCGAATTTAACTTTACTTTTCTGATCCACATACTTCCCATTACTATTATCAGACAAAAAGGATAGCTTATAAAATTTGCACCACCACCTGTAATACATAATCCCTTCTGTGTTAGCAAGCTTTACTTGAATATTTTGTTTTCGGAACGATGTTACCATATTTTTGAAATACCTATGCAAAGAATAACTTCTGCCTTGTCTTTTTATTACCTGTTTTACGCAAGCAAAAGCACATACACAGGGTAAAAGTGAATGGCAATACACAGAAAAATGTTGCAACACATCTTGGAATCTGACAGAACTTACAAGGCAATTGATTACTCCAACCACTGTGTTACTGTTGTCTTGTGCAGGGCACCCATCAGAGAACAGGTGCAATTCAGTAACACATCTGGATACCTCTGTGTTGAAGTAATCTGCCAAAAGTGAACATGATTCTTTAGGTCCCTTGTGGGCAGTACCTTCATGGTACAACTATAGTTGCTTTTTAGGTCTGTAATAAGGAATGTGTTAACATTAAGTTGATGGAGATAAAATGTTTCCTGTTCTGGGAGCTTAGGAATCTGCAAATTATGCACTTATTCAAAACATAATCCCTACATGCTCATTCTCTGCACACTTCTTCTTTACTGCTTCCGTCTTTAAATAGATTTTTTACTCTTTCTTTAACAATGATAAGCCAAAACATTATAACTACCCACTTAAAAGCGTTTTAGTCCACTTCTGGAACACAATTTAGCAATTATTCTGCTTGCCATGGATTCGACAAGTACTTGATAAGTTTCCAGAGATTTGTGGCACCAGATGCCTACTCACCAGTCACACAATTCCTGTAATCTATGGGAAGCTGGTTTGTGGGCGCAGGGCTGGCACCCAATAGCGTCACAATTGGGTTTCAGCGGATTCAGATAAGCCGAATTTGATGGACAAGACCTCATCGTGAGCTCACTACCATGCTACTGAAACCATTGCAGCACTATTCTGGCCTTGTGGCCTGTTGAGGAATACATCAAGCATAAGGGGTTACAGGTGGTCCCTAATAATGTTCACATAGTCCACAGCTGTCATGGAGCCTTCAATTACTACCGCAGGTCCCACGGAAGCCGAGGCGAATGTCCCACATAACAAAATACTGCTCCCACTGGCATGTGTCTATGGCGCGCTGCATGTTCTGAGCAGGCATTCGACTGCATGACGGCGAATCTGAACATTAACATCGACCTGGTTTAATAATAAATGGGATTCATCCGGCCAGGCGACATGATTCCACTGACTGGCAATCCATTATCGATTATCCTGTTCCCATTGTAATCATAACAGACGATGTTGTTGGGTCAACATCGGAACACGTAGGGGTTATCTACTGCAAACACTATGTTCAACACTGTGTGCTTAATGGTGTGCTCGAGAGCGCTTGGGCCTGCTTCAGCACTGTACTCTGTCATCAGATGTGCTCCACACCGTCGCCTATCCTGCTTTAGAGAGTGGGCAAGTTTCCTATCCCTATGTTCTGTGATGAGGTATGGACTTCCAAGTTTCCAACTTCCTGTCGACTTCTCGTGGTTTCAGCATACTTCAACCAGTTTCCCTATATGCTCATGACAGTAACACGCAAAGAGCAGACCAGCTTTGTCCTTTCTGAGATGCTCGCTCCAAGGCACTGGGCCACAACAATCTGGCTTTTGTCAAAGTCGCTTAAGTCGGTGGATTTCCGCATTTGTGCCACTTATCGTCGCTAGAATAATTCTCCATTCGTCTTTGCTCCGCCCATATACTTCTCTTACCGTGTCACATGACTCACAATAGAAGCAAATACTGATTTGCGGTCACCAAAAATGTAGATTAGAACGCTCATCGAAAACCCTTACATATGCTCCATAAGATAATTTGGTGTGTATGTGTAACTTCATGAAAAGTTAATAAGTAGTTTTTCACACACAACTCTGCCTCTAAGTAATACACTCCTTTGCTAGAGTAATGCGGGATTCTCGTAGGGAGTGTTTTAATATTCTCTTCAATTATCAACTGGCCCATCTATGATGTTGCACTGCTCGAAGTAATACATCCTCTTCTGTCATATAAATCTATCCGAATTGGCCTCAGAAGACCCAATGGTATTGACATACTGCTGTGTCATCTTCAGCTGATAGGCATCACTGGATGTGGATATGGAGGGGCATGGGTTAACACACTGCTGTCTCATCCATTGCCAGTTTTAGTGACTGGAGCTGCTACTTCTCAGTCAGGTAGCTCCTTAATTGGCTTCACAAGGGCTGAGTGCACCCCATACGCCATCAATGCTCTACAGACACGGACAGTCACCCACCCAAATGCCAGCCAAGCCCAACAAAGCTCTACTTCGGAGATTTGACAGAAACTGGTATTACCACTGTAGCAAGGCCGTTGGCTCCTCTGTCATACGGTTGAACACTATTTTTCACACGGTTATAAATTCGTCCCCCCATTGTTCAATCACAATGACAAAAAGACTGCAAAGTGCCAAACTTTGATCTGCCCAGCATCTCCAGTTAACAGGTGATACAGCTAGTTTAATGCCCTTTGGCTTAGGCTGCCATCACTTTTCCAGGGTCTTCTGCGCACCACGTTTTATTTTTCGATCAGCCCTGCAAAATAGTCATCTTCTATGTTCTTACTTTCAAAATCAACAAATTTACTGAATATATCTATGTGTTCATGCTCAGAAATCCTCTTACAACACAGTTTCTTACATCTGAAACATATTAGTGCACGAATACCAATGTCATCTCATAGAAACTGCATTCACCACACAAATCCAAGACTGTTGTTGTTTGCCGGGGGCTGGTGACCGAGCGGTTCTAGGCGCTTCAGTCTGGAACCGCGCGACCGCTACGGTCGCAGGTTCGAATCCTGCCTCGGGCATGGATGTGTGTGATGTCCTTAGGTTAGTTATGTTTACATAGTTCTAAGTTCTAGAGGACTGATGACCTGAGATGTTAAATCCCATAGTGCTCAGAGCCATTTGAACTATTTTGATTTTTGAACTGGTGTGCTTTCTACCATTCTTTGCAATAATAATAACATTAGTCCATAACTCATGCCATTACAGCAAAGAACACGAAAAACAGCATGCCTGTAAAATAATATGTTTAGGACAATCGTGATTTTTGTACGGAATTTGCATCTGTATTTCATGAAGGCTGCCCAGTATATAACTCTATTTTGCCAAAAAGTGGCATTGTGTTGCTTTTGCAATTACCGATTCATATGGTACGAATCATTAAAAAAAATTTATAGGAATAGAAGGCATTACAAATTAATATAACCAATTATTTTAATAAAAATATATTTATTGACTGCTACAACATACCACTGACAGGAAAATTGTCAAAGATATTTGTAGCTCAATTAGCAAACCTCCATGATCTTTATAGCTTCCAAACGTCAACAATATGTTAATTTCAGTTTACATTATTGTCAGAATGGACACCTGAAACTTTTCTACACTTAATTTGAAATATTGATTACTTCGATACATTATTACTAAGCACAGGTCTGATTTTGCGACGTACAAAAGTTAAACATCATCTTTAGTGGACATCCGACATGCACTACTGCATAAAGGACTCTTCAATAACTCCCCATACACTGCGGCCTTTATCTGTACACTACCATGTTTCTAAAGCATGTTTTCATATATCTTTACTTAGCTTTTATTGTGCCTTTTTCTCTAACTTTTTTTAATCACATGGGTTCCAACAAAGATTATCACTGGGCAGTGTACCACCAATGGTCTGCATCTGAATAGGAGAGAAACATGATATTGGCTGGGTTGAAAGCAGAATCTTCAAAATGAACATTGATACCGATATATTATGCAGCAACTTCAAGCATGTGCTATTGAAAAAAATTTTCATGGAAAGTAAATAATAATAATCACAATAAACAAGACATCATCTAGTAATTTTGAAAACATCATGATGCATTACTAAATTTCTTACCTTATATGCACAATCAGATAATATTAAGTGGATACTTCAGTTTAACATTTTAAAAGCATAGATATTCTGGACATAGTCTTGATTTCCTAGCCAGTTCACACACTCCTTCTTCCCTTAGACAATTTGCTACAAGCATCATGGGAAACAGCAAAACAGCTTTTGACAATATTTCTGTAGATGTAAGGAGGCTGCAAAGTCGTAGTGCAGTTCCCATAGTTAATGGCTTCTCAGACCACAATGATCAGCTGCTTGTGATTGATGTCAGGGTGCAAGAGACAATTAAAAATAAATGGAAGGGGAATAAAAGAAAAAGGAATTTTGGAATTTCAGAAGAATTTATTAAGCAAAGGCTGGAAAGATGTATATAGTACCTCAGATGATAAAAAATGTATTCTATAATGTAGTCATAAACTATTTTGAAAACTGTTTTCCTAAATAAATAATTAGCAGAAACAGATTAAACTATTTAAATACTGTAGAACAAATGACTTCAGAATGCCAGATAAAACTAAATTAAACCTTTGCCTTACATCAAGAGACAGAAATCCTGGCTGGATTAAATCACATTCCAAACTGAGCTGTAAATTCTAAGTTAATCATCAGAACATGACTACTTGCAGACTCCACCAGCAACAAGACAGGAACTATTTTGAAACATAATAAAAAATGAGACAGGAAAAAAGAATCAGGAAGATTAAAAAGTTTTTTCAAAGGTAAATAATAAACTGATCAAGGAGAGCACCGAAATTGAAGACATTATAAATTACTTTTTACTGTCAGTTTTTAGAATTGAACTCTTCCCTAATACATGTACATGTACATACATACTCCACAAGCCACCATATGCTCCATGGTGAAAGGTACCTTGTACCATTACTAGTCATTTAGAGGAAGATGGCTGCCTATGTGCCCCCATATGAGCCCTGATTTCTCTTACATTATCTTCATGGTCCTTACATGAAATGAACATTAGCAGCAGTAGAATTGTTCTGCAAACAACTTTAAATGCCGGATCTCAAAATTTTCTCAATAGTGTTTCGTGAAAAGAATGTCATCCTTTCCCCAAGGATTTCCACAAAGCATCTCCACAGCACTTCCATGTTGATCAAATTTACCAGTAACAAATCAAGTGGTCTAACTCCGTATTGCTCCAATACGTCTGGGCCTGAGCCTAAGCCTAGGCCTGGGTCTTGGGCTGAGGCTGTGGTTGGCGCTAGCCATGGGTACGAGCCTTGGCCAAGCCTGTACCTGGCACTGAACCAGGGCCGGGGGCTCCGGGTGAACCTGGCCTTGGGCCTGGGGCTCGTTCTGGGTATAGACATGATTCTGGGCCTGAGCTTGGGCCTGGTGTTTGGGCTTGGACCTGATGTTTGCGCTAGGGCTCCCCCTGGGCCTGCACCTGGGCATGGGCCTGAGCCTGAGGCTGACCCTGCATCTGGCTCTGTAGCTGGGGTTGGCCCTGGGCCTGGCCATAGGTCTCAGCCTTGGTCAGTGTCTGCACCTGAACCTGGGCCTGTACCTTGGCCTTGGTCTCAGCCTGGTCCTTGGTGGGAGCCTGGAAGTTAGCCTGGTCCTGGCCTTGGGGCTAGGCCTGGGCTTGGGCCTCAGTTTAGGTCTGACACTGAGCCTGAGCTTGGCCCTGAGCCAGGGCCTAGATATTGCCCTTGGCCTGAGACTTAACCTAGACCTTGGTTTGGGTCTGGGCCTGGGCTTTGGTCTAAGAGTGGGGTGGAGCTTGGCCCTGGGTCTAGGTCTTGAGCTGGGCCTGGGTCTTGTTCTGAGCCTGGGCTTTGGCATTGGCTTTGGAGGGTGCTAGAGTATGGCCCTGGGCCATGGTCTTGGTCAGGTCCTGAGCCTAGGTCAGGATTGGGGCCTGTGCCTGAATTTGAACCTGCATCCAAGTCTGGGCCTGGCCCTGACCTTGTATTTGTTCTTTGACCTTTGCTGAGCCTAGTACTTGGCCTGGTCCTGGGAATGTGCTTGGGTCTGTTCCTGGAGCTTGAGCTGGGCCTTTGCCTGAGTTGGGCCTGAATCAGTGACTGCAGCTGGGTCTGGACCAGGGCCTGGACCAGGACTGGGCCAGAGCTTGGGCCTTGGCATGCTCCTCGGTCTGGGCATGGGTGTTGGTCTGGGCCTGGGACTGAGCCCATGCCTGGGCCTGGGCTTGAACCTGGCTCTGGGTGTGGGCCTATGTCTGAGCCTTGGCTGGAGCCTGGGCCTAGGGCTGTTCGTGGGTCTCAGCCTCGGTATGGGCCTGGGCCTGAGTCTGGCACTGGGCTTTGGAGTTGGTGTGGGCCTTGGCCTCAGCATAGACCTCAGCCCTGGAGTAAGACTGAGCCTAAGCCTGGGGACGGGCTTGGCAAAAAGTGCTGGACCAAGATCTGTTCCTGGGTTGGGACCTTAGCCCTGCCCTTGCACTGGGCCTGGGCCTTTGGCTTGACCTTCGCTTTGGTCTGGGCCTGGGGTTTTACCCTGGCCTGGACTTGGAGCTGGGCCATGTCCTGGTCCTGGGCCATGTCCTGGTCCTGAGCATGGGCCTGAGCTTGGGCCTGGACATGGACCTGGCTCTGGGCTTGAGCTTGGCCCTCGCCCTTTGGTATGGTCTGGGCCTGAGATTTGACCTGGACCTGGGCATTGGTCTGGTGGTGGGCCTGAGCCTGGGCCCGGACTTTTGTCTGGGCCTGAGCATGAACCTGGTCCTCGGCCTTGGTATGGGCCTGGGCCCAGGCCTGGGTCTGAGTCTGTGCCTGCATTATGCCTTGGTCTGGGCCTGGGACTGTGCCTTAGTCTAGGACTAGGCCTGGACCTGGGCCTGGCCCTGATCTGGGCCTGGATCTGCATCTAAGCATGGGCCCGGGGCTGATCCTGGGCCTGTGCCTGAGCCTGGGTGTTGGCTTGTGCGTGGGTGTGGGTGTAGGAAGTGGCAATGTCTGGGGTCACGGTGGGTCTGGTCATAGTGATGGGTGTGATTGCTTAGTTGCGGGTGTGGGTGTGGGCAAAACCCGTGTCTCTTCAATGACATTTCTGTGACATGCTATGGGGCTTCAACCAGCCCTTGATACCTACTTGTTTGCCTGTTCATTGGGACATCCTATGCCAGCCGTAGCTCCAACGTAATCTGGCAGTAGAAATATATGAAGGCTTACAAAAAACTGTTAAAATCATCTCAAAAGCAGCTTTACAGAAGATAAGCCAGCATTTTTGGTATTTGACTGGTGAAGTTTCAGCCTTGTTACTGTTTGACAATGATGTGGAACTAGACACTGAATAAAATGGTTGAAAAGGTAACAAAAGGTAATTTATCAGCTTATGGTAACTGTTATGTTCCTCAAAGGAGGAAATTTGTGGTCTTTTGTATATAACTTAAATAAGTCAACATAGAATTAGTTTTCTTTTTAGATCGCATTTTCTTAACTATCTGTTTTTTAATTACAGAGAAAGATGTTTACAATTTCAGTCAGAAACACGTTATGGTTCAATCGACCTAAAAGTGATGACAGTTTTCTCCATGAATGCTCACCATGTGATAAAATAATGCATCATTTCAAGAAGCTAAAAAGGAGGTTTCAACACTCTGGGCAGTGTAGGATACAGCTGAATCCACCATTAAGTTGATGCAAGGTTTCTACAGTTTAATCATAGGTGAGGATGTGCAAAAGTAATTTTTGTTATATTGCATAAAAGAACACAAAAAGATTTATCCCAGTTGCAAAAAGCAAACTTTGAAAAGAAAATTTAACGTATAAAGTTTTTTACACATTAAACAGTATATAAACACGATTTGGACATATTTGTGTTTTATTTACCAGATAAACATTAAGTTCCAAAATCCTTCCACACTCACTCAGTGCAAATTTTCATGTCTCTCGTTCGTTTCGAGTAAGCACATGTTATTAGATCTTAATCGCAATAATATGTACCATGTGACTTATTTAAGACAAACAGTTAAAGAATAAAGGATATACATATTTTATTTCACGTAAATATCTTGCAACACTACTGTCCATCTGCTGCTGATTTATAACACTGAACTACCACTAAGTCGGATTATATCCCAGACTTAATTTCTGTCTGTGGAAGAATAGATTAAATGTGGGTCGATAGTATCAACATCTCTGCATTCCACACACAACACAAACCAATTATATGCCACTTAATCGCAGATAGTGCTCTATGCTTGCATCTTTCTGCAAAGACTGAATTTCTTTCGCAGCAGACTGTCGCCACATTTTGGAGGCGAGAAGCCAGTGTTACAGTCATTGTTCACACCTACTCCCTCCTATCATCCACCATCACACCCACTGTGGACCTGTCATAACTTTTGACAACGAACGAAGATTTATACCTACAGGGTGTTTCAGTGATTGTTCAAACTTTCAGGGAAGATTGCGAAGAGTAAACGTATCTATTTGTGGTTAGGAACCCTGGTCTCGAAAAGACTGGGTCGTTAGTTATAATTGAAAATCGTTCTAATACCTTTGACCCTGGATCTCTTTAGTGTAAGTCTTTGCTTTCCACATTTTGTGATGATATAGTATGGATGCAAACAAGGAAATATTGTCTAACAAACACAGGCTATCAAATGCATACTTTAAGAGCTATTGAGCCGTTTTCCAGTGGAAGAGATGTGTTTCACAGCAGTAAAGAATGTGTTTCACAGTAGCAAAGATGAACAAGTGCTTACAGTGCTGACTTTAGAGCCCATGTTTACTGGACATTTTCGTCTTGTGTCAATACTACTATACTCTGTTCATCATAAGAATAAACCTTATATAAACCTTACACCATGTATTCTTTCGCATTTGCTTGAATCTCATTGATTTCGTTCCACGTGGAACGGAAGGCAAGCTGTATCCAGTACAGCCGAGTACGATCAAAAGGACTGAGCGATAATGCGGAACATCAACTTTACTGGCGCATTTAACTTGGACACCATTGGCCAACCAGCTGGTCCAACTAGCCTGCTATTATGTGAGAAGTTGCAGTTCGGACGTAAAAAGAGACGAGGAAAGAAACACTATAGCTTCGAATCTCATTTAATTTTTGAAGAGAATAAAATAATATTCGTCAAAATTCAGCACTACTGCACGTTTCTTATGTGAGCAGACAGGAAGCATAAAATGCTCTCGTGCTTACCTGACACAGTATTCTAGTTACAAACAAGAGTGATAAAAATTCTTAACTTAAAAATACGGTAATTTTTCTGAGCGAGCTATGTGTGATGCAAAAGCATACTGCAGGGAGTTCATGGTATTGTTAATTCTGAAGCCACTGAAGATATGATTACAGTCAGTCGTCTGGTAAGCTCTTAGACCCTTCCTTATCCCATTCCGAGAAATACATTTTAGTTCTACACCTGTCACCTGCTACGGTGATAACGAGTCGATCAAAAAGACAATACTCGATGCCACCCAGGCGCCGCATTTTGTCTTCTTCTTTTATGATGTGCCATTCTATAACTCGCGAGGGTTCGGCAGGTGACGTGTAAAAGAACTGCGAGCGTTAATTCCAGTACGTCTGAGAGCTGAACAGTGTTGCTATTTCTCATGACAGTTCCCTTAAGCTGGCTCCAGATCAGTTCTGTTGGGTTCATATTGCAATGCTACAGTAGCAAATGTAAAAATGCAGCATCTGTATGGTGTGCTCGATGCAGTGAAAATGTTTCTACGACACAACTGTTGTATAAAACAATGAACATAATGCAAATAAAGAGTATTTGGTTTTTCATTTTTCTCCTAAAAATTAAATTGTTATGTTTTCTTGATCTGAGCAACCTTTATTAACAATCTTCCATAAAACATCGATAATTTAGAATTTATATTTGAAATGAAAACAGGAATTTCGTGTGAAATATGTAACTAGAAACAAGAAGACGTCCATTATTCATAAAAATGATGATGAATTTTACAATTGCGAGGTGTGGGTATTTTAAACTGAACGAAAAACAGGATGACCACGGCGAGACCTGCACCAGCGATCCATAAACTACTCCACATTATCAATCTACTACGCTATCGTGACGATTCCGCTATATGATCTATGTTTATTCGTATCTCATCTGTATCGAATACAGTCCATTCTGTAGATTCATGAAAAACATTAAGAACGACCTAATTCTCAGCACTTTTTAACCATGTTCCACACGTGTGTTTCGCCACGGAGCAGGAAGCAGTCTCAGCCATTTTCATACTGTGCATTAACAGCGTGACAATCAGAGTACGACAGAACACAGACTGTGACTGTACAGGATTTTTGAAATAAAAACTACTTAGTTAAAGAGTGATTAAAACATTGATGATCGTTAATACATTAGAAAGTCTTAAAGTTTCATTTAACTTAACTTAGTAATACAATGAAAGTAGGACCTACTTCCAAGACCGTAACAACACCAGCGCACGTGCGTCATGGCTTCTGACCTATCACCGCGTTTGTGTTTGCTTACATCACTTTTATTCTTATGATGAACAGGGTATACCTCTAAAAATGTGGAAAGCGAAGAGCTTGCATTAGCAGAGGTCCACTGTCAGAGGTATTTGAACGATTTTCGCTTATAATTAACGGCCCAGTCATTTTTCGACCAGGATCCCTTACCTCAAACTGACAAATTTACTCTGGGTGTTGTGTGATGTCCTTCGATTAGTTAGGTTTAAGTAGTTCTAAGTTCTAGGGGACTGATGACCATAGATGTTAAGTCCCATAGTGCTCAGAGCCATTGACACATTTACTCTTCCCCATCGTTGCTCTAAGTAGGTATAAATTTCCATTCATTCTGATACGTTATGAAACACCCACATTAGGTGTGGTAGGTGGGCGTCCTGGGCATGATCAATGGTGTGGTAGACCATAAGACATGTTTCTAGTCTACACAATAGGATGACAATCTGCTGCGAAATAAATTAAGTCACTGGCGGAAAGACACAGCCATAGAACATTTTGCTGCGATTAATTGGCATACAATGGGTCTGTGTTGTATGTGGGGTGCAGGGGTGTTCACCCACAGTTGTGGAATTCCTTCACAGGCAGAAATTAAGTCTGGGCTATAATCCAATATACTGGTACTTTGGCGCTATAAATCAGCAGTGTGTGGAAAGTCTTCGCAAATTCTACAACTGTCTGCCAACCTATGCCATCACATTAGAACTCTATAATTCTCATATGAATATTGTGGTAGCCTAGAGGTGACGTTCATATTGAAATGTCAGGGGCTGAATTAATAATACTCTGCACAGCCACTGCACAGAATCTTAGCACCATACTCAGCTTGGTGAACCAGTTGTTATTTCGGGTTGGCTCTGTCTGAAGTTTGCAGTGAAAAGCTCCTCAACGTGGGCGATTTCGCTTTTATTGACAATGCATCAGCAGCAAACGTATTTTACTCATAAACATTTATGATGTATGTTGTGTTTTCACTATTTATAGACTGAACGACAGTTTTGCTTGCGAATTATTTATTCTATACATTAGCGTCAGTGTTTTGCGTTTCTTGTTCCATGTTGTCATAACACCTGCTTCTCTTTTCGTGATAGGACCAGTTGGAACTGAACATAGACTGTACAAATTCGCCGGTTTCATTTTCAACGGATTTTTCAGTCCACATTTTCTGTCACTGCAGATGGTATCCTGTACAGTAGCCTTTCTCGACCTGGAACTTTATGTTGGTCATAGCTTACAAAGTCTCCCTGTGAATATTCATGTTTTACAATCAGTTCAGTATTGTTTTCGCTTTATTAGCGTGGTTATCTTTTGGGGACAGTGTCAACTACAGTAATCTCAAGAATCTATAACTATAATAAAGATGTGCTGCTGCTCACAATTATTACGGTATAATCACTGGAGAAGTTCCAAAAATCTGAATCATGTGTGGTGAATGACCTATTTAGTTTTCAGCAGGCTTAAGACAGACAAACACAAAAAATTGTGACAGTTATTGACTTATGACATTCAGTTTCCAGTCAGTGCATCTGAGTGTTATTAGTAACTACACTCTATCTCGTTGAGACCGCGTGTCCTGCCATTGGTCTGCGTCTTCCCAATATAATATTTCGATGCGGTGTGAGGGAACACCTCACGAAAAGGTCGATTTATGGCGTCGAAATATTGCGTTAGGAAGATGCGGACCACCGGCAGAACACCTCATCTCAACGAGATGACAACGAATTTGCTGATAAGTCTAAGCAATTACAGCTACACTCTAGTCCATAAAGCAGTTACTGAAATGTGAATAAGACTCATTGAAATCTCGTATGGGTAATCCGGTCCTCGGTAGCTGAATCTTCGAAACAGTAGCTGTGGTCACTTCCCAGACTGTTTGAGGAACACACACGGCTGGTATTCTCCCTGCTAGTAGTGTAAATGAATCTTAGCAACAACGCAGGATATGTTTGGCATCTTTGTGTCTGACGAAGTTCTTCCTGGATGGCACAGAATTATCCTGGTAAATTCACTTGATGTAGTTGAACCATTTCTACTGAATAATCTGACTGATTTTCACATAAGGTGAGAAATAAGGTTATCAGTTTATGGATTCGGGTCCAGGAAAGGCGTTGTGATTTGGCTGTCATAGCCACCACTAAAGAAATAAGGGAGAGCAAAATGCTGTAACACTTTGCTATCTCTGCGGCAACATGGTCACCTATAAAATGAAGGTTGCTTTGCCTTGTGGTTCCAGTCTCGCTGAAGGCTACATTTGTAGCCGTTTTGTGATGGAGGCAGCCAGGTTGAAAATCTATAAGGGAATCTTACTGATTTTTTTAATGAAATGCTAGAGTTTCATACACCTTCACAGTGACCTTTTACAGCAAGCACCCTAGACCGTTTCGAAGTCCAGAGTGAAAAATACCTTAGTAATTTTTGCCGGTGTAGGCATGTTCTAGTTAAAGATACCTTACATTTCATTAAAATAAACTTCTGTCACAGGGTTACTGTGGTACACTGTATTTAATTTGTATTAGTGAAGTGCGTATTTTAATAGCACGTTCCATTGGTTTGTGGAACACAACAGTAAACATCAGAGAGAACTCAATTATCAACAATATATTCTCTCATATTATCTAAAACAGTCTGATGATGCTTAGATAGTTTACTGCTTCCACACCTGCGGAAACCTGATGGATCTGTCTCAATGATAGTGTCAAACAAGGACAGAGGTGCATTTTCTTTCTGAAAGAAATTTGCTAGACAGTTTTTCGTTAAGTAGCGAGAAAGGTAAACATTTGAAGGCATAATATGTGATGTAGTTTTGTCGGTCGTTTTCCTTACATTGCGACCAAGAAATGCTTCAAGTTGTTGACAACAAATACTAACTGCAATGAACACATGACTGGGGAGGAGTACGTAGCACGGAATGTCGTATTTGAGCCAACAGATGTTAGATATTATTTCTCATTGCCCTTCGCTCAAGTGTATGCCTTTTGTTGGGACTAGGTCGTTAATTTCTTCTTAAGAAGCTAACACAAAGGCATCATAACTCGCCACCAGTAACAGTATTGCAGAGGAATGCTCAATAAGCGAACTAAAGACGTTCGCCGCGCGGGATTAGCCCAGCGGTCTTAGGCAGTGCAGTCATGGGCTGTGTGGCTGGTCCCGGCGGAGGTTCGAGTCCTCCCTCAGGCATGGGTGTGTGTGTTTGTCCTTAGGATAATTTAGGTTAAGTAGTGTGTAAGCTTAGGGACTGATGACATTAGCAGATTTCACACACATTTGAGCTAAAGACGTTCAAGCAAAAAATAATGCGGTAACAGTCACTCCTTTGAAGTTTGTTGCTTTGAATTAGAACATGCGGTACCCCTACTCCTGACTACTGAATCTTGCCTATGAATGCAAATGTCGCACTATGCTTAAATGAACGAAATTCATCATATATGTTAGTGATCGTGTCTTCTTGAATGTGGAAAATCACTCATGCCAGAACGAACTTTCGTGAAACAAGAAAAACCTTTTCTGAAGTATTTTGCACAAAAGCACTCGCCTGACACACAATGTAAAGTCTTAGAGGTGCTTCCACTGTCTTCTATTAACCCAAAGCGAATAATATGTCGCAAATATTAGATCTTTTACCACTCGCGTCTATTTCACAACGCTTGAACAACGTTCATCAGTTTCAGTGTTGTAGGGAAGTTCTTGTAGAATGTAAGTACTTTTCGATTAAAGGAGACCACTCACCGAAAAGCAGAAGCGTTGAGTTGTCGACAGGTACTCACTAAAGGAAGAAAAGTAATTAGCTTTCGGATTTTATCCTTTGACGAGATAGAATAAAATAAAGTACACAAACATACACACACACACTCACACATACACGAACACACGCCTATGCACCTACATGGTGACAGTCAGTCCATCAAACTGATAACTTTAGCAGTCAACTGAAATGCAATTTAAAAATATAAGGAATGTAGTAGACTCGAATGCGGGACTTTATTTCTACATTGCATGACGCTTATCTTTATTTTTTCGTCGGCATTTGGTCTGGTCGACGTCACATGACACCACTTCAAGTTCATCGTTGAATACTTTACTCGGTCTTTTTTAATCACAGAGTGCAGCTACCCTCTGACTGAACGCGCTATCGTCTGTGTCGGCAAAAATAATGGCCGAAGCCAGTAGACCACCAACATTCTTAACAGCTCATGAATAGTGACATCACTTCCTCCATACATTTCTGCGTTCTACAGTGTTGCCATATCGTGCACATGTCTGAACGTACAATTCTGAGGGGCTGCTGGTTATATTGACCACCTTAAGTGAACGACTCGAACTGAGTTTCTGCTGCGACTGCGGCTGGTGGCTGGGTTTTATGTCTAAGTGACTACAGGCCAAGTTTCGACCATCAAGGGCGTCTACCATGTTTCATGATCGTATTATGGTCTGAGAAGTTCGAGAAGGTTATAAACTATAATGCATGTCCTATGAATATATGCTGCTTCAGATACTGAGAATCTCTTGAAAATGCACCGTTGCTGGTGCGATTTCTTATAACTAAATATAAGGTAAAAACATAATGGCAGTTGAAGTCTTCATCATGTCTAAACAGGAAACCCAAATACCTAGGGGCACAAATGGGTAGAATGTCAGATATTGAAGAACAGTACAACTGGCAGTGGTTTGCATCCTGCTATGTCTAATATACTTCTTTCCTTCACTTTTCTAAAATATTTTGGAACCTTATTCATTTAAGGAAAGAATGTCTTGTAATATTCGACGTTACTTACATATAAGAGCACTCTACCCCAGGAATGAGTTGTCAACGTCAATAATTTACCAGTTAAGGATGAAACACGCAAATACTAGTAAATATTCTGGATACATTGATCAGTTAGTAAAATGAAGTAACTACCACTCAAAATAAAATGGATAGAAAAGACTGATACATTTGAAAAAGAATTAAAACGTAACTTAGTCTTAGGTATCTATAAAGTGTAAAAGAAAATTTACTAGCTGGTTATTTTAGGAAACTTCTTTTCCAAACAAGAACATTTTATATATAAATGCAGACGAAATGTATTCTTGTATTGGTACTAGACAGTACTTCTTTTTCTAGTTGTTTGAGTAACTTCACGTGTGAAGGAAGAAGTTCCTTTGTCGCAATGAATTGTAATTTTTCGCACAAATTAGAACAGACTTCACACATCCACAACACTGTGGAAGCTTATTGTTCAGTACTTTTTGTAATATGTAATTACAGTATGTAAATAATGAGTATGAAGTTGGCAGGTTCTCACTTTCAAAGACAGAAAAGGAGAGAATAGTTTTGAAAATCGCAATGAATCTACCAACTGAAGATATGAGCTGGTACTTTAATTTGTGAACAATAATAGTTACTGAAGTTACAACAGTACTCTGTATTTACAATCGTTTTATGGTATAAGATGTGTTTATGGTATTACTACATTTCTTAGTCTGGTGTGCAAACCACATATAACTTACAAGGGGAGGTCACGACATTGGGATCACAAATTTACTTCAAAATTTGTACACCTTTAGTAGGCCATCAAAACAACATAATGTGCAAGTAGGAAGGTGCACTGCTATGGAAATTCCTAAGCTATGTATTTTAATACATGCAATCTATAAATATATCTAATACACAATAGGGTAAAGTTGCTATTGAAAATCTTGAACAATTCTGGACTGTTATACTTCAAATTGTTATAAGATACTCTGATAAACATTCAGACAGACGTAGGCTATACGTATTTTAAATACATATGGTATACAAGTGTGTGTGTGTGTATATATATATATATATATATATATATATATATATATATATACTACATAATTGGAAAATGTTAGTAAAAATCTAAAAAAGTACTTGACTTATTTACTTCAGATTCTTACACAATATTGTAATAAACATTTGGACAGGCATAGGCTATATATTTATCAATATATACAATACATAAATGTATGTATATAATATATAACAGCAAAAATTTGTGAGCAAAAATTTCGAAAAGTTCTTAACTCACTTCAAATTTTTACATGATGCTCTAATAAACATTCAAAGAGACATAGACTACATAGTTTTTAAAACCACAATGCAGACATTTTCTGTTAAAATTGACTATGATAAAGAAAATGCTGTGCTATGTTGTGTTGTGAAAATGTGGGGTTTCATTTTATTTCTTGCAGTGAGTATTAAGCACGACAGGAGAGCATTTACACCATTAGACGAGTTGTTTGTCCCATATTATTCTTTCTCTTTACATGTAATTTTCAACAAAAAATGTACACGCAGTTATATGCTGTTTTATTTTCTTCCTGGCAGTCAGTTTTAACAGAAAACAGGAAAGTTGTTTTGATGTATTATTGGCTTGTGATTATAATACTACTATGGAATCTGAATCATTCAATACTTCATAACCCTATCTATTTGCAGATTAAAACTATGAAAAATACTGTCACGGAAGCTACTATCCTCATATATCTAGCAGTAGGAGATGTCTTTGTAACCTATGCAGCAATGATCCCAAAAGTCTTCCCATTTGTTATAAGCGACTTCAATTGTCAATCAAGATTTCAATTGGTATAACAATGAACAAGGCTCAATGTCAGTGAGAGTAGGGAAGAGGAAATGGACAGAAGGGAGGGAGGATGGGGGAATGGCTACAGAGAGGGGGAAGCAAGAGATGGACAAAGGGACGAGGTGGAGAGAGATATGAGGAGGAGCAGATGGAAAGGGTGAGGTCAAGAAGATCAGGACGTATATCCTATTCCTGTATATATTTAGCAGTTCCGAAGTATCGCCAGTTACGCTAGTCAATCATAAGTTCGTCAGTTGAGCAGCAGCATCTTTCCACCGGGAGAGCATGCACATTTCGGTTCAATGAAACTCTATCCATGCTCAGTACATCTCTGCACGTGAGTTTATTGTAGATTTTCATTCAACTTCAATTTTTTAATACTAATGAGGCACACACAATGACCTGGTACCTGCAGACCATTTCTGAAAAGAACATAACTTTCATGCTTGGAAATAGTTAGATATTATTAGTCCCATTGTTTCAGACTGGTAAGCTGCTATTACAAAAACTTTCCTTAGGTGGTGGCAGGTATCATCATCATGATGACGTCAATTGCAAGTGAAAGTGCGTAACTGTAGGTCCCACCATGGCTTTTCCTCTCTATAATCATAGTTGGATGACCACTCCAAGGGAGGCTCACTGCAGGAGTGTTTTGTGCCAGTAAAATGCCTGGTTGTGCTGATATTTCAGACCAGAAATTGACATCACATAACCATACCCACCCAGCTTCATAGAACATCTGGCTGCGTGTGTTCTACTATTCTGAAAGTAGCTGCTAAGATGTGTGCTACACTTGCATAACCTCATATTCCTTGCTTATTTTCGTTTAACTAGCATTCTTTGTTATTTTTCGTTTATTATATCATGTTTGGTACTGGAATTTACTTATTTATGCTGTTAAAGAGGTGAATACAGTAAGCAGATTCGAAATGATGTAGACTACAGTAGTTATTCAAAGATTAAGAGGCTTACATCGAATAGAGTAGTGCGGAGAGCTACATCGAACGAGTCTTTGGACTGAAGATCACAACAATAACATTGTTATAGTGATGATAGTCACTGTTTAAATAATTTGCTATTCTTTCCCCACTACATTAGTTTTAAAAAAACGAGAGTCTCCATAACGTAAATAAATGGTAAATGTAGAATACCTGTACTCCTAAACATGTGCTTACAGGAATTTCTAGGTTTACCTCCTTTATCACTCTAAAGCCTTTTTTGTTCACCAAAAACTCTCTTGAGTGCTGCCAAATTACCTCATAATATGACCTCATATTTAAAGCAGGAATGAAAGGTGGTTATAATATGTACTTTTAGTTGTTTTTCACATGACATCCGTATTTTAAGTAACAGTTGAGAAGTACGCTCAGTCAGAGAGCAAGTCATACACCTAGATCTCAAACTGACATGGTAGGCACACACTCAGCAGGTATATGGCTCTGAGCACTATGGGACTTAATGTCTGAGGTCATCAGTCCCCTAGACTTAGAACTACTTAAAGCTAACTAACCTAAGGACATCACACACATTCTTGTCTGAGGCAGGATTCGAACCTGCGACCTTAGCGGTCGCGTGGTTCCAGACTGAAGCGCCTAGAACCGCTCGGCCACAACGGTCGGCCAGCAGGTATATAGAGAGCTATGAAAAGTGGTTTCATCCTTCACAAATTAGGAACCATTGTAAATGAAAAACATTTGCTTACATGCTACACTTCCTTCTGTTAAAATTTTCTTCTTCGTATTACTCTAACAGCATGCCTGTAGCAAAAGAAGACAACCAGAGCTCTCATAGAAATATTGAATATGTGACTGAATCACATGTGCCATGCAGTTCAGTTAGTTATAGTATTAATTGTATTACCATATTACACTCAAAATGACTTATTCCAAAAGAAAACTGTAACGTATGAGGCGGAGCTATGGGCCTCATGGAAAAAGGGTGACCCAGCTGAGTCACACAATTTGACTCTTAGTCTGACCACGAGGTGGGGCCACTAATTGCGCGCGTTGATCACGTGAGGATCAATGAACTATACTTGGTGGGATGTATCTAGAACATCTTAGATGATTAGAAAGTTAGTAGACAGGAATACAATGAAATTCTTAGCTTTAATTCAGCATCAGCAGTGAACGTCGGTCTTGACTTTGTACAGTAATATTTACGAGTGCAGTTATAGACTGAACTACGAATACTTCTTTACAACTCTGATTCCTTCACACATATAGATCAATTGTCAATGCATAAATTGCATGTGGCGCCTGGCTAGGTTGTAGCTACTGACTTAGCTGAAGGCTATACTAACTAGCGTCTCTGCAGATGAGATCTCTGAAGCTCTAACAAGTGAACCATTCCTATTAAAGTCGGCTGTAGAACTGGCCAGTGCGCTAGCTTGTCTCGTAAGACCAGCCGAGTGGCGGCGCTCGGTCTGCTAGCGTCGACAGTGGCGACTCACGGGTCGGATGTGTACTGACGGACCGCGGCCAATTTGAAGCCTACAACCTAGCAAGTGTGATGCCTTGCGGTGACGCCACAAAAACAAAAGTTGGGTGAGTCATCATTAGAAAGACATGATGTATGCAGACATGACCTTACATATGGCAGTCATCTAGATTTCGCTTTTAGGTTGAATAAATCTTAATTGTTTTAACTTTGCTGGATAAAAATGTCAATGAGGCAGTAATCTAGATTTCACTTATAGACTGAATAAATCTTAATTGTTTTAACTTTGCTGGGATGAAGATGTCAATGAACTACCTTTAACAGTTATGCCTAGAAAAATATGAGAGTTTCATGTCATACATTCAGCGCTAGTAATTCCCAATGTGCCAGTAATTTATTGTACGATTTTGTTGAATTATTTTTGCAAGAAAAGCTCCAATAGTTTAACACATTTCTCAGTATCTAGTGCACAATGATGATTAACTTGACCACATACGACACAACAATTGTTGGCTACTATTTAATCTCAAGTCTACTTCTACAATGGGGTCATACACATTTTACAAAGTTAGCTGTCTCATGCTTTCTTTCTATGAGATGAAAATCCTTATACATGAATGAAACGTAATTGGTACCATAATTTTTCCCTTTTAATGGTAGTCAGCCATTGTAGTATATTCACTAATGTGTCTAGTGCATATGGGTAACTGACAGATCAAAATGAGGAAAAGCACATGAATTTTATAGGTACAGATACACAATCATAATCCACACAGTTCTCTGTTAGCTGTTGATCCATCGCTGCAGCCAGGCGTATATGGTGTACAGCAGCTAGTCACGTGATGTCGATTTCCAGTCTTAAAGTCAACGCAGCCAGGCGTTTTACCGGCGTGAGACTCTCCCAGCTCAACGCGCACAGAGGGAGACATTCCCTTTTCCCTCAGCAACACTTTTCTGTGATGATACTACACTGCAGAGCCAAAGAAACTGGTACTAAAAAATTAAAACTACACTCCTTCCTAACAGGCCATGAAGGCCCAACGGTACAGAGGTACAGACTGGACACTGTGTCATCCTCATCTCATAAGTGTCACTGGACGCGGATATGGAGGGGCATGTGGCCAGCACACTGCTCTCCAGGCCGTATGTCAATATCCGAGACCAGAGCCGCTACTTCTCAATCAAGTAGCTCCTCAGTTTGCTTCACAAGGGCTGTGCACACCCCACTTGCCAACAGCGCTCGGCAGACCGGATGGTCACCCATCCAAGTGCTAGCCCAGCGAGACAGTGCATAAGTTCGGTGTTCTGGCGGGAACCGGTGTTACCACTGCGGCAAGGCCATCAGAAAAAAAACTGGTATATCCGCTTAATATCGTGTCGCGCCCCCGTGAGTACGCGGAAGTGCCACAAAGTGACATGGCATGGACTTGAGTAAGAGTACGAGGGGATGGAGATCTCTTCTGAGCAGCACATTACAAGGTATCCCAGATATGGCATGGCCCACACCTCAATAGGCACGGGAAGGGAGGCTGGCAAAGCTTACGGGTGACAGTGTAGTGGGTGGTGGTGGGATCACTCATGGAAAAATTTCTGTAGTAGTTGGTGTTAGAGCTGCATCTTTTTTTTAGATTGAAGTCAGCTGATAGGTATACCTGCTTAAAGGAAGTCCCTCTAACTAAGAACTCCTCTTCAGAGGATGTCATGTTTCCAATTAGAGAAGAAATTAGCATATTTCATCAAAATATAAGAGGTATTAGAGATAAAGAGAGTGAACTGCTTATAGGCGTTGACTGAAATTATTGATATATTGGAGCACCACTTAAATAATTTGACACTTCAGAGGCTTACTTTACTAGATACAGAATAGGTGGCTGTTTTTCAAGGAATGGCCATGTACATAAAAAACAGTTATGCATTTGAGACCATAGATGTATCACAGCACTGCACTGAACAGATGTTTGAATGCTGTGCAGAGGCAGTTGAATTTAGTGAAACTAAACGTCTAATTGATGTTGTTAACAGGTCCCCTAACTCTGACTTCAGAGCATTTCTGCTCAAGCTAGAGAGGGTTCTTGATTCACTTAATAGGAAGTACCAGAAATTAATTGTTATATGTGGTGAATTCAATATTAATTTTGTATATGATGGTGCAAGAAAAGGAATGTTGATAATTGTCCTAAATTCATATGATCTGTTGCAGACTATGTTTTTTTTTCAACTAGGGTGCAGGGGAACAGTAGCACAGCCATAGGTAATATTTTTATTCATTCTTCATTACTAGATGGGCATTCTGTTAGTAAAAGGGTGAATGGCCTTTCAGACCATGATGCACAAATTTTAACACTAAAAGTTTTTGTACTCAAAGCAAATGTCACATATAATTACTAACTGTGTAGGAAACTTAATCAAATGGCTATAGAGAGTTCTTTGAACACTGTCAAGGAACAAGAGTGGCAGGATTTTATAATGCTGATAACATAGATGACAAATATAATGCTTTAGCTAACACATTTCTCATGCTCTTTGAGAGTTGCTTTTCATTAGAACGTTCTAAATGGGGTACTAGCAGTAAAAGGCAGCCTGGGCAGCTGACTAGTGGGATAAGGGTATCACGTAGAAAAAAGTGGGAATTATATCAAAATGTTAGTAGTCACAATCAAGCTACAGTACTGTAAGGTGCTTAAAAATGTTATTAGGAAGGCAAAGAGTGTATGGTATGAAATTAGAATATGTAATTCACAGGATAAAATTAAACCATATGATCAATTGTGAAGGACGTGTCTGGTCAGCAGCACAAGGTCGATGATATAAAGTCAGTTCATAATAAAAATATTTCTGTTACTGATAAATCAGATATATATACAGTATTTACCAATCATTTTCTGAGCATTGCTGGTGAATTAAATAAAAATTTAGTTTCTACAGGGAATCATATAACTCTGTTGGCAAATGTCTTTCCGAGATTGATGTCTGAAATACTCCTCTGTGGTATAGACAAGGGGGAGAGTGAGTCAATAATTAAATCACTGAAGACTAAGGACTCTCATGAATATGATGGAGTGCCTAGCAGAATATTAAAGTACTGTGCTGCCCATGTTAGTCCTGCATTTTTCCATATTTATAATTTTTCCTTTAGGAATGGTCAGCTTCCTGAGCGATTAAAGTACTCAGTCATAAAGCCGCTTTCTAAAAGGGGATAATGTAGACGTTTTTAGACCTATTTCTATGCCATAAGTGTTTGCTAATGTTATTGACAGGGATGTGTATGTAAGGATAATTGATCATTTTATATCACACGATTTATTATGAAATGTACAGTTCGGTTTAGAAGTCGTATAACTACTGAAAATGCTATATTCTCTTTTCTCTGTGAGGTAAGGGATGGGTTAAACAAAAGGTTTCGAACGCAAGGCATATTTTTTTTATTTAAGTAAGGCGTTTGAATGTGTTGATCACAAAATATTGCTCCAGAAGTTGGACGATTACAGAATACACAGAGTAGCTCACAATTGGTTCACCTCTTACTTTAGCAACAGGCAGCAAAAGGTCGTTATTCACAGTGTTGTGAATGGCTGAGATGTGGGGTCTAAGCGGGGTACAGTCACGTAGGGGGTGCCCCAGGGATCAGTGTTGGGGCCACTTCTGTTCCATATTTAGATAAATGATATGCCCCCTAGTATTATGGTAAACTCTAAAATATTTCTGTTTGCTGATGACACTAGCTTGGTAGTAAAGGATGCTATATGTAGCATTGGCTCAGTTTCAAATAGTGCAGTTCATGACATAAGTTCATGGCTTGTAGAAAATAAACTACGCTAAATCACAGTAAGACTCAATTTTTACAGCCTCTAACACACAATTCAACAAAACCTGACGTTTTAATTTCACAGAATGGGCATATGATTAGTGAAATTGAACAGTTCAAATTTCCAGGTGCTCAGATAGATAGTAAACTGTCGTAGAAAGCCTATGTTCAGGATCTTGTTCAAAGACTTAATGCTTCCTTTCTTACTATTCGGACAGTATCTGAAGTGTGTGATCCTTCAACACGAAAATTAGTCTACTTTGCTTTTTTTTAGATCTCTTATATCATATGGTATTGTATTTTGCTCTTACCATGCTAAAAGTATATCTGTGGCTCATAAACGCCTGGTTTGGGTAAATAGTGTTGTTGAGAGATGGCCATTATCTTCAGCAATGGCAACTCTCACTTATATATCTAATAATGTTACCATATTTAATGCAATTGGTCGTCGTGTTCTTCTGAGAAAACGAGTTTGATCGTAATATTATCATTTTTTGATTGTAATAATATCATTTAACTTAGTTAGCACAGACTTATTGTCAGTGTTTGCAAACCAACACCAAGTTATAAAAGAATGATCAGAGCAATAGAACTGTTTAATTGATTGAATAAGTTAAGAATGCCCACTGTCTCCTATATTTCCTTATCCTATTGAGCCCACAGTAGGAGGGAGAAAGAAATGAATGTACGAAAATAATTGCAGGAAGAATGTTTGGGGAGAGAATAAGGATCGAACGACATTTAGCGATTTTGGTTGTACGATAGGGGACAAATAGTCGATAGGCAGCGATTATGGAAGCTCTGAAACTTCAGCCTTTGACTGTAGCGAGGTATAGGAAGGTTGTATAGTCTGCAAAACTTACATTTTAGCCTTTGGGAGGCAAAGCGTGGGATCTTTCCCATTGTGTAGAAGGGAGGTTTGACTGGCAACTTTAAACTGGGCTAATTCTGAGCTGCTGATTCGTTGGGAGCACCCCCCCCCCCCCCCACCATGAGCGGTCAGGCGAGCATAACAGTAGTGTGGGTCCGAGTCCAGGGAACTGCTGCTGAAGACTTGGACGAGACAGGACGCTTTTCTGTGATGGGTTGAGCGATGCTCGGTTTGAGTGTGGGAAATGTGCTATATTTATGATCAATGCTTTCACGTTAGGTGAAGAACCCTCTTTTTGTAGCTAGATTTAAACTAATATTAATATTTTGGGGGAACGAAATTTATTTAGGTAGGTAATGTTCAATAGTAGGTGATGTACTCGTAGAATTGTTGCTCTGCTTTGTGATAATAATTCGCAATTTTGGGGTTTTATAACAATTTCGCAGTGAATAATTTAATCTTAATTTTGTGGGCAAGCAAGTTCACTAGGAAAAATGAAATATTTAAATGCGTGTGGCAATTTACTTAGTTTTACACCTGGCACTTACCACATGGGGCTGATCAAGAATCTTATAACTTGTGAAGGCATGAGTGCTAGGGATCTATAGCATGTAAGTAGGAAGTGTGCTATAACATGAAATATGTGTGTGTAATTAAGTACTGTCATGATTTTTCAATTTTCTTACATGTCTGCAATCTTGAAAGATTTAGGAACGTGGATCCTTTTGTTAAGGGCACATGGTATCTAGTGTGAAAGCGTGTGTCGAATTTTAGCAAACCAAGTGTAGATAATGCTTACTTATTCATGTTTACTGGAATGTAGAGTCACATGGGGAAATTTTCTGAATAATTAATATTGCAAAGCGGGGAAAGAGATTAGTAAACTGATAACAAAGCCTTGATCTTTGGCTGCAACAACGTTAATAGTTCAACTTGAGTGTATGTATTTTGTATGTGTAATTTTGGAAGGGTTTTAATATTTCTGTGGGAGTTGTGATGGGAGTAGGCAGCAGTACAACAGTGGCTATTAAAGTGAGTGATTCAATAGGTGCGGAATTTATATGTGATAATTTTGGTTTTCAGTGGGATAATTCTGAGTAGAGATAGTTACTGAATGGTGAATATTGGAGATGCTAATGGCTCGATCCTTACGTTTCTCCTGTACATATGTTCTTGCAGTAATTGTGTGAGAATGTTGATTAATGGATTACAGTTGTGGAATATCCTTTTCTTCCGATTCAAAAGTGGGAATTTGTGGAAATGAGAGGTACCATTCTGTAGGAGACAATAGTTTTACTAAAAAAGTCAGATGCATTAACAATAAATTTAAATACAAAGCCAGATGCGTTAAATTATACATTTTTAATAAGAAAGTAAGATGCATTTAATTTACATTGTGGAATCCAATGCAAATTTCATACTGGGTAAAGATCAAATGCGTTAAGATTTGTTTAAAGAAGTGAAGTTTTTTGTTCTTTTAATTATCTGAAATGTTTAATGAATATACCATTTGTTATATAAAATTCAAATTTGAGTCAGAACATGCTTTCTATAAGAGTAGACGAACCTTTCATTACTTTATTTTATTATCTGTTACTAAAATAAATTTTATTTAACGATTTTACTGTATGTTTGAATGTCAATCATTGGGTCAAGCAGAATTGACATAGCTTTCAAGTTAGGGCATTTATGCAAAGGTCCCGCAAATAAATCCATTGTGTGTAGTGTTAAACTAAAATAGTAAGTTCACAAACCCCTTGTCGACCCCTGTTCACGAGTCTGGGTATTTTGACATAGGCCTCTCATTATACAGGGTGGTCCATTGATCGTGGCCAGGCCAAATATCTCACGAAATAGGCATCAAACGAAAAAACTACAAATAACAAAACTTGTCTAGCTTGATGGGGGAAACCAGATATCGCTATGGTTGGCCCGCTAGGTGGCGCTGCCATAAGTCGAACGGATATCAACTGCTTTTTTTTAAATAGGAACCCCCATTTTATTACATATTCGTGTAGTACGTAAAGAAATATGAATGTTTTAATTGGACCACTTTTTTCGATTTGTGATAAATGACGCTGTAATAGTCAAAACGTATAAGTACGTGGTATCACGTAACATTCCGCCAGTGCGGACGGTATTTGCTTCGTGATACATTCCCTTTGTTAAAATGGACCGCTTACCAATTGCGAAAAAGGTCGATATCTTATTAATGTATGGCTACTGTGATCAAAATGCCCAACAGGGGTGCGATATGTATGCTGATCGGTATCCTGGACGACATCATCCAAATGTCTGGACTGTTCGCCGGCTAGTTACTTTATTTAAGGAAACAGGAAGTGTCCAGCCACCTGTGAAACGTCAGCCACGACCTGCTACTAATGACGATGCCCAAGTAAGTGTTTTAGCTGCTGTCGCGGCTAATCCGCACATCAGTAGCAGTCAAATTGCGCGAGAATCGGGAATCTCAGAAACGTCGGTGTTGAGAATGGTACATCAACATCAACATCGAATGCACACGTACCATATTTCTATGCACCAGGAATTGCATGGTGACGACTTTGAACGTCGTGTACAGTTCTGCCACTGGGCACAAGAGAAATTACGGGACGATGACAGATTTTTTGCACAGGTTCTATTTAGCGACGAAGCGTCATTCACCAACAGCGGTAACGTAAACCGGCATAATATGCACTATTGGGCAACGGAAAATCCACGATGGCGGCGACAAGTGGAACATCAGCGAGCTTAGCGGGTTAACGTATGGTGCGGCATTATGGGAGGAAGCCGGCCGCTGGTGGCCGAGCGGTTATAGGCGCTTCAGTCTGGAACCGCGCGACCACTACGGTCGCAGGTTCGAATCCTGCCTCGGGCATGGATGTGTGTGATGTCCTTAGGTTAGTTAGGTTTAAGTAGTTCTAAGTTCTAGGGGACTGATGACCTGAGATGTTAAGTCCCATAGTGCTCAGAGCCATTTGAACCATTTTTATGGGAGGAAGGATAATTGGCCCCCTTTTTATCGATGGCAATCTAAATGGTGCAATGTATGTTGATTTCCTAGATACTGTTCTACCGATGCTACTACAAGATGTTTCACTGCATGACGGAATGGCGATGTACTTACAACATGATGGATGTCCGGCATATAGCTTGCGTGCGGTTGAAGCGGTATTGAATAGCATATTTCATGCCAGGTGGATGCAACTGATCTGACGCCCCCGGATTTCTTTCTGTGGGGAAAGTTCAAGGATATTTGCTATCGTGATCCACCGACAACGCCTGACAACATGTGTCAACGCATTGTCAATGCATGTGCGAACATTACGGAAGGCGAACTACTCGCTGTTGAGAGGAATGTCATTATACGTATTGCCAAATGCATTGAGGTTGACGGACATCATTTTGAGCATTTATTGCATTAATGTGGTATTTACAGGTAATCACGTTGTAACAGCATGCGTTCTCAGAAATGATAAGTTCACAAAGGTACATGGATACATGTACAAATGTACCTACGTTCTGCACTTTAATTTTAAGAAACATACCTGTTACCAACTGTTTGTCTAAAATTGTGAGGCATACGTTTGTGACTATTAGAGCGACATCTGTCACAAAGCGAAAAAAAGTGATCCAACTGAAACATTCATATTTCGTTTTGTGTGTTTTTTTTCGTTTGATGCTTATTTCGTGAGATATTTGGCCCGGTCACGATCAATGGATCACCCTGTATTTCTACTTTGAAGCTTGTTCAGGGGACAAATCACTGGACTAGCAAGAATATACATTGCAAATTTAGGTGTTTCAAAATTTGTTTTCCATCTCAAGTTCAAGAAGTTAAACGTGAAACATGCATTACACCAGATAAGATTAAACCCCACAATAAATACAGAGTGGGGCGAATAAAAGTGTCCCAGACAAGTTAAAACGATAGAACATGAATGTATGCATATAACCACACCCCATGAAGTACACACCATGTGTACGCCTGCTGTGTGATCCACACCGGTTCCTTGAAGCACATAATTTGCACGCCTGACAGAACTGTTAACAGAGGTCACTCTGGTCATGGCCCTAGCTGGTCACACAGGTCACCTGATCTGTCAGTGTGTGATTACTTTGTGTGGGGAGCCCTCAAGTCTAAGGAGTATCACAACAACTCTCATAGTTTTCAAGAACTGCAACAGAACATTTCGGATGAGATTGCAGCAGTTCCAACAATTCAGCTTCGATCTGCCTTCAGCAACCTGCTGACCAGGGCCCAAAACTGCCAAGAGTTGAAGGGTGGTCACTTTCAACATCTGCTGTAGTCAGGTTAGTACTGTATTTCCTTTCCTCTGCTGTGTTTCTTTGTACCTTGGAGCTCTGTTCTCTGATCCACTTTTAGTTGCCCCATACTATATTAACGTCTTAATTTAAATAGTAAATCTACATTTATTCCATACCATGAGACTACCAACTTGAAAGCAGACATGGGAAACATTTGATGACCCAAGGGCCTGTTCCACACACTTCCTTAAACTCATGGGCCACCTTGTCACAAGACATGGCAGTGGCACTCCTAGCACATTAAGTGAAATCTGTAGCGTCTGTGACGTTAATACACTACTGGCCATTAAAATTGCTACACCAATAAGAAATGCAGATGATAAACGGGTATTAATTGGACAAATATATTATACTAGAACTGACATGTGATTACATTTTCACGCAATTTGAGTGCATAGATCCTGAGAAATCAGTACCCAGAACAACCACCTCTGGCCGTAATAACGGCCTTGATACGCCTGGGCATTGAGTAAAATAGAGCTTGGATGGCGTGTACAGGTACAGCTACCCATGCAGCTTCAACACGATACCACAGTTCATCATGAGTAGTGACTGGCGTATTGTGACGAGCCAGTTGCGTGGCCACCAATGACCAGACGTTTTCAATTGGTGAGAGATCTGGAGAATGTTCTGGCCAGGGCAGTAGTCGAACATTTTCTGTATCCAGAAAGGCCGGTACAGGACCTGCAACATGCGGTCGTGCATTATCCTGTTGAAATGTAGGGTTTCGCAGCGATCAAATGAAGGGTAGAGCCACGGGTTGTAACACTTCTGAAATATAACGTCCACTGTTCAAAGTGCCGTCAATGCGAACAAGAGGTGACCGAGAAGTGACACCAATGGCACCTCATACCATCACGCCGGGCGATACGCCAGTATAGCGATGACGAATACACGCTTTCAATGTGCGTTCACCGGGATGTCGCCGAATGCGGATGCGACCATCATGATGCTGTAAACAGAACTTCGATTCGTCCGAAAAATGACGTTGTGCCATTCGTGCACCAAGGTTCGTCGTTGAGTACACCATCGCACGCGCTCCTGTCTGTGAGGCAGCGTCAAGGGTAACCGCTGCCATGGTTTCAGAGCTGATAGTCCATGCTGTTGCAAACGTCGTCGAACTGTTCGTGCAGATGGTTGTTGTCTTGCAAACGTCCCCATCTGTTGACTCCGGGATCGAGACGTGGCAGCACGATCCGTTACAGCCATGCAGATAAGATGCTTGTCATCTCGACTGCTAGTGATACGAGGTCGTTGGGATCCAGCACAGCGTTCCATATTACCCTCCTGAATCCACCGATTCCATATTCTGCTAAGAGTCGTTGGATCTCGACCAACGCGAGCAGCAATGTCACGATACGATAAACCGCAATCGCGACCTTTATGAAAGTCAGAAACGTGATGGTACGCATCTCTCCTCCTTACACGAGGCATCACAACAACAATAAACACTTCCGGGCTAAGTTGCCGTGGTCGATCTGTAGAAATTCTTCTCCCTGACGTTTCGTTCTCAACTACGGAGAACATCTTCCGAGGTGAGTCAACGACTGGCTGCTAGGAGCTGGGGCCGCCGCTTATATGGATATCGTAGAGGGCGCCACCTCACGTCACGTGGCGTCGATGTGCAGCTATCTCTGGCTATCGTCTGTTCTCTCGATTGCAGGCAATCGATTGTCACGTGATTGTTGCAACGTCGATCGCCATGTCTTATCCAATTATAATCCTTCTTCTTTACGATTAAAATTGTATTTATGTTTGTGGATTTCAATTGCCTCTCTATACATACGTGTATAATAATGCGACGTCCTCGCTAGCACGCTTGTTTCACCAAATTTTGTTTCGTGATCTCCATCCATAAAAACATGTTCCACTACTGCCGATTTGTCGATATGTCCCAAGCGACAGTTTCTTTTGTGCTCCGTCAACCGTGTATTGATGCTTCTTTTTGTAGCTCCTATGTAAACCCTGCCACAACTGCACGGAATTTTATATACCCCTGCGGTGGCTAGGGGGTGACGAGCATCTTTTGTTGATCTTAGGCATTCACTAATTTTCTGAGTAGGTCTGAAAATGCTCTCTACCTGAAACTTGGCTAGTACTTTCCCAATGCGATCCGTGATATTATGGATGAACGGTAGAAATACTTTTCCAGCTGATGGTCGTTGCTGTCTCCTATTTTTAGGCATTTTTCTATTTGGGTGAAGTGCTCGGTTAATCTCATTTTTCGTATAACCATTTTTCGCAAATGTCATTCGTAAATGATTTAGCTCTTCTTGTAAGTAGCCTGGTTCACAAATATTATTGGCCCTATCCACTAGTGTTTTTATGACCCTCCTCTTTTGCCTAGGGTGATGGTTTGAATTCTTATGGAGGTAGCTATCAGTATGTGTACCTTTCCTGTAGACCTTATGGCCTAAGGTCCTCGGAAGATGTTCTCCGTAGTTGAGAACGAAACGTCAGGGAGAAGAAGTTCTACAGATCGACCACGGCAACTTAGCCCGGAAGTGTTTATTGATGAAGACGCCGGCCGTAAAAGCCTACATGGAATGATACATCACAACAACGTTTCACCAGGCAACGCCGGTCAACTGCTGTTTGTGTATGAGAAATCGGTTGGAAACTTTCCTCATGTCAGCATGTTGTAGGTGTCGCCACCTACAACGTGGCTCTGAAAAGCTAATCATTTGCTTATCACAGCATCTTCTCCCTGTCGGTTAAATTTCGCTTCTGTAGCACGTCATCTTCGTAGTGTAGCAATTTTAATGGCCAGTAGTGTATATATCAGACAGCGCAACGATTTGAATGGAACTCCTTTTCCGACACAGCACGCCAATAAATTATGCCACAAAGTACGCATTTTTGAGAGTACATTCATTTCTGATGTTACATTTACTTACACACAATGATCATTGTTTCTTTACCAACGATGTTTTCCAACAGATGTATTAAAAATTTCTGTTGTAAAATTATGCAACGCTGTTAATAAAGAAACAACATCCACGATACGTAAATAAATGTAAGCATCTGAAGATGGGATGCTAGGCATCCTAAAATGTCACCCTTAAAACAATAAATGCCTACAAAATCAAGTGGGTGCAGCTAATTCACTGTAAATTAATCTGGAAGTGTGTTTCCCTTTGTTCTTGAATTCTAGCGGCTACGAAATGGCATTATGGATGTGCGAAGTAAACAAAACTTTCACTGGTCTGTGACATAAGGTGCAAACATGGGGCGAGCCGGGCGTAGGTGGAAATACCCGAAAATGTGTAAAGGGTGGAATGCATTGCGAGTGCTTTGTTCTCCTGTGGAATAAAGAACTGTCAAAGCGATTTGTTCAGCAAAATATCTTTAACTGGAAATTTAATTTCAGTAAACAGTGCTACAGTAACCAACTAGAAATGCGAAAAAAATGAGCTCACATTCTGTCTGCGCGTACAATCAGCGGCAATACGAAACCAAAAAAAAAGCCTGTTGTTCTGGATCGTGATAAGACTGAGAATGAAACTTTATGTTACTAGTAAGGAATGGAAGATACAACCATTATGATGTCTGGTGGTCATATGCACCAAATTTTAAAGAAACATTGTCCATAAAAAAATCAGCATGTTTCCATGCACGGTGAAAAGAATGATGTTTACAGTAACAACCAAATACAGTCCCATACAATATTGAGCGTCACTGTAATATGGAGAAGTGAGCATACGAAATGGATCATTATTACTGATGTAACTACCTGGCAGATTAACCTTGTTTTAATCTGTGAGGAAGTTTCATTTCAGTGCACACTCCACTGCTGTCTTTGTCAAATTTGTTTCATACCATCTATAATTGCTAATAACATCACTTCACTTGAAAATTGAGATTCAATATTTGTTTATTATGATTTCCGTCAGAAAAAATATAGACTTAAATACAGGTTAAATAGTATTGAACAGGAATTTCAAACCACAACCTCTCCTCTTTTCAACCTACGACACTACAAGTTCAGCTACAGGCACCTATACAGAATTGATGGGATTTTTGACTTAACAGTTGTTGGAAATCAATTCATTTTTAGAAACAACTTTATCGAATATATTTTTTTAAAAATTATTTTGCACTGCATTAGGAAATGTATGTCTGTATATACGTTTTCAAATCCTTTACTTATACATAAAGGAAATCGAAATAGTCAGTCCGTAAGGTCCCATTGTCAGATAACTACTCATATATATGCTTACAGGTCGAATTCTATACAACCTGCTGTCTGATCAGAGTGCAAAAGCATACAATGTGCATAAAAATCTGACAATAATTAAAATATGTCCCAGTAATTTTCTAAAGTTGTGATAACAATAACTTCCTGAGTGTGGCATGTAGCTGGTGGCCTGATGGCATGAATGACAACCCAGGGCCAATGAGATGGGAGGCAAAGGGTCAATAAGATATACAGGCCCTGTTGTGTGGGTCACAGCACGTAACACTGCAGGTCTTACAAGTGCCAACAGTTGTGTCTGGCAGGCAGCAAGTTATCAGATGAGTTTAATAATTCTTAGCTGAATGTTTAAATACATGCAAGCTCTCGATAAAGTTAAGACCTTTAGTGGGTACATTTTCATTGAGATATTAATCTCCTATGGGGCCCTGTACAGAGCCGAGTGTTTGCAATTTATGGCGGGCAAGGCGGCTAGTGTGATGTCACTAGGTCATTGCGGAGCCCATATGTAATTTACTGATGTGAAATTTCGTTCATTAAGCTTGACCACAGCTAATTATTTTAATTCAAGCTGAACTATTAGCTGTAATAGCAGTATAAAAGGCGCAAGATTCTTCATTTCACTATTAAAATATATGACTTTCATAATGTAAGCATTGAAATGACGATTTTTAGTCAGAAGTACACAACAATATTGTACAAAAGGTGATTCACCTTAGGTGCAGTTAAACATTACCACTAAAATCGAAAGCTTGTACTTAATGTCAAGTAAAGCTTGTCTTTGTCTCTCACACAAGTTTTTCCTCCGTTCTAAGAATGTTTAGGTTATTCTACATACATCCAATCTTGTTTCTCAATTTTGCACAATCTGAAATATATATTTGTCATGATTTAATTTACCATTACAATCACTAATGCCCTTATTTTGAGTTATGATGTCTGTAAAACAAGCTTGCAAGGTATTACCCAAGACTTTCTATCATAGATCTAGTTCACTGTCCTTCAAAAAATAATAAGATTACAGTTTTTGCATTCACTTTGTTTCTGTGAGAAGAAGACTTTTGCCATTCTTATGGCATGAACCATACTGGACTGTAAAACCAAGTGACCACTAATGTCTCATGTGAGCACTCAGATTCTGAAATAAAGTCTTGTTTAAACATTTACTCATAACTTCATTAGCTATTAATTCAATGGAATTCTGTTGACTGCATCATTTGTGAAACCAGGTGCCCCACCTTGATACCACTTATTGTTCTAGGATGTTGTTGTGACGACTCTTCATTTAGCTTACACTGTTAAGCACTAAAATACTCTTCATCTATGCAGTTTTTTATCTGAAACACCTTTATCACATGATACCAATTACTATTTCGTTGACTGAGGCGGCAGTTTGGGTACTGAAGACACTTGAATTTCTTCTTGTTTTACATGGTTACTTTTCAACAATGTAGAACTTTCTCTTGGCATGACCAACAACGTCATAAGGCGGTATGTTTGGATTGAGGAGACTGTCTTCTGGCAAGGCTAGGAAACAAACAGATATGTAAAATAAGTATTACATGTCAAAGTTTTTGATGCAAATAAATTATTATTACTTTCTGGGGCAGCAGTACCTAAAATCGAGAAAACTCTTCCAACATGACTATTACCATAGCACAAAGCAGAATAATTGTATAAACGCAAAACAGTTAAATGTTGCAAACTTTAATTGAATAATTTGTTGCCTAGTCATAACATTCACTCACTGGATTATCTCAAACATAAACATTTCAATAAGATATACAATGCGTAGAAAGCTGCTGTGACACCAGCTGTCAACTGCAAAGGAAAACAAGTGTAATATCAAATAAGTACACAATATATATCTTGCTCATGGTATCTACAAGTATGTTTAAGTGAAGTAACATTACTGTGAAACATTCTTCGGCAAATACCAATATTTATGGATACAAATAGAATCGTAGAACTACACAGTGTCTTCTTTATACTTCATATCTATTAGATAACTGTTAGCTTATAAAATCAATACGTGATCTCAGAACATGAGTACTGAGAAAGTAAGTCCTTCGCCACTTCTCAGTTAACTATGCAAAATATATTTTATACAGAAAAATGAACTTGCAATCTATGAACTAACTTACTATTTGCAAATTTTTTAGGTAAGCAGGAAAGTCTGAGGGAACAAAATTTTCCCTAAGACAAACTTTTGAAAGTGACATTCAGTAGATGTCCTCTTCTCGAAAATGCTGAGAAAATATAGCACTCAATTTAGACGCTCACCAGTTTTTTCTCCTTATTACATTCTCCCACAGAGCTTTCTGACCTTCGTGTTTTGGAAATCTGAAATCATACGAGAGAAAAATACGCTACAGTATAAGTAAAGCAGTGCCACACATTTGTTCACAATAAAAGTGGCAAAACAAAACTGCGTTTCCACAGGCATGAATTTCTTATGTATGTATCCACCCTGCAGTACCCTTATATACATGCTAGCATTTTCACACTCCTGATTTGGAAGCATGGGGCCAATGAACTATATTTTAGCTGAATCATATAAACGTCAATAAATTATAATGTGGTTATAATATAAAATACACAAAATGCGAGCTTGCGAATTCCAATATGGCCTTACGCAGGTGCTTTAGCCAAAGAGTATCTTTGAATGGAGTGCAGTCACAGTATCTCTCATGATGCATATGTAAATACCTAGAGTGATAAATTTTCATTGTGGCTTTGCCTTGAAAAAGACATACTGTCATGACACACAAGTTAAATATAGAAACAACCAAAATATGGCATCTCAAAGGTAGCGAACAAAGGACATCATGTGACCACTTTATGACTTCAGCTAAGTGCTAGACACACATCCGATTTTTAGTCATTCGTATTTCTTGTTTTTGCACATGGCCAACGATAGATACAGGCCTGAGCACATGTCTGTGTGATGCCAGCAATGTAGTGTTTATCACCAGCGATAAATACGTATCAAAGACCTTTGCGTCAAATCTTTGACAGTGTAGTAGGGAAGCTTTTAGCAAAAATTTATGACAAGTGTTAGAAGATGAACCACTGTTTACATGTTGATTCGCTTACTTTAGTGTATTTCATGTCATTTATCTGGTCCATTTTGATTCATGACGTACTTAAATAGAAAACTGAATATAGGACTAGTCAAATTTGAGAAAGAATAAGAAAGAGAGAGAGAGAGAAAACAAAACAAAATTCAGTTTACAAATAATAATCATTAATTACAAGTAAAAAAAAAACACACAACTTGAATTTAGCTATAATTATGTATTCAGTCTACAAACCTATTTTTTATCATTTAAAATTTTTTGTACTAAGTAAAGAACTGTTCCTTTAGAAATGATTTAAGGTTGTATTTAAAAGTATTTTTATGTCGCTGTAGTTTTACCTCACTAGGTACGTTGTTGAATAATTCAACTGTTATCTGAGAAGTACTTTCCTGCTACAATACTGCTCTACACTGAGACATATGTCTATTACTAATGTTACTTGTGTTGTGGCTATGGGTATGCTCATTTTATTGTAAGTGACCAGTACTGTTTAGAAAACGTTCATTTGCCAAAAATATATAAGACAAGTGCCTACACAGTTGAGGTGGGGATTTTCACATATGACCATTTCAAGAGTGTACCTTAAATATCAGGAACCTGGTAACACATCAAATCTCCAACATCACTGCTTGCGGAAAAAGATCCTGCAAGAACGGGACCAACAATGACTGAAGAAAATCGTTCAACGTGACAAAAGTGCAAGTCTTCTAAAAATGCTGCAGATTTCAATGCTGGGCCATCAACAAGTGTCAGAGTGCGAACCCTTTAATGAAACATCATCGATATGGGCTTTTGGAGCCGAAGGCCCACTCGTGTACCCTTGGTGACTGCATGACACAAAGCTTTACGTCTCGCCTGGGCGTGTCAACACCAACATTGGACTGTTGATGACTGGAAACATGTTACCCGGTCAGATGAGTTTTCAAATTGTATCAAGCTGATGGACGTGTATGGGTATGGAGACAACCTCATGAATCCATGGACTCAGCATGTCAGCAGGGGACTGTTCAGGCTGGTGGAGGGTCAGTAATGGTGTGGGGCATGTGCAGTTGGAATGATAGGGGACCCTTATACATCTAGATACGTCTCTGACAGGAGATATGTACTTAAGCATCCAATCTGATCATCTGAATCCATTCTTGTCCGTTGTGCATTCCGAAGGACTTGGACAATACCAGCAGGACAATGCGGCACCCTACAAGTCCAGAGTGGCTCCAGGAGCACTCTTCTGAGTTTAAACACTTCCCTGGCCACCAAACCTCCCAGACATGAACATTATTGAGCCTATCTGGGATGCCTTGCAACATGCTGTTCACAAGAGATTTCTATCCCCTCGTACTCTTACGGATTTATGGACAGCCCTGCAGGATTCATGGTAATAGTTCCCTCCAACACTAATTCAGATATCAGTCAAGTCCATGCCATGTCGTGTTGTGGCAATTCTGCATGCTCGCGGGTGCCCTACACTATATTAGGCAGGTGTATCAGTTTCTTCGGCTCTTCAGTATATGTAAAGGCTTGTCAGGCTCAGTATTTTCAGCTGTATGAAATGTGATCTACGTGTTTCCAGAGACAGCCTACAGATTTTTATGCTGGTGGCTGAGTTTTCCCAGAAGATTAGCCCATACTGGAGTAATGAATGGAAGTATGCATAATATGCCTGAATGACTGTTGGCCTGCTTGCACTTTGGCTTAACACACGAAGAGCATAAAAAGGTTTTGAAAGCTTTTTTCCAAGTTCTTTTATGCGACAGTTCCATTTTAAATTGTCTTGACCTATATACCTAGAACTTTAGTTTCAGTAAGTAATTTCAATAATGTGTTGTCAAGATATGGTATTATATCTAGTTGTTTTTCAACTGGAGAAGACTGGAAATTCATAAAGACAATTTTCCTTATTTATTATTATCTTATTTTTAGAACCAGCTAGTGACTAAGGACATTCAAGTATCTATTGCTATTTTAATAGGAATTTTGTCAGTAGCTGTTATTACGATGCTGGTGTCATCAGAAAATAAGATTTGTTTTTCCTTTTTAATAATGTCATTTAAATCAGTGTGAAGGAGGACACTAGAGATCCTAGGACAGAGCCTTGTGGCATCCACACTTTACTGATCATTTATTGGATAGATGTGTTGTTGTTGTAATGAGATTTTCTGTAATGTTATCATACCTTGAAGCCACCACTTTCCGCCTATCATATAGATAAGATCTTGTCCACTGATTTGGGTTCCATCTGACACCTTTTTGAACTAATTTGTTAGTAAGAAAGTCATAGTTAATTACATAAAATACTTTTGAGATAAATAGGAGTAGCAAGTTCTCTGTCATCTAGTGTTTGAGAAACAGTTTCTGAATACTCAAATGTACTGTTAATGTACTCCTGGATTTAACGAATCTGTGCTGATTTGGTGAGAGTAATAAATTTTTTGTAATGTAGCTTTGAAGCCTGTTGTGGAATTTCTTTCAAATATTTTGGAGCAAACACTGAATTGGAATACTGGACGATAGCTATTTACATTCTCAGTGTCTCATTTTTTTAATAGTTGGGTTACTTTAGCTGTTTGTGAGCTATTGGGAAGCTATTGACAGGGATGTGTTTACTATATACATTAGAGATTTTGTTACATAATCAAAGGAATTTTTAAATACATAATCTGGCATAACATCCAGCCCACATGAATATCTTTTTTGAATGACCTTATTACTTGCTTCATCTCTGTCTCCATGACTGCTTGAAGGAAGATATATTTAAGACTAGCATTTAAATAATTTGGTAAGCACATAGGTCTGTCTTCATATTGATTTTGGATTAACTGATTTGCTATATTAGTAAAATACCCAATAAACTTATCAGCCACCACTTTTGGATCTGAGAGTCTCTTATTTTCAATTTGCTGAGAGATATTCTTTGATGATGACCGTTCTGTGACAGTTTCTGCTATAATAACCTTCGTGACAGATTTCATTATATTTTTTTGCACTTCAAATGTAGTTATCATTGCTTTGTCATTTGGCTTCATTTATTATGTTGTTAAATATTTGGTTATATTTTCTCACATAATTTCTAACTTCTGAAGTTATTGATGGAAAAGGTATGGAGATTTTTTTTTCCTTTTACTGAAAGTTATTATAGGTTTTGTAATTCAACATTTGTTTCTAACTATACTAATCATTTTCTTTCTCATTGGAAATCATATATGAAAGTAATGCAGACACACATTATGAAGACTGTAGAATATGCTATTTATTTCAGTTTTACTGAAGGCATCATCCCATATTCCCTTGACAGCATAAAATTAAACACTATGACCTTGTCGTCGCTGAACTCTGTTAAATTATTTCAATTTTTGGTCGTCATTTACTATCAAAATTTAGTTCAATAGACAGGAGCTGAGGTTCAAAATCACTCTTCTTCTTCTTCTTCTGGTTCCTATCTGTTCTGGATGTTGACAATGGTATTGCTTTTACTGTCACTTGCAGCTCTAAATAGCTCTGTAGATGTGTTAGAGGTCCACGTTCTGATGATCTTAAGCTAGGATATTCTTCTCCAGTCAACACTTCTCTTCCCTGCTATTTTTCCTTGCAGAGTGGTCTGGAGGAGACGGTATCTGTTGTAGTTCTGCATGATGTGTCCCAGGTACTGGATCTTTCTTGTTTTCACGGTGGCCAGTAATTCTTTCTCTTTCTTCATTCTTCATAAAACCTTTATATTTGTGACACGCACTGTCCATGGTATTCTTAACATTCTCCTGTACAGCCACATCTCTCCAGCTGCTTACTGAACGATTCTGTCAGAGCCCATGTTTCAACACGATAGAAGAGAGTTGAAAATACGTAGCAGCGTAGAAGTCTGATCTCCGTCGTCACTGCTAAGCCATGATTCTTGAAAAGGTTACTCATCTTATTGAAGACACCCCTGGCTTTTCCATTTCGAGTTCTCACTTCATCAGAAGGATCCCACTGATCATTTAATGTAGTGCCAAAGTATGTGTGTTTATGTACTTGCTTTATGTGATTTTGGCCTATCTGAATGTGACGTGAGGGTACTCTGTTTTTACTGATTATCATTGTTTTCGTTTTTTGAGGGTTGACATCTAGACCATATTCAGAGCTTTTTTGTGCAAGTCTATCGACAAGTACTGAAAATTATCCTTCACTATCAGAAAATATTACTGTGTCATCAGCATAACTGATGTTGATATATTTTCCGTTTAAGAGCACTCCCATCTGTACGTCATCAAGAGCTTCCTCGCAGATGTCTTCTGAATAGATGTTGAAAATCAGTGGGGATAATATACAACCCTGCCCTACACCTCGTAGAATGTCTATTTCTTCTGTATTTTCTCTGTCCAGCCTCACAGAAGCCGATTGGTTCCAATATAGGTTCACAATTACACGTAGATCTTTATCATACAAACGAATACTTCTTAAAATGTCAACAATCTTATGGTGTTTTACTCTGTCGAAAGCCTTCTCACAATCAATAAAGCAGGCATAAATGTCACAATTCACGTCTATGCGCCTTTGAAATAGTACCTGGATAATAAATAACGCTTCACGCATACCAAATGCATTTCTGAAACCAAACTGTGTAGAAGACATTTGTTCTTCACAGATATTGTAAATTCTTTGGCGAACGACCCTCAGTAAGATCTTTAGCAGGTGACTCATGAGGTTGATGGTCCTATATTCACCACAAGTCTTAGCCCTGCGCTTTTTGAGCAATGTAATAAATTCAGATTTAAGCCATTCCTGTGGAATATTACCAGAGTCATATATGTCATTGAATATTGTAGTCAACCATTTTAAATTATCGTCACAGAGCAGCTTGAGAATTTCGGCATTCACATTGTCGGGACCAGGTGATTTACCATCTCTCATTCGATTTATCGCAACTTGTACTTCTTCCAGCAGAATTCTAGGTCGTGTTTCACAATATAGTTGAGGAAGTTCTGACTGGTTGTCATAAAAGAGTTGTTCTATGTGTGTTTGCCATGTTTCTTTAAGCTCATCTCGTCCAAGTATTATTTTTCCTTCATTATTCATCAACCTGTTTTCTGTCCTTTTTGTGTGATTTCCTTTCACTTCGCTGACTTTATTATGAATATTGAAACTATCATGCTTCAACTGTAATTTCTCTGTTTCATTGCACTGGTCCTGTATTTCTCTTTCGTTAGCTCCTCATATCCGTTTCCTGATCTCCTTGTTGATATTCTTGTATTCCTCAGGATTACTTTTCACTTTCCTCCTTATGTCCAACATTTTAAGTATCTCTTCAGTCATCCATGACATCTTTTTAGTGACATTGGATTTCAGATGTTCTTCTTTAACTGATTCCACTATAAAGTTTATCTTCTTAATTTCCTCTTTGGTGCACACGTTACCTGACAGAGACTTCAGTACATTATTAAGATGAACTCCTGCATTTTCTCTTATGGAACATTCTTTCAGTTTGCGGATATCATACATTTTGACTTTTTTTCTTTTTGAATTGTCTTTATTCTGATTTAAAAGACAACAACTAGGGGAATGTGGTCTCAGTTAATGTTGGCACCTGGATAGGTTTTAATTGAGAGACAGCTGTTTCTATATCTTTGATTTATCAAGACCTAATCAATCTGGTTCCGGGCAATATTTTTGTCTGAAGCTCTTGGGGACTTCCAGGTGTAGAGACGTCTGATGGCAGTGTGAAGAATGTGTTAGTTATTACGAATCTCCACTCTCCTGCAAATGCACTGAATATTTCAGAGTTGTATACTTTCACGAAGTCTATAGTGACCTATAATATCGCCTTTGGACCCCCTTCCTATTTTGGCATTAAAATCTCCCATAATTTTTGTAAGATCTTTATTCGGTAGTTTTTGCAAAACACCTGAGATTCGAGAATAAAATTCTGCAACTTCTTCATCACTATGATCTGTTGTTCGAGCGTAGTCCCGAATAATGTTCAGTTGTACCGGTAGAGCACTTATTTGGAGTAACATCACTCTCTCTGAAACAGGTATGCAGTCAGTGACACATTCTGCGATTGCTTTCGATACTATAAATCCTATTCCAGACTTATACTGTCCATTAGATATTCCTGGGTAGTAAATTCTGTGTTCATTTATGTTACAAGAACCTGAACCCGGCCATCACATTTCTTTAATTCCCATGATCTTAATGCTCATCCTTTCCATTTCTTGGATGGCATTGTTGATTTTTTCACCCTGAGCCATCGCCTTCACATTACATGTGCTTATCTTTATACTCTCTTTCAATGATAATCTCTTCTTTGTGACAGTGTTGCTCAAAACTGTCCCCTAGAGATCCGATTGGGGGACTTGAAACTCCAGAAAATTTGGGTTTGAATACAGCCACGATGTGTAACTAGAGAAAGCCATAGGATCTTTAATGTTGTGGTTACTCGTTGCCTTCCACATGCTGATGACGTTCACCCATCTGGTTCTTTCGCCTTTAGTGACGATTTCTCATCCCAAGGACAACAGAGTGCCCTATCCTTTACCTGCTCATCCGCCCTCTGAGGAGGCTGTTGGCACTTGGTAGAAGGGGACCACGTATGCCGGTGGTCACTCGGTTTTGGACGCAGTTTAACGTCATGTCTGGGGCACATGATCACTGTAACTCATAATGTTGGTGCTATAGTTAAGGTCACATAATCGTATAAAAATATGGTCTACAGCAGTCTTACTTTCGCCAGTAATTCTAGTTGGAAAGTTGACTGTTTGTATAAAACCAAAACTATTGACTATATTAAACATTTCATTTCTATGATTTGATCTTGTAAAAAGCCTACATTTTAATCTCGTCTTTCTATCACATCGTATATTATTGAGCAATATTTCAAACTCTTTAGTGAAAATCTGACAGTCCTCAGATCTATAGAGTGTTACAACTAAGATATTAATACTTGTCTAATCAACTACACGTAGTTCAAAGTCTTTCTCTTGCCAAGTATTGATACTTTTCTACTGCTGTAAATTTTAAATAATCTTTCATAAAAATAGCTGTTCCACCACATATATTTTTCCCTATACAACAATTACTGGCACATTTGTATCCAGGAAGAAGGTTTAACAAAATCTGGTTTTGTCTAACCAGTGTTCAGTTACACATACAATATCGATATTTATTTCAAAATTCACTGATTCGAAATGTAGTAACTTTTTTTCAGAGACTGAACGAAGTGATGTAGTAGTTTTAACACCTTAGATTACCTATGCACTGATATAATCTTATTATTAATTCTATTTTTTTCATATGGAAAACTCTTTACAAAAATTTTTACATTTATTTTGATCACCAAAGTCACCAGAAAATTTGGCAGAAGATGATACAGCATTTTCATCATTTCTCCTGTATTTTAGATATAACGATTGCATGTCATTCTTTCGACTAACTTTTGTGTTATTAATTTTATTCCAAGCCCAGTCAAATAAAGGCCATGCGAGGTATGGAACTTTCGACTAACAACACTTATATACAGAACATTACCATTTGAAAACTGTTTGCATGCATTCAAGACCTGTTTATTCTATCTCTCTGCTCACACATGATCATGAGGTAAGTCGTAACAGTGCATATTGTTTACATACATTTGTTGGTCCAAAGAGTGCAAGCACTCCATTAGTTCTTGGCAAGATACTGATGTTTCAGTCACTTACAAACGATTTGAGCCACCAAACATTACCAATTTCCTCCGAATGAACATGCTTATTTAGTTGAGTCAGAGATGCACAAGGCTAGACGAAACCTGTTGCCCTTTCAGTTTCTGCCGCTTCATTTACGTGAGAAGCAATGTCACACCCGTGACTGTCGGCAAGAATCATGAGCTTCCTCAGGCGATTACAATCTGAATCATGTTGGTGGATATTTTGAAGTGTAGGAACAGCACTACACGTAATTTGAACGTCTTCACTCTGAGGTTTACAAGCAGTAGTGTTTGTGAAAAGTGTTTCTGGAGCACACAGTATTTGTGTATGTTCAGTAAAAGCACCATCGTCACTGAGCACTTCAAATCTGTTTGTTAGTGTAATACTTTTGGGTCTATTTAATTAATCAGTAATGAATTACACTTCGATATTTTTGTAAATTTCTCCTTTCCTTCAGTGAGGAGTTTACCTTTGCTCATCAAAAGAGATTTTGTCTCACACTTTGCACATAAAAGACCACCTTCAGTGATATTCCTGCATTTTTCACAGACGCCTATGTTTCTACAGGTCCTAGTAGGTCTATCAATATCTAATAACAACTCACTGTTTCTTTTATTTACGTATATACTGTTTTGTTGTTTGAGTTTGTCGCATTTTTAATTTAAAAACATAACTGTTCTAAAAGCATGGCAACAATTTTGACTCTAAGCTATAAAATGGCAAAGTATATTTTGTGTGTGGCTACCCCACAGTGATCATTGCAAAGTGTCAAGAATACGAAAATCTTCATAGCACAAAGCACCCTGACTACAAAAACGTTCAGTGGTCGGAATCTTACGAAGAAATAGCTGCAGCAATCAGCTGCATTCGAAGTTGCTGCGCTGTGGATGATGTGAAGATCACAAATAGAAAGAAAGGATGTGGAAGGAGATGGAGATGTGAAAAGTCAAGTGTGCTCAAAGTGCACATAAGTGAAATAAATTTATTTTTTTGTTCTCTAAATAACCTAACTTAAACTTCATAAAATCCTCGTTAGGTGATTTATACAGGACGGGGCAAATGAAAGTAGACCCGAGAACTGAGTTCCAGGATACGAAGAAACACAGCAGAGGAAAGGAAATACAGTACTAACATAATTATAGCAGATGCTGAAAATAACCACCATTCATCTCTTAGCGCTTTTGGGCCCTAGTCAACAAGTTGTTGAAGGTGGATCAAAGCTGGACTGCTGGAATTGCTGCAGTCTCATCCGAAATGTTCTATTGTAGTTCTTGAAGATTATGAGGGTTGTTGCGATACTCCTTAGACTTGAGGCCCCCCCCCCCCCCCCACACACAAAGTAATCGCACACTGACCGATCAGGTGACATGGGTAACCAGCTAGAGCCGTGAGCAGAGTCGTCTCTGCTAACAACTGTGTCAGGTGTGCAGTTTATGCAAATGTGCTCCAAGGAACTGGTGTGGATTACATGATGGGCATACACGTGGTATGCTCATCACGGGGTGTGGTTATAAACATACATTCATGTCCAGTCGTATCCACTTGCTGGGGCACTTTTATCTTCCCCACCCTGTATATTTGTTCACATGTTTCTGGAATGTCTCATTATTTAAATCATGAATGACGCAGTTGCAGGCTTTCCAAAAACATCGATTACGATGAATAAAATTAAGAAATGGCATTTCTTAAATGAGTGTTGCGTTTCCAAATATGAGGGGCTACTTTCACGAGGGCAAATTAAATTGTTTGTTCACTCATTCTCAAATAATTTTCTGTGTTCTTTAGGTCCTTGCACTGTAGCTCACGACGCCAATTCGGATGAACACTTCGAGCTTCTCCTCTCGCTATACACGGTTTCACCCACAGTCATTTCCATTTCATTTTCTTTTCGAGCAAACATATGCTGTTGTTAACTATCAGGCATCCATTCTTGAACACCTATGACGAAAAATTTTACGAGCGTGTAATAACTCCAGTGCAGTAGCTTGGTCAAAGGTGTTTGATGAAGCCACTGACAAAGCATTCATTTATGTTGGCTAGCTATTAACATCTACATTACTGACGGCACACAGACGTGCACTCAGGCCTGTATTTACCGTTGGCCACTGACGCAGAGTATGCACATCTATGGAGTGACCATAGCCTGTTGCGCATGTTCTAGTCAAACCGGGAGAGTCACGTTAATAGGACAACGCTTCTTGTCTGCAATATGCAGAAATAGCGAAACTTGAATATTACACGAATTTGCCTTGTTTTGCATTCATTTCTGCACATCTGACTTTTAGTAACAGCTGTGATGTAGTGCTGCCATTGTTATGGATGTAAAGAGAAGTATGCAAAAGGAGGACCAGGTGTGTTTCATACATATGTATCACAAATACATAATTTTAAATTTTATACTGATATGATGCACTTTCCATGTCGAAAAATATTGATTCACAGTGTTGTAGAGATAATATCTGTGTTTTTATGACCACATGATGGGCTAGGTAAATTTGCAAGTGTGTTTAAGTAAATTGTCAGTCACGCTGTACACATACTGGTGCTCAGATCATATGGAGATAAAATTTACGTATAGCAGTCTTATTAATTTCCTCCAATTTATGCAAGTTCTCAAACCCTTGTGTGTATCTAAGTATGTCTGTATGAGACAGTTTCCTATGCAGTACCATAATAACATAGTTAATTAGAAAAGATTTGACAATATGAATCAGTGCAACAGAAAACCTAAAAAAAATTTTTTTGCTGTCACTTCGCTCACTACTCCAAAATTGGACCATTTATACTGTGTTTTTTATTTCTTTTTGTGCATATTGTATGGTTTTACTTTTCTGATGAAATGGCGCAAAAACGTCATAGATATTGTAATTGCCTATAAAAAGTAAAGGGTAAATAAAGAAAATTGAAAATAGTAATGGACAAGCAGGTGGTGCAAATCGCTTGCCGTATTTACTGTAACAATTTCGTAGTCCGAAATGCGCTGTTTTTTCGTGACACTTCGACGCCGTCTACAGTGTGATTGTACGTAATTAATTAGAACAGAGATTCGACAACATGAATAGGTAAAAAAAATAAAGAAATGTTGATTTTCACTTCTTATCCTTTACCGAAAAAAAAAAACGTAAATGAAGCTGAATTTGAGTTATGATACTGTGGCGAGTAAGTACGATACAACTGCTCTTCACATCTTTAAGGCAACTTCACGTTCTGGTATCAAATTATTAATAATTCTGTGAAACGCATACACAAAGTTTCACGGTACTACTGAAGGTGATTTATCTGTCAAACCGAAGTAATGACACTCAACGTACACTAAGCGCTATACGGGCTAACACGTGCCGTCCCAAAATCAAGTGACTTAAGCTGCAAGAGATGCTGCGGACAGAATTCTCGTCCTGCGCATCTGAATGCTCACCCCGTGGAAATTTATACGCTATAGCCACTGGCTTCACAGTTGTAGCGTCAGTGCCTCTCCGTTAAATTTAATGCCACCATAGATCATACAATCGTACGCAACCAGAAAGCGCGCAGGCGCAGTGTAGCCGCAATCGCCATAGTTGGCTTTACTAGGCGTGTGGTGGCAGTCGCGTCCATTTTATGAATATAGGTAAACGGCAACTGGATGAGTGTGAACAAAGTGAGCCACTCGACATGAGTTTGAATAAACGGGCCCGAGATGAACCAGTAATAAATGAGTCCCTTGACATGCGTTTGGAGGAAGGGCAAGATCCATCACTACAAAATTGTCCATTAGGTAAGTACCGTATTGCAAGTCTAAATACCCGACGGACTTGGGTGTCAGAATAACGTAACGACTATGTAAGAAGTGAGTGGTTTGTTGAAACAACACAGTACCGATATGTATGTGATAAAGATTATGGAATATGAGCGAGGTATTTAACCCAGATTACTAAACATTCGTAAAATTTACGATTGTAGTATGGTGTAAAACACGACAGTTTGTACTTAATTTGGTATGTAACATACCTGTGAAGCTATAATAATTGTAATTAATGCATAGCTTACAAATTACGTGTTCCTTTCAATAAAATATGGAGTCTTAATATTTACGATGGTTTAGCAGCAATGTATAGAATATAACCTGTTCATCCATCTATCTACGAAAGTGAATGATTTCGGACAGCAATTGAAGTTTATGTTCCCATAACAATTGCTCGAAGGGGAACGCTTGTTTATTTTTATTTATCTATTTATTTATATCTCTTTTTGCATGTAGTCATCAAATGGTGACTTTTGCAAATGTCATATTGTTACAGAGGTATAGTACATAAATATTAATTTACAAAGGTTTAATGCATTTCGTATTTAATTACAAACTTTAATATGTAATATACACAGTTTCGAATTCTTTCAATAAATACAGATGCTGATTTACAGGAAATTTTTTTTAATTTGTGTTAAGCCCATGCCCAGTATATGAGTTATTGACTCTCGGAGTTTGTTGTAACACATGAAGCCACTGGTATATAGACAGTGGTCTGTTACTTTTAATTTTGCCCTTTGCCTGAAATAATTTTTTTATTTCTTGCATTGTGACTATGTACGTTATAAAATATGGGTTTGGCACCCTGGTGGCGTACAGAAAGTGTGATATAGATATAGTGACAGATTTAGTTTTGATAAGGCCACTGTGACAGGTTTCCCTGTATAACAGCTTTTTTGTAGCACCAGTCGTCTGTTTATGTACACATCAGTGGCACAGCCCCTCACATGTATTCCATAACTTATAAACGGGAAAATTATCCTGTTTTTATCGTTTTATTGTATACAGCTTTAGACAGATGCTTAAGCTACTGCTTATTTTCCTGCATACACAATGTGGTTTTCCTATCAAAGATCGCCATCCAAGTGCTCACACCGTATTGTCTGTGTACCCAGTTCCGCAAATATCTGCTATACATCTGCGGTGTGAGTTGGCTACTTTTAGATCATGCTTACTAAAATATTTAGTTACCTCAGATATTCCATGTATTGGAAAATGTTACATTCTCCTCATTGGTACCATAAAACAGAGAGTTGTCATTGATGTAAATAATTGTATGAGAATTAACTATTCATTGCATCATTCTCGATCTACTTTCAGCAACAATTTTTCAGGTGCTGTTAGCATAACCATGGTACATGCGAAATTAGTTGGGGAAAAAGAAATATTTTTAAAAGTAAATGAAGTCTGTTTTCTGATGAATCTTGAGAAGGAACAAGATGTAGTTGTTTGAAGATTGCAGTTGTTTGATGTTCTTGGTGTAGTGAATGTATTTGCTTTTAATGTTTATATAGTACGTGTTCTAGTTGTTCAAAGGAATGTGAAGATATGGAACAGAGTGTGTAAAGGATAGATTGTGAAACAGCTACATTTAAAATTTTAATTCTTTGCTAATCCAGGTTGTTTGAGAAATTTATTTACCTATTTTGTTATTAGTCCTTAATGATTTGTTTACCTTATTGTCCCTTGTACTCTCACCAGTTTCAATACAGAGAAAAATACATTAAAAAATTATGGAATTTGTGTAGTAATAGAGTGTAGGTTCTGTGCTGCCCAGCTAAATGTCTTGGTTGCTTGGTCTTTGGTGTTTTTGTGTAAGGGCATTAACTTTATGGATTTGTGTCAGTCATAAGTTTCTTTTTTTGATTTCTCAGAAAATATGTATTTTTGGACCCCCCATATAATATGATAAAAAATGCCCAGTTGTCTATTGATCCTGTCACTTCTGAGTTAATTGCACATCGTGGAACTTTTGGGGTGATTTTCTCGAAAAAGGGGTGTGTGTGTAATGAATCAATAGCTAATATATTTTTTAGTCCTTAATGTTAGGTGGTACACAAGTGATCTATCAGACACGGATCAAATCAGTTCGCCATGTCTGAGGTCTTCCTCTTGTCATAGCAATAATTTTTTTTCAGTCATTTTGCTTCCAGTTATTAGGGACATTGGTGCTGTTACTAATTCAGTGTCGTAATGGATCTTGATGTTCAGCCTGCTAACACATGTTTTGAGTTAGTTGAAATAAAAATTAAAAACATGTAACAGTTATGTTACTTATTAATAGAATTAAAGTAGCTATCCAATTAAAATGTGTGGGCGCCGATTATGTGCTAATGCCAGGGTACAAATCCAGCAGTTCGGGGTTCAATCCCCATTCTTTTCTAGGTCCTTTCTATTGCATATAACTTTTTTCTTATGGCAATGATCTGTGTGCAGCTACCATCAGTGCTATAAATGCAAATAATACAACAATCGAACTTAGAAACAGTGCATTTATCAAATACTATGTCAAAGTTGTGTACAATTAAAATTCCACAATTACATACCACAGTATGTAGTCATGTAGATTGAACATAATTATGACAACACATATTCCAATTTTAGGCATGTACAAGCGTTTGTCCAACTGAGGCTGCTGTTTACAGATCCATACAGATAATGTTGGCTTACGTCATGCTGGATAACCTACGACCTTATTTCTTGCCTACATGTAAAAGACTGGGTCAAGATAAAAAAATAGATAAAAATACAGAGAATTCAAATGTTAATTATAATAAAATACAATTTCGTCTGGAGGCATGTAATTCCAAAAAATATTTAAAAAGTGTTTGTCACACCATACTGGATAGTTAACACCCTGTATTTTCATTGCTCATATGTAAAAACGTCAGTTAAGATAAAAATACAGCGAATTCAAATACATTTGTATATAAGTAAAAAATCATTACGACAAGTGTTACATTTCACTGGATCACTAATCATGAAGTACATCAGAATGTTAAACTTTGTTTCCATAAAACATTGAACCAGTATTATCAAATTGGTGTAAAAGTTATAATTTAGCATTCTTTACTAAATTGTATAGTCTAAATGTAAACCATAATCACACCACTGTATGTGTATGCATATACTATGTGATGAAATTTTGAAATGTGTCTTAGCTTGCATAGTGAATGTGACGTACACAGTGAAGTGTTTATAAGATGCTTATATACCAATTTCAAGTAACAAAGGGGGCATACATTGATGGTAAAAAGTATAGTGCAAAGTGCCTTTATTAAATAAATACCAAAACAATAACCAGTAGTTAGTAAAAAACAGTTATGACTTGGCTAATAGTATTTTTGATGTACTATAACAGAGATGCAATTTGTATAGTGGAACATATTTAACTTACACAAAAATATACCAGTTGAGACTGCGGTTGAAATCATTAAGGTAGATTTAATTGCACAGAACAATTTGTCTAGGGACGAGATTGACAACATTATTGGCCTGCTGTCCCTAATCCTGAGGTGTAATATTTTATATTCAGAAAGGAAGTATACCTCCTAAAAGATGGGTTAAGTATGTGGCATTCAATTTCTGCATTATTAACAGGCATTTTTATTAAACATCTAGAAAACACTTTTTTCATGAAAATCCCGACTTGGCACTTAACTGTTTATTACTTCAGATTCGTAGATGATATGCTTTTTCTAATGAAAGATATTGATGATATTAATAAAACTGCTACACAGTTTAATAATTTACATGACAAAATAAAGTACACAAGTGAAATAGGTAATAATCCTATAGGTTTCCTAGATTTAAAAATTAGCAATGAAAGTGGGAAATGTACCATTGGTATTTCCAGAAGGACACCTGTACAGATGGTGTTTTAGGTTTTTCTCAGACTATTTAAATTACCACTATCAAAAATTGAATGCAAATCAGGATTAAACATTATTAGATACATTGAAAAAAGTAATAATAATCCACAGCAATATGTAGCTAGTATTTACAACAAAATTGCAAGAAAAGTGGAATGAAATACAACACCAAATGTGAACAACCCTGTAAAAGATAAGGATAAGAAATTTGTTACGTCTTGTTACTGTGGTATTGTTAGCACGAGTGTGGCATGAGTTTTTAAGAAGTATAAAGTTACTGTATCTTTTTTGACTGTGAACAGTCCTTGGCATTTATTATTGCATAATATACAAAAAACTCAGTTTTCACCAACAGGTGTATACAGATTGGAGTGTTCAGACTGTAACGCCTGTTATGTGGGCCAAACTGGCAGACAGTTTGAGGCCAGATTCCGTGAGCATGTGATGCTGGAAAGAAGGGATGTGGCTGATAAATCTAATTTTGCCGCCCACCTGATTGATAGCAGACACAGGGTTCCGGATCTGACCTCACAATTAAAGTTGTTTCATAGGGCCAAGAAAGGTAGATTTTTCGATTTACTGGAGTAGATGGGGATTTTTTTGTCATCAGAAATCATCTTGTGTTTTCTTGCTGAAGGAGTAACTGAAAGTGATAAGCACCCATTTTTAGGAGCTTTTTCAAAGCTGCGTTCTTTGCAGAAAGTGAAGACCCACAAGGTACACATTCAACCTAGCAGATCCATTCCTATGTAGTAATGTTCTGACCATGTACCAAACCAGTACAAATGCTATAACTGAAAATCTAAGCTGTCTTTCCTGGATTTATTGATTTTGTATTATGCAGTATAATTCTTAAATCATTGTATGCCATTTATGTTTCTTGAAATTGGGTTATAAATGTCTTACAAACATTTTACTGTCACATTTGCTGTGCAGCTAAGACACTGGTTTCAAAAGTTGATGGGTCAACGGAACCATGCGATTCCATCCGTCTGCTTTGACTCGTGATGTAATGGTGCTGTGGTGTGTGATGTCACTACAGCATGGTGTTTCTGAGTTGGTTGTGTTTGTAGATGTCAGGTTGTATTTGATGGTGCCCTCTGGTGGTGGGTGTGGAAGTGCTGAGGTTATTGTGTGGTATTGGGTTCATATGAATTCTGGTTATCATCGTGCTAATGTAATTTTGAGTTTAGGTAGTTGGTGTGACAATGTGGGTTGTGGTAGTGTTTTCAGTGAGTTACTAAGGCTTTTTTCGTTTTGTTTGTGTTTTTGGCATTTTTAGGTCTGATTAATTTGGTGTTTGTTGTGTGAAAAGAAGTGTAATTTTTTATTGCTTTTTGGTTAGGTATGGATATGTCAGTGAAGATCATGAGTGGGTGTTTTAGGAGATTTCTTTGTTTTTGGTCTGTGATACCCTTCTTTCTGTCATGGATTACATCATGGTCATGGGGCACAATCATTCCCATGGAATCGATCATGATGAATTATTGTCTTGTCTGCATGCTGAGCAGAGAGGTGTGGTGGCAAAGGAACAAATTTCTCATTTGGAGGGAGTGTAGCTCTAATCCCCATTTGATCATTCAGATTTAGGTTCACTGTGGTTTTAAAAATAGTTTACCATGCCGGGATGGTTCCTTTCAAAATGACATGGTCAGATTTCATGCTGCTCCTTGTCTGATTTGAGTATGTTTTCCATATAATGACCTCATTTCCCTCCTATATGACCATAACAGACTGTGCAGCTTTCTCCATGGTGTAGATGTGGCACTAGAGCATTGCAAGAAGTGTGGACTTCTTTCAGTAAAGTTTAACAGCCTCTATATTTCTTTAAATAACTTTTTCTCTTTTATCTGTAACTGTTTTTATTGTACTTTTGCAGTTTTATCTTGTGTGCCTTTCTCAAGCATAAGATTTGAAGTTATGGCCTAAAGAGAGATTAAAAATAATGAAGTTCTTGTAGGGCAGTGCCACTCTTGATAGTAATAAGGTAATGGCTGTTATTGTGGACTGGAGTAGATTTGTGTTAGTCACATGCAGATGGAAGTTGGTCAACAATGATCATATGAACAGTCATTGTGTGCTGAGTGGTAATGTTTAATATTTGTGGGTAAGTCCCAGTTCAGTTCTACAATAAGAGCCACAGCTTTTTTCTGCACATGTTTGATGTGTCACATATCAAACATGCCTGGGATATAATTGGTCAGAAACTTAGGGCTATTAAATGCACAACAGCCATCCTGCGGTGATACTTTACGTGGATATATTTTTGCTGCCTGAATGACACCGTCATTTTTGTGAAGACAGTGAATAGCTATTTTGACACACTCTTCGGTCAAAAATCATTCCACTGATCATCGAAAATCTCTGATGGATTCAAAATTGATATGTTGTTGTCTTATAATACTGGTCCACAGCTTCTATAAAGTAGCATGTAGCAGTTGTTCTTCACACCAGCCTAGAGCAGTTAGCACTCCATGCCAGCAGCTGCAGCAGACAGCAAGGAGTATGTAACGAACTGAAGGTGTTCAGCCATTGATTGAAAATGAACACTGTTTTTTTTAAAAGAAATATTTTATGTCACCTAGACTGTTTTATTATATTTTGAAAATGCCATTGAATATATCTGATGAAATTAGAAACATTAAATATTAAACTGCTTATCAAAAAAGTTATTGGAAGCATTATACACAGAAAATTACCCGACCAAATAACATGAAGTTGAGAAACCACCTCTGTATGGATAAACATGAATTCCACAAACAACAGTTATTTAATATTCATAATGCTCTGTTCATCAAAGAGACCCAGAAGGCAGTAGCTTCCCACACACAGGTTGTTTCTGTGTTCATTGACTTCCACAATGCGTTAGAGACACTGTAACTCATAGTGAACTGTGCAAGCCACTGTGAACTGCATGGCTGAGCTCTATGAGTAGACTGAAGAGTTGCAAGTAGAACACAGCAGGTAGCTTTTAATGGCAAGAAATCTTCAGATGTAAAAATAGCTTTGGGTGTATCATGAGACAAATACTGTTGATAATAGTTGATGGTTATAATTAAAGTGCAGCTACTCACAGAGTCCAGGGTGGGCTGTAATTATTGTACTGCAGCGAAACTTGGTAGATATGCTAATGCTTTAATACAGAACTGATTTACACTGAAAACAAAATTAGTTCCAATTTTGGCCATCGAGTGCAATTCTGGCGCTGTACAGCATCTTGTCAACATCTCTGGTGCTCATATTGGACAAATTGTGTAATCACCGGATAATAATAAAATCAACATTATGCCTTTCTCACTTGTTTTACCCTTTCTGTCCATGTCCTGTTCCTAATCCATTATGTACGGAAAGATTTCTATACATCTTTCTTGCTTTCACAGTGCTAGATCTGCACTTTTTGGCCAAAATTGGAATTAATTTTTTTCTATCTTAAAACAGTTGCACATTATTGCATTAGACAGTCTACCAAATTTCATTGGCTTATTATAATTAGACGACACCGGCCCCGTGTGAGTAGATGCATTTTAATAATAACCACCTGGTGTATTAATTAACCTGTTTGATAGTCAGAAATGCCATGGAGCTGTTCTTGTGTGCTGTTGTAAGTAATTTTCAACACGAGAAAATTGTAGAAAAGTACAGGAAGATGTTTGAGGTAGAGGAAGTGTCCCTCAGCATAAAGAAATACAATGTATTGTGGACATATATGCAGAAAAACCCATTGAATATCTGTGAATATGTGTACAAATCGAATGAAGGTGAAACGATTACATAAACATAATTGTGGGAAAGGGAGGTACAAGACTGATACTCATTGGAAAATCCTTCAAAATGCACAGTCTACCCACAAAGTGGGTATAAAACCCTTTTTTGGACAATTGTCCCTCAGTTTAGTGCCCTTACCAAGTAGAAATGATAAAGTTAATAGAGAAGTTACAAAGTGCAGCTTATTTTACGACAGGTTTGTATTGTAAGTGTGCAAGTGTCAAGATGTGCATCCATCTCCAGTGACCAACACTACAAAAGCGGCATTTTGCATCATAATCTGGTTTACTGGAAAATCTCTAGAGCATATATTCATAGAAGAATCAAACATAATACTGCTTCCTCTTACGTATAGCTTGTGAAAACAATACAGAGTCAAAATTGGAGAGATTTGATCTCAAGTTGAGGCTTACCAGCAGTTATTCTTCCTACACATGATTTGCAACTGGAATAGGTAGGAACAGACATAAGTGGCATTATAAAACTTGAGGGCTAGAAGTAATGAGATTATTGCAAAACTGAGATGCAAGCCTTATCAATTGATTTCAGACACAAAAGTTGTAAAAATCATTACTTTGTGAAAGATGGTTGCGTTTTTAATGATTCAGTGGAGTATTGAATAAGCCATTAAAATTGTTGGGGCTTTAGCAGCCACTTGGGAGGACTTTTCTGAAGGTCATTACCACCGTGGTTCTCCCCTCATTCCTGCAGCGGTTGTCTGCAGCAACGAGGGGATCCAGGATCCATTTACCTCGAAACATTCTTCTTTCTTGTTAAAACTTTTGACATGTTTGTGAATTTCTGTAGCCTGTGTTTTTTGGGGAAGCCATAGAAATTCATAAATATGACGGTAGTTGTAACAAGAAAGAAGAGCCTGGATTCCTGTCCTGCAGGGAATGACCATTGCATCTAACAAAGCGAGAACCACAGGGATAATGTCCGAGGAAAAGCAGTCAGATATTGATGTGACAGGTGCATATAACCTCCGGCCATGGGCTCTATTTCAGTCCACCGCTAGCAGTGGAGAGTGAACCTCTGACAATACCAACCAGTTGTGCTGGTGAATCACCAGAAAAATTGTTAAATGGTTGACCAAAGATCCCAACACAAGAGCCAACATGCAATGTGTCAGTGTATTGAAATGTGTGCACATTATTTTTGAAACCAGCCAACCACAATTAGTACAGTCATTCATAGACTAAACCTTGGTATAACAACACCTATTGAGTGAAGTTGAGGCAAGCACATAACTTGTAACTGTACCTCATCTTTCTTATTCATCCAGGTACTTTCAGAATGATTTTAGTGAATTGCTTTTATTATTTTTATTATTATTATTATTATTATTCTCATTCTCTCCATGGCGTAGTCGTGTCATCTTTTGCAGGGTTTTCCCAGTGATCATTCTCTGAAAAGTAGGTTATTGTATGTCATCTGTAGGGTTCTGTTCATATACTTCCCGCTTACCCTGATACTCCTCAGTAATTAAAATAAGTAAAGTTACAGGGCCTTGTTGGTTGGTAGACTCTGACTGGTGTTCAGCCACCTAATTGGGAAGGAAGTATGAAATGTGACGGTTGTATTAAGTGTACCGGTCTGATGTAGGTGACTGTGTTGACTTTTGAGTGTATTTACGGAGCAGTGTCATGTTTGCATTGTGGATAACAATAAGAGACAAGGGAGAAGGCGAAACCTGGTACCAGCACTGCACCTGTTGATTAGTACCAGGATGGCCACAGAGCTTAACATCCACATCTAAGAGATGGATTACGATCAACAGTGTCGTGTGCCCTCACTCCATAGACAGTTTTTAAAGGGTTGGAACTGAACCCAGAAAACTAACAATGACTAACAATGTCCGCTGATAAGAAACTGTACTCCACTGCTTAAGTGTGTTTTAGCGACCTCTGCTGCCGAGGCAGGTAGTGTTCTCATTGAGGTACTTGATATGTCTGACTGTTAAGACTTCCAGTGTAGTGTTCTGAATTCTGTCTACCCATTTATATTCTACAAAACTTAAGAATCTACTTGATTGTGTGTAAGATGAGCTGTGCTCTCCTTCCTTTGGTGCATCACCAGTGGGGGTCACAGTGATTAGCATGTGATCGCTGGTGGCTTTCGGAGAGAGAGGACGTGCTAGCGTACGGGCGTTTTGTGGTAGGTGGCCCGCATGCATGGCTGCATTTCGCGAGTGGGATTGTATCGTATGGTGAGCTGCTTTGAGGTGGAAGCCACGCCTCTTCGCGGTTTGTGTTGCGACTCATCCAGAAGGGTGGTGAGTGATGTGCTGGGAGGCACGATATTCTGCCATTTGTATTATCGAGTTCCCAGCTTCTTGTGGTAAGATTGCTTGTTCCTTATACATTGTAACCCCCCCCCCCCCCCCCCACCCTCCCCTTAAAGAGGATGTGGTGGTGTAAAAGGTGGCTGTTGGTCTGTGAAACTGTGGCCGTTGGTATTCAAAGCTGCCTCACACAGACTAGACTCTTGGTTGCTAGCATGTGCCGGTTGTTTGCTATTTATTTTGCTGCCCACAAGGTTGCACTGGCGAGATTGCATCTTGGTAGAGCGATGCTCTCTGTTTAACAGTTTGAATCTGCTTGTGGTAGCATGTGTGTGTGTTTCACCGTTAAATGGTATATTGTCAACTTGATCTGCAAGTTTGCAGCTTGCGGATTTGTGTTGTGGCTTTCTTGTAGTGTTCCTCGAATTTTCCTGTTGTTGTTAACATGCACCGTTGAACAACAATTTGTTTAACGGCAAGCAACAAGAGGACCCTTTCGACAGAGTGATGTTGAGCGTTCAGTGATCGTACAGTTGAAGTTACTGTTATAACCAAATACGTCATTGCTCTGTGATTATTAATTACTGTTGGCAAGATAACTACTTTTCGACAGGGTGCCATTGATATTTCTGTTGTTGTTAATGTGCACTGTTGAATGGCAATTTGTTTAATGTCGAGCAACAACGGGGGCCTTTTGATAGAGCGCCGTTAAGTGCTCGATCAGCGTACAGTTAAAAATACTGTTATTACCTAATGTTTTACGGCCGCTAGCAGTTGTACTCTGGGCCTGTGACTCGGTTGATTACATGGTTTTAGTTTTTTAAAACAGATATATGCTGCTGTTTAAGCCCCTTTTATGTATGTATATGTTGGGTCACAGCAGGTCGGATGACTGATTATTAGCGTTGTCAGCAAGATAATATAGGTCTTGCTGTTTAAACTTCCTTATGTATGTATGTATGTGTGTATGTATGTATATGCTGGGTTGCAGTAGGTCTGGTGACTAAGTATTACTGTTGTCAGTAAAACCTGCTACTTGTTGCTTAAACGATTATATCTTGTTGTAGTCCTTCATGTATGTATGTTAATATTTAAAAAGCAAAATAATTCTCGGCATTTAATAGTCTTACCCGCAGCAGGTTTACCTGGTAGCTGACAGCCGTCAGCTGTTGTATTCTGGGCTTGTTGCTTTGTTGATTATATTTTTCTAGTTTTTTGTATATACGTACAGTTATATTCGCGACAGGTCTGATAATTAACCTATCATTATTGAGAATTAGGCCTTGGTTGTTGGTTTGATTGCATTGTGACCATAATTTTGGTATATCCTTTTATATACCCTCTTCCGACTTATGGTTTGGGAAGACAAGAAACATCTGTTTATGACCATTGCAGGGCCGACATTGGTTTCCGATGTTCCACACCCAGCTGTGATCCTGTACCATGTACCTTCAGCATGTATTTGTGTTGAGAGAGTTACCTATTCTGAAGAGTGCCACTCACTATCTCTTTGGGAGCCTGTATTGCTCGGTCCCCCCTGAAAGTAATCCGCCGATGCAGACTCTTCGAGTATTTGCTGCATTAAATAATTATAAGAAACGTTGTTATTAAGCTGTTTTTAAGTGTTTACAGTTGTTATGAATATAATCTAAGTGTTGTTAAATTAGTTGGAGTGTTAGTGAAGTATAAAATAAGATTAAATGGGGTAAGAAGCGTATTTTTCTTCTCGCGCCTGTAGCACGAATCCTAGGCCTAATTTCACGCGTGTGAATTGTAAGTAAGCAGTGAATTAAACTTATAGGTAAACGTTTCCTGAGGGTATAAATGTAAGTGTTGTTACATTAGTGGAAGTGTTAGTGAAGTGTTAAAAAAGATTAAATGGGGTAAGAAGTTTATTTTCCTTCTCACACCTATAGCACGGATTTTAGGCTTAATTTCAAGCGCGCGTATCATAAGTAAACAGTGACTTAAACTTATATGTAATTACCAGTTTTTTTATTCAGTAATCTTTCAATTTATTTATATCTGCTTGAATAGTTTCTAGGGTCCTTTGTTTACGTTTTAGTCAGTACTTAAATCAGTTTATACGATTTCTGTTTTTACCATGAGTGAGAAGTGTGTGACATGCCGTAGGATCGTTAGTTCCGGGGTGTGGTGTGATGGGTGCTGTAGTTTCTTTCATTGGGGCGAATGTAGTGGTGTGGGAAATGGGGACATAAATGAGGCTCACCAGTGGTACTGTAGGATCTGCAGTAGAGACAGGAAAATACTGGAACAGGTAGGGAAAATTGCAGCTCTTCAAGCTGACTTAGACAAGGGAAGGGAGGAACTGGACAGGTTAAAGAGGGAGAAGGGTGAACAGAGGTGGGAAGTGGCAACAGGTAATAGGGGGGACAGGCAAAGGAGAGCATCAGACAGCTTTGTCATAAATCTTGAAAATAGATTTGACTTGTTGCCTCAGTCAGAATCGGACGAGCCTCATGTAGCTGAAGCTGTAGAAAGGGCACAACAAGCTTTCAAGGACTTGAAAAAGGCAGTGAAATTTGTAAAGAAAAAGAAAGTTCTGTTGTTAGGTAGCTCCCATGGTAGAGGTGTTGACCAACTACTGCAGGAAAATCTAGGTCCAGAGTACCAGGTCACAAACTTTTTCAAGCCTAGTGCAGATCTGGGTCAGGTAACAGAGGATGTAGGTTCTCTGTGCAAAGATTTCACAAAGGAGGATGCCGTGGTTATAGTGGGTGGTCCGGGAAATAGCATTGACAGAGACTCTGAATATTCCATAGAGAGTGACCTGGTGAAGATAGCATCAGCAACGAAGCATACGAGTGTGGGATTTGTGTCTGTGTTGAGACGCCATGATCGGCCTCATTTGAACTCTTCCGTCAGGAGGGTGAACTTGGAGTTGGACTGGCTGCTTAGGACGGATATAGGGTCCCATATTGGTTTGATTCCTGTGGATGCTATCGATAGGTGGGACTACACTAGCCATGGCCTTCACCTCAATAGGAAAGGGAAAGCTGTCTGGGTTGATTGCAGAAAGCGTAAGGGGGGGCACTGCCACAAGTGGTAAAATACCAGTGGTCACAGGTGTCAGAGGAATGCTTTTTTTAGGATAGGGAAGGGGGAAAGAAAACGAGTTTTAAGAGTGATTGGCAGGCACACTCAGTTTGAGAAAACAGATGAACAGGAGTCAGATTTTAGCATACAGATTCCATTTAAACAACGTTTAACAGAAAGTAATCAGAAACTGCCAGTTCACCTTTGCCAAAGCAGTTATAATCCCATTAGTATGCAGTATCAGTTATCTTTATTACACCAGAACATTCCGGGACTCAGAAATAAAATTGATGAACTACTCATTTGTATTGATGAAATGAATTCATCTAACCAAATTGACATAATCTGCCTCTCTTAACATGAAGTGACCACTGGCATAGATATGTTAGACATTTCAGGATTTAAGCTAGCTTCCTACTTCTGCAGAGTAGATATGGATGGAGGAGGAGTTGCCACATTTATTAAAACTGCCATAAATTCAAGAACATTGACATTAATAAATTCTGTCTAGACCAGCATCTAGAAGCATGTGCAACAGATGTAGAGTTCCATAACAGATCCTATATAATAGTAACTATTTACCGAGCACCTGCAGGAAATGATAATCTATTCATAAATCATCTAGAAGCTCTTTTGGGTTATTTAACAGGAAGAAACAAAGAAATTTTGATTGCTGGTGACTTTAATACAGATTTTCTAATGCAATCTTTCAATCTAACTCACACTGTAAACTTCCCAATTAGGATCACTAAATCCTCAAGGACAGCCATTGATAACATTTTTATAGACAAATAAAAAGGAATAAAACCATATCATAAAACCTGTAATAAATGGACTATCAGATCATGACATGCAGCTCCTTGTTTTAGATGTAAATTCTGAGCAGATTATCAAGACTGCTAAGTCTGAGTACAGGAGAGTAGTCAGTCAACCAAAAATTGAGTGTTTTAGAAAACTGCTCAAAGATATGAACTGGAAAGAAGTTTATAGTGCCCATGACATGAATGAAAAATATAATACATTCATGAACAATGTCAGTACCATGTTTGAAAACTGTTTTCCTCTAAAAGTTACTCAAATTAAACAGAAGTCTATAATAAAACCATGGATTACACAAGGAATAAAGATTTCCTGTAAGACAAAAAGGAAAATGTATCTGTCGACCAAGAATAGCTCCAATACTGATGATTTAGCTAAATACAAGGAATACTGTAAAATATTAAAAAAGTAATTCAGACATCTAAACAAATGCACTACGAGAAGAAGATAGCAATGTCAGGGAACAAAATAAAAACAATATGGAATATAGTGAAAGAGGAGACTGGTAGAACCAGAAAGGAACAGGAGCAAATAGCATTAAGGGTAGATGACACATTAGTAACCGATGGGCATAGTGTGGCAAATTTATTTAACAAGTACTTCATATCCATTACTGATAGAATGGGATTGTCAGGATCAGTAAATAATGCCCTTGAATATCTGAAACTAGCCTTTACAAATAGCTTCAGCTACATGAATATGTCACTCACTTCACCAAAAGAAATAACTTACATAATAAAATCTTTGAAAACAAAGCATTCTAGTGGTTACGGTGAAATATCAACAAAGTTAATTAAGGCATGTTCTTGTGAGTTTAGTACAATTCTAAACTTGTGTAATCAGTCAATTATAACTGGGACATTTCCTGACTGGCTAAAATATGCAGATGTTAAGCCTCTATTCAAGAAAGGGGATAAAGAGATACCATCAAACTACAGACCGATTTCACTTTTGCCAGCATTCTCAAAAATTTTAGAAAAAGTAATGTACAGGCAGCTTCTCAACCATCTGACCACAAATAACATATTATCAAGAACACAGTTTGGATTTATGAAGGGTTCTGATATCGAGAAGGCTATTTACACCTACAGTGAAAATGTACTTAATTCATTAAATAACAAATTACAAGCAGCAGGTATTTTCTGTGATTTGTCAAAGGCATTTGATTGTGTGAACCACAACATCCTTTTAAATAAATTAGAATTCTATGGTGTCACGGGCAGTGCTGCAAAATGGTTCAAGTCATACCTAGCTAACAGGAAACAAAGGGTGTCAGTACAAGGGACTAGTGAATCAAGTCATCAGTCATCATCAGAATGGGAAGAAATTACATGTGGTGTCCCACAAGGATCCATCTTAGGGCCATTGCTTTTTCTTGTGTACATTAATGATCTCTCATCAGTTACACTGCCAGAAGCAAAGTTCATTTTGTTTGCAGATGACACAAGTATTGCAATAAATAGTATGTCGAGTGTAGTTCTAGAAAGATCTGCTAATGATATTTTCATGGATATTAATAAATGGTTTAAAGCCAACTCATTGACATTAAACTCTGAAAAGACTCACTACATGCAGTTCAGAACCTGTAAGAGGTTTCCACCCAGCATATGCATAAAGTATGAAGAAGAGCAGATAGAATAGGTTGACAGTCTTAAATTCCTGGGATTATAACTTGATAATAAATTCAGTTGGGAGGAGCACACCACAGAATTGCAGAAATGCCTTATCAAATCTGTATTTGCGATTCGAGTGTTAGCAGACATAGGCGACATAAAAATGAAAAAGCTTGCATACTTTGCCTACTTTCGTTCCATAATGTCATATGGTATAATATTTTGGGGTAACTCTTCAAGTCAAACAAAAGTTGTCACAGTCCGAAAGCATGTAATACGTATTATTTGTGGAGTAAATTCACGGATGTCATGTAGAAACCTCTTTAAAGAACTGGGTATACTAACCACTGCCTCTCAGTATATTTACTCCTTAATGAAATTTGTCCTAAATAATATATCTCTTTTTCCAACAAACAGCTCAGTTCATACATACAATACCAGGAACAAAAATGATCTGCACAAAGACTTAAAAGCACTAACTTTAGTTCAAAAAGGGGTCCACTACTCAGGAAGACTCATCTTCAATAATTTTACAGCAAACATAAAAAATTTAGTTACAAATAAAGATCAATTTAAAAGGAGCCTGAAAGACTTACTAGTGGCCAACTCCTTCTACTCCATTGACGAATTTTTTAATAAAAACAAATGATGTATTGTATCTATTCATACTATTAGTATTGTTATTTCAGATAAAAAAAAAAAAAGAGTTGACATGTTCCACATCCACGAGGATCTCCTCAGCATGGATCTATGGAACGAAAAACTAATCTAATCTAATCTAATCTAATCTTGGCTTAGCCCTCCTGCTCCCACTCCTACTTAACAATAAATCCAGACTTGAGTAGGACCATATCAATGGTAGCTGTGTGCGGTTTTTTCTGGGTTACGTACAGAGCGTGTCAGGTTTCATACGAGCATGGCCGCCAGGAGCTATCCAGGGTTGTTATACTTAAAAATTGACCATCTGCATTATGAGCTTGCCATTTGTCAACAGTCAATCCAGGGGGACTGTAACCGACTTAGTAAATAGGTTGTGGGCTACATTACACGAGCTATTGCTATTCACAATATACATAAATGACTTTGTGGATGACATCGGAAGTTCACTGAGGCTTTTTGCTGATGATGCTGTGGTATATCGAGAGGTCGTAACAACGGAAAATTGTACTGAAATGCAGGAGGATCTGCAGCGAATTGACACATGGTGCAGGGAATGGCAATTGAATCTCAATGTAGACAAGTGTAATGTGCTGCGAATACATAGAAAGATAGATCCCCTATCATTTAGCTACAAAATAGCAGGTCAGCAACTGGAAGCAGTTAATTCCATAAAATATCTGGGAGTACGCATTAGGAGTGATTTAAAATGGAATGATCATATAAAGTTGATCGTCGGTAAGGCGGATGCCAGACTGAGATTCATTGGAAGAATCTTAAGGAAATGCAATCTGAAAACAAAGGAAGTAGGTTACAGTACGCTTGTTCGCCCACTGCTTGAATACTGCTCAGCAGTGTGGGATCCGTATCAGATAAAGTTGATAGAAGAGGTAGAGAAGATCCAACGGGGAGCAGCGCGCTTCGTTACAGGATCATTTAGTAATCGCGAAAGTGTTATGGAGATGGTAGATAAACTCCAGTGGAAGACTCTGCAGGAGAGACGCTCAGCAGCTCGGTACAGGCTTTTGTTGAAGTGTCGAGAACATACCTTCTCTGAGGAGTCAAGCAGTATATTGCTCCCTCCTACGTATATCTCGCGAAGAGACCATGAGGATAAAATCAGAGAGATTAGAGCCCACACAGAAGCATACCGACAATCCTTCTTTCCACGAACAATACGAGACTGGAATAGAAGGGAGAACCGATAGAGGTACTCAAGGTACCCTCCGCCACACGCTGTCAGGTGGCTTGCGGAGTATGGATGTAGATGTAGATGAAGCCAATTGTCATTTCTCCTAACATCCTGGGGAAGCTTGACAAAGTTATACCTTTGATTGAGCAGTCTGTTGACGTGCTCGAGCAGAACTTAAATTTTTTGGGGAGTACTCAAGTCACTCCGAAACAAAGGGCAAGGATTAAGGCTTAACTTTGTCACTGGCAGGACAGATCAGGTGATTTTAGCTCCATGCAAACCGTTAAATGGTCCAAGGAAGAGAAAGGCAAGTTGGCTAGCAGAATTACTCAGTTACAAGCCAAAGCCAGTACTAATCGGATAGAGGAAGAATTCAAAGTTTTGCGTAACCAAACACTCCAGCGAGGCAGTCCCCAACAGCAAAGTGCAGTCGTGCTGGAGGGAGAGCTGATGGTAGTTTGCAGATTGCCAAACCCAGTCATGCATTTGCTCAGAGATGTCACCCAGCTCGCCCCCCCCCCCTCCCTCCCCCTGCGGGTCCAGGGGTAAGAATTAGAGATGGGCAAACTCATTCATCCTTTTGAACTAGTTCACTGCTGATTGTTCTTATTTGGGAACCATTCATTTTCACTCGTTCACTGTTCATTTGTGCTTGGTATATGGGTCTTATGAAAAACTGAACACTAGTAGTGTATGTGACTGAGTTCTTACACACTTTTAGAAGTAATATCTGTGATTCTGCAGAACCTCTCGTTTAGCCAGCTGTAGGCTTGTGTGGCTGATTGCAGTGAAATAATATAGGGTGGCGCACGGAAAACCGGCCCCGAGTACAGACTGCTCACCAATTATGGATGATGTGTTGCCCGTTACGAACAGATGCAACAAACAGACAAACATGTAATAATTAGGCAGTGAAGAAATAACAAGCTAATGCAAGCAACAATTGCGAAACAATCGATGACGATGTGTAGAGAGCTGGAGAAGAGAACATCAAAATCTCAGGCGACGCACATGGGCTATAGCTCATGTAGTCTTGTAAACCTGTTGGTGGCTCTTTCCCAACTTAATAGACCACAAGTGTCTTCTATAAAATTCTTCATTTCGACTTCCACTACATAGCTATGCTACATTGTAAACAATAATCGTTTACACCCTATATATACTTCACGTTGTCTCTGAGTTCGTAGGTGAAGTAGAGACTTTATGGAAGCGTAAAATAAAATGTGGTTTTCTCGTACTTGCGTCACGTGCTTAGTAAAAATTAGGTTTTTACGTTGCATTATTAAAGTTAATGCAGCAATAATAATAATAATAATAATAATAATAATTAAGTTCGCAGTTGTAAAGTTTTTGGTTTGAAAGCTGCTCCTGAACAAATATTGTTGAGATAATAAGTAAATAAAATTTTATGACAATCTGTCTCTTCAGATGGAGAGGCACTGCTTTTCCTACTGAGCCAAAATGCCCACAACCCAGTTTCTTTTCTTTCTCTCTCTCTTCCCCCCCCCCCCCCCCCCCCCTGAAGAAACCAAACTAGCAGGTAATGCAAATTGGAAACAACCAAAGTTAAAAATAATTAGAGCCTTCCAAAATGTAATGTTTTGTATATGAAAGATACACGAAAATTGTTTTATATGAACTTTCTTACGCTAAAAATTAAGCAAATTATTGAAAGTTAGCTGCTAAATCAAGTCGATGAAACTAAAAAATATATGAATAACAAAAGAAACTTGCCTTGTTATAAGTATGTCTTCTGCTGTTCATCGATATAATGAAGTGGGCTGAAATGCCCTTTTGTTACGTGAAAAGACGTACCCATTACATACAACATAATTTTTATGTAATTTACGTAACTATAAAATACTTTTTGATTACTGGTCGTGGACGCTAAATAGCCAGAACCAAGTGCAAGAACAGTTTGGAACACATGTAAAATAGGCTAGCGCAGTGAATGAAACGAACAACTGGATACTGAACTAACTAGGAGCAGTTGGCAGTGGAACTGAGACAGGTGGTCATGTGAAGAACGACGAGTGTGGCTGAAGGAGACCGAGACCGAGACTGAGACGAGCACGCGACCGAGGCTTGAACGAGAACTGCCGAAGTGACCGCCGCGACCGAAGTGAACTATGAACCGATCGTTCCTTGGAATTCGTTCCTCGGTCCTTTCGTTCATCTTGGTGAACCGTTCCTTTGCACCCGTTCGTTCGCGAACTACCCATCTCTAGTAAGAATAGGCCCGAGGTCTTCCGGCCTGTCGTAAGAGGCGACTAAGAGGAGTTTCACACGTTTCGGCCTTTATGTGATGGTCCCCTGTAGGGTTTGACCTCCATTTTTCAAAATTTTCCCGAAGAGCGAACCAATTAGGGAAGGGCGCCTTACATGGTGCATTGTGTCTGTCGTCCATTGAGATCTTTGGCCCACTTCCTGTCATTGGATTGCAGTGCCACCCATTCTTCATCTCTTGGGCAAGGACACTTTCCTGGTTGTGTTTTCCACCATGCATTATGCAGTGCCGGTTTCTGCATCGACGATGACCATGGACTTTCTTGAACCTGATATCCAGCATCGTAGCCAATCCGTTACAGTGGGGCACTATGTACCCTGTTCGTTGTCGCCCCCTGACCACAGAGGGAGCGCTCTGCTGATGCCTGCGCCGTTAGCTCCCCACGTATGCCAAGGGGTAGATGCCCATCCCACTGGGGCATCGGGACTCTTGGCAATGGCCATCCTGCCAGGTAGCCTTTGCTGCGGCTGGGGGGCACCTGTGGGGAGGGCCGCTGGTCGGAGTGGGTGGCATCAGGGCGGATGACACGTGATGAAGCATAGTACGTCATCTCTTGCCTGTGGTGAAATACCAGCAGTCTCTAAGTGTTCATGAGCTCAATTCAACGCACAGAAGTATGACCCCAAATCATTCCCCTCCCTGGCCACACCATGGGAGGAATGTCAGTCTAAGGACAGCAGCGGATCTTATTCTCCCTGGTACCTTGTATGTTCGAGAGCTGATGGGGAATCTTACATGATGACGAAGACTCAGTTTTTTGTTGAACATTTAGAGGACAAGTTAGGGGAGGTGAAGGGATGGTCCAAAATGAGATCTGGGTTAGTTTCGATCAAAACAGCATCCTCTGTCCAGTCACGGGCGTTACTCGCTTGTGACAAGTTGGGAGATGTTTCTGTAACCATCACGCCCCGAAAGAGCTTAAATATGGTCCAGGGTATCATATTTCACAGGGACCTTCTTTTGAAGTCTGACAATGAGCTGTGTGCCAATTTAGAGCGGCGAGGTGTTCATTTTGTCCAGGGTGTCCACCGGGATCCGAGGGATAATCAGATTGCCACTGGTGCCTTCATCTTGGCCTTAGTGGGTGATACATTGCCCGAGAAGGTCAGAGAGTGCGGACGCCCATCACATCCCAGTACTCCATGTGCCCCGCCTCCCATCTGTGTCAACTGTGCAGAGCACCATTTGCCTTGTTTGCCAGACTGCAGGATTCTCCAGAAAGAAAGGAAAATTGTGGAGTACAAGACCTTGGTCTGACTGACCTACACTGAGGCTAAGAGAAAATTTGAATGGTTGCATCCTGTGCATAGCCGCCGTTACAACAGTTCTGGCACTATCATCTTTGCCAACCCCAGTCACATCTCAGACGTGGAAGACTACACCTGCCCCCTTGATGATGGGGAGCATTTCCCTACCTGTTGCTCCTGCACCACCTATTTTGGGTGCCGTATGTCCCCTTCCCAAGTCTGGGCAAAGATCAGACATGTTTTCGGGTACCGGACCCCTACTGGTGTTACCACAAATGTTGTGTTATCTACCGACGCTAGCGCGATTGCTGGGCACTTTTCTCGAGCCTCTGCATCAGAGAATTACCCCCCCCCCCTCCCCTCCTGCCCTCCCCCCTCTCCCCCTCCCACAGCCTTTCACACTCTCAAACGGCGGCTGGAAGGGAATGTCCATTCACTCACTACATGCCACAGTGAATCCTATAAGACTCCATTTACAGAGTGGGAGCTCATCAGTGCTCTTGCACATTGCCCGGATGCAGCTCCTGAGCCTGATCAGATCCACAGCCAGGTTATTAAGCATCTCTCATCTGACTACAAGCGAAATCTCCTCAGCATCTTCAACCGGATCTGGTGCGATTGTGTCTTTCCATCGCAATGGCGGGAGAGCATCACCATCATTCCGGTGCTCAAACCTGGTAAAAACTCGCTTAATGTGGATAGCTATCAGCCCATCAGCCTCACCAACATTATTTGTAAGCTGTTGGAACGTATGGTATGTTGACGGTTGGGTTGCGTCCTGGAGTCACGTGGCCTACTGGCTGCATGCCAGAGCGGCTTCCACCAGGATCGCTCTACTACTGGTAATCTTGTGTCCCTGGAGTCTGCCATCTGAACCGCCTTTTCCATATGGCAGTACGTGGTTGCTATCTTTTTTGACTTATGTAAAGCATATGACACAACCTGACATCATATCCTTGGCACATTGTATAAGTGGGGTCTCCGGGTGCCGCTCCCGATTTTTATCCAAAACTTTCTGTCGCTCCATACTTTCCATGTCCAAGTTATTGCCTCCCATAGTTCCATCCATATCCAGGAGAATGGAGTCCTGCAGGACTCCGTATTGAGTGTGTTTCTATTTTTAGTGGCCATTAATGCTCTAGCAGCAACTGTTGAGCCATCCGTCTCACCTTCTCTGTATGCAGATGACTTCTGCATTTCGTACTGCTGCTTCAGTACTGGTGTTGCTGAGCGTCGTCTACAGGGAGCCATCCGCAAGGTGCAGTAATAGGCTCTGGCCCACGGCCTCCAGTTTTCAGCGCTAGAGTCGTATGTCATGCACTTCTGTCAGTGTCATACCATTCATACGGACCCACAACTTTACCTTAATCACGATCCACTCACTGTACTAAAGACATATTGATTCTTAGGACTGGTTTTCTATGCTCGATTGACTTGGCTTCCTCATTTTCGTCGGCTTAAGCAGAAGTGCTGGCAGCACCTCAATGCCCTCCATTGCCTGAGCAACACCAATTGGGGTGCAAATGGCTCTACGTTGCTGAGGCTCTACAGAGCCCTTGTCCAATCCGGAATTGACCACGGTAGTGTGGTTTATGGTTCGGCAGCGCCCTCAGCATTGCATTTACTTCACACTATGCACCACTGCGGGGTTCAACTAGCAACAGGAGCTTTTAGGACGAGTCCGGTGACCAGAGTACTGGTGGAGGCTGGGGTCCCTCCATTGCAGATCAGACATGCACAACTGCTCGCCAGTTACGCAGCACACATTCGTAGCTCTCCTGAGCATCCAAATTACCGTCTCCTTTTCCTGTCTGCGGCAGTCCATATCCTGCATCGGCAGCCTAGGTCGGAGTCAACGATTATGTTTCGCATGCGGTCCCTTCTCTCTGAACTGAAATTCTTCCCTTTCCCACCTCTATTTGCGGTCCGTTCAGATATGCCTCCATGGTGTACGCCTCGGCTGCAGCTTCGTCTGGACCTGTCACGTGGCCCTAAGGACTCTGTTAATCCTGCGGCTCTCCGCTGTCACTTCCTCTCGGTTCTAGATGTGTTCTGGGGCTCTGAAGTGGTTTACACCGACGGCTCGATGGCTGATGGTCGCATAGGCTTTGCCTACGTTCACTGCGGCCATATTGAACAGCATTCCTTACCCAATGGTTGCAGTGTATTCACTGCAGAGCTGGTGGCCATTTCTTGTGCACTTCAGTATCTCCGTTCGTGCCCTGGGGAGTCTTTTCTTTTATGTACTGACTCCTTGAACAGCCTGAAAACTATCGACCAGTGCTACCCTCGTCATCCTTTGGTAGTGTCCATCCAGGAGTCCATCTATGCCGTGGAACGGTCCAGTCATTCAGTGGTGTTCGTCTCGACCCCTGGTCATATCGGAATCCCAGGAAATGAACTTGCTGACAGGCTGGCCAAACAGGCTACACGGAAACCATTTCTGGAGATGGGCATCCCTGCAACTGACCTGCATTTGTTGTTATGCTGCAAGGTTTTTCAGCTTTGGGAGACGTAATGGGAACATATCAGTACGCACAACAAACTAAGAGCCATTAAGGGGATCAAGAATGTTTGGAAGTCCTCGTTGAGTGCCTCTCGCAGGGACTCTGTGGTGCTCTGCCGGCTCCGCGTTGGCAATGCCTGGGCGACCCACGGCTACCTCCTGCACCATGAATATCCACCTCAGTGTCAGTGCAGCGCCCGGTTGACAGTGGCCCATATTCTTTTGCTCTGTCCTTCTTTGGCTGCCCTGCGACTTCATCTTCGGTTGCTGGACTCGTTATCATTTATTTTAGCAGACAACGCCTCATCGGCTGATTTGGTTTTACATTTCATCCATGAAGTTGGTTTTTATCATGCGATCTGAGTTTTAGCGCGTGTCCTTTGTCCCTCTGTGTCCTCTACCCTAGTGGTTTTTTTAGGGTGGAGGTTTAAATGTGTTGCAGGGTGGCTGTCTTTTCCTTTTTACTTTTGTGATCGGCCAGCCACTGTTATCTGCTTCCTTGTTTTACTCTCTTCTAACTGTTTCTTGCATCTACCTGTTGTTTTCTTGTCCTCAGTTGTTTCTTTTAATGTTTGTTGCCTTTTCTTCGTTCTTGTGGTCTTTTTTCCGTTTTGTGTTATATGTCTCATCTTTTTTATTCTCACTCTTGTGGTATTGTTTTATTAGGAACAAAGGACCGATGACCTCGTAGTTTGGTCCCTTTCCCCCTCTTTTAAACAAACCAACCAACCAACCTCACCTACCTCCAATGGAGTATTATTGCGTTATTGCATCTAAGCTTTCACCTTGTGCCCGTAACAATTTGGAGCGCCGATATTATTGGCGTGTTCAGGGACCATCTGAACCGTTAGTACTATATATCGACAGAGTTCTTACTGCTGAACGTGCCTTAAGTATGGAGGTTGCCGAACAGCGGAGTGTGGAGGTTATTCTGCAAGGGATGAGACCTGAGGATCGATCAAGGGCGCAGGTCGCTGGGAAGCCTACTACCTACTCCCAGTTATCTGAGTTGGCTACCTCTATAGAGGCCCTTAGGGTTGCTGATGAGCAGAGAGGCCTTAGTAGTTCCATGACCAGGGCACCTGAATTTTCGTCTGAGCTAGCACAGTTGCCTCATTGGTCGTTAATTGACCAGAGGTGTTTCAGGTGCGGATCTGACACCCGTCTTGTCAGGAGTTGCCTCGAGCAGCATGGAGCCAAAAGAGCTCAATCACGCCAAAGGAAACAGGGGGGCTATTGTTCTAGGTTACCGAAAGGCTGTGCTCATGTTGTAACAACTAATTCCTCGAAACTTACCTTTGTCTGTGCTCTACTCAATCAGAGCCCGTTTGTGGTCTCCTTGACTCCAGGAGCGCTGTGTCCCTGCTTGATCTGGACTGGTATCTTGAATTTCGTAGGATCCGTAAGTTGCCACCCTCATCTCCCAGTTTCCAGAGATGTTGAACAGTTAACGGGCAGAGGCTGCCCCTGTTGGGAGAGGTATGGGTCAAGTTGTCTGTGGCGAGTTTTTCCTGTGCAGTTCGACTACTCTTGGTGAGGACACTTCCCATTACCCTGTTGCTTGGCTGCGATTTTATTCAGCATACCACACTTATCCTTGACGTCAATAGCAGGACCTTTTTCTTTAAATTTTGCCGCGACCAGAAAAAAGGGTTTTGTTCCTGTGAGATTAGTCAGCGGTGTCCCTTGCTGGGTCAACAAGGTTACATCTGAGTTTCAGCCCGGTCGCCTCCAGAGGCCCCAAGCTCAACAACTGTTTGAGGTGCTCCAACGTCATCCTGACGTTCTTACCGACAGATTGGGAGCAACCGATAGGATAGAATAGAATATAGAATTCGCTTGGTTGATGATGTCCCAGTGCGCCAAGCCCCCTATTGGTTACCCCCTCCTAAAATGCAGATCCTACGCCAGAAGGTCGACGCTATGTTGCGTGATGGGGTCATCAGACCATCTACCTCCCCTTACGCTTCTCCAATGTTCTTAGTCCCGAAGGCTCAGGGACGAGAGTACCGGCCTGTTGTCGACTACCGGCAATGCAACCAGAAGGTTGTTCTGGAGTCCGTTCCCCTTCCTGACCTTCATAACTGCTTTACCTGGTTTGCCGGTGCTAGGTATTTTACCGTCCTCGACTGGAATCAGGCATACCATCAGATTCCGTTGGCAGAATAATCCAAAAAGGCTACAGCATTTTGTACTGACTGGAATCTTTTTGAGTTTAATCAAGTCCCGTTCGGATTGTCGACTGAGCTGCTGTTCTGTCTCGCCTGTTGGACAGTGTATTTGGTGATATCAGGTTTGAATTCCTTTATAATTATTTGAATGACGTAGTTATCTACAGTAAGACCTTTGAACATTTAAATCATTTGGAGTCCATTCTGGAGAGATTGCAGGCTGCTGGTCTGATGGTTAAACCATCCAAGATCTCCTTGGCCAGAGAACAAATTTCCTTCCTCAGGCATTTGGTTTCTCATGACGGAATCTGCATCGATCAGGAGCGGACCTCCAGTCTTAGAAATTTTCCCCCACCCACCAGTAAGAAGGGCATCACAAGTTTCATTGGGATGGCCAATTATTTCAGGAAGTTTGTGCTCAATTTCGCTCAGCTGGCTGCCCCACTTAACAACTTACGCAAGAAAGGGGGTGAGCTTTATTTGGGGATAGAGCTAACAAGCCGCCTTTGATGCCTTGAAAATTGCCGTCACCAACCCCCCAGTCTTGGCCATCTCTGGCTTCAATCAACGATTCATTGTCCAGACCGATGCTTCAAGCGCTGGCATTGCTGAAGGGGATAGACGCCTGTTGCCTTCGCCTCTAGGTGTCTGTGTGAGGTCGTATTGAAGTACTCCGTGTACGAATGTGAAGCTCTTGCTGTTTTGTTCACCCTTGAGAAGTTTAAATTCTATCTTGAGCATAGGGAGTTCGACCTCGAGACGGATAACCGGGCATTAAGCTGGGTATTAGCCAGTCCCAGAAAAACAGGGCGTATTGCTAGGTGGGCAGTACACATATTGGCCTTTCCTTTTAAGGTTCACCATATTAAAGGGGCAGAGAACCAGGTCGCTGATGCGCTGAGACACATGTTTGAGGAGAAAGGGGAAGATCTTAAAAAGGACGCCAGCCAAAACGCTAACCTCGTTGGAACTGTCCTGTTAGAGATCCCTGAACTAGTCGTTAACCTCAAAGAACAACAGTCGCAGGATCCCATCTTGGGGCCCATTAGGTGGGCTGTGTTGAATGGGGAGGAGGTCCACAGTTATACCTTACAGAGAAGAGTCCTGTGTCGACGATTCGGCAGGTCCAATCAGAATAGGATTTGCTTGCTCCAGAGCCTTGTTCAACCCACCTTTAAGTATTTTAATACTTCACTCCTAGGTGGACATTTAGAGGTGGCGAAAACTGTCGCCAAAATGTGCTAGCATGTCGCCTGGCCCGCGATGCATAAAGATGTCTGTCGATTAGTTGGGCAATGTGAGGCCTGTAAGATCGGGAAACCGGGAAATAATATTCGTCAGGGATTATTGCAATCCATGGGGGTGCCCATGGATAAGGTGTTCATTGATCACTTGGGACCGTTACCCAGGACCAAGAATGGGAACCGTTATATTTTGGTCATCATGGCTGCCTTTAGCCGCTTCACGTGACTCCTCCTCAGCAGGGAGATTACGACGTGTAGCACTATTAACCATCTTACTAAAGTTTTCACTCTCTTTGGCCCCCATAAGACCCTGGTTAGCGACAATGCACCCAGCTTTATTTCGAAAGGGTTTCACAGGTTCTGCTTTAATAATGACATCAAACATGTTACCACCACACCTTACTATCCCCAGCCTTCGTTTGCTGAGCGTGTTAACTGGAACCTAAAGGCAGCCTTAATTATTTATCATGTCAACATGCAGAACAAGTGGGCTTCTTCATTGCCGTGGCTCAGTAATGCTTTTAACACTGCTCAGCAGGAGGCTTCCGGCACGACACCCGCCTCCCTCATGCTTGCTTATCCAATTAATACTCCCCTAGCCAATCTGTGGAATATCAAAGACCACTGACCAGCAAATTTGGATCTGCATCACATTAAGCGCAATTTGGAGAATGATAAGCGCAATATGGTCGATCACACCTCCGGCAAGCTCAGCGTTATAACTGTGGCGGGGTGCCTGTCTGAATAAAGGTAGGGGGATTGGGTTTTTGTATGTAACTTTTAACGCCCATGTGACCAGGAGAGCACCTGTTGTTGGTAAGCTAGCCCCCTGTTTTATTGGCCCACACCAGGTCCACAAGTGTCTGGGTCCGGTCAACTTTCTGGTTAAAAACCTTGCTAACAATAGGTTCATTCAGGTGCATGTTAGTTAAATTAAAGCCTAAGCTGTCATGCTGAAATCCTTTGATATTGCCCCCCCCTCCCTCTCCCGCCCTTACATCCCCCCCCCCCCCCCCCTCACGACTTCATCTTTGGAGGAGGAGATTGAGCTGTGCTCTCCTTCTTCTGGCACATCGCCAGAGGGTGGTCATAGTGCTTAGCGTGTGATCGCTGGTGGCTTTCAGACAGAGAGAGAGGACATACTAGCATATGGGCATCTTGTGGTAGGTGGCCCGCGTGCACGGCTGCGTTACGTGAGCAGGATTGTATTGTATGGTGAGCTGTTTTGAGGTGGAAGCCATGCCTTTGCGCAGATTGTCTTGTGACTCATCCAGAAGGCTGGTGAGTCGATGTGCCGGGAGGCATGATGTTCTGCCATTTGTATTATCGAGTACCCGGCTTCTTGTGGTAAGATTGCTCTTTCCTTATGCATTGTACCGCCCCCTTAAAGAGGACATCGTGGTTTAAATGGTGGCCGTTGGTCTGTGAAACTGTGGCCATTGGTATTCGAAGCTGCCTCATGCAGACTAGACTCTTGGTTGCTAGTATGTGCCAGTTGTTTGCTGTTTATTTTGCTGCCCACAAGGCTGCACTGGCGAGATTGCATCTTGGTAGAGCGACACTCACTGTTTGACAGTTTGAATCTGGCTGTGGTCGCGTGTGTGTGTTCATCTTTTAATGGTATATTGTAAACTTGATATGCAAGTTTGCAGCTTGCAGATTCATGTTGTGGCTTTCTTTTAGTGTTCCCCGAGTTTTCCTGTTGTTGTTGATGTACAATGTGGAATGGCAATTTGTTTAACGGCAAGCAACTAGAGGAGCCTTTTGACAGAGCACCATCGAGTGCTCAATAAGCATACAGTTGAAAATACTGTTATTACCAAATGTTTTACAGCCACTAGCAGTTGTACTCTGGGCTTGTGACTTGGTTGATTACATAGTTTTAGTTTTTTAAAACAGATATATGTTGCTGTTTAAGCCCCTTTTATGTATGTATATGTTGGGTCACAGCAGGTCGGGTGACTGATTATTAGCGTTGTCAGCAAGATAATATAGGTCTTACTGTTTAAACTTCCTTATGTATGTATGTGTGTATGTATGTATATGCTGGGTTGCAGCAGGTCTGGCGACTAAGTATTACTGTTGTCAGTAACACCTGCTACTTGTTGCTTAAACGATTATCTTGTTGTAGTCCTTCATCTATGTATGTTAATATTTAAAAGGCAAAATAATTCTTGGCATTTAATAGTCTTACCCACAGCTGGTTTACCTGGTAGCTTATGGCTTTCAGCTGTTGTATTCTGGGCTTGTTGCTTTGTTGATTATATTTTTCTAGTTTTATGTACATACATACAGTTATATTCGCAACAGGTCTGAGAATTAACCTATCATTATTGAGAATTAGGCCTTGGTTGTTGGTTTGATTGCGTAGTGACCATAATTTTGGTATATCCTTTTATATACCCTCTTCCGACTTAAGGTTTGGGAAGACAAGAAACATCTTTTTATGATCATTGCAGGGCCAACATTGGTTTCCGATGTTCCACACCCGGCCGTGATCCTGTACCCTGTACCTTGGGTGCGTATTTGGGTTGAGAGAGTTGCTTATTCTGAGGCGCACCACTTGCTATCTCTTTCGGAGCCTGTATTGCTCGGTCCCCTGGAACTTGGCCTAGTCCTCCCACTCCAACTCCCACACCCACTCCTACTTAACGTTAAATCCAGACTTGAGTAGGACCATATCATAAGACATGTCATTTAGTTAATGCCCAAACTTCACCACCACTTACTAGGGAACATTCTCAAGTGTTGGGAAATGATCTTGAAACTTGGCTGTTGTGTAGAGGGTCCAGAATAATGCAATACATTCTTTTTTGTGCCCAATTTCACTTTTAATGGGTAAAATGCACCCTGAAAGGTAATTTGGTGTTTAAGTTTTAGAGGGAATATCTTTGAAACAAAAAATATATATAAAAAAATGTGTTTCATATAAAAGTAAATAATGTTATTGAGAACTTTTTATCTGAAATTATGCAAAATACCCGACCACCATTAATTATTTGTGGAAAATGAAATGTTATAACATAACATAATGTAAAGAAGTTTTCGAACTGGATACATCGCTGTGTAATAAAGGTGGTTTCTGAAATACCATTTTTGGAAATTAAGCTGTAAACAATGTTCTGTCGGTGTATTTTCAGCATACCTAATTAAAATATCCAAACATTCATTAATATTCTAATTATTTATTTTTATTTATTTTACTTATAATTGTTTTATGTTTGAAATTGTTGTCTACCATTTTACATAAATGTATTTTGTTAATTGAAAATAAGTAACTCATTATTATGATTGAAAATAATTACAACAATAGTAATCTATAAAGAAATACTAGGACTTATCAATGTACCAAAATATGCCCGATACAAATCAGGGTATTTAGAGGATCATGGGTGACAGTTTGAAATCTTGATCAATTTTGTTTTATATTGTCTTCTGTGTCATGTATGTTATGCGAAGAAATTTTGTCAGTTTTATTTACATGGTGTAAATACATTATTTTAAGCATTTCTTTGCAGATTACTATTATTGTAATTATTTTCAATGAAAGTAATAAGTTCTTGTTATTTTCAATTAACAAAATACGTGTATATGAAATGTTAGACAAAAAAGTAAAAGAAACCAAGAATGTAAAATAAAAATTTAAAACATAAAACAATTATAAGTAAAATAAATAATTAGAATAGTAATGAATATGTAGATACTTTCGTTAGGTATGCTGAAAATACTCGAACAGCACGTTGTGTACAGCTTATTTTCCAAAAATGGTATTTCAATATCCACCTTCATTACAAAGGGATGTGTGTGGCTTGAAATTATATGGCAACGAAAGTTTTCATTTTTCAAAATTAATTAAAGGTGGCAGGGTATTTTTCAAAATTTCGAATTATTACAAAAGGTGATTATGCAGCATTCACTACTTTTATATGAAAAACGTTTTTTATATATCATTGTTCTGAAGATAATCCTTCTAAACGTAAAATACCAAATTACCTTTCAGGATATGTTTCACCCCTTAAAGTGAAATTGGGCACAACTAAAAAAAAAAAAAAAATACATATTGCACTGTTTTTTCCCACTGTACACGCCCACCAAGTTTCATCAAGATAATTTATTGACACTTGGAAATGTTTGTTTGTTAGTGGAATTGGCAGTGCTGTAGAATTTTGCATGTTCTTGTATCTTTATTTTTCAGTGATTACTTCCATTTTGTGTGTGTGTGTGTGTGTGTGTGTGTGTGTGTGTGTGTGTGTGTGTGTGTAGGGGGGGGGGGGTCATGCAGCCTTTTAAAACAGCCTAAATCGACAAGGGACTGGAAAAGTACTGCTACCCGTATTTCAGAAATGAGATATTTGGGTATGAGAAATATGTTCTGAATTTGGAAATGAACTTGTGCCCCTGTAACTCTACGGCATGGAACTTTATTTATTAATTCTGTGCTGAGATTCCCACCTTGTTGACATAAACTATTAGGAAAGATCGGGATACACAAGTCATGTTATCTGCCAACTTTTGACCTGTGGATCAGAAAGTTGGACTTGGACAAAGAAAGACCTGAGCAGAATGCGAGTGACAGATGTGCTTTCTACAAGGCATCCAGGGTATCATGAGATGGACAGGATAAGGATTGAGAAAATATGAAACAGCCTTTAGGTCAGTCTCCTAAAAGAAACTACAGAGAAAAATAGACTTAAGTGGTTTGGCCACATTAAACAAATGAGATGAGAAAGACTCCAAAGAAAAACGCTAGAATGGACAGAACCTGTATGAAGACCAACTGGAAATCTATGAACAAGGTAGAGAGACCAGGTGAAGGGTGATGTCAGCCGAAGAGGACTGCAGTGGGAGCAGACGCTGAGTGACAGATTGTGGGAGAAAAGAGAAGCCGGATAGAGGCTCTGGGAATGACCTACATAAGCAGAAACGTATTGGGAAGAAGAAGAAGAAGAAGAAGAAGAAGAGTAGTGGCTGGCACAGTGAATATTCCATCCTCTACATGGCAAGTGCTTTGGCAGTTATGGGGTCTCAAGAGGTGGCGCGACGTAAGCTCTTCAGGCATCTCGTCTTCCCAGAGTGCTTCTCGTGGAGACAGTGTGTAGATCACGGCACTACAAGTATTGAGGGCTGGAGGCAGGGATCTGTCTTAGACAACTGTGACAGCTTCATGTTGCTGATAGAATTTGTTACTACAGAAATAGTGTACACTGTACTGATGGCAGTTAACATCAGTGGATGATATCCACAGTTCCTGCTACGTGCCATCATCTCCACATGTTGCCATTGGAGTACAGTCTGAAGATGATCACGTTGATCAAGACTGTTCCATATACTGTCCTATATAATATTTTATTACAGTATTTGCTGATAATACTAGTCTGTCAAATCTTCAGTACTCTGAAGCAGCCCACCCAATATCAATATTACTCTCAGTATTGTGCGTTAGCAATGTGATTTTACAATGTTAAGATGTTGAACACCTAAAAGAAAACGTGTGTCACAATTATATTTGCAGTAACAACAGAAAATAACAAAAATGAGTAAATTACCTGGAAAATGGTTGAAAAAGAGAAGTGACTTGTCACTTGTTAATGAACTGATTGAAATTGGGCTCATATTCCTGAAAGAGTTCATAAACTATTTTTGGATCAATTCTGCATTGTACGAAATATTATTAATGTCATTACATAAGAAAATAGAGATGAAAGAACATTATTGAGTGGGTAAGTCACTGCCAAGAAAGATATTAGGAGCAACTTTGTAATTTCTGGTGGCCGGCAGGTCATTCAAATTCTTGAAACTTCTTTCTGTAATATCAGCAAACACAGTTAGTAAAATTGTGTTAAAACCTCTGAAGCAATTATATCTGACTGGCAAGAATATGTTCAGGTGACTACATTAAAAAAAAATTGTGATCATTTGGTAAAACTGATATGCCTTTTGCAGACCTCTTACTAACCAGTGCAGACATATGACATAGTTTTTTAAGTGGAAACATTTTTCCAAACTTCTGTTAAATTCACCAACCTATATGTCGTATCGGCCGCCGCACAGCAGCCGTCAACTCCGGTGCAGCGTGCTACAACACGCACAGCACACAGCGAGTACCGCTGGCGCCGCACACGATGTCAACAACTGGCGCAAGTGAATGCGTCGTCGTGGGGCTAGCAGCAGCGTACACACCACTATCGATACGGATTACCCTGGCGGTGCTGCCCTTGCCACCAGAGTGAGCAACCATATAAGGGCGCCATCTACCAACACTCTGATTGGCTGGACCTGCAGATTTAAGCGAGCTCCCTGATCCTGTTTAACCAGTTCAATCTTCGCCGATGACTGTGTTAACTACCCGGCTGCTGGATTCACGACGACCGAACCGTACTGTGGCCTCCCTGGCTGGAAACTTGCGACGCGTCGGTATCGACTGGTTGGCAGTGGTTTGGACTTGTATTCTCTGCTAGTGACTGATTTATCCTTGGCACTACAGTCAGCGAAGTGTTGTGTAGTTGAACTTAAGTTTTGTTTTGAGTGACAGAAGGTCAAATAAATTTGGTTATGACAGAATATTTGTTATGTTATAGTGCGGACATAACACTATACTAAATTTTCAAATTAATAAAATAGTGTCATAGAGACTTCTCTGTCGACCATTCCAAAGTGGTATCTACAATGCATAGGACTATTAAAATTGTTTTATGTAAAGACTACTAGAAAAACTGAATTCCCGGTAATGATATGCACAAAGGTAAATTGGCAACATAAACAGTGCACACTAATGCCGTGTGGCTGGTTCGTGAAGATCTGTCAACATACGCCCCCCGCGGGTTGGGGGGTCAGACTATGCCTGTCGCAAGAGGCGACTTTCATGCCTTCCAAGATTACTGACAGCATCGTCGTCCTGTGGAATTGGGGCAGCTTTTACCCCTAACCTGGCTGAGTTACGACAACTCGTAAGCGTTACACTTACTTTTTGCATTGCCCTTCAGGAATCCTGGTTTCCAACAATGCGGACACCTGCCCTTCAGGGCTATCAGGGTATTGCAAGAATCATACTGACTGAATCAGGATGTCAGGTGGAGTATGTATGTATGTATGTATGTATGTATGTATGTATGTATGTATGTCCTTAACCTGTGTCTATAGCGAAGGGCCCCTGCAAACCCATTTAGAAGCTGTGGCTATCAGGGTGAGGACAACACAGGAAATTACTGTCTGCAATATCTACCTTCCTCCAGGTAGTGACGTTCCACACCATGTATTGGCTGCACCAAATTCTCAATTCCCCCCACCTTTCCTCCTTCTGGGTGATTTTAACACCCATAACGCTTTGTGGGGTGGAACCAAGATTATTGGCCATGGTAAAAATGTCGAGAATTTACTCACTCACTTTGACCTCTGCATCCTAAATACAGGTGGCCCCACTAATTTCATAGTGGCTGGCACATGGTACATACTCGGCCATTGACCTCTCACTTAGCAGTCCTGGCCTTCTACCATCTACCCACTACAGAGCTCACGACGATTTGGTAGTGACCACTTTCCACACTTCCTGTCCCTCCCCCAGCATCATTCACCTGGACGCTTGCCCAGATGGGCTCTTAACAAGGCTGACTGGGACGCTTTCACCTCTGATACCAATGTTGGATCTCCGTTGCAGGGAAACATTGATGAGGTGATCCAGACCATTACTGCTACCATTGTTTGTACAGTTGCATCATCAGTCCCTTGCTCCTCAGGTTGCCTGCAGCAGAAGACAGTTCCTTGGTGGTCTCCGGAAATCACTGCAGGCATTTGAGACCGTAGGTGGGCCCTGCAATGTTGCAAACGGAACCCATCCCTTGAGCACCTCATTGCCTTCAAATGGCTCCTTGCCCGGGTCTATCGTCCAATTAAAAGAAGGAAGCAGGAGTGTTGGGAACAGTACGTCTCCCGCATTCAAACACCAACCTCCCCTTCTCAGGTTTGGACTAAGATTAGGTACATTTATGGATGTCAGACACCTGCAGGGATACCTGGGATTTCAATGAATGGAACTAGGTATACCGCTTTAGACGCAATTGCAGGTTGTTTACCTGAGCATTATGCTCAAACCTCTGCATCTGAGAATTAAAATCTTTCATACCCTAAAACAGTGGGTGGATCAACAACACCTACCTGAGCTGTATAATGCCCCATTCTGTGAGTGCGAATTTCTCAGAGCCCTTGCCAATTGTCCTAACACTTCCTCTGGGCCAGACCACATCCATCACCAAATAGTTAAACACCTGTCAGCAAATTACCAGTGCCACCTCCTTGCTGTCTGGAGCGTTGGCAAATTCCCATCACAATGACGTTAAAGTATCATCAATTAAATGCTAAAACCTGGTAAGAACCCAGTCGAAATGGATAGTTATCATCATTTTAGCCACACCAACATTGTCTGCAAGTTCCTTGAGTGTATGGTGAGCCGGTGTTTGTGTCGGCTCCTTGAGTCCCGGGGCCTTCTGTCTCCATCCCAGGGTGGTTTTCACCAACCAAGGCCGCTCCACCACTGACAACTTGGTATACCTGGAGTCTTCTATCCAAATGGCCTTTTCTTGCCATAACACCTTATTGCCATCTATTTTGACCTGACGAAAGCCCGTGACATCACTTGGCACCACCAAATACTCGTTACATTAAACAAATGGGGCCTGCGGGCCCCTCTCTCAATTTTTATCCAGAACTTCTTGCGGCTCTTTATCTTTAGAGTTTGAATTGGGCCTTCCCACAGGCGCCCCCTCCCCCTTCCCCGCCCCATATCCAGGAAAATGGAAAATGGTGCCCTGCAGGGCTCTGTGCTGAGTGTCTCACTCTTTTTAATTGCCATTAATGGTGTCACAGCAGTTGTGGGGTCCTCAGTATCACCCTTTTTATATGCTGACCTCTTTTTTATTTCCTTTTACTAATCTACAGTTTGTGTGGCTGAATGTTGACCGCAGTGAGCCATACGAAAGGTGCAGTCATGGGCCCTCACCCACAGCTTTCAGTTTTCAGCTGCCAAGACTTGTGCCAGGCACATCTGTCGTCATTGTGCTGTCCACCCACATCCAGAACTTTACTTGGATGACCAGCTGCTTAACATAGTGGAGACTTATCCATTTTTAGGACTGGTTTTTGATGCCCGCTTAACTTGACTTCCCCCATATTTGTCAACTTAAAGTGCTGGCAGCATCTTAACCTTCTTCGATGCCTGAGTCACACCAACTGGGATGCAGATTGCCCTACACTGTTACAGCCCCTCCCCCCCTTCCCGCGGGTCCTGGGGTTAGAAAAGGCCCGAGGTATTCCTGTCTGTCATACGAAGCGACTAAAAGAAGTCTCACACAAAAGTACGGCCCTATGAGTTCAGGTCCCATTCTATGGTTTGACCTGCCACTTTCAAAATTATACAGAAGTGAGGGCCATATGGGGAAGGATGCCTTACGTGATGCACGAGTTATCCATAGATCCATACTGCCCTCAGATTCGATCTCCAGAATCTCTTGTCATGGCTTTGCATCTCCACCTGCAATTCAACTATTTGGGCAAGGACGCTTTCTGGGGTATGTCATCTTCTTCCGTTGTCTCCTGTCCTCGTTCACCCCCATGAGAATACTGCATTTCTCTGTGCCCAATATCCAGCACGGTAGCCAGTCTGTTGTGGTGGGGCCATCATTTACCCAATTGGTGGTAGCCCCCTGATAACATGGGGATCACATTGCTGATGCCTGAGCTGTAAACTCCACAAGTGTGCCAAAGAATAGATGCCTGTCTTCCTGGGGCATCAGGACTCCCGGCAACAGTCATCATGCCAGTTGGCCTTTGCTGTGGCTGGGTTGCGTCCGTGGGGAGAGGCCCTGATCGGAGTGGGTGGCATCAGGGTGGATGACTAGCAATGAAGCGGACTAAGTCGTCCCTAGCTGGTGACCGTATGGCACCAGCACTCTCCAAGAAGGCCAAGATAGAATACAATGCCGACAGGTATGACTCTAAATTGTTTCCCTCCCTTGTTACACCATGGGAGGAACGTAGGGCTACAGAATGGAGAGAGCTATATTCTCCTCAGTTTTTAGGCTGTAGCAGAACTGATGGGGACTCTTTCCTCGGGCGCTGATGACCACGCTGTTTAGCGCCCGAAAACCTCAAACCACACACACACACACACACACACACACACACACACACACACACACACTGACTCTTTCCTACTGATGAAGCCTCAATTTTTTGTTGGACACCTTGAGGATATGTTTGGTGTAGTGACAGCGCTGTCAGATATGTGAAACGGTACAGTCTTTATCCAGACAGCATCCCCAGCCCAATCCTGAGTGTTACTTGCCTGTGACAAGCTGGGTGATATTCCTGTTTGTCACTCCCCATAAAACCTCGACATGGTCCAGGGGACCATTTTCCATTGTGATTTCCTCTTGCAATCTGACGATGAGCTCTGCACCAATTTAGTACGGCGGGGTGTTCTTTTCATCTGGCGTGTTTACAGGGGACCCAAAGACAACAGGGTTGCTACCGGTGCCTTCATCGTGGCCTTTGAGGGTGATTCATTGCCTGAAAAGGTCAAGGTGATGGTTTACCTCTGTGATGTTAAACCATATGTCCCTCCCCCTATGCAGTGCTTTAAGTGCTGGAAGTTGGGGCATGTCTTCCTGCTGCACTTCCAACGTCATATGTCGAGATGGCTGATGTCCACTGCACCCAGATATTCCATGTGCGCCTCTTCCCACTTGCATCAGCTGTAGAGAGCACCACTCCGCCTGCTCGCCAGACTGCCCAGTACGCCAAAAGGAGCAGAAAATCATGGAGTAAAAGAACGTGGACCGGTTGACTTACACAGAGGCTAAATGTAAATTTGAAAGATTACACCTGCTTTGCGAGCACACCCCCCCCAAATGCAGGGGACAACGGTCTCCTCCGGCTCCTCTCGTGCGGAAGGGGTTCCTTGGGGCCCTCTCTCCGAAGGTCTCCATTAATGCCACGGCGGACACCCGCCAGTGGCTCAAAGAGCCAAAAACTGCTGGACAAAGAGCTTCACGGTCTTCCTCTGTGCCTGAAGCTGCTTTGGAGAAACCTTCCCAGCAAACCCCTTAAAAGAATTGAAAGAGCAAGCAAACTAGGAAAAGTCTGGTAAGAAACAGGACCTTCTGGTGGCCCCAACAACACCACTCCCTATCAATTCTTCATCTGAGGATGCAGTGGAGATCTTAGTGTCCCCTGCAGACCTGGCTCTCACTGATGCCTCATCCTCCATAGAAATGTCTACAAATACTCAATTGGTGGCAGTAAATGACCCTGAGGCATAACCTGCCTCATTGTGCGCTTCATGCCTTCCCAACCGCATGCTAATGTCATCCTCCAGTGGAATTGTGGCGGTTTTTTCCACCACCTTGCTGAGCTATGGGAACTCTTTAGCTTTACACCTGCTGTCTGCATTGCCCTCCAGGAAACCTGTTTCCTGGAATTGCGGACCCCTGCCGTCTGCGGCTATAGAGGATATTACAAGAACTGTTGTGACTATAATAAAGGGTCAGGTGGAGTTTGTGTCCATGTCCTGAACTCAGTATGCATTGAACCTGTGCTCCTTCAAACCCCTCTGAAGCTGTGGCTCTCAGGATACAGACGATGCAGGAAATAACTGTCTGCAATGTATATTTTCCTCCAGCTGGTGCAGTACCCTTGAATGCATTGGCTGCACTGTTTGATCAACTCCCTAAACCTTACTTACGTTTGGGAGATTTTTATGCTCATAACCCCTTGTGGGGTGGCACCGTGCTTACTGGCTGAGGCAGAGATGTCAAAACCTTACTTTCACAGTTTGACCTCTGCCTCTTTAATACATGTGCCGCCAACCCCCCCCCCCCCCCCCCCCCCACCCCACCCACCCCCCCACTTCAGTGTGACACACGGCATATATTCGGCCATTGATTTCTCAGTTTGCAGTCGTAGCCTTCTCCCATCTAACCACTGGAGAGCACATGATGACCTGTGTGGTAGTGACCACTTCCCCATCTTCCTGTCACTGACCTGGCGTCAGGCCAATGGACCCTTGCCCCGATGAGCTTTAATGAAGGCAGACTGGGAAACCTTCACCTCTGCTGTCACCATTGCATCTCTCCCACATGGTAAAATCAATGTGGTGGTTGAACAGGTAACTACAACAATCGTTTCTGCAGCTGAAAACACGATCCCTCATTCTTTAGCGTGCACCCGGCAAACGACAGTCCCTTGGTGGTTTCCGGAAGTCGCTAAGGCAATTAATGAGCGTCAGTGCATTGTACAGTGGCATAAGCGGTGCCCTTCCCTGGAGCACCTCATAGCCTTTAATTGGCTCCGTGCCCGCGTTCACCAGCTTATCAAATGACAGAAACAGGAGTGTTGGGAGAGATATGTCTTGACCATTGGGTGCCATACGTCACCTTCCCAAGTCTGGGCAAAGATCAAATGAGTTTTTGGGTACCAGACCCAAACAAGTGTTCCCTATGTTAACATAAATGTCATGTTATCTGCTGACACAAACGCAATTGCCAAGCACTTTGCTGAGCACTATGCTTGCGCCTCTGCGTCAGAGAATTACCCCCCAGCCTTTCGCACTCTCAAATGGCAGCTGGAAGGGAAAGTCCTCCCATTCAGTGCACACCACGGTGAACCCTATAACGCCCCATTTACAAAGTGGGAGCTCCTCAGTGCCCTTGAACATTGCCCCGACACAGCTCCTGAGCCAGATTGGATCTACAGTCAGATGATGAAACATCTCTCGTCTGACTGCAAGCGGCATCTCCTTGTGATCTTCAACTGGATCTGATGTGATGACGTCTTTCCATCGCACTGGTAATGGAGCACCATCATACCAGTGCTCAAACCTGGCAAAAACCCACTTGATGTGGATGCTATCGATCCATTGGGCTCACCAACGTTCTTTGTAAGCTGCTGGAACGTATGGTGTGTTGGCGGTTGGGCTCGGTCCTGGAGTCACGTGGCCCACTGGCTCCCTGCCAGGGTGGTTCCTGCCTTGGTTGCTCTACCACTGATAATCTTGTGTCCCTCGAGTCTGCAATCCGAACAGCTTTTTCCAGACGCCATCACCTTGTTGCCGTCATTTTTGATTCATGGAAAGCATATAACACCACCTGGCGACATCATATCCTTGCCACGTTGTACAAGTGGGGTCTCTGAGTCCCGCTCATCTGATTCCCCCTCCCATAGTTCCCCCCATATCCAGGAGAATAGTGTCCCGCTGGGCTCTGTATTGAGTGTATCTCTATTTTTAGTGGCCATTAACGGTCTAGCAGCAGCTACAGGGCTATCCGTCTCACTCTCTCTGTATGCAGATGACTTCTCCATTTTGTACTGCTGCACCACCAGTACTGGTGTTGCTGAGCGGTGCCTACAGGGAGTCATCCACAAGTCGCAGTCATGGGCTGTAGCCCACGGTTTCCAGTTTTCAGCTGAAAATTCGTTTGCTATGCTCTTCTGTCGGCGTCGTACTGTTGATCTGGAACCAGAACTTTACCTTAATAGCAATCCACTCACTGTAGTGGAGACATATTGAGTCTTAGAGTTGGTTTTTGACGCCCGATTGACTTGGCTTCCTCACCTTCGTCAGCTTAAGTGGAAGTGCTGGCAGCACCTCAATGGCCTCTGCTGCCTGATCAATGCCAACTGGGATGCAGATCGCTCTACACTGCTGCAGCTCTTCAGAGCCCTTGTTCAATCCCACTTTGACTATGGGAGTCTGGTTTATGGCTCGTCGACACCCTCAGTGTTGGGTTTACTCAACCCAATGCACCACTGTGGCGTTAGACTAGCGATGGGAGCTTTTATGAGGAGTCCGATGACCAGCGTCCTGGCGGAGGCTGGAGTCCCTCCATTGCAGGTCAGCCGTGCACAGCTACTTGCCGGTTACATTGCATACATTCATAGTTCTCCTGTGCATCCGAATTACTGTCTCCTTTTCCCACCCACGGCAATTAATCTCCCGCATCGATGGCCCAGGTCAGGGCTTAAGATTGCAGTTCGCGTCTGATCCCTTCTATCTGAACTGCAGTTCTAGCCTTTACCACCTCTACTTGAGATCCATTCACGTACACCTACATGGTGCGCACTTATGCTGCGGCTTCGCCTGGACCTTTCACATGGTCCAAAGGACTCAGTTAACCCCGCTGCTCTCTGCTGCCATTTCCTCTCGATACTTGACATGTACTGAGGCCATGAAGTGGTTTACAGCATTGGCTCGATGGCTGATGGTCGCATCGGCTTTGCGTATGTCCATGGAGGACATATTGAACAGCATTCCTTGCCTGATGGCTGCAGTGTTGTCACTGTAGAGCTGGTGGCTATATCTCGTGCTCTTGAGAGCATCTGTTCATGACCTGGGGAGTCGTTTCTTCTGTATACTGACTCATTGAATAGCTAACAAGCTATTGACCACTGCTCCCCTCGTCATCCTTTGGTAGCGACCATCCAGGAGTCCATCTGTGCCCTGGAATGGTCCAGACATTCAGTGGTGTTTGTGTGGACCCCAGGAGATGACGGAATCCCAGGCAACGAACTAGTTGAAAGGCTGGCCGAACAGGCTACACGGAAATCACTTATGGAGATTGGCATTCCAATAACTGACCTGCATTTGCTTTTATGCCACCAGGTTTTTCGGCTTTGGAAGACTGAATGGCATAATCTCAATACGCACAACAAATTGCGTGTCATCGAGGACAACTACAAATGTATGGCAGTACTCAATGCAGTACTCTCGCATGGACTCTGTGGTTCTTTGCCAGCTCTGCATTGGTCATGCTTGGCCTACTAATGGCTACCTCCTGGGCTGTGAAGACCCACCTCAGTGTTGATGTGGCACTCTTTTGACAATGGCCCATATTCTGGTGCACTGTCCCACTTCGACTGCCCTCTGATGAAATCTTTGATTACCAGACTCGTTGCTGATAATTTTATGTGACAATACCTCATTGGCTGATTTAGTTTTACATTTTATTCGTGAGGGTGGGTTTTATCATTTGATCTAAATTTTAGCACATGTCCTTTGTCCCCGTGTGTCCTACACCCTAGTGCTTTTAGGGTGGTGGTTTTAATGTGTTGCAGAGTGGCTGGCTTCTCCTTTTTATTCTCATGGTCAGCCAGCCATGGTAATCTGTATTGTCGTTCTAATCTCTTCTACCTGTTTCTTGCGTTTCTTTGGTTTTCTTCTCCCCTTTTGTGCATTTAAATGTTTGTTGCCTTTCCGTCATAGTTGTGGTTTGTACTTTCTCTCCATTTTGCGTTGTCAGTTTCACTTGTTTTATTCCCACACTTGTGGCATTGTTTTATTTGGAAAAAGGGACCGATGACCTAGCAGTTTGGTCACTTTCCACCTCTTTTAAACCAACCAACCAACCAACCAACCAACCGTTACAGCTGTACAAACTGCTTGTAGAATCCTGTCTTGACTATGGGAACCCAGCATATAGGTCAGCATTGCTCTCAGCATTGCAGATGCTGGGTGCTGTATCCACTGTGGAGTTCAACTTGCGATGGCAGCTTCCGGAACAAGCCCGATGAACATGCTTCGTGTGGAAGGTGGGGTCCCTCCATTGCGGATTACGCACCAGCAGCTGCTTGCAAATTATGTCGTGCACATTCGCAGCTCGCCTCAACATCCATATTACAATTTCCTTTTTCCTAACACGGCGATCCAACTCCCACGAAGACGATCCAGATCGGGGATTCCAATTGCGGCCCATGTCTGGTCCCTTCTCACTGAACTAGAGTCTTTCCCTTTAGCACATTTCCTCTTGGTCCACCCACAAGCACCTCCCTGGTGTACACCTTTACTGCAGCGTTGTCTGGACCTATTGTAAGTTCCAAAAGACTCGGGCCCTCCTGAGGCACTTGGGTGCTAATTTTTCTCTCCTCTTAGTGAGTCCCTGGGCTTTGAAGTAATTTACACTGATGGCAGATTGTCTCATTGGCTTCACTTTAATGCACTCATAGGATGTAGTGAACAGCACTCCTTGCCTGATGGCTGCATAGTTGGTGGCAATCTCTCTCACTCTTGAGCATATCTGCTTCTGCAAAGGTGAGTCCTTCCTCACCTGCAGTGACTCCTTAAGCAGCCTACAAGCTCTCGTTCAATGCTTTCCTAGCTGTCCTTTGGTAAGGACTGTCCAGTAGTTTGTTTATGCCCTTAAAAACTGTTAGTTTGTTTATGCCCTTGAAAACTGTGGACATTTAGTGACCTTTACCAGGACCCCAGGACATACCAGAATCCTGTGAAATGAACTCACTGACAGTCTGGCCAAACAGGCTATCACTAAACCGACTGGAGATCAGCACAGTGGAGACTGATCTCTGATTGGTCTTACGCTGTAAAGTTTTCAGGATCTGGAACACTAAATGGCATACCATAAGTACACCAAATAAACTAAGCATTATCAAGGAGACAACAAACATTTGGGGGTCATCCATGCGGGCCACTCGCAGGGACTCCGTTGTCCTTTGTCGGCTCCGCATCGGCCATACTTGGCTGACATGCAGTCACCTCCTCCGTTGTGAGGAGCCACCCAAGTGTCACTACGACTCTGAATTGACAGAAGCCTACATTTGTTGGACTGTCCCAATGTAGATGCTCTGAGGCTCTCTTTTAACCTTCCTAACGCACTACCTAGCACCACCTATGGTGTTGGGCAACAATGCCTTAACAGCTGATCTAGTTTTACATTTTTATTTGAGAGGGTGGGTGTGTGGCCTTTTCTCCCAGGCCTGGACCCTACCTACGTTTCAACTCTTCCTCAGCCTCTCTGGTGCTGTGTGTTCAACTTCGTGTTCGTAGTTTTAGTATCTTTGTTTTTCTTGCCTTGTGCTGCTAGGCTGGTGATTGTAGTGTGTTGCAAAGTGGCTGGCTCATCCTTTTTTATCATTGCAATCAGCTAGACAAGGCCATCTGCTGTATTGTTTTACCGCCTTCTTCCACTTTTTTCCCTTCAGTTAATGTTTTCAGTTTTAGCTGCTTCTTTAATTTTCTCCTTCTGTGTGGGTACACAGTTTGTTTTATGGCTTTTGTTCCTTTCCTTGATTTTAAGTGATAGGATTAATTTGGGGTATGCTTTTCCTCTGAGAGCTGTGAGACCTCGGAAAAAGGGCCTGAAAACCCAGCAGTTTAGTCCCTTTACTCCTCAAACCAACCGACTAATCTGTCAAAATCTAAGTAGAGAGTATAGTTGAACTGTCCATATTTACAATACTGAGAATATTTTGGGAGCCATAATACTGTTCTTCAATATTTCTAGTATCAGTAATCCTTCAATATATTAATGATTTGACAATACTATTGAACATGTGGAGCCCATTTACAGTCTTTGTCCTCAGCTCTCTGAAGGCCTGGGTCACAGCTCAACAAATGTTTAGAGGTAGTAATGACAACACAAACTCAGCATCACTCACACTATCATCATTGCTGTTTGCCATGCTCATTTCAACTGGTTGCTGGGCACACACATCCTCTGAAACAAAGCAGTGAAGCAATAGTGACAGAAGGAAAAACAAGTGAAAGTGTATGTGGTTGCAGGTGTCTACTTGTGGAAGAACCCGATTATGTGTATGTGGTCAAGTCCTGATGCCAGTAGTTAAAACATGGACTATATAATAGTGCTACCTACAAGTACCACAATAGCATCACATGTGCTACACTACCATTTCCACTACAGAAAGCTAAATAAAGGGAGAAAATAACAGGTAGTGTTAAGCTGCAAAAGACTTACAAGTTTGCACGGAGGTAGTTATGGAAACAGTTTTGCAGCCAAAACCAGTGTATTTCACTCGACATCCTTGCACTAGTGTAAAAGGGGCATAGAAGAAAAATAGCTTTCACTTTGTCTGTACCATTCACATGTATCAATTGCTAGTTAATTTGAAAAAATAAATATCTTTCACAATCAGAGAGAAATTAGATACGCTACTTATTTACGAAAAATGCAGAAGCAATGTGAAGGGAAGAATGGAGTTGGATGCACAAAAGGTATCGCAACAGACAGTTTCCCCAGTGATTGACAATTCAATTAGTATGCAAAAAATTATTGGATGGACACAGGAATACTATGCAGAGGGTGAGGAGGAACCTGCACCTAGTGGAGTGAACGAAATAATGTTCCTGCTGTTGTTGCTTGTAATTCACATGTTAGCTTCAGAGAAGTTGTGAGTGCCTTTGGAAAAAGGGGTCCCAGCACTGTTCGCATTATCCGTGCAGGAAACCCTGTCCCGACCATGTATTACACAACCAACAAATTGACCAGTGTAAATGCAGAAGATACAAGGTATTCTGTTGCTCGGTTCTGATGTGAATCAGGACAACAGGTTTGATCTTCCAAAGAATTCTCTTTATCAATGAAGGTAGCTTCGAATGGCAACATAGCTAAATGTAAGAAATGAGCTTCACTGTGCTGTCGAGAACCCACACTGGCTGAGGTAGTTTGAATATCAGGGTAGTGAAGTGTGAATATTTGGTGCAAGATTATGACAGACTTGAAAAATAGGCAAAATTTCTTACCAAAGTGTTGCCAGCTGTTCTAGAGGAACTGCCACTTGGAATATGAAGATGTGTGCAGTAGCAGCACAGTGTGCCCACCTCACTGCTCACTTCTGGCCTGGAAAGCACTCACATAAATCTTTCCTGGTCACTGGATTGTACGTGAAGGAGTTACCAGTTGACCTGCATGTTTTCCAGATTTGACACCACAGGGCTCTTTTTGTGGTGGATTAACTCTATGATGAAGTGCATTCACAAGTTATGGTGACCCAAGTGGATTTAAAAGATGAGATTGGTGCAGCACGTGTAGTGGTGTGGAAGGAATCACTTCAGGATGTCCAGGAATTCATGCCCCAGTGTCTTCAAATGTGCAGTGCAGTAGATGGTGGACACTTGAAACACTTGTAATAAATGGAATTTTAATGATATGCTTATGATAACAACCTTTTGTGATTCCCATTTTGTTGATGTTGCTAATGTAATTTTGCAATGTAAGTTTGTATCTTTAAATTAAGTTCATCATGCAAAGTTACCAGTTAACAAATTTTTATACCTCAATTCCCTGTCTTACAAATCCATTCAATTTTTTTAATGCTTACCGTGCTATCAAGGCACTAGCAAAAATGAGCAGAATTATTACTGCAGTTAACCAGTGGATCACCAGCACGTCTTTAGCCTTTTTATTTGTATATCAGCCCAATCACATATAGCTATGTCTTATTAGTATAATTTTTAAATTAACCTTTTCTCCACTATTCCGCTTTTGTAAGTGGACTCTCTTAGATGAATCAAGCTTGAGTAGTCCATCAGCCTGATGTGACAGCTCTGAAAACAACACAAACTTGGCATAATACAGTAGTTGGTTTCATGTTCAAAACTCATAAACATTAAGTTCTAAATATTTTAATTTCTCCAAAAATATCAATCAAATCTTGAAGAATGAAACATTGAATTCACTCTTTGAGAACTGCAGTACTGGCAGCAGAAATTACTATACTTCCATTTGAAAAGGTGAAGTTGTTACTAATATCTCTGTAGTTAATCTAGCTATCCGAAGAAACTGTGTGTCATTTATTGAGTACCTCATGAGTCCATACATGTGCAAACAGAATAACAATATTGTGAATGATGTAGCTCGCTCACACTGCAAATTGTACGAGTTGTATGAATGTATTGGCTTCTGAGAATGAGCTGAAGATACAAATTCTTCTCTTGTTAAAACCTATCATGAGACCTTACAACAGAGCTTAGTGATATCTCAGTTACCAAATATATGATTTTTTTTCAGGTGAGGTTTAAAAACAAAAAATGTATGAATGGATATGAATTTCATTTGTATGGACAGGCTCACTTACACAGAGGCTAAACGCAAGTACGACCGACTTCACACTGTGCACATTTCATCAACGTATGATGCAGCAGTTTCGATGTCGCCATCCCTGGCGATGAGCCCCCAAGCTCAGCCGCTTTTTCTGGGCCTTCCATTCCGGCCATCTATTCCCGCCCCCCTGGTAGTTGGGGGAACGCCCTCTTCCGTTGCTCCCCTGTTTTCAACACTGGGAGTAACAACCCCTCCTTCTTTGAGGACTTCCGTCCCCACCTCTGAGCCGGAGAAGTGCCCACCTCCTCCAGCTCCCCTCGTGTGGAAGGGATTGCTTAGTGCCCTCCCTTCCCACGGTTACTGCCCCTCCAGATGTCAGCCAGTGGCTGAAAAAGCCACCACCTGAGGGCCGTAGGGCTTCCAGGTCTTCCTCGGTCTATGAGACTGGGTTGGAAAAGCCCACCCAGCTTGATATAATGAAGGACAAACTGGACCCTACCAAAAAGGAGAAAAAGCAAAAGGAGAAGGACACAGAGACAGGAAAGGAGTTCACCACTGCACCTGATGATGATGATGATGATGATGATGATGATGATGATGTGGAGCATCTAGCGTCCACTCAGGAGCTAGATGTTGCTCGACCCGCAGCTCCTATGGAAGTTGATCAGGCTACTTCGCAATTGGTGGTGGCGAGCGCTTCTAAGGCGTGACCTATCCCCCCCTCCCAGGTTCTTTCATGTCTTCACAGTCAGATACCATTATACTGCAATGGAATTGCCGTGGTTTTTTCCACCCCCTTGCTGAGTTGAAACAGCTTTTGTGCTGTTTCTCTGCTACTTGTCTGGCCCTACAGGAAACCTGGTTCCTGGTTTCCTGTTGGCGAACCCCCCCCCCCCCCCTCCCCCCTCCTCTGTGGCTACCAGGGTTACTATAAGAACCACGTAGAATACGACAGGGTGTCTGGTGGTGTCTGTGTTTATGTTATTGCCACTGTTCCTAGTGCCCCAGTGCCACTTCACACGGCTCTTGAGGCTGTGGCTGTTAGAATCCGGGCAGGAATGGAGCTTACCATCTGTTCCCTCTACCTTCCCCCGGATGAGGTTGTCCCTCTTGCTGACCTAGCTGCCTTGTTCGCCCGGCTCCCCCCACCATTGCTCCTTTTGGGGGACTTCAATGCCCACCACCCTTTATGGGGTGGGGCCCAGATCTCGGGTCAGGATAGGAACGTTGAGGCTCTCTTGGCACAGCAGGACATTTGCCTCCTTAACACTGGTGCTCCCACATATTGTAGCTTGCCTCATGGCACATACTCGGCCATTGACCTCTCTCTTAGTAGCCCTGGTCTTCTTCCATACCTCAGTTGGAGGGTCCACGACGACCTTAGTGGTAGCGACCACTTTCCTATCCTGGTTTCTCTTCTTCAATCCCAACCCCCTGACCAGCTGCCACGATGGTCTCTTTGCGGAGCTGATTGGGCAGGCTACACCTCAGCTACTATGGCCATTGCTCCGCTTCCTAGTGACCTTGATTTGGCAGTGGACAAGGTCACTATGGCCATTGTTTCTGCAGCTGACTCAACTGTCCCCTGTTCTTCAAGTACCCTAAGGGGTAAGTCAGTCTTTTGGTGGACATCAGAGATTGCAGAAGCTATCCGGGGCCGCCAGCGAGCCCTGCAACGACACTGGCGTGTTCCTTCCCTAGAGAATCTGGTTGCCTTTAAACAGCTGCGAGCCTGGGCTCGGTGGTTAATCTGGCGGAGCAAACAGGACTGCTGGGAACAATATGTTGCCACCATAGGTTCCCACACCTCCCCATCTCAGGTGTGGTCACGGGTTCGGCACATTTTTGGCTTTCGCCCTCATGCGTCTGTCACTTGCCTTTCTCTTCAGGGTACAGTTTGTACTGACCCTATCGCCATCGCCGAACATCTGGCAGAGTACTTCACTCAAAGTTCCTTGACAGCAGGCTACAGCGCAGAATTCCGCGCCTTTAAAGAGCAGACTGAGCGTATGCAGTTGTCGTTTCGCACGCACCGTTGGGAATGATACAACGCCCCATTTAGTGAATGGGAGTTCCAAAGTGCCCTTACAGCCTGCCCTGATACCTCTACAGGTCCAGACCGAATTCACAACCAGTTTCTTCACCATCTGTTGGCGCACTGTCGGGGTGAATTACTCGCCCTGTTCAACCACATCTGGATGGAGGGTGTTTTCCCAACTCGTTGGCAGGATAGCGGACCATCCCGGTGCTGAAACCTGGTACAGATTCGCTGGTGGTTGATAGCTATCGCCCTATCAGCCTTACCAACATGATGTGCAAACTCCTGGAACGGATGGTGAGTCGGCAGCACATGTGGATCCTCGAAGCTCGGGGCCTCCTGGCCCAGCAACAGGGGGGCTTCCGTCAGGGCTGCTCAGCGATTGACAATTTAGTCTCGCTAGAGTCGGCTATTCGTACAGCTTTTACTCGGCGAGAACATCTAGTTGCTGTTTTCTTTGATCTTCGGAAGGCATATGGTACCACCTGGCACCATCATATCCTTGCTACGCTGCATGAATGGGGCTTACGGGGTCCACTTTTGATTTTTCTATGAATTTTCTCTCCAATCGCTCCTTTCGGGTTAGAGTTGGCACTTACTTTAGCTCTGCTCATATTCAGGAGAACGGTGTCCCGCAGGGCTCGGTTCTCAGTGTTCCCCTCTTTTTTGTGGCGATGAATGGTCTTGCGCCTGCGGTGGGCTCAGCGGTCTGTTCCTCTCTATATACCGATGACTTTTGTCTTTATTACAGTTCCCCAAACATCAGTGTCTCTGAACGGCAGCTGCAGGGAGCTATCCATAAGGCACATTTTTGGGCATCCAACCATGGTTTTCAGTTCTCAGCCTCTAAGACCCGAGTGATGCATTTCTGTTGTCGTCCAACGGTCCACCTCCATCCAGAGCTCTACCTAGCCAATGAACTACTTCATATTGAGGAGATGCATCACTCCCCACGACGGCGGCCTAGGTCAGGTCTCCCGATCGCGGTCCGCATTTGTTCCCTTCTCTCGTCACTCAAGTCCTTTCCCCTTCCTCCGTCCTTCCGGCCCCCTTCCTCTACCCCTCTTGGTCCCTCCCTCGCTTGAGGCTTTGCTTGGATTTGTCCTGCGACTCAAAGTCCTCTGTTCCACCTGCCAGTCTTCGTCAACGTTTCATGGCTCTTGCCTCGTTTTGTGGTGCAGATGTAGTCTACACCGGTGGTTCTGTGGTCAATGGACGCACTGGGTTTGCTTTCATCCACAGTGACTACGTTGAGCAGCATTTCCTGCCTTGTGAGAGCAGTGTTTTCACCGCGGAGCTGGTTGCTCTTTATCGTGCACTTGCTCACCTTTCCTCCTGCCCTGGGGAGCTGGTTGCTCTTTATCGTGCACTCGCTCACCTTTCCTCCTGCCCTGGGGAGTCATTTGTCATATGCAGTGACTCCCTGATTGGATTGCAAGCACTCGACCAGTGTTTTTCTCGGGACCCCAGGCCACATCGACATTCCAGGAAACGAACGTGTCTATCGGTTGGCCAAGCAGGCCACCACTTCACCACCCCTGGAGCTTGGTCTCGTGGAAAGAGACCTGGTCAGCCCTACTTCGCAAGGTCCGCGATGTCTGGAGCTCTGAATGGTCTGTCTTGAACATGCCAAATAAGCTCCGCATGGTAAAGTCATCCACGGCCGTATGGAACTCATCCTTGAGGAGCACGCGTAGGGACTCAATTGTTCTCTGCCTTCTCCGAATTGGACATACGCGGTTGACCCACAGCTATCTCCTTCGCTGTGAGAACCCGCCCAAGTGTCGCTGTGATGCAGGGCTGACAGTGCTACATCTTCTGATGGACTGCCCCCATTTAGCCCCCTTGCGGCTGTCCTTTAATTTACCAGCTGCACTTCCTTTAATACTAGGTGACGATGCCTCTATAGCTGCCTCAGTTTTACGTTTTATCCGTGCAGCTGGGTTTTATCACTCACTCTAGTGTGGGCACTCTTGCATTATTTCTCAGGCTACACCCACTCCAGTGACTTTAATTGTGACGTGGATACCTAAATAGTGTCTTTTGTGGTAACAAGTTGTGTTGGTACCTCTATCAACGCTTTCCAGCTGGAGTTTCTTCGTTTGTAGTTGAGTGGTTGACCTTTTACCTGATCCATCAACCACTGTAGTCTGTTTTACTGTAGTCAGCTATTTGCTCTGCTCCTTTTAAGTGTCCTTTATTTTGTGTTATTGCGGTGTTCATTTTAGCTCTGTACCCCTTGGTGTTCCCTCTCTCTGGGTGCAGAGGTTACGCTTGTACTGTATAGGCCTTTTACAAGTATGTCTGTTTGGAACAGGGGACTGATGACCTCGATGTTTAGCCCCCATCAAACCCCAAAACCAACCAACCAACCTAAAAAGTGATAAGTCTCCACTATATTAAGCAGTTGGTCATCCAGGTAAATTCTGGATTTGGGTGCACAGTATGACGGCAGAAGTACATGACGCAAGTCTTGGTGGCCGAAAACTGAAATCCCTGGATGAGGGGCCATGACTGCACTTTTTGTAGGCTTCTTGCAATTGGCTTTCAGCCCAGCAGCTGGAGATGAGCAAAAGGGAATACAAAAGTCATCAGCGTGTAAGAAGGGTGATGCTAAGAACCCCAGTGTCACTGCGAAACCATTAATGGCGATTAATAAGAGTGGGATGCTCAGCACAGAGCCCTGCAGGACCCCATTTTCTTGGATATTGGTGGGGGGTGAGGAAGGGTGGGGAGGGACATGTGGAGCACAGAGTCGAACTCGAACGGTGCAGAGCGACAAAATGTTCTAAAAATAGGGAGAGGTCCTCGGAGGCCTCATTCATGTAATTTAACGAGGATGTGGTGGTGCCAAGTGGTGTCATAGGCTTTCGTCAGGTCAAAAAAGATGGCAATAAGGTGTTGACGGCAGGAAAAAGGCCATTTGGATGGAGGACTCCAGGTATACGAAGTTGTCAGTGGTGGAGCGACCTTGGTGAAAACCGTCATGGGGTGGAGCTCGAAGGCCCCGGGACTCGGAGAGCCAACACAGCCGCTGGCTCACCATACATTCGAGCAACTTGCACAGAACAATGGTGAGGCTAATAGGACGACAGCAGGTTCTTGTGAGGTTTTGGCACTGGAACGATGATACTTTTGTACCACTGTGACAGGAATTTGCCATTGCTACAGATGCGTCCAAAGATGGCAGGAGGTGGTGCTGGTAATCTACTGATAGATGTCTAATCATTTGGTGATGGATGCAGACTGGCCCAGGGGATATGTCAGGACAATTGGCAGGGGCACCAAGAAATTCTCCCTCACTGAATGGAACATTATACAGCTCAGGGTGCTGTGTATGGGTTGGTAATTCTCAGATGCGGAGGTTTGAGCTTAATACTCAGCTAAACACAGCAATTATGTCTGGAGCGGTATAGGTAGTTCTATTTGTGGAAATCCCGGGTATCACTTCAGGGGTCTGACATCCATAAAGGCCCTTAATCTTAGTCCAAACCTGGGAAGCAGAGATTTGTGTTCCAGTGCAGGAGACATACCGTTCCCAACGTTTCTGCTTCCTTCATTTGATTAGTTGATGGACCCAGGCACAGAGACATTTGAAGGCAATGAGGTGCTCAAGGGATGGGTGCCGATTGTGATGCTGCTGGGACCACCTACGGTCTCTAATGTCCGCAGCTATTTCCAGAGACCATCAGGCACTGTCTTCTGCCGGGGGCAGACCATCAGGCACTGTCTTCTGCCGGGGGCAACCTGAGGAGCAAGGGATTGCTGATGCAGCTGCAGAAACAATGGTAACCGTAATGATGTGGATCACCTAATCAGTGTTGCGTGCAACGGAGATCCAGTGGTTGTAGCAGAGGTGAAAGTGTCCCAGTGAGCCTTGATAAGAGCGCATGTGGGCAAGTGTCGAGTTGAGTGACGCCGGGGAAGTGATAGGAGGAGCGGAAATTGGTCACTACCACATAAGTCATCGTCAGCTCTCCAGTGGGTAGGCAGTAGAAGGCAAGGACTACAAACTGAGAAGTCAATGACTGAGTATCTGCCATGTGCTAGCCACACTGAAATGAGTGGGGGGCACCTGTATTTAGGAGGCAAAGGTCAAGTTGAGTGAGTATATTCTCAAAATCTTTAACACAGCCACTACTAGTAATAAAATGCATTAAATACTATCATCGTATTTTACCATTGTCACGAGATCTGTGTGTTTCTTGTTTTAATTGACACATATATTCATTGAAATATGCTTTAATATATATATGTAGCTAATTTAGGTAATGTAAGGAATAAGCAGTGGCAATAATTCTAAATCAAGTCAGAGGAAAGTGGGCTGCCATTGCACTCTCTTCCAAAAGCCCGCCTAACCTATTAGAGCAAAATCGTTTGATTTAGTACATAATTATAGACCTCAAAAAGAACTACAAAAGAAATTGCGAGAGAGTATGTTTCTTTTACTGTTGAGTCACAATAACTCTTCCCGTGCTTTGTAACTGCTGAAATGGATTACTGCAAAAGACAAACATCATCTCTGTAGGTCAACTGCAAAAGATAAACATATGTTCTTGTGGACTTTTATTTATATGGTTTTGAGTTCTACAGTCTTGTACTACGTAACTTGATGTAGCTCTTACGTATTACATAGTGTATATCAATAGTGTGCGCTTATTGGAAACATTTTTACTTAGTTTAGCTGATGAATTAAATGGGTGAACAGACTGTCATTAGAACATAGCTAAGAACTGTCATGATTAAACCAACTTTCAAATAAAAAAAAACTGCATTAAAGTCAGACCTTAATCACATTAAATATAAGATAATGTGTGTCATATAAATATAAGAATATATTAGGCATGTCGGGAAAGTATGTACAGGTTTGGGGGGAAAAACCCTCAAGAAATTTTTTTGTTTAAATCTAAACTTTATTTTTCCAAGAGAAAGCATTCCTTAAACTATTTTTCTACAGAGTTGCCACCATTGTTCAAACATTTGTCATAACAGGAAACTAACTTTCCACAGAATAATTCACGATCGGATTTCAGTATTGATTTTTCAGCCAATGTTATCATATGCATGATATGCGTTAAAATTAACTTCCAAAAAGAAATGTTTTTGAATATAAATTAAATTTGTTTTCCTCCAAATCTTCAGAAGGAACAATGTAATTGGATGATGACTGCATGCATCACATGTTTTTGGTGCCGCATGTATATTTGCTTTGAAACTTTGTATGACAAGTATCATCCATCTAATTGTTAGAAAGAAGTGGAGGACATGTAATGGAGTAAGTGAAACAGCCGTTGTAAAGCGAACAGGGGTAAAATTAAAATTCATTACTAATCCAAGTCATTTGAGAAATTTATTTGCCCATCTTGTTATTATTCCTCATGGATTTACTTACCTTATTAACCCATACTATTATTATCCATTTCAAATCAGAAAAAAATAAAAGTGAAAAAATGATTGCACTAGGAAAATGTGTACTTTCTGACCCCATATGTGATGATGAAAAATACTCAATTTTCAATTATCTATTAATTCCACCATTTCTCAGCAATTGTGCATCATTACATTTTGGAGTTTTCTCAAAAATGGGGGCTTGTTAAACCAAAATATCCACAAGTAACTCATTTTAGATTGTACACAAGTGATCTACTAAATATGAGGTGAATCGGTTGGCTGTGTCAGAGGACTTCATCTTGTTAGTAATAATGGAATTGAATTTTAATGTTTACCACTCCCATCTCACTGTAATTAGACAGCTGATGTCAACCTACCCTATTTTATGTATTGCATTATAAGAATAACAGTTAACCGATTACCATCCCACTATAGCAAAAAATTATCAATTATAAAAACTGAATTAATGTAAAAAATTGTTAAGTGGTGTTCGTACATTGGTATGATCTACCTACCACATATGGTGAATAGACATCAGTGAACACCAGATTCAAAGGAATAGCCATTAGAGTCCAACACTGTGCCATGACAACTGTTTGTACCATATATCTCTGCCATGTTATCTGGGCCAGTGCAAACATGGATAGTGGAGGCCTCCCCCAGGGGGGCTCACGGTTCTTTCGTGAGTTCGTGCGTGGTGCACATGAGGCCCCGAGCTATTGCAGCCCATTTTTTCCTCCCTGGCTGCATTTCTTTCACATTGCCCCTCCCTCTGTATCCTCGCTCCTTCCCCATTGCCCTCTCCTTCCCCTCTCGGTGTTCTGCTTTATATCGACCTGGCTACCCAACTGCTGCCCTGTATTGCCTGCAATTTTGTTCCTTCTGCTTGCTCTCTTTCATCCTTTTTGGTGTTTAGGTCCCTGCTTGTGGTTTGATCTCCACTTCTAAATTTTCTGTTTTTATTGTGAGCCAATCGGGGATGAACTCCCTCTTTAGCATCTGTGGCATAAATTCCTCTCCCACCATCCTTCCCTGCTGTAGCCCCTATCCACCCTCCTAGGTGACCAGCACATGTGGCCAGTCCGTGTGGTGGGGCTGTCATGTACCCATCTGGCTGAGCCTCCTGACAAAACAGTGATCACACTACTGATACCTGAGCTTTCCCCTCCCCATGTATGACAAAGAGTGGTTGCCATACCAGGCGGCCCTTGCTTTGGCAGTGTAGTGTCCAGGTTACCCAAAGGCAACATCCCCTCAGGGTCTTCAACTACATTTGGCTCACAGGTGCTCTCCCGCCCCAACGGTGAGACAGTGTAATTATACCTGTCCTTAAGCCTGGGAAGAGCCTAACGACTCTAAACAGCTACGGCCCGATTAGCGTGATGAACATAGTTTGTGAACTGTTCGAGAGGATGGTTAGCTTCATATTATGTTGTGTACTCAAATCTTGGGGCTTTTTGTCCCCATATCAGTGTGGCTTCCGGGAAGGACAATCTCCAACTGACCATTTACTCAGATTGGAAATAGCAATCCAACAGGCTTTTACTAACTGCCAGCACCTTGTCATGGTCTTCTTTGACCTACATAAGGCATACAATATGGCTTGGTACCATAACACTTTAGTTACCCTCCATGACTGGGGCTTCAGTGGTCCCATTCAGATTTTTATCTGTGGGTTTTTATCTCACCAGCTCTTCTGGGTTTGAGTTGCCACTTCACTTGGAGCCCCTTGGATTCAGTATAACAGTATCCCACAGTGTTCTGTGTTAAGAGTCACATTTTTCCTGATAGTCATCAATGGGCAACCTCTGATTGGCCTGTGGTTACCCCGGCGTCGTTTGTCGACAATTTTTGCAATTGGTGCAGCTCCCACACGGTACCATCTACTGAGCGCACCGGCTCCAAGGTGCCACCCTATGGGCCTCTGCATGGGCCATCTCCCATGGCTTCTAATTTTCTGCCTCCAAAATGTAGGTTATTCATTTTTATCATTGACTCACAGTACATCCTGATCCAGAACAGTATTTAGGCAACCAGCTCCTCGATGTTGTAGCACAGTCCTGTTTTTTGGGCCTTATTTTTCATTTTTCAGAAAAAGTTACATGGCTGCCCCATATTCACCACCTAAAGACTACATGCATGCGGAAACTTAATGCTCTCCACCTCCTGGCCCACAGATCTTGGGGATGCAGATCATGCCATTCCTCTCCATCTTTACCATGCTTTGGTCTTGTCCAGACTAGATTATGGTAGTCAGGTTTATGGCTCTGCGGCTCCTTCCACTCTGAAAATACTTGCCCCTGTTCACCACTGTGGGGTGTCTGCCATTGGTGCCTTTCACCCTAGTCCCGTTGAGAGACTCCTCACAGAAGCAGGGATTACGCCTCTACAAATACGACAAAGCCAACTCCTGGTTTCTTATGCAATCACCATTCGCGAATTCCTTGACCATACCGTGTACCCTGACCTCTTTGCAAATGAGGGATGTCTCCCTCCTGATAACAGCCCATGAGTGGGATTGCCAGTTGGAATCCGTCTCCTTCCCCCTGTCGGGATCTCCTTCTCCACACACTGGAATGCGCCCCGTGTATTTCCTCCCACACCCATCCTAAGATGGTGCCCAGACCACAGATTAGGACAGACCTATTCCCAGGTACTATGGTTTCTCGTCATCTTGCACATGCCATCCTTACAGAGTGCCATCATCTTTCTGCATTGATGGCTCTAAGATGATAGATAAGGCGGTGTACGCTTTCATGTCTGCTACTGGCTTAGAACACCATTTATTGCTGGGATCATGTAGTGTGTTCTCAGCAGACCTACCAGCCATCCATAGAGCCCTCCATTTTGTTTCCCAGGCCTCGCTCCAGATTGTTTTAAATTGTACCGACTCAGTGAGCTGCCCAAAGGCTGTCAACCAGTGCTACTCTCTTCACTCCTTGGTCTCTGTTATCCATGACCCTATCTCTGCTCTTGACCATGTCCCCTGCTTAGTTGTCTTTCTCTAGGTCCCAAGTCATGTGGGCATCCCAGGGAATGAACTGGCTGACTGTTTGGCCACAGAAGCATATACTTATACCTCACCCCTCTCCCATTCCCTTCCATGATTCCAGCTGTGGGTATGCGGATCTACATCAAATGTCTCTGTGCCCAAAAAGTGGAATGACATCTGGTGTGCTACTGCTCGCAGTAATAAACTCTGCACAATCAATGAGTCTACTGCAGTTTGGCACTCTTCTTCCGCTCCTCTCAGAAGGAGTCCACTGTCTTATGCCTTTTACACATTGGTCACACTGGACTCACTCATTATTTCCTCTTTCGTAATGAACCAACCCCACAATGTGGTCTCCCCATGCGGGTCTGGGGGTTATATTAGGCCCAAGGTCTTCCGGCCTGTCGTAAGAGGCGACTAAGAGGAGTTTCACACGTTTCAGCCTTTGTGATGGTCCCCTGTCGGGTTTGACCTCCGTCTTTCTAAATTGTCCTGAAGAGCAAGCCAATTAGGGAAAGGCGCCTTACATGGTGCATCGTGTCCATCATGCATTGAGATTTTTAGACCACTTTCTTGTCATTGCGTTGCATTCCCACTCGTCTCTTTGTTAAAGACACCATCCTGAGTGCGTTTTCCACCATGCTCTATGCAGTGTCACTTTTTGCGCCGACGATGACCATGGACTTCCGTTGGTTCCAGCCCCCTGACAACAGAGGGATTGCTCTGCTGATGCCTGCACCATTACCTCCCCACGTATGCCATAGAGTAGATGCCCATCTCCCTGGAGCATCGGGACTCTTGGCAATGGCCATCCTGCCAGGTGGCCCTTGCTGAGGCTGAGTGGTGCCCGTGGGCAGGGCCCCTGGTCAGAGTGGGCGGCATCAGGGTGGATGACACGCCGTGAATTGTAGTATGTCATCTCTTGCTGGTGGTCCACTGCAAACGGTCTCTAAGCAGGCAAAGTCTAACTTCAGTGCTAAAAAATATGACCCCACATCATTCCCCTCCCTGGCCACACCATGCCAGGCTAAGGATGGCAGTGAAGCTTATTCATCCCAGTACCTTGTATGTACGAGAGTTGATGGGGAATATTTCATGTCCATGAAGCCTCAGTTTTTTGTGGAGCACTTGCAGGACAAGTTTAGGGAGGTGGAGGGATTGTCTGTAATTCACTCTGGGTCAGTCTTGATAAAAACAGCGTCCACTGCCCAGTCACGGGCATTACTCACTCATGGCAAGCTGGGGGATGTTTCCGTTACCATCACGCTCCATAAGAGCTTAAATATGGTCCAGGGTATTATATTCCACATGGACCTTCTTTTGCAGTCTGACAATGAGCTGTGCACCAATTTAGAACATCGAGGTGTTCATTTTGTCCGACGCATCCATTGGGGTCCAAGGGATTATCAGGTTGCCACCGGTGCCTTCATCTTGGCCTTCGAGGGTGACACATTGCCCGAGAAGGTCAAGGTGATGGTCTACCACTGTGCTTAAAGTGCTGGAAGTTTGGCCATATGTCTTCCTGCTGTACTTACAGCGTCACATCCTAATATTCCATGTACCCTGCCTCCCATCTGTGTCAACTGCGGAGAGCATCATTCACATTGCTCACCAGACTGCTGGCTTTTACAGAAAGAGGAAAATCGTGGAATATAAGACCGTGGACCGACTGACCTACATTGAGGTTAAGAGGAAATTTTAGTGCCTACATCCTGTGCCTACGACCTCCTCTTATGCCGCCACTATGAGAACAGTTGTCGCCCCATCAGTTCTTCACATTTCTGTTGCCTCTCAGAACCAGAAGACTACACCTGCCCCCTTGATGGTGGGGGGCACTTCCCTCCCTGTTCCTCCCGCATCACCTATTTCGGGAGCAACACCCCCACCCAACCATCAGGGATATCAGTCCCCACTTCTGATTTGGAGAAGCATAAGTCTTCTTCAGATGTTCTCACTAGAAAGGGGTCCCTTGGGTCACTCCCTTCCCGGGTTTCTGCTAGTAGGAAAGATGACACCCGCCAGTGGCTGAAGACAACAAAAGCAGCTGATCGTAGGGCTTCACGCTCAACCTTAGTCCCGGAGACTGAATCAGTGAAGTCCTCCCAGCCAGGGAAACCGGGGAGCAGTGAGAGAAATCCAAAAACAAGGTCCCCAAGGCCAAGAGAATTGTGGCACCCTCACCACTGCTACCTACAAGCTCTGTGTCTGCAGGTGAGGTGGAGACTCTGGCGTCCGCTGATGACGTAGATCTGGTCAGACCCTCAGACACAATGGATATAGACTGCTCAGGCAAAACGTCGGTGGCAGCAGGTGATCCTGAGGCATAAACTTCCTCATTGAATGTTCCATGCCTTCCCAGTCTCACAATGACATCATTCTCCAGTGGAATTGCAGCAGTTTTTTCCTCCGCCTGGCTGAGCTATGGCAACTGTTAAACTTTACACTTGCTTTCTACATTGCCCTCCAGGAAACCTGGTTCCCAGCAATGCAGACCCCTGCCCTCCATGGCTATAAGGGATACTACAGGAACTGTAATGTCTGTAATCAAGTGTCAGATGGAGTTTGCATTTATGTCCTAAACTCAGTCTGTAGTAAAACTGTGCCCCTTCAAACCACTCTTGAAGCTGTGGCTGTCAGAATAAGGACAACCCAGGAAGTAACTGTCTGCAATGTACATCTTTCTCCAGATGGTGCAGTATTAACTGCACTGATTGATCAACTCCCTAAACCTTTCCTACTTTTGGGAGAGTAGAACGCCCATAACCCCTCGTGGGGTGGCACTGTGCTTACTGGCCAAGGCAGAGATGGCGAAACTTTACTGTATCAGTTCGACCTCTGCCTCTTATATACTGGGGCTGCCACACGTTTCACTGTGGCTCATGGTAGTTACTCGCCCATTGATTTATCAATTTGCAGCCCAGGACTTCTCCCACCTATCCATTGGAGAGCACATGATGACCTGTGTTGTAGTGACCACTTCCCCATCTTCCTGTCACTGACCCAGCATCAGGCCCACAGATGCCTGTCCAGATGGGCTTTAAACAAGGCGGACAGGAAAACTTCCACTTCTTCTGTCACCGTGGAATCTCCCCCACTTGGTAACACCGATGTGGTGGTTGAGCAGGTGACTGCAATAATTATTTCTGTGGCAGAGAACACACACCCTCGCTATTTAGGGTGCCCCCAGCGAAAGGTAGTCCCTTGGTGGTCGCCGGCAGTTGCTGAAGCCATTAAGGAGCATCGACGAGCTTTAAAGCGGTACAAGCGGCACCCTTCCCTGGAGCACCTCATAGCCTTTAAACTTCTCCATGCCCACATTCGCCAACCTATCAAACAATGGAAGCAGGAGTGTTGGGAGAGATACATCTCGACCATTGTGTACCATTTGTCACCTTCCCAAGTCTGGGCAAAGATCAAACATGTGTTCAAGTACCAGACCTCAACAGGTGTCCCTATGTTAACATAAATGGCCTGTTATCTACTGACATAAACGTGATTGACGAGCACTATGCTCTGCATCAGAGAATTACCCCCTCCCCAGCCTTTTGCACTATCAAACGGCGGCTGGAAGGGAATGTCCTCTCGTTCACTACAGGCCACAATCCTTGAACGCCCCATTTACAGAGTGGGAGCTCCTCAGTGGGAGCTCCACATTGCCCCAACACAGCTCCTGGGCCTGATCGGATCCACAGTCAGATGATTAAACATCTCTCATCTGAATACAAGCGACATCTCGTCGTATTTGACCGAATCTGGTGCGATGGCGTCTTTCCATCGCAATGGCAGGAGAGCATCATCATTCTGGTTCTCAAACCCGGTAAAAACCCACTTGATGTGGATAGCTATCACCCCATCAGCCCCACCAATGTTCTTTGTAAGCTGCGGGAAAGTATAGTGTGTCGGCGGTTGGGTTGGGTCCTGGAGTTGCGTGACCTGCTGGCTCCATGTCAGGGCGGCTTCCGCCGTGGCTGCTCTGCCACTGATAATCTTGTGTCCCTTGAGTCTGCCATCTGAACAGACTTTTCCAGATGCCAACACCTTGTTGCCATCTTTTTTGATTGACGAAAAGCGTATGACACCACCTGGTGACATCATACCCTTGCCACATTGTATTAGTAGGGTGTCCAAGGCCCAAGTAGGGTGTCCAAGGCCCACTCCTGATTTTTTTATCCAGAATTTCCTGTCACTTCGTACTTTCCATGTCCAAGTTGGTGCCTCCCATAGTCCCCCCCCCCCCCCACCCCCCACCCCCATATCCAGGAGAATGGGGTTCTGCAGGGCTCTGTATTGAGTGTCTTTGTATTTTTAGTGGCCATTGATGTTCTAGCAGCAGCTGTAGGGCCATCCGTCTCACCTTCTGTGTATGCGGACGACTGCTGCATTTCGTACTGCTCCACCAATATTGGTGTTGCTGAGCGGCACCAACAGAGAGTCATCCACAAGTCGCAGTCATGGGCTCTAGCCCACGGTTTCCAGTTTTCATCTGAAAATTCGTGTGTTGTGCACTTCTGTCGGCATTGTACCATTGATCTGGAACCAGAACTTTACCTTAATAGCAATCCACTCACTGTAGTGGAGACATATTGAGTCTTAGGGTTGGTTTTTGACACCCGATTGACTTGGCTTCCTCACCTTCGTCAGCTTAAGCGGAAGTGCTGGCAGCACCTCAACGCCCTCTGCTGCCTGAGCACACCAACTGGGGTGTAGATCGCTCTACACTGCTGCAGCTCTACAGGGCACTTGTTCAATTCTGCCTTGACTATGGGAGTCTGGTTTATGGTTAGGTGGCGCCCTCAGCGTTGGATTTACTCTACCCAGTGCACCACTGTGGCATTTGCGTAGTGACAGGAGCTTTTAGGATAAGTCCAGTGATCAGCATCCTGTCGGAGGCTGGAGTCCCTGCATTCAGGTTAGGCTTACACAACTGCTGGACAGTCACATTGCACACGTTGACTAGTCCTAGTTGAACTAGTCCTCAGTTTCTTTTTTGAAAGTGGTTTTTATTTTCAGATATAAGGTATTGCTTCACTCTTGGAGCAGGGGCAGGGTGTGGTTGTGGTTTGGGCCTCTCTTCGTGTTTTTTCAGTCTGGGACCGATGACAATTCCCCCTTGCGAAGCTTGCTCTTTTATCACTTTTTACCGGTTTTTAGATTTGGGCTACCCTTTTATACCTTCTACTGTGTGTTTTAACATCCTCATTTTATAGTTTAATTCCTCTCCACTTTTAGCGGACCCTCTCTCTTCTGTGTGTAACTTCAGACTTAAGACTGATGACCTCACCATTTAGTCCCATAACCCCTTCAATCAATCATGGATGGTAGAGGAAAACTCGTTTACTAAGCCAGTCAGTAATGATCCAGGTCACAGCTGATCAACGTCTACAGAGCAGCAATTTAAGTGTTCATCTTTTTCTCTGTTTCCCACATAGTATATTTATTAAATTTTGTGCTTGTTTAGAGACGCTTGCATTTTTGTAATTGTAAATTCATTCGGAGTGTACCACAACAGTTGCTCACTGAACAGGCAGCTTCATAGCTCATTAACGCATTAGTGTCCATTGGTGACACATCAGGAGGGTAGCAAGTTGCATATCTAGGTGTGTCTGCTTTTATAATTGATTTCTTCAGTTAGTCTTGCTGGGATAGCTACGTTGTGAGCATGCTGTGGGTGGATGCAGGAGGTGCTGGCTACAGTTTGTGAACAGCTGAATGTGCTTCTAGGTATGGTCAGTTACCTTCAGGCTGCTGCCTCGGGGTGCAGCAGTGGCAGAGAATCTGGCGCTTTATGTGACACCTGAGGTGTCACTTGTTTTGCCCACAGGCTCTGCTTCCAAGGCACCCCCTAGTGCACCTGACATGACATGGTGGATCCACCCTCACAGCAGGGTGAGTGGTGGGTGGTAATGTGTTCATGTCACTCAATGGGGAGGGCCAATGTGGAGACTGGTCACCTGGCCTTGCCCATTCACGCTGTGAGTGGACAGCTGCCCACTCATTCAGCAGGGTCTGAGCAGGCACACGGTGGGAGTATTTACTAGTTACTGGGAGCTCCAATGTGAGGTGTGTAATGGAGCCCCTTAGGCAGATAGCAGTCAGGGCTGGAAAGGAAGCCAATGTGCCCTTGATATGCCTGGCATGGGGCCTCATCCGAGATTGGGAGGTGACCATGCCTGTAGCTAACGAGTGTGCAGGGTGAGTTTTCTGCATGTTGTGGCTCATATGAGCACCAATGACTCCCGTCCAAGATGTGGAGGTGACCATGCCTGTAGCTATCGAGCGAGTTGTCTTAATGTTGTGGCTCATATTAGCACTGACAACTCCTGTGGCATGGGTTCTGAGGCGGTCTTCAGTTCATGCAGGTGGCTGGCAGGGGTGGTGAAGACTGCTGGCCTCATGTGTGGTGTGAAAGCAGAGCTCTCAATTTGCAGCATCATTTCCAGAGTTGATTGGGGTCCTTTGGTTTGGAGCAGAATGGAGGGTCTCAACCAAAGGCTTGGTTGACTTTATTATGGTCTTGGCTGCAGATTTTTAGACCTCCGTTATTGTGTGGGGATTTGTAGGACTCCGTTTGATAGGTCACTGGTGCACTACACAAAGGAAGCAGCACCTCAGGAGCAGAGTACTTCCGGAGTGCACAAGAGGTTTTTTTTTTAGTCTAGGCAGTAGCTTGAGGTGCTCCGATGAACACTCACCAGTTGATATGCAGCGAGAGAAGTCAAACAGCATTCAAAATAAAGACACTTTGACTGTCAAAATTTTATCAGTATACTGTTGGAGTATTTGTAATAAAGTCCCCAACCTTACTACCCTCCAGGAAAGTTCCCATGCTCAGATTATTCTTGGGACCAAGAGCTGGCTGAAACCTGAAGTGGAAAGCTCAGAGATATTTAGCAAGTCATGGAATGTGTATTGGAATGACAAATTAGAGGCAATAGGAGGGGGAGTGTTCATTGCAGTTGACAAAAATATTGTCTCTATTTAGGTCGTTAAGTTGAGCATGACAGTGAAGTCATCTGGTCACGTATAACAGGTGTAGGTGAAACCAAGTTAGTTGCTGGATGTTTTTACCAGCCACCCAATTCTGCTGTGACAGTTCTAGAGTCATTCAAAGAAAGTCTACAGTCAATAGTGTGTAAATACCCAGATCGTGCAATACTGGTTGGAGGAGACTTCAACCTGCCGAGTATAGACTGGGATGTCTATGGATTCATTGATGATGGGAGGGGGGGGGGGGGGGGTGGAGGGTGTACAGACAGACAGTTGTACAATATACTTTTGGATGCATTTTCTGAAAATTGTGTTGAGCAGCTAGCTTGGCAGCACACATGAATGGAAATATCTTGGACCTCGTAGCTACAAATAGGCTGGACCTTATTGACAGTGTCAGTATAGATATGGGAATTAGCTGTCATGACATCATATAGCAACTATAATTATGGAAGTTAATTATGGAAATTACTAAATCAGTCAAGAAGGCTAGATAGAGCTAGACAGAGCAGATAAGCAGGTATTAACATCTCAGTTAGACAGTGAATTGACATCACTTACTTCCAGTAAGATGGATGTAGAGGAAGTATGGGGAAAGTTTAAGCAGGTTGTAAATTGTGGTCTTGAGAGTTATGTACCTAAGTGGATAAAGAGTGGAAAAGACCCACCATGGTTTAATAACAAAATTTGGTGGATGCTGAGGAAGCAGAGGCCGTTGCACTTTCGGTTCAAAAGGGAACAAACAAATGCGACAAGCGAAGATTAGTAGAGACTCTTGCATCTGCGAAAAGAACTTTGCGCGAAGCATACAACTACTACTACCACCATCACACCTTAGTAAAAGATCTGGCAGAGGACCCAAGAAAATTCTGGTCATATGTAAAATCGCTAAGTGTGTCTAAGGCTTTCATTCAGTCACTTGTTGACCAGTCTAGTGTGTCAGTTGAATATAGCAAAATGAAAGCTGATTTTTTTAAATTTCACATTAAAGAAATCATTCACACAGGAGAATCGTGCAAACATACTGACATTTTACCACCAGACTGTCTCCCATATGGACAACATAGTAATAAGCATCCCTGATACAGAGAAACAACTGCAAGATTTGAAAGTAAATAAATCACCAGGTCCATGTGGAATCCCAGTTCAGTTTTTCAAAGAGTAGTCTATGGCATTGGGCCATTACTTAGTTTGCATTTATTGCGAATCTCTTGCCCTGCGCAAAGTCCCAAGTGGCTGGAAACAAAGCACAGGTGACTCTAGTATGTAAGAATGGTAAAAGAATGGACCCACAAGATTATAGACCAATATCCATACTGTCTAATTGCTGCAGAATCCGTGAACATATTCTCAGTTCGAACATAATAAATTTTCTTGAGACTGATAAGCTTATGTTCACGAATTGGCATGGTTGTAGAAAACAATGCCCATGCAAAACTCAGCTTGCCCTTTTCTCACATGATATACTGATAACTTATGGAAGAAGGTCAACAGGCAGATTCCATATTTTTAGATTTCTGGAAAACATTAGACACGGTGTCCCATTGCAGCCTGGTAATGGTACTAGCATATGGAATGAGTCCACAGATATGCGAGTGCCTCGAAGACTTCTTAAATAATAGAACCCAGTATGTTGTCTATGGATGGTGAGTGTTCAGGAGAGATGAGGGTATTGTCAGGAGCGCCCCAGGGAAATGTGATAGGACCGCTGTTGTTCTCTGTATACATAAATGATTTGCTGACAAGATGGGCAGCAATCTGCGGTTGTTTGCTGATAATGCCATGGTATAGGGTAAGGTTCAAAGTTGACTGACTGTAGGAAGGTACAAGACAACTTCCAGTTGGTGTTGTGAATGACAGCTAGCCATACATGTGGATGAATAGGAAGATCAAACTTGTAATGTTTGGCTACAGTATTGTTAGTGTCCCTCTTGGCACAGTCAAGTTGTTTAAATATCCGGGCATAACATTGCACCCCTCTGTGGGTCCAGGGGTTAGAATAGGCCTGAGGTATTCCTGCCTGTTGTAAGAGGCGATTAAAAGGAGCCTCTCACTTTACGACCCTATGAGTTCAGGTCCCATTCTATGGTTCGACCTGCCACTTTCAAAATTCTACAGAATTGTGTGCCATATGGGGAAGAATGCCTTACGTGGTGCGCGAGTGCCCTTAGATTCGATCTCCTGAGCCTCTTGTCATGTCTCTGCATCTCCACCTGCGATTCAATTATTAGGGCAAGGACACTTTCCGAGGTATGTCATCTTCTTCCGTTGTCTCCTGTCCTCTTTCGCCTCCATGACAATATTGGATTTCTCTGCACACAATATCCAGCATGGTAGCCAGTCCGTTGTGGTGGAGCTGTCATGTACCTATTTGGTGGTAGCCCCCTGACAACACAGGGATCGCACTACTGATGCCTGAGCTGTAAACTCCCCACGTATGCCTAGGAGTAGATAATTGTCTTCCTGGGGCATCAGGACTCCTGGTAATGGCCATCATGCCAGTTGGCCTTCGCTGTGGCTGGGTGGCGCCCATGGGGAGAGACACTGATAGGAGTGGGTGGCATGAAATGGAAATGAGCGTTAGGCATCATTGGCCTGGAGGCCCCCTTACGGGACAGGTCTGGCCACCTTGATGCAGGTCTTATTACATTCAACACCACATTGGGCGACCTGCGTGCCGGATGGGGACGAAATGATGATGAAGACAACACAACACCCAGTCCCTGAGCAGAGAAAATCCCTGACCCAGCCGGGAATCGAACCCGGGCCCATAGGACGGCAATCAGTCACGCTGACCACTCAGCTATCAGGGTGGACACAGTGGGTGGCATCAGGGCAGATGACCCACAATGAAGCGGACTAAGTCATCTCTCGCTGGTAACCGTATGGCACCAGCAGTCTCTATGAAGGGGAAGATAGAATACAATGTTGACAGGTATGACCCTAAAGGGTTTCCCTTCCTCGCTACATCTTGGGAGGAATGTAGAGCTTCAGAACGGAGAGAGCCATATTCGCCTCAGTTTTTAGTCTGTAGCAGAACCGATGGGGACTCTTTTCTATCAACAAAGCCTCAGTTTTTTGTTGAACACCTCGAGGATAAGTTTTTAGAAGTGACAACGCTTTCCAAGATGTGAAACGGCGCAGTCTTGATTCAGACAACATCCCCAGCCCAATCCTGAGCGCTAATTGCCTGTGACAAGCTGCGTGATATTCCTGTTTCCGTCAGTCCCCATAAAAGCCTCAACATGGTCCAGGGGATTATTTTCCATCATGACCTCCTCTTGCAGTCTGACGACGAACTCCACGCCAACTTAGAACGGAGGGGTGTTAATTTCATCTGTCGCTTTTACAGGGGACCCGAAGACAACAGGGTTGGTACCGGTGCCTTCATCTTGGCCTTAGAGGGTGATTTATTGCCTGAACATGTCAAGGTGATGGTTTATCGCTGTGACGTTAAACAATACATCCCTCCCCCTATGCGGTGCTTTAAGTGCTGGAAGTTTGGGCTCGTCTTCCCGCTGCACTTCTGGCACCACATGCGCCACATGCCGAGACTGTGGACATCCACAGCACCATGTGCGCCACTTCCCACTTGCATCAACTGTGGAGAGCACCACTCCCCCCGCTTGCCAAACTGCCCAGTACTCCAAAAGGAGCGGAAAATTATGGAGTACAAGAACTTGGACTGGTTGACTTACACAGAGGTTAACTGTAAATTCGAAATATTACACCCCGTTAAGTTGACGATGCATATGCTGCAGCTACATCACCATTGCCGCCCCAAGTGCCAGTGGTTCCTCCTTCTGGGCCACCAGAATACATCCGACCCTTGGTGGTAGGAGGCAAATCTTTCTCCCTTTCTCCCAAAGCACCTGCTTTGGAAGCAAGCCCTCCCCCCCTCCCCCCTGCCGGAGATGCAACAGCCTCCTCCGGCTCTTCTCTTGCGGAAGGGGTCCCTTGAGGCCCTCTCTTCCAAGGTCTCCACTAATCCCACAATGGACACTCGCCAGTGGCTCAAGGAGCCAAATGCTGCTGGACGAAGAGCTTCACGGCCTTCCTCCGTGCCTGAAGCTGCTTCAGAAAAATCTTACCTGCAAGCCCCTAAATGGAAGTGAGAGAGCAAGCAAACTAAGTAGTAGTCTGCTAAGATACAGGACCATCTGGTGGCCCCAACACCACCACTCCCTATCAATTCTGCATCTGAGGATGCAGTGGAGATCTTAGCATCCCCTGTGGACCTGAATCTCACTGATGCCTCATCCACCATAGGAATGGCTACAAATACTCATTCGGTGGCAGTAAGTGACCCTTAGGCATAACCTGCCTCCTTGGGTGCTTCAGGCCTTCCCAGTCTCATGATAACGCATCCTCCAGTGGAACTGCAGCGGTTTTTTCCAACACCTGGCTGAGCTATGGCAACTGTTAATCTTTACACCTGCTTTCTGCATTGCCCTCCAGGAAGCCTGGTTCACGGCAGTGCGGACTCCTGCCCTCCATGGCTATAAGGGATATTACAGGAACACAAGCAACTATATAAGAGTGTCAGGTGACATTCATGCCTATGTCCTGAACTCAGTATGCAGTGAACCTGGGCCCCTTCAAACCCTTCTTGAAGCAGTGGTTGTCAGGATACAGATGACACAGGAAATAACTGTGTACAACGTATAGCTTCCTCCAGATGGTGCAGTACCCCTGAACGCATGGCTGCACTGATTGATCAGCTCCATAAATCTTTCCTACTCTTGGGAGATTTTGATGCTCGTAACCCCGTGTGGCATGGCACAGTTCCTACTGGTCGAGGCAGAGATGTCGAAAATTTACTGTCACAACTCAACCTCTGCCTCTTAAAGAATGGGGCTGCCACACATGTCAGTGTGGCATATGGCACATATTTGGCCATTGATCTCTCGGTTTGGAGTCCTGGCCTTCTTGCATCTATCCACTGGAGATCACATCTTCCTGTCGCTGCCCCGGCATCACGGCTGTGGACACCTACCCAGATGGGCTTTAAACAAGGCGGACTGGGAAACTTTCACCTCTGCTGTCACTGTTGCATCTCCCCCACATGGGTACATCGATTTGTTGGTTGAAGAGGTAACTACAACGATTGTTTCTGTGGCAGAAAACGCGATCCCTCATTCTTTAGGGTTGCCCTGGAAAAAGACAGTCCCTTCGTGGTTTCCGGAAGTCGCTGAGGCAATTAAGGAGTGTTGGCGAGCTCTACAGTGGCATAACCGGCACCCTTCCCTGGAGCACCTCATAGCCTTTAAACGGCTCCGTACCTGCGTTGGTCAGCATATCAAAAGGTGGAAACATGAGTTTTGGGAGGGGTACGTCTCAACCATTGTGTGCCAAATGTCACCTTCCCAGGTCAGGGCAAAGATCAAACAAGTTTTTGGGTACCAGACCCCGACAGGTGTTCCTGGTGTTAACATAAATTGCGTGTTATCCACCAATGCAAACGCAATTGCCGAGCACTTGCTGAGCACTATACTGGTGCCTCTACATCGGAGAAACGGCAGGTAGAAGAGAAAGTCCTCTCGTTCACTACACACCACAGTGAACCCTATAATGCCCCATTTACAGAGTGGGAGCTCCTCAGTGCCCTTGCACATTGCCCCGACACAGCTCCTGGGCCTGATCGGATCCACAGTCAGATGATTGAACATCTCTCATCTGATTGCAAGGGACATCTCCTCGTGATCTTCAACCTGATTTGGTGCAATGGCATCTTTCCATCGCACTGGTGGGAGAGCACCATCATATCAGGGCTCAAACATGGCAGAAACCTGCTTGATGTGAATAGCTATTGGCCCATCAGCCTCACCAACGTTTTTTGTAAGCTGCTTGAATGTGTGGTGTGTCAGCGGTTGGGTTGGGTCCTGGAGTCACGTGGCCCACTGGCTCCATGCCAGGGCAGTTCCTGCCTGGGTTGCTCTGCCACTGATAATCTTGTGTCCCTCAAGTCTGCAATCCGAACAGCCATTTCCAGATGCCAACACCTTGTTGCCGTCATTTTTGATTTACAAAAAGTGTAAGACACCACCTGGCGCCATCATACACTTGCCACATTATACATGTGGCGTCTCTGAGTCCAGCTCCCAATTTTTATCCAGAATTTCCTGTCACTTCATATTTTCCATGTCCAAGTTGGTGCCTCCCACAGTCTCCCCCCCCCCCCCCCCCCCCCCCCATATCCAGGACATTGGGGTCCCACAGGGCTCTGTATTGAGTGTATCTCTATTTTTAGTGGCCATTAACAGTCTAGCAGCAGCTGTGGGGCAATACGTCTCTATATGCAGACGACTTCTGCATTTCGTACTGCTCCACTAGTACTGGTGTTGCTGAGCGGTGCCTACAGGGAGCCATCCACAAGCTGCAGTCATGGGCTGCAGCTGCAGCTCTACGCTGCTGCAGCTATACAGAGCCCTTGTTCCATCCCACATTGACCGTGGGAGTGTGGTTTATGGCTCGGTGGTGCCTGCAGCATTGCGTTTATTTGACCCAGTGTACCAATGTGGCGTTCATCTAGTGACAGGAGCTTTTAGGATGAGTCCGGTGACCAGCGTCCTTGCGGAGGCTGGAGTTCCTCCATTGCAGGTCAGGCGCACACAACTGCTCACCAGTTACGTTGCACATGTTCGTAGTTCTCCTGAGCATCCAAATTACAATCTCCTTTTTCCACCCACGGCAGTTTATCTCCTGCATAGGTGGCCCAAGTGAGGGCTTCCAATTGTAGTTCCTGTCCAGTCCCTTCTATCTGAACTGGAGTCCTTGTCTTTACCACCTATACTCGAGGTCCAATCACGTACACCTCCTTGGAGTACACCTAGGCCGCGGCTTTGCCTGGATCTTGCACATGGCCCAAAGGACTCAGTCACCCCGCAGCTCTCTGCTGTCACTTCATCTCGATTCTTGACATGTACTGAGGCCATGAAATGATTTAAACTGACTGTTCGATGGCTGATGGTCACATCGGCTTTGCGTTTGTCCATGGAGGACGTATTGACCAGCATTCCTTGCCTAATGGCTGCAGTGTTTTCACTGCAGAGCTGGTGGCTATATCTCGTGCTCTTGAGCACATCAGTTCGTGCCCTGGGGAGTCATTTCTTCTATGTACTGACTCTCTGAGCAGCCTACAAGCTATTGACCAGGGCTACCCTCGTCATACTTTGATAGCAACCATCCAGGCATCAACCTATGCCCTGGAATGGTCTGGTTGTTGAGTGGTGTTTGTGTGGACCCCTGGACATGTCGGAATACCAGGCAACGAACTTGCTGACAGGCTGGGCAAACAGGTTACACGGAAATGACTTAAGGAGATCGGCATTCCAATAACTGACCTGTGTTTGTTTTTATGTCGCCAGGTTTTTTGGCTTTGGGAGACGGAATGGCGTAGTCTTAGTACGCACAGTGAACTGCATGCCATTAAGGAGACTACAAATGTGTGGCAGTCCTCCATGTGGGCGTCTCGCAGGGACTCTGTGATTCTCTGCCAGCTCCTCTTTGGCCACGCTTGAGCCACCCAGAGCTACCTCCTGCACCGTGAAGACCCGCCTCAGTGTTGATGTTGATGCGGTGCACGGTTGACAATGGTCCATATTCTGGTGCACTGTCCCACTTTGACTGGCCTGTGATGAAATCTTTGGTTACTGGACTCATTGCCGCTAATTTTATCTGACAATGCCTCATGGGCTGATATAGTTTTACATTTTATTCGTGAGGGTTGGTTTTATCATTTGATCTAAATTTTAGCGCATGTCCTTTGTCCCCATGTGTCCTCCACCCTAGTGTTTTTAGGGTGGTGGTTTTAATGTGTTGCAGAGTGGCTGCCATGGTAATCTGTTTTGTCGTTTTAATCTCTTCTACCTGTTTCTTGCGTTTCTGTTGTTTTCTTGTCCCCTTTTGTCCACTTAAGTGTTTGTTGTCTTTCCATCGCTCTTGTGGTTTTTCCTTTCCCTCCATTTTGTGTCATCAGTCTTGCTTGTTTTATTCTCACCCTTGTGGCATTGTTTTATTCGGAACAAGGGACTGATGACCCAGCTATTTGGTCGCTTCCCACCTCTTTTAATCTGTAAGAGAGCTGATGGGGAATCCTTTGTGTCCATGAAGCCTCAGTCCTTTGTATAGCATTTAGAGGATAAGTTCGGGGAGGTGGAGGGCTTGTCAAAAATGCGGTCTGGGTCAGTCTTGATAAAAAACAGCATCCTCTGTCCCGTCACTGGCATTACTCGTTTGTAAGAAGCTGGGGGATGTTTCTGTTAATCTCACACCCCATAAAAGCTTAAATATGGTCCAAGGCATTATCTTCCACAGGGACCTTCTTTTGCAGTCCGATGACAAGCTGCGCGCCAACTTAGAGCGACGATGTGTCCATTTTCATCTGGCGTGTCCATCGGGGTCAGAGGGATAATCAGGTTGCCACCGGTGCCTTCATCTTGGCCTTCGAGGGTGACACATTACCCGAGAAGGTGAAGGTGATGGTCTACCACTGTGATGTCAAGCCATATATCCTTCTCCCGATGCGATGCTTCAAGTGTTGGAAGTTTGGCCATATGTCTTTCCGCTGTGCTTCCAGCGTCATATGTCGCGATTGTTGTCTTCCATGCCATCCTGATACTCCATGTGCCCCGTCTCCCATCTGTGTCAGCTATGGAGAGCACCATCCACCTTGCTTGCCAGACTGTAAGATTCTACAGAAGGAACGGAAAATAATGGAATACAAGACCCTGACCGACTGACCTACTCTGAGGTTAAACAGAAATTTGAATGGCTTCATCCCCTGCACATGACGTCGTCTTATGCCACCACTGTCACTCCTGTCACAGCTCCATCTGTTGCACCAAACACAGTCAGCTCTCAGAGCCAAAGGACCACATCTGCCCCCTTGATGGTGGGGAGCACTTCCCTCACTGTTGCTCCCGCACCACCTACTTCGGGAGCAGCACCCGCCCAACAATCGGGTACACTAATCCCCACTTCTAAGCCAGAGGAGCATAAGTGTTCTTCAGCTTCTCTCACTAGGAAGGGAGCCCTTGGGTCACTCCCTTCCCACGTTCCGACCAGTGGCAAACCAGACACCCCCAGGGGCTGAAGAAGCCCCAGGGGACCCTGAGGCGACAGGCCAAGGCACCATCGTTGAGCAAGTATTGGCACAGCTCGACCTTTCTCTTTTAAATACTGGTGCCTTCACACATTTCAGTGTGGTGCATGGCATGTACTCAGCCATTGACCTTTCGATCTGCAGCTCTAGCCTATTACCATCTGTCCAATGGGGTGTGCACGACCACTTGTGCGGTAGTGACCACTTTCTGATCTTTTTTTCACTGCCACAGCGTCACTCTTCTGGGCACCCCTGCAGATGGCCACTTCTGCGAATTACCCACTGGCCTTCCGCTCCATGAAAGAGTGGTTGGAACATGGAGCCTTTCGTTTCACACGTGCCATCCTGAATCGTACAATGCTCCATTCAGTGAGTGGGAATTTCAAAGTGCCCTAGCTGCTTGCCCTGATACAGCTCCCTGGCCAGATCACATCCACTGTCAGATGCTCAAACACCTCTCGGTGGACTGCCAGTGACGCCTCCTAGACCTTTTCAACCGTATCTGGTTTGAGGGTGAGTTCCCGTCGCAGTGGTGAGAAAGCATCGTAATCCCCGTGTTGAAACCTGGCGAGAACCCACTGGAGGTGAACAGCTACCGCCCCATTAGCCTCACCAATGTTCTTTGCAAGTTACTAGAATGCATGGTGAGCTAGAGGTTGAGTCGGCTACTTGAGTCTTGGGGGCCTTCTGGCTCCGTCTCAGGGTGGGTTCTGTAAGGGCCGCTCTGCCGCCGATAATCTGGTGTGCCTAGAGGCTGCTATCTGTACGCCCTTTGCCTGCCTTCAACATCTGGTCGCCATCTTTTTTGACATGCGGAAGGCATATGATACGACATGGCGACATCACATCCTCTCTACCATGGTTGGGGTTTTCGGGGTCTGCTCCCAATATTCATACAAAATTTTCTGTCGCTTCGTTCCTTCTGCGTGCAAGTTGCGGCCTCCCATAGTTCCTCCTGAGTTCAGGAGAATGGGGTACCGCAAGGATCTGTTTTAAGTGTCTGCATCTTTTTAATTGCAACTAATGGGCTAGTTGCGGCGGTGGGAACGTCTGTCTCAGCTTCCTTGTATGCTGATGACTTCTGCCTATACTTTAGTTCCACTGGCATTGCAGCTGCTGAAAGGCAGCTGCAGGCACTATCTGCAAGCCACAGTCTTGGGTTGTAGTGCATGGCTTCCAGTTTTCAGCTGCCAAGTCCTGCGTTGTGCATTTGTGCCAGCGACGCACTGTTCACCCTGAGCCACAGCTATATCTTGACGGCAAACCTCTTGGTGTGGTGGAGACGCATCGGTTTTTGGGACTGGTTTTTGATACCCTGTTGACTTGGCTCCCTCATATTCGGCAGCTTAAACAGATGTGCTGGTGGCATCTTAATGCTCTTCGTTGCTTGAGTCACTCCAGCTGGATGGCTGATCGGTCTACCATTCTACGGCTGTAGCAGGCATTAATTGGGTCCCGTCTAGATTATGGGAACCTGGCTTGCAGTTCGGCATCCCCTTCCGCATTGCGGTTGCTGGACCCCATCCTTCACAGCGGGATCCGACTCGCCACCGGAGCTTTCCGGACAAGCCCTGTCAACAGCATACTTGTGGAGACAGGTGTTCCTCCATTGCGGATCTGGCACCAACGATTACTGGCCACTTATGCTACACATGTTTTTAGCTTGCCCGGGCATCTCAGTTATCGTCTCCTGTTCCCTCAGTCGGTCATCCATATTCCGGAATGGTGGCCCCGGTCAGGGTGTATGATTGCGGTTCGTGTCAGAGCTCTTCTCTCTGGACTTGAGGGTTTACCTCTTCCACCTTTTTTCTGGGCCCCTCAGCGTATACCCCTGTGGTGTGTGCCCCGCCCATGCTTTTGGCTCAATTTGGCATAGGGTCTGAAGGACTCAGTCCCTCCTGAGGCCCTCCACTGCCGCATTCTTTCAATCCTTGCCGCGTTTCAAGGCTCTGACGTTGTCTATACTGGTGGTTCGTAGGTTGCTGGTCGTGTCGGTTATGCTCTTACTCTAGGGGATCAGTATGAACAACACTCGTTGCCGGCTGGCTGAACTGTTTTCACTGCCGAGCTGGTCGCCGTCTCTCGCGCCCTAGAGTATATCCGCTCCTGCTCAGGTGAGTCCTTCGTCATCTGTAGTGACTCCCTGAGTGGTTGTGTTGTCCTTCGTCATCTGTAGTGACTCCCTGAGCGGTTGTGTTGTCCTCGTCATTTCATCATCATTCATGAATGTGGCGAGTTTGGACTGAGCAAAGGTTGGAAATTTGTATGGGCGCTGATAACCGCGCAGTTGAGCGCCCCACTAACCAAACATCAATCATCATCATCATCATCCCTGAGCGGTTTATGAGCTATCGACCAGTGTTTCCCTCTCTCTTGTCTGGTGATGGCTATCCAGGAGTCCCTCCATCCTCTTGCCCATTGCGGCTGCTCTGTGGTCTTTGTTTGGACCCTGGGTCATGCCGGCATCCCGGGAAATGAACATGTTGACATGCTGGCCAAACAGGTTGTCGGTGCACCAGCCTTGGAGATTGGCCTTTCGGAGAGTGACCTCAGGTCAGTTTTGCAGCAGAAGGTACTTCGCACCTGGAGTGAAGAATGGTGCACCCTTCCTTCACCCAACTGACTTCAGGCCATCAAGCAGGATACCTGTGTGTGGCGCTCCTTCTTGTGGCTCTCTCACAAGGACTCTGTTGCCCTCTGCTGGCTGTGCATTGGCCACACCTGGACAATGCACGATTATTTATTGCGCTGCGAGATCCACCTTTATGTCGCATCTTGATGGACTGCTCACTTTTAACTCCGCTCAGGCAGACATTTGCGCTGCGCTGACTGATACGCTTCGTGCACGTTTATCAGATGATGTTGGGATGGCAGATTTAGTTTTGAGTTTTATTCGTGCAGGGGGTTTTTATCACTTGCTCTAAGTGTTTGTCCTTTTTTTGTGTTGAGTCTGGCCTTTGGCCTACGATTTTGGACTGGGGTTTTTAGTGCGTTTCTTGATGGTTCGCTTTTCATTTTTTGTTTCTATGGTCGGCCAACCACTGTCACACTTGGTGTGATTTTAATTCCTTTTTTTCTGATCTCTGTCTGTGTCTTTCTTGTCCTGCATCGTCTCTTGTCATCTCCATTGTTTGTTTTTATTCTGTGTGAGTGTTTCAAGTTCATGGAAAAAGGGACCGATGGCCCTTGTAGTCTGGTCTCTTCAATTCCACAAACCAACCACCAGTGGCCATCTGGATTGAGGTGTTGCAGATAATAAATCTCGAGGTATCAGCTCACTGCCATTGTAGTGCCATGAAAGAAAATGGCAGCTTACAGTGGACACAAAATTTTATTATGAACCAGCTCAGTATGTGGTAATGTACTCGAATGCAGACTAATGTTTCTGATTGTAAACTTGCCAATGGCGATTATCATTTTTGGATTAGATACTTTCAGAGCATTTGGCTTTAGAGTAAGTGATCAAATCATTTTGGTATCCTCCACCATTTCATTTGAAGACCTATATAAAGTATGTAAACCACACAAGCAGTTATTTGGTATGTCACTGAACTGTGCCACAAAGTTTCAGGCACATATATCATTAAAGCAATCTGCTCTGCCTCGCTTCTCTCACAATCAGCCAGTTCCATATGCCTTGTTGGATGCAGTTGTAGCATAACTACTTAGGGCACGCGAGCCGGAGTGGCGGAGCGGTTCTAGACGTTAGTCTGGAACCGCGCAACCGCTACGGTCGCAGGTTCAAATCCTGCCTCGGGCATGGATGTCTGTGATGTCCTTAGGTTAGTTAGGTTTAAGTAGTTCTAAGGTCTAGGGGACTGATGACCTCAGAAGTTAAGTCCCATAGTGCTCAGAGCCATTTGAACCATTTTACTTAGGGCACATCAATTATGCCCGTATCGGAAAGCCAGTGGTTGTAGTTAAAAAAAAAAAACTTCATAGCAGTATCCAAATCTGTGGAGGTTTTAAGATAATTGTTAATATGCAATTACATTTAAATCTGTATTCAGTCCCAGGTCTGGTATAGATACTGGCAAAACTGCCTGGCAGCCAGTTTTTGTCTTAAGATTGATCTCGGAGAGGAATTCTTACCTTTGACATTAGATGAACAATTGTGATACATCTTTGTGCGCAATGTGCTTTTTTCACGTACCATTACAATTGCTTACCTTTTGGAGTAGCTGAAATGCATCTTATTTAGAGCAGTTATTACAATATATTCCTAACTGTGTGAACTACCCAGATGACATTATTATAATGGGAGCCACACGGGAGCAGCACATACAGAACCTCAATATTCTGTTCACTTCTTTAAAGGTCATGATGGCAAAGGTCCCTGTGAGGTCTGAGAGGAGGAATGGGTTGTGCATGTTGTTGCAGCTGCAGCTGGTGCCTATGGCTGACCTCATATTCTTTCTGAGAGCAATGTCAGACATCTGAAACACCTTGTGACCTATGAGGTTACCCTGTACCCATTCTGGGGTCCAGTTGAAGGTGTGAGCCCATACATGCTAGCTCATGCAGTGGCAGCCATTGGGTTTCTGAAGATGGATGTAGATGGTCAAACAGCCCTCAGGCCCAATCTTGGAACCTTCCGTAATCCCACCCTCTAGTGGGTTCACCACCTGTGCCCTTGCTCTTGTTGCACCACTGGTATGATCTCAGGCCGACTGTAGGTCAGAAGAGACAGTGGGATCATTCAGGGAGGTACAGGTGCCCCTAGGAGGTCAATCCTTCATCACCTACCAGGCTACTCTCAGCAACCAATGTACCAGTCAGGCCTACGACTTTCTCTGCAGCCATCAGGCTGGCTGAAATTATCTGCACTGACACCACACTGACTAATCCCGACATAGATACACTGCTATGCCCACGAGTAGACAGTCCAGCACCCAGATTCCTTCACCACACCTCCCATGTCACAACAGGATATTATTGGTTAAAAGTGGGAGGATCTAATATCTACCTTGATACTGGCTCAGAAAGCAACATGCTGTTTGAGAGATGCAGTGGCCTGTAGGTCTGCAAACAGCACCACACACGTGTGACACAGCCATGTTAGATACTCATTGTGTGCTTTAATCCTGCAGGTGCATGGACGCTAGCCAGTTACAGTTGCATGATATTATTCATCATGTACAGTACAAATATCAGTGTAATGATTGTGCTTGCACAAGTTTCTCTGGCAAAGTTTTCAGGCTTCCATGATCATGGCTCATGACAGTTCTCTGCTCAAATTGCTTTCACCTTGTAATGATTATGAAACCCATTGCTTGCAAGCAAAGTACCATTGTCACCACAGCAGGCCTCCATTTACCACATCAGTATTTTGGTATCATAATATGACACCAAAAATAAGTACAACTGCACTGACCTAAAATTAAGCTATTGAAACTGTGTGGTGGTCTACGAGGCTGACAGAAAGTATTTAAAGACCTCCTGGACATTAATTTTGTCTGCAGAAGGTAGTTATCTTATCAGTAGTTTTTGTCTCTTTATTTCAGATTTGTCAATGGGAAAAAGAAAATCAGATGGAATAATAAAGTCACCAGTCAGCAGTCTACATGGGTTAAAGAAAACGGAGGCAGTTGTGAATGATGGTAAGTTCATTTTCTTTAGCATGTCTGTTTACAATTCTTTAGTGTTGTTGCATTTTGTAAAAATCAACAAACTGCTTAGTCCCTTCTTGTACTGGGTGCTGTTATCAGTAACTTCTGAGAGGTGACTGAAACTTTCACGTTAATACATGTAGCGCTTCTACTTTCACGAATTTCCAATGTTTTTATGATTTGTAATAGGAAGGAAGAGGCTTCCATCTATAAATAATGAAAATATGCTGTTGTAGAAAGGTTAACTGATGTCACCTTTTTTAGTCCCCAGGCACTATGATGCTTGGATCAGAATATTACTACTTACATGGAACTTAAAGGGGCAGTACTTTTTTTATAGAGGTTTTTTCTGTCAAGGTCTTCTTTAGGTTTTTAATTTATGTTTCATGCTTTCTAAATTTTGTATTTTGCTAGTAGATACAATATGACCACCTCCACATAAATACTTTCTGGGACGAAACACGAAATTCTGATGCGAGATCTTGCCGTGCCGAAATCTGCATATTCTGACAATACACAAATTTTAATAAATACCATTATAGCTGAAAGACTTTGGCAATACAGTATCGCAGGTGCAGTTTTGAGTTTCAGCCTTTTTTGAGTTTCAGCCTTTTTTGGGTTTCAGCCTTTTTTGGGTTTCAGCCTTTTTTGGGTTTCAGCCTTTTTTGGGTTTCAGCCTTTTTTGGGTTTCAGCCTTTTTTGGGTTTCAGCCTTTTTTGGGTTTCAGCCTTTTTTGGGTTTCAGCCTTTTTTGGGTTTCAGCCTTTTTTGGGTTTCAGCCTTTTTTGGGTTTCAGCCTTTTTTTTGGGTTTCAGCCTTTTTTTTGGGTTTCAGCCTTTTTTTTGGGTTTCAGCCTTTTTTTTGGGTTTCAGCCTTTTTTTTGGGTTTCAGCCTTTTTTCGAGTTTCAGCCTTTTTTATTCTGACTTTCTTGTTTTCTTCGATATTTGGTAAATAAATGTGATTAAATTCCGTTCAGAAGGTGCCTTAGGGTGATTGATCATAAGCAACTTCTCGGTTTTAATTTTCTATGGTACATTTTTAACCGAATTTATGTGCTCTTCCTGAATGAAAAAGTTTAATTAATAATGATTTATTTATGCAGAGGTGATAATTTCATAGGTTTAGTTTGCAATTGCAGTAATATAAAAATTACATGTCTCATCACACATGGTGATATTCTTTTCTTAAGGTAAAGATAACTATATGTTGTGATTTTGTATAACAACAAGTTTCAGATTGATGTACATGAATAAAACATTGAATAGTTCTTGTTAGAGGTAATAATTATTTAATATTGTTTCGTGGCTTTTAGGTGTTACTTCTAATCACTCCAATGCCACTAAAGGGACTAGGGTGAAAAACTAAGAGCTCATAATGATGCCAAAAGACACACATTAACACAGTCTGAGGAGAACACTACTGAAAGATATCAGTTTTTGATATCACAAGCTACTTGTAAAGTTGAAATGTGCAGTCAAGACTGGCAGTGTCGTTTAGAGAGAGATATGGTGCATAGTCTACTGCTGCATCTTGTGTAAATGAAATACCACAGCAGTGTTTTCTAGGCATGCCAGGGAAGAAGAGGCTACAATTTGGGCTATATTGAATGAGAATCCCAAAGAACATTTGGCAAGGCAAGCCAAGCCAGAAATGCCAAGTGTACGGCTCAGTTTAGAGCTAAATACAGGGTAGATTTTTTAGTCGCATAGTGCTCAGAGTCATTTGAATGGGGTAGATTTTGCTAATTCTGTACACACATTTGCTCATACAGTTTGTTTGTTGCATAGAAAACTTTGCAATTGTAAAGTTATAGTAGGCTATTTACCAGGAAATATACTACCAAATGAGTTAATGAATCAAGTTGATGTTAACTCTACCTGTTGCCAAAGTGCCGGAACACTTCATAGGGGAACCATACCTATGCAGGCTTACTGGAATGGCATGTCGTTAGACGAAATTCTCCTAGAAATACAGCCATTATTTCATGCGGAAATACATTTATTATGTAGGATAATTGAGTTTGTAAAAATGGTTAAACCTCAGTGGTCACTTTGGATAACATGGTTTCCATGGTCAAACTGTATTTGATGGCCAGGACGTTGAAGAAACAACTGAGCAGCTTCTGCTACAAATGAGTAATGCTGGTCTAGTGATTGATTGTGAACAGTTGGAGTCAGTTTGAAGATTACATTGTTTTTCTGTAAATATTGAAAACATTTGAACTGCATTAGATTGAATTATCACTAATAATGCTACAATAAACTTTAATAATGATAATTAGAATGTTAACAAAATTTTCCATATTCTACAAAATGACATAATACAAAAGGAAGACACAAATGTTTCCAAGTTATGGGTAACAATCGGCATGTACTGAGAGGCTCATTTCATCAAAGTCATAGTAAATTTCATGATTTTTCTTGAAGTAAGCAGTGTACTGCAAACACTGCCATAGCTATTCCAGTTACAAAAATTAAACAAACAGAGACATGGTCTTCGGATATAAAAGATTTAACTTTAATTTCTGGTTACCACCATTTGTACTGAAATAGTATACAGTCTCGAAGAGTTCTGTGTTTGACTGGGGCTAATGTATAATAGTGATGTGCTCAAGAGTTAAAAGTTAATTGTGATGATGTATTAAATCATTCATGTTTAATACAAGTTCACCATTATCATAGATTTGCGGCCATCTGAGCATTAATAATCAAGATGGTGGATTTCTAAATCTAAAGACTGGCTTATTGGAGTTCTTTACAGATTCTGGTGCTGATCAGGGAGCTATTGTTACATGTAATGGCCTATCAGTGGCAGTCTAGAAAACTGATAATTTATATTACTTGTTCGACTCTCACTCTAGAGGACCAAAAGATTGTGTAGCTCAGGATGGTGCAGCTTGCTTGATATCATTCCCTGATATTACTCTGTTGTGGACAGTTGTAAAATCAAGCATACTAGTCCAGTAATGGCGTTCGTTTTGGTTGCAGAAAATGAAGTAAAAGATTTTATTGTTTTATCTTGCACATGTGGTTGAAGATAAGTTGAATCCAAGTTTTCAATCTCCAAATCCCTCAGGACAACTTTTTGTGGTCAAAAAAACCAAGAAATTTTGGAACTTTTTCATGTTTTGGCCTATTACTGTAAAACCATGCATCCTACTGAAAATTTTACTATTACAAAAATGAAAGAGCATTAAATTTTGCGTGAAATGATGTACTTACATGTCAAAATCAGCAAAGTTGTGTGGGCAATGTCAGCTGTTAAATGTCGTTTATTTTCACCAGCTTTGCAAAAAACTTGGCTCCAATGCCTGTAACTCAAAAATGGCTACTCCAAATGAAGAATGTTAAGTTCTCAAAGTTGTGGAGCATGAAATTTGATTTTCCAAAGATATCTAGCTATTCAGTTTTAGCCACTATTAAGTGTTCGTGCACTTGAGAACCAAAGTGATTCCATTTTTGAATGTTCAAGTTATTCAGTGAAATGAAATTTCCAGTGGGGTGACATGGTTTTTCTATGTATGTCGTTTTAATTCTCTTCATTCGCGTATGCTTTTATTCATTTTTGTCCATGCCTTAACTGGTGACAATGGGTTGCTAAAACGATAACCAAGTACATAGTAATGGACAATATGTATTTATTAATGAGTAATATAAACATTTGTACAACTGAGCAAATAAAAGGACAACAAAGTATCTAAAAAACACAATTTAAATATCAGAGATTCATATTTTATCAGATTTCACTTCCATCGAGTTTGTTTAGGAGACTGCGGCCAGCCCCAGTCCAGCATCCAATGTTAAGGATCCATTGCGACACCGTGACTGTATTCCACATCGAGCTCAATTTTCTGGTCTTTCTAGCTGGATAAGCCACAATAGTGTTTCCACATCGAGGTGCTGTTCAGTCCAGATTTGTGACATCCACATACTGCTGTGCATCCCATTTTGCTTGTGCAGGAAACCATCTTCAGTATTGCGTGTGGTGCTGCACCTTTTTGTCATTTTCATGGGAAACAAGCCTGGTAAGTTTTTCTTCCAGTCCAACTAGCATGGATCAGTTTTCTTCCCCAGCAAAGATTGCACTTGATGGGAGGATCATGATGAGTACCACCTTGCTGTGTCAAATGTTATCGGTAGCCTTTACAGTTTGAAAGATTTCCTCAGGACAGACGTTACAAGAAGCTCATGTCTGAGGTCATCCAAAGATGTGCAGTTGGAATTCCCATGGAGTACTAATAACAATTATTCTGCCGCCCTTGCTATTAAATCTTGAGAGACTAAAGGTTTAACAAATTGAGCATCTTGCACTCTGAGGTGTGGCTGTTTGCTCCGTAAGATTGAGTAATTTCCATTTTCCCTGGCCAAAAAAAAAATGTTGTGGTATCACATCCTGTGACGATATGGTTTGAAAAAGGCAAATACAGGATCGAAATAGAATTATTGGAATAAAACACTCCTGCTGATTTCCCTCTTCCCGATTCATGGAAGTGAAAGTTGTTGTTCCCTCGACCTGTTAGGAGAACAAGCACGTCAGTGTCCTTGTTCACAATTGCCACACTGTCAGACTCAGAAACTTGGGAAATAGCTGTTTCCACAGTTAATGAATCTGCGTCTTCTTCTGCCTGTATCACTTGAATACCCCTCATGGAGCTGCTCCCCCTTGCTGGCCGAAAAAGTTCCCCCTTCTTTGGCCCCTGCCGGTGATGGGGCTCCCCTCTCTCGTCCCAGCAACCCCTCTTCCCAGCGTCTCGTGGGCCAAAAGCCTGCTACCATAACTCAGCCATGAGACACACCATGTGTGAGGCCCCAGGTTGATCACTCTCCTTTGGTTCCGGATCTCTTAGAAGCCTGTACTCACTCTGTACCCTGTCCTGCTGCACCCCTGAAAGAGAAGAAGAAGTAATGTAATGCCCCGAGGCAACATTTCCTCATAGTATTCAACCACATTTGGCTCTTGTGTGCTTTTTGGTTGCAATGAAGAGACAATATAATTACCGCTGTCCTCAAGCCTGGGAAGAGCCCAACGTCTCTCAACAGATACCACCTGATTAGCCTGACAAACTAGTTTGTAAACTGCTCGATAGTATGGTTAGCTTCATGTTATGTTGGGTACTCGAATCTTGGGACCTTTTGTCCCCGTATCAGTGTGACTTCTGGGATGGATGATCTCCAACTGACCATTTACCATATTGGAAACCGCAGTCTGATAGGTTTTTACTAACCGCTGGAATCTTGTCATGGCCTTCTTTGACCTACATAAGGAATACAGCGCAGCTTGGCGCCATAACATTTTAGTTACCCTCCACGATTAGGGCTTTCGCGATCACCATCCAATTTTTATCCGTGAGCTTTTATCTCACAGTTTCTTCTGGTTACAAGATGGAATTTCACTCAGCACCCCTTGGATTCTGGAGAATGGTGTCCCACAAGGTTCTGTATTAAATGTCACACTCTTCCTCGTAGCCATCAATGGGCCCTTGACCTCTATTGGGTCTCTGGTTACCCCTGCGTTGTATGTCAGTGATTTTTGCCTCTGGTGCAGCTCCTACTCGGTAGCATCTTCTGAGTGCTGGCTCAAAGACACTATCTGATGGGCCTCAGCATGGACCATCTCCCACGGCTTCCAGTTTTCTCGCACCAAAACGCGGGTTTGTTATCGACCCACAGAACACCACAATCCAGAACATTATTGAGGTGACCAGTTGTAACACATACCCTTTTTGTGGGCCTTATTTTTGATAAGAAGCTGATGTGGCTGCCCCGTCTTCACCACCTGAATTCTACCTGCATGTAGAAGCCTAATGCTCTCCACCTGCTGACCCACACAGCTTGGGGTGCAGACTGTTCTTCTCTTCTCCATCTTTACCATGCTTTGGTCTTGTCCAGACTAGATTACAGTAGTCAGTTTTATGGTTCAGCAGCTCCTTCCACTCTGAAAATTCTTGATCCTGTTGACCATCGTGGGGTGCATGTGGTTATTGGTGCCTTTCTCACTTGTCCCGTTGACAGTCTCCTCGCAAAAACGGGGACTCCCCATATTAAAATACAATGGAGCGAACTCTGGTTTCTTCCGCAATCGCCATTCACCAATTCCCTGCTCATTCCGTGTACCCTGTCCTCTTTGCAAACGAGGGATGTCTCCTTCCTGATAACAGCCCAGGGGTGGAATTGCGAGTTGGAATGCATCTCACTTCAGCCTGTCGGGATCTCCGTCACCACTCACTGGAATGCGCCCTGTGTATTTCCTCCATCCCCCTCTCGTCGGATTGTGCCTAGGCCTGGATTAGGACTGACCTGTTCCTGGGTCCTAAGGTCTCTGTCACCCCTACAGTCTTCTGACGCCTTGTACGTTCCATCCTTGCAGGGTTCCTGGGTGCTACCACTTTCTACACTGATGGTTCTGAGATGACAGGAAGGCGAGACATGCTTTCACGTCTCCTGCTGACTTAGAACACCATTTATTGCCGGAATCATGTAGTGTGTTCACAGCAGAGCTGCTAATCAAAACAGGAGCCTCCATTTTGTTACTCAGGCCTCCTTCCACAGTGTTTTAATATGTACCGACTCAGTGAGCGACCTGCAGGCTATCGACCATTGCTACGCTCGTCACCCTTTGGTTTCTGCCTTCTGTCTGCTCTTGACCATGTCTGCTGCTTAGTTGTCTTCCTTTGGGTCCCAAGTCATGTGGGCATGCTAGGGAATGTACTGGCTGACCTTTTGGCTAGAGAAACAGATACTTACCCCCTTTTGCTTTCACGATTCCAGTTGCGGACATGCAGATCTGCATCAAATTTATCGTTATCGAAAAGTGAAATGACATCTTGTGCACTACTCCCCTCAGTAATAAACTCTGCACAATCAAGGATACTACTGTGTTTTGGCACACTTCCTTCCACTCTTCTCAGAAGGAGTCCACTGTCTTATGCTGTCTATGCATTGGTCATACCAGGATCACTCATTGTTTCCCCTTGTGTTACAAACCAACTCCACAATGTGGTTGTGAAGCCAGACTGACGGTATCCTATATATTGATGGAATGTCGCATTCTTTTGGCCCTCTGTACTAAGTATAGTCTTAGAAATTCCTTAAATGTGCGAGGGTAATCCCAAAAGCAAGGTCTCCTATTTTTTTTAAGTACATAGACCTGTTTATTTCTACAGTGGTTTACATCAGTTTACAGCTTGAACATTTAGCTATTTTTCGACATAATCACCATTTCTGTCGATGGATTTTTGTAGATGCTGTGGTAGTTTTTGTATGCCCATGTCATACCAGCTCACCACCATGCTGTTCAGAAAGTTATGAACCTCTTCTTCCACCTCGTCGTTGGAGCTGAATCACTGTGACCACCATTAACACTGACATGTACTGTGAGACTCTGAAAAAACTCAAACGGGCAATTCAGAACCTGAGAAGAGGAATGTTGAGCAAGGGCATACACATTCTCCATGACAACGCTCACCCACACATCGCTCGGCAAACCGTTACTCTCCTGCAAGAGTTTCAGTGGAACATAATCACCCACCCACTCTATAGTCCTGACTTGACACCCAGCGACTATCACCCCCTTTCCCTAGGTTAAATGAACATTTGGCCAGAAAGCGATTAATCTCCGACGACGAGGTGAAAGAAGAGATTCGTAACTTTCTGAACGGCATGGCGGCAAGCTGGTATGACATGGGCGTACAAACACTGTTACAGCGTCTATAAACATGCATCGACAGAAATGGTGATTATGTCGAAAAGTAGCTAAATGTTCAAGCTGTAAACTGATGTAAACCATTGTAGAAATAAACAGGTCGATGTACTTAAAAAAAAAAAAAAAAAAAAATAGGAGACCTTACTTTTCGGATTACCCTTGCAATATTAGCAGATGATTCATGGATGGTTGAATTGGTCCTCAGTTTCCTCCATGAAAGTGGTTTTTATTTCCAGATATAAGATTTTACTTTACTCCTGGAGCAGGGGCAGAGTGGTTCTGGTTGGGGGCCTGTCTTCATGTTTTCTCGGTCTGGGACCCATGACCACTCCCTTGTGGAAAGACCCCTCTGTTTTTTTTTCAGTTTTTACATTTGGGCTACCCTTTTATGCCTTCTAGTGTGCGTGCCTTAACTTCCTTGTTTTATTGTATGACTCCTCTAACTGGATCCGGCCACTTTTAGCAGACCCTCTCTCTTCTGTGAATAACTTTGGAATCGTGGGACTGATGACCTTGCCATTTAGTCCCATAACCTCCCTGAGTTAATCAGTTAACCCTCGTCCTCAAATTTCAACATGAGCATAAAAAATGAGCAGTTCTTGTAGCTATCATTTGTGAGGATCTTCTCCTGTGTGACTGCAGCATTTGCATCTTCATCAGAAATGATATCTGATGAAGAACTTGGTGTCCGTAAATGATGGTATCTTTCAGAAGACTTTGTTCCCCTTTGCAAAGCATCACTTGGACTTGGATAGGCATTGAATATAACTGTGATTTCGGATCTGTAGTGCTTTCTCATATAGGTTTCACATTTAATACAGATGGTGCCAAACTTTCCTTTGATGTGCTAAACAACCTTATAGAGCAGGTGACCAGTATCCACCACAAAGCTTTAAAGCTTTTTATTTTGTATACTTCATTCTGTTGGAAAGTTGTAAATGCATCATAGAGAGGTGATTTTGTACCCTTATTGAGACTGCCTTCTGTGAATGACATGGGGTGTGGTGAAAGTTCAAATGGGAAACAGAACTTAGTCTTTATCAGATTGCTTGATAACACACAGTCTGTGATACAATGCTAGCATGTTTATGGTAGCAATCCTCTTCTTCCCTATCTTGAGAACTGTAGTGCATGATGTAAGTGTTATAAGCTTGATGTAAGTGTTATAAGCTTGAGGTCGCATTGAAATGAGAGTTTTTAAATTTCTCTCCTTTAATTCTGGTGATCCCCTTAATTCCTTCTACTAATACCTCATGACAATTTAATAATTCATCACCAATTGCTCCACTGCTTACTGACACAAAAACACATTACAGTTTGGAAAAAGTGGGTGTTTTAACAGCCAATCCTTCAGTTTGTCACTGTCTGCTGCATTACTCTCTCTGCATGAAGCTCTTAAATCCAAATATTTCTCACCTCATGGTATATCACAAAAATCTTCAATTTTTTGACAAACATCCTGTAACAATGCCATCCCTGAAGTCCACTTTGCAAGCACAGACTGTGAAAACCCACATGCATGAGTTAAACCACCTTTCACTTTCATTGTCTTCATTAAAGTTTGCTCTGTTGTCATATCAAAGGGTATGCCACACCAAAATTTATCACTTCCCCTAATAGTAAAGTAGTCTCCAGTTGTAAATTTGTTGTATTCAGCAGCATTTAGTGTATGGGAAATGAAAGTATGGTAGCATTTTCTTAAATGGTGTTTAAATGTAGATTAAAGTTCCCAGTATGCTCAACCTCAATGAACTGTTTTGTGAGCATAACCATGCTTTAAGATTGCACCCATAATTTAGCTGTTTTTCTCGTGCTTCAATGGTGCAAATCACATTTTCAGATTTGGTTATTACATTTGTGTAATCTTCATTGTGATGTCATTTTGAATACTGATGGTCTGTTATTGGGAAGCAACAGTTCCTCAATTATTTTTATTTCCTCTTCTTTGAACTCAATCTCCTGAAAGATGTAATATAACAATACCGCGTGACAGTGTACGAGATTTTACTGCTTGAGTGTAAACATGCTCACTCAAAACTTTATCCAAACTGTTTTCAGCAAATATTGTGGGCAACAAGTCTCTTCAGCCACTTCCTACCATTATTATACTAATGCATTCCAAGGAGGACATTAGAAGCTGAACCCTACCTAACTGTACAACAACATTTTGTAAATTGCTGCCTTCGCTTCTTACACTATCCATCACCTTCAGATAAGGTGGCTGATCAAAATTGACAAAACACCATCTTTGATCATGCCTTAAGCATTTTTTCAGTACTGATAGAAGAGCTGTATATATTGTGTCATACAAAGTTGGAGGATAATTTAAGAACAGGGCGCACATTGGAATGAACTGATTGTCAGTGATTTGTGACTTCTTCTATGAATCCCTTCCACTCTGGCATGTCAATGAACTTCTTCCACTTTCCATAAAGCCACAGAATCTCATATCCAGAGGGCACTCAGGGTGATCGGAATTGGTATCCTTTATAATTATACCGTTCAAGCCAATATCATTTGCTTTTTTATAGTTGATCAGCTGAGTTACACCAACTGTAGAAAAAAATTCAGAGGTTGAATGTCTTCCTTCCCAGTCGGTGTTCTTCTCTGACTCCATAGCTGAGTAGGGAGTAACTGCCATGATTCCTCCCTTGGAATGGAAAGTATTCAACCTGTCAACCGTGCAGATGTTAAAATTGGCATTATCAAAGATGAACTGGATGAATTCTTCACTTGCAAAGTTAAGATGCTCAGATCGTGCAATCGAGCAAGTCTCAGATAGGGAGGCTTCCATATATGGAACTGTGAACCCAATTTGGACTAAGAGCATCGACAAAAAGTGTTGATCTGAATCTTTCGTACATGGTGCAGGGTGTTTTGTCAAAGACGATCTAATTAGCTTTGAGTTATTGTACTTCTGATAAGCACTTTGCACTTCAACTTCAGCCAGGCCAATTAGTAACTTACAATGTGCTGCAATTTTCTTTGCCAAATTGCCATCACATATAAAACACACCTCCGTACAGTCTGAAGCACTTACTTTAAATGCAGTGTCTGTACAATGAAAGTAAAATCAAACTAGGAAATGAGAATTTTGCAAGACCCAAGAAGTTTTGAACGAATCCCTCACACAACACAGGAAGACTGGGTGCTGCAACCAATGGAAACAGTAACATAGGATTAGAGGAAATGGCAGCCTCAGCTGTTTGCAACATCTGAATCAAGGGAGTTTTATAGAGACCTCTACACCAAAAGGTGGGACAGATTTATGTCTTTCTATTGGAAATTTCATTTTGTAGAATAACTTTGATTTACAAAAGCAACAAAATGGAATTACTTTGACTTTCAAGTGAATGATAGCTTAATAGTGCCTAAACTGAAAAACTAGATGCTTTTATAACGAGAATATAACTCTGATAACGTGACATTTTTCATTTGGAGTAGTCATTTGTTGCCAAGCTGGTAAAAATGAATGAAATTTAACAACTGACTGCGGTCAAACAGCTGCACCAATTTTGACACTTAAGTAGACCATTCAATGCAAACTTTAATGCTCTTTCATTTTGGTAGCAGCAAAATTTTCATTATGATGCATAGTTTCCAAGAATAGGCTAAATTCAATAAAAAGTGTAGTTGGTGCTAGAGTCATATTGTGAATGAAGGTTTTGGAAGGGTTGGTCAATGGTAGGATGGGTGTTGTTTAAAAAAAAAAAAAATCTGGAATGAAATGGACTTCACAGAGCTCAGTTGAAAGGAGGGGAGCTTCCAAACAAAATATTTATAGAATTTGACCACCCTGTGGGTCCGGGAGTTAGAATAGGCCCGAGGTATTCCTGCCTGTTGTAAGAGGTGACTAAAAGGAGTCTCTCACGTTTCGGCCTTTGTGATGGTCCCTTGTAGGGTTTGACCTCCATTTTTCAAAATTATCTCAAAGAGCGAGCCAATTGGGGAAGGGCACCTTACATGGTGCATTGTGTCCATCATGCGCTGAGACTTATCGCAGCCTTCATTGACGTGAATCTGCACTTCTGCTCATTCTCCAACTGTTGGGTGAGGTCACGCTCCTGGGTGCGTATTTTTCCATTGACTGTGCAGTATCATTTTCTACACTGACGATGATAATGGACTTGTTTGCTTGGTTGCACCTGATATTCAGCACGGTAGACAGTCCGTTGTGGTGGGGCCACCATGTACCCTGTTGGTTGTAGCCCTCTGACCACACAGGGATCGCTCTGCTGATGCCTGTGCCATTAACTCCCCATGTATGCCAGGGGGTAGATGCCCATCCCATTGGGTATCGGGACTCCTGGCAATTGGCATCCTGCCAGGTGGCCTCTGCTGCAGCTGGGTGGTGCCCGTGGGGAGGGCCCCTGGTCAGAGTGGGTGGCATCAGTGCTGATGAGACGCGATGAAGTGTAGTACATCATCTCTTGCTGGTGATGAAACACCAGCAGTCTCTAAGTGTTCACGGGCTCAATTCCATGCACAGAAGTATGTCCCCAAATCGTTCCCCTCCCTGGCCACCCCACGGGAGGAACGTCAGGTTAAGGATGGCAGCGGGTCTTATTTGCCGCCCCCCCCCCCCCCCCCCCCACCATGCTTTGTATGTTTGAGAGCTGATTGGGAACCTTTCATGCTGATGAAGCCTCAGCTTTTTGTTGAACATTTAGAGGACTAGTTCTGGGAGGTGGAGGGCTTGTCCAAAATGAGATCTGAGTTGGTCTTGATCAAAACAGCATCGTCTGCCCAGTCACGGGTTATACTTGCTTGTGACAAGCTGGGGATGTTTCTGTAATCATCATGCCCCATAAGAACTTAAAAGAACGTAAATATGGTCCAGGGTATATTTCACAGGGACTTTCTTTTGCAGTCTGACCATGAGATGCGCGCCGATTTAGAATGGCGAGGTGTACATTTCGTCCGGCATGTCCACCGGGCTCCGAGGGATAATCAGGTTGCCACTGGTGCCTTCATCTTGGCCCTAGAGGGTGATACATTACCCGAGAAGGTCAAGGTGATGTCTACTGCTGTGATGTGAAACCCTATATCCCTCCCCCAATATGGTGCTTTAAATGTTGGAAGTTCAGTCATATGACTTCCTACTGTACTTCCAGTTTCACATGTCGAGATTGTGGACACCCATCACATCCCAATACTCTATGTGCCCTGCCTTCCATCTGTGTCAACTGTGGAGAGCACCATTCACCTTTATCTCCAGACTGCAGGATTCTCCAGAAAGAAAGGAAAATCATGGAGTACAAGACCCTGGACAGACAGACCTACACTGAGGCTAAGAGAAAATTTGAATTCCTGCATCCTGTGTGTAAGACATCGTCTTACGCCGCCGCTACAACAGTTCTAGCCCCATCAGCTCCGAAAACCCCAGTCACATCTCAGAGCCGGAAGACTAAACCTGCCCCCTTGATGGTGGGGAGCATTTCCCTCCCTGTTGCTCCTGCACCACCTAATTCAGGAGCATTACAACCCCCCTCCCCCCCCCCCCCCCCTCCCTCCAAACCATCAGCGACATCCATCCCCACTTCTAAGCTGGACCAGCGTACAACTTCTTTGGCTGCTCTTGCTAGGAAGAGGTCCCTTGGGTCACTCCCTTCCCAGATTTCTGCTAGTGGGAAAGATGACACCCCCCAGGGCAGAAGACCCCAACCTCAGTCCTGGAGACTGAGCCAGTGAAGTCCTCTCAGCCAAGGAAATCCAAGGAGCAGCGAGAGAAATGCAAAAAGAAAACCCTTAAGACCAAGGGAATTGCGGTGGCACCCACACCACCGCTACCTCCAAGCTCTGTGTCTGCAGATGAGGTGGAGACTCTGGCGTCTGCTGATGACCTAGATCTCGCCAGACCCTCGGACACAATGGATATAGACTGCTCAGGCAAAAAGTCGGTGGCAGCAGGTGTCCCTGAGGTGTAAACTGCCTCATTGAATGTTCCATGCCTTACCAGTCTCACGATGACATCATTCTCCAGTGGAATTGCGGCAGGTTTTTCCACTGCCTGGCTGAGCTACGGCAACTGTTAAGCTTTACACCTGGTTTCTACATTGCCCTCCAGGAAAGCTGGTTCACGGCAGTGCGGACCCCTGCCCTCCGTGGCTATAATGGATACTACAGCAACTGTAGTGACTGTAATCGAGTGTCAGGTGGAGTTTGCGTTTATGTCCTAAACTCGGTCTGTAGTGAACCTGTGCCCCTTCAAACCCCTCTTGAAGCTGTGGCTGTCAGAATAAGGATGACGCAGGAAATAACTGTCTGCAATGTATATCTTCCTCCAGATGGTGTAGTATCCCTGAATGTATTAACTGCACTGATTGACCAGCTCCCTAAACCTTACTTACTTATGGGAGATTTTAACACTCGTAACCCCTTGTGGGGTGGCACCACGCTTACTGGCCGATGCAGAGATGTTGAAACTTTACTGTCTCAGTTCGACCTCTGCCTCTTAAGTACTGAGGCCGCCACACATTTCACTGTGGCTCGAGGTAGTTACCCGGCCATTGATTTATCAATTTGCAGCTCAGGACTTCTGCTATCTATCCACAGGAGAACACATGACGACCTATGTGGTAGTGACCACTTCCCCATCTTCCTGTCACTACCCTGGTGTCAAGCCCATGGATGCCTGCCCAGATGGGCTTTAAGCAAGGCAGATGGGAAACTTTCACCTCTGCGATCACTGTTGAATCTCCCCCATAATCGAACATTGATGTGATCATTGAGCAGGTGACTACAACAATTGCTTCTCAGTCCCTTGGTGGACTCCGGAAATCGCTGAAGTGATTACGGAGCATTGGCGAGCTCTACAACGGTATAAGCAGCACCCTTCCCTGAAGCACCTCATAGCGTTTAAACGGTTCCGTGCTCGTTTGCCAACTTATCAAATGACAGAAGCAAGAGTGTTAGGAGAGATATGTCTTGCCCATTGTGTGCCGGACGTTACCTTCCCAAGTCTGGGCAAAGATCAACGTGTGTTCAGGTACCAGACCCCCAACAGGTGTTCCTGGTTTTAACATAAATTGCGTGTTATCTACCAAAGCAAATGCGATTGCCGACCACTTTGCTAAGCACTATGCTTGAGCATTTGCGTCACAGAATTGCCCCCAAGCCTTTCGCACTTTCAAACGGCAGCTGGAAGGGAAAGTCCTCTCATTTACTACACACCATAGTGAATCCTATAACATCCCATTTACAGATTGGGAGCTCCTCAGTGCCTTTGCACCGTGCCCGGATTCAGCTTCTGGGCCTGATCAGATCCACAGCCAGATTATTAAACATCTCTCATCTGACTACAAGCGACATCGCCTCATCATATTTAACTGGATCTGGTGCAATGGCGTCTTTCCATCATAATGGTGGGAGAGCAGCATCATTCCGGTGCTCAGATCCGGTAAAAACCCACTTCATGTGGATAGCTTTCTGCCCATCAGCCTCACCAACGTTCTTTGTAAGCTGCTGGAACGTATGGTGTGTCAGCAGTTGGGTTGGGTCCTGGAGTCACATGACCTACTGGATCCATGTCAGGGCAGCTTCCACCAGGATCGTTCTACCACTGATAATCTTATGTCCCACGAGTCTGCCATCCGAACAGCCTTTTCCAGACACCCACACCTGGTTGCTGGGTTTTTTGATTTGCGAAAAGCTTGTGACATGACCCAGTGACATCATACCCTTGCCACATTATATGAGTGGGGTGTCCAAGGCTCGCTCCCGATTTTTATCTAAAATTTCCTGTCACTTCATACTTTCCATGTCCAAGCTGGTGCCTCCCATAGTCCCCCTCCCCCCTCTCCCCCATATCTAGGAGAATGGGGTCCTGCAGGGCTCTGTATTGAGTGTCTCTCTCTTTTTGTACTGGTGTTCTTGAGCAGTGCTGTCTACAGGGAGCCATCCACAAGGCACAGTAATGGGCCCTAGCTTTCCAGTTTTCTGCCACAAAGTCGTGTGTTATGCACTTACATCGGGATCGTACCTTTCATCTGGAACCAGAACTTTACCGTAATGACAATCCGCTCACTGTAGTGGAGACACATTGATTTTTAGGACTGGATTTGGACGCCCAATTGACTTGGCTTCTTCACCTTCGTCAGCTTAACTGGAAGTGCTGGCAGCATCTCAATACCCTCCTCTGCCTGAGCAACACCAACTGGGGTGCAGATCGCTTTACGCTGCTGCAGCTCTACAGAGCCCTTTTCAATCCCGCCTTGACTATGGGAGTATGGTTTATGGTTCGGCAGTGCGCTCAGCTTTGCGTTTACTTGACCCATTGCACTACTGTGGTGTTCAGCTAGTAACAGGAGCTTTTAGGAAGAGTCCAGTGACCAGAGCCCTTGCGGACTGCCGGTTAGGCATGCACGACAGCTGGACAGTTACGTAGCACATGTTTGTAACATCCGAATCACCATCTCTCTTTCCCACCCACGACAGTTTATCTATGGCATTAGCAGCCCAGGTCAGGGCATGCAATTGCAGTTCGTGACTGATCCCTACTTTCTTAACTCGAGTCCTCGCCTTTGCCACCTATACTCGAGGTCCATTCACGTACATCTCCATGGCGTACACCTAGGCTGCAGCTTCGCCTGGACATTTCACATGGACCTAAGGACTCAGTTAACCTCACAGCTCTCTGCTGCCACTTCCTCTTGATTTGTGACGAGTACCTAGGCCACGAAGTGGTTTACACTGATGGCTCGATGGCTGATGCTCACGTCGACTTCGTGTATGTCCATGGAGGACGTATTGAATAGCATTCCTTATATGATGGCTGCAGTGTTTTCACTGCCGAGCTGGTGGCTGTTACTCGTGCTGTTGAGCACATCCGTTCATGCCCTGGGGAGGCGTTTCTTCTGTGTACTGACTCCTTGAGCAGCCTACAAGCTCTCGACCGGTACTACCCTCGTCATTCTTTGATAGTGACCATCCAGGACTCCATCTATGCCCTGCAACGGTCTGGTCGTTCATTGATGTTTGTCTGGACCCCAGGTCACATCAGAATCCCAAGCAATGAAATAGCCGACAGGCTGGCCAAACAGGCTATGCGGAAACCGCGTGTGGAGGTCGGCATCTCTGCAACTGACCGGCGTTCAGTACTATGCCGCAAGGTTTTGCGGCTTTGGGAGATGAAATGGCATAACCACAGCACCCACAACAAACTGCGTGCCATTGAGGAGACTACGAATGATTGGCAGTCCTCCATGCGGGCCTCTCTCAGGGACTCTTTGGTTCTCTGCCAGCTCCACATTGGCCTCGCTTGGGTGGCACACTGCTACCTCCTGTGCCGGGATGACCCACCTCACTGTCTGTGCGGCACCCGGCTGACAGTGGCCCATATCTTAGTGAGCTGTCCTTCTTTGGTTGCCCTGCGATGGACTCTTCAGTTACCAGGTTTGTTGCCATTAATTTTAGCTGACGTCGTCTCATCAGCTAATTTAGTTTTAAGTTTTATACGCGATGATGGATTTTATCATTGTGTATAAGATTTAGCGCATGTCCTTAGTCCCTTTGTGTTCTCCACTCTAATGCATTTAGGGTGGATGTTTTAATGTGTCGCAGAGTGGCTGGCTTTTCCATTTATTCTCTTGATCGGCCAGCCATGGTCATCTGCTCTCTTGTTTCTACCCCTTCTACCTGTTCCTTGCTTGTCTCTGTGGTTTTATTTTCATGTTTTTGTCCATAGTAGTGTTGGTTGTCCTTCTGTTGTTCTTCTGGTTCTTCCTTTCCCTTGTTATTCTGCTATACGTCTACTTCCTTTTCTTCTTTCCATTGTTATCCTCAAGTTCATCAAGGCACTGTTGCTCCAGATTGCCCCACTCCTCAAAAACGATTCGGCATAGGGCCCTCAGAGTGATTGGTGGGTCATGTTGTCCATAAACAACCCTTTTCAATCTATCCCAGGCATGTTCAGTAGGGTTCATGTCTGGAAAACATGCTGGCCACTCTAGTCAAGCGATGTTGTTATCCTGGAGGAAGTAAATCACAAGATGTGCACATTGGGGGTACGAATTGTCGTCCATAAAGATGAACATGCCAATATGCTGCCAGTGTGGTTGCGTATGTGACACTCATCGGTGAAGAGAAAGTTATGCTAATCCTGAGCAGTCCATGTGGCATATTGTTGGGCCCATCTCTACCACGCTGCATGGTGTCGTGGTTTCAAAGATGGACCTTACCATGGATGTCGGAAATGAAGTTGCGCATCATGCAGCCGATTGCGCACAGTTTGAGTTGTAACACGATGTCCTGTGGCTGCACAAAAAGCATTAATCAACATGGTGGTGTTGCTGTCAGGGTTCCTCCGAGCCATAAACTGTAGGTAGCGGTCCACTGCAGTAATAGCCCTTGGGTGGCCTGACTGAGGCATGTCTTCGATACTTCTTGCTCTCTGTATCTCCTCCATGTCCCAACATTGCTTTGCTTCACTCCGTGACACCTTGTTGAGAGGCCTTCCTGGCACAAAGTAACAATGCAGATGCGATCGAACCGCGGTATTGACCGTCTAGACATGGTTGAACTACAGACAACATGAGCCGTGTACCTTCTTTCTGGTGGAATGACTGGAACTGATCGGTTGTTGGACCTCCTCCATCTAATAGTTGCTGCTGATGCCTGGCTGTTTACATCTTTGGGCAGATTTAGTGACATCTCTGAACAGTCAAAGGGGCTGTGTCTGATACAAATCCACAGTCAACGTCTATCTTCAGGAGTTCTGGGAACCGAGGTGATGCAAAACTATTTTTGATGTGTGTAGTTTAATAGTCATATTTTACTATTGTCAGTTCTGTGATTTGTGTTTTTTTTTTTGTTTTAATTCACACATATATTCGTTGACAATGTTTTAATGTACATTTAGCTGCTTTATGTAAAATGGACAATAAGCAGTGGCAATAATTCTGAATGAAGTCGGAAGGAAGTGGGCTGCTGTCGTGCTCCCTTGCAAAAGGCTGCCTAAACTATTAGGGGGGGGGGGGGGGGGGGGGGGAGAACCACCTGTGAGAGCATATTTCTTATACTGTTGAGTCACAATAACTCTGCTGAAACTTCTAAAGACAAAAATTATCTTTATTGGTCAACTGTACAAGATAAACATATGTTCCTGTGGATTTTTATTTATATCTTTTTTAGCTCTACAGTCTGGTACTGCGTAATTTGATGTAGCTCTTATGTATTAAATAGCTTATATCAAGAGTGTGTGCTGACTGAAAACATTTGTACTTTGTTTAGCTGACGAAATTTAAATGGCTGAACAGACTGTCATGGAACACTGCTAAGAACTATCATGAGGAGCTACGATGACACAGACAGATGCAGAGATACCCACGTTAAACTTACAATACCTCTCTCTTTGCATTTGGGGGGTTAAAAGATAAGTACAGAACAACTGGACTACAGTATTAGACCAAATGGAACAAGCCGTACACAAAATGTCAAGGGCTTTGTTAACAGAATATACACTCAAGTTTGACATTTAATATGAGATAAATTGTGTGAAACAAATATAGGAATATGTGAGGCATGTCAGGAAAGTAATTACAGGTTTGAGGAAACAACTCATAAATACAATTTTTGAAACCGAAATTTATTTTACCAAGAAAAAGCGTTACTTAAACTATTTTTCTACCAAGTTGCCACTGTTGGTCAGACATATATCACAACAGGAAACCAATGTCACACAATAATCCATGATCAGATTTCAGTGCTGAATTTTCAGGCAATGTTATCACATGTGTGGTATGCATCAAAATTAATTGCTTAGAAATAAATATATTTAAATGTGAATTAAGTTTGTATTCCTCTGAATTTTCAGAATAACAATGTAGCTGCATTTGTTAGGTGTTCTTGTTGCCACAAGTATATTTGCTTTGAAACTTTGTATGACAAGTACCATCCATCCAATTGTTTGAAAGAAATGGAGGACATGTAATGGAGTAAGTGAAATAGCCATTGTAAAGCGAACAGGATAAAATTTAAATTCTGTACTAATCGAAGTCATTTGAGAAATTTATTTGCCTACTTTGTTATATTTCCTCGTGGATTTACTTACATCATTAACCCATACAGTAGTAGGGGTTAATAAGGTATTATCCATTTCAAATCAGGAAAAAATACAAGTGAAAAAATGATTGCACTACGGAAATATGCATTTTCTGACCCCATATATGATATTGAAAAATACTCAGTTTTCAATTATCTATTAATTCAATCATTTCTCAGTCAATTGTGCATCATTAAATCCTGGGATTTTCTCAAAAATGGGGGCTTGTTGAACCAAAATATCGATGAGTCATTCATTTTAGATTGTACACAAGTGACCTACTAAATATAAGGTGAATCAGTTGCCTGTGTCAGAGGGCTTCATCTTGTTAGCACTAATGGAATTGCATTTTAATGTTTACTATTGCCAAGTCACTGTAATTAAACAGCTGATGTCACCCTAGCCTTTTTTATGTATTGCGTTATAAGAATCACAGCTAATCAATTACCATCACACTGCAGCAAAAAATTATCACTTAAAAAAAACTGAATTAATGTAAAAATCATGGAGTGGTGTTTGTTCATGGGTATGATCTACCACCTATGGTGAGTAGATAACAGTGAACAGCAGCAGATTCAATCTATCTCTCCAATGTTATCCTATTGGGTGATTCCAACAGCCACAACTATTTGTGGGTCAGTGCAATCATGGATAGTAGACGAAAACTAGCAGATTATTCACAGAACTAGATATCTGCCTAAAGGATAGGAGCACCCCAACAGCTATGGTAATCGACCTACACTCTGCAGTCCTATACTTTACACCACTGATACAAATGGCATGTCGACAGCAATGTATGCAACAATGACTGTTACGTAATTATGAACTAATGAGGACTTACCATGTTGGTCCTTGTGAGGAGCCCGTTGGTAGGCATACAGCCCGGAATCTCAAATCACCTTGCACTGTCTCACTGATATACTTCTCGGTTCAAGACACAATGAACCTAATTATTCAAGCAGTGAACAATACAGCACCCTTATTGTAGATGCAAGTCAGTTGCGTGGTGCTGTATAGTAATAGCTGAAATCATCAAAGAGAGAAGAGGATTATGACAATAAAAGACGCACCCCTCCACTACTAACCTAATGTCAGTGAAATGTCTGAGAATGAAGGCATGTTATATAATGAAACGAAGAAAAAAGGATGTTGGGAATACTATATTACTTCAATAACCACACGTACACTAGATTCTAGCATGAGTGAAACTATGGAATATCAATGGCCACTCTTTTCCAGCAGCCATTCCTGGAAATTTTAGTAAATCATTTGTACTAACCCTTTCAATGTTGCTAAACTCCTAGTTACATATTACACAGAAATGTCAGTGTCAGTTATTAAATGACCTTCACTCAGTATGAAACTGCAGTAGCACATGTGTGCACTCTCTCTCTCTCTCTCTCTCTCTCTCTCTCTCTCTGACACACACACACACACACACACACACACACACACACACACACACACACATATATATATATATATATATATATATATATATATGCCTATTTTGGTGCAGATTTAGAAGATCAAGATTCACCTTTGACAATTGGGGTCCACCTTTAGAGACACTGTGTAATCAAGACACCAGCTGTTCAGGAGTGGGCATCTGGACATGAAGGGTGCGGATGCTGAACAGTGTCGTAACCCGTAAAAAGTAAACCATTTAGAGGTTTATTTCTGAAGATGAGAATACATCAGTGTCAAGGTGTCTAGAGAAGGGGAAATGCTACCCAAAGGAAAAACAGGGGTCTAGCTGAATGTTTGAGCTCAAACAGTGGCAACCAGTTTGCTTGCAAAGACAGATTTAGATGATCAAATATCCCACAGGTCGAAACCTGGAACCTTCTGTAACCCCATGTTATAGTAGGTGCACCACCTGTGCCCATGCTCTGGTCATATCACTGGTATGACCTAAGGCTGATCATAGGTCAGAAGAGGCTTTGGGGTCATTCATGGAGATATGGGTCCCCTAGAAGGTCAATCCTTCACCACCTACCAGGCTACTCTGTGCCCGCCGTACCAGTCAGGTGTAAGACTCTCTCTGCAGCCAGCAGGCTGGCTGGAGTTATCTGCACTGACACCACTGGCCAATCCCAACACTGTTACACTGCAGTAACTAGGAGTAGATGGTCCAGCAGCCAGGTTTCCCCAGCCCACCTCTCATGTCACGACCCAGGGCATTATTGGACCTGCATCCTGGGTAAAAGGGGAAGGATCTAATATCACAGCATATTGGCCCTGATAGTGTTTCAGAGTGAACCTGCTGTTCAAGAGATGCAATGCCCTGCAGGCATGCAAACAGCGCCACATGCATGTGATGCAGCCACATTAGATACTCAGTGTGTGCTTTAATCCTGCAGCTGCATGGACTCTAGCCAGTTACTGTTATATGAAATTATTAATTGTGTACTGCACAACTACCAGTATAATGATCGTGCTTGCACAAGTTTCTGTGGCAATGTTTTCAGGCTCCCGTGATAACGGCTCATGAAAATTCTCTATTCAAATTTTTTTTGTGTTTTAATGGTGAGCACAATTGTGAAACTAACTGCTTGTTAATCAAGTTCTGTTTATCATCACAGCTGGGCTATGTTGACCACACTAGTATTTTGGTATCTCAGTGTGGCACCAAAAATAGGTGCAACGGCACTTACCTGAAATTAAACTATTGAAACTGTATGATGATCTGTGAGACTGACTGAAAGTGTCTAAAGAACTCCTGGACTTTAATTCTGTGTGCAGAAGGTAGTTAACTTACCTGTAGTTTTTCTCTCTTTATTTCAGATTTGTCATTGGGGATAGAGAAGTCAGATGGAGTGAGTGTGTCACCAGTCAGTAGCCTGCAAGAGTTAAAAAAAACTGAGAAAACTGTGGGTCTTGGTAAGTTCATTTTCTAAGTGTATGTCTGTTTGCCAGTCTTCAGTGTTACTGCATTTTGTGAAAATCAACAAAATGCTTATTCTCTTCTTGTACTGGATGCTGTTATCTGCAATTTCTCCTGGGAGGTTCTACTTTTCACGAATCTCTGACGTTTTTATCATTTATAATAGGACAGAAAAGGATTACACGCATTAATAATGACAGTATGCTGTTATAGAAAGGATAGCTGCTGTTAACTTGACATTGCTTGGATCAGACAATTACTACTAACATTAAACTTAAAGTACATTGGAGGATTTTTGTGTTGGTTTTTAATTTTTAAGTTTTTTTAAATATCCTATTTTGCTAGTAGATAAAGTATAATTGACAATCTGTTCCCACATTTATACAAATGCTTTTTGGGGTGCAAAACAAAATTGCAGCGCGAAATCTTGCTCACCAAAATTGTGCATATTCTGACAATAGATTTATTTTCGTAAATATTATTACAGTTACAATGACAGACATGTGGTTTTGACTTTCAACCTGACATTTTTGTTTTCTTTGATATTTTGTACATAAATATGATTAAATTCAGTTCAGTATGCAATTAGTGATTGATCATGAACAGCTTACCAGTTTTAATTTCCTAGTGTAAATTTTTGGCCAGATTAATTTACTCTTCCTAAGTTAAAAAGTTTAATTTATAATAATTTAATAAAACTGAGATGATAATTTCGTATATTTAGTGTAAGAGTTCTGTAATAACATACCTGGTGTTATTACTGATTAATATCTGTACTGTGCAGTGAATTTTGAGCAGTGGTAGTACTCATTGAAAGAAGAAAAAGAAGTCCAATGAACATGGGTCCAGAAACACATACTTTCAGAGGTAAACACTTTTGTGTAGAAAGAGCTGTGTGAAGATTGGTTGCAGATGTTATCACAGTTGTTGCATTGGTGCTCCATCAGATGTTTCGGCAGGTTATTATGTCGTCTTATTCACAGTACTCAATGTACAATTATGTGGTCAGTTGTGTGGTTCAAGTCTTGTTGTAGGCTGCGTTAGTTTTTGTCGTGTTTGTGTGCCTTATTGTACATTAATGACAATCCTGGGTATATATCATGGTGTTTCACCTTCTTCCAAACCCAGATTCCCTTACTTGTTTACTGTTATTGCGCTGTTTGTACGTGCAAATGGTGCAGTACATGTACATTTTCTCTACTTCACCACTTGTTAGCAATGGAAGCCAAGTACTCTACAAGTGAAATGGCTGATATGATATTCTGCTATGGTTTTTCAAAAAGAAGGAGCCTGCGAGCCCATGCACTCTATGCTTAAAAATATCCACAGCTGACAGTGGAAGGCCCCGTACAGTCTGCATGCCTGACATGGAGGAGTGTGTGCTACATTGAATGGAAGAAACCCCTGGAACCAGTGTACGAGTAATATCAGCAGAATGTGTATCTCAATCTGGGGGGGGGGGGGGGGGAGATTTCTTCATGAAAAATTGCTGTACCCATATAAACTACAGTTCGTTCAGGCCCTAAAGCCACATGACCATCATGGCAGACGGCAGTTCAGCCAGTGGCTGTTGCAGAAGTGTGCTGCAGATCCACTGTTCATGTCCATAATTTTATTTACTGATGAGGCAGGGTTCACAAGACATGGTGTTGTGAACTTCCATAACCAGCATGTATGGGCAGAGGTAAATCCTCAAGTAACTCAGGAAAGGGGGCATTAACACCAATTCTCAATCAGTGTATGGGCAGGTGTACTTGTCGATAGATTAATAGAGCCATATGTGCTGCCAGAAAGTTTAACTGGAGCGCATTATTTGGACTTATCATTAATGTATTGCCTACCTTGCTGGAGGCTGTGCCATTGCACCAATGAATACAGATGGGGTTCATGCATGATGTCGCACCAACACGCTTTCATCACAATGTGCGCGAATACTGGATGGATTTGGAGGGGGGGGGGGGGGGGGTTACTCATTTCTCAGAGCTCAATTCCCAAGACTTTTGGTTACGGGGACACATGAAGGGATTGGTCAGCACCACACCAATTACCGGTGTGTGGACACTACAAGGTCACGTCTTCAATACATGCCAGCAGGTACACAAACAACTGGATATACTGCAAAGGGTGCATCATTTCTTATGGCAGAGGGCAGAAGCATTTTCACGAATGGACATCATGTTGAACACCTCCTGTAAACACAGGTTTATTACAGAAAGTATGCATTTCTGAACCCATGTTTATTGGACTTACCACCTCTGAAAGTGTTCGACACTAATATTAATAGAAGTCTCATGAAACATACTGATTTTGTTTTGTTAAACTCAAGTTAAAAATATGTTGTGCATTTGTATAATAATAAGTTCTAGATTTATGTATGTTAATAAAATATTGTGAAAGGTAATAATTATCTAATGTTATGTCATTGTTTTTAGGTGTTACTTCTAATCACTCCACAGCATTAAAATGGGAATGGGGGAAAAAAAACTAAGAGCTCAAAATGAAGCCAAAAGGCGCAGATTAACACATCCAGAAGAGAAAACTTCAGAAAGATATTGGTCTTTGATATCACAAGCTACTTGTCAGGTTGGAATGTGCTATCAAGGAAATTCGCAAGACTGGCCACATTGTTTAGAGGGAGATATGGTGACTAAGACTTCGCAGAGATCAAAAGCAACTAGTTTACATTAAACAAATGCTGTATGTACCAGTATTTCACAGTCTAATGGAACTCCAGACCGACATTCCTTCAGGCTTGGCAAGGATGCAGAAACTGTGGCTCAGTCTGTATTAATAGAGACTCCTGAGCAAAGTTCTGCGAGATGTACCAGAAATGCATAGTCTACTGCTGCATCTCGTGTAAATGAAATACCACAGCAGTGTTGTTCTAGGAATGCCAGGGAAGTAAAGGCTACAGTTTGGACTATATTGAATGAGATTCCCAAAGAACATTTGGCAAGGCAAGCCAGAAATGCCAAGTCTATGGCTCAGTCTAGAGCCAAATACAGGATAGATTTTGCCAATTCTGTACACACATTTGCTCATACAGTTTGTTTGTTGTGTGAAAAACTTTGCAATTGTAAACTTATAGTAGGCTATTTACCAGGAAATATACTACCAAATGAATTAATGAATCAAGTTGATGTTAACACGACCTGTTACCAAAGTGCCAGAACGCTTCATAGTGGAACAACACCTATGCAGGCTTACTGGAATGGCATGTCATTAGATGAAATTCTTGCAGAAATACAGCCATTATTCAATGCAGAAATACATTTATTACGTAGGATAATTGAGTTTGTAAAAATGGTTAAACCTCAGTGGTCACTTTGGATAACATGGTTTCCATGGTCAAACTGTATTTGATGGGCAGGATGTTGAAGAAACATCTGAGCAGCTTCTTCTACAAATGAGTAATGCTGGTCTAGTGATTGATTGTGAACAGTTGGAGTCAGTTTGAAGATTGCATTGTTTTTCTGTAAATATTGAAAACATTTGAACTGCATTAGATTGAATTATCACTAATAATGTTACAACAAACTTTAATAATGATAATTAGAATGTTAAGAAAAATGGCCATATTCTACAAAATGACATAATACAACAGGAAGACACAAACATTTCCAAGTTATGGGTAACAATCGGCATGTACTGAGAGGCTCATTTCATCAAAGTCATAGTAAATTTCATGATTTTTCTTGAAGTAAGCAGTGTACTGCGAACACTGCCATAACTATTCCAGTTACAAAAATTAAACAAACGGAGACATGGTCTTCGGATATAAAAGATTCAACTTTAATTTCCGGTTACCACCAATTGTACTGAAATAGCATACAGTCTCGAAGAGTTCCGTGTTTGACTGAGGCTAATGTATAATAGTGATGTGCTCAAGAGTTAAAAGTTAATTGTGATGCATTAAATCATTCATGTTTAATACAAGTTCACCATTATCATAGATTTGCGGCCATCTGAGCATTAATAATCAAGATGGTGGATTTCCAAATCTAAAGACTGGCTTATTGGAGTTCTTTACAGATTCTGGTGCTGATCAGGGAGCTATTGTTACATGTAATGGCCTATCAGTGGCAGTCTAGAAAACTGACAATTTATATTACTTGTTCGACTCTCGCTCTAGAGGACCAAAAGATTGTGTAGCTCAGGATGGTGGAGCTTGCTTGATATCTTTGACCGATATTACATTGTTGTGGATAGTTTTAAAATCAAATATACCCAAATGACGGCAAAATGAGAGGATGATGATGATGATGATGATGATGATGATGATGATGATGATGATGATGATGATGAATACAGTGTTACAAAAATTACACCTGTTGCACGTCCATTAAATCAAAATCTAAGTGAACCTGGAAATAACAGTGACATTGTAAGAAATACAAACTGGTCTTCAGAATCATCCAGTGCCTTGAGCAGTGACAATATTGTTATTACCTCATCGGTTTTACGTGTTGTAGGCTAACCTGTTCCTGAATTAATCACTGTTATCAACAGTAATATCTCTACTCAGTTGCCAGTTCATCAAGTGTGTAGACACTCCAGGGGGCTCATGGTTCTTTAGCGAGTTCGTGCGTGGCGCACACGGGGCGCCGAGCTATTGCAGCACCTTCACTCTGGCATTCGGAGGGGATACCCTCCCAGAGAAGGTCAAGGTTATGTGCTACAGATGTGACATGAAGCCGTACATAGCTCCACCTATGTGGTGCTTTCAGTGCTTGCATTTTCGGCATATGTCTTCCCATTGTACGGTGGACCCTTTGTGTGGTGACTGTGGTCACCCACTCCATGAGGGAAGCCCCTGTGTTCCGCCACCTGCGTGTGTCATTTGTGCTGACAGCCACTCCCCTCACTTGCTGGATAGCCCAGCTTACAAGAGAGAAAAGATGATCCAACAACAGAAGTCCCTGGATTGCCTGTCTTATGCTAAGGCTCACCAGAAGTACGAGAGACTCCATCCCGTGTCACTATCTTCAACTTTTGCCCCTGTTACTTCATTTCCTCCTCTTTCCTCACCTTTTCCACAGCCCCGTCCCTCTCCCCCCCTCCCTCTCCCATGCAGTTCATACGACCTCCCGTCAGGTAGCCGCCCCCCCCCCCCCTCCCTGGCCGAATAAGTGGCCCCCTTTTTCGGCATCTGCTGGTGATCAGGTGCCCTCCTGGGACACCTCTCTCCAGCGTCTCTTAGGCCAGAAGACTCCTACCACCACTCGACCATGAGGCGCACCATCGGTGTGCCCCAAGATCACCCACTCTGTTTCAGTTCCAGATCTTGTAGAATCCTGTACTAACCCTGTGGCGTGCCCTCCTCCATCTCAGAAAGGGAAGAAGAAGAAGAAACATAAATCTCAAGACAAGGTGTCCCCCGGTGTCCCTCGAGGTGCCATCTTCCCCTTCGACTCTGACTCTGACATCTTATTTATGGATATTACTCCATCCTTGTTGGTGATGACTACTGACCGAGTGACCTGATCTCGTCCTCGGCTTCTTCATGTCTACGTTGGACTCTTGTCTCCGATCATCCAGAGGAATTGGAATGGATACTATTGTCACCTACCGGTAATGCAACGTCTTGTCTTCTCCTATTCTGCATTCTGCCTTGTTCTTCAAGAAACACGTTTCTCTGATGACCACTCTCCAAAATTTCGTGGTTATTGTGTATTCTGTCGGAAGCTTGTTGGCCTCGGGGTAGCATCTGGTAGGGTCTGCACATTGGTTCTCTCAAATTTCATTAGTGACTGGATCCCCCTACTTTATTCCCATGAAGTAATGAGTGCTGTCGACAAGGGATCTTGGATCGATTCCATATTCCTAGATTTCCATAAAGCTTTTGATACCGTTCCTCACAACCGACTATTAATCAAATTGCGTGCATATGGAGTATTGTCTCAGTTGTGTGACTGGATTCATGATTTCCTCTCAGAGTGGTCACAGTTTGTAGTGATAGATGGTAAATCATTGAGCAGAACAGAAGTGATATCTGGTGTTCCGCAAGGTAGTGTCATAGGCCCTCTTCTGTTCCTGATTTACATAGATGATCTAGGTGATAATCTGAACAGCCCCCTTAGATTGTTTGCAGATGATGCTGTAATTTACCGTCTAGTAAAATCATCAGACGATCAATTCCAATTACAAAATGATCTAGAGGGAATTTCTGGATGGTGCGAAAAGTGGCAATTGGCACTAAACAAAGAAAAGTGCGAGGTCATCCACATGGGTACTAAAAGAAATCTGGTAAGATTTGGGTATATGATAAATCTCACAAATCTAAGGGCTATCAATTCGACTAAATACCTAGGAATTACAATTACGAGGAATTTAAATTGGAAACACCACATAGATAATATTGTGGGGAAGGCGAAACAAAGACTGCGCTTTGTTGGCAGAACACTTAGAAGATGTGACAAACCCACTAAAGAGACAGTCTTCATTACACTTGTCCCTCCTCTGCTGGAATATTGCTGTGTGGTTTGGGATCCTTACTAGGTAGGATTGACAGAGGACATCGAAAATGTGCAAAAGAGGGCAGATGATTTCATGTTATCGTGCAATATGGGTGAGAGTGTCACTGATATGATACGCGATTTGGGGTGGCAGTCACTGAAACAAAGGCGGTTTTCTTTGCGGTGGGATCTATTTACGAAATTTCAATCACCAACTTTCTCTTCCGAATGCGAAAATATTTTGATGACACGCACCTACGTAGGGACAAATGATCATCATAATAAGAGAAATCAGAGCTCGAACGGAAAGATTTAGGTGTTCCTTTTTCCCACACGCCATTTGAGAATGGAATGGTAGAGTAGTATGAGAATGGTTTGATGAACCCTCTGCCAGGCACTTAACTGAGAATTGCAGAATGAGCATGTAGATTTAGATGTAGACCAACTTGGAAGTGATAGTGGTTAGAGTGTAAATGATTCCGACAATCACCACTTGCAGTGTCAACCTCCCTTCAGGTAGGCCACTTCCTTACGTTGCACTGTTTATCTTAATCCAGCAACTCTCGCCCCCGTTTCTGTGGGGAAGTGTCACTTCAGTGGGTAGGGGTATCCTAATTGACAAACTTATCGCGGACCTCCATTTGTGTCTCCTCAATGGTGGTTCCCCTACCCACTTCAGTGCCACTCATGGCACCTTCTCTGCTATCGATCTAACGATCTCCTCCCCTGCCCTCGTGGCTTGCCCACATTGGCCATCCCATGATGACTTTTGTGACAGTGACCACTTTCCACTGATACTACTATTCCCCTGCTGCCAGCAGGCAGACAGGCTCCCACGTTGGGCATGCCGCAGGGCCAGTTGGCCTTTATATACATCTGCTGTGAACTTTGACACCTCCCTCTCGCATTCCATTGATGTAGTTGTGCAAGGCATCTCTGCCACTATTCTTCATTTATTTTATTTTTATTTACATGTCAAGTTTCGTTAGACCAAATTGAGGAACAAAGCTCCAAGGTCATGGAATGTGGTGCTGCAGACACTACTGTCCTCCTATCCACAGGTGCCCCTTGTCATCGACTGGTACCTTGGTGGACCGAGGATGTTGCAGTCACTGTTCAGGACCACCGATGGGCGCTGCAGCGATTTAAGCGACACCCTTCACAGACCAACCACCTCACTTTTAAGCGTCTCTGTGCTAAGGCTCGTTATCTTATTAAGCATAGTAAAAAGGAATACTGGGAGTGCTATGTTTCCTACCTGGGGACATGTGCCTCTTTATTGTAGGTTTGGTCCAAGCTCCGTAGCCCTCTGGGCCGTCAGCAACAGTCAGCTGTCAGAGGTCTGAACCTCCATGGTGCTCTGTGCACTGGTCCATTGGTCCTTGCAGAACACCTAGCGACACACTTTGTGGCATTTACGTAGAGTTGAACAGATCCCCCTGTATTTCATCCCACACCACATTGAGCACTATAATGCACCTTTCACTGAATAGGAATTGGTGTAAGCTCTTAGCTCTTCACAAGAGTCGGCTCCAGCCCAGGATTGAACCCACAATCTGATGATCCAACACTTGGATGCTCCCCGGAGGCAATAGCTTCTTAGGGTCTTCAACCACATTTGGCTCATGGGTGCTTTTCTGTCACAATGGCAAGACAGTATAGTTATCCCCGTGGTTAAGCCTGGGAAAAATCCAACGTCTCTAGACAACTACCCCAAAGTAGCCTGATGAATGTACTTTGTAAACTGCTCGAAAGGATGGTCAGCTTCAGGTTATGTTGGGTACTCAAATCTTGGGCCTTTTATCCCCATATCAGTGTGGTTTCCAGGCAGGGTGATCTCCAACAGACCATTTACTCCGATTGGAATCAGCCATCCAACAGACCTCTACTCACCGCTGGCACCTTGTCATGGTCTTTGTTGACCTACATAAGGTGTATGACATGGCTTGGTGCCATCACATTTTAATTACCCTCCATGACTGGGGCTTCCGTGGTCCCCTTCAGATTTTTATCTGCAAGTTTTTATCTCACTGGCTCTTCCGGGTTTGAGTTGGCACTTCACTCAGTGCCACTCAGATTCAGGAGAATGGTATCCCACAGTGTTCTGTGCTATGTGTCACACTCTTCCTCATTGCCATCAATGGGCTTGTGACCTCTGGTGGGCCTCTGGTTACCCCGGCATTGTACATTGACAGATTTTTCCATCTGGTGCAGCTCCCACTCTGTAGCATCTGCTGAGCGCCAGCTCCAAGGTGCCATCCAATGGGCCTCTGCATGGGCCACCACCTGTGGCTTCCAGTTTTTTCCCTCAAAAATGCAGGTTACGCATTTTTGTCGTCGACCTGCAGTATACCCCAATCCAGAACTTTATTTAAGCAACCAGCCCCTCAATGTTGTAGCACAGTCCCATTTCTTGGGCCTTATTTTTGGTAACAAGCTGACGTGGTTGGCTCACATTCGCCACCTAAAGACTACATTTATGCGGAAGCTTAATGCTCTTCACCTTCTGGCCCACACATCTTGGGGTGCAGACGGTTCCACTCTTCTCCATCTTTACCGTGCTCTGGTCTTCTCCAGGCTAGATTATGGTAGTCAGGTTTATGGCTCAGCAGCTCCTTCCACTCTGAAAATTCTTGATCCTGTTCACCATCATGGGGTGCATTCGCCTATTGGTGCCTTTCTCACTAGTCCCGTTGACAGTCTCCTCGCAGAAACAGGGACTTCCCCTATACAAATATGATGGGGTGAACTCTAGTTTTTTAGGCAATCACCATTTGCCGATTCCCTGACCATCCCATGTACCCTGTCCTCTTTGCAAATGAGAGATGTCTCCCTCCTGATAATAGCCCATGGGTGGGATTGCCAGTTGTAATCCGTCTCACTTTCCCCTGGGGTGGTACCTAGACCACAGATTAACACCAATCTGACCAATCTGTTCCAGTGTGCTAAGGTCTCTGTCACTTCTACGGTTTACCAGTGTCTTGTACGTGCCATCCTTGCAGAGTTCCAGGGTGCTACCATCTTTTACACTGATGGTTCTAAGACAATTGGTAAGGTGGGATACACTTTCACATTTCCTACTGGCTTCGAACACCATTTTTTGCTGGGATCGTGTAGGTTGTTCACAGCAGAGCTTCTAGCCATTTACAGGGTCCACCTTTTTGTTTCTCAGGCCTCCCTCCACAGTGTTTTAATTTGTTCAGACTCCATGAGCAGCCTGAAGGCTATCGAGCAATGCTACTCTAGTCACCCTATGGTGTCTGGTATCCATGACCTTCTCTCTGCTCTTGAGCATGCTGCCTGTTCAGTCATCTTTCTCTGTGTCCCAAGTCATGTGGGCATCCCAGGGACCGATTGGCTAGAGAAGCTAGAGAAGCAGATACTTACCCTATTTCCTTTCATGATTCCAGCTGCAGATATACGGATATATGTCAGATTTCTCTTTGCCCAAAAATGGAATGCCATTAGGAGTGCTACTACTCATAGTAATAAACTCCAGATTGTCAAGGAGTCTACTTCAGTTTGGTGCTCTGCCTTCCGCTCCTCTCGGAAGGAGGCCACTATTTTATGCTGTTTACGCATTGCTGATACCCACCTCAGCCATTGTTTTCTCCTACATAATGACCCACCCCCACAATGTGATTGCGGAGCCAGATTGACGATACCTCGCTTATTGGTGGGATGTCACCCTCTTTCGGCCCTTCGTGTTAAGTGTAGTCTTTCTGATTGCTTAAATTTAATATTAGCAGACAATCCATGGATGGTTGAACTGGTCCTGTTTCATCCGTGAAAGTGTTTTTTATTTCCAGATATAAGGCTCTACTTTAGTCTTGGAGCAGGGGCAGGTTGGTTGTAGTTGGGACTTCTTTTACAGTCTTCTTGGTCTGTGACCCCATGACTGCCCCCCCCCCCCCCCCCCCCCCTTTCCAGTTTTTAGATTTTTTCTTGCCTTTTATGCCTTTACTGTGTGTGTTTAATGATCATTGTTTTATAATTTGACTCTCCTGACTGGATCCACCCACTTGTAGCAGTCCTCCTTTCTCCTGTGATCCACTTTGGAATTGCGGGACTGTTGACCTCACTGTTTGGTCCCATAATCCCTCTCAATCAATCAATCAGCTGTGCAGAAAACTGAACTACCTTTAGAAAGTATGAGTGGAATAAAGAGCAGAAGAATTATCTTGATTCCACTTGTTCCCTCATGGCAGGAATGGATTAAAGGAAAGTTGATATCATCCAATTGTACCAACAGATTTACTGTCAGGCTAGAATAATAGGAGTTGATGCACATTTTTGAAGCCATGATTATATTTTTTATGCCATATCTGTTGTGGAGTTCTTTAGAACTAAGCAAAATTTAGATGTGGTTTTAAGAATGTGTCAGGGAGAATATTGATTGAAAATAATCACCTTAATATGTGGAATATGTGAAGATCAAATGCATACTGTCAAAGTGCATGTTCAGACCTTATTGGCATGGTTAAGAATATGGGTGCTCCTAAGTGGTTTGTTACCTTGAGGTGTAGTGATCTGAATTGGGTTGATTTACAGAAAGCACCTGTAATTGCTGCAGGAAAATCCAAGTGATTGGTAGATGAACAGCCTGTGACTTTGAGTTGACAATTTGGGATACATGTTAATGCTTTCATGAGATTTTTGTAGAACAGTGATAAAGATGTAGAAGGAAGGCATACAGATTACAGGCAGAGGATTGAGTTTCAGAATTGTGAAAGTCCATAGTTACATATGTTATAATGCATTGAAAATGAACCAAATTTTTACACTCCAAAAGGCAGATATTTGGTCAGCGGGAGTGTTTCATGTTCTTTATGCAATGAAAATGATGAGTTAAATGGGCTCAAATACACTCTCAAACAACAACATGCTATAAGAACGGGCGTTATCATCACTGTAGATTTAATTTTCCAAGACCAGTAAGCGACAGACTGGTTTTGTTAGGGCCAGACAGAACTTTGTGTACGAATGGACAATTTTGTATGTTGAGAAGAAATCCTGAAGAACAGTACATAAAAAATTACATTCCACAGATACTGAAATTGGGGAAAGCGAATATGGACATAGAGTCCTGTAGAAAAGTGACAGCTGTATCTTCCTATATCTCCAAATATACAGGGTTATTACAAATGATTGAAGCGATTTCACAGCTCTACAATAACTTTATTATTTGAGACATTTTCACAATGCTTTGCACACACATACAAAAACTCAAAAACTTTTTTAGGCATTCACAAATGTTCGATATGTGCCCCTTTAGTGATTCGGCAGACATCAAGCCAATAATCAAGTTCCTCCCACACTTGGCGCAGCATGTCCCCATCAATGAGTTCGAAAGCATTGTTGATGCGAGCTCGCAGTTCTGGCACGTTTCTTGGTAGAGGAGGTTTAAACACTGAATCTTTCACATAACCCCACAGAAAGAAATCGCATGGGGTTAAGCCGGCAGAGCGTGGAGGCCATGACATGAATTGCTGATCATGATCTCCACCACGACCGATCCATCGGTTTTCTAATCTCCTGTTTAAGAAATGCCGAACAACATGATGGAAGTGCGGTGGAGCACCATCCTGTTGAAAGATGAAGTCAGCGCTGTCGGCCTCCAGTTGTGGCATGAGCCAATTTTCCAGCATGTCCAGATACACGTGTCCTGTAATGTTTTTTTCGCAGAAGAAAAAGGGGCCGTAAGCTTTAAACCGTGAGATTGCACAAAACACGTTAACTTTTGGTGAATTGCGAATTTGCTGCACAAATGCGTGAGGATTCTCTACCGCCCAGATTCGCACATTGTGTCTGTTCACTTCACCATTAAGAAAAAATGTTGCTTCGTCACTGAAAACAAGTTTTGCACTGAACGCATCCTCTTCCATGAGCTGTTGCAACCGCGCCGAAAATTCAAAGCGTTTGACTTTGTCATTGGGTGTCAGGGCTTGTAGCAATTGTAAACGGTAAGGCTTCTGCTTTAGCCTTTTCCGTAAGATTTTCCAAACCGTCGGCTGTGGTACATTTAGCTCCCTGCTTGCTTTATTCATCGACTTCTGCGGGCTACGCGTGAAACTTGCCCGCACGTGTTCAACCGTTTCTTCGCTCACTGCAGGCCGACCCGTTGATTTCCCATTACAGAGGCATCCAGAAGCTTTAAACTGCGCATACCATCGCCGAATGGAGTTAGCAGTTGGTGCCTCTTTGTTGAACTTCGTCCTGAAGTGTCGTTGCACTGTTATGACTGACTGATGTGAGTGCATTTCAAGCACGACATACTCTTTCTCGGCTCCTGTCACCATTTTGTCTCACTGTGCTCTCGAGCGCTCCGGCGGCAGAAACCTGAAGTGTGGCTTCAGACGAACAAAACTTTGAGTTTTTCTACGTATCTGTAGTGTGTCGTGACCATATGTCAATGAATGGAGCTACAGTGAATTTATGAAATCGCTTCAATAATTTGTAATAGCCCTGTACATCTAAACATGAGCCCGAAGATGTAGGTAAAGTGCTGAAAGATGCTGCTAGTAGAGTGCGAGCCAGTCATGGGGATGTTGGTAGGCAGTTGTTTGCCATTTCTATGGCGATTTTAAAGCATTGTAGAGTATCAATGTGTGAATGTGTATACAGATTATGCCATCTGAAATTGAGAGACAGTTCATGAAAAGTAGTTTTCAACAACACATGATGACCTCAGGAGCGATACAGAATTGTACGGTGTCACAGTGAGCAAGGTGAAACTTATCAAAACAATTTGACAGGTATATTCAAAGCCAACTAATCTAGAGCACCTCAGTTTGGTAGAATTATGAACAGTCTTATTGAAATGATAGCGATGAAGACAATGACAACGTAGGAGCTTATGAAGAACTAGAAGAGGGTGCTGAAACTGGACCAGCAACCATCAGATCTCTAGATGGAAACATTGTGAGACAATGAAGAAAGCCTGTGATTCTGAGGATCCATTATTACACCGTAAATGGGAGATAGGGGATGCTATTTTTATAGCTATCTTGTTGTGTGTGTGCTGTTTTTCAGATAAAAGCAATTTGCTAGTGGGCTATGATACATGCAAAGAAGCTTTTATGGCACTTTGAGATCAATTATATCCATTTCGTGGAGATTCTGTTGAATAGTTTCAACACTGAATACAAAGATCCAGCCAAACCTGCAGCATTTAATGATTGTTAATTGATATGACCCAAAAGTGGCTGATGTTGCATCGAAGTAAGAGATGATGGAGAAGAAATGCATATCAGTATCACAGATGAAGAATTTCATGTCATGCTCAGCAGCATGAATATAGAACAAAAATATTTTTTGATGATGATACACAACAAATTTGATGTGAACGGACAAGTCAACCTAACACAAATGTTCCTTTGAAATTATCCATGACAGGATGAGCTGGCAGCGGAAGATCTTCTGTGGTGAAAATTGTAGTACATCATATTCATCCATGTTATGCTCCAGCAGAAAAACCATTCATAATGCATTTGCTTTAGGCATTGAGAAAGGCAGAGCAGCAGTCTATAGGAAGATGACAGGAGAGCAGCTGGAGGATATCAGAAGACAATTCTGTCACATTCGTTGGTTTGTAGTAGGTGAAACATCTGTGGCTTCTTATGAAGTTTCATGATCTATTCATCTCCGTTTACAAGAAATAAAAAACTGTCAAAACATTTTTGGTGGGGTAAATATCTGTTTTCAGAGATATTACGCAGTTGTTGACTGTTAAGGGCAGTTGATGCTTCAGGCAATCAATTATATTTCAAAGTGAGCTGCATTTGTGGCATTACTTTAGGCTTTGTGAGTTACAAACCAACATCCAATAACAGAATGATAGCCAATTTATAGACCTTCTTAATAATTGTAGAGTAGGTGAGTTGCGTATTGAGCAGTAAGAGATTTTGCTTGAAAGAAGGCTTGTATCTGTGGCTGGTGATTTTTGCCAACAGTTGAGCTGTACTTATTTTTCCCCCCACATGGAAACTAGTTAATGGCCATAATGACAAAATGATGGAACTACTGGCCAATATAGTGAAAATTTATACATTAAATGCTCTCACTGAATCCAAAGAACCTGCCACTTATTATCAAAAACCCATTCAAGCTTCTATTCCACAAGACCGAAACTGTACAGGAGGATTGCTAAATTCAATAAAAATTGCAATCAGTGCTAGAGTCACGTTTCGAATGAATTTGAAGGTTTCAGAAGGGTTGGTGAGTGGTAGCATGGGTATTGTTAAAAAATGGAATGGAATGGATTTCACAGAGATCAATTGGAAGAATGGGAACTACTGAATAAGATATTTATAGAATTTGATGACAAATCGATTGGAGGGAGTTTTAAAGACAAAAATGGATGGATTACAATTCAGCCACAAAGTTTGTCATTTTATGGTCCGAGAGGTATGACAACATTGGAAGAATAATGTTTCCCAAATTTTAAGTTGGGCTGTTACTGTCCATAAATTGCAAGGGGCTGATACGGAGAAAGTTGTCATTTATGTAGACGAAAGTACTTTTGGAAAAGGCAAAAGGCCAAGCATACGTGGCCTTAAGTTGTGTAAAAAGCTTGCAAGGTGTTGCTATGTCAAAGAAAGCTGTTCAATAATCCTCATGACAGATTGGCCTTAGCAGAATTGCAAAGACTGAGAAGCAGCACTGCAATAGTTTAATTTTTTACTAAGTGTTTTACTTTATATAATAAAGATATTTTTATGTTTAGAATACTTTGCTATTCTCACGTGAAACTACTACTAGTAATAAAATGCGTTAAATACTCTCATCGTATTTTACCATTGTTTTGTTTTTATGTAGTCTTTACCACAATACCCCATCCATGACATACTGTATTCATTATTTAAAAATATTTTTATATTTAGAATACTTCACAGTTCTCACTTGTAGCTACTATTTGTAATTAAAATGCCTTAAACACTATCAACTTATTTTTACCGTTGTCACTTACACAATTTCTGTGTTTTTCGCTTTAATTAATGCATATATTCATTCATGATGTTATAATATATATTTAGCTAATTTAGGTAACACAGCAATAAGCAGTGATGATAACTCTAAATCAAGTTGGAAGAAATAGACTGCCATTTCGTTTTCTTGGAAGAGGCTGCCTAAACTGTTAGGGCAAAATCATTTGATTTAGTACATCATTGTAGACCTCAGAAAGAACTACATAAAAGCTTTTTCTTGTACTGGTGAGCCACAGTAATTCTTTTTCTGCTTTGTAGGTGCTGAAATGGGTGACTTCAAAAGACAAAAATCATATTCATTGGTCAACTGTAAAACATAAACATATGTTTTTGCAGGCTGTTATTTATATCTTTTTGAGCTCTACAATTTGGTACTACATAACTTGATGAAGCTCTTATGTATTACATAGTGTATATCAAGAGAGTGTGCTGACGGAAAACATTTTTTACTTTGTGTAGCTGATGAAATTTAAATGCCTGAACAGACTGTCATGGAACATAGTTAAGAACCATTATGATTAAACCAAATTTCAAGTAAAAAAAAAACCTGCATTAAAATCGGACCTTTCATTTGGAAGCTGTGATGCCACAGACAGATACACAGATACGCATGTTAAATATTTAACACCCCTTGCATTGGGAGTTAAGATACGCACAGAACAAGGTTGACTGGTGAATACAGGACCTGGCTATCTTTTTATTGTTCCTTATTGATTTAGTTACCATATTGAACTATACTATTCCTATCATTTCAAAATGAAAACAAAAACAAATTAACGCACTAGGAAAATATTCATTTGCTGATCCCAAATATGATGGTGGAAAATGCTCAGTTTTCAGTTGTCTATTAATCCCATCATTTTTCAGTCAATTGTGCATCATGAACGTTTGGGGTTATCACAAAAGTGGGGGAGTGTTGAGCCGGAACATCTGGGAGTCTTTCATTTTAGATTGTATGTAAGTGACCTGCCAAATATGAGCTGAATCAGTTGGCTGTGTCAGAGGCTCTTATTATGGTAACACTAATGGAACTAACAGCTGATGTCGACCTACCCTGTTTTATGTATTGCATTATAAGAATCACAGTTAACTGATGACCACCCCCCCCCCCCCCAAAAATGCAAAAAATAATCAGTTTAGGAAAAACTGCATGAATGTAAGATGTTCATTAAGTGGTGTTTGTACATGGATATGATCTACCACCTATAGAGAGTAGATAACAGTGAACAGCATGTTGGTCCTTGTAAGGAGCCAGTTGGTAGGCATACAGCCCAGACTCTCAAATAACAGTGAACCAAGAGAAGTGCATCAGTGAGATAGTGCAAGACACAGTGAACTTAATTATTCAAGCAGTGAACAATGCAGTACCATTATTGTAGATGCAAGTCAGTTGCATGGTGCTGTATAGTAATAGCTGAAATCATCAAAGAGAGAAGAGGATTATGACAATAAAAGACACACCCCTTCATTACTACCCTAATGTCAATGAAATGTCTGAGATTGAAGGCATGTGATGTAACTAAACTAAGAAAATAGGATGTTGAGAATACTATATTACTTCAGAAAACACACATACACCAGCTTCTCAAGTGTTAGCTAAACTATGAAATATCAATGGTCACTCTTTTTTCAGCAGGCATCCCTGGAAATTTTAGTAAGTCATTTGTACTAACCCTTTCAATGCTGCTAAACTCCTAGTTACATATTACACAGAAATGTCAGTGTCAGTCGGGCTGAAAAATGTTGTAACTGATAAAAAGTGATCCCTGTGGAGGTTCATTTCCAAAAGATGTGGAGAGACAACGCAAAGAAAAACTATTTTAGTTCCTTCCGTGAAGGGCAAAGGTATGACGTAGGAGAGGTGGGTGTTGGCAGGGCGAGTGTTGGACAGCATGAGAGTGATGTGCTCCTGCATGGTCTCCTGTGTAAGCATGCCTGTGGTCTTCCTTCATTTGCAAAAGGCATACGACACAACATGAAGAGAGCGTGTCTTGGCCATAGTATATGAGTGGGGTTTCCGAGACAGCCTGTTCATTTCTAAGAATATTTTTCGTGTCAAAAAAGCTGTGTCAGCACGAGCTCTTTGTAATCAACAAGTACAAGAAAACATGGTACCACAGAGTAAGTTGTTTTGAGGACCACCATCTTTGCATTCAGAATAACTCAGTAACCATTGCTTGACGTTGTGTATCATTAGCATTGTGTGTTGATGAATTTTGTTTAATTTGGAAATTTGTGGTAAGTCTTATGGGATCAAACTGCTGAGGTCATTGGTCCCTAAGCTTATGCACTACTTAATCGTTCAAAATCCATTTATTCACTCTTTTAGAATTATGTCTGTCCACCCCCACCATAAATTATACTCAAGCACTCACCTCCCAGAAGTAGCAGATAAGTTTTGTTTTCAGGGCTACTCTTCGATAACAAATTGACATGGTTATTACATACAAAGCAGCTTAAGACAACATGCATTCAGAAATTACACTGATTTTAACTCAGTTGGACTATGGTTACATTACATATGGGTCAGAATTTATGGAACTTTGGAAACAGCACCTGATGCAGCAGAATCAACTGATCCAATTGTAGCAGCAGCAAGAAGCGCAACAGAAGCAGCTGCTCCAGTTACTGAAGTGGTAACTATAGATTTGGGTGACCACACTGTCAGTCAGCCCTGTTTGCTAGTATTGAAGAATCTGATAAGTATTGGGCACATTATCTGCAACATTTTCTACTTCGCTGTAAAGTGGTATCATGTATCCATTTCATCAGAATGCCTTACTTCTTCCTGCCAGTAACAAGTTATATGAACTACTGTAGTCCAGAACTAATGCTCATTAGTAGAACTAAATAGCTTCTCATATTCTGTAATCTGTGATTCACTAATTAATCATAATGACCAGCAAACTCGCATAATAGCCTCTAGGATAAAATTTAACCAGTGTAGCAAGTGCTCTGGTCTGTCGTATGTGACCTGGCCTGCAATCTTACTGGGTTTATCTCCTCGGTTAATTTCACCTGCAAACAGTGGGACAAATCCTATGCTGAATCATTTATTAAAAATGTGATTGTTCAGTTAGCTCCTGTTTGAAAAGTATGGTCAAAATTGCTGCTGTTATGCAATTTTTGTTTCGGCAAGTGTTGCACTTAGCTCAATCATTTGAAATTACTTTCTCTGCACAGTAAGTTTTTGAGAAGAGCATTAGGGTACTTGCCGTGTCTGGTGGTAGATGTAATCAACAGTCAGCAGGTGAACAAACTACACCTTCCTTTCCTCAGAGCCCACCATTGTGCAGTATCCTGACAATGTGTGGTAGGTTAAGACATAATTTAGTTTTGGGTATGCCCTACACTTTGTTGGACAGTGCTTCCAAACCTGATTTTTCAAGGTATGGCTGGCCCTCAGCTTGAGAGACAGCTAATAAATGTACCACTTCTCCCACAATGTTGTCAACATACCCTAATGCATCACATAGGTGTAAGTTAAGTCCAAAATGCTACAATAAACATGTGCAGTGTCACTCCCCACACCATGATGCCAGGTGTTTCTCCTTAAGAAGTCTGACACCTATCTTCCATGTGTCGTAGTATGACGCCAGAATAGGTACAACTGCGCTTACCTGAAATTAAACTATTGAAACTGTGTGGTGTTCTATGAGACTGATTGAAAGTAGTTACCTTATCCATAGTTTTTGTCTCTTTATTTCAGATTTGTCAATGGGAGGAAGAAAGTCAGCAGTCAGCAGCCTGCGTGGGGTAAAGAAAAGCAACACAACTGTACAGGGTGGTAAGTTCATTTTCTGAGTATGTATCTGTTTAGAAGTCTTCAGTGTTGTTCCATTTTGCAAAAATCAACAAAATACTTATTCTTTCTTGTATAACATGCTGTTATCAGCAGATTTTCCATGGAGGTGACTGAAGCTTTCACATTAATACACAATGTGATTCTACTTTTCACGAATCTCTATTGTTATTACCATTTCTAATAGGACTGCTGTCAGCGTATTTATATCATCTTTGTCCAGATTTTATTTCTTTATTTTTTTTTGTTTATTTCCAATTGTGTGACTGCCAAAGTACACAAAGATTACTATGTTTGTTCATAAGGTAAATATTTTTTCATTTTTTGTTGCAGCATGTTTATGCAGTAGTAAAATGAAATGGAAGAGAAATTCCAGTTTTCTGATAGCTGGAATGGTTGGGCAACTGGTAGAAGATAGAACTGGTCATAAAGTGTAAATTAACTTCTGTACAGGGTTGCTGAAAGACTTGCATCAGGCTGTTGCGCCACATGAAATATTATTATTATTGTTATTATTATTATTATTATTATTATTATTATTACTGGGTTATTAAATGCAGGGTGAAAGGAACTGAATTGTGCAGTCATGTAGGTTGCTAAAATATATAGTGAACATAATTTGACAGTGACAGAATGCACATTGTTGGTATAAAAGCTAGGAAGTGGGAGATGATAGGCTGAAGAATGAAGGACATTTCCAAGAATAGGGTTCTTGCAGGGAAGGGTCTGAACACAACAAAGTTAATTTCTCTGAATTTGTGTGTGTGTGTGTGTGTGTGTGTGTGTGTCAAAGGCAGCATTATATTCTGTCTCTTTCATTCCATCTTTTAGCTATCTGTCATTTCTTTGCTATTTCTTTTTGCAACTTCAGTTTTTCTTGTGTGCTTTCAAAGTGCTACTTTTATTGATGTAGGAAAAGAATAATGGTGACAAAGTTGCTTAAATTCTCTATCTTTAATTTGTTTCTTGTCCTTTCCTTTATTGTAATTCAGCGAGTTCAGTTTTGTGCCATGTTCCGTGCAGTATAACTATAAAAAATGAGTTTCATTTTTCTAGCTAATGCTATATGATATCCCATTTCTTTTGTCTTCTAACTTTTGTTATGTTTTATTACTTTTTGTATCAGTGGAATTGTTCTCTGTTACAGCTCAGACTAAAATATTTGATGCAGTCTTTTAACTTGAGAAGAAAATGCTGGTGGCATACAAGGTAATAGTTGTGATAATGACCCAAAGTGACCAAGCAATATTTCAGCATTGGTTTTAGGGGTGGTTCTCTCTCTCTCTCTCTCTCTCTCTCTCTCTCTCTCTCTCTCTCTCTCTCTCTCTCTCTCTGTGTGTGTGTGTGCTGTTCTGTATAATACTGGGTTAGTGATACGTGTCTTACAATAAGAGACCACAAACTAAAAGGAAATAACCTGAGAAACAAGTGGAGTGATAAAAGGAAACAGCGTGGTGAACAAAATGAATGAATGAATAATAGCTTAGATGAGCACAATGACAAAAATTTTGTGCTGAGAAGCATTAAAAAAAAGAAGCAGATGTGGGCAAAAGACCTAAGATTGATTAATGGAAGCAGATAAGGCAGCTGGAAAAGGATGTGAAACAAATCCCATATTCCATTATAAACTGATGATAAAATAGCAGGGTAAAATTGAAAATATTCTGTTGTGGATGGGTATGTTTTATATACATTATAAACTGTGTATTCATTGTTATTTATGCATCTCATCTTGAATGTACACATCCTCTCTGTTTTACAGCAGTATTTATGCCATTTTTGTGTCTGCTTTCATCATAAACTAACAGTAAGTAGTGTCTCTTTAGCATTCTATTCTAAATTGTAGTTTTGTAGAGCATAGGGATAAACTCGTGAATAGGCTGTTGCAGACATCAAGACTGTTGTTGAAGTGGCAGTAAAGAAGAACTGAATATGTTGTGAGGGTACTCTGGCTGAATAATCTAGACAGCATAGCTGTTCACATTTAACTTTCAGCAAAACTGCAATACCTGTGATCAAGTATTTAATGCTTAAAATCTAAATTCATTTAGGACTCTTTCTTCATATTTTAATCCTTGGAATACATCTAGTCATCTGCATTTTAAAGAGCCCCAGAAAATTAAAACCAGTGATGTCCCTCTAGGTCTGTCTATGGAAGATGACCGTATTGTTCAGATACTAGGTGGTTTTCTGAGTTTACATAAATACCTATTAAGCATGTCATCTTAAAAACTGGGAGACAGACAGCTTGATTTATTACTTAGATTCATGAAACTTAACATGCACTGAAGATATATGATGTGGTGTGTCGAAAATTACTTTAGGATTGATGCTTCGGCAGGAGCATATGGAGGCTCGGAACAGAGTTGCAGCGTGCCGCACTGATCACAAGCGTAATCTTACATTTCATTCAAGTTGCTCAAACGGGCAAACTATTCACTTTATAAATACAGAAATTGAATCAGTGTGTTCTGAAAGAGCTATGCTATGTTTTTGTTGTTTTATCAGGGACAAAAAAATTATTAAAATAATATTAGGACGGTTTATGAAAGTGCATTTTTTCATGACGTTACTCAATTTTCTACATGCAGGAAACTTTTTTGTTATTGAAGTTGGTGAATACATAATGGAAATGGAATCTTAAGAAGACATCATATTTTCATATGTTTGAAACAAGTATTGTGCTAGAGATCTCTAATGAGAGATAATTTGAGTTAAATATGGAACACAGTGGTCCGCTCAGGCGTCAACTACTAATCGGGCATCGGTACAGTTTCGAAACAAGAAACAGATTGGTATAGGTTTGTAACAAAACCGTTATTAATTTTTCTGATCTGCCTACTTAATTCTAAAGCAATTAAAAATAAGATTAAGCATGTTTATCACAGTAGAAAACATATCTTAAATAGGCCAACCCTTATTGTTGAGAAAGAACAAAAGCGATGCAAATAACAGGGCCTCTGTATTACAGGACTTGTGTCGTAAATAGTAAGATTTATTTTGTGTGATGCATACTGAATTTCTGTGATGAACTTCCTTTGAAATTAATTGCTGTTAAGTCTTTCTTATTGAAATTTCAAAAATCTGCCTGTGCTCCAATTCTTCGAAGATAATGGAAAAACTCCACCGATGTTTCTCTCATTGCTGTGATGGATTCCTGAAGTGTCACTGTCACTGTTATCATGTAATGAAATTATCATCCCCTCCACTGAATTTTTGAAAGAGCTTCATAATGCCACGCCCTTTCCATGATGCTCTGCATATGTTTCACAGCTTTCTTCCAGCCTTTGGTGATGGTGTTCCTGACAGCTTCTCTTGGGAGTGTGTCAACTGCAGAGAGGGTAAATTTACTGTTATTCATCACAATGTAGCCTTTAATTTGAGCCTGTATTATTTCTATTGGGTTGAAATGGCAATGGTAAGCTGGCAGCCTAACAACTGTATGCCCATAATTTTTTTTTTGTGAATTCTTCAGTGGCTTCTGTAGAGAGATTTTTTTCCGTAAGTTCCACCTTTTTTAAGGTCATCACTTACATTGACATTATGATGCTGAAGTGAATCGATCATTTCCTCCTTTCAGTTTGCCATGGTAAGTGCCTTGTCAACAACAACTGATTGGTGAGGAGCATTATCGGGTACAATTGTTGATTGTTTTCCAAGATTCAGTATTAGTGAATATTCAAACCACTTTATAAATGTAACATGGTTCATTCCTTCATGATGACCTCATGTTTTCCTTGATCTAAAAAGCAGGAGACTGTTTGGGAGAAAACCCTTCAAGGTGTCTGTGTGACGAAGAAAAGTCTGCCATTCTTGCCAGAAGGCATTGCCATTGTTCCTTTAGCTGTGTCGCCTGTCCATCTGTTTCATGATGCCCCCTTAAAAATCGGCATCACCATGCAGCTATATCCTCCTTCTCCATCAACAGCTTATGGCTACAGAAGTGTCCATAGTGATAGCCAAGGTTGTTTAAAACTGTGGACAAGGATGTGCGACTGCCTTGAAAATGTCTTGATTCTGTAAGTGTGACTAGCAACTTCCTGAGCATTAGATGTTTCTTCCTGCGTTAATCGTATACAAGATGACAAATCGCATCCTCTGTAAATGAATCGATGTTGGTAACCCGTTGTCCATATAACGCTTTTTTCCCAGGGATGTTAACTTCTGATGATTCTTTAGCTTCCTTTTCTTTGTTGAACATTTCCTTCCCAACCTTTTCTCTTGACTGCCATTTTATGAGAATTCCCTGACCGGGAGAATGACATTGAACATTTCACTTATAACTTTTGATGAACTTCCCGCTGACATCATTGAGTACCACACAAAGAGTAATGGCAGCAGTGAATAACGGCAGCAATGATTAATGGTAACAACTTCTACAACTGTAAAAACGAATATGCAGAAAGTCACAGGGTGCAACGATCATGCAGGACAGCAAGCTGGCTGCAACTGAAGCACGCTGCAAACAGGAAGTTTTGTTTGGGGTAAAGGTTTGACAACTTCAGGGATTTGCTGCAGCTGCAGGTAGTGTGGGTGGAAAGTGATTTGGCCTGCCATATGGTTCCTCCCTCCCCCCTCTTCCCTCCCCCTCACACCTTCCCTCCCCCCCACCTATTCCTCCCCCTCACACCTTCCCCCCCCCCCCCCCACCTATAACTCCCCCTCAGACCTTCCCCCCCCCCCCCACCCCCACCTACAACATCTGTCCTCTCTGTCAATCCTAAAATAATTTTGAAAAGACTATAGTCAACAAATATTTTAATTTTATGATAAATTCATGAAAGTTACTCATTTAAAAAACCACTCAAAAGTGTTTAGTTTTCAATAACTGTAAGCAAACTAATGTAGGCGTCAACCATACTTCACAGTATGTCAACAATATTTTATTATTTATTTATTTAACCTGATGTGATTAGGGCTGTAAGCCCCAACATCTACTTCCACATTTACATTTACATACATGTACATACACTGCAGGCCTTCATACGGTGCATAGCAGAGGGTATCCCGTACTACTACTGGTCATTTCATTTCTTCCTCTCGGAAATAGAACGAGGAAAAAGCAGCTACCAATATACCTCCTTATGTGCCCTAATTTCTCGTATCTTATCTTCGTGGTTCTTACATGAAATGTATGTTGGCAGCAGTGAAAATATTCTGCAGTCAGCTTCAAATCCTGATTCTTTAAATTTTTGCATTAGTGTTCCTCGAAAAGAACGTCATTTTCCCTCCAGGGATTCCTGTTTGAGTTCTGTAGCATCACTGTAACACTTGCATGTTGTTCAAACCTACTGGGAACAAATCAAGCTGCCTGCCTCTGAATTGCTTTGATGCCTTGCTTTAAAGTGACCTGGTACAGAGTCAAACATTCAAGCAGTACTCAAGAATAGGTCACACCAGTGTTCTGTATGTAGTCTCCTTTGCCCAATGAACCGAAGTTGACTTTTCATCTTCCCTACCACAATCCTCACTTGTTAATTCCATTTCATATTGATTTTGCGATGTTACACCAAGATATTTAAATGATGTGACTGTATTAAGCAAGACAATAATAACGCTTTGTCTGAACATTATGGGTTTATTGTTCCTACTCTACCACACTGACTTAAATTTTTCTACATTTAGAGTTAGCTACCATTCATCACACAAACTAGAAATATTACCTAAGCTATCTTGTATCCTCCTACAGTCACTCAACTTCAACACCTTATCTTACACTACAGCATCATCAGCAAACAAACACACTGCTGCACAATGTCTTACATTAGACCAGGGTTCCACACATACAGTATGTATTACATCATAGTTACCTAAGAAATTATAGTTTTAATATGACAACTAGTATTGTTGTGTACCACTCAGTACACAACGGTAAGGAGAGGTGGGCTGCAGAGTGGTGCAGCAACTGCTGTCTTAGGAAAGATGGACAGGAGCAGAAAGGATTAGCGAAAAAGTTAACACAGGAAACAGAAGATTTATGTAACTTGTGTTCTTCTAAGCATGCAAAGACTCATTACAAATGATGCAGCAAGAAAACAGAGCCCAGTTCTCAATGTCAACAAGGAAGAGGCTCTCTACTTCAGCATGATTGATGGTGTCAGAGCTGTAACTAGGCGGCATCTTCATAACCTCACGTAGCAAAGAGGCTCGAAGTGTCAGTGGGTCATGTGGCTGCTGTCGACTGTCCTATATCGCGATGGCAGGGGGTGCTTGTGGCACATAGCCGCTTGGGGCGTGGTTCAGCAGGCGTGCTCCGTAGGGTCTGCCATATCCCATACGGCCGCACTATCAGTTTCTGATGGAAACTTGCAGTTCTGTTGCAGCTTTACCACCCATATAGTGGTATTGATATGTGATACCACATTCCTCCCCTCACCCAGACCTCCTCACCATTGTCATGTAGTGTAGATGAGTGAACAGTGATTTGGGGGATGGGGGTGGGGGGGCTGGATGCAAGTGGCAATGAGGTGATTGGAGCCGAGACTGAGGCAGTTCCTGAGCTGCTGCTCATGCCTCAAGCCTGCCTGGGAACAGCAGCTGAAAAACAGGGCATAGTGTGCACACCCACATCCAGAGGCGGAGCAGAAAATGAAGACAGAGGTACCTTGATGTCTGCAGTGGTACTCGAGATGGCATGTGGGACAGATCCTGGGAGGAGGGCCCATCACCCGATGACGGTGGCTGTCAAGATGGCGGCACCTGTGAAAGGACATCGGCTTCCATCAGCTGCAGGACACGACCAATGGCGAGGGGCCCACAGGACCCAGATGCAGCAAGAGCTGCTGCATCCAGGCAGGCATGGAATCTGGAAGCACAAAGCCTGCAGCAGTATCCCACAGTTCACTTGGATGAATCTGATTCTCATGGCATCTCAGCAATCCTCTCTGTCTGTGCACGAGAAACATAGAACGTCATCTCTGGACTCGCATTCGGGAGGATGACGGTTCAATCCCACATCCAACCATCCTGATTTAAGTTTTCCGTGATTTCCCTAAATCGCTCCAGGCAAATGCCAGGATGGTTCCTTTGAAAGGGCACAGCCGAGTTCCTTCCCCGTCCTTCCCTAATCCGAAGAGACCGATGCCCTTGCTGTCTGGTCTCCTCCCCCAAACAATCCAATCCAATCCATAGAACGTCCGAGAAAACATACAATAGTACGTCGCTCCCAGCATCTCCTTCTGCCATACGGTCTGTAAAAGACCAAATCATTTGTGTGATACTTTGCTTGTCTGGGCCGAGTGGGTGCCACCCTCCAGGACAGGTGCAGCAACTGAAGCAAGGTGCAGTGACACTGTCCATTTAACAACTCTGCTAGTGATGGTCTGTCATGTGGCTCGGAGCGATAGAAACACAATAATAGCAGCAGAGCTTGATCCTGTGTGTGGGAGGCATGAATTTCGTCCATCTATTGCTTAAATGTTCATACAAAGCATTCAACTTCACTGTTGGATTGCGGATTGAATGGTGCACTCTTGATGCTGGCAGCACTGCAAAACTGTTCATACTCAGTGGGAACAAACTGAGGTCCATTGTCAGTCACAATCACTACAGGCAAACCCTCGAGGCAAAAGATTGACAACTAGGCCTGGGTTGTGGAATGAGCCATAGTAGAGTGCATAGGAACCACAAAGGGAAGTTTGCTTAAAGCATCAACAATGATGAGCCAACATATATTCCCGGAAGGACCTATGAAAACCAAATGCAGTCATTGCCAAGGTGCTTGAGGTTTGGGCCATGCAGAGAACTACTGAGGTGGAGTTGACTGATGTTCAGCACAGGCTTGGCACTGAAAAGTCATTGTTCAGTTTGTGCATCCAGACTGTGCCACTGCAATGATGTCATGATAACTGCTTGGTGTGAACAATGCCCCAGTGACCTTGGTGTAGCAAATGAAGCACATCAGGTTGTATGTTGTTGTGTTGTGATTGCATTGGATGAACACCTTGGCTATTGAGGACATGTCCTAAGTACTTGTGTTCAGTCTGAAAAAGACACACATTTGTCTGTTACATTTGAGACCAGCTGCAGACAACACTTGAAACAGAATGCGAAGATTGACAATGGGTTCATCAGGAGTGCAGCTGAGATGACAGTGTCATCCAAATAATTCTAGCGAAAAGTAACTTTTTGCAGTCAGCTGCTCTAGAAAGTGCTGAAAAATGATTGGTGGGAAGCACTGCCTAATGGAAATCTCAAAAATTTGAAAAGACTCAGACGAGTATTAATGACAAAAACTTATTGCGACTGCTCAGTCAGAGGGGACGCCCACTGACTGGCAGTAATGGGTGCTACAACCGTACTGCCTTGCAAAGCAGTAAGTTCCTGAGCCACCTGTTCTCGGAAAGCATGAGGTATGAGACGAGCTCCAACAAAACGTGTCTATGCTTTGTCCTTCATAGTGACATGGGAAACAAAATGGCTTTGTGTACACCCTCAGAAAACAAATCCTGAAATTCTACTCATAACTTAGCAACAATGCCCGAGGATCAAAGGGAGAAACAGTAAGTACATTGTCCTAAATCCTTAAACCAAAAAAATCAAAGAGTATAGACCAAATATATTAGTGCTGACATGGGTGGAAAGCACAGTAAATGTCACTGTGTTCATCAAATTTTGCAAAGTTGTAAGAAGCCTACAAGTGCGTAAGACAGGAACATCCTGGCTTTTATATATCATCTGTGTATGGTGTGATGTGCACAACGTAGGTGTGCCAAGCACATAATTAGTGCTATGGTTGAGCAAAGTCACTGAAGCTCCAGTGTCCAGTTGCAAACTGCCTGACTTCCCTGCAATAATGAGAGACACGAAAAGTTTTTTGTCCTCATGTAGGCTATTGCAGTGTTGTTATGCTCTAAAGATAATGTAGGGCTTTGGAAATTCACTACACTCTGTTTGTGCCCTAGATTTGCGTGAAGGAGTAGCAGAAGAGGGTGCCTCACATTTCTGTAAGCAGACTGACTGTAGATGGCCCTGTTTCCTGCAAAAAAACAGCAAGTCACTTCACATGAGGGGCAAGATCGGCAGTCATGTGCCATATTACAGTGAGGGCATGACTTCACACTTTGTGCTGGATGTGACACATGTTAAGGCTAGCACTGTGGCTGTTACTGGCTGGGCCACTGTGTGTGAGCTGGTTGTGAGGTCTGTTTGTAATGGCTATCTACAAAACAAACAGGCAGTACCCCTAAACTGTCTGCTGCACTTTTGCAGGAATGCTGATAGTCTAGAATTGGCAGAATCTGTTCCTGAATTTGAGAGTCAGCGATATTGTGTGTGTCATGGTGTCATGAACCATTGTATCACTGTAATATTTGACACAGTCACATTTGAATCTTCACTGTCTAGTAAAGCCTTGCAGTTCAGTCATCCGCTGACAGTGTGTCTGTCCTTGTTGTTTACATAACCTAAGGAATTTGTAACGTGCATCCGCCACTTGAATCCTGTCTTCTGTAAGCACCTTCTGGGCACAAACAGGAAAAAGGCTAGCGCAAAGCCTCTTGTCACTCCCACCTTGGCCAAGAAATGAGAGTGTTGGTCAGTACCTTGTATGTGATGCACTGTGATGTGCGTGTAGAACTGTGCAAGGTATTCTGTCCAGTCTTACCTCGTCTCATCAAACTAACGAAATGGCGGTGCATATGCAGGCGGTGGCGTTGCCATTGAGTCCAGTGTCTTGTGTGAGGTCATCACTTCAAGTAGCTGCACCTTTTGTTGACTCTTGAGACTGAATAAACTCAGTTAGATCAACAGCAGGCAGTGCAAAAGGCGAATTCGGCCAAGTAGGGATATTAACTGAGCGACACGCAGAATAACAAGCAAATAAGCACAGAGAAAGCAGAAAGGAATGCAAAAGCAGCAGCCATGGAACCTAGAATATGAAGAGTGCAAGCAAGGCAAACACTGGGGACAGAAGACAAGCAACAACGGCAGAAAATAACCAAAAAAGACAACAGAATGGGAAAAAGTGAACTTCAAGACTGGAAAATGGTCACGTATAGGCAGCATGACTTGTCGCCAGGCATGTTGTCTACAACTTCATACACAATGGTAAATAGAGGTGTGCTACAGTACCTTGCTGTCGTCATAGGAAAGCTGGGCAGGAGCAGAAATGATTAGTGAATAAGTTAACACAATAAACAAAAGATTTATGCAACTTGTATTTGTTCAAGCATATATAGACTCATTACAAATGATGCAGCAAGAGAGTGTCCAGCTCTCGCTGTCAACAAGGAAGAGGATTGGTACAGAGCTGCTGGAGGCATGGCTCAGAGGGTGTGCTGCATTGGGTCTGCTGTATTCTGCATGATTGCTGTCGGTGTCAGACAGAAACTTTCAGTTCCATTGCCAACTTTGACACCTGTGGGGTGGTGTCGATATGTGATACCACAACTATTAAAATGGTGTGTGTGTGTCTGAAGTGGCAATGTGAGTAAATTATACTAACTATGAACTAAAGAAATTAATGCTGGCATTACTTGTACTACTGCAGCTAAGGCCAGTATTGACAGTAGGGCTTTGAGGTGACGATCTCCTTCTTTCAGAGTAATGGATGTCTTCCTAAGAACATAGTGAAATTACGGGATAAAAGCACTTCTCTGCACACATGGCACACTGAAATTTTACCCTCAGGGGGCCCAGCATTTAGTTGGTGGGTACGGGCTTGGCGACCCCGGGGTCCGTGAGCTGGGGACTGGGAAGCGCCACCAGTCCTCAATACCATAAGCTCTGAGCGTGCTTAAACGACCACCGTAAGGCGCAATGGTGGAATTTTGTATGGTACAGAGCCGGGGATCTTGGCTTAACTGCCTGGGTTGCGAGGATGGTATAAACCTCTATAGAAACCCCCCCCCCCCCCCCCGGTTGTATTAGGCTTACCCAGGCAAGCGGGGCTCTGCCTGGGTGGACATTCCTTTCCCTAGCTGCTCGTGGGAAAGAAATACGAATAGTGCACAAGCACGAGTCTCTAAGAAAGGAAAGTTCAATGCTTTAAAGTATGACACCCAATCGTTCCCATTCCTGCTCACACCAGGGGAGGAACGGCGGTCTAAATTACCTGGTGAGACGTATTCTCCTTGATTTCTGGTTTGCAGCCGAACAGATGGGGACTCATTTCTGACCGCCAAGCCTCAGTTTTTTGTGGAAAATTTAGAGGACAAGTTTGGAGAAGTTGAGGGCATGTCTAAAATGAGGTCTGGAGCAGTCCTTGTACAGACAGCATCCCCAGCACAGTCACGGGCATTGCTTGCTTGTGACAAGCTCGGTGATGTTGCAGTCTCCATTACGCCTCATAAGAGCCTCAATATGGTTCAGGGACTTATTTTTCGTTGTGACCTGTTGTTGCAGTCTGATGACGAGCTCTGTACAAATCTGGAACACTGCGGTGTCCACTTTGTACGACGTGTCTTCAGAGGATCTAAAGATAGTAGGGTCGCCACCGGGGCCTTCATCTTCTTTTGAGGGTGACACCCTGCCGGAGAAGGTCAAGGTGGTGATATATCGATGTGATGGTAAGCCTTACGTCCCTCCTCCCATACACTGCTTTCAGTGCTGGAGGTTTGGGCATATGTCATCGAGATGTGATGTCAACCCTACCTGTCGGGATTGTGGAATTGCCTCCCACCCCAATGTCCCATGTTCGCCACCCCCGTTTGTGTCAACTGCGGACAGAAACATTCACCTTGCTCGTCAGACTGCACAGTTTATCAAAAACAATGGAAGATTATGGAGTATAAGACCTTGGACAGGCTCACTTACACAGAGGGCAAGTACGACCAACTTCACCCTGTGCACATTTAATCGACGTATGCTGCAGCAGCTTTGATGTCGCCATCCCTGGTGATGAGCCCCGAAGCTCAGCCACATTTTGTAGGCCCTCCAGCCCGGCCGTTATTCCTGCCCCCCTCTGGTAGTTGGGGGAACGCCCTCTTCTGTTGCTCCCCTGTTTTCAACATAGGAGTAACAACCCCTCCTTCTTTGGGGACTTCCGTCCCCACCTCTGAGCCAGAGAAGTGCCCACCTCCTCCGGCTCCCCTCGCTCGGAAGGGATCGCTTGGTGCCCTCCCTTCCACGGTTACTGCCCCTCCAGATGTCAGCCAGTGGCTGAAGAAGCCACCACCTGAGGGCCGTAGGGCTTCCAGGTCTTCCTCGGTCCATGAGACTGGGTCGGAAAAGCCCACTCAGCCTGATAAACCAAAGGACAAACGGGACCCTACCAAAAAGAAGGAAAAGCAAAAGGAGGAGGTCATAGAGACAGAAAAGGAGTTCACCACTGCACCTGAAGATGATGTGGTGCATCTAGCGGCCACTCAGGAGCTACACGTTGCTCGACCCGCAGCTCCTATGGAAGTTGATGAGGCTACTTCGCTATTGGTGGTGGCGAGCGCTTCTAAGGCGTGACCTATCCCCCCACCCCCCTGTTCTTTCATGTCTTCACAGTCAGATACCATTATCCTTCAATGGAATTGCCATGGTTTTTTCCACCACCTTGCTGATTTGAAACAGCTTTTGTGCCGCTTCCCTGCCGCTTGTCTGGCCCTACAGGAAACCTGGGTTCCTCTTCAGCAGACCCCCTCCATCTGTGGCTACCAGGGTTACTATAAGAACCACATAGAATACGACAGGGTGTCTGGTGGTGTCTGTGTTTATGTTATTGCCACTGTTCCTAGTGCCCCAGTGCCAATTCACATGGCTCTCGAGGCTGTGGCTGTTAGAATCCGGGCAGGAATGGATCTTACTATCTGTTCCCTATACCTTCACTCGGATGAGGTTGTCCCTCTTGCTGACCCCTAGCTGTCTTGTTCGCCCAGCTCCCCCCACCATTCCTCCTTTTGGGGGATTTTAATGCCTACCACCCTTTATGGGGTGGGTGCTACGGTCGCAGGTTCGAATCCTGCCTCGGGCATGGATGTGTGTGATGTCCTTAGGTTAGTTAGGTTTAAGTAGTTCTAAGTTCTAGGGGACTGATGACCACAGTAGTTAAGTCCCATAGTGCTCAGAGCCATTATGGGCTGGGGACCAGATCTCGGGCCAGGGTAGGAACGTTGAGGCTCTCTTGGCACAGCAGGACATTTGCCTTCTTAACACGCGCCATTAAAGAGCAGGCTGAGCGTACACAGTTGTTGTTTCGCACGCACCGTTGGGAACTATACAACACCCTGTTTAGTGAATGGGAGTTCCAAAGTGCCCTTACAGCTTGCCCCGATGCCTCTCCAGGTCCAGACCGAATTCACAACCAGTTTCATCTCCATCTCTCGGCACACTGTCAGGGTGAATTACTCATCCTGTTTAACTGCATATGGACGAAGGGCGTTTTCCTAACTCGTTGGCTGGATAGCGTTACCATCCCGGTGCTGAAACCTGGTGCAGATTCGCTGGTGGTTGATAGCTATCGCCCTATCAGCCTTACCAACGTTATGTGCAAACTCCTGGAAAGGGTGGTGAGTTGGCGGCTCATGTGGATCCTCGAAGCTTGGGGCCTCCTGGCCCAGCAACAGGGGGGCTTCCGTCAGGGCTGCTCAGCGATCAACAATTTAGTCTCGCTAGAGTCGGCTATTCGTACAGCTTTTACTCGGCGAGAATATCTATTTGCTGTTTTCTTTGATCTTCGGAAGGCATATGATACCACCTGGCGCCATCATATCCTTGCTACGCTGCACGAATGGGGCTTTCGGGGTCCATTTCATATTTTTCTATGGAATTTTCCCTCCAATCGCTCCTTTCGGGTTAGAGTTGGCACTTATTTTAGCTCTTCTCATATTCAGGAGAACGGTGTCCTGCAGGGCTCGGTTCTCAGTGTTCCCCTCTTTTTGGTGGCGATTAATGGTCTTGCGGCTGTGGTGGGGCCATCAGTCTGTTCCTCTCTATATGCCAATGACTTTTGTCTTTATTATAGTTCCCCAAGCATCAGTGTCTCTGAACGGCGGCTGCAGGGAGCTATCCGTAAGGCACATTTTTGGGCATCCAACCGTGGTTTTCAGTTCTCAGCCTCTAAGACCCGAGTGATGCATTTCTGTTGTCGTCGAACGGTCGAACGGTCCATCTCCATCCAGAGCTCTACCTTGCCAATGAACTCCTTTGTATTGAGGAGACATCGCTTTCTTGGCATGCTGTTTGATGCTCAGCTCACTTGGACCTCTCATCTTTGTGAGCTTAAACAACGGTGCTGGTGGCACCTCAACATACTTCGCTGCTTCAGCCACACAGTTTGGGGGGCTGCACGAACAACCCTCCTACAGCTAAGACCTTAGTCCAGTCCCGTCTCAACCACGGGAGCATGGTGTATGACTCAGCAGCACCTTCAACGTTGCAGATCCTCAAGGCGATTCTCCATTGTGGCGTCACACTGGCAACAGGTGCCTTCTACACTAGTCCGGTGACTAGCCTTCTTGTAGAAGCTGGAATCCCTCCCCTACGATTCTGCTGACAACAGTTGCTTGCGTCATACATCCCCCCACGTCCACACCTCGCCCAACCACCCAAACCGCAGGCTCCTTTTTCCATTGTCTGCACTCCCCTCCCCACGACGGCGGCCTAGGTCGGGTCTCCCGATCGCAGTCCGCATTTGTTCCCTTCTCTTCTCACTAGAGCCCTTTCCACTTCCTCCATCCTTCCGGCCCTCTTCCTCTACCCCCTTGGTCCCTCCCTCACTTGAGGCTTTGCTTGGATTTGTCCTGCGACTCCAAGTCCTCCGTTCCACCTGCCAGTCTTCGTCAACAATTGATGGCTCTTGCCTCGTTTCGTGGTGTAGATGTAGTCTACACCGATGGTTCTGTGGTCGATGGGCACACTCCGTTTGCTTTCATCCACAGCGACTACGTTGAGCAGCATTCCCTGCCTTGTGGGAGCAGTGTTTTCACTGCCGAGCTGGTTGCTCTTTATTGTGCACTCAATTCCCTTTCCTCCTGCCCTGGGGAGTCAATTGTTCTCTGCCTTCTCTGAATTGGACATACGCGGTTGACCCACAGCTATCGCCTTCGCTGTGGGAACCTGCCCAAGTGTCTCTGTGATGCAGGGCTGACAGGGGTCTATCTTCTGATGGACTGCACCCTTTTAGCCCCCTTGCGGCTGTCCTTTAATTTACCAGCTGCACTTCCTTTAATACTAGGTGATGATGCCTCTATAGCTGCCTCAGTTTTACGTTTTATCCGTGCAGCTGGGTTTTATCACTCACTCTAGTGTGGGCGCTCTCGCATTATTTCTCAGGCTACACCCACTCCAGCGACTTTTAATTGTGACGTGGATACCAAAATAGTGTCTTTTATGGTAACAAGTTGTGTTGGTACCTCTATCAATGCTTTACAGCTGGATGTTCTTCGTTTGTAGTTGAGTGGTTGACCTTTTACCTGATCCATCAACCACTGTAGTCTGTTTTACTGTAGTCAGCTATTTGCTCTGCTCCTTTTAAGTGTCCTTTATTTTGTGTTATTGCGGTGTTCATTTTAGCTCTGTACCCCTTGATGTTCCCTCCCTCTGGGTGCAGAGGTTACGCTTGTACTGTATAGGCCTTTTACAAGTATGTCTGTTTGGAACAGGGGACTGATGACCTCAATGTTTAGCCCCCATCAAACCCCAAAACCAACCAACCAACACTGAATTTTTGTGTAATGAGAGATGACACTGAATAATTTTAGTGATACATTTATGTTATATATGTGGGGTGATTTTGGTAAACGGGGGAAATAACACCTGAGAGGATAAGGGGCAAAAAAGATCAAACTGTCATATGGCTGTAAATGCATTCTGAGGCAGGTAAACCGACATCAAACCATCCTTAGACGGACACAGCACTGCATTGTTTCATGATCTATAACCATATAGTTGTCTGTCTGATCATCCTGATGTACTAACCTGTTGCTAATAACACCATTTGAACAATTCTCCCTGGCCACCCTTTATCAGTAATTTTCAAATGGCATTCACAAATTCACTTGCCCAGAAATTTCACTATAAAGCATCTGTAAAAGGAGATATTTATCCATGAACTGCTTCTGCAAGAAGATATTCTTCTAGAAATGATGGGGAAAAAAAGACTGCACAAGAAATTGTTTGTTTTCTGCATATTTTGCATCCATGGTAATGGAAGAGAGTGGATGGAGCTGAGTTACTTACTTAGCATTTACTGTGAAGTTGGTGCTACTGATGAGAGGTTATTCCACCCAAGGATGTGTGAAGTGGCAAGAGTACAAGAGGAGTTTGTTGGCATAAAATGAACTCTGACTCAGAAAATACTTTAAAAACAGACTTGATCATACACAGTTGTTATTTTTCCATTTATTTGTATGATTATTGTAGCCAGGCCCAATCCTGTACCATCTTTTTTTTCATCTGGTGTCCTGTGGTAATACATTGGACTTTTGTTTAAAGATATTTTTGTTGTGTCCACAGCTATTAATAGTTATTTTTCCTTAGCAACAGTAGAATTTTCCAAAGATTGTTTTTAGTTTCCTACTGTTAATGTGAGTTCCGTTACATGTGCTGTTTCAGAAAGGGCTGCGACATCTGAGGAGGTGATAAAAATACCATGTGTTGTGGAAGAACCTGGAGTTAGATACCCCCTTGATGTTTGGTTCCTCATAGCAGATTACATTGTTCCTGAAAGTGTGGGGAAATTTGCCAGAATATGTAAAGATTCTCTGCATGTCACTTACACTGCCATCTTTTGGTGCAAATTGTTCAAGAGGTAAGCCATTCTGTTTAAATCGTGGATTAAGCTGTTTTTGAGTTATATAGTGCACTGAATCATAACTATGAAAAGGATAGTGTACTTGGTAGACATTTGGAATATCTTCTACAGATGGCATGATTAAAAAAAGGAGCTTCTCATATCACTATAAGTAACTGAAAAACCAGAAGGTATTTCTACATGTTTTATGCACAACAGAACATAATTTGGAAATGAGAGAAACTGAACTGTTGCACCGCAATGGTAACAAGTCTGTATCATATTACTTTTGGCATAATACAAGGATAGGAGGAGTGACTATATACACAAAAAATGAAATGATGTACCATTTTGGCCAATGGCCTTTGTCAACAATACAAAAACACACACACACACACACACACACACACACACACACACACACGACTGGAGTCTCAGGCAACTGAAATCATACTGCGAGCAGCAGCACCAGACTGTTGCTACTGCTCGCTGTATAGCAAAGCATGACAGTGATATTGCAGACGAGCTCCTACAAAGTCTTGACACTGCTAGAAGAGTATGATGGTGTGAGATGGTAGAAAATGTAAACTTCAGACATTGAAGTAGAAAGGTGTGGAGTCCTATGCATCAGCTTGGCGGAGCCTCCAATAAATCCAGGCAGAAACCTGGTATATCAGGTAACCAAATGCCCAAACGAATCCAGTTTCTTTCCACTGTTTACACTGACTGAATTGGATGAGGTCTTGAAACAAACTAAACATGATAAAGCACCTGGTATGGATAATATAAACCCAGAATTTCTGATAAACATGGGTAATGGTGGAAAAAAATGGCTGGTCCGCTTCTTCTCCAACACCCTAGATATTGGATCACTGCCCAACGACCTAAAGACAACACAAATAGTGGCAATTTTGAAACCAGGTAAACCAGCTGACCATCCTCAAAGCTTCAAACCAGTTTCCCTTTTGAGCTGTACTTATAAACCCTTGGAGAGGCTAATCTATAATAGAATTAGCAGCTTCATTCTGGAACATATCCCAGCTGATCAAGCAGGTTTCTGGCCACAGAGAAGTTGCTGCGACAGGTACTGGCCCTAATGTGTTTCATAGAGACTGGTTTCTAAGAAAACGTGAAGACATCTGTCCCATACGTGGACCTAACCACAGCATATGTCACAGTCTGGAGAGAATGGATGATATACAAATAACTAAAAACAGTCCGATGCAGAAAAACTGTATCTCTCATCAACATCATGATAAACAATAGATATTTCTGTGTTTACTTGGGAGAAAATGTGAGCACGGAGAGGAAATTAAGCAATGGTCTACCACAGGGCTCCGTCTTAGTCCCTCTGTTATTCAACCTATATATCTCCGATCTCCCCAATACCAGGTCAACAAAATTCTGCTATGTGGATGATATTGCTCTTGCATGTAGATCCAAGGATCTTGGATGAGTGGAGACAATTCTTACAGAAGATCTATCCGTTATGAGTGCATGTTTTAGAAAGTGGTGACTTACACCCAGTACAAGTAAAACTGAAGTATGTTCAGTCCATCTGACAAGCAAACAATCTAAAATGGAACTCAGAGTGAAACTTAATGGAAACACTCTTTGTCATAACAGGTACCCTAAGTACCTTGATGTTACCCTTGACAGCATCCTTTCATATAGAAAACATCTTGTAAATACTGCTTCCAAGATTAAAACTCATAACAGTATTATTCAAAAACTGTGTGGAATGACATGGGGAGCTTCAGCAGATACCTTGTGCACATCGTCCATTGTGCTCGTCTTCTCAACAGCCAAGTATTGTGCCCCAGTGTGGCTAAACAGCTGCCACACCAAATTGATCAACATCCAGTTGAACCATACTATGTGGTTAATAACTGGGGCAATCACACCAACAACTGTTTATTGGCTTCCTCTGCTGAGCAACATCTATCCACCCGCAATCCGCAGAAGTGAGGCCTTGCTTAATGAATACGCAAGCTACAGGAGAACCTGGAATTACCCATGCAGGAAGACATACCAAATTTACAATGAAATAGACTCTGTTCCAGAAACCCACCATTACAACAAGCACAACAACTAGATGCCAGTAATACCTGGGTGACAGACCTGTGGGACCAGAGCTGTCAGCTTATTGAAAATCCTGAAGAATGTGAATGGTTCCAAAAGTATAACTGAAAATCCTGAAGAGCATGAATGATTCCAAAAGTATAACTGTGATACTGCTGGCACAGAACTCGACAGGAAACTGTGGGTCAAATTGAACAGAGCTCACACTGGGCATGGCCGATGCACAGACTATTTTTACAAATGGGGTGCTACAGTCTCCGGTTTGTGGCTGTCGGGTTCTGAACCAGATAGTCAAGCACATTAGAGGTGAATGCCCCTTGTGTTCCTACCAGGGGAGTTGGAGCAACCTCATGAAAGCTGATGATACAGCTCTTATATGGAGTAGGAAACTAGATCTTGACATTTAGTTAGTTTTATATGTAGTATTGTATTTTCATATTCCTGTTATATGTAGTATTACTAATGTCATATACCTGCAATTTTAAGCTCCATGTGAGCCATACAAATAAATAAATAAATAAATAAATAAATAAAATAAAAAGTACTGAACTGAGCAGCTGTTTTAGTAATTTTTGTTTATAATAGATCTGGGAAAGTACAAAAAAGTAATTCTGATACAGTATCTGCACCCACCTGGAAATGTTTTAAACGTCATCAGCTAGTTAGATTATTAGTAAGACTCAGTAGAAAAAACTGGGGGCGGGGGTGGGGGGGGGAGGGGGGGGAGAGAGAGAGAGAGAGAGGGGGAGAGAGAGAGAGGGGGAGAGAGAGAGAGGGGGAGAGAGAGAGAGGGGGAGAGAGAGAGAGAGAGAGAGAGAGAGAGGGGGGGGGGGAGGGGAGAGAGTGAGTGAGTGAGTGAGTGAGTGTGTGTGTGTGTGTGTGTGTGTGTGTGTGTGTGTGTGTGTGTGTGTGTGTGTGTGTGGTGGGGGAGGGGGCATTTCAATGATGATTTCATCATACCAGATATTGCTGATTGACGGCACATACAGCTACTGATGCCCAGCTATAACTTACTCCCCCCGCCAGTAGCATTACCAGCAAGAATAGGACGACATAGCAAAAGAGCAGTTAATACCTAAATTTGCCTTCCATGAAATTAAGAGTTCCGTGATAAATTATTTGTGTGAACAGATGGTCAAGTTGCAGCGATAAAGCATTCCCATCAAACAGGTTTAGCTAAGAAGGGAAAAATAAAATTTCACAGACTCAAAAATGCCCATTTAGTCACACTATTCACTGGGTTGTTCTGGGCAAAAAATGGGAAGAAGCTTATCAAGAGTGCACAGTAGATAACAAACTTAATTCTTAAGAATTTTCTTACACAATGTATTTAATTTTCCTTTGAAGTTGGCCAGGAAAGCTGAGAAAAATGATGGCTAACACCTGGGTCAAAATATCGTATGCCAGGAATAGAAAACTGCAAAGATCTTCACCATGTTATCCAAAAGGCAAAAATCATACAGAAAAATATCAGACCTCTAAGAACAGTGCAGAGACATTCTGAACCATTATTAAACATGAATTGAATAAAAGCACTGATGCAAATGGTATTAAAGACCCTGATGGCAGCAGTTGCAAAACAGGTGGTGTTAGATCGAAATCTGTGGTCACTAGATTAAATGAATTCTTCCTAACAGTACTGAAAACCCTGGGACAAAAATCGACCAATAAATACAGATACACTGGATTTACGTAGATGTACACTGAATGCTCTGCCAGTAGATAAAAGATTGCCAACTCAACTGATAGATTACAACTTCAATTTATAATCAGCCAAAGAGTCAGAAAATGTTTCCTGGCCAATGAAATATTCAGTAGTAATACCCATTTATTAAAGTGCAGAAAACTGGAGTAACCTCTAATTATAGACTAATCTATATTCGTGCCCTGTTGTCAGTAATTTTTTAGGAGGTGGCTTGTAACAGAATAATGGACCACTTTTCTGACAAGTTTTAAACAACTGCTCAGTCTGACTTTTGTAAAGAATACTCTAAATGAGAAAAAGTACCATGTTCTCATTTACGATGATTTTGCCAAGACATTCGGTTTTGTAGATCATAAGATCTTTCAGGAGGAAACTAAAATGTGGCATTAAAGGCATCCCTTCTCTATGGATGGACTTGTATCATTACAACAAAAAACAATAGGTCAAATTAACAAATGAGATGACACAATTAAAACTAAATTCAGTGTGGAGAATTAAATATCGATTCCTGATAAGTTTAAATGGCTCTGAGCACTATGCGACTGAACTTCTGAGGTCATCAGTCGCCTAGAACTTAGAACTAATTAAACCTAACTAACCTAAGGACATCACACACATCCTTGCCCGAGGCAGGATTCGAACCTGCGACCGTAGCGGTCACGCGGTTCCAGACTGAAGCGCCTTTAACCGCACGGCCACACCGGCCGGCCTGATAAGTTTAGTACTTGCCTCATTCCTATTAGTGACCCACATAAGTGATTAAACAAAGATATTGGAAGACTCTCGAAATATCTTGCAGAAGATCAGTATGAGCTCATCTGTCTCATATGCCAGTTAGTAAGGGAAGAGAAAGAGCATTGTATGACAGCCAGACATGTTAGACTGAGTACACAAGAGTCAGCAGCCATGAATGATGATCCCATATGTCAGGAGGTTATAGAAAATCTCAAAGAAGAACTGTATCAATCTTTAACACCAGTCTCTGCCACCAGCCAGATGAGCCATGAAGAATGAACTTTGGCCTCCTTGGACTCCCACTGACTCTGTCAGACGACAGCCCGACACTTGACTGATACAGGTACAATGAACTCCCATCCAGGTATAACATCTTGTAGAATAACATAGATTTGGAGGACTTAGAGCAATACATTGGTGCATTGGTGGATTGTGGACGCCTTGGACATGTTGTACACTACTGCAGAGAAAGAAGGTGAGTTTTTGACTACTTTTACACCTCCATATGTCAACCATCACAACAGTTCTATTACACCAGCCAACTAAGAACGATTATAGTTCACCTGTGGGACGAAGCCTGTTGCTGTACCTTAGGTGAGGTCACCATCCAGCATTTCATAGCCATCCTCCATTTTGGTACAGAGATACCAGCTGCTTGTCCAGCTGCCGTCTGTAGGAAAACGAAGTTAGGTGATCTAGACAGACAAGGCCGTCTCGATGAAAAATCCTCTATGGGCGACAGATGCTGAGATTCGGAAAATTTCATTAATGTCATAATAGGTGGCCAACCTATTCGGGCACTAGTTGACCCAGTGGCTTTCTTTCTCTGATGTGAGATGCACACCATTGTTAGCTATAAAGGACTGTTCCATGATACAAAAGTGATTGTGTGGAAGTTCACAAAAGGGAAATATGTCCAGCCGACAGGAACATGTATTGCAAGAATGACTGTCAGTGACAGAACATGGCTCTTCAAATTTGCCATTTTGACGGAATGTAATTGTTATGTTATTGTCAGATGGGACTACTTCCAGGTATCACAAGGAGGAGGAGACAGAGACTGTGACAGATTAGAGCTCTAGATTGACGAAACTATACCAACAAAGACACATAACAAAGATTGCTCTGGGCAGGTGTTCGTCATTGAAGACATTGTTATCCCTGCTTAATCAAGATGAGCTCCAGTCATCACTTGAGAGGCTAGGTCAAATTTTGAGGCTTTTTGTTGATCGCAAAAAGCTATTCAGGCTCACAGTACAAATACAAGTGCCAGCGATGATCACAAGCACTGTAGGTGGTAGAGGATAACTTAGGATCATCAATTGTCACAAGCAGCCAGACCTCGTCCCTGATGGTGTGCACGTGGGGACAGCCAAAACAGTCCAGGATGGATAGCTTAGTGTCATAGACAAAGAATTGTGCTCTGTTACCACCACAGACAGCCAGGGAAGGAAGTCACTATCGTACTGCCAATAGGATCTGACCTGACTGAGTAACAACATTGATGAGAGACAGCTGTTCTGCATCAATTTTTGGATGCTTTCAAATCAGGAGTGGAAAAAAAAAAACAGATCAAGTGGCCCATGGTAAAACACCATCATCCACTAATTAGCCAGTGCTCATACAGGGTGTTGCGAGATGAGTGATTGACGATTGGGAAGGAAGTGGAGAAGATGCTGCAAGCTAACATAATTGAACGTTCAGGGAGCCCTTGGTCCTCACCTGTGGAGGAAGGACTGCACATGGTTTTTTTGACTGAACAAAACCACAAAGAAAGATGTCTATCAGTTCTTGCATATTGGTGATACCTTGGATTGCTTGAAATGAGAAAAATATTTCTCATGTATGAACATGCAGGCAGGGTACTGGAAAATCAGGGTTGGTGAGGCCAAGAGTGTGAGGAGTGGAGTGCCTTGAGGCTGAGTGAGTGTGTAAGGAGTGGAGTGCGTTCATAACTCCTGGCAGCCTCAATGAGTTAAGAAGCATAGTGTTAGGAATATGTAATACTCCAGCCACATATTATGGACAGCTCGCTTCAACACTTCAAATTGATGATGAGTCTTTGTTAACTGGACGATATTGTAGTTTTTTTATATATAACAAATTTGAAGACCACCTAAGCTGCCTGACAACTGTGTTGAAGTGTGTTCAGACTGCAGGCCTGCATTTGAATCCAAAGAAGTGCCTTTTCACTACCCTGGAAATGGAAAATCTTGGGGAAATATAGTGAATGGGGACGGAGTATGTCCTGATCCAGAGAAAATAAGAGCAGTCACAGATTTTTGGACTCCTTCGCACATTCGTGAAGTGAGAAGTTTTTTTGGAATGTGCTTGTACTACTGGAAATTCATAAGGGACTTCTGTACCAAAGTGTGTTTGTTGCAAGAACTACTGCAGGGAGATGACAAATTTTCATGGAATGAGGTGGAAGAAAAAATTTGCCATGGCCTTAAAGAGATGAACTAGTCTGCAATTGAGGAAGAGTGACTTACATTTAGGCTATCAACAAGTTCTGACCGTATTTATGCGGCAAACCAATTACTGCTGTGACAGATCACCAGCCTCTGCACTGGCTGACTGGCGTGAAGGATCTGTCAAGTTGGCTGATGAGATGGGCACTGAGGTTTCAGAAGTATGGTGTAACAATGGTATAGTAAAGCAGATACAAATACAAGGACACTGACTGCCTTTCAAAGAAACCATTGGTGGAACGCAGCATTGTGAACAAAATCTGTTATCATTATGTTAAATGACCTTGATACTGAACAAAGGGAAGATACAGTACTCCTGAAAAACATAGATGTCTTGAAGAAGGAGAAGCCAACACTAGGAGAATTAAAGAGAGAGAGAGAGAGAGAGAGAGAGAGAGAGAGAGAGAGAGAGGATGGTGTGGAAATGGTTGCATGTCATCCCAGCTCATCTATGACCAGTTTTCCTGAAGTTTGAAGTATTTCCACAATGCTGCAACATCTGGTCACGTAGGATTCAAGAAGACTTTTAGCAGAATCAGTTGGAAGTATCACTGACCAGGCAACTCCCAATCATAGACACAGTGTAAGCCTCTGTAAGGCATCCCAGCAACAGAAACATGTGCTGCAATTACCTTCAGGAGACTTGTGCTACCAAATCCTGCCTGCAGCAATGCTATTCCACTGAATTGGTTTTGACCTTCTGGGGAGGTTCCCAAAGGGAACAAACAGGTATTGATGGATAATGGTCTGCACTGACTTCTCACCTGCTATGTGGTCATCAAAGGTGTGCCAAGTGCCAAAGATCAGGAAAACGCAAAGTTACTTGTAGAAGACATTATGTTGAAGCACAGACATCCATGATCGTGAAAATGTTTTCCAATGGAGACTAGTATCAGAGGTACTCACACATTTTGATATCACCCACAGGATGACAACTCACACATATTAAAATACTTCGGGCTATTATGTCACGGTCAGATGAATTTCTTATTGAAACCCAATGCTTTGTCCCCATCTTCAGAGGACGACATTGAGGGGTGGGGAGGTTTGTAGCTGCTTTGGAAGTCCGCGCACACCTGGGCTCACTACAAACAGAAGTGAAATTCTTTTTACTTGTTTCCATGAGATCCCATGCAGAGGTGTGATGTCATATGTTTTAAATACTTGAACACAATTGGCCATTGTTAGGTGGTGTCCTCTTCTGTTGCTATCACCCCATGGTGGAAGACCAGTACACATCTTCAACACCAGAATCCAGATATCATCCAGTTGTACACCCTACTCCTCCAATTAAAATTATTTGTTTAGCTATATCTGTGGCCCCTCTATAGAGACTTTCATTGTATCTGCTAGTGGCTGCAAGTGCCTAAGTTTTGTCGCACTGAATCCGGTAGCTGCAAAGCATGTTCTTAAACATCTGAGCTGTCTGTTCCTACCCTTCAACAGCTCATATGTGCTTTTAGTCGTTCTTCAACCATTCTTTTAGTAGTATCCCAGTACACTGCAATGTCCTCCCTCAATTTTGATCCAACTTCTTTCTTTGATCTTCACTCCTTTAGTTAAACTGTAACTTTAAAATAGTATTTGAAAAATGTGAACAAAACTTTGATAATTGGTAACTATCACCATTTATAGTGGTGACCAGGTATGCCCCAAGGCAGTCAGATAAATTTGTGGTCACTGCAATTGCCATACTACAATTAAAGCACTCAGGAGAATACAGCACTTGTCAGAAGCATTGGTAGCCCCATGCAGAATCAGTATGTACCAACACTGGTGCCCAAAAACAGTTAAGTGTCCAATTATTAGCACAATGTTGGTATGATGTGAATTTGTGACATTTGGCATTGAGGGCTTAAGTACCAGTATCATTAATTGTCAAACAGTGCCATTAATTTCATAACTACTATGCAATCCCACATACCCTCATTTCTTCAGTCAATAACCCTTTTGCCACTGAAGCACATTAAACCCTCATATGGCAATAAGTCTATTTGGAAAACAGAAGTACTTAATTCACATCTTAAATGGGCACAAGTCTCTCAAATAATTATTTATAGGCACATCATCATCTCTGTGAAAAGCGACCAGTACAACATTTGGGGAAGCTAAGTTGAATTATTTGTAGCTACAACACTTCCAGTAATATTAGTAACTTATTAAACTAAGAACTTCAGAAACATAAACTTGTGAGACAGTCTGGAAAGCAGTTGATATTCGTATCTGCTATTACCACTAACAGTTTCGTCTGGATTCAGCTCAGTACCCAGTTAAGTTTGAAGTACAATAATGTGCACACACTTATTATCTTCCTATGTCTACCATCCAGGCTGATACTAGTTGGAATATTTAAATAAGATGCTTGGAACTTTTATTAACAAAACTTGCATGACCTAGGATATTAGCCCCATTTCATACTCACAACAACTGAAAGGATTCTGCATTACTAAGAGGTTATCAGTATCAATAGTATTAAATTTTAATCAGATGTATTTATTACACTTCCTGTCATAAGTAATGAGAGATAGGTCTGTTACAACACAAGTTTAAAACAGTTTATCAATCTTTGATGAAGTTCATTCGATGCACTGTGAAATAGCAAAGGACTCACATCTGGCGAGCTGCATGATATACTTGCGCTTCCTTATTTGTGTGGTCATAATTTTGAAAAGTGGTTTTTCGGAATCTTCGCTACCGTTTTTTGACTTATTAACAACCAGAATTGAAAAAGGCCATAACACACCAAGAGATGACATGCTCTTATTACCACCTTTCAGTTGCTATCCATGTTAACCATAAGCCACACACCTCGATGTTTTACATCCAAAGTCATTTCGTAAATTCTTCTTCTTGAAGCACTTTAACTTCACATTACTTGCCCTGTTTTTGGCGATTCTGTCTAATATTGTGCACTATTTTTTTGACAAACATGCAAGTATGAACACGTATGATTGCATGCCATGAGTCCACACCAGTTGTTGTCTAGGCACTTCCGTACCAAGTTTTTTCATGCTAAAATCCTCAAAGAAGTAATTTACATTCATTGTTCACGGCTTCTTTGCCAACATGACTCCAGCACCTCAAGCTACACATTTACATATTTATATTACTAACTAAAATTCTTTCACGTTACAATTGTCTTATATACATTTTAGAATCAGCAACAATATTTCTTTGAACATATTAAGTTTGCAAAACCAATAACATGTTAAATACAATACCATTAATTATCAATTATTTTTTGACATCATGTAGTACTACATAAGGATGAACCAAAAACAGGAGAAGGGGAATAAAGGCAATTTAAAAGTGCTATGGTAGAAGCTGCAGTAGCTGTGTGTGTGGAAGGACAAGTGACAGAAAATTGTTTAAGGAGACACCATGGTGGAATGAAAGAGTCAAGGAGGTAGTGGGAAGGGAGAACAAAAACTGTGGTTCAGAGAAAGGACCTAATTAGCAAGAGAGGAGTATAACAAAAAGAGGAAAGAGGCAAACAAGACAGTGGCTGAGGAGAGAAGAAAGTGGATGGAAGAATGGACAAAGATGATGGAGGAAGATAGCAGAGGAAGTAAGAAAGTGCTATATGGAATGATCAGTACAAGCAAAAACATATGTAATTGGCATATATTATTAAAAACAACAATCTTCTCAAATACACTGTATAAAATTTGTATAAGTGAAGGAAATTAAATGTACAATACCGTGTTTATACAATAATTTGTGGTAATGAATTTCATCAATGTGGTACAGCAAGTAAAAACTCATCAAAAAATTGAAATTTGTATCTGGGTACAAGGCAATCAAGCTATTGTCTGACATTCTACAACTTATAATTTAAGTCAAAACACAAGTCTTTGAGAGATATTTCCTTTGTGCGCGTGCAGAAAAAAGCAAAACTTTATGAACATGGTGAATTAAAACAAAAATATCACAGCAGCTAACTGGTTAAACCATAAGCATAAATGCTGACATCTGTGTTATGACAAAATTTTTCACCATTGCTGTCAGTTTTTAATGCTTTTCTTACGAACCACATTTTAGATGCCTGCCACCATCAAAGTGTTATTTTAGGCTTGATGAGAGAAACAGAGACATGAAAAATGAGTTTACTACTCCAGTTGACGTTACAAGCTTATTGGAAGTCAGCTCAGTGAATTTCTGTATACTATATAAAATGTAAATTTAAAAGAAAGCTCAGGTGCTACAGTTTTGCTTTAAGCCTTCTATCGCTGCTGACGTCTTTGTAATCTACAGTGTGTGGTGCAAAGTATATATGTGAGTAGTCTGTGTAGTTGTCGCAACTGCATCATGTCAGATTTGAACACAAAAGCCTTTAATATATGCTTTTTACAAAACCCTTGTTCTATTTCCATGTGACATCTGTGCCATAGCACATCATCTGCATGAAAAGCATATTTTTAGCACTTTACAAAATTCTTTCACACTTACTTGTACTCCTGTCATTGAAGGACCACTCCCCAGCTCCACACACTCAGCAGGCGAGCTCATTTTTCATGTGTTAACAGTGGTGTGGTGGGTGCGCTGGTGACTTAACAAGTCGCCAATCAATAAAACCACACTAGCGGGAAATGGCTGAGGTTTCCTTGATTATGACCGAGCATATTCTTCGAGACTCAGTGTTTGAATTTAAAAGGTTGACAATTGATATTGCTGCTGAATACAGTACATCGGAAATACATGCAAAAAGATGAGACTGAGTTACAAGTGGCACAAGAAATGGTGGCAGCTGGTCCCCTTTGTCATTTATTGGCTAGGTCCGGAACATTTTTGCCGGCCGCGTTGGTCTCGCACTTCTAGGCGCTCAGTCCGGAACTGCGCGACTGCTACGGTCGCAGTTTCGAATCCTGCCTCGGGCATGGATGTGTGTGATGTCCTTAGGTTAGTTAGGTTTAAGTAGTTCTAAGTTCTAGGGGACTGATGACCACAGATGTTAAGTCCCATAGTGCTCAGAGCCATTTGAACCATTTGAACCGGAACATTTTACATCAGCTGTCTTGTTTTTCCATTGCTGCTGCAATCCAGCTGTAGCTGTGTCATAATTGCGTGGTGAAACTAAACATTGCAAGTTGTGTCGGCTATGCTGATCATGGATTACGTCAGCATTTCCTATTTCACATCTTCTTGATCTGCAGAGGCCTAAAATATTCTCTGAATTGCGCCACTGCTCTTGGAGCAAACCACTTATAATTCGTTCAGTCACATCAGATGTCAATAAGAAGAAAACAGGATGAAGTAAAGTAAGACATTGAGTAAGAACTTATAACAGAGATAAACTGTACTAGGAAGAAATGTAAAATTGAGGATTTTTCAGCATTGTCTTATGGGTTTTTCACAAAGGTTATGAATTTATGGTGTAGAATTACGAAAAATGTAAAATCGGAGAACATAACATCGAAGTTTCTCTGTAATAACAGACAGACATTGAAGATAGTGTGGAAGAAGTACTTTGAGAATTTGCTAAATCCGAATGGTTTAGGAAATGAGGATAATAGACTGAAGGAGGTAGAAGTAAACTCTGGAGGAGAAAAGGATCTGTGAAATGGAAAGAAATGTAACTGGCACTGGACAAGATGAAAGGAGGAAAGGCACCAGGTATGGCCAAAGTGAGTGTTGAATGGTGAAGCCGGCAGGGGAAGTTGGGAAACAGTGGCTGTATCATATGATGAAGGTAATGTAATGTGAGAAGAAGACTCCAGAAGATTGGAATAGGGCACTAATTGTCCATGTAATGAAGAAAGGGAGTAAGAGGGATTGTAAAAACTACAGTAAAAGCTACTACACACTGATACCACACTTTGCCAAGGTAAAAAAAAAAAAATTAAAAAAAATAATTAAAAAAAAATAGTGGAGAGCAGCATCTGAACAAGCATCAAGAACAAATTGAGAGAGGAACAGCATGGCTTCAGACCTGGAGATAAACTGTTGATCCCATATTTGTAGTGAGGCAGCTCCTGGAGCACCAGTATGAATTTGGGGAAGACCTCGTGGTGGTCTTTCTTGCTATAGTAAAGGCATTTGATAGTGTTTGTAGAAGAAAGGTCCAGGAAGCACTAGAAAAGAAGGAAGTGAAAAAAGAGACAATAAGCAGAGTGGAGGAGATGTACTGTGGAAGTCTGAGTTGTGTGAAAGTGGGAAGTGAAAGGACAGATATGTTCCAGTGAACAAATGGTATGAAACAGAGCAGCACATTGTCACTTCTCCTCTTCATTGTGATCTTGAATGACATAATGACTAAGGTGGCAGAAAACAACTGGAGGAGACAAGATGAAAGCATTGGTGTTTGTAGATGACTTGACGATCTGGGGTAACGAGGAGGAGATTCGGGAATAGTTGAGTGCTTGGGAAGAAACTGCAAGATAGTTTGCAAAGAAATTAGATGAAAACAAATGAGAGATCCTGGTACAACTAGAAAGAAAGAAAGATAGATCAACTATTAGAATAAGGATTGGAGGTGAACAATTGAGGAAAGTGGAGAGAGTCAAATACTTGGGAAGTGTGATCAAGGAAAATGGAAGAAATAAGAAAGAATTTGGTGAATGTAGCAGATGGGCAGCAGAATTCCTGCCAGGTGTTAGGAGTCTGGTTCGGAACAAAGACGTCCCACAAAAAAGCAAAGAAGGTGATGTATAGAAGTTACTACATCCCAATACTGACCTACACATCTGAAACATGGGTAATGAAGAGATGTAAGCAAATTACAGGCATGTGAAATGAAGTTCCTCAGAAGCAGGATTGGAGTAACAAGGAGAGGTCTGATGACAGAAGGGTACTTAAATTCTGAAAGGGGAGCCCTTCTGGAGCAGCATGGGAACATAAAGGCTAAGATGGTATGAGCACTTAAAGAGAATGGAAAACGAGGATTCCCAAGAAAATACTGCCGTTACAATATGATGATGCAGGCGGGCATCTGTGCTGTATGGATGACTGGTGTGAGAATGTTTGTCACCACTGACACAAGCAAATTGCACAACTGATGAAGCATATCCAACTTGTGTGGCAATTCTCTGAAAGGAGCATCCTGCCACTCGGAAGGACACAATTTGACCCCTTTAAAACTTGGTCAGTTGGCTGTAGGAAGCATGAGTGTGTCATGTTTGCACCACACTGACTCTTCTGCATGTGAGCATTTTCTGTGAAAGGGTACAAACAAATGGCATTCAGGTAGGTATGCCACTATGCTATCTGTTTGTTCATGGCATTGAAACTGTTATCAGTACATCTACTATTACCCAGGTGGCGTATGCTGTCATCGGATCAAAATAGTCATCGTTTTTTCAGCTGTATGTTTCTTTTCTTTCCCTGGTAGTTTATTATCTAACAAGGGTTTTGTCATTTTGATACTAAATTTAGCCTTCGATGTGACATTTCTCGACACTTTCCGTACTATGAAAATCTGCAGTTTTAAGTGTTACAACACATTAATGATCTCTCTGAAACGTGCCTGTTTAGTGCAGTTTGTTCTGTTAAATTGTTGGGAAAAGTGACATCGATGGCTGAACATAGTACCCTGAACTTAAGTAGCTATTTTAAATTTTGTAATGAAAAGTGTGTTAAATATGGCATGTGTACATGTAGGTAGGGCTGTGCTACCAATTAGTCTGTTACCACAGTCTTTACCTCAGACAAAAGGAAAAAATATAAAAATGGAGCGAATGGAACAGGCAAAAGGGAATACAAATATCTAAAAACTGATTGACAGTAAGTGCAAAATGGCTAAGCAGAAGTGACTAGAGGAAAAGTGTAAGGATATAGAAGCTTATATAACTAGGCGAAAAATAAATGCCGCCTATAGGGAAATTGAAGAAGCCTTCTGAGAAAAGAGAAACAGTTGTTTGACTATCAAGAGCACAAATAGAAATCCAGTCCTAAGCAATGAAGGGAAAGTCGAAAGCTGCAAGGAGTATGTAGAGGGTCTATACAAGGGAGATGAACTTGAAGACAATATTACAGAAACAGAAGAGGACACAGATGAAGATTAGATGGGAGATATGATACTGTGAGAATAATTTCACAGAGCACTATCCCCGGGGGATAGATGACATTCTTTCAGAACTAGTGATAGTCTTGGAAGAGCTAGCCATGACAGAACTCTTCCATGTGGTGTCAGAGATGTATGAGACAGGTGAAATGCTCTCCGACTTCAAGAAGAATGCAATAATTAAAATTTAAAAAAGCAGGCGCTGACAGGTGTGAATATTACCAAACTAGCTGTTTAATAAGTCATGGTTGCAAAATAATAGCATGAATTTTTTACAAAAGAATGGAAAAATTGGTAGAAGCTTACATTGGGGAAGATCTGTTTGAATTCTGGAGAAATGCAGGAACATGTGAGACAATACTGACAGTATGGCTTATCTTAGAAGATAGGTTAAGGAAAGGAAAACCTACGTTTATAGCATTTGTAGACTTGCACAACATTTTTGACATCATTGACTGGAATATTCTCTTTGAAATTCTGAAGGCAGCAGGGGTAAAATACCAGGAGCGAAAGGCTATTTACAACTCATACAGAAACCAGATGGCAATTATAAGTCAAGGGGGTATGAAAGGGAAGCAGTTGTCAAGAAGAGAGTGAGGCAAGGTTGTAGCCTATCCCCTGCATTGTTCAGTCTGTACATTGAGCAAGCAATAAAGGAAACAAAAAGAAAAATTTGGGTTAGGAATTACAGTCCAGGAAGAAGAAATGAAAACTTTGAGGTTTGCCAATGACATTGTTGGTATATCTGCGGTAGCTGGATACCGGTGCACATGTCGGTGAATGGTGAAATGGGGGAAGTCGACAGATGGGAGAGCCACCTGGAGAAGAATAACCCAATGCAACAGTGCAGAGAACGAATCACGACAGACAGACTATGGACAAGGCAACAGACCAGGTCATGGACAAACAACCTTAAGACAATGAGGCACTCTGCAAAGCAGTCACCACAACAACAACGGCTAGGTCAAGAGCAGTAGAGAGACAAATTCAAGATGGACCAGAGAGAATAACTAGATGATACACAATATAGTTATCCAACAGTCCTTGCACAGAGAAGATTGATCCATAGGTATCAAGTGCGAATACTGAGCTGACTGGCTGTAAGCTGTGCACCTGCCTAAATATTGGCCACATGGAATGGTATTGGCCAGTGCACTCACATGGAGAGACGGTGGCTTGCTTGACCTGCAAGCACAGTGCACCCACAGTGCCCTCTATTGGCTATTGAGATCAATCTCCTCTGGTGCACACTCAACCTCTGCAGTGCCTGATAACAGAATCTAATTCTGTCAGAGACAGAAAAGACTTGGAAGAGCAGTTGAATGGAATGGAGAGTGTCTTGAAAGGAGGATATAAAATGAACATCAACAGATACAAAACAAGGCTAGTGGAAATTAGTCACATTAAACCAGGTGATGCTGAAGGAATGAGATTAGGAAGCGAGACACTGAAAGTAGTAGACGAGTTTTGTTATTTGGGCAGAAAAATAACTGATTGTGGACAAAATTGAGAGAACATAACATGTACTCTGGCAGTGGCAAGAAAAGTGTTACTGAAGAAGCAGAATTTGTTAACATCAAATATAGATTTAAGTGTTAGGAAGTCTCTTCTGAAAGCATGTGGAGTGTAGCCATGTATCGTAGCGAAACATGTATGATAAACAGTTTAGGCAAGAAGAGGTTAGAAGCTATTGAAATGCGGTGCTATGTAAGTATGCTGGAGATTAGATGGGTAGAGCATGTAACTAAAGAGGAGGTTCTGAATAAAATTGGGGAGAACATAAATTTGTGGCATAATTTGACTAGGACATGGGGTCGATTGATAGGAACATTCTAAGACATCAAGCACTCACCAATTTAATGCTGGAGGTAAGTGTGGGGGGTAAAAATTGTAGAGGGCTACCAAGAGATGAATTTAATAAGTAGATTCAGAAGAATGTAGGTTGCAGTACTTTTCCAAAGGTGAAGAGACTTGGACAGGATAGAGCATCGTGGAGAGTGTCATCAAACCATTCTTCGGACTGAAGACGACGACTACGACTACGACTACGACGACTACGACTACGACTACGACTACGACTACGACGACTACGACGACTACGACGACTACGACGACTACGACGACTACGACGACTACGACGACTACGACGACTACGACGACTACGACGACTACGACGACTACGACGACTACGACGACTACGACGACTACGACGACTACGACGACTACGACGACTACGACGACTACGACGACTACGACGACTACGACGACTACGACGACTACGACGACTACGACGACTGCGACGACTGCGACGACTGCGACGACTGCGACGACTGCGACGACTGCGACGACTGCGACGACTGCGACGACTGCGACGACTGCGACGACTGCGACGACTGCGACGACTGCGACGACTGCGACGACTGCGACGACTGCGACGACTGCGACGACTGCGACGACTGCGACGACTGCGACGACTGCGACGACTGCGACGACTGCGACGACTGCGACGACTGCGACGACTGCGACGACTGCGACGACTGCGACGACTGCGACGACTGCGACGACTGCGACGACTGCGACGACTGCGACGACTGCGACGACTGCGACGACTGCGACGACTGCGACGACTGCGACGACTGCGACGACTGCGACGACTGCGACGACTGCGACGACTGCGACGACTGCGACGACTGCGACGACTGCGACGACTGCGACGACTGCGACGACTGCGACGACTGCGACGACTGCGACGACTGCGACGACTGCGACGACTGCGACGACTGCGACGACTGCGACGACTGCGACGACTGCGACGACTGCGACGACTGCGACGACTGCGACGACTGCGACGACTGCGACGACTGCGACGACTGCGACGACTGCGACGACTGCGACGACTGCGACGACTGCGACGACTGCGACGACTGCGACGACTGCGACGACTGCGACGACTGCGACGACTGCGACGACTGCGACGACTGCGACGACTGCGACGACTGCGACGACTGCGACGACTGCGACGACTGCGACGACTGCGACGACTGCGACGACTGCGACGACTGCGACGACTGCGACGACTGCGACGACTGCGACGACTGCGACGACTGCGACGACTGCGACGACTGCGACGACTGCGACGACTGCGACGACGACTGCGACTGCGACGACATTGAACAAATAGACACAGTAGTTTTGTACTTTCCCATAACAAATTGTTTGAATTTTTTGGTAAAATTTTTTCCACTGTGATGGTTCAGTCTATAAATGGAATGCTTTATCTACATCTGCAGCATAAATGTGGTTTTGTTACTGTCTACACTGCTGCATTTACATCTGCAACAAACGGGACTGCATTATCATGATGATCATCATTATTACATAATTATTGTTATCAACATGTAGGATGCTCCAACTGCAGCTTTCTCTATACTGAAGCAAGTAGAGTTTCAATGTCATCATTGTTACTCAGATCTGGTATGTTACATCCGTTTCCTTAATGTGTGTGAATGAATCCTGCTTTTCAAAAACATTTGGATATGCTGGACTCCTTAACCTCTGTCTGTGCCTTGGCAATACAGAGAAAAGCATTGAGAACCGGACTTTGTGATGATAGGTCTTTCCCAGTTTTTATAAAACTTGATGCCTTCTGCACAATGACTTCCTGTAATAAGTTTTGAAGACATGGATGATGCCCAGATCCAAGGACTGTAGTTTGCTTGTAGGAACTCTAACTGCACATTGCATAAATTGATATTTTTTGTATGTGCAGGACAACAGTCCACAGGTTGCCATTCTTATATCAAGGCTATGCAGTTGCTTCTTGAGTAGTTCCAGTATCGTACAAACTCTGTTATTGGCACTGTGGTTCATGAGCAAAGTTCTTACATTTTTGAAACTATGTGGTTCTTTCAATTTGCCGGTCACAAACGGTGTAATTTTTTTCAGAGTCATCAACATTTGTGGCTAGGATTACTATAGGGTGAACTTTACTGTGCTTCCTTTCATGTCAATTTTCACCTTTACAGCCAAGTATTTTGTTTGGAAGTATACTGAAAATGAGACCTCATCCTTTGGTTTATACTGCTTTGTAAGTACTTATAACCTTCCATTCTGCCATTCACTAATATTTTTTTGTGTTTGCACTGTTTGTTTCACCACATTATACTGTTCCTTAAGTGTATTAATCCACCCATTGATGGAGAGAAGTCCTTGATTCAAAGCATATTGGCCACCTTCAACACATTTTCACACACCGTCATGCCGTTCACAGGGATATTTGAAAGTGCTTGCTTCCAGAAACCAGGTCTTCATAATTTCTTCCAGTTTCGCTTACTTAGAGTAACTGGAATATTTAATCTTTTTTTAATTTGGCCCACTTTTATTGCACTTTTCAAAACAGAATCTTTGTTTTTGATAAGTGTAGATGCAGATATCCCTAGGGAAACTATATGCTAATGCAAAACATGTCCCACAATGAACTTCAACTCTTTGAAGAGTTTTACTTTCTGTTCCATCAAAAAGAGTTTTCCTATCTCTTTTCGTAATATTTTCCATGTTGAAACTGTAGCAAAAAAACACTAAACTTCCTTATGTAGCAGAATAATTTAATTGTATGTGCTTAAAGTTTCTAAAGTTCAATCCTCAAACTCAGAGCCAAGGAAGCTGCTCAGTGCAGTGTGCCAATCAGAATGTCAACAAGGATACTGCCGACATAGCGGATGGTACGGCACCAGTTTAGCATTGCCAGACAACCTCCTAGTGAGAGAAGCGGAAATGAAAACACTGCAACTCTGCCTAGGAGGGTAGTATGAAGTAACAGTCCATAACTTCAGCACCAGGATTGCACTGGAATAGTCAAATGTTGAAGAAAGACCTGAGCCTTGGCAACCCAAAATAATTATTGAATTACCACTGTGAGACGAGGAGTGCTGAAGAGACCAGTAAACGAGCACAACTTCAGTTGTGCATGCAGAGCCAGTGCTTTATAGGCACAGGCTTGGCTCTTTAGGTAATGAGGCTTTCAGTGCTCAAAAGACACATCCAGTCATACTGACATTCTGTCCGTGTGACTAGAACCAGAGAGAGTGACATTGTATTGAGTTCCTGCGAAACCACGACAAGCTGGTGGACGATGGTCTGCCTTCTATATGAGGTGCAGCCAAACTGCTGTGAGCCACAGCCGTGATCTGCCACTTTCACATACTGGAACGTTGCAGATGAGGAGAAGACTGGTGTGTGGCCTCACCTCCTCCACCTGAGGATCAACCACGGCTAACCTGTAAGCTTCCATCTCTACACTGTCCACACGTGGCATGTTCATGCAGTCCCCTGGCTGACTTGTGAACATCTGCTGCAGTCTTGGTCAATCTGTGGTGGATGACCAGGGCCTAATCTTCGTGGTAACTGGGGTCCTAGACTACTTATCAGTTGTGCTCACCTGAGTGTGTAACGGGCTATCTATTAGAGTGCTGGTATGTCAACTGTACGGTAGTGCAGAACATCTGGCCGGGCAATGCCTACCTGTCTCCACACTGTCACCTACACAACACATGGTGCAGCTCACTGACATGTAGCTCCAGTTGTGTGTCTCAGTGATGGTACGTATCAGCATCACAGTTTGTGCTTACACCTGGCCACCGTCCAATCCACTAAGACACTTTGTAACTCTGTAAACTCATTCTGGAAAATAGATGTTATTACCGATACCACTGTGTCACTAAAGCTTCCTGCATCTCCCACACTCAGCGCCTGACTTCCTGCACACAACACAGCCACAGCTCCCCAGGTTGCAACATAGGTGTCAGAATTAGCTGTCACCTCAGAACTTCATTAGTAATGGGACCACGCCTACTACCATTCCTGGGGCGATGGCTCGACTACTGCACAGTTGTAGTTTTGTCAACATGTGGTATGGTGAGTGGACAGGTGACATGTACCCATCTCCAAGCTGCTACTGGCACAACTTGTGGCTCCAGCTCACTGAACTGTGGCTCCAATGTCATGACTTGCTGATGGGGCATGTCTGTATTTCTTTGTGGCTGGTGCTTACACCTGCCCACCATCCGACTTACTAAGACACTTTATAACTCTGTAAACTCATCCTAGAAAATAGATGTTATTACAGATACTACTGTGACACCAACATCTCCTGGTGTATTCTGGACAAACAATGTTACACAATACACACAATTAAGTCTTGACACGGTGTTTGACGGGAACAGCTGCATCGATTGAAACTGACTCCCCTTGGTCTGTACTGACATCTTTGTTGGCGCGGACAGCCTTAGCTAGCAGATGATAGTGTGTTCAGTGTGTATATGAACAGCAAACAAAACCCTCTGCGTGCAATCGTAATCACAGGGTGAAGTTAACTCTGAAACAGTATGGCTACAATAATGTCAGTACACTATTTTTTGTATAACATACAGTGTTGGAATCTAAGGTGGGTAGTGACAAGAAACAATTGAATGTTTGTATGAAGTCACCTTCTTCCATTTTCCGTCGAAAAACAGTTACTCCCATTAGCCACAAAACATTAGGACTTTGCAGTGGTACAAGACAAAGCACTGGTACCATGAATTGTTCTGAGTTTTATCATGCCAGTTCTAGTAAGTAGATGCCCTGGACTAAAAAAAAAAAAAAAATAATAATAATAATATTGTGCGTAATGTTCGTAAACATTACTCGAAGGCCACTGTTGTGCCAGCATCATTTCACGTCAATTATGTCAATTTTTTTCTCCTAGGTTGTTGTTTCATAAAGCAGAAATTGCAGTAAAATGATAAATATGCTAACACAAAAACAGTTGTGAATTAATGTGGTGAACCTGAAATTTGCTGGGAGCGATAAAAAACTTTGTTAATGGTGGGAAAACTGTAATTCTGAGGATGTAATAGCAGGGTTATGACGTATCTGTCATTATGTTGACCTGCGTACAGGATTGCTAGCATAGTTTTTCACATTTTCTCTCAGTACTGTCCATAATCATCTGGGGCATTGCAGCCAAGGTCCAAAAAGTATAACACCATAATAATATTGATAACTGAACATCTTGCAGAAGTCTCTTCATAGAATTTGAGAGTATTACACTAATGTGCCAATACATTTATGCTTTAATGGCATTTGTGTTTAATAATAAGAGTGTATTAAGGCTGAACTGTGAAATTTGCAACCACAGTGCTCGATGTGAAAATAATATCCATATGGGCTGTTGTGTTCATGTTGAGGGCTTAGAATTAGGTCTTATATTTTGGTACAAAACTTTTCTGACCTGCTGGCAGACATCAGGCAGGAAAATGGGAATCCACAGCTCTTCAAAAACAAGCTGCAGAAGTACATTATGAACACCACCTTTTATAATTTAGTAGAATATTTGGGCTTGGGATGCAAGTTATGGTGAACACTAATGTTCATATTAAACAGGTTTTAAATCTTCCAGTATATACACAATCAGTAGTGTTCCCTATAAACTTACATAAACATGTAGCGTGAGGCAGTAAATAAAAACAGCAGATGGGTAGTGTAAGAGGGAGAGCAACATTTCTCTTTCATCTTGTTGCTTTTCAGTATGGAAGTAATTGTCATAATTTATAATGTGAGTAGATAATATAATAATGTCGTTTGATGAGGACCTCCCGTTGGGTAGACCGTTCGCCTGGTGCTAGTCTTTCGATTTGAAGCTATTTCAGCGACTTGCGTGTCGATGGGGATGAAATGATGATGATTAGGACAACGCCGCACCCAGTCCCTGAGCGGAGAAACTCTCCGACCCAGCCGGGAATCGAACCCGGGCCCTTTGGATTGATATTCCGTCGCACTAACCACTCAGCTACCGGGGGCGGACATGTGAGTAGATTAGCACTATTTGTTGTTACTGTAGTTTACAGAGGTAGCCCACAGAGCCTGCTTCTGCCTTTTAATGTGCAACTGTACATCTTTTCCCAGCCCTGAAAACTCCTCTTCATGACAGGACTTATGAAACACAGAATTTGAATGTATGGATGAATGCAGTTTATTTCATTTAACAGTGGTCTAATGAAACTATTTTGTGGATTAGAAATGAAATGCATTCCTATTTTTTGTAGATTTTTTAAAGTCACTGAGTGAGATTGATAACTTTGCAAAATTTACATTTATATAACACACGATAAGTGAATTAGCATATGGTATAGAATGCTTGGTATTAATATTGTTCCCAGATATTTTTACATTATTAAAACCAAGTTGTGTAGGTAGTTGTGAATAAATTTCTCAGATCTTTCCCAGCAGATTTCAGCCAAGCACTTGCCTTGGTAAGCCAGTTGTTCATTCCAACTAATACTGTTTCAAATGCTTCCTCCAAGCTATTTGAATAGAGTCAGCAGTTTGATTGGTACAATTGACATTGTACTTTAATTATGATTTGAATGTTGGTCTAAATATGCACCTTCTGTTAAAGTTCGTTATTTATTTGGATTTTGTCCAGCCAACTGCTGCAACAGACACTAATTATTTGAATTTCCTCCTGAATAAAATTGCAAGTACACATGTAAATATTCAGTAACATCATATTTGAATGAAGGGACAATGTGCAAAATTACTGTGTTCTCTGATGCACTCGAAGAGGATGCTTGCCAGAGAGAAACTACCTTGGTTGATGTGACAATGGCTTTCCTTTCAACATTTCTGAAGTATGTTGCAACACAGTAAGTAATAGGAAGAGCCCACCTAAATAGAAATAATTTATACTGTGGATAGCATACCTTCATAATTAAATAGGAAATACAGAGCCTGTATTCTGAAATGCAGGGTGTTGGCAAATACTGACCTCAGTTCCACACTGTGAACAATGTGTGATACTGTCGTCCACACGTCTCAGATACATTTTTCATTGCAGCTAATGTTTTTTAAAGTTTTTTAAAGAACCATGACAGTGCAAAATTTTCCTTTAGCTATGTGTTGGAAAGTAGAATTTTGGGAATATTGTGTGTAGATGCTGCTTCAAGTGGCAGTTCTAAGAAGTTCAATGAAAGTTGGAAATGAAGGTGAGTGCTCTTAGTTGTCCAGTGACTGTGGAAAATACTGATTCATCCACATTACTTTCTTAAATCAACATAGTTATCTGTGTTCACTACACCATGTTCCCACAAGTGATTTGTCAAGTCTGTTAGATATATCGTTCGCAGTACAGATGGGGCATAGCACCATCAGATTTGTGTATTAAATCATATTTGAGAGGCTAATAATTGAAATTAATGTATACTGTAAATGTAATTATGATAGTTGTAATACTTGAAATGCAAACAGTGATGTTAGAAAGTACAATATGTGAATGTGCTTTTTTTTAGGAGGAGTTGAATAATAGGTAGGTACATAAACGGGATGCTAAACATTGTAGTTCTTATTTCGAACTTGTATTCTTCTATAGGTCACATAAACATTGCAAAATTGCATGTGTTTGTGCCCTGATGCAGAATGCAAGTTCCAAACCACTACATTGCTTACATCTTGTTGGTATTTGATTATCAACTGAAATGAATGAGTTAGGATGTTCAATAATAAGGTCAAAGGTAACAACCGAGGATTCCATACCACATTCCCCCATCTCCCCCTGCATCCCCCCCCCCCCCCCCCCCACATACCCACACACACACATAGAAATGTAGATGTATCTAGTGGAATTATTGCTGCTACTTAGGACAGTCCATCATAGTATTCAAACTGAGCAAGTGTTTTAATCACTGTCGTCACATTTGTGAGAAGTGGGACTCAGATCTCTTTCTGACTGTTCAGATTTAGGTTTTCCATTATTTTTCTACTTGTTTAAGGCAAATGCTGGGATGTTTTCTTCTAAAAGAGGATATACTAATTAAGGAATTATCCAGGAGTTTAAATTTCCTGTAAAATTTGTGGTATTTCTTTGCTCTTTGTATTGCCACAAGCAGGATTGTTTAGACTTCAATAGTGATTTGAACCAATGAAATTAGTTGCAATATGTTTTACTGTTTGTAAAAAAACTGCACCCCTGTTACAAGATTTTAACTTATTTCCATAATTTGTATCTTGTTTCTGTGTTACTAATGTAATTGATTTTATATGTGTGTAGTACTAATTTTGTTATGGCTACTATCACACCAGCAATCCAGAATGACTCCCTTTCACTGTGCATTGGAATGAGAACGGGTTTGAAAGTTCCTGATGGATTGAAACTGAGTCCCAGAGCAGAACTTGAACCCAGAACCTTTCATGCACTTAGTGGCCGTAATGCTCTTACTGGCTGCGCTGCCCAGGCATGGCCCACAACCTGTCCACACAGCTTCAGTTATGCAACTTCCTGTCTTCCAGTTTCAAAACTTCAAAGGAGCTTGCTACTTTCTTTGTTGGATTAATACTCCTGAAAAAAATGAGTGCTTGTTCAGCAAGGTGAGTAGGAGGTGTGGGTACTGTTAGAATTGATGCTGTGTAGGCAGATTATAAGTCGTGCCATGATAACTCAGGTGATACGAGCATTGCCACAAGTGACAAGCTTCCATGTTCAAGACCTATTCCGTCGCACGGTTTCAGTCTTCCAGGAAATTTCGTGTGGATTGTTCTCACAGAAATAATAATAATAATAATAATAATAATAATAATAATAATAATAAACCCCATGGAGGCCCAGGAAAAGAATAGGCCTTCGGTATGTTCTGCCAGTTGTAAAAGGCGATGAAAAGAACAAACCACTAATAGAGCCAATCCTCCTTTTAGTGTGATTAGTTGGTTCAGGACATAACTAATGAAGCCTCAGACAAGCGCTGTCATGGTCGGGGATGACGCTTGAACCCTATGCCAGTCCTCAATGGTAACGACACTGCTAGCCATGCGGAAAATTATTGAAATCCAAATAGAGGTGTTTTGCAGGATATGCTTCCTGCAACCACTCTAGAAGGAAAACAGACAGAGGATGAGATGATCAGATGAAGTTAACCGACACCTCATGTTCTGTTATTACCAAGCAACAAACTTAGGAACCAACACAACAGGATACAGATCACAAGTATACACAACATTTATTACCAGATACCCAGAATTAAAATTTTTAATAGAACGATGACTAGCTGATCAAATCCGTGTAATAATAAAAAATAACAGGCTACCCCAGTCAGAATTAGAAAACATCAAACAACGAGTACAACAAATACTGGAACAAAATAATGTGCAATCAGAAGAAGAAGAAAATACAGTAATGGACTCAAACATCATAGAGCAAACAAACAAAGAACAACACGCATCAATTAAACAATCAGAGGAAAACGAAATCTTAAGACAGCCACCAGAACAAGCACAAATAGAACACGGAAGTGACACACATGTTAGATATAGAAGAAAAATTTCAGCTGACATATATAGAATACAAAGACACAAATGTAGACATTAGACCATTCTTGCATAGACCACCAAATAACCCACAAGTCGAAACAACAATAACAACTACCAACACAATAATATAGAACAAAATAAATGAAAATACAACTATGGAAGAGTTACAACTACTGGATTATATAGGAGCAATCACTACACTAAATATACACACTAGGCAGAGATCAGAACCGACCAACACACAGAAGAAACCCACAAAACCAGCACGGCAACACAGGCTACAGATCAGAATAGAAAAACTGAGAAAAGACATCGGACAACTAACACAATTTATAAAAATTGAAATATCAGACAAAAAAACGAAAAAGGTTAGGTAAAATCTTACAACAAGAAGTGATGGAGCAATTAGATGAAAAGAAGCAGAAATTACAAGCATTGGCCAAACGACTTGGAAGATACAAAAAAAAGTGAAAATAGTAGGAAACAAAACAAAACCAAACATTCAACGCAAACCAAAAGAAATTTTACCAGACAATAGATAACACACACATTAAAATAGACAATCCACCAAACATAACAGACATGGAACACTTCTGGAGCAACATATGGTCAAACCCGGTACAACATAGCAGGCATGCACAGTGGATACAAGCAGAAACAGACACATACAAGATGATACCACAAATGCCAGAAGTGATAATTTTACAACATGAAGTCACCCGAGCGATTAATTCTACACACAGTTGGAAAGCCGCTGGAAAAGATAAAACAGCAAATTTCTGGCTAAAGAAGTTCACCTCAACACATTCACATCTAACTAAATTATTTAACAGTTACATTGCAGACCCATACACAGTCCCTGATACACTTACACAAGGAATAACTTATCTGAAACCTAAAGATCAAGCACACACAGCAAACCCAGCAAAATATCGCCCCATAACAGGCCTACCAACAATATACAAAATATTAACTTCAGTCATTACACAGAAATTAATGACACATACAACACAGAACAAAATTATAAATGAAGAACAAAAAGGCTGCTGCAAGATGCAGAGGTGACATATCAAGCTAAAACTAAACAAAGGTCGCTACGCTACACATACATCGATTACCAAAAAGCTTTTGATAGTGTGCCCCACTCATGGTTACTACAAATATTGGAAATATACAAAGTAGATCCTAACTTGATACAGTTCCTAAACATAGTAATGAAAAATTGGAAAACCACACTTAATATCCAAACAAATTCAAATAATATCACATCACAGCCAATACAGATTAAGCGAGGAATATACCAAGGAGACTCATTAAGTCCTTTCTGGTTCTGCCTTGCTCTGAACGCACTATCCAACATGCTAAATAATACAAATTATGGATATAACATTGCTGGAACATACCAACACAAAATCACACATCTGCTATACATGGATGATCTAAAACTGCTGGCAGCAACAAATCAACAACTCAACCAACTACTAAAGATAACAGAAATATTCAGCAATGATATAAGTATGGCTTTTGAAACAGACAGATGTAAGAAAAATAGCATAATCAAGGGAAAACACACTAAACAAGAAGATTACATATTGGATAACCACAGATGGAAAAACAGATGCCTATAAATATCTAGGAGACAGACAAAAAATAGGAATAGATAATACAAATATTAAAGAAGAACTAAAAGAAAAATGTAGACAAAGACTAACAAAAATACTGAAAACAGAATTGACAGCAAGAAACAAGACAAAAGCTATAAATACTTATGCTACACCAGTATTGAGCTACTCATTTGGAGTAGTGAAATGGAGTAACACAGACCTAGAAGCACTCAATACACTTACACGATCACAATGCCACAAATATAGAATACATCACATACATTCAGCAACAGAAAGATTCACATTAAGCAGACAGGAAGGAGGAAGGGGATTTATTGACATTATGGACGGGTAGACAATTTAAGAAAATTCTTTATAGAACGAGCAGAAACTAGCAAAATACACAAAGCACTCGCTCATATAAATACATTGGCTACACCATTGCAATTTCATAACCACTTCTACAACCCTTTAGATAACATAACATCAACAGATACGAAGAAAGTAAATTGGAAAAAGAAAACACTTCATGGCAAGCACCCGTATCATCTAACACAGCCACACATCGATCAAGATGCATCCAACACATGGCTAAGAAAAGGCAATATATACAGTGAGATGGAAGGATTCATGATTGCAATACAGGATCAAACAATAAACACCAGATATTACAGCAAGCATATTATTAAACATCCCAATACCAAAACAGATAAATGCAGACTTTGCAAACAACAAATAGAAACAGTAGACCACATCACAAGTGGATGTACAATACTAGCAAATACAGAATACCCCTGAAGACATGGCAATGTAGCAAAAATAATACATCAACAACTTTCCATACAACATAAACTAATAAAACAACACGTTCCCACATTAAAGTATGCACCACAAAAATGTACTGGAGAATGATGAATACAAATTATACTGGAACAGAACCATTATAATAGATAAAACACCACCACATAACAAACCTGACATCATACTCACCAATAAAAAGAAGAAATTAACACAACTAATCGAAATATCCATACCCAATACAACAAATATACAGAAGAAAACAGGAGAAAAAATTGAAAAGTACATCCAACTGGCTGAGGAAGTCAAGGACATGTGGCATCAGGATAAAGTTGACATTATACCAATTATACTATCAACTACAGGAGTCATACCAAACAATATCCACCAGTACATCAACACAATACAGCTGCATCCAAACTTATATATACAACTACAGAAATCTGTAATTATTGATACATGTTCAATTACCCGAAAGTTCCTAAATGCAATGTAACATATGCCGTACGGTTAAAAGGAAGTCACGCTTGATCAAGGTCCGCGTCATTTTCCATTTTTAACCAGACATAACGTCTAAGAAAGGAAAGAAATAATAATAATAGTAATAATGATAATAATAATAATAATAATAATAATAATGATTATCATTATTATTATGCAATAATGGTAACTGAATATATAGTCTAGTAAGGGGGTACTTTTTGCTTGCAAAAAATGAGGTAGAAGGTTTTATTTTTTTTATTGTGTGTGTATATAGTTGACAGTGTGTTGAATCCAAGTTTTTGACCTCCAGAAACCTCAGGACAACTTTTTGTGGCAAAGAAGCCAAGAAATTTTGGCACTTTTGCCATGTTTTCACCTATTACACGGAAACTGTGCATCCTATGTTTAAAAGAAAAACAACAAAATGGAATTACTTTGACTATGTGTATGACTTTGAGTAAGTGTATGAATGCTTAATAGTGCCTAAAACTGAAAAACTAGATGCCTTTGTCATATGAAATTTCATGCTCTACAACTTTGATAGCTCGACATTTTTCATTTGAATTAGCTGTTTTGGAGTTACAGGCATTACTGCTGAGTTTTTAGCTAAGCTGGTAAAAATGAACGAAATTTGACAACTGATTGCAGCCAAATTGCTGCATCAATTTTGACAGTTAAATAGGTCATTTGACACCAAATTTAATGCTCTTTCATTTTGGTAAGGGTCACATTTTGAGTAGTATGCATAGTTTCCAAATATCCTGAAGGTTTTGGAGGTTGAAAACTTGGATTCAACGTACTGCCAACGATATACACAAGATAAAAACCTTCTACCTCATTTTTTGCAAGCAAAGAGCCTTGTTTGTGATGCCGTTACTGGAGTAATTATATTTAAGATAAATGTTGCCTTTGACTATCATTACTGATTCACCTCTCTTTTTCAAACAGATACTGCACTGATGGCCGCATCACAGAAGCATCATTTAAAGTTGTACGGAAACAACGTGGGTTGAGAACTAGGGTGATACGGTCATTGCATCGCATCTACAAACCGTTGGCGATGAAAAGAGAAACAGATTTAAATCCACCCATGTTACTGAACAGATTGATTAGGAGCCAGTGGGTTGAGGTAATTAATATTATTACTACAGACAACTGCTGCGTAGATAGTGATAACAAGCAACATTAACATTCTTCAAGCTGTTATTGTGTGATGGCTTGCTGAAAAGTAATGCCTCAGAATTTTTTATTCTGTTCTCAATACCTGTTGAGGTATTACATATGGACTCTGTCGCCTCACTGGTGCAAGTTTCAACTCTGCTGCTGGATAAGTATGAATTGTAGCATGTAATGTGGTGGAGTGTAACATAACTATATTGGTTTGTGAGAAACAGAGTGCAGTAATTGAGTATCCTGACCACAGAAGAGTTCGTCCACGCATGGAGCACCCTCTCCTTCAACATGACAATGCACAGACCACACATGAGCCCTGTGACATCTGCAATAATTGATGCCTTGTGTTCACTGTCATTGATTATTCTCCATACAATCCCAACGTGGCCCATTTTGATTTTCATCTGTTTCCAAAACTTAAAGAACACCTTCAAGGACTTCACTTGGATAGTGATGAAGCAGCGCAAGCAGAGGTAAGGCTGTGGCTACGTCAACAAAAGTGTAACATTCTACAGTGATGGTATCAATAAACTGGGCTATTGTTGGGAGAAATTTGTTCACCACCAGGGTGACTATGTTGAGAAATAAATTCATAGATGTGAAGAATAAAGATGTAGAATGTTAATAATGTTTATTTCACTTTAAAAGTTAGAGTTTTCACATAAAATTTTGGATTACTTTTCAGCATGCCCTACCAGATAAAGAATTCCTTACATGTTTCGTGGAGCAGTGTTGGTTGGCAGTGATCATTATGAGTAAGATGAGAATACAAGAGCAAGTACCAACATCTGATTGTAAGCACCTTGTGAGAGTGTTATAGACAGATGATATTTTTTACAGGGATGATCTGAAATAATTGTTAAGTACAGACAGTTGTCAATATAATCACTGATTGTGTAATGTGTTTTATATCTACATACATATTCTGTAAATCACTGTAAAGTACATGGCAGTGGGTACTTTTCCTGGAACCACATGTTATACATCACTTTGTATCTGTCTCAACCACAGCTGTAGTAATCCATTTTGATGGATAAAACTGCAACAGCTGTCAGAAACAAATTTGTCGATCATTCAGTCACAACTAGTTTTGTGACCATAAAGCTACATCTTCCACTGAAAATCTGGTGAACCTAAAGAAGATACCAAGTTTACAATTAGAACTAAACTTACCTTGACAATATCGAAATGCTGCAGTGTTTTATAGTTATTTTTGACCTAGTTGCACTACTGATTTGTACTACTTCGCACTTCAGCATAAAAATAGTGTTCACACATTCGCTGTGAATAGTAGTTCATATTTTTGTTAAGAGTATTGCTCTGAGAATTGGCTAGTCCTGTTTTTGATCTCATTTGGTTGTATTCCATTTTAGGATGTAGGTCCTATCTTTTTTTAAGTGGCTGACCTTTAGCATCTGTTTTTTATACTGCTACACTGGTTGCTTTATTTTTTGTTTTTGGTTCTCAATTTTTTTTAAATTCTGTGCACAGTTGATGTAAATGAGTTCACATTGTAATGTAATCATCACTGTGTGACGATCAGAGGAGTGTTGTTCCAGTTTACTGATTTTATAGGCAAGATGAAAGAAGGTATTTTAAAATGTAAAATGTAAATTTGTTGATAAATCCCTACAGCACTAAAGAATACATTTAAAAAGCTGTCAGATGTTGATATCTTTAATGGTAGTCCTTACTGGTTCACCATTAATTTTTGTTTATTATAGTGCTAAGGGAAAATGTCATTATGAATCTAAGTGCATCAATCTAAATAGAGTTTTACACTTTGGAGCTAAGCATTTGGTGGAGAAAATATAGCATAAGAAGTTAATTTCTGCATAGGTATATGTATTGAATATTTTTTTGTAGAGCCAATATTTTTCAGCGATAACCTGTTTCTCTTCACATAGTTTCTTATATATTTCACGCATTATTTGTTAGTCTGACCTCTGGATAAGAATCAGCAGTAATGTGATGGAATAGTAGGAAATTATTTGTATGTGGTTCCTTAATATCTCCCTTACTTCTTCAAATCTTCTTACACCTGGATGATGACTGCTTCTCTTTTGAGCAGTCAAAATCATGTTGCTGCTGTCACTTTTCTTCTGTACATATTGCACAAATGTTTCTGATACATTAAAAGTAGTAAGGAAAAACCATACACACGTTTGCACTTCACATCCATCTTTCAGGAGAAAGTACTTCTTTGCGCTTTTCTTCGTGACTGTGCACCTGAAGACCTTGTTTTAGGTGCCTCTTAGTAAGTGGAGATAAATACTGGCACTGCTTTTCTATATCGTACATGATCAAGAATCTATGAAACATCTCCCTTGCTTCAGTCTCGCTTATGATCTCATTATACTTCCTTGGCATCTGGAGCAATTCTTGTACATAGATGTTCTAGCTGACACTTCTCTCTTACCAGTTGATGTGGATGTGCATGCTTTTTTTGACTGCCTATTCATTTTTCTTATATTCCTTCTTTACTTGTTTGTGTTGTTACTTTGTTTTTTCATTTTCTTTCCCTTTTCAATTCCATTTCCCCTCTCAGATAGCCTAGGTTCCTTATCATTAGAATCAACAGTGAGTTAATTTACTTCTTCCTGATGCATATTCATTAACATCACAAAATCTTTGCCCAGATATACAGATAAATCAGGATGGAATTGCTGATTTGTCAGTGAATGGAGATTTATGTAATTTATCCCCTTTTCAAAATTTTCTGGAAAAGAGAAAATTATATTATTGACTTTAGTGTCTTATCAAGCATTATGTAACATGATTAATCAGCTCTGAATCTCACCCAGTCCTGTTGAATTATGAAACTTATAATATGTGATGATTATGACAAAATCTACCATTTTACCCAAAGGCAAATGTGACCTTAGGTCTGCCGATATGCACTTCATTTTTTGGTACACAGGAAAATAGCACACAAGTGCAGGAAAACAATATTATGCAAAAGAAGCAGAGTGTGGTCTCTCCTGGGATAAAACACAGTTCTAAATTTACTTCATAAAGTAAAGAGCCAAATGAATGTATGTGCTGACATGTTTTGCTGATCCCAAAATTTAGATGCACTTTTTCGAGACAGAATGTAAGTGCCAATACGTTTGACTGTAAATAAACTCGCAATTTGGCGATATGCAGCATCTATTTCTTGCTTCTTGCTTGGGGGGGGGGGGGTGATGGATGGATAGAGAGAGAGAGAGAGAGAGAGAGAGAGAGAGAGAGAGAGAGAGAGAGATAGATATTTAGATACAAAAATATAGCTGAAAATTGTGTCACCTGACTATTGTGCAACGATATGCTGGGTGTGAGGACGGTGTTATAGTTCTTCCCAATTTTCGTTAATTTTATCACAGTTTTTAAGACATTTTTCCAAGTTGAACACACCTATGCCTCTTTAAGACCTTCTACCAATTTTCCGTAAACGGTTTGCTTTCATATTTTACTTTTTACTTCTGTACTCAAAGGTGGTGGATTACGAGGGTTGTTTTTTAAGTAAGGGCCGTTTTTATTTTTTAAAAAAAGATACAAATACTTTTGTAAAAACAACTTTTATTTTCTGATTCTGCACACTTTTACCTATTTTTCTACATAGTTGCCTTGTTTATTTAAGCACTTGTCATACCGTACAACTAAGTTTTTAATTCCCTCTTCAAAGAATTCGACCGCCTGCTCCGATAGCCAAGAGTTCACGGCCGCTTTCACTTCATCGTCGTCATTCAAGCGCTGCCTGCCAAGATGGTGTTTCAGGTACCGGAAAAGGTGAAAATCGCTAGGAGAAAGGTCGGGGCTGTATGGTGCATGGTCCAAAACTTGCCAGCCAAAAGAATCAATCAAATCCAGAGTCTTTTGAGAGGTGTGAGGCCTAGCGTTATCGTGCAGGAGCAAAACTCCTTTTGTCAGCATGCCGCGCCTTTTGTTTTGAATTGCTCTGCGGAGCTTCTTTAGAGTTGCACAGTAGGCATCTGAGTTGATTGTCGTTCCTCGTGGCATGAAGTCCACTAGCAAAACACCGCGCCGGTCCCAGAACACAGTTGCCATAATCTTGCGCTTTGACAGCGTCTGTTTGGCTTTGACCTTGACGGGTGAGGTTGTGTGTCGCCATTCCATCGATTGTCGCTTGCTTTCGGGAGTGATATGGGATACCCATGTTTCATCTCCAGTGACAATTTGACTCAACATGTCATCCCCTTCTTCCTCGTAACGAATCAAAAAGTCCAATGAAGTGGCAAATCTCTTCCCTTTGTGGTCCTCTGTGAGGAGTCTGGGTACCCACGGAGAACACAGTTTCTTAAAGTTTAGGTTTTCAGACACAATTTTGTACAAAACCGATCTTGAAACTTGTGGAAATTCCAAAGAAAGAGTGGAAATTGTGAATCTTCTGTCCTCACGAATCTTTGTTTCAACTGCAGCCACCAAATCATCAGTGATCACAGAGGGCTGGCCTGAGCGTTCTTCGTCATGGACGTTTTGACGGCCATTTTTAAACTCTCTAACCCATTGACGCACTTTACCTTCACTCATTGCATTCAAGCCATAAACTTCTGTTAACTGACGATGAATTTCTGCAGCTGATGGGCTTCTCGCGGTCAAAAAACGTATCACTGACCGTATCTCACACGCGGTGGGCGATTCAATAATCGTAAACATTATACAGTAGCACAGCGATGCGTACACGTCAGCTACAGAGCGGCAACTTGCATCAGTGTGAACGGGAAGGATGCCGGCAAGTGGCGCGGTGGCTTGTTGCGGCGTCCGCACAAACTACGTAAACACGTAAATGGCCCTTACTTAAAAAACAACTCTCGTAGTTCACACATAAATGAAATTACATATGCTACTGTAAATGTGTTGAGATACTTTATACTGCTCATCAATTATACTGTTTTTCGTGACAGTGATTCCAGATTTTGCTTCTGTACAGATATTCCCCTATCTTCTTGTGCTGTTATGTAGTTAGTTTCTCAATTGGGTTCGGTCCTACTATTGATTACATGTGTTTGTGGCCACTGGATTGCTATGTTGGTCCTCCCATTTCACATATGAATACCTGGGCAGTCTTCTGTGTACATGATCTGCGTGCTCAGTAGCCTCATGCCCTCTGTCATTTTACTGATGACGGCTGCGTATTTTATTTGCCAGTTTCAAAGAGGAAGATAGGGGATGTCTATTATTTTCTCTCATGGAGATCTAATAAAAATTTAAGGTCCATAGTCCTCAACTAGCAATTGAAACTGCAGCACTTTGATATAGTTGAGCTAAGGTAAGTTTTAATTGTAAACTCTGTATCTTATATAAGTTCACCTGTTCTTCACCTGAAGATGTGACTTTATGGTCACAAAACTAGTTGTGCCCGAGTGATAACTAAATCAATTTCTTGCAGCTGTTGCGGTTTTATCAGCTGAAATGGACCACATGTTGGCATTTCTTCCCCTTCTTGTTGTGTATGGAATGTGGCAAGAATGAGAATGACTACTTAAATGCCTGTGTGTGTGTGTGTGTGTGTGTGTGTGTGTGTGTGTGTGTGTTGGTGTTGTAATTAGTTTGATTTTGTCCTCATGATCCCTATGGGTGTGATACATTGGGGAATGAAGAGTCTCTTTAGATTCTTCACTTAATATCGATTTTTTAAATCTTGTAAGTAAGCTTTTGTGGGAAATTTGCATCAATCTAAAATCATCTGCGAATTTATGTTTGTTAACATTTTGTAATACTCGTGGGAGAGTCAAATGAACCTGGAACCATTTGCGCTGCCCTCATTTTTGCATATATTCAGTGATCCCAGTGATCAAGTTAATCCTGTTGTTTGGTGTAGATCCCACATGTTTGAGTAATGTTACGCGATGTACAATTTTATTTCTGAACTGTAAGACAAACTGCCAGTATTTGCACCTCTTTGAAATATTATCAGGATTCTGACTGGCTATTGTGAGCTTTTTTTGGGATAGTATTTCACTACACATAACTGCATCATCAACTAAAAAGATAATAAAAAATTGTAGTAATGAAAGAAAATCATAAATATTGGTTTAACTGTTACTGTGTTTCGAAATATGTGGTCCCTTTTTTTTATGAACATCTAGGCAACAACCAGTGCACTTCTCACAATATCCTGATAAATAGTCACACTGTCGTTCAATAAATTGATAAAATGCAAGCAGGGTTTTACTACACAGTGAGAAATAATGTTTACAACTCTGTAAAGTTTTGATATACAATGTTTATTGATTCTTTTTATTAGTTGAATAAACATAACGAGAGAACTGAAGCTTGTTAATGAATAAACCAGAGCTGTATACCTCGTCAACCAATGATTGCTTTTGGTAAACTACTGATATTTGTTCTTTGTTCCGCTACATGTGTTCAAATGTAAAGTTCCACACTAGCCACGCAATGTTAATCACAAGTTCAAAAGGCTCGCTCTTCTTCTTATTTTTTTTTTTTTTTTTTTTTTTTTTTTTTTTTTTTTTTTTTTTTTTGTGTGTGTGTGTGTGTGTGTGTGTGTGTGTGTGTGTGTGTGTGTGTGTGTGTGTGTGTGAATTATTCTGTCTGGTCATTTGCTAACCCACTGAATCTTGACATGCCCCCACTACTATATGCCTGAAGATTTTTTTTAGTATCGCAAGCTAAATGGCAACTGCCCTTTTATGCCCTTGCATTGCTGTTAGGAAATCTCGCCCTCATGCATTTACGATACATACTTAACATCTGTTTATCTTACTCTATACATATGTGCAATACATCATATTAAATGGAAATTTTCTCAGCTTTCTTGTGCTGTCCTTAATTTTTTGCTGAGTCCATTATTTTACTTAATAATTCAAGTTTTGTCAGTGTAATAGTTACTTTAGGTTATGTTGCTGTTAGAAAATAAAAAACAAATAGAAATAAATACACCTACATGTATGTACCTAAGTCTAAATTAATATGCTGGCACTATTTTCATTGTTCGTTTAACAACAGTGCTGGAAAAAAATTGTTACACCCTTTTAGATGTTTCCAATTCACTCAAGATTTATTGTTAAAACAGTGAATACAGAATACATGAAATGATTACATTTACAGATCACTAGCACAAGTGGTTCTGAGGTACCTGGTATTGACCCTTGCCGAAAGAACCATAATAGTTCATTGTGTAGCCTCCATGGGATTGTACAGATGGCGAATACTGTTATGCGATACGTTATGCCACACCTGATCGACCTGTTCATGTGGTTCTGTAAGAACTGTTGGTTAACGTGTTGCCCGAGTCACTTCTCATCCCATCATATCCCACACATGCTTGACTGGAGACAAGTCTGGAGATTGTGCTGGCCAGGCAAATTGCTGCACATATTGCAGAACACATTGAGTCTCATGGGTAGTGTGGATGAGCATTATCCTGTTGTACCAACACATCACCTTCTTGTTGCAAGAACAGCAAAAGAATGGCTCTGGGGTGGAGCCAGTATGTCTTGGATGAATGCACTCTACGACTCCACTCACCATGTCTACATCGTACACACAAGCAACCGTCACTTGCATACAGGCAGAATCTGTGTTCATTGCTGAAGACCATGGTGCACAATTTCATATTCAAAGTGTCCTCTGACAGCACCAGCCAAGTCATGCACGTGGATATTGTGGCATGATTGGAAGGTGGGCTAGAGGTATGCATACCTTTAGTCCTACTACTAATAATGAGTTCACAACAGTTCGTGTTCACATGTCTGGACTCACAAGCCGTCTTATCCGTGCTGTGGTAGGTGTACAATCTGCCACTGCTGCCCTTATGACTGTACTGGTAGGCATCCATGCTGCGTGGACATCCAGAACCTCCCATTCCATCTTGTTCAGTTGGGTTTAGGAAGCACAAGTGGATCTCTGTGGCCTGGCTACCAACTTGCTTCACCCATTTTCATCACACTGCACCCTCTGGCTGTGAACATTACCTATTGAAGGGTAGACACAGAGGGTGCTCTGGTAGCTATGCTACTATACTGTCTGTTGGAGGATGGCACGGGAACCATATCAGTACATCTACTATCCCCCCAGGAGGCATATGCTGCCATCAGATCAAAATCAATGTCGTCTTTCCAGGTACGCTAATTTTCTTCCCCCGGCAGTGTATTTTGTGTAGAATTGACTTTTTATGCTTGGAATATGTATTCCAGCGTGTAGTGTAAATATATATTATTTACAAGAAATTTACTAGTATGTTCTGATACAGTTCCACATGCCCTATCCATTGACACTAAATTTATAAAGCTCACCCAAGCAATTGCTGAAATTAATATTATTTGTAAAAAGTTTGATAATGAATAACTTAAAAACTACTGGTTTTGATGGTATGGTGCTTTTTCACACACTTGTTTGACATAATTTTCTCTTTTTAAAGGTGCTGTTGGTTTTCCTGTAATTGTCTTGGACCAGTTTTTATTGAATTTAGGTTTATTTAGTGGGTACTGTGGTCACTCATTTCCGTCATGGAAGATAACCCCTTTTGTGTTCCACTCTATGGGCCAGGTGTGCCTGGTTTTCCCAGATGCTGCACCAAAACGGGAGTTCACATACTGCCTTATCTGAAGCTGTGTCATTTCTCATATTTTGCTGTCAGCTAATCGTGGAGTGTGAAATCTGTAGTCTGCTGGGCCAAGTGACAGCCATGTCATCTTCCCCTGGCGAACACAATGTCCTTGGCGTGGCTCAACCCAGAGTCCAGCTCAGCATGGCTGGCGCGGCTTCCCCCATCTGTCAAATACTCGAGCACTCAGTCCCGTTCCCATCACACAAAGGTACATGTGCACAACTGCATCTGTCTTTTAAAGTTTTGGTGTTCAGTTGTATTGGACAGTGCCCTCAAAGGTTACTGTTAATATTGTCTGTTGGGTCGTTAATACGCAATATAAACAAGAAGGATCGTAACACACTTTTGTGGAGCATGTCTGAAATTTTTAGACAACATAGTTGCGTGGAGATAACAGTGATTGGTTTACTTATAATCAATTATTCAAAATGACAGTCACAATCACATTATTTATTTTGTCACCAACCGGTTTCAACTGGCGATGGGGTCATCTTCAGGGCAATTTACACCACTTGGTCGCACGCTGGAGTCATCACCCTGCCTGTGCACGGTTGGTAACTATCTCAACCGTGCACAGGCAGGGTGACGACTGCCATTTAAATATCTGGGTGTAACACTGCAAAGCAATATGAAATGGAATGAGTGTGTAAGGATTGTGGTAGGGAAGGCATGTGTGGTTCTTTTGTAAAGGAGAATGCATATAGGATGTTGGTGTGACCTATTCTTGAGTATTGCTTGGGATCTGCACCAGATCAAATTAAAGGATACTGTGTCAAATGCTTTTCAGAAATGTAGAAATATGGGATGTGCCTGGTGGCTTTCATCCATAGTTCACAGTATATCAAGTGAGAAAAGGGGAAGCTGAGTTTCACATCATTGATACTTTCTAAAACCATGCTGATTCATGGACATAAGCCCAGAATTCCACAGCAAACCAATGTTGGGGATATTGGTCTGTAATTTTGCAGGTCCATTCTTGTACTCTTCTTATTTCCTTCTGTGCATTTTTTACAATCACTTCAGATCGTGGTCTGGGTGAGAGAATCATGGTAATTGTAAGCTAAGTAAGGGGCCAGTACTGTAGAGTACTCTTTGTAAAACCTAACTGGTTTTCCATCAGGACCTGGTGACCAATTTGCTTTCAACTCTTCAAGTTGTTTCTCCATGCCAGGGATGCTTAGTACTATGTTGTCCATATGGGACTCTGTGCAATTATCAAATGACAGTATGTTTGTACAATTTTCCTGTGTGAATGATTTCTTGAATATGAAATTTAAAACTTTGGCCTCTTTTTTTTTTTTTTTTTTTTTTTTTTTTTTTTTTTTTTTTTTTTTTTTTTGCTATCTTCAACTGTCACACCAGACTGGTCAACGAGTGACTGAATAGAAGCCTTAGACCCGCTTAGCGATTTTGCATAGGACCAGAATTTTCTCAGTTTCTCAGTCAGATATTTTGTTAAGATGTAACAGTGGTAGTTGTATGCTTCGCTTAGAGATCTTTTCACAGATGTGTGAATCTCTTTTAATTTTTACTTGTCATCACCTGCACACTCTGGTTTGAATTGAGTGTGGAACATCCTTTGCTTCTGCAGCATTTTCTGAATTTTGTTGCTGAACCTTGAGGGTCTTTTCTGTCCTTAATCCAATTACTGCGCACAAACTTGTCTAGAGCACAATTTACAATCTGCATAAACTTTGTCCATAATTCCTCTATGTCCATCATACTGAAACTAAGTGATTGCAATTCATCATCTAAGTGAGATGCTAACAACTGCTTATCTGCTCCTTCTAGAGGAAACACTCTCTTAGCCTTCTTGATTAATTTATTAACTTCCATATCCATAGTTGTTATGATATCATGATCACAAATCTCCATCTCTATACTGATGTCATTGATAAGATTTGGCCTGTTTGTAGCTACAGTGTCTAAGACATTTTCATTACATGTGGGCTGTCAAACTAGCTGCTCAAGACAGTTTTCAGAAATAGTGTTCAAAAGTACTTCACTAGACTGTCTGTGTGCACCCCCTCAGAACTTTGACAAAGCTGTAGAGTGTTTTTGTGATAATCCATTAAATGTGTATTTGGAAGAAACTATGGCAATGAGTTATTTGAAATAAGTCAACTTTCCTATAAGAAGCTGCCTTTCAAATAGAAGGAGCTTTTACGTAAACACATTAATTTTTTGCCCAAGTTAATAATCGTAAATTATTCCCTTGAAGTGTCATATTTAAGTTATTCAAATGGCTCATTATATCAGTGACAGATGTCATGTGCAAACTATGGAACAAGGTGTGAACATAGTGCAATAGGGTTGCATGAGAAGCGGCTGACCAGCTGTACCTACCTGGTGGGGTCTGTGGGTGATTGTGGTCACCCACTGTCCATGTGGGAGAGTTGGAACAATCTGCTTTATAACCTCTGGGGAGATTACTTAGTCAGATGATTAATTGTTATAGTCGGGTTTTCTACTATTATCTTAGACAGTGCTTTTATTGCCCTGGTGAACAGTTCATTCATTTGAGTAATTAATTGTTGTAGTTTGGGATGCTGATAACATCTTTGGCACTTCTTTACTTACTCTGGTGGTTATTGCATTCCATCCATTTTTATCTTCAAATGCAATACCTCTGTTTATAAATCTCCTGTCATTAATTTAAATTTAGTTAGAATCTCACATTGATACTGATTAAAACCAAAGGGGCTTACATTACGTAGTTGGCTATTCATACAAACATCTGATTGTGAAACTATTATAAAAAATTCATTTCATGTTATGATGTTTTAAAAGGATTTGCAAGAAGTTTGTCACGAAGTTAGTTTTTCAAGGGTTCCGGATTTACACCTTTTTATTCTTATTTCAACAAGTATTCTTCTGTTAAGAAATTAAATCCATATTTTAGTTTACATGTAACAGAATTTTTTATACGTATGCGGTAGTCTCCTTGCATTCTGTCACTCCTGTAAGAGCTATTGAGTGCAGAAGAATTTACTAGTATACTCATGATTTTGATGTACTCTTCTGTAAACTAATATAAGGCCTGGAAAATGCAATAGTATTCTTTTTCCTTACAGAAAAATTTGTATATCATCCATTTTGGCCTGTTGGCAATTTTGTAGTTAACCTATTTGTGTTACAATACATAGGAAACGTGCTATCGGCTCAGATTACTTCTGTGTAGGCAGCTAGTCATTCCTCTCACACCAACAGTTTCTATTGCTGTTCATAATTTTCCACATGCCAACAAACATGTTGCTGAGTAAACACAGATCCTAAGCATTTTCAATGTAAGCCACCCTGTTAAAAGCAATTTCTTGTGAAACACTGACTAGAATATAAAAAAGTTGCTTCTAGTGTATTATGCTGATCTGACATTGTGTTCATTCCATCTAAGTATTTGTCACACACTGATATGAAGCATCTAATACTGCTTGTAATCAGTCATGAAGTTTTAAACATGTTTTAGTCTTTTGGATCAGTTTATTTGTTTCATTGATGTCTGCTTCTTCAGTGCAGCTAAGAATTGAATTTTTTCCTCCCACAGACAAAATCTTTTTATTGTTTATACTGTAATTTAAAACTCCTATACGAATCTGGACCTACACTAGCCGGATGAGACTGCACCTTCTGACAGGATAGTGGCTGCTCCTTCAGCAAGGTCTGGACAGGCAGATGGGGTAGGGGTTTGTTAGTTATTGGCAGCTCCAATGTTAGATGGGTCATGGAGCCCCTCAGGAACATAGCTGCTAGGGTGGGGAAGAAGTCCAATGTTCACTCAGTGTGCTTGCCAGGTGGCCTTGTCCAGGATGTGGAAGAGGCTCTTCCGGCGGCTATCAAGCATGCAGGGTGCAGCCTGCTGCAGATTGTTGCACATGTCGGCACCAATGATGCCTGTCATCGGGGTTCCAAGGAAATCCTTGGGTCCTTTCGGCAGCTGGCTAAATTGGTGAAGGCGGCCTCCATCTCTCGAGGAGTGGAAGCCAAGCTGACGACCTGCAGCATCGTACCCAGGGTGGACCGGGGTTCTCTGGTTTGGAGTTGAGTGGAGAATCTAAACCAGAGGCTAAGTCAACTCTGTGATGAAAATGGTTGTAGATTCCTTGACCTACGCTATGGGGTGGAAGGTTGTAGGACGCCCCTCGATAGATCAGGGGAGCACTACACACAGGAAGCAGCTACATGGGTAGCACAGTACTTGTGTCGTGCACATGGGGGTTTTTTAGATTAGGTTCCTCCCCATGGGAAATAAACCGCTGGCCCGAAAAATTACCTGTTCATGACACTGATGTGCGTGTGCCAACTGTAAAAATTGTTAGTTTGCCTAAACAGGTCATCCCAAAGGGTTTAAATATGCTTAATCTCATGTTAGTAAATTGTTGAAGTGTCTGTAGCAAGATCCCCGAGTTAATCTCCGAAATAAACAGTAGCAATGCCAATATTGTATTAGGTACCGAAAGCTGGTTGAAACCAGACATAAAAAGCAGTGAAATTTTGAACTCTGATTGGACAATGTTTAGGAAGGATAGGACTGATGCTATGGGAGGTGGTGTGTTCATTGCAGTTAAAAACTTTTTAAACACAGTTGAGATCACTACTGCGTTGGACTGTGAAATAGTGTGGATAAAGCTGTCAATCAGACAAGGACTGACCATTGTATTAGGATGTTTTTATAGACCACCAGCATCCGCAACAAACGTCGTAGAATGTTTCAGTGAAAGTCTTGAGTACATAGGAAGCAAATACCCAAATTATCCATTAGTTATAGGTGGAGACTTTAATCTAGAACCCATTGACTGGGAAAATTACACGTTTATCACAGGGAGCAGAAGCAAAGATTCGTGTGAAGTTATCCAAGGAGCGCTTTCGACATACAACTTTGAGCAATTGGTTAGAAAACCAACTCGAGATGGGAACATATTAGATATCTTGGTGACAAACAGACCTGATCTTTTTGAGGAAGTTAACCTAGCAGAAGGTTTTAGTGACCATAATGTCGTTGTGGCTTCTATGTCAGTGGAAGTTGCAAAAAAAAAAAAAAAAAAAACAGTGTAGAGTTTTCTTCTTTGGGAAAGCAAATAAAAGTGTCATTAATGAATATCTTCGTAGCCAGCTCCAAGCATTCACCGCAGGACACAAAGATATTGAGCATCTTTGGTCAGAATTTAAAGGTATTGTCCACCATGTGTTAAGGGAAGTGTGTGCCTAGCAAAAGTATAGGGGAGGGAAAGGATCCACCTTGGTACAACAAACATATTAGGAAGTTGCTGAAAATTTTGCACAGTTGTTTTAAACGTAGTCACAGCCCCGCTGACAAACAGAAATTATGCGAAATGAAAGCAGTTGTCAGACGTACAATGAGAGACTCTTTTAACGAATTTGAAAGCAATATTTTATCTGCAGATTCTAAAAATAACCCCAAAAAATTTTGGTCGTACGTAAAATCTATGAACGCTACAAATACTTCAGTACCTTCTCTTGCTGACAGTACAGGTAATGTAACTGATGATGATAAACAGAAGGCCGAAATTCTAAACCTAGCTTTCAAAAACTCGTTTACGATAGAGGACTGCAGCACCATTCCCTCTTTCACCAAACAAACGGAAGGATGGCTGACATAATGTTTAGTGTATCTGGGATTGTAAAACAGCTAAGATCCTTAGACGCCAGAAAGGCATCTGGCCCAGACGGTATCCCCGTAAGATTTTATGTTGACTACGCTACAAATATAGCACCATTCTTATCAGTCATCTATCAGAGATCATTGGAACGGTAGAAAGTTCCACGGGACTGGAAGAAAGCCCAGGTCATAGCAATCTATAAAAAGGGTAGAAAATCGGATGCACATAATTACCGGCCAATTTCACTGACATTGATTTGTTGTAGAATCATAGAAAATATTTTGTATTCAGACATAATGACCTTTCTAGATTCTGAGAAGCTCATCTGCAGAAACCAGCATGGTTTTAGGAAACAGCAGTCACGTGAGACACAGCTGGCCCTCTTTGTGCGTGATATACAACAGCCTCTAGATACCTCCTCCCAGGTTGATGCCATATTTCTCGACTTTCGAAAGGCATTTGACTCAGTTCCGCACTGTCGCTTGCTACAAAAACTGCATGCTTACGGTCTATCCAATGACATATGCAGTTGTATAGAAAGTTTTCTAACAGACTGAGTGCAGTATGTCGTCCTGAACGGGGTAACTTCAACAGAAACAAGAGTAACTTCAGGTGTGCCCCAGGGCAGCATAATAGGTCCTCTGCTTTTTACAATTTACATAAACAATTTGGTTGATGGTGTTGATGGCTGCCTTAGACTGTTTGCTGATGATGCTGTAGTCTACAGGAAGTAGTATCACACAAAAGTTGTGAAGAAATCAATGAGGATTTGCAGAAAATAAATGTGTGGTGTAATGACTGGCAGTTATCTCTTAATATTAGTAAGTGTAACCTACTGCGTATAACAAGGCGAAAATCCCCACTAATGTATGAGTACAAAATAAATCATCAGTCTTTGGAAGCGGTAACATCAGTAAAGTATCTGGGTGTGACTATTTGAAATGATCTCAAATGGAATGATCAGATTACACGAGTAATGGGTAAGGCAAACTCTAGATTGCGGTTTATTGGTAGAATCCTGAATCAATGTAGTCTTTCAACAAAGGAAATAGCTTACAATACGTTAGTTCATCCAGTCTTGGAGTATTGTTCGTCTGTATGGGACCCTTGCCAGTTGGGTCTCATTCAAGAGATTGAGAAGGTCCAAAGAAGAGTGGCAAGATTCCTGACTGACTGGTACATTTAGCCATTGCGAGAGCGTTACAAATCTCATAGAAAGTTTGAAGTGGGACACACTTGCAGATTGACGATGTGCTAAATAGAAGGGGCTGCACACTAAATTCCGAAATCCAATCTTCCATATATTATTACCACCAACTTTCAAATGACGTAATGATCATCATTCAAAGGTAAGGGAAATAAGAGCTTGTACTGAGGCTTTCAGACAGTCGTTTTTCCCTTGAGTGATCCGCGAGTGGAACAGAGGGGGGCAAATATAAATTTGGCACGAATTGTGCACTCCGCCACACACCGCTTGATGGCTAGCAGAGTATATATGTAGATGTAGAAATGGTGTTGTTGTGAAATACCTGTGCATTAAGTAGTCAGTCGTCATCTGACTGGGAATTAATTACATTTGGTGTTCCTCAAGGTTCCATTTTGGGTCCATTGCTTTTTATTATTAATATTAATGACCTCTCGTCTGTTACATTGCCGGATGCTAGGTTTGTTTTGTTTGCAGATGATACAAACATTGCAATAAGTAGCAAGTCAAGTACAGATTTAGAAATAGCTGCAAATCAAATTTTCACTGACATTAATAAGTGGTTTAAAGCTAATTCTTAGTCATTAAACTTTGAGAAGACCCACTACGTGCAGTTCAGAACCTGTAAGAGATTTCCTTCCAGCATGAGTATAACATATGAAGACACGCAGATCAAAGAGGTTGACAGTATTCAATTTCTGGGATTACAACTCGATAATAAATTCAGTTGGGAGGGACATACCACAGAATTACTTAAGTGCCTAAACAAGTCTGTATTTGCCATGAGAATGATGTCAGATGTAGGGGATATAAATATTAAAAAACTTCCATACTGTGCTTACTTTCATTTTATTATTTCGTATGGGATCATCATCTGGGGCAACTCATCAAACCGAGCAAAAGTTTTTAGGGTGCAAAAGTGTGTGATTAGAATCTTTTGTGGTGTAAATTCAAGAACATCTTGTTGAAACCTGTTCAAGGAACTTTGTATTCTAACAGCTGCTTCTCAGTATATTTATTCCTTAGTGGAATTTGTTGCAAGTAATACATCTCTATTTCCAGCCAATAGCTCAGTACACAGTATCAGTACTAGGAATAAGAAGAATCTATATAAAGGCCTAAAATCACTTACCTTGGTCCAAAAAGGGGTCCAATATTCAGGAACACAAATTTTTTATAAATTGCCAGCAACCATTAAAAAACTTGGTTTCAGATAAAGCACAGTTTTAACAGAGTTTGAGAGACTTTTTGATGGGTAACTCCTTCTACTCCATAGGTGAATATCTTAACAGAGACTGTGAAGTCAGCTTAAGTAAAAATGTTAGATTTCAGTTTTGAAAACACTTGGTCACAACAGTCAAGATTAGGTATTTTGCGTATGATGAATTTATTAATAGTGGATAACAGTGTTTCATTCTGACAGTGTGTTAATTCTGTAAATACTAGCTGCCCCAGTTTACTGCATTGTATTAGCTTATTTTCAACTATCTCCTGACAAATGGTCAGGGTAGTAAGTATTATATTCAAATGTTTATGTTTTTATGTCATACTTTCTGACATGTTCAACACCCACGAGAATCATCTCATTTTTTGGGTCTATGGAACGAAAACTGAATCTAATCTAATCCAACAACAATACAGAGTTTTTTAAACCTCATCAAGGAACAAGAGTGGCAGGATGTTTATAGTACTGATAACATAGATGTCAAATATAACACTTTTCTTAACACATGTCTCATGTTCTTGGAGAGTTGATTTCCATTAGAATGTTATAAATGGGGTATTAGCAGTAAAAGGCAGCCTGGGTGGCTGACTAACGCGATAAGGATATCATGTAGAACAAAGCGGACATTATATCAAAATGTAAGAAGTAGTCACAATCAGGCTGCAGTAGCCTATTACGAACAGTACTGTAAGGTGCTTAAAATGTTATCAGGAAGGGAAAGAGTATGTAGTATGCAAATAGAATAGCTAATTCACAGGATAAAATTAAAACCCTATGGTCAGTTGTGAAGGAAGTGTCTCGTCAACAGCACAAGGTCGATGAGATAAAGTCAGTTCGTAGTAAAAATATTTCTGATACGGATAAATCAAATATATATACAGTATTTAACAATCATTTTCTGAGCATTGCTGCTTAATTAAATAAAAATTTAGTTTCTACAGGGAATCTATGACACTCTTGTCAAATGCGTTTCCAAGATTGATGTCTGAAATACTCCTTTGTGATACACACAAGGGGGAGAGTGAATCAATAATTAAATCACTGAAGACTAAGGGCCCTCATGGATATGATGGAGTGCCTAGCAGAATATTTAAGTACTGTGCTGCACATGTTAGCCCTGTATTTAACCATATTTGTAATTTTTCCTTTAGGAATGGTCATTCCTGAATGATTAAAGTACTCGGTAGTAAAGCCACTTTATAAAAAGGAAGAAAGGAAAAATGTAGACAATTTTAGACCTATTTCTATGCCATCAGTGTTTGCTGAAATTATTGAAAAGGCTGTGTATGTAAGGATAATTGGTCGTATTATATCACATGATTTGCTACCAAATGTGCAGTTCGGCTTTTGAAGTCGTTCAACAACTGAACATGCGATTTTCTCTTTTCTCTGTGAGGTACTGGATGGGTTAAACAAAGGGTTTTGAATGCTAGGCATATTTTTTGATTTAAGTAAGGCGCTTGATTGTGTTGATCACAAAATATTGCTCCAGAAGTTGAACCATTACGGAATACGGGGAGTAGATCACAATTGGTTCACCACTTACTTTAGCAGCAGACAGGGAAAGGCTATTATTCACAGTGTTGAAAATGGCTGTGATGTGGGGTCCCACTCAAGTGGGGAGTGCCCCAGGGATCAGTGTTGGACCATTATTGTTCTCTAGTATTATGGGTAACTGAAAATATTTCTGTTTGCTGATGACAGTAGCTTGGTAGTAAAGGATGTCGTGTGCAACCATGGCTCAGTTTCAAATAGTTCAGTACATGACATAAGTTCATAGCTTGTAGAAAATAAACTAATGCTAAATCACAGTAAGTCTCAGTTTTTTTAGAGTCTAACACACAATTCAACAAAATGGGCAATTCACAGAATGGGCATATATTTGTGAAACTGAACAGTTCAAATTTCTAGGTGTTCAGATAGATAGTAAGCTGTCGTGGAAAGCCCACGTTCAGGATCTTGTTCAAAGACGTAATGCTGCCATTTTTACTATTCGAACGGTATATGAAGTGAGTGATCGCTAGACACGAAAATTAGTCTACTTATTTTCATTCACTTATGTCATATGGTATTAATTTTGGGGTAACTCTTCCCATTGTACAAGGAAATTTTTAGCTAGGAATGGGCAGTGTGGGCAATAAGTGGTGTAAGTTCATGAACCTCTTGTCAACGTCTGTTCACGAGTCTCAGTATTTTGACATTGGCTTCTCAATATATATATTCCTTACTGTCATTTCTTGTTAATTAGCTTATTTCCAAGAATAAGCAGCTTTCACTCAGTTGATACTCAGCAGAAATCAAATCTGCATTTGGATTGGACTTCTTTAACTCTTGTTCAGAAAGGTGTGCAGTATAGTGCTGCATCCATTTTCAATAAGCTACCCCTAGAATTGAAAAATCTTAGCAGTAATCCACGGGCTTTCAAATTGAAACTGAAGAGGTTCCTCATGGGTCGCTTCTTGTATTCTGTCGATGAGTTCCTTGACAGATTAAGCTAATTCATGGTTATTGTTGATTGGTTTACTTAAACTTATGGACTGACTTTTTTCAGGTTGATAAACATTTATTTTTATCTGTTATTACTTTTATGTTGTGATTTCATGTACTGACACATTCCATGACCTTGGAGATATGCTCCTCAGTTTGGCCCTATGGAACTTGACGTGCAAATAAAAATAAATAACATATTTGCTTCATAACTTGATCGATTTCGGTATGTGACCTGAGAGAAAGTGACCTTTATCACTATCTCCCCCTCCTTTGAAAAGGTGAGATTACCTGGACAACAATATAATCCTGTATACAAAAACAACATTGTATCGCTGCCTCGGTAATAAAAATATACAAACACTTTAAAAATACTATAAACAGAACAACATACAACTGGATGAATTCCTAATGAGCAACACTAGCACAAACAAAGTGCAGTGTAGACAAATAATAATCTCAGATCTTGTCTAGTGATGAGGCGTAAGACCATTTCAGACGTACTCTGGTCATCAGTTGTCTGTTTGTTCTTCGTTCCACTGGGTTTCATGTTCTGTACTACAGATGCTGCTGGTATCTGTGGCAATGTATTGACAGCTTCTTTAAAAGGTTTAATGTGTCCCACATGAATAATTGAAGTCTACCTTGACATCTGTATTTTAACGTTGACAGGTGACATCATTTCCATTACTAGGTATGATCCATGCTATTTGGTCAAGAATTTCTTTGTTTTGCTTTTTGGTGTATATGGATTTGTCATTAATACCCATTGGCCGACCCTGTACTGTGGTAACCTCCCTAAGTGTTGTCCTATCTTCTCTTGTTGCTCTGAGGCTTTCGTATTTGTGCCATTAATATGTTGCCAAATATTTTGTAATTTTGTTAGGAAACTGTAATTTCTTAGGAAACTTTTTTGTTGATTCGATGTCAGATCTGAGCTTTGACTTAATCGCTCCAAAAGGTGAAGGCATTTTTCTCCCATATATTACCACTTATGGCGAAAGACCGATAGCTGTATGGACTTTAAATTTGTGTGCAGCAGTTACAAAATTTAAATATATGTCTCAATTCTCATGATTACTGCTAACATAATAGCTCAACATCTTTGAAATCATGCGATAAACTGTCTCTGTTCTCCCATTGGCTCTTGGTGGAAGGGGCTTGTTTGCAGCTTACAAATTCAAAGCAACCAATACAATTGCTTCAGAAGATCTGACATGAAATTGGTGCCCTGGTCTGTAATTAATGGCTCGAGAATGCCAAATGTGATCAACCAATTGTCTACTAACACTTGAGTGACTGTACTTGCGTTTCGGTCAGAAATTGCAACCACTGCTATATAACGCCAGAAATTGTCAACTATGGTGTTTAATTAAAAGGGTGTAAAATGTCTATCCGAAGAATTTCAAATGGTTTAGATGCTTCTGTTAGACATTGTAATGGAATCTGTCGATGGCTAAGATCAACTCATTGTGCACAAGGTATGTAGTTCCTGACATGCTGCTCGACATCTCATTTTCTAGTCTTCCATCAAAATTTGTTGGCACTTGGTCTGTCAGTTGTTCTTTGCCTGTCATAGCCTGACAACATATGTCATGTGCTTGTGCCAAGATTTTGGTCCGGAAAGCTGCAGGTAATACCACTTGTAATCTGCACTTCATTGTGCTGCATAGGAAGCAATTGTGCATCACGAGCTGAAGTTGCAGCTTGAATTGTTGACAGTCAGTATCATCAACTTGGACCTTTGACCATTCAGCAATGCTCTTGACTAGTGTTTGTAGAACTGCAATTTCTGTGCTCAAACTTTCGGCATTAGTGTGCCGTTTCCCTGGCTTGTATATTACCTCGTAATCAAAATCACTCAAACGGAGTGCCCACCTTATTAATCTGCTGAAAGGGTCCTTAAGTCCTAATAAGCATTTGAGAGCAGCCTGATTTGTCACTACCTTAAACTTTTGGCTGTATAAATAACAGTGGAGGGATGTAATACCATAGATTACTAACTGCTAGCATCTTCTTCTCAGTTGTGGAATAATTTTCCTCTGCTTGGTTCAACTATCAGGATGTGTATGCTACAGGACACTCTTTACCATCTGTATTCTGTCCTAGGACAACCCTCAGAGCCCTATTACTTGAATCACAAAAAAATAATAAATACTTGTTTGAACTAGGGAATATCAAAACTGGGTCTGACGTCAGTGCTCACCTTAAAGTATTGAACGCTGTCTGGCATTCAGTAGGCTATTCAAATTTTGCTCCTTTCTATAAGAAACAGTTCAAAGGTCCAGCAGTTTCAGCAGAGTCCTTTATGAATCGTCGATAATAATTATAGCGACCATTGAAACTCTGCAACTGTTTAACTGTCTTCAGTGGCAAAAAATTCTGAACAGCTGAGACCAAGCATGGATCTGTTCTCACACCTTCCTTGCTAAGTATACGCCCAAGATAATTTACTTCTGTTGCTGCAGAATGACGTTCATGAATACTTAGTATTAGTCATACCGTTCTCAGTCTTTTGAAAACCTCCAACCATTATGTGTTCTTCCATGTCCTTTGAAAACACTATTGTCATCTAGCTAGATCAAACATTGTTTTGGTTTCAGTCCCCTAAGTATGCCATCCAATAATCTCTTAAAGGTGGAGGTTGCTTTCTCGAGTCTGATTGGCATTAGAAATGACCTCCCAGGACGGGAAAAGCTGTCTTTGGTTGGTCCTGTGGTGCTACTTCTATTTGGTGATATCAGCTCTTTAAATACATTGCATAGAAACAGTTATATTGACCCAAGTTGTCGAGAGTCTCTGTTATCTTTGGTATTGGATATGCATTGGTGGTAGTTTGTGCATTCAGGTATAGGTAATCCCAGCAAAATCTGTATTTTTAGTGTCATCTGATGACCTTTTCAGGTCTAAAATTACGGGTGCCCCCCAAGGACTATCTCTATACTCACTAATACTGTCAGCTAGCTGCTGGAAAATAAATTCTTCCATTATCACTTGCATGCACTTTGGAACTCCATATGGGTTCTTGCACATCGGGGCATTATTTCCTGTTAGTATTCTGTGTTGCGTAGTGGCATTGCTGGTAATGGACCACTTGGATTAAACAAATCCATGAAATGCAATAACAAACCTTCCATTGCTCCTCTATTACTTCCCGGTAAATGTTGCATTTTCTCACATAATGAAGATGCATTGATAGTTTGCCTGCAGTAGAGGTCCTCACTTGACCAATCCATGTCATTTTCCTCCAAAACATCAAAATTAGCAATTAGTAAACCCTTTGGCAGACTCACTTCATCCCTGCCAAAAGTATCAAGACTGTCCGGAACCATAAAATCTCTGTCCACATCACGGGCACGTACTATACTTCTGCATACAAAACTGTGTGACTTATCCAGTTCTTCGTTAGTTTTCAATGGCTCAACAACATATAATAAATCCTTAGGTAGGTCTGTTTCTATGCTCATCTAGATCAACTTCCCGTATCTTGCAGTACCATTGACCTTTAGTACCTGTGTCTGCAGTTTATCAGGTACCACCTTCACGATTGGTGAACCTTGCGACAGAGTATCACTTGTAGCTTTTGCCCCTAGTGGAAACAATGAGCTACCGAGTTCAATTGTACACTGCAAAAGGTCTGTTTTAGTGTGATATTTAGCAAGAAAGTCCAGTTCGAGGTTTGCAGAACACCCCCCACAAACATGGGGCGGTACTTCTACGTGCTCTCAAAAACACTTATTTCCCCATGTTAAAACTGAACAGCATTGTTCCCATTGGCTTCACGCCATTATTACTTACGCCATGTAACCTATAGCGTGATGACTGCATTCTCTCTCTGCCTGAGAGATCCACACTGACGACTGACACATTAGCCCCTGTGTCCACCAGAAATTTATGTTCGCTACCGTTTACTCAGCCTGGCAAGAACACTCTTTCTCTGCAGACATTTCTGCAGTCTTGTGTTCTGTTGGGAATGCTGTCCGACGGATGAGGCAAACCCATTTCCGTTTAACAGCTGATTATCAGGACATTGCTTGTTACGTGCTTTCTTCTGACAATCACACACTTCATGACCCACCTACTCACATTCATAACATTTGGGCAGACAGCATTGTTTTCCTATGTGGCCCTTGTGCCCACATCTAAAACAACTCCACTTCTGAAGAAAAAACATTGCGATCACCCTGTCTCTGTGTAGCAGTGTAGATCTCCTCCAATTGCACAGCAATCCTTATGGCAGCAGATAAGTCAGTCGGATTCTCCATTCTGAGCCTCCTTGACGTATCAGCAGAAACAGTCAGAGAAGGATTCCACTGATTTGCCACACTTCTGCGATAGTCATTTGAGTTTCTTCCTAAAGAATCTTGCACTGCTCTGCTCCCAATAGCGCTGTATTAGGCTATTAGCCAATTCATCAAACATGTAGGCCTTACTGAAGGGCTTGCGGAGCTTGATATATGTTTTTGGATCACCCACTAACCTTAATCTAGCTGTATTTAAGGACATTTCTTCTGACTTCTTTCCCAATTTGGCAGCAGCCTTTATATCACTAATAAAAATAGATACATCATTGGTTGCTTTCCCCGAAAATGGCGCTGTGAGGTTAGCAGCTGTGGGATGGATGAAATGGCGGATATACTCAATGTGGTTTTATTTTCTCCTGACTCGAGGAGTGCTTGGTCCCTAACGAGTTTGCAATGGTCTATTCTCCTCATAAATGCGTCATTGTCTTGCCCCTATTCTGTTGTTGCATTGTAGTTTGTAACAATATGCTATCTGCCCATTCAAAGCTTGCATCGTTTCAGTCAGTCACTGCTCATGTGTATGCCATTTGTGCTAACTCCATCTGTCATTATACCAGAAAAAAAGGGAACTTCACACACAATAGGCAGGGAAAAAAAGGGGGGGTGGGGGGGTTATACTACACTTAATCTCCATGCTTTATCATAGCCCATCGAGATTTTGTGCACTGATGTGCTTAGTGCCCAAAACTTCTTCACATACTACAGGTAACTGACACAACTTGAACACATGGCAAGTCATGCCTACATAATTTACAATACAGATACCTCACTGGCTGCAAGTACAGTTCCTGTGGAACTGAGACCAGTCTGTAGGTTCCTGTGGTCGAACAAATGACTCTTTTAATGTGCTGTGAAGGTCTGTATGGCTCAACATGGCCATAAAAAAAAATACAGAACAAGAAAACATGCGAATATCAGTCACTCACCATACCACATTGTAACGAACTTCAACTTGTAGCTGTTGACCTCACTTTGGAGATGCATAAACGGTCAGCTGCTGTCCTAAATGTGAGGGTTTGGCACCAGCTGTAGATGTCTCTACCATTGGCAGCCACTTTCTGTCACCAGATATAGCAGTCTGGTCCCAGACTCCCACAGTTGTCAGGAGAGAGCCATGTGGGACTTAGTGGTGAGGACCTAGTTACGCTCGACAGTGCCAATAAAACATAATTGGCAATAACACATTTGTTAGGCAGTAATACAGAATTGTCTTTCAAAGCGCCATGCCACAGCCGGGCTGGCAGAGGAGTGCGTTGTTAGTAGTGTAAGGCTGGCATTGGCTCGATTTGCAGTACTACCAGTGCAGTGAAGCTTCAGTTGGCAGCTGTTGCATCACAGGGTGGTTGTTGACATGTGGACTCCAGAGGCCTCCAGCTCTACATATTGATCTTCAAAGTGCTCTCGGTGGCGTCTAAGATTTGCACTCGGTAGCCTTGCCCCACGTTCACCAGAAGTACTTGGTGGCTCACAGGTGTTGGCTCTCAGCCCTCTTTTATGAGACAGGAGCCAGCAGCATTAATGTTTGCCACAGGAACAGGATGAGCAGTAGGAGAGGCCCCCTCTCACAGGCGTATGACGGACAGCGTCCAGGTCATGCAGGTTAATCTTACAGGCCTGCAGCGTGATGGCAGCCTCTGCATCCCATCAGCATTGCCTTGAAAGTTGGCAATGCAACTGCCCGCAGCAGCAGCAGCAGCAGCAGCAGCAGCAGCAGCAGCAGCAGCATCCTTTCATCCGGACTCGTGGTTCTGCAGACAATTGAAGACACCTAGGTGTGCCGAGTGTTGACCTGCATAGCCTACCCTCACACTGGATAGCTGGGACTGACACAAGGGCTTGAGACTATGCACTGGGCTGCTGAGAATCAGCAATCACCCATTTGCTAAGAAGTGTGGGATATTTATGTTTGTGCTTCCAGTGCGCTCTGCATGCTCTGTGGCAGTGGGGATGGCTAGGAAATCGTGTGCCCTGGTTTTCCCCTCACCGTCAGCTCTCCTAGTGGCTTCAGACTTTCGCAGCTTCACCTTTCAGAGGTTCTTTTTTGCTGGTTCTGCACCTGAATACTTAAGTTTTCATTGCACCAAGCCTTCCTTACAACACTCTGCTTTGTCACTAGTATGACAGTACCTCCCGGCTTCCTTGATGTTGTTATGCTTTATTGCGGACTCGAGTGCTCATTTGCTCCCCAGTGCTGTGATAGCTTCCATGTTTGCCACAACTTGCTCAGTATTTCCCCCAGCTGGCAGTCTACGGATCATTGGTGAGGCAGGCGGTTTGGCTTCCGGGAGTTTTCACGGTAGAACTTGAATGAATTTTTTGTGTCCGCCGGGAATACTATCCTGCGGTGTAACACTTCTATTGAGCTTTTATTATTTTGCATTAGTTTCCTTTTAAAATGCATATTTAACTAATTTATTGTCATTCTTTCACAAACATTGATGGTGCAGCTTGCAGCTTTGATAATTTGAAGCACTTTTGTGCTTATTAGAAAATAATTTCTGATACTTTGTTTCGGACTAAGTGCACAGTTTTTGTACTCTAAACTGGTCCATGCCTACCTGTTTGTCGGTTGTACACCCTTCTTTTTTTTCTGTATTCACCAACGCTACAATTTTTTCACTTAATAGTGTTTCATTCAAGGAAGCTGCTTTGTTTTTTAAAAGTTTCAGTGCAACATGGTAGTTTCATTTTTAGACTTTACTGTGTTTATCAGCTTTAAACTCTAATTGATATGTAAAATAAAGGAAAGACAACTGTTCACCTATAGTGGATTGATGTGTGGAACATTGAAACATGTAGCAGAAAGCCATATCCACACTAGCTTTTGAGATCTTGCTCTTTTTTGTAGTAAAGTTACACACATTCACACACACAACCACACAGACGACACTCCCAAGATATACATCTACATCTACATCTACATCTACACTTAAGTGCCTGGTAGATGGTTCATCGAACCATTTTCATACTACTTCTGCTTGGAAGGAGTCTCAGAATTTGCTGCAATAAACCTGAAATGGGGTAGAGATAACATAACAGTTATCGGTGTTTACAGGCCACCTGCAGCAAATACAGATACCTTTTTTGTAAATCTTTCTGATTTGCTTGTATACATAGACATAACATTTTCTGGGCCAAATGGTCATGTAAATATTATAGTTACAGGGGATATAAATATAGATTTATTAACAAATGATGTCAGCACCAAAAAGTTAGATCGTCTGTGTGATGAATTTAACCTGACCCCACTCATTCGGGAACCCACTAGAGAAATTGGCAATAGTAAAACATGTCTTGACAACATAATAACAAACATGACCCACCTATCCCACATTGCATCGGTTTTAAAACTAGCAATCTCAGATCACCATGCAGTACAGCTTAAATTGGAACGCCATGAGGCCCCCACTGTCACCACAAAGCAACAGTTTGTAACTAAAAGAATAATGAATAATGACAACATAAATAGACTAAACTGGATGCTAGCACAAATAAAATGGTTTGAAAATAATAGCTTTTCATATGATAACTTTGCTGCTGACTTCTATTACTGCTTTGATACCACATGCCCAGTTGTAATCACAAAAATGAAACAAACAAAAAATATAAACAAAAATATTTGGGTAAATAGTAATGTCACTGAAGCGAGGGAAAAATTAAAACTGCTCCACAGTGCAATGCTGAATAATAGAGAGATTCCTGAGCTAAAGGAAACCTTCAAACTATATCAAGCACACTGTAGGGACTTACTTACACAGACCAGGAGCAACTATGTTGCAAATAAGCTTCAAAACTCTCACAATGTAACTACTGGCATCTGGGCAGTCATAAACAGTTTTAGAACTGGCAATGACAAATCCTGTATGGACTTTACTATTAACCACAATGGCATGCTCATAAAAGACCAACTGGAAATTGCAAATATTTTTAATGAATATTTTTCTTCCGTAGGGGAAGCCATAAATGACAAACATAAAAACATGCACTACAGTTTTAAAGGTAATACATGTGACCATAGTATATATCTAGCCCCCACAAACTGTGCAGAAATAATAGGCATCATTAGCTCTCTAAAACCCTCTAATTCAGCTGTGCATGATGGCCTAAATACTAATGTTTTAAAAGCCTGTAGCCAAAATGTCTCTGTACCTCTGTCTGCAGCAGTCAACAATATAATAGAATCAGGAACCTTTCCAGACAGGCTAAAAATAGCACAGGTAACACCCATTTTTAAGGAAGGTGACAACAACAAAATAGAAAACTACAGACCAGTCTCAATCCTTCCTGTCTTTTCCAAAATAGTTGAGAAAGTTATATACAACAGGATTATAAACTTTCTTAACAAACACAACCTGACGTTCGAAAATCAAAATGGATTCGTAAAAGGTAAATCAACTAGCACTGCAGCTGCTCAACTAATTGAAGAGGTGTTAGGGGGTATCGAAAGCAAGGAACATGTGGCGGGTGTATACCTAGACCTGGAAAAAGCCTTTGATTGTGTGAACGTTGACATCCTATTAGACAAGCTATGGAACATGGGCATTAGAGGCGCTGATTATGACCTAATAAAGTGTTATATGAGCAATAGAAAGCAGTTTGTTCTACTTAAAATGGAAAGTGGTGTCTACAAATCAGAGATCACTTGCATAAAATATGGGGTGCCCCAGGGCTCTGTATTGGGCCCCCTTCTGTTCTTGATCTATGTAAATGATATTAAATACTGTACTGTAAATTCCAAAATTGTTCTGTATGCCAATGACACGTCCATTGTATGTAAAAAGGAATCATGTAATGAACTAGAGGCCGAGTGTAATAATGTGACAAAAGAAATTGTTCAGTTTTTTAATGAAAGCCACTTAAATGTAAGCACCAGTAAACCATGTTTGATGGAGTTTAACAAAAGTAGTTTGAATAATGAAATTAAATTATACATGGGCAACGAATTGGTAAAGAAAGAGTCTAGTGTAAAATTCCTTGGCGTAACAATCCAAAGCAACCTGAAATGGGACACACATATTGACTCTCTAGCAACTAAGTTGTCAAAAAATATATTTGCAATCAGTACTATTAGCAAGTTCTGTAGAGACACCGTAGTCCTAAAGACTGCATACCATGCTCTTTTCTCCTCTCACTTGAACTACGGTATTGAAATTTGGGGAGCAACAACCAAAGCTAATCTAGATAAGCTACTCATTCTTCAAAAAAGGGGTGTGAGAATAATCTGTGGAGCAAAATATAGGGAATCTTGTCGCAACTTGTTTCCAAAAACAGAGGTGTTAACTGTTATAAACACATACATTCTAAAAGCCATATTGCTTGTGAAAAGACTGCACCCAAACACTTATTCAGATTTCCACCAGTACAATACTAGAAATAAAGAAAGATTTTAGATTGGCAGCCACAGAACAGCACTTTACGAAAAGGGGCCTCAGTATGCAGGTATAAAATTAGCTAATGCACTCCCTAGAGCAGTCATGGCTCTTCCTACAATTAAACTGAAACATCAGCTTAAGAAATTTTTAGTAAAACACCCTTTCTACACATGAGAAGAGTACCATACTTATATGAAGAACAACAAATGCTCTGTGAAATTATGTGAATAGAAATAAGTAAAAACCTTATTGTAATTTTGTAGTAAATTAATGACGTTTTCAGAAGAATGTGTCTTGTGTATTGTACAAATAACTTTAATCATTACTGTTTCTTTGTACATGTGCAGTGTACCATTTGATGTTGGATAACGCTATTATTATTATTATTATTATTATTATCATCATCATCATCATTCCACTCTCGAATGGCACGTGGGAAAAAAGGAACACCTAAATCATTCCATTCGAGCTCTGTTTTCTCTTATTGTATTATTATGATCATTACTTCTCACGTAGGTGGGTGTCAACAAAATATTTTCACATTCTGAAGAGAAAGTTGGTGATTGAAATTTCATAAATAGATCTCGCCGCAAAGAAAACCGCCTTTGTTTCAGTGACTGCCACCCCAACTCGTTTACCATATGAGTGACACTCTCACCCCTATTGCGCAATAACACGAAACGAGCTGCCCTTCTTTGCACTTTTTCGATGTCCTCCGTCAATCCAACCTGGTAAGGATCCCACACCACACACCAATATTCCAGCAGAGGACAGACAAGTGTAATGTAGGCTGTCTCTTTAGTGGGTTTGTCACATCTTCTAAGTGTTCTGCCAACAAAGTGCAGTCTTTGTTTCTCCTTCCCCACAATATTATCTATGTAGTCTTTCCAATTTAAGTTGTTCATAATTGTAATTCCTAGGTATTTAGTCAAATTGACAGCCCTTAGATTCATATGATTTATGGTATACCCAAAATTTATCACATTTCTTTTAGTACCCATGGGGATGACCTCACACTTTTCTGTGTTTAGTGCCAGTTGCCACTTTTCGCACCATACAGATATTCTCTCTAGATCATTTTGTAACTGGAATTGATCGTCTGATGAATTTACTAGATGGTAAATTACAGCGTCATCTGTGAACAATCTAAGGGGGCTGCTCAGATTATCACCTAGATCATTTATGTAAATCAGGAACAGCAGAGGGCCTATGGCACTACATTGCAGAATCCCAGATACCACTTGTGTTCTACCCGATGATTTACCGTCTGTCACTACGAACTGTGACCTCTCTGAATGGAAATCACGAATCCAGTCACACAACCGAGACGATATTCCATATGCATGCAATTTGATTTATAGTTGCTTGTGAGGAACGGTATCAAAAGCCTTCTGGAAATCTAGGAATATGGAATCTATCTGAGATCACTTGTTGACAGCACTCATTACTTCATTTGAATAAAGAGCTAGCTGTGTTGCACAAGAATGACATTTTCTGAATCTGTGTTGGTTATGTATCGATAAGTCATTTTCTTCAAGGTGATTCATAATGTTAGAGTTCAGTATATGCTCCAAAATCCTACTGCAAATTGAGGTCAGTGGTATGGGTCTTAATTCAATGGGTTACTTCTATTTCCTTTCTTAAATATTGGTGCGACCTGTGCTACTTTCCAGTCTTTAGGAACAGACCTTTCGTCAAGTGAGCGGTTGTATACGATTGCTAAGAAAGGCGCTATTGTGTCTGCGTACTCTGAAAGGAGCCTGATTGGTATACCATCTCGACCAGAAGACTTGCCTTTCTTAAGTGATCTGAGCTGTTTCACAACACCTAAGATATCTATTTTTATGTCACTTATGCCAACAGCTGTTATGGTTTTGAATTCTGAAATATTTACTTCGTCTTCTTTCATGAAGGAATTACGGAAAACTGTATTTAGTAACTCCACTTTAGTGGCACCGTCAACGATAACATTTCCATCGCTATCACGCAGTGATGGTATTGACTGTTTCTTGCCACTGGTGTACTTTACATACAACCAGAATCTCTTTGGGTTTTCTACCATATTTTGAGACACTGTTTCATTTTCCATTATTGCAACAACCTAGGAGTAGTTGTATCATAATTGCACGGTGAAGCTAAATGTTGCAAGTTGTGTTGGCAATGCAAATCGTGGATTATGTCAGCATTTCTTCTCTCGCCCCCACCCCCACCCCCACCCCCACCCCTGTCCACAACAGCCTAATTCCCTTACCTCCGCCACCACCCATGGTGTAAACCATTTGTCTTCCGTGCCACTTATAACTCGTTTAGTCACATCAAGTGTCAATAGGAAGAAAATGGGACGAAGTCATGTGACATGTCGAGTACGAACTTAGAAGAATAGGAAGAAACATAAAATGAGGGAATTTTTAGCAGTGATCTTATGGGTTTTTCACAGGGGCTATAAATTTATGGTGTAGAATCGTGAAAACGTAAAATTGGAGAACTTAAAATAAAAATTCCACTGTATTGTCAACACCAACAAGGTGTAATGTCACTTTTGTCCACTTTGTGTGATGGACCAGCATTGTGCATCCCTTTTTGTGCTAAAGCTAACCTTAGGTGTAATAAATGTAATTTTTTCTTCTTGTATAGTAATATTGTAAAAAATTTGGTCCTTTCGAACTACAGTGGATTATTTACAACAAACTTCTTGAGGGAATATACTGTGAAGCAGTAGTCCTAGAGCATGTTTTTGAGCAGTGAAATCTCCCCAAGAGACAAATCAGAACTCTTTAACAGCTGCATAAAATCATATCTACAGCCATGTATACCACTGATGGCACACTCTTATCTCAATTTCTTGTGATCCTTGCCCATTTGAGTTTTGTTCTCTATCATCAATGATAATTTGTTTGTTGCTGTTCACAGAGTAATAGAAGAGGCACGGAATGGATTTACCACTTTGAATTGTATGATTTTTATAACAAGAGCAGATGGAAACCAGAAAAGTTTGACGAATGGTGGAATGATATCACAGTCAATCAATCGGCCTACTGTGTAATGCTAAAGGTAAAAAACTAGTGTGTGTGTGTGTGTGTGTGTGTGTGTGTGTGTGTGTGTGTGTGTGTGTGTGGACGCGCGCGCACGCATGCAGATTTATAAAAAAGTGGATAAGTGGATTTTGTATAACCTTTTACTAATATTTAATGAACTACATTAAGTCTTATCCATTAACAACATTAACTTTTATGCATTGAAAATAATTTTTATATCTGTTCAAATCTTGTTCTGCTGCCTGTGCTCATGTCTGATGTTTTCCCGTGCTTGTTCTGCTACCTTGTGCTTGTCTGATTTTTTCCGATGCTGAGTAATTTTGTGTTTCTTTTTTACATGTATGATGTGTGTGTAGCACGAACAGCTGGTTTTGGAGAAGTGCAATAATCAGTATGAAATACCAGTTAAAATCCGATGTTCAAATTTTGCTCTACACTTTACGAATGGAGCAGGAAAGGGAGGAAATAATAGTGATACAAGAAGTATCGCCACCACACACAGTAAGGTGGTTTGTGGAGTATAGCTGTAGATGTAGCTGGGTTTCTTTTACATTTGTAGTAGTAGGTTATATCTTCTCTACTTTCAAGTAGGACTTAACATTTGCCAGTTTTAAAATTCAAGTTTTTCCAAAGATGGACCATTACTACCATAATACTAGAGTATTATACCTTTTATAATCATGATAATACCATCATTATTAGTGAACATGACCTGAGTGCAGTAAATTGTATAACGGACAGTGTTATTTCTGCCTAGTGTGGTTTGATATTCATATATCAATTAGTGTGTGTTGTTCCTGTTCCACAGTTGATATGACTTGTAAATTTCTGAAGTTCTTGCAGAAGGGCATCAGTAAGATAATGAAACTGGGCAGTGAAGTTTCATTGGAGATGTTCAACACCTTGAGTTCATCCCATGACTACATTTTCATGGGATGCTGTCACAGATTCTTGTTTGAGTGAAACACTTCAGTGAGCACAATTAGTCCAGTTTTAAGTTAACCTCAGCCCATCTTACCATTGTCATCAGTCCACACATTTCACACCATGACTGGATACTCATAGCAGTGTTCTTGGAATTTGACATTGTGTACTGTTGGATACTCAACCACCTAAAAGTGTGTAATAATTCTAGACTGTAAGCTGTCTTAAGTAAGTTGTTGCTGAACGTAAGTGTGGCATATTGTTGGAAATTGGCAAAAAGTGTCTCATCAGTCCGTACTATTTCCTTATAATCATCATTGTTCCATGTTGAAGGTTCTAAGAATAATTAGTGTCATACCAACATGTTCATGGTGACCTGAAATTTTGTGACCACCACTGGCAAGTGTTCAGTTTTTGATTATTTGAAATGCTAATGGAGGTGATATATCTCTTCAGTCATGCACTTCCTGTGCTTCCTTATGATGATGTTTTTCAGAGCTTAAGAATCCCTGCCACTGAAGACGAAATTCTGTGCCTTGTTACTCTTTGCTGATTCTGTACTATGAATTGTGAATGCCATTCCCTAATCCCTCATGGATCTCATACACCTAACACAATAGCTGCCTTCTATATGTGTGCGACACCAAACATGTTGAGTAATCCTATTTTTATACTCCATAGGGTCTCTAGCATAGTATAAGTCGACAAGAAACATTTATAAGGAGTGCCCAGGCATGCTGCTGTGTGACATTGATATTAATATTTCTGCTATAACATAAATATGTGTAATGAAAATAATGTTACCCATATTGTAATGCAGGTCAGTCAATAATGGCAAGTTTGCCAAAACATATCTGTAGTGAAAGTAAAAGAAATAAAAATTAATATCACACAGCAGTGAGCATGGCTACTCCTTATAAATATTCTATTTTTCCTTGAGTACAGTTGATAAAAAGTAGAAATGTAACATACTCCATAGAGTACTACAGATAAAGGCAATCTAGAGGACAGAGTTCCAGGGTACAAAGAAACACAGCAGAGGAAAGGAAATACAGTACTTACCTGACAATAGCAGATCTTGAAAGTGACAAATATTCATCCCTTGGCACTTTTGGGCCCTGGTCAGCAAGTTGTTGAAAGCAGATCAAAGCTAGACTGTTGGCATTGCTGCAGTTTCATGTGAAATGTTCTGCTGCAGTTCTTGAAAGTTCTGAGGATTGTTGCAATACAGCTTAGACTTGAGGGCTCCCCATACAAAGTAATTTCACACTGACAGACCAGATGACGTGGGAAGCCAGCAAGGCTTGCGACCAGATGGACCTCTGCTAACAACTCTGTCAGGCATGAAGATTGCGTAAATGTGTTCCAATGTTTGGCAGCTGTTGGGCAGTTGCTCCAGCCTGTTGGAAGTAACTGTAGGTATTTTCCTCCTCTGTTAATGCTGCCACAAATGGTTTCAAAGTGTTGGCAATGTGACGTACTGAAGTCAGGATCTCATGAAACAAGATGGGACCAATAATGCAGCATGCAGACACTGCACACACTACCCCAACCTTCTAATCATGCAGTGGTGTTTTGTGGAAGTTATGCAGATTCTCTGCTGCACATAACCTGTGAATTGACATAACCACTCAGGTGAAACCGATTCGTTAGACATAAAGAACAGATCCATGTCCAAGCCATTCATGATGCACGAACAATGTACACTCAGTAGGGATGCTTGTGCAGGGCCTGATGGAGTATTTGTCTGTGTGACTGACGTGATATACTGGTCTCTTGTGACAGGTGTCAGGCTTGTTTGATAGAACTCTGAAGCATTTTCTGATGAGCCGCAATCACATTTTCTGGTGTGCAGGCACATTTCAGAATGTTTTTTGATGTATTCGAAACAGATGCTATATGGCACAATTTTTGGACTAAGCCTTGCATGACACTCTTTGCTTTCACTCTGACGCCATTAAACTCCTCAGCAAACAACTGACCACACTGTTTCCATAACTTTGTTGTCATGTAACTTTCTACAGCCAGCACCTGCTGCTCTATTGTGAGTACCATTGTCACCTTTGCACTGCTCCACTCACACTGAACCAGTGTGGATCGTGTGGTGGCGTACACTTGATGTGCGTATCATGGGGTGTGGTTATATGTATACATTCATATCCAATCGTACCCACTTGTCTGGGCCACTTTTTATTTGCACCACCCTGTACATACTAACTTCTTACACTATAGTCATATGGGCCTCTAAGTTTGGCAACTAAAATTTTGAAGTCAGAAGCTTCAAAAGGCTTTGACAAACTCTTATATATATAATCAAATCTTGCCTTCCCATGGTGTTTGTTGTTAATTAGTAGGTAAGCTGCTCACAGCGTATATTTATAATGTTGGACAATGCAAATATGGCAGTAGTTAGATAATGCTGTGGCAGTGCTCTCCTCAAGTAGTGGCCGGACGAGCCCATTTCTGAGCCTTGAAGAACATTTTGTGGTCATGGAGTGATTGAAGGTATTTATTATTGTGGACAGTAATGCGTCAGTAATGAGCTAATACCATTATGCCCAGTGGATGCTCTTTTATGGAGTCAGTTTAGTGCTTAGCCAGATCAAATGACAGTAATTTCTAATAGGTGGTTCTTGTTCAGAATTGAGAAAAAGGTATAAAATTCAAATTTTTGCAAGTAAAGTACTCTGCTGTCTATGCAAAGTTGTAGCCTGAGAATGGATAGCAAGTGGCAAACGTTTACTAATTTTTGTGTATACAGTATAGTAGGAGGAACACAAGATTTAATTTATAAGTGATGTGGAGGGGGGGGGGGGGTGTGTGTAAGCAATGTGTGAAATTTAGTACACCGAATCGACAGGTCTGGTAGTAAGTATTGCTCTAATCCTGCTGGGCAGAATGCCAAACTGAACTTAGATAACATTAGGGTGTGTCATTCCATACTGCTTGAACTCAATGCTCCCAGTGGGGAAATACAGTACTGTCCTCAGCTCTCCTCGGACTACCAGGGAGGTGGCGACACAGACATGCGATCTGACCTTCAGCACTACAGTCGTCCGTTCGGCCAGTGCTAAGATCACCCGGTCAATGTCTCCTCTTCCTCCCGTCACCCGTAAGGCACAAGCACCTTCATCATCTTTTAGGGTTCATCAATCTCAGCAGCCCATAACTAGATGTTTTCGGTGGGGGGTAGACCTGGAGGACAAGATCAATCAGATGTAAGCTATAATTTAAGCAATAAATACATTTCTCTCTCTCTCTCTCTCTCTCTCTCTCTCTCTCTCTCTCTCTCCCCCACACACACACACACACACACACACACACACACACACACACACACACACACACACACACGTTAGGAAAATAAGGTACAAAATAATACTTATTAGGAGTGATACTAAGGCTAGTGGATCTGTTAAACCTTTCTACATGTCACATTCGGTCTCCCCCCTGCAGGTCCGGGGGTTAGAATAGGCCCGAGGTATTCCTGCCTGTTGTAAGAGGAGACAAAAAGGAGTCCCTCCCCCTCAAGGGGGTAGTTTTGCGCCTGCGTCCAGAGACGGACGGTTCCACGACTTATATTTGTGGTCATTTTGGTTTTTCACATACTCTGGTTTCTTCCTTCCTTTGTTTTGTTCCTTTCTTTGCCCTTCTCCCTCTCACTGTCTTCCTTACTTTTTCCCTTGCCTTCTTCTCCTTGCCTTCTTCTCCACCCTCTGGTCTCCGCCTCAGCGTTTGAGACAGTCTGTCCTTTCTCTCCCTCTCTCCCTTCTTTTTCCTCTTCTTCTTTCCTCCCTGTGCGTGCCTGAAGGTCGGCCCACGCGTTCGCACGCGTAGCCGGCGACAGGGTAACGCGTAATTCCCTGCCCTGTGTAGACAAGTAAGGCACGCACAGGCCAGGCCTAGGGAGGGGTGATTGCCTGAGCTGACACCTTCCAACCATGCCGATTGGTCCCTCCGTCCGTTTCTCGGGAGGTGTGACCTGAGGTGTAAACATTCACCTAAGGCGGGAGTGCCCTCTGAGAGGGTCCCCACAAGGAAGGAGCGTGCCATCGGAGACGCTGGCAATCGTGGGGGATTCCTCTGCAATGGATTTCTCTTCTTCTTCTTCTTCTTCTTCTTCTTCTTCTTCTTCTTCTTCTCTCTCGACTTCTGCCAAAAAACGGAAACTTGACCAGCCACCAGTGACAAAAGTACTACCGCCTGCCCCAGAGTTCCTCGTAGTATCTCGATCTGAGGACGGGAAGAATTTTTCATCTGTCAACCCTTTCGTTATTCAGAAGGGTGTAGATGCCATAGCCGGATCTGTCAAGTCTTGTACCAGAATGCATAACGGTATCTTGTTACTAGAAACTGAGAGCGCCTTTCAGGCACAAAAACTGCTTTGGGCCACACTCCTGTACACATTCCCTGTCCGGGTGGAGGCTCACCGCACTTTGAATTCGTTGCGTGGTGTGGTATATACTCGATCACTCGACGGATTGATTGACGAGGAGATTCAGTCTTTCCTCACTGAGCAGGGCGTGACGGCTGTCCATAGGGTCATGAAAAAGGTCAACAATGACCTTGTACCGACCCGGACACTTTTCTTGACCTTTTGATAGTGTTCAGCTCCCGTCGCACATCAGTGCGGGCTACGAGGTTATTTCTGTTCTCCCCTATGTCCCGACACCTACGCGCTGCTACCAGTGTCAACGTTTTAATCACACTCGCCAGTCTTGTTCTAATGCGGCTAAATGTGTCACTTGTGGCAGGGATGCCCATGAGGGTGACTGTCCACCTCAGTCTCCTCGTTGTGTGAACTGTCAGGGTTACCATGCAGCGTCCTCCCGCGACTGTCCCATCTACAAGGAAGAACGCTGTATACAGGAAATTCGGGTCAAAGAGAAAGTGTCCACCTCGGCTGCTCGCAAGCTATTTGCTAGTAGGAAGCCCACGCTGCTCCCAGCGGGGAAATACAGTACTGTCCTCAGCTCTCCTCGGACTACCAGGGAGGTGGCGACACAGACATGCGATCTGACCTTCAGCACTACAGTCGTCCGTTCGGCCACTGCTAAGATCACCCGGTCAATGTCTCCTCTTCCTCCCGTCACCCGTAAGGCACAAGCACCTTCATCAGCTTCTGCCAAGACGAAGACTCAGAAGTCAGATGCACGGGCCTTCAAGAAGGAACCGTCCCGTGCAGACTTCCTACGTACCTCGAACTCCCAGCCATTGACCAGTACTTCCACTAAAAGACCTTCCAAGAAGGCTCATAGGAAGCAAAGTTCTCCTTCTCCACCACGGTGTGTTTCTCCTCCTGCCCCACCCAGCGTTTGCCGCCCCAGGCCGTCATCCGTTTCGCCTGGCCGCACCGCTAGTAGCCGAACATCTGGCCGTTCACCGGCGGAGGAAGCTTCCCCTCCCGGCCACCTTGTTAAGATGGCCGATGGACCTATTGAAGCAATGGACGATGACTCTCTGCCTACTGATAGCGGTGGTAGTGCTCGCTCGAAGCCAAGCCCTCAGCGGCCTTCGAGGTGACCCCCTTCTTGCTTCACCTTTTTCTTTTTCTTCTCACGATGGCACTTATTCACTGGAATATTCGCAGCATTCGCTCCAACCGAGAGGACTTAAAATTGCTGCTCCGCTTGCACTGTCCGCTCGTCGTAGTAGTCCAGGAAACGAAGCTACACCCATGTGATCAAATTGCCTTGGCACACTATACCTCTGTGCGTTTTGACCTACCCCCTGTGGCAGGTATTCCGGCTCATGGAGAGGTTATGTTGCTGGTCCGGGATGATATTTACTATGATCCCATCACATTGCATACCGGCCTGCAGGCAGTTGCCGTCCGAATTACTCTCCCCACTGTTACATTTTCCATTTGTACTGTTTACACTCCATCGTCGTCTGCTGTTACGAGGGCAGACATGATGCAAATTATTTCTCAGCTATCTGCACCATTTTTGTTAACTGGCGACTTCAATACCCACCATCCCCTTTGGGGCTCTCCAGCATCCTGCCTGAGGGGCTCCCTGTTAGCAGACCTTTTCAACCACCTCAATCTTCTCTGCCTCAATACTGGCGCCCCTAATTTTCTTTCGGACACATCTCACACCTATTCCCATTTAGACCTCTCTATATGTACTACCCAACTTTCACGCTGGTTTGAGTGGTATGCACTTTCTGATACGTATTCGAGCAACCACTTCCCATGTGTTATCCATCTCCTGCATCATACCCCCTCTCCGTGCTCAACTAGTTGGAACATCTCTAAAGCAGACTGGGGGCTCTTCTCTTCCAGGGCGACCTTTCAGGATCAAACCTTCGCAAGCTGCGATAGTCAGGTCGCACACCTCATTGAAGTCATTCTCACTGCTGCTGAATAGTCCATCCCTCACACTACTTCTTCTCCACGTTGTGTACCTGTCCCCTGGTGAACCGCAGCATGTAGAGACGCTTTACGTGGTTGTCGACGTGCTTTACGCACCTTGTATCACTTATAAACGATTATGTGCGCAGTGTTGTCGTGTTATTAAAGAAAGCAAGAAAACCAGCTGGGCTGCTTTCACAAGCACCTTCAACAGTTTTACTCCTCCTCCTGTGGTCTGGGGTAGCCTGTGCCGGCTATCCGGCACTAAGGTCCACTCCCCAGTTTCTGGCTTGACGGTCACGAATGACGTCCTTGTGGCCCCTGAGGATGTCTCCAATGCCTTCGGCCGCTTTTTCGCAGCGGTTTCGAGCTCCGCTCATTACCACCCTGCAGAGGAGGCTAGGCCACCTAACTTCCGCTCCTCGAATCGTGCCCCATTCACCATGCGGCAACTCGAATATGCACTTGCCCGGTCACGGTCCTCCGCTCCAGGGCCTGATTCTATTCATATTCAGATGCTGAAGAACCTTTCTCCTGCGGGTAAAGGTTTTCTTCTTCGTACTTATAATCGCATGTGGATTGAGGGTCATGCTCCCACATGTTGGTGCGAGTCTATTGTTGTCCCGATTCCTAAGCTGGGGAAGGACAAGCACTTGCCATCCAGTTATCGACCCATCTCGCTTACCAGCTGTGTCTGTAAGGTGATGGAGCGAATGGTTAACTCTAGTTTGGTTTGGCTGCTCGAATCTCGACGCCTACTTACCAATGTACAATGTGGATTTCGTAGGGCCCACTCTGCTGTTGACCATCTGGTTACCTTGTCGACCTTCATTATGAATAACTTCTTGCGGAAGCGCCCGACCACGGCTGTGTTCTTTGATTTGGAGAAGGCTTACGACACCTGTTGGAGGGCGGGCATTCTCCGCACCATGCATACATGGGGCCTTCGAGGTTGCCTCCCTCTTTTTATTCGTTCCTTTTTAATGGATCGACAATTCAGGGTACGTGTGGGTTCCGTCCTGTCTGACGCCTTTCGCCAGGAGAATGGGGTGCCACAGGGCTCAGTTTTGAGTGTCGCTCTCTTCGCCATAGCGCTCAATCCAATAATGGATTGCCTCCCAGCTGATGTATCAGGCTCCCTTTTCGTGGACGATTTTACCATCTATTGCAGCGAGCAGCGTATATGTTTCCTGGAGCGCTGTCTTCAGCGTTGTCTTGACCGTCTTTACTCCTGGAGTGTCACCAATGGCTTCCGTTTTTCTGCCGAGAAGACGGTCTGTATTAACTTCTGGCGCTACAAGGTGTTTCTCCCACCGTCCTTACGGCTCGGTCTCGTTGCTCTTCCATTCGTGGATACAACAAAATTTTTCGATCTTACATTTGACAGGAAACTTAGCTGGTCTCCACATGTGTGATATTTGGCTGCCCGTTGTACCCGTTCTCTAAATGTCCTCCGTGTTCTCAGTGGTATGTAGTGGGGAGCGGATCAAACCGTCCTACTTCGCCTATATCGGTCGATCGTCCACTCCAAGCTGGATTATGGGAGCTTCGTATACTCCTCTGCACGGCTGTCCATCTTACGCCACCTCAACTCCATACAACATCGGGGTTTACGTCTTGCGATCAGAGCGTTTTATACTAGTCCCGTCAAGAGTTTTCATGCTGAAGCCGGTGAATTGCCACTAACCTACCGGCGCGATATACTGCGTTGTCCGTATGCCTGTCGGCTACTGTCAATGCCCGACCACCCGTCTTATCGTTCCTTTTTTGACGACTCTCTCGACCGTCAATACGGGTTGTATGTCTCTGCCCTGCTACCCCCTGGAGTTCGCTTTCGTCGCATCCTTCAGCACCTTGATTTTTCACTCCCTGGAACCTTTCGAGTGGGCGAGAGCCAAACGCCACCTTGGCTCCAGGCTCAGGTTCGCATTCACCTTGACCTCAGCTCGCTCCAAAAGGAGGTTACCCCCAGTTCGGTATACCGCTCCCATTTTGTCGAACTTCGTTCGAAGTTCATCAGATTGTAGCACGGTCATTTATCAGCGCATTTTGTCGCTGTGGCATGCCAATTGGGCTGCACTTACGGACAACAAGCTTCGGACCTTGAAACCTCTTCCCGCAGCTTGGATGTCCTCTTCACGCCCTTCTCGGCGGGAGGAGGTTGTTTTGGCCCGGTTACGAATTGGACACTGCCGGTTCAGCCATCACCATCTGCTGACGGCTGCGCCAGCACCATTCTGCCCATGTGGGCAATTGCTGACGGTCCGCCACATTTTAACATCCTGTCCGAATTTTAATACACTGCATGTTGATCTTGGCCTGCCATGTACTCTAGATGCCATTTTAGTGGATGACCCAGGAGCAGCTGCTCGCATTCTTCGTTTTATCAACTTGGCAAACCTGTCTAAGGACATTTGATTATGCTGTTTTTTAATCCTCTGCCTGTCTGTCTTTTATAGTATTGTCCCTTTTAGTTGCTGTTTTAACCTTGTGCCTCGTGGTGCATTCCTAACTTAGTCTGGGCGCTAATGACCATTGTAGTTGTGCGCCCAAAAAAAAAAAAAAAAACCATTCAGTCTACCAGTATCTCTGCAGGTCTCTCTTGCCACCAGTACTGTTGTAGTATCTCCTCCACTTTGTGTTATCTTCTCTTTCCCGGTACTATTTTGCTTTTCATAACCTGGGTTTAATGTGTTCAGTCATTGTTGGTCTGGTACTCATTTCTACCTGATGCCTTTCCTTTTGTCACAATTTCACCCTTATATGTGAGCAGGGTTGTTGTGTATGTTATCTATTGTGGATTATGTGTACTCCATTCTGTGTGTTTTATATGTTGTTTCTTAAGCAGAAGTGAAGAACCAGTATATATTTGAATTGAGGTAAGAAACATTTCAACTCCACAGAGATTATGATACATGAGCAAACCTGGCAATGGATTTCAATTGATAAATATGTACAGGAACTGGATGTATGGGCAAATTTCCTGTCCCCCTCTCTTTGTTCTTCTCCTCCTCCCCTCCCCCCCTCCATCTCTCTGTATATCACCCCATCTCCTCCCTCTCTGTCCATCTCCTCCCCTTCCCCCTCTCTCTGTCCATCTCCTCCTTCCCAGTATCTGTGTTCATCCCCCCCCCCCCCCCTACTCTATCCACCTGCAATTTTGCATGCTCTCTGACCTTGAGCCTCGATATTGCAAACAAAACCTCGATTGGGGGGGATTATTGGTACGCGGAGTATGAGAGACATGTCTCTAGCTGTTGAATTTGTGAGGATAGTAGCTTGATTGATAGTATTTTGCATAAATTTGATCTGCATGCTGGTAAAATCAGGCGTTACCTCATTATGACATGTACATGCTGTATCGAAGATGATGAGCCCCTGCATCGACTTTTGTGGTAATTTGAGATGCTAAACTGTGTTAGTCATTCTTGCACATGGATTAAATGAGCTGCTCATATTCATTGCAATTTGGGAAGCTACTGATGTCTTTTGTTCTTTGAAAGTGTGAGCTTGACAACTTTTTGAAAATGACCTTGCAAATCGATTTGTAAACAGTAAATTAGTAAATTTGGAAGTAATGCACTGTGTTCAAACATGCTGAGAATCTAATTTTTTGTTATTTATGCGAGAAATGGCCAAGTAGCAGCGTGGTATGGAGTGCATATGAGAACAGACTGTAGGTACTAGACTATGGAAAGAATATGTGCACTAGCTTATTCTGACATGCCCAACATCTGAAAACAGTGTTGCAGTATGTATGTTTCTCACCAAAACCAGAAATAAATTTCATAAAACGTCTTCTTATTTACCAACAGGCTTAAGTTAATCCAACACAAAGTTCTTTTAATTGAAAATGTGTAACTTTTAACATAACGGTAGTTATTTATATTTTTCTTTAAATTACATTCAAAAGGAAATCAAAATTTGTCATTTTTAGCTGTGCAGTGAACTGAAAACTTTTATAATTTTCTGTTTTATGTATTTCCCATTTCTGTATTATGAAGGTAGTCTGGTATTCCTCACAATTCTAAGAAAGGGACATGACTAATGACATTGTAAGCATGCAAAGTAGCCTGCATGACACACACAACATAGTGTACTGCTTATAGACTTTGAAGAGCATAGCATGCCATAGAGATTATTTTTCCAAGTAGTTTAATATTTTTATATCATCTTACTCGACAGTCAGTGGGTACAAAATTCTTTGGTCCAAAATCCATCATCATTTGGTGACTGAAATGAGAGTAAACCTACTGTGCAAATTTTAAAATGTGTAGAAAATAAGTGTCAGGTGAGTAGTGTTATCAAAACTTTGCATTCTACTGATATATAGAATCGTTTACAAATATGGTCAGCCCAATATAGTCACTTGAAACTGATGTTTGAGGAAAAAGTTCTTTGCTCACCTATTTTCAGCAAAAATGCTGTACCTATCTTGTATAAAGAAACTAACTGAGATGTTTACTTTAGCATTATGACGTGACTAAAGACCTCCCTCATTCCTCATTTCTTATAAGTGTGTCTCCCTGTTGAGATTGAAAATCTCAAAAGTGCGTTTAAAGGTGAGAGTCTCATTCATCCTTACGAACAAACCACTAGGACAGCTTCAGATACACTGATGTACTTCTTCAATGGTATGTGTAATTGGTTGACAATATGGAAGATATCCATCATTTTAACAATACCGCTATTTGGCAAATTTTTTCACATAAGGGAAAAAAGATTTTGTCTCAGTAGGTTTGAACTTGGCACCTCTGTCACTATGCAATGGCATTTAACCCACTTAGCCACAATAATGTTAAACCCAAATTTTCTTTTTTAATGTATACAAAACAAATTCTGAGGTCATTTCTTGAAAAGCTGGCAAGTTCACACTTTCAGAGAAAGAACACATCATTAGCTTCCAAAACTTTAGTCAATATACCAATTGTGAAGAAATAATCAGCTACTCTTTTAAATTTCTCTGCAATAACAGCTACTGCAGTTTAATGTCTTGAACAATCACAAAAGTCGATACATGGCCTCTGTTATCTCTGATACAGCATGTACACATCATAATGATGTCACACTTGACTTGACTGGCATGCAGATAGTCTCACTCCCATGCTGTGGGAATTATAATTGTTGTGCAGGCATGATGCACATGCAGCTTGCATTCTCTTAGGGTATGTTCATGCTGTAACCCTGCTGCTTATTGCTGGCATGTCGCACCTTGCTGATTACTTCTGCATTTATTTTTGTTTGCCTGTGATGGGCATTGCTGAACGTAGACTGCAGGGAGCAATACACTGTGGGCAATCTTGGGCTCTCACTCATGGTTTCCATTTTTTGGCTGCCAAGACCTGCGTTATGCACTTCTGTTGTCTCCATAAAATTCAGCCCCATCCAGACCCTTGCTGACCAGTCCCTCATTATGGTAGACTCTCATCATCTTTTTGGAACTGGTCTCTGATGCCTGGTTGACATGGCTTCCCCATCTTCATCAACTAAAGCAGACGTGTTGGGTGCACCTCAGTGCTCTTTGATGCATCAACACCAACTAGGGCATGGACCGCTCTACTCTGATGTGGCTCTACACAACACTGGTCCAGTCCTGTCTGGATTATGGGGGTCTCGAATATGGCTTGACATTACCTTTGACATTACAGATGCTGGACTCAATACACCTTGTTGGTTATGACTGGCAACTGGTGCCTTTCTGACTAGCCCTATGATCAGCCTTCTAACAGGGGCAGGGTCTCACTGTTACAGTTTCTACACCAAGAACAGTTGGTCATTTAAGTGTTATCCATCCACTGCTTTCCAGAGCACCTGAACTATTTCCAGATTTGGAGAGCCACTTCCCACAAAGGAGGCCCAGGTCTGGGGTTATGATCGCCATCTGCACCTGTCCCCTTTTTTATGAACTCTGGCTTTCCTCTCTATCACCTCATCCCCAGGCCCACTCGTGTACATTTTCATGGTGCATTCCTCGTCCACAACTCCGTCTTGATCTATACCGAGGTCCAAAAGACTTGGCTCATCCTGAGGACCTCTGCCGCCAATTCTTCTTCATTCTCAGTGCATTTTGGGGTTCAGAAGTAGTCTGTACTGATGGCTTGGTGGTTGCTGGTCATGCTGGCTTTGCTTACATTCGTGCAGATGTAATGAACTCTGCTCCTTGCCAGACGGCTGCTGTGTTTTCACTGTGAAATTGTGCTCTTGGGTGTATGCATTCCTGCACTGGTAAGTCTTTCCTCATCTGTAGTGACTCTTTGAGCAGTTTTACAAGCTCTTGACCAGTGTTGCCCTCACCATCCCTTGGTACTGAGCGAGGTGACACAGTGTTTAGCACACTGGACTCGCATTCAGGAGAACTTCAGTTCAAACCCATGTCTAGCCATCCTGATTTAGGTTTTTTGTGATTTCCCTAAATCAGGATGGTTCCTTGGAAAGGGCATGGCCAGCTTCCTCCTCCATCCTTTTCTAATGTGATGGGACCGATGACATCACTGTCAGGTCCGCTATCCCAAATCAACCAACCAACCATCCATCCATCCATTCCTTGGTCCCGACTATCCAGGCTTCCCTTTTTGCCCTCAGACAATATCAATTCTCAGTGGTCTTTGTCTGGGCCCAGGTCATATTGGGATCCTGAGCAATGAACTCATTGACAGGCTGGCCAAATTGGCTACCGGCAAGCTGCCTCTTGAGATCGGTATTCTGGAATTGGATCTTCAGTCAGTATTATGCTGTCATGTTCTGAGGATTTGGAATATGGAATGGCATATTCCGACTTTGCTGGACAAACTATGGGCGATAAAGGAGACCGTGAATTTTTGGAGGTTCTCCATGTGAGCGTCTCACAAGGACCCCATTGTTGTTTGCCGTCTCCTTATCAGTCATATTTGCTGACTCATGGTCATCTTCTACATTGTGAGGATCTGCCCCACTGTTACTGTGGTACTCGTTTTATGGTGGTTCACATTGTACTGGACTGTCCTAACCTAGTTGCCCTGCAGTGGACCTTAAATCTTCCTGAATTTTTACCACTGGTGTCAGCAGATGATGCCTCTGTGGCTGACAGGGTTTTACGGTTTATTTGTGAAGGGGATTTTTACCATTCTCTCTAAGGGAAGGTGCCTCAGCCTTGTCGCCCCATTGAGGGGTTGGTAGGATGCCCTGTTGCCTCCTGTGCCCTGACCGGGCAGCAACTGTCTGGGCTCGGTGGTCCACCTCAGCCCTCACTCTGCCCACTCCTTTGCTCTTCTTCCCTCCTTCTCACATGTTCTGTTCGGCTTGGTGTTCTTTGTCTGTTGTCCTGTGCCTCTCTCACCCTGTCCATGTCACTAGTCTTTTCTGGGTATTGTTGGTTGGGGTGCCTCTGATAAGTGGCAGATGATACACCCCCCATCACACTTCCTGTCTGTTGGGTCCTCTGGCTGCTCCCTGGACAGGGCACCTCACCTGCCTTTCTTCCTTCCCCCCCTTTCTTCTTCTTTCTTTCCCCCCGTTTCTTCTTCTCCCTTTCTCCCCCTTTCTTCTTCTTCCTTTCCCCCCTTTCTTCTTCTTCCTTTCCCCCCTTTCTTCTTCTTCCTTTCCCCCCTTTCTTCTTCTTCCTTTCCCCCTTTCTTCTTCCTTTTTCCTGTCCCCCCTTTCTTCTTCCTTTTTCCCTTCCCCCCTTTCTTCTTCCTTTTTCCTTTTGCTAGGATTTGTTGACCTTTGGTAGACCTTGGAGTTTTCCTTGGGTTTCACACACTAGGCCCCTTTTTCCATGTGTAGTTTTGTTGACTTGGCTGTTCCAGTAGGAGGGGCTGATGACCTTGTAGTTTGGTTCCTTTAATCACTAAATGAGCCAACCAGCATCACACCTCACAGCTGTGTTACATTTTCGCTGCAGCCTAGCTACCCATCAGGAATAATTACCATGCGGCTGTTCAATAACTAACAGAGTCAGATGTGGCACTGCTGGACTGAGCTTGAAGCAGCCAAACATGGCTCAAGATTCAGGACATACAGGAATCATCATGGTGTGAAACAAAAACCAGCTTGATATCAATGTCTGCCGAGGATTGCAGTGAACAGTGGGGCATGCAGCAATGGTGCAGGTTAAATGTGTCAAGAAGACTCGTGAGATTTTTAATGCTCATGCTGATGAGCAGGAAGGTGGCAGCGTAAACACACACTTAGGCTGCAGTCACAGTGACACCAATATTAATGGATTGCACCAATGACTGACATCAGCTGAAGATGGCAGAGCTTTTCAAACTAGTAGAGCACTACCTGCATGGTCACACTGCAGACTTTGGATGACAATCACTGAGATTCAAATCAGTTTGTTATCTTTGTTCACATTGATCAGTGTTCTCTCTTACGTGAATGTGGGCTGTGAGAAACTGATAAGTTTGTCCAATAAAGTGATTTTGTGGTAGCCTGAGGATGAAAACTATCACAATCGGGATATAGTTCAGAATCTGTGGACTGAAATTGCAGGTTTATTGGAAACCACAAGTAGGCAAAATCTTTATCTGAAATTTTAGGCATAAATTATAACCTCAAAAAATAATTTGCTCAAGTGAGAAGGGTCTCTTATTTTACACTTATAGTTACTGTCGTGGATCTTGTTTGTGTTGTGGTAGATGGGTTTTAGCTATCTACAAATTATTATTAATACATACTGGGGTTTTTAAACCAGTAGGATGTAGTGGTTTGCAAATATGATGTATGTGTTTCCACTTACTTTAGGTCTTCAGAGTACCTTATTCTAAACTTTATGCTTGTCTTTCACATGTATGCTGAATGTCAGTCATTGAAGGTTAATCGACATGTGTCTGCACAACTTCAAATAAATATAGCAAAACAGTTTATATGTAATCTTGCTTTTCAAGGTAACCGTAAGTTGTCTTGAGTATGTTAAGGAACATTTCACCCTTCATTTCATATATTAGTATATTGTAGTATTGTCTAGCTGTTCCAGTAACTGAGGACAGAGTGTACACCAGTTGATACATTCTTTTTGAGACATTCACTGAAGTGCCAAAGAATCTGGTGTAGGCATGCATTCTCAAATACAAAGATATGTAAACAGGCTGAATATGACACTGTGGTTGGCAATGCCTATATAAGACAACAAGTGTCTGGTGCAGTTGTTAGACTGGTTACTGCTACTACAATGGCACGCGTTACAGTCAGCACATGAGCAATGGGACACAGCATCTCTGAGGTAGGAATGAAGTGGGGATTTTCCCATACGACAATTTCATGAGTGTACTGTGAGTATCAAAAGTCTGGTAAAACATCAAATCTCGAACATCTATGCAGCTGGAAAAGATCCTGCGAGAACGGGACCAATGACGACTGAAGAGAATCAGTCAATGTGACAGATGTGCAGCCCTTCCACAGATTGCTGCAGATTTCAATTCTGAGCCATCAGCAAGTGTCAGCATGTGAACCATTCAACAAAACATCATCGATATGGGCTTTAGGAGCCAAAGGCCCACTCGTGTACCCTTGATGACTGCATGACACAAAGCTTTATGCCTCGCCTGGGCAGGTCAACACTGAAATTCGGCTATTGATGACTGGAAACATGTTGTGTGGTCGGATGAGTCGGGTTTCAAATTGTATCAAGCGGATGGACGTTTATGGGTACATGCATGTCAGCAGGGGGCTGTTCAAGCTGGTGGAGGCTCTGTAATGGTGTGGGGCATGTGCAGTTGGAGTGATACAGGACCCGTGATATGTCTTGATACGACTCTGACAGGTGACACATACATAAGCATCCTGTCTGATGACCAGCATTCATTCATGTCCATTCTGCGTTCTGACAGCCTTGGCCAATTCCAGTAGTACAATGTGACACCCCCACATGCCCAGAATTGCTACAGAGTGGTTCCATGAAAACTCTTCTGAGCTTAAACACTTCCGCTGGCCACCAAATTCCCCAGACATGAATATTATTGAGCGTATCTGGGATGCCTTGCAACATTCTATTCAGATGAGATCTCCAACCCCATATACTCTCACAGATTTGTGGACAGCCCTGCAGGATTTATGGTGTCACTTCCCTCAGTACTGCTTCAGACATTAGTCAAGTCCATACTACGTCGTTCTGCAACAAATCTGTGTGCTTGCTGGGGTCCTACACAATATTAGGCAGGTGTACCAGTTTCTTTGCCTCTTCATTGTGTATAGCTCATTCACATTCATTCAGTGTCTTTTTTTTTAATAGCAAAAGCTGCAGTGCAGCACTTCTCTCCAAGCACTTAGGTGTCATGGTATCTGTCCCTCCATAGGACCCACCAAAAACTGACGAAGGGAATCGGCCACAATGTGACCAAGGTGTTGATGGATTTTATCGGGTGACCTCTGGCAACTGTTGTTGTTGCCATGGTGAATGCAGCCTTAAGATGCATTTACGCTGCAGCTGCACTGCTGGCAGTTCATTGCTGGAACATTACATCTTGCTGTTCGCTAGGAACCTCGTTGCTTTTAAACTGCAGCCTCACTGCTCACACAGGCATCTTATTTCTCGCCAGGAACCTTTACTGCATGTCTGTTCACATTGCTAGTTGAGTGGATTACTTGCAGTGTGTGAATCAAAACGTTGTTCTTGGCAGCATCCGACTACAGTAATAATGGTTAATCATGCCAAAAAATGTGGTTATTAAAAATGAGAAAGAGGAAGAGATATGGATCCACCTTTTGAATGTTGATCACCCACCTTGAAGATACTTTCACCTGTTCCCTGAGTAGCTCAAAAGTTACCCAGAGCACTTATTCAGAGAGGTATAAATGTTGCAATAAATTTTACAGTTGAATTTAAATATTATTGGACCAGAATAGTTAAAGATATGAAGATTCAACCCAACATCAATACATAATTTCTGTGGAAGAGCGATTTGTCGGCAGACTCACTCTGAGGTAGTATTTTGTCAGTTTTTATCTACATCTACTTCATATAGGCCTACTACACCTTCCACTCATTGATCTTCGTGCTGATTTATATTGAAGAAAAAGATAAATTGGATGAAACAGAGAACAGAATTTCCAAAAATTATTACACCTCATATTATCCATCGTGAAGAGGTTGTGATGCTCTGTATGCCAGAAGTTCCAGATCGCTTTGCAACCAAAAAAGGCTGAAATAAGCTCCTATTTAAGATCATTGCTTGTAGTCCTTGTTCTTGAAATATCTCATAAGCTCACAACAACCATAACTGTGCACGTATAGCAGAGAAAACAGAGCTGTTGTTTCCACTTGGGGCTGAACCACACAATAACCCTGGGTTTGGTGTGGGGCAGTGGTGGTGTGAGTGAACTGCTGTAGCCTGTCATGGGGTTGTGTACCACTGAGGGCTACGACGGGGATGGAGCCTCTATGTCATTTCTAGGTCCCCAGTTCAATACATACATACATACATACATAAATACAATGCAACATTGAAATGTGAACAAATGATCCTTCTGAAAGTTGCATTATCTACAACAGCAATTTTCTTTAAAACCCAATACGGTATCAAAAACATCACTAATGAGTTCGTTTGCCATGCAAAGTTGTAATCAAGACATTTAGGTGATTTGTAAGATCAGTTAGAAAGGAAATATGTAATATCCACTGGGGGTAATCAAACTTTTTTTTTTCCTGGTGTTCCTTTCATGTCCATGAATAATGCTATGCCTTTATGCAAGTTGAAAAAATACATTCTAAAGCAAAACCTCGATTCAACTAGTGTAGTTTTAAAAAATAAGACACATTGCCATAATTACACTCTAGATTTGCAAGGAAGAATTTAAACTGACAATGTCTCAAAGCAAGCTATCTCAGTTTATTAACAGTTCTTACAACAATGTCCATGGCACCACTTATTTTGGCACATTTTGCCAGCAGATTAACACTAGGATACCGTGTATCACTGGTGGTTCCTGCTGGATACCAGATTCTTTTATTTTTTTCTTATCATAACAATGACACCAGACTTTTTTACCAATCATTGCAGGAGCTTTATCTTTTGCAGTCGACAAAAGTTTTTCCCAAAACAGGTCATATATGTTAAGGTTCTCTACATAAAAAAATAAAATAAAAAATATAAAATAAAAGAAATGTGTTGTCTGTAGTTGTATTGCGTATTAGCACTGAATCAAGAAGTTCCTCCATCATGTTGAACTCGGCTTCGACACCTGTCCCAAATGCAGTAAGCTGAGCAACGTCTGTTACATCTGTGCTTTCATCCAAATCCCAAGACAAAAAAATAAATAAAAAAAAAACTAAATCTTTAGTCTGATCTTTTGCTTGCATTTCCAGGTCATTGGCTATTTCTTTGGTTTGTGTGTGTGTGTGTGTGTGTGTGTGTGTGTGTGTGTGTGTGTGTGTGTGTGTGCGCAAATGGTTCTCAGTGAAAGAGGAACTGTTTTGAAAACAGAGTCACTGGCCACATCATTGTAGTGGCAGCAAGAAACAGTCTTTAAAAAATTTTCCATTGCTGAAGAGACGGCCTGTTTTGTCTATTTCAGTCCAACCTTTTCAGTGAGCTGTCAAAATTGTGTGGTTTCCAGTGCCATTGTACCACAAGCTACCACTCAGCAAGCAGTGGTATGGTTGAGAGATGGCACAACACTTTAAAAGCCATCTTAATGTGTCTCAGTGATACTTGGACTCAAGCATTACCTCTGTTTCTCCTAGGCCTATGAATGGCAATCAAGGTGGACCTCAGTTGCTGATCAACAGTGGTAGTATATAGTGAACATTTGTGCATTCGAGCAGACTACCTTGCCCACTTAGCAGTACCAGATGACTCATAGCTTTCCTGTCTGGAAAGAGAAAACATAGCAGTAATACCTCACCCTCCTGCTTCGCAGATCTCATCCAATTTTCATTAACAGGGCACTAGCAGACTGCTCTCACATCATGCTTCACATGGATCTCATTTGCTTTCGGCTACAACCTCCGTACCTACAGTGAGGTGAACGCACAATGGATACAGTCCAAAATGGCAAGCAGCACCAAAGTCTTCATTGAATAGGTTAAGCCCACCTGCATTTTACCACCAACTACCGTCGGCACCACAATGACACTAGGGGAACCAACACCTCTCACTCTTCCTCTGCTGTCTCATACCAATGGTGCATCTTCCAACCTCCATGCCCCAGAACCAGATGCGTCACCTACTGCAGTTATTTGTCCATGACACCCAGCCATCCATACTCGTACTGGTCGTGAGGTCAAGTTCAGATTCTCCTCCATCCCCAGAGCTCCTCACTTTATAGGGTGGCTGTATGGGAGCAACATAATCGATATAAGTACAGTGTTTCTTTAACTTCTCATGCTTTTAGAGCTTCCTGTAATTATTATCTTGCTTATGTTTTCTAGTGGTGATTTTCTGGCTGTGTATAATAAAGTGAAAATTATCATACAGATAGTGTTAGTGTTTTCTTGTAATTACATATAAGGAGGAGGTAAAACTGAGAGCAAAATCATCTAATGCTTTGTAAATAATACTAATATTTTCAAGAAATCACATATAGATAAAAACTTACTTCCTTCTCTCTTTTCTCTTTTACCTCGAGAAGTTTGACCTTCCATTCCACAGTATCCAGAGTGATCACAAATGTGTCAAGTAGTAGTTAAAAATGTAACTTTTTGTGTACTTCTTCCGTGCCAATAAAATAGGATTACAAAAGACCCACTGAGGGCCAGTTCATGTTTCAGTAAAAAAGTGTCTTCTTCCCACTGCAGGCTGAAGTGTAGAGATTTACCAGGTTTTCATTTTGAGCCATTTTCCTCTCACTAATTTTGTTGCAATGAATGCCAAAGACACTCTGCGATCGACAATGCTAACAACATGAAGTAAACAGGCCTGTGTTGCCATGTGTGCGCTGGTAAAAAAACAAGTGATGTTAACAGCAAGGTGGAGGCAGAGTTGCTGGCTGACAGTGCCCGTGGGCGAGCAGTGTGGATGCTCACAGGCACTTGCGCCCTCTTTAGTGCATTTTTCCGCCCCTGACTGAATTAATGAAGACTCTTAGCCTTGCATACAAGGTGTAAGGCCATCTTGCTGTTTGCATCATCAGACCCATAGTCCATTGTGTTCCTCTGGTTTGGAGCTGAATGGAAGGTCTAAACCAGATGCTCAGTTGATTCTGCATTGATAATGCAAATTTTTTGATCTTCACTGCGGTCCCCTTCAGTAGATGAGGTGTGTACTGTGGAGTTTATGCTTTCATCTCCGTGACCATATCTGCTTTATGTGACACATTTACCTTCTCCCCATTAACTTTTGTCGCCACCTCAGCAGTTTCATGAACTTGGTCTGTATCCTGCTGGATGTAAACATTGAATATAACAGGAGAAAGAGCACCTTCTTGTCTCATGCCTATTCTGTTTCCTCCGTCTTGTTCCTGATGAAAATTTCTAATCACAGGCACTTCATTCTTATACAAACTCTGTACAACCTGCATGTCTTTATGTTTCAGACCTAAATTCTTCAGCACTCTGAACATCTCTTGCCAAATAACAGTATCAGATGCCTTTTCCAGATCTACAAAGGTAGTGTAAGATTGTTTCTTTTGCTGTATTTGCTTTTTGATAAGAAGCCTTGGTGCCAGAATTGCTTCTCTTGTTCCTAATCTCCTCCTGAATCCAAACTGATCTCACTCAGTATAACCAAGCAAGGTGGTGTAGTGGTTAGCACGCTGGACTCACATTCTGGACGACAACGATTCAAACCTGCCTCCAGCCATCCTGATTTAGGTTTTCCGTGATTTCCTAAATTGCTTCAGAGAAATGCTGGGATGATTCCTTTGAAAGAGCAAGGTCAACTTCCTTCCCCATCCTTTCCTAATCTTATGGGACCATTGACTTTGCAGTTTGATCCCCTCCCCAAAATCAACTGAGCAACCAACCAATCACTAAACATATCTTTGCCGGCCGGAGTGGCCGAGCAGTTCTAGGCGCTCCAGTCTGGAACCGAGTGACCGCTATGGTCGCAGGTTCGAATCCTGCCTCTGGCATGGATGTGTGTGTCGTCCTTAGGTTAGTTAGGTTTGTGGTTCTAAGTTCTAGGGGACTGATGACCTCCGATGTTAAGTCCAATAGTGCTCAGAGCCATTTGAACCATTTGAGCATATCTTACACCTTTTCTTCAGTTCTCCTAAGAGTTAATGTGTATTAAATGTAATAACCCCAGTGTAGTACTGGCTGAAACCAGATGTGAATAGCAGTGAAATACTGAATTCAGAATGAAATAAATATCACATGGGTAGTCTTGATGCCATTGTTGGAGGTGTACTTACCACTGCAAAGAATTATATCATCTAGTGAAGATAAAAAAGAATCTGAACATGAAATACTCCGGCCAAGCCAAGCGTCAAAGGTGGGTCAAACACATTAACTTGATGGTTTTACATGTCACCTTTGTCAGAATCTGTAGTGGCAGAGTGCTTCAGAGAGAACATGCAGAATATTGTAAGTTTCCGGATAGTTCTTTTGTAATAGTTGGAGACTAAAACTTTCCATCTAAAGAATGGAGTCGTGCAATTAAAACTGATGCCGAGATTAGAGAAGTACTCATGTGAAGTCATGACGAAAGATTACTTCAAGCAGATAGAGAACCTACGACAATGTCTTAGACTTCCTAGTAACTAACAGAGCCTAGGAGAAGGGCATTAGTGATCATAAAGCGATGATAGCATCTTATTAAGGATGGTAGGAAATATTTTGCATAGCATATATTAAGCACTGACCACAAAGATGTGGAGCAAAAATTGATAAAATTCAAAACCATTGTACAATATGCCTTACTCCAGAATGTGCTGAAGAGAGCATGTGAGTATTGAGAAAGATGCACTGTGGTTTAACAGCAATGTTAGAAAGTTGTCAGAAAAATAAAGAACCTTAATCACAAATTTCAGTGAAGTCCAAGTCTAATTGACAAACAGAAGCTGGACTCAGTCAGAATGAGCATAAGGAAAACAATGCAACAAGTTGTCAATGAATTTGAAAATAAAAACTTTCCCCAGTTGATATGACCAAAAATCCTAAGAAGTTTTGGTTGTATGCAAAGTCAGTAAGAGGATTGAAATAATTTATTCAGTCAGTCAGTGACCATACTGTAGTGAAACTAAAGGTGACACAGAGATGGCCAAAATACTGAATTTTTTCTTCAAGAGACTTTTGCATCAGATGATCATAATACCATTCCTCTGTTTAATAACTGCACAGTTGGAAGTGATCACAGAATAGAATATCTACTAAACTCACTGAACGGTGGTATGGCGTCTGGACTGGACACACTTGTGAGGTTTTAGAGAGATTATGTGAAATAAATTGTACCCTTTCTGGCGGCGTTTTATTGGTCATCAATGGAGCAACAAAAGGTACCTAGTGATTGAAAATAAGACCAGGTCATTCCTTTTTTCCAGAAGGGTTGTCGGATGGATGGTCTTAATCGCTGACGTCGTATTTATGTGTGCATTATGACATTGCTGGAGATCAAACATCTTCATAGGAATCATCACGGGTCCTGAAATAAATTATCATGTGAATCAGAGCTCGCTCATTTCAGTCATGATATCCAGAGTGTTGTAGACAGTGGCACCAAGATTGAAGCCCTGTTCTCTGACTTCCCTAGAATGATTACTACTGTTCTACACTATCATGTCACTTAGTGAGCAAAATGTAAGGTTTCTGAGTAGTGGACCAGATTTGTCACTGAATTCAAGGCTTCCTAGCAGATAGAACTCAACATCATGATGTTAATGGGACAAAATTGTCAATGTGAAGGTAACTTTGTGAGTACCTCAAAGGAATGTTTTAAGACAGTTACTGTTTACAGTATACATAAATGATGTAGTCGATAATGTCGGAAATGATGCAAGTTTGTCTGCAGACAATGCTGTTGTCTGCAGGAAAGTTGCTACACCAGATGGCAGTAGCAAAATGCAGAAAGCAATGCAGAGGCTTGATGATTGATGCAGAGATTGACAGTTAACCTTGAATGTAAATAAATGTCAGATGAATAGGCTGTTTATTGTTTGATTACCCTATAGGCAGTAAACCACTGAGGATAGTAAGAAATGCAAGATACTTTGGAGTAATCATCTGGAGTGAACTACAGTTGAATGGAGAGGATACAATTTGTCATGAGGTTGTTTAGTAATTGGGAGATCATTATGGATGTGCTCAACAAACTCCATTGGCAGGTGCTACAAGAGTTGTTGTTTATCATGAGGAGGTATACTGTTGAAATTCTGAGAACGTAGATTCCAAGAAGTTGGGCAACATGTTACTTCTTCCCAAATATGCCTCACAAAGTGATAATGGTGAGATACATGAGAAATTAGAGCTCATATGGAGATTAACTTGTGAATGGAACAGGTAACAGGGTGAATTGATAGTTATACCTCTGCCATGCTCTGTTAGGTGATTTGCAGATTATACACTCCTGGAAATGGAAAAAAGAACACATTGACACCGGTGTGTCAGACCCACCATGCTTGCTCCGGACACTGCGAGAGGGCTGTACAAGCAATGATCACACGCTCGGCACAGCGGACACACCAGGAACCACGGTGTTGGCCGTCGAATGGCGCTAGCTGCGCAGCATTTGTGCACCGCCGCCGTCAGTGTCAGCCAGTTTGCCGTGGCATACGGAGCTCCATCGCAGTCTTTAACACTGGTAGCATGCCGCGACAGTGTGGACGTGAACCGTATGTGCAGTTGACGGACTTTGAGCGAGGGCGTATAGTGTGCATGCGGGAGGCCGGGTGGACGTACCGCCGAATTGCTCAACACGTGGGGCGTGAGGTCTCCACAGTACATCGATGTTGTCGCCAGTGGTCGGCGGAAGGTGCACGTGCCCGTCGACCTGGGACCGGACCGCAGCGACCCATGGATGCACGCCAAGACCGTTGGATCCTACGCAGTGCCGTAGGGGACCGCACCGCCACTTCCCAGCAAATTAGGGACACTGTTGCTCCTGGGGTATCGGCGAGGACCATTCGCAACCGTCTCCATGAAGCTGGGCTACAGTCCCGCACACCGTTAGGCCGTCTTCCGCACACGCCCCAACATCGTGCAGCCCGCCTCCAGTGGTGTCGCGACAGGCGTGAATGGAGGGACGAATGGAGACGTGTCGTCTTCAGCAATGAGAGTCGCTTCTGCCTTGGTGCCAATGATGGTCGTATGCGTGTTTGGCGCCGTGCAGGTGAGCGCCACAATCAGGACTGCATACGACCGAGGCACACAGGGCCAACACCCGGCATCATGGTGTGGGGAGCGATCTCCTACACTGGCCGCACACCACTGGTGATCGTCGAGGGGACACTGAATAGTGCACGGTACATCCAAACCGTCATCGAACCCATCGTTCTACCATTCCTAGACCGGCAAGGGAACTTGCTGTTCCAACAGGACAATGCATGTCCGCATGTATCCTGTGCCACCCAACGTGCTCTAGAAGGTGTAAGTCAACTACCCTGGCCAGCAAGATCTCCGGATCTGTCCCCCATTGAGCATGTTTGGGATTGGATGAAGCGTCGTCTCACGCGGTCTGCACGTCCAGCACGAATGCTGGTCCAACTGAGGCGCCAGGTGGAAATGGCATGGCAAGCCGTTCTACAGGACTACATCCAGCATCTCTACGATCGTCTCCATGGGAGAATAGCAGCCTGCATTGCTGCAAAAGGTGGATATACACTGTACTAGTGCCGACATTGTGCATACTCTGTTGCCTGTGTCTATGTGCCTGTGGTTCTGTCAGTGTGATCATGTGATGTATCTGACCCCAGGAATGTGTCAATAAAGTTTCCCCTTCCTGGGACAATGAATTCACGGTGTTCTTATTTCAATTTCCAGGAGTGTATGTGTAGGTGTAGATGTAAATGAGAGGCAAAATTTCAACAGTGTTATGGTTGTGCACAAGAAAACTGACACAACTCTAAACACGATGTAAGAATTTTAACAAGTACAGTATACAGAATGGATGGAAGGACATGGTAACTTATTTAGGATCAGGTAATTAATATTGATTCAAATCAAAAGTGACATTTTAAGTAGTGCTCTGGGGAAACTCGCAGATAAAACATGTGGTTACTTATTTACCTACCTACCTACCTACTTACTTACTTTAAGGTAACTGTTATTGACTCAAAACAAACTGGCATTTTTACCAACAGTTTTCGCCTTCATTAACTAAGCTATTCAACAAAACAAATACGTATTGTCACTGGTAAATGGAAATGCCGTGTGGGTAGGGCCTCCCATTGGGTAGACCGTTCGCCTGGTGCAAGTCTTTAGAATTGACGCCACTTCGGCGACTTGCGTGTCAATGGGGATGAAATGATAATGATAAGGACAACACAACACCCAGTCCCTGTGTGGAGATTGTCACTGGTGATGAAAATGGCAGACAAATCAGTTTGGACAGAAAAGTGTTTCAGATTTGTGCAGTGTGCCACATAAATCATTTTTCCCCTGTTGATTTAATTTTATGGTTCCATGATTGAGAGTAATGTGTAGTTATAGACTCTAGTGTTTTGTGTTGGAAAGCATTACCGTATCAACAGGCATTCCAACTGAAAATAGAAACAAGGGTAAAATTTAAACAAAAAGTCTTCGGGCAAGCAGCAGTTCCAGTAAGAAAATGTTCATCATATCAGTCCAACTACACCTTCAAATTTCACAAAAATATTTTCAACATATCCTCTTAACATGTTCTTAATCATACTGCCTTGCTACATAGCATCAGGAGCTGATCTGCTTTGGTCTTCATTGCTGTGATTGAGACTAGCTCCAAATTTCTGCACATATGTAAGAGCTGAAGTTGTTTTCCAGTCTGCAATTTTCATCATAATATTTCTTCACATTCACTCTAACAATGAAATTGGTAACATGCAATCACAGTACAAAAGAATCACTGAATAAAAAATCTGAAAGCTGTACCGGAAAAAAAAAACACCCACCTTGAATTCATGAACTTAACTAATCAGTCTGTACTTTAGCTCAGGATTTGGTCTCCAAAATGATGCAAATGGTGATATACCCAAATGTCCAGTTCAGCTCTTGACTGAGGAAAATCGTGAGATCAAATGGACATGGTGTATTCATTAACACAGCAAGAACTATCCAGGTGCTAACAATGCAGCTCAGTCTCGTTTTACCATTTTGTTACACTTTCTTCCCTTTCTGCAAACTTTTTTCTTTCATGATTTGTTTAACCAGTCCTTGTCATAGGTATGGTGTATGACAGGTACCCTTAGGTATGGTGTGCGACATTGCCTGGCGGAAACACTATGTTCCATGCAATAAGGCCGTCCACTAAATTGCAATAACTGCGGTACACATTCTGTTGCTCTGTGCTTCAAACAGTTCATAACTACTTCAAATTTCTTCAAATCTTGCACCCAGGAGATGTGTTTGTGACTGCTGTAATATCTGCAGAGCCTACTAATCCATCTCATAAGGCTCACAGCAGGATTATTGGTAGAGTGATGAACAGAATGATTTATTTGATGCTTGCCCTGTGTATAAACTCATCATACTGTTTGTAGATGGACTTTTTTCCATTGTCTGAGAGCACTACCCCAGAATCTTCCATTGTATCAAAGTAATAGTGCTTAAACCTTGAACTTTGTTATCAAAGTTCTGGTGATTATCTTCTTGATGGGACAATCTATCATAAACTCAATGGAGACCTTCATTACTACAAAAAATAAATATATAGCCTCCCATTTCAGTAAGAAATGGATCGAAAGTCATTTATCACAGCCTTTACAGTTGTTACTTGTTTTTGTGTGTGTTAGTGAGTGAGTGAGTTAGAGAGAGAGAGAGAGAGAGAGAGAGAGAGAGAGAGAGAGAGAGAGAGAGAGAGAGAGACACTGACTCTGTGCACATGTATGGATACCACACAACTCTCCTGTAATTGTATGAGCGTTGGAACTCAAATAGTGGCAACTATTTATTCACAAACGATACAAAAGAGCCACTTTTGCACCTGTTACTGTTCTTCAAAGTAGTCACCAGCATTGTGTGGAACACGTTGCTAGCGATTTGGAAAGCGTAGTATACCATTAGCAGAGCCTGTTCTGTTGATGGTGCGAATGGAGCGGTCTACTGCCTGTCGAATCTCTGGAACAGTTCTGAAGCGAATGCCACGAAGTGGTTCCTTCATCCTCAGAATCAAATCAAAGTCACAAGGGCTTAAGTCTGGGGAGTATGGTGGATGGTACAGTACTTCCCAGTCCCATCAACTGAACAGAGCACCTACAACTTGCGCTGTATGGGCCCATGCATTGTTGTGCAAAATGATGGGTGGGTTGCGCAGAAAGTCTCGCCGCTTCTTTCCCAAAGCTGTTTGCAGTTGATGCTCCAAAAATGAACAGTAATACTGTTCATTGACGGTCTGCCATGGAGGGATGTAATACATTAGAATAACACCATCACAGTTGTACACTAGAATTGTCATAACTTTACACCGCTCCATTTGCACCATCAACAGAACAGGCTCTGTTAATGGTATACTATGCCTTCCACATCGCTGGAAACAGGTTCTACACAACGCTGGTGACTACTTTGAAGGACAGTAACAGTTGCAAACATGTAACTCTTTTGAATTGGTTGTGAATAAATAGTTGCCACTATGCCACTATTTAAGTTCCAACCCTCGTATTTTAGGATTCATGTAAGAAGTTCAGATTTTAAATGTTGAAACCAATTAAATTTCATCCCATATTTTCTACCAAGAATTGTGAATCTATAGTGCCTAAATGTCATAATTAGATACTAGGTTTCATGTGGGACCTATGCATTCAGCTAATTCCAAAGTTGTGTCAAGTATCAGCAAGAGAATTTATGATGCAGTATTGAAATTCTATTAAATGACTGTTTTGAAGAGTAACACTCAGTTGACTAATGCTAGAGAACAAGCGGTCTTGTTTTACCCTTACGAATATAACTAAAATGCATCAGGTGAATGAATATTAATAGAAAATGAATTTTAAATTCTCCATAACTTTAGTAACATTACAGACTCACAAATCTAAGACAAGTTTTGGAAATAGCACAAAAATTCTTTAAGACAGACATTTTACACATAATTTCAATGACATTTTAAATTTCATATTTTGCAATGATGCAGAATGAGTTGTGGACAGAATAACTAACTCAAATATTATTGAGATATGACAGGCAGTCATGAGTTAATGTTGAGGTAGGTGGTTTTGACTGAGAATATCAATGTTTCTGTGAGTGCCTTCCAAAGTTAAGTTGGCATCACTGGGAAAACTTGGGCGATACCTGTTGCTATTGTGACTGTGTTTACATTGTAAATGTAATTGTATGGAGAGTTATTTTGCCTTGTTCCTTGGTACATGGAACACAGTGCAAGCACAAGTGAACCCTGGGACCTGACTCCTGGAATGGAATGCAGCCCATTTAATGAAGTCATAGATTGTTGATGAAATCCATAATGTGGGTTTGTAGCATAATAATATGGGGGTTCAGAATTTAATTGCCACATGATGTCTCTTAAAGATAATTTAGGCACTATAATGAGTCTTTGTAAATTCAAACTGTCTGCTACTGTTCAGTGCCCAAATAAATTTTTTTGCTCACATATGAAACAGATTGGTTGTAACTTTACATCACAAAAGACAGATTTTTTTTAAACTTAACACAATTGTGCTTTGTGGACAGTGTTGTTGATTTAAAATGTTGTTGAGGTTAGTAACACTCTGATTGGTTTGATGTGAAACTTGTGAAAGTACTTAAGACATGAATACTCAAGGTGTTGCTCCACACATGTCTATATGGTAGGGCCGGGGATCAGATAGATCCTACACATTGAAATATAATAAAGTGTTTATTTGGTCTGCTTATACTATTAATGTGTGGTTTTCAAATGTGATTGGCCAAGCTACTTAAAGATGCTGGACACTGCCTATCATGAGGGCATTGTGCTGAGGATAGGTGCTTGCAGAACAAACCCAATTCACAGTCTCTCTGCAGAAGCTGGAGAGCCTCCCTTTATTCCAGAGGATAGGTGTGAATGATACAACATTTATTTGCTTTAATATCTGTGTAACATCTGTTTGCTGCTCAAAGAAGAGCAACAAATCCATTTGCAACTCAATAATCTGTGTGAAAAATTTTAATTTCTGAACACGTGTTGGTATAAGTCTCCAAGTTGGAAACCCAAGAATGTTTACAAATTGACTGAGTATAGGAAAACTTGTATTCCTAATTATGTTTTTAAACTGGTATTATATTATATTTTAGATTAACACTGTGACTTTACTGATGTGTAGGGTGGGGTGCCACTACATTTTCAAACATTTTTCATCATAGTGCTTTGGGATTTGCCTCCAAGCAGAGATAACAAGTTTAAAGGCACAAATGTATGCTGTCCTGAAAGCATCTACATCTACATACATATTCTGCATGCATCCATAAGGTACACTTCAGAGGGGTACATTTTACCCTTGATAGTTATTCCCTTTCCTGTTCCACTTGCAAACTGAGTGAGGAAAAAGAATATTATGTGTGTGTGTGTGTGTGTGTGTGTTTCTGTAAGAGCCCTGATTTCTCTTATCTTGTCTTCATAGTCATTATGCAAGATGCATGTTGGTGGTAGTAGACTCGCTCTGCACTCCTTTGCAGATGTCAGTTCTGTAAACTTTCTCAATAGTATTTAATGAAAGGAAAGTCTGCTTCCAATTAGAGATTCCCATTTGAGATCACAGAGAATTTCTGTAGTACTCCTGTGTTGATTCTGCCTACCAGTAACAAATCTAGCAGCATGCCTCTGAACTGCTTTGATGTGTTTCTTTAATGCAAACTTATGGTGATCCCAGACACTGCAGCAGTAGTCAAGAATGATTCACGCAAGTGTTCTGTGAGCTGTCTCCTTTATAGATGAGCTACACTTTCCAAAAATTCTCCCAGAAAACCATAGCTGACTATTTGCCTTACATGCTCATTCCGTTTTGTTTCACTTTGCAATGTTTGCTTAGATATTTAATTTGTGTGACTGTGTGAAGCAGCAAATCGCTTGTATTTTCATGCTCATCTACATTGACTTGCATTTTTTCACATTTAGACCACTCCCAATAGAAATACTGTCCAAGTCATTCGGTATCCTTTTACAGTCAATCAATGACAACACTTCCCTGTACACTATAGCATCATTGACAAACAGTTGCAGATTGCTGCTCACCCTATGCATTAAACTGTTCATGTAAATAGAAATAGAGATTTGTACTGTGACTCTTCTCTGGAGTACTCCTGATGATGCCCTTGTCTCTGATGAACACTTACCATCCAGGACAATGTAGTGGATTCCATTACTTAAAAATTCTTTGAGCCACGCTCATAGCTGAGATCCCATTCTGTATGCTTCATTAAAAGTCTGCGGTGTGCACTGTGTAAAATGTTATCTGGAAGTTTAGAAATACAGATTTTTTTCGGTTGTCTTTCATCTGTGATTCACAGGATATCATGTGAGAAAAGAGCAAGTTCATTTTTGTACGAGTGATGCTTCCTAAATCCATGCTGGTTTGTGGACAGAAACTTTTTACCCTCAAGGAAATTTATTACATTCAAACTTAGAATATATTGAAGCATTCCGGAGTAACTGATGGTACGGATATTGGTCTGTAATTTTGCAGGTCCATTCTCTTACCATTCTTATATACAGAAGTCACCTGCATTTTTTTGCAGTCACCTAGGGCCTTGTGTCGGGTGAGAGATTCGTGATGTTTGTTACAGGTAACAAAATTTGTTTATTACAAAGACCTGCAAGCAGCTATAGTACCTTATTTAAATACAGAGACGATCCAGTTTCAAAGGCATTATATTACAAATTGGCTGTGCTTGCTTCCTAGAATTCTGTTACTCCTCTTGTACATGGCTTCTTTGTCATTTCAAATGGTGTTTGTTACATTGCTTTTACAGTAGTTTTGCATGCTTTTTGATTTTCCCATGGTAATTGTTGTTGTAACTAAAATTACTTTACAACTTGATAACTGAACATTTCTTTCTAGCGTGTAATTATTGTGTGGAGGCACTCCGTATCAGAGATTTGTGCTACAGGAAGTGTAGATCAGCAGTTGTGCTTAAGGTCAAAGTTACTGAGTTACACTGTGCATTGTACTTTTGTAGAAACCTAAAATTTGTGCTGTATTTATAGTTTATCTTTAAAGTCAAAAAATTCAGGTAAGTGGTTCTCTCTCTTAATACGGTAGTTTTTTTTTTTTTTATCTTTTATGTAAAGGGGAATGATGACCATCCATGTACCACACAATTTGATTAAGGTTGTTAGTTGTTCTGATATAATTTTGTTGTAAGTTGATGTAACACTTCTTGTATTTTGGCATATTCTTTTCACTTCAGTGTTTCAATTTGTTACTTGTTTTAGTAATTATATTTTGGGTTTGTTTAACTAAATGTTGGATACATATACAGTACAGTAGTAGGTAGTAGTTTAAATAGGCTTAAGCCTAACTATGGACAATTAAAGGTACTTGGGCCTTAAGACCGAATCAGTTTTTTTTAAAATGAACACTGCATTCATAGATCTTGTGTTCATATGCGATTACTGTGCTCATCTTGTCATCACTAATCTTCATGATCTTTTGTAACGTTTTGTTACTTCCAATGCAGTAAGTGCCTCTGAGAGACTGGTAGTGTCAACAGATTCACCAGCTGATTCTTCAGATCCCTCAGAACTTTTTTTTCAGCTGGTAATGGCACAACTTCTTTGATTATTTCATTGTTATTTTGCACACAACACTTGGCAGCATTACAGCCAACAAAATCATCAAAATAAATTCCATTTGAAATACTAGCCCAGTCATTGTCTACTGGTACACTGAAATCTACATCAAAATCTTCAATATTTTTGGCTCAGCGTGAGTTTCATCTTCTGTGATGCCAGCTTTTTGAAAGCACTTGCATGTTGTATTTGGCTTCAACTGATCTCAAACAGACCTTATGTATTGCATTGCCTAGATGTGTAAAATGAGATTAAAATCTACATATATGTATCAGTACTGCTTTTAATTTGATTTATAGATCTAGTCTAAAAATTTTAGTAACATTCAGAGGGAAATTACATGGAACGCTATACATATTTAGTGAATGTGTAAAGAGTACCCTAACCTACTACATGATTCTTGGCATACCTTGCAACATGTCCAGTTTAGGATCATCCTTCCCACAGTCAAGATGTTTGACGACACACTGAACCAACATCCTGTACTTTGGCATCACTTCTGCCACAAAAGCAAAGTCCAGAAGTTGATGATGGCTCATGCAATTTTTCTGGAAAAAATGCCAGTTCTATGTTGCTGAGCTGTAGTGCCAGAGTGTGAGCTGAACTATGGTCCAGAAGCAAAAGTATTTTCCTTTTCTCATGACACATAAGGGCATTAAGTTTTTTGTCGTGACTTTTGAAAAGATTTGCAGTCATCAATGCCTCCTAGCTTGACTCATAATTGGTGGGGCACAATTTTAGCCCCTGAAACCCCCCTGCGGGTCCGGGGCTTAGAATAGGCCCGCGGTATTCCTGCCTGTCGTAAGAGGCGACTAAAAGGAGTCCATCCCCCTCACGGGGGTAGTTAGCGCCTGCGTCCGGAGACGGACGGTTCCACGACCTATCATCGTGGTCCTTTTGGTTTTTTCACTTCTCGTTTCTTCCTTCCTTTTGTTGGTTCCTTTCTTTGCTCTTCTCCACCTCACTGTCTTCCTTACTCTTTCCCTTGCTCTCTCCTTGCCTTCTCATTGCCTTTTTCTCCTTGCCTTCTCATTGCCTTTTTCTCCTTGCCTTCTCATTGCCTTTTTCTCCTTGCCTTCTCATTGCCTTTTTCTCCTTGCCTTCTCATTGCCTTCTTCTCCTTGCCTTCTCATTGCCTTCTTCCCCTTGCCTTCTCATTGCCTTCTTCCCCTTGCTTTCTCATTGCCTTCTTCTCCTTGCCTTCTCATTGCCTTCTTCTCCTTGCCTTCTCATTGCCTTCTTCCCCTTGCTTTCTCATTGCCTTCTTCTCCTTGCCTTCTCTGGTCTCCGCCTCGGCGTTTGAGACAGTCTGTCCTCTTTCTCCCTCTCTCTCTTCTTTTTCCTCTTCTTCCTTCCTCCCTGTGCGTGCCTGAAGGCCGACCCACGCGTTCGCACGCGTAGCCGGTGACGGGGTAACGCGTAAGTCCCCGCCCTGGGTAGACATGTAAGGCACGCGCGTACCCCCTGGTAAAGGCCAGGCCCGGGGAGGGGTGATTGCCTGAGCTGATACCTTCTGACCATGCCGATTGGTCCCTCCGTCTGTTTCTCGGGAGGTGTGACCTGAGGTGTAAACATTCACCTAAGGCGGGAGTGCCCTCTGAGAGGGTCCCCACAAGGAAGGAGCGCGCCATCGGAGACGCTGGCAATCATGGGGGATTCCTCCGCAATGGATTCTACTCCATCTCTTTCGACTTCGACCCAAAAACGGAAACGTGACCAGCCAACAGTGACAAAAGTACTACCGCCTGCCCCACAGTTCCTCGTAGTTTCTCGATCTGAGGACGGAAAGGATTTTTCCTCTGTCAACCCTTTCGTTATTCAGAAGGGCGTAGATGCCATAGCCGGATCTGTCAAATCCTGTACCAGGTTGCGTAACGGCACCTTATTACTAGAAACTGAGAGTGCCTTTCAGGCACAAAAACTGCTTCGGGCCGCCCTCCTCTACACGTTCCCTGTCCGGGTGGAGGCCCACCGAACTTTGAATTCGTCTCGTGGTGTGGTCTATACTGGCTCCCTCGACGGATTGACTGACGAGGAGCTTCAATCATTCCTCGCTGAGCAGGGCGTGACGGCTGTCCATAGGGTCATGAAAAAGGTCAACAATGACCTTGTACCGACCCGGACAATTTTCTTGACCTTCGATAGTGTTAAGCTGCCATCGCGCATCAAGGCGGGCTACGAGGTTATTTCTGTTCGCCCCTATATCCCGACACCTACGCGCTGCTACCAGTGTCAGCGTTTCAATCACACTCGACAGTCTTGTTCCAATGTGGCTAAATGTGTCACTTGTGGCAGGGATGCCCATGAGGGTGACTGTCCACCTCCGTCTCCTCGTTGTGTGAACTGTCAGGGTGACCATGCCGCATCCTCCCGCGACTGTCCTGTCTATAAGGAAGAACGCTGTATCCAGGAAATTCGGGTCAAAGAGAAAGTGTCCACCTCGGCTGCTCGCAAGCTATTGGCTAGTAGGAAGCCCACGCTGCTCCCAGCGGGGAAATACAGTACTGTCCTCGCCTCTCCTCGGACTACCCGGGAGGTAGCAACCCAGACATGCGATCTGACCTTCAGCACCACGGTCGTCCGTTCGGCCAGTGCTAAGATCGCGCGGTCGACGTCTCCTCTTCCTCCCATCACCCCACAGACACGAGCACCATCCTCAGCTTCTGCTAAGACGAAGACACCGAAGTCAGATGCACGGGCCTTCAAGAAGGAACCATCCCGTGCAGACTTCCTCCGTACCTCGACCTCCCAGCCTTCGACCGGTACTTCCACTACACGTCCTTCCAAAAAGGCGCATAGGAAGCACAGTTCTCCTTCCCCGCCACGGCGCATTTCTTCTCTTGCGCCACCCAGCGGCTGCCGCCCCAGGCCGTCATCCGTTTCGCCTGGCCGCACCGCTGGTCGCCGTACATCTGGCCGTTCACTGGCGGAGGAAGCTCCCCCTCCCGGCCATCCTCCCGAGATGGCCGATGACCCTATAGACCCAATGGACGATGACTGTCCGCCTACTGATAGCGGCGGCAGTGCTCGCTCGAAGCCAGGCCCTAAGCGGCCTTCGAGGTGACCACTTCTCTCATCTTTCTTTTCTTACGATGGCACTTATTCACTGGAATATTCGCAGCATTCGCTCCAACTGAGAGGACTTGAAGTTGCTGCTCCGCTTGCACCGTCCGCTTGTCGTAGCCCTCCAGGAAACGAAGCTACGCCCATGCGATCAAATTGCCTTGGCACACTACACCTCTGTGCGTTTTGACCTACCCCCTGTGGTAGGTATCCCAGCTCATGGAGGGGTTATGTTGCTGGTCCGGGGATGATATTTACTACGATCCCATCACGTTGCACACCGGCCTGCAGGCAGTTGCCATCCGCATTACTTTCCCCACTTTTACGTTTTCCTTTTGTACCGTTTACACTCCATCGTCATCTGCCGTTACCAGGGCAGACGTGATGCAACTTATTGCTCAGCTACCTGCACCATTTTTGTTAACTGGAGACTTCAATGCCCACCATCCCCTTTGGGGCTCTCCAGCATCCTGCCCGAGGGGCTCCTTGTTAGCAGACCTTTTCAACCAGCTCGATCTTGTCTGCCTCAATACTGGCGCCCCTACTTTTCTTTCGGACACATCTCACACCTATTCCCATTTAGACCTCTCTATATGTACTCCCCAACTTGCACGCCGGTTTGAGTGGTATGCACTTTCTGATACATATTCGAGCGACCACTTCCCGTGTGTTATCCATCTCCTGCAGCATACCCCCTCTCCGTGCTTCTCTAATTGGACCATCTCCAAGGCAGACTGGGGGCTCTTCTCTTCCAGGGCGACCTTTCAGGATCAAACCTTTACAAGCTGCGATCGTCAGGTCGCACACCTCACGGAAGTCATTCTCGCTGCTGCTGAATATTCCATCCCTCACCCTCCTTCTTCTCCACGTCGCGTACCGGTCCCCTGGTGGACCGCAGCATGTAGAGACGCTTTACGTGCTCGTCGACGTGCTTTACGCACATTTAAACGCCACCCTACAGTGGCGAATTGTATCAATTATAAACGATTACGTGCTCAGTGTCGTCGTATTATCAAAGAAAGCAAGAAAGCCAGCTGGGCTGCTTTCACAAGCACCTTCAACAGTTTTACTCCTTCTTCTGTTGTCTGGGGTAGCCTGCGCCGGCTATCTGGCACTAAGGTCCACTCACCAGTTTCTGGCTTGAAGGTCGCGAATGACGTCCTTGTGGCCCCTGAGGCTGTCTCCAATGCCTTCGGCCGCTTTTTCGCAGAGGTTTCGAGCTCCGCTCATTACCACCCTGCCTTCCTCCCCCGCAAACAGGCAGAGGAGGCTAGGCCACCTAACTTCCGCTCCTCGAATTGTGAAAGTTATAATGCCCCATTCACCATGCGGGAACTCGAAAACGCACTTGGCCGATCACGGTCCTCTGCTCCAGGGCCAGATTCTATTCATATTCAGATGCTGAAGAACCTTTCTCCTGCGGGTAAAGGTTTTCTTCTTCGTACATACAATCGCATCTGGATTGAGGGACATGTTCCCGCATGCTGGCGCGAGTCTATTGTTGTCCCGATTCCTAAGCCGGGGAAGGACAAGCACTTGCCTTCCAGTTATCGACCTATCTCGCTTACCAGCTGTGTCTGTAAAGTGATGGAGCGAATGGTTAACTCTCGATTGGTTTGGCTGCTCGAGTCTCGACGCCTACTTACCAATGTACAATGTGGATTTCGTAGGCGCCGCTCTGCTGTTGACCATCTGGTTACCTTGTCGACCTTCATTATGAATAACTTGTTGCGGAAGCGCCTGACCGCGGCTGTGTTCTTTGATTTGGAGAAGGCTTACGACACCTGTTGGAAGGCGGGCATTCTCCGCACCATGCATACATGGGGCCTTCGCGGTCGCCTCCCTCTTTTTATTCGTTCCTTTTTAATGGATCGACAGTTCAGGGTACGTGTGGGTTCTGTCCTGTCCGACACCTTTCGCCAGGAGAATGGGGTGCCACAGGGCTCAGTTTTGAGTGTCGCTCTCTTCGCCATCGCGATCAATCCAATAATGGATTGCCTCCCAGCTGATGTATCAGGCTCCCTTTTCGTGGACGATTTTACCATCTATTGCAGCGCGCAGTGTACACGTGTCCTGGAGCACTGTCTTCAGCGTTCACTTGACCGTCTTTACTCCTGGAGTGTCGCCAATGGCTTCCGTTTTTCTGCCGAGAAGACGGTCTGTATTAACTTCTGGCGATACAAAGAGTTTCTCCCACCGTCCTTAAGACTCGGTCCCGTTGCTCTCCCAATCGTGGAGACAACCAAATTTTTATGCCTTACATTTGACAGGAAACTTAGCTGGTCTCCACATGTGTCATATTTGGCCGCCCGTTGTACCCGTTCTTTAAATGTCCTCCGTGTTCTCAGTGGTCTGTCGTGGGGAGCGGATCGAACCGTCCTACTTCGTCTATATCGGTCGATCGTCCGCTCCAAGCTGGATTATGGGAGCTTCGTATACTCCTCTGCACGGCCATCCATCTTACGCCGCCTCAACTCCATACAACATCGGGGTTTACGACTTGCGATCGGAGCATTTTATACCAGTCCCGTAGAGAGTCTTCATGCTGACGCTGGCGAATTGCCACTCACCTACCGGCGCGATATACTGCTTTGTCGGTATGCCTGTCGGCTACTGTCAATGCCCGACCATCCGTCTTATCGTTCCTTTTTTGACGACTCTCTTGACCGTCAATACGGGTTGTATGTCTCTGCCCTGCTACCCCCTGGAGTTCGCTTTCGTCGCCTCCTTCAACACCTTACTTTTTCCCTCCCTGCAACCTTTCGAGTGGGCGAGAGCCGCACGCCACCTTGGCTCCAGGCTCAGGTCCGCGTTCACCTTGACCTCAGCTCGCTCCCAAAAGAGGTCACCCCCGGTTCGGTCTACCACTCCCGTTTTTTGGAACTTCGTTCGAAGTTCATCGACATGACTTTCATTTATACAGATGGCTCTAAGACCAATGACGGGGTCGGGTGTTCCTTTATTGTCGAGGCACAAAGTTTCAAATACCGGCTCCATGGCCATTGTTCGGTCTTCACAGCTGAGCTCTTTGCCCTCTACCAGGCTGTTCTTTACATCTGCCGCCACCGACATTCTGCTTATGTCATCTGCTCAGATTCCCTGAGCGCCATCCAGAGCCTCAGTGATCCGTACCCGGTTCACCCTTTCGTACACCGGATCCAACGCTCTCTTCAGCAGCTGGTGGACGTCGGTTCTCCAGTTAGCTTTATGTGGGTTCCGGGCCATGTCGGTATCCCTGGGAACGAAGCTGCAGATGCCGCGGCCAAGGCTGCGGTCCTCCAGCCTCGAACAGCTTCTTGTTGCGTCCCTTCGTCCGATTTTAGCAGGGTGATTTGTCGGCGCATCTTATCTCTGTGGCATGCCGATTGGGCTGCACTTACCGACAACAAGCTTCGGGCCTTAAAACCTCTTCCCGTGGCTTGGACGTCCTCCTCACGCCCTTCTCGGCGGGAGGAGGTCGTTTTAGCCCGGTTAAGAATTGGACACTGCCGGTTCAGCCATCGCCATCTGCTGACGGCTGCGCCGGCGCCGTTCTGCCCATGTGGGCACTTGCTGACGGTTAGACACATTTTAATGTCCTGTCCAGATCTTAACACACTGCGCCTCGATCTTAACCTGCCAAATACTTTCGATGCCATTTTAGCGGATGACCCACGAGCAGCTGCTCGTGTTCTTCGTTTTATCAATTTGACACACCTCGCTAAGGACATTTGATGATGCTGTTTTTTAATCCTATGCCTGTCAGTCTGTCTTTTATCTTGTTTTCCCTTTTAGTTGTTGTGGTCAACTTGTGCCTCGCGGTGCATTCTTAGAGTAGTCAGGGCGCTAATGACCATTGAAGTTGTGTGCCCTAAAACCACAAAAAAAAAAAAAAAAAAATTAGCCCCTGAAACATCGAGGTTCTCCTGATTTCTAATCGGTAGTGGTTAGAATTTATCATAGCCATCTGTCTGCATTTGTGGCAAAGAGAACCGTCACTCTGAGCTAGCTTTTCTTTCCCTCAAAGCAAGGGTCACCCATAAATGCCAGTGTCTGTCTGGTAATAAGTTAAAAAAAGTCCTGTTTAGTGTATGTTGTAAATGTCTTTCAGAATGTATTTTGCAATTAGACATGGAAGGTTAGACTCTTTTCAATATTTTGTGGTGACATTGTCCACAGTGTTAAGACTCCCAACAGACTCTGTTCCATTGATGCCACATCTTGCTTTGGAGCAGTGTAACCACTCAGAATAAGTATGAAAGTTCTCAACATTTAAATTTCTTTAAATTCTGAAGCCTTTCCTTTCAATATTTTCCCTGAAATAGGCACATTAGCTGCACATTACTTCTGAAACCAAGTTTCAGGCATTTTTCTACATCTGCTAACTCCACCCTGGACACACATGCTTTTCTCACCACTTAACCCAGTTTTCAATCTTATCTGTATTTCATTGGCCACTATGGTAGTTAAGGTAGAATATGGGATTTTCAGACTCTTTGTGATACTTACTTTAGGCTCACTAGAAACTTATTTACATGTATCTATTTATGTTTATTTTTTCCTGAATCTAAAGACAGCTTTTGTTTTGTGATGAACTCATCATTTTCGCATGCACAAAAATTGGCAACTACACTAAAAAAAAGAACTTAAGTTCGCCTCTTACAAAACCACTCCTAGTTTCACTCACTGTACTCTGAACTGGCTCACTCTACTGTCAACTGCAACTGCATACCACTGCTGTGTACTGTGATTGTTGAACCATGGGCCACATTCCCCCTTCTTACCTCTGAAAACAACTGCCACAAGGTAATGAACAAAAGTGTTGCCATGTGTACTGTAGCTATGACCCACAATAATGTCTGCGAGTTTGCATACAGGCCGAAAACCAATAATCATCGGCCACACAACATATGAACCATTTCATGATGATTTCTTGGTCTCTATAATGACTAAGGAGAGGGGGTAAAAATAATAGCATACAAATGCAAAAATGTATAAATGGAAACTGTGAAACTGGGGTAACTTTGCATGCAGAGCCAAAAAAGTACCCAATATACAACCCTACAAGTGCTACAAACTTAGAGGTGAGAAATGTATAAATGCGGTACCACTGTATTTAGGGACCATAAAACTTAATGAATAAATGGGTAAACAGGATTTATGAAAATACTTAAAACTACTTTGTAATAGTACACAGATACATAAAGTACAAAGTGCAGAAGTTGCTTTGCATGTAACACATAGAGTATGTTCTATGAATGATTGCAATGTGAGAGTAAATGTGATTCAGTTTGGGAGAGGTAAGATCATCAGTTTGTTAGGCACAGAGTTGAAAAGACACTGAACTGCTACTTATACAAGCTATATTTCACAATCAGTTCATATAGAGAATTAACAATATTGAAGATACTTCTATATGACACTTTAGTGGCTGTTGTTGTTGTTGTTGTGGTCTTCAGTCCTGAGACTGGTTTGATGCAGCTCTCCATGCTACTCTATCCTGTGCAAGCTTTTTCATCTCCCAGTACCTACTGCAACCTACATCCTTCTGAATCTGCTTAGTGTATTCATCTCTTGGTCTCCCCCTATGATTTTTACCCTCCACGCTGCCCTCCAATACTAAATTGGTGATCCCTTGATGCCTCAGAACATGTCCTACCAACCGATCCCTTCTTCTGGTCAAGTTGTGCCACAAACTTCTCTTCTCCCCAATCCTATTCAATTCTTCCTCATTAGTTATGTGATCTACCCATCTAATCTTCAGCATTCTTCTGTAGCACCACATTTCGAAAGCTTCTATTCTCTTCTTGTCTGAACTATTTATCGTCCATGTTTCACTTCCATACATGGCTACACTCCATACAAATACTTTCAGAAATGACTTCCTGACACTTAAATCAATACTGGATGTTAACAAATTTCTCTTCTTCAGAAATGCTTTCCTTGCCATTGCCAGCCTACATTTTATATCCTCTCTACTTCGACCATCATCAGTTATTTTGCTCCCCAAATAGCAAAACTCCTTTACTACTTTAAGTGCCTCATTTCCTAATCCAATTCCCTCAGCATCACCCGACTTAATTAGACTACATTCCATTATCCTTGTTTTGCTTTTGTTGATGTTCATCTTACATCCTCCTTTCAAGACACTGTCCATTCCATTCAACTGCTCTTCCAAGTCCTTTGCTGTCTCTGACAGAATTACAATGTCATCGGCAAACCTCAAAGTTTTTATTTCTTCTCCATGAATTTTAATACCTACTCCGAATTTTTCTTTTATTTCCTTTACTGCTTGCTCAATATACAGATTGAACAACATCGGGGAGAGGCTACAACCCTGTCTTACTCCCTTCCCAACCACTGCTTCCCTTTCATGTCCCTCGACTCTTATAACTGCCATCTGGTTTCTGTACAAATTGTAAATAGCCTTTCGCTCCCTGTATTTTACCCCTGCCACCTTTAGAGTTTGAAAGAGAGTATTCCAGTCAACATTGTCAAAAGCTTTCTCTAAGTCTACAAATGCTAGAAACGTAGGTTTGCCTTTCCTTAATCTTTCTTCTAAGATAAGTCGTAAGGTCAGTATTGCCTCACGTGTTCCAGTGTTTCTACAGAATCAAAACTGATCTTCCCCGAGGTTGGCTTCTACTAGTTTTTCCATTCGTCTGTAAAGAATTCGTGTTAGTATTTTGCAGCTGTGACTTATTAGCTGATAGTTCGGTAATTTTCACATCTGTCAACACCTGCTTTCTTTGGGATTGGAATTATTATATTCTTCTTGAAGTCTGAGGGTATTTCGCCTGTTTCATACATCTTGCTCACCAGATGGTAGAGTTTTGTCAGGACTGGCTCTCCCACGGCCGTCAGTAGTTCCAATGGAATGTTGTCTACTCCGGGGGCCTTGTTTCGACTCAGGTCTTTCAGTGCTCTGTCAAACTCTTCACGCAGTATCGTATCTCCCATTTCATCTTCATCTACATCCTCTTCCATTTCCATAATATTGTTCTCAAGTACATCGCCCTTGTATAGACCCTCTATATACTCCTTCCACCTTTCTGCTTTCCCTTCTTTGCTTAGAACTGGGTTTCCATCTGAGCTCTTGATATTCATACAAGTCGTTCTCTTATCTCCAAAGGTCTCTTTAATTTCCCTGTAGGCGGTATCTATCTTACCCCTAGTGAGATAGGCCTCTACATCCTTACATTTGGTGGCTACTGGGAAGATTATCTGTATGATCATCAAGGAGACCTGAATTCAGTGGCTTCCTGGTGCACCATGCAGTAGCCAGCCGCAGCATTATCGGAGTTATTTATCCCTATCAGCAGCACTGCCATATTTGTAGCAAGTAGTTCTGCTTGTCATTTAGGGAGAGGTGGATATCGTGGAAGAGTTTTGAAAATGACTAAAGACTCCCCATGCCCCTTTACCCTAGTGTATGTCCATTTGCATTAGTTTTAATATCAACGAAATAAGATCACTGTTTTTGCTGGTAGCAGGTTGGTGTCATTGACAAGTGTCATACACTGACAGTATTATATGGTTGTGTTGTCTCATGGGGACTCCATAGAAACCAGTGTCCTAAGAATCAGTGATTTGCTGCAAAGTGTTTATGCTATTCAGTGGTAGTTACATCATGTGTCAAGTCCTTCTGTGGCATACCTGTTCATCTGGTTTATTATCAACTGTAAATTTGTGGAATCATATGAAATGTAAGCATTTACTTGTCAGTATTTAGAGTCCAATTTACATTAAATGAACTATTGCTATTTCTGTGAGTTAGTGAACTACTACAGGAGGTAGTCAGATGTCCCAGCAATGCCTGTCAATATAGTTGCTGCATACTTGCATGGAGCATTCATTACTACAGGTTATTGCCTCATTTACAGCATCTTCTGTCAACTTTCCTTTTATAAAACCAAACAGATGAAGACTAATTGCAGTTATCTTCACTCCTATGTAAGTTTTATCCAGGACTTTCCTTAAATTGTCCAGCAGACAGATTGGCCTTTAGAATTTGGAGGACCTTTGTCCTCAGTCTTCTTTAAAATAATCACATTTGCTTTTTTCCGTATTATTGATATTCTGCCCTGCAATAGACAGGCATCTTAGAGAGCTCAGTCTTATGTGGCTAAGTTTAGGTTTGATGAACATAGGTTTCTTGAACCAGAGGCTGGTCAACACCTCTATTCCTCTATAACCATAGACTCTGGATGTGCTTCAGTGATCACTACTCACCACAGCAGTGGAACCATATGTGTTGTCACAAGGGGCAGATATTTTGGCCCAACCATTTGAATTATAAAGTGCAAACTTCTGTTTGGGAGAACAAAACCATCAAAACCCCAAGATGGGCTCCTTGTCATTGAGATGGATAGCTGTTTAGCAACCAACTTATGAAGCATCTGCTGCACTCCAGGTGTGTAACGCTCATCTGAGATGCGGTGCTCTGTTGGTTGCATTTTTATTTCCCAAAGTCTCGTGGAACTAAATGACTCATGATAATAAAAAAACTAAAAAAATCTCAAGTAGATTGGTTGGATCGCTAGTTGACCCTAACACCCAATTGACTTAGAGAGCCTTAATGTAGCTAAACCTCCAGAGCAATCAACAGCAGAAAAGAAAAATGAGTGCTGAAACTTGGTGCAGGTGTAACAAAATTTAATCATTGTAATTAAATTGGAAGATGATACTTTCAAGAAAGTGGTCACCCTTCTGCATCCAGAAAGCATTAGAAGCTATTGCTACAAATTTGAAGTCAGTGAAATGTCTCCAGGATGAAAGATCTACCACACAACAAGCAGAACTGATACTTAAATGTCAAAAGTTGGACAATAGTAGTAACAGAATAAATGGTCTGATAAAGAAATGTTGGAAGTGAATGTATAGTGAAATAAAGAACTGGTGAGCTCGAAAAACCATCACCTTTATAACATTGATTCACCTACTTTTCTGGAGCAAATAAAGTTAGCCTCCTTTGAAAGTAAGACCATATATTCCAAACCACTTGCGATGTTTGAAGTGCAGACAGTGTGGAGATGCAACACTCACATGCAAGGAATAGACTGTCAGCGAGCTTATATTAATCATGTTTCTATAATTCATAAACAACTTTCACAGTTATCAATAATAATGGGAAACTGTTGCCTTTGATAATGATGAAGAGTATTTTATTCAGTACAAAATAACAACAATAATTATATAGGTTTTTTTTATAATTGTGCATGTAAATTGTCCTTGCATCAAAAATAATTGCTTTGGTTGCATTAAAATGCAGAAGTTACATGATAAACTACATTTTATTACTTATAAAATGCAGTTTATATTTTGTAATGGTATAAAATACATAATGAACTAACACTAAACGATCTGTGGTTCTAATAATGTGGAAAACGAACAAAAAGAGAGAAGTTATTGGTTCACAGTTTCCTAAGCACACATTCATTTACGTTTCTTTCCCTACCAGTGCTACCAACCTGACCGTTTATTATGTTATTTCTGTACTGTGCCGAAACTACCAAACCGTAGCTTTGTTAGAGTGGGTACTAATATGAAAATGGGGTCAGAAAACACATTTCACATCATATTTCCCTGATTTTACATTACCGGTATAATGTAAAGTCAAGGTAATAACAAAAACAAACAAAAACTGTCTTCAGCCCCAGTTTTCTTAGATTAGTTATCACTTAAAAATTTGTTGAAATTTTACAGTCTTAAATAGAGAGAACCTGCTGATGATGGCACAGAGGTGCTGAAACATGTTTGTGTGACATGAAAAAACTGTTTTGCGTAACAGAAAGACTACACATGCGATAAGCTTCACAGTGTATTTATTCCCTCATGAAATTTGTTGTAAATAATGCACAAGTTCAAAAGGAACAATGATGTACATGATTACAATACCATAAGGCAAAATAACATTCGTTACTCCACATTAAGGTTGTCTTTAGCACAAAAAGGGCTGCAACTAAAATTTTTGATAAATTACCCAGTGATATTTAAATGTCTGACAGGCAGCATCGCAAAATTTGAAAACAAACTGAAAAAAGTTTCTAATAATTGGCAACCAATGCTGTAAAATTGCAATAAAGTCATGAGATGTCCAATTGACTCTTTTATACGAACATGTTACGCATTTTGGGATTACACCCATTTTCAGACATCACAAACTTCAACTCCATCCTAACCAACCAGGCGTACAGCCTTGACAAATCAAAGAAAAAGTTTCTCCTGACAACTCCTTCCATTCTGTAGAAGAAATGCTGTTATAGTAATGTATAAAAAGTGATGGCTAGGCATTACTAACTCAAATCTGTATATGTTAAAAGAAGCTTATAAATGTTCAGCATGTGTCCATATTTATAGATTAATTTGCAATGCATATGTAAAATGACTCATTCCACATCATTATGATTTATCATGCAAATGATTCATGGAACATGAAACTAACTAACTAACTAACTAACTAAGGCCGTGTCCTACTTGAGCGACAAATGCGAGTGACAGTGAGTGACTTCTGGATACACGACACTCTAGTGACAAGCAGCAGCATTGGGCAAAAAGCTTGGGTGTCCTGAGTGCGAGCGACCATGTCGCGCTACAGGATGGCTGCTTAGAGCCAACCAGCTGTTTCTATAAAACGGCGTCCCTAACCTGTAGAATATTGTAGCTGGAGAGTAAGGCTACAGAATTAGGTTTACTTAAGAAAATAAAGCGAAAAGGAATGCTGTGCATGATATTTACAAAGGGAGGATTCTCCATGGAGAATTTCATAAATATCATCAACTACAAAGATCACCATACAAATTCTTCGAATACACATGAATGGGCAGAGGAGCATTCGACTACCTCATCAGTAAATTAAATAAGAATGTTTTTTTTTTTACATGATCAAGAACTTTTAACGGCCAATAAATGTGGAGGAATGACTACTACATGACTAACTATGCTAAATACAAACATAAGTACACAGATTGATGCCTGTGAGAAACAGGTAGCTGTGTTGTAGGGGTAGCGCATACAGTTGGTGATTATGTGTTAGGAAAAGGTCCTGGTTTGATTCTAGGCTGTTAATATATTTTTACTGACTCAGTTACAATTCTTTGTACTAAGTACTGTTTACACTGCATTGCTAAGTATATTTTTAAGGTCTTGCAAAAGAACTTGATCCTCACACCTATCCCATTATATCACACACATTTAATTCCTAATAAATTACAATGAATCATGAAATCTTACTGATATTTGATGTTGTGAATGTAATTCATCAGCAGTCTATGTTAAGGCCAAGCATTTCAATTACTCTAAATATTCTGTAAAAGTAAAGCTTACAAAATTTTTGAAAAGAAAGTCAAACGTTTTGTGTAATGATTTGTCTAAAAGTATGATATAAAAAATATTAGGGAAATGTTTGGTGCACCTTATTTTCTGTTCATGATTTTGAGCATCATTCAATGGCACGTAGAAAGTTCCTCTGATCTACTTATTTCTTTTACACAAATCATTTCATAAAATATTTGACTGATTCCTTTCATTTTTTAATTTCAAGCTTTATTCAGAAAGCATGATCTTACTGACTCCTCGTTTGCCTTCCTAATGTACTTCATTCAAAGGAAGGCTTTTTGACATTAAATACCGCACGAATGTATCTTTTTACGTGCAAAATGAAAATACGTGAACAGATGAAATTTTTGACACTTCATTTACAGCAGCTTTTCGTGAAATATTTGAATTTGTCCTCAACTTATTAATAAAGTTTTTGTTAATTACCCTGATTACCTACAATCAGTTAAATATTTTCGTGCCAAACTAGACCTCATGCTGGTCACTTTGATACCCCATTTACCTGTTCCTCTTCATTTGTATGGCTATGACAATTTGGACAAAACCTCATGGTGTAAGTTATTGCTTTCACTCTGCTCACACATTTACAAAGACATATAAAGTGTTAATCATATGATGAAACAGTCTTTTCTGCATGCTGTCGTTTCCAAAATTCATCGTTTTGATATCTTGAACCTTTTATGAGATACGACGATTTTTACGACCACTTGATTCCCGAAGCGCAGGAAAGGTTCAGACGCACTGCGAGTGACCTGTCCATGGATATAACAACCAATATCTCAAGAATGTAAAGAGATATCATTCCGGTCTCAACTTTAAATACAGTTTAGATATATTGGTTACATTTCATACTCAATAATGTATGGCCTTAAATGAACTATACGGAAAGCCTACACAGTGTGATTTTTACCTTTGCAAATTCGTAAAAATTTCATGCAGCCCTCTACTCAATTTCGTGCAGCACAGTAACAATGACGAATAACGAAAATAAATTCTAACCTTTATTGTTTTAGGATATCAAGCTATAGGTTGTGGAAGAATCAAATTTTTTCGCTGAATAGTTTTCTTGAAATCGGATGTTAAGTAACTCATAGCTGCCGTCGCGGCCACTCGACTGGTTTGCCAAGAAGACACGTGGCTGTCACTCTGTGTCACGCGTGCTGCAGTGACAAGATTCAAACACACTTGAATTCAAACGTCACCAGTTGCAGCGGGAGGCAGGCAGTGACACAGATGTCGCTCACGTAGGACACTTTTGTAACTACACCTGCGGCTGTGTTTTGTCGCCTGAAGTTGTTGCGCGCTGTCACTCGCTTCTGTCGCTCACGTGTCAGTTGTCAGTTGCCTTACAACTCGCAGTCACGTTTGGTTTTTTCTGCAGAGCAAAGTAACCACTGCCCATTGCACAGATTGTAATCCCCGTGCCACGGCAATTTCCTAAACATAAATTTGATGTGCTTTAACAGCAGGACAATGCATATCCACAGATGACTACTACTATACAACATACTGTTTTTTACCACAAACAATTGCCATGGCCAGGAAGACCACAAGATCTGTCAGCAGTTGAACACAAATGGGACATGATGAATCAGGAACTTACTTGTTCTCCAGAGCCTGCAAGAACCATTGCTGAATTACAACAAATGGTGCAAAATGCTTGGGACAGTATATCACAAGTTGCTATTTGGCACCTTTATGATCATTTGCTTGTGAGAATACGCCCTCTTTGCTGACAGATCCCATGGAACAAATTTGCAATAATCATCTGCGAGAGCTGCCTTTTGAAATAGGTGTGGTGAATATTAATATTTTTTGCCAAAGTTTTAACAAATAACTACTTTGGCTTCTTAAGAGACCCAGAATTGTAGTATCTGAGTGTGATGGCCCTCAGGGGGGCAGGTGGGAGAGAATGAAGTTCTCTTCTGGCTCTTCCTCAGATGTTGGCAGAAGAGGTGATTTAGGATGTACAGGACACCGGTCTTCTGCTACAACAGTAGGACTAGAAGATTGTTTGTTCTACTGGGTATCCAAGAACACAGGATCTGTAACTTCACTGTTGAATTGTGAGGCATCAATGGGAGAAAGATTGGCTGGAGGTGACGGGCAAAATGCTGCACACTGTGGAAACCGTCCAGTCATAGCATTCCTCCTTTGAGCCATAGAAATGGGATGCACTTCATTCAGCCATCTCTGTATAAGCTGTAGGCTACTTACACGTGGTTTTGTGCTGTGGTGGAGGGACCCATCCATTTGTACTGCCTTTGGCATATGTATATCAATGAGAGGGTAGCAGTAAATTTAGGTGGGGATCTAATCTTATCTGACAATGAAGCTAGTTTGTAAGCATTCAAAAATTTTCTTATTGTGTGGATGTATTTATTTCTAATAACAACTTGCTGTCTGGTATACCATAATGGACCACACTTTCTGTCTGCAATTATAATTCTAAATTCTTTTTAGGTTAAGTAATTACACTATACTGTATTTTTAAAAAAAGGCAAAATAGTAAGATTATTATTCCTATACTTTTAAGACCATTACTAGTACTGTATGAATCACCATTGTTGTTTCTACTACTGTTATGATGGATAATTACTGAAAACTTTCTATCCGTACTTGCTAAACTGATCACTATTATCAATTTTAAAGTTTTTTGTCAGAGATTCCTGACAGTCACTTAGTGTCATGGTGATCTGTAAGCTCTATGGGCACCTCAGAAGGCACTATGAAAGAATGTAAATTCTTTGTCCATTTCAGTGGCAATAGCAGCTTTTGTCTGCAAATTTTTATCCGGTGCTCTGTGGTTGCAGAGAACTTTCTCCTGGTCCTAGAGTGCATTGCCACATCCAGTACAGAGTACCATGTAACCTCAGTCTGTAGGATTCCATGGGTGTGCAGACCACTACCTCATTGATGCTGCTGTTCCAGTTGAGCAGGGGAAGTATCTTGATTAAGATGATCATTTGCCTTCCAACCCCTTTTTACACTGCACCAGTGATGATGTCAAGGATCTGCCAGGTTTGCATATGTGAGGCTCTGAACTTGATTGTAACTCCTCTGCATACAGTAAATAGCTACTTGTTTACATATTTGTAGATGAAGTTGATCTACTGACAACCTGAGTAATACTCCTCATATTACTCTGTTTATAGTTTGTCCTGCTGTTATTCACAGCAACTTATTCTGAGGAACATTTGCAAAATAGCAGTGAAAATAGTCTTGTGATACAATTATTATTATTGGCAGCTAATGATCACAGCATTAGTTTTATGCGTCTCCTACACATTTCTTCTATATGAGCACTGGAATTGATTCTATTCTCATAAAAGAGATATAAGTGTCTTAATAAAGTTTCTCTTTTTATGGATTTATTATTAGCAAAGTATGTATTTTTTGAGGAATCGTCTGATAAATATACTTGACATGACTCGTGCACTTCTTGAAGGACTATGTCACAACCTGTTTTGAGATTGTTTCCCAAGCTTTCCTTTACTAGGATCGTGACATTATTGGCATATGCCACTGAACCTATGACTGCCTGAGTGTATTGTAGCTTTCCAGTGAATGGCTCCAACATTGTGTTCTATAACACAAGACTACAGGTGGATCCTTTTGGGCAACCTTTGGAGATTATCTTGCATACATGTTGACAGGGACATGCAAGTCTGGCGTCTCAGTCCTGATGTTAGTTGTTCCAAGAGCTGTGTAGAGCTGTCGTGCAATCCTACTCCCTCAGATGGTAAACAGCGCAAACTACCAGAGGTAGACAAACTACTCAGAAATAGCTATCGATATTCTAAGCAAAGAAGGGAAAGCAGAAAGGTGGAAGGAGTATATAGAAGGTCTATACAAGGGCGATGTACTTGAGAACAATATTATGGAAATGGAAGAGGATGTAGATGAAGATGAAATGGGAGATATGATACTGCGTGAAGAGTTTGACAGAGCACTGAAAGACCTGAGTCGAAACAAGGCCCCCGGAGTAGACAACATTCCATTGGAACTACTGACGGCCTTGGGAGAGCCAGTCCTGACAAAACTCTACCATCTGGTGAGCAAGATGTGTGAAACAGGCGAAATACCCTCAGACTTCAAGAAGAATATAATAATTCCAATCCCAAAGAAAGCAGGTGTTGACAGATGTGAAAATTACCGAACTATCAGTTTAATAAGTCACAGCTGCAAAATACTAACACGAATTCTTTACAGACGAACTGAAAAACTAGTAGAAGCCAACCTCGGGGAAGATCAGTTTGGATTCTGTAGAAACACTGGAACACGTGAGGCAATACTGACCTTACGACTTATCTTAGAAGAAAGATTAAGGAAAGGCAAACCTACGTTTCTAGCATTTGTAGACTTAGAGAAAGCTTTTGACAATGTTGACTGGAATACTCTCTTTCAAATTCTAAAGGTGGCAGGGGTAAAATACAGGGAGCGAAAGGCTATTTACAATTTGTACAGAAACCAGATGGCAGTTATAAGAGTCGAGGGACATGAAAGGGAAGCAGTGGTTGGGAAGGGAGTAAGACAGGGTTGTAGCCTCTCCCCGATGTTGTTCAATCTGTATATTGAGCAAGCAGTAAAGGAAATAAAAGAAAAATTCGGAGTAGGTATTAAAATTCATGGAGAAGAAATAAAAACTTTGAGGTTCGCCGATGACATTGTAATTCTGTCGGAGACAGCAAAGGACTTGGAAGAGCAGTTGAATGGAATGGACAGTGTCTTGAAAGGAGGATATAAGATGAACATCAACAAAAGCAAAACAAGGATAATGGAATGTAGTCTAATTAAGTCGGGTGATGCTGAGGGAATTAGATTAGGAAATGAGACACTTAAAGTAGTAAAGGAGTTTTGCTATTTGGGGAGCAAAATAACTGATGATAGTCGAAGTAGAGAGGATATAAAATGTAGGCTGGCAATGGCAAGGAATGCGTTTCTGAAGAAGAGAAATTTGTTAACATCGAGTATAGATTTAAGTGTTAGGAAGTCATTTCTGAAAGTATTTGTATGGAGTGTAGCCATGTATGGAAGTGAAACATGGACGATAAATAGTTTGGACAAGAAGAGAATAGAAGCTTTCTAAATGTGGTGCTACAGAAGAATGCTGAAGATTAGATGGGTAGATCACATAACTAATGAGGAAGTATTGAATAGGACTGGGGAGAAGAGAAGTTTGTGGCAGAACTTGACCAGAAGAAGGGATCGGTTGGTAGGACATGTTCTGAGGCATCAAGGGATCACCAATTTAGTATTGGAGGGCAGCGTGGAGGGTAAAAATCATAGAGGGAGACCAAGAGATAAATACACTAAGCAGATTCAGAAGGATGTAGGTTGCAGTAGGTACTGGGAGATGAAAAAGCTTGCACAGGATAGAGTAGCATGGAGAGCTGCATCAAACCAGTCTCAGGACTGAAGACCACAACAACAACAACAACAACAACATAGCCGCTAAATATTTTCATGGAGCATTTCTTGAGGAGATTATTGCTTCAGTTACAGCACCCTCTGTTGACTTCACTTTCATGACACTAATCTGCTTAGGAATGATTCCCTACAGTAGTCTTTGCTCCTTCAGTCTGCTACATAGCAGCTTTTCCAGCAGTTTTCCAAAGATGTATATCAGATAGATCAGCCTATAGGGCTCACTCGTTTATCTGTATTTTTACCCAATAGAAGAGTCATACTTTGCCTGACTGGCTTCTAGCATGGCTGAATGATGTTGGGAAATGGCTTTCTTTTATCTAATAGATTGTATGTATGTCTGTAGTCGATTATCTCCTAAATTGACTGGTTAATGTGGAGATTGGTATCTTATCTGAAGGAAGTGTTGGGGTGTTGTGCGTTGAACTGATGAATAAGATGGCAGGTCAAAGTGGAAGCTTCCTCATAGAGTATTTCTGATTTCCTTTTGATGTATATGAGGATCGATGGTTTTCCTAAGATGTGTTTGTTGGGCATGCAACAGTCTGTCTCCGAAATGTTGAGGAGGGTTCTATTTTGAAGCATCTTAAGTGTGTGTGTGTGTGTGTGTGTGTGTGTGTGTGTGTGTGTGTGTGTGTGTGTGTGTGGGCGCGCGCGCGCGCCATTGACCAAACCTCAGACTTGTATAACATAACTGGAAGGATTACAGCTCTATATCTCTCTCTATAGTAAGCCCCTACCCTTGAGGAGCAGGGAAAGTTGGCTATAAACAGTGCAATCTCTACTTTAGGATGTACTGACTTGTTTGGCAAAAGTTAATTGCCTATCCAGCTGATGGCCAAGATAAGTCACTCCACAGCTGGTCACAGAGATATGTCTGTTCGGGTGGATGAACTTGCTCATGAACATTACTGCTATGGATTTTTCTGGCTTTATCTTGATCTTCCAGATGTTGCTCAGTTGACGATTTTGTCTTGTAGGTGCTCCTGTAGCTTCCTAGTGATGAAGTGGAGGTTGCAGCTGCCTTTATAGACTGTCATATCATCGGCATATAACCCTATTTCACCTCCTGCCGATTCTGGCATGTTGTTGGTGTATGATGAGTACAATATGGGGCCTAGAACTGTGCCATACAGAACTGTGACCACAGCATCCCTGATCATACTGACAAATTTGCCTCCCCTGATGGAGTACTGCCTCACGACCAGGAATGAGTCAGTCATGCTGATCATGTGTCCTGGTATGTCTAACTGGGATAATTTGTGTATATAATTTTAAATTAAGCCATCATGCCAGACTTTGTTGAAGGCTTTCTTGATTTTGAGAAAGATTGCTCCTTTATTGTGTTTCTTCTCTCACACTGCATATGTGTTCCACCACATGCAGGTATTGATGCATGGTGCTATGTTCTGAATGGAAGCTACACAGCTCAGGGGTGACTATATTATTGTCATGAAGGAATTTGATAAGGTCTTGATGGATAAGACCTTCCAGTATGTTCCCTAGAAGGCAAAGGAGTGAAGTAGGTCAATAACTTTGGGGAAGGATGGGATTCTTATTGGGTTTGGATAAGGTTATGACCCAAGAAGTTTTCCAGGCCGTTCAGAAGTAGGTTAGGGAGAGGCATTGATAGTATGAAGTTGCAAGGTAGGTGATTGCAGTAGGAGGTACAAGCTTTAGGCATGGGACATGGATCTTGTCAGGATCAGGGGATTTATTGTTCCCTAACCGTCTGATGTAGGCACACACAAGGCGATTGGAAGCTGGCGTAAAATTTGTCTCTGGTCTCTCGTGGATCAATTGAGCCACTAGTCTGACTATTATTTTCTCTTGCCTGTCACTCTCATCTTGATCTCTCTCTTGCGAGTTTGTAATTGTGATTCTAATGATGTCACCAGTACGTCTACTTCCTCTTAATCCGTCAGTTTTGACCTCGGAGTGGCCTGTCTACGCTGGAAGTAGCTCTCTGCACTTTCATGCTCTTCCATACTAGGTTAATGTCCTCCTCAGAGTTTGAGCCATTCTGCTCAGCAGAGGTCTCGGTGCTCATGTAATTTGTAGGACTTGAGAGCTAGAAGATTTTTATCCATGCCCTTCTTTAATATAATCATAGTTGCATTTTTACCGTATTGTTGGTATTATGCCTTGGAAGAGATTTGCATTAGGTTAAGTGACAGTAGTGTGAACTGATCGGTGCATGTTGAGCACGCAGAATTTCGTCGGAAATGCCATCTGTGCCATATATATATATATATATATACCATGTGATCAAAAGTATCCGGACACCACCAAAAACATACTTTTTTTTTATATTTTAGGTGCATTGTGCTGCCACCTACTGCCAGGTGCTCCATATTAGCGACCTCAGTTGTCATTACACATCGTGAGAGAGCAGAATGGGGTGCTCCGTGGATCTCACGGATTTTGAATGTGGTCAGGTCATTGGGTGTAACTGGTGTCATATATCTCTACACGAAATTTCCACACTCCTAAACATCCCTAGGTCCACTGTTTTCGATGTGATAGTGAAGTGGACACGTGAAGGGACATGTACAGTACAAAAGTGTACAGGCCAACCTTGTCTGTTGACTGACAGAGACTGCTGACAGGTGAAGAAGCTTGTAATGTGTAATAGGCAGACATCTATCCAGACCATCACACAGAAATTCCAAACTGCATCGGGATCCACTGCAAGTACTACTACAGTAACGTAGGAGGTGAGAAAACTTGGATTTCATGGTAGAGCAGCTGCTCATAAGCCCCACATCACACCAGTAAATGCCAAATGATGCCTCACTTTGTGTAAGGAACGTAAACATTGGATGACTGAACAGTGGAAAAACGTTGTGTGGAGTGGCGAATCATGGTACATGATGTAGCGATCCGTTGGCAGGGTGTGGGTATGGCGAATGCTCGGTGAACATCATCTGCCAGCGTATGTAGTTCCAACAGTAAAATTCGGAGGCATTGGTGTTATGGTGTGGTCTTGTTTTTCATTGAGGGGGCTTGCACCTGTTGTTGTTTTGTGTAGCACTATCACAGCACAGGCCTACATTAATGTTTTAAGCACCGTCTTGCTTCCCACTGTTGAAAAGCAATTTGGGGATGGTGATTGGATCTTTCAACATGATCGAGCACCTGTTCCTAATGCACGGCCTGTGGCGGAGGGATTACACGACAATAACATCCCTGTAATGGACTAGCCTGCACAGAGACCTGACCTGAATCCTATAGAACACCTTTGGATGTTTTGGAATGAAGACTTCGTGCCAGGCCTCACCGACAGACATTGATACCTCTCCTCAGTGCAGCACTTCATGAAGAATGGGCTGTCACTCCCCAAGAAACCTTCAAGCACCTGACTGAACATATGCCTGCGAGAGTGAAAGCTGTCATCAAGGCTAAGGATGAGCCAACACCATATTGAATTCCAATGTTACAGTTGGAGGGCGCCACGAACTTGTAAGTCATTTTCAGCCAGATGTCCGGATACTTTTGGTCACATAGTGTTTATATAGCAACCTCATGAATGCTGTCTGACAATAGCATATCCATTACTAACTGAGCTTCATGCTGCCAGTTTTCAATTATACTTCCATTTCTTTCTTGCTGACAGCATTTTTGGTAGTTTTACTTTTTGGCAAACAGTGTTGCATGACATGCTCCATGGGTCAAGATATACCAGGTGTAGAAGTATGAAAACGGAATTTCCCTATAGATGGTACTAGCCATGAGACTACATCAGCAGGGCCATCTGCTTCCTGCAATGTCACGATGAATGTCGGCACACAGTAACCTAAGTTCCATACACTGGTATCTGTTTCAGACCAGTAAAAATGTCGAGTTTTGTGCCTACTAACTATGATTTGCGGACAGCGTTGGTTTTCTGGTGCAGAACTGCATAAAATGCTTGTAGAAATTTTTGGCGAACATGCTCTTGGGAAACCAGTGTTTCGAGTGGTTCAAAAAATTCAAAAGTGGTGATTTTGACATGAGAAATGATGAGCATGGGAAACCACCAAAAAAGTTCAAAGACAACGAATTGCTGACCTTATTGAATGAAGATGATACTCAAACTCAACAGGAACTCGCATAACAATTGAATGTGATTCAGAAAGCCATTTCTCTTCAGTTGAAAGCTATGGGAAAGGTGCAGCAAGTGGGAAAATGGTTCCGCATGACGTGAATGAAAGACAGCAAGCAAATCAAAAGACAACTTGTGAAATACTGCTTGCCAGATACAAAAGAAAGTCGTTTCACCATCGAATGGTGACAGGTGATGAAAAATCGATACATTTGAGAATCCTAGGCATCGTAAATCATTGGTGAATCCAGGCAAACCACTGACATCCAAATCACTTTGGAAAGAAGGCAATGCTTTGTGTTTGGTGGGATTAGAAGGGTATCATCTATTATGAGCTGCTAAAACTTGGTGACGCAGTTAACACTGATTGCTACCAACAGCTAATAATTGATTTAAATCGAGCATTACATGGAAAAATAATTGGAATATGGACAAAGGTAACACAAAGTCATACTGCTCCATGATAACGCTCCATCACATGCAGCAAAATGGGTCAGGTGAATGATCGAGGTGTTCAGTTGGGAAATACTAGGGCATGTGGCTTATCTCCAGACTTGGCTCCATTCAGTTATCATCTATTTGCATCACTGGGACACACTTTCACTGAACAATGCTTCAATTCATGTGAAAATGTACAAAAATGGCTCGCTGACTGCTTCGCTTCAAAAGAAGGCATGGCATTCATAGCCTGTGGGAGAGGTGGGAGAACGTATAAATAGCAGTGGAGATTATTTTGAATAAAATATTGTTTATCAGTTTCAAACAACAGATGTGTAATTATTGCAACTAAATTCCGGTTTCATACTTCTACACCTGGTAGATACTATGATACAAAGTTACTTAGATTTATCCACTGTGATCACTCACAGACTTTCTTCAAAATCTTGCGTGGGTTTCAGCACTGTTTCAGTTTGTGAGCTCTTTGTTCACCTATACTTCTTTTCTGACAAAATCTGTTTGGTCTTCTGACATCCGTCGTTAATCCCTGGAGGTCTGCATTCGGTGAAGTTCATCTGCTTGCCTGAGTATGTGTTAGTGCCTGTACGGATTGCTGTATCACTGCTTTTGCTTTTGTGTCTAAATTATCACTGATGTCCCCAGGTTTCACACAATGAAATACATTTATCAATTGATTTTAGTTGGGCTGCCCTGTGTCATATGGTGGCATCTGTATCTGATTCGATGCAGTAATTTCTGTGAAAGTTCAGAGCAAAAAATATAACTTAAAGTGAGTTATTTTCCTACATGAAACGGTATTTTATCTTACATAAATGCTTAATTTTTATTAGCGATTAGCTGTATTACACCAAAACTGTATTATACTTAACAGTGTGCTGCAGTCCAAAATATGATAGCATCCATAATAAGTGAATTTGAAGCATTGCTGTGTTATCTTTGAACACTGAGAGCAACATAGTGTCTTTGAGAGTTGTGCCTGTACCAATATGGTTGAATTGATCTCTTATTAGGGACACCATCACATGTTGTTCTTTCCACACTTCTTTGTGGATCATAGTAAGCTGTAAGCATAACAAAATGTTGTGTGTGACAAAGCTTGATAATGGCATATCCCACTCAATCTTGTGTATTTCATTTGTACCTAACAACCATCCAATCTACACTACTGGCCATTAAAATTGCTACACCAAGAAGAAATGCATATGATAAATGGGTATTCATTGGATAAATATATTATACTAGAACTGACATGTGATTACATTTTCACGCAATTTGGGCGCATAGATCCTGAGAAATCCTTACCCAGAACTACCACCTCTGGCCATAATTACGGCCTTGATACGCCTGGGCATTCAGTCAAACAGAGCTTGGATGGCGTGTACAGGTACAGCTGCCCATGCAGCTTCAACACGATACCACAGTTCATCAAGAGTAGTGACTGGCGTATTGTGAGGAGCCAGTTGCTCGGCCACCACTGACCAGACGTTTTCAATTGGTGAGAGATCTGGAGAATGTGCTGGTCAGGGCAGCAGTCGAACATTTTCTGTATCCGGAAAGACCCGTACAGGACCTGCAACATGCGGTCGTGCATTATCCTGCTGAAATGTAGCGTTTCGCAGGATCGAATGCAGGGTAGAGCCACGGGTTGTAACACATCCGAAATGTAATGTCCACTGTTCAAAGTGCCGTCAATGCGAACAAGAGGTGACCGACACGTGTAACCAATGGCACCCCTTACCATCACGCCAGGTGATACGCCAGTATGGCAATGACGAATACATGCTTCCAATGTGCATTCACCGCGATGTCGCCACACACGGATGCGACCATCATGATGCTGTAAACAGAACATCTGAAAAAATGATGTTTTGCCATTCGTGCACCCAGGTTCGTCGTTGAGTACGCTATCACAGGTGCTCCTGTCTGTGATGTAGCATCAAGGGTAACCGCAGCCATGGTCTCCGAGCAGATAGTCCATGCTGCTGCAAACATCGTCGAACTGTTTGTGTAGATGGTTGTTGTCTTGCATACGTCCCCATCTGTTGACTCAGGGATCGAGACGTGGCTGCACTATCCGTTACAGCCATGCGGATAAGATGCCTGTCATCTCGACTGCTAGTGATACGAGGCCATTGGGATCCGGCACGGCGTTCCGTATTACCCTCCTGAACCCACCGATTCCATATTCTGCTAACAGTCATTGGGTCTCGACCAACGCGAGCAGCAATGTCGCGATACGATAAACCGCAATCACGATAGGCTACAATCTGACCTTTATCAAAGTCGGAAACATGATGGTACGCATTTCTCCTCCTTACGCGAGGCATCACAATAACGTTTCACCAGACAACGCCGGTCAACTGCTGTTTGTGTATGAGAAATCGGTTGGAAACTTTCCTCATCTCAGCACGTTGTAGGTGTCGCCATCGGCGCCAACCTTGTGTGAATGCTCTGAAAAGCTGATCATTTGCATATCACAGCATCTTCTTCCTGTTGGTTAAATTTCGCGTCTGTAGCATGTCATCTTTGTGGTGTAGCAATTTTAATGGCCAGTAGTGTGGTTGTGCCATTTTAAGTCCCTCCAGTTCATCTGCAGATAGTGCAAATAGATACAACAATAATACCATGATTTGTGAGAGTGAAAAACTATCTGACCATGTGTGATCTGACCATGTATCATAAAAAACTACTTATAGAGATCTCTCTGTCATACAGTAGGTCTCTTCGACTGTATATCTTGAGCAGTAGGCTTTCCAAGAACTCTGTGTTCATAAAAAGAAAGTTTACTGCTAACTGGAAACTGTTACTGCATGAGATGCAAGAAACACAATAAATTTCCCATTAGGGTGTTTGATTTGTATTATATGTGCTGCTATCAGTGTTGATGCCTCTTCCACTCTGGTGAGCCAAAGTGGACACGTGTTAAAACACTGGACTCACATTCGCGAGGATGGTGGTTCAAATCCTTTTCTGACTATCCAGATATAGATTTTTATGGTTTACCTATATTGCTTAAGACAAATGTCAGGATTCTTCCTTTGAAAAGGACTTGGCCAATTTCCTTCTCCATCCTTTCCTTCTCAGAGCTTGTGCTCTGTCTATACTGACCTTATCTGTGATGGGAGACATAAATCCTAATCTTCCTTTTCCATTTTCTTCCACAGTAGCAAGTTGAGTTGCATATTCACACTTTGTATAGATTTTCTGGGTTCTTTGATACATGATGTCTTTTTCCATATTTTTACCATCTGAGAGGCATTTTATGTAATTTATGTCTGTGTTCTCCTCAGCATCTATTTGACGCAACTAACTGCTCTTAGTACTAACTCATTTTTGTATAGTTTCACTGCATTTAATATAGAAGGCAGTTGTAATTTAATTTTTGCTACTTGAGACAGTGCAGAGGGGAAAACTGTTTACCATTTTGGTATCCAACTTTATAGGAATCATGTTTCGACTGTTCGCTGCAGGATCGTGTTGTTAGTAATGTTAGTGTCATGATTTGCCGTTAGGCACTGGTACTGGTGCGGCGACATAGGGTTGAAACATAAGCATCAGTGTGCATTACAGGTGCAGGCAGTTTATATGGCCCTGGATAAGGTGAGTAGGGCTTCACACATAAAGCTGTTTTATCAAAACAGAGTCTGACTTAAGCTGCCAGAGACTGTGGTCTTGTGTGTGTGTGTGTGTGTGTGTGTGTGTGTTTACTTTGGACAAAGGCCTGGTTGGCTGAAAGCTCATTTTATGACAGTCTTTTTTTTTTTGTGCCAATCTGTGATTCAGCATCTCTGTTATATGGTGAGTAACAACTATGCTTTTCATAATATTGTTTCAATGGTTTAGTTATTATCTCTCTTCTGCATGACTTTACAAATGTTTCATTGTCCTACAATCACTAGTTCTCATGGGGATCCTCTCAAGTAGTAAAAGTTTAACTATAACCAACCTGTACATTACACTCTTCCAACAGTAGAACCATTTATAGCAGTTCATGGCTGAAATCCTTCAGTCTTGCACCAATAGCATCAAAAGGTGAAATACTTTTTTATTTTATGTGCACAGAATTAGTAACAACTAACTGAACATCATTGGTGAGGGGGCCAGGTACTGAGCATTATATGTTGTGAATGAATACTGCCACCCATCTTGATCTGTGTTCCTTATGTGGGTTGTCGGTCAATTGTGGTTGATAGCTTTGTAATGCACAGTGATCTGGTGGCGTAAAATGAGTAATCTTTGTGTTTATGTATTTGAGTCTTCCATCTGTTATTATGTTAGTTTATCTGTATTAATGTTAAAACCATTCTACTGCAATACAAAAGCCATTTTTGAGCAAGTTTTTTCCCCTACATGTCTCTCTTTGCCTTGACAATTGGACCTGTATATGTGTAGGGTGATGTTTGGACTTTGAGGTTCACCCAGTAGAAGCATGATTTCCATATCAGTCACCAGTTTCATAAATAGTTTTGATTTTAGGACACTTAGCCACTTCTTGGAGATGCTTTAAGTGAGATAGGTGTAGAGGATAAGCTAATAGCTTTGACAGCCTTGTTTTCATGTTCATTTGTATAGATCCTGATAGTGTGGGCATAGTAATACAGACTTTTGCTTTGAATGATAGCAGTGAAGCTTCTGTGGCGCATTTACAAAAGATCGTTCTTCCATCAACACATATGTGTCTTTCCAGATATTGTGTTCGGTTCATATTTTCTGGATTCAAAGCAAATGAGATGGAGGGGCCTTGAATGGGGTTTTTCCTTTGTTTGCGGTATCCATTTAGTAACCTTTCATTCTTGGATTTGGAATTCCTCAGTGTACATAGGATAACTCCTGCTGTATTCAGAATGGATGACGGAGGTATTTACATAATTGTGTTGTGCTGAACATGGCATTTCATGTTTGTGAGCAAATCTCTACATTTACTGTGGCTTTCGTTTTATACTCTATGGTTGAGAGGTGATATATAAGTAAAAAATAAATTACTTGTCAACTCAAAGATTTGTTTGAATATGATAGTGCGCTGCTAGGCAGGCTGATATTGGATTCTGTTTTTGATCTTAGAACTGTTTCAGCTAGCCCTTTATGTAGGGACTTAGCATTTGTTGTGGAATCCCAATCACATTGCAGCTTGGGATCATTTTAATGTATAGGAAGCAGGAGATAAACCACAGACTTCTTTACATGTAGTCTACATTTTACTGTCAGCATCCTAGAACCACAGAAGTCTATATACACATAGTGGAAACAATCCATCTGACTCCATGTTGATGGGATATTAAGCCTTTATTTTCCATATCTCTTCCTTAAACATCTCTTACCTCAATCACTTCTCACTTATCTAGAGTTGGTGGATTTGTATAGAAGTATCTATAGAAGTATCAACCTTCCTCCCAATATCACCATGTTATTTCAGCTGGCATGTACCTTTGTGATACAGTGTTTACTTTATTGACAGGACCGCCCCCCCCCCCCCCCCCCCACCTTTCTCTCTCTCTCTCTCTCTCTCTCTCTCTCTCTCTCTCTCTCTCTCTCTCTCTCTCACACACACACACACACACACACACACACACACACACACACACACACACACACACACACACACAGAGGTGAAATGCCCATGTATCCGAAAGTATCAGTAAGATCAAAGTGCTTATTTTAGAAAATGCTGTTTCATGTGCTCAGTAGCTGAGGATATGACATAACTAAGTTTTGTCAAATAATTATTACAGTCAGTGGGATAGGGTGGTATTTGTATGACCCAGCAACAGCTGAGCACTGGGAATCTGTGTTGGCACAACATAAAAAAAAAAAAAAAAAATCAAAAGCGTGAAAACCAGTGTGAAAACAATGGTTTTTTGTTCCCCGAAGTATCACAATTAATTGACATTACTAATTTTAAGTGTCAAATTGATTGTGTGAAGCATTGTGGAGAACATAGCCTGCACTGTAGTGATAAAAATATCGGCTATTCCACCATGATCGGTCCTTGCCACACACTATTGGGTATGATACAGCTTTGGGGAAAAATATCAAAATGACAACAGTTACACAATCGTGCTACTCACTAGATCTGGCACTGTCACTCATGGCTGTGTTACCACACACATTTTTTCTGTTCTGTAGAAAACAGGAGGACATCAGAGGCAAACATTTTTAGTCTACAGAAGAGGTGAAACAGAAACTTGATTCATTGTTCTGTCATATCTGTAACTGTGAAATGCCAAACTTGTGAAACAGCATTCACTAAAACAAGCACTCCACCCAGACAGATTCTTCTGCATGGATGACACTTGGCAGATGATTCAAAAGCATGTGTAGTGGAAGCACCTAGTGGCAGAAATAGTCACCACCACTCATCTGGTCACAAGAAAGTAATTGTTACTTTCGGCTCTCCTTCCCCTCATACATAGTAGTAAATATTTTTTTCTCTTGATTTTTTTGCCTCTAATTGATTATTTAACTATATGTTTTTAACCATTGAAATTGATTCAACTGTGAGTTCTTAGTGAAACATTGTATATTGTATTAACTAAACAAAACACTTTTTTAGCCTTGTTTCACAAACTTCATTATTAATGTAGGATGTAGGTATTGGGTTATAAGCCCATTTTATAGTACATAACTGATCCTAAAGATGAGAACCAAGCAAAGATAAACATGTCAAATTTTTCATCTATCCGTTCTTCACTTGAACTCTAAAAGTTATTTCTGTTTACAGTTTTGGCAAATTACATATGGGTTTACAAAATCCATTATGACAGCATTTACAATAACTATGACTGACTATTTGTACATTGCTAACATTTTGTGGCTTCTCTATTTCTGTTCTGGCTAATAATACTGTTCTCTGACTCATTGTGACGCCTCTAATGTGATTAGTTTGTTGGCTACTGTGAGAGGCAGTCTTTGCCTGGCTGTAATGTTAAATCCCTTATTACAGAAGGTAAGAATTGGGAAGCGACTTGAAATAACCTAAGCTAGAAGTCCTTTGCAACCTCTAAATTTATTCAGAAAATGGTTTCAACTCTTGCTATACTTGTCTTGAAGTTGTACCTGCAAACCATAGTACAGAGATGATGGTTGGCTAGCACCATTCCATCTGCTTTGACATAACAGTGTTAGTGTTAACTGAAACTGCACCCACTATATTACACATAACGTTCCCAATCTGTTCACCTACGATTCCATTAACTGTACTGATACTGCTACAGCTACTTCTGCCTAGCCTTGCGTGGCTACTCTTCAGGAATGAAATGTTTGTATTCTCATTATTTACTGTACAACTATCAATTTTAACTCTCTTTGTAGTATTATTCTTAGTTGTATTTGTACGTATTATTCGTTCTGATCGTATTGATGCTCTTGTTCCATACTCTTTACATTGAATGTAGAAGCTTACTTTTCCAACTCCTTTTAGTACTACATACTTTAGAGCTTGCCTCACACATAATACTGTCAGACCTGCTTCCTTAGGAGCCAAATGTAATCATTATTACTTAAATGTGTCCAAATACTTTTATTTAAAGATAGGATTTTTCCACAATTGCTTGGGATAGCACTTATGGGCTGAAGCAACCTTTCTTCACACTTTTCATGATCAAATATTTGCAACATTGCAAATGTTTGTATGCAAAACCTTCCTAGATCTGCCATGTCTTACTGTTTTATCATAGAGCAACACTTCATCACCCACAGTGAATTCATTTGGATTCTGTCATTTGTCATATTGTTCTTTAGTAGTCCTTTAGTGTTGTATTATCAATTTCCTTGCTACGTTATGTGCTTCTTCGATTCTAGCTCTGTCTGTTCACATATTACTCATAGTAATAACTTACCTTTGCTGATTCTTATTGCAATATTCCTGGTATGTTTACCTTTGTTCCATACATTAATTTAAAAGCTGTATACCTGGCACTACTGTGTGGTGTTATGTTGAATACAAAAACTGCATATAGTACCCACTTGTCCAATGAACTTAGAATCCCTGTCACAAAGTGCTCAAGTACTCTATCAGTGTATGGTGATGTCTTTCTAGCACACCATTTGATTCTGAATGCTATGTCATAGTGTGTATTGTGCTTATATGCAACTATTTACAAATTTTACTAAAAATATGACTTAAGAGATTTGATCCTTGGTCTGTTAAAAGCACTGAAGGAATTCCATACCTTAAAACCGTGTATTTCACAAATACTTCTGCACTGTTTCGGTATCTTGCCTTTATGGGTAAAGCTAATGTAAACTTAGTTAAATTGTCTTGGGTCAGCACGTATCTGTTTCCTGTGCTTGGTACCTCTAACGCAAAAAACTTGTTCAGGTGAACATCTGCAACTAGGAACACATTTATAGAATGAAAATCCGCTTCAGTTGGCATAATTTTCTTAATTTATTCCATGAGCAGGTTTGAAGCGTAAACCTTCATCTTCAGGTGCTACCAAATAATTTTGAGAACTTCTGTGTTGTGCTGTCTAGGGGGAGGGGGGCACTATGGTTGCCGGTCCAATGCTCCCATGTATTTGTTTGACACAAGTGTGATCCCCAATGACTGACTGGCCCGACCGCCAAACATTTATGTTCTCATAATTGTACTCTTCGAGCTTAAGTCTTCACTTCATTAGTTTGACTACAGAAGTTTTGAACTAGGATCTTTCTCACTGAATATCCATGTTAATGGCTTATGGTCTGATACCACCATAAACTGTTGTTCATATATGTACAGTCAGATCTGTTTCACTGCATATACTATAGCCGACAATTCCTTCTCTGGTGCTGCAATTTAATACTGTCTCATTTAATGATCTAAATTTGTAGTGGGCAAGTCATTGCCAACTTTCTTGTCTTTTGACAGAACTGCTCCCAGAGCTGCATTGCTCACATTTGTCATCACTACGAACGGCTTGTAAAATCAGGGTACTAAAGTAGTGATGGATTAACTAATTTCTCCTTTAGTTCCTAGAAAGCATTGTTTTGTATTTTACCTTTTTTTTTTGTAGCAGTTCATGAAGTGGCATTGTGATTTTCCCCAACTGTGCAATAAATTGTTGGTAGGACCCAGTTAGACCTAGAAACCCTTTCAGTTCTTTTGTTGTTCTGGGCTGTTGAAAGAATTTCACCTTTTCCACCTTTGTCATGTCCAGTGAGATTCCCTTGTCTGCAAAACAATGACCTAAAATGATGTCACTTTTTTTCTTAAGAATTCACATGTATATTCTTCTACCTTTAATTTGTGCTTTAGCAACTTACCAAGAATGAAACAGAGATTGTTATTATGCTCCTGTAGGATTCTTCCGTAATACATTGTATCATCTTGGTACGTTAAACACTTTATCCCTTGCGGACCTCACAAAACTGCATTCATCAGTCATTGAAAACAACTTGAGGTTTCGTCCAGTCCCATTAGCATTCGTTTATACTCATAGTGCTGATAGTTTGAGCTGAATGCAGTATTATCTCTGTCCTTCTCATCCATCAATATTTCACTAAATCTGCTTGCAACATCAAGCATTGAGAAGTACTTTGCCTGCCCAGTTGGTCAAAGATATCGGACATATTTTGTAGCAGAAATGCATCATCTGCTGTGATGTTGTTTTTCTGTCTGTAGTCTACAATTATTCTCCACTTCTGTTGGGAACTTGCATCTCTTTTTTGAAACCAACAATACAGGTGTGTTCCATTCCCTCTTGCTTTTGACAGTTATCATCTTTCAGCATTTGTTCAATCTGCTCTTTTAAGGCCTCTTTCTGTGCTTCGGGTATTCTTTATGGTCTAGCATTCACCATCTTCCCTGCGTGTTCTGGTGCTATCAAAATTCTGTGTGTCGTTGTGGCTGTATATGACAATTTGTCTCCTGGTAGATGGAATACATCTCCATATTCTGTGCAAAATTCTGCTAATGCATTCTTCTTTTCCGTATTCATATGATCCAATCTCAGTTGTTTTTGTGGAGCACTAGCATGACTTCCTGTCCTTTCTACAGTTTTGTACTGTCTTTTATTTCATGCACCTTTGCTACACACACTAATTCTTCCATCACTAATGTGATCTTTTGTAATTGCTCTTTGTTCTCTGATAAATTTGTTGCACTTACTATGTCTCTGGTACGTACACTCCATTAGACTATCCTGTTTGAGGATAAACATTTCACTTTCACTATCTCGTGGTACTTTACCCTCCACATTCAACTGCATCATCATTTCCTCACATGGTCCAATTTCCTCACTGGACTTCTGATAATCTCAAACTCACATACTTTCAGTTTCTCCTTCACTGTTTAGGTGTGTGCCCCCTGCCCGACCTCCGCCCCCCCGCCCCCTGCCCGACCTCCACCCCCCCCGCCCGACTAGCTTTCACTGTTCAAAGCATCCTGCCTCTGTTTTTTTTTGGCTTTCCGTTTTGCCCCCACCAGTCCCTCACATGACGTGACGCTGAAGGTCTTCCACCACCTCATTGGCTCCAATTGTGAACTTCTCTTCAGTGGGTTTCCAGAGGCTGGGTAGAGGGAGAGAGGCATCTCACACTGTATGTCACACACTGTGTCCTAAGCCTGCCATTAACTTTTCATGATGGCTTGGTGTCTGTATCGAAGACTGACTCTCTCTCTCTCTCTCTCTCTCTCTCTCTCTCTCTCTCTCTCTCTCTCTCTCTCTCATCCCATGCTTTCTGTCTAGCCAGGAAATGCTGGCCCCACTATTATTGTTGATAAACATTCATTTGGAGCTCTGCATATCAGTGTTACTCTGTAATGTTCTTGGGTCAATCTGTGGTCATAGCTTAGTGTCTTCACTAGTACCTGGCTGGCTCACTGGCTTCCCTGTGACTTTTCCTTGCCAACTATTTTTCTACAAGACTTGGCTGTTTGCTTCCATGCCCCACATATCAAATTTGACTTGTTTTGCCTTCTCATTTATCACATAGTTGTTTACCTACCTTTTTAAATTTGTTTTACTAATGTAAACACAATTGAATGTAAATATAAAAATTATACTCTTGTGCTTTGTAGATAACATCTTCACGAGAAGTGGAGTTGCCAAAACTTCAGGGACTTGTACTGCGAGAGATTATCCTTGTCAAAATGGAAAATACAATGACGAAAATAAAATGCATACTCCACTCTTGCCCTATGTTAACTAATAAAGAAAAGAAGGTATTCATTTTTCAAACAGAAATGCCAATACTACGCACAAGGGTTCTGAATTGGTGGAGCCCTTACTACCCCCGCAAGGCTCACTGTCCCTTGAGGTGAGTTGTTTTGAAACACGACATCTAATTTTTAAACACCTAAAACCCTGTTAAAATCCATGTTACTTTTACTGCCAGTGTGACCTTTACATATAGAAAAGATATATAAAATGTATAATAATGTTTCAAGATAAATGTTGATATGTATTGCAGTTGTTTCTAGAATGTATGTGAGAAAAGAATTATCATCATTCATTTATACAGCCAGCATTCTCACAGAGTTCTTTTGGTGTACGTAGAGAAGAGTATTGGGAACCAAGTCTTGTGATGTTGATAGTACAGATGTCATTGTGAACAGGAAGCTTAGCATAGACAACATGTTTTTTAAACTCCCTAACAAGTGTACTCTCATTGCAGGGGTTGAGCACAATTTGGCTAAAAATATCCAGCCTGGAGAGCCAAATTCTATCACAGTATTCAACAGCACAAAAGTGTAAATTATCAGTGGTAATGCTGATGAGCCCTAAGATGTTACTCCGTGATCCACATTCAGCATCCATTCTTGATAAGTGTTCTCTGAAAGGGCATTTTTGTTTAATTGATCATTAAATATCCCTAGTGATAAGCTGTTTTCAAAAATTACATTTTAAAAACCTGTTAAAATCTGTGTTACTCCCATTGTGACTCATATATTTAGAAACAAGAGCACAAAAGCATAACTTATCTGTGTTAATACAAATAATCCCAGTGTTGTTCCTGTAGAATGATATTCATTGATCGATGTTCAGCATCCATTCTTGATAAGTGTTCTCTAAAAGGGCATTTTTGTTTAATTGATCATTAAATATCCCTAGTGATAAGCTGTTTTCAAAAATTACATTTTAAAAGCCTGTTAAAATCGGTGTTACTCCCATTGTGACTCGTATATTTAGAAACAAGAGCACAAAAGCATTACTTATCTGTGTTAATACAAATGATCCCAGTGTTGTTCCTGTAGAATGATTTTCGTTGATCGATGTTCAGCATCCATTCTTGATAAGTGTTCTCTGAAAGGGCATTTTTGTTTAATTGATCATTAAATATCCCTAGTGATAAGCTGTTTTCAAAAATTACATTTTAAAACTCTGTTAAAATCTGTGTTACTTTGTTACTCCCAGTGGACACGTATATTTAGAAAAGATATATAAAACATGTAATAATGTTTCAAGATAAATGTTGATATGTACTGCAGTTGATTCTAGAATGTGTATCAGAAGATAATAAAACAATAAATATATGTATTCCATTCATGAGTTTCACATGTTCATGTTTGCCCAGTTTACATTAAGCACATGACTGCTTTGATGGCATAGGTGATGCTTGCGACCAGACTGGAGTAGGTGGTGGTGGTGGTGGTGGTGGTGGTGGTGGTGGTGGTGGGAGGATGTATGGGACAGGTCTTGCATCTAGGTCTATTACAGGGATATGAGCCATGAGGCAAGGAGTTGGAGTAAGGATGGAGGAAGATATTGATTAGGTCCAGTGGGCAGCAGTATACCACTGTGGGAGTGGTGGGAAGGATAATGGGTAGGATGTTCCTCATTTCAGGGCACAATGACAGGTAGGCAAAATCCTGGTGGAGAATGTGATTCAGTTACTCAAATCCTGAGGGGTACTGAGTCATGAGGGAAGTGCTCCTTTGTGGGCGGACAGTGGGACTGTGGGAGATAGTGGGTGACTGGAGAGATAAGGCACAGCTTTGGTGGGTAATTTCAGACTGTGAAGGCCTTCGTGAGACCTTCAATATATTTGGAAAGGGACTGCTCATTACTATAGATGAGACGGCCATGGGTGGCTAGGATATATGGAAGGGAGTTCTTGGTATGGAGTGGGTAGCAGATGTTAAAGTACAGATATTGCTTGTTGTTGGTAGGGTTGATATGAAGAGGTGTGCTGATGTCAACATCAATGTACATGGCTTGTTGAGTTGGGGTGGACCAGGTGAAATGAATGGGGAGAAGATGTTGAGGCTCTGGACGAATATGGATAGGGTGTCATCACCTGCAATCCAGGTCACAAAGACTTTATCAATGAAACTGAATCAGGAGAGGGGTTTGGATTTCTGGGTGGTTATGAAGGTTTCCTCTAGATGGCCCATGAATAGTCTGACATAGGATAGTGCCATGTCACACCACAGATTTGTTTGTAGGTGATGCCTTAAGAAGATGAAGTAATTGTGGGTGAGGATATAGTTGGTCATGGTGACTGTGAAGGCGGTTGTAGGTCCGGAATCAGTTGGACATTGGGGAAGGTAGTGTTCAACTGCAGCAAGGCTATGGGCATTAGGGGTGTTAAGGTAAAGAGAGGGGGTGTCTACAGTGCCAAGGATGGCACTGTGTGGTGAAGGAACAGGAACTGTGGAGAGTCAGTGGAGGAAATGGTTGCTAACATAGGAGATTAGCTAATGGGTAATAGGCTGAAGTGTTGGTCTATGAGAGCAGAGATTCTCTCATTGGGGGCACAGTAACCAGCCACAATGAAATGTCTTGGGTGGTTGGGTTTATAGACTTAGGAAGCATGTAGAAGGTAGAAGTGCAGGGAGTGGTTAGGTTGAGGAGACACAGACTCAGGGGGTAGGTTCTAAGAGGACCTACGGATTTGAGGGGAGACTGGATATCCCATTGGGTTTCAGAAATGGGGTCACTGTGGCAGGTTTTGTAGGTGGATGAATCTGATGGCTGGGGGAGTGTTTCCTCCAGGTAATTTCTGCAGTTCAGAACCACAGTGGTGCAGCCTTTATTGGCAGGTAGGATTATAAGGTCAGCATTAGCTTTTAGGTGGTGGATTGCTGTTCTTTCTGCTGATGTAAGGTTAGCTTCCATGTTGAAGGTTTAGGGGAATGTTAACTGCAAACTCTTTTAATCTTGGTTTATCATTTGTCCTCAACAGTTGTATTTGTAAGCATGCAATTGCAAATTCTGCTCTAGGACTTGGGGCATTGTTGAACATCATAGCTATAACTGTCTGGCAGCAGTACACGTAGACTTTCTGGGAGAATGATTGAAAGATTTTCTTACACACTCAGAGTTTTCCTCAGGTATCCTTGGTCATCCACCTTTCCCTTTATTGAATACTGTCTCTTCGCCATAAATTTCGTGTGTCATACCTGAATCGATGGACATGACAGTGGATCTTTTCCATACTTAGTTTGAAGTTTTGCTGAATCTGTAGGGTGGGGTTTCGTTTCAGTACACTATAATACGCACTATGTTGTCTCTTGAGGAGAGACTATTTTGTAAGGATTTTGTACAGATATGATGAAGATATCTCACCAATTGCTTTTGTCTTAAATTTTTGAAACTATAGAGAGATTTTCTGGGCACACTGCATTTCAACTACTAAAACCGTGTTTCTATGTACACATAAAACTACACCAGTCAACTGGTGTTAATTGGCTTGTGTGTGGAAACACTTTACCAGTACAAGCACTTCCTGGCTGGTGCCAGGAGCAGAGAAGTTAAAAACTTTTTTTAAATTACTGGTAGTAAGTCACTTCCCTTACTGCTATCTTATACCTAGTTGCTTCTACCTAAAACATGCCCAATCTGTTTTGATTGTTCATGGTATTTATGGGATAAACATTTTGTAAATGTGCTAATCAGCCCAATGCATTTTAATATATATGGTCAGATTTAGTGCCTGCTCAATAAAAAATTGCGTAGTTACTGAAAAAGTTAACAAATGGCTCTTTGGGACCATTACTATAGATGTTAACACTATTTCCAATATAAAATGGCGCACTGTACTTCACATCAGTCTTTCCTTTTTTCTCCTACATGAATTTAGGTGGCCCCAAAGCAGTATTTATTAAAACTTACAAGTCAAGAAATGGTTTCTTGCTTCTGTAAACAGAGAAAAATTGTGTAAACTTAGAAGTTCAAATAATGGAGAAGTGAGATGTTGAGAGCTACACTTACATTTCCTGGAAATTCAAGACTGATTCATTTCACAAAAAAATCTTTTATTAATTATGATATTATAGCCAATTACTCCTTTACATCAACTACAATAAATAAAATGATTCTTCATGATAATCCAATTGAAACAAATCCCGAATGTAATCCTTGATATGTTTCATGCCTTTAAAATTTGTTGGATCTGGTAGCTGATTTGTACCATTTACAATTGGAGCCCTAGATACAGAATTTCCCTGAACAAATAATATAAGTTTTTGACTTTCACCTCCATTATCAACTCTTCATTTTACATTTTTTATCATGTTAGAGTTTTAACAAGCACACATTGTGCAGTTGATGGAAGCAGACATAAAAAACGATGTGTTCATGATAATGGACACAAGTAGCTATTAAACTGTAGTGTGCAAATTTACAACTTTGCTATGGATTGAAATTCCATATCCAGTTAGCTATCGGGTTTCTTTCTCTCAAATAGATTTGTGTGACTAGTATTAACTGTGCATGAAACTCTGTACTCTAACTGAAACTAATGAAGAAGATTTTCAGTGTCATCCTGATTGACCTGTGATGATGTAAAACTTGTAAAGAAGAGATGATATATGGCCTGTTCATGGTAGTGTGGCAGGCAGCAGGCAGTGTGTCACAAACCGGTCATAGTTTCCTTTTAAGCCATCTATGTGAAGAGAAATACATGTTGTATTTCTTTCAAGTTTTTGATGATTCGCTATTGAATGTGGGCATTTCGACAGAGGATGTGCATGTAGTATCACCATTATGCTTGTGCCTGAGTGCCAAAGGTGGAGCAGTATTTGAAAGGCCACTAAATGTGACAGAGGTCACTCATATAGTGGCAGCCTTCGTGTGTGCGCCTCCATGCCACTTTTTATTGATGTGATGTCAACTAGCAACCTCCAGTGCAAAACACTTGTGTGAAGATGGCGTAATGGTTCTCAGCTGAAATATGGCAAGAAGTCGACATCATCTGGCTGCAATCCCGAAACTTGATAGAATACTTTTTACGCCAGGAAAATTTCAAGACTCACAACAGATTTAGCATACATTTTGTTAAATATCAATCCAGGTCCAAGTAACTATATAACTTTAGAATAACACGATGATTGCTGCACACCAAAATACGCTAAAAATGGCAGGTTGGTAAGCAAAGATGAAAAGATTGACTGACTGGTGAAATGACTATCATAAGGTATAGATTCATTTATAGGCTTACCAAAATGCCCTTGCCACAACATGTCTCTGTTCACCCTTTCATCAATGTCTCCTAGCCTTACACTAGCTCCTGGACTTGCGCTGATGTCGTCTGGCTTTTGCCACAACCTTTTTTAGCCCTTACGCCAACATCTTCTAGCCCTTCCACCAATCTCTCTAGGCCATTGTCCACCTTGTCTCAGTCCTTGCCACATCAGTATTAGCATTTGCCTCAACTTTGCATAGTCTTTGCTTCAACCTTTTGTATATGAGACAAACAACAGAAGGAGATTGGTGATTTTAAATTCAGATCAGTACAGACCACCTCTACCAATTACATGAACATACCACTGTGCTCTCTTCAAATCACTACTATGCTTTGCAGTCAGCACATTGGCACATAGACTGATGTTGGTCCCAAACACAGTGTTGGTCAAATTATTGCAGAGAAGTGTCCTGCCCAGACTATTGGGGGCTTTTGGCACTGCTTATAATATACCTGATGGATATTATCATCAAATAAAGAGCTACAATGCACTAGTTAAGGATGGGGAGACTAGAGCATGTAAATGCAGTTACCAATGTACCAATACTTACTAAATGTGAACTCATAAGCTGGTGGATGGATACATGGTGAAGCGAGTGGACACAAGTGATAAGGGATATAGACTACATGATTTTATCACTGACCTAGGGGAGCTGCTAAGAATGAAACATACTGATCCCAGCCACTGTATGGTACATTTCTTAACTGGACACGGACCTAATCCCACGAACATACACTATGTGAGTCTGCGTCAGACATCAACGTGTACAAGCATGGAAAGAGGTTGCCCGGAACATATAGTATTATTCTGTGGGCAATACAGGAACACAAGAAAACACTACACTTAAGACTACAGTAACACAGTACCACAAATCTACACGATAATTAGAAACGAAGAACAATGGACTCATCTGAACACACTGACGAGATATCCAAAGCCACATGTGAAGAGTACATATGGGCAAGAACTTATAGACATAAAATCCAATGACAGATTCTAAAGTGGTACACAAAGAAGAAGAAAAGAAGAGAGAAATGGATAACGGACGATTGAACTTTCAACTTTTAACCTGGTAAGACTATCAAAAATATTCAACGACATTTGCATGTGCAGGCAAAATAATGCAACAGTGCACACTGAACTTTCAAAAGATAAATAATGTAAGGCAATATAAGCTTATTGTTGCATAAGGTGTCATAAATATGTACACTGTAGAATAGTGCATGAAATAGACTACCATTAACCTCCTCCTAACATAACAAGTAATTGTGACTGACAGCCAATGGTTTGAAGCAACTGTTCTGAGGTATTCACTGCCAGTCACAACTGTTGATGGTACTAAGTCATCTAACATGCATCCTATTTTATGTTTTATTCTTTTTAAAAAACAAACCGACTTATTTAATTTCCTTTTAACCTTAGTATTCATTTATTCAGTTACAAAAATGTTGTGGACAAAAACAGTAAAAACAGAGATAATGCTCAATACCTGCCTCCATGTGACAGGACATGACAATGATATGATCGGACATGGGTGCTGGAGGGAGCTGTAACGGTGCCCCATAGACCCCGTAACCGATCATAGTGGCTAAGTGTCAAATTAAAAACCGAACGTATGGAAGAAGTTGATGGGTCATTAAAAATAAAGCAGCAAGGGGAACAAATTCCTTGCCCCAATATCTACTAGTCCTTGCACCAAAGCCAAATGCAGCCCGTAGGCCGTCGGCATGTGGGACGAGTTAGCTAACGTTAACGTGGTGCTCCGCGAATTCTGTGATGTCACTTCCTGTTGTTACTCGTTGAGAAGCCATTTCATCACATGAATCACAAAATAACTTCTGTGATATTTCTACAACTTGCCACGTAAAGTAGAACCCATGGAGATAAGAATAAATGGAGATGGCACTACGTATCCCAACCGTACTACGTTTTGAAGCCATGGGGGCGTGGCTTCCCGCTATGACACACTGACCAAAATGTTGCCAGTGTGCATAGCGCTGTGTGTATTTACAGACACGAATTGCACCATATACGCATGTAACATCATCAAATTGGTTGTTTCATAGTTTTTGTTTAAAATTAAATCTCGTAAAGGCGAAATCTCGCATCTCTTCTGTTTAAAAATAGTTTTTAATGCAATATTACGAATAGCTAGAATATGCCAATCTTAAATGTAAATGATACAATTTTGTTAATTTAGTAATAAATGTGCATCACAAACTTCGGTTCTTCTTTAGTTATTCTTAAGATTGTCTGATACTACAATCCGATTGAACGAATCGGTGCTAGATTTACGAGAAGTGACAATGTCTTTTCCGATTTTCGTGACATACAAACCAATACTTTTCAGTTGTTTGACTTCGTCATAATGTATTGTGACAGCTATTTACTAATGTGCAACAGACTGATTACAGTGGTGACCATTACATATATCTGAAGAGGTAACAAAATGATCTGTCTTTGTTGTTAATTATTTAAACCACGAAGAAGCAAGTCTGATAAAATAACTTAATGTTTAGCCAACAACTTGTCACATTGTGCACAACTTCAGTCTATTGTCAAATGGAATAGAACTGTAGAGAATCCCAAGAAATATAAATTAGAAGTTTGTTATCCACAAAAAAATGTACTCTCAGTTTGGATAACATTGACCCTGAGGAAGAAAACAAAACTCTTTGCCATACATTTCACACACACATCAACAAATACCCATGTTTCTTCTCTTAAGTGGTATGCAGCAGCTCTAGTGTGGGGCTAGTACACTCTTTTCAGTAATAAACAAATCAATTGCGGCAGCAGAACTTCCAACATGACATGTCTGTTAGCCAATGCAGTATAAAAGTGTTCCAATTTTCCTCTGTTGTGGGAGTCATTTTAATATTAAGGAGTTCTAGCTATTGCTTACTTACCTTATGTTCCAATTTCTTATTTTGGTATGAAAGAGATTTCTTAACAGTGCAACAGTGTCCCATATTTTAGGTAACTTAGGCATAAACCATTACATTGAGCTTTGTTTACTTCGTTCCCTATTTTATAATTTTCAGTCTTTTAAATCCAATCCTTTCTTGTCAAGTTGACAGGAAGTTACTGTGGTACAAAATGAAACGATGGAGAAATTAAGACAGTGATCATGGACCAGAACCGTATATCAGAGTTTTAGAAGTGTGGTATGTCCAATAAATTAGCAGAAGCTTAATTGCTTGCCAATGACAAAATTTTATGAACATTGAAACTAGGTTTTGCTTTTGAAGTCGTTGTCCTAGTAAAAATATAGGCTATATATTCCTTATTCATTCATAAAAGGTATGGTAACTGGGAGGAACGAAATAATCGACGGATGGAACTACGCAAGTAAAACATTTGTGACCGACACTGTCTTCAACCTAGGGGTTTTTCCGTCCTAACTGAAACATTAGGTGGTGTATTCAGAATTTTATTCCAGCAAAAAAGCTTTTCTTGATTTGTTGTTATCCATTTTATGTTGAATTGCTTGTTATTGGCCTACAGAAAAATTATTACAATGTGACTGATTTCAGTTAATTGCTTTTTTCACAAGATTGTAGAATTTTAAAATAACACAGTTCTATGTAAAAAAAATATTACTATATAAAATTGCAACATAAAGGTCCACATCAAAACTTAAATGTACTGAAAAATGTGTGTCCATTATTTTGAATCAGATTCCACCAAACAATAGAACTGAAACCATTACAGATGGAACTATGCAAGTAAAACATTTGTGACCAACACTGTCTTGAACCTAGGGGTTTTGCCATCCTAACTGGAAACGGTATTACTGAAACCAAGCATCAAAAACCCAGAAGCGTGAGCATTGCTACACAAGACCTTATTTAGATACTGGTAATGAGACTGTGCTTATCTGATATAACCAAAAACCTTAGATGCTCTCAGCATTATAGTGCCACAAAAACATGGTTAATCAAACCACCTCCAGAGAGATGGTGGAAAGGTAATTAGGCTACTAACAAAGACACACAAAACATGATTTTCCAACACTTCTGTAAAACAACACTACTTGATTTTGATATCAGAAGTACAGAAAAAAAATTAAGTTCTCGCAGGTAGCCACAGTTGCAGCCTGCATTCACTCATAAATGAAGAGTCTGCTGTGAACACATCAAGACTGATCAGTCTTCGCCAAAGTTTGTGAACTGACAAAGTTATCTCAAGTCAGTAAACTAACTCCCATGGATTGTATAATGTTGTATGGCGGCTCAAATGACACTTACAAAAATGAAATGCCTATTGCTTGTTGAGAATGAAAGAAATGTCTGTCTACTGACTCTCACAACTGCAATACTATTTACCATTCCACATACATATGATTTATCACAGTGGTCCTGCATAAACCAGGAAAGTAGTCAAACAAACAACATAAGAAAATATGCAATCATTTATAAAATATGTCTTATTACAGATATAAATGTTTTGGGCTGTAGTTTCCATACAACACATGGATTGCATTTCAATGGGTTAGGGGAGAGACTAGTAGCAAATTTAGTGCTCAATGAAGTAGCAAAAAACCAATAAAGCACACCTGAGAACACTATGATGTCTCTCATTTTGTTAAGGGTAAACAACTGCCAGACTAGATAAGAAAAAAATATTATTAGTAATGACTTACAAGCAAAAACCATAAGATTCTGCACAATGATGGGAATGTATTTCAGTGTGCCAAAAATGAGACAATTCTATTTCTCATTAATATGTTGTCACTCATGGTGGGAATGTAATTGACAACACTGGCTAGAATAAACTATAGCATACTCTGCCAAACAATGGCAAAATAGTTCAAACAGAAATGTGTGTCCCATTTGTTAGCACACATATCACAAGTTATTGCAGAACTAGTATTGCATACTGGTATGGTGGAGTATCAATCAGTGGGAAACACTCCACATATAAAGTAGTTATAAATGTTTGTGTGTGGAAGGTATATTTAAAAGGTATTACACAAAAATAAAATTATAATTTTCTGACTCCACTGCACACCAGGAACAAATTTTCATAGATAAACTGAATATTCTAGTATTATTAGTTTCAAGATACAGACAGCACAAACTTTTTTATAGATGGTGATAATAACACAGACGTTACGGTAAAGGAATTGCATCATTTATTAAATACAATAAGGTCAAATTCTTGGTCTGCCTCAATATAATGACTGCTTGATACTAGATGCCCAACACACTATACCTCTGTGTACAAATATCAGTTACTGACCTTTAAAGAGTAACAGTTTTTTACAAGTTGTCCTGATTTTATTTTCATGCAATGAATCGCTTATTCTCTTGGCGGCATGTTTTGCTGTGTAAGCAGGTATTGTGTGGCAATTGCTTTAATCAGCAGTATCATATGATTGTCCAAGAGATGCTGATTTTTCATGTGGTCTGCTAACTCCTTGAACACTGACTTGAATATGAATTCACTAAGCACCTCAAACACACATTTGGAAAAGAGATTTTTCAATGGAACTTTTGAATTACCTGTAGTATGCCACCTGAACGCTTCTTCTGCACACACATGGATGTCAACATCATCATTCGATAGTAAAACCAACCACCCCCTGCTCTTTCTATTAATGAGAGAATAAGCAACATGGCTACCATCCCCTTGTAACATGGATAAACATGCTTCACAGTTTAAGGTTTTTTCTAAGTGACGCACCACAAATCCAGGTATATATACTACAATATAGATGGCCACTTCAGATATCTAAGTTCCAGTAGCAAAGTAATCATGGTCATGTGTCGCTGCACTATTTTTCGTGCTTAGTAACTGCCACAATTCCGAAGTGTGATTTATGTGATCTTCAACATTGGAACTGTTGAAAGTAAGAATGGGAATTTCTTCCAAAGGTATACAATTCACTCTTTCCAATTCATGGATCTGACTATGAATTAGTAGCCTCTTGTATGCTGCAACGAACTGGCGAGCAGTGGGGTTGTTATTCCAACCACCACAACTTTGGATGGTACTAAAAACATTTCCAAGTGGTCCTGAGAAAAATTGTACAGAGGGAGGGACTTCAGCAGAGGAGCACGAGTTTGTGTTCCCGCTAATTTGCTTTTCATGTGTAAAACACAGGATATACACACCAGGAATCCAATAAATCCTGCCTTTCTATTTGAGTCAACAACTCTCATTGCTTGAGGATTTGGACCGACAGTGAGTTCCTCAATGTACCTCTGTGCCTTTAAAATAAATTCCTCTATAGCACTAAAATTTGCTGTATTTAATGCCTGCTTGAAACCATTTTGTAAAAGTGTTCTGGAATCACAGACATCAAAGAGACAGTTGAAAACGTGTATAAATTTTACTGTTGCAGATGCCTCTTCAAAACCCAGCAGATTCATGTCGCAACAGAAGTGTATGGCATCTGCCATCGAATTGCTAAGAAGCTGAGTAGCCAGTTGCAACTTCATTTTATTTAAAAAAAAGAAATGTATGTGACTGGCAGTAATCTTATTGCCTAGGTGGAGCCTTTCCTTGACTTGCAATTCTTGTAACAGTTCCAAAAAGTGCCAAGAAATGACAGCACCTTGCTCATCCAAGAGAAATTTTTTATCTCCTAAAGCGTTGCCCACAAATTTCAAAAATGGAGGGTCTAAGAAAAATGACATTTCATGATCATTCCCTTCAACTGAAAAAGTACGTCTCAAAGTTTCACAATTGAGATCGCAGCCTAAACATCTAGTCATTGACAAATCGCTAGCTGAACTGTCACATGTGAGTGAAACAACTTTCACACCACTTGAATTGGCAAGATCAATGCACTCTCTAACTACCTCGGTGTTTTGCTCACCAGTTATACCAGCAGTCAAGAAGTATCCAACTGGGCCACAACCATGAGCACAAATGTTTCTTTGGCAATGGGCAAATTATCTGTGTCTCCAGATACCCCATGTCAACATAACTGTAGTAGCATGTACCATCAAATTCTACATGTTCCCTAATGGCAATTTCGTCAGCTACCAAGCTACAGAGAGTCAGAAACTTTGTTTCAGGGTGACAAGCTTCTGCCTTAATTACCTTAAACACCTTGGATGTGAATTCAGGCACTCCACCCACACACTGGTAACACTTCAGTAACATTCTGGGCTACGTCAAACATGTATTAAAACAGCGCTTAACATAATTATATGCCCTGTGGGAATAAAAATGCAGTGTTTAGGCAAAGGAGTGCAGTTCTGGACTGTTACGTCCTAGGTACAGCCTGTGTCCTAGCTTTTGCAGTTTGCCACTTCAGCAAGTCTCTCTCCATTCCTGGTATGCTTTCTGGTATATCTAGTGAACTTCCATCCACAAGATGCTTGTCTTTCAGTGCCTTAATGACAGCAGTCAAAGAAGCCACTTTCTTCTTAAGGGGACAAGCTCCTGAACGGGCTGCATTTTTAGCATTATCTTCACCCTCATAGTGCAACTGATCTGTAAATGAAAGATAGCTCAAAATTTATACACACAATTAGGGTCATTAGTCAAAGCATTTCCCAAAAAATCATTGAGATATTTATTGTATATTGGTACTGACAACAATATTTATAACAGTGTAAAAAATGGAACACTATTTCACTGCGGTACCATTTTCTTTGGAACCAATGACTGCACAGCTTAGAAAAAGAGTCAGAGTACAGACAACATTCACATAAGTGTTTTATGCCTCCAATTTCCTTCCATGATGCTGATCTGTGAAAAAGACAAGTAATTTATTTTACTACAACAAAAATATTTAAAAATGTAGCTCAAATATCACTGACATCATCATCATGTTACAAACTTTTTCAGGAAATAGTAGGCAAGGGAGGTAGAGGAGGTCATTCTAAATATGTGTATCATTTTTTTTGAGTTTAACTTCTGTCATTTAGGAGAAAAGTGTACCTGAACGATGAAAATTCAAGTTTTCGGTAAATCACAAAAGAAGATTTACAGATTTATTAACTTACCACTATGCTCGTTTAGAACATTCCAGCTGCATACTCCAGTTGTCCTCCTGTTTCCTTACTTTCCATACTCTTTTCTCTTCATTCTTTTCTTTATCCTTGACTCCTTGGTAGAAGCTTCTGCAGCTGTCTCTGATTCGGTTACCCGCCACTTATCAATACCAGTTAGAGTTACTTCCCGTCTGGATGTTCAATTTCTTCATAACATTGATCCTTGAAATTGCACCATTATTGAACATTATTGTTGCATCCATTACACTAATCTTCAGCACTGTCAGCCCAACAAATATGGTTTTGGGTATTCTCTCCCATATACAACTGTTGAAGCTTTATTTGCATTCTGAGAGAGACCATGCATACATTTCCTAAGTAATTTTTATTTGTCAGATCCATACATATAGGCCTAATTGCCTCCATTGCAGCAAGTGGTATGGAATGCCCGTGAGTATATTGTATGCCTGTAGCATTGCTCAACCAGGACTTGCACCACGAATCTTCCTCTTTTTGACACAAACCGTGCTGCGGGGTTTTTTCTGTTGACAGTCTGCAAAACCATGTTGTCCAAACAGCTCGTCTCATGTTCTCCAAATCTCCGCCCGCATCTCGTGGTCGTGCGGTAGCGTTCTCGCTTCCCACGCCAGGGTTCCCGGGTTCGATTCCCGGCGGGGTCAGGGATTTTCTCTGCCTCGTGATGGCTGGGTGTTGTGTGATGTCCTTAGGTTAGTTAGGTTTAAGTAGTTCTAAGTTCTAGGGGACTGATGACCATAGATGTTAAGTCCCATAGTGCTCAGAGCCATTTTCTCCAAATCTCCTACATTTCTCCTTACTGCTAGTCCATAATATTGAGTCAAAGAATCAATTTCGCTTTTTTTAAGATGACCTGGACCACTTATGTGTTTTCTGTCTGACAGTTTTTATCCACTGAAGTCTTTACATAATTTTCTGAGCCGAGCTCCCATTCTTTTTTGTACATGCCCAACACATTCAAGCTTTTCTGTGTGTCCCCATATGGTCTGACATTAACAACAGTAGTGTGTCCTTTACATTCTCCATCCCCAAGGTAGCCTACATACCTCACACCATGACTGACCTCTGATCTAAAAATGTTTAGAACTTTTTTCGTTTCCATGTTTCCATCAAAGTTCTTTACACAAACATGGGTGCCAATAAATGGACTTGAACAACCCTGGCAGTGCTGTGTTAGACATTCATAACCTAGTATTTTACCATTTTCAATAAATGTGGAAGTTACAACCCCATTCAGAGAAGTATGACCTCTCTTCTGCCAAGATCCATGAAATGCTGCTACAATGTCTGTATTCTCAGGCAAGGCTACAGCTTCTTATGCAGCTCTTTTCATTGAATTTTCACTTACACCACATAAATAATTATGTATTAATTTATTGTATCTGTCAAACCTCAGTGGAGGTGGAGGCAAATCCATTGGGTCAACAGAGGTGTCCAATCCCACCCATTGGCTTTGATACGTGACGTAAGAGTGTCATGATGGCGAGGAGTTTAGTTTATGAGTGTGTTGTGTTTGTAGATGTCTTCTTGCGGCTGGTGGTGTCCTCTGGTGGTGTGTGTATGGTCCGCGTGTTATGTGGTGCATTGGGTTCATTTGGGTGTTGGTGCTTGAAGTATGCATTTATTGATCGTGAATGTTATAGAAGAATGGAAATTAGTTTCAGTGACTTAAGAATTAAGCTTCCATTGTGTTTATGTTATTTCGGTGTCGTTTGATGTTGTTGGTTTGCTGTTTGTCGCACTTTAAGTTGTTTAATTCAATTTGTCGCTTCTTTAGTTAGGTATAGATATGACTTCTAAGTTTAATAGCGTGCATCTGCAGACTGAAATGGGGGATGACATGTTATCCATCATGAAGTTTCTGCAAGTTTTTGGGCTTGTGGCGGAGGTAGTGAAATGCAGCGTATGCAAGCAGAATATGCGAGTTAGGGGTCTGTTTTCAATGTTTTTTGTTTTTGTTTTTGTTTCTGTGTGTGTGTGTGTGTGTGTGTGTGTGTGTGTGTGTGTGTGACTGGGGTGGCTGACGAAGTGTGTATCGCTGGAACTTTTTTGTGGTAAGTATTCGTTTTTTTAGGTCTATTGTTCGCATGTTATGATGTTCTGTGGGGTTTTTATATTTTGTTGGGTTGGTGTTATTTACTGCATGTGTTAGTGGTTGATGTTTTGATATCGGCACTTGTGGCTGATTTATGTATCTTAAGGGAAGTACTTGATTTCAGTTTTTTTGATATCATCAGTTGTATTTGAGCTATATAGGTTATGGGAAGTGACCGATTCCAATTTGTCGTCCTCGCTATGTTTTTTGGTATCGTGAGCTGCTGTTTGCCTACGTAGATCAAGGGAAGTGACCGATTCCAATGTGTAGTTGTAGCTATGTGTGTTTTGGTATCGTGAGCTGCTGTTGACCTATATAGGTCAAGGGAAGTGTCCGATTCCAATTTTTGTTGTTTTGGGTGTTGGTTTTGTGGTATCGATATTTTGTGGTATCGACAATTGCGGTTGAGTTATGTAAGTGTGGGGAAGTGACCAATTCCTGTCGATATTGTAAGTGTAGCGGAATTTGGGGATTTTGTGGTGTTTTTATGTCGTCGTTTTGTGTGGTTTGGGATCGTGGAGTGTGCCTGTATGTGTTTATATTTAGTTTCTCCCCGTCCAAAAACCAACAATTTCCCACACTGGCCTCATTAGTTTGATTATATTTTTGGAGGGAGATGTGTTTGTTCGTTTTATATGTATTTTTGTGTTTGTTGTCGTGTTTATGTTATAACGTCATAGGCGCCATATTGCAGACGTTGAGAATGGTCGTTTCCGCCATTTTGGTGATGTCATGGGTCAAAGCAGACGGGTGGAATCGGACGCTTCTGTAATCCCAGACAATCACTGCACAAAAAGACTGGGCAGCTCTCCTTCCCCTTCCAATACATCGAATTGCATAAACAAGGTGAATATTTACACTGCAATGTCAACTATCAGTTACTGACAATGTCATAGTATCACTGTGCATCTTACACGAGTTACATGCAATCACTAACCGACTTGAAAGACCCTTCCTTGCTGAAATGTCCTCAGAAACGTCAATACTATCTTCACACATTCGGAAGGACGACGGTTCAACCCCGCGTCCGGCCATCCTGATTTAGGTTTTCCGTGATTTCCCTAAATCACTCCAGGCAAATGCCGGGATGGTTCCTCTGAAAGGGCACGGCCGACTTCCTTCCCCATCCTTCCCCTATTCCGATGAGACCGATGACCACGCTGTCTGGTCTCCTTCCCCAAAACCAACCAACCAACCAACCATCTTCACAACTGCAGTACTTACATTTCACAGCACTCTTCAAAAGTCTTGACAGCGTATTTAGGTTCACAATAACATTTCCATCGTTATTGCTGCTCACAATTACTACTAGGCTTGTTCTTATTACATTCAGAAATCGAAAGTTTACGTCTAGAAGCGCTTGCAAGAGCGCTTGCCCACAAAAGGCAAAGGTCCCGAGTTCGAGTCTCGGTCTGGCACACAGTTTTAATCTGCCAGGAAGTTTCATATCAGCGCACACTCCGCTGCAGAGTGAAAATTTCATTCTGCATACTAAAGGAATTTGAAAGGTGCAAACCACTCTCTCTGACTCCAGCCATCGTCATTGGTGTCGGAAAACTGACATTGTCTTTTTAGTGCAACATATGAACCTACTGCCTAAAGTATGGTGGGTCAAAAAAATTTAATTGTTGTTGAGTGTTTTATTTATGGAAAAAAGCTCAACAGCTGTGCTTTTTGTAATGTGAATTTTGTTACAAGTAAAGAGTCAGTAGATGTCTCATGCTTCAGAGCTAATGGGAGTCACAGTTGGCTAGTATCTGTCAGATGTACGTTGTGTAACTTACGTCATTCAGCACCACGTATAGAATCAATGTCAGTGGTATGTTTCACATGTGAACGCTATGGCAATGCTGAGAGTTGAAATGGTTAGCGAATAGACATAACAACTAGCTTAATATATATTATTTTGTGTATCTTGCGATTAATAGTGTTTACAAATGAGTGTCTGGAAGGAGAAGCCTTCTGCTGAGTCAGAGATGGAAGGTGTCAGAACCGGAAGCAGTTTGCATATTATCGGAAAATTTAGTGCAGATCACCTCAGTTAATAATGAATTACGTGGTCTAGTGGAGTCACAATCACCACAATGAAGTACAGATTTGGTAGCTGCAACTTCAGTTGCTCATTGCTCTGATAAATCAACTGAGGGTGTGCAAGCATTTCTGAAAGATCGTAAGACCTTGGCAGAGATGGAAGGATGGTCTGATGAAGAACTTCTAAGCGTAGCAAAGTTGACATTTACAGGAGAAGCGAAAACTTATGCAGGGTATAAGGAGGCTCTCAAGGGAGCTAGAACATTTGAGGAACTTCAGAAGGCGTTAGTTCAGAGGTATACGAAGCAGAATAGTGACAGACATTTTATGGAGCAGTTGGACGTGGTAACAAAGAAGCATGTGGAGTTGGTGGAAGAAACTGCAGACAGAATAAGTAAGACCAATGAATGCACTTACGAGTTGGGACAGAATGCTATGGTGAATGAGGTAATTTTATGAGAAGCTGAGCAGAGGCCACTTCATGCATTTTTAAGAGGATTACCCTCAGAGATGCTAAGAAGACTATGTACAGGGTGTCCATCTGGTTTGCACATAGCTGTCAGATTAGCAGTAGAATGTGAAGAAATTGACATGTCAACTGGAAAGCAAGTTAGATGGACACTGTTTTCAACCAATATTAGGTGTTACTGGTGTGGACAAATGGGGCTTTGTGAAGAGGCAATGTCGCCAGCTTTGGGACAATGGGAGTAGAGGTAGAGGTCACAGTAGTTTCAGAGGGAGGGGATAGGGAAAGAACCAGATGGTAAAAATCAGAGGGAATCCACTGTCCACTTATGGTCAGTCCCATTGAGATGAGATGCTACAGCCGGCCGGTGTGGCCGTGCGGTTCTAAGCACGTCCGTTTGGAACCGCGTGACCGCTACGGTCGCAGGTTCGAATCCTGCCTCGGGCATGGATGTGTGTGATGTCCTTAGGTTAGTTAGGTTTAAGTAGTTCTAAGTTCTAGGGGACTGATGACCTCAGTAGTTAAGTCCCATAGTGCTCAGAGCCATTTGAACCATTTTTTTTTGAGATGCTACAAAGTTGTGTTGTGTAGTCAGAGGAATAGTAGGAAAGAGAACTGCAGGATATTGTTGAACACAGGGACTAATGTGTCGGTTGCCAGTATGCATCTCGTGGAACATAAGCAACAGAACCCAGCACAGTACAGATTATGTGGAGTGGTGGGTAAAGACGTCATGGCATTGGGACCAGTGGATATAGATTTATGCCAAGACACAGTTCAGTCCAAACAATGTGTAAGACTGTGACACATGTAAGTGAGGGCTATGACATGACTGTGGGGTTGGATTTCTTGCATCAGCATTATGCCAAAGTCGACTTTGGCAGCATGTGGTGCATCTTGATGGGAAAATGTTTCAGCTGGGCGAAACTGCTGCCAGTGTATTGATGTCATGAGGTGAGTCTATTGCAAATAACAAACCATTTAAATTGCAGACTGCCACAGTAATACTTCATTTAATACTTCATTCACACAGTTGTGTATGCAAGAGTACTGGGAAATTGGTTTAGGTTAATGTTGAGTCTAGCTTACTGGTAAGAACCTTGTGTGTGGTGGAACCTTCGGACGTAAGTGAAGAAGTGGATCAGGCAGGTTGCTTAATGAAGAGAAGTGTTGCACATATATCAGAGATAAATGGTGAGAAAATGGTACCTGAATTTATGGATAATTTAGTGCCAAGGATTTATGGTTAACGAGAGGTTGGTGGTCACTAATGTGGATATCCTGGAGGAGGAAGTGTGGGACACAAGGGGTGTTGACAACAGACAATTGCTGAATGCCATTGGAACTGTGTTACGGGTGAAGGGAAGTGATAGGAAACAGAGGGAAGAGTTACTTTTCGAATATAGGGATTTGTTTTTTTCCTAAAGAGCCATTGCCAGCTAGGCATATTATATAGCACCTGATACCAACAGTAAATGAATCACCAGTTTACTGCAAATGATATAGAACACTGAGATTTTTGCAGCTGATTCTGGAAGAATTTATTGACCAGCAGCTGGAGGGTGGGATTATTGAGGAGAGTAATAGCCTATGGCGGGCCAGGAATCTCGTCATGTCCAAGACGACAGCAGACAACACAGAAGTATAGGTTTTGTTGTGATTACTGACATCTGAATGCTAAGACTATAACAACAGATGCCTACCCTTTGCCAAACATTACGGAAATCATAGACTATTTGGAGCAGTGCAATTATTTTTCGACGATGGATTTAAGGAGTGTGTAACATCAGCTACTAGTCGCCTCAGAAGATCGACCGAAACACTGTTTTTTGCACTGTGGGGCCATTATCAGTACAGGAGGATGCCTTTCGGAGTAAAGAATGCATCTGAAATGTTTCCGAGATGGTTAGATAGGTTTCTCAGAGGATTGGTGTATCTTGATGATATAATCGTCTATGTGAGTGATACGTAACAGCACATAGAATGCTTGAGGGAAGTAGACCTCAGATTGAGGGCAGAAAATTTAACACTGAGTACAGACAACGGTAATTTTGTGTTGGAAGAGGTGGCATACCTTGGTCGCATATTAGTGGGACGGGGTTAAGACAGATCTAAAGCCGGCCGCGGTGGCCTAGCGGTTCTAGGCGCGCAGTCGGGAACCGCGTGACTGCTACGGTCGCAGGTTCGAATCCTGCCTCGGGCATGGATGTGTGTGATGTCCTTAGGTTAGTTAGGTTTAAGTAGTTCTAAGTTCTAGGGGACTGATGACCACAGATGTTAAGTCCCATAGTGCTCAGACCCATGTGAGCAGATCTAAGATTGGTTAAAGCTATAGTTGAATTTTCTTTCCTGAGTCAATGATGGAACTGCAATCATTCCTTGGAGTCACTGACTGTTATCAAAGGTTTGTGAAGGGATCTGTGGATGCTGCCAAACCATTGACGCAATTACTGAAGAAAGGTTCGAAATTTGTTTGGTCAGAGGATTCTCAACATACTTTTGAAAAACTGAAAGAAGCTTTGACATAAAGTCCAATCCTAGTGTTTCCAGTTTTCAGTAAGGAATTTATGTGTAATGTGTCAACCATGTAGCTGTTTGTTTTTTGTCTCAAGAAATAGAGGGTGTAGAGCACCTGGTAGCCTGTGCATCAAGGCAAATGAACTCAATAGAGAGGAATTACTCCACAGTGGAAAAACAGATGTTGAGCCTGCAGTCATCTACATCGTGTGTCATGTCTATGGGAAAAAGTTTCAAGTGATAATGGATCATGCAGTGTTGAAATGGTTGCTGGGGTTGAAGGATCTGCCTAGTAGGTTCACATGATAGGCAGTGCAATTGAGTGAGTTTGATTTTAAGGTCACACATAAACCTGGAAAGAAACATGGGACTGCAGATGGTTTAAGTAGGAAAGCAGCAGTGTTGCAAATAGGTGGTATTGAGCTTAAGGAATAGCAGACGGATGACAGGTGTAAGTAGTGTAGTAAACAATCACAGTTATGTATACAGGATGGGATTCTCTGTAGAGAAATCAAGTTTGAACTGCGAGCAGTAGTAATAGCAAAACTGAGGAAAAGACTACTACAGGAGACACATGATCACACGTTAAAAGGTCACGGAGGATATGAGGCTATTTACTTAGTTATTTATTTATTGCCAAATTATAGACCTGTTACCTGATGTTTAAAACAGTGGTAACAAGATGGCAGCCGAGCCGGTTGCAGTGTGAAGTGGCTCCTCATTGAGGTGCAGATTTTCTCGGTAAAAATTTGATTGTGAACACTGAATTTAATTATCGGGTACCGAGAGTGTTATCTTACATAGTCCATTCTCGTTTACTCATTAAATACAGTAAACAAAACAGAGAGAGTGATTAAAGTAGTTCTAGTGCGTTCGTCGTGTGCAACGCGTCAACGGAGAGGCCGTCGCCCTCGCACTGGCCGAGCATGTGTCGGTTTCTCCAGTCAGCCGCGTCGGTTCTCGCGCGTCAGCACTCCGTGCCGCGCGCTGCGACACCTCACCAGCGGCCACCAGCTGCCCCGCGCCCCGCCGTCGACATCGGCCGCCAGCTGTGCTCCGTAATTAGAGACAAAGTGTTTCCCATAGCTTTCTAAATAACTAGCCTTGAAGCTAAACTGTCCTGCCTAAACGATGAAAATAGGCGGCTAAGACTTGAACTACAGAGAGCCTCGAATCCAGTCAAAGACTTACAAATACAAACTTTGCAAGAGAAGGCTGTGAAATTAGAGGACGAAAATAGGGAATTGAATGTAGCGAACCAAGAATTGCAACAACAAATTAGAGAACTAACTAATAAAGCCACACAACAAGCGCAAACACAAGCACAGACACTGACATATCCTGCCGCCTTAACTATAGAGCCCAAAACCAAAGAAGCTCGAAGAATAGAACAGGCTAAGACAAAACAGGCCACAACCCTATATATCAAATCGACAGCAAATCAAGACGCCAAAGCTGTTCGACAGACAATCACCAAGAACATAAATCCCAGGAAAGAGAATATATATATAAAATCAATCAGAACCACCCAGACTGCAGTTATAGTAGAAACGGAAACACAGGAGGATTGTCGAAAAATAATAGAAAAGACTAAGGACCTGCACACCATTGTCTGTGAAGGACCGCGAGAACGCAAGCCACTTGTGGCAGTATATCACGTGCCAGATGCACATACCGATGAGGAGTTTCTAGGAAGCCTTTACGAGCAGAATCTAAGCGGTGACATGACGAAAGAAGACTTCTATAGAGAGGTCAAAATAAGGTTTAAAACAGGGCCTAAGGAAAGAGGTTTCAGTTAGCAGGTACTGGAAGTCAGACCACACCTGTGGAAGTCAGACCACACCTGTACAGAGTCCTTACACGAAGCCAGAGAGTCTACATAGACTTCGAATCACTCTCCGTGAAAGACTATACACCAGTAAACCAGTGTTTTAGGTGTTGTGACCTAGGACATACGACTAAAACCTGCAGAAAGACCGACGTTACATGTGCCAAGTGCGGATACCAGGGACATAAGCGCAGTGAGTGCACGTCCGCGGTTTGCGTCTGCATCCCCTGCAAATACAGAGGCCGCGTCTGCAATAAAACAAAAGGAGGTGATTGTCAGACCTATAAACAATTGCATGACCGGCTCCTGGACGCCCAAAGCCAATCACCCAAAACACATAAATACAAATCACCATCAACATTACAGAGAAGCTACCAAAGAGCAATTTCATGGAGAGGACAAATGAATCTTCTGCTGGAGAATTACGACGATAGTGAACCCATCCCGCCCCTAACACACTCAACGACGTTACAGGATAGCTGTGTTAATACAATAGAATATATAGATGACATGACAATCGGTGGCTCCGTCCACTACGAGGTGGCAAAGCAAATTAAAGACAATTACACCATTGGATAAACTTCCAAATAACATTAACGCAGAGGGTAGATAAGTTGGAAGATGAGCTTACATACAGTATATTGTGCACAAGAAAATGTACAAACAAAACCGACATACTCCTTCACAATTTTTCCCAACTGAAGTACATCACATCATACATACACAAGATGAACATAAACCAGAATCATCATCACATGGCCGACACCACACCAGCAAGCACCACCAACATCAGTGAAAAACGTGTGAAGGCAAAAAGCATTGAAGAAGCGTGTGACAAAACGAAATGTAACCGTGTGACATCCGAAAGAGGACTTAAAATGTCTCCCAATCAGCGGCCAACACCAAGCCACAATCAGTCTAGTACCACCTCAGAGACCGCAATAGAAACCAGCACTAACAGCAAGCCAGCTACACCTAATTATGATAATTTATAATTTAACTTACTTTTAAGTAGGCTAGAGAAAACAAGAGATACTGCAGACAGCGCAGCTGATGCTACTTAGATTGTGCCAGCCAAAGAGAGATTCTCTCTGTTTTCCAGTAACTGAGCAAACAGACAGAATCATCCCAAGACAGAAAATATCCCTACATCAACAGAGCCGCTGGTCGACCTCCTGCTCCAGGTCTGCCTGCGCAGGTCAGAATCATTCGACTTGGACAAAAGATATATAGATCATGTAAGAGTACACGGGCGAACATATTTCGATTACTCACAGACTGGCAGTAAATGTTCTGTACCCATAAAACACCCAGAACACATGCACAAAAAATGAATACCTTATAACATAATACAAAAAACAGTACTACAGTCAGCGCTGAAATCCCTAAAATAGCACAAGACTTGCAGGCAGACATCATTTGCTTACAAGAACCTTATAATAGAAATGGGCAACTGATAAGTCTACCAGAACATGCTACCACAATAACAGGTAGCAATGATTGTAAGGCTGCAATAGTAATTCTAAATAAAACTTATAACATAATTTAGGTAACACAGTTATGCAATCAATACTTGCTTACCATAGGGATAACTAATAGGAACGTCACATGGGTTATTGCATCCATGTACGCCCAATACAGCCATCAAATACAGCCGTACGCAGACTACATCAGAGACCTAGTAAGCCCTTGCAGTTGAAAATTATGGAAAGCCTCCTCTAGTTGTCTCACCTCATTCCATATCTTACATGCGTTAAATACCACCTGCCAGTCAGCAACGACCCTTGATCAGCACATCATCCTGCTTCACGAGCAGCACTGCCCCTTCCAGGAGCTGGTTCCGCAATGCTTCCACTCCAATGATGACCAGTAGTCTGGTTATGACCCACATCATCTTGTCTCCCAGCGTATCTCACCTGTGAACAGGGATACCTATTCCCACTTCCTTGCCCTAAAGTCGTCAGCTGCCCTGTAGCAGTTCATTTCACCCATACTAAATGTTAAGTTACATCTGTATCTAACATACTGAAAACAAAATGAAAATCAATTTTTATCTCCTATGTCGTAACTCATACGCTGCTTCACCAACAACCTCTTGCTCACTCCTCTGCACCTTCTTTTCCACCTTCTCTTTCTGGTCTGGCCATCCAGTTCCTGGAATAACCTCCAGAATAACCTCCAGAATCCCTCAAATAGGTTTCAAATGTTCCACATGCCCAATCATTGCTTTCATCAGTAACTGAATCTTGACATTCACTTGTGATATAGTTTCCATAATTTGATATGGCCACCAACATTTCCTAAAAAAAAAAAAAAATCGTCTTCCCTTTAGGAGTTTAAGAAGTCGAAAGCATTACCCATTGGCCAATCTTGTATTACAACATCCTTGCTGTATGGCTCAATGCTTTCTTTTGCTTTTATAGTGTTGGCTTATTCATCCTGCGCAACCTGTTCCATATTTCTCTTCTCGCCGTCGTAAACTCCTTAACTGATTCTCCTGTCTTTCCCTTCTTGGTTTTCCACATGTTGAACAGTAACGTCATTTTACGACGATACACTACCTCATGGTGACTGTATTTGTGTGCTGCTTTGAGTCGTATGTTGAGATCACATACCTCAAATAGACATCCCAATTGGTATGATGTGCATCCATATAGTGTCGCAGCATCTTCCTTGTAACTCTACACATACTTTCCGTTCTCCCATTAGCTAGAGGATGTAGAGGACTTGTTCTCAATTTCTTCACACATAACAGCTTACACAATTCCCTGAACGAGTCTGACACAAAGTTGGTTCCCTGATCTGTTATCGTCTCAGGTACCCTGAACTTCAGTATCCAGTTGTTTACTAGCACATGTGCCACTGTTTCTGGGTGTTGGTTTGGCATTGAAAACATTTCCAAATTCCTTGAAAAATTATCTACAATCGTATGTATATATTCCTTGCAGGTGTTTTGTTGAAAGGATCTGAAACGTCAATCCTGAGAAATCCAAATGGTGCTAATGCTTCAGGTAATCTCTTCAATGGTACTCTCACTCGACACAAATCCGCTTTCGGCGGATGCTGTATGCAATTCCGCACAAACTAGTTCATTTCCACCTTCCTATTCTTCCACCAATACCACTCTGTTACTCTCGTGCTGGTAGCCCCATATCTACAACATTTACAAAGAATGATACTTTTCAAAATAACGATAATGTAAGGTTGAAATATAAATAAAATTTTGTTGTTTTTTAAGAAGAATATAAAAAGATGATAGGATGGAGGAGAGATTTGTTATTACCATCACCGAATGTGATTGACGGTGAATACCTCGGAATGGTTTCTTCGAGCTGTTGACCGCCAGACAAACACACACAGAAACACAAGCGCACGAGCGCACGCGCACACACACACACACACACACACACACACACACACACACACACACACCCAAACACACAGACACACACACACACGCACAAATGGTTATTAGAAGAGAAATAATATTGCTTATTCTATTCATTGCTAATCCTATGTATTAACTGCTTTAGGTGGCCATCCATGTACAGCATTTAGTGATTTCTTGGCTAGATCGCCAGCACCTTATGATTATATACTGTCACATCTCAGCTTCCTGCTCCTCTTCCTCTTCATTGTCACTATTTTCACTGTCACTTTGGGTATCGCTGTCCTCCCTCTGGAGACTGTTGTTACGTTGCACATAGGCATGTCTGTTATGTCGTGTCCGCATGTACTCTTTATGTGTTGTTTTTGAAATACTGGATGTCAGTGCGTTTAATTGTGCCCATTGTTCTTCGTCTCTTATTGCTGTGTATACAGCTATGTCTGTATCTGTGTAGCCTAAGTGTAAAAAATGGTTCAAATGGCTCTGAGCCCTATGGGACTTAACATCTGAGGTCATCAGTCCCCTAGAACTTAGAACTACTTAAACCTAACTAACCTAAGAACATCACACACATCCATGCCCGAGGCAGGATTCGAACTTGCGACCGTAGCGGTCGCGCGGTTCCGGACTGAAGCGCCTAGAACCGCTTGGCCACCGCGGCCGGCAATCTAAGTGTAGTGTATGTCTATTGTTCGCGTATTGCCCGCAGAAAGACAGTGTGTTTTGGGGAACCTTCTTCCCCGTATGTGCATGTAGGTGTCTGCCTCAGACTCACGCGGTTTAAGTGCTTGGGATAAGGTCCGTGTGCGGTTAAGAAATGTACCATAACACGGCTGGGATAGATACGTCTCATTCTAAACTGCTCCCTTATGTCAGGGAGGAAGTCGTGCAGTATACGTCCCTTATCACTTACATCCCACTCACCTTGCCATGTATCCAAACGCTAAGTTTTAAGGTGACGTATCGTCTCTATCGCACACTGGTTATTGTGTGTACCTTATCTAGTCTTCCCACCTTTAACCAGTACCTTTCAGCTCTGTATTTGATCGTGATACATATGGGGCATATTCGGAGCACCACACACAGTGCATCTGTTGAGGTGGTACCGAAGGCTCCAGATAGCCTAAGTAGGACACTTCTCTGCCCTCATCTGACCGATGCTTTGTTGGTGGCCACGTTCAGTCTATGTGCCCACGTGCTAGCTGCGAAGCTGAGTACTGATTCGAAGAGCGCACAGTGGTATGTCCGTATGACTGGTAGAGGTAGTCTGTACTGTTTTGAATTTAACCTCACAAGTTTGTGTAGTATTTTTTTCTGCTTTGTCTGTTGTTAGCCTTATGTGTTCGTGGAAATTCAATTTTTCATCTATGTGTACCCCAAGATAGCGTGTAACGAGTGTTCGTTTGATGTTTGTGTCTCCAATTTTAACTGAAGGATTCCTTTGGAGTGATCCTTTCAGTAAAGTGTATGTTGTTTTGTTTTCGGGTATCCTGAGTTTCTTGTTGTGACACCACTGAGTAATTGTTTGTAGTATTCCACTGCTTTCTCTTCTAACTGGGCTCTGTTGCTTGCAGTGACTACAACTAATAGGTCATCTGCGCAGGCGACAATTCCGTCTGACCTGTCATCCCCATCCAGAAGTTGTAGGAGGGGTTCGATTGTTATGTCCCAGAAGATGGAGCTGCAGATCGACCCTTGAGGACAGCCTTTGGTTATTCTTTTAATTACTTTCCGGTTGCCCATCTGCGATTTGACTACTCGGTCTTTACAGTACTCTAGAAAACTATTGTACAGTGACTGTGGTACCTCCAGATGTCTTAGTCTCTGAAACAGTGCGGGCCGCCAGAGATTATCAAATGTTCCGGCAATGTCAATCATTATTGCCATGGCGTATTTCTGTTTTGTGGTGTTAACTATGTGCAGGGCATGGTTAATGGCATCATCTATTGATCTGCCAGTTCTGAAGCCGAACTGGTGTTGGCTCATACCCCTGAGAGCTCTGTGTGTTTGCAGGCGCTTACACAGTAGCTTCTCCTGATTATTTGCTAGGGTGTTTATTAGGCACATTGACCTGTAAGTCTTTGGATATGAGGGATCCCTGTCCTCTGATTTCTTAATAATGATTGCTTTGGCGGCTTTCCATACTGTAGATACCCTGCCCAGCCGTAAGGCATCGTTCAGTAATGTTGTTAGGAACGGGGTGATCTGCGTTGCTAGTTTTTTCAGTGTTTCCGAGTGGATACCATCTGGTCCAGTTGCTTTCTTGTTTTTTGAGCTCTGAGATTGCTAGCGCAACCTCTTCTTGCGCAAAAGGACAGGTGACAGTTGCAGTGTTGTATGGTGTGTGTAGCTTTTCTCTTAGTGTTGCAGGATATTGAGTGTCTGTATCGATAACGTCGTCAGGGAGCAGTTTATACAGCAGAAACTCCGCGGTATTCCTCCATCCCGTCGTCATAGTGCCGTCATCCAGCCTTAGCGTTCCCAGAACTAGTGGGGTTTTTATCTTCTCTGTCAGTATTTTGTGTGGTTCCCCGCATATATTTTGCTCTGTTTGTGTTGTTATGAAGTCTTATTTGTCTGTCCCTATCTGCTATCGCCCTTTGATATAATTTTCGTTTGCGTCTTGCATCTTGTTTGAGTCTCGTGAGTTCGTCGGTCCATGGTACTGGTGAGCATTTTGTGTTTTTTGCTGTCCGTATTGAAGTGTTTTGTGCATGTTGTATTACCTGTGTGTGCTCTATAATCGATACTTCCATTGATGTTTTCTAGATTGTGTTGTTGGAAAATTTCCATTAATTTGTTCCAGTCTGCTTTGTGCAACAACAAGTGTCTGGTGTGTGTTTTGGCCATTGTGTTCTGAGTGTGAGTTAGTGTGTATGTTATGACATTGTGATCACTACTGGTTATGTTGTCATGTACAGTCCAGTTTGCTATGTATGCCATTGCTGCATTATTTCCCAGCGTAAAGTCGATATTACAGCTCGAACCATGGAACCCTGCATACGTTGGTACAGGTCTTTCCGTGTTCATTACATGTAGTTGTGTTTCTTGTATTAGGTTGGTGATTATGCGTTCTCTGTCATCTGCCCTGTCTGAGTTCCAGAGGTCGATCTGGAATTACTGTCAGCACTTATCACTCATCACGGAGTACTTAAAGGACTGCTTAAAAGAGTTACCTGGGTATGTAGGTGAATACATGGGGCTTAGAGGAGTTAAGGGCTGAGAAGACGCAGATTCTGGAAATTATACCACATACAAGAAGGAGGAGGGGTTGTATTGATGCAGGGGCTGAAAACTGTGCTTGGGTGTCCGCAGCTCGTGGTCGTGCGGTAGCGTTCTCGCTTCCCGCGCCCGGGTTCCCGGGTTCGATTCCCGGCGGGCTCAGGGATTTTCTCTGCCTCGTGATGACTGGGTGTTGTGTGCTGTCCTTAGGTTAGTTAGGTTTAAGTAGTTCTAAGTTCTAGGGCACTGATGACCATAGATGTTAAGTCCCATAGTGCTCAGAGCCATTTGAACCATTTGAACTGTGCTTGGGACAGCATATGAGAAGGACATCAGGATGATGAATGACACAGTGAAAGTAATGAAACAATGGGTGAAAGGAAACAAGGCAGCAAGTGAGTGGCCCACCATACAAATCGTGAGTTTCGAGAAAGATGCGTTGGATAATATTCGATGAGTGATGAGCTACACAAACACTGTAGAAGAACCAGTGAACAGGAACATGAAGAGGGTGTGAACTGAAGTAGAAATATTGGTGAGGAAGAAGTGGTAACAAAATCTTTGGAGCACAGTGTGTGGGAAGCGCTAAGTGAGGTAGCAGAGTTATGGAAAGCTATGCAGCAAGCTGTGCAAGGCCAGCTAGAAGTGAACTTGTTGTCACTGAAACAGTACCTAGAGGGGCTACAGAAAGTGCCGAAAGAGCTGCCACCAGAGTTAGGGTTAAAAAATTTAGCCTTTTGTTTTAACCTAACCACAGTAGAAGCAAGGACCAGTGGAACAAAGGTGTATGTTTCAGTTTCCATTCCAGCAGCAGGGAAGCAGGCATGAGTCCAATGTTACGTAGTCCACACATAAGTGGGGGATGCCGAAGAAGGTTGTTAGAGTAAAGGTTCAACGGTTATTATTGGATGCGGAAAACAAGAACAGACATGGGGAAATGGAAGAAGCAGAGTTACACAGAAGTGTTACAGGGGTGAGATTATGGTTTGTCCAAACAGGGTACTGAGAGAGGGTCAGAATTCCTGCACAGTGAAATTCTTGCTGGGTCAGAAATTGAAGAAGGAGTACAAGAAGGAGGTGATTAGATCTGAGTTGTACTTCCAGCAGTTTGAGGCATGTTGGTTGTACTTCGCCTTCGCTAAAGGAAACTCACGACAGCAAAAAGGTTAGAGTTAGCAGGAGTGGATTATTAATAAACTGGGTATGACGTGAAATGGTGGGACCTACTTTCCATCTACCTGCCACAGTTTTGGAGATAACCAGTCTAAGCATTTTGCTACCCCGACTGTATTGGCCAGAGGAACTCATGGAAGTGTTACCAGTGTGAATCTATGTTAAGCCAGAATTTGGGACCAGGGTTAATAAGGTCCATAAACAAACTCGTTAACGTGTAGGAGGGTCGAATCACCGTGGATATACTGGTACAGTACAGTACAGGGAGGATCAATATTGCAGGGAAATTACGTCGACCATTATCATAGCAGCTATCACAGCAACACTTATCTGCTAAGCGAAACCCTAATTTACACATACAAAAATTGGAATACAAAACAAAGTTAGGACCCAGCCATTGCTCAGATTCTGGTGGAATGGATACCCAGGGCCTAGGAGGTGGTGTTACGCCATACAAAACACATCACAGCCAGCGCACGTTGCGAGGCGAACCAGCCAGGTGAGGTGTGGAAATAGTTGACCCAGCAGCACCAAAGTGAAAGAAGGCAGAAGCCTTTCCATACCAACAAGTGCAGAATTGTTAAGAATACATGCTACAATGCATAACAAAGCCCAAGCAAATACAGCTTGTGCGTATATAAATACCTAGCCACTTTTGTACTGAAATCATCTAGTGTTACTATCAAAGTTTTACTACCATGGGGCTGTGACACTTGGAGCATCATCTGGGATGTGGTACAGAGTCCACATGTCGACTTCGAGTCAGGACAGCTTGCCCTGAGACATGAGATGCTGAACCACTACCGCTGAAGGACCAGCCAAGGCCTGACCAGAGCACTACTGCAGTGGACCATAGTTGCTGTGTCACCTGTTGCCACAGCTCCGGCAGTGCTGGAGACACCAGCCACACCTTGGCTGCTGCCACCTCAGTGGCTGAGTGCCAGGACATTACTGACAGAAGCAGTGGGGTAACGCCACTGCTCGGCCACCCTGCGCTTTGTCAGTATTGCTGCACACACACATGGGAGGTGACTTGATACCTGAGGCACACTACCACTGCTTGTAATGAATCATGATGGAGAGCTGTAATAAAGGACTTTCAAAAGTACAAAACAGTCTCTCTGACTCTGGCCTTCTTTATACCTATAGACATTGCCCTAATCTATCATACCCTAAACCCAACCTGAGGTAGTTCTTGTCCCAACTTTTACTAGCCCTTGCCTCAACTTCTGCAAGGATTTGCCTCAACCTGTACTAGTCCTTGCACCATCCTGAACTAGCCCTTGCCCCATTCTATACTAGTCTTACACCCAAGTCGACCTAGCCCTTGCCTCAGACTCTCATAACCACTGTCAGAACCTCTTCTAGCCCTTACACAATCTGTACAAGTCCTTCCTCCAACCTCTACAAATCTATTCCATAATCACTACTAGCCTCTGTCCCAAAGTTAAACCGAGCAAGGTGGCGCAGTGGTTAGCACACTGGACTCACGTTTGGGAGGATGATGGTACAAACCTGCGTCCGGCCATCCTGATTTATGTTTGCTGTGATTTCCCTGAATCGCTTCAGGCAAATGCTGGGATGGTACCTTTGAAAGGGCATGGCCGATTTCCTTCCCTGCCCTTCCCTCCTTGGATGTGACTTATGACCTTACTGTATGGTCCCCTCCCCCAAATCAATCAACCAACCAAACAACTAACCCAAAGCTAACCTAGCCCTTGGCCTAAAGCTAACACATCCATTGCCCCATCCTCTCGAAGCCTTTGACCCAATCTCTCCTAAGCCCTTACCTCAAGCTCTACTAGCCCTTTCTGCAGCTTCTACTAGCCCTTGCCTCATCTTCCACTGGCCCTTACTTCAACTTACCTTAAATCTTGCCTTACTCCCTCCTATGTTACCCAAACCCCTGCTAGTTCTTGCTCAAACCTCTACCAGCCCTTGCCTCAATCTCTACTAGTCCCTTCCTCAACCTCTACTAGCCCCTGCCATAGACTTCAACTAGCCCTTTTCCCAAGCTCAACTAACACTTGTTCCAGCCTCTTCTAGCACTATCCCCAAACTCTACTAGCTCTTGCCCAAACCTCCTCTACTATCCCTTACACTGAACTTTACTATATGTCGCCACAAAGCTGACCTAGCCCTTGTTCCATCCTCTACTAGCCTTTTCTCCAACTTATATTAACTCTTAACCTGTCCTCTCCCATCACTTACCTAAACCTCTTCTATCCCTTTCTCCAATCGCTACTAGCCCTTGCTTCAACCTCTACTATGCCTTTCCTCAACTTCTGCCACCAGTTGTTCCAACTTTTACTAGACCTTGCGCCAATCTCTACTAGATTAAAACTGTGTGCCAGACCGAGACTCGAACTCGGGATCTTTGTCTTTTGCAGGCAAGTGCTCTACCAACTGAGCCACCCAAGTATGACTCACGCCCCATCCTCACAGCTTCAATTCTGCCAGTACCTCACCTCTTACCTTTCAAACTTCACAGAAGCTCTTCTACGAACCTTGCGGAATTAGCACTCCTGAAAGAAAGGATATTGGGGAGACATGGCTTAGCCAGAGCCTGGAGGATGTTTCCAGAATGAGATTTTTCACTCTGCAGTGGAGTGTGCGCTGATATGAAACTTCCTGGCAGATTAAAACTGTGTGCCGGACCGAGACTCGAACTCAGGACCTTTGCCTTTTGCGGGCAAGTGCTCTAGCAACTGAGCTACCCAAGCATGACTCACGACCCGTCCTCACAGCTTCAATTCTGCCAGTACCTCGTCTGCTACCTTCCTAACTTCATAAAAGATCTGCTAAGTTTGGAAGGTAGGACTTGTTCCAAAGTGGACCCAGCCCTTGCCCTAATCTCTTCTATCCATTGCCCCAATCTCTACCAGCCCTAGTCCCAACTTCTACTGGCCCTTGCCCCAAAGCTAACCTAGCCCTTGCCCTAATCTCTCCTAGTTCTTGCTCAGACCTTAGCTAGCCCTGACTCTGAGCCCTACTTGCCCTTGCTTCAACCTCCACTAGCACTTTTCCCAACTTCTATTAGCCTTTGCCTCCTGTCCCTAACTAGCCTGTACTCCCATCTCTTTTAGTCCTTGTCCAAATTCTACTAGCCCATGCCCCAACCTATACTAGCCCTTGTCTCAAACTGTACCAGCCCCTGCCTGAAAGGTAACCAATCCTTTGCCCCATTCTCTCCTAGCCCTTACCACAATCTCTGCTAGACTTTGCCACAATTGCTACTAGCCGCTGCCTCAACATCTACTAGCCCTATCTACAACCTCCGCTACCCCTTGCCCCTACCGAGCGAGGTGGCGCAGTGGTTAGACACTGGACTCACATTCGGGAGGATGACGGTTCAATCCCGCGTCCGGCCATCCTGATTTAGGTTTTCCGTGATTTCCCTAAATCGCTCCAGGCAAATGCCGGGATGGTTCCTCTGAAAGGGCACGGCCGACTTTCTTCCCCATCCTTCCCTAATCCGATGAGACCGACGACCACGCTGTCTGGTCTCCTTCCCCAAAAACAACCAACAACAAACCCTTGCCCCTAACATCTGCTAGGCCTTGCCTCAACCTCTGCAACCTCTGATCTATACTAGACCTTGTCACAACCTCTACTTGGCCTTGCTCTAATTTCTACTAGCTCTTCACCCAAAGCTCTATCTCTGTTCCAAATCATCCTAGCACTTGTCCTAACTTTTCCCACCCCTTTCCAAGCCCTTGTCCTAACGTCTTCTAGTCCTTGCTCTAACTTATACTACCACATGCCTCAGTCTCTGCTAGCCCTTGCCTCAACCTCTTGTACCCCTTGCTACAACTTCTACGAGCCACTGCCCCAACTCTACTAGCCCTTATCCCAGTTTCTATTTGCCCTTGCCCTAAAGCCCTTGTCCCAACTTCTCCTATCCATTATTCTGACCCCTCTTATCCCTTGCTCAACCACTTCTAGCCATGCCCCTAATTCCCTGAGCTCCACCACAACATCTGCTAAGCCTTGATCCAAACCCCTACTAACCTTTGTCCAATACCCTGCTTGTCCTTTCTCGAACCTCACCACCTCACGAATTCTACCTTTTGTCTCAACATTTCCTAGCCTTTGTCCCAGCCACTCATAGCTGCCAGCATGCGGTATACGAGTGTCAGTGAAAGACTCAGTGTTTTCTAGTAGCTTGTATTTGTGTTATTAACAAGTCTGGTAGTGTAAATACTTGTTTAAAAGACAGCAGTATCGTGTTTTCGTTATTGTTTTCATTCTTTGTAGATTTTAGTTTTTTAGTGTAGCTTAGCTCCACCTGTAATGTCACGTGAAACATGCCAAGGCTGACCACATGGAGGCCTTATGCCATTTCAAACAGTGTAGCAGCAGTAGTTTTCCTTTATTATATTAAAATAGCTCATAAATTTTATTAATTTTATTAAGATCGTGTATTTAATATAAAGTTTAGATTTTAAATTTTGAGAGGTAACACCTGTGATTTGTTGTACATTGGAAACTTTGTGGTTGTTATATATTGAAGTTTGTGTTTTGTTCTGGGGTTCTGGAAATTAATTTTAATTTTGCTAGAAGCACTCATCTGAAATTCATGTACTTCCATTGTATTTGTAGTAAGGAAGAAATGTGAAAATATAGATTGTTGGGATGGAATATTGGTTTGTTTTGACTATGGGTCTGGAGTCTGAATTCTTTTTCTTTTGATAAATCTCAGTCATGTCTGGAAAAGTATCTGTTACAGATAAAAGTGAAGATTTATCAATATGCAAGCGATCTACAAACCAGTTGCAATTACAGACATTGATGTGGAGAATTTAATTAGAAGCCAATTTTTTTTAAATTCTCTGCGGCTAAGAGAGAATTATGACACCAAAATTAATAGTGGCAAATTGCCACAATTTTGGTGTATATGGCCTTAAAAAAACAGCTATATTTACGTTTGTTTTAGGAATGTTAAGTGAGCTATTTTTTATGTGCACAATATTAATGTGCTTGTGCTTGACAGTTTGAGGGACGTGCAGTGTCGTCGTTTTCGAGACTAGCACCTACGCTTCAGAGGCGAGCGCTCTAACCATAGCATCACAACCACATTTGATCTGATATTCTGGATTGAGGAAAGAATGGGTAACAGCAGGTCCTGATTTAATGACTTAGGTAAAACAACAAAAACTTTTTGAACCTGTTTGTGTTACATGTGTGGCAAGGCTGGAGCCTGCTGAGTAATGAAGTGAAAATGATTCAAAACCCGAATTGTTGTCGAAAACTGTAGAATATCTCCAGGGTATAACACGATAATTCTGAAAGGCAGCCAGTCTTGGTGTTAATTGTAACTTAAAATAGAAACAAAGACTATGATGGATGTATGAGTAGCAAGCATAAGTTATCCTATCCGAGTACATCCAACAAATTTACGGTCAGTCTTGTTAGGTGTGAATCAAGTGTTGGCTAACTTTAAGCAAGAATCAAACCAAAAGTTTTCTGCTGTAAGCCAAATGTCTGCTAGCGTGAATCAAGACTCAGGCCAGAGGCTCACACACCTTAAAAGTGACATTGATCATAAAGTATCTTCAGTGACAGACGAACTTAACACTTTAGATGGTTTCAGACATCGTGGTTGGGGCAGCTGGGCAGATGCTTTACACACATTTTCCGACAATAATAGCCCTGTCAAATGTCACCCACTAAGTCTGCTGGGTCCCACAACTGGAGAGTCGGAATCTTCTGACGTGCCGCAAAAGAATTCCCAATCTATACACGAAACTTGGGGAGGGTGCACTTCTTCCCCCTCCCAATCCCTTCCTTCCACAAAAAATCGCTCAGTCTGTGCTGAGGTGTTGGTCTGGAAGGATCTCAAAACACGAAATTGAAATCAATGTCAATTATATTGCCCAGGATATATTGTTTATTTATAAAATTCAGATTGAATATCCTTTATTTAATCACTTTGTGGGAGACAAGCCTGTTGTTCTCTTTATTTGGTGGGAAATTCAAAATTGGCGCTAAATTCAGATGTTTTGTATTAAATTCGAATTTTCGTGGTAAATTCAAGTGCTAATTGCATTGCATTGCAGAGAACATAATAATAATAATAATAATAATAATAATAATAATAATCGTTATTTATAAAAACTGAATTTGCATTTTGCTGGTGTGCACGATAATAATAATAATAATAATAATAATCGTTATTTATAAAAACTGAATTTGCATTTTGCTGGTGTGCACGAAGTAGGGTACTCTCCTTATTTCATCATCTTTGGAATACTGGCAAGTTCAACTATGATAACACAATCCTAGATGGCCAACACAGAATACTGGCGCAGTGTAATTCCCCTCCTCCTATCGGCATGAAATTCAAAGATTGGATGGAAATTAAAAAAATCAGCAGCAAAATTCAATTTTTATATCCCTGGCTGTGCAGCACGGGAGTTGGTGAGGGATTAGCCCTATGTTGGAAGAATGAGTAATAATAATAGGACAGCAAGCTGTCACTGAAGTTCAGGAGAGTAGCCTCCTGCTGATCTACAAGTGAATAACTGTCAGGAAGAACATAAACATGGGTAATAAAATTAGAACAGCGACCCACTGTCCCACTGCTATTTTCTTTTTTTTTGTTTATGTTGTGATTGCAATACACTGTGACCAGTGGATCACGGTCTTACTGTCTCGATGGATGGCAAAAGTGTTCTATAGTACAATGATGTCACTCCAAGGACACCAGTGAAGTGCACATTGGAGATGTGGCAGTGGGACTTGAAGTTTCATACCACCCTTGAACAGTGGATGGCAACAGATGACATGGCGACATTAGTTCTGCTACTTTTTTCTTTATTGTTATTTTAACACCTTACACAAAAGGTGGGCCGGTAGCGGCAATATTACGCCACTCTTAGGCCACAGATAGTATAAACAGAAACAAGGAAGACACAGAAAAGCAAAACATAATAGTGGTCAAAAAACAGTAGACACATGAGTAAAAAACACGGAGCCATTCACAGGTGTAGTAAAATAACAAACGTTCAGCACTTGTACACGAACACTGATGACTGAAATGACACACGTGAACGATGGAGCGTGGGCAGTGAAAACACTGAAGCACTAACACGACGGCACACACAAAGTACCAATGGTGATGATCTCCAGCGCGCGAATGTTCACTTGACGTGTACGAGTCCGGGGACCTGCCAAAAGGGGAAAAGATAGGGGAGGAAAGAGAGGGGAGGGTGTAGATGCCAGTGGCAGGGGAGATGAGAGGGAAAGGAAAGAAGGTACAGGAGAATAGGGGAAGCCTGGGCGGAAGTGTGGGGAGGAAGGAAGGAGGGAGAGAAGGGAGATAGGGTGCCCGAAGGAAAAAACACTGTGTGTGGAAAGGGAGGATCAAAGTTGGTAGGAGGGGTAAATGGAGGGGATGAGGGCATCATCAGGGAGGGGGTGGAAGCCAGCTTGGGCGAGGGTATGGAGAATGGAGAGATGGAGAGCAGGTGGGTCGTAGGAATACAGGCGCGGCAGTGGACAGGGGTGGGAGAGGATGGGAGATACAAGTGGGTGAGGGGGATAAAGTTTACGGGAGGTGTAGAGAATCTGTATATGTTTAAGGAAAAGAAGAGGTGCGGGAACAGAATAAGGTCATATAGGAACCGCATGGGGGAGGGGAAACGGATGTGATAGGAGAGGCAGACAGCATGGCATTCTAGGATTTGAAGGGATTTGTAAAAGGTAGGAGGGGTGGAGATCCATACAGGGTGGGTGTAGCAGAGGATAGGGCGGATGAGAGATTTATAGGTGTCAAGGATGGTGGAGTGGTCCAGACCCCATGTACAGCCAGAAAGGAGCTTGAGGAGATGGAGGCGAGAGCATGCCTTGGCTTGGATTGTCTGGGGATGGGGGGTCCAGGAGAGCTGACGGTCAAGGGTGACGCCAAGGTACTTCAGGGTGAGTGTGAGTGTGATAGGATGGCTATAAGTGGTGATATAGAAGTTGAGGAGATGGAAGGAAGAGGTGGTTTTGCTTACAGTGATCGCCTGGGTCTTGGAAGGATTGACCTTGACCAACTACTGGTTGCACCAAGTGGTGAACCGATCAAGATGGGATTGGAGAAGGTGTTGGGAGCGTTGCAGGGTGGGGGCGAGGGCAAGGAAGCCGGTGTCATCGGTGTACTGGAGAAACTGGACAGGGGGTGGAGGCGGCGGCATGTCCGCTGTATACAGAAGGTAGAGAAAAGGGGAGAGGATGGAACCTTGGGGCACACCGGCAGAGGGCTAGAAAATGTAGGAATCCGTGTTATGGATGGTGACATAGGAAGGACGTTAGGAAAGAAAGGACATGATCAGACAGATGTAGTTGATAGGAAGGGCAAAGGTTTGGATCTTGAAGAGGAGACCAGAATGCTATACTCAGTCATAAGCACGCTCAAGGTCGAGGGAGAGGAAGATGGCAGACCGATGGGAGTTGAGCTGTTCAGAGAGGAGATGAGTGAGGCGAAAGAGAAGGTCATCAGTAGAGAAGGATGGCTGAAAGCCACACTGGGTAGTGGGAAGGAGGCGGTGCTGGTGGAGATGCTGGTAAGGATGGATTCCAAGACCTTGCTAGAGGCCGAGGTAAGGCTGAGGGGACGGTAGGAGGAGACAGCGGATGGCGTTTTGTCAGGTTTGAGGAACATCAGGATATGGGAGGTTTTCCACAGGTCAGGGTAGTAGCCGGTGGACAAGACCACATTATATAGCCTTGCCATGGTGGAATGGAAGGAGGCGGGAGCTTCAAGGAGGTGGAAATAGGTAACACGATCGTGACCAGGAGCGGTGTTGCATTTTGTGCGGAGTGTAAGGATGATATCCAGAGTTGTGATTGGGGCATTGAGTTCATTGTGTGTAATGTTGTCCAAATACTGGAAGCCAGGGGAGAGTGGAGGGACAGAGGTGTCAGTTTGATCATGGACATCCAGAAAAAGGGAGTAATCGAACTGGGGATCGTCAGGGAGGTTAAAGATATCGGAAAGGTAGGAGGCAAAGTGATTGACCTTACTAAGGTTGTAAGGCAAGGGTTGGTCATCATGAAGGAGAGGGTATTAGGCGGGGAGGGGGGGGGGTGTTAGATCCAGTAAGGCGGCGGAAGGCAGACCAGTACTTTCACAAGTTGATCAGAAGTGTAGCATTAAGACGGGTGCATGTCTGTTGCCAGTCCTGGCATTTCTTAGCCGTGACCAAGTTTCTGACATGTCGTTGTAGTTGCCGGTGGCGTCATAGTGTGTCCGGGTCATGCATGTGAAGGAAGGCACGGTAGAGACGGCGGAATCCACAGAGGAGGACGGCCTGTGGCGGTAAAGTGGGATGGTGTGGGTGGATGGCAACGGTAGGGACGTGAGCCTCCACGGACTCAGACAAGGACTGCTGGAGAAAGGAGGCGGCATGGGTAACATCATCAGGGTGGTGGTAGGTGAGGACCTGGCTATCGACCTGGGTAGAGAGGGTATTCCGGTAGGCATTCCAATTGACATGGGAATAATCGTGGATGTATTTCGGGGGAGAGTCGATGCGAGGGTCGGGACAGGGGCGACGACCGTCTGAAATGGTGAGGAGGACAGGGAGATGGTCACTACCGATAGGGTCAAGGACGTCCACCGCTATGCAGCCAAGTAGGTTAGGGGAAGAGAGGACGACATCTGGAGTGGTATTGGATTCAGGGCGAGTGTGTTGGGGAATGGGAACGAAGTCGCCTCGGTGTAGAGGAACGGATGCCACCACCGTAACAACTATGGATGTTGAGGTCGGCGGCGATCATGTAGGACGACAATGTGCCGTCGATGTGGGAAAGGAAGACAAAAGGAATAGGTGTGTTACGGCAGACATAGATGGTGGCGCAGGTAATGGTGAGGCTTCGGAAGAAGAGACTAAGGATCCGGTGTTCTGTGGGGTCGGGAAGGAGGGGTTGGAGCCAAACAGGGATCTGGTGGTGGTGGCCAATGGCTACTCCGCCATGCGCTATTGGGAGGGGATTATCGGAGCGGTGGAGGAGGTAGGGTGATGTGTGGACGGTATGTTGGGGCTGAAGAAAGGTTTCATTGAGGAGGAAGGCATCCACGCGGTGGGTTGTGAGGGTGTGCATGAGAAGGTTCTTATTGGCGGGAAGGGAACGGATGTTATTAAACAAGATACGGTGCTGCTAATGCTATTTTGTCTAAAACTGACATGGTGAGACAGTGGCTCTGTACAATTAATGTAGGTTAATTCTTACAGAGAAGAAAACAGCAACCAGCCACTATTAGCACTGCTATTTATTTAGGTAAATAGCGCCGTTACCGGTTTCGAACTGGAAAGTTCATCATCAGACAGCTGTTCACATGATTTCCAAGATACACTTCACATTATCATCCGTTTTTTATTTTTAATATTCCACTGTGGCGAAGTATTTTTGGTGTGTTGTTGCCCTACAGTAGAAAAACAGTGTTGGAAGCGACCTATGTAAAAATAACTAGCCTCCAAACGATGAAATACAGCGTAAATAAATATGTAAGGTTAAGTGGTTATGGTACTTATGTCAAAAATTCCACGCAATTTTGTTGTGAAGTAGCAGGATTGTATTTTTCGAATATTCCTAAATGTATCCAGCACTTATGTAACTTGTACAGCACCATATTGTGCAAAGTACAACACATACACACACACTAGGAACAGCCCTTCATACAGATTAAATAACAAACTTCTAGCTCTTCTAACTACCCATTATACTTTTGAAACCAACTACTTTATTAGGAACACATTTGAGCTCATTGACAAAATTAAGGATGTGCACATTCCACCGACAGCCAGATTTGCATCACTTGACATTGTAAATCTCTATACTAACATCCCTATACAGGACACCATAAATATAATCAAGAACAATCTGCTTAAACACAAGAAACTGAGTATTGCAGAAATCTATCAGTTCATTGAGTTACTCACATTGGTGCTGTCACACAATTACTTCCGGTTTAATAACAAAATTTACAAACAGAATGACGGGTTGGCAATGGGTAGCAGCCTAGCAGGGAAGTTAGCAGACATATACATAAACCACTTGGAACACACATTTTTCAAAACTAATAGTCACATCAACAGCAAAATCATCTACCATAAAAGGTATGTAGATGATACAATTATTCTTTTTGATGGCACTAATGAAGAAATTGACACATTAGCAACCAAGCGGAGTAGCATCCACAGTAACATCAAATTCACTGTTGAACATGAATCCAATAACAGCAACAATTTCTTAGATTTAAAAATTTGCAGCAAAAACCAGAAACATCATTTTGAAATTTGCAGAAAGCAAACAGCCACAGGTGTGTGCATCAACAGCTCATCTTGCCATCCAAACCAACGTAAGATGGCATACTTCAGGTCCATACTTAACTGCCTACATAAAATTCCACTAGAACCAGCTGCACAACATAAAGAAACCAATGCAATTGATTACATTGGTTTCTTTGCCATACTCTACCTCACCATACCTCTAAACAATGGATATAACCCACACATGATTGATAAATTATCACAAAAAATCCAAAAAACAGCTAACAACAAAGCTCCACACCAGACACCCATGCAGTCAACACAAAAATCTGCAGAAAGCAGCAGAAAATATGTCTCACTTTCATTTCTAGGGAGCATATCCCATAAAATACGTAATCTCTTCAAAAACACTAACATAAATATAAGCTTCCACACAAACCATAAACTTCAGCAGCTAATCATCCATAACATAAAGAAAAACAACCCCCCTTACAAAAGATCAGGTATATATAAACTTCGATGCAACAACTGCCCTGCATTCTATATTGGACAGACTGGGAGAAACTTTGAGATTCGATTCAAAGAACATTTAGATGCCATACGTCTGAACAATCCTTCAAAATCTGCATTTGCAATGCACACAACTCTCAGTAAACATAGAGTAAAAAACATTGAAGACCACATTCAAATAGTGCATCATGTTGAGAAAGGTAGTCTCATGAATCTGCTTGAAGAAATAGAAATATATACACATAAAAGTAAATCACCACATCATATTCTTAATGAACAGACAGAGCTAACCAATGCAACCTTTCTACAAAGCTTCACTCACCTATTATCCAGTCTAAAACATAAATAAACAGTACTCCTTTTAACAACAACAAATAAAGTATTACATCATAATATAGCTGCCTGCTCAATCGCACATTACTGCAACTGTAAAATTGTTTTTAAAAGTAAAAGTGGTGTACCATACTACATTTATCTATAACATTATTCGTGTATCTCATGTATATGTTGTCACCTGTTTGTTGCACTGTTTTTTTACATTAAAAAAATTACTGCTACTATACTTGATTCAAAATTTCAGTGCACCATAGATGGATGTTAATACAATTGTTACTGTCATATTATTCATTTTATCTCACCTCCATGTTGCTCCTTGTATATAGCACAGTATTTATGTAATACCATATAAGTAGCATTCACACAAGCTGGTTACTACATCTGTCAACTTCATTTTTAACGTTATATGCTCATAAAGTAAGGTTTATCTTTGTGTTTTAATTTTCATTAAGTTATGTCATTCCTTAAAAACAGTCATTCTGTGTAATCAAAGCAACCTGTATATTGTCATGTCTCTGAGAGAGAATGTCTCTGACACTGTTGAGTTTGTAAATTTGTAATCTCTGTGATAACTTCACATGTGGCATATTCTCTTTGGTGTGTGTGTATGTGTGGTGCTTTGCACAATATGATGCTGTGCTAGTTACATAAGTGCTGGATACATTTAGGAACATTCGAAAAATACAATCCTGCTACATCACAACAAAATTGCGCGGAATTTTCGACGTAAGTACCATAACCACTTAACCTTACATATTTATTTACGCTGTATTTCATCGTTTGGAGGCTAGTTATTTTCACATAGGGCGCTTCTAACACTGTCTTTGTACCGTAGGGCAACAACACACCAAAAATACTTCGCCACAGTGGAATAATAAAAATAAAAAACGGACGACAATGTGAAGTGTATCTTGGAAATCATGTGAACAGCCATCTGATGATGAACTTTCTAATTCGAAACCGGTAACGGTGCTATTTACCTAAATAAATAGCAGTGTTAATAGTGGCTGGTTGCTGTTTTCTTCTCTGTAAGAATTAACCTACATTAATTAGATACGGTGCTGTCGTGTCATGACAGGGATTTAGACAAGGGTGTTGAGACGGGAGAATGTGAAGTGGGCTTGGTTATGGGAATAGGTGGCATAGCTGTTAAGGTGGAAAACGAACTGGGTGGCGAGGGATATCTGCTGGAGGGTATGGGGGAGCTGGAACAGGTGGACATTCTGCAGGACGATGGTGACAAACCTGATGATGTCCTCGGCAGTGGGGGGGGGGGGGCATGAAGGGAGTTGCCAGGAGTGGTGGGGGCGTCGAGAAGGCTGATGGGGGCGGTGAGTTCAGGAGTGGTGTGGGGGGGGGGGGTCGGGCCTTGCACTTCTGGGTGTAGGTAGGGTGCAGGAGGTTCCAGGTGTTGCAGGAAGGAGGGGACTGGAGGTTGGGACACTGCCAGGGGAAGTGTGCCTGTTTGCAGTGCGGGCAGACAGGGGCCTCACGGCACTCAGATGTTGGGTGTGCATTATAACGCAGGCACCTCTTGCAGTGCAGGGATTGAGGAGGGGAATGGGAGGGTTCGACTTTGTACCGGCAATGGAATAGGAGGGCACCCTCTTTCAGGAGAAAGTTGATGGAAGGGGCGTGTTTGGAGAACACCTGCATAAGGCGGGTGAGGCCAGCTGTGTTGTAAATCTGGCATACTGCCCGTATGTCTAGGTACGGGTGTGCCGTAAGCTCTGCCAACACCTCCTCCTCTGTGATCGTCGGACTAAGCCGAGTGATCATGGCAGTGAGGGTCGGTGGGCGACGCGGGGGTTGGGGTTGGCTGGAGGGGGATGGGGAAGGAGCAGGGGTGAGGTATGCATTGGGACCAAAGTGGGTAATGGGGATTCTGGAGAGGATGTCTGTGTGAAGGGTGAGCCAGGGAAGGTGATAAGAATAGAGTTTCAGCGAGGAGTGAGGAGGAAGATGGGGGCTCCAGGAAAGTGCTCGCGGAAGAGCAGGGTGAGGTTCTGGGCCTCGAGGAGTGAGGGATCAGGGCAGGACAGGAGGTATTTGTAGGAGGAGGGGGAGGAGGAAGAGGAGGTGGTAGAAGGGACAGGTGCTGAGACATCCATGGCATCCACGGGGGTGGGAGGAGTAAGAGGCTGAGATTTTTTGGGAGTGGAGGAGGCGGGGGCAGCCGCTGGGACGCTTAATTGCTACAGAAGGATGAGAAGGGGCATGGGGGATGGGAGCAACCGGGAGATGGCGGGAGGCGGCAGGTCACGGTGTGGGCGCCAGAGCTGGTGTTCGCGATGATGATGGGGAAGGTGATGGTGAAGGCGATGGCGTTGGCGATGGCGACGGAGATAGTTGTGTGTGGGCCGTTAAATGTCTATGCACTCATCGAAGGGCGGTACTCTTCTGAGTTACTGCTGGAGATTAGTTCTGCCACAAAGCCATGCTCTCTATACAGGGCGTTACAAAAAGGTACGGCCAAACTTTCAGGAAACATTCCTCACACACAAATAAAGAAAAGATGTTATGTGGACATGTGTCCGGAAACGATTAATTTCCATGTTAGAGCTCATTTTAGTTTCGTCAGTATGTACTATACTTTCTCGATTCACCACCAGTTGGACCAATTGAAGGAAGGTAATGTTGACTTCGGTGCTTGTGTTGACGTGTGACTCATTGCTCTACAGTACTAGCATCGTTGGTGATGTATTGATTGGGCTCCATGTTCTTCCACGTACGCTCAATGGAGCACGTTATCATGATTTCATACGGGATACTCTACCTGTGCTGCTAGAACATGTGCCTTTACAAGTACGACACAACATGTGGTTCATGCACAATGGAGCTCCAGCACATTTCAGTCGAAGTGTTCGTATGCTTCTCAACAACAGATTCGGTGACCAATGGATTGGTAGAGGCGGACCAATTACATGGCCTCCACGCTCTCCTAACCTCAACCCTCTTGACTTTCATTTATGGGGGCATTTGAAAGCTCTCGTCTACGAAACCCCGGTACCAAATGTAGAGACTCTTCATGCTCGTATTGTGGACGGCTGTGATACAATACGCCATTCTCCAGTGCTGCATCAGCGCATCAGGGATTCCATGCGACGGAGGGTGGATGCATGTATCCTTGCTAACGGAGGACATTTTGAACATTTCCTGTAACAAAGTGTTCGAAGTCACGCTGGTACGTTCTGTTGCTGTGTGTTTCCATTCCATGATTAATGTGATTTGAAGAGAAGTAATAAAATGAGCTCTAACATGGAAAGTAAGCGTTTCTGGACACATGTCCACACAACATTTTTTCTTTCTTTGTGTGTGAGGAATGTTTCCTGAAAGTTTGACCGTACCTTTTTGTAACAGCCTGTATACAGGTTTCCTGTAGTGACAGCATTGGGAAATGACACAGACTTATATGTATTTATGAGTCGCAAGTCGTGTCGTAGTCAACAGAAATATGAAAATACATCGCATGATAGTTTTTTATGAATGTAGTTCTCATTATCTTACTTTTACATGGTATCTCAAGACAAAAAGATTGGCCAGTCACCTCTGGTCTACTTCAGTGACATCTACCGAGTATATTGTTTACCTGAAGAGCAGCCAGCAGGTCAGAGCGAACTTCGGACAGGCTGCTCCTGACACCCTAAGCCGTGGATTCCGTTCAGCCGACCACTGGCCTGTCACCTCCAATCTAGTCCAGCGCCATCTACCAAGTGTATTGTGTACCTGAAAAGCCGACTGGCCAGAGCCTTTCTTTGTACCTGACTGGTTAGGACACACTAAGCTGTGGCTTCCAGTCAGCTTCTTAGAGTGAAATCATACACAACACTATGACAAAGGCTATATTTCCTCTAAGGATTCTCTCACCCATTAAAAAAGTGAGCTTAATGTCTGTTACTTCCTGAATCACAGGACTACAATATTACACTCATTTTTGGCTCACAATGGAGTGCTAAGAAGATGCTCTACCTCTGTCATAGGATGTTTCCTCACTTTCTAACTTTCTTAAGGTAATCAAATGGATATCAGCGTAAGAAATCTCGTACGGTAGTCAAATAGCAGCACAGAGGAGTTGTGAATATCGTGTTAATACTAGGTAACACTTTATAAATTCGGTAATATATGTGACTTTATTACGATGACGATATCACCCTGTGTGGGTGGGAGATTAAAATTTCGTTAACAGATATCGCCGCAACAAAAAAACGCCTGATTACTGCACCAACTCATGAATCGTATCTGTGGCACACTCACCCTCACTTCCACCCAACTGGCAGCATGTAATTGATATCAAATTGATTGACAACTTAATTAAATTGCTCATGAGAGTTCCATTGGGTGAGTAATTTTTTCCTGCAGTCCGATTACAATCGCCAGATAATCGTTACAGGCGCTTCTGTGATGTCTCTGGGGGTTTCCCACAGGCTAGGAAGTAGTAGGGTTTCATTCAGGGGCGTTTCGTTTTGTGTGGGTTGCATTCATTCAGGAGCAAGCATACATTCAGGGGCAAACTTGATCTAATCTACTGTTCTGCTAAATGATTAATGATCCCCTGATGGTTGATTTATGTCCCCATGGGGATAATCCATCCTCCTGAGAAACCCAACCCCTCCCTCTCCCATTCCACCTCCCAACCCCTCTGGGAAATCCCCAACCGCTCTCTCCTCCCCCTCGCCGTTACAAGCACACTTTTGATATAAAAGTACTTGACTTATTAATTAAATGAGCCAATTAATTAATACCTCACCCTCTGAGAAATACTCCAACCACCTCCACACCCCTATCTGGAAGTTGGTGTGTAAAGGACACAGTCTGCACTGGAGAGGAAGGATCTCATGATACAAAATTGAAGTCAATGTCAATTACATAGCAAAGGGTATACTGTTTATTTATAAAGTTCAATTTTCAGGGGTTCACTCTCTTTATTTGGTGGGAAAACCTCATGTCCGGCAACTACATGCCCTAATTATGTAATTACACTGCTGCAGATTGGAGTATTGTCTTGTTCGAAAATTTTCGTGTGTGTGCTCACCTTGACATTCAGGGATCAACTGAGCTAGTGCACAATGCTATTATCAGAGGACATCCCACCCCCAACCCTCACCCCTCCCACCACGCTCCTCCCAGAAAAAAATTGGCTGAAAAGACTTACTCTGTGCTGGCTGGGAAGGATCTCACGACACTAAATTCAATCCAGTGTCACCAATATATTGGTGCTTATACTTTCTTCAGTCAGTTTGTGGCAGGCAGGGCTCACCCACTTGGATAGAGCTCACGTCTGCACCCCCACCCCCGCTTCCGACGTATAACAGTAAGCACCAAGGAATGGAGTGAAGTGCAGTATAGCAGCCACCATTTGGGGTCTCTCGTGTGTGTGTCTATCGTCGGGTCACCGTCACGAAGGTCAGAAACTGCGCAATGTCCTACAGATCACAATACTAAATACGAATGGCCACAGACCGGATATCGCCATCCTTTGATCTCGTGGTGGCGAACAATGAGCATCAAGTGGTGGCATACTGTTGATCAGGAAATTCCAGACTCGCATACTGTCTCTGTCTCTTTCAAGAGGCTACTTCCTACTTCCTGTTTGTCTGTGTGAACCAACGTCTCCAAACACCCAGACAGTAGTTTCCATCTCTCCTCAGAATATTGCGTTTCTGTTGGCTAATGCAGGGGACAAAGGGACAGCTGACGCAATTTCGATATCAAAAATAGAGGGAAATAGTCAATTTGTACTGCCCTATTACATTAATTGTTTAACTATTTATAGGTGTCAAATAGGTCGCTTAAAACACTCACCATCACCTTACAATGGTTCTTCTTTATATAAAAAAAAATGTATTTTCGACGTTTGAGTTTCACACGCAAACATGTAAATCAAGCAATTGAATTACCGCTACAAATAGATCGTAGCGCTAAATATATTGGATGTCTTGCATGCACCGACATTTGAGAACACATGAACCCTCCTCCACCGCAATGTTTCCACTAAACATATCAGGTGAAGAAATCCAACCGATCACGCACACGCGCCGATCGTAAAGAGCGTGCCATCCGCCTACTACTGGGTGCAGCGGTCGCACCGTCCACCACAGGCAGGGACATAGCATTGTCTAGCAGGCGCCATTGAGATACTCGGAGGTCAGAGACTCTCACCAAGCAGTCAACCAATCAACTGATATGGGGGGAGTAATTGTCCAGCTCAAACACCCATCATTTTGAAGCTTCTCATGCACCACACATGCCCGCTTTCGTCGCGTCTCATCCAGCACACTGGTCACTATGCTAGCCCCTGCTACAGCTGGTAAGAGCAGACTGTTCGGCCCTTCTTTGTAAGCTGAGCTAATCAACAACTTCCTGTCACCGAGTTCCCGTGAACACCCCTGCCACCAGATGCAGCACACTGCGATTCAAGCAGCAGCAGCTCGAATGTATACAGTAGTTTTAACCAATTCCACACCGCCATTGTGTCTCACATTCACACAGGGAATGATGGCCAATCGTAATCGGTAAAGTCCACACTATGATGAAACTGCTAGAAATATGTAGATAACCTAACTGCATCGGTATAGGACGCTGTCTTGTATACTTTGGTGTATATGTCCAAGAACTAGCCAGGAACAGACGTTCTGCACAGTTAGCTATCTACATTTGCAAGAGTGAGATGGAGCAGTGATTAGCACACTGGAGTTGCATTTGGGAGGACGAAGGTCGAAATCCGTGTCCGGACATCCTGATTTAAGTTTCCCATGATTTCCCTACATCGCTTCAGGCAAATGCCAGGATGATTCCTTTGAAAAGGCACAGCCGACGTCCTTCCCCATCCTTCCCTAATCTGATGGGACCGAGGTCCCCTTTTCTAAATCAACCAGCCAACCAACATTTGCAATCTAGTATATGGTACTCAGAGAGTAGTGGTGGGGTGTTTTGGCGATAATACAGAAATTGGGAAGTGTGGTGCTGTGTCATTGGTTAGCATTGAATTTACGAAAAAACTGGTAAAACTGCTAAAATTGATCGTACTATTAGCTATGGTGCTTACTACAATACAGTGTCCCCTATCAACGGTGTCTTTTCCATCCCATCCATCCACTGGTACGCTGTTGATTACCACATAATGATTGACTGTCACCACTTATTTGAGGTGGATAGAGTCTTGGTGGGAGCAGCACCTTTCGCAGATGGCCAGCACTGAAACAGTGATTGCATACATGACTGCAATATGAGGGATCAGTGCTCTTGGTCTCTTCGAAACAGAACACCGAGACATCTGCTACCCCATCACTGTTATTTTTTAAAATTTATTTACACATCAAGTTCCGTAGGATCAAATTGAGGAGCAAATCTCCAAGGTCATGGAACGTGTCAGTACATGAAATTACAGTTTAAAAGTAATAACAGATAAAATTAAATATTTATGAACCCGAAAAAGTCAGCCCATAAGTTTAAGTAAACGCCATTAACAGTACAATAAGAATCAACTTAAATTTTCAAGGAACTCCTCGACAGAATAGGAGTGACCCATGAGGAAACGCTTCAGTTCTGATTTGAAAGCGCGTGGATTACTGCTAAGATTTTTGAATTCGAGTGGTAGCTTATTGAAAATGGATGCAGCAGTATACTGCACACGTTTTTGCACAAGATTAAGGATGTCCGATCCAAATGCAGGTTTGATTTGTGCTGAGTATTAACCGAGTGAATATATATATATATATATATATATATATATATATATATATATATATATATATATATAGAGAGAGAGAGAGATAGAGAGAGAGAGAGAGAGAGAGAGAGAGAGAGAGAGACTCGTGAACAGGGGTGGACAAGAGGTTCGTGAACTTACACCACTTATTGGCCGAACTGCCCATTTCTGAGCCAAAAATATTCTTTTAGAATGGGAAGAGTTACCCCAAAATATAATACCAGAAGACATTAGCGAATGAAAATAACGCACACTCCGCTGCAGAGTGAAAATCTCATTCTCGAAACATCCCCCAGGCTGTGGCTAAGCCATGTCTCCGCATTATCCTTTCTTTCAGGAGTGCTAGTTCTGCAAGGTTCGCAGGAGAGCTTCTGTAAAGTTTGGAAGGTAGGAGACGAGGTCCTGGAAGAAGTAAAGCTGTGAGTACCGGCCGTGAGTCGTGCTTCGGTAGCTCAGTTGGTAGAGCACTTGCCTGCGAAAGGTAAAGGTCCCGAGTTCGAGTCTCGGTCGGGCACACAGTTTTAATCTGCCAGGAAGTTTCATATCAGCGCACACTCCGCTGCAGAGTGAAAATCTCATTCTGGAAACATCCCCCAGGCTGTGGCTAAGCCATGTCTCCGCATTATCCTTTCTTTCAGGAGTGCTAGTTCTGCAAGGTTCGCAGGAGAGCTTCTGTAAAGTTTGGAAGGTAGGAGACGAGGTCCTGGCAGAAGTAAAGCTGTGAGTACCGGCCGTGAGTCGTGCTTCGGTAGCTCAGTTGGTAGAGCACTTGCCCGCGAAAGGCAAAGGTCCCGAGTTCGAGTCTCGGTCGGGCACACAGTTTTAATCTACCAGGAAGTTTCATATCAGCGCACACTCCGCTGCAGAGTGAAAATCTCATTCTGATAACCAAAGTAGACTAATTTTCGTGTCGAACGATCAGTCACTTCTGATACTGTTCGAATAGTAAAAATAGCAGTATTAAGTCTTTGAACAAGATCTTGAACGTGGGCTTTCCACGACAGCTTTCTATCTGAATACCTAGAAATTTGAACTGTTCAGTTTCACTAATCATATGCCCGTTCTGTGAAATTAAAACGTCAGGTTTTGTTGAATTGTGTGTTAGAAACTGTAAAAACTGAGTCTTACCATGATTTAGCCTTAGTTTATTTTCTACATGAACTTAGGACATGTACTGCACTATTTGAAACCGAGCCATTGTTGCACACAACATCCTTTACTACCAAGCTAGTGCCATCAGCAAACAGAAATATTTTTGAGTTACCCGTAATACTAGAGGGCACACCATTTATATAAATAAGGAACAGGAGTGGCCCCAACACTGATCCCTGGGCCACTCCCCACTTGACAGTACCCCACTTAGACCCCACATCACATTCGTTATCAACATTGTGAATAATAACCTTTTACTGCCTGTTGATAAAGTAAGAGGTCAACCAATTGTGATCTACTCCCTGTATTCTGTAATGGTCCAACTTCTGGAGCAATATTTTGTGATCAACACAATCAAATGCCTTAGTTAAATAAGAAAATATTCCAAGCATTCGAAACCTTTTGTTTAGCCCATCCAGTACCTCACAGAGATCAGAGAATATAGCATTTTCAGTTGCTAAACGACTTCTAAAGCGGACCTGTACATCTGATAGTAAATCATGTGATATAAAATGATCAATTATCCTTACATACACAGCATTTTCTATAACTTTTGCAAACACTGATGGCATACAAGTAGGTCTAAAATTGCGTACATTATCCCCTTCTCCCTTTTTATAAAGCAGCTTTACTACTGAGTACTTTAATCGCTCAGGAAACTGACCATTCCTAAAGAAAAAATTACAAATATGGCTAAATACAAGGCTAACATATGCAGCACAGTACTTTAATATTCTGCTAAACACTCCATCATAACCATGAGAGTCCTTAGTTTTCAGTGATTTAATTATTGACTCAATCTCTCACTTGTCTGTATCACAGAGGAGTATTTCAGACATCAATCTCAGAAAGACTTTTGCCAAGAGAGTTATAGTATTTCCTCTAGAAACTAAATTTTTATTTTATTCACCAGCAATGCTCAGAAAATGATTGTTAAGTACTGTACATGCATTTGATTTATCAGTAACAGATATATTTTTCCTGCGAACTGACTTTATGTTGTTGTCCTTGTGCTGCTGATCAGACACTTCCTTCACAACTGACCATATGGTTTTAATTTTATCCTGTGAATTAGCTATTCTATGTGCGTAGCACATACTCTTTGCTTTTCTAATAAGATTTTTAAGCACCTTACAATTCTGTTTGCAATGGGCTGCTGTAGCTTTATTGTGACTACTTCTAACATTTTGATATAATTCCCGCTTTGTTCTACAAGATATCGTTATCCCACTAGTCAGCCACCTGGGATGCCTATTACTGCTAATACCCCATTTAGAACATTCTAATGGAAAGCAACTCTCAAAGAGCATGAGAAATGTCTTAAGGAAAGCATTGTATTTATCATCTATGTTATCAGTACTATAAACATCCTGCCACTCTTGTTCCTTGACGAGGCTTAAAAAATTCTCTATCGCTTTTGGATTAACTTTCGTACATGGTTTGTAATTAAATATGAAACTGGTTTGAGTACAAAAGCCTTTTAGTGTTAAAATTTGTGCAGCATGGTCTGAAAGGGCATTCATGCTTTTGCTAACAGAATGCCGATCTAGTAATGAAGAACGAATAAAAATATTGTCTATGGCTGTGCATTAAGGTGAGGCTGATCAAGACGCTGAAACAGTTGCACGAAATGCACATTAGTGCCGCCAGTTTGAGTAGCTAGTACTGTGGAGGATGAGATTGAATGTAAAGGTCATCACCTTCGGACAGCTGTTCGTAAATGCTCCACAGTGCCATGAACTCTTTCAGTTTTCATATTTTGCAATGTCTTCCAAATTTTTGTCAATAAGAAACATCGCCTCTGTCTTTTATTTCAACGATCCTGTGTGTTGTGGGAGCAGCATGCAATCTCCAGCTTTCTCTGAGAACCAGTGGATCGAAATGTCTTAATGTCAGTTTAGCGCCTGACACAGACCTTGAAGTAATGGTAGAAGAACAACATATGGCAGCGTACACAGCCGTAGTCATACACTGCTTCAATGTGTTATAGCGAAGAACAATGTATCAAACTACTTGCAATACAACAGCACAATAACCCTCTCCTTGTGACTGATAGTCGACATGGTCTTCCTTCAGTACAGGTGATAAAACTTCACAGAGGTCTGTAGAAGCGGCGTTGACCACTGGTCACCTGCTCCAGTGGACCAATACATGTGTATTTAACGGTATCGCCACTTACAGCCGATGTAACACAAGACGGTATTTGTTTCCTGATATATCAGAAGAGAGAGACAGTGTAAAACCATATTGACTTCTCTACCAAATGACATCATCAAAGTTTTTATAGTTCGTAAGTTCGTAAGCCTGGGCGATGAGCCACATCTCTTCGTATCCTTCCTTCCAGGAGTGCTATTTCTGCAAGTTTTGCAGAAGAGCTTCTGTGAAGTTTGGAAGTGAGGAGAGGAGGTACTGGCAGAATTAAAGCTGTGAGGACGGGTTGTGAGTCGTGCTAGGGTAGTGCAGATGGTAGAGCACTTGCCTGCTAAAGGTAAAGGTCCTGAGTTTGAGTCTTGGTCCAGCACACAGTTTTAATCTGTCAGAAAGTTTCATATCGGAGCACACTCCGCTGCAGAATGAAAATCTCATTCTGAGTCCTTGTGTCGTGGTACAAGCTCTTACTTAATAGTCCAAGTTAGCCTCACTGCTGGTGAAGTACAAGTGCACTATGTACAGTACTCTGGTTATTAGGTACTGACTGCCTCAGATCTGATTGCGCCTGCAGCTGTCTGCGACTGCAGATGACTGTGCTCCAACTGATAACTTGACTTACTGAGTCACTGGATGACTGACTGGGGCCTCTGGTCTGTGGCAGCGATCTAAATACTGGTGGTGGAGAGAGCATTGGCAGCGCATTGCCTGCGAGTCTGTTTTTGGCCTCTCTCCTGATAGGCACGTTGCTTACGCCTACTATCGATCTTGTCACAACCTCTTTGCTGACTGGTGTGCTGGCGACAGTTTACGCCAGTACACATTGCCTTGTCGTATTGGAGGAAATAAGACATTTAGAATTCTGGTATACTGCTCATGAACTAATTGTGCTGAGACATGTTGGTCTAGGGGGAAAGTAGGATGTTTCACTGTGTGCTGCACCCCTGGGACACCTTTGCCCCCATCCCTGTCACCGCCACTGGGTGCATGTGAACAGGTATCACTGCCACCACCATGCTGAGAACGTTCACCTGCACTTAAGGAGTCTGGAACCACGCGACCGCTACGATCGCAGGTTCGAATCCTGCCTCTAGCATCGATGTGTGTAATGTCCTTAGGTTAGTTAGGTTTAAGTAGTTCTAAGTTCTGGGAGACTGATAACCTCAGAAGTTAAGTCCCATAGTGCTCGGAGCCAGCCACTTAAGGGCTGTACCACTCCCAGCCGACAAGCCATCTCTCACTGAGCCGGGCAGCTGTCAATGGTTACAGACTGCGAACAACAACAGGGAGGGAGGCAGGATGCTGGATGTAGAGCTGCACTGGGAGCCATAGGTGCTACCCTGCCATCTGGCTTGCAAGACAACAAGAATATCCTCCAGGAAACAGCTGCCACTGCGCATATCAGGTCTGAGGACGTTTCGTGGGGTGATGATAGCGACCGCGACAGCGATGGCGGGTCTAGGTCCTCTGGATTGGTGAGCAGAGACGGCGGGGGCGAGGAAGCATCGACCATCGCTCCTGCTGGGGTGTCCTGGTGGCACCAGTGGGAGGCTGCGAATGCCACGTGGTCCCGTGAAACCGTAAATATGGGGGAAGAAAAGTAGCAGAATCATGGGGGAAATGACATGCACGAATTTGGTTCTGGTGGTGGCAATGTAAACCATTGGGGCCTGCAATCAAATACATAGAAGAACCAATGAGTTCCTGGATCACGCCTCTTTCCCAGCGCCCACGGTTGCCGTAAACCCTGATAAGAACAAGATAGTGCAGCACAAAGCGATACTTGCAGAGCATTGGCGTCGCCGGAGGCTGTGGTGGGTGTTGCAAGTGTAGTAGCGTCCGATGGCGGCGGCCATGCAGAAGTTCCGCCGGTGATGATCCGTCGTGTTAGAGGGAGCGGTAGAAGGCGAGAAAGAGTTGCAGCACATGTTACCGTGTGTGGGTGGTGCAAAGCTTGGCCATCTGTTGCTTAAAAGTGCATACATGGTGTTCTGCTTCTCCGTTGGACTGTGGGTTAAGCTCAGCACTTGTGAGATGACGAATGCCATTGTGTCCACAAAACTGGTCAAAGTCACGTGAAGTGGACTATGGTCCGTTGTCTGAGACAAGTTATTCTGGCAAAACTTCGATGTAAAATATGGAGAACAACGCTTGAATGGTGCTACGTGATGTGGTAGAAGCCATAGACACCGTCCTCATCTCTTCAATGTGGGCGTCCATGCCCTGCCAAGTACAGTGCCGGTGGGCTATCAGTTTAGTGCGCACAGTTCCACAATGTCCTTGGTGGAGAAATCGCAACACATCCTTTTGGAACACTTGGGGATAAGCACACGCGATTGTGCACTGTCATTTCGAACTAGAATCACTCCTTGTTGTACCAAAAGGCTATGCCGACGTGCAAAGTATCGGCACACTACTGAATTCTGAACAATGTTCAATGATGGAGGCCAAGATGTGCGAATGTAATACAACAAAATCTGAAGATCTGGGTCTGTTTCCGTGGCCTATGTAATTTTTCCGTAGTGCAAGGGAAAAGATTCCAGTCCTGCACACCGATTTGGCAAGGTGTGGCAGATGCATCAAAATCAGTGTCTGGGCCTATCAAAAGGCGAGATAGGTCGTCTGCATTGCCATGCTTTGCCGTAGGTCTGTGCATAATTTCGTACTAATACTGCGAAAGTAACAAAGCCCATTGTTGCAATATTTGCGCAAAAGCTTGTGATCTGTCACTAAATAGAACTTGCGACCATACAAATAGTGATGGAATTTTGTCAGACCATAGACATAGCAAGAGCTTCTTCTTCAATTTGAGAACAATTGCACTGAGTTTTAATGAGCAATTTTGAGACAAAAGTAATAGGTCTGCCTTGTGCAACAATTCTATGCGAATGCACAGCGTCAGTTCTGTAGGAAGAAGCGTCGATTTGCAAAACTACCGGCTTGGCAGGATCAAACTGCACTAAACATATGTCACTAAGGAATCCCATTTGAGGAAGTGATGGATCAGACTACTTCAAGATCTGATCTCGTATTCTTCTATTGGGAACAATGAATGTTATTGCACCCCTAATCATTAAGTCAATGTAAAAGTTGCTACAACTACACTTAAATTTAGACTTCCTAGTCATGCCCAATAATCCTGTCTACCGCTGATGGTATGTCTGTTCCGTCTTTTTCTGCAAGCGAAAAAAACTGATATCTGGCTGCAGCTACTTGAACTTGCTGCAAACAGTACTGAGTTAATGCAGCGATTACTTCATCATAGTTGAATTCGTCGTGAGACGCGCTTGGGAATAGTTTCTGTATTAACCTGAACACTTGGGACTCCACAGTCGAAAGAAAATGTTGTAGCTTCACAGTAACTTGAACATGATGAACTAGACAATGTGCTTGGAACTGTGTCAGGTACTTTAGCCTCTCCTCTTCGGTGTCGTTAAATTGCCAGGGTGATGGTCGGCAGCACTTGTTGCTCTGGTCGGTTTGTCTGTTGGGCAGCCGACACAGCTTGTGCTGCCACAAGTTATACTGTCGTCAGCAAGGTAGCAATTTGTTGGTCCTGAAGCTGAGGAGCGAGGGCAGGGGATGGAGGGGGCGGGGTAGCCATGGTTTACACAAATACATTACAGCAAATGCAAGCAAAGCCACTGAAAAGAGAACTTTGATTAGTTCTGCGGCTCCCCTCCTGGAATACATTCAAGAACACAACAACAAATTGGCAATGAGAAATGAGTACCCCTGCAGGCTAAAACATAAGAGAAGCAACCAAATCTGTCCTGAATTACACTCGTCGCCAGTTTTGTGTCGTCTCCTTGTCACTGTAGGCTTGTACCATGGGAAGCAAGGAGAAGATGATGATTGGTGGCAGGTATCCCCTTTCTATAACACAACTGCATGCATGTATTAAAGGGTTCTTTATTAAATTAAACTGAAAGCAACTTAAGATAGTCCAGGTTTTGTGGTACAAACTCTTCCTTAACAGTCCACGTTAGCCTCACTGCTGGTGAAGAAAAAGTCCGCTATGTAGACTACTCTGGTCACTAGGTACTGACTGACTCTGAGGTAGAGGCTGAGCTAACTGCGACTGTGACTCCCACTGGGCTGCAACTAATAACACGACTCACTGACTCACTGGATGGCTCACTGGAGTCTCTGGTCCGTGGCGGCGATCTAAATACTGGCAGGCGAGAGAGAGTTGGTGGCGCATTTGCCTGTGAGTCTGTTTTTGGCCTCTCCCCTGATAGGCACATTGCTTGCACCTACTGTCGATCTTCTCGCAACCTCTTTGCTGACTGGTGTGCCGGCAACAGTTTATGTCGATACAGGTTTCCTTGTCATATTGGAGGAAATAAGACATTTAGAACTCTGGTATACTGGTCCTGAACTAATTGTGCTGAGACATGTTAGTCTATGGGGAAAGTAAATGTTTCACTGTGTTCTGCACCTCTGGAACACCTTTGTCCCCATCTCTGTCTCCGCCATTGGCTGCATGTGAATAGTAACCACTGCCACCACCATGCTGAGAACGTCCACCTGCACTTAAGGGCTGTACCACTCCCAACTGACAAGCAACCTCTCACTGAGTTGAACAGCTGTTAATGGTTACAGACTTGCAGAAGTTTTCCTATCTTTTTAGAAGGACTGAGAGTTTAAATGTCGCTTGGGTTTAACTGAAACGTTGTGAGATGTGTTTTCGAAATATCGCAGAAAGGTTGACCAGTGAAAAATAGCAAAATACCTGTCTGCTGACCACCCAATCCCAAACATGTATGAGCTTGTTACCTGGCTTTCTCTCAGAATACAGCCCTGTAGAAGCATTCCTATTTACTTCCGCCAAATTAGGTGGTGGATGTATTGAGAACTAAAATGGGAATCCCTAGAGTGAATGCATGCTCTTTTCGAGGAACATTATTGAGACAATTTAGAGAAACAACATTTGAAGCTGACTACAGAAGGATTCTACTAACATCAACATTCATTTTATGTAAGGACCATACAGGTAAGATATGAGATATTAGCGCTCATATAGAGACATATATATAGTTTTTCTTCCCCTCGCTCTATTTGTGGGTGGGATAGGAAAAGAAATGACTAGAAAGTAGTGTATGTATGAGAGTTCTGGGCCAAAGAGTACATTTTTTAAGATTTCTCCATATGAAACCAAGAATTTAGTATTGTTGTTTCCCTCATTTAAAAATTTATCTGTATCCATGAACGAAATTTTCATTTATTTAAGAAATAAAAATCTAATACATTTTTTCCTTCATAAATAAGTTATGTTAAACATCGTTTGTCTGTGCCAATGGTAGAAATTTTCATTTAAAAACTGAAAGGTACAAGTCACTCTAAACATTATAATTTTTTAAAAGTTCAAATTTTTTCTATATAAATAAAAGCAAAAAATTTACTCCAAAGCTGAGCTGCTTAAAAACTTAGAAAACTATTGTAAAGAAAATCGTGTATTAAGTTACACAGATTTAAAAAATTATTGTCAAGAAAATAGTTATTCAAGCGTAGCTAGACAAAATCTATAGGAACTTATTGATTGTTTTAATATGAAAGAAAGAAGAAGAGAGAACTAAGATACAAGAATATAAAAGAACATCGAACAATTTGTAAAACGATAAATATAAAAAATTATTCTAAACTTAATACTGAAACATTGATGAATCTTATTCTAAATCCTTTCGACAATATGATTAATAACGAGAATGAATTCAATAAAAAATCTTTAAAAGAACTTCATGAGCTCTATGAAACAAAAATTTTAAACAATTATTCCAAGCTTAATAAGCAACAATTAATCGATTTTAGCACAAAATCTGAGAAAAATATGAATAATAATGATAACGAATTGAATAAAATATCTCTAAAGGAATTTCAGCAAATCTGTAAATCGAAAAATTCAAAGAATTATTCTACACTTCATAAACAACAATTAATCGATGTTATAAATAGATCTGAGGCTAATACTAATAATATCAGTAATGAGAATTTTTTAAAAAGCTTCTACTACATAAATATCAAGGAATTAAACAAATAACTGCCTGAAAAACTTTTCCTCGTTAATTTCTTTTATGATCACGATTTTTAGTTACTTATAAACTTAATAATGTTGGTAATATAGTTGACCACAAGAGTCTTTTAATCAAATTATAGGAGAAGTAAGCACTAAATTTAAGATCACTTTAGAACAAAGAAGAACGATTAAAGCTAATATGAAATTTTAGTGTTATTTTAAAAGGCAAGATGATATAAAAGAATTTAATTTTAAAAGAAGTAATGAAGTTTTATTATGAATACTAAATTTAGAATAAACTACTAACTGAATAAACTGAAATGGAAGAAATGCAAAGGAAAAAATCTGATTGTTGTTTATTTTATATAATTAGTTTATAAATAAGTGTTAATCGACAAACCGATTTCTTGTTCTTCTTATATCGATTTAACAAAAAAATTATCTAGAAAAAGTTTTAAATAATGTAAAAAACACATATCAAAAATGTTTTTTATTAAATGAAATCAGCTTTATACCAGCAAATGATAATGCAGAAAGGGTTAAAATTATTAAAATATTGGAATACAATCATATGAAATTTTTGAAAAAGAAAATTAATTTTCCTGTTTAAATAATAGATATTCGACATGTGGAAAGAAGTCAAATATCTCAATCAATATTTACACTTACGGTGTACCATAAAAATAAACCATAAAAATAAACAAGAAAAGTATGTTAATCTTCTTATAACTCGAAAAGAAAATTATTCTCATTATTGTTGGATAAAAAATCTATCTAGTTTAATTAGTCCACAAACAAGTGGAAACAAGTGGAAAAGTTTGACCTTGTTTTAGATTTTTAAGGTATTTACATTAATACAAAAATGAAGCAGTCACGAAAACTGTTCTAAAAATCGAAATAAGTAAAAGTAGATATTCTCTTTGAAGATGAATAAATTGAATTTAAAAATTATATCAATTCATTATGAGTGCCTTTTGTAATTTATGCAGATTTCAAAAGTATTTTAAAAATGTTAACACTTTTCAGTCAAAAGCTTATATTAATAAATATCACAAATATCTACCATTTTCGTTGTTTGTTACTAAGTTAAACATTCTAATGATGATTATTAAAAACTTGTAACATATACTGGTGACAAATGTTAAAACAACAATCTAAGGATATTGCTGAAATATATAACTAAAATATTCTAATGATGAATATATATTAAAAATTCAAAAACTTGTTTCAAAAGGAATTTACTACAGGAGAAAAAAAAGTAAGCTGTAATTGTCATTTAACAGGTAAATATTTTGGAGCTGCACATGTGAATCGTAATCTTAATTATCAAAGTCCTAATTTTATTCCAGTTCAAACTAATAATTTAGCAAATGAAGATGTTCATTTATTTATTAAAAAATTAGCAATGGATAACCAAGATATTAATGCTATTACAAATAATGAACAGTACTGTATTCCATTCAGTAAAAATAGTAAAGATGAATTAACATTAAGATTTTTAGATATATTTAAATTTTTGGCTTCAAGTACTTATAAATTATCTTCTAGACTAACAAAAGAACAATTTAGCAAAACAGCAAAATATTTAAAAAATAAGCATTTAGATTTAATGTTTAAAAGAAGCAAAATACCAAATATAGCATTTCTTATTCTAGACTTAATAAATCAATCATTTCTGATGCAGATTAAAATTATGCATAATTTGTTTGGAAAAAATTTAATACTAAAATTTTAGATGAGTATACAAAATTAAATAATAAATCTGGTTTTAATACTAACAGACATTTTTGAAAATTTTAGGGATACATGTATTAAATCGCTAAAATTATGGTATTTTACAGAACATGGTTTATCTTGAGATTATATGTCAAAAATACCAAAAACTGAATTGGTTTTGTTAGACGGTTATGATACGATTTTATTTCTTGAGAAAGGGATTTTAGGTGTAATTCTCAAAGTATTAATTGATATGTAAAATCAAATATTAAATATGCGAAAAATTTTGAGCCAAAGGAACAATGAAATTAAATTGCATATTTAGACACAATTAATTTAGATGTTTATCCAATTTGTCAATTTATACCATTTAAAAATTTGGAATGGTTGAATCCAAAATGTTCTACTTCTGAAAAAATCCTGAAAATACTAAATGATAGTAATTATGGTTATATTTTAGAACATGATTTAGAATTTAAAAAAACCAAAAGGAGAAAATAAGTTATTATCGTCATTAAATAATAAATAAAAATATGTTTTATATAATAGTAATCATGTACAATATATAAATCATTGTTTGAAGTTAACATAAATTCGTAGAATATTATAATCTGAACATATTGAAAAAATATATTACTTTTAAGACAGATATAAGAAAAAATGCAGTTAATAAATTTGAGAAAGATTTTTATAAAACCCAATGAAAAAGTTTTGTAAAACGATGGAAAACATTACAAGTAACCAAATATTTAAATAATAACAGATCCACAAAAAATTATGTAAGATACTTCAAAAGCAAATTATGAACATACTATCACTTTTTTTTAGAAATTCTAGTTGTAGCTTTCTGAATAAGCTATAGTAAAGTTCGAAAAACCAATTTATTTTGGTATTTGTGTTCTAGCTATTTTGAAAAGAAAAATGTATGAATTTCATTATAATGTAATGAAACCAAATTATGGTGAAAATAATATTTTATTTTATATGGATACCATTTGTTTTAATTTCGCCATAAGAACTGAGGATTTTTATAGGGATATGAAGTGGATGATAAACGAATGAGATGCAAGAGATTATTCCAAACGCAATATTTATAAAATTCCAAAAGTAACAGGAAAGCTTTAAGAAAAATGAAAGATGAAGTTTCTGGAAAAATGATGTCAGAACACTGTGATTTAAGATTGGAGGATGCTTAGAAAATAGAACATAAAGAAAAAAAATTTAATAATTAAAAAAATCTTTTCTAAAAACTGAATTTTCTTTTGATTATTATAAGAACTGTTTAGATGACAAAATAAAACAATGTAGGGAAATGAATTTAAGTAGACAATTTAAACATGAATGGTATACTGTTGAATGTAATAAAATTGTTTCATGGTCTGATGATTATAAATGTATTATAGTACAAGATGGAATTAATATTTTACCATTTGGTTATTATAAAGCAATAATTAAATCTAAACACTGAAGAAGAATAGAATATAAAAATTGAATTATAAAAATCGCGAAATTAAAAAAAATGTAAAACAACACTATGAAGATCAAATAAATCATTTAAAAGATCTGAATAATATTAAGGATAATTACAAAAAATATCAGATGAAAGATTTGCTACACTATAGAGATTTTGGGTAAAGAAATGTACAAATAAGTAGTTTGTTGCCACATTTTTCCCCTGAATTAACTGATGAAAATTTAAGCCCATCATTTGTTATATTAAAACTTAATTATAGTGATTAAAACTTTATGTTATTTGAACCTAATAAAAATGTTCAAACACAAATAAATATTACCAGAATTAGACATCCAAATTGTGAATAGTTTAAATATATTATGACTTACCTTTTCCAATCAATTTATTCCTATGAAACAAAGACTGAATGTTATTTGTTGTCGAAATTATTTCATTATTTTATGTAAATATTCACAAGAAAAACTGTATTATGGTGTAATTAATCTTAACAGTCTTTGTTAGGAAATAAAACTAAACTTCAATCACCTTTTTTCAAGTTTAAATTTTAAAATAACATTCTTACCGATTTTTGTGTGCATATAATAAACTAAAACTATCATAATCATTTGATTCCATCAACTCAAATTAAAAACTTTCAAATAATTCCTACATTAAATTATGTTTGTTACCTTTTATTAGAATTTCAAAATAGACTATCTATTTTAATAAAACAATAAGTGTAATAATTTTATATTCAACAAGAAACATATTTAAATTTTTTATAACCAACTCTACTTTTATATAGATTTTTTATTAACATTTTAAATAATTACATTTCTTTTATTCACTCAACTATTCTGTGAATTATCAAAACCTAACCATTTAACATGTACATTATTTACTTTGTTTTCAAAGCTTTTTCTACAAAATAAACATCCAGAAAGTTCGTTTTCAATAGGTCTAGTTCATAAAAATTGCCTTTTATTTCTTGAGAATTTAAAACTTTCAATTTTTTGCGATTCTGTTAGAAGGACTAACATTTTCAATTTCCAAAAAATTCTGATGACCGTTTTGCTGTGTATCTTACTTAAAAATTCCTTTTAATTTACTTACGTTGCCTTATCACCAATTTCATATTAAGAATTAGTATCTAACAAGTTTCTTACATAAACAGAGTTTGATAAAAAATTTTCATTTTCTTTGTTTATGTCTTTTCGGTTTCATTTTTATTGTTGAATGATTTGTGTCATTATATTCATCAACAACATTTTGAACTAAATTGACCCATTTATAATTTCCGTCTAAATCAATTTATTTCCAAATTTTTCCTTTAATGTTCTATAAATTGTGTAACAAGACAATTTTAATTCACTAAAAGCTGAATAGTGATTTATATTTTTTTTGTTAATTTTTGAAATTCATTATTATATATTTCTCTAACATTATGGATTTGAAAATTTTTTTCTTTTTCTTAACTTGAAATTTTTTCAACAGAGTCAACTGTATTTTTGCCTGTTGTATCTTTAACTGGAATAGTCCAAGCACCTATTTGAAAAAAACATAAATAACAGTTAATACACACATACATCTTTCATTACTTTTTGAAATTCCGTTTAATTTACCAGGATCCATTTTGACGAAATCAGCTTGCCATGACTCACCTATCCCAGAAAAAGGTACATATTTTCCTTTAAAATATCATCTCATTCATTTATTTCTCCACGAATATTCCATTTACCAATAAGTACGTTTTTATTTAATCCATTACCTACAATTTTTTAACAAATTTCCTTTTTTGTGTTAAAAATTGAACAAATTTCGTAAATTCTTTGTTTTTTATAAGTAGGTGTTAATCAATGAGTATTATGCATTTCAGTACATTTATTACACTTCAAATAATACAAGGCATTTAGAATGTGACAAAATAGAAAAATTCAATTTTAGAGTATTTCAACGAATTTAATTAATTTTAAATCAACTGGAATAGTTTTAACAGAATATTTTGGTCTTACAGTTAGAAAACTTGAATCTTTTACCATTAATGAGTGATTAGTATGACTTATTTCATATAGATTATGACAAACACTTACCAAAATATAAAAAATCATGCTAAGACTTTTTTTATATTTTCACAAGTAACAAAACTTTTTTAAAAATAAACTGCTCTCAAAATTATGCACCTTTGGATTCCACCAGTCAAAAAATAAATTAAATTGTATCTTTAGCATATACTGTAACATTAAGATAGTTAAATCGTTTTAGTATGGATTGAAATCATTTTTTGAGAAATAATTTGAAAGAGCTTTTTCTGTTTTCTATTTTATGTAAGGTATCATGATACATTAGCTTTATTAAGTTGATTAGTCTTTTCATTAAAATCCATTTTAGTGATATTATTATTCAATAAGTATACAAAAAATTTTTATCTTTAGGTTTTGTATCATATTCTTTCTTCAAGTATTGCTTAGTAACAGTATCATAACCATTTACTGGATTTATTCTATCTACTACACTTCTAACTTTAAAATAAATATATAATTTAGTAGTTTTGAAAATGGTATGTGATTCCCTATGAAATTGTTTTATTTTAATTCCTATTTTTTATTAATCATTGCTGCTACATTAACTGCTTCAACTGATACTAATTCATTTATTTTCTTTAAAAAATGCTCTTTTACAAAATTAAAATATCGTTGGACTCATGATTTATAGATAACAGTCTCAAGCCAAATGAACTAAAATGACTACTTATAAATTCGTTATAATTATATATCCTTTTGATTTCATTTTATAAATTATTTTTTGCTGAATAATTTACTAATTGTTTTGGAATGTTTCCACCAAATAACAAATCCAATGAGTAGCAACATGATGACTTGAATCTAAATTTAGTATCGATGATTTAAATTTTTGGTTTATCAGGTTCTTCATCAATTATGAGAATATAAAATTTTTAATTGTTTAAGTAACTGTTTGATATTATAATTCAATAAAGATCAATTTTTTCAATTTTTTTTTACTTTTTTATTCCACTTCCTTTCCTTTCCATTGCTAAATTATGTCATTTTTGTTCTTATTATTCCTTATCAGCTTTTTTCCTGTTTATAGCTGCATTTGCGATAGCTGCAGATGCAGTAGCACCACAAAATAAAAGTGGTAATATAACTGATTATAAAGTTCTAATGCTATCTTTAACAATTTTTTTCACGACAGGTATACTTAATGTTATATGTGAATTACCACCAGGTTTTATCTCTTTTTCTTTATGTGCATCAGTTAAAAATTCATAAATACTATTTAGTTCTTCATTATTCAAGTTAAGTTTATTCAATGTTGGTCTTACTTCGCTATTTAGAGGGAAAGTATAATCGATTGGATAGTTATTCATTTGTATATACTAAAAATCAATAAAGATTTTTACATTAACTCCTTCTTTATCATAAGGTTTTACATCCATTTCTAATATTCGTTTTCCATACATTATTCCTCTAAGTGCACTTGCAGCTATTTTTCCACCAACTGAATAATTATTAGAATACATTCTTTGTTTTGCAATTAATTGAAGTTCCTTATTTGTTTTACGGCTTTTATCTAAACCTTTATTATCTTTATAAGCTATATCATGTTTTTTACAATCTTCATGTAATGAATTAATTCATTTATCACCTCTAACTAATCTTTGTTCTAATTTTGTTCGTATACCTCAAGAATTACAATGAGGAATGAGGAATATGTAATTCAAATGACACTTTATTAATTAATGCATTAACTAATCCAGTTACATATTTTTCACTGTTCTAAAACGTTTACTGTAATTATTCAAGAATATAATTAAATTAGGAATTTCTTCTGGATCATTAATAATAAAATTACCAAATTTATTTACTGACATTTGAGTTATTCCAACTTCTACCACTACTAATTTTTCTTGTTAAATCTGTTGACGTAAAGCTAAATTCATCTGTAGTCCAACATTTTCAACATAATTCCTTAAAAACATTGAATTTTAAGTCACCCCATTACATTCATGATAAATTTGTTTTAAATTTGTGATATCTTTCCTGAAAATATTTAAAAAATTTTGATAATCTCTAACTGTTTGTTATGGAATTTTAAGTAAGTTTGAACTAACTGAATACAATCTATTCATTTATAGATAATCTCTAACTATTTGTTTTGGAATTTTAAGTAAATTTGAACTAACTGAATACAATCTATTCATTTATGCCTATATCTAATATTCTCTAACTACATTTTAATTTCCTAGAATGAAATCATCAAAAACTACAACTGTATTATTTTCACATTCATCTAATGGAATAGTTTCATAATTATTTTCAATAAGAGTAGTAGTTTTTTCTTTATTTTGTCATTTATTTTTTCGAATCTGTTTATAAGTTATTGATATTTTGGTTAATCAAAACTTTTACAATAAGCATCCAAATGTTTAATTTTATTTCAATTTAACCATTCAGGTGCTAGAACATAATTATCAATCTTTAGTGCTGTTTTTCCAGAACCACTTGGTCGTGATATAGAACATGTAGCAGAATTTGATCAAAGTTTGCTGTGTTTATTTTCAATTTTTTTCTGGAGTTCTTACTTTTGGTTCTCAGTTGTATTAACATAAATGAGTACAATATTTCGACTGAGTGATAATTGTTCTGTTCTTAGAAAAAGATTAACTATTCAAATAAGATAGATATGTTTCACTAGTTGTTTTGTCTACAACTTTTTTACTTGCAAATATTACGAAAAAAATATGCTATCAAAGAAACGATAGAAAATCCTGTTTGTCAATGTAGTTTGAAAAATTTAGAAAACTTATTCAATCGAAAAACCTTAATATCCACATTAAAGAAGAAAAATTTTAAATAGAATTGTCATGAAAAGTGATGTTATTTATGAATAAAGAAGGTTGTATTGGTCAGTTTTTCAGATTTAATGATCTAATTGTTGAAGCAATTCGAAAAACAGTTGCTAATAATGTTCGTAAACTTTCATTTGAAGCAATAAATATTAATTTTGTTTTGGCTAATGGAAGTCTTGTTAAACATAGTGATCATTTTGATAGAGAACCTATTATTATTTCTTCATTTAAACCCAATGCTAATTTCTGGGGCCAGTAGTTTGTAAACGAAATTATCCTATAACTATTCCAGGTTTTCATATGATTAAAAATTACTGTCACTGATGAAAATGATTACTTGATTGACCTAAATGGTGCTTATGTAACAGTAATTTTAAACATGAATTAATAAATTTTTTCCTTAGTAAATCATGAACAAAATCGAGGGTTATCTGTTATACTCCTTTACTGTTAATGAGTAAACACAAAATAATTTAAGTTTTCCCAACAAAGAAACTGAAATTAATATCAATATTGGTGATTGTTGCATTCATCCTAATTATTCAAAACTTTATATGGCATTTGATGGAACACATTTTTCGTCTTACGATGGTAAATCGAATATTAAACTGATTGATTATTATATGTTAAAATTGTTTGATGTTATCACAATTAAAACAAGGAAACAATATTTTATTTGGAATAGAACGTCCATTTCATCTGTTTATTTCTTTATTATCTCTTATTCAATTATCTTTATATCTGTCCAATGAATTGTCTATGGAAAACCATATTCGTAACAATGATAAACCTAAAAGCAATCGAAGTAAGTACTTTATCCATTAGAATTATTTGGTGGATATTTTTAAGGATTTTAAAGAAATTATTTGGAAAGGAGATTTAACACTAATTTTCACTTTGAGTTGAAGGAAACGCAAGAAGATTCTATTCTTCAAGATCTACTAATAATGACAAATTTTCACTTCCCAACGAAGGTAAAATTGTTGTGAAAAGAATGGATATTTGTGTTTGTATTGCTAAATATGAACCAGGATATTCACTTGAACTAGAACAACAAAGATTGAAAAATCATAATATTGCATTTCTTAACTACATCAACTGAGATTTCTGAATTAAACAGAAAAGGAAATTTGGAACTATCTGTTACTAATTATTATAGTTCTATTGACTTTGATATACCTTACTTTATTTTTGTTGTTTTCCTAACTAGTCGAAAAAAGCCAGTTAGATCATTCTTCTTTATTTGGTCATTTTAAATTACAAGTTATCTATGTAATGAATGGAAGAAATGAAATTTTTCTTCAAGGATAATGGACTCTTCATCCACCTAATAATTTATACAAGCTTATGGTGCTTTTAAGGACCTTATAAGAATAACACAATTATATGATGATTTAAATGTAAATCATTTTAATCTTATTAAAAATTATCCTATCTATGTAATAAATATGTCTAGCGGAATGAATGTTTCTTCTACACAAAAATAACAATGTCATTATGTGCATTCTTGAAAAAAATATACAAAAATGATAGAATTGCATACATAATTATAAATGGTAAAAAGAATTTAGCTTATGTTTCACAACAAAGAATTTTAACTGAAAATTTTTAATTATGTAAGTGAATAAACAATTAGAAAAAGTTATAGAAGTGTTAGCTTCATGTTCATGTTTCCTTTTGATGTATTTGCAGAAACATTTATCAAGAGTTTTAATCTTTTAAAATGTAAATTATGAAAAATGTAATTTAAATTTTTTTTTAAATTATCCATTTAAAAAAAACAAGTTTTTCTATAGACATAAACGCAAAACAAAATGAACATGAATTGGAATGTCGAATATCTAGTAAGTGAACTTAGTAGTTATAGTAATGGCTGTGCACAAGTGTTCACTAAATTAAGAGTAGAGAAAAAGAAACAAATCTTACATGTTTCCAAAAGGTAAAGTATGATGAAATGTTTAATTTCTTTTAGAAGATTTATATAAAATTGCTCTTCCTGATCGTTATACTAAACTCTCTTAAGGAGATGAAGACAAATTACAGAAAATTATTGGATTAAATTTGAAACAATATAAAGATAAATGAGCCCATTTTATTGAATTTGAATAAATTTTAGAATAGTCGTTTTTTTTAATTTAGTTTTTGAATATTGAATATTAATTGAATAAATTTATTTTTTTAATTAAATGAAAATTTCGTTTGTGGATGTAGATAAATTTTAAATTGGGGAATCAAAAAAACTAAAATCTTAGTTTCATATCAAGAAATTTTAAAAAAGATCGCTCTTTGGCCCAGAACACTCATATTGTGGAAAAATAGATGACACTTTGGTTGAAGATTTTCTCTGAGTAAAAGCCTTCATATTAGTTTGCCAGAGTGTTGTTTACTTGCCACGTTCTCACGAATCCTCCAGACTGCAGCATATGGCATCTGAATCCACCTGATTTCGATGTTTATGAGGTATACCCTGCCAAGTCATAGACCCCTCCTAATGCTTGCAAAATCCCATCACATTTAGACCTCACTGTTCCATTAGCTAGAGGGTTGTCTAGTCGTCCACCCTGTGCTGACTCGGTAGAGACCTATCACAAAGAGAAAACTAACACACTGACGTACAGGAGAAAATTCACAATCATGCAGAGTATAAGTGGGCTGGACAACCGAATTCAGAAGCAAACCACCTATAGTACATAGAGAGATATCGAATGATTGTCTACAAATATCCCCCCTGCAGATATCCTAATCTCCTTTATCGTATTACTGCTATAACTACACTACAAATACAACAGTGTAATGGTGTGAGAGTCTTCGTTGACAGCATAGTGTTTCATGAGAAATACATCCCTTTTCTTCAAATGGAGCATACCTCCATAATACGAATCTAACAGTATCACAGAGCTTGCGATACGCTATCTATTGAATTATTTTCATTGGTGCAACAGTCTCACATCTCCACCCATATTTCAGAGCTACTGCAGGAGTATGGGAGGATTCGGGAGTTAATCACAGCTTAGCTAATTTTTCTTCACCACACATTGTTCGATAATGGACCGATCATGATACTGTATTCTGCCTGGGGCAGAAGTATCGACGTAGGTAGTAACTATATGTGTGGAGATAGGTATTTATTTAGAAGCAAACACGGTACTTACACGTTTATCGAACTTCTGTACATCGAGAGCCAATTAACCATCAAGTCCAAGCCAGACCAAATCAGTGTCAATGGTTCCTCCAACAACAGTAGTCACCTTAGTATCTCTTACATCTCGATCGGAACTGTAGTGCCACAATCTCCAGGTGGTGTACCAACAGGATTTGTGGTCACTCACCTCCTACACTCTCACTTTTTAGTGGGCGGATCTAAGCTACCTTAAAAATCTATGGAAATGCATTTGAGCCTAACATATTCTTCTGCTTTAGCTCAACAATTTGTCAGTTCTTAGGTTTTGCATTGTTTCTCTTAAGATTCCACCAAATGAATCCGAACCTGAGACATATGTTCTACCTAAGCTCGCTCCAGATACTTACCGTTAGGCTCTTTACAGCAGTTGTCACTTCAGGATTCTGAAAAGTTCGAGGTACTATGGATCTTATTTTTGCAGTAAGAACGCTGACGGAAAGGTACTGGGAATGTGAAGAAATCTTTTAATTATAGTTGTGGACATTGGTAAAGCATATGACAGTGTTCCTTGATACTAGGTATGGAAACGTATGGAAGACATAAAGGTGCCAAAGTACCCAATTGATAAAGTCAAGATGCTATACCAAAAGTGTTACAGCTGTGTCCAGATAGGCAATGGACGATCAGAATGGTTTGAAACAAATAGAAGAGTTTATCAAGGAAGTGCCCTGTTTGTAATAGTAATGGAAAAATCATAAAATCTAGCAAGAGAATAGATGGCAAACCAAATATCCTGGTTTTGGCTGATGATTTGAAAGTATGGGGAGAGACAGAGGCTGAAACGCAGAAGAACCTTAATGACTGGAACTATACATTCAAAAATTTCGGACTAAAAATAAGTAAAACAAAGGTAATAGAAATGACTGTCACCAGGGAAGGAACAACTTCTTACACGTTTCTACAAGAAGTCAAAGTAGAATCTGTTTCTCACTTCAGGTTCAGAGGAAGCTTGATCTTGAAAGACAACTCCATTAAGCAGGAAGTTACCCACTGAGACAGGAAGCATTGAATTTTTACGACCACATCAGAAATCTTCCCTGGGGCAATAAAATACCACGAAAAACAAAAGCGACAGTGTACCACACCTATTTCTTACCAGAAACATATATCCTGCTAAACAAACACCAGAGCAGAATTCAAGCAACGGAAATGAGATTCATTGGAACTATGTGGGGGATTGAAGGGACCAAACTGCTATGGCTATCGGTCATTGGAACTATGAATCAAACAACTAGAAACTTCGAAATCAACAATGAGGTGATTAGAAAAGTAGCTGTTTGTGAGGTTCCTGTTACAAGTGTCATAAAGAAACGCAGACTTCTGTGGTATGGGCACATAATGAGAATGGACAGCGAAAGGCCTGCCAAAACTTATTTCAACCTGAACGTCATGGGAAGAAGACCAAGGGGATGAGCAAGAAAATGCTGGGTAGAGAATATAAGATTAAATGTGGAGGAGAAAGGACACAACTCGTGTTGTCTTGGAACAGAAGATGTATGGAACCAGAAGGAGATGGCAAGCGCTTGTACACCACACACGGAAAACTAGAGTTGAAAAACGATGATGATGATGATGATGATGATGATGATGATGATGCCAGTGTAAAGGATTTCTAGTCCTATTAATTCGCAACAGATTTGGTTACGTTCAGGTGTACTACCAGCTACACTGCTGGTCTTCGCATCTGCTTCCAGACGAGCCCATCACCTACGAACAGCACAAACTCCAAACAAATCCAGCTGTACAGTGCATAATATTATCGACTACCCTTCTGTCCCAGTCTCACACACTGATCGAGTGAAACATTGTGTCTATACTTCCATACATACCCTACCCCATCTATTCCTATGTTTCTGGGAGAAATATGTCGTCTTTCCTACAATTTTTTTTCCATCACATATTCTAGTGGAGTATGCCAACCTGTACAATCCTAACAGCATCTACATGATGCCTTTGCTTCACATATCAGTCACGTAACACGAACACTGTGGGCTTACAGGACTGGTGCACAGCTAATATGTATTGTTGAGCTGTCGAATCGATGTTTCTGTCACCAGTACGTATCATTAAACCACAAATGGATCTAAGCTTGTTGACCTCAGAATTGTAGAAGAAACTGAGAATATATAGTAAGGTACAAAAGTGGGACTCATTCAAATATAGTGGGGGAAGCTGTATGGTAAACTGACATATATATCGAGTGACAGTTGATGGCTAAGTACGACAGATTCTGTCTCAAACTGATCTATGTGTGTTAATGTCGGTATAGGAGCTGACAGAGACCTCAAAGTTATAGCCCGCATCTCGTGGTCGTGCGGTAGCGTTCTCGCTTCCCACGCCCGGGTTCCTCAGTTCGATTCCCGGCGGGGTCAGGGATTTTCTCTGCCTCGTGATGGCTGGGTGTTGTGTGCTGTCCTTAGGTTAGTTAGGTTTAAGTAGTTCTAAGTTCTAGGGGACTTATGACCAGAGCAGTTGAGTCCCATAGTGCTCAGAGCCATTTGAGCCATGAGAGATCAAAGTTATATTAGAAACTGAGAATGTACAGGCAGGTACGAAGGTGGGACTCGTTCAAATTCAGTGGGGGAACCTGTGTGGCAAACTGACATATATACTGAAGAATCAAAGAAACTGGTACACCTGACTAATATCGTGTATAATATGCAGAAGTGCTGCAACATGACGTAGCAGGGACTCGACTAATGTCTGAAGTAGTGCTAGAGAGAACTGACACCATGAGTCCTGCAGGGGTGTCCATAAATCCGTAAGAGTACGAGGGGGTGGAGATCTCTTCTGATTAGCACATTGCATGACATCCCAGATATACTTAATAATGTTCATGTCTGGGGAGTTTCGTGGCCAGCGGAAGTGTTTAATCTCAGAAGAGTACTCCTGGAGCCACTCTGTAGCAATTCTGGCCGAGTGGCGAGTCGCACTGTCGTACTGGAAATGTCCAAGATCGTTGGAATGGACAGTGGACATGAATGAATACAGCTGGTCAGACAGGATGCTTACGTACGTGTCACCTGTCAGACTTGTATCTAGACATATCAGGGATCAAATATTACTCCAACTGCACACGCCCCACTCTATTACAGAGCCTCCACCAGCTTGAACAGTTCCCTGCTGACATGGAGGTCCATGGATTCATGAGGTTGTCTCCATACCCGTACACATCCATCTGCTCGATACAATTTGAAACGAGACACATTCGGCCAGACAACAAGTTTCTAGTCATTATCAGCGCAATGTCTGCGTTGACTGGCCCAGGCAATGCGTAAAGCTTTGTGTCGTGCAGTCATCAAGGGTACACAAGTTGGCCTTCAGCTCCAAAAGCCCATATCGATGATGTTCCATTGAGTGCCTTGCACGCTAACACTTTTTGATGGCCCAGCATTGAAATCTGCAGCAATTTGCGGAAGTGTTGCATTTCTGTCACACTGATCGATTTTCTTCAGTCGTCGTTTGCCCTGTTCTTGCAGGATCTTTTTCCTGCCACAGCAATGTCGGTGATTTGATGTTTTAGCGGATTTCTGATAAACACGGTACACTCGTGAAATGGTCGTATGGGAAAATCCCCACTTCATCGCTACCTTGGAGATGCTATGTCCCACCGCACGTGCGCCGAGTATAACAGCGCGTTCAAACTCACTTAAATCTTGACAACGTGCCATTGTAGCAGCAGTAACCCATCTAGCAACTGTGCCAGACACTTGTTGTCTTATGTAGGTGTTGCCAATCGCAGCGCCATAATCTGCCTATTTACATATATCTGTATTTGAATACGCATGCCTATATCAGTTCCTTTGGCGCTTCAGTGTATATCGAGTGGCAGCTGATGACTAAGTATGACAGATTCTGTCTCAGTGTTTCCGTTTTCGACAGCAACAGTGTTAGTACATCAATACTCACAGTGCTTACCACGTTAAAATTAATAGCTCATGAGTCTTCACAGGATGTATGAGGTACAACAATAAACTAATGAGACTGATTTTCTTTGCAAGATGTGGCAACCCTGCAGGCTTGAGTAGGCACAATATCTTTGACCTTGGTCTATAAGCTGCTTCTAGTCCAAGCGGCACATCGATGCAACTGCACAATCATGAGTTGTCCTGTAATAAGTTAACTCATGTTTGTGTCTCCCATCACGGAAATGGAACCACATAATATTGAGCAACGGTATGCCATTACTTTTTGCATTAAATTGGGTGAAAACGCGACCACAACTTATGGTCAGCTTCAGAAGGCTTTTGGAGAGGAGGTTATGTCAAGAGCTCAAGTTTTTCGTTGGCATAAAATATTTAGTGAAGGCAGAACGAATGTTGAAGATGAAGACTGCAGTGGACGACCATCAGCCTCATGGACGGATGTCAACTTGGCCAGGGTGCGTGAACTCGTACGATCTGATCGAAGATTATCCGTGAAAATGATTGCAGAAGATCTGAACATCAATCGAGAAACGGTTCGTCTAATAATAACTGAAGATCTTGATATGAGAAAGATTTGTGCAAAAATAGTCCCCAAAAACCTCACACCAGAAACATGGAAAAATGTGGCAGCCAATCTGTTAGAGCAAACAGAAATCAATCCAGAATCGTTGAGCCATGTTATCACTGGTGATGAAAGTTGGTTTTTTCAGTACAATCCAGAGACAAAACGCCAAAGTTCGCAATGGTGCTCAAAGGGATCACCCACACCAAAAAAAGCTTGCATGTCAAAGTCAAACTGAAATGTACGCTTGTGTGCTTCTTTGATTCCAAGGGAAGTGTTCATAAGGAGTGTGTACCTCCTGGACAAACAGTTAACCAATATTACCACAAAGAAATTTTAGAAAGACTTAATAAAAGAGTTCTTCTTGTCGGTGCCAACATTGCTGATAGTTGGATGCTGCATCACGATAGTGCGCCATCCGATATTGCTCCGTCAGTACAGCAATTTTTAACCTATAAACAAATTTCAGTATTGCCACAGCCGCTTTATTCGCCAGATATCGCTCCTTGCGACTTTTTTCTATTTCCAAGAGTCAAAATGGCGGTCAAGGGACTCCATTTTGAAACAGCATAAGTGTGAGCAATCTGAAGGGAACCACTTTGAAGGAGACAACACTAAACTTGACTAAAACGGTAAGAAATTTTTTTTTCACATTAGTCTCACTATTTTATTGTCATACTTCATATTTCTAAAGTAACGAAGTGTCGTAAACACACGTGGTCTCCAAAAAGTGGTATGAGCTGCAGGGGTGCCAGAGTAGATACGTGGTACTGTTTTGCTTAAGACAGTGGGTGCATTGAGATGTGCTGTTCGTGATTTCGGTCACTCAATCATTTTAAGATTAAAGAAAGTTCATTGCAAGATGGTATATGTGTGTGTATTGTGTGTATTGAACCGAGGACCTAGAAATGACAGAGAGGCTCTGTCCCGCTGTAGCCCTCAGTGGTTCACAGCCCCACAACAGGCCACACCAGTCCACCCATCTCACCGCCGCCCCACACGGAACCCAAGGTTATTGTATGGTTCGGTCCCCAGTGAATCCCCCCTCCCCGGCAACGTCTCATACCAGACGAGTGTCATCCCAAATGGTTGCATGGTATAGTAATTATGGTGTACGCGAATGTGGAAACAGTGTTTGTGCAGCAATCACCGACTTACTGTAACAGAGGCGGAATAAGGGGAACCAGCCCGCATTCGCCGAGGCGATGGAAAACCGCCTTAGAAACCATCCACAGGCTGGCCAGCACGCCGGACCTCGACACAATCCGCTGGGTGGATTCATGAAGGGGACTGGCACACCTTCCCCGTCGGGAAGCAGCATGTTACACCCTGCGGCCAGCAGGGTGGGTATGGTATATGTACACCAATAGGTTTTGCATGCAACAAATGTGGGATTCAGGACATACAAAAACAATTATTTTCGAAATACTGTCACATAGTTTCCACATGCCAGTCAATGCTATTTATGTACAGTGATGCTCTGTGAGATATTCCCTCACACCTTTAACAAATGTTCCATTAAAACAAGAGTCTTCCATGCCACATACGTGTATATAGACTCCATACCGATTTCGAAATGTCAGCTTACAATGAAAATACAGCCCATCCAGGGAAGCAGTAGAATCAGATGTCTATAACATAGTTACCAAATGTCTCTCATGGCCATTTAAGGAAAGTGCCGTTGTGTTCCGTCCTTCCTCCCACTATTGACAAATGTGCTGTGAAAACCACGTTCTTGCATCTTATATACATGCATATAGACTCCATTCTAATTTCAAAATGTAATTTGCTTATGAGGAAGAAGTACCTAGTAATCCTATGGCACACTGGACTCAGATGCGTGTAACATAGGGCCCAAACACCTGTCAGGGCAGTTTAAGTATAGTGATGCTGTGTAGTGTACTCTTTTCCATAATTAACAAACATCTATTAAAGCTACCATCGTCCCCACTATATACACACCATAATGATTTCTGAAATGTACTTCCATACCATATCACCAGCATTTAAGCAGGATCAAACTAGAACAGTCCATTTCCATAGTTATAAATCAGAGCTTAAAAACTAGGTTCTTTTTAGAGAAGTAAGATGTAAATGTTTCTCTCAAACATTATGTAGTGACACATATCCGTTCTGATTATCTGCATTCGTAAACTAGTAGCCATCCATAGAAGGCCACTGGAATAGTATAGGCAGATGGTCCACTTCAACGCCAAACACTTCTGCTTTCAGTGGATTTTTCTGTATTCCTGTTGCATCCACACCAATTTATCCTAATAAATCCATGCTTCTGGCTATGGAATATGGTACAGTGTCTCTAGTGTGCATAGACTTCCCCCTATTAAAGTACTAATACATGACATCATCTTCCCATCCACGTGCGTACATTAAGAAACCATGCACCTTCAATCGCTAGTTGCGATTTCATGCTCTGTGTAATGATTCATACTAAAGTAATATGACACATGGCCATAAGCAGCACTCATATTTTCTTTCTCTTCCTGCAGTACACCCCAATACAAAATGTAGTTGCTACTAGCTTAGTGGGGTGAACATTTCGTAAAGCAGTTGTTACTAGATCATAACCGTCTCCATCCAAACCCACACGATCGTGTGGGTTCGGTTTTTATTTTTTTACAACAAACTGAATCTCTTGCCTTGCTTCCAACCGACCTGCAACGATCGTGCAGGTTGTGCGCTACGCGTTTCTCATGTTTATGTTGCCATTCGGCGCCAACAGATTGCAGCACATGTTGTTTAAGTTGATCGAGAAGTGAGCATTATGCTGGCGCCTGGTTAGTAGCTCATAATTAAGTTAAATTGAATTGTTTCGGCGATTTGCTGGATCTGGTTATTTGTAATAGTGCGTAGAACGCTGTGATATTGATAATTAGTAGTAACTTCAAATCTTTGCACAATAATTGTGCGTTAAATTTATACTAGCACGATTGTGCGGGTTAGGAGTTGACTGTGTAACTTCATCCTCGAGTGGGTGTCGTACTGCTTTTTATACAGTTTTGAATAGGAAAGTTTTATGCACATTCCCGTTATTGTATGCAAGTTTATCAGACAATCAAATCCGTTCTCTATTAGAGGATTCGGATTTGAGTGGCATTTCGTCAGATGAAGACGACGAGTTTGTTCCTTCTGCTTCAAATATTCAGCAGGCAGACGACTCGTCTGATGATGATTTGAGTGCCGAAGAAGTTCCTGAAGAGCGCAGGTGTTCACGCAGTGTCACAGAAGGTGTCAGACCATTGCTTTTTCGGAGATCAAACTTTGTTCAGAAGTTTCATCCACCAAACATTAATTACAGTGCTTTTGAGGTCAGTGACAAAGAGGTGCGATCTGAGTTACCTAATTCGTGTATCATTCCAATTTTCTTACTAAAATATCTTATTTTCAATTCTAGAGTCCTTCACTAATTGGAACTCCTGCTGAATATTTCTGTGAATATTTCAGTGAAAAGTTTTTTGAAGAGGCAGCGAAATATGCAAATATGTATAGTGTTGCAATGACAGGGAAACCCCTAGGGACTACAGCTCATGAACTGAAGGTGTTTTTTGGGATAAATTTAATGATAGGGTGCATAAGGTGTCCTAGGCTACACATGTAACTGGAAGAAATCTATTTCTTTATCAGCTATTAGTGACACTATGTCTAGACACCGGTTCCTTGCACTCAAGAATAATGTGCACTTTGTTGATACTATAAAACCACCTGAAGAGGCTAAAACTAATAGACCGTGGAAAGTTCAGCTAGGGATCGACACAGTAAGAAGAAGATGTCACAGTTAGCCTCGTGGCTTTAACTACTACAGTATTGATGAGCAAATGATCCCTTTTATTGGGCGTTCAAACTGGAGCAATATGTTAAAGGAACACCAAGACCTGTAGGTATTAAAAACTTTATATAGTGTGGGATTTTGAAATTTATCAGGGAGCTACTACACCTCTTGTTTATTTTGATAGGTACTTTACCACAATTCCTCTCTTATCAAAGCTTAAGGAGAAAGGAATTGAGGCTACTGGCACAATAATGGTAAACAGAATTAAGAATGTTAATTTGAAAGAGGGAAGAATGAAAAGAGGAGATTGTCATTCATATGTTAGAGCAGATGAAGCTGTAGTAATTACTGAGTGGCAGGACAGTCAGAGGATCGTGATAGCATCCACTTGTGCTGGCATTGAGCCAAAATGTGAAGTTCAAAGGTGGAGTAAGCAGGAGGCTCACTATCTTGATGTAGATCGCCCTTTTGTACACTACTGGCCATTCAAATTGCTACACCAAGAAGAAATGCAGATGATAAACGGGTATTCATTGGGCAAATATATTATACTAGAACTGACATGTGATTACATTTTCACGCAGTTTGGGTACATAGATCCTGAGAAATCAGTACCCAGAACAACCACCTCTGGCCGTAATAACGGCCTTGATACGCCTGGGTATTGAGTCAAACAGAGCTTGGATGGCGTGTACAGGTACAGCTGCCCATGCAGCTTCAACACGATACCACTGATCATCAAGAGTAGTGACTGTCGTATTGTAACGAGCCAGTTGTTCGGCCACCATTGACCAGACGTTTTCAATTGGTGAGAGATCTGGAAGATGTGCTGGCCAGGGCAGCAGTCGAACATTTTCTGTATCCAGAAAGGCCTGTACAGGACCTGCCACATGCGGTCGTGCATTATCCTGCTGAAATGTAGGGTTTCGCAGGGATCGAATGAAGGGTAGAGCCACGGGTCGTAACACATCTTAAATGTAACGTCCACTGTTCAAAGCGCCGTCAATGCAAACAAGAGGTGACCGAGACGTGTAACCAATGGCACCCCATACCATCACGCAGGGTGTTACGCCAGTATGGTGATGACGAATACACGCTTCCAATGTGCGTTCACCGCGCTGTCGCCAAACACGGATATGACCATCATGATGCTGTAAACAGAGTCTGGATTCATCCGAAAAAATGACGTTTTGCCATTCGTGCACCCAGGTTCGTCGTTGAGTACACCATCGCAGGCGCTCCTGACTGTGATGCAACGTCCCAATCTGTTGACTCAGGGATCGAGACGTGGCTGCACGATCCGTTACAGCCATGCGGATGACTGTCATCTCGACTGCTAGTGATACGAGGCCATTGGGATCAAGCACGGCGTTTCGTATTACTCTCCTGAACCACCGATTCCATATTCTGCTAACAGTCATCGGATCTCGACCAACGCGAGCAGCAGTGTCGCGATATGATAAACCGCAATCGCGATAGGCTACAATCCGACCTTTATCAAAGCTGGAACGTGATGGCACGCATTTCTCCTCCTTACACGAGGCATCACAACAACGTTTCACCAGGCAACGCCGGTCAACTGCTGTTTGTGTATAAGAAATTGGTTGGAAGCGTTCCTCATGTCAGCACGTTGGTGTCGCCACCGGCGCTAACCTTGTGTGAATGCTCTGAAAAGCTAATCATTTGCATATCACAGCATCTTCTTCCTATTGGTTAAATTTCGCGTCTGTAGCAGGGCCGGATTTTATTATATGGAGACAGCCATGGACGTGAAATAGCGCAAAACATCGCAAACATGCAAGACAACTTTGCAGCTGTAGGCCACATCCCGCCTGGAGCCCCTCTTTCTGCTGTGGTGAAGCCGTGCATGCTGGAGTGTGACTTCTTCTCATCCAATGACTGTGTCGTTATTATGGGAGGTTCATTTGATGTAGCAAGAAATCAAGCAAATGATGCAATTAGACATATGAAAATGGTACTGGGTAAGTTAAATCACACTAAAACAGTTGTTGTCAACATTCCACTGACGTATGATCTTATGAAACAGTCTATTGTGAACCGGGAAGTTCATAAAACAAATGACAGATTAAAGATGTATGTAGTAAATTTCAGAATGTGTCTCTAGTAGATGTCACCTATCTAGAAAGGGAGCTGCACATATCTCATGGTCTGCACATGAACAAAAGAGGCAAAAAGATAATTAGTAGCAAAATTATTGAGGAAGTCAGGCGACATTGTTCACAAAGTGATGAAAAGAAGTCCATTGCCATGGGGTGGTACAACCCATCTCAACAAAATCTGCCACAACAGCAGCCACCGCTGGCAAGCCAGGGAAACTTGTGAAGCCTGCTGGCCTCATTGCTAGTCCAAAATTATCCTCTAAGGTCCAGCAGGTAAAACTCAGCCTTAAAATCATACACCAGAATCTTGGTAGTCTTAGAAATAAGCATAATGATCTAGATGTAATTTCACGGATTGATAAACCCAATATATTAGTTGTAACTGAACATTGGTACAATGAAGCTCTGATTAGCATTAGTCAACCCCTGTGTATGAAATTCTGCACAGCCTTCAGTAGAAAAGACAAGACTGGGGGAGGTGTAGCAATTTTCACTGTAAATGAAAGTAAATTTAATGTTATTGTTGTGAGTGCCTTCTGCTTGGAAGGAGTCTCAGAATTTGCTGCAATAAACCTGAAATGGGGTAGAGATAACATAACAGTTATCGGTGTTTACAGGCCACCTGCAGCAAATACAGATACCTTTTCTGTAAATCTTTCTGACTTGCTTGTATACATAGACACAACATTTCCTGGGCCAAATGGTCATGTAAATATTATAGTTACAGGGAATATAAATATAGATTTATTAACAAATGATGTCAGCACCAAAAAGTTAGATCGTCTGTGTGATGAATTTAACCTGACCCCACTCATTCGGGAACCCACTAGAGAAATTGGCAATAGTAAAACATGTCTTGACAACATAATAACAAACATGACCCACCTATCCCACATTGCATCGGTTTTAAAACTAGCAATCTCAGATCACCATGCAGTACAGCTTAAATTGGAACGCCATGAGGCCCCCACTGTCACCACAAAGCAACAGTTTGTAACTAAAAGAATAATGTATAATGACAACATAAATAGACTAAACTGGATGCTAGCACAAATAAAATGGTTTGAAAATAATAGCCTTTCATATGATAACTTTGCTGCTGACTTCTATTACTGCTTTGATACCACATGCCCAGTTGTAATCACAAAAATGAAACAAACAAAAAATATAAACAAAAATATTTAGGTAAATAGTAATGTCACTGAAGCGAGGGAAAAATTAAAACTACTCCACAGTGCAATGCTGAATAATAGAGAGATTCCTGAGCTAAAGGAAACCTTCAAAATATATCAAGCACACTATAAGGACTTACTTACACAGACCAGGAGCAACTATGTTGCAAATAAGCTTCAAAACTCACACAATGTAACTACTGGCAGCTGGGCAGTCATAAACAGTTTTAGAACCGGCAATGACAAATCCTGTATGGACTTTACTATTAACCACAATGGCATGCTCATAAAAGACCAACTGGAAATTGCAAATATTTTTAATGAATATTTTTCTTCCGTAGGGGAAGCCATAAATGACAAACATAAAAACATGCACTACAGTTTTAAAGGTAATACATGTGACCATAGTATATATCTAGCCCCCACAAACTGTGCAGAAATAATGGGCATCATTAGCTCTCTAAAACCCTCTAATTCAGCTGTGCATGATGGCCTAAATACTAATGTTTTAAAAGCCTGTAGCCAAAATGTCTCTGTACCTCTGTCTGCAGCAGTCAACAATATAATAGAATCAGGCACCTTTCCAGACAGACTAAAAATAGCACAGGTAACACCCATTTTTAAGAAAGGTGACAACAACAAAATAGAAAACTACAGACCAGTCTCAATCCTTCCTGTCTTTTCCAAAATAGTTGAGAAAGTTATATATAACAGGATTATAAACTTTCTTAACAAACACAACCTGATGTTCGAAAATCAAAATGGATACGTAAAAGGTAAATCAACTAGCACTGCAGCTGCTCAACTAATTGAAGAGGTGTTAGGGGGTATCGAAAGCAAGGAACATGTGGCAGGTGTATACCTAGACCTGGAAAAAGCCTTTGATTGTGTGAACGTTGACATCCTATTAGACAAGCTATGGAACATGGGCATTAGAGGTGCTGCATATGACCTAATAAAGTGTTATATGAGCAATAGAAAGCAGTTTGTTCTACTTAAAACAGAAAGTGGTGCCTACAAATCAGAGATAATTTGCATAAAATATGGGGTGCCCCAGGGCTCGGTATTGGGCCCCCTTCTGTTCTTGATCTATGTAAATGATATTAAATACTGTACTATAAATTCCAAAATTGTTCTGTATGCCGATGACACGTCCATTGTATGTAAAAAGGAATCATGTAATGAACTAGAGGCCGAGTATAATAATGTGACAAATGAAATTGTTCAGTTTTTTGATGAAAGCCACTTAAATGTAAGCCCCAGTAAAACATGTTTGATGGAGTTTAACAAAAGTAGTTTGAATAATGAAATTAAATTATACATGGGCACCGAATTGGTAAAGAAAGAGTCTAGTGTAAAATTCCTTGGCGTAACAATCCAAAGCAACCTGAAATGGGACACACATATTGACTCTCTAGCAACTAAGTTGTCAAAAAATATATTTGCAATCAGTACTATTAGCAAGTTCTGTAGAGACACCGTAGTCCTAAAGACTGCATACCATTGTCTTTTCTCCTCTCACTTGAACTATGGTATTGAAATTTGGGGGGCAACAACCAAAGCTAATCTAGATAAGCTACTCATTCTTCAAAAAAGGGGTGTGAGAATAATCTGTGGAGAAAATTATAGGGAATCTTGTCGCAACTTGTTTCCAAAAAGAGAGGTGTTAACTGTTATAAACACATACATTCTAAAAGCCATATTGCTTGTGAAAAGACTGCACCCAAACACTTATTCAGATTTCCACCAGTACAATACTAGAAATAAAAGAAAGATTTTACATTGGCAGCCACAGAACAGCACTTTACAAAAAGGGGCCTCAGTATGCAGGTATAAAATTAGCTAATGCACTGCCTAGAGCAGTCATGGCTCTTCCTACGACTAAACTGAAACATCAGCTTAAGAAATTTTTAGTAAAACACCCTTTCTACACATTAGTAGAGAACCATACTTATATGAAGAACAACAAATGCTTTGTGAAATTATGTGAACAGAAATAAGTAAACACCTTATTGTAATTTTGTTGTAAATTAATGACATATTCAGATGAATGTGTCTTGTGTATGGTGCAAATAACTTTCATCATTACCTTTTCTTTGCACATGTGCAGTGTACCATTCGATGTTGAATAAAGCTATTATTATTATTATTATTATTTGTCATCTTCGTGGTGTAGCAATTTTAACGGCCAGTAGCGTAATTCACCAGTACAATCCCAATATGGGTGGCATACACAATCATGACCAGCAGGTTGAGTGTCACCGAACGTGGTTCAGAACCAGAAAATGGACACTCAAGTGCTTGCTGCATTTCATAGACCTTTCAGTGGTCAACTGCTGGTTTCTCTACAGAGAGCACTGTCGTGAAAACCAGGCTGTCAAAAGGAACATTGTGGATCTGTTGAAATTTAGAATGTCTCTAGCTGAGGCTCTACTGTCATGTCCAGACAGAGAGAGGAGAGCTGAAGGGTTTGAAACACCGTTAGATGATACGTTAAATACCTCCACAAAGGCAAAAGTTTTCAAACCCCATCCGAAACCAAGTTTGGAGAAGCGGTATGATGGGTATCATCACTGGCCGACAGTGGATGATATTTTGCCACCACGAACATGTCAGTATGAGCACTGCAGTTCCAGAACAAAGACAAAGTGCACATAATGCAATCAGTACTTATGTCTTGCAAAAGGAAAGGATTGTTTCAAATTATTTCACGAAAAGTGAAGCAGTCTGAACCATGACTTTGTGTCACAAAATAAATAAAAAAATGTCATTATTAATTTTTTTTGCCACAGAATATAATTTGCAATCTATGTAACATTTTTTATACCGTAATAACTAATAAATAAAAGTAATGAAAGAATAATTTTTTATTCATAACTGTTCCTCGGGTAACTTATAATATCAAACAAGTAGCAGGAAGTCAGAGAATAATTTTGGTGAAATAAAACCTGACCCTCACGATTGTGCTAGTTGTTTTCCCAGTACATTTTTTATGGAAGAGTTTTTTTATTATTTTTCCCAGTGTCTGCTATGCCCAAGTATACAGAGAATTCAGCTTTATTCACCATTTTTTGAAAAAAAAGGTGTTCATGGAGGAAAGGGATAAGGAACTCTATAGAACATATCTTAACAATAGTACTCTGCTGGGGGACGAAGTGATGTTTCTTTCTTTAAGTCCGTGGAAGATGGCGTTTGTTGACAGGACGATGGTACTGCATTTCATTTCCATGCTTCAACACTACAAAATTCATGATTCTTCAATACAGATCAGGAGGTGTTTAGATCACAATGTAATCATGAATGTTGTGTTAAGAGAAGACCTAAGTGTCAGTGATGTAGGAAAAAACAACAAAAAATTCACATTTTAGCTGTAGTGCTTCATTCTTAACACTGTGTATTAAGAAAATATAAAAACTACATGATAAAATAATAGTATCTCTTACAACATCCTTGCCTTCGTCAAAAATGCTCTTACCGTAGCTAAAACAGGTCTGTGACACATAGCACACAGGGAAAGGATAGGTCCATGTTTAACGCAAACAGCAATATGTCTGCAGAGAAAGAATAGTACTATCACTCCTTCCTGGAAGTGGATTTTACACAGGTGAGGATTATCAGAAGCTCTCACAGTCATATGGTGTTCTGCTGTTGTTTTATGAAGGTTTGATGGAGGTTTAAAATCAGCTGCAACCTTTGCAGTAAATTTTGCATCTCCCTTCTGACAGATATTATCCACAAAATCCCTACGCCTTGTAAGAAACACAAACAAGCACTTGGGAAACAACACAGCATTTTAAACACACGGGTTACTCATTTCATCCCAATATTTCAACCCTCCACCAGAATGGAAACACATAGTTTCATCTCCATCACCGGTATAAAAGAATCCATCTTCATTTAGTTTGTCAGTACATTGCTTAACAGCTAAAGACCAATCTTTGAAAGATGCCAGCCTCGCATCGTATGTCCTATATTTAGGGTGAGCTAACCTAATCTGCTGCACATCACATACTGAACTGCATAAAATGCTGATTCAGGAGATGAATGTGGGAGTATATCCATTCTGCACAAATTACAAATATAATACAAAACAAAGTTAGACCCACCACTATATCTCCTCAACACCGACAGACACATGTTACATGCGACCTGATTTCAAAGCTCGCATTATATAGAGCCTACTCGCGCAAATGCACCATTGCTTTGTATGTGTGTGTATCGATTCTATATGCTTCGTATGCTTTGAATTCCACATTTATTGCATGCAAAACCTGATGGAGTACGTTCACCATCTTGCAATGAACTTCCTTTGATCTTAGAATGACACAGTGGCCGAAAGCACGTCTCCCTCTCAACGCTCCCACTATCTTAAGCTAAACGGTACTACAGATCTACTCTGCTCCACGGTGGCACATACCACTTCTTGCAGACCATGTGTGTTAACGGCACTTTGTTACTTTAGAAATACGTCCTATGAAGGCTTTCGAGCTTTAATTTTAACGTGGTAACACCAAGCAAAGTGAGTACTGGTGCACTAACACTGTTGCTGTCGAAAACGTGAATACTGAGACAGAATCTGTCGTACTTAGCCATCAACTGTCATTCGATATATATGTCAGTTTACCACACAGCTTCCCCCTCTATATCTGAACGAGTCCCACTTTCGTACCTCACTATGTATTCTCAGTTTCTACCACAACACTGAGGTCATTGTCAGCTACTATCCCGACATTGACAATCATAGATCCGTTTCTGGTTAAATGATACGTACTGGTGAACAGTAACATTGATTAGACAGCTCAACAATACATAATCGCTGTCCACCCCATCCTGTGAGCCCACATTGTTCATGTTACATGACTGACATGTGAAGCAAAGGCATCATGTAGCTGTTGTTAGGATAGTTATAGGTTGGCATACGCCATTCGAATACGCGATGGAAAAAAAATCTCGGAGAAAGACTATGTATTTCTCCCAAAAACACAGGAATAGATTAGGTAGGGTATGTATGGAAGTATAGAGACAATTTTTTACTCGATCACCGTGTGAGATTGGGATAGAAAGGTAATCGATAATACCCCACCATGCGCTGCACAGCTGCTTTCAGTGTATTTAGATGTGGACTGTTCGTAGGTGATTGCGTCGTCTGCAAGAAGATAGGAAGCCCTGTGGTGGGGCTGGTAATTGACCTGAACGTAACTAAATCTATTGTAAATTAATAGGACTAGAAATCCTTTACACTGGCATCATCATCATCATCATCATCATCATCGTTTTCCAACTCTAGTTTCCCATGTGAGTTGTACAAGCGCTTGCCATCTCCTTCTGGCTCCATACATCTTCTGTTCCAGGACAACACCATTTGTGTACTTTCTCCTCCACATGTGATCTTACATTCTCTATCCGGCGTTTTCTTGGTGTTCCCCTTGGTCTTCTTCCTACGAGGTTCAGGCTGAAATACGTTTTGGCAAGTCTTTCGCTGGTTAATAGGATTAGAAATCCCGTATAGTGACATCAGAAGCGTTAACTGCCAATAAAATGCCTAGCAGGAAGCATATGGAGCGAGCTGAAGTAGAATGCATGTCTCAGGTTCGGATTCGTTTGGTGAGATCTTAAGAGAAGCAATCCAAAAATTAAGAACTGACAAATCGGTGAGCTAAAGCAGAAGAATATATTAGGCTCAATATCGTTTCCACTAATTTTTAAGGTGGATGTGATCTGCCCACTAAGAAGTGACGGTGTAGGAGGCGAGTGACCACAAATCCTGTTTGTACGTCACCTAGAGACTATGGCACTACAATTCCGATCGAGATGTAAGAGATACTAAGGTGACTACTGTTGTTGGAGGAAACATTGACATCGATTTGGTCTGGCTTGTACTTGACGGTTAATTGGCTCTCTATGACCAATAGTTCGATAAACGTATAAGTAATGTGCTTGCTTCTAAATAAATACCTATCTCCAAGCATATAGTTACTACCTATGTCCATACTTCTGCTCTAGACGGAATACAGTATCATGGTCGGTCCAATATCGAACAACACGTGAGGATTAAAAAATGAGGAAGGCTTTGATTAAGTCCCGAATCCTCAGCCATAATCATTCAGAGCTCTGAATTATGCGTGGAGATGTGAGACTGTTGCACCAACGTAAATGATCCAATAGATAGTGTATCGCAAGCATTGTGATACTTCTGGATTCGTATTATGGAGGTATGCTCCATTTGAAAAAAAGGGATTTATTTCTTACGAATCACTATGCTGTCAACGAAGACTCTGACACCATTACATTGTCGTATTTCTAGTATAGTTACCACAGTAATAACGGGGGGGGGGGGGATATTTGTAGACCAGGGGTTCCCTACAAAATTTTCTCGAGGACCCCCTCATCGAGCATGATTGGTACCATGTCATATCACAGTATAAAGTATCTAAAAAAGCCAAATTAAGAGTCTTTTTATACGTTTTCTATTTTTGGTACTTAGAAAAAATGGACATATTCATTATTGAATAAATATTGAATTTAAAAGTTTTTCAATTTAGCCATCATAGTTACTGTTAAATTTTTCATTATTGCTCAAAATCTTTGTCTTCAAATATGGGTGTTTAGTATAACAAAATCCTTAAAAAATAAAAATTGAGTACGAACTGAAAATTACAGGAAAAAATTAAAACTGAGTGTATTGGTCTTTCAAGTGTACTACACTTGAGATTGCATAGAGTAGACATGTGTGAAAAATAAGAAAAAAAATCATGCACGGTATTATTTATTTGAAAAAATACAGTTACAACAGAATATTCTAGTAGTATACAGTTAGTTTTAATTTTCAGTTCGCTAAAGCTCTGCTCATGCAGGAAGCGGCCAAAACAAAAAATCTGTTATGATACGAAATGTATTTAGTATATTTTTTATTCTAATAGCATCTTGCGGACCCCTCTGGCATAGTTCGCGGACCCCTGGGGGTCCGCGGAGCACCTGTTGGGAACCACTGTTGTAGACAATCATTCGATATCTGTCGATGAACTGTAGGTGCTATGCTTCTGAATTGTATTGTGCAGCCCACGTATACTCTACATGATTGTGAATTTCCTCCTGTACGTTAGTGTGGTGTTTGTTTTCTTTGTGATAGGTCTCTAGCTAGTCAGCAACGGGTGGACGACTAGACAGCTTTCTAGCTAATGGAACAGTGCTGTCGAAACGTGATGGGATTTCGAGAGCATTAGGAGGGTTCCGTGACTTGCCAGGGACATCTCATACTCGTCGAAACCAGGCGGATTGAAATCTCTGTTTCTAAGACTGGATATTCGTGAGAATATGGCAGGTAAGCGATACTCTGACCAAAGGGGAGTTGAGAGGTGAGCTCTATACCGCGTCTTCTAAGTGTAGTGGGCAAACATATTACATCCTTTCCCATACGTCTCGTATGGTGACCGCAGTGAGAAAATTAGGAACTAATACGAAGGTTTTTACTTAATGACAATCAGCAGCAGAAGTCCTGTCTTTTGCTTTCTCGATAATTAAAAGACAACATTCTTCAGTGAGTGTTGTGTGCCTATAAAAAGATGGATTGAGATCTTAATAGTTAGACTAAATTTACATCTACCTCTATATGCACACTTCGCAAGCAAGAAAGTGGAGGGCGCCCTGTACCACTACTAGTCATTTTCTTTCCTACTGCACCCGCAAACAGAGCGAAGGAAAAGAAGACTGTCAATATGCCTCCGAATGATCGTTAATGTCTCGTATCTTATCTTCGTGGTCCCTGTGCGTGATGAATGTTGGCGGCGGTAGAATCCTTCTGTAGTCATTTTCAAATGTCGGTTTCCTCAAATTTCTCAATGGTGTTCCTCAAAACGAACATTGGCATCGTTCCAGGGTTTGAGTTCTCATAACACCGGACCACTAATTTGGCGGAAACCAATAGGAACGCTTCTGTAGGTCTATGTTCTGAGGGAAACCCTGATTTGCAGGCCCAGACACGTCTTGGATGGGGTGGTCAGCAAGGAATTATTTTGCTATTTCTCACTGGATTAATCTTTCGAGATATTTCGAAAACACATCTCAGAATGTTTCTGTTTGCAGGTGGAAGGAGGAGAAGCATATTGTTCGACATTCTGATCTTTACCTCAGTGACATTTAAGCACCTAGTCCTTCTGAGAAGGACTAGAAAACATTCTCGATTCTGGAATCAATAACAGCTGTCTGTTTTGGTGAGAGGTGGATTGTCGGCCGGGAGCGGTACTGACATGACATGCGAGTAGACGTTCGTGACACGGTGGCGGCGGTGGTAGCTGTTCGCATCCGATCCGGTGAAGTCGGCGGGATGAGGGCGGAGGTATTGCGGGTTAGGTTAGGTTAGTGTTGTTTTAACGTCCCGTCGACAACGAGGTCATTAGAGACGGAGCGCAAGCTCGGGTTACTGAAGGATGGGGAAGGAAATCGGCCGTGCTCTTTCAAAGGAACCATCCCGGCATTTGCCTGAAACGATTTAGAGAAATAACGGAAAACCTAAATCAGGATGGCTGGAGACGGGATCGAACCGTCGTCCTCCCGAATGCGAGTCCAGTGTGCTAACCACTGCGCCACCTCTCTCGGTAAGGTATTGCGGGGGCGGAGGTGTTGTGGGGGTGGAGAAGAGTGTGAAACATCCTACTGTCCCAAGGGACCGACAAGTCTCAGCAGGATTAGTTTGGGAGCAGAAAACAGAAGTCTAAGTGACTTACTTCCACTGACATGATGAGGCAACCGAGAGAAAGAACGTAATTAGCACTGGATATCTTCGGTTATTGGGCGCCGTTTACCAACCATTTTGGTATTGGAGGAAGTGGCTGCGTAGCCTGTGGAAGGCCACCAGAGAAAACACAGAAGCGTCTGAAACGGTTACCTGGTGAGCGTGATCCGGCTGCAGGAAAACAATTACTCAGCATGCAAAGGGACTCACATGATCAGTTTAATTAATTAGTCAATCAGTTTGATATCAACGAAGTGCCACCGGGCGGGTGGAAGCGAGGAAGAGAGCGCCACGGATGTGATTCGCGAGTTGGAGCGATAATTAGGCGTTTTTTTGTTGTGGCAAGATCTTTCAACGAAATTCCAAACTCTCATATACGTAGGAAGGGTGGATCATCGTAATGAAATTCCCTACATTACCTAATTTATAAAGTTATACATATAGAAATCGAGGAGACGGAAGGAAGGGGCAGTTTTGCCTACAATGATCGCCTGGGTCTTAGAAGGATTGACTTTGAGCAACCATTGGTTGCACCAAGTGGTGAACCGGTCAAGATGGGATTGGAGAAGGTGTTGGGAGCGTTACAGGGTGGGGGCAAGGGCAAGGAAGGCGGTGTCATCAGCGTACTGGAGAAGGTGGACAGGGGGTGAAGGCAGTGGCACGTCCGCCGTATACAGAAGGTAGAGAAGAGGGGAGAGGACAGAACCTTGGGGCACACTGGCAGAGGGGTAGAAGGTGTAGGAATCCGTGTTATGGATGGTGATGTAGGAAGGATGTTGGGAAAGAAAGGACCTGATCAGACGGCCGTAGTTGATAGGAAGGGCGAAGGTTTGGAGGAAGAGGGGACCGGGATGCCATACACGGTCGTAAGCACGCTCAAGGTCAAGGGAGAGGAAGATGGCAGATTGACGGGAGTTGAGCTGTTCAGAGAGGAGATGAGTGAGGGGAAGGAGAAGGTCATCAGCGGAGAAGGATGGCCGAATGGCACACTGGGTAGTGGGAAGGAGGTGGTGCTGGCCGAGATTCAGGTGGATGCGTCAGGTGAGGATGGATTCCAGGACCTTGGTGAAGACCGATGTAAGGCTGATGGGATGGTAGAAGGAGACAGTGGGTGGCGGTTTGTCAGGTTTAAGGAACATCAGGATATGGGAGGTTTTCCACAGGTTGGGGTAGCAGCCAGTGGACAAGACCACATTATATAGCCTGGCCAGGGTGGAGAGGAAGGAGGCGGGAGCTTTACAGAGGTGGCGATAGGTAACATGATCATGACCGGGTGTGGTGTTGCGTTTTGTGCGGAGTGTAGTGATGATATCCTGAGTAGTGATGGGGGCATTGAGTTCGTTGTGTTTATAATGTTGTACAAGTGCTGGAAGCCAGGGGCGAGGGAAGGGACAGAGGTGTCAGTTCAATCGCGGACATCCAGGAAGAGGGAGTAATCGAGCTGGGGATCGTCAGGGAGGGTAAAGATATCGGAAAGGTAGGAGGCAAAGTGATTGACCTTACTAAGGTTGTAAGGCAAGGGTTGGTCATCATGAAGGAGAGGGTATTAGGCGGGGAGGGGGGGGGGTGTTAGATCCAGTAAGGCGGCGGAAGGCAGACCAGTACTTTCACAAGTTGATCAGAAGTGTAGCATTAAGACGGGTGCATGTCTGTTGCCAGTCCTGGCATTTCTTAGCCGTGACCAAGTTTCTGACATGTCGTTGTAGTTGCCGGTGGCGTCATAGTGTGTCCGGGTCATGCGTGTGAAGGAAGGCACGGTAGAGACGGCGGAATCCACAGAGGAGGACGGCCTGTGGCGGTAAAGTGGGATGGTGTGGGTGGATGGCAACGGTAGGGACGTGAGCCTCCACGGACTCAGACAAGGACTGCTGGAGAAAGGACCCGCATAAGGCAGGTGGTGCTGGCGTTGTTGAAAATCCGGCAGTCTGCCCATATTTCTAAGTACGGGTGCACCTTAAACTCCGACAACACCTCCTCCTCTGTGATCGTCAGACTAGGCCGAGTGATCATGGCAGTGAGGGCCGGCGGGAGACGTGGGGGTTGGGGTAGGCAGGAGGGGGACGAGGAAGGAGCAGGGGTGAGGGAGGCATTCGGGCCAAAGCCGGTAATGGGGATTCTGGAGAGGATGTCTGTGTGAAGTGTGGGGCTGGGGTAGGTGAAGAGAACAGAGTCTTGGTGGGGAGTGAAGTGGGGGATGGGGGCTCCGGAAAAGTGCTGGCAGAAGAGCAGGGTGAGGTTCTGGGCTTTGAGGAGTGTGGGATCTGAATGGGACAGGAGGTATTTGTAGGAGGAGGGGGAGGAGAAAGAGGAGGTGGTAGAAGGGACAGGCGGGGAGACATCCATGGCATCCACAGGGGTGGGAGGAGTAAGAGGCTGAGATTTTTTCGGATCGGAGGAGGTGGGGGTGTCGCTAGGATGCTTAACCGTGATGGAAGGGTGAGAGGGGGCGTGGGGGACAGGAGCAACCGGAAGATGGCGGGGGTTGTGTCGGCGCTGGAGGTGGTGTGCGCGACAATGATGTGGAAGGTGATGGTGATGGCGATGGTGATGGCGATGGCGATGGCGATGGCGAAGGAGACGGCGTCAGCTGGGCATGGGCCGTGGCCCTCTGTGACACCACACAGGCGTGGGGCACAGGAACTGTGGCAACAGGGTGAGGGAGGGGAGGGAAGGGATCAGAGGTGGAGGCAACAGGGGAAGGAGCCAGGGATGGGGCGATGAAGAGCACAGGAGAGGATAGGGTGAGAAGTGGGAGGATGGAATGGGGGCGGCGACTGGGCACACCCGCCAGAGATCGAGGAAATATAGCCTATGCAATACTGTTATACTGGATTTTCACATTAAAAAGCTGACTGGAAGCCTGGAGAAGATGTTTGTGTGAAGGTTGGGGTTGGGGCAGGTGATGAGAACAGAGTCTCGGTGGAGAGTGAGGAGGGAGATGGTGGCTCCAGAAAAGTGCTGGCAGAAGAGCAGGGTGAGGTTCCGGGCTTCGAGGAGCGTGGGATCTGGAGTTTTTGGGAGTGGAGGAGGTGGGGATGCTGCTGGGAAGCTTAACCACGACGGAGTGGTGAGAGGGGGCATGGGGGACAGGAGCAACCGGAAGATGGCAGGAGGTGTGGGCGCTGGAGGTGGTGTGCGCGACAATGACAGGGAGAGCGATGGTGATGGCGATGGTGATGGCGATGGCGATGGCGAAGGAGACGGCGACAGTTGGGAATGGGCAGTGGCCCTCTGTGACACCACATAGGCGTGGGCCGCAGGAACGATGTCAACAGGTCCGATACAAGGAAAGGTTCCGGCTAGTCGACTCTTGAGGTCCGCAATACACTCAGTAAGTGGCCCTGGACTATACTGGAGGGGGCTGGCCAGTGGTCAGCCGACTGAAAGCCATGTCCTAGCCTGTCGTCACCGGCAGGTACAACGGAAGGTTCCAACCTGTCAGCTCCTCAGGTACACAATACATTTGGTAGATGGTCGCCTGGACTCCCCATCTCCTTACAGTCCAACACAAAGCCCACAACAGACTCTACCTCCTGAAACTCCTGTCTGGTCGGTCATGGGGACTGCATCCTTCCACCATCCTTCACACCTACAAATCCTTGCTTCGATTCATCCTTTGTTATGCCAGCATTGTCCCTCGCAGGTTCTATAACGCCCTCCAAATCCTCGAGCGCCATGCACTCTGCCTTGCCTTCGGTATCTGCCTTCCGTCCCCCACGCGTATCCTCTACGACCTCATCCCCTTCCCCCACCTTCTCCTTTCCCTTCAACACTTCTGCACCCTATGTCCATATGCCCACCGACTCGATCCCCCCCACCCCCTGGTGTCCCCATTACTCTCCACCCCCAGCCTGTTGCTGCACCTTACCATTGTGTCCTGCCCTCTCTCCATCTCCACACCCTCCACCTCCTTTCCCAATGCTACTTCCAGCACCTACCCCTCCCAGATAAGGAATTCCCCCCGATGTCTACCCCTCTTACCAACTCTAACCCCACCTTCCTCCTGCCTCCTCCTCATGACTCCCTCTCCTCCCCCTGCCTTCTCCTGAGCAGCTTTCCCCATCCTACAACCCCTCCCTCTCCTGTGCTCCCCTTCAGTGTCTCTGCATTCCCTCCTGCCTTGTCTTCTCTCTTCATCTCCTGCCCCACCTGTCTCCTGTCTTTTGGTACACCCCTTGACCCCCTATTACTTTCATCTCACCCCCTCTCCCGCTGCACTTTGCTTTCCCCTCTTTTTCCATCTCCTCAGGCCTCTCCCTCGGCAGATGCCTCCTGGCATATTTCATTCTTTGTCGTGTGTGCTTTGTCTGTTACAATGGTTTCAAGGTGTCTTTGTTCTGGAGTGTTTTAATACTGTGGCCAACTTTTAACCTGTGTGTGTGACTTCAGTGTTTTTTTTGTGTTCTACGAATCGCCAACTGTGTTTTTCCACTTTCTGTAGACTTTTTTAATTGTCCCCCCCACGAACGTCTCCATGTCTGTGTATATTTTCCCTCCATTGTCTTCCCACACCATCTTTTTATGTCCAATTCTTTATCGCCTTTATATGTATAAGCTTCTCATTTTATTAGCTGTCATGTCACTCGGCTGAAGAATGGCAGATTGTGCCACTGCCAGCTGTCCCCTGCCTATATGAGGCAGGGAATGCAATCACAATAAAGGAAAAAAAGGCAGCATTCCCCCTCATCTGTACGCCCCCCCCCAAGATCCTTCATGCCTGTACCCTCACCATGGGGATACAAAGGTATCTCCTGGGTCACCCATCTCCCTACTGATTCCCTGCAGGCACACAGTCCTCATAAAGTCCCCCTCCCCCTCCTTTCATATGGGCCTCCTCCGTAAACTCCCACACATCATGTTTGGCCCCCATGCGTCCCTGACACCCTTCCTCTCCTCTTCCTCTCCTTGTCAGCTCCAGCCTCCCCATCAACTCCCCCCCCCCAACTACATAACCATGATCACCAAGCTCAGCCCAGTGATCACAGAGGATGATACGTTGGCTGAATTGAACTCATACCCTGATCTGGAAATCTGCTCTGCCCACCACATCCACAATGTCTCCAGTCCCACTTATCTCATGTGGGTCTTTTCGGAGTCTGCCCCCTCCATCGACCATCTACTCAACCAGGGTGCCCTGATTTTCCACCACTGCCACCCCGTTCAGTCCTCCAAATCCCCTCCCCAATCCTACTGCTGCCAGTGCTGCCTCATGTATAATGATGATTACCTGACCCCCAATGGCAACCCCACCTCCCACCTGTCCCTATTGCAAAGCCTCCCATTTTCTCAAAGGCTGCCCCAACCTGGCCACCCCTTCTTCCTGTAACACCTGCAGTGGCACCCAGACCGCCTACTCCCACAAGTGTCAAGCTAAACACCTTCCTGCCACCCCTGAGCATACAGTCCCTGTCTGTCCCATCGATCCCCCCATCCACCCAAACAATTCCCTCCATCTACCCCCCTACAGCTGAAGACATCACCCGTTTCCTCACCACAGTCCTCCAAAACATTCACCCTTTCCAATGTCCCCACACCCTCCAACAGATCTCCCCCACTGCCTGCTGCATCTTTCACCTCAACACCTTCGCTACTTACTCCCACAACCAAGCCCACTTCACTTTCTCCCACATCAACACCCTAAATGGTTCAAATGGCTCTGAGCACTATGGGACTTAACATCTATGGTCATCAGTCCCCTAGAACTTAGAACTACTTAAACCTAACTAACCTAAGGACATCACACAACACCCAGCCATCACGAGGCAGAGAAAATCCCTGACCCCGCCGGGAATCGAACCCGGGAACCTGGGCGTGGGATGCGAGAACGCTACCGCACGACCACGAGATGCGGGCTCAACACCCTAGTTCAAGCCTCTTCCCTCCCCTCTCTTCACTCTATTCTCTTCCTGTCATGGTGCAGCACGAGTGTTGCATCCTCTTCCAGAACATCTGCTCCTTCCACACCAACAAATACCTACTCATGAGCACCCCCTCTCACCACTGGATCCACACCTTCCTCCTGAACGAAACCTTTCTCCATTCCCACCATACTATCCCCACCTCTCCCTATCTCCTCCACCAAACTGATGCCCCTGGTCCCCAATAGCAGGGTGGAGCCGCCATCGGCCACCTTAAGCACATCCCCATCTGGCCACAACCTCTCCTCAATGACCCCACCGAACACCTAACCCCTAGCGTCTTCTTCCCCTCCATCAAAAACTACGTCCGCTCCACTGCTTCTATTCCTCATGACTTCATCTCCCACATTAACCACACCTTCTCCACCTATGAGATTCCTGCCGACATCAACATCCATGGCTGCTCCCCTGCCGCAATTCGGCGGTGGCATCAGTTCCTCCTGATGATCCAGGATGATCTTGTTCCCCTTCCCCAGCACATCCATCCTGAAATCAACACCACCCCTGATGTTGTCATTGCCTCTGCCAACCTCCTTGACGTACCGCCCATGACATCCTTGACCTTAAAGTAGCGACCACCTCCCCGTCCTTCTCACCATAATGGCTGCTCACCACCCACCTCTGGCTACCTGCCCTGCACCCCCTCCCAAGGTAGTCTATGAGTACCGTCGCGCCAACTGGTTTGCCTACCGGGAATCCATCGCCACCCAGGACAAATGGCACCCCACTGTCCCACCCTCCCTCTGTGGGCTGTCCTCCTCCACAAATCTCACCGCCTCTATCGCTCCTTCCTACGCATTTGTGACAGGGATACACTCCAACGCCACTAGCAAATGAAGCGACACGTACAGAACCTCATTACAGCAAAAAAATGCCAGCAGATTTGACTGCTCTCTTCAGACACTGCCTGACCTCTAGTCAGTTCCAGCGGGAAAATGAGTTTTATAAGCAGGTTGATGGTGTGGTCATAGGTAACCCACTGAGTCCCACGATCGCAAATTTTTACATGGAAATATTCGAACAATTAGCTCTGGAAAAATGAATAAGGAACTATGTCGATGGTATCGATACGTGGATGATACATTTGTGGTTTGGTCACATGGCAAGAAAGCTCTAGAGGAATTCTTTTGTTATTTAAATAGTATAAATCCAAAAATCCAGTTTACCATGGAAATGGAGAAAGACAATGTAATATCCTTCTTGGATGCCTTCGTTTGAGACAGACTGATGGCAGCTTTCAGAAGGTTACACATACCGACAGATACTTGCATAAGGATTCCAATCATCATCCACAACAGAAAAGCGGTGTAATTAAAAGTCTACTGGACAGAGCTAAAACTATTTGTATCCCGGAACACCTGGACGTTGAGTCAAAACATCTAAAGCAGGCTTTTGAGAAGAATGGATACTCTAGTAAGGAAATAAATAGAGTTTTGCGACCGAATAGCAGGAGTCCTAAGGACAACGATATGACACAGTGATGGAAGAACACCATTTCTCTCCCATTCATCAAAAAAGTAACGGATCAAATCGGCAAGATTTTAAGGAAACATGACTTTCGACCGATTTTCAGACCAACTAAGAAAATAGGCCAAGCACTTCGTTCTGTTAAGGATAAACGTCCCCCTCTGTCTGCAAGTGGTGTATACAAGATTCCGTGTACGTGTGGTAAGGTCTACATTGGAACTACAAAGAGAAGTCTGAATACACAGTTGAAGGAACAAAAAGTCTTTGCCGACTTAGGAGAACAGACAAATCAGCCGTGGCGGAACAAGCTCTTCAACAGGTGATAATGTAGTGAAATTTTCGGAAACTGAAGTTTTATGTACTATCACGAAAGTAGTATATCTATGTTCGTTCTGGAACACTTTGAAGACGTATATACGCAGCCATTACGCGTACGTTACGGCACCGTTCCCACCTGAGTCATCGCCCTCTGGCCGTTGCGCAAGGTCGGGGCAGCCGTCCAGATGAGTCGGTTACGTACACACACACACACACACACACACACACATATATATATATATATATATATATATATATATATATATAATGTTTACAATTACAGTTTTCTTTGTGATCAAACATACTTTGATTTGTTTCTTTAAAGATCTTTAAAGGACACACACACACACACACACACACACACACACACAATGTTTACAATTACAGTTTTCTCTGTGATCAAATATACTTTGATTTGTTTCTTTAAAGGATAAGAGAAATAAAAGAGGAAAACACAATAATAGTTTCAAGGGAGAATGTTTATTTACTCAGTTGATATGAACATATAACATTTCTACTTTGTGCTAAGCAATAATTGCAGCTTCTCGGAGTTATTCCTCTATTGAAATAATTTAATTGTTGTGTGAGTTGTTGCCAGCAGTTTTTGATGCAAGGAGAAAACTAGACGTTCAACAAGTCCGTTTGGGTTATTCCAGTGAATGTAGTCAACATGTGATTTTTTTGAGTAGTCTTTCCAGTCAATTACTTCTTCTTCTATGTTTCCTCCAGGTGCAGAGGGTATTCCCTTTCCTGTACGTATTTCACTTATGACTTTCGCTGCTTTACCAATTTTATATTCCTCAACAGCGTCATCATCATCATCATCATCATCACTACCATCGTCCTCGTTGCCATTATTATCCTCTTCATGGTCTTCTTCTGCAGATGTCAGGCAAGCCTGTGCTGCTGCTACTGCTGCAGTACGACCTTTTGCAGCCTGAAGTATTACAATTAATGGTTTTATGATACGTGTACACTTACATCCTTTGTTTGCATTTACAGGCTTGAAGGAGAGGTATTGTTGTCTAAAGGCATTGGTTGCCTTCAGAATTATTGCATAATTTTGAAGATCACGGTTCGTGTAATTCTTAGGCTTGATTTTGAACAATAAATTGTATAACCCTCTAGTTTCAGGATATCTTACGTTGTGAATTATTAAATCATTTTCATCAACATGCACTGGTGAGTTTCCAATCATCCATCCACTTGATAACGGTTCGAATCTGATGCCGTAGACGGTGTCACGGGTTTTGTCTATAGGTTTATTAAAATACGAAGCTGACAGTCGACCAGCAGTTTCTGTTATACATGGCTCTTCTGATTTTCTGCTATTTTTCATTTCTTTCTTCATATCAACAATGCCATCATATTTTTCTTTAATGTCATAGCTGTTGATATTGTCTTGGCATCTAGCTGCAGTAGCAGCAAAATTGCTATTGTTTTCTTTCGGAAATCGATAAATCAGTTCTTTTAGTGGTTGTGAAATGGGTTTAAATGTTTTTTCTAGCACAGATTTGGTTTCAGTTTCTCTTTTATGGAGAGATAGCATCTTTCTTCGGATAGTCTGTCGAGCTTTAGCAATCTGATTTTTAAGATTAATGTTTCTTTTAATCGAATCTTGAAGCATGTTTTTAGCTCAAAACTGTCCACTCACTATCTGAACTAAATCTAAGTAGGCATCTCAATTTATAACCCTGATTCCTTACTTCCTTCTCCTTCACTTAGAGGTTTCAAGTATGTGTTTATCACATGCTGCTTATGCACATCGCCGAGGATTGGTGAGATAATTTTATACATCTCTTCTATACGTCGCTTGAATCGAAGATTGTCAATGGCTGCCTGTTGCCAACAAACACCTATGCGAGCCTCTCTGTATACCGAAAAACCCCAATCATTTAAAATATGCACTGTGGTACATTTTGATTTGGAAAGTACACTTCCTTTTTTCTCACCTTCTCCATTTCCTTTTTTTTAGGTCTTTAATGCTAGCGCATAAGATGTGCTGGCATCTGTCAGGAATCTGAGGAGCATGATGGTGGTGATGATAATGATGATGAGAAATAATAATCTGTAATGATCAAGCTGTTGCTTTAAATACAGATATAATTATCAAAGTTTACACGATAACGACCATTATTTAATTCGTCTTTGCTAATAACAAGAAAATCGTGGACAGTCCCATTCCATGCTCGCTTACACATTTCGAGAAATTCATTGAATGTCATGTCAGGATTAACGTGATCACTGAAGACATGTTTTAAATTACACTCATCTTGCTTAAAGAGAACAATAACGTTAGCATTGTCTCTGATTAACTGTTTAGGAATTTTGCTATGTGTCTGGCACAAATAGAAACTGTCTATACTGTAATGGCGACCCATCGAAAAGTAAGCTTTCATGTGATCTTATTTGTCACAGGCAATGTCGTCGAAATTAAAAACTGAAAGTGGTCAGGCTTGATCTGGTGGTATTACATCTTCCTTACTGGGAAATGTAAAGTAGCCAATATCATGTAGGTTTTTAAAAATTTGTTCCAAATATTTATATTTGTATTGTTGTAGCGATTTGGAAAATATGTAGACGTTTTGAAATTTGAGACCATTTTCGTGAATTAGGAGATTATCAATCACATTTGTTTCTCCACAGTTGGAAGGACCTGCAATAATACATCTAATCGTATCAGGAAATAGATCACCGTGTCTGCGATCTTGCCTTTGTAGTTCATTTCTGTGTTCAGCAATAGGTTTGATAGGAAGTAGAAGTGCATGTTTCCTGAATTGCATCTTTAACTACACAAAGGACTTTTCATATCTTACAGTTACTATTATAATAGAGCACTCTAGATGACAAGGTTAGCACTCGTGCAATGATTGTGGTTATCACAAACTTAAAATTTTTTGTCAGATGGGGGATTGGAACCATCTCTCCCCCTCTCGGGAAGCAGAGCTTAAATCTAGCGCCTTAGATTTCGTCGTAGCGGACGTCACATGACATCCATTGAAGCTCGCTGTTGATCGTTTCACTCAGTTTTTTTATTACAGAGGCCAGCCAGCTCTCTGACCGAACACGGTGTTTTTCTAACTCTGTTCTTTATTACAGAGGGCAGCTAACCCTCTGACCAAACACGATGAGTTACCATGCCGGCAAAAGAGAGATAACCGCTCGGCCAATCTGACAAATGTGTTACAATTACTATTAAAGCAGAGCATTCTGGGTGGCAAAGACAAGTCTTTAGTTAACACTCGAGCTATGAAGAAGCATCACAACAACAACAACAACAACAACAACAATATGAGGAGGAGGAGGAGGACAAAAAAGCGTGGTGGTTCCCTTCTTAGCCGCATCGTTAATAAACTACCTGTCGAACTTCATATACCTGGATACTCCTACTGTGGTCCTGGCACAAAGTTAGAGGAAAGACTCAAAAGAGGTGATGCCGGTATCAATCCACTAGATGAGGCGTGTAAAGAACATGGACATAGCTTGTGCAACTCATCCAGACAGTTTACCTGACAGACATCGAGCAGACAGAAAAGCGTGGAACAGATTAAAAGAAAGAGACGCTAATTTGAAGGAAAAGTTAGCTGCCCTAGCAGCGACTGGAGCAATGAAAACTAAAGTTAAAATGAGAATGGATTCGAAGAAAATTTCAGGACGAAAGAAAGGTGGTAATATACTGAACATAGTAATTAAAAAAGTTCGAAGTGGTCTTAAGTACTTGAAGTCTGATGACTGTTGTGAAAGCGGCTCGTAAAATTGCTTCACAGGTTGCTCCGACGAAAGCTACGGGGAAATTACTCGACAGAGAACGTGTAATACCTGTTCCCAAAACAGGTGGAATAATACCTCTAATTCAAACATTTGCTGCTCTATCAGCGCTTGGAAGACTAGCCGGTGGCGCTCCCGGAATTGCTAAAGCTGTAAATGATGCAAAAAGTCCTCGGAAAGAGTTAGCTGAGATGCAAGGGCATAATCAAGTACTCGAGGCGATTGCCTTGCGGGAAAGGAAAGATCTATGTTTAGGACCATATAAGAAAAAATGGTTTAGGACTATATCTAACAAGTGTAAATGAAACGAAAAATATGTTTCGCTAAGCAACATTCGTACAAGACTGCTTACCAGCATTGCTTTATATCACTATGCTGAAAAGCTAAAGATAGCTCACTTTAGAGGTGTCTTTATGAGAGATACTTTACCTTTTAGACCTAACAGATATGAGCGTGATATTGTTAATCTTCAGACTGATGATGAACCTGGTTCGCATTGGGTTGCTTACAAAAAAAAGGTAATATTGTCTTTCGATAGCTTTGGTAATTTACCACCTCCTCCAGAAATAGTAAGATATTTGAAAAATTATGTAATACAATATAATTATAATACGTTTGAATCATTTAACAGAGACGTGGTCATTTGTGTTTAAAGCTTCTGATTTCTAAAATGAAATAACTCATCTTGCAATTAATAGTTGCAGTCTCACAATGGACATTGAGCACGGCGTAACGTTAAGCTTGACAGGCAAAGAATCGTATTTAACTACCGTCTTCAGTCCTGCATTAAATTTATCACAACATGTTTACGAAATTGCTCTACTAAATCTCTTTTTACATTACACCGGCAAATAATAACTTCTACTTCTAAAACTACATAGGTGATCTAGAAATTTTGAATAAAGTTAGCTTGAAGCATGGAATATATGGACTCGATGATATTTTTACAGCGTTGTCAACAGAAATTGCTGCATACAATTTGAAAAATCACAATGACAATTCAACGAAAAAGAAAAGGATTGGAGTATTGGTAAAAATTAGCTACAATAAAACACTAGGTCGATGTCAAATAATAAGGACAATATGGCTATATATTTCAAAATCTCTCATAACATAAGATCAATTTTAGGTTTTGCAGAAACTGTGATTGTTAAAGATACCTTGAAGACTGCAAAACATCCAGTTAATATTCAGAATGTTAACGTGTTATGCGTTGACTGTAACATCTCAGGTGGATCATTTCACAATGGTAAACCTACACACAATTTGCATCAGTTTTGGCCCACAGTTCCACCGGGATATAAGATTGTGGAAAAATACGGTAAAAATGCGTATTGTACACAAACAAGATGTTTCATTAGCCAAAGATACCAGATGCATTGACACTGTAAAGTATAACAAGAAACGAAAAGCAAAGAAAAGGAAAGTGAAAAATGTTTTAACTCCTCATAATAGACAAATACTATCATCATTATGATAAAGAGTGCTATAAATACAGACACCATCCTCTGCTAGCTCTCATTCGAGTGTTTTTTACTTTCACAGTGAACAACAATAACAGACTTGGCAAGATATTTAAGAAGGATGTTGAATATAAGAGAAAAAATACTCATCAACGACTCTGTTACTCGCCTTCAGTATCATAAGTATAAACCTTTTGGTCAACCAGCTTTTGCTCCAAACGATTCCATATCAATTGTTATACAAAATGAAAACACTTACCTGTTACCTTCTGAGAGCTGGTTGTATATTGAAGGACGGCTTCTTAATGCAGATGGACAAGGAAAAGCTAGCGATATTGAGTTAACTAAAAACTGTGCACTTTACCCGTTTTCATACATTCAGTACCGTCTCAACAACCAAATTATCGATCATGTACGTAATCCAGGAATTGCAACATTAATGAAAGGATATGTTTCGATTTCACCTGATGAAGCTAACGGTTTGCAAAATGCTGGCTGGGCCACAAGAGATGATTTGAAAAAAAAAAAAAGTCGATGATGATGGACGTTTCAATTTTTGCATCCCGCTGAAAATGATATTGGGCTTTGCAGAGGATTATAAAAAGATTATTTTAAATGCTCGTCATGAACTGGTGCTGATTCGTAACAGACAAGATGTTAATTGTATTATCACAGATAAAGCAGATACCAAGTCAAAAATAGTGTTGGAGAAAATGTACTGGGAGGTGCCACACGTTCAAGTGTCCGAAAGGCAACAAATATCACTATGGAATATTTTAAAAAATGATGACAGTCTAAGTCTGGCTTTTCGTCACTGGGACCTGATTGAGTGTATTGCACCGGAAATTAGCTCACGGACATGGCAAATTAAATTTAATACAGCTCTTGAAACAGCCAGGTATGTAATAATGGCTTTTCAGTCAAACAGAAATTCGATTACTACTGATTCAAGTGTATTTGACAAAATAAACATATCAGATTTGAAGGTGTATTTAAATTCATCTAAATTCCCGGAGGAGAATTTTGCAGTTGATTTTGAAACGAAAGGTACTGCACAAGCGTTTGAAATGTACGCTGATTTTCAATCGCTGTATTATGGAGCGAGTGATATAAGAAGAAGAGGAAACCCACTCCCGAACCGTATTTAGTTTGAGAACTGTCCCATATTTTTCATTGACAGTTCACATCAAGATGAAACACTGAAATCTTCCATAGTTGACATGAAGATTGAAACAGAAACAGAAAAAACCATTCCCAAAAAATACAATAGCTTACTGCCTGGACATTCATGATTCGATAACAGAAATGACTCCATCAACTAATCAAGTCACAAAGCGAAACTCAGATATAAAAAACAGTGTTAAGTAAGACTTCCACTTCATTTTCTAACATTCTATCGCTTCTGTAGTTGAGGGAGACAGAAACAAAAGCAAAGGAAAATGAATAAAGTTATGATAGTTGATGCTAAATCAGACAAACATCCAGTGAGAGTGTTAGTTGCTAATTTAGGTGTTGGAAATGCATCTGTGCTACAAGCTTTGAACACCGATGTCTCTTTCAGTGCATTACACACTTTATTTCACTCATTGCTACAAGAGAACAATGACTGTAAAACATTGGTGTTTTCAAAACATTTACTCTGCCCAAATGTCCTAAGTATTCTGGAACAAATTCTACCTGAAGATATTGAAATGCTGCAATTGGAAGACTACGGATTCTACTGTAATGCTGATGCTGCTGCTGCTGCTGCTGAAGATGATGATAATACTTACTTTTTCTTTGACTTGATTAAATCGAAAAATGTTTGTGAACTGCTTTGTGGAATTTATAAGAAACTTATAGAAGAGTATAAAAATTTGAATGCTATTGACTATTACTTGTTTCCTAAACGATTGTTACCTTCTCTATTTGATATTTCACATAACTTCCATAGGTTACCACAAATGTTTCAGAATGATGTTTTTATTTCTAAGCATCAGTATTGTTGTAAGCATTATGATCTGAATGCACATTGTCAGTTTGATGGTCCACCTCCTATAAAGATGTATTGTAGAGATTGCTTACTGGAATTTTTAGATGAAATAAAATAAAATAAATCTATTACATATCTTTATTGTGGTACAATGTATGTATTATATGCTTATAATTTTTCACACAATAAATCAGTTACAAAATACTTTTAATATTTTCACTTCTTCTACAGTAAAAATGCTAGTTATATACAATATTTAAAGTTCACACAATACAAAGAAAAATCATTTAGGTATGATTAACTGTTTCACCCTCTTTGCTCTGCACATTACACATTGTGATTCAGTCTGAAGTGCATACATTTTAGCTCGCAGACCAATAAATTCAGTCATAAGTTCACCATATAACTCGTCTTTCAATAATTTGACCACCTTTTTGTTAACAAGGGGAATGTTACATTTATTTTCTTCAGGAAACCCTGAAGTGTCAAATCATTTAGCTACATCAGTTCTGATGGTTTCATAAATATTTACAGTTTTAATGTGATAAATTAAGCTATCAGTGTCAGTATAACATAGTTTTACATGCTTTGCTGCAAACTTATTTAGTATATATCCATAGTGAAAGTCTACAAGAAGTGTCTTTGAAATATCTAAAATTGCCATTCCAACTGCTAACGGTTTATCAAACACTACATTAAATTTTTTCAATTCAATACCAACTAAATTTTCTTTAAATGCAATGCTCCTTTTAAAATAAGGTCTTGCAATTAATGCTGATGCTCCATATCTGCCTTTCCAGGATGATGCTAGTCTTATATCAATCATTTTTCGTACATTCTGCATGGCTTTACCGAAGACACTATTACTTATGAGTTTGAAGAAATTTTTTTCAAATTCATTGTTTGCCTTCATATGGTTCCCTGCATTAATGTTAATATACTGTTTCATCCATGACACTTGTTTGAATGACAGTATTCTATGAATCTTTTTCAGTATCAGTTTATGTTGCAAACACTGTTTTAGATTTCTGTAGTGTATTACATAATTCTTCTTATCATACAAAGTAGAAATTAATTTATTTGTTTTTGGAGCACTAAGTTTACTGCTGACGTGGCTAGTTGGTGGTACCTTTTTCTTAGGGCATAATGGTAAATCAGAATTTAGATCGTGAATAGTTTCAGGGTATTCAAGAGCTACTTCCAGTATGTACCCTGTATCTGAATCGTTATGTACATCTTCTACGACAAAACTCTCTGGAGAGAGCCATTCAAAATTGGATACAGGCAAATGTTGCAACATTGCCCATCTGTATAAACTGTTAACATGGAGATATATGATATAAGATTCATCAATATTCTCATCATAGCCTGACATCAACCTGTTGTTTGCAACTGCATGTCAACACAAACAGTGAACAATTCCACCTCTAATACCTCTCTCAATAAATTGAAGTTGCTCTATGCCAGTAATAAGCTGTAATTCTACTTTAGTAGTTTTCAGTAAAGCGTCCCATGCTAAACCAGGTGAGGTAATATAATGTGCTAGTTCATATGTATCACAGCAAAGACTGTGAAAGTTTTCAGACACATCATCAAGAAGTAGAACATCAATTTTTAAATATAAATCGGAATAGTCTCCAAGTGTCTTACAATTAAATGTATTCCAAACATTACACGCTCTTTGATACTCTGTATCTGTTGTCGTTTTACCTGTTAAGAGACTTTTAAAATTTTCGATTGAGAGCAAACGATCTTCGTGTAAAACAGAGTTGTTATTCACATACTCATACGGAAAAATCCCCTTATGATTGACAAGACAGAATTCGTGATCGTTGGGAAAATATGACTTCATTATTGCGAATTGATCTGGTTTGAGATATGATGCACATTTTTCAAGAGAAAACGTCAGGAAATTTAGTGAATCGATAAATCGGAAATTCATGTTGCTGACACGCTCTTTGTGGGTTGCTGGATTACTTTTAGTAAAAGCTTTGTATTTTTCCATATTCGAGGGTATAAGTGAAACACGAACTGGATTTAATTTAAATGTTCTATTATCATCCCCGGTCTCCGTTTGTTCGCAAATGTTTGTGAACAAGAAATGTCCATCATAATTAGTCAGATTGTGGAATACAACAGGCACTGTAAAGGAAGGTCTGTAGTTTACATTGCAGGCAGGATGAGCCGCACCTCGGTATTCACCGGTGAAATGACAATGATCTCTGTGTTTAACACTGTCTTTCTCGAACGGTTTCTTGCAAATATGGCAAATCTTTGCCGATTGAAACACCGTTTCTTCCTCAGAGCTCATTTTTATTTGTTTATTTTGTGATAAAAGGAAGTCTTGCACAATCTCGGTGATTTCATAGAGCTATTTTATAAACCATTCTATGCGTTCACTGCCTCTGTACGATTTAAACTGGGAATATCTCTGATCATAACTGCAGTGTATATAGTATGCAATACTAAAGGGTTTATGGATATGTACCGGATCGGAATATGAACCAGAGTCAGGATTACGACTGCAACCGGCAACTGGTTGCAAGATACATAAATAACAAATGGCATTTTCAGTTTATTTCGAAATTGTGTAAATTTAACAATCTAATTATTTTCATCAGGCATGATACTGGTGACTGGGTTAAACAGTGTGCAGTCAATTAAATGTAGATCTAATCTCTCCTGAGAATTAAAATTACAGAGACAGCGCTCACACAGAAAAATGGAATTATAGTTTGCAGCAATACTAATGGGTGCAAGTCTTGACAAGTTTTTTATATAATAGAAGTGATATGTATCTGTACCAACAACCTGCAACATTAATAGATTTACATGTTTTTCGCGATGATACTTTGTTACATCTAACGGTACTACTTGAAAATCTTTATGTCTTTCCGACGTCTTAGTCCTACTCTTTCGCCTCGTTCTTTCCGCCCCTCCTTCCTCCTCATCCTCCACATTTTCTTCTTTACCTACTACCATCCACTCATTATCAGAATACATGATACCATACACATTAACTGAGACGGTTTCATTCTGCTTTTCGAATATGTGGACATGTTTCAGTTTTGTAGGAAGCTATATGAAACTCACATATGGGGAACCGGGCGACCGCTATGGTCGCAGGTTCGAATCCTGCCTCGGGCATGGATGTGTGTGATGTCCTTAGGTTACTTAGGTTTAATTGTTCTAAGTTCTAGGGGACTGATGACCACAGCAGTTAAGTCCCATAGTGCTCAGAGCCATTTGAACCATTTTTTTGAACTCACATATGGGAAGTAGGCAGATACACGATGTGCGTTTTTATTTACAGGATACAGGGCACCGAGAATTGACCACTTGAAACAGGCATTGCCATTTGACTGAATGTTTATTACTCCATGTTTTATCAGTAATCACTTTTGGTAATTTTGTGTATAGTCCTGCATAGAAATCTTTATTGTTACTAACATTTACACGCAGTTTAATTATTTTTAGTAATGCCCAACCGGAATCTCTTGTTTGAAAACTCGCCAGTTTCTTTAATAATGTGTCTCTAACATTATTCGAATACCACTCATTGCTGATTTCGAACGAAAATAAATTTATATTCTTTGTATTAATGCTCATCTCTTGTACTTCACCTGATTTAGGCAAGAGAAACTCACAGACTAGTGAAAAATTAATTTTAAGAGCCATGTTGATTTTACACAGTCTGCTCTCAAAGACAGGGAAACAAGCATCCGAAATGTATCCAGGATCCTTAAATCCAATTCTGTTAGGTATATATCCTATACACATCCGATTCTTAAAAGCACATTCGGTGGAAACACATTCTAAATCTTTGGTTTCCTGATTTAATTTAATGCGCTTTGGTGAAGGTGGTTCACCCATTATTCACTTACACTCTGTATCACAATATCATCAGTAGTAAATAACAAATTTTTACAATTTGAATAAATGAAGAAAAAATCCCCTCCTCCTAGCCACGTTTTTAAACAAGCTGCACCGTTCACAAATTCAAACTGGCAATGAATTGCGTTATTAGGACAAACTGTGTATGATACAAAAAGTATTTCTTTGATGTAACTGTCAACTGTTCTGTGTTGTATAATCATTCATATTTATCATACACTTCAAATGCAACGAAATGTTCACGTTAATTGAAAACCTCTTTCTTGGGCAATTGTACAATGTTAGCGTTTACTTCAGAATATGCATTTGTATTATCACTAAAACCTGCTACTTTAATTGAGAATACTAATGTGTCGCGAGACACAAATTCTAACCCACATTTATCCTCTTTTTTTTTTTAGTGAACGTAAATCAATTTCCTTAATTTCTCCATCTTTAGATATTTTGCGAATTGGAATGGACATTGTTAGTGCTATAATATTCATAAAATTAAAACAACATATGTTAGTAATTACAGGACATTCTCAAAATCTATCACATCCATGCTATTCTGCTTACCACGGTAGATCATCACGACGTGTCCAGAGTTCAAGAGTCCCAGTTCTTCCGTGAGGGCAGAAAAGCGCAACGCGAGGTATACATTGACGTCTTTCAGGTAAACGGGAACTGCTGCTCCAAACTTGGTTGTTGTTCGTCTCGCACTCAAGACTGGGTATTTTTCACCTGGTTCTAGTGACGAGACCCGCTGTGTTTGTTTCGAACTCCCGCCCTCGCTCAACTTCTTCAAGTTCCGTAACAATGAAGCATCCCTGTTCTTTTGAGTTACAGGAAATAATCAAGAAACAAAACATGTATGACAGTTAATACTAACTGTGGTGTCACCGCCAGACACCACACTTGCTAGGTGGTAGCCTTTAAATCGGCCGCGGTCCATTAGTATACGTCGGACCCGCGTGTCGCCACTGTCAGTGATTGCAGACCGAGCGCCACCACACGGCAGGTCTAGAGAGACGTCCTAGCACTCGCCCCAGTTGTACAGCCGACGTTGCTAGGAATGGTTCACTGACAAATACGCTCTCATTTGCCGAGACGATAGTTAGCATAGCCTTCAGCTACGTCATTTGCTACGACCTAGCAAGGCGCCATTACCAGTTAATATTGAGATTGTTATTAATGTATTAACAAGAGCTATGTTCTCCAATTATGGATTAAAGTTAAGTATTACATCAACTACGTACTTTATTTGCTACTATTAATTCCCTTAACTGTTCCAGACCTCACGCCAGTCTGCGTGAGCTAAACGCGTGCCTTTCGGCTACCTCCGAGTGGCTTGGCTGTCTTGCCAAGTCACTACACTAACTGTGAATTATATATGTTCTACTTACATTTTGGTGAGAGATGCGTATGTGTATGCGTGTCCGAAGGCAGGGCGAAGCAACAGCAAACACCAGCAGCAGAAGAAGAGTGACCCGCGCTGAGCAGCGGCAACAGCAGCAGCTGTCGTGTCCTGACATAGGTGAGAGAGGGAGAATAGGGGTTTTAGAAAGTTGTGTGGGGGCCATTGTTTTTCCCACTTAAAGCCAGTCTCCTGCAGGCGCCTGCCAATCACGGTTTGGTTAAATCCCCTCTACTGCTCCTAAGGCGGGGATGTTAATGCAGTGGCACTAACTAAGTTCGTATTTGGTATCGACATTGTTCAGCTGAAAGCTAAACGTAACTGCTCTGCCAAATAAGGCTTGCAACATTATTGTTATACGTCATTTAGCCACGCCCTCGGCCTCCTCGGAGTAGGGACTGCTAGGTTAACAATTTTTTGGCGTCGTCGCTCTCTTTCTACCCTTGTGAGCCTACTGACGTTGCTGTTCTCAGGGCTGGTATCAAGCCGGCTTTATACGCTAACATGTGCCTGCTGGTTACAAAGTTCTACGGTGACAACCTACTACAGAGTCTAGACGACATATGAGGTTACATGTTAATTCCTTGAAGAGTAACTAGCGCCCGGGGACCGCGTTTGGGGCGCCTGCATTTTCGCAAGGCTCTCCCCTTACTGTTTACTTCATGTAACGATATCTCTCCTAGTTTCGTCTGCCCTCAGTATCGTCTCTGTTTCCGCGCCTTGGAGCGCGTGTCCTCCTTTCTGACAGCTTCACGATAACACTACAGTAGCAAGGAATAATCAACGTATTACACAGCACTCTCCCACAAATGGAGAGTTTCGAGGGCTCACACGGTCAGGTTTTATACTGTTCATATGAGTGCAAAAAATTTTGCATAGCGAGAGAGAGAGAGAGAGAGAGAGAGAGAGAGAGAGAGAGAGAGAGGGAGAGATGGAGATATGACGCTACCTCCACTTGTTACTTACCATACCTATAAAATGACATGTTTTCAGAGAACTTCTATCAGTGCACACAAATCTGTCGTGAAGACGTTTTTTGTTGGTTCAGTTATACATACATTTTTTTTCCTGCTTGCAACTCAGTCAGCAAAGGATTTGCAGGTAGGACTTTTTCCTATTTTCTCTACAATCTCATTATCATATGTGTCATTGTGTTACAATCAACATTAAAAGATTTTTTGTTCTGCAGAATAAAAGCGCCTTTCTTAGATCTGCAAGGCTTCAAGGATGACTAATAGTTTCATCCCGAAACAAGCTGCTGCCATCCTCCTCGACGGTACACAAATAATTGCGGAAGCGCATCTGACAATTGCACAGCTTATGTCATTTAACAGCTTATCGGAAAAAACCCAAAAAATGAACTTGTGATTAACACACAATCACCACCACCAACAGTGGGGGATGGATGGAGTGCCGCTCCATACGGCGAAAAACACGTTGTGGAAACTTTGTAAATCGTGTGATTACATAATGGTAATGGGGCAAGAAAAAGTTGAATGGGCAGCGACTTTACTTGATGTAGAGCATGGGAGAGTACTAAATATGCAAACAATAGACTGTCCATCACTTAAACTTTTGAAAAAAGAATATAATATTTCTACCCAACAGTGTTGATCAAAAACTACTGTGAGACTTATTATGAAATGGTATTTGGAAAATAAAAAAAAAATCCTCTAGAATACAGGTATCTGTTTCTTAATTTTATTCCCCTCTCACCCCTCTCCTTTTTTACCTGTATTTAACTCCACAGCTCATATAAGTAAACGTTTTATCACAGTTCTCTCAGTCCAAAAGCATTTTGTGTTAAATTAACAACAAGTTAAGGAGTAAGAGAGAGAGAGAGAGAGAGAGAGAGAGAGAGAGAGAGATATGCAAGCTGCGATTACTAATGAACTTCATTGTTCTGCTTGTCGAGCGTATCCTAGACGAGCAGTTATCACAAAAGGACTTGATGACCTTTATGAAGCAGATTTAGTTGACATGATTGCATATTCAAAATGGAATTCTGGATATAAATATTTATTAACAGTAATTGATGTTAATTCCAAATATGCATGGGTTGCTGCTCTGAAGACTAAAACTGGTGATGCAGTTGGAAATGCACTTAAAAATATATACACACAGAGCAAGCGGGTTCCAGTCTAGTCTAGTCCAGTTCCGATGTAGGAAAAGAATTCTACAATACTAGTTTTAAGAAATTAATTCACCATCTCAGAATTAATCATTAATGAACCTTTCCAAATATGAAAGCTTCAGTAGTCGGACGCTTTAACAGAACTCTCAAAAACCTTATGTTCAGATAATTTACTTCTAAGGGTTCGTACAAATGGATTGATGCTGTACACGGATTAGTAAAGCAATATAATCACACAAAACGCAGGGAATTAAAACACAGCCAGTGGACATAAAAGATAATGGTCTTCTCTCTACCATGTTCAATAAAATCAAAATGATTGATCCACACCGGGTCGAGATTCTAAATAGGTGATTATATCAGAATTAGTAAACAGAAGGCGGTCTTTGACAAAGGATACACTGCAAATTGGTCCACGGAAATTTTCGGAATAAGTAAAGTAGAAGACCAATCCAAGGCCGTATCTCTTCGAAGATTACAAGTCTCAGCCCATAGCTGGAGCTTTCTACGCTGCAGAGCTACAGAAAACTAAATATCCATCAACATACCTTGTTGAAAAAGTCATAATCAAAAAAGGAAACAAAGCTTTGGTAAAATGGCTCGGACTCAGCAATTCACACAACAACTGGATTAATTTGAAGAGGGAAAAAAAAATCACAGCCATTGCTCAATTACAACATGTAGAATATGCTGTTTCACATGTGTTTATGTGTGTGTGTGTGTGTGTGTGTGTGTGTGTGTGTGTGTGTGTGTTATCCGTGATACTTAAAACGAACTTTGTTGTTGGTTGACTGTGTGTGTGTGTGTGTGAGTGTGTGTGTGTGTGTGTGTGTGTATGTGTATGTGTGTGTGTGTGTGTGTGTGTGTGTGTGTGTGTCCTTTAAAGACCTTTAAAGAGACAAATCAAAGTATATTTGATCACAAAGAAAACTGTAATTGTAACCGACTCATCTGGACGGCTACCCCGACCTTGTGCAATGGCCAGAGGGCGATGACTCAGATGGGTACGGTGCCGTAGCGTACGCGTAATAGCTGCGTATATACGTCTTCAAAGTGTTCCAGAACGAACATAGACATGTTGCTGACGAACTATTATCCACGGCTAAATAGAGAAGCCATCGAAATATATAAACATGGGGATAGTTTTAAAAGGAAAGGAGAAGTCATGAAACTCAGCGATATATGGACAGTGGCGCTACTGAATCGATGAGAAGTTTTTATCTTTGATGTACTATGATCGATAGTTATATTTTATCTTTTACAAGGTTTATTTCTGCTATCACGTGAAATCCAGACCACGTCCACTTCCCACGGTATTTAGGCCGCTCTTCGACGTCCGACTCGTCAGTCGGCAAGACTCAGCACCTCCGAAGATGTCCAACGTAGCCTTGGACGAAACGTCAGGGATAGAAGAGTTCCATGGACCACGGCCATACAACCCGGAATAATTCTCCATCTTACCCTTCAATGGGTCACCGCTACCCTACAAACCCACCTTGACCAGTTCCCAACTTGGTGTAACCAGTGGTTCCTTCGTATCAGTACTTCCAATAACCAGGAAATCATCACAGGCCACACCACCCACTCCTTCCGTCTACACGATTTCTACCTAACCATTTATGGTCGTCCCACCCAGCTCACCCCCACCCTGAGATACCTTGGCCTCACCCTCGATCGTCACCTCACCTGCACCCCTCATCTCCTGACCATCCAACAGAAAGCCCATTCCCGTGTCTGCCTCTTGAAACTCCTGTCTGGCCAGACATGGCAATTACATCCATCCACCATCCTCCACACTTACAAATCCCTCATCCGTCCTATCCTCTGTTATGCCAATGTTGCTTGGATCTCGGCCCCCCACCCCGCTTTTGTATGGTCCTCCAAATCCTAGAATGCTATGGGCTCCACCTATCCTTCCATATCTGCCCTCCTTCCTCCATACGACTCCTGTATGACCTCATCCCCTTCACCCAATTCCTTCTTTTCCTCCAACATATCCGCATCCTCTACACTGTCCACAGGCTTGATCCCCCCCACCCACTGGTTTCCTCCTTCCTCTCCACCCCCCAGCTGTTGCCACGCCTCTATCGCTGTCTCCCTCCCTCTCTCCACCTCCACACCTTCCATCTCGTTCATCAGGGAAATTTCCAGCAGTTCCCCCTCCCGGATGTTGATCTTTGCTGCGATATCTACCCTTCCTACCAACTGTAGCCTGGCCTTATTCACCCCTCCCTAAGGCACCCCTTTTTTCCACACCCTCCTTCTCCCAGAGCTTATTTTGCTCCTTCCCTCCCTGAGTCTCTGCACCTGCTTCTCGACTGTTTCCTTCCCATGTCCTTCCCTCCCCGGCCCCCTTTGGGACACCCCCCGCCTGTCTCTCCCCTCTCCCCCCTTATTTCCCATCTCCCTCGTCTCCATCCCCCTGGCAGATCCTCACCGGTTGTTCCTCGTCACTGGTGTACTACATCAGTGTTGTGTTTGGTGCTCTTCTCCCGTGATGTCATGAGCTGTTTGATTTTAATTGTGTGCAGCAATTGTACACAGTGTTACTGTCAGTGATTGTTAATGTGCTACGCCACCCATTGCTACTTTTATGCTGCGGCCATACTTCGCCATGTGCTTCTTTTAATCATCAGAGTGTGTGGTTTGTTGTGTACAGTTTTTAGCTTTTGATCACCATTTTCAGCCTCCCCCTTTTTTATGTTTTCTTCAATTATGTTCCCCTTTCATATGTCTGTTTCGCCGTATTTACTCCTTTCTGTTGTTTTTTACATGTCTCCGTGTTCTGTACTTACTGTCTGTCTCTCTGCTGAAGAGCAGCGCCTATGCTGTTGCCAACCTGCCCCATATCGGGCATTGAAATACAATAAAGAAAATAAATAGCACCATTCAGAACCCCTACGACCATGTCTGGCATCTTGGGCTCCTTTCCAAACTCCAGACCAATGGTATCTCCATCAATTTCGTCTCCATGCAGTCTGTCTCGCATTCCATATCCGCCTTCCGTCCCCCACGTGCATCCTCTACAACCTTATCCTGTTCCCCTATCTACTTCTTTTCCTCAACACATCCGCACTCTGTACATTGTCTGCCAAATCGATCCCCCCACCCCCTGGTGTCCTCCTTCCTCTCCACCCCCAGCCCGTTGCGCGCCTTTACCGTTGTATCCCGCCCTCTCTCCATCTCCAGACCCTCCACCTCCTTTCCCTACGCCACTTTCAGCGCCTACCAGTCCCAGATGATGAGCTTTGCTCTATTCACCCCTCCTACCAACTCTAACCCCACCTTCCACCTCCTCCTCCTCAGGGCTCCCTCTCCACCCCTCTTCCCTTTCCCTGACCTTTTCGACCTTCTATGCCCCCCTCCCTTTCCTGCATTATCTTCTGTGTCTCTGCTTTCCCTCCTGCCTGGTGTTACCTCTTAATATCCCAACGCGACTGTCTCCTGCCTCTTGGTGCGCCCCCACCCTTTATTTCTATTTCCCACGTGCCCTCCAGTGATCTCCCAAATTGCAGCTTCCTCTCCACTCTATTTACCTCCTCTCAGGTGTCCTGTCCCCTGGCAGGTCCCTACCGGCGGTCTGTATTTCTCCACGTGTGCTCCATCACTTGCAGTGGCTTTTTAAATATCCCTCGATTTGTGTGTTTCTATTTTAAGGCCGACCACCGCGCAGTGCCCGCCACCACCAGGTGCCTGCTGCTGCCCAGTGAATGTCGCTGCCTGGTGCCTCCTACCACCCGGTGCCTGGCGCTTCCCCGTGCCTGCTGCCGCCCGGTGCCTGCCGCCACCTGGTGCCTGCAACTGCCCAGTGCCTGTCGCTGCCTAGTGCCTGCTACGAACCGGTGCCTGGCGCTGCCACATGCCTGCAGCCGCCTGGTCCCTGCCGCCACCTGTTGCCTGCTGCTGCCCAGTTCCTGCCACCGCCCGGTGCCTGCCGCCGCCCAGTGCCTGCCGCTGCCCAGGGCCTGACACCACATGGTGCCTGCCGGCGCCCCGTGACTGTCGCTGCCTGATTCCCTCTAAAACCTGGAGCCTGGAAGGGCCCTGTGCCTGCCGCCGCACGGGTCCTGCCAACACCTGGTGCCTGCTGCCGCCCAGTACCTGCCACCGCACAGTGCCGGCCGCCGCCCAGTACCTGGCACCGCCCAGTGCCTGCCGCCACCTGGTGCCTTCCACTGCCCAGTGCCTGTCCCTGTCTGGAGCCTCCTACCAACTGGTGCCTAGCACTGCCCCGTGCCTGCAGCTGCCCGGTGCCTGCCGGCACATGGTGACTGCCGCCGCCCAGTGCCTGTAGCTGCCTGGCGCCTGCTACCAACTGGTGCCTGGCACTGCACCGTGCTTCCACCCCCCAGTGCCTGCTACCACCTAGAGCCTGCCGCCACCCAGTGCCTGCCACCTCCCAGTGCCTGCCACCGCCCAATGCCTGCCGCCATCTGGTACCTGCCGCTGTGCAGTGCCAGTCGCTGCCTTGTGCCTGCTACCACCTGGTGCCTGGCGCTGCCCCGTGGATGCCACCGCAATGGTGCCTGCCCTCACATGGTGCCTGCCGCTGCCCAGTACCTGTCACTGCCTGGTGCCTGCTACCACCTGGTGCCTGGCGCTGCCCTGTGCCTGCCTCCACCTAGTGCCTGCCGCCACCTGGTGCTTCCCGCTGTCCAGTACCTGCCACCACCCAGTGCCTGCCGCCGACCGGTGCCTGCCGCCACCTGGTGCCTGCCACCGAACAGTGCCGGCCACCGCCCAATGCCTGCCGCCGTCTGGTGCCTGCCGCTGCGCAGTGCCAGTCGCTGCCTTGTGCCTGCTACCACCCGGTGCCTGGCGCCGCCCTGTGCCTGCCTCCACCTAGTGCCTGCCGCCACCTGGTGCCTGCCGCTGCGCAGTACCTGTCACTGCCCGGTGCCTGCTACCACCTGTTGCCTGGCGCTGCCCCGTGCCTGCCTCCACCTGGTGCCTGCTGCCACCTGGTGCCTGCCGCTGCCAAGTGCCTGTCGCTACCTGGTGCCTGCTACCACCCAGTACCTGGCGTTGCCCTGTGCCTGCCACCACCCAGTGCCTGCCACCGCCCAGTGCCTGCCGGCACCTGGTGCCTCCTGCTGCCCAGTGCCTGTCACTGCATTGTGCCTGCTACGACCCGGTGCCTGGCACAGCCCTGTGCATGACCCACCTGTTGCCTGATGCCAACTGGTACCTGCCGCCGCCCAGTGCCTGCTGCCGCCCAGTATCTGCCGCTGCCAGGTGCCTGCCGCCGCCTTGAGCCTGCTACCACCCGTTGTTTGTCGCTGCCTGGTGCCTGCTACTGCCCAGTGCCTGCCGCCACCTGGTGCCTGCCGCTGCCCCGTGCTTGTCGCTGCCTTGGCCCTGCAACCACCCGTTGCCTCGCAATGAACCGTGTCTGCCGCCGCCCGGCGCATGCCACCACCTGGTGCCTTCTGCAGCCTAGTGCCTGTCGCTGCCTGGAGCCTGCTAACACCCGGTCCTGGTGCTGCCCCGTGCCTGCAGCCGCCAGGTGCCTGCCGCCACCTGGTGCTTCCCGCTGTCCAGTACCTGCCACCGCCCAGTGCCTGCCGCTGCCCAGTGCCTGCCACCACCCAGTGCCTGCCGCCGCCCAATACCTGCCGCCATCTGGTGCCTGCCGCTGTGCAGTGCCAGTCGCTGCCTTGTGCCTGCTACCAACCGGTGCCTGGCGCTGCCCCGTGCCTGCCGCCGCAAGGTGCTTGCCACCACCTGGTGCCTGCCGCTGCCCAGTTCCTGCAACTGCCCAGTGCCTGCCGCCGCCCAGTGCCTGCCACTGCCCAGGGCCTGAGACCACATGGTGTCTGCCGGCGCCCCGTGCCTGTCGCTGTCTGGTTCCCTCTAAAACCTGGAGCCTGGTGGAGCCCTGTGCCTGCCGCTGCACGGGTCCTGCCGACACCTGGTGCCTGCCGCCGCCCAGTTACTGGAACCGCCCAGTGCCTGCCGCCACCTGGTGCCTGCCGCTGCCCCGTGCCTGTCGCTGCTGGGTGCCTTCTAAAACCAGGTGCCTGGCGATGCCCCGTGCCTGCCACCACGTGGTGCCTGTCGCCACCTGGTGCCTGCCAAAGCCCAGTGCCTGCTACCGCGCAGTGCCTGCCGCCACCTGGTGCCTGCTGCTGCCCAGTGAATGTCGCTGCCTGGTGCCTGCTACCACCTGTTGCCTGGCGCTGCCACGTCCCTGCCGCCGCCCGGTGGCTGCTGCCACCTGGTGCTTCCTACTGTCCAGTACCTGCCACTGCCCAGTGCCTGCTGCCGCCCAGTGCCTGCCACCACCCAGTGCCTGCCGCCACCCGGTGCTTGCCGCCACCTGGTGCCTGCCACCGCCCAGTGCCTGCCACTGCCCAATGCCTGCCGCCACCTGGTGCCTGCCGCTGTACAGTGCCAGTTGCTGCCCTGTGCCTGCTAACACCCAGTGCCTGGTGCTGCCCCGTGCCTGCAGCCGCCAGGTGCCTGCCGCCACCTGGTGCTTCCCGCTGTCCAGTACCTGCCACCACCCAGTGCCTGCCGCCGCCCTGTGCCTGCTGCCACCTGGTGCCTGCCACCGCCCAGTGCCTGCCACTGCCCAATGCCTGCCGCCACCTGGTGCCTGCCGCTGCGCAGTGCCAGCCGCTGCCTTGTGCCTGCTACCACCCGGTGCCTGGCGCTGCCCCGTGGATGCCACCACAATGGTGCCTGCCCTCACATGGTGCCTGCCGCTGCCCAGTACCTGTCACTGCCTGGTGCCTGCTACCACCTGGTGCCTGGCGCTGCCCTGTGCCTGCCTCCACCTAGTGCCTGCCGCCACCTGGTGCTTCCCGCTGTCCAGTACCTGCCACCACCCAGTGCCTGCCGCCGACCGGTGCCTGCCGCCACCTGGTGCCTGCCACCGCCCAGTGCCGGCCACCGCCCAATGCCTGCCGCCGCCTGGTGCCTGCCGCTGCGCAGTGCCAGTCGCTGCCTTGTGCCTGCCTCCACCTAGTGCCTGCCGCCACCTGGTGCCTGCCGCTGCGCAGTACCTGTCACTGCCCAATGCCTGCTACCACCTGTTGCCTGGCGCTGCCCCGTGCCTGCCTCCACCTGGTGCCTGCTGCCACCTGGTGCTTGCCGCTGCCCAGTGCCTGTCGCTACCTGGTGCCTGCTACCACCCAGGACCTGGCGTTGCCCTGTGCCTGCCACCACCCAGTGCCTGCCACCGACTAGTGCCTGCCGGCACCTGGTGCCTCCCGCTGCCCAGTGCCTGTCACTGCATTGTGCCTGCTACGACCCGGTGCCTGGCACTGCCCTGTGCATGACCCACCTGTTGCCTGATGCCAACTGGTGCCTGCCGCCGCCCAGTGCCTGCTTTTGCCCAGTATCTGCCGCTGCCAGGTGCCTGCCGCCGCCTGGAACCTGCTACCACCCGTTGTTTGTCGCTGCCTGGTGCCTGCTACTGCCCAGTGCCTGCCGCCACCTGGTGCCTGCCGCTGCCCCGTGCTTGTCGCTGCCTTGGCCCTGCTACCACCCGTTGCCTCGCAATGAACCGTGTCTGCCGCCGCCCGGTGGATGCCACCACCTGGTGCCTTCTGCAGCCTAGTGCCTGTCGCTGCCTGGAGCCTGCTAAAACCCGGTGCCTGGTGCTGCCCCGTGCCTGCAGCCGCCAGGTGCCTGCCGCCACCTGGTGCTTCCCGCTGTCCAGTACCTGCCACCACCCAGTGCCTGCCGCCGCCCTGTGCCTGCCGCCACCTGGTGCTTGCCACCGCCCAGTGCCTGCCACTGCCCAATGCCTGCCGCCACCTGGTGCCTGCCGCTGCGCAGTGCCAGTCGCTGCCTTGTGCCTGCTACCACCCGGTGCCTGGCGCTGCCCCGTGCCTGCCACCACAATGGTGCCTGCCACCACATGGTGCCTGACGCTGCCCAGTACCTGTCACTGCCTGGTGCCTGCTACCACCTGGTGCCTGGCGCTGCCCTGTGCCAGCTTCCACCTAGTGCCTGCCGCCACCTGGTGCTTCCCGCTGACCAGTACCTGCCACCACCCAGCGCCTGCCGCCGCCCGGTGCCTGCCGCCACCTAGTGCCTGCCACCGCCCAGTGCCTGCCACCGCCCAATGCCTGCCACCGCCTGGTGCCTGCCACTGCGCAGTGCCAGTCGCTGCCTTGTGCCTGCTACCACCCGGTGCCTGGCGCTGCCCTGTGCTTGCCTCCACCTAGTGCCTGCCGCCACCAGGCGCCTGCCGCTGCCCAGTACCTGTCACTGCCTGGTGCCTGCTACCACCTGTTGCCTGGCGCTGCCCCGTGCCTGCCTCCACCTGGTGCCTGCTGCCACCTGGTGCCTGCCGCTGCCCAGTGCCTGTCGCTACCTGGTGCCTGCCGCTGCCCAGTGCCTGTCGCTACCTGGTGCCTGCTACCACCCAGTACCTGGCGTTGCCCTGTGCCTGCCACCACCCAGTGCCTGCCACCTCCCAGTGCCTGCCGGCACCTTGTGCCTCCTGCTGCCCAGTGCCTGTCACTGCATTGTGCCTCTGCTACGAGCTGGTGCCTGGCACTACCCTGTGCATGACCCACCTGTTGCCTAATGCCAACTGGTGCCTGCCGCCGCCCAGTGCCTGCTGCCGTCCAGTATCTGCCGCTGCCAGGTGCCTGCCGCCGCCTGGAGCCTGCTACCACCCATTGTTTGTCGCTGCCTGGTGCCTGCTACTGCCCAGTGCCTGCCGCCACCTGGTGCCTGCCGCTGCCCCGTGCTTGTCGCTGCCTTGGGCCTGCTACCACCCGGTGCCTCGCAATGAACCGTGGCTGCTGCCTCCCGGTGCATGCCGCCACCTGGTGCCTTCTGCAGCCTAGTGCCTGTCGCTGCCTGGAGCCTGCTAACACCCGGTGCCTGCCCCTGCCCAGTGCCTGTTGCTGCCTGTTTCCTCCTACCACCCGGTGCCTGGCGCTGCCCCGCACCTGCCGCAGCCCAGTGCCAGCCACCACCTGATGCCTGCCGCCACGCAGTGCCTTCCAGCGCCCAGTACCTGCCGCCACCTGGTGCCTGCCGCTGCCCAGTTCCTGCCACCGTTGCCTTCCGCCACCTTCTGAGTGCTGCTGCCTAGTGCTGTCGGTGCCTGGTGCCAGCTACCACATGGTGCCTCGCACTACCCCGTGCCTGCCGCCGGCCAGTATCTGCCGCCACCTGGTGACTGCCGCTGCCCAGTGCCTGTCACTGCCGGGTGCCTGCTACCACCCGGTGATTGGAGCTGCCCCGTGCCTGCCGCCGCCCAGTGCCTGCCGCTACCTGGCGCCTGCCGCCGCCCAGTGCCTGCCACCGCCCAGTGCCTGCCGCTGCCCTGTGCCTGCCACCACCCAGTGCCTGCCACCACCTGGTGCCTGCCGTTGCGTAGTGTCTGTCGCTGCCTGGCACCTGCTACCACCCGGTGCCTGGCGCTGTCTAGTGCCTGCCGCTGCCCGGTGCCTGCCGCTACCTGGTGCCTGCTGCTGCCCAGTGCCTGTCGCTGCCTGGTGCCTGCTACCACCCGGTGCCTAGCACTGCCCCATGCCTGCCGCTGCCCAGTGCCAGTTGGTGCCTGATGCCTGCTACCACCCGTTGCCTGGCGCTGCCCCGTGCCTGTCGCCATCTGGTGCCTGCTGCCACCTGGTGCCTATCACCGCCCAGTTCCTGCCACTGCCCAGTACCTGCCGCCGCCTGGGAAGCTGTTGCAATCTGAATTCATCATGGGATCTATTGTTTTAATTTACTGAACCTACTGCTACAAAGGCTAGTATGGTACTGTACCAACTGAGCCGAAGCAACATCCCATCTATATGAACTATAGGAACATATTTTTCTACATCTACATCTACATTTATACTCCGCAAGCCACCCAACGGTGTGTGGCGGAGGGCACTTTACGTGCCACTGTCATTACCTCCCTTTCCTGTTCCAGTCGCGTATGGTTTGCGGGAAGAACGACTGTCTGAAAGCCTCCGTGCGCGCTCTAATCTCTCTAATTTTACATTCGTGATCTCCTCGAGAGGTATAAGTAGGGGGAAGCAATATATTCGATACCTCATCCAGAAACGCACCCTCTCAAAACCTGGCGAGCAATCTACACCGCGATGCAGAGCGCCTCTCTTGCAGAGTCTGCCACTTGAGTTTATTAAACATCTCCGCAACGCTATCACGGTTACCAAATAACCCTGTGACGAAACGCGCCGCTCTTCTTTGGATCTTCTCTATCTCCTCCGTCAAACCGATCTGGTACGGATACCACACTGATGAGCAATACTCAAGTATAGGTCGAACGAGTGTTTTGTAAGCCACCTCCTTTGTTGATGGACTACATTCTCTAAGCACTCTCCCAATGAATCTCAACCTGGTACCCGCCTTACCAACAATTAATTTTATATGATCATTCCACTTCAAATCGTTCCGCACACATACGCCCAGATATTTTACAGAAGCAACTGCTACCAGTGATTGTTCCGCTATCATATAATCATACAATAAAGGATCCTTCTTTCTATGTATTCGCAATACATTACATTTGTCTATGTTAAGGGACAGTTGCCACTCCCTGCACCAAGTGCCTATCCGCTGCAGATCTTCCTGCATTTCGCTACAATTTTCTAATGCTGCAACTTCTCTGTATACTACAGCATCATCCGCGAAAAGCCGCATGGAACTTCCGACACAATTTACTAGGTCATTTATATATATTGTGAAAAACAATGGTCCCATAACACACCCCTGTGGCACGCCAGAGGTTACTTTAACGTCTGTAGACGTCTCTCCATTGATAACAACATGCTGTGTTCTGTTTGCTAAAACCTCTTCAATCCAGCCACACAGCTGGTCTGATATTCCGTAGGCTCTTACTTTGTTTATCAGGCGACAGTGCGGAACTATATAGAACGCCTTCCGGAAGTCAAGAAAAATAGGATCTACCTGGGAGCCCGTATCTAATATTTTCTGGGTCTCATAAACAAATAAAGCGAGTTGGGTCTCACACGATCGCTGTTTCCGGAATCCATGTTGATTCCTACATAGTAGATTCTGGGTTTCCAAAAACGACATGATACTCGAGCAAAAAACATGTTCTAAAATTCTACAACAGATCGACGTCAGAGATATAGGTCTATAGTTTTGCGCATCTGCTCGACGATCCTTCTTGAAGACTGGGACTACCTGTGCTCTTTTCCAATCATTTGGAACCCTCCGTTCCTCTAGAGACTTGCGGTACACGGCTGTTAGAAGGGGGGCAAGTTCTTTCACGTACTCTGTGTAGAATCGAATTGGTATCCCGTCAGGTCCAGTGGACTTTCCTCTATTGAGTGATTCCAGTTGCTTTTCTATTCCTTGGACACTTATTTCGATGTCAGCCATTTTTTCGTTTGTGCGAGGATTTAGAGAAGGAACTGCAGTGCGGTCTTCCTCTGTGAAACAGCTTTGGAAAAAGGTGTTTAGTATTTCAGCTTTACGCGTGTCATCATCCCGGAGTATCTGGATATGCTGTTTCGAGCCACTTACTGATTTAACGTAAGACCAGAACTTCCTAGGATTTTCTGTCAAGTCGGTACATAGAATTTTACTTTCGAATTCACTGAACGCTTCACGCATAGCCCTCCTTACGCTAACTTTGACGTCGTTTAGCTTCTGTTTGTCTGAGAGGTTTTGGCTGCGTTTAAACTTGGAGTGAAGCTCTCTTTGCTTTCGCAGTAGTTTCCTAACTTTGTTGTTGTACCACGGTGAGTTTTTCCCGTCCCTCACAGTTTTACTTGGCACGTACCTGTCTAAAACGCATTTTACGATTGCCTTGAACTTTTTCCATAAACACTCAACATTGTCAGTGTCGGAACTGAAATTTTCGTTTTGATCTGTTAGGTAGTCTGAAATCTGCCTTCTATTACTCTTGCTAAACAGATAAACCTTCCTCCCTTTTTTTATATTCCTATTAACTTCCATATTCAGGGATGCTGCAACGGCCTTATGATCACTGATTCCCTGTTCTGCACTTAAAAAGTCGAAAAGTTCGGGTCTGTTTGTTATCAGTAGGTCCAAGATGTTATCTCCACGAGTCGGTTCTCTGTTTAATTGCACGAGGTAATTTTCGGATAGTGCACTCAGTATAATGTCACTCGATGCTCTGTCCCTACCACCCATCCTAAACATCTGAGTGTCCCAGTCTATATCTGGTAAATTGAAATCTCCACCTAAGACTATAACATGCTGAGAAAATTTATGTGAAATGTATTCCAAATTTTCTCTCAGTTGTTCTGCCACTAATGCTGCTGAGTTGGGAGGTCGGTAAAAGGAGCCAATTATTAACCTAGCTCGGTTGTTGAGTGTAACCTCCACCCATAATAATTCACAGGAACTATCCACTTCTACTTCACTACAGGATAAACTACTACTAACAGCGACGAACACTCCACCACCGGTTGCATGCAATCTATCCTTTCTAAACATCGTCTGTACCTTTGTAAAAATTTCGGCAGAATTTATCTCTGGCTTAAGCCAGCTTTCTGTACCTATAACGATTTCAGCTTCGGTGCTTTCTATCAGCGCTTGAAGTCCTGGTACTTTACCAACGCAGCTTCGACAGTTGACAATTACAACACCGATTGCTGCTTGGTCCCCGCGTGTCCTGACTTTGCCCTGCACCCGTTGAGGCTGTTGCCCTTTCTGTACTTGCCCAAGGCCATCTAACTTAAAAACCCGCCCAGCCCACGCCACACAACCCCTGCTACCCGTGTAGCCGCTTGTTGCGTGTAGTGGACTCCTGACCTATCCAGCGGAACCCGAAACCCCACCACCCTATGGCGCAAGTCGAGGAATCTCCAGCCCACATGGTCGCAGAACCGTCTCAGCCTCTGATTCAGACCCTCCACTTGGCTCTGTACCAAAGGTCCGCAGTCAGTCCTGTCGACGATGCTGCAGATGGTGAGCTCTGCTTTCATCCCACTAGCGAGACTGGCAGTCTTCACCAAATCAGATAGCCGCCGGAAGCCAGAGAGGATTTCCTCCGATCCATAGCGACACACATCATTGGTGCCGACATGAGCGACCAACTGCAGATGGGTGCACCCTGTGCCCTTCATGGCATCCGGAAGGACCCTTTCCACATCTGGAATGACTCCCCCCGGTATGCACACGGAGTGCACATTGGTTTTCTTCCCCTGTCTTGCTGCCATTTCCCTAAGGGGCCCCATTACGCGCCTGACGTTGGAGCTCCCAACTACCAGTAAGCCCACCCTCTGCGACCGCCCAGATCTTGCAGACTGAGGGGCAACCTCTGGAACAGGACAAGCAGCCATGTCAGGCCGAAGATCAGTATCAGCCTGAGACAGACCCTGAAACCGGTTCGTCAGACAAACTGGAGAGGCCTTCCGTTCAGCCCTCCGGAATGTCTTTCGCCCCCTGCCACACCTTGAGACGACCTCCCACTCTACCACAGGTGAGGGATCAGCCTCAATGCGGGCAGTATCCTGGGCAACCACAGTCGTAGTCCGAGCGGGGGATGCTTGGGACGAGCTGGCCGTCCCCGAGAAACCCCCATCCGGACCCCCATAGTGATGCCCATTGGCAACAGCCTCAAGCTGTGTGACCGAAGCCAACACTGCCTGAAGCTGGGAGCGAAGGGATGCCAACTCAGCCTGCATCCGAACACAGCAGTTGCAGTCCCTATCCATGCTAAAAACTGTTTTGCAAAGAACGTCTGAACTAATCTACAGAGAGCGCAAACAAATCGACAAAATTTAAACGGTTATTAAAATACAAGATTGCCTAGTAAATGCAGTAATGCTGCTACTTGCGCACTGCTGACACTGCTCGGCGGCGGAAGGAGACTACGCGAATTTACACTATTCAGGTACTAAAATGCGATGCTACAACTCTCAAATACTATAATACGCTCGAAATTTATGAATTAAACAATGCAAGTACCAAAAACACGCAAAGAAATTAAGAATTAAACTATGTAACAAATGAGTGAGCTAGGAGTATACGACTTGCTGCTGCAGCTGCTTATCCAACGGCGGCAGGGAGCATACTAACTGTGACCAACCGACACTGGCCGTTCAAAACAAAAACAGAAGACAAACGACTATGCGAATTTACACTATTCAGGTACTAAAACGCGATGCTACAACTCTCAAATACTATAATACGCCCGAAATTTATGAATTAAACAATGCAAGTACCAAAACCACGCAAAGAAATTAAGAATTAAACTATGTAACAAATGAGTGAGGTAGGAGTATACGACTTGCTGCTGCAGCTGCTTATCCAACGGCGGCAGGGAGCACACTCTGTATAACATCCTCACAATTCATCAGAAATAAGAGGTGTTATATTTAGCTTCTGGTGTGTGTTGTGTGTGGTGTTAAATAGTTTGAAATTGTCTTGCTCCAATAATTACAAGCTTGCATATAACACACCATGGAGAATATTTTATATCACTGCTAATCGGCCCCTTTTTCTATTCCATCTATTCCAGTCTCTTACGATATGGAGCAATGGGAGAACGACTGTGTGCCTCTGACAGGTAACTTTAAGCGTTCAGCTGTGGCGAACCAGTAAAACTTGTACTCTACAATATGGATCGCTATGAAGAGAATCTATGGTGGTCATATCTTAAATACTCCTTCCACCAGTCTCTCCTGGACTTCCAGAACGTTCAATCCTTAGCCCTTACCCAACTTGTCCTGAATCTCTACACTACTTCATGTAACCACCACTCCCAACAGCTCCTATCTCTCTTCAAAGTCCTCCACCTCTCAAACCCTTGCTTGGAGAACGCACTGAGGAACATCATCCTAGAAGCCAGCTGCAAACTTGAGTTCCATGCCACACACCACCTGAAAAAACTATCCACAGTGCTAGTGCAACACCTAAGAAGTGGGGTCCCTCTCCCTATCCCTCACAAACACCAACCACAACAGAACCTACAACAAACCCCCCTCATAGCCAACAAACCTAGCCTAGCCACCCTACTCAATCTCCCCATCCCAGCACATACCCCACACAGACCAAATCACAACTATAACCACAGTCAAATTCCACATATCACCAGTCCCAATTCAGTCCTAAACCTCTCATCCAGATCCCTCTCTCCTCCAGAGACATCTGTTCTATCAAAAGGCTTAACCTTTAGCCCCACACCTAAATTCAACCACACTGCCCTGGTTAAAGATCTCCTCTCATTCACCCGGAACCTCAACTGGAAATATCACTTCACTACCCAAACACAGCCCCCAAGTACTAGACCCAGTGTTGAACCCTGTCTAGAACAGTTCCGACTGCCTTCTCAAAGGGATCCTCCTCCCCTCCCCCAAAACCATCCCTTGCAGACATTTCAGGAATTCCTCACATCCAGTGTTGCCTCTCAGTCCTTCTTGAAGAACATCCCGACAACCCCCAACATCACCCCAGCTGAATCCCGTGCCATTAAGGAGCTGAAAATAGACCGCTCTATTGTCATCCTCCTGGCGGATAAAGGCTCCACAACTGTCGTACTTGACCGTGTGGAGTATGTGGCAGAAGGACTACGTCAACTCTCTGACACCTCAACCTACAAAGCTGTTACCCAGGATCCCATTCCCTCCATCCAGACTGAGCTGCAAAAAATCCCAAAAATCCAAGGTCCCTCACAAGGCCTCACAACGGCTTCCATAGACTTACTCACTCCAGCTGAGCCACGTACCCCTACCTTCTACCTATTACCCAAAATCCACAAAGAGAACCATCCTGGCCGTCCCATTGTAGCAGGCTTCAAATCCCCAACCGAACGTATCTCAGCTCTGGTAGACCAGCACCTACAACCTATCACCCGCAGACTCCCATCCTACATCAAAGACACAAACCACTTCCTAGAACGCCTCAAATCCATTCCCACTCCTCTCCCACCTGAAACCTTTCTTGTCACCGTAGATGCTACATCCCTTTACACAAACATCCCACATACCCATGGTCTCTCTGCCCTTGAGCACTACCTCTCCCAACACCCACCCGAAGATCTTCCAAAAACCTCGTTCCTTATCACACTTACCAACTTCATCCTCACCCATAATTACTTCACTTTTGAAGGCCAGACCTACAAACAAATCAGGGGAACGGCCATGGGAACCAGGATGGCTCCCTCCTATGCCAACCTCTTCATGGGCCGCATGGAGGAGGCTTTCCTGAAGACCCAACAGCTGCTTCCCCTGGCCTGGTATAGGTTTATAGATGACATCTTTGTGGTCTGGACTCATGGTGAAGAAACACTCCTTAATTTCCTCCATAACCTTAACTCCTTTTCGAATCTGAATTTCACCTGGTCCTTCTCCAAAACCCAAGCCACCTTCCTGGATGTTGACCTTCATCTTGTTGAAGCTCACATCCACACCTCTGTCCATATCAAACCCACAAACAAACAACAGTACCTTCACTTTGATAGCTGCCATCCTTTCCACATCAAACGCTCCCTTCCCTACAGCCTAGGTATTCGTGGCAAACGTATCTGCTCCAGTGACAAATCCCTCAACAACTACACCAATAACCTGACCAGTGCTTTCCTCTCCCGCAACTATCCTGCAGACCTTGTCCACAAACAGATTTCCCGAGCAATACATTCCTCCCCGTCCAACAACAATGTTCCTACCCCCAGACCATACAGAAGCATCCCCCTTGTCACCCAATATTATCCTGGCCTCGAAAACATCAACAAATTGCTCCGCCAGGGATATGACTTTCTCAAGTCAACCCCTGAAATGAGATCATCCCTTGACAAAATTCTCCCCACACCACCCAGAGTTGCCTTTCGTCGCCCCCCTAACCTCCGTAACATCCTTGTTAAACCCTACAATATTCCCAGACTACCTTCTCTACCTGTAACCGACCCCGCTGCAAAACCTGCCCCATGCATCCCCCCACAACCACCTACTCCAGCCCCGCTACTGGTAAAACATACACAATTCAAGGCAGGGCTACGTGTGAAACTACACATGTCATTTATCAACTAACATGCCTGCACTGCACAGCCTTTTACATCGGCATGACAACAACCAAACTGGCTGAGCGCATGAATGGACACAGACGAACTGTTCGCCTAGGAGATGCCCAATACCCAGTAGCGGAGCATGCCCTCCAGCATAATTCTAGGGACCTAGGAACCTGCTACACCGTATGTGCCATTTGGCTTCTCCCACCCAACACCAGTCCCTCTGAACTGCGGAGATGGGAACTTGCACTCCAACACATCCTTTCATCCCGCCATCCCCCTGGACTGAACCTACGTTAAACAACCTCACTCCCATTCACTCTTCAGTCTTCTCCTCTTTCCCTTTCCTCTTTAGCCATTCACGCATCTTTTCATCCTACATAGTTGTGTTTATCTTTATACTATATACCTCTTTACTTCTGTATGCATCCTCTTTGGTTTGAAGCTGGCACAGTACTTACAGTAGAATATCTTTGGCTTCCCTCTGACAACCATGCCTCCATCCTTGCTACCCTCCCTGTTTACCTTTCCCTGTTGCTTCATAACCTGGGTTGTGAGTAACTGAATCCACGTTCCCTTCTTCCCTTTTTTCCCCTCTCTCCTCCCTGATGAAGGAACAAAGTTCCGAAAGCTAGGAATGTAAATTTTCAGTTCTGTTTTATGTGTATCTATCGGCTGTACTGAGCTGAGGTAAGTACTGGCCAGCCCGTCTATCTCTTTCTTAGTATTTGTTTCACATCTTATATGAGATTTTCCATTAATCATTTATATCTTAAATACTCTTCGATTATGTTCTCAAGAATTGGTTGGAACAGAAAGTCAGCGTTCCTGACTGCTCATCGGTGAGCTGTTTCTCGTTTTGAAATGAGCTGTCATCTAGCAATAGTGACTTTTTGTAGTTTTGAAATGTCAGGATGAGGAAGTGAACAGACCATTTCTCTTGTAAGACGACGATGTTCTCCCACATACGTTTACCATCGCTGACGATCGTTTTATAGAGGTCGATGTGAAGATACCACAATTTCTGAACTGTAATCATGTATGAATTTCGTAAAAACTGGCTTTTATACACCTTTGGGAACCTATAAAGGGGTTGTGTCAGACAGAAGCAATTTTGTATTTCGTGTCCAAGGCAGTGATTTCATCCTCTTAAGGTTTGCGACCGTTGTGTGTGGAACTTGCTATCTGGTTGGTTGGAGTTAAATCACCGTCAGCATTTTTGCATTGTGTGTGTTCTGAACCCACATCTTGTGTGAATACGCCTGATTCTCAAGAAAAACGAAAAAAATTATATCGACTCAAAAATTGCAGTGGTTGTCAGAAATGTGTATGGAACGTTCAGCTTGCAATTTGTGGTGGTTTTTGGTCTGTGGTACAAATGCAAATACCTTAACTTGATAATTCACTTAATTTAATGGATAGTACTATTATATTCAGAGCTTCACCTGAACTGCGAGTCTGAAGTTATAGTAGAAATGTAAAATGTACTGTGCGGATTATCATCGAGTTGATTCATACAACCAGAGCTTGTCAGTTGTTCAGTTTTGGAGAACGCCTTATGTCCTTTTTGGAGAGAGAATAACGACATGAGCCGGCCGGTGTGGCCGTGCGGTTCTGAGCGCTTCAGTTTGGAACCGCGTGACCGCTACGGTCGCAGGTTCGAATCCTGCCTCGGTCATGGATGTGTGTGATGTCCTTAGGTTAGTTACGTTTAAGTAGTTCTAAGTTCTAGGGGACTGATGACCTGAGGAGTTAAGTCCCACAGTGCTCAGAGCCATTTTTTGAATAACGACATGTATTCCTTCCCCTTGTATCTATCAAGAGGTTGTTTAATACATGCAACACAGAGTAGCGTCACTGAAAAGAGGTGGGTCAACACAGCAAATACGAGAGCCATGTTGTTCTTAAGGGTGTGGGGATAACTCCGTTTGTTCACGTCCCTGGATAGCGTAACTTTCGATATGTTATTCGTTGATTTCACCATAAAACTAACATGAAATTTCAATAATTTGCTCTATATGTGGTGTCTGTGATCATTTAGAAATCCTATGGAGGTGGCTGATGTTAAGTATGCACAATAAAAGTCCTTTTTTATTAATTGGGATTTCATTCCCCCTTCCCCCTCCTCACCCCATGTGGGCGGGAGGTGGGCTGGCAGAATTAAAAAAAACACTCTTCAACCAGAAGTACTTAACGCTAATTTAGATGCTAAAACGAAAAACAAAAAGACATATGTATTATGAATTTAAATCATTTGAAAAGGTGACGTGAATGGGAGAAATATAAATAAAATTATGCGTTGTTCACGAACTGGTTAAAAACAGCGATAAAAATGTGGGCAGACAGCACAGTTAAAAACACTTGAGAAACACTTGAAGAACACTAAACAGTTGAGAAAACACTTGGAAAACACTGATCACAACAGAAGAGTCAACAACCATTATAAACGGAACATTGATCACTTTCACTGAAACTGGAAAAGCACCTGCCCTGGGACTGTAGATTTTAGATGAAAAGAAGGGTCTGTATGGAGGCAGATAATTGAGTGGTGGTGATAAGGACTGAGGCCTGGTAAGAGGTGGTGACGAGACAGAGGTGGCTGTGGGAGACAAGGAGAGAGGGGTAAATGGTGTTGGGAACTATAGACTGGAGAGGAGAAGGGGATGGGTGTGACAGGGATTGGGAAAAGGAAGAGGTATAGTATTAGGAGAGGAAGAGGAGGAGGAAGCCTTTGGACGGGGGGGGGGGGGGGGGAGGACATGGTGGACTCAGAGTTGATAGGAGGCGTATATGTTGGGATAGAGTTTATGGTACAAGAGCGAGAGATGGTTGAAATTTCTTTGGGAGAGGATGTGGAAGGTGTTCTGGTGAAGATTTGGTGGGATGAGTAGGTAGAGGTATAGTAGCACACCAGGACTGGAATGGAGAGGGGACACAATAGGATTGTTGAAGTCGAGTTTATGGATGGTCTAGGTTATTTGGAGGTGTTCAATGTGAGTGAGGAGAGGTGGGGATTTGATGAGTTGGTAAAGGATTCTTGTGGAAGAAGGCAAGTGGTTGCAGAAAATGAGACGGAGAGCATGGCATTCGACGATATGGATGGACTTATAGAACTGAATTTAAGGGGGGCTGGATATCCATGCAACACTTGCATGGCAAAGGATGGGGTGAAACAGGGATTTTTACATGTGGACAGTGGAGGGATATAGCCCCATGTTCAGTCAGTTAGTAGTTTTAGTCTATTGTTATTTTTCTGTTGGATTGTTAGCATGTGAGGTTTCATGTTAGTTGCTGGTCGAAGGGGTTAGTTAGTGTGTTAGTTGGCTGGATGGGACAGTCGTAAATGGTGAGGTAGAAGTTGTGGATACAGAAAGTGCATGTGGTGCGTCGTATAATCATTGCCTTGGTTTTTGAGGAGTTATGCCAGGAGGTAAACTGATAGAGGTGGATTTGGAGGGATCATTGGGCTTTGTGGAGTATAGGATAGGGGGCGAGGAAATTGGCGTCATCACCATGCTGAAGGAGGTGGGTGGGAAGAGGCGGTTTTGGTACATTGGCAGTCAGAAAGAAATAAAGAAGAGGAGAGAAAAGGAACCTTGGGGCACTTTTACAGTGGATCTGGTAGAGAGATTGGTATTGTTGAGGATGACATAGGATGGACAACTGGAGAGGAAGGATGCAATAATTCGGACATAGTTGACTGGAAGTGAATCAGTCTCGAGTTTGAAAAGGAGACCAGAATGCCATAAAAGGTCATATGCCTTCTCTGTGTCAATGTAGACAAAGATGATGGCTATATGGTTGTTGACCTGTTGGAAGAGGAGATGGGTGAGGTGCAGGAGTTGATCATCCGCAGAAGCCACACAGGGTAACGGGAAGCGGATGGTGTTGGTGCAGATGATGGTGGTTGTGTCGGGAGAGGATAGATCATAAAAGTCCCGTGGCATGATGTGAGATTCAGATGGCTGTGCCGTCTAGGTGTGAGAGAGTGGCCACGTCACATGCACTGTCCAACAGATCGCTGATCATCAACGCTGTAGCTCACACACTTCCGGCAGCATCTCTTTGTATAGAGAAATGGAGTGCAGCAAGTGTGAGTGAACCATATGTGACGCTATGCAGCAGGTAGAGCTTTCACATGTCATTCCTTCTAGCCTCTGCTCGTATTCTCGAGGCACAGCATTCATACTCCCCCCTCCAGCTGGAGCTACCAACCTGTGCTGTGTTTCTGGGCGATCTTACAGTCATCTATCACTATTTGCTGCTGCACTCTGTTGGTAGTGTCAGTTCAGTTTCTTTTCTTCAAATATGATGTATGGGTGTGGTACAGACCATTATTCTGGTAGAAACTATCATGCATTCCCATCATATGTATTTGTCACATTTTGATGGGTGCGATTCGAGATGTCAATAAGTATAAGCATGTTTAATTATCAAATGTTGCTGCTACACGCCTAGTTTGTATAGGGTCAAGAGTTTGATGGCTCTGTGATGTTGGTTACGTTATTGCCGATAAATAACTATAGTCCAAGTGAAACTTCCTGACAGATTAAAACTGTGTGCCGGACCGATACTAGAACTCGGGACCTTTGCCTTTCGTGGGCAAGTGCTGTATCAACTGAGCTACCCAAACACAACTCACGCCCCATCCTCACAGCTTTACTTCTGCCAGTACCTCGTCTCCTACCTTCCAGGTCCCGAGTTCGAGTCTCGGTCCGGCACACAGTTTTAATCTGCCAGGAAGTTTCATATCAGCGCACACTCCGCTGCAAAGTGAAAATCTCAGCCGGCCGGTGTGGCCAAGCGGTTCTAGGCGCTACAGTTTGAAACCGCGCGACCGCTACGGTCTCAGGTTCGAATCCTGCCTCCGGCATGAATGTGTGTGATGTCCTTAGGTTAGTTAGGTTTAAGTAGTTCTAAGTTCTAGGGGACTGATGACCTGAGATGTTGAGTCCCATAGTGCTCAGAGCCATGTGAACCATTTTTTTGAAAATCTTATTCTGGAAACATCCCCCTGGCTTTGGCTAAGCCATGTCTTCGCAATATAATTTCTTTCAGGAGTGCTAGTTCTGCAAGGTTCGGAGGAGAGCTTCTGCAAAGTTTGGAAGGTAGGAGACGAGATACTGGCAGAAGTAAAGCTGTTTGGACGGGGCATAACTCGTGCTTGGGTAGCTCAGTTGGTAGAGCACTTGCCCCCGAAAGGCGAAGGTCTCGAGTTCGAGTCTCGGTCCGGCACACAGTTTTAAGCTGCCTGGAAGTTTCATATCAGCGCACACTCCGCTGCAGAGTGAAAATCTCATTCTGGAACCATAGTCCATATTACACACAATTTATTTTGTGATGACTTTTACAAGCATAGCACTGGAATATTTTTCCCACTTCAGAGACTGTGCACAAGTGCTCATCATCAGGTGGACGAAAGTGCATCGCTTGATTTTCAGTTTCCATCCAGAATTTGTGTCTGTGTATGTGGGTTGAATATTACTGCTGCTTCTCCCTATCTGTCCCAGCATTCCCCTCTCATTCCCGATTCAGTAGACTTGGCTGGTGCAACTTTCTTGTTCTTCTCAATAGTAATCTTTGCAGCTCGTTCCCTATTGAAAAGACGTGTTTGGAGCAACTCTCTGGTGCCCTATAGAGTGGACTAGGCTGAAGCAGCTCTATTGTGCTTCTCAAACCCAGCATTCCTCTCATTCCCACTGCTGTTACTACCTTACCTGTCACTTGAATTACAGTACAAGTGTTTTCTTTCATCTTTACCGTCATTTTAGTTCGAGACCCTAATGTCTTACGCGACGTGACGAGCCCTGAGGCCCTGTCTTCCGACGTCGGCAGCTGTGCGCGGTGACACAGCTCTTAGCGGCTGTGGGCGGACTTCTCGATCACAAACTTAGCGATCGGGGAAAGGAGACTTCTCCTGGCCTGGTTTCCATTACTCCCTGCAGTTGCTTTTCGCATAGCATATGCGGAGTTACACTTAGGGCAAGGGGTATGGGTGCAGCGCTATCCTCCACTTCGCGTGAAGTAGTTGATCAACAGCATGCAAGTGACGTCTCTGTTCACGGAACTGTCATTGGTGCGACTCCAGGGCGATTTAGAGGAACTGCAGTTGGGAAAATCAGTATACAGGAAATCTATAAGTAACCACACATCTCTGAGTGACAGCCTTTCGCCCCTGGTGTGGTGTTAAAGATATAAAGTGGAAAGAACCGAACTTAGAGTTAAGAAATGAAGTGACCATACCCCTCTGAGTGAACAGTAGCTGGAGAAAGCATGTCACAGAGCTGGACTTGCAGAAACATCCTCTGTCTCTAGCCAGTGTTCCAGCTCTGCATCAGTGTACCAGAATTCCACTCTGTAATATAAATAGGCCGACAGGTCTGAGCTGGGCTGTAACGTCATAGAGCCAGTGCCAGTATGCCTCAGTCGCCATCTTGTATTCCAGGTCAGCCTTCTTGGATTCTGACGGCATAGTTAGGCTAGTGCTCGTATTCCAAGTCCTGGAGTGTGACGTTACAGAGCCAGGGCCAGTATTCCAGCATGACAAAGAACCACTCGGAATTTCCCACCAATTCCTACTTCCGACAACAGCTATACTCACTCATAAAACGCACTAGCGTAATTGGGCTATTTTTGAGTTTCCCACAAAAATTTTGAATTTACCGCCAAAATTTTGAATTTCCATTTCCCGCCATTTTATAGTAGGGGAATTGGCCTTTGTCAGATGGGGGTGAGGTTGGGGGTACGGAAATCTAATCAGTGGCATCAGTGACACATTCTGTCTGTGAGCTCTCCTTGTTATACTCCTGGACAGCAGTGGGATATCAACATGAGTGTCGTCCGCCATATGACCAGATAAGCAGCTCGGGATTTTGACGATCTAACGCACCAACTGGACAGAACTTCGCATGATATGTCTCAGGAGAACATCCAACAACTCTATCAGTCAAAGCCTAACCGAATAACTGCTTGCATAAGGGTCAGAGGTGGACCAACGTGTTATTGACTTGCTCAATTTATGAAACTCTTTCTCTTAGTTAGTTAGTTAGTTAGTTACATAATCCATAGATAATCTGAACAACTGTTTTATCGAAATGGTGTCAGTTTACACTCTATGTACACATGATTAGAGTGAACATTAATGAACATATTATTATTTTTAGTTCTGCTCGTGCACCTGCACTACGTAGAAATCCACCAAGTGGATAGCTTGGGAATCTCAATGAGACTGTCTTTTTTTTTTTTTACATTTTGCTCGTTATGGTTCGTTGCATTTCGTCGTAGCAGACGTCACATGGCATCCGTTGAACCTCGTTATTGATCTTTTCACTCAGTTTTTTTATTACAGAGGCCAGCCAGCTCTCTGACTGAACACGCTGAGCTACCATGCCGGCTGTATACCCATCTAACATTAGAACTTCGAGTGATCAGGAAACCCACTATCTGTCCTGGTCCAGACCTGTCAGAATGGCTGGCCCCAGTTCCAACATATGAGGCATTGTGTTCTGTCTCATATGTATTATCACCAAAGTGTAAGACTTCAAACTTATTTTAATGGATGAGGGAACATCAGTGCAGCTGATGCCCACTTTCAACTTTGGCCCAGAAATTCAGCAGTACTGCATCTCTTTGCTGTTCATATTCAGGTGAATGTGGTCCTACCAGATCGAGCATACTGGTACTTGGCACTGCCTCAATCAGTCTTTCTTTGCACCTCAAGTGGTCACTGCACCTATATCAAATGATCTTTGATCCCAACTCAACAAGTGATTGTCACCTCCTTAACTGGTCATTGCTACCATTTCAACTCCTTGCTGCCACCATCTCAACTCATTACTGCCCTCTCATAAACAATCATTGATCCTGCATTAATTGTTCGTTGCCCACTACCTCAACTGGTCTTTGCTGCCTCAATTAGTCATTGACTCTGTTGTTGCCACCACCACAACTGGTTATTATCCCAACTTCAGCTGGTCTTTCCCACCTTAACTGGTTATTACCCCCACCCCAAATAGTCAATTCCCCCTATCACTAGGTTGTTACTCCAGATCAACTGATCGTTACCTACACATCAAAACATTATTGCCTTAGGCTCAACTGATCGTTGCCCACTCCTGAACAGGTCGTTGCCTCTGCCTCAAATGGGTGCAGCCATCATATCAGCTGGTCCTTCTTGGAACTGGTATTTGCTGTCCCCTCATATAAATATTCCCTCAGTCTCAACTGCTCATTACCGCCATCTCAACAGGTCTTTGTCTCCATCTAAACTAGTCATTGTCTCTCACTCAGATAGTCCTTGCCTGCACCTCAACCAGACCTTCCTCCCACCTCATATGGCCGTTTTCCCGACTTCAACTGCTCACTGCCATCACATCAACAGACTGCAGCCACCATGTAAGCTGTCCCTTTTTCCATCTGCTTCAAATGGTCATTTTACCTACCTCAGCTAGATTTCCCTCAACTGATTTGTTCATTGCCCCCACCTCAATTGGTCATTGCCTCCACATCAACTGGTCATTGCCCCCACCTCAACTGGTCATTTGCCCCACTTAAAGTGATCATTGTCAACGTGTCAACTGATTGTAGCCACCATCTCAACTGATCATTTCTCCAACCTCAACTGGCTTTTGCACCCACATTAACTGTTCATTTCCTCTGCCTCAACTCATCACTTCCCCTAGTCCAACTTGTCATTGCACACACCTCAACTAGTTGTTTCCGTCACTTCAGCTGGTCATTGCCTCCATGTCAAATAGTTATGCCCTCCATCTCAACTGGTCATTCCTCCCACATCAGCTGCTCATTGCTTCTACCCATCTGCCTGAAATGATCCTTGTCCTTGCCTCAACTGCTCCTTAGCCCCACATTAACTAATCTTTTCTACACCTCTTAGAGCCCTTCCCATTGCAAATAGTCTTTCCCCATATCTTTTCCTTGCTGGCATCTCTCCTATCCCCTGTCCTCACTTCTCCCAGCTCTTGCCACCACCTATTGTATCCATTGCTCTCACCTGTCATATATTATTTTGCCCATCTCTCCTAGATATCGCTCTCACATCTCCCAGCTCTTTCCTAGACCTTCCATAACCACTGCCACCACTCTCTTAGTCATCGTCCTTCACCTCCCCTAGGCATCCTCTCCTGTCCGTCTCCCCTAGCCATTTCCTCCCACTCCCATAGCCTCTGCACCTGCCCCAGCTACAGTTGGCTCCCACTTCTCCTACTGTTTTTCCCTGTATTTTCTGATGAGGTATCATCTAAAAAGGCAATATCCGGCGGTGGCGTTCATCACCCGGTTAATTTCCAGAAACGTCTACAAACTAGTATCAAATGTGACCCATAATCAGGAGTTGATTCAGATATTCAATCTCAATTTTAGTTCATCATATGCCCAGAGGTGGAACAAAACTTTAACTAAATGCAAGTCGGAACATGCATTGGCTGTGATGCACAATACAGCACCAGATCCAGATTGAGTACTGTATGGAATGTTAAAGAATCTGTGTACTAGTTCCAAAGAACACCTACTATATCTTGTTAGCTGAATTTAAACTGAAGATGAATACCCTAAATCTGTAAAAGAGGTAACATTCATCACTCTCCTGGAACTTGTTGTACTCACCAAGTGCGCTTGGTCTCGAACATAGAAATGTACCAGAAGAAAACTACCTACCATTAGAGTAGTTGCTGTTATGATATCACTTGCTTGTATGCAGTAACGTTACTGATTTGTCGTAGGGTCAGACAGGGTCAGGCAATAGCTATGACAAAAAAAAAAGATGGCAACACAGACTAGCAAAAATTTAAAATCGTTTATTGAAAGAAACTTTACAATGTTTAACTGAAGTACTAAGGGCTGCACAAATCAATATTCACTTTCACTGAACTGTCTTTAAACTTGACATTGTCCTACATCCAGTGAATAACGAATATCTTCACTTGAATAATGTTCCATATTTATGCTGAGACAGTTCTTCTGACAATCATTTCTTTTTCGATGTCTTCACATCTTTACTGCATCTATTAAACATTGACTATCCTGCACTTCCTATTGACTTCTTTTTCTTCTTTATTGTATTTTCCCTTTATACAAAGGCGGGCCAGAGCAGTGTAGAGATGCCGCTCTTTGGCCAACAGAAAAAAACATATAGCAAACATGGAGACATAGAAACAGAAATACATGAATGTTAAAAACAGAAGACACACACAAGAATAGTGATGAAGGCGTTTGTCGGAAGGCACTGGTTTCAGAAACAAGATCCACAGTGCACACAAACGAAGGTAATCAGTTTCACACTCAAACGAAGGAGCACACTGAAGTTAACACTGATGCACAGAAATGAAGAAAACACCATTGCACTAAACACTGTTGACGATCTTTGGCACAGAAAACACTGAACACACTTGATGAGATAGGGGGGTGGGGGCTGCCACTGGGTGTAGGGGACAGGGAGGGTGGGAAGGGGGGAAGAAGCCAGTGGGAGAAAGGAAGGAAGAGGGGAGGTGAGAAGGTAGGGTGAGGTGTGGAAGTCCAGGGGGAGGAAGTGGGAAAAATGGGAGAGGGGAGGGGAGGAAGAAAGGACGGTGAGAAAGAAGAGAGAGGGAGCCCTGGAGGAAAGGGGTGAAGGGGGAGAGGAAGGGGAGGATTAGATCTGGTAGGAGGGGTATATGGAAGGAATGTGGACATCAGCAGGGAGGAGGAGTTGGCGGAAGCTACCTTGGGCAAAGGTGTGGAGAGTGTGAAGATGGAGAGCAGGTGGGATGCAATGGTACAGGCGTAGCAATGGGGTGGGGTGGTAGAGGATGGGAGAGACGATCGGGTGGGGAGGACCAAGCTTGTGGGAAGTGTAAAGGATCCATATCCGTTTGAGGAAAAGGAGAAGGTGCTGGAAGGGAATCAAGTTGTATAGGATCATCTTGGGGGATGGGAGACAGTTACGATAGGCAAGGCGGAGTGTATGGAGTTCTAGGATTTGGAGGGACTTGTAGGTGGGAGGGGTGGAAATCCAGGCAGGATTAATGGGAATTTAGTTGGCTGGAGAAGAGGTGGGTGGGATGCAGGAGAAGGTCATCAGCAGAGAAGGAAGGTCAGAAGCCACATTGGGTAAGGGGTAGGAGGCGGTGCAGGTGTATGCATCGAGTGAGGATGGACTCCAAGTCCTTACTGAAGACCGAGGTGAGGCTGACAGGATCGTAGGAGGAATCATCAGAAGGCGGTTTGTCGGGCTTGGGGAACATCAGGATCCGGTAGGTTTTCCGCAGGTCGGGGTAGAAACCAGTAGAGAGGACCACATTATAAAGTCTGGCCGGGACGGTAAGGAAGCAAATGAGAGCCTTACAGAGATGGCGGTAGGTGACACTGTCATGACCAGGAGCAGTATTGCATTTAGTGTGAAGTGTGGCTAGCATGTCATGAGTGGTGATGGGGATGTTGAGATCTGTGTTTGGGATGTTGTCCAAGTAGTGGAAGCTAGGAGTGAGTGGAGGGGCAGAGGTGTCAGTCGAATTGCGGATATTGGGGAAGAAGGAGTAATCGAACAGGGGATCATGAGGTATAGTAAGGATATCAGAGAGGTAGGAAGCGAAATAGTTGGCCTTATTGAGGTTGTCAGTAAAAGGAAGGTCATCATGGAGGAGAGGATACTGTTGGGAGGGTTTAGAGCCAGTTAGGCGGTGGAAGGCTGACCAGTACTTAGACGAGTTTATAGGGAGGGTAGCATTTAGGCAGGTGCAGGTCTGGCGCCAGTCCTAGCATTTTTTGGCCGCGAGCAAATTCCGAATGTGTCTCTGGAGTTGCCGGTGGCGTTGGAGTGTGTCTCGGTCTCGTGTGTGGAGGAAAGCATGGTAGAGATGACGGGATTCTCGCAGGAGGAGGATGCCATGAGGGGGTAAGGTGGGATGTTGCGGATAAATGTCGGTAGAGGGAACATGTGCCTCCACGGCCTCAGACAAGATCCGCTGGAGAAAAGAGGTGGCATGGGTGATGTCATCGGAGTGATGGTAGGTGAGAGAGTGGCATTTGGCCTGGGTATTGAGGGTGTCCCAGTAGGCATTCCAGTCGGTGCAGGAGTAGTTATGGACATATTTCAGGGGAGGGTCATTGAGGGGAGTGAGACAAGGGTTACATCCATATGACATGGTAAGGAGGACAGGGAGATGGTCTCTGCCAATGGGGTCTAGGATGTCTACCATAATGCATACAAGGAGACTGGGGGAGGCCAGGACTATATCGGGAGTGGTATTGGATTCAGGATGGGTGTGTTGTGGGAGTGGGAGGAGATCAACTTGTAGTGAGGTAAGGAACCGATGCCACTGCCATAGCTGAGCTGCAGTACGACTATGGATCTTAAGGTCATTGGCAGTCACGTAGGAGGAGAAGGTGTGGTCAATGTGGAAAGGAAGTGAAATGGAATGGGGGCATTGGCATGGACATAGATAGTGGCGCAGGTAATGGTAAGGCCGGGGAAGAAAAGGCTAAGGATTAGGTGTTCAGTGGGGTCAGGAAGGAGGGGTTGGAGCCGAACAGGGATCTGGTGAAAGCAGCCAATGGCTACCCCACCATGCGCTATTGTGTGGGGATTGTTGGAACAGTGGAGGAGGTAGGAAGATGTGCTGACGATATGTGTGGGTTGGAGAAAGGTTTCATTAAGGAGTAAGGCATCCACACGGTAGGTTGTGAGGGTGTGCATGAGGAGATTCTTGTTGGTAGGAAGGGAGCGAATATTGTTCAACAAGATACGGTGCTGTTGCGGCATGGTGGGGTTAAAATTAGGGTGTCAAGCTGGGAGAAGGTAAAGTGGGCCTGGTTATGGGAGTAGGTGGCGAAGGCATTGAGGTGGAAGACAGAACGGGCAGCTACGGAGATCTGTTGGAGGGTATGGGGGCATTGGAAGGGGTGGATGTTCTGAAGGACAACGGTTGCTAACCTGATGACGTCCTCAGCTGTAGGGGGGGGCAAAGGGTGTTTCCGGAAGGAGTGGGATCATCTATTGGACAGATAGGGACTGTGAATTCAGGAGAGGTAGGGGTTGGGTTGGGCCTTGCATTTTTGGGAGTAGGTGGGATGGGGAAGGCTACAGGTGTTGCAGGATGGGGGGATTCCAGGCTACGAAACTGCCAGAGGAAGTGCACCTCTTTGCAATAGGGGCAAACGGGAGCCTCATGACACTCAGAGGTGTGGAGCACGTTGTATTGCAGGCACCTCTGGTAGCGAACAGGCTGGGAATGGGAACTGGAAGGATCGACTTTGTACCTCTTGTTGAAGAGTAGGGCGCCCTCCTTGAGGAGAAGGTCCACAGAGGAGGTGTGCTCGGAAAACACCCGCATGAGGCGAGTGAGGCTGGTGGGGTTGCGGATGCGGCAGGCAGCACAGATCTCGAGGTAAGGATGTGATTGGTGCTCCGCCAACACCTCCTCCTCCGTAATCACTAGGCTAAGCCGAGTGATCACAGCAGTGAGGGTCGGTGGGCAGTGCGAGGGTTGAGGTTGGTGGGAGGAAGAAGGGGAAGGAGCAGGGGTGAGGGAGGCACGAGGTCCAAAATGTATAATTGGGATCTTGGAGAGGATGTCCGTGTGGAGGATGGGGCTGGGAGAAGTAATGAGGATGGAGTCCCTATGAGGGTTGACAAGGGAGTTAGGGGTGCCGGGGTAGTATTTGAGAGAAGCAGGGTAAGATTCCGGGCTTCTAGAAGGGATGGCTCAGGATTTGCAAGAATGTATCTGTAGGTGTTGGCAGAGGCAGAGGGGGAGGTTGTGGGAAGGGCAGGGGCCGAGGTAGCAGGAGGCGAGACATCCATGGCGTCAAGGAGGGGAGGAGGAGGAGGGGGAGGCGGATGTTTTTTGGGAGTGGAGGAGGCATGGGAGGTGCTGGGGGGCTTTATGGCTATGGAGGAGGAGAGAGGGATGGAAGCGACCGGGAGGTGGTGGGGGGTGGCAGGTTCCAGTAACAGTGTTGGTGCTGAAGCAGGGTCGGTGTGGACCGTGGCCCTCTGGGCGATCACCTGAGCGGCAGTCGCTGGAGCTGATGTTGAAGGGGGGAGGATAGGGAAGGGACTGGGAGTGGGTGTGGAGGGTTGCCGAGGTGGGGCAGTAGTGGGGGCGGTGACGGGCGTGGCTGTTGCTATGGTAAGGAGAGGGGTATAGACTGGGGAGGGGGTGACTGGGTGCACCACGTAATGGTGGTGGCGGCTGCAGAGGGGGAGGTATATGTATTGGCGCTGGTGGTTGTGGTGGTGGTGGGGGTGGTCAAGGTGGAAAGAGAGAGAACAAATCAGGAGAAGGAAAACACTGAGGACCATGGACGATGAAGACAAAGACGAAGACGACGGTGAATACGTCCTGGAAGGCAGCTGCTGCTGCTACAGTGACGGCGACAGTGGCGGTGAGTGGGTGGCTGGGCCCTGCCCTGCTGCTGGTGGTGGTGGTGGGGTCTTGTAGGCGACTGGCGCGGTGGAAGCTGCTGAGTGGCGAAGAACTCATCGCCAGGGCTGGCGACGGTGACTGCGGGTCCAAAGAGGTGGCCGACACAGGCAAGGCTGCGACTCTGGGGAGGCTGCGATTCTGGGGAGGCTGCAACTCCGGGGAGGCTGCCACTCCAGGGAGGTTGCGACTCCAGGAAGGGTACGGCTGGTCCTGCTGCTGGTCACGACGACTGCTGGCTGCGATGACTGCTTCTAATGCTGCGATGCTGTTGCGGCTGTGACTGCTGCTCTCCCTAGGGCTTCGACAATTACTGGTTGACAATTCTCAAAGTGGCGACCTCATGCGAGTGCCGCCGAAGATGCCTATTAACTTCTTTCCTAAATGATCAAAAAATGGTTCAAATGGCTCTGAGCACTATGGGACTCAACTGCTGAGGTCATTAGTCCCCTAGAACTTAGAACTAGTTAAACCTAACTAACCTAAGGACATCACAAACATCCATGCCCGAGGCAGGATTCGAACCTGCGACCGTAGCGGTCTTGCGGTTCCAGACTGCAGCGCCTTTAACCGCACGGCCACTTCGGCCGGCCCTAAATGATCTGTACTGCTGTATTCCAGTCTTTCCCTGGACAGTTTTATACTTCCTTCTTTCTGAATCAGTTGAAGTATTCCTACACAAATAATTAAAAACCAACATTTCCTTATGAGATATAAACAGTGACTCAGGAATACAAAGTTGCTGGAGATGAGTTTCACCATACATTCTATCGTGCACACACTGGAAACGTAACATAATATAAAGTACTGCTTCACACCCCAGTTACTCCCGTCATCAACAGATGGCTACACTTAGAAAACGAGCGTATTTCGATCCTTGTACTACGAGTTTTGTACTGCCACTGACAGATGGCTGTTAGAAAACGTGGTTGTTCATTTGTTGTACTATGAGTTTCTTACTGTCACCAACAGAGGGCAGCACTGTAGAAAACGCAAAGTGTTCATTTGTTGTATCATGACTTTCTTACTGTTACCAACAAATGTCTGCTCTGATAAAAACCATAGTTGACTCTTCATTGTATACCGCTTGGCTTAAGGTGCAACGAAGTCGTAAATTAATTATTTTCCACATCCATGCTGCTTCTCAAATGCCACAATATTCTTTTCATCTATCCTCCACATCAATGATGCTTGTCAAGTGTCACAATATTCTAAAATACCGACAAAAGCCTCTGTAATGTAAAGTAAGTTCAAGTGTAGTAATATTAAATTCCATTTTTAAACCTAGTATATATATATATATATATATATATATATATATATATATATATATATATATATATATATATATTGCTGTGCATTGTGGGATCCGCATCAGATAGGACTGATGGACGATATCGACGAAGTTCGAAGGAGGGCAGTTCGTTTTTTATTATCATGAAATAGCAGGCAGACTGCCAAGAATATGATACATGAATTGGGGTGGCAATGATTAAGGCCAAGGCGTTTATCGTTGCAGCTGGATCTTCTCCTGAACTTTAAATCACCAACTTTCTCTTCAGACTGTGAAAATATTTTGCTGGCGCCTATCCACACAGGGACAAATGTTCATCATAATAATATATGAGAAATTAGAGCTCGCGCAAAGAGAGATCTGAGTTCAAATCCCAGTGTAACACCAATATTTTCCACATTTCAAGTTGAAAGACAATAAGAATTAAGTATCCTGTGACCTTACATGTTGAGTAGTTCACTCGTAGAAAAAACACTGCCCTGTAAGAAACAAAACTGGTGACAGAGTTTCTACCTGGTATGAATTTCGCCTATGTCATAGTCCAACCTACACTGACTCTGCGAAAGTAGTTAGCGAAGGGGCACAAGTTTAATATCGGTTTGGAACCAGGGTGCAACCATACATTGTTGGACTTGCGTTACCAGACGCGAATAGGGTCTGTTTGAGCTTGTTAATGATGGTTGGCTGATGTTCGAATCGAACCCAGATCTTAAGCATATGTAGCTACAATCATTTCATCAGAGCACCAACCTACACAGAGAACTGGTTATGACTGTGTCGTAATGAAGGATGCTCAACATTGGAAAAGATTGATTACAAATTGTTCAGTGCATCCATTTCCTTGTTCGTTCACATCGATATTCACTAGCTGTCTTGGCTACGCAATTTGTGCTTTTGAGTTGATTTTGTAATCACTAAAATAAAATCACATAACAGCCAGCTGCACGAACTGGCAACACGGTACGTTGGGGAAACTTCTGCTGGAAATGTTGCTTTCCACTTGTGATTCTGTGCTGATGTATGTATTTATGGTTTACTCATAAATATGATGTAGTGTAAATGAAAAGGCCAAAGATGGAGCACACTCTCATCTTTCCGTTTTCAAATCGCATTTCGTCTCATATAATTACGCAGGTAAGGGCGTAGTGACGTTTTCTCGTGCAGCATATTATGTGAATGGCATTAATGTACGTATTCTACCTGGTCAAAATTTACCTACAAAAGCTGGACAAGGGCGAGCAGCACTCGTGCTCTGTTGGTTCTGTACAAACTTTATTATGCTTATAAGTAATAGTGATAGTAATAATAATAATAATAATAATAATAATAATGATGATGATGATTTCCTGTGATTCAATTTCCTGGTGCAAGTCTTGCTATTGGATGCACTTTGGCGGCTTTTGTGTCCCTGATCGACCCAAGGTATCCAGCCGGAAAAGGGGACGTATAGATTAACCAGGAATCTGAACCGTGTGTTGTTTCTGGCGACTCATCACACCGTTTAGATGTGGAGACTAGGTTAAAACGAAGACGAAAAACCGGGAATCGATACCATGACCTTCTTATTGCCAAGTAGACGCCACCAGATCGATATGTATATGGATTGTCCACCTGTAGGATTTGATGAATGACTTTGTGAGTATCAAAATATGTGACATATATGTTTGTACCTTTTGTTTGTAATGACTCAGAAGCTAAAGTTATTTACACCACCAAGCGACCGTAGACATTAGAATTTGATATAAATTTCTACTCGACATCTCTACCTGTTCCTGAGATAAATAGGTCTTAACAGACATACAGACAGACAGACGAAAAAGAAACGGAAAAAAATCAATTTGAGGGAATAAAAAATAACAGGAAACCTAATTCAGGATGGTCGGATGGGGATTTGAACCACTGCGTATCAACTTGATAAACAGAAAATAATGGTTGGCCTGAAAAAAGTGCATAGGCCATCGAGTGTGATTGCTCAACATGTAACATTACGCATTTGTGTTCAGAACTACATTCCAGGGATACGTCCATCGCAGTTGGCATCCGTTTCAATTGAGGCGCGTACCGATTGCAACATACGATAAATGATCAAGGAAACAGCGATTATCGTTGCTACTGTACGAGAACGCCCATCTACACTCTGCTGATTTCACAAAAGAACCTACCGAGGAGCTTGGCTGGAAAAAAATTCGTATCTCACGACTTCTTCCGATCTAGCGCCTTCAAACGTTTATCTGTCTTACTCCTTATAGAAAAACCGTGAAGAAAATTTCTTTGTAGACAAAGATGCACTTTAAACTTGGGTTGACGACGTTTTATCTCCAATCCAGTAACTTTCTACTGGCGTGGAATCCCAAAACTGCTTGACCTCCGTCAGTCTATTTCAATTAATGGGGGTGTATTGCTGATTTTTCTTTTACGTTTTCTTTTACGTATTTCAGCTACATTCAAGAAACCAATGAGAAAAACTATAAAAATATTCTCTCTTCTAATATAAACAAATTTCAGTTTACCAGGATACCATTATGACATAGGTGTAATTTAATAAAACAAATGCTATCAGTAACACGAGCCTGCTCAAAACATCACGCTTTAGCAAGATATCGCGCACTTTCGAGCTCGATGTGGTCTGTCTCTAGTGAAGTCCTGCATTCTACCCAAGAAGCATTTCGGGATGACCACGAAAATATATAAACTTCGCAGTGAGAGTGTATCCAAAAAGAAAACCAGCTAAAAATTAGTCACTGCTTCACATAATCAATTGAACTGTGTATTCACAAAGGCTGCTAGGTCACACTTTCTTACCTATTTCGCGTTTAGATGTAGAGGCTTAAAAAATGGCTCTGAGCACTGGGACTAAACATCTGAGGTCATCAGTCCCCTAGAACTTAGAACTACTTAAACCTAACTAACCTAAGGACATCACACACATCCATGCCCGAGGCAGGATTCGAACCTGCGACCGTAGCGGTCGCGCGGTTCCAGACTGAAGCGCCTAGAACAGCTCGGCCACATCGGCCAGATGTAGGGGGTACTAAATCGAAATTACCATGAGACTTAAGATGGTGATGTTAAGATTTCCTTAACGGTTTAGGATTCGGAAGCTTACAGCTCGGTAAGGAAAGAAGTAAAAGGAGACAAAATGTTTGTAACTCTACCGACAATAGAGCCAAGAGCTAACGCAGCACTCCCTGCACTAAGTGGGAGCATTACCACTTAGCTAGTGAGCCGGTACTGTTAGGAATACGCTCTCACAATGATATTGTTGATTAACAGAGGTAATTAGTAGCACGCATCTCGTGGTCGTGCGGTAGCGTTCTCGCTTCCCACGCCCGGGTTCCCGGGTTCGCTTCCCGGCGGGGTCAGGGATTTTCTCTGCCTCGTGATGGCTGGGTGTTGTGTGCTGTCCTTGGGTTAGTTAGGTTTAAGTAGTTCTAAGTTCCAGGGGACTGATGACCATAGATGTTAAGTCCCATAGTGCTCAGAGCCATTTTTTTAGATAATTAGTAATGTTAAATATGAGGACAATTGTGAACCACACCAGGAGGTAAATGACGGTCACATAGTTTCAGCGGGAAGAATACATTCACTCAGCCGACGTGCTAAGATGGCTAGCCTTTGGGAAGCTCGCCTTTCGGAGACGCAGAGACGCCAGTTGCTACCGCATTGACTGACAGCTGAAATATGTGAAGCATAGCCTAATGAGTTTCATTCGCAATTGTGTAACTATAATTTTGATCAAAAGCCAAGTTACAAGTAATATCCATACTGTAACGCAAAAATAGTAAGTAAAGAGCGAATGGGAATTAGTTGGGCGCACTACTCTTCACTAAACTGTTTCTTCAATAGTTGTCGTAAATATTTTTCTTTTTATGTCTTATGTGAGCTGCAAACATGAAGCTCATTCACGGGAAGTGATTCGCTTTATTAGCATCATCTGACACAATTAACATTACCAGTAAATAATATTCTTTTTAACATTATTCACTTACAGCAGTTTTCCTCAAAAAAAAAAAAAAAATTGTCACCGGCACCACATGCAACATATAATAACACAAATGAAAAGGCAGTATAACCCTAATTACAAAACATGAACATCCGTAAAGGTATTTCATAAGCTGCAAATGACACACAGTTTAAAATCAGAAAAATGAACAATGCAAGGAAATCTCTCGCAATGTTTAAAAAAGAGCACTCGAAAACAGTGAAGAAAATGAAACCAGTGAAAGAGTACAGTACAAGTTCGATAGTGAGGTCCCATACTCCGAGGAGCGTAGGCTAGTGCCTTCCTCCGACCATAATGGGGATGAACGGTGATAATGCAGACGACACAACAACATCCAGTCATCTCGAGGCAGGAAAAATCCCTAACCCCGGCGGGAATCGAGCTCGGGACCCCGTGCGCAGGAAGCGAGAACGTTACCGCAAGACCAACAGCTGCGGACTGTCGGGAAATGTGGGAGACCATATTATTGATGACTAACTTATTTCATATGTTTATCTGCTGTTTCACTAAACTAACGAAGAATGCTATGAAGTATACACTGTACTACTACAAACGAATTGCAATTTACCATGATATCCTTATGACAAAAGTCTTCTATAATAAAAGGAAGTACCCATAACACGAACGTCCTCAGAACGTCACGAATTTGCAAGATATTATGCACTTTTGACATAAAAACCATCTCTGACTCTGTGCAGTCCATGAAGTACAACCACGAAAGTATTACAGAAAAGGCCAAGCAGAGACACCTCTGTATGAAGTGAGGGTAGCAGGTGGAAACCTGTGACGCGTTAGCGATGCTAGGAAAACATTATTAGAATTCACTCCTTTATTCACGATGTTTACGAGTCGTCGTTCTTTCGCACCAGCCAGCGCTGCTGCTCTCCAGCTACTTGTTGGACTCTAGCTGACGTCCGTCGAGTCAGCGATTGTACGCCCAGGAGAGGATGTCAGCGACTCTGGTGCCGCGGCTGTTGCTCGGCGAGAAGTGGTTCATGTGCTGGCTGCTGGAGTGTACTTGGCCCTACTATAAGTCTCGATGACCCATCCACAACGTACCTGTTGGTAGTCGTGTGGTCGGTTAATCACCTTCCTACCTCTGGTAAGTGTCAGCACCCGAAGGTGCCTGGATGCTGAACAGGAATGTGGACCCCAAGAGACCCTGTTATTGGTTTCTGCATCGAAGTCCAGTACTGACAACACTCTGCGATGTGGTTTTGTCGGAAGACAGTCAGTTCCTTTGTCAGTAAATGGTAGACCGCGAGTAGCATGAAGTTCATCAGGTGAAAATGTTGAGTACATTTTTGGCTAGGTCATTGACTGTGTGGAGCATCTAAGATATAGATTCAGTACAGTAACGTAATAATGGAGTCGAGGCCTATACTGGGAATGCCATCGGCCCCAGTGATCAACTCATCGCGAGAGCTGGAGAGCTGGAGTTTTAAAGGCACTGTAGGATAGTGACACTAAGGCGATCCTTCTGTTGGGTTCACAAATTGTCCCCAGACCAAGGGTTATCCAAAACACTTGACCCTACCTTTTAATCACTAATAGAACCGGAGGTATAAGTAGTGAAAAATCGCATTTTCATGCGCGTCGTTTTGGAACGTATTGGTAAGGATACTGTCGCATGCATACCGATTTTGACTTCATAGACATGGTAATGTAATTAATTTGAGTCTTATAGCGTTTTATCTTGTACTTAACCACAACTAGGTCTTAGATAATAGATGTAAACATCGCACTTTTGCCGTTGCTGACGCATTTTGCTGACATTTTAAAATATTGTGGTATCATAGATGTGGTAAATAATACAGGAAATACAATCTACAAAGGACCTTGGCACCATAGTTCTGATTACAGTCTTCGTCGAAAGTTATTGTTGTACACAGCATAGGATACGGTACGCCGATGTGCTTTTGTAACGATAGTAACAATTCTCAATCAGTACCATAATTATATTATTCTAGTTTATAATAAGATGCAATATCTTTATCCCCTGTAAAATAGTGCTTGAGAACAACATAAATGCGGAAATACTTAACTTTAGGGTGTATTGCGATTTACATCAAGAGTAGGCCCAATTAATTACATTCAGACTGTCAATTTTCTTGCATGATTGCCTGCTTAGCGTAGTATTTCAGCTAACATGCATTTTTCTGCAGTTATAAGCCTGGCTATGGCAATTGTACAAGATCGATTCCTACCTTCTACAATGGCAACTGTTATTAGGCATGGAAACCTAACATTGGATTACATACTCTTTAATTTTAGGTACTAATTTGGTGACTATGTGTGCATGTGGAACTTAACATTATGACACATGCACTTTCTTTACATTGCAGATGTATTTTTGCAGACATTTTAGAATAGTATGAGACTTGACAAACGCCATTCATGGTGTGGTCAGAAAGAATATTGTGACATTTGAGGACCATCATTGATGTGAAAAATAATTAATTTATCACTCTGTTGCATCTTAAGCCATGCATTTTACATTGAACTATCAGTTACTGTTTTTACCAGTTTAGACATCTGTTGATGACGGCATAAACTCATGGTACAACAAACGAATAATCCCATTTCCTGCAGTGCAGCTATCTGTAGGTGGCAGTTTGAAACTCGTGGTACAAAGATCACACTATGATCGTTTTCTGAAGTGCAGCCATCTGTTGGTGACAGAAGAAATTGCAGTGTGAAGCAGGACTTTATTTTATTTCGCATTTTCAGAAATTACTTGATAGTATTTATGTTAAACTCATGTTCAACAACCACATTTCCCTGATTTCTTACACATATCTTATAAGCAAATGTTGGTTTTTTATTCATTAGAAAGAAATATGCTATCTATTTGTTCTGTTCCATGGCAAATGATATAAGGCTTCAAATGAATTTAACCAATGTGACTGGTGAGCCAGTTCTTAAACGAGTTTTTGGCGGTCAGTATTGCAAACACAGCTTGCAAACTTTTCAGAATTTTAGCAAATCAGGTACATTATCATATTCCACACTCATGTTAGAATTATGCATTTTACAAATTGAATTATTGTCCTTACATCACCAAATCACAGCTTCTCTACAGCACAGGAGTAGGAAAATTGTATTGTATGGAATTGGCTGCCACATGTGGATGGGGGAGGGGGCAGGAGAGTGGGAGGGTAGTTTTGTGGCACCACAGTGTTTAGTTTCCCAGTACATGTGGCTGGATGCGATTCCTGGAATAACTTGGAGGTAAGGAAGAGCTGATGCTAATGTCAGTGAAACATGTCAAGTGCAGTTCCATGTGTCTGGTAGGTTTCTCAGAATGGCCTTGGTGCACGTAAGTAGATGCAATGATAAAAGAATTCTGGGAATGACATTAATGATAAGAAAGTGCTGATGCTGAAATCAGTGAATTCCTGGCTAGAAACTGCAGTGACCCACTACTGCCACTCCCCCATCCTCCCAATTTGGATCTGTGCCTGACTGTCTTCATTTCTCCTGCGTACCACATCTGCATGTTCCTTGTACTTTCAGCTTTCCCTACTTTGCTTAATAGCAGCTTGCCACCTGAGCTGTTGATAATCATACCACTGCCTCCATTTTCTCAAAGAGTCTCTCCAATTTTCCTGCAGGCCGCTCATGCATGCCTCAACGGCATTCCTTGTGTCCTCTATCCACGTTCCTATATACGCTGCTTTATTGTTGTGAGTGTGACATTTTTCATTGATTTAAATTGATGTACAAATGATCAGATTTTATTCCTTCAGTGTCATGAACAGTTTTAACCTTACTTCTAAAAAATTAAAGTATTATTCTTTTAAATTACATATAAAATATCACAACCTTTTATTGTTTCATTGTGGCAGTGACAAACAAGTAGTATGTATCTAGACTGGAATTTTCAATAGAATTAACTCATTGTAAATAGGGAAAGATTTTGATGACAGTAATTAATTTATATTGAGTTTATTTTTTGTATAATATTGAATTTCACTAAATACAAGTATAGGCTATATCTTCAAGCTTGACATTTGCTACCACACATGATTTTTAATTTCGAGTTCCATGCTCATTAATGAAGTTGCTGTTATTTAATACATGTTTCTTTCTTTTTATATAACAAAGGTCACATAAAGAAATATTCCATATGCTGATAAAAATACTAAGCGATAGCACATTGTTCTGCTAGGTTCTGTACAACTTTCTGAATCTCTGTACAACACATATTTTTTTAAACGAATTCACTGCAAAATACAAACAAAAACCATTGAAATAGTCTTAAAACTATTTTTAAGATTGCTAGTTACGTTAGTTTCCTCAACATTCCTGTTAGTTCTGACAAGGTTCCCACTTTATTTTCACACCACCACATAAGTTCCTTCATCCAAGACACCATAATTCCGTCAAACACTTATTCTGAAAAAGCAAGTCTCTTGTGCTATTATTGGCACAGGTTCAGACTAAATACTTATGCTGCTGTTCTTTTTAGTCAGTTTCTCAATCATGGAAGTAATAGAACAGTGTACAAATTGACAGTCTGCTGGATCTCTTCCCGCCTCACCTATCTCCACTACCCTACGCTAACTGAGGCAAAAATGGCGGGATATTAAAAAATGTAAGTTTGCATTGATCTGGAAGCTAATGCAGCATGTGTGGTTGCCAGGTATATCCAGGTTGGCAGATGTAATTATTCAGCACCATTTATGACCTCAGCCACTTCCTTCATAATTCATTGCCCAATTATTATAACTGATGCCCATCCATAATTTATAACCCAATTAGTCACTTTCAGGCACACCCATTCTTTAATTTACTATCAAAAAATGGCGGGACAGCTAGCACATGCACATGCACATGCGTGACATGTGGCTCTGACTAATTTTATACAATTATACATGTATGCAGTACAACTGCCTAGATTATTATTATTTTTTTACGTTTATATGATCTAGAACAGCTGCCAAGGATTTTCTCTCCTAAATAATCACCCCAATCCTATCTTTGGACTCATGTGCTAAATGCAGACCTGACATATGTCTCTGGACTTTTTATATATATTTACACGCAACATAACTGTCTTGAAATTTTTTATATTTATATGAAGTGGAACTGCCAGTGTAACTGGGTTTGAGGATTCAAGACAGAATTTCTAAATAAGATGAAGGAATAGGATCACAAATTTTCTTCATTTATTCACAATATAGGCATATGTAAAACATAGTAACAACTAATTCACAGTAAACTATATTAATTTTCAGGTAAAGAATTATTTAATACAGTGTTAGAACATAATACATTATTCACAGTATATTATACTGAGTTCATAGCAGCTTATTTCATGTAGTATTTGATAACAAATTATGCACAGTGCTGTTTTTTTTTCATGAGAGTCTTCACAGTTGTCACAATGGAAAGATTTTACAGTTCAGCTATTCCAATATCATTTGATGTACAGTTGTTGCAATGGAAAAATTCTGCAATTCAGCTATTGTAATGTAATTTGATATATAGTTGTTGTAATGTTACAGTAGTCATTCTTGTTGAAAGTTCAAGATTGACTTAACACGGGAAATGCTTCATAGTAAAAATTAAATATTTGGATGAGTAGCAGCACACACACACACACACACACACACACACACACACACACACACACACACACAATCTGTTTGCAAATAAATATATCTACTGTAATTATCACCCCAGTGAATAGTAAGCATAAAGCAGGGTTTTGATCCCATCAGTACAGACGACACACTTAATATCATGAGATGCAGGCCGATTTTCAGTTGCGACGCTGTGTGTACCACATGGATCCACAACTAAATAGTAACTGGCCATATCATATGCATAGGTGGGGATGAAGCACCACCTACACCGCCTCACAGGCAATCCAAGTCGTCTTCAACTGTGAGAGCCATTGAGGCTGCATGAAGAATCTCTCCTGCCTTTGGGAAGCACCTATCACTGTACAGTATGCGTGCATTTTTTATCTAAGACCTATAAACTCTACAATCTGCAACCCATTCGCCTCGTCTTTCATTGAGCCAATAACCTTATTGTTTACAGGTGTTATGTCATAAGGATTATCAGCTGCATGTCCAGATGTATTGAATGTGTCAGTGTGGCACCGTATTACTTCATATGGTTTGCAACGCTTCTCCCAACACATGTAGCTGTCTGTAACGACATGAAGGAGCATTGGGTCTGTAAATGACTTTTCACGAACTCACACAGGAACTGATACGTGTGGAGTTTGGATAGTCTGTGAGTTAACGAGCATTGTGCTCTCATTTAAATATATGGCCGAAAGAATCAGCCTTTAGGAATTGTGAAACGAGCCCTGTCGTCCAGGACCGGATGCTACAAAGGGCGCAGATTCACCACGAGATGGGGAAACTCACAGGCGTCTGTTTTCTATAGGGGCCTAAGCGCTGTATTATGTGAGTGAGACAGACGAGATGGCGGACCTAAGATCGCCCATAAAGGTAAACATTTATGAAAACTATTTAATTCTGTAGTAGTGCAGGGAATGAAGCCACAGTAATTTTATTCTGCCATCCTCCATAAGATTTGATGGTGATCCCAATAAAAATTGAATACTGACCATATCTATAATAGTTTAGGATTTACTGTTAACGTGAAATTGACAAGTTCTGTAACAAAGACCTGAATGCTAAAATCTGAACGCTTTGGTAGATCTTAACGATCGACATTTCATATAGAAGCGCATCATTAAAATGACAAATGTTGCAAATATCAATTCAGTAACATAATTTTTTTTAAAGATACAGTAAATTTAAATTATCAGTGTTTTCAGTTAAGCATCAGATCATCATTTCCTCCACGCAAAACACACTGAACAATGACAGCATGACACCTTACTGAACCATTAATAATAGAATGTTTGTTGTAAAGTTTAGTGCGTAATAGTTACTTTTGTTCTTTATTTATTTATCAGAAAGCACATTGGGGCAAGGCTACTGGCCGTGACATTCAGAGCTAAGAAGGAAATTGTATTGGTTTTATGTAAAAGAATTTAACATTTATTATGTAATGGATATTGTTGTTACTTTATTTAGAACGTGAAAGTGGTCAAGATTTCATTATTTAAATATGTTGAAATGTTAAGTACTGTAGAATAAGCTGTAATCAATCAGATGAACGGCTCCAGGAAAGAGAAACTGCTCTAGCCAGTTGAGCGAAGATGCTCGGCGCGCGGGAAACGCGATCGGAGATGGACAGAGGGTAGCTCTGATCTAGACACCAAAGAGTACAGTTCAGCTGGAGACACCAAAGGGTACTGTGCGGGTGCAGACGCTAAAACGGACAATTCGCCTGTAGACAACAAACGATACAGTTCGGATTGATGCCGGCTGGTGTGGCCGAGCGGTTCTAGGCGCTTTAGTCTGGAAACGCGCGACCGCTACGGTCGCAGGTTCGAATCCTGCCTCGAGCATGGATGTGTGTGATGTCCTTAGGTTAGTTAGGTTTAAGTAGTTCTAAGTTCTATGGGACTGATGACCTCAGATGTGAAGTCCCACAGTGCTCAGAGACATTTGAACCATTTTAGTTCGGATTGAGATGCGAAAGCGGACAGTCGGTCTTTAGGCAGCTAGGAAGTTAAACGACTTAGAAAATTTCGCGTTGTGTGGTATCGCGGGACTTAGTCTCTGAGCGGTGAGCAGCCGCGCGCCTGGTTCTAAACATTCTGCGTGGTGTCTGTTTGTTCTATATCGTGTCTCCCTACCACTTTCGCGCAACGACGCTTTGAGCGTGTTTTTTAGGGAATTGACTAGTTTGAACCTGGGACCTGTTGCTGGTAAGGAGACGTCAGACCACACATGACATGTAGAATTCAGAAGAGTTCAGTGAGACTAGCGATGATATAACCCAATACTTAATGATTTCAGCGTCAGCTCCACTGCACTCCCTGTAAAGGAATCTTAATACCAACTAAATTTAGTGGAAGGGGTTCAAGGCGTTCCTATTTTTAGTTAGCTGATAAAATAACGTCGAAAAAGCAGTTAAGTTTTCCACTGGAAATTTTATTCTACTCACAAAACATTGTTTATAAATTTTACTATTGATAAAAGGAAATGTTTTAATACAGGATGGTAAAAACCAACTGCGTTCAACAAAAATGTGAACGAATATTCCCTGAATGGGTTTCCAAGTTCTACAATGGATCGAAGGATGACCTATGCCATATCACATCTATAATCTAGGTTTAAACAAAGTTTCACAAGAGAGAAAACTATCAAAATGGTCTACAGTGACCCTCAATTATCTTTAATTACTTATCTAACTTGTCGTAAATTACAGTGGCTGACGTGGCTTCTCAATAACTATATAACAGAAAAATCATCGCGTTTCAGATTTTTACTTCAAGTGGCAAATGTGAACACCATGAGCTTTAATTGACGATCGACACTAGTATTACGCAAAAAGGGGCTGTAACAGATGAGACTTCTGCAGTTCTGAGTGAAGCCTTATGCGCTCAAAAATGCGGCATCACGTGCGTTCATTACCTTGTCGGTGTTCGTCAGGGGGCGGCGGCCGGCGCAGCTCCGTCCAGCTCGCCCTCTCGGAAGCAACTCGCTCTTAACTTCTCCTTACTACAATTTACCGAAGTTGGTTTAAAAAAAAAATTCTGGCTGTGTTTTCATCTGACCAATCAGGGTCTCAATGTTAACCTTAAGCTCCGCCTACAAAAATTCTGTCTATTCAATGAGGAACGTTATACTTTTCGTGGTGGGGCAATGTTTTTAAAGTTTGCAACGTAACTGAGACGCGAAAAAGTCTCACGCTAAAACTTGCAGCTGGTGTGGTCCTTTTAGCGTTATCGTAAGATGTATACTGTTCTTCTGGAGGGCTCTATCTTTTAACATGGGCTGGGGGGTGGTCCTAACGTAACAGAGACGCGAAAAAGGTCTCATGCTAAAACTTGCGGGTGGTGTAGCCCTTTTTGTGTTATCGTAAGATCTATACTGTTCTTCTGGAGGGCTCTAGCTTTTAACATGGGCTGGTGGGTGGTCCTAACGTAACAGAGACGCGGAAAAGTCTCACGCTAAAACTTGCGGGTGGTGTGGTCCTAGCAGTTAGCTGGCGACGTGAGTGTCGGTCCGTCCCTTATCGTAGGGCCTTCCAGCTTAACGCGGTTCTGCTCTCGGCGTCTGTTCTCGTTTCTCCCCTCGGAACAGCGTCTGTCTCACGGTGGGAAGGTATGACAGGCATTTAGGCATTCTTGTGTTAGTCTGTGGTATTCCATTTGCTCACTCGTTACTCGTATTACTTTGGTTAATTTAATGTCACGATTTATTCGGAGCTATGTGACATACTACTGGATTTGCGTATCATGTCAGGGTTTTCATGGAAGGTGTTGGATTTGCCTGACACCTTACATGGTGTGAACTCTAACTTTTCGGCATGAGATTATGAATGATGGAACTGTGTCAAATGGATATACGCTCGAGCGTATCAGTAACTCTAAATATAACCACTTTCGGTGTTAGTTTTCTTTCAGAATAAACATTATTCTAACCAAATCGCAACTGTGTGGCCTACATCATTATGGGTCGTTAATTTAGTTCCCGATATTATTATTACTGTTATTATATGTTATGTTAACTTTACATTTCACAAACTTGCCATCAGCCAGACGATTTAACTGAAGGGTCACAAGTGTCTAATTTAGGGCGTGTAATGCGACACGTGCGGTTCAAACCCTAGACGAGTTTGAGCTAAGAGATTTCGACAAAGAGGAACCGCATGTGAGCCCGAACATCTTTGGGATGTTAGCTCGCAAGCTCGAATATACACTTACTGACACAAACAGGTTTCGTAAACTCTACTGCAATCTTAGCTATCTCCAGAGCAACGAATTCTTCATTGAAAATTCTGATCTGTTCAAAATTTGACCTGGTGATATAATTTTTCGTGCCATAATGTCCATCCCACTTCTATGTTAGATGAATTTCGTGGAAATTTCTGGCATTCACCATTGTTTTGCATAAAATTACGTTTTCATAAGTTTAAAAGAAATCTTGAAAATCACACATTGGGGAAGCCCTATTTTCGCTGTTAATATCAATTTATTCTTGTTTCTCCTCGAGGATGTTCAGTGCGCGAACTGTAAATTTTTTGAAGTTTAATACCAGTCATGGCCTGTTAGTGGACGCCAGCTCGGGTGATGTACTAATCAAGTAAGCCACTGGTCAGTATTGTTGACATTACAGCAAAATATTCTTGCCAGGTGGGCTTGCTACAGCGGTCACAGGTGAGCAACACAGTGTGCGCGAGAGCTGTTGATGATGTTTGGTTTGTGGGGCGCTCAACTGCGCGGTCATCAGCGCCCGGTGAACAAGAGTGAAGTAATGTTTTGTAAGTCAGAGCACTTTTGCGCTACCGTTTACTACTTTGAGTGTCTCATTTCCTAACCTAATTCCTCAGCATCACCTGATTTAATTCGACTACATTCCATTATTCTCGTTTTGCTTTTGTTGAGATTCATCTTATATCCTCCTTTCAAGACACTGTCCGTTCCGTTCAACTGCTCTTCCAGATCCTTTGCTGTCTCTGACAGAATTACAATGCCATCGGCAAACCTCAAGGTTTTTATTTCTTCTCCATGGATTTCAATTTCTATTCAGAATTTTTCTTTTGTTTCCTTTCCTGATTGCTCAACATACAGATTGAATAACATCAGGGACAGGCTACAACCCTGTCTCACTACCGTCCCAACAACTGCTTCCCTTCCATGCCCCTCGACTCTTATAAATGCCATCTGGTTTCTGTACAAATTGTAAATAGCCTTTCGCTCCCTGTATTTGACCCCTGTCACCTTTAGAATTTGAAAGAGAGTATTACAGTTAATACTGTCAAAATCTTTCTCTAAGTCTACAAATGTTATAGACGTCAGTTTGCCTTCCCTCAACCTATCTTCCATGAGATGTCGTAGGGTCAGAATGGCCCCCGTGTTCCTCAATTTCTCCAGAATCCAAATTGATCTTCCCCGAGGTCGGCTTCTTCCAGTTTTTCGATTCTTCTGTAAATGATTCGTATCAGTATTTTCCAGCCGTGGCTTATGAAACTGATAGATCGGTAATTTTCACAGCTGTCAGCATCTACTTTCTGTGGGATTGGAATTATTATAGTGTTCTTGAAATCAGAGAGTATTTCGCCAGTTTCACACATCTTGCTCACCAAATGGAAGAGTTTTGTCATGGCTGGCTCTCCCAAGACTATCAGTAGCTCTAACGAAATGTTGTCTACTCCCCATGCCTTGTTTCGATTTAAGTCTTTCAGAGCTTTGTCAAATTCTTCACGCAGTATCGTATATCTCTTCTCATCTTCCTCTATGCCCTCTTCCATTTCCATAATACGGCCCCCAAGTACATCTCCCTTGTACAGGCCTTCTATATGCTCCTTCCACCTTTTACTTTCCCTTTACTATCCTTCATGATATAAGCTCTAGGATTTGTTCTTTGTACCTTCGAAACCGTAAATATCTCTTTCACCAGTTTGGCATGTATGATTTCTCAAATGCTGTTTTGTGTTTTGAGATACGTACCAAATCACTTACATCAAATTCCTGTTTACATGGATCCAGGATTTTAATACGATAATAAACTATATCCATGAGTCCATTATCATGTATACCGATTGGTCTCATTTTCTGTTTGGATAGATTATACTGTACAATTATTTCTGGGAGGATATCTGTCGATTTGTATGAGTCACAAACATTAAAACGCACCCACAGGTCGGTTTGGAGTGTGTCCTGGCAACGATCGCCCCTGTCTGCAACAAACACTCAAAAACATCCACGACATTTCTCCCCATTTTTGGTTAAACAGGTAATACCGAGGCATATTTGGAGTATGTACCAATAAGCATTAAAATATATTTGAATCTATTATTCTCATGTGAATATTCCCTCATTTCTACAAGAACAGCCTGCTATAAGTAATCCAAGGTTTTAATTATAACATGCCTATGAGGGTGTGTTTTGTGTGCTAATTTGTGCAGTTCTCGAACTACTGTATCCATACTTATTCGATGATATCTCTCTCTCTCTACACTCGAAGGTTAATGAAACAACTTCATTCAAATAAGCTGTATTACCTGCAGCAACTGATGCCATGAGCAGACATAGTCGATCTATAAGCTCGTTGGAGTCGTCATAATATACAGAGTGGTCCATTGATCGCGGCCGAGCCCAATATCTCAAGAAATAAGCGTCAAATGAAAAAACTACAAAGAACGAAACTTGTCTAGCTTGAAGGGGGAAACCAGATGGTGCTATGGTTGGCCGGTAGAAGGTGCTGCCATACGTCAAACGGTAGCAACTGTGTTTTTTTTTATATAGGAACCCCCATTTTTTATTACGTATTCGTGTAGTACGTAAAGAAATATGAATGTTTTAGTTGGACCACTTCTTTCGCTTTGTGATAGATGGTACTGTAATAGTCACAAACATATGGCTCACAATTTTAGACGAACAGTTGGTAACAGTTAGGTTTTTTAAATCAAAATACAGAACGTAGGTACGTTTGAACATTTTATTTCGGTTGTTCCAATGTGGTACATGTACGTTTGTGAACTTTCATTTCTGATAACACATGCTTTTTCAGCGTGGTTACCTGTAAATACCACATTAATGCAGTAAATGCTCAAATGATGTCCGTCAACCTCAATGCATTTCGCAATACGTGTGACGACATTCCTCTCAACAGCGAGTAGTTCGCCTTCCGTAATGTTCGCACATGCATTGACAATGCGCTGACGCATGTTGTCAGGCGTTGTCAGTGGATCACGATAGCAAATATCCTTCAACTTTCCCCACAGAAAGAAATCTGGGGACGTCAGATCCAGTGAACGTGAGGGCCATGGTATGGTGCTTCGACGACCAATCCATCTATCATGAAATATGCTATTCAATACCACCTCAACCGCACGTGAGCTATGTGCCGGATATCCATCATGTTGGAAGAACATCGCCATTCTGTCATGCAGTGAAACATCTTGTAGTAACATCGGTAGAACATTACGTAGGAAATCAGCATACATTGCACCATTTAGATTGCCATCGATAAAATGGGAGCCAATTATCCTTCCTCGCGCCGGCCGAAGTGGCCGTGCGGTTAAAGGCGCTGCAGTCTGGAACCGCAAGACCGCTACGGTCGCAGGTTCGAATCCTGCCTCGGGCATGGATGTTTGTGATGTCCTTAGGTTAGTTAGGTTTAACTAGTTCTAAGTTCTAGGGGACTAATGACCTCAGCAGTTGAGTCCCATAGTGCTCAGAGCCATATCCTTCCTCCCATAATGCCGCACCATACATTAACCCGCCAAGGTCGCCGATGTTCCACTTGTCGCAGCCATCGTGGATTTTCCGTTGCCCAATAGTGCATATTATGCTGGTTTACGTTACTGGTGTTGGTGAATGACGCTTCGTCGCTAAAAATCTGTCATCGTCCCGTAATTTCTCTTGTGCCCAGTGGCAGAACTGTACATGACGTTCAAAGTCGTCGCCACGCAATTCCTGGTGCATAGAAATATTGTACGTGTGCAATCGATGTTGATGTAGCATTCTCAACACCGACGTTTTTGAGATTCCCGATTCTCGCGCAATTTGTCTGCTACTGATGTGTGGATTAGTCGCGATAGCAGCTAAAACACCTACTTGGGCATCATCATTTGTTGCAGGTCGTGGTTGACGTTTCACATGTGGCTGAACACTTCCTGTTTCCTTAAGTAACGTAACTATCCGGACACTTGGATGATGTCGTCCAGGATACCGACAGCACCGACGTTTTTGAGATTCCCGATTCTCGCGCAATTTGTCTGCTGCTGATGTGTGGATTAGTCGCGACAGCAGCTAAAACACCTACTTGGGCATCATCATTTGTTGCAGGTCACGGTAGACGTTTCACATGTGGCTGAACACTTCCTGTTTCCTTAAGTAACGTAACTGTCCGGACACTTGGATGATGTCGTCCAGGATACCGACAGCATACATAGCACACGCCCGTTGGGCATTTTGATCACAATAGCCATACACCAACATGATATCGACCTTTTCCGCAATTGGTAAACGGTCCATTTTAACACAGGTAATGTATCACGAAGCAAATACCGTCCGCACTGGCGGAATGTTACGTTATACTACATACTTACGTTTGTGACTATTACAGCGCCATCTGTCACAAAGCGAACAAAGTGGTCCAACTAAAACATTCATATTTCTTTACGTACTACACGAATATGTAATAAAAAGTGGGGGTTCCTATTTTAAAAAGCGCAGTTGATATCCGTTTGAATTTTGGCAGCGCCATCTAGCGGGCCAACCATAGCGCCATCTGGTTTCCCCCTCCAAGCTAGACGAGTTTCGTTCTTTGTAGTTTGTTCGTGTGATGCTTATTTCGTGAGATATGTAGCCCGGTCACTATCAGTGGACCACCCTGTATATACTGCGGGATTCGATTGTTTAATGCTTTACGTTCAATGTCAATACCATCGCCGCTGCTGCTGTCGTTGTTTTCACCATCGAGTATTGGTTTTATATTTTTTGTTGCTCTAGCTTTTTGCGATCTGACGTCCGTGAGGCAAATGCTGTATTTCACGGTACATTTCTCTATCAGTGACTGAATAATTTATGTTTTTTTCGTGGATCTTAGGAAAATGAGATTCATTAAGCCAGATGTTCTCTCAAACTGATTGTTACTGATCTGTATTGTGCCATCAGTTACATTCATAGGCTGCGTGCCCAGAATGTATGGTCTTCCCCTGATGACGCCGAATGTTCTATCTGGCCACGGGCGTGACGGTTAATGGATAGGTCAATGGCAATAACAGCGTTATTGTGTGGTTTTGTTTTTTCTGAGAGCTGCCTGAGAGATACAGAAACCGGTTTACTGGTCTCTCTTAGTGTTTGCTGTCGATCCAATTGCCCTAACCTTAGCATCCATATTTTCTCTCGAACGGCTTTCCTGGCCTGGCTTTCTGCTACGTCGACATCTCGAGGTATACTAATCAGGCTTCTCTGCATCGTGAGGCTTTATATATCGACTGTTGTTCCTCTTATTATGTGGATGCTCCCGCTTGTCAATAACAAGGGTCTCTACGTCTGTTTTCCCCTCAACAGCCTCAACCTTTTCAGTTAAGCCGGTTACTTTCTTACCGACATGATTAACTAACTCATTTAATGCGTTAATCATTTTAGAAGAGTCTGGTAATACGTCTCTAGTTCCCTGTGCATACCTCCAACTTTATGCACGATAATCTGAATTTTTGCATCCATGTACAAGCGAAAGTTCTGCCTATGTACTCCCATTCTCTCGGATAGAGAGTCAGACATACTCGCCAGTTTGCGAATGGTGCTGCGTATACTGATGCACCCACCTCTCTTACCAAACTATATTCACAGAAACTCTTGGAAGTTTCGCCTATACCTACCATCATTCAGTGTTTTAGTTTTATCAATAACAATAAACCCATACTATGTATGATTCTAGCAATCAGCACATATTTTTACAAAATCATTGAACGACATGTCATTTCCTACGTGTGCTTGGTAAATGTGTTGTTTGAAGGCTATAATGTACAATACCCCTAACCAAGTGTTTTGGGATTCTGGAATATGTTTGGCTTCGATAAAAGACATCAATACCCATATGACGACCGAAACAGAAATATCTTCGAATTTGGTCTTGTTGTTCCACAGCAACGTCACAGTGTTTGGCTTTAGTTTTTCAGGTGGAGGGGATGTCACCGCTTTCACTGAAAGTCGTGTATGTAACCCCTTTTACACTGCGCAATATCTCCTGTAATAGCTGATACTTGGGTTGAAACGGTACTTTTGAAAATACACAAATATGTTTAAATTGGACTCCGTCTACGTGTCATGAGAACAGTAGTCTTGCCGTAATTGAGTGGATCTACAGTAATTGATTATATAGTATCAAGAAGGAGCATTCCATTTTTCTTCTTCTTCTTCCTGTCTTCCTTTACATCTTCACATGACCAATCACCTACGACGAAGTCGTGGCGAGGATGTTTCACCCACCCTGCAGTGATATCGAGTACGCCAGGTACTGAAAAGTTGTGGATATATATATATATATATATATATATATATATATATATATATATATATATATACACTCCTGGAAATTGAAATAAGAACACCGTGAATTCATTGTCCCAGGAAGGGGAAACTTTATTGACACATTCCTGGGGTCAGATACATCACATGATCACACTGACAGAACCACAGGCACATAGACACAGGCAACAGAGCATGCACAATGTCAGCACTAGTACAGTGTATATCCACCTTTCGCAGCAATGCAGGCTGCTATTCTCCCATGGAGACGATCGTAGAGATGCTGGATGTAGTCCTGTGGAACGGCTTGCCATGCCATTTCCACCTGGCGCCTCAGTTGGACCAGCGTTCGTGCTGGACGTGCAGACCGCGTGAGACGACGCTTCATCCAGTCCCAAACATGCTCAATGGGGGACAGATCCGGAGATCTTGCTGGCCAGGGTAGTTGACTTACACCTTCTAGAGCACGTTGGGTGGCACGGGATACATGCGGACGTGCATTGTCCTGTTGGAACAGCAAGTTCCCTTGCCGGTCTAGGAATGGTAGAACGATGGGTTCGATGACGGTTTGGATGTACCGTGCACTATTCAGTGTCCCCTCGACGATCACCAGTGGTGTATGGCCAGTGTAGGAGATCGCTCCCCACACCATGATGCCGGGTGTTGGCCCTGTGTGCCTCGGTCGTATGCAGTCCTGATTGTGGCGCTCACCTGCACGGCGCCAAACACGCATACGACCATCATTGGCACCAAGGCAGAAGCGACTCTCATCGCTGAAGACGACACGTCTCCATTCGTCCCTCCATTCACGCCTGTCGCGACACCACTGGAGGCGGGCTGCACGATGTTGGGGCGTGAGCGGAAGACGGCCTAACGGTGTGCGGGACCGTAGCCCAGCTTCATGGAGACGGTTGCGAATGGTCCTCGCCGATACCCCAGGAGCAACAGTGTCGCTAATTTGCTGGGAAGTGGCGATGCGGTCCCCTACGGCACTGCGTAGGATCCTACGGTCTTGGCGTGCATCCGTGTGTCGCTGCGGTCCAGTCCCAGGTCGACGGGCACGTGCAACTTCCGCCGACCACTGGCGACAACATCGATGTACTGTGGAGACCTCACGCCCCACGTGTTGAGCAATTCGGCGGTACGTCCACCCGGCCTCCCGCATGCCCACTATACGCCCTCGCTCAAAGTCCGTCAACTGCACATACGGTTCACGTCCACGCTGTCGCGGCATGCTACCAGTGTTAAAGACTGCGATGGAGCTCCGTATGCCACGGCAAACTGGCTGACGCTGACGGCGGCGGTGCACAAATGCTGCGCAGCTAGCGCCATTCGACGGCCAACACCGCGGTTCCTGGTGTGTCCGCTGTGCCGTGCGTGTGATCATTGCTTGTACAGCCCTCTCGCAGTGTCCGGAGCAAGTATGGTGGGTCTGACACACCAGTGTCAATGTGTTCTTTTTTTCCATTTCCAGGAGTGTATATATATATATATATATATATATATATATATATATATATATATATATATATACCCATGAAAAGTAACTATCATTTTATTACGCAGTGACTGGTGAGCAAGTGTTTGAAGCAACTGTCTGCTGCTGCATGACTATAGGCGAAGCTTTGAAAATAATGATATTAACAAGCGCAATACTTGGACTATAACGATAATGATGGAAGTATGATATAAAACACAAACACAGTCTGATATTGTACATATTCATTACTTATTTAAATATTGTTCATCAGATGCAGTATTTAAAAAAATCGTCAGACTGTTTCTTTTTACACCTGTACAGTATTTCCCAAATAAAGCTGTTTGGTATGTAATAAATTCAAAGAATATGCTATCTCACAGTAATCTGCTTTTTCATGAATACATTTAACCTGTTTCTCTTTCAGCTCTGCGTTGATGCAGAAACAAAGGTACTGTTCCAAATCATTAACAAGTACACTATGCATACGTAGAGTTTACAACATCATTGTGTGTGGATTCTGTGCTTGGCAACCACTGACTCAGTCTCTCCTGTCGAAGACGTGGCACAGTATCCACATCGTATAAGTTCATAACTGTGGTGTCCTGTAGTAAATACATATGTCACCTGACTTCACACCTACTGCAGACTTAACATATACTGTTTCTTGTAACAGAGAGTGTCACACCAGTAAGATCAGTGCCTGGTAGGGTACAAGTTGGATAATGCTAATTGATGTAGCACTCTGTATGACACATTTCATTGCAGTCGAACTTAGAAATAGGAACTTTAACATCCTTCAATGTATTTTCAATCTCTGTTCTCACAAGCAAGCCCCAGTCATGATGTGCTTCTATACTCACATTTACATCTTTCATTGCACTTGGAGTTAAACTGTATGTAGATATGAAAAGCGTGAGCACACTTGGTTCCCTCTTATCCACAGCATCTGCGCACTGTCCCTGCACTACCACAGGGATCTTCTGTTTGGATGGCTCATATGTTGGTGAACATTACTGTCCTTTGTCTTGTTGTTCACGACCATTGGCAGCACTTGAAGCATTGGGAACAGACCGGGCATCCTCATCACACAAATGAATGGGGAGGACAGACAATAAAAGCTCCAGCAAGTAAGCTGTGTGGGGATGCTTCTTATCTACAGTATCTGCACTCTGCCCCTGAACTACCACAGGGAAGTTCTGGTGGAATGGGTCACATGTCGGTGACCAGTACTGATCTCCCTCTTACTGTTTAGAACCACCAACAGCATTCGAGGCATCAGGAATGGGGCAGGAATCCTCATCAGCCAAAAGGTCAGTGGTACAGACAATACCAGCTCTTTGTCCTGCTCCAGCATGTGGGCAATGTGTGCTACAAGATCCCATGTGGTCGCTACAGGTTCAGACATGCTGAAGGTTACTGCTGTTGCAGGTCCAGAGGTCAGTGCAGGTATTGACAAGATGGTGGCTGAGGTTGCTGTGGGCTCTGATGTGGCAGTGGTCAACATTTGGTGGTCACCCCTGCAGGCCTCAACAGGTCAAGAGCTACTGCTGAAGAAGGAGGAAGAACCGTCACACACAGACCAAGACATGAAACAATAAATAATAATTCCAACTACAGAAAAAGATGTAATATTCGATACTTACTTTTCTACTTCTTCCTCTTGTGCAGGGCTGTGCTAGATCTCGACTCCTGCTGCCGATGCATCATCGTTCTTCTTCTGCTGCTGGCTGACTGAGTGAGACTGAGGCTGTGGAGCTGCTAGGCCTGCCTTATATCTAATCCAGTGACACCACCAAATACTGTGATGGTATTGGTATTGGTAAAGCCTATCATGTGACCAGATTCAGTCTTCCTATTGGTTCCCACCCTTTTTCTCTGGACCATCATCTTGGATTATGTCATGGGTGGGGACATGTAGGGGAGGGGGCTGGAAGTTTCTGGAGAGGGACCCACATGCCTGCTGGGGAAAATCCATGATTTCATCAGGGGTGGGGGTACTTAATTGATCAAGTAGTTAATTTACATAACTAATTTGATATCAATTTGACATCAAAAATGCACCAGAACTGTCTTTGTCCCTCTACTTATATTGTGAAAATCGTGAGGAAGAAAGGCTAACCAATGGCTTGTCAACTGCTCCTTCGTTTTTACATCCATATTTTCCAGATCAATTTTCTGAACCCATTTTCCATCATAGACACAGAACAACTGATCTACAATTTCAAATATTTCAACTTATTTCTGGTTCCATTAATTGGTTGTTCTCGAGGGTAACATGCGGTGGCATATGAGGGCAGATGTTCATAGTAACACATCAGGGCGTGATGTAAGATAGCTTGCAAAGTGGGATGATAGAGGTAGAGCTTAATCAGAGTAGTTGCTGATAAGAAGTGACAACGCCACCACGTCATCCTTACTTAGGAAGGCAGCTTTAGATTAAGTACACAACCACTAACGTCATTCACAACAGATGGACCGCGCACCACCACGACATTGTCTGAGCGCCCATACCAATCTGATCATACAGTTGTTACCATCATCTACTCGTGATGATTATAATATAGACCTAATTGCTACTGATACTTTGCCAAGCAAAGCTAAAAGCACCTTCTGAATAAGGATTTCCATTTGCAGTACTTCACGTGTTCTTGCAGTTTGATCTTAATTAATGCCTGATAGTTTCACACACTAACTGATCCTTTCAGCTATCAGGATATTCGTATGGGTATTATCAAAGTGTAATTGCTGGAACATGCAACTATCTTAAGCAATACTCCGTCATGGGTTGCATATGACTCGGGAAGCTGCGTTAATTTGACTTTCAGTCCGTTTCCTGACTGGAATTCTCTGATAATGTAATGTATTGCGAATACATAGAATGAAGGATCCTTTATTGTATGATTATATGATAGCGGAACAAACACTGGTAGCAGTTACTTCTGTAAAATATCTGGGAGTATGCGTACGGAACGATTTGAAGTGGAATGATCATATAAAACTAATTGTTGGTAAGGCGGGTACCAGGTTGAGATTCATTGGGAGAGTGCTTAGAAAATGTAGTCCATCAACAAAGGAGGTGGCTTACAAAACACTCGTTCGACCTATACTTGAGTATTGCTCATCAGTGTGGGATCCGTACCAGGTCGGGTTGACGGAGGAGATAGAGAGGATCCAAAGAAGAGCGGCGCGTTTCGTCACTGGGTTATTTGGTAACCGTGATGGCGTTGCGGAGATGTTTAATAGGCTCGAGTGGCAGACTCTGCAAGAGAGGCGCTCTGCATCGCGGTGTAGCTTGCTCGCCAGGTTTCGAGAGGGTGCGTTTCTGGATGAGGTATCGAATATATTGCTTCCCCCTACTTATACTTCCCGAGGAGATCACGAATGTAAAATTAGAGAGATTAGAGCGCGCACGGAGGCTTTCAGACAGTCGTTCTTCCCGCGAACCATACGCGACTGGAACAGGAAAGGGAGGTAATGACAGTGGCACGTAAAGTGCCCTCCGCCACACACCGTTGGGTGGCTTGCGGAGTGTCAATGTAGATGTAGATGTAGATAATGGTGTTCCCTGCTGGTGAAATTCTATAAAGGGTTGTGGCTGGTTTCAGTCGGTGCTAAAAGCTGACATACACACTGATCTCCACTGCAATAGGGGCCACTCTTTTTTCCTATGTGTTTCCCATAACGTAATTAGTAACTTAAGATAAGGCTAATACTGATACAAAACTTGGTGTCTGCAAGTCCGTCAATAACGATCTGCGAGCGGTAGTAATGCTAGAAAGGAAAGAGACTGTTGATTTTTGTGTCACTTCCGACGGGACTAAGTATCTGCTGCCATTTCAGGTTAAAAAATGGTTCAAATGGCTCTAAGCACATGGGACTTAACATCTGAGGTCATCAATCCCCTAGACTTAGAACTACTTAAACCTAAGCAACCTAAGGACATCACACACATTCATGCCCGAGGCAGCATTCGTACCTGCGACCGTGGCAGCCGCTTGATTCCGGACTGAAGCGCCTAGACCCGCTCGGCCACCGCGACCGGCGCCATTTCAGGCTTCAAAATCCTAAAATGTTTATTTTCTCACTTCATATTGAAACAAGTATTATGATATGAGAGGAAGAACTGAATTAAATGCTTTTCAGAAAAAAAATATTTCCTTGTGTAATACTATCAAGTGAAGAAAAGCTCTTTTGTTCTTTTTGCGTGTTGCGTTAATTTTTGTGTCACCCTATCTTACTTTGAAAGAAGGTTCTTTTTTTCTTGGTATCGAAAGAGAGTGGACTTCATCATTAGTTAATTTTCTGATGACTAATCGCATGATACTGGTTCCACTTGCTCCGTCGGATATGTGAATACAGTTTCACTTTTGCTAGTCGAAGAACCTGCAGGTAGTAAAGTCGGAACACTACATCCAGAGCCACAATGATCTCTTTCTGTTTATGTCTTAGCGTCTACCTCAGTGTACGTTGGTTAGGCAACAGAAACCCACTGGGCAGAGTTTACTGCAGAACTAGTCGTGAATCATGACTTCAAGAGCGCACTGTGTGTGGCAAATATATTACAAGCTTGTTATATCCTCCAAGAATTTAATTACCATAATGTGCAGGAAAGTGGTTGAGTAAAAATTAATTTTAAAACTTGCTGTCGCATTAAAATACTGCCGACTGATAATGCAGTTTTAATTGTTGTTTGTCATGTAAACACAAAACACACACAAACACACCACACACACACACACACACACACACACACACACACACACACACACTCTCACAAACAGCCAATATGTCAAATGACAGAGACGACTATTGTCTGTTCGACAATACATGCAGCAATCTATTCCTCAGTTGCCGTCAAATGGGAGAGAATTATCAATTTCTGACAGGGCATGAATTATGAGGAGACTGGAAGGTAATGGACTTTTACTCTGTAGAGCTGGTAAAAAGCAGAAAAATGCTTCAAATAGCTATGAGCACTATGGGACTTAACATCTGTGGTCATCAGTCCCCTAGAACTTAGAACGACTTAAACCTAACTAACCTAAGGACATCACACACAACCATGCCCGAGGCAGGATTCGAACTTGCGACCGTAGCGGTCACGTGGCTCCAGACCAAAGCGCCTAGAACCGCACGGCCACACCGGCCGGCTTAAAAAGCAACGCTTGACATTTTATCAGAAGATTTACTGCATCGGTTTTGCTGAGGAATGTGCTTCTAGAAACGAACCCACCCAACATTATTGCTTAGGATTTGCCAAGTCCTGATGGAATTAATTTCGCTAAGTACCTCGATAGCGTAGCGTGATGGTTTATCTCCCACTATGTGTTTTCTAAATTCCTCCTCAGGTCACTTTCGGGTCCACATAGCAATACTCTCGATACCTCAGACCACATATTCTCTATCGGGTTGAGGTCCGGTGATCGCGGAACGAATGCAAATAGTTGTATTCTGTCTTGGTCGTGAAACCAATCCTGAACAGCTCTGCTCTAATGGGTAGGGCTGTGGTCCTATGAATGGTTATCTAGTTATTTCATCTATTTATTATTAAATAAGGTAATTGTAATTGGCACATCGTATTAGTATTTCTATAGCATTTAAGAATTCATGTCCGATCACAGCTGAGAGCTAAACAGTCCGGTTAGGAACGTGGTTTCCTGGTTTATCACATGACGACAGTCGTTGTCTGAAAACTACATTAAGACAGACTAGCTGAGTCAGATACAAGCAATGTGGTATTGGACTAAGATACAGAAAACATTGGTGAATTTGAACTTCTGCATTGCGTTACGTTGCAAATAAATATCCTCGATGAAGTGACAGGCAGCAACCGCACAAGGAAATTTAAGAAACATGACTATGTCAGCAATGTAGTGCTATCACAAATTATTTTTATGTGATGCTAATACTGGATTCCGCACAAGTGTAATTATATACATATGTACTTCATCTATAGGTTTCTTTGAGTGAGTATGAAAATACGGGAAACATATGGCTGTATCTTCTGACTACATTGGCTTTGAGTCTTAAATTTTGCATATCGCCAAGGGTTCGTAGACTTCAGTTTTGACATCGTATTTCAACTGGACACAGCCACCCATTCCTGCGTAATAGGGGTCTTGACAGAAAATGATAATGCAGGTGCTATCCAATGCATTACGAAATACGAAATTCGAAGTAACTTCTAACAATCTAGGATATTAAACGAATTACAATGAAGAAAAATACTGAAGGGAAGAGCGTATTGGGTTCTAAAATTAATCACGTCGAGCTGTTGAAATATCTCGGAATCAGTTCTATACTTAAAGTAGCAGATGTTTAATACACACGAATAGAAGAATAGTAACGTCAAAACAAGCATTCCAAAAATTTTACACATCAAATAGAAAATATGTTAATCCAATGTAAAATAAACGTTATGGGATTTATATCTCTATGGATCATGATGAATTAAACAGAGAACTGTCTGGAAGAGGCAGCAGTTTACATGCAGTGTACGGAGAACTCACAGATATGGATGAAAACAATAAAATATCTGAAAGGAGCACAAAAGCAAAAGAATGCATGTAGACAAAATAAAAAGTAGGAAGACGCAATTCGTTCAATACGTTTTTAGTTACAATACCATCCTCATCAATGTATTTAGGGATAACGTATAAGGCTAGATGCCATGAGGATGACAGAGGAAACAAATTCAGGGTCATCATGACGAGAACAAAATGCAACAACAATGTTAGCGATATCAAGAGGATCCAAACGATGGCGTAGAATGGCTGCTTTGGCGAGCTGTCGCCGTTAGGAAATGGATGAAAGAATATTTGAAAACTGTAAAAACGATTTTACGCTATTTGCTGTTCATACCTGCAGGAAACAGATGTCAGCTTGAGGATACAGCATCTCAACGCTTGGCTTCATTATGTGTTTTAGAGTATTAACGTAGGCCTCTCCGTTGAGGGTGCCCTGAATTTTCAATATAATCAGTTTATTGATATCTCACCTGAAGCAGAGCGATGGTCACGGAAGGTAATATTTTCTCGTCAGAAAATGCGACACTGCTTCAGTCAAAGCCAATATATTCTTCTGCAAAAGCCATGTGGTCAATCGTCTGATAAACAGTCAAGCGCTGCTTTATAGCAGCTCTTCGGGATAAGAGTCCATTCTTCTCACAGTTGTTGCACTGCCAGGAAACGGACAGGCAGTAATTCCCGTCCTCTATCAGTGCGATAATACGAACTCTAGTCTCTTGATTCCACGGAGCTATCATTGTCACTGACGCCTTCGTGATCTTTTTTTCTTTATTGTTATTTCATTCTCTCGCTCGCCATACAGATAGGGGGTGGGCTGTCAGCGGTACAGGGAATCCGCTTTTCAGCCAATTGACAATATAAAAGTAAATGAGACTAAAAACAAGAAACATGTAGCGGAGATTTTTACATTAAATTTAAAGGTTTTTAAAAGCGAAAAATAAAATTAAGGTTTTGAGATATATCACACATGACGTCTTGCACTGGTAGTTAAAACCAGTAATAGTAAAAGGTAAAATTAAACGCACTATGTGCACATTTAAAACATTAAAAACATATTACCGAAAGACTAATATTTAAAAGAAGCACTTTCCTTGCACTACAAACGGGAAGGGCATGCCATGGGAACTGAGTGAGGTAGCGCAGTGGTTAGCGCACTGGACTCGCATTCGGGAGGACGACGCTTCAAACCCATGTCTGACCATTCAGATTTAAGTTTTCCGTGATTTCCCTAAATCGCTTAAGGCAAATGTCGGGATGGTTCCTCCGAAAGATCACGACCACATTCCTTCTCCATCCCTAATGACCTCGATATCGGGAGAACGCTAAACACTAATCTCCTCCTCCTCCTCATCCACCCCCTGCCATGGTATAGGGAATCGGTTGGTGAAGGAGAAAAGCTTGGCCAGTGGGGAGGGTAGGAATGTGGTGGTATAGGGATGGAGGATGGATGTGTATCAGTGGTGGGATAGGAGTGGCTGTTGGAGCTGAGGAGAGGGTGGAGTAGAAGGGGAGAAGAAAGGGGTGGCGAAAGAAAGGTTGATTGGTAAAAAAGGGGGTAAGGAAGTTTGACAAGGGGAGAGAGAGTTAACCCTGATAAGATATGTCGGGTAGGGTGGGTTTACAGCTGGTAGAATGGGTGAGTGTCGCGCTGCAGTTGATGATTTGGAAGGGGGAGATGGTTGAAGTTTCGTTGGGAGAGCATGTGGAGGGTGTGTAAGTGAAGATTTGATGGGATGTGTTGGTAAAGGCATGACAGCGTATGAGTGTTGGAAAGCAGAGGAGGAACGATTGGATTATTGGCGTCGAGTTTGCAGGAGGTGTAGATTGTTGAGAGGTGTTCAATGTGAGTGAGGAGAGCCGCGAATGTGATTAGTTAGTAAAGGATCCTTCTGGAGGGAGGTAAACGGATGCAGAAAGCGAGGCGGAGTATCTGCAGGGACTGATAGAACTTGGGTGCGGCGGAGACCCACTCAACATTAGCATAACGAAGGATTTATAGGTGAGTCTTAGGGTCGATTCCACAGTGCCATGTCCTGTAGGCGATGACATCTCGGTCGGCAAAAGATTCTAGTCCAGGTAGCGATGCGTTCTCACAGCGGACAATTGCGAGAGTAAACCATCCACTGCAAGCTGCTCCAGTCGCAACATCGAGTGAAAAATTAACTCGACATCCACGAAAAAATAGGTCCTTTAAGAATAATAGATAGTGCAGTTCCATTCCCTCCAAGTTTGTTTTCCAAGCTAATTATGTGTTTGTAAACTGGCATGCGGTGGCGGCGATGACGATAGACACGTCGACGAGGCATAGTGCTTCAATGCTGTTGCAGATGGAGTACGCGCGCTCTGGTCGTACTAGGAGCGCGCGTCTACTGGTGCGCTGGCCTAGCGCTGAGCCATCTGGGTTGCATAACCAGCAGGCTAGGCGCACAGCGGGCAGTGCGGCACTATGCTTTGTTAATTTTTTAAAATTTTTGCATCCTTGAGCCCCCGATTACCAGATGTACATCAAGCGGTTCTTAATTCTTAAAGGCCTGTCTGCTAGAGAACAGTAGGACCAACGTCGGAACAGGTAGCTACGCTTTCTAAAAGCAAAGAGGTTTCTATTCTTGGTATGGTCCTGTCCATCCCTTGTCATGTTGGTATAGGAAGCTGCCTCTCTGGTCACTTGTGTTTGTAACTGTGAGGCACCCTCAGGATGGGGGCAACGACAGTCTGTCGGCAGCGAGCGTCTGAAGTGGTAAGATCTCCTGCTAAGCGTGTCTCTGCTAAGTCCATAGGACAATGGATTTCATAAGTTCAGCCTAACTGAAAATTTATTCACCTTTATTTCAGGTTGGGATCTAAAATATCTTATGTTATCTTAAATTGCAATGCAGTGTAATTCGAGTCTGAAGTTCAGAATATCTTCCAGTAATTGCTTTGTGACTACTATGTGAGTAAAGTGGAACCACGTGTTGATGATCTGTAACTCTAACTAAGATCATCAATCTTAAATTCGAATGTGCGTGAGATTATAATGTCTCACCTTGACAATATTTTTCAAAATAGCAACTTTTCTTTATGTTCAAGCCAGGTGGGGTGTACTTTGTGAGACCGGTACCGCGTGCTTATACAATTGTTTGACCCAGCAGGTTAATAGTAAGATGATAGTAACTAGTTTGAGGTTTTTCTTTTGTAAATTGCGTTTCGATGTAATTTATTTTAATTATCAAAATTGTTGTGGAGTTACACTCTTTGTGTAAACGAAGTTGACCACGTGAAGCATGTGGTGCAATCATCAAAGTACCCCACAGCTATTCTTTTTGGGAAGATTTCACAGAGAGTTAGTATGAATTTAGTATACCAGGGTGTGGTAATTTCATAAAAGACAGGATTGCGCTACGAACATAACTTCTTTGGGTGAAAATTGAATCGGTTGGTTGTGGTTAATTTCCTCTTGCATATGTTTCAACATTCTTTGTGTGTTATGTTATGAATACAGTCCTTGTATGCAGTCTCCCAATCTTTGCTCCATATTTGATGTGTTCCGTAAAATTACAAACTCACATTTCCACAGTCCTAAATAAGGCACCAATTCAGTTATGAATCAAGTTTAATATGCTGAAATTTTAATGGAACAATGTCAAAATAAATGTCCAAATATAAACTGATTTATTTCTTTTTATTTAAATATTCTTTATATATATATATGTCACCAGTTGTCGTAAGATGACTATTAAAAGATTATAATTAATGTTAGTCTGGTTGAGATTCTGGTAAGCTAGACTGGATACCTGGTGAAGCAGTTGCTCAGTAATGCAAGGTTGACTTCCCCAGATAGCTCACAGCTTTTAACCCGCTTTAATTGTCTTGAATATCAGCACCACTTTCAGAACAACTTAATGCATCAACATTATACATGGCGACCCTGTTCTGTGATTCCGCTAGACTCTGGAATCTCTGAAACGTTAGATTGCGAGCATTGTATAATCTTAATTTTTTTCCCTGCAGCGCTCAAACAACTTCTGCTTTGTTTCTGAGCAGACTTTCAAAAGATTCACAGCGTTGTTGAGCGGCGTTGTGTTGTTTGTCTTGTTGTTTTGTTTTCTATATTTGTGTGTTTTATATGTGTGTGTTTTTTTCTCGCTTGTAAATTGCACTGACGTCGATCAAAGATATAAAATTGTTTTGCGTGTAAAAAAGTACATACTAGTTTGGATACCTTTCGTGTGAGTGTCGTAATTTTTGGGGGATACATTTATTCTGATTAGTGTGTTGTGTACCGAGTATAAATTGAACTAATGTAGACTCGTAACCAAGCTAAGAGTAGGCGGTCCAACAACTTAAGCATCATGGACCAGGAGAATAATTTGATTTCGAATATTAACACGTCGGACGGTTCCGAAAATGCAATGGAGAATTCTTCAGACGAAATGTAAAACAGGACGAACGGCTCACAGCAGAGCCAGAAATTAATTTGTCTCCAACTAACCAAATTGGTTTGGCAGAACTCATGAAAGCCTTATTGCAACAAAATAAAGAAAACGCAGAGAAATCTGAAAAATCGATCCGACAGCTAGGCGAACAAATGACGTAGAAATCTGAAAAATCGATCCACGAACTAGGCGGACAAATAGACGAAAAACTAATCCAGCAGGCAAATAAAGGCGGCAAGTCGATGCAGAGAGTGTCTGATGATATCTCACAAAGAATAAACAATCTGGTAAGTGAAATAAAAAGTGATATTATGAAAGAATTAGGTTGCACATTTGAACAAATCGATGATCGTCTGTAAGTCTTAGAACAGGGTAAGCGGAGTCGCGATGCGGAATCGAAAGAGAGCGAGGAACAGCTACTTAGGAATTTCCAAGCGCTGAGAGAAGAATGCCAAAGGGAACATGAGCAGGTACTCTTCTGGGTCCAGGAGGCTGAAACGCATTGTCCCACGTCCATTAGCAACACAGTAGAGGACAACAGCCAAAAGATTCACGCACGCGAACAGCAAGTAGAACAATTGAAGCAGACTGGGGCGGAGGACAACAGACAAATATATGATAAGATTGGGGCATTAGTGGACATCGTAGGCATGATGAAAGTTACGGAGAGCGATAACAATACCGACCGGCCGAAGTGGCCGTGCGGTTAAAGGCGCTACAGTCTGGAACCGCAAGACCGCTACGGTCGCAGGTTCGAATCCTGCCTCGGGCATGGATGTTTGTGATGTCCTTAGGTTTAACTAGTTCTAAGTTCTAGGGGACTAATGACCTCAGCAGTTGAGTTCCATAGTGCTCAGAGCCATTTGAACCATTTTTGATAACAATACCACACCGGTAGCGGTCGCAGGGACCGAAGAAGTGCGTTCGCTTCTTAGATTTCAGAAGGGACAGTTCAAAGTGAACAGGAGGCACAAAACTGTAACAGGCGAATTACAAGAACGCGTGGCGCATCTGGAACGCCACATGGGGTGTGATTCCGAACTCGCCAATAGCACTAAAAAGAGCCGTACAAACAGTGCAGAGAGAGACTCCGGCCACGAGGGAGATTTTGACGACAGGGAAGAATGTATTTTGAGGGGCAGACATGAGAAAAATAGAGACATTCAAGGGCCTCGCTGGGAGGAAATGCGGGGATTTGATTTCAAACATTTCCTTACGGTGACAAAGTTTGAGATATTTCGAAATTCGGATAAAGGAATACATCCACGAGCATGGATCGAGCAATTTTAATTCTTTCTTCCCCCGACTGGGCAAGTTCACATAAGATAGAATATATATGTGGCTATTTGGAAGGCGAAACGGCGATTCGCATGAGGTCGGCAGCGCGACACAGCAACTCCACTCGTAAGTTTCGACAAGCCTTTCTGTCCGCCTATTGGTCGGAAGCAGCACAAGATAGGGTCAAACATGGCATAATTATGATGCTAAATTTGAACCAGTCTGGTTTCGGCAGCCCAGCACGCCTATTCGACCACATGCTGCAGGCGAATCAATTTCTATACGATCCATACGGACCTGTGGAACTAATTAGGATATGCATCACCAAATTGCCGATGCACTTGCGCCACGTCATTCTTGCGGGACGATGCAAAGAGGACGTGGAAATGTTGAAGACACTTCTCCAAGAGTTGGAATATAATACAGGAGAATGCCCACCTAATCAGGCACAAAGTTATTACGGGGCACAGCAGCGCGACCGCATTCGTGGCCGTAGTACTAACCAACGGCGTGACTGGTCGTCGCGACGCGAACGGAACAAAAATCGGGACCGGCCGTATAGAAACTGGGGTAACAGTCGCGAACACCGGTGGAACAACGCAAATGATCGAGGACGTGGACAAGATCGTGAACGCAACAGTTACGGCAACCAGAATCGATACTACGGTGAACACGGTGGGAATAGGACTGTAGGCGGAGCACCACATGATGTTGAAATTCGGCCAGCTAACCCAAGACATAATTCAGCAAATGGAAATGAACAAAACCGGCAATGACAAATGATCATCGCAGAAGGCGCCCAGTCGGGACAAATGAGTGACATGGCAAATGAGTACGTAGGGTGTATAGAGAGGAGAATGAATTGATAAATTTACATTTATGACGTATGCATTTTGAATAATATGTTGGTAAAAATAATGATAAAGATGTTTCTATGTGATTGATTGAAGTGATGGTTGTAGTTTTTTTCTTTCCTTGTGCAATTAGGTTTTACGTTGGTTCAAATGTGAAGATAAAAGGTTTCTTTGTGAACGAGTGAAATGCTGTATATGGTTTTTTGTTGTGTAAATTGAAAAGAGTCGCTCCTGAGAGAAACAAGATCTGTGTTGAATTAATGCAAAACTCAGGGGAATATCCGATCTGTGGCTATTACGGGTCTGGCAAACCCAGGTCTCCATCTGTTAGTAGCCTTGTTTCCGATTTTCTGCTTTCAGTGCTACTATCTATCTATTACTATTCTATATCTGTCAGTATAAATGAGGATCTCTTACTATAGTATGCGTGCTGTATGAATATTTTAAGATAGGAGAACTGTGAGAAAGGAATGAGTAAGTTTGGAATCTTGAAAACAAGATGTAATAATACGATTGTTTAACCAATGGCTTCCCAATAGGCGCTGATATGTTAATATTGATGATATATGTCTTTTTGGTTCTTTATAGCTGAGTACGTAAAGTGCTGTCTGTGGATTTTGTAAGTAGATTGATTCCCTTCAAGGTGAAAGAAGAGTTGTGGTTTGTGTAATTTACGTGGCCCTGAAATATTATTGTGGTAGTCAAATGACGAGCAGTTTTCCAGCAAATGGAGAATGGAACAGAAATACGGATCCTCTTTGTAGTCTTGATTGATGTTGAGCCAGAGCCTGAAAAATTATTCTGCGTTAATACTTGCCCTAGAAAAGTGACGTTTATGTGTTTTGCTGATGCTGTGAGCATTACAGCTTACTGTTTTCGCTGGTGCGGGATGCAGTGCAGCCTATATGAGTTGAACTGAAGAAATTTCCCTCTTGAAGATAGAGGAAGATTAAATAATTTGGTTATGGGACCGAAGGAAAGCTTGGTTTAATGTAATAAAGATGAAGCAAAACATTTGTCATTTAAACTACGGGAGGATTCGGATCCTTTGCGTCAGTTGTAAGTTCAATATGTTAAGATGAAACTGTTTTACAGAATAGAGGAGACCATAATTTTGCCATTCATGAGAAATGAATCCAGAATAACCACCGCAGGCGAAATAACTGATTTGGAAGCGAAAGGTAACCTAAAGAGGGAACGAAATTGGAGCAAAATGGGTAAGACAATGTAGTATAACTTGTATGATGAAAATATTTTTACCCTTCTCAGAGTCATCTGTGTGATTAATTCTTGTGATAACGTAATTTTTTACTGTTTTATGTATAAACATATGAGTATGATTAATGTATAATTGCGAGTCTCTTATCAGGTGTGTCAACAGGTATAAATGTTTTGTCGTGTAAATAACCATTGTTCTTTTTACTATGTATGTTTAAGGAAAGTTTCTCCATATTTATCATGTGACAAGACATATGCCGCGAGCGTCAAGAAGAGGACAAATTAGGACATGTTGTAGTGGTATAAACACTGTGTTGAAGTAGCATTGAAGTAGCTTGTTGGATTAACTAGTAGTGGATAGAAGTAAAATTTTGAGTAATTCATGTTTATGGGTAGTTAGTTTGTAGAATAGACAACAGGTGTGCATGTGTGTGTGTAAATAACATGTAAACCCTATGCTGCTATGACCCTATAGTTGCACAAGGCATAATCCTATTCATTTTAGTGAATTAATAAGTAGCATTTGATTTATTAAAACGGAAGTGAATTGTTTAAATTTGAAGCATACCATATTAGTGATGTGGATTTAAATATTATATTGTCAGTTCATTTCACTTTTATTTTGCATATTGTCAAGTCATTTAAATTTTATTTTTATGTTGTCAATTCATGTAACTTTTTTACTTGCAAACTTGCAAAAAAATATTAAGTCTCACTTTTGTTCTTAAAAATAGTGAAAGACAATACTAAGCGGTATTGTGTATGACATTTTGTAATCACATAACTATGCTGAACAATTTCTGTGAATGCAGTTGAGAACGTGAAAGCGAACTGGCTAAACTCTTACGAGACAGAGGGAGCAGAGAGGAGGAGGACTAGTTGTAAACAGGCAGGTTTCCCAGCAGGACACACTGTCAACCGGGCCACTTCGGGATCACGGTCGACAACAAAAGAAGGGTAGGGGGCAAACACTTTCCCTTGCACCCGGAGCTAATGGCCGACCGCACCAGTGCGACCCTTTGTGGAAGCAATGACCTGAGATGGCCGAGCGATCCACTGCGCGGAAATCCATCTGCTGGCAACGCACCACACGCACGTGACCGTGACGAGACGGCCGTGGTGAAATGACAGAAGACAGGGGATAAAGGGGTGTGGTGGCTTTTGACAGGTACTGTCCACATAAACTTGCAGACGTCAACGACGACTATCAACATTTCTTGACGGAAGCCCATTGTCAAGTGACAGTAAATCATGGTTCGGTGTTCTCTGGTTGCTAAGGGTGGCACAAAGAAGAGCCACTAAGTGTCATCCATGTCCAGGAATATCAAACTGGCGAGCCAATTGAGGATAACTCAAGAATGTAACAACACAAGGGGTGTGGAGCCTTTTGACATGTACTGTCCAGAGAAACTGGCACACTTCAATGACGCCTATCAACATTTCCTGGCGGATGCCCACTGTCAAGCGACAGTAAATCATGGTTAGATGTTCTCTGGTGGCTATGGGTGTCACAAAGAAGAGCCATTAAGTGTCATCCTTGCCCATGAATATCAACCTGGCGAGTCAAACGAGGATACTGCACGAATTTGACAACACAAACATGGAACCAAATCGAGATGTACGTGACACAGGCCACTAAGAAAAACTTCATGAGAGGGCAGAGACGGCGGGATTGCACATGACAGATGAACAAAAATCCCTGCTGAGAGCTGCGGCGACAAGCTGCCCCCCCCCCTCCTTATATTGTGCCTTGGAACAGTGCAACTACTGAGTGTGCCAGTGAACAGTGATTATCCAGTTCTTAGTCCAATGCATATACGTGTGTTTCTTTCAGAGAAACTTTGACTTGTGTATTTTGCAGAGGTTCGATTTAATGGTGTTTTTTATTAGACTGACTCTTGTATTTTGTGCATGTTCTATTTATTGTTTTTTTTTTTGCTTTGACTCTTGTATTTTGCAGGTGTTTTATTTATTGGTGTTTTTTTAAGACGTTGACTGTTGTACTTTCAGAGCTATTTTATTTATCAATGTTTGTTTTTGTGTCATGTATTAAATTTGTGATACGTTGTTTCGTAAATTCATTCCTGTGGCATTGCTTCGTTTATCAGTCAGATAGCTATTCCTTCTCATTGGACTGTGATTGATTAGCCTTTGCATGGGGCATATTTATAGTGAGGAACCTCATAAGGGTAACAATCACATAATTAATTTTAGTTTCAGTATAACGACACAGTGATCATTGTTTGCTAACCAACTGGAATATAGTAGAGTGATTAAATTAACGCCACAAAATTATTTTAATTCTACAAATTATTAGTTTACAAAATATAGAATTTTTTTGCGATAACCACTTTGTAAAACATGTTTTTTCTCTTATCATTCTCCTTGCTTTCGCGGATTGTGCATTGTAATGTTCTGCTTTATAATACTGATGTTATTTTCATGTTTTTTTAATTGCTGTGGCACCTTTGCTATTTTCATACAGTTCACTTGGTAATAAACAGTCATAAATTTTCCTGTGACCAGTTGGCTCTTGCAATGAGCAAATAATGGTGAACTCCATAATGGTAACTGCCAGAAATTGTTTTCATATTAATGACACAGGGACCATTGTTTTGACTTGCTGACCGAATTAGGTCTACACTATCTTTTAAATAGGTGTCACAGATTGTTTTTTTCTCTTTGAAATGGTAGATTCTAAAGATGTGTTGAAATTATTGTGTTTTAGGAAGCAGCTGATGACCTTTTGCCTTTTCTTTACATTTTTGCTTTATGTTGGGTGTGAGAAGCCTGCTTGGGAATGTTCTAGCATGACCAGAAAATTCCCTGCACGGTCTTTTCCCGGAGCGTTGGGGTTATGAAAGGTCTCTGTTGGATTTCTTTCATGCTAATTTTTTAAATCTGTTGCCACTTATGGCATACATTCCACTTCTAAATTTACTGTGGTGTTTCTGACTATCTGGGAGGAGACTGAGCAGTGGAATGTGTTAATTTTACACATAATCAAGAACGATCTGTCATACTACTACACTTTAAAACACAGCTTATCTGTAATTCATGTCACACAGTCTCATACGGAACCTACATCCGCTTTCTTTTATATACTGTATATGATAGGATACTGTCATCCCCCTTCCCTTCTGTGTGAAAGGTTGAATGAGCAAATGTATTTCTAGCTGCATGCTTGATGGTAGCAGACAAGCCTGTCTGCTAGAGAACAGTAGGACCAACGTCGGAACAGGTAGCTACGTTTTCTAAAAGCAAAGAGGTTTCTATTCTTGGTATGGTCCTGTCCGACCCTTGTCATGTTGGTATAGGAAGCTGCCTCTCTGGTCACTTCCGTTTCTATCTGTGAGGCACCCTCAGGAGGGGCCCATGACAGTCTGTCCGCAGCGAGCATCTGAAATGGTAAGATCTCCTGCTAAGCGCGTCTCTGCTAAGTCCATAGAACAATGGATTTCTTAAGTTCAGCCTAACTGAAAATTTATTCACCTTTATTTCAGGTTGGGATCTAAAATATCTTATGTTATCTTAAATTGCAATGCAGTGTAATTCGAGTGTGGAGTTCAGAATATCTTCCAATAGTTGCTTTGTGACTACTTTGTGAGTAAAGCGGAACCACATGTTGATGATCCGTAACTCTAACTAAGATCATCAATCTTAAATGTGAATGTGCGTGAGATTATAACGTCTCGCCTTGACAATATTTTTCAAAATAGCAACTTTTCTTTATGTTCAAGCCAGGTGGGGTGTACTTTGTGAGACCGGTACCGCGTGCTTATACAATTGTTTGACCCAGCAGGCTAATAGTAAGACGATAGTAACTAGTTTGAGGTTTTTCTTTTGTAAATTGCGTTTCGATGTAATTTATTTTAATTATCAAAATTGTTGTGGAGTTACACTCTTTGTGTAAACCAAGTTGACCACGTGAAGCATGTGGTGTAATCATCAAAGTAGACCTCAGCTATTCTTTTCGGGAAGATTTCACAGAGAGTTAGTATGAATTTAGTATACCAGGGTGTGGTAATTTCATAAAAGACAGGATTGCGCTACGAACATAACTTCTTTGGGTGAAAATTGAATCGGTTGGATGTGGTTAATTTCCTCTTGCATATGTTTCAACATTCTTTGTGTGTTATTTTATGAATACAGTGTTGTATGCAGTCTCCCAATCTTTGCTCCATATTTGATGTGTTCCGTAAAATTACAAACTCACATTTTTCACAATCCTAAATAAGGCACCAGTTTAGTTATGAATCAAGTTTAATATGCTGAAATTTTAACAGAACTATGATCAATGTTAAAATAAATGTCCAAATATAAACTGATTGATTTCTTATTATTTAAATATATATGTATATACAGGGTGAGTCACCTAACATTACCGCTGGATATATTTCGTAACCATATCAAATACTGAAGAATCGATTCCACAGACCGAACGTGAGGAGAGGGGCTGGTGTAACTGGGTAATACAAACCATAAAAAAATGCACGGAAGTATGTTTTTTAACACAAACCTACGTTTTTTTAAATGGAACCCCGTTAGTTTTGTTAGCACATCTGAACATATAAACAAATACGTAATCAGTGCCGTTTGTTGCATTGTAAAATGTTAATTACATCCGGGGATATTGTAACCTAAATTTGACGCTTGAGTACCACTCCTCCGCTGTTTGATCGTGTGTATCGGAGAGCACCGAATTACGTAGGGATCCAAAGGGAACGGTGATGGACCTTAGGTACAGAAGGGACTGGAACAGCACATCACGTCCACATGCTAACACCTTTTTATTGGTCTTTTCACTGACGCACATGTACATTACCATGAGGGGTGAGGTACACGTACACACGTGGTTTCCGTTTTCAATTACGGAGTGGAATAGAGTGTGTCCCGACATGTCAGGCCAATAGATGTTCAATGTGGTGACCATCATTTGCTGCACACAATTGCAATCTCTGGCGTAATGAATGTCGTACATGCCGCAGTACGTCTGGTGTAATGTCGCCGCAGGCTGCCACAATACGTTGTTTCATATCCTCTGGAGTTGTAGGCACATCACGGTACACATTCTCCTTTAACGTACCCCACAGAAAGAAGTCCAGAGATGTAAGATCAGGAGAACGGGCTGGCCAATTTATGCGTCCTCCACGTCCTATGAAACGCCCGTCGAACATCCTGTCAAGGGTCAGCCTAGTGTTAATTGCGGAATGTACAGGTGCACCATCATGCTGATACCGCATACGTCGTCGCGTTTCCAGTGGGACATTTTCGAGCAACGTTGGCAGATCATTCTGTACAAACGCGATGTATGTTGCAGCTGTTTGGGCCCCTGCAATGAAGTGAGGACCAATGAGGTGGTCGCCAATGATTCCGCACCATACATTTACAGTCCACGGTCGCTGTCGCTCTGCCTGTCTGAGCCAGCGAGGATTGTCGACGGACCAGTACTGCATGTTCCGTAGATTCACTGCCCCGTGGTTTGTGAAACCCGCTTCATCGGTAAACAGGTAGAACTGCAACGCATTCTCTGTTAATGCCCATTGACAGAATTGCACTCGATGATTAAAGTCATCACCATGTAATTGCTGATGTAGTGACACATGAAACGGATGAAAGCAGTGACGGTGCAGTATGCGCATGACACTACTATGACCCAGTCCACCGGCTTTCGCAATGTCCCATGTACTCATGTGTGGGTTCATGGCAACAGCACCTAACACACCAACTGCACCCGCTTCTCCTGTGACGGGCCTGTTACGGACCCGTTTGCGTGCTACGACCATACCTGTTGCATACAGTTGGCGGTAGATGTTTTGCAATGTGCGGCACGTTGGATGCTCTCTGTCCGGGTACTGTTCTGCATACACCCTACAGGCTTCAGCTGCATTTCTTCGACACTCGCCATAGATGAGTATCATCTCCGCCTTTTCAAAGTTCGAATACATCATGGTCACAGTTCCTACAACACTACACTATCACAGACGTCTGGTAACACGGTGTGCTACAGTTGGTCTGCGTGCGGAGACGAATGCAGAATAACAATAGCAGCAAGCGCTAAATGCGGACAGTGCGACAGCTAGACCAAACCACAACAGTGCACTACAGCCACACTCGTAAACACGGTCGTCATCGTAAAGATGTCCCTGCAGATGCAGCTCGCCGACCGTGGCCCGTGTTTGTTACAACACGCAACTGAACGTCGGAGGTTTCAAGCGTCAACTTTAGGTTACAATATCTCCGGATGTAATTAACATTTTACAATGCAACAAACGGCACTGATTACGTATTTGTTTATATGTTCAGATGTGCTAACAAAACTAAGGTGAGTCCATTAAAAAAACGTAGGTTTGTGTTAAAAAACATACTTCCGTGCATTTTTGTATGGTTTGTAGTAAACAATTACACTAGCCCCTCTCCTCACGTTCGGTCTGTGGAATCGGTTCGTCAGTATTTGATGTGGTTTACGAAATATATCGAGCGGTAACGTTAGGTGACTCACCCTTATACACACACACACACACACACACACACACACACACGCACACACACACACACACACACACACACACACACACACACACATATATATATATATATATATATATATATATATATATATATCACCAGTTGTCATAAGATGAATATTAAAAGGTTATAATTAATGTTAGTCTGGTTGGGAATTTGGTAAGCTAGACTGGATACCTCGTGAAACAGTTGCTCAATAATGCAAGGTTAACTTCCCCAGATAGCTCACAGCTTTTAACTCGCTTTTATTGTCTTGAATATCAGCACCGCTTATAGAACAACTTAATGCATCAACATTACAAAGTCTAGGGACCGATGACCTCAGCAGTTTGATCCCTTAGGAAATCAAACACATTTGAACATTTTTCAATACAGATAAACTCCCTGTTGCAGCTCCCTACACGCTGGAGTGTGAATCAAGGGGAGTTTGCAGGTAAGAATTCGAAAATTTTGACATTTTACAAAACATGCCCTACAATATTATTTATTCTTTCCTGCATAAAATGGTGCATAAATTATCTGTGTGTGACGTTTAGAAGTATATTACTTTTAATTTCCTGGTCTTACATGCGTGTCTCTGAAATCACCAAATTTCGGATGTGCATCTGTTTATACGTGAATATATTGGAAACTATACTTCATAGGAAAGACTGTGATATTCATCTATGGACAGAAAAGACGTATCGCTCGATGTTAGTCACACTACTGTATTGGCTGTATTGTCTGTAGCTTGGCAATTGTTTGTTGGTTTTGAGTGAAACAGTGACTTTCGGTGAAATCTGGAGCAGTTTGACGTAATATAAATGTGCCTAGAAGTGCTAGTCTGTTTACGAAACGTACGTTTGTAGGTAACCAACACACTGTAGGTGTAAAACCAAGTGTTGTTCAAGAGTTGGAACCGACAAGCAGTGTAAAATCAAATAACCTCAATGTGCCACGAGAGAACAAGGGAGCTGCGACATCGCCCAGTGCAAGTAAAACTAAAATAGATAAACAATATGAGGAGCTAGGATTACTGCGGAATAATTTAGAAAACAGCACGTCTAGTCTGGGTTATGTTATGTGTGAGATGAACATTTTAATTCAGGTGTTGTGTGATTCATTGTCCTGTAATATTTGTGGCGGAAAAGTAATTACTGAAGAAGATTTTTCTGCAAGCATTGGACTCGCTATGACAATAGCAGTTTCTGCACTCGCTGTGACAACATAAAGTCATTTGTAACATCAAGTGAATGCGACAATAATCTTTATGAGGTAAATGTAAGATTTTTCTATGCGATGAGAGCTATCGGAAAAGGTCTTAGTGCAGCGCAGTATTTCTACGAAAAATCAGAGGTACACTGAACTTATAGGAGAAGCGGTTGAATCTGACGCTTCCTTGTCAAAGAAGGCTGCAACAAATGAAGCTATTGAAATGAACGAAGGCAGCATTGATATACCAAATGCTTTTCATGAGACATGGCAAGGGCGTGACCACACATCTAAATACACAGTTGCCACAATCTCAAATGTAGACACGGGGAAAGTAATTGATTCTGATGCACTGTTATAGCTCATGTGAGAAAAAAGGAAAAAAAAGGAACGTGAAAACTGTCAGAAAAATTATTAAGGAATCAGCGGAGGAATGGAAGCTGATGCCACAATGGAAATGTTTAGTCGATCACTGCAGGAAAGGTGTGTCCGATACACATAGTACCGTAGGGATAGAGCCGGCCGCGGTGGTCGTGCGGTTCTAGGCGCTCCAGTCAAGAGCCGCGCTGCTGCTACGGTCGCAGGTTCGAATCCTGCCTCGGGCATGGATGTGTGTGATGTCCTTAGGTTAGTTAGGTTTAATTAGTTCTAAGTTCTAGGGGACTGATGACCACAGCAGTTGAGTCCCATAGTGCTCAGAGCCATTTGAACCTTAGGGATAGAGATTCTAAGGGGAGAAGTGTGTGGTTGAAGGAAATCCATATGAAAATATTTTAATAAAGAAATTGGAATGCATTGGGCATGTGGAAAGATGATGGGTACATGTATCAGAAAATTAAATTAAACTCTTCGCACCACCACACTGTCTGATGGCAAGCCACGTAGAGGTCGGGTGGATGATAAAACAATAAATCAGCTTCAGCAGTACTATAGAATGGCCATCAGAAATAACGGAAATGATTTAGAAAGTATGAGGAAAGCAATCAGGGCCTCATACTTCCACAAACGGTTAACCGACGGAAAAACCGACGCATTCACTCTGCCCACCTGGACCTGAATCATGGTGTAAATTCTGGAAGGTTGAAGTTTCAGGAGTATCTTTTGAACACAAGGACTCTATTCCTAAAGCTGTTATGGAAGCAATCAAACCAATTTATAGGGGCCTACCTCACCCAGGCCTTCTCCGAAAGTGTCTACATGAGCGAACACAGAATCCTAACGAGTCATTCAATAACAATATCTGCACGCAAGTTCCCAAAAATGTTGTTCTAGCTCTCAATACACTCAACTGGGAGGTTATTGATGCTGTGTTAACATTTCATGACGGAAACAAGGGAAGAATAAGAGTTATAAAACATCTTAACATCACTTCAGGCTCCCATTCTGTAAACAGCTTGATATAATTGGACACGTTGAGACTCGCCAAGGTACAGCATGCAGCTGAGTTCACCACAAAAGAGGCAAGATCAGTCAGAAGAAAGAAGCTTTTAGAGAAGGAAGTTGGCAAAGATGATGATGCTGACTATGCTGCTGGGTGTTTTTAAAATAACAAGTCAATGTTTACCATTTTAAACTTTAAATGTAATTTTCTCAAAATTACATTTTTATGCTTTATGTTCCTTTGCATCATAAACGATTTGTGATAAGTTTATGAAACTTTGGCACCTATTTCATTATAACATACTGCACCTACTGCAGCACAACCACAGCAATAAATTGAGTATACAGACGTCTATGGCATTTATATACAATAATAAGTAATAAAAATGAGATAATTGAAAATACATATATATCTCTCCTTCTTTTGTACCTCATCTCTTAATTCTGGTTCAGTAGACATAAATAACATGGATAAGACCCCTGTAAAAATTTTAGAGTATTATCTTCATTGGCTCGAGAGATAAAGGTACATAAAGTAGGCTAATTTAAGATTGTCTACATAGACTGTGCAAACTCCCCCCAAGTCAATCTTGCAGAACTGTTTTTAGACTTTGAGTCTGGAAGTTCATTATATTACCAACTTGGGGACTGCAATTTAGAACTACAGAATGGATCATGTGTTTGACCCCGTGCAAGACTGTTCAATTGTTTTAAACTCTAACAAATAGCAATTACAATGTGCTTCTCTGTACTCTCTACAAATCACAACCATGTGGTGTCAGCTAACAAATATCTTAGAGAACCGTTGCTGCATGGTTTTTAATAACATTCTGCGGTGTGTCTATTGTGGTAATAGGAATACATGCAAACTGACTGCTGTCTTGGATGCTTTTCCAGAAAAGAGTACCATCTGACTCTAAATTCACATGGGTCTGCATTAAAGGATGATAGAAAGGAAGTAGATAGAGTAATCGGTTGAGAGGGATTGTAACTAGATAGACTGATGATCCATTCTAGAGAGAGGGAGATTTTGTGGTAGGTCATTTACAATACATTTAAATTTTTTTCTTTTTTTTTTTTTTTTTTTTTTGGAGCATTGTTCTCTCGGGTGTGTCAGTTGTGTGGTATAACCTGCATTCCACTGGCATAGTATTTGTTTGTTGTGGGTGTGACATAGAGCATCATCTGCCTGCAATCGTTAACAGCAAACCTCCCCCATACAACAGCCGGCAGAGGACTTCCAGAGGATTCCTATTGAATTTGATTACGTTTATTTCTTTCCCGTAATTTTTTTAGTTTTTTCTGTTTGTGAAGGTGCTTTGGGTCTTTCTATTTTGGTTTCAATAATTCGGTCTCATGGTAATGATTTTTTAAATTCTTTTTCATTATCTTTATGTTAAAGTATTTGTTTATAACTATTATTTTGCTCCCTCCTTGTTTATTAAATAATTGTTGGTGGTTGGTTCATTCTTTAATGTTTCTGTGGAGTTTTGGTTTTATAATTTGTGTATATTCATATGTTGTATAAATATAATTAGATATTGTTTTGGTATTGATTATTTTTCTTTTAGTTTAATTTTGTTGAGTTTTTGAATTGGTTCTTTAATAATTACTGCTAGAGTTTCAGTTTATTTAAGTTCTTATCATTCTAATTTTTTTGTTTTTATATTTTTAATTTTAATAATTATGCTTTATTGTTCATTTGCTAGATTAAGTCTTCTTTCTTTTTATATTTTTTAGGCTAGATCAGTTCCTACTTTGCTTTTGATCTCAGGTTGAGGTTATCAACCTGAGCGTTTGCAGGCTGGTTTTTATTTAATTTTTTATACTTTGGTTGCTAGATTGCCTTTGTTGTTGGTTTTATTAAAGGTTTATGATTTTTCTAACACTTTATAATTCCCTCTATTGGTTGATTTTGGTTCTTATTATTTTATATTTTATGTGTTTATAATTTTGTCATTTTTACTTAAGATGCCAATATTTTTAGTTCATTTATGACTCCCTAAGGCCCGTGTAGAGGCTCCTATTTCAGGTAGAATAATTCTTGCTGTTGTTTTATTAAAGTTAGGTGGTTATGGTATTTTTCATGTTATAAAGGTTGTTTCTTATTTGGTTTTGTGGTTTAATTAATTTTGATTGCCTTTAGGTTTATCTGGTGGAGTAGTTGTTAGATTTATCTGTTTTTGTCAGGTTGATTTGAAGTCTTCAATTGCATATTCTTCTGTCACTCATATCAGAATGGTTATTGGTGGATTGATGACTATTAATTAATGCGGTTGAATAGGTTTGCTTTCTTTAAATGTTGGTCATGGTTTATGTTCTTCTGGATTGTTATATCTAATATTATTTATGAATGTTTAGGCAGACAAAGATTATTAATTAACAAGGGTATAATTAATTTAATACCTAGAATTGCTTTATGGTGATTCCTTTTAAGATCATCAAATATTGCTGCGCCTCCATCACTGAATTTGGTGGGTGAACTTAGATTATTAAATAGAATTATGTCTTGATCTTCTTTTAGATTTTTGGTTTAATCTTTTTGAGTTTTTTAGAGCTGTTTATACTTTATATATATATATTCTTATTCTCAGCATGGAAACTATTATTCTGTGGTTTATACTTGTTCTCTTGGTTATTTCTGTTAATATCATCTATTACTTTTGGATTGATTATCTTTAAATATTCTTTGTTTAGAGGTTGAGTATTTCTTTGTATAAATTGCTTAAGTATTTTAATTTAAAACATTTTTTTGTGGAATCAATGGTATGAAGTTTTTCATCTTAGGCCATTAATTTATTTTCTATTTGTTCTTTGAGTTTTTTCTTTGTGCTTTTTGGGAACTATAATTTTTGTTTTAGGGATTTTGTTATTTAATAATTGATTATAGAGTTTTTGTTGAATGAGACCTTTTTAATTTGAATGGCTCTATAGTTGTTATAGCTCTAATTTTGGATTGAATATTTTTTATTATTTATATTTCTTCTTTGGTGATTTGCTATAGAGAGGATTATATATCAGGAGGAAAAAATATAAATCGTTTTATTATTATTGTTTTAATATTTATTCTTTCTATAGGGTTTTTAATTGTTAGTCCAAATTCGATTAGAATTTTGGTAGGATGAGATGGATTAGGTTTGGTTTCTTATTGTTTGTTTATTTGTTATCAGAATGTAAAATCTTATAGTGCTGGTATATTAACTGGTCTTTCTAATTGTATTGGTGATGTTGCTATTTTAGTTTCTATTGCTTGAATATTAAATTTTGGTGGTTGGAATTATATTTGTTATTACGATTTTATTTCTAATTGTTTTGAAATAAAGCTTATTACTATATTAATGGTTTTGGCAGCTATAACTAAGAGAGCTCAAATTCCGTTTTCTTCTTGACTTCCTGCTGCTATGGATGCTCCTACTCCTGTTTCTGCTTTGGTTCATTCTTCTACTCTTGTTATTGCTGGAGTTTATTTATTGATTCGATTTAGACCAATATTAGTTACCTATAATTGTAGTTAATTCTTAGTTTTAATTGATTGTATAACTATATTTATGGCTGGATTGGGTGCTAATTTTGAATTTGATTTAAAGAAAATTATTGCTCTTTCTACTTTAAGACAACTTGGTTCAATAATAAGAATTTTGGCTATAGGTTATCCAAAGCTTGCATACTTTCATTTATTGGCTCATGCATTATTTAAGCCATTATTATTTATGTGTGCAGGTTCAATAATTCATAATTTAAAGGATTCTCAGGATATTCGTTCTATGGGCTCAATTGTTAATTTTATGCCTTTATCCTGTTTGTTTTAATGTGTCTAGTATGTCTTTGTGTGGTATACCTTTTTTGACCGGATTTTATTCAAAGGACTTGATTCTTGAAATGGTTTGCTTAGGATGAATTAATTGATTAATTTTTTCTTTATTTTTTCTACTGGTTTAACTGCTTCTTATTCTTTTCATTTATTTTATTATTCAATATTTGGGGATAATAATTTTTATTCTAGATTTTCTTTTGATGATAAGGCTGATTATATTTCATTTGGAATTACTGGTTTATTATTTGTTGCTATTTTTGTGGCAGTCTTTTATCTTGGTTGATTTTCCCTATTCCTCATGTGATTGCCTTGCCTTATTATTTAAACTTTTTGACGATTACGGGTGTTGTTTTAGGTGCTTATTTGGGTTACCTTATTTCTAAGTTTGATTTTTCTCATTATTTATTTTCTTTAAGTCTGCTTTTTTTTGTGAGATTTACTGGTTCTTTCAACTAACTTTGTTAGATAAGTTCCTTTAAATTTGGATTATTATTGATCAAAATCATTTGACTATGGTTGTGGCGAATTATTTGGTGGCCAGGGTAAATATAGATTATTTATTTGTTTAATTGGTTATATCCAAGGTTGATATGATTCTAACTTTAAGATTTATCTTTTATCTTTAATTTTTTAAATGTTTGTTTTAGTGATGTTTTCTTCTTATGCTTAATTAGCTTATGATTAGAGTGTGACACTGAAGATGTTAAGGAAGTATTTTTACTTTTCGGTATTTATAAATATAAATATATTATTTTTTTAGTGAAAATGTAATGTTTTATTTAAACTATACAAATTTTAGAAATGTTAACGGAGTTTAACCGCTAATATAAAAGTTAGCATCTTTCATATTGGCTTTACATTTCCTTAACTGGAACTTTATAGTTCAATTGTGTTATTAACAATAATACGCCTCTTTTTCGCTTCAATTATATTTTTTACCAACCGTTCAGGTCGAAACTGCAATATTTCGCTTCTTATTCTTTTTAAGGTTGATTGATGATATCAATACTTTTTGAATGCAACCCAAAAGATATAGTTAACTAAAACCCTTTATTCTGCTCATTGTAAGTCTCCTTCATTTCATTCGTGATATAGTCTGCCTAATAGGACTAGAATAGTAAATATTGTTGATACTGTTCAGATTATAATGTCTGATGTTTTGAAAATAATTACAGTTGGTAGGATTAGTGCGATTTCTACATCAAAGATCAGAAAAATTACTGCGATTAAGAAGAATTGAAGGGAGAATGGTATTCGTGCTGATCTTTTTGGATCAAACCCGCACTTGAATGGTGATTTGTTTTCCCGGTCATTGATTAATTTTTTTGATAACGTTGTTGCAAGGATTATAACAATTATTGGAATAATAAATCTAATAAAAACTCTTGTAGATAGGATTCAGATTGTTTTCCTTGATTTATAGCAAGCTTTCTGATTGGAACTCAAATGTACTATTTATACTAGAAAAACAATTATCTACATCATCACTAAATATAAATATATAAGAATAATCATACTACATCTACAAAGTGTCAATATCGTGCTGCTGCTTCAAATCCAAAGTGTTGTCTTGAGTGTTGAAGTAGACATGTTGTTAGGAAGATTTTCCAATAATTACGTGGAGTCCATGGAACCCTGTTGCAATGAAGAATGTTGATCCATATACTGCATCTGCAATAGTGAAAGGTGCTTCTCGATACTCATATGCTTGAAGTATTGTGAAATACAATCCTAATAGTACTTTCAAGAATAGGCCGAATAATGCTTGAGTGTGGTTAGATTATATTAAACTATGATGTGCCCATGTTACGGTTACTCCTGAGGCTAAAAGAATAGCTGTATTAAGTAATGGAGTTTGTATAGGATTAAAAGATTAAATTCCTATTTGGAGGTCTTAATAGTCCTAGTTCAATTGTTGGTGCTAGTCTTCTTCTAAAGAAGGCTCAGAAGAATGATACAAAGAACAATACTTCTGATGCAATAAATAGGCTTATTCCCCATCGTAATCCAATTGATACAAATCCTGTATGTAATGCCTGATAGGTTCCTTCCCGTACTAAATCTCGTCATCATTGAATTATAGTTAATAAGGTAATTCCAAATCCAATCATAAATAAATTAATGTTAAATAGGTGGAACCATTTTGCTAGTTCTGATACTAGGACTATTGCTCCAATTGCCCCTGTTAGTGGTCAAGGTCTATAGTCTACTAAGTGGAATGTGTGATTTGAGTGAGTTGTTAGCATATGTTTACTATACTTCTCTACAATATAAATTTCTTAAAATTAAGAAAACATAAGCTTGAATTATAGCTACTGCTGATTCTAGGATTAATAGAAGTATTTGTCCAATAATTAGTAGTGAAATTAAATTTATTGCTATAGATGCTCCTGTGTTTCCTAATAAGGTTAATAATAAGTGTCCTGCAATTATGTTTGCTGCTACTCATACTGCTAGTGTACCTGGTCGAATAACATTTCTAATTGTTTCAATTAATACTATAAATGATATTAATGGAGGTGGCATCCCTTGTGGTACAAGGTGTGTAAATATATGGTTAGTGTGATTGATTCATCCAAATAATATAAATCTTAATCATATAGGCCGAGCGATTGCAAATGTTAATGCTAAATGTCTTGTTCTAGTAAAAATAGAAGGGAATAGTCCTATAAAATTATTAAGTAACATTATAATAAAGATTGAGATAAAGATGAATGTTGTTCCATTAACTGATTTTGGTCCTAGTAATGTTTTAAATTCGTTGTATAAAGTTAAGTTTAATTTATTTCAGATAATATTAATCTGTGATGGTGTAAGTCAGAACATTGATGGGATTAATAATAGTCCTAATTATGTTCTAGTTTACTTTAATGACAAGTTGAAGATATTAGTTGATGAATCAACTAATACAGGAAGTTGAGGAAGTATCTCATTAAACAGCTGTTGGGAAAGCAATAATAAAGAGCTATTGCTTTTATGAACATTTAATAATGCAAATTGCGCTTGAAATGTATGCTTTACATTGTAGCATGTTTAAGTGCAGAGCTGTGTAGCCTTGGGAGTGCGTGTTTATGTTCTACAGTCATTTCTCTCTTTCCAATATCTTCTTGGTATGGACTCCAGACACTAGAACAATACTCCAGAATTGATAGGACAGGTAATTTACCCAAAATGTTTCAAACTCCTTCCGTCTGGAGCGCCATTATGTATAAATCATACGTTTCGTCTTCTTTACGATCTGTTATATCACCACCCACTCTCAAATTTATCAGGCTCATATCTACAATCTTTGCAGAACGATAGTTATGGCACTGGAATGAGAATACCAGTCTATATCACTAGCGACGTCGGTTGTGCAAGTTTGGAACACGTGCTCTTCCCGAAAGGAAATTATTCAAGTCCATTTATTACATGGAACTCAGCCCGTTCTGTTCCTCCACGATAAGGGGAATGTAGTGGGTCTAGTGCCCTCCTACACTTCGTCAGCTCCAACTTAAATCGGTGACAATGTTGCAGGGTGGGTTGGTTCAAGGCAGAGGAAGAGTTACAATTATGAGATCCATAGAAAGAGAGAGAGAGACAATCTAGAGTTTTTCTCAGGATCCTTAGCCAATAGGTTCAACAAATGGTTGGTGAGGTCTTTCACTCTCTGACTTTATCCTACAAATGTGGGAATACTTTGTGACTCCCAACTACATAGGGAGAGATGGCTAATTGTAAAAAAAAAAATGAAATATTTTGGTTAAGGAAAGTAGTTTTTTCACCTCCTCTCTGCTGCTGGCTATTTCCAACACTACGAAACAGAATTTGTGTCATGTGATATAGCCAGTGAAACAGGATTCACGATATCTCCACATGTATATAGCACTAGCAACGTAATGGAGGGGAATGGTTTAGCCGTGATACAGACATTGAGAACCAGGCTGCAACGTCATTGGCTGGTAACATAAAAATATCAACGGAATGAGACGTTTTGTTGACGCGAGAAGTCGTCAAGAGTAATGGTTCTGAACGCAAGTAATTGGGTAAAATACTTTGAAATTACGGAGGAACCTGGTAAAATTGCGGAAATTATGGAAAATACGTAACACTGAAGAAAAATACGAAAAAAATCATCGTTACAGAGCTCCGACCTCGGCAGTTTGCTCATTCATCATCGACAACAGTATCGTATACCGAGTTAGTAGTTTCACTCAGTCGGATATTACGAAATAACGAAGAGGAAGGGATATGAGTAGTAACTTGCTGTCGATGTAAAAATGACTGATTTTTTTCTGACATGTGAATAGACAGCGTGAAAGCCACTGTTCTGTATTGATATATATGCATTTTAAATGTATGTAATGCCTACAAATATGACATTTTACTTATAAGACTACCACAGACACTAATTTTGAGTGCTCGGGCTACGGGAGGCTGCTGCAAGCGGACGGCGCCAGTGTACTGAATAGCGACCCCCCACAGCTGCCTCTATGGCCCCCATTCACTATGTCCGTCTGGTCACAGCATCTGCTCCATTGGCGAGTGCTGGCTCTTCCCGTTCTGAGATGTAGCCGAGGGCTGCCGCATGCTGCTGGCCGTTCCGCGACGAATTGTCAAATATTTCACAATTGTTCCAAGGGTCAGCATCTCCGAGAAGTACGTTTGCTTCCTGCAGACGTGAAACGGTATATCATTGTCAGTACCATCAGGGCCGACCGACGTGGCCGAGCGGTTCTAGGCGCTACAGTCTGGAACCGCGCGACCGCTACGGTCGCTGGTTCGAATCCTGCCTCGGGAATGGATGAGTGTGATGTCCTTAGATTAGTTAGGTTTAAGTAGTTCTAAGTTCTAGGGGACTGATGACCTCAGCAGTTAAGTCCCATAGTGCTCAGAGCCATTTCAACCAGTACCATCAGGGACACGATAGAACAGGCCTGGAAAACCAGTATCCCTATCTATGGGGGGAGGAGAGGGGGGCTGAAGGTAGGTTGGAGGGGAAATGAATCCGTTTATAAGTTACTTAGTCTCTGTCAAAACGTCGAAGTAAAGACATATGAACTGTTCTGGTGGAAGTAATTTTTTTTTCTACAGTTGTGCGATGTTATCCCAGTGTTTCATCTTCCTGTAGAACTAAGGGCGGGATGCAATCGTAGTGTAACATAGTCGTTGCTAAGTGTGTGTGTCCTTGTGTTTTTTTAAATAGTTGCTCACTTATAAGAGGATTTCGTCTCTCCTCCTAAGACACACCGGTATCACTCACAAGAAAAAACACCTATAAATCGTGGAATGTTTGCTCAATATTGATTATCGTGTTGTTTCCTCGTACCAGAATTATGTTGTTGATGGCGTCTTCTACTCGCCATAGTGTGTGGAACTGGCTAACTGGATGTATGTTTAAGAACTGGTAGACAGTGTTAAGTGCTTAGTTAGTACTGTATTCAACGCAAGCTTCAATGTTCTTGGTTCAATGTTTACTGTAGTTTACTGTTTACTGTTTACTGTAGTTTAGACTTATTTAGCTGGAGATTTCATTCATTTAGTACTAGATACACTACTGCAACGTCACAATATTCATATTAAAAGTCTCTGCATGTCCATCTTTGCAGAAATAGTTGCGGGACTCGGCTGCTCGCTACAGGATGTCAATTCAAACACCTTTCAGCCGTCTAATTTCCAAACTTACTTTATTTGGCTGCCAGTTTCGGCGATTTACTACGCTATCTTCAGGTGCCTGACCGACGTGTACGGCGATTCCACCTCGGTTGTGATCAAAACAGGGGATAGCAATCGAATACTAGTATCTGTAGATTTCTGCTTGCTATAGCGATCACTTCAGCCATCACCTGCCGACTGTTAACTGTTGGCAGATGATGACTGAAGATGCTAATATTCGAATGCTGGCCCCTGTTTTGACCAGTAGCGAGGTGGAATCTTCCTGCACGTCGGTCAGAGGGCTGAAGATGGCATAGTAAATCGCCTAAACTGGTAGCCAAATAAAACAAGTTTGGGAATTAGACGGCTGAAGGGTGTTTGATTTGACATCCTCATATTAAAAGCGCAAGACTGCACCTTTTACACGATGTGAGGTGAGTTCTTTCAGTACAATATTTCATTGTAACAAGTGTAAGAATCACACCTAGACAGTGAGTTTATGCTTGTTTAGGAGAAGGTTTCATTGATTTAGTACTACTCTATACCGCTATTTGCACTGTCATAGAATTCGTTTTAAAAGTGTAAGACTACACCCCTTACACGATGTGAGGTGAGGTCTCTTGGTACGATATTCGTTGTAGCGAATATAAGAATAATACTTGCTTAAGACAACAAATGAATGTTCGTGTTTATTCAGTCACTTTTTTTAAACAAATGAGCCGACGTTACAGCAGTTGAGCTCCTAAGAATGGCAACACTTCAGGCAGGCATCCAGTGTGTTGCTCCATGAGGAGCAAGTGACCTGTTTAAAATTCCTCCACTGTCTATTCCTCTGCTGTACGACAGGGTGTCATCCTTCCATAGTGTACAGGAAAACACACACACAGACATACACAGACACAGACACACAAACACACACAGACTTGTTATTCGGTACAGTGGAGCATCTGAAACCCCTACCAGACAGCCCTTGGACAGTTTACCTGAAGAAGTAGACTAAATGCGAGTATTAAAACTGCAGGGAGTGGCGGAAGCAACCGAGTGTGGCACTGCCACTGCTATCCACCCGTTAGCGGGGGTGGGGGGGGGGAGGGGTGGGTCGGGGGGCAGAGCAAGTGGATTGGCGCACAGTGAGACGACTAGTATAAGACTCATGTCGACCTCGTCTATGTGGTACGTATTATTTCAATGTTTTTCCTACATGATACTGACTTTAATTAGCTGAGGAGAACTTTCAGACAGTGTTGGTACATTCAGAACATTTAAAAGAACTCCACTGTTGCACTGTTGACCATTCAGTTCTTCATCCATGACAGATAGTCAAAAGTATTTCGCTTTTGATCCGGGGGGGGGGGGGGGGGGGGGGGGAGCAGCCTGTCTGAGAAATACGTGTTTAACAACTTGCAGGAAACGTCCTGGTTCTTGAGTCTTTTGTTCATCTGTGACTGTTTTTTGCAGATCGGGAACAGTATATCACTTCCAGCAAATGGATCTCTTTGTGAACCATCAGCAAAAGACTAGAACAGGCTTGGAAAACCGCAATCACTACCTACAGGGGGTGGATAGGGAGGGTGGAGGGGAGGTAACGCTGGTTCTAAGCTGGTTAGTCTGTATTTGCACCTCAAGGTGAACGCACTTGCAACTGCCGCCACTCTCTCCTGGTGAGACCTTTTGGGATCGGTTTTTGCGGTAGCTGGGTTATACAACAATTTTCACATTTCCCAGTGTGTCTGTTGCATATGACCCATTGTTTGCTAATATTATTTCTTTTCTCATTTCAATTTCGTTGTGAAATTAGAGCAGTGAACCATTCTCCATTAGTTGTGGAAGAGTCTATTGGTCTTCTTAAACTTCAGTGATAGTTTGCTGTCCTATCCCTTCCTTCGGGTGGGTAGGCATGCGACCACTCAGAGCAGTATCAGCGTGCAGTGGCTGGCTGTGAGGACTCTGACTGCAGGTTTCCCTATGGCCAACGATAGCATTTCTCAGCACTGCGTGGGGGACGGATGCCTTGTGCATGCACGACCTTGCGGTAGTTCTGCTGGCCACTGTGTGGCGACGCTAGTGGCCCACACTGCCATGTGAAGTGCAATTAGCCCACAGGCTTTCACAGGGAACGGAGCTGTGAGCACTTGGCGCTCTGTTCAGTGCCTGGCAGCAACCAGATGATGGGAACACAGGCAGGCAATCCAGAATAGTGGTTAATTACTGCATTTCATTCCATTCCTCGGTGATTACAAAAATGGTTCAAATGGCTCTGAGCACTATGGGACTCAACTGCTGAGGTCATTAGTCCCCTAGAACTTAGAACTAGTTAAACCTAACTAACCTAAGGACATCACAAACATCCATGCCCGAGGCAGGATTCGAACCTGCGACCGTAGCGGTCTTGCGGTTCCAGACTGCAGCGCCTTTAACCGCACGGCCACTTCGGCCGGCCGGTGATTACAGTTATTACATCATGAGAAGTGGGGGTGAGGAGATGGGGTGCAGACATGAGCTCTACCCAAGTGGGGGAGCCCTGTCTCTTGCAAGCAGATTAAATAAAGAATATGCAAATTCAGCGTGCGCTGGTTTCCGATCTGGCCTACTTGCAGCTGTTGTGTTCGCAACGAGTTGCGATCATCTCCAGTTAGGTTTAATTGGTTCTAAGTTCTAGGCGACGGATGACCCCAGAAGTTAAGTCGCATAGCGCTCAGAGCCATTTCAACCATCTGGATACAGAAACTGTTCGATTGCTGCCCTGGGCAGCACATTCTCCAGATCTCTCATCAATTGAAAACGTCCGGTCAATGGTGGCCGAGCAACTGGCTCGTCACAATACGCCAGTCACTACTCTTGATGAACTGTGGTATCGTGTTAAAGCTGCATGGGCAGCTGTACCTGTACACGCCATCCAAGCTCTGTTTGACTCAATGCCCAGGTGTATCAAGGCCGTTATTACGGCCAGAGGTGGTTGTTCTGGGTACTGATTTCTCAGGCTCTATGCACCCAAATTGCGTGAAAATGTAATCCATTGTCAGTTCTAGTACAATATATTTGTCTAATGAATACCCGTTTTTCATCTGCATTTCTTCTTGGTGTAGCAATTTTAATGACCAGTAGTGTAGTTATCGACTACCATACACTCGTACATATAGCACAATGGCAGACAGGTCCCATAAAACATAAGCCGATGTACTGCATATAGAAGCAACATTAGATATTTCCGGCGAAGTCGGTCGATCGTTCATCCACCGTGGCCAACATTCACGAGTGAACTGCATCCCGCACGCGCTGGCTTGATGCCCGGTCAGAGCGCCCTATGCGGACATCCGTCTCTCTCCGTACTGGTGTACAAAGGCTGGGCTGGTTCCCCCAGCACAAAGGCGTGCGCTGGTTTCCGATCTGGCCTACTTGCAGCTGTTGTGTTCGCAACGAGTTGCGATCATCTCCAGACTCTGGGATTACAAGAACATATGTATTTTCACATAGTTTGCCAGAATATCATACCACCTACACGAGAGTTCTCGATATCAGCCACATAGGAGTGTGCTACCAATCTCTTGAACACTATAATTCTGAAGACAAAGAGTGGAAATTAAATCTCTAGAAACACGAAACTTTAGAGAGGTCATTATGTGGGCTGTGCTGCAAACCACTGAGTAACTAGAAACATGTCCCATCTGTAAAGATCTTTTCATGAAAACTAGAAAATAGAGGAAACTGGTAGTTCCATTTGTATTCTTTAACGAATATCCATGTCAATGCTATAACAGATTCTAGATCATCCTTGCACTTTAAAAAGTCAACTAAGATATTTCTCATGTCTATAGAATCAGGAAACGTCTCTTACACCTGTTTTTCACCATCCAGATGCACACAACACACATCACAATCAATTTTCTCCCAACCAAATAAAGACGGGAAATTTGCAGAATGGTAGTACAAGCAGTCAACTGGTCAATTTACGTGGGAATGAACAACTGTCCACCGGAAACACTAGCCCACATTGTATCTTCTCAAATTTCTACAGAGAATGCTCATAACACACGCGATCACGAAGGCTGCTCAACACATACTGAGTATTAATATGCTGAGTCCGTGTTACATAGAATATACAAGCGAAGTAACTAGCGTCGACGCTTCTATCCAAGTCGCTAGTCTTGAAGCGGCTATTCAACTCACCAGTCGGTCGCTGCGCTTATGTCCTCCTCACATAGGGGCGCAGCTGTCGCTTGTCGTTCTGGAGAGAGGTCGGTCAACGTGCGATTGTTTCACGTCTTCTCATAGCCATTTTTTCTCTATCGTACCCGACTGGCGTGCTGGCGCTAACTTTACGCCATAACATTCCTAACCCCCTCTCGAAAGCGACGGAGCGTCCTCGTATAGGAAACACGACAACGGGAGGGGATGCAGGAGCGTGGACGCTGCGATGGACTGGAAGCTGTGGCTGCAGGGGACGTCAGACTTCCGGTGGTAACGAGCCATCCGGCCTTCGCTATGGTGGAAATGTCCCCTGGAAGACGCCCAGAAGGGTACGCGTCCACCTCCTGAGGCCCAGAACAAGATGTAGAAGGCGTCAGCTGCTGCTGCGTGGGTGGGTCCAGCTCCATGGGTAGGACGAGAGGAGGCAGAGGAGGCGAAGGCTCCGTCCCGCGGTGTCGTGATGACACCCTCTGGCGGCTGCTGTGGCCGCGCTGTCCTCGGGATCCGTGAATCTGGGGGAAGAGGTACAGAAGGATCACGGTGCATATGACAGTGGCGAATTTGATTGAGTTGTTGGCGCTGCAAAACATCTGGACCTGAAACAATATACATGCAAGCACCAAGTCGACGGACGATCTCGCCTCACGCCCATCGTTTGCTGCCGCTAAAAACTCTTAAAAACACAATATCATGCGGCGCGAAGCGATACTTGCGGCCTTCCTTCGGCACCGGATGCTGAGGAGGGTGGAGCAGGTGGAGCAGCGTCCGGATGACGGCGGCTGTGAATCAGTTCCACCGGCGATGGCCCTTCTCGTGGATGCGAACTATAGAAGGCGAGAAAAAGTTGCAATGCTTGATCCCTGGTGTGTGCGGTGCGAAATTTGGTCATTTGCTGCTTGAAGGTTCTGACAAAACGTTCCGCTTCAAAAAAATGGTTCAGATGGCTCTGAGCACTATGGGACTTAACATCTGAGGTCATCAGTCCCCTGGAACTTAGAACTACGTTAACCTAACTAACCTAAGGACATCACACACATCCATGCCCGAGGCAGGATTCGAACCTGCTACCGTAGCAGTCGCGCGGTTCCAGACCAAAGCGCCTAGAACCGCTCGGCCACACCGGCCGGCGTTCCGCTTCGCCGTTTGATTGTGGATGAAACGGTGCACTAGTTAGATGTTGTATGCCACTGCATTCACAGAATGTTTCAAATTCAGTTGCCGTGAAGTGAGGGGCTTTGTCCGACGCTATGACTTCAGGCAAACCTTCGAGGCAAAAAATAGAGAGCAATGCTGAACTGTGCTACGTGACGTTGTCGAGTTCATTAGCACAACAAAAGGAAACTTCCTATAAGAGTCCATCACAATCAATCAACGAGGGTTCTAAAAAGGTGCCGCAAAAGCTATGTGCATACGTTGCCACGGTGATTGCGACTTAGACCTAGCAGAGAATTTCTGTGGCGGAGCGGACTGATTTGCCGCACAGGCGTGACACTGTGACGTCATCTGTTCAATTTGGGTGACCATACCCTTCCAAATACAGTGTCGACGGGCTAATTATTTCGTGCGAACAACCCCCAGTGTCCTTCGTGAAATAACTGCAACACTTCCTTTTGCAAAGCTTTGGGGATCAACACACGTGACTGTCCACTTTCATTTTGAACAAGAATCACAACTTATTGTACAGCGAGGCTATGTCGACGTGCAAAGCATCGGTGCACTACAGTTCTTTATGCTATACAATAAGCGACGCCAAGATGTGCGAATGTATGTCAGCAAAATGTCCAAATCTGTATCAGCTTCCGTGGCCTGTGCAGTTTTTCTATAGTTCAGAGGTAAGGATTGAAGCAATTCAGAATCCTCAGCATCTATGTGACAACGAGATGCAGCAGAAGCGTCAAAGTCTGTATCGGGGCCAATCGGAAAACGTGAAAGTGCGTCCGCAATACCATGTTGAGCTGTCGGACGAGACACGATTTGATACTGGCATTGAGACAACAACAAAGCCCATCTTTGCAATTTCTGTTCAGTTCGTACAGAAACCGGCTTCATCGGATGAAAGAAGGACTACAATGGCTTGTGATCCGTTACTAAGTAGAATTTTCTGCCGTACAAATAGTGGTGAAATTTGTTCACATCATACGCAATAGTAAATGCCTCTTTCTCTATTTGTGAATAGTTATACTAAGCTTTGGACAACACTTTTGATGCGAAAGCAACAGGCCTGTCTTTGTCACCAATTCTGTGTGAAAGCACTGCACCGATTCCATAAGAAGAAGTGTCAACTAGCAACACAACTGTTTTGTCAGGATCAAAGTGAACCACGCATCGATACTTGAGCAATGCATCTTTAAGTTATTGACAAGCTTCTTGGCACTCATATATCCAAACAAAGGGGAAGTTCTTGCGACGCAAGCGATGCAATGGAGCTGCGATTTGTGCAGCATTCGGTATGAACCGAATACAATAGTTCATTTTCCCTAGACTGACTGCAGCTATGTAATATCGTGAAGAACTGGCAGGTCACGGATGGCTAACAAATGTGACTGAAGGGGATATAAACTTTGACTGTTTATGACGTGACCAAGATATAGCATTTCAGATTCAAAAAAAAAAAAAAATCACACTTGTCAAGTCTACAGTTTAGTGTACATCAGATAACACACGAAAAAAATCACGCAAATTTGCAATGTGCTCTTCAGGTGCACGACTCACTACGAAAATATTGTCCAAATTGTTTGAACATTTTGGTACTTGAGCAGTCCGCTGTTCCAAATACCAATCGAAAATGGTGGGTGCGGAAGCACTGCCAAAAGGTAAACGCAAATATTTAAACAAGCCCAAATGAGTGTTCATAACAAACACGGCTTGAGATTATTCATCTAGTGGTATTTGGAGATATGCGTCGCGCCAATCAAATTTTGAAAATTAGCGACCAGCGCCTGTTCTGACCATGAGATCCTCGGGGCGTGGCAATGTATAAGTATCAATCACAGTTTGTGGGTTGACTGTAGACTTAAAGTCAACACAGAGGCGATGCGATCTGAAGGTTTGGGGAGCAAAAGCAGTGGATTGATCATTGACTAGCTTGTATGGGCTAATAGCTCCGTTATCTTGCAGTTGTGTAAGTTCAGTAGCGACTTTGTCTCCTAATGCGATGGGAACAATTCTGCTTCGGCAAAATTTCGGCTGATCATTGTCTTTCATAGTAATATGTGTAACAAAATTGCTAGCCTTGCCTATATCTTCAGAAAAGAGTTCAGGGAATTCTTTCAGCAAGCTCACTCTCTTTCGCATTGAATGCAGTCACTGACAACAGGTCCTGAATTTGAAAGCCAAACAAATCAAACGAATCGAGGCCAAGTAAGTTCTCACAATCGCATGATTCTAGCGTAGTAGAAGTTACAGTTCGCATATGTGACCAATATATGGCAGGCAAAGTACATGTTCCGAGAACAGGAATGTCTTGTCCATTGTCAGATGCGTGCTAGTTTTAGACAGGCGTGGGGAGCCTAACAGTTCATATGTGTTACGATTCAGCTGTGTAACAGAGGCACCCGAGTCCAAGTGAAATTTCACACGTTTTCGACTAAGATGCAAATCAACAAAAAGTTTGTTGGAGTGGTGTAGTACTGAAGAAACTGTTTGATTGCTAGTTTCACTAATGCCTGCAGCAGGCTTTGAATACACTGCATTTATTACATGGGCCTTGTGACTGGATTTTTGTGAGTGGTCAGAATACTTATGTTTGTTCCGTTGAAAACATACGGATTGTACGTGACCTTTCTTGCCATAAGCATAACACTGTGCTTGTCTGGACGGGCAGTCTTGGCGTTTGTGCCATGAATAGCGCGGAGGGCCTGACTTAATTCTGTTCGTCTGTGTAGAGAACTGTTTAAGCAGCTTGCCACATGTGGGCTGTTGCTGCCTACTGGGCCAGTCGTAAGCAAGGGACGACTCAACCTGACAAATTGATGGCTGCTCAAACTCATTGGCCGATATGGCACCTGAATTGTACTGATCTAGAATTTGCACTACGTTCTGAAATGATGAATCTGACTGTTTCCAAATCTGTTTTCGAAGTCTGACATCAGTTACATTGTACACGGTTGCATCATGCATTTCATCGGAATATAAAGCACCACAAGCACATCTGAATTTGCATTTCCTCGTCATATGCTGCAAATCTATTACCTACTCACGATAAGTTTGTTCTGACCTTTTCTTGCAATGAAAGAGTTGGTACCTAGCTGCTACCACATTCGCTTGTTGGTCATAATAGTTAGTAAGCGAACCTACAACCTGATAATAGGAAAGTCCACTTGGAGTTGCATTAGGGAAAAATTTCTGAATGAGGTGAAACACTGCACTTCCTACCATTGACAAAAAGTAATGTAGTTTCACAGTATCTGGTACGTTGTGAGAAATCATGTGGGCTTCATACTGTTGCAACCACTCGAGGCATTCCTCTTCCTTTTCATTAGAATGGCGAAAAGGCGGTATAGCACTTGGAGCTACAGGTATTGCTTGTTCTTCTGTTGGACGTGCAGCGTTTGCCAGTAACTGCTGTAACTTCTTTAGTAGAGGTGAGATCTGCTGCATCTGAAACTGAAACATCTATGTTAGCTGTGATGCATCTATCGCTTGCAGCTGAGGCGTCTAAGTAGGGGTTGGGAGAGGTGGGTTGCTCATTTTGGAATAGGCAAATGCAATAAACAGACAAGGCTAGCAACAAAAGTAAACACACAAGCAAAGAAAATTTTTGCAATGCCCACCTGAAAACAACGAATAGAAAAAAACATGGTAGGACACGCTGGTAAGACATGTAAACACAGCCCTGCAAAGAAAAGACAAGGTAGAATTAAGGCGCAGGCAAAGTACAAAAGCCCACAAGAAAAGAAAATAGTGGCAAGTAGGCTCTGGGTTGTTGCTGTGGGGTTCGTTCACCTTCTCGTCACCAAATATTATGTCCAGCCTTGTTGTCAAATATTATGTCTCCTTGCTCGTTGTCAAATACGTGGAGTCTAGGACTCCTATGTACTCGGTTCGCTAGACAAACAATTCAAACAAATCGTATTAATGAGTTTTATTACAAAAAGTGAGTGACGTTACTTCACAAGCACAGACCGACATAGAAAATAAGCAACCTCTTCAGTATAAGAATTCCTAAGTCCATATTACATAGAGTGTACAAGCGAAGTCGCTTGTCTTGAAGCAGCTATTCAACTGGGGCGTCACCAGTTTGTCGCGGCGCTTATGTCCTCCTCACATAGGGGCCGCTGCTGTCGCTTGTCGTCCTGGAGAGGGGTCGGTCAGCCATCTCTTCCGTGTCATTTCCGACTGGTGTGCTGGCACTTGACTTTACGCTGTAGCATTGTGTGTATGTGTATGTGTGTGTGTGTGGGGGGGGGGGGGGGGATGGAGGGGGTTGGCGTTTTGAGTTGTGTAGTGTTGAATATGAATGTAATAGCTGTTACAGAGTGGTTGAAGGCTTTGATGACAAGTGATTTGACTTTTGGTTCCAATGTTCTGTGGAGGTGTTCATGGATAAGTGAGTGAAAAGGTGTTGGGTGGTATTATTATTATTATTATTATATTGGGTGGTATTATTATTATTATTATTACATTAATCCTCTTTGGGAGCGTTATTCCATTATTTTATCTATTAGTGTAAACAATAAATAGTGTGGCATGTGTATTTGATCATTCAAGAGAGTTTTCATTTCTCCCTTGATTTTCTGTATGTAGTAATTTTCTTGCAGCGTTAGGAGGCGTTTTTTTTATTGTTCATTATAATTATTTTCATGCCTTCTTCTCTAGTGGTTGGTCTGCGGTTATGGTCTCTCAGGTGTTCTGGAAATGTCGAGTGGTTTGTCCCATACTTCCAGGCTGTCATGTTTTCTTCGTTTCTGACATCGAATGTCCTGCCTCTTTGTCCTATGCATGTGCCTTCACAGGTGTTACACTGTAGTTGATATATACCTGCTTTCTGTTATATGTCTCTGTTTTTTGTCAGTTTTGGGGTGTATTTTTGTATAGAATTGTCTGTAGTGTATGCTATGTTTATTCACTATCTTCTGAAAGTGTTGGTGATTCTATATGCTGGTTTGTGTTTGGATGTCATTGTGCACCAACTTATGTTTTCTTTCATCTTTTCCTGATTATTCCATGTACTTATTATGGTACTACGTGTTTGTGTTTGGTTGTGTTGTTGTCTGTGGTTCGGTGCTTTCTGCTTTTATTTTACTTTTACTTTTGTTGTTTAGCTTTGTGACTATGTTACCATTTAACAATTGTTTTGTGTTATCTGGTTTATTATGTCCAGCTCTTTTTGGTAGTTTCCTTTGGTAAGTGGCACGGTGTTGGTCTATGGAGCATGTGTCGACGTGCTGCTTGCTTTTGTGAGAGGGGTGGTTCAAGGATTGGAAATGATAATGTCCGTTGTTGTGGGTTTATGGTAAAATTCAAATATATGTTTATTGTTTTGTTTTTGATTTTTATGTCCAGAAAGTTAATCTGGTTATTTCGTTCGCTTTCAATTACGAATTTTATATTTTTATGTACCTCGTTGAGGTCAGTATGTAGTTTTTCAATTTTTGTTTGTGGGTCATCTATTATGCAAAGGATGTCCTCCATATACGTTAACCAATATAATATGTTGTATTCTTTTGTTACTATTTTTGTGAAAGTGATCTGTTCAATATGGTTTACAAAAATATTTGCTAAGGCTTCTGACTCTGGGGACCCTATTGATAATGCATCTTCTAGTAAATAAAAGTCAGTATTGAAATGGAAGTAATGTTGTTCTGCTACCAGCTTTATTAATGTATGTATTCCCTTACTGTGTTGATCAGGGAGTTGACTATAAGTTTTCAGGTTCTTATCTATGATTTTTATTGTTTCTGGTATGGGTATGTTGGAATACATGCTTTCTATATCAAATGAAAGGAGTGTTGCTGTGTCTGAGATTTTTATATCTTTTGTTTGTTGTATTAACTGTGTAGTGTTTTTAATGATTCTGTCTACTTGTACTTTGAAATTTTCAAATGTAATTTTAATACGTATCCTGCAAGCCTGTAAATGGGGAATTTTCTGAAATCGTGTATTGGCCTCGCAGGAAAACTCGGTTTGTGGACCTTTGGTTAGCTTTCGAGGATGGGTAGAGTGGGATTAATCTTTGTCAACTTTCTTTTCTCCGTGTTATCCAGCATGATGTCTATGTCTTTCAGAGGGTTTTTTACTTTTCTCTCGAATCTGATTGTTGGGTCTGATTTTAATTTTGTAATGTTATTTTGTGAAGTAAATTCTTATGTTTTTTTCCAATGTATGGTTCTTTGTCTATCAGTACTACTGTGTTTCCCTTGTCTGCTTTTGAAATGATAACATTTTCAAGGCCACAAAGCTAAGCAATAAAACTAAAACAAAAATAAAATCTCGAGGCTTAAAGAATATGTAACTAAAAGTCTAAGAAACCGATCTAGTCTAGGATATTGGACAGGTGAATTTAGCGAACGTTCCACCAGATATGATGGACAGCTGCAAATACAGAATAAGCAGTCCCTGACCAAGGGAAAATAAAACCAAAGAAAACCTTTCTTGTAGCAAGAGGCAAAGTGATCAGTGTCTGTTCACCAGCGGTGCAGCTGAAATGTATATTCTGGAACTAACCCTTCCAGTCATAACACTCAGAGTGTTCACTGAATGAGTCTACTCAACCCCAGCTGAGTCCAAGTACAATCATCATGGAGCATTTTGATAGTAACAATATTACCCCAGGTCGTCAATCCACTGCCAGTATTACTGGTGCAAGCGGTCTTCCAGATTCTGGGACGGCCAGGTTAAAATGCAATGTTATTCAACAGAGGAAGTCGGTGTCCTGTGGCCAACTCAAAACCAAAAGAAATACATTTTTTGCAACACTTAACATACAAACACTTTTGCAACCAAGCAAACTTCATAAATTGAGAGATACATTAAAAGAACAGAAGATTCAAATTTTGGCATTTCAAGAAACCAGCATGACGGACAATAACATCATGGGTTTCGGCAATTATCGTAATTTTAATGGTAAAACTGATAAAAGAATACTTAATAATACACCACATCTGGGAGTTGCTTTTACAGTCTCCAAAAATATTTTAAATACACTATGGAGGTAATGATTCTTGAAGACAGCATTTCATTAGAACTACTGATAGCCTTGGCAGAGCCAGCCCTGACAAAACTGTACCATCTGGTGAGCAAGATGTATAAGACAAGCGAAATCCCCTCAGACTTCAAAAATAATATAATAATTCCAATCCCAAAGAAAGCAGGGGTTGACAGATGTGAAAACGATCTAACTATCAGTTTAATAAGCCACGGCTGCAAAATCCTAACACGAATTCTTTACAGACGAATGGAAAAAAACTGGTAGAAGCCGACCTCGGGGATATCAGTTTGGATTCCGTAGAAATGTTGGAACACGTGAGGCAATACTGACCCTACAACTTATCTTAGAAAATAGATTAAGGAAAGGCAAACCTACGTTTCTAGCATTTGTAGACTTAGAGAAAGCTTTTGACAATGTTGACTGCAATACTCTGTTTCAAATTCTGAAGGTGGCAGGGGTAAAATACAGGAAGCGGAAGGCTATTTACAATTTGTACAGAAACCAGATGGCAGTTATAAGAGTCGAGGGGCATGAAAGGGAAGCAGTGGTTGGGAAGGGAGTAAGACAGGGTTGTAGCCTCTTCCCGATGGGGGAGAGCAGCAGTAAAGGAAACTTTCTAAATTTAGTAAACCTAGGCACTACAGCATTGTAATCAAACCTGAACGTCTTTATGCAGAAAAAACTTTCATTTTAAATAGAAAGAAGGATATTGAAGGAAAAAAAAAATGGTTCAAATGGCTCTGAGGACTATGGGACTTAACTTCTGAGGTCATCAGTCCCCTAGAGCTTAGAACTACTTAAACCTGACTAACCTAAGGACATCACACACATCCATGCCCGAGGCAGGATTCGAACCTGCGACCGTAGCGGTCACGCGGTTCCCGACTGAAGCGCCTAGAACCGCACGGCCACACCGGCCGGCTATATTGAAGAAATGTAAAAGGAAGAAAGAAAGATTATTAGGAAAATATTAGGCCCTTTTCGCGTTGATTGACGATGCGTTAGCAGCCGATACATTTTAATTATAAGGAAGAGACGAAATGTATCTTTCTTTTAGTATTTATGGACTGAATAATAGTTTTAATCAAGGGCAAATTATTCTAGACCTTACTGTCAGCGTTTGCGTTCCTTGGTCTACTATCTGGCGACATCTGCTTCTCTTTTCGCGTTAGCGGAAGCTGGAATCGGAAGTTGCACAGCATACATTCGCTAGTTTAATTTTCAACGGAATTTTGAGTCTGCATTTTCTATCATTTCTTATTGTTTCTTGGATAGTAGCAGGGAGTGAGACAGGGTTGTAGCCTCTCCCCGATGGGGCAGAGCAAGCAGTGAAGGAAACAAAAGAAAAATTCGGAGTAGGTATTAAAATCCATGGAGAAGAAATAAAAACTTTGAGGTTTGCCGATGACATTATAATTCTGTCAGAGACAGCAAAAGACTTGGAAGAGCAGTTGAACGGAATGGATAGTGTCTTGAAAGGAGGATATAAGATGAACATCAACAAAAGGAAAACGAGGATAATGGAATGTAGTCGAATTAAGTCGAGTGATTCTGGGGGAATTAGATTAGGAAATGAGACACTTAAAGTAGTAAAGGAGTTTTGCTATTTGGGGAGCAAAATAACTGATAATGGTCGAAGTAGAGAGGACATGAAATGTAGACTGGCAATGGCAAGTAAAGCGTTTCTGAAGAAGAGAAATTTGTTAACATCGAGTATAGATTTAAGTGTCAGGAAGTCGTTTCTGAAAGTATTTGTATGGAGTGTAGCCATGTATGGAAGTGAAACATGGACGATAAATAGTTTGGACAAGAAGAGAATAGAAGCTTTTGAAATGTGGTGCTACAGAAGAATGCTGAAGATTAGATGGGTAGATCACATAACTAATGAGGAGGTATTGAATAGAATTGGGGAGAAGAGGAGCTTGTGGCACAACTTGACTAGAAGAAGGGCTCGGTTGGTAGGACATATTCTGAGACATCGAGGGATCACCAATTTAGTATTGGAGGGCAGCGTGGAGGGTAAAAATCGTAGAGGGAGACCAAGAGATGAATACACTAAGCAGATTCAGAAGGATGTAGGTTGCAGTAGTTACTGGGAGATGAAGAAGCTTGCACAGGACAGAGTAGCATGGAGAGCTGCATCAAACCAGTCTCAGGACTGAAGACCACAACAACAACAACATCACAGACAGTATGATACCATTTCGTAGATATAACGTAAGCAATGATCAGTTTCTCATCTACAGGCAGCGGGCTCGAATCTTGTCGCTTCCATGAATTATAAATCGAAGTAAAGGTTATTAGTTTAGGAGGACAACGAGAATTATAAGGTAGTCATAATTTTAAAGTATTCATAAACATATAGCTGAGGTTGTAGTGAACTCAAACACTCGATTTTGCGCCTACACCGCCGCCCTTTCACCGCTTTTTCTCTTTATGTACTGTGATTTCTGCTTGGCATTAAAAGAAAATGATATCTCCTTTGTACTTTCGTCGATATTGGCAGCATGCCTGCATGTAAACACGAATTAATATGATTTTTATCTCGATGTAAAAAAACTAAATATTTTCTCTTTGGTGCCCTCATTGGCATTGACACCGTGCGCCATGTGACAAAAAACTTAGTTTCATGTTTAATTTAAAATCAATAGTCTATTAAAAAGAAAAAGAAGAGATAAGATGAACGAATTTTCCTCTTCTTCGAGGGAAAACAAGACATTCATTTGTCATAATCAAAATTTTCTTCCTAGCAACACAATAACTCAGTACTGCGTACAGTTTTCGTCCTCCTCTACAACTGCACTTAGCCACCGGGGAATAGAGGCAACAAGTTTCCGGATGAATCTGTTATTCTGTAACAACTCTTCCCATGCGTCACGAATTGCTTCGTACAGCGCTGGCTCAGTTGTCGGTGCTGGACTTCTGCACCTAATACGTTCCTCCATCTCTGCCCATACGAGCTGTATGGGACTGCGGTCAGCATCTTTGGGAGGCCAGTCTGACAGCTCAGTGTCTCCGTTCATTTGAAACCGGTGTTTTACGCAGTTCTCTGTGGGTAAGGGAACACGATCATGTTGGAAGATTATTCTGCGTCCTGAAAATCTCTGGTGAACAGAAGGAAGCATTACATTCTCTAGTATTACTCAGTAGTAATGACGACAAAACGGACGGGCAAGGTTCCACAGAACGCCGCAACCACTTGCTAATATCCATCCCGAAACTATGACAGCAGTCCGGCCACACCTTTGCCTCTGATGGACATACTTGCTATCGAATCTCCCTCCACTTCGACGATATACATGAATGGAAGTATTTGGTGCAGTAGAAAACACCTTCTCGTCCGTAAATATAGCTCGACGCCAGTACGCAGCAATCTGCGGTCGGCCGTGGTGGCCGTGCGGTTCTGGCGCTGCAGTCCGGAACCGCGAAGCTGCTACGGTCGCAGGTTCGAATCCTGCCTCGGGCATGGGTGTGTGTGATGTCCTTAGGTTAGTTAGGTTTAAGTAGTTCTAAGTTCTAGGGGACTTATGACCTAAGATGTTGAGTCCCATAGTGCTCAGAGCCATTTGAACCAATCTGCGGTTGTTCGCTGATGGTGCTGAGGTGTAGAGGAAGGTGTCGACGACAAGTGACTATAGGTTAATACCACGTGACCTATACAAAAATTCTATCTGGTGTGATGAACGGCAGCTGGCTCTTGATGTTGAAAAGTGTAAGTTAATGCGGATGAGTAGGAAAAACAAACCGGTAATGTTTGGATGCCGCATTAGTGGCGTCCTGCTTGACGTAGTCACGTCGTTTAAATATAAGCGCGTAACGATGCGAAGCGCCATGAAATGGAACGAGCATGTGTAGATTTCGACTTCGGTTTATTTGGAGAATTTTAGGATAGTATGGTTCATCTGTAAAGGAGACCGCATATAGGACGCTAGTGCGACCTATTCTAGAGTACTGCTCGAGTGTTTGGGATCCGCGCCAAGTCGGATTGAGAGAAGACATCGAAGCAATTCAGCGACGAGCTGCTGGATTTGTTACCAGAAGGTTCGATCAGCATGCAAGTGTTACGGATATGCTGTGGGAGCTCAAGTGGGAATCCCTGGAGGGAAGAAGATATTAATTTCGAAGAAAACTACTGAGAAAGTTTAGAGAACCAGGATTTGAAGCTGACTGCAGAACGATCCCACTGCCAGCAACATATATTTCGCCTAGGTATCGGGAAGATAAGATAGGAGAAATTAGAGCTCATAAGGAGTCATATACAGGGTGTTACAAAAAGGTACGGCCAAACTTTCAGGAAACATTCCTCACACACAAAGAAAGAAAATATGTTATGTGGACATGTGTCCGGAAACGCTTACTTTCCATGTTAGAGCTCATTTTATTACTTCTCTTCAAATCACATTGATCATGGAATGGAAACACACAGAAATAGAAGGTACCAGCGTGACTTCAAACACTTTGTTACAGGAAATGTTCAAAATGTCCTCCGTTAGCGAGGATACATGCATCCACCCTCCGTCGCATGGAATCCCTGATGCGCTGATGCAGCCGTGGAGAATGGCGTATTGTATCACAGCTGTCCACAATACGAGCACGAAGAGTCTCTACATTTGGCACCGCAGTTGCGTAGACAAGAGCTTTCAAATGGCCCCATAAATGAAAGTCAAGAGGGTTGAGGCCAAGAGAGCGTGGAGGTCATGGAATTGGTCCGCCTCTACCAATCCATCGGTCACCGAATCTGTTGTTGAGAAGCGTACGAACACTTCGACTGAAATGTGCAGGAGCTCCACCACAGAAAATCTGTGTTGATGACGTGATTGCACAATTGCTTGCGGATTCTCGTCAGCCCACACATGTTGATTGTGAAAATTTACAATTTGATCACGTTGGAATGAAGCCTCATCCGTAAAGAGAACATTTGCACTGAAATGAGGATTGACACATTGTTGTATGAACCATTCGCAGAAGTGTACCCGTGGAGGCCAATCAGCTGCTGATAGTGCCTGCACACGCTGTACATGGTACGGAAACAACTGGTTCTCCCGTAGCACTCTCCATACACTGACGTGGTCAACGTTACCTTGTACAGCAGCAACTTCTCTGACGCTGACATTAGGGTTATCGTCAACAGCACGAAGAATTGCCTCGTCCATTGCAGGTGTCCTCGTCGTTCTAGGTCTTCCCCAGTCGCGAGTCATAGGCTGGAATATTCCTTGCTCCCTAAGACGCCGATCAATTGCTTCGAACGTCTTCCTGTCGGGACACCTTCGTTCTGGAAATCTGTCTAGATACGGACGTACCGCGCCACGGCTATTGCCCCGTGCTAATCCATACATCAAATGGGCATCTGCCAACTCCGCATTTGTAAACATTGCACTGACTGCAAAACCACGTTCGTGATGAACACTAACATGTTGATGCTACGTACTGATGTGCTTGATGCTGTACTGTAGAGCAATGAGTCGCATGTCAGCACAAGCACCGAAGTCAACATTACCTTCCTTCAATTGGGCCAACTGGCGGTGCATCGAGGAAGTACAGTACATACTGACGAAACTAAAATGAGCACTAACGTGGAAATCAAGCGTTTCCGGACACATGTCCACATAACATCTTTTCTTTATTTGTGTGTGAGGAATGTTTCCTGAAAGTTTGGCGATACCTTTTTGTAACACCCTGTAGATAGTCGTTTTTCCTTCGCTCTGTTTGCGAATTGAACAGGAAAGGAAACGACAAGTTGTGGTAAAGGGTACCCTCCGCCACGCACCGTACCGTGGCTTGCAGAGTATGTATGTAGATGTACGATAGCGAGAGCGAAGTGTAATCTGGCAGCCTTATATTGCTACTTCAACATTTCTTTAACCGCTGATTTTCATCTAGACTTACCTTTCTCCTTGAAACAAAGACGAAAGGTCAACCTGCTGACACTTAGCGGGAGGATGTTCCTAATTTCTGTGATAGTCCTGGAAGGGTCTTCATTATTGCGGTGAAGTATACTATTGTCTTGATCCTTTGTGGCAGTCCATCCACATCCAGGGCGACGACGGCGGTTGTCGTGGCCTTCCTCTGCCATCCTCTTCACGTAGAGATGTACCGTAGATTTGCTACAACCTAGGGCAGGGGTAATGGCGCTGATGAGGTATCCATCTCCATAAAGCGCAAGAATGAGACCTTTATCAGAATCCTTGAGCTGTGACATTCCCCTAGTAAACACCTATTGGCAAGGCAGGAGGAAACCAAGTGCGACAGAAGGTGGATAGCACTTCCTTCTCCACAGAAGTTAAATTCATTCCAGATTTACATTATTTGAAAAAATGTTTAATAAACTAATTTCTTGTGAGTATTGCTTATAGTACTGTGTAAACGTATTTTGCATCTAAACATAATAATAAAGCCGGTCGAAGTGGTGGTTCTAGGCGCTACAGTCTGGAACCACGCGATCGCTACGGTCGCAGGTTCGAATCCTGCCTCGGGCATGGATGTGTGTGATGTCCTTAGGTTGGTTAGGTTTAATTAGTTCAAAGTTCTAGGGGACTGATGACCACAGCAGTTAAGTCCCATAGTGCTCAGAGCTATTTTGAACCATAATAATAATGTCACTGTTTGCAGAGATGAAAGGTAACATTTAGATTCTCGTTATGATGCATATCATGTTGCTCCAGATATCGTATTTTAGTCAGCTGTGTTACGTCATATACTGCACAACAGAAATCTGCAAATGGTAAGGTAATGGAATAAACAGAACTGTGAGTTTATTATCTTTTGTTATCCAGTTCGCATCTTGCAGCTTTTACAAATTTTGATTTGTTGTAAACAAAGAATTTTTAGCTTAGGAGCACAAAATCAAATATTACGTTAAAAGTGCTCGTAGTATTGTAAATAATTATGTATATGGCTCCAAATGCTCGTTGGAGGAAGGCAAGGACAGTCTCCTCAGGTTTTCCTATTATAAATACACTTCAGTCTGAGGATGAACTCAGCCTTCGGTTGTTAATCGTTTTGCATTTTTAGTAGCACTATACCCTTAGATGTTAAATTCAGTTTCAACTAATGATTTCCACAGCTATAGGAACACAAGGTATGGCACCTCTTAGGCAAATTGTAACGCAGTGCTATCAGACGGAAAGATCGACCTGGCCCATAGTGTGCAGACTTTGTTTTAAACCTTTTCCTATCTGAACGGTAAGCTTCTTTCATTCAGTAAATTTGTGAACGTTGTTGCTTAAGATGTCTTAAGATTAAACTAAATTCCGTCATCCACGATAACGTTAAAAGAAATCTTCTAAACATCACTAAATAGAAGTGTGTGAAGCGATTACTGGCCGCATTTTGCCGCATTTCGCTGGTTAGAAGGGAAAAAGCTTACTGACCAGAAAACTAATCTCCTAGTCTGAAAGGAGGCACGAAATGAAATCTATCATGTTGCAAAGTCATGCGACATTTATTTCAGTGATTACAAAATCAAGTGAAACGAACACTGAAGTTGGCAGTATGAACAAATTTTTGGTGACAGCATGACGTTGCAGTACCTTGGGTCTGAAATGATGTAAAACCAGTTTCGGCCAGGAATATACAGAACTGAAAGTCACGACACTATCAAATTCTAAAATTCTACAACTCGTATGCATTGAATGCACATGAAAATACTGTTGCAGTACAACCATAGAGCCGAATAAGTTAACTGCTTATTTTCCGGTGAGAAAGTGCAGTGGTAAACAGTCATCGCTACGTCAGTTTACTGAAAATGGTGTTCCACAGAGTTAAAATTCCTGTTTGGCAGATAAATGTAAGGTCCCTGATTTGGACGTGAGTTTTGCAATGTTGAAGCATTTTTCTAAATCGGGTTGGAGTCGGTACTACAGTTAGAGCAGTTCCGTGAGAATGTGAACTTGGACCATGTAGAATGAGTTTATTGCAACGGAAAACAGTTGATATTCTGCAACATTTTCTTCCTTGTACTACTTGAAATATGTGTCGTCGATCAAGTCATGTGAAGAGAATGATCGTGACATTTAACAGAATACGTTAATACACTCTGGCTTGGAAAGTGACATTTACCACCAGTTTTAGCATTTTACAAGCATTGTTGCTAAGCGCAAGTTCAAGATAATTTAGTTTTAATGCAATCTACGAATAATTGGAGATGTGTAATATTAACTTGAAAAGTATTCCCTGGACATGGAAAGAACTTAATAACTACTTGTTCCGGTCTAATTGCCACAGAACGCCGCAACCATTTGCTGTGAACTAGATATTTACCTGGTTTCGGGCAGCTGCTTTTAATAATGACCGGCAAGCATTCGTTTCCTTCAAGCACGCGTATAGCAGCAGCTGAGTGAAGAAGTTAATAGCAAAAATCAAATGGTTGAAATGGCTCTAAGCACTATGGGACTTATTATCTGAGGTCATCAGTCCCCTAGACTTAGAGCTACTTAAACCTAACTAACCTAAGGACATCACACACATCCATGCCCGAGGCAGGATTCGAACCTGCGACCGTAGTAGCAGCGCGGTTCCGGACTGAAGCGCCTAGAACCGCCCGGGCACTGCGGCCGGCAGTTAATATCAACAATGGCAGTAATAGCCGGCCGGGGTGGCCGAGCGGTTCTAGGCGCTACAGTCTGGAACCGCGCGACCGCTACGGTCGCAGGTTCGAATCCTGCCTTGGGCATGGATGTGTGTGATGTCCTCAGGTTAGTTACGTTTAAGTAGTTCTGAGTTCTAGGGGACTGATGACCTTAGAAGTTAAGTCCCATAGTGCTCAGAGCAATTTTTTGAATGGCAGTAATAATCCCAGTATTTGGTAACTTTACACTTTGGAATGGTATTTCTCGATCTAAGAAATATATTGAAATATTGAACATTTCAAAATGGCTTCAAATCGAGACTATGATGGCTAAAAGTGTCATTATATCCCGCTTACATGAGACTGGCAAAATTTCCATTTTCAGAAGCTTGCTCATAATTAACCAGTTGATAGAAAAGTGAATTTTTTTCAACGTGTCTAATGAGTACGCTAAACGCATCATACGTTGTGCCACAATCAGAAATATAGTGAATGTGTGCTTCAGTGGTTCGTCGCAGTGGTGAGGCGAGGAGGCCTTGTTTGCGCTGCGTTCCGCCTGTTGTGCTGCTTGGGGGCGAGCGCACGTTTGTTTAAATCCGCGCTGCGGCTTGTTTTCGTGTCCGAATTCACCGACCGTCACGGCTTTTTCCGGTATTATGACGGCCATACCGGGGCTGTCGTGGTTGATCACGCTGGTTTTGGCCTCCGAAACTTGAGCGCTTTCGAACTCACGTTTGAGATGCCGTCGGACGTTGTAGTGACCGCTTTTAAACCTTGTGGCAACGTCGTCATTCACGTTGCTGAAACGTGAAGACGTTCGAAACATACCGTGTCCTCAATGATGTACATCAGAAGATAAAAACTGAACTGAGGAAACCTGTGCCTTCCTACTTGGTAACAGAAAAAAAAAATTGGGTAAGTTGTATGGGACCAAACTGCTGAGGTCATCGGTCCCTAGGCTTACACACTACTTAATCTAACTTGAATTAACTTGCGCTAGGGTAATTGCAGGCTGCAACGCTGTGGTGATGTACGATGGCCAGACGTGCACTTGTTCAGGTTGTGGCCAGGAAGACCACGTCAGTTCTGAATGTCTCCGACGTAGACTGGTTGAGACGTCGCTCTTCCTGCGGCGCCCTCTGTGCTGCTGCCTGCTGCGCTGATTCTGAATCAGTCGGCAGCGGCGTCGACTCCTCTCGATGACGCGATAAACATTTTGCTTGTCTCTCCTACGCTGCCGTAGGAGGAAGGACCAATGGACGATGGCCGTCAGCAGACGCAAGCCGTCTGTCCCATTCCCATTGCTGTTGATCGTGGTGATGTACCGACCTCCATTTTTCTGCCGCCTGGTCCAATGTCGGACGACAGCCGCCGGCTCTCTGACACGGAACAACGTGTTAGGAATCAACGGTCGCCGAGGCAACGGAAGAGACAACGCTTTACTCTTCGTGATGACTGTTTCCATCGGATGTGTGCAGAGGGTGACGACCCTTCTACTGATGCTGCGCTGTCCTCTGGCGCTGGTGAGGGACGTTTTCCTGCGCCTTTGTTTCCAGTCAGCATCCACCGATTGACACCTACCTTCTACCGCCCGCGTCTGATGCGGTTGCCTCCTTTTCAGTGTCTGATGCTACCTGTGGGCTCACCTCTGATAGTGTTCCACTGAACCGGCCCAGAGAGGCGTCTGTCTCTTGGGCGGACGACGTCGATGCCGAGGATGGACGTTCTGGAGGTGTGCAGAGCGATGAACCCTCTCGGTGGGGTCAGCTCCCTCCCTGCCACAGTGATGTGCCCTTCCATAGGGGCCAAACAGGGGGTACTTTGTGCTTCCCCTGTGTTTGAAACGCCCGTCCCCCTGACGATGGCAGCCTTTCAAACTTACAGCATAGCCATGGCCAACGTCAATACCATTTACTCACGCCACAAACTGGCTTTACTCAATGAAATACTGTATGCTGTGGACGTTGACGTTGCTCTCCTTCAGGAGGTGCATGTTGCAACCTTTTGTGCTCCACGAGGATTTACGCTGCATGTCTCTCACAATTGCCATTCTGGTAGGGTGGCGATCCTCTTATGCGACGGTATCCTCGCTAATGCAGTTGTCTATCTCTCTGATGCCACAGGAACGGATCTCACGTATAGTGGCGTCTGGATCATCAACATCTACGTCCCATCTTGTTTGGATCGCCACCGTGAACATTCCATTTTCATTTCCTTGGGCGGCAGGATGCACTGATCACAGGAACCAATTTCAACTCCAATACTTTCTATGCGTGGCGCAAGCGGCAATTCTCCAGCACCCAATCTTGTGGACTCTTGGGAGCATTTTCATGGCGATTGTCCGTGGTTCACACAGTTCACTAGCCATTCTTCCAGTCTCCTCGATTATATTTATATCTCCAGCGGTATTGTCGGTGGGGTTCAGGCTGCTGAAGTCTGGCCTGTAGTGTTCTCTTACCATGGCGCATGTATCTGTGCCGTCAACCACTACCACCGAACATTGTCGCGCGGCCGGGAATTTTGGAAACTGAACACTATCCAGCTTACTTCATACATTTTCTCGCAGCTTATCAAGACCACGTGCACAACTTGTAGTCGATGCCGTGATGCATACAAGTCTGCCCTGTCATGGTGGGTGCTCTGCACAAAGCCTGCTCTCCGCAAGGCGTTAATTGATTATGGAAGGGAGGTCGGGGTGTGGCGGCGACGAACCACTGATTTCCACTTCACCAAAGCGTCAAGTGATGGTGATTCGGGCCAAGGCACAGCTCACATAGCTCTCTCGCCAACACCTTGAAGGAGCTATGGTTAGCCGGCCGGAGTGGCCGTGCGGTTCTAGGCGCTACAGTTTGGCGCCGAGCGACCGCTACGGCCGCAGGTTCGAATCCTGCCTCGCGTATGGATGTGTGTGATGTCCTTAGGTTAGTTAGGTTTAATTAGTTCAAAGTTCTAGGCGACTGATGACCTCAGAAGGTAAGTCGCATAGTGCTCAGAGCGATTTGAACCATTTGAGCTATGGTTAGTGCGTGTACACGTGACAGGTTAGCGCATGACTGTCTTTCTATGTTTCACGCGATAGCAGAACGGCGCCACTGTCGGAGGACTTTGATTAATGTTCTTATGACTGATTATATGCGGCGCTTAGATATCGATGTAAGGTCTACCCTCCCACATTATGTTATGCTGTAATCTCCACAATATCACCACTCTGCCAACAACATTACGCGTCTTTCAACTCTCCTTTGGCTCGAATCTTGTGGATGCAACGATGGCTCTGCTTGCCGATGTCACAGAGCACGAAGTCCATGATGCTGTCCAGGCGGGTTCCCCGAACAAGTATCCTGGCGCTGATCGCCTACCACTGAAGTTTTCTCAGATATTTCGCCCCCTAATTGCGCCGGAGTGGACTAAAATTTGTCAGGACCTTGTGTCGCCTCTCGTGTAGATCCCAGATGGTTTCCCTGATGGTCTCCTCATTCCCATACGTAAGCCTCAGGGTACTTCTTGGATATGCGATTACTGCTCCTTGACATTGTTCAACAGTGACATAAAGATCTTTACCTAGCTGTTTGCTGCACGGCTTAAACGGACGGCCGTGTACATGGTTCACACTGATCAAACTTCTTTGGGAGGTGCTAATAACATCCGCACAGCCCTCTATCGCTATCAGGACATAATCGCTCTTGCTCATGCTCGTCGTGTGCCTGGACTTTTGGCAGCTCTTGAGTTCAGCCAGGCGTTCCATTGGGTCGATCGCGACTACCTGTAAAGGATTCTCCACAACGTGCAATACCCTGATACTACCGTGATGTCGTAATGCGTCTCCTTCGTGGAGCTATGTCCTGTGTGCTCTTTAATAGCCGTCTCACTCCTCCCATCTTGACCTGTCATTCTTTCCATGAAGGCTGCTTGCTCTCTGCACTGTTGCATGCTTTCGCCACGGAATCGTTGCTCTGTGGCCTCTGTTAATACCTTTCTGGGATGTCTCTCGGTGGTCCTGTATTCAGCTCCACTGCTTATTCAGACGATCTCGTCATTATTCTTCGTAGCAGTGTTGAGGTCAGGGATTCACTGGAATGGGTTACCACCTATGGCGAAGCTTATACACTACTGGCCATTAAAATTGCCACACCAAGAAGAAATGCAGATGACAAACGAGTATTCATTGGACAAATATATTATACTAGAACTGACATGTGATTACATTTTCACGCAATTTTGTTGCATAGATCCTGAGAAATCAGTACCCAGAACAACCACCTCTGGCTGTAATAACGGCCGTGATACGCCTGGGTATTGAGTCAAACAGAGCTTGGATGGCGTGTACAGGTACAGCTGCCCATGGAGCTTGAACACAACACCACAGTTCATCAAGAGTAGTGACTGGCGTCTTGTGACGAGCCAGCTGCTCGGCCACCATTGAGTAGACATTTTCAATTGGTGAGAGATTTGGAGAATGTCCTGGCCAGGGCAGCAGTCGAACATTTTCTGTATCCAGAAAGGCCCTTACATGACCTGCAACATGCGGTCGTGCACTATCCTGCTGGGGTATCGCAGGGATCAAATGAAGAGCCACGGGTCGTAACACATCTGAAATGTAACGTCCGCTGTTCAAAGTCCCGTCAATGCGAACAATAGGAGACCGAGACGTGTAACCAATGGCACCCCATACTATCACGCCGGGTGATACGCCAGTATGGCGATGACGAATACACGCTTCCAATGTGCGTTCACCGCGATGTCGCCAAACACGGATGCGACCATCATGATGCCGTAAACAGAACCTGGATTTATCCGAAAAAAGGACGTTTTGCCATTCGTGCTCCCAGGTTCGTCGTTGAGTACACCATCGCAGGCGCTCCTGACTGTGATGCAGCGTCAAGGGTAACCGCAGCCATGGTCTCCGAGCTGATAGTCCATCCTGCTGCAAACGTCGTCGAACTGTTCGTGCAGATGGTTGTTGTCTTGCAAATGTCCCCATCTGTTGACTCAGGGATCGAGACGTGGCTGCACGATTCGTTACAGCCATGCAGATAAGATGCCTGTCATCTCGACTGCTAGTGATATGAGGCCGTGGGAATCCAGCACGGCGTTCCGTATTACCCTCCTGAACCCACCGATTCCATATTCTGCTAACGGTCATTGGATCTCGACCAACGCGAGCAGCAATGTCGCGATACGATAAACTGCAATCGCGATAGGCTACAATCCGACCTTTATCAAAGTCGAAAACGTGATGGTACGCATTTCTCCTCTTTACACGAGGCATCACAACAACGTTTCACCAGGCAACTGCTGTTTGTGTATGTGAAATCGTTTGGAAACTTTCCTCATGTCAGCACTTTGTAGGTGTCGCCACCGGCGCCAACCTTGTGTGAATGCTCTGAAAAGCTAAACATTTGCATATCACAGCATCTTCATCCTGTCGGTTAAATTTCACATGTGTAGCACGTCATCTTCGTGGTGTAGCAATTTTAATGGCCAGTAGTGTAGTAGCTGCCTTGACGTCCACAATTCAAACGCCACGGATATAGGTAAGGAGCTTCCTGCGGACAGCGCTGCTCCATTGCATGTAGCTGCTACTATCCGATGCTTAGTATTCAACTTCGCAAGTGATCTGCGCCGCAAGATTGGCGTCAACAACCAGCGCGTATTGTCCCGTATTACGAATTGGGGCATCGTTTACGAGCCCACGACCTTCTGCAACAGGCACGATATGTAGATGTATATTTGGTGTCATGTATCCCACAAGTGGCACAGACACTTCCCGTTCCACCGTCCTTGGCACGCTGCGTGCTAGCGGCTTTGAGGTCGTATGTTTGCCATGGCTTGATGTTCGAGATAAGGTATGAGACCCTCACCCTCCCACGTTTCAGGGGCGTTTTAGGCCTGTATCATGTCCCTGAAGGAGCAATAGCGCATTTTGTTAGCTCTGAACAGATACAGTGGCGCCGTTGCCATAGGTGCTTTACCAGTTGGTTGTTGGAGACCCCTGCACCACGCCCTCTCATAACCCCACTCAGCTTTCGGAACGTCCCGCCGTCCTTCCCTTACTTCCGCCATTTTTTCCTCGAACTGAGTTATGTCCATACTGTGATACTGCCAACGCAGCTGACAGCCACAAGAGCGATATATGGCTTTCTTCAGCAGCATAGATCATCGAATGTGGTTGAGGGGAAGCATCTCCGTGTTGACTGGCATGCCGTCTCCCGATCGATGTGCGCTCCTTATCTTGACACTGACGTCCAGTCTGCACGGTACATTACTGTCAGTGGCGTTGTATCCTGCCTACTCGTCAAATATGGGATGCCTAGGAAACCTGCTTTCTCGGATCGCTAGACAGCAATTCAAGAAAGTCGCATTAATGAGTTTTATTACAGAAAATAAATGACAATACTTTGAGAAATACAGATGTGTCGCACGTGAAGGCTGACAAGCAAAATAAACAATGTTCTTCAGTAAATACAATTCCTAAGTCGTTGGTCTTGAAGCGCCTGATCTCGATGTTGCTGTAGAAGTGACCGCGGCCAGTCGGGAGCGGCGCTTATGTTCTCTTCGCCTAGAGGCCGCTGCTGTCGCTTTGTCGTCCTAGAGAGGGGCGGTGAGCGTGCTATTGGCTGACTTCTTCTTCACAGCCCCCTCTGCCCCAACGTTCTCGACTGGCGTGCCGGTGCTTGACTTTATACCGTAACAAATGGAAAGCAAGTATGACTGTGACGCCTTCATGGAATTCATCTTGCAGACCCCTCGTTGTGTGTCGCCTGTGATGTTTTGGATACGGACGAGCACTGCCTGGCGTGAGGATCGGCGATGGGTGTCTGCTTCTTGCTGGAGCGGACGCGGGCCCTAATTACCTGTACAACTCCTCATCAGATGTACCTCCTCAGCTGCTCCTCTTTCCAGACTCAGGTTACTTCCTACAAACGAAAACAAACTCTGTGATATGGATTTGTGGACACGCAGTTCACTACTTGTTTGCTGACAACGAGAACAATGTCCTTGATTTTTGGCACTTCCGTAATGGAGGCTATTGTGCATTTGCCCACAATCCCAACTACAGGCAATTTTTCTCCGGTTCTTTTTGTAGTGTCTTTCTTAACCCACACCAGGGCTGGGGTGTTACTTCAATGAGGAGACGATCTACACCTTTTTCACTCTTCAAACCGGTTATTCTCTGGCCATCCGAAAGTTCTTCTCGAAAAAACTACGTGTCAATAGTCTCACCGAGCCTAGCGACATGCCGCTGGTCTCCGTTTCCCCTGCTTTTAACCGGTTAGTTCAAGGTCGAGTTTATGACAAACCACTTGTAACAGAAACGACGTTTCTCTGAAGTGCGAAAGCCTTCTAAAAAGCAAAAATATTTGGAATTGTCGTGGAACTTTAGTAGACCAGATATTGTCTCAAAATCTCTTGTTCAAAAAATATTTACCTTTGCCTAAAGATTGCTGGAATTACCAGTAGTATGGCAAGGCGGCGCCAGCGCATTTTGTTAGTGTGGTTTGCCTACAAAAGGGGCAGGTATGCAGTCAGGGGCAAACCTATTGTTCTTCTTTGATTGACAAGTCATTAACCTATTGTTCTCCCTTCATTGATAGGTCCTTCACCTATTGTTATGCTAAAAGGATCCTTCCTTTTGATTGACAGGTCCTTAACCTATTGTCCGCCCTCCCCCCAACCCAACCCTAACGCTCGCTGCTACAGGTACACTTTTAGGTCTGAGTTATTCGAATAGTACCTCTCACTCTTATCAGTTTGATTGACTAATTAAATTGATCAATTAATTAACCTCTCCCCCTCTGGTATCCCCAAGTCCCCTCCCACCCTCCCTTCCAGAAATTGTCGGGAAAAAGACTCAGTTGATCGGTCATTTGGAGAGAATTCGATTGTAGCATATGGAATATTGTTTAAACAATTTATACAATGTATAGAATATTGATTAATTATTTATAGCAGTGTATGGAATATGGTTATTATATTTAGTTAAAGAATTTGTCTGGAAATCGAATGCTGACTATGGAATATTGTTTAAAAAATTTAGGCAATGTGTGGAATACTGTTTATTCAAACAATTTATAGGATTCAAGGCAGTGTATGGAATATAGTTCATTTATTTATTTAAAAACTTTTTCAGGGAATCGATACCCCTCCTCGCCAGCCCATCCCCCCTCCCCCCTCACCCGCTCCCCACACATCCTCCCCTCTTCCACCTGGAAATGGCAGTTCTGCAGTGGAGAGGAAGGATATCACGAAGGGAAATTTAAGCGTATATTGTTTATTTATGAAAAAATCAATTTTAGGGGGTTGGATTTCTCTTGCTCATCATTCTCTGCTGTTTGGAAAGATGGAGGTCTTGTAAGAAGTAATTAAATAGATTGCCTTTCTTTTTATTCCGACCACACAAGGAGTACTGTCATGAAACACACATCACACATAATTACACAATTAAAAATCTTTCGATCGTGAAGCACGCACCGCCGCTGTCCCCTCTACAGTGAGCCACACAGAACGCCACTGCACATGCTCCCAGGAGTCGGGATGCACCGGCAGTCCCCGCAAAGCTTCGACGCGGCCATCAGCTGCTGCACCACGCTTACGTGTCATTTCTGGTCCTGTGAACATGAGGCGGCGGCATACCTTTCATGCTTGACACCTTAGAAATACCTGTCAAAACACATGTCTACCGAGACACCGTTGCTGGTGCAATGACACATCGCCTTTGTCCCTGCAGTCCAGCAAGATGTTTGCATAGCAGATCACCCTCAGCGAGATATTTGCATAGCGGCTCACCCGTGCAGGTGCAACTAAAAGGTTCTCAATGTTATACTGACGTCACATGTCTATGTAAATGAGAGCTAAGTCTACCTCTCGGAAATAGTAAAGTGGTGCAGAAATAGTTAACGATCGCTTTTGTTTGAGCTTTCGTGATGCCTCAGCTTGTCTGGATGGAAATTCTGGTCCTAACAGGACCTGTTCACTAAAATAGCCCAGAATAACACCGACTGCATTCTTCCTCGCGATCCTAACGAGACAGCCCATCCATTACTTATCAGTCACTTCTCGGAATTGGTAAAGTGCTGCAGAAATAGTTAACCGTCGTTTTTGCAGGAGCTTTCGTGATGTCTTTGCTTTTCTGGATGGAAAGTCTTCTCCTAAGAGAACCTGTTTACAAAATAGCGCAGAATAACGCCAAATGCATTCCTCCTGATGGTCCTAACATGGCACACCGTCCATCACATGTTACCATTCTTGGAAATCGTTAAGTTCTGGTTTCAACAAGCATCTCCGAAACGCAAACGTTCTCACCGCTTTGTAGAGACTCCTATGTCCTAGCACAAAGGATGTCTTTTGAATGAATGGAGCATTCTGTTCGAATGTTACTGAATTTACCCACCAAATTACTGATTCTGCTGGTGTAGAAGCACTGTCCACCTTTTTCTTTCTTCAGATGAGACATTCAGCGGCAAAACTATTTTGTACAGATCGCCATATTGCACTGACAGTTAAACCCTGCAAAAGTGGCCTACAGATCGTCATGTATGGAAAAACTCTGCTCTGCACTGAGAACGGAAGCTTGAGTATCAGAGCGTCAAACCAATCTCCAACCTGGCAATATATCACTGCGTACTGTGTGGATGTAGTAAACATACAACTCTTATGGTGCGCCATAGAAAATCGCCCCTTTTGCATCATGCATATGGTTATCGACCGCCAGACGCTCGTACATACACTACGAAGACAGACAGCATAAGCACATGCACCGTAAGTATACTCCTCGCAGCACTAGACATTTCCCACGAGGTTGGACGGCCATCCACCACAGCTGACGGCCACAAGTCATCCGCTCCCGACTTATTATCAGAGTGCCCTCAGCGCACCGAAGTCACTCTCAGAACTGTTGTACAAAGTCGGCCTCGTTTCCCCTCGGCACAAAGGTGATACTGTTTCTGGCTCCGACCTGCTTGCTTGCTTTCTATATCCCTCTCCAGACTCTGGGATTAGAAGAACACACGTATTTTGACATGGTTTACCAGAATATTATACCGTTTATGTGATACTTCTCGATATCAAGCACATGGCAATATCACTTGAATAGCAGTATCGCTCGCACAGTATAATTCCAAAAATATAGACTGGAAATTATTTCTCTAGAAATGCGAGACTTTAGCGAGGTAGAGGGTGCTGTAAACCACCGAGTAATTTTCAATGCGATAGGGTCCGTAGCTGCAATGAGTTTTTTGAATGATTTCTTGAAGCCCTCAGCTGCCATTTTCTTTATTTCCTGTACAATGTACAGTAGCGCCCTCCTAAAATAGCGTGAAAACCTCGAACTAATTTATGAGCATAACATGATGTCATAAGAGCAATGACGTATATGACATAATCTGTTACCAAAAAATCATCAATAAATTCCTTGAAAATGGCCTAAGGCCGAAATTGCACAATCGTACAGGAAATAAAGAAAATGGCAGATGAAGTCTTCAAGAAATCACGCAAAAAAAAAAAAATACTAACTAGAAATTTATCCCGTCTGCGAAGACCTTTATGTGAAAACTCGAAAAAAATAGATGAAACTCATATTTCCATTCGCGAATACCGAAGTCAGTGATTCCAGATCACCCCCACAATTTACAGAGTCAACTAACGTGTTTCTCATGTCTAGAGAACCAGCAAACGTGTCTCCCACCCGTCTTTCTCCTGCTCGATGCACACTCCACAGCCGATGTTCCGTCAACTAAATAAAGGCGCCAAATGAGATGAAGCAGTCAACCAGACAATGGGAGGGAGTAATGGTCCAGAGCAAACATATGTCCATATTGAATCTTCTCAAATTTCCACGCGATCACGTAAAGTATCCAACACATACTAAGTATTAGTTCGCTATTCGGCTGTCTAGAGGCCGACACGGCTAAGTCAGCTACATTCCTACATCCCAACAGTCCTTTCCATTCGGATGGCTCCTGCTGTTAGCGGGAAACGTGAATTATTCCCACCACAGGCCACCGCCGGCGCGCCATTTACCCCTAGACAGAATCGTCCTACGAAACTGGCCACATACATATTTGATCGCTATACTTACAATTAAATGTTACGATTGCAGTCTCAATTGAACGACATTTGATAATGAGCGAAGTGTCGGAAATACACCCTGCTGATGGCTGTGGCTCTGGAAATAGAAATATCTGTACCATTCTTATTACTTGACATACTCTTCCCTTTGCTATCACAGTATTCCACGTCAAGTCCATACCTTCCTTACGACTGGATATTGTCATTTCCTTTGCAAATGTCAGAACACAAACACATCCACTATGTGATCAAAAGTATCCGGACACCTTGCTGAAAATGACTTACAAGTTCGTGGCGTTCTCCATCGGTAATGTTTGAATTAAGTATGGTGTTGACCCACTCTTAGCCATCATGACAGCTTACACTCTCGCAGGAATACGATAAGTCGGGTGCTGGAATGTTTCTTGGGGAATGGCAGCTCATTCTTCACGGAGTGCTGCACTGAGGAGAGGTATCGATGTCGGTCGGTGAGGCCTGACACGAATTCGGCACTCCAAAACATCCCAAAGGTGCTCCATAGGATTCAGGTCAGGACTCTGTGCAGGCCAGTGGACCTAGGGATGTTTAGGAGTGTGGAAATCTTGCATACAGACGTACGACACAAGTGACACCCAATCACCTGAACACGTTCGAAGTCTGTGAGTTCTGCGGAGCGCCCCATTCTGCTCTCTCACGATGTCTAATGACTACTGAGGTCGCTGATCTGGAGTGCCTGGTAGTAGGTGGTAGCACAATGCACCTAACATGAAAAATGTATGTTTTTGGGGGTGTCCAGATACTTTTGATTACATAGTGTACTTTATAAGCCTGATGCTTAAGGCGAACCTATCACGCATCCCTTACTTCACCAACAAATTATTGCTCGCGATACGAAATAATAATGACCACAAATCAGCGATGAGTGGACATGTCTCATAAGTTTTTCTTGCGAATGATACCACTGTGTCTCAGAAAGGGAGGCGTAATAGTTTTACAAATCGCAAGATGTTAAAAAACACGATCGCAACAACTAATGTATGTTACTGTCACAAGCGGTCTTGGTTCTACAGGTGCACACAAGTATCCATGTTAAAAGCTATACCGGCTTTATAAATCGAGGTATAGCGTTACCTCCGAATGAAATGATTTTTGCAGGTAATTACCGTGACACTGAATATAGACGATGATCGCCGGAGTGTATATTATCAGACCAACAGTATGATTACACTTCGCCGACGGTGCAACGTCGTAATAAAATTACCGAATTTAGAAAGTGATTTGGCTAAGGGACATGGTAGGAAACCGGTATTTGCAACTCCCTCATGCCGCCGCTAGATATTTCTCCAATATTTGTAACACATTCTGTCTCGATGCCACGTCAGAGGTTCAGTGATATATCCACTGATATATGGGCGATGGTTGATTGAGAAGGATCACAAACAGTAGATGGTGTGCTGATTGAAGTTATAAGTAACGTACACTGGCTTTTCAGATCTCCAGTGTTACGCTCTCTGGTAGAAATGCTGACTGGGATTTGAAATCATGTCTTTCCATTCAACAGCCTCTCGAAACGAGTCACCTTTTTCGAACCTATCAGCTACAGTAAAATTATAGACAGTCCTTATGCCTCTTGCAACGGCTACTATTTGTGCAGCTTTGCGCATGTGATCGTTCCAATTTAAGTCGGAACTGAGCAGAAGTCGGAAAGAGCTGTATCTGCCACCTTATGCAACCCGTGTAGAAACAGGCTAAGCTGAGTTACTGGGACAGGACTGTGTTTCGACCATTCGATGGAAATGGGAACATGTTGTTATAGCTCTGCCAACAATGTATTACGTGTAAGGTCAGCGCCAAACGAAGCCTGCTCCTGCAACATGAGGTACGGGAACTGGGAGAAGGACGAGGATTTTGCTACTCTATTGTTGTATGTCCCCAAAATACATACAAGTACTGCAGTCCAAAGCAAGTTTGCGTCCCTCAGGGCCCATTCACGTCTCTCACCCCAACATGCTATCATCGTTATTCTGTACCATCTAACAGAGAAAAATTACGAACTATAAAACCTCCACAACTTCATCCAATAAAGAACTTGATAAGATTTTTACCGCATATCTCTTCTCCCATAGCCGGCCGGGGTGGCCGAGCGGCTCTAGGCGCTACAGTCTGGGGCCGCGCGACCGCTACGGTCGCAAGTTCGAATCCTGCCTCGGGCATGGATGTGTGTGGTGTCCTTAGGTTAGTTAGGTTTCAGTAGTTCTAAGTTCTAGGAGACTGATGACCTCAGAAATTAAGTCCCATAGTGCTCATAGCCATTTTTTTCTCCTCCCATATATCGATAAAAAATATTGTCTACATGCCAACATCGAGAAATGTGACTATCCTATTAAGTATACAGGTATTGATCCATTGCACGGACCAGTGTAAAGTTGCATCGCCTGTAATATAGGAGGATGACCGTAACCCACAAGCTGTGCTGTAAGTCACAAGAGACCCTCCCTATGACCCTGTGTCATTGTTTGAAACATGGTTTTTTTTTCTTTTCTAACACACTTTGTACACTGCCATATATATTTTGCTTTTTCTTGCACGCAATCACTCTAAAGTATTCTTCTAATGTCTGGGATCTGTACCTGGAAGGTATTGGTAAAAGAGAACATAAACACAAGCACTCCTAAGACTACAGGGTTCCGCACTTAAAACAGGCTATAATGTTAGATCGCTCCAGTTTCCAACCTATTAGTCATGTGGAATATAACAATGTTAACATTCCAATGTAAGAAATATATTTCCAGCACATGACATACATCCTTCTTGCAGGTTTCTCTACGATAAACTGTGGTAACAAACCGTAAAATGAAAAAACTGTTTCCTTAATATATCGATTCTGTGTGATAGTGCACAATATGGCTTTCCAGAGATGTATAGCATCTACTGTTCACATCTGTACATGGTTCTGCAATTACACTACACCCGCATCAGTTCTATATAAAATGATCGTTAGTAACGGAAAATACTTCATACAAGGAAACAGATAAACGCATAGCAGCCGCGTTTGGCATGTGAAATCACACATCATGCCGCTACTAACTCTGTAAACAGGACATAGTATACAAATGTATACTAGGGGATTGCAGTGCCTCACAAACACCTATCGCTAACTTGGAATCATTTTAGGTATGAAACTGAAGTCTTGATTTTATACATAAGATGCGACAGGGGAATGGAGTACATCGCACAAAAGGTCGTTCGTTTAGAGGAATGTGTCACGTTTCATCACACATGAGATGGAAGTCCTCTGATGACCGAGAGGTTTACTGTTAACGATCGCAAGTAGACACTGCTCTAAGATCCACACAGAACACGCGGTTGTATACGAGTCGAACGCAAGCTATGTCACACAACTGATGCATCCTGACAGAAAAACAGAAAAAAATTATCAAATGACATGCACCAACATCTACCTCACTCTCTCTAGAATCCATCATCAGTCTACCATTAAATCATACCTCGTTACAGCTCCATCTCAACCGACCACTCCATCCACTCTCTGTCATCCTTTAACCCAGATGTAAGTAAGTTTAGAGGCAGATGGTTCTCTGTTTTTCCTGGAAAGCATCAGAGACAGCAGTCAACTCATGTGTATCACTATTACTTCAATAGACGTGCAGTAGAACGCTGCCTCGACGAAAAAAATGACGGTTTCCCTCGTTCCCCATGCTCCCATGTCAACGTTCTCTCGTATTCCTCTTGCTGTCGCATACTCGTTCCGAAGTACACGAATTCAGCTGCACCAACCCGAAGACACACAAGTACATCCTCAATTTCCCTGCATTTTGTTGAATTTTCTATCAATTTATATGGATTTTCCATCATTTTTGTCGATTTTATGCTGTGTGTCATAGCCTGCGTTCGACTCGTATACAACCGCGTGTTCTGTGTGGGTCTTAGAGCAGTGTCTACTTGCAATCGTTAACAGTAAACCTCTCGGTCATCAGAGGACTTCCATCTCATGAGTGATGAATCGTGACACATTCATCTAAACGAACGAAGATTTATGCGATGTACTCCATTCCCCTGTCGCATCTTGTGTATAAAATCAAGAAAAAAAATGGTTCAAATGGCTCTGAGCACTATGGGACTTAACATCTAAGGTCATCAGTCCCCTAGAACTTAGAACTACTTAAACCTAACTAACCTGAAGACATCACACACATCCATGCCCGAGGCAGGATTCGAACCTGCGATCATAACGGTCGCGCGGTTCCAGACTGAAGTGCCTAGAACCGCTCGGCCACACCAGCCGGCTAAAATCAAGACTTCAGTTTCATAACTAAGATGATTCTAAGCTAGCGATAGGTGTTTGGGAGGCACTGCAATCCCCGTGTATTCATTTGCTTGACATATGTCCTGTTTACAGAGTTAGTGGCGGCATGATGTGTGCTTTCACATGTCAAACGTCGCTGCTATGCGTTTATCTGTTTCCTTGTATGAGGTGTTTTCCGTTACTAACGATTATTTTATATAGGACTGATGCGGGTATAGTATAATTTCAGAACCATGTGCGGATGTGAACAGTAGCCGTTGTACAACTCTGGAAAGCTCTATTGTGCACATATCATACAGAATCGACATTTTAAGGAAGTAGTTTTTTCATTTTACAGTTTGTTACCATAGTTTATCGTAGACAAACCTGCCAGAAGGATGTGTGTCATGTGCTGGAAATATATTTCTTACATTGGAATGTTAACAGCGTTATATTCCACATGACTAATAGGTTGGAAACTGGAGCGATCTAACATTATAGCCTGTTTTAAGTGCGGAATCCTGTAGTCTTAGGAGTGCTTGTATTTATGTTCTCTTTTACTAATACCTTCCAGGTACAGATCCCAGACACTAGAAGAATACTTTAGAGCTGATTGCATGGTTGATTTACATAAAAAAGCCGGCCGGTGTGGCCGAGCGCTTCTAGGCGCTTCAGTCTGGAACCGCTTGACCGCTATGGTCGCAGCTTCGAATACTGCCTCGGGCATGGATGTGTGTGATGTCCTTAGGTTAGTTAGGTTTAAGTAGTTCTAAGTTCTACTGGACTGATGACCTCAGCCGTTGGGTCCCATAGTGCTCAGAGCCATTTGAACCATACCTCTCCTACTACCTCATGTTGCAGGGGAAAGCTTCGTTTGGCGCTGGTCTTACACACTGTACGCAGTTGGCGGAGATATGACATCATGACCCCACTTCTACCGAGTGGCCAACACGCGCTCCTCCATTAACTCAGCTCGTCCTGTTTTCCTACAGGATGCAGATGGTCTTAGATTTAGCGCTCTCTGACTTCCGTACAGGTCAGACTTAAATTGGTGCAATCACATAGACTAAGCTGAACGGATGGCGGTGTCATAGACTTAGGTGCAGTTACAAGATGCAGAGTGATTGTCTAAAAAACAGCGCTGGAGTTTCTGTCGTACGGGATCCTTAGCAGATAGGTTCGAAAAAGGTGACTCATTTCGAGATGTGAGAGTGCCACGAATATGATGCGTCAGTGGCTATAATCATTAAAAGACGTCTCTACAGGATCCAACACGAGTAAGTGGTTGAATGGATAGACTTGACTGCAAATTGCGGACAGCATTTCTACCAGGAAGCGTAACACTATCAGCGGCACGAGTGTGTACCTGTAGACTTAGACCGCTTTTTATGCATAGTGACGTTAACGTAGTCGCGACGATCGTGTTTTTCATAGCACGGTTCTTACGCAAAATGTATGTTGTGGGATGTAGAATCCCTCTGCGGTCAGCTTCAGATGTCACTTCTCAATAGCGTTCCTGGAAAAGAACATCGTGTTACCTCCACAGATTCCCATTTCACCTACCTGGTGAGTGTAATCCGACTACAGAAAAAAACAAAAAACAAAAACAAAAGTTACTCGCCATGCAAAGTGACTCTCATGATCAATTTAATTTTGAAATAACGAGGAAATTCTGCGGTGATCGGTATTTTCCTCATCAAAATAGTCGAAGATTTTTTTTCCTGATCATTTGTGATCGGTGGTGGTCCACTTCACTGGATATCACAAAATAATGAGATGCGAGTGCAGACAAATGTAAAAAACTACACCGATTTTGCTCATAAAACTAAATGAAAATGGACTTTGTCTACTTTCATGGAAAGAGGACATTTATTATTGTCGCGAATTTTTTTTCCCTTTTTTTAATAGTTGCTTTATTATAGGAGTCGATTTGATGTTAAATAGTCCAGCGCAGAACGGCTCTCCCTCGGTCCCAGCTGAACCGTTCTCCATAATTTCGTTGTTGGTCATTCCAAGAAATACTTTTAACAGATTGCAAGAAAGAGTTGTTGACTTTAAACGAAAGTGTTTTCCATTGCAGAACGAGAGGCCTATTAGAGGTGTTGGGGACCTGCCTAGTCTGTGTCAGGTCGTCGCCACAGGTGCGTCCCGTAACCATTAGGGGCGGTTGTATCACTATACTTTAGATGAACAAGATGCGATGCATTTGGTACAGTCATTCTTTTATCTCCTATTGTTTAATTAATTATACCTGCTTTTGTGTCACTGAAGGACCATCGACTCAAGGAGGCCAGCGGCCAGCACGTGCCGTGAGGCTGCTGGTGGGGTAGCTCCTTCCCTCCGTCCATCCACCCTGTAGGTGGATGTAGGGAGTGAGGGGACAGGGCCTCGATTTTCAGCAGCTTGTGATTGTACATCGAGGAGAGCACACGTTCAACTACCACCCCCTTTGCAGTCTTTTAGGACGATGATTTTCCCCAGTACATGTGCTGCATTCTGATCAGTCATTATTTTTTTTTTCATTACAATTTCGAAGTATAATTGGAACTGTGACGCATTTTTTCCATCAACTGTGACAGCGTGTATTGGCTTCCATTACCTGGGCTGTAGGGTGATTTTTAGTAGGCGTCTGTAGTGAACTCTGACGTCAAACAACGATAGATACTGTATGCTTACAGGTAATAGACATTTTATACTCCTCTCTGTCCAACACCCGAATTTCGTCAGTATAACATATTTCCCACCAAAAAGAAGAAAGATAGTACCTTACACCCCTGCCTTTTTCCCGCCAGCTTATGTGTGTAGGGTAAAGTTTGAGTGTGTCTGTCGCTAGTTTCGAGTGGTATTGCGAAATTTTTTCCCAGCAGGATAACACCAGTTGTATGGTATCAGTTTTTGAGCTGTACTGCGATTTTATGCCATCATTGTGCAGCGCTATGCATATAGTTGTGTAATTAGGCCAGATATTTGTGATTAATTGCGTAATTAGGATCGATATTTGCGTCAGCTCCCCGACCAAAATAAACAAAGTACACAAACCTAACCTTGCTCTCCCGCATATGGACAGTTTCCATGTGTTAGGGAGTGCCCTTGGTTATTCCATCCAGTAGAATCAGGGTTCGAGTTCTGGAAAGGGCGCTGCCATTTTTAGTTTCCCATGAATTCCAAGCACCTCTGGTGGTTTAATTGTGTTAGGAAAGCACATTTGCACTTTCCACCCTCGAGGACCAGGGTTCAAGTCCCAGAAAGGGTACAGCCAAATTTAATTTCCCATCAATTCCCAGGTTGGGCGTAGGGTGGGATGCCAGCACAGCCCTGAGACAAATAAATTCCCGCCAAAACTCGAAATTCCCGCCAAAAATTCAAAGTGTCCGCCAACAGGGTACGTTTGGTGCAGGAGGCGAGGGGAGAGGGGGGGAGGGGATGAGGAGGCTGTGGCACACGTGCACCTGGGGAAACACGTGATGTCGTCCGGGGGCGGGGGTGGGCGTAGTCAGGGCGGGGGTGGTCGGGAGTGGTTGGGGTGGGGATGATTAATTGATCAATTTAATTAATTTGCATATCAATTTCATATCAAAAGTGTGCTACAAACGCCCTTATTCTACTACTCCCGTCACTGCCCATCAAACCGTGAACAATACGCTCACCCAACTCCAACCACGATTCGTCACTCGTCTTAAAGAGATAGTGTCATGTGCTGTGCAATAAAGAGCCATTGGAAGTCGTGTGATACTTTCGGTGCTACAAATACGAATCTGTAAGTTTGCCATTCCTCACCTTCCTCAAATGCCACCATAAAGTTTCCGAATAAATTACTGAACACTCACATGTGATAATGTGTCTATTTTCTGTGATATCTTCTTCCTATGTTATGTTCTAACACTCTACGCTGTTCTTCGGCTGGTACTTGATGGCCACACTTAACACAAATTCACTGTGTATTCATTTTGTTAACCATGTCCCCAGTAATGTCACGCATTTGTGGTATGTTGTTTTCATATATCTAATGTCCGCCCCTGGCAGCTGAGTGGTCAGCGTGGCGGAATGTCATACCTAACAACCAGGGTTCGATTCCCGCTTGGGTCGGAGTTTTTCTCCGCTCAGGGACTGGGTGTTGTGTTGTCCTTATCATCATCATTTCATCTCCATCCACACGCAAGTCGCCGAAGTGGTGTCAACTCGAAAGACTTGCACCAGGCGAACGGTCTACCCGACGGGAGGCCCTAGCCATACGGCATTTCCGTATATCTAATTTGTGCATTTATCCTATATGCATTGATTCAGTTTAGCGTTATGAAGTTAATATGTTTCTATCCGAGTGATGTCATATACTGTGAAACATATTCGACAAATATTTTTCAACTTTAATCTTTAGGTTTCTGGTTAGGCACAGTAATTCTCCTCGTATCATCAGTGTTGCAGATGTCACGAGTGAATGAGTGTTGACGTGAGGAGGTTGTTGAATGCTGGAACCTTAAGTCAAGTAAGAGACCTGTTTCTTGGAACTGGAGTCAGAGAGACCATAGTTTTGTTGAGGTACGGAATTTCTTTAATATTTTTTAGAATTGTTTTGCATATTTCTACTCTGGCCCCAGTAAATGAGTTAGAGTTTTTTTAATAGGTGAATACGTTTCATTTGAGTTCTAGTTATTTTAATTGTCTAACTGTGTGAGTGTGATGATTGCAGCGACCACACGATTCTGTGAGATGTTAGCGACATTCAAAATAGCTTTCAGACTCGTTCTCAGCAGAACGTTTAGACATATGTCAGTCTGTTGAGATTCCTGAGAATGTTTGTTGATTCACTTCTTTCCATCTTCGTACGGTTGGCAAAGCTGTCCTCTTTCTTATTTGATTCGAGTGATTGACATACAATCAATCGTTAACAATTTTATCTTGTACATCCTCCACTATCCTGTTCCAAGTGGAACAAGTACTGAAAAAAAAAATTGCGAGTGGAAGGTTGCGAAAGATGACAGGTCTTTTCCACCTGCCTTCTTTCCATTTTATTTGCCCATTCATTGTGATAATCACATATTCTATGATCATTGAGAGTATTAGAGAGAGTTGATAGTAGCTGTAATGCTGAATTCGATCGTAGGTAGACGCATGTAGTCACTCGAGGAGACGAATGCTCGTTTTCATCGGGCAGTCACGGCTGTGGCAGGTGAGGCTGAATAGTGCAAATTCTGAGAATGCAACAGGCTGGAGGTGTGGGAACGGCAGCCGGCCGGCTCTTTTGCCACGGTAGTGCCCACACAGCCAGACACTGCACAAGCGCAGTGGTGACGCAGCAGGAGGGGCTCGGCTGTATCATCCCTGTAGTCAGAGGAGAAATGCACAACTTCTTTCACAGAAGTTGCGTAGGAATGTTAGAGTGGCAATTGTTCCCGGGAAATGTGGGGTGCAGTCCACGTTTAAGCAGGATCTCCTGTTTCCGCTAAGATCGGTACCTGCTTGCTAGCGAAATCATTTCTCTGGAACACTGCCAGTGGTTGGACACTGGGTGGCCAAGAATGCTGCGGAATTTTTCCAGGTCACGTAGATGCTCCGGTCCGTGCAGTTTCCCCGGTGTGCAAAATGACAATGAGTTGACTGGAGCACAGTCCGTGATGTAAGAAGTCGTCACAGAGGACGCCTGTCGACGTACTAGGATTGGCGGAACAGGTTTTCCAGTATTTTTGAGAGATGCTATACAGCACGGGATGTGATGGCCAACTGGCACACAAATTTTTTCCGAGCTTTCGATAGGCGGTTTTAGTTTGTTGGCGAAAACTTCACACAAGGCTTTCCGCAGCCTGGGAGAGTGCAGAATAGAAATTCGGTCGCGATCAGCGCAAGAGTGTTGATGGAATTCAAAATAAGTCTCGATCCTCAGAAGAGTGTGGACGAGATTTCAGATGTGACCGACGAAGGAGCGAGGACGCGGGACGAATCAAAGATCTAGATCAAACGTGGAGTCTGCTTGAAGCTGGATCTGAGCGGCAGGAAGTGACGGAGACCCACCGTCCGAGTCGACGGCGGCGCTGAGGCTCACTACGCACCGAATCTCGAGTTTGGTACATGAGTGTGGTGCGCATTTCGCAGCACCAGCTCTAGGAATCATTAGAGCAAATTCTATTACTTTTCTGCAGCAGTTGTTGTCTGATACGAGAGCATTTTAGCAGTTTTTTCCTGAGTTCAGTTCACAATCACGGTCAGTCATATTGATCATAGTCAGATAGCGTTATACCTTTTCAGCTGCCAATCGGATAATTCTACTTTAGGAATATTAGACAGGTTATAATCGAGATGTTATGTTCACTCACATTCCATTTAACATGTGTTTTTATGAATAAATCTGTTGTGATATTCAATTCCTTCTTTCATTCTGTTCACAAGACACCGTGATCACCTTTAATAATTTTATTGACGTATATGGGAGATAATAGGAGTAGTCCTGTTGTGAGAATATAGTGCCGTCTTCAGTGTCATTTGCGTTGATATCGTTTGTATATAGTTTTCATGGTAGTGTCACTGATGTGTTGGTTGTGTGTCTTAGAGCTATTGAGAGGAAGAGATTGATTAAGACATCCACATGCCTGCCCACTCAGAGGTAGATCTGGTAATCTGGCGACCCTGTGACAGTCGAGTTACGTCCTGGAGTGACACCGAATTATCCTGCTGTATTCAATTAATATTTTATTTGATTTTTAGTCAAATATTCTGAACGGTTTTCAGTTACAGTGTATCATCTAACTATGAAATACATGTTTTAGACCAGGAAGACCATTCCGCGCAAAAAACTACAAGCTATATCGTCCTAATCATTGCGAATTTTCTGTCTTAGCCATGACTAGAACAATGACAATGCGAAAGAGGAATGAATGCCAAGCTGATCGTTAAGTCTGTGAAAAAGTCGTTGCGCTGTAAAGTGAAGTCTGCATGTTTTCCATGTTCAAGTCTCGTGGGAAACAGCATTTTATCTCTTACGTAACAGAGCTACAGCCTTTGGGCTTCCTGAATGTGGGAAATAATTTACGTCATAATGATCGTACATGAAGCGGGAAAACTGTTTTCTGGCGTTATTTCTTCGATAGCACTCGCCCTTTACATGGCACAAATGTTCGAGCTTCCTAATTGTCAACACAAGAAAAGCCGGCCGGTGTGGCCGTGCGGTTCTGGCGCTTCAGTCTGGAACCGCGTGACCGCTACGGTGGCAGGTTCGAATCCTGCCTCGGGCATGGATGTGTGTGATGTCCTTAGGTTAGTTAGGTTTAAGTAGTTCTAGGGGACTGATGACCACAGATGTTAAGTCCCATAGTGCTCAGAGCCATTTGAACACAAGAAACTAATAAAAACTCAAGTAAAAAATGGCGATTGATAAATACATTAACAGAAACCTGCATGACAACACGCCAAATAACACCGCCACGAACTTCTCCACCATTTTGCTTAAATTTTGCCAACAATTGTAGACTACATACTTGGAAGTCCTCACTTAGTACCCATCGAAAATATTTCACGCTGGAAACTAAACTACTGTATTAAATAATCTTATGGTTGCCAATGTGAGTGCAGAAATTTCCACTGTAGATCATACGATCAAGGCGTGATGCGTTGTGATCACCTGGACTGATGTTGGCTAGTGTCAGGCAGACCGTAGGCCGATGTAGCAGAAATTGTTCTGATCAGGACAGGCAACCGAGAGCTCTGTCTCGGAAATGTTTTTCGAAGGTTTTGCTATCACTGGCGGGTTAGAAAATGAAGTAAATTTTCTCTGAACTCCTAACAGATTAAAAATATTGTTAGCAGATGTTCAGATGTGGTTCACTAAATTATGGAAAAATCGAATTCAGCGACACAGTTTTTCTTTTGCACAGCACGATAATTACAAAGAACAGATAAACAGCAGAATTCCTCAAGTGGAAGGCAACAATTTCTTCGTAAACTTCTGCATCCTACAGTGTCGGCCGTTTGAGTAGATATCCATTGTGTGATTTTATTTCAGTGATTACAAAATCAATTCGAATGTACGCATTGGGTTGCTGTGGTCGCTGGTTACTGGCTGTTCGATCAAACAAGGAAATGAATGTATTGAAAAGGCTGTAATCCACTCCAGGGAGGTAGGGAGTCAGAATTCTCAGCCAGTCTGAAGCACCTGCATTACGACAAAACGACCGCCAAACCACATGTGCAGTCTGGTTATCTGCTTCATTGATGGTAGTGAAGATTGCAGTTGCATTCAGTGGGCTGATTGGTGGTGGTAATGGGACGGAGGGCCCAGTGTAAACACTGCTGACAGTAAACAATGTCGGTACATGCTTTGTCGTGGCTCAGAGAGGAAAAACACGCCTCAGTCTGTTTATCCTGGCCATTGCTGACGAACAAGTGGCAGATTCTGCCCTGGTGAGAGGATACTGCGTAACAGTGGCGCATCATGGACCTGAATTCTGGGGAGATCAGGAAACACATTAGAAAAGGCAAGAGCTAATACGCGATCCTGTGCCATACTGTTCCTCAAATACGTTCTTACGCGTTTAAGAGACCAAAAACTCCTTTCAGCTGAAGAACGTGTTGAAAGAATGGCAGAAATTAGACAAGATAGTTTGAAAGCTTCCGGAAGAATTTGTTCTTTTTCATTCTCAGTCAGTCTTTTTTATTACGTCTCGCAAACTGACAGAGTGAAACGTTTATTTATGCTGGGAAGTAAATACAGTCTTCTGTTCTACTGCAGGACGCACTATACGTTAGTAATAATGAGTCCACACAGTATACAGGGAAATGCTGACCGTAACTGGCGAACTGAGTAGTATCGCCTAATTTAAGGACTCACAGTGTATCACAATGTCAAAATTTTGTTAGCGGTTGTGTTACAATATTATACAATACCTCTAAATATTGCAAGTGTATTCAACCATCTTTTCAGCCGGCCGAAGTGGCCGTGCGGTTAAAGGCGCTGCAGTCTGGAACCGCAAGACCGCTACGGTCGCAGGTTCGAATCCTGCCTCGGGCATGGATGTTTGTGATGTCCTTAGGTTAGTTAGGTTTAACTAGTTCTAAGTTCTAGGGGACTAATGACCTCAGCAGTTGAGTCCCATAGTGCTCAGAGCCATTTGAACCATTTGAACCAACCATCTTTTCGGCTCTATTCGTGGAAGTTTCAGGTTGTGAATTAGTTGAGAATTTCCTGAAATTTAAAAATTCCATCAATTGACCTTCATTTTTGCAATACTCTGCATCAATGGTTTTTTATGAAGAATTTTGAAAAGCAGTTCAGCCTTTAAAAATATGGTTTTAAAAACAGAGAGAAGAAAAACAAATTCCAAGTCTAGGAGGGTATTTTTGAAGCCACAGGTTTCTCTTGTAGTTGTTACACTAGAGTCTGGACTGTCAACTGTTTAATTTAGAACCTCAATTAGCTAAGGACTGTTTCATCTCGTTTCACTGTTGTAAGGATTGCGTTTACCAACAATACTATCCAGAATTGCTGAACGTTTGGAAGATCGGTGGAAGAAAGCAGGAATATTCTGCAGCGTAGATAAAAAAAATCTGTATTGGTTTTATGCAGTAACAGTTCTACTGCAAGACTGAATTTAAAAGATATGCGAAACAGTGCGTAAAAAGAGCTTGGGGGCAATTTCACAGATCTTAGATTGCAACCATTTACCTATAATTATCGTCCCAGAACAGAAGCAGCATCATAAATTTGGGCCATCAGTTTGTTCTTCATATCATAATTCCGAAATACACCACAGTGAATAAAGCAGCTTGGCGAAGATCACAAAAACCAAGAAAATGTTCTTAATCGCCGACTTTGCAGTCCACCAGCCTCAAAACAGTAGAGCATTGTGACTTGTCCAAAATGTCTGTTACTTCGTCCTGAATGCAGGCATAAAATAAGGATCTACCAAAACTCGAATGTGTACGTTCACGAATGGACTCATTTATACATTCAATCAGATCGTTCTGTATAGTTTTTGAAAATAGCCCATTTTCTTCCCGAGTGCTTTCAAATATTCGTTACTGTTTGGCACAAGTTTAAGAACGTCTCTGAAAATTCCAGGATTCGAGGAATCTTCTGTCTCATCGTGACCTCTGAAAGCTAGTTCCTAGTTACACAAAATACTTGTGATGTCAATTAGAATAGAATTATTTCTCGACACAGCCACCCTGGCGATGAGCACATTTCTCCCAATGAGAGACCAGTTTGTTGGTACCGTCACTGTAGAATGTTTGACTTTGTTAATGGAGCCACTTTTAGTTTACTAATAGAGGCAATGGATCGAAACGTGTTTATGCCAGTTTAGAACCTTACACAGACCTCGTAGTCGTGGCGGAAAAACGAATGCATGGTAGTGTACAAAGTGTTTTACAGCAGAATAAACAATTTTTCAAACAATGACACAACATCACAGAGAGCCTCTCTTGCGACTGATAGTCTGTAGGATATGGTCCTCATCCTCATACAGTACAGACGTTGACACTTTACACTGGTCTGTGCAATGGATCAATACTTGTATATTTAATAGGATCACCACATATACTTGATGTCAGCATGCATATGGTATTTTTTTCGATATACCGAAAAAGAGAGAGATGCAGTAAAAATCTTATTCAGTTCTCTATCAGATTAAGCTAGGGGAGCTTTTATACTTCGTAATTTTTCTCTGTTGGATGGAAAAGAATAACGATGATAGAATCTTGGGGGTGATAGACGTGAATGGACCCTGAGGAAAACCGGTTCCCCTTCGTACTGCAGTACCTGTATAATGTTGAGTCTTCCTAATTTTCCCTATAAGAAACACCACCGTAACTGTTCGTACTGTCTTTTATACTAACTCGTGTTGCAGGAGCGGGCTTCATTTGGTGCTGACCTTACACATCGTACATGGTTGGCGGAGCTACGACGTGTTCCCATTTCCACCGAATGATCAACACACTGTCTGTCAAACTAACTCAGGTTAGTCTGTTTCTACATAGGCTGCAGAATTTGGTAGATATAGCGCTCTCTGACTTCTGCTCAGTTCTGACTTAAAGTGGAACTATCACATGCAAAAAGTGGCAGGGATGGTAGTCTGAGGACCAGTTGCAAGATGTATAGGAACTATGTAAAACCATCTTGGAATTTTACTACAGCAGATAGGTTCAAAAAAGGTGACTCATTTCGAGATACGACAGTGCCACAAATATGGTTCAGTAGTGGCTGTAATCATTAAAAGGCCTCTCCATAGGTGTGGTTGATTGGAAAGAATTGATTTCAAATCGCAGACAGCATTTCTATCAAAAAGCGTAACACTAGAGATCTGAAAAGCCTGTGTGCATTTCTTACGACCTCAATCATCACACCATCTACTGTATGTGGTCATTTTCAATCAACCATCGCCAACCAATGGATATATCACAGAACCTCTGCTGTGGTATAAAGACAGAATGTGTTACAAATACTGAAGAAATATCTAGCGGCGGCATGAGGGAGTTGCAAATACTGCCTTGATACCACATTCCTTAGCCGAATCACTTTCGAAATTCGGTGATTTTATTACTAACTTACACCGTCGGCGATGTGTAACCGCACTTTCGGTCTGTTAATACACACTCCATCGATCACCGCCTATATTCACTGTTGCGACGTTTGTGTGGAAAAACCAATTCATTTGGAGGTAATGCCATACCTCGATTTATAAGGCTTGTATAGTTTTTAACATGGATATCATTAGCGATATTTGTGATCAACTGTAAAACCAAGACCAATTGTGACAGTAACATAGTCGTTGCGATCATATTTTTAACATCTGGCGGCTTGAGAGTCGATTATGTTTCTAAGACACTGTGGTACCACTCGCAAGCAAAACTTATGAGAACGTCCATCCATTACTGATTTTCGCTCAGTATTGTTTCGCATCTTCAGCATTCAGTTATTGGCGAGGTATTATACTTAGTAGTAGGGGATGCATGATAGTTCACCTTGAACATCAGGCTTATAAAGTATGTGTGTATGCTCCTACATGTGCAAAGAAAATGGATTTGTCCTGCCATAAGGGAAGGTATGGATCTGATGTGGAAAACTGCGATAAGTATCACGTAAATGGTATGATATTCTGGTAAACCATGTGAAAATACATATGTTCTTGTAATCCCAGAGTCTGGAGATGGGTGTAGAAAGCAAGCAAGTATGCAGTTCAGGATCAGAAACAATAACGCCTTTGTGCCGAGGGGAACTGACTCAGCCTTTGTACAACAGTTCAGAGAATGACCTCGGTCCACTGAAGTTGCTCTGGTCATGTGTTGGGCCAGTGTGTGTGGGGGGGCAGATGACTTGTGACCGTCAGCTGCGGTGGATGACCACCCGACCTCACGGGAAATGTCTAGTGGTGCGATGAGTGTATATGGTGCATGTGTTTGTGATACATGTCCTTGTGGTATATTTACGAGTGTCTGATGGTCGATGGCTATGTGCAGGATGCAGAAGTTTTGGTTTTGGATGGCGCAGGATACGAATTGTGTGTTTACTACATCGATATGGTATGTGGCGATATAGCCGGTTTGGAGATGCCTTCACACCGAAAAATTCAAGCTTTACTCAACAAAAGCTGAGCAGTGTCTTTCCATATTTGACTACCTATAGACCACTTTTGCAGGGTTTAACTGTCAATGCAGTATGGCGATCTGTACAAAATAGTTTTGTCACTGAAGGTCTCGTCTGCAGAAAAAATGGTGGACACTGGTCCCACACCGCCAGCAGCAGCAGTTTGGCAGGTATTTTCAGTAAGAGCCAATGAGAATGCTCCATTCATTCACAAGACATCCATTGTGCTGGGGCATAGGAGCCTCTACAGTCTGGTTCGAACAAGATGGGGCGAGGTATCTACGGAAGCTCTGAGAGTAACGTGATATCGCTTTTGTTCAAGTGTTCAAAGACAGGTTGAAGCAGACCATGCATGTCTGGTGGAACGCTGTCCCACATCCACAGTTGTGGCATCAGGACACCTCCAGACCAGCAGCTGTAGGACACCAAAAATTCCAGCCATTTTTCTCTTCTGTAGGACAGTGCTTAGAATTCTATTTGTGTAATGGTTTTGATTTTCCCTGGCTGTTCTTAGACAGTGTACTCTTTCCAAACAACAAGTATGCTTTTATGATTAAAGGTGTGTTTGCGAGCATTCACACACATGATGAAGGCATTTAGCGATGAGAACATGAGTGAACATTTACCGTTTCTGAGATGTATGTTGAGAGCGGTACATTACGATTTCCAGAAAGGGTAACATGTAATGGATGTGGTGACTCGTTATGCCTGTCAGGAAGAATGCATTCGGTGTTATTCTGGAATATTTTCGTAAATGGGTCCTGTTAGGACCAGAATTTCCATGTAGGTAAGCCGAGACATCACAGAAGCTCCTACAACAAAAGCCACCGTTAACTATTTGTGCAGCACTTTACGATTTCCGGGAAGTGTTGACAAGTAATGGACGGGCTGTCCCATTAGGATCGCTTGGAAGAATGCATCCTGTGTTAGTCTAGGATAATTTCGTAAACAGTTTCTGAAAACATTGCAAAAGATTTCTATAGTGCATCCAGAGGTAGACTTGGTTGTTATGTACACAGACATGAGACGTTACTATAACACTGACAATTTTTCAGCTGCAGTTGTGAGGGTAGGTTGCTAGGCAAACGTCTCGCTTGGCAATTAGGCTGACACTGAACCTGCAGCTACAAAAGCGATGTGTCAGTGCAGGAGGCACTGTGGCTAGGTAAACACGTGTTTCGACAGGAATATCTCAGGTTTCAAGATTGAAAGAGATGCTGCCGCCTCATGCTTCTGTTCGAGGATTAGTGCCACATCCGATCCGTCAGTTGCAGCACCCAAACCGGCAACTGTGCATGGCTCGGCAGCTGACGGCGTCGTCATCGCTTTGTGGAGTCCGCTTGTGCACCCTGACTCCTGGCAGTGTGTGCAGTGGTATTCTGTGGGGTCCAGTGGATGGCGCATACTTTGTGATCAAAAGATTTTTCATTGTGTCATTATGTGTGATAGGTCTTTCATGACTGTATTCCTTGGGCGATCAGAATAAAAAGAATGGCGATCGATTTAATTACTTCTTACAAGACCTGCAGCTTCTCATAAAGCAGAGAATGATGAGCAATAGAAATCCAACTCTCGAAAACTGAATTTCTTACAAATAAACAATATACTACTGAATTTCTTGTCATGAGTTCCTTCCTCTCCACCACAGAGCCGCCAATTTCTAGGTATAGAAGGGTAGGGGGAAAGGGGAGGGTGGTAGGTTGGGGGGTGGCCAGAAGGGAGAGATTAATTAATCGATCAATTTAATTAAGTAGTCAATCAAAATAAAAAGAGTGAGAATGGGCTATTCAAATTACTCAGACCTGAAAGTGTACCTGTATCAGTGAGGGGCAGAAAGTGCTTTGGAGGTTTCCAGAGGGGTTGGAGGGAGGAGGGGGAGAGGGATAGGCTTGGGAACAATAGGTTAAGGACCTGTCAATCGAAAGGGTAGATTATCCCCAGGGGTCATTACCTGTCAACCAAAGGAGAACAATAGGTTTTCCCCTGAGCGAATACTTGCCCCTAATGTAGACAACACACTAACAAAATCCACTGAAACGAAGGTTGCCTCCCACTTACATCTTGCTGAGGACCTTCTCTGCCCCAGAAGCGCTGCTGTCGACACCAAAGAGACCGCTTCGTTTGTGATACAGCTGCCAACTTTTGGCTCCTCACAAACCGTATGATGGCGTTGTTATTGGGACAGACGCCTCCGTCCGTAGAGCCTACCGACGTCATTCACCCTGGCATTACTTACTACCCTGGTTCTCGACATAATGCCACGGTGTGGGTTAAAGGTATGGCGCTGTCATACTTTCTACCGGCGGCGCTGCCATATATATATATATATATATATATATATATATATATATATATATATATATATATATATATATATTCTCTTAAACTGAATTTTATTGGTTGTTAAGCTTTTTATGGCTGCTGGCAAGTTATTGAAAATGTGTGTCCCTGAATCATGTACACCTTCTTGTACAAGGGTAAGTGACATTAATTCTTTGTGAAGATTATTCTTATTTCTGGTATTGATTCCATGAATTGAGCTGTTGGTTTGAAAAAGTGATGTGTTTTTAATGACAAATTTCATTAAGGAATAAATATATTGGGAATCAGTAGTTAGTATCCCTAGTTCCCTAAACAGGCTTTTGCAGGATGTTCTTGAGCTCACATCACATACAACTCTTACTGCACGTTCTTGTGCCTGGAAAACTTATCTTGGCTTGATGAATTACCCCAAAAAATAGTCCCATATCACATTGTAAGTAGGCTGTTTAGGTTTTTATATTGGTAACGCCACGTAGCGCTCTGTATGAAAATCACTGGCTGTGTTGTATGCAGCCTGTGGCTGGTTGGCATTGTTGAAAAATTCTCTATTGTAGTGGGCAGTTGGATGTTAACAGCGCGTAACGTTGCGCAGTTGGAGGTGAGCCGCCAGCAGTGGTGGATGTGGGGAGAGAGATGGCGGAGTTTTGAGAGCGGATGATCTGGACGTGTGTCCATCAGAGACAGTAAATTTGTAAGACTCGATGTCATGAACTGATATATATATATATATATATATATATATATATATATATATATATATAATGACTTTTGAACACTATTAAGGTAAATACATTGTTTGTTCTTTATCAAAATCTTTCATTTGCTAAATATGCCTATCAGTAGTTAGTCCCTTCAGTAGTTAGAATCTTTTATTTAGTTGGCAGTAGTGGCGCTCGCTGTATTGCAGTAGTTCGAGTAACGAAGATTTTTGTGAGGTAAGTGATTCATGAAAGGTATAGATTATTGTTGGTCAGGGCCATTCTTTTGCAGGGATTTTTGAAAGTCAGATTGCGTTGCGCTAAAAATATTGTGTGTCAGTTTAAGCACAGTCATTTATAACGTTTCAACATTATGGAATGAAAGTAATCATAGTATGCCAGCTTTTTCATTTTTATATCCCCTATGTCTGACACAATTCGCATTGCAAATAGAGATTTGTTAAGACGCTTCAACAGTTCTGTGGTGTGCTCCTCCCAGTTGAATTTATTATCAAGCTGTAATCCCAAGAATTTAACACTGTCCACTTCTTCTATTTGCTTGTCATCATATGTTTGGCATATACTCGTGGGACGCCCCTTACAAGTTCTGAACTGCATGTAGTGTGTTTTTTCAAAGTTTAGTGACAAAGAATTGGCTAGGAACCAGTGATTAACGTCCACAAATATTTTATTAGCCGATCTTTCTAAGACTGGACTTGATTTGCTATTTATTGCAATGTTTGTATCATCAGCAAACAAAACGAACTTGGCATCTGATAATGTTACTGATGAAAGATCATTGATATATACAAGAAAAAGTAAGGGCCTTAAAATGGAAATTTTTGGGAACCAACGTGTAATTACTTCCCAGTTGGATGATGCCTGATAGCTTAATACTTGTCTCTTTCCTAATAACATCCTTTGTTTACTGCCAGAGATGTAAGATTTGAACAATTTAGCAGCATTTACTGTTACACCATAATATTCTAATTTACTTAAAAGGATTTGTGATTTACACAGTCAAATGCCTTTGACAGATCACAAAATATACCAGTTGCCTGCAATTTTTTGTCTGATGAAGTAAGCACATTTTCACTGTAAGTGTAGATAGCCTTCTCAATATCAGAATCCTTTAGAAATCCGAACTGCGACTTTGACAGTATGTTATTTGAGATAAGGTGGTTATAAAGCCGATTGTACATTGCTTTTTCTAAAATTTTTGAGAATGCTGGTAAAAGTGAAATTGGACGGAAATTTGATGTTGTTTCTTTATCTCCCTTCTTAAACAGTGGCTTAACTTCAGCATATTTCAACCATTCAGGAAATATTCCATTGATAAACGACTGGTTACACAGATAGCTTAATATGTTACTTAACTCAGAATCACATTCTTTAATTAACTTTGTTGATATTTCATCATACCCACTAGATGGTTTCGATTTTAAAGATTTTATGATGAACATTATTTCTGCTGGGGTAGTGAGGGTCAAATTCAAATTATGGAAGTTACTTGAATTCCATAGCAGCATCTCCAGAACCTGACAACCCCATCTTTTCAGTAACAGTTATAAAATGTTTGTTGAAAAGTTCTGCAACACTATACACATCTGTCACCAATGTATCGTTTACTCTTAATGCTATTTGTCCCTCTTCATGTCTGGTTCTACTGGTCTCCTCCTTCACCATATCACATATTGTCTTTATTTTGTTATCTGATATGACTATTTTTTCCTTGTAATATATTTGCTTTGATGTCCATATTACAGTCTTAAATATTTTGCAGTATTTCTTGTAATGTGCTATAGCATCATCATCAGAACTGTTTCGGATTGACGGATATAGTTTTCTTTTAGTTTTACAAGATACCCCTATTCCTTGAGTAATTTATGGCTTGTTTGTAGACTTTGCTCTACCTTGGTTAGTTTTGGGGGAAAACAGTGTTCAAATAAGGTGAGCACTGTATTAGCAAAAGTGTTATGTTTTTCATTCATGCCATGAGCACTGTAAACATCAGTCCAGTGAATGTCTCTGAGGAGTGTCGTAAAATAATCAATTTTTGGCTTATTGCTTACTCTCTTGAGCTCAGATTTAACAGATTATATATCCTGTTCAGTATTAACACTTAACAGAAGGAACTGCCTGTCATGGTCTGAGTTTTGTAACATAATTTTATTCATTGGACTTTTCTACAAAGATATTATCAATGGCTGTTTGTGAGCAATTGGCTACCCTAGTTGGGAACTTTACAGTGGGAATTAAGTTGAATGATAGTGTTACTAACTCAAATAAGTTCTTATTAGGAGAGTCTTTAAGGAAATTCTTCCAATCCATATGTCGCATACAGTGCTTAACATTTAAGGAAATCTACATTTAAATCACCAGTAACCACTATTTCTTTGTTTTTGGTTTGTCAACTGGGCCAGTACAGCTTCAAGGTGGTTTATGAACAGATTAAAGCTACCTGCAGGTGCTCGATATACACTTAATATTATGAAGGATTTTTGTGAAATTCTACTTCTGTTGTACATGCTTCCATATGCTATTCTAAGCAAAATTTATGAATGTCTATGTTCTTAAATTTATGACAGTTCCTGATGAATATGGCAACTTCTCCTTTCTCCATTTCTGCTCTACAAAAGTGACATGCTAACCTACACCCTGTAACACTTAAAAGTTCTATACCAGTGGTCACATGATGTTCAGAGAGGCAGATTATGTCAGCTGGGTTTGAGGACTGTAATTAATCTATGCAGATAATTAATTCATTAATTTTATTTCTCAGTCCTCGCATATTTTGATGCAGTAAAGATAGCTGACATTTCACATTGACTGAGTTAAAATTGGTTACAGTTGAAATGTCTGCTGATTGTTGAAAATTCTCAACCAACAGCTGTTTATGCTGATGTAATAAGCTAGAGTTATGTTTTTTAGTTTCTTTCTCAAACTGAAGGTTTGTCTCAGTCCTAGCCTCTCTTAAAATTTGGTTTCTTTCTGTCCTCCCTACCCTAAAAAAGGGTCTTTTCTGAACCCTATAACCACTGGTATTTTATCACTCATGACAGTGCCTCCTCCCTTTAACTTTCCTGCTATTTTCCCAGCCAGTTTACCCTTCCCTTTCCTGTTGAGGTGAAGACCATGCCTAGTATAATCCCACCTATTGAGAGAATCAACAGGAACCACACCAATGTGTGAACCTACACCAGACGTAAGCAGCCGTTCCAACTCCAAATTAACTCTCTTGACAGAAGAGTTCAAATGCGGTCGGTCATGGCACCCAAGAGCAGAGACAAACTCAACACTAGTATGTTTCGATGCTGATGCAATCTTTGCCAGGTCACACTCTACACTGTACCCAGGATCTCTGTCAATACTGTTACATGACCCACCCACTATAACCACGGTGTCTTCCTTAGTGAAATCTTTGCAAAGTGATCCTAAATCCTCTGTCAGCTGCTCCAGTCCAGCACTAGGTTTAAAAAAATTTGTGACCTGGTATTCTGATCCTAGTTCATCCTGTAAAAGGTAGCCAACACCTCTTCCATGGGAACTACCTAACAACAACACTTTCTTTCTCTTTACTGATTTCCCTACATTCTTACTTTTCAATTTGCTGTTGAAACGGGACACTTACTGCGTTTCGGCTTGAGATGTTGAGTATATTGGTTCTGGATTGGGATTCGAATTCGGATTTTCCTTTTCGCTGGATCTGATCCCTTCATGATGATACAGTTCCATTAGTTCTTTGTTTATTCAAGATTCCTAACTCCTCAACGTCTCCACATAAGGCGCGTGCCCTAGCCCAGCAAAAACAACTCTAACATGAGGGCACCTAACTGCTGGTGGAAAATAATTTTGATTTTTAATGTCTTTCCATATGGGAGACTTTACACTCCCAGTATGATACAGAACTTTTCGTTATATCATTTCAAGTTCATGCATGCAGTCAACTACGATATATGTGGCGTTCGATTCCCCATAAACGCTGAGCTCTGTCATGTTATTTCCAGCTCAAACATATGCACATCTTGCTGCTGGTGAAAAAATCTATATATAACGTCGAATTCCGGGAATGCAAAAATTATTAATTGATCTCGTCATTTCAGATTCGAACATCTTGCTACTAGTGGAGAAATTCGATATCCAACAGTTGTTTGGGGTTAGTTAACAATTCGATTAGGCGCTGGTTTCGAATTCCTGTCCAACATTACGTGACGTAGTTTCAAATTTATGACCTGTGAATGAAACAATATTTAAGATGTAAATAATAGATTTCAGCTATCAGTCGTCCTTTGGAATTTTTATTGGCAGATCTATATTTCAGCTAGAAACTAGCCATTCTCAATGCACTGTCATTTTTGGTCAATGCATGTAATGCCTGTTGGTTGGTCTTCATCCACAGTATTCAATGATGTGAAGCCCGACCAACAGGCATTAAATGCATTGACCAAAAATGATAGCGCATTGAGAATGGCTAGTTTCTAGCTGAAATATAGATCTGCCAATAAAAATTCCAGAGGACGACTGACAGCTGAAATCTATTATTTACAAGTCAAAAAATACAGTCGCTGCGTGCAACAGCCTCTGAATGGAGGGCAACCTGATGAATATTTAACATTTTTCGCGTGTAGTTAATAGGCACTATAGTTTGTCGACAGGAATCCCTGTCCATTAATAGATTTTCGTCATTTCATTTCAGGTTCAGATTTACTGATACTGGTTAAAAGTGAGGTGTATCCTGTCTCTTTATACCTGGACATGCGGTGAAGATCCGTCCTGTGTTCGAGTCCCGATCACACACGAAAGCTTAGCTTAATTTGCGTTGCCTATAGATGCTGGATTTGGAAATGAGCCCATAAAAATAATTGGACATTTCTGCATAATTTTTATTCTGTCCTGAGCACGAATCACAGAATATTACAAGAACCCTTACTTTTGGATCACGGATTTCACTCACACGGTTGTGAAAAGAACTAATACCTTAATTCGCTCCTTTAGTCCCAGAACCTTTAGTGTAAGTATGAAATATTGCACCATTGTTAAACATTTGGTGAATGCTGAAACAGTAAAACAGTAATTCAAAGCAAAGCAATGAGGATCTTTTGGCAAACAGGAATTTCACTCATGATATAACTTTGTTTGATTCTTACAGTGTGTCGTAATGAGCAATCTCTTGCTTTGGAATTGTTCTGCCTAGACCTTCTAGCAGCAATATATGCCACAGAAATTATGCTGGTTAAATGGGAAAATTTATCAACCCAGTCACCTAACAAAGTTCTTGATAAGTTGTTCTCTTTCGTGGGGCTAATTTGTTTGTCAAACAATGTCTAATTCATGAGACATTGCACTAATGTCCCTACAAAACATTACCTACTCTGTCATAAGTTTTTCTCTTTTTAGATGATTAATTAACAGATGGCTTGTCATCTTCATCTTGTGGTAATCCACACATTTTAAAGATCGTAACAGGACTACTATCACACTTCAGACTAATCACTATTACTATAACGAAACAACACAGAGTAAAAATCTCAACCGAGCGTGTTTGTAGCGGCAGCCCAATATACCTAAAAGGTGTATTGCAAACAGTTAAGGCGAACCTTGGACTTGCCCCATTCCTTCCGTGAGAAGACCTACTTAAAACGTTCTTTCCGTTACCACTAAAAGTAAAACTCTTTGTATCTTGGTACCTTTCCTCGTTATTTGAAAGTAATTTTAACTGCCTTGTAATACCGATGGCTGGCCATCAGAATGTGCCATAAATTCATTTTCTTCTTAAATGGACTTACCCGTCTTCTCGGTGGGGCTTTTATACGTTGTTAACCCACGATATCCCTAAGGATATTATAGTAATACCACATTCACTGAAAGCTGGCAATACTACTGCTCACACACACAGCAATGCTTTTCCTTTTGAGCTGACCATACTGAGTTTTTCTATGATTTGTAGAAAGTGCTCCGAAAATCAGTTTGCTACATGTTTGTTGTAATAGAATATTTCGTGAAAACTACTGAACGCTGCGCAGAGATTACGTTGGTGTCAATGAATTATTACACACATCAAAAAAAGTTTTGCATCACCTTTGTTCCATGGCCTTCTCCAATCTATCCCAGGCATGTTCGATAGTGTTCATATCTGGAGAACATGCTGGCCACTCTAGTCGAGCAATGTCGTTATCCTGAAGGAAGTCATTCACAAGGGGGCACGATGCGGGCGCAAATTGTCGTCCATGAAGTTGAATGTCTCGCCAGTATGCTGCCGATATGGTTGCACTATCGGTCTGAGGATAGCATTCATGTATCGTACAGCCGTTACGGCGCCTTCCATTACCACTAGTGGCGTACGTCGGCCCCACATAATGCCATCCCATAACAGCAGGGAACCTCCACCTTGCTGCACTCGCTAGACAGTGTGTCTCACCGGGTTGCCTTCAAACACATCTCCGATGATTGTCTGGTTGAAGACATATGCGACTCTCATCGGTGAAGAGAACGTGATGCCAATCCCGAGCGGTTCATTCGGCATGTTGTTGAGCTTGTCTTTACCGCCCTGCCTGCTGTCGTGGTTGCAAAGATGGACCTCGCCATGGACGTCGGGAGTGAAGTTGCGCATCATGCAGCCTGTTGTGCACAATTTGAGTCGTAACTCTTCCATGTCCGAACAACATCGCTTTGGTTTACTCCGAGACGCGTGGACACTTCCCTTGTTGAAAGCCCTTCCTGGCACCAAGTAACAATGCTGACGCGATAGAACTGCGGTATTGACCGTCTAGGCATGGTTGAACTACAGACAACACGAGCCGTGTACCTCCTACCTGGTGGAATGACGAACTGATCGGGTGTTGGACCCCCTCCGCCTAATACGCGCTGCTCATGCATGGTAGTTTACATCTCTGGGCTGGTTTAGTAGCATCTCTGAACAGTCAAAGGGACTGTGTTCAAATGGTTTAAATGGCTCTGTGCATTGTGGGACTTAACGTCTGAGGTCATCAGACCCCTAGAACTTAGAACTACTTAAACCTAACTAACCTAAGGTCATCACACACATCCATGCCCGAGGCAGGATTTGAACCTGTGACCGTAGCGGTCGCGCGGTTCCAGACTGAAGCGCCTAGAACCGCTCTGCCACGGCAGCCGGCTAAAGGGACTGTGTCTGTGGTACAATATACGCAGTCAACGTCTCTCTTCAGGAGTTCTGGGAACCGGGGTGATGCAAAACTTTTTTTGTTGTGTATTTACGTTATGTTGGTACATATTACTCCATAATGAAGGGAAGTGCAAATTAGATCAGTTGTGCGTGTGTGTTTCGTTTAAATACTCAGAAATAAACTGGAATAGTGGACCATGTAAGTTTCGGGCTTCATATCTCCAATGGGAATTGATCCACAGTTGATGAAGGATTAAGGAGTCTGTCCCTTAATTTTCAATTGTTTGGAAACGGACCACAAATCCAAAAGTGGTCATACCAGCCTTGAGGAAGTTCGACGTGCCCGTGCCAAATCCGAAACCATACCCGAAAACCTCAAGAAAGTGCGGAACTGTAGGATCAGAGCTTGAAGAGACAAGTAGGTAAGGTAAAGTTCCGCATTCTGGCCCTGGACCGACCTAACGGACGCGACCGAGTGCCGTGTTATATACATCTACATCTGCAACTACATAGATGTTCCGCAAGCCACCGTACGGTGCGTGGCGGAGGGTACCCTGTACCACCACTTGTCACTTCCTTTCCTGTTTCACTCGCAAATAGAGCGAGGGAAAAACGACTATCTGTATGCTTCCGTATGAGCCCTAATTTCTCGTATCTTATCTTTGTGGTCCTTATGCGCAATGTATGTTGGCGGCAGTAGAATCGCGCGGCAGTCAGCTTCAAATCTCTCTCTCTCTTTATTCGTTTAGTCGGTTCCGACTCTTCGTGACCCCATGAACCAATTCACGCCACTTTTTCCTGTCTTGCACTTTCTCCCGTAGACTTTCCAGGTTGGAACACATTGCTTCTGTGATGCCATCTCATCCTCTGACGTCCTCTTCTTCTAGTTGCTTCAATCTTCCCCAGCATTAATGTTTTTTCCAGCGAGGCATGCCTTCGCATTGTGTGTCCAAAGTATACCGATTCTCTAATTTTTCTCGCCCGCCTGCTTAGGTGAGTGGCAACATGCTTGCTTCCCATGCAGCGACCCGGGTTCGATTCACGGCTTAGTTGGACATTTTCTCCGCTCGTGAATTGTGTGTTGTGTTGTCCTCATCATCATTTTATCCTCATCATCGGCACGTAAGTCGTCCAATGTGGCGTCGGCTGAAATAAGAGTTGCACTCGGCAGCCGAACTTCCCCGGATGGGGCCTCCCGGCCAACAATGCCATACGATCATTTCATTTCCTTTAAATTTTCTCAGTAGTGTTTCTCGAAAAGAACGTCGCCTTTCCTCCAAGGATTCCCACTGAGTTCCCGAAGCATCTCCGTAACACTTATGTGTTGTTCGAACCTACCGATAACAAGTCTAGCAGTCTGCCTCTGAATTGCTTCGACGTCTTCCTTCAATTCGACCTGGTATGGATCCCAAACACTCGAGCAGTACTCAAGAATAGGTCGCACCAGCGTCCTATATGCGGTCTCCTTTACAGGTGAACCACTCTTTCCTAAAATTCTGCCAATAAACGGAAGTCGACCATTCACCTTCCCTGCCACAGTTCTCACATGCTCGTTTCACCTCTTATCGGTTCGAACCGTTACGCCTCGATATTTAAACGACTTGACCGTGTACAGCAGGACACTAGTAATACTTTATGTGACCATTACAGGTTTGATCTTCCTACTCATCCGCATTAACTTACATTTTTCCACATTTAGGACTAGCTGCCATTCATTACGCCATCTGAGCGGCGATTAAAGACGTGTGAAATAGCTAAAGCCATCGGCAAATGAGAAGAGAGGGTACTGTACGTTTTGTCTAAGTCTTCTTGTATCGTCCTACATTCACTCAACTTCGACACCTTACCGTACACCACGGCATCATCAGCAGACAACCGCAGATTGCTGCCCACCCTGTCCGCCAAATCGTGTATGTATATAGAGAGCAACAGCGGTCGTGGTCACACTTCCCTGGGGCACTCCTGACGATGTCCTTGTCTTTGATGATAATGGGTTCTATTATTTAAGGAGTGTTCGAACCACTCACATATCTGTGAACTTATTCCATATGCTCATATCTTTGTTAACAACCTGCAATGGGGCAACGTGTCCAACGTTTTCCGGATATTTAGAAATGAAAACTGCCAGTATATAATGTGAGAAAAGGGCAAGCTGGGTTTCGCACGAGCAATGCCTTCTAAAACAATGCTGATTCGTGGACATAAGCTCCTCAACCTCAAGACAGTTTACTGAATTCGAACTGAGAGTATGTTCATGCCAATGACGTCACGGGAAGAGACGTGGAGGGGTTTGTGGGCAGCACACGTTGGAACTGGTACTCATCGGCGGAGTAGCTCCTCAGTTAGGATCACGAGGCTGAGTGCAGCCTGTTCAGTCCATCACCGAGGAAGCATCCCTGCCATTACCGGGAATCGAATCCAGCTTCCCTGTATGGCAGTCAGACGGCCTACCACTCAGCTACGGAGGCGGACAGAGCGGAGGTTAAAAGTGTGTGAAATAGCTAACGCCATCGATCGACGAGAAGAAAGAGTACCATGCGTTGTACACGAAGAGTTAATTAAGAGAGTCCTTTGCGCAAGATAGAAATTGCATTCGCGAAGTGCATGCCAAAAGCAGATCGAAAAAGAAATGTCTCATCAACATTTTGCGCTGTTTCAATTAAAAGCGAACTGATTTTATGCATCGATTTGTTACTATGGATAATATGCTGACGCCTCAACAATACCTCGTATCTTGACAATAATTCTCCAGTGTCCTCATTGTAACACGTGTTTAATATCAGGAAAAATAGAGAGATACAAAGAACTGTGAATGCTTTTATATGAGAGATACAACTGCGTACTATTAGTTGTTACATTGCAATGTTTAAAGATATCTTAACGTCGCATTCTCGTAAGTTTCCTTAAAACCGAAATGATTTTGTTCACTTCATAGTGTCACATGTCGTTCCCAGTTACTGTATTTGTAGTCAGTCACATTACTGATGGACAGTACTTCGAAGATTGGGACATTGTTTTCTCGACCTTATCGTGCATAGTATTTTATGCATTCTAAATTGGTAAAGCTTTCACTGAAGTTCCTATCGTTCACGGCTGTGAGCATTGCCCATTATTTCTTACTAGTGCTCTGTTGCTTATGCTAAGTTAGGAGGCAGTCGATATTTATGCGTTTATTGATTTGTTTGTCACTCTGCTTTTCGTATTGCAGCCGTAAGTGGGACATCCTCCACGGTGTGTAGGTCTCGGATCGTCTGCTTCACATCTCCTGTGCAGCAAGCTACGTAAATTTAAGTATTAACTGTGTTTTTCTTACTTGTCACTTCTTTTTCCGTGTGTCTTTGCTTTTAGGAAGCTTTAATTTTCGAGTACTAGTAATAGTGTTCCATAGATTTCGTGTTTGTTTTGAATACACTCCAGTGACAGTTAGTGCTTATTTTCATTATTTCCAACAAGAAGTGTCTAGTAACCACAGTTTAGTCAGCTATCAGCCGCCTTCAGTGAATTAGCAGTCTAGTTAAAAGTTGATTGCTTAACTCTCTACAGTAAATTGTTGATTTCTTAGGATGGATAGGATGTGTGACTGCTGTGTACAGGCGCAGGAGGAGCTGGCCACTGTTCGCGAAGAGCTGAACGTGCTGATGGCCGGGGTCAGCCGTCTTCGGGCTGCTGCCTCGGAGTGTAGCGGTAGTGGGCAGTCTGGTGCGTTGCATGGTACACCCCAGGTGTTAGATGCTTTACCCACGGTCCCTGCTGTCGAGACATCTTCGCGGGTACCGGGAGCGGTTGGGCCACCCTCTCCCCAAGGGGAGTGGCAGGTTCAACGGCGTTCGCGTCGCACGAGGCTGAGGGTCAACGTGGAGGCTGGCCGTGTGGCATCGCCCGCTCTGCCTGTAAGTGGACATGTGGCCGCTCCTTCAGCAAGGTCCGAGCAGGCACACGGGGGGAGGGGTTTATTAGTGACTGGGAGCTCCAATGTTAGGAGGGTGATGGAGCCCCTTAGGGCTAGTGTTCACTCTGTCTTCTTGCCGGGGGGTCTCATCCGAGATGTGGAGGAGGCCGTGCCGGCGGCGATAGAGAGCACTGGGTGCACCCGACTGCAAATTGTTGCTCATGTCGGCACCAATGACTCCTGCCGTCTGGGTTCAGAGGTCATCCTCAGTTCATACAGGTGGCTGGCGGAGTTGGTGAAGGCGGAAAGCCTCGCTCGCGGGGTGCAATCTGAGCTAACTATTTGTAGTGTCGTTCCCAGAACCGGTCGCGGTCCTCTGGTTTGGAGCCGAGTGGAAGGCTTAAACCAGAGGCTCAGACGATTCTGTGGAGATCTGGGGTGCAAATTTTTCGACCTCCGCTATCGGGTGGAGAAATGTAGGGTCCCCCTGAGTAGGTCAGGAGTGCACTACACGCAGGAAGCGGCTACAAGGGTAGCGGAGTACGTGTGGAGTGCACATGTAGGTTTTTTAGGTTAGAGAATTCCCTCCCTAGGCCCGACAAGACGCCTCCTGAGACGCGACAAGGTAGCAGTAAGCAAAACGCAACAGAGAACGACAATATTAATGTGGTAATAGTAAACTGCAGGAGCGTCTACAGAAAGGTCCCAGAACTGCTCTCATTAATAAACGGTCACAATGCCCACATAGTACTAGGGACAGAAAGTTGACTGAAACCAGAGGTAAACAGTAATGAAATTCTAAACTCAGATTGGAATGTATACCGCAGAGACAGGCTGGACAGTGAAGGGGGAGGCGTGTTTATAGCGATAAGAAGTGCAATAGTATCGAAGGAAATTGACGGAGATCCGAAATGTGAAATAATTTGGGTGAAGGTCACGGTTAAAGCAGGCTCAGACATGGTAACTGGGTGTCTCTATAGGCCCCCTGGCTCAGCAGCTGTTGTGGCTGACCACCTGAAGGATGATTTGGAAAATACTTCGAGTAGATTTCTCCTCCATGTTATAGTTCTGGGTGGAGATTTTAATTTGCCGGATATAGACTGGGAGACTCAAACGTTCATAACGGGTGGCAGGGGCAAAGAATCCAGTGAAATTTTTTAAGTGCTTTATCTGAAAACTACCTTGAGCAGTTAAGCAGAGAACCGACTAGCGGCGATAACATATTAGACCTTCTGGTGACAAACAGACCCGAACTATTTGAAACAGTTAACGCAGAACAGGGAATCAGCGATCATAAAGCGGTTACTGCATCGATGATTTCAGCCGTAAATAGAAATATTAATAAAGGTAGGGAGATTTTTCTGTTTAGCAAAAGTGACAAAAAGCAGATTTCAGAGTACTTGACGGCTCAACACAAAAGTTTTGTCTCAAGTACAGATAGCGTTGAGGGTCATTGGACAAAGTTCAAAACCATAGTACAATATGCATTAGATGAGTATGTGCCAAACAAGATCATAAGAGATGGAAAAGAGCCACCGTGGTACAACAATCGAGTTAGAAAACTGCTGCGGAAGCAAAGAGAACTTCACAGCAAACATAAACATAGCCATAGCCTTGCAGACAAACAAAAATTACGCGAAGAGAAATGTAGTGTGAGGAGCGCTATGCGAGAGGCGTTCAATGAATTCGAAAGTAAAGTTCTATGTACTGACTTGGCAGAAAATCCTAAGAAATTTTGGTCTTATGTCAAAGCGGTAGGTGGATCAAAACAAAATGTCCAGATACTCTGTGACCAAAATGGTACTGAAACAGAGGATGACGGACTAAAGGCCGATATACTAATTGTCTTTTTCCAAAGCTGTTTCACAGAGGAAGACTGCACTGTAGTTCCTTCTCTAGATTGTTGCACAGATGACAAAATGGTAGATGTCGAAATAGATGACAGAGGGATAGAAAAACAATTAAAATCGCTCAAAAGAGGAAAGACCGCTGGACTTGATGGGATACCAGTTTGATTTTACACAGAGTACGCGAAGGAACTTGCCCCCCTTCTTGCAGCGGTGTACCGTAGGTCTCTAGAAGAGCGTAGCGTTCCAAAAGATTGGAGAAGGGCACAGGTCATACCCGTTTTCAAGAAGAGACGTTGGTAAAGTAGATGCCAGCCTGAAATTCATTGGAAGAATCCTAAGGAAATGCAGTCCGAAAACAAAGGAAGTAGGTTACAGTACACTTGCTCGCCCACTGCTTGAATACTGCTCACCGGTGTGGGATCCGTACCAGATAGAGTTGATAGAAGAGATAGAGATGATCCAGCGGAGATCAGCGCGATTCGTTACAGGGTCATTTAGTAATCACGAAAGCGTTACGGAGATGACAGATAAACTCCAGTGGAAGACTCTGCAAGAGAGACGCTCAGTAGCTCGGTACGGGCTTTTGTTGAAGTTTCGAGAACATACCTTCACCGAGGAGTCAAGCAGTATATACTGCTCCCTCCTACGCATATCTCGCGAAGAGACCATGAGGATAAAATCAGAGAGATTAGAGCCCACACAGAGGCATACCGACAATCTTTCTTTCCACGAACAATACGAGACTGGAATAGAAGGGAGAACCGATAGAGATACTCAAGGTGCCCTCCGCCACACACCGTCAGGTGGCTTGCGCAGTATGGATGTAGATTTAGTATTACTGAATACAGATGTGAAACATTAACTCATATGCTGAAAGTAAATGATAACTGGATGGACTAACGATTATTTGAAGACTGTCTGGTACCCTGTTACTGAAGTTTCTACTCTTTTATAAAGTAAACACCAGATGAACCGTTCACAATATTTTTCATGTCTCGGTTGATAATATTATTGAAGACATTTTCGTAATATGTGTTGATGCTACATGTGAAACTTAGCGATTCGACCAAACACGTCACTATGCCGCACCATGTGTTAACGGCAATCAAAGTTCGTTTGATTAATCTGAGTCCATTCTTTACAGTTACAATTTGTGTTAAATAGAGGTTACAACAAATGTTTTCGAAGAGTCACTATCACAGTTCTTCACTTACATCTAGACTGTAAACGAGGTTCTCACGTGTATAAACATTTTTTCTACTCTGAGTGACGATAAACTTGAACTCACATTACCGCAGCTTTTGGGATCGCCTTTATCTAAGCAAGCGATGAGACGTAAGAGTGTTTAATAGTAACCGTTCATTATATGTATGTATGCAGGGTGTATGCGAACAGCTTTAATAAATTTTAGTACGTTGTTCGAAATAACATTATGAATTGTTTTCAGTGAGTAACCCTTGTCCAGAGACGCTTGTTTTGAGCGTTGTGGTGGAGGATGGATTGTTCAAGTTTGAGAATTATTCTGGCGTGGTGATTTTATGGTTGCACCAATTCGTCAAGAATATCAAAAGGAGCAGCACGAAATTCCGTAAGTAATGAAATGTGTTCAAATTTTGGACATCCATAGAGCGTAAATCGACGCTACAAAGGTGTACGCATATGACTAAATAAGCGCGGTTTTGTGCTGGGTACTTCAGTTATCAGTTGGATGCGAGATTCGTGAAATGTTTTCATGTTATGTTTGAAGAGTAACATCCAGCAGACGTTCCGAAATACTCCAAAGAAAATAGTCTCTGGTGATCGTCATGCAGCGTCGATGTGTTAGGTAAGAAACTGGTGGAATGTCAGTAGCCCGTATCATCCACATCTCCATCTACATCTACACTTAGCAAGCTACAGTTTGGTATGTGGCGAAGGGTAATTTGCGTATCACTGTCCATTCCCCTTTCGTGTTCCACTTGCTTCTGGTCCATGCGAATAACGATTGTTGGTCAGCCAGAGAGTGATCTCTAATCTTTCTAATTCTACCTCGACGGTCTTTTCGCAAGATATACGTCGAAGGAAAGAATATATCAGCCGCTAACCGTCTTGCTGATAGTAGACCATCCCAGCTCGGTCATTTTCATCGGCCTGTGGAGTTACGAAGTTTTCAAGCACATCGAATACATAAGACCGATGACAGTTTTCTCCATGAAGAAGGAAGGGCAGTACACTTTCAATTTACTAAGGGCACAAAACAAATTAATTTTGCGACTGTCACGAACGTGTTCCAGGGTTGCAAATGGATTTTCGCTGCCTCATATTCCGCAGTTGTGGGTGTTTAACATGCCACTGATATGAAATGTTGATTTATTGCTGAAGATTATTGTGTTCAGGAATGTCTTGGCGTCTTCTATCCGATGCAACATTTCCGCACAGATTCTCTACGAGCGACCTTATCTGCATCACTATTGTGCTGTGTCATTGTGAATCTGTATGGTTTAAAGTGTAAACGTCTACATAGTACTTGCCAATGAGTCTTTTGTGGAATGCCAGTCTCGTGAGACGCACGTCGCGTCGATTTTTGTGGACTGCGGGCAAAGCTCTCCCTAAAGTGTTCGACATAATCATCAACACGTGAGCGACCTGGTGATTTACCATGTCGCAGTGAACAACCAATCTCAATAAAGTTATTGTGCCAATAGTAAATTATAGGCCTGCTTGGAGGTTCTTTAGCGTATTCGGTGCGAAAGTTATGCCAAACAGTTGCTGCAGAGTTCGTTTCATGAAACCAAAACACACAGCGATGACGCTCCTCAGCAGTGAAAGTAGCCATTTTTTACTGTGTACCACTCTGGCGCTCCTGGTGGCCGAATGGGGTACTGATGCACTACGTGAATGAAACTTGAGGTTGTTTGGTAAAAAATGACACATACATCGATTCTGTAAATTATCTCAATAAATTTCTGCATCATTACAAAGTTGTAAAGTCCTTTTTGATTCAGCCTGTATATAAGTTTATTCAAAATTTTTCCGGGATTTCAGTAGATGACTACCCAAAAACTACAAGACATATAAGAAAACAGACATATCAGTGGATACAACATTTCTCCAAGTTTGTAACTCACATCACAGATGCTCAGTATGGGCACAGTTTGTGACAGGGAAAAAGTGAATACAGGAGAAAGAGCGAGTGTGTGCAGTTCACTGAAGTTGCAACTGCCGGGGATGGTGCAACGATAGCAGGCAACATTTGAAATCTGTTCGTTGGGTTGCCTATCTGCAGGCGCGAACTCATTCATTGCTACATTACGGAGTGGTTCATTTGTGTACATGTTCTGAAATGTCTGCCCCATAGTGGTGTGCTCTACAATTATGGCATGACGAATCAAAACTTCAGAGGATGTTCTATCGACTAATAATTCGCGTCCTTTTTCTGTATGTCCCATAGATTTCGCACAGTCGTCTTCCGAAACCCTGGAGGTACTTACAAACAACACTGTATAGTTTCACTCCACCTTCTAGCCACTATCGATGTTTTGATACTCTGTGCATACAAGATGATTTGGAGATGATGTTCAGGATTGTTTGCTGAGTGCTTTGATACCAGGAAACTGTGATCTCCAAGAACACGTTCCTGTGATTTTTGGATGTCTGTGCGGTAGACTCTGTGGTACGATGCACTGTTCACTGGTAAACTTCTTGTTAATGCGAAGAATGATTCTATTCGTCGAACTTTCCCCGACAGCTTACAGACGGGTGTGTAGGGCATTGTGGAAGCACGGTCTCCACCCAGCGCGCCGGCCGGAGTGGCCGAGCGGTTCTAGGCGCTACAGTCTGGAACCGCGCGACCGCTACGGTAGCAGGTTCGAATCCTGCCTCGGGCATGGATGTGTGTGATGTCCTTAGGTTAGTTAGGTTTAAGTAGTTCTAAGTTCTAGGGGACTGATGACCTCAGAAGTTAAGTCCCATAGTGCCCAGAGGCATTTGAACCATTCCACCCAGCACACACTGAATAGCTGAGAGGGGCAGTGTGGAGAGCAAGTTTTACCTAACTTCCAGAATTAAATTTTCACTCTGCAGCGGAGTGTGCGCTGATATGAAACTTCCTGGCAGGTTAAAATTGTGTCGGCCCCGAGTTCGAGTCTCGGTCCGGCACACAGTTTTAATCTTCCAGGAAGTTTCTTTACCTAACTTGCTACTACACTAGTGCTATATGTCTAATAAAGAGACTGAGAGTGATGGCGCAGTGGTTAGCACACTGGACTCTTCTTCGCGAGGACGACGGTTCAAATCCGCATCCGGCCCTCCTGATTTATGTTTTCTTTATTTCCCTAAATCATTTCAGGCAAATGCCGGGATGGTTCCTTTGAAAGGACACGGCCGATTTTCTTCCCAATCTTTCTTTCATCCGATGGGATCGATGACCTCGTTGTGTGGTCCTCTCCCCCAAATCAACCAATCAATAAAGAGTAGAAGTGACCTAAGGAAGTAAAGAATGCTTAAATGTTTTGCGATGGTGCATTATTGACATGTTACTTTTCGTGAATCATATTTACTGCTACAAATTTTGAATCAGTTCTCGAAAGCAGTCCTCAGTAATATCTTTCTCACTTCATTTCACATTCTAACCTTCTCTAAGAAGCTTAAGTGCATCCCGCGATGGGGCCGGAATCGCCAACTGCCCCATTATAAGTTTGAACAGTTAAGTCCGACAGCGCAACACAACATTCATCACCTGTATGTAAGCGTAACGTTGCAAAATGATACGAAATGGAACGAGCATGTAAGGATTGTAGTAGACAAGGCGGATGGTCTTCGCTTTATTGGCAGAATTTTAGTAAAGTATAGGTCATCTGTAAAAGCAACAGCATATAGGACACTACTGCAATCCATTCTTGAGTACTGTTCGAATGTTTGGGATCCACACCTGCGTGGATTAAAGGAAGACATCGAAGCAATCCATAGATGGGATGCTGGGTTTGTTACCGGTAGGTTCGAAATACGCAAGTATTGCGGACATGATTCGGGAACTCAAATGGGATGGCGGCGTTCTTTTCGTGGAAAACTACTGAGAAAATTTGGAGAACCAGTATTTGAAGCTGACTGCAGAACAATTCTAGCGCCGCCAACGTAAATTTCACGAAGATAAGAGAAATTAGGACCTTTACGGAGGCATACAGACAGTGGTTTTTCCCTGCCTCTGTTTGCGAGTGGAACAGGAAAGAAAATGATTGCTAGTGGTACGCAACGGACCGTATAGTGGCTTGCGGTGTATGTATGTAGATGTGGATGTACGTAATTTAATGACCTCTACAGTTCTACAACACTACTGTAATGTTATTGGACCTATAACCTTGGCAGTGGACGTAAACTAACACCAATGGCTCGAAAATACCGGACTGCCGCTGGATTTTAACGGTTTAGGACTTGTGAGCTCAGCAGTCAGGAATAAATAGACAGACAAAATGTCACTTTGAGAATTTCGGTCGTTGGATACGCCGAACGACGTACTGTCGGTAATAAAATCCAGACTCTCTGTGGCCTACTTTATCGTTTACTTAGGCAAGGCAAAGTTATTTTAATCCTCACCTAAATAGGACCTTGTCCTATGTCGCATAGTTTCCTATTATTAAAGAGGTTTGTACTCCTAAGCGCATACAGCCTTCAATACTTCATTTCTCCCGCACGTTTGTCACGTTCTCACGTAGCTTTGGGAAAGGGGAGGGGTGATAAGTATTACTCATAGTCGATGATCTGCCCTCAGTTCTGTTTTTTAAGTGATAAGGGGACGAATACCATACGAGTTTTAAAAGTTTTTCTCTTGTCTGAAATCGTATCCAAATTGATAGTTAAATGTTTCCGGGGTGAGTCGTCAACCAGCTCCGCTTTCCTAATTTGTTACATTAGACCTGTACAGTTATAGTGTGTTCCTCCTTCTCCTCCTCCTCCTCCTCCTCATCATCATCATCATCAACAACAACAACAACAACAACAAAAACTCTCCATTGTATACGCCAACTGCCTGTTATAGTTTCTCTGGAGGAGGTGATACAATGTTATGAGGTTTTAATAGAATATTTGGTAGCTCTGCGGAATCTAATCGACTGTGGTGTCGTCCGAAGAATGAGGTGCCACGGCAAGGTTGTTATCTCGCGACGGAACCACAAGCAAGTCGCTGCCAGTTGCAAGGACGAATGACAGATGTTGGAGTAGACACAGACTCAAGAGTTTCCATACGCCACTGCTGGCACAGGCTTGCTTATGGCAGAGTGGAGTGCTGCTCAGCCCAGTCTGCAGTCATCGCCGAAGACGACAGCATCGACTCCCTACAGGCAGCAGTGCGAGAGTTGTATTAGACAGCATTCTGAGTATTAGTTGATAGCCAATTGTACTTCAAGATTAGAGACTATTATTTTGTACTGTATCAAGTGATAAGTGAGTGTTCAGTGACAGTAGCAAATATACATGACATCCTGTGGCACTGGATTGTTTCAAACTATTCCGACTTGGTTAAGTTGTAATAAAGTGATCTAATATTTTAAATGTGTAGTATCAACTCGACTTCCTGCAGAAGTAACCTAGGAACCAACCACTGTGCCGACGAGTGTTATTTGGTGCTGCACAACAAATGTCGACGAGTCTGGAGACTTTTCATAGCGTCCAAAATACTGTTTCTATATTTTTGTGTGTCCTATAAAGTGTTTAACCATGTGTGACCATGTACGGGGAACGTTTCTAAACGAAGTTGTTTAATTTGAGGCGCAGCAGATTGAACGACTGCTGATCTGTGTACAAGCAGCACCACAAGCGCTTGCTGCACACAGAGTTCGCCAGCTCAGTAGTAAAGTGGAGGACTGGTCACAATGGAAGCCGACTTCGCCGCTTACAACGTTACAGGTACGGCGCGCATGGCTTCCAACAGTCGGAGCCAACGTGTACTGTCCATGTTTAAAACTGTATGCAGATACTCGGCCAGAAGATATTAGTTACAACGAATTTTCTCGCCTTCTAGGTGACCATTTTGATACTCGGGTTCATGTCGCTGCAGTGAGGTTTAAACCTTTTAGACTCAAGGAGCAACCTCCACAGACTTTGAAACGGTGGGTTGCCAAACTTCTGGGGCTAACAAAACATTACAGATTTAAGAGTTCTTATGAACTCAGACTGATGCTCTGTTATGTGATGCAGTCACACAAAATGTGTCAGATGGATGCATTCACGGTGCTCTTCTAAAACTGCCATATACCGGTCTGAAGTAGTTTTGTCTATTGTGGAATCTCAAACTATTATGGATACAACTGAAGTTGATTTTTAGGCTCTATCTATATCTGTTGTTAAAAATCCACAAGGAACTCAATCTAAAATTCGTGCTAATGTTAAAATGAATAAAAATAGGGCTCTGATAACAGTAAATGTAAAGGTAAAAACTTTCAGTCTTGTGGCACGCGAGGCGTACTATGGAATACAGTGAGGAAGTCCTCTCGTCCTTGTCGTGATGCACGATGTGTCCGGCGTGGTAGGCACGCTCATAGCAAACAGTGTTTACGAGGCAGAAAGGTCTCATGCTGGACTGGCGCACGGTTTCAGCAAAGCTTTGAGGAAGTGATGTGTCGCCATTGGTATTAGAGCCAGCACAAGCGAATGCTCACATTTACATGTCGCAGAAATCTTCTGTTGTGAACAAACTTTTTGTCCGTTTAAGAATGGCTCAAACTGAAATTCAACTTCAGTTAGACAAAAGTGCATCTGTTTCTCATATCAATAGAGACATACATGAAAGGATCAGTAGCACATGGCTGCAGAGGCCTAGTTTTGTTTTGTCTGCATACAAAGGGCACAAAATACCAGTACTTGGCGTGATGTTACAAAATGTGTTTGATTTTATGTTCTCAGTTCTAGGAACAGTGCAAATATTTTTGGTTTAGGTTCGCATGATTTGTTCAATCTGTACATACAAGACAATGTGTTACAAATCAGTGTTTCAGTGCCTCCTACAAATTATTATGACTTACGTAATAAGTACAGTGAACAGTTTGAAACAGGTTTAGGAAGGGCTACAGATTTTGAAACGCATATTACTGTTAAAGACAATGCGTAGTACAATTTTTTCGCGTAAAGCGCCTTCCCATGCAGTTCGTTAGCAAACTGCCTAGGAACTGCAACGATGGAAAGACAATGGGGCTATACAACCTGTTTCTGTAAGTCAGTGGGCATCACCTTCGGTCATTCTCAAAAAGCCATCAGGAGGTTTACGTCTGCGTGTCGATTTTAAACCCACAGTAAACCAACATATTGTCGTGTATTCATTTCCTCTCCCATGTCCGGAGGAATTAAAGGACAATTTGGGACAGGGCAGATAATTTACCGTAATTGATTTACAAGATACATACCAATAGCTAGCGCTGGACGAACAGTCCATGCAATATTTTATGGTCATCACTACCCTCGGACTGTTCCAGTTTCAGAGACTACCATTTGGAAGTACCTCACCTCCTGCTGCTTTTCAACTGTTCCTGTAACACTTAACACAAAAAGTCCCTTCTTGTACAAACTATTTGGACGATATTGTTCGCACAGGTCGTATTCCTGTTGAACATCTGGCAAATTTAGGCTGCTTGTCTCAAATTCTGTCTGCAGCTGGCTTAAATTGCAAGGAAAAGTGCTTCTTCATCCAAGAAGAACTTGAATATTTAGGACGTATTATAAATGCTTCGGGCATTCACCCTGCTAATTCGCACTTGTCTGCAATAAAGATGTGGAGGCGTCCCATAACATGAAACAGCTCCAAGTTGTCACAGGGAAACATACTTATTACATTAAATTTATTGCAAAATCTGCCCGTATTGCTACTCCGATGGGCAGACTGCGCCAGAAAGATTTTCTCTTTGTGTAGTCCCAAGAATTTCAGCAGGCATTTCAGCGGTTAAAGAACACGTTGTTAAGTCACGTTGTCTAATTAATTTTGTTTCAGGTAAGCCTCTTGTGTTTGTTGTGGATGCATTTTCTAACGGAATTGTATCTTTGCTCTTCCATAGAATGGGTTCATCCGAGCGAGCTTTTGCTTTTGAGTTGATAACTCTGAATAAAGCGCAGTGAAATTATAGTCAACTTGAAAGAGACTCTCGCCATTACATACGTCTTACAAAGTTTCACCAATACTTGTATGGTAGTAAGTTGTATTGATTACAGAGTGTCAGCCTTTACAACTTTGTTAAATCTTTCCAAACCTATCCCACCATGGACAGCGTGAGAACTGTAACGTTGGGCTCTAATATTGTATAATTATCAGTATGAGTTGTTCTACAGGGGCAATGCACAACATTAGAATGCTGACTTGTCCCGGTTATCGGTTGGTACTGACACAGTGTTTGATTCGTCTGAGGAATCATGTTATCAGAGCGATTCTCAGTATTTTGCAATCCTTCAAAATATTCCTCTCTATACTATCAGAGCAACCGCTTCTGACCCAACTCTTCAAGTGGCTTAGCAATACATGCGCTACAGGTAGCTTTGTAGTGCCCGTTGGACACTGTAGACCGGCAGTACACCCCTGGATATTTTGATTAGTTTAAATTAGTTTAAGTAGTGTGTAAATCTAGGGACCGATGACCTCAACAGTTTGGTCCCTTAGGAATTCACACACGTTTGAACATTTGACTATTGATAGCACAGTACCGGGTTTGTCTTCTATTTTTTGTCTCGAAGGTCTTCCTGAGGTCCTTGTCTTTGACAACAGAGCATGATTCACACGAGCCGATTTTCGACAGTGTTGTGCAACCAACAGAATAAAGCGTGTAACCACTGCACTCTTTCACCCTCAGTCTAACAGTGTAGCTGAATGCTTCATTCGAACGTTCAGAAGCCACATGGGGAAACTCTATTGCTTGCACACAATGGAGCAAGCCTTAAAGAGTTTTCTTTCGTTCTACTGCACCTTGCCATATGACAGGAAGTCTCCGGCAGAATTGTTACACTGTCGTCGCCAGCATACTCTGTCGCATCTTCTGCAGCTGCCACGGAAACACTTTGTACCGCAAGGTCAGACAAAGTTTCAGGGTGAAGTCTTCTTTAAACTTTTTGGCTAGAAACAGCGTTGGGAGCAAGGTGTCATCACAAAAGTTTTAGGACGTTCATTTTACATCGTTCAAGGTTCCGCCGGGCTGCATCGACATCACCGGAACCAGCTGCGGCGCTGTTACGCCAGTGATTCGGCTGGAGAATGTTTGCCCACAAACCCAGCACACCGCTGTAGTCCAGAACAGCAGCCTCTCCGCCAGTGCGACCGGCATTGTCGAGGGTGGTGACCACGGAGATGGACTGCCGCGACTGACACTGCCGTCGCGTTCGCTAAAGTCGCCGACGTCTTTGCCACAGCATCTGTGTCATTGGATGCGGGCGTGCACCCTCTGGCCGGTTTTTCGACCTGTGCTCCCAGTCACTTTCGAGGTAGATACCAGGATGCGGCACGGGTCCTCCACCGCTGGCGTAGGAGTGACGCTCATCCCAGGCCAAAACTCTCTCCGAAGACGACAGCATCGATTCGCTACAGCCAGCAGTGCGAGGGTTGATAAGACACAACTCTACGTAATAGTTGATAATCAATTGTACTTTAAGAGAAGAGATATTATCTTGTACCGTATCATGTCGGAAGTGAGTATTCAGTGACTGTAACAAATATACATGACATTCCTGTGGCAGTGTATTGTTTCAAAGTATTTCGTCTTTTCAAGTTATAATAAACTGATCTAATATATTATGTGTTTTATAGTATCAACTCGGCATCCTACAGCGGCAGTCTAATAACCCACATCTGTGTCGAAGAGTGTTATTCCGTCTGGCACAACATCAACACTGAGTGGCTTCAGCTGAAGAAACATGTGAAGACACCACTGAATTGAGGCAATTAATAAGGGTAGAGGGCGTGTTACACAATATAATCGTCATGTCTCCTGGACGTAACAAATGTTTGTCCATTGTGTTCGTAAATGAAAATTTTAATGGTAATTTCGGTTTTTTCTTCTTACCTGATTTGTTTGTCCATTTGCCCTGTTTACTGCTTGTGGATTAAATTTGAACTAATGATGTGAAAGCATATACCTACTGACTCTAATCTTTTGAGTATATTTTGTGTATTATGTTTGCATCAATATTTTCATGTGTGTTTCCTGACTTAGTATTTGGTAGTAAGGCCTATTTCTCTAATCCATTAAAATAAAAATATATTGTACCTCAACTATCATTTGTGTGTTGCTTAGATAGACTCATTTCATAATGCTGCATCTAGTTCTCTAGTCTGGTAGACAGGGGACGAATATCTACGGAGCGAACAGAACTTTTGCCGCCAATATATGCTGCCTTCAAAGTCACGGAACTTTCTGGCACTTGCCTATGAAAAGGACCTGTTAATCCTTTCGAGTACTGCAAAATGCATCTGTGTCACTGTTACTAATAAATAAACATATAAAAACGTTATATATATGCATAATACTAAAATTTTCATACTTGTTCGGAAAATGTAAACAATAGGTCATTACCGAGAGTCACATAACATTTACCGCTCGGTGTTGACGACGTGCGCATTATGTTATGGTCGCTCCGTAGACATTCCAGTGATAGTGAGTGGGAGGTAGTAAATGAAGACACAGGCAGCTGTCTACAGAGTGGTTTATTACATGACTCAACAGTAAATAGACGGTGAGTGCGGTACTACGGTAGGAGCTACGGTCGCGCTACGAGTGGTGTCCGGCGGGCGGCCTACGCGGAGGGGGCGCCCGCGGGCTGGTGCGGCTGCTGGTGTGTGTCGCGGCGCCTGCGGCCGGGCCCTGCTGCGTACTGAGCTGCTGCCAGGCCCATCAGGTGCTTAGCCGCCTGCGCGCCCGAGAAGCCGCGGTTGATGCCCAGGTCCAGGCCGCGCTTCGCCCTGCAACAAGTTCCGTCACAAATGCAGACCTGCAACAAAACAGCACTCGGTGTTACGTATCACTCCACCTCTCGTAAGAAGCCAGCGAGCTCTCGCTGCAAGATTAGAGCAGATTCGGTCTCTCCCCGTGCAGAACGTTTCAGGCAGGTCGTACAATGCGGCTGTGGCTGGTTGGAAATCGGAATAGTCATCTTTACCCCGGAAAGGTTCTTTGCGAGTCGAAAACCGAGCTATCAAACTCCCGAACGTCGATCTTCCTCGTGTCACCTGGTGCAGGTTGGACATGGAGATTAGCTGATACTTTATAAAGCTGGGAATGGCGAGACTCTCCAAACTGTCACTGCAGTGAGGTGTAGTCTATCTGTATGTGGTTTAACAACAAAATTCGGAAAACACCGAGGAAGCAAACCGTGTTGTGCTCTCGGTTCAAATGAGAAAGAGCAAATGACGACTGGCTAAAAATAGTGAATATCTGTGCGTTTGTAAAAAGATCGATGCGCGAAACATACAGCTGCCACCGTTATACCTTTTGCAAAACAGAACTCGCCGAGAATGCGAGAAAATTTCGGTCTTACGTAAAATCGCTAAGCCAGTCTAAGGCTTCTCTCCAGTCACTCGTTGGCAATAGAAGACAGAGAAAGAAAAGCCGCAGTTTTAAATTTCGCGTTTAAGAAATCGTTCACCCAGGAGAGTCGTACAAACATACTGTGGTGTCACCGCCAGACACCACACGTGATAGGTGGTAGCCTTTAAATCGGCAGCGGTCCGTTGGTAAACGTCGGACCCGCGTGTCGCCACTATCAGTGATTGCAGACCGAGCGCCGCCACACGGCAGGTCTAGAGAGACTTCCTAGCACTCGCCCCAGTTGTACAACCGACTTTGCTAGCGATGATTCACTGACAAAATACGCTCTCATTTGCCGAGACGATAGTTAGCATAGCCTTCAGCTACGTCATTTGCTACGACCTAGCAAGGCACCATCTTCAGTTACTATTGATATTGTGAATAATGTACAGTCAAGAGCGACGCTCATCATTAATGGATTAAAGTTAAGTATTCCACCAGCTACGTCCGTTTTTCTAAATTCTAATTTCCTTGTCCTGTTCCAGACCCCACGCCAGCCTGCGTGAGCTAAAACGCGTGCCTTTCGGCTTCCTCTAGTAACACGGTGTTGGCTCTCCTGCCAACCACAACACATACCGTCGATTGACATTAGCACAGACTCCCGTACGGAGGACATAGTAATAGGCATCCCTGGCGTAGATAAACAACTGAAGGAGCTGATAACAAATAAGTTACCATGTCCAGATGGATCTCGATTCGATTTTACTCTACGGCATTGCGTTTATTGCGAATCTCTCACCCATTGCAAAGTCCCAAGCGACTGGAAAAAAGTGCAGATGACTCTTGTGTATAAGAAGGGTAAAATAATGGATTCGCAAAATTACAGACCAATATCATTAACACGGATTTGCTTAAGAATTTTTGAGCACATTCTCAGTTCGAATACAATAAGTTTCTTTCTTTGAGACGGGAAAGCTTCTGTCCATGAATCAGCACGATTTTAGGAAGCACCGCTCATGCGAAACTCAACTCGCCCTTTTCTCATGTGATATCCTGCGAACTACGAAAGAACGGCAATAGGCAGATTCCATATTCTTAGGTTTCCGACAAGCATTTGACACCGTGTCCCACTGCAGACTGTTAACGAAGGCACAATCATGCGTAATAGGTTCCGCGAGACTTCTTACGTAACAAAACCCAGTTTGTTGTCCTCGACGACGAGTGTTCATTAGAGACAAGGGTATCGTCAGGTGTGTCCAGGGAAGTGTCACAGGACCGCTGTTATTTTCTATATACATAAATGATATGGCAGACAGGGTGAGCAGCAATCTGAGAGCTGTTTGCTGATGATGCTGTGGTGCACCGGAAGGTGTCGCAGTTGAGAGACTGTAGTTGGGTAGAAGATGACCGAGGCCAAATTTTTAGTTGGTGTGATGAATGGCATAAAAATGTGAGCTATTCCAGATTAGTGGGAGAAAAACCCCGTAATTTTCGAATAAGACATTAGTAGTGTACCGCTTTACAGAGTCACAGTGATTAACTATCTAGGCGTAACGTTGCAGAGCGATATAAAATCGAAAGAGCATGTAAGGATTGTGGTAGGGAAGGCATAAGATCGACTCTGATTTATAGGAAAAATTTTAGGAAAGTGTGGTTCATCTGCAAAGCAGAGCGCATGTAGGACACTAATACGACCCATTCTTCAATACTGCTCAAGTGTTTCGGATACGCACCAGGCCGGATTAAAGGAAGACACTGAAGAAATTCAGAGGCGTGCTGCTAGAGTTGTTACAGGTAGATTCGAACAACACGCAAGTATTACGGTCTTTCTCGAATGGAAAACAGATTCTTCACACTGCTTGCAACGTAAAAAATGAAGGAATAATTGCCGAATACTCTGTCCGGATTCTAGACTAACTGAATTAAAAAAATATGTAAAAACATGTTGTAAGAGAAGAGAAGAGAAGTAATTTAGCAGTAGGATTGAATTTTCTCATTTAGAGAGGTAAAGGGCGATCTGTTTACTTGTTAAAAACCATTCAACAGCCAAGACCGCATAATTTTTTTATATTTAAGATAATCGGTTTCCAAGAGACTATGCTGTCATCATCAAGTCTTAAAATCTTTTTGTTCAAAACATGTTCATTTTACTCTGACGTCACAAACAAGTGAATTCGCACTGTTTAGAACATGTCCAGCATATGTAAACAATTGTGCTTTAGTGTACCACGTTTGGATATAGCTGCTGGCCGAAGTGGCCGTGCGGTTCTAGGCGCTGCAGTCTGGAGCCGAGCGACCGCTACGGTTGCAGGTTCGAATCCTGCCTCGGGCATGGATGTGTGTGATGTCCTTAGGTTAGTTAGGTTTAATTAGTTCTAAGTTCTAGGCGACTGATGACCTCAGAAGTTAAGTCGCATAGTGCTCAGAGCCACATATATAGCTGTTGCATAAGGTGCTTTACGTTTTTTAAATATTTTAGCAATGACAAACCATTTATAATGTACCGTTTTTATGCACTTGACATTTTGTGTGTGATGTCAGCGTAAAATGAACAAGTTTTACAACGAAAAGGTTTTAAGACCTGAAGATATCATAGTCTGTCGAAACCGGTTGTCTTAAATAAAAAAATATTTTATGCGATATGGGCTGTTGAACGGTTTTTACTTGTAGGAAGCAAGATTATGGAGGCTATATGAAGATAGAGGATTGTAAAACGTGGGATGTACAGGCTAAGAACCCTTTCCTCAGAAAAACAAAATTCCCTGGTGCCTAATATTGATCGGGATTAAGCAAGAACTATCTAACATTACCTATCTAGAGCACCTCACAGTACAAATGTGAAAAATAGGCAACAAGAAATTTTCAGAACTAAACATTAGTAGCATTTGATAAGTGACGCTAAAGCAGGGCGTTAAAATAAAATGGAAAGACAAAATGTGAGAAGAACACTTTTCAAGTGGAACAGGCAAGGAAACATGCCAGAGAAATATTCTTACTAGAGGAAGGAAGTTGGGGATGGGACATGTCCCAGAAATATAGGTTTATTTAATGTGTAAGTGAAGGGATCATCGCCTAGTACTCAAACTAAGAATACACAGGGTGTGAAATAACAATTTGACCGATGGTGTGGAGCAGAAAGTCAGGACCAAACGAAGAAATTTGACTACCGGAACTAGGGGTCGCAGTTTTTGCTTACGGCGCTATTTCTGGTTGGAAACGGTGATCAGTTTGAACATTTGCTACGATGCACTTACGTTAATTAAGTGGTAACAAATCTGTGAACAAGGGCATACTCATTTTACAGTTACTTTGACCTTTCTAGGACATAATGAAACATGGAAAATGGACATGTAAGTATTCTGATTTCTAAAGAAGTTCTGTATGGTACGTCAGCTAAGTGCGATAGACGTGTAAGTGATGCTGTAAGTTTTTCGTGTTCTCATCGTGACGATTAGCTAGTTCACATATTTTGTTTACGTATACTTTTCTGTGAGTTACATTTGATTTTGAGTAAAGGCAGCCATATGTCAGATTTCAATTACGTTCCTATAGCGCCGAATATGTGGAACTGTGACCCCTAGTTCCTGTACTCAAAGACCTTTGTTTGATGTTGTCTTTCTGCTCTACATTTATGGTCAAACTGTATTTCCGCAGCCCGTATAAATATTGAACTACACTTGAATTTTACCAGCGAATTAAATGTTCAAAGGAATTTTGGGTTGCAGCCGGTCGTCGTTTGCTCCACTCCACGATATTTCGGCTGGGGACCTGCCCGGTATCCCATCTAATACTCACTACATGGGGAAACGTTTCGGCAGTCTTCGGTGGTTCACTTGACGATGACTGACAGATGCCGACTCAAAACATTATAGAGTGTAGTAAACTGCGACTGACTGCAAGTCTGCAATTACTTTGAACATTGAGGTACATATCATAGAGCATCGATGATATTGTTTGGAAGAAGAAGAGATTCGGTCAGACTTGGGAAAAGCTGAGTACGGCACGCTAGATCGTCTGCAGACTGCAAAACAAAAAACAGGTTATACTCTTGTACTGGAAAAATGTTGGAAGATTTCGTTGTAGTATTCTTGTAGCCGAAACTTTCTGGCAAGATAGCCATTTCTACACAACTTGCGGGTAAATCTAATATATCAGAGAAAGGAGAACCCTGCTTTTTACTGAAACATGTTCTTCCAGTATGAAAACGTCGTATAGTTATTTAACTTTGCGAGTCGTAAATGGAAAGCTCTCTCACTGCCTTTGTTTAGTAGAATGTGAAAAATAACGTAAATCCACGCACTAGGTATCTAGAATACTGGTAGTAAAAATAATGGAGCTGAAATTTCGGAAAGAAACGTTGTCTTGCTTTCGTAAATCCTAAACGATAACGCTTAATTGCTAAAAAGAGGCTCGTGTCTTACATAGCAATCAAATCCGGCTCTGAAATCAGTAATTACATTCTTATCACATTTCCGCTGATCTCCACGTACTAATTGTTCTTTCTCGTCTGATAATTCAGCATCCTGTAGATATTCGTCGGAGAGATTGCTGCAAAACCTCCGACGTCTCTATCTGGAAAAGAAATTCTTCCACAGAGCCCGGGTTACGATATTGATCTCAGACGTCATTTGCCTAAACGCCCTCCGCACCTATCAGGCAACTAGGACTCTTAAGACTTTTTACGGAAAGGGAACAAACTGTAGACGACGGAAATACCAGTGGCGAAGTCTACATGGTAAATTTGGAAATTTGTGATAAGGACTATGGGACCAATCTGCTGAGGTCATCGGTCCCTAGGCTTCCGCACTACTTAATCTAACTTAAACTAACTTACGCTAAGGACAACACACGCACCCATGCCCGAGGGAGGACTCAAACCTCCGATGGGGAGGGGGAGGGGGATGGGGGAGCCGCGCGAACCGTGACAAGACACCTAATACCGTACGGCTGCCTACATGAAATCCTCCCTTTAACAATAGCTAGCTGATCAGTAGGTCTTTCCATTCTCACGGATCTATAACGTGAATCTGTTTACTTGTCTGTATAAATATAATACTGGAGCTTTATTTAGGCGTGATACATGTCTTCATGCTGCTATGTACAACAAGTAAACATCGCTGTTATTTTGTTGTCTCATAGATGTATTGAACCCAATATAAAATAAAAAGTTAACTACTTGAAGAGGCACTGAATAACCTAAAGATCAGAACATGTTACTCTTCCGTTGACGTATTACACGAAATATTAAAGTCCTTTATTGCATCAGTCACCTTTGGAAAGACAGGGATGAAAAGGATCTCATCAGAGATTACGAGCAGTCGTATCAGAACATGTGACAGACATGATGCCTTCAGTAAGTCAGTATAGAGATTCATGCTATTTACAGCGCATACAAGTTGTGCAGTTTGCTGCTCTTCAGATCAGGCTTAAGCAGGCGTACAGGAACCCTCAAAATCTCCACGTTTTATGAAATTCACCAGCATAGCTATTGACTGACACAGGTACTTGGGAAAATCAATCAGCTCATGATTTTTTTTTGTCTTTTTTATTCCTGCAACATATTCTGCATCTGCAAGTCATGTATGCCGGCCGCTGTGTCCGAGCGGTTCTTGGCGCTTCACTCCGGAACCGCGCCGCTACTACGGTCGCAGGTTCGAATCCTGCCTCGGGCATGGATATGTGTGATGTCCTTAGGTCCGTTGGGTTTAAGTAGTTCTAAGTCTACGGGACTGATGACCTCAGATGTGAAAGTCCCATAGTGCTTAGAGCCATTTGTAAGTCATATATGCTCTTAATACTCTAAGATGCTTAATTTAATCTGGTACACACATTCTTACATAAATTCTCCAATCTGTATCTCTAGTCGTCTTCCTAATAAGTCTGTTTCTTTTTAGGTTTATATCTCTTTTTTACACTACATTCTCCGAGACCATAATCACTTTAATTTTGAAGATGGTTTAGGAACACCACATTCTCAACAATGTATTTGTTATTTCATGAAATAAAGTCAGCCTCTTTTCTGTTAAATTTGTTCCTTATCGAGGCAATACTCTGACTGTTTTCTTTTGAAAGAATGTATTAAGCACAAAACTGCAAATGTGAAAATCTTGGGCCGGCTGGCGTGGCCGAGCGGCTCTAGGCGCTTCAGTCTGGAACCGCGCGAGCGCTACGGTCGCAGGTTCGAATCCTGCCTAGGGCATGGACGTGTGTGATGTCCTTACGTTAGTTAGGTTTAAGTAGTGCTAAGTTCTAGGGGACTGATGACCTCAGATGTTAAGTCCCATAGTGCTCAGAGCCAGCCATAAAAATCTCGGTAGTTACATTTCGGGAATAGGCTACTTGAACGTTGTAGAGACTGTCTGTGTTGAAGTAATTGGCCTATCTGTTCCAAACTGATACGTTAAGCATAGTATGTAATTTCGAAACAGAATAAGTCTGCCTTAATATCTCCAAGATGCACGTCAGCGGAGCGAATTCGGCGTTTACGAACAATCGTTAGTTGTAGACGTTGGTAGTTTCTGTTGTGGATTCGGTTTCCACCATTATGATTCTAGTCGTGTTTCTGCTCCTCTTGTGACAACGAAAGCGACGGGAACAGACATTCTAACTGTTAGTGTCTGTTACTGTGTACAGTAGAATACTGCTCGTGGGCAGTTTGTATTGCTCTTTGCCGTTCGGAACAGCAGTCAGCTTAACTGAGCGGAGACAATCTCCCAACGATATTTGCCCTCGATACGTAGACCTCGCACTAATCTGCATGCCTTGCGAGATAGCGATGTTTGAGTTTAGAATTTACTTTAGCCACATTCATGCCGGAGGTGGCCAGAGACTGTAGCGGACGTGCCACAGTTCCCCGCTTCCTAAAAGACTTTTTACGAGCAGAGTTCTTTCAGACGCGCCGCCGTATTCATAACGCACTACTAACGAGGGCAATAAATCGCGTCGGAAAGTTTAAAAACAATCACAAAGAAATCTCAACTACTTAGGAATTTCATTAACGGGAAAATAGTGGTATCATAAGAAAAGGATACACGCGAATCTAACCTGCAGAAGAGTAATTATTTTCAGAGAGAGAATCCTCGGGGAAATTATTACAAACCGTAAAGCCTTTAGAGTGTTACCAAGACTATTGTCACTTGAAGTAAACTGCGAAAATTTAATGGTGTTGTGCTGCAGAAGCAATATTTTCCAAATCGCTGAGAACACTCTCTAGCACTGCGGATAAGGTGTAAGCAAAAATCTACAAATAAATTACGTAATGGGCGCATATTTCTTGTTTATATATCACTTAAATTATCATAACTTTGTGAAACAAAGACTGAAGCTGCTTGTATATGTTCGGGGTTGATGTAAAGTGTCGGTTAAATGAAATATTGTACGTTTTGTAGGAGTCGTTACAGTAGTGAAAATCAGTACAAAGAAAGGTTCTTAAGAAAGTAAAGTATCCAGCATATATGTATCGAATTTATTATGAAGGTACTCCATACATATCTAACATAAACGATCATAACGAAATTACATAGTTTCTTTCATAACACGAGTAACAAAAATAAGGCGTTTGCATTTCCTGGATGGAAATTGGTATAAAGGCACTCACTGTCCTGTTGTGGTATTGCATGGTTAGTACTTTGGCCAACACCGTTCTTGTTAATTACCTCAAAGATTCTCTTCAGCATTGAATTTGTTAGGGTTTGTCGATCTTGCAATGAAATTGTCTCCCACTCTTCTCGTATCGCTCTTTTCAGCTCACTTGCGGCCACAAATTGACTTCTATTTCGACAAACACCAATTGCAAGTATTCCCCAAAGGTTTTCACGAGATTCAGGTCTAGGCTACGTACAGACCTGGGCAAGACATCGATATACTTCAAACCACTTTTTGTTGAACGGAAACATGCATAGATGCATTATCTTCTGGAAACATTAGACTTTCGTTCCCTAGGTCTTATACATTCTAATCCATCCTGTCTCTAGTATCTCAGTGTACATATTAGAGTTCATTCTAGCGTCCACCCAAGCAATTAGTTATTTACCTTTAGTGCAGAAGACCGGACAAATCATAATTATACCACCACCAAAATTTCTGCATACTGAAATCCATCCAGACAATCTAAATTAAACTTATTTTCATCTCTGAAGATGACTTTATCCTATTCTCAAGTCCATGACTTGTTTTGCAGAAATATCCAGTCTAGCCTGTTTATGTTTTGGTGTTAGAGCAGATTTCTGCAGTCTTTTCTTGAAAGCAAGATGTTTTCGTTTGACAATATTTCTCGTACACGTCTGACAATTACTGGTAACTGCAAATCATCAACAAGTCGAGAAGAATAACGATTTGTGGCTCTTGCTTTACGCAATGTAACCGTTTCGATACCTCAGATAACTTTCTACGTTGCCCATATTTTCCGTGTATCAATATCGCGCGCATAATCTAATGAAATTTTATCAATGTACTTGAACGGTTAATCTTCTTGACGATTTGACGATTAGAGACTTCCATTTCGTTCTACGCACGATTTTTGCTTTTTCATCACATGATAACTGTCTTCCACGTGACACTGTCACAATCATGGTCTATGTACGCGATACACATTGTCACTAATGGTGTCTATTTCCCATGTGCAGGAAAGGTAGTACGCACACACTAACACCGCACAGAGCCGACATCCATTATACCGAGTTCCACCCTCTACCATCTGAATTGATGTCTTGTTATATACTGTAATACTGACATCAAATGCTATAATCAGTGTACTGAATCTCATACTCTTGTATATACACTGTGCAGAACTATTGCAACCGACATTGTTTATTTTCCTACAAATGTTCATGCCTTTATGCTGATTTCTACTACTATATATGTCCTTAGTCCTCGAAAATTTTTCAGTTATAGGAAGGTAATTTGAGTCTGGTTTCTGTTCATCACGTATAGTGAAACTTTTGTGTACATAAGCAACGAGAGGATTAGCAAGACCACACGAGTGAGACACGTAATCGAGTGCAGATTGCTGTACTCAACACAAATATTTTTTTCGAAACAAATAGTGTTCAGTTACGATACCATGCTTCAAGCAATGTACAGTTATCAGAGATTCTTACACAAGTATTTCATGATAAGAAATAGATCTGAGCCAGTGAATTTTCTAACGTTTCGTAAAAACACTTCATACAAGCTCTAGAACACTTATTCCAGCTAAGATAGTTTATGGTCAGTCATTGACTTAGAAGTATTTATCTGATTTTCGTCCTAGGGTGAGTTAAACAGGTGGTTTGGCTCATTGACTTACGCTGGGTCTTCAGCGATGCTGCTTGTCTGTCGCAGCTTGGAAATCAGCTCCAGGATGCTAAGAAGGGGCGCTGTTTGCTCCATCTCGTAGTCTGACACGTAGTTGTTTCTGGAAAACAGAAAAGGCAACTGTACGCAATATCTTACCATCTCTTGCGCCACATGATTGTTTTTAATTATAATAATTAATATATTGTGCTTTATTGATCGCTTTTTATTTTCATAGACCACACACATTAAAGCGTTTCGGTTTAACCAATCGTAAGAATCGCTTTTAAAAGTGCAGCGATAGACAGCATCTTGCCGGATTGCTATGTACGAAAACGTACCATTGACAATTTCTATTATGACGGTGAACGCGTATTATAATTTTATTTCATTTAGCGACGTTTTCAACTGTAGAAAAATGTACAATTAACAGCAGCATAAGATAGTAGGATTTTGCTGTAATTTAGGTCGTTTATTGTACATGAGGCCATTGGATTACATTTTAATCGAGGCAGTTTCATCTGAATTTTCATACTGAAAGACTGTCCTAGATTGCACAAAGCTTTTTATTGGCTCAAAAATGACACGTTTCACGCAGGTAGAGCATCATGATGTTATCACGTGCAGTGTGGGTCGTCGGTCATAGCAGCACCGAGTAAGGCCACACTCACAAACTCTTAACAGTGTGTACAACGCGTGAGTGCGGATTGGCCACCAGCAGTTACCTATGGGGCCATGCTTACCGTTTTCTAGCATGCCCCTACACTGCGCTGACATAACTGACTGACCACAAGTCACGAAATAACCTGATGATGCCCTACCCTCTTAAGAAGCGTCGGTTTTGAACCAATAAAGAGCTTTCTGCAACCTTTTACCATAAATCACAACAGAAGGTTGCTGCACTACCACGCCAAAATAAACTGGAATAAATTTCATCTGAAGTTGTTTCCTCCGACTACATTCTTTCCATTATGAGCAGAGATAAATTTGGCTTCTAATCATTTACTTCAAGTAACTGACCTGCAGACTACCATTTACGTAATATGTGCATGTGAAACATGGAAGTGTGAGTATCGAAGAAAACGTGTAAAACCTAGTAATAGTGAGCACTATCATTCCGAGAGAATTACGAAGAAAGTAATGCACCGCATTTTTTTTTCTCAGCCGAAAACAATTATACGAATGTGGAACGTTACTTGTGTATTATCTGAAGTCTCCTGAGTGAGAGGGCCAAGTTTCCGTCACTTCCGACAGATAGCGTAGCTGAAGGACAGTTTCAAAATGGCGTCTATACAGTGGCGGATTTACATACAGGCCCACTAGGCACGGGCCTAGGAGCGGCGCCTTAAGGGGGGCAGCATTGTTTGCTCTGTACTCATTTTAACCTTGGACGTTTTAAAATAACTGCGCTTACAAACGACAACAATTTTTAATATTGTTAGACAACTTGCTAGTTTAAATAAGCCTTAAGAACGAAATTCAACAATACAAGCTTGGAAATATATATAGTTTACTTAGTGACTAAATGGAAATTTAACATTGGGTCTCTGTCTGGTATCATCTTCATGATTGTTCAAAATATTTTGAAGTAAGCTGTCAGGACGGCAATCTACAATACAATGTCTGAAACGTTATTATTCCGAGAATGTTGTCGGCTCCTACTTAACCCTACCATATCTTCCCCGTGAAAATACCGGAACCCCTGAAAAGCTGTGATAAACTAATCAGCAGTTTCTTAAATACTGTAACATGTGTGGGCCTCAGTACGTAAAACCCGACTCTACTTAAATTTCTTGTAGAAATTACGGGGAAGTATCAAGTCAACCCTCCATTTCTGTAATTAATGTGAAAGCTCTGTGGTCTTCAGTATCAGTGCTTTGATTTAATGACACCCATTTAACAAAACATGTTGATACTGGGAACGTTTTACATTTTTAAACACATGTGTATACGAAAAGAACATAAGCAGAATATCTAATAATGTGTGAAATATACTTCACAACAGTTTAAAAACTTTCTTTATTTATTTACTTTGTTACTTTCTTTGGCGAAAAAAGAAGAAGGAACCAACTTTCGTTTGTCTCATTTATTGTGCTGCAGCCTGCACGATATCAAAGTTCCCACTCTGTGCAATCGAATGGTACGTGGCATTGCAAATTTTATATTAAACTTCTGAGCTAAGCTTTTTTTTCTTCGAGGAAAGGCTATTTTTATTTTATGTTGGAATAAGAGGTGCATTTGCATTTAGACATAACAGAAGTGCTCACACAAACAACACACCACACCAACTGCCAACAAGACTACTTGAACTTTGTAGTCTGTCCACTCTGCACACAGAAACCGCTAAAATGTAATAAGAATAAGTGGGATAAGAGTCGATCCAGCAGAGCTCACTGCAAGAAATTGCGAAAATTACTTGCTTTTTAAATTAGAGAGACAGTGTCAAGAATATTCAGAACATATTTGCGTTCCAGCTAAAATTCCGGTGACGCGGGAAACAGAAAAAAAAAAAGGTTCAAATGGCTCTGAGCACTATGCGACTTAACTTCTGAGGTCATCAGTCGCCTAGAACTTAGAACTACTTAAACCTAACTAACCTAAGGACATCACACACATCCATGCCCGAGGCAGGATTCGAACCTGCGACCGTAGCGGCCACTCGTTTCCAGACTGTAGCGCCCAGAACCGCACGGCCACTCCGACCGGCTGCGGGAAACAGAAGCCAAAAAAGGGGCTATCCCGTTTTCTTTACGAGATGAGCTCCAGCCTGCAGGTGTGCTTCTACTGTTCACTGACAACAGAGAAACAGGCGGCAATGCAATGAAATTATTCTGCATTGTCGTTCTTTCATAGCACAGCCACGTCGAGTAATCCGAGTTGGTCAGTTCATCGCTCCGTGTTTAAAGGAAAAATCTTTGTGCTCGTGTGCCGTGTTTAAAATAAAAAGCTTTGTTCTCATGTGCGGCGCAGTACGATTGGAACTGGATACAGTCTTTCTTTCTTTCCTTTTACAAATTTTTTTCCTTTGTTTTGACTGTTGGTTGACAATTTTGTAAGCGCCTTAACACGAATAACAGTGAAAAAAGCAAACGTGCAAGATTAAGTGGTGCGGAATTTCGGAAATTATCGAAGGAAAGGCGAGAACGAGAAGCGAATGTTCTAAAAACGCTTGGCAGAGTAGATAAATTTTTCGCAACAAATTTTGCTGGTTCGACTGCGAGTTCAAGTAGTACGGATAATATTTCTGCCACTGCAGCTGTTGTAAAAAAAGTAAATACAGACGAAACAAAATTTAAAAATGAGGAAAAGCAAGTTGTTACTGATTTCAAGTTTCACGAAACTAAGTGTCGAGTCAGACATTACCAAAACAAATAACCTCGTTAGTGATGATCGTGCAGAATGGTGTGTCAATGAATGAACAATCGACATTCTCTTACCATGTGGCATTAATCAAAATTCTAACGGTGATTTTTCTAATTCAAGAAGACCAATAGGCGATAAAACCAGATATTTAAAAACAAATTATTTTACCGTAAACTTTTAAATGATGAGTAACTTTGCCCGATTTTCTAGTACAGTCCTGTAGCACCGGTGCTGTTTTTTGTGCACCATGTAAATTGTTCGGAGGTAAGGTCGCGATTGCTACTAATGGTATTGCAAATTGGAAAAATATTTCTAATATTTTATCTCATCATGAGAATTCACTTGAACACAAAAATTCTGAGTTATCACTCTTAACAAGAAAAAAAGTCACTTGGAATAATAGATAACCATTTCGACTTATATGTTGAGACAGAAAAAATGTACTGGCGCAGTATGTTGAAAAGGGTAGTGAAGAAGCTAACAAGACGTGGACTTCCCCTACGTGGACACGTTGAAAGATTCCATTCATTACACAATGGTCAATTTATGATGTCTCTTGAACTTATAGCCGAGTTTGATGCTTTTCTCGCAGAGCACATTGAACGATATGGAAAGCCAGGCAGGGACATACAAATTATCTTTCATCAACAATCTGTGATGAAATTCTTTCTCAACGAATAAGAAGAATTATCATAAGTGAAATGAAACTGGCCAAATATTTCTTCCTAATAGTAGATTCTACTGCAGAAATTTCACATATTGATCAATTATCTTTCATACTGAGAAATGTGAACGAGACTGGTGAACCTGTTGAACGTTTCCTTCTGTTTTTATCAAATCCAGGATACATGTCCGAAAACTTAGCTGAGGCCGTACTTAAGGTCCTGTCTAGAAATTCCATTGATATTACTGACTGTAGAAGCCAGTCATATGACAAGGCAAGCAAAATGTCAGGAACCTACATTCGTTTGCAGGCACGCATTAAAGAGCGAAATCCGAAAGTGCATTGTGAACCTTGTGCAGCGCATTCTTTGAATTTAGTCGGCACTTGTGTAGTGCTGCAAGCTGTTGTCGGGAAGCATGTTCATTTTTAAATGTAGTGCAAAACCTTTGTAATTTTTTCTCTGCTTCTACACAGTGCTGGGATAAACGTCTTTCTTTCATGAAACCAGAAAGCAAAACGGTAAAAAGTTTGTCAAAAACACGTTGGTCAGCAAGAGAGGAAGCGTGTGTAAGCCTATATGAAAACTGGGAGGGTGTTATCGATGCCCTCACACATATTGCCAATAACACGTTTGAAAAACCACTTGTGCGAAATGAGGCTTTAGGTTTATTGAATCAACTCAGCAGACTAGAAACAGTATTCATGATGACAGTTTGGAAGGACATACTCCAGAGAGTTAATAGCGTAAATCTGAAATTGCAAATTGTAAATGTTGATACTAAAATAGTGCACGAATTATATGAATCAAGTGTAGGATTTATTGCATCTATTCGTCGCATGTTCGACTATTATGAAAATAAATCCATGGAGATTGTGACTGATATAGACTATGAATGCACCTATAAAAGATCACGAAAATGCAAACTTCATGATGACGAAGAGGCGGACTCTGAAGAAGTTTTTCTGACTGGAAGGGAGAAATTTAGAGTCGAAACATTTCTCCCAGTACTCGACAACTTATACGCCGAACTAGTGAGGACGAAGGAAGGCTATGGAATACTGTTGGACTCCTCCACAGTTTTCAGTAACCTTAAGAACAGTTCACCTGATGATAATGCTGAACGTGCAGCAAAACTGCATGATACAGATTCAGAGCCTTCCTTCCCTAGTGAATGTGTACATTTTGAGGAACTTTTGAATTCTTCTGAGATTAGTAATATATCAGTCGAAATGAGTAATTTTTTACGAAAAGAGAGGTTACAGTCCGTGTTTCCTAATGGTAACATTGCTCTTAGAATATTTCTATGTACGGCACAAATTGTTCAGCAGAACGCTCGTTTTCGGCTCTTAAAAGACTGAAATCGTACCTACGTTCTACGTTGTTTGAGGCGAGACTGAACGCCTTGTCCGTTCTTCACCTCGAAGCCGACCTCCTAACTGATAACCGTCTGAACTGTGAAAATATCATCAACAAGTTTTCTGCCGTCAAAACCAGACGCAAACTTTGCTGACTGCTGAGTTTGTTTACTTATTCATATCAGTTTTAAAAATTTAAGATTTAATGTGATTTTTATTATAACTTAGGGCACGTTCATTGGATTTACAAACTACGTATTACCTGTTTATTTTACAACTACCTCGTTTACGTGCAGACGCGACCGGAGGCGCCCGACACCATCAAACAATACCCGAATTACCCGTTCCGCTCGGTGCTGTTCAGTCAGGCCGGCCGCGGTGGCCGAGCGGTTCTAGGCGTTACAGTCTGTCGCTACGGTCGCAGGTTCGAATCCTGCCTCGGGCATGGATGTTTGTGATGTCCTTAGGTTAGTTAGGTTTAAGTAGTTCTAAGTTCAAGGGGCTGATGACCTCAGAATTTAAGTCCCATAGTCCTCAGAGCCATTTCAACCATTTGTTCAGTCAAGTCAACTGAAGTATATTACAACTGATGCTTATTATTGGTGTCTGCTGAAATGTATAGTTATCGCGGAAATATACGTTATCGGAGAGTGCACTTTGATGAAAAAGTGTTAATAAATAACGTAATTCAGTTCTGTCGATAAACACGTAAAAGCTTTGCTAATACCGTTAGAAAGAGTTATGGTGAGAGCAGTAGCTGCAGTACAAAACTGTTCAGCCCTTACACGGTTAAAGGTATTATGTACATTTATTATGCAGCATCTAGCTACACAGACCCTAATGCTTTACACGTTAACAATTAGATTATAAACAAATTTGATTTTTCAACATTAGTCTGTAAAATTATGTAATAGCATATCCAGTTCTGTGTTTTTTCGTCTGTTTTTAGTTATTAGTTCGTGCGCCGAAATCTCAATTTCATTTTCATTTCTTACGCTTTCCTATAGATTCCCGTATTAATACCGAACATGTTTTTTTATCTGCTACACGTTCAAGTTATTAGCTCGTAAAACGACAGTTTAATTATAATTTTGAACTCATCTCTGTAAAACTGCGTATTAATTTCTAATGTACGACACGTTCGTTTCAATTTTTAGATCGAAACACAACTTTTTTATTTTCATTTTCAACGATTTCCTTTAAAAGCACATATTGAAAGTGAATATGTAACAAAAATCCGTTGTCTCCACCACACTCTACTGAATTTTAGACCATAAAAGAAAAGTTATTTTCCTTGTGTTCGTTTCTATTGTCTTTCGACAGAAGAATGTGTTAACACAATGCAGTTTTAAGTTTGTTTTATCCGCTGCAGTACAATACTGTTCAGGAACCACATTACATTTTGATTGAACGCGACTAGACCACTGACGAAATGATAATTAAATCTAGACCATAAGCTGCCAACAGGTGTTGATATACATCAACGGGGACAGTTGAAAATGTGTGCCCCGACTGGGACTCGAACCCATGAACTCCTGCTTAGAGAGCAGACGCTCGATCCATATGAGCCACCGAGGGGACAGAGAAGAGTGCGACTGCAGAGATTTATCTCTTGCACGCTCCCCGCGAGACCCACATTCCCAACTTAATGTCCACACACTACATTCGTAGTGCCCCTGCCCATTACACTCATTACTCGCAGCAAACAATCTTACCGAGTCCCGCAAGAGTTCGGGCAATGTGAATGGACCCAGCACAGAAGGACAAGGTCAATGGCCGGTTAGCCTTAACTATATAGACCGCTGTCGCCTCCTTCAGAACAACGAATAGCAGAGTACGGAAGCAGTTCACAGCGCTACCACCCAAAACGGCAATTGTGAAATGATCGGGTAATATTAATTATATAAAACATGTTTTTTTTGGGGAGGGGGCGCATATAGTATGGTGTGCTTAGGGGCGCAAAATTTTTAAATCTGCCACTGCGTCTGTAGGTGATGTACTTTACAAGCAACGTGCCGTCATTGAATTTCTCATTGCAGAGAAAAAAAACAGTGAAGGGAATATTCACAAACGCTTGTGTTAAGTTTATGGAGCCTCTGCTGGCGACAGAAGTACAGTTAGTCATTGGGCATGGAGGGTGAGGTCACCAGAAGGCGGTTCGGCGGAGCTCCACGATTTGCAGCGGTAGGGGAGACCATCCACAGCTGTCACATCTGACATGTTGCAGCGAGCTGATGTCATTCGCGAGGGAGGACAGACGCATTTCGACTCGGCAGTGGGCATCTGTCAAGGATTGACACAGTGATGCTCTGGCTGTGCCACCAGGACAGGGATTGGTAGCGACAGGGCATACACACCCTTGTTTCTCACTGGAGGAAGGCCATACAACGGGATGAAGATTACGTGGAAAAATAGGGTGTGTAGATAAAACACCATTCTTTAGTGTATGTAATTATCATTATGTTCGATAAATAATTGTTGAAGAATAAAATGCGGTGCATTATTTTCTGGGCAACCCTCGCAATACTGCATATGTCCCAACATTTATCTCAGCATTTACTCTTTCTTGTAGTTTTAGTTGTGTTACGCAGACATCCCTGGACAAAAGGAAGATGAACGAGAGACTTGTCTGAAAATTTTGAATGTATTCTAAGAGAGCTACGTAGACGAAGTTTTGAGTGTAAATAATATCCTTTTTGAAGTTACACACCACACAGTTTCCAGTACATGCTACCTGGTGGTTTATAGGAGTAATCTACAGTGACCTGAGAGGGTTGGATTAACGGTGGGGACGAGGAAGCCAATCTCGATGTTTCCAAATAGAAGAAAAATCTCTTCGTACATTAAGAATTTTAGTGTTTGACAGTGGAGTACATGATATATAAAATCCAGCTTCTATAAGAATGTCGAAACTGGCGGACACGTACTTCGTCTCCAGTGTAGGATGGCTTGGACCACGTCACTTTGTATCTTGTTTATTCACGCGTGTATTTAGTACGTGCATATATGTTAACGTACGAGACGGAAAGACTTGATAGAAAATATTTATAGCTTACGATAAACGAAACGCATCTGGAAGAGAAGTTTTAACGCGTTATGATACATCTTTCCATAGGTGAATATTGTACGAACTGTACTAATTTGCTGCCTTAGTTGATTAGGGATAATCACTAGCTTAATTTTCCTAAAGACTAGGTTCCTTTTGTTCTTCAGACGGTGCCGTGGCACTTGGTTTCTTACTCTGAGACAGATGGGAAAGGTGCCATAGCACATGCTGCTGATCAGTGTAGATGGTCATCTTTCTTGCTCTGAACCTTAGCTTCTAAGTTAGTTTTTGTTGCAGAGGAACATTAAAAGAGATGTTAAGCTATGCTTGGCTCCGCTTAGCCGAGCTCAGAAGAGAACTTTCAAGTTAGCAGGTTGTCTCTTAGTGCACATGAGTTTGGACCACGATATGTGTGTACTTAGTTTATGTCACGTCCTTTAACAGCGTCCAGTGGCGGCTAGATGCGTTGACGACCCATTTCCTCAGAGAACCGCTGTTGTTTCATCGTTTAAGTGGTACAAAATAAACTGAAACTCTCTGTACTTAGAATTAAGTGGTGGAAATGAAGACCAGAGAGAAATGTCCTAAGGAGCACAATTCTCAAAAAGGAAGTGCGTGATCTCGAAAGCTCAGAGCCGCACGAAAATGTGATGAGAATGTAAATCACTCGTCCCAAAAACAGTGGTATGAGCCACTCATATGCAAAACTGTGCGTCTTACGAAGAGAGACATTTGAGTGGTCACCTATTCAAGATCTAAGAGAGACTGCGAAGAAACATCCGGAACCGTGCGACTGCTACGGTCGCAGGTTCGAATCCTGCCTCGGGCATGGATGTGTGTGATGTCCTTAGGTTAGTTAGGTTTAAGTAGTTCTAAGTTCTAGGGGACTGATGACCACAGCTGTTAAGTCCCATAGTGCTCAGAGCCATTTGAACCATTTTTTTTTGCGAAGAAACAAAATAGCGATATAATAGGACCAAAAACACGCCAAAGACAACAAAATATTGCCAATATTGATGTATACTTCTTTATGTAATACTTGCACCGAAGCACAAGCCTATGTTGCACTAAAACTAGACTCCGCCCGAACAGGCTATGAAGGCGGAACGGTACCGACCGGCCGCTGTGTCATACTCAGCCCACAGTCGTCACTGGATGCGGATATGGAGAGGCATGTGGTCAGCACACCGCTCTCCCGGCCCTATGTCAGTTTGCGAGACCGGAGCCGCTATTTATCAATCAAGTAGCTCCTCAGTTTGCTCACAAGGGCTGTGTGCACTCCGCCTGTGTTACACTGTGCAAGGTTCAAATGGCTCTGAGCACTATGGGACTTAACATCTATGGTCATCAGTCCCCTAGAACTTAGAACTAATTAAACCTAACTAACCTAAGGACATCACACAACACCCAGTCATTACGAGGCAGAGAAAATCCCTGACCCCGCCGGGAATCGAACCCGGGTACCCGGGCGTGCGAAGCGAGAACGCTACCGCACGACCACGAGCTGCGGACACTATGCAAGGCAATAGGCGTCTTATGACGTGAGATACCAACTGGAAACGTAATTAGTGAGGCGTTTGATACTGAGCTGCTTGAATGCAGGAAATACGTTGAATGTGAAAACGTGACTTTAGTCAGATATGCACATTGTTCTGTTCCACTTTGTTTTTACTACTTCTTTGAGATCTGACACCTGAGCTTTGAATTCTCGAATAGCTCTGGAACACTATCAAGTCGACAGAAAAAGTTTATTGTTCAGCTAGCGTAATTATGTTAAGCAGAGGAAACACAGCAATAAGTCACGACATAGAAATGCGTGTGTTTTCGTTCCTATTATGTCGATATTTATGTGTCTCCGCCTTTCTCTCTTAGATCTCGAATATGTGATCATTTAGATGTCTCTCGTGGTAAAGCGCGCAGCGCCCAGTGTTTTTGGGAGGGACGATTTGAATTTTAAGCATTTTTTCACGAGGCTCTGAACGTTCCAGATCACGCACCTCCCTTGTCAGTGTCTGTGTCCCAGCATTCGCAGAACTGTGATTCTACAGCCTGTCTTCCCGTAGGTTCCATAGTGCCAGCAAAATGAGCAAAATACGTTGTTCTTTCCTGAAGAGACCAAAGCGTTAACTAAAAACGTGTCAGCCCGAAAGGTACGGTGTTGTATGTAAAATAATTCAGCAAGTAATCTACAGTTCATTAACAAAAAGTGAAACCAACTATTTTTCGTTTCGATACATTGGTTCAAAAGAAAAAAAAAGAGAGAAAACAGATTCCATCTTACTCGATCGAGTCCATTAACTCATTTTAATAAACTACTCTGCTATATAATTTTGTATCACTTTACTAAATTACTGGCCTAGTACAAAGCAGCTCTATCTTATACGAGATTTTTGTTCAGATAAAAACACTTCTGCTTAAAAGATGGGAAGTTATTGCATGGGAGCCGGTGTCATCTCTCTGCAGCATCCAGAGAAGGAACCTTCCAGTCCGATGTCTCCGTTCTTTGCAGAAGTAGTCTATTTCTCAGAAAATATCAGACCGTACCACACATCTGCTCTCTCACTTGCTCTCTATATTGCTTTCCCGCAAAGGGCGGTTGGCTTTTTGTCGGTTATATTCTGTGATTGCGGGAGTGGTTTACTTCTGATACGGGGTCAGTGTCGTCACTGGATGACGCCTACTTTACGAGAGCTACTTCCTTCCTAATGCGCGTTGTATGTTTTTCCCCTTTTATGGCTACTTACTTACAAAATTAATCTCACTTGTGTCCTTTAAACTTTTTAGCCGATCTTCCCGTCCTTTATCATATAATTTGGTAAAACTCTAATTTTGAAGCGCTTGAATATATGATAATGATCACAGTCATCTATTTTTGTTGAGTTTAGTACAGCCAGAAGCGTCTGTGGGAACCTATATTAAAATTTGCTGTGGAGTCATCCTAACATTGATGAAACGCTGTGTGAAAGAAATAATTCCTGATAGCTGGAGCCGAAGTTATTATGAATCGATCACGCTACATTTCTTCTCAATAGCCTGAAAAATTTCATAAATACGTATACTTTAAATCATTTATTTTTCATGGGACAGGAAGAAATTGGCAAAAAAGACTAACGATATAGGTAGTGGGGGGCAATGACACTTTGCTTTGATATTATACACAGTTCTGTCCATAGACGGAGCATAAAAGACCCAAATACATGTTGCAAGGGACGTTGTAACATCTGTAATCACATTAGCATCTTAATTTCCATTAATTTTTATTAGCTTTCTTTTAGTGTTTTGATATAGGGTGGCCAAAATGAGAGTGACAACGATAATTCTTTGAAGTTTGACACGAATTTAGTTACTCTACCTAATGTATCTCTTTGGAGCAGATGTTGGAAATGGCTGCAGATGATGTCGTGGCAGCACTGTGCGTGGGTTCTCAAAGCGTGAGATGCGTCTAGTAAGCCTAGCTCTGTCTGAGGGTACGCAGTATTCTACTGTAGCTCTTCCGGGAGTAAGGGTTATTTGAGTACGCCTGACTGTTCAGCTTGACCTACCGGCAAAAATTACAGAGAAAAACCTGGAAGTCTTGGATACCAGATTTTATGACTTTGTTGACAGTTCTCCCCTCCACGAATACCTCATGAACGCCACCGAGATTAGATGGGAGATGTGTGGTATTTTCGAATCTTCCTGAAACTATCCATACAACCGTTAGTCGGTTTGCTGTCGTCATCAAATTCCGCAAACACTTTTCGGGCCATTTTCGTTTTTTACACCCTGCACATACTCTTAGTTCTGATTTAAACTAAGACACTTTAATGATTTATTTTGATAAAGCTATAGCTGATCCCCCCACAAATTCATTTCCAATTGTCGCGCAGCTGACCTTGTCATCTCTGTTTCTTGTGGTAAGCAGCATAGCTTGTTAGGGAGGTGATACAACGAAATAATTTGTTATTGCATATGTGAAACAGGAGCGCATGTTGACTGAAATGCCTCCTGTACAAAAATAAAACAATCAAGTTAGCCAAAATCTCTTAGCTGCAAAAGATGATAATAACATAGAGCTTTCGAGATACGAATTTCATCAACTTTAAGAATGAATACAGGAGCTTGTGTGAGGGCCCTCAAACTATGTACAGTATAACACTGCTTCCATTTTGTTTTTGTACGTGCGGCTTCACTTAGAGGGGTATCGGTACACTGGATATTAGTTCCTATTTCTTACGACAGAACTAAAGCAGTGTCTACAGTTGCGAGTTCTCTAAGAAAAACTTTGGAGGTTCCTTGGATATTATATCAACCAGTCTTTTTTTGTATTAATTTTGTCTTCACTTCAGTTTTGATTTTTTCTTCTTGCCCTCTGAAGACAGGCCTTGCCACAAGATTTTCTTGCTTGGTTCGCCCTCACTTTCGGGATCATCCTGCAGCACACGTTTCTGAGCACTCGGTTGGTATTCCCTCATTTAAAAGAAATACCGGAACTCTAGTCAATCGACTAAATTAATAGCTTGTCGTCACCCAGTCCACAGTCAGATAAGCTATCAGGGTTGCCTGGTTTGTGAACTACTAACAAGTATGCCATTTTGGTCACTGCACAGAACAGATGTCAACAACCCAACATATGTTGTGGATGTGGATATTGTTAGCGTCATTTTCTCACAAGAAAATATTTAACGTAAATGACCTTATGCAACCGTTAAGTTCGCGTTCATGGATCGCAACGCACCAAATCGCATATGCTGTACTTCTCATTTTCTTTCCCAACACGAATTTGTCACTATGGCAACCTACTGGGAGAGCTTAAATACGAATTTGCATGTTTGGTTGTTTCATTTCCATGGCATTAGAAACTAAAAAATAATATACATGCAGTGAATGAGATAGAAAGCCACCAATTTATGACGGAGTGATCCATTACAGAATTATACGCTCGAGTAGAGTTAATTGGACTTCAAATGTGCTTCAGAAAATGTGTGTGTGTGTGTGTGTGTGTGTGTGTGTGCGTGTGTGTATGTGTGTGTGTGTGTGTGTGTGTGTGTGTGCTTGTATGTACTAAGGAATGACAGTTAATTATGAACTTTTCAAATGTTATTTTTCGTAAAAATCCTTTCCGACGCTGAGCTTGCAACGAATACTGATTTAGTAGCTGCAATTTTGGTTTAGTTCCTGTAAAATGACACATTTTACTAAACAGACATTCTCGATTATGAAACTCACAGTGCTGAAGTGGGCATCAGTTTGACCATCTGCGGCGAACAGCTCTGTGTGTAAGAAGCTACATGTAGCTAACTAGCGTTAACGTCTCCTGACTCTGCACGTTCCAAAGATTCGCCCAAGAGTTACTGCCCAGCACGGTTACATTTAATTCACGGGACGTTGTTACGAGCTTTTCCAACAAGTGCAGTGAGTGAAACCACCTCGTACAATTTGTTTGGAAACACTGCAAGTAGTGGACGACGAGCGCCCATTGTAAACGGCTGGCGACTGTACTTACGACAGTTGGTTCGCCCATGCTGGCCTCGCTGGGGTGACGAGGAGCAGGACTACTGCGAGCAGGGAGGTTACCAGGCCGGCGAGATGCATGCTGTAACACACAAACACCCACATCGCTTGCTAAACAAATTTAAAACAATTCCAAGATCATCTAAATAAAATACATCAGCTCAAATCGTTTGAATTTTATTGCTGCTAACCAGTTTCGGCTATTTAATAACTATAATCAGAAAACATTAAATGATGACAAGGACCCTGGAGCCGCTGTTGCTTCCAAGATGCTCCCAAGAATGGGAAGGCCATTGAGTACTGAGAGAGACTATGTCTGTGATATAGAAAGAAAAAGAAGTACTGTCACCAGAATATCAAAAGCCAAAGTAGTCCCATACTCAGGGAACGAACGTCGAGGAACAGATGCAGAAATTCTGTATCGCTGTTCCGGGCTAGGTACTAGTCCCTACATATCATGAAGTGTCAAATGTGTGTTCTGTGTCGTGTGGAGGATTGTGATGAATGCTTGTACAGTATATGTTGTTATGGATGAAGGAAAGCAACAAGGTGAAATACGTGCAGGCGCATAACCTACTCCTCTCGAATAGCGGCAAGGGGGCCACGGAGCTTAACGTCCCCATCCGACGGACGGATCACCTTCAATAGCGTCACATGCCCTTACTTCATGAGAAACTGTAGAGACATTTGGTTATTTAATCCGAGACTTCGCTGCAAAGACTGGTGATAGGGAACTTTACGATACTGTGTCTCTTCCACCTGCTGGCCAACTACTGGGAACGAAAATTGTCCACCTCGAGGATTCGAACCATCCTACTTCCGAGTACAGCGACAGCGCACAGTCGTGCGTTAGCCACCTCGGCTAAGAAGGCGCGTTCACCAAACTATAATGACAAAAGAGAATCAAAATAACTGTGTCGAATATGACGAATCTTAGCCCAAGTGCAGAACACATCACACGGCACAAATAAAACAAGAAAAAGCAGTACCAGACTGAGACTTCTTTTCGAAACTAGATAATCTTCAATATGTAAAACTGATATGACATTTTGGAGAGTTGCTCCTATAACCTTAGCCGCTGCGTGCTATCTTGCTCAGCAGGGAGGTGAATCTGACTTGGATCAAATGCGCGATGCAGATTAAGGACTGTTGGTATGGAACACTTTCCATAAAGGGTGTGGCTTTTAGCTGACGCTCGTTTAGACTAATGTTAGGCTGGCCCCCAAACTCAGCGTTAGAAAATATGACACACAATCAGCTAAGATACAATAAGGTACAGAAGTTCTAGGGGACTGATGACCTCAGATGTTAGGTCTCATAGTGCTCAGAGCCATTTGAACCATTTTTGAACCCTGAATCTGATATATACCTTAACTCCAATAATTGCAGTATCGTCGGACGTTTTCTTCTCTAACTTTCCTTTATTTCATGTTAATCATATTCTCATCCGTCCTTTTCACAAAATTACATGTCGGTAGCAAACGTATGCTTCTACGAAGACTCTTCATGCTTTTCGCATTCCCTTTTTCCGGAAGAACAAACAGAAAGTATGGAAAAATCAATTTTTTCTTCGTAAAAACGTGCATGTTACATGTTCATACATGTCTCCACATAATAACTTTATAGCTGTATCCATTTGTTGTAAGTATTAAATATATAATTGCAAATATGTTATAAAAATCTAATTTAATATGAAAGCAATGATATAAGCACATTGTTGTGGAATAATTTTATTTTAAAAAATTGCATCGTAAATGTTTCTCAGTAGTGTTACATAGTACACACAAAATGTATCATAAATCTGAATCAAACACTACGAAGATAATGTTTTCCTCTGTTTGTAAATGAGTTGCGGAGTGACATCCGAAACACAGAGCTGCTGAAAGCAGCAGGTGATGGCGCGGAAGCGGCAGAACCATATCAGCTTTAAAACGGCCACTTGGCGATGTGGAGAGTGGCCATCCAATAAAAGCAACCGCTCCAATGGAGCCTGCAGACTGCGTACAATTTCCATGCGCGAAGGAGCTGCAGGCTATGTTTCCCAATTGGCTGTTCGTTTGCGCGGTTTGTAAGTTGCATTGCACTCTGCTCTGCAAAGAGTACGGTTATCGTTAACAGCTGTTCTTTGTTCTGCACCCTCTTTTCATTTAACCTTTGTAAAAATATTGCTTAGAACGTACTGCACTGATAAGTTTTCGGACAAATCACGTCGTTTGATTACTTTTGTGAAAAGGCCAAAAGAAACTGAAATTGCCTCCCTCCTATGTGTTTTTTATAGTAGACATTTTCTGCTGTTTTGTGGCTTGTAGCCCCAAAACACTTGACAACCTCTTAAAACTTGAAGTATTTGTGTCCCACTCTAATGACTTGCTTAGCTATTGCTTTTTCAAAACAACTTTTAATGGCGTCTTCCATCTCAAGACTCTTTTGAGCACCGTTAATCAGTATACACAGGCGTCTCTGTAGTGGAGATACAAGCGGTGTTTAGTAGAGCGGGCTGTGTATCCAATAATAAATGGGACAATGCGGGTTGTGTACCCTTTTAGGTATGGCTACATGCTTGTAACGGTCAGTTCAAGCTTAGACTGCACGTAGATATTTTACGGCAAGAAAAGTTACCGACACAGAAAGTTATTCGTTGAAATGGCATACGCCACCACTGCTTCATTCGAATATTCAACGGCTGGCGTGAGACACGACACATTGAAAATTTGCAGTCGTTGTCTGCGGTCAGTATCATCAGCTGATGACCGACATGTACAACTTGTGGCTTGTAGTTACCCGGGGAGAAAGCAACAGAGCTTCACGCTGACTTTTTGGAGGTAGTAAGAAGCGCTGTGTGGACGCGGAGAACACGCGTTTATTCTAGGTGTCCGTTACGAAGAATGGTCCAAATACCCTTGCACTGCGGTGCGTGAAGACCACCAAGGACGCTATTGGAATGGAACCTGGGTCAATGGCGTCGGGTTCTCTTCACCAACTAGCGCAGGGTTTCCTATTGTCCAACCTTACTTGTAACATTTAGGTGATAGGTTGGTCTTTCCAGACAATATTACGCAAGCGCACTGTGCCCATCTCGTGAACACGTTCATTCAGAAGGCAAGAATCAGCTAACTGGAAAGGCCTGGAGTATCTGCTGAAATAACTGTACTGAGCACGCGTGGATGGGACCAGTTGACAGTGAAAGGAACTTTCCTCACACACTACGTTATCTTTGGCAGGCCAACGTCCGAGTGTGTGACAGGCTTGAGTAGCAAAGTCTAGTGGACAACTTGACAGGGAGTATAGAAGCATGTTACAACGCATGGTATTGAAATTTTATTCTTTCGTTCCCTGTTCTCCTTAAATATAATCCGACACACATTCGGGGATATGCAACTGATGCAAATCATTTGTTTGATCAGTTTATTTAGAAACGTACTGCCCACGTGTGGGAGTGCCACTACGCACTTGTTTTTAATTTAGCCTTAAATATTTTGGGGGGACATGCCAAATGCGGCACCTTGTCTCCATACTGTGGATTTCAGATTTAATTGCCGCCTCATTTATTTTGCTGAGTGCGCGGAGACAATGGCGCACCAACGATGTAGCCACTGCTGCGCAAGCACATACTACTCAAACATGACGAAACCTTTCTCGACGTGTTGTAAAAGAACCGGTGTTGATCGTGAAATAGAGTGTTTAGTTCACTCTGCAGTAGAGTGTGCGCCGTTTCAAACTTCCTGGCAGATTAAAACTGTGTTTCAAACTTGGTCTCGAACACGGAAACTCTGCCTTTCGCAATGCAGTGATCTACCGGCTGAGCTAATTAGGCGCGACTCACAAACCGCTCTCACAAGCTTACTGTCAGGCAGGACTTACCTCCCATCTAAAAAAACTTCTCAAAAGTTCTCCTACATAATCTGTAGAACCGATATTCTCGAAGGTATTACCTCCGAAAGACAAAGTCTTGGTTTCGAGTCCCAATCCGGTACACAATTTTAATTTGTCAGGTAATTTTACAACATTTAGTTGTGTGTACAGCATCATGTTGTAATAAAATTTTTGTTATTTTATAATTTATCCTTATATGATTCTACACTGAAGAGCCAAAGAAACTGTTACACCTGCCTAGGGCCCCCGCGAGACGCAGAAGTGCCGTAACACGACGTGGCATGGACTCGACTAGTGTCTGAAGTAGTGCTGTATGGAACTGACACCATGAATCCTGCAGGGCTGTTCATAAATCCGAAAGAATACGAGGGGGTGGAGATCTCTTCTGAACAGCGCGTTGCAAGGCATCCCAGATATGCTGAATAATGTTCATATCTGGGGAGTTTGGTGGCCAGCGGAAGTGTTTAAACTCAGAAGAGTGTTCCTGTAGCCACTTTGAAGCAATTCCGGACGCGTGGGGTGTCACATTGTCCTGCTGAAATTGCCTGAGTCCGTCGGAATGCATGGATGGAGGTGATCAGACAGGATGCTTACGTACATGTCACCAGCCAGGGTCGTATCTAGACATATCAGGGGTCCCATATTACTCCAGCAGCATACGCCCCATATCAGCACAGAGCCTCCACTGGCTTAAACAGTCCCTTGCTGACATGCAAGGTCCATGGATTCACGAGATTCTCTCCATACCCGAACACGTCCACCCGCTCGGTACAACTTGAAACGAGTCTCATCAGACCAAGCAACATGTGTCCAGTCATCAACAGTCCAGTGTCGGTGTTGGCGGGCCTAAGTGAGGCGTAAAGCTTTGCGTCGTGCAGCCACCAAGGGTACACGAGTGGACCTTCGGCTCCGAAATCCCATATCGATGATGTTTCGAATGGTTCGCACGCTGATAGTTGTTGATGGCCCTGTATTGAAATCTACAGCAATTTGCGGAAGGGCTGCACTTGTGTCACGCTGAACGATTCTCTTCAGCTGTCGTTGGTCCCATTCTTGGAGGATCTGTTTCCGGCCGCTGCGATGTCGGATATTTGGTGTTTTACCGGATTCCTGATATTCACGGTACACGCGTGAAATGGTCGTACTGGAAAATCCCCACTTCATTGCTACCTCGGAGTTGCTGCATCCCATCGCTCGTGCGCCGACTATAACACCACGTTCAGACTCACTTATATCTTGATAACCTGCTATTGTAGCAGCAGTAACCGATCTAACAACTGCGCCAGACACTTGTTGTCTTACGTAGGCGTTGACGACCGCAGCGCCGTATTCTGCCTTTTTACATATCTTTGTATTTGAATACGCACTCCTATACCAGTTTCTTTAGCGCTTCAGTGTATATCCAATCCATACTTCATCCGTACACAGTGTGAGACGTCTCACGCGAGCGGTAATTCTTCCGACCAGTGTATTAGCCCGGATGTGCACGTTCATAGACAGTTGTCCGACGCAGTCTACCCAGCCAGTCGGTATCAAAATATGAAGTACAGAAAGCGTGAACTTGGGATATGTGTACGAGCCACGCTGTCATTTAGGAGGAACTGGTAGGAAGACATTTGAATGAGGACGCTGTGAGTGTTTGTTGGTTATTTCACGGCTTTTGGTCGCGATTAATTCAGTTGTTTTCCTTAAGGAAGCATTAACGTTCGGCCCGTTACTGGCCATAGCGAAGGATTAGAGTGCGTCTCGCTATTTCCTCCCGTAACGTCAACATTTAAATGTATATAAACCGATTATAAAGCTCTGTGCCCATTAAACAAAGTGGACTAAGATTGAATAGGTTCTTAAAAGCGTCGTAAAGCTACGTTTGCGGGCCACGTAAGCACACATCGGTGCAATTTCGTCCGGCTACAAGCAGCTAGAAGCGCGGAGCCGCACCTGCCGAGTCCCTCTATGGCAGCGCTAGTGCCCACTCCGTCGCTTTTATCTCCAGGCGTAACAAGTTGTGACGCTACTGAAAATACTGCTAGGATTCATAATGTTCTATGTTGTTGTGTTGCTGTTGCTGTTGTTGTTGTTGTTGTTTTATGGTGGTCCTCAGTCCGAAGAATTGTCTCAAGCTGCTGTACATGCTTTACATAATGAGTGACCTCCATTCGAATATGCCTGCTGTAGCAAAGCGTTGGTCTCCCTCTACAATATTTTCCCACCACATTTCTCTCCATTAAAAAAGCAAACATTCCTTGTTGGTTCAGGACGTCTCATATCAACCTACCCCTTCTTTTAGTCGAGTCCTGCCATAAATATCTATTCTCCCCCAGTCGATTCAGTACCTCTTCATTGCTTATCCCATCCAGCCATCTTATCTTCAGCATTCTGCTATAACATCATATTTCAAAAACTTCTATACTCTTTCTGTCTTAACTGTTAATCTTCCACGCCTCACATCCATAAAAGGCTACACCTCAGACAAAACCTTAAATTTGTATTAAATGTTAAAAGTTCCTCCTTTTTTCAGAAAAGTTTTCCTTACTATGTAACAATTCTACATTTTATATGCCGCAAAATCATATTTGGTCACTAATCGGCTTTCCGCTTCTCAGACCATCTGCAAGTGACAACTGAATGTCGCAAACACAGACTTACACATATATTATTTGTACAGAAGATACAAAAATCACGAAGTGTTTACATAGCAAATCATTACAATAATTACATTAACTAAAAAGTGGTACTAAATAAAGCTTTTATATGGAGATTCAGTTAACAAATGATGTAACATAAGACGAATTTAATGTGAATCTAGCATTTTTCACGAAAACTTAATTTAACAAAGGAGAAATACGGAAATTGAATCTGATCTGGACTGGCGTTTTGTGTCATGTGTTTATTGATATCCAGTATTTCCATTAGGTTCATCTTTGTACTTTTCTTGAGAAAATGTAAAACTTCACATTCTACATCATGTTTATCTGTGTTTGCGACATTCTGTTGTCACCTGAAGATGGCCTGGGAAGCCGAAAGCTGGTTCGTGACCAAATAAACATAATATTGCAGAACATTAGGAGGCGTTTTTCTTTTAATAGTATTGTCATGTTCTGCCAAACACTGATGTAAAATTCATTTAATTTTATATCCCATATACCTTCGCTAACGTTAGTTTTTTAGATGCCCAAATAGCAAAACTTATTTACTGCTTTAACGCCCTCATTTTCTACTCTAATTCTTTCAGCATCGCCTTATTTAATTTAACTACATTCCATCGCCCTTATTTAATTAATATTTATCTTACAAACCCTTTTCAAGCCAATATCGACTCGGGGAGTGGCCGCGTGGTTTGAGGCACCATGTCACGGATTGTGCGGCCTCTCCCGCCGGAGGCTCGAATCCTCCCTCGGGCATGGGTGTGTGTGTTGTTCTTAGCACAAGTTAGTTTAAGTAGTGTGTAAGTCTAGGGACCTATGACCTCAGCAATTTGGTCTATTAGGAATTCACTTACATTTCATTCGAAGACAATGTCCGTTCCATTCAAATCCGAGTGTTTTGCCTTGTCTGCGAGAATCACAACGCCACTGGCAAATCTCAAAGTTTTTATTTCTTCTCTCTGAACTTAAATTCCCTTCAGAAATTTCTCCTTAGTTTCCTTTACTGCTTTCTCAGGGTGCAGGTAGAGTAACATGAAGGTTAGGCTAAGCTTTTCACTCCCTTCTCACTTACTGCGTCGCTTTTTCATGTCTTGGGCTATTATGACTGCTTTCTCATTTCGAGACAAGTTACACATAACCTTCACTCCATGTATTTTGCCACTAATGACTTAATAATTTCAAGTGCTTTTTTCTAAATCTACAAATGCTATAGATGTGGATTTGTCTTTCTTCACTCTGTTTTAAAACATAGGTCTTAGGGGCAATATTCCATTGTATGTGCCTTCGTTTCTCCGGAAACCGGATTAATCCTATTCGAGGTCTTTCAGTGGTTTCATATGTTTCATGTTATCTCGTTTAAAATTTGCGGTTGCTCTCACTGCACAACTATCACTGATCTATCTTGATAGCTAATGGCACCATCTACACGTATCTCACAACAGAGAGAAAAGAAATTCTCCACGTGAGCCTACAAGTAGTGCGCCAGAATCGAGAAGTGCTACCAGAAAAAAAGTGAAATAAGTTAGACGTTAATGTAGCGGACATTTGAGGTACGGCGTTAGCTCGTAATAGACAAGCCCGAGGAAGAAAATATAACTGGTTCTTCATCTGGCTCGGTAAGTACCTATATTTTTGTGGGCACCCGACAGCGCGCAGTCGTTAAGTGTTTTTCGGAAGAAGGAAGAAAAATCAGCTATGAGATTAATGATGATATGGGCGCAAAGTCAGAGCACAAGTTCAGACTGGATCAGGTTGACGCGGGAAATTAGACACAGACTTTTCAAATTAACAGAAATTTTCTTATTTTTACTGACCTATATTCCGTACGTATAAGGGATCGGCATGTTAATCTGGACTTGTCATGTTATTGATATAGGGTGGACGGACGCCGATCCTGCCGGCGCCCCTTCTCCCCTCCCCCTTACCCAGCCAACCGCCATCGGCCCTCCAACCCCTAGTGGGCGGAAATTACGTACAACATCTGTTTGCGTCTAGTGTAATCCGCGTGAAAGAAAAGTGTTGGAAATGTTTGTGAATCGTCTGACTGAGGCGGAAGGTGAGTATGAACGTAATGGGATGAGAGAAACGACTAGCAACCATGTCCAGGCTAGTCGCCACACTGGATCTCCTCGTTAAACTGCCGGCCGGTTTCGATCTGGGGCAGCGCAATTCCCCCCATCGCGAAAGCGGCGAGCTGACGCCCTCGGCTATTAGAGCTGGTGTTTCAAACTAATAGAAATGGAACTTGCAGGTCTGCGGAGGACGACAATTTGCAAAAACTGGATGAATACTGTAGTATGCAGGAAGGTGGGTGACGATACACAGTAGAATACGAATCCAGCAACCTTTTCTATGTCATTAAGGACGTAGCTGTGGATAGTTGATGAAATTATTTGTCTAAGTATATTCGGGAAACCACAAAACTCCAAACCAGGATGGCGGCACTGCGATTTCTGTCACACTCCCATACACTGAGTACCTAATAATGTACGCGTGCAACAATCGGTTTTAATGTCACATCAATACTTCCTATAACCAGCTGGGAAGCGACGTGATTTTTACACCCTTTGTTTACTTATCAGTGGTGTCCTCAATATATCTTCCCTCATAAGAAATACCTATCATTATTCCATAGCTGCAGTACCACCATGTAGGCTGTACCTCTGCGTAATAGTAATTTTTTCTCCGTATCTGTCTCCATTTCATCCATATGACTGCAAAGTAGACTACCCGGTAATCAGCGTATCAAACAAAACAGCTCTGCGTTCGAGAGGAGATGAAAGCTTGGCATTTTCTCTTTCGGGATATCCCAGCCGTTTTCTTTCTTTCCGACAGGGAACCAGTGGCACTGTCACGCTGTAAACCACGAGCGGCCAAGAATTCGGCTCGTGAGCCATGCACTGCTATGAGTACCACAGCAGTCAGCCTAGCTACACACTTCCCCCACTACCACGGCGTGCTGTCTGAGGCCTCGACATTACGATCACAGATTTACTTCAAACTTTGTACACCTTTAGTAGCACATTAAAACAACATAATGTGCAAGTAATAAGCTGCACTACTCTGGCAATTCCGAGAAAATCCCAAATCAGACGACCTAACCTTGTGAGTGTGACGAGGGGGAAAACTGCAAATGCGCCGCATTTAAGTGGCAATGCAGTGGCACTCCATGCAACTTGGCTTTATATTTCTTAACAACACAGATCACAATGAAGCAAAATTTTCAGTATTATATAATTATTTTTGACACGCTGAAGGCATAATATAATTTTTATCTGGTGCAAACTATCGGCCTGTGGACTGACAGACAATTTCACAGATTTTCGCACTCAGGTTTCCACGTAACTGTGATCTATTTAGTTTCGTAATCGAAAACGGTATTTCACAAACACACATATGTTGATCGAAATATTGTAGCACTTTTGTAACCTCATTGTGGAGACGTTACAACTCTACCTGTGAAAAACAGTGTAGGTGTCCTGAACAATCGGTAAAATGATTTGTCTTTTAAAAGGAAATTACACTGATCCTCAATCAGTTACACCTGAACGTGCACAGGGACGCTTTCAGCTGAAAAAGCAGATGGTCTCCAGAAGCTCGAAAACAGATGTGAGATTCGCAGTCCCCTCAAAATGTTTAGGAAACTGTTCCAGCATAAAGTCAAGCCGGTATAAGCAGAGAGGGCTGTGATGAAGACGTCAGCCAATTGCACGCGGACCGACCCCTCTCTAGGACGACAACGAGACAGCAGCGGCCTCTAGGCGAAGAGAACATAAGCGCCGCTCTCGATTGGTCGCGACCCAGTTGAAGACTAGCCAGTTCTGCGAGTTCTACAGCAGCGGCATCAAGAACAGGCGCTTGTATAGCAGCGACGTAGGAACTGTATTACTTCATTCGTATTAGAATTGTTATACTGAAGAGATTGCTTATTTTTTAAGTCGCCCTTCGCATGCGATACGGCTGTTTAACACAAAGTTAAGTACTGTAATCATTTCCTTTTGTAATAAACTTCATTAATACGGTTTGCTTGAATTGTCGTCTAACGATCCGAGAAGCAGGTTTTCTAGGCACCCCATATTTGACGAGTAGGCAGGACACAGCAGAAACTATCCTTATAATTCTTTCGAGGCCACAATGAATTCTTCAAATTTCGCGTTATCTTTAACGCCAGTGACGGTCTTTTCCGCCAAAATTTATTCTCTCCACAATACGATTTTCTTTTTAAACGCATCCACATCAAATCAGAATTTAGATGTTTCTCACTGCAGTGCCTTACCGTGGACAGTATGCAGTGAAGTCCACTTAAACTGCGAGGACTGCAATCCATTCGACATATTCTAATTTTCTTTCCTGAACTCCTTTTTCATTCATAAATTCAGTAACAGCGAGTTTCAAATCGAAAAATCGTTGCAGGCATGCCCCTTGACTTAGCCAATCTACTTTGCAGTATTATATAGCGTCACCAAACTCTTCGTTCAGTTCCATCGAAAACTGTTACAGCTGACCGAGGGATAATACGTACGACTTCATAAATTTTGCTATTCGTACCATCAATTTCTTGACGTGTTCCATGCCTGAGAATTCAGCGCAAAGTTGTTCTTAATGTACAGAACAATGAATCTCGTCTAGCGATCTTTGTAATTTTTTGTCCTTTCATTATTAACTAAATGCTTCAATTCTTTCTGAGCGGTATTATAACGTTTGAAAGGAGATTTGCAGTACCCATCGATTATGCGACTGAATAACAGATATTGTGAATTCTCATGCCTTTCTTCAGTCACTACTGTTCAGTTTTAAAGGCTTGTGACGATAGATCGCTCTTTTTGTGCAAACTGCCACTGGCCCTGCGAACGTCCTTCATGCCACGAAAAAACAGCGAAGTGAAAACAGCTTTGACACCACGATTCTGCCGAGCTGGAGAAAGTTGTGCCGACAACGGAAAAATGCCACACAGTAATACTAACTGAAATGCCGCGCTGTACTGAAAAAAATCGATGCAGTCGGAGCCTCGGCCCACACACCTCTCCTGAGCCATTTGGCACGCCGTGGCCGGCCCTACTGTAATCTGTCTGAGCTTTTCTCATTCCTTTCTGTTTGTGTTTTCCTCCTTCCGTCTCATCTGGTAATCTTATTCTATTATTTCTCGCTCTTTCTCCCATAAGTAGACTTCTGGTCCCAGTTTAATTCCCTTTGTACTGTTGCCCCTTTTCTGCTAGACGTCATTAACCCCATTCGACATGGAAGTAATGAGGCATTACTTAATACGGCGTTAATAAGACACATTTTTTTAAAATTCCGTATATTCATTACTGTACATATTATCATTACTATTACGAGGGAGTGCTGATAAGTAATGCCTCCAATTTTTTAAATTATGTTCTCATTATGTTTTGAGGTACTACATGTCATGCAATTCCCCGCTTTGCTGACGCAAGTTGCAGCCCTCTGCCGCTAGAGGATTCCCAACTATAGCACGTAACACGGTGTGAGAAACAGCGTGCTGTGATTGAGTTTCTAACTGCAGAAGAGTTCGTCCATACACGGAACATCCTGTCCTTCAGCATAACAATGCCAGACCACAGCGCTGGCACATCTGCAGCAGGCTGATGCCTCGGACTCACTGTCATCGATCCTCCTCCTCCCGACTTGCCCCATCCGTTTCCAAAACGTAAAGAATACGTTCGACGACTTCACTTTGATAGTGATGAAGCGGTGCAAGTAGATGCGAAGTTGTGGCTCCGTTAATAAAGTCAAACATTCTACAATGACAGTACCAACAAACTGGGTTCTCGTTGGGAGAAATGTGTTCATCGCCAGGGTTGCTGTGTCGAGAAATAAATACATAAACATGAAGAAAATGATGTAGAGTTTTAATAAAGTTTGCTTTATTTTAAACATTGGCAAGTTTCACATAAAAAATTCGGAGCCGTTACCTATCAGCGGGCTCTCGTATCATATCGCCCCCGTACTATAAAAATTTTAAGCCGCGCGGGATTAGCCGAGCGGTCTGAGGCGCTGCAGTCATGGACTGAGCGGCTGGTCCCGGCGGAGGTTCGAGTCCTCCCTCGGGCATGGGTGTGTGTGTTTGTCCTTAGGATAATTTAGGTTAAGTAGTGTGTAAGCTTAGGGACTGATGACCTTAGCAGTTAAGTCCCATAAGATTTCACACGCATTTGAACAAAAATTGTAACGTTGAGTCACTAAGAATGTTTACTAGCTAGACATAACCACCTATGGCGAGCTAACACACACTGGACAAGCGACAACATCGACAAGCTCCTGTAAATCAGCAACACCGACTGGATTTGCCAGCTGCCATTAAAGCTGACGAACGGGCTACAGCAGGGAAGCCGACAAGCTCGCACACTAACGCACAAACAAACCGCAAACACTACTCTAAACTGTGAATCCGATACATGACCTATCGGACACTAAAAGATGATGAGCCCAACTGAACAGGCGTGCTGATGCTGACCGAGGAGCCAACGCCGGTACCCTGCTGCAGCCGCCGAGTAACACCGCTCCACAACGTCAAAAGTGTCCTCCTGAATGGTACCCACTACTAACAAAGTATGACGTGTCGCAGGCAGCAAGAAAACCGCTAATGCTCTTACAACCTGATCCAACTATCGCAGAATTTTTTTCCCCTTGGCTTTTGCTTTGGCGCTTCTTTTCCTCTGCCCTTCAAACCGGTACCATTCGTTCAACTTTCGACCCAATCTATATCCAGATGAGCGCGTATTAATGATTAATCATAACCAGACATATGAAAACATCGCAGTACCCACATCCTGCGAGAACTCCCTTTGCGAAAACTAACCAATATGGAGAGATGGCGGTAGACCTTTTGTGTTGGCCATCATGCCGGTGTGGATGTGGAGGGGGCTCCATCCTATATAAAAATAAAACAAGAAAAATCACTAAGGATGTCGGCTGGGTGTAAGACGGGGTCTGAAGGCCTCAATCTTGCCAGGTGCTATAAATACGTGAATAAAAATACGTAAATAAAAATAAATAATTAAATAATGTCTCGGTTACTGCGCAAAGTCGATCGGAAACCCGTTTCACATAATCGCTGATGAACCTCCTACCCTCGTATATATTCACACAGTTTCTTTCATTTCCTTAAAAATCAAATAGTCAACGACATTTTACTTCCTACCACAACGGTGTAAAAGTGCCTAGCTACTGTTCGTAGCTTTCGTTGTTCATTACTCAAATTTAACCGCCATCAGAAAGGTATTTGTGCGGAAGAGAACTGATGTCGCCTCTTACTTCCAGTTTACAGCTACGTAAATCAAAGAGCACAATAAGCGCTCGGGAGTGGTTTTTTATTTGCCCGCGTAGCGGTCGTGGTTTCGAAGGAGGAATTTCTTGCACTGCGTTGACGCGAGAGAAGCGGCTTTGGGGGCTGTAAAGGTGGAATGAAGTTACACTGAATTGAAGTGCCGCCAGTAAACGTAATTGGTTACTGGAGAGGGTTAACGACTCGCCCAAGCTCCGAACCCCAAGTAGTATAATGAGCTCTGCTGGTCTGTCATCCTTTATAGCGTTGCGGTGTCCGTAGTTGCCGCGCTCTCAGTACTGGAAGCTGCCGCACACTGAAGTAACCGGACACTGATGAAGGTTTGTTTAGAGTCGGGCGTTTCTTAATCTTTAAAGACATTTACTCCAGTAGTATAGCTATCTAAGGAGGTCGTAGTGTGGAGGCTTGTAGGAAGGAAGTTCATATAAACATTTAACCTGTTTGGGTTTTTATCTGCCTTAATGTTGCATATGCAGAAATACTACTACAATATCGTTTTAACCTCTCTCCATAATACACTCCTGGAAATGGAAAAAAGAACACATTGACACCGGTGTGTCAGACCCACCATACTTGCTCCGGACACTGCGAGAGGGCTGTACAAGCAATGATCACACGCACGGCACAGCGGACACACCAGGAACCGCGGTGTTGGCCGTCGAATGGCGCTAGCTGCGCAGCATTTGTGCACCGCCGCCGTCAGTGTCAGCCAGTTTGCCGTGGCATACGGAGCTCCATCGCAGTCTTTAACACTGGTAGCATGCCGCGACAGCGTGGACGTGAACCGTATGTGCAGTTGACGGACTTTGAGCGAGGGCGTATAGTGGGCATGCGGGAGGCCGGGTGGACGTACCGCTGAATTGCTCAACACGTGGGGCGTGAGGTCTCCACAGTACATCGATGTTGTCGCCAGTGGTCGGCGGAAGGTGCACGTGCCCGTCGACCTGGGACCGGACCGCAGCGACGCACGGATGCACGCCAAGACCGTAGGATCCTACGCAGTGCCGTAGGGGACCGCACCGCCACTTCCCAGCAAATTAGGGACACTGTTGCTCCTGGGGTATCGGGGAGGACCATTCGCAACCGTCTCCATGAAGCTGGGCTACGGTCCCGCACACCGTTAGGCCGTCTTCCGCTCACGCCCCAACATCGTGCAGCCCGCCTCCAGTGGTGTCGCGACAGGCGTGAATGGAGGGACGAATGGAGACGTGTCGTCTTCAGCGATGAGAGTCGCTTCTGCCTTGGTGCCAATGATGGTCGTATGCGTGTTTGGCGCCGTGCAGGTGAGCGCCACAATCAGGACTGCATACGACCGAGGCACACAGGGCCAACACCCGGCATCATGGTGTGGGGAGCGATCTCCTACACTGGCCGTACACCACTGGTGATCGTCGAGGGGACACTGAATAGTGCACGGTACATCCAAACCGTCATCGAACCCATCGTTCTACCATTCCTAGACCGGCAAGGGAACTTGCTGTTCCAACAGGACAATGCACGTCCGCATGTATCCCGTGCCACCCAACGTGCTCTAGAAGGTGTAAGTCAACTACCCTGGCCAGCAAGATCTCCGGATCTGTCCCCCATTGAGCATGTTTGGGACTGGATGAAGCGTCGTCTCACGCGGTCTGCACGTCCAGCACGAACGCTGGTCCAACTGAGGCGCCAGGTGGAAATGGCATGGCAAGCCGTTCCACAGGACTACATCTAGCATCTCTACGATCGTCTCCATGGGAGAATAGCAGCCTGCATTGCTGCGAAAGGTGGATATACACTGTACTAGAGCCGATATTGTGCATGCTCTGTTGCCTGTGTCTATGTGCCTGTGGTTCTGTCAGTGTGATCATGTGATGTATCTGACCCCAGGAATGTGTCAATAAAGTTTCCCCTTCCTGGGACAATGAATTCACGGTGTTCTTATTTCAATTTCCAGGAGTGTATTTTTGAATGAGTAACTCTTAAGAACCCTCTCGATACTTTTAAGGGGGCTTTCATCGTCGTTATACGAACTACGAATTGGTGATGTATGTAACTGCTCAAGAAACTCCACTGGAAAACGTTATAAGAGAGGTGTTGTCCATCACGGAAAGTTTTACAACTGTTTCTCTCAAAGAGTAGTTACTTCCGCACATATAAGTCCCGCCAAATGGCCAAAACGAGAAAATAGAACTCACACAGTGGTTTATAGAGTGTCAATCTTCCCACGCACCATTCGCGAATGAAACAAGAAGGAAGAGTAAGGGTAGTGGTATTAGAGGTACTGACCGCCATACACCGTACGGTGTATTGCGTAGTGTAGATGTAGATGTACGAGGGCAGAATGAAAAGTTGTCGGCGTGGCGCTTTGCTTTTGTTACGTCGACGTATGTTGTGCAACAGTCAACTGACAATTTGATCTGTAAAATAAGAGGCGACTTGCTCGCCATGGAATTGCTCGAAGGTTTTACAATAATGATAAATTTGATGGCATCCGCTACTAATCCACTCCTATGCCTTACGTGTTTCCCATGCGGTGAATCATTCTTATTAGGTCAAGAGCCGAAAATATGTGCATTGTTGCAGTTCTTACTTAAGACCCCAGCGACCCTACGCTTATGGATAACAACTGTATATTTGTATGCCGCCCGTTTTTTGAGGACGGTAGTAACTCTTCAATGCTTTTCTAGGGAACAAAGAGTTTATCGAAGTAATAAGACTGAAATTTATACATTTTTACACCAACTACTTAAGGATCACTCTTACCCGCGGATTTTTTTATAGTAAATTGTTACTTTAACCAAATGTATTAGGTCTATACTACCTGCTAGATGCAGTTCAGCTGTCTCACTCGATTTACCAATACGTATAGCAACAGAAAGTATTATTTTTGCTAACAGGCTGCACATACCTCCCCAGAGCGAGTTAAGCTCAACTCCTCAGGCGACAATTTCAATGGGTGCGTTGAGAGCCAAAGAAAAAAAATGTGGGTTCCTTCATATAGATGTACTTTTATGCATATATGAGCGCACTAAAGAGCTTTCGCTCTCCTCATCTGGGCAAGAATAAACGGCTCTGAGCACTATGGGACTCAACATCTGTGGTCATCAGTCCCCTAGAACTTAGAACTACTTAAACCTAACTAACCTAAGGACATCACACACATCCATGCCCGAGGCAGGATTCGAACCTGCGACCGTAGCAGTCGCGCGGTTCCGGACTGAGCGCCTAGAACCGCGAGACCACCGCGGCCGGCAAGAATAAACGGTTCACCATTGCTATTGAGATCGAAAAATGGGAAAAATTCTACGCACTATCTCCTGGAACTCCGTGAGATGTTAAGGGAATACACAATAATCACAGTCAACGGAAAAGTCTCAGATAGCACGTATAATAACTTGCAATATAAGGGGCGATCAAAAAGCTTCCGTTATAGGGCATTGCTGCAGTGTATATGCAACCCAATGCGACTCCGATGCAAGTATATAAGCTCCGACATGTAGGCGAAGGGTTGTGTGGCCTTCGAACGGAAACTTTTTGATTATTCTTTATATATCTTAATTTATGTTTTTATTTTGAGTGAAACGTATTTTCGCCTTCAGATGTACAATTGTATATTTATTCTCTACTGGTTTCAATTATAACATCTTCACAGAAGAAAAACAATGTACATCAATGGATCAAAATTACATTTTCGCCGAATACTTCACAACCAGATGTGGAACATACGTAACTGTCATAACAGTCTGTCCGTATAAACATACTGTACATTAGCACAATTTACTTGTTGAGAACTTCACATTTAATAACTTGTCCACCAGCTCCCCTTCTCCTCTCTTGGGCACCATGTCCCTTCAGTCTGGGTGCGGTAGTCTCCGGTGCGCCGCCGTTCATGACCTTTAACCCTTAGCAGTAAATAATGAACTTCAATCAGTGAGCAGAAAACAGCTGGTTCTATATTTTTAACAACTAGCCTGACACCACCGGACGCCCACGTCCCGCCTAAGTCATATTCTCGATCCCTCCACGAACAAGTGTGAAGTTGTCAGCAAGTAAATTGTGCTAACGTACAAAATGATGATATAGATTATGTTCAGACAGACTCTTACCTTTGTAATATATGTTCAACATCTGGTTGAGTCGTATCTGACGAAAATGTATTTTTGATCTACTGATGTATACTGTTTGTCTCTCGTGAAGGTGGTTGTTATACCTGAAACCGATAGAGAATAAAAATACAGTTGCACAGCTGATGGCACATATATGCTTTTTTCAGAATACTTAATAGCCGTAGAGAGTCACCTCAGAAATTTTTACTATGTATATTGGATTCCCATACCCCTCACCAAACGAAGTACCTGAGACGTTATGACACTAGACTCGCATTCGGAAGCATGGGTTTCATATCACTAGCCAGTCATCCAAACTGAGGTTGCCCTATATCAGTCCAGACGTTTGCCTAACAGCCCGGACAGACGTACGTATTAAAGCGCTGCTTCTGGGAGAAGGGGTGTACCAGCCGGGATCGAATCCGCACGCTGGAATAACAACGAGGGCTACTGTACTGGCCAGCCTGGATGAGGTTTTTAAGCGGTTTCCGGACTGTACCCAAGTCCCACCTCAGTTACACGATTCGTAAACATTTACAAAACTTTTTCTCACTTTCACATGAATAATAATACACGCAGACAATTGGGGTACACGTAATCCGTTCTGGGGTGGGGGTAACGGGGTGGTGACAGGAAGAACATTCGGTCACCCCTTAAATTAAGTGTGCCAAATCTGTTCATAACCGTGCTGACACTGCGCCGATGAGGACAAAGGAACGAAAAAAATAAGAGGAACAAGACTCCAGACGCTTGCTAGGATGATTTCGTCAGATACGGTGACCTATTTCCTCCTTCACCCGTCAGTAAACAGATCTTGTGCTCTGTCTATAACGACATCATCGTCGACGCGACGTTAAACAATAGCCTTCCTTCCGTTCCAGTCTCTTTTTTCAGAGTCTACTTAGTTACCGATGCGTAACAGAAATGTGTAATTCCAATATTTCACTACTACACGACGTTCCTCCCAGGCCATCAGTTCTTGAACGTTAATTACAGGAAAGTAAACCTTTCACATGGAACTAAGGGAGACGCAAATTACGATAACTGGATCGTGATTTGCACCCACTTCCTCCAGAAGACGAAGCCATTGTCTTAATTAGTGATCCACGTCGACCAAGTTTCAGAGTAAAGATTGCAGTACAAACAATTTATGAAGAGAACGCTTTGCAAACTGATTAAAGGAAGGCGAATGTTTCCGCACTGTGCAGTGAATAAATTATCTACGAGCAGAAAGAATTTCGGGACAGCGGAATTAGTCTGGCATCCGTATTAATCTGCTGTTGCACTTTCAATTCCAAGCACGTTCCTGTGCTCCGTGACAGCAATTCCATTCCGATTTCTTTCGTAACAACCCCGTGTCAAATGCTGATCCGAATTTGAACACTGCGACGTGAGACGGCTACGAGACTGTGGCTGTTGACCGTCAAAACAAACCAAAGCACCAGCCAGGTGACGGCATAATGCGGACAAATTTCTCTGGTTTATTTGAACTGAGATTTAGCACAGCCCTGCTACACAAACCGCGGAAACGCGCATTGTTTCTGCAATCAGCGATGCATGTTGCAGCAAGAGGTAATTTGGCTTTACGGCAACAGCGTGGCATTGCGCACGCTTGCCGCAAAAGCCGCAGATGTTTATTTTCCTATGTGGCAGTCAGCCGCAGAACCACGACTTACGAAGAATGCTATATGCCACCAGCAACAGGATACCGACATCTCCCAGGACGAAATATTGCATGTTGCACTGTGCGCAGAAAGTAAAAGACGCGGAAGAATGAGTGAACCAGGTGGATATAATTTTTTTCTCTTCCAATGAACACACAATGTGGTTGCATTCATATCCGAAAAACTTTAGCACTGTTAAATTTTTTAAAAGGCAATGTATAATAAATCAAGCATCTCTTCAGTAGCGGTAACTTCTAAACAGGTTCGTAGTTTAGCCTCAGGAATAAATTGACATAGCATTTACACATTCTTGTATGAACAAAATCAAGTTTTGAAAAAAAAAGAAATACGACTACCATTTACTATCTTTTGTGAGTTAACGAAGACTTTGGACTTTATAGATAATGTTACATTGATAAATAACGTAGAGTATTATGGAATAAGATTTCACTCTGTTGTTCTATAGGAAACAAGAATGCGCTTTGCTCTGTCACGACTGAAGCTCTGAAAAGCTGGGTAAACTGCTTTGACTACTTCCTTTCTCAGTATACAAAAATGACTTATTACCAAGTGTGGCAGATAACAAAGAGACTGTCTTAATTGTCGGTAGTGAAAGCATAGTTGTTACAGATTCAGTTTCGAAACTGACTACTGAAACAAACAATCCACTGTAAGAAAGCATTTCTCACTCCATAGTTGAAAATTGATTCCCTCTAGTTGGTGCGTCTCTCTCGTAATTCTTACATGAGTGACATTCTACTCCATTAACTGGTATTATGACTATTGAAGTAGAAGATATCTGATTTCTGAAACTGAGAACATGTATGCACACATTCGTAACCTCTGGTGAGAAGTTGAAAGCAGCTGTCTCAACTATCAGAATATTACCCTCTGTTACCTCCTGCGTAAAGCCTGTTTATTTTCCATTCTTTCACTCACAGACGTCATATAATGTAAGGGGCAGTCAAACGAAAACGAGACAGATGTAAAAAAAGTAAGTAATCTCTGTATTATTTCAAAAGTAATCGCCGTAACTGTTACTACATTTATCCCACTGTGATACAGGACGGTGAGTGCCTTCATGCCTTGATGCCTACGGAACAATGATTGTACTCAGGCGTGCACCTATTTTTACGAAGCATCTTCAGGGCTCCAAAACTATGGAAATCGCATGTGGAGATACCGGGGGATGTGTAAGGGCTTCCCAGAGAATCTTCTGCAGCGTATACTAAACAATCTTGGCAACATGTGACCGAATACCGAAATGGTTTCCAACAATTAACCATGACCGTCTGCTTCCCCATTCCCGACCATGGTTAATATGCTGACATAAACATTTTCTACAATACATAGTTATTACTATTACTGTTATTTATTTATTCAATTATTGAAGTGCTCCTAGGAAATAAGAATAAGAAAATATGAATATATACGAACAACATTTAGCAACGGAAATACCAAGCATTCTCCTACTTGTGAGAGTAGCAGCTTTGACGGGAGGGAGTTCTTGGAACTAGGGTCTTAAAATCAATTTTATGATCAAGTACCGCCCTTGGTTATCAGAAGTGTTTCTTGGCAATTAGGTTTGGACGATAGGAGAAGGAAACTTTCTTAACCGACGTTATTGGAATGTACCCATCATATTTTAAAAATGACATAGAAAAACAGTTGGAGAAAGGTAAAAAAAGAATGCGCCATTATGGTAATTCAATTACTTAAAAAGTGTATGAAATACAGAACACAGAATATGTTGTCAGCCTCCCATCCGAATGTAGCCACATTACGTAATAGTTACAGTTACATTACTTTCTACGGCAGATGACGTCAGCAGGTGGAGCTGCGGGCTGAAATGTTCTGATTAGCTGTCACGGCGGTAGCTACTGGCTCGATATATCGTTGCTGCGATGTCTATTAACTTTTCAATCACGAACCACGACAGTATCTTAATATAAATCAACTTCGCTCCACGAACTCGATCTTCGCCGATCGGCGCCTTTCGGTTCCCAGATAGTTTCAGGAATTGGGGAAACTTGAGACATCTGTCAGTTTGAAAGCTAAAAATGTTGTAGCACGGAGAAGAATTTATTCAGTTCTCACTCAGGGAAAAAATACAACTTAAAGAAGTGTGAGCGACTGTTCAGTCACTGATCTTGAACTTCTTGCTGATTTCATTATCAGCAAAAATGAGGGTAAGTATCACCGAGTTATAAAACTGATGCTCCCCAGAGAAATACAAAGTGGTATGTACGAGATCCGGCATACATAACCCGTAAGTTGATACCAAATACAAGGCGGAAGATGTTTCTTACTGTTATCAACTGCTCACAATCTTGGTGAATTTGTGAACATAGCAGCTGATGATGCTTACGGGTAGAGTTGCGTTCTACCAAAACTACGGTTCCGCTGTTTTGGTACAGTACATAAATGACGTAGTAAATGGTAGGGTCGCGGGTAGTACTGTCCTCCCCTGGTAGCTGAGTGGTCAGCGCGACGGACTGTCATACCTATCGGCCCGGGTTCGATTCCTGGCTGGGTAGGAGATTTTCTCTGCTCAGGGACAGGGTATTGTGTTGTCATCATTTCATCCCCATCGACACGCAAGTCGCCGAAGTGGCGTCAACTCTAAAGACTTGCACCACGTGAACGGTCTAGCCGACGGGAGGCCCTAGCCACACGGCATTTACATTTTCTACTGGTAGCATTGGTGGCGAAAGAAACATAAATGAATGTGTGAAAGAAAAACTGGTAACCGACGACTTCTCTTTGTTTTTTGATTGTTGTTTTGCACAGTATTAAAATTGCACATCTTTCAGTATTAGTCCATTGTGTATTTTACACCCTTAAAAAACGTAAATCTCATTTTATAAGTAATAAAATTTAGTTGATAGCGTAACTTCTGCGCTTTCATATAACCAAAGCAATTTAATTTGATAAAAGTACAGATTACATGCACAAACATAAAAAAATCATTATAATTATTGTTGTAACATTCTTCATCATGATCAAAGTGTGAAAGCCTTTAATGAATAACAGAAACATGTTTTATATAAGCTCGACGAAGTATTGAAACAATGTTTGATATGTTTTTGTCTTGCATTTTTTCTAATTTTCCTTTTTTTGTTTATGAAATTGCAAAAATGGCTCTGAGCACTATGGGACTTAACATCTATGGTCATCAGTCCCCTAGAACTTAGAACTACTTAAACCTATCTAACCTAAGGACAGCACACAACACCCAGCCACCACGAGGCAGAGAAAACCCCTGACCCCGCCGGGAATCGAACCCGGGAACCCGGGCGTGGGAAGCGAGAACGCTACCGCACGACCACGAGATGCGGGCGATGAAATTGCACTTTATAACGCTGTATGATAAATATTTTTAGTTCAACATACCTCTATTTCACGTTACAAATCAACGATTGTCGTATGAAACCTGAATTTAAAATTGGCAACTTCAGTTTTTCTATAAATATTGTTTATTTTTAAGTAACAGATAGGATGTTAACTACATACAACAAAAATGTTTGGTAGCTTACGCTGGCCCTTTATATACTCTCATTCAGTTTTTAGGCGGTTCACCGATTCCGGATTGTGGGGGACTCAAGTACGACGCTGAGCACACTGGCAAACAAGCTGCTATGGACTGTTAGAACAGGAGATGTCAGTCGTCCAAGTTTCGATGAGGATACTCTAAATGTGAATAAGGATGATTTAAGACAAATAGTCAATAATGTGACACGAAACACTCTGTAACAGAGTTTACACACTTGAATATACTATCGGAGGCCAAAAAAATTCTAGTCAGCAATAAGAGCATGCTGAGTACATACACATTTCTCGCAGTGTGCACATTTGATGAAAGCGGGTTGGTCACGGTTCTCATGGAAACACTCTTCCTTTAACCGTTGTTCGAAGCAGTACTCCTAGGGTATTTGAAGTACTACAGGAAAGTCTTTGTGTAGCTCATTGAAAAAAATGCAAATTTGATTAAGTTGGACAAACGATTAAAGGCGCTAAGAAATGTGCCACATGTTATGTCATTGTCAGAAGCTACGATAACGGTATCTGTGATAAATTTCACAAAATATTTGTATGGACGGAAGAAGAAAACTTCGACAGCTTGCACAATGATTGCGCACTTCGCTGAAATCAGCGTCTAGCTGAATTCAGCGCTTTCAGGAACTGTAGAGCTGTATAGTACGTCATCTCTCTCTTGGCTGTCCGAGTGTCAAGCAATAGAAGGGCTTTAGTTTTTTCTTGTATATCTGGCCGCATTATTTTTTCTAGGAAGACTTTTAAATCCCTCTTCGACATATTAGCAGCTTTGCTACCAAATACCTTGATGTTGGGTAAATTTTATTAATGTTTGCAGGAAAATTGTCGGTGAGATCCGATACGTGGACATGCAAATGGAGCATCAGCGTACCATCCATCAGAATCCCAAGTATTGTGTGTGGTGGTCGGTACGGATCCAACCGCACCAAAGACGTGCTTGCATTTCTTCACTGCGAGAGTCCATCCAGATCGTAATTCCTTATTAAATCTTCATTGGTCGGCATTAATTATTTGACCTGGAGACAGACGTTTTTCCTCAATGTGAGATCTGATTTCCCTCGCGAATTGATAAGCTTATTGTTGAATATCGGTATCTCCTTCAACCAACTTCTTGCTAACTTTGTGGTTTATTTTACGACAAACAATCTTATTCTTACATTTAAATTCTTTACCCACGAGTTGGAAGCTTTGAACTGCAGTGAATTGTGAGGGTCAGTTCTCTTCTTTATTTTCAGTGCCCAAAGTCTCAATGCGCGGTCATGAATTATTGCGTTTTCTTGTCTCTTTACTGTAAAATGATCACATAATTCACTATTTATCATATCATGCAGAATTTTTGCGTTTGAAGAATGACGTTGTGTTTTCAAAGTTTTGCTCTTTATTTTCCTCTTCTGTGCCAGCACGGTTGTAATTTTCAGGCGAGGTGTCGTATCAATTGCTAATTCAGGATGGCACAGACGGGGAGGATCAACATTTACAGATTTTTTCCTTGGTTGTTTTGTCCATACCTTGTACGCATCAGACAGATATCATTCTGGAAATTTCCTTAGTTTTCTTGGAAATCCATAATCCGCCACTGGTGACAATTTTGCATTGCCCACTGCCATGGTACTATCATTTTATTTATCTGATACCTCTTCTTTTGATGCCTTTTCATCCAATAGATTAAAAGTGTGGTAACCTCTGCTATTACCGCATCGTCTTCTGTCAGCTGTTGCTTCATTTGTTCATAAATAACACGCTCTTCTCCTGTAGGTACATCTTCTGCAATATCAAAGTACTCCACTAACTGTTTTACAACTACTGCCTGTCTCATTATCTACGGTGAAACGCACTTCCACATCACGAAGACATCTACATCTACGTGATTGCTCTGCTATTCTCAATACAATCTGATTTACTCTAATAGCCAACACAAACCCATGTGGCTTCTGCGCTACTTGCAGAGTGACACGTAAATGGAGGACTTTAACAGAGAGGACAAACCTCCACCTATTCCTCCCTCTCCTGTCAATACCGTTACAGCATAGCAGCTAAAACTGTACAGAGAGTTCTTCTTCTTAGTCAGTAACAAAACAAAATCAATTGTGTTCTATTCTCCACGACAACTACCTTGGCATTCTCTTGTTAGTTAGGTGTTACATATAAATGAAGACTAGTGTGGATGTTGCTGTTACTTTCTTTAAATTAGATATTCACTTTTCACTTTACAAGAAAAAGAATGTATTCGCTGAGGCAAAGGATTAGCATGATTCTCTTCGTACCAGTTATTAAGACTGAAGGTTGTATTTAGGGAAATCATTATGCTTCAAAGTAAACGGTTCCTGCATCTCTTAACTTTATTTCTTCAATTGGGAATCACATCTACACATCTGAATTGTTCCATCTGTACGAACTGATCAACTATTTAAGTTATTTGGAAATTGCATAAAAAGCCCCCAATCACTATTCGCTGAAGATTTACACGGTTAGTTGACACGGTGCTTCAGCCTTAGAGTCGAGGCATTGCTAGAGCAAAGCACGCAGTGACCCCGTATTCCAAGCACCTTCCGGAGGAGTCATATTCAAGTCCCAGTCGGCAGTCCCTTTTTAGAGATTTGTTGTGATTTTCCTAAGTAATTTAAGAAGATTGAAAGGTTTGCTCGATACTGTCTTGGCACTTCCTTCCCCTGAACCACGTCTTGGCCCGTTCCTAGTTACGCTAGTGTCTATGTGACGTAAACCTGAGAAGGTAGGGACGTTCGCGATAGAATCTGATTTTAACAAATCGTTCCTGACTAATTGTGCAATAAACTTTCAATATTAATTGTGTCAGTTTGTGAAAACGTTGTCGTTCTACCTGATCTCTACATACAAACAATTAGACATCTGTGTCAGTGGCATAATTTCGTAGCATGCGTCGAACCACACGCAAAAGTTACTAGATAGAAAAAATAAAATAAAGTCAGGACGATTGGATAAGGTAAACAAGCTTGTATCTAGAAACATCCCCCAGGCTGTGGCTAAGCCATGTCTCCGCAATATCCTTTCTTCCAGGACTCCTAGTTCTGCAAGGTTCGCAGGAGAGCTTCTGTGAAGTTTGGAAGGTAGGAGACGAGGTACTGGCGTAATTAAAGCTGTGAGGACGGGGCGTGAGTCGTGCTTGGGTACTTCAGTCGGTAGAGCACTTTCCCGCAAAAGGCAAAGGTCCCGAGTTCGAGTCTCGGTCCGGCACACAGTTTTAATCTGCCAGGAAGTTTCAAGCTTGTATCTTCTTCGCATCAACAGATTTCGCATTGATGAAACCTTCTCTAGATATCAGGCGAGTGTCAGTAAAGTTTCAACAGCTTTAATACTCGTCCTTTCCAGGCTTTCATATGTGAAGTAGCAGTTTAGGAGACGAATGACCGAAACGACACTTGATTATGATCATTTGCATATTTTTGTACGTATTTATTGTAGTCGTGTACGAAATTATTTACTTTATTAAATATTACATTTTTATTTGACTATTGTATTTTCTTAGCTACAAAGCTGAGTAAATATAAAATTTAAAAACTCCAATGAAATTACTTTAGAGTTGTTTGTATACACACAATGCAAATATTGTTGAGCTCTTCGCAAGTCAGTGTGTGTACAGGATTATGTGTCATTAAATAAAATGAACATATAAAAGTGTAGCATACAATAAAGTAAATAGCCACATAAACGAGTTCAATTAACGAATAAAAACTGACCTAAATACATTCGATAAAGTGTCGTTCTAAAGTTTGCCAGCGAGCTCTGACTCGTGGTTTCGTTGTAATCTGTAGGCGCCGGGCATAAAGTAGCACTTCGGGCACGCTATCGGCTACCTCGGAACCTGATTTACATTTGGAATTTCCCTGTGTACGATTCGATGTGTGCTGGTGTTCAATATTTACGTGGACTGTGATGCTTTATTCTCTTAAAAAAGAAGCGCAACTAAAAGGCTATAAAATATCGCGCAAATCGTTTTGTAAACATTGGTGTATTGCATAGAAATTTAAATATAAACCTGACGTCAGAGAACTTCGTAAGTAGGTGAGAGTAAACTGGATGAGCCTACTTTTTACGGTGTTTGTTTGAAAAGTAGCTGTCGAGTAGTGATTAAGTGAAAAGATGAGCACGCGGGAAGGGGTACTTGAAGTGGTAACATTAGCCTTGCTTGCAGAGCTGTCTCGTCTGCCACAAAATGAGTATGCCCCCACGACACTCCTTTGCTGTTCGTCATTTGGTGAAACAGTACTCTTGCAGCCAAGTAATTTGGTGACGAACAAAGGGAAACAAAGGCATTATGCGTTGCTTGCTCCAAAGGCCAAATACGTTTCCTGTGTTCGCTCTCTGTCTGGTAGCTTCGTGCAGTTCTTTATATGTTCCTCTTTAGTTCCGAGAGTTAATCCATTGCGGCCCTTGTAGCAGTATTCTCTATTATTTGCAGGGAATAATGTGGATGAAAATACAAATCATACGCTGCAAATTACCAAACATTACACTTATATTGATTGAAGATTCGTACTGTTAGAGATATTTACAAACAAACAGATATGTCGTGTAACACCACTGAGCAGCAAAATGATTATTTGGAGTCGAGATCAATACTTCATTGCATTTTCTATGAGTCTGAAAGATGGAGAGTTACCGAAGACCGCTTAGCAAAGATCAGTGGGCACAAAACTAAATAATTAAAAACGGAGGCGATTATGTCAACACTAAGAAGACCGGGTGCCACTGTTGAGGAGTAGGTGATGGAAAGGTGTGAAAAAGCTTGAAGGAAGCGTGAAAAAATCAGAAACGTCTGAGCGAGAAAATGGCTGGTAACGTAACCAACTGGAGGCTTTCGAGGACGTCCTGTACTTAATTATGAATGAAATGAATGGATGATGATGCTGATACATTAGAGATCAGAGTCACACAGTAAGACAAAGGATGGTTAGAGATTGATGCCTTGTCGATACCTAGCACGATACAGACGGAGCATTAATTCCAACTGTACAACAACAGGGATAGGAAAACATTGAAAGGAACCCTCCTGGCAACCAAAGTGATTTAGGAAAACCATGGAAAAACCGAAAATAGTTTGTTATCATTGTAACATGTTATCTACCATGAAATTTCTATTAGGGACCACAGTTCAGTCGTACTCATTCCTGTAGGACACTTTCAGGGAGGTTGCAAGAGATTTTACTGCACTCTTTCTGGGCCACTCCGTAATGCTCCTACAGGCTAGTCCAGAAAAAAAAGATTGATTTTCAGTGGATAAGAAGTTTATGTTCTGGACAAAAAGTAGTCGGGCACTATCATGCTTAAATGTATTCCCAGGAGCGTGGTGAAATAAGTTGGAAGACGGATCAATCGCTATTTAGAACATCTGCTACTAGAAGTCTCTGATGACAATGTTTCGTAATAGTGGTTGTCGTTCCTCTAGTACACAGATTCATAATGTGCGACAAACCACAACGAGTCATATAATCGACATGTGACCAACACTCTAATACAACATAAGCGAGACTTTCTTAACAGTAGTCAGGTTACACCTTTTCAGCGACTTCTTCTGAAGCGTCTGTTACTGCTACAAGCAAACCAGCCGCAGAAATTTCGGGTTGCTTCAGCGTAAATAGCCATTCTTGTTATCCATCCTTTTGGAATCAAGATCGAAATCAAAAGGAGTATAGAAGGTTAATCATTTGATAACATTTCAAACGCGTTTCTCTCTTGTGTGCGAGCCAAACGGGAGATTTATCTATCATTTCTTTCTTTCTGGGCTAAAGGAAATGTATTTTTCTGCATATGCATTAAGTAAAACTATAGCTCTACTTCGTGCAGTATTTGAAGTAATATGCAGTCAGTTCCCATGGCGTGGATGTAACTAGATTTTTCCTCGTTTGAAGCTACGAGCACATCGAGGAATGTCTGACGGTTTCATTTTTTGTGCCACCATACTTCCTTAAAACAGATTCACAACTATTTTTTGGTTAGCGCGTTCGTATTTTACTCAGACCGTGAAGCCCAAGGCGCCAAACAATGCAGGATAAGTTTTCGTTGTAAAGAGGAAAGCAACTGACGGACGAAGTTAGGCTTGTTATGTGGACACGGAAGCCCACGAGGCACTATTATCTGTCGTCGTCGGTAACGACCAAACACACACAGAGTGCTATGTGCTTGCGGTTACTGCTGGAAACATGCGGCGAAGAAAACTTCACATTCATCATATCAGAGTTGATACTTACTATAAAAGAAATCAGTTATCAATCAATAATTTAGAGACTGTTCGTAGCACTTTAATCGACCGTGCTGATTTATTTGTTTCGCTACATTAAACAAAGCGTTCGACACAAACGAAACCTTTTCTCCTGATTTCATAATAATTAGTTTCTCACCGAGAAATGAGTACTGTTTCATTTATTAAGTATTATGCTGGCACTTGAAATAATAATTGCTTCGGCTTCCACATGGAAAACGACTTGACATGCGATACTGAATGAAGATTAAACTCAATGTAAGCCGTGCGCATACACTGATCAGCTAAAATATTACGGACAACTACAAAATAGCGAGATATCCCATTCTTGATATGCACAGCTGCAATTTCTCGTAATACGGATCATTGGCACGTGCCCGGAAGTTCACGCAAGGTACAGTAGTCGACATTTTCTGTGGATTACCTGGTGGTGAAGTCGTTTTGATATAGTGATACGGTGATATTCTGAAAAATGCCGAGTCCGTAGAGCAAATCACGAAGGCGTGCAAGTGTTCAGCAATAATGTTGATTTACCGGTAATGAACATTTTACCTGATGTCTTGTTTCAACAACCACAGCGTGTTACTAGCCTATGTAGTTCTCGTACCGAGAGTCGCTAACAGATATTATCCTGGAATATGACGCACCGTAACACAATCAGCGATGTCAGTGACAAAGTTTCATACACTGACACGACAAGCCACACACATAACTTATTAAATGAACGCAAACCAGCGTAAAATATCGTGGAGCTAAGGAATGCCAGAATAAAAATGGTATTGATAACAAACATCGTCAGCAACATAATAATAATTAATGTACATTATAATTATGAACTTCATTTTTCTAGTTTTATTAATGGCGAGGGAAGGCTCCGGTCTATGACCTATTACTTGGGATCATCCCGGCGTTCTCCTAGAATGATTTGGAAAAATCTGGGAAAACTCAAATCAGGATTAATGGATCAGGCAAATTATCTTATATACTGAGAAGCTTCCTGGCAGATAAGAACTATGTGCTGAATCGGAACTAGAACCAATATCCTTGTTTTGCCATTGACTTCAAATCCTGACTCGTAACGCAGTCTTAGGTTGGCAGGAAGCTGCACGACTGGAAACACTCTGATGGAGGGAGAATGATATATTTTGTAACCTGTATCCATTTTCCGAGAATAATTTTTGTACTCCTCAACGTACGTTAGTGATATGAAATTATAATAAGACAATAATGTGCGCGTATATAAACAACATTGCTATAGTCTATTCACTTCTGTGTATTAAATCCCAGTGACAAAATTAATTCAGCCTATAGTATTCTTTGCAGAGGATAGAACGACTTCGACAGAAGAAAATTATTTAGGTTGAGATTAAAAATTTTTGAAAAATGCAAATTTTTTTGGTGTGTTTTCAGTTGACATCTTGCAGTTCTATCATCGTGTTGCGAAACGTTTGCTCATTTTGTTTTACTGCCAGTTGCGTCATAGATTGTCATCTGTTCTACTTTGGAAACAGGGAACGTCTCCGAATTTCATTTTCTTGAGTTACGCATGAGTAGTGCTCTGTCATATGCTAGCAGTTTCGTCTCATTTATACACATTCTATAAATGTTGACTACTGCAGCACGTAACCGTGTAACGAGTCTCCTTTTTTCGTTGATATTGATCGTAGTTCGCTGATCCACCACTATTATTAACTAAAGTCGCTGAAATCAGCAGATTTTCCCATATTCTGCACATGGAGGCTACTGGATGATTTCTGAGAATTCCTGTCTCCAGTTATATACTTTTACAACAATAAGAAATATCTTCCGTGAGATTTGCGCGTACTGGTTGTGATAGCTGAGAGCACTTGTGATATTCTGGCTGACGAATATATGCATCGCAATCTGTGTCTTATGTTGCTTGATATTCAGGCTTAACAATTATATTTCCCTCTCTTTCTTGGTGTTATTATCTGTTGCCGGGTCGCACGCGATAGGCGCTCTGCATGCTCATCTCATCGTCATTTGCCATAAGATGCGAAGAAAAATCTTTCACGGAATCGGTCTAAGAAATGTGTAAAATCAGTTTAGTGTGCGACCTTGTTTTTTAAACGTTTTGTGTACTGTTACAGATACTCATGATACTTAGTCTATAATCCTACCTCGTTTACAGGATGTAACTTGTTGAAACGAAATATAATCTGGATTTGTAGAATGAGATTTGAACATATGTATCTCCTGTCACATAAGGGAAACTTCAGCCTGCGACTGTGATAACTTGACAATCTGAGATGTAAAATACGTCTTTTTGTTATGGAGACAACATGAAGTTGTGAGTGAAAAACATCATTAAAGTACATCACATGTCCCAGTCCCATAAAATATCAGCTTAATCTTTAACCGCGACAATTCAAAAGTTCTTACAACACATACTGAGCTTATTCCGAGGAATGATTTCGCGATATGAATTATTGTGTTTGTGAATTTGTGGCTTTAATTCCTTGCGAGATTGCAGTCGGTGTAGTCAATAAATATATTTTAACAAAAAAATATGCACTTTAACTAATTTACAGAGAAATTCTTGATTCGCTATTAGATGACAAAAACAATTATGCAACTTATTTAAAAATTAAGATTATCATCGTAGTGTGCTAATATCAATAAACAGTGTGATGACTGTATAGTCTTATAGAGACAAACATCAATTAGAATAAATAAAAACCTTTTTAGGTTTTGCAGTGACTGTTTGACAACATGCAGTATTCTCTAGTGCTTTATCGCACAAAAATTTCGCGAAACTTTGATTATTTTCAATCGCATATACTCATCTGCTGTCGGCGATTTTTTATTTACGATGGCGAATGTAAACTGTAGCTGCTGCAACTAATACGTAGTCACGACATTAGATAGTATGTAGCAACAGGCCCAGTCGGTCTCTAACAGAAATATACCAGTATGGGACAGTAGCATCGTGAGTATGGAGATCTCAAACGGCGCAACATTGTAAGCGGGACATTTAAAATCTGCTGTAAACTTCTTCCAGTCACAAGAGGTTGGGACAGTGCAAAGGTTTTATCCAAATTTATCATTTACACGTTAAAAAATTGCTAGTATAAAACTTGACCCAGTCGCATGGTTTGTATCTACAGCCATTGTAGTATCATATGATGGCAGCAAAACATAACCTCTGCTGCATGTTGGCACAGCAGTGGTTTTCATGACTCCACTTGTAACCGCTCTCTCACAGTCTGGAAAAAATATTCATTCCGTGCAAACTTCTAGCGAAAATATTTTTCATTATCATTCTGATATTGCAATTAAGGAAATACTTATGTGACAGATTGTTTTTGATTTTATCGACGATCCCGGAGAGAGAATTCAGTGATATGTGTCATCGGTACTCTAAAGATATACTAAACCCCTGCAGCTGAAGTTTTCAGAAAACTAATCGCCTGGTTTTAGGACAGACGTGTCTAAGTGATCAAATTCTTTAACTCTTCAATACATTACTATTAACTTAGTGTTGATTATCATCAACGTTAAACCGTAATAATTTGTCACGTCAGTACTTTGGTCTGTGTACTTTTTGCAATATTTTTTGGTACAGTAGGTTCTGTCAGTAACTATTTGCGGAAAGTAGCCCAGAAATCAATTGCTGCATTTAGTTCGTTATCGTCTAGGTACTGGTAAGAAAATAAGACCCTGGAACGGTAATTTCGTTGGTTACAAAACACTGCATCTGCTGTTTATCACTACTTTCCGTATTACTATACTACTGTTTCTAAGGGTATAAATTTCGCTAAACTCTGTCAGATACAAATTTTGGTGAACTGATAAAATAAAATCTGAGAGTGACATTTGTTAATGTTAGAGGAAAGAGTCACATTTATCTCTTCTCAGAAACAGTTTCTCTATGCTATGCATAAGCGCCCCTTTTCGTAAATAGTCCTTTAATGGCTGTATCGAAAATGTGTTTTACTTTTAACATGAATCAGCTAATTTTCATCTCTAAGTTTGCAAAACTCTTTGACTCTAAAGTCAGACAAAATTAGTATTATTGTCACATCGACACAGAGATCAATAGGTACGAATAAATAATTATTCCCTTCCGCGACGGAGGAAGAAATCAGTAGCGAGAGGCCTGAAGCACTCATTCTGTACTTCTTCCGGAGAGATTTAGGAAAAGATTAGAAACTAAAGCATAATGTGAAAGCAGTTTCTGGCTGATACGGAGGATACTCCTTCCCATGCTCATGCGTAAACTAAGTTATGTCTCGGAGCACATTTCTAGGTTCACGGTAGAGGCGCGGCACACATTAATATTGCATTGTAAATTAGCAACTCTCTTGCATAGAACTACATAATTTCTGATTGATTTCTGGTGACTTCTGTACTAAGATCTCAAGTAATAACTGTACAGTACATATAAAGGGAAGCAGAAAGTGGCTCACGAAATAGCCAATCAATAAAAGACAAAAGGAATTAAATCAAATTTTCTTGTAGTAAAAGCAACAGTGATTTAGGAATCGTAAGTAAAGGCTACGGAGTGTTTTACAGAATTTTCGATTGCAAGACGTTGGGTGTTACCACAAACATAAGAATAGCACTGTTACAGAAGATTCAGTTACGAAAAGCTTTCAGCAGAATGGGTATTGCGTTCATTGATATTGATCACCAACACATCAGAGAGCAAATTTCTCAAGATTTAGTGGACGGTTTCCGGGGGGAATATAACTGTTTGGAGCCACCAATGTGTTTCCGAATATGGCTTTCGAAACTTCCAACGTACTTGGTGTTGCTTGTGTTTGCGGTTATGTACGGTTTTAAGTAAAGTGCATTCTGGTTTGTATTATGACATAATTTGAGATTATGTTATACATAAAATAATTTTAAATTGTATTTACCAGCATCTTCACGGACATCTGCCCCTGTAGGACCTTTTCAGCCCGGTGCTCTTATAGCTAGAAGTATTTACTTTTCATAAGTAACCAAGTTTGTCGCCTAGGGCATCTACAGAGGAGAAAAGCCCTACTGTCACTCTTTCAAAATAAAAGCATAATTTATTGCATTTTAATAGGCTAAGTTCTTCGGAAAAACGTCATATTTCATCCCCCAAAAGCTGCTGAGAAACATTTTGTTTACCAACAGGTTTCGATATTCAGCTTGTCTGGAGGTTCCTTTATATTGACCAGTACATACGTATATTTTGCTTTGAGGATCAGGTATTTCGTATTAAATTTTACACTTTTAATGTATTCTATCAGTTTTACTTAGGTCCGTTGATACACAATATTTTGTGGAGATGATGCTCAATCACCAAAGATATCTAGAAATTATGTAAAAATCGAAACTGGTTGTGAATGAAGAATTATTTGTCAGCAGCTGTGGGCCTTTGTCCGTCTCTGATGAACTGGTTGTCAACGGTACGTTAGACACAATGTTTTTTTTCTTTTACTTATTTACATATTAATATCTCACTAAGTCAACTAATCTTTCACTCATTTTTGCAGGTTTACAGCAGGATCTTAACTCTACGTCAAATTAACGTCTTAGGACGTCTCCATAATCTGTTGTGACTCTCTTTCAATGAAGAAGAAGGATCTTTTCCGTAGAGACAGTGCTAATTCGGAAACATGTTAGTGATTCTGGGAAGGTGTCTATCATATTTTTAACCTTTTCAAGGTGGAAAATGAACCTTCTACAGGACCTTTTCAGCCCAGTGCTCTTATAGCTAGAAGTATTTACTTTTCATAAGTATCCAAGTTTGTCGCCTATTTCTTTAAATGAATAAAGGGCAACGCGTTCGTTGTTTATTAGAACAAAAAGCAAATTCTTTTATAAATATATGTAAGTTGACTCTGTGTACTTTGTGCATGGGCGGATCTTAGTTAGATGTAAACCGGTAATAATCTCAGAAGTCAAATCTTTAGTCTATTTGTACGATTATGATGCCAAATACAAATTTATAAAGTAGGTCACCATGTCCATCATCACGTTTTCGTTTAGCAGGACTGGCTTCAAAATCGTGAAACGACAGAGTCACTGCCCAGATTAATGAATCTGTTTCCTTAGGTTCAATATCGATTTCAGTGTTTCCTGAACTTTCTGCTGCAAAAGCTGTTTTTATTTTGTATTTATTTCTTTCTGTCCTTTCTTTTTCTGTTTATAGACTATTTAGTAAAGAAATAGTTGGTCATTTACTGGTAATGACGCAGTTCGGATGCATATACTCACTTGTGATTCAGTACGGTAGATTTTTGTTGTACTGTACTTCGCAGTAAACCACTGGAAACCACGAGACCGGTAAATAAAATAGTAAATCTGAGCTCAATGTAATATCGTAACTGGCTAACTTAATGGAAAAAATACTGACTGCTAGTCACAGGACTCAAACCCTTAGTCCCACGCGCTGAAGTCACGCACGTAGGCCCGGAGCCACAACGACGTGAATACTTGACTTTGATTGGGATGAGTAGGTGTGACAGACCGATAGGCCCAACCTCAGCACGTGCGGCGAGGTGCGACATCTGGTGACGTCATACGCTCATCATTGGGGTATTTCCCGACATTTGCGGCACCACGTGTCTTATATTAAATCACTTGTCTCAGTGTCATCTAAGTCGCTTCTGTGGTGTTTATGCGATAGTAAGAATCACCCTGTCTATATGAAACTGAAAGAATTATTTTTTGCTTCCACGCCTAAGTTATTAATAAGTGTTATTAATATCGACTATTAAGAGATTATTCGTTTGTTATCGTCCGTTGCCTTACGTTTTAAATGATAGTACAAGACAAAAGCGGTAGTTCAGGCAACGGACACTGCAGAGGTATTCTTACGTTTCTTCATGTTACTCTGAACGGTTGTAGGCATACCTTCACAATTGTGAAGAACCTGTAATATGCGAGAACAAAAAAGTGCAACACAACACAGAGTAAAGCAACAGCCCTCGGACAGACGCAGAAGTACTGTTATGTGGCTGCCGTCGCCTCGGAGACAGCTCAGCATAGCGTCATTGTGATGCCCATCCATTGTACACAGTAGGGGTGTCCAATATGCGGCCCTCGGGACACATGCGGCCCAAAGCAAGTATCAATGTGGCCCAAGAATTGAGCACCTATTGCACGACCGGCAAAAAAAATCCATAAAATTCCGTCTAAGTAAAGTTATGATAAATTGAATATTTCCAATTTGAACCTCCCACCACGCGATGATAGTCAGTCATTGTTCCACCCCTTTTTTTTGGAGTTTTAAGTGTATCATATGCTTCCCAAAAATAGTCTTCTCCCAATGTGGCCCATGTAAACTAAAGGACTGGGCACCCCTGGCATACAGTGAACCCATACACGCTGTGCATATCAGCCAATCCTTCATTGGTAAGGCTATTCGTACTGCTGTGTATCACTGTTAACGTAAAACTGCTACTGCCAGAATAGCAAACACGAGACATAACCGATCAATACTGGATACAAGTCTAAAGGCGAAGGGTGATGTCAGTATTACTGTTGCCAACAGCACATGCTCCGAGTTAAATAAATAAGTTAATTTTCCAACAAGATATCCAATGTATACCGTCGACATTTGAATTGTTGTCCAGATATTTTAGTGCGATACAGCTACAAAGATAAATCAAACAAAATGCAATTTCTCTGTATCGAGCCACCAGAGGGCACGAATCCTTTATATAAAATTTCTCACAAGATATCTCTTAAACAGCCTGCGGAATTTTGTAGGTGGAGTTCGGGTTCACCATATAAAGGGTGTATCACAATTTCTATTACAGGCTTCTGCGAGTTGCAGAGAAGACTTACTACATAAAGTGTTGATAGGGAACCCATGTACGGAAACGTACCGTTTGGATGTGAACTTATATTGAAGATCGGATCACTTTCAAATCTCCGGCTTTGCGGTACGCATACAGTGGAGACGGTGAGCCCTGACCTATGTGCTCTACAGGAGGCCATGGCATGGGCAATGTTTCGAGAACTCATCGTCGGGTACTCTTCTGCGTAATGAAGTCCAGAGTGCTGCGCGTTCGTGGAGTACCACAGTCAAAACCTCCTAGTTGCATACGTACCAGTTTCTCGCAGCCGTTCTTGGAGTCAGACAAGAATGTTATATGACGTCGTTATTACAAAAGAAACAGGCGACGGCGCTCTATTCTCAGTTTGTGTGCATACCGTGAAGCGGGAGATATGAAGTGATCCGATCTTCGATGTTAGTTTATATTCAGACAGGAAATTTCCGGACATACTTTCCTTATCAAAACTTCACCTAATAAGTCCCCTCTAAAAACCCTAGAAAACCGTAACGGGAAATGTGAAATACACTGTATGCTCAACAGAAGCGATGTTTGTCGTGGCAGAGACGAGAGATCTAAACGGAGAGGATAACAAAAATGGCGAAGGAAAGTAACTGTAACATTACCCAAAGAACCTCATTTTCTTGCGTCTGATGTTCTTTCATTTTTAAAGAAACGCTTTATTTAATTATTTATCAAGTACCTAATTTCTCCCTATTGGGAGTTTTCGAACTACATCAGAATAACCTAATGTTAAATGATCTGTCCGTCTGTGCGATGTAAAATTTGTAACATGTGTCCTAGTTGGTTTTACAAATCTCCCACTAAGGCAAACGTGGCGAGCTGGGTTGCTTTACCGAATTACAGCTGTGAAAGTTAATATGCTCTTCTGTGTTGAGAAAGGAACACGCTGTTTAGAATTTATCTATATTTTGCCTACTCAGTTGCATATTCATTTCTATAGTATTACTAGTTTCGATCAAAGTTGATCATCTTCAGATCTACAACTATTCGGAAATTCCCGTTATAAACTTCTTGAGCTTGTGAACGGAGTGAGTACATAATATTTTGAATAGGAACCCATGTTCGGAAACGAAACATTTTCTTTCTGCAACGGTTTCAGTTAAAATTTGTAACTCGTCCACGTATACTGAGGAAATGAGTTGTTTGTAATGGTTTGCACTTAGGGTAGACAGGATGACGTGTACTGCCACTGAATTTCCGTCAGAAAATGTGGTTTCACCATGATGGCGCACCACCTCAATCCTCACGTGCGGTTCGTAGATATCTCAACAGAGTGTATGGTGAAAGATGGATTATGAGGTGATCCAGCCGTGTGGCCGCCCAATCACCGGATTTAACTCCTATGGACCACTTCTTGTGGAGTCGTGTGCAAAGTTTAATATACGAGACTCCTGTAGAGATGGAGAGAACCTCTCCCGGGACGAGTTTTGGCCGCTGCACTAGAAACTGAAGAGGCACTAGATGGGATGGAGAGCGTGTACCAGAACATACTTCATACATACAATGTTTGTAACAATGCTGGTGAAACCCACGTAGAGCCGCTGTTGTAATACATCAGTACTGTTCTGTATGTACAGTATGCTGGGTTCTGTTTTGCTTTGGAATGATGTAAACACTTAATGTTTAAGTGTTAATACAAACAAATGTGCTTAAGTGATAAATGGATGTTTCGTTATGTTTCCTTTCGAATTGCACTGCGCTCTTCTAATTCAATTCCTCAAGCAGAAGTGGTTCAAATGGTTCAAATGGCTCTGAGCACCATGGGACTTAACATCTGAGGTCATCAGTCCCCTAGAACTTAGAACTACTTAAACCTAACTAACCTAAGGACATCACACACATCCATGCCCCAGGCGGGATTCGAACCTGCGACCGTAGCGGTCGCGCGGTTCCAGACTGTAACGCCTAGAACCACTCGGCCACCTCGGCCGGCGCAAACGACCTGAGACGGCTGCTCACATTGTCTCCTAAATCATTCGTATAAATAAGCAACAGCAGAGGTCTTATAACAATACTTTGGGGAACGCCAGAAATCGCTTCCGTTTTACTCGATGACTTTACGTCAATTACTACGGACTGTCTCCTCTCTGACAGGAAATCACAAATCCAGTCACATAACTGAGACGATATTCCATAAGCAAGCAACTTCACTAAAAGCCACTTGTGTGGTACAGTGTCAAAAGACTTCTGGAAATCTAGAAATACAGAATCAATCTGAAATTCCTTGTCACGTCTTCTGAAACCTTGGAGGTACTTACAAAAAGCCATGTTCGACTGCCGAGGCAGTGAAGTGTCTGCAGTGTGTGTCTAGTCACATCTGATCTGCAGCGGAGAGCAGATGTGGATCTGCCTTGAGGTGAGTTCAATTAAGTGCGAGACCAACCTGACGCGCCGCTCTAAATCGTGCGGTCTGGCCAATCAGCGGGCACGCGTGATTAGCTGCGACATGTGTGGCCCACGAGAGGCTGGGTAAACTCGCGTTCTGCTGCTGCCCTCTTACCGATAATCGAGCGTCCCTCGCGCTGCTGGCGACAACGTTTCACACGGGTTCTTCTTCTGCTGTTTCCTTTTATCCTCCCTCTCGGACCACCACCTACCGTGTACGCCATGTAGCCGGACCGAGAAGCTGGCCCTACAGATACCGTTTTTTTTACAAGCCTCAGCGTTATATCTGGCATTCAAAAACCACTCGCGAGGTTTTCATACTCTCTAGTTCGCTACGAGCAAACTACACTCCTGGAAATTGAAATAAGAACACCGTGAATTCATTGTCCCAGGAAGGGGAAACTTTATTGACACATTCCTGGGGTCAGATACATCACATGATCACACTGACAGAACCACAGGCACATAGACACAGGCAACAGAGCATGCACAATGTCGGCACTAGTACAGTGTATATCCACCTTTCGCAGCAATGCAGGCTGCTATTCTCCCATGGAGACGATCGTAGAGATGCTGGATGTAGTCCTGTGGAACGGCTTGCCATGCCATTTCCACCTGGCGCCTCAGTTGGACCAGCGTTCGTGCTGGACGTGCAGACCGCGTGAGACGACGCTTCATCCAGTCCCAAACATGCTCAATGGGGGACAGATCCGGAGATCTTGCTGGCCAGGGTAGTTGACTTACACCTTCTAGAGCACGTTGGGTGGCACGGGATACATGCGGACGTGCATTGTCCTGTTGGAACAGCAAGTTCCCTTGCCGGTCTAGGAATGGTAGAACGATGGGTTCGATGACGGTTTGGATGTACCGTGCGCTATTCAGTGTCCCCTCGACGATCACCAGTGGTGTACGGCCAGTGTAGGAGATCGCTCCCCACACCATGCTGCCGGGTGTGGGCCCTGTGTGCCTCGGTCGTATGCAGTCCTGATTGTGGCGCTCACCTGCACGGCGCCAAACACGCATACGACCATCATTGGCACCAAGGCAGAAGCGACTCTCATCGCTGAAGACGACACGTCCCCATTCGTCCCTCCATTCACGCCTGTCGCGACACCACTGGAGGCGGGCTGCACGATGTTGGGGCGTGAGCGGAAGACGGCCTAACGGTGTGCGGGACCGTAGCCCAGCTTCATGGAGACGGTTGCGAATGGTCCTCGCCGATACCCCAGGAGCAACAGTGTCCCTAATTTGCTGGGAAGTGGCGGTGCGGTCCCCTACGTCACTGCGTAGGATCCTACGGTCTTGGCGTGCATCCGTGCGTCGTTGCGGTCCGGTCCCAGGTCGACGGGCACGTGCACCTTCCGCCGACCACTGGCGACAACATCGATGTACTGTGGAGACCTCACGCCCCACGTGTTGAGCAATTCGGTGGTACGTCCACCCGGCCTCCCGCATGCCCACTATACGCCCTCGCTCAAAGTCCGTCAACTGCACGTACGGTTCACGTCCACGCTGTCGCGGCATGCTACCAGTGTTAAAGACTGCGATGGAGCTCCGTATGCCACAGCAAACTTGCTGACACTGACGGCGGCGGTGCACAAATGCTGCGCAGCTAGCGCCATTCGACGGCCAACACCGCGGTTCCTGGTGTGTCCGCTGTGCCGTGCGTGTGATCATTGCTTGTACAGCCCTCTCGCAGTGTCCGAAGCAAGTATGGTGGGTCTGACACACCGGTGTCAATGTGTTCTTTTTTCCATTTCCAGGAGTGTATTACTCCTACAGAGGAAAGTTCTGTAGGAAATTTAATGTAGTTAAATTCGTACAGAAGTGACCTTCAAACGGTCTTCCACCTCCACACTTATCCTCAGCGGGCAGGATTTCTAATACGTTGTTCGTGGCACTCCCTCCAATCGCTGTATAAAGATTTACGACTATTCGAACTATTTCGGATACTCGACCTTTTCTGGTCTCTACTGATTGGGCTATTACACCACCAACAAAGTCGGCTATTTCGTTAACATTATTAATTTAAACGTGAGCGCGAGGGCAATAAAATAAAATGACTTTTGTTAACATTACGCTAAAACTAATTGTGTTGACAATTCGACCCAAACTTAACCCTTAAAATCACGGTCGTTGCGTAGTAAGAAGGTCTTAAAGAATACAACGATAAAATTATTTGTGTTATGCTCGTAAAATTCAAAAAATTGTTAGCTAAAAGTGACACAAACGTCAATTTTACAATTTGTAAGTGCTCAATTAAGCCGGTGTCGTAATAAGGCTAGTCAAAGTAGACCAAACAAGCTGGAATGCGCAAATTTTTGGAGTGGTAGGAGAGAGAGCCATGAATAGTGTACTAGAAATCTTTACCGGTTGGCCGCGCGGGGTAGCCACGATGTCCAGGGCGTCTTGTTCCGGTCCGGACGGCTCCCCCCGTCGGAGGTTCGAATCCCCATCGGGCATGGGTGTGTGTTGTCCTTAGTGTAAGTTAGTTTAAGTTAGGTTAAGTAGTGCGTAAGCTTAGGGACCGATGACCTCAGCAGTTTGGTCCCATAAGACGTTACCACAAATTTCCAAAATTTGATCGGTGGGGGCTGAGTGTGGGAGTAAGGGGGGCGGGGGCAATCTTGCACACTGCACGTACACGCCGACCTTAAGCCACGACACACGGCAAGAGGGACATTATTGTCTCAGCAACGCTTTACCAATTCTTATGCCATGTGTTCGTTGTTGGTTCCTGTCGTCATTCTTATTAAAATATCACTGATCGCTTTCGACATTTTCTATTTTAACGCAATATTACAAACCAATGGAAATTTTACGAATAAAAATTACTCTTTCTTTAAAAAAGATATATTTAAAAACCAAAAATTTTAACAGTCTGGGATGGTTAATCGATATTGCGGTTTTCTTACCTGCTTGTTGGTAAAAAATAAAAAAGATCTGTTACAACTCAGGCCAAACAAATATCGAAAATTGTCGGTTATTCAGAACTAAAGTACCTGTATGGTTTCAACCGGTCGGTTTTTTCCATCCCTGTCTACTAGGAATGAAGACATGTACCGCGAAACAAACAAACAAATTATTTTTCCTAGGCGATAAATAAAACTTCATGGCTATCTCTTGTAAAAACATCTGTAATTAAACTGCAAGACCTCAAATTTAAGCAGCGACTGGCTTGGGAAGTTATTGGCAGATACCGCCACACTTGGTCCCTCAACCGACTCTGTTGCCAGCAAGGTGGCGAGGTAGTTACGATACTGTGATTACTTTGGCGAGGAATTAGGCTCTATCACCGTCCGGATTTCTGTCGGTTTCCCAAATCAGTTCGGCAAATGAATACTTAAGTAGCAGTTCTTTATATAAACCTTGTCTAACTTTGAGAGCTCTGTGTCTACTAACATCGACGTCGACGTCAAACATTTACATTCTCTTCTTATCGAACTTCTCACACTATACCTGAGCATCACCTCCTTTCATCTCTGATAATCTCAACGAAGGCCACCTAACCATCCAAGTAACGTCCAGATGAAAGACTTGCACCAGACCACCGAATCACATGATATTATTATTATTGCTATTACTATTATTATTATTATTGGCTATATGAGTGTTTGTATATGTTTTCCTCTACAGATCTTTTCCTCTATGGATTTTATCCTCTGCAGTTCCTCCAGTACCATGCAAACTAATCCCTGGTGTCTTAACGCAAGGACTAGCATCTTGTTCCTGCTCCTAGTCAGTGTTTTCTACGTATTTATTTCCTATGCGATTCTGCCGAGAACCTCCACATTTCTTATTCTATCTAGAGCGTAGAAATTACGAATACCTTTCTTCAACTTGTCTTTCATCTCGATGTCTTTCTTCCCTTTTGAATCAGTTGCGACGTACATTCCTGCTTGCCTTACGTATTTAATTTCTGAAATTATATCGTACAATATCGTATCATATCAAAAAGATCTCTTATAATAACCTTCTGTTTATTGTTTCCAAGCGATAGCGGACTTCTATCAGTATTTTTAGCACCTTTAAGACACTGGGTCAGTACAGAATTTTGATTATACAACTAAATTCGTTAATTTAGCATAAAGGTCCTTACTTCACCGGCCGGCCGGGGTGGCCGAGCGGTTCTAGGCGCTACAGTCTGGGACCGCGCGACCGCTACGGTCGTAGGTTCGAATCCTGCCTGGGGCATGCATGTGTGTGATGTCCTTAGGTTAGTTAGGTTTGAGTAGTTCTAAGTTCCAGGGGACTGATGACCTCGGAAGTTAAGTCCCATAGTGCTCAGAGCCATTAGAACCTTACTTCACCAAGTTCGTAAACTTATTACAAAAGCGGCAAGAGAACTATGTTTTGTTAGGCTGGAACACGAAACCCTAGCCTTCCTTCATTTCTCGCAGAAGCATACTGCGACTTTAGATTTGCCTCGTCTGCAATATCGAATGTCGATGCTTAGGGCGGGGTGAGGTGTGTATAATTTCACATTTAATATTTCAGGTGACTCGCACTCACGAAGGGCGTAGTCCATATCGGGTGGAACAGAACGTGCCTACTCCTCTAAAACGGTTTTCAGCGTTCCGCGCAGTCCCGGAAAAGTTTTATTGCCATTCCATACCGGATGTAGCGCAAGCGATATCACAGAACGTTGAAATTAGTGTTTAGGTGGTGGAATAATTGTGAAATGGAGGAGTCTTATATTTGCACTTCTCAAGTCGTCCCCTTATTGCTGTAATAAATTTCGTATCTGCCTCAAGAAATATCGAAAATTAATACAAACTAGGCTGTAGAATATGCGCTGTTCCAGTTTTTAAGCTTTCAACATTCCTAACAGTATTCACGACATGTTGTTATACGTCCACATATTTCAGTGGATTACGTTTAGTTGATTAGGTATAAATGTACACAACATACTAGCAGTGTACTTTCCGAAGTTGTTATCAGGATCATCTCGTCTTCTTACGCATAGATCCTGACAACAGAGTACCATACTATCTGAAAGTGCGTGCGAATTCTGAATAGTGTAACGGAGTGAGGTGGGCCAGTGGTAAGGCACTCGGGAGGACAGCGGTTTAAATCTCTGTGCAGCCATCCAAATTTAGGTTTCAAGGGTTTCTCTGCATCGATTAAAGCAAGCAATGGGCTGGTTCCTTAGAAAAGGACCTGGCCAATTTCCTTTCTCGTCTCCGCCTCTCATGTCCTCTCGGTCGACAAGACGTTAAAACTCTAATCTTCCTTCCTTCTCTCCTGAACAGCACTCTTTACCAGAGTGCGTCTTCATGTCGTTTACCGTTTCCATCCTTCCATTCGTGTATGTCGAGTGTCAGTTGTGTAAATATAATTGGGTGAGTGTATATTATATGTGATGTTGTGATGGGAAGGCAACTGCTACATTCAATAACGAGATGAAGGGCTGAAATTTTTTGTTTTAGTTTTAAACATTGTCTGATTTCTGCGGAATACCTCAATGAAAGTGGACTGCTATTGACTTGGTATGAAATGTGGCTGATACTTGAAATGTCTTAAGTATGACGTGTGACATCCCCTTATGAGCCGTTGCGTTGTTTTCTGTTCGTGTTATTATGGGTAGAAAGGAATGAAACTCAGGAAGGGAGATACATCTGGCAACGTTGCATATTACATTCTTCTATATAAATCGTTGGATCCCCCAGCAAAGAAGCAAAGTATTTCCGATCTAGTGCAGAGGTTTGGTGTTAAGTCGAGTCGTCATAAACCTATACACTGACATATCAGTTTCTTTTGCTGCCCAGACTCTAGCAACGCAAATTTCTGGCGTCGCCAGGAATCGAACCGAATGTTTAGTGATCTGTTTATCAGAGATCCCACCTACCATAACGAAATAGCTTTCATGATTAGGCCGCTAAACGCTTGTAGACCTATAGCCCTCTTCGTGAAAATATCTGGTTCGATTCCTGGCGATGAAACTTCCATGACCAGAATATGGGTAGCAGATGGAGAGAGGATGAATATCGTAGCAAGCACTTCTAATAAGTGGATCACCAGATTAAGATTTTCGCCGTAGGGGCAGTTGGCAGTAGGATACATTTCAAATCACTTAGCCTATCAATAAGAAGTGTGCGTTTCTAAGCCAGTTTCCTTATCGGCAAAGCTGCGTCCATGTTAGTTTCTTCCGCCACGTGGGCATAAATTGATTACGCACTGGCTGAAGCAGTATCATGCGTAGAGGAGCGTTATTTTCGACGACAGCTAATTTTTCAGCTAATTGTCACAGAAACGTTACGTTCGATGTTTTGAATGAGATCATGTAAAGAATCTGCAAGCAGCTTATCTAGCATATCTCAGAGCAAGTGCCCTACAACAACAGAAGATGTTGCAGTCCAAGTACACCTACATTTATTATTTCTATAAATATTTTTTATTACGATTTAGTACTAAATTTCTATACAGAGTTTTCTACGGAGTCCGGTGTTGCAGATTGCATACTGGATTTAATATATCACTGTGACTAAAATGGATAAACATTCACAGAAAATACAAAATGTTATCTAGGATAAGTTATAGCAGACAAACGTATAATCCGAACAATAGGTATAAACTGAGTGCACGGAAATACCAAGATCACAAATTTTCTACATAAAAATTCAGAAGACGTAATAAACGCCCGCCAGTGATGTTAAAGCTCTGATGACCCATGTTGGGTTAAAATCTATAAAAAAATTCTTTCCTGTTAAGAAAGCAGTCCCTGTAAATCATTACAAAATGAAAACTCTTTTCATTGTCAAGGAAGCGATGCCGACAGCTGTCTACCTGCGTTCGCAAGGACCGCTCCCGCCTCGAGTAAACGCGTTACCCTATCTGTGGAAAAACTTCGTTAACGAGTTAATTCCGCGAATCAGACATCGATTTTGTTGGAGCACATAATTCGTCCCCATTTCAACACGTCAAGTGCTTAAATACAGAGTGCGAGAGACGTAGATAGAAACTCTACTGCAAGCAGAAGTGGCAAAATGAAAACAAAAAAATGTGCTTCTCCTTTGACTCCCTCTTAATTATGCGAATATTTTGTTGCATGTTACAAGTTAATAGTCATAAACGATGTTGCACTCTTTTTCCGTATTTTGGTAGGTCGTATTAATCAGTAGTCAACAAGAATATTATCACGCTTATCACAATATAATAAAAAGTGCTCCTTAGTGGTACGAAGCATGTGACATACTGTCCAGTCGGAGAATATCCAGGTAGCCTCATTTTTGCCCCCTGTGTGCATTCCCTGTATTATGCAAATTATGTGATAACACGGGACGTAAAGATCAAGGTAGTTTGTAAGTTAAAATCTAAACCAGTTTATAGAAACAGGATACGTCAGGAGAAGAAAACGAAGGAAAATTTATTCACTAAAGCTCGTTGTTAATATTCCAAATCTCCGAAACTATTCTATTGGAAGATTCTAAGTTAATTTGCACGTGACGAGCCAGCTCACTAGGAACAAATATGATTAAATGTTTTACAATTCGTGTACGAGACCACGTAGGAAGCACATATCGAGAGGCAGCAAGATAATACCAGCTACGAATGAAAGGTACTTTCCCGTTTGAAATGGGAGACAGAAAATCCCTTTGATATTCTTAATATTGAAATTTGTTTTCCATGATTGCAGTCCTGAATTTAATGCTTCCTGTTGTAGTGACGTGGTTACATGAGTTGGGAGAAATAGTGGAACGTACTGGCAGAAATGTCTAATTCCACGTACTTCTTTTGTGACTTATTTGCAACACAATGACGTATTTGGTTTTTCACTGTTTGTTATGACAATTCTGGAAGTCTTCTAAATTACCATTATATATGTGAGAATGGGGTTCTCTATTAAATCTCCCATGAAGGACCTTAAACAAACTCACGAGTGCCAAACTTTCGGCGATTGCTTCTTTGGTGTATTCGTGACAACAGTCGCGAATCTACAAAGCGTATCTACAGCTACCGTGTGTAAAGGAATTGCAGCAGTGAGATATGATGCCAAAATATCGTCTACTAAACAAAATAGCGAAGAAAAAGCTAAGCATATTGATGGACAAAGGAGGAAATGAAGAGGGTTTTTACCTGTCATTTGAAGGCAGTTGGCACCCTGAGCTTAATAAAAATCTACAGTACACAGTGTTCACTAAAGCCGTCTAAGGGTAGTCGTTAAAACATACGGGAGCTGCTAGCGCCAAAGTTCGTGTAAAACAATTGGTGCAAGACGCACAAACGTAGAGTTCCTAACAAAGGAGGTTTGTTGTGTTGTCTAACGAGTCTACTTTTACGGCGTCCCCTTTGAGGGATGTTTCGGCATTTGGAGATCAGTAGCCAAAGAGTATCATCGAGATTCTCTCCTTCCAGCTGTGAAGGATGTTGGATGTTCTGTAGTTCAGTATACCAAAATGAACTGTTTCATTGCTTTTAAAACCGTGCTAGCGACTGACCAAGACGTAAATGAATGTGGAGATTTATTTATACAGTACAGGATGAGTGGGAATATCTGTGACCAACTTAGAGAGAGACAACAGATTTATTTTTCTCCAGATATAAGTGGATGTTACTGCAACTTTTACTGTTTTCTTTTCTTTTCACATAACTGATGTAGCTCAATTCATCATTTCACTGTTACACATTCCTATTTTAAGGTAAACTAAGTTCTCTCACTTTAGTTTAGAAAAAGATCGGGCCATTATAATTCAGACCGAGTTTTCAGTGTCTTTTATGATCGCTCTAAGGTCAGTTTTGTTAGACAGCACATGACGTGTTGTTTAATGGGCTATATAATAATGAAGAGAAGGTAAGTCATAAGTGATACAGTGAAATCAAATGAATTGTGTATTAACCGTTCAAGCAGTGAATATTTTACAAAGGGTATTAATTGTTTCTACCCTAAACTAATTACTTGCATTACATCTTTTGGCAGTGATTTCCAGACTTCTTAGAACAAAGTATATATACTGATAATTTGTTCAAAATCAGCAAACGTTTTGCACAAACAATTCAGTCTGGAGACGACGGTGTAGGGATTCACGACACTCGTAACACACAAACTTTCAAAAAATCTGGAGGGAGCAAATTAAGTGATCATACTGGTCATGCAAACGGTTCCACCTACCATACCTGCTACCCTTCACAGAAGTTCTTCAGTATTGGTCGTACGAGAAGACGATCAGAAGCGAGAAAGCGAAATGACGTAGAGAACACGGTGCGGTGGGAGACGATCAAAACAGATTATAATTTCTCTGAGACTTGGAAAAGTAGATGAAACACAGATAACATTTTTTAACACGACGTGATACCCTTCACAAAAGTCTTTTATGGATATTGACACATGGTGAAAGAGCCTGAACTTCTGACATGTAAAAAAGGTTTACTTTTCACGCGTCCTTACCAGGGGGATTGTTTTTGCTCCACGACAAAACTCCAACTCATTCCGCACAGGGTCTCAAATTTTACCTCACCCCCTGTATTCTTCTGTCATCACACCCAGAGACTTCTTCCTCTTTCCTCGGATGAAGAAATCATTGCGTGCTAGGCATTTCTAAAACGACGACGAGGTTATTTTCGAGTTGGAACGTTTCCCGAACGGCCAAAATGTAGACTTGTACAACGAAGCTCTCCGGCAAGTCATCCTCCGTTCACGTGTCGTATTTAAGGCTGAACATGTAGAAAAGGACTAGCACTATCAATAAGTTCCATGGTCGTAGATCGACTTTTTTTCGCGGTGGTAATTAAAACCTAACGGCGACCCCTCGTAATACGAGAACTATATTCACGTTCATCAGACTCATATTGGCCTTTATACCAAAGCATTGCGTTATAAATAAATAAAGCGTGAAGTACCAAACTGTTTGAAATCATTTGACATTAATTTACGTTGTGTAAGAAATTTAGTACGGCACTTGACTGACAGGCACAAGTGGAAAAGTTTGCTCATGTCAGCTACACGCTAATAAAAGTTGGAGTTAAGCACGCAACGAAAATGTCAGAAAAAAAGGCGTGAGTTTCTAACTAGTGCTCTTCCTCTCATTAAGGACAGCTCACAATTAGGAAAAAACTACGAAGAAGCTGCGTGGCCTGTGTCCCCCGGGCTGGCCAGCTTTGTGTCACGGCTTTCGCATTTGTTGTACATTACAGTTAGTATTAGCAGGCTTGCCACACGGCAGGTGCTGCGCCGGGCAGGGGAGAGCCCAGCGGCCAGCTTTTCCTTTGAAATATTCAACAACCCTCTATATATGGAGATTTTAGGCCGACGACTGACGTTTAATTTTTCACAAAATGTACTCTGATCCCGGATGTACGTTCTGCGGCGGAAAAGGTGTAAAACACACACATACACACACACACACACACACACACACACACACACACACACACACACATACACACACATGCACACACTGAACGTACACACAATGCTTGCCAAAGAGATTGTTTAGCACCAAAGAAGTGAGACATTGCACGTAACATGTCTCGCCATGAAAGCGTTTCTTCTCAGCTGATCGGCGGCATTAGACTCAGAGGTCACAGTGTTCACCATTAGGTACCGAACACGCTTGATTCACAAAATGTTGAAAATATTATATTTGGGGTATTATTGGACAGTATACAACGAATGATGACGGATGCTGTATCGTGACCAAGAATTTTGGAAGCCAGGTTCATCATCCAGTATTTCACACTGTACGAATCCTCAACAATGAAAGTGAAGTGTGGAATCTACCTGCTCTGGCGTTTACTCTGATCCATTTATTGGAACTGATAATTTCGGTCAACCTTAACGTTCTCGACAAAATGTCTGAGGTTGTTTAGGGATATTTTTTCAGTATTTTGGTACAAGGGACCAGGAGACTTCAGCGGCTCGTTTACGGAGTAATTGCAGTTCGTTCGAATTTTTACGAATTTGTATTCGTATTGCACTGAGAAAGATCTGCACAACAGTGCAAATGTCGGCAAAACATGCTGTGTGTCTTAGTTATTACACTGATTAGCCATAACATTACGACCACCTACCTAATAGCTGGTATGTACACCTTTGCGGCGATGCGTCGCGGCATGGAAGCAACGAGGCCTTGGTAGGTCGCTGGAGGGACTCAGGGCCACATTCGCACACAACTAATTCTTTTAAATTTCGGGGAGGGGGCGATGAGCTCTGACGCCATGTTCAGTCCCATCCCACATGTGTTTGATCGGCTTCAGATCTGATGAGCTGGGGGGGGGGGGGGGCAGCACATCAATTGGAACTCTCCACTATGTCTTGTGACATGACGCATTATCTTGTTGAAAAATGGCACTGCCGTCGGGAAACGTGATCGTCATGGAGTGGTGCGCGTTGTCTGAACCCAGTGTACGGTACTCCTTGGCCTCCATGGTGCCTTTCACGAGCTCCACTGGACCCACGGACGCCCACGTGAATGTTTCCCACAGTGTAATGGAGCCGCCGCCAGCTTGTCTCCGTCTCGCAGTACAGGTGTCAATGAGCTGTTCCGGAAGACGACGGATTTGCGCCCTCCCATCGGCATGATGAAGAAAGTATCGGGATTCATCAGGCCATGCAACTCTCTGCCACTGCGCCAACGTCCAGTGCCGATGGTCACGTGTCATTGTGTTAACATTGCCACATGCTTGCGTTGTCGGCCGCAGAGGCCCATCGTTAGGAGTGTTAAAGCACTGTGTGTTCAGACTCACTTGTACTCTGCCCAGAATTAAAGTCTGGTGCTAGTTCCGCCACAGTCCGCTGCCTGTCGTGTTTTACCAGTCTGCCCAGCCCAAAATGGTTCAAATGGCTCTGAGCACTATGGGACTTAACATCTGAGGTCATCGGTCCCCTAGAACTTAGAACTACTTAAACCTAACTAACCTAAGGACATCACCCCGTAGCAGTCGCGCGGTTCCGGACTGAAGCGCCTAGAACCGTTCGGCCACCGCGGCCGGCTTGCCCAGCCCACGGCGTCCGACATCTGTAATGAAGGGTGGCCGCCCAACCCCACGATGTCTGATCATGGTTTCACTTTGGTTTCACCACCTGTTGAAGACTCACACCACAGTATTTCTCGGACACCCGACAAGTCACGCAATTTTCGAGATGCTCGTGGGAAGCTTCCGGGCCACCACAATCTGCCCTCGGTCAAACTGAGATAAATCGCGCGCCTTCCCCATTCCACACACGGACAGCACTCTCACTGATACTACATGCGCAGTACCTGTGTCTAACTAGCAGTCATTCCTCGACATGTGATGTTGCTTTCGCCTGGACGGGTTTATGTCGATAGTAGGACGGTGGTCATAACGTTCTGGCTGATAAGTGTACGTCACTCCTATACATACTCTCCAAAAATATCTAAGTAGTCAAGAGCGGTTGGCGAGCACGCGAATGAACTTCAACATTTCTCATGGCACACACAATGGAAACCACTTGATCAGTATTGACACTAAAAAGGCTGAAGGAATTAGTGTTACCTCGTTGGATGAACCGATCTACGTATGTAAGTCAACATTCTCGAACTTAAACTTCCTGACGGTTTAAAACTGTGTATTGAATGGGAACGAACAATGGGAGATTTTCAGTTTGCGGATAACACAAAATGTTCATGGCCCTTGTCAGTCTGCCAGAATATCTCTCTTTTCTCCTACTCTTAACGAATTGTATGTAGCCACTCTGTAATGGACAGCTGGATTAATCTTTTTCCTTCAGGTGACTCTTTTGCTAACTCCGTACCTAATGTTTTATTTAAACGATTCCCAGTTAAATCTGGAGTGTTTAATATTACTGACAATCCAAGCAACATATTTAAGTGTTCCAAAGATATACCAACAGAAACAAATGTAAAGAAAACTTTCAGTAAAATTATTTATTGGTCTTCGTGTAAAGCGACTATCACGTAACTCAGAAGAAACCAATGGTTCTGGCTGTAGTTTACAAGACTGAATATAACTTAATCAACAACAGTTCATTATGGAGGAAAAGCAATATATGGAGAAGAACGTTTAATTATTTGGTGTAGTTGTTCATAAAAGCGTGATTTGGAAATCACATTTTGTAGATCACTGATATGATCAAATTCGGCTATGTTTTCTCTGCATGTGATTGTTAAACATGAGGATGTAAGTATCAAAAGGCTAGTTTTTATTTGGGTGTTTAAATTCACTATCGCCAAATGTACTATATTCGTTGCACAAAAACGTGCAGTAAGGATTATATGTGATATACATTTCCTGCAGACAGTTGTTTAAACAACTAGGAACATTAACATTAGCAGATCTTATTAGGTTAATAGTTACAACAGGTTAGAATTTACAACAACAAATTTAACACTAACCTTAAAATTGGCGTCAGCTCTTCAGGACTTAAACTGACTTTGACACGAAGAGAACAAATAATGTAAATATCTCTCCAATAAATTACAGGTCCTAACAGTCATAAAAACAATTAAAAAACTAACTGGAATAGTTGAGAAGACCTTCTTCCACTTCATAGAGGAACTTTTCCGAATAGGTAATACAAGTGAAAATAGGTGGTACATGTAGCACAAGTAGCAACTGCAGTCTAAATACATACGCAAATCTCTGGTGTGATTAATGTGTCCATATTATCACTTGGACAACGGTGTATTTGTAACACTGTTGACACGTCCCATATCAAATAAGAGATATCGCGAGTGTAGCTCATGAAACCTACTTCATTAACTTAAATATATTACGATGTTTCGCATTATTATTCAAGTGTCCAGTTATACATTAGAACAGTTTCTTCTGCAGTTGTCATCAAGAATACTAAATCGGCAGTGCAAATGTCAGCCACTAACAATTACTTACAAGTCGTCTGGCTTCCGAAACTGCAACTTGCTTCGCAATCGTCCTCGAGAAATATGAAGTGCCAGTGACATCGTCGCTTAATGAGGTGCACGACCTTATCCTGAAACTATGTATATTTACGAGGCAAGTGTTTACTAGGGTTTGGTGTGACTATTAACTTGGCTCGCCTAAAACAAGGCCTCATAAGCCGTCAGCTATTAAAAATGAGCTGCTGACACCAAATTAAGCCCACCTCATCGCTCGAATGGGCCGAGATTTAAGTACTGGCATAAATCCTGGCGCTGGACCTGTTGCGTTTCTCACTCCATTTGCTAAATGCCTGGCTTCAGCGTCAGCATGAATAATTGACGCGCTGCAAAACATGACCTGTGATGCTACAAAGAAGGCAGGCCAGCAGTCTGACCGCTGCCCTTTGTGTGTCAACCTTATAATTGCCAAATGCGTGGCTCAAAGGGAACGCACACGGAAGACACAAAGCAAACTGAACCGTAGCGATCGGGGGCTAAGATCAATGCGGAAAAGGTGAACAGGTAGAAGAGCTCCGCTCGAAGGCGCACACGCTAGCTCTTGCACCGCATCACATTCTGCTGTGCTCACTCGCTATCCTCTAGTTTATTTTTTATACAAGTTATCTTAGAAAATATATTTACTCTTGAATGACGCACAACAATGATACGAGACTTGATTGACAAAAAATACCTCCGTGGCCGCCGTATGTACAAAACTTGCACCACTGGCGCTAATATTGGTTTTAACTCTCCGAAAGCAATCAAAATTAACGATCGCTTGTAAACTCCATGGCACATTAAAATCGTGTGACGAACCGGGACTCGAAGCCGGAACCTTGCCTTATCGACGGAGCTATCCAAGTACCACTCACGACCCGTCGTCACAATGTCGAAAGTCGTACGTGGGTAGCTCAGTCGGTAAGAACATTGTCCACGGAGGCAAGGTCCCGCGGTCAACTCCCGGTCTGGCACACAGTTTTAATCTGCCAGGAGGTTTTAACATGCTGCATAATGGAAAGCTCATTCCAGAAATAATTTTTTAGTTGTTGTGGCAGGTAGTGAATCTTGTGTAGGAAGCTCGTCACTGCGTTTTCATCAAAGTGCAGTTTTTGTCAGCAGAGAGTATTGCTCTAGTTGAGATATTCAGATTCATGTAAGGTGTTTATGTTAATGTGTGTGTCATTACGAGCTATATTTAGTGTTAACTGAGATGTTAAGGAAGAGAAATGGAGCCACTCGAATCATATCATAGGCGAAGAGTGTGACGACCTTCGCCAACTTCAACAAAAAAAGATCAGACAACAAACACACAATAAAGGCAGGTTGTCTCCAGATTTTGAAACAGAATTTTCATCAAAGAATTGCTTTTCTTGGCTATCGAAAGGTTTCTTGGTATGCCCGCACGTGAAGCGAAAGTTCACAGAATCGATATGTAGCAGCTGCTCCTGTTTTCTTTGCCGCATTGACACTGCACACAGTACTAACCAGAAACGAAAAGGCAGTCCATGGCATACATAGTCACTACATCAAAAAATTATTAACTGATAGAATTATCTGTAAATATGATGTGAATTTCTTTTGTGCAGATACTGACACTCTTAGATGGTTACATAGAATACTCTGAGATTAGAAAAAGTGTTAAGTGATTTCCGAAATGACTAGTTCCATGTGCTTTTGTAATATATACAGTATATCAGGTGACTCCACAGACGAGTTTTAGAAGCTGAAGCTGTAGAGTATCACGTCCATCACACCCTCATAATGTACACCCTCCGAGTTCTACGTTCTTCCGAAACTGGAAAAAGACTTTCGGCGACGTTACTATAACTTCACTGTTTAAAACAGCCATAGAAAGAAGTTGCGGATACGGTATGTGGAGTTTTTACGTGACTAGTCCATCCTTGGAAGATGTGTATACAGTTATCTGGTGGCTATGTAGCAAAAAGAATGTAAGTGATTAAAGAGAATGTTTAAACAAAAACATTTATTTTTCATTCCTTAAATTATTACCATTCAGTCCGCCCCTAGTATCTGAGTGGTCAGCGAGGCGGAATGACGTACCTAACGGCCCAGGTTCGATTCCCGGTTGGTTCGGAGATTTTCTCAGCTCAGGGACTGGGTGTTGTGTTGTCCTTATCATCGTCATTTCATCCCTATCGACATGCAAATCGCCCAAGTGACGTCAACTCGAAAGACTTGCACCAGTTGAACGGTCTCCCCGACAGGAGGCCCTAGCCACACGACATTTCCATTTCCATTACAATCCAGTAACACATAATGACCATGAAGGCATTACTTTTCAGCGGTGCACTAAATACCTCAATATTACTGGCAGAGCACGCAGCTTAACATGCCAGTAAACGTCATTATTCCATTTAAAGTCTTCAATTTAGATACGTTATTGACGTGTAGGTAATTGAAAATGTTTGTTGTAGCCTCAATACACCATTGAAGGCATTTACATAACAGGGGAAAGCATATAAAGCCAGTGACAGCGTGTTTCTGTGGTTGTCGCATGTAGCTGAAATAGACTTAAAAATAAATGAAGAGGGAATGAAGGAACAAGGAAGGAAAATTGGGGTCTTAGGTCACTGGAGAAGGAACACGAAGTCGTACTGGGGAATCGGCGATGGCCTTTCAAGGGAATCATCGCAGCGTTCGTATTAAACCACCGAAGATCTGAGCCTCGATGAGCTAACGGGGATTTGAATCTTCGTCCTCTCGAATATGAATCCAGCGTCTTCTCACAGTGCTCTTTTGCTCAGTCTGAAGATGAAGAAACCAAATGCAAGTTAGAAGTATCTGTGAGCAGATTAAAAATGTGTCAAACATATTTCCAGTGACTAAAAGGATAGCTGATGAACTGCAGTCTCTCTTTGGAACAAATTGCATTTCCAGAGATCTGTATAAACTCAACAGGACATTTACACTGTTACGTCTTTGTGGGAATAAATACGGAAGTCCAATGAGAAAGATTACGTTATGTTGTTCTGTTTAAGAAATTTTTGTAACCGATGTCATAGACGATGGTTCCATTTACAAATTTTAAGTGTTCAGCCTCCTCGTAGATGAAAACTATGTATTTTTAACTTCAAGGCATAACAAACGCAGAATGAGGTACATAGCCTCATTTCATAAGTTGTTTCCATTTGGGGTGTGTCTACACTGAATCAAAAATATTTCGTTTTCTAGCAAATACGGAGTGGCCGAGCGGTTCTAGGCGCTTCAGTCTGGAACCGCGCGACCGTCGAATCCTGCCTCGGGCATGGATGTGTGTGATGTCCTTAGGTTAGTTAGGTTTAAGTAGTTCTAAGTTCTACGGAACTGATGACCTCAGAAGTTAAGTCCCATAGTGCTCAGAGCCATTTGAACCATTTGAACAATCTAGCAAGTACAACCCATGGTTCGATATTAGGATGTATATAGACCACTCAGTGGTGTAATGAGGCCCGAATTCCATTAATTACTGTCATGGTTTGGAGCAAAAAAGCCTTTATACTGAACTACTAAGCTCTTTGAAGGGTAATAATTTAAAATTGTAGATGAGAGTTTCGGAACTCGTAGAAAAGTCAACGGTTTATGTGGCGACTACTGAACGCAGTTTAGTCGAAGCTGTACCAATGCGTAGGTCTAATGCAAAAATGACAAATGGTAGGTTGAAGCGTGGGAGGTTCTATTTCTGATAGTAGGAATGGCATACTTTTCTTTAGATGGCAAATCTGGCATTCTGTAAGAAATAGGCAAAAGAAATCTAGCAAGAAGGCTGAGGCAATATGATCTGTCGTTGCGGCGGTGTGTTTGAAGACCGAACAGGAGGCGGATGGATGGCCGCGGTGCCCCGCCTCCCTCACCGCTCTGTTGATGGCACGTTAAACACTAGTCCTAACCCAATATTGATGTCACAAGCGGCTAACGAGCTCTCTCCGAGAGACCAGAACAAGAATAACGCGCGCTCACTTGAAGCTCTGTGTGCACCATACGATCGCAACTGGTTATCGATATTCATATTTGAGTGGAGGGAAAACAGCAAAGGATGGAATAGTCGTATGGAACACGGGAGAGTAACAAGTTCGTTGTAAGTCCTCTTAAAACCACAGAGAAAGGTTTTGAAGAAGTACATGGTAAAGTTACACCTATATATGACAAAGAGAATGTATTAATAACAACGCCAGTGTTACTGTTCCTGTTGTGTAACTGTAACACTTTTGGGCAACGTATTATTTCCTCTCATAAATGTCTCGCGACGACCACGACGAAACAGAGAAATTAGAGCTCATACTGACGTTTAACGACAATCGTTCTTCCCATGTGCCATACGTGGGTGGACCAGGTAAGGGGGAGTAGATAGTGGTACCACAACCACCCTCCACGGAATGAAGATGTAGACGTAGATTGCTGCTCTCATTGCCATCTCCAGTTTGTGGTGTTATTAGTGGAGGATATACGTGGAAGCGACCAAAATTGTGATAAAATTGTTATTGGACTTTCATTTACTACATGGTACTGAAATTTCAGTTCCTGAATATTATGTCCCAATTCCACTTCTCAATGTGATAATAATTAACAAAAGCTTGCAAGAGTCCACGCCACTTTTTTGTTCTATATCTTCTCATATTATTTATTTCTGCGTATTTTCTTCCAGTTTTACGTTGTCAAAATGTGGGGAATATTTCACTGTTTAGCAGATCCAGAACTTCTACAAAAGCGTGTGCATGGAAAAACTCAAAACCCTAATGAAAGTTTCAACTTTCTGATAGGAAGACCGTGCCCCAAGACAAAATTTGTTTCCACAAATGCTGAGGAAATCGTAGCGTATGATGCTTGTTTAGTTTTTAACTGTGCTAATCTTGGCGGACTACGGACTCTACAAAGATTAGGATTTGATCCAGGAGGTTTCACACTGTCAATATTGAAGGAAATAGATAGCTGAGAATTGATGGAGCTGACATTATTGTTATTCAACTTGAAAATCAGGTTAATCTAAGAGGACAAGCAAAGAAAAGACTGCTTGAGGATGAAGAGGAGAATGCATATTATTTGTACTAGTTCACCCAGATAAGGTAAGGCCTAATACAAACACTGTCAAATCTTTGATTTAGGTTTCCCGTGACTTACATTTTGGCAACTTTATGAACCTTTTCCTCACAAACCACTGACATTGTGATACTTAAATTCGGCATGCTATAACGAAACATACTGCGGAAGGAATTTTCATTTACTATAATAAGACATTTATGTAAGAGAAAAGTCCTAAGATTTGGTATATACTTTTCACAGTAATTTGGAAAGCTATCAAAAGAAGATATCGATATTCTCTTTCACAGATATTTTTAGTAAAGGTATATTAAACTTTGTACAAAAATATGTTAATTTAGTTCCGATAGATTTTTCAAAAAAGAAACATTTATACTCACCTTGTTGAAAAAATTTCAGTTGTTTGTAATTAAACCCGTATAACTTCAATAGCCATGAAAACGTATGTGTGTATCCATATATCAATCCATAACACCTGTGCCAAATTAAGTTACATTATCTTGGAAACTTTGGACTTTATAAGGTTTCTTCAAAGTACTGCAACTTCGCATACGTCCTCCCTTAATACGTTTACTCTTATTGTCTAGGTACGTATTGCAGTTCAACAAAATTATATGAGTTAGGCGGTGTGTGGCCGAGACAGAAACATGCCGGCATACGCTGCAGGTAGGGGACGCCATTAGCACTATTGTCCCCCGAGAACGTCTCTGATCACAGGATTACTGATCGCCACGAGCCGAAATGCCTCTATTTTCTTACTATTGCTAAATCTATGACAGTCACTGGGGGTTGTGGTAGGCCACAAGAAAATTAAGGAAGAGTCTTAAGAAAGGTCTGTTGAAATTATTGAAATTGAATTAATACGAATGTATACTGAATGAGGCCGATAGCGACTGAACGTTGAGAGAGAGTGTAATTGTAAAACTACGCACCCATGTATAGATAATTCATACGTATTTCAAGAAATACTCCTTTAAAAGACAATGGGTTTATGTTATGGAAAATAACAGAAGTTTGAATATAGATGTACGTTGCAGAGCGGTGGCTTTATTTAAGAAGAAGTGTGAGAGAAGTTAATTGATGCTTGTTATGTGCTTTATTTGACAACAATGTGATTATAATGAATGTTGATTTAACTATATTGCTGACATACTCAATAATCTGAAGTCATCGTCTATTTACTACGAAAAAACCACTTTGTTCCAGCATGTTCAGTAACCATGACCAGACGTGGAGATCCAATAGTCTGGGCCCCTCATTCACAAGACCGACAGCACTGGATTTACTTTGTGACAACAAACTCAACTAATATCACAGACTGAAAAAAACCAGCCCTACTGCGTGGAATAGGGATATAATTTGCTACAGGTATTTTTTTCGGATTGGGGTTATCTCATAATCGGTTAAACCTGTGGGATATCCAAAATTTGACATAATTAAGTGCAAAGGTGAATCGTTGGAAGAATTGTGAAGGATAGCGAAGGTATACAGCAGTGCAAGCAGACACTCACTCGTATTCTTCATCGGAAACGAGACCACAGTGGTGCTGCCATGAGCGTAATAAACAGGCGAGCGAAGAGTGTTTGCCTCATGAGTCATCATTTGTAGTATTGAAAAAACGTGTAGGTGTTTTCTACCAATCACGGGAAGCTATGTACCCATCGTGCGTGATCTGTGGCACCCATTCTGTGTGGGACTGTTTTAAAAGGGAGAAAGGTTACAATTCTGGTGTGCAAAGAGGAGTACACGATTGGTTTCTTGTATCGCGATGTTCTTGGGTAACCTGGCATATCCGATAATGTAGGGCTTTTGATCAAGGAATGATGACATCTTTCAAAGTGACGGTTTTCGCATGATATAACAGCAAGGACGCTCAACTTAGCAAATTTCTGGATCTGATCTGATGGTGGGGGATCATTGCAGGTGGAAAAAAACTACAAAAAATCTCATCAATACTCTGGCTTTCGTCCATAAAAGAATCACAATCGTGTGAAACCTATCAGTGGAGAGGGGCAAGAACATGATTTAAACAGTGTTCAATAAGCAGTTACTATACGATGACCGCACACTATTTAATGTGGAGTAACCTGCTTGGAACATTTCGGGCAAGACACTCGACAGAATTTGATCCATTGGGAGAATTGTGAGACTGGTTTGACTGTCTATAAAGTTGGTCGCTTTCAAAAAGCGTGTCCTGCTATTCCATAGGGTCGATGAAGTGTGTGGGTTCGCTACCAGGCAGACGAGAATTCCAAAGGGACTTTTGAAAGTCTGGAGAAGAGATACCCAATTCGTGACAGTTAGAGAAAGTTAGACAGATGCTAAAAGCATTCGGGTACAAAATGTTCTTTTACTTTTCAAAATCTCTTCTAAACGGCCTGGACATACACTACGTGATCAAAAGGATACGCACACCCCCAAAAACATACGTTTTTCATGTTAGATGGATTCCAGGTACTCCATATCAGCGACCTCAGTAGTCATTAGACATACTGAGAGAGCAAAATGGGGCGCTCCGCGGAACTCACGGACTTCGAACGTGGTCAGGTGATTGGGTGTCACTTGTGACATATGCGTGTACGTGAGATTTCCACACTCCTAAATATACCGAGGTGCACTGTATCCGATGTGATAGTGAAGTGGAAACGTGAAAGGACGCGTACAGCACAAAATCGTACAGGCCGACCTCGTCTGTTAACTGACAGAGACCGCCAACACTCGACAAGGCTCGTAATGTGTAATAGGCAGACATCTATCCAGACCATCACACAGGAATTCCAAATTGCATCAGGATCCACTGCAAGTACTATGACAGTTAGGTGGGAGATGAGAAAAGTTGGATTTCATGGTCGAGCGGCTGCTCATAAGCCGCACATCACGCCGGTAAATGCCAAACGACGCCTCACTTGGTGCAAGGAGCATAAACATTGGATGATTGAACAGTGGAAAAACGTTGTGTGGAGTGACGAATCACGGTACACAATGTGGCGATCCGATGGCAAGGTGTGGATATGGCGAGTACCCGGTGAACGTCATATGCCAGCGTGCGTAGTGCCAACAGTAAAATTCGGAGGCGTTGTTGTGACGGTGTGGTCGTGTTTTTCATGGAGGGGGCTTTCACCCCTTGTTTTGCGTGGCTCTATCACAGCACAGGCCTACATTGGTGTTTTAAGCACTTTCTTGCTTCCCACCGTTGAAGAGCAATTCAGGGATGGCGATTGCATCTTTCAACACGATCGAGCACCTCTTCATAATGCATGCCCTGTGGCGGAGTGGTTACTCGACAATAACATCCCTGTAATGGACTGGCCTGCGCAGAGTCCTGACCTGGATCCTATAGAACATCTGTGGGATGTTTTGGAACGCCGAATTCGTGCCAGGCCTCACCGACCGACATCGACACCTGTCCACAATACAGAATTCCGTGAAGAATGGGCTGCCATTCCCCAAGAAACCTACCAGCACCTGATTGAACGTATGCCTGCGAGAGTGGAAGCTGTCACCAAGGCTAAGAGTGGGCCAACACCATATTGAATTCCAGCATTACCGATGGAGGGCGCCACGAACTTGTAGGTCATTTTCAGTCAGGTGTCCGAATACTTTTGATCACATAGTGTACAAAATGCCTTATATCATGGTGGAGAGTACCATAACACCAACGATGTAGAAAGCCTTAGTAATATAACCGGACAGCATAGGAAAAAGGTTTCTTCGACAGAGACATTTCCATTAGTCCGCTGCATAAAATTGCTCACTGACAGTTTTTTTAGGGAGACAACTTATTAGGTTTTAACAGAAAGCCTGGGAAATAACTGGACATGAACTGCCTAAAAATTCCTCCTGGCATTAGTTTTAATTGTTGTACCTGAAGCGGGATTCAAGCTGCTAAACTTTCCAACAGCTTTCACAGTTTATCACATGATATTATGAACAACTTTGATTGATGGCTGTTGTAGTTTCTTATTGTTTTGATAGTCAAACCAGGTCTAGAATATTTTCTGAAACTTATGAAACAAGATTTTTCACGTAAATTTTTCTTCTGTTCTTATTCTAGCAACATGTATTTGTAGTATATGTCGCTAAATTGTTAATTTCTTCATTCATTTCTTCTATATTAAATAAACTCGCTGCAAGGACACCACTGCTAAATTTTTTGAAAATGTCAAGACCGAGAAATTTATACTTTGTCTATATAACGGAGTTCACTTACTAGACTATTTTCACGGTTGATGTGTCTACGGTATTTCCAGGTGATGGGGAGACATCTGAGAGAAAGTTATCGGCACTTAAATGTTCGTTCAGCTTGTTTTTTTAATCGAACATAACCCTGTTTTCGAGCAGGAGAGGCATATTTAGGAAAATACATTTAATGAAATCGAATCAGCCAGCGCAGTGACTTCGTTTCGCTAGCACTTTTACTTGAATTGGAAGATTTAATATCAGTCTGTTTTCTTCTAAGCCTGAGGACGCCACGTAACTTAAAACTTGCGTCTTAAGCTAATTTCAGAACAAGGAACCTGAGAAGTTGTGGAATAAAATGTTGATATTGTGAAACTAGTTATCTGTCCCTGTTGGTAATAAAAGAGTTTTGCATTCTCTCTTTCTAGAAGATATTCATTTTTTATTGACATTAGGCCAGTACTGATCGCAAAACAGATTTTTTGTATGTGTCACTTTCTTACACTGGACCGCAGAATACTATAAAAATTATCAACAGTCGTCTTACATTTGCAAGAAATAATTAAAGATAACTTACAGAAACACCACTATTAAAATACGCTTATGCAGGGCTATTGATTTTATATTTATACCATTGGCTTCTAATCAAGATGAAAAATAAGCTAAAGTGAATCAAAGGGTTCAGGCAAAGTTTATTCACTGCCGAGAGAGTTTTCTGTTCCACTCTTCAATCTCAATTCCACAGACGTTAGTGACCCCATTCGTACGAAAATAATTCTATAGAACGTTGAGGGCTTGTAGGATGTTTGTACGAGTACGCTAATCACTCGAAGTGTTTGCAAAAAATATTAGTTACAGTTAAAATTCGGAACAACTAGCCAGTATGGCTTGGTATAAATAAAGTTTGAAACTGACATTTACCGTTATTGGTTTACGAATAATGTGATGTTCAGTGTAAAGAGGCTTTTACTGCTTTTCTTAAGATCCTCCCGACGTCCACATGGAGTGGGATCTGCCGGTAGCTGTAAATCTTCAGAGTGGCGTTGTTGGTGTGGCACTATGTTATTTCTATAAACAAGATGGCCACTCTTCAACTTATTTTCGATCTTAGGTATCCATAAAGCAGTAAGAATGCCCTTGTAAATCTCTACCATCACCTCCACACTCATTGCGACAAGAGGCCCAAGTCGTCACCGCTGGGGCGGGACTGTTCTACAACATCCCTATCTTCAAATTTCAGTGTGACCAGTACGGAGACTTCTAGATGACGTTCACGATACCTTCATCATATTAACGAAGTGACTGACTGTCGAGCAAAGAAGCAGATCCTTACTGAATATCGTTCACACACTCTCCGTTAACGTGCGGTATCGAGCGAGCTTTGTAAGATTGTCAGTTTATGTACACTTTTGCTACGAGCTTCAGTCATTCTGTACATTAAAATAAACTAGTAGCACATAGAAACAAGGCATTCAGCGAAAACTCAGAACAACAGACACCTTGCCGACTGCAACTGCCGTCCACAACTAATTCTAATATGTTCATAACTGTCATGGTATTGGCGGAGAGAATCTGAGAGCAGATTATTTTCAACCGTAAAGTATATTTCGATCAACCCTAAAATTCGTTTTTTAGTGGCTACACCTGTATCAGTAGCTCATAAGCACTTCTTGGACGATGCGTGTTAAAGTATGCAAGTATTCAACCTTTCCATTAGGCTCCTACTAGAGTCGTTAATAGGAGTCTAGTGCAAATGATCACTCTTGGCGTGCTTTGATCCGAAAGAAGTGTTTATGAACTATTTATAAAGATTACTCAATCTAAATTGTTATAGCCATTAAACAATTTATGAAACATTGACAGAAATATACTATAATAAGCGACAATCGAGATACCCCTCCGATATGGGAATGGAGCTCTCTGATTGGGTGTTGCTGTGTTAGCAGTCCAGTTATCAGTTAGCTGCAGATCTCTTAGTTATCCTCACCTAGGTTTTGGCATTCTCCAAACAAACTCTCATTCACCCGGACTTCGTGTAACGTCCTATATCACCGTATAAACCATCTCTCCGCTGTTCTATGGTTCAATTACGACCTGTGCCTGTACACTGTCGGTTTGGTTGCGGGAGGGGTAGGTGGAGTATTGGCAGCTGATCGACAGTGGAGAAAGGTCGTCGTGCTGGGAATTCATTCGCGTACACTGGGAGTCTCCTCGGTAAGAGGGTCGACAGAATCCTTTCCATCGCTACACATCCCCAGAGGTCAGAATACCTATCGATCTTGGCAAGAGACTTCTCATCTGAAGAATGACATGAGAAACGGTGGACCCATCTTCTTGCAGAGTCTCCTGTGGCTTCTGGTCAGAGACCTCAGCACAACGAAACGACATGCTCACCCCCGCTCTCTCTAGGGGTCTGTGGACGCTGTCAGCATGATTTACGATACAAGCAACTTGGCTACTTCCTGCTTTCCACTCCGCAGCTGCTGCAGTAGGCTTGAAAAAAAAAAAAAATCTTTTGTAAATAACTGTGTCAGAAAAAAGAAGTGAACCGATGTTTTCGTTTTTAGTTTGGTGTCCAATATGCAAGAAATGGAGTACATACTGTAGCAACACCTAATTTTTAGTAATTTTTTTCATCATCAAAGGCGTCAGTACTTCGCACATGAACTGGCACACTTCAAGAAAAGAGGGTTTGCCACGAAGTTAATGCGTTACTATTATGTGGACACGTGAAAACATTATGGTGCTGCTGAAGGGCGTCATAAGAAATTATTGTTAATATTAAAAATGAGTGAAGCAGGATCCGTGTGAAGTCTTGCAAATTCTGTGAGACAGTTGCAGTCCTCAACCGAGTATTCTACAATAAAATCCTTCAGAGAGTTTGGCCGTGTCATACGCGACAGAAAACTGCCAGCGTTTCAGTTGCTATTACAGGCAGAGAGACTACTTGTGGCTGTTGTTACAGCTGTATGTAGAGGGTGGTCAGAAACAGTTTGAAAATCTTGTAAAAGTTTCGCAGAGTAGGCTGTGCTGAAAAATAATTTTTAAGAAATAAATTCGCTACCCTGCACCGTTTTACGAGTTAATGAGCATTGAAGTTAGCCAATCACGCCGTTGAGCGTGCTAATTCAAGCGGCAACCTGGAGACGGTGTCGCCGACCGTGTTCTTCGTTTTGTTTGGTAACGCGGGACAAGAGCGCGATGCAAAAATTGGACATGGGACGGTAGTAAGGATTGAACCCGAGCCAAAAACTGAGCAGTCTCGTGCGCTATCGTCTACGCTATGAGACCAACTGACAGTAATTGTATTTGGTGGGCCGCTCGAATTTGCGCGCATAACGGCCTGACTGGCAAACGTCAATGCTAATTAACTCGGAAACCACGCAATGTATAGAATTTTTTTCTTAAAATTTATTTGTGATCCCAACGTACCCTGCAACACCCTTAGAAGCTTTTCATACTGTTTCCGACTGCCGTGTATATTGTTTGCAAATGGTTGTACGGTCTGGTAGCGGTCAGTTACTGCAAGCCGGTGGGTAGAACGTGCTTTACGGAGTTGCCTAACCGCGCGCCTAAACGCCGGAACGCAGGCAACAAGAAGCACTCACAGGTCTCAGCCGTCATCGCCTCTACGTAAGCAGCATTACGTCACGATGGTAGCTTCCACCGGATTCACATGTGACAATCAATAAAATAAACATCATATTTTTTCCAGCAATAAGCATTTAACACGTACACATGACGATTTCCATGCCGCAGAGACCCACATGATTTTTAGGTATCACAAGTATTTTATACTTGTCAGACACGTCATTTGATGATGGACTACATGCCAGAATACCGGTCAGGGATACAAAATACTTTCGAAGTGCAACTCATCGTGTACAACGAGATGTCCTTTATCAAATTAAAACACAGTACGCTAGGACATCCCAGCTGTATTCAGATAATATAAAGAGGTAACCGCAACCACAAGTAGTCGTCCTGATGAAGGCTTCATGCACAAGCCTCATGTAATATCCTCACGTATCACGCGGAAGAATTGTTCTGAAATGGATTCCGTCCACGAAACACAATGAGCTTCAGGGGGGCAGTAATTAGGTTTTAATTATCACCTCGAGAAAATACAATTACGTAAGTAATTTTTTTTTCATTTGTAGCTACATGTTTTCAGTGCTTGCACACATAGAACTCCCCGCATCACAGTACCGTATCACACAGCTAGAGGAGAAAATTCAGCATGTCGCAGTTCTTTTGATAAGGATGGATTCAAGTCCATAGAGAGTGTCGTATTAGTCGTGTGCTAGGAAAAGATACTTGTTTCTGCATTTACTTTTTCATAAGCCTTATGAATTATCTTTATCTACTGAATTATGATGGCTGTGAGACAAGTTTTCGTTCAACTTCCAAAGATGTTTAAAATTCTATTAGCCTCAGCTCTTACTACATTATCTGGGTAAATGCATGTAAGCATAGCTCTGACCGTCAATTATGCTATGTGGCGCAAGCAGTGATAAGTTTAAAACCTTTCTATGTTCCTTCCTCTGCCCATCACTTTTATGATTTCCCGATGATTATATACGAGGGCGTGCTGGAAAGTCATGTCTCCGAATTTTTATGTGAAAACTCTTAAAGCTTTTTAAATAATTCAATCGTTATTAACATTCTAAATCCTTACTCTTCATGTAAACTTATTTGCAGCCCTCGGCCGCTAGAGGGCTGCGAATTGTAACGTGTGATATGGCGGTATATAAGATAACTATAAGGGTGGGTGAGAAACAGTGTGCAGTAATCGAGTTTCGAATTCAAAGAGTACGTCTATACGTGGAGTATTCTCTCCTTCAGTATGACTCTGCCAGATTACACACCAGGGATGCGACATCTGCACCAATCCGAAGTCTTGGCTTCGCTGTCATCGATCATCCTCCATACAATTCCGATTTGGCCCCATCCAATTTTTATCTTTTTCCAAAACTTAAAGAACACTTTCGAGAACCTTAGTTTTATGGAAATGAAGTGCAGCAAGCGGAGGTGGGATTGTGGCTCCGCCGACAAGGTCAAACATTCTAGAGACACCGTATCAACAAACTGGTCTCTCATTGGAAGAAATGTGTTCGTCACCAGAGCCACTAAATTGTGAAAAAAATATGTAGTCACGAACAATAATGATCTACAATGTTAACAAAATTTATTTTACTTAAAAATACTTCGATAGTTTTCACATAAAAAATTCGAAGGAATTACTTTTCAACACCCCCTGTCAAGGCAGATGCCGGGGTGGATCTTAAAACAATGTCAGGAGCTTCCTCGTCGGCGTTTTCTTTGAGCTTGCCTCGACGGGTCGTTAATCCTCGCAGATATTCCGAAACCGACGGAGACGGACAAACGTTGGCAGCGCGCGTGCGGGCACTCGCTTCCGGTTTCAGCGGGGCATGTTGAGGGGCGACACGAAAGTCGAGAAGCTAGGGCAGCTCGTCTTTCTGGAGCCATTAGGGTTGGTGCTGTTTCACTTGCAAGACAGGGCGGCGGCAACGGACGGTTCGTCACCCTCCATTTCGGGTCGACTGTGTCTGCCATTCCACCCAGACATGTCCAATCCCTCTGACACGCAAATAACGGCCCTCGCTCACTTCTGCATGCAACTCGTCTAATCGCAACAGGAAATACGCTATCTATGCGCCGTCACTGCCAGCGTGGCGAAAGAGCCTAAAACACTGTTCATAGTTTACGGTGTATTCGGGAAGATAATGAACGTCAGTTTCTGTAAATAATCTGATTCCGACCGAATTGTTTCCCCGTTAGTCATTAGAGTACTAAATGATAGTAAGTATTTATATCAACTACTTGCGAGTGGACACCACGCAGTTGATAAATATGAAGAGAGACCTTATTCGACTGGGTTGTATTTTACAGTTGTTCTTTATTAAGCACTACTAGGTCCGAGAGTTACTTATTTTCAAGTACATCTATAACAGAAGTAGACATCATCCTCGTAAAATAAAAATCGCGTTCTGCGCAGATTTACGCATGGCGCGCTATTTTTGTTTGGAGAGGATGACTGAACCACTCCCGAAAGTAGAATGGGTTAATGTAGTACAGTACTAAAGTACAACCAGGTGGAGAATGTCTTTCTTCAGTTAAGTCTTTAGACATGAATGTTTCACTTTGGCCTAGGTAGAAGCCGTCAGAATACCTAGACTTCATGAAGGCAGCAGCTGTCTTAGTCCGCATTCCTGGAATCCAGAGCTTACTGTTTACTTCTGCAGACCTCCAGATTTACAGATTCATTGTGTTACCCTAAAAACCATAATAATTAATATTTTCTTTATTATGCAGGAGCACCGGCTACACCGCTCACTGCATTCTCATTTACCAGTCATTCCTTTCAGGTAAGGAAAATGAATTAGTGACAGGTTGATGTTTGTTTCGAGATAATCAGAACGTCTGGTCCTCCTTCAGAATGTTCTGTTTTGGGCTGTTCTCACTTATAAAACAGTATATGGATTTAAACAAAATGATACGCTTGTAAAACGTGTAAGAATTGACAGCGTTGGTCATTTTAAAGGAAAAAATTTAAGGCGTGACGGGTAAACGGAAAGATTAGTTCTTCTGTTTTAGAACTGGACCTTAAATTTAAGCTATAGTGATGAATTTGTTACCGTTCTTAATACTAGCTTGACTCTATGAAAATTTTAGTAAAATGAGTTAAGAACTGAATCGTAATACATTTCTCAGAATTTAAAGATCACGTCATTAGGAACACAGTTAAAAGCATTTCGTGCGAGGTCGTTCTATAAAGAAGTGTTTCGTTTGTCTTACAAGTGTGGTCTTCAGTCCCAAGATTAGTGAAATGCGGGTCTCCACGCTGGTTTCTGCTGTGCAGAATGACTACTACAACCCACATCCATCAACACTTCCCTCCATTACCAAACTGACGTTTCCTTGCCATCTCGGGATGCGTCGTATCAACCTTCTTTTAGTTCAGTTGTGTCATGAATCTCGTTTTTCTCTTAGTCGATTAACTATCTCCTCATTAGTTATTCGATCTATCCTCTCAGTATTCAGCGTTATTTTGCAGCACCATTCTCTTCTTTTCTTAATTGCTTCTCGTCCACGTCTGTCAGTACGTGTGAGTATATTTCACGTGTCTCAAATATCTTGCTCAACAGGTACAGTCGTTTTATCATGATCAGCTCCCTCAAATATCTCAGTAATACCGAGGAAAAGTCGTCTACTCCAGAGGCCTTGTTTCCAGTTAGTTCTTCCAGTACCCTGTAACTTCTTCTTGCAGTATCCTACCTCCTGACTCTTCACCAGTTGCTTCCCATTCCGTTTCTATAATACTGTCTTCAGCTACATATCCCTTGTATAGCCCTTCTATATATTCCTTCCATTTTTCAGTTTCCTCTTCTTTGCTTAGTAGTGGGTTTACACCTGAGTCCTTGATATTTAAACAGTTACTTCTCTTTCCTCTGAAGATCCTTAACTTTCCCGTTACGGCTAGTCATGCATGCTTCTATAGACTTGTATTTCTCGTCCAGCCATTACTACTTTTCCATTTTGCATTTCATGTCAATCTCATTTTTAGACGCTTGTACGCTCTTTCACCTGCTTGATTTGCTGCATTTTTATATTTTCTTCTTTCGTCAGTTAAGTTCAATATGTCTTGTGTTTATCCTAAGATTTCTACTAGGCCTTGTTATCTGGTTAATCTTCTGCTGCCTTAGGATTTCATCTCTCAAAGTTACCCATTCGTCTTCTGCTATTTTCTTTTCCCCCATTTTAATCAATAGTTGCCTAATTCCCCATCGGTGCCTCAACAAACAGTGGTTCTTTCACTTTGTCCACGTTGAATTTCATTAGTTACCTACCTTTCTGCTGTTCATAACCGACAAATTATGATTAGAGTCCACATCTTCCCCTGGAAAAATCTATCTGATTTCGAAACCTCTGGAAGGTTCCACTTTCTTCAACTTCTTAAACGTTTACAACCTTCTTACATGATTATTAAGCCATGTGTTAGCAATAGTTAAATTATTCTCTGTGGAAAACTGGACCAGATCGCTTCCTCTTTCATTCCTTTCCTCAGTCCATGTTCTGCTACTATTTTTCCTTCTATTTCTTCTGTTACTTTTCCCATTGTTTAATTCCAGTCCATCATCACAGTTATATTTTCGTCTCCCTCAACTATCTAAATAATTCCATATTCCGAATACCTCATTGCATATAAAAGTTTATTTCTGTCAAAATCAGAGGATAAACGTTTATAAATTAAAATAAGCTGCCATTAAATGTCGCAATATATAATCGTATATGTTTATGTTTAAAAAAGTGTTAAAAGCGTCACAAAATAGCCCAGTTTTGCGGTATTATAAAATGTTTCCGAATCTCGTTGACTATCACGGAAAGTGCTTGTGAAATGCTGTATTTATTTTTCAATTTCTATGGATGGGTTCGCAACGAAAAGGAAAGGGTCATTAAGCTCAACATCCCTTTCTGAAGTATGGATCGCCGTCAACAATGTCACGTCATTGGTTTCTGCAAAGAGGTTTTGTGATTTAAACTAGCACGTTCACGCACAGTCTGGCGGTCGCAAATTATATACCATCTTCGCTATTTCCTCTGTAATTTAAATTCTGGCGACACAGATTTCTTCCACAATGAGGATCCTAAATCAAGCACTAGTCATACCTACATATAACCGAACAGTTACTTCTTGTGAAGGTTAACGTTTGATGAATGTGAACATGGTGAACTTAATATCAGTTATCAAATACTGAGAAATAAATACCGTCTTTTAACCCAATATAGTTTATACGCAAGGAGAGTGGATATAGAGGAGTACTGTCCTATGTAATACATGTTCAGTATCAATTATGTAAACGACAAAACAAGTGACCGACTAATAAACAGATCAAAGTTGTATTTGCTTGGCGAGATAGAGCAGTTGAACATTAAAAAAGTGCAATGCAAAAACTGTACGTAAGTTTATCGTTTTCCAATGCATTACTTCTTCATCTACTCACTTCAGAATGTGTGACTTCCTGAAGATCGTGTGGCTTCCAAAAGAAACGTTGTGTCCTCGGAATTTCTGTCCCCAGTGGTGGTAGGTCGGCGCGCGATGTAAGTAACAGCGAGTAACAGTATTTTACGAGAACAACGAAGCGCTTCCGTGGTTTACAAGCGCTGTAAATGAACCTAACTGCCTTATTCAGCCGTGCAAACGAACAGCAAACTTCGGAAGCCGTATACTGTCCCTTACGCCTCTACCAATGACCGCTTGCATTGTTGGAATCACATCCTAAGGGACGCAGACAATGGCGGCGACTCTGTAGCAACGTTGGTGGTAACTCGGCGTTGCTGGTGTGACATACAACCCAACTTGTACCGACGGCTTAGCTGTATGTCTCGGAAACATACCTTATTAAAGAAAAGAGAAACAATGTGCAGCAAAATATTTCCTTCTCTGCGCATTTCATTAACTGACACTCTATCGATGGCATACAATACAGTAATAGTCTGATTCAATATTCTGGTTCTTAAAATTTTTTTCTGGATTCATTATTTTGTTTACTTTCTTCATAACATTTCCTAACTCCATCACTTTCTCCGTTTTTGGACCGGACCGATTTAGTATTTATGTACAATAAGTAACAAATGATACAGATAGCTGAATATTGTACTATTTATCCAGCACATTACTTCTCTATTTAAGGCAAACAGCATGTTTCTTTATTAGGGCGAACACAATACATTAATTAAAAAGGAACACTGTATGCAAGAGTGTGTCTACCAGCCTTACAGTATGCTAATATACACAGTTCACATTCGTACACAGCTAACAGTTTGGAGGCTACTCTTCGCATCAGGTAAAGCCGTACGTATTTATTTGTAAAACAGATCAACTGTTGAACTAGATGACGCGTGTCTAAGTGCCACTCCCCTGCACCTTCTACAGCAGCAATCAATTAACGCATTGTATTTTGATGTTTAAAGAATGTTCTTCGATTAAAAGAGTTTGTTTCAAATTTGAAAGGGACTGAGAACGTAGCACGCTTAACTTTCTTATGGCGATGTGGAGCCGATAATGAGAGACGTACAAGTGTCACAGATTTTTTTTTTTTAACTCACCTGTGTCATGGGCGGCAGTCAGTATCTTCTGTACTCTGGATAGTCGGAATCAAATTCGTTCTGAGCCCTGCTAAAGTTTGAGGTCTTCATGTAATCGTTAAGTTGTTTTTCACGCTTCTCGGGCATAATACTCTGATGCTTCTCAGTTTCTACGTCCTCTACGCATCTTAAAAAGCCGCCCGGGCTAGCAGCGAGGTCTAGGGGCCTCTTGTCACGGTCCGCGCGGCTCCCCCCGTCGGAGGTTCGAGTCCTCCCTCGGGCATGGGTGTGTGGGTTGTCCTTAGCGTAGTTAGTTTAAGTTAGGTTAAGTAGTGTGTAAGCTTAGGCTCTGATGACCTGAGCAGTTTGATCCCGTAAGATCTTACCACAAATTTCCAATTTCCATCTTAAAAAATATAATGTGTATAACGTGGAATTTACGTAATATTTCTTTTACGTACGGCAAGAACGACCCATTTTCAGCTGTTGTCAGCACCTCGTGGTCGTGTTAGTGTTGTTGGCTATCGATCACGGGGCCCCAGGTTCGATTCCCGGTCGGAACCTGAATTTTCTCCACTCGGAACTGTGTGTGTGTGTGTGTGTATGTGTGTGTGTGTTGTCTTCATCATTATCGGCGCGCTTGTCGCCGAAGTGGTGTCAAACAAAAAGCGTTGTACCAGACAAACCAACAGCTCAGTAGGTGATTCCCAACCAAAAATGCCATACGGATTTTTTTTTTCGACAGTTGCCGCCTAAATTAGATACTGTATCTTTCTGGTTGGAGTCAGATGTAATTTTTACTGCTCCCCTGTCTCCAGTTTGTAGGAGATCGCTTTGTTAGCTCACAGTTTCTTTCTATAATGTCTTAACACGTCATTGGAGATAACCGACCACTTGGTGAGAATTAAATCAGCACGACAGAGAGTGACTATGTGACTGACCACGCCAAGTTTGGCAGTTACGTGATTTTGTAGTAGTCCAAAAAATTAAAAAAGTTAAATCCAGTAACGATTTCATTGTTTCCTGAAATACAGATTCACGAACACAGACATCACATCAAAAACGGCACTCCTCAAAGTAAAACCACTAGGTTCGGGACTTTTGGATTAGTAGATGATTGTCTCCGGGACAATTTCTTTTGTCTGAAAATTTAGAGTAACTAAACTTATTTAACACTAGGCTCCTCGACGATTGTCTGAATCGGGCTTGCTGAAGTCCGCTTTTCTAATATCATCCCTGGACATTTTATGATGGCTAGTTAGAAATAGCAAAATTAAGTAAAGGGAAAAGGTCTCAAACGCTGCGCTCATTGAGTGCCGTTCCGCGCAATTTGTCGACAAATCTATGATCCGAGCTTCAAGTAAAAGGCAAAGGAACAAACTACTGAACGTACAGAGGAAAGAGCCCACTATATAGAGAAGGACACCACGTACGTGGCGCGCATCGACAGAGTAAGTTAGTGATTAAAAAGTGGCTCATTGTGAGAAACATGTCAAGCTGTTAGTGTGTTGGCAAGGGAGAAATATATTGCCAAAATGTGTTGCAAACGAAAGAACGTATTATTTTTAGAAGAGGGATGAATACTGAAGGAAAAGGATAATTGTGACACATGATCGAAAGTTGGCTAGTAGCTACCGAAACCAAAAAAGTTATCAAAGTCTTTGATGCCATTATGAGATCAAGTGAGAAGTGACAGTAAAAAAGAAGTTACTTCGTGAACTAATTTTGCCGAAGCCAGCCAGTGTTCGGATGCAAGGACATTAGAAGAACGAAATTAAAGACGCGAGTAAGATAATGCATTGCTTACACAAGCAGCATTAAATATAAATCTGGGGAGTGTTTCAGTATAGTAGCGCAGCTTACGAGGACCCCAACGGAGGGAGTGGGCTGCAGCAGAGCCAAGGTGAGACGTTATTACACAAATGGCGCCCGTGACCGTCGCCTGAAGAGATCAAAGAGCAGGTCTTAATAGCGCCACCTGTCCCAGTCACTTACATTACTCGGGACAAAATATGTCACCGATACGAACTTTCCCATACCTGTGATGAATCAATAACCAGTAGTCAGAAGTCCTGAACGCCCGATCGTAAGGCGTACGTTCCAGTTACAACAGAGTGGGAAAATACGTAAACGTATGGAGCAGAATCGAAGCGAGTACATCGTGTGTGCTACATTGAATAGTATCTTTTCCTTTGCAAAAAGCGTAAAGAAGATTTCAATATGTACTGGAAGACAATACTAAATGACGCAGATGTAATTTTTCGTTGTTCCATTAAAGTGTTTTGCTTCCTTTAGCAAGGGCCTACGGAGCGAATGAAGTGTTATGTGACTCTTAATGTTTTTAATAAACACTGATCAGCCCGAACACTATGACCACTCAACTAAGATAATGTTGATGCAATTCTGGCGAGTAGAACTATTAAAATTCGTCGTGTGTTGGCTTGAAAGGTCTTGGCAAGCAGGCGGTGATATATGGATCTAGTCAGAGTCAAGTTTCCATTCACAGGTAATTCATTTTCTTCGGGTCAGGAAGCGTTCTGAACAGCTATCAACTGGCGCTTAGTGATGTCCTTGATGTTCCCAATAGTATAAGCAACCGGTGAATTAAGGAAGGTAGGGGAGGGATGTTGGAGGGAGATCTACGATTTGTCATTATTCTCCTAAAACCAGTGCGGCAACACTGTGGCTATGTGGCATGCGATATTGTCCAACTAGAAAAAAAAAGTCCACCGTGAACAAAATTAACAAGGGAGGAATATGTGTGCTTAGCAATTCATTCAAGCTGTCTACTGTGAAAAAAACACAGCTTCCATGGAGACTGAGGTTAATTTCAAGGTAGCACGAAACTGCTATCATCATGCAATGTACGCCCAGTAGTGTATGTTTCGAGAGCAGACTTTCCTCTGAAATATGTCTGACTTCCTTTGAAGCGTGATTAATTTCACCAAGCAGTTTCTTTTCATGTTTCCACGATGTTGCCATGACGGTGCTGTGCTCCGTCACGCCTTACCTGATCAACAATCAGGCGTGTGGGTGTCTGCTGAGGACTTCCATTTGCAACAAGGCACGACGATCAGCATGTTCTGGAAGCATTCCGCAGTATGTTACCTCATAGTGTCAGCTCTTTTTTCTGAAGGAAATATTACGACGTCTGCATTCTCACTATATTTTTAGCTAGCAGATTCAAGGATAGGTGCCCATCTTCGTTGGCTATTTAGGAAGGCAGCGCATAAGTATTCCAAGATCTTAGCCCAGCCGTCTAGCCAACACAGTATTCCCTTAGTTCAACCCCTCCTCCGCAGAAGGGCTAAAAAGTGGATTACTTCATTAAGCTAGAAGTCTCTGCTTAAAGTGGAGTACACCTTTGCTACTAATGCGTGCTTCGTTGCCGGGTTGTCTAGTTGCGACGAGAGCTACACGCAAATGTTCGACAAGTCCCTGAGGGAAACGCAACAAGAAATACGCAGCGTCATGGAAAAGCTCGCTCTTAAAATCCTGAGGTACGGTGCTCGAAAACGAGTCAAGAGAAATATTTCGTCCTTCGAGACACATTTGACGTAATGCCGATGACGGTAAAATCACAGAGATTCAATCTTAAACGGAGGTGCTCCGACAGTTATTCCTCCCCCGCAGCACCCGGGAATTTAACACTTCGTACTCACCGTCACTCGGAAGAAGGAAGGAACACTGAAATTTAACGCCTCGTCTACATCGAGGTCGTTAGAGACGGAACACAAGCTGAGAATGTTTCAAGGCTAGGGAGGGAAATCGGCTATGAACTTTCCGGGAACGATTTAGGCAATCTCGGGAAACCTGAATCAGGATGACTGAAAGCGGATTTGAGCCGTCGTCCTCTTGAAAGCGAGTCCAATGTGCTAAAGCTAAAAATTGCGCCACGTCGCTCGGTCACTCTGTCACACATCAAGAACTGACGTAAGGAGTACATATGTAAATGGAGGTGTAGATGTCACCTGACCAGTGGTTGTACCGTGATCCTGATAAAGTTGATAGTCCTTCGTAGTCGTACAGGACCTGTATTTATCCATTCCTAGAGAATTTGCCCACTCCTTGTGTATAGGAGTAATGAATTGGGAGTTGAAGATTATTCCTAATTTCACCCTCCGTATTGGTTCTTAGAATTTTTTATGTAGCTTTCTTCGAAGAAAGTGACGTTTTTCGTGGGCTGTCTGCTAGTTGAGCTTTTTCAGCTTTCTAGTGACATGCTCTTTCCAGACAAATAAGCCTACAGCAGTCTGCACCACCCATCACTGTGTACGTTCGACGTCACTTGTTAGTTCGCCCTGATGAGAATCCCATTTACGTGAGCCTCGCCAAAGTTCGATGAACCATTTATTTCGTACAACAACTACTGTTTCCCAGTATCTTACCAATAGACAGAAGACCGTCAGTTGCTTTGCCTACAACGCAAACACTACATGTCCCTATATATATATATATATATATATATATATATATATATATATATATATATATATTCCTGGAAATGGAAAAAAGAACACATTGACACCGGTGTGTCAGACCCACCACACTTGCTCCGGACACTGCGAGAGGGCTGTACAAGCAATGATCACACGCACGGCACAGCGGACACACCAGGAACCGCGGTGTCAGCCAGTTTGCCGTGGCATACGGAGCTCCATCGCAGTCTTTAACACTGGTAGCATGCCGCGACAGCGTGGACGTGAACCGTATGTGCAGTTGACGGACTTTGAGCGAGGGCGTATAGTGGGCATGCGGGAGGCCGGGTGGACGTACCGCCGAATTGCTCAACACGTGGGGCGTGAGGTCTCCACAGTACATCGATGTTGTCGCCAGTGGTCGGCGGAAGGTGCACGTGCCCGTCGACCTGGGACCGGACCGCAGCGACGCACGGATGCACGCCAAGACCGTAGGATCCTACGCAGTGCCGTAGGGGACCGCACCGCCACTTCCCAGCAAATTAGGGACACTGTTGCTCCTGGAGTATCGGCGAGGACCATTCGCAACCGTCTCCATGAAGCTGGGCTACGGTCCCGCACACCGTTAGGCCGTCTTCCGCTCACGCCCCAACATCGTGCAGCCCGCCTCCAGTGGTGTCGCGACAGGCGTGAATGGAGGGACGAATGGAGACGTGTCGTCTTCAGCGATGAGAGTCGCTTCTGCCTTGGTGCCAATGATGGTCGTATGCGTGTTTGGCGCCGTGCAGGTGAGCGCCACAATCAGGACTGCATACGACCGAGGCACACAGGGCCAACACCCGGCATCATGGTGTGGGGAGCGATCTCCTACACTGGCCGTACACCACTGGTGATCGTCGAGGGGACACTGAATAGTGCACGGTACATCCAAACCGTCATCGAACCCATCGTTCTACCATTCCTAGACCGGCAAGGGAACTTGCTGTTCCAACAGGACAATGCACGTCCGCATGTATCCCGTGCCACCCAACGTGCTCTAGAAGGTGTAAGTCAACTACCCTGGCCAGCAAGATCTCCGGATCTGTCCCCCATTGAGCATGTTTGGGACTGGATGAAGCGTCGTCTCACGCGGTCTGCACGTCCAGCACGAACGCTGGTCCAACTGAGGCGCCAGGTGGAAATGGCATGGCAAGCCGTTCCACAGGACTACATCCAGCATCTCTACGATCGTCTCCATGGTAGAATAGCAGCCTGCATTGCTGCGAAAGGTGGATATACACTGTACTAGTGCCGACATTGTGCATGCTCTGTTGCCTGTGTCTATGTGCCTGTGGTTCTGTCAGTGTGATCATGTGATGTATCTGACCCCAGGAATGTGTCAATAAAGTTTCCCCTTCCTGGGACAATGAATTCAAGGTGTTCTTATTTCAATTTCCAGGAGTGTATATGACATTATTTACTACAGGTGTATCTTAGTAAATATGAAGTCAACAACCATAAAAATTTAATTTCTAGTGAACTTGGCAGTTTTACATTTGTTTCCACTCAATAACAGTTGCTAGGCTTTGCACCAAGCCGATATTTTCTTGAGATCTGTTTGGATACTCAGCCAAGATTTTGCAAGGAAACATTTCCACGTAGATCACCACCCCAACCGACTCTAATCGTAATTGCAGCTAGTAGTGGCCGCTGACATTTATATGATAAAGAAATATGAATATAGCACACTTTCCGGTGTACACACGAAATTATTTCGGTATTTCTTGATAGTCCGCTGCTAGTGGTCTCGCTGTAGCGTTCTCGCTTACCGAGCGCGGGGTCCCGGGTTCGGTTCCCGGCGGTGGTCAGGGATTTTCACCTGCCCCTAGATGACTAGGTGTTGTGTCGTCTTCATCATCATCATTCATCGCCATTACCGTCGGAGGAAGACAACGGCAAACCACCTCCATTAGGACCTTGCCTAGTACGGCGATTCGGTTCTCCCGCATCGCTCCCCTACTCTCAGTTCCATTTGTTGATGACGCTTCCGCCAGGACACTGTGTTGCTTTGTACTTCTGAAGGAGTCAATAGAACTTGTCACGTAACATCAGTTTCGTCGGTTGAAGTAAGCCAGTGAATGTCACTTATGAATATCACGACGCCTCTCTAATTAATAAACTCATCTTTCACATAGGAAATAAATCGTTACATGTTACTGAAATTCTTCAGATGAGACATTATTGATAGAAAAACAAATACAAAAAGTTATTTCAGTACGCGAAATATTACTGAATGTAAACAACACCATTTGTGTATCATACGTTTGAAGACAAATTTGCTCAGTTTTAGAAAGTCATCGCGTGTTGAGGAAGTAGCGATGGACGCGTAATAACACATCCTCTGTGTTGTAGCGATATCTGTGCCCTCCTGCTGGCCAGTGACACTCGGCAAACGAGATTCTGTCAGCTACAGTTCTCACCCCCCTATGCAGCCTTATGTAAGGTATGTCAATACCAGCTACCCGTTCCACGTTGACGCTTTATTCTTACGTATTGCATACCTCAGAAGCAATCGTGCAACTAACAAGGAAGGAATATTATGGTTTAACGTTCTATAGCCGCAAATAATAAGTACATCCAGTACAGTGGAATGTAGCTTCGTAAATCCACCTTGTTTACGCGGAATCCGTGAGCAGAAGGTTTAATTGGCAATCAGTAAAGAAAATCATGTTTCTAAACACAAAAGCGGGTGGAGTATGAACTTGCGAAAGTCCAACCATTTAATGTCCCGCTAAGAGCATCTGTAACCAAAACCTTCGTCGTTTTTATATTTTAACCAAATGAGAGTGGAAATTTTTGGCAAGAAACTGCTGAAATTTTAGTTTCTTTCAAAGAAATACGACGGTAACCAGAAGACAGGAGAGAAGAATAGCTGTATACCCATTCATTTCAAACCGGAATTGTTTCTAAAGCTAACAACTGTGTTGATTTGTAAAGCAAAAGATCCTGAAAAACTGCGTTTATGTAACTGAAATACTTAAAAAAATAAAATGAAAATCATCTGGAAAAGGAGTATACGTGCATTGTAGCACGTGAAAGGTACTATCGTTTACTATAGAAAACAATTGGATATTCTTGTTAAAAGTTTGAAAGTTTTCGGAGCATAATGAATCATCTCAACAGTTCATTTACGAATATAGCTGACTGTCTTCTTTCCTATGAGCTTCTTAGGAACCGAAGGAGTGGAATTAAACTGACAGAATACTCATCCGTGTTCATTAATGTGTAATTTTTCTTCTTTTCCATCGTGGCGATGGCTGAGATACTTTTGTTTTACCAGTCTGTTAAAACTTAACATAGCAATTTTGTTGCAGGGAAGTGAAATTTGACTTTCACAAGTGTAAAATATTGTAAAACATTGAAATCACTTTAGTGCATCCAGTGCATGCTCCATCATCTCTACATTAATATTACAACCCACATCCACGTATTCATGCTTACTGAAGTGGAAGCTTAGTCTCCTCCTACACAGACACACAGTAACTATTTACTGCTGCCTTAGGGTGTGACCTATCGAACTACCCCTTCTGTTAGTCAGTTTGTGCTTCTCCTAGATTTTGTTTAGTACCAGTTTATTAGTTATTCTATCTGCCGGATTTAATCCCCAGCATTCTTCTATAGCACCACATTTCCAAAGTTTCTGTTGTCTTCTAGTCAGCCCTGTTGCTCGTGTACGTTTAACTTACAAAAAAGCCTACACTCCAGACACATACTTTTAGAAAAGACTGCTAGACACACAGTTTTATATTAGATGTTAAAATATTTATCTTTTGCAGTAAACTCCCTCTTACTACTGAAGTTCCACATTTTACACCTACTTACTTCTTATTTTGCTCCCCAAGTATTAAAATTCTTCTCCAGTTTTTAGTATTTTACTTCCTAATCTAATTCTCTAAGTATCACCTGAATTACTTCGAGTACACTCTATTATTGTTGTTTTATTTTTAATTTTCTCATTTTGCAACTTCTCTTCCAGACGGTATTCGTTCTAGTCAACTGACGTTCCTACTGCTTAGTTGTTTTTAATAGAATTACAATGTCGTTGGAAAACCTTAAAGTTTTTATTTCTTCCTCCTGAACTTCCCTCTTCAAATTCCTCTTTGGTTTCCTTTCCTGTTCTCTCAGTGTACATATTGATTACCATGGGGGATAGATTACATCCCTGTCTCATTCTCTTCTCAGCTGCGTCCTCCCCTACATGTTCTATGATTCCACAGACGATAGACTCTCCATAAAGAACTCTGTAATAAACTAGATTATTTTACGTTTGTTACAAATCGGGTGCACCTATCCGATGCTCAAGGAATTCTACAGTTACCTCTAATCATGCACCGAGACTGGAATGGTCTGCGGCCATATCATCCTGGAACCACAGGGTGCTGTGGACAGGTACCTGCTCCACTTAAACGCACTGACAGACGTACACCTCCTAAAAGCTGAATACCAATCATTTCAATGGAAATACTCACAGGAAACGAATATTGATGAGCTCTTATGTTTGTTCTCATAGTCCCATATGAGACTATTCCAACTGTTCAGATAAATGACGCCGGCCGGAGTGGCCGAGCGGTTCTAGGCGCTACAGTCTGGAACCGCGTGACCACTACGTTCGCAGGTTCGAATCATGCCTCGGGCATGGATGTGTGTGATGTCCTTAGGTTAGTTAGGTTTAAGTAGTTCTGAGTTCTAGGGGACTGATGACCTCAGAAGTTAAGTCCCATAGTGCTCAGTGCCATTTGAACCATTTGAAGGTAAATGACAAACGTAATGAAGGCCATATCTGTGAATAACATGAGTATGTGAAAGGCAGCGTCAGTAGCACGTTGGTGAAGAACCAGTGCACAAATTTTATACGGAAAGAACTCGAGAACTCCTTTTGTCTACATCTTTGGCATGTGATACTAGTGCAGGTTGTATTTCTGTAGTACCATCCAACATCTTACTCCCCATAACAGGCGCATCTCTCTACCGCGGAATCTTTAGACACCTATGTTCTTATATTTCGCCTCCAACAGCCTACAGGCTCAGGGCGAAGATTCCCTGTTTCTCGAAGGTATCGGTGAAGTGGAGCAAATGCACAGTGGGATGAATGTATTCTGAAAGGAAATTGATATTCACAGGTATCACAAACCTCTCTTTCACAATCCCTCACTTCACCGTAACAACAAAAAGTCTCACTGAAATTATGTAGGTGATAGTTAATGCTGGATTCAAAATATTACGTGTAAACAAGTACTTGGGGAGTTACCCTGACGAATGACCACGCAACCGGGACATATAACTCGAAGAGACTACGATATAATGCATGTACGAACCGTTCGATGGTGTCACAAATTTGCTCTATTGGACTGACGTCAGATGACCTGAGAGGCCAACTAAGAAGACGTATACCTGTGGAGTGTTCCTCAAATCATTCTGACACAATTTATGAGCGATAATATTCTGCACATTCCTGTCGGAGAGAAATGACGCCAACGGAATGTTGTAGGTGAACAACCAGGCCACAGAAGATTCCTGAACCGTTCGCCGCTGAAAGACGATTTCGTCTCATGTTAACATCCTCCACACTAGGATATCTTTACCATTTGCCCGAACGGTGCCCTGTTAGCAAGTGGCGCACATCGCCTCATGTGGTTTTATACGTTCTCGTACACTACCATCAGCACGTTCCAATGTGTACAGCGACTCATCAATCAAAGCAGTCTTTTTTCAAGCCTCGGTCGAATGGTGGTACTTCTGCGTGTCTACTTATCCCTGTGCCGTGTGACGTGGGAAGCTGAGGTACATGTATTGGCCTGGGACTTCTATATCCCACTGCGAAAATGTGGTTGTGCATAGTACGGTTGTCCAGTCTTTAAGCGTCGTTTTGTTTCCTGTACTGCAGCAACAGTCCATGGCCGTCCCTGTTATCGATACGTTCTTGTCCACGACAGCGACTGATGTCTCTGAAAAGTCAGTGGCTTCACGACTTCGAAAATGGAGCGTTCCATACGTCTCGCTCCAGTGACATGGTCGCAATCAAATGTGATGAAAGCGCGTAGCTTGCCAGAGTGCGCTAGGCTGATCCACCGTCCTTCCAGTAATTTCATTCCAGCATTAAAGCCAGTTCTGAAAGGTCTATGAAATTCTTGTACACGATTATCATAACATCTTCATTTCACTGTAAAAGTTTTTCAAATGGCTCTAAGCACTATGTGAGTTAACATCTGAGGTCATCAGTCCCCTAGACTTAGAACTACTTAAAGCTAACTAACCTAAGGACATCACACACATCAATGCCCGAGGCAGGATTCGAACCTGCGACCGTTGCAGCAGCGCCGTCCCGGACTGAAGCTCCTAGAACAGCTCGACAGACAGAAAGTTCCACATTTAGTGAATAGGTTGGATGTTCCAACAACTCGTACTTTAAATCCTTCAGATTTCATACTTCAAAAGCACCTGTATGGAAGCACTGTCCTAGTGAGAAATGTGTCTTTATCTTAAACAGTCGATGCCTCGTGTCATTTATTTTTTCAGCCAGAGGATCGACCGGACTTGCGTAGTAGTATACAGTTATTACTTTAGCCATTCCAAAGTAGTACATAAGAAACATCCTTTTTGAATCCCAGGAACGCATTGAACCCAGAACCGTTGACTTCTGTTCTGACTGCTGTTTGGTTTCAGGTTGAGCTGGAGGATCTCCGACCAGACTACAGAAATAAACCGTCGCACAAAATTAGGCGAACTATTTTTTTTTTAAAGACCCAGCGTATCTCAGAAGTTCTTCTTTTCATTTGCTTGTCAAACTTTCACAAATGTGGCACCCACCTTCCGTGAAGGATTTCCATCTTCAATTCTTCATGTAAAATGTACTACACTCCCCTTTATGATGTATCCATAACGTCAGTTATTTTACTTATTTTTATTGATCTACAGTCCATTAATATACTGTGCACATTTTTTGGAATTTTCGTCTGTTGATTTCGGACAACCTTCAACAGATGTGCGGCTAAATTTGAATACGCGAGAACATTTCGACTGTTTGAAGTGAAGAAACTGACTGCTAAAGCTCCACTTAGACGAATTTCCCTTAATCAAAGAAAGAAAAAGAATATTTTGACGACACAGTATTCCAATTTATCCATTTGCACGAAACATTCGCTACGCGACTGTGATGATAAACGGTGTAAGGAAAACTGTTCTACGTAAATATTTCACTACCGTTATTATGCCTGTCTGCATAACAAAGACAAATCTGCATTAATATTAGTGCAACGTCTGTACGAAGATGAGAATTTTTCGCCTGTTTTTTGCACAGTTATCGTTGAATATTGTCTGTTGCCCCAATAATACAAAAGCGACATTGATCAAACAGGACTGAGTACTTGTGACATAAATGTAAGAGAAAGTCAGCCGAATCTCAAGCGAATCAGAGGGAAAACTAAGGTGTAACGGAGGTGGCTTGTGAAGTTGAAGTTACGGTTGGCTCTCTAGCAGCGGGGTACCATTTCACGGAGCCCGTGCACGTTGCGCTTATATCTCTAGGCCCCAGCCTCACTGTCGTAATTTTAACTTAGAATAAATATGCGATCCTGTTTTCAGATGAATCGTTTCGCAAAGCAGTGGCAAAAAGAGAGATTGCAGCGCGGAACTGCGGTTGTATCTCAGAGAACAAATTCTCCCTGTGCGTGCGTCGCATAAGGGAGCTCGTGGACACTCTTTTGCAACCATTGCGTCCCGACCACCGCTAACTTGCGAGAAGATATACATCGCATACACCAACGTGTACGGGTGAGGTTTCTTATTTCGGAGGAGTCGGTATCAATTAGGGATCTGGCTATTCCGATTTCGCTTCCCTGTAGGGTAACTCAGTCATTTCAGGTGAATACCGATATGGATCCTTCAATACGGCGATTGTTAATACGTCTCCCACTCTTTTCGAACGGTGCTGGCTCTATGTATGCAGTGGAGTCGCGACAGAAAGAACATAGCACCAAGATAGAGAAAACACTTCATAATTCTAGACAGACAGGACTAATCTGAAGTGCTAGACATTGAGTTCTGCAGCCGTCTGAATACTTTAAGAGTATCGCATTTCTGATTTAAAAAACCTAACGTTGCGAAGTTCGTATAAAACGAATTTATTTTCAAGCTCATTTTCTAATTCTCGAGGAAACGTTATCTACAACATGAGCCTTTTCAAGGTCTGGGACAACAAATACGAACCTAAACAAAAATGAGAATCGCATACTCGATTTTTTTTGTCAGTAAAACATTTATTCCGAATGGGAATCCAGCGTTTCGTCCGGTATAAGTTAGGGCGTGTAAGGCCTTCCGGTATATCTAAAGGATAGTTTCTGACGGTGCCAGTATTGCATTTTTGGTAAACGAATAAAACTACGTAACGCCGTCCACCATACCACGGGGCTAGTAGATAACATAAGTCAGGGCCTCTTCTTAGAGAAGCAGATGAGGATAAGGAAAAATTTTCTAGTAACGTATCCGTTAATTACGGGTTCAGCCTTTAATATTTTGCGAGAAGCAATATTAGCAGGAAGTTTTCTCGTTACCTTGCATGTTGAGGTGACCTCTGCCTGGGTAAATGCTGAATATATTACGATGAGTGAACGAACCGATATTAACTTTCCTTTAGAGTAAATAGGAAGAAAAGCCAACCGCCACAGTTGAGAAAAAAATGAGTTACCTAAGACTTTTTAAAAAAATACTTTTTTGCATTTACGTGGATATGTTCCCTGATAGAAGAGGAATCCTTTACGTGAGGAAGGTTATCCAGACCACAAACAACATTTCTGGATGCTCTCTCTCCTCTCATTGATTTATCAGAATTTCAAAGGAAGAGCGTTCTTGCGGAAGAATGAATTTACTTTCCACTCGAATTCAATCAAACAATTAAAGCTGCAGACTGCGAGTAGAGATATCTCATTTTGCATTCCAGTACTACATTCCAGTATAGCATTAAAATATTTACAGAACTTAGTAGCTGATTTATTAGCTGTATTTTAATACCGTTTCTGCAATATGTAATAAGGACTGAAAGACCGATTCCTTAACTAAGCGTAACATTGCCTTGTGTTCGAGATGGAATATTCTCACTTAGACTTATGAAGGTAGTGTAAAGTCGCGACTGATATTTAACGATTACTGTAACAATCTCTGAAAAAGTCTGTCTTCGTATATCTCTACTGAATCATTACTATTATCTTCCATTTTAACGTATTCTCTGAGTGGGTACTTGTTGCCTTTTAGTTTTTGAGACATCCCTTCCATACTAGTACTGTTCATATAGTAATATGTTTTTCTGAGATAAAACTATTTTTGCCACTGTCGTTCTTTGTTAAACTGATTCTAAAGCCGCTTCTGCTTATTACTGAATGTTTATGACTGAAAAAATTGTTAATTTTGTTCTGCTTGTGGGCCCACCAGTGTACTTTCCGTTTCTCTTTTCTCTCATTTTTCTATTCAAAGGACACGTAGTCAAGACATATAGAAATATTATTCCTTGGTAAATAACTAAGCGTCAACCGTTTGATATCAGCGCTCAAGCGTTTCTGCTTTTGTTTCACATCTCACCAGAACTGCGAGCGGCTACCGTGGCTGCCTCACTGTTTGAACAGTTTCTTTGCATGGCAACTTCAATTTTGCGGTTAATTTTTTATGCAGAAGTTTTTTCTGTTGTAAGAAAGAAGAGCGTAAAATGGGATACAATCGCAGCAAGATGCAGACGGTAGATGTTTTGTGCACTGTTGCCCAGTTTTCACCTCATCATTTTATTCGACCCGAGTAAGAGCGCATATGCCCGCAGACAAGTAATTATTTGTCATGATAATATAGCGTCCAATTATAATACGACCGCTATTTTCGAATTACGGAAACCAGAAAGTTTATTCAAAGAAATCTCTCAAACTAAACTGATTATACATCGGTTTATTATTTGTCATTACTTAGTATGTTATATAGCTTTCCCTTTTTGTCTCAGAATTAAACTACCTATCGGCATCGGAACCAGTTTTGACTGAGTTCGAAGTAGTATATGACTGGGATTGTGGATGGGGTGCCGGCGGCGAGAGAGATGTCATGCCTGTCCAGCAGAATGGTGCTCAGAAACCAGTGGAAATTTCAGTCACGCTACTTGAGCAATTACTGGACACTAGTCTAGCTAATTATTCTCGTATCGCATCGGCCTGTAAACTTTGCAGCAGCAGATTCCTGAAAAAATTAAGTACTCCTACGAGTACTTTTCAAAAACTGTCGATAAATGGGCGAACAAATGCATTTAGAATTCTCATACGAAGGCGACAGGTTAATGCATCTGAAATGCAAACGTATTTTAATCAACTTTTTACAAAGCTGAAATTTACATGGGGGTATTGTCAGAACAGCCAACATCGTAAATGGAATCAACAAGGGTTAAAGCTCTTCACCTGAAGTGTAAATGGAATTTAAAACAATTCGCAGGGAGAAATGCTGAGTACACACGAAATTTATGCAACTTACTTTTTAGCGACAGGTTTAGGGAAATGCTGACAGCCATGTGTTCCTTCCTTTTGCACTTCTCGGAGGGACAACATAGCTTCCGTAGCGTGCCATTTTTAGCTTACTAGATGATGCCGTTATCTACGAATTCACTGTACGACGGCTAGCACAGGGTATACGTAGATGCGCATGTATGAATGTTGGGCTAACAGCTGTGATCGCTTCTAAGTGTGACGTAAAACTCCATGAATTTTTTTTTGTGTTGAGGACTCCGTCCCTCCCATTTTCACGCGCGCAAATTATTACATGAGTTTTCAGTGTTTTCGTTCTTTTTTTCGACATCGCGTTGGTAGCGACATTATTAGAAACGGAGCACTAGCTGAATTAGAAGAGACCGGGTAAATATATCGGTCGCAGGATAAATATATCGGTCGCAGTCTAGTTGAAGGAAACATTTCGACATTCATATGGGGATCAGAATAGCCAGGGGACTTCATGGATGCTCCACGAGCTTTTCTTGTCTCGAGATCTTTCTAATGATGATGGAGCCCTTCGAGAAGCAGACTTCTTGATGTTGTGATCTCGAGACATGAAGGGTTGAGACAGATTCAGGAATCATCGCTATAGTTCTCGTTGGAGTTTTGATTCTGTGTGATGGAACATTTCCGATAAGAAATATAATTTGACGAAAGATCAAACTTCCGAACTGACTGAAACGGTATGCCGACAGGGAACATGAGTCTCCCACTTTTTATTCTACTTTACTGCGGCGTGGAAATTTCTCTTAGATGAAAGATATCTCATGAACAGTGAGCAGTACGCCGATACCGACAAAGACTAAGGTTTCTTAATTTGCTGATAAACTGAGATATGAAAGAGGAACAAAAATTGATATTGTTATTTATATTTACATTAGACGAGAAGAGAAACTCGTCTCGTAACCACATTCTGAAATTAGTCATTTTAGATAAATAGATAGTGGAATACATGAGTTTAGTGCAGAACATTATAAGGCGTTTATTATCTGTACGAAGTGGTCTGTTCCCATTTATGAACAATCGCAGTTTATCGTAGCAATTTACTCGCCTGCTGCGTTTCTTGTTTTCTCTTAGTCACAGTTTTCATTTACTTCCTTGGAAAAATTTCTCATCAGAAATTTAACATATTACACCTAAGGCATTTCGTTTGTCTTTTAATCGACAAGAATCTTATTATAGGCGTAGAAAACTGCTAAGTGACTGCTGCATTACACAGTGCACTGAAATGTGCGTATGTTTTTATTTTTTAGAGACTATGTAAGTTAAATGAGCTACCGTCGCATCTGTATACGCGCTTTTTAGACTTTTTACCACTCAGCTAATACTCGTTCGGTTCAGTGACCGAGAAATCGGACTTCCAATCCACTACACTGGGAAATCTACAGCGGATTTAACGTGTATTAGTTTCGTGGGTATTTATACTATACTGTTTAATTAACGCTTAAGAGACAGGAATGTTATATATTAGAAGGCTAACCAACAACTTTCACGCCCTAAATGTTACCCGTATAGTTCTTTAAACTAATTAAATTATTAGTGTACCTTAAACCGTAATTATGCGCTTCTTTGTGGAAACTAGTGCACATTCGAAAGTCTTTTCGAGGGGAAAATTCGACAGTTAATAGTTCTGTGTTACAAACTTTTTCAATAAACAGTACAGTCTCTTCATTTTCTGGAGTTATTACGCTTGCAAACATTATTTTCAGAAGCTCAGTGCATTTGATAGGTCATGTAGTGCTCTGAATACGGGCAAAGGAATTGTTCTGTGACACTTGAGCCATTGACGGGAAAATGTCAGTGTGCGTTCGTCGGTCGATTGGCTTTGTGCATTACGCGAACCACTGCTCCGGACTGAAGGCTTCACAGAGCCTGCTCCAACTTCTGCCTTTAAAAGAAAACTGTATAAAGGGATATAGTAGAACGCCCGAATCTCTTTCCTGATCTGCAAGAGACACTCGACGTCCAGCACAAAGATCTCTGTCAAGAAAATTCTTAGATTCTAAACGAAGCTTAAAGAAAAAAAAACTGGGTGTTCAGGAGATGACCTGTTTGATTCCTGTTGCAGTTAAGAAATTTTTGATGTTTTTATTCCTCTATGTAACTGAGCAGGGGGATAGTGAGCACCGATTTTTACGAAACACGTTTTCGACAAGAGAGAATTATTTATCTACAGCGGACTTGTGCAGTTTTTAAAATAGTCTCTTCCATATTTTTAACCAGTTTGCCTGCAATCTCCCCTCGTTAACAAATCTTCAAATTACTTGTTTTGCCGTTCAGTTGTTAAAGATGAAACAAGAAAAGTTATGTTGGCTTTGAACAAGGGCGCAAACAAGTTGAAAAAAAAAACCATTGATTTCTTTGCGAGTGAGAAAATGTAAAGTCTTTTTCGAGAAATAACCAAGTATAGTGAATTCACTTTGTTGGGGTGCCTGTTCCCCATTTCCCGAAAAACGTACGAATTCAATTTGGCTGATTAAGCGGTATGAAAAATTTTAACAGTTTTTATCTATTATTACTTAATCACAAAGTATTTTCACTTTTATTGCAGTTAAAAATCCTCATCCAGTTATCTGAACTAAGCCACCAGTCGTTCTCCCGACATGGCAGCCAGCGCGAATGTTAGACGGGCTGTGGAATACAATGCTTGCACACCCTAACGGACAGTAATGTTCTCGTTTTATTTCTTAGAAAGGACGGCTTTACCCAACAAACAACAAAAAATATTGCTACCATACAGCGTGCCATAAAAAGATTATATGAACAAATAACCGGATTGTCATACAATGAATTTTTTAGTTTATAGATGCGAGTAAAAAGCAAGGAAGAAAGATTAGAACACATCCCGTCGATAACAAAGCCCTCGGAGAGGGTGCAGTAGGCTTGGCCAGGGATACGAAAAGAAATAGGGCGTGGACCAAAAGAAATTGGGCATGGTCTTTTTGGAACTATAATCAAGGCAGTCACTTAACTGTGACGAGGAAGCGTTTTATCAGTAAAAGATTGAATTTTCTGCAGTTTTGCAACTATTTTACGTTTTACATAATAAATGTCGTCGGGTTCCGAGGGGTAACTTAATCAATGCTTCTCGCTTACGGAACAGGTCGCTAAACATCTGTTTCACAGAACGCTGATCCTCCTATTTATTTTTCGTTTAGAAAATAAAATAAAACTCTTGGAAAGCGGGCGTATATAGAGTGGGAAAACTAAAACTGGTCTGGAAAATGTTTGAGGTGCCTTAAGGTAGGCAACCCAACTTACGTTATCCACACCTAGGGAACTGTATTACGGCGAAACTCCATAAGCTACTGAGAAAAGCTCATGTACAGAATAAAAGGAGATTGGCGCAAGCAAACCGTTCTGTAAAGTCTTATGTGAGAAGACTCTACCATTAGTGAACTCAGTGACGAACTTGCAGATGGCGCTCAGAATTGAGAGCTCGTTCGTATGTTCGTTCGTAATCGAAGCAACTCGAAAATCAAGGGTAGAATTTCGAGTTTTAGATTTTCATTATTGAGTTATTTTTTCTGCCCTTGACTCGTAAATGAATCCCAGTTTGTTAACAATTTCGACAGTCCCAATTTCTAGTTAAACAACACCTCAACCGTGAATTCTAAACATTCTTCTTTTCGTGTGTAATGAAAAGGAGGCAGCTAAATGAATTTTCGCGAAGTTACCTAAAAGTAAAGGAGTATCTGAAGTCTATGGGCTTTGGAGTATGCATATCTTTGAACTGTGCAGATTAATACGTAAACCCGGTAACCAACCAAATTCTTATCTAAAACATAGCTAAAAATACCAAACCATCCTGTACACATGAGCCCACTGTATCCCTTAAACTTTTAAACATTTTTTTCAAATGTTGATGACGTATTCTAAATGTCACTAAGGTACTTTGCTTCCCAACCGCTACAACAAAACAGACAGGCATTTGTTTTGTCGATTGCAAATTTCATGTCCTCACATACGGAAATGATCTTTATACTGAAAAAAATTACCATACGGCTGCTTGACTACTGAAAAAAATTACCATACTGCTGCTTGACAGCTCTTTGAACATATTACACGTGCTCTTGATCAGAAGGAGGCAATTACAAATCTGTAAGTGAATAACTTATATACACGCATAGCTACAGACCGACTATACGTAAAAATGACACTTATTTCAGCCGTCTACTGTGAATAGGAACCACAGAAGATGTAAATAACTAACTGTAATCGTGCTTGATTATTAATTTTGCGCAGTTAAGTGTAAAAAACTCTACAATGATAGTGCCTCCTCTAACCATAACCTGTTTGTTGTGTGACAGTATTTTACTATAAATTAACAATGATCATTTTATGAGAAGACAAAAATTCATTGACAACGTCACAATTTGCAGATAATACGACAAATTAATGAAGATTGAAAAAGTTACAAGATCGATAATAAATGGAAACGTGGATGGGAAAAGACTATCCTGAGAGAAACCCGAGGAAGCAATGCAAAAACGCACTGAAGATCTCAGCTCAGAAAACTATCCCTGTGCCGGTCACGTGGCAAGTGCGACGTCTCAGTGAAATCCTTGCTTTTAAGGCCTGGCCACAGGCGTTAATAGTGCTCTTAAATACGTGACGCAGCACTTCTTAAGTCTCGTAAATTAGATTAATTGGGGCAAAAGTGGGAGGAAAGTTTCTACTTATCGTAATTCGTGTTAAAGTGTCTCGCATCGCGCAGGGTATTTTTACACGGACTCGACATCTGAAAGTCTAAAGAAACCTTTTGCATCGCTCGAAAAAAAAAAAAAAATTATAAATCTGCTTCCAATGAAATTTTAGCCTGTGCTAACTTACTTTTATGTCACAATGAGTAACTAGAAACTTCTGGTATGGATCTAGTGAGCTGTACAGTCTGGTCTTCATAATGAAGGTTTTTGTGTTTTGCACTGAAAATAGAAATACCTGTTGGCACACTAATACAGACAGCATCGCGACAATAATTCCTAAAGTACTTTCTTCAGAATTATTTTTATACAAAGCATTAATGTTGTTGGCATTGCTCCTCGTACTGCAAGAATTTCTCCACATAACTAATAAAACAATTAAAAAAGCCTTTAAAGAACGAAATTAAATTTTAAGTAGGTAGGATAGACTTTATTTGACTATCTAAAATTAAAAAAATGTGTCAAGAAGAGCATCGGGAGATAGTAGTAAATCGTACGTTACATCGCTCTATTGTGAGACTGTAATATTTTGTGAGGACCATAAGAATTAAATTTCACTGGTATTGCATTTAGAGTATTTGCTATGTCATTTTCGGCAAGAGTTTCTTAGCAGTGGCTGATATTTTCTCGGAATTTTGAATATGTTAGAAGCCGCAGCGATAGTTATCTCTTTGAAAATTACAAGTGAATATCGACATATGCCTTTCGTTAGAAACTTCCGCTGCTGCTTATACACAGATTTTGGATCTGTCTCTTTTCTCACTCAATTTTGTTTCGTACCCATGTGATAACGGTCCACGTAGCGGAACTACCAAAAGTCTACAAACCCACTTACGTTTACATTTGGATAAAACACGGGTAATTCATGACGCAATCTTCGTATTAGGGAAAGATGAGAAACTGATAGACCTGAAAAACTGATAAGAATGTTACCCAGATTTTATAGAACGATATTATTAAGTCTGCTTTTTGCAGAACGGTCAGTTATGACGTAAATGCGCGATGACCAAATTGTTCAGAAATTGTCAAACAATCGTCGCTTTTCCATTTTTCGTTAGTTGGTCTGACTGGAGGAGAATGGTGCGACAGGATATAGCAGTAAATCTTGTTTCAAATAACTATTCATTGAGGATACTAAATATCGAAATTTCACAGATGTTACATTTCGAGAATTTGATATTCGATTTCCGGGAGTAGCTTCTTAGCAGTGAGCAGCTTATTTCGTAAGATTTTTGTCTTTTTTTTTCTCTGTGTTTGAAGTCGCTGCTACTATATTTTTTTGCAAATTGTAGGCAACTCCAGAAATATGTTTTTCGTTAGAAAGTTCACCACTGCTTGTACAAATATTTCGAATATATCTCTTTTGTCATTCGGTTTGGCTCTTTACCTATCTCGCAAATGGACGCTCCACGAAACTATCGAGCCTCTGTAGACTCATATATTGTTGGATGAAACAGTGGTTATTCGAGACATTGCTGAATAGTAAGGCATACTTTTCACGATCTTGTTAATGACGTCTGAGTGCGTAATGTATTATCGGCTCCGTAGCTGATAATGTATTCGTTTTGGGAACAGAAGTTCCACAACTACACTTTTTTGTTTCATTTTTTGTATTTATATATCGTTCTTTGCAGTTTGTTTCGGGATCGCAGCCCATTCCTGGTTGATTGTTCGGGTGACTACAAGAATGGGCTGCTTGTTGCAAAGAATGAAATATAAATTTTAAAAAATAAAGTGTAGATGGGGAACTTCTATTTTTAAAACAAAAAATTGCAGAACGGTTCGCTGTTAATAACTTACGAATCTGGGAAAGAGGAGAAAATGATTTTTGTGAAAAACTGATGCTAACATTACGCAATTTTTACGGAACGACATTGTTAAGCCCGCGTTTTGCCTAGCGACCAGAACTAACGTACGTAGTTCTGGTTCGAGACGAGCAAACCGTTCGTTTGTCGACGGTTCGCAGAGTGGAAGAGAGACTGTGGAGAGCTACAGGGAGGGGTGCGCGGTGCGGCAACCTGTTGTACTCACGTGCGAGACTGCTGGCGGCTGCGTGTGGCAAGGCGGGCTGCGAGCGGAGTGCGGACGCGGCCTGCGCGGCCGCTCTTATAGCGCGCGGTACCCCCTCCCGGGCCCGCGCCACCCCCACCACCACCGCACTCACCACTCGCGCCCACGCATGCACCTCCTCCGTGCTGACCACCGTTGGTCGAAGACGGGGCGGCTCGCCGGCAATTTGTAGGAGGACACTTACCCGTCGGCTCGATTGACGCCTCGTTATTTTCTCGTCGTTACCGACAGCCCTATTCTTTAAGACGACCTAATTTCTGACGACTAATTGCCTCTCTAACAAATCGACTCTTTTTACACTTTGCAGAAAACTGACGGATCATCTCTCTGATTAAGCACTCGTTGCAATGATTCGGTGGAAAACCGCGTCGGTGATTCGCTGTTTCACGGACGGTCGTCAAACAGACGAGTATAGGACTATATAATTTAAAAAAAAACATTCCGAAAAACACCGAAGGCTGCAGAGGAAGTGGTCTAACATAACAGTTTATTGGACGGGCATCCACAGCCAAGCTTTTGCATGTTGCATAAAAACAGCTGAAACTGTTGTAAACCCTTTATTAAAGGCACAAAGGGTTTCGTAATTTAAAGTACATCGTCAGGTGCAAATATAATAGTGATCGGGCCACTTTTACAGTCCAGTCCCAACTAATTCTTTAAATTTGGAAAATTTCGCAAAAAGCGATATCGTGGATTAAAAGGTGCCAATGAAACTGGAAGCTCAGCTGAAGCCACGCCGGAACGGAACGCAGCGACTACCGTCCACGCGGCCATACACACGCCAGCCGCTGCGGCTTCAGCTGAGGTTCCCCCGTAGGGCACGAGGATTAACCTGGGCACACAAACGCTGCCACTGGACACTCAGAGTACGCAAAAAAGGTCGCTTTGAATGTTCAGCCTCTATACACGTTGGGACACGCTGATGATGGCGTACAAACACATCAAATATGACATGCGACAGTATACACTGAGGCGACAGAAGTCATGAGGTACCTCGTAACATCGTGTCGGACCTCCTTTTTGCCCGGCGTAGTGCAGAACCTTCACGTGGCACGGACTCAACAAGTCGCTGGAACTTCCCTACAGAAATACTGAGCCATGCTGTCTCTATAGCCATCCACAACTGTTGCCGCTGCACGATGTTGTGCGCCAAATTACCTCTCGACTAGCTCCCATAAATGTTCGATAGAATTCGTGTCGGATTATGGTAATGAAAACATTCGTTCGAATTGTCCGGAATGTTCTTCAAACCAATCGCGAACAATTGTGGCGAATGACATGGCGCATTGTCATCAACAAAAATTCCATTGTTATTTCGGAACATGAAGTCCACTAGTGTCTGCAAATAGTCTCCAAGTAGCCGAACATAACCATTTCCATTCAATGATCGATCCAGTTGGACCAGAGTAGTCAGTCTATTTCATGTAAGCACAGCTCACCCCATTATGGAGCCACACCAGTTTGCACAGTGCCTTGTTGACATCTTGGGTTCTCGCCTTCGTGGGGTCTGTGTCACACTCAAACCTCCCCATCTGCTCGGACCAACAGAAATCGGGACTAATCTTACCAGGTCACGGTTTGCCAGTCATTTAGGTTCCAACCGATATGGTGACGAGCCCAGGAGAGGCGCTGCAGACGATGTTCTGCTGTTAACAAAGTCACTTGCGTCGGTCGTCTGATGCCATAGCCTATTAACGCAAATGTCGCCGAACTGTCCTAACGAATACTTTCGTCGTACGTCCCACACTGATTTCTGCGGGTATTTCGCGCAGCGTTACTTGTCTGTTAGCACTGACAATTGTACGTAAGTGCCGCCGCTCTCGGTCGTCAAGTGAAGACTGTCGGCCACTGCTTTGTCCGTGGTGAGGGGTAATGATTGAACATTAGTATTCTCGGCAACACTCCTGACGCTGTGGATCTCGGAATACTAAATTCCCTAACGATTTCTGAAACTGACTGCCCCACGCGTCTAGCTCCGACTACCATCCCGTGTTCAAAGTCTTAATTCCCGTTGTGCGGCCATAATCACGTCGGACACCTCCTCACATGAATCACCTCAGTGCAAATGACAACTCCACCAATGCTCTGCCCTTTCACACCATGTGTACGTGATACTAGCGCTATCCCACGACTTTTGTTACCTCAGTGTACGCGAGGGGCCGCTGGTGTGGCCGAGCGGTTCAAGGCGCTTCAGTCTGGAACCGCGTGACCGCTACGGTCGCAGGTTCTAATCCTGCCTCGGGCATGGATGTGTGTGATGTCCTTATGTTAGCTAGGTTTAAGTAGTTCTAAGTTCTATAGGACTGATGACCTCAGATGTTGAGTCCCATAGTGCTCAGAGCCATTTGAACCACTTGTACACGAGGGCGTGCTGAAAAGACTGCTTCCAAAGCTTTTATTCTGTTCTCAATATGGCTTGAGTTATTACATGTCATGAATATTACTCGTTACACTTTTCTGCTTCGCTGATGCAATTCGCAACCCCCTGCCGCTAGAGGGCTCCGAATTGTAGCGCCTAACATGTCGGTGTGTAACGTAACTATGTCGGTGCGTGAGAAACAGCGCGCTGCACTCGAGTTTCTATCCGTAGGAAACGTGCCTCCAATTGAAACCCATAGAACAATGAATGCAGTGTACAGTGACGATTCTATCGACATCAGTAATATGCGACGCTGGATTGTTCGTGCTCATAACGGAGGAGTCGGTGGTGCTAACCTCAGTGTGTGAGACAGAGCGCGGAATGGACGACAGCGTACGGCATCCGACGACACTCATCGGAATCGGGTTGATGAACTGATCACAGAAGCACGTCGGATAACACAGACACAGTCCTCAGATAAGTGTGGCGTATTACGAGAGCGTGCCCAGACCATCATTGCAGTACTGCGGTACAGTAAACTGTGTGCACGACGGAGCCTCGAAAGCTCACTCCTGACGTGAAACCGAGGAGTTTGGACATCTGTCAACGTTTTCAGCTATGGCTTCCATATCCCATAATGAATGGCTATTTCTGGATGGTGGGGCTGTTTCTCGCATCTGTTTATCCAGCACTGATGGCTGCAGTGTGTTCCGTCTACACGCTGTTAAAATCAGCGGCAGCCAACAGCGACTATTGTCATCAAAACATTTCGCCCATGGGAGTTGATCCGAGCTGCGTCTAAAGTACTTCGGTATGGAAAGAGGTGGCCTAGTGATTAAACCGTATGTCCCTTTTCTATTATTTATGTACGTTTACTGTCATTTAGTTTCTTTTTCAAATTTTCTGCATATTTTATATTTTTAAATTAAATTGTAATACGCTGTGTAGTACACTGATGAGTCAAAACGTTATAACGACTGCCCACAACGGAGCTGAATGAATTCTGGTGGGTGTACGCCTGCATGACTGGGTAAGGAAAATATCTTCGTGTACAAAACTTAAGAACGAAGTAGTGTCACTGCGAAGTAACAAATCTCGATGAAGCTTGGACCATACAAAGAACTGCTACAGTGTAGTTCAGGAGGTAATTATAGGCAATATGCAGTGAGACGAATAGAAATAACACCTTTATTCAAAGACAATAATGAATAATAAATGAAGTAACATTGGTTTATGATGCTCTCCTGGACATTACAAAATGGTTCTTAACTTGATGTGCGATCATCACGGACAGCAACGCATGCTCTGCAACGAGCCTCCATGCTGGCCACAGGTTAGCAAGGCGTTGTTATTCCAGTCTTCCACCTGCGCGGTTCACAACTGCTGGATGGTCGCTGGTGCATGTGGAAGTGCTGCAGTACCTCTCCCCGACGCATCCCACACGCGCTCGATGGGGCTTCAGTCGGCGGAACGGGCAGTCCGGTCCATTTGTCGAATATCTTCCCGTTCCGAGGGCTCCACAACCTGTGCTTCTCGATGTGGTCGCACACTGTCATCCATAAAAATGAAGCCAGGGCCGAATGCACCCCTGAGAAAGAGCTGTAGTATCACAATAACGTTGACCGGTGAGCGAGCCGTGTTCAAAGATTTAGAGGTCGGATGCAACATTATGACTCCCCACACCATAACACCTGGATCGACAAAACGATCATGTTTGACAGTGTTCCTGGGTACATTACGTATTCGCACCTCCCGCCATACGAGAGTACGTCCAGAATCACTCATCCGAGAAGAGCACGCGACCCCACGTGGCAGGTCCAGTCCCAAAGCTCTTGTCACCAACCCAAACCGTGATACCGAGTGTCAGTGGAACACAGAGTACTGCAGTAGCTGTGCCACTGAGGAGCTTGAGACTGCTTGGCGTGTGTGCCTTCTTGCCTGTTGCACATTGCGGCGTCATCTGCTGCTGCAGTTGACCGTCGTCCACGACCACCTCTCCATCGGGTAGCACTGCCTGTCGTTCAGAACGCTCCCCATGCGCGTGACATAATACCGCGAGCAATAAACTCCTGGGCTACACTCGTCATACATCTTCCAGCTACCTGACCGATCTTCACAATTTGAAATCATCCAAATGATGTTGACACTGTGCCATGTTTTAATGCGGAACACCACCACAGTGCACCGTAACCGATCTCTGATTCGCACACTGTCTTTCCCATTTCTTCAACTGCGGGGCAGCCCTATTTGGCGCTATATTAAGACTGACCTCACGCCATGTGACGTCTACCTGTCTGGAAGACGTCTGGCATCATATTCCCGCACTTTCATTCATTTCCACCTGGTAGTACGTTCTTTATCTAGCTTTTCTTTTAGTTCCGCATAGCAGTGTACATAAAATGAGCACAGTCGAATGAGCAATTATTCTAGTAACGGTACAGGTAACAAATGGGGACTTTGTCCAAGCGCAGATTGTCATGGCCCGGCGCTTGGAAACTAGATCCTCTGAAACAGTGAAGCTAATTGGCTATTTGCATACTACTATCATGAGTAGCTACGGATTACACGAGTAGGCGGCAAGATGTTGGACATCCACGCCTCATCACAGAACGTGGAAGTCGGAGGCTTGCCAGCTCTGTAAAGCTGGATAGGCGGCGGTCTGACTGCGGAGTACAATGGAGGTGCACGTCTATGTGTTTCGGAGCACACTGCTGCGCACATTGTTGAACATGAGGATCCGCAGTAAACGATATTATCGTGTTCTCGTATTGACTTTACGAGGAAAACAATTACGGTTGTAGTTGGCACAGGATCTGTGCGCGACGGCTACACGGAATATAACTTCTCATGCAAAGTGATAAAAAAAAGAAATAACAATAACTATAAATGCAAGTGTATGTCTTCTACTATATTGTTACGTCGAAACTACAATCATACGGAGGACAAGGGCAACGTCTCTGTGTGGTATCGATAGCTACGATGCCACTACTACGAGACACCGACGGCGCCCTGTAGCAGGCGCTGTTGAGATCTACGAGCTCCGCTGCAGATTCTGCCCATTTGATCAAGAGCAGACGGCCGGGACACTTCGCTTCAGCTTTGCTCTACATACTACGGGTCTCAGCATCGCACCTCATTGCAAGCTATGTAACCATGTATTAACTTGTTTTTCCACCAGTAAACCACTTTTACTTACGTGCAGTACCGACGTGTTTTTCCTGCTCCTGCTCCTACCCACGCGCCGCCTTCCAGGCGGGATACAAAACTCTGCGCTTTTGTCTTCTTGATAAAAGCTCACAATCCTCGACTTCATACGTGATGTCCGATAAGCGACGAAGGATACGATACGACCCAAAGTAGGCCTTTAGATCCGTTTCGATAGTCTTACTTTCCGCACAGGCGCAACAATACTAACCAACTCTACTGGGCTGTATCTCACTGGTCGGTGCTTGACATTGTAGAGCTCTCAGCCCTTCTTCTCCAGGATCCGCATACGAGTTAGCTACCTTGCTTCTTCGGCCCTGGTGATGAGGTTTTTTGCGTAGTCATCCTGATTATTGTCTGTTTGATACGAGAGTAGTGTAAACATTGTCGCTTCGACTTCTCTATCGTGGAGCAGTAAGATCGATGTGAAACCTGTAATGTTTTATCCCAATATCACAACGGGAATTATTGTATCCTAACCACTCTGTTCGACATCAACGTGCATCTAGAGCACATCTGCCGGGGTGCTATTAAAGCGTTTTCTGAAGTCCTTCGTCTGTGCATGATAGGCGGTTGTCATCCTGTGGGTGATCTCTCAACGTGAATGGATCTCTGATACTGGTCTGGAAAACCTTTCTACGACAGTAGATCATCTCACAGTGTGCTGCTTGCTTCAAAATTATGTTTTATATAGGAAAATTTTCAATTTATGGAGTTTCAGCAGTCGACGCAGCTGTAGTGACAGCATAGTGGGTGAGGTAGCCAGTGCAGATTATTGTCTATCACTTCCCGTTTGTCGACTTTAGGAACCTCCACAAAAGGTCGAATCCAATTCCGTGGAATGACGCTGTTGCAGACTGGATTGATACCAGATGGCCCGGAGTTAGTTGCGACGCGTGCTTCCGTCATTGGTATTCCTTACAGTGTTTCACATACCGTCTAACGCATCAGTAGAGACCTGGCCAGTGATATCCGCGTCTGGTTCTGTCTATAGTCTTCACGAAACCGAGGTGACCAGAAGTTCGAGTCTCGTGGAAAAACTTCAGGATAGCTGACCATAGATAATCTGGGATGACGAGCATGAATAGCAACCATTTCTGCCTATTGGATCATAGTTCCACTTACACAATGCTCCGTCAATTAATTGGAATTTTACTTCATTCGATTCCTTTTTTAAGGCTTCTATGGTTTTCAGAAATGCTGGATCTTCCCTTCATTCAGCGGTAATGTCATTTAATACAGCTTAGCTGAGATTTCATCCACATTGCTAGGTTTCACCAAAGAATTACTTGAAAGGCAGTAGGTGTTGATTTGTTTGTGTGTCATTTTGTATACCACTGTGATGTTATAAGCTGAAACCACAGTTCCCATCTCGTCAGTCAACCCGGTGGATTTTTCAATCTAGTCGGCCAGGAAAGAAAATGATGGTCCGTTACGACAGCAAATGGTTTACCAAAACTTTTCTGTCGAAATTTGGTGGTCCGAACGTCTGTAAGCACTGTTTTTGGCTTGTAAAGAAGTTCATTCTGAAAGCAGAAACTGAATCCTATTCAGCACCTTCCTGTATTTGTACTGGAACTGCCCCTATCTCAACACTGCTATCTTCAGTATATAGTTTCGTCTCGACATTTTCATGAAACCATGAAGGAACTGGAGATGGTGCTTGAGCCGTCTTCAGGACAAAGAAAAATTTTTCTTTCGCCTGTTACTGGAAAAGTTGGTGTTTCAGTTTCAATTTTTGGCATTCAATTTGTCCCCATGGAGCCACTGCAATAGTGGAAAGACGATACGACAGCGGGGATGAGGGTAATTTCGTGTCACTAATCACGATATGAATGAAAAGACAACACAACACTCAGTCCCAAGTTGAGAAAATCTTCGACCTGGCCGGGTATCGAACCCAGGCCCCTTGGGCTAGCAGCCTGTCTCACTGAGCCTGTAGCTTTGGAGGCGGGCAGATTTGGTGTCTCCCTGCAGTAGTTCTTGCAAGAGATGTGCCTCGATATTGAAGTTCTTTATGAACCGCCAATGGTACCAGCACATTCCGAGGAAACTTCGCACATTGTGAATGTACCGAGGAGTCTAAAAATCTGAAACTGCTCTTATTTTCTTTGAATTTGGACGGCTTCATCACCATTCGCTAGGTGGTTCTTGGGAGACGAAGAGGCACTTAATCGTATTCAAGTGGAGACATGCTGTTTGAACACACTTCAACATCGTTGTCATGCAGCCTAGATGTTCTTCATATCTCTTAAAAAAAACAACAACAACAACGACGACAACGTCCTCCCTATAACAAAGACACATCGTCTATTTAACGTGTCGTAGTGGGTTTTCCATCAAAGATGGCTGGACTGTTACACAGTCCAAACAGCTTAACTTTAAACTCATAGAGGCTGTCAGGAGTTATGAAGGCGTTTTTTCCCTCTCAGTCTTGTCCACCTTGATTGCCAGTTGCTTGTCTCCATGTCCGTAGTTGAGAAGTACTTTGCTCCTTTCCACTAGTCTAGTCTGAGATCATTGCGTGGCAATGGATAAACAACGTTCTTCGAGATTTTGTTCAGTCGTCAGTAGTCGACATACAGACGGCATATTCCGTCCTTCATAAGAACCACAGGAGAGGACCATTGCCTCCTTGAAGGTTCAATGTCATCTTGCAAGATCTTCTCCACTTCCTCCCGGATTATCCGTTGTTCAGCCAGCGGTACTCTATACGAGCGCTGGCTAATTGGTGGATGATCGCTAGTGTCGATACAGCGTGTAGCCACGGGCTGCTTGGTTTGTCTTTTCTCCACTCCTGATTTAAAAGCATCCGAAAATTGATGCAGAATGGCTATCACTCCCTGACGTTGTTCTGCGGTCAGGTCAGATATTATTGGCAGTGAGATAGTAGCTTCATCCACTGCGTTGTTTGTCGTGGTAGCGGACCACGATTTTTCGTCAGTGACACAATCTGCCCATCCTGAACAGATTCCACTGTCCCTGCGCACATATTTTTAGGGATGAGTTGTGGCTGTTAGTTCTGCTTGACACCTACAATGCTTATGATCGTCGCCGGCATGTAGATTTCTTTTGTGACCCTCAACAGCTTTTTAAAATTGACAAAAACTCTACAGTTTAACAGAGCACCTCGACTGACAGCTGGATCTCGTGTTCTTCATGACAGCGGGATAACAACGTCTTCAGAGGCAAACAATCGCCCAGAGCGATCTTTATTATCTGTGTTTGTTGGAATAGCTTCGTCAATCTGGAGTTCTGATCTTCCACAGTCCATGATTGCTTGTGATACCCGCAAGTAACCCCATTCGAAAATAAAATTATGACTATGTTCTGCTAAAACGACAAATTCGAAAAGCTGCGTTTTGTCGTTGATAGTTACTGGACGTATTTTCCATTTGTAACCTTCAGAAAATGGTTCAAATGGCTCTGAGCACTATGGGACTTAACATCTATGGTCATCAGTCCCCTAGAACTTAGAACTACTTAAACCTAACTAACCTAAGGACATCACACAACACCCAGTCATCACGAGGCAGAGAAATGTAACCTTCAGCAGAATCGCTTTTGTATCACGGAACATATTCTTCTTTTGGTGATGACGGTAAGCATCCGATATTACAGAAAAAGAAACCTCTGAACTGACTGGTGCCCGGACAGGTCGGCCGTCGATGATGATGTCAATGGAATTTCCTGACATCTTGGTGACTGTTATCCATGGAGGATTTTAATCCGTGGAAGCCTTACCTCCATAGACGGTCGTCTGGTTTGGTTTGTCTGAATTCGGTGGCTGGGCAAGGGGCTCGTACCGCTGTAAGGCGATGGGGAACGGCTACGACGTGTTAGGGAACTTCCCCATTCTGGGTTTCGCGAAGGACTTCGTCCCATAGGTCGACTGTAATCGTCTGTAGTCGACTGCCGTGAATAGAATTGTTGTGACTGTTGACTTTTTGTGGCGCATCAGTCCTCAAACACTCGTTTTCTTTCCCTGCAGTAGCGTGCAACTTATCCAGGGCATTCACAGAGAAAACATACCGGCGGGTTGTTCTCCGCCCTCGAAGAGTGTTTCTCTGTGGCGCATTGTACTTGGTGGATGGGTTGGTTGTGCCTACGCTGGTCAAAAGCTGGATCGTCGATTGACGGTTACAGCATAAGTTCGAGTTGCTCAAGTCAATTTTTCATGGCGCGTTCGGCTATTGGCGGTGACTGGTGCCAAAAATCGGCACACCTCTTGTTCGATAGTGTGTATTACCTTCTCACGTATGGGGTCGACATTCATTGCTGGTATCTCTTGTGTAATCGATTAATCTGTCCGACATTTCTGGCTGCCATATATTGCTGTATCTCTTCCTTTAGTATCTGACGTATGAGAGAGGCGAGCTCACGGTTGTCTTCCACAACTGCCATAGGGACCACATTCGGCAGTCGGTCATACATCTATCGTTCGACTGCTCTCTCTCTATCTCTCTCTCTTTCTTTTTTTCTTCTTTCCGTTGCATTTCCTCTGTTCGCTGGCACCTCTTGATGAATTTATCTGTCGCTGTGACTTCCTTCATAAGAACAGCTTGGTACATGTCTTCTGGGACTCCGTTTGTCACGTGAGAGAGCTTATCGTCTTCTGCTACATTTGGGTTTACGATGTGGAGCAGGGACAAAATTTTTTGTATGTAAGACTTTGTCGTTTCCCCATGGCGTTGGGCACTGTTCTGCAACTGTTCTTCCTCAAATCGGACTTGTTGCTAATCGTCGCCAAACCTTTTCTTCAGTTCGGTTCTGGAATTTGTTCCAACTATCGAGCTTCTCTTTGTTGTTCTATAACCACTGCTAGGATCTGTCGCCCAAGTAAGAGTGCCCATTTGCAAACACATCATGTCATCTCATCTGTTGTGTTTGGCGACGCAGTCGAATCCTTTCACCCGTTTCGTGGGATCCTGACAAGTGTTTCCAGAAAACACTGCTGGATGCCTGATGTGGGACTGACTTCGTGATTTTTTGCGACACACTTGTCTCCTGAATATACTGATCTTAAGAACGATGTACTGCTTGTATTCTGATTGCCGTCCGTGTAGACGATGGCTTTGAAGCCACCGTGATGTAGATCTTTTGAGGTAACCGGCTTCTCCACCAAACTATGACACGTTCAAACCTCAATAAAGTCTAGATTCGAAAGTAGGGTCTTCATTGAAGTCCAGTACTTAGAAGTGAGAGCACGTTTATTACTAACACCAACGTACACACAAAACAGAGCTTATCTCTTGGAGATAAGCTGTTTGTAAATATACTGAGTATTCCAGAATGCCGGAATTTATACAGCATCAAATATTCCTCAATATAAAAACATTACATTCATAAAATATTTCAACAAAATTCCAGGAATAATAAAAACTAAATAACAAATGATTTTCGGTGGTTGGATTTGAACTGGCGACCGGCACCATGCGATTTTAATCAGTATGCCACATTGCGTGTGCCACAGCTCTCCGCGATGTTTATACATGACAGCCTGCTTTCTTCAGACATTTAATGTAACACGAAGCAGTTTATGTATACCCTAGCAATATAGGAGTAAATTATCAATCTATTACGGTAACCAGTTGGTGGCAGATTCTTTCTCTAGTCTTGATAGCGTCGTAGAGCTAGGAACGCAGTTTGGCGTTGGAGTGAATCAGGAAAGCGCTCATTTCGTCCTACCACGTCGTTTCTTCCCTGTGTCCTGTAAATATCACAGACGTATCAGCTAATGTGTACTGCAGTCTGTACTTTCTTGAGACATGGGCTACCATGTAGTTAGCGTTTCAATGTACTCATCATTGTAAGCATCCGCAATCACTTGTAAATAAATGAAAGAAAAATACATACTGAATGACTCGCTTAACTGTTTCACCTGAAATATATTTTTCCATGTTAAAGACATTGACTATATGTTTTCAGTTAGACAAATAACCACAAGAGACTCTTGAAATTATGACAAACATTTCGTCATAACTGTGTTGACAACCGAGACAAAAATATCAACTTAACATTTTTGTAATGAAACTATGTACTTTTCAGGCTCCTGAATTGTAGATCTCCATCAGACTAATTCAGTGATGTAATTATAACGTAGGGTTGACCCGATAGCACAGGTTAACAATTTACTTCTAGTTGCGATTCTTCTGTCTTCTCGCGATGGAGTGATAGCGCCTAAGCATTTTATTTACGCCACCATCAACAGAATTGTATATCTGTGAAGTAAGAGACACTTGATAATTACACGGACCAGTCACATTAATGTGGCCACCTCCTACGTTCGACGTCAACGTGCACGTCACCGACTGCAGGTGGCGAGCACTAGCAATAGGGGGTATCTAATGCGGGTTGGGGGGACCCTGATAACAGTGCATTCGTTGTCGTAATGCAGAAATGGAGCGATTTATCTGACGTCCAAAAGCGCATGATCATTGGCTTTCGGGCCAAGGGTAGAAGCATTTCCGAAACTAAGAACCTTCAACATCGCAGCGCGTCAGCAATCGTTGGTTAGTATATTAGAAAAACTAAAAACCCGCCTCGATTGCGAAAAAAGCACCTAGTGTTAAACTGCAGCTACAAATGGACGCTCACTTACACGCCTGACCCGCTACCTATGCACATGCGCAAGACAAGGGAAGTTACTTGAATGCGCATGCGCATACGAATACCAGAAAGTTTATACGTGGGTCGGGGCTAAACAGCCCATATATTCCCAACCGTGGATCAACGTATATCAAAAAATGGAATGGTTAGATCAAATGACGAGCTAAATAGGAGTCCCATCACCCCCCCCCCCCCCCCAAGCTAGCTACTGGCTTTAGGTATAGTTTTTAAGAGTTCCTCCTGTTGTCATAGGTAGCTTCATATATAAGTTTCTTTACTAGCATAAGCAACCGTGTGATGTTATTTTTAGGTTTCATCTCCTATTTAGCTCGTCACTTGATCTATCCATTCCGTTTTTTAAATACGTTGATCCACGGCTGGGAATATATGGGCTGTTTAGCCCCGACCCATGTATAAACTTTCTCGTATTCGTATGCGCATGCGCATTCAAGTAACTTCCCTTGTCTTGGGCATGTGCATAGGTAGCGGGTCAGGCTTGTAAGTGAGCGACCATTTGTAGCTGCAGTTTATGGCAGGTCATGGCCCATCGAACTTAGGCCGGTGTGAGGTGGAGAGTACACCATTAAGTTAAGTAGTGGTTTTGACTTTATACATATGTACTGTTTGTGTTTTCCTTTTCTTTTTCCTTTATAAATGTATAGCTATGGTGTTCTTTTAATCATTGACAAAGTTCTTCTTAGGCAATTGTGGGTTTTATTGTTGTTCTGAAGAAGGTGTAGTTATCTACGCCGAAACCTGGGTTAACACTTAACACTAGGTGCTTTTATTGCAATCGAGGAGGGTTTTTAATTTTTTTGATACGTTTCCGAAACAGCAAAGTTTGTAAGCTGTTAGGTACTTAAAGTACAGCGCGCATGGCAAATTGGCCCCACCCAAAACTGGCGCCGAGGCAACAGTGATGCACCACGGGCCATAGATGACAGGAGTGGAGGACGGCTGCAGAGATGTGTACGGGTGAATAGATGTGCAGCTGTTGAGCAACAGATGAACTGAGGGCTACCAATAGTGTCTTCTCAAAGATGTTAAGCAAACGCCGCTGTGTATGGGCCACCGTAGCAAGCGGTTGGTTCATGCTCCCATGCTGACTGCTGTTCATCGGTGATGGAGACTGGAATTTGAGCTCTAGTTCGACAACTAGACGTCAGCGTTTTCAGATGAATCACGTTTTATGCTCCCTCGGACAAACGGCCGTTGCCGTGAATGGTGTGAAACGTCTGAAAGCAAGCACCCTCCAACAACCGCCGGAAGGGTCCAGACCGGAGGAGGAAGTGTTATGATCTCGTCATTCTGGAAGGCACGATAAATCAGCACAAGTATGCATCCATCCTTGGGGACCATGGAGTTTGTTTTTCCTCAGTGCGATGGCATCTGTCAGTAGGACACACAGGACTCGTTGTTCACGTACGTGGTTCGAAGGCCACTATGTACTCCCATGGCCACCAAGCTCCTCGGATTTAAACCCAATCGGGAATCTGTGGGATCACCTCAGTCGATCTGTACATCTCGTGAAGGTCCGCGCTGCAGAAGGTGGCTCTTGACAAGAGGTCGCATTAATGTGATTGGACAGCGTATATGCCACTCTTAGGAGGATTTCAGTTGAGGACGATGGACCGTTGTCAACGTATATCAAGCTAGTTGTGAGGGATGCCAAAATTCATGTACAATTTCTTCATTATAAAACATTTAATTTGTCTATTAGCTATCTGTGTTTACAGCTGCCACTTTAGTGTATCTGGGGAAGGTATTTCGTGTGACACTACCACGTCACCCTTTTCCTGCTTCATTGTCTAATAATGCACATAAACGGCGATCGTCGAGAAAACCCCACAAGATCTTACAAAACGTCTAAATGGATTTGATCTCCCCAGGAAACTATAAACAGCTCTGAAACGATGCCGTACGGGGCTTGGAAGGTGTTGCCTGTTCGTATGGCTAGGGGTTCCAGGAAGCCCCGACGTGTGAGTGTGTAGTCGCTACGCAAAGTACTAAGCACCTGACTGAAGAGAGTTGATTGCGAAAATTTCCTTGTGGACTCAGTGAACTGCATTTCGTGACACCAAGTTCTGTGGGGTTAAGAGACCTGGATATTCAGTTATAAAACTTTCGAGTGTTTGTTTTTATATTGTGTTCTTTTTATGTTGCCGCTCAGAGAGGCCGCGCGGTTTGAGGCGCCGTGTCACGGATTCCGCGGCCAATCCCGCCGGTGGTTCGAGTCCTCCCTCGGGCATGGGTATGTGTGTTGTTCTTAGCGTAAGTTAGTTTAAGTAGTGTGTAAGTCTAGGGACCGATGACCTCAGCAGTTTCGTCCATTAGGAATTCACACACATTTGAACACTTTTTTATGTTATGTATTTTTATGTACGTATATTTGATCGTTCGTACAAGAACGTAAATGACCATGTAGACCATACGAATAATAACGAAGAACTCGATGTTTTAAAAGTTTGTTTAGCGAGTCGTATGCAATGGATAGCGATATGTAGCATAATTCGTCTTGGAACGTGTACTCTCTCATTTTTCAGAGTAAATCTCTCTGCGACACACAACGACTCTCTTGTAAAGCTGGATGAGAATCTGTGAGTTGATATCTCATTTAAAAAACGAACTCGTGAAGAACTGCACTGTACTTCTTTGGAACTATTAATCGTACTTGGTTAGGGTCCCAGACAGACGAGTAGTATTCAATAAATAGTCGAGGAAGGGTTTAGTGAGCTAGCGTCCATAGAAGTTGCATTTATATAAACTTCTTACAGGAAATAATAGCTTTGTATCTGCCGTAGGTACAATGAGTTTTATGTGGTAGTTTCACTTTAAATCGTTCTACATGTACATTTATATACATACTTTGCAAGCGACAGTACGGTGCATGCCGGAGGGTACATTGTACCAAGACTAGTCTTTTCTTTCCAGGTCAAATCGCAAATAGAACGAGGGAAAAATGATTGTCTATATGTCTATATACGAGCCCTAATTTCTTTTGTCTTATCTTAGTGGTCCTTACCCGAAATGTATTTTGACGGCAGTAGAATAGTTGTGCAGTCAACTTCAGATACCGTTACTCTAAAGTTTCTCAAAATTGTTCTTCACGAAAAGAACATCGCTTACCCTCCAGATATTCCCATTTGAGTTCACAAAGAACCTCCGTAATACTCGCTTGCTGATCGAAGCTACAGGTAAGAAATCTAGCGACTCGCCTATGAATTGCTTTGATGTCTTCCCTTAATCCGACCTGGTGGAGATCCACACACTGGAGCAGTACTCAAGAATGGATCGCACTAGTGTTGTATACGTGACCTCCTTTACAGGTGAGCTATACTTTCCTAAAATTTTCCCAACAAACCGAAATCGACCATTCGTCTTCCCTTCTACCGCCCTTACGTGCTCGCTCCACTTCAAATCGCTTTGCAACGTTAAGCCTAAGATTCAGCTGACGTGACTGTGTCAAGCAGCACGGAATTGTTTATCCAAATCATCTCCATTAACTTACTCTTTTCTGCATTTAGAGCAAGCTGCCATCCATCACACCAAAAGAAATTTTACCTAAGCCGTGTTGTATCCTCCTACAGTCACTCAACGACGTTAACATATTCTTAGATTTTTCCCGTTGTAACTGTTCGTCGTAATTGATCTCTAATTGTGTAATTGACAATAATGTGCCATTCGGACTGTATATGCGCAATGCATTAGATTTGCTTATGCAGAGTGTCGACTGCCGGTCTCTGCACCATCTTCCCTCTATAAATTTCTGTCGTTGCAACTTCCCTCTATACAACGGAAGTACTTGCGAACAGCCTCACGGCGTCTCCGACGTTTCATATACCGTAACAAATAATGGATCTGCCACATTTGATTGGAGTAAGATCTCTGCAACTTTTTCACCTCGTTATGGTATTTTTAAGTACTCAGTTATTGCTACGAACGAAGCCTCAGTATCAGTTTGAAAGTGTAGCATGAGATGCGGCGAGAGCATCAGAACTGTATGCAGAAAGGTTTCAGGATAGACGCTATCCATTTTGTTTTACGTTAATCATTAGAGTCCAAATGCTTCACAGTACTCGAAATTATATCGCGAACAAATGTACTTGACATAAGAAAGTTAGGAATGCAGCTGCTGAAGCTGCCAGACTTGCAACTTCTTCAGTATTGCAAAGACTGAAAGACATTTTCTATGTATTTCTTATACATATAACTACCACCCTTTACGTATCTCATATCAAGAATTAAATGACAGTGATGGTTCGTCCACATCGTTGGGACTATTATCGACGAGTTATCAAGCAAGGTAATTATTTCGTGCAAATGTACGTAAGCTACTAATGGAACAGTTCCAATCCACTTAATGCGAATCATAAAGATGACAATAAACAACTGATCAAGTATCTCTTATGTCAGTGACCTAATGCTACTGTTGATGAGAGTCGCGCCATTTCATACATCCAAAGCAAAACAAAAGAATTCCAATTTGAAATATACGTTTACTCCATAGTTTCAGTCATACCAACGAAGAAGCTAAATTACTGACTGTTTCTCACCGAGAACTGTTATTTTTAAATAAAAAAGAAGTAATTTCAAATTAAAAAACAAAATTTGTTAGTTGTTTCGTAAGTTGACGGTAACACATTGGACATTATTTGAGAAACCCCGGATGACTGTTGGTGTAGATGATAACCGATTGCCAGTGTCTCCAACGAGCCAAATGGGTTTTGAGGCGAATGTGTTAAGAGACAACCCATAGATATGAGAGAAACAGCAATATTAACGCGGTGCACGCCGAAAATTAATAATTTCACCACACGGTAGCTAGAATTCATCAATGAAAGGTGTTTTCAGGATCACCTGTCATAAACGCAACACTTTTCACAATAAAACATACATTAGTTGAGCATCATGTAGCACGCTGCAAAATGCGAAGCAAATCTCTAATTACTGGGAAGAAATCATCTATTCCAATTTAATTTATTAGAGATCCCAATGGTATTGTAAATATCAGTTCTCTTGTATAAGTGAAGATCGTGTTTGCTAACTTGTTGCAAATAGACTCTCCGGCTTATGCCCGCCAGGCGTCATCTCAGCAACAGTATATCGTGTAATTGCGACTAAAGTTTGTTCTGAAAAGTTGTGTAAGCTTCTTTGCACAGAGTCTCCCAGCTTCTGAGGGCACGTTAGCGGCTTAGCCTCACCATCACTCCTTGTGTGCAAAACGGGACTTGCTGCCGAAAGCTTCAAAGCCTTTGCGCAAAGGACGGAAAGTTTTTGTTCACTTGCAGAAATATGAATTATTCACGAAACGAGACCGACACAAAAAGTAGCTTTCAACAGTATACGAATTTTTTAATGTCTCTGGCGCTTTATATATTTTCGTAAATTACTTGGTATACGAGGAACTGTTCACATCTGTTCTCTTATTTTCCGGTTATTGACGTATATTGCTAGTTAACATCTCAGATCTTGTCGGTACAGTTCTTAGCGAATTGAACAGATATTGCATATTTTAAACAATCACGAGGATATGGTTGTCGATATTATCATCTGAGTAACTAAGCGCGACGCATTTTCGTGAATGTTCGTTAATACTTCACTCTAAAGGAAGGAAGAAACTATTTTATAAAATTACGATGTTATATTATTTTTAAGAAACAAAACCCCGTATGATACGTAGCACAGGGCTTCTGGACTGCTTCCTACCTGAAAATATGGTCTGCAAGGGGGTTTTGTTTGTAAAGGTTAATGTTTTATGAGACGTGACTAAGGAAATGTAATAATGAACTTAAAAATGATTCTTGTTTCTTGGGTCGTATACAGGGAATCTGCAAAATAAGACATAATAAAATGAACTTTGTTCAGTCTAATCCTCACAGAACATTTCGAGTATAGTGCGCCCTGTTCGATTCCTTCCCAGTGAGGTAGCGTGTAAGAGAGAAAGTGAGAGAGCAAATGAAAGATGTGAGAAATATACATAACAAACTTGCAAATAACAATTGAGAAACTAATATGGAACTTAACATGGCACTATTAACTAGTTAAAAGAACTATTGACTATCCAAACAGAACAATACAAACTTATTTTAAGATGGTTCTCATCAACCGAGATTAGCACTTTAGCGTTCAGTCTACTGACACTAGTTTCATATGAATTGTATTTCTCCCATTTTGAAAGGCCAAGCGAAAAGCTGTCGATCCGGCACAATGAAAGCGTCGAAAAAATGAAATTCCCTATAAACGTCGCGCAATAATCTAGGTCAAGTGCAACTCGATCTGCACAATTTTTTTGTTTGGTACTGGTGTTGGCTGTTTGTATTTCACGGATATGAACCGAATATCTAGCCATTGTAAATCTGTTTGTTTCTGACGGTTTATCGTCAAAGAAAATTTATCCTATTTGGTGACGGGCTATAAGGAGTATCCTCCTCTACTGTTTACAGTTAAGAAGTGGACTATTGAATTCAAAGGTGACACTGCTGCTCTTGAAAATAATCCACGGGAAGAACGATCAAAAACTGAATCTGAACAGCAAAATAAAATGACAGACGGTTGTAGATTGCCTGCCACTAAAGGTATTAGAAATAGTTGCTATACGAATGTTAAGAGAAGGGATAGGATACATTTGACGTGAATAACTAGCTATAATAAAACTTTAAGAAGGTGCTGTGGTTTTTGATAGTAACCAAAAGAAAACTCTGAAAAGAAATTGTCAACAACGTTCGGAGCGTTTGAAGATAATTCTGCTCTTGTACACCAATTTGCTACCGTCGATAAGACAATGGTGCACCAGTTACGCATGGAATGCTACAGAAGGGGGTGGATGCTGCTGACCCATACTGCAATGCTACAGAAAGTTTTCTGGGGAGCAAAAAAGATTTTTGTTGTTGATTACCTTGCAAAGGGTTAAAAAAACCAGATAAAAGTCATGCATGTCTTCTAATTCCGTTCGATGTGAAGATGCGTGATAACAAGCGTGGATTAACTTTATTTCTTTAGGACAATGCACGCAACCATACTGGTAATTTTGGCACACGGAAAACTGCAGAATTTGAAATACAAATTTTGGGAACATCAGCACTTTTCTGCAAATTTGAAACTACTCCGAAATACGAAGGCATTTGTGGTCGTGAAATGTTTTGCATCCAGTGGAGAGGTTATGCAAGATGTTGATATACATTTTGCACGTCTTCCAGAATCTAACTTAAAGGATGGAAGAAAATCACTGCTGCAGTCACATTAAACAAATTTTTTGGCTTAAAAAGGGACTGCATCGAAGATAAAAAAGCCTAAAAGCGCATTGTTTCACTGCAATGAGATATCAAACTATAGTACTCAAATACAAGAATCTGGACTGTAAAAAATTGCATATGCACTGTGAAGATTTTCGCATATATGACCATGTAAAAACTGATAGCATCCTGTACAAAACACGCGACTGAAACCTATACCAAATTACGAAGCTTTGACCACATACGCCGCTGACATCGTCAAGGCAGCAGTTGACTGTCTAAGATGTGACAGAAACCCACTGGCGCACTTCATGTCGCGGTACCCTTGTGACCAGATAATACACCGTCGCCTGAGGTCACGTGCTCTTAGCGTCATTTTTCCCGTTACCATATACAATATAGTGCATAGTTGTCTGTAACATCTCACATTGTTCCGACATGAGCTAAGTGCGTAGTCGGTATCTCAGAAATGTGTGGGACAAGGGGTTACTTCAACAATGCTGTGAATCCAAAATTATATTTTTATTTTCCAGCACTCTCGTGGCGCTATATTCCAATACAAGACCGGACGACGGTATTTTTAATCTCTGTAAGCCACTGTAGAGTGTATGGAGATGGGTAATCTAAACCAATTTTATCAATTTTTCTTTCTTATTCTACCCGCGCAGAGAGCGACGGAAATTGACTTCTGTACGTCGCCACCCCTAATCTCTCTTGTCTTATTCTCGAGATGCCTGCGTGTGGTATATGGTGTTAGCAGTAGAACTGTCCCACCGTCTTCCTTGAATATCCATTCTCTAGATTTAAACAACTGAGTTTCCCGAGAAATACGTCATTTTTCTTCCCAAAACGCCAATATAATTTCTCTGAGAACCTGTGTTACGCTTTCGTCTCAGCTATACCGCGCTGTTACGTTCCTAGCAGCGCCTCTCTGAGTTCGTTCGATGTCTTTTGTTACACCTCTTTAATAAAATCTCCAAACGCTGGACACGTAACCTAGAACTGGTCTTTCTCAGTATCCTTCCAATAAATCCGATAGTTCCATACGCCTCCTTTCCTACTGCTCATCTTACGTCTTCTTCCTATTCCATATCGCTTCTGAGTATTAAACGACTTGACGTATTACAGATGTCAGATGTTCCTCACTAAACTTTTAATTGAATACTATCGGATTATTTCTCTTTGTGGTAGCCAGGTGACGTTCATTATACCAAATGGAATTTTGTCCATGTCTACATCTTCCTTTCGATAGTCCAACAATGCTGATAATGCTACTGATCCTGTCTGATAAATAATTTAAATTGACAACGCTTTTGTCCATTACACTCCCTTGGGGCGCACTCGATGTTACTTCCCTTCCTGTTAAATATTCGCCGTCTATTACAGAATATCGAGGTTTGTTAATCAAAAATTCTACTACTGAATAACCTATCTGCGAAGATACTCCGAGTGACTGTCTTGCTTATTAATCGACGATGTGTTCCATGGAAAACCCGAGATTTTGTATTGTGTTCTTCTACCTTCCTGTCCAGCACTGTGCTGATATTGTGATCTGAGTGAAAACTCTCACTCTGTAGCCAGGTCATCTAGGTCTATGACCTGCAAAATATGCGAAACAATATGTCGGTGCCAACTTGTTACTAATATTGACCTCGGTCTTTCATGTTCCATTGGCATCTAGAGTGAGAGCAAACCAAACAATTGTAGAAAAATGTTGAATGGGTGACAAATCTACTGTCACTTACCCCAATACCGATTTACTGCTCGTTTATCAACAGCTTTGCCGTTTAAGTATTTACATCTCTCATATTCTTCCAAATTGTACTTTAAACCAGAATTACCAGCCCTCAGCAACTAATATAAATTGCATAGGTGTTAATTTCAGAATTAAAACATCTGAATCACTCAACAACAAAAAATGTGAGCCTCTGTTTGTTCCAGAAAAAATCAATGCAGCTGAATATAATCATACAAAATGTACGCAATTCGGACGAAAAATGACTGTACTTGAAGAAAGTAGCAGTTCTGAAAGCTTCCTTGTGTAGCACGAGAAGCAAGGAGGCGTGAATAGTTTGTGCTGGGGCGGTGGGGTGGTCGACATGCCAATATCCATGTCACGTAGCCGCCCGCCTCATGCATATTCTGTCACGTTCTCTTCAAACTGAATTCTGACCTTCACGAACAAAGTTATATCATCCCTGCTGAATATGCTTCCTATTTCCCTCAGCAGCCAAGGTTGTGGGTATCAGAAACGTGCGCCGGTTATGCTACTCTTACGGTTGGTACGGCAATTGAACGTGTACAGGCGTTGATTCTGTTCCGTTCAATCATTCAAAACCCTCAGACCTAAGTAACGCACTAATGGCCAGAACCGTCAAATAGCGCTTAACTTGATAGAGTCTGTTCAGTTTGGTGGAATTAGCGCAGTTCAAGAAGCTGAAGTGATGGAACAGTTGGTTTAGACGTTTTCAGTGGGAATTAATTGCTTGCTGTGCATCTGCTGCTGAATAATTGAGGATGATGTTGTGAACTGATACCGAGTGAAGTGGTAACGTTGTTTCGGAGAAGTTAAACAGTTTCGCATGTTGTAGACAGAGTTTTCTATGAAATAAATTCTGACAATGATATCTGTAACACTGCCAGACTTCTTTTACATTTTATGAATTCTATCGAAACCATGAGGATGAAAAGTGAGGTATCAATGTGCAAAGGATTATAAGTGAGGCAGGATCGTTAACAACCGCACTTGATTGGCTGGGTTTTGAAAGGAACCGGAAAGGGATATAAGTGAGAGTGTTGGGTTCTGTATTGGTTAGCGGCAGCTGCTGCCAGAACGTTCGCCAGCTTTAATATTAGATGGAGAAAGTTCGGTGTGGAGCTACTGAACACAGTTGCTCGCAATTTTGTTGTTTCTCAACTTGGAGAAACATGTTCTTGCCTCTAGTTTTTCCAGAGCAGCTGGGAGAACTTTCGTGTTAGAATAACCGTTAGACACATTCGGGAAATGTAATTGACCGCCTTGGTAATACAACTGAATAGTTCTCGTTTTCGATACCTTAATTTATGGGTAGAGGAGAGTCTTGTACCTAGAGGATAGTGACATAGAAACACATGACCTTTTTTGGTCAGTACTTCAGTCTATCGACTGGTTTTAGAACCACATGAAGAAAAGCGCACTAGACACCGCCATTAGTAGTTTCCGCGGTTTTGTACAGTTTTTGTTGTTGCTAGACATGAGTTTGTGGTTTTACGCAGCCTTTGTAAATATTTCGATTTCTACACATTTACGTGCGGTATAATATGTTAAACCTATTTGGAAGATATTGTTAAATCTTCAATTAGAGAATTTAATGGCAAGTAAAAGTCTGTAATAGTTTTAAAACTAGTTATTAATATGTGGACGTCCGGGTTCGATTCCTGGCTAGGTCGGGGAATTTTCTCCGCCCAGGGAGTGGCTGTTGTGCTGTCCTTATCATCATCCTCTCATCCTCCTCTACTGCAGGTGCTGAAGTGGTGTCAAGTTGAAAGACCGGCACCCGGGGAACGGCCTGCCCGACGGGGGGCCCTGGCCACACGATTAAATAAAATGAAACATGTGGACGGTAAAACCATACGTCGTCGGTCGCATACCATTTTATATCTGGATTCAAAAGAAGGTCTTTTACCATGGACCGTTGGATATTTGTAAATTAACTGAGTATTGTTAATATCTTAACAAATTTTCTGTCTTGATAATGGCAGTTTGTGTTAGTTTCAAATAACTTAAATTTCAAAATATATTTAAGTTGTAATTAGTTTTCGATAATACTTCGGCTTCATTCGAGTTCACATACTGATCTGTAGTAGGGTCATAATGTAACAGAGAGGGTAACTAAATACAGTACTGAGAAGATTTTCTCGACTTTCAACGCTCTTAAATTTCAGTGCAATATTTGCTCCTTGATACATAACCATGTTGTACCTTGTAATATGCTTTCACATTTGGAAAAACCAACTTTTCCGGAGTAATTTTTATAATTTCAGAAAAAGCCTGCAGCATATAAAAAGTGAATGCCATCATTTAAAAATCGGATAAGAAAATATATTAAACATGTCTTAGAGAGCTGGCTAGAGGTGAAATTCTGTGAATTGTCCCAAGGGACAACACTCTCCCCTTACAGTTCAAGTTGTGTTACTGATGGTCTTAATACTAGCACAGATTAAGTGATATCCTTCTTCTGTGACTCTTTAGAGCCATTATTGTGTGTGAGACTAGTGTCTCTTGATTCATATGCTTCAGTAACACTAACGATTTAAGAAATGTTGTCAAGTACTACATACAGTGATCTCATTTGTTCCTGTACCTTACGAAACTAATACATAACAGAGTCATTGTTGGTAAGTATAGCTATTAATGGGTGGAGATAACTGCGTGGTGACGGTTCGTAATTTATTACACGTACCATTAATACTGCACGCATTTGAAAAATATGGTATTTAAAAACGATAGTCTTCAAGGCAACGTATCTAGATCACACATGTGAGGTAAACTAGACCTGTTCTTCACGAAAATGATTGTGCAGTGCGTCATGGATGTGCTGATGCCTGCGAATGGGAGAATCATTTTATTTTAATTACATGATATACTTAGCGGAAATAGTTAATACTGCCTCCGTTACTTATTTGTTCTTCGTCATCAGATTAACATTGGCTATCACTTTTCATCTGGAGTATTGAGAATAGTACAGGGTGTATCAAAAACAATCATCCGATTGGGCACATCTATATTTCTGAAGTTAATATATATACAGTATACAATGAATTTTGTTTTTTGATGAACGGGAAACTCAAAGAGTTTTTTTCCATACCTTTTGATAGGTGTTCAATATGTCCCCCTTGAGATGCAAGGCATATGTCAATGCGGTATTCACATTGTTCCCACTCTGCAGCGAGCATGACTTGAGTTACAGCGTCCACAGCTGCTGTTATGCGATGTCTCAGTTCATTCACTATTCTTGGTAACGGAGGCACATAAACAGAGGCTTTTATAAACCCCCACAAGAAATAATCACTACAGTCAGGTCCGGTGGCTTTGGAGAGCAATAATGTAAGACTGAATCACTTGGTCGATTGCGACCGATCCGTCGCTCAGTAATCCTTTGATTTAAAAATTTCCGCACTTCCAGAGGCTACTGTGGCGGTGCACCATCCTGTTGGTAAATGAAGTCGTTCGAATCAGCCTCCAACTGTGGGAAAAGCGTATCGAGATATGTACTTCTTGTAACAGTGTTCTCGGCAAAGAAAAATGGACAATACACCTATTTCCGTGAAACTGTCTGCCCCTGGTAGCTGAGTGGTCAGCGCGACAGAATGTCAATCCTAAGGGGCCAGGTTCGATTCCCCTCTGGGTCGGAGATTTTCTCCACTCAGGGACTGGGTGTTGTGTTGTCCTAATCATTATCATTCCATCCCCATCGACGAGCAAATCGCCGAAGTGGCGTCAAATCGAAAGACTTGCACCCGGCGAACAGTCTACCCGACCGGAGACCCTAGTCACACGACATTTACATTTACCCGTGAAACTGCACGAAACCTATTAAATTTTGGAGAGTCCCTCTCATATTGTACATCTTCATGTGTTTGTTCCGTAACCCATATTCTCACATTATGACGGATCACCTTTCCATTTCAATGGAATTTTGCCTTGTCACTAAATACTAAGGCTGGAAGAAACTCTCATCCTCCATCTTGCTAAGAACGTAATTACAGAAATCCACACGTTGTTGTTTGTCACCTTCACGGAGAGCTTGCAGTAGGTGAATTTTGTATGGTTTCATGTGTAAACGTTGACGCAACACACGCCAGACAGACATCGGGAGCATGTTGAGCTGTCGAGCTGCATGGTGAACAGGTATCTGCGGACTCCTTATGAAACTATGGCGGATGCGTTCGACGTCTTTGTCAGACCCTCGGGGACGGCCCGGGGCTTTCGTTCTCAATCAAAAGATACGTGTAATAATTTTTTTAAATGATTTATAAGTTTCAGATGGAAACTCTGTCGCTTACCCTTAAGTGAAGGCAGAGAGAGTTAAATAGATATTCAGAACGAAATGGAACATATTTAGCCGTATTTGCATGCGAAAAAGCCGCGCGGGATTAGCCGAGCGGTCTTAGGTGCTGCAGTCAGGGACTGTGCGGCTGGTCCTGGCGGAGGTTCGAGTCCTCCCTCGGGCATGGGTGTGTGTGTTTGTCCTTAGGATAATTTAGGTTTAGTAGTGTGTAAGCTTAGGGACTGATGACCTTAGCAGTTAAGTCCCATAAGATTTCACACACATTTGAACATGCGAAAAAGCAAAAGTTCTTAATATGTAATGCCACGTAAAACAGATCGTAATAAGCAGTGAGGAATATCTTACAGAAAGCAACAATCTGATATGAAACTTTATGCTGCATCTTCCTAACGAAAGTATTTGAGTACAGTTATTTCTCGGGGGCAGTAATGAACGAAATCCACACACAATTCCGCTCAAACAGAACAGAGGTCAAAGTTTGAGAAGCATGAAATGAATTTTCTGGTATTAAGTCATTAGCGTACAGAGGCCATTGTGATGTCATGTTTTATTAGGTAATATTGGTCTGTTACTCATATTTAGAAAATAAATAACAGTATTTAGTCACAGAATTATCATGTCACTTCAAATTCATGAAAAATTTGTGTATGAACTTCTGAAATGTTCAATTATAAGAGAATTGGCAATATCTGCAATAATTATTTTTAATTGTGGGTATGTCTGGTCTACATATTTCATAGCAGCTATGTAACTGTTTCATACAGTTTTTCCTTCAGATTAGCGAATAGTATGACTAACGTGTAGATATTATAATAAGAAGCAGATGCGGTCGGAACAACAAATTAGCGGTAGGTGTAAATGTTATTTGTTTGGAACTATGGCGAAATTGTAAAAGGTGAAGGTCTAAATTTAATTCTCAACTTTTATTAGTCGCTTTCTCTGTCTGACGTAAGGAAACGATTAAGAAGTCGTACTCCTACAAGTCAGCGGTTGGAATTGCATGAAAGTTATCGCAATCGAGAGCAGAGACAGGCTAAGTAACGTGCATAATAATAACGGTAAGTGAATCATTTCATAGCTATATTTGAAAGAGCGTTCACAGAAGTAAAACACTAGAGACAGCGTAGCTCTTCGTATTCTCTTAAGCCTTTTTAGCTCCGGTTAAAATGTCGCTCGTCTTACGTTCTTCACATTTAGAGACGGGAGAGCAGCTATCTTCCATTAGGGAGTCGTGTACCATTAAGCTGGAGTATCCTTGCAGAACCATTGTCACGAGGAGGCAGCATGCCCCATTAGGGAGGTGACTGCTGGGATGAAATTTCAACCTTTGCTCTGGAAACGTTGTTTCTACAGATGGATTTTGCTCAGTACAAAACGCATGGAATCATTTTGTTCAATGACGGACTCAAGCATGATCATGTTACAGGGATGAAGTCAAGTTGTTTTAATTGACGCAACCTAGAAAATGCGGTGCTTACGATGAATTTTCAAGTCTCCATTGTTCTAGTATAGGACTAACTAAAGTAGGTTTCAAACAATATTGCTCTTGTCAGTTGTAATTCGCACAACTTTACAAGTGCAATGCGTAGATAACATAGCCATCAACATAATTACCAACTGAGATGGCGCTATGGTTTAGACAGGGGCAATGGGATTCAAATCTCAATCTAGTCATACGTATGTATGGTTTCAGTCGTTACCTAAGACAGAAAAGGAAAATACTGGGATGTATTTTTTAGTAGGGCACTTTCCATTCATTCCTCTATCCTTTTAAAATTTACTTAGTGCTTCTTATTCAGTGCTCTCGACAGCTTAAAAAATCTGATAGCCCTTAGGAATCCGTCACAAAACAGTCTGCGGTAATGCTGTAACACGTTATTGCTTAATCGTTTACAATACGGCAACGACGTTGCCTTCCATTATATAATTTTTTTAAAATATCTTAAAACTGTCTTAGTCTCGTCAAGGACGGCCGGTGTGGCCGTGCGGTTCTAGGAGCTTCAGTCTGGAACCGCGTGACCGCTAAGGTCGCAGGCTCGAATCCTGCCTGGGGCATGGATGTGTGTGATGTCCTTAGGTTAGTTAGGTTTAAGTAGTTCTAAGTTCAAAGGGACTGATGACCTCAGATGTTAAGCCCCATAGTGCTCAGAGCCAGTCTCGTCAGCAACAACAATCCCATCAGCAACAGCAGTCGGAATGGAATATGAATCACTGAGTGAGTGTTCCAACAGATATTTAGAAGACCCGGATTTAGGTGTATATCTACATCTATATTTTTAGCGGTTTCCACAGTACAAGCTTAATAAAGCTCATTAAGAGATAATGTTCTACATCTGCATTTACATAAACACTCTGTAAGCCACGGTGCAGTGGATGGCGGAAGGTACATCGTGTGAATATTGTCATGTTTTCCTATTCTGAAGCAGAAAATATATATCAAGCTTCCATCGGTAAAACGAAATATTACGAACTAAAATGTTCTAGATCGTTCTTACTGAGCTAAAACGATTGATTAACGCGTAATCGCCGGAAGTGTAACAGATTTAAACTAATTAATTGTATGACTTCAAATGTATTATAGACATCATCCATTTTTTGTCGGCTTAAACTGACTTCATGTGCGTTTCTTTCACAGTGAATTCTAAAATGATTCTGCATATTGGTCTGGTGAAACAGTAAATGAACAAATCAGAGCACTGTGGTTATATGTAAGTAGGTATTTCTAAAAGTAAGAATGATTTTACATGATAATGAATTGAAGTATCTTAACTATCCACTCATTTTAAATGGAGAAACCAGTCTAAATACACTCCTGGAAATGGAAAAAAGAACACATTGACACCGGTGTGTCAGACCCACCATACTTGCTCCGGACACTGCGAGAGGGCTGTACAAGCAATGATCACACGCACGGCACAGCGGACACACCAGGAACCGCGGTGTTGGCCGTCGAATGGCGCTAGCTGCGCAGCATTTGTGCACCGCCGCCGTCAGTGTCAGCCAGTTTGCCGTGGCATACGGAGCTCCATCGCAGTCTTTAACACTGGTAGCACGCCGCGACAGCGTGGACGTGAACCGTATGTGCAGTTGACGGACTTTGAGCGAGGGCGTATAGTGGGCATGCGGGATGCCGGGTGGACGTACCGCCGAATTGCTCAACACGTGGGGCGTGAGGTCTCCACAGTACATCGATGTTGTCGCCAGTGGTCGGCGGAAGGTGCACGTGCCCGTCGACCTGGGACCGGACCGCAGCGACGCACGGATGCACGCCAAGACCGTAGGATCCTACGCAGTGCCGTAGGGGACCGCACCGCCACTTCCCAGCAAATTAGGGACACTGTTGCTCCTGGGGTATCGGCGAGGACCATTCGCAACCGTCTCCATGAAGCTGGGCTACGGTCCCGCACACCGTTAGGCCGTCTTCCGCTCACGCCCCAACATCGTGCAGCCCGCCTCCAGTGGTGTCGCGACAGGCGTGAATGGAGGGACGAATGGAGACGTGTCGTCTTCAGCGATGAGAGTCGCTTCTGCCTTGGTGCCAATGATGGTCGTATGCGTGTTTGGCGCCGTGCAGGTGAGCGCCACAATCAGGACTGCATACGACCGAGGCACACAGGGCCAACACCCGGCATCATGGTGTGGGGAGCGATCTCCTACACTGGCCGTACACCACTGGTGATCGTCGAGGGGACACTGAATAGTGCACGGTACATCATAACCGTCATCGAACCCATCGTTCTACCATTCCTAGACCGGCAAGGGAACTTGCTGTTCCAACAGGACAATGCACGTCCGCATGTATCCCGTGCCACCCAACGTGCTCTAGAAGGTGTAAGTCAACTAGCCTGGCCAGCAAGATCTCCGGATCTGTCCCCCATTGAGCATGTTTGGGACTGGATGAAGCGTCGTCTCACGCGGTCTGCACGTCCAGCACGAACGCTGGTCCAACTGAGGCGCCAGATGGAAATGGCATGGCAAGCCGTTCCACAGGACTACTCTGGTACAGAACGGTTACCTTCCAAGGGGGAAAAATCTCAATAATAACTTGGTATTAGCCTTGGATTTGATCCATTGTTGGCTCTAGGTGTTCCACCTGTGAAAGGAGTTCTATTTTGTCCTCACTCGTTCGTTTTGAAAGCATTTATCGCCGGATAGTATCTCTTTAAAGAGGAGGTCGATGTTGTCTGTGATATATAATATAATTATGTGTGTCTCGAAACTCCCTGTTGAAAATACTTTGCTACAAATTTTACCGAAAAAAAGACCAATTGACATTTCCGCTCTGAAAAGAAAGGGGCTAAATACAGGGGCACAAACATTTTTTTTTTTTTTTGTCAATCTCGGATACACTGTCAGAGTTCTACCTTTTGTCTGAATTAAACAATTCTTGTTTCTGTCGTGTTACTGTACAGTTGTATTATATACACAAGTCCTCCGAATCAGTCCAAGAAGTGACGTCTAATATGCTGACACGTTTAGTAATAGGAGCAATAAGAATAATAGTATCTTCTTGCTGTGATACTGCTCTCCTGCGACTCAGCGAGATCGTGTCAGCACATTGGAGGCGTCTCGTGGACTGATTCGGTGGACTTGTGAATATAATGCAAGTGGATAGTAATAAGACAAAACAAGAAATGTTTATTTTAGACGCGAAAGACAATGGCAGGGCCGATATGAAGACCGTAAGAAATTTTCTTCAGACTGTGAATAAAACACGCACGTACAGATATCACGAAAATAACAAATAACAGCAACATAAAAACCCGAAATTTTCAGACGTTCCTTCACAAAGGTAATTCCAGGAATACAATCAGTACTTAATCACCGTCCCATTGACAAGATGAATTATACAGAAATCAAAACCATTGATACTGAAAAGCGTCTGAAATAGCTAAGGCTCAAGTCCCCAGGTCACAAATGAATAGGTGTCAAGTTCTGTGCGGAACTGACAAATGAATCAGTTTGACATGTCAGAATAGCCCACTGCATACCCCGTGGATATACTACTATTTCCGCTGACTAGGCAAGAGCACAGTCTGCGAAGGCTACAAAAAAGACTACAGGTAACCTCTCAGTTGAGTCTCCTACGACAAACATGCAACTCAAATAAATGGTTCAAATGGCTCTGAGCACTATGGGACTTAACTGCTACGGTCATCAGTCCCCTAGAACTTAGAACTACTTAAACCTAACTAACCTAAGGACAGCACACAACACCCAGCCATCACGAGGCAGAGAAAATCCCTGACCCCGCCGGGAATCGAACCCGGGATCCCGGGCGTGGGAAGCGAGAACGTTACCGCACGACCACGAGATGCGGGCCATGCAACTCAAATTGGCCACAGAAATGGAGCGTCCGTCCTATATAACTATCTGCAAGAAAATGACCTACTCTAGGCAAACCGCAAGGGATTCAGATAGTAGATTATGCGAAAACCAACTTGTTCTCTTCAAACATGGTGTTGAAACAGCCACGGAGAACCCGATATGATTTTTTTTTTTTTTTTTTTTTTGGCTTTAGAAAAATTCCCGCATCCGCAAAACACCGAAACCAACAAAGAAATATGGTCGCATTTGCGAGTGGGTTAAGAACATATTGACATTATGTTTGTGTGCTTGAAATTTGTTCCACATACATTAATTTCTGATGTACCTAAGGGAGTATGGTAGATTCAATACCGTTTACATTAAATGTTAATGATTTGGCAGATGGTATTAGTTGCTGTCTCATATTTTTCATTTCTGTCGCGGTTATGTACAAGAAAGTGTTTTTCGGAAAAAATTCTAGCAATATGCAGCCAGATCTGCACAATATATCATTATGTAAAACGGTTGTGTCCTTGGATTACACAATTAATGAGCTACAACACCACCTCAAATAAATACCGGGGAATAATGGTGCTGATCGAAACTAAAAAGATGACATAATATCATAGGTAGATTTTGATTTATTAGTAGGATACAGGAGAACTACACCTTCTCAACCATAAGAACACTTATACGGAATATATATGCATACTTTCAACTGTGTAGGTTTCATGTTTTGCCGGACTAACGGGAGACTCCGTGCCTAGGCAAAGAAGGGTGGGAAGTATGATAAAAAACGTTTTTGCCTAGCCGGAGAGTGACAGAAGTTCTAAAAAGAAAGAAGCTATAAAATACTTGAGCAAAACACGTAATGTCTCACTAAAACTTCCTTATCATATTCCACGAATGTGCTTTAAGAGCGAAATCTATCAATTCTCTTTAGCCTCCGACATGCTGTTACAGTTTAAACAGTCATAATAAAATACATAAATAAAAGCTAACTCAGAAGCATTTGAACATTCATTATCCTCACACTCCTTCCGGAAACTCTTAAGACTCTTTCACTTTGTACCACCGGCAGTCCGTTTCGTTGCGAATTCCTCCTTCACCATCATGAAAAGGCCTCCTGGCAGGTAGCGATGATACTATTGTTGCAAAAATGGTAAGAAACTGAAAGCTCAAAGGGAGTAAACCACATTATAAGCCAATTTTATCGAAATCACAACAGCCACAGTGTTATGAACGGTGCCCCGCAAAATACAAAGATTATAAGTAAAGGGACAGCGAATTCACGGTATTGACTATTTAAACAGTGATGCAAACCAGTTAAAAAGAAGAACCCATAAGGATAGTATCCGTCTTAGTGATTCATGAGCTCACTGAACGCAATGAGAACCTCACATGGAAGGAAATGTTTTCCAGTCATTCGTAAAATCTCCATTATATCTAATATGAGCGACGGTATCTGGTCCAAACTTATAAATTAATTGTGACTCTTGGTGTAAGGGGGAAAAGCGTGAATACTGAAAACCCCAAAGGCCAATTTGCTGGATCTTAGTTATGGGATATCTGTGTAAAGCGAGCTTTACATTGCAATAATACCAATATTCTGAATGGGACGTGATATGTTGTCGATAGATGTGCTTTTTTCCAAATGTTGAACAACCTACTGTCTTTTTCAAGGAGTGAAATAGGAAATTGCAAACATTCTTTTAGGAAATTCATCTGTTTCCACCACAGATCCTTCAGTAGCGGTCTACAGAACACAAACTCCTTGAGCTGCTTAAATAGTTCTGGATCAAGATGTGTACTCAATAGCAAGAAGAACATCGAACACGAGTGGCATATACACCTAAGTGAACAATCCATCAGTTCTTTTCTGGGTCTATCAGCGCCGCACAAGTTTTAATGTAACTGCATATTATTAACTGTCTGCCTATCTATGAAAAAAAAACTTTAAAGTTTATGTTTTGTAAGTCACTTATAACAACAGAAGACCTCAGTCTTCACGGGGACGACGATTGTCTCCCATCTCCAATGTGGCAAGTAAAAGAAAAGACATCGGCAGTGTCTGTTTTCAAAGAGGCCATCCGGGATACTTCTTAAGCAATTTTAGGATCGCGAGAAACTACTCCGGAATGGGAACTCCGTGCTTTAACCACTGCGTCAAAAGCCATTTGAGAATTTAATTTGTGATACTGCTGTGTTATCAGTTATAATAAGAAAATAAGAGAGCATAAAAGATGCCGTACAACACGTATAGAAGCTATACCACGCAGTGCAGCGAGTACTTCTGCCTGATGTTTGTGGACCGAAAATAAGGCGCAACTTAATTGCCTCCAGTAAAATTGACAGATAAATAATACTGGAAAAATTGCGCCAATGAGCAAGTATTGTCCCGTTATTGAAGGACAGATGTTCAGGGGAAGCCGTTAATTGATCACTTTACGTTCATTTTTTGCGTAATCTACTCAGTGGAGGATAATAATTGTATGTGCAATTTGACACGTGGTTTGTTCAACTGGGCTTAGTCTGATTGTAATTTGAAACGCAAGCCCTGTAAGGCCTTACGTACAAGCTTAAATACGCGTATAAAGACGATTTAATGTGTAATATTTTTATGGAGAGAAGAGGAAAATCATTCAACTGAATGCAGATGTTAATTGGTATTTCAAAGATAACCTCATTATCAGACGCCTAATGGCAGTGAAAGCACATGTAATCACATTGCTGCTGACGTGTAATTGTATTTCCGTTTCCGACAGATACAAAGGCCTTCATTTATGCCTTTTCTGCACCCGAATGTGTAAAACAATATGTCATCACCGTCCGTCCACTTCCCTACAATGTCATGAATTGTGTGCGAGTAATTCCACGCATACTGAGTGCAATGTCCCTCCACGAGTAACACAAGTTACCAGAACTGTTATTTGTCGGCTTGATATGCTCATTTCAACTGGTTGTGTGTGTCTGGTAAGTCGTGTACGCTGTAAGCGAAACCAAACTTTTCATTCGGTTTCGTTAGGTTTGTGCTTCTTGGGGTCTTAATTCATTGGGCAGATTATCATATACTGATCACTCACTTGAATGCGAAGTAAGAAGTTAGTCTTGTAATTGGCTACAGGACAAAAACTTGCACGAAAGATTTTTAGAGTGAATGGAGCACATGCATCACGAATACTAGTGAAAGTACTTAGTGATTAAAGTTTCGGATCCACTCAGTCATTTTATTGACACAGATTTGGAATTTTGCTATTAACTACTACCAGTTGTAAAAGTATTTTAAGACCATTACAAAATGGAACCAAAGATGGAACGATGAGTTTATGGAGAAATATAAAGTTTTTTTTTTAGATTTTGAGACAATCACTTTTTTTATCACGAGTCATAGGCGGTTTCGACCTACATAAGTCATCATGAGGTGCTATGGGCGGCATTTGGTGAACAAATGTTCATGCTCTGCAGACCAAAACCGATTATGACTGTGTCATAAAAGAGAGCTTGTGTTAAAAAAAAATAAAAAAAATAAGTCAGTGCCTCTTTAAACGGGCATGACTTTTTTTTCCAAAAGTTTATGGACTGGTTGATACCAAGATTCGGGAAAATCTGCAAAATCAAATGCATCTGTTACCTCTATACATAGTCCGAAGGCTATAACGTATCAAAAGGGGGAGTTGTTCATTTCTGGACCCCATATCAGCTACCATGGAGAACACCATTCCATAGTTGATATTATTTTGAGCGTAGAATGTGTTCTGGATTCTGCTACAAACAGAAGTGTGCAGTGTGGACGGTAGATCTGTGGATCAGTTGTAGATCGGGGACACGTGCAATTTATAATGGATGCTGTCCTGTAGCGTCAAGTACAGGTTGACGCTCCAAAGTATAATATGGAATAGACCCTGTTTCGGAGACATCCCCTATCTGCATAAGCAGATTAATACCCTTGATGGTAGCCTGGTTTGTGAGAAGTTAAGTTCTCAAACTGTCTCATCTCGCTTGGGTTTCCGTTTTAGTCACATACAAAAGATATGACTGCTATATTTCTCGTCTGATTCTGGAACGTCATGCAGGACGAGTGATGGGTGCGGTTTACTGTGACTTTCATAGTCAATCTAGATCTGGTTGTCGCAAAAAGTGATTGATACTAACAGAAAGAGAAACATAAGCAGCTATTAAAGGACATCTTCAAAACGCCGTGAACTGTACTTGAAATGTTTAATTGCCAACCCAATATTCGTGGTCTAACACATCGTCAGTGGCATCTGATACAAAGGAACAAACTACTTATGTACATCTATTTATACAACATGGCAACTGTATATATAATAATGGCAGAAATACAGGGTGCTCAGAAATTCCCGTTACAAACCTCTATTACTTGTCGAGAGGACTGAGTAGGCAGTATTTTGAATCGGAACCCATGTTCGGAAACGGACCATTTCCGTGCTACAGCCGTTTGAAGACATGTTTGCTAAGTAGGAACGCAACAGTGTAGTCACGGCGTCGGGTGCTTAGGTCGGATTGACTGATGTCATTCGACGTCTGTCCTACCTCTCTGATCTGATTCGAGCCTCATTCACGTGTCTGCGAGTGTTAGAATAACATGATTGAGTACACATTGGCAGAATACACCGAAGTGATCCTCCTGTATAGCGAAGCTCGCGGTAATGGAAGAGTTGCTCGTCGCCTTTATCGAGATCATTATCCACAACTCTGCTTTCTGCTATTATTATGTTATATATTATTATTAGCTCGTTTTCGGTGGCATGTGATAAAAAATGGTTCAAATAGCTCTGAGCACTATGGGACTTAACTGTTGAGGTCATCAGTCCCCTAGAACTTAGAACTACTTAAACCTAACTAACCTAAGGACATCACACACACCCATGCCCGAGGCAGGATTCGAACCTGCGACCGTAGCGGTCGCGCCGTTCCAGACCGTAGTGCCTAGAACCGCTCGGCCACTCTGGCCGGCTTGGCATGTGATACAGACGGACAAAGAACTATATGTACATCGATTTCTACAACATGATAACTGTATATATAATATTAGTAGAAATATAAGTCTACTTTCTGTCATTATTAGATATTTCCTGTGATCTAGTTTGGGTAGGGGTTATTCTTGGCAACCAGAGTAAAATAATAATTGGATCCTTTTACCAACCTCCGAACTCAGATGATACAATTGCTGGACGGTTCAAAGAAAACTTGAGTCTAATTTCAAAAATGTAATCATACAAATATAGTTGGCGGTAACTTCGATTCACCCTCGATATGTTAGATAAAACAGTTGTTTGGATGTACGCATAAAACATCATCCGCCATTATGCTAAACGCATTCTCTGATAATTATTTCGAGTAATTTGTTCATGAGCCTACTTGAATAGTAAACAGCTTGAAAAATACACTTGGCGTCTTAGCAGCAAATTATCTTGAGCTAAAAACGAGTATCAAAATAGATACAGGGATTGGTGAACACAGGGTTGTCGTAGCGACACTGAATACCATCACTCACAAATACTCCAAAAATAAACGATAAGTATAGCTATTCAAATAAGTAAATAAAAACTCTCTTGACACCCTCCTCAGAGACAATCTCCATTCCGTCCAAATTAACAATGTAAGTGAATTCATAGAAGTAGTAGTGACAGCAGTTGACAAATTTATACCAAATAAATTAACAAACGACGGAGCTGCTCCACCATGGTACACAAAACATGTCCGAATACTGTCGCAGAATCAACGGAAAAAGCATTCCAAATTGAAACGCACGCAAAATCCCCAAAATTGGCAATTTTTTACAGAATCTCGAAATTCAGCGCAGACATCAATGCGAGAAACCTGTAATAGCTTTCGCAGCGAAACTTTGTCTCGAAACTTAGTCGTATGTGAAGTATGCTAGCGGAAAGACAAAATCAATGCCTCTTTGAGCAATAGCAATGGAAATAATATCGATGACAGCGTTGCTGAACCACAGTTACTAAACACAGCCTTGCGAAATTCCTTCACTGAAGAAAACGAAGTAAATATTCCAGAATTCGAATCAAGAACAGCTACCAACATGAGTAACTTAGAAGAAGATATCCTCGGAGTAGTGAAGCAACTTAAATCACTTTACAAAAGAAAGTCTACCTGTCCAGACTGCATACCAAATAGGCTTCTTTCAGAGTGGGCTGATACAATAAGTCCATACTTAACAGTCATATACAACCTCTCGCTCGTCGAAAGATCCATACCCAAGCACTGGAAATTGCACATGTCACGTCAGTATTCAGGAAGAGCAGTAGGAGTGATCCACTAAATCGCAGTCCCATATCATTAACGTCGATATGCAACATGAGTTTGGAACATATGTTGTATTCGAACATTACGAATTACCTCGAAGAGGACAGTCTACTGATACAAAGTCAACACGGGTTTAGAAAACATCGTTCTTGTGAAACACAACTATCTCTTTACTCACACGAAGTGTTGAGTGCTATCGTGATTTCAAATTCATTCAGTATTTTTAGATTTCCAATAGGCTTTTGACACCGTAACTCACAAGCGGCTAGTAATCAAATTGCGTGCTTATGGAATATCGTCTCAGTTATGCGACTGGTTTTGTGATTTCCTGTCAGGGAGGTCACAGCTCGTAGCAACTGACGGAAAGTCATCGAGTAAAACAAGTGATTTATGGCGTTCCCCAAGGTAGGGTTATAGGCCCTCTGCTGTTCCTTATCTACCTAAAGATTTAGGAGACAATCTGAGCAGCCATCTTAGGTTGTTTGCAGATTATTCAAATGGTTCAAAAGGTTCTGAGTACTATGGGACTTAACAACTGAGGTCATCAGTCCCCAAGAACTTAGAACTACTTAAACCTAACTAACCTAAGGACATCACACACATCCATGCCCGAGGTAGAATTCGAACCTGCGACCGTAGCAATCGCACAGTTCCGGACTGAAGCGCCTAGAACCGCTCTGCCACAGCGGCCGTGTACTAAAGTCATCAGAAGATCGAAACAAATTGTAAACGATTTAAAATGGTTATCTGTATGGTACGAAAATTGGCAGTTGGCCCTAAATAACGAAAAGTGTGGGGTCATCCACATGAGTGCTAAAAGCAATTTCATAAACTTCAGTTACACGATAAATCAATTACATCCTAAAGGCCGTATACCGTATTCAACTAAATACCTAGGAATTACAGTTACCAGCAACTTAAATTGGAAAGAACACACAGAAAATGTTGTGGGGAAAGCGGACCAAAGACTGCTTTTTATTGGCAGAACACTTCGAAGATGCAACAAATGTACTGAGTAGGCTTCCTACACTACGCTTGTCCGTCGTGTTTTGAAGCGCGATGTGGGATCTTTACCAGATAAGGTTAACGGAGTACATCGAGAAAGTTGGAAAAAGGGTAGCACCTTTTGTATCATCGAGAAATAGGGGAGAAAGTGTTACGGACATGATACAGGATTTTGGGGTGGACATCATTAAAATAAAGGTGTTTTTCGTTGCGGCGGTATCATCTCACGAAATTTCAATCACCGTCTTTCTCCGCCGAATGCGAAAATATTTTGTTGACGCTGACCGAGTGGAATAACAGAAAATTATTGTGAAGACGGTTTGATGAACCCTCTGGCAGACACTTAAATGTGATTAGCAGAGTATTCCTGTAGATGATATGGATGTACTGTTGTCATTTTGTAAAAATCGATATAAACCGAGTTGTTTTTTCCCCTGACTCATATGCCACTGACGATGGGTTATACAACTGCATATCGGGTAGACAAATAAACATTGCAAGTGCTGCTCATGGTGTTTAGAAGACGTCCCTTTAATAAACGTCTTACAGCTGCGAAGCACCAAACAGTCAAGATTTTTAATATAACCGTCTGCACAATTCTGGAATGTGAAAGGTTTCTAAACAGCCTATCAGCTTTTTATTTTATCCTGGCCTGACTCTTGGTCAGATTACAATCTGCATCAAAAATATTACGCGGCAAACGCAGCAACTGAACTGCGAATGTCTTTCTGCAGTTGGAAGCGACGAATGGTGAAAAAGAAAGACGACAAAATTTCAAATGATAGTAATTTAGCAGTAGAAGTATGAATTCTGATTCGTCTATATATATCACAACTGATCGTGCCAGACTTTCTAATAATTTCTCTATGAAATTGCAATGTATTGTCTTGCAGTGTAATAGTACCGCGAAAGTGTTTCACTTAATATGATCAGTGTATGCCACACTGTTCACTAGAACAAAGAGTAAAAAGTTAATAAGCAAATGGAATAAATTCTGCTACTGTAGCTGCAATCGGTCTCTACATTTACATGCTTCATTTTGTATATAGACAGAACAATTTCACAGACCTTAGGTAATCTTATGTTTTTGAAAATACGTTATACAACTTACGTTGTTTCTCACGACAAACTTTCTTGGGCAGTACCGATCTTGTGACACACTACTAACCCTGACTGCCTATTGAACCACTCAATTTCGGTCATATGTTTGAGCGGAGCGAAAACAAGACTCTACAAGTTACCTCATGGATATTTCACCGAATTTTCAAAGACAAATGAAGAGTGTGAAATGGACAAATGAGATGTTCCATAAGAGGTCTACTTTTCGTAAAAAGAAAAATATCTATGTACTGTAAAGTATTCAGGATAATTAAGAAAAACTTAATTAGTGATTTGAGAAAAAATTTCACAATGGATTTTTATTCGAATTTTTATAGTCAAAGAAATAGTGGGAAATTGAAAAATGGGGGTATCAAATTGACAAAGTGAGGTCTAATTCACGATCATATGCTTGTAGCTGTGTAACGGAAGTCTCAAAGAGTTCATCTCTTCAAAGTCCAGCTATTTTGTGCATAAAACGTTATATTGCTGTGATATTTAGCAAAGGCTGCCTTCGAATCAGGCACTAAATGTAGTACATCTCGATCAGAAGTCACCAGGAAGGTAAAGTTCCTCTCTTCAAGGCGTAGCTATTTACCGTAAAAAAAGTTGCTTTGGTGTAATATTTGATTTTTAAAATGACTTCTTTCGAACCAAGTACCGAATTTAGAACATTTCGAGAACGGCAGACACTAGAAAGGCAAATGAGGCGTTGTAGTGATTCGAGAATTTCTGTGTAAATTCTAGAACCAATCAGCCTCCTACCGTCTCGAACACACGATATTCTGGATATGAATGCGGGATGGTAGAATCCTACCCACTGTGCGTCAGATGTTTGTGTGTGCAGCTTTAAAATCAGTCGCTCGAAGAAAGTAGAGGCGGCGGACGAACGTCACCGACAAGTACCTGTTGGGCAATCCACAGATGTTTTAGTGAGTGTGTAAGGAAGAACCATGGAGTTTATATGCAGCTCTGTGCTTATTGTGTCATTGAATATTGTTATAAAAACAAAGACAGTTGAAAAAGAACTCTTGAAAACTTTTAACGTAACCTTACTATAGGCAAGACTTATTTTCTGATTTATGTTAAGAAAAGTTATGGTATCAAAGACAGCTTTCTTTTAACCGTAATTTAATTTGTTTCTGACGTTCGACTGTACGAGGGACTTACCGGAAGTTATATATTTATCCTGAAAGTGAGAGTTTTATTGTGTATGAAAGTCAAATACGACGTTAATTGACGAAAAGCAAAGTTTGTATGTCCACTTATTTCATAAGTAGAAAGAGTCTAAAAATTCCTATACCTAACGTTATTCGACGGAGAAGAAGTCAAGAGGGTTTTCAACAGCTGGCTATCCAGTAAAGAAGAGTGGCTGCAAATTCCAAGTAAGTCACCTCGTAAAGAAGTGGAAGATGGTTTGGGGGAATAAACCGAAATAACCCAGATTCACACTAACACTTTGTAAGTAGGCTGTTTAGGTTTTCTTATTTGTAACGCCACGTAGCGCTCTGTATGAAAATCACTGGCTGTGCTGTGTGCAGTCTGTGGCTGGTTGGCATTGTTGGAATACTCGCCATTGTAGTGTTGGGCAGCTGGATGTAAACAGCGCGTAGCGTTGCGCAGTTGGAGGTGAGCCGCCAGCAGTGGTGGATGTGGGGAGAGAGATGGCGGAGTTTTGAAATTTGTAAGACTGGTTGTCATGAACTGCTATATATATATTATGACTTTTGAACACTAGTAAGGTAAATACATTGTTTGTTCTCTATCAAAATCTTTCATTTGCTAACTATGCATGTCAGTAGTTAGTGCCTTCGGTAGTTTGAGTCTTTTATTTAGCTGGCAGTAGTGGCGCTCGCTGTATTGCTGTAGCTTGAGTAACGAAGATTTTTGTGAGGTAAGTGATTTGTGAAAGGTATAGGTTAATGTTAGTCAGGGCCATTCTTTTGTAGGGACTTTTGAAAGTCAGATTGCGTTCCGCTAAAAATATTGTGTGTCACTTTAAACACAGTCATGTATAATTGTTCAAAGGGGACGTGGTTTGGGGGAATAAACCGAAATAACCCAGATTCACACTAACACTTTAAGTCGGAGACGTTAGAGCGTCAAAATCTTTATCTGTCCAAGGTCTGGATATTTTGCGGATTAAAAATTGCATCGGAGTGATATTCAATTATCATAAAGGCTTCCTTCCAATCAAGTACCAAATTCAGAACATTTCGCGAACATTAGACGCTAGGAAAGCAAATGACATCATACAGGTCATGCTTTCTGAAAAAAAGCTTGAAAATTAAAAATTGAATAAAAGAGCTTTATTTTGTGAAACGATTTGTCTAAAAGTAGATATAAAATAGAACAGAGAAACATTTGATGCGCCTTTGAATGATGCTCGAAGTCTTGTACAGCAAATGAGGTGTCGATTGAAAATATAAAGGTCAATGTATTACTTACAGTCTTAGAATTTTAGAGTTCTAAGGGATATACAGGGTGGTCCATTGATAGTGACCGGGTCAAATGTCTCACGAAATAAGCATCAAACGAAAAAACTACAAAGAACGAAACTCGTCGAGCTTGAAGGGGGAAACCAGATGGCACTATGGCTGGCCCGCTAGATGGCGCTGCCATAGTCAAACGGATATCAACTGCGTTTTTCTAAATAGGAACCCCCATTTTTATTACATATTCGTGTAGTACGTAAAGAAATATGAATGTTTTAGTTGGACCACTTTAATCGTTTTGTGATAAATGGCGCTGTAATAGTCACAAACGTGTAAGTACGTGGTATCACGTAACATTCCGCCAGTACCGACTGTATTTGCTTCGGGATACATTCCCTTTGTTAAAATGGACCGTTTACCAATTGCGGAAAAGGTCGATATCGTGTTGATGTATGGCTATTGTGATCAAAATGCCCAACGGGCGTGTGCTATGTATGCTGCTCGGTATCCTGGACGACATCATCCAAGTGTCCGGACCGTTCGCCGGATAGTTACGTTATTTAAGGAAACGGAAAGTGTTCAGCCACATGTGAATCGTCAACCACGACCTGCAACAAATGATGATGCCCAAGTAGGTGTTTTAGCTGCTGTCGCGGCTAATCCGCACATCAGTAGCAGACAAATTGCGCGAGAATCGGGAATCTCAAAAACGTCGGTGTTGAGAATGCTACATCAACATCGATTGCACACGTACAATATTTCTATGCACCAGGAATTGCGTGGCGACGACTTTGAACGTCATGTACAGTTCTGCCACTGGGCACAAGAGAAATTACGGGACGATGACAGATTTTTAGCGACGAAGCGTCATTCACCAACACCGGTAACGTAAACCAGCATAATATGCACTATTGGGCAACGGAAAATCCACGATGGCTGCGACAAGTGGAACATCGGCGACCTTGGCGGGTTAATGTATGGTGCGGCATTATGGGAGGAAGGATAACTGGCTCCCATTTTATCGATGGCAATCTAAATGGTGCAATGTATGCTGATTTCCTACGTAATGTTCTACCGATGTTACTACAAGATGTTTCACTGCATGACAGAATGGCGATGTTCTTCCAACATGATGGATATCCGGCACATAGCTCACGTGCGGTTGAGGTGGTATTGAATAGCATATTTCATGATAGATGGATTGGTCGTCGAAGCACCATACCATGGCCCTCACGTTCACTGGATCTGACGTCCCCAGATTTCTTTCTGTGGGGAAAGTTGAAGGATATTTGCTATCGTGATCCACTGACAACGCCTGACAACATGCGTCAGCGCATTGTCAATGCATGTGCGAACATTACGGAAGGCGAACTACTCACTGTTGAGAGGAATGTCGTTACACGTATTGCCAAATGCATTGAGGTTGACGGACATCATGTTGAGCATTTATTGCATTAATGTGGTATTTACAGGTAATCACGCTGTAACAGCATGCGTTCTCAGAAATGATAAGTTCACAAAGGTACATATATCACATTGGAACAACCCAAATAAAATGTTCAAACGTACCTACGTTCTGTATTTTAATTTTAAAAAACCTATCTGTTACCAACTGTTTGCCTAAAATTGTGAGCCATATGTTTGTGACTATTACAGCGCCATCTATCACAAAGCGAAAAAAGTGGTCCAACTAAAACATTCATATTTCTTTACGTACTACACGAATATGTAATAAAAAATGGGGGTTCCTATTTTAGAAAACGCAGTTGATATCCGTTTGACCTGTGGCAGCGCCATCTAGCCAGCCAACCATAGCGCCATCTGGTTTCCTCCTTCAAGCTAGACAAGTTTCGTTCTTTGTAGTTTTTTCGTTTGACGTTTATTTCGTGAGATATTTGGCCCGGTCATGATCAACAGACCACCCTGTATGTCTGATGCAGCTCGTGCATTCTTCTGTTGTGTCTACTTGAGATATTACTCTCATCTATGCTCGAAAGAGTAAGAAAGTTCGAACAATTTTTCAGTCTCAAAATTTTTTCAGTAGAGAATCCTTCAAATATCAGGAACTAGAGTGGACATTCTCAAGATATGCCCAAATCTCCCCCGCCTGTTCATCGTATTCAGTTTGCTGATGACGCCGCCTTCCTAGCCCTTTATCCTACCATTCAACCTCGCCTTGACCAATTCACCGTTTGCTGCAACCAGTGGTTCCTCCGTATCAACCCCTCCAATACCCAGGCGATCATGAGAGGCCAACCACCCGCTCCTTCCGTCTCCCCGATTTCCACCTCACCATTTATGGCCGTCCTATCCACCTCACTCCTACCCTCAAATACCTTGACTTCACCCTTGACCGCCACCTCACCTTGACTCCCCATCTCCTTACCATCCAAAACAAAGCTCACAACAGACTCCGCCTCGAGGAACTCCTGTCCGGCTGGACGTGGGGTCTGCATCCTTCCACCATCCTTCACATCTACTAATGCTTGATCTGCCTCATCCTCTGTTATGTCAGCGTAGCTTGGATTTCCGCCCCTCCCCAGTTCTATAAAGCCCTCCAAATCCTCGAACGCCATGTGCTCCACCTCGCTTTCCGCGTCCGCTTTCTGTCAACCATGCGCATCCTCTACGATCTCATCCCCTTCCCCCACCATCTCTTTTTCCTTGAACACATCCGCACACTATATGTTGGCCGCCACATTGATCTCCATCCCCAACCTGTTGCCGCACCTTTACCGTTGTGTCCCACTCTGTCTCCATCTCCACACCCTCTGCCTCCTTTCCCCACGCAACTTCCACCATCTAGCCCTCCGGCTCTCCTCCCCCTCCCTTCTCCTGAGCGGCTTCCCCCTCCTACTCCCCCTCCCTCTCTTGTGCTCCTTTTCAGTGTCTCTGCACTCCCTCCTGCCTTGTCTTCCCTCTTCATCTCCTGCCCCACCAGTCCCCTGCCTCTTAGTGAACCTGCTGCCGCCCCTACTCTCTTCATCCCACTGCCTCCCCTGCTGCCCCTTGCTTTCCCCTCCTTTTCCATCCTCTCTGGCCTTTCCCTCGGCAGGTCCCACCTGGCAGTTTTATTCTTCATCATGTGTGCTCCAAGTGGGTTTTAAGTGTGTTGTTCTGGAGTGTTTTTAATACTGTGGCCGACTTTTAACCTGTGCATGTGCATTCAGTGTCTTCTTTGTGTTTTAAGAATCGCCAACTGTGTTTTTTAACTTTATGATGACTTTTTTAACTGTCCCCTCATGAACGTCTCCATGTCAGCGTATTTTTACCTCCATTATCTCCCCTTACTCTGTTTTATGTTCCCCTTTTTTATCGTCTTATGTATTTGACATTTTATTCTTGTCTTAGTTGTCATGTAACTCGGCTGAAGAACAGCGGATGGTCCGCTGACAGCCCTCCCCTGCCCATATGGGGCAGGGGAATGAAATTACAATAAAGGAAAAAAGAGACATTCTCAATTGGTACCTCATTCGCTCTGCATTATTTCGAGCATCATTCAAAGGTGTGTCAAATGTTTATCTAATCTTTTTATTTGTTACTTTTGCACAAATCTTTTCATAAAACATTTATTTTTTTTGTAAAAAATCTTATGTTTGTATTGGTAATTTTAATTGGCGAAATTTGATGGCACGATTCGGTACCGTTTTCTACCAGTGACATACACAGCTGCTTGAAAGTCGGCACCATGACATATTAATAGTGAATTGTTACAAAACTGGCGAGCAGCGGCATACGTTTCGCACTTAGGGATTCTAACTTACAAATGAAGCAGCCTCTTGATGATAAGGCCGAGCAGTCGTATTTTCAGGAGCTTACTTCAAGCTATTAAAAAAAAAAATGAAATTCCTTGTACTTTAGTAAAACTCGCAAATTCTATAAAATATGCCCTATTATATGGAGTCGCAAATAGAATAGACGAAGTAGCGAGATAAGAAAGAGAGTGTGCTCTGATTAACGATTCATTTCTTCCCTTTAAGGTCCAACTGAAGTCTTGATTTTTAGAGGCGTAGCAGCGATCGAATAATGGGACGGGTCAGCCGTAGCGACTTGCAGTAAAAGTTCCATCGTTTGAATTAAGCGTTAAAGAAATGACGTGGAATATAAAAGCTGATAAGCGGCTTACGACTTGTACGCCGCCGTTCCGTATCGTTCAGCTTGAGGATCGGCTTCCACAGAAACCTGTGGGTTGTGCAACGCAACGACCTACTCGACCCATAAATTACATCCAAAGTCAAGGGTACAGAAAACCATCTTATACCGCTATTGCACCTTCGTGGAGTGTTGGCAGGTTTCATGCATAACTTGATGGTGAAACCATTTTCATTAAGTAACTTTGAGACATCGAACGATACATACAATTTATATGCACGCAAGCGAAAGTCTAATTACTATCACTTAATAGGCCATACGCTGTGTACATGGGCCCTCAGGATGGACTAAGGGGATATTGGATGGGAAAACTAGGCAAAATGATTTACTACATCCGTTACTGTCGAAAACGATGTCGTTAGTGATGGAACACTACTTCGAATTTTACGAGTATGGAACAGAAACTGGCCATGATGTTTTCTATAGCAACTATCCCATCATTTTCCTCAAATGATCCAAGGGTATGCCGAAAATCTAAACCAGGATGACATACTGCACATCATCCTGAACACGAGTTCTTCGTCATCACACTGTTGTTCCTTAACTTCGTGGAAATTTAATTTTGTTGTAATGTCTTTTTCGTCTGAAATAGGTTCATTTCATGTTTCAGTGATGTCACTGGCATCATTTTCATGTGTGGTGACATTTTAACTCTGTAACTAACAGGATTAGAAATACAGATTTTCTTGCTTCTACTCGGCATGTCATGCATGTAGCAAGTAAGCATCTGAACCTTTGTACCTATGCAGAAACGTAGTGCAGGGAGCACAAATTACAATATTGATTACTGTCTTCTGTAAACTAGCTTTACCAGCCGACATGATGTTCATTGTTTTACTTGTCCAAGACATGCGGTTACAAAATGGTACATTATTGTCACATGCACTAACTGTCGTGCAAAATACACAAAAAAGAAGAACCGTGAAGCAAAATTACTGCAGCCTATATAGTGCTTTAATTATCTTTGAATACAGTTCAACATGCAGTGTCCCTGCATCTTCTTACGTATAAGAAATTGTGGATCTCACAGATCGCTAAATTCATAAAATTCATTTTCGTCTATGTACCCTACTGTTTCAAATTTTTGCTGCAGGAAGGTTTTCACGTATATTTATCGGGAGCGGTGGGGTCCATCTTGTAACAAGGGATAGATAAACAATGTTCTCGCTTCTTCTTCTTGTCATTTGCTAACGGCCTCACTTTGAGGTTCTATGCCTACAAGAGATATTCTTTTACAATACCTCCTCCGGCACCAAACTAGTCCAATCTGTTTGTATTGAGCAGAACTTCTCCAGAGATGTTCTACATAAATATATGGTGTAGCAACAGAGAGCAAGATTTGATGGTCGACAACCATCAGACGGTATACAGCCGAGGTGATATTTGTCACACGTACACTACACGCGTAGGGTAATTGTTTTCCATTTGAATAATTAATTTTGTAACTCAATATACAGTGTGAGTCAGCTAAGCTGTTCGCCAAGATATTTCCTAGACCGTTTAAGGTATTGTAATTTTGTGGGAGCTGGGTTTCTACGGCCTTATACAATGTTCATATAATTTACGGGAATGCAGCCAGTTGACGTCGTCGACAAAAGTGACAGTGTGTGCACCTGTTGAAATAATGACGGTTGTCGACGTCGTCCCCCAGCTGCATACCCGTAAGCTATTTGAATAGCGTAAATTTATTTGCACCGAAATGAATTATGAAGCAGTCCTCTCTAAATGACGTACATTCACCTCTCATAGCTATATTAATTAAATAGATATCAGTTTCAACTTCCCTTTTTCAAGTGGAACTACGCTGAGGTGACAAAAGTCATGGGAGAGCGATATGCACACATAAAGCTGGCAGTAGCATCATGTACACAAGGTATAAAATGTCAGCACATGGGGGGAGCTGTCATTTGTATTCAGTTTACGACACGATTATGGATGGACGACGGCAATTAACAGACTTTGAAAGCGGAACGGTAGTTGGAGGTAGACGCATGAGTCATTCCATTTCGGAAATCGATGGGGAATTCAATATTCAGAGATCCACAGTGTCAAGAGCGTGCCGAGAATATTCAGGCGTTACCTCTCACTACGGACAACGCAGTGTCCAACGGCCTTCACTTAACGACCGTTAGCAGGGGAAGTTGTCGTACAGTCGTCAGTGCTAACAAACAAATAACACTGCATGAAATAACTGCAGAAATCCATGTGTGACATACGACGAACGTGTCCTTTAGGACAATGCTGCGAAATTTGGCGTTAATGGTCTATGACAGCAAACGACCGACGAAAGTGCCTTTGCTAATAGTGCGACATCGCCTGCAGCTCCTCTCCTGGGCTCGTGACATTGTCGGTTGGACTCTAGAAGAGTGAAAAACCTTAATGTGGTCAGATGAGTCCCAATTTCTATTGGTAAGAGCTGATGGTAGGACTCGAGTCTGGCGCAGACCCCACGGAACCAGGGGCGCAAGGTTCAACACGGCACTGTGCAGACTGGTGGTGGCTCCATAACGGTGTGGGCTGTCCTTACATAGAATGGACTGGGTCCTCTCGTCCAACTAAACCGATCGTTCACTGGACATGGTTATGTTCGGCGGCTTGGAGACCATATACAGTCATTCACTGACTTCATGTTCTTAATCAACTATGGAATTTTCATGGATGACAATATGTCATGTCTCTGGACCACAGTTGTTCGGGATCGGTTCGAAGAACGTTCTGGATGATTAGAGAAAAGGAATTAGCCACTCAGATCGCCCAACATGAACCCATCGAACATTTATGGGACATAATCGAGAGGTCAGATCTTGCACAAACTCCTGCACCAGCAACGCTTTCGCAATTGTAGACGGTTATAGAGGTAATATGACTCAGTATTTCTGCAGGGGTCTTCCAACGACTTGTTGAGTCCATGCCATGTCGAGTTCCTGCACTATGCATGGCAAAAGGAGGCCCGACACAATACGAGGTTGTCTCCCATGGCTTTTGTCATCTCAGTATATGGTAACGTCTGCTCCTAGTATTGTAGTTCAACAATGTTTCACTGTTTAACATCCGATTATTAGTTTGAGAGTAACTGCAACATAGCATCTGGGGCTTTATCTGTTTCGAGCATGAAACCGATGGCCATCTTATGCGAAAAATACTAACAACGCTGGGCGTAGTTATTCCAGAGGCACTCCCAATTTCTCTGCATCAAACAATGGATGATGAGTATCAGCGGGCACAATATCTATTTCGCTCGCTCCGCTCGTTGCGGCAATGCTCGTTTCCATCTGCGTGGTATTCCAGCGTCCTGTTAACAACACTTATTGCACATTCACTTATTTGTCATTATTGTTGGTGACCGTCTGTTGGGATACCGTTGTGGGCCCAGCTCAGCTGTTGTCTTGGCTTTCATTCTGTATTCTCCTTAAAGAAATAGTATATATAGTCTCTCTCGGTTTGTGAAAGGCATTTACTTTTTCAGACTTATATGCATTCGACACACGTAAACGATGCAGACAGAATGAAAGCTACATATTCTCTGTGTCCCTCTTATACAGCTATCGTGGTAGTGAAACACTGCTTACTCTTTATCCGACGTGATATATTTCATTATGTGCGTGAAAAACGAACTTTCGCGTGAGACTACAATCTTTTTCCTCTTCAAAACACATAAATCTGAACCTCTAAATACTACAAATTAGTTTAACTGAATATATGAATGACGGGCAGTAGAAAAGCATGTATGAAATGACACAGGAGAAATAGAGGGGTCCGGGGGTTTGGGGGTTGAGGCGGAAGTCGGTCGGTAATAGAGAGGTGTTGAGACGCCAAAGGGAAGGTGAATGGTGCCGCCATGTGCTGCCCAACTAAGAACAGCATCCAGTTGAGCTGAGGGTAGCTTAGCAACAAGACCCGAGGGCGCTGGTTAGCACAGTATAAGGAGATGGAACAATTTGCCTCGGTTGGTTTTAATTTGCGTGCCAGTGGTCTATAAGAGTACACGCAATACGTCATAACATAATGTCAGACTATGAATAGGAAAGAAGACCCTACATCCGAACAGAAGTGCCATTTGTCAGTTATATACACTGACGTATTGAGAATGAAGTCCTTTGAGGTGTTGTTCAACCCGCGTTTTACATTCGGATCTTCTTCGCTCTTGACGAACCACCAGAGAACTATTCTGCTCTCTGTCGTTTTGTGATACGTTCGTATTGCTAACACCAGGTCTCGTCACCCGTGATATTTTTTTCCAGAAAAGAACTGTCCACGTTTCTAATTTCAATAAAATCGTAGGAGGCATCCACACCTCAATGTGCGAAGGTATGCGGGAAAAACATCGTACATATTTCACTCTTGTTCAAAACATTGTGGAGAATGTATTGAACACTTGATTTAGAGATGTTCATTTTGTTGCTTCATTGTAATTAGTGTCATAACAACGCTGACATGGCAGAACGTCCACTGTTTAACATTAGCCTACTCACAACAGACTGGAGGAATTCATATCTGTTGTTAACAGTTCTTAGTTGTAGTTGCCACTGTTGTTACTGCGCTGACGTCGTTTATACGCCAGGAATAAAATCAGCTTCAGAATATTTTGGACGAACGTTTTATAAGCAGAGTAGAGACGACTGGGAAATCATTCTACCGACGATAAGGGTCGCAAATGAGGAAGTCCGCTGACATAAGCGACATTGAGAAAGGGCAAATTGCTATGGTCCTTCGCATGGCAACGAGCGGCTTGGAAACGGCGAAGCTTGTCGGATGTTCACGTGCCGCCGTCGTGAGCATCTGGAAGGTGAAACCAAGAGTAGGCGTCAAGGTTTTCGGCTTCCAAGCCTCATCACAGAACGTGAACGGAGGAAATTTTTCCGGTCGGTAAAGCAGGATAGACAATGATATATGATAATCTGACGACGGTGTACAGTCACAAGTATTTCTGAGCACACCCTTCAGCTGGCGTTTTTCAACATAGAGCGCCGCTTTAGACGACGTCTACGTTCCCTAACGCGACCCAGGAGCATATTCTATTACGACTGCAATTGACACTGGATCATCGAGGATGGACCATGAATTAATGGAAACATGCTGCCTTCTTAGATTAATAGCATTTCTAGTTAAATCAGACCGATGTCGTCACCCAGTTGAACGGCTGCTGGAAATAAGCATCATTCCAAACAAGGGAAACTTGAGCATTGGTCATATGAATTTGAAACCGTTTTTTTATTGTTGCACATTGATTAAAATCACAGAGTGACCATCTTCAGTGCTGAAATATAATCGTAATACACAAAGTCAAACGAAAACGATCATTGCATCAACAATGTGTCAATTTTCAATAGACAACATCGAGTTTTACAAGGTGAAATACATACCAAGAGTAAGTCCAGTGAACTCGTACAATCATGCATAAAATATAATTTCAAACATAGGTGTTTATAGTGAAGAAGATGCCAACTATCAGGTAAGGTTCAAACTGAGCCTGCTGCCTACAAAAACCTACACAGCTAAGCTCCCCATTTGTAGTGGAGACCATCAGCGCCCTCTTTACTGAATACATTTGCGATACATAGCATTTATTTTATACAGGCGAAGAAAACAGGCTGTACAAAGGTTTATATTAAATAAAATCCAGAATTATAGAATAAAAAATATATTGCTCTAAAAACATAGTGCAATGCAATATGAACGCTACTAGCGCTGACTGAGCTGTTCAGTGGAATTACAAGCAATTTTCAATTCCTCGTGTACCAATATAATTGTCTTTTCTAGAAATATGAGTTAATGAAACCATAAAATGATCAACAAAACTATAGAATACAGTTAAAATGCATATATTTCTTATTACAATACTGTATCTTGTCCATCCAGAACTGAAATACAAAACAAGGTCATACAACTATGCCCTCTGGCGTATTTCAGGGTCATTTTTAAATTATTTACACGATGGTGAAGCATATTTACTGATGATAGCCTTTTTAATATTTTCCCTAAACCAATAATTATATTACGGAAAAACTGTTTTAAAAATGTTTACTTGTAGATGCTGACCACTAGATGTATTGATACAGTGTGATTTCCGTGATATTACATCAGCTTTTTATGCTAACAAATGTACATTATGAAAAATATGGTAACATAGTTTGATGTTATGAATCGTTGTGACTACAATGAGGACCAAGTTATTAAAAGAAACGTGAGCAGATACACTGCATGCAAAACTTTCTCATGTTGTGAGCAACTGTCGTGGCACTATATAGGTACTGACTCCATCTCCACAGCCCCGTACACCCTTCACCGCACCGATAACCCGTACCCTCTGGCGCATGGCGGAGTTGCTATAGACCACCTCAAGCACCTCCCTGTTTGGCCCCAACCTCTCCTTAACAATCCTGCCGAGCATCTCACCCTCAGCCTCTTCTTCCCCACCCTTACCGTCACCTGTGCCACCACTTATGTCTGCCCTCGCACCCCCATCCCATAGGATTTCCTGGCCCACATTGACCGCACCTTCTCCACCTATATGATTGCCGTCGACCTCAATATCGACAGCTGTGCTCCTGCCGACCTCCAGTGGTGGCATCGGTTTATCACCACCCTCCAGGAAGACCTGGTTTCCCTCCCCCAGCGCACCCAACCCGAATCCAACACCACTCCCGATGTGGTCCTTGCCTCTTCCAATCTCCTTGGGCACATCACCGCAGATGTCCTTGACCTCATTGGCAGTGACAATGCTCCCGTTCTCCTCACTATCTCTACTGGTCGCCATCCACACCCTGCTCCCCGCCCCAACATCCCTCCTAAACTTGTCCATGATTACTCCCATGCCAACTGGGATGCCTTCTGGGACTCCATTCACACCCAGGTTGAAGGCTACGACCTTACCCTTCAATCTCCTGATGACATCTCTCGCACTGCCGCCTTCTTGCACCAGACCTTGACTGACGTCGTCGCCACCCATATCCCCACCAAAGCCATCCACCCTCACCACCCAGCCCTGCCCCCATAGGCCATCCTTCTCCTTCGAGAATCCCTCTGCCTCTACCGCTCTTTTCTCTGCACTCGTGAGCGGGACACACTTACCTGCCTCCGGCAATTACAACAACACATCCTCAACCTGCTTACCGCGAAGAAACGCCACGCCTGGCGCCAGACATGTACACAACTCAACACCACGGTCCCAATAAACTCTTCCAAATATTGGTCTGCTTTCCACCGACTTACTGGGAACCGCCTTACTGGGAACCGCCCCACCCCTCAGTACCCTCTCCTGCTTGATGACCGCCCTTTCCTCAGTAAGGCTAACCACTTTGCCTCTCACCTATCCGATGTTTTTTCCATCCCAGATGATCCCCAATTTGATTATTCCCTCTTCCCTGACATCATCGACCATACGAATACCTCTATTCCTCCCCTTGCTCCTAGATTCCAGTACTTGGGCCACACACCACCATCTGAACTTAACACTCCCTTCACTACACAGGACATCAGCCTCACACTCCGCAATAAACACAACACTGCTCCTAGCCCCGACCACATTACCTACCGCTACCTCAAACACTGCTCTCCCTCCTTCCTTGCAGTCCTTGCCACCCTCTACAACATCATCCTTGCCACTGGCTTCTACCCTGACCTGTGGAAAACCTCCCGTACCCTGATGTTCTCCAAACCCAACAAGCCCCGATCTGATGCTTCTTCCTATCGTCCTATATGTCTCACCTCGGTGTACAGCAAGTTCTTGGAATCCGTTCTTATCCAGCGCATCCATCACCACCTCCACCGAAACCGCCTCCTCCCCAACACCCAATGTGGCTTTTGACCTTCCTTCTCTGCCGATGACCAACTTCTACGCCTCACTCATCTCTTCTCCCTCCAGCTTAACTCCTGTTGCTCCACCATTTTTGTCTCCATCGACCTCAAAAAGGCCTATGACCATGTCTGGCATCCCGGTCTCCTGTTTAAACTCCAAACCTACGCCCTTACTGTCAACTACATGCATCTGATGGCCTCCTTCCTCTCCCGCTGCCCCTCTACCTCTCTGCAGGTGTACCCCAGGGCTCTGTCCTCTCCCCTCTCCTCTACCTCCTGTACACGACAGATATGCCCCAACCCTCCCCCCCTCCAGTACACCCCTTGCAGTATGCCGATGACACCACATTCCTTGCCCTCGCTCCTACCCTCCAACGGTCCCAATGCCTTCTCCAGAATCACCTTGACCTTTCTGTCGCATGGTGTAACCAGTGGCTCCTGAAAATCAATCCTTCCAAGACCCAGGCAATCATCGTAGGTTGTACCACTCACTTCTTCCAGCTCCTGGATATCTCCCTTACCATCGGCACCAGTCCTGTCCACCTCTCCCCCACCCTCACCTACCTTGGCCTCGCCATTGACTGTCACCTCACCTGGATCCCTCATCTCCGCTCCATCCAATCCAAAGCCCACAACCACCTCCGACTCCTCAAACCTACAAATCCTTAATCCATCCCATCCTCTGTTATACCAGTCCCACCTGTATATCCACGCCCCCCCCTCCCCCCGAAAAATTCTATAAGTCCCTGCAGATCCTCGAGCACCATGCACTCCGCCTCGCCTTCTGTGTACACCTCCCGTCCCCCACACAAATCCTCTACAACCTCACTCCTTTACCCCATCTGCTCCTATTCCTCGAACATATCTGCATACACTACACCTCCTGCCGCCTTGATCCCCCTCACCCCCTGGTTGCTCTTCTCCTCTCCCATCCCTGCCCTCTGACACGCCTTCACTGTTGTGTCCCCCCTACCCTCCATCTCTACACCCTTCATCTCCTTTCCAAAGGTGGCTTCCGTCAACTCCCCCTCACAGATGATGCCCTCTCTCCCTCCATTTATCCCTCCTATCGACTCTGATCCTCACCCCCCTCCTTTCCTCTATCCTTTCCCTGGGCTTCCTCTTCTCCCCTTCCATCCCGATTTTCTCCCCACCTAAACTCTCCCTGCCTCCCTTCTCCCCCCCCAACCCCCCACCTGAGTCCTTTTGTATTCTCCTCCTCTGCCTTTCCCCACTCCCTGTTGCGTCTGCGCAGCCCCCCCCTCCCCCCTCTTATGGGTCCTCGTCCTCCATTGGCTCCTTTCCCCCACCCTCCCCCCTTCGTTTTTCCTCCTCTTCCCTTTTTTCTTTCCCATCATCTGTCCAGGTCCCCCCCCCCCCCCCCATTGTCTGGCCTGGCTGTGGTATGTCATATTTGTGCCAATTTTTTAGTGCAGTGTTTAAGTGAATGTTCAGTGTTGTTCATCTTTCCAAAGTGTTGTGAACAGAAATCATGCTGTCGCTGGGTGTGAATTTTATATCTCTTGTGAACAGAAACCAGACTGTGACCGCGTTTTTTAATTGTCTGTCTATTATTTTACCTGTCTGCTTCATATGTACAGGGTTATTACAAATGACTAAAGCGATTTCACAGCTCTGCAATAACTTTATTATTTGAGATATTTCCCGTTGATTTCCCCTTACAGAGGCATCCAGAAGCTTTAAACTGCGCATACCATCGCCGAATGGAGTTAGCAGTTGGTGCCTCTTTGTTGAACTTCGTCCTGAAGTGTCGTTGCACTGTTATGACTGACTGATGTGAGTGCATTTCAAGCACGACATACGCTTTCTCGGCTCCCGTCGCCGTTTTGTCTCACTGCGCTCTCGAGCGCTCTGGCGGCAGAAACCTGAAGTGCAGCTTCAGCCGAACAAAACTTTATAAGTTTTTCTACATATCTGTAGTGTGTCGTGACCATATGTCAGTGAATGGAGCTACAGTGAATTTATGAAATCGCTTCAATCATTTGTAATAGCCCTGTATTTTATTAGCATTATCAACCCTTTGCTCTATGTTTTAAGTTCCACGATTTTCCGCCATGTTACCATTCCAGTCTCCGATTTTATCGCCTGTTTTTATTAGTTATTATCTTCATGGCAATCGAATCTCAATAAACAAAAAAAAAGGTGGGTTAAGGAGTTAAGGTTCGTCCTGACGTCTACCCTTCGTACCAACTCTAACCCTACCATCCTACTGCCTCCTCCTCAGGGCTACCTCTCCTCCCCCTCCCTTCTACTGAGCGGTTTTCCCCTCCTACGCCCCCTCCCTCTCCTGTGCTCCCCTTCAGTGTCTCTGCACTCCCTCCTGCCTTGTCTTCATCTCCCACCCCACCTGTCTCCTGCCTCTTGGTGCCCCCGCTGACGCCCCTACTCTTCTCATCCCGCCCCCTACCCTGCTGCACCTTGCTCTCCCCTCCTTTTCCATCCTCTCAGGCCTCTTCCTCAGCAGGTCCCACCTGGCAGTTTTATTCTTCATCGTGTGTGCTCTAAGTGGGTATAAAGTGTATTGTTCTGGAGTGTTTTTAATACTGTGGCCAACTTTCAACCTGTGCGTGTGACTTGCATGTCTTTTTTGTGGACTACGAATCGTCAACTGTGTTTTTTAACCTTATGTCGACTTTTTTAATTGTCCCCCCATGAACGTCTCCATGTCAGTTCATTTTATCTCCATTATCTCCCCTTACTCTGTTTTATGTCCTCCTTTTTATCGCCTTTATATGTAACATTTTCTTCTTGTATTAGCTGCCATGCCACTTGGCTGAAGAGCGGCGGATTGGGACGCTGACAGCCCTCCCCTGCCCATATGGGGCAGGGGAATGAAATCACAATAAAGAAGAAAAAAGGGTGAGTTAAGGCATCTCGAGGGTTGGTTCCCCTCCTTCGACGACAACAGATTGCAGAGCCTGGGCTATCCTCAGGGTGAAGTCTATGTTTTCGAAGCTCCTGTTGCTGTCGCTGTCCATCTGCCTGCTGGCCACTGTCGTTCGTCCGCCATTGCCGTAGCCTGCCTGCCCACTTGCCTACCTGTTCGCTGCCGTCCGGCGCTCGCTGCCACCGCCGCCGCCGCCTGGTGCTCGCCACCACCTGCCGTCCGTCCGTCGCCCTCTGTCGGCCGCTGTCCATCGTCGCCTCCACCTGCTATCCGTCCGTCTGCACCGTCTATCGTCACCTCCGCCTGCTGTCCTTTCGTCAGTCTGTGGCTGTCCATCGATCATGAGCCTTCCCACCTCCACTGTCATCTACACCTCCCCCTCCTCCTCTTCCACTGTCATTTCCTGGAGTGCAGCCCCCAGCTTCTCTCCTTATACCTCACCTCCCCTCGCCTGCTCACCCATTCTCCCATCTCCTCCTCTGCTGTGTACTCCCACATCTACACCCTTTCCCAAGCCTCCACACCCACAACAGCTACCACTCCTGCCCCCAACTTCATGTATGCCTCTGCTTCCACCGCTAGGTGGTCGGCTTTCCCTCTCTCACCCCCAGTCACTTCATCATCTGCATCCCCACAACCCCCTTCTCCATAACGATCGCCCCCTTCCCGACAACCTCAGTCAGGCCAACCACTTCACTTCCCACCTTTCCAAGGTCTTCTCTGTCCCTGATGATCCCCACTTTGATTATTCTCTTTTCCTCACCAATATGGAATGTGCTGATACCTTGGTTGCTCCATTTGTTCCTAGTCTCCAGTACAGTTGCCCCCTCTGACATCAACACTCCAATCACAGCACAAGACATTAAACTTATCCTCCAGTCCAAAAGCAACACGGCCCCTGGTCACGACTGTGTCACCTACTGCCACCTTAGAGAAAGCCCCTTCTCCTTCCTGACTGTCCTTGCCAATATCTGTAACATCATCCTCTCTACGGGCTTCTAACCTGACCTGTGGAAGACTTCCTATCTCCTCTTATTCCTCAAACCCAACAAACCCCCTTCCGTCACCTCTTCCTATCTAAGGTCTTCGAATCTATCCTCTCCTGTCGTATTCATCAGCACATGAATCAACACCACCTCCTCCCCCTGACCCAGTGTGGCTTCCGACCCTCCGTCTCTGGGTCCAGAAACCGAGTTTCACGCACCCCCCAGATCCGAATCCTTCGAGAATCACTCTCCAGACCAAATCCAGACTCATCTGTGAAAAGAACCGTCCAGGTGGCTTGCTGACGACTCCACTCCCGATGTTCCCTTCTGTGATGACGTGTCAGAGGTACACAAACAGTAGATCTCCAACAATAAAGGCCACTCTGCTGAAGCCTTCTGTACACTCTTCGCCTCGAGACAACACATCCAGTGGACGCTGTGGTGTCAGATACCAGTTGCCGTGCAGTACTAAGATGGTACCATCATGCTCTTACAGCCAAATAACGGCGCCCTCTTCCTGATGTCACGAATCATCGGCCCTGCTCAAGTCTTCGGGATACAATTTCGATCGCTATAAATTGTAGCCACGTCCGAGAAACAACAGAACGATTCGCATTAAGCCATCGGACCATATCAGTTTGCGACTGTCCCGCTTCCAGTCTTCCTATGGCGGTCCACCGCAGAGTGTTTGGTAGGTGTTTTCTCTGTGTCATTCTGCACTGTCTGTGAGGGACTACCTGGCAAATACTATTTCGTTTGATAGGTGCTCTGACGTCATCATAGGCGTGGTTGTCCGTTGACCGGAATTCCACCTTCCTTGTAGAACACGATCGTACGGATATCTGTTGCCAATTTGTATGATTATATCGTCAATTAGTCACAAAACGTGGAATTAGTCGTTCTTTGCTTTAATATTGGACACTAGGTTAGATGTTTTAATAGGACAGTGACATATGCTTTTTGTAAATCTATGAAAATAGTGTGTGTATCTCTTCCCATTGCTCTTTTGGCAGTTATCTCTTTTATATTAAATATATTAGTAAAGAAACCCGGCGTTGCCACGGTTTAACTTACAGCTGTGCATCCACGCCTTTACCACACAGCGTCTGGCCTTTTCCTTAATGTTTATGATGTCATATCTTCTGAACTATGAGTTGTACGATGATATAAGATTGCAGGTATATACAGCAGCATATGTGGACACTCTCTGTGAAATTTATTGCGAAAAAAAATGATGCGGTATTTTTCAGGGATCTCATTGTTTATGATATCATATCTCCTGAACTACGTGTATTACAATGATATAATTTTGCTCTTTCATTCAGTGCTATATGTGCGTGCTGTCTGTAAAATGTGTAGCCCATACAGTTAGTAGAAAATAATTAATAAGTATAACGTCATGCCTCATGCGGTACTTTTACTGCATGAAGAGCGGAAAAGTAGTAAGTGGTGAACATTTTTCCTTACATTATTTATGCGGGTTGGCAGCGGAAAAAATTCTGTAAAGATTATGCAAGTTTGCTAAGTGTTCTTATTCCTCATTCTCAAATACTGGATGAATAAAGTCTGGAAATTAACGTGTCACGGGCTACGGTCCTTTTTCACCTCCCCTTTCCCCAATCCTTCATAGGTAGATGGTTCTTACAACCTCTCCCTCCCCCCCCCCCCCCCCCTCCCAGTGATTGTCACCTGATCTTAAGACATATGAGGAAAACACACACACACATATGTAGTATGTGTGAATTACTACACCTCCTCTTTTACGTTTAGGCATTGTCTAAAATATAAATCAAATCAACTTCTTATTAATCAATACATTAAGTACAATTTACATACTTTTCAGACTTTATTTTCGATTTATATTCAGTCACTGTATCGCTTTGACTGCTCACAGTTCACTGTTCATTTTTATTCACTCGCTGCACTACTTTTTCGGTTCCTCCTTTTGTCATTGATAACAAACTGACGTTCAAACCCACGACGGGTCCTGCTTTATATACCCCTACCAATGGGTAGCCCCACCAGTGGCGGGTTGCTCAACATACCAAAAAGACTTCGAATAGTCCACAATGTTCCAGAAAATTCCGCAACATTCGAGAGTGTTCTGTAATGTTCCACAATGATCTGGGATGTTCCGGGATGTTCCCACATATTCTGGAATCTTCCCGAATGTTCCAGACTGTTCCCGAACGTTCCAGAACATCTCGGATCATTGTGGGACATTACGGAACGTTCTGGAATGTTCTGGAATGCTCTCGAATACTTTCGAATGGTCTGGAATGTTCTCGAATACTCTAGAATGTTCTGAAATGTTCTAGAAATTTCTAGAGGGAGAAATTTCCCAGCCCTTATATCTTCAAAATCACGCCCTTCAGTTAAAAACAGGAACCTCCTTCACGGATTGGGATTAGAGGGCTATCACATCATACTGTGTGCACATAGTACGCTTACTTTTCCAGTATATATTGATTATCTACACAGGATTGGCCTGCGTTAAAGCAGCTCTCTTCTACCTGTATTATGATTTCACTCTCAGGACGCTCTCTAGTAATTCCACTGCACAACCTTCTCACTGATGCGGTAATTGTAGCAATCTTTTTTCTGTCTTTTCTTATGAAATGGTATCAAGTAGGCTTATTGGCTTATTTCCATTATTTTGGAAGCAGGCGGGGGGGGGGGGGGGGGGGGGAGGAGGATCCTTCATGTTCAATCAAAGGCTTCTTAAAGATAATCTGAATTATTTTTAGGGTGTCTCCTGTTGCATGTATTATCAGCTCCCTGGGAATTTCTCCTGGATCTTGAGATTTTCCATTTTCACTTTTTAACTGATATGCGTAGTTCTTTTAGAGACACGCCAGACACTATCCCCCCTTAATCTTCTTGTTAACATGTTTTCATAGTATTTCACCTATTTTTCGATCTTTATCACTGGTATATTGCCTATAATGTCAATAAAAATATTGGATTTTTGCTGTACTCTTATTCAGCTCTAGTTGAGTATATCGTTATCAGGGATGAAATAAAATCTGTGCTAGGACGTTTTGAAGCGTTAAATTTTCAAATTGGTAATTATCTCTCAACCTGAACTCACTCACGATGGCAACGGGACGTGAATGCAATTAGCATTCGAGTAGGAACTCCATTCTTCCAGTACTCAATTATTTGAAATGTTAGCAGGAATGGAACTCGCTGTAGGTACAGGAGATTGATATCACGGATAGTAATGTTTGACAACGTTTCGTAAAATGTAAACTTCCACGGCCGGAAATTTCGCAATCAATAAAATGCTCCGGGCTATTATGCCGTGGTCGAATGAATCAGTAGCTAGCCAGGGTGTGAACTCAACATTCAAAGTAGCTAAGATCCCCCTTAAAAATATCCTCCACAGATGGGAACGAAGCACTGGGTTTTAAGGTGAAATCCATTCGACCGCGGCATATTAGAACGGATCATTTTATTAATTTTGACAATGATTTCATTTCTTCTGACGATTATTTCACGGTGTTGGAAACTAACAAGGATGATCATCGTGACGTTGTTTAAGGAACGACTCCAAGATTCGCCTCACACAAATCAGCGGTATCACGGAAACTTAAATCAGAATGGCCGAACAGGGGTTCGGACAGAAGTGTAGTAGAAGTTGTGAATTGCACTGAACAAATACAAACCATGGCGAAGGGCAAAAAATGTATCTCAGCTAGGAAGGAGGAGGCGGTCAGATAGATGGTTAATTTGTTACTTGATAGCAAGAGGCTGGTAGCAATAGACTGCTCCAAAGGTTTTATCAGCAAATAAAAATGCAATTTAGAGCCTTTTCTTTTAAATCCTGCGTGTGTGGTGAATAAATTTTCAATATAATCTAGCTGTTACTTCCTTAACATTCTACGAACCACAGACAGAGAAGTCTTGAGAGCAGAGCGTCTGAGACTCTGCAGGTAAGGCACGTAGCCGAAAACATCACGTTCCGGAGTTAGAGACGGGATCGGAGAACGAGAATGCTTGCCGCTGCTGCTCCCGTCCTCGCAAGAAAAGCTCCTGTATTGGCTGCGCTGGCCCGGCACAGTCGACAAAGGGCGACTTCTTAATCGCTTTTTGCTGCGGCACGGTCAGTAGGAGTAGGTCGTTATGGTCTTGGGATTCGGATGAAAATGATGGGAAATCCGTCCAATAAAACAATAAGTAGTGTGTACTTACAATACTAGAAACTTTAATAAACAAGACAGCTTGCTGCTTCATCCACGTTTCAGCAGCTTGCTACCATCATCAGGTGGACATCTGACATTTAAAAACTGTGCTGACGAAACGCATTACGGTCAAATAAATATTACCATTAAACTCGACTAAAGCGGCAAACTGTGTTTTTTACAAAATTCATGAGTCTGTCGCAGAGCTCACCCAGATCCAGGTAACACGTATACATTTAAGTAAATAATGGAAAAAACGCCTACTGGTAAATTGCAGTTGATTCTGCTAAATTTTTATTCGTTACGATACTCTCCAGTAACCACGGATATAACATACTGACGCCAGCTTATTGGTAGGTTTCGATATTTTCTACGAGTGCCTTGCAGTACATTTTCAATTTCATAACATTCAGACAATTATACGTAACTTGCAGAATCTTTCCAAGGAACAAATTTTTACGTAGAATAACGAATCGGGTACCAGTTACGAGAGCTTGGTCGTCTACATAATCTTCGCCCTGAAAGTATGTTAATTGAGTACATACTAAAGTACAGACGGATTTGAACTGTCTGCTTCGACATAGTGCACTCCTGTTCACACATACACAAAATTTCCAGAAAATTACAGTATTCGATGAATAAGTAAGACCCACAAGCTTCCAAAAAGTCACAAACGTTAAATCATAAGCCGTTGTAAGAAGAAGGAACCGAAACGGCGAGCGACTACTACCAATATAACGCGGCGTACGACGCGCAACATGCGGCAATATCATTTCGACCCTATATGATATTTTCAGCTTGTTCGCTTATTCCTTGTGTAAATGTGTTACGTATGACGTAAAGCATTAAGAAGAAAGTTCGATTCTGTTGTTCGAAGTGACTGGCTGAACCGTATGAAATTCAAATTTTAAATCGGCTGCACGTCCGAGTCATTCTTTTAAAGTGATTGGATGTTGTTGATGTGAAAAATACTTGAAGAAGATCGCTATCATAATTGTAACTGCATGAAACTCTATTTAGTTTCAATTTCAACGCAAAGAAAGTTGCAGAAGTGCTCCTACTCCTGTTGTCTACAGGAAGATATCATCGTTGGACGATCCTTGGGAATTGCAGAAAGACTTGGACAAAATTTCCATCTTATTTAATGAATGACAGCTGTTATTAAATGTGGATAAACGCCTGTAATAAAGAGAGAGAAGCCCATAATATCTAATTACAAAATTAGTGGTGAATGTCTTGTGGACGTCACATTACATAAGGGAAGACGAATGGGAGACTTAATGTGTTCGAATAATTATGAGAAAATATAATGTAACTTCCTGGAAGATTAAAACTGTGTGCCGGACCCAGACTCGAACTCGGGACCTCTGCCTTACGCGAGCAAGTGCTCTACCAACTGAGCTACCCAAGCACGACTCACGCCCCCTCCTCACAGCTTTACTTCTGCCAGTACCTCGTCTCCTACCTTCCCTACTTAACAGAAGCTCTCCTGCGAAGAGAGAAGAGTGAAAATCTCATTCTGGAAACATCCTCCAGGCTGTGGCTAAGCCATGTCTCCGCAACATCCTTTCTTTCAGGAGTGCTAGTTCTGCAAGTTTCGCAGGAGAGCTTCTGTTAAGGTTGGAAGGTAGGAGACGAGGTACTGGCAGAAGTAAAGCTGTGAGGACGGGGCGTGAGTCGTGCTTGGGTAGCTCGGTTGGTACAGCACTTGCCCGCGAAAGGCAGAGGTCCCGAGTTCGAGTCTCGGTCCGGCACACAGTTTTAATCTGTCAGGAAGTTTCATATCAGCGCACACTCCGCTGCAGAGTGAAAATTTCATTCTGGAAAATATAATGTAGTTATAAACGAAATAACATACAGTCCCCTAGCGCGATCAGTTCTGGAATATTGTTCCAATGTTTGCAGTCGTTATCACGTAGGCACGAGAACAGGCATCGAAAGAATTCAGAGACGTGTTGCTAGGATCATAACAGGTCAGTACAACCCATACGGAAGGTTAACAGAAATGCCCGGGGAATGTAAATGGGAATCCTTGGACGAGAGACGCCTTAGTTCTCGTGAAATTCTGTTGACTGAACTTAGAGAATTTCCATTCGAAGAATAATGTAAGAGTGACTCATATCTCATGTAGAAATCATGAGAATGATATGAAGGAGGTTAGGCTGCGTGCACAGCCATATAGACAGTAATTTTCCCCTCGCTCAGTACGCGACTGGAATAGGAAGGAAAATCGATAATATTGATCGATGCACTGTACAATCGTTTGTTAACAAAGTTAGTATTGTGTACTGACGCATTTTTCTGGAGTGGTGTAAACGTATTTCATTCTTTGGTCCGCTGTGCAATCAATACCGCTGTATACCAGGCTGGGCGTCTGAGGCGTTCTCTTATTAATTAACAGGCAAAGCAGACTTCTCTTTGGAATCATGTTTATTACCAACTATCCGTGCGCGAGATTTTTTTACTTGCGCTGCGGGTGCTTATAACAGCATATACACTCCAGCCCTCTTGGAGTTGAAATTATCCATTCGGCCGCGAGCGCACAATCGAGTGTCCACAGCAGATGACCGGGTGTTTGGCCTAGAATTACACACAGCTATGCTCCACGATGTGATCTTGTAAACGAATGGAAAATAGAGTCGTAAAATGGATAAAACAGAGTTAGAAGCACAAACATTAACAGAAAGTTATACCTGTGGCCTGTACGATGTGCTCACAAAAAATAGAATCAGAAAGTTTAGAGAACGATACAGTTGTAATATTTCTGTGTTGTATAGCGATTCGTGGATACCTCCACAATCTGGTACTCAGGTGCTCTACCTTGTAGCTGTTACAAGGCTCAATACGAGCATTTCCAACAATTTCTCCTTGATAATGTCCTATACATTCTGCTCAGAGCTTCATGAGAGTATTTCGTCTGTGGCACTGTAGAGTGTCCATCATAAATAATACATCATGAATGTCACGTTTAGAATATCTCACAGGTCAATCTTTCCCTGATCTTAGGAGTATTATTTATTTTTCAATAGCTTAATTGCTGATCTACGATTAAAACATTTGTCGTTTCTCTTAAGTTTCTAATTTGAATGTATTTATTCACTTATTTCTGATTTGTAGCTGCATAGAAGTGATGGAGTTGTCTCTAACTTTTTCTACGTCTTCATCTATGTTACTTTTAATGAGGAGTTGTCCCAGCAAAAGTAGTCTCCTATCCTATTATGTCTGTTTTTGGAAACACACCGGAAGATTTCTTTTATTTCTTCAGAATGCAAACCGTGGACTATTGAGTGGTTCTTCGACCGCAAATTCTCCTCTTTAAGGCTTTAATTTGACCTGCAAATGAGGTTTGCAATATAAGTTCTTAAGCTCCCTGGTCATTATCGATTTGAATAACATCATTTTGCGCATTAGGCCACGGACTAATACTGAAAATGGTTTTGTTCAAACCAGTCTGTACTGTTGTCCATCTGTAAATTACGTTCTTACGCCCTCTCTGTATTCCAACGCGTGCAGCCTTGCAAGTTGTCACGTAATTGTACACAGAGTAACATTTAGCTGGAGGGTTGGGGTAGCTCCGCATCCCCCCTGTTCAGAGTAGCAGGTATTAAGATCCAATCTCTCACCAGATAGACTGCGAGTATTGTGTTTTCAAAACGTTAATTTCTTTGTGGACATCTATTAATATGAATCGAACTGAAAAACTCATTGAAGTCCACGTTCTGTGGTTATAATAATCAAATCAGTGTTGTGAAGTCTGAAAAGGCAACTAATTATTAAAAAGAATAGTAAAGTTTTGGTTTCTATTTCAGATGGAGCAACTTTATTTAATATCTAATGGGAATTAGGTTTGCTTACTATAGAACAAAGACAATCATATTCGTATAGATATTGATAATACGCTTACTGCCTTAAAGCGAATGTGCTCCTTTTGTATTTGTTTTGTAGACAACATGTGTTAATAAGGTTTACTTACGAGAATTATTATCGTGCTGCTCCAATAGAAATAATATTGCTCTCTTCCAAATTCTATTTCATTGGATTGTTTATTAAACTTTTCAGAAAATTAATTGCGGAAACCTCATAGTGGTGAATCTGCCACATGTTACCTCAAATGACCATCAGCATATTATATTTTGGTAAATTACGAAACTTACTTACAGCTCTTACTTGTTACTTGATTGTTGATGAAAGAATATTTCGTGCAGGTACTGATATGGAAATTTATCTTTCATTTGCTTGTTAACACACTATCTAAAATCTAGGGAGATGATGCTCAACCTTGGGGCTATGTTCTTGTGAGACATACAGGTCGACAAGAGCCGTATAGAAGTTCAGATTGTGTGAGATGCTGGTGGTCTGCAACATTAAGGTAAGATAAAAAGTTGTTGGAAGTCATTCCTAACCGAGACAGGTAGCCGAATATTCAGGAGAACTATAGCGAACAGCCGAAAAACTATCGTAGGAGAAATCTTGACTCGAAGAATGTTTTAAAGAAAGAGAACTTCGTAAACTCCACAGCTGGGATAAGATTACCATTTCCAAATCTATCGTTACCGAAGACAGCAGTCTATGCAGAATATGTTCTGCAGAGGCATCTTCCACAGTTTTCGACAAAATCTACCTCTAGAGAAAGCAAAACGAGCCATTCTTGATGCGCATGGTGAAGCGAGTTGCTTAATCTATCAAGACTTTGTCGGTAATATCATGGTATCCTATTACTACTTTTAAATGATGAGCTATTGTTAATCAACATGTAAGTACTGGAAAATCTGGTGCATATTATTTTACAAATGCAGGTAAGTACATTAACATTTACAGCCAGAAATGTTCATTAACGGCAAGAAAAGCTGCTCCGGCAAACCTTTTTATGCAACGAGAATTTTATCAAAATACTGGTCCGTTTTGTAGACTAAACCTTTCTCTTCGTCGAACCACTTTATGTGACTTTATAGATGTTTATTTACAAAGAAAGTGCTGTTTTGATCTCTGTAAAACAAAAAGAGACGCGCTACCGTGATATAAATTTAGGCAGGTGAAGCCCAGAGAGGACTTGCTTGTCTCGTACGGCAAATGGCGCTCCAAAACGCCGTCTGATGCACTCAAAAATTGAAAAACAGTGAATAGCTGTAGTTACTTTTTCTCTATTATTATCAGTTCAAAAAGTCCTGTTTAAAGGTGATGTGTTAATGAACTGTAACTTAATGGTTGAGAAACTCGAGTAGCTCATGTTACACATTAGAGAAAGTACCAATCATTGGAATGTCGCCAAACATATTCACTCATAAAGGGAAATTGTCAAAACTTCAACTTTAGTATAAAGTGCAACCTCAGATCTATTTTTCCTAGGGAGCATACTATCTACCATCAGTTTCGAAACTGAATTAATTGAAGTAGAGAATCCTAAAGCTGATGGTTTTAATGCTTCAGCTCACTCCCCTACTTGAGTACGACGCACAGAACGTTCATACAACCATAAGGAACTTTCAGAAAAGTCCTTCTTTGGTACATTGTTCCATTCGCACGTCACACCGCCTTGAATGTCGATTATGTCATCAAAGCGTGTGAATTTCTGCACTTTTTCGTTTTGTGATAGGTTCGTATTGATAACACCAAGTCTCGTCGCCCTTGCTGATTTTTCCAGAAAAGAATTGTCCGGTTTTGTATTTCGGTCTAGTTGCGGAGGTGTCCACGCATTGTTTTTGTTAGGGAGCTAAGGTGTACGGGTCAAACTTTGCACATTTCTTTAAAATATTCTGAGGAATATCTTGCATACTTGACGCAGAGATGTTAAGGTGGTGCCCCACTGCGAGTTCTGACAACAACGCTGACATGCCACAGCAGCACGTCCACTATTTAACACTGACGACACGCAGCTGACTGGTCGTATGTACATATATTGTTTACAGTTTCTAGCTCAAATTAGCATAGTAGTTACTGCGCTGACGTCGCTTATACGCCAGGAAAAAAATCAGTCTCGCAACATTTTGAGGGGACGGTGTATACTTGAATGGCCTAACACCCGCACTGCCGGCTTGCGTGACTGCTAGAATACCTACATTTGGATCGAATTCAGGCCCCAGATTCACTGCAAATTTTCTGGTACACAGTCCACTTGAATGCTGTCATTAGGCAGGTTCCCATACATATCCTACACGTATGTAGGCTCATACGAGTGAATTCCCACTTCCGCTTAGTAAACAGTACACATTTGTTTAACATACAAATACTCACTGAACAATGTTTACAGTATTCAAAAGCTCATGGCGTATACAGAATTTCAACTACTGTGGCGATAGAAAGGACACTGATTAAAATTAAAATAAACTTCTAAATCATGAATAGTATTTTTGTTAACAACAGCCGACCTCGCACTGGCAAGGCAAATGTTGAACAATCTAAAGACGAACAAATTGTTATTCTACAGGTCTGCTGTTAATGACACGAAGGCTGATTCGAAATTGAAATCAAATCATTCTAAATGTTATTGTTGGGTATCAGTTTACTGCACGATAACGCTCGTCCACATATTGCGTGGTACTGATGCAGTCCTTGGTGTGAAATGTTCTGTCGCATTCGTTGTATAGTCCAGATCCCGTGAGACTTTTACACGTTCCTTAAGTCGGAAGAATACCTGTCTTTACAAGACAACGACGAGGGTCGAGAGGGAATGGTGAGTTGGGTGGGAGAACCACTTTTTAAAGTATATAAAAAAACGTAAACACCTTGTCCGGGAACGCAAAACGTCAGCCTGGTCGTGATGTTTATGTTAGCAGAGTGTCCTTTCAAATGGATATACTAAGCGCATATAAAGTTTATACTAAAATTCAGAGTTATAGAAATATTTTATGCACATTGTGTCTTCATTTGCCAGCAAGTCTCGTGTATTCCATTTCTATGGTAAGGTGGAGGATGACTCACAACATCAAGTGAAGGCCACTCTATATAAGTTGTCATGTTTCCTTTCACTGGTACAAACAGCAGTGCACATCGTGTGCCTAACAATAAACTGGTAAAATTAACAACTCCTCGTATTCGTAAAATCATTTCGTGTTGGTGCGGTCAGTTGTTTGTGCTAAAGCTCTGTTTAACGCGAAATATTGAGTTTCTAATGTTACTCCAACTGCAGGTCTGACTAAAATACTTCTCATTACGAGAGATTCATGGTAGTCTAAAAGTGATGTAGTTTTTGAAGTGGAATACTTTGCTTTGAACGTCGAATCTTCTCCATCAATGAAGTCCATTAGAATGTATATTGCAGATTTGCCTGGATTTCGGCCGTGATGAAAATTTTAATGTTAAAATAATATTTTCCTACAAACTGCTGAATCCTTTTAACAGCAGATGTATTTTCCGTAATATTTACAAAGATGTTCACACAAAACTGTTTTCATGATTGACAAAACAGCTACTGTTACAGACTTTGCGTCATTACGTTGGCCAAACTGCGACTGACTTCAAGTGCTTTGCTCCGCTCAATATATACCCCATATTATAAATTATGTTTTTTGGCATATTGTCAATAACAATTACATTTACTGTTTTATAAAGAAAAATTAAACATATACAATCTTGTGTTTAGACAAGACAGCCTAGACACAATGAGAGGAAGCCGAAAGGCACGCTTAAACTCACGCAGGCTGGCGTGAAGTCTGAAACAGGATACGTAATGAATGCTATAAAGAAAAGTACGTAGCTTCTGGAATACTTAACTTTAATCCACAATTATAGAACATCGCTCTTGATGATACATGCTTTACATAATAAATATCAATTGAATACGGCGCCTTGCTAGGTCGTAGCAATTGTAGCTGAAGGCTATGCTAACTATCGTCTCGGCAAATGAGAGCGTATTTGTCAGTGAACCATTGCTATGAACGTCGGCTGTACAACTGGGGCGAGTGCTAGTACGTCTCTCTAGACCTGCCGTGTGGTGGCGCTCGGTCTGCAATTACTGACAGCGGCGACACGCGGGTCCGGCGTATACTAATGGACCGCGGCCGATTTAAAGGCTACCACCTAGCAAGTGTGGTGTCTGGCGGTGACACCACATACAACAAACTGTTAGTGCGGTTTTAGAGACAATAAATGATGATTCGTTCTGAATACATTTCTAAATATTATTCTTTTGACTTTTGCGTGGGAATTTGGTTATGAAGTTACAGTAACAATTATATCGTAAAATTATTAATTACATCTTGATTTCATGTTGGATTTGATTCCTGATATTAATTGAGGTACAGTACACAATGCCAAAATGGAATTTCAGGTTAAAGTCCTGTATGATAATTACGTAGTATCAAAATGACTCAAAATCAATATTGTTTGCATCAAAATCTTTGACAATCGTTAATGAAAAAGTTAATTGCAACTAATGTAATTGGTTTTTCGTTATTGACATGATACTTAAAGTGCACAAGTCGCGTTAAATACATCAGATGACTGATAAATGTTCCAAAAGTCTGTTTTTTTAGGTAAGTTGAAACTTTCGAATTTTTCTAATTAATTATTGGTTTAATTACAACATAGATAATTCTCCTAACGTTTCAATGGGAATGTAATAATGCAATCATGAGAATAAAACTATAAATTTTGGTGAAATTTACGACATTATGTTAATTCACAACATCAGGTTTTCTAACTAATTATAACTTTTTGTTAATTACAGCTATACGATCTGAAATAATGTTAATGATATTGATTCGGTATATAAGTGAAACATAGAGTTTACTTTGTTGATAGAAGTTAAGAAAAAACCATACTTTCTAACTTTTGTCCGTTCCATATTTTGGATCGGGCAATATACAATCTGTGAAACTTTTAGTAGTATCGAAGCATTTATTAACTACTCTATAACTAGTCCTGTTACAAGTTTCGCAAAAGGATTTTGCGTTCTAAGAATCCACCTCCAACTGATTGTATCATATTCACTAAGGCTCTTTTTATATGGGGGTTGACATACCTATCCATCTAATTTCCTGCGCCACACAGATGCTCGAGAGGTGAGTAGAAAATCTTGTTCACAAAGGGTAAAGGTTGGGCATCTTCCGTTTCATTGGTTTTGCTGGAAGTGAATGCCATCGACTTCTGCAGTTGACAGAAATCCATTACAAGACGTTTCCTACCTTGTGTCACCTACCGTCGGGTGAAAAGGTGGGAAAGTCAACTGACGATTTGGAAGGTCTCCGCGTAATTTCCGGCCTTAAGTTACCACTTTACCTCTGCACGTGTAGTTTTTCACATTTCAAATCTTTCAAAAGTTTAAATAACGTTGTAAAATGAAGCACCGCAGAAAAATCTAAAATACCTTTTGAAAATTCAATAACTTGCTTAGCGTTAGTCCAAATGTCTGTACAATTCTGTTGTAGGAACTATGGGCAGAAAATATTAAGTTCAAAGAATTGTCTCTCCCCGCGAATATGCCCCATCATCATTAAAATGTCATTTTCGTCGATTCCAGGGACAGATCACATCTTGGACGTGGTGATGGAAACTGTATTGAGGAACTGACACGTTATATGTAACATAAATTAGCGCCGTGTTGCTTATTCACGTATTCCTGCAGCTTGAAGGAGCAGACGAAGTCGTTGATCACTGGGAGCGCAGCGAAAATGAGTTTCTTATTAAATAAATACGGCCGCTGAATGCTTACGCAACATCAAAGTTTCTGCCTTCAGTGTTTGGGAGCACAGAAGCCTAATCAGTGCTTCTCCGTCAGAATCGCAACTTTCAGAATAAGGAACACTAAAATTAGGTTCATTTGATTTTCTTCTGCAGGTTTCACTTTGTAAATTGTCGTGTAGTAATTGATTCAGGCATACTTGTTAACATTCACTTTGCATGATGCTGATATCCCTGTGGTGGAATGTGAGGACTTAGGACTTATTTAGTTCCTCAGCAACAGAGCTGATGTGGCACTATCTAAAAGAGTAAAATAATACACGTAATACAACGGGAACAAAAGAAAAATTCTGAATACTTTCTATGTTCTCCATAACTCAACAACCTTGATGTTTCATCTTTGAAATTCTACGTTAGGTTTTACATACAAGCACCAAACATTTATGCAGGGTAATGACATTTATTTCGATGGCAGTAGCTTCCGGCGTTCGCTGTAATTATGTATAGGGGTTAACATTTTCTTGTTCATGGGCGATGCAGAACGTTTGGTAGATGGAAATTTAAAAGGATTATGTTATTCGCGTGAAGTTATCGTAGTGTGTAGACAAGTAGCGGAACTACTGATAATGATTCAGTGGCTTCACAAACTAGTATGTTTATAAAATTCAATATTTTTTATTTTATTTTTTCTTCTTTTAAATGCTTTTCAACGAGCGGAGCAGTTTGTATCAACTCTACTCACTTTATCTTATTCCTATTCCGAGGATGAGTTTTATTGAAAATACTTCTCAATTAACTGTTGGCAGTTTCAGTCAGTATCAGTATCCACGAAATTCTCGAGCGGCGTGTGATCATGTTTTACTCACAGAAGTTGATCTTCTTATTACCAGTAGTCAACCAAAAATCTTTCTGTTGTACTCAATTTTTCAGTTTGCAGTATGCAGCGATTTACACCGAAGTCAATAAAGTTTTAAACAGGTTCTGCGTCTATATTCGTCAGCTCATGCCTTTTTTTTAATCTTCAAGTTGCTTCTCTGCTGCTACTGAACGAAGAACATCTACTGGCGTCCAACAGACAGTTGGCGCTCATCATCTTGAAATTTTATTCGAAGCTTTCCACCAGTTTCGGCAGGTATTCTACAGTGGACAAAGCTCGTGTTACTAACTTAAAGACTCTGTGGAGATAAAGCTGACTGTTTCATTGTACGTTAGCACCTGGAAATTTAAGGTCAATCGGTGACCTCCAAAATACATACATGTGAGTTACGTCTGCCGAGGATGGTGCAGTACAGTACGAATGAGCGTATCAGTAAGTTTGCTACTTTACAGCGAAGCTGGAAGGAATGTGACGGACTCTTGGGCTTTATCTAGCTCTGTTAGCTTCGTGGTAGAACTATTTTGTCATAGTGACACAGCTTATAAAGGAAACAGACGATCTCAAACACAGTCAGTAAATGTATACTGGATTTTACAAACCGTGCATATGAAAAAATATGTTCGTTATTAGTAGCAATGCAACTGCACGAGCAATGGGTACCAGACTCAACGCCAGCTCCAACACTCCCTTTTACAAGAAGAACGACAGAAGGTTAGGATTTGATGTCCCGTCGACGACGAGGTCATTAGAGAAGTAGGGCCAGCTCGGACTGCGAAGGACTGGGAAAAGAAGTTGGCCTTGTCCTTTTCCAGGGAACCATCCCGGCATTTGCCTTAAGCAATTTAGGGAAACCATTGATAAACCAAAGTTGGATGTCCGGATGGTGCTTTGAACAGCCTTTCTCCCAAATACAATTCACATGGTTTACCAGTGCGCCACCTTGCATTTACAATAGGTACATAGGCTAATGACGGTGAGTGAATGATGCGCAGTAATAATAATAATTATAATAACAATTGATTACTGTCTCGCACCACTTCTTACACATCCTCTGCGTAACTAATATTTCCAAATATGTGAAATACCTTAAATATAAAAAATTCCGGTCTTTATGCTTGTAGTTAACGTTGCACTATTATGGCTTGTGGTGATAATTACAATGTAAACTTGAACAAGGTGATGCAGTTCAATGATTTAACGTTTTTGGCGACTCAGAGACACATTTATTTTATATGCAACGCGACTAGTCACGAAAACTAGGAAATGCTTTTAAAACGGTAGACGGGAAATGTTTTCTGTTATTATAATTCATTCACTCTGGGTTCTTGGTGAAACACTGCGTGTTATATTAATTAAAGGAACCACTTATTTAACCTTGTTTCACAAATTTTATTATTATATTACCTGGGGGACCTGGGAGGATATGGTATTGGCGAGCGACGACCAACACACTTGTTGTCAAAGAATCGCGCTACGGATTCCCGACTAGCAACACGAAAGTGTGCGGTACACTATCTTTTCACCGTAAGGAACATCCTCCATCGATTACTCTGTGTTGCAAAAAAAGAAGGTACACCCGACCAGCAATTCGCCCATGTCGGAAATGTGGCCCTATTAATCAATCACCAACGTTAACGGAAAATCACTGCTAATGTGCTACCTCAATGATGGCATGTGCGTTCTCATAAGCCCAAACGTGTGTGTTGTGTACGTTCATAACACCGTCTCGAGTAAAGCAGACTTCGTTTGTAAATACCACATGCACGATGATCTGTGGATCGTTTACAAATTGTGTCAGAGTCCACTGGCTAAAGGCATCCTGGGCTGGAAAGTCAGGTGCCTCCAGGGATTGCAGGCTTTTTAGGCTAAATGGTATCCATCATGTAGTGGAGGGTGAAATTTAGTTCTGCAGCAATAATCTTTCTGGTACTCGAGCCCAACATTGCGCTCACTTGTTGTAATACACGCTCCTCCGTTAATGATATTGACACTGTTCTTGATCTATCTACACTCCTGGAAATTGAAATAAGAACACCGTGAATTCATTGTCCCAGGAAGGGGAAACTTTATTGACACATTCCTGGGGTCAGATACATCACATGATCACACTGACAGAACCACAGGCACATAGACACAGGCAACAGAGCATGCACAATGTCGGCACTAGTACAGTGTATATCCACCTTTCGCAGCAATGCAGGCTGCTATTCTCCCATGGAGACGATCGTAGAGATGCTGGATGTAGTCCTGTGGAACGGCTTGCCATGCCATTTCCACCTGGCGCCTCAGTTGGACCAGCGTTCGTGCTAGACGTGCAGACCGCGTGAGACGACGCTTCATCCAGTCCCAAACATGCTCAATGGGGGACAGATCCGGAGATCTTGCTGGCCAGGGTAGTTGACTTACACCTTCTAGAGCACGTTGGGTGGCACGGGATACATGCGGACGTGCATTGTCCTGTTGGAACAGCAAGTTCCCTTGCCGGTCTAGGAATGGTAGAACGATGGGTTCGATGACGGTTTGGATGTACCGTGCACTATTCAGTGTCCCCTCGACGATCACCAGTGGTGTACGGCCAGTGTAGGAGATCGCTCCCCACACCATGATGCCGGGTGTTGGCCCTGTGTGCCTCGGTCGTATGTAGTCCTGATTGTGGCGCTCACCTGCACGGCGCCAAACACGCATACGACCATCATTGGCACCAAGGTAGAAGCGACTCTCATCGCTGAAGACGACACGTCTCCATTCGTCCCTCCATTCACGCCTGTCGCGACACCACTGGAGGCGGGCTGCACGATGTTGGGGCGTGAGCGGAAGACGGCCTAATGGTGTGCGGGACCGTAGCCCAGCTTCATGGAGACGGTTGCAAATGGTCCTCGCCGATACCCCAGGAGCAACAGTGTCCCTAATTTGCTGGGAAGTGGCGGTGCGGTCCCCTACGGCACTGCGTAGGATCCTACGGTCTTGGCGTGCATCCGTGCGTCGCTGCGGTCCGGTCCCAGGTCGACGGACACGTGCACCTTCCGCCGACCACTGGCGACAACATCGATGTACTGTGGAGACCTCACGCCCCACGTGTTGAGCAATTCGGCGGTACGTCCACCCGGCCTCCCGCATGCCCACTATATGCCCTCGCTCAAAGTCCGTCAACTGCACATACGGTTCACGTCCACGCTGTCGCGGCATGCTACCAGTGTTAAAGACTGCGATGGAGCTCCGTATGCCACGGCAAACTGGCTGACACTGACGGCGGCGGTGCACAAATGCTGCGCAGCTAGCGCCATTCGACGGCCAACACCGCGGTTCCTGGTGTGTCCGCTGTGCCGTGCGTGTGATCATTGCTTGTACAGCCCTCTCGCAGTGTCCGGAGCAAGTATGGTGGGTCTGACACACCGGTGTCAATGTGTTCTTTTTTCCATTTCCAGGAGTGTATAATACATGATGGTTTTAAATGAACTGGTCTCTCGTAGGTGCTGATGGGACCTAGAGAATACACAGCTGCCGGCCTTCTCTGAGTATACGCTTTGTGATGCAATAGTGCTGCCTCCCTTCAATTACTACTAACGCCCCTTACATGAAGTGGATGTCAACCATTTCTTCATTTGTGGGGCCGTGATAATCATTTTAGGTGCTTCACGTGCACACTGCGTACATTGTTCAGTGTGGGAACCGCTACCTTGAACATAAAGGCTGTGTTTATACTGGAGCCTCGCTCATCGCATAACGCCGGCACGGCCCGGAAAGTGAGCTCTGATTGCTTCAAGGCCACTTTTAGCCTCACACCAATGAATGTAACGTTGTCAACTAACCTACAGCATTATGCAAGCAGTGAACCTGCAGTCTAAACGTAACCTTAGACATTAAGAGTGTCATAACATTGGCATGACTGCACTTTTGCATACGTCGTATCGGGGAAACCAATAGTGACCGGATCTATGTTTATTAGGATTATTTTCTTGTTTCATTGTCCTTTACCCTCCTATTTCGTTTGGCAGACAACCTATGTAAATTATGAAATAGATTGTGGAGATAGCTGAACATTTCGGTGGATCTCACCTGCTTTAGCGAGAGATTAATGGAAACAATCCGCCGCTTTATTGCTCTCCTGTCTCAATTTTTATTACAGCAGAGTTTCTTAAGTAGATGGAATATTCTCACAGCTTTATCATGTGCTACCAAGAAGGCAGTTTCAAAGGAAGACGATACTCCTTGTACTTCAACTCCATCGCCGTTTGTCGATTGTTTGCTAAGCTTAGCACAACGATCATTGACTGTGACACTCACGAATTCTAAAATTTTCACTTCAAATATGAATAACAGGTTCAAGGAGAGTTTACTTTAATGCGCGCAGTCAACATGTCGGCGTAATGTAACAATAAGCAGCTTATGTGCCGACGAGCAGCCTTCTTTTCAATATTGTCTCAAGCTCATTTATTAATGCCACACAGATCAGATTCTATGCGAACATACTGTCCTCTTTGAGATTCACCATCTTGGGAAGGGCTAAATGGGATATGGAGCTAAATAGCTACAGGTATCATTATCTACAGACGTAATAATGGAGGTGCTGTGGTATAAGAGAGGAATGTGCAACCAAGTTTCTCTCTCTTAACACACAAAACTGCCTCTTGTTTTAACAGCGCTAGCCCACCTAGCGTATACGACATTGCCCCAGCGCCTAGCGCTTATGCTTACAGCGAAACATTAGCAGTCCCAGGATAGCGTCTTACTGGGCGGCAGTGCTTTGCGTTTGCAGATGATAAAGTTCGAGTTGTTACTAACGGAAGTGGACAGGACCCATAAGCGATGAAATTCGACGCACAGTCGTCAGTAATTTTCGAGATGCTATTACCTCTCCTGCTACTACTACTACTACTACTACGTATTACAACTATTAGGTCTACATATAGTGCTGCAGTTAACACGGGCAACATCAATACCACAATAAAGAATAATGTGATGTACTGAAGTAAACGCAAAAAAGTTCATTTGCATAATGGCTGAGAATATAATAGTAATGTGTAAAAGTATACATTACATACAGCTCCAATATTTGCTTACTGGAACAGGAAAGAATGATATGAACAACCACCTCATATGGCGAACATATGTTCTGAGAGAAAAATGTGTGATTTCCTAAGGAACCAAACTGCTGACGTCATCGGTGCCTAGACTTACACACTACTTAAGCTAATTTATGTTAAGAACAACACACACACCCATGCCCGAGGGAGGACTCGAACCTAAGGCGGAAGGAACAGTGCAATCCGTGACTTGCGCCTTTAAGCGCGCGGCCACTTGGCACGGCGGTGTTCTGAGAGGTACCGAATGAGAGTATGGGCCCTGAAATGTTTCTTATCGACTACAATGGTTCCTTATTACTCAAATTCGGCAAAGTTGAAAGCCAGGAAATATTAATTATTTCAGCTCTCTGCACAAAACAGCTAGTTATAAACGTTTATAGTTGTGTTAGTAGAAGTATTATCATCTCGGAAGATGAAATCTAAAAAAAAGGGTTATCTAAAATTCTTTCACAGACCTTCCCTGTTATATTTTCTCACATTTTGACCAAGGAATTCACTTAAAAACACGGCATGACCACCGGAAATTTCACAGAGCCCCTTTCAGCTTCACAGTTTGAAGAAGACAGCTGAATCGTATGCACAAACATATTTCGGTAGGGAATAGCGTAGAAACAGACTCGTCGGACTGCATTACATGTTTCCTACGTTCTGTTCTCCAAAGATTGTGCTCCTTACGCAACTGAGGCTTCTTCTCTGAATTGATATGATTTTCATTACCGGTAGAAATGATGGGATGTGGAATAGTAGATAAGTTTTTCCATGAGCTCTGTGTGCTGTCATGACTCTAGATCAGAAGTTCCCAGACTTTTTTTTCTCATAGACCACGTTCCAAGTTTTTATACTTTGGGTTGGCTCACTGCCGTTCATGTATTGAATTTTTATAAATTCGTCAACTTCAAATGAGTTTTTGACAGCTGATGCAGTGTTATTCACTTTGATAGGTTTGACTGTAGAAGACTAAAGAGAAAAACGTTTGAAAAAAGTAAAAAATGTTAAGTTTTATGCAATTATTACTTTAAACGACGAAGAAAGCAAATCAAATAAAAATAATATATAAATGCCTTTAATGGGAGGTATGACCCTGAAGCTGTATTAGCAAATTTTCAATAACTGGCTTCGATTTAGTTATGTTTAACCCCAAATCTCCTCAGTCACTAATTTACAAGCTCTTCCATTTTGCCAACAAGATCGGCAACAGCACTGAAAACACTTTTGCACGGAATATGAAGATGGAAAAGCTATCAAAAACTTTCTCTCGATAATTTATAGAACGGGATAATATTTCTTTCTGAACTGTACTTTCGTTAGTGCTTAATCCGTTCAGTTCTTTTTGTAACATGATCCGTTTCTTTAACATCAATGTATGATTTGATAATTCACTGTGGTATTTCCATAGTTAAAATATCCTCAAACCAGTTTCAAATCCAATGTGAAAGACTTTTAAATGTGAACTTAGGTTGAAACCTCATCATCCCGGCAGATTGTTTAACAAACTGGGAAACTGAGAAAATTAATTCCATGCAACAATGTTTTGCTTCATTAGCTTAATTCTGGCAAGAAAATCTGAAATGATGAACTTTGCTTTAATTAACTTAGACTGTCACCATGCAACTGCAAATTAACTTCATACAATTTAGTAAACAAGTAAGCAATATCTAGTTCATACTTGATTAAAGTTTCTTTTAAAATTGGGTCTTTAGCATCCAAAACCAGTAAACAGCCTCAAAAAGTGAGGAAAACCTTGTCAAACATAAGGCTTTTGGCAGCCAGCATACTTCAATGTAAAAGGGTGATCCATCAAAGTTCTCGTCATTTTCTTTACATAATTATACAAATATCTTAGAATTCGAGGCGTTGCTTCCAATTTTGTTTACTTCATTAATGGATAATTGAAGAAACTGATGCACTCTACTGCTGTGAGTTTAGGAAATACATGTTGTCGATGAATGACGTAGTGCATTGCAAACACCGTCGGTCCATTTTGTTTTATATGGATTATAAACCCACGATAGTGCTCAAATATTTATTTATTTCGAATTGATTTGTACAGAATTGCTTTAAATATATCAGTTACACGATAGAAGAATAATGTTCCATTTAAAAATCTGAAACTAGTTTCTGTAAGTCTCTGGAAACTTACTAAACAGACAATATGGTCATAGCTCCACAGAAAGAGCAACATAGCAACATTTCTTACTTTTGCATGTCTACATAAATATTTATTTCGTTTATTGTTTTGTAAGCTGCAGAAAAGAAACCTTATCTGTAAGACCCTCTATATGGTAGGTCAGTAAAGGGCTAATTTGTGTGCCTCCTGCACTCTCTATGAACAAAGTTGTTATAGAGCGTCAAACACGATGTTGTGCACTTTAGTGTTCTAGTCACAGGGAAGCTGAATGTACAAGGATCACACACAGCGAAATGCGTATCCTGCAGGGACTGTTTGGCTTACGAAATATGGCGTCTCGGTCACCGAGGACGAACCCAGGAACGTAGAATAAATACTGTTCGTAGGCGAGTCGCATTACAGCCTGGCGAGTAATTCTCGATATCCGTTCATTTGACATGCTGCTGTTACTGCTTTTCCAGTATTATGACAAGAGGCCAATATGATAGCACCAGCGTTTCTGTGTTTCATAATTATCTGTGATGGATAAGCTCTGTGGGGGCGATACCGTTCAACAGTTTGTGTGCCTTTTTGGTGGTGTATTTGGGCCTGGATTCTATCTGATAGATGATAGTCCCATACATCAAAAGGCAAACCAGTAGCTGCCACATAATGCGTCTAGAGCACCCAGCTCACTCTTAGAATTTAAAGTCGAATGAATCCGTAAGACATGCTTTAGGTCACAGAATTACAGCTCTAGCACAGAGCCCAGGCATCATCTCTTAATTTCTGGGCGATATAGCCCATCAATGTTAAAGCAAGCTACACTGTACGATCCGATCAACACTATAGGGAGCCACTGCGTATCATGTATTGTCATACGAGGTCGTTATACCACATTCTGGCGTTCTGTATCCCATTGGCGGAGGGGCACCAGAAACAGTAAGTGCCGTGGACGTCTATAGCCCGTATTGCGGTATCAGCTGTCACTGATTCCCATGTGCGGTGACAAGGTACTTCTCATTGTACACGTTACTGTCGTGGAAAGTGGAACTCGACGATTATGTTATCGATATGAGGCTATGATCAAGAAATCCTGTGCTACATTGTGTGTAGTTCTTCTAGTAAACCTGATTCATCCCAATTCTTTTCTGCTGTCTGTGACATTTATGGCAGGTATCTGATTCTGATATGGAAAGCATACCACTAAACTAAGGACACAAAAGACAATTAATTAGTCAAATATTTGACAAGGGAAGTCACCAAGTTACCTTCAGTCCAACTCGGTCATCGTCAAAGGACAGAAATAGCTTTAAAAAAAGTAGCACTTCCAAGCTCTGAGTTAGTGTACTCTTGTATCAAACATTACTTCGAGTTTATCAAACATTACTCCGATCTTAACAGGTGAAATACAATCCAACATATATAAAGATGCGGAACTGTAACAAAATTGCTTCATGCTGTTTGTTAGTGCCATTCATGGGCATCATGTTACAATAAAAAGAAAACATGTTATGTAAATAATTTGCATTCGATCAAGGTCGAATCAGTGTAGAAGGAGTAATCCTGTTTCCATCTGCAGAGAGTTAAATAAACTTAAAATCTTTTCTTTTTCCTATCCTAAAAGGACATGTTAGAATTACATAGTCAATCAAAAGAAATGAGGTTGATAGAGAGGTTGGATTGGACCTAACAGCTTTCTCAATTCATCCCGTCAGTCCTCAATAAAAAACAGAGGACCGTTAAGACGGTTGTATCAGTGCTTCAAGTGCTCTGTACCGTCCGCCGCCCACCTCCCACGCCAAAAAAATGGTTCAAATGGCTCTGAGCACTATAGGACTTAACTTCTGAGGTCATCAGTCCCCTAGAACTTAGAACTACTTACACCTAACTAACATAAGGACTTCACAGACATCCATGCCCGAGGCAGGATTCGAACCTGCGACCGTAGCGGTCGCGCGGTTCCAGACCGTAGCGCCTAGAACCGCTCGGCCACCCCGGCCAGCCCTCCCACCCCACTTAAGTACAACGCACAGAACGTCTATACAACCATACGAAGGTGTCTGAAAAGTCCTTCTTTCGTATGTTGTTCAATTCGCGTCACATTGGCTTGAATGTCAGTTGCGTCACCAAGGCGTTGACCTTTCACCTTGTTTTGGATTCATACTGATAAAACCAAGTCTCATCAAATGTAAAGAATTTTTCCAGAAAAGAACTATCCGCGTTTTGCATTTGAGTCAAGTGGCGGCAAGCGTCTGCTGATCGTTTTGTTTGTGAGTCAAGGTGAGCGGGACATACTTTGCACACACATTCTGCGGGATGTTGTGAATACTTTATTTAAATATTTTTCTCCATTGAGATTTGTACACAACCACTCTGAAACACTACGGTCGTACGTTCACTACTTATCACTACCTGCTCACTACTGATAGTGGAATGAACATCTGTTGTTTACAGCTGTTAGTTCAACTTGGCATCGTAGATACCGCACTGATGTCGCTTATACGTCAGGAATAAAATCAGTCACACAACATTTTGGATGGACAGTGAGTATCAAAGAGAAAAAAGCGTGTAATTCTTTTGAAGTGCCTTCATCAGAATTTTTAAATCCTGTTACATTAACAAAAGTAACAGTACCACTCATTGTCTTAATGAGATTATGTAATTTTACTTTACACAACTGCACGTAATTGTTTTGTGTACACTGACCTACTACCGATATAAACTCGTCCGGGCGATAGCGGCGTCATCTGGTGAGAAATCGCTGAATAGTCATACACACGCTCGATGAATGTAGTACCTGTGAGCGTGCTGTCCGTGTATATAATGGGGGAGGCGCACGATCTATCTGAGTTTGACCGAGAGCAGATTGTGATAGCCCGGAGGAGTTCTGTGGTAAGTGTCTTCAATACATGGCGAAACCAAGGTGAAACCACGTCCAGACGTGTGATTAGGCTGCCACCCCTCATTCCATATGTCGGAGGCCGTAAACTGGACAGACTGGTAAAACAGGACAGGCGGTGAACTGTGAAGGAACTAACACCAAACTTTGTCAATGGTCAGAGTACAAGTATGTCTGAACACACAGTGAACCGAACACTCCTAACGATGGGCCTCCTCAGCCGACGACCCACGCATGTGCCAATGTTAACACCACGAAATCGGCAAGTACGACTGAAATGGGCACATGACCATCGGAACTGGACGTTGGCGAAGTGGCAGAGTGTTATCTTCCTCATCATGACGATGGGAGGACGCCTTCCTTACGAACAGCTCCTTGACACCTGTACACGTGGGCATCCGTAGGTCCAGTGGAGCACGTGCCAGGCAACGTGACAGCCAAAGAGTAGCGTGCGCTGGTTGCAGACTACGTACACCTCATCATGATGATCATATTTCCCGACGAAAGTGGCACTTTTCAACAAGATAATGCGCCAAGTCACAAAGCCCGGAGTGTGATGCAGTGGTTCGAGGAACACAGTGGTGAGTTCTAATCAATGTGCTGGTACCCCAACTCGCCAGATCTGAACCCGATCGAACACATTTGGGATGTGATTGAAGGTGGCGTCAGAGCTCCCCGGAATTTACGGGAATTAGGTGCCCTGTGTGTGCAGATGTGGTACCAGCGATCTAACAAGGCCTCAGTGCTTCAACGTCGCGACGCGTCGCCGCTGTTATCCGTGTCACAAGTGGACATACCGGCTATTAGGTAGGTGGTCACAATATTCTGGCTGATCAGTGTGTGTGTTTTGGTGTCTTGACCAGTCAGTGGCTGTGTGGTGGTCTGGTCTCAACGTTGCGTTAAGAAAATTCTGAAGATGTTTCGACAGTAAATTAATCTGACGGATAATTTTGAACCAGCTCTGTTGAATTCATGCAAATACGCTCGGTCAGTCGAAATCTTAGCCATTCTACGAGGGTCACTCCAAAAGAAATTCACACTATTTTTGTAAAAACACAGTTTTCATTCTGCATGTGTGAAAGTTTTACAGTGTGTAGATACATCCTTCCCGCTTCTTTTCAAACTTAGTTCAACCTGTTCCCGTGAGTTGCGCCGTCACAGCATGTCTTCAATATGGCTGCAGAAGCAACGTGCTGTCATAGAATTCCTGTGCTGTGAAAACGAGACAGTTGGAAACATCCACAAGAGGTTGAAAAAGGTGTGTGGAGATGCTGCTGTCGATCGCAGTACAGTTAGTCGGTGGGCAAGCAGGTTACGTGATGAAAGCGGGCACGGCAAAATTGAGGACTGTCCTCGCAACGGCAGGCCTCGTACTGCACACACTCCAGACAATGTGCAGAGAGTTAAGGAATTGGTGACTGCTGACAGACGCATCACAGTGAACGAATTGTCACGCTACGTTGGGATAGAGGAAGAAAGTGTTTGCAGAATACTGAAAGTGTTGGAGTTTAAAAAAGGTTTGTGCCAGGTGGGTTCTCAGGATACTGATAGTGGCTCACAAAAAAAAAAAAAAAAAAAAGGAATACGGTATGCAGTTAACTTTTGGAACAGTACGAGAATGGTGGAGATGAATTTCTTGGAAGAATTGTGACAGGTGATGAAACATGGTTCCACTATTTTTCACCAGAGACGAAGAGGCAATCAATGGAGTGACATCATGCAAATTCACCTTCTGCTGGAAAAGTTATGGCTTCGGTGTTTTTCGATTCCGAAGGACTCTTGCTTGTGGACATCATGCCAAGTGGAACCACCATAAATTCTGATGCATATGTGACGAGACTGAAGAAACTTCAAGCTCGACTGAGTCGTGTTCGACCACATCGGCAAAAGCAGGATGTTTTGCTGTTGCACGACAATGCACGGCCACATGTCAGTCAAGAAACCATGGAAGCGATCACAAAACTCGGATGGACAACACTGAAACACCCGCCTTACAGTCCTGATATGGCTCCATGTGACTATCATCTCTTTGGGAAACTGAAAGTCTCTCTTCCGGGAACAAGGTTTGAAAATGGTGACTCCCTTGTGCACGCTGCCAAACAGTGGTTCCAACAGGTTGGTCCAGAATTTTACCATGCGGGTATACAGGCGCTGGTTCCAAGATGGCGTAAGGCAGTTGAGAGGGATGGAAATTATGTGGAGAAATGAAAATATTGTTCCTAAAGGATGTATCTACACACTGTAAACTTTCAAAATGTAGAATAAAAGATGGATTTAAAAAAAATAGTGTGCATTTCTTTTGGAGTGACCCTCGTAGCCAAATATCGTAGTGTTATTGCGCGTAAACTTCCACTATCGATAATGACGTCCAATGTGGGATCAGATTATGGTTGTGGAACGGAGAGTTTGAGCGAGTGTCTTGCCACGTCGAACTGGTCATTTTGTTAATCCAGCTGTAGGACCACCGTCCTTATCCTTAGTTTTACGTCATACAATTACAATTGCCGGCGGTGCACTTTTGGTATGAATTCAACTCCTCCACTGCGCAGACATCAACAATATAGATAATCTTTATGTATTAGATTAGCTTTGTTTTAACCGAGTTGTTATTGTCATCACATAGTAATCTTATGTTTCCATATTCGCAAGAGTCTACCGTGTTAATTTTAAAGGTGACTGGCTATATAACTCCAGAAGTTTTAAAATTGTGTAACAGATTCTACTCGATAATATGAATTTCGATTAGACATCGTCAATTAGGCAGCTTCAGCGAACCAGCTGTAGCCAAAAATTCGCAGACGCTAGTCACATTAAATTCTCACCAACGATTAAACTGGCGGTCTAAGCTATCAAAAGTTAAAACGGAACGGCCTAGTAACGTAGCTCAAATTTCTCGTTGAGAGCTGCTGTGCTCAGTGTAACGTATTTCACAATGAAAGATGACTCGCAAAAACTTACTAGCACTTCAGTTAGATAAACTGAATGATCAAAAAGTACGAAGAAAAATTTCAAAAACAGTAAGGACAGTAGAATTGCCACCAGCATTATAGAAATCCAGACAGCCACTCGTATCTTCTCAGCCTTGGAAATTCTGCATTTCCTTCTCGAGGACTCCCGTGAAGAAAAAATAAAATCCCATAGACCCTGTAACTTTGTCTTGGAGGATTTATTCCTCACATCCAGAGAACGCGGGCATTAGGAAATATGTTCCTGAATATACTGCTTGGTTGACGAAACATTTGTCTATGCAATGTAGTCGTCTACGTTATTGGCCGTGAGTGGGGGTCGAATTTGTCTTCTGGAGAACACTCAGGAGAAACATAAGAAATTAAAAGTGTTTTTATAGGCTTAATCCCTTATGCGCCGATTTATAAATTTATTACCATTTGAAAGTTGCTCCAGGCTATTTATCTGATTTCCGAAGTAATAAGATGATTTCATTTGCAATGTCTAATAGGTAGAAATTTCTATTTATCATCGCACTATAAATACATTATTTTGTACTTTATTATGTTTTACACACGGTGAATTTTTTGCTTAATTTGAGATTCGTTTTGCCTGTGAAGTAGTTATTACCCTTAATTGATAATTTTATGTATTTTTAACTCAGATGAATTGTATGTCAAAAGACGTATGATCTTACACACTGCTTGGTCACCGGCTCTTTGACATCACTGCGTACCGTTTTTTCTGTTGGGACAGAAATACCATTGCTTGAGGAAAAGAAACTTTAGCAGACGTAACCGAGTTAGAGAGTCCTGAAGAGAAGACACATTTTAGCGGCCGCGCAGGGCACTCACATTCCAGACTTGTATCTCATCCAGTGCAGAAATTACAACGAACGAGTTTTCTTGAATCAGCCACAGCCATATATTATTAGCAACAGCAACATAATTCGTTTTTAGAGAGCATCTACGACAAGAGCTCGGAGGGTACGCTAGCGGAATCATCGCCGTATCGTTTTTTAAGAGATCTGATGATCTTCTAAAGTCATGAATTCGTAGCAATAAAAAACGATGACATCGACAAGTAAAAAATAGGCAGCCTTCCGGATCTCCCAGCGACAAAGCTGTTTCAGTTCAAAGAATGAAATTTGCCCAATAATTGTTAATATACACTGAAGCGCCAAAGAGACTGGTATAGGCATGCGAATTCAAATTCAGAGATATGCAAACAGGCAGAATACGGCGCTGCGGTCGGCAACGTCTATATAAGACTACAAGTGTCTGGTGCTGTCGTTAGATCGGTTACTGCTGCTACAATGGCAGGTTATCAACATTTAAGTGAGTTTGAACGTGATGGTGATGATGATGCGGACGAGTTTGAACGTGGTGTTATAATCGGTGCAAGAGCGACGGGACACAGCATTTCCGAGGTAGCGATGAAGTGGGGATTTTCCCGTACGACCATTTCACGAGTGTACCGTGAATATCAGGAATCCTGTAAAACGTCAAATCTCCCACATCGCTGCGGCTGGAAAAAGATCCTGCAAGAATGGGACGAATCACGACTGAAGAGAATCCGTGACACAAATGCAACCCTTTCGCAAACTGCTGAAGACTTCAATGATGGGCCATCAGCAAGTGTCAGTGTGATGACCATTCAACGAAACATCATTGATGTGGGCTTTCGGAGCCGAAGGCCCACTCGTGTACCCTTGATGATTGCACGAAACAAAGCTTTACGCCTCGCCTGGGCCAGTCAACCCCGACATTGAACTGTTGATGACTGGAAACATGTTTCCTGGTCGGACGAGTTTCGTTTCAAATTGTATCGAGCGGATGGACGTGTACGGGTATGGAGACAACCTCATGAATCCATGGATCCTGCATGTCAGCAGGGGGCTGTTCAAGCTGGTGGAGGCTCTGTAATTATGTGGGGCGCGTGCAGTTGGAGTGATATGGGACCCCTGATACCTCTGGGTACCACTCTGACAGGTGACAAATACATAACCATCCTGTCTGGTCACCTGCATCCATTCATGTCCATTGAACATTCCGACGAACTTGGGCAATTCCTGTAGGACAATGCGACACTCCACACGTCAAGAATTTCTATAGAGTGGCTCCAGGAATACTCTTCTGAGATTAAACACTTTCGCTAGCTACCGAACGCCCCAGAAATGAACATTATTGAGTATATCTGGGATGCCTTGCAACGTGTTGTTTAGAAGAGATCTCCAGCCCCTCATACCCTTGCGGATTTATGGTCAGCCCTGGACGACTCACGTTGTCAATTCTCTCCAGTACTACTTCAGACATTAGCCGAGTGCTCGCCGCGTCGTGTTCGGCACTTCTGCGTACTCGCGGGGGCCCTACACGATATTAGGCAGGTGTACTAGTTTCTTTGGCGCTTCAGCGTAGAAAGGAATACAACAAATTCAAGTGCATTTACTTAACAAACAGATGTAGTGGAAGCTATGTATTATTAGTATGAAGTAATCGATTAATTTTCTGTGATATCGATACATTTAAATCTGCATGCATGTCGCAGATAAACCTCTATCTTCAGGTTTCTATAGTTATATCTGAAGTCCCGTCGTCGTCTGGTGAAACAGCCATGTCTGACGGTGATTTCATTGATAAACAGTTATAAATGATAAAAACTTAATTCAAACTCAGTCATACATAAACATAAATCCTTTAAACTGATTTACTGAGTAACTGTGAAACTTATTATTGACTCCAATGACACATGTAGCCTGCTCAAAAGCCACGTACGGTGACGATATAGGGAATAAAGTCCTTTTATGAGATCACACGATGGTTAAAGGGGCCGTAGGGGGAGGTAGGGAACAGCTGGGTATGTGGGTCAGACGTGGTAGCTTCACATTTCCGTGACTAGTGCTGTCATCGGTCTGATAACACTTAGAACTACTCATTAATCGTCATAGTGTTAGTCGTAAACACCCGTCATTGGCGGCCGCCTGTAGCTTTTCCTTCTAGACATTTTTAAAGCTTTTGATTAAATTTTCTTAGATCTTGGCATTTCCTGGAGCAGTGCCTTGAACAGAAGCACTACCTGATAAAAGGACAGTTAAGTGACTGTTTAGATTAAGCATGTTTTTCAGTGGATTTCAGTGGATTTCAGTGTTTGTATGATGCAGATGATGTGAATGCTAACTTTCGAACGTGATGTTTTGTGCAATCTTGTACTGTGGGGCAAAATCGGATATAATGAGTGGGGAGAACCGGGTTGGAACACGCTTGTAATGCCTCCTCCAAAGGCTGACTTGGTAGAAAGCGTAAAGAAATCACCAACAGGAAAACGGGCAAATCAGTTATACTGAACTCTTTTCCAAACAAAACTGATTTGGAGATTGAAGAAAATCCAGGAAAGATAAGGAAGAAATAAGAAATCAGAACGACAACTTTTATGTGGAAGAAACAAAGGGGGAAAGCTGTAGCGTAGGTGAAGTGCCAGAGAACGATACCTGAGAACACTAGACCAGCTCAAAAAACTCTAAAACCTAGATTCTTGGACTTTATAACACAAAAAAAAATCCAGACGAAGCATGCATATTTTGTAATGGGCTATATTCAGACTCGTTATCAAAGGAGGGATGGCTCCAGCGTCTATCTTGTAAACAATGTTCCTGTGGGGTTGGGGTTGGGTTGTTTGGGGAAGGAGGCCAGACAGCGAGGTTACCGGTCTCATCGGATTAGGGAGGGATGGGGAAGGAAGTCGGCCGTGCCCTTTGAAAGGAACCATTCCGGCATTTGCCTGGAGCGATTTAGGGAAATCACGGAAAACCTAAATCAGGATGGCCGGACGCGGGGTTGAACCGTGGTCCTCCCGAATGCGAGTCCAGTGAATGTTCCTATGCTGAGGAAGAAGGCAACTACTGCCTCTGTGATTTCTGTTCTTAATAAAGTGTGTTCTAGATTTTTTTATTAGGACCAATTATTGAGAACTTTCATTTATTGGTGAAATAATTTGAATTTTTGACTATTTTCGCTGAAAACGAGTTTCCGTAATCAAAAAATATTTTTCGTATCCATTGATACTATATTTAAGTATTTCTATATATTTTCATAATTTGTTGCACCAGAGTAAACCTTTGCTCTTGTTTTCAAGCTTTTACATTAAATTAAATTAGCACCCAGTTTTACACAACTGATAGGGCAAAAGTGGTTTCTTATACCTAACTAGGTTTATTTTAAGCTGAAACCGAACTAGTATCATGGTGTCGAATATAGAAGACATATGAATAACCTTAATTTGCAAACTTACTGACCACTGAAAATAGTCTGCACTGAGGTGAAAAAGTCATGGGATAGCGATATGCACATATAAAAATGGTTGCAGTATCGCGTATACAAGTATAAAAGGGCGGTGAATTGGCGGTGGTGTCATTTCTACTCAGGTGAGTCATGTGAAGAGGTTTCCGACGAGATTGTGGCCGCACGGCGGGAATTAACAAACTTTGAACGCGGTATGATAGTTGGCGGTAGGCGCATGCAACATTTAATTTCGGAAATAGTTAGGAAATTCAATATTCCGAGATCCACAGTGCCGAAAATACCAAATCTCGCCTTCACGTAACGAAGGAGAGCAACGGCGGTTGCGTAGAGTTGTCAGGGCTAACAGACAAGCAACATTTCATGAAATAACCACAGAAACCATTGTGGAACGTGCGGCGAACATATCTGTAACGACAGTTCGGAGAAATTTAACTTTAACGGGCTATGGCAGCAAAGGAACGACGCGAGCGCCTTTGGTAACAATACATCGCCTACAGCGCCTCTCCTGGGCTCGCGACCATATCGGTTGAACCCTAGACCACTCGAAAACCGTGGTCTGGTCAGATGAGTCTCGATTTCAGTTGGTAAGAGCTGATGGTAGTGTTAGAGTGTGGCGCAGACCCCAAGAATATGTGGACTCAAGTTGCCAACAAGGCAATGTGCAAGCTGTTGGTGGCCCCATGGTGGTGTGGGCTGTGTTTATATGGAATGGACTGTGCCCTCTAGTCCAACTGAACCGATCATTGACTGGAAATGTTTATGTTTGGCTACTTGGAACCCATTTACAGCCACACATGGACATCATGTTCATAAATAATGATATTGTGTCGTCGGCCACAATTGTTCGCGATTGATTTGAAGAAAATTCTCTGCAACTCGCGCGAATGATGTGGCCAGCCCGATCGCCCGACATGAAGCGCATCAGTCGTTCATGGGACGTAATCAAGAGGTCAGTTCTTGAAAAACATCCTGCACCAGCAACACTTCCGCAATGTGGACGGCTGTAGAGGCAGCATGGCTCAATATTTTTGCAGGGGACTTCCAATGACTTGTTGAGTACATTCCATGTGGAGTTGCTGCAGTACGCCAAGCAGGAGATCCATCACGATATTAGGAGGGTGTACGTGAATTAAAAGCTAAGTTAGCCGGTCTTACCCTAATTTCTCCTATTTTACAAATACTAGTATGTGGATGATAGAGGAATGTTTTTACAAGAAGCAAAAGAAGACGCAAATGATACAAGGTTATTCATAATTACTTCTGGGGATTACAAAGACGACATCGTCAAACCGTAAGACATAGAAAATAGACACGTATTCGTGGATAGAGCATCTGTCTAAGTTTCGATCTGTAATACGTAACGTGGCATAGTTGCAAAGCGCAACACGGGGGTCAGGCATGTCATAGCATGTATAAAAATTATCCGCTCCCTATTGTCGCATCGAACTGCTTCACACCTGCAGATAGACAACTCAGTCAACAAATTTACGAAGCTCAGAGACATTGTGAATAACAACAAAAAACGCTCAGCACTCATTAATCCTCCAAATTATCGTAAAAATTGTAGCAACTATAAAGTCAAGAATGGTAAGGTGTTTCCAAAAACCGCATAGCTGTATGAAGATACTGTGTTGGCATTCTGCAAAAAATAAAAAGAAGAAAGACCAGTGGCAAGTACTAGCAAAGGTTATATTTTCATAATGTTACGGACAATTATGGAGTACCAGCATTATCCACGTTAAAAGTCAAACCACATTGGTGGATTGCCATAGTAAAATTGAGTACACCCAGAACGTGTACAAAGCATGACTGTTGAATGATCCAGGCCTAAAAATAAGCTCGTAAAAACAGATAATGTATGGGACACTAATATAAAAGGGGATAAAATGCCTAAAATTAACTAACGTCTAAGAAAATATTAAGACATCCCAAAATTAGTACTATACTATTGAACCGGCACATCGAGAATGGAAGAAATATGAATAATGTCTTACCTGTATCCCTGTAGGATATGTTACACGATTCCGTAAACACCAGTTGTATAAAATTGATGTAAGTAAAACTTAATACCCTGTACGATGTGCGTACTTTCGCCGTATTTCTAACAGGCCGATGCGGTGAAAGAAGGCTGCTGTGGTTGTCTCTTCCCAGACAGGAGCAGTATCGACTTGAATGAATTGCACGCACATAATGACTTGCCGTGTCGCAAGCAGTGCTCTGATTGAGTATCTGTAACGTGAATTAAAAACTTGGCGAGACACACTATCCACTCATACGTGTCTATTTTCACAATATTGTTCTACATTTTTAAAATGTCTGCTTTTTCTCTCTTCTTCCCATCTCACCGTTATCTACATTCTGTCCTCTTTTTGTTTTGTTTACAGCTTCACTACTAATGTTTGTCCGTCCTCTGCTAAGGTGTTGCTGTGTTGTATGGGAGCTTTAACTTACAGCATTGACGGAACACCTCGAAAAAGTTCAGGGAAGTGCAGCTCGTTTTGTATTACCACGAGTGGGTGTCACGCAAGGTGCCTTGGCAGTCATTAAAACAAATGCGTTTTTCGTTGCGAAGAGATATTTTCTCGAAATTTCAATCTCCAACGTTCTCCTCAGAATGCGAAAGCTTTTAGTTGGAATCCACCTACATAGGGAGAAATGAGCACTGTAATGAAATAGGAGAAATGAGAGCTCATACGGGAAGACTGAAGTGTTCGTTTTTCCCGCTCGCTGTTCGAGAGTGGAACAGTAGAGAAATAGAGCGAAAGTGGTTTGATGAACCCTCTGTCAGGCAATTACGTGTGAAATGCAGAGCAGTCACGTACATGTAGATACGTATGTCTTATAGTTTCTGTGCAGCTGTCATCTAAAATTCCAGAGATACTTATGAATAACGCTATGCGAGTCTATGAACGTTTTTCAGCATCCGAGATGGGAACATTTCATATACTGCAGAATATAAGAAGGAAGAGGCGAGAAAGTACCTGTATATGGACATCAGTGTGGTAAATAAGACACTGCTTAGATCTATACACAATATTAATACACACAAATGTGTTGCTTTTATCTCCATAGTAGCAGGCAAATACCAGTTATTTCACGTATATTTAGACAAACAACACGGATATTTGAAGACAGTTATTCTAAATAAGAGATACGCTGCACATGAAAAAGATTTCTTTATCAAATCAAATGGTTCAAAAATGGCTCTGAGCACTATGGGACTTAACATCTGAGGTCATCAGTCCCCTAGACTTAGAAATACTTAAACCTAACCAACCTAAGGACATCACACACATCAATGCCCGAGGCAGGATTCGAACCGGCGACCGTAGCAGCAGCGCGGTTCCGGACTGAAGCGCCTAGAACCGCTCGGCCACAACGGACGGCATTTCTTTATCCAAAATGATGTAAAATATAGTGTAGTCATGACAGTACACAGTGAAACTTGTGATCCAGTATATATGAATGAAAATCTCAGAAATATCAGTGAGGTCTAAATAACACCCTACAGCCTTTTGTCAGTAGTAGCCAGTTACACGGAGGTGGATACACTGTCGACAATATACAGTGATGACACAAAATGAATGCACTTATATGAAAGCATAGTGCCTGTTCTTCAGAACCTGTCCAAAAGAACAGGCACCACGCATTCATACAACTGATCTGCCTCAGTGTGCAGTTAATCCACAACTTTGAGTGCAGATGTACATTTACTTTCGTCCTCCAGTGGGAATCAAAAATTAGCGAGCCTTGAGGACATGGACGGTATCATGCGCGACTTCATACACAATGGTGAGTAGATGTCGGCTACAGAGTGCCGTGGCAACTTTCATTGGGAACGCCGGGGAGGAGCAGAAATGATTTGTGATCAAGTTAACCCAGTAAAGAGAATGAAATGAAATGAAGTCCCATGCTTCTTGACAGAGCGCAGGGAAACAATGCGTGAGACCCACACCGCTGTACTTGTTCAAATGTGTGTGAAATCTTATGGGACTTAACTGCTAAGGTCATCAGTCCCTAAGCTTACACACTACTGAACCTAAAGTATCCTAAGGACAAACACACACACCCACGCCCGAGGGAGGACTCGAACCTCCGCCGGGACCAGCCGCACAGTCCGTGACTGCACCGCTGTACTAGGCAAGGTCCTAATGGAGATGGTTCACCGTTGCCTTACTCCGACCGTAATGGGGATAAATAATGGTGATGAAGACGACACAACAACACCCAGTCATCTCGGGGCAGGTGCAAATCCCTGACACTGTCGGGAGTCGAAACCGCGATCCCGCGCTTGGGAAGCAAGAACGCTACCGCGAGACCACGAACTGCGGACCAGTACCGTACTTAATTGTATTTCTCCAAGTGTACGAAGACTTTTATTACATATAATGCCGCAAGAAATAAAGTCCAGCGAATACAATATCGACAAAGATGAGGATCTCTGCACTAAAGCACGGACTGTGGAGTCAGAGACGGCGGTCACGTTACGAGCTGCCGGAGGTGAGGATCAGCGGATGTGCACCCTTGGATCTCCCAGATCTTGTGCAGCCGCTGTCGGCGTCTGACGGAAACTTGGATTGCCATTGCCAAATATATGAATCCTTTGGGGTGGTATCGATAAATGATATCACAGACAGAGACTACGGATACGTGGCGCTAGATGGGAGTCTTCGTCAGCTGGGGACCGTATCGACGGGTTTGCAGTAAACACTGTGTCTGGTGCAGCGGTTAACATAACTGCTTAGTAAGCAGGAGATCCCGGATTCGAGTCCTGGTCCACCATACATTTTCACTCGCTGCTGCTAATTCTTCATAAAGTCCAGATGTGGCTGACATTATTAGTTCTTTACTTTCCTTTTTCGCCCCTCTACCTTCAATTATGTAATATGTATCACAGCTCTGGATTCTATGTGGTGTCTCTTCTTTCGGACATAGACAAAAGAACAGACTCCACGCATTCGTATGATTGATTCGCCTTAATGGGCAATTAAACCAAAACATTCACTGTGGATGCACATTTACGTTCGACCGCCAGCAGGAATCTAAAATTAGCTAGTACGGAGGGTATGAGCAGTAACTGCAAGGAGGTGATGCTAGGTGGGAATGTGTGTCAGCTGGGGACTGTACCGAGACAGTTCATGCATTTGTCTGAGTGGCGTAGTGGTTAACACATCAGCCTGGTAAGCAGGATATCCCGGATTCGAGTCCCAGTCTGGCACACATTTTCAGTCGTCGTCACTGGTTCTGCATGAAGTCCAGATGTGGCTTATCATTAGTTCCTTCCCTTTCCTTCCTCCCCCTCTACCTTCACATGATATATATCATAGCTGCGGATTCTGCACGGTAGCTCTTCTTTCGGACATGTCCGAAGGAACAGACACCGCACATTCATATAACTGATTCACCTCGACGGGAAATTCATCCACAACCTTCACTGCAGATGTACATTTAAGTTCGACTCCAGCGGGAATCTAAAATTAGTGAGCATTGAACACATGGACAGGGACTGCAGATAGAAGGTGCTACGTGGGAGAGTGGGTCAGCTGAGGAGCACACCGAGATAGTCCGCACATTTGCGACAAACTCTGTGTGTGCGTGGCGTAGTGGTTAATGCAACTGTCTAGGACGCAGGTGTTCCAGGTTCGAGTCCTGGTCTGGCAAAAGTTTTCAAGTGTTGCTACTGATTCCGATGGAGTTGATGCCATTAGTTCCTTCCCTTTCCTTTGCTTTCTTCCCTCTCCACCTTCAATTATGTAATAGTTAACAACATTGTTGATCGCGAGTTTTAACGCCACCTGCTGGTGTTGTGGGCACGTGGCGCGGAAAGGAAACCATATAGCCAGAGCAGCGACAAATGTGGAATCATTCTAGCGACGATACCGACTGCATATGGGGAAATCCACTGACACAAGGGACTTGGACAAACGATAGGTTGTTAGGGCCTGGCGCCTGGCAAAGAGCATCTGGGAAACGGCGAAAATGGCCGGCGGCTCACGTGCTTCTGTCGACAGCATCTATGGAAATAGGCTGATGGACTATGAAGCGACGAGTAGGCGACAAGGTGTAGGACGTCCACCGTCCACGCCCCATCAAAGAACATGGAGGTCGAGGCTTGCCCTCTCGGTAAAGTAGGATAGGTGGCGATCGGTAGCAGATCTGACGACAGAGTACACTGCTGGTGCAGCGTAAAGCATTTCGGGATACACCATTGCGCTCGTTGCTCAACACGACCTCTTCGCGTTCTCGTTTTGACTCAGCGATAATGTCAGTTCCGGCTTTAGTTGACACGGGATCATCGAGATTGGACCGTGTATCTTTGGAAACGTGTCACCGGTTTGGATGAAGTATTTTATTGCTACGCCAGGTCGATGATGGTATCTGGATACGCCGTCACCCAGATGAATGGCTGATTGAAACACGCACTGGGCCACGGACGCAGGTCGGCCGGGGCAGTATGATGCGATAGGGGGCATTCGCCTGGGTTTCCATGGGGCCTCTAGCAATAGTCGAAGGTTCCGTGGCATCTGTGGACTACGTGAGTAATATTGAGGACCTGCATCCCTTCATGCTTGTTGCTCTCCCCTATGGCACTAAACCTTCCAGTAGGATAATTGTCAGTGGCACATAGCCAGTGTCGTGCTACAGTGGTTTGAGGACCGTGGTAATGAACTCACGTTAATATTTTGGCAACAGAATTCACCTAATCTCACCCAGTGAAACACATCTGGTACGCTATCCGGAGTCAACTTCACGCCCACACGGCAACGGCCCGTAACTTACGGATATTGCGTGAGCTGTGCATGTACATCTGGTGCCAAGTACGTCCGAAACCTGCCAAGGAATTGTCGAATCCATAACACGCATACGGCTACTGTATTTGCGCTTCACAGGTGGACCAACACGCTATTAAGCAGATGGTCATACTTTTTTGGCTCACTAGTGTAGCAAAAACTTGAGAAACCCACACTTACGACACCAGACGCTCGAATTGGAATTTTGGAAAGGTTTGAACTTTTCACATATTAAATTTCACTAATTCTAATAAGAAAGGCAGAAAGTGAGTACACTAATTCTCATATTTCATGGTCGTCTTCACTTTCTTGTAAAACTAGTCTGTCCCTACTTACGTGAAGATGTTTTATCAACTACATATTAATGGTTCCCTCTTTTATTTATTGTTTAACATTTACAGTTAGTTAAACTTGGAATATACAGGGTGTCCCATTTATCTTGACCACCCTAAATAACTGTCCAGATGCAAATTACAAAATGTTTCAAGCAAATGTTCTTTAGCCGTAGGGGGGGACATCAATCAGCATGATTGCCTTCGTTGTAGCTTTGTTTTTTACAAAGATATAACAGCGGTATGACTTTTTTAAATAGCACCCTGTATATTTTATTCATTAGTTCATTTCCTCTCCTAAATACCTATTCAAAACTGTATCACCGTGTACCATTCACTGAAACACAACGTTATTAATTACATAACACAACATTGACGTTGACGCTCCCAGCGCTCAGTGCAGGTGCTCGGGGTAATGGAACACATCCACGTGCTGACGTTGACAGAGGACAAATGTAAACAGAAGTAGAACGCGCACCCGTCATTCTGTCAACGATCGTCAATTGAAGAGTTGTGTGAGTAGAATGTACACCAATGAAGAGAAGGGAGAAATGCTACTCATCTATGGGGAATGTAAGTTAGCAGAACAGTAATTGCAAAAATGTTTTCTTATGTACGGGTACATTTAGTACAGTAGTTCAATCATTTTAAGTACTGTTGTGTAGAGTAGGCATACAGATAAGGCTGTCCTTCCTATAAACTGCATCGACATAACATAGTATTGCTGCTGAAGGTAGGCGAAATGCTACGCAGGCAGCGGAACTGTACAGAGAGCGGTATCCGGACAAGAACCCACCTTCCCGACGGATGTTTTCTCGTCTTGTTGCGATGCTTCAGGAAACGGGAAGTTTCAACTCACGACAACGCAATCGTCGTAGCACTCGCACAGACGAAGCTGCCGAAGTATCTGTACTCGCTTCCGTTGCTATGAATCCACATGTGAGGATTCGACAGCTTGATCACGAGACTGGCATTTCTAAAACCAGTGTACATCGTATTCTTACACGTCACTTGTTCCATCCTTACCATGTACACCTACATCAAGAACTGCATGGGAATAATTTCCAGAATCGTGTACAGGGTGCCATTTAAAAAAGTCATACCGCTATTCAAACCTTTGTAAGAGACAAAGCTACAACGAAGGCAATCATACTGATTGATGTCCCCCTGACGGCTAAAGAACATTTGCTTGACACATTTTGTAATTTGCATCTGGACAAACAGCTATTTAGGGTGGCCAAGACAAATTGGACACCCTGTATATCCCCTATTTTACATCACTGTAGCTTGTTTTACTGGAAGCATTGCAGAGCTGTCCAGTAGCTGAACAATTAAGTAATAAGTTCTTTAAATGTAAAGTAATTTCAATAGAACAGCCTCAATTTTCCCGCACTTGGGCTTTACCTAATTTTTTTTATCTAATTAAGGTTTATCTTCCTTTTACGGTCGTCATAGTTCATCGATTTCTTCTAACACCAGTTGTAACTACATAATATTTAGTATTACCTGCCACAAAAAGTTCCAACTTTCCAGTTTCATCAAAGATTATTCACACTACTTGCTAATAACGCACAGTGTTTCCCTAATTTTAACTCACCGCCATTATCATCATCAACCATTTATCATCCATTACTGGGGACAGGCCTCTTCCGGACTTCTCAGTGTATTAAGATTTTCGGATTTTCGCTTCCAGGTGCGTGCTACTTGATTGTTTATGCCTTAAGTCCATCTACCATTAGTTCATCCTGCAGTTTACTTCGTTTCACGAGGTATTGAACATAAAATCTCTTTACTCCATCTCCCATCATTTCGTCCCCCCAGCCCATCTCACATCGTTGACAATCACCACCACGGCCTCAGCTACGTCAGACTAGCATTTTTCCGTTGATACATGGGCAGCCGTCAATTCTCGGACTTGACAAACAGCAATCAGCAAAACAGCACCTGTCGACCTACTTTTATCAGCACCCAGAAATTAACAGCATGCAAAGAAAAGACGCTTATTATTTGTGTCTTATGATCTTATGAGATCGGAGTTACGTAGGTTGATTTCCGATGCACCTTGGGACCTTGGGTGGTTGTACATAGATGTAACAGGTTTTAACAAGATAGCACCCATGCTTCGTTGCACGCTCTAGTAACTTAATATAAAGAACTATAGTTTTCCAAGAAAACCTGAAAGATAAACAGGTATGTTGTCGCTGAATACCAGAAAATAACTTTACAGCCGCGTAGAGACACTCTAAAGAAACATACCGTAGTTTTCTCGTTTCTCAAGTAGTGAAAACTACTTTTATACTTGAATTTATAGTAAGACGAAGTGTAAAAGTAATGTACAACGCTATAGTCAGCTTCCATCTAATTAAATATTAGAAACCTATGAGATCTCATTTTACCACGCATAAGAACACAATGCGATTCGTATGCGTGAAGTGATCGTGACTTAGCAAAGCCAATCTAACCTCGCTACAATACTTAGCTTCACGACAGGCGATAGATTGAAATGGTCTCACCCGATTCTTTATTCGTGATAGGATTTGAACGACAGCATCGACTTCCATCATAAGAAGCAGTCTTGTCTTGCAAGCCCAGTTCCACATAGACTCGAAAGTAAACAGAATTACCACTTGAACTAGAACAGAAAGAAGCGGCCGATCCTCTTCTAGACAAGCAGAACCATATGCCCTCCAACTTGCTACGTATTGCTCCCATAAGGACCCTGAAGACCGGATTAAACTAGATATTGCTCGCACAAATGCATTTAGGCAGTGATTCTTCCCGCTGTCGATAGCAGAATAGAACTCGAAGAAACACAAACAGAATGAGAAATACGCTCTTCTATGTAATTCACTGTACGTTGCAGAGTATGGATGTAGATGTAACCTGCCTAACTGAACTCGCTGTTTACTAGTGACAAGGCGGTGTTACTAAAGCCGTTTGCGGTGTTGGTGATGGTGCCGTGCTTACGTAAGTGGCCCAGGAAAACTGGAGTATGGGATCAAAGGACTAGAAGACGAAACTTCGCTTGCTGTCGCCACCAACTAGCCATATAATAGTGTCATATTAGACGACACTGAAGCGCTGGGGAGAATACGATTCGGATTTACCGTTCAGTCTAGTCACATGAGAAACGTTTTTTACATTACTTTAACTTTGCCGAGTTTATTAATTTCACCTATAGCCTCTAGTAGCTATTTATTAATACTACTGACTTACAGAGAACTACCGCCGAAAATGCAAATTCCCTCCGGCTAAGGAAACCATATCCCTTCCTCATCAGCACCCTGTGAAAAGAACTGAGATCGCTGCTTCCCGCTCCCTGTTGGTACGTGATGCATGTTACTCTGGTGATGACGATCAATCCTTCGGACATGACATGAAGTCTGCGCCTCTTTGGTGATGGGTAAGGAGTAGGCTTCGTGCTGAAGCGAGCGATGTTGCGGACTGGTAAGACGCTCAGGAGCTAGGCGGCTCAAATTTCCCACCGCGACGATTCCTTTGAAAGGACACTCCCCAACCTCCCTCCCGCACCCCAAGATTTCCTTTACCATCCTCCCGTATTCCATCTCAATCGACCTCTTCGCCGACGGGACGTTAAACGTTAACCATCCTTCCCCTGCTACGTGCTGAAGCCTGGATTCACCATATCTCTTTCTTTAATCTCATTAGACTGTTTGCCGATGATGCTGTAGTCTACAGGAAAGTAGTATCACACGAAAGTTGTGAACAAATCAATGAGGATTTGCAGACAATAAATGAATGGTGTAATGACTGGCAGTTATCTCTCAGTATTAGTAAGTGTAACCTACTGCGTATAACAAAGCGAAAATCTCCATTAATGTACGAGTACAAAATAAATGCCCAGTCTTTGGAAGCGGTAACATCCATCAAGTATCTGGGTGTGAAAATTTTGAAATGATCTCAGATGGAACTATCGGATTACACAAGTAATGGGTAAGGCGAACTCTAGATTGCGGTTTATTGGTAGAATTCTTAAGTGATGCAGTACTTCAACAAAGGAAAATGCTTGCAATACTTTAGTTCGTCCAGTATTGTTCGTCTGTTTGGGACCCTTACCAGTTGTGTCTAATTCAAGAGATTGAGAAGGTCCTACGAAGAGCGGCAAGATTCGTGACTTGTACACTTAGCCGTCGCGAGAGCGTTACAAATCTCATAGAAAGTTTGAAGTGGGACACACTTGCAGACACACGACGCGCTAAACGGAAGGGGCCGCTCACTAAATTGCCAAATCCGATCTTCACTGAGGATATAGAGCATGTACACTCCTGGAAATGGAAAAAAGAACACATTGACACCGGTGTGTCAGACCCACCATACTTGCTCCGGACACTGCGAGAGGGCTGTACAAGCAATGATCACACGCACGGCACAGCGGACACACCAGGAACCGCAGTGTTGGCCGTCGAATGGCGCTAGCTGCGCAGCATTTGTGCACCGCCGCCGTCAGTGTCAGCCAGTTTGCCGTGGCATACGGAGCTCCATCGCAGTCTTTAACACTGGTAGCACGCCGCGACAGCGTGGACGTGAACCGTATGTGCAGTTGACGGACTTTGAGCGAGGGCGTATAGTGGGCATGCGGGAGGCCGGGTGGACGTACCGCCGAATTGCTCAACACGTGGGGCGTGAGGTCTCCACAGTACATCGATGTTGTCGCCAGTGGTCGGCGGAAGGTGCACGTGCCCGTCGACCTGGGACCGGACCGCAGCGACGCACGGATGCACGCCAAGACCGTAGGATCCTACGCAGTGCCGTAGGGGATCGCACCGCCACTTCCCAGCAAATTAGGGACACTGTTGCTCCTGGGGTATCGGCGAGGACCATTCGCAACCGTCTCCATGAAGCTGGGCTACGGTCTCGCACACCGTTAGGCCGTCTTCCGCTCACGCCCCAACATCGTGCAGCCCGCCTCCAGTGGTGTCGCGACAGGCGTGAATGGAGGGACGAATGGAGACGTGTCATCTTCAGCGATGAGAGTCGCTTCTGCCTTGGTGCCAATGATGGTCGTATGCGTGTTTGGCGCCGTGCAGGTGAGCGCCACAATCAGGACTGCATACGACCGAGGCACACAGGGCCAACACCCGGCATCATGGTGTGGGGAGCGATCTCCTACACTGGCCGTACACCACTGGTGATCGTCGAGGGGACACTGAATAGAGCACGGTACATTCAAACCGTCATCGAACCCATCGTTCTACCATTCCTAGACCGGCAAGGGAACTTGCTGTTCCAACAGGACAATGCACGTCCGCATGTATCCCGTGCCACCCAACGTGCTCTAGAAGGTGTAAGTCAACTACCCTGGCCAGCAAGATCTCCGGATCTGTCCCCCATTGAGCATGTTTGGGACTGGATGAAGCGTCGTCTCACGCGGTCTGCACGTCCAGCACGAACGCTGGTCCAACTGAGGCGCCAGGTGGAAATGGCATGGCAAGCCGTTCCACAGGACTACATCCAGCATCTCTACGATCGTCTCCATGGGAGAATAGCAGCCTGCATTGCTGCGAAAGGTGGATATACACTGTACTAGTGCCGACATTGTGGATGCTCTGTTGCCTGTGTCTATGTGCCTGTGGTTCTGTCAGTGTGATCATGTGATGTATCTGACCCCAGGAATGTGTCAATAAAGTTTCCCCTTCCTGGGACAATGAATTCACGGTGTTCTTATATCAATTTCCAGGAGTGTATTATTACCACCACCATTCACATCGCGCAATGATCACCATTCAAAGATAAGGGAAATTAGAGCTCGTACTGAGGCGATCAGATAGTCGTTTTTCCCTCGAGCAATCAGCGAGTGGAACAGAGGTGGAAATATGACTTTGGCGCGAATAGTGCCCCCCGCCACACACAGCTTGATGGCTAGCGGAGTATATATGTAGATATAGATGTAGATGTGAGGCCAGCCGAGGAGCTACACGACGGACAAGTAGCGGCTCTGGTCACGGAAACACACAGCGACTGGGAGAGCGGTGGGCTGCCCACTTGCCCTTCCATATCTGCATCCAGTGACGCCTATTGATGAGGGTGACATGGCGGTCGGTCGGTCGCGATGGGCCTTTCGAGGCCTGTTGGGACGGAGTTAGTGATATATGCAGTCCGTCAATGGCAAAGGGAATTTTTCCACACAGGTTAAAATATGCAGTTATTGATCCACTTTTCGCTCATCAAATAGTACAGGCAGGGTGTATACATGGACAAGGAAAAGAAATTCCCGGATTTTTCCCGGATTTCCCGGTTGAAAATACACTTTCTCCCGGGTGAAAATACACTTTTTCCTTTTTAAGTGACAATATACTTTTCCTCGGCACTGTAAAACTTATCAATTCTTTGATGGTTTATGGTTTTATACACCGACGTAAAATTTCCCGGTACTTTAGAAAATAAAACTCATGGGAAAAAACACGTTTTGGGAAGATCTTTGATGTGCAGCAGCATGTACGCCGCATATTTTCCTGTTACGAAGGTATAAATTCGAATTCCACGAAACACCGCGTGTTAGTTTCCAAAGCATTAAAATTGAGATTGCGACGCGCTTTTGTAAGCCAGTCACAGCTCATGTCACCTGATCTCGCCAGCTGATGACAGCATAGGACACGTGATGTAGTCAGCCAATAGCAAGATCACTCTTTAAGTAGCGCAAACACACAAATAAGAATAATTAATGGCTTAAATTAATATACATATTGTTGCTACAAGAAAAGCAAAGCATTCACATATAATATTGGTCTCGAAGATTAATAAACTGCAAGAGAAGCTAAGCTTCCACATATAATGTTGATCTTTTTTGCGCATCATATATCACATAAATGCGCCAGTAAAACTTTTAATAATGACGTAAATATCTGATCTTCTGGGCTCGAAATTCTTCAGATGGTCGTCCCCAATGAGTTGATTTTTAAATGAGAGTCAAACGCTCTGTGATTTAAGAAATTCGTCGTACATTCTCGCACATAGTTTATCTTGCATAAAAGGGAATTTACTTGGAAAGTAACGATTTTCAACGCAATATTCGCAATATTTTCCGTAACCTATTAGAAATAAGTTCGTTTCAACGGTTTCCAGAGAGCGCCAGATAACAGGTGTCACTGCACTTGCGCAGCTACGATGACGCAGGAAGCCCGCATGTTCATACGTGTGAAACATTAAAAGCTCTTGCATTAAAACGAATGTAATGTAAACAGCTGTCACGTCACGCTCATTGGAGGCAATTTGCTGTTAAGAAGAATTGCATAGTCTTCCTAAAGCCATTGACACACTTTGCAGTTGGCAGACGCTTGTATGAGCACTGTGTTTTGTTGTTGTACACTCCTGGAAATTGAAATAAGAACACCGTGAATTCATTGTCCCAGGAAGGGGAAACTTTATTGACACATTCCTGGGATCAGATACATCACATGATCACACTGACAGAACCACAGGCACATAGACACAGGCAACAGAGCATGCACAATGTCGGCACTAGTACAGTGTATATCCACCTTTCGCAGCAATGCAGGCTGCTATTCTCCCATGGAGACGATCGTAGAGATGCTGGATGTAGTCCTGTGGAACGGCTTGCCATGCCATTTCCACCTGGCGCCTCAGTTGGACCAGCGTTCGCGCTGGAAGTGCAGACTGCGTGAGACGACGCTTCATCCAGTCCCAAACATGCTCAATGGGGGACAGATCCGGAGATCTTGCTGGCCAGGGTAGTTGACTTACACCTTCTAGAGCACGTTGGGTGGCACGGGATACATGCGGACGTGCATTGTCCTGTTGGAACAGCAAGTTCCCTTGCCGGTCTAGGAATGGTAGAACGATGGGTTCGATGACGGTTTGGATGTACCATGCACTATTCAGTGTCCCCTCGACGATCACCAGTAGTGTACGGCCAGTGTAGGAGACCGCTCCCCACACCATGATGCCGGGTGTTGGCCCTGTGTGCCTCGGTCGTATGCAGTCCTGATTGTGGCGCTCACCTGCACGGCGCCAAACACGCATACGACCATCATTGGCACCAAGGCAGAAGCGACTCTCATCGCTGAAGATGACACGTCTCCATTCGCCCCTCCATTCACGCCTGTCGCGACACCACTGGAGGTGGGCTGCACGATGTTGGGGCGTGAGCGGAAGACGGCCTAACGGTGTGCGGGACCGTAGCCCAGCTTCATGGAGACGGTTGCGAATGGTCCTCGCCGATACCCCAGGAGCAACAGTGTCCCTAATTTGCTGGGAAGTGGCGGTGCGGTCCCCTACAGCACTGCGTAGGATCCTACGGTCTTGGCGTGCATCCGTGCGTCGCTGCGGTCCGGTCCCAGGTCGACGGGCACGTGCACCTTCCGCCGACCACTGGCGACAACATCAATGTACTGTGGAGACCTCACGCCCCACGTGTTGAGCAATTCGGCGGTACGTCCACCCGGCCTCCCGCATGCCCACTATACGCCCTCGCTCAAAGTCCGTCAACTGCACATACGGTTCATGTCCACGCTGTCGCGGCATGCTACCAGTGTTAAAGACTGCGATGGAGCTCCGTATGCCACGACAAACTGGCTGACACTGACGGCGGCGGTGCACAAATGCTGCGCAGCTAGCGCCATTCGACGGCCAACACTGCGGTTTCTGGTGTGTCCGCTGTGCCGTGCGTGTGATCATTGCTTGTACAGCCCTCTCGCAGTGTCCGGAGCAAGTATGGTGGGTCTGACACACCGGTGTCAATGTGTTCTTTTTTCCATTTCCAGGAGTGTGTATGGCGCATTTCCTTTGCGAGTTAAGTTTTATTTTCGTTTTTTTTCTCTCGTTCATGTTTTCTTGCTGCAGATTTAATGCGCAGAAGCGGGATGCAGTAATATTCTTTGTTAGAGTATTGGTTCTTGCCAGTCAAAATCACAAAAATTTAACTGAAAATTAAAACAATGAAAAATTCCCGTAATTCAAAAAATTTCCTGGTTTTTCCCGGTTTTCTCCCGGATGAAAAAATTCCCGGGTTTTTCCCGGTTGTCCCGGGTCGCATACATCCTGACAGGCCTTAAATAACAATATATCGCCAGTTGGTATTTTTTGTGATCTTTCCAAGGCGTTTTATTGTCTAGATCATGATATTCTCTTACAAAAACTCAGGGTTATGGAACTAACGGCGTTGGACACAGCTGGTTTGAATCATACTTAACAGAGAAAATGAAAAACGTTGTGCTGAATAATTCAGACCCTATCGGAAAGGTAGAAAATTTAAAGTGACTGTGAAATAAAAATCACATGAGAATCCCAAGGATTCAATTTTTTGTCCAGTTCTATTCCATATATATGTGAATGACCTTCCACTTCACATTCACCAAGTGAATTAGTACTTTTGCAGATGATACTAGTGCTACATAAACCCTATTAGAGATTAAGCAAAGAAGAGTTTGTAAACGATATTTTCCAAGGGATTATTAAGTGGTTGTCTGAAAATGGATTCTCCTTAAATTTTGAAAGAAAACATACTAGATTCATTTTGTACAATAAATAAGTCATACTAACAATTGAACAACTAATGTAGCACATGAGCAGGAAACAGTAAACAGGGCAGTACGCTCTAGTTTTGGTGTACACATTGATGAAAACTTGAACTGAAAGGAGCATATTACTGAGCTTCTCAAACAATTAAATTCAGCTACTTTTGCTCTTCGTACAATTGTCAATCTTGGAAACAAATGTATCACTCTTCTGACATATTTTGTATATTTCCTCTTAAGAATGTCGCACGGAATAATTTTGTGGGGTAAATCATCACTTAGAAAGAAAGTATTGATTGCACAAAAGCTTGCAGTAAGAATAATACATGGTGTTCACCAACAGATGTCATACAGGTACCTCTTCAAGGAGCTAGGCATTTTAACTAAGTCATCACAATACATACAGTTGCTAATGAAATTCGTCATAAAAATCCATCATAATTTGAGAAGAGCAGTGATGTACTAACTACAACACTAGAGGGAAAACTGACTTTTATTACCCATCGTTAAAACTGTTAGTGAATCAGAAAGAAGTTCACTAGGCAGCAGCAAAATTTTTTGATAATGTAGCGGCACCACAGTTTCGGATAGAGATAGTTAGTTTTTTCCAATATTCTGAGCACAAGTTACAGCCAGGTGTGCGCCAGATTGCAGTGAGTTACGCATACCAACAGTTGCGAAGTAGAATACAGGCCACATGGCCCTGAAATTGCTGAAAGAGTATACGTGGCGGTTTTGCATGTTGCAAATCACAGGCAGAAGGGGCCCACTGGCCAAACCAGCATGTTAGGAGTACGTGACACGAAGCAGTGCATATGGAAAAACAGAGGCGCACAGCCACGTATAAATAGGTGAGGGTTTATAACGAGATTCAATCACGTGTGGCAGCTCTCCTGGACGGTGGGGCGTGTCACACCTCCATCTACACGCAGCAGCAGATGGGGCTCCAGCATTCCAGTCCACGGCAGGTCGCTGGTTCGACCCTCTGAGGCCGACACAGGGTCCATATCCAGCCAGTGGTGGGCCACTGCACAACTCACTACCAAGGGGAGGCGTCCTCGCTCCCAACACACGCCGGAGGCATCAGAAGGCGAGGGTCGCAGATTCGGACTCCGGATCGTGGGCACTTGATGTCACCACGACCTTAGCCACGCCGGCGAGAAGCACACAGCTGGCCACCTTCGGTTCACACCGATCGGCACTGAGTTGGCAGGGATACAGACCACTGAGTCAGCTGCCGGAAACCTGACGACAACGCAACTCCGCTGCCGTACAAGGCTGACACACAGCAGTGTGCGCACGGGGAATCACGATGTAGGCGATGGTAAGAAACTCTACCATCTTGGAGGCAAAATGACAGACTGCGGACGACTTAAAGAGGAATTAAAGATCAGATTATCAAACGCAAAGAGAGCATCTACGACCAAAAGTCTACTAGTGAAAGTCTACTTGCTCGCGTATCATGTCGTTTCTGGAAACCCAGAATCTACTCTTTAGGAATCAACATGGATTCCGGAAACAGCGATCGTGTGAGACCCAACTCGCTTTATTTGTTCATGAGACCCAGAAAATATTAGATACAGACTCCCAGGTAGGTGCCATTTTCCTTGACTTCCGGAAGGCGTTCGATACGGTTCCGCAATGTCGCCCGATAAACAAAGTAAGAGCCTACGGAATGTCAGACCAGCTGTGTGGCCGGATTGAGGAGTTTTTGGCAGACAGAACACAGCATGTTGTTCCCAATGGAGAGACGTCTACAGACGTTAAAGTAACCTCTGGCGTGACGCAGAGGAGTGTTATGGGACCATTGCTTTTCACAATATATATAAATGACCTAGTAGATAGTGTCGGAGGTTCCATGCGGCTTTTCGCGGGTGATACTGTAGTATGCGGAGAGGTTGCAGCATTGGAGGATTGTAGCGAAATGTAGTAGGATCTGCAGCGGATAGACACTTGGTGCAGGGAGTGGCAACTGACCCTTAGCATGGACAGATGCAATGTATTGCGAATACATAGAAGGAAGAATCCTTTATTGTATGATTGTATGATGGCGGAACGGACACTGGTAGCAGTTGCTTCTGTGAGATGTCTGGGAGTGTGCGTGCGGAACGATTTGAAGTGGGATGGCCATATAGAATTAATTGTTGGTAACGCGGGTACCGGCTTGAGATTCATTGCGGGAGTCCTTAGAAAATATAGTCCATCAACAAAGTAGGTGGCTTACAAAACAATCGTTCGACCTATACTTGAGTATTGCTCATCAGTGTGGGATCCGTACCAGGTCGGGTTGACGGAGGAGATAGAGAAGATCCAAAGAAGAGCGGCGCGTTTCGTCACAGGGTTATTTGGTAAGCGTGATAGCGTTACGGAGATGTTTAGCAAACTCAAGTGGCAGACTCTGCAAGGCAGGCGCTCTGCATCGCGGTGTAGCTTGCTGCCCAGGTTTCGAGAGGGTGCGTTCCTGGATGAGGTATCGAATATATTGCTTCCCCCTACTTATACCTCCCGAGGAGATCACGAATTTAAAATTTGAGAGATTCGAGCGCACACGGAGGCTTTCCGGCAGTCGTTCTTCCCGCGAACCATACGCGACTGGAACAGAAAAGGGAGGTAATGACAGTGGCACGTAAAGTGCCCTCCGCCACACACCTTTGGGTGGCTTGCGGAGTATAAATGTAGATGTAGGTAGGGTCGCTGAGGCAGCCATCCATGCCAAGCCGTTTCGTAGACTGTGAAGTGGCGTCCTCAGCATTGCAGGACCCAATGACACAGATCGAGAGGAATGGGGGCACTTTAGCTGGAAACAATAAATCGCTTGGAAAGCTCAGATGAGCCTTAATACGGTTCCTTCTACCTCTTCCTGCTACATTTGGTCATCCTGATACATTAGGTGGCAGAAGTTGGCACTACATTTGGTGTCCGAATAGTGGATGTGGTGTGTCCAGTACGACGTTCAAGCCCACCACCCGCATTACATGTGTTGTGAGTTTTGACCAGTTTTCTTTTGATTATTGGACGTTTTCTTGCCTTTTTGTGTTTTTGAGTAAGGCTCATGACAGGCCATTTTAGAGGTTTTGTGGAGGGATATTATTTTTTTGTCAGAATAAGTATTAGCGTATTTTCTTTTTCTTGTGGCATTTAATTACTTTTGCATTGGTTTGAGTATGATGTTACTGTGTATGATGATACTGAGTACACTTAAGAGTTGGGTCAGAGCGATGAAGCGAATAGTGTTCTGTCGCTGGAAGCCGAGCAAAGATCACGTGATGTATTTTTTGAGAGGATTACCGGCGCATATGTCACGGAAAGTGCGTGAAGGGACTCCGAAACATTTGTATTTGGCCATTCAGCTGGCAATTCAATGTCAGGAAGTAGACGTGGCAACAGGGGTACACGAGAGGCAAACAGTGTTTATAACGGGTGTGAAATGTTTTACGTGTGGTCGTACGGGACATGTGCAGAGACAATGTACCCAGTCACCGAGGAATAAAGGAAGGGGTGGAAATCGGCAGCGTGGAGGATGGAGAAGAGGAGATAGGAGTGGTGGACAAGCGTTAAACGGCAGAGAGGGCCCAAGACCCACCTAAGGGAGCTCCCGTTTAATTTCAATGCTACGAATACGTATGCAGAGTTTGAATTTTCTGTTGTGGGATCCATAGGAACTAAAAGTTTAAGATTTTGTTGGACACAGGGCCTCAAGTGCCAGTGGTTACTAGGGATATAATGGGACGAAGGAAGCTAGACCCACCACGTTATACACTCCTGGAAATGGAAAAAAGAACACATTGACACCGGTGTGTCAGACCCACCATACTTGCTCTGGACACTGCGAGAGGGCTGTACAAGCAATGATCACACGCACGGCACAGCGGACACACCAGGAACCGCGGTGTTGGCCGTCGAATGGCGCTAGCTGCGCAGCATTTGTGCACCGCCGCCGTCAGTGTCAGCCAGTTTGCCGTGGCATACGGAGCTCCATCGCAGTCTTTAACACTGGTAGCATGCCGCGACAGCGTGGACGTGAACCGTATGTGCAGTTGACGGACTTTGAGCGAGGGCGTATAGTGGGCATGCGGGAGGCCGGGTGGACGTACCGCCGAATTGCTCAACACGTGGGGCGTGAGGTCTCCACAGTACATCGATGTTGTCGCCAGTGGTCGGCGGAAGGTACACGTGCCCGTCGACCTGGGACCGGACCGCAGCGACGCACGGATGCACGCCAAGACCGTAGGATCCTACGCAGTGCCGTAGGGGATCGCACCGCCACTTCCCAGCAAATTAGGGACACTGTTGCTCCTGGGGTATCGGCGAGGACCATTCGCAACCGTCTCCATGAAGCTGGGCTACGGTCCCGCACACCGTTAGGCCGTCTTCCGCTCACGCCCCAACATCGTGCCGCCCGCCTCCAGTGGTGTCGCGACAGGCGTGAATGGAGGGACGAATGGAGACGTGTCATCTTCAGCGATGAGAGTCGCTTCTGCCTTGGTGCCAATGATGGTCGTATGCGTGTTTGGCGCCGTGCAGGTGAGCGCCACAATCAGGACTGCATACGACCGAGGCACACAGGGCCAACACCCGGCATCATGGTGTGGGGAGCGATCTCCTACACTGGCCGTACACCACTGGTGATCGTCGAGGGGACACTGAATAGTGCACGGTACATCCAAACCGTCATCGAACCCATCGTTCTACCATTCCTAGACCGGCAAGGGAACTTGCTGTTCCAACAGGACAATGCACGTCCGCATGTATCCCGTGCCACCCAACGTGCTCTAGAAGGTGTAAGTCAACTACCCTGGCCAGCAAGATCTCCGGATCTGTCCCCCATTGAGCATGTTTGGGACTGGATGAAGCGTCGTCTCACGCGGTCTGCACGTCCAGAACGAACGCTGGTCCAACTGAGGCGCCAGGTGGAAATGGCATGGCAAGCCATTCTACAGGACTACATCCAGCATCTCTACGATCGTCTCCATGGGAGAATAGCAGCCTGCATTGCTGCGAAAGGTGGATATACACTGTACTAGTGCCGACATTGTGCATGCTCTGTTGCCTGTGTCTATGTGCCTGTGGTTCTGTCAGTGTGATCATGTGATGTATCTGACCCCAGGAATGTGTCAATAAAGTTTCCCCTTCCTGGGACAATGAATTCACGGTGTTCTTATTTCAATTTCCAGGAGTGTAGATTGCGTGGAGTGGAGGATAAGGAGGTCACGCCTTTGGGGCCGGTGACAGTTGACTTTCGAATAGAGGAAGTCCGATTTAATGCATGCATGGAGGTAGTATCATGGGTAAGCGAGGGCTACGATATGATCCTAGGAGTAGATTTCTTGCATCAACATCATGCCAAAACTGACCTTGGACAACGAACTGTGGAACTTGGTGGAATGTTATTTCAGCTAGGGGAAACTGTTGTCAATGCAGAGCTGTCGCGAGGGGCGTTCAACGTAATGAACAAACCAATTGAACCGCATGAAGGCTTAATTCGCATGAGTGTGTGTCTAGTGCCACTGGGAAGTCGCTTTGGGTAAGTGTGGAGTCAAATCTACCTGTGTGTACATTGGAGGATAATGAGGTTTTGGGTCCACTGGGATGTTTTGTGAAACGTAGTGTTGTACGCGTACAGGAGGGGAACGACGAGACAGTAGTTCCCGTGAACGTGGATAATTTTAGCACTGTAGACGCGAATTTGAGGAAAGGAGTTTTAGTAGCAAATTCGGATGCGCCAGATGATGAAGGCTGGTGTTCGAGAGGTAGGCGAAGCGATCAGCCACAAACTGTCGATAGAACTGCAGTGCGTGACAACATTAAGCATTTGAGAGGAGGAGAAAGAGAGCGTATGGAAGAATTACTGTGGGATTTTAAGAATTTGTTTATTGCACAAGGGCCGCTACCAGCAATTAGTTCAACATAGGATACGAACAGGGAATGAAGCACCTGTTTACCGTAAACCATACAGAATGCCGCGGTATTTGCAGCCGATTGCAGAGGATTCCATTGATCAGCAGCTTGCGGACGGTATTATAGAGCATAGTAATAGTTGCTGGGGAGAGAGCATTGTCTTTGTGCCTAAAAAATCTGTGGATAGAATTAAGAAATACAGGTTCTGTTGTGACTGCCGATACCTCAATAATAAGACAGTAATGGACGCATACCCCATTCCAAATATATCGGAGACTTTGCATCACTTACAACAGTGGCAGTACTTTTCTACAATGGATTTGACAAGTGGTTATCATCAGTTAGAGGTGGCCCCACAGGATCGTCCAAAAATTGCTTTCCTTACATATGGAGGTCATTACCAGTACATTAGAATGCCATTCGGTTTGAAAAACGCTCCGGCAACGTTTCAGAGGTTGCTAGACAGTGTCTTGAGGGGTTTGAAACCACGGCACTGTCTGGTCTATTTCTATGACATTGTAGTGTTTTCAAGTAGTATGGAGCAACATACAGTGGTTAAGGGAAGCCTTTATGAGGTTAAGAGCAGCTCGTTTGACGTTGAGCCTGGAGAAGTGTCATTTTCCATTGGAAGAAGTAAGATATTTGGGTCATATTATCAGTAAGGACAGAGTGTGAACAGATCCGAGGTTGGTACAGGCTGTAAGGGATTTTCAAGAACTGAAAACAGTTAAGGAAGTGTAGTCATTTATCGGAATTTGCAATTTCTATCGAGAGTTCGTGCAGGATTTTGCAGATTTAGCACAGCCGTTGATGCGATTGTTACGGAAGGGTGTGAAATTTGAGTGGACAGAAGAGTGTCAGAAAGCGTTTGACAAACTGAACGAAGTGTTAACATCAAGTCCGGTTCTTGTGTTTCCAGATTTTTGAAAGGAGTTTATATTAGCATCCGATGTACCTAATCAAGCATTAGGGTGTGACAGATCATGCTGCATTGAAGTGGTTGTTGGGGTTGAAGGAACCGTCCACTAGACTCGCTAGATGGGCTGTGAGGCTTAGTGAATTCGACTACGAGGTGGTGCACAAGCCAGGGAAGAAGCATGGTAATGCGGGTGCACTAAGTAGGAAGGTGGTAAAACTAGAAGTCATAGGTTATCACCTAGCAGTATGGCAAGAATTACAGGACGCGGACAACGATTGTAAATGGTATCGGACACAGCCGCAATTTAATATGTATGACGGTCTTCTGTGCAGGAAAACGAAGTTAGGGCCAAGGATAGTAGTGCCAGCGAAGTTGAGGGATGAGGTTTTAAAGGAAGCACATGATCACGTGGTATCTGGTCATGGAGGGTCTAAAGCGACGAATAGGAGAGTTGCGGAGAGGTATTGGTGGAAAGGTAGGAAAGTAAGATGTAGATCAGTATGTCAAGAATTGTGTACCATGTGCGCAGAGAGCAGATTTGAGCCGGAAACAGATACAGCTACAACGATTCTCTATGCTGGGGATCGATGTCTTAGGACCTTTCAGGCGAACACCACTAGGGAGCAGATTCGTTCAGACAATAATATACAATTTTTCGAGGTATGTGGAGATGGTCGCGATGCCAAATCAACAGGCAGCAATGGTCACGGAAGCGTTAGTAAACGGCTGGAGTTTGGTGTACTGGAGACAGTAATTACTGACTAACGGACCAACTTCATGTCGGGTTTAATGAAGGAACTGTGTGAATTGTTGAACGTAAAGAAGTTGAGGACAAGCACATTGCATCCACAGGCCAATGGAAGGACAGAATGGGTACACAGAACAATCGGGAAGATGCTGAATTTTTATGTGGATTCTCATCACCATCAGTGGGACGAGTATTTGAAGTATATTGTATGCGCATACAATGCAAAAGTCCATACAATAGCGGTTTGCCTCCATATGAGGTAGTGTACGGGCGAAAAATGCCGTCACCATTTGATTTGGTGAGGCTACAGAAAGGAAGGACCGAGGAATCTGTACGTCAATTCGCAAGGACAATTCGAGATGTTTAGAAATGGGTACAAAAGGCGAATACAAAGGCTTTGGAAAGGCAGGAAGACGCAGTAAAGTGGAAAGGAAGTTTACCACAGTATAGAGTGGGGCAATGGGCAATGCTGTCCAGCCCCTATACGCAAAAAGGGAAAACAAAGAAATTCCTCGTGGGGTATCAAGGGTCATGCTAAGTTGTTGAAACCACATCCCCCGTTAATGTTAAGCTTCAGCTACCATCTAGAACAACGATAGTACACATTGGGCGATTACGGCCATTTAAGGGTTGCCTGGATGTGATTCCAGGCGTGTCACAGGAACGAAAGAGGAAGAAAGAGAGAGAGTGAAGAGAGATGCTAAGCACAGAGAAAACCAGAAAGATAGAGTACAGCGTGAGGCACCATATGCTTTGCGATCCAGAAAGTAGTAGAGTATTTGTAGATTTTTTTGTTTTCGTGTCATGTATCACTAGGTTTACGTAGAGTAATTAGGCATTGTATTTTCATATATTTTATGCATTTTCGAATATAGCCTGCTGCGGACAACAGTCCTTTTGAAGAGGGAGGAAGGGTGATGGTGATCCCTGTCCTCAGGTCACTGAAAGGGGGAGCGTTGGCGGTGGTTCATCTCTTCATCATCAGGATGGATGCCTTATGGGTGCAGCACCTGGATGGGGGTGTGCTGTACTCAAGGCAGGAAGATGTGGTGGTGTTGAGCGACCTGTGGTCATTAAGGTTGGTATATAACGTATGGGAACTGCGGAATGAAGTAAGGACGCTTGAGGAAGTGTTCGAAGAGCTTAGTCAATGCACAGAGGGCAAGTGAATGTGGAAGGAAGTTGCAGGGGGTATAAGAAATTGTATGAGGATTATAAAGCGCTACGGAAGCAGGTAGGAGGAATGGAGGAAGCGGTGCCACGCGTAAGACGGAAACGAGGTTGGCTGCACGCAGTGGGAAAAATTTTAAAGACAGTTTTTGGAACCGTAGACGAAAGCGATATAAAAGAACTGAACAACACGGTGGAAGCAGAGAGGCAACTCTCAGAGGAGAGTAGGGCAACGCAAGCTTGGCATGCAACTCAGATAGGGACATTGGGAGGGAAAGTCCTGAATAAGACACGATTGCACCGCGAATTAGCAGGGCAGGTAGTGGAATACGCTAAGGCGTCGGAAGACGTAATAAATCGTAACCTGCGAACCCTAGAGGGGCATCTAGATGTACTAGATAGCAGGGTGGTGTTAACCAGTCTTTTGCAAGGAGTATCTGACAGTATGTGGGATGTGCAGGGAGTAATAACGAATCTGCAAGAAGCGCTGGATCATGCATTGCAAGGCCAGATAAGTATCGATTTGTTACCACTGTACCAATATTTACGCGGGTTGCGCACGGCGCAGAACCAACTACCATCAGAGTTATATTTAATAATGGAGAGCAGTGAGAAAAATTTGCTGTTTTTCTACCATGTTGTAACAGTAAGGGTAACAACTGACCGCGCACGAGCGTACATTTTGGTCCAATTCCCGATTACGGGGAAGAACGTGAGGTTTCAGCAGTGGTCGAGCAGTGGTCGTCCAGTAAGGAATTTTTACGTTTTGTTTCATGTCATGGTTTTAAAGGGCACTAGACGACGTTCAAGTTTTCTAATAGTAAGGAAATATGCCATAGGTGCCAACCGAAACAAGTTAAGAGTTAGTTGAGGGTCGACCCAGGGACCGGGTTTTTCCGAAGAGGGGAATAATGTAGCGGCACCACCGTTTAGGACAGGGAAAGTTAGTTTTATACAATATTCTGAACATGGGTTACAGCCAGGTATGGGCCAGATTGCAGTGAGTTACGCATACCAACAGTTGCGAAGTAGAATAGAGGCCACAGGTCCCTTAAAATGCTGAAAGAGTATACAGAGCGGTTTTGCATGTTGCAATTCGCAGGCAGAAAGGGACCACTGGCCAACCTATCGTGTTATGAGTACGTGACACGAAGTGGTGTGTATGGCAAAACAGAGGCGCACAGCCACATATAAATAGGTGAGAGTTTCTAACGAGGTTCATTCAAGTGTGGCAGCTCTCCTGGACAGTGGGGTGTGTCACACAACCAGCTACATGCAGCAGCAGATGGGGCTCCAGCATTCCAGTCCACGGCAGGTCGCTGGTTCGACCCTCTGAGGCCGACACGGGGTCCGTATCCAGCCAGTGGCGGGCCACTCCACGGCTCACTACCAAGGGGAGGTGTCCTGGCATCCAACACACACCCCAGAGGCATCCGCAGATTCGGACTCCGGATCGTGGGCACTTGATGTTGCCGCGACCTTAGCCATGCCAGAGAGAAGCACACAGTTGGCTGCCTTCGGCTCACACCGATCGGCGCTGAGTCGGCAGGGATGCAGACCACTGAGTCAGCTGCCGGCATCCTGACGACGACGCAACTCCGCTGCCGTACATGGCTGACACACAGCACTGCGTGCACGGGTCGCTGAGGCAGCCATGCTGCGGAGAGCTGTTTTTCAGACAGCGAAGTGCTGTCCTAAGCATTGCAGGACCCAGTGATGCAGATTGAGAGGAAAGGGGGCACTGTGGTTGGAAACAATAAATCACTTGGAAAGCTTGGACGAGTCTTAATACGGTGCCTTCTACCTCTTCCTGCTACATTTGGTCATCCTGATACATTCAGTGGCAGAAGTTGCCACTACAATAATTTGCCCAATAACATAAAATGTCTGACCGATGAAAGCTATAAATCAAATTTAAAATCATTTCTCGTGGACAACTCCCTGTATTCCATTTACGAATTTCTACTTGAAAGTTCGTAGACAGCAAAAAATAAGTAAATAAATAATAAAGGGGAAGGCAGCCAGTTTGCACTCCGTGTGCATACCGGGGGAAGTCATTCCAGATGTGGAAATGGTGCTGCCGGATGCCGTGAAGAGCACAGGGTACAGCCAACTGCAGGTTGTGCCTCTTGTCGGTACTAATGACGTGCACCCCTTTGGACTGAAGGAGATTCTCTGGTTTCGGGCGGCTAGCGGAAGAGGTAAAAACTGCCAGTCTTGCTTGCGAGATTAAGGCGGAGCTCACGATCTGCAGCATCGTCGACAGAACCGACTGTGGTCCTTTGGCGCATAGCCGAGTGGAGGGTCTGAATAAAAGGCTCAGGCGATTCTGCGACCGTGTAGGCTGCAGATTCCTTGACTTGCACCATCGGGCGGTGGGTTTCCGAGTTCCACATAATAGGTCAGAAGTCCACTACACACAGGAAGCAGCTACACGGGTAGCGATGGTTGTGTGGAAGGGATTGGGTGGTTTTTTTGGGTAGAGGGTCTCAGGAAACCACAGAAAGGGCGTCCATCTAAAAGGGAGCACGTAAAACACAGTAAGGTAGTTGTAGAAACGATCGGTATTGTAGTTGTAAAGTGTCGTAGTTGCGTTGGGAAAGAACCAGAGGTCCTAGCCCTAATAGAAAGCAATGGAGCTCAAAAAGTTATAGGTACGGAAAGCTGACTAAAGCTGGAAATAAGTGAGCCGAAATTTTTTCGAAAGAGAAAGAACAGATTAAGTACACTTGGTGGAGGAGTACTTATTGCTGTCAGAAGTAGTTTACCTTGTGGTGAAATTGAAGTAGATAGTACCTGCGAAATAGTATGGCTAGAGGTTATACTTGACAATAGGACTAAACTATTAATTGGATCATTTTACCGATACCCTCGACTCAGAAGGTATAGTTTCAATTCAAATAGGTACCCCAATCATACAATTATAGTCTCTCGTGACTTCAATCTACCCTCGATATGCTGGGAAAAAATTATACGTTTAAACCAGGCGGCGGGTATAAAACGCCATCCGAAATTGTACTGAATCCTTCCTCAGAAAATAATTTGGACAATTAGTACATGAGCCCACTCGAAGCGTAAATGGTTGCGAAAGCATATTTGGCCTGTTATCAACAAATACCTCCCCCATGAACCATGGACCTTGCCGTTGGTGGGGAGGCTTGCGTGCCTCAACGATACAGATAGCCGTACCGTAGGTGCAACCACAACGGAGGGGTATGTGTTGAGAGGCCAGACAAGCGTGTGGTTCCTGAAGAGGGGCAGCAGCCTTTACAGTAGTTGCAGGGGCAACAGTCTGGATGATTGACTGATCTGGCCTTGTAACACTAACCAAAACGGCCTTGCTGTTGTGGTACTGCGAACGGCTGAAAGCAAGGGGAAACTACAGCCGTAATTTTTCCCCAGGGCATGCAGCTTTACTGTATGGTTAAATGATGATGGCGTCCTCTTGGGTAAAATATTCCGGAGGTAAAATAGTCCCCCATTCGGATCTCCTGGCGGGGACTACTCAAGAGGACGTCGTTATCAGGAGAAAGAAAACTGGCGTTCTACGGATCGGAACGTGGAATGTCAGATCCCTTAATCGGGCAGGTAGGTTAGAAAATTTAAAAAGGGAAATGGATAGGTTAAAGTTAGATATAGTGGGAATTAGTGAAGTTCGGTGGCAGGAGGAACAAGACTTCTGGTCAGGTGAATACAGGGTTATAAATATAAAATCAAATAGGGGTAATGCAGGAGTAGGTTTAATAAAGAATAAAAAAATAGGAATGCGGGTAAGCTACTACAAACAACATTGTGAACGTATTATAGTGGCCAAGACAGACACGAAGCCCATGCCTACTACAGTAGTACAAGTTTATATGCCAAATAGCTCTGCGTATGACGAAGAAATTGAAGAAATGTATGATGAGATAAAAGAAATTATTCAGGTAGTGAAGGGAGATGAAAATTTAATAGTCATGGGTGACTGGAATTCGACAGTAGGAAAAGGGAGAGAAGGAAACATAGTAGGTGAATATGGACTGGGGGTAAGAAATGAAAGAGAAAGCCGTCTGGTAGAATTTTGCACAGAGCATAACTTAATCATAGCTAACATTTGGTTCAAGAATCATAAAAGAAGGTTGTACACATGGAAGAATCCTGGAGATACTAAAAGGTATCAGATATATTATGGAAAGACAGAGATTTAGGAACCAGGTTTTAAATTGTAGGACATTTCCAGGGGCAGATGTGGACTCTGACCACAATCTATTGGCTATGAACTGTAGATTAAAACTGAAGAAATTGCAAAAAGGTGGGAATTTAAGTAGATGGGACCTGGATAAACTGACTAAACCAGAGGTTGTACAGAGTTTCAGGGACAGCATAAGGGAACAATTGACAGGAATGGGGGAAAGAAATACAGTAGAAGACGAATGGGTAGCTCTGAGGGATGGAGTAGTGAAGGCAGCAGAGGATCAAGTAGGTAAAAAGACGAGAGCTAGTAGAAATCCTTGGGTAACAGAAGAAATATTGAATTTAATTGATGAAATGAGAAAATATAAAAAGGCAGTAAATGAAACAGGCAAAAAGGAATACAAACGTCTCAAAAATGAGATCGACAGGCAGTACAAAATGGCTAAGCAGGGATGGCTAGAGGACAGATGTAAGGATGCAGAAGCTTGTCTCACTAGGGGTAAAATAGATACAGCCTACTGGAAAATTAAAGAGACCTTTGGCGAAAAGAGAGCCACTTGTATGAATATCAAGAGCTCAGATGGAAACCCAGTTCTAAGCAAAGAGGGGAAAGCAGAAAGGTGGAAGGAGTATATAGAGGGTCTATACAAGGGCGATGTACTTGAGGACAATATTATGGAAATGAAAGAGGATGTAGATGAAGATGAAATGGGCGATACGATACTGCGTGAAGAGTTTGACAGAGCACTGAAAGACCTGAGTCGAAACAATGCCCCAGGAGTAGACAACATTCCATTAGAACTACTGACGGCCTTGGGAGAGCCAGTCCTGATAAAACTCTACCATCTGGTGAGCAAGCTGTACGAGACAGGCGAAATACCCTCAGACTTCAAGAAGAATGTAATAATTCCAATCCCAAAGAAAGCAGGAGTTGACAGATGTGAAAATTACCGAACTATCAGTTTAATAAGTCACAGCTGCAAAATACTAACGCGAATTATTTACAGACGAATGGAAAAATTGGTAGAAGACGACCTCGGGGAAGATCAGTTTGGATTCCGTAGAAATGTTGGAACACGTGAGGCAATACTGACCTTACGACTTATCTTAGAAGAAAGATTAAGGAAAGGCAAACCTACGTTTCTAGCATTTGTAGACTTAGAGAAAGCTTTTGACAATGTTGACTGGAATACTCTCATTCAAATTCTAAAGGTGGCGGGGGTAAAATACAGGGAGCGAAAAGCTATTTACGATTTGTACAGAAACCAGATGGCAGTTATAAGGGTCGAGGGGCGTGAAAGGGAAGCAGTGGTTTGGAAGGGAGTGAGACAGGGTTGTAGCCTCTCCCCGATGTTATTCAATCCGTATATTGAGCAAGCAGTAAAGGAAACAAAAGAAAAATTTGGAGTAGGTATTAAAATCCAGGGAGAAGAAATAAATAGTTTGAGGTTCGCCGATGACATTGTAATTCTGTCAGAGACAGCAAAGGACTTGGAAGAGCAGTTGAACGGAATGGACAGTGTCTTGAAAGGAGGATATAAGATGAACATTAAAAAAAGCAAAACAAGGATAATGGAATGTAGTCGAATTAAGTCGGATGATGCTGAGGGAATTAGATTAGGAAATGAGACACTTGAAGTACTAAAGGAGTTTTGCTATTTGGGGAGCAAAATAACTGATGATGGACGAAGTAGAGAGGATATAAGATGTAGACTGGCAATGGCAAGGAAAGCGTTTCTGAAGAAGAGAAATTTGTTAACATCGAGTATAGATTTAAGTGTCAGGAAGTCGTTTCTGAAAGTATTTGTATGGAGTGTAGCCATGTAAGGAAGTGAAACATGGACAATAAATAGTTTGGACAAGAAGAGAATAGAAGCTTTCGAAATGTGGTGCTACAGAAGAATGTTGAAGATTAGATGGGTAGATCACGTAACTAATGAGGAGGTATTGAATAGGATTGGGGAGAAGAGAAGTTTGTGGCACAACTTGACTAGAAGAAGGGATCGGTTGGTAGTACATGTCCTGAGGCATCAAGGGATCACCAATTTAGTATTGGAGGGCAGGCGTGGGGGGTAAAAATCGTAGAGGGAGACCAAGAGATGAATACACTAAGGAGATTCAGAAGGATGTAGACTGCAGTATGTACTGGGAGATGAAGGAGCTTGCACAGGATAGATTAGCATGGAAAGCTGCATCAAACCAGTCTCGGGACTGAAGACTACTACAACAACAACAACATCAACAAATAAACCTGGACAAACTGGGAGTATCACGACGGTAGTCGCTCGGTCTCAGGTGCCTTGTCACGGTCCGCGCGGCTCCCCCCGTTGGAGGTTCGAGTCCTCCCTCGGCCATGGGTGTGTGTGTAGTCCTTAGTGTAAGTTAGTTTATGTTACATTGAGTAGTGCGTAAGCTTAGGGACCGATGACCTTAGCAGTTTGGTCCCATTAGGCCTTACGATAAATTTCCAAATTTTCCATGATGGTTACAGGGATTAGCAACCACAAGGCAGTTGCCGCTAGGCTTAATAGCATAACACCCTCAACCATCAAAAAGAAACGCGAAGTACATCTATTTTAAAAAGCTGATAAAAATTCTATTAACGCCTTTTTAAGAGACAGTCTCCACTCCTTCAGTTCTGATAATGTAAAAGATGTGGAATGGTTTCAAATAGATCGTATTGACGTCAGTTGATAGATATATACCACATAAATTAATAAGTGATGGTACTTATCGCCCATGGTACACAAAACGGGTCAGAACGCTGTTGCAGAAGCAGCGAAAAAAGCATGCCAAATTTGAAAGACTGCAAAATCCCCAAGTTTGCCAAAGTTTTGTAGAAGTTCGAAAGATAGCGCGTACTTCAATGCGAGATGCTTATAATAATTTCCACAACTCTGTCTCGGAATCTGGCAGAAAACCCAGAGATATTCTGGTCATACATAAAGCACACTAGTGGCAAGACGCAGTCAATACCTTCACTGCGTGATTACAACGGTGGAGTCACTGATGACAGTGCCACAAAAGCAGTTATTAAATACGGTTTTCCGAAACTCCTTCACCAAGCAAGACGAAGTAAATATTCCTGAATTCCAATCATGAACAACTGCCAAGATGAGAAACATAGAAGTAGATATCCACGGTGTAGCAAAGCAGCTTAAATCACTTAATAAAGGCAAGGCCTCCGTTCCAGATTGTGTACCAGTCAGGTTCCTTTCAGAGTATACTAATACAATAGCTCCATATTTAGCAATTATATACAACCGCTCCCTCACAGAAAGATCCGCACCTAAAGATTGGAAAATTGCTCAAGTCACACCAATACCCAGAAAGGAAATAGGAGTAATCCTCTGAATTACAGGCCCATATCACTAACGTTGATTTGCAGTAGGGTTTTGGAACACATTCTGTATTCGAACATTATGAAGTACCTCGAAGAAAACGATTTATTGACACGTAGTCAGCACGGATACAGAAAATATCGTTCTTATGAAAGACAAATAGCTCTTTATACTCATGAAGTAATGAGTGCTATCGACAGGGGATGTCAAATTGATTCCACATTTTTAGATTTCCAGATGGCTTTCGACCTCGTTCCTCACAAGCGTCTTCTAACCAAACTGCGTGCCGATGGAATATCGCCTCAGTTGTGCGACTGGATTCGTGATTTCCTGTCAGAAAGGTCACAGTTCGTAGTAATCGACGGAAAGTCATCGAGTAACACAGAAGTAATACCCGGCGTTGTCAAAGGAAGTGTTATTGATCTATATTAACGACATGGGAGACAATCTGAGTAGCCCTCTTAGATTGTTTGCAGATTTTCTGTCATTTACCGTCTTGTAAGGTCATCAGATGACCAAAAAGACTTGAAAAATGATATAGATACGATATGTGTATGGCGTGAAAAGTGGCAATTGACCCTGAACAAAGAAAAGTGTGAAGTTATTCACATGAGTACTAAAAGAAATCCTCTAAATTTCGATTACGCGGTAAGTCACTCAAACCTGAAGGCTGTAGATTCAACTAAATACTTAGAGATTACAATTACAAATAACCTAAATTGGAATGCTAGTACATTAACAGCCGATGTAAGCATGCAAACGTGCATGTATTTTGTTGTACAGGTTCCGTAAGTTAGTTTGTGGGATGGAGTTCCTTGCCTGTTCCACTTCGTCGGTCAGTGTAGGGACGGGTAATGCTTGTTGTGCGTGACGCTGGAGTTGTCAGATGATGTCCCATATGTGCCCATCGAGTAGAACAAGGCAACATGTCGACACTCTGTAGAGCATGTTAGATTACACAGCTGTATGTGGGCGACCGTTATCCTGTCGGAAAACACGCCCTGGAATGCTGTTGTGGAATGGTAGTACTACAGGTAGAATCATCAGATTGACGAACAAATTTGCAGTCAGGGTGCGTGGGATAACCTGGAGAAGTGCTCCTACTGTTACACGAATTCGTATCCTAGACCGTAACACCAGGTGTAGATCCAGTGCATCAGTCACTTAGACAGATTGGATGCAAGTCCTCAGCTGGCTTCCTTCTAACCAACACATGGGCGTCACTGGTAGCGAGGTGGATCCAGCATTCACCAGCAAACACAACAGACCTCCATCCTATCCTCCAATGAACACTCGCTTGACACCGCTAAAATCGCAAATAGTGGTGGTTTGTGGTCATTGGAATGCACGCTACACCGAGCGAGGTGCCGTTGTGGTTAGCACACTGGACTCGCATTCGGGAGGACGAAGGTTCAAACCCGCGGCCGGCCATTTTGATTTAGGTTTTCCGTGATTTCCGTAAATCACTTCAGGCGAATATCGGGATGGTTTCTTTGAAAGGACACGGCCGATTTCCTTACCCACCTATCCCTAATCCGATGAGACTGACGACCTCTCTCTTTGGTCCCTTCCCCAAACCAACGAACCAGTACACCCTACAGAGTGTCTGGCTCAGATCTGTCCTGAAGTAATCGATTTGTAACAATTCGTTGTGCCACTGCAGCGCCAACTGCTGCTCACATTGCTGCTGCAGATGCAATACGATGCAACAAAGTCATAGCGGAACACGATGGTTTTCTTTCTCGGTAGTGCCACGTGTCCGTCCGGAGCCCGGTCTTCTTACAATTGCACACTCTCGTGACCACAGCTGCCGGTAATCATGTACAGTGGCTACATTCCTGCAACATCGTAGGAGGAAAATCCACCTTCTCATAGTCCTATTACACAACCTCTTTCGAACTCAGTGAGGTGTGCATAATGGCGTCTTTGTCGCCTTAGAGGCATTCTTGACTAACACCGGCTCACCGCGTCCATTCTCAAATGTAACTAACGCTCACGTCCGTTACAGCGTGTATTTAAAGCAGACCTGATTTGCATCCTCACTGACGCCACTCTTATGCAACTGGCGTGAAATCTGAAGGAACATTACCTTTCAGACGTAGAAACATGCCTACCAACTTTCTTTTATGTTGCACAGCTCCTCCTTGGTGTTGTGATTATTTTTTCCGTTAGTGTGTTTACCACAGTATATTTCGGGACGAAGCTATCCCATTGTTCAAAAAAATGTTCAAACGTGTGTGAAATCTTATGGGACTTAACTGCTAAGGCCATCAGTCCCTAAGCTTACACACTACTTAACCTAAATTATCCTAACGACAAACAGACACACCCATGCCCAAGGGAGGACTCGAACCTCCGCCGGGACCAGCCGCACAGTCCAAGTTATCCCATTACCAAGTGCTATAAAGCAAGGAAACAAATCAATACATCGCAGTACTACACGTGCTGTCAACCATTTAAATATATGTATTGTCTTACAGTGTATCATACCTTAAGGTTTCTACGTAGTTAGGCACAGTCAACCGTAAAAAGCCACCAGGAAACATGCATTTACAAACATAAAATTCTTCCATGAACATCTCATGTTGGCGCATAATACTCTCACTAGGCTCAGTTGTGAACATCACCTTCCAAAGATAGTACTATCCTGTAACTCATATATCATAGCTCTCAACGATGTTATTGCATACCTTGAAATCTTTGAAGAATATGTCAAGTACTAGTAAATTCTGAAAACCAATACTGTGCTTATGTTGCAAGTGTGCATCTCTACACAATGAACAACAGGATACTTTAAAAGCTTATTCCGCTAAGCAGAATAAGTTGGTGGCTGCTTCTCACTGAAGATATCGTGAAAGTGGGCCTACAAATGCCCCTTCGACACTTCTGTCTTCTCATTTAACACAATGACGCGTTCCTCCCATGTTGTTGTTGTTGTTGTTGTTGTTGTGGTCTTCAGTCCTGAGACTGGTTTGATGCAGCTCTCCATGCTACTCTATCCTGTGCAAGCTTCTTCATCTCCCAGTACCTACTGCAACCTACATCCTTCTGAATCTGCTTAGTGTATTCATCTCTTGGTCTCCCTCTACGATTCTTACCCCCCACGCTGCCCTCCAATACTAAATTGGTGATCCCTTGATGCCTCAGAACATGTCCTACCAACCGATCCCTTCTTCTGGTCAAGTTGTGCCACAAACTTCTCTTCTCCCCAATCCTATTCAGTACCTCCTCATTAGTTATGTGATCTACCCATCTAATCTTCATCATTCTTCTGTAGCACCACATTTCGAAAGCTTCTATTCTCTTCCTGTCCGAACTATTTATCGTCCATGTTTCACTTCCATACATGGCTACACTCCATACAAATACTTTCAGAAACGACTTCCTGACACTTAAATCTATACTCGATGTTAACAAATTTCTCTTCTTCAGAAATGCTTTCCTTGCCATTGCCAGTCTACATTTTATATCCTCTCTACTTCGATCATCATCAGTTATTTTGCTCCCCAGATAGCAAAACTCCTTTACTACTTTAAGTGTCTCATTTCCTAATCTAATTCCCTCAGCATCACCCGACTTAATTCGACTACATTCCATTATCCTTGTTTTGCTTTTTTTTATGTTCATCTTATATCCTCCTTTCAAGACGCTATCCATTCCATTCAACTGCTCTTCCAAGTCCTTTGCTGTCTCTGACAGAATTACAATGTCATCGGCGAACCTCAAAGTTTTTATTTCTTCTCCATGGCTTTTAATACCTACTCCGATTTTTTCTTTTGTTACCCTTACTGCTTGCTCAATATACAGATTGAATAACATCGGGGAGAGGCTAGAACCCTGTCTTACTCCCTTCCCAACAACTGCTTCCCTTTCATGTCCCTCGACTCTTATAACTGCCATCTGGTTTCTGTACAAATTATAAATAGCCTTTCGCTCCCTGTATTTTACTCTTGCCACCTTTAGAGTTTGAAAGAGAGTATTCCAGTCAACATTGTCAAAATCTTTCTCTAAGTCTACAAATGCTAGAAACGTAGGTTTGCCTTTCCTTAATCTTTCTTCTAAGATAAGTCGTAAGGTCAGTATTGCCTCACGTGTTCCAGTATTTCTACGGAATCCAAACTGATCTTCCCTGAGGTCGGCTTCTACTAGTTTTTCCATTCGTCTGTAAGGAATTCGTTTTAGTATTTTGCAGCTGTGGCTTATTAAACTGATTGTTCGGTAATTTTCACATCTGTCAACACCTGCTTTCTTTGGGATTGGAATTATTATATTCTTCTTGAAGTCTGAGGGTATTTCGCCTGTTTCATACATCTTGCTCACCAGATGGTAGAGTTTTGTCAGGACTGGCTCTCCCAAGGCCGTCAGTAGTTCCAATGGAATGTTGTCTACTCCTGGGGCCTCCCAAAAAGCATAAAAATCTCAACTTCCTTTAAATTTGACAGTAACCACCCTTTTTTTTCAAAGCGCAATTCACTCATGTAGTCTGTGACGCTATCGAACAAATGCTGCTCATTCATGAGGTGCTTAGCAACATCCGATGAGCCATCCTTTTTTTATTATTCTCTTTAAACCTTATTGTAAAGTTTTTTCGCATTTGTCCCTCATACTTCATTCCACAATCATGACAATTTATTTCGTAAACTCCTGCTTTCCCCATCCACTTCTCCCCACTGCCAATCTTATGCCCTTCAGCCTTTCCTCCAGATTGTTGTCTGACCTGGATACAATTTTAAACCGTTTGTTGCTAAATAACCTCTCCAATTTATATGAAATAATTCCCAAATATGGTATTACTCTTTATTTCTGAGGATTTTTCTCGTTTTGTTGGTTTATGTGCACTACCGCTACAGTCATATCTGTTAAACCTGCGTCAAAACAATTTTCTGTCGCTGTTTGCCTAGGTTTCTTCATTTCTTTATACTTGTTCTTAGCGGGACGGAATTAGCACTATGCACAGCGTTTTGAAGAATGCTATTTTATCTTTACGGGAATGGCTAGAAGTCGTATCAGTTACAACGCCTGTGAATGTGGGTTTCCTAAATAATCCCATCTCGTTCTTGATCCTCAAATTAAGATAATTTAAAATTGCCTGTTGCTCATGCTCTACTGTAATTAGGGGTCGGATGAGTGTGGCCTGGACAATATATCCTTTTATCCAAGGGTTAAAGACTATACTTATATAGTTCTACAACAAGGAAGTTGCTCTCCTACAAAACGGCCTGAAATACACTGTTCCTCCCATATCCATGACGAAAAAATTCTGGTAACAAGTGTCGACAACAAAAACGATTGCAGATAACATAAAAACGTCGAGAGAGGAACAGTATAATTTAGCATATAAGGCAAATAAAACAACTAAAAATGAATCATCAGTCTGGAGGGGGAACAGAGAAGCGAAAGTGTTAAAACAGTAAAACCGAAACTGAAGGAAAATGAAGCGAATACAGCCACCTCTTTGAAACAAGACGATCAGATAGAAAAAGTAAATAGTTTCTTTTTCGAAAAATGAATCGTAGAAGCGAAATATGACATAAATGCAGGTTTCAAGCAGGGCTTAAGAAACCTTTGAAAGGAACTGAGTCTTTGTTTACAAAAAAAACGAACTGAAAACTTTGCTGTTTTGAACCCGTAGCAGCATCGTTGGGGGCGTTACAGGGTGGTACTCTCTTCTGTAGGTGAAGGCAGCTGCCTTTAGTTTACTAATGAGCCTTGTGCTTGTATTAGGTGTCAACATGAGATGTTCATGGGAAAGTTTTATGTTTGGCAATACATGTTTGCTGCTGGCTTTTTACAGTTGATGATGCCTAATGGCATAGGAACGTTAAGGTATGTTGTACTGCAGGAAGTACAGATATTTACACGGTTGTTAGTTTGTGTAGTATTGCCCTGAATTGATTTGTTCTCTTGTTTTAAAGTGCAAGATAATGCAATAACGTAGTCCCGAAACATGTACTAAACATATCACACATTTGATAACTGGTGCGTAACATTCTCAGTAGCCGGCCGCTGTGGACAAGCGGTTCTAGGGGCTTCAGTCTGGCACCGCGGTGCTGCTATGGTCGCTGGTTCGAATCCTGCCTCGGGCATGGATGTGTGTGATGTCCTTAGGTTAGTTAGGTTCAAGTAGTTCTAAGTCTACGGGGCTGATGACCTCAGATGTTAAGTCCCATAGCGCTTAGAGCCATTTGAACCATTCTCAGTATTGAAGTGTGAAATTATCAGTTACATTTACTTGTGTCACTTACGCGTGTAAAAAAAAATTCACTCGAACTGTATGCGGCTATTCTGACCAGCCAACTTTAACGCTGAATTCTGCACGATGGGAAAATAGAAAAAAAGTCTCCAAACCTCTAGAGTCCGCATACAAACACAGACATAAGCGATTATCAATAAAACGTCTGTGCGTCGTAATAAATCCGTGGAACATCTGTATGGCCCTGCTTGCAGCAGCGAAAAACAACTGCCACACGAACGTGTTTTGTCACTATAAACACCGCTCTCGTAAAGTATCGGGAAATATTAATGCCGATCAGCTGTTATATCATCCGAAAACTCGGAAAAACTGTAATAAAATATCGCGCTGCCGGTTAGAAATGAAAGTTATTGTGAAGCGAGTACCGCAAAATGTAAGTGATGTCTGTATGTCCACTACTAAACAACGGAGTCAGATAAAGCAAAGTATCCAGTTATATACATTCTTCAAAGAAGCAGAAGAAGGCAGCTTAACTGTGACAGGTACTGACTTTGTGTTCATTACAAACGTATAAACATTTTCACCTTAGTGTGCAAGTCAAACATGAGTTTACTTCTTTGCTATATTCGATGGTATTTTGCAAGATTCCTTAGCATCGTCGTCTATGTCGTCAAATGATAAAAAGAAGTGAGGCACCCAAAACACAACTTGGTACACGTACACAACATGGCGGGTACGTAAATGACTAGAGCTACAATTCTGTGTGACAGTTGGAACGGATAGCGGAATTCATTAGTGCTGCCCGCCTTTAGCGCTTTTTCCAGGCCTGGTAGGGAGTGAACAGCGTCAAATGTTTAGTAATCAACAACAATCTGGAATAGTGGATCCGCCTTATGCAAAACACTTTTGTTATTTATCTATTTATTCCGTGTAATTAGTTTCAGTGACAAATATTGTCATCATCAGTAGGTTCTTTGATACTAAAACATGCAGAAATAGCATACTTATAAAACATCGTAAAACGTTATTATCGTGTACTGTTTTGTTCCAGAGATTGTTTCTGTGAATCATTTCATAATACCTTATTTACTATACGTCACAGCATAATTTTACAATTGTTGCCGCTGTTTCCGGCATATTTTCTGCGGTTTTTGTTGCCGTCTCTCTCGGCATGCATAATGTCATCTGCAACTGTATGAGTGGCTGTTAGTAAACAAATACAAAAACGTGAAGTTATATATGTCAGTGTTATACAATTGGGATTGCGGTGTGTTGTGGTTACAGTTTTGGTGTGTTCTAGCTTGTTACGTAGTTTTTCATGTGCTCACTTTCGTTGGACGGCTTGCAGCTACTTTTAGACACGGATAAACATAACTTTCGCACCTTGTTCGTGATTCAAAACATTATGCCTTCTTGCTGTTCGCGCGTGTCGCGCGATATGTATCGCATATTGCGAGGTTATGAAAATTGTATTCGTCAGAGCACACAATCCCATATTGTTGTTTTTGTATGCAAACACGGACCAACGGAAGACATTCGAGATAAAATTATTGTTGTGTAATAACTTTGAAAGACACGGAGATACCGCGTAGCCATATGAGACAGAGCTATCAACATCTGATAAATTTTGAAAGGAACCTCATTGTCGGTTTCCATTTGACCAGCTGGTCCACTCATGGAATATCCAGACTTAGGGGCATTCGGATGCGACAGTGGTCCGATGTTGGACTGCATGGGTACGTCAGGACTGGCATAGTTTCCGGTCGCCCACGTCTGGCCACTATAAGGGAGGACCGCAGCACAGTGGGGCCAAATCCCAAAAAGCTGGTCAAAAGTAGAAAACGTTATAAATTCAGCTGAAAGTCAATACTCGGGGATTTTCGGGGTCGCTCGTTATGAATCCGAAGTCAAAATTTGAAATAAAAACAAAATGGTGGATTTAACATTAATCACTTTTATAGAGAAAATACAAAATATACCCATATGTTGTATAATACAATATAACATCCGAAGAATAAGTTGACTCACAATCAGTTGATTCAACTTTTGAATCGCTGGAGCATCCTTGAGTAGACATATTATGCGTGATAGCACTATAAGCTTTACAGTCTTTCATGGAGAAAGCCAGTCGGAAAGAAACTCTTAATTCTTTTCCATCTACTATCTTTTCGAAAGGGACAAGATTTTTCTCTTGCTTTTGAATGTATTCCATTTTCTCATGACTACCTTCAGGACTCTCGTGAAAAAACTGGACTGTAATTGGGCTGCAAAAACTAGGAGATGACGGTCTCGGATTTTTCCATACTACTATCCTTGCGTTTGTTTCTTGGTCGTCTGATTCAGAGTGCAATGAAACGATTGAGGTAAAAAAAATATTAGCATCTCATTTGCTTCCAACATCATTGGTGAACTTTTGTTTCTACATACTTTGGCCAGAAGTGCCATCGCAGCCGCACTTACAAATTAAATCCAAGTTGCAAACATTTTCAGCAGACAAACTTTTGACAACATCCATTTGTGTTAATAATATCCTATCAGCTGTGTCATTCAGCAAAGCCTGCAGTTTTACCTCAGCACTACATCTAGTAACAGAAACACCAGACTTAGGCCTGTAACATTGAGATTAGCTTGATATGGCTATTTATACGGCGTAAATAAATTACAGTTGTTCTATTTTCTCTTTTACAAAGCCCCTGATATTGCAATTTAGATAATTGTAGTTCTACTCTGAGAGACAGAGCAGCATCGGCAGATAAAGTCGTTTCTGGAATCGTATCTATGGACACCTTATACCTCTTCACCTTAGATGGGCTCCCCAGTCCCACATCACGGACATTTATTCCAGCATCTGATTTCCCAGATTATCGGAAGCTCATTTGAGTGGCATACGTTAATTCATCTGTACTATTTCTTGCTCATAATTCTTCAGTCCCCCTTCGTTTTGTCCGGTCACTATACCCTGAAAATTCTGAAGAAGACCGACCCAAATTATCGGATTTTTCAGGAAGTTGTTTAGTTTCTTCGAAAAACAAACACGCTCAACCATTCAGAATATTTTTGCAGAAACTTGCCTTCATTTCTCGACACTTGCTGCCAATTTTTGTGCAAGTAATGCAACAACTTGCGGAGGACAAGTTTTACTTTGTCATATAGAACGAAGGGGCGTTGCAATTTAACAGACATGAAATTTTCGATCACTGCATACACTTCAGTCACTTTCTCATTCAAACGACCTTTCAATATCGAAAAAATTTCCCCTCTTGTCAGGCCACACGCTTCACCTTCATCAGCGACAGATTCTGAGATTGAAAAATATAATATCTACACTATGTGATCAAAAGTATCCGATTACCCCCTAAAACACGCGTTTTTCGTATTAGGTACATTGTGTTGCCACCTACTGCCAGGTACTCCATATCAGCGACCTCAATAATCATTAGACATCCTGAGAGAGCAGAATGGGGCGCTCTGTGAACTCACGGACTTCGAACGTGGTCAGGTGATTGGATGTCACTTGTGTCATACATCTGTACGCGAGATTTCCACACTCCTAAACATCCGTAGGTCCACTGTTTCTGATGTGATAGTGAAGTGGAAACGTGGGGGGACACGTACAGCATAAAAGCGTACAGGCCGACCTCGTCTGTTGACAGACAGAGACCGCGGACACTTGGAGAGGCTCGTAATGTGTAATAGGCAGATATCAATACAGACCATGACACAGGAATTCCAAACTACATCAGGATCCACTGCAAGTACTATGACAGTTAGGCGGGAGGTGAGAAAACTTGGATTTCTTGGTCGAGCGGGTGCTCATAAGCCACAAATCACGCCGGTAAATGCCAAACGACGCCTCACTTGGTGTAAGGAGAGTAAACATTGGACTATTGAACAGTGGAAAAACGTTGTGTGGAGTAAAGAATCGCGGTACACAATGTGACGATCCGATGGCAGGGTGTGGGGATGGCGAATTACCGGTGAACGTCATCTGCCAGGGTGTTTAATGCCAACAATAAAATTCGGAGGCGGTGGTATTATGGTGTGGTCGTGTTTTTCATGGAGGGGGATTACACCCCTTGTTGTTTGGCATGGCACTATCACAGAACATGCGTACATTGATGTTTTAAGGACCTTCTTGTTTCCCACTGTTGTAGAGCAATTAGGGGTTGGCGATTGCATCTTTCAACACGATCGAGCACCTGTTGATAATGCACAGCCTGTGGCGGAGTGGTTATACGACAATAACATCCCTGTAGTGGACTGACCTCCACAGAGTCCTGATCTGAATCCTATAGAACACCTTTGGGGTGTTATGGAACACCGACTTCGTGCCAGGCCTCACCGACGGATATCGATACCTCTCCTCAGTGCAGCACTCCGTGAAGAATGGGCTGCCATTCCCCAAGAAACCTTCCAGCACCTGATTGAACGTATGCCTGCGAGAGTGGAAGCTATCATCAAGGCTAAGGGTGAGCCAACACCATATTGAATTCCAGCATTACCGATGGATGGCACTACGAACTTGTAAGTCAATTTCAGCCAAGTGTCCGGATACTTTCGATCATGTAGTGTATATAGATGGATAATTCCATATTTAACCTCCTTACTATTATTCATTACAAAATATTATTTAAAATGGAGAAGAGTATATTCATAAAAATGAATAAAGTATCATACAACTCGAAATACCATGAAGACCGCAGATTAAGACAAGAGAGAGCAACATTCTGCTGCGTTGATGTACGAAATTCAGCAAACCATGTTTTGCGTTGCAAGATTTCGTACCACTGACACAGTTGCAGCTAGATGCAGTAAGTTTTTATTTTTTTCATTCAATAATAGTTCCATCTACAACGTGCGATTGGTCATATTTTTGAACTCTGCAGATCTTATAAACTTTTCTACTCGTGTTTAAAATTTTCCGTTGTACTTTTCCGTTCATTTAGGCATAAATGATTCGTTTATTGTTATCGCATGGATTATTTTTATTAATTTTATGTTACACAATGATTTACTTGCAGCTGTTGATTCCATTCTTAAGAATTGAAATCGACTGATTTTTAGAGATTTGGCGTCCTGTTGAATGTAACGTTGAAATATTTGCTCACTGCCGACGTGTCTAGTTTGCTGAAGGATTCCCTTTCAACTGTCCTACAATAACAGGTATAGAGGCTAGGGCGCTCTGGTGACCGGAATTCGACCGTCGGACCCTTATCCAACTTAACCCACGACTAGAAATTACCGGAACTTGAACTTTATTTTTGGACTTTTGGTCAGCTTTTTGGGATTTGGCCCCACTGTGCGCCGTATTTCTCACAAAGCACATCATAACTCCTTTTCATCAGCACCTGCCATCCGTGAATAAGTGATCGACACCCTCGGACGTTCTGTGTCAGCGTGCACCGCCAGCAGCCAGAGTAGAGAACTACCGTCCCGAGCGTAGGCTGCCGTTAACACCGCCACATCAATGGCTGCCGTGACCGGGAAGTATGGACTGCTGATGAATGGCGTCGCGTTGTGTTCAGCGATGAATCGCGGCTCGACCATCACCGACGTGTATGGGCGACAGTGATCCCATTATTCCAATATTTTGGAGAGGCACATCAGTGCTCCTGCTGGCGCCATCGTCTTGGAACCCAGTGGGAGTGCAATAATCCTTACGTTATATTGATAAGTGAGCTCATACCACCCACTTATTTGTATATTTACCTCGATACTGTAATCACTGAGGTGACATCATAACTACACTCCGTCAAAACGTGAAGTTTTATTTTATTTCCACCTCTCCTTCTAGATGCTCCATATCTCTTTTCAGACAGTATAACTACGAGAGCGTGCTGAAAAGTAATGCCTCCGATATTTTTACGTTGAAAACCCTTTAAGCTTTCTTATATAAAAAAAAGTTATTAACATTCTACATTTTTATTCTTCTTGTCCACATATCTGTAGCACCCCGGCGCTAGAGGACGCTGAATTGTAGTCTGTAACATGGTGGAGTGTAACGTAAGTACTTCGTTGCGTGAGAAAAAAGCGTGTGTTACTCGGGTTTCGAATTCGAATAGTTCGTCCACACAAGGAGCACTCTCTCCTTCAGCATGAGAGTGCCAGAACACACACGAGCGCTGAGACATCTGCAACAATCCGACGCCTTGTGTTCACTGTCATCGATCATCCTCCATACGGTCCTTACTTGGCCCCATCCGATTTTCACTTGTTTCCAAAACTTAAAGAACATCTACCAGGCCATCATTTTGATAGTGATGAAACGGTGCAAGCAGAGCTGACGTTGTGGCTCCGACAACAAAGTCAAACATTCACAGAGACGATATCAACAAACTGGTCTCTCGTTGCGAGAAATGTCTTCGTCGCCAGGATGACTGTGTTGAGAAATAAATATGTGGACATGTAGAATAAAGATGTAGAATATTAATAACGTTTCTTTTATTTAAAAGGCTTTAAACAGTTTTCACATAAGTACTGGGAAGCATTACTTTTTAGCACGCCCTATTAGTAACTTGCTCCGTTGAGAGATAGAAGCGAAAATTTAAATGTCTTCGGCCTTACGCAGTGAGACTCATTTTTATCTCGAAAGTGCACCCTTTTCTAGATAGTACCGCGTAATACAACTGCCAGCCATAACCTCTCCACTGGAATCGAAGACCCTTACCAGCCACTAAATCTTTTAGCTGTGGGAATACATGGAAGCCATAGGTCGCTAAATCTGGTAAATAAGAAGAATTGTCCAGCAGTTCGTCCTCCAAATCCCTCATTCTCCTTATTGCCGCGTTACTTTTGTGGCCTCGTATTTAGTTCGATGGAAGGCGACTTCTATTTTCTTTTGCAGTTCGGGCCTCTTCCTAAGTCCGCCTCCGTATTTGAGCAGTTAGCATGACTGATTGCCATGAAAAGGGCCTTGGTTCAGTTCCCGATAATGTCAGTGACTTTTCCATGGTGGGAACACTGGAAGCGGTCCAGTCAGCCTCGTGATGCCAACTGACTTACATGAATGAGAAGTAGGTGCTCCAAAGACTGCAAAGCCAATAATGTCTGGGAGTGCGGTGTGTTGACGCAACGCCCCTCCATACCGCATCTAAACGACGCCGTTGGCGAAAGCATGATACGGCGGTCGTTCAGTCTCTCTTGGCCTGTCTGAGCCGCACCCACATATCACAAAAGCTGTTTCGACTACGCAGCTGAGTTTTCGCTAGAGAGCCCTTACACACAACCATGCAATCCCCATCTGTCCCCATGCGATTTCCCAATTTTTGGAGACCTCGAGAAAGAAATTCGTGGCCGTCGATTTACTTCGGAGGAGGAGGTGCATGCCTGGGTACAATCATGGTTCCATAGGCAACTGCAAACGTTTTCGATGAAAGCATTTACTGTCTTGTCTCACAGTGGGATAAATCTACGGGGCGTACTCAAAAAGTAAGGTCCGATTAAGGTGCGAAATTTAAACCACTGTGAAAGTCCGACGGAACTTTGCACAGATGTTTTGGATAGTGTCTTTAGTGTGCCTGTTGATCGCTTCACGTCGCTCTTTTCAGTTCAGAGTGCGTAATGATGACGTAGAAAAGCCTAACACAACAGTGTCTCTCACCAAGAATGTGGATCTGGTGAGAGATTTCACCTGAAGCTACGCAGCCCACATAATATAAATATCATACGTTTCTTTCCTCGAGACAATTTTCAGCCGCATTCTGCAGGGGCAATGAAGAGGCTCTTGCAGCGTTTTCGATGGTAAGTGTTTGATGCCTCACAATGCAGCCCTTAATTGGCTCTCTCCGTTGTTCATCTCTGCTTACATGAGCCTCTGGCTACGAAGACAACATTTTGGGACAAACAACGAAAGGCAAAGCAGCGTAGAGAATTGGCAGAAAATACAGGCGGCTGCTTTCTGTGACGAGGGTACTGCAAAGTTTGTACAACGCCACGACAAATTTCTAAGTCGGAGTGGCGCCTATTTAGAGAGGTAGCTGAAACGTGTGGTTAATTGCTGCGAATGAAAAAATTTTGATTTTCACTGTGGTTTTCATTTCGCGACGGATCGGATCTTACTTTTCGAGCAGCCCTCGTATTAATAGTTATGAAGATTACTTTTGAAATAATAAACCGCTAACTTACTTTTTCCCATCTCTCTCGTTTTCATTTGACTGATAGCTATGAAATTACGCTAGCAAATTATGCTATAAATTCTGAGCATTAACGTTGTCTGCATTCTGTAATTCCAGTTGTAACGACAGTGCTGATTGAATGCCTAGGAAGTGAAGAAAAATCTCCATCCGAAGCAATTAACTTAATTAACCCTTTCATGTTTCTATCACTGTCAGGAAAGGGTGTCAGCTGGCTAATTAACGAATATTTAGTAGAAAAATAGTTGAATTGCTAAAGGTCTTTCAGATATGTGTGAAGAAATATGTGCAACAATTATTATGGTTCCCAATGCTTCTTAACGAATACTAAATTGACAAGCACGTGAGTGTATCAGAATCAACGCGATATTTAGGGGTGAATGAAATGAGAATTAAGTAGTCTTCCAAATACACTAGTGTGACAGTTGCATACTACTAACGGGACGTTGACCTTCATTCAGTGAAGAATTTCTCACATATGCGAAAAAGTTCACCACTTGAGATGCGGGTAGCATATAAATTAAACAAATCACATCATTCGTGTGATGTCCATCGTGTCATCCACTCAACAGTTATTCCTATAAAAGCACGGCCGGAGTGGCCAAGCGGTTCTAGGTGCTACAGTCTGGAACCGCGCGACCGCTATGGTCGCAGGTTCGAATCCTGCGTCAGGTATGGATGTGTGTGATGTCCTTAGGTTAGTTAGGTTTAAGTAGTTCTAAGTTCTAGGCGACTGATGACCTCAGAAGTTAAGTCCCATAGTGCTCAGAGCCATTTGAACAATTTTTTTTCCCTATAAAAGCAGTTGTTCCTTTAAAAGCAGACTGGATTCTATGAAACTAGTTTTTATAAAGTCGTTCCCCTGTCTCAGCTAAGGGACAAGATTTAGAATAATGTAACAAAGTCACAGTAGCTGTTTTGGAGACATGTCTCTGTGAACAGTAATTTGTCCAATGCCTCGCGCAAAGCTCTCTCTGGTGAAAACGAAAGAAATATTATAACTCACAAAGACTCAGGTCTCCCTACTCAACAAATCGTTCAAAAGCTAGGACAATCAAGTTGTGCTATTCCTTTTGTGGAACTGAATGTAAGATATGGACGACACCGCCAGTACAAACGGGCAGAAAAGCTAATCCGACTGTCCAGGGAAACTGACGCTTCACACAGATTTGGAACTTTTTAAAGTGAGTCCAGTAGCAGATTCCGATGCACCACTGGAGGTCTAGTGTAACCCTTGGACCTTAACATTGACGATGAAACACAGGGAATGCATCGGGATTGAATACAAAAAGCACAATGCCGACTTCTGCCCAAGGGGACTAACGACTCAAACGGTCTGTTCTTGGAACGTCTCCTGGGAGTCCAGAAATAGTTTCCGATGCACAACTGCAGGATTAATGAAACCCTTGGACCTTTACATCGACGATGAAACACAGAAATTTGATCCGGGTTGAATAAAAAAGCCACAATGCCGACTTCCGTCTAGTGAGAGTACTGCCTCAAACAGTCTGTAATGGATTCTTTCCTGGGAGACTAGTATTAGATTCATATGCACCACGGCATCTTTACTGTAACCCTTGGACGTTCACATTGACGTTTAAGGGATACGTTAAACATCCTATGGTGCATCGCAATCTAATTTTTATCTGCCAGGAAAGTTTCCAACACAGACTGTTTGAAGCGTTACTCCCGCTGAACAGAAGTCGGGATTGGGCCTTTTGTATTCGATCCCGATGCAATTTCTGTTTTTCATCGTCAGTGTGAAGGCTCAAGGAGTACAGTAAACATGCAGAGGTGCAACGGGAATCTACTACTGGGTTCCCAGGAAAGGTTCAAACCACAGACTGTTTGAAGGGTTATTCGCCTCGGAGGAAATCGGCATTTTGCATTTTGTATTGAACCCCAATGAAATTTCTGTGTGTCATAGTCAGTGTGAAAATCCAACGGTTACAGTAAACCTGCAGAGGTGCATCGGAATCTACTACTGGACTCCCAGGAAAGGTCCAAACCACACAGTGTCTGAATCGTTACTCGCCCTGGACAAAATTTGGCATTGTGCCATTTGTATTCAAAAAATGGTTCAAATGGCACTGAGCACTATGGGACTTAACATCTATGGTCATCAGTCCCCTAGATCTCAGAACTACTTAATCCTAACTAACCTAAGGACATCACACAACACCCAGTCATCACGAGGCAGAGAAAATCTTTTGTATTCAATCTTCATGCAATTTCGGTGTTTCATCATCAGTGTGAAGGTCAAAGGGCTACAGTAAACCTGCCGTGGTGCATCGGAATGTAATACTATTCTCCCAGGAAAGGATGTAAACTCATACTGTTTGAATCTTTACTCCCCCTGGACAGAAGTCGGCATTGTGCCTTTTGTATTCAATCCCCATGCAATTTCGGTGTTTCATCGTCAGTGTGAAGGTCAAAGGGTTACAGTAAACCTGCCGTGGTGCATTTGAATGTAATAATATTCTCCCAGGAAAGGATCAAATCTCAGACTGTTTGAATCTTTACTCCCCCTGGACAGAAGTCGGCATTGTATCATTTGTATTCAATCCCGATGAAACTTCTGTGTTTCATTGTCAATGTGAAGGCTTAATGGTTTACAGTAAATCTGCAGAGGTGCATCGGAATCTACTACTATACTCCCAGGAATGGTTAAAATCACAGACAGTTTGAAGCTTTATTCCCCGGGGGAGAAGCTGGCATTGTGTCTTGTGTATTCAATCCCGATGGAATTTCTTTGTTTCATCGTCAACGTGAAGATCCAAGAATTACAGTAAACATGCCATGATGCATCGCAATCTAATACTGGTCTCCCAGGAATGTTTCCAACGCAGACTGTTTGAAGCGTTGCTCCTGCTTAACAGAAGTCGGCATTTTGCCATTTGTATTCAATCTCGATGCAATATCTGTGTTTCATTGTCAATCGGAAGGCAAAGGGTTACAGGAGTATTGCAGTGGTGCATCCGAATCCAATACCGGACTCCCACAAAAGTTTACAAGCACAGAATGTTTGAAGCGTTACTCCCGCTGAAAAGAAGTCGGCATTGTGCCATTTGTATTCAGTCCCGATGCAATTTCTGTGTTTCGACGTCAGTGTGAAGGTCCAAGCGTTACAATAAACATGCCGTGGTGCATCTGAATCTAATACTAATCTCCCAGGAAGGGATCCAACCCAGAGTGTTTGACTCGTTACTCCCACTGGAAGGAAGTCGGCATTGTGGCTTTTGTATTCAACCCGGATACAATTTCTGTGTTTCATCGTTGATGTAAAGGTCCAAGGGTTACACTAATCCTGCAGGTGTGCACGGATACCATTTCTGGACTCTCACGAAAGGTTCCAAGAAGAGACCGTTTGAGTCGTTAGTCCCCTTGGGCAGAAGTCGGCATTGTGCTTTTTGTATTCAATCCCGATGCATTTCCTGTGTTTCATCGACAATGTTAAGGTCCAAGGGTTACACTAAACCTCCAGTGGTGCATCGGAATCTGCTACTGGACTCCCATTAAAAAGTTCCAAAGCTAACTAAGTGAAGCAACAGTCTCCCTGGACAGAAGTCGACATTGTGCCTTTTGTATTCAATCCTGATGCTATTTCTGTGTTTCATCGTCTGTGTGAAGATCCAAGGGTTACAGTAAACCTGCAATGGTGCATCGGAATCTAGTACTGGACTCCCAGGAAAGGTTCCAAAACAAACTGTTTGAATGGGACTCCCCCTGGACAGAAGTAAGCATTTTGCAATTTGTATTCAATTCCGATGCAATTTCTATGTTTCATTGTCAAAGTGAAAGTCCAAGGGTTATAGTAAACCTTCCGTGGTGCATCGAAACCTAATACTGGTCTCCCAGAAAATGTTTCCAACGCAGACTGTTTGAAGTGTTACTCCCCGTGGACAGAAGTCGGCATTGTGCCTTTTGTATTCAATCCCGATGCAATTTCTGTGTTTCATCTACAATATAAAGGCCCAAGGGTTACAGGAAACCTGCTGTTGTGCATCCGAATCTAATACTGGACTTCCAGGTACGTTTCAAGCACAGGCTGTTTGAAGCGTTACTCCCCCTTGACAGAAGTCGACATTATGATTTTGTATTCAATCCCGATGCAATTGCTGTGTTTCACCGTCAATGTGAAGGTCCAAGTAGTACAAGTGGTGTATCGGAATCTAGTATTGGTTTCACTGGAAAGGATCCATCACAAACTGTTTGAGTAGTTAATCCCCCTGGACAGAGGTCGGCATTGTGCCTTTTTTATTCAGTCCCGGTGCAATTTTTATATTTCATCGTCAGTGTGAAAGTCCAAGGGCTACAGTATACCTTCGGTGGTGCATCGGCATCTAACACTGGATTCCCAGGAAAGGTTCAAATAAATGACTGTTTGAAGCGCTATTCCCCTGGGCAGAAATCGGCATTGTGCCTTTTGCATTCAATCCCCATGTAATTTCTGTGCTTGATCGTCAATGTGAAGTTCCTTGGGTAAAATTAAACCTGCAGTTGTACATCGGAATCTAATAATGGCCTCCCAGAAAACTTTCCAACACAGAATGTTTGAAGTGTTACTCCCCAGGACTTGAGTCGGCATTGTGCCTTTTGTGTTCAGTCCCGATGCAATTTCTGTGTTTCACCATTAATGTGATAGTCGAAGGGTTACGGTAATACTACCGGGGTGCATCGAATCCACAACGGGATTCCCAGCTCCCAGGAAAGGTTCCAACACAGACTATTTGAAGCACTACTCCCCGTGGACAGAAGTCGGCTTTGTGCCTTTTGTATTCAATCCCTATGCAACTTCTGTGTTTCATCGTCAGTGTTTAGGTCCAAGGACTACAGCAAATCTACCGTGTTGCATTGGAATCTAATACTGGTCTCCCAAGAAAGTATCAAACCACAGACTGTTTGAATCTTTCCTCCCCCTTGAGAGAAGTCGGCATTGTGTCTTTTGTATTCTGTTAAGCAGGAGTAACGCTTCAAACAGTATGTGTTTGAAACTTTCCTGGGAGACCAGTATTAGAGTCCGATGCACCACAGCATGTTTACTGTAATTCCTTGACCATCACAATGACGATGAAACACAGAAATTACATCGGCACTGAATACAAAACCCACAATGCCGACTTCTGTCTAGTTGAGTAACTCTTCAAACAGACTGTGATTTGAACCTTTCCTGGAGACCAGTAGTAGATTCCGATGCACCACAGTAGGTTTAGTGTAACCCTTGGACCTCCACATTGACGATGAAACACAGAAATTGCATCGGCATTGTATACAAAAATCACAATGCCGACTTCTGTACAGGGGGAGTAACGCTTCAAACTGTCACTGCTTTGAACCTATCCTGGGAGACCAGTGTTAGATTCCGACGCACCACTGCAGGTTCACGGAACCACTTGGATTTTCATCTTGACGATGAAACACAGAAATTGCATAGGGATTGAATATATAAGGCTCTAAGCCGACTTCTGTCCAAGGGGAGTAATGCTTAAAACAGTATGTGTTAGAAGCTTTCCTGTGAGCCCCGTTATGGATTACGATGCACCACGGTAGATTTACTGTAACCCTTCGACCTTCAAATTGAAGATGAAACGCAGAAATTGCATCGGGATTGAATACAAGAGGCACAATGCCGACTTCTGTCTAGGGGGAAAAACGCTTCAAACAGTGTGTGATTAGAACCTTTCCTGGGAGACCAGTGGTAGATTCCGATGCACAACGGCAGGTTTTCAGTAATCCTTCGACCATCACATTGACGGTGAAACACATAAATTGCATCTGGATAGAACACAAAAGGAACAATGCCGACTCCAGTCCTGGGGAGTAACTCTTCAAACAGTCTATGTTGGAAATTTTTCTGGGAGGTCAATAGTAGATTCCGATGTTCCACTGCAGGTTTACTGTAATCCATGGACCTTCACATTGTCGATGAAACACAGAAATTGCATCGGGATGGAATATAAAAGGCTCAATGCCGATATCTGCCAAGGGGAAGAGCGCTTGATACAGTCTGTTACTTGAACCTTTCCTTTTGTTTTATATTTCGATGCAATTTCTGTGTTTCACCGTCAATGTGAAGGTCCAAGGGTTACAGTGAACCTGCAGTGGTGCATCGGAATCTAATACTGGACTCCCATGAAAAGTTCTAACTACAGACTGTTTGTTGCGTTACTCCTCCCGGACAAAAGTCGGCATTGTGCCTTTTTTATTCAATACCGACGCAATTTCTGTGTTTCATCGTCAATCTGAAGGACCAAGGATTACAGTAAACCAGCATTGGAACATCGGAATCTACTATTGGCCTCATAGAAAAATATCCGACACAGACTGTTTGAAGTGTTACTAACCAGCACTTGAGTCGGCATTGTGCCTTTTTTGTTCATTCCCGATGCAATTTCTGTGTTTTATCGTCAGGGTGAAGGTCCAAGCGGTACAGTAAACCTGCAGTGATGCATCGGAATCTAGAACTGGTCTCCTAGGAAAGGATCCAACACAGACTGTTTGAGGCGTTACTCCACTGGACAGAAGCCGGCATTGTGCTTTTGTATTCAATCCCTATGCCATTTCTGTGTTTGATCGTCAATGTGAAGGCTTAATGGTTTACAGTAAATCTGCAGAGGTGCATCGGAATCTACTACTCGACTCCCAGGAAAGGTTTTTAACCACGGACTGTCTGAAGCGTTACTCCCCTTGGGAATAAGTCGGAATTGCGGTTTTATATTCAATCCCTATGCAATTTCTGTGTTTCATCGACAGTGCTTAGATCCAAGGGCTACAGTAAACCTGCCGTGTTACATCGGAATCTAATACTTGTCTCCCAGGAATGCATCAAACCACAAACTGTTTGAATCTTTCCTCCCCCTTGAGAGAAGTCGGCATTGTGTCTTTTGTATTCTGTTAAGCAGGAGTAACGCTTCAAACCGTATGTGTTTGAAACTTTCCTGGGAGACCAGTGTTAGATTCCGATGCACTACGGCATGTTTACTGTAATTCTTGGACCTTCACATTGACGATGAAACACAGAAATTACATCGTGACTGAATACAAAAGCCACAATGCCGCCTTCTGTCTAGGGGAGTAACTCTTCAAACAGTCTGTGATTTGAACCTTTCCTGGGAGACCAGTAGTAGATTCCGATGCACCACGGTAGGTTTATTGTAACCCTTGGATCTTCACATTGACGATGAAACACAGAAATTTAATCGGGATTGGGTACAAAAGGCACAATGCCAACTTCTGTCAAGGGGGAGAAACACTTCAAACAGTCCTTGCTTTTAACTTTTCCAGTAAACCAGTAGTAGATTCCGATGCACTACTGCAGGTTTAATGTAACCATTGGTACAACACTTCGACAATGAAACACAGAAATTACATCGGGATTGAATACAAAAGTGACAAGGACGAGTTGTGTACAGGGGAGTATCGATTGAAACGGTCTGTGATAAACATTCCTGGGTCACCAGTAGCAGATTCCGATGCACCACTGCAGGTTTACTGTAAACCTTTGACCTTCACATTGACGATGAAACACAGAAATTTCGTCGGGATTCAGTATAAAATGGAAAATGACGACTTCTGTCCCTGGGAGAAACACTTCAAACAGTCTGCGTTATAATCATTTCTGGGAGGCCAGTAGTAGATTCCGTTGCACCACTGCAGGTTTACTGTAAAGCTTTGACGTTCACACTGACGATGAAACACAGAAATTGCATCGGCGGTTGAATACAAAATGCATAATGCCCGCTTCTGCCCTGGCGGTGGAAGGCTTCAAACAGTCTGTGCTTTGAACCTTTCCTGGGTGACCAGTAGTAGATTCCGATACACCACAGCAGGTTTTCTGTAACCCTTGGACCACACATGACGGTGAAACACAGAAATTCCATTGGGATTGAATACAAAAGACACAATGTCGATTTCTGCCCCAGAGAGTAACGCTTCAAACTGTCTGTGATTTTAACCATTCCTGGGAGTCCATTAATAGATTACGATGCACCTCTGCAGATTTACTGTAAACCATTAAGCCTTCATATTCACGATGCAACACAGAAATTCATCGGGCTTGAATACAAAAGTCACAATGTCGACTTCTCTCCAGGGGAGTAACGCTTCAGAAAGTTTGTGGTTTCAACCACTCCCGGGAGTCCATTAGTAGATTCCGATGCACCTCTGCAGATTTACTGTAAGCCATTAAGCCTTCAAATTCACGATGAAACCCAGAAATTTCATCGGGCTTGAATACAAAAGTGTCCGCAGCTCGTGGTCGTGCGGTAGCGTTCTAGCTTCCCACGACTGGGTTCTCGGGTTCGATTCCTGGCGGGGTCAGGTATTTTCTCTGCCTCGTGATGACTGGGTGTTGTGTGCTGTCCTTAGGTTAGTTAGTTTTAAGTAGTTCTAAGTTCGAGGGGTCTGATGACCATAGATGTTAAGTCCCATAGTACTCAGAGTCAATACAATTGTCACAATGACGACTTGTGTCCAGGTGAGAAACGCTTCAAACGGTCCATGTTATTAACACTCCCTGGTGGCCAGCAGTAGATTCCGATACATTACTGCAGGTTTACTGTAATACTTGGACATTTACATTGACAATGAAACACAGAAATTGCATCGGGATAGAAGACAAAGGCACAATTCCGACTTCAGACAAGTAGGAGTTACGCTTCAAACAGTCTGTGTTGGAACATTTCCTGGAAGTCAAGTACAAGATTCCGATGCACCGCTGCAGGTTTACTGTAACCCTTGGACTTTCATATTGACGATGAAACACAGAAATGTCATCGGTATTGAGTACAAAAGGCACAATGCCAACTTCTATCAAGGGGGAGAAACGCTTTCAAACAGTCCTTGCTTTTAACCTTTCCTGGGGACCGGTAGTAGCTTCCAATGCACTACAGCAGGTTTACTGTAACCATTGGTACTTCACTCTGACGATGAAACACAGAATTTGCATCGGGATTGAATACAAAATGCACAATGCCGACTTCTGTCCAGGGGGAGTAACGCTTCAAAGAGTCTGTGGTTTGAACCTTTCCTATGAGTCCAGTATTAGATTCCGATGCACCACTGCAGGTTTACTGTAACCCTTCGTATTTCACATTGGCGATAAAACACAGAAATTGCTTAGGGGTTGAATACAAAATCACAATGTCGACTTGTGTCCAGGGGGATTAGCACTTCAAACTGTCTGTGCTTGGAAACTTTCCTGGGAGTTTAGTATTGGATTCCGATGTACTACTTCAATTTTACTTTTACCCTTGGGCATTCAGATTGACTATGAAACACAGATATTGCATCGGGATTGAATACAAAAGGCTCAATGCCGACTTCTGTCTAGGGGGAGTAACGCTTCAAACAGTCTGATTTCGAACCTTTCCTGGGAGTCCAGTAGTAGATTCCGATCCACCACTGCAGGTTTTCTGGAACCCTTTGACCTTCGTATTGACGATGAAACACAGAAATTGCATCGTAATATAAAACAACAGACACAATGCCGACTTCAGTCCAGGGAGCGTAACAGTTAAAACAGTCTGTGTCTGAAGGTTTCCTTGGAGACCAGCATTAGGTGCCGATGCACCACGCCAGATTTACTGTAACCGTTGGATCTTCACATTGACGATGAAAGACTAAAATTGCATCGGGATTGAATACAAAAGACACAATGCTGACTTCCGTCCAAGGGGAGTAACACTTCAAACAGTCTGTGCTTCAAACTTTTCTGGAAGTCTAGTATTAGATTCTGGTGCACAACTGCATGTTTACTGTAACGCTTGGACATTCACATTGACGAGAAACACAGGAATTTCATCGTGATTGAATACAAACGGTAAAAAGGCGACATGTGTCCAGGGATAGTAACGCTTCAAATAGTCACTGCTTTGAACCTTACCTGTGAGGCCAGTATTAGATTCCGAAGCTTAACTGCAGGTTCACTGTAACACGCGTACTTTCATCTTGACGATGATACACAGAAATTGCATCGGGATTGAATACAAAAGGCACAATTATGACTTCTGTCCAGGGGGAGTACCGTTTCGAACAGTCTGTGATTTGAAAATTTCCTGAGATTCCAGTAGTAGATTCCGATGCACCTCTGCAGGTCTACTGTAACTCTTGGACATTCACACTGACGATGAATCACAGATAATGCATCGGGATTGAACACAAAAGGCACAAAGCCGATTTCTGTCCAGGGGCAGTACCGCTTTAAACAGTACTTCATGAACCTTACATGGGAGGCCAGTAATAGATTCCGAAGCACAACTCCAGGTTCACTGTAACACTTGGACATTCATCTTGACGATGAAACACAGAAATTGCATCGGGATTGAATACAAAAGGCACAATGCCGACTTTTGTCCAGGGGGAGTAATGCTTCTAACAGTCTGTGTTGGAAGATTTCCTGGGAGACCAGTATTAGATTTCGATGCTCCACGGCACAATCTGTGTAGTCCTTAAACCTTCACATTGACGATGAAACACTGAAATTGCGTCAGGATTGAATACTAAAGGCACAATGCCGAATTCTGTGCAATGGTAGTAGCGCAACATACAGTCTGTGCTTTGAACTTTTCCTGGGAGTCCTGTATTAGATTCCGATGCAGCACTGCAGGGTTACTGTTACCCTTGGACTTTCAAATTGACGATGAAACACAGAAATTGCATCGGGATTGAAAGCAAAATGCATAATGCCGACTTCTATCAACGGGGAGTAACACTTCAAACGCTGTGTGTTGGAAACTTTTCTAGGAGGCCATTATTAGATTCCGATTTACCACTGCATGTTCAATATTACCCAAGGACCTTCACATTGACGAGAAACACAGAAATTGCATCGGGATTCAATACAAAAAGCACAATGCCGACTTTTGTCAAGGGGGGATAACGCTTCAAACAGTCTGTACTTGAAACGTACCTGTAAGTCCAATATTAGATTCCGATGCACAACTGCAGGTTTCCTGTAACCCTTGGCCCTTTACATTTCAGGTGAAACACAGAAATTGCATCGGGATTGAATACAAAAGGCACAATGCCGACTTCTGTTAAGCAGGAGTAACCCTTCAAACAGTCTGTGTTGGAAACTTTCCTAGGAGACCAGTATTGGATTCAGATTCACCACGGCATGGTTACTGTAATTCTTGGACCTTCGCGTTGACGATGGAACACAGAAATTGCATAGGGATTGAATACAAAAGACACAAAGCCGACTTCTGAGCAGGTGGAGTAACCCCTCAAACAGTCTGTATTTGAACCTTTCCTGCGAGTCCTGCTGTAGTTTCCGATGCACCACTGTAGTTTTACTGTAACCCTTCGATCTTCAAATTGACGATGAAACACAGAATATGCATCGTGATTGAATACAAAATGCACAATGCCGACTTCTGTCCAGGGGGAGTAACGCTTCAAACAGTCTGTGGTTTGAACCTTTCCTATGAGTCCAGTATTAGATTCCGATGCACCACTGCAGGTTTACTGTAACCCTTGGTATTTCACATTGGTGATAAAACACAGAAATTGCTTAGGGGTTGAATACAAAATCACAAAGTCGACTTGTGTCCAGGGGGATTAGCGCTTCAAACTGTCTGTGCTTGGAAACTTTCCTGGGAGTCCAGTATTGGATTCCGATGTACTACTTCAATTTTACTTTTACCCTTGGGCATTCAGATTGACGATGAAACACAGATATTGCCTCGGGATTGAATACAAAAGGCACAATGCCGACTTCTGTCTAGGGGGAGTAACGCTTCAAACAGTCTGTTTTGGATCCTTTCATGGGAGTCCAGTAGTAGATTCCGATGCACCATTGCAGGTTTACTGCAACCCTTTGACTTTCACATTGACGATGAAGCACAGAAATTGCATCGGTGTTGAATACAAAAGGCACAATGCCGACTTATGTCCAGGTGGAGTAACGCCTCAAACAGTCTGTGCTTTGAACCTTTCCTGGGAGACCAGTAGTATATTCTGATGCACCACTGTAGGTTTTCTGGAACCCTTTGACCTTCACATTGACGATGAAACACAGAAATTGCATCGGAATATAAAATAAAAGGCACAATGGCGACTTCTATCCAGGGGGAGTAACACTTCAAACAGTCTGTGCTTCAAACTTTCCTGGAAGTCTAGTATTAGATTCTGGTGCACAACTGCATGTTTACTGTAAGCCTTGGACCTTCACAGTGACGAAGAAACACAGAAATTGCATCGGGATTGAATACGAACGGTACAAAGCTGACTTCTGTCCAGGGGTAGTAATGCTTCAAACAGTTTGTGTTGGAACCTTTCCTCGGAGCCCAGTAGTAGATTCCGATGCACCAGGAGACTGATGACCCTCGCTTTTGGTCTCCTCAAACATTCGTTTTGAATGGCCAACAGGGAAGTTAACCGTTTGATCTAATTGAAAAATCAGGTGTAAAGTAAAGAGGCGAAATATGTGCGTAACATAATTACACACATTCTTAACTGGCCAATGGCAGTTAGACGTAGGAGACATATTCTAACACCAGACTTAGGGCCGAACAGCACTCTTTAGTTGTTGGTGTAAGTACGAGTTTAGTTCCCTTACAATCCCTTGTCTGTTAAGAGCATCCGTTCCTGCCACTAGGATGCCATATTCAAGTAGACAGGAAGTTATTTTCTATTTCAGTAAGTAGCGTCCGTGGGAGAGGAAAATAACTGAGTACTATCTCAGCTATTTTTCCAGTACTTTCGATCAACACACTCACTTGCATCAGCCTATAGCTGCTCGACAGTTGAGACCTCAGCTTCCAGCTGTGAACATTTGTCAGCAAACTTACCTTCCACCCGACAACTGCGTTCGCACTGGGCTTCCATGCCCCATTAAGTTCATGTATCTACAGTCAAAGCTATACCACACAAGTATGTTGACATATAAACACTGATAGCTTAATTTACGGTCTATACAAACAACAGGTAAAATTAAAATTTTACGTCACCACGTACAGTAATATCCATCAAGCAGGTGAACTTCACGCGCGATGCGGTAGGGCCCCACCTTGCATGAAAACTGTTTAGGTCAATGCGTCTCTCTCTTGTAGGGCGGGTATGACATGCCGGCGAAGCATATCGCAGAATCGCTGGCAAGTCACACAGCACGTCTTTGGTCCTTGAGCGCCAACCTGTTCAAAAAAGAATGGGCCACTGATGAAAGTAGCTGCGAAGCCACACAATACGGTGACACGTTCACCATACAAAGGAACTTCGTGCACAGTGACTAAAGATGAATATCCCCACACTCGGCAATTCTGCGTGGTGGTGGTGGTTAGTGTTTAACGTCCCGTCGACAACGAGGTCATTAGAGACGGAGCGCAAGCTCGGGTTAGGGAAGGATTGGGAAGGAAATCGGCCGTGCCCTTTCAAAGGAACCATCCCGGCATTTGCCTGAAACGATTTAGGGAAATCACGGGAAACCTAAATCAGGATGGCCGGAGACGGGATTGAACCGTCGTCCTCCCGAATGCGAGTCCAGTGTGCTAACCACTGCGCCACCTCGCTCGGTCAATTCTGCGTGTTCACCTCATCTATCAGAGAAAAATGAGCTTCGTCTGTCCATTGGATGGTCCAACTTCAATCCTTGCGAAAAAGTGGAGTGTGAAGTCAACAAGTCGCTGTGCGTCTTGTGGTGTAAGCTGCCGTACAGATACCATTTGAGAATGGTTCGAAGCACCTTCCGTACAGTGGATCACGGGATGTTCAACTGTCGTGACACAGCACGTGCACTGGCCAACGATCAGGAATTGCGTACAGCGTTGTCTGCCATAGCAACAGCGGTTCCGTCAACCACCTGTGGTGCAACTAGTTGCCAGCTTCTTCCTGCAGCGACGCCCAGTTCTCCAGTTGATTCGAACCTCTTCATCATGCTCTGAACAGCAGGGCAGGAAGAGGAGCTTTCCAATATCCTTTCAGCAGGCGATATTCTCAAAGTGCAGCTGCAGCATTACTGTTCTTTTGTTAATAGATCTTCACCAATAATGATGCGCTCCTTTTGTTCAAGATCATGCTGACACGCCAGCAAGTGGACTGCGATTGGTCAGGTGTGTGAGACTATGAATCACGATGACTGATCACGGCACCTATTGGCCATAGTTGGAACTGAACAGTGACGCTGTGACGCATGGAAATCATGCACCCTATACTCTGGACGTTAATGCTACAAGTTTGGTATTCGTACGCTAATCAGTTTCCCTGTTATAACGTGTTAAATACGGAAAGTTTAATTATAGCCATCTGGCAGTTTAGTTGGTGATTGCCTAAAGGGCGATAAAAGGTAAAAATACAGCACTAATTACCTAGAAGTACATGAAAACTAGTACCAAAAATTGCCTGATTCTTAATACCACTGCTCCGTTTGCAGCATAACACTTTCTACCCCTCCGCCGGTGTTCCCCAAGGTTCCGTCCTCTCCCCTCTTCTATACCTTTTGTTTATGGCGGACATGCCGCCGCCTTCACCCCCCATCCACCTTCTCCAGTACGCCGATGACACCGCCTTCCTTGGCCTCGCCCCCACCCTGCTACACTCTCAACACCTTCTCCAATCCTATCTTGACCGGTTCACCGCTTGGTTGCTCAAGGTCAAACCTTCCAAGCCCCAGGCGATCATTGTAGGCAAAACCACCCCTACCTTCCGTGACCTCGACTTCTATCTCGCCATTTATGGCCGTCCTATCGCCCTCACCCCCACCCTTAAGTACCTTGGCGTCACCCTTGACCGTCGCCTCTCCTGGACCCCCCATCTCCAGACAATCCAAGCCAAGGCACGCTCCTGTCTCCGTTTCCTCAAGCTCCTTTCTGCCCGCACGTGGGGTCTGGACCCCTCCACCATCCTCCACACCTTTAAATCCCATATCCGCCCTATCCTCTGCTACGCTCATCCCGCCTGGATCTCCACCCCTCCTACCCTTTACAAATCCCTTCAAATCCTAGAATGCTATGCGCTCCGCCTCGCCTATCGCATCCGTCTCCCCTCCCTCACGCGGATCCTATATGACCTTATTCCATTCCCGCACCTCCTTCTTTTCCTCTAACGGATACGGATCCTCTACACCTCCCACGAACTTGATCCCCCTCACCTGCTTGTCTCTCCCATCCTCTCCCACACCCGTCTGCTGCCGCACCTGCATTCCCACATCCCACCAGCTCTCCATCTCTTCGCGCTACATACCATCGCCCAAGATGGCTTCCACCAACTTCCCCTCCCTGATGATGCCCTCATCCCTCCATCTACCCCTCTTGCCAACTCTGATCCTCCTCTACCGCACCCTGTGTTTTTTCCCGAGGGCACCTTCTCTCCCTCCTCCCTTCCTCCCTCCCTCCTCCCCTGGGCTTCCCCTACCCCCGTACCTTATCCTTCCCCCTCCCATCTCCTCTGCCACTGGCATCTACACACTCCCTTCTCCCTCCTCCGCCTCCTTTTTACCCTTTTGGCAGGTCCCCGGTCTCGTAAACGTATAGTCAACTTTCGCGCACCGGAGATCATCGCCTAGTGTTTGTGTGTGCAGTCGTGTTCGTGCCCAAGTGTTCCAGTGTTTAACCGTTTGTTCTCCGACGTTCGCGTGTGTCATATGTCATCTCTGTGCATGTCCACGTGTCTGAGCAATTTTATTTTGGACTCTGCGCCCGTGAACGGCTCCGTGTGTTTTAATTTTGTATGTCTGCGTTTGTATATCCACCATGTCTGTTCTGCAATTGTCTCCTTTTGTCTCATTAGTCATATCTGTGGCCGAAGACCGGCGTAGCATGCCGCTGCTGGCCTACCTGTGTCAGGTGTGAAAATAAACAATAAAGAAAAAAAAAATTGTAGCATATGCAGGTATGGGTCTCAACTTCCGATTTCATACACTTTAAATGATACTCAGCACCCCTTAACTTTATACAGGTCTTGAAAGTATAGAGTATATCCAAACAGGCCAACATCTTTTACGCAGGGGACGAATGATGACAGGGATACGGCACTACTGCAAGGTTTAGTATGTATGTAATACGACAAAATTACAGTTTTTAAGCGATTATGTGGGTCCCACGTGGTCTCACTCGAGCACAGTTGTGAAATCTGTAGTCACCTATGTAGAATCAGATTAACAGATAAAATTGAAAAAAATTTCCTTACTCAGCCATCTTGGCGATATGTTGTGGACTACCGTGCCCCTTTCTGTCTTAGTTTGACTCAAGCACTTAAGACCACCTGTAACACTTACATCGATTAGAAGTAGATTTAAATTATGTAACTGTGTGTTTGCAATTATGGAGTGTGTACTCTTTGTTATTTAAAGTCATTGATTTATGACAGGAGAATTAGAGTTTTGTAATGTATATATGAAAAAAGCAAAAGGATTTGTTAAAACGATAAATTGTAATAATATGTGTATGTTTATAAAAAGAAAATGTTTATTGAAAGCTGATTCATGCTTAGGGCACCTCTATTCGTAATATATAAAAGATGTAGGGAAATCCCTCCGCAAGGAAATTGGCATAGCGCGATGTAAAAGAAGGTTTTGGAGGACGAACTGAGCGGCTCCTTGGTGTGAACGGTACGCAGTATCTGGCTAGCCGTAGCTCAGTACATTTCGACGGTGCGAAGAGCGGCAATTGGAAGCTGCTTTGTAAAGGATTTGCCTCAGATGTGGATTTGGCTATTATTTGGTATTCCCGGCATAAAGGTATGGAACTAATATGGTGAAAATCCGACGCCAAGAAGAGATTTTATAGAGCATTCGAAAATCAAGAGCCGTGAGTACAATTAGCTGCTATGTCGCTTGCCACCAATCATCGCCACTGCTTCACTAACTTCATACATTCCGTAATGTACACTCCTGGAAATGGAAAAAAGAACACATTGACACCGGTGTGTCAGACCCACCATACTTGCTCCGGACACTGCGAGGGGGCTGTACAAGCAATGATCACACGCACGGCACAGCGGACACACCAGGAACCGCGGTGTTGGCCGTCGAATGGCGCTAGCTGCGCAGCATTTGTGCACCGCCGCCGTCAGTGTCAGCCAGTTTGCCGTGGCATACGGAGCTCCATCGCAGTCTTTAACACTGGTAGCATGCCGCGACAGCGTGGACGTAAACCGTATGTGCAGTTGACGGACTTTGAGCGAGGGCGTATAGTGGGCATGCGGGAGGCCGGGTGGACGTACCGCCAAATTGCTCAACACGTGGGGCGTGAGGTCTCCACAGTACATCGATGTTGTCGCCAGTGGTCGGCGGAAGGTGCACGTGCCCGTCGACCTGGGACCGGACCGCAGCGACGCATGGATGCACGCCAAGACCGTAGGATCCTACGCAGTGCCATAGGGGACCGCACCGCCACTTCCCAGCAAATTTGGGACACAGTTGCTCCTGGGGTATCGGCGAGGACCATTCGCAACCGTCTCCATGAAACTGGGCTATGGTCCCGCACACCGTTAGGCCGTCTTCCGCTCACGCCCCAACATCGTGCAGCCCGCCTCCAGTGGTGTCGCGACAGGCGTGAATGGAGGGACGAATGGAGACGTCTTCAGCGATGAGAGTCGCTTCTGCCTTGGTGCCAATGATGGTCGTATGCGTGTTTGGCCCCGTGCAGGTGAGCACCACAATCAGGACTGCATACGACCGAGGCACACAGGGCCAACACCCGGCATCATGGTGTGGGGAGCGATCTCCTACACTGGCCGTACACCACTGGTGATCATCGAGGGGACACTGAATAGTGCACGGTACATCCAAACCGTCATCGAACCCATCCTTCTACCATTCCTAGACCGGCAAGGGAACGTGCTGTTCCAACAGGACAATGCACGTCCGCATGTATCCCGTGCCACCCAACGTGCTCTAGAAGGTGTAAGTCAACTAACCTGGCCAGCAAGATCTCCGGATCTGTCCCCCATTGAGCATGTTTTGGACTGGATGAAGCGTCGTCTCACGCGGTCTGCACGTCCAGCACGAACGCTGGTCCAACTGAGGCGCCAGGTGGAAATGGCATGGCAAGCCGTTCCACAGGACTACATCCAGCATCTCTACGATCGTCTCTATGGGAGAATAGCAGCCTGCATTGCTGCGAAAGGTGGATATACACTGTACTAGTGCCGACATTGTGCATGCTCTGTTGCCTGTGTCTATGTGCCTGTGGTTCTGTCAGTGTGATCATGTGATGTATCTGACCCCAGGAATGTGTCAATAAAGTTTCCCCTTCCTGGGACAATGAATTCACGGTGTTCTTATTTCAATTTCCAGGAGTGTATATTGGCATGGACCAGTTAATTTGTGTGTGGTTTGAATAATCATCACAAAAACAAATTTGTGTCCAGAACCGTATTTTCTATCCTGATCACGAACCTATGCAGGGTCCTCACCTAAGTGCTACTAAAACCGAGTATCCTGATTTAAATGAACAATTCTTGCATTCGAGCGTTTTAAAGTGATTTTTCCCTAATGTAAAAGGAGCAGTAAAAGTTAAAACCACGAAAGTGAAGTTGATAGGATTTTGCTAAAGTATCCTTAGTTTATTACAAATTATAGTTTTGTAGGAATGCAGTGCTAGATTATGAAAATATTATTGTCTAACATACTTGCTTCACAGGTGATAAAAAGGCAAATAAGTTAATCTCATTATCAAAAATAGTGTAGTTTTGATTTCCATTATGAATGATTCCTTATTTTTGAAGTTAATTAAATCCAGTGTTGTATTTGATTGTCTTACAAAGTAAACTATGAACTACTCCAAGTGAAGTGAATGATTAGCTTTTTGAAATAGTCTTTACTACCGTAATTACCAGCGAGCGCTGACTAGTGAAACTATACTAGTTTATGGATCCCCATCATATTCTCCACTTATTAGGAAAAAATTGAACTATTATTGTTGCCTAGGAAAAGTAATATATGTATAGAAGTTTAAACAGTGTATTTATGGTATTATTCATCTTTATTTGTTTTTTTTTCATGTCAGTTAAGATAAAATCCCCTCATGTCCAAATTTAGATCTGCACTTCATGCAGTAACATTTCAGTATTTGATTAAGTAATGATCTTGAGTGTAGCTGCCATTAATATGAGCTTGGTGCAAATTTGCTTCCTATAATTCACTGGTGTGTGCGTTAGTGGTAACTGCTGCTACACACAGTTCAGAGTGCACTGTGTCAATTTGGATCCTGTGTGCTATTCAGAGGGAAAAATCAACGAAAGAGACTTCGATAGCCTATATCCAATTTTCTTAAACATATATTTACAAATTAGTATGCCTAATTGGGCTGGCGACCGTTCATTTTTTTTTTCATTCACTTATAATTTTACCACTTTAATTGCAAATACTTTTAGACACTGGATCCCAAATTAGTGCTATTTCACAATCTTTCTTTGAACATATTTCCAATAGACTTGGATTAGTTATGATGTCAGTACATGGTGTGAAAATTGTAGAAGCAGCTGGTAAATACAGGCTCCCAAGGTTAAAGATCGTTTAGTTTTTCTGTTAATTTCACTGTATACGAAATTATAGTCCGATACCTATATCCATTAGACACACGCGGGTTAAAAATTCTAAATCCTCTCAGAGGGCAACTTTAGCATGTTTCAAGGCAAGTTGGTGTAATATGTGGCTTTTCCCGTGACAGGACTAAAGGTTTAGATATTACAGAAGAGTATCATACACGCTAGTGTTATAGGTGGCGCTGCGTGGCAGGACATTCTTCTGTGTTACTCACTAAACTGCAGATTGTAACATAAAAATTGGACGTAAAACAATTGTAAGACGAGCATTGAATGTCCAGTGGCGCAAACTTGCAATAGATCGAGAAAAATAATTAACAGAAAACTTTACAGGTCTTTAAGAGATAAAATATAAAGTGTTAGCAAAATTAAAATGGATGCAAAGACGGCAATAGGTCAGAACGAGCGAAACGAAAAAGTACATAATGTACTAGGTGGCTGTAGTTCACTAGACGAGAGCGCAGATGACGCCACGGGACAGCAACAGGCTTATGTTGAGTACCATACGCACGTGAACGGTCAAATTCAGATGATGAGCTCGTCGCAAATAAAACAAGGTAGGAAAGACGACACAGATGAAGACAGTGGTTATATTAATGATTCGATGGATACGTTCAATTCATCGAAAGTCGAATGTGAACCGAGCGAAACACGAGAAGTAGAATCTGAGTATGAGGACACCTTGGAAAAAGATAGCAGAAAGCCCCTGAGCATGAACGACTAGTTGAAAATGTTGTATGCACAAATTGCAGCACAAGGTAGTAATATTGACAACCAAATTAAAACACAAGGTGTTAAAATCAGTAATCAGATCGAAAAAGTACACTCGAAAGTAGGTGTTGTGAGTAATGCAATCAAGGACTTAAAAACTGAGATAGATACCATCAATAACAATGTCGCCACTATGCAGGGACAGATTAATGACATCAGCGATAGGCTCGATAGCGAAATAATGAAAATTCAAGACACTGTAGAACTTTTGGTTGTAACGAAAGTTGATGAAAAAGTTTTCGGCCTCAAACCGGAATTAGTAAACAAATGTAAAGCCGAAATTTCTCAATTGAGACAAACGGTGAATGAGTCCGAAAAGGAACTGAGTAAACAAGTGACAAAATGCTAAAAGAAGTGTGAACAGAACACTTCCCAAATTCAAGGTAAAGTGAGCGACCTTGAATGGAAAATAAAAGAAAAACCGAATTATGTTACTGATAGAATAATTTGTTGAAAATTTCTAGAGGGCGAAGACTGATTTGATACAGCAAAAAAGCATAATAGATGGAACCTATTAGGTTTTTTGAAACATTGTGAAAGGAATTTTCGTGATTACATAACGGACCAGGAAAAGATCAATGTGGTTATTAGCACCTTAGCTGGCGTTCTAAAAGATGGGGCCTAAATTTGGATACAGAACAAATGTCATTTGCCGAATTTAAACAGAAATTTATAGAGGAATACTGGTCGTATTAAAAACAGGACTGCCTTTGGCTGGAATTTATCACGACCAGGTTATATGACAACAGAGGCAGAAGCTCAACGAAAGTGTTTAGCGAAATGTGGTATCGAAAACTGACACACTTAAGGAATAGACGAACGGAATCCGAAATAGTGTGGGAACTATGGAAAAAGCTCCCAGTGGATTCAAAACGTCATGTGGGAAGTAATCACAAAAGCTTCTTGTCATATTTTGAAAGAGTCGAAGAAAAGGACCACTGGAGAAGGAACAGTGATTATTGTCAAAATAGTAACAACTGGAATAGGGATAATCACGAGAATAATGACGAAAATGAGAAAGAACGGTACTGTGTAAATATGATGCAAAGAGGTAGAGGCAGAGATCACGGTAACATGTCATTTCGCAGTAGAGGGTTTGCAGCACGAAATTATCAAAACCGAAATCATGCAGAAAGCTAAGGTCCACCCACATGTTTTACGGGCCAGATTTGCGCTCTCAAATATTACCAGGCAAACTAAAGAAGTCATACTGGCTAAAACAAAGTGAATTTAAGACATAAGTAAGCGGCAGAGCTGTGCCACAAGATCGTGTGCGCAGAACAACAGGTGCGGGTACGAATGAGTGACCGATGACAGACTATACTGCAGGCACTAGCGTACGAACTAAGTAATCACGTGCATTGAACTGGGCAGAGCGATCACCTGTCCGGCGTGCGGCTGCAAGAGTGGCAGTAGGCAGTCTGGTGCAAAAAGTGGCAATTGGCAGTAAACAAAGAAAAGTGCGAGATCATCCGCATGGGTACTAAGAGAAATCCGATAAATTTTGGGTATACAATAAATCACACAAATCTGAGAGCTGTCAGTTCGACTTAAATTGGAAAGACCACATAGATAATATTGTGGGGAAGGTGAAACAAAGACTGCGCTTAGTTAGCAGAACACTTAGATGATGCGACAAACCCACTAAAGAGACAGCCTACATTACACTTGTCCGTCCTCTGCTGGAATATTGCTGCACGGTGTGGGATTCTTACCAGGTACCGAGCGAGGTGGCGCAGTGGTTAGCACACTGGACTCGCATTCGGGAGGACGACGGTTCAATCCCGTCTCCAACCATCCTGATTTAGGTTTTCCGTGATTTCCCTAAATCGTTTCAGGCAAATGCCGGGATGGTTCCTTTGAAAGGGCACGGCCGATTTCCTTCCCAATCCTTCCGTAACCCGAGCTTGCGCTCCGTCTCTAATGACCTCGTTGTCGACGGGACGTTAAACACTAACTACCTACCTACCTACCTCTTACCAGGTAGGATTGACGGAGGACATCGAAAATGTGCAAAGAAAGGCAGCTCGTTTCGCGTTATCGCACAATAGGGGTGAGAGTGTCACTGATATACGTGAGTTGGGGTGGCAGTCACTGAAACAAAGGTGGTTTTCTTGGCTGGGAGATCTATTTACGAAATTTCAATCACCAACTTTCTCTTCCGAATGCGAAAATATTTCTTTGACACCCACCTACTTAGGGAGAAATGGTCATCATAATGAAATAAGAGAAATCAGAGCTCGTATGGACAGATTTAGGTGTTGCTTTTTCCCATGCACCATTCGAGAGTGGAATGGTAGAGAAGTAGTATGAAAATGGTTCGATGAATCCTCTGCCAGGCACTTAAGTGTGAATTGCAGAGTAACCATGTGGATGTAGATGTCACAAGGGAGTTCAGTGGACCTGTTTCGGTAGGAAATACCACCGAAATGAGAAAGGAATCGGACACGTTATTAAGTAAAAGCGAAAAGACAGACAATTTGTACGAAAAGCAGTCGTCAGTGATGGCGGAATGGTGTGATGATTTGTTTTACGGTTTAAAGCAATATGCGTGGGAAAACTTTGAAAAGGTTTATACAGCCAGAGAATTAATAAAATGGAGACACGAACGTGGAAACGTCAAAAAGAGGGCTTTGTCCGAAAATGAAAAGGAGATGAAAGTAGTTAGCGCTGCGTGAGCAGCGATTTCAGATGAAGTGGTTGGTAAGGGTAAGGGAGGAGTCGCGGAAAGCACCGAGCTGCCGGTGTTAAAGAAACTGTTCTTAGGAACAGAGAAATGATCTGTATAAATAGGAATCTGGAGGAGGATGAAATCCTCGATCGTGTGGATGAAGCGATCCTGGCTGACGAAAGACTCGTGCAATTGAATATTGTTGATGGTCATGAGAATATAGAATCGGATGAGTATATCGAACCACTGAAATCCAAGACGATTATACTAAATACGAAATCAAGGTTGATGTCATCAAAAGTGATATTGAAGAAGCGCCTGTGACTGAAAATGAAGTAGAAATTGTAGGAAAGAATCGAAATTTTGAAAATAAGAAAACAGATGAAAGATCAAAAGAAGAGCTTGTTAGTTGCCTAAGAGTAGCGTTCATGTTAGACTCAGACAGTGAATATGAAATAAATGATAATTCAGACAAAGAAAATGTAAAAATAGAGAAAAGGGAACAATGTGTAATGGAAGATGTCTCTGAAAAGCAAAATGAAGTCATTTCCAAACAAGATCCAGCGGTAAATACCGAACCGAAAAAGAAAGAGCCACCAGATGATACGATACCGGAGCAAGATATGATTAGAGCTGTGAAAAAAGTAGAAATCAGAAAACTGAAGAAGCCCGCAGACATATGTGATTTGTCAGTAAACAGCATATCTTGGAGCAGTCTGATGGTCGAATAAGATTTTTTATGTGCGGAGCAAGAAAATTCAGAAAATAGGACGGTCAAAGAAACGAAACTGTCATCCCAGTCGAAATTTACAGTATTAAAGTGCAAGCACTTTTAGACACTGGATCCCAAATTAGTGCTATTTCACAATCTATCTTTGAACATATTTCCAATAGACCTGGGCTAGTTATGATGTCAATAAATGGTGTGAAAATTGTAGGGGCAACTGGCAAATGCAGCAAGCCTATTCGATGACAAGTGTTGGTGGAATTTGAAATTAATGGACGAAAATTTGAACATACTTTCTGGTCGTGCCTGAATTGAGTACTGAGATGATTTTAGGTATCGATTGGTTGGATAAGTAAAAAGTATTCATTGATTGCGGTAGTGGGATTGTCAAAACTAATAATAAATCTGGCATTTTGGAAGTTAGATCTGAGGACAACGAAATTTCACAGGACACCCAAATTAATTCATTGATATTAGAATTAGACCCCGGGAATGATGGTTTGTCCAATTTATATCAGATATACCACGTAAAGAACGTAATGATTGATGAGCCACAAGTAGAAACCTTTAAAGAAATTATTAAAGAGATACAGGAACTTAAGTCGGAACAGAAAGCCGATCCATTTAACATTCTGAATAATAATCAGGAAATGTTTTCAGATAAACCTGGAATAGTAAAGAATTTTGAATACCGTATTGAAGCGATAGAACAATAACCATTTTTCGTGAGACCTTATCCAGTACCTCTAGCCGAAAGAGAAGTCGTTCAGGCGGAAATCGACAAAATGATGGAATGAGGAATTATCGAAAGGCACAATAGTGAACATAATAGCCATCTCATTGTTGTAAACAAGAAAGATCGAGGCGTGCGAGTAACCGTTGGGCACTGTACCTCCAGCAGTCTGACTACGAAATTTTCTGCGTTAAGGGAAGTGACAATAAAGTAGCAGATGCTCTATCCAGACTACCTGAAGGAATAAACAGTGTGCGAAAGGAAAATTACAAAGATGGCACTTTTCATATGAGATTCATCAAAGAGGTACAGGGGAAAAAGAAAATCGAACAAATTTGCAAAAATAGGTGGTACTACCAAAATGAAGATAAAGTTTGGAAGTCAGTTAAAGTAAATTTTAATAATACCAGGTATCTTCAAATTAGTAAGTATTATAACATCTTTAAAGATGTTTTATACAAACGAAAATATGTGAGCAGAGAGGAGTGGAAAGTGTGTTGGCCATCTCAATTTGAGACCGAAGTAATTGACCATTTTCACCTTGCCTTAGGACACTGTGGTCCAAAAAAGTGTGTCGAAAAACTTCCTGACTTAATAATAATAAATATCAGTGCAACAAAGAAAATAACATATTGAATTAAATCATGTGATATTTGCCAGAGGGTAAAGGTCACAATTCGAACCAACCAAGGTTATATGCAGAACAATGTACCAGAAGATACTCTTGACTCATTGTCAGTAGATTTGTATGGGCCTCTCCCGAAAACTTCCGGAAATTGTACTTACATTGTAGTAATATTAGAAGTATTTTCGAAGTTTATCCAACTCTTTCCTATCAGGAAAGCTACTGCAAAAGCAGTATTTAATAGAATGACTGAATATTTCAATACGATAGGAAGACCAAAGGCAGTACTATCAGATAATGGGCCTCAATTTATTTAAAAAATATGGAAGGAAGGGATGGAACAGAATGGCATTCAAGTGAAATATATTTCAGCATGCAATCCTGCAAGTAATCCAGTGGAGCGTTATATGCATGAGCTAGGTAGATTGTGTCGAATTTACTGCCACCACACTCATAAGGCATGGGGCAGGCTTATTGCAGACTTTGAAATTGTGATAAATACCCTCGACCATGAAACTACAGGATTTACACCTGAGAAAATACTACTTAATCATAAGAGCAAAAGTATAACTGAAGAAACCTTACAATTTCCACCCTATGTAGAATTAGATCTGAGTGAGAAAACCAACTTACAAGAAAAAGAATGAAACAAGAAGCGGAAGCCAGATCTAAAAGGCACGATAATGGCCTTAAAGTGACCAAATTCAAAATTGGGGATTTTGATCTTATAAAAACTCACGAAAAATCTAGTGAAATAAACCAAGAAATTTCTAAGTTCAAATATACACTCCTGGAAATTGAAATAAGAACACCGTGAATTCATTGTCCCAGGAAGGGGAAACTTTATTTACACATTCCTGGGGTCAGATACATCACATGATCACACTGACAGAACCACAGGCACATAGACACAGGCAACACAGCATGCACAATGTCGGCACTAGTACAGTGTATATCCACCTTTCGCAGCAATGCAGGCTGCTATTCTCCCATGGAGACGATCGTAGAGATGCTGGCTGTAGTCCTGTGGAACGGCTTGCCATGCCATTTCCACCTGGCGCCTCAGTTGGACCAGCGTTCGTGCTGGACGTGCAGACCGCGTGAGACGACGCTTCATCCAGTCCCAAACATGCTCAATGGAGGACAGATCCGGAGATCTTGCTGGCCAGGGTAGTTGACTTACACCTTCTAGAGCACGTTGGGTGGCACGGGATACATGCGGACGTGCATTGTCCTGTTGGAACAGCAAGTTCCCTTGCCGGTCTAGGAATGGTAGAACGATGGGTTCGATGACGGTTTGAATGTACCGTGCACTATTCAGTGTCCCCTCGACGATCACCAGTGGTGTACGGCCAGTGTAGGAGATCGCTCCCCACACCATGATGCCGGGTGTTGGCCCTGTGTGCCTCGGTCGTATGCAGTCCTGATTGTGGCGCTCACCTGCACGGCGCCAAACACGCATACGACCATCATTGGCACCAAGGCAGAAGCGACTCTCATCGCTGAAGACGACACGTCTCCATTCGTCCCTCCATTCACGCCTGTCGCGACACCGATGGAGGCGGGCTGCACGATGTTGGGGCGTGAGCGGAAGACGGCCTAACGGTGTGTGGGACCATAGCCCAGCTTCATGGAGACGGTTGCGAATGGTCCTCGCCGATACCCCAGGAGCAACAGTGTCCCTAATTTGCTGGGAAGTGGCGGTGCGGTCCCCTACGGCACTGCGTAGGATCCTACGGTCTTGGCGTGCATCCGTGCGTCGCTGCGGTCCGGTCCCAGGTCGACGGGCACGTGCACCTTCCGCCGACCACTGGCGACAACATCGATGTACTGTGAAGACCTCACGCCCCACGTGTTGAGCAATTCGGCGGTACGTCCACCCGGCCTCCCTCATGCCCACTATACGCCCTCGCTCAAAGTCCGTCAACTGCACATACGGTTCACGTCCACGCTGTCGCGGCATGCTACCAGTGTTAAAGACTGCGATGGAGCTCCGTATGCCACGGCAAACTGGCTGACACTGACGGCGGCGGTGCACAAATGCTGCGTAGCTAGCGCCATTCGACGGCCAACACCGCGGTTGCTGGTGTGTCCGCTGTGCCGTGCGTGTGATCATTGCTTGTACAGCCCTCTCGCAGTGTCCGGAGCAAGTGTGGTGGGTCTGACACACTGGTGTCAATGTGTTCTTTTTTCCATTTCCAGGAGTGTACTTCTAATGGTCCCTTTGTAGTGCAAGGAACTCCGCACACTGACGTCTGTTATCTTGTTTATCCTAAGTCAAAGAAGACATTAGGTGTTCGTAAAATTGTAGATTTAAAACCTGAAGTCCACAGAAATGAGTAATAAGGGACAAAATGAAAAAGTGTGTATGTATTTAATAAAATAGTATTTTACTGTATATGTTCTTGTTCAAAATGTTGTGTTGCCAAGTGTTGTTATGTTGGAAAAAACTTTGTTATTATGAGATTACTGATGCATGTCTATAAGTTACAGATTCGATATAACATAAGTGGATATACACATTACAAGTAAACTCCAGACTATGACATACAAAAGGACTGCATTAATTGAATATTGAAAAAAGGCGAGGAGGACGGCCAAATGTGTCAATAGGCAGACAAAGGATGAAAAGTTTATATAGCGTACTGAGTACTGTGTTTTCATAATGAACTGCATGAATATTTAAAGCAGACAAAACATAGTTTCTTAATGATCATAAAGTAATAAATAGGTGTGAGCTAACCATGTATAATGAAAGCTGTGTATGTAAGCAATATGTCAATTTCTGTATATATATTTTTTACAAGATGGACTCATGTATAGAATAGTATATATTTTCTGAATGCAACAGAAATTCATGTTTTTTTTTTTTTTTAATATTTGATGAAACGGTGTTTATACAAACAGTTATGTGAAGTGTTTGCTGTGTAATGATTTGCAAAACATTTTTACACTGTTTTGAAGTGTTATTGATGTTTCATTGATGTACCCCTGTCGGGAAACCTCGAACAGAGCGGCTCCTTGTTGTGAATGGCACGCAGTATATGGCTAGCCGTAGCACAGTACATTTCGACAGTGCCAAGAGAGGCAAGTGGAAGCTGCTTTGTAAAGGACTTGCCTCAGATGTGGATTTGGCTATTATTTGGAATTCCCGGCATAAAGAAATGGAACTAATATGGTGAAAATCCGACGCCAAGAAGAGATTTTAGAGAGTATTCGAACATCAAGAGTACAGTTAGCTGCCATGTCGCTTGCCACCAATCTTCGCCACTGCCTCACTAACTTCATACATTCAGTAATGTATATTGGCATGGACCAGTTAATTTGTGAGTGGTTTGAATAATAACCACAAAAACAAATTTGTGTCCAGAATCGTATTTTCTATCCTGATCACGAACCTATGCAGGGTCTTCACCTAAGTACTCCTAAAACCGAGGATCCTGATTTAAATGAACAGTTCTTGCATTCGAGCGTTTTAAAGTGATTTTTGCCTAATGTAAAAGGAGTAGTAAAAGTTAAAGTTAAAACCACAAAAGTAAAGTTGATAGAGTTTTGCCAAAGTATCCTTAGTTTACTACAAAGTATAGTTTTGTAGGAATACAGTGCAAGATTATGTAAATATTATTGTCTAAAATACCTGCTTCACAGGTGATAAAAAGGCACTCCAGAATTTCATAATAAAATTATCCTTTTCGATGTTCGTCATAGCTTGATAGGACAAATGGTGGAAGGGGTTTATACTGTTTATCATCAATGCGTCTCATCGGGATGCTCGTATTTGGGGAACTTTGGTAGCGAAGTGACACAAAACACACATATACACACACATAATGTTTCTGTAAAAATAGGAGCAATAAAGCAAATACAAACAACTGACACAACAACTTTACGGTACTGATGCCAACTACTTTAACGCAGTTCTTTTGTGGCACGATCACCTGTCGGATTCTTTTACTCCTTCCTACCGTTGGTGGACTTAGTGTGATATACACTGAACCTTTTCTAGATAAAACAAATACGAATGTAGAGCAGCAGTTCGAGGAGCACATGAGAACTAGCTGGTGGAAAGTCGTGTCACGTGCTGCCCTTGGACAGAGCTTATTGGCGATGGAAATGCCTGTGTTTGTATTCAACAGGCCTGAGGAACTGCCGGGAATTGCATTTCTCTTTTGATTTTCACACAGCAAAATGACAGGAAATTGACGCCATGCTAAAGTTATTTGAAAGTTCAAAAATTTATTTCAATACAGATAAGGCAGAAAAAAACTGTGAAATGTGGAAATGGTGGGATTTGAATTTGGAAACCTGACGTATCAGATACGCAAGAGACCACAGTTTTTTTGTTTGAGTTGCTTCCTGTTTCACATGCCCCATGACTGACTTAAAGTAACTATACGATTGCTAACTGAGTTTCTTAGTACGTGACTAGGAATGTAACCGAGAGTCGCGACTGGAGCGTCGGTGCAGAGACCAGACTCTGCAAGTATAAATAAAACTTCCTTTCCGCTCGGACAGACGTAATTTAGCTTTCTTCAAATTTTATCATCGCTGAGGAGAATTGTACAAGTGGGGGCTGTCCGCGAGTGGCGGCTCGGCAGTCGGTAGAAGGGCCGCGGGCAGACAATGGGGGCAGGTGAAAGGCTCCGGTCCCGAGCATTAATGTTGCAGTCAGCCCGCGGCGCGCTCCTTCCCTCAGGCCCTCGCGATTCTGCAAAATGTACGCTTCGTTACTATCTAGCACGTGCTCTGCCGTATGCAGTACTTATCAAACACCGCGAGCCAGAAACATACGGTACGTACAGCTAATTTACACAGAGCGCCGCTTACGCGAAGCTTTAGCCCAGTATGCTACGTGAAAAAAATTACACACTGATATGAGAGTTTCACCGTGGAAGTTTGAATATAACTGTAAATTATGTGGACGGACGGAAGAATTAGGTCTGGAAAATTCTCGTAGTTCTTTTCCTCTACGCGAGTTGCCGCCTCAGAAGCCCCCTAATGTTAAACATTCCTTCCATAATAATATTTTTTGAGGATAAAACCCTTATAAAATTTTTCTGAGCGATTTCTGAGCGCGTTAAAGTGCTTTTAGAACTTTCCACAACGAAACTCACTCTCGAAATCTGACAGAAAATCCAGAGAGATTCTGGTCGTATGTAAAGTACACCAGCGGAAAGACACAATCAATACCTTCACTGCCCGCATCTCGTGGTCGTGTGGTAGCGTTCTCGCTTCCCACGCCCGGGTTCCCGGGTTCGATTCCCGGCGGGGTCAGGGATTTTCTCTGCCTCGTGATGGCTGGGTGTTGTGTGCTGTCCTTAGGTTAGTTTGGTTTAAGTAGTTCTAAGTTCTAGGGGACTGATGACCATAGATGTTAAGTCCCATAGTGCTCAGAGCCAATACCTTCACTACGCGACAACAATGCTGATGTTACTGACGATAGTGCCACTAAAGGAGAGTTACTAAATACGGTTTTTCCGAAATTCCTTCTACAAAGAAGACGAAGTAAATATTCTAACCAAGAAAAACTGCCAAAATGAGTAGCTTAGAAGTAGATATCCTCGGTGTATCAAAGCAGCTTAAATCACTAAATAAAGGCAAGGCCTCCGGTCATGATTTTAACCAGTCAGGTTCATCTCATAGTGTGCTGATATAATAGCTCCATTTTTAGCAGTCTTACACAACCGCTCGCTCGTTGAAAGATCCGTACCTAATGACTGGAAAGTTGCACAAGTCCCACCAATAACCAAGAAAGAATATAGGAATAATCCGCTAAATTATAGACCCATGTCTCTAACGTCGATTTATAGTAGGGGTTTGGAAGATATACTGTGTTCGAAGATTATGAATTACCTCGAAGAAAATGATTTATTGACAAGTAGCCAACACGGATTCAGAAAATATCGTTCTTGTGAAACACAACTAGCTCTTTATTCTCACGAAATAATGAGTGTTATTCACAGGCGTTGTCAAATTGATTCCATATTTTTAGATTTCCAGAAAGCTTTTGACACCCTACCTCACAAGCGTACCTGTGGACTATCGGCTCTGTCGCGCGAGACGTGATTCGTGATTTCCTGTCAGAAACGTAAATGTCGCAGTAATTGACGGAAAGTCATCGAGTGAAACAGAAGTAATATCTGTCATTCCGCAAGGAAGTTTTATAATCCATCTCCTGTTCTCGATCTAAATCAACGATTTGGAAGACAATCTGAGTTGCACTCTTATACTGTTTGGAGATGAAGCTGTCATTTACCTTTTATGAAGTCATCATATGATCAAAACAAATTGCAAAGCGATGTGGACAAGATATCTGAATTGTGCAAAAAGTCGCAGTTGACTCTAAATAATGAAAAGTGTGTAGTCATCCACATGAGTACCAAAAGGAATCCGCTATGTTTCGGTTACGCGATAAATCAAACAAATCTAAAGGGTGTAAATTCAGTTAAGTATTTAGTGTTTACAGTTACGAATGACAAGTTGGAACGATTACATAGGTAATGTTGGGGTAATGCATACCACAGACTGCGATTTATTGGCAGAACACTAACATAAATCCAACAGGTCTGCTAAAGAGACTGCCTACACTGTGCTTGTATGACAACTTCTGGAACATCACCGTGCGGTGTGGGATCCGCATCAGATAGGATAGAGGAAAGGGAGGACATTGAAAAAGGTCAAAAAAGGGAAAAATAGGGGAGAGAGCGCCACGGACATGACACGTGAAGTTTGGTAGTAATCACTAAAACTAAGGCGTTTTTCGTTGCGGCAGGATCTTGTCATGAAATTTCAATCACCAACTTTCTCCTCAGAATTTGTAAACATTTATTTGGTGTCCACCTACATAGGGAGGAATGATCATCATTTGAAACGTCCCCTTTCAACAATTATACCTGACTGTGCTTAAACTGACACACAATATTTTGTTAGCGCAACGCAATCTAACTTTCAATAATCCCTACAAAAGAATGGGCCCTGACTAACAGTAAACTATACCTTTCACAAATCACTTATCTCACAAAAATCTTCGCTACTCAAGCTACTGCAATACAGCGAGCGCCACTACTGCCAGCTAAATAAAAGATTGAAACTACTGAAGGCACTAACTACTGATAGGGATAGTTAGCAAATGAAAGATATTAATAGAGAACAAACAATGTATTTACCTTGATATCATCATATATAAATATAGCAGTTCATGACCAATTTCAAAACTCCGCCATCTCTCTCCCCACATCCACCACTGCTGGCGGCTCACCTCCAACTGCGCAACGCTACGCGCTGTTCACATCCAGCTGCCGCTGCCCAACACTACAATGGCAGACAACAATGCAAACTAGACACAGACTGCACACAGCACAGCCAGTGATTTTCATACAGAGGTGGCGTTACCAATAAAAAACCTAAACAGCCTACTTACATAGCCCCCATGCTCCCCACAAAAAATTTTACAAGTTGGTTTGGGCAGTGGCCAATACAGATTTGAAAAAAATTTTTCATAATTACAATAACAAAGAAATCAAATGCACACACTTATTGATACAATGTTGGTCAAAAGCTCAAATTTTCTCACAGTCCATAAAGACAGTCCTGATCGTTCATCAAGGTAAAAGAGTAGTGTTTTCCTCAAAGTCTGAGCAGTAGAAGAAAATGCACACAGAAGTAGTGGATTTCCATGCAGTCTTGAAGAAGTAGTGTTGTCCTTCCAACGGAAAGACAGTGCTGACTCTTGACATGCATACAGGTAATGGGCCACAACAGAGCAAACCCACAGCAGAGTCAGTCGAAATTTTGAAGAGTATTGGTAGGTAGGTCATCACAGAGCAGACCCACTGTAGTCCTGGTAGAGATTACGGTATTGGTGGGCCACCAGAGGTGCAGACCCACTGCAGTCCTTGTAGAAATAATGCTATTGATGGATCATCAAAGATGTAGACCCACTGTAGTCCTTGTAGAGATAATGGTACTGGTGGGTCATCAAAGATGCAGACCCACTGTAGTCCTTGTAGAGACGGCCAGTAGCCATCTGTTGTGACTGTGCAGGTGCACAATCACCATTGAAGAGTCTTGCGGATAATATAGCAAGTCCATAACCACCACTTGTTCACTCAAAAAGTTTTTGGAATTGTTCTTAGAACCAGCAATGCTGTTATCCAGTCCCTTGCTGAATTATTAACACACGTGCAAACACTAACAGTCCCAACTTCTCACATATTGTCCATATACTGTGACCAACAGAAACGTGTGCAGTGAAATGTAACTAACAAGTTAATAATATCATGAACTGGTGACAATTACAATTTTATAACATAAGAATACAATAAAGGTACAAAATACATCATTAAAAACATAACAATATAGATAACATTTGTAGTACAGGTTTTACAAAAGAATAGAAATAGACATATACGTCAGTGTTACAGGAATTATGACATGAGTACATACAGAGAAGATCAGAATAACTTGCGAAACATCAACTTCACACATGAGCATTTAAACAGAATGAATAATGTCTAACATCTTTACAAAGTAAATAACATATTATTAATGCCAATTATATTTGAGGATAACAGTATTCCTCATCATAGTGAATGTAGCTTAATATTAAAAGAGGAAAAAATTCTATGAAACTACGCAGAGACAGGAAGAAAACAACTACACAAGGGTACACAAACACATAGTGGGATAACACCAATAGGAAAGGATAGGGTTAGTTTTCAGTGTAACATTTGGTACTGCAGTCCAACCCAAAACTTCATATATCTTTCCTCTTATTTCATCCTTTGTTTCCACCAAAAAAATTCTATCTAAGCATGCTTTCTGTATTTATATGTTCACACATTTCTCACCTCAACATTTATTTCTAAGAAAATCCTACCTAAACCTGTTTTCTGTACTTTTTTTTGTATAACTTCTCAATGCATTCTTTACCTATTCTCCATAGTCAGTTTCTTATATAGTCTACCCCCTCTTAAGCTAACTTAAATCTACTGAGTTCAGATGCTAAACTAAGGGATGAGGCAATGCAGCAGCACATGAAACAATTAATATAAACAGCAATGTAAAAAAATGGAAAATAGCAAAGCAAGCTACAGTAAATCTAAATTACCAAGCAATTCAACATTACAACTAATATGAGGCAATGCGCAGCAAACAAAAAATAAATCTGGCTTAGCAGAGTAACACAAAGTCAAATTCAGTAACACTACGCCTGGCAAACAGCAGTAACTTATACCTAAACATGACATAGCTCAAGCAGAAAAAATATTACAGTAAAAACAACAATGCAGATAAGGGAAATGTATATTCACATCTTAATATCTATGTAATTAAAGTGGTGCACCACAACAACTGATTGTAAAAAGAAATATTACCATGTACTTGAAAAGAAAATTATGTGTCCAGTTACTGTTACTAGTCCCTTCTTATTGTTCTTTCCTTTCCAAGTGCTCCTTTTTTAAAGAATGTGGATCATAAAATAATTATTTAATAGATCTGTTGACAGAAAGTGTTCACATTAGCAAATGCATTTCATTTTATTTTATGAAACCAATGCTGCAACACAGCTGGAAAACAGATGTCAAATGAAATAAGCAATTACACAAACCAAAGCATAAAAACATCATTAATAGCTATGTGGCATTTCGTAAGTCAGTAGCTCTCAACTCTCGTAGAAAGACACTTGTCATTATCAGGTTTGCAGATGTAAGAATATTTCCCATCAATTCATAAGCATTTCAGTAAATATCATAAATTACGAGCTCCACAGTATGCTTTCGACAAGGAAATGTCAATAGCGAGTATAATGGCCCCCCCTTTTTTTTTTTTTTTTTTTTACCTGTGCCGCTGAAAGGCTAATGGCTTTTTTTTTTCGGGCGGCTGTCGCCCAGGTGGGTGCCCGCGACGCATTACGTGCAGGTGGTCACTTAACTTTCTTACGGAAATATTTACGACAGCAGTTTCCGCTACAGTGACAGTCATATATACAAAATTTCACAGGTCGAGAATTTATGTTGCAAATGTGTAGAAACAAAATCCTATGAATATAACAGTGTCCAAAAAAATTTTCAGTGGCATTGTGATACATTCACACATGATTCACACATGTACACACATTTCATAATTCTAAAGTATGATTCTTGGTTTCCAACATCCTTTTCCATAAGTCAGAGTCCCTAATCACTATTCATTACTCCTTACCTTATTACACATATACATATCCATCGACACTCGTCAATATTTCGTCATTATAAATATGAAGCATAATCAAATAACTCATATAGCCTCAGCCTATTAATCATAAACATACCTCAGCAGCATAATACACATCGTCGTCGTAAAAATAACATCATAACACCTCAGTCAAATCTCAAAATCGTCGTAGCTTCCTCCAATAATTAAAAAAATTCTCTGTTCATGTCAAAAGTGTCATCTGCCTCAAACGTACTTTAAAAATCATGAATCCATACCAAATACATCATTCAAAGCTCTCGTAGTATCACAATGGTTCCGAAAAAATATGAAGAGTTCACACAGTACAGACAAAATACAATTTCGTAAGTGTGAAGTTATCCAACGGTGTAATTACGTAAACATGTGTCACTGACGTAGTAAAAAACATGTTTATCTCTCAGTTAAATGATCAGATAGCTGTGTAATTTGTATGTTAGAGACATATGGTACCGATGTGTAAAGTTGTATAAGCAAATACCATATTAGCTAGGGTTCCTTGTGGTTGCCACACACATGGTACACAAAGTAAGCATGTACCCCCCTGAGGATTAATGTAATTATACCCTCAGGTGTTACAGATTACAGCAATGGAATGAAATGTATCACGGAAAACTTTCTTTGTAATTCAAAAATCTTTAAAAATAAATGTTTTAAGTACAAAATTAATCACTCAAATACGTGTACTGTAGCGCTAAATGTGCGTCTTGTTGCAACATAATCTGTGTGGAAGTGTCGTAGTTATCGTCCTCCGAAAGCTAAGTTCTGCAGAAGTCAATGTACTTACCTCATAATACACAAAAGTGAAATGCTTTGCGTATAAATGTCTTAGTTACTACGCTTATTGCCGTGATGAGGAAAGTACTGTGCTGTAACGTATTGTTGTGCTACGGAAAAGGCAGTCTCATTGTAGCTACACCACAAAAGTTACTACTAAAACATGTTTTACTTTCCAGAATAATTCAGAAAAACTGTGCAGATATAAAACAGAAACACCGCAAAAGCAACATTGTAAATTGTCACTCATTAGTAGTGTCGTGATAACATCGTGTAGCTGTCACATAAACTAACCACTGTGTCCTCTGGTATCTCACAGAAAATACTTTAAACCCAGAATGTATTTTCAAGTAAACCAAAATGTTGCATTAAAATCTCATTAGCAGTACCAGTATGTGTCCTAAGTATGTAAGCCTGATAGTCGTTACGTAATCGTGCAACTAACAAGCAAGAATGTACAACTAACAACACTGTGTCGTCTGTTCATTATAACAATGCATTCGTAATTTCTGTTTAAATAAGTTCTCTTGGTTCTTGACTGGATATTTAACTTCAAACATTGTTGCATGTTAACAGATTCTAAGTCTGACAAGCATACTAGTAATGTAAAGTGAAAAGTTTTATGGCAATGACAAAGTTAAAAAGCAGATTATCTTTCAATAAACGGTTTTACATGTGAAATGTGGTGTAAACCTTTACTCTTCCTAGTACGCAGAGTTTCAACTTCAACGCAATTATCATGTGGTATACGTCGGATTCTGTAAGGTCCATTGTAAACTAGAAAGAATTTGTGACTCAAGTGTTTCTTCTTATGTGACAATGAATGAGCTTTAATGAGAACTTTCTGACCAATATATAATTTCTTTGCATTTGCTTTACCGTGTAGTTCTCTCCTTTTGTCTGCTGCAGATTTTATATTTTTAAGAGCCAAATCAATTATGTCTTTGTGTCGAAGTTTACGTGTATTCGGGAAAGGTACAAGCTCTCTGATTCTGTTCGGTGGTTCTTCATTCTTCAGTACAAGAGTAGGTGGTAAAGCAGTGGAATCATGAGGCATTTCATTCAGCACATTTTGAAATAATTGTAGATATCTGTCCCAATGCTGATGCTTTCTGTGACAATAAAGTCTGCAAAGCTTATTGATTTCTTTCATAATCCGTTCAGACGGGTTGCAATGTGGTGAGTACAATGAAATAAAAACAGGTTTGATTTTATGATTCCGAAGCGTGCGTGACCAAACAGCAGATCTAAATTGCGGTCCGTTATCTGAAATGACTTGGCAACGTGGCCAACTTCACGTAAGAAATTTTTAACAAAGGCGTTGGATACAGATCGTCTAGTGGCTTTACGTAACGGAGTGAAAGAAACAAATTTTGAAGTAAGTTCAACAGCGACAAGAACGTACGAAAATCCATGGGATGTTCTGACAAGCGGTCCCAAGAGATCAACAGCAGCAAATTCTTTTAATTTAGAAGGAATAATAGGAAACAACGGAGCACGATGTGAGACAGTAGATGGTTTCGCCTTTTGACAAAGTTTACAAATAGATAAGACTCTTCGAATTCTTTTTTCCATATTGTTAAAATAACAAGTCGTTCGAAGAATATGATAACATTTTCGTGGACCAAAATGTGCGTAGCTGAAATGAATGTACCAAATGAGCTTATTAACAAAATCGTCAGGAATGCAAAGTACCCATAGCTTGTCATCAACAGTGCAGCGTTTGAACAGTATGTTGTTTCTAACCAGGTAATAATGCCGAATCTGTGTGTGTGTCTTTTCATGCCATTTGCTCTTGATGTCTTTCCAAATCGGATCTTTATCTTGTTCATGAGCAATGTCCTTTAAAGATGTGGTGATGAAGTTTTCAAAGGCGACTTTCTGAATGTAAAGAATACTGAAATTTTTCTCGAGGTTGCCTTCTGTGGTACTTTTCTCAAGCCCAGCCGGTGCGCGTGACAGTGCGTCCGCAACGATGTTCTCCTTGCCGGGAATGTAGACTATCGTGAAGCGGAATTCTTGCAGAAACAATGCCCAACGTTTTAACCTGTCATGATTTAATTTTGAAGACATAAGAAATTGTAATGCACGATGATCACTGTATACTTTTACGTGCTTGCCAGAAAGAAAGAAACGGAATTTGTTAAATGCCCAAAAGATAGCTAACGCTTCTAATTCAGTAACGGAATAATTTTTTTCAGATTTTGTTAGCACGCGGCTAGCAAAAGCAATGGTTTTCTGAATGGTAGTATCATTTTCTATGGCTTCTTGAAATAAATGGGCACCAAGACCGACTTTAGAAGAATCCGTGCTAAGGCAGAAATCTTGTGACAGATCTGGGTGAGCTAAGATTGGCGCGTGAAGTAACGCTTCTTTCAAAGAATTGAATTCCAATTGTGCTTGTTCGTCCCAGTTCCAAATAGTATTTTTTCCAGTGAGAGAACAAAGTTTTGGTGTAACAAGAATTTGCATATTCAGAAAACGACGGTAAAAATTTACGAGACCTAGAAAACTGCGGACTTGTCTTTTTGTGGATGGAACTGGAATGGCTCTGATTGCTTCTAACTTTTCAGGATCCGGCTGAATGCCTTCAGAAGAAGTAATATGCCCCAAAAACCTCACCTTTGACCTACCGAATTCAGACTTTTCCAAGTTACCTGTAATTCCAGATTCTGCAAAAATACGTAACAAACTGTTGAGGATGCGATTATGTAGTTCCCATGAAGCTTCTGCTATTAGAATATCGTCCACATATAAGGTGACGTGACGTTTTAAGAACTCAGGTAATATGGAATTTAGCCCGCGAATGAATGCTGCTGAAGAAATGTTCAAACCAAAGGGAAGTTTCCGAAACTGATAACAAACGCCGAAACAAAGGAAAGCTGTGTATTTTCTACATTCTGGATGAAGTTCGATCTGATAAAAGCTGGATCTGAGATCAATGGAAGACAACACTTTTACACCATTAAAATTTTGAAGAAGTTCTTCCAACGTTTGCGGCCTGTCTGTTTCAGGAATAATGATCGTATTGATTTGTCTCGAATCTAAGACAAGCCTGATCGATCCATTTTTCTTCTCAACAACATGTAATGGATTGTTGTATGAGCTTACTGCAGGCTCAATAATGCCCTCGTCAAGCATAGATTGTATTTCTGTTCTAACACGGTCCCTATAATGTGCTGGAATTACATATGGTCTAACACAAAATTTAGTATGCTCACGAACACGAAATTGGTATTGAAATCCCTTGATTGTTCCTGTTTTATGAGTAAAAACTGTGGAATGTTCTTGTAAAATCTCAAAAAGGTCCTGCCTATTAGTGTCATTACAATTCTCAATTGTTTGAATTTTATTCTGAATTAACTCATTAATTTCAAATATGCCGTCGATATCATCCCTGTCAGTTCTTGCAGAGTGATTGTTAGTGTCTAGTTCCGTAGAAAATTCCGAACTGTTGTCCAACAGAAGGTAAAGCCGATTGATTTCTTCGTCATGGTTTGAGAGCCAATCTTCAAATTTCAAAGCTATTGACTTACCTTCCTTCTCTAAACTTATTTCAGCATCGTGAAAGTTTAAGATTGCTTTGAATTCATTCAAAAAGTCTACTCCCAATATAATTTCCGTCGACAATAATGGAACAATAAGAAAGTTCGTAGAGAAGCTGTGGCTTTGACAAAAGAATTCTAAGTTGGTTTGTTGGCGTACATCTACACTTTTTCCAAAGATTGCACCTTGTAATTTAATCTTACGTAACGGAAGTGTTTGGCAATCGTTCGATTTGTTGCATTTGCTAAAGGCTGTTTCACTAATTACTGAGATGGGACTGCCAGAGTCAAGTACTGCCGTAAATTTTACGTTATTTACAGTAATGTGAATCACAGGATATGCAATGTTGTTAAGGTTTACGTTGTGTTCCTGGAGTAAGATGTCCCTAATGTCTTCCATTTTTACGTAATTACTAGCTACGGCAGCTGCGTCATCAGTTTCATAAGTACGTTTTGTTGCTGCCAGCGGTGTGAGTCATTGCCTATTGTCTCTTTGTTGGCGCGCGTCGTTATTGGGATTTGGAGACCTAACTTCTACAAATTCACCGTGACGAGAGGGCCCTGCTCTGTTTGAATCCCGCCAGTTCTGATGCAATTCAGGTCTGTCGTTACGATCATATCGTCTGTCGTCATGTCGGTAGATTCCACAGTTTCTTTCTTGTCGGTCACATGGTGGAGAGTTTCTCCCTGAATCGTAACTGCGCGTTGGACCGTTGCGTCTAAAGTTATTCTGTCTCCCTTGATAGTATTTATTTTGGTTCCCATATTGTCTGTTTCTCTTATTGTCTCTGTGATAGTCATTACCATGGAGAGGTGATCTTTCCCTGTAGTTATTACTACTCTGCCAACGGTTGTCATACGGGTGGTGTCTGTTTTGGTCACGATTTGTGTTGTGAGAATAGCCTTGTCGTGTCAAGTTATTACTTCTTTCATCGCGGAATTGCGACGGATGTGACCTGTAATTGTTGTGTTCCTGGTTTCGCGTTCCGCGATTGTCAGTGTCAATTTCTAATTCTTGTAAGAGTCCCTGAAATGCTTCAATGTCGTCTTTGCAACGTCCTGCCAAAATAATATGTCGTAAATGTTCAGGCAGTTTGATTAAGCAAATGCGGATGAGTTCTGAGGGGCTGTATGGGTTTGAAAGATACTGATTCTTATGCAACATGTCTTCAAAATATTTCATAAGACTGGAAAATTCAGATTGTTCGAAACGTTTCATCATTATGATGCTATGTTTTACTCGGTCTTGTGTGGCTTGAGACCAATATGCTGAGAGGAAGGCATGGTAAAACTCTCCTTCACTGTGGCAATCGTGAATTACCGATCGCATTCTTACAGCTGGTTCATTCTCCAAGTAGCCACACATAAATTCTAATCTTTGTTCTAACGACCAGTTGGGAGGAAAACAATGCGAGAATTGATGGAGCCATGCTTGTGGATGAATGTCGTTGCCAGAATTCTTAAATGTTTTGAATTTACGTGTAGTAATGAACAGCTTATAGTCAAAATCATCATGTCGGCGAGTCGCATATCGGTCATTGTTAGGTCGTGTCGGCCGTTCCATCTCAAAATTCGGTGCACATTGCCAATTTCTTTCATAACTTCCGAAATGCCCTGTGTTATTATTTTGTGGCTGTTCCGTATTTCTGTGTCCCTCTTCCCGTATTGGGGCGCGAGTATCCTCTGAAATACGTAATTCTTGTATTACCTGTGTCAGCTGATCTTGTACTTCCCGGATTTCTCTTTTGTACTGTGTATTGATTTGATTTTGATTCTGTTTGAATTTTCTAATTTGTTCATACTCTTCTGTGTCAGTGAAGGCTACAGGTCTTGTGTCATTCAGATCATCATCTACCTTTGTAGATAAGTTAGTGACCTGATCCGAAAGTTCGGCTACTTTCTCCGATAGTGAACACATTTCCTCAGTGTGTTTTTCTGAATCAAGTTTCAGAGTGTCCATTTGTGTTGAAATCGTATCTACTGTGTCCTTTAAGTTTTCTTGACTTTTTGCAAGTTGCGTAACCGAATCGGTAGATGCAACTGCGTCAATTTTAGCTTGCAAGGTGTTGTGATTTTCATGAACAATAGTTTGCAGTTCTTTTATGGCTGCTTCGTGATTCTGTAATGCATTTTCATGACGCGAAAAAATAGGTTGGAAATGCTCACAAATTTGAGTTTTTACGTCATTACAGACTTTTTGACATTTCGATTCAATGTTATGTAACTCAGTAGTTAAATCTTCACGCGTTTGTTCAAGAGTTTGTTCCAATGAGTCTAACTTTTGAAGCTGTTGCTGTGTTTGTCTCTGATTTTCTTCCAGTGTGTCTAACTTTTTAAGATTTTGTTCCACTGTGTCTAATTTTTGAAGCTTTTGCTGTGTTTGTCCCATTTGTTGTATTAATTGTAATAACAATGCATTGGTGTCTGAAACATGTTCCTCAGTGCTTTTCGGCAGTGAATTTGCACCGGCAACATTCACATTTTGACAAGCAGAAAATGTGTCTTGACTTATTTGAGAAAGCGGTGATGACCCAAAACCTGAATCTACAGTATTTGCGAAATTGTGTCCTGTTATTTCGGATCCCTGAGGCGATCTGTTGCCGACCGATCGATCGATAATGCTTCCCTGTTCACTACCTGTTTCACTGTCTACACCATTGTTTGCAGCCCGCTCCATTTCCCTATGCACAATTACCAAATTACTACTTTGAAGATCAGTTAATTCATTACGCGGTGGCGCTAACACACTGCTTTCATTTTCACTGTCATTTCTCAGTTTACTTTGGAGCCTAGTATTACGTTTTTCACACGCCATTATTGTCACAGTATTTCACACGACAACACAGAAAAACACAATTTGAAGATCAAAAATAAGAGAACACATTAACATAGCAATGAAAATAATATCTAGTTAATTGCAGCTGCGAAATACTTGGTGCAAATCTACATGCATGCCACACCTGTTTTACTGTACAACAATGAAAAACTACAACTACAAAGGAAATTCTCTCTATAATTACGCGCTAGCAATAAACAATAGCTACACCAATTACACAAACTACAAGAAAAAAATCAGAAGATTCCAGTGAGGTATCCTCCGCTAAGGGTCGACATATGAAACGTCCCCTTTCAACAATTATACCTGACTGTGCTTAAACTGACACACAATATTTTGTTAGCGCAACGCAATCTGACTTCCAATAATCCCTACAAAAGAATGGGCCCTGACTAACAGTAAACTATACCTTTCACAAATCACTTACCTCACAAAAATCTTCGCTACTCAAGCTACTGCAATACAGCGAGCGCCACTATTGCCAGCTAAATAAAAGATTCAAACTACTGAAGGCACTAACTACTGATAGGGATAGTTAGCAAATGAAAGATATTAATAGAGAACAAACAATGTATTTACCTTGATATCATCATATATAAATATAGCAGTTCATGACAAATTTCAAAACTTCGCCATCTCTCTCCCCACATCCACCACTGCTGGCGGCTCACCTCCAACTGCGCAACGCTACGCGCTGTTCACATCCAGCTGCCGCTGCCCAACACTACAATGGCAGACAACAATGCAAACTAGACACAGACTGCACACAGCACAGCCAGTGATTTTCATACAGAGGTGGCGTTACCAATAAAAAACCTAAACAGCCTACTTACACATTATAAAATAATAGAAATCAGAGCTCGTACAGAAAGATTTACGTGTTCATTTTTCCCGCGCGCTGTTAGAGAGTGGAACAGTAGAAAAATAGTGTGAAGGTGGTTCGATGAACCCTATGCCAGGCATTTAATTGTAAATTGCATCATGTAGATGTAGTTGTAGATGAAGGGTGTGTATTTATTAGTTACGTGTAATCAATACTTGAACTAAAAATAAACACATAATACGGGATGCTTCAAAGGAAACAGCATAATTCACAATACTTTATCTTCTACAAGAATCAAGATACAATCGACACAAACATGGGATGAATTTTAGCATACGCAGCGAAACTAAATTTTATCTCGGCATCAGTTGTAAGTTGGTAGTTTATGTGGCTGCCATCAGAGGTCTACCTGCTGCAGCTAGTTCGTTCGCCCTTTCAATAGACAATGTGCATAGAGTCGAGAGAGCGCTAGCACAACAACAAATTGCGTTTAACGTTCTCGAGTTCAACAGGTGCAATTCAGTTACTACTGTACAGCGTGATTTTCATCTGGAGTATGTCACTGCACCTGCTACAGCTCGAAGCATTCGACGATGGCACCAGCTGTTTCAGCGCCCTTGTTGTCATACATGGGAAAAGGAAGGAATTTTTGGATTTAACGTCCTGTCGACATCGATGTTTTTAGAGACGGAGCACAAGCTCGTGGGGTTTCAAGGATGGGGAATGAAATCGGTCGTGCCGTTTCCAAGGAACTATTTCGGTATTTGCCGGAGCGATTTAGGGAAATCATAGAAAACTTAAATATGAGTGTTCGGTTGCAGATTAGGAACGTCGTCCTGCAGAATGCGAGTTTGACTGAAATTCTAAAATATGATACGGATCGTCCAAAAAGTGATACACATATGCTATTGTTATGTACATTGACGACAGAAGGTTGAATTCTTAAAAATGCAATAGAGACCACACAAAATAATACATATGTATAACTGCGATTTTTCTGTGGGCCATATCTAAGATATTTATGTCATGAAACGTACGTCTGATACTTCCAGATTTGTTTTTCCTAATTTTAATACTACAAAGTCAACAGCAATAGGTAGAAACTGTTTATAATTAAGGCACTGAGAATCATAAGGGAATAAAGCACACCGTCATCGGATCGGTGTGGAAGCGAATATCAGAGAGACCTGTGTGGCAGCTTTTCACGAATGTTCACATATACAATGTGTATCTTCAGCACACATAAATCTGGCTCACCACACGATCAGCAGAGGTCAGGAGAATGCATACATACAACAGTCTCAAAATCAACGACATTGTGTTTTAGGCCCTTATGACTCTAAGTAGCTCAATTACACTTAATATACTGACATTAATACATAAATAAGATACAAAAAAGAGAATCACCATCTCACATTTTTTAGTGAATATCAACAGTACTGCAGAATGCAGATTCTTCATTTGATATTTCCTGCCCCAGTAGCAACATCACGAATTTGAAATTTCCCTATCACATCGCTCTTATTAATAAGACAAATGTTTTTTCTCGTTTAATTGAAAAGAAATACACTCCTGGAAATTGAAATAAGAACACCGTGAATTCATTGTCCCAGGAAGGGGAAACTTTATTGACACATTCCTGGGGTCAGATACATCACATGATCACACTGACAGAACCACAGGCACATAGACACAGGCAACAGAGCATCCACAATGTCGGCACTAGTACAGTGTATATCCACCTTTCGCAGCAATGCAGGCTGCTATTCTCCCATGGAGACGATCGTAGAGATGCTGGATGTAGTCCTGTGGAACGGCTTGCCATGCCATTTCCACCTGGCGCCTCAGTTGGACCAGCGTTCGTGCTGGACGTGCAGACCGCGTGAGACGACGCTTCATCCAGTCCCAAACATGCTCAATGGGGGACAGATCCGGAGATCTTGCTGGCCAGGGTAGTTGACTTACACCTTCTAGAGCACGTTGGGTGGCACGGGATACATGCGGACGTGCATTGTCCTGTTGGAACAGCAAGTTCCCTTGCCGGTCTAGGAATGGTAGAACGATGGGTTCGATGACGGTTTGAATGTACCGTGCTCTATTCAGTGTCCCCTCGACGATCACCAGTGGTGTACGGCCAGTGTAGGAGATCGCTCCCCACACCATGATGCCGGGTGTTGGCCCTGTGTGCCTCGGTCGTATGCAGTCCTGATTGTGGCGCTCACCTGCACGGCGCCAAACACGCATACGACCATCATTGGCACCAAGGCAGAAGCGAGTCTCATCGCTGAAGACGACACGTCTCCATTCGTCCCTCCATTCACGCCTGTCGCGACACCGATGGAGGCGGGCTGCACGATGCTGGGGCGTGAGCGGAAGACGGCCTAACGGTGTGCGGGACCGTAGCCCAGTTTCATGGAGACGGTTGCGAATGGTCCTCGCCGATACCCCAGGAGCAACAGTGTCCCTAATTTGCTGGGAAGTGGCGGTGCGGTCCCCTACGGCACTGCGTAGGATCCTACGGTCTTGGCGTGCATCCGTGCGTCGCTGCGGTCCGGTCCCAGGTCGACGGGCACGTGCACCTTCCGCCGACCACTGGCGACAACATCGATGTATTGTGGAGACCTCACGCCCCACGTGTTGAGCAATTCGGCGGTACGTCCACCCGGCCTCCCGCATGCCCACTATACGCCCTCGCTCAAAGTCCGTCAACTGCACATACGGTTCACGTCCACGCTGTCGCGGCATGCTACCAGTGTTAAAGACTGCGATGGAGCTCCGTATGCCACGGCAAACTGGCTGACACTGAGGGCGGCGGTGCACAAATGCTGCGCAGCTAGCGCCATTCGACGGCCAACACCGCGGTTCCTGGTGTGTCCGCTGTGCCGTGCGTGTGATCATTGCTTGTACAGCCCTCTCGCAGTGTCCGGAGCAAGTATGGTGGGTCTGACACACCGGTGTCAATGTGTTCTTTTTTCCATTTCCAGGAGTGTATATTGTTTACATGCACAGAATTTAGAGCCGTAACTTCGAGGTCATTTTCCAGTATTTTTTGTATACTGCAGACATATCTTCCCCTTCCTCCTCGAAATTTAACCAACAAATAATCTCCTCCACTAACATGTGCTGGATCTGTCATTACAATAGGATCTAGTGTGGGTTCTTCAAAGAGATCGACGTTATCCATGCTGCCCTCATTCATCAGAGACATTCGGAATTAGAAACAATCGCCTCAGCTTCCTTTCTTGCCACATCGTTGGTCGCAAGCATAGGTTTCTGACTCTCCTTCCTTTGGGCTACTCCTTTTTTGTATGGACGCTCTTCGTTTTCAATAATGAATTTACTGCCAACGGTTTGGCCTCCAGCAGTTGCGTTCCCGGCGTATGGGAAGGGCAGCCACCCGCTGTACGCCACTGCGTGGCCGGTGGCTGCGACGTAGCTCACAGTGTATACCTTTTAGCAACCAAAAGATCAAACTCAATCACTTTTTCGACTCAAAAATAAGCAAGGGAATCCTACATATATTTTGGAACGGAGCGTATCATATTTAAGAATTATATTGACTGTGTAATAATTATCTCAATATGATAATTGTGACAATAATGAATAACTCAGCAGACAGAGCGAAGTTTCCTGTGTGTTTAATACAAATCTGGAGAATACAATATGTGTGGCAGATGTTCTACAGCTGTGTGCACATTTATTTGCAGTTTGAAAGCACTGTTTGTCAAAATCATTTTATCGCCAAAGTGAAGTTGCTAATGGAAAAACGAGTTAGGGCTAACAAATCCTAAATAATGGCAGCAGAACTAACAGCAGGAATATTGTGTCGGCTGCTGTGGGAGTCAGCACCGACACGAACAAGGAAGGAAAAAAGTTGCGATGGCCGGTGGCAGGAATCCAAAATCATCTGTACAAAACACTTTCTGATTAGGACACTTTATTTCTGAAAAGAAATAAATTTAACTTAACTTCTCTCCTGTTCAAGTACTGTACTCTTCATTGCTACTCGCAGAACACAGGCTAACAAGGGAACCTCCCCATCGCACCCCCCTCAGATTTAGTTATAAGTTGGCACAGTGGATAGGCCTTGAAAAACTGAACACAGATCAATCGAGAAAACAGGAAGAAGTTGTGTGGAACTATGAAAAAATAAGTAATATATAGAAACTGAGTAGTGTATGCGCAAGATAGGCAACATCAAGGATAGTGTCATCTCCAGAGCGCCGTGGTCACGTGGTTAGCGTGAGCAGCTGTGGAACGAGAGGTCCTAGGTTCAAGTCTTCCCTCGAATGAAAAGTTTACTTTCTTTATTTTCGCAAAGTTATGATCTGTCCGCTCGTTCATTGACATCTCTGTTCACTGTAACAAGTTTAGTGTCTCTATTTAGCGACCGCACCGCAAAACCGTGCGATTAGTAGACGAAAGGACGTGCCTCTCCAATGGGAACCGAAAATATTTGATCGCAAGGTCATATGTCAACCGATTCCTCCAAAGGAAAACACGTCTGATATATTATATACGACACCGGTGACGGAATGTGCCTCACATGACAGGAATATGTTGTCGACCCACTTAACTTGTACACTTGGCGAATGGGTAAAAAGATTCTTCTACATTGCCCGATTTAGGTTTTCTTGTGGATGTGATAATCACTCCCAAAAAAGTGATGAAAACATGAGAGTTTGTCACATGAACTGAAAATAAAAAATTAAACTTCTCACTCGAGGGAAGACTTGAACCAAGGACCTCTCGTCCCGCATCTGCTCACGCTATCCACGGGACGACGGCGCTCCTGAGCTTTCATTATCCTTGGTGTTGCATTTCTTGCGCATGGACTGCTCAGTTTGTGTTTTTTGCTTATTTTTTCATAGTTCCACACAACGTCTTCCTGTTTTCTCGATTGATCTGTGTTCAGTTTTTCAAGGCCTATCCACTGTGCCAACTTATAACTAAATCTGAGGGGGGTGCGATGGGGAGGTTCCCTTCTAAGTAACGTCTTCTACTACGCTGTACCGATGCTCTCGGAGACTGCGACCGAATTGGACCGACCAGCGATACGTAGCTGGTTATATCAGCATTGACAGGTGGCGCAAAACTCTGTCTTCCTGCCCGCTCTTCCCATTGTAATGCGGGTCAGCGTCTTCTAGATGCCATTTCTCGGCTCTGCGATGGTCGGCGTGCAGTCGATGCCCTAGGATTGCACATCCCCGCCCTCTTCCCCCATTGCAAAATGCCGCACCGTTGTCGTGTAGAGAGCCATCATACGACAACGGGAGGGGTAGGGAGGGGTGTGTTGGGAAGGCAGGAAGCTGGCAGCCGCAACTGGGACCGACGCCGAGCCCCAGGCCGCGCCCCGACATCCGTCCCGCACTCCGGGGGCAACGTCTGTAGGAGAACCCACGGAAATGCGCCCACCCTCTGCCTGAGCGGATTCGACGAAAAACAGAGAGGGCGGCGATGACGACGACGACGGCGCCGGGCCACGATGGTCGCAGGGATGTCGAGCTGCTGCGGCGGCGAAGGCGATGGGTCCAGCCTCAACAGTTCCGCAGAAGACGAATCCGGGGGCGGCCGAGGCGGCCGCAAGATCCCGATAGCATGCGAATCTGGGGACAGAAAATCTGCCGAAGAATCTCGCAATCGACAAGCACGAATCTGATTCTGACGGCGGTGCAGCAACGCAGCAGGACCTTGAATTAAATGTGCGCAAGCGCCCAAATTTCGAAGAATCGTTCGTCTCTCCCAGCACCTGGAGCCACCAAAACCTCTGAAAATAATGGAATCATTAGGCGCAAAGCGACACTTGCGGGGCACGGGAGGCGCCGTGGGCTGCGGTGGTGCAGCAACTGGAGCAGCGTGCGGTGGCGCCGGACATTGTAAGCATGTATCGAGTAGCACTGATATCGATTGTGATAACATCGCTATGGTCGCTTCTTTGTTTTTTTTCGCACCAGAACGAGCGAAGGAGTGACGTGGCGGTGTTTAACCGTGGGTGTGGTGTGAAGATGTTAAGGAATCAGGCTAAGAGAACAAGTAAAATTTGTGACTATAAAGGTGTTTGATGCTGTGTAATCATTCGTTTACCTCTCGAGACGTAATCCGCAATTCGCGAAGTCAAAAACCACGAGAAAAATCGCGAGAACATGATTAGATGCCCGCGAGCATCTCATCCGCGCCGGTAAATGAAACTTGGATTACCTATATTGCCACGAACGCCGCATCTGGACTGCAGTGTGGGATGATGTATTGTGGTGTAGTGTTACTGTATGTATCAGTGTATCAACATATTTGTTATTTTGTGAAGAGTGTAACAGTGCAGCCCTGTGTAGCGCAAGTGTTAAAAAAGTACATCAGTGGATTATGCTAGGCTAACACTTGAATTTTGGTAATTGGCACTCCTTTGTTCCCATTGTTAGTTATCGTTTATTACAGCAATACTCAAGCTGCTGTTGCTAGACTGCAAGGGAAGAAGCGAATGACTACTGGATTTACGAGGAGAGTGGGTACAATTAGCAATCACAGACGGAACAATAGCCCTACCCTCCCCCATTCGCTTACAACATGTAGAAGCTCCGTCGGCGACGGACCGTCGCGGTGTTGGGAGCGATACGTTGCGAGGAAGAGTAACAGCATAGTTTGTTCATCTGTTGCTTGAACGTACGCACAAACCGTTCAGCTTCTCCGTTCGACTGAGGATGAAACGGAGCAGCTGTAACGTGAGTGTTACTATTCACCGTACAAAACTGTTCGAAGCCCTCATCCGTAAAGTGCGGTCCGTTGTCTGTAACCAACACTTAAAGCAAACCTTCCAAGCAAAAAAATAGTTGAGAAAGCTTGAATGGTACTATTCGAAGTAGCCGAGTTCGTGGGAACAGCAAACGGATATTTGCTAGAAGAGTCCACAACAATAAGCTAACAAGTATTCCAAAAGGGACCAACAAAGTCAATATGCACTCGTTGCCACCGGGACTGAGACTTTGGACAAGCTGAAAACGTTTGTGGCGGCGCCGATAGATTTTCAGCACAAGCGCGACACTCTGACGTCATCTGTTCAATGTGGGCGCCCGTGCCCGCCCAAGTCCAGTGCCGATGCGGTAAGTGTTTTGTGCGAACAATTCCCCAATGTTCGTGGTGGAGCAATCGCAACACATCTTTTTGCAACACTTTAGGAACAAGCGTACGTGACTGTCCAGAGTCATTTCGCAATAAAATCGCGCTGTGCTGGACGGGGAGGCTATGCCGACGGCAAAATATCTGCGCACAAAAGAATTCTGAATGTTCTTCACTGAAAGAGGCCAAGCAGTACGAATGTAGCACAACAAAAGGTTGAAGTCAAGGTCTGCTTCTGTGACCTGTGCGATTTCCCTATAGTCCAGGGGAAAAGTCTGTAAAAGTTCAGTGTTCTGCACATCGATCTGACAACAAGTTGTGGAAGTAGCATCGAATTCAGAATGAGGACCAACAGGAAGACGAGAAAGTGTGTCAACATTTGCATGCTTCAACATGGGCCGGTACAATATTTCGTACTGATAGTGTGACGTTAAACAAAGCCCAACGTTACATACTCTGAGCCGTGCTTGGCGGAACAGGTTTGGATGAATGAAACAAATACTGAAGTGTCTTATGGTCCGTCACTAGGTAAAACTTCCGAGCAAACAGATAATAGTGAAACTTTGTCACGCCGTAGATAATAGCGAGCGCTTCCTTCTCGACTTGGGAATAGTTAAAGTGAGTCTTCGTCAATAACTTGAGAGCGAAAGCAATCGGCTTGTCCTGTGAACCAAATCTGTGCAAGAGCACAACTCCGATTCTGTAAGAAGAAGGGTTTATTGCCAAAACCACAGGCTTAGTGGGACCGAAATAAACAAGGCACATATCACTCAACAAGGCATTTTTGAGTGTCTCGAATACATCCTGACACTCTTTGGCCCAAACAAAAGACACATTCCTCCGGCGTAAACGACGCAGTGGAGCCACGATCTGGGCTTCGTTTGGTATAAACCAGACATAATATGTCGGCTTCCCGAGAACTCATAGCAATTCTGTCACGTTCCACGGGGCAGGGAGGTCCTGGATGGGCAGAAAATGTGATTGAAGAAGATGAACACCTTGGCTATTAAAAACATGGCCTAAGTACAGAATTTCTACTTAAAATAAGGCACATTTGCCCAGGCGACACTTCAAACCAGCAGCTGGAAGCACTTTAAAAAGTTTACGAAGGTTACTAATGTGTTCCTCTGGTGTACTCGTTGACACCACAGTATCGTTCAAGTAATCTGAAGAGAATGTAACTTTCGCGGTAAGCTGTTCTAAGAAGCGTTGGAATATGGAAGGCACGGAAGGCTGCCAAAGAGTAAGTGCAAAAATTTGAACAACCTTAAATGTGTGTTGACCGCAAACACGTTCTGATACTTCTCGTCTGCCGGCCGCGGTGGCCGTGCGGTTCTGGCGCTCCAGTCCGGAGCCGCGCTGCTGCTACGGTCGCAGGTTCGAATCCTGCCTCGGGCATGGGTGTGTGTGATGTCCTTAGGTTAGTTAGGTTTAAGTAGTTCTAAGTTATAGGGGACTGATGACCACAGCAGTTGAGTCCCATAGTGCTCAGAGCCATTTGAACCATTTGAACCACTTCTCGTCTAGCGCAATTTGCAAATACGGATTGGGTAAGTCAGTTTTTGAGAAACAGTGGCCCGCACCAAGCCTGTCCATTAATTCCTCAGGGCGAGGCGACGGATAAGTGTCAATTATAATTTGTGGATTCGCAGTGGATTTAAAGTCAACTCAAAGACAAAGTCTTCCACCAGAAGCCTTTGGTATGATTACTGAGGTAGAAGCCTGGATAGGAGCAATAACACCACTGTATTGCCATTCCTTAAGTTCACTTGCAACGTTGTCTCGGAGTGTATGACGACAGGACGCGCAGGAAAAAACTTAGGTTGCGCATTGTCCTTCATTGTAGCGTGCGCCACAAAATTATTTCCTTTGCCAAGCCCTTCAGGAAATAAATCAGGAAATTCCTCAATCAGTTGAGTAACACTGTCTTTTAGGTTTGAAGCACAAACAGAAAGTACAGTGTCCAGATTACGAAGACCAAACAAATCAAATGAATCAAACCCAAAAAAACTTTCACAGTCTTGCGAACGCAAAATTGTAAATGGCAGTGTTCTGATGTGAGATTGGAATGTGGCAAGCAAACTACATGTACCAAACACTGAAATGTCCTCACCGCTATAAGCAGTAAGTTGCTTGCAAGATTTTGTAAACTGAGGCAAGCCCAACTGTTCATAAGTGGCACGCTTAAGCAATGTAATGGAAGCATCAGTGTCTAACTGAAGGCGCACACAGCGTCCGGCAACGACTAAGTTCACAAACAGTTTGTTTGACTGTCGTTACACAGCACTTGGGTGGGGTGAAGGCATATCCCTAATTTTGTCATTACTGGTACTGTAGCCAATTTAGAAAAAACTACATTCACTGAGTGGGAAGGTGCTCCGTGCTTCCGGCTTACGAGAGCGAACACGGATAGAGTTCCAAGATTTTAAACATGGCTGAAACAGCAACTGTTGAAATTCTTCACGGTATATGATGACAGCCAAAACAGTTGCAGGATAAAGATTTATTAAAATTGACCACGGTTTCGGTATATATAAATATACCTTCATCAGAAGTGAAATACCTAAAATTACATGCTGCATTGGAGATTAATAAAACAATTGTACCAAAGGCGTCGTTAGTAGTTAAAACATCTCCATTTTTACAACATGATTACATCATAATCAGTAGTTAAAACATCCTTTGGTACAATTGTTTTATTAATGTCCATTGCAGGATGTAATTTTAGGTATTTTACTTCTGATGAAGGTATATTCCTATACACTGAAACCGTGGTCAAGAATTTTATTAAATCTTTATCCTGCAACTGTTTTGGCTGTCATCATTTACCGTGATGGATAGAGTTCTTTTTCTGTTGCAAGCACACGGACTGTACATGACCTGACATTTCACAAACAAAGCAAGTCGCGTTCCCCGAAGGGCAGTTTTGTCTTTTATGAGTGTAAAAGCAGCCGGGACATGATTTCACAGCAGACACACGCGTTGACACTTGTTTACTCGACCGTGTCGGGGCGGCCCGTTTGTGCGCGGCGGTCGGTGTGAGGCCGTATCTGTTTGTCACTTGGCGTTTCACTGCAAACCGGAGCTACCTCACAGTTTTCCATCGCAATACCACATGAGTCCTGATGGTGAGTAATCCGTAACACATGTTTCAAAGTGGGATCAGAATGTTCAAGACTTTGTTCACGAATCCTGCTGTCTGGCAGATTGTATGGAATCATTGTGTCGTGATAGTATTGTCAACAGCTACAGTGAAAATGACGCTGTCGTATCAAACCCTGAAGGTCAGTGACCCACTGGTGGTACGTCAGTTCTGGATTTTTCCGCAATCGAAAGAACTTATAACAAGCTGCAGCAACCTGTACCTAATCCTCGTAATACTTAGTAAGGCCCGGAACTAAATCTTCAAAAACTAACAAGTCCGGCTTACTAGTCAGGAATAGCTTCTGAGCAAAGAGATAAATTACTCTGCCGGCCGTTGACAAGAAATAAGAAAGTTTCACAGTACATTGCAGTTGATGTGTAGCACAACGAGCGTCGAACTGAGCACAGTTCAAATGGTTCAAATGGCTCTGAGCACCATGGGACTTAACATCTGAGGTCATCAGTCCACTAGAACTTAGAACTACTTAAACCTAACTAACCTAAAACATCACATATATCCATGTCCGAGGCAGGATTCGAACCTGCGACCGTAGCACCAGCGCGGTTCTAGACTGAAGCGCCTAGAACCGCTCGGCCACAACGGCCGGCGAACTGAGCACAGTACTTGTTCCATTCCTCTTGCTCTTCATCGAACGCACGGGACGGTGAAATGCACTGAGGCGGAGCCGTGGCTGTGGGTGGCTGTTGGGACGGAGTTGATGCAGCAGCAGCTCGTTCATTAATGAGCTGCTAGACGGCCGTCATTAACTGCGACGTTTGTTGGTTCCGGAGCTGAATAAACTGCATTAAATCAAAGCCAGCAACGAGCGGAGGTGTAGGCGCAGTTGGTGTAGGACGCGGATTAGATGTCATTTTAATGAGAACAATTAGTAGCAATGCGCCTCTGAAAGAAAAGAGAGAGATATTACTGACGCGTAGCGATGGAGTAGCATAGATCGAAGGCAGCGTTGGTTCCGGAATTATCGCTGGCGTATGTTGTGTCGGCCACTGTTAAAACACTTACTACCTAGAAGGACACTTTTAAGGAATATTTGTGATAGGTACGGTTTTCTTATAAACAGACTGGGTGCATGATTTTTTGGAAAGTTTTGAGTGGATCACATTTAGCACACGTTACTCTATGATGTGACTTGTCTTATACATAATTCTTCCGAGCGTCTGCCAATGACGACGTTCCGTAATAATTGTGTAATAATGCTATTACACGACTTATATAGGTACATATATGCAATTAGCATAAAGTGTTTTTTACAAAGCCAGCCGCCGTGGCCGAGCAGATCTAGGGGCTTCAGTCCGGAACCGCGCTGCTGCTACGGTCGTAGGTTCGAATCCTGCCTCGGGCGTGGATGTGTGTGATGTCCTTAGATTAGTTAGGTTTCAGTAGTTCTAAGTCTAGGGGACTCATGACCTCAGATGTTAAGTCCCATAGTGCTTAGAGCCATTTGAACCTCCTTTTTTTCCGTTACAAAAATATACGCTGTTGTCACTGCTAATTGCTCGAAATGTAAGGATTTCCTTTTATATATACCACAGAATATGTATAATATTTATGGAATATTCCGTCGGTTCTTGGAGGAACATAGACATTAAAAACTTGAATACGCAGTATTAATGTTACTAAAAATGTATATTTAATAATTCGTTATGAACCGGCTTTCGGCTTACGATGCCATAGTCCACACAACGCCAGCGAGAGCTCATATCTGTATTGATACAGACGTAAAACGTCACATATCTTTGAAAAACTTTCTCTGTATAGCTATGAACTCTCGCTGAAGATGTGTGGACTATCTGTTTAGTATTTAGTTATCTGAAGATAGACTAGGAAGGTGAAAGCCGGTTCATATCGAACCATCAAATAAATATTATTGTGGGACATTATTACTGCGTGTCCAAGTTTTTAATATACAACTATGTGATCAAAAGTATCCTGACACCTGGCTGAAAGTGACTCACATATTCGTGGCGCCGTCCATCGGTAATGCTGGAATTCAACATGGTGTTGGCCCACCCTTAGCCTTGGTGACAGCTTCCTCTCTTGCAGGCATACGTTCAATCAGGTGATGGAAGGTTTCTTGGGGAATGGCAGCCCGTTCTTCACGGAGTGCCGCACTGAGGAGAGGTATCGATGTCGCTCGGTGAGGCCTGGCACGAATTCGGCGTTCCAAAACATTCCAAAGGTGTTATATAGGATTCAGATCAGGACTCTGTGAAGGCCAGTCCATTACAGGGATGTTATCGTCGTGTAACGACTGCTCCACAGGCCGTACATTATGGACAAGTGCTCGATCGTGTTCAAAGATACAGTCGCCATCCCCGAATTGCTTTTCAACTGTGGGAAGCAATAACGTGCTTAAAACATCAATGTAGGCCTGTGATGTGATAGTGTCACGCTAAACAACAAGGAGTGCAAGCCCCATCCACGAAAAACACGACCACACCATAACACCACTGCCTCCTAATTGTACTGTTGGCATTACACACGCTGGCGGATGACGTTCAACGAGCATTCGCCATACCCACACCCTGCCATCAGATCGCCACATTGTGTACCGTGATTTGTCACTCCACACAACGTTTTTCCACTGTTTAATCGTCCAATGTTTACGCTCCTTACACCAATCAAGGCGTCGTTTGACATTTACCTGCGTGATCTGTGGCTAATGAGCAACCGCTCGACCAAGAAATCCAAGTTTTCTCACCTCCCGCCTAACTGTCATAGTACTTGCAGTGGATCCTATAGCAGTTTGGAATTCCTGTGTGATGGTCTGGATAGATGTCTGCCTGTTACACGTTACGACCCTCTTCAAATGTCGGTGGTCTCTGTCAGTCAACAGAAGAGGTCGGCCTGTACGCTTTTGTGCTGTACGTGTTCCTTCACGTTTCCACTTAGCTATCACATCGGAAACAGAGGACCTAGGGATGTTTAGGAGTATGGGAATCTCACGTACAGAGGTATGACAAGTGACATCCAATCACCTGACCTCCTTCGAAGTCCGTGAGTTCCGCGGAGCGTCTCATTCTGTTCTCTCACGATTCATAACGACTACTGAGGTCGCTGATATGGAGTACCTGGCAATAGGCAGCAGTACAATGCACCTAATATGAAAAACGGATGTTTTCTGGGTGTCCGGATACTTTTGTTCATGTAGTGTATATATACACTGAAGAGCTAAAGAAACTGGTACACCAGCCTAATATCGTGTGGGGCCCCTGCGAGCACGCAGAAGTGCCGCAATACGACGTGGCATGCGCTCGACTAATGTCTGAAGTAGTGCTGGAGGGAAGTGACGTCATGAATCCTCCAGGGCTGTCCATAAATCCGTAAGAGTACGAGGGGGTGGAGATCTCTTCTGAATAGCACGCTGCAAGGCATCTCAGATATGCTCGGTAATGTTTATGTCTGGAGAGTCTGGTGGCGAGTGGAAGTGTTTAAACTCAGAAGAGTGTTCCTGGAGCCACTCTGTAGCAATTGCTGACGTGTGGGTTGTCGCAGTGTCCTGCTCGAATTGCCCAAGTCCGTCGGAATGCACAATGGACACGAATGGATGTAGGTGATCATACATGATGCTTACGTACGTGTCACCTGTCAGAGTCGTATCTAGACGTATCAGGGGACCATATCACTCCAACTGCACACATCCCACACCATTACAGAGTCTCCACGAGCTTAAACAGTCTCTTCCTGCCATGCAGGGCCATGGATTCATGAGGTCGTCTCCATACCCGCACACGTCCATCCGCTCTATATAATTTAAAACGAGACTCGTCCGACCAGGTAACATGTTTCCAGTCACCAATAGCTCAATGTCGGTGTTGACGGACTCTGGCGAGGCGTACAGCTCTGTTTCGTGCAGTCATCATGGGTTCACAAGTGGTTCTTCGGCTCCTAAAGCTCATATCGATGATGTTTCGTTGAATGGTTCGCACGCTGACACTTTTTGATGGCCCAGCAATGAAATCTGCAGCAATTTGCGGAAGGGTTGCACTTCCGTCACGTTGAACGATTCTCTTCAGTCGTCGTTGGTCCTGTTCTTGCAGGATCTTTTTCCGGCCGCAGCGATGTCGGAGATTTGATATTTTACCGGATTCCTGATATTCAGGGTACACTAGCGAAATAGTCGTACGGGAAAATCCCGCCGACCGGGGTAGCCGATCGGTTCTAGGCGCTACAGTCTGGAACCGCGTGACCGCTACGGTCGCAGGTTCGAATCCTGCCTCGGGCATGGATGTGTGTGCTGTCCTTAGGTTGGTTAGGTTTAAGTAGTTCTAAGTTCTATGGGATTGATGACCTTAGAAGTTGAGTCCCATAGTGCGCAGAGCCATTTGAACCATTTTTGGGAAAATCCCCACTTCATCACTATCTCGGAGACGCTGTGTCCCATCGCTTGTGCTCTGACTCGGAGTGCACAATGGACATGAATGGATGTAGGTGATCATACAGGATGCTTACGTACGTGTCACCCGCTCAGACTCACTTAAATCTTGATAAGCTGCCATTGTAGCAGCAGTAACCGACCTGACAACTGCGCCATACACTTGTCTTATGTAGGCGTTGCCGACCGCAGCGCCGTATGCTGCCTGTTTACATGTCTTTATTTCAAATGGTTCAAATGCCTCTGAGCACTATGGGACTTAACATCTGCGGTCATCAGTCCCCTAGAACTTAGAACTACTTAAACCTAACTAACCTAAGGACATCACACACATCCATGCCCGAGGCAGGATTCGACCCTGCGACCGTAGCAGTCGCGCGGTTCCGGACTGAGCACCTAGAACCGCGAGACCACCGCGGCCGGCATGTCTGTATTTGAATACGCATACCTATACCAGTTTCTTTGGCCCTTCAAAATTAAATCAACAAACCGCTATTTCTCGGTCCTGTGTCTAAGTCACGATATAATCATACCGACGGCCAACAAATGTGCTTACGATCGTGTTCTGCTTGGAGGATGGCATTCCGGTCAGCGGACAACCACGACAGCGATGACATCAGGACACCCATCAAATGGGGTAGTATTTGGTGGGTAGTCCCACATCCACAATCGCTGTGTTCATAGTCACAAACGGTGCAGAATGGCACAGAGAAGACGCCCATCAGGTTCTCGGCAGTGGAGAGCCATTGAATGAATGGAAGCAGGATAGTCGGAAACTGATGTGGCCCGAAGGCTTAAAGTGAATCGTTCTGTTGTTTTTCGGATGTGATGGTGGTTTATAGAGACCGAAACTGTATACCAAAGACGAGGGCAGGGCCAACCACGCGTGACGTCAGAAAGAGAAGACCGCTGTTTGGCTGCAAGGATACAACGGTGCCGCCTTAGTACGGAGCGGCAACTGGCATCTGATCTCGCAGCATCCGCTGGACGTGTTGTGTCGAGGCAAACAGAGTACAGAAGGCTTCGGCAGAGTGGCCTTTTACTGTCGGAGACTTGCTGTAAGTGTGCCTTTGGCGCGTCTTCTAAGAAGGGAGCGTCTAGAGTGGAGTCTCAACATGCCACATGGACTGTCGAGAAGTGGTCCAATGTTCTTTTCACAGATGAATTTCGATTTGGTCTGGAGAGTGATTCTCGACGGTTTCGCCTCTGGAGGGAATGTGGAACACGATTTCGGGATCGAAACATTATGGTAAGAGACGGATATCGAGGAGCATACCTAATGCTGTGGGCAAGGGTTATGCTGACCACTCGAACAGCTCTTCATGAAATTGTGCGGGTGAATCAGTAAGGCTTAACTGCTTTCAGGTATTGTGACGATATCTTGGGATCTCATGTACGGTTGTTGCGAGGTGCCGTGGGGCCAGACTTTTTATTGATGGACAATAATGCTCATCATAGGGCACGGGTGGTATATGTTTTCTTGGAAATGGAAGATATTGTATGCATAGCTTGGCGTGCTCGCTCTTCCGATTTGAATCCCATAGAGCATGGCTGAGATGTACTGCAGATACAGGCTGCATCTCTTCAGCATCCACCAACTACTCTCCAAGGCTTGCGATCAGCTGTTCAGGAAGAATGGGCGTTATTACCTCAACATGAGATTGATGACATCATTCATTGCACGTCCCGTCGTTGTCAGGCTTGTGTTGCTGCCAGAGGTGGTCACCACTCCATACTGAACTCATTAATCAGTTGTGGGAATTTATGTGCAACTCCGTTAAGTTGGAAAAAACGAAGGACATTTTTTTAGGTGTCAGGCAAATCCAACACCTTCCATGAAAACCCTGACATGATAAGCAAATCCAGTAGTATGTCACATAGCTCCGAATAAATCGTGGCATTAAATTAACCAAAGTAATACGGGTAACAAGTGAGCAAATGGAATACCACAGACTAACACAAGAATGCCTAAATGCATGTCATACCTTCCCACCGTGAGACAGACGCAGTTCCGAGGGGAGAAACGAGAACAGAAGCCGAGAGCAGAACCGTGTTAAGCTAGAAGGCCCTATGATAAGGGACGGACACCCACGTCGTCAGCTAACCACCAGGACCACCCCCCAGCCCATGTTAAAAGCTAGAGCCCTCCAGAAGAACAGTATAGATCTTACGATAACACTAAAAGGGCCACACCAGCCGCAAGTTTTAGCGTGAGACTTTCTCACGTCTCTGTTACGTTGCAAACTTTAAAAACATTGCCCCACAACGAAAAGTATAACATTTCTCATTGGATAGACAGAATTTTTGTAGGCGGAGCTTAAGGTTAACATTGAGACCCTGATTGGTCAGATGAAAACACAGCCAGATAGTTTTTTTTAAACCAACTTCGGTAAATTGTAGTAAGGAGAATTCAGGAGAGAGTTGCTTCCAAGACAGCGAGCTGTATGGAGCTGCGCCGGCCGCCGCCCCCTGACGAACACCGACAAGGTAATGAACGTACGCAATGCCGCATTTTTCAGCACTCAGAACTGCAGAAGTCTCATCTGTTACATCCCCTTTTTAAGTAATACTAGTGTTGATCGTCAATTGAAGCTCATGGTATTCACATTTGCTACGTAAGTTAATATCTGAAACGGGATGATTTTTCTGTTATATAATTATTGAGAAGCCACACCAGCCACTGTAATTTACGACAAGTTAGATGAGTAATTAAAGATAATTGAGGGTCACTGTAGGCCATTTTGATAGTTTTCTCTTTTGTGAAACTTAATTTAAACCTAAATTATAGATGTGATATGGCATAGGTCATCCTTCGATCCATTGTAGAACTTGGAAACCCATTCAGAGAATATTCGTTCACATTTTTGTTGAACGCAGTTGGTTTTTATCATCCTGTATTAAAACATTTCCTTTTATCAATAGTGCAATTTATAAAAAATGTTTTGTGAGTAGAATAAAATTTCCAATGGTAAACTTAACTGTTTTTTCGACATTATTTTACCAGCTAACTAAAAATAGGAAAGCCTTCAACCCCTTCCACTAAATTTAGTTAGTATTTTCTTTTATAGGGAGTGCAGTGGAGCTGACGCTGAAATCATTAAGTATTTGGTTATATCATCGCTAGTCTCACTGAACTCTTCTGAACTCTACATGTCATGTGTGACCTGGCGTCTCCTTACCAGCAACAGGTCCCAGGTTCAAACTAGTCAATTCCCTAAAAAACGCGCTCAGAGTGTCGTCGCGCGAAAGTGGTAGGGAGACACGGCTTAGAACAAGCAGACACCACGCAGAATGTTAGAGGATGGCGACCCTGCCAGGATGGTAAAATACCATGATTGAAGGTCGACCACATGCCTAACTAGGTCAGAAAAACATCCTGTTGAAAAATTTTCGTAGTAAAAATTTTTTTCCTAAAGTTATAAATAGTCAAAAACAGTAGCTGCAGCGATAGATAGTAAGAAAGTATTCAATAGAACGTGAGACATTCTAGCAGGGACAATAGCATAATTAAGTTATGAATTTTAATATTGTTAGAATTAAGTTTTCTCTCCAATGCAAGCGCACAGGTGGCGGATACATCGTTGACAAGTTGGTTCTGACCCAACAAGTAAGTGAATGGATTGTCAAGTCGTGTGTGCAAAAAGTTTATGAAACGCGTGAGATCGTATGAGCGCATGTTGACGCGAAGTAGGGCGCGTGAACTGCTTTTAAAACAGAAAATAAGGGATTCGGAAAGATTAGCAATGGTAGATCGAGACCTTGACCGAATTGAGGTAGAGACCCAGCATGAAGATGGACAGAGAATAGAGGACAGTACAACAGACGATGCAGTATCGCGAGAAATAGTACAGATAACGCACCATAACGAGGATAATGTACGTCAAGGCACAGAAAACCTAGGTCAGCATACGATAGAGGAGCAGGAAAGTAGAGAGGCAGCCGATGAGGATTCTAACTTGCGTCTTGAATACGTAGAACCCATAGTACAAGTAATCAGAGCTCCCCACCACAGGGTAGAAAGAATTCGAGCAGAAACGTGTCACCGCACAGTTCAATGCAATCGGTTGCAAACCAACACTTGGGCGAAAACACAGAGCATAGGACGTCGGAAGAAAACGCAATAGGACCCACAAATCTGGCAGAATTATTACAATTAATGACGGAAACCATGACAAGACAAAATAAAGAAATTGCGAATCAAATTAAAATTCAGAATGCAGAAACGACGAACCAAATTGCAGAAATCACGAGACAAATGCGTGGGATTAAAGAACAAAACAAAAAAATTCAGTTACACCTAAGTCATATTGAAGACGACGCAAAAGAATCTCGAGAAGTGATAGGAAACTTAATAACAGGTCACAATCAATTGAGAACAGACATTGACAAGGTACAAGTGGACGTACAAACATTGCGTAATGACATTCAGGACGAGATCAAAACATTACGTAACAACAGCCAGGGAGAAGTCAAGAAACTAGAGAAACAGTAAAACGTAATTACTAGACAAGCAGCAGGTACAGCGCGTGAAATTGTTGAAAACAGTGTGCTACACAAACGTATCACAAAAGCAGCGCTGAAAAGATATGATAACCGCATAGTCAAAATAGAAGCGCAAACGAAGCAACAATTTCAGAAATTGCGAACAGAGTTGTTGCAAACCATTGAAGAGCGTAGTGAACAGGATCGAACAAGCACTGAGTCTGCAACCACATCCGTATCTGTAACAGCACCGGAAAAACAAGCAATTAACGAAGATATCGTGCGTTTTCAATTCCAATCACATACGGAAAGTAACATACGTGAAATCAGACAGCCTGCACAGCAACTAACACGTTTCGAAATTCTTGATGAACACACGGCACCACAAACACATGCAGAACCACAAGTGTATGTTTCAAGACAGTTTGGATCGTTCAATGAAGCGGCAAGGTTAGCTAGACAAGATACCGAACCAATACCTGACAATGGAAAGCCAGGTCGCGAAGAGTACAGTGCAATGCATTGAGCTACACGTTCACAACCGATGAAAGAAAATTCTTGCGTACCACTCCAACGATACTACGCAAGGGTACGCGAAAGTTACAGTGGACAATATCCAATGGATCTACCACAACCGGAAAGAACGACGGGAGAAATTATCAGAAACAAAAGTGGCGAAGAATCGCGAATTTCATATGGAACTACGACGAAGTACGACAATGATCATTTCCTCACAGTCAGAAAATTTCAACACTTTCGAGAAGGAAACTCATTACATCCACGAACTTTTATTGATCAATTCCGAGTAGGATTACCAGAACACTGGACCCTAGCACACAAATTAGACTTTATATGTGCACACATGTCAGGAACAGTCGCAGAAACCATGCAGAATGTTGCAGCGACATGCCGATCGTACGAAGATTTCAGAGAGAAGTTTCTCTCAAGATATCGGTCCAGCGAAGCACAGAACAGAGTGAAGTACGAATTATTACAGAACCCATAATTTGAAAATTCTGGAGAGAAGAGTCGCGCGAAATTTTTCGAATTTATGGCAAACAAAAATCAATGCTTAGATGTACCATACAGTGACGGAGAGTTGATTAAATTATGCGCGATGAAGTTACCATTGAAATACCAGCAATCATTAGTAGGTCGTGGAGGCAATGACGTCGAAGCATTTAAAGGTATTTTAAGGGAACTAGAGTTCATATTTTCGGAAGATGACGCAAGAAAAAGACGAAGCGCACGTGAAAACGAAAGCAAAAAGCAGTGGAATCCACAAGACACAGTACGAAGAAACAATAATTACGAACCACGTGATAACTTCGCACCAAGAAACGACAATAGATTTCAACAAAGAACCGATTATGGATTTAGAAGAGAATATGGCAATAACTATAATGCACCCAGGAACGGCAACTATTACAGAGGGAATAACGACAACAGGAACGGGTATTGGAGCGCCAATAGGCCGACAAATTATCAACAAAGAAACCAATATCAACAAGCGGAGCAAGAAAAGAGAATACAGATAGAAGAGGTGGAGATAAGACCACCAAACCCCGAAAAACGTTCGAATTGACAGCTAAGCGCCCATGCCAAAGGGAATGATGCACCGACCCAGGACAATTGCAGCACCTTGAACAGAGAAGTAAATACCTTATCACGAGAAGAGAAGAAGGAAGAAACAAAACCGCAGGGACCAGATGAAAACGAAGACAGGAAAATAACAATATCGTGTTGGGACGAAATTAATTGGGAGAATACTGACGAGGAAGATGAATTACCAGAGGCATGCACAACGAATGTAGGAGGAAAGGACGAAGTAATGAGTATTGCAGAGCTATTTGAGATGGAAACCAGGGAAAGCGAATTCAATGAGGATAATGCGCAGTCGACAGAAGTTGAAAATAAGTTACTAGTGGGCACACAACCCAACGTATATAATGAAGGAAGTTTTGAAGCGATAATTAGAGCATTTAGATGCGATTATGTGGAAGTAGCGACGAAGAAGGAGAAGATAGACGAGGATGAGGAAAAAGTAGAGGATGTTGAAGAAAGCGTAAATGAAGGGAGAAATAGAGAAGAGGAAATAAGAGAGAGAAGTAGCAGTTGAAGCTTATCCTACAGGAAGTTCGAATTCACAATGGAAATTCCTGAAAAGACTCATGTATGATTCAGTGGAGGATTCGTTGATGCAAGAAGAAGAAGAACAGAACCAACCCTTTGAAATTCAACCAGTTGTGAAGGCCATGGTAAAGCATATCCCAGTCAATATTGTAATTGATAGCGGAAGTGAACTGACTGCGATCTCATAAATATTATTCATGCAGTGTAATGCCAATGAGGAATTGCCAGTTCTGAAAACATGTAAGATTAAAGTAAGAGGTACTATTAGAAACAATGCTGCGGAAGTTACGAGACAAACAAAGTTAACTCTTTCGTGTCAAGGTCAAATGATCGAAGCCAACTTCGTGATTATACCTAAACTAACTGTAGATTTGATTATAGGTGCAGATTTTTTAAATGAGAGACGAGCGATAATAGATAAGGGGAAAGGTAGCGTAACATTCGGGAATGTCACACTTCTCTTTGAGCAAAAGCTAAAATTAGAAGAAATACCAGCTACAAACAAACAATTAAGAATGACGAGAGATAAAGAGGATGAAGAATTAGAATGGTATGCACAAAAGGGGGAATCGCCTCAACTCACGTTAGAAGTCCATAAAGAAATCGACGAAAAATTGCAATAAGTTCAAGGTATTTCGGAACACAGTAAAAGAGAATTAGAGGGTATTTTACGAGATAAAGCAGAGGTATTTTTACCTAAGACTGGCAGTATTAAACACTTTCAGTACAAGTTTGAAGTAAAACAGCACAAACCATTTAGAGTGTCACCCTATACAATCCCATTAAGCTATAGGAATGAAGTATTTCAGGAGATATCTAAAATATTAAATGATGATATTATTGAACCAGCTACCCCCACATGTAACAGCCCGCTCCATATTGTACAAACACGTGATGGGAGCATCAGGTTAGTGCTTTATTCCAGACAGATCAACACAATCATAATCACTGAGACAGATCGCCCAGAAAAATTAGAGGAATTGATACAAAACTTCCACGGTGCTAAGATATTTTCATCAATTGATTTACGGAGTATTTTCTGGCAAGTAGAATTGGCCTAAGAATGTAGAACATTTACAGCATTTATCGTATTCGGTAGATGTTACCAGTTTAAACGATTGCCATTTGATTTAAACATATCATCATCAGCGTTTATTAGGGGATTTAATACTATACTCAGGCCTGAAATTTTACAAAAAATTACTTGTTATGTTGATGATGTGATTATAGCAGAACCATCTTGGGAACATCACAACGACACATTAAATCAGTTTTTACAGATCATGAAAGAGCATGGGCTCACAGTAAATATAACAAAATCCAAATTTGGAAGGCGAGAGGTCAAATTTCTAGGACACGTAATTTCAGAGAAAGGGGTAATGCTCGGCCCAGAAAAACTAACGGCAATCAAAGAATTCTGTACTCCATATAATAAGAAAACTCTCAGGGGATTTCTAGGTCTCATCGGATTCTATAAAAAATTTATTTGGATCGATTCTCTCGCAACACCACGCCTATGTGCATTGACTGGAAAAAACACGCCATGGGTATGGGATCAACAAGCCAATGAAGAATTTTTAAACGTGAAAAACGCACTAACAAAAGCACCGATTTTAGCACATCCTGATCTAACACAAAATTTTTGTAAGGCCACTGATAGCGCGAAAACAGGTTTAGGAGTTGTTTTATTCCAAGAATACGAACAGGCAGGGCTAAGATCATATAGAAAAATTGCATTTGCCAGTCGGGTACTCACAAAAAGCGAGAAAAACTATTCAGTCACGGAGCTGGAAGCATTGGCCATTGTATGGGGCTTCCAACGTTTTCGATACTTCCTATCGGAAGAAAAACAAAAGTATAAACTGACCACAAAGCATTAGAATTTCTGTTATCCGCCAAACTAACTCATGGGAGGCTAGCCAGATGGATGTTAATACTACAAGAATTTGACTTCACTATTACACACGTACCAGGACCAGCGAATGTATTAACAGATACTTTATCACGATTCCCACAGTGTGCATCCAATAACATAGGTTTGGAAGCAGCAGAAGACCAGTTTACAATGTACTATATGAAACAAGTACCTTTCGAAAACTACATTACGACAGCATTGAAAAGCATAGGCAAAGAACAGGACAAGGATCCCGAAATACTAGGAATCAAACACAAGTGGAGAAGTAAGGAATTTCCAGACATTCGACAGCACTATCTCGTAAAAAACAATGTTTTATATTTTTAGACGAAATGTTGCAACGAGTGAATGGTTAATTTATATCCCAGATGAACTAATTAATAAGTACATATGGTGTACACATTTAAGTAATGGCCACTTTGGACCAAAGAAATGCTTTTTAAAAGTAAAACAAACAAGCCATTTTCCTAACGTGGAAAGACGAATTAGAACAGTATTAGTCAAATGCAAAAAATGTATGAGGGCTAAACACGTCACTTTGCAAACCAAACCACCTATGTTTCCAATAATCCCTAAAAAATTAAAACAATTATCTGCAACAGATTTGATGGGGCCCCTCTCACGCACAAAAAATGGGTATATTTTCATATTTGTCGTTTTGGAACTTACTTCTAAATATGTTACCTTGACACCATTAAAACGGGCAACAGGTCTTACTATAAGTAAAGCATTTAGACAAGATTTTCTCAGACAAGTAGGTCGAGTGGAACGAATAATTTCGGATAATGGCCCACAATACAAATCAGTGCAATGGCAGAACACGTTAAAACAACACAAAATAAAAACCAATCTACATATCGAAGTACAAATCTAGCGTAAATCCAGCAGACGATCTATGAAGGACATAGGCACTTTATGCCGATTATATTCAGGCAAAAGACACAACACTTGGGATATATACCTTAAAGATTTTCAAGAAGTAATAAATGAAATGCCACATAGCACTACATTACTACCTCCAGTTACTGTACTTAAAAACATTGAACCCCTGAACATAACCAGAGAAAATGTTAGATTTCCTATTGTACCACGTAGACAGCACAAACAAGTCATAGCAACAGCACTCTCCAACATCAGAAAGGCAGCCATTAAAAGAAAAGAAAAAGGAGATAGAACAGCAATTAAAAGAACATTCTCTGTAGGCCAGAAAGTATTTGTAAAAACACACCATCTCTCCAGCAAACAGAAACACAAAATACATAAGTTCTACGCTGCACCCAAAGGACCTGTCATAATTAGCCGAATTGCTTATGATAATCCTGTGGAACTAATGAACCCAAAAACAGGCAAAACCTTAGGACTTCACCATGTGAGGCATATCAAAAAGTTTGAAGATTAATTTTATTACTGGTAAATAATCAGCACAATATTTCAAGATTATGTTGCAGATAAGATCGTCAGGAGAAAAAAGAATGAAGAGAGAGGAAGGTGGGAAAAAGAAAGTAGTTTCAATAAAACAAAAACAAAAATAACACCAATAGTACCATAGATTAAGGTGAAGGGATAAAGCGTAGATAGTCTAACAGCATGAAATACTAAAATGCCATACACCACGACACTACACAAAAATAAAAAACGAAGTTGAGGATTCTTGTAGAAGTTAAGACTCAAAATATCTTAGAATTGTAACATGGAAAGGGCGCCGAAATTTGTAAAGATTTTTAAGAAGGCGTAAAACAATGTAGGTACTAGACATATGTCAGATGATTATAAGTAAAACTTCTTGTAAGAACCATTGTAAAAACTCCAGTAAAGACCAGATGCAATGACCCACAAGTTACAATGTGAGAAGTATCAAGAAAGAAAAGAACGTAATTAGTGTTGTGGTTGGCAGAAGAGCCAACACCGTGTTACTAGAGGAAGCCGAAAGGCACGCGTTTTAGCTCACGCAGGCTGGCGTGAGGTCTGGAACAGGACAAGGAAATTAGAAATTAGAAAAAACGGACGTAGCTGGTGGAATACTTAACTTTGATCCATTAATGGTGAACATCGCTCTTGACGGTACATGATTCAGTATCAATAGTAACTGGTAATGGCGCCTTGCTAGGTCGTAGCAAATGACGTAGCTGAAGGCTATGCTAACTATCGTCTCGGCAAATGAGAGCGTATTTTGTCAGTGAACCATCGCTAGCAAAGTCGGTTGTACAACTGGGACGAGTGCTAGGAAGTCTCTCTAGACCTGCCGTGTGGCGGCACTCGGTCTGCATCACTGATAGTGGCGACACGCGGGTCCGACGTATACTAACGGACCGCGGCCGATTTAAAGGCTACCACCTAGCAAGTGTGGTGTCTGGCGGTGACACCACATTCCTCCCCCGCAAATCGGCATACGGTTGTGGCATAAGGCTTCCGCCCACCGTGGGGAGGACCCCATGCTGACGTATGCGACGAGGTGGGGAGCCTAACAACAGGCGAGGCCGTGCCACCCGCACACTGCCATTCGGACCGCGGGGAGCTAGGAAACACCTGAAAACCTGCTCCATGGTGCACGCCAACATGCTGTGTATCCGCCCACAGAGAGACAGGAGGGGCCGAAGGGTGGACCTCCATCGGGGCGGGGCACCCGACGGGCGCAGACGACATATGGTCCGGAGCGGGCAAGAGTTCCATGTCGGAGGACAACTGGTCACGGGAAGCAATCGGCGGCGCGTGACCCAGGGAGGCGCCCGGCGGTTGCAGCGATGCGTCCACTGCGGGCGTCGCCGGCGGGAGAACAGGCGGCGGCGGCGGCGGCGGCGGCGGCGGCGCGTCGCCATGGGGCAAAATGGAAGGCATCGTCGGTAACACCTGGGGCCGAGGCGAGCCAGTAGATGGGTCCCCAGGGCGCTGACCGGACGGCACCATCACTGAAAGCAGACGGGGAGCGGCAGATCCCGTGCGACGACAGAGGCGCAGCTGATTGAGATGCCGACGCACCTCACCAGAGGCCCCCAAAACGAGATACATAGCGCGGCCAAGACAGCGAAGAATGCGCCCTTCGAGCCAACGCCGTGAACCTCGATAGTGGCGGTAGTAGACAACGTCGCCTGGGACAAAAGCAGGTGTCTGCCGCTGCACAGGAACCTAATGTGGCGGATGTAGCAAAGACATCAACGTTCGATGAGGGCGACCGTGGAGCAACTCAGCCAGAGAGCGGCCATCTCGGGACTGAGAGCGATACGAGGACAAAAAGAGCAATAACGCGTCCTCCCGAGAATGCGACTCTTTCAACTTCAACATATGTGACTTGAAAGTTCTGACCAATCGTTCAGTGGCACCGTTTGACTGTGGCGAAAATGGCGCGGACGTCAGATGTTGAATACCATTGGCCTTGCAGAATGACTGAAATTCTGCAGACATGAATTGTGGGCCATTGTCGGAAACAATAGTCTGTTGGACCTTCGATGCAAAAGATAGCAGATAACACTTGGATGGTGGCAGATGACGTCGTGGAAGACATCCGGACAACAAAAGGAAAATTACTGAATGAATTTACCACAACCAACCATCGAGCATTCCAGAATGGACCAGCAAAATCGATGTGTAAGCGTTGCCAAGGGGAAGTGGCTTTTGGCCATGCAAAGAATTTCCGCGGTGGTGCTGATTGTTGTTCGGCACACACCATGAAAGAAGAGCACGTATTCGTAATCGCGGCATCGATTCCGAACCAAGTACAGTGCTGAGGAGCAAGTTGTTTCATTCTCACTATACCCCAATGTCCTTGGTGGAGAAGCTGTAAGACAGAGGACTGTAACGAACGTGGTACCACGACCCTGGACTGATCATTATCTGAACGCAACAGAAAAACACCACGTCGTACAAAAAGTCTGTCCTGTTGAGCAAATAATCGGCGAACCAATGGATCCCCGATCCGTGACTTTGACAAGGGCCATTGCGTAGCAACAGAACGCAAAACGGTAGCAAGGACAGGGTCGGCAGCTGTGGCTGTAGCTACAAGACGAAAATCAATCGGAAACGAATGCTCTATCCTCAGCAACAGGCAAACGGGACAACGTATCGGTGTTTCCGCGCTTAGCAGTGGACTGATACAAAATATCGTAGCGGTACTGCGAGAGGAAAGTAGACCAGCGAATAAATTTCTGCGCTGTATGTGGAGGTACAGGCTTGGTCGGATGAAAAAGCGATGTCAAAGGTTTGTGGTCTGTGAGGATGGTAAAGTGACGACCATACAAGAAATCATGAAACTTTGTAACACCAAATACGAGAGCCAATGCTTCTTTCTCGATCTGTGAATAATTTCTTTGCGCAGACGAGAGCAATTTGGACGCAAAGGCAATAGGGCGATCGTGTGATCCATCTTTGTGCGCAAGCACAGCACCGATCCCGAAGTCCGATGCATCCACCATCAACAAAAGGGGCTTCTAGAGATCGAATGGCGTAAGGCAAGTATTGGAAAGCAACGCCGATTTCAACTGGCGAAAGGCGCGTTGGCATTCCGTCGTCCAGACGAACGGAACACCTTTACGGCGTAAGCGATGAAGCGGAGCTGAAATGGAAGAGGCATGTGGAACATATCTGTGATAATAGTCAATTTTTCCCAGCACACTCTGTAGCTGCTTCAAATTCTGCAGCGAAGGCAAGTCTTGTATGGCACGGAGGTGCCCGGGACTGGGATGTATTCCTTGGGCATTGAGTACATGTCCCAGGTAGGGCACCCCCCGAGCAAAAAACACACATTTGTCCTTCCGCAAGCGAAGACCATTTTGTCGCAAGACCTGAAATAATGTTCTGAGAGTGGCTAAATGTTCTTCTTCCGTCTGTCCGGAGATCACAATATCGTCCAGATAGTTTGCTGCAGTAGGGACCAACGCACAAACAGTTTGTAGATATTGCTGAAACAATGCAGGAGCGGATGCACACCCAAATGACAGTCGTTTGAATCGATACAACCCAAGATGCTTGTTAACCACCAAAACGCGCTGGGATTCTTCGTCCACCGGTATTTGAAAGTACGCATCTGCTAGGTCCAACTTCGAAAAATATTTACCCGGGCCCAGTTTGTCAAAAAGATCTTCCGGGCGTGGTAAAGGAAAAGTCGCAATCACTAGTTGTGGATTCACTGTTGCCTTGAAGTCCACACAAAGTCTCAATTTTCGGGAAGGTTTTGGCAAAATTACTAAGGGTGATGCCCAGAGAGAAGCCTGCACACGTTCAATTACACCTTGTGATTGCAAATCATGTAATGTTTTTGCGACCTCATCACGAATGCGTGGGGAACATTGAGCGCTCTGAAAAATTTCGGTTGCGGGTTTACTTTCAGTTCCAAATGTGCTTTATAGTTCTTAGCGCAACTGAGGTCCGGTGCAAAAATGTCTGCAAATTCTTCACATAGACGAGAAACACTGTCGGAAGGCACAGTCTGGTTCACTGATAGGACCCGATTTACTATAGACAAGTTAAACAACTGAAATAAATCGAAACCAAACAAGTTCACTGCAGAAGAAGAACGAAGGACGTAAAATGACACAATTTTGTTTGTCCCTTGTATGTTGCATGAAGGCTGCACTGTCCTAACACAGGGATGTCTTGACCTGAATAGCTAGTTAACTTAACAGTTGTGGCACACAACGGAGATGTGCCCAGCAATTTGTAAGCGTCATGGTTGATCAGTGAAACTGCAGCCCCGGTATCGAGCTGGAATGGTATCACCTTGCCGTTAATGTCCAAGTCCACAAGAAGTTTATTGCCCTGCTGACGACAAGAGCGACTGTCTCATGCAACTTGAACTGACACTGATGCAAAATCACTTGCGACTTGACGGGAGTTCCGGCGACGTCGACGCACACTATTTGTGTGACAAACATAGTCACTGTTAGAGAGAGTGGCACTGGGCGGAGTGGAATGGACTATGTGAATTTCCATGGGCGAAGTTTCGCGAGCCTGAGTAGCCTTCATTCGATTCCGATTCTGGCACAAAGCAAAGAGCCTGGAATGATTTTGAGTTTCCGATCTGAGCTTTTCCTGGCAAACACTTTGTAGATGTCCTTTTTTATTACAGTAAAGCACATAGCTTGGCGTGACGGGCAATTCTGATGCGAATGTCTAGTAGCACACTGCAGGCATGATTTTAGCACTGTACTTGCTTGCCGGCGCGGTACACGTGGCTGAGAGCCTGGCAGCAGCGGCGCGGCCGGGCGCGAGGGCTGCTTACTGTTCCGGCGGGCCGGTTAACCTGACTCACGGCTAGCGAAGTTTCAAATGATTCCTGAGCAAAGTCAAGTGTGTCCTGCCGATCCAATATGTCCATCACTTGTTGAAGGGAGGGATTGACTAGTTTCAAAATCTGTTCCCTTATACGAGCATCAGAAATGTTCTGTGCAGTTGCATCACGTACCATAGTATCTGAATAAGGGAGTCCACATTGACACTCAAAGGCACAATCCCTAGTAAGGCCTTGCAAGGTTGCAACCCACTCCCGATTAGTCTGACCTGCCGTACGTTTTGTACGAAAGAAGGTATACCGTTTGGCAATTACATTGACTGAGTCTTTGAAATATGCATCAAATGCAGACAAAATTTCGTCGTAGGACAGAGTTGCTACGTCGTGTCGGGGAAATAATTTGACTATCACATGGTACATTTGTACGCTGACCGAAGACAACAAAAACGGCTGCCGGTCGTTACCTTGAATTCTGTAGGCGGCGAGATGGAATCCAAATTGGCGTGACCACTCCGTCCAGCTTTCCAGTGCAGCATCAAAAGGACGAAAAGTAGGTGCAACTGGGTTTTGTGGCCGCGTTAGCGGTGGAGCGGCGACTGCCACATCGTTTTGCATTGCACGTTGACCCTGGACGAGCTGTCCAAGGGCATCCTGTAATGCCAGCGTCTGCTGGTTCTGTAAGCGATAAAATTCGGACAGTACATCTGGAGATGGTGGCGAAGCCATTACACAAGTAAATCAGGGCAGTATAGTTAAGAAGGCGGTGTTGTCTCATCGCCAATGTTGTGGTTGGCAGGAGAGCCAACACCGTGTTACTAGAGGAAGCCGAAAGGCACGCGTTTTAGCTCATGCAGGCTGGCGGAGGTCTGGAAGAGGACAAGGAAATTAGAATTTAGAAAAAACGGACGTAGCGGGTGGAATACTTAACTTTAATCCATTAATGGTGAACATCACTTTTGACGGTACGTGATTCAGTATCAATAGTAACTGGTAATGGCGCCTTGCTAGGTCATAGCAAATGACGTAGCTGATGGCTACGCTAAGTATTGTCTCGGCAAATGAGAACGTATTTTGTCAGTGAACCATCACTAGCAAAGTCGGTTGTACAACTGGGGCGAGTGCTAGGAAGTCTCTCTAGACCTGCCGTGTGGTGGCGCTCAGTCTGCAATCACTGATAGTGACGACACACGGGTCCGACGTATACTAATGGACCGCGGCCGATTTAAAGGCTACCACCTAGCAAGTGTGGTGTCTGGCAGTGACACCACAATTAGCAAGACACGATTCCTACAAGGTAGAAGCGTCGAGAGAAGGGAAAGGACAGTGAGACCAACAGAGGGCCCTTGTAGCCGAAGTGGGCAGTAAATCTGCCCGCTAAGCGGAAACCTGCTGGGACAGAACACGGAACCACAGAGTGGCGGAACTCTGCTGGGACAGAACACAGAAGGCCAAGAGGGTCTTGGAACGCCCCGACTCAGCGGAGCGAGCAAAAAACGGCCCAACGAGAAGACCGCTTTGGCAAGCCACCACTGGCAAAAAAAAAAAAAATGTGTAAAAGTCACACTACTGCTATTAAACAGCACGCTGATGCACGAAACTGAAGAAACCTTCCACAAAGTAAAAATGACACGCCCAAACAATTTATCAAACTGTTACTAAGAGGAGAACTTCAAAGCGGCTAGTTATCAATAAATATTTCCATATCCTGCCCAGAGAAGAACCAAGAAGCAAGTAAGAAGCAAAGAAAAAGCAGGAAGAACAGAAGTTGAAGATTTGCAAGATTAAGACCAAGAAAGAAGATGGGTGAAGAATAGACGATATACCTTCCCAAATCCCTATCCTATTGTAAACTAGTCGTCTGCAAAGTATTACAACGAAAAACGACAGCTTTCAGCGACACATAAGGATGATTTTCACGCATACAAAGCCAGTAAACCACGAGATTCTGCACTCACAGTTCCATTCCATTATGGGACCACCACAACAGCAACACACACTTGCAGAGCCAACAAGGAACGACGAACGAAGCTGTACATCAAATACTTGCCCACATCCATCTCGCTCAAGTCCAGCACCTTCGTGCCAAAACATTTGCCAACCTCATGCTTAAACATTCATAGGATAGTGTGAATGTGTAAACTCAAATTATGTGATGTAGGAATTGTGCAAAAGAAATGTGTGAAAAACTAAATAAGTTAAGCACACCAGACAGCTAATAAACTACCAAATAACAGTCATTGACTATGGACTTAAGTAAAAAATACACTATAGATAAAAATAAGTCATTAGTTCTGAAATGGACAGTATATAAAGAACAAAAGTACGGCATAATAAACACTAAAACTATATGCCACTTTTTTTTCTCCACATAAAAATAAACGAGTATATTTTACTTATTTTCTCCTTATAAAAACAAAGAATAAAAAATTATCTTGTTGGATGTTTTCCCTTTCTTTTAACATTTGTACCATTTGTTAGGATAATATCGAAATACTTGTGCATGTTTATTTCTTTGTCAAAGCAATTCTTGGAAATAATTCCTATTTGTTAGTGTAACAATGTTGAAATGAGTGTCTAGAAACAAAAACATTTTACTTGTACATGATATTTAGAAAATGTGTTGGGAATAGATTTTACTTAATTACTACATTTATAAAAAAAATATTTCAAAGTAAATCGATGTGAAAGACTCCTCACTTTCGATAACAAACTTCTTAAAAAACCAACTTCACACTTAAATAAAGAAAGAAAATAATTAAAAATTAATAATAATAGCATAAAAATATTCTTCTCTTGTCAATATAAACATATTTTTGAGAATAATGTGGATGAATATAAAAATATAAATTAGTAATACAAACTAGCATAGAACCAGAATAACATGGCTGAACAGTAGGCAACAAAATTTAGATAAAGGAATAATTTTTGACTGACTTAGACAACGATTCAATCATTGCCTAACTTCAGTGCAAAAATTAAGTTCGAAGGGTGGTGATAAGTAAGGTGTCAGGCAAATCCAACACCTTCCATGAAAACCCTGACATGATAAGCAAATCCAGCAGTATGTCACATGGCTCCGAATAAATCGTGACATTAAATTAACCAAAGTAATACGAGTAACGAGTGAGCAAATGGAATACCACAGACTAACACAAGAATGCATAAATGCTTGTCATATCTTCCCACTGTGAGACAGACGCAGTTCCGAGGGGAGAAACGAGAACAGAAGCCGAGAGCAGAACCGTGTTAAGCTAGAAGGCCCTACAATAAGGGACGGACACCCACGTCGCCAGCTAACCACCAGGACCACCCCCCAGTCCATGTTAAAAGCTAGAGCCTTTTGTTGAACGCATTTGGTTTATATCATCCTGTATTAAAACATTTCCTTTTATCAATAGTGCAATTTATAAACAATGTTTTGTGAGTAGAATAAAATTTCCAATGGTAAACTTAACTGCTTTTTCGACGTTATTTTATCAGCTAACTAAATATAGGAAAGCTTTGAACCCCTTCCACTAAATTTAGTTAGTATTAAGATTCTTTTACATGGAGTGCAGTGGAGCTGACGCTGAAATCATTAAGTATTTGGTTATATCATCGCTAGTCTCACTGAACTTTTCTGAACTCTACATGTCATGTGTGGTCTGGCGTCTCCTTACCAGCAACAGGTCCCAGGTTCAAACTAGTCAATTCCCTAAAAAACACGCTCAGAGCGTCGTTGCGCGAAAGTGGTAGGGAGACACGACAAGAACAACAGACACCACGCAGAATGTTAGAATTTTTGTCTACCGTTATGCATGTTGCAGTTGTTTAGTTCTGTATTCTTTACATTGTTTCTTCTTTACTATCACCTGTTTATACAGTTTTGTTGCAAAATAAACGAAACATTCCAAAATTTCCGTTTGTTGCTTTAATTTTGGACACCAAATAGTCTTCATTTGTCTTACCTCTGTTAGCAAAACAAAGAAATGTATCGTTATTAAAGAACACTGGTGTAATTTTCGCCACAATCTTCTTTTAGTCCGGTCTGTTAATTTAACATAGTGTCAGTATGTTGCGTGATATACGTGGTAATTCCTGTTTCTTCGGAAATATTCAGTAAACTGCCTTTATTGGCAATATGTAGAACAGATAGGCATTGTGTCGTGTCACTACCTGCGTGACTTTGCTTTTTATAAGTGTGTATTAAATGAAGATAGGTTCGTTCCAGTCAGGTTCAGACGTTCTTTAAATCTCGTTTTGAAATTTCCCACTGTTTGTCGCTCGTAAATATTCTCACAGTTATCGCCTTTTAATTTATAAACGCAACATGTAAATTTCGATGATTGTTCTATGTAGCAACCGATCTGTGTTGTATGTTCTGAAATCTATTTTTAGTTTAGTTTCTCTTTTTGCTATAGGCTGTCCTTGTTAAGGTAATGTTATCTTTTATTTTATTTTGAGTTGTGTGTTGTATTCGGGTGTAAATTTCTTTGACTGTTCTGAGGTTGTAATCACAACTTTTTGCTACTGTTCTTAGTGTTTTTAGTTGAGATGTTATGATCTTATTTTTTCTTTAGTCAATGGATACCTCTAGTCTCTCTATGTGGGTTAAAAACATGCTTCTTTGTGTGCTGTTGGTGGACAAGAGCTACTGAGTGTTGTACAGTCTGAAGTTTCCTGTTTTGTAGATGCTGGAGTTGTGCATTGAACGATTTCTTGTGATTTCGAGATCTAGAAGATTTACTATATTGTTCATGTTCGATTGTAAACATGATATTTTTATGTAGGCTATTCCGTTCCGAGTGAAAGGTGTCTATTTCGTTTTCTGTTTCTTCAAATGAAATGAATGTACCACCCACATATCTATGATAGTACTGAATTTTAATAACCCAGTTCGTATGATTTTAAAAAACGTTCTCGATGTAGTGAAGAAAACTATTGCTTAGTGTACCAGCAAGGCGCTCTTCCACTACTAAACCGTTTTCTCGTACGTATAGGTGGTTGTTGTACTTAAAACAGTTGTAGGAAAGCGTCAATTTTAATAAAGTAATGAATTCTTCTGTTTCGGTATAATGCAAATACCGCCAATGACGTACAACGCTCGAAGCTAGCCCCGCAAAATAAAACTAGTACAAACAAGCTGCTTCTGTCCAACAATTAATTAATAATACACTACTGGCCATTAAAATTGCTACACCACGAAGATTACGTGCTACAGACGCGAAATTTAACCGACGCAAACTGCAATTGACCGGCGATGCCTGGTGAAACGTTGTTGTGATGCCTCGTATAAGGAGGAGAAATGCGTACCATCACGTTTCCGACTTTGATTAAGGTCAGATTGTAGCCTATCGCGATTGCGGTTTATCGTATCGCGACATTGTTGCTCGAATTGGTCGAGATCCAATGACTGTTAGCAGAATATTGAGTCGGTGGGTTCAGGCGGGTAATACGGAACGCCGTGCTGGATTCCAACGGCCTCGTGTGACTAGCAGTCGAGATGACAGGCATCTTATCCGCATGGCTGTAACGTATCGTGCAGCCACGTCTCGATCCCTGAGTCGACCGACGGGGACGTTTGCAAGACAACAACCATCTGCACGAACAGTTCGACGACGTTTGCAGCAGCATGGACTATCAGCTCGGAGACCATGGCTGCCGTTACCCTTGACGCTGCATCACACACAGGAGCGCCTGCGATAGTGTACTCAACGATGAACCTGGGCGCACGAATGGCAAAACGTCATTTTTTCGGATGAATCTAGGTTTAGTTTACAGCATCATGATGGTCGCATCCGTGTTTGGCGACATCGCGGTAAACGCACATTGGAAGCGTGTATTCGTCATCGCCATAATGGCGTATCACCCGGCGTGATGGTATGGGGTGCTATCGCTTACACGTCTCGGTCGCCTCTTGTTCGCATTGACGGCACTTTGAACAATGCACGTTACATTTCAGATGTGGTACGACCCGTGGCTCCACCCTTCATTCGATCCCTGCGAAACCCTACATTTCAGCAGGATAATGCACGATTGCATGTTGCAGGTCCTGTACGGGCCTTTCTGGATGCAGAAAATGTTCGACAACTGCCCTGGCCAGCACATTCTCCAGATCTCTCACCAACTGAAAACGTCTGGTCAATGGTGGCCGAGCAACTGGCTCGTCACAATACGCCAGTCACCACTCTTTATGAACTGTGCTATCGTGTTGAAGCTACATGGGCAGCTGTACCTGTACACGCCATCCAAGCTCTGTTTGACTCAATGCCCAGGCGTATCAAGGCCGTTATTAAGACCAGAGGTGGTTGTTCTGGGTACTGATTTCTCAGGATCTATGCACCCAAATTGCGTGAAAATGTAATCACATGTCAGTTATAGTATAATATATTTGTCCAATGAATACCCGTTTATCATCTGCATTTCTTCTTGGTGTAGCAATCTTAATGGCCAGTGGTGTATTACGTCTTTACAGTTGCTGAGATATGTTTTAGGACCTATATTTTATTGCAGTAAGATGGTTATAGGAATCTTTTGCAGAGCTGACTTTTTCACGATTGCGAGGACATAAAAAGAAATTCAGTTTTCAGCAGCATTTAGCATTATGTCACTGTTTCCACGTAAAAACATTTCTAAACGACTAACTAGCTGAACGGGGGATTAGACGTTGGGGCCGCATGGATCTCGCATTGCACCGTTCGCCCACAAGATCGCCTGATCACACGGAATGCGATTTTTTTGTAGGTCTTTTACGACAGATTCCGTTACGTGCCTCCCCTTCCAACAGCTTTGGGTGAACTGTGACGCTTCATAATAACAGTAATGGATGCAGTAATTCCAGACATACTCGTAAAAGTATGGTACAAGTTTTACTGTTGTCTGGATATTTATGGGATGTCCAGTAGAGGATGCATTTAACATTTATGAAAGGTTAATGAAACTTTGATCCTCAATGTAACTGAAAATCGTATCCCACGATTGTGCATGTTTGTAAGAGATACACCCTTGCAAAATTGGATGGTTCTTTTGGAAATAAAAACTGTAGCGTTGCACGTAAGGTAAAAATTATTCCAAGTATTTACCTTTCATTCATTTTCAGGAGGTATAATTTCTTGAAATAGGACGAATCTTATTGAAGCACCTTTTATACCTACTCTAACACCTTGATCTGAATTAAGTGCCACGTACATTGAGAAAATTATGTGTTTGTTTCTAAGTTTATTTCGGCAAAAGGGCAGGCATATAAATTAACTGGATAATTCCTGGGAAGGGCTTCACAATGAAAATATAAGTGCTTGTCATAGAGTGAAGCTAATTGTGCCTGAGTGTGACTAATGAAACAAAACAAATGATTAGTACCAGGAAATTAAACATAAAGTACGTAAGTATTCCACCATGGATTGCATGATACAACTAACGGGAATAATAGCACGCCGGCCTGCTTGTGGCCGTGAGGTTCTAGGCGCTACAGTCTGGAACCGCGCGACCGCAACGGTCGCAGGTCCGAATCCTGCCTCGGGCATGGATGTTTGTGATGTCCTTAGGTTAGTTAGGTTTAAGTAGTTCTAAGTTCTAGGGGACTGATGACCTCAGATGTTAAGTCCCATAGTGCTCAGAGCCATTTGAACCAATAATAGCACAATAACAGACTTGGCCGAACTCGAAATAAGGCACTATAGCTTCCGCACAAATTAATCCTGCCATAAAACGTGTCAGTACTATTCGTTCGTTATTACCTCTGCATTTCTCATATATCTGAATATAATGCTTGGCCTCAGCACCCAACGGAGACTCATTACACTGAAGCTACACCCTAAAAACGTAGTTAATTATGTTCATTCTTTAAGGGTCACCTAAACATGTGGCGTTGTAGGAAATTAGGAATCTCAGAATGTAAGTCAAGATTTATTTCCTAAAGTAAAAATGACGCCAAGCACAATGGTACTTGCGTTTCATTGGAAGACTGCAGGAAGAAAAAGGAATAAGACTTCCTCATCTGGGCAGCTCGCGACCTCAATATAAATCAGACAAATATTAAATATAAAGAATTGAACATAGAAGATGTTTAACAGAATTAGTTAACTGCGAGATGCTCAGAAGACAGATTGCGTTACAGTCTGAACGACACACATTTTTCACGTACAGCAATTTGGCACCAGTGAAGACGAGACCAGAGCCGGGAAGCGAACAGATACCAAATAGCAGTTCTTTCTGTCGAAATGCGCATAATTTTCAGATGCCACTTGGAGGTGTGACTGAATACTGCTGCCAGTGTGAGGAATGAGAATGACCTTTACCCACATAAAACAGGGGAACAAAACAGAAACTTCCCACTCAAGCAGTACAAAAACGTATATTACGAATCATGGGGTTTCTCTCCATTCATTGGCATCGTCCAAGCCATGTCCGGTGCAGAGGCGATACGTTGGATTGGTGGAAAAGCAGCGAACTTTCTCATGCGGCCAGGGTAGCACTGGTAGGTGTTTTTTTTTATGTGCAGTCAGAGGCAAACTTCATGCTCAAGTACCCACAAGAGAATGTCGCGATGGCCGGTAGCACCATGCCTGTTGCAACGAATTAGTGACAAGAACTGACCACAAAACGTTTCGGCAAACGGGACAGTTCTGTGAAAACCGAGTGCCTCTCAAGACGCTGCCATGCCCTGCTTTGAGGCACAGTGTAAGCCTTCTGCTGTACACTGCCGAGCACTCCAGGCTCACGTCCTTCCCGTGAGATATGGAATAACTTTCACTCACAGCAAAAGTAATAGGCTCACACAATTAATTATCGATTAACTGTAACCGCTGAAACAAAAGTCGTGAAGCAATATGCGACAATCATGTTACGTCTCTCCCATGTCTCTCTTCAGAAAGTCGATGTCAAATAGCAATATTCATTTGTCACCTTATTTAAGCATTTCAAAAAATTACAGATACAATCACACAAAAATAAAGATTATGACCACTAACAGCCTTCAAACAAGGTATTTAATGCACATGGTATATAGTTGCCTGCATGAGTTATACAAAAAAATGAAAAATGTGACGATAATTCCAGTGCCTCATACTTTGCATTTAAACAAAATGTGTTAACAACACAAATGCATGGTTGTATAGAATTTTAGTCCCACATGAAAATCTAACTGAAAATGGGTACCTTCTCAGCCTGGTTTGAAAGTAAAAGCTTGATTGCATAGATACATTGTTAATTGATTTTACATTACTCAAATTTGTATGTGTTATTATACAATGATGTCTGTATAATACACAAGTACTGTGGACCAGTGTCCACCTTCGTCAAAGTGATGCTAACATGATCATTACACGGTTTAAACAAATAGAATTAAAATTCGTATTAAAAATTCCAAGGAAATGTGCAAACTTATAACCAGGATTTCTCAGCTTTGAGGATTTACAAGATACGGAGATTGTCTTTTTCCCCATTTATCTTGGTGTTATAACAAAAATATTTTTGCAGAAACTTCCATATAAACAGAAGTCTCTCTGAAAAAAAAAGTTGTTTGAACAGTCCAGTTGATTTCACAGTAAAAAATGTTCGTTCCTGTGAGTCCACAACAACTAACAAGATCTGATTTTAACATAAATGTGCTTGCTTAAGAAAAGTCTTTCAAATGAGTATGTAACTTCGTTAACCAAACTACTTGCTTATGTGATGGTAAAACAACAACAAAACCTACTCCTTACAGTAGGATATAGAAACTTTTTACATTTGTCTCATACAAACTTTGTTCAGTAAAAATACTCTGCCATAAAGCATTTGCGAGCACAAGCTGTTCTATTTAATGGTGGCTTTTGCCAGATGTTAAATTTACAAAATAATTAGTTATCGACTGCCTCCAACTCGTGATTATGATCTTTTAAATAACTAATGTTTAGATATAGAAATTATTTTCCAGAAATATGAGGAGTTTCACATGTGTGCGTAACACAAAAAAGACAAACGTTTCTTCATTTGAGCATCTGCTCAGTAACAATAGAGCTTTTCACATCCCGCGCTTGTGCCTGTTTCTTGTCAGAATTATGTAAAATGACGCAGACGCGAAGTGTTGCCTCAGAAGCAGCTTAAGACGCGCAGATGGCTGCCGCTTGTCAGTGCCCACGCCATCACATCGATAAAGATTTGCCACGTGTCGTCGTCTTCCTTTGATGCCCCGCACTGGCTGAGGGTCGCGTAAGTGCCCGGCTGGCTTCCTTTTGTGATGGGTCTGCTTTCTGTCCGCTGGAGAACTCTCTCCTCTCGATGGCCCTTCAATTCCCCTTTTGTGCAACACTCGGAAAGGATTACAGTTGGCAAGTTAGCTAGTTAGGTACTGTTTTACATCACCACATGGTAATACTACCATCGTGGAACTTCTTGGCCATATATGATTCTAAAAAGGTATGCCAACCTGTGTAACTATGCAATTCAGAAAATCATTAACGTTTAATCCAATATTTAATTTACTTAGATAAGAGCGCAATATAATGCAAAACATGTTATCCTCTGTAATGTTTCTTAACTACAAGTATTTTTCAGTTCTCTTTTTAGTTCTACTTCAGATGAAAACGTTACCCTCAAAATAACGCACAACTTTCCGTTTGCTTTTCCATTTCTTTGTCCAAGTGAAAATTGTGGTGTGATGTGTGCTAAGCACAGAAAGTTCGTATAGAATGGCGTATATTCAAATAAAACAACATATTCTGTCACAACTGGTGAGGGTTCACAAGTAGCACAGAGAAAAACATAGTCCTTAATACAAAGAAAATCAAGATAACTCAGCACTGATTTGACAAAAAGTGACATCTTATAAAAGCCTCTAAATATCTCGCGAATACCCCAGGGCATTTTTTCACTACTTGTGGTAGGCCGTATACCTTCAAATATTGACTGCTGTGTGTCGTTTGACCACTCGGATCACCAAAAATCTGTAAAACTTCCACGTACCACATACATAAAACTTGTATTCCATACATCAATAAAACCACCCCCACCCCTCAAAACTTAATAGAAGTAGGAAGAGCCAAAATCTCCATAAACAAAAAATTAGCTGCCTCACAGGAAACTATTTTCATACTGTAATTGGACACATCAAAAATGAGATGAGACGCCGTATCTTGCACAGAAAATTTAAAGGTGAACGAAACAGCACATTTTGTTACTTTTCCCATATCATTTCCATATTGCTGAAAGAGAAATATATATCGACAGATCTCGCCAACATCTCTCATTGACCGTCGTAGCACCAATCATCTATTACATTTGAAAAATATTTATTACACTTTTACGTTACAGTATTAACAAGCCATGAGTTTATACGGTGACGGGTTAATCAGAAATACGTGGATAGCCTGACATCCACGTCGTAAAGTACGGTTATGTTAGGCGCGTCTGATTCCGACACTATACACATAACTTCACGAGCAAAAATAAATAAATACAGTTATATACCTCACTGCTTACTGCACGAATGTTCAACAATAACACAATATCTTAAAATGTTAAGCAAGGCTGTAAATTCACCAACTGCACATACAACAGTAAACTTGGAGAGACGGGAAAATTAGCCAACTAGTTGCAAATAAAGGATTCAAAAAATGGCTCTGAGCACTATAGTACTTAACACCTGAGGTCATCAGTCCCCTAGAACTTAGAACTACTTAAACCTAAGTAACCTAAGGACATCACACACATCCATGCCCAAGGCAGGATTCGAACTTGTGACCGTAGCGGCAGCGCGGTTCCAGACTGAGGCGCCTAGAACCGCTCGGCCACAACGGTCGGCAAATAAAGGATTATTGGGACGGTTGACCCAGATGTCGACAATTTTGAAACTGTCATTTTCATGAAGTATAACTGACACTAAAAATTACATTTGCGAATTTAAAAAAATGTAAACAAAACAAAAAGTAACAACTGTAGACAAAAACCGTAAGGTTAGCGTACTCATTTACTACATCACATGCTGACAAAGTACACTAAATAAAGCCAAAAGACTCTTCTCGTACGACACATTCGTCTTACGAACAAAGATATACGACATAAGACTGCAGCAACATAGAATTTCAGGTGTGACGGTTAAATGACAAATGTTGTGGCCCTTTAACATACACTGAGGTCACAAACGTCACGGAATGGCGATATGCACACGTACAGATGGCGACAGTATCGCGTACAGAGGGCATGAAGGGGCAGTGCATTGGCGGAGCTGTCATTTGTACTCAGGTGACTCACGTGGAAAGAGTTCCGATGTCATTATGGCCACACGACGGGAATTAACAGGTTTTCAATGCGGAAGGGTAGTTAGAGCTAGAAGAATGGGATGTTCCGTTTCGGAAATCGTGAGGGAATTTAATATTCCTAGATCCACAGTGTTAAGAGTGTGCCGAGAATACCAAATTACAGGCATTATCTCTCAACACGCACAACGCAGTGGCAGCCGACCTCCACTTAACGAAAGAGAGCAGCGACGTCTGCGTGCAGTTGTCAGTGCTAACAGACAAGCTACACTGCGGGAAATAACCACAGAAATCAATGTGGAATGGACGACGAACGAAACCGTTAGGAGAGTGCGGCGAAATTTGGCGCTCATCGGCTATGGTAGTAGAGGAACGACGTGAGAGCCTTTGCTAGCACCATAACGTGACTTATAATATCGAAAGAGATCAACCTAGTATGAAGTGTGTATGCAAGCATTTTAATTTTGTTAACCAGAACTAGTCTTTTTTTACAGAATAATTACGTTCAAACACAGTAAATTTTACAAAGCAAATATTGTCCCACGAAACCATTAATGCACAAATTTTTGTAACAACAAGTGTCCAAGGTAGCAGTGATTTTTCTATTACCTAATCTGATCACTGATGGCACACACTGCCATTAGGTGGTGGGGGGGGGGGCGGATGTGTAGCCCATGCGTAGCCAATCTCAGCCAGAATGTCGATCCTGACCTCTTCATATTTCAACAAATTCAGAATATAGAAATGGCTCTCGTCTACACCTGTTTCCTGCTCGTGTTTAGTCAAACTTGCTGATTTCGACGGGCGCTGATAACCTCGCTGTTGTGCGCCCTAAAACACTAATCATCTGATGTCGAGTTTCTACAATTTCCGCCCCTTCTTTTTCTTCCTCTCTTCACTGGCCTTGCGCAACATTAGCCTGACAGAGTCACTCATCAATGTTACCCGACGTCTGATTGTGCCATTTCCCTCTCTGTTTCTGAGTCCAGTTACCACTGTCACTTCCCCCAAAATTCTCTTCCAGGCCCCTTAGAGTTAATCTGAATCGTTCTAGATCACGTTTCTGTACATGGACCAGGGACCTCTTGTGTTCTTTAGGCGTCGTATTGATGAAAAGCTGTATCAGCTCGCCACTATTGTAGGGGTGATCTAAACGCTGACTTCTTTTCAAGGCAGCACTGAAGTATCCCGAATATGTTTGGAATTGTGTTGCTGAGAACAGCGAGGTCTGTACAGTGCTTATGCGCACTCGGTTCTGTTCCTCACTTGAGAAGTACAGTTTTACAACTTCTGCCTCAAAACACTTTGAACGTTCTGCAGTCTTTTATTACTAGCAGTACTTGCACAGTTATTTTGCTGCTCATATGACTGCTCTTACAGGGTAACAATTATTGAACTGTATGAAAAAACGTAAATTAGTTACAAACTACGGCGTGCACACACTTTATTCAGCATGTAAACGTCTCTACATCTATTCGGATTTAGGTTATGACATGTTCGATATGCCTGCTCATTGGCGATCATGTGGCGCAGATGGACGGCGAAATTCTGCATGACCCACTGAAGTCTCGGAACATCGATACTGTCGATGACCTCATGAATGGCTGTTTTCAAATCAGCAATGGTTTTGGGGTTGCTGCTGTACACCTTGACTTTAACAAAGCACCACAAAAAGGAGTCGCATGTGTTCATAACTGGAGAATGTGGCGGCCAATCAGGGTCCATGTCAGTGTCCTCTGGGTACTCCAGAGCCAAAATGCGGTCCCCAAAATGCTCGTCCAGGACATCGAGCACACTCCTGCTTCGATGGTGTCAAGTTCCGTCTTACGTGAACAACATATTGTCGAAATCAGGGTCACTTTGGATAATGGTGATGAAATCATCTTCCAAAACCTTCACGTACTTTTCGGTAGTCACCGTGCCATCAAGGAATATCGCACCGATTATTCCGTAACTGGACATTGCACACCAAACAGTCACCCATTGAGGGTGAAGAGACTTCTCGATCGCGAAATGCGGATTCGCAGTCCCCCATCTGCGCCATTTTTGCTTATTGACGAACTCATCCAAATGAAAGTGGGCTTCGTCGCTAAACCAGACCATTTTCGCATCAAACTCCTGTTCGTCAATTGTGTGGACAATAGTGTCGGCGAAACACAACCGTTGTTCCAAGGGCCTGAGTCTTAATGGCGGTTTTGTTTGAATTTTGTGTGGGAAGAGATGCAGGTCTTCAACAACAATTTGTCGCAGTGTCTCCCACTTGATTCCCTCCTGTTGTGCAGCTAGTGTGATCCATTTCCAGGGGCTGGTTTGAAACAGCGCGTGTCTTCTCGATGTTTTCAGACGTTTTCATCGTGTTTGGACGACCGACATTGCCAACATCGTCGTCAGAAACACTACCCATTATCTCAAACTTGCCAATCAAATTCTTGATTGTTAGCACACTTGGACCAGTTGTTTTCAGGTTGAAGTCGGTCGCAAACTTCCTTCGAACCGCACATGGCCTGTTATTGCTCGCATAGCAGCACTTCATAAGCGCTATATGTACCGTGATATTTTCGCGTTCAAATGACCGACAACGCCGGCCGGTGTGGCCGTGCGGTTCTAGGCGCTTCAGTCTGGAACCGCGTGACCACTACGGTCGCAGGTTCGAATCCTGCATCGGGCATGGACGTGATGTCCTTAGGTTAGTTAGGTTTAAGTAGTTCTAAGTTCTAGGGGACTGATGACCACAGATGTTAAGTCCCATAGTTCTCAGAGCCATTTGAACCATTTGACCGACAACAAAAAAGCGCGTGCGCATGCGCATGCTAAATCCCATCATGCCCCGCAGCCAACCGTGCAGCTTGAACGTCCTAACGCAAACCGTTCCGAAGTTATGACAATTTATTTCGTATAGTTCGATAATTGCCACCCTGTAAATTCTAACTTTCGCTGAATTGGCCAGGAATTTGGTAAGCTATCTTTGAACTATCCGATGCAAATTTGTATGTACAAACCTCTGCATGCAGGGTATCTGAGTAATTTTCGCAACTAAAGGAAACGTTTGTCGTCGAAATCTTGCTGGTGATGGACGCAAACTCCAAGGCAACACCTAGCTCTCCTGCTATAGGCCTTGCCTGCACTGGCGTAAACGCATCACTGCGCTACAAGCTTTCACAGTTGCGTTGTTTGTTGTGTGACCGCGGAATTATTTCTACATCTGACGCTATCGGGGGCATGATTCAAGGTCTCGCACTCTCCTGTTTTAATGTGTCCACGTCTCTTCGGATCGTGACAAATTCCTCAGTTTCAGAGAGTTGAACAGCTTGTGTGACATCAGACGCAGTCAGCTTCTCTAAAACCTGCACGCTACGCGAAAGCGAGGTCTTTACTTCCTTCACTTTCTTCTTTAATGACTCTAAGTCCAATTCAGCACGTTACAGCCTAGACACGTTGTGAAAGAGAGAAAAGCAAATGGCCTCTACAACTTCTGCACTCTAAGAATAACGTTCTGATTACAGAACTCAGAGTAAACCAAAGGAAATAATCGCGGACAGGGGTTGCCATGAAAAGTACGTGGTTGTTTCTAAGTTTATCCTGGCAAAAGACCTGCCATGAAAATTAACTGACTGTCTCCAGGGAAGGGCTTTGCAATGAAAAGTTAGGCGCTTGTCACAGAGTGCAGCAAATTATGTGTTATTATAACCAATGAAATACAATAATGAATTACATCGAGAAATTAAACAGAATGTATGCAAATGTTCTGTCACGGATCACATGATACGAACCTGGAAGAGGTCGAAATAATGCTCAATAGCTTGTGCATAAATTAATCCTGCTATAAATCATAACGATCATGCACTTCTTTCGTAGTTTTCGACATTATTAAAATAAGAAGGCGAGAATGAGAAGTGGGGTACCAGTGTCCAAAGAGGGCGTTCATCTATGCATCGCTGCTTGCCATGTGAGACGAGCATGTTTTCGGCTAGTGCCGGAAGTGGAGAATGCCCATGGAAAGCTTAGCTGACATCATTTATGGTAAATACACTAAGACAAAAAAGAACGACACGCCACGAAGGAATTATTCGAATGGAACAGATATCGGGTAGATGTGATGTACAAATGAAAAAATTGGTTTGTTTATTTAAGACAAAGAACTTCACGAACTGAGCCAGTAAGTAACGCATTGGTCCAATCCTGGCCCTTATGTAAGCCGTTATTCAGGTTGGAATTGATTGATGGAGTTGTTGGATGAGCCGACCGGTGTGGCCGAGCGGTTCTAGGCGCTTCAGTCTGGAACCGCGCGACCGCTACGGTCGCAGGTTCGAATCCTGCCTCGGGCATGGATGTGTGTGGTGTCCTTGGGTTAGTTAGGTTTAAGTAGTTCTAAGTTCTAGGGGACTGATGACCTCAGATGTTAAGTCCCATAGTGCTCAGAGCCAGTTGTTGGATGTCCTCCTGAGGTGTATCGTGTCAAATTCTATCCAACTGGATAGGCTGCAGATTCCTCGACCTGCGTCATAGGGTGGCTGGACTCCATTACACGTAGGTGGCGGCTACGCGGTTAGCAGGCGCTGTGTGGCGTGGACTGGGTGGTTTGTTAGGTTAGAGGATCTCGGGGAAATACAAAAACGGTTTCAGTTGTAAGGTTCATGGGTTTACCAACTGCAAGATTCTGGCAGTGGTTGCAAACTGTAAGATTCGGACTTGTAAGAAATGTTGAAAATCGAATGGCGTTTCATCGACAACTTCGGCCCTACGGAAAATATCAGTCCTTTGGATGTCCTCGTTCGACGTCCCCTCCTCTGTGCTGCCTCCACGTCTTCGATTTCTGGTTCTGTTGCGTTCGCCCTGGGCCGCATTTGAAATTGTTCCGTTAGCGCCTCCTCCAATTTCTTCTCCCTACGCGTGTTGATAGCTTCCTGTTGAGATGTGAACGAAAGAAGAGTCCGGGGCTCTTCAGACTCGCTCACTGGAGTGGCACATGTCACGTCCGAATCAGTTCCTAAATTACGCAGCTCAGACATTAATTTGTCCATGGCCGCTGTCGCATGAAGATCCGTTGCTTCACGTATTTTCGTGTCGATGCGCTGCTCCGCGTAGTTTTGCCGCTTTTCCACGCTTGAGATCTTCTTGTTCAAATTGATCACTGCTTCTCTTACTTGCTGTTCTGTGCGTTTCCTCGTTTTCGGTGCTTCAGCTGCTACTCGTCTTGCGAAAGTTGCTACTGTCTTGGCCCCCTCTGTCGTATTATTAGCATCATGTGCAATCTTTAAACTTTTGATTGCTTTGGTGTTTACTTTACGTAGGTTTTCCTGAAGTCGATTTGTCCATAACTTGTGTTCCTCTCGCATCTAATTTACCTGTGCATCGATATTTTTTATGTCCGTCCTTGTCTCGTTATTATCTCGTACTAACTCATTAATTTTTTCCTCCATTCCTTTTAGTCCATTAATCTTCTCCTCCATTCCCTTCAGTCCATCAATTTTCTTCTCCATTCCCATTAAAAATGCCACCAGACTGAGTCCTCTTCCTTTACCTCAGTACTGTGTTCGACTGAACTCATACTTGATTTCTACAGTGTTGTTTCCGCATCATGGCGCTCTGATACCTCCCTGTCTTCTCTGTCCGGATTTCTAATAATCACCTTTGCTTCGATATGTTGTGGTATGCTCAGATCTTCTATCATACGCGATCTGACGCTGTCCGTCCCCTCAAGATAGACCATATCGCTTTCTTCTCACTGATTTCCTTGCTGCACGACATCGTTGTTGCTAACACCGTTCAACAGCAACGCCTCCCTACGTTCAAACTGTGCCTCCACCTTTAATTGCGCTCTTCCTCCATGACTCACGGTTTATTTTCCCGATCCCAATCTACTTGTCTCGGTACCTAACTTCTCGTTATCATTCAAATTCTCTTTCAACAACAAACTTTAATTATACGTGCAGCATGTGGACAACCGTGTTATCTAACTCACAAGATGTACGCAGTGCAATACAATGACGTCAAAAAAAATTAGCAGAGCAGTTCGCTGTCCGAGACTACGACAACAGTACACGAATCCAGAACAACAAACAACCAAATAAAAAAGATACAATAGTAAACACCACAAAAATAATACGACAACGCCGTTAGCAACGACGGGAAAACGGTCGACAAGGGACACAGAAGTCACTGACACAAATACATTGTAAAAAGAAAAAAATACATACATAAACAACACAATACGATAAATATCTACAACATAGTAATGAACCACATTTTTTCTATTTAACCAACATGTTGCGGACCTGTTTGGCACGGACGCTAAATGACAGCATCACGGAAGTGCCAAGGACCTAGATCCAGGCAGCGGTTCGCCAATTACAAGATTCCTGGGTTTATCAGTTGTAAGATTCTGGCAGTGGTTGCCAATTGTAAGATTCTGGCAGTGGTTGCCAATTGTAAGATTGGTGGCTGTTTTCGTCAACAATTGCAAGCTGTTGCTTGGCGTGTAAAAGAAAAGGATCTGACTGGCAGGGTACCGTTGAAAATAAATACCTTGAATAAAAGTAATATTCTTGCATATTAATCAAAATATCAAAAAAATGTTAATGAGCATATTCAATTTCATTATGATTGAACCCTGATTTTTGACAAATCCATGAATCAAATAAAATAGCAAAGGTAATGTAAATGAGAACACTGGGATGAGTTGTGGTCTAAATAACAATTGATTTATTCTTTCTTAATTTGACTCCTTGACACGTCTATGCGTGACGGAATATGTCAAACGTTTAGACGGCCGACTCAAAACAAATAAGTACATCTACGCACACCTAGTTGTGTGCGTAATGCAAGAAGCAGTACCTCTGACGGTTCAGATGGTGACTGGCACAGGCTCTAAGTGCAATACTAGCAAAGGACACGTCTAAACGTCTAGGTAAAGACCTGCCTTTCAGTCCAGGCAAATTAGGAAAACTGGGGGAAAAATTTATAAAGTTTTGAAACTTTGGGGAAACACTCTTATGGGATTAAGAAATAAGAAACAGAAAAATTCCCTCCTATCGGGGGAGCTTCCCCCTCCCTCACCCCTTAATGTAATTTATTTTCCTTTTTCCAAACTTTAGGAAAAACGATTCATTTAACGAAGTTATCTATATGACAGAAAATATTTCTGGTGAAATTCTCCTCAGAGAAGGTAAAATACATGTTTAAGCAAGGTAATTAGCTTATGAATGCCAAAATTTGTAGGTAAAAAAAGTGAAATTTCTTTTAAAACACACTTTTCTTTGCTTTATAGTCTTTTAGTTAAGATTTATGCAACTTAAATTATTGGAATGAAAATCATTTTTCATGAAAATTAAGAATTACTATAAAACTAATCAACAATTACCTTTGTTGTAATATATTTACAGTCATATTTACAGCATGTAGACAATGAAAATGCAACAATATCTATCAAACAAATTCTTGAAAATATTTTTTTACATAAAATCATCATCCAAATCTTCTGTAAAATCATTGCGAGGCACGTTAATGCAGCTTTGTTCACGACAGTTTTTGCACATTGTTGTGCAATGTAGGTCAGCCTCCACACATCCGCACTTCCTTCTGCAGCCTTGAGTGCAGCCTCATGAAGTCAGTAGCAGTATTTTCTCTGGAGCAGGCGGTCGTTTCACGTGAATCGGGGAGAGGGATGAGTTTGATTCCCTGCAGCCCCAGTTTCTGGGATCCAAGTTGTTTCCCAGCCATAGCTGGACTTATAGGTAAACTCGGTAAGAGTGTAGGCGTCCTGCATCACTATTGGGTGGCAAACGAGAGAGTATGACAGCATCGTTTGCTTGACCCGCTAGTACCGTACATTCAATCATTATAATGGAATGACATTTAAGTTATCATTAGCGCTCTCTACTGTTTTTGTGTAGAGGGAGAGAGTATATATTTCTCTCCTGCTTTTGCAATGGTATCAGCAGAGGAAGCAGGATCGTTGAATATTTGTGGAATATTATGAAGTTGGGGTCCAGCTGAATAGTTGGAAAGCTTGCAGCTTTCCTTTCCCAAACAAGGCTGAAGTGCTGTCGCAACCACTTACTGCATGAAGAAACAGTATTGAATTCTTGCATTCATGAACGAGTGAGGAGTTACGTATATCTTTAGAACTATAGCACGTTGTTTTGAGATTTCCTTATCGCTGAGGTTACTAAGAAAGGCAGACTGTGATTCAACGCACAACGTCTCGTCGTTAAGAAAAATTTCTCGTGAGGTCCACTTCATCGTTTGCCTTTGGTGTTCAATAGTTTTTTATGTTCAGAGAGCTTTCTGAATGTCCTTCAAATACAACAGCAACATCATCTTCATAATGTCCCTGAATATAGGCTATTAAGGTTTTATAAATCTCACCAAAAGTTCCATTCTCGGGCCACACGACGTGGTGGTTAAGAAACCCTCCATGTATAACAAAGAACTTAGATTCATTATTTTCAATATTCCTTTCAGGTTCTTGATTGAAAAGATTGTACAGCGACAACTTTTTTGTGTTCATCATCAATCTATTGCTGTCAAACAGAGACACTGGTACACTCGATAATTCGTATATGAAGCAATCCTTTAAATCATCAGGTGAATGAAACGTGCACAGTATTCTCTGAAATAATTGAGTTATATCTACTTCAGTCATATTTTTCAAGCCTAATAGTTGACATGCACGTTGTTCTAACCATGCTGGATGGCTTAAGCTTGAGAGAAACAAATCTTGGCGAGACAGCAACTGTTGTTCGAAGACCTTCTTCACTAACAGACACAGCTTTGTAGCGTTTACTTCCTGAGAAGCTACTAATCCAGATCCTAATGAATACAATTACTCCTTATAAAAAATGGAGTGTGTTGTTGCAACCAAAGCTGAAATCTTCCGCGAACTTTCTCGTCAATATCTATCTTCCCACTCGTCAGTTCAACATGTTGATCACTTGAAACCGAATGTAAATTACAGAACTGTTCCATAGCTTCATATATGTGATGGGCTATTGTTATACCGCAAATCCATTGGTTCAACACACTATCGGTGAATCCTCTTCTGAGTGAAGCACCTCCAACACTGTTCAGGTTCTTCATAGCCGTTTATTCTATCGTCATGTCGGTCCGTACTTCACACCAATACTTATCAGAGCGTCGAACCATGAAGAAGCTGTCCTTGGTGAATTTATCGAACTCCGCGGGTTTCATGGTTACTTTCAGTTTTTCCATGTCCTGGAGGTACAAATGACACTCTTTAGCATAACGAAAGTGTCCAGTTGCATGGAATATTGGGAGCATAGCTCTCACACATTCCATATGGAGCTCCCCATTCCCCATTCGCTCTGCTGGGATGATATGCAATGCCAAGATGACATAAATGGGAAGTTTTCCCTCTTTGCTTAATATATCCATAGTGTTGACAAATTTATTTTTCATCTTTTCAATCACTTGGTCTTTTTCCAAATCGCCGAAAGATGCACGTTTTCACTCATATCAAAAATACAGTCTTTAATATGTTGCTTTTCCTCCTCCATGACTGCCATTTCCTCCAGTATTATGATGGAAAGAGCACACATGACTGCCGAGTGAACTTGAAGTGTCCTCGTGTCTGCACGACCAGAAAGTATATGGGGAACAGAAGCTGCAGCATATACACTCCTGGAAATGGAAAAAAGAACACATTGACACCGGTGTGTCAGACCCACCATACTTGCTCCGGACACTGCGAGAGGGCTGTACAAGCAATGATCACACGCACGGCACAGCGGACACACCAGGAACCGCGGTGTTGGCCGTCGAATGGCGCTAGCTGCGCAGCATTTGTGCACCGCCGCCGTCAGTGTCAGCCAGTTTGCCGTGGCATAAGGAGCTCCATCGCAGTCTTTAACACTGGTAGCATGCCGCGACAGCGTGGACGTGAACCGTATGTGCAGTTGACGGACTTTGAGCGAGGGCGTATAGTGGGCATGCGGGAGGCCGTGTGGACGTACCGCCGAATTGCTCAACACGTGGGGCGTGAAGTCTCCACAGTACATCAATGTTGTCGCCAGTGGTCGGCGGAAGGTGCACGTGCCCGTCGACCTGGGACCGGACCGCAGCGACGCACGGACGCACGCCAAGACCGTAGGATCCTACGCAGTGCCGTAGGGGACTGCACCGCCACTTCCCAGCAAATTATGGACACTGTTGCTCCTGGGGTATCGGCGAGGACCATTCGCAACCGTCTCCATGAAGCTGGGCTACGGTCCCGCACACCGTTAGGCCGTCTTCCGCTCACGCCCCAACATCGTGCAGCCCGCCTCCAGTGGTGTCGCGACAGGCGTGAATGGAGGGACGAATGGAGACGTGTCGTCTTCAGCGATGAGAGTCGCTTCTGCCTTGGTGCCAATGATGGTCGTATGCGTGTTTGGCGCCGTGCAGGTGAGCGCCACAATCAGGACTGCATACGACCGAGGCACACAGGGCCAACACCCGGCATCATGGTGTGGGGAGCGATCTCCTACACTGGCCGTACACCACTGGTGATCGTCGAGGGGACACTGAATAGTGCACGGTACATCCAAACCGTCATCGAACCCATCGTTCTACCATTCCTAGACCGGCAAGGGAACTTGCTGTTCCAACAGGACAATGCACGTCCGCATGTATCCCGTGCCACCCAACGTGCTCTAGAAGGTGTAAGTCAACTACCCTGGCCAGCAAGATCTCCGGATCTGTCCCCCATTGAGCATGTTTGGGACTGGATGAAGCGTCGTCTCACGCGGTCTGCACGTCCAGCACGAACGCTGGTCCAACTGAGGCGCCAGGTGGAAATGGCATGGCAAGCTGTTCCACAGGACTACATCCAGCATCTCTACGATCGTCTCCATGGGAGAATAGCAGCCTGCATTGCTGCGAAAGGTGGATATACACTGTACTAGTGCCGACATTGTGCATGCTCTGTTGCCTGTGCCTATGTGCCTGTGGTTCTGTCAGTGTGATCATGTGATGTATCTGACCCCAGGAATGTGTCAATAAAGTTTCCCCTTCCTGGGACAATGAATTCACGGTGTTCTTATTTCAATTTCCAGGAGTGTAGTCTCCAAAAGTTGAGAGAGTCCACGGTCTCTCATTAAGAATCCTATTGCTCCTCGAAAAAACATTATCAAGTAAAAGCGTCCTAATCGAATAACTACAATAGTGCATAGCTCATTCCCTCGATTAGCCTCCACTGCAACTATATCTTTAGCTTTCATGTAGAGTGGTTGATCAAAGGTCACGATACATGTTTGCTGTGTGCTCTTCTTATTCTCCGTGATGGCATAAGTTAGAGCAGTTAAAATAATACTATAATCTATGGGCGGGTTGTTGAAGAATGGAAGTGCTAATACATTTGATTGCGTAAAAGGATCTACAGTTGCAATTATCTCCATAAAACCTTGCCTTGCGCGAATAGAAAGCTGTGAAGACTTTCCCATCATCCAAGTAAAATCGCGATTGGTTGGCATTGTTGCTTTAGTAAATGATTGTTCCGAGTAGACATTTTGTAGAACAATTTCTTCAATTCTAACTCTATTCTGCCTTCGGATGTTAGTAGACTAATTTTTTGGGCACTTGCTGTTTCAAATTGGAAGTTTGTGGTAAGGAATATGGGACCAAACTGCTGAGGTCATCGGTCCCTAGACTTAAGCACTACTTGATGTAACTTAAACTAACTTCCTGTCCCTCGGAATTCGCGAAACTCTCAGCCATCTCATCCGCTTTCTACCCAACAAGGGCCCCTACTCTGCTTTATTGCCGCCCATTGGACCATATGATGCGTAGCTCAAAGCTGCAGCGACTCCTCGGCCTTAGTCAGCCTACCTAGACGCGGCCGCCGACCGACTGGCGCCACCCCCTGCACAATGAGAACGGAGGACTTGGCTGTTGGCAAACTTTTTCATCTAGGCATGCCCATCCGTTCCCCTCGGCTCTCAGCCGCCATACGCTCTTACTGCTGTTAATTTACTCAGCATCCTTTTCCTCCGAACACAGGTAGCCTACCGCTATGCCTTCTCTAGAGCACACAAGCAAGAGCGGTACCTACTGCCAACCATTTCATCATATGAATCTACATCTGCATCTACATCCATACTCCGCAAGCCACCTGACGGTGTGTGGCGGAGGGTACCTTGAGTACCTCTATCGGTTCTCCCTTCTATTCCAGTCTCGTATTGTTCGTAGAAAGAAGGATTCTCGGTATGCCTCTGTGTGGGCTCTAATCTCTCTGATTTTATCCTCATGGTCTCTTCGCGAGATATACGTAGGAGGGAGCAATATATTGCTTGACTTCTCGGTGAAGGTATGTTCTCGAAACTTCAACAAAAGCCCGTACCGAGCTACTGAGCGTCTCTCCTGCAGAGTCTTCTACTGGAGTTTATCTATCATCTCCGTAACGCTTTCGCGATTACTAAATGATCCCGTAACGAAGGGCGCTGCTCTCCGTTGGATCTTCTCTATCTCTTCTATGAACCCTATCTGGTACGGATCCCTCACTGCTGAGCAGTATTCAAGCAGTGGGCGAACAAGCGTACTGTAACCTACTTCCTATGTTTTCGGATTGCATTTCCTTAGGATTCGTCCAATGAATCTCAGTCTGTCATCTGCTTTACCGACGATCAACTTGATATGATCATTCCATTTTAAATCACTCCTAATGCGTACTCCCCGATAATTTATGGAATTAACTGCTTCCAGTTGCTGACCTGCTATATTGTAGCTAAATCATAAGGGATCTTTCTTTCTACGTATTCCAGCACATTACACTTGTCTACATTGAGATTCAATTGCCATTCCCAGCCCCATGCGTCAATTCGCTGCAGATCCTCCTGCATTTCAGTACAATTTTCCATTGTTACAACCTCTCGATATACCACAGCATCATCCGCAAAAAGCCTCAGTGAACTTCCGATGTCATCCACAAGGTCATTTATGTATATTGTGAATAGCAACGGTCCTATGACGCTCCCCTGCGGCATACCTGAAATCACTCCTACTTCGGAAGATTTCTCTCCATTGAGAATAACATGCTGCGTTCTGTTATCTAGGAACTCTTAAATCCAATCACACAATTTGTCTGATAGTCCATATGCTCTTACTTTGTTCATTAAACGACTGTGGGGAACTGTATCGAACGCCTTGCGGAAGTCAAGAAACACGGCATCTACCTGGGAACCTGTGTCTATGGCCCTCTGAGTCTCGTGGACGAATAGCGCGAGCTGGGTTTCACACGATCGTCTTTTTCGAAACCCATGCTGATTCCTACAGAGTAGATTCCTAGTCTCTAGAAAAGTCATTATACTCGAACACAATACGTGTTCCAAAATTCTACAACTGTACGACGTTAGAGATATAGGTCTATAGTTCTGCACATCTGTTCGACGTCCCTTCTTGAAAACGGAGATGACCTGTGCCTTTTTCCAATCCTTTGGAACGCTACGCTCTTCTAGAGACCTACGGTACACCGCTGCAAGAAGGGGGGGGGGGGGGGGGGGGGGGCAAGTTCCTTCGCGTACTCTGTGTAAAATCGAACTGGTATCCCATCAGGTCTAGCGGCCTTTCCTCTTTTGAGCGATTTTAATTGTTTCTCTATCCCTCTGTCGTCTATTTCGATATCTACCATTTTGTCATCTGTGCGACAATCTAGAGAAGGAAATACAGTGCAGTCTTCCTCTGTGAAACAGCTTTGAAAAAAGACATTTAGAATTTCGGCCTTTAGTCTGTCATCCTCTGTTTCAGCACCATTTTGGTCACAGAGTGTCTGGACATTTTGTTTTGATCCACCTACCGCTTTGACATAAGACCAAAATTTCTTAGGATTTTCTGCCAAGTCAGTACAAAGAACTTTACTTTCGAATTCACTGAACGCCTCTCGCATAGCCCTCCTCACACTACATTTCCCTTCTTGTAATTTTGTTTGTCTGCAAGGCTTTGGCTATGTTCATGTTTGCTGTGAAGTTCCCTTTGCTTCCGCAGCAATTTTCCAACTCGGTTGTTGTACCACGGTGGCTCTTTTCCATCTCTTACGATCTTGCTTGGCACATACTCATCTAACGCATATTGTACGATAGTTTTGAACTTTGCCCGCTGATCCCCAACACTATCTGTACTTGAGACAAAACTTTTGTGTTGAGCCGTCAGGTACTCTGTAATCTGATTTTTGTCACTTTTGCTAAACGGAAAAATCTTCCTACCTTTTTTAATATTTCTATTTACGGCTGAAATCTTCGATGCAGTAACCGCTTTATGATCGCTGATTCCCTGTTCTGCGTTAACTGTTTCAAATAGTTCGGGTCTGTTAGTCACCAGAAGGTCTAATATGTTATCGCCACGAGTCGGTTCTCTGTTTAACTGCTCAAGGTAGTTTTCAGATAAAGCACTTAAAAAAAATTCGCTGGATTCTTTGTCCCTGCCACCCGTTATTTACGTTTGAGTCTCCCAGTCTATATCTGGCAAATTAAAATCTCCACCCAGAACTATAAGATGGTGGGGAAATCTGCTCGAAATATTTTCCAAACTATCCTTCAGGTGCTCAGCCACAACAGCTGCTGAGCCAAGGGGCCTATAGAGACATCCAATTACCATGTCTGAACCTGCTTTAACCGTGTGACCTTCACCCAAATTACTTCACATTTCAGATCTCCGTCAATTTCTTTCGAAACTATTGCACTTCTTATCGCTATAAACATGCCTCCCCCATCACTGTCCAGCCTGTCTCTGCGGTATACACTCCAATCTGAGTTTAGAAGTCAGATCGTATCACATGCAGAAACCAAGTAATAAAAATGAACATCAAGCAGCATGACACCGTATCAAAAGTGAGATTGCCCAGCGATTTCTTTCAGTTTCAAAGGGTGCAGGTCGAACATAGAAAGAATGTGGATACAGGAACCATCAGTACAACAGTGGTAAATTGTTGTAGCTGCGTTTGGGAAAGTACCAGAGCAACAATCGCTAATAGAAAGCATTGATGCTCAAATCGTTATAGGCACTGAAAGCTGGCGATCCCCAAGGTAGTGTTATAGGCCTTTTGCTGTTTCTTGTCTATATAAACAACTTGGGAGACAATCTGAGCATCCGTTTTAGGTTGTTTGCAGACGACGCTGTCGTTTATCGACTAGTGAAGTCATCAGAAGTTCTAAAGAAATTGAAAAACGATTTAGAAAAGATATCTGTATGAAGCAAAAATTGGCAATTGACCCTAAATAGCGATAAGTGTGAGGTCACCCATGTGAGTACTAAAAGGAATCCGTTAAACTTCGGGTACACGATAAATCAGTCAAGTCTAATGGCCGTAAATTCAACTAAATACATAGGAAATACAATCACGAACAACTTATATTGGAAAGAACACTTTGAAAATGTTGTGGGGAAGGCTAACAAAAGACTGCGTTTTATTGGCAGGACACTTAGAAAATGCAACAAATTTACTAAAGAGACTGCCTGCACTACGCTTGTCCGCACTCTGTTAGAACAGCCGGCCGCTGTGGCCGAGAGATTCTAGCCGCTTCAGTCCGGAACCGCGCTGCCGCTACGGTCGCAGGTTCGAATCCTGCCTCGGGATGGATGCATGTGATGTCCTTAGGTTAGTTTGCTTTAAGTAGTTCTAAATCTATGGAACTGATGACCTCAGATGTTAAGTCCCATAGTGCTTAGAGCCATTTTTTTCTGTTAGAATACTGCTGCGCGGTGGGGGATCCTTACCAGATAGGACTGGCGAAGTACGTCGAGAAGGTTCAAAGAAGGGTTGCACATTTATGTTATCGCGAAGCAGGGAGTGAGTTTCATGGAAATGATACAGGATTTGGGATGGACACCATTAAAACAATGGCGTTTTTTGTTGCGGAGTAATCTTCTCACGAAATTCCAATCACGAACTTTTTCCTCCGAATGCGAAAATATTTATTGACGCCGACCTACATAGGGAGAAGCGATGAACATGTTAAAATAAGGGAAATCAGAGCTCGTACGGAGAGATACAGGTGTTCGGTCTTTCCACGTGCTATACGAGATTGGAATAAAAGAGAAATGTGAAGGTGGCTCTATGAATCCTCTGCCAGGCACTGAAGTGTGATTTGCAGGGTAACCATGCAGAAGTTAAGTGTAGAAATTTAAGGGGGTATGCTCTCTATTCCAGCTTCTGAGGAGAAAGGTGTGGTTCATACACTACTGGCCATTAAAATTGCTACACCACGAAGATGACGTGCTACAGACGTGAAATTTAACCGACAGGAAGAAGATGCTATGATATGCAAATGATTAGCTTTTCAGAGCATTCGATCCCTGCGAAACTCTACATTTCAGCAGAATAATGCACGACTGCATGTGCAGTCCCTGTACGGCCCTACTGGATATAGAATATGTTCGACTGCTGCCCTGGCCAGCACATTCTCCAGATCTCTCACCAATTGAAAACGTCTGGTCAATGGTGGCCGAGCAACTGGCTCGTCACAATACGCCAGTCACCACTCTTGATGAACTGTGGTATCGTGTTGAAGCTGCATGCGCAGCTGTACCTGTACACGCCATCCAAGCTGTGTTTGACTCAATGCCCAGGCGTATCAAGGCCGTTATGACGGCCAGAGGTGGTTGCTCTGGGTACTGATTTCTCAGGATTTATGCACCCAAATTGCATGAAAATGTAATCACATGTCAGTTATAGTATATTTGTCCAATGAATACCCGTTTATCATCTGCATTTCTTCTTGGTGCTGCAATTTTAATGGCCAGTAGTGTATTTTGAATCATCACTTATTGTTTACAATCTAATTTGTAGCCCAAGTGTGCTTCCTTTCTGCCATGGTAGTTAAGTATTAGGTTATTTGATTTTAGCGTGTGCGCCTGTGTGTGTGTGTGTGTGTGTGTGTGTGTGTGTGTGTGTGTGTGTGGCTTTTACGTAGTTACGTGACTGGCTGCATTTTTGCGTTAGTGTTGCGCATAATAACTGCTTGATTTTTTTTTACTGTGTGCATTTTAGTGGAATATTTTCTTATTGTTCGAATTTTAACCGAAATCATGTGTAAATAGTCCTTTTGGGTTATAGAACCTTTATCGTTGTGAATCCCGAAAAATATATTATCACTCAAAATGTCTAGAATTTCGTTAACCGATGACTCGCTGCAGACACGTCCAATAGTGAGTACAGACGATCTTTCGACTCGAGTACACATTATCTGTAATATTATTACTAACGCATCATGCAAAGTCTGTCGCCACAACAAATAGAGGCTCATGTCGCAGAGCATGTTGTTTCCGCCAAACGCTGATACTGAATGCAGGACGCGGTAATCCTGCTCTGTACTTTTGTTTCTTTATGTCACAATGGGTCTTAGATGACGAAACGTCTCTCATTTCTGGTGTTTCCTTTATTGTGTTGGAATTTGAAGGGCTGAGGGTTTTAAAAGTGGTACTGCTATGTGTGTCCTACATGGGTTATCAATTGTAGGTTACAAAGGCTGAAATAAGTGTTCTGACTGTGTACCAGTAAAATATATCGTCTGAGTAAATTAAAGCATAAGCAGTAGTCTATTTTCATTCGCACGTTAGATATTATTGCTGAACGAAAATTTGAAGCCCGATTTTTTTAAAAACTAAACGAATAAATATAGTAAAATTACAGATAAGTCACATTATTTCTGGTGCCTAATTGTTAAGCTCGCTGATGGTTGGTTCAAATGGCTCTGAGCACTATACGACTTAACTTCTGAGGTCATCAGTCGCCTAGAACTTAGAACTAATTAAACCTAATTAACCTAAGGACATCACACACATCCATGCCCGAGGCAGGATTCGAACCTGCGACCGTAGCGGTCGCTCGGCTCCTGATTGTAGCGCCTAGAGCGGCACGGCCACTCCGACCGGCAAAGCTCGCTGATATTGCCAAAAAATATAGCTTAATAAGTAACGAATTAAGAGTCCATCACTCATAAAACAATCGACAAAATTTCTCATCGTTGATGGTAACAAGTTTGGCAATTTCGTCTGTACACTATTTTAGCCACTTGCACATTCATGAAGGAAACTAAGTGTGCCGTCTGTTTATGGAAACATGATTAGTACAGTTTTTGTGGCGGGTGCTGACAGTGAACAAACTTTTTCTATTCCGGAGACAAAAGAACCAAACTAATCGGATAATGACGGGAAAATATAATCGGCACTCAGGATCTAGAAAGAGACAAAATTTAAGGTTTCTAGCAATACTGCAAGTACCATACCATATCTATCCAGGGACATCACTACACCTGTTGCCAACACACATACGCAACACTGAGACTCCTAATGCCAATAACCATTGTGTATAGATCCTACCCTAGCCACGTGCCGCGTATTTCTGTCCAATCGCAACTGATGTTACACGCTATCTTCATGATGTCCTGTATGCCTTGGTGTAATAAAATTCGAAATACGGAAGTCGACGTTGAGTCGGTGCATGCAGCCACCTGTCAAACCATAATAACCATTATACACGAACAAATAGCAGCGCTCAGCTAAATTGGTACGTGTGATTAGAGAGGTTGGTACGCAGCTGTATCTTTCCGCGGGTGCGCGCAGGCCACGGCCGCAATATCCGACGATAAATTTCCCCGCAACGATGGCTTCATATGGGAGCGGCTGCGGCGAGCGTGACTATCGACTGTGGAGAGCATATGGCGACACTTGACGCGCCCGCTGGACCGCCGCACTGTTCATTACGTGGCACCGCTGGTCGCTGCGCACTCCAAATATTTGCTGCGACAACATATGTCAGCTTCATTTATCGCGCACACTTCCCTATCAAAATCGTATTACTCTTCCAGAAGCTTAACAGACAAACCAGCGAGAGCTGGAAAACTGTGTTGCACTTCGTTATAATGCTAGCACCGGCGATGTGTGCTCCCCGCACTTCATCGTTGTCAAGTTAGTCGTTTACATATGTGTCCTACAGAGATCAACAAGGCCGTCAATGGAATCGAACATATTATCAATAATTAACATATCTTATGGAAGCAAAGTACTGTAGATATAATCAACATTTCACATAAACTAATTAAAACAACAACACACACGAACTCGTGCGACCGTTCCCTCCTCCCACAACACTCCCTCCATACATACAAAGTCGTACCATTACGTTAACTGGCGAGCGCTTAAATTCTTGATCTTAAGTAATGACCCATCGGAGTGGCGCTGTCGTTAAGACACGTGATTCTTCTTCTTGAAACGCGGAATCCAACTTGTTTTTCTACTTTACTCTTCTGGTTTTCTTTCATTTCTACATTTTTCTTTTAATAAGGCTGTAGAATTTTCGTATTATTCAGTGTCATACTGAAAGAAACATTGAAGGTATGTTACATAACAACCTGCCGTTTAATCACAAGAAAGCGGAGTCACTTGTAACAGCAATAAATAAATAAATGAGAATTAAATTCTTACTCACCATGCAGCAGCTTCAGACGCGGGGAAGATACTGATATCAAGAAGACTCTGTCTATTGATGTTTTTTAAGCCACCTCCTTTGTTGATCAACTACATTTTCTAAGGACTCTCCCAATGAATCTCAACCTGGCACCCGCCTTACCAAAAATTAATTTGATATGATCATTCCACTTCAAATCGTTCCGTACGCATACTCCCAGATATTTTACAGAAGTAACTGCTGCCAGTGTTTGTTCCGCTATCATATAATCATACAATAAAGGATCCTTCTTTCTATGTATTCGCAATACATTTCATTTGTCTATGTTAAGGGTCAGTTGCCACTCCCTGCACCAAGTGCCTATCCGCTGCAGATCTTCCTGCATTTCGGTTCAATTTCCTAATGCTGCAATTTCTCTGTATACTACAGCATCATCCGCGAAAAGCCGCATGGAACTTCCGACATTATCTACTGGGTCATTTATATATACTGTGAAAAGCAATGGTCCCATAACACTCCCCCGTGGCACGCCAGAGGTTACTTTAACGTCTGTAGACGTCTCTCCATTGATAACAACATGCTGTGTTCTGTTTGCTAAAAACTCTTCAATCTAGCCACCCTGTTGGTCTGATATTCCGTAGGCTCTTACTTTGTTTATCAGGCGACAGTGCGGAACTGTATCGAACGCCTTCCGGAAGTCAAGGAAAATGGCATCTACCTGGGAGCCTGTATCTAATATTTTCTGGGTCTCATGAACAAATAAGGCGAGTTGGGTCTCACACGATCGCTGTTTCCGGAATCCATGTTGATTCCTACACAGTAGATTCTGGGTTTCCAGAAACGACATGATACGCGACCAAAAAACATGTTCTAAAATTCTACAATAGATCGATGTCAGAGATATAGGCCTATAGTTTTGCACATCTGCTCGACGACCCTTCTTGAATACTGGAACTACCTGTGCTCTTTTCCAATTATTTGGAACCTTCCGTTCCTCTAGAGACTTGCGGTACACGGCTGTTTCGGTATGTGCTTCAGTTACGCAGAAGAAACAATGAAGTTGACACAGGAACGTTTCTATCCGAGGATTTCTCTATGCATTAAAGGAGGAACGACTGCAATACTGTTTGGAATATTTGCTTCTGGCAATTCATCACCTTCTAAATTTCTGTATGTTAATGGTCTGATGAATGACTTGAAAGAATGTAACAATTGTTAGAACATCAGGAAAAGTGCTTCGGAAAGTTGTTATAATTTGAATACAAAATGTAATAAATAAGGTAACAGGCACACGACCTTCAGTGTGTCTCTCGTAAACAGACGACTAACTGCTAAAAATCGCAGAGATCTGTAGATAACTGGATACATTCTGAAAAAGGAGAACAAGGTTTAAAAACGGACAGAAGATCATCGTTGATGCCCATCGACCCTCGCAGAAGCTAGTAATTCTACTGAGAACAAGAAAGTCAAAGAAAGATGCGTGAATGCCCTTTCAGGACCAACCATTAGAGACGGACCACCGGCCCACTTTGGTGGCGAAGGGGAAGAATTCTGCTGTGGTTTTCTTGATGAGAGCAACCCATATTCTCCTCATATTGTTTGGGTAGGTCGTAGAAGATCTAAATTTGGATTCCTGGAAGGGGAGAGGGGGAACTCTGAACGTCGCTCCTTCGGAAAACAAGAACATATAGGCATTTTCTTCTCTGCTGAAATCCAGAAAACCCTCGGTACTCCACCCAGCATCCACTCACCTAGCTACATGTCCTGCCCTCTTTCATTTCCATTTCATTACTTCTTCTGCTCTAGCGAGTTCCACTATGTTTTTATTTGTTAGTTGTCCTGTCTCCCTCAGTCTATCCCAACATGACTCTTTCGATTACTCGCTGAGCAACCATCAGAGTTTGAATATTTTCCACATTTCTAAAAGCCGTAAATTCAATCAAATACCTAGGAATTACAATTATGAACAACTTAAATTGGAAGGAACACATAGAAAATGTTGTGGGGATGACTACCCAAAGATTGCGTTTTATTGGCAGGACACTTAGAAAATGCAACAGGTCTACTAAGGAGACACTACGCTTGTCCGCCCTCTTTTAGAAATGCTGCGCGGTGTGGGATCCCTAACAGATAGGACTGACAGACTGCATTGAAAAAGTTCAAAGAAGAGCAGCACATTTTGTATCATCGCTAAATATGGGAGAGAGTGTCATTGAAATGATACAGGATTTGGGCTGGACATCATTCCTCAGAATGCGAAAATATTTTGTTGACACCGACCTACATAGGGAGAAACGATCACGACGATAAAATAAGGGAAACAAGAGCTCGTACGGAAAGATATAGGTGTTCGTTCTTCCCGCGGGCTGTACGAGATTGGAGTAATAGAGAATTGTGATGGTGGTTCGATGAACCTTCTGCCAGGCACTTAAATGTGATTTGCAGAGTATACATGTAGATGTAGATTATGAGTCACTGTATTACTGGCTTATATCAGAAGGTGTAATACGCACTGATAGTGAGAACTGCCCAATTTACTAAAAGTACCAGAGACAATATACACTCTTTATTATTAACCTTTATGTACTCAGGGTTAGCCAAATAGGACGATCACACAAAAAGTTATAAACTGTCAGCACAGGAACTAAATGTCTAACAAAGTTTACAAATTTAACTAATTTGAGTGTCTAGCAGAAATTTACACTTTCAAATTTTACTGTTTGTGGCGGCATCATTACAGTGATTTCACCTTTCTTTGTTGATCGATTTCTCTGTTCGGCGTTTTTTGGAAACCTGTAACCAACACATCTCTTTGTTGCGCGTCTAATCTGCAGTACACGTAAAAGGGAGAGAGAGAGACAGAGACGTACACCAAGAAGGAATTGGCCGAATGGGACGGAAAGCAGTAAATATGATGTACCTGGCGCTGAGGTTCAGTTCAAAGTGCGACTCGTCTTTGAAGACAGTTCTACTACAGTCAATGAGGTTCCAAGTCGAAGACGCGTCTGGAGACGGCCATGACAGAGGTGGGATACCAACCTGACGGCCGCCTGACAACGAGTCCAGGGTGCCATAGCAGGACACCTCTGATTGTCATCCGCACACCGTTACAGCTCGGCGGTACGTCGACGGTATTTTATGCCCAGTTCCTCGTCCTCCATGGTAAGCCATGCTGAGCTTACATTTCAGCAAGATAACTCCCATACTCTCACGGTGATAGTTTTTACTGCTTGTATTCCTGCTAGTCCAATCCTGCTTCGGCCAGCAAAGTCACCAGATCTCTTCCCAATTGAAAACCTTTGGAAAATTATGGGCGGGGCCTTTCAACACGCTCGGGATTTTGACAATCTAACGTGCCAGTTCTACACCTACATCTACATCTACATCTGCATGGATACACTGCAAATCACACTTAAGTGCCTGCCGGAGGATTCCTCGAACGACCTTCACAATAATTCTCAGTTATATCCAATCTCAAACAGTGCGCGCAAAAAAACCAATACCTATATCCTTCCGAGCGAGCTCTGATTACCCTTCTTTTGTTATGATGATCGTTTCTCCCTATATGGGTCGGCGTATAAAAAATATTTTCACATTCGGAGGAGAAAGTTGGTGATTGATTTTTCGTGAGAAGATTCCGCCGCTACAAAAAACGCCTTTGTTTTAATAGCGTCCATCCCAAATTCTGTATCATGTCCATGACACTCTCTCCCTACTTCGCGGTAATACAAAACATGCTACACTCCTTTGAACTATCTCGATGTATTCCGTCAGTCCTATCTGGTAAGGATCCCCCACCGCGCAGCAGTATTCTAAAAGAGGACGGACAAGCGTAGTTTAGGCATTCTCCTTAGTAAATCTGTTACATTTCCTGAGTGACTTGCCAATAAAACGCAGTCTTTGGTTAGCCATCCCCACAACATTTTCCATGTGTTCTTTCGAATTTAAGTTGTTCGTAATTCTATTTCCTAGGTATTTAGTTGAATTTACGGCCCTTATATTTGACTGTGTGTCAATAGACCGTTCTCTTCGAGGTAATTCATAATGTTCAAACACAATATATGGTCCAAAATCCTGCTGCATATCGACGTTAATGATATGCGCCGGTAATTTAGTGGATTACTGCTACTACCTTTCTCGAATATTGGTGTGGCCTGTTCTGCTTCCCGGTCTTTGGGTAACGATCTTTCGTCGAGCGAGCGGTTGCATATGATTTTTAAGCATGGAGCTATTGCATCGGCACATTCTGAAAGGATCCTATTTGGTATACAGTTTGGACCAGAAGACTTGCTTTTATTAAGTGATTTAAGACCGTTCACTACTCCGAGGATATCTGCTTCTAAGTTACTCATGTTGGCAGCTGTTCTTGTTAAGAATTCTGGAATATTTAGAACGTCTTCTTTTGTGAAGGCATTTCAGAAGGCTGTGTTTAGTAACTCTGGTTTGGCAGCGCTGTCTTCGATACTATCTCCATTGCTACCGCGCAGAGAAGGCATTGATTGTGTCTTGCTGCTACCATGGTTCACATACGACCAAAATTTCTTTGGATTTTCTGCCAGGTTTCGAGACAAAGTTTCGTTGTGGAAACTACTATAAGCATCTCGTTTTTAGGTCCGCGCTAAATTTCGAGCTTCTGTAAAAACTCGCCAATCTTGGGGATTTTGCGTCTGTTTAAATTTGGCATGTTTGTTTCGTTGTTTCTGCAACAGTGTTCTAACCCGTTTTGTGTACCAAGTAGAATCAGCTCCGTCGTTTGTTATTTTATTTCGTATAAATCTCTCAATTGCTGTCGATACTATTTCTTTGAGTTGAAGCCACATCTGGTCTACACTTACATTGTTAATTTGGAAGAGTGGAGATTGTCTCTCAGGAAGGCATCAAGTGAATTTTTATTCGGATTTTCTGAACAGTTATATTTTTCGTTTATTTTTCTAGGATTTGAAGGTTACAACATTCAGTTTCTATACGACAATCCTGCATTCACTAATCCTTGTATCTGTTTTGATACTCCTTAGCTCAGGATTATTTGTTGCTAAGAGATCAAATGTGTTTTCACAACCGTTTACTATTTTGTGTGGGCCCATGAATAAACTACTCTAAATAATTGTCAGAGAATGCATTTAGTAAAATTTCGGATGATATTTTTTGCATAATTTCGGATTTAAACATGTATTTTCGCCAACATATTGACGGTAAATGAAAGTTACCACCAACTGTAATTGTATGAGTCGAGTGCGTGTTTGAAATCGAACTCAAGTTTTCTTTGAACCTTACAACAGCTGTATCATCTGAGTTGGGACGTCAGGAAAAGGATCCAATTATTATTTTATTCCAGTTGCCAAGAATTACCTCTGTCTTTACTAACTCATAGGAACTATCTGCTTCAATTTCGCTACAAGCTAAACTACTTCTAACAGCAACAAACACGCTACCGCCAACTGTGCTTAGCCCGTCCTTTCGGAACACTGTTAGGTCCTTCACCAAAATTTCGGCTAAACTTATCTCCGGCTTCAGCCAGCTTTCAGTGCCTATAACGATTTGAGCATCATTGCTTTCTATTAGCGCTTGGAGCTCTGGTACTTTCCCAACACAGCTACTACAACAATTTACATCTGTTATACCACTATCCGAAAATTACCTCGAGCAATTAAACAGAGAACCGACTCGTGGAGATAACATCTTGGACCTACTGATAACAAACAGACCCGAACTTTTCGAATCTGTATGTACAGAACAGGGAATCAGTGATCATAAGGCCGTTGCAGCATCCCTGAATATGGAAGTTAATAGGAATATAAAAAAAGGGAGGAAGGTTTATCTGTTTAGCAAGAGTAATAGAAGGCAGATTTCAGACTACCTAACAGATCAAAACGAAAATTTCTGTTCCGACACTGACAATGTTGAGTGTTTATGGAAAAAGTTCAAGGCAATCGTAAAATGCGTTTTAGACAGGTACGTGCCGAGTAAAACTGTGAGGGACGGGAAAAACCCACCGTGGTACAACAACAAAGTTAGGAAACTACTGCGAAAGCAAAGAGAGCTCCACTCCAAGTTTAAACGCAGCCAAAACCTCTCAGACAAACTGAAGCTAAACGATGTCAAAGTTAGCGTAAGGAGGGCTATGCGTGAAGCGTTCATTGAATTCGAAAGTAAAATTCTATGTACCGACTTGACAGAAAATCCTAGGAAGTTCTGGTCTTACGTTAAATCAGTAAGTGGCTCGAAACAGCATATCCAGACACTACGGGATGATGATGGCATTGAAACAGAGGATGACACGCGTAAAGCTGAAATACTAAACACCTTTTTCCAAAGCTGTTTCGCAGAGGAAGACCGCACTGCAGTTCTTTCTCTAAATCCTCGCACAAACGAAAAAATGGCTGACATCGAAATAAGTGTCCAAGGAATAGAAAAGCAACTGGAATCACTCAATAGAGGAAAGTCCACTGGACCTGACGGGATACCAATTCGATTCTACACAGAGTACGCGAAAGAACTTGCCCCCCTTCTAACAGCCGTGTACCGCAAGTCTTTAGAGGAACGGAGGGTTCCAAATGATTGGAAAAGAGCACAGATAGTCCCAGTCTTCAAGAAGGGTCGTCGAGCAGATGCGCAAAACTATAGGCCTATATCTCTTACGTCGATCTCTTGTAGAATTTTAGAACATGTTTTTTGCTCGCGTATCATGTCATTTCTGGAAACCCAGAATCTACTATGTAGGAATCAACATGGATTCCGGAAACAGCGATCGTGTGAGACCCAACTCGCCTTATTTGTTCATGAGACCCAGAAAATATTAGATACAGGCTCCCAGGTAGATGCTATTTTTCTTGACTTCCGGAAGGCGTTCGATACAGTTCCGCACTGTCGCCTGATAAACAAAGTAAGAGCCTACGGAATATCAGACCAGCTGTGTGGCTGGATTGAAGAGTTTTTAGCAAACAGAACACAGCATGTTGTTATCAATGGAGAGACGTCTACAGACGTTAAAGTAACCTCTGGCGTGCCACAGGGGAGTGTTATGGGACCATTGCTTTTCACAATATATATAAATGACTTAGTAGATAGTGTCGGAAGTTCCATGCGGCTTTTCGCGGATGATGCTGTAGTATACAGAGAAGTTGCTGCATTAGAAAATTGTAGCGAAATACAGGAAGATCTGCAGCGGATAGGCACTTGGTGCAGGGAGTGGCAACTGACCCTTAACATAGACAAATGTAATGTATTGCGAATACATAGAAAGAAGGATCCTTTATTGTATGATTATATGATAGCGGAACAAACACTGGTAGCAGTTACTTCTGTAAAATATCTGGGAGTATGCGTACGGAACGATTTGAAGTGGAATGATCATATAAAACTAATTGTTGGTAAGGCGGGTACCAGGTTGAGATTCATTGGGAGAGTGCTTAGAAAATGTAGTCCATCAACAAAGGAGGTGGCTTACAAAACACTCGTTCGACCTATACTTGAGTATTGCTCATCAGTGTGGGATCCGTACCAGGTCGGGTTGACGGAGGAGATAGAGAAGATCCAAAGAAGAGCGGCGCGTTTCGTCACTGGGTTATTTGGTAACCGTGATAGCGTTACGGCGATGTTTAATAAACTCAAGTGGCAGACTCTGCAAGAGAGGCGCTCTGCATCGCGGTGTAGCTTGCTCGCCAGGTTTCGAGAGGGTGCGTTTCTGGATGAGGTATCGAATATATTGCTTCCCCCTACTTATACCTCCCGAGGAGATCACAAATGTAAAATTAGAGAGATTAGAGCGCGCACGGAGGCTTTCAGACAGTCGTTCTTCCCGCGAACCATACGCGACTGGAACAGGAAAGGGAGGTAATGACAGTGGCACGTAAAGTGCCCTCCGCCACACACCGTTGGGTGGCTTGCGGAGTATCAATGTAGATGTAGATGTAGATGTAGATGGTTCCTGTTCTACGTTCTTCCTGTGTTAGGCCTGCACCCTTTGTGAATGAAGACCTTTTTGTGTTTTCCCGAGACCCTCTAACATAAAAAATCGCCCAGTCCACGCCACACAGCCCCTTCTACCCGTGTAGCCGCCTCCTGCGTGTAGTGATCTCCTGACCTATTCAGCGGAACCCGAAACTCAACCACCCTACGGCGCAAGTCGTGGAATCTGCAGCCTGCACAGTCGCAGAACCGCTTGAGTCTCTGATTCAGACTTTCCACTCGGCTCTGTGCCAGAGGTTTGTAATCGGTCCTGTCGACTATGCAGCAAATGGTCAATTCTGCTTTCATCTCGCAAGCAAGACTGGCAGCCTTTACCACTTCTGTTAGCCGCTCGACACCAGAGAGAATCTCTTCCGATTCAAAGCGACACACATCATTGGTACCAACGTGAGCCACCACCTGCAGCTGGCTGCACCCTGTGCTCTTCATTGCATCCGGAAGACCGGTTCCAGGTCTGGAATGACTTCGCCCAGTATGCCCACGGAGTGCACATTGCTTTTCTTCCCCTTCTTCGCAGGCATCTCTCTAAGGGGCTCCGTAACGCGCCTAACGTTGTAACTCTCAACTATCAATAATCTCACTCTCTTTGACTGCCCAGATCTTGCAGGCTGAGAAGTTTCCTCTGAAACAGGACAGGCGATGGCATCTGGCTGAGCGACAGTGTCAGCCACAAATAGCACCTGGAACCTGTCTGTCAGACTAACTGGGCAGACTTGAGGTGCGGCCTCCTGGGAAGGCTTTCGCTGCCTGCTGCGACCTCCCACTCGACCACAGGTGAAGGGTCAAACTCAATGCGAGCAGTAAGGCCCAGGGCACACTGCACGCAGCAGAGACAGAGCAGAGGCGTAGCAGAGCAACAGAGGTTCTGCCGGTCAGCGCACACTGCACGCAGCAGAGGCAAGGCAGAACTCAGTGGTGGCCCAGCGCTCGCCAAACACAGAACGCCCAGCAATGTCCACCGCGGGTCTGTCTATGCAGTTAGACTTAGATTCCGATTCTGATTCGGAACTCAGGAGTGTTATTTTATTGTACAGTGCATACAAGAACAGAGAAAGATCTCTATGGGAAAGAAAGTACATGCAAAAGCGAAGAACACATGGCGAATACGTGTTGTCTACGGAAGTTCCTGATCACGTATTCAGGGAAAGCTTCCGACTGAACAGACGGCAGTTTGAAGAGGTTCATACACTGATAGAGCAAGACGTAAGAGGAAAACCAAGTCACATGCGGGAGCCCATTCCTACAGAAGAAAAATTAGCTGTATGTTTAAGGTATGCGATTGAAATAAAGTATTTTTTCTCTCAATATTTATTAAAGTTCAGAGCAACAATTTCCATACGTAAATTTGTTAAAATAATGAACATGATAACACTGTTTATAGTAAATGTGGTACTGAAGGTTCAAACTCCGTACCAGGAGAGTCAGATATTGACATGGTAGACGAACTATTTTCTGTGCTGCATGAATGATGTTGAGCCACTGGTTTAGTCAAAATTTCCTCCTCCGTTTCAGATACTATCTGAAACACTTTATTCTTTACCAACACTTGGTACGCCTCTCGCATCTCTTTTGTCGATAGGTACACCGACATTGGTGTAAGGCGTCATTTTCTTGATGCAGTGATCTTTCGCGTAAAATGTCTCTTTTCTTAGCTCTCTCTTCGTAGCTGTTAATACTTTCAAGAATGATTTTACTGACATCTGCTTCCTTCTTCTTCTTTGACAATGGCGTCCCCAAGTCGTCTTGTGTTTCGTTCCACTGTGTGTCTGTTACGTCATCTCCTCCACCATCATTTGCAACGCTCGTTGTAGCATTTACCTCTTCCATCATATTTGTTACTGTGCCTCTGTTGGCCACATATGGAACTAGAAATTCCATCTGATTTTGGTACGACCATGGGCGGATTGAGGTCGCTGCTTGCCCACTCTTCTTTTTCTGTCTACGGAGGGCATCTCGATGACAATCCCTAAGTTTTCTCCAATTTTCTTTCGCTGTTTCCCCTGCAACAAAGAATTCCTGAATTTAGTTTTTCGTATATTTCCGTATAAAGTGACATAAGAAAAGTGAACAGTTACATTTTCGAATAGTTTTGCCCCATTCCCCTAGTAGTGTCAGAAACAATATGTGATTTCGTGTACACGTACCATAAATGTCGAAACACTTAGTAACTTTCTGTCCACTCTGCTTATGCGACATAAACGGATTGTTGTCTTTTTTCATTTTAGGTATTTAACGACGGGGGACATGTTTAAAACCATCGCTCTAAACTACCGCATGGGTCAAAGGACAGTGTCGAAGATAGTTTATGATGTGTGTGGAGCGATATGGAAGCATCTACAACCCATTTATCTACCTGAGCCAACAACAGTTATGTGGTAAAATATTGCTTCTGACTTTGGGAGGAAATGGCAGTTTTACAATTGTCTTGGAGCTGTTGATGGGAAACATATCATTTTGCGAAAATCTCAGTTATCTGGTTCCTCATTTTTCAATTATAAACAGCATTGCTCTGTAGTATTAATGGCTACTGTCGATGCTCATTACAGATTTCCCTCTATAGACGTCGGTTCAATGGGCAGATTTAGTGATGCAAATATTTTTTCTAATTCAGTATTAGGAAGAAAACTGACTGACGGAACTTTAAAAATCCCAGGAGATAAATCGCTTCCTGGACAACAAAATAGAGCCCCTTACGTTTTCGTAGGTGATGAGGCATTTCCATTATTAAATAACTTAATGCGACCTTACCCTAAATACAGAGTTACTGGCAATTACAAAAATAAAGTTTATAATTACAGACTGTCTCGTGCTCGTCAAACTGTAGAGTGTGCATTTGGTATCTTGAGTTCCGGATTTCGTGTGTTAAACGGCCTTTTGAGTGTAAACTAGAGGCTGTAGATAGAATTGTGACAGCTGCATGTGTACTTCATAATTACTTGAGGACTGATAACATTACGTCAAATGATCTCGCCGAGGACGACGACATGGGACCACTGAGTACCAACCAGCTTCTGTCGCCTGCTCTAAGTAGGTGCAGAAACACAAGTGAAGCTTTTCTTACGAGAGAAAAATTTAATGAGTGTTTTAATTCACCAGAAGGTTCTGTTCAATGGCAGTATGCAGCTATAAAAAGAGGCTAATACTAAAGAGTACGACTTATGTCATTAATATTACATGTATATTGTGAAAATGCATATAAAATAAATAAATCAATTAATAAATAATACTTACAATTGCTGTAATGTAATTCCTCTGCAACCTTCTTCCATACTTCGTCCTTCAATTTACTCCGCATGTAGTCCGGATGACTGGTGTCGTACAGCACTGGATTGTCCTGAACTAACTGAATGAGGTGTTCCATAACTAAAAGACTTCGTACAAGAAGGAAAGTGAGGTACTGTCGCAGACGCACACACTGCTGCTGGAAAGTCACTACTGGCCGAGCGCAGCGCGGTGCCACAGACAAAAGTTCCGCCGTGCTGGTGCGAACCGCTGACAGAGATGGGATCTGAGATAACGGGCCCCTCGGGCCGCAGGCAGAGGAAAACTGTGCGGCTTGGACAGCGGGACAGAGGGCTGACCCAGCTAATCCTCCCCTGCGCCTCGGCTGCGTGCAGTATGCGGTGCCCCATTGGAAAGCATGCTCCACAAAAGCGGCTCTGCCTCTGCTACGTGCAGTGTGCGCTGGGCCTAACTGGGCTGGCCACCACTGAGGAACGATCGGAGAACTCTGACGTGCTGGACGTCCGTTGGATCCCCACTGTCGGCCCACAACAGTGGTGCCCATCCACTGCAACTACAAGCTGTGTAACCGAAGCTATCACAGCCTGGAGCTGAGGGCAAAGTGTCACCAACTCGGCTCGCATCCGCACACAACAATCACAGTCCCTGTCCATATTAAAGACCGTGCAAAACTGAACTACTCAGATAAGCAGACTACCGAATCGTGCTGCGGAACTCTACTGTAGACGTTGATGAAAATGCAGGAACTGTGTCTCAGCCAAAACGCGTTCTCTAGCTTTCAAAACAAACAAACAAACGACTATCGACTCGCGCTACGGAACTCTACTGCAGATGCTGATGAAAACGCAGGAACTGTGTCTAATAAATTAGGTTAATACACAGAGATTAAAAAACCTAACTACCGAAGCACTCAGGTGAAACTAAATAATTCGTCCCTGATTAGCCTGATTAGGAACTTGTAATATGTTTCAAAATCGGTTTACTTTCCAGTGCAAAAGAACTGTGGCTATTAGGTATTAAATTAACACTCAGAAACGCAAAAACTAACTTATCAAAGCACAGGGATGAAATTATACAATTCGCTCCTGGTTAGGAACTCGTAAAAGTCACCAAATCGGCAACTTTCCTGTTGCTGCGTCTGTCTCGACCGGCTGCTGCTGCTGACAAGATTTCTAAAATCTTGTAACGATAAAAAAACTTGGCCAGTAGAAACAATGGAGTATGCTCTCTCGGTATTCATTTCTCTGGCTGCTGGCAGTATGTAGATCCAAAGACAAACTTGTTTTGGGTTTCTCTAGTGATATACTTGGCCTGGATTCCCCGACTTTTGAAGACACTCATCATTCAGCCAAACCTCATTGTACATAGAAAATTCTTGCACGTTGGTCTTCTTTTATGGAAACAGTGCAGGTCGCTCAGCTGAGCGCTCGAGCTGAAATGGTTGATTTGGTTTTGGATACTAGCCAGCGAGGTGTTGGAGTTCACAGCTAAAATTTACATACGTGCGGAAGCAAGTGCGATTTAAACCACCTGAAACAGCAAATTGTAAAAAATTAAAGTACCCTGAAGCAAGTTACATCTCCTGTGGAGCAACGATTTTCTTTGGCCAATAGCAACTCATGTGCAGCTTCTAGCTGTCTGTGGAAGGCAAACTGCGAGTGCCATTTAACCCTCTGTACAACAAGAAACTGTGTTTAAGTAATGTAAAAAATGTATTAATGTTCATTAATTGGGGCATACGGAAGAAAAATGAGTTAGAGTTTGTCTTGTTGACTTGTTAACGTTACTAGAGACGAAGCACAGGGTCTTATTAGGTAACTAGAGAAAAGGAAAATGGTCGTGGCTTTTGGTTAAGGAACATCCCGTCATACACTTCAGATAGTTTAAGAAATCACAAAAAAATCTTAGTCAGAATAGCCGGACAAAGATCTGTGCTACCCTACTCTCGAATTTCCAGACTTCAATTTTACACGCATTGTTGAAATTTCTGGAAGTCATTGCACAAGTATTCATAAAATTTGTCCAATTTATAGTCAATCGTATAACTTTAATCGTATTTCGAAAACAATGTGAATTCACAAATGATGCAGTCAGATGACGTAAAATGAAATTACATCTACTATGCCTGTATCTATACCACAAGGGTTGATGACATTCAGTTCTTCGAAACATTTTAAAAAAGAGAGGTGTATGGACTACAACAAAAAATGATTAACAATCACTACAGAGGCATTTCGTATCTTCCCTGAAAACTCTGTCTGGCAGAGTGAATATTGGAGCTGTCTGAATCGTAGGGATTAACAGGAGCTTTACACGAGGCAGAGTTAAGGTCCCTTTTCATATTTAAATATTTATTTATTTTGGCACATTCGGTGTCTAACTAACGGGCTGAAGAACAGTTTTTATGTTATTTCATTTTACAATTTTTCTACCCCGCGTATTTCGCATTATTCCGTTAAGATCCATAATATGGAGAAAGAAACAGCATGCACTGAACTGATTCCAAAAGTAGGTGACAACACTAATATCTATGTTGACGTACGTAGTGAGACAGGGCAGGACAACAGATCTCCAGCGCAAAGCAGTTATTCAGTGCTCTGGCTGCAAGGTTTGTGTAATATCCATGACTGCAACATTTAGAGCTCAAACACAGTAAACATAGCATTGGAAACTCGGATTCTCTCGTCAGCTGAAAATAAGTTTAGTCGAACGCAGAAATTCTGTTCAGTCCGTAAAACATTCTATAAGGACACTGTACTTTTTCCCAAAAAAATCAACTGCGCATCTCTAAACTGGTGAGGGAGACTAGCTGTGAACAACCCAAAGCTTTAAATTTTACATGCAACCTCATACGCATAAAAGAAAAACGGAGAAATATTACTGGACTTCTGAACTGCATACAGTTTTGCTTCTGTCTGCGGCATAAATAGAAAGTGGCTTACTGTCTTGTATCGAATAGGGGTGAAAATGGAACAGAAAAAAAAGCTTAGAGTTAAAGGACTGGTCAATGTCGGTGTCATCAGAGACTGAACCCAATATTGAAACTTCCCTGGAGTCTTCTCAAGTTATTTTGGAAAACCACGCTAAACCTGAATCGGAAGAACGGAGTGGCAATGTGAACGCTGCTCTCCCATAACACCTCACACGTTACACGAAAAATTTTTGGACGGATAGGGAACTTTTTTTCCAGTGAGCTTGTTCCGTTTCACTGAAATTCAGGAGTATTATGAACATTATACTGTGTGGTATCGTGATAGTGTTGCAAACTCTGGAGAAGGATAAATGTGTCAATTTGAGATAAGAGACCTTGTCAGAAAACGACCTAGTTGAAAGTTATAAACGAAAATCGTTCTGATACCTCTGACAGTGGAATAAATATACCGGTACAGTTGTTACTAAGATTATAAGGTAGGGAACTTCCAGAGGTGAAAATAAGTCTAGCAAACATGATTCTAGAACGTATACAGTAACAGATATCAGTAGTCGTTCATCTTATATACTGTGAAACACATATCTTCTGCTGGAAGCTCTTTGGTTTCCATAAGTTTTGGAGGAGGCAATATGGACAAGAAAGCGAAAACAAAAATGTCCAGTAAATATGCTTTAAAACGCATATTTTCAGAGCTATGGGCACTTGTTCGGTAGAAGAGACAAGGCACCCACTATATATATATATATATATGCATTTTGGGGTCTATATTTGTAGAACAATTTTTTCTTGTTTTGGTCCATACCACCTTCTGCAAAAAATGGAAACTTGCAGTAGAAGAGATGGTCTCACAGCATCGAAGAGGAACAACTGCTCTAGCTCTTAAGGTATACATTTTAGAACTCACGTTCACTAGCCTTTTTTCTGTTTTTTGTCTATATTACCACCTCTGAAAGTTGCATACTCTACAGTTTTAGCAATAGCAGTATCGGGATATGTATTCCACTGTCAGAGGTATCAGATCGACTTTTGCTAATAACTTCTGACTCGGTCGTTTCCGGACCGGAGTCCCTCATCTCAAATTTATACTCTTATCCTTCTCCATCATCCCTGAAGATACGTAACTTCATCACAGAATCACCCTGTACATTGTATTATATTGAAATTCGTGCTAATAACTATTCTTAAGGAGTTAGTAAGTTTGATATCGGTAATAATTCTAGTACTAAGTGGAAGACGTTCCCAGTTTTCGTAAGTTTGCTCTGTACCTCAGTAGCGTCTCGTTTCATTTCTCTAGCTAGAGACTGCTTATTATCTTGACCAAAGCTTTCCGCTGCCCGACAGTGAAAATATTTTTCCTCGATTTTGTTCTACTTTAATTGCGTAAAGAGCTTCGCTCCACTCATCTAATGATAAGAAGTAATATTATAGTGAATATAGGTACGTGTGTGTTCTCGTGTTTCGTATTCTCAGTTTCTTAATTTCATTCTTAATTTTCCTGTTGTTTTCAAACCAAATGAAGCATACCGCATAATGACTTTATTTTTACTTACTTATTTGCATCTATTTGCATATAACGTGCTGCCAAGCAGCTAAGCCAGATCGCATGTACCGCTATTTCCAGTTGTATACTTTTATACGGTGCGTGAGGAACGGCGTACTGTAATCCAGTTTCGAATTCGAGGAGTTCGTCCACACGTGGAGCATCCTCTCCTTCAGCAGACAATGCAACGCCGCACACGAGCGCTGCGACATCTGCAACAGTCCGACGCCTTGGGTTCCCTCTCTTCGATCATGCTCCATACAGTCCCTACTTTGCCCCACGCGATTTGCATCCGTTTCCAAAACTTAAAGAACACGTGCGAGGACTTGACTTTGATAGCGATGAAGGGATGCAACCAGAGTTGAGGTTGTGGCTCCGTAAACAAAAACATTCTATAGTGATGGTATCAACGAACCAGTCTCTCGTTGGGAGAAATTTGTTCGTATTCAGGGTGACTATGTTGAGAAATAAATACGTATACGTGAAGAATAGACATGCAGAATGTTAATAACTTTTGTCTTACATTCATGTTCAGAAAAAAATAGAGCACCTTGAACGACTACAGGTAGGAAATTCATATTCACAGGACATGTGCATTAGAATATTCTGCAGAAATGATGAGCATTTCAGTCACCTCGGTTTAGCAGGTGTCCTGTTGCCTAGTAGGCACAGGGTCCACCATGGACCCTGATAACTTCTTCCATGCGTGATAGCATCATGGAATTTAATGCGAATGGCGTCCTGTGTATAGCCATCCATGGTGCATTCACCTAGTTCCAAAGTTCATCTGTGGTGGTCGGCCATGGGTCACAAAAAAATGGTTAAAATGGCTCTGAGCACTATGGGACTTAACATCTGAGGTCATCAGTCCCCTAGAACTTAGAACTACTTAAACCTAACTAACCTAATGACATCACACACATCCATGCCTGAGGCAGGATTCGAACCTGCGACCGTAGCGGTCCCGCGGTTCCGGACTGAAGCGCCTAGAACCGCACGGTTACCACGGCCGGCAACATGGGTCACAGCACTGCACCCTTCGTTTCACCATATCACACATTTTCGATTGGCGACAAGTCTGGTGATCTAGCGGGCCGAGGCAAAAGGCTGACATTCTGTGAGATCAAGAAGGCACGTGTTCCTGCACCAACATGTGGTCATGCATTGTCTTGCTGAAAAATTGCTGCTGGGGTGTTGTGCAGAAAGGGTATGTCTACGGGTCGAAGGATGTCATGTAGGTCACAGTACCCTGGATATGCACAAGCTGAGCTTTGTGGTTGAACCCAATGGCATCCTACACCGTAAGGCCTCGAGGTTGCGCTCCATGTCTTGTGCGATTGCAGTCACTGTGATGCCGCTCCACATGTCTGTGGCGAACGAAAATGAGGCCATCATTTTCAAACAGAACCTGTATTCGTCCAAAAACACTATATGATACCATTCCTGCCATCTAGAATGTTTCTGCACATTTATCAAATATAGCCAGAGAAGCGGTCGACGTTCAACGTAACCCATGCCGTAATAAATGGCTACGGACTGACACCCCTGACAGTGTACGAAGTGTTACAGTGTTCCACTTTTGCGCCAGAGCCGACGCAGGACGCAGATCTGTTCTGTAATGCCATTCGGATGAGGTGTCGATCTTCTCGGGGGGTGCTGTGGGTGGTGCGACCTGACCCATCTCGTCGTGTTCTAAGGCCTTCAGTGAACCAGTCTGCACACACCGTTGCACTACCGAAACATTTGGTCCTACACGAGCAGCAATTTCCTGGATGGATGCATCACGTTATCTCGTGACAATAATGCACCCTCTTTAAAACTCACTGATTTGACGGTACGGCTCGCGCATACATCCTGCACTTCTGCTCAAGACGCATTGATCGATTACCTTCGGTTAATAGCGACAACGAGAGCCGCAGGCACATTTTTCCGATGGGTGGTGGTACCCCGCGATATCGATGTTGACCTTGAACCTGCGAGCTAACATTGTTCAAATACTAATCTGCAGAACATATTAATGCAGATGTCATGAGAATATGAACGTCCTATCTCTCTGCTTTTTTTCTGAATATGAGTGTATTTGAAAGTTTAAAGAGTTTTCACAAAAAATTCGGAGGTATTATTTTTCAGCACACCTTCGTACATTTAATAATAAAATAGACTCAATAGAATTTCTACTTATGACATGCATAAACATGATAAGGTGAAATAAAGAATAATATGAAACATAGGTTAATGATTTAGAATTAAAATAAAGATGTAAAGTTTTACAATTTTGTGAATTAGTGAGAATGAGTAATAATGGAATAAGTTTAGTTATAAGTGTTTTGGCTACTGTTTCGTAGTCTTATTTCTCGATGCCAGCAGTTACCTTCTGCTGAGTTCTTGTTTTATCTCTAGTGTAGTGGCTCCCAACCTCTCTAAGATCATTGAGAGAGATTGGAAGTCAACTAATACTCCAAATAAAGTTGAGCTCTTTATTAAATTATTGATTGAATAAAATTTAACTGTTCCATTTTTTAAATAACGAATGATAAAAAATAATTGGTTACAGTTGTAACAAATAAAATTCACTTATTTTTTGTTGTTATTTTAAACCGAGTAACAATTAGTTGTCGAGACGATTGGTGTTTCTTGATTATAAATTGTTTGGTATCGGCCATTGCAGATTGTAAGCCAGGCTCAGAGTTCATTCGGTTTCGTCACTTATGTTTTCAACGCTACCGCAGTCAACAACCCATTTTCACCTAAGCTCACTGGGCAAAATATTTGTCACCACCGTAAAAAAACACTAATGGTCACTTCGAAATACTGTGAATGGTACAGAACTGACAGCGTGTTGTCATGTGCTAGTCGTGTACATGTACAAGACGGTTGTATTGAATAAGGGAAGACGAGAGGTGGCGGAATGGGAGAAAGGTGCTATCGTGTTAAGACGTGGTCAAGACCCCACTGTAAATGAAGTTGCCGGACCTATTGGTATATCAACCCGGATTGTCTAACGTGTCTACAACGAATGTAACTCAGCATGACAGTCTTCGTAAAAATATTCTATCTGACAAGGAGCGGAGATGATTGCCGCGTTTTGCCCGGCCAGTCTCCTTAAAACCCAACGTGAAATTCTGCTGTCAATGAGTGCAGGGCCATCTTAACCAGTTTCCGTGGCCCGGGAAATAGCATTGACAGAGACTCTGAATATTCCATAGAGAGTGATCTGGTGAAGATAGCATCAGCAACGAAGCATACGAGTGTGGGATTTGTGTTTGTGTTGAGACGCCATGATCGGCCTCATTTGAACTCTTCCGTCGGGAGGGTGAAGTTGAAGTTGGAGTGGCTCCTTAGGACGGATATAGGGTCCCATATTGGTTTGATTCCTGTGGATGCTATCGATAGGTGGGACTACAGTAGGCATGGCCTTCACCTCAATAGGAAAGGGAAGGGAAAACTGTCTGATTTGATTGCAGAAAACTTAAGGTGAGACACTGTCATAAGTGGTAAAATACCAGTGGTCACAGGTGTCAGAGGGATGCCATTTTTAGGATAGGGAAGGAGGAAAGAATACGAGTTTTAAGAGAGATTGGCAGACTTACTCAGTTTGAGAAAACAGATGAACAGGAGTCAGATTTTAGCATACAGCCTCCATTTAAACAATGTTTAACAGAAAGTAGTCAGAATCTGCCAGTTCATCTTCGCCAAAGCAGTTATAATCCCGTTAGTATGCAGTATCTGTTATCTTTATTACATCAGAAAATTCCGGGACTCAGAAATAAACTTGATGAACTACTCATTTGTATTGATGAAATGAATTCGTCTAACCAAATTGACATAATCTGCCTCTCTGAACATCAAGTGACCACTGGTATAGATATGTTAGACATTTCAGGATTTAAGCTAGCTTCCTCCTTCTGCAGAGTAGATATGGATAGAGGAGGAGTTGCCACATTTATTAAAAACTGCCATAAATTCAAGAACATTGACATTAATAAATTCTGTTTAGAGCAGCATCCAGAAGCATGTGCAACAGAAGTAGAGTTCCATAACAGATCCTACATAATAGTAACTATTTACCGAGCACCTGCAGGAAATTATAATCTATTCATAAATCATCTAGAAGCTCTTTTGGGTTATTTAACAGGAAGAAACAAAGAAATTGTGAATCCTGGTGACTTTAATACAGATTTTCTAATGCAATGTTCCAGTAAACATTTACTGCAGTTATTAATGTTGTCTTTCAATCTAACTCACACTGTAAACTTTCCAACTAGGATCACTAAATCTTCAAGGGCAGCCATTGATAACATTTTTATAGACAAATCAAAGAAACAAAATCATATCATAAAACCTGTAATAAATCGACTATCATATCATGACATGCAGCTCCTTGTTTTAGATGTAAATTCTAAGCAGATTATCAAGACTGCTAAATCTGAATACATGAGAGTAGTCAATAAACCAAAAATTGAGTGTTTTAGAAAACTGCTCAAAGATATGAACTGGAAAGATGTTTATAGTGCTCATGATATGAATGAAAAATATAACACATTCATGAACAATGTCAGTACCATGATTGAAAACTGTTTTCCTCTAAAAGTTACTCAAATAAAACAGAAGTCTATAATAAAACTATGGATTACACAAGGAATAAAGATTTCCTGTAAGGACAAGAAGGAAAGTCTATCCGTCGATCAAGAATAGCTCCAATGCTGATGATTTAGCTAAATACAAGGAATACTGTAAAATATTTAAAAAATTAATTCAGACATCTAAACAAATGCACTACGAGAAGAAGATAGCAATGTCAGGGAACAAAATAAAAACACGATGGGATATAGCGAAAGAGGAGACTGGTAGAGCCAGAAAGGAATAGGAGCAAATAGCATTAAGGGTAGATGACACATTAGTAACCGATGGGCATAGTGTGGCAAATCTATGTAACAAGTAATTTATATCTGTTACTGATAGAATGGGATTGTCACGATCAGTAAATAATGCCCTTGAATATCTGAAACTAGCCTTTACAAATAGCGTCAGGTACATGAATATGTCACTCACTTCACCAAAAGAAATAACTTCCATAATAAAATCTTTAAAAAGAAAGCATTCTAGTGGTTACGATGAAATATCAACAAAGTTAATTAGGGCATGTTCTTGTGAGTTTAGTACAATTCTAAACTTGTGTAACCAGTCATTTATAACTGGGACATTTCCTGACTGGCTAAAATATGCAGATGTTAAGCCTCTATTCAAGAAAGGGGATAAAGAGATACCATCAAACTACAGACCGATTTCACTTTTGCCAGCACTCTCAAAAATTTTAGAAAAGGTAATGTACAGGCAGCTTCTCAATCATCTGACCACAAATAACATATTGTCAAGAACACAGTTTGGATTTCTGAAGGGTTCTGATATCGAGAAGGCTATTTACACCTACAGTGAAAATGTACTTAATTCATTAAATAACAAATTACAAGCAGCAGGTATTTTCTGTCATTTGTCAAAGGCATTTGATTGTGTGAATCACAACATCCTTTTAAATAAATTAGAATTCTATGGTGTCACGGGCAGTGCTGCAAAATGGTTCAAGTCATACCTAGCTAACAGGAAACAAAGGGTTTCAGTGCAAGGGACTAGTGAATTAAGTCATCAGTCATCATCAGGATGAGAAGAAATTACATGTGGTGTCCCACAAGGATCCATCTTAGGGCCATTGCTTTTTCTTGTGTACATTAATAATCTCTCATCAGTTACACTGCCAGAAGCAGAGTTAGTTTTCTTTGCAGATGACATAAGTATTGCAATAAATAGTATGTAAAGTGTAGTTCAAGAAAGATCTGCTAATGATATTTTCGTGGATATTAATAAATGGTTTAAAGCCAACTCACTGAAATTAAACTTCGAAAAGACTCACTATATGCAATTCCGAACCTGTAAGAGGTTTCCACCGAGCATATGCATAAAGTATGAAGAAGAGCAGATAGAAGAGGTTGACAGTCTTAAATTCCTGGGATTACAACTTTATAATAAATTCAATTGGGAGGAGCGCACCACAGAACTGCAGAAATGCCTTAACAAGTCTGTATTTGCAATTCGAGTGTTAGCAGACATAGGCGACATAAAAATGAAAAAGCTTGCATACTTTGCCTTCTTTCATTCCATAATGTCATATGGTATAATATTTTGGGGTAACTCTTCAAGTCAAACAAAAGTTGTCACAGTCCAAAAGCGTGTAATACGTATTATTTGTGGAGTAAATTCGCTGACGTCCTGTAGAAGCCTCTTCAAGGAATTGGGCATACTAACTACTGCCTCTCAGTATATTTACTCCTTAATGAAATTTGTTCTAAATAATATATCTCTTTTTCCAACAAACAGCTCAGTTCATACATACAATACCAGGAACCAAAATGATCTGCACAAGGACTTAAAAGCACTTACTTTCGTTCAAAAAGGAGTCCACTAGTCAGGAACACTCATCTTCAATAATTTGCCAGCAAACATAAAAAATTTAGTTACAAATAAATATCAGTTTAAAAGGAGCCTGAAAAGCTTACTGGTGGCCAACTCCTCCTACTCCATTGACGATTTTTGTAATAGAAACAAATGATGTATTGTATATACTCATACTACTAGTATTGTTATTTCAGCTTTAAAAAAAAAGAATTGACATGTTCCACATCCACGAGGATGTCCTCAGCACAGATTTATGGAACGCAAAACTAATCTAATCTAATCTCTTGCATGCTCTGGATATTTGGAGTGGGGCACCTCGCAAAAGCCACTACTCACAGCGTCACATTAAGCTACACGTCTTCGGTGGACCAAACAACACAGAAACTGCTGACTAGCTGACCAGAGGCGAGTAGCGTGATGCGAAGAATGGCTGTTTTGTCTCTTTTGAAATGGTACAAAGCAGCGAGTGCACAGGTGAACCAAGGACCAATTTAATGCGCAGTATGTGGAGGGTGTAGTTCAGACCAGAGTTGGTTTGAAAGTAGTCTTCTTATCGTGACTTTGGCCCTTTCATTCAGGCTACTGGAAACACGAGACATTGTTTATTTCGACATTATCTGTGACCATGTGTTGCCTTTTCATCTATATCTTTATGATGATTAAGCTGTGGACACTTCCGTCTTTCAAGATGACAACAGCGGTCTTGACATGGCTGTATGCAAACATTCCTGGTTTTACGAAATCTCAGATAAAAACTGCCCGCTGCCGTCGGAAGTAGAGCTGCGAGGCCGGGTCGTATGTCGTGCCGGGCCAGATCGGTCGATAGAACGTTAGAAAGCGAAAGGCAAAGATTTCGGGTTCTAGTCCAGGCGCAAGACATAGTTTTATTCTTTCAGGAAGTTGCAAATTATCGCACACATCACTGCAGAGTCCTGAAGCCAGAATTTTCGGAAAATATTTGGTACTGGTTCCCTAACTTTCTCCAGTATGTTTTTAATTCCGTTGTATCAAAACATTTTCTTCACTGCGTTACCTTCGTCTATTTTTTAGTTGACTTCTGAGCTAGTAACCACCGCTCCTGCAGTCACCGCCGATAGTGGACGTCTGCAGTTTGTCCTCGCGCCCTTCTGCTTTCTCCCCATGGCTTTTGTCCGTTTCCTCTCTCGCTTCTAAGGGCAGCAACCTCTAGAATCAATCTCTCTCTCTCTCTCTCTCTCTCTCTCACACACACACACACACACACACACACACACACACACACACACACACACACACCTCTGTGTGTCATGGTCTTGAAGATCACTGCATTGATGAGTATTTACCCACGGTTATATTTAATTTAGCCCACAGTAATCCATTTCTTTCCATTTCGTGGTTCAAATGGCTCTGAGCACTATGGGACTTAACATCTGACGTCATCAGTCCACTAGAACTTAGAACTACTTAAACCTAACTAATCTAAGGACATCACACACATCCATGCCCGAGGCAGTATTCGAACCTGCGACCGTAGAAGTCGCGCAGTGCCAGGCCGAAGCGCCTAGAACCGCTCGGCTACCACGGCCGGCTTTCCATTTCGTATTAATTGCTTCCATGGGAGCCACTTCTTACTTCCTCTGTCATTTCGTGTTGATTGAGATCTCATATTTGACGTTCCGGTTTCCCACAAACACAAAATATTGTGTCTGTTCTCTTTGTTATGTAAAGATGAGATGGGAAGTGGGCATGTCCTGACATGACTTGTCTCGTGCCTCTTATCAGGTTCGTTTTGCCATAGATTTCCTTCCCTCTTTCGTATTTTTCAATGTCTGTTGTCGATCGACTGCTATCCTAACCCTAATTACTGCATTGTATGATGCAGACTTTCCGATGGTATCTTCCGATTTCTACAGCTTTCCTTTCTTTAATCAGTAAGCTGCTGCCTTATTACGCACAGTTCGGTCTCTTCGAGACATTCGCATTACAAGACGAGTTTCCGCAGATATTGCCCTTGATGCCCTTTTGAACGTAACTGGTCTTTACAATCTGCGCATGGTTATTACAGGTTTCATTACTTTAAACATATTAACTTATTTATTAGTTCCGAAACTCAGACTCTAAAACCCGAAAGAGGTTAGAAGAATTGTCTCGCAATATTTTTTTATAGGTAGCGGGACTAGTTTACATTGAGACTCGATCTTTTCATCATTTTCGTTGCTAGCGAAAATGTTTTGGTTATATGGTCCTAAAAATTTGGTTTTCAACTAGTGTAAAGCATGAGCATCTATATATTTATTTTTCAGTTATAGTTCCTCTGGTTCATAACAATGAAGACTTTATTGTTCCTAACAGCTTCCATTTTAGCAAGAGTACAGTCGTTCGAACCGTCCATTTTGCTTGTTGTCAAGACATAACTTACCCATTATATCAAGGGCCAGATTATTATCTTCTCGAAGTTTGTTCCTTGAGTCTCCTGAGTTCAAAATTAATAGATCGTCAAGTTCTGATCCCATTTATTAGCACCATTTGGTTCCGTCTTGTCAACAGTGATTCTGATATCATAAAATATTGTCCATATATACAGTTTTGTAGGCATCGTTCGAATTCACTGAGGTCTGTTCCTCTGGCCTCAAACATAAATACATCCAGTATGTCATAAATCATTCGAATTAATTTTGTCATCATAGTTGATAATTTCCATGTCGTATGCCATGGGTTCGGGAACGTACCTCGCATAACCGTGAGAGGTATCGATTCATATCGCAGCTGATGAAAAGTAAGAGACCTGCTATTCCAGACCCTACACAAACCGCTTCAAACCAAAAGTGTGTTGCCAAGGAGTCACGCCAGTTATAACATGATGTCCGTTGACGGTAGGTACCAACGTTATTCAGACTGGTGATAACTGAAGATACGCAACCTTCCCATGTGGTCCAACCTTTTGTAACAGAATAGCACCGCCATTATGTCTTTTCACTGCTATTGATGTTTTTGCTCACAGTGGATCACTCTTTCACACAAGCCATTTTCTTCAAATACTTACTTTTCTGGCCAAGAATAAAACTAGACCAAGTTCCAGCTGCCGCTGAGATTATCTCAGGTGCGTGTTAGCCTTTGTTTCCTTTTTCCTGTCAAATATGTGATCCATAAGGACATACATCCTTAAGTGTCACAGAAAGAAGAGTAAATATATGTTGCACTAATGTCTTCTTCGCGTGTAGCTTAAGAGAGGCTAATTTCTAAATGTAAACTGTAGCAAGTGCGCCTCAGCTCGTGTAGTAATTCAATTGTAAGTAGAAAACACTGCGAGGACAATGGGGCGGATCAAGAGGCACAACTTGTTAAATATTTGTTCAGTTGGGAGCCAGTTTATACCGAATCTGTAATAATACTATAAGAACAAGAATCGTGGTAGAGAGCTCGCAAGAAGTTTTAGACTACAAAGAAAACATAGTAACTAGATTTGCCACTCAATAAATCAGGCCAGAAAATTTATTGACAGAGATCAGTCGATCCATCCGTAACTGTAAATTCAATTCTCCAAGCTACTACAGAGGTAGTTTGGCGGAGCAAGAGTAGTTTTTGCAGTTTGTTTCTTCAGCTTACACATCTGCCCTTTAGCGTGTGCGATGACTTATATCATTATTTCCCTCTCTGCGGGCTTTGAGAGCTTCTTCCGAAATAAAACAGTTTATTTGAAATACGCGTTTATACGCTGTAATATGCAGCTTTATTACATTTCGAGAGAGACGTGCAGACATGGAAATCTCTCATATTCATGCCTGACCCTGTCACTCCTATTAAGCTCACAACGGGAGGAGCGTTTATTTTTAGTCTCTTCTTCCTCGAGTCAGAGCTGAAATGTTATTACGCACTCTTTTTCCCCCCTCATCCATGCATCTCTCTCCGTCTTGAGTGTGACATTAAAAATCAGTAGACAGATGATTCGTCAGTTCATGCTGTTGTCATATAAACTGATATTACAGGCAAAGAAATTTCATATTGGTGGGCTGTCTTACTGTTCCTTTTTTTACCACTTTCGTAACAATAACAACACGAATTACGCTGTGTTTATGTCATTCCATACAAAGAGCAATCTTATGAACTTATGTCTTGTAGCTTTTCTGTCAATATAAGAGTTTAAAATTCTGTAAAGTTTTGATAATCTTGTAAACTACAGCAATGAAACTATTAAGGAGTGAATTGATCTTATAGCAACTATTTCTTGCCTAGGACTATTTGCCGATTTTAAAAGGCCACCTGGTTTCCCGGCTATTCGTAGGAGAAAAGAGACAGTCCGAGAAGAACTGATTCCAAAATTATACGAAAAACACCTTCTGAACAACGTTTTGCTCCATATGGACGGTATTGTCATTGACCAGTCTTTTCCAAGCATTATAACATGACTGTTTTACCTTTTATAACTTCGAGGTAAACACTCTGGAAGTAGCTACGTATTTTATGTTTTATACTGGTACTCGCGTATACAGACTGACTTCGAACAATGAGGATTAACTGCGGGAGACAGTCACTCATTGGGGCACTAGACGACATTTTATTTATATCCTGCAAAATACATTCCAACAGACGCCACGCTGTCAGTCTATACAAGAAGGTGGTGCTGTTCAAGATTTCCAGACATCTCGATTTAGGCGGGACTGTCCCGAATCGGCTGCCGAAAACACGTCTCGTAATCGGACTAGTTATTGCCAGCCATCCATAAGGAACACATATTGGTCTCACCGCGGACTACAAGTACTCAGCAACACACAATTGATATCATCTAAGTGTACGGGCCTGAAGATGGCGTTGACGCAAATTATAAACTAGTAGCCAAATAAATATGAAATCTTAAGTACAGCTGGAGGAGTTTCGTTTTTAATAAAAAATAAAAATTATACCTGCTAATGTCCCACCATCATCCAATTTAAATATGGGTATACGAAGGTTATATCAGGATAGGTAGAAATTCCGATTGCAGCAAAACTTATACAGGATACACTAACGTGGAGAACTGCATCAAATAAGTTTTGTGTGGAATGTGGAATGTACGAACGCGCATCATACACTTGAAGAATAACCCTCCTTCCTTCACGTTCTGAATTTGACGTGGCTGAAGAGCGTGAAATCATTTACGTAAATACATTTGGTCGCCACAATCAGTTCCTGTTCTGGATTATTCATTATTGTAGGAAAGCGACAACGGCCTCTGCAAGATAAACCTTTACATCCGATATCTCCAGCCTTAGAATCGCCATGGATATTTTGATATGATGAATAGATTCTGCGACAAATGTTTCCTTAAATTTGAAATTAAGTGAGTGAACGCTGTATAAAAGGTATGCCGTCGGACCGATAATGCCTGCTGCGTAATTTTTTTTTTTTTTTTCTTTGAGCATGCTTCCCGGCTACTAGTTCAACAGATGGTTTCGCCTGACATATCGGCGAAATGGAGACGCAGGCACGCATCATCTGGGAACAAGGTGTCATTCACGAGTTTTGCTACGACCTTTGCATAAACTTGGTAATTTTTTAAATGTGTATCATTATTTAGACATGAAGAGACTTTTTTTACTATAGAACGAGGTAATCAAGAGCACCCCTACTATAGTCTGTAAAGAGGGCCAAGACCTGGGGGCAAGGAGTATTTTTAACGTTTTGGAAGACGCATGGCGACTTGCAAGTAGCCATTAAAAAGGCCCAGTTATGATCCTGTTAAATATCTGCGCCATACCGACTTTTCAATAATTTTATTGAAAGAAAAACACCTGCCTGCACTATATTTTCCCTTTCCCTGAGAGCTAGTGGGTGGGTGGGGGGACAGATCTAGGTGCGCGCTGTCACTTCAAGAGTGGCTACCTTGTGAACAGTGCCTCCAGCTTAGACCGTGCACGTATTGCGACTTTAAAGCAAGAAAGGCATGGCAGCATGTGAAATGGAGTACACTGCAGCGAGCCATTTGAACATTCAAGCCGGCCACGGTGGCCGAGCGGTTCTAGGCGCTTCAGTCCGGAACCGAGCGACTGCTATGGTCGCAGGTTCGAATGCTGCCTTGGGCATGGATGTGTGTGATGTCCTTAGTTTAGTTAGCTTTAAGTAGTTCTAAGTTCTAGGGGACTGATGACCTCAGCTGTTAAGTCCCATAGTGCTCAGAGCCATTTGAACCATTTGAAAATTCAGCTGCTATCGTGAGTCACAAAAGATTGAAGATCTGCCTAATAGTGATCTCCTATTCTCATTAACACCAACTGACGGCCACTCCCTATGCAATACGACTCTTAGGTACCACGAGGACTATGCAGTGTAACTGCTCACTGCAAAAATGGTTCAAATGGCTCTGAGCACTATGGGACTCAACTGCTGTGGTCATAAGTCCCCTAGAACTTAGAACTACTTAAACCTAACTAACCTAAGGACAGCACACAACACCCAGCCATCACGAGGTAGAGAAAATCCCTGACCCCGCCGGGAATCGAACCCGGTAACCCGGGCGTGGGAAGCGAGAACGCTACCGCACGACCACGAGATGCGGGCTGCTCACTGCATTTTTGGAGGCAAATAGGAAGGTTGTGTCAACTCAAACTGTGTGTAACAGTCTCCACCACATCAATTTGGTGCATAGGTGTCATTTACGAACAACAGTTCAATCCTCGTAGCACCGTTGTGCAGGAGAAAGATGGACAAGAGAGTATCTGTAGTGGATGCTGATTCAGTGGCATTGAGTTTACTTCACCGACGAGTGCAGGATGTGTCTGACAGCTGACAATCATCGTAGAAAACAGTGGAGTTGTCGAGGCATGAGCGCACTTCTCAGGCAACCAGTCCCACTAGCTCAGCAGGAAGCTTTTCAGACCAACATCGTGTGCGAAAGTCGGACGTCTTTCATTGCTATAGAACGTAATTTTAGAATTTTGTGAGTTTTGCAGTACCGGGACAGGATCCTACAATCTATTGTCTAGCTATACGAGTGCAATCAACGTTTCGGCGATGGGTACATGTTTCAATATTCTAATGCGCGAGCACACAGCGCCACACTCGTGAATTCGTCTAGTTGGCAGGAGCCAGCCGAAGGTATTTGCGGTATTTGCTGACATGAACCCGGCTAAATATGCTTGAGAACAGTTGAAAAATGCCACACGTCATACCAGGGATCCGTGCTACACGCTGGATGATAGCAGGAGGGCTACCGTCAACGAGTGGGACTGGCTCGATTAACAGTGTCTCCTCCGCAATTGGACAGCTTGCCAAGAGCTATTCGAGGTATTACAACGCACTTGCAGAAATAAAACGCTACCAAATGTTAGCCAGCAGCAGAATTCAATTTCACAATTATCCAGAAACATTGCACTTTCCAACAAATGGTTCAATTGGGTCTAAGCACTGTGGGACTTAACATCTGAGGGCATCAGTCCCCTAGACTTAGAACTACTTAAACCTAAGTAACATAACGACATCACAGATTGCCTTTATTTTGGCTGTGATTTTGCTTCATTTCACAGTAAAGTTACTTTCTTTAATTTCTTAAGGTTTATTCTTTCATTCATGCTTACTTTGAATGTGCGCCCACACACATTTGTAAATTTTCAGGTGGTCCAAAATTCTTTTGAGAAGTTTATGAACATTTGTTCCCGCTTTGCCCGGTATACGAACGGACGCAGCATAACAACAGTGCTACAGGTTGTCTTTAAATGTGACAAAATACTCATCAATTGGGTACTGCAATTGTTCATTTTCAGTTGTAAATCCGAAAATATTTTGCAAGCGTCCTCAACATTCTTCGATAAACTTGCACACGTTGGACTAATGATTGTTGTACCGTTTCAGTTACCCAGCCAATTACGAATGGTTTTGCTGGCGTCCACAATGCGCGATGCGCTCCTGAAGGATCTTGTCATTGTCACTCGAATTTGTATACACTGAAGACTTTAACATCCCAAGAGCTATAAATTCATTGGTTTTAGTTGGGCCTACAGTGCGAACCATGGAACTGGTTGACCTCTAATGATACACGTGAAATGAGCTGGGGTACCATCAGTCATAAACTACACGATTGCTCGTATATTTAGAGTTACATCGTTCAGAAGATCTTGAAGAATGTACGATAGGATGTACAACTACACATTACTTGTAAGACGACATGGAAAAACATATGGTTCAAAAATGGTTCAAATGGCTCTGTGCACTATGGGACTTAACATCTGAGGTCATCAGTCCCCTAGAACTTAGAACTACTTAAACTTAACTAACCTAAGGACATCACACACATCCATGCCCGAGGCAGGATTCGAACCTGCGACCGTAGCAGTCGCGCGGTTCCGGACTGAAGCGCCTAGAACAGCTCTGCCACCGCGGCCGGCGAAAAACTTATGGCTCTCTAAGATGGCCACCAACAATATTGGCTGACACATTTGCCCTGAACTGTTTTTGACGTCTACTTTGGATGTAGCTCCGTGGATTTTCACTTGGCAGCAGATGCTGCCTGTGAAAGTTTTTCATTCCGCTCCTGAACATTACTTCACTTCTAGAGAAAAACAGAGGAAACACACTTTGGATCAGGCGGAGGCAAAGAGAGCAGGGGTCGAAAATTCGAGGCCTGGCCGCAATGCCTCCCCCATACCTGTCACTGAGTTGCTCCATTATTCCCATGTATTCCATGTTTGTTCCCATGTATGCCTTAAAAGGTAGACCAAAACTGAAGTAGTAATTAATGTAAAATAAATTACAGATTGTCGCTTCCAATGGCGTGTGTTTCTTGTAGAACATAATTCATAACAGGCAAAAGGGTGACGGAAAAATACATAACAAACATTCATTCAGAAACATTCACAGTTTAAGTCATTATGCACTGTCTGTAAGGACCCCATATATTTTTCAACAAATGAAAGAAATTTCGGAGCCGGAGGGGTTTTGCCAAACAAGAACAGTTCTGATTCTAGAACCAACATAAAAGAAGATCCCAGGAATGAAAAAAGAGAAAGAATAGTATTCTGCTTCTAATCAAAAAAAATGTCCATCTCTTTGTAGCCCGCATAAAGCAATAGATAAAAAATTTTGAAACCATTCCTTATATTTGTTATTCTTCTTCAACTTGAAATGTTCTTCTGCAATATAAAACACGTACTCTTCTAAATCCGAAGTTTTATTTGTTAACACGTAAAACACAAACTGTCCCAGATGCCACGAACAACTGTTATTCTTAGCGGACGGGTAACATTTCCAGTCGGGTGTAAAGCTTCAGTTATCGGTATATGACTTTCTGCAGTTCTGTTGATAATTGCTAATTTCTTCCTACTCCAGTTCCAAATTCTGATTCTATTTTCACATAAGAACATGTGCGCTACAAGCTGACATTTGTCGCAGTATGGAGATGGCCTCAATTTGATTTTCCATAGTCGTTCCGCTGTCGGTATGGTTTCGTTTACAACGTCGTACCATACAGAACTGACTCTAGTTGGTAGAATTTTATTGTTTATATTTTTCCAGACGTTCATTCAGTTTTTATTAGAATATTTTACCTGAATTGGGTTGTGAAGACGATGTATGGTAATATCATCGTAGACGGTTCTAGTGTTGGTTTGTGCTGGTGGAAGTCTTATATAGCTCCAATCGACATAGTACTTTCGGACGTAATGTAGGCTGGCATCTATATGTGCTACATTAACAGGAGCGTTCCTATCCCCAGAATCTAACGAGAGGAACAGTAGTTTCGTGATGTCTGTCTTAGTGGCATGTAGTAGTTTAAAAGCACGAGTTAGAAAAAGTGCGTCACATGTAGATTTAACGTCTTTAATTCCAAGTCCTCGATTTTGCCTCTGGTTCAAATGGTTCAAATGCCTCTGAGCACTATGGGACTTAACATCTATGGTCATCGGTCCCCGAGAACTTAGAACTGCTTAAACCTAACTAACCTAAGGACAGCACACAACACCCAGTCATCACGAGGCAGAGAAAATCCCTGACCCCGCCGGGAATCGAACCCGGGAACCCGGGCGTGGGACGCGAGAACGCTACCGCACGACCACGAGCTGCGGACTTTTGCCTCTGCAAAGTCACCGTGTGGAAGGATACTTTGAAGATATTTTGTTTCCACACATGCCAACACGCTGCAGCTAGTACACTACTGGCCATTAAAATTGCTACTCCACGAAGATGACGCGAAATTTAACCAACAGGAAGAAGATGCTGTGATATGCAAATGATTAGCTTTTCAGAGCATTCACACAAGGTTGGCGCCGGTGGCGACACCTACAACGTGCTGACATGAGGAAAGTTTCCAACCGATTTCTCATACACAAACAGCAGTTGACCGGCGTTACCTGGTGAAACGTTGTTGTGATGCCTCGTGTAAGGAGGAGAAATGCGTACCATCACGTTTCCGACTTTGATAAAGGTCGGATTGTAGCCTATTGCGATTGTGGTTTATCGTATCGCGACATTGCTCCTCGCCTTGGTCGAGATCCAATGACTCTTAGCAGAATATGAAGTCGGTGGATTCAGGCGGGTAATACGGAACGCCGTGCTGGATCCCAACGGCCTCGTGTGACTAGCAGTCGAGATGACAGGCATCTTATCCGCATGGCTGTAACGGATCGTGCAGCCACGTCTCGATCCCTGAGTCGACCGACGGGGACGTTTGCAAGACAACAACCATCTGCACGAACAGTTCGACGACGTTTGCAGCAGCATGGACTATCAGCTCGGAGACCATGGCTGCGGTTACCCTTGACGCTGCATCACAGACAGGAGCACCTGCGATGGTGTACTCACCGACGAACCTGAGTGCACGAATGGAAAAACGTCATTTTTTCTGATGAATCCAGGTTCGGTTTACAGCATCGTGATGGTCGCATCCGTGTTTGGCAACATCACGGTGAACGAACATTGGAAGCGTGTATTCGTCATCGCCATACTGGCGTATCACCCGGCGTGATGGTATGGGGTGCCATTAGTTACACGTCACGGTCACCTCTTGTTCGCATTGACGGCACTTTGAACACATTCCAGATGTGTTACGACCCGTGGCTCTACCCTTCATTCGATCCCTGCGAAACCCTACATTTCAGCAGGATAATGCACGACCGCATGTTGCAGGTCCTGTACGGGCCTTTCTGGATACAGAAAATGTTCGACTGTTGCCCTGGCCAGCACATTCTCCAGATCTCTCACCAATTGAAAACGTCTGGTCAATGGTGGCCAAGCAACTGGCTCGTCACAATACGCCAGAATCCGAGTTGGAGTCTCTTCAGTTACATTGCCTATTGCACTGTTGTAAGAACCGAGATGCATTATTTTGGATTTTATAAGATTAAGTTTTGCGCCAGAGGATCGTGAGTACTGGTGTATCAAGCGTTGGACTTCATCGATCTCACTATTCGAATTTACAATAACACTTATGTCGTCAGCATAACCGTGACAAAGTGTCTTAATATTGAAGATCTGTAGTCCTCTCAATTTCTGGTGTACTGTCGAAAGCAAAGTTTCCACCGCAATCGCGTATAATGTCATAGACAATGGACATCCTTGACGTACTGATTGTTGCACCGGAAAAGTTTCAGTCAGTTGTCCATTGATTTTAGTCCTTTAAAAACCACCACTGATACGGTTACGTATGACAGTTATAAAGTAGTCATTGAAACCAATTTTCTACATGGTGCTGAATAAGAAGTACTGGTGTATCAAGCGTTGGACTTCATCGATCTCACTATTCGAATTTACAATAACACTTATGTCGTCAGCATAACCGTGACAAAGTGTCTTAATATTGAAGATCTGTAGTCCTCTCAATTTCTGGTGTACTGTCGAAAGCAAAGTTTCCACCGCAATCGCGTATAATGTCATAGACAATGGACATCCTTGACGTACTGATTGTTGCACCGGAAAAGTTTCAGTCAGTTGTCCATTGATTTTAGTCCTTTAAAAACCACCACTGATACGGTTACGTATGACAGTTATAAAGTAGTCATTGAAACCAATTTTCTACATGGTGCTGAATAAGAAGTCATGACTGATCCTGTGAAAGGCTTTATCAAAATCAAAAAACAATAAGGAAAGACTATTGTCACTTAACCAAGTAAGGTTTATGAAGTCCCTATACTCACATAAGGTGTCTAGCACTGATTTTCCCCTTATTGTGCTCGTTTGGTAAGGACCTATGACATTTTGCAGGAGTGACTTCATCCTTCTATACAGGAGACGAGTGTGAATTTTAAAGTCAGAGTTGAGTAGAGTGAGTGGTCTCAAATCGTGAAGCCTCTCGCTGTCTGGCTTTTCTAGGAATGAGTACAATTATTCCCTCCGTAAATATAGGACGGAACGCCTGATTAGTTAATACCTCATTGCACATAACTTTGAGCCCATTCCCTATTACATCCCACATGAGTACATAAAATTCGACCGGGAGTCCATCGGGACCAGCTGACTTGTTTCTCCGAGCGTCGTTAATTATGGTTTTTATTTCGTCCTGAGTTATACGTTCGATTAGACGGGCATTATCCTCCTCACGTATTCCCGTCGTAACGTTTGCTAAAAGTTCTTCATTGTCCAGTCTACCTATTTCCGTTCTAGCGTAGAGATCCCTATAACACTTCGCTACATATTCGTTTATGGCGGTTTGAGTAGTATACTCTCCTCCGTCATCGTCCACCAGCGCGGATATTATTCTCTTTCCCCTCTACGTGTCTCCCGTATCACATGGTAAAGCGACGTTCGTTCCTGCGTAAGATCGTCTTTGCCTCGAGCTCGCGTACGCAACCCGTCCAGACGCTGCCTGGCTAGGGCCGTTATTTTCGACTTAAAGCGTTTCAGTTTGACTATGTTAGCCGAAAGGCATCTGGTTGTTGATAAAGATCTCGCAGACAAGAGAAGTAATATTCCGCCGTTTATTTGCGCCAATATGCTTGGCCTTTTTCATACTATATAATGCATTTACGAAGTACGGGTTTTGCGTATTCGGTCCACCAAATGATCTGTTCCCGATACCTCGTGTGGGAGCGTAAGCATTTTTGCCAAGTCTGCTTATCTGTTGCTTAAGTTCAACATCCTGCAATAGTGAGACGTTAAGGTGCCATCCCTCACGGCCACGAAAGGTTTTTTGTCGGAGATACTTTAATGAAATATGGTATGCACAATGGTCAGAGAAGTTCATAGGCCATATCTCACAATCACCAATATTGCGCCTGAGTTCTGTAGTAACATAGATTCTATCTAACCTGCTTGCTGACGTGCTACTGACGTAACTCTATCCGGTATGGTGGGAATTGAAGTAACTCCAGGTGTCTTGCAGTTCTAATTCAGTCACTAATGTTTGTTGCTCGTAACAAGTGTTAAAAATGGGCGTCTGATCTTCACGGCGCAACACACAGTTAAAATCTCCGGCAAGCTTGGCGGCGGCCCCAACGTTCTTTAACAGTTCAACTACCCCATTCCGATAAAAGTTACTTCTGTGTCGTCTTTCAGGGTGAATTTTACAACAATTTATGCAAGAATTCAGGTATTACAAAGAATAAAAATTTATATATATGAATATGTTGCTCACACGATAATGTTTCAGGCGATATTGTCACAAATAAATACAGAAATTGCTATAAAGCTTTATTTACCGGGAATATAGTAGTCGGCGGCGTAACAGACTAGGCCGTTCGCTGAAGTAAAACATTGTTTCTCTCGAAGTCAGCAAAGGCAGCTTCCGATGTAATAAACGTCACCCACGTTGTCACACTATTCAGCTTCAGTACAAACCCAGTCTGCTTGAACAAGCCGAAAGTAATGTGCTCCAACAGCGTGAAGTAGCGAGACTTTATTCGCAGTTTTGAAGAGCAGTTGTAACGAATATTGTGAAGACTTAGTTTATCCTTTTAAAAATAACCACTGTCTAAAAGAATTTTCCACACACAAGGGTTGCCAAGTGTAACGAACATTCGGGGTGGTGGAAAAATGTAGACTCACGTAAACGCGGATTTGACCCCCGTGAACTACACAGTCGGCTACATTAATTGAACTTCCCACCTTAAAGATGTGCTGGGTTTTACAAACGCGGTGGATTTTAGCAAGAAATGTCTGCGATCAGTTTCCCTAGTACAACTGGAGCGACGCCCCCGGAGGTGTCGACTGGAGACAACTTTCTTACCTCACGTCATCTAAAGATGCCCTGTAGCCGTTGCCCCGTTTGGTTTCTTCTCCATCAGTCACGAGCTAATGCTTGTGCCATAAACAGTGCATAATAATGCGGCAGGTGGGTAGTCTTAAATGCTAAGCATAATAAGAATCGCAAAATGTTAGGATGCCAACAAATTTTGTTTTGAAAATGAATGCTCCAAATCAGCTGCAGTAATCTAATATGTTCTTTAATATTTCACATGAGAGGACTGTTTCAGCTTACTGCCATTATCGAGTGACCTGCGAAATTATATTAGTTAGATTATCTGGAAATAAATTTTGGTTGTCTTACATTTTATCTGTGCTGGTACTTACGTCTAGTTGGAAGTGACTACCATATTACATCTACAATAAAGTCTTTCTGTCATGTCTCGGTAAGTATAATAGCTCTTGCAGTTATCAAAACATAAAAATACATTTTTATAAGTTATTTTGACAGTTCAATTTTGCCAGTTCATTACTATGATCCTTTATGGTTACAAAGTATTTACAGCTTACTAGAGATGATGTTATTGAGAGAGGACAAGTTACTCTCTCACCAATTTTTCATATATGGAAAATTATTAAAGATTTTATTACAACCTGACACGCATTCAGCGAGACTTTAGAAAGTCAACAGCCTGAGCAGACACTGATGAAGCCTGGTAGGGCGCTAAGAGCATGAGGTATTTTTATGGTTCTTAGCTCGTAGAAACGGCATGTTGAGAGTTGAAAGCAATTGGCGGCGAGCCCATCCCTCAGTAAATCTTGTCGGTCAGGTTCACAGCCTTACAGGGCAGATACAGCAGCTCCTTGTTGAGACAGGTCTCCAGCAGAAGAATGCTGCAATACCAGCCGAAGCCTGGGCTAGGGGCGATGGTCTGAAGGAACGTGTCTACTCAATGGAGTCGTAAGCCAGGCATTGTGTACAGAGCCACGCAAAATAAATATTCACAAGTTTTTGTGTTCGCTGATACTGTAAATAACCCTGTGAACCACTTCCATCAACCGCCTCAGTTGTGTAAGATACACTGGCGTCTGAGAAGCGTTTGGAGGTAGAATCTTTATTACACCTCATAGCTGGGTCTAACAAGCTCCAAGGCACAGGCGATTTAAATCAAGATCTTTAAGATTGTATCTGTTCGCTTGTTGGTGTGGGAAGCGACAAAACTTTGGAGAAAATCATCTTCCCCCTCTGTGAAAACTTAAAGAAGCCAGTAATTATCGGTTTCTTTTTTTCCAGAGATGCAGGTTTCTTTACTCTTGCCCTGGTTCGACATGAGTTTGTGCTGTCATGTTAGAGGGGAGATTTAGCGCCTCTAGAGTCCTGTGACTGACTCAAGATATCGTGCACTTTGTGGGAAAACGGATTTTTTTTTTCTGGAGAGGTGCGAGGCACTCGGGTGCTGGACTCTGGTCTGGTAAGAAGACTTCTGGGCGATGCTCTGGCATGTGTGGTTGGTGCCTGGGACCTGTCCTGAGACTGTTTCCATTTGCTAGTAGTTTGGACTAGGGAGCCTGTGGTGAAGTTCTTACTGTACCGACAGTGTGACTCCAGACGTCTCAGACTACTCGTTTGCTGAGGGTACACTTATTCGCTTTTGCTTTACCAGTCTTGAAGTTTGGTATCCTTGTGCTCTGTGTCGTATAAGCGAGCCAAATTGGTCCTTGGTACGACCAGTGAACGGGTATGTCACACACTGAAATCTACCGTGATTTCAGGGCTCCGGTAGAGAGTAAATTGCGATCCGCCTGGCTAATCGCTAGACCGTGAGCTTTCTGCATTTCTTTCGTGGCCGCGATCGATTCAATAATGCCGCCTCAGGTCTCGCCTCCGCCGCACACATCTCGCCAGCTGCAAATTACATCGCTGTACGTAGCAAACAGGGTAACGTACTGCTGCTCCGTCATTGTCAGGGCGTACAGATCTATAGCGCCACTTGCGCCTATATAAAGAAACTTCTGTATATATGAACAATCAAAGTCTGCTCAGTGTCAGATCAATTCAAATTTCGTTATCCACCATTTTAGCGCCAGAGTATTTGACCCACTTCTGCCACCCAGGATCCTTGTCCATTGTGGTTATAAACCACCTGTTAGTTGTTTATGGCATTCAATCAATAACTTGTTTAGCATAATTTACGTCTCTTTTTCTTTTAAAAAAATAAATGTTTTTAGAACTCTAGTAAATTTTCTTCATTCTCAATCGTTCATATAGTCCCCACAGTGTAACCATTCATTGTGGCGTCCCCTGCCAGGATCCCGAATTGATGGCACCTTCTGTGACCGTCAGATCGCGTTGTCTAGCGTAGTCATTCAGTTTGAAGTCCCTCGCGCAGAATTTAGGACTGATGGCATCTTGTGTGACCGTCAGATCGTAGATAGTGTTGCCTAGTGAAATTTCTGTATCCCATGTTTAATGTGGTGCACTGTGTAGAGTTGATTCGCGTTGCTGGCCCCTAGACAGAGTACTAATAATTAATTATTGTATGTGTGTATTTTCATGCTGTGGTTGTGACTTCTGTGTCACTTGATTGTTTTTTTCTGATTGCGAACGGCGTTGTGCTGATTTGTTAGGATAGATTGAGATTTTCGTTTGTGAGTACACACAAGCGAGCTGTTATTTGATTCGTTGTCAGGAACCAGGAATCAGTAGCTCACAGGAGCGTAATTTAGAGTAGAATCTGTGCGGCACAGGAATTTGTAGTGTTTAAATTCGTTAGGTCGGAAATGGAGTGCATGCTTACAAGAAGCAAGGCACGTTTCCTACAGAGTAGCGGTAGTAATTGTGTTTTGTTAACCATGGATCCACGTCGATTATTAGCAGTGACCAGGCAGATATTACACGGGATTCTCAGGTAAATGCAGTTGCAGACCGGGCAGAAATGTCGAACGTAGAACCTGCAGAGTATGACGACATGTCTCTGTCAGGTGGCGAAAGTGAACGGGAGGCCGCGGCAGAACGAAATGAAGGCATTGCTGCTGGTACGAGATGCCCCATCATTGAGACTGGCAGACCAGAATCACGAACGAAACGTCACAGAATGATGGAATCTCGTTGATCTAGTGCGGAAGGTGTTAGCGGTGGATCTCACTTTGAGGCTCTGATGCAATTCATGCAAGGGGCAGAAAGGAAGAGACAAGCGGCAGAGAAAAAGAGACGGAGGAAGAGGAGGAAAGACACAAATTAGTGATAAGAACGGTCACAGACGGTATAGATGGAGTCAAGAAAGAGATAGCAGGGATCCAAGAAGAGCTAGGGAATGTCAAGAAAACGACAGCAGAAACGCGTGAGATCGCGGACCAGCCGAAGCGCGATGCCAAAACAGCGCGATTGGTAGCACAAGTAGCACGGAAGGACGCATCAGTGGCCAAGGAACAAGTTAAACTCGCAAGAACTCAGGTGTGTAAGACAAAAAAGGCACTTGCAACTCTCCTAAAACAAGGGAAAAAATAGTTGAAGAAACGCAAGAAAAAATGAGTGAGGCAGCTAAGCGAATCGAATAGATAGAAACCAAACAGGCCGAAATCTCTGAAGTTAAAGATAAGCAGACCCGAGTCTGAATATGCTCCTGCCGCGGCGGAACAGGTAATAGAAAATGCTTCTTCGGTAACACGCAGCATGTTAGAGACAGAGCCGGAAAACTATTCTACACGTCTACGGAAGTCAGAAACGTTGTTACGTGAATCTGACAACACGAGGTGTACCGTAACATTGTACGAGGATCGTTTGGGCACGAATGCATGGAATCACGCTTTGCGGACGAGAAGGAAAATTTGTACTGCGGATACGTTGAACCCTTCGACCACAAACTTTTCTTGTGTTGTGGATTGGCAGGAGACCAACCCACTAGATTTAGAGGAAGCCGAAAGGCACGCGTTTTAGCTCACGCAGGCTGGCGTGAGGTCTGGAATAGGACAAGGAAATTAGAACTTAGAAAAACGGACGCAGATAGTGGAATACTTAACTTTAATCCATTAATGTTGAACGTAGCTCTTGTCTGTACATTATTTACAATATCAATAGCAACTGATAATGGCGCCTTGCTAGGTCGTAGCAAATGACGTAGCTGAAGGCTATGCTAACTATCGTCTCGGCAAATGAGAGCGTATTTTGTCAGTGAACCATCGCTAGCAAAGTCGGCTGTACAACTGGGGCGAGTGCTAGGAAGTCTCTCTAGACCTGCTGTGTGGCGGCGCTCGGTCTGCAATCACTGATAGTGGCGACACGCGGGTCCGACGTATACTAATGTACCGCGGCCGATTTAAAGGCTACCACCTAGCAAGTGTGGTGTCCGACGGTGACACCACATCTCGACCATCCAGAATTTTCAAGTCTACAAGAAGGCAAACAACGCATTACATCCAAAGACCTGGATGGCACAGAACGATCACGTGCTACCAGAATCTTGGCCACTGAAGTACAAGTTCCAGTTTATCTGTGGTTTCTCAGAAGGGTCGATGCAGAAGATATGCGCGGAGTTGCGGAGAGTTGTCGCTCCTTCCAAGAATTTAAGGGCGCATTCCTTAGCACATATTTGTCGCAAGACACGGAGAAGAGTATAAAACAGGAGATCATGTTAGAAAAGGACTTAGAAACGTCAGTATTCCGCAGTCTTGTAAAATTCTTAGAATTCCTGGTCAAGATGAACCGATTCTTGGATCAACCGTACAGTCCCAAGGAAATTATAAGTCACTGCTACACTAAGTTACCTTTACGTTACCATCAACTGCTCATCGGTAGATGCAGCGATTCAATCGAAGCTTTCAAGAGCGCGCTGTGCGAACTCGAGTACGTGAATGAAAGTCACAACTCGCGGGAAAGAAGTAGAAATAATGACCGTAACTGGCCGGATTCGCCAGAGAGAAATGACGGTGGACGAAGGACGAAATGGGGGAAGACATCGAACGAATCGAAACCAAAATTCAAATTTCAATGGGAATTAGCAGTCATCGTGGGAAAATAAAACAAGACGAGGAAATTATAATCATAACAACAACAACTACCGATGAAACGGAAACTGGAGAGAGCAACAGAACTCGAAAAAGGATCAGCAGGATTGTAGGGACCAACAGCAAAGCAGTAGCAGGACATACAACGGTCATGGTCAATGGAATGACCAACGTAGCGAATATGTGGAATTGTGGCCACCTAACCCATCACAGGGGTCACGCAGAGAAAATTCAAACGGAATTGACACACAACTTCTGCGGTCTGAGCTCAAAACAATGTCGCATAAACTATCGGAAAGAGCGATATTAACCTGTTAGAGTATGACGTTACAAGAGAACTGCTACGGGAAGAGAAGGAGATCATGGCACAACCGGATTTACACCTCTGGCATTAGGAACTTGCTTATTAATAATAGTGATGCTGTAACTGTTGGTTGGTAATATTTACTGGCAAAATGCACCCTAACACCAGATTGCGTACTTACGGCAATGGTATGGTTCTTAGCTCATAGAAATGGCATGTTCGGAGTGGAAAGCAATTGGTGGCGAGCCCATCACTCAGTAAATCTTGCCAGACAGACCCACGGCCATACAGGGCAGGCAGAGCAGCCCCTTGTCTACATCTACATCCATACTCCGCAAGCCACCTGACGGTGTGTGGTGGAGGGTACTTTGAGTACCTCTATCTGTCGAGACAGGTCTCCAGCAGAACAATGCCACGATACCTGCATTGGCGCCAGCCGAAGCCTGGATTGGGGGCCACGGTCTGACGGAACGTGTCTACACAGTGGAGTTGTAAACTGGACATTGTGTGCAGAGCCACGCATAGTAATAATTCACAAGTTTTCGTGTTCGCTGACACTGGAAATAGGCCTGTGGACCTCTTCCATCAGCCACCTTGGTTGTATAAGAAACTGCAGAGTCTGTGAAACATTTGGAGATAGAATCTTTATTACACCTCATTGCTATGACTAACAAGCTCCAAGGCCCAGGCGATTTGGATAAACATCTTTTAAGACTGTATCTGTTCAGTTGTTTGTGTGGGAAGTGACATGACTTTGGAGAAAATCATTTTTCCCCTCTGTGAAAACTTAAAAAAGCCAGAAATTTGCGGTTTCTTTTTTTTCCAGAGATGCAGGTTTCTTAACTCTTGCCCTGGTTCGACGTGAGTTTTTGCTGTCATGTGAGAGGAGAGATTTAGCGCCAGAGGCCTGTAATTGGCTCAAGACGGCGTGAAGTTGGTGTCATTTGCGCACATTGTGGGAAAACGGATTTTTTTTTTTTTTTTCTGGAGAGGTGCTAGTCACTCGGGTGCTGGACTTTAGTCTGGTAAGAAGACTTCTGGTCGATGCTCTGGCATGTGTGGTTGGTGCTTGGGACCTGTCCTGAGATTGACTTCACTTGCGAGTAGTTTAGACTGGGGAGCCTGTGGTGAAATTCTTACTGTACCGACAGTGTGACTTCAAACGTCTCGAGGGCACACTTATTGGTTTTTGGTTTACCAGTCTTGACGTTTGGTTTCCTTGTGCGCTCTGTTATGTAAACGAGTCAAATTGGTCGTTGCTACTACCAGCGAACGGATGTGTCACACACTGAAACCTACCGTGATATCAGGGCTCTGGTAGAGAGTAAATTACGATCCGTGTGGCTGATCGCTAGACCGTGAGATTTCTGCATATCTTTCGTGGCCGCGATCGATTCACAGGTGCCGTCTCAGGTCTCGCCTCCACCGCACACATCTCGCCAGCTGCAAGTTACATCGCCACAGGAAGCAAAGAGGGCATTGTCAGGGTGTACAGATCTCAATCGCCACTTGCTCTCAGCTGCACCTATATAGAGAAACTTCTGTAGATTTGAACAATCAAAGTCTGCTCACGGTCATATAATTCAGATTGCTTTGTCCACATTTTTAGGGCCAGAGTATTTGACTCACCCCTGCCACCCAGGATCCTTGTCCATTGTGGTCTTAAACCACCTGTTAGTTGTTTACGGTATTCAATCAATAACTTGCTTAGCATAATTTATGTCTGTTTTTCCTTTTAAAAACGTAAATGTTGTTAGAGCTTTAGTAAATTTTGTTTCATTCTCAATCGTTTGTGTAGTCCCCACAGGGTAACCATTCATTATTTATCATTGTTCTTATTTTCCTTTAAATTTTATCTATCGTCCGTGTTAGTTTTGTTTATTATTTGACTATGTGTCTTCGTGCTCTATTGTCAATGTCTTCTAGATAATATTTACGTTTAAAATCTGTGTGTTCATTTAGAATTTGTGTGAATATTTCCTTATATGAATATACATTTCCAGTTCTTCGAGAACGTTCATAGTAAGTCCTTTCGGTATTTTGTGTAATATTTCTAACACAGTTTCAGTTTTCGCAGCCTTTTGGTGTTGCGTTCTCAGGTGTAAATAGAATCTTGATGGATTACAGTCACAAATTCTATTGTGTTCTTTAAATCTGGTGCTAAAATTTCATCCGGTTTGGCCGATACAGAAATTGCTGCAATCATCATAGTTGATTTTTTATGTTCCAGAAGTGGCATATTCTGAGATTTTGGTTGTGCTTGAACGTAATTTCGTTATAAGCCTCTTGTTTGTATGGAAAGTTAGGTGTTTGTGTGTGTGTGGATTTCAATAGTGCATTTATCTTATTTCATATTCGTCCTAGGTAAATTGTAGGTATGTAGGTTGTTCTATGTTTTGTTAAAGTTTCTCTGGTAAGGTGTATGTCATTATCTATAGTGATAGGTTTCGGATTTGTGTGTTTTTTATATAATTTGTTACTGTATCTGGATCGACATCACTTTTGTAGGCTATGTAACAGGGTGTTTTCAGTACTTATTGTATAGCTGGTTGTTATAGGGGTAAACTGACTATTTTGTTAATCGTGGAGTGGAAGAAGATATGCATTTGTGCTTTAGGATGGCAAGATTTGGCATTTATTATATAGTGTGTGGTGGGTGGTTTTCTATATATGTCAAATTTGTGGCGGTTGTTGTCTTTGCTAATTTTCAGGTTAAGGTAGTTTATTGAATTGTCTGTTTCCAATTCCATAGTAAATTCGATTTTGGGATGGAGACTGTTCAGTGAGTAATGGGTGTTATTCATGTCTCTATTGTTTCCATCAGCATTAGCGTGTCATCACTAATACAATAGTAGTCGATATTATTAACTAGTGGCCACTGTGAGAGAAAAAATTTTTCTTCTAATGTGTTGAGAAAAATATCTTCAGTTGTGCCAGCTACACTGTTTCCCATAGTTCCAGAGCCACTCCATCTGATTGGGTGTAGATCTTTCCATTGAATTCAATACAATTTTGTGATGACGTCGTCTTAAGGAGATCTATGATTTCGTAAGTTCCTGCAATAAAAGTTTTCCTACGTTGTAACAGATTTTGTTTCATAATTTACATTGTTTTCTGTACTGGTATGTTGGTATGTAGATTTGTAATATCAAAAGAGTCAAGTTTCCCATTAGGTGGAATTTGTATGACTCTTATTGTTCTTGGTAAATTACGTGAGTTTTTGTGGTATATTTCTTGTTGTATGTTTACAGCACTGTTAGCAGTTTGTTCAATTTTTACTAATCAAATATGTAGGGCTATTGATACAATTCACAATCGGGCGCATCGGAGTCGATATTTTTAATATCTTTGGTTGAGCACATAACGTTGGTGTGCGTTGGTGTATTAAAATGCATGACTTCTTTTCATATTCCGTTAGTATTGCATTGCAGTTTGTAATGCTTTTCTTTAGATGTGCTGTATATTTGTTTGTTAGGTTATGTGATAGTTCTGTGATGTTGTTAGCTTCGAAAGATGTCAAAATTTTATTTATACAATTTTAATGGTTGATTATAACGGTACAATTTCCTTTGTCCGATTTTACTGCAATTGCATCGCTTCTACATCTGCATCTACATCTACATGACTACTCTGCAATTCACGTTTAAGTGCTTGGCAGAGGGTTCATCGAACCACAATCATACTATCTCTCTACCATTCCACTCCCGAACAGCGCGCGGGAAAAACGAACACCTAAACCTTTCTGTTCGAGCTCTGATTTCTCTTATTTTATTTTGATGATCATTCCTACATATGTAGGTTGGGCTCAACAAAATATTTTCGCATTCGGAAGAGAAAGTTGGTGACTGAAATTTCGTAAATAGATCTCGCCGCGACGAAAAACGTCTTTGCTTTAATGGCTTCCATCCCAACTCGCGTATCATATCTGCCACACTCTCTCCCCTATTACGTGATAATACAAAACGAGCTGCCCTTTATTGCACCCTTTCGATGTGCTCCGTCAGTCCCACCTGGTAAGGATCCCACACCGCGCAGCAATATTCTAACAGAGGACGAAAGAGTGTAGTGTAAGCTGTCTCTTTAGTGGACTTGTTGCATCTTCTAAGTGTCCTGCCAATGAAACGCAACCTTTGGCTCACCTTCCCCACAATATTATCTATGTGGTCTTTCCAACTGACGTTGTTCGTAATTTTAACACCCAAGTACTTAGTTGAATTGACAGCCTTGAGAATTGTACTATTTATCGAGTAATCGAATTCCAACGGATTTCTTTTGGAGCTCATGTGGATCACCTCACACTTTTCGTTATTTAGCGTCAACTGCCACCTGCCACACCATACAGAAATCTTTTCTAAATCGCTTTGCAACTGATACTGGTCTTCGGATGACCTTACTAGACGGTAAACTACAGCATCATCTGCGAACAACCTAAGAGAACTGCTCAGTTTGTCACCCAGGTCATTTATATTGATCAGGAACAGCAGAGGTCCCAGGACGCTTCGCTGGGGAACACCTGATATCACTTCAGTTTTACTCTATTACTACGAACTGCGACCTTCCTGACAGGAAATCACGATTCCAGTCGCACAACTGAGACGATACCCCATAGGCCCGCAGCTTGATTAGAAGTCGCTTGTGAGGAACTGTGTCAAAAGCTTTCCGGAAATCTAGAAATACGGAATCAACTTGAGATCCCCTGTCGATAGCGGCTATTACTTCGTGCGAATAAAGAGCTAGCTGCGTTGCACAAGAACGATGTTTTCTGAAACCATGCTGATTACTTATCAATAGATCGTTCCTTTCGAGGTGATTCATAATGTTTGAATACAGTATATGCTCCAAAACCCTACTGCAAACCGACGTCAATGATATAGGTCTGTAGTTCGATGGATTACTCCTAATACCCTTCTTAAACACTGATGCGACCTCCGCAATTTTCCAATCTGTAGGTACAGATCTATCGATGAGCGAGCGGTTGGATGTGATTGCTAAGTAGGGAGCTATTGTATCTGCGTAATCTGAAAGGAACCTAATCGGTATACAATCTGGACCTGAAGACTTGCCCGTATCAAGCGATTTGAGTTGTTTCGCAACCCCTAAGGTATCTACTTCTAAGAAACTCATGCTAGCAGCTGTTCGTGTTTCAAATTCTGGAATATTCCATTCGTCTCCCTGGAGAAGAAATTTCGGAAAGCTGCGTTCAATAACTCCGCTTTAGCGGCACAGTCGTCGGTAACAGTACCATCGGCACTGCGCAGCGAAGGTATTGACTGCGTCTTGCCGCTTGTGTACTTTACATACGACCAGAATTTCTTCGGATTTTCTACCAAATTTCGAGACAATGTTTCGTTGTGGAACCTATTAAAGGCATCTCGCATTGAAGTCCGTGCCAAATTTCGCACGTCTGTAAATTTTAGCCAATCTTCGGGATTTCGCGTTCTTCTGAACTTCGCATGCTTTTTCCCTTGCCTCTGCAACAGCGTTCGGACCTGCTTTGTGTACCACGGGGGATCAGTTCCATCTCTTACCAATTTATGAGGTATGAATCTTTCAATTGCTGTTGCTACTATATCTTTGAATTTGAGCCACATCTCGTCTACATTTGCATACTCAGTTCGGAAGGAATGGAGATTGTCTCTTAGGAAGGCTTCTAGTGACATTTTATCCGCTTTTTTAAATAAAATTATTTTGCATTTGTTTCTGCTGGATTTGGAGGAAATTGCTTGCTTGTAATTTTTGATTTATGGCTTTGAGGTTAACGCGTTCTATTTTCCGTTCATAGGTTTTACTATTGTTAACTGTTAGTTCATTTGGTTTTATAACTGATAGGTTTGCCATATCAGTTGTTACTTTTGTAGGGGCTATTAGAGGTTTTAAGGAATTGTTGTGTAATTTAGGTTCTACATTTTTCTTCAGTCATTTTGTAAGTAGATTACATTCATCATCTGTGGATTCAGTGTTAGTAGGATTTTTTATCCTTGTATGAAATTGGAATGGAGACTGATAATCCTCTATTGGTCTTTTAGTGTAGTGTTGAGTATGCATTAGCTTATTAAACAAAGTATTATGTATATTTCTTATTTGTTCACTAGAATGCCATATGACGTTATCTACAAATTTAGACATGTAGTCAAACATCAACGGAGTTATGCTGTTACTTCAACGTAGGTGTGCTACGTACAGTTCTAGGTTCCAAATATCTTTATGGTGTAATTTGTCCTTTGTTAATTCTTGCTTCACCCATATTCTTGCTCCATAGTTCTTGATTTGTGACACTAGGCTGCATTTTGCAGTTACTTTAACATGAACATATGACCAATAACTTTGTATTGTAGGCATCGTTTGTTGTACCTGACCGCTTCAGTCAACTATAGTAATTTCATCTTTAAGCGTAGAAATTGCAGAATATTCCCTATTACTTCGTAAGAGACTACTGTCAATATTTTACGTGCTGTTGGGCCAGCAGCATAGTATATGTCGATATAAGACATTATGGAAATGAAATAAGAAATTCCCATAATGTCTTATACCGATATATACTATGCTGCGGGCACAACAGAACGTACAATTTTGTTTTATTTCTAAAGCCTTTCTATCGTTACTATTCATAACAAAATTCGCGGCCATTAATCATTATTTCCCGCGATCCGTAAAAGTCACACAAACGCTTCACACGAACTTAGAATCAACATGAGATGGCATCAATGTGTTTTCCGAGGCAGCTTTAACAATTAATTCCGTCTCTATGCAGAATTGCTCTTCACGCGCTAGTTCGCGTGTTGTGACATCTAAAACTGGCCGCACACTGTTTTGAATTAACACACAACGCGCATGTACGCCATCAGAGGCTATTTTTCAACAAACTGTTCCGTCTTTACACTAGATCAGATTTTATACACGAATTCACGTATTACTTCCTCGGAAACCGATCGTAGACAACTCGCGAGGTATCTTAGCAGTTTGGCGCCGGTCCTCTCAGGGGGCAATCGCGATTCGTGGATACTCTCCATCAATATGCACTGACAGTAACTAAAATTTGTAATTATTGTATCCTGCTGAATTGAGTGATGTTGAAATTTTTTATTAACAAGTTGTAAGTGCCAATAACGTCATTAGCATAGTTGGAGCTGCATATTAATATTTAAACAATAAATAAAATAATAAAAGATTCGCTGTTTGGTGCCCAGCGTGGTAGGTGAATTCTCAGTTCCTCTCTGCTCCAGTACGATAAGGCTCTCGCTCGCAGTATCGTTCTCACACTAAAATAATGTAACCATCCGGCGCGTCGTTCGATGAGTCTGCCTTTTGATCCTACCTATTTGCTAGCCTTGCGTAACAAAATCTCCCTACACCGTGCAAAACACAGCAACGAAATGTAATAAACGTGGGTAGTGATGTGGCATAAATGCCAAATATCCCCCAACAAGAATTTCTTTTAAGGATATCTGGTTTTGAAAAAATTAGAAAATTTAAAAAATAAAAAAGGACTCCAACCGTACTGGGGCGTTAACTGCACTGTGTAGCGATGCAAGATGCACCAAATTTGATATAAAAGTCAGTAAATTACTCAACGGACAGTATTTTTCAGTACAGGTATTTCGTTCATTCCAAGCAAGTATCGATTCTTGACTTCATCATCTAGACACGAGTTGACTGTAATCTGAGCCCGTTTTAGCAAACTGATAGTTTCTTTCAGGCGATAAAATTTTGTTGATTATGAAATACAAGTTCTTGAAGTTTATTCAGAATGGTAAATGTTAATTAGTAACTACAGGCCATAATTTATCTGTTTAATATAAAGGTGTTTTGAATTTTGTGTGCATGAAAAAGTGTGAATTTATGTGCGTCTTTTAGTCCGAGACGAGTTATCACTTAGAGTGATAGAAGTGCGCGTGTACAGTTCGCTAACCTAAGCGGTGAATTTAATTTTTGTATTTTTGACCCGAATGGAGACAAATCCAGTTTCATTTAGACTTTACGTGAGATAGACACGTCACATTATTACAAAAGAGTCGTTTAGCCCATTAGGGAAAACTGAAACCTGCCCGCTCGATTTGAAATACGTTACACGCTAGTGCGTGATCGAGCTGTCCAGTGAATCACGTACAATAGTTGCAAACGCGCTTGGACTTAATGCACGAAGTTGGAAATTAATTTTGAGACAAGTGCTGATTCTGACAAAAATTAACCGAAAGTTTATTCAAAGTATCGAGATTTTGTTTTAATTGAGACATATAACACCTTGTTGAACACGTTGCTTAGCAACACTGTAATGCAGATTAATTAATTCATTAGAACGATTTGCGAGGTAATAAGTCCCATTACACATACAAACTGTTACACGAAATTTGCTGACCGCATGAGAGTATGAGAGTGATTTTATTACCAGAAGTGCCAATAAACTGGCGGTTTCAAAAGTTAAATTGTTAACTGTTGTGTAACTTCTTTGATTGTCCCACGCCACTACTGAAAGTGTTGTGTCGTGTCTCTTCACAAGAGATCTAAAGAAGCCAGGATAAACAAGAAACAAGAAGGAGACTAAAGAAGAGGCATCGGTATAACTGTTACATGAAATTTCCCTACTATTTTCTCTTTTAATATTTTAAAGTTCCTTTAATTGCTAAGTTGCTCGTCCCTACCAGTAGTAGGACAAAGTATGTGTTACCCCACTCTCCATTGTTGCCAAATGTATCCAAGATGGCGGCGATGACGTCATCCAAGATGGCGCCACGTAGACATGGCAACAGCGCATGATGTCATCCAGGATGGCGGCTGTGACATCATTCAAGATGGCTGGTTTTGGCAGGAGGATAGGTCAATTGGGCTACCCTCACTAACCTAATACTTAATACCCCTCCCCTCCCCCAGAAAAATGGCGAAGAGTTCACATTCCAACAGGATAATGCATCACACCACAGTTATCTCTACTAACCTAAGAAAATCGTGGGTAGATAGGTCAATTGGGCTACCTCCACTAACCTAAGTCAACGGACCACCACCTCCTGTACTTTATTTAGGAGTGTACTTTATTTATTTTGGAACAATTTATTTAGGGATGGAGTATATTTATTACTCTGATGCAAAACACACGCTCTGACATTCTTGGGGTCACACCAAACAGCCTACAGATATGCAAACCACTAAAAGATTCTGTAAACATGCTTGCTAATCGTCAACTGTCAAAATCATGCACCAGTCTTCATTTAAACAATTTGAGGCACTACCACAATCCAGTGTGTTCACCACAAGGTCTGGACTCCAACTGTCCTAGTACACAGTACCACCACCTGAGGGTGCTGTCGTCCATTCCATAACGTAATCCAAGATGGCAGCCATGACATCAGCTTATGATGCAAGTACCATTATCCAAGATGGTGGCAAATAGTGTGTTCACCACAAGGTCTGGGCTTAGTGCACAGTACCACCACCAGAGAGCTCTGTCGTCCATTCTGTGATGTAATCCAAGATGGTTGGGGGAAATGGCGGAAAAACGACTCTGACTGTGCTGGACATAAGTTTTTATCTTGCAAGCAGTGTCTCCACCACAAGATATAGACTCCAACTGACCTAGTACATAATACTGCCACCAGAGGGTGCTGTCATCTCTCATGTGACGTAATGCAAGATGGTGGTCTGGAGGGGGAAAATGGCGCGAAAATGACTCAGCGTGCACTGGGCTGGTGGAGAGAGTAAGGAAGTAGTGTACTTTATTTATTTTGGAACAATTTATTTAGGGTACGATTTTGAGAGATGGTATATTTATCACACTGATACAAAACACATGCTTGGGGTCACTCCACACAGGCTGCAGACCTGTAAACTACTCCTAAATAATGCTCTGCAGACACGCAAACAACTCCTAACATACCAAAATAATTTCAGTACAGACATGCAAACTGCTCCTAAATAATGCAGCACAGTGATATGTAGACATGCTCAGTACCCATAAACTGTCCAAATAGCGCATAGCACAGCCTACAGAGCCACTCACAAAATAATCCAATAGACATGCGCAGACACCGCCCACCGCCCTCTCTCCACTAGACAGCACAGGAGGCTACCAACAGCCCCGCGAGGTGACACGGCCATCAGCTTTCAAATCACACACAGGTGCCCATTCGGGTCCTGCACACATTTGGCGGCTGTATCCCATTCATACTCAACACCTGAGAAATTCCTCTCGAAATATGTGTTCACGTAGGCGCCATTGCTGACGCGACCGGACAGGAATGAAGACCTATACACAAAGCACAAGCACTCCCTCTACCTGCCGGTTGGCAAAGAGCTTATTCCTGAGCGATGCTGCAGAAATCCGTTACAGAATAACACAAGCTGCATTCACACTAGCGATTCTAACAGACCATGTGTGAAGTGTGGCTGACGCATCGCCACACGTAGCTACATACCATTGCAAGCGCATCTAGCAACATTCTCAATGTTATACTGAAGCCACATGGGTATCTAAAATAATAACCGAGTCGAACTCTAGTAAATTGCATAGTGTCGCAGAAATACTTAACATGCGCTTTTGTAGGAGTTTTCATGATGTCTCAGCTTGTATGGACGGAAATTCTTACCCTAACAGAACCTATTTATGAAAATAGCGCAGAATAACATCGAATGCACTCTTCCTAGCGGTCCTAACATGATAACCCGTCCATCACATGTTACCCTTCCTGCTTTCAACACACACAAACGTTCCCACCACTACGTAGAGACTCCTATATCTCAACACAAAGGATGTCTTGTAAATGAATCGAGCATTATGATTGGCTCTTATCGAATTTATCCGCCGAATTACTGATGCCGCTGGTATCGAAGCACCATCCACCTTTTCTTTCTTTCTGCAGACGAGACTTTCAGAGCTAAAAACTATTTTACACAGACCGCCATATTGCACCGACAATTAAACCCTGCAAAGTGCCCCTACATATCTATTACTCTGCGGAGTGCTGCAGCAACGACCTTGCGACAACAGCTGATGGGCATGACTCATAATTCCCATCTCTCACAGCATTAGCCACGTCTTCTGAACCGATATTACGTGCTCAGCTGATTTAACAGTCCATACACTGTATCGCACCCGACAACGATGCGTCATTCACCTCCCGCTCTGTCAAATGTTGCGACAACTACCTTGCCACAGCAGCTGTAGGCTGGTAATTCGTCGCCCTGGACACATTAGCCACGTCTCGAGCACCACTGTTACTTATTCAGCTGATATAACATTCCATACGCTGTGCACTCACATTATAAAAACCTTTCTTACTTTGAAATGAGTAATATACACAATCCGTGGTCCGTGTCACACCATATTAGCACAACATTAAAATGACCTTACTATAAACACTAAATTAACAGCTACACTTTTAACAATCTACACAACTCGATACTGTTATCGTCTACAGCTTCACACACTACTTTGACATGACCAGAAACCGTAGTCTGAAAGAGGTATGCTCTTGCACCTCAAACCAGTAAGCATAACCTTTCCAAATAACACAAATTTCAGAAAATATTTTCTGATGTTTTCGCAATAATTTTATTAATGCTTTATTTTCATCAGAACCTGTTACTTGACCTATCTGATTGTAAACTACATCACTAGTATGATTCTTCGACCAAATAAAGTTACGCTTTATATTGCAGATTTTAAACACATTGTGCTGGTATATCATGTCACAAACTCTGCTATATTTCACACAAGTCGATTTATTTACGTACTCCCCATCCATGTTGCCTACGTTTGTCGTTATTCCGCTACTACTTCTCTCTGTACAACAATTAAATTCATTTCCCATTACTTCATCATTAATGTTATTCTGTATACCCTTTTCAACACATTTTCCACATATTGAACCGCTATTTCTCCTTTAAACAACTTGTTCTCAAATTTTCATTTGCGATGCTTTGTCTGACATTAATTCATAACCCTTATTCTCATTCTTTCCCATATCATCGTCGTATTATTGTACTTTATTTTCATTACAATTAACGTCTCTTAACGTTTCCTGCTCAGTATTTAATTCAAAAGTTTCAGTATCCAAGTTCCTAAACATTAACGTATTTTCCAAGCCATCAATTTGAGTTCATATCGGCTATTTCAGTTTTAATGTCCTTTCTTAATTCATCACAAGATATGGTCAGCTGATCAGTTTACTCATTAATCTTATTTAACAGGTTTCCCTAATTAGTTTTAACTCGTAATTAGTTTGTTTAATGGTTGTTGATAGATCTTCCCTAGATTGTTTTAACTCATCGTTGGTTTCTTTACTGGTTGGTTTCAGATCCCTACGAAATTCTTTCGACAAATCATTCTTTCATCTTATGTAAATTCTTTGACATCTGTCTCACTTCACATAACAACATTCCAAAATCACGTTCAGTGGGAGTCCCCATACTAATTTCATCATCACTAATTGACAATCCTGTTGATTCGACACGATTTACACTAAGATCAAGCTCTTGTTCCCATTTACTTCAACATTGTCATAATCGACTAGATTATAAATGTGATTTCCACTGTCACTGACATCTTGTTCCCCATTTAACTCAACAATTTCGTTATATGATACATTATAAGATTCACTCAATGGTAGTAAGTTATTATTGTTATTAGTAATTACTTCATTAATATTGTCCTCAATGTTAGCAACATGTGCTTCATCGGTGATCCCATCACCCATATTGTTATTACTAGGATTCATCTTGCGTCATAAATAATTCACAAATCACACAATTTACAAATTTCCTGAAATTACAACAAAAGTTTCCTTCTTTAGCAGCTTTGTAAGTAGAACTTACATCATTACAGTGAATTCAGGTGCGCCTACACGCTGTCACGATACTCGCGGCGTGTGTCGAGCTGACGATCCAACCCCCGCAAGTGAACTACTGCTCGTGGCCCTCCACGACCCACCGCGACCGCCAACTTGCAGACGCTCCCGGTGATTACAGTTTGCTGGCTGCACCGCCTCCAGTCGCCAGTACTGCGCCTCTTTCGCCGCCGCACTCGAAGTCTTGCACGTCCTCCGATGATGACGTTTTCTTCATTTGACCAAACTTGATAAGATTAAGATCGTGGCAATAACCATCCATTCACACTTCATAAAATAGTTTTACATCCGCAGTTCAAAACCGATGGTCTCCAATTACATTGGTCGTCCGTGACAAATAATATCACGCTTTTTCAACAGTCATACGGAAATCTTTGCACTCATTGTTCACAATCTCATAATCCACAACGAAAGTAAATTCAGTTGTCTTTAAATATACACTATTGAAAATTTCTCCCACCTCATTTAATCACTATCTTTAAAAGTTAAAGCATGATTTCCACTCCGCAAGTTGTTATCCGAGAACAGTCCCTGCCACATCGATTACACACTGCCTACTAGCCGTTTTCCCCACCAGAGATGCCAAGTGTAACGAATTCTCTATTATGTGGGTTTAATGCATCCTATTACAAATGGTTCAAATGGCTCTGAGCACTATGGGACTTAACATCTATGGTCATCAGTCCCCTAGAACTTAGAACTACTTAAACCTAACTAACCTAAGGACAGCACACAACACCCAGCCATCACGAGGCAGAGAAAATCCCTGACCCCGCCGGGAATCGAACCCGGGAACCCGGGCGTGGGAAGCGAGAACGCTACCGCACGACCACGAGATGCGGGCATATCCTATTACAATTAACCGCTGTTTAAAGGTATTTTTCCCTAGACAAGGTATGCCAAGTGCAAAGGATATTCGAGTCGGTGATAAAATGTAGTCTCACAATAAAGTCTATTTGACCTCCATAAGGTACGCAGTGGGTTACAGTAAATGAAACTTCCCACACACTTTGGATTTTAGCAAGAAATATCTGCAGTCACTTTCCCTAACGCAAATGGAGGTAACTTGCTTACCTCACGTGTTCTAAAGATACAAGAAATGTATTCGCAGTAGCGAATATGGACAACCGTGGTGGATTGACGACACGAAAATCTGTGCCGCACCGTGACTCCTATCCGGGTTTCCTGCTTATGGCAAGCGGTCGTGACTTGGTGCTATCATTAAACTTCAGAAGACCATAGTCAAATCACCATGAAATACAAGCTGCAAACAACAGAAAAAATTAATCATGATAACAGAATAATAAATAAAAACAGAAAAAAACAACAACATACCCGACAAACCACTACCCATCTCTCATGCTATCAATCAATATTTTTTATTTTGTTTTTTATATTTCATTAATTTTTAAAATGTTTGTTTATTTTGTATTTCTATATTTCGTGTATTTTTCTATATAATCTAAAAGAAGAAGGACAACGAAATCTGATTATATTCTAAATCGCACACTAAGCCTGCCGTCTAGGGAAGGATTCCACTTTGACTGCAAGGATTACATACGCTCATGTGTATATGTACTTCATCTAAACACATTACACAATAGATCTGGTAAAACAAAACCTGCAGGGAAACTAGGAGAGAACAAGTCGGAGCACAATAGATGGGAACATACATAACAAGGAAAACATCTGTCATCAGGAAAATGAAATTAACCAAGTCACTGCCGGCGAAAAACAAGATTTAACATTTTGGCGAAGAGGTCTCGATATCGAGGCAGTCGCAAGCAGGTCCAATTATCCGGGATCAAGTGATCATGTGATCTTTCTCCTCGCCTTCTCTGACATAATGAACGAAGTGTCCCAGCAACCACATTACGGTATGGGTTTTCGACCGTGGAAAGACGGAAGAATCTGGTCGCAATACGATGTCCATAGTGTACACAGTCTCAGAAAATCGAGTGAAGAAGGCTAATTGTGTCCTAATCTAAGAGCAGTTTGCTTATGACCTCCACAAGTAAAGCGATGTCGTACTGTATCTGTAGACGTACAGCGACTGCATAAATCCATGTCGCTAAGCCCAATACGGAAAAGTCGCTTGTTCGTTAGAGTCAAGTTATTTACTACCTTATACCACGAGGACGCTACGTGCATCGGCAAGATCGGCAGACTGATGTTGGACCAAACTGTCGTCCAGGTTGTTTGCGGCGATCGTCTTTCAACGAGATTCGGGCGAAGGACTCCTTCCCAACGAGTCTTTAGGAATTTCATGGTGAGGATGGGTCTCCATAAAATATCAACCCCTAAATAGCTCACCGCAAGATAGAAGTCACGAATGTCTTTTAACTTGTAATGTATGAGATCAACACCAATAGGGGGGTCAAGGCTAGCGGGACGTATACAGAGAAATAAACGGGATGTGAATTTGTGAGTTTCTTGGGTCATGCTCAATACAGTACGTCGCACATATAGCATTCCATCTTCCTTCGTATATCAGCCAGACCCAACCTCCAAAGGAACGAGGCTTCGACACCACCTCATGCCATGAGCGAAAGATATGTCGTTTCAGTAAGAAACGACCAGACAACTGTTGTAGTTTCTTCGCCATCATCGTGGGTAGCGGATAAACTTCGGCCGCGTAGTAAGCTTTGCATAAGACATATGTATCCAGTATTCGGACGCTATAGAGCAGAATAACAGAACGACTTTCTTGTTATAGTATCGCTCCATGAATTTTGTCCGCCGGCCGAAGTGGCCGTGCGGTTAAAGGCGCTGCAGTCTGGAACCGCAAGACCGCTACGGTCGCAGGTTCGAATCCTGCCCCGGGCATGGATGTTTGTGATGTCCTTAGGTTAGTTAGGTTTAACTAGTTCTAAGTTCTAGGGGACTAATGACCTTAGCAGTTGAGTCCCATAGTGCTCAGAGCCATTTTTTTTGAATTTTGTCCATAACAGACTTTCAGTTGAGCGTCGCCATTTTGAGTGCACAACGATCAATCATGATTCTGAGAGACGTATGCTAATCCACTGCAGTAAAACAAGGAACAACCGCGGCATCACAACCTCACGATGTAAGAAGTCTGCATTTACCTTCATTAAATAGTGCACCAGAACTCCGACAACAATCATCCTTTACATTCCTCAGGCGAGGTATCTCCACAGGATTGCGGAGTAGAACCATCAAGTCATCCGCGTGTGCACGAACAGCTATAGTCTCTCTGGAAAGCGTCTAACCTTTCAGCTGGAATCCAGCATAAGAAGTAGGGGCTCCAGAGCCAACACAAACAGAATCATTGACAGCGGATTTCCTTGAGGCCCTCCTCGACGAATGTTTGTTGCGGGCGTCAGCTGGCCATTAACAACCACCGAAGCTGAAATATCCGTAAACAATTTTGAAAGCACTCGGGGTGTGTCAACAGTAAGGCCAACTGTCTACAGAATCCGAAGCACAAATTCGTGATTAACACGGTCAAATGTCTTATGAATGTCTAGAAAAGCAAGAGTACAAGGGACGGACGTCACAGCAGCAACCGAACCCACGTCACGACACTCGAATGGTACGACCAGGTGCGCAGCTTTGATGTTTGGCAACAATCATCTCCATTAGAGCTGACATCCTACTATCAGCTGCCCTCGGCACAGTCTTATAATCAAAGTTTAACAAAGTAACTGGGCGAAAGCTATCAGGGGAAACCGGTCCTGGGCGTTTCAGGATTAAAACAATTTTTTCCACTTTGAAAGAGGTCGGTACTACTCTCCCCTGTAACACTTCATTCAAAAGGGACGTAAAAGTAGCATCTAACAGCGTCTAAAAACGTACTTAAATTCCTTGGGAAGTCCTTCCTGACCCGGGGACTTCTGAGAAGGCGATCTCACAATAAGCTTATAAACCTCCTCGGGCCGAAAAGCATTTCATTATGTTGAGATGTAATTGTCATATCAAAGATGGTGTCTAGTGACTCGTAAAAGGTATATAATTGGACGCATCGACGTCGTAGATGTCTACATAGTATTGGTGTAAGACACGCGCTATATCAGCTTGCGCCTTTACGATATGTCCATCATTTGTCGTGAGAGAATGAATATAAGCAGCGCGCCGGCGACGGGTCTGGTGCCGAAGCAAATGATGTAAGGAAGTCAGTTCTTCCATCACCAACGAACGTGGCTTGGATCGCAAATTCCAAACCTTCCATTTTTCATCCGCTTCAAGGTCTACAATTTTGCCAGTACACGTCGAACATTCGCAATACTCAGAGGGGCATGATCCACAGCATCGTAAAGTTCCCGCAGGATGGAATAGTAAAGTTCGTAAGTTCTCCGAAAGTCTCGAGGTTTATCAGTACATAAAAGTATCAGATATTGCCTGAGCCTAGGTTTTGCCAGTTGGGTCCACCAGTCAAGGATGGGAGAGTACTTTCCACTGGACCGGAGAACACGCTCCCACACGGCTCGCATTGCGTCAAATGGTGCAAATGGCTCTAAGCACTATGGGACGTAACATCTGAGGTCATCAGTCCTCTAGAACTTAGAACTACTTAAACCTAACTAACGTAAGAATATTACACACATCCATGACCGATGCAGGATTCGAACCAGCGACCGTAGCGGTCGCGCGGTTCCAGACTGAAGCACCTAGAACCGCTCGGCCACACCGGCCGGCGCATCGCGTCATCGAGAGAGGGGTCAGCTAGGTGAGCAACGTTTTACATCCACGGAGTTCCAAACAATTTGACTGGTTGTTGCACAAGACTGAGAGTTGCAGTCACAGCGCATTTATTCGTAAAGGAAGCAGGAATGACTTCAAGATTAAAAATACCATTCGCACAGTCTGTCTGATAAGTAAAACCTATATAATCTGCAACTAGAAGTCGTAGTAAAGTGGATAATTTTAACGAATGTCGGGTATTTACGTAGACAGACATCTTTCAGGCGTAAGGAGCGGACCAATTCATGTAATTCATGACAGAAATTAAAATTTGAAGACTGATCTGCAGGACACAACACCCAACAGAATAGCCGGAGGACACTTACGCAACAGATAAACAATTTCCTCTTTATAACCACGCGAACGATCCACTGTGCGGCCAGTGCCAGACGGGGTACGTAAAAGAACAAAGGTAAGATTAAAAATTTGTCAACCTATGCCCCTGCCAGAATCCAACATTCCCACCTCAGCAACAGGAATTCCTTCGCGAAAGAATAGGGCGGTCCCCGTAGAATATTCGGGTGCTACATTAAAGATCACACGAAAACCAGGTAAGGAGAAATTCCTAAATAACACCTTCTGTAAGAAGACTATGTGCGCACATAGCTCATAAATGAACTGACTGAGTCCACACGATTAACGTTTAAGGAAAGTAACATTTAGGCTTGGGTCATTGACCACTGTTATACAGGTATGTACGGAACGCACCGAACAGAATTACGTGGTCAGCCGAGCGTCAAGGCCCTTTGCGCAGTCCACAGAATAATCGGGCTTCGGGGGACCAGAACTCCCGTCATCGGAATCTTTTTTCTCAGATTTCTAACATGCCACCGCACGGTCAGGTTGTATACATTGTTTCTGTCGGCTACGTACCATGGTGGCCTCTGCAGACGGAGGTTGCTCCTCAGAACAAGAGGCATCTAATGCAGATCCAGTGACTAAAGCCAAAGCATTCTGCATCAGGTGATACTTTGTCGCTAATTTTATTCTCCTCTGGAGTTCCTATAGGTGACAAATTCAGGAAACCGTCGGCAGCTGAAGACGAAGGAGCAGGAGGACCTTGCCACGTCCCCTGCTCCCTCTCCACACACAAGCGGCTCGGAAGGAGCCACTTCGCGAACAGAACGGATGCTGGAGGCAACTTTTCCACCACACACCGTACCTCGGACGGGAGGTATCGTATCACCGGGACGAGCAGCGGACAAAATCGATGTGGAGAAGATTTGATCAGAAGAAAGCACAGCCAGATCCTCACTCTGACTATCAGTCGTTTGTCACTGTTGCAGATTCTATCCTGGGCGCAATAGGATTCTGATTCTGTCGCGAAGGTAAAGGCGGAAATTTGTTTACACGACTATCAAAACTGTCTTTTCGGTCATTATGATCTGAAGCAAAAATAGGTCCGACTTCGGGAGTGAAAGGAACAAAATCAGCAACCGTTAATGTGCGATGCTGCACTAATAACGGCCTTAACGCAAACACCCTCCGCGGGCAATTAGACCGAACTTGTCCACTTTCATTACATAAGAAGCAGGTCCCTCTTGACTAGTATACATGACACAAACGCGGTAACCACACACTTGTACATGTGATGGAATATTGTGTTTGACATGCATTTCCACGGAACGAATTCTACTAAAACACTGTAATCTCCGTTGAGTTGACCAACGTTCACAAGGGACGTTTTTCACGTTACCATAAAGAGTCAATATGTCCTTCAGAAAGTTGAAGACTCGAACGTTGGTGTAGCCAGTTGCACTATCTGCGAGTGACACCCTATCACGATGCTTGAACAGGACTGAGAACCATGTCGTGACAATAAGCTTTCAACGTGGAGGGGATCAATAAATTTCACGTGAAACAAGTATTCGTCTGCATCAAAATAAGGGGTGTGGACCTGATCAGAGTTCACACGAATTGTATCGACAATCCAGTCTTGGATTTCTAGAGACCTGGGCTGCACGTGTCACATTGTTTGGTCAAAAGTAAACTTGGAAACCGTGGTGGTCATAGTGGAGTGGCCAACGCTGCTGCAAGTAGACGAACACAAACGCTAATGCGGAGGGGAGGCACTACGACTCACTCCACAAACAGAACAGCACTAACGAGAAAAACTACACACAAGCGACGCTGCGGCAAAAGAGATAAACAAGAACCTTCCTGTTCGGCACTCGAATCCATTTGGGCCACTTGGCTATCCGAGCATGACTCACAGCTAGACCCAAATTTCCATACGTCGTCAGCCACGTGTCTACAACCTGTACTCATGTATATTCCCATACAGGGAGACATTTTACTTGAAAGTCGCTTGCCTGTTGTGCATGTCTGAAGGTATTTTGCACCGTAATCCACAATAACACAGACACTGCAACATCATACAAGGCGTGTTTTTTAAGTAACTACCGTTTTGCCACACCGCGGCCGCAGCGCTGCGGTCGGCGTTCTGCTCATGCGCACTGGGTACCTACATCTGATGTCTACGCACTGACGCCATTACAGTCTGATTCTTCCTTGTTTACGTTGTGTGCTGTGTGATAAGATGCCTAAGATAATCGTTTGTCCCGCCGACTGTGAAGTACGTGCTGTTATAAGATTTCTTAGTGCTAAAGACCTAAAAGCGATCGATATTCATCGTGAGATCTGTGCAGTTTACGGAGAAAACATTATGAGTGATGGAATAGTAAGAAAGTGGGTGAGAGCATTTAAAGATGGCCGCACAAATGTGCATGATGAACAATGGAGTGGGTGTCCTTCGGTCGTTAATGAAAGTTTGGTGCAGGAAGTGGACAATAAGGTGAGAGAAAACAGACGCTTTATGATTTCCTCCTTGCAGGATGACTTTCCTAATGTTTCTCGTAGTGTTTTGTATGGCATTGTGATGACAAAGTAAAACAGTGGTGATGCAGTGGTTAACAAGTCAGGCAGCAGACTTCTATGAGGAGGGTACAACGTTATGACAAGTGCCTCAGTATTGACGGAAATTATGTAGAAAAGTAGATTAAGGTACAGGATTTCATGTAAAAATAAAATTATTGAGATATCTTAGCACATCTTTTTTAAATTTCTAAACGGTACTTACTTAAAAAACACGCCTCGTATGTATCCACTGACACCGGACAAGCGACATTCAAGCAAAATGTCTCCTCTATACGAGAATACACATAACGGATGTATGAGTATAGGTATTAGACACATGGGTGAAGATACATGGAAGTTTTGGTGTGGCCATGAGTATCGCTCGGATAGCCAAATTGTAATGCGACGGCTCGCAAGAAGTGGGAAATCCAGGTTCGAGTCCCAGTCCGGCACAAATTTTCGCTACCGTCAAATCCACTATGCAGCTGATGGTTGTCCATATTCGCAACTGCGTATACATTTCTTGGATTTCGTAATGGCAGTAGTCACTGCAGTGCATAGTAATTCGAAATAACACAGGCACTGCAATACCGTATCTACAAAAGATATTCCATAGCCATTATTCCATTTGGTTTCTTCTCCATCAGTCATGAGCCCCAATGCTTGTGCCATAAACAGCATGTAATAATGTGAAAAACCAGTAGGTTTAGAGGCTAAGCAAAATATAAATCGTAAAGTGTTAGGTTGCCAACAAAAGGCATAAAAATACTTTACATGACCTTAGAATAACGTGAGATGGCATCAGTATGTTAGTATTGGGACAAGGCGGACATCAGTCCAAGGTACCGGTATCCAAGATGACGGCGATGACGTCATTCAAGGTGAAGGCTGTGACGTCAATCAAGGTGGCGGATTTTGGCCACAAGTTTGAATTTTCGCGGGAAGTGCCGCGCCCCCTCCTCCAGGAAAATGGTGCGAAGTTCAAATTCTAGCATGATAATGCACCACACCACACTTATCTCTACTAAACAAAGAAAATCACAGGAAAAAATTACTTGTTTTTATTATTTACCCAGTTTCAAGCAGGTGTGTTCTGCACTGGGTTTGGACTCCAAAAGGCTTAGTTCATATCGGTGACACCAGAGGGCGTTCTCCTGACGTCAGATCACGACGCAAGCACCGTTATTCAAGATGGCTGCACCCAGTATGTTCACCACTGGGTACAGAGCCCAACTGACTTAGTTCAAATCGGGCCAACGAGAGGGCGTTACCATGACGTTGGGTGATGACAAGATCGTCTGCTCTTTTTGTCACGCCACGTCAGCAGCCCACAAGCTACAGAGTCCAAATGACTTAGTTCATATCGTGGTAACCAGAGGGCGCTACCGTGATGTCAGGTGATGACACAAGATCGTCTGTTCTGTCATTATTGCATGTTATAACCGGACACAAGCCACGTCAGCGGTCCACGAGCAAGTGTCCGCTGATATCATAGCCTCAAGCCTGCACCTTCATACTCAAGCCGGAGATAGTCTTCTGTAAATATGCTAACGAATTTAACTGAACACATGTGACACCAACATCGCGCATCTAAGCTATCAGTTACCTAAGTCTTAATTCCATTTCAATTTTAATCGTGTTCATTAAGTGAATTTACAATTTCAATATCCAATGATCAAATGAGAAGTTACACACGTTCCCACTATGAGTGCATTGTTCATTCATGACCTAGCACCCCCCACACCTAGAATGCTGCACTCCTATTGGCTACTGCATTGGTCACGTGATTCGACTTCATAGAACCTAGGACTTGGAATCAATTTTCACGAATGCCACACCCACCTGGACTTGGAATCAAATAGTGAAACTCTCCACCACGATCCTCAACCGACCGCCACATCCCCCTACCAGCCCATGTTGTCAGGCTAACGTGTACTAACGTGGACAGTGCATGACTTAATCCAAGATGGTGGGGCGAAATGGAGGGAAAACGACTCTCTCTGTTATGGACATAAGTTTTTATTTTGCAATCAATGTCTCCACCAACAGATCTAGACTCCAACTGACCTAGTACAAATTCCTGCCACCACAGTGTACTGTCATCCCTCCTGTGACCTAATCCCAGATGGTGGTTTGTAGAAGGAAAATAGTGCGAAAATGGCTCAGGCTGCGCTGGGCTGCTGGCGAGAGTAAAGACGGAGTGTGCTGTATTTAGTTTGGAACATTTTATTTTGTGATCGAATATATTTATCACACTGACGGAAAACAATCGCCATGTTATGCTTGGGGTCACAATACATAGTCTGCAGACATGCAAACAACTCCTAATTTACGCAAATAATGTAAGTACAGGCATGCAGACTCCTCCTAAATAATGTAACACACTTACGACTAGACACGCTCAGTACTCGTAAACTGTCCAAATAACTCAAAGCACAGCCCACAGACGTGCTCGCCAAATAATTCAATCAACGCACACAAGCACCCTCTGCCAACCCCTCTCCAGTAGAGAGCACAGACAACCCCAGTGACATGGCGCGGCTGTCAGCTGTCAAATCACGCACAAGCCCCCACCCGGGTCCCACAAGCATGAGGCGGCGACATCTCATTCATACTTCATTTCTGAGAAATTCCTATCCAAATACGTGTTCACCTAGACACATGTGCTGACATGATCGGGCGGGAGTGCAGCCACAAGCTGCAGCCAAATACAGGCGAAAGTTGTATGTAGGCGCCGTTGATGATGTGATTGGATAGGGGCGGGCGCTTATTTACAGAGTGCGTCCGCCAAGCAGGGTCGCGCACATGGGCCGTTCCTCGCTACCCTTATTCTAATTGCATTCCAGCGAAGACGCTGCAGAAACCCAATCCACAATAGCAGAACCTGCTTTCTTCTTAGTTATTCTAATGAACCATGCATGACATTCGACTACCGCTTTGTCGCGTGTAGCTACATACCATCGCAAACGCATCTAGCAGTGTTATCAATCTTATACTCAAGTCACATTGCTATCTAGAATAATAACCAAGTTAACTCTAGTAAATCCCGTAGCCCCCAAGCTTTTGTACTAGTTTTCGTCTTCTCTCAGCTTTTATGCACGACAATTCTCGCCCTAACAGAACCTCTTTACGAAAGTAACCCGCAATAACGTCCAATGCAGTCTTCTGCGTGGACCTAATGTGATACCAACCCCATCACATGATACCCATCCTGCTCTCAACATACGCAAATGTTCGCACAGGTATGTAGATGCTCCCATATCCCAGCACAAAGCATGTTAATCAATCCATCATTATCATTTACTCTTATCGAATTTACTCGCCGAATTACTACGGATGCCGCCGGTATCGAAGCACCATCCACCCATTCTTTCTGGGGCTTTCAGCAGTTATTTTACACAGATCGCTAAATTGCATTGACATTTAAATGTGCAAAATTGTCTCCATATTATCAAATACATACCAGACTCACAAGAATATTGCAACAAGTCAGGAAGATATTTACCACTCTAACTACAATTAAATATTACCATTGCTGCTACAGTCTGACACCAATCAATGTACAGTTAATCTCTCCTCTTAACGACTGTGCTTCAGTATTTATAGCAAATATAATTTTCCGCTTAAAAACTCTCACTCATTCCCTTGTCGTCATCAATCTGCTCAATCTATATGTCCCTCACGATAGGACACATAGTCATCCTCTCTAGTGATGCCATAACAGAAACCATACTAACTTTGCAATGCAATATATACACATTTTACACCATGTAAGCCACACTAACTTTACAATACAATATATACACATTTTAGTCAAACAGTTCAGCTAGCTTTTATATCTGTACAGCACCCGAAAAAATTATCATACGCCTACATTCACACAGGCTATATGTTACGATGCTCCCCAGTCTTAGGTAAGCACCATCAGCCTTTTCTTTCTTCCTACAGACGCGATATTCTGTGGTAATAAACTACTTTACACTGATCACCACTTCGCACCAACAACTGAACCTCCCAAAGTGCCATACATATCGTCAAATACGTAAACACACATACTCATTTACACTCTCCTCCCACTGAGGCCAGGAGCTTGAATATTAGTGCGTGAAACCGATCTCCAACTCAGCAATATATCAACATGTACCATGTCATGTAGTAAACATACAATTCCTATCCTACACCATACAAAATCAACACTTTTACAGCAGAATACCCTCATTGAATCGAAGTCACTCTCAGAACTGATGTACAAAGACATACTCGTTTCCCCTCAGTACAAACGGGTTACTGTTTCTGGTCCAGACTTACCTGCTTGCTTGCGTTCCTACAGACATCTCCAGACTCTGGGATTACAAGAACACACCTATTTTCGCCATAATATTCTATCATTTTCACCGCACTTCTCGATATCAAGCACACAGAAGTAGCCTACCGATCGCTAGCGCAGCATAATTCCGAAGATATACACTGAAACTTTAGCGAGGTGCAACATACTGTAAATCACTAAATCACCCAGATAATTTACAAGCCAACTAACGTCTTTCCCATGTCTAGAGAACAGGCAAACGCTTATTCCACATATCACAATCGATCTTCCCTCAACTAAATAAAGGCGCCTAATATGCAGAAGTAGTCAACTGAACAATGTAAACAGGAGCGAATAACGCTTCACCACAAACGCACCATATTCTTAAATTTCCACTTGATCACGAATGCCCCCCAACACATACTAAGCATTAGTTCGCTATTCAGTCGTGTAGGGGACTGCAAAGTTAACTCTTATACATTACATGGGAGAGAATAACACTCCAACAGGCCTCTGCATTCGGAAGACTGCTGCCGTTAACAGCGAACGTGAATCAATACCACCATAGACTTTGCATACACCAAACCATTCTAGAAAAGCCGCCACATATATCTTCTATCATTATACTTACAATTAAATGTTATGATCGCAGTATCAATTGAATGGCATTTGGCAATGAGCGAAGTATCGTAAATACACCCCGCTGAAGGCTGTTGCTCTGCAAATGGGTGCACACAAGTATCCATGTTAAATGCTGTACCCTCTTTACAAATCGAAGTATGACATTTCCGCTGAATAAGGCTGTATTTTCCGCACAAGTACTGAAGCGGTGATTATACGAATATGTATTATTAGCCAACGATGCTACCTCGTCATAAAATCAATCAACTTTGAAAGTCATTCTGCTAAGGAACGCAACATGTAAGAGGTATCTGCGACTTTCTTACACCGCCCCAACTAGAAAATTCTTTAGTATTTGCAACGCGTTCTGTCTCGAGACCATATCAGAGGTTCTGCGATACATCAGCCGAGTTATAGGCGATGACTGATTGAGAAGGAGCACAAACAATAGTAGTAGATGCTGTGCCGATTGAGGAGAAAAAATGTACACTAGCTTCCCAGATCTCTAATTTTATGCTGTATGTTAGAAATTATGTCCATCATTTGGGAATCAGGTCATTCTATTCAAGCACATACTCGTATAGGCTCACACAGACAAATGAATCATATTTGTGGCACTCTCATATATCTAAACGAGGCACCTTCCTCGAACCTGTCTGCTACAGTAAAATTACAACCTGGTTTTAGTCACACAACACACACATCTTGCATTCGCACCCATTTCTACAGCTTTCCACAAGTGTTCGTTTCAATTTAAGTCGGATCTCAGCAGAAGTCAGAGAAAGACATATCCACCACCTTGTGCAGCCCATGTAGAAACAAAAGGACCTGAGTTACTGTAACAGGACCGTGTTTTGAGCATTCGATGGAAATGCGCGCAATGTGGTACGTCCCCAATCTAGGTACAAGTACTACAGATCGACCTGAGCTACTGCAACAGGACCGTGTTTTGACCATTCGATGTAAATGCGCGTAATGTGGTACGTCCCCAATCTAGATACAAGTACTACAGATCCCTGTCCATTCAACTCAATCAGCCCAACATGCTATCATCGTTATTCTCTAGCCTCCCAACGTAGAAACATTACGCACTATAAAAGCTAGGCATTGATGCATGTGCAATGACGAATAACTGTGGAGCACCTCCAGCACGGAGAAACAGATTTCACAGTACTTCCCCAGAATAGCGCAGAGTGCAGATATTGGAGCATTCCTAACGGTGTTCCCGATTCCTCACCTCAATCTGCTACTGTTACTGCAGATGCCTATGTGGACACAATATTATTAAATATATGCAGGCACTGCAGAGGCCACTTTAAAGTCTGATCACCTATACTCTAGGCGAATGATCGTACGAGACGCTCCCTCTTCTCCTGTTTAGTTGTTTCAAACACTGTTCTTTAACATGCTTTGCACATCGCCAAATATTGCCTTTTTTCTGCCATGACTTCAGTGCCTGTGTCAAGTTCTAAAGTGACATTAAGACGCTCTGATCCACGTCTCTCACAGAAAACTAGACATCACACGGTGTATATCATATTCCTATGGTGAATAGCATAACACTGGATGATTTTAAACAAAAGACAGTTACAAGATAAGGTAACTAGAAGAGTTTGGTTGCGTTTTGGAGAGCTTCCAAACTACCGTCCAAAAGGGATTTACGACCTCTACATTTAAACTCATATGTCATACTAACGGAATAGATAATTGCTCCGCATTCCATTTTGAGTGATTCCTCATTTTGCACTCATGTACGCGATCACTGTTTCACTGCTAGCAACCCCCAGAAGTTGTTACCCATCCACAAAACTCTTTCCCCATCTCAAACAAGCGTTGTCAGTCAATCGTTATGTGGTAACCAACAGTGCACCAATGCACAGATGGGATGGAAAAGACACCGCCGATGTACTGTAATATTAAGCAACGCACTCGATAGCGTGGAGAATTTTACAGCAACTCCAACACCAGCCAATCATGTGACAGCATGTTTCCCCAATTTCAGAATCATAGCTAAACCATCCCTTCTCTACTTTGCGAGTATCACTGCGAACATGGATAGATGGCTATTGAGTAAGCCCATTCACAGTTAATTCTCGATCACGTAAATCATCATAGTATACCAGACAGCACTCTATATGTTTCTAAGACCTCGAGCATAGTACTTAATTTACGATCCATCTCTCTGCATATGGGGTCACAGAGCATTCTCCCCGTCTCAGGGTAAAAGACCATCCTCACACAGTTATTGACCATCCCGCCCTGTAGCGCCGTTAGAGACTTAATCTGCGACCGATCAGAAGAAGACCGCTACACACCACGTCTCGTGAATGAATAGAGCTTTCCGAGTCCTAACTCGTCCAAGTGCTCAAGATGTGACCATGTCGAGGAGCTTAGCACTCCTTATCGATGTATAGTAACACATATCAAACTGCTGTAATGTAATAGCATACAGTTAAGAAGAACAAGAAAAGATTGATTTTTACACGTGATGGAGTTCCAGACGAATTGAGTTCGACATATTTTTATGTAAATCATCCAAGCTATCAACTCCAAAGTATTGTTCTAGAATCTAGGATCGGTACCTGAATGTATTGATAAGGGAGAGAACATAAATACACGCAATCCTAAGACTACAACAATCTGCACTTAAAAGCGGGCTATAATGTTAGATCGCATATGTTTCCGGCCTATGAGACATACACCCTTCTTCACGGTTTCTCTACGCTGAAATATCTTATCGAATCGTAAAACGAAAAAACACGCTTCAAACAGTTCTTGAGGAAGTACACAACACATCCAGTTCCAGATGAATCTACATTGAGAAAGAACTATTTATCCGTGTGCTAAGAGAAAGTGCTCAACAAAATAGGAATTAGTGCTCCTGAACAAAAGGTCTGGGCGTCCATAGTTGCTCAGGAATCATTTGAAACTTCACCAGCTGTGTGTCAGGTTAACCGGCCCGCCGGGCAAGCTGCACGGAGCAGTAAACAGTCCTCGCGCCTGGCCACGCCCCTGCCACCAGGCTCTCAGCCACGTGTGCCCTGCCAGCAAGCAAATGCAGTGCTCAAATCCTGCCCGCAGTGCGCTACTAGACATTCGCGTGAGAATTGCCCGTCACACCAAGCTATTTGCTTTTATTGTAATAAAAAAGGACATGTGTTTGCCAGAAAAAGCTCAGATCGGAAGCTCAAAACCATTCCAGGCCCTTTGCTTCACACAGGAATCAGAATCGAACCAAGGATACTCCGGCTTGCGAAACTTCGCCCATGGATATTCATGTAGTTCATTCCACTCTGCCCTGTGCCACTCTCTCTAACAGTGACTGTGTTCATCCCACAAATAGTGCGCGTCGACATCACTGGAACTCCTGTCAAGTCGCAAGTGATTTTGTACCAGTGTCAGTTGACGTTGCACGAGACAGTCGCTCTTGTCGTCAGCAGGACAATAAACTTTTTGTGGACTTGGACATTAACGGCAAAGTGATACCATTCCAGCTCGATACCGGGGCTGCAGTTTCACTGATCAATCAAGACACTTACAAACTGCTGGGCACACCTCCGTTGCGTGCCGCAAATGTTAAGTTAACTAGCTATTCAGGTCAAGAGATCCCTGTGATAGGGCAGTGCAGCCTTCTTGCAACATACAAAGGACAAACAAAACTTGTGTCATTTTACGTCCTTCGTTCTTCTTCTGCAGTGAACTTGTTTGGTTTCGATTTATTTCAGTTGTTTAACTTGTCTATAGTAAATCAGGTCCTATCAGTGAACCAGACTGTGCCTTCAGACAGTGTTTCTCGTCTATGTGAAGAATTTGCAGACATTTTTGCACTGGGCCTCGGTTGCGCTAAGAACTATAAAGCACATTTGGAACTGAAAGTGAACGCGCAACAAAAATTTTTCAGAGCGCACAATGTTCCCCACGCATTGCGTGATGAGGTCGCAAAAACATTACATGATTTGGAATCACAAGGTGTAATTCAACGTGTGCAAGCTTCTCTCTGGGCATCACCCTTAGTAATTTTGCCAAAACCTTCCCGAAAATTGAGACTTTGTGTGGACTTCAAGGCAACAGTGAATCCACAACTAGTATTGCAACTTTTCCTTTACCCCGCGTGGAATATCTTTTTGACAAACTGTGCCCGGGTAAATATTTTTCGAAGTTGGACCTAGCAGATGCGTACTTGCAAATACCGGTGGACGAAGAATCCCAGCGCGTTTTGGTGGTTAACACGCATCTTGGGTTGTATCGATTCAAACGACTGCCATTCGGGTGTGCATCCGCCCCTGCATTGTTTCAGCAATATCTACTGTGGTGTCACCGCCAGACACCACACTTGCTAGGTGGTAGCTTAAATCAGCCGCGGTCCATTTAGTACATGTCGGACCCGCGTGTCGCCACTGTGTGATCGCAGACCGAGCGCCACCACAAGGCAGGTCTCGAGATATGGACTAGCACTCGCCCCAGTTGTACGACGACATTGCTAGCGACTACACTGACGAAGCCTTTCCCTCATTTGCCGAGAGACAGTTAGAATAGCCTTCAGCTAAGTCCATGGCTACGACCTAGCAAGGCGCCATTAGCCTTACATAGTTTGATAGTTATCGTATGAAATGTCTCATCAAGAACGTTGTAAACCAATGACGGATTAAAAGTTAAGTATTCCCAAAGCAACGTACTTTTCTTTATAGCAATTCATTGAGCGTCCTGTTTCAGACTTCAAGATATTCAGCGTGAGCTTATAGCGTGCCTATCGGCCCCCTCAAAATAACAATGTGTCGGCACTTCTGTCGACACATCATCTACAAACTGTTTGTGCGTCGGTCCCTACTGCAGCAAACTATCTGGACGATATTGTGATCTCCGGAAAGACGAAAGAAGAACATTTAGTTAATCTCAGAACATTATTTCAGGTCTTGCGACAAAATGGTCTTCGCTTGCGGAAGGACAAATGTGTGTTTTTTGCTCGTGACTTGCCATACCTGGGACATGTACTCAATGCCCAAGGCATACATCCCAGTCCCGAGCACCTCCGTGCCATACAAGACTTGCCTTCGCCGCAGAATTTGAAGCAGCTACAGAGTATGCTGGGAAAAATAAATTACTATAACAGATATATGCCACATGCCTCTTCCATTTCAGCTCCGCTGCATCGCTTACGCCGTAAAGGTGTTCCGTTCGTCTGGACGACGGAATGCGAATGCGCCTTTCGCCAGTTGAAATCGGCGTTGCTTTCCAACACTTGCCTTACGCCATTCGATCCCCAGAAGCCCCTTTTGTTGATGGTGGATGCATCGGACTTCGGGATCGGTGCTGTGCTTGCGCACAAAGATGGATCACACGATCGCCCTATTGCCTTTGCGTCCAAATTGCTCTCGTCTGCGCAAAGAAATTATTCACAGATCGAGAAAGAAGCATTGGCTCTCGTATTTGGTGTTACAAAGTTTCCAAGGTGTTGGCACATTAACCAACACATCACACACCATGCAAGAAGAACACATATTCGTAATCGCAGCATCGATTCCGAACCAAGTACAGTGCTGACGAGCAAGTTGTTTCGTTCGCACTGTACCCCAATGTCCTTGGTGAAGAAGCCGTAAGACAGAGGACTGTAACGAACGTGGGACCACGACTCTGGACTGATCATTATCAGAACGCAACAACAAAACACCACGTCGTACAAAAAGTCTCTTCTTGTGAGCAAAAAATCGGCGAACCAACGGATCCTCGATCCGAGACTTTGACAAAGGCCATTGCGTAGCAACAAAACACAAGACGGTAGCAAGGACCGGGTCAGTAGCTGTGGCTGTAGCTACACGACGAAAATCAATCGGAAACGATTCGACCACTTCATCGGTTTCCGAATCAATGAACATGCAAGCAAGTTCGGAAGAATCGAATGCTTTATCCTCAGCAACAGGCAAACGGGACAACGCATCGGCGTTTCCGTGCTTAGCAGTTGACCGATACAAGATATCGTAGCGGTACTGCGAGAGGAAAATAGCCCAGCGAATGAATTTCTGCGCTGTACGTGGAGGTACAGGCTTGTTCGGATGAAAAAGCGACGTCAAAGGTTTGTGGTCTGTGATGATGGAAAAGTGACGACCATACAAGAAATCATGGAACTTAGTAACACCAAATACGAGAGCCAAAGCTTCTTTCTCTATCTGTGAGTAATTTCTTTGCGCAGACAAGAGCAATTTTGACGCAAAGGCAATAGGGCGATCATGCGAGCCAACTTTGTGCGCAAGCACAGCACCGATCCCGAAATCCGATGCATCTACCATCAACAAAAGGGGTTTCTGGGGATCGAGCGGCGTAAGACAAGTATTTGAAAGCAACGCGGATTTCAACTGGCGAAAGGCGCGTTCGCATTCCGTCGTCCAGACGAACGGAACACTTGTACGGCAGAAGCGATGAAGCGGAGCTGAAATAGAAGAGGCATTGCGCACATTCACTCACACCTTGTGATGCTAAATCGTTTAATGCTCTTGCAACCTCACCACGCAATGCGTGAGGAACATTGCGCGCTCTGAAAAATTTCGGTTGCGCGTTTACTTTCAGTTCCAAATGTGCTTCATAGTTCTTAGCGCAACCTAAGCCCGGTGCAAAAATGTCTGCAAATTCTTCACACAGACGAGAAACACTGTCTGAAGGCACAGTCTGATTCACTGATAGACCTGATTTACAATAGACATGTTAAACAATTGAAATAAATCTAAACCAAACAAGTTCACTGCAGTAGAAGAACGAAGAACGTAAAATGACACAAGTTTTGTTTGTCCCTTGTATGTTGCAAGAACAGTGCACTGTCCTAACACAGGGATCTGCTGTCCTGAATAACTTTTTAACTGAACATTTGCGGCACGCAACGGAGGTTTGCCCAGTTGCTTGTACGTGTCGTGATTGAGCAGTGAAACTGCAGCTCCGGTATCGAGCTGGAATGGAATGACCTTGCCATTAAAGTCCAAATCTACAAAAAGTTTATTGTCCTGCTGACGACAAGAGCGACTGCTTTGTGCAATTTGAACAGACACTGGTACAGAATCACTTGCTAATTGACGTGATTTCCGGCGACGTCGGCGCACACTTTTTGTGGGACGAACACAGTCACTGTTAGAGAAAGTGGCACTGGGCGGAGTGGAATTAACTACATGAATGTCCATGTGCGAATGTTCACGAGCCTGAGTATTCGTGGTTCGATTCCGGCGCGAAGCAAAAAGCCGGGAATGGTTGTGATTGTCTGATCTTAGCTTTTTCTGGCAAACACTTTGAACATGTCCTGTCTTATTACAGAAAAAGCAAATAGCTTGGCGTGACGGGCAATGTTCACGCTAATGTCTAGTTGCACACCGCGGGCATGATTTCACTGCATTTGTGTGCTGGCGCGGCACACCTGGTTTAGAGCGTGGCGGCAGCTGTGTGGACGTGTGCGAGGGCAGTTTACCGGGCCGCTTAGAGCGCCTGGCGGGCCGGTTAATGTTACACACGGCTGGCGAAGTTTCAAAAGATTCCTGAGCACAGTCAAGCGTGTCTCGTCTATCTAACATGTCTATCACTTGTTGAAGGGAGGGATTAACTAGTTTCAAAATTTGCTCCCGTATACGAACATCAGAAACGTTCTGTGCAATTGCATCACGTACCATAGTATCTGAATAAGGAAGGCCACAGTCACATTCAAATGAACAATCCCTAGTAAGGCCTTGCAATGTTGCAACCCACTCCCGATTAGTTTGACCGGCCGTATGTTTTGTACGAAAGAACGTATACCTTTTTGCAACTACCTTAACTGTTTCTTTGAAATAGGCGTCCAATGCCGACAAAATTTCCTTGTAGGACAGAGTTGCTACGTCGCTGCGGGGAAATAATTTCACTATCACACGGTAGGTGGACACACCTACACACGAAAGCAAAAACGGCTGCCGCTCATTACCTTGAATTCTGTAGGCGGCGAGATGGAATCCAAACTGGCGGGACCATTCCGTCCAGGATTCTACGTCTGCTTGAAAATTACGGAACGGCGGTGCAACTGCATGTTGTGGCTGCGGTAGCGGTGAAGCGGCGGCTGCCGCATCGTTGTGCAGTGCCCGTTGACCCTGGACGAGCTGTCCAAGGGCATCCAATAACGCCTGCGTCTGCTGGTTCTGCAAGCGAGAAAATTCGGACAGTACATCGGGAGATTGTGGCGAAGCCATGACACAAGTAAATGTAAGCAATTAGAAAGAGCAACACCTTTTCCGTTGCCTCGTCGCAATGATGTGTTGGCTAATGTGCCAACACCTTGTAGATAGAGGAGGCCGAAATGGAAGCTATCTAACACAGACGGGCGTGACTTCTGGAACAGGATAAGTAGTGAATTCTAATAAGAAAAGTATGCAGCTCCTCGAATACTTATCTTTATTCCATCCTTGTGGTACATCGCTCTTGATAATACAAATAAGACTATCTTCAGATACGGTTAATGGCGCCTTGCTAGGTCGTAGCCATGGACTTAGCTGAAGGCTATTCTAATTGTCTCTCGGCAAATGAGAGAAAGGCTTCGTCAGTGTAGTCGCTAGCAAAGTCGTCGTACAACTGGGCGAGAGCTATCCCGTATCTCGAGACCTGCCTTGTGGTGGCGCTCGGTCTGCGATCACACAGTGGCGACACGCGGGTCCGACATGTACTAAATGGACCGCGGCCGATTTAATCTACCACCTAGCAAGTGTGGTTTCTGGCGGTGACACCACAGTGTGTGCCGAACAACAATCAGCACCACCGCGGAAATTCTTTGCATGGCCAAAAGCCACTTCCTCTTGAGAACACTTACACATCGATTTTGCTGGTCCATTCTGGAATGCTCGACGGTTGGTTGTGGTAAATTCATTCAGTAATTTTCCTTTTGTTGTCCGGATGTCTTCCACAACATCATCTGCCACCATCCAAGCGTTATCTGCTGTCTTTTGCATTGAAGGTCTTCCACAGACTACTGTTTCCGACAATGGCCCACAATTCATGTCCGCAGAATTTCAGTCATTCTGCAAGGCCAATGGTATTCAACATCTGACGTCCGCGCCGTTTTCGCCACAGTCAAACAGAGCCGCTGAACGATTGGTCAGGACTTTCAAATCACAGATGTTGAAGTTAAAAGAGTCGCATTCTCGGGAGGACGCGTTATTGCTCTTTTTGTCCTTGTATCAGCCGGCCGGAGTGGCCGAGCGGTGCTAGGCGCTTCAGTCTGGTACCGCACGACCGCTACGGTCGCAGGTTCGAATCCTGCCTCGGGCATGGATGTGTGTGATGTCCTTAGGTTAGTTAGGTTTAAGTAGCTCTAAGTTCTAGGGGACTGATGACCCCAGATGTTAAGTCCCATAGTGCTCAGAGCCATTTGAACCATTTGAACCTTGTATCGCTCTCAGCCGCAAGATGGTCGCTCACTGGCTAAGTTGCTCCACGGTCGCCCTCATCGAACCTTGATGTCTTTGCTACATCCGCCGCATCAGGTTCCTGTGCAGCGGCAGACACCTGGTTTTGCCCCAGGCGACATTGTCTACTACAGTCAATACCGAGGTTCATGGAGTTGGGTCGAAGGGCGCATTCTTCGCTGCATCGGACGTGCTATGTATCTGGTTTTGTGGGCCTCTGGTGAGGTACGCTGGCATCTCAACCAGCTGCGCCTCTGTCGTTGCACGGGATCTGCCACCCGCAGTGGACGCGTCGCTGCAACCGCCGGGCGCCTCCCTGGGTCACGCGCTGCCAATCGCTTCCCGTGACCAGTTGTCCTCCGACATGGAACTCTTGCCCACTCCAGACCATATGTCGTCTTCGCCCGTCAGGTGCCCCGGCCCGATGGAGGTCGACCCTTCGGCCCCTCCTGTCTCTCTGCGGGTGCATACACCGCATGTTGGCGTGCACCTTGGAGCAGGTTTTCAGGCGTTTCCTAGCTCCCCATGGTCCGAATGGCAGGGTGCGGGTGGCACAGCCTCGCATGTTGTTAGGCTCCCCACCTCGTCGCATACGTCAACATGGGTCCTCCCCACGCCGGGCGGAACCCTTATACCACAACCGTAAGTCGATTTGCGGGGGAGGAATGTGGTGTCACCGCCAGACACCACACTTGCTAGGTGGTAGCCTTTAAATCGGCCGCGGTCCGGTAGTATACGTCGGACCCGCGTGTCGCCACTATCAGTGATTGCAGACCGAGCGCCGCCACACGGCAGGGCTAGAGAGACTTCCTAGCACTCGCCCCAGTTGTACAAACTGATATATTGTGAATCATGTACCGTCAAGAGCGACGTTCATCATTAATGGATTAAAGTTAAGTATTCCACCAGCTACGTCCGTTTTTCTAAATTCTAATTTCCTTGTCCTGTTCCAGACCTCACGCCAGCCTACGTGAGCTGAAACGCGTGCATTTTGGCCTCCTCTAGTAACACAGTGTTGGCTCTCCTGCCAACCACAACAAGATTACCCCCATGTGGACAAATTAATTTCCTGTGGCAATAAAAACTACGTGAAAGCTCCGCTAGGGGTGCAGAAATTCAAGGAGGAAACACCTTCACTGCCCTTCGCCCCTGAGCCTGTTCTTAGACGATGGGGTTCTTGGCTTAATATTGCTGAGTAGTACTGCACTAAATAAACGAAAATAAAGGCAGCCTTTTGTGATCTTAGCCGGCGAGAGTGGCCGAGCGGTGCTAGGCGCTACAGTCTGGAACCGCGCGACCGCTGCGGCGCAGGTTCGAATCCTGCCTCGGACATTGATGTGTGTGATGTCCTTAGGTTAGTTAGGTTTAAGTAGTTCTAAGTTCTAGGGGACTGATGACCTTAGAAGTTAAGTCCCATAGTGCTCAGAGCCATTTGAACCATTTTGTGATCTTGATAGTGACGATCAAGTGCCATCAAAACAATGACAGAAGGTCTATAACCTTGGCATACATCAACGTCAACTTTTCAAACGTATGAAAATCCATCACAAGACCAGAATCTGCTGGTATTCAAGTGTGTGACACCCTGGGTATTCTGCAACATGTGCAGAGTGAGTTGGGTCGAGTTCCTGGTCATGTGGCCGACAAAGTGAACAACAAATTACAAAGTGTTCCCCGGAGGAATCGTGGATGTTCGACAATGTGCAAAATTTGTGGCAGCCTTTCCGGAGTGCCACAACATTTGAAGACAATGATTCAAAGCTGGCCTGCAGTGACCCCACCGACTTCAAATACGCTCTTGTGATGTGGAATGAGACTTCTGAAGGTAAAAAGGTATCCTCAGCGACAACCGTAGATCTTTGAAAATGTATACCTGAAAATGCACCTTGCGTTCCAGTGCACTTCTGCAGAAACTGAAGATTGACAGGACTTGTTTACTTATTTGGAATACTTAAATAAATGTGTGCAGTACTAAAAACATGGTTTTACTGTCTGTACAGGCTTTATTTTTTCACTGTACTTGTTTCTTTTTTCAGACACATGCAGACACTTCGAAAAGAAGTGCTCGTTAGTTTCAAACACTGCAAAAGTGAGTACTACACTCACAAACTCACGATTCTTTCAGAAGTGAATTTTGAATTACATGACATATAAAAATCGACTAGAATGTCATATTTTAGTTTTAAAGTTATATTTATGTAAGTATTAGGTCGTAAATGATCGTATATTTGGTTCAAATGGCTCTGAGCACTATGGGACTTAACATCTATGGTCATCAGTCCCCTAGAACTTAGAACTACTTAAACCTAACTAACCTAAGGACAGCACATAACACCCAGCCATCACGAGGCAGAGAAAATCCCTGACCCCGCCGGGAATCGAACCCGGGAACCCGGGCGTGGGAAGCGAGAACGCTACCGCACGACCACGAGATGCGGGCGATCGTATATTTGGATGTGTTTTTGTTCAGTAAAATCTGGGCCCTATAATATAATTGTTGAAGAGTCAGTCCGGGCTACTCTGGACTGCATTCATACCCGTGTAACGTATGGCTAATCCTTGTGAAGATGAACAAATTTGATGATAAATCGCAAACCGACGCCAATCAACTTTAGATGCATAAATCTACATATATACGAAGCAAGCTAACGCACGGTGCGCGGGGGGGGACACTAATTACGTAAATAAAATGAAGTAAAGTCGTATGGCGTTGTTAACTGGGACACACCAACGGGCAGGTTCAGTTGTCTAGCGAGAAAGAGTTTTCTTCCGCCGCAAGCAATGGCCCATTTCCTTGAAGTTATGTGAGACTCGTGTCTTATACGTATTTGTTGAAAATAGGTGAGTGTCATGGTTGAGTGTATAGCGTGATTTTATGTTTGTGTTTATGATGCTGATGTGAGAGAGAGCCTACTCCTCTCGATAGCACCGCCGAGCTTAACGTCCCCCTCCAACATGGGTTACCATCAACAGTGTCACATGTCCTCACTTAGTGAGACACTTCGGAGAGATTTTTTAATTTAATCCAGGATATTGATGCAAAGTCTGGTGCTCATTGGTTGATACGGAAAGATAGCGACAAACTGTATATAGACAATGTGCAAAGAGATTTTGTGTAAACCACCATTTGGGAAAAGAAAGGGAAATGTTAAGAAAATTCGTACTTAAAGTAACACACACACACACACACACACACACACACACACACACATATATATATATATATATATATATATATATATATATATATATATATATATATATATATATATATATACAACATTAGGAACCTCAAACCTGATGCCATGAAGCTGCTGCTTGAAATAACTAAACTTTTTATGGTCAGACTGTTAGCTGTACGTGATAATCTTGTGCATAAAGGCTACAGGGAGTTTCATAAATCTCTATGATTACTGAATGTTCTTGTTGTAGTGTAACCGGCAGTCGCGTATAAAAACAGCTGTGCCGGTGCAAGAAGGTACTATGTTTTCTGTTTCCACATGGTGTCTCATTTGGCCAAGCTTTGTCATCTATGTTTGATACGAGACTAGACTAGACGTCGTCCAGTCATGGTCCCCTACATGCTTAAGGGGGCAGACAATCGAGCTGCCCACATGAAAGTTGCTGCTTCTTTAGGCTAACATCCTGGATAAAATGTGCGATGTGTGGGCGGACGTTACTCTGCTGGAGAAGTGCATCCGCTAAGTGGTGTAGAAGCCGCAAGAGAGTGAGCGATGGCGACTCGAGTGTACTGTGCTCTGGCCAGTGTAACTTATGAAAGGTAACGGTCAACATCCGCTACAGGATTTACTCTCCAAACATGATGCTAAGCAATGATTCAGTGCTTGATGATTGGCTGTAATGTGACTTTTCAGAGTAACCGTGGATCTCCTGGAATACCATAATATGGGTGCCCAAATCATCGCCGAACCCCTTCATGTTTCACTCTTGGGAATTAAACTCTGCCAGAAGTTGGAAACAGTGTGAAACAAGATGTATCCGACCAACGACTTACTGTCATTGCAGTATAGTCCAGGGTTATGGCTTCGGCACTACGATTTCATGTTAAGGGCAGTTTCATCCCTGATGAGTGGTTTTGGAATTCCAGCTCGCCCTACCATTCGACTCTTGTCGTCCTCTTATTTTTAGTCACAATCCTCTTCAGTGACCATCCGTCGAGATCACTCAGCACATACTTACGTTCAAGTTGTGACTTAGTGGATGATGTTTTTCCACTTTCCCTGCATGCGGTATAAGTCTTCAGTTCGGTGCATACTGTAACACCAAACACTTCGGCTACTTTGTTTAAGGATGCGTCCACGATAAGAGCACCAACAATTTTCCCACGCTCGAATTACCTAATTCCGACATAATGCACGCACTCTACACAGTTTTACCCTTTTGATCACTACAGACGTTTGCAACATATTGGCCCGCATCTCGTGGTCGTGCGGTAGCGTTCTCGCTTCCCACGCCCGGGTTCCCGGGTTCGATTCCCGGCGGGGTCAGGGATTTTCTCTGCCTCGTGATGGCTGGGTGTTGTGTGCTGTCCTTAGGTTAGTTAGGTTTAAGTAGTTCTAAGTTCTAGGGGACTGATGACCACAGCAGTTGAGTCCCATAGTGCTCAGAGCCATTTGAACCATTTTTTTGCAACGTATTGAGGACATTGTGCAGGTGCCGTTCGTGGTCAAATACACTGTAAGACAATAAAAAACGACGCACCACGAAGGAATTATTAGAATGACACAGAAAACGGTAGATGTAATGTACATGTTCAGACAAATACTGATTAGAATTTCAGAAAAATTAAAATTGAATAATTCATTCAAGAGAAAGTGCTTCACAAATTGAGCAAAGTCAATATCGCGTTGGTTCAGCTCTACGCCTTATGCAAACAGTTATTCGGTTCGGCATTGATCCATAGAGTTGTTGCATGTCCTCCTGCGCGATATCGTACCACATTCTGTCCAATTGGCGCGTTGTAGCGTCACGCTTCCCCCGAACTGGCTGGAGGGACCTCCCCACAGTGCTCCAAATGTTCTCAATTGGGGAGACATTGCTGGCCAAGATAGGGTCTGGCAAGTAAGAAGACAAGCAGTAGAAACTCTCGCCAGCAGTGCCATATAGCATTACCTTGCTGAAAAGGGGGTTCAGTATGGCTTATCGTGAAGGGTAACAAAACGGTGTGTTTAGTATCGCCGACGTGCTGCTGTGCTGTAAGGGTGCCGTGGATGACAAGCAAAGGGGTCCTGCTATGAAAGGAAATAGCACACCAGACCAATACTCCTGGTTGTCGGGCCGTATGGAGGGCGACAGTTATGTTGGTATCCCACCTGCCCGGGCCGCCTCCAAACGCCTTTTCCGCCTGAAATCTCACTGACTGCAGTATAATTGTCTTCAGTGATGTGTCTCGCTCTGATCTGAGCTCCGATGACGAGCGAAGACGTATCTGGAAACGTCCCAAACAGCGGTCGGGTACTAACCTGAGTAACGCTCGCCATACGGCCCAAAAACCAGGGGTGGTGGTCTGGGGTGCCATTTATTTTCATAGTAGGACCCCTTTGCTTGTCATCTACGGCACCCTTACTGCACAGCGGTACGTCGACGATATTCTACGCCCGTTTTGTTGTCCTTCGTGGCAAGCCATCCTAGGCTTACACTTCAGCAAGATAATGCCCTCTCGTACAGGATGAGAGCTTCTACTCCTTGTCTTCGTGCTTGCGAAACCCCACCTTCGCTAGCAATGTCACCGGACGACTCCCCAATTGAGAACGTTTGGAGCATTATGAGCAGTTCCCTCTAACAAGCTCGGCTTTTGACGGTCTAAAGCGCCAGTTCGACATAATTTCGTACGATTCCCTCAGGAGGACATCAAACAACTCCATCAATCAGGGCCAAGCCGAATAACTGCTTGTATAAGGGCCACAGGTGGCCAAAGCATTATTGACTTGCTCAATTTGCAAAGCTCTTTCTCTGGAATGAATCATTCAATTTTAATTGTTCTGAAACTGTAATCATTTGTTTGTCTAGACATGTACATCGCAACTCCCTATTTCCATCCATTTCTATAATTTCTTCGTGGTGCGTTGTTTTTTTATCTTTGTCTTTGTGTGTAGATGTAGCTGTAGATGTAGATGTACGTTGTCCTCGATGGTGAGTGTTCATCGGAGGTGAGGGTATCATCTGGAGTGCCCCAGGGAAGTGTGGTAGGTCCGCTGTTGTTTTCTATCTACATAAACGATCTTTTGGATAGGGTGGATAGCAATGTGCGGCTGTTTTCTGATGATACTGTGGTGTACGGGAAGGTGTCGTTGAGTGACTGTAGGAGGATACAAGATGACTTGGACAGGATTTGTGATTGGTGTAAAGAATGGCGGCTAACTCTAAATATAGATAAATGTAATTTAATGCAGATGAATAGGAAAAAGAATCATTAGTATTGTAGCTCTTGACACAGTCACGTCGATTAAATATTTGGGCCTAACATTGCAGAGCGATGTGAAGTGGGACAAGCATGTAATGACAGTTGTGGGGAAGGTGGATAGTCGTCTTCGGTTCATTGGGAAGATGTGGTTCATCCGTAAAGGAGACCGCTTATAAAACACTAATACGACCTATTCTTAAGTACTGCTCGAGCGTTTGGGATCCCTATCAGGTCGGATTGAGGGAGGACATAGAAGCAATTCAGAGGGGGCTGCTAGATTTGTTACTGGTAGGTTTGATCACCATGCAAGTGTTACGGAAATGCTTCAGGAACTCGGGTGGGAGTCTCTAGAGGAAAGGAGGCGCTCTTTTCGTGAATCGCTACTGAGCAAATTTAGAGAACCAGCATTTGAGGCTGACTGCAGTACAATTTTACTGCCGCCAACTTACATTTCGCGGAAAGACCACAAAGATAAGATAAGAGAGATTAGGGCTCGTACAGAGACATATAGGCAGTCATTATTCCCCGTTCTGTGTGGGAGTGGAACAGGGAGAGAAGATGCTAGTTGTGGTACGAAGTACCCTCCGCCACGCACCGTATAGTGGATTGCGGAGTATGTATGTAGATGTAGATGTAGATGTAGATGTAGAAGGTATGCAGGTGACGAGCAGTAACGTTCACGTAGTCCGGAGCAGTCATCACAGGCCTGTTTTCGTGGGGGGTTATGGTGCAAGTTTCAAACAACAGTTGGCCTGGACGATGAAATAACCGCAAACGACCATCGACCTATGTAACAAGAATCGTCATTCTTTCGATCAGACAACGTGTCTCTATTGAGTCACGGTTCAGACTTGATGATTCCGCACCCACTGCAATCTTGACTAACGATGTGTACTGCTTCCACAAGCACTGCACTTTGTCGCCACGTCTGCCGCAGATTGCTGTCCATCCTGTTTTACTGAGTAGTCAAGCCTCCTACCTCCACACTCTCTTACGAGGCACGTACGTCGAACACGTTGTCGGCTACTTATGAAAGGGTTTTAAATCCACGTCCGTTCAGCCCGATTTAGGGTTTGAATGATTTCTTTAAATCGATTAAGCCAAATGCGGTTTCCTTAAATCGCATAACCCAAATGCCAGGATGGTGTTATGTCTTCATCTGCACGCTGTGTGGTTCTTTAGTGGATACAGGGGGGAGGAATAGACACCGTTCTTGAACAGAGAATTCAAAAACTAATTTATTTTACGTCTAATATCAAACAGTAAAAATAGTACGTAACTTTGTTGTTGTATTAGCAGCGTCAGTTGCTAACAGTATATTTGAATGTAGAAGTATATGCAGATACAACAGATTCATAAATCTGTCACTCTTCAGTACAACGTCTATGCCGAAGAAGTAGAGCCCTGGCCACTATGGAAGTCTGTAAATGTTGTTCAACTTGCAAACACACAATATGGGATCAGTACACGAATGATGGAACTTAAGCGCAACCGCCTTGGAGAGTGGATGCTCGCGTCTTATTGGCAGCGGCGTAATCTTTCGTGACAGCGCCCTCGTGCCGCGGTCCCGGCTATCGGAAACGCGGCGGAGTAATTTGCGGCGCGCATATTTTAAAGTGCGGCCGAAAGATACCGCAGATGGTTGCTAGAACAAGGCCATGTCTGATTACCTTTATCGTCTGAGTTTGTGGCCCACCTCTAATCAGCTAGCCGATTGTGGGGTCTTAAACTTTAAGGTTCCTTTTAAGTGGGTATTCGTGCGCACCTCGTCTTCGGTTACATGACCAGAGTAAATATAACTCGAATACACACATAGTTCACGACAGCCATATATAACCACGTTCATTTTCTCAACTGAAAAGAGCTAATATACAGGGCTGTCAGAAACAGTCTGAACCCGCCCCCATAAACGAGATCTCTAATGCACGTATTTGCGGTGGCGCTCGACCCAGAGGTAAGCCGGTTCGAATCTTGGTGGAGGATGAAGTTTTAACTGCCAATATTTGGCCGGCAAGGGGAGTAGAGGTGGTGGCGTAAAGTTGTTGATGACCAGTCTTTTGCTACAACGTTCTGGGTTAAATTTCAGACCTCTCTGCAGTGTGTTATAAAGTGAAGGCACGTGACACTGTTGATGGTGAGCCGCCCGTCGGATGGGGACGTTAAGCTTGGCAGCTCCGTTGGAGTTTATCGCGAGGAACGGGATATGTGCCGGTACCAGTTTCACCCTCTCCCTTCTCTCATCAACACCAACATGACACTACACTACACGTACACGCAGTACGATCACCTACACTTAATAATTACACTTACATACACATCTCATGCTACGCGACGGAAAGGTGCCTGAGGGCGCGAAGAATAGGGGAAAACTTTTCCAATTAGCGGCTGAACCTGGCCTTCGGTGTCTTTCAGTCATTCGTGCCATATGATTTTACTTTAGTAACAGTCTGAAAAGCTTGAAGAGAGTGGCAGGGTAGGTTCTGCCGAGAAATAATTGGGGAAAGAAATCGATACGTTGCGTCGTGTCCGAGTTAATTAGCACTGGAGTTAGTCAATCAGGCCGTTGCAATCGCAAATGCAACAGGACCGCCAAAGACGGTGTAGTCAAACAAGTCAGGTTGATTTCTTAAAGCCTGACAAGAGAGCGATACAAAAATTCGACACAGTACAGTATTAAGGATCGAACCTGAGCCAAAGGTTGAGCAATATCGTGCCCTATCATCTACGATATGAGAATAGCTGAATCTAATTGTATAGTCATACTCAAAAGTATCCGAAGGACCTGAATTGCATTTCGCCTGATTCGCATGTAACCGGCATAACGCAACTGTCTAGCAGGTCCTCTAATCGCTCCTTGGTACAGTCGTTTGACTATTGAAAATGGTTCCAACAAGTCACCACTAGAAAACACTGCTCTGTATCGCAGTAACTCAAGATGGGAAGTAATATCACGATGCTACAAATATCAGGGAACACCTTATCACAGATAAGACTGTCCTAAGGCCTCACATTTATTACAGTAAATGACATACCTGAAATGTTACCACTCTCATTATTACGTCAGATAGGTAATGCACATCGGAAGTTCGTCGTATTCATGATTTCCTCTTCAAATTAACATACCAGACTCGTTATTTAACAAAAATGACATTAAAAATTTAATTTATTCACGAGCAGCTAGTTGAGAATATGTATGAACTTCAAATGACACGACCAACCGTCTCGTTCTGCATATGGATTCAAACCCAGGTCAGGCAGACTAAGCAAAGATTTCGTGACTGACGCAAACTAACAGTCATTCCTGATTACGCATACAGAGAGTGATATACTTCCATTTTAGACAGTATCAGTTAGCAAATATCAACTTTAAATTACATAACGCAAACACTTTTAACGGACGTGAATTCCTACCCAGCATCTCTTCTCCCTGTTAACGAACTACAAGAGATGTTAAATATTGCTTCTACACGAGTAACTTACTTGAAATTCCGTGAGGCAAAGCTTTGTGTTGGACAGGGATTCGAACCCAGAACCTAATCGGATTGATATCGAAACACAACCAACTGTGACATATCGGATTTTCTCGGCAGTAGCTAGATATTTTCACTGAAATGACGAGACGAAACATTAATTTTTTCCTTCTCAGGACTCCAACCAGGCACCTATCGCTGTTATATTGTAGAGAAAACGAACGATAAATATGGGTTTGCTGCACCAGCACGTTTGAACTAGAAATAATATGACGAAGAGTTCGGTGCTCACTGGGAATAGAGCCCCACACATATAGTTGTTGACTACGCACAAAGAGACGTCAGCTACCGAATTTTTCTCCACCAGCAGCTCGGAATAACATCTTTAACTTACAGTGATCTCGTAAATAGTTCTGTGTCACACTAGGAGTCAAAAACGTCAGATATCGTTAGTGTTGACAACGAACGAAAATACATTAAAAATCAAAATTATTATCCACAAGTAGATAGGTGTTCTCATGCTAGAGCTTGATAATACATAATGAAATCTTCAGTGCCGGGCCAGGATTCGAACCCATTCACGCGTAATATGTGGAGATGTTGAGGAATCTGCAGTTCTGAACAAACAACAAATTGTAGCCGACCTGTATTGTCACGAAGGGATCAAATTCCGCGTTAAGGGCGGTCTGAGTTGCATTCTCAGTTCAGAACCCATTTTATCGACATACAGGAGCTGAGATAAAAGATGGAATAAGTGTCCTGTGACCCTACATAGCGTTTGTTTCGTCACTAGAAATAAATAACTAGTATAAGAAAGGTGACTGGTGATAGAGTTTCTACATGTCGCCACTCCAGACTTTATTGTGGTTCAACCTAATGTCTACTAGGCAGAGAAGGAAAATTATGTTCAATGTGAATTTCAGGCCTCACTGAAATTATATCTTCTTCAGTTGGTGTAGCCAGAAGAGAATGGAATCTTTCTCTCCCTTTCTAAAATCATTGACAGAACTGGGAATCGAACCCAGAACAGAGGTATAAGAACCTATCATCAATCCAACAGATCACCAAATTCTCTTTTGTGGGACTCATTTTTCTATCATAATACCGTTGTGCCACACTGGATGAGAATTCTGAGATAGAGGCTCCGTGTAGGAAATTGCAGCATGTTCAGTAAATTCATTTACTTGGTTGACCGAATCACCATCAACTAGCTGCCTCGGCTACCCAGTACACACATTCAACTCTATTTTGTAATCACTGAAATAAAATCACGTAACTGCCACCTCCACGGAACTCTCGACAGTGTAGGATGCAGAAATTTAAATAGGAAGTGTTCCTTTCCACTTGAGCTATTCTATTGCGCTATCTGTTTGTAAAAAAACGTAGTGCAGCGCAAAAGATAAGCTGTAACTGTTTCTCTCAGAAGTCTAGATCCGACCATTTGCATTATGTGGCAGCGCTGTGGTAAGCACAAGTTCTGGAGGAATTGTTGTTCAGCTCATTAATTATCATCATTTAATGCCTTTTGGTCACTATAGAAGTAGTTTCTCAAGAACAGGTTCTTTCCCTGTCTACGGAATCCTTTTCATGTTCATATCAAACATCAGCAGTTACTCGTAGATTACATTAAAACTAAAGTAATTGATGAAGACGTTACTTGGTAACAAAAACGCGCTGCCTTTCTTCATTTACTTGCACCTAGAAATGGCTATCGAGTACTGCCAAACCAAAAGGCAAGAAATCTTACTGTCTTCTGATATACGTCGCTGTCAGTTCTTCCATACGATTTGGTCGACATGACCGGTTTCAAGTTGTGTATGACAGAAAATGTTTTAGAAAATCAATTGTTTTCCTTTGAAATAAACAGAAATATTTTCATTCAAGCTATCCAAGTACACAATTTTCGCAATATTAGTTCAAATTTAAAATTCGTTTCTATAATGTAGGAAAGTATTTCACAGTTGCAAAACTCGTCTTTTTTTACACACTCTCTCTCTCTCTCTCTCATTTTTTTTTATTTCTCTCTCTCTCCCACCCCCCCCCCCTCCTCTCTCTCCCTCTCTCTCTCTGTCACACACACACACACACACACACACACACACACACACACACTCTTTTTTTATTTTTATTTGTTTGTTATGCTCGACTATCGGCGAGGCACGAAAACGCCTGTGAATTAGTTTCTTAGTTTTGAGTACATTTACGAAAGAAATATAAAAACAACTATGAGAGTTACTGATTTATGATGCTTAGTTTGCAGTCAATTCTGAGTATTATTATTAACTACGCTCCAGTCCCTAAACCTAGTTACAGAAATGCGAATCAGACGCATTACGTATTCCAGGCCGTAGCAGCTGCGACTTGGAGACACCAGATATGGTCACTTCCCAGCCCGCTGTAGAATCACATCGGTTCGCCTTCTTCCTGCTGGTACTGTAACTGAGATTTGGCAACAAGGCAACGTATGTTTGGCAACTCTGTGATCGATGAGTTACTTCCTGGTGTGCACAGAATTAAGCCTCAAAGTTCACTTGATTTTACCTGTCAATTTCATTGAGTAATCTGAGTTATTATCGCTTGAGGTGTAACAAAATATTGTAAACTTACGGTTTTCAGCCCAGGAAAGTAGTTGCAGGTGGAAATCGCAACTAATCTCGTCCTTTAAATAGCGGTTTATTAGTTCTAGCCACTATTGGTCTCGTAAGAGGAAAGTAATACACATACCTCTTCGCCAGCTCTATGGTAACGTGGTGACCTGTGAAAAAGCGTCTGTTATGGTTCGCAGTTCCAGACTCACTAACTTCAACGTATTTACCCCTTCTGTGAAAGAGCTACAAGAACTCAGATCAAACATCAATAAGGAAATCGCAAGAAAATATTTTCGGCTCATAGTGCAATGGTGAAAAACTTACAATTCTGCACAACAGGTAACGCCTCTTTCCGCAGCTGACAAGCAAATTTTGGGCTTCTAGAAATACATAACTATATTTATGAAATGCCACATTTGCATACCTCTTGAGTATGACACAGCATACCAATTAAACACAGACCCAATCAAAATCTAAGTGAGTAGTATTTTACTAACTCGTGTCTATAGAGCCATGCTTGTGTACAGATACTCAGTTTTATTAAAACAGACTTTCGTCGTAAGGTTATCGTGAGTAGTTTTATTTCATTTCTTATAACACAGTACACAATTTTCGTATGGTTTCCTTTAGTGTTGTTGAAACAATAGTAAACATGAGAGCGAAATTAATCATCAACGATATATGCGAATTCTCTGATGATATCTATAACAGTCTGACGATGCACATGCAGTTTATTGATTACATGCATGTAGAAAACTTGTTCTGAGTTAAAGCTGTCAAACAATGTTTGAAGAAGAATAAAATGCCACTACCACACGCGCAGCTAATGTAGAAAATACTTTTCTGACGTATTTGGGCACGATGCGCTCTCCCCATACATAATACAAAAGCTTCGAGATGCATCTGCTGCCTGGCTGTCTATTAAACCGGAAAAGAACAAAATGTCACAGAAGTTAGCCCTTTTTCCACATGCGACTATTTTGGGTTGAGAAGTGAAGGGAATTATGTTCAAAGTTCCCTTAGATTGGTAACTTCAGCAGACAGCAGAATTTCGTTTTAAAAAAATTTAGCAGTAAATGTATTCGGACTCGCGACATCTTACCTATGGTGCATAACATACCATTACGCTATTAGCTGACACATAGCGACAACAGCGCTAGAGCTGAACAACAATTCCTCCAGATCTTCTGCTTACCACAGCGCTGCCACATAATGCAAATGGTCGGGTCTAGACTTCTGAGAGAAACAGTTACAGCTTATCTTTTGCGCTGCACTACGTTTTTTACAAATAGATAGCGCAATAGAATAGCTCAAGTGGAAAGGAACACTTCCTATTTAAATTTCTGCATCCTACACTGTTGAGAGTTCCGTGTAGGTGGCAGTTACGTGATTTTATTTCAGTGATTACAAAATAGAGTTGAATGTATGCACTGGGTAGCCGAGGCAGCTAGTTCATGGTGATTCGGTCAACCAAGTAAATGAATTTACTGAACATGCTGCAATTTCCTACACGGAGCCTCTATCTCAGAATTCTCATCCAGTGTGGCACAACGGTGTTATGATAGAAAAATGAGTCCCACAAAAGAGAATTTGGTGGTCTGTTGGATTGATGATAGGTTCTTATACCTCTGTTCTGGGTTCGATTCCCAGTTCTGTCAATGACTTTAGAAAGGGAGAGAAAGATTCCATTCTCTTCTGGCTACACCAACTGAAGACGATATAATGGCAGTGAGGCCTGAATTTCACATTGAACATGATTTTCCTTCTCTGCCTAGTAGACATTAGGTTGAACCACAATAAAGTCTGGAGTGGCGACATTTAGAAACTCTATCACCAGTCACCTTTCTCATACTAGTTATATATTTCTAGTGACGAAACAAACGCTATTTAGGGTCACAGGACACTTATTCCATCTTTTATCTCAGCTTCTGTATGTTGATAAAATTGGTTGTGAACTGAGAATGCAACTCAGACCGCCCTTAACGCGGAATTTGATCCCTTCGTGACAATACAGGTCGGCTACAATTTGTTGTTTGTTCAGAACTGCAGATTCCTCAACATCTCCACATATTACGCGTGAATGGGTTCGAATCCTGGCCCGGCACTGAAGATATCATTATGTTTTATCAAGCTCTAGCATGAGAACACCTATCTACTTGTGGATAATAATTTTGATTTTTAATGTATTTTCGTTCGTTGTCAACACTAACGATATCTGACGTTTTTGACTCCTAGTGTGACACAGAACTATTTACGAGATCATTGTAAGTTAAAGATGTTATTCCGAGCTGCTGGTGGAGAAAAATTCGGTAGCTGACGTCTCTTTGTGTGTAGTCAACAACTATATGCGTGGGGCTCTATTCCCAGTGAGCACTGAACTCTTCGTCATATTATTTCTAGTTCAAACGTGCTGGTGCAGCAAATCCATATTTATCGTTCGTTTTCTCTACAATATAACAGCGATAGGTGCGTGGTTGGAGTCCTGGGAAGGAAAAAATTAATGTTTCGTCTCGTCATTTCAGTGAAAACATCTGGCAACTGCCGAGAAAATCCGATATGTCACAGTTGGTTGAGTTTCGATATCAATCCGATTAGGTTCTGGGTTCGAATCCCTGTCCAACACAAAGCTTTGCCTCACGGAATTTCAAGTAAGTTACTCGTGTAGAAGCAATATTTAACATCTCTTGTAGTTTGTTAACAGGGAGAAGAGATGCTGGGTAGGAATTCGCGTCCATTAAAAATGTTTGTGTTATGTAATTTAAAGTTGATATTTGCTAACTGATACTGTCTAAAATGGAGGTATATCACTCTCTGTATGCGTAATCAGGAATGACTGTTAGTTTGCGTCAGTCACGAAATCTTTGCTTAGTCTGCCTGACCTGGGTTTGAATCCATATGCAGAACGAGACGGTTGGTTGTGTCATTTGAAGTTCATACATATTCTCAACTAGCTGCTTTTGAATAACTTAAATTTTTAATGTCATTTTTGTTAAATAACGAGTCTGGTATGTTAATTTGAAGAGGAAATCATGAATACGACGAACTTCCGATGTGCATTACCTATCTGACGTAATAATGAGAGTGGTAACATTTCAGGTATGTCATTTACTGTAATAAATGTGAGGCCTTAGGACAGTCTTATCTGTGATAAGGTGTTCCCTGATATTTGTAGCATCGTGATATTACTTCCCATCTTGAGTTACTGCGATACAGAGCAGTGTTTTCTAGTGGTGACTTGTTGGAACCATTTTCAATAGTCAAACGACTGTACCAAGGAGCGATTAGAGGACCTGCTAGACAGCTGCGTTATGCCGGTTACATGCGAATCAGGCGAAATGCAATTCAGGTCCTTCGGACACTTTTGAGTATGACTGTACCTGGCAGGCCGCTTGAATCTGCGAGTGCAACGGCCTGACCGGCTAACTTCAAAGCTAATGAACTCGGACACGGCGCAACGTATTGAATTTTTTTCTTAACAATTATTCCTCGGCACAGCCTACCCTGCAACAAGCTTTCCACACTGTTTCTGACTACCCTATATTTTTCTGTGTAGTTTTGTTTCACATGTGGGCGTTTATTGAAAACTATTGACACAATTAGTAAAAATTCCGAAGGTGAAAGAATTCATAGCTCTACTTATGTCGACATAAGGGAAAATAAAAGGACAGCTACTGAATGATGACAACTCTCTTCTTGGCGTTTCTGTATGTCTTTGTCGCTTGAGTGGCGCTTCAGGCAACAGATAACTACATCAAGAAAAAAGTTTTAATTTCATTAAAAGTTATTGTGGTAAGCTACGTACATATAACTTTTTAAATGCTTCACTTTATAAGCCCGCAACTTCTCCTTTGTGTTTTTCTTACAACGCTGCAGTCGAGCGCAAAAGGCAGTCTCACGTACCTCCAGTTGTTAAGTCCACCTTTGATGGGGTTGCGTGTGGCGCCATCCCTTGAGAATTGTTAACAACGAGTCATTCTGTGCCTCAGGGACTGTCGACGTCAGGCAGTGGACCGGGTCTCCTCGTTTAGACAAGTTGCGAGACTATTTCTCTTTCGACAGGACATCTACACAGATACCAAAGAAACCCATTATGGTTGCAACATTAACGGATAGTCTTCTTGAACGCGTGTATACAGGGTGGTCCATTGATCGTGACCGGGCCAAATATCTCACGAAATAAGCGTCAAACGAATAAACTATAAAGAACGAAGCTTGTCTAGCTTGAAGGGGAAAACCAGATGGCGCTATGGTTGGCCCGCTAGGTGGCGCTGCCATAAGTCAAACGGATATCAACTGCGTTTTTTTAAATAGGAACCCCCATTTTTTTTACATATCCGTGTAGTATGTAAATAAATATTAATGTTTCAGTTGGACCACTTTTTTCGCTTTGTTATAGATAGCGCTGTAATAGTCACAAACATGTGGCTCACAATTTTAGACGAACAGTTGGTAACAAGTAGGTTTTCTAAATTAAAATACAGAACGTAGGTACGTTTGAACATTATATTTCGGTTGTTCCAATGTGTTACATGTACATTTGTGAACTTATCTTTTCTGAGAACGCATGCTGTTACAGCGGGATTACCTGTAAATACCGCATTAATGCAATAAATGCTCAAAATGATGTCCGTCAACCTCAATGCATTTGGCAATACGCGTAAGGTCATTCCTTTCAACAGCGAGTAGTTCGCCTTCCGTAATGCTCGCACATGCATTGACAACGTGCTGACGCATGTTGTCAGGCGTTGTCGGTGGATCACGATAGCAAATATCCTTCAACTTTCCCCACAGAAAGAAATCCGGGGACGTCAGATCCGTTGAACGTGCGGGCCATGGTGCTTCGACGACCAATCCACCTGTCATGAAATATGCTATTCAATACCGCTTCAGCCGCACGCGAGCTATGTGCCTGACATCCATCATGTTGGAAGTACATCACCATTCTGTCATGCAGTGAAATATCTTGTAGTAACATCGGTAGAACGTTACGTAGGAAATCAGCATACATTGCACCATTTAGATTGCCATCGATAAAATAGGGGCAAATTATCCTTCCTCCCATAATGCCGCACCATACATTAACCTGCCAAGGTCGCCGATGTTCCACTTGTCGCAGCCATCTACATCTACATATCTACATCTGCATCCATACTCCGCAAGCCACCTGACGGTGTGTGGCGGAGGGTACCTTGAGTACCGCTATCGGTTCTCCCTTCTATTCCAGTCTCGTATTGTTCGTGGAAAGAAGAATTGTCGATATGCCTCTGTGTGGGCTCTAATCTCTCTGATTTTATCGTCATGGTCTCTTCGCGAGATATACGTAGGAGGGAGCAATATACTGCTCGACTCCTAGGTGAAGGTATGTTCTTGAAACTTCAACAAAAGCCCGTACCGAGCTACTGAGCGTCTCTCCTGCAGGGTCTTCCACTGGAGTTTCTCTATCATCTCCGTAACGCTTTCGCGATTTTCCGTTGCTCAATAGTGCATATTATGCCGGTTTACGTAAACGCTGTTGGTGAATGACGCTTCGTCGCTAAATAGAACGCGTGCAAAAAATCTGTCATCGTCCCGTAATTTCTCTTGTGCCCAGTGACAGAATTCCTGGAGCATAGAAATATGGTACGGGTGCAATCGATATTGATGTAGCATTCTCAACACCGAAGTTTTTGAGATTCCCTATTCTTGCGCAATTTGTCTGCTACTGATGTGCGGATTAGCCGCGACAGCAGCTAAAACACCTATTTGGACATCCTCATTTGTTGCAGGTCGTGGTTGACGTTTCACATGTGGCTGAACACTTCCTGTTGCTTAAATAACGTAACCATCCGGCGAACGTTCCGGACACTTGGATGATGTCGTCCAGGATACCGAGCAGCATACATAGCACACGCCCGTTGGGCATTTTGATCACAATAGCCACACATCAACACGATATCGACCTTTTCCGCAATTGGTAAACGGTCCATTTTAACACGGGTAATGTATCACGATGCAAATACCGTCCGCACTGGCGGAATGTTACGTGATACCATGTAGTTATACGTTTGTGACTATTACAGCGCCATCTATCACAAAGCGAAAAAAGTGGTCCAACCAAAACATTCATATTTCTTTACGTACTACACGCATATTTAATAAAAAATGGGGGTTCCTATTTAAAGAAACGCAGTTGATATCCGTTTGACCTATGGCAGCGCCATGTAGCAGGCCAACCATAGCGCCATCTGGTTTCCCCCTTCAAGCTAGACGAGTTTCGTTCTTTGTAGTTTTTTCGTTTGATGCTTATTTCGTGAGATATTTGGCCCGGTCACTATCACTGAACCACCTTGTACACGGGGTGTCTCTCGTAAGAGTCGTCAGACCAATTTTCCCTGGTGTTTAGGCAGGTATTTGCAATTTCATCCTTGTAGACTGAGCTGGGTCAAAGAAATGGTGCTCATCAAATTTTTCTTGCGACGCACAGTGTCAACGGCAAGTGTCAGTTTGTTTCCCGTTGCAAACAAAAGGATTTTTAAAGTGGAATTAAATCCGCCCATTCGTCATTCAACAGATTAGTGTAGTAAGATATCTGTTTTATGAGTATGTGTTAACAGGGAGAGTAAAATATCAACTAAGCAACGACAGCACCGCCTTGGCTCTCTCTGACAGCTACCGCCAAGCAGCAGTGCCGCTCTATTGCTGCTGGAGTACTGGTTGCCCTTCGTGTTTCACTATCTCTGGTATTACATACTGTTAAAGGAATATCGTGCTAGAGTAATTTGGGCCCGCTATATCGAATGAGCTCGTAAAACTGCGCTTTAGAAATCGTTTTGTTTATAACGGGAAAGCAACCGACAGTATCCGTTGACACTGGACGTCTCTTGAAAGGCATGATGAGCAGTATTTGTTTAAGCTTATTCCAGTTACACATTGTGAAAACGTAATTGTAAATATCTGCCGAAACACCACAGAAAATTCGTCTGATGACTCTTTGAGAGACATTAAGTGTATACCTATCGATGTAAAGTATACTGGAGAATAACCAAGTAGTAATTGCGTTAGCGCACAGTACCTATACCTATCTGTGTGGGTGTGTTCATCTTGTTCCCAGAACTCGAAACCCATTAACTATTTGATTCAAATGGTATTATCATAAATGTGCATTATAACAGCCTAGTAAAAACAATACATTTGATATTATATTTGAAAGAATAAATTGCGATTGTGCTAATATAAAATCCGAAAGTCGATCACTTTCAAAAGATTATAATTCCAAAATATTTTCAAATGGTTTGTATCAAGTGCGGTTGTGTAGTCATAAAGAAACTAAACCGTATAAATCCTCATCCACGCATCTTGCTTCGCTTTATTTCACATTTTCGTTGAATGATTCACATGTCACTGCAGACATCAGTATTTATCTGAGAAGTAGCTGCTACCTAAATGTTAAACAACTACTTTCGTAACCGTTTCCAGTTTCTAAGAAGTTGAATGTAAATACTGATCATTCTTGTGTATATGCTGCTCTTTGGTAATTAGTGTCCTGCTTATCTCCCCGTCAATTGCAACGAGCGGCCATGGAAAAGAATCAGTACCTATACGTACATGATTTCTGAACAATGCTAAGAAAGTCTGTAACTGCGCTTCATTGATAAGTGCGCTACCCCCATGAATTTCACGCTTGTGTAAAAAGTGAAAGACCTACAGTTTTCATTTCCTGCGTCATTTTCCTTTATTCACCACAACTTGCGACATAATCTGAATATGATAGTTTTGTATCAGAACAATAACTAAAGCTATATCGAGTGAAATCTTTGGGCCTCTTATAGTGCGAAAGTAACGATAATGGAGCGTTTGTTCTCTCGTCTTCTCTTCCATTAGTTCCAGTGTAAACGCTTGTTCACATGTACAAGCGAATGGTAATGAACAGTGTCGGACTGAATACGAATGCTCGCTCATTTGTCTTTGCTTCCAGTCATTATGACGAAAACGAGGACAGAGACGTAGCACAGGCTCAGAATGAAGAACAGTGATTAGGAAATCGGCTGTGATGTTTTCTAAGAATCCATACCACCTTTTGCCATTCACATAAGGGATATATGGAGCACTTCTCCAAACGGTGGTTGAAATATCGAATCAATAGTGTCAACTTTAAGGATTCCACAGACCTTACCTGCTACGTTTCCTTCTATGTGGCTATAGGACACGTTCAAAAACCACAGCAAACTCCGATCGAGCGTCGAAGTTGTAAGACATTAGTTTTACACTGAGGAGTCAAAAATCATGGGATACCTCATAATAACGTGACCTATCTCCTTTTGCCTGGTGTAGGGCAGCAACTCGATGTAGCATGGACTTAACAAGTCGTTGGAAGTCCCTTGCAAAAAATATTGAGCAACGCTGTCTCTGTAATCGTTCATAATTGGAATGTGTTGCAAGTGCAGGATGTTGTGCACGAACTGAACTCTCGATGATGTCCCATAAATATTCGATGAGATTCATGTTGAGCAATCTGGGTGGTCCAATCATTCGCTCAAACTGTTCAGAATGTTCTTCAAACCAATCGCGAACACTTGTGACGCTATGGCATGACATTGTTGTTTGGGAACATGAAGTCCATGAATGGCTGCAAATGGTCTCCAAGTAGCGGAATATAAACACTTCCAGTCAATGATCAGTTTAGTTGGACGAGAGGACCCTGTACATTCCATGTAAGCACAGCTCACAGCATTGTAGAGCCAACCTTAGGTTGCACAGTGCCTTGTTGTCAACCTGACTCCATATCTTCGTGGGGTCTGTGCCACGCTCTAACCGTACCATTAGCTCTTACCAACTGATATCGGGACTCATCTAACCAGGCCACGGTTTTCCAATCGTCCAGTGCAACCGATATGGTCACGAGGCCAGGAGTGGCGCTGCAGGCGATATCGTGCTGCTAGCAAAGACACTCGCGTCGATCGAACGTCAACTGTGATGCACCTGTTATCTGTGCCGCAGCAGAACTGAGTCTACAGAAAACCCACAACATGTACTCTCTTTTGATTAAAGCACCACTCTTCTTGCGCAGTTCAAAATGGCTCTGAGCACTATGGGACTTAACTGCTGTGGTCAACAGTCCCCTAGAACTTAGAACTACTTAAACGTAACTAACCTAAGGACATCACAAACACCCATGCCCGAGGCAGGATTCGAACCTGCGACCGCAGTGGTCGCGCGGTTCCAGACTGTAACACCTATAACCGCTCGGCCACTCCGGCCGGCCCTTGCGCAGTTGTCTAAGCGTGGAAGGAAATGTGTAACTTACTTTCTGAAATCCCCTCATATAAAGAGCTGTGGACGTTTTTCTTTGTAACATTTGATGCACTTAACATTGGAGGAATGGTGTACCTTGCAGACCGTTTTGTGGGACAGTTTCATGCTGAAGACAATTGGTTTTCGGAGGAGTCGTTTATACCAGGTAATGAGACACATTTGCATGTTCATATAAAACTAGCTGAATATCTGGTATTTCCTGGGTATGTATTTCTAACAAATATCCTGGGCTCGACATTTTTTTCTCTTCTTCTTTGTTGTCCAGGCTGGATTTTCGCGTTCTTTTTCTAGTGTACGAGTGTCTTTGTACAATCACTGGCTCTATCTTTGACTCGTGTCGTCAGGTTGCAGTGTCAGCAAGTTTGACAACTGCTGTAGAGCGTCTCTCAGCTGCTGACTTACGGAAGATGTACCACAACAAGCTGCACCCACATCTGCACCAGAGTTCAAAGAGTTTGATGGCCAGATAGAGGACTGAGCCGAACACCGTTCACAGCTGGAGGCATACGACATACAAGGTACGCAACGCAGAACTCACCTTATTGCGAATGCAGGTGCAGAGAGCTTTCGCTTGTGTTTGAAATTATTTCCGAACTAACGTCCGGAGAAAATCGACTATGGACCATCGATGGAGCTGCTAGATGCACATTTTGAGGCATAGGTGCATGTCTCATCTGTCCCTTGTAAGTTCTTTCGGTTGAGGATGCAACTGGAACAAACACTGGTTAGCCGAAATGCAGAATCTTACTAGACATTGTAGATTCAAGCGTTTTTGTGGACTTCCATACAGTGATGCTATGCTCCATGATACCATAACTGCCGGCCGCTGTGGCCGAGCGGTTCTAGGCGCTTCATTTCGGAACCGCGCTGCTGATACAGTCGCCGGTTCGAATCCTGCCTCGGGCATGGATGTGTGTGATGTCTTTAGGTTAGTTACGTTTAAGTAGTTCTAAGTTTTAGGGGACTGATGACCTAAGATGTTAAGTCCCATAGTGCTCAGAGGCATTTGAACCATTTTTTGCAGAAGCGCAGTTCCGAGACGGTGGTTGCGGCGCAGAGTGCGAAGCAATCAAAAGTGATTCAACGTCGTTGAAACAAACGATATATTTATTTACGAATGACTCGACACACTTTTAAAATGCAGTTAGACAAGGGAGCTTCGGTTACATAATTTAACAGGCGTACTTACGAGTTATCTGCAGCCGTAGAAGCCTCATTTCCACGCTGACAGCTTATAATTGAAATGATACTCCTGTGTCAGGTGTTTGCCAACAACATTCCGCAATTACACAAAAACCGTCCCTCTGGGACAGCCTGAATATTTTTGAAATTGATCCCATTGATCTGTTTGGTGTTTCCGTCCCAGACAATGTGCTGCAAATGAACTGTACAATGTCTCAAGACAGTACAAATCAATTGTGTGGCAAGTACAGTCAGCTGTTTCAGGAAGGGCTTGGTAAACCTAATGATTTCGAAGCTCATATTGCTCTTAAGAACAATGCTCAGCCAAAATTTTGTCGTGCTATGTCTGTGACACATGCCATTCGCAATCAAGTCTGCTGTCGTTAAACCTGTTTCAGCGAGTCAGTGGGCATGCCCCCTTGTTGTTAAGAAAAAGCCATCAGGCAGATTACGCCTCTTCGTGAATTTCAAGTCTACAGTCAATTCTCAGACAGTGTTGGACTCCTTTCCACTTCCTAGGCCGAAGAATTCACGGACAAGTTGGGACAAAGGTTTGTTCCTCTCCAAAATAGATTTGCAGGAAGCATATTTGTTATTTCTGTCCAAACTTTTTTGTCAATATTCACATGGGGTTATTCCAGTTTCAACGTCTACCGTTCATCAGAGCGTCTGCCTCAGTCATTTTTCAATGTTTTTTGGAACATCTGACGGCAAAGGTCGCCTCATGTTCATACTACTTTTATGATACTGCATTTTGGTCACACACCTCCGTAACATTTTTCAAATTGGGAGTGTCACTTCAAGGTGCTTTTATATGCCAGCCTCAGGTGGAACAAGGAAAGCTGTTCATTTTTTATAAAAAAATATATTTAGTGTTTAAGTCATGCCTTTAATGCTCAGGATACTCAATCTGCCCGGTCGCATTTGTCGGCTATTAAGGATTTACCAGCACTTGGTGATGTTCGCTAGCTGCCACCGGTGATGGGCAAGCTTACATATTACATAAATTCATCCCTAACGTAGCTCAAATTGCTGCTCCGCTGCACCGACTGAGCTGGAAGCATGTCCCTTTTTGTATAGTGTACGGAGTGTCAGCACTCTTTCCAAGGTCTTTCCACGAACAATACGAGACTGGAATAGAATGGAGAAACGATAGAGGCACTCAAGGTACCCTCCGCCATACACCGTCAGGTGGCTTGCGGATTATGGATGTAGATGTAGATGTAGACGCCCTTCTCAGCGATATACACTCCTGGAAGTTGAAATAAGAACACCGTGAATTCATTGTCCCAGGAAGGGGAAACTTTATTGACACATTCCTGGGGTCAGATACATCACATGATCACACTGACAGAACCACAGGCACATAGTCACAGGCAACAGAGCATGCACAATGTCGGCACTAGTACAGTGTATATCCACCTTTCGCAGCAATGCAGGCTGCTATTCTCCCATGGAGACGATCGTAGAGATGCTGGATGTAGTCCTGTGGAACGGCTTGCCATGCCATTTCCACCTGGCGCCTCAGTTGGACCAGCGTTCGTGCTGGACGTGCAGACCGCGTGAGACGACGCTTCATCCAGTCCCAAACATGCTCAATGGGGGACAGATCCGGAGATCTTGCTGGCCAGGGTAGTTGACTTACACCTTCTAGAGCACGTTGGGTGGCACGGGATACATGCGGACGTGCATTGTCCTGTTGGAACAGCAAGTTCCCTTGCCGGTCTAGGAATGGTAGAACGATGGGTTCGATGACGGTTTGGATGTACCGTGCGCTATTCAGTGTCCCCTCGACGATCACCAGTGGTGTACGGCCAGTGTAGGAGATCGCTCCCCACACCATGATGCCGGGTGTTGGCCCTGTGTGCCTCGGTCGTATGCAGTCCTGATTGTGGCGCTCACCTGCACGGCGCCAAACACGCATACGACCATCATTGGCACCAAGGCAGAAGCGACTCTCATCGCTGAAGACGACACGTCTCCATTCGTCCCTCCATTCACGCCTGTCGCGACACCACTGGAGGCGGGCTGCACGATGTTGGGGCGTGAGCGGAAGACGGCCTAACGGTGTGCGGGACCGTAGCCCAGCTTCATGGAGACGGTTGCGAATGGTCCTCGCCGATACCCCAGGAGCAACAGTGTCCCTAATTTGCTGGGAAGTGGCGGTGCGGTCCCCTACGGCACTGCGTAGGATCCTACGGTCTTGGCGTGCATCCGTGCGTCGCTGCGGTCCGGTCCCAGGTCGACGGGCACGTGCACCTTCCGCCGACCACTGGCGACAACATCGATGTACTGTGGAGACCTCACGCCCCACGTGTTGAGCAATTCGGCGGTACGTCCACCCGGCCTCCCGCATGCCCACTATACGCCCTCGCTCAAAGTCCGTCAACTGCACATACGGTTCACGTCCACGCTGTCGCGGCATGCTACCAGTGTTAAAGACTGCGATGGAGCTCCGTATGCCACGGCAAACTGGCTGACACTGACGGCGGCGGTGCACAAATGCTGCGCAGCTAGCGCCATTCGACGGCCAACACCGCGGTTCCTGGTGTGTCCGCTGTGCCGTGCGTGTGATCATTGCTTGTACAGCCCTCTCTCAGTGTCCGGAGCAAGTATGGTGGGTCTGACACACCGGTGTCAATGTGTTCTTTTTCCATTTCCAGGAGTGTATGTCATATACAATTCGATCCAAACAAGTCTATCGTACTAGCAGTGTAACCATCGTCGTACAGGTTTGTGGCAGTAATGTCCCGCAGGACAGCGTCTACAGACAGACGTATTGCCTTTGCTTCTAAGCGTTTGAAAAAACCTTAGTGCAATTGTAGTTAGTTTGAAATAGAGGCACTTGCCATTTACGGGGTAACTAAGTTTCAGTAAAACTTGTATGGGTGAAAATTTGACCTTGTCACAGACAACGCGCTGCTGATGGCTCTTTTCAGACCTTCCAAAGCTGTTCCGCCGAAGATATCGCAAAAGTAGTAACGGTGGGCTCTTTTGTTGTCCAGTTATCAGTATTAAATTCTGTACAAGCCCACAGCTCGGCATCTCAACGCTCATTTGTTGTCTCGTTTACTGGTGGGTACAGATTCAGTCTTTGATTCTTCAAAGAATTTCTGTTTTCAGACAGATGCCCAGGACCTTTACACGTTCACGGTTTACCTGTCGACTATCGACGAATATTTCGAGAAACCGCTTCTGACTCAGCTCTCCTTGTGTTATTGCATTATGTTCGCAATGGGTAGCCTCAGAGTCCGAAGGAGAACGCAATGCTCTGGTGTGCCGTTTTTTTGCCCGGCGGCACGGTCTTTCTGCGCATCTTAGTGTTATCCTTGTTCACACAGATACATTGACCGCCTACCGTACGGCTCCAACGTTTCTGTGATTGGGCACGGCCAAATTTCCCATGGCAACGTCTTTAGGTTGATTTTGCGGTCCCATTTTGTAACACTCGGATACTGATTGTTGATGCAAACAGTACTCTTAAGTTCCCTTTTGTCATTCCAATGCATTACACCACGGCTGCAAGTACTGAGTCCACTCTCACCTCAGACTTTTGTACAGAAGTATTACCTGAAGTCATTATCTCCAACAATGATCAACATATCACATCGGCCAACTTTCGTCAGTTTTGCCAAACCAATGGCAGTTAGTATGTTACTACTGCGCGTTTCATCTACAATCCAAGGGCTGGGCTGAACGTTTTGTACCTACATTTAAGATTTCTTCATTTCTACATTTAAGACTTTGAAGGACAAGCTGTGCTCCTCCTACACAAGGGACCAATCCATCCTGAAGTTTGTCTACCTATCACTGCTTCCCATGTGACGGCAAGTCACCGGCAGAACCTTTACATGGTCGTCGACATCACACTATCCTTCACCTCCTGCACCCACCACAGAGGTCATACTTCTGCCACGTCGCACCAAGTCTCAGCCCCAGGGCAACGTGTTTTGTACAGTGTTCACCAACGGTCGTCGATGGAGCGACGCATCAACACGAATGTGTTAGGCTGGTCGTCTTATACTGTACAAAGGTCATCAGTGCTACATCGGCGGCACCATAATCAAAGGCGTCACTCCTGGCTGCGTTATTCTGCCGTGGAATTTTTGTTCGCACATCCAGTGCCCCACAGGGGTCCGCAGCAGCAGCCGTTTTGTCTGCTACCAGCCCAGCTCAGTCGCCTCCTCTAGTCAAGGCACCCATGGAGGTCGATGCTGAGCAGCGGCCTTAGATAACACAGCCGGTCCGGCAGCCCCAGCCTCTGTCCATTGCGGCGCCGAGTCTGGCCTTCTACCTGGACGCCCCAGACGGTCCGGCTGCGGTCACGGACACCTCTTCAGCAGAGTCAGAGTCCTTTGACGCAGCTGTACACGCTGTGACCCGTTTTTCGGCCTGTGTTTCCAACCACTCTTCTGGTGAATGGCAGGATGTGGACAGAGGTCTGCCATCGGCCACTGTCACAGTTCCTATCCCACCGTCAACGTCTGCATCCATGCCTTCTCCTCGTCGTCAGTATATGCATCAACATTACACAACGATTGTGCGAAGGTGTGGAGGAGGGGTGGGGTGGAGGGGAGGAATGTGCTGTCATCTGAAATATGTATGAGCGGTTTCAAGGTTAGCACCATCAGAGTAATTATTAAGCGCGTTTGGAGGCAACCAGGAGTGGGGAACCCCAGCGGCTCCTGGAGCCAACACCTCGAGGAAGCTTGAAACAGCCACCACCAACCGCTATTTACGTACGTTCGGAGTTTCTGAGTTGTTGTGGAAGGCTGTGATCAGAAGGTTCAGTCGTGTTCCGCGGAGTCTATTGCAGAGACAGTGCATTACAACACGTTACTGGACAAGGACTGTTAGTGCATTGTCTAGCGTTCAGTCATCCTCAATAGCTATTCATCCCACATGTGGGCTAGCTTATACACCTCAAAGTTAAGTTCTTATCAACAAAGGTGGTAATCGAGGGATGTGCCAGGGCTGTTTCTTATTTTAGGGTAGAACCCCCTACACCAGAAAACATGATACAACAATAACATCCTAACCCATGATGATTAGTATAATCCTTATCCTTGTTGGCCACAAATAGTATACTCACTGTATTCCAAATTTAGTTTGGTCCAAATATACTGTCCAGTCAGAACATTATGACCACCGACCTACTATACATAAACTTGTCAAGGTGATGGCATCGTTACCTGGGGCGGAATAACTGCTAGTCAGACACATGCATGGTGCATGTAGTATAAGTGAGCGTGCTGTCCGTACATAGAATGGGGAAGGCATATTATCTATCTGAGTCTGACCGAAGGGAGATTGTGATGGCCCAGAGGCTCGGCACAAGCATTCCAGAAACTGTACGACTTGTCGTGTCTTCGTGGAGTGCTGTGGTGAGCGTCTTAAACACGTTGCGAAACCACATCCAAACGTCTTGGGGCTGGACGACCACCTCTCATTACAAATGTCGGACGTCGTAGGCTCGACAGACTGGTAAAACAAGATAGGCGGCTAACTGTGGCGGAACTAACACCAGACTTTTACTCTGGGTAGAGCACAAGTGTGCCTGAACACGCAGTACACAGGACACACCTAATGATGGCTGCGATGCATATGCCAATGTTACCATCACAACATCGGCAACTACGACTGAAATTGGCACTTGACCATCGGCACTGGACCTTGGCGCCGTGACAGCGCGTTGCATCGTCTGATGAATCCCGATGTCTTAATCATCATACCAGTGGGAGGGCGCGAATCCGTTGTCTTGCAGGGGAACGACTCCTTGACACATATAGTGTGCGACGGAGACAAGCTGCTGGTGGCTCCATTATGCTCTGGAGAACACTCACACTAGCATCTGTAGGTACAGTGCAGCTTGGGCAAGGCACGATGACGGCTAAGGAGTATCGTACACTGGTTGCAAATACCCCTTCATGGCGATCATGTTTCCCGACTTCAATGGCAGTTTTCAACAAGATAATGCGCCATGTCACAAGACCAGGACTGCGATCGAGAGGTTCGAGGAACACAGTGGCGAGTTGCAGTTGATGTGCAGCCGGATGAGAACCCGATCGGCCACATCTAGGATGTGGCTGGACGTGGCGTCAGAACTCATCGCCTCCCTCTCCGGAATTTACGGGAATTAGGTGACTTGTGCGTCCTGATGTGGTCCCAGCTCCCTCCAGTGGCCTACCAAGACCTCACTGCTTCCATGCCGCGACGTGTCGCCGCTGTTATCCCTGCCAAGATGGACGTACCGGCCATTAGGTAGGTAGTCTGGATCATCAGTGTATTGCCTTTCAGAAACCTGTGCCTGAGCATATAAACATTTTTGAATGTTCTAAATTACACCAGTAACTGTACTCAGTATTTTTGGCTATTAAATAGGATAATTTGACTTCGAGTTTTGCTACGAATGATGTAAATTATAATGAGAGAAACCAGACATGGCTGTTTCAGACTTTTTAAAGTGGAGGTCCGAAGAAGATAACACAACGAGAAGAAGCTGCTTCTGACGCTGAGCTGTTAAGCGTGCGAAGGACAAACTGAAAAAAATCACATTTGCATTCCAAAAAATTGAGATACTCACACGGCAGTCAGAAGGCAAAAGGTTGCTAGAGTCACAAGGCAGTAACAAGTTGGGAAGTCTCAGCACTGTCATGGAGATCGACCGAGAAAAGATTAGAACTTGTGTTGTTGTTTATTTCAGAACATACTGTGGCCATGAACAGCATATCGGTTTTATGCACCACAGTTGATCTAATAGCGATGCCATAACTGGTCATTTTTTGGATTAACTTTGGAAATAATTTGTTCCTCTGGGAGTCTCTAGATAGACATGATTCACACATATGGTTAATATCTGGTTAAAAACTTTCTATAAGTTTTAAAGCTGTTACTTAAATTCGAATTGTTATTATGAATCAGCTGTAGGTGAAGGAAATGTGTACTATTCACAGAAAAGGTATATCTATGGTTCAAATGGCTCTGAGCACTATGGGACTTAACATCTGAGGTCATCAGTCCCCTAGAACTTAGAACTGCTTAAACCTCACTAACCTAAGGACATCACACACATGCCCGAGGCAGGATTCGAACCTGCGACCGTAGCAGTCGCGCGGTTGCGGACTGAAGCGCCTGGAACCGCTCGGCCACCGCAGCCGGCTGCATATCTATGGGTAAATGTGTATGCAGTGTTTAGTATTTATTTGTTTGGACCAAAACGTGTGCACAGATTTTTGTAACAAGACTGTATGTCAAATCATTAACTGCACGTGATCTTAGTCATACTGACTGGCATTCCTGGTAACAGGCGTCTTGTACTGAGATTGATAATGTAGATAGTGGTTTTTAGGGAGTAAGTTAACCATTGTAAGTGTGTTAATAATGCCATATTCTTTGATATGTAAGAGTAGTTCTAATTTGTTACCTGGTAGGGCAAGTGTGGGATATCAGTTTGAAATCATTTTGTGTGATTTTATCCCGCAAACTTCTGTCATCTTGAAGGCCTACTTGAATAGGTTGTGATGATGTATTTCACAAGAAGCAGCGACAATAGAAATTCCTACATACATATCTTCCCCAAGAACCAGAAAACTCTGGCTGACATTTCCATCCATTTTTAAGTTCTTCAGTTTACAAAAGTTTAAATTTTTGCAGCAGCTGTTGTATTACACAGGTTATATTTGGTGTAGTTAATCGCATATTAGTTTTGCAAGTTTGTCACATAGTTTACTAATATTGTACAGCATAAAATTCTAATATATGTCTTGGTTCATGGATGACATAAAACTAGTCGATGTACATTTAAGACTAAAAAAAAACAGGTGCAATGTGACCATTTATAGCAACCGGATAATGTCTGATCTGCAACGTGTCACATTCCTACCTTCCATCATCTTACTGCAGGGATCTTGTACAGTGTAAATTAATGGAGCCGCAGTTTAATTTTTGCGTCAATTGAAGATTTCAGTATCGATCGTTGGCTATCAGTCGTGATGTAATGGTGTTTACGGTGACGCCATGCATGCGAGCTGCATTCGAAAGTTTTGCATGTGGACACTTTTAGCTTTAGCTTATGCTATGTTAGAAGGCGCTTTAATTTGTGTGGAGATTCGGCCTGTTTCATGTCGCGTACTTTTATTTTTCTTTTTTCTTTGCCGGTAGGCAGCAAACGGGTCCCACAGAACTCAGACGCATGCGGTGGTCAGAGGCAGATGGTCGGCCAAGAAATCTCTTGCTAAAATATTGTTGAACCAAACTGTTACTACCAATGTGACAGAAAGCGAAATATATTGTGGGTTCGCTTGAATTACACCCATAGCTTCAGCACGGAGAGGAAAGGGGCGATAAAAATTTTGTCGACGTGTGCTTTCAGTTGCCAGACGTCGTATTAGCTAGAGGTGTACATGTCCCGCTTTTAACCCGCCCATGCTTGCCCGGTGGCCAGGCGGGCAGGCCGCCGCCCGTTGTCAACAGAACGGGCAGGCTGCTTCACTCCCAGCCAAGCCAAGCAGAACCCAACCCGGGCAGGCTGCGGGAAACTTGCTTGCCTGCCCATATTACTGCTGAGCTGCGCTACGCAGCCGTTTAGTCTGCGCGCGTCATTGTCGTATTATGAACGTTAATCAAAAGTTTTTATTTTACCTGAGCACCAAAAGACAAACCCCAACATTATATATATATGTATTAATTTCAGGTAAAAAAAATATTGGTTTTATTTGTATATTCTTCCTTTACGCGTATATTTCGGGCTTCTTATCTATATAAATAAAAATTAATTGCCAAATGTGTTGATAAGCGTAAAACTCGAGAACGCCTGGACCAGTTCGGCTAAATTTTTTTTGCTGTGTTCGTAATTCTCAGGACAAGGTTTTTATGAAATAAAATTTTTCGAAAATCGACCGAAAAATTGGAAAATTTGACAAAAACTGAAAGTACGTTTTCATTGTGTCCGTGTGTTTGTATTGCATACAATCTTGATGAAATTTTGCACACTATACCTTGAAACCAAGAGGAAGGACACAGTCTACATAAAATTTCATATGGTGCATGGCAGAGGTTCCTTTACATAACGGAACTCGACAAATTGTACGTATTTATTCCGATCTTGATGAAATTTGGCACACTTGATAGTCAAAGCAGGATGAAGGGCGCTGCCTGCTTAAAATTCTGAATGGTGCATGGCGGAGGGTACTTTACGTACACACTTCTACACCAACCTACAATTTTATTCCGATCTTGAAGAAATTTTGCACACTTGACCATCAAGAGGAACATCACTGTCTACATAATATTTCGGACAGTACATTGAAGAGAGTACCTTACAAAAGATTTTGACATCGTTTGCAGGTTACCATGAAAGTTCACTATGTACGCATGTTTCCATGGAGAAGGTTTTTGAATATTTACATGTGCATGTATATGTATATATATATATATATATATGTATATATGTTTATGTATATATATATATATATATATATATATATATATATATATATATATGTCTATGAGTATATATATATATGTATATGTATATGTATATATATACATACATATATACATATATATACGCATATACATATACATATATATACATAAACATATATATATATATATATATATATATATATATATATATACACATGTAAATATTCAAAAACCTTCCCCATGGAAACATGCGTACATAGTGAACTTTCATGGTAACCCGCAATCGATGTCAAAATCTTTTGTAAGGTACTCTCTTCAAGATCATAGACATTTCGTTTAAAAGAAATATATATATATATATATATATATATATATATATATATATATATATATATATACATTTCTTTTAAACGAAATGTCTATGATCTTTTTGAAATTTGAGAGCTGTCTGACACATTCACAGTCATCGTGTTGGACAATTCGCGCACAGCAAATGTCGTTTAACAGTTGCAAACCATTTTTGGTTGAGTGAACGTGTTATATTGGCTGCAAAAAACCTTGATGTTAACGAAATGAATTTTCAGGTTCAAAATATGACACCTGGCGAATTGCTGACATACAAGTCGGTTTATTCCGTTACTAACCAAGATGATGTAGTCAACTATCCTACGGAATTTTTAAATTCGCTGGATTTCCCCGGATTACCGCCTCCCAATCTGTAATTAAGTCGGATCGGCAATCATGTTGCGAAAGGTAAACCAGCCACGTCTTTGTAATGGCACCCGGCTTGCGGGGAAGAAGTTAAAGAACAACGTAATCGAAGCCACAATTTTAAAAGGAAAGTACAAAGGTGAGGACAGTTTGATTCCAATATCACTAAGATTCCGACCGACATGCCATTCGACTTTAAACGGTTATAATTTCCAGTGCAGCTTACATTTGCCATGTCGATAGATAAATCGCAGGGGCAGTTGTTATATGTTTGTGGCATCAATCTTGAAAATCATGTTTTTCACATGGCTATTTGTATGTCGCATATTGCCCAGTCAGGACACCTTCAACTTCATTTGTTTACGCACCAGAAAACAAAATTATCAATGCTGCGTATCAAAAAGTATTACAATAAATGCTACCTAGCAATACACTTTGACACTAATTCACTGATCACCACAAAAGTTGACAGATATATATGAGTTTTCATAGATAGGTGAAGAGGATGAACTGAGGTGGCGGAATCCAACAGAGAGAGGACGAGGAGAAGGATAGAGGATGGGGGGGGGGGGGGGGGAGATGGTCCAAGGGATGGGTTCAAAAATGGTTCAAATGGCCCTGAGCAATATGGGACTTAACTTCTGAGGTCATCAGTCCCCTAGAACTTAGAACTACTTAAACCTAACTAACCTAAGGACATCACACACATCCATGCCCGAGGCAGGATTCGAACCTGCAACCGTAGCGGTCGCGCGGTTCCAGACTGTAGCGCCTAGAACTGCTTGGCGACTTCGGCCGGCCAAGGGATGGGGAGTGGGGGGGGGGGGGGGGTGGAGGTGATCAAAGAGATAGTGGGAGAGGACTAAATGGATAGAGAGAAAATACGGGAGGGAAGATGGACTACGAGAGTATGGAATAAATAAATGCCCAGGCAACGCAATGCAGTCTGTGCTGCACTTTTCAACACCGAAACGGATGGATATTTGTACTATAGAAGTGAACCTCCACCCCCCAAAAAGAAGATTGGTCACCTCCCCAGAAGAATAAATTATCTGCGCCCCTATTAACCACTGTACTGCAATGAGAACCAAATTAAGATTTTGGAAGTCTAGATTCTTTAACTTTAGTATGTTTCAGCCAAGTATGACACCAATTATATAAATATTTAACTACGTTTCCAGGATGTATTTTACTGGTTCTGTGAATTCATTCGAAGTTGGAAAAATCATTCTAAATTGCCAAAATGCATTTTAACAAAATCGAAGGACTTGTTTCGTATCCAGTTCGTCTAAAAACTATAGTACTGGGAATACAATGGCGACCCTGAGCCATTTTTCGCGGCTCCTACGTTTGCGTCATGAGAGCCCACACTTGTAGTCTAGGTCTGCATCATGAGGGACCATATTTCGGACCATCATGATGCAGACTAAGACGACGAGTGTTTACTTGCATGATGCAAATCTAAACGACGACTCTAGACCCTCATAACACAGACCTAAACGACGAGTCTGAATCCTCATGACGCAGATATAGACGCTGTGGAGAGTGGCTCAGAGTTTCCATTATATTCCTACTACAATACATTCATGGAAAAAGACGCTCTTCATTTTAGGAGTATTTGTAGTGTCTAGGTTTTCAGCATCTTGACTCTGCATGTGGGATTCCCCTTAATATAGAAATACAAGAATAAAATTACATTTTGCAATGTGTGTGGAACTCAACAAAATAAATTGTAATTTAAACTCATAATGTGTATTGCCTTACTCCACAAATGAATATTTTATTTTGCAGAACACTTTTCAACATAAAATCTTTACAAATTTTCCTTCAGTTCCCCTGAAAGTATTATTTAGGCCAAACCAGATACTCCTAAAAATATTTGGCTACTTTTGCAAACCCAAGTAACAGAAAATGGTTTACAAACAATAATTAATGTCACTTGGAAGGATTGAAATCAAAAATTTTAGTCTAAAATAAAAATGAACTGTATGCATTACAAAATTTCTATCTCAGAAATTGACGCCCAGAAAGCACAAGAAAGAAATCTGCACTCTTAATTAGTAAATTTGCGCTCAAACTCATAGTTTCCCGTTTAATGTTCTACTGTATTTTCAATGTGTCTGCTGATTAGTGTTTGAATTAATTATGACGAGATCGTTAAGTCTGTCTGCATTAAAACGTGATCGTTTTTCGCTAATTAGGTTTCCAGCGCAACTAAAAATTCTCTCACTAGACGCACTAGTGGCTGGTATATTTAATATTTTTCTTGCCACACACGCAAGTCGAGGAAGTCGTTGGGAGTTATTTTTCCACCACTGTAGAATATCTCCCTCGTTCACACAGTGTTCTTGCAAGTATCTACTGACTTCATCATGTAGGAGAGGAGGCTCTTCTGCCCAGTCCTCAAATTTCGCCATTTTGTACGGCCCTGGATTTGTTTCTTGGTTGCTGTGATTGGGCACTTGTACTGAAACTGTACAGGTTCCAATTAATATTTGCAGAATAATGTGAAGATCGTACTACACATAGTTGAAATTATAATAGGTTTTAGATGATGCTATCATTTATCGTCCTGTAAAGTTACCAGAAGATCAAAACTAACTGCAGGACGATTTAAATAAGGTATATATTTTTGGTGTGAAAATTAGCAGTTGGCAATAAATAATGACAAGAGCGAGGTTATCCCTGTGTGTACTAAACTAAGTCCGTTAAACTTCGTTTACAAGATCAACCAGTCAAATCTAAAGGCTGTAGATTCTACTTAATACCTCTGATTACAATTACGACCTACTTGAATAATGGAGGAATGGACACACAGAAAATGCTGTAGGCGTTTTAATGACAAAACACTCTTTTGGAGCCTTACTATTGACGGAAGAGGTCGAAAGAGTCTAAATAAGGGCAGCTGGTTTGGTATTATCGTAAAACAGGGGAAAGAGTGTCGCGGAAATTACACAAGAGTTGGGGTGGTAATCATTTCAACAATGGCGTTTTTTGACGTGGCGCGATCTATATATGAAATTTCGATCACCAACTTACACCTCCGAATTCGAAGAGATATTGTTGAGTCCCATATACATTGGAAGAAATGATCATCAGAATAAAATACAAAAAAGCAGCGCTCAGACGGAGAGCTGTAGGTGTTCTATCCCGCGCGAAATTCGAGAAAAGGAGACAAATAAGTTGAAAGTGGTTCGATGAACCCTCAACTAAGCACTTGCGAGTGTCTTGCAGAGTAACCATGTACATGTAGATGAAGAATATATGCATTATCTTAGGAACTTACCTTCAGCACACATCTGTCGTGCTGCTTGGTAAACTTTAATTTTTTCATCCTCGGTTAACTTTCTTAATGTGCGGTAGTTAGCCACCATAAACGTTGCAATTTTATGCAACATACTAACGCACATTTTCTGTTCTAGGAAGGCATCAGCGGCTTGTTTCAAAGGTTTCATGTCCTGAAAATACATTTTCTCAACATACATATTTCACAAGTGGTTCTATAATATTCAGATGGAATAAAATTACAAACCTCTTCATCGTTATCCCGTACGGTACAGTGAGTTGGATCCTTGTCACTCTCTAGATCAACTGTGGCTTCTTTAAACGGCTTAAGAAATTCTATAAGCTGGCCAGTGATATGGTGGTCATAGCCCAGCATCTTATCAGAGGCACCTTCATTATGTAAAACAGCCTTCACTGAATCAATCTGAGAATGGACTGATACAAGCATGTCAAAATAACTATTCCAACGAGTTGAAACCCACTGCTTTAAAGATGAGTTCAGTCTCACACAGGGACCTCTTCTCTTGAAGTACGAAACCGTAGCCCGCACTGTATTAAGAATGGCTAATATATTTGGAACATTTTCTTTCAAAAACTGTTCGCTCAGAACATGTTTCAAGACTGTGTTTATACTATGAGCCATGCATGGAAGACGCTGATATACTTCGAGAGCTTTGACAATGTTACTGCCCTGGTCTGTGACAAACGTAGTTTTGGCAATGTCTTCACGAGAAACACCCATAGTTTCTAAGCCATCTTCCAACTCGTTTCGAATATTCGAGCCAGTTTTTGGGCAGTCAGGAAACGCAGAGCACATTAGTACATATTTATTCAAACGCCAGTCTGAATTTATGTAATGCATTGTCACGGACATGTAACGCACCCCTTTGTAATTGTCTGTCCATAGATCAATTGTACTGGCACATATACCAGAACGAATCGCATGCACTATATCTGGGAGCATTTTGCTGCGCACTTTATCAGCTAAGGTTTGAACTTTCCTAGCTACTGTCACTCGGGAAGGCATAACATTTTTAATATCAACTGAGCCATATTTTTTACCTATGTCGATCAGTGTCTGCCCTAAATTAAGAAATCCTTCTCCCTTTATACTGCTAAATGGTCTCAGGTCCTTAGCACACATTTCGACGCACTTTTCGGCCGCTAAATCTCTGTCCTCTTTCAAGATATTTACGGAGTGAGGGAACTGCTTGTCAAATTTGCACACATGTCGTAACATACTCGAGGTTCCCGAATAAGTACTTAAGAGCTTTTTACATAGTTTGCATTGAGACACACCTACCGATTTATTTGAAGCGGCCTCATAAACACACGAAAACGTTTCCCATGCGGCACTTGTGCTCTGTTTCGTTACCAGCATGTATTCGCCAGTTGTCAATTTTTTTTCAATCTCACTAAAGTTCGACCTATTCATTGTGCTGCCTCCACCGTTGCGATAAATGAACTGCAGGGTAACTACCTGGCTACTCTAGTCACGGTAGCTTGACAGCGCAACCTGTTGTCAGGCGCAGCAAGCTGAGCGGGTCCCGTGAAGCTTGGCAGGCTTGCGGGAGCCCAGGTAGCCCGGGCTTACGGGAGCCCGTATCGCCCGCATTGCCCACTATGCCTCAGTACACACGCACTCTTGTGTTTACATCGCGGCAGGCTGACCTGCATGAATGGTTGCAGAGGTGCTAGGGGCAAGCAGGCTGCAAGGGGAATTTGTACACCTCTGGTATTAGCTACTCTCGCGTTTTATCTCAATACTACGGTCGTAGTCAAGAGTGATGTACTCAGATTGCAGTCAAGACTTCCTCCGGAAGTGCCGCAGTCTGCAATGTTGCCAGATCGAGCGTATTGCCGGACATTGAATTCTGAGGGGATCACGACTGTATTGTTCACCTTACGTGAACGACGTGGCGGTCAATTTTTTGTCTAAGACTGTATCTACAACACATATTGCTCGCTGAAGACCCAGAAGAATTATAAAAACAAAATTAGTTTATGAGAGCAACGTTAACCATAGCCTTCGAAGTATTCATAGTATTTTTTACGTGTGTGTAAACACCTTTCAATGTCCACTCAAGGAAGACAAGGATACACAGTCTAGCTTCAATATTATAAATACGCCTCAGTTTGTGGATGAACTCAGACTTAGGTTGATAACCATTTTCAATATTTAGCAGTACTGCACCCACTGGTGTTAAACTCGTTTCAACCAATGATTCCCACAGCTACGGGAACACTACTTGTGATACCTCACAGACAAAATACTTAAGCAGTGCTAGCAGACGAAAAGATCAACCTGACACAAACTGTGGGAAGTTTGTTTTACAACCTTCATACCTGGATAAAGAGCTTTTCCTGTTTGAGATATCTGTGAACGTTGTTGCATAAGACGATTTAAGAAGAAACTAAATTCCTTCAGCTACTACAATGTTTAACGAAATCGTCTTAACGGCACTAAATCGTGGTTTGTGAATCGTTTACCGGCTGTACTCTGCCGCATTTCATTGGTTGGAAGGCAAAAAGCTTACTGAAAAATTGCACAAAAGGAAAAGTGGGAGGAAATGTCTCCCACTGGAAGGTCATGTTGTTTTATTTAAATGATTACAAAATCAGGTAAAAGGAACAGGGAGGTTGTCAGTATAAGCACATTACTGTTGTCAGTATAATGTTGCGCTGCCCAGGGCCTGTAATGATAAAGCGCCCGTTTAGGTCAGGCATATTCTATACAGATGTTGAAGAGAGAGCACCACTAATTTCTACAATCCGTATGCATTGCATACACACAGAAATTACTGTTACAGTGTACTTATGGAGACCAATGAGTGAATAGCGTATTTTCCGGTGACAAAGAGCACTGGCAAACAGTCTTCACTACATTAGGTTACTTAAACTGGTGTCACACTGAGCTAGAATTTATGGTCAGCGACTAAGTGTAAGGTCAATGAGTCGGATGTGGGTTCTGCAACTGTGAAATACTTTCCTACATTATAGAAGCGAATATTAAATTCGAACTAATATTGCGATAATTTTGAACTTGGATAGCTTAGAATGAAAATCTTTCTGTTTATTTCAAAGGAAAACAATTGATTTTCTAAAACATTCTCTGTCATACACAACTTGAAACAGGTCACGTCGACTAAATCATATGGAAGAACCGACAGCGACGTATATCGGAAGGCAGTAAGATCCCTTGGCTTTTGGTTTGGCAGTATTCGACAGCCATTTCTAGGCGCAAGTGAATGAAGAAAGGCAGCGCGTTTTCGTTATCAAGTAACGTCTTCATCAATTACTTTAGTTTTAATGTAATCTACGAGTAATTGCTGGTGATTGATATTAACATGAAAAGGATTCCGTAGACAGGGAAAGAACCTGTTCCTGGACAACTACTTCTATAATGACCAAAAGGCATTAAATGATCTTCAAGCACATGTATTCCAGCAGCGGTATGAATAAAATGATAGTAATAATGATGGTAATAATCGAATTATCCGGTAAGTTCACACTTCACAGTGGATTTTCTCGAACTAAGAAATTTTCTGAATTAGTGAAAATTTCAAAATGGCTTCACATCGAGGCTATGATGCCTAGAAGAGTCTTTACATCCTGCTGACATGAGAACAGCATAATCTCCGCGTCAGAAGCTTGCTTCTACTTAACCATTTAATAGACTCGCATTTTTTCCACAGTGACTAATTTTGTAAGCTAAGCACAGCATCTGTTACAGCACACTCCTGGGGCTGGGAAATGTGGCCACAATGGTCTGGTGGAACAAACTATCACAGGTTCAATGCGTGGGTTCAGGCACTTACTTCTAAGAGGCACAAACAGATTTATTTTACCTCTGGTAACCTCAAGGGAAAGGCGTTATAATCCAGAACCCGCATTAAACATCACGCTCCTTCATTACCAAATGTGCAGAGTCGGTTTACTTTGGGAAATGACATAGGCGGAAGTCATGGTAAACAGAAATACTGTCGCCAGTAAACTTACTTATATTAGAAAATTTTATTTTATTTGATGAACCGATAGCCATTTAAAGAAACAGGGCTCTTATTTTACTTGTACTAGATTGAACTAGAGACGTTGAGAAATTTGGTGCTGGACTGTGATTAGAATTCTTATCTCCTCTTTCGAGGATCTGAATCTGTCGGAACAGTATAGTTCAATCATTTCATTCCTTTTCCCAAGACTGCAATCTTCTCTAGGTCTCTTGCAAAGGTAAGTATGTGGGTCCGAATCCTGATCCAGTACAGAAATATTCATAATTTCATTTCAAGCACTATCACGTCCACACCGGCCTGCTAGTGAAAATTAACCTACATTTTTAATATCTGTTCATGTGTTGCCAACAATCACAGTACGTGTCGTTATTTCTGGTCAAACACGCACACATCTTACTGTTGGTGAGTAAGCAATTGATGGTTAAGCTATATTCGTGGATGATAAAGAAGGACTGTAGGTGTGCGGCTCGGTTGTCTCTCAGGCACAAATATTTGTATCCTTATTTAAGATTCAAACACCTAGCAGCTGGTAAGAAAAACCGATACGTAACATTTGATTTTACTTAGTTAACAATCCGATTACGTGTTGGGTTCGTATCTCTGTCACAAAACTTCACATCATGCGCTTTATCTTTAAATGCATGCACACTTTGTTACTTCTGAATGGAGGTATATCAGACTTCTTTCGTGGTTATGTAACAGGGATGAAAGGGTCTTGAAAGGAGTCCCAGTTTATTACAAAAACTGTCGTCTTTTATTTTCAAGTTTATATTTGGTTACTGATATTGGCAAAAAGTTCGGTAATTCATGACTCTTCATGGCTAGTCAGCAATATGATTAGATTAGATTTGATTAGATTAATACTTGTTCCATAGATCATGAATACGACATTTCATAAAGATGTGGAATATGTCATTTTAATGAAAGATTTCTTTACATATCATGATTCAATTTCTTTACAACAATTTTTTACTCTCTCTCATTCTTTTTTGTTTTTATCTCTCTCTCTCTCTCTCTCGCGCACACACACACACACACACACACACACACACACACATTCTTTTTTATTTTTATTTGTTTGTTGTGCTCGACTATCGGCGAGGCACGAAACTGTCTGTGAATGAGTTTTTTAGTTTTGAGTACAAAGAAATATAAAAACAACTCTGAGAGTTACTGATTTATGATGCTTAGTTTGCAGTCAGTTCTGTGTGTGATTAGTAACTACGCTCCAGTCCCTAAACATAGTTACAGAAATGCGAATCAGACGCATTACGTATTCCAGGCCCTAGCAGCCGCGTCTTTGAGATGCCAGCTATGCTCACTTCCCATCCCGCTGTAGGATCACATCGGTTTGTCTTCTTCCTACTGGTACTGTAACTGAGATTTGGCAACAAGGCAAAGTATGCCTGGCAACACTGTGATCGACGAGTTACTTCCTGGTGTGCACGGAATTAAGCCTCAAAGTTCACTTTTTTCGCTGTCATTTCCATTGAATAATCTGTGATACTATCGCTTGAGGTGTAACAAAAGATTGTAAATTTACGGTTTTCAGTCCAGGAAAGTCGTTGCACGTGGAAATGGCAACTAATTTCGCCCTTTAAATGGCGGTTTATGAGTTCTAGCCTCGTAAGAGGAAGCCAAGACACATGCGTCTTCGTTAGCTCTGTGGTAATGTGCTGACCTTTGAAAAAGAGTCTGTTATGGTTTGTCGTTACAGTCTCGCTGACTTTAACGTTATTATCCCTTCTGTGAAAGAGCTACAAGCACTCAGATCAAACATCGATAAGGAAATCGCAAGAAAATAATTTTGGCTCATAGTGCAATGGTGAAAAACTTACAATTCTGCACAACAGGTAACGCCTCGTTCCACTGATGACAAGGAAATTTTGGGTTTCTAGGAATGAATACCTTTATTTATGAAATGCCACATTTGTACACCTCTTGAATATGACACAGCATACCAATTAAACACAGACCCAGTCGAAATCTAAGTGAATAGTATTTTACTAATTTGTGCTGATAGAGGCACGCTTGGGTACAGATAGTTTTATTAAAACAGACTTTCGTCGTAAGTTTATCGTGTGTAGTTTTGTTTCATTTCTTATAATACAGTACACAATTTTCTTAAGGCTTCTTTTAGTGTTGTTAAAACAATAGTAAAGATGAGAGAGAAATTAATCATCAACGATACATACGAATTCACTGATGTTATCAACAGTCTGACAATACATATGCAGTTCATTGATTATATGCATGTAGAAAACATTTTCTGATTTAAAGCTGTCAAACAAGGTTTGAAGAAGAATAAAATGCCACTATCACACGACAGCTAATGTAGAAAATACTTTTCTGGCGTATTTTGGCGCGATGCGCTCTCCCCATACATAATACAAAAGTTTCGAGATGCATCTGCTCCTGGTCATCTGTTAAAGCTGAAAAGAACAAAATGTAGCAAAAGTTAGCTTTTTTTCCACATGCGACTATTTTGGGTTGAGAAGTGAAGGGAATTATGTTCAAAGTTCCATTAGATTGATAACTTTAGCAGAAAGCAGAATTGCGTTTTAAACAATGTAGCAGTGAATGTACTCGAACTCGCGACATCTTATCTATGGTGCGCAACGCTTACCGCTATGCTACTAGCTGATACATAGCTACAACCGTCCCAGAAGTCAACAAAAATTCCTCCAGAACTTGCGCATTCCATAGTGCTGTCAGATAATGCATATGGCCGGATCTAGACTTCTGAGAGTCAGACAGTTACAGCTTTTCTTTTGCATTGCACGACGTTTTCAACAAACAGATAGTGCAATAAAGTAGCTCAAATGAAGAGGAACACTTCCTACTTAAATGTCTTCATCCTACACCGTTGGCAGTTCTGTGTAGGTGGCAGTTACATGAATTTATTTCGGTGATTACAAAATAGAGTCGAATGTCTGCACTGGGTAGCCGAGGCAGCTAGTTCATGGCGATGCGGTCAACCAAGTAAATGAATGTACTGAACATGCTGCAAACCAATACAGGTAGACTGTGTGTCAGAATTCTCATCTAGTGTGGCGCAACGGCGTTACGATAGAAAAATGAGTCATAGAGAATAGGTTTTGGTGGTCTGTTGGATTGATGATAAGTTCATATAGTTATTGTCCGGGTTCGATTCCAACTTCTGCCGACGATTTTTGATAGGGAGAGACGGATTCTATTCTCTTCTGGCTACGCCAAGTGAAGAAGGTATAATGGCATTGTGGCCTGAAATTCAAATTAAACATGATATTCCTTCTCTACCAAGTAGACGTTAGATTGAACCGCAATAAAGTCGGGAGTGGCGACATGTAGAAACTCTGTCGTCAGTGATCTTTGTTATACTAGTTATTTATTTCTAGTGACGAAACAAACGCTATGTAGGGTTACAGAACACTTATTTCATCTTTTATTTGAGCTTCTGTATGTCGATGAAATTGGTTCTGAACTGGGAATGCAACTCAGACGGCCCTTAACGCTGCATTTGATTCCTTCGTGACAATACAGCTCGACTACAATTTGTTGTTTGTTCAGAACTGCAGATTTTCAACATCTCCACGTATTGTGCGTGAATGGGTTCGAATCCTGTGCCGGCACTAAAGTTTTCATTATGTATTGTCAATCTCTAACACGAAAACACCTATCTTTTGTTGAATAATAATTTTGATTTTTCATGTATTTTCATTCGTTGTCAACACTAAAGATATCTGACGTTTTTGACTCCCAGTGAGACACAGAACTATTTGCGAGATCACTGTAAGTTCAAGGATGTTATTCCGAGCTGCTGGTGGAGAAAAATTAGGTAGCTGACGTCCCTTTGTGTGTTGTCAACAACGATATGTGTGAGGTTCGATTCCCAGTCAGGACTGAACTCTTCGTCATATTATTTCTAATTCAAATATGCTCACATGTCGCTGCTGGTGTAACAAACCCATATTTAACGTTCGTTTTCTCTAGAATATAACAGCGATAGGTGGCGGATTGGAGTCCTGGGAAGGAAAAAATTAATGTCTCGTCTCGTAATTTCAGTAAAAACATCTAGCTACTGCCGAGCTAATCCGATATGTCACAGTTGATTGTTCTTCGATAACAATCCGATTAAGTTCTGGGTTCGAATCCCTGTCCAACACAAAGCTTTACCTCACGGCATTTCGATAAGTTAGTTGGGAAGAAGCAATATTTAACATCTCTCGTAGTTCGTTAACCGGGACAATAGATGCTGGGTAGGGATTCGCGTCAGTTAAAAATGTTTATGTTATGTAATTTAAAGTCGATATTTGCTAACTGATACTGTCTAAAATCGAGGTATATCACTCTCTGTATGCCTAGTCAGGAGTGACTGTTAGTTTCCGTCAGTCACGAAATCTTTGTTTAGTCTGCATGATCTGGGTTGGAATCCATATGCAGAATGAGACGGTTCGTCATGTCATTTGAAGTTCATACATATTCTCAACTAGCTGCTCGTGAATAACTTAAATTCTTAATGTCATTTTGTGTTAAATAATAAGTACAGTATGTTACTTTGAAGAGGAAATCATGAATACGACTAACTTACTACGTGCATTACCTGTCTGACGTAATAATGAGAGTGGTAACATTTCAGGTATGTCATTTATTATAATAAATGTGAGGTTACAAGCCTTAAGGACAGTCATATCTGTGATAAGGTGTTCCCTGATATTTGTAGTATCGTGGTATTACTTGCCATCTTGAGTTACTGCGATACAGGGCAGTGTTTTCTAGTGGTGACTTGTTGGAACCATTTTCAATAGTCCAACGACTGTACCAAGGAGCGATTAGAGGACCTGCTAGACAGCTGCGTTATGCGGGTTGCATGAGAATCAGGCGAAATGCTATTCAGGTCGTTCGGATACTTTTGAGCATGACTGTACATTGTCAGCGGAGGAAGTGGATACAGAAAGCTTGTCCTGCTGCCATTTTTTGAGAGAGCTTGGAGAGGATAAAGGTAAAGGGACTTCGGTGCATATTCGACTGAAATTTTGGAATCAGATCGAAGCATTGGGCTTATCGCCGTAAATTGGGCATTAACACCAATTTTTGCACCTGGCAACAATACGGTGTTGAGGTATTAACTGGACGATAAAATGAATAATAGACTAGACAATCAGCTGATGGAGCTCATATTGGTTCTTCACAGATGTTTAAAAGCTATTGAAAAGAGCGAGATTATGGTTAATAATGGTGGCGCACAATTTTATTTTAAGACTGAAATAAAGTGGCGTAAGATATACAGGTGTTTTAAATCATCTTGAGCTTGACCTGTATAGTAAACTTACTGATTGTATTTTTATTTTTATTTTGTATTTTTTGTATTTATTTCTCGTCCAGACAGTTTAAGTTAAGCATATGCAAATATATCCACGCTGTATAAATAATGTTTTCACTACACTACACACCAGTGTAATGGACAACCAAGAAGAGATTTCTATTATTTTGCTTTCCATTGAAACAGGATGATGAGCACGAAATTTCTGCTCAGGTAATGTGGCAAGATGCTAAATTTCAGGTACTGACATCTGTGTCATGTTTTATGTTGTGTATAGGAAGAATGAGTACATTGCAGAAAGAAAGGGACCATTTGCTATCACTATCAAACCCTGACTTCATTAAGAAAGTTCCACTTTGGGCCAGCAATTAGAAATTGAAATTGTAACGAATACCTGATGAGCGTAACATCTGCCCAAAAAGTATTTTTAGAAATGAATCCTTGCTGGAACGTCGAATGTCACAGGTACATTGAGTAACTCGACAGTGAACTATTGATTGTGAATGTTCCGATCACATTTTCTGTAAGTATTTATTTGATCTATCTTGGTTGTGAGTGCTTCTTCGTGCATCACAGTTTTTGACCTACTGGGAAAACTAAACGTGTAAAAAACTAATGCAGCAGACTTACTAATTCTATGGTGATATGGAAATGCTAATGTTAAAAAAGAAGTAAACAGTGAGGAGTGTGTCCTTTACTACTAATACCTTTACATTATTACATATAGCTAACACGCTTGAACTGAGATATCTAGTTGACTGTTTCAACACTAACAGGACTATGTGAATTTTGTCATTTTTAATGACTTTGCAACTTTCTGCAGGTAAAGCGTAAGTTCTCCTCTATAAATACGCACTGGTAAACGCTATCTACTAACAATACTGCCAGTTGTCTGTTGATCTACACTCTGTACAGCAATGTTTACATTTGCATTTTTGCGAATTCACTACTCAGTAGTGGCACAAAAAAAAAAGAAAATGTACCTGCTGAAAATAAATTGAAAACTCCAGAATGAGATTTTCACTCTGCAGCGGAGTGTGCGCTGAAATGAAACTTCCTGGCAGATTAAAACTGTGTGCCCGACCGAGACTCGAACTCGAGACCTTTGCCTTTCGCGGGCAAGTGCTCTACCATCCGAGCTACCGAAGCACGACTCACGCCCGGTACTCACAGCTTTACTTCTGCCAGTATCTCGTCTCCTACCCTCCAAACTTTACAGAAGCTCTCCTGCGAACCTTGCAGAACTAGCACTCCTGAAAGAAAGGATATAGCGGAGACATGGCTTAGCCACAGCCTGAGGGATGTTTCCAGAATGAGATTTTCACTCTGCAGCGGAGTGTGCGCTGAAATGAAACTTCCTGGCAGATTAAAACTGTGTGCCCGACCGAGACTCGAACTCAGGACCTTTGCCTTTCGCGGGCAAGCACTTGCCCGCGCAGTCGGCTTTTGGCGGCCGTGGTGTGCGGACCTCCGGCGTGTGCTGTGCGCTGCGGTCTGCTGCGCTCCGCTCGATAAGTCAAGCGCCTGTTGCAGTAGTTACTGCGTTATTTGAGACTCTTGATGGATTCATATTAGAAGGAGAGATGGATCAGCCTAATAGGAGAGACACATTGAAATTTGTTTTTGACCAGAAAGGGCAGAGACCGAATTCGTTCGAAATTGAGACGTGGTTAGAAGAAGTTGTGAAAATTTCGTGCTACGGTCGCAGGTTCGAATCCTGCCTCGGGCATGGATGTGTGTGATGTCCTTAGGTTAGTTAGGTTTAAGTAGTTCTAAGTTCTAGGGGACTGATGACCACAGAAGTTAAGTCCCATAGTGCTCAGAGCCATTTTGAAAATTTCGTTTGAGGATATTATAGGTATTCACCTTTCAATTGTGAGTAGTATTGTGTATGTCAAGCTTAAAAACACGGAATTGTGTGACAAAATTGTTGAATCTAGTGGCGGAACATTTAAGTTCAAACATCACGATGGCAATGTTAGTGAAGTTCGTGTTACGCATGCTGGCTTTGGATTAAGAACTGTCCGTATCTTTGAGCTACCATTTGAAATCACCGCTGAGCAGATCAATTCCGTGATAGCTCCTTATGGGAGAATAATTAGCAATTTTGCGGAAAAGTGGTCTCCTGCTCACAAATTCCCCGTCTTGAATGGTATCAGGCAACTGCGAGTGGATTTACACAAGCACATACCCTCGTATATAAATGTTTGTGGTTATCGGGCTATAGTAATATATGATGGGCAGCCAAGAACCTGCGCGTCTTGCGGCGGCACAGGCCATGTCCGCTCGCAGTGTATACAACGCCGAGTGGCCCAGCTACCTGCGGGCGAAGCAGTGAGACCCCCGGCCATGTCAACGTTGCCTGTAACTTACGCAGCGACAGCCGCTGGACAACTCCATACGCGTGACGCTCCTGACGCTACTCGGGACGCTACCCAGGATGATGCAGCTCGCGACAATGAAGTGATAATGGAAGTTAGCGACTCGATGGGGACAACACAGCCAAAGAGTCAAGAAAAAGAATCAAATATCTCTGTTCAAATAGAACAAACTCCTGAACCGGTTATAGTCCTTCAGAATGAGCAGTCTCCAGAAAACCACAAGGAAACCAACCCATCACTTGCCAGAGAACAAGACCGAGCGCAAGAAACCCAAGATGTAATGGAAAACGATGAAACCTCCCCAAGAGTCAGTCCTCCAAGGAAACATAAAAAGAGGAGACTAGCTCATAAGGGAGCTGAACAACTGGCACCCCCTTTGCGAGAAAAAGCAAAGCAGATTAGCAACAAACTGCATGAAGAACAACATCGTAATCCGGTTCTGAGTATGCAGGCACCTGACCCCTTGCAAGCCAAATCAAATACACCATGCCCCATGTCAACGGAGCAGTCGTCAAACGAGAGGTTGAAGCTGATAGTAAATTTCGATGCAGACAAGGTTTTCCCTGATACTAGAAATGCAGAAAAAGAGACATCGAAAGCTAATCAACACAAAACCTGGGCTGATGAATCGGATGAAATGCATCAAGATGAAGAATTGAACGAAACTGGAGGAACGGAACAGACTTCTGCCCCAAGAGATCAACTGAAGGCGATGAATACATTATTGCCGGAACATACATGTGAAAAAGGATTTTCCTCCGACAGCACTTCGTATGACGAATACTGACTTCGGTAATGAATAGGACAATATGAACGCAGCGCAAGCCTACAAAATCGCTACGTTGAACATTAATAAGATACGCTCCTCCTTGCATTTACAACATCTGCAAGACTTTCTATACGCTGCTGACGTTGATATACTACTGTTACAGGAAGTAACAGATATTAAATTAGAGAAGATACGTGGATACAACTCCACAATAAACCCCGGTTACGGTGCAGAGCTGGGAACCGCAATTCTCACGAAAGAAGGCATCCGTGTCACACAAATAGCAAAACTTGAAAACAGCAGAGGGGTTGCAGTGACTGTTAACAATGCCCGCATCATCAACGTTTATGCACCGTCAGGCAACAATAACAGGCGTGCTAGAGCGGATTTTTTTAGAAGGGAAATCGTTCATCTCTTCGGTACACGTCAAGATTATATAATTCTAGCCGGCGATTTTAATTCTGTACTTAGCCCGAAAGACCAGACACCGAATTTCAACAAGTCCGTAGAACTGGAAAGAATAGTCCACCAAATGCAGTTAACCGATACCTGGGAACATACCCATGGCGCACAGACCGGTTTCACATATTTTAACAGTCACTCCGCAAGCAGGCTAGACAGAATTTACGTGTCGTCCAACCTTAAGAACCATGTACTCCAGTCTGAGGTCTGGCCCACTATGTTTTCTGACCATGCCGCGTACATCACCACAGTAAATTTGGAAAAACAAGAGACTTACCGAGCGAGGGGCATATGGAAACTCAATATTACACATCTCCAAGATGAGGAATGTCGCGTAGCATTTACTAATGTGTGGCAAGAATGCGAGAAACGATTCCCGCGATACAGTTCTGCCATAGCTTGGTGGTTACAATGTGCGAAGCCTAAAATAAGAAGAATGCTGATGGATTACTCGCGACAGAAAAGTTTCTGGATTAAAAAGACGACTGAATTTTATTTTAGCTGCCTTAGAGACCTGTACACCTTGGACACACGATTAATGGAGAACTTTAGCCGTATTCAGAAAGTCAAAGCAAAACTTTTGGCGCTGAAGCGGCGACAGTCGGAAGGTTTTAAAGTCAGAGCGAGACTACACAACATTGTAGAAGGGGAAGAAACGGCTATGTACCATGTAATGCGTGAGAATAAGAGAGGAAACAGAAAAATACTGACAGAAGTTAAGTTACCTGATGGGACCAGGCACACAAAACAGCATGAAATTCAAAACGCTGTTCATAAATATATCTCAGATATGATGTCCACCAAACCTACCGTCGACGAGGCGCGGCGTGATCTTGTTAGAAACGTATCAGGACGAATTAGTACAGAGCAAGTAGAAAATCTCATGGCCGAAATAGAAGAGGACGAATTGAAAGACGCAATAGCACAGAGTCCTAAAAATAAGTCTCCAGGACCTGACGGTATCCCCGTGGAATTCTACCAAGTGTTCTGGCCACAAATGAAAAGCAAGTTGCTATGTATGTACAACGAAATCATGAGTGGCACTGTTGCCGCTCCCAAAGAATTTCCTGAAGGGATCATAGTTCTAATTCCTAAAAACTCACTTAGCAAAGCGATTGAAAACCTTCGCCCAGTAACATTACTCAACAGTGATTACAAGATTATGGCCCGCGTATTAGCAAGAAGAATAAAAATGGTTATTAACTCTGTAACTGGCACGTACCAAACATGTGTAGGCAAAGACAGAAACATTTATCAGAATATATGCGAATATAGGGATATAATATCAACCGCAAATGTATGCCGAATAAAATGTGCTTTAGTGTCATTAGACTTCGAGAAGGCGTTTGACAGTTTCGATCATAAGTATCTTCTTGGTATCATGGAAGTAATGGGATTCCCACCAAGATTCGTGAGGATTATTCAACAAATTCTGAAAAACAGTGTAGCACGAATAATGATAAACGGCCAACTAAGTAGAGAGATTGAATTGACTGGATCCGTACGTCAAGGTTGCCCAATGTCAATGGCCCTTTTCGCAATAGCAATAGAACCTCTCCTCGCGACACTCACGCATCACCTGCAAGGATTGTGTATAAACGGCAAGAAAATAGTGTGCAACGCCTACGCCGATGATGTGGGCGTCCTGGTTATAAATGAAGATGAAGTGGTGAAAGCTCTTCAGATTGTACACACATATGAACTTGCTTCTGGCGCCAAACTAAATAAAAGGAAGTCAGGCATCATGAACCTAGGCAGAGGAATATCCATGCAAAATCGGGGACAATTGACGGAAGTATCCACATTGAAATGTTTGGGTATTGAATTTAGGAGCAACATCCAACACACTATTGCCGTCAATTATAAAAAACAACTTGCAAGCATACGAGCATCTGTACAAGGAAACAGTATGAGGCAACTGGACGAGATACAAAAAATCAAACTAGTAAATGTGTATATAACATCCAAACTTAACTATGTTGTCCAAGCTTTTCCGATGCCATTAGAAACAGCCAGAAGAATTTTATCCGCGATAGGAAGCTTTGTATGCCAAGGCAACATTTTCAAAGTGAAGTTCAATACACTAACACTCCCAACAAGGAAAGGAGGTTTAAACCTTGTTGATGTCAGTTACAGGTCACGAGCGTTATATGTGTGTCGAATGTGCAAGCAATGGAAACAGATGCCCGACAGCTTAACGGCCCACTTGCTGAATGAAATTGCTCCAACAAGCATGCAGCCGCCTATAGATGTGAAGCATATACCAGCTGGTCTTTGTCACCTGAAAACTTTTCTCGTTGAGTACAGTTATATCTCCTCGAGGCTCTCAGAACAGCAGTTGAAGAGAGTAAAGGACATCTATACATATTTTATGGAAGCTAAGGACGGAAATATTATTGAAAGAAAATACCCCAACAACGACTGGTCTGCAATTTGGAAAAATATCGACGATCGGAACTTACCCTCTAAGGTGAAAGCAACTTGGTATAATACAGTCAACAGGAAAATTTCCACTAATTCCAAATTGCACGCTATACATCTCACAAATTCGCCCTTGTGCGCGTCATGTAACCTTCTTGACACTGAAGAACACCGATTCGTGTGTGAAAGAGTAAGAGACATATGGCATATAGTTAAGCAGAAATTAGCGACCGTTAACAGAACATCTCCAACCGTTTTCACCGCCGCAGATTTTCTGACTCCAGACGCAGTGCCACACCCTGATACGAAAAGAAATGCTGTTAACTGGCTAAAAGGGCACACTGTGCACTATATCTTGAAGGCAGAAAATAAAAGCAAAGAAGATTATTGGGTGTATCTAACGACTCAGCACCATCATCTCATGCGGACAAAAGACTACAAAAAAAATTACGCATGCTTCCTAAATAGAATCATGGAATAAAATTAAACAGAGAACAATAGACAGATTAAGATTGGTACGGAATTCAGAGATGTCAGCCTTGCACGATTACAGATACCTGGAACCGGAATGTCTTCGATCCTTTCACGAGACACAGCAGAAAAGAAATCAAGTCTGTGGCAAGACGCACAGGACTATATCCTCATGAAGAAATTAGACATCAAGTTTTATGTATTGTATTTTTTTTTTTTTAATTATCTTATGCCATACGCGGAGAAGTTTTAAGTACTAAAAAAACGTTCTTCAAGGGGTTGCAAGATTTTATGTTTTCCTTATGAAGCTGAGAGACTTCACGTATCAGTTTATTTTAATATACTTATCTTTCCATTAGCAAGAGGAAGATTCATTACCTTTAATTAATATTAAGAAGAACATTTATTTCTCATTTCTGTTAGCTAAGGTAATTTAGACATCCAGCTTACAGAAAAAAAAATTAAGAAGCCGAAATAATAAAATAAATAAATAAAAAAAAAGATGGTAGAGCACTTGCCCGCGAAAGGCAAAGGTCTCGACTTCGAGTCTCGGTCGGGCACACAGTTTTAATCTGCCAGGAAGTTTCAAATTGAAAACTGCTTATTCCATCAAAAATCAGAAAATCAGTTTTTTATTATTTGAAGTTGCGTCTGGGGTGTCCCAGATCTGATTCAAAGAGTGTTATTCGTTACACAAATTTTGATCAGTGCTGTTGCCAATGTAACAAACAAGAACATCGTTTTTTTCGCGAAATAATGGACGCACATTACCATGCACGAGGTTGGTACCAGCGTGGAGTAGCGTTTCCTCGATTGGTCGGGCCCTTTGCGCCAAGCACGGTGTCAGGGCTACTAAATTTGATTGCATAAACTAAATTTTGGCGTGAAAGTACTCGTCATTCTCACTCTGGCTAGGCAGTGGTACGTCATCTTGACCTTTCAAGTACGTGTAGAAAAGGCAAAACCGTCAGGTTCAACTATTCTCTAGGGATGTCTGTGGCGGCAAGGCATCTCCTACCCACAGCTAAGCCAGGGCACAGGCTTCGTCCACAATAGCACGAAGCAGGCAGCAGCCCCACTTCCTCGAAAACTGCCCGCCTCCCTGGGGAGGCGTGCCTCTCGTAATGAGATTCGCTGATGCCTTCTGCAGACAACACCACCCTGGGACCCGACGCGTAGCGCACTGTTCCAGCGAGAGAAACGCAAAGCTTTTCTCGCAAGTACACAGGTCCAGTAATCACAATATAATAATCATGAAACAGTGGCAGAGATTGAAACATCTCATAGCGATATGTGATAATGACGTCATTGTCTAAGGCTTTATTTTGCTGGTTTTTCTTGCCTGCTGATTTCCAGTTTTAACCAAGGTTCTAGGTACTATGAGCACGTAAGTATACACATTCTGCAACGCCCTTGACTAACAGATTACTGCCAGAGAACGTTAATTTCCCTTTAAGAGATTAATATTTGAATCATTTTGCTTTGTTTCTGTAACTTGTAGCTCCTTTTTTCGCATTTATATACATACCACATGCACTTTTAACTGTGCTGGTGCAGAGTAGCATTCACCATGAGGCTAACACATGCGTTTGTTAAGATCAAAAATTAGTTTCACATACAAGCAAAGGCATAAGTTAGTCACAAGGCTCAGGCCGCCCTGCGTCAGTAAAGTGAAGTGAAGTGAAGTGTGTGGTATGCATATAAATGCAAAATAAAAAGCTACGAGTTACAGAATAAAACAACGCTACATCGTTCAAAATTTAGTTGAAAATGAAACATAGTATTGACGGAAATTTAAATGAAGTACTCAGAGTGGAGATGGATGACAACCCGAAACATGTCTTTGAATAAATAAAGCTGCAGTAAGGCTCTTCATCTCTTAAAGTAAGGCCTTTCCGTGAGACTATGGTAGGCGGAAAACAATAATGGCTTCTCATGTTGAACACTAAAAGTTACAGAATACTGGCGATATCCAGCATGTGTATTCGTAGTTAGTATTATTTCAGCTACCATAAAACCTAGTGCATGACTGTAATCCGAACTTTAAGCACGAATTTCTGTTGTAAAGAGCTAGTAATTCGAAGACGACTTCAGGAGATATTGCTGTCGTAAGATGGCATAAATAGGAAGTTATCTAGAAAACTTTCTGCGAAAGAAAAATTTATCAAGTGACCAACAATGTGTCAAGCATTATCGAACTGTGTGGAGATAGCTGTCATATACAACTCAGAACATCACGTAGTAAACTCACCTACTAGTAATAACAAACTGGTTCCACTCGTTGTAAAACAACCGTGCTACGTGAGAATCCACAATTAATAGTTCATTATTATATCTGATGTTGTAAAAAATATATTCTTTGTGCCGTTTTGGTTGGCACATCACTATACTCATTTTGCAGTCTCTAGATTTAACGTAGCATGTATAGATTAAATGTTGTAAAACAACTGTTTACTGTTGCAGCAAGAGAGTTAAGTGAACAGATAATCATTGGGGTGTAGCGCTTATACACTGAAAAGCCAAAGAAACTGGTATAGGCATGCGTATTCAAATACAGAGAGATGTGAACAGGCAGAATACGGCGCTGCGGTCGGCAACGCCTATACAGGGTGTTACAAAAAGGTACGGCCAAACTTTCAGGAAACATTCCTCACACACAACGAAAGAAAATATGTTATGTGAACATGTGTCCGGAAACGCTTACTTTCCATGTTAGAGCTCATTTTATTACTTCTCTTCAAATCACATTAATCATGGAATGAAAACACACGGCAACAGAACGTACCAGCGTGACTTCAAACACTTTGTTACAGGAAATGTTCAAAATGTCCTCCGTTAGCGAGGAAACATGCATCCACCCTCCGTCGCATGGAATCGCTGATGCGCTGATGCAGCCCTGGAGAATGGCGTATTGTATCACAGCCGTCCACAATACGAGCACGAAGAGTCTCTACATTTGGTACCGGGGTTGCGTAGACAAGAGCTTTCAAATGCCCCCATAAATGAAAGTCAAGAGGGTTGAGGTCAGGAGAGCGTGGAGGCCACGGAATTGGTCCGCCTCTACCAATCCATCGGTCACCGAATCTGTTGTTGAGAAGCGTACGAACACTTCTGCTCTACATCTACATCTACATCCATACTCCGCAAGCCACCTGACGGTGTGTGGCGGAGGGTACCCTGAGTACCTCTATCGGATCTCCCTTCCATTCCAGTCTCGTATTGTTCGTGGAAAGAAGGACTGTCGGTATGCTTCTGTGTGGGCTCTAATCTCTCTGGTTTTATCCTCATGGTCTCTTCGCGAGATATACGTAGGAGGGAGCAATATACTGCCTGACTCTTCGGTGACGGTATGTTCTCGAAACTTTAACAAAAGCCCGTACCGAGCTACTGAGCGTCTCTCCTGCAGAGTCTTCCACTGGAGTTTATCTATCATCTCCGTAACGCTTTCGCGATTACTAAATGATCCTGCAACGAAGCGCGCTGCTCTCCGTTGGATCTTCTCTATCTCTTCTATCAACCCTATCTGGTACGGATCCCTCACTGCTGAGCAGTATTCAAGCAGTGGGCGAACAAGCGTACTGTAACCTACTTCCTTTGTTTTCGGATTGCATTTCCTTAGGATTCTTCCAATGAATCTCAGTCTGGCATCTGCTTTACCGACGATCAACTTTATATGATCATTCCATTTTAAATCACTCCTAATGCGTACTCCCAGATAATTTATGGAATTAACTGCTTCCAGTTGGTGACCTGCTATTTTGTAGCTAAATGATAAGGGATCTATCTTTCTATGTATTCGCAGCACATTACACTTGTCTACATTGAGAATCAATTGTTATTCCCTGTACCATGCGTCAATTCGCTGCAGATCCTCCTGCATTTCAGTACAATTTTCCATTGTTACAACTTCTCGATACACCACAGCATCATCTGCAATAAGCCTCAGTGAACTTCCGATGTCATCCACAAGGTCATTTATGTATATTGTGAATAGCAACGGTCCTATGACACTCCCCTGCGACATACCTGAAATCACTCCTACTTCGGAAGATTTCTCTCCATTGAGAATAACATGCTGCGTTCTGTTATCTAGGAACTCTTCAATCCAATCACACAATTGGTCTGATAGTCCATATGCTCTTACTTTGTTCATTAAACGACTGTGGGGGAACTGTATCGAACGCCTTGCGGAAGTCAAGAAACACGGCATCTACCTGTGAACCCGTGTCTATAGCCCTATGAGTCTCGTGGACGAATAGCGCGAGCTCAGTTTCACACGATCGTCTTTTTCGAAACCCATGCTGATTCCTACAGAGTAGATTTCTAGTCTCCAGAAATGTCATTATACTCGAACATAATACGTGTTCCAAAATTCTACAACTGATCGACGTTAGAGATGTAGGTCTATAGTTCTGCACATCTGTTCGACGTCCCTTCTTGAAAACGGGGATGACCTGTGCCTTTTTCCAATCTTTTGGAACGCTACGCTCTTCTAGAGACCTTCGGTACACCGCTGTAAGAAGGGGGGCAAGTTCCTTCGCGTACTCTGTGTAAAATCGAACTGGTATCCCATCAGGTCCAGCGGCCTTTCCTCTTTTGAGCGATTTTAATTATTTCTCTATCCCTCTGTCGTCTATTTCGATATCTACCATTTTGTCATCTGTACGACAATCTAGAGAAGGAACTACAGTGCAGTCTTCCTCTGTGAAACAGCTTTGGAAAAAGACATTTAGTACTTCAGCCTTTAGTCTGTTATCCTCTGTTTCAGTACCATTTTGGTCACAGAGTATCTGGCCATTTTGTTTTGATCCACCTACCGCTTTGACATAAGACCAAAATTCCTTAGGATTTTCTGCGAAGCGAGTACATAGAGCTTTACTTTCGAATTCATTGAACGCCTCTCGCATAGCCCTCCTCACACTACATTTCGCTTCGCGTAGTTTTTATTTGTCTGCAAGGCTTTGGCTATGTTTATGTTTGCTGTAAAGTTCCCTTTGCTTCCGCAGCAGTTTTCTAACACGGTTGTTGTACCACGGTGGCTCTTTTCCATCTCTTACGATCTTGCTTGGCACATACTCATCTAACGCATATTGTACGATGGTTTTGAATATTGTCCACTGATCCTCAACACTATCTGTACTTGAGACAAAACTTTTGTGTTGAGTCGTCAGGTACTCTGTAATCTGCTTTTTGTCACTTTTGCTAAACAGAAAAATCTTCCTACCTTTTTTAATATTTCTATTTACGGCTGAAATCATCGATGCCGTAACCGCTTTATGATCGCTGATTCCATGTTCTGCGTTAACTGTTTCAAATAGTTCGGGTCTGTTTGTCACCAGCACTGAAATGTCGACTGAAATGTGCAGGAGCTCCATTGTGCATGATCCACATGTTGTGTCGTACTTGTAAAGGCACATGTTCTAGCAACACAGGTAGAGTATCCCGTATGAAATCATGATAACGTGCTCCATTGAGCGTAGGTGGAAGAACATGGGGCCCAATCAAGGCATCACTAACAATGCCTGCCCAAACGTTCACGGAAAATCTGTGTTGATGACGTGATTGCACAATTGCGTGCGGATTCTCGTCAGCCCACACATGTTGATTGTGAAAATTTACAATTTGATCACGTTGGAATGAAGCCTCATCCGTAAAGAGAACATTTGCGCTGAAATGGGGATTGACACACTGTTGGATGAACCATTCGCAGAAGTGTACCCGTGGAGGGCAATCAGCTGCTGATAGTGCCTGCACACGCTGTACATGGTACGGAAACAACTGGTTCTCCCGTAGCACTCTCCATACAGTCACGTGGTCAACGTTACGTTGTACAGCAGCAACTTCTCTGACGCTGACATTAGGGTTATCGTCAACTGCACGAAGAATTGCCTCGTCCATTGTAGGTGTCCTCGTCGTTCTAGGTCTTCCCCCGTCGCGAGTCATAGGCTGGAATGTTCCGTGCTCCCTAAGACGCCGAACAATTGCTTCGAACGTCTTCCTGTCGGGACACCTTCGTTCTGGAAATCTGTCTCGATACAAGCGTACCGCGCCACGGCTATTGCCCCGTGCTAATCCATACATCAAATGGGCATCTGCCAACTCCGCATTTGTAAACATTGCACTGACTGCAAAAACCACGTTCGTGATGAACACTAACCTGTTGATGCTACGTACTGATGTGCTTGATGCTAGTACTGTAGAGCAATGAGTCGCATGTCAACACAAGCACCGAAGTCAACATTACCTTCCCTCAATTGGGAAAACTGGCGGTGAATCGAGGAAGTACAGTACATACTGACGAAACTAAAATGAGCTCTAACATGAAAATTAAGCGTTTGCGGACACATGTCCACATAACTTCTTTTTTTTTTTATTTGTGTGTGAGGAATGTTTCCTGAAAGTTTAGCCGTACCTTTTTGTAACACCCTGTATAAGACAACAAGTATCTGGTGCAGTTGTTAGATCGGTTACTGCTACTACAATGGCATGTTATCGAGGTTGAAGTGAGTTTGAACGTGGTGTTACAGTAAGCGCACGAGCGATAGGACACAGGATCTCCGAGGTAGCGATGAAGTGGGGATTTTCTCACACGACAATTTCCCGAGTGTACCGTGAATATCAGGAATCCGGTGAAACACAAAATCTCCGACACCGCTGCGGTCGGAGAAAGATCCTGCAAGAACGGGACCAACGATGACTGAAGAGAGTCGTACAACATAATAGAAGTGCAACCCTTCCACAAATTGCTCCAGATTTCAATGCTGGGCCATCAGCAAGTGTCAGGGAGCGGACCATTCAACGAAACATCATCGATATGGGCTTTCTAAGCCGAAGGCCCATTCATGTACTCTTGATGACTGCACGATACAAAGATTTACGCCTCGCCTGGGCCCGTCAACACAGTCATTGGACTGTTGATGACTGGAAACATGTTGCCTGGTCGGACGAGTCTCGTTTCAAATTGTATCGAGCTGACGGTCGTGTACGGGTGTGGAGACGACCTCTTGAATCCATGGATCCTGAATGTCAGCAGGGGACTGTTCAATCTGCTGGAGACTCTGTAATGGTGTGGGGCGTGTGCAGTTCGAGTGATATGGGACCCCTGATACGTCTAGCTACGACTCTGACAGGTAACACGCACGTAAGCATCCTGTCTGATCACCTGCATCCATTCACGTCCATTGTGCATTCCGACGGATTTTGGAAATTCCAGCAGGACAATGCGACACCCCACATGGCCCAAATTGCTACAGAATTGCTCCAGGGATACTCTTCTGAGTCTAAACACTTCCACTGGGCATCAAATTCCCCAGACATTAACATTATTCAGCATATCTGGGATGCCTTGCAACGTGCTGTTCATAAGAGATCTCCAGCCCCTCGTACTCTTACGGATTTAAGGACAGCCCTGCGGGATTCATGTATCAGTTCCACCAGCACTATTTCAGACATTATTCGAGTCCATGCCTCGTCGTGTTGCGGTCCTTCTGCGTGCTTCCGGGGGCCCTACACGATATTTGGCAGGTTTACCTGTTTCTTTGGTTCTTCAGTGTACAAGCGATGAGAAGAGGCAGACAAAAAACAGGAACGTCTGTCAGTTTCTGAGACAAATAAAGCCGCATATTTTCGAAATAACAATTTGGTTGTACTGGAGACGACACTGATTGCTCAAATGCACAGTTTCAAACTATTTTATTTTCCGGCACAACCACAACAATTACAATAAGAAATTACCAGTGTCGGCCGTCACTGGCCATCTTCAGATTATAAGAGGGATGCAGTAGTTGTTAATCAGTCTGGTTTCCGCAGTGGTTGGAGTGAACAACTGCATCCGTCTTGTGACCTGATGATGGTCAGAGACTCCCTGACAAAAAAAAAAAAAAAAAAAAAAAAAAAAAAAAAAAAAAAAAAAAAAAAAAAAAAAAAAAATTCTGAAAATGTAACTTTGTACACGTACACGTTCGCGGTTAGAGTTTCAATTCTCTGTGACAGATAGAACGGCCACCAGAGTGCATTGGTGTTTTCGTGTTTAGTATCCTGGTAGGATATACGGGGTGAGTCATTAACTATTGCCACCTAGAATAACTCCGAAAGTATGATAGGAGCTGAAAAGTTTGTGGGACAGATGTTGCATGGGACAACGGGGACCATAATATGACGTTGGTTTTTTGTTGCTAGGTGGGGTCGCTTCAGAGATATGAAAGTCAACTTTGTTTACTTTTAAATGGGATCCTATAGTTTGGTACTTATTTTCTGATAGCAGCTATCGAGACGAATCCAATGATGTGTGAGAGTAAGGTCTTTGAAAGTCAACAAAGGTCAAAAAGGTGGCATGAACGTCAATTTAAAGAAGGTGTTCTAAGTGATGACCATTGGTATCAATGCAGTGTTGCAATCTTCTTATCGTGGATTGAGTGGTATTCCTTACCACTTTGGCACTTATCGAAGCACATGCTCTGACAATTCTCTCTCGCATATCCTCAGGTGTAGTTGGAACGTCTTATAAACAATGTCCAATCCAACAATATGGGAATTGTCTCTGCAACTCATTTCTAGCCATCAGTGGAAAATGTGTCGGACACCCATCGTGTTGATACCACATTCTGCTCCTTGTTCCTAAAGGTATTTCTTCCAATAACAGACCTAATGTTTCTTGCAGGAATGCGGTGTACTTCCTACTATTAAGATTTCCTTCAATGAAATAGGGGCCTATAATTCTGTCCTCCAGAAACCCACACCATACATTCACCGACCACGGTTTCTGGTACGCAACTTGCCGCAGCCAACATGGATTTTCAGTTGCCCAATAATGCATGTTATGCAAATTAACATTTCCATGGTTCGTGAATATAGCCTCGTCAGTAAATAAAATCAAATTAATAAATGTGTCACCCCTCTGAATCTGAAGTTGAGCCCATCGGCAGAATTCAATGCGACACATACAATCCGTACCAGTTAATCCTTGGTGGAGGCTGATGTGGTAAGGATGATTTCCTATGCCGGATATGTTCCCAATGCGCTAAAGATCCAGTTGTTCCCAGTTTATCATACACATATTTAAATGTACGACGTGTAGGGTGAGTACGTTAAGGATATCTTTCAGCAAATAAGTCTTTATGTCTCATTGAATTTCGTTGGCATTCTGTGTAAATGAAAAGCATATTGACTTGTTCTTCGAAGGAACAAGTCATTCACATTCGCTTGATTCGACGATACTACTCTTACCGATCCTATTAGTGTTGTATTGCGAAACCTTCGGATGGTGTTCACATGTCAACGGCACATTAGATGGATACGTCGAATTCGGCGAATATTCACTATTTGCACGGTATATGAGAGGAATTGTCAAATGGTTCAAATGGCTCTGATCTCTATGGGACTCAACTTCTGAGGTCATCAGTCCCCTAGAACTTAGAACTACTTAAACCTAACTAACCTAAGGACATCACACACATCAATGCCCGAGGCAGGATTCGAACCTGCGACCGTAGCGGTCGCTCGCTTCCAGACTGTAGCGCCTAGAACCGCTCGTCCACCCCGACCGGCGGAATTGTCAGAGCATGTGCTTCGATAAGTGCTGATGTGATAAGAAATACCATTCAATCCATGATAAGAAGATTGCAACACTGCATTGATACCAATGGTCATCACTTCGAAAATCTTCTGTAAATGGACGTTCATGCTACCTTTGTGACCTTCGTTGACCTTACTGTTACACACCATTGGATTCGTCTCGATAGCCGCTATCAGAAAGTAAGTACCAAACTATAGCATCCCATGTAAAAAAACAAAGTTGACCTTCATATCTCTGAAGCGACCCCACCTACCAACAAAAGCCGGCCGCGGTGGTCTAGCGGTTCTAGGCGCTCAGTCCGGAACCGCGCGACTACTACGGTCGCAGGTTCGAATCCTGCCTCGGGCATGGATGTGTGTGTGATGTCTTTAGGTTAGTTAGGTTTAAGTAGTTCTAAGTTCTAGGCGACTGATGACCATAGATGTTAAGTCTCATAGTGCTCAGAGCCATGACGCGGAATCAGCGGCAACGAGTCACATGTCCGAAAGAACAAGCACTACGCATTCATAACATTTTCAAACCATTCACGTGGCTAGCGCACTGGACTCGCATTCGGGAGGACGACGGTTCAATCCCGCGTCCGGCAATAATGATTTAAGTTTTCCGTAATTTCCCTAAATCGCTCCAGGCAAATGCCGGGATGGTTCCTTTGAAAGGGCACGACCGATTTCCTTCCCCGTCCTTCCCTAATCCGATGAGACTGATGACCTCGCTGTCTGGTCTCCTTCCCCAAACAACCCCCAACCCTAATTGTGTATTAAATATTTTTTTGCGAAGTACAATTTCAGTTTATTGTGATTTTTGTATGAAAGAAACATAACTGATACAATTTGGCGTTTCATGGACTCAGTTTGCAATAGAGTGGGCTTGCGTATACAGACTTCGAAATATTTCTGTCTTCTGATTCGGCGTCATGAAAATTTTCCTGCGACAATCTTAACTTACAATTTGAATCGCGCGATGCTGCTTCACACTTATAAATATTTCATTGATTCCCTTGTTAGTTTACTAGAGCTGAACGTAGTTGAAAATTTGGTCTGTTAGAACATTAACCTCGAATTTGTAAAACACTAAGCCGAATTTTGGAATATTGCTGATGCATTTCCAACCGATCGAAGCTGTTTGTTTTAATCTCTGTGCTCACAGTTAAGTAGTCAGTCTTGCTTCTTCATGAAATTGTGTTCACTGAATAAACTATCGGTTCAGCTACATCCAACTTAGTTATAATTTTAATTACAGTTTAATTAGCTGTAAATGACGAATATCAGCAACGTATTGCGGCGGTGTATGATCAACCCTTGACAGTCAGAAAGCCACAGCTGTTCACATTAACTATACGTCGTTCCGACGTCGGCACATATTCGATATTATGATACGCCCTCTATATTCCTATATCTTCAGTCGTACATCCTGTCTCAAGCAGATTTCTCGGTACTTAATTCCTACTACTTCCGGAGAAATACTGCTCTTGAAGAACGCTCACCTACTGATGCTCTTTGGCAGAAATGAGAGAGTGAAGTTCTTTAGAGGTCAGTCGGGGAAACGGGCTGCACCTAGTTTATCCGTAGGTTGGTAGCGAACAACTGACTTCGATTCTGACTTCTTTCACATTATCTACTAGTAAGTCTGAGAAAATATAGCACTGTCTTATCCAAACAGCAGACAAAACGTAGCATAAGATATCCTTAGCCGTTCAAATGTCCATCAGTGGTAACGGCATGCTTTTTTTATGAGATGGTTTCATCTGCGTGTTTCTGTAAAGCCCTCTTCATTAATTTTGTTTCAAATTTATGTATATCTCGACAATAGTTCATTTGGCTGAAAATGTAATCCTGTAACACGCGTCACTGTATTGCATTGTCTGTAACACACGTGCATGCTGTCAACAGTTGAATAATTTATTTCGATCGTTTGTACAAACTAAAATTAATCAAGCAATTCGGACCATCCATGTCAAACAAACAAACATATGTGGAATAACACAGTACGACCAGTACGAAGGAGCTGCAGAGTGTCCATTCGCGTGGCGTAATCCCCACTCGAAGCCGAAATACCACTCCAATAAATAAACTCTACTGTCCCACTTCCACAACATGCAGAGAACTACGCCAGAGTATCGTGGTTCGAGTCTGTACCTAGGCTTGATTTTTCTGTAATTTTTCATTAAGCAGTCCAGACGAATGCTGTGTCCTTTTGTAACACACAATATAACGGCAGATTTCTTTGGATGACGTCATCAATTCCCAACTTGTGTTAACGTCTTAATCGTCTTCTAAATAACAGAATCCTGTGATTCTTCCGGTAATTATTCCATCTGTCACCAGTTAAATTAGTTAAAGCTATGGTCAGCCTGGAGGCTGGTTTAAACATCACTGTAGTTCATTAGGCTTCAACCTATCGGAGTTAGTGTGTTCTTGCCTTCCTCCCACCTTCGAACTGGTTTAACCAGCCAGTTATTCAGTGTCCTACAGTTTAACGTGAACAGCAAGCCACGATGCACTTTGGTATTTTCAACAGAAATAAAGCATTTCAAGAGCTGAAAAAGCGACATGGGAAAGAAAAATACACTAGGAAAAACTGGATTCGAGCTTTGGATTGTAGCCTGTCATTTAGCCACCTGGCCCCATTTTTCTGGGAGAGGGCTCTTTTCTTCCCTCAGAGCATCTCCTCATTCTCGCAAAAATGATCTCCTTTGACCTGAAAGAAATATCCTTCAGCGAGGTAACTCAAACTAAAATTCAAGGAAAAAACAAATATTGGTAGAGTATAGAGGTAGATGAGATTACCTCAATCTCCAATCTGTAAGGCGGGCCGTGCTTGCGACCGCATGCCGCAAGGATGCCCGGAGCGTATTAACAACATTTTTCGCGAGGAAGGGGAGGGGGAGCACTTATTAGGGATTCTTTCCGTTCTGTCTCTGTGCACACTGTCCGTTTGTTATACGCCTGAATGACCACCTTTTGCAGCGCGGAAGCGCAGAAAGAAACTCAGTGAGGTTCTGGAAGGTATCGACAGGCATGTGGAGCCACGCCGACTCCAGTGCCGTGGCCAACGGCACTTGGCTTGCTGGTTGCGGGTCCGTGGAGCGAGGAGCCAGATAGAGGCTGTTCCACAGATTCTGGTTGGGTTTAAATCCGGGGAGTTTGGTGGCCAGAGGAGTACGGTAAACTCGTCCTGGCGCTCTTCAAACCACGCACGTACCGTGCCAACTGTACGACACGTTGCATTGTCCTGCTGGTAGATATTATCGCACTGGGGAAAAGCAACTGCATGTAGAGGTGGACATGGTCCCCAAGGAGAGATGCATACTTATTTTGATTCACTGTGCCTTCTAGAACGACGAGACACCCAAGGAGTGCCACGAAAACATTCCCCAGACCATAACGTTCCCTCCCGATTGCAAGTTGTTTGCTTTCAGGCGTTTCACGCCGCAAAGCCAGGTGTTGTGTTTAGGAATCCTGCATACTCAGTTCGCATAGACAAACGATCAAACAGCTCGTATTAATGAATTTTATTACAGCAAGACAAGTACAAATATTTAATAAATGAAAAGCACCACTTTGCTTTTGTTCTACAATATTTATAGCCATAACATTTATTATAATGTTGTTCTACCAAGAACCGACGGAAGATTCTGTTAACATGACAAATACTTCACTATGAACTGGTAATTCTTGTGGTCCTTTATAAATGATCATCCACAAGTGCAATTACACAGATGTGTCGCAAGCAAAGGCTGACAAACAAAATAATCAGTCTTCTTCAAAATAGACAAACACAGGTAACACTTCCGGTCCTAGCGACCGCTACTAACAAAAGTCTGTTAACTGAAGTGAAATGACTGCTGATCTCTAACTGGGCTAAGTAGAGATTGCTAATGAAGAGGCTACGATATAACGGCTGACGAATTGGCTAACGTTGAAGCTGCTATCGAAGTGGGCTGCCACCAGTCGGGTGCGGCGCTTATGTCGTCTCGAGCCAGGGGCCACTGCTGTCGCGTTGTCGTCCTGGAGGGAGGTCAGTCAGCGTGCGACCGGCTGACCTCTTCTCACCGCCTTCTCTTCTCTGTCGTTCCCGAGAGGCGTACTGGCGCTGACTTTACGCCATAACACCAACGATCATCTGTCCCATGTGGCAGCAACGTTAGCTGAACTGTCGTTGAGGAGACAATGTTGATAGCTTCTTGGTTCATTTGGGCAGTCGGTCGCTCAACAGTTGTATGTCTGTTGACCCGTACACATCTCTGCAGCTGTCGTTCACCCCTGTCATCTGTGGCCCGTGGTGGACCACAGTTGCCTAAGCGCCGGTTTTGGATAGTTCCATTTTGCCAATCACGGTATATTTTAATCACGTTGACCCTCGAACAGTTTACGAACTTACTCCTTTCGAAAATGCTTCCACCCTTGGCCTGAAAGCCAATCATTATACCCTCTTGGATATCAGACAAATCTTTCCATTTCCTCATTGCGACAACGACTGCAGTGTTTTCTGCGCCCTCAGACACGCTTCATAACCCCCACCCAATTGCTCATGTTGCCACCTGTCATCTGTGAGTGGTAACTGCACGTCGACGTCGAATGTAGGCGGTGGCCACATTAATATGACTGGCCCGCGTATCTTCAGTCGTCTACCACTTCAGGTTTTCAGCACCTCCGCGATGTTCTCTTATGAGTCAAAAATACCTGTGACCATTTGTGCTGTCCTTCTTTCTATACTTTCAATATCGCCTGTTATTCCAATTTGGTATGCGTCCCAGACACTTGAGCAGTAATGAGCAGTAATCTAGGATGGATCGCACGACTGTTTTGCAAGCAGACTCCTTTGAAGACGGATTATATTTTCCCAGTATCCTACCATCAATCTAAGAGATCGACCTGCTTTTTGTAAAAAATCACAGACGGCGTCTGCGACAAGTAACGTATGGTAAAAAGGTATATTGGTATGTGAAAAGTACCGCGTTCTGACCTTAGACGGGCCACCGGGGCCCAACCGACCGCTGTGGAATCCTCTGTCAATGGAATCATCGGATTTGGTAAGAGGGGGTTGTTTGTGACAGTAACACTACTCTCCTTGCCGTTGTCGGGTTTCTTGACGTTGGAACCGCTACTAATCGCTCGAGTAGTTCCTCAGTTAGCCTCACGAGGCTGAGTGTGCCCTGTACCAGTCCTCCCACCAAGGAAAATCCATTGGCAGTACGGGGAATCGAACCCGGATCCTCCACAAGGCAGCCAGCCACGCTCACCAGTCAGTTACGAAGGTGGGCAATGCTGGTGCATACTAGTACTTAACTGTCTTAATTTCCGCTAGCTTGGTAAAGAAAGTAAATATACGACATTGAAATTCGAGTCAATTTAGGGAAACGATGAAACAACTAAATACTGATGGCTGGTGTGAGATTCGAACCTCGCCCCCGTAGAATTTCTGTCTAGTGTCTTAACCATTGCGCCATCTCACTCGATGAGTCAGCTCAGTTGCTGTACCTTGACATTTGGATAGCAAATGCTAAACACCTATAAAAGGAATATTGCACCCTGAGCTCCAAAGTAAGAACAATATGACCAGCAGAATAAATATGTCAGTAGCTACGAGATATCTAGGTCTGGAAAACTGGGACGAATCCTGCTTCACACTGTCGTTTCGAATACTGTTTAATCCAGCGAAAAGCTGAGAGCATTGCACAACGAAACCCTATTGGCAAATATCTCAAATTAATTGAAACAGAATTTCGGATGCTAGACGTTCAGACTGAAGCGAGTTCTCAGAGTCGCGTGGTAGCGCCATTCGATCCGTAATTGATGCCATACCGCCATTTGTCACAAACTGTAATAATCTAATTAATTTAAGAAACTCGATTCGAATCAGGTAGTGTAGCTCATTAAAGCTATAGCCAGCTGCCGTTCTTTAAATTAGCATCACTTAGTCATCTGGGTAACAGAATACTGGAAAAGGAAACCTTTTTGCTAAAAAATATTATTGTCGGATACACACATTGTTATCAGTGATTATACTATGTAGAATCTGAAACAATCACTATCATAGCGATCACTGTTGCCTCGGTGTGATTCGTGGGTGACTAATTAATAAGTGGAACTCGAAATGTAAGCATATGTTAGTCAAGGGAACTTTATTGTCAGTGGATCAAAGTTGATAACAGTACCTAAATTCAGAAAAAGACGCTTTGAAGAATTTGACGTGATATACTAATTTGGAATAGAAATCGCTTTCATTTCCGCATTAGTTTCCACTATTAGATACGTGCATTGTTTATGAAAATATTTTATAAACTTGTCATACTACCGGCATAATAATTATTTAGCCGTTACACTTGATATTATAATTTAACGACAACACTGTAACGTAGTTCTTGACAAGAATACAAAATTTGGGAGAAATGAGAAAACAGCTTCCTCCGGTTCTTTTCTTGTAATTGACCGCCTTCGAAGCTTCAGTTACTTAAATAGGGGTACTTAAGTTTTTTCAAGACAAAATCTTGTAGGTTGTTAGACCGCATCATGTTCCTCTTCAGATTTATACTTACACAATCGACGTTTCGATCCTCTGCTGGAGTCGTCTTCAGGATCTTCTGGTAACCCTGGTTGGCGGAACACTGTCGAACACCAGCGTCATATTCGCTTATAAAAGGAAGCTTCCTCGCACTTGTTCTGAAAAAAAACGATGTTATGAATGACGTTTTAAGTTACTATCGTTGGGTCATCATCATTGGACAGGTAGCGATAACAGGCAGAGAAAGAAAGGAGGAATATTTAACGAAAAAAGTTTCCTCACTTCACAAGATGATCATAAAAATCAACACCATTACGGCTTTTTTTTTTTATAGGATTGGGGGGGGGGGCGGACAATCCTCTTGTAATACCTGAGTTTCACCGGACGTTTACAATGTTCAAATAACTTATTGAAATGCAGCCGGGTGACGTCGTCGACAACTCCACATCCTGCCATTATAAAGACAAAACTACAGCATTTAAGCGTTGTGCGAGGGAGTTTGAAACTTCGGTTTGCAGAGAAACTCCAAAAAGGTGAAATAAACACACACACAAACGCGCCGCGTCCACACACTTACACACACACTCTACAAACACTAGCACCGTCGCAAATCAAACACGACCAGCGTCAGAAGTCATCGATAGTGAAGTGAAATTAATAATCAACGGGCAAGGCAGCGTTATCTCTGTCCCTCTAGACCTCTTTTTTTCTACATAAAGGAGAGATCAGAATTCCATTCAGAATTTTTTTTATAAAACACCATCTCTATAAGGTTATTTACTAATTTAATTTCCATTTCTTCCTTAATAACGCTATTTCAGTAGGTGGAAGTGCGTACCAGAATCTCCGTGTTGTTATATTCCATAGAATGACCGGTCACGAGATAACGTTCTGCAATGGCATATTTGTCGGGGTGTTGCAAGCGTGTGTGACGCTTATGTTCAGTTCACATCTCCTCCACAATCCGGACGGTCTGAACAACAAATGACACGCCACACCTGCAAGGAATACGGTAGACAGCCGCCTTACACAAAACAAGATCGTCCTCTGCGGAACCTAAAAGGAATCTCATCCTACATGATGATCAAAAAAGACGTATCACATCATATTTCCGCAAAATACAACCAGTCCTATTAGAAATGCTCCTTGTGTAACGCAAAAAGGCCGTACACTTTGGTGCCACCTCGGTGTTATCATCACTCACCCTGTGTACTGCTGGTTGATAGCGTAACGTACGATTGATCTGTCTTTCACTACAACCATTCTTACAAAAGGGGACCTCGAGATGGGCTAACTCAGTTGACATGGGCCCTGATAACCAGGGCAAAGATTACCCTTTCACGTTAAGCCGGATGGCGACAACTATCAGCCTGCAGATGCAAGTCATTATGAGGAGAACTCCTATAAACGGAATGTCGCAACGTCTCATTAGCCTTCCTCCTGACCCACACATCAAGTCAGGGAAGACAGCCATCCTTTTCCACCTCCATCATGAAACATATGTTCACGTGGATAGAATTCAGGTGTTTCAAAAAGTCGTTCAAATTCTTACTGCCATGCAGCCAAACAGCAAAAGTATCGCCTACATATTTGGAAAAATGACGCAGGTTTCAAAGTCGCCGACTCCAAATCAAGTTCCTCGAAGTCTTTCATAAGCAAATTGGCGATAATACGTGACAACTGGCTTCCCATCGCAACTCCATCTGTCTGATCGTAGTATTGGTCACTGAATAAAAAGTAAGTGGAAGAAAGCACATGTTGAAATAGGTTCCTTAATTCAACACCAAACCTAACCTCAGTCAACCGTATCGAATCAGACAGAGGAATGCACATGAAGTGAGACACCATATCAAAACTTATTAGAATATCAGAGTTATTAAAATGCATTTTTTCTAATCAATATAAGACATCAACAGAGTTCTTAATGTGATGGTCACGCTGACCTACTATAGGCCCCAAGCGAGTAACAAGGTCTTTTGCTACACGGCATGTTGGAACACTGATTGTGAGTAACAGACGGGAAGAGTGCATGCTACACCACCTGTAAATACACTAATAGTAGAGCAACAAGGATGCCACCCCACATTACATTGTTGCCAAATTTATTCAAGGTAGTGGATCCAAGATGGCAGGGATAGATATGGCAACAGTGGAATGATATCACAGTGAGAAGTTCAAATTTTGGCAGGAAAATAGATCAGTTCGGCTACCTCCACTATCCTAACCCCCTCCCCTCCCCACCTTCCCCCTCCACCCTCCCTTCCCCCAGAAAATGGAGGGAAGTTCAAATTCCAGCAGGACAATGCAACACACCACGGGTAATTCCACTAACCTATGAAAATGGTGGGAAAAAAGGTGACTTGGGCCACCTCTACTAACCTAAGTCTTCCAACCGCAACCTCTTCCTAGGAATTGGTGGATAAAGGATTCAGCCTGTGCTGGGCTGCTGGATAGGTTGGACGTAAGTCTTTATTTTGTATACAGTGTTTACTTAAACAATTTGAGGCAGTAGCTCCATCCAGTGTGTCTACCATGAGGTCCAGAACCCAGTACTACCAGCAGAGGGTGCTGTCGTCCTTTCCATGACATAATCAAAGATGGTGGTCTATGGTAAAAATGATGGCAAAAGGACTCAGCCTGTTCTGGGCTGTTGGACAGAGGAAGGAGAGTACTTCATTTATTTTGGAGGAATTTATTTAGGGATAGAGTTCATTTATTACACTGATACAAAATTCTCGCTCTGATGTGCTTCGGGTCACACACAATACACAGCCTACAGACCTGGAAACTACTCGTAAGTCACCGAAATAACGCAGCACACTGATGTGCAGACACGAAAACAATTCGTAAATTACCGAAATAATGTAGTACACACCATACAGAGCTGCAAACTACTCGTAGATTACCGAAATAATGCAGTACACAGCATACAGAGCTGCAAACTACTCGTAGATCACCGACATAATGCTGTGCAAACACGCTCACAATGCTTAAATAGCCGAAAATAATGCACTGCACAAACACTCAGTGCACGTAAAAAACGCTTTCAAACTATTGTCAACTGTGATGTATCAGCAAACTGTTCCAATGCACGCATGCACTGACAGCGCACAGGCGCTTTGCAGGGCCAACTGGACGCAAGTCAGCACCAGAGTGCGAGCCATCGCTCTCACGCCACTGCCGCCTACAGCGGTAAAAGTCATGTCTATTATACAGTTAGAATTCTTTGAGTGTTATTCTGATGTCGCATGTCTATGTAAATAAAAGCCAAATCACCCTCTGGTAATGCACGTATTCACCATTCCTGGGGCAATGCCTCTCTACCTGCGGTCCACCGAAGACCTAATTGCCAAGCGACTCAATCTCACAGATGCAGCCAAAAAGTTCTCAATGTTATACAGACATCACAGGTCGTGCTACAGAAATCTGTTCCAATGCTACCCAGAAGAGCAGAGAGTGCATTGTTCCTAGTGATCCTAATGGAACATGCAAGTTGCGTCTAGCTGTGCACGCGTTTACTGCCAAGCGTGGCTGACGCATCGCCCTGAAATGTTCGCATAGCGACTCACCATAGCAAGCGCATCTAAAAGGTTCTCATTGTTATACTGACGTTACATGGCTATGTAAATAAGAACCAAGTCGACCTCCCAGAAATTTTAAAATCTCCCAGAAATACTTAAAAGTCGCTCTTGAAGGAGATTAAGTGATGTCTCAGCTTGTCCGCAGGGAAATACTTGTCCTAACAGAACCTGTTTACGAAAATAGCCCAGAATAACGCCGAATGTATTCATTCTAATGGTCTTAAAGTGGCAACCCATCCATCATGTGTTACCCTTCCTGCTTTCAACAAACATTTCTGAAACGCAAACGTTCTCACTGCTATGTATAGGCTCCTACGTCCCAGCACAAAGGATGTCTTGTGAGTGAATGGAGCGTTATACCCGTGTGGAAGCACTTTCTTCATTTTTCTTTCTACAAACGAGACTTTCAATGTCAACACTATTTTGTTCAAATCACCATATTGCCCTGACACTTAAACGCTGCTATGTTGCCTACAGATCGTCAAATATGGAAAGACTCTTACTCAATTACACTGCTCTGCGCCTGAGGACAGAAGATGGAATATTAGAACATGAAACCGATCTGCAACCCAGCAATATATCTCTGCATATGGTGTTGATGAAGTAAACACACAATTCGAATCTTGCACCATGCAAAATCGCCTTCCTACATAATTCATATAGCTATCGATCACCGGACACTCATACCTATAAAGCGAAAACAGACAGCGTATGCATTGTATATACTCCTTGTAGCACTAGATATTTTCCTGCAGGGTCGGGTGGTCGTCCACCTCATACGATGGTCACAAGTCATCTGCCCTCGACACATGACCAGAGTGCCCTCAGGAGACCGAAGTAACTCTCATAACTGTTGTACAAAGATGGGCTTGTTTCCCCTCGGCACAAAGGTGTTACTGTTCCTGGCCCTGACCTGCTTGGTTGCTTCCAATCTATACCCATCTCCAGACTCTTGGATTACAAGAACAAATGTAATTTCACATTTTTTGTCAGAATATCATACCATTCACACGATACTTCTCGATATCAAGCACACAGCGATATCATTTGCATAGCAGCATCTCTCGCGCAGTATAATTCCGAAGATATAGACCCTGAAATTGGTTCTCTAGAAACCCGAAACTTAAGCGAGGTGGTGCGTGCTGTAAGCCACTGAGTAACTAGAACCTTATCCTGTCTGCGAAGACCTTTACGTGAGAACTTTAAAAAAAATACAGGAAGATGATATCTCCACTCATCAATACCAATGACGATGAGGTAATAGATTCCAAATCATTCTTTTAATTTACAAAGTAAATTAAGGTGTTTCTCAGGTCTAGAGAACCAGCAAACGCGTCTTCCATCCATCATTCACCTGCTAGATGCACACACCACAATCGATGTTCCCTCAACTAAATAAAGGCGCGAAATGTGCAGAAGCAGTCAACTTGACAATTTACATGTGATGGAATAATGGTTCAGCGTAAACACGCGTCAGTATTGAATCTTCTCAAATTTCCACGCAATCAAGAAAGCTATCCAACACATATTGGTTCCTACTCGGCGGTCTAGAAACCGACATGGTTAAGTCAGCTACATTTCTGCATCCCAACAGACCTCTCCATTTGGACAGCTCCTAACATTTAGCCGGAAACGTGAACCATAGCCGCCACAGGCCACCGGCACAGACAGAATCGTCCTCGGAAACTGGTCACATATATATTTGATCACTATACTTACAATTAAATATTACGATCGCTGTCTCAATTAGACGACATTCGACAATGAGCGAAGTATCGGAAATGCACTCTGCTGACGGTTGTGGCCCTGGAAATAGAAATATCTGTACCATTCTTATGAATTTACATGCTTTTTCCTTTGCTGTCATGGTACTCCACACCAAATCCAGACCTTCCATACAACAGGACATACTCATTTCGTTTCCACATGTCGGAACACATGCACATACTTTGTAAGCTCGTTGATGATGGCGAACCTATCTCGCACCCCCCACTACTAAGTATAATACTTCGCCAATAACTGATTACTTGGGATACGAAACAATACTGAGATAAAATCAGCGATGGCTGGACATGTGTCATAAGTTTCTCCTGCGAGTGCTACCACTGTGTCTTAGAAATAGAGGCGCAATCGTCTTACAAACCGCCAGATGTTAAAAACGAGACCATATTACTATCACAATCGGTCTTGGTTCTACATGTGCATACAAGTACCCAATTTAAAAGCTGTACTGGCCTTATAAGTCTAGGTATGGCATTACCTCCGCAAGAACTGGTTTTTTACCAGATAAAAACCGTGACACTGAATATAGACGGTGATCGCCGGAGTGTATATTATCAGACCAACAGTGCGGTTACACGTCGCCGACGTTGCAACCTCATAATAAAATTACAGAATTTAGAAAATTATTTGGCTAAGGAACGTGGTATGAAACCGGTATTTACAACTCCCTCATGCCACCGATAAATATTTCTCCAGTATTTGTAACGTATTTAGTCTCGATTCCAAATCAGAGGTTCTGTGATATGTCCACTGGGTTATAGGCGAAGGTTGATTGAGAAGGATCACAAACAGTAGATGGTGTGCTAACTGAGGTGGTAAGAAATGTACACAGGCTTTTCAGATCTCTGGAGTTACGCTAACAGGTAGAAACTCTGTCTGGAATTTGGAATCAAGTCTTTCCATTCAACCACATACCTGCATTGGATCCCATGAAGAATTCCTTTAATGATTACAGACACTAGTGAATCATATTTCTGTAACTCTCATATCTCGAAACGAGTCACCTTTCTCGAACCTATGTGCTACAGTAAAGTTCCAGCGTGGTATACAGTGATTGATACCATAATCACCATCTCCTTTTTGGAACACAGACATTATTACGCTATTGAAATATGCTACAGCTGCCTCTATCAGATATCTATATGTCTGCCAGGTGTAAATAGTAATACTCTGTCATGTAACGTATCATGTGATGCATTCAAAATAATGTTTTTTATAGTGCCATCATCAGGCCTGCGAATAACAAAGGTAGACGTCTAACGGTTGGATGTATTCAGTGGTTCATGTGGGAATTATTTCTGTTCGAAAAAGTTTACCATTTAAACAATTCTAAATTTCAGTTTCTTGAAATATAACTCCATCCGTATGACAAGTCCAAGAATCAAGCAACAGTAAGGTGTTGTCTTATGCATCTGGAATGAAAACATTGTTTAAACAACAGATATTATAGCTGGGTGTAAGTTTATCAGAGGTTCCAGCATCAACAACTGTGTTAAAAGGAATTTCCCGTGTCATTGGGTGTCTGACCCTTGATCCGAATTGTCCATTTTGTTCTTGAAAATAAATGTACATTTTTGTGCCAAGAAATCCAGCAGAAGACATATGACTTTCGACAGTGTAAGAATGCGTTACAGATGAAATAAAGTTGACCACAGCATACGTGTGATTTTGCCCCAGATTCGATAAAGTTTGCCGACTTGCCATTTCATATTCTAATAGCGATTGGTCTGTATTGAATATACTGTTTCCACTGTGACATTCGCTTGCGATTAAGGCGTTGACCTTGTGTACAAATGCTGCAGTAGACCCTATTATGTCTTTTTCGTCCTTCATTTCTTTGAAGGAACAAATCCAGTTATATTTTGGGAACGAATGTGATTTTCTGTTTTAAATCTATCAACAGAAGTTTTCGACACAAGAGATTTACAGTTGTGTTTTTGGCAGAAATAATAGCCAAGTTCACTAAATTGTAATCATGGGCAATCAGAAAACGACACCGGTTTTTTTTTTAACTTTTCAAGTATTTAATTCTTTATTAAGAATTCTGATTTGATTTTTGATGTTTGGTTTTTTTTTTCAAAAATCTTACCGCTTTATTAACTACCCGGTGTCCAGGGACTAAGGACGAAATTGAATTTTCTGTCACTTTGTCCTACAGTGAAGAGCCAAAGAAATTGGTACACCTGCCTAATATCGTGTTGGGGTCCCCACAAGCACGCAAAAGTGCCGCAACACGACGTGGCATGAACTCAACTAATGTCTGAAGTAGTGATGGAGGGAATGAACAGCATGAATCCCGCAGGGCTGTCCATAAATCCGTAAGAGTACGAGGAGCTGGAGATCTCTTCTGAACAACACGTTGCAAGGCATCCCAGATATGCTCAATAATGTTCATGTCTGGGGAGTTTGGTGGTGGAAGTGTTTAATCTCAGAAGAGTGTTTCTGGAGCCATTCTGTAGCAATTCTTTACGTTTGGGGTGTCGCATTGTCCTGCTGGAATTGCCAAAGTCCGTCGGAATGCACAATGGACGTGAATGGATGCAGGTGATCAGACAGGATGCTTACGTAAGTGTCACCTGTCAGAGTCGTAGCTAGACGTATCAGGCTCCCATATTACTCCAACAGCACACGCCTCACACCATTGCAGAGCCTCCACCAACTTGAACAGTTCCCTGCTGACATGCATGATCCATTGATCCACGGATTTAAGATGTTGTCTCCATACCTGTACACGTCCATCCACTCGATACAATTTGAAACGAGACTCGTCCGACTAGCCATCATGTTTCCAGTTATCAACAGTCCAATGTCGGTGTTGACGGGCCCAGACGAGGCTTAAAGCTTTGTGTTGTGCGGTCATCAACGATACACGAGTGGCTCTTCAGTTCCCAAATTGCATATCGATGATGTTTCGTTGAATCGTTCGCACGCAGACACTTGTTGATGGCCCAGCATTGAAATCTGCAGCAATTTGCGGAAGGGTTGCACGTTTGTCTCTTTGAACGATTCTCTTCAGTCATCGTTGGTCCCGTTCTTGCAGGATATTTTTCCGGCCGGACGATGTCGGAGATTTGATGATTTGCCGGATTCCTGATACTCACGGTACACATGTGAAATGGTCGTACGGGAGAATCCCCACTTCATCGCTAACTCGGAGATGCTGCGTCCCATCGCTTGTGCGCCGACTGTAACACCTCGTTCAAACTCAGCCGCGCGTAGTGGCCGCGCGGTTGGAGGCGCCATGTCTCGGACTGCGCGGCCCCTCCCGCCGAAGGTTCGAGTCCTCCCTCGGGCATGGGTGTGTGTGTTGTTCTTAGCATAAGTTAGTTTAAGTAGTGTACGTCTAGGGACCGATGACCTAAGCAGTTTGGTTCCTTAGGAATTCACACATTTCAAACTCACTTAAATCTTGATAAACTGCCATTGTAGTAGCAGTAACCGATTTAACAACTGCGGCAGACACTGGTTGTCTTATATAGGCGTTGCCGACCGCAGCGCCATATTCCGCCTGTTTACATATCTCTGTATTTGAATACGTATGCCTATATCAGTTTCTTCGGCGCTTCAGTGTATGACGGTTGGCAGTTGTGCATTTTCATGTTCGTCATCAGCGATCCTCCCGGTTATAGCCTGATAGCCTTTGTGTGGTGAGCATTGTTGCTTGATATCTATTTTTGCCTCTGAGCAGACTACAACTGAGCAACATATCGAAGTAATAAAAAGTTATTACAAAAACAGTGAAAATCCCACTGCAACCACTCGTGAATGCCATGTGACCCTCGAACTTAATGCTACTATAACCGAATCATCAGTTCCGAAGTTGATCTGGAGGTTTGAGACCACGGGTTCTGTTACACACGTTAAGAAAACAGGACGACAACGTTGTGTTGGAACAAAAGAAAACATCGCTGTCGTGCGGGACAATGTGACCATAAGCCCGAGGAAATCAGTTCGCCGACGAGCTCAACAATTCAATTTATCACCAAGTTCACTGCCTGAAATCCTTTCAAAAGATCTGAAAATGCGTACGTACAAGATTCAAGCCAGCAGATCGTGGAAAGAGGCGTCGATTTGCTCAGTGGGTCTTCACTCGACAAGCGGAGAACGAGAACTTAACAAAAAGAATAATTTTCTCAAATGAGGCGTACTTCTAGCTCAGTGGGTACGTCAATAAGCAGAACTGCCGAATCTGAGGTAACGAAAATTTTGGAAATTTGGAAATTTGTGGTAAGGTCTTATGGGACCAAGCTGCTGAGGTCATCGGTTCCTAAGCTTACACACTATTTAATCTAACTTAAACTAACCTGCGCTAAGGACGACACACACACCCATGCCCGAGGGGGGATTCGAAGCTCTGACGGTGGGAGCAGCGTGGACCGTGACAAGACACCCCTGACCGCGCGGCTACGCCGGTAACGAAAATCCGCGAGTGACTGTGGAAGATGAGATGTATCCACAACGCCCGAATGAGTGGTGACGGTTCTGAACAGGAGGAGTGATCGTCCCTTACTTTTTTGAAAATGAGTAGGGAGCTACCGTAACTGTGAACGGCGATCGTTACCGAAACGTGCTTTCTTATTGGTTTTTCTCTCTTATTGATGAAAATGACAATTTTTCATTTCAACAAGATGGTACGACATGTCACACATCCCGTGAAACGATTGCTCGGGTGAATGAAAAGTTTCCTAAAAAATTGTCTCTTTGCGTGGCAACCATGAATGGCCTGCCAGATCATGCGATCTTACGCCTTGTGACCTTTTTTTTTTGTTCAGATTTGTGAAATCAAAATTTTCAGTAAATTTTGTGTGTTCTATAGCACTTCAATATTCGTCCCTACTTCCCGGACACCATCTACATTTGTTGTATAATTAAACTTCTTTGCGGCCTCAGATGCGTATTTCCTATTACTCTTATTTTTTTCAACTTTCCTGTATACACATACGTTTTCTTATATCTCGCTATAGGGGTTTCTGCCAGTTTGTTTCAGTTAATTCTGTCTGGTAACTATGGTTCATACTCGATTATGGACAAGTTTCTTCACCCCATTTTCAGCTGCTGCGGTGCCGTAAACACACTCATCCTCAAAGGTACTCTAATCGTAGACATCTAAAGTATCTTTTACAGTCAGAAATATTTCTTAGGCTAGTAAATTCGAATATTGTATTCGCGAAAGAAAGGCTTTCAATTCTATCTTCCATCACATTACGATACACTGTTGACTATGACATAATTTCGTAAAACGGCTACGACATGAACTGCATTGATGTGATGCATGCTGGCTCAAAAACAAAAGGTTAAAATATTAACGTGAAAGCTTTTAAATCGAAGAATAAATATACTAACAGTACGAGCGTAAACACATCGCTATTATACTTTAAACACACCTGAATATTGAGCAGCATGAAGCCAGAATGATCTAACATGTGTAAAGCCTCTCTAGCGCACTATGATTAATTCCTTCTGCACTACAACAGCAGTGGGTTGTTTGGTTGATTTGGGGGAGGGGACCAAACAGCGAGGTCCTGGGTCCCATCGGATTAGGGAAGGATGGGGAAGGAAGTCGGCTGTGCCCTTTCAAAGGAACCATCCGGCATTTGCCTGAAGCGATTTAGGGAAATCGTGGAAAACCTAAATCAGGACGGCCGAACTCGGATTTCAACCGTAGTCCCCGCAAATGCGAGTCCAGTGTGCTAACCACTGCGCCATCTCGCTCTTGTAAGAGCAGTGGAAACCGCCTGAATGAAGGTACCGTAAACGCCCCATTTCACAATACCATGCAGCACACAGTGCTGTGGCATAGTTGCACGCAACAAGGAAATATATTTTACAAATCATATCTTTATAATTCGAAAACTAAGCATTTCCTCGACAAGGAATTACCACAACTGCAATATTGTGGGCCAGTGACATGACGTCATTGTTTGGGAACGTGACGTCCATGAGTGGCTGCAATTGGTCTCCAAGTAGCCGAGCATAACCAGGACGAAATCCAGTCCATATAAACACAGACCACACCATTGCGGAGCTACCACCAGCTTGCACTGTGCCTTGTTGGCAAATCGGATCCATTGTTTCGTGGGGTCTGCCCCATCTTCGACTCCTACAATAAGCTTTTATAAACTGAAATCGGGACTCGTCTGATCAGGCACGGTTTTCCAGTCGTCTCGGGTCTAACCGATATGGTCACGAGTCCAGGAGAAGCGCTGCAGGCGATGTCGTGCTGCTAGCAAAGGCAGTCGCGTCGATCGTCTGCTGCCATAGCCTATTAATGCTAAATTTAACAGCAGTGCCCTAACGGACAGGTTTGTCGTACGTCCCGCATTAATTTGTGCGGTTATTTCACGCAGTGTTGCTTGGCTGTTAACACCGACAACTCTACGCAAAATGTCGCAGCTCTCGGTCGTTACGTGGCCATCATTCATTCCGTTGTCCGTGGTCAGAGGTAATGTCTGAAATTTTGTATTCTCGGTACACACTTGACACTTTGTATCTCGGACTATTGAATTCCCTGACGATTTCCGAAATGGAATATACCATGCGTCTAGCTACAACTACCATTCAATGCTCCAAGTCTGCTAATTTCAGGCGCGCTGCCATAATCATATTGGAAACCTTTACACATGAATCACCTGAGTACAAATGACAACTCAGCCAATGCACTGCCCGCGTACGCTTTACTGCTGCCATCTGTACGTGAGCATATCGCTGTCCCATGACTTCTGTCACCTCATTGTATGTTTCACCCAAATACGACTCACACAGCTGAAACATCTACCTCGTAAGTCATTAATACAAAACATGAACAGCAGTGGCCCTATTACATTCAGTGTCTGCAAGCAGCTCTTCATCCAGGATAATGTGCTGCGTCCCTTCCTTCACGAAGTTTTGATCCAGTTGAAAATTCGGTCACATATCCTATTGTAATTAGAAGGCGTCGCTGTAAGTCAAAGACCTTTCGAAAGACTGCAAAAACCGAAACAACCATTGCACTGATGATATCGTATATGAAAAGCGCCAGTTGAAATTCTCATTGTCTACGTTTTCGGAAGCCATGCTCATTTCCACGGAGAAGTAAATTTCGTTTCAGGTAGTTCATAGTGTTGGATCTCAAAATATGTTCTAGAATTCTGCCACAAATAGATATAGGTGATAAAGCACCGTAGTTTTATGGATCATGTTGTGGGTTGGCAGGAGAGCCAACACCGTATTATTAGAGGAAGCCGAAAGGCACGCGTTTTAGCTCACGCAAGCTGGCGTGAGGTCTGGAACAGGACAAAGAAATTAGACTTTAGAAAAACGGACGTTGCTGGTGAAATACTTAACTTTAATCCATTAATGAGGAGCGTCGCTCTTGACTGTACATGACTCAGTATCAATAGTAACTGGTAATGGCGTCTTGCTAGGTCGTAGCAAATGACGTAGCTGAAGGCTATGCTAACTATCGTCTCGGCAAATGAGAGCGTATTTTGTCAGTGAACCATCGCTAGCAAAGTCGATTGTACAACTGGGGCGAGTGCTAGGAAGTCTCTCTAGACCTGCCGTGTGGCGGCGCTCGGTCTGCAATCACTGATAGTGACGACACGCGGGTCCGACGTATACTAACGGACCGCTGCCGATTTAAAGGCTACCACCTAGCAAGTGGGGTGTCTGGCGGTGACACCACAGATCACTCATACTTCTTTTTTGTAGGTGAGTGTGACGTGTGCTAATTTTCAATCACGGGGAACATATCTGTGCTCAATAAAATCTGCGGTAGAGTATGGCAGAGAACGGGACTAATCAACGCCTAAATTCTATATAGAACTTAATAGGGACTGCGTTCGACCTTTGAACTTCTGTGAATTTTAGCGATTCGAGCTGCTTTTCAGCGCCGCTAGTACACTGCACGAGAAGCGATTGAGACTATGAAGCAGCCTGGCAACGTGAACCGCTATGATGGATACAGGCTTTCATCGTTTTGGCCTACGGGCCGACGGGTATCGTGGAGCCGCCCGATCGGGTGCGGCAGCAAAGCAAATAGCGGCCCAAAGCAAACACCGTGCGTGCTCTGTTGCCTTACTCGCCACGGGGCACCGACGGTGCAAACTTACGGCACTGTACTGCCACGATAATCATTCGTCAGTTCCAACCAATACATATTTAAATTAAATAAATATTGTTCCCACAAAACAACGCTTATTACATGAGACATCGTCAGAGAAGGAGAAAGCGATCGAATATTTATTTATTAAGAATAAAAATTAATTTCTAATTAGCTAGATAGTATACATTGTTTTATAATGCCCGCGACATAGACAGTTCAAAAATTTGTTAGAATTTTGTTTTAACAAACCATCACCCCACTGCAACATTGCCCTGTGGTTTTCCTACGACAAACGAATGTGAACTTGTGGTGAAACACCGCACTGATATTACCTTCAAAATAAACAGTGATATTCGAGGGAGTGTAATGCTGGTTATTATCTACAATGATGGCCATTAAAACTCCATCAAGAGGAAGAATAGCAAGTAACGCAATTTTACTTGTTGCATACTAGGAAGTATACACGATTAGATTAGTCCATGGGAAGATCCCAGAACTAGACTCTATTATAAATGGTAATAATGACCACATAGTACTAGGGACAGAAAGCTGACTAAAACTACTTGCAACTATCAATGAAATTCTAAATGGCGACTGGAATGCACATCCAAAGATGGGGGGTATGGCGGTGGTGAACGCGTATTTGCCGCGCGGGATTAGCCGAGCGGTCAAGGGCGCTTCAGTCATGGACTGTGCGGCTGGTCCCGGCGGAGGTTCGAGTCCTCCTTCGGGCATGGGTGTGTGTGTTTCTCCTTAGGATAATTTAGGTTAAGTAGTGTGTAAGCTTAGGGACTGATGACCTTAGCAGTTAAGTCCCATAAGATCTCACACACATTTGAACAAGTTTGGAACGCGTATTTATAGCTATAAACAATACGGCAGTATTAACTGAAGTTAGTGCAGAATACGAATGCCTCAGGAGCAACTTTGCAGGTAAAGCTTGGAGAAGTTCTCGCGTAAGTTTCCTGGCCATGTTATAGTGTTAGGAGAAGATTTCAGTTTATCAACCACAGATTGGGAGATTTAAGTGATTAGGGCAGGTAGCAGGGACAGGGGATCAAGGAAAGTTGTTCTAAATGCCCTATCCGAAAATTACGTTGGACAGGAGACTCGACTGGACAGGGTAACATTTCAAATCATAAGTTTCCAAATAGGCCCAAATTTATCCACTCGGTTAAGTTACAGCATCACTTATTGCAGATATAAGCTGAAATGTAAAGATTGGTAGGAAGATTTTTTGGTTAATAAGTGTAGCAGTAACCAAGCAGGTCAGGATTTTTAGTGGACGTGCCAGAGGCCGAGCTTTTGAGATAGTGCGGGTGTCTGTCATACGCACTAAGGCGTCAGTGGAACAGCGTTGTCTGAGAACATTTTTATTACTTGTGATTTTGTAGTGCGGACTGTCTTCTATGGTGCAGTGGAAGGAGTGCTGATTCGCTCATTCGAGTGTGACAAGGACTGTAAGCACAGTTCTTCGTTGGCTGCAGCCGTGATGTAGGTCAGAACTAGGACTGTTGATAAAATATCGAGATATTGATATTTTTCCAAAGAATATCGATGTACATCGACGATATTTTTATTCTCCGATATATCGGTATCGAAATGGCAATATCGAGTGCCTATATATTTTATATTATATTTTTTTCACAATTTTCGGTAAATATTTTAAATTGTTCTTTTGAAATTGTAGTAGAACATAATTTTACTTTCACTGCGTGACGACGTCTTACTACTTTTTGAACTTTCATCATGTCGAATCTTTCTCTTTGACTGTGTGAAGCAAGTATAATCGGCACAAAGAAGTGGTCCGATTGGACTGGGGGTGGCGGTGTGAATGAAAAAAAAAAACAAGATTTCCCATGTAAAGGAATAGCACACCAGTTGAGTTAAAAACATTTTTAACGCAAGTAGTGTGCTATTTCTTCGCATCTACATTGTTCAAAACAGCTGCTGAAGATGACGAACAAAAATTTAAATGACAAGGTTGGTCTTTGCAGTGGTCAGAGTCGTGAGAGGAAATGCGGACGTAATCGGCGCTCGGTGCTACCAACGAAAACTGCAACGTTTAACTTCACCATTCAATTTTGACATTGCAACTGCCAGGTCACTAGCGTTTGCAGAAGTAGAAAAACAGGGAAATCTACGTGAAGTGTTCCATATGTGACGAAACCAAACGACTGACCCATCGGTCACCTTTTATTGTGCCACTTACATGCAATTACCATTGTTAGGAAAGTGGTTATTGTCAAGCGTGAATGTGCATCATTTTCCTTTCAATTCTTGCTCTAAGGGGGATAAGCAGGCTGTTAGCTTCTTGATGTATAGAATATCTAATAATAAATCAATACTTAAATATTCAGCTCTGGAACCGGTAGTACATTTACAGTGTGGAGCCGATATATTTATAGACCGGTACGTCGATATTTTTTCCGTCAACATGTCGGTACTTTTCTTCGCTGATAACGATATTTTTCAAATATCTACATATCGGATTCCCGATATTTTTATAAATATTAGCAGTCCTAGTCAGGACCTACCAGCGATGTCGTGCTGGTAGACGGAACAGGAGTGGGGCAAACCTACTCTGGCTCGCCAATAACTCGTGTGAGTGGCCGAGCGGTTCTAGACGCTACAGTCTGGAACCGCGAGACCGCTACGGTCGCAGGTTCGAATCCTGCCTCGGGCATGGATGTGTGCGATGTCCTTAGGTTAGTTAGGTTTAAGTAGTTCTAAGTTCTAGGGGACTGATGACCACAGCAGTTGAGTCCCATAGTGCTCAGAGCCATTTGAACTATTTTTGAACTCGTGTGAACTGCCCCAGCGTTCTCAGAGACGTACGTGCGCTTAAGCAGGTGCCAACAGCATATCGCAGACGGCAGGTGTCATAAAGGCAGAAGCCCAGCACCCAAATCAGCAATACAGCATACGGCCAGTGAGGTGGTAACACATACAGCCATGGGGGCGGTACTCAGGTGTCTCAGCCAACAAGTTGTAGGCAATAGTTCGCAGTACCTTGATACGACCCTTCACCAGAGGAAGGCCCAGGCTCCTCCACAACTTCTGTCAGTCATGGTGGTGGCCAGATAGCAGTGGCAGCTTGCAGAGTATAGGTTCCCCTAGAGCCGGCTGGCTGCGGGCCCGATGAGGAAGTTTTCCCTTGGCAGTAGGCACCACATCACGATTCGCAAACCAAGTTATCCTGTAAGCAGCGGAACTGCTAGTACGTCGGAACCAGAGGTACAGACGGAACGACCAGATACTGAGATTCAGTCTTTTGAAACGGTCATATTTGAACTGGAAATAGCATTACCGTGGCTGACGCTACGTTTATTATCTTTCTTTAATTGGAGGTGTCAACAGACTTGTCCCCACCGTGGTGTCCCAGTTACTATTAGTTCCCCATCACGTCGCACTTTCCTCCATTGCTAGGACGCTGTGGAGCGGCTGAGCTTGGTGGTTATATGTTATAGTTCTGTAAAGCAAGTTTCGCTAAATGATGTGGTGAGTGCTGTCATCCTCGGGTCGGCTCGATATGGAAATGTGTTATGAGCGAAGCCCCGCCTTATGCGACACTGGTACTCTTTGCATGCCCCAGGTACCGATTTTGACACACGGTTTAAGCTGGATCTGATTCTCTGCCGTCTGCGCTAAGTAATAACTTTAAAAATTCATATCCGCACCCGCGAGTTGCGCCTGATTTGCAACACCCCTCCCTTCTTCAAAAAATTCGTTCCAAACTTTACTTTGGTGTAACCCTAGAACAACCTCATTTTACATGGATTACGTTTACTCTGGTTCATACCATAAACATCTCACGAGAGTAAGTTACATTACTTGTTTCCACTTAAATCTAGTTTTTACTCTCTAGTATGGTCGAGATATTTCTGATTCTCCTCGCTGTAATCTAATTACATGCATCGGTACAATTAGTTTCAGGGCCAGTTTTTAGTTATGGATTCCATTGCGATCTGGTGCAAACGTAGGCCTGGAGCGTTTCGCAGCTTTATGTCTCAAACGTAAGTAGAGTACAGGAGATGCAACAAGAAATGTGGCTATGCTAGTAATAGAAACAGCTACAGCGATGATAGTCCGAAGTTGTTTTTCCCATCAATGTTAGATGTGTTTAAACAGCTGTTTCATTGCAATACGCCCATTTTCTGATGCAATCAGTTCATCTATTGAGTGCAGCAGTTCCAGCTTTAAAGTGTCGTTCAGAAAGGTTAGATTTTGGGCAGGTACGCAATTTAAATGTTTTTCTGGCCAGTACAATATTGGTGTCTACAACTTGATCGTGGTCGTACCGCTAATAGTTGCAGGTAAACAGTAGTTAGCCTAGCTACAACATAAACCGTGCCGCTGATCAAGATACCACTGTTCTGAAATTCCACCCTAAGTTTCTCATCTTCGTAACAGTTGATGATTACAGTCTGCAGCGTGAAGACTGAGTAAATCCAGTGCGTGCCTACTTTCTGAAAATGTGGTTGAGGTTCCAGCACTTTCCTGTGGCATCGTGTTGCGTCCACTCCACTCCCTTAACATTTTAACTTCGCACGTCGGTGCTTCAGTTAGAACCTTTTTGGTCAGACAGGTGGTAACGCTTCCTGTTCTACACCCTCGCAATTCCTGTAGTATCATAAGAGCATGTGCATCTCCTCGACCCAAAATGACCAACACTTCCTTAGTCTGTAATTGCACCCGTTTATTTATGGTTTCGAGCGGTTCTAGGCGCTTCAGTCTGCAACCGCGCGACCGCTACGGTCGCAAGTTCGAATCCTGCCATGGGCATGGATGTGTGTGATGTCCTTAGGTTAGTTAGGTTTAAGTAGTTGTAAGTTCTAGGGGACTGATGACCTCAGATATTAAGTCCCATAGTGCTCAGAGCCATTTGAACATTTTGAACATATTTATGGTTTTCTATTTCATCGGTTATCGATGAACGGTGTAGCTTGATAATGTGTGTTTCTACCTATTACCGGGAATCAGATTGATAGTCTTGTTCCGTCCGTCTCAACTTCGATAGTTGCCACATGATAGAATAGTGCCCAGTTTGCTTGTGTTAACTCAACTACATGCTGGCACATCTTTCTGTTGTAACTCTTGTGGTGGCATCAGTGCCGAACTTATCTGTCCTCATTCTGCATCATGCCCACTCTATGCATTCGAGCGACAGTAACCTTTTCATTCAATGCACTTTATAGTTTCTGAATTATTGCGAGGTTGTTACTTGCTGTTTCTACCGTATTACACACGCGCTCCGTGAGTTCTGTAGCCATTCCCGTTTTACTTAAGTATTGTTCAACACACTTTGCTGCAGATTCATTAGTTGGTGGTATGTCACTCTACTGTCGTCTTAATACTTTCTACTGTGCCTCGCACCGGACCTATTTTCGTGTTCCTTTCTTCCACGTCTTCTTCGTTTGCTGTCCTAAACATGGGTTTTAACAACCTCCCTACTGCACTCAGCCGTCGCCTCTTTCTCTGTACAGATGAATGTGGCACTGTACGTGTTACATGTAACAGCTGTGGACTTACCTTCTCATAATACAGTTTCAGTTTCTGATACTCTTCATTAATTTCCGCTATTAGAAAATAAGTACCAAACTATAGCATCCTATTTAAAAAAACAAAGTTGACCTCCATACCTCAGAAGCGACCCCACCTAGCAACAAAAAACCAACGTCATAGTATGGTCCCCATTGTCCAATGCAACTTTTGTCTCACAACCTTTTCAGCTCCTATCATACTTTCGGAGTTATTCTAGGTGGCAATAGTTAGTGACTCACCCAGTATATTTGTGCTAGTACAAACAATGGAAAAGTAATACAATATGGAAAATACACTGCCACAAATCGTAATTATAAACTACTAGTTTTGTGACATGAGTGTGTATGGTGCCTTGTGCACAGCACAAATATTCGGTAGCGCATTCCTCTTAACCTACCTTGTTTTTCTTCTGTGCTGTGGCCCAGTACCGGAATGTGTTGTAAGGTATCGACTGCCCCATCAAAAGATTTTACCCTACTAATTTGTACAATGGCAGTTTTAGTTGGTAACTGAATGTTAACAGGCACTAGGGAGATCATTTCTTCATTTCTATGACTTGATATGTACCATTGTATTTGATCAGAATTTTTTTTGTTTCCCCTTTCAGAGTGTGAGGATAGGTGACCAACACCCACTGACAAGCTCTGAAATGTGTAAGTTGACTTACATGCTGCCCCATATGTTCTTGTCTATCCACAGGTTTCGTGTTTGCTCCTCTGCCTCTTTGTCAAACTTCACGTGGCTTTTTCAGAAACTCCTTTGCTGACTCAATATTAAAACTTAACTTAGGTTGTATCACGTCGAAATGGGATGGCATTTTCCTTCCATAAACAACTTCATATGGTGAGAGACCAGTCCTAGTATTGACATTGGAATTGTATGCAACGATCACAAAAAAATGGCTCTGAGCACTATGGGACTTAACTTCTGAGGTCATCAGTACCCTAGAACTTATAACTACTTAAACCTAACTAACCTAAGGACATCACACACATCCATGCCCGAGACAGGATTAGAACCTGCGACCGTAGCGGTCGCGCGGTTCCAGACTGTAGCGCCTAGAACCGCTCGTCCACTCCGACCGGCAACGATCATAAGTTGGAGATATGTGACACATACGGATGGAAGGACCTTTTCCGTAACTTGTGCACACGAAGTAAACATGGCACAGATGTTTCACTAAATCAGATACGAAATTTGTACCCTGACCAGTCAGTAAAGTTACTGGTATGCCACATTTAAGAATCCAGTTATTCAATAAATCTGAATCAACGATAGCAGCCTGCTGGTCAGGAATTGCTGCCATGCACATAAACCGCGAAAAATGATCAATAATCGTTAATATATACATATTACTAGCTAGGGCTCTGTTAAATTAAATGATGACTCCAACTAACTTTGGAGAGGGATTTTTTTTTTATGGCTGAGATCAGCCCGTTTCATGCACAGCGTGAAGTTTTCAACATACTGATTCACGTCAAGTTTCACTCCGCCACCAAAGTTATTGGGCTACCCTTCTATCCGTCGCTGTTTGACCGCCATGACCTTACATCACATGATCATGTGTCTGTTGCAATAGTTTGTTCCTCAGTGACAAGGGAACCACTATGCGCTGTCTGCATTTTGTTGACTTCCGTAGTAAGCCCTCACGCATTATGAACTGCGACTGCGACCTAGATTTTTGACAATCTGCATCATCTGCCTGCGCAAGTTGCCAGTCACTCATACTCTTCCAAAATGCTTGTAGTATTGTGACCTTGCAACTCGGAGTATCCGTGTTTGTGTGTTTCTTTCCTGGTTTATGAATGACTACATAGTCGAACTCACTCAAATTAACAGCCCACCTTGTGAGTCAGCTAAGGGAATTCTTCAAACCGAATAGGCATTACAGTGCAGTGTGGTCTGTAACAACTTTAAATTTCTGTCTATACAGGTAACATCAAAGTAAATGACCCCATAGATCAGTGTCAAAATGCCTTCTCTGTAGTGGACAAATTGTATTCCATTCTGTTTAGCTATTGAGGTGCATATGCTACAGGATCCTCCTTACGATCTACGAGGGAGTGCTTAAAAGTAATGCCTCCGATTTTTTTATGTGAAAAGTCTTAAAGCTTCTTAAATAAAACAAACTTTATTAACATTCTACATCTTTATTCTTCATGTCTAAACATTCATTTCTCATTATAGTCATCCTGGTGACGAACACATTCCTCTCAATGAGAGACCACTTTGTTGATGCCGTCATATGTAGAATGTTTGACTTAGTTGATGGAGCCACAACCACTGCTTCATCGCTATCAATGTCTTCAAAGATGTTCTTTAAGTTTTGGAAAGAGATGACAGTCGTGGTGAGCGAAGTTGGGACTAAATAGAGGATGATCAATGACAATGGACACAAGGTGTCAGACTGTTGAAGTGCTGTGGTCTTACATCGTCATGCTTGAGGATAGGGTGCAACATGTGTGGACAAACTCTTCGAATTCGAAACTCGATCACAGCATGCTGTTTCTCATGCACCAACATGTTTAATTACCTTAGTGTCATGTTGCACGCTACAAATCGAAACTCTCTCGCAGCAGAGGGTTCCGGCTTGTATCAGTGAAGCAGGTAAGTCGAACAGTAATATACATGACATGTAATACTTCAACCGAAATTAAGAATAGAATAAAAAGTTCGGAGACTGTTCTTTTCAGCAAATCCTCGTATATTCTGAATGAAAATGCAACCAAGAGCACCACTGCTAGCATCACAGGAAAGGATGGACTTTTTGTTAAAATTGAGAAACAGCAGTACCAGGTCACAGTTAATGCTTTTATCAACACCAGAAAGGCACGCTCACATTCTGGCAACCGTTCGTATTTAACACCTTTTCTCAATGAATGATTTAATGGTTGAGCAATTTGTGCAAAGTTTTAACAAATTCTCGGCCCGGAAAATATTGTAACTGTTCCGCTGTTTGAAATGTTCAAAATTCAGAGACTGCCAACACTAAATGGGGAGCGGCTCTTAACCTAATAACACGGCCGAAGTACTTGACTTGTGTCTGTGCAAAATTGCAATACTTTGCATAGGACTAAGAATACTTCCTGCACCCGTTTTACATGTTCACTCATATGTTCCAAAAATAATATCATCGAGGTATACTATGCATTTTCAAAGTTGTAGGCCACGCAACACCCCATCTAGCAGTCTTTGGAATGTGGCTGGTGAATTATTAAACTTGAATGGCAACCTGTGATATCTAAAATGCCCCCCATGGGACCATAAAGGCTGTTTTAGCTCTGCCATCCATCTCTACCTCCATCTGGTGGTATCTGCTCCACAAATATATTGTGGAGAAGTATTTGCATCTGGCTAAGTTATCAAGTATCTCTGTGAAGTTAGATATCAGACAGGTATCGGTGCTGGTATGAGCGTTCAAGTCTCTATAGTCATACGAAAAGCGATAACTTTTGGGGTCATCCGTCGATTTTTTTCAGGACCAGAACCACGTGTGCCTCCGTGCCCCCCTCGCCCCCTCCCAGGGACTGTCGCTGGATTCTGTGATGCTTTCCACCAGTCACTGGTTGATGAGCTCTTTCATGACTGGTTGTAACTCCTTTAGTACATAATACGGCTTCCTATAAGCTGGAGCATTATTACCTTTTGGTATGCAGTCTTGGGTAACTGGTGTTACGGATAATGGACCTTGAGCATTAAACAAATCCTTAAATTGTAACAGTAGTGCTTTCAAATGCGGAATCAGTGATGGTATACTTGTAGCTGTGGTCAGTACATGGCTTATCTAAAATGCTCAATATGGCGAAATAAAGCCCTTTGGTAGACTTGCATCGTTCATACTGAAATTTTCTAGGGTAACCGGAACCAATGTGTGCTACACTTGAGCGTACTTAACAGTGCATCATAGCCAAGTGCTCGTTATTTTCAAGTGGCTCAACCACACATAATAACTCCTGTGGTACGTCTGTACCCATAGAGACCCAAACTAATTTCCCTATATCTGACAGTCTGTTATCATGAGGACCAACCTTTTGCGTACGTGTACACAGTGAAGTCGAGAACACCCTCATGATTGCTACACCTTGTGACATTGCTTGCTTGCGACGATATCACCCAGTGGAAACAAAGTCCCTTCAAGCTCAATTGTAGGCGATGAAAGATCGATTTTAGCACGACGTTTATTAAGGAGATTAAGCGCAAGAATTGTCGAATACATTTCACCAACCTGTGGCAACACTTCCATTTGCTCGGAAAAATTCTTAGCCTCAATGCTAAACTTGAGCATTTTTCCCCAGTTACCAACTCCACATAGCCAGTAACACGGAGACCCTAGTCTCTTCCTACTCAAGATCTATCACGACGAGCGATACACGTGCCTCTGAATCTATTGAAATCCTATGTTCCCTGCCACCACGAAATTCCATAAGCAGTATTTCGCCTCTGCATCTACACATAATGGAAATTCTTTCGCCAGCCAGGGTGGCCGTACGGTTCTAGGCGCTACAGTCTGGAACCGGCGACCGCTACGGTCGCAGGTTCGAATCCTGCCTCGGGCATGGATGTGTGTGATGTCCTTAGGTTAGTTAGGTTTAAGTAGTTCTAAGTTATAGGGGACTGATGACCTCAGAAGTTAAGTCCCATAGTGCTAAGAGCCACGAACCATTTGAAATGCTTTCCGACGACTGATACGTTCTCGTTCGCGTTTAACAAACCCTTTTGCTGATACCGATTTTCTGGTTTCTTACTCCTGTACTTGGGTGCTTTGTGACCTACTCGGTCACACTCGTAGCATTTCGGCTGATGACTTTGTTGTTGGCCATGGCCCTCGCGTCCATACCTTGACAGTTTGTTACTGAAAAAAACACATGGTGGTCACCACACAACTAACCGCTATATCTGTCTCTCCAACTGTCTGGTGATCCTAACAGCTGCAGTAAAATCAGAAGGATTTTCCATCGTAGCCCCACGTGATATTTGAGCGGAATGTTGCGGAAAATTACGTCGAGAGTCCTATTCTCGGCTTCTCAACGTAGAAGTGTATCGACTTCCCCAATATGCTGTGGTTCATGCGTTTGAACGTTGCTTTTTCCGATCCTATCTGAAAATGATTCAACGGACTCGTTATGCTTCTGCATTAACGTATTCAATTTCACCCTAAAGAAGACAGTGCTGTCCTGCGTACAATATCGCTGTCGTAACCCTTCAGGCAACTTTTCGAGTGTTTGCGCACTCCACAAGGTCTCATGGGAAGTAACGTATGCCTTATCCTCTTCAAATGGTTCAAATGGCTCTGAGCACTATGCGACTTAACTTCTGAGGTCATCAGTCGCCTAGAACTTAGAACTAATTAAACCTAACTAACCTAAGGACATCACACACATCCATGCCCGAGGCAGGATTCGAACCTGCAACCGTAGCGATCGCTCGGCTCCAGACTGTAGCGCCTAGAACCGCACGGCCACTCCGGCCGGCTATCCTCTTCAGTAAGCCGCAAATTGGTCATACGAAGCAAAATTTCGTCACACCAACAGCCCAACTACGCAGTAGCTGAGATATCATCGAGAAATGGGGTTATGTTTTCTATTGTCTTGCCACAAAAAGGCGAAATCATATTTGCTACTCCAGGACTGATAAAAAGAGGGGGTACACTCCGTACCGTCTTCACTTCCTCAATTTGTCCCAGTAGTGGTTGCATCTCGGCACGCAGTACCTCTGCATTTTGATTGTAGTGTTCTAATTCCCCAGATTTCTCTTAAAGCACTGTTTGTAACCTAATGATCTGCTCCATCATAGAGACAACAGTATCATCCCTGATAGCGGTCCATGTTTCTGGCAGCTTCTTGTGTGTTCTACCACTGCCCAAACACTAAAGGAAAATACAATAAAAAAGGGAAAGACACCAGGTTCACACTACACAGTACCTCGAACGCGAGTTACTCCAGTTTTTACGCGTATCATAGCCCACCTACATTCACTACAAATGGTTGAAATGGCTCTGAGCACTATAGGACTTAACTTCTGAGGTCATCAGTCGCCTAGAACTTAGAACTAATTAAACCTAACTAACCTAAGGACATCACACACATCCATGCCCGAGGCAGGATTCGAACCTGCGACCGATTCACTACAACCTTGTGTCAAATAACCGCAATGCTGGCAAGCGAAACATACAGCTGTCGCAGCCTTTATGCACGGCACGTCGTGCCCAGAAAAATGGCAAACTGTACGCCTAGCACGAGCTAAATATGACTGACAACAGTTACCCTTAAAAGTATACAGATCAGGAGGTTCACACGGTCGTACAAGAGTTTTCTTCAGATTAAAATGAACGTCCTTGCGGTTCACCATGGCCAATGAATTACACATTGAAAACATCCAATTACAAGATAAACAAAATGCTTCTCACTCACCACCCTGCATCGTGCGAAGTGTTGACTGCAAGATGAGTAAAGCTGCCGTGGTGAAGATACTGGCGCCAGTCGCAGTGGTATCAGTTGTAGCAACTGCGGTGTGAGGCCCACTTGTGGTCACAGGTTGTCACAGTGGTCAGCAACTTCTGCCGCCAGTTGTAGCGCCGTCGGTGTGAGACTCACTTCTGATTACCAGCAGTAGCAGTCACCGCTTGAGTCAGTATTTTTAGCGACCATGGAGGCTGGTCAGGTAAAGTGGTGACGCTACAGACTCAGGCAGGCAAGCTTGCCAGATGGCGTAGGTGGCTGTTGCATTCACTAAGGCGTCAGTGAAACAGCGCTCTCGGCTAACATTTTTATTACTTGTGACTTCACAGTGCAGGTTGTATTCTCTGGCGTGGTGTAAAGTGTGCTGATTCACAGACTGGAGTGGGACAAGGAATGTGGACACTGCGTTTCGTTGGCTGCGGCTGTGGTATAGGTGTGGACCCATTGACAATCTCGCGCAGGTAGCTGAAATGGGAGTCTGTAGGCGCAAGCCTGCTGTGGCTCGCCTATAACTCGTGTTCCCCGCCCCAGTGAACTTGAAAACAGAACGTGCGCTTAAGTTGGTGCCAACAGCATGTCACGGATGGAGGGTGTCGTGAAGGAGGAAGCCCAGCGCCACAGCATACAGCCAGGGATGCATTACTCAGGTGTCTACCCAACAGGTTGTAGGCAGTAGTTCGCAGTCACTTGTGTACTGACCTTCACCAGCGGAAGGCCCAGGTTCCTCCACAGCTACTATCAGTGACGGTAGTGACGAAACAGCAGTGGCAGCTTGCAGTGGATAGGTTCCACTACAGCCAGCTGGCTGCAGAATTGGAGGCGAAGTCTTCTCTCGGCAGCAGGCACCACACCACTATTCAGCCATCATGTTATCCTGCAAACTTGCGAGACTCTCGTTCCGTTGGAATTAGAAATGTAGAAGGGATGACTAGACACTGAGACTGAGGCTTCTGAAACTATCGTATTTAAGCTGGAAATAATGTCATCATGACCAGCGATGTGGTCATTTGCCCTCACTAATCGGAGGTGTCAACGGACTTGTCCCCACCGTGGTGTCTTAATTATTAATAGTTCCCTTTGACTTCGCACTTTCCATCAGTGCTAGCACGCCGTGAAGCAACTGAGCTCATAGATGGCATGTTATATCTCCATATTGCAGGGCTCACAGAATTATGTATTCGATGTTCTCATCCTGCACCCTCCGCGCTCCCTGATTGCGGCTTGGCTGTGTGTGGCAGTCTACCTGTATTTCGAGCGACGCCCTGCCTCCTGCAACATTGGCACCCTTTGAGTGCCCCAGTTACCGATTGTGATGCACTGTACAAGCCGGATCTGATTCTCTGTCTTCTTTATAAAGTAAAAATTTTCAAAAATTATATGTGCACCCGGGAATTGCGTTTGCTGTACAACATAACTGTGACATACTGCAAATTACCTGAACAGTCAACTGAGACTGAGTAGTATCTGAGACTCAAGATGTTAACAATAAATGGACCAAGTTGAAGAGTATTGTACAATAAAACTTAGATACGTGTGTGCAGAGCAAAAGTGTGAGGGATGGGAAAGCTCCGCCGTGGTTTGAGAACTGTGTCAGAAAGCTACTCTTAAGGCAAAGAGAGCGTCATCGCAGATATAAACGTTACTGAAACCACCATACGTGAAACGTTCAGTGAATACAAAAGTTAAATTCTGTCTGCCGATCTGGTAGACAAACTGTTGGTCATATGTTAAATCGGTAAACGGGTGAAAGTCATTTCTCTAGACTGTCAGAGACCATATTGGCATCGAAACGGAGGAAGACAGAGAGAAGGCCGAAATACTAAATTCCCTTTTCCGAAATTGTTTCACCGAGGAAGATCGTACTGCAGTTTAATCTTTTAATCGTTGGGCGAACGTCAAAACGACGATATAGAAATAAGTGACCGTGGGATTGAAGAACAACTAAAAACGCTTAGCAGAAGAAAGTCGACTACATCTGATGTGATTCCTATACGTTTCCACATGGAGTACGCAAAAAACCTGCTCCTCTTCTAATAGCAGTCTGCTGTAGGTCTCTGGAGAAACAAGGCATTCCCAGTGATTGAAAAATGTGCAGGTGATTCCCATTTTCAAGAAAGATTGTCTAATAGACGCGTTTACCCATACACCATTACCACTAACTTCAGTACATTTAGGATTTAGAACACATTATATGTTCGCGCACTGTAACCTTTCCGGAAATCGGAAATCTGCTCTGTAGGAATCAACATGGATTCCGCAAACAACGATCGCTGCAACCCAGCTTACTCTGTCCGACCACGAGACCTAGAAGGTAATACGCATTGTCAGACACGCTGATTCCGTGTTCCTCGATTTCCGGAAGCCGTTAGATAAAGTTCCGTATTATCAGCTAATGATCAGAATAAGTGCGATGGGAATATCAGATCAGCTTTCTGGTTAGATTGAAGAATTCTTAGCTGACAGAACGTTAACATGTCAAGGGTATGTTATTCCAACAGTAAAATATATAAACTGACGAAAAAGAATCGCAACCCCAAGTGGGAGTTGTGCGACATAAACGAAAGTCGGTAGGCGTGTTCTTACATCTGGAAGATGCCGTCAATTACAATTTCGCGGTAGTCGCAGACGAGCGGCGCTAGTAGCGCCAGTAAAAGGATGCAAATCAGGTTTGATTTAAATAGACGCTGTAACGGTCATGAGCGTTATTTACCTTTGAGATTGGACGTGGTGAGTTGATGTTAGTCAAGAATGCCTCTAGGGTGACAGATATGCCATTACAACACCTCGCTGAGTTTGAACGAGGTCATGTAGTAGGACTACGAGAAGCTGGATGATCCTTCTGCGATACTGCAGAAAGACTTGGCGGGAAAGCAGCTACTGTAAATGATTACTCACAGCGGTGGGAAGAGAATGTACGATCACAAGAAGACCGGGCTCCGGACGGCCACGTGGCATTGTCTAGGGGGAAGACCATCGGGTTCGTCGTATGGCTCTGGCGCATCCTACTGAATCTGCAGCAGCGATCTGAGCAGCAGTTGATACCACAGTGACAACTCTAACAAATCGGTTACTTCAAGGACAGCTCCGAGCCAGAAACCCTGTAGCGTGTATTCCACTGACCCAAATCACTATAATTTGCGATTTCAGTGGTGTCAAGCGTGATCTCATTGAAGGGCATAGTGGAGGTCTGTTGTGTTTTCTGATGACAGCTGAATCTGCCTCGGTGCCAGCGATGACCGTGTGTTAGTTAGAGGGAGGCCAGTTAAGGGTCTGCAAACAACCTGTCTGCTTGTAGGACACACTCGATCTACACCTGGGGTTATAGTCTGGGTTGCGATTTTTTATGACAGTCGGACGGAGCACTCTCGTGATTATGCCACGCACCCTGCGTGCAAACCAGTATGTCGATCTGGTAATTCGACCTGTTGTGCTGCCATTCATGAACAGCATTTCAGGGGGCGTTTCTTAACAGGCTAACGCTCGCCCACATATCTCTGTTGTAAGCCAACATGCTCTACAAAGTGTCGACATATTGCCTAAACCTGGTCGATCACCAGATCTGTCTCTAATCGAGCACATATGGGACATCGTCGGAAGACAACTCTAGCGTCATCCACAAATAGCATTAACCGTCCGTGCATTGACTGATCAAGGGCAACAGGAATGGAATTCTGTCCCACAATCTGACATCCGGCACCTGTACTAAACAATACATGCACGTTTGCATGCTTGCATTGAACTTCGCTGCGGGTACTCCTGTTATTAATGAAGCAGCATTTCATATTTTCGATGGCTTATCTCGTGCTTACACTGACCTGTGATCATGCAATGTTAATCACTTACATTTGCTACTTAAATATGTTCTCGAAATTTCGTTACTCTATGTTAATTCTTTTTTGGTATTACAATTTTTTTCGTCACTGTATAAATTATCTAGTAAACAGCATCGGAAACTCCATGGGGCTATTCGTGGATGATGCTCTTGTATCATATTGCTGCACTAAAAAATGTAGCAAACTAGAGGAAGATTTGCAGAGAATCAATGTTTGCTTTAGGGATTAGTAGTTGATCATTAACATAAGCAAATGTTAAGCACTGCACTTAAAAGACTGAAAGAGCCGGAATTGCAAACAAACAGCGGAAGAAACCACATCCATAAAATATCTGTGAGTATGTGTAAGTGAACTGACGGATTGAGTGGAACGAACACATAAAACTAATCAGAGGAAAGGCAGATGCCAAACTGAGGTTCACCGGGTGAATTCTCAGGAAGTGTAGTCCACCCATGAAGTAGGTATATCCTTGTTCAACCGATACTTGAATGTTGCTTGTCAGTTTGGGACCCATACCACAAAGGATTGATAGAGGAAATAAAGAAGATCCAAAGAAGAGCAGCGTGTTTCGTGACAGATTTAATTAGTAAGCGTGAAAGCATTTTAAGCCCTGGTGACATACGTTACAAGAGAGGCATTGTGCTTCATTGTGTAGTTTACGGTTCAAATTCTTATAGTGTACATTTCTAGAAGAATCAAGCGAGATATGGCGTCCTCCTACATTAATCTAACCAAATGACCATGACAGTAAAATCATATAGCTTAGGGCTCAGAAGTATATTTACCAACAATCGTTCTTCCCGTCCACAATTAGCGATTTCAACATGGCAGTAGTAGTGATGCACAAAGTGTTGTGTTGGCAGAAGAGCCAACACCGTGTTACTAGTGGAGGCCGAAATACACGCGTTTTAGCTCACGCAGGCTGGCGTGGGGAGGGAAGGACAATACTGACGTGAGGTCTGGAACATGACAAGGAATTATAATTCAGAAAGCGGACGTAATTAGTTTGATAGTTAACTTTAATCCATTAATGATGAACGTCGCTCTTGACGGTACATGATTCACAATAGTATCAGTTCAGAATACATTCTTGAAGAATATGGCGCCTTGCTAGGTCGTAGCAAATGACGTAGATGAAGGTTATGCTAAACTGTCGTCTCTGCAAATGAGAGCGTATGTAGTCAGTGAACCATCGCTAGCAAAGTCGGCTGTACAACTGGAGCCAGTGCTAGGGAGTCTAGACTACACCTGCCGTGTGGCGGCGCTCGGTCTGCAATCACTGATGGTGGCGACACGCGGGTCCGACGTATACTAACGGACCGCGGGCGATTTAAAGGCTACCACCTAGCAAGTGTGGTGTCTGGCGGTGACACCACACAAAGTATCCTCCATCGCACCTGATAAGGTGGTTTGCATAGTGTACGTGTAGACATAGACATGGATTCACATATGTCATACTCAACTCTGTGCTGGATCTCAAAGGCCCACTTCGACTGGTGTACCAGAGGACACATGAGTAGAGGGACAACCTTCGTGCCAGCGCACTCTGCATTGTTGCCAAATTTATTCAAGATGAAGGCGATGACGTTATCCAAGATGGTGGCATGTAGACTTGGCAACATCGCATGACGTCATCCAAGATGGCGGATTTTGGCGGGAGAATAGGTCAATTGTGCAATGTCCACTAACCTAACCTCAAGAAAAAATGGCGGGAAGTTTGAATTTTGGCGGGAAAATAGGCCAATTGTGCTATGTCCACTAACCTAAGCCTCCAGGAGAAAAAATGACGGGAAGTTTGAATTCCAACAGGATAATGCATGCAAATTATCATTTATTAACATTCATTATCATTCATTGTCATTTATTATCATTCATTATCATTTATTATCATTCATTATCATTTAAATACACCAATTGGGCTATGTCCACTAACCTAATCCTCCAGAAAAAATAGTCTCCAAATTCAAATTCCAACAGGATAACACATGTAAAACCGTATTTGTTTTTATCATCATTTATTATCATTGATTATCATTTATTATCATTCATTATCATTTATTATTATTTATTATTGACCTGCCTCCAGTAGAAAATTCCCTCCAAATTCAAATTCCAACACAATAATCGCTGCAAAACTTTACTTGTGTTTATTATTATTAATTATTATTCATTATCATTTATGAACTTTCGTTATCATTCATTGTCCTTTATTTCATTCATTATCAATCATAAACATTTATTATCATTTATTATTATTATTATTATTATTATTTATTATTATTGGCCTACCTCCACTAGAAAATTGCGCCAAACTCAAATTCCAACACGATAATGTCTCGAAAACTGTACATCTGTTTAATATTATCATTTATTATTTATTCAAGATGTCCGATTTCCTCGGCGAGAAAGCCATTTGCCTTACATCCATAATAAAAATCTGTCCCAAGTTCAAATCCCAACACCATAATCGATCACATGTACGAACTTTCGCCGTCACTTATCTTTTTTCACTGGTAGCCTATCATAATCGCGTCAAATAATACACTGCACTTATAGTAACGTAAGTCACGTCCTTTGATTTTGCAGGGGGGAAGGGACTGAAGACTTTATTTCAAGCAGAACGGTCATCACTTGTCCTCCAACACAGTCAGCACACACATCTTTGATATTTCAGTGCAGTCACCACGACGTCCACGCTCCAATTGAATTAGTTCAAATCCTCGCCACCCCCTGGCCAGCGCGTGGAGACACTGCCGACGCCTGTCACGTGAGGTGGCCGGCCACTCGCGCTGGGGGCGAGCCCAGCGATCGCTCCCACGTCGTAAACATGTTTTCGCTGGACAAGCTGGAACTTGCCGAGTTTGACGTCACAGCAGCCCCTTGTCCGCTCACCATGTGTATTCGTCATCTCCACACGTTTCCCGCCAAAATTGTTCGCCTCGGAGCTGAATCACACAACGGTCGGCTGTTCCCTGCCACACTTTTGGCGCCAAAGTTGTTTTCCTGGGCACGTTCAAACCTGTCGATGCCGACCGCTCACCGTCCACCATGTGTCCCTGTGCGAGCGAGAATGCAGTGCTACACTTTTGGCGGCAAAGTTTGCTCGACAGTGGAATCCACCATGACTATATAACAGCACGTTTGGACCGCACTAGAACGCTCGCTAATTGACTCGCTCTCGCGCGCGCATAATAACTGTACAATCGCTGCGCCGTCGCCCCGCTTACGTCACACACCCTCCATACGCGCGACTGACATAGTCTTCTGTAAATACCTGGAAAATGACTCTTTATTTCAGACATTACGGTCATGCAGGTGTGTCCCAACTGACTTCTCAATGCTCACACAGCGAAACTCCAGAGCGCAGCTGACGTACGTTCGGCCAGCTGAGCCCGCTCCATCGACAGCTCCCTGGCGGGCTGACGTCAAGTGACCAGCGGTGCCCCCCACATTCCCACGGCCAGCGTGCCAGGTAGGCGGCGAGCGGCATCTCAGGGTCCAGCCACAAACGGTCAGCCGTGCTCGCCTCAGAGTCCGACTACGTAAACATCTTCTGCGCCCGTGAGCACTTAACGCTGGACAGGATGGAACCTGTCGACCACGAGCTGGACAAAGGACACGTTCCACCCTAAATTTATTTTTCTGAACAGGTTCTAACCTGCCGATACCTACTGCACACAACCACCCGAGATGTTTGGAAAGTTCTATCACGTGACACGCTAAAAGCTATATCGATCCTAAAGTTCGCAAATTCTCAGCACCGACAGACAGGAACCGACACGCTTGCTCTGTCCAAACCACCCTCACGCCACATACCGCCCCACCAGCACGTGTGATGGAGCACAAAGGACGCCCTCATTCCCATAAACTTTGCAATTCAAGACTGATAGACAGGAACCGACACACTCGAACTGGAATGTTTTTTCTACCGAGTTGGAAACTTCCTTGACTTCGCAACATGTGTTCGACCACGTGGCTCTGTCGGACAAAGAACGCTCTCACTAAGTTAACTGATCACCTGATTCCCATTATTCAGCCCACATGCTTCGATTATCTAATCCAGGATCTTGGTGAAAACACACGTCAATACACATGAGCCATCCCGCGCACCTAGCTTAGTACCTCTGCAAGCGAATGTAACAAAGTGTGTTGAGGGGAAGCGATCGCCGAATTTGTGGAACAGTTCTGAAAGGGAGTTCCGTCCATTGATGTAGAAGGGCTGCTTACCGCTGAGTGTGGCGTGTGTAGAAAGAAAGAGTTGGTTCACAGTGCTTCCTTAGGAATTGAGAGAATTGGGGCATGTAGTGGGTATTGTAAAGTTAATTTGGCTTACATTGTGTAGGGTTTGTATATAATGGATTGTAAAGTTACTATTGCTTATGTTATGGGAAGAGTAGTTACGATGACCGTGTGTGTGTGTGTGTGTGTGTGTGTGTGTGTTGTCTTAATTTGGCTCCTACCTGGTTTTCTGGAATGTGTTGCCATTGGGTACACAACATTATTACTTCTGGTTCATATAGCCAATATCTGGACAGCAGAAAATGCTTTTCTGACTAGTTAGAGCACAGCCGTTAGCGTAACCTTTGAAGCCAGCATGACGTTATGTTTCAACAAGATTGCTGAACTTTTACAAGGCAAGTAGATTTACCGGATACAGTAATAAAGAAAAGCTAGTTTCATTAATTTTATAATTAAACATGCTAATATTCATAAAAATATTGATAGACATAATTGTAAACTATTACATTAATCTAAAATTGAAACTGATAGGACATTTTTAAAAAATGATGAACCTAAACAACTGAAAGAAATATTTCCATTATCTACTAAAGTATCTGGGAAACAATGAAATAGAAAAATGTTTAATAATTTTCTAGTTAGTAAAGCATTTGCACAGCGATTGCAAACTACAGGTTTAGAAAACAAGGTTTATTTTTTTAACCAAATTTCTTTTTGAATTTATCAAAACAAAAACTTATGATAATAATGAAAGATAATCTAAGAATACATAATAGATTGAATATTTATTTAGATTCTTTTGCTTATATAAAGTGCACTCAAAAGGAAAATAATGTAACTTCAATTTCAAACACAGAAATATATAACCATATATGAAATATACTTGATAAGATTCATAACAGAAAAAAATGAAATTATATCACAAATGTCTAACTTTGAAGCTTCTGGCTCAGATTGCCAGTCTACATTTTATATCCTCTCTACTTCGACCATCATCAGTTACTTTGCTCCCCAAATAGCAAAACTCCTTTAATACTTCAAGTGTCTCATTTCCTAATCTAATTCCCTCAGCATTACCCAACTTGATTCGACTACATTCCATCATCCTCGTTTTGCTTTTGCTGATGTTCATCTTATATCCTCCTTTCAAGACACTGTCCATTCTGTACAACTGCTCTTCCAAGTCCTTTGCTGTCTCTGACAGAATTACAATGTCATCGGCGAACCTCAAAGTTTTTATTTCTTCTTCGTGGATTTTAAAACCTACTCCGAATTTTTCTTTTGTTTCCTTTACTGCTTGCTCAATACGCAGATTGAATAACATTTGGGAGAGGCTACAACCCTGTCTCACTCCCTTCCCAACCACTGCTTCCCTTTCATGCCCCTCGACTCTTATAACTGCCATCTGATTTCTGTACAAATTGTAAATAGCCTTTCGTTCCCTATATTTTACCCTTGCCACCTTTAGAATTTGAAAGAGAGTATTGCAGTCAACATTGTCAAAAGCTTTCTCTAAGTCTACAAATGCTAGTAATGTAGGTTTCCCTTTCCTTAATCTTTCTTCTAGGATAAGTCGTAAGGTCAGTATTGCCTCACGTGTTCCGATATTTCTACGGAATCCAAACTGATCTTCCCCGAGGTGGGCTTCTACCAATTTTTCCATTCATCTGTAAAGCAATGTTATCTACTCCTGGGGCCTTGTTTCGACTTAGGTCTTTCAGTGCTCTGTCAAACTCTTCATGCAGTATCGTATCTCCCATTTCATCTTCATCTACATTCTCTTCCATTTCCATAACATAGTCCTCAAGTACATCGCCCTTGTATAAACACTCTATATACTCCTTCCACCTTTCTGCTTCCCCTTCTTTGCTTAGAACTGGGTTTCCATCTGAGCTCTTGATATTCATACAAGTGGTTCTCTTTTCTCCAAAGGTCTCTTTAATTTTCCTGTAGGCAGTATCTATCTTACCCCTAGTGAGATAAACCTCTACATCCTTACATTTGTCCTCTAGCCGTCCCTGCTTAGCCATTTCGCACTTCCTGTCGATCTCATTTTTGAGACATTTGTATTTCTCTTTGCCTGCTTCATTTACTGCATTTTTATATTTTCTCCTTTCATCAGTTAAATTCAATATTTCTTCTGTTACCAAAGGAGTTCTATAAGCCCTCGTCTTTTTACCTATTTGATCATCTGCTGCCTTCACTACTTCATCCCTCAGAGCTACCCATTCTTCTTCTACTGTACTTCTTTCCCCCATTGCTGTCAATTGTAACCTTATGCTCTCCCTGAAACTCTGTACAACCTCTGGTTCTTTCAGTTTATCCAGGTCCTATCTCCTTAAATTCCCACCTTTTTGCGGTTTCTTCAGTTTTAATCTACAGTTCATAACCAATAGATTGTGGTCAGAGTCCACATCTGCCCCTGGAAATGTCTTACAATTTTAAACCTTCTGGGGCAGCGGGTAGAAATAATTGTTATAAAATGTTTTGTATTTCCCGGCCAATGCACCATATGTAAGGTGGCGGGTGGAATAATTGTTATAAAATGAATGTTCCTATTATTTATTTAAAGCTGTTGTTTGCCGTTCTCAACACTGGCGCTCTAACTACAATATTGCCAACCAGAAAGTGATTAGCAAAACGTGAAGCCTGTAATTAGAATTCCTAGTGCCCACTTCATTTGAGATATACATTTATAGTTACAGCTTATAGCTCTGAGGAATTAGGAGGTTGTCTGGGATTCACAATCAAAAACCATTTTCTCTAAAATGTTCACTATATTCTGAAAGTCACAGACTAAAAAGAATCCACACAATCCAACTACCAGAGCAGTTCAGAGCCTAATGCGCAGATGCAACTATAACTGTTCAAATTAAATGTTAAAGTGAATGCTCGCCATAATTTGATGATAATGTTCATCAAACGCCACGCTAAATAATAGTAGAGTGTCTGTCCTGCGACGGCACGTGAAAATACGACATACGCAAACTGAAGATAGATCATTAAAGTCATCCCAGAATTGACACTTCACTCGAAAACGATTTCATGGTTACGCGTATCCCGAGTAACTTATTACGGCATCTGAGGCTGTTTATAGCAATGATACCGACGCGACGTGACTCCCGGCACAGGTGGTGCGCTAATCAACATCTGGAGAGAACTTGGGCCTTTTTTTCTCGTGCAGCGTTCTTATATATAAAGCTGCGGTGCGGATGGCTAAGGGAATGCCTGATCAAATCCGCTCTCCCGACTAGCCGCTAGGCTAGTAATGCACCACTTTAAGTTATTGAATAAATCATTGCTTCCTTTGCTGATCGCCGATGAAGCTCTCAATTTAAATGTGCAATCAGCACACAGGTAAGTAATCATAATAAAAGTCTGACGTGGCTAAGTCAAATATTTTGGGCAAGAGAATTAATTTAATTACACTACATGCAGTAGACAAACTCTGAACTTGCCCTTTGGAGATACGCAGTCGCTATAGTTTTATAGTTATTCAGTTGAAACTTCTCACATCTTTATGATTTTAGCGGATCTCCCTTCTACTTAAATTTAAACATCCTAGCTTTGAATTTCAACTAAAATTTTAATTTGTGAGATCCAGAATACTGTTTCTACTAAATTATTATGAAAAAGGAATCTAAATACAAATTTTTAAGTTTCTAGCTCTTTTCTGTTGCGCCAATGATTTTTACAGAAAAAACATCCAAATTTCGAAAATGGTTAAATTTATTGAACTGATATTCAATACATATTAATTTAGTATCACTCCTGACATGCTAGAAACGTTTCAGGTTATTTACTAGATTTTTAAAGTATTGCGCAACATTTATGACGTCAGAGCTAGTTACAGCGGACTAGGCTGGCACACAATAGAAAGACTGTTGTGAGTTTTATATGGCGTGAGTAGGCTGCTTCCCTACATCACCCTCTACTTAATTTTTTTTAATGTAAATGGAAAAAAATTAATTACAAAAAGGGAAGCAAGAGTAAAGCTTAACTCCCTATGAAAAATTAAAATTGAAATATAAACATATAGAAATATTACAAGAAAACTGATTACCTGCTTCAATTATTTAAATTGCTGGGATGTTCACTGCTTAATAAGCAACATTATTACTTAAAATTTAAGCAAAATCAATTAAACACTTTGGCATACATATTGCCTTAGACAAACACATTAAATATATAGAATTATGAAAATCTTAAATCCATTAACTACATTTTTACATACACAAATTCAAAGAAAATAACACAGTTATTTATGATACATAAACAGATAATTATATCTTAGCAGTCTTTTCTAAACCTGAAAGAAAATTTCACAAATCATGACAATTTCATTTTTACACATGTGGTTGTAGCTGCTTTGGCTAGCGTTCTACACTTCCATTCACAAGGGTAGAGGAGGGGAAGTTGCTATGGTGTGCATCCTTCACGTTCACTCTAAATTACATGGGGAAAGGGGAGGGGTCACTGTGAGTTGTGTCCAAGTCACTCCACACTTTCACGCAGATACCAGGCTGCCATTATCTGGTTTGTCCTGTAGAACAAACAAAAAAAGTGCCTCAGACTCTGTTCACTTAATATCTAAGGGTGGGTCACAATGAAATGGGGATATATACATTTTATATTTCAATATGTTACTGGAACAAAGTTAACAGAACTTTTTTCAATTTTACTCTCACGGTTACTTAACTGTCATAAAATCGGTAAACAAACTGCTCAAAACGCTATTAGTCATGTACTAGAGAAAATTTATGCTCAAGGCATACAATCATAAATCCTATTTAATCTCAATTTATTATTTCTGGGCCGGAACACTGAACCAATGCTCGGTACAATTCCTGATACATTTGTATTTTATTCACTTAGCTGACTCATCTTCGATTACCTTATTCTTAGAGATAGTATGAGTATATTTGATTAGTAGTTGTCTTCTCAGCTTCTTTGTACATGTGAGTAGCTTGTGGGAATATTACAGTTCTGAGTATTCAAAACACACTACATTTAGTTGACTACTAAATCCACTTATTGGTCCTCTGCTGCTGTGTCAGTTCCACATCTGAAATTATGTACTTACTTACTTTGCTAGTGTATGAACTTACGTAATACTCAATCCATTCAAATTTAAAGCATAGGTTAGCACATTTATTTCATATCTACAGTGTATGGCAGCTGATCAGTTTGCTCACGTGGCAATCCATTTCCACTCGATCGGACGCTGAAACCACAGGTAGTCTCTCTCGACTACCAGCAAAGTGCATTACGTAATTATGGACGAGCTTAATGCTAAATTCCTTAAACCTATAGGACACCATGAGCTGCTCTGTCTCCTCTAACATAAGGATACCTATGGTCGCCTTCACGCCTCCAACTCATAACCTCAATACGTGTAGGTGTGTCCTGTCACATACTACACCAAATAACGGCCAGCTCCAACCCTATAAATACTTCAAGGACGTGTCCTTCACTTCTCAACCACAAACACTGTTCAATTCTATTACACTGCCATTCCTTGCTACACAAGGTGAGTTCATTCTTACAACTTATTCGCATGTTTTACATAACACTAAGCAATCTCTTTTACTATTAATTAGTTATCTCTACAGCATACAATAGGTTTCACTGCCACTTCAGATCCTGCTTGTACACGAATTTGTATATCTTTTTAAATTACTGTTGGTGGACCATTTCCAATAAAACAACAACTTTGTACTTATAATGTTACCAGGGTTCTAGACATACTTGTTACTCAAATACCTTTGTATCTTAATTACATCATACTTCTCTATTGTTTATGTCACTGTTAGGTTTGTCACATTAGGTATTTTCTTCACTAATCGGTGGATGGAATGGTTACAGAACTCATGGTTTAATAGCCATAACAGAAAATTTTAGTATTGCAAAGAAGGAGTCGAAACTTTAGTAGATAGGAAAGATGAAGAATGAGTGAGACCTGAAAAGGAAAGAAGATCTCACACAGCTGGGACTGCACAGCTGCCACGCTGTGTAGAGGTTACAGAACAACCTCCTCCCTACAGAATTCATTAGTTTATTATTGGCTTGATAACCATAATGGAAAATTTAATGTGTTGGAAAGAAGAAGTCGAAATTTTAGGTGAATAGAAAAGATGAAGAATGAGTGAGACTAAAAAGGAAAGAAGATCTCACACAGCTGGGACTGCACAGCTGCCACACTGTGTAGAGGTTACAGAACAACCTTCTCCCTACAGAATTCATTAACTTATTATTGGCTTGATAACCATAACGGAAAATTTAATGTGTTGGAAAGAAGAGGTCAAAATTTTGGTGGATAGGAAAGATGAAGAATGAGTGAGACCTGAAATGGTAAAGAAGATCTCACACAGCTGGGACTGCACAGCTGCCACACTGTGTAGAGGATGCAGAACAACCTCCTCCCTACAGAATTCATTCATAACCTTTGACCACGCCAGGTCGATTTGAAAATACCTTATGATGCCCTTTTAAAACCTGTCTCAGTTCTTCCTTCTGATTAGCTGAAATTTTATCGATTTCCTGCAGTTTATCTTCTATCTTGTCCAAAATAATTGCTTCTTTTTCTTCTTCTGTGTTTAGCTTACTTTTACTAAAATTAACACCTTCGTCTCAATACCTCCTATTTTTCAGAACTCGTATAGGCAGCTCCCAAGTTTCATCATTAGTTACTACATGCTTATCAATAAAAGGTACTGTAATTAATCCGGTTATCGGCAAGACCAATTTTAACTGGCTTCTTTCAAAGTCAACAACACTCTGATATTTCGAAAAGAAATCTATGCCAATTAAAACCTCAATACTGAGATTATTTACAATTAAGCATGGATGATCAATTAAATTACCATTAATATAAAAGGGCAGCAAAGCTTCTTGCTTTACCGTTTTTGACACCTTGCCAGTAGCACCAATTATTCTTAGTCCTGATACCCTCATTACTGTAAGCTTGTCTTTACCAGGTAATGCATCAAAGAGGGACTGAGATATCGCACTCACGTCACTTCCGCTGTCTAAGAGACAACGTATATTGATACACAACATATTCACTATTATTATAGGGTGGCTTATTCTAGTTTGTACAGGTGGTTCCTCAAACTCATTCAATAGTTCCTTTTGGATTTGTCTCCAACTAAAGTGATCGACATCTGTCTTCATTACATTTAGGTCAAAGTGTGTAGGGATTTCCTGAATTACATTTTCAGCTGCCTTTTCCAGTTGGTCTATTAATTTCAAATCGAAACACCGCACGACTTCATTACATTTAGTTTGCTGATCATGACCCAAATTACTGTAGCCTGAGCGATTCTGCGCCTCCAGACCGGGCATAACACTAGTTACAGCTAAACCCCTTTCACTATTATCGTCGGGCTCCTTCTCAAGTGACAACTGGTTACAGCTACTGGGTTCATCGACCCCCAACAGGCTATCCTCTACATTCTCACTTACCTCCTGCCCTAAATCTATTAGTACAGTATCAACATCCTGCACAGGCACTTTAGATAAGAGCACATCATCCTCATCGTAAATATAAGCATGAATTTCTTCTGCTTCTTCACTTGACAATTCACTATTTTGTAGCTCTTCCCTACCGTTACACTGCTGCGCCTTCTCTTTCTCTTCCCACTTAGAAAGCGTCTCTAACACGGTATCTATCAAATACTGTGAGTGATATAATATTTCTGCTGTATCCTTAGATGCTACCGACCCCTCATCCGTATGTTCAGTCTGAGTATTCTGATCTGTCATACCAATTACTGTAATTACTGGATTAGGAAAAATAACCGCCTGGTGAGCGCCAGTGTCCTCATAGACGGGAACTAGTTTTCCTGCCTCGGCCTACTACTGTTTCCTTTATTTCCATTGTAGTTAACTGGCACAGCATTGCTTTCCGCACTGTTGTTTACCTGCATAACTTTGTTCGGAACAAAATTACTATCATTTGGATGCCATTGTTGGTTCTGATAATTATTTCTCCAATTCCTACCTCTCTTAGGATGGCGAGCACCTACTGTTCTGATGTCTACATTGCCATTCGGCTCGTTCTTAAAATTACTACTAGTGTTATTAGCATTTCTGTTATTACGTGTGTGCTCCTTATTGGCAGCCACACGCTCTACACGTTGCAAATATTCAATGAAACGATTCAGATTGTCTCTAGGGGCAGATATAATTCTAGTTTCCAATACCATGGCAGTTTGGCTTCAAGACCTAGTATTATCATTTCAGGTTTTAGCTTTTCGGCCAAATGTGACAAACGTGAGATCCATGACCTAGCAAACTCTTTAATAGATTCCTTGCCTACATTGAAGCGTATTCCACTCCAAAATTCTCTCAACACTTCATTTTGCTTATTGCTAGACCAATACTCATTAATGAAAGCTGTTTTAAATTCCGCTAATGTTGTACACTTCAACATAACATCAGCTGACCAACGCATGGCGTCACCTGCTAAATGGCTTCTAATAAATGAAATTTTCTCTCGTTCAGACCAAGTTGGTGGAATCACATCTTCAAAATCGTTCCAGAAATCTAGCGGGTGGATATTTTTATCTGGATCGAACCGCAAGAACTGCCGACACCCGATTAAAGCGGCGTTTGCAGCTACAACTTGTTGCATACTACCATTACCAGTAGTTACTGAAGCTACTTTGCTCTCAATGTTAGCAACGTTAGTACTAATATTTTCTACTCTCATTTCAACATTATTTACTCTTTGCACAATATGAGTAGTACCAGTTTTGATTGCGTCTACTTCTGCTTGACATATGTTTACTTTTATATTAACATCTTTAAACCTATCTGAGCACAGTTCAGATTCCGCCTCGATCTATTCTGTTAACTTGTGCTCCAGCTTCGCATCTTCCATTTGAAAGTCTCTGCGAACCTCAGCAACTTCGGATTTTACTGTTTTATACATTTCAGATAATTGTTGAGCAACCTTTTTCTTAATATCCTCATGATTGTAATCAATTTTATAATTCAAACTGTCCAGAACCTCTTTCAACTTATTCCAACCAACCTTGAAGTTATTGTCCATTACCTCCAATCGTTTATTAAAATTAGTTTGGCTGGCCACAATCTCATACTTTAATTCAGCTGTCACTTTAGCATTACTGGCTGACATGTTTGCTTTAGTGGCAGCTATTGCTTGTAATATTACACTTAAAGCAATAGCCCCAGTATCTTTGGGTTGCTCACTAGCTGGCTTTTTATCACACTCAGGTGACGAAAAACTAGCTCCAATACCAGAATCATCAAAACTAAATGAAACTTCTGATTGATCAGTCATACCTAACTTATCCTTTTTAAACTCTACCACCTCTGATGACTGTTTCGTTTTTAACTCATCAGATAAACTATCATCCAATAAATTAACAATTCCTGATTTCTGCTTGACTACAGGGGTCTCTATTATTCAATCATTGCCCCTTTTCACACTACTGTCAGGAGACAATTCTTCATATTTCACTTTAACATTACTATTTTCATGCCTATTTACACTTGATCCGTTGTCTGGATTTACAGTTCCCTCACCAGACATAGGTTCTGATTTATGTTTAACCTCAGTATCTTCTGGCGGTTCCATTGCCGACAGTCTTTTAGTGCAGGTTAGTAAAATTTTTAACAGCTTTTCACTTAACTTAGTTCCTTTTGCACGACGTATGGCGTTGCCGGCGCGGCGTACCAGGATTACTGATGTGACGCAGCGCGTTGAACTGCAGACGGCACTTCGACGGCTGCTGTGTGTTTGCGAGGCCCGCAACTGTAGGCGCGGCTCCGGTTCCTCCGGCGGGCGACTGCGGTGAGGCAAAACTGGCTTCTCGCGATGCCAGCAGAGCTGCTAGACTCAGTGCCAGCTCCGTCAATCCAGATGCGTTGTTAATCCAATTGCGTCATCCACATGCACACGTAAAACTTACACTGTTCTATTACTCAGTTGCGTGTCACATTTCACTTCCGAATCCGAATATTTAACATTCACTTTCACTTTAAGTCAATTTGTTTCCCGGCCGATGCATCATATGTGGGGCGGCGGGTAGAAATAATTGTTATAAAATGTTTTGTATTTCCCGGCCAATGCACCATATGTGGGGCAGCGGGTGGAATAATTGTTATAAAATGAATGTTCCTATTATTTATTTAATGCTGTTGCTTGCCGTTTCAACACTGGCTCTCTAACTACAATATTGCCAACCAGAAAGTGATTAGCAAAACGTGAAGCCTGTAATTTGAATTCCTAGTGCCCACTTCATCTGAGAAATACATTTATAGCTACAGCTTATAGCTCTGAGGAATTAGGAGGTTGTCTGGGATTCACAATCAAAAACCATTTTCTCTAAAATGTTCATTATATTCTGAAACTCACAGACCAAATGGATTCCACACAATCCAACTACCAGAGCAGTTCAGAGTCTAATGCGCTGATGCAACTATAACTGTTCAAATTAAATGTTAAAGTGAATGCTCGCCATAATTTGGTGATAATGTTCATCAAACGCCACGCTAAATAGTGGTAGAATGTCTGTCCTGCGACGGCACGTGAAAATACGACATACGCAAACTGAAGGCAGATCATTAAAGTCATCCCAGAATTAACACTTCACTCGAAAACGATTTCATGGTTACGCACATCCCGAGTAACCTATTACAGCATCTGAGGCTGTTTATAGCAATGATACCGACGCGACGTGACTCCCGGCACAGGTGGTGCGCTAATCAACATCTGGAGAGAACTTGGGCCTTTTTTCCTCGTGCAGCGTTCTTATATATAAAGCCGCGGTGCGGATGGCTAAGGGAACGCCTGATCAAATCCGCTCTCCCGACTAGCCGCTAGGCTAGTAATGCACCACTTTAAGTTATTGAATAAATCTTTGCTTCCTTTGCTGATGGCCGATGAAGCTCTCAGTTTAAATGTGCAATGAGCACACAGGTAAGTAATCATAATAAATGTCTGACGTGGCTAAGTCAAATATTTTGGGCGAGAGAATTAATTTAATTACACTACACGTAGTAGACGAGCTCTGAACTTGCCCTTTGGAGATTCGCTATCGCTTTAGTTTTATAGTTATTCAGTTGAAACTTCTCACATTTTTGTGATTATAGCGGATCTCCCTTCTACTTAAATTTAAAAATCCTAGCCTTATTTATTCGCCTACTTAATCTATCTTCCTTCCTTAATTTTTAAGACGCTAACCAGAAAATCATGAATTTCAGCTAAAATTATAATTTGTGAGATCCAGAATACCGTTTCTACTAAATTATTATGAAAAAGGAATCTAAATACAAATTTTTAAGTTTCTAGCTCTTTTCTGTTGCGCCAATGATTTTTACAGAGAAACATCCAAATTTCGATAATGATTAAAGTTATTGAACTGATATTCAATATTACTCCTGACATGCTGGAAACGTTTAGTATTACTCCTGACATGCTGGAAACGTTTCAGGTTATTTACTTGATTTTTAAAGCATTGCGCAACATTTATGACGTCAGAGCTAGTTACAGCGGACTAGGCTGGCACACAATGGAAAGACTGATGTGAATTTTATACGGCGTGAGTAGGCTGCTTCCCTACAACCTGGTTCCTAAATCTCAGTCTTACCATTATATAATATATCTGATACCTATTAGTATCTCTGGGATTCTTTCATGTATACAACCTTCTTTTATAATTCTTGAACCAAGTGTTAACTATGATTAAGTTATGCTCTGTGCAAAATTCTACCAGATGGCTTCCTCTTTCATTTCTTAGCCCCAATCCATATTCACCTACTATGTTTCCTTCTCTCCATTTTCCTACTCTCGAATTCCAGTCACCCAGGACTATTAAATTTTTGTCCCCCTTCATTACCTATTTCATCAATTTCTTCATCATCTGCGAAGCTAATTGGCATATAAACTTGTGCTACTGTAGTAGGCATGGGCTTTGTGTCCATCTTGGCCACAATAATGCGTTCACTATGCTGTTTGTAGTAGCTTACCCACACTCCTATTTTCTTATTCATTATTAAACCTACTCCTGCATTACCCCTATTTTCTAAAACCAAACTGAACATTTGACAGCAAATTATGTGAATTTAAGTGCTCCAGTAACCTTGTATATACAACCTTCTGGATAACTTTAGCAAACACCGATGGCATAGAAATAGGTCTAAAATTGTCAACATTATCAATGTCTCCCTTTTTATAAAGTGGCTTCGCTACCGAGTACTTTAATCGGTCAGGAAACCGACCACTCCTAAATGAAAAGTTACAGATATGGCTGAGAACTGGGCTAACATACATAGAACAATACTTCAGTATTCTGCTAGATACCCCATCATATCCATGAGAGTTCTTGGTCTTTAGTGATTTAATTATTAACTCAATCTCTCTCCCGTCAGTATCATGGAGGAGCATTTCAGGTAACAGTCTTGGAACACTTTTTTCTAAGAGTGCTATATGATTCCCCGTTGGGACTAGGTTTCTATTTAGTTCACCTGCTATATCCAGAAAGTGATTATTAAATACTATACATATATGCGACTTATCAGTAACACGGACATTCCCACTATGCACTGATTCTATATCCCCGACCTGTCTCTGCAGACCAGCAACTTCCTTTACGACTGACCATATGGTTTTAATTTTATCCTGAGACTTAGCTATTCTATCTGCATACCACATACTTTTTGCCTTCCTAATAACATTTTAAGCACCTTACAATACTGTTTGTAATGGGCTGCTGCATTTAGATTTTGACTGTTTCTAACGTTTTGATATAATTGCCACTTTGTTCAACAAGATATTCTTATCCCTCTAGTCAGCCACCCAGGCTGCCTGTTTGTGCTAGTACCCTGTTTTAAACGTTCTAACGGAAAGCAACTTTCAAAGGGCATGAGAAAAGTCTTGAGAAAAGCATTATATTTATCGTTTACTGTATCAGCGCTATAAACATCTTGCCACTCTTGTTCCTTTATAAGGTTTACAAAGGTCTCTACAGCAACTGGATCAGCTTTCCTGAACAGCTGATGACTATATTTAACATGTGTTGCAGCAGAAAAATCTTTTAAAGTTAAAATTTGTGCATCATGATCTGAAAGGCCATTCACCTTTTTGCTAACAGAATGCCCTTCTAGTAATGAGGAATGAACAAAAATGTTGCCTATGGTTGTTCTACTGTTCCCTTGCACTCTCGTTGGAAAGAATACGGTTTGCATAAGATTATATGAATTAAAGAGGTCTACCAGCATCCTCTTCCTTGCACAATCACTTATACAATTAATATTGAAGTCACCACATATAACTAACTTTTTCTATTTCCTATAAAGTGAGCCAAGAACCTCCTCTAGCTTTAGCAAGAATGTTGTGAAATCGGAGTCTGGGGATCTATTGGTAGAGTGTGTCTTTTTTGTTCTTCTAGTTCTTTATCTTTTCATTTTTATTTGTAACTCCACTTTTCTATATCAGTGTTACTTAATGCAATAGGGTAAATGTAATTATATTTCCAATTTTTTCTGTTTTTTTTTTAACTAAACCCTTTTTCTATTCTTAGATTATGTCTCTATTGTTCTTCTAGTTCTTTATCTTTTCATTGTTATTTATAGTGCACTTGCAATTGCTCATACAATGTAAGATGTCATGGCTGGTTTTCTCCTAATGTTTCCTCTCTGACTGTGGGGGTCAACTTCAGAGGTAAAATGGCTAACTGAAAGCAGAATTTGAGGGTGCACCAAATATATGAGCAATGTAGAGATAGTACCACAGGCTATCATGTGACAGAAGCTATAACATTATGGTGGCATTGCCAACATTCTTGCTTGAAAGCAACTGATCATCGTTCTTTTGTAAGTGATTCCATGTTTTTCACTTTTCAAAAATGTGTGTAGTAAATTATTAAAAAATCTTAAAATATTGAATTCCTTAATGTTTACTGATAGTGAGATTACTAAATTTATTTGTTAAAATTTGTGTGATTGCAACTTTTTCATTGCAAATAATTTTTATTTCCAGCAACTTCTTCTCTATGAATTAATGTTAATCTATTAACTAAAACTCAAACATCAATCATCCACACATATTCAGTTGGTTTTAACTGTAGTTTTTGTTAAACATTCATCTGTTTCTCATTTTCTGAAGAATCATCATTTTCTAAACAATTATCAATTTCTGAAGAGTCATCATTTTCATTTAAATCACTTGTACGTGATAAAATTGGAAAATAGTAGACTTCAACAATTACTTTTACCAAATTATTGTATTTAAAGACTCTGCTTGATTTTATTCTATTTGTGTTTTAATCAGAATGCAATGCTCCTGGATTAAATAACATATCTGTATAACTTGATAAATGAAGAGCATTACATTTTGAATTCAAATCACCCATAGTGATATGCCTTTTATCTGAAAGGTCAAATAATCTATCTGTTTCATCATATTTTCTTTCACAATTAATTAATTTTTCGCTATCAAATTTTATTGGTAAATTACCAACAAATTTAAACATGCCAACAAATTTAATTAAAAACTACATCTTGTCTGTTGTTAACATATTCCATCATTCTTTCATTTATATTTATTTTTTCGTCACCTTGTTTTTTATCTTCACTGTTGTTAACATATTCCATCATTCTTTCATTTATATTTATTTTTCATCACTTTGTTCATTATTATCTAATTATACTAGTCTATGATTTAACATTATCATTTACATTAGCCTCTTTTTCGTATTTCTCCAATGCATTTTGTATTTCTGATTCACTTAAATGTATAATCTAATTTTGAGCTATCGTAAAGTTTAATCGGTTGGTGTATCATGAAATTCAATAAATATTGATAGAAATCATGGTGATGATATGGAATCATTTGTGCTTCTACAGGTCTGTTATCTTGAATTTCTCTCAATTTATTATCGTCCATACCTTGTTTTATCATTTTGATTGCATCAGTAACAGGCTGTTTGACTGTTTTTATATCTCTCATATTCTGTTCCTGGTTGTTACATCTGTTTTTAAAATTCTTCTTTTAATCCTTCCTTTTTTTCTATTTTGTTAGCTTGTTTAACAACTTCCATATAATAATTTGTCAACATTTAATAAAGGTAAAAGCATTAATAATTATTTTTTGTTTGTGTTTATGTTTAATGTTTGTTTTTAACATGTTTAACATGTATGTTTAATTTGTTTAACATTATCTTTAATGAGTTTAAAACTTTCATTTAATGTGTTTCATGTTTTTGTTGATGTTTGAAAAAATTTTGTTATGTTAAAGAATGTCTAATTTTAATTTTTGTACATAGGTTCCTTGCCATGTCTAGTGTTAAAAAAACAAAATTATCTAAATTCCAACATTAATTACACATTGCTTTAAAGTTGTTAAAATTTATATCTCTCTAACTCATGGTTAATATGATCTAAAGTTGTGTCATCCTGTCTATACATATTTAAAAAATTTAAATTATCTGTTACTAATTGCTTTGGTACAATACGACATTTCAGTGCCTGTGTTAATCCAAATTGCGATCCAAAATTCTTTCAGATATGCATGCATATCGGGTGGATCAGGCACTGCCCCGACTACAGCCATTGTGAAATGCATTAAATGTATTAACAATTGCGAATATGGACAACCATCAACTGCAGAATGGCATGCCAACAGTGAAAATTTGTGCCAGACGAGGGCTGGAACCCGAACTTCCTGCTTATTGCTAGTGCTCACCTTACCATTTGGCTACCTAAGTGCAAATCATGGCCAGAACCAAACTTTCATATGTCGTCAGTTATGTGTCTAGAACATGTACTCCTACATTCATTATGTATATTCCTGTACAAAGGAGACACTTTACTTGAAAGTTGCATGCCTGAAGTTTGAATATAAATATGATATTGCAGTGTCTGCATCATTAAAAATTACAATGCAAAGTCCCTTTGGACATGCATGCAATAACGCAGGTACTGCAATATCGTATTTATCTGCCAACACCCAGCGTGCAACTTTCACGTAAAATGTCTCCCCTTTACAGAAATATACATAATGGATGTACGAGTAGAAGCTGTAGACACATGTTGAAGACATATGGAAGTTTGGGTCTGGTCATGAGTCATGCTCAGGTAGTTAAATGGTAAGGTGACTGCTCACAATAATCGGGAAATCCGGGTCCGATTCAAATTTTCACAGTCGCCATTGAATTCTACAGCCAATGGTTGTCCATATTCGCAGCTGTGAATACATTTACTGCATTTCATAATGGCTGTAGTCACCACAGTGCCCATTTCTACCAGCATGCATGCATGTCTGAGGGAATGTTGCATTGTAATTAGAAATAAAATAGGCACTACACTATCGTATTTATCTGCTGACACTGGGCATGCAACTTTCAAATAAAATGTCTCAGCTGTATGGGAATACTCACAATGGGTGTAAGTTTACAGATTGTAGACACATGGTTGATGAAAAATGGAAGCTTGGTAGCTAAATGGTAAGGTAATCGCTCGCAATAAGCGGGAAATCCGGGTTTGAGCCCCAAAGTGGCACAAATTTTCATTGTCATCTTAAAATTCTACTGCTGATGGTTTTCTATACTCGGAACTGCAGAAATATTGACATTTAATGTAGTTGCTTTGCTGTCTTCAAATATGTTTGAGTCAAATAGAAACAATCTATTCCTGTATGTCATCCTCTAGAAAAATACTGTCTAGCTATATCTTGATTTTCAAGAATGAAATCATCAAACAGAATGACTGAATTATCTTCATACTCATTCAATGGTATAATTTCATCATTATTTTCAATAAAAGTAACAATTTTCTCGTTAGTTTTTTGCTCTGCTTTTTTGCATATTTTCGTGAACTATTGGTATTTTGGTTGGTTGATCTGAACTTTTAGAATAAAAATACAAATGATGGATTTTATCTTATTTTAACCATCCTAGAGCTAAAACATAGTTATCAATCATTAATGTTGTTTCTGCACAACCAGTTGGTCCTAATATTGCACGTCCAATAGAGTTTCGTAAAAGTTTACCACATTTATTTTTTGATTTTTCCCTCAAATTCTTATTTTTGCTTCCCATTCACTATTTATTTAAACAGTAATTCTAATTAGCAGTAAATGAGTAGATTATTTCATTTAAGTGACAACACATCATTTCCCAAGCAAAGGTTGACTGTACCTGTAAGATATAGGTATAATATGTTATGTTAGTAAGTTTTATACAACATTTCTTTAACTCCAAATATTATGTTAAAAAATAATAAACTATACTCTAATGGGGAAACAACAGTAATTCCTGTTGCTCAACATACTTTGAAAAATTTACAACAATTTATTCATATAAAGGCCCTAATATACATACTGAGGCAGATGAATGCTTAAACAGAGTTAGTATTTAGGTGATTTTAAGCTGTATATGGGTTCTGATTGCAAGTGTAAACATTTATGCTTTAATTATTCTTACATTTTTGATGTATTTTAGAGCACATTACTATAGGCATAGGTGTTACTTCCATGAAATGATCTAAAAAATCATGAAAATACTTGAAAAAAACATCTACAACAGCCATTTTACTTCATTGCCCTCAGTTTTGTCTTTGTTTTATTATAAAATGTGAATTTTTGGTAAAATCACGTTTTTGGTGCTATTTTTGCTTGAAATTGTGTGATTTTTTCCTTGACTTTGCTTGAAACATTGTGATTTTTATCGTTTTTGGAAAATTTGAACTGTAACTGAAAATTACATCCACTAGTGACAAAACAACAAAAGGGAACTTCAGTGTGTGTAGTTTCAGTGTGATAACACATCTGCCGGCCGCAGTGGCCGTGCAGTTCTAGGCACTACAGTCTGGAACCGAGCGACCGCTACGGTCGCAGGTTCGAATCCTGCCTCGGGCATGGACGTGTGTGATGTCCTTAGGTTAGTTAGGTTTAATTAGTTCTAAGTTCTAGGCGACTGATGACCTCAGAAGTTAAGTCGCATAGTGCTCAAAGCCATTTGATAACACACCTCCATCATTTGTTCTCGGGACTTGGGGCGGTTTCAGGGATAAACAGTGACTAGAAGCATGCACACAGTGGAGAGATTTTAGTAGTGTCTGGCTACCTGTCTTGGCTGTTGAAGTGTCACAGATGGACCCTTATAGACATTGTGAACCAAAGGTGTGTGGTCATACAATGAACTGTAAAGAATTAGTTAGATCAGGGTGTAGTAACAGAATTTGGTGACGTGGATTCTTCTAAAACGGGAAGAGTTTAATAACATAGGCGTGGACACATGTGCCTGATGCCATAAAGCAGACCACTGAAGGTAATGGTCTGACCCAGAGTTATTCCACGCCATTCTTGGGCTTTGCAGTCTACCTGCCGACCAATGTCTGTATAATTACCAAACCCAGCTACACTTTGGCGCGTGGAATACGCAACTTGTAGCACCAAAACAAATGCATTTTAGCGAGAGTAAATGCTGGCCATATATCCATGTGTCGAAGCAGCAAATCATCAGTCCATGAATCATCATAGTGTCGACCTCCGCCATGAAGTCATTATTGTTCGTTCTTTAGCTTGGCAAGACCACCTGCCAAGGGAGTCTAGACACTGCCTGATGGTCTGAGGCTCTAACTGACGCCCTCATGGTCAGTGAAACACTGGGGCCCTCGCAAGCGCCAGTCGCCGCCAGCCAGATGTACGCCTGGGGTTCGTACCTTTATGCTTCTGTGACCTCAGGATGGGTCGACCACGCACTTATCTCACCAACTGTCGAACATGACCATGCCACTCTGTCCCGCAGCTGAGGCTGTATTGGCGGCTCTCTGAAGTACACAGACATCGCATCGTCCACGTGCCCCTGTGTTAAGCACAGCCCAATAGTCTGACGGAACGTTGCGCTTCCCTCAGCTGACTAACACCCGCCGTCTCAGCTCTCAGTGCGTCAGCACTGCACAGAGCCACCACGCTGCCACACAGAGCACACACACCAGTGCAGCATTGCCGCATGTAAGCCAGAGATTGCGCTTGACTATGCTCACAGAACATGGATATTGCGGGTCGACGCCATTTTGCACCACATGATGTAAGTGCTCGAACTTGCTGTAACAATAAAAAGTTTTCAAGAATGCCATCTGCCTTCCTGCAGCCACCTGACTCTTCTGGCAGAATCCTGTAGCCTTCGCCAACATATTGAACCCATAACGCCCTGATGGGGTGCCGAACGCCATCCTGACAGCTGGGAAGAACGGCTCTTCCACCTTTCCATAGCTGTCTCTGCACACTAGGGTGCTACACATATAATAAATAAAATCTTTCTAATGGTCAGCAGCATATTTCAAATAATTACTAAAAACTAACAAAAAGACTGAAAATTGTTTCCATAATAGCTACGTTTGACAGTAACACAGTAGAAGCTGGATGCATATCAGCAGCATTTTTAAGATGAAAACCTATGAAAGCCAATGTCTATTCTGATACACAATAACGTCAAATTCAAACAGCTGCAACCAGAGACCTCAGTATGCTTTCGAACACATGTATGGCTTGATGTGTATAGTATGTTCAGCTATATATGAAATTTAAGGGTTCCTGCACTTAAAAAATAAGTTGTTACCTGAGTTCCATTGTTGACGGAAATATTAGTATCTGGTAGTGCTATCGAAACGAAGCCACTATAGATGTTCACGCAGGTGGAAGTCTTATGCCCTATCTCCAACGACCTATGGGATTCGGGAGGACGACGGTTCAAACTCGCGTCTGCCCATCCAGATTTAGGTTTCCCTTGATTTCCCTAACCCGCACTAGGCAAATGCTGGAATGGTTGATTTGAAAGGGGTTGGCCGATTTTCTTCCCCATCGTTGACACAACTCGAGCTTGTGCTCCGTCTCTAAGGACCTCGATGTCAATGGGACGTTAAATCCAATCTTCCTTCCTTCTTCCTTTCGAAAGACCTTGAAGCTGATGAGATGTCAGACTGAAATTTTCGTACCTTACTTCTACGTTAAGACATTATCTTTTGTGTATATTTACACTCTCTGATATTTCGGAACTGTCATCTACTTTACTCCCCAAACCAACCTACCAGCCAACTGCCATCTAGCCTCTAGGTCACTTGTGTATTGCAGATATCTTCCAGAGCTCTGCTTTTACTTCCTTGGGCTTGACTAACGCTGAGTTCTTTGCACTAATATCAATATATGTAATGAAGTAATGGCCTATATAAGAGATACTGGTATGAATGTAAAATACAGCATGTGAATGACGTCAACCAAACGTTCTGATGCGGATGAAGAACAGCGCTGACGTATACTGTAGTATTCTAGTGAGCGTTCTGTCGGTTGCTTCATACTTCCTTCTAAAACTCTTCAGTTTTATAATTATCTGAATAATATGTATTACAGTATATAGAGCTCGCAGTTTCTTTAGTAACTTTACTTCTGATTTTCACATTGTGAACAGAATGTCTTGGTAATTGTTAGAAATTATTCCCATGTTATTATGGTAATTTTGATACATTGTCACTTCCAGCAGTTTTAAAAATTCTACCTGAATCTCCATTAAACGTTTTGCAGCATGTGCCTGACATAAGGATTGCAGTCAGCCACATATTTGCATTAGATGGAGACAATAGCCTCCGAACAAATAGCAAATCAGCTGTGAAGCGTGACTAAAAGTGCCAAATTGCCAGTAGCCAAAAACATGACGATTTGTTGGTTGTTTCTATTCCTTTTTAGCGTTGTCATTATTATTATTATTATTATTATTATTATCAAATGAGAATTGTCATGTTTTCATATAGCAAGCTGATCAATCTATCGAGTGCTGACATTCTTTGTCCGTTCCATAGTAACAACATGGCAGTAGAACGAATCCTTCAAGACTGAAGGAACAGATTTTATTCTGGGGAGGCTCTACACGCCCCCTGAACACGATATGGTTCTGAAAGCCGCATACTTCATACCACTCACAGCTTTTACAAAGGTAAGAATTCATTGCCTCATATACTTCAAGATTATCTTTGTTATCTTTTCCAATTTGTAAGTACCACTTGCGTTCACATTCAGCGTCACCGGCAAGGTTCCATTCTATCTATCCACTAGAAAGCTATGACTTGCTTAATAAAATTGAGATAACGTGCATCCATATACGTTTTAATACTGCTGTTGTTGACTAAAGGACATTCTAGGCGTGATGAGGGTTCCAGTAGATCTATAAATGTGAAATTTCGTCGATATTTGGATCCAGATAAATCTCTGATTTGTCATTACTTATTGCTAGTATAATACGTATCATAAATTAACCGCCAGTAATAAGATTAGTTTTTACTTGATCAAAAAGGTAGCTGATTTGAGATCCATGTGGTTTACTTGCCGAAAATCATGTAATGATGCGGTTGTCTATAAGGAAGTAGCAACGCCAAAAGACAGTATCGGTTTGCAGAATGACCTGCAGAGGACTGATGAATGGTGCAGAATCTGAGAGTTGATCCTGAACATAAAAAAATATAACATATTACACATACAAGGAAAAGAAATCCACTACTGTAGAACTACACGATTGATGGGAAATTGCTGGAAACAGTGTCTACCATAAAATATCTAGGAGTAACTATCCAGAGCGAACTTAAATGGAATGACCGCATAAAGCAAACAGAAGGAGAAACAGATTCCAGACTGAGATTCATAGAAGGAATCTTCAAGAAATGTTACTCATCGACGAAAGGAGTGGCTTATAAGGCGCTTGTTCAACCAATTCTTAGGTATTGTTCATCAATGTGTGATCCTTACCGGCTAGGGCTGATAGAAGAGATAGGTAAGGTCTAATGAAGAGTGGCGCGTTTCGTCACGGGATCGTTTGGTCGGAGCGAGAGCGGTACAGAGATGCTCAACAAATTCCAGCGACAGGCGTTACAAGTGAGGCGTAGTGCAAGATACAGAGGTTTACAATCGAAACTTCGAGAGCGCACTTTCCGGGAAAAATCGGACATCATCTTACTTTCTCCCACATACACTCGCGAAATGAACACGGCGAGTAAATTAGAGAAATCAGAGCCAATACAGAGGCGTACCGGCGACCATTCTTTCCACGCACATTTGGGGGGTGGAACAGGGTGAGGGGGTTGGGGGTGGAAATTAGTTAGTGGTACCAGAAGTACCCTCTTCCCACAAGGTTGTGTGGTTGTGGAATATGGTATAGATGTAGAATAAATACGAGTAATTATTTTCCTATAAGAAAGACATAGGATACTGTATCTTCTTTCGATAAGTCATTTGAATGCATTCTCATCAGTTTGGAAGACAATTTGCCTCCGTAAAAATCTATAGATTAACGTAAACTCTGGCTATTACACAGGCACCAGTCGTGCCGTAAAGAAGATCGAGACACGTAGTGCAACACGGAGACGAGAATTATCCTACTGGAATATATGTCTGCAAGAATAGGCTATAAACGGTATATGTACTCATCAACTATCCTTACTTATCCGTACTCCTGACAGTAACCAAAATTTGTGATAGTAGAGATGCTCCGTGATATTAAATTTCACCCCAGGCTATCGTATCTGCTGTTTGTCTAGTGCTCTGGAATATGGCCTTCATTTCTGTAGCGTCTCACACATCATCAATAAACATTGTAGTCCAAACTGACACGATAATCATCGGAAAAAACAATTTTGTCACCAACTGATAAGTCTCTATGTGTATTGATGACTCATTTCTAACCGAAGGAGGATTTTCTGTGGCGTCATTTCCATCCTAAACGCAGGAATACTTGTACATACTGCACAGTGCAACAAACGCGAAAGATGTGTTGGTGCTGACAATGAAGCACCTATAATAAGATTCTCTCAGCCTGCTAATATTCCATGTAGAGCATCTAGGTCTGTCACTGGTACGAGCATGAGATGTTTATCATTTCGTTCAGATATCACATTTTGTGGTCTTTTATATGAACAAATCTGTCTATATCGCTTAATACATTTCTTTATTTATACCGTCACTTCGTCTACATGTGCTTTGCAATCATGTTGGGTTAATGCATAAGTTCGTACAGTTTTTCTATAAGTTTAACGCTGGAGTAACTTTTCGATTCCACGATTGTAGAAATCACGTGGTTTTGAGGCGAAGAACACGTCGAGCCATAGTCGAAGCGCAGTTTCATTCCGAAAGGAGGTTCCTTGAAGGTTGTTCGATAGAGAGCGGAAAAGGGTAATATCTGAGGGCTCAAGATCTCGTGAATAAGATGGACGCGGAATGACTCCTCAACCAAACTGCTATATAGTGTTTTTTGCCAGTCTAGCAGAACACGGGCGGGCGCTATCATGAAGTAGCGTCACTTCACGCAGTCTTCTGATGGTCGTTCCTGGATTGCGTCCGCAAGACGTCTCAGTAGTTGACAGCAAATATTACCGTTGACGGTTACACCTCGGGGAAGCAATTCGAAGTACACCACACAGTTGCTGTTCCATCAGATGCATAACATTACCTTTTGCGGAAGCGTGCACGTTTTTGCAGGAGGAGTTGCTGCTTCGTTTGGTCTTAGCCATGCCTTTCTTTTCCATATGTTAGAGTAAAGGCACTATTTCAAGTCACCAGTGACGATATAGGATAGGAATGGTCGGTGTTGTTCACGAGACAACTGATGACGAGCAAGCAGAGATGTAGATTACGGCCACCCGCTGATTTTTGTGATTTTGGCGTGGAGCATGTAGTTCCCATATAGCCGCTTTTTTAACCTTCACCATTGTATGCAAATTTCGCAGATGATGGAATGATCACAGTTCATCACATCCGCCAGTTCTAGAGTACACTAGTGTGGATCGTTGTGAACTGATGCGCTTAAACGATCTTCATCAAGCCCCGAAGGGTCTTCCTGAACGTGGAGAGTCACTAATGTCAAAATGTTCCCCCTTAAAACGAGAAAACCATTTTCTAGCCGTGCTCGGCATTATCCTCATACACAGCTGCCTCCGCTACTGACACCCCTGTACTGAATTCAAACAGAATAATGACTGAAATGTTTCGATTTCTCCCCTTGGCACTCCATTTTCTAGCGTCCGCAGTTTCACTCGCTATCAGCAAATGACAATATGTAAACGCAAACAGCACCAGTGAATTAGAAATAAAAATGACAATCGACAGAGAAACCCACAACAACCGGAACACCAACATGCAAAACACAAACGTTACGAACTTATGCACCAAACTAATATCTACACAATAGCTTCATAAGCTTTAGTATTTCTTTTATTCCTAATCTTTTGTTTCATAGTGGACCCCGTCAGTCCAAGAAATTTCAAAATCGGGTAATTAAAAATAGGGAAACGTTAAGATGGTGGTTTTAATGCTTCAGATGTTCTATATTGAATACAACACAGAGAACGTTCATACAACCATGTGAAACTGTCAGAAAAGTCCTTCGGCGGGATTTTGTTCAGGTGGCGTGTCACATTGGCTTGAATATCGGTTATGATGTCATCGTGTTCGCCCTGCACGTGAATTTCTGCACTTCGTCGTTTTCAGGTAGGTCCGTATCCGTAACATCAAGTCTTGTCACTCATGGTGATTTCTTCCAGAAATTTTTTTCCCCGTTTTGCATTTCAACCAAGCCTAGGTAGGAGCCCACGCATGATTTACGTATGTTGCTCCACTGCAGTCTGTGACACAGCAACGTTGACAATACAGTCGCACGGTCACTGCTTAACATTGGCTGTTCGCAACTGAGTGGTCGACTGCACGTATGTTCTGTACAGTTGCTAGATGAAACTGCTATCGTAATTACTGCGCTAACGTCGCTTATACGCCAGAAATATAATCAGTCTCGGAACTCTTCGGACAGATATTGTACAGGGTGGTTATAATTAAACTTTCGCTACTTGAGCCAGTGTAGACGGAAAACTATTTACCGTAGTTTTACCTAGCTTTATACGAATGGTCTTCAGACTATGCGTTGCAGGATTTGCGTTGTTAGTAGTGTCAGCGTGCCGCTGGGCACCGGTACTGGTACGACGATGCAGGGTTGGAACACAAGAACCAGCGTGCATAACAGCTGCAAACAGTCGACACGCATCTGGACAACGTGAGCAGGGCCTTACTCGTAAAGCTGTTTTATCAGAACAACAGCAGTGGTGCTGCTGCTCTTCGACGCGTTAGAGGAGTACGAAGAGGTTCCCATTCCGCACCGGGGTTGAAGAACACGATTAGGAAGTTAGAATTAACTGGTGATTTGGGAATTATTCCTGGGAGAGGCCGACGGTCAGTTGCGCCACAAATTGTTCAGTAAGTTACTATTGCCATGGCTGAGAATGCTGGACGCAGTTTGCGATCTTCAAGCAGTGTACGAGCTGTATCACGAAAGCTAAACGCTCCGTAGTCCACTTTTCGAAAATTCGGCGAACAATTGTGAAATGGTATCTCCGGTGAGGTTCCAGGCTGTCTTGGATGCAGATGGTCGTCACACTGAGCAACGTCTGTGACATGGAACGTAAACAAGGTACGCAATTATCGAAAGATACCCTCTTATGTGGAAATTAATATGTGTTCCTTTTAATGCTTTATTCGTTATTTCTCTTCCTCATGTCCTCACAAGTGTATCCACAAAATTTCTTTGTCCTACGATCACCCGTTTTTCGTGGGGTACCTCTCAAGTAGCGAAAGTTTAATTATAACCACACTGTGCAATAAACATCCCTCATTCTTATGTTCTTTAATCTTAATTAAAAATCTGGCTATGGTAGTAGCCGAAGTGACGATATAAATGAATAAATATATTAAACGTTGTGAATGGCTTTATACCTAAGATATCCAGAGTGATCACAATCTCATCAAGGAAACTTATTCCTTTGTTAATATTTCGTGCTTCGTTGCACAGAACCGCAACATATCACGTGATCTTCATGACATTCTCCCTACACACGCATCTCTGTTACGACATTATGTAAACAGTGGCACCTAGATGACTATGGCTGATTTCTCAGAAGAACGCATTCCACTCTTTCGTGTTATTTCTTTGCTAACTAACGCTAATGTGTTTACAAAACAGTTTACGCATCGAACCAAGTTACCATCGGTCAATAGCGTCACCGTCTTATGTTATCAAATTTTAAAACCTTAAGAACATTAAGAAAACCAGCACAATCAATTTTTTCTTGTAAGGACAGAAACGCAATTTATTAGCGCTTGACGATATCATCCTGTAGATGGCGTCCTTCTATATGGTCGCAGTTGTCCAGTCTGCCTTCTAGGTTCCGTATTGTTCGATGCAACGTCTGGCTGGGATTCTACGAGTTACTTCTCGAATTCTTTGCTTCAAATTATCCTAAGTCTACTACCGAATTGTGTACTTCCAAATCTTAAACTTGCAGCACAAGAAAGGAATCTAAATCGGACAAATCCAGGGATACAAAAAGTCAGGAAATGTCACCGAATTTTGGAATCCAATGATTTCTGAACAATCTCTGTCAACTGCCTGATGATATATTATCTTGTACGATGTCACATTACACTATCAAATGTGGGCGTGGAGATGAGGTTTGAAAATTTTGCAATAGAGGTGCATCAGAAGACTGTAGTATCCCAAAATACTGATCTGCAGTGTAAGCCTTTGTCATTCGCTTTTTTAATTTGAAAAATGAAACCCAATGATACTACAGCTGATTATGCGAAAGAGTCTATAAACTACACAGTACCAAACTGCTGAGGTCATCGGTCTCTAGGCTTACACACTACTTAATCTAACTTAAACTAACTTACGCTAAGGACAACACACACCCATGCCCGAGGGAGGACTAGAACCTAGTACGGGAGGAGCCGCGCGAACCTGGCAAGGCGCCCTAGACCGCGAGGCTACTGAAGAGACAATAGTCATGTAACAGCGATATGCACGCGATATGCACATATGCAGATGGCGGTAGTATCGCGTACACAAGGTATAAGAGGGCAATACATTGCCATTTGTACTCATATGATTCACGTGAAAGGTCCTCAATGTGATCACGGCCGCAGGGCGGGAATTAATAGACTTGCAACGTGGTAGTTGGAGCTACACGCATGGAACATTCCATTTCGGAAGTTTGTTTATTTATTTACACGTCATGCTCCGTAGGACCAAACTGACGAACAAATCTCCAAGGTCATGGAATATGTCAGTACACGACATTACAACATAAAAGTAATAACAGATAAAAATAAAATGTTTATGAAGCCAAAAAGGTCAAGCCATTAGTATAAGTAAACGCAATCAACAATATAACATTAGAATCAGCTTAATTTTTCAAGGAACTCCTCAATAGAATAAAGGGAGTGACCCATGAGGAAACTCTTCACTTTAGATTTGAAATCGCGTGGGTTATTGCTAAGATTGTAGAATTCTTGTGATAGCTTACTGAAAATGGATGCAGTAGTATACTGCACACCTTCCTGCACAAGAGTTAAGGAAGTCGGATCAAAATGCAGGTGGTTTGATTTCTGCCGAGTATTAACTGAGTGAAAGCTGCTTATTCTTAAGAATAAGTTTATATTGTTAACAAGAAACAACATAAAGAATATGCACTATGTGATCAAAAGTATCCGGACACCCCAAAAACATACGTTTTTTCTTATTAGGTGCATTGTGCTGCCATCTACTGCCAAGTTCTCCATATCAGCGACGTCAGTAGTCATTAGACATCGTGAGAGAGCAGAATGGAGCGCTCTGCCGAACCCTAGACTTCGGATGTGGTCAGGTGATTGAGTGTCATACGTCTGTACGCAAGATTTCCACACTCCTAAACATCCCTAGGACCACCGTTTCCGAAGTGATAGTGAAATGAAAACGTGAAGGGACACTTACAGCACAAAACCAAACAGGCCGACCTCGTTTGTTGACTGACAGAGACAGCCAACAGTTGAAGAGGGTCATAATGTGTAATAGGCAGACATCTATCCAGACCACCACACAGGAATTCCAAAATGCATCAGGATCGACTGCAAGTACTATGACAGTTCGACGGGAGGTAGGAAGACGTGGGTTTCATGATCGAGCGGCTGCTCATAAGCCACACATCACGCCAGTAAATGCTAAACGACGCCTCGCATGGTGTAAGGAGCATAAACATTGGACGAATGAATAGTGGAAGAACGTTGTGTGGAGTTACGAATCACGGTACACAATGTGGCGATCCGATGGCAGGGTGTGGGTATGGTGAATGCCCGGTGAACGTCATCTCCCAGCGTGTGTAGTGCCAACAGTAAAATTTGGAGGCGGTGGTGTTATGGTGTGGTCGTGTTTTCCATGGAGGGGGCTTGCACCCCTTTATGTTTTGCGTGGCACTATCACAGTACAGTCCTACATTGATGTTTTAAGCGCCTTCTTGCTTCCCACTGTTGAAGAGCAATTCGGGAATGGCGATTACATCTTTCACCACGATAGAGCTCCTGTTCATAATGCACGACCTGTGGCGGAGTGGTTACAGGACAATAACATCCCTGTAATGGACTGGCCTGCACAGAGTCCTGTTCTGAATCCTACAGAACACCTTTGGGATTTTTGGGAACGCCAACTTCGTGCCAGGCCTCACCGACCGGCATAGATACCTCTCCTCAGTGCAGAACTAAGTGAAGAATGGGCTGCCATTCCCCAAGGAACCTTCCAGCACCTGATTGAACGTATGCCTCCGAGAGTGGAAGATGACATCAAGGCTAAGGTTGGGCCAACACCATATTGAATTCCATCATAATCGGTGGAGGGTCCAACGAACTTGAAAGTCATTTTCAGCCACTTGACCGCATACTTTTGATCACATAGTGTATGTATTGAGAGGCCAATGTCAAAATACGCTGACTAGTGAACAGGGGCCGACAAGAGGCTCGCGAACTTACGCCACTTATTGCCCGAACCGCCCGTTTCTGAGCCAAAAATGTTATTTTAGAATGGGAAGAGTTATCCCAAAATATAATACCATACGACATAAGCGAATGAAAATAAGCAAAGTAGACTAATTTTCGTGTCGAACGATCACTTACTTCAGATACCGTTCGAATAATAGAAATGGCAACATTAAGTCTTTGAACAATATGCTGAATGTGTGCTTACCACGTCAGTTTACTATCTATCTGAACACCTATAAATTTGAACTGTTCAGTTTCACTAATCATTTACCCATTCTGTGAAATTATAACGTCGGGTTTTGTTGAATTGTGTGTTAGAAACTGTAAAAACTGAGTCTTACTGTGATTTAGCGTTAGTTTATTTTCTACAAGCTATGAACTTATGTCATGAACTACACTATTTGGTTAGGGAATTCAATGCTCCAAAGTCCGCAGCATCAAGAGTGCGCAGAGAATAGCAAATTTCAAGCACTACCTCTCACCGCGCACATCGCAGTAACCAAGGTGAAATTTGGCGTTAATGGGCTATGTCAACAGACAACCGATGCGAGTGCCTTTGCTAACGGCACGACATCGGCTGCAGAGCCTCTCCTGGGGTAGTGACCGTAACACTTGGACCCTAGACGACAGGATAACTGTGGCTTGAACAGATGAGTCCCGATTTCAGTTGGTAAAAACTGAAAAAAGATTTCAAGTGTGGCTCACACCCCACAAAGCCATGGACCCAGGTTGTCAACAAAGCGCCGTGCAACATTGTGGTGGCTCCATAATGGTGTGGGTTGTGTTTACATGGAATGGACTGGGTCCTCTGGTTCAACTGAAACGATCATTGACTGTAAGTAGTTATATTTCGCTGCTTGGAGACCATTTGCAGCCATTCATGCACTTCATGTTCCCAGACAACGATGTAATTTTTATGGATGACAATGCGCCATGTTACTGAGCCACAACTTTTGGCGATTGGTTTGAAGAACATTCTGGACAATTCTAGCGAACAATTTGGCCATCCAGAACATTCGATATAAATCCCATCATCAGACATATATAGGATATTATCGAAAGGTCAGTTGGTTCACAACACACTGCATCGGCAACACTCCCGCAATTATGCGCGGCTAAAGGGGCAGCATGGCTGAGTACTTCTGCGGGGGATTCCAACGACTTGGTGAGTCCATGCGACGTCGATTTGCTGCAAAAATCAGGTCCGACAAGGTATCAGGACGTATCGCATGAGTTTTGTCACTTCAGTGTTTTTATTTAACGCCATGTGTTCCAAGAGACCGAAAAGCTTACCGTTTCACTGCTCTGCCGAGTACTATATCTGCATCTACACCCATACTATGAAGACCACTATGGAGTGCATGACAGAGGGTACTTCTCATTGTGCCAATTATCAGGGCGTCTTCCCGTCCCATCCACGGGTGAAGCGCAGTAAGAACCATTGCTTAAACTCCTCCGTGCGCGCTGTAATTAGTGTAATCTTGTCTTCTATATTCCTAAGGGAATTATACATAGGGGTTGTAGTATATTCGTATACTCGCCACTTACAGCTGATTTTCGAAATTTTGTAAGCATGCTTTCACGGGGTGGATTGTGTCTGTCTTCATCAGCTTGCCATTTCAGTTTGTTCAGCCTCTCCGTGACACTCTCCCATGGCTTAAACACACCTGTGACCATCCGTGCTGCCCTTCTTTGTAACATTCCCTGTTAGTCCTATCTGTCACGGGTTCCATACACCTGATCAATACTCTACTAGTGTTTTTAAGCAATATATTTTGCAGACTGGTTGTATTTACCGAATAATCTACCAGTGAACCGATGTCTGCCACCTGCTTTACCTATGGCCCATCGTGTGAGATAATTCCATTTCATATCCATAAAAAATGTTACACGACGGTGTTTGTATGAGTTGACCGATTCCTATTGTGATTCAATGATATTTTAGTCGTAGGATACTATGATAATTTGTGAAATATACGATTTTTCGTTTCTGAACATGTGAATGAAGTTCCCAATCTTTGTACCACTTTGAAATCTTATCAAGCTTCGATTATATATTTATCCTACTTTCTTCTGGCAGTACATCATTACAGACAATCGCAGCATTTGAAAAAGAACTGATATTACTGTCAATATTGTCTGCTAGGTGATTCTTAAGCAACACGAACAGCAAGGCCACAAGACACCTCCCTGCAGCACGCCTGAAGTTACCTCTACATCTTTCAATGACTCTCCCTGCAAGACAACATGTCGCATCCTCCCTACCATGAAATCTTCAGTTAATTCACAAATTTCGCTTGATACACAATACGATAGTAATTTCGATAATAAGTGTACATGTGGCACTGAATCAAACGGTTTTCAGATGTCCAGAAATACTGCATCAACCTGACTGCAAAATTCCACACCATTGAAAATGTCATATCAGAAAAACGCAAGATGAGTTTCACATGATCTACGTCTTATAAATCCATGTTGATTGGCATCGAGGAGGTTATTCTGTACGGGATACCTCATCACGTTTGTGCTCAGAATATGATCTAATATTCAGTAACAAATGGATACCAAGGATATTGGATAGAATTTTTGTGGATTACTTTTGCCACCGTTCTTGTAGGCGAGTGTGACCTGCACACTCTTTCAAACACTGGAAGCAGTTTGTTTGTTGAAGGTGCACTATGTGATCAAAAGCATCCGGACACCCCCCCCAAAAATACGTTTTTTCATATTACGTGCATTATACTGCCACCTACTGCTAGGTACTCCATATCGGCGACCTCAGTGGTCATTAGACATCATGAGAGAGCAGAATGGGGCGCTCGGCAGAACTCAAGGACTTCGAATGTGGTCAGGCGATTGGATGTCACTTGTGTCATGGGTCTGTACGCGAGATTTCCACACTCCTAAACATCCCTAGGTCCACTGTTTCCGATGTGATAGTGAAGTGGGAACGTGAAGGGACACGTACAGCACAAAAGCGTACAGGCCGGTCTCGTCTGCTGACTGACAGAGACTACCGACTGTTGAAGAGGATCGCCGGCCATAGTGGCCGAGAGGTTCTAGGCGCTACAGTCTGGAACCGCGCAACCGCTACGGTCGCAGGTTCGAATCCTGCCTCGGGCATGGATGTGTGTGATGTCCTCAGAAGTTAAGTCCCATAGTGCTCAGAGCCATTTGAACCATTTGTTGAAGAGGATCGTAATGTGGAATAGGCAGACATCTATCCAGACCATCACACAGGAATTATAAACTGCATCAGGATCCACTGCAAGTACTATGACAGTTAGGTGGGAGGTGAGAAAACTTGGATTTCATGGTCGAGCGGTTGCTCAGAAGCCACACATCACGCCTTTATGTTTCGCGTGGCACTACCACAGTACAGGCCTACATTGATGTTTTAAGCACCTTCTTCCTTCCCACTGTTGGAGAGCAGTCGAGGAAGGCGACTGCATCTTTCAACACGATAGAGCACCGTTCATAATGCACGGCCTGTGGCGGAGTGGTTACACTGAAGTAACATCCCTGTAATGGACTGGCCTGCACAGAGTCCTGACCTGAATCCTACAGAACACCTTCGGGATGTTTGGAAACACCGACTTCGTGCCAGGCCTCACCAACCGACATCGGTACATCTCCTCAGTGCAGCACTCCGTGAAGAATGGGCTGCCATTCCCCAAGAAATTGATTGAACGTATGCCTGCGATAGTGGAAGCTGTCATCAAGGCTAAGGGTCTGGCAACACTATACTGAATTCCAGGAGTACCGATGGAGGCCGCCACGAACTCATAAGTCATTTTCAGCCAGGTGTCCGGATACTTTTGATCACATAGTGTATCTGTAGTATAATATGGTTGAAAGAGGGGATAACTCAGCCGCAAATTTGGCATAGAATCTACCACTGTATTTGTAAAATATTTTTATGGTGAAATCGTGACGTTGGGCATACCACTGCTTAACGGCCCTTTATCCTCAACAGCCTATTGTATATGTGGATTTTAGGATTTGTTTAGAATAACTAATGCAGAAATCAATGTAAATCTTTTTTTACATTATGTATTGATTCTTGAACAACATATTCTGATTTTTTAAGAAACTGAGTCATCATTAAGCCCCCCATCCGAGGATTTAAAGAAAGTTGCTGTATGCAAAATGAGGTGTTTCCTTAACGGACGTCCTGCAGTCTACAAATTATCAAAAAAATTCTAGATCTGTAGGATATTGCGCTCGGGGTTATAGCACACTTTTTAAAAAAATTTGACAAAATGACAAAATGGAGGAAGTTTGAAACAAAGATGTAGTTCTGTCATGAGTTTTTGGTCGCATTTTTTGCATTAACTAAAAAATAGAATGAAAATAATAGCCTATTACTTCCTGTGGACACATCTGCCAAATTACAGAAAGATACCTTTATTAGTGTGCCCGCAGTCCATTCCGTCAGCTTGAGACACAATGCATCTCAAATACAAACTTTTCGATGAAGTCTCCGTCTAACTGGGCTCAAATTTTGCCTATGGCCCATGGTTGGGCAATGTGGAACATGCGCGATGGAGCACTTTGACAACGTCGCAAGAGGGTCCAATATGGACAGCCCAAGCAGGGCCTGTACCTGGGCCACTGAGAGTACCCGACCTCAGTCGACTGGATTTTCTACTTCAGGCCATCTCTAAAATGAAGTGCACACCACTCAATTCGACAAGGTTGAAGAACTGTAGCAGCGAGTAGTATAGTCTCGTCAAGATTTGCAAGATAACCTGGGCGTGCTTCAAAGAATTCGTAACTCAATGGAAAGATAAGTGCAGTATTGTATCCAAATGCGTTGACGATACGTGGAGCACTTCTTTTTACACATACGAGTGTGTAGGTAATTGTAATATGTAACGTGCTTAAGTAGTGGTACACTGATTTTTAACATAGGTCGTTGGTGGGGACTTAATCGCAAAGTTAACATTTCAGATATATCTGCACTAACTGGGACAAGATTTCCTTCTGAAGTCAATGCTTGCTCGTTGCATCACAGCAGTAATTATCTAGGGAATTGATCGTTTGTGGACCCATGTTTACTGGAATGATTTTTCTTCTATTATGGTATATTTTCAGCCGTGTCAGTTTTCGCTGTTAATTACACTACTGGCCATCAAAATTGCTACACCACGAAGATGACGTGCTACAGACGTGAAATTTAACCGACAGGAAGAAGATGCTGTGATATGCAAATGATTAGCTTTTCAGACCATTCACACAAGGTTTGCGCCGGTGGCGGCACTTACAACGTGCTGACATGAGGAAAGTTTCCAACCGATTTCTCATACACAAACAGCAGTTGACCGGCGTCGCCTGGTGAACCGTTTTTGTGATGCCTTATGTAAGGAGGAGAAATGCGTACCATCACGTTTCCGACGTTGATAAATGTCGGATTGTAGCTGCTCGCGTTGATCGAGATCCAATGACTTTTAGCAGAATATGGAATCGGTGGGTTCAGGAGGGTAATACGGAACGCCGTGCTGGATCCCAAAGAGCTCGTATCACTAGCAGTCGAGATGACAGGCATCTTATCCGCGTGGCTGTAACGGATCGTGCAGCCACGTCTCGATCCCTGAGTCAACAGATGGGGACGTTTGCATGACAACAACCATCTGCACGAACAGTTCGACGACGTTTGCAGCAGCATGGACTATCACCTCGGAGACCGTGGCTGCGGTTACCCTTGACGCTGCATCACAGACAGGAGCGCCTGCGATGGTGTACTTGACGACGAACCTGGGTGCACGAATGGCAAAACGTCATTTTTTCGGATGAATCTAGGTTTAGTTTACAGCATCATGGTGGTCGCATCCGTGTTTGGCGACATCGCGGTGAACGCACATTGCAAGCGTGTATTCGTCATCGTCATACTGGCGTATCGCCTGGCGTGATGGTATGGGGTGCCATTGGTTACACGTCTCGTTCACCTCTTGTTCGCACTGACGGCACTTTGAACAGTGGACGTTACATTTCAGATGTGTTACGACCCGTGGCTCTACCCTTCATTCGATCCCTGCGAAACCCTACATTTCAGAAGGATAATGCACGACCGCATGTTGCAGGTCCTGTACGGGCCTTTCTGGATACAGAAAATGTTCGACTGCTGCCCTGGCCAGCACATTCTCCAGATCTCTCACCAATTGAAAACGTCTGGTCAATGGTGGCCGAGCAACTGGCTCGACACAATACACCAATCACTACTCTTGATGAACTGTGGCATCGTGCATGGGCAGCTGTATCCGTACACGCCATCCGAGCTCTGTTTGACTCAATACCCAGGCGTATCAAGGCCGTTATTACGGCCAGAGGTGGTTGTTCTGGGTACTGATTTCTCAGGATCTATGCACCCAAATTGCGTGAAAATGTAATCACATGTCAGTTCTAGTATAATATATTTGTCCAATGAATACCCGTTCATCGTCTGCATTTCTTCTTGGTGTAACAATTTTAATGGCCAGTAGTGTATAATACACCGCGTATATGGACCCTGGGTTTTGTATGGAATTTGTGAAGTCGTTTATGGAGAAACGTCTGAAACGAGACACATTCATAAAATGCTCAGAGTATGTTCACACAATCTCAAAGCCTTATAGGCAGAAAAGAGCGGTACTCACGTTGATTCTGTGTTTCTGGACTCCCAAAAATCATTAGATGCAGTTCCTCAGCAACGCATATTAGGAAGCATTCTTCTCCTTCTTCTTCTCCTTCTTCTTCTGTGCCTTTTGCGGCTTCTCTTCGTAGTCGGCATTACTATATGGGCCGAAGCGATGTTGCTGACAGCTGGCAGCCAAGTCCCCTTCCTGACGCCACAACTCCCCGTGTACGGCATCTGTGTACCCCCTACGTCTGTGTCTAGTGTAAATCTCATGTTTAAGTGTGAAAACGTTTTGTTAATATTTACGATGTAGGTATATAAGGCAAGGCGTTGGTACCTGCCTGGCATTCACCTAGATGGATGTGGGAGACCACGTAAAAGCCACATCCAGGCTGGTCGCCTCAAAATCCCTCGTCGGTGAGTCACGAGACGGATTCGATCTGGGACAGGCTCGCTTCCCCGAATCCCGGAAGCGGCTATAAAGTAGGAATCCTAAGGAAGGGTCATTCAAGCAGGGATGAACTAGTTAGCAAAATTCTCGTTCGACCAGTTTTTAAGTATTATTCATCCTTCGGGGATTACTAGAAGAAGAGAAAGATTCAACGAAGAGCTGCACGATTCGTCACGGGTTTGCTCGGTCAGCGCGAGGCTATCACAGAAATTCTGAAGAAGATGCAGAGTGGGACATTGTGCGGCGCGTAGATCCTTATTCACAAAAGTCGACGATACCACGTTCGAGAATTAGCCAAGAAACAGATCTCTTGCGTTATAAACTCATACAGAGGCGTTTCTTCCATCATGTCATCCGCGAATGGAATAGAGAGGCTGCAAAATGATACGATCGCTTCACAGCATACCATAAAGTGGCTTACGGATTACAAATCTAGATGTAGATGTAACTTCGAACCAAGCTGATGTAAATAAAGCTGCACCCACCGCAGATCAAGTATTTGGCGCTTTCGGTAAGATCTGCCTGGTCTCTGACAGTATTCGTTGTCAGTTTAAGCGCTTAAATCGGCTAGAAAAGTAAGAAAGACCGCCCTCAAATGAAAGAAAAAAGTTATTTTTAAGATGCTAGTAACCTCCCTCTTTTTAGCTGGTGATCAACCTATCACTGGAGACTCGTGATGAGAAAGGAAGCGGCAGTTAAAAAGAAAGGAGAGGCGCTGTGGACCCGAAAATACCCGAAGGGAGAGCTTCAGAGCACACCACCCACCGTCTCATCGGCGCTCACCAGTCACTTGTTTATGACGCCGTAAAAGCCGTGACGATTAATCCCCTGATTTCTGAGCAGTAAAAATATTTTATGCTCTCCAACGAAAGGCGCAGATGAGAGCATTCGTGTTTACCCAGCTATCTAGTCTTTGCCGTTAATGTTTTTATTAGCTCGTCTTCGTTAACACATCACGCATGAGGTCACGAGTTTTTATTTCTACAGTATGTTACGTGCTGTCGTAACAATGCGCAGTGTGCTATAGCTCCAGAAACGGGCTCTCTGACGTTACTTATTTCGCATATAGAGACCGTTTATTGTTACAGCTCACTTAATATATGAAAGCCAGTTCCTAAAGAGCTAATTTTCTGATATCCTTTCTTCGTAACATGTCATCGAGATCTGCGTATCACCTCAGCAGGAGGACAGAAATCCTGAAAGAGCTTGTAAGGATTACTATTATTTTCTTTTTATCTTTTTCAAAATAAACACTAATACCATATACACACGCAGAGGTATTCAACAAGAAAATAGCCCTAGCATAGGCCTTGAGGATCTCCTCAGTGACGTTCCAGGATATCCTCACAAATTTATTCAGTCTATGTGCAGTCGTGGTGAGGGGAAGTACGAATATCAGGGTATATTTTCCCTTTGAGAGCTTTTTTCCTTAATTTATTGGTTTTCAGGACGTGCCCATTTACCTATCTCAATAGCAATGTCATTTATGACGATACGAAGGTAAGGACAATATAGCATCCAGTTCCCCCTACGAAGAAAGTCTCCGACCCGGCCGGGAATCGAGTCGGGGCCCCTTCGCCTAGCAGTCTGCTGCGCTGACCGTGCGGCTACCAAGCGAACTCCGGCAGTTGACGTTGTGGTAGCCAACTCAGAGGAAGACGTTTTAGGCGCTGTCGGCTGCTTGTCCGCCGCGTGCGTTAAAACTCGCGAGAAAATGAGCGAAATAGAAAATGAATCTTACAAGATGTGGCTGGCGAAAAGAAGTAAATTCTCTATTACAAACCACTTCTCGTGTCTGAGTTTTTAATTGAAAGGTTTTCAAAATTATTTCAAGATTAACGAAGGTATATATTTTCAGCAGCGAAAGTTACGTACTATAACACAGGCAGCCATTTCTCTCTTTAACGAAGAGGAAAGGGAAAAACGGAAAAAGAACATAAGGACATGTTGATACAAAGGGAGAAACAAAAAAACGAAGCCTTACCAATTTAAGGTATCATAATTTAGGCCAGTTTTATTTCTTCTCCATGAATTTTAATACCTACTCCGAATTTTTCTTTTGTTTCCTTTACTGCTTGCTCAATATACAGATTGAACAACATCGGGGAGAGGCTACAACCCTGTCTTACTACCTTCCCTGTCTTGCTAACCAGATGGTAGAGTTTTGTCAGGACTGGCTCTCCCAAGGCCGTCAGTAGTTCCAATGGAATGTTGTCTACTCCGGGGGCCTTGTTTCGACTCAGGTCTTTCAGTGCTCTGTCAAACTCTTCACGCAGTATCATATCTCCCATTTCATCTTCATCTACATCCTCTTCCATTTCCATAATATTGTCCTCAAGTACATCGCCCTTGTATAGACCCTCTATATACTCCTTCCACCTTTCTGCTTTCCCTTCTTTGCTTAGAACTGGGTTTCCATCTGAGCTCTTGATATTCATACAAGTCGTTCTCTTATCTCCAAAGGCCTCTTTAATTTTCCTGTAGGCAGTATCTATCTTACCCCTAGTGAGATAGACCTCTACATCCTTACATTTGTCCTCTAGCCATCCCTGCTTAGCCATTTTGCACTTCCTGTCGATCTCATTTTTGAGACGTTTGTATTCCTTTTTGCCTGCTTCATTTACTGCATCTTTATATTTTCTCCTTTCCTCAATTAAATTCAATATTTCTTCTGTTACCCAAGGATTTCTACTAGCCCTCCTCTTTTTACCTACTTGATCCTCTGCTGCCTTCGCTACTTCATCCCTCAAAGCTACCCATTCTTCTTCTACTGTATTTCTTTGCCCCATTCCTGTCAATTGTTCCCTTATGCTCTCCTTGAAACTCTGTACAACCTCTGGTTCTTTCAGTTTATCCAGGTCCCATCTCCTTAAATTCCCACCTTTTTGCAGTTTCTTCAGTTTTAATCTGCAGTTCATAACCAATAGATTGTGGTCAGAATCCACATCTGCCCCTGGAAATATGGAGAGCTGCATCAAATCAGTCTCAGGACTGAAGACCAGAACAACAACAATTTAGGCCAGTATACCCTGTCGCTGAATGTTCCTGAATACAAGGAGTCCTTACTGTAGTATCATTGCCACAGATACTATTACAACGACACGCCAACACAAGATTGGCAGTCCGTCGTCTGCCGAGCACAGCGCACTCTAGCGGGCTGTGCAGCTCGACGGAACTGGAGTGTGCCTCGTTCACTTCTTAGCTAGATTTCAAGCTAGGCAGACGCACTTTCATAATCGGTCCTCAGCCAGTTCTGTTTGCATTGATTCTCTGAGGAGGGCCCATCAGCCTTAGTCCCTGAGAACATGTTGTATTAGTTATAGCCGTAGCTGCAGTCCTACAAACTACTGAAGTAATTTCATTGTACTGTGTGTTTCTTCAATAATAATCCATCTCTCTAACATTGTGCCATACCGCGTATTATTGCAACCTCGACTCCTTCAGCTCCTATCAACTCTGCCTCCTACTTATTTGCATTTAGTAACGAGTTGAAAACACCCACACCTTTTGTGCCTCTAAACAGTGAGACACAATATTTACTTTTATCTTTCCTTTCTTTTTGATAGGTTCTATGATATTATTAATCTTCTCGAATATATAACAGTATTCCTGGCATCTGACTCAATGTCTCCCAGTTTCATTAACACTCTTCCATACGAGTTTGCGTTTTTACAGTAATACTACTGTGACTTCCTTTACACGTCATATACGTACCCGAGTCCACAGGACATTAAGAAATTCATCGATAACAAACTCACCCACAACAGAAAGAGACACCCGTTATGTACTCTAAATGTTTAGACCGATCTCAGATTGGGCACACGAAGCGGATTTAGACGGTATACTCCCACCCTGTTGATAAGTTTCCTGATTTTGCTTTTGTGAACAATTCAGGCAGACTCTGGGCTGAAGGACTTCTCCACAGATGTTTTGGGGATGCGGTAGATGTGGACTGTTCAGTCTAAACTTCGCGGATTATCTCTCCGTGCGTAGCGGCCTGAAAGAATGACGAAACAGGAAAAAGTAGCCATTCCTCATTTTATGATACCATCATTAGCTTGAACTACAAAGAGTGGACAAAAGTATGGAAAACAAAAAACACAACACAGTAGGAAACCCTTTGTCATTCGAAAAAGCTTCCAGTCGTCTCGGAATACATATCCTGTATGGTTTTCAAGAGACTCTTACAACATTCTTCCTGCAAAACAGTGCAAGTTCAGCTAACGACGATGGAGATGGAAAGCGATCACGCACCCTTCTCTCCGAAATACACAACAAAGAGACTGAATAATATCAAGATCTGGTGACTGAGGTGGCCAGATAAGATGCGACAGTTCTTCCTTGTGTTCAGAAAACCAGTGGTGGACGATGCGAGCTGTGAAAACGTGGTCACTGTTGTCTTGGAACGCAGCAACACCGTTGGGGAACGAACATTTAACCATGACATGAATCTGATCAGTCAAAAGGGTCGTATAATCCTTGGCAATAACGTGACCTTCCAGAGTGACCATGAGGCCCATGGAATACCACAATATGGCTGCCCAGATTGCCAACGAATTCCCGTCATGTTTCACTCTTAGGACGTAAACTCGTCCAGTAATCGGAAACAGTGTCAAACGAGACCCAGCCGATCACATGACTCTTTTCAGTTGCTCCATAGTCCAAGTTTTATGGCTTCGGCACCACGTTTTCCTGTTAGGGACATTCTCAACACTGATGAGTGGTTTTCGAATTCCAACTCCCCTTCAGTTCCCTGCTTACGAAGCTACCTTCGTGCTGTTGCGGTGCTGACACTGTTTCCGAGATCGACTTTCAGATCTGCACTGACTTTTGCAGCTGTCGTACTCTGACTTTTCTTCACAGTTCTCTTCAATGACCGTCTGTCACGATCACTCAACACACTTTGGTCCGAGTTCTGAATTAGCGGATGACGTTTTTCCGCTTTCACTGTATGCGGTATAAATCTTCGATACAGTGCCTCTTGAAACAACGAACATTCGGCTTCCTTGGTAACGGAAGCGCCCTCCATACGAGAACCTACAATCTGCGAACGTTCGAATTCAGTGAGCTGCGACATGTACTGAGGTGACAAAAGTAGTGGGATGCCTCCTAATGGTGTTTCGGACCTTCTTTTGCCCGGCGTTGCTCAGCAGCTCGAGTTGGCATGGACTCAACAAATCGTTGAAAGTCCCCTGCAAAATATTGAGCCATGGTACCTGTACAGCCGTCCATAGTTGCGAAGGTGTTGTCGCTTCACGATTTTGTGCACGAATTGACCTCTCGATTATGTCCCATAGATGTTCGATAGGTGGCCAACTCATTCGCTGGAACAGTCGAGAATTCTCTTCAAACCAGTCGCGAACAATCGTGACCCGGTGACACGGCGAATTGTCGTCCATAACAATTCCATCGTTGGTTGGGAACATGAAGTCCATGGTCTCCAAGTAGTCGACCATAACCATTTCTAGTCAACGATCGGTTTAGTTGGATCAGAGGACGCAGTCCTGTAAACACAGCTCACATTATTATGAGCCACCACCAGCTTGCACAGTGCCTCGTTGACAACTTGGGCCCATGGCTTCGTAGCGTCTGCACCACAATCGAACCCTACCATCAGCTCTTATCAATTGAAATCGGGACTCATCTGACCAGGCCACGGTTTTCCAATCATCTAGGGTCCAACCGATATGGCTACGAGCGCAGTAGAGGCGCTGCAGCCGGTGTCGTGCTGTTAGCAAAGGCACTCTCTTCGTTCGTCTGCTGCCATATACCATTAACGCCAAATTTCGACTCGCTGTCCTAATGGATACGTTCGTCGTCCATATTGATTTCTGCGGTTATTTCACGCAGTGTTGCTTGTCTGTTAGCACTGACAGTTCTACGCAAATGCCGCTGTTCTCGGTTGTTACGTGAAAGTAGTCGGCCACTGTGTTGACCGTGGTGAGAGGTAATGCCTGAAATTTAATATTCTCGGCACACTCTTGAGGGTCTGGATTTTGGAATACTGAATCGCCTAACAATTTCCGAAATGGAAAGTCCCATGCGTCTAGTTCCATTTACCACTCCGCGTTCGAAGTCTGTTCATTTCCGTCGTTCGGCCAGAATCACGTTGAAAACCCTTTCACATGAATCACCTGGGGACAAATGACAGCTCCGCCAACGTATTGCCTTATATACCACCATCTGGACATATGCATATCTCTATCCCGTGACTTTCTTTCACTCACAGCTACGCAGAACACTGTTCTCACTACGACTGACACTTGCAACATATTGAGGATATGGCACGTTCGCGGTTGACGCTCGCGGCCAAATACAAGAAGGCAATTTGCAGGCTTGGCTATCAGTTATATTTATGTTAAAGCTTGCATTTCTCGCGGTGTTTCCAGATTTTTGTCCAATCCCTATATCTCCATTGGTGAGAGGGAGCCACTTGTCGACGCACTCGGACTGTTTACTGAATCTTATCAGTTAATCAGACTTTTTCCCACACTGCAGTCGTTCTTTGAGGGTCTTTCCCCACAGTTAATAATATCTGTTTCCTGTGCCACACAATTAGGGCAAGCACTCGTACAATACAGTGACTTCTGTACATGATAGCATAATGGTGACCCAATGCGATATAGCTGTCAACATGTTATTATTGCCTAGCGCTGAATCGGTTCTTGTTTTATGATATGGGCGGCGTGAATAGTGAATCGGTAAGGGTCATTAGGGGCGGCAAAAATACACAGTTGATTTGTTTGGTGACCTAAATGCAAAGACAGGAATACCTAATATTGTTGTAGTCTACGGAGAAACAACTTGTAACCAGAATGGACAATTATTTGGAGATTTTTCCACTTTTAATGGTTTGAAAATAACGAACACCTTTTTCTAGAAAGGAAAAGATATTTACATATATACTTGGACCGGTAGAGAATACAGTTGAATGACAGATTATGGAACAGTGAATAGAAGAATGTGCAGTCAAGTAAAAAATACAAGAGCATACAGAAATAATGATGTCGTGACCGATCAGTTATAATATGTCAAGTTGACACTTCTGCTAAATGGAGTTAGAAGAAACCTGGTACTCTCCAGAAGCAAGAAGAGGTCTATAAAGTATATTTACTCAAGGTTGGAAGTATTAAGGACCTATATCAGAATAGTTTAAACAAGAAATTAGAACTTATTAGCTACGAGGGCCTGCAGGAAAGTAATTCCTCCGAATTTTTTATTATGTTCTCAGTATCGGTTGAGGTATTACATGTCGTGTGTCCGTTGACTTTTCTGCTTCGCCGATGCAAGTTGCAACCCTCTGCCGCTGGAGGGCTCCGAGTTGTAGCATGTAACGTGGTGGTGTGTGACTTATCTACGTCGGGTCGTGAGAAGCCGTCGCAAAACTGAAACCGTTAATTCGAAGGGTTCGTCCACACATGGAGCACTCCTTCAGCCTAACACTGCCAGACCACGCACGAGCGCTGCGACATCTGCAACAATCCGACGCCTCGGGTTTGCTGTCATCGATCGACCTCCGTACGGTCCTGACTGGGCCCTACAGATTTTCATCTGTATCCAAAACTTAAAGAACACCTTCGAGGACTTCGCTTTCACAGTGATGAAGCCGCGCAAACAGACGAAAAGTTGTGGTTCCGACAACAAGACATTCTACAGTGACGATATCAACAAACTTGCGTCTCATTGGGAGAAATTTGTTCGTCGCCAGAGTGACTATGTTGAGAAATACATATGTAGACACCGAGAATAAAGATGTAGAGTGTTAATAAAGTTTGTCTTACTTTAAAATCTTTAAGAATTTTCGCATAAAATATTCGGAAGCATTACTTTTTCAGAACGCCCTCGCACTCGGGACACCACTGAAGAAGGATGGACAGATATTGAAAAAGCAATTAAGAAGCTGCAAATGAGGCATTAGGAAGTGAAAAGAAATATCACCGAAGGCGTAGATTACAAATATGGTCAACAGAAACTGAGGAGGCTCTACAAGGAAAACAAACACCATATAAAAATTAAAAATAAATGTCGTGTGCACGACGGTCCAGCGCAAGTCTTTCAATTTGACTCCACTTCGGGGACTTCCGTGTCCTGAAACTCAACGGCACCCGGTTTTCCCAGAACACGCACACTTCCAAGTACTATCCGGGCCCAACCTTGCTTAACTTTGGTGATCGGGCGGAATATGTTTCAAAGCGTACCCTGGAAAATGAACAAATATATAAACACAGAAGGAATTACACAAAAGTAGTAGTGGTGAGGAGACCCCACCAGCGAGCCTGGGGACAGTTACATTAGAAATATACAAGATGACATTCGTGGTCATCAACAGATAGCATAAAAAGCTTTGAAAACATTACACAAAAGGAAGCTATTCGTTTAACTGATATTACGAAAGACTAGTGAATTAAATACTATAAAAACCTATAGTTTTTATAGTAGGGAAATATGGATAAAATTAAACGTAGGGTTTGATACTTACATGCAAATAAAGAAACAAAATCTCCAGAAACAGAAGCAAAAGCCACAGAGTACTAGAGGTCTGCAAATAGGGCGTCTTGCTTGCTGATACTCGCTCGAGTCCACGAATGACGGAAGCGGGCAGGCTGTAATCGGACGAGGCGCCGTGAGGAGGGGATTGCTCTCCGCGCAGCTCCGTGTGTCTGCAGGCTGCTGTCGCTCCTGGCATTTTCCTACCGGCTCATGGAACTACACTCACATCAATTTAGTTACGCTCTAGATAAATACTTTTGGGCGGTAGTGTATAATCGAGACATCACAGTGATCCATTAAAGAAAATAGCTTGCTTTATGCAATAACGAAAATTCGGAAAGTGGTAGGAGTCTCAGAGGAAAGCGATGTAACTACCAGGTTTTGTAATGATGGTAATTGAATATCATATTGCTGTTTTTATAACACCATTTACTTTATTCATTCAAATGTACATATGTAAACATACCTCCTAAGAAATTAGAAATTTCCAGGAACAAAATTATCTCCAAATTACAGTATTCCCTGAAATAAATCGACTCGTTTCGGATCTACTCTGCTTCGTCCGTCCGTGATACTGTTCCATGCCGCTCTAAATTTCTTTTGCTAGTCACATTTAAGGCTGGAATAAAAAACGTTCTTCTCGCTAAATCAGATGGCTTGGGAAAGAGACTATTGTTGCGCTTTCATCTCTCAAGCCCATCATCGTCTTCTCCACTATCCGTTCGGGTTAAACAATAGTCAACATGGTATTGTCCACAATCTACTCACACCGAAAACAGAGACTTCACTTTTTTATTTGGCTGCTGAATGCGTCTAACATTCGCTCAACATCCCTGAATAAATAATTGCAGATATCATAAAAATATAATAAGATATTAGTGAGACGTTATAATTTTGTTCTGCCTTACCAGGAACCGATATTTCATCACATATTGGACACACGGTATTTAACGTCTCATCCCTATCAGATGCAGAAATTTTCAATTATCGGAATGGTGACAACGAAAATGTGCAATGACCAAATTTCGACTTCCTCCTCTGTGAGACGAAGAGAGAACCTTTACAGCGCTCGTAGTATCTACAGTTAACAGACGATAATACGACTGTTGTTCTGTACTGGCAAAGCCCAGGTGCCACTGAAACTGGCATTTTGCAATTAAGGGCAGTTTTCATTTGCTGGACACGCAGCGTGTATTAAGCAAGAAAACTGTGTCCACAGTAATTAAGTTCGGACCCTGTATTGCAATGACTTTTCAGTTGGCACATACACAACAAAACAAACTGAACTGTTGAAACTTCTCGCCTTCCAGAACTCCTATTCCATCTTTGAATGGCTCTAAAAATCTCAGGATTTGTTTTGCAGTGTTGTTGTCGTAAGCAGTAAGTTTTTCAGAGATGCCTGTCTCCGGAAACATTGCCATGATTTTATCGCACTGCTCAACGACAGACAGTTGCATTCTAAACAATTTGTTCTGTATACTCTCTGTTTCTTGATTCAGTTTTGTCTGTGTCGAATTCACGTCACTTTTCTTCATGAAACGGACACTATCTTTGGCAGCATAAGTCGTGGAATAAATCACTGAAACATCATTTCTCAGATAATCATCATCGAAAATGTGTTTCAGAAATGTGTTCAAAACATGTGTAATGAATGCATAATGCTGAAAGGATGCAGTGCCTTGCATATATTATGGCCCCAGTGGCAAATGAAATCTTATTAAAATGCTGAGGATTTACTGCTAACAGTTTAAGTAATGTTTCCTCAGTGTAGTTATAAATAAATTCCGCAGATTTTTTTCTTCTCGGAGAAGAGAGTTATCAACAATATAATATTTCGCAGTGACTAATCTTGATAAATAAAGTGCGCAGAAGCAGATCTGAAACACATTTTCCGACATATATTGATCGGTCCATAGACCCGCTGTACATCCTTACGAATTCACACCTATGGCATTGATAATGCTGGGAATCATACGCACCCGTCTTTCATCGGCTTTTCTTTCAGTGTTTCACGCCACTGCCGTAAGAGAAGGCAAAATGTTGGAAACATCTACATATCCCAATTCTGAACTGATGATTATAAGCTTCTGATGTAACGGAGGAAACCCTACACCTAAATATTAATGTAAATGGGCGAAGTCATCTGGCATACATTTTAGTATGCACCCGACCTCCTCCACAAGACCTGGGGCCATAATATATGCAAGGCACTGCATCCTTTCAGCATTATGCATTCATTACACATTTTTGAACACATTTCTGAAACACATTTTCGATGGTATAGGCTTCTTAGGACACGCTACCGTGCCAATGTCAATGTCGCAAATTGTTTTCTCGTCCGGCACTATAGTCCACATGGCGTTTTCTTTCATTTTACATAATAGTTTCGCTACAAGCTTCTATAGAATGAAAACTATTTAAATCTTAACTACATTACCCTAAAAGATTACACCATAGAATATCACTAAGAGACAATGCGGTTGCATCCCGTTCGACGATGGCGGGCATAGCGTGTTGTAGGACACAAGTTTATTGTTGATGATCTGTGCAGTGTCGTTTCCCTTAATATGTCATATATTCCACAGCTCGTCGCTATGACATAGGGTTCAGTACACGGAAGCCTGTCATAGATCTGAATAATATGGCCTAACCAGGGACTGTAAGGATTTCCCTGAATGTATGAGAGAAGCATTAGCATTGACTCTCCATTGGATCCTGCCTAGTTTTCTCGATATGTTCCTTGAGCAACGGAAGTGTGTAAATATTGTTCATTGTTAGAGGTTTTAAATTAAACTGAATTTTTCAAAGGTCCGTCAGTCTTTCTGTCATCCATACTATGCCGTAAATTCGTAAGGGGATCTTTCCCAGCCCCGACGCTAGTTATCCATTGTTTCAAATGACAATGAGATGATATGAGGTTTCCAAACGCTGTTCCCATGTATGCAGCCACTCCACATAAGTCGCATTCATATTACTCGCTCTCGTACATACTCTGATGAGCTGGAACATTATGACTATCAACAACAGTGAGACTGAATTCCGCCAAATGGAATTGCGGTCAAATGACGCGGTCAGGAAATTAAACAATCGGATCAGAGCGACGATACACGCCGTAAATTGGGAACTCCACTAACATAAAAGCCTTTGATAGAGAGCAGATTGTGACGCCCCGGCAACTGGGAACAGGCATCTCGGAAATGGCGAAGCTTATCGTCTGTAAGCATGCTACAGTCGTGAGGCTCTACAACCTGTGTTTGAACGACAGTGATAACACGAGTGGGTGACTGGATCGAAATCACAAACGGATTCCAACAGGGTTCACATTTGAGTCCACTCCTATTCCTTAAATACAGTTTGTAAATGACCTACCAGTTAACACTCAACAAGCAGAATTGGTAATTTTTGCAGACGATACTGGTGTTACAAGAAATCCTATTAGAGGGGAAAATACAGAAGATTTTGTAAATGATACTTTCCACAGAATTATAAAGTGGTTCTCAGAAAATTGACTTACCCTAAATTTCGAGAAAACGCTCTCAATGCAGGCCTTTACAACAAATGCAGTCATCCCAACAACTGATGTGGCACTGGGGTCGCCAAACTACAGCCCGCGGGTCGAATCCGGCCCGCGACGTCATCTTTTCCGGCCCACCGATGCTACTTAAATATACGGACCACAAGACCTTGTGATAAAATTTCAATTTAAATATCATGTTTAGAATACTAGGAGATCCTCTCACATGCGGAGACCTGCTGGCTGCTATGTGCTAAATTTACAATGTAGAATTTTAAATTATTGCGTCTACATTTTCTATCTAGAAATTATACAGGTTAATGATGCGACCCGTGCTCGTCATTTTGTCAGTTATCCGGCCCACTGTGGAAAAAGTTTTCTGATCTCTGATGTAGCACATGAAAAGGAATCAGTAAATTGGTTAGAATGCACCAAATTTTTGGATGTGCATATTGATGAAAACTTGGCCTCGAAGAAGCGTATTACTAAGCTTATCAAGCAATTAAATTCAGCTACTTTTGCTCTTCGTATAATTTCTCATCTTGGAAATAAGACTTAACCTCCTGACATATTTTGCATATTACCACTCGATAACGTCTTACGGGATAATTTTCTGTGGTAACTCACCACTTAGAAAGGAAGTACTGACTGCACAAAATAGAGAAGTAAGAATAATAAATGCACTGAGGTGACAAAAGTCGTGGGATACCTCCTAACATCGTATCGAACCCCTTTTTTCATAGCACAGTGCAGCAACTCGACATGGCATGGACTCAACAAGTCGCTCAAAGTCCCCTGCAGAAATATTAAGTCATGCTGCCTATTTAGCCGCCCATAATTGCTAAAGAGCTGCCAGTTGAAGATTTTGTGCACGAACTGACCTCTCCATTAATGGATATCAGGTTCCCAAACAACGATGGAAACTTTTTGGCTGACAATCCGCAATGTCACCAGGCCAGAGTTGTTCGCGTTTGGTTTGAAGAACATTCTGGACAGTTCGAGTGAATATTTGACCACCCATCGAAGATTTATAGGACTCGTTAGGGAATTCAATACTCCGGGACACACAGCGTCAAGAGTGTGTCGAGAATACCAAATTTCAGGCATTACCTCTCACCATGGACAACGCAATGGCGAAAGCAGCTGCGTTTGCATAGTGTTCTCATTGACAACAGTCACTGCGTGAAATAACATTAGAAATCATTGTGGGACGTACGATGAACATGTCCGTTAGGACAGTGCGGCGAAATTTGGCGTTAATGGGCTATCGCAGCAGATGGCTCAGCAGCAGATGAGTGGCCAAAACATTGGCTCGAATTGTCCAGAATGTTCTTCAAACCAAACCGAACAACTGTGGCCTGGTGACATTGCGCATTGTCATCCACAAAAATTCCATCGTTGTTTGGGAACCTGAAATCCATTAATGGCTACAAATGGTCTGCAAGTAACCAAACATAACTGTTTCCACTCAATGTCCGTTCAGTTGGACCAGAGGGCCCAGGGCCCAGACAATTTCATGTAAACACAGCCCACATCATTATAGAGCTACCACCAGGTTGCACAGTGCCTTGGTTAATAACCTGGGTCCATGGCTTCGTGGGGTCTGCGCCGCACTCGAACCCTACTATCAGCTCTTACCAACCGAAATCGAGACTCATGTAACCAGGTCACGGTTTTCTAGACGTCTCGGCTTCAACCGATATGGTCGCAAGCCCAGGAGAGGCGCTGCAGGCGATGTCATGCTGTTAGTACAGACACTCATCTGAACCATCTGCTGCGATAGCCCATTAACGCCAAATTTCGCCGCACTGTCCTAACGGACATGTTCATCGTACGTCCCACAATGATTTCTAATGTTATTTCACGCAGTGACTGTTGACAATGACAACACTATGCAAACGCCGCTGCTTTCGCCATTGCGTTGTCCATGGTGAGAGGTAATGCCTGAAATTTGGTATTCTCGACACACTCTTGACGCTGTGTATCCCAGAGTATTGAATTCCCTAACGATTTTCGAAATGGAATGTCCCTTGCGTCTAGTTCGAACTACAATTCCGCGTTGAAAGTCAGTCAATTCCCGTCGTGCGGCCATAATAATGTCGGAAACCATTTCACGTGAATCATCTGAGCACAAATGACAGCTCCGCCAATGCACTGCCCTTTTATACCTTGTGGACGCGATACTACTGCCATCTGTATATGTGCATATCGCTGTCTCATGACTTTTGTCACCTCAGTGTGTGTGATGTTCACCCACAGACGTCATGTAGGTACCTCTTCAAGGAGCTAGGCATTTTAACTGTCCCGTCACAAAATGTACATACGGTAATGAAACTTGTCATAAATAATCCATCACAATTTGAGAAGAACAGTGCTGTTCATAAGTACAACACTATAGGGAAAAGTGACTTTTATTACCCATTATTAAAGCTGTCTGTAGCTCAGAAATGAGTTCAGTATGCAGCACCAAAAAATTTTGATCGTTTACCCACTACCATAAAACGTATGACAAGTAGAGAATCAAGTTTTAAAACCTAACTTAAAACCATTCCTCCTAGACATCTCCTATTACATTGACGAACTTCTGTTTAAAAACTGGTAGCCAATAAAAAACTAAAAAAATCAAACCTTGTTTTTATGTGTCGTTGTATGAGTAGGACTAAAATCATAATGTAATCATTAATGTTAGCACTGATCATACATACATATACTATGTGATCAAAAGTATCCGGACACCTGGCTGAAAAGTTCGTGGCGCCCTCCATCGGTAATGCTGGAATTCAATATGGTGTTGGCCCACTCTTAGCATTGACGACAGCTTCCACTCTCTCAGGCATACGTTCAATAAGGTGCTGGAAGGTTTCTTGGACAATGGCAGCCCATTCTTCAAGGAGTGCTGCATTGTGGAGAGGTTTCGATGTCGGTCGGGAGACCTGACATGAAGTCGGCGTCCCAAAACATGCCAAAGGTGTTCTGTACGATTCAGGTCTGGACTCAGTGCAGGCTAGTCCATTACAGGGATGTTATTGTCGTGTAACCACTCCGTCACAGGCCGGTCATAATGAACAGGTGCTCGATCGTGCAGAAAGATGCAGTCGCCATCCCCGAATTGATATTCAACAGTGGGAAGGAATAAATTGGTTAAAACATCACTGTAGCCCTGTGCTGTGATAGTTCCAAACAAAACAATAAGGGGTGCAAGCCCCCTCCAAGAAAAACACGGTCACACAATAACACCACCGTCTCCGAATTTTACTGTTGGCACTACACACGCTGGAAGATGACGTTCACCGGGCATTCGCCATACCCACGCCCTGCCATCGGATCGCCACATTGTGTACCGTGATTCGTCACTCCACACAACGTTCTTCCACTGTTCAATCGTCAATGTTTACACTTCTTACACCAAGCGAGGCGCCGTTTGGCATTTACCGATGTGATGTGTGGCTTATGAGCAGCAGCTCGAACATGAAATCCAAGTATTCTCACTTCCCACCTAACTGTCATAGTACTTGCAGTGGATCCTGATGCAATTTAGAATTCCTGTATGATAGTCTGGATAGATGTCTGCCTGTTACACATTACGATCCTGTCGGTAGTCTCTGTCCGTCAACAGACGAGGCCAGCCTGTACGCTTTTGTGCTGTACGTGTCCCTTCACGTTTCCACTTCACTATCACATCGGAAACAGTGGACCTAGGGATGTATAGGAGTGGGAAAATCTCTCGTACAGACGTATGACACAAGTGACACCCAATCACCTAATCACATTCGAAGTCCGTGAGTTCTGCGGAGCTCCCAGTTCTGCTCTCTCACGATGTCTAATGACTACTGATGTCGCTAATATGGAGTACCTGGCAGTAGATGGCAGCACAATGCACCTAATATGAAAAACGTATTTTTTTGGGGGGGGGGGGGGGGGGGGTCCAGATACTTTTGATCATATAGTGTATCCAGTAAACTGACTCGTTCCACATCATTTAGATAAAAAATCGTTCAGAGGATGCATGGATCCTGAAACCAAGTAAGGTGACAAGGTACTGGACGTCCATGCCTCATCATAGAACACAGAGATCGGAGGCTTGCCCTCTGTGTAAAGCACGATAGGTGCGAAAGATCTGTCAGCAACTCAAGGTCTTGTGGATAGCGTTGCTGACTCTTGATTACGGGTCTCCGGGTTCTGTTCACGGACGGATTGCGTATTTTCAACGCTACGGCTGGGTTTTGTTGTCATCATCATCATCATCATCATCATCGACGTCAAGTCACCGAAGTGGCGTCAATTAAAAAGACATGCGCCAGGCCGACGAACAACCCAGAAGGGGACTCTCGGCCACAAATACAATTTAATTTTTCTTTTTTTTCCGGCGGATCTCACGACAGAGTAAAATGTTGGTGGGGGCACAAGTGTTTCGAACATACCGTTCAGCTCACATTGCTGAAAGTGAGGCTCAGCAGTAAACGATGTAGTGTGTTCCTACGTTGACTCAACGACAATGTCGGTTGCGATTGTAGAAAGCACAGTATCTTCGTGGGACAATGAAAACTTGTCGCCTGGCCCAATGAATCAAGTTCCTTGTTACACCAGGTGGATGGTCGTGTCCTGATATCCCGTCATCCATGTGAACGACTGCTCGAACCACGCAGCGCGAACGGTCGCAATCCAATAGGGTTAGAATGAGTATGCGTGCGACATCATGCTTACCGATATGTTCCAAAACGTCACCCATAATAACGAAATTTTCAGGTGTTAAGACATCGGGTTCTGTTGGTGATAAGAAGGTACTGTCAAGTGTTTTGGATAGCCCTTGGACTAGCGACCGTTTGTATACCCAGCATAAGGACTGTACTGTACAGTAGAAAGTCAAAATACGAATATTACACACCTCCTCCCGCTTAGGCAAATGGAACAAATCGTTTGGTTCTTTTTGTATTTGATGTGGTCCACGGTGGGCTTAGTGGTACTTAAGGAGGCATCATTAAGTCGTGGACGGTTCCTCGAAAAACCGCATAAAAAGGTTTTTAAATTATACACACATCAAAAGATGTTTTGCATCACCTCGGTTCCGAGATTTCCGGAGCATGTACAGAAAATTGGAATAGAGATCATCATAAACATCACTTCATGTTGTACCACCATACAGCGAGACCTTCAGAGGTGGTGGTCCAGATTTCCGTACACACCGGTACCTCTAATACCCAGTAGCACGTCCTCTTGCATTGATGCATGCCTGCATTCGTCGTGACTTACTATCCACAAGTTCATCAAGGCACTGTTGGTCCTGATTGTCTCAGTCCTCAACGGGGATTCGGCGTAGATCCCTCAGAGTGGCTGGTGGGCCACGTCGTCCATAAACAGCCCTTTTCAATCTATCCCACGCATGTTCAATAGGGTTCATGTCTAGCGAACATGCCGGCCACTCTAGTCGAGCGAAGTCATTCACAAGATGTACGCGATGGGGGCGCGAATTGTCGTCCATGAAGACGAATGTCTCGCCAATATGCTGCCATTATGGTTGCACTATCGGTTGGAGGATGGCATTCACGAATCGTACAGCCGTTACGCCGTTATGCCAATCCTTAGCGGTCCATTTGGCATGTTGTTGGGCAAATCTGCACCGTGCTCCATGGTGTCGTGGTTGCAAAGATGGACCTCGCCATGGACGTCGGGAACAAAGTTACGCATCATGCAGCCTACTGCGCAGTGTTTGAGTCGTAACACGACGTCCTGTGGCTGAACGAAAGGCATTATTCAACATCGTGGCGTTGTTGTCAGGGTTCCTCCGAGCCATAATCCGTAGGTATCGGTTTTCCACTGCAGTAGCAGCCCTTGGGCGGCCTCAGCGAGGCATGTCATCTACAGTGTCTGCCTCTCTGCATCTCCTCCACGTCCGAACAACATCGCTTTGGTTCACTCCGAGACGCCTGGACACTTCCCTTGTTGAGAGTCCTTCCTGGCACAAAGTAACAATGCGGACGAGATCGAACCGCGTTATTGACCGTTTAGGCGTGGTTGAACTACAGATAACACGAGCCGTGTACCTCCTTCCTGGTGGAATGACTGGAACTGATCGGCTGTCGGACCCCTTCCGTCTTATAGGCGCTGCTCATGCATAGTTGTTTACGTCTTTGGGCGGATTTAGTGACATCTCTGAACAGTCAAAGGGACCGTGTCTGTGATACAATATCCACAGTCAAGTCTATCTTTAGGAGTTCTGGGAACTGGGGTGATGCAAAACATTTTTTGACATGTGTATTTTCGCCGTCACCAGTGAACTAGGCTGAAATATATATAATTTGACATCTTCAACTTTTTTATTCCTGTCTTCCTCAGTTGTGTGTAATATTACGGTATATTGATAATCATCAGTGGCCTGGAATATTTACATATGTTTGCTATTTGATTTAACTGTAAGTACAGTTCAAAACATTACTACTTAATAGGAAATACCAACCACCAGAACTGTTTATAACCTATAGGCACAGTGACAAAAATGTAAATTAAATAGCAAACATATGTACATATTCCAGGCCACTGATGATGCCTTGCAGAAAATAAAGGCGAAACGCGTATGGCACTAAAATTGTGTTTTATTCAGTTGCTGTCAGACGGTCCATAAGTAAAAATTATCAATATACCGTAATATATATAATATATTCCTAAGACATCGATCTCGAACAACCTTGGTTTTCTTGTTTTTTCATCCCTTTTGTCACATACAAAGGTTCAGAGTTACCTTACTCTCACAAGGAAAATAAGCACGTAAAAATTAAATAGAATCATTGCTGACTGGTATATTGTGATAATTTCCTGATGTAATTAAACTTCCGTGTATACTCGTGAATTAATGACTGTATGATGCATTAGGGTGGTTCCTGAGAAAACACCAAGAAAAGCGTTCTATACCATTTTTTCGCCGTCGACAGAAGGCCGAAGCTCAGCCGCAGATTCCAAGGTGGTTATACACAAGAAATGGCTGAAATTTTTATGATCTATACATCAGATCCCGATCTCGAACTTCTTGATAATTTTCTTGGTATCTTTATCTGTTTTCAAGATACAGCAGTTCAGAGCTACACTACATGTATAAGTGAAATACAGGCGTAAGAATTATTAAATAAATTGATTGGTGATTGATCATGACAGCTATATCCGTGTTATCTCCCAATTTAAATTGACGGGTATACTCATGATGAATGAATGATGCATTTTTGTAAATTTTGCCGGTACAATTCGTCGAAATTGTGTTACCCGTAGGCTTAAAAACTTGTCGAAAACATGAATTTTTTTTTTTTTTTTGTACCGAAGCACAGCTCCGTATTCAAATACGGCTATACACAGTAAATGACTGAACTATTAACGGTATATTCCTGAGATCCCGATCTCGAACAACTTTGAAAGTTTTCTTGATATCTTTATCCCTTTCCCTGATACAGAGGTTCAAATTTACCCTGCTCATACACGTAAAAAATGCACGCAAGAATTAAATACATTGATTGATAACGAGTGTATACCCGTAATAAACAGACTATTTAATTAAACTGGCTGGTATACCTGAGAATGAGTGAATGACTCACTGAATGAATGATGCAAATGCGTAAACCCATGGGTGGTTTCTAAGGAAACCCAAAAAAGAGTTTTTCGTAATTTTTCACCGTCAGCAGCAGACCAGAACCCACACGTCGATTACAAGACGGCTATCCGCATCAAATGGAACCGCGCGACCGCTACGGTGTCAGGTTCGAATACTGCCTCGGGCATGGATGTGTGTGATGTCCTTAGGTTAGTTAGGTTTAAGTAGTTATAAGTTCTATGGGACTGATGACCTCAGAAGTTAAGTCCCATAGTGTTCAGAACCATTTTGTAGTACTGAAGCATATGCAAAATTTTTGTGCGTATAAAACCCTGTCTGTGGTGTAAAATTAGTTTTGCGTTATTTCAATTTCATATAAGTAAACTATCAAATTTTACTGACCCATCAAGTTCTTTTCACATGAGTGACATGCTCTGCAGTGGCAGGGAAAACGAGGGAACCAGCGGAAAAATGCTCCCATAGGAGCACGAGAAAGGCGAATATGCTCCTCTTAATTAAAATACTCTGATTGGTAAGTAGGGTACCAGCTACCTCATTCTACCTTCCTCTGCAGCCTTAGAAATTTTCACAGAAATATTGGCATGTGAACTTATTCGCTCTTTTTATGCTGAGAGAGAAGGAGTCAGTGGCAGCGAGAAAGGGACCGAGAAGTGGTTGTAGTGCAAAACGAGCGAAGGAGACAATGGCAGTGTGAGAAATAGAGAGAGACACAGTGGCAGTGGAACATAGTAGACAGTGAGAGAACAGTGCTCGGAAAAGAGTGAAGGAGACAGTGCTAGTGGGAGAGCAATAAAGAGAAGGAGAAAGTGGAAGTGGGTTAAGGCCAGTGATAATGCCAGAGTCTATGACAAGGACAATAAGGAAAAGAGAGATAGTGACTGAGAAAAGAGTCACCAGAAGTAGGGTCGAATGAAGGAGATAGTAGCAGTAAAAGAGAGCAAGAGGGAGGCAGTGACAGTGAGAGAGGACACAAATAGTAGGGTAAAACGAAGGTGACTGAAGCTGTGAGACAGGAGACAGTGACAGCTGGGGAGCCACAAAGAAATAACGACAGTGAGGTGGGCCGAATGAGTGAGTGAGAATGGGCAATTGGGAGACTTACAGCAATTCACCACTGGGTGTGGGCGAATTACAGTTAGGGCAACTTGCGGGTATGAGAGGTGCCTCGTATTTTAAAAAGAGCGCAAGTATATTCGCACGCCATGAGTTTTCCAAAATTCTTTAACGGTGCTGAGGAAGGTAGAATGAGGCAGCTGGTATCCCACTTTTCAGTCAGTCTTTTAATAAAGAGGAGCATATTCGCCTTTTTTGTGGTCTGATAGGCGCATCTTTCCGCTGATTACATTATGGGGGACATTTTGCTGGGCTTTTGTTGTACCTATGGAAGTAATGGACTGCACCATAACAGTTGTGGACTACGTGAAGATTATTGCGTGTGTCCAGCTGCATTAAGTTTCGTTTTCCACGTACACCAACAGATCATCAAATAGAACACGATACGTACAAAACTGATGGAGAGAAATTAATGAGACAGCAGAACCGTCAGGATCATTCCTAGGAAAGCTCTGTGGTGTTAAGGCTAACAAACTTTTGTTTGAAAATGTAAATTGTAGCCAATAAGGTGTTGGTATAGAAGATGCTGTGGGCACCTCTGATTTAGCCCTGCAGACAAATTCGTTTATCTAGTATTACTGAGACAAGTGACAGTTTGATACGAAATTGGTAGTGGAAGGTGTATGTCCTTATTAATTGCAGTTTTCTGATTGTTAAGCATTTAATCAGCTGAGTTAAATCCAACAGACCATGTAATTACTGAAGATAATTTCCCCCGTACGTGTATGTTGAGCTTAAACTGGAACCTATCAAACACAAGCTCAATATCTTAATACTTTCTCGCCGTGCGGTCTAAGGGCCTTGTCACGGTCCGTGCGGCTCTCCCCGTCGCAGGTTCGAGTCCTCCCTCGGGCATGGATGTGTGTGTTGTCCATAACGTAAGTTAGTTTAAGTTAGGTTAAATAGTGTGTAGGCTTAGGGACAGATGACCTAAGTAGTTTGGTCCCATAAGACTTTACCACAAATAAAATAAATTAAAAAAATACTTTCTCGATATTCTCGTTAAAACTGTGAAAATAATCCCCAGACAAGCGAATTATTTGTATTGTAATCAGGGTTCAGAGAAATTTTATGTGCTTTACCACAGTTGTAGCCAGTTGGGCAGTGGTATTTTCCAATCGAATCCTAGGGGTCACTTAAGCAATCACTACGCTGTAGCGTCACAGACAACAGAGCGCGAAGTGTCCGCCAGCGATGACATCTCTTCGGCTGTTTGACTTGAGTGATTGATTAATGTGCGCCATGGAATTAGACAGGGCGTGGTGCATCTGTTTCACAGCTAGGGATGTCCCCACGCTACCGCTTACAAGTCGACGAACTGACATTCAAATCTAAGCCATAGACGTTCCATGTAAACATATTAAAGTGACGAACTTTAAGATATATTATTGTTTTACGTTTCATTAGCGTATTCGCGTTGCTACCGTCAGAGGTACGCAACGGCTATATTTGGTTACTAATTAAGGAATATTTTCCTCAGTCAGGTTTTCAATATGCCAGTCGAGATTACTTTGGATTATTTTCATGCTGTTCTGCATGTGGCGCAGCAAGATTTTTGTCGTATATTGGATTCTTACTTTATGGTAACAACAGGTAGATTCAAAACTAAAAATGAGAGAGCACAAGCTCTCCTCAACCATTGTGCTGGTATGAACAACACAGATAGCCCTATTGCAGATGTCATGTGGCGAGTTGCAACTCGTATCGGGATTAGCGATGGTCAAACTCCTATCCGGTGATCCGGAGCTTTAACAGTTTTCCACACTCATTTCCGGTGAACTGTCGGACTGAGTTTATTGTCAGTCGTAAACGTCCGCGCTCTCAGCGCTCATTTTCCTTCCTTTGGCTTGTCAACTAGCTCTCCCCAATAATCTACACGTCTTTTTCCAAAACCGTCTCACTCAGAAAGGTAGGGTCAAAATGGCTCTGAGCACTATGGGACTTAACATCTGAGGTCATCCGTCCCCTAGAACTTAGAACTACTTAAACCTAACTAACCTAAGGACATTACACACATCCATGCCCGAGGCAGGATTCGAACCTGTGACCATGGCGGCCGCGGGGTTCCAGACTGAAGCGCCTAGAACCGCTCGGCCACACCAGCCGGCAGGAAGGTACGAATGTAGTTCTTTCTTTGAATCACAGTTCCAACGTCTAAAAGACAGATGCTGAAATAAGTGACCATGGGATAGAAAAGCAACCAAAATCACTCAACAGAGAAAAGAGCACAGGACCTGACGGAATACTGTACAGTTCCGGATAGAGTATGCAAAAGAACTTTTTCCTGTTCTAGCAACAGAGTACTGTAGTTTCCTGGAGGAGCGAATCTTTCCAATGATTGGACAAAAGCGCAGGTCAATCCCTTTTTGAAGAATGATCGTGCAAAAGACGCACAAAAGTGCAGAATTTTGGAACGTGTGTTTTCTGTGGGAATCAACGTTCTCCCAAAAGAACGATTGTGTGAAAGCCAGCTCGCTTTCTTCGTCCACGAGACGCAAAAAGCAGTAAATACAGGCGCCCAGGATGATATGTTCCGTGAATTTTGGAAGGCATTTGATACAGTTCCGCATTTCCACCTAGTCAAAAAGGTCGAGCATACGGAATATCGCCGGCCGCGGTGGCCGTGCGGTTATGGCGCTGCAGTCCGGCTCTGGCTCTGAGCACTATGGGACTCAACTGCTGAGGTCATTAGTCCCCTAGAACTTAGAACTAGTTAAACCTAACTAACCTAGGGACATCACAAACATCCATGCCCGAGGCAGGATTCGAACCTGCGACCGTAGCGGTCTTGCGGTTCCAGACTGCAGCGCCTTTAACCGCACGGCCACTTCGGCCGGCGCTGCGGTCCGGAGCCGCGAGGCTGCTACGGTCGCAGGTTCGAATCCTGCCTCGGGCATGAGTGTGTGTGATGTCCTTAGGTTAGTTAGGTTTAAGTAGTTCTAAGTTCTAAGGGACTTATGACCTAAGATGTTGAGTCCCATAGTGCTCAGAGCCATTTGAACCATTTTTTTTTTTAGCCATACGGAATATCAGACCAGCTATGTGTTTGGACTGAACAGCCATACTGTCCGTTTTTCGCCCAAGCGTCCATACTTCAACACCTGACCTCCTGCCCACCAGGGGAAAACAAACATTAATGGCTTACTTGTGCCAAACGTATTTGCAGATACTAACCAAACTAAAAACATACTACTCACAATAGCTATAGTCATTAGTCTGCGACAAAACTGTACGGCACAAATTGCAGGACACATTCCTCACACGTAGACGAAGAAATTATGTTATATGAACATGGGACTGGAAGCGCTTTGTTTTTGTGTTACAACTCATTTCTTCCAAGAAATTTCAACGAGATAAGATTGTAAATTTCCATAAACAGCCTGTATGGGAAGCCGTCAAGCCTCACGCAACTGTTGAAGCATGGCATCAACAAAGATTTTCTGTCAATGTTTGTACCGGCATTTTTGGTGACTATTTGGTAGTACCTCACTTTCTTCCACCCAGGCTCAACGAAAAAAGTTATCATAATTCCGAAGAGAATGTTGTACCTGATCTGTTTGGAGATGTGCCTTTAACTGTGCGACAAAACATGTACTTCATGCACGATGGAGTAACTTCTCACTTTAGTGTTAATATCCGTCGGCTTCTAAATAACAGATTCGGTGACAGATGGATAGGTAGACAGAACAATTGCCTGGCCTGCAGGCTCTCCAGACCTAAACCCAGTGGACTTTTATTTGTGGGGTCTTTGACAGCTCCTGTGTATAGAACCTCAGCACAAGATGTTGAGAGTCTCCGTGCTCGTATTATAGAAGGCTGCGAAACCATACGCGATACTCCAGGGATACGTCAGCGCATCGTAGATTCACTACGACGACGTGTTAAAGCATGTACCAGTGCCCACTGAGAGTATATTAAACATCTCCTGTGAGAAAGAGTTGCATGCGGTATGCTGGTGCGTCCTGTTCGTGTGTTTCCCATGATTAATGAGATGGATAAAATGAGTTGTAACATGAAAACAATTCGTCTAGGCGTGAGGATTGTATGAGAGAGACAACATGCCATCCGAGCCGTAATGGTAGCATAGCAAACATTTCAATTAAATTGTGGTATCAAGGTAAGAGATACGTCGGAGTGAAGTCTTATGACCTTTATTGGGAAACACTTTAGTCGACATAGTTGCGGATATTCCAGGCGGGGCAACACAACGGGTTTTTCACCTCTTACTGGGACGGACGTGAACGCGTTGCTTTTGGCTGTGCAAATGCCTGTTTGATAGGTGTTGCCTGGAGGGCAACACCTGTGCACACTGCGGAGTCTGGTTCGCCCTGCGTCAGTTTGTCATCAAACGGGAACACTCTTGTGTTTGTTACTGTGTGTAGCAGACAGGAAATGGAGCGCTATTCGTGGGAGGAAAGGGCACACATGCGCTGTACTTCAGGGCGGCAGATGGAAATGCTAACGCCCCGCAACGTTTGTAGGTTCGGCGGTTTCCGAATCGTCGAGTGCCAGACCCACTGCCATCCACAGGTCCCTAGGAGAGACAGACTCACTTGAGGTACGCTTTCCGCTGGCATGTTATCGTAATGGGACATATTCATTTAAGGCCTACTTCGATACACGAAGTATTCATTTTGTGTTACAGATGCGATGGCCTCACGGACGCGGTCATCAACGCACAGTGCGTACACCAGAGCCTTGGGAGGAGGCGTTAGCACTGCCAGAAAACACACCCTCAACAAGCTCGCGGTATGTTGCACGGGAAATGGGTGTAAGCCATTCCACGATTTGGTATGTGTAGCATGAAGATTTGCACCCCTGCCACCTTCAGAAGGCTCAAGCCCTTGACCCAGACGATTTTCCACGTCGAATTGAATTCTGCCGTGGTTTTTCCAAAGGTGTGTAATTCAACCAGACTTTCCGAACCGTGTACTTTTTACGGATGAGGCATCCTTTACACAAGAGGGTATTTTCAAGAGCCACAATCAAAACGTGTGGAAGCGGGAATCTCCGCACGCCACCTTTGTTCGTGGTTACCAAGATCGCTTCGCTGTCAGCATTCGGGCTGCCTTGGTAGGCGATAATCTGGTCGGTCCATACATGTTCAACCAGCGACTGAACTGAAACAGATACTTAATCTTTTTACGAGAAACTCTGCCACAGTTGTGGAACATGTTCCATTCAACGTGCGAAAGCGAATGTAGTACCAGCAAGACGGTGCACCTGCACATCTCGCACATGCAGTGCGAATGTATTTGGATGAAACCTTTGGTGGACTGGTGGTATGGCCTGGACGCTTCCCCGACTTGCCCATTGATTTTTTCTTCTGAAATCTATTGTCTATGAATAACCCATTAAGACTGATGAAGAGCCGATAGTGTGCATTATAGCAGCCTCCAACATAATGTTCACTTTGTCAGGGGTGTTTGAAAAAGTGCGACAGTCACTCCAGCGTCGTTGCACAGCGTACATTCAAGTAGGAGAGCGAAATTTCGAGCATTTTTTGTAACTGCTTTCATATAAAGGTTATAAAACTTCACACCAACATCTCATTTACCTTGATGCCACGAATACATTGAAAACGTTGCCCTTAAACCCTGCTGTCATGACGGCTCGGGTGGCATGTTGTGTGCCTACCGTCTTGGTGACATATGACAATGTTCAACAACGCCTAGCACTGTACACTACGGGATGCGGACGTGAGCTAGTGTGTGAAATACACTTGTTACGACCCACTCTACCAGCCCATTTTCAACGTTTATTTCAGTTACACCCTGCATATGACAGTAGAGGGACAAGGGGGGCGTCACCCGATTCTCCATTGTTGCCACATGTGTCCAAGATGGTTGCGATGTCGTCATCTAAGATGGCACCTGTAGACTTGGCAACAGCACATCTCTTCATCCAAGATAGGGTCATGACGTCATTCAAGATGGCGGATTTTGGCAGGAAGATAGGTCAATTGGGCTATTTCTACTAGCCTAAGAAAATGGCGGAAAAGAAAGGGCATTTGGACTACCTCCACCAACCCAAGTCATCCGACTACCACCTCTTCCTAGGAAATGGTGAGAAGAGGATGACCTGTGCTGGACATAAGTCTTTATTTTGCATGTACTATTTATTTAAACAATCAGAGGTAGTACCACCATCAAGTTTAGTTGTCATGGGGACCGGAGTCCAACTGACTTAGCACACAGTACTGCCACCAGGGGGCGCTGTCATCCGTTCCGTGATGTAATCCAAGATTGTGGGGCGAAATGGAGGGAAACAGTGGGCTCGGCCTGGGGTGCGGAGTCCATCTGCTTTCTCCCTAGCGATTCTAACGGGACATGCGTCACGTGTGGGTGACGCATCGCTGCGCGTACCTACATACCAGAGAGGGATCACACCAGCAGCAGTGAACACATGTGTGCATGGCCCACACGATGACTTGGCGCTTATTTAGATAGACATGTGATGTCAGTATAGCACTTGAAGAACTTAAACTGTAGAGGTTACTTTGATATGATGTTAGCAGCGGCGTGAGAGTGATAGCTCACGCTGGCTTGTGTCCTTCAGGGGCTCATGGCGGTGTTGACATGCGAGCGCCTTTGGAGTGTCTGGTCTCTGCAAATAGGTCTCGACCGGTTGCAAAGCAACAGTGCCTAGGTGATCATGTATTTCGAGAGGAATTTCTTGGGTGTCAAATATGAAAGGGAACCCACCACCACGTGCTTGAGGGCACTTGTGTGTGGCATAGCAGCTGCTGGTGCATCCCAGCTTCTGGGAGTGCATGCAGTAGCCTCCTGTGTGGTCCAGTGGATAGGGGGTGGCGAGTGGTGTCCACACACGTTGTCTGTGTGTCTGTTGCATTATTTTGCAAGCAGGTCTGTAGGCTGTGCTATGCATTATTTTAACAGATTACGAGTTGCTTTCGTGTCTGCACATCAGTGTACTGCATTATTTAAGGAGGAATTTGCATGTCTGTGTGCTGTGTACTGAAATTATTTCGGCAATTTAGGAGTTTTTTACGTGTCTGCAGAGCAGTATTTCAGTAATTTACGAGTTGTTTACAGGTCTTTAGGCTGTCTGGTGTGATCCCAAGCATGTCAGAGCGTGTGTTTCATATCAGTGTGATAAAGATACTATCTAAAATCCATCCCTAAATAAATTGTTCCAAAATAAATAAACTACATTCCTTCCTCTCTCCAGCAGCCCAGTGCTGGCTGAGTCATTTTTCCCTTCAGACAGCCATCTTGGATTACATCACAGAATGGACGACAGTGCCCATTGGTGGCAATACTGTGTACTAGGTCAGTTGGACTGTGGACCCCATGGCGACTACACTTGATGGTGGTACTACCTCTGATTGTTTAAATAAATAGTGAACGCAAAATATAGACTTACATCCAGCACAGGTCGAGTCCTATTCTCACCACTTCCTAGGAAGAGGTGGCGGTCAGACGACCTGGGTTAGTGGAGGTAGCCCAAATGCCCTTTCTTTTCCGCCATTTTCTTAGGTTTGTAGAAATAGCCCAATTGACTTATCTTCCCCCCAAAATTCAAACTTCCTGCTAGTTCCTAGGAAGAGGTGGCGGTCAGATTACTTAGATTAGCAGAGGTAGCCCAAATGCCATTTCTTTTCTGCCATTTTCTTAGGTTTGTAGAGATAGCCCAATTGACCTATCTTCCCTCCAAAATTCAAACTTCCCACCAGTTACTAGGAAGAGGTGGCGGTCGGATGACTTAGGTTAGTGGAGGTTGCCCAAGAGACCTATTTTCCCGCCATTTTCCTAGGTTAGTATAGGTATGTTGCATTATCCTAATGGAATTTGAACTTCCTGCCATTTTCTGTGTGAGGAAATGGGAGGGAGTGTTAGGTTAGTGCAGGTCACCCAATTGACCTATCTTCCCACCAAAATCCGCCATCTTGAATGACGTCACGACTGCCATCTTGGATGATGCGCTGTTGCCAAGCCTCCGGCCGCCATCTTGGATGATGTAACATCTGGCAACAATGGAGAGTGGGATAATGCCCCCTTGTCCTGCTACTTATGACATAGTGGAAAACGCCAAAAGTTCCATGACACTTTTCGCGGATGTAGCTATTGTATGCTCTCCAAAATTCAGGTGAAATGGAGGAACACCTATAAAGGATCGACCCTTGGTGCAGGGGTTAGCAGTTGACGCCCCAGTATAAACAAATGTAGCGTGTTGTGCACAAATAGGCAGAATGACCCATTATTCTATAATTGCATGATTTCAGCACTACCAATGGAAGCATCGAAAAAACGTATATGGTCACGTGTGCGGAGTGATTTAAAGTGAAACGACCACATAAAAGTAATCACAGGTAAGGCAGATGCCAAGCTGACATTGGAAGAATTCTTGGGGAGTGTAGTCCACCCACAAAGGAGATAGCTCACAAAACCCCGTTCGACCAGTGTGTGAATACTACTTGTCAGTCTGGGATCGGTACCAGATAGGATTGACACAGGAAACAGAGTAGTTTCCAAGAAGAGCACGTTCATTTCGTTTCATTTAGTAGCTAAGAAATCCTCACGGAGATGCACAGTCAACACTGATGACAGACGCTGCGAGGTAGGCGTTCTGCACACGTTGTGCTTTGCTGTTAAAAGTTCCGAGAGCTTACGTCCCTAGAAGAGTCAAACAATACATTACTTTAGTTCCTAAACGCATATCTCGCGTAAAGACCATTCAGGCAAGATGTAATGGATTCGAGCCCACTCGGAGACTTACCAAAACTCGTTCTTCCCGCGAGCCATTCGCCACTGTAACAGGAAAAGGGAAAGTGACTTTGGTACATAAGGACACACCGTAAGGGGACTTTCGGAGTATACATGATTTAAATGTAGGGTCGGAAACTCCACTTAAATAGCAATCAGAATCATGGTGAGATTATCAGTTCTCAGAAAGATACAGCACCATTTACAAGATGTCGAGCTGGCATTCAAATGAAAGCCGTAGATGTTCCATGTAAATATTTGAAAGTGGCGGAAAAAAGAAGTCATACGACGTGTTGAGATTTCAGTCCCACAGCTTTTGCATTATAAACGAGCGTAGTGACAGAATGGCTAACAAAATGCAGTCGCAGATCGTAGAGTAGAGGTCCAAACCCACGTTTGATCATCCTGCTTTAGGTTTTCCATGTTTTTCTTAAGCCGCTGATGCTAAATTCTGGAAACTTCTTCTTCTTCCTCTACGGGGTCGGCACTGCTATACTGGTTTTGGTAACGTTAGTGACAGTTGGTGGCCAGATGTGCCTATCGCTACCACCACTCTTCCCAGGACGGAATTTGTATGCGCTATGCGTCTAAAGTAAATCTCGTGGTCAAATGTGAGAAAGTTTCCTGACTATTTGTGTAAAGTGTATCTGAGATGGAACGTGGATACGAGCCCAGTATTCACGTAGCTGGATGTGGGAAACTGCCTAAAAGTTACACCCAGGCTGGATGGCTCACCAGTTTACGACGTTAGGACGAATTCTATCTGGGGCAGACTCCTCTTCCCAAATCCCGGAATCGGCGCGTTAACGCTCTCGGCTATGCAGCTCAGTGGTTAAATGCTGGAATAGATGCTTTGAAAAGGACTTGACCGATTTCCTTCGCAGCCCTCATGGGCTCGGCATTGTTTGCTGGGTACAGGTGAACCTGGGGTTTCTGAAGTGGGTGGAGAGTGGTTAGTGCCGCCAGTCCTCGGTCGCCGTAAGCTCTGGGCATGCTTCAGCGACCACCATGTGGGCCGGCAGTGGAACGTTGTGTGTCACAGGGAATCTTGACTTAACTGTCTGGATCGCGAGGATGGTAAAAACCTACATAGAAAAATCTCAGTCTGAAGGTGTGCTGTGTGCTGATGAGACGCATGACTGTTGCGGATGAACTTTCGCTAGCGGGAAACTTCTGTCTCTATTGAGGTCGAAGTTGAGAATGACAGTAAGGTCATCTGGTCGCGTACAACAGGTGTAGGTGAAACTAAGTTAATTGTTGGAGGTTTTTACCGGCCACCCGATTCTCCTGTGACAGTTCTAGAGTCATTCAAAGAAAGTCTACGGTCAATAGCGCATAGATACCAGATCATGCAAAGCTAGTTGGAGGCGGCGTTAACCTGCCGAGTATAGCCTGGGATGTCAATGGATTCATTGCGGGGGGTACAGACAGACAGTCTTGCGAAATACTTTTTCCTGAAAATTTTCTTGAGCTGCTAGCTCGGCAGCCCACATGCAATGGAAATATCTTAGACCTTGTAGCTACAAATAGGACGGACCTTATCGATAATGTCAGTATAGAAATGAGGATTAGCGATCATGATGTCATTATAGCAACTATGATTACCAAAGCTAATAAAACAGTCAAGAAGGCTTGGAGAGTTTTTCTGCTGGATAGAGCAGATAAACTGTTATTAATATCTCACTTAGGCAGTGAATTGGCGTCACTTAGTTTCAGTAAGATGAATGTAGAGGAATTATGGGCAAAGTTAATGCAGATTGTAAATCTGGGTCTGGAGAGCTACTTGCCTAGTAAATGGATAAAGGATGGAAAAGAAGACCCACCATGGTTTAGTAACGAAACTGGGCGGATGCTGAGGAAGCAGAGGCTGTTGAACTTTAGGTTCAAAAGATTACGCACAAATGACGACAAGCGAAGGTTAGTAGAATTCGTGCGTTTGTGGAGAGATCTATGCGAGTAGCACACAATTACTACAATCGCCACACCTTAGGAAAAGATCTGGCAGAGAACCTCAGAAAATTCTGGTCTTGTGTAAAATAGCTAAGCGGTTCTAAGGCGTCCATTCAGTCCTTGTCGACCAAGTCTGGTGACGTAGCTGAAGATAGCAAAACGAAAGCCGAAGTTCTGAATTTCACGTTCAAGAATAGCTATATGATATATGATATATGATAGCGGAACAAACACTGGTAGCAGTTACGTCTGTAAAATATCTGGGAGTATGCGTGCGGAATGATTTGAAGTGGAATGATCATATTAAATTAATTGTTGGTAAGGCGGGTACCAGGTTGAGATTCATTGGGAGAGTGCTTAGAAAATGTAGTCCATCAACAAAGGAGGTGGCTTACAAAACACTCGTTCGACCTATACTTGAGTATTGCTCATCAGTGTGGGATCCGTACCAGGTCGGGTTGACGGAAGAGATAGAGAAGATCCAAAGAAGAGCGGCGCGTTTCGTTACCGGGTTATTTGGTAACCGTGATAGCGTTACGGAGATGTTTAATAAACTCAAGTGGCAGACTCTGCAAGAGAGGCGCTCTGCATCGCGGTGTAGCTTGCTCGCCAGGTTTCGAGAGGGTGCGTTTCTGGATGAGGTATCGAATATATTGCTTCCCCCTACTTATACCTCCCGAGGAGATCACGAATGTAAAATTAGAGAGATTAGAGCGCGCACGGAGGCTTTCAGACAGTCGTTCTTCCCGCGAACCATACGCGACTGGAACAGGAAAGGGAGGTAATGACAGTGGCACGTAAAGTGCCCTCCGCCACACACCGTTGGGTGGCTTGCGGAGTATCAATGTAGATGTAGATGTAGATGTAGAAGAAATCGTTCACACAGGAGAACCGTACAAACGACCGCCATTTGACCATCGGACAGACTCCCGTATGGACGAAATAGAAATAAGCATACATGATGTAGAGAAACAACTGAAAGATTTGAAAACAAATAAATCACCAGGTCCAGATGGAATCCCAGTTCAGTTTTACTAAGAGTACTCTACGGCATTGGTCCCTCACCTAGCTTGCCTTTATCGCAATCTCTCGCCCAGCACAAAGACCCAACGACTGGAAAAGAGCGCAGGTGACTCCAGTAAATACGAAAGGTAAAAGAACGGACCAGCAAAATCACAGGCTAATGTCCCTAACTTCTGTTTCCTGCAGAATCCTTGAACATGTTCTCAGTTCGAATATCATAAACTTTCTTGACACTAAGAAGCTTATGTCCATGAATCAGTATGTTTTTAGAAAGCATCGCTCGTGCTAAACTCAGCTTGCCCTTTTCTCACATTATATACTGAGAACTATGGATGAAGGGCAAGAGGCAGATTCCATATTTCTAGATTTACGGAAATCATTTGACACGGTATCCCATTGCAGGCTGTTAACGAAGCTAGGGACATATGCAATAAGTTCATAGATATGTGAGTGGTAGCCACGCGGGGTAGCTGCGCGGTCAAAGGCGCCTTGTCACGGTTGGCACGGCTCCCTCCGTCGGAGGTTCGAGTCCTCCCTCTGTCATGGTTGTGTGCGTGTTGTCCTTCGCGTAAGTTACTTTAAGTTACATTAGTTATTGTGTAAGCATGGGGACCTATGACCTCAGCAGTTTGGTCCCACCAAATGTGAGTGGCTCGAAGACTTCTCAAATAATAGAACCCAGTATGTTGTCCTCGACGGCGAGTGCTCATAAGAGAGAAGGATATCGCCAGAAGTGCCCCAGGGAAGTATGATAGGATCGATGTTGTTCCCTATATACATAAATGATTTAACGGACAGGGTGGGGAGCAAACTGCGCTTGTTTGCTGACAATGACGTGGTATATGGTAAAGTGTCGAAGTTGAGTGACTTTAAGAAGATACAAGACGACTTAGACAAAATTTATAGTTGGTGTGATGAGTTTCAGCTAACGCTAAATGTGAAAAAATGTAAGTTAATGCCGATGAGTAGGACGAACAAACTTGTAATGTTTGGGTACACTATTAGTAGTGTCCTGCTTGACACCGTCAAGTCGTTTAAATATCTGGGCGTCACGTTGCAAAGCGATATGAGGTGGAACGAGCATGTGAAAACTGTGATAGGAAAGGTAAATGATCGACTTCGGTTCATTGTGAGAATTTTAGGAAGAGTAGTTCACCTGTAAAGGAGACCGCATATAGGACTCTGGTGCGACCCATTCTTAAGTACTGCTGGACTGCCTGGGATCCGTACCAGGTCGGACTGAAGGAAGACACCCAAGAATTTGAGAGATGAACTGCTAGATTTGTTACCAGTAAGTCTGAACAACACGTAAGTGTTACGGAGATGTTTCGGGAACTCAAATGGGAAGCCCTGGAGGGAAGGCGATGTACTTTTCGAGACTCTTGAGAAAATTTAGAGAACTGGCTTATGAAGCTGACAGCCAAACGATTCTACTGCCTCCAACATACATCATGCGTAAGGGCCACGAAGATAAGATAAGAGAAATAGGGCTCATATGGAGGCGTACAGACAGTCGTATTTCCCTCGCTCTATTTGCGATTTGAACAGGAGGGTAAATGACAAGTAGTGGTACAGGGTACCCTCCGCCACGTTCCATACGGTGGCTTGCGCAGTGTCTCTGAATTGTAGATGAAAATGTAGAACCTGCCACACCTCAGTTGTATATGGCTTACCGGGGCACGAGGGGCTCTGTATGGGTGAACACTTTATTTCCTAACTGCTTGTGGGACTTTCATAAAGCCTAAATCTGTTGCTTCTACTCCCAGCGGTTTGAGTGGTCCGTTAAGCAGTATTAAGAGCCAAACCTGAAAGGGACCTCGTGTGGCTAGTCCACCAGAGATGCGTTTGAATGCTCTCAGTCTGAATAACAGACCACATCCACTGGTTAATAACGTATCACTTTCCTACATATATAAAGCTCCAGAGGGACTTGCAGGCACCTTAAATCGGTTAAGAGACTTCGTAACAGCACACTCTTGATCGAAACACTGAGGGATAAACAAGTAAGCAGTTTATCGAATCCTAAATTATTTGTGAAACATCCTACCAACAAGCCGGCCGCGGTGGCCGAGCGGTTCTAGGCACTTCAGTCCGGAACCGCGCGACTGCTACGGTCGCAGGTTCGAATCCTGCCTCGGGCATGGATGTGTGTGATGTCCTTAGGTTAGTTAGGTTTAAGTAGTTCTAAGTTCTAGGGGACTGATGACCTCAGATGTTAAGTCCCATAGTGCTCAGAGCCATTTGAACTATCCTATCATCAATGAGCTCCACTCTGGGCTCAACTGCTGTAAAGGAGTTATGACATGCCCGGATATTATGGATATGGATACCAAAGAACTGCAACAGGAATGATCAAGCGCGGTGGTCACAGAAGTATCGCATGTTATGAAAAGAATTAATGATGAATTCTAGAAATCAGTGTCTTTTATTATGACTATTAATTTACCAAAGGTGCCTGAATATATTTCAGCTGGCTGTCTCCACCTCAGAGTTTGACCATAAGTACCCAAGCCAATGCGCTGCTCTGTGTCCACACTTTAGCCATCCCACCATGGGTTGCAGCGGTCAGGTTACGCGTGGAAGATGCGGCTCGACTGCCTATGAACCCACCATTCAATGTTCAATGTACTGCTCCACCCATATGTGTCAATCGCTCCCAAGCCCATCCCATTTTCTGTCTTTGCAGAAGAGAAGAAGATCCAGGTGATTAAAGTGACACAACACCTTTCATACTCCGACGTAAAAAAGACATTTAAGGCCTCACACCTGCCCACTTTCGTGCAATCTTTTACCTCAGTGTTGAAGCAGCCTGTTCAGAAAACTAGTGGTGGCACTTAGACCTTGACAGTTGACCAGAGCACCTCCAACTGCACCTGTATGCACAGTAAGCCTGTCCCAGTACTCAGTAGTCAGCCTACTCACAACAACAACAGTGGTGGCTGCAGAGCCTAGTGTCACAAAGGGTAATGGTCTCTCATGACCAACAGTAAACGAGACAAAGAAAATTGCCTCTGTCCCTAAAATCCAAGCTGGGGACGAAAACCATTTAGGCAAAGCATTCAGGCCCGAAGCCATCAGACCATGCGACGTTGATCCTGTCAGATGGATTAGACGGTGATCATACTTTCAATGGTATGGACGTTGAAGTCTGTCAGAACCAACTGGAGAGTCTCTCAAGCGCTCCCCCCCCCCCCCCCCCCCCTTAACCTTCCGATGCAATCTGGCCCACCACGGAGGAACAGCAAAGGGAAAGACAGAGGAAAACCCTTCTGTTAAGATGGCTTCCATACTGCAGTGGAACGTGCATGGTTCCAGGGCAGACCAGTGTCTGTCTTCAAGAGAGACATTTTAAATTCTCTGACACACCTGAGCGATGTGGTTACATGACCTTTGTGGAGAAAGAGCTATAGGAGGAGTAGATATTTTCGACAAAAAAGACTACCATTCTTCACTTCTCTCCCTAACAACCAGCCTGCAAGCAGTTGCTGTATCGATAGATGAGCGTCATTAGTTGACAGTATGTTCACTTTAACTGCCCCCACATCAGGTGTTGGATGAAGAGACACTCTGGAACCTCCTTACCCAACTGCACCACCTCTTCATCCTGTGTGGTGATTTTAAAGCATATTATGTGCTTTGAGGCTCTGCAGCCACATGCCTCAGGGGTAAGGCAACTGAAGGTCTTCTCTTGTCCTCATGTGCATGTTTGTTGAACATGGGGTGGAACATGCACTTCAGAAGTGCTTCAGGGTCGTTCTCGGTATGCTCCCCAGCTCTCACACACACCACTCAGTGGGAAGCGGTCAATTACTTGCACTCAACTGACCATTTACCAATCCGGATTCATCTGCCAGACAGAGTGATACCTGAAAGACATCCACCAGAATGGATACTTTGTAGCGTAAACTGGACGCTTTCTAGCCAACTTGCTGTGTTTGTACACCATGACAGCGTTCAGGAATGTGTGGATCATAATACTCAAATGATCCACCACGCCCCTGAAGCAGCCATTCCGCAGTCTTCAGGCCAGTTGAAAAGGCAACCAGTCCCATGGGAGAGCGACGAATGCCACACTGCAATCAGATCCAGGCGGGCAGCTCTGCACAGGTTCAGTTGCCAGTCAACTGGAGAAAGCCTCGCAGTCTCTTGGGTAGCGAGGACGAAATGTCGCCTAATTATTTGGGAGATCAAGAAGAGATCGTGGCAACAGTTCCTGACCGCCGAACATCGTTCCACAAAAAATACAGTCATATGACAGGCCATCAGGAGGGTTTGGAAAGATTGGAAAGTTGTGGTAAGATCTTATGGGACCAAACTGCTGAGGTCATCGGTCTCTAAGCTTACACACTACTGACTTAAACTAACTTACCCTAAGGACAACACACACACCCATACCCGAGGGAGGACTCGAACCTCCAATGAGGGCAGCCACACAGACTGTGACAAGGCGCCTCTGACCGCACGGCTACTCCGCGCGGCCAGGATGGTTTCTGGGAGAGGTAGGAGGTCCCCAGTTGCTGCTGTAATAGGGAATGGAAGTCTCCAGACCACCATACACGACATTTCCCAGACTATGGTGGCCTATTTTGCCACAGTCACCGCCACCGCCAGTCATAGTTCAACTTTTTGGTGGTAGAGAGTGGCTGCCAAGAGGGGCAGCAGAACTGTCAATTCTCGATGTGAGATCTCGATTCTGCATTAGCTGTTGCTTCTGAACGTCATCTGCTCACGATAGGGTCCATTATAGTATGTCATAGGGCTTAGCAAAGAAATCCTCCTCGCCTTTTTTAACTTCATTCCAGCATCAAGTCACTTTCCTGATTCGCAGCGAGAGGCCATTTTAATTCCACTTTTAAAACCTGCTGTGGTCCTAACATGCCCGAGTAGTTATCACAGTGTTGCCCTCAGTAGTTGTGTGGGATAAACCTTGGAGCAAATGGTCAACCGCCACTTTGTTCAAGTGTTAGAGTCCAGACAGATCTTTAGTCACTTTCAGTGTGGGTTCAGAAGGGAACTGTTCCACGTCTGATAACCTAGCCCTCCTAGAAACGGCTATGCAACAGGCTTTCCTATGCCAGTATCACCTCCTAGGTATGTTTTTTGACATCTAGAACATCTACGATACTGCTTGGCGGCGTATTATCCTCGGGCACCTCCGTGAATGGGGTTTTCGAGGAGGTCTTTCCGTCTTTTACGCGTTCTTCCCCGCACCTCGCTATTTTGGACATTGAGTCGGTGACGTCCTCGCTGATCGCTTTGAGCAGAGGAGTGGTGTCCCTCAAGATGGTGTTTTAAAGTGTGACTATCTTTTCCATAGTTATTAATGAGAGGGGAGTCCAATAAGTAATGCAACACATTTTTTTCTGAAATCAGGTTTGTTTTATTCAGGATTCCATTATACCATCTTATTCCCCACTCTTCTGGCTACAAAATCCTATTTTTCAACATAATCTCCGTTCAATGTGACAACCTTACTCCAAGTCCATTATAATTATGAGGGCTGCTATGCCGTGGTCGGCTGGTGAATTCTTTGTCAAACCCCGGATAATTATAATGGACATAACATTTCCAGCCGTGAAAGTCTACATTTTGGTAACGTTACTCCAAGTTAGTGGGAGAGCCTGTATGCTCGCATGGTAGCACTCTACTGGTCGACATCTTGCAGCGTCAGTAACCTCGCCATCATCCACGTACTGCTTTCCGTGCAGTGAATGGGGCCAAACAGATTGAAGGTGGGAGATCCTGGACCTAGAGTGGATGAGAGAGAACAGTCCAATCAAGTATTGTGAGTCCCTCTTTGGGGTGCAGACTTGTGTGAGGCCTTGTATTTCGTGGAAAGGAGAAGTTCGTTTGCATTTTTGTGGCAACGAACACACTGAAATCGTTTCTTAAATTACCTGAGCGTAGCACAATGCACTTACGAGTCGATCGTTGCACCATGAGAGAGAACATCAAACAGAACAACTTGTTCAGAGTCCCAGAAGACAGTCGCCATGGCTTTACTGGCTGAGGGTGCGGCTTTAATACTGGTGTGGCGCCACTACGTGGATAGCCGTTTTGTTTCCGGTTCGAAGTGATGAGCCCGTGTGAGAGGTGGCATGAGCCCCCTCTCATATTTCTATCTTACGATTTTCGTCTCTAATTGCATGCGGTGAAAAGTTGCTATTCCTTCACACACGGACTTCCCACGCAGCGTCTCTCGTCACCCGCGTGGTCCAGTGACAGGCGGGCTCTCCTGATCTGGAAAGGGTTAAGTCGACGGGTGTGAAGAAGTTGAGTGAATGCTTTGCAGACGCCGACATTGTCAAAAGACACGCCCATAGGGGTCTGAAGTAGCGGCTGGGCTAGAGGTTCCGTTACTTCGCAGAATCTTAGCGAAAACACTTTCTGGCGGGCTACCAGCAAGGCGTGGGAATGACTTGTGTACCCAGGCAGTTGTGGCGGGAAAATTCCCGCGCTTTCTGCAAAATAGTAACTGTGATTGGCTGGCTCAGGGCATAGCTCCGTGACGTAGCAAAATCAGCGCAGAAATTGGCGCCAAGAGTCTCCATTGGTGGAATGGTAGTGCTCTGGCAATGGAGTGGAATTTTCCGCCGGTTTCCGAGTTGCTGATTGGAACGTTTAACCACGGCCACTGTCATGGGGGCGGGAATGTTGTGTGTTCGGCCTGTACGGGTGCTCTAGGGAGTCGGCTCTCGCCTTTTGGTCGAGGACGTCGAAGCAACCAGCCATCGCCTCCGGTATGCCAGATCGTGTTCTGGCAGTTAAGAAGACAGTTTGGTAATGTATGTCCGCAGCACCGGCAGATAGGGATTTTCCTAGGTGATAATCAGAGCTCAGCAGAGTGCGCCTGTTCGTCTTTTTCTAACTTTGTTCTGTCTTGAGTAGCAGCAATTAATGTTGGGTTAGCTGTGTGTCTCTCTTAAGATTTGAGTGGCAAGGAATTGGCTCCACATACCACTTCGTCATAAACCTCACAATCTAGTTTAGGGACAACTTCAGCTTCACAGCGTTTGTTTGTATATCCAATTTGAGCCAATTTGATGTATTATAATGTTTCATGTGTTTTTGTTTATTATTTTGTGTTTAGTCTTAATAAATCATATTGTTATTTTGGACAGAACTTTCATTCTGTTAATCGGTAGAGCAACCCATCATTTCTCACTACGTTAATGAAACCTTCCTTTATCTAACTTATTTATCAAATTAAATTATTGCAGGTGCCAAACTCGTTTCTACTCCACTTGCAGGGTTGATTACAGTCAGTTCGCGTATATTTTTTAATCCTTGTGCAACAGCAAAAGTCGGAGTTAGAATAGGGGGGGCTTAGAGCATCATTTACATGTGTAGATTCTAGAATTTAGTGTTAAATACACTGCTAACCCCGGCACCTCGCGTAAAAATGGCGACCCTTAGCCTCGGATCTTTCCTGTGAATCGCTGATAAGCAAGTATTATTAGTAGTAGGGACACTCAGAATTCTTTTTATTGATTAATACCCGAGTTTTTTTCTGGTAGTTCCGCATTTAGTTTTAAGCAGCGGCGCATGATTACAGTTTTTGTTTTCAGTGTATATATTCTTTTGTTCATTGTTTTTGTGTTCCTTTGATGGTGTGTCCGTATCACATCACACTTTGTCGGCTTTGTGTGCGGTTTCTGTACCACAACAAATCGTGCGTATAATTACAGCGTTGGAGAGGCGTTGTTGAAATTTTATGTCTATGTGTAAAAATACAGGGAGTAGATTATTTTTATTGTGTATTTTAGATAAATTTTGTTTCTCATGAATGATCACGAGAAGTAAGGCACGACTATTAGTGAGCGAAGCTAAAACAAAAGTGGATACTATAATGGATAAGAGGTACGTTACTGACGGGGATAGGTTAGGAGATGAGATGGGCACATTTTTAGCAGGACAGGACGACAGGGTCATTGATGAGGACGGTGATTTGGACGCGATCTTAGAGCAACGCCGCGGCCATGATTATGATAGTGAGGTAGAGGATGAAACAGAGACAGGCACACAAGTCGAGACGGTAGCAGAAGTTTATAATCAAACGAGCGAGAGCAGACAGGGGCTAGCTCGGCCACGTCAGAGCTCTAGCGCCCAGGTGTCCAGAGTTACATCTCCCACGTTTGAAGAGGATCAAAAAGATGGCGTAAACCCAATACTGAGCTTCCTACGATCAATGAAAGAAGAAGCTGGCGAACAGCGTAAGAGGGAGAAGGAAGAAGAGGAGGAACAACGTAAGAAGGAGAAGGAAGAAGCTGACGAACAGCGTGAGAAGGAGAAGGAAGAAGAGGAGAAACAACGTAAGAAGGAGAAGGAAGAAGCTGACGAACAGTGTAAGAAGGACACTCAGGAAATAATTTCTCATATAGGAGAAATTCGAGGGGAATTACCAACAATAAAGAAAGAATGTCGAGAAGTAAAACAAATGTCAACGGCTGCACAAAAAGTAGCAGGCCTGACCAAAACGGCAGCAATAGGGGCCATGAAAGTCGTGGAAGCAACTTCTAAACTCGCAGGGCGCTTGCGACGTACAACACAATGCCACTCAAAATCCCTAGCATTCTTAAAAACTCAAAGTAATATCGCGGTTGCGAACACCACGAAACGAATGGAAGAAGTAGAGAGTCGGATAGCAAAACTAGAGCAAAACGGGCACACGAGCACTGCGCGTTCGGATACCAATGATGGAATACACAGAATTGTGTCTCCGAGGAAAAGCCCGCCGTGCTCTAGCCCAATGACCGAGTGCGGAACTAACAATGCACACGCAGAAACAGCGAGTAATAGCTCCAATAATTATAGCCCACTTAGGAAAGTGAATTCTGAGTGCCACTTCCACTGTGATACAGAGGTAGCACATCACAGTTATCAGCAAGATAGAACAGGACACTCAGCAGACGTGCAAGTATCGGAAACGAGCGACAACACCAGTGCGAGGATCAGACAGGATTTTGATCACAATCACTTCCTGTCGATACTAAAATTCCAGAAGTTCAAAGAAAATGGAGGGTCGACGCATCCGAAGAGCTGGGTGATGCAGTTTACAAATTCATTACCGGCATCATGGCCAACCCAGGCAAAATTAGAATTCATGTGTGGACACATCGAAGGCCAAGCCGCGGAAAAGATGCGGGGTGTGGGAGTGACGTGTCGGACTTATCAGGAATTTGTTGGTGCATTCCTGCGGACCTACTGGTCAAAGGAAACGCAAGACAGGATTAAAGAGGAAATAATATTTTGTCCTGAACTGGAAGTGTCTGGGCATAGGAGCGCAACCAAATTTCTTGATGATTTACTCAAGAAGAATCAATTTTTAGATAGTCCATATAGCAACGGAGAAATCATTAAATTTTGCTTTTCCAAATTGCCAGTTAGGTACCAACAGACACTTGTCGGGAAGTGTGGATCTGACATAGAAGCATTCAAGAGTCTATTGCGCGAACTCGAAGTAGTCTTTGATAAACAAGACGCAAAGGACAGGAAGAAGGTGCAAAGTAACAAATACCACGGGCCAGGAAGGGAAGACGACAACAGATCGCATAATCGCACTGGTCAGTTAGGAAACCAGGGTTACAGAAGTCAAGGTTACGCTATTCAAGGTTATGGAAACCAAAGACACGGAAACCAGAACGTCAGGGAGCAGGGTCAATCTAGACAAGGAATCTGGGATAGGAGGAATAACGAACGGCAAAGCGACCGTAATTGGAGAGAGCGAAACCAAGGACAACAGTGGAACCAGGAGATTGAAACTAGACCCGCAAATCCTAATGCACGTCAGAGGAGGGGGAGCTTAACGAGGGATTGACGCCAGACTAGTGCGAACACAGGCCGCCGGAATTTCGCACGTAATCTCGGACCTGGCCAACTACGGATGATACATTACGAAGATTTATCAGAAATCCTGCTCGAGGAACATAAAGCAACTCCTCGACAAGATCAGCAGCCTCTTATCACAGTAGCAATAGCTGAAAAGAGTATGAATGCGATAATAGATAGTGGAAGCTACATAACAGCAATATCTGAGGCAGCATACAAGAGGTGCTCTCAGGAGATGGACTGGCCTGTTCTATCGGTTAAGAAAACCAAAATAAAAGGGGCATTAGCGGGTAAATGTACGGAGGTCATCCAACAAACAAGACTGGAATTCTCCTGCCAAGGACAGAAAATAGAGTCTAACTTCTGGATCGTGCCAAATCTGGCGATAGACATGATAATAGGAACGGGCTTCCTAAATGAACATGAAGCGATAGTTGATCTAGGACGAGGTGAAGTGGTTTTGAGGAAAGGGAATCCCGTCCACATTAAGTTCGACGACCAGCTGATCCCAGCTGAACTACCGTCTAACTGTGTACGGATAAACTATGCGTGTCTGAAAGACAGAAAGGAAGAACAGGTCGACGTTGCGGGTAGGGGAGACGACACGGATGAGAATAAAGTCGGAATAATGGGAGAAATAAAGGAGAAAATAGGAGAAAAAGTGGAAGCAATAAACAATATAAGGTGCGACCACCGCAAAGAACTTCATAAATTACTAGTAGAACGTACGGAGGTCTTCCTTCCCAAGACAGGATCAATAAACAACTTCCAATATGAATTTCGTGTACGTCCGCACAACCAGTTTCGTGTGCCACCCTATCCAATCCCCTTGGCATATCGACAGAAAGTAGCAGCTGAAATTACGCGAATGCTGAGTGAAGGAATAATAGAACCTACGGCTTCAGCCTATAATAACCCGTTAAGAGTAGTCGAGAAGGCAGATGGTAGTATTCGTTTAGTCTTGGACTCGCGACAAATTAATACCATAATAGAACCCGAAACAGACAGACCGGAACGATTAGAGGAACTCTTACAAAACTTCCATGGAATATCAATCTTCTCATCAGTTGATCTAAAATCGAGTTTCTGGCAGATCGAGCTCCATCCAAATTGCAGACAGTACACAGCCTTTTTAGCATTTGGAAGATGTTACCGGTTTCGTGGTCTACCATTTGGTTTGAACATTTCGTCTGCCGCATTCATTCGGGGGCTGGACGGCATACTAAGCGATAATTTGAAACGTCATGTCACCAACTATGTGGACGATTTGCTGATCGCGGAGAAATCTTGGGGAGAGCACAATGCGGTCCTCGGTGAACTCCTTGCGACATTCAAGGAATACGGAGTGACTATCAATATCGAAAAATCGAATTTTGGGACGTTCTCTGTCAAATTTCTAGGACATGTCATCACGGGTGAGGGCATTGCGCCAAATCCCGAAAAGATCGAAGCGATTGAAAAGTTTCCCATTCCTACGACAAAGAAGCAGTTAAGGGGGTTCTTGGGGATCATAAATTTTTACAACCGCTTTATACATGTCAAAACTCAGAGCAGTCCTAGGTTGCATCAACTTACAGGAAAGAAGATTCCTTGGGAATGGGATGAGGCTGTCGAATCCGAATGGAAAACATTAAAATTCGCATTATTACAAGCACCCATCCTATCACACCCTAATTTAGCAGAAGAGCTTTGCATAGTAACGGACAGTTCATACTCAGGTCTGGGTGTCATGGTGTTCCAAGACTATTTACATGAAGGAAACAGGGTGTGGAAGACAATTGCGTTTGGTAGCAGAGTACTAGCCAAGAGTGAGAGGAATTACTCAGTAACCGAGTTAGAGACGCTGGCTATTGTATGGGCGTTTGAAAAATTCAGATACCTTCTGTTTGGTCGCAAGACGAGGGTCTACACAGACCACAAGGCACTCGAGTTCTTGATGACTGCAAAGCTTAATCACAGGCGGCTCATTAGGTGGGCATCATATCTGCAGCAGTACAACTTTTCGATAGAATATATCCCCGGCAGTCAGAACATTATTGCAGACGCCTTATCACGGTCACCGATCGGATTTGAGCACAACATGGAAGAAGATCTGGAGGAAAATCACTACTGCCTTTTCTATATGCAGAAAGTAGCCTTTGAAAATTTTATTACCTGTAGTATGCAGGACATCAAGAAGGAGCAAGACAAGGACCCTGCCCTAGTGTTATTGAAACAGATATGGATAGACAGAAGACACGCCACCACCAGGCAGTTCTACCTCTTGCGGAAAGGCATAATTTTCCACCCAAATTATCCCAATGACACTGAATGGGGGGTATGCATCCCTGAACACCTAATAAACAAGGTTATACGGCATACTCACCTCAGCTATGGACACTTCGGACCACGCAAGTGCAATCTCAAGCAAAGGACCATGTGTTACTTTCGACACATGGAGCGTCGAATACGGAGGGTACTGTCGGTGTGTAAAGACTGCCAAAAGGCTAAGCACACCACTGTGAGCATGCAGGCACCATTATACCCAATCGTACCGACCAAATTAAGACAATTAGCAGCAACAGATTTGATGGGACCTTTGCCAAGAACAAGAAGAGGATGTACTTACGTATTAGTGTTTGTTGAACTAACGTCCAAATACGTTACCTTTACGCCACTGAAGAGGGCGACAGGACGAACTGTATCACGAGCCCTAATCCGGGATTTCCTACCACAGGTTGGTCATGTGAGTAAAATTATTTCTGATAATGGGCCACAGTTTAAGTCAAAAACATGGAAGGAGACGTTGCGTGGATGTAAAATTGATCCCATTTTTGTATCTTCACACCATCCGAGCTCGAATGCTGCAGAACGGGTTATTAAGGAACTCGGAAACTTGTGCCGGTTGTACTGTAACAAACAGCACACGACACGGGACGTTTTCCTTAAAGACTTCCAGGAGGTGATCAATGAGGCACCCCATGGGATAACAAAATTGGCACCCATTACAGTACTGAAAAACGGGATTCCTAAGGACTTGATAACCGAGGTCGTAAACTTCCCACCAAGGGCGCGAACGCAGCACCAAGCCATAGTGGATTTGGCTCTCAAGAGGATACGGGCTGCAGCAGAGGTCAGGAAGAGACGTGCCGACAGGGGAGCTCGTCTACAACACTTCCAAATTGGACGAAAGGTGCTCGTTAAGTCTTTCCGACTTTCGAACAAACAAAAAATGAAATGCCAAAAATTCTATTCTGTTTACAACTGCCCGTACCGTATAAGGAGAGCAGCTCACCACAATGCTTATGAATTGGAGACGCTGAAAGGAAAGAAGTCCATAGGACTCCACCACATCTCTCACATAAAGGAGTTCGTGGAATAGTAGTAGCGTAAGTGGTGTACATAGTAGAATAGGCAGATATATGAACCTTTCTTCGGGGAACAATAATCGTTGCATTAATAGATTAAGATTGTTAAAGTATTAACACGCTGCGTTTTCTCGCATAAGAATTTACTGCTGTTAACTTTTTTTGTCTATGTTCGGGATCTCCTCTGTCGTTGCGATAAGAGGCACTACCTTTCCATGAGCAATATTTTTGTCCTTTCCTATCTGGTGTCCATGTTAAGGGATAAAGATGAGTGACGAGATGTCGCACAAACGGGCGCATACAAGAACGTGCTCTTAGAAGCGTTCTGAGAAGTCGTGATACGCTCCATAGCGGCCACAACCAGTTCGTGAGACGTTCATACCAATGCTTGCAGGCACGCGTCAGTGCACTGCAAGATTGTGGTATATTGCGTGATTTCGAGGATGAATATGGGCAGTATAGTTTTTGCAGAGCTGCGCCAGCATCGTTGTCTTGCAAGTCGGGGTGAACCTGTGAGCGTTTGACTCCAATGGTGCCCTCGACGAGAGAAATGCGGGCATAAAGCCTACCATGCCAATGTGCTGGTTGGGGATTTAGCGTGCTGCTCGTGACTGTCACAGATGAATAACGAGGGACTTATACTTGGATATTCGTGACATACTGTGTAGCTGGCGTGTGTTGGGCGACTGAATCCTCAACAGGAACCAGTCCTGGCTTGGTCATATAACATTGCCTCTGGAAAGGTGTGCTTTGATCGCGAATACTGTATAACATAGAAAAAGAAGTTGCAACTATAAATTTATTGTCTTGTATAGCCATGGCTAACCCAGTCTCTGGAGTTTCAGTGAGGCGTAGTGAGAACTCGGAGGCCATGTCGTACGGCGCGCACATCACTGTCGTCAATAGCGGCGAGCAGCGAGACATCTCGGCGTAACAGGAATTATGTAAGAGTGTAGTATAAAAAAATAAAAAAAAATTATAATAATAATAGAGAGAGTACCATATACTAGGATAAATTAAACTTTAGGATTTTACAATAACTAGATCCTTAATATTGTGGCGGTTTTCTACCACAAGTGTTTGGCGCGCGCCTGTTGAGATGCTATTTTTCAGGTCACCAAATCACAGACCGTAGATAGAGGGAAGACGGGCGAGCGAAAGTAGCATAGTTGCATGTTCTTTATAGCACAGTAAAACTTAGACCTGCATAACAACATAATAGAATTAAAAGACATAGAATGTAGATCGTTGGCAAATGGTAGTTAATTCTTGAGCATGTCCACTGTCGATCTATATAATTAATAGTAATATTAGTGCGGGCCCGCACATTTATTTCTTCATCCAATATAGCGTCACACACCATGTACAATAGTGAGATCGGTCTCTACACAAATATCAAGATAAATTATTTCCATGATTTTGTTATGATAGCTACAGATAAATAACTATAAAATTAAAATTAGAGTGTCTGAAATGGCAGACCATCAATGTATCGTTATGTAAATTTATTATAACATAGAAGGTCATAGGGAAAAGTTAGGTATACGATTTTTGTAAGAATTGTGCAGATGACGGGTATCGTGGCAATGCAGAGGCCAGCCGGAGCAAAAGCAAGAGGTCATCGGCTACCTGCAAGAAGAGAGCGTCAGCGCGCCACCTGACGTGAAGGGCGCGAGGGCATCCGGTCCTACAAGCTGACAGTCACCGGGCCGTATACCTGAGGGATTAGGCGGCAGACAATCCTCGCCGGGCCACAAGCGAAATTGAGGCTGGCCGTTGACACTGACACGCGACCCACACGCGACAGCCTGCTAGCTCTCTGGACGCAGCAGCCGTTTGGAGCGATTCCCTGCAGCAGACCACGTTGTCGTGAGTACACAAAGAAGATCACATATCGTGTCAGAACCTGCGCCTCATGTGCCTCAGGACAGAAAGGGACGCTATATACTCACCTGTTTGGGTTTTTACAACTCACTAGCATTGGCCGATCTGCATACACAAAGCAGTATCATGCCACACACTCTAACAAATGAATGGTCTCATTTCTAACTTCTCTTCTCTCTTAGAGAGCAGGTGTAGCAATCGTCGCTCCTAGTTCGATCCTGTATGGATGACCTCACACACTTGTGGAGTCACTCCACATGCCATCATCCCTCGTCGGACTGCAATATTGGGAAACGTAAAAGTACTGTCCAGCGAGAGAAGAGACCTAGACTAGTGATGTATCCCAAGAAGTAGACCTCAGAGACAAATAATCGACGTGAGGAAAGCCTATCACTGTGTCTTCCTACCGTACTGCCGTCATCATATGCGTGGGTCTTGGTCCAATCTCAACAGAGTACTGCAGATGCTCCAGCATACCCTATTGCCATTGCAACAACGTAGTAACAACACCCGACGTTTAGCCCTATGTGATGTCAGTACTGTGGAATTTGTGAAGTGCTTCAAATATTTCTAACAATGTGATTTAGTGCCTCATTCTCAGCACAGTCGTGAACATTGTGCAATGAGCACGCACAACTTGATGCCCCATGAACCTTGTTTTTTTTCTTTCTTTTCTTTCTTAAATTTTTCTCTAGTGTTGTTTTTGTAATGTATGTTATACCTTGTATGTGTTTGTGTTTTACACTGTAATTCTTATTACAAATTACTGTATTGTTCTCCACACCATGTTTTTTTTTGTATTTTGTATTTATTGTTGTGTGCATTCAAACAGTGTGCCTGAAGTCCCCATAAACTGAAGCAGATACCACCACTGTCATTGTGAATGGACCATCAGTTCAGGGAACATTTCGTAAAGGTTATTCTTGGTGCAGGGAGACAGAATGAATCGGAGGTTGTAATTAGATTCTGAAAGCTCACAAAAAGAGATTGTTAACTTAAACAGTATCATGTGTGAGTGAGTTCAGGTTAGTTTAATGATTCAAATTGTTGTAACATCTTGGGCATTTAATTGCGGAGCACTCCAACTCTGATTGTAAAGAATAAACTGCTCCATATTTGGCTAACATGCCCGGGCTATATTTAGAGCGTGAATGTCTGTGTGAATCAGTGTTTGGAAGGGGCTCCCTGGGTATGGATGTGTGATGTGAGTGTTAGTGTTCCATATTAAGAAGGTGAAGTTGGCTACACCATAAATAATCCTCCCTCTATGAGCTGCATTTTTCAGTTGCAGTGATTTTTTTTTATAGAGTGCGGCATGTGGAGTCAGTTTGTAAGATTGTTCTTGGGCGATTGACTCACTACCTTGCTCCTAAGTGAGCCAACCGCTCACCAATTACAATCTAAAATGGCGTAGGGGCTATGAGAGGTGGCATGAGCCCCCTCTCATATTTCTATCTTACGATTTTCGTCTCTAATTGCATGCGGTGAAAAGTTGCTATTCCTTCACACACGGACATCCCACGCAGCGTCTCTCATCACCCGGGTGGTCCGGTGACAGGCGGGCTGTCCTGATCTGGAAAGGGTTAAGAGGACGGGTGTGAGGAAGTCGAATGAATGCTTTGCAGACGCCGACATTGTCAAAAGACACGCCCGGAGGGGTCTGAAGTAGCGGCTGGGCTAGAGGTTCCGTTACTTCGCAGAATCTTAGCGAAAACACTTTCTGGCGGGCTACCAGCGAGGCGTGGGAATGACTTGTGTACCCAGGCAGTTGTGGCGGGAAAATTCCCGCGCTTTCTGCAAAATAGTAAATGTGATTGGCTGGCTCAGGGCATAGCTCCGTGACGTAGCAAAATCAGCGCAGAAATTGGCGCCAAGAGTCTCCATTGGTGGAATGGTAGTGCTCTGGCAATGGAGTGGAATTTTCCGCCGGTTTTCGAGTTGCTGATTGGAATGTTTAACCACGGCCACTGTCGTGGGGGCGGGAATGTTGTGTGTTCGGCCTGTACGGGTGCTCTAGGGAGTCGGCTCTCGCATTTCGGTCGAGGACGTCGAAGCAACCAGCCATCGCCTCCGGTACGCCAGATCGTGTTCTGGCAGTTAAGAAGACAGTTTGGTAATGTATGTCCGCAGCACCGGCAGATAGGGATTTTCCTAGGTGATAATCAGAGCTCAGCAGAGTGCGCCTGTTCGTCTTTTTCTAACTTTGTTCTGTCTTGAGTAGCAGCAATTAATGTTGGGTTAGCTGTGTGTCTCTCTTAAGATTTGAGTGGCAAGGAATTGGCTCCACATACCACTTCGTCATAAACCTCACAATCTAGTTTAGGGACAACTTCACCTTCACAGCGTTTGTTTGTGTATCCAATTTGAGCCAATTTGATGTATTATAATGTTTCATGTGTTTTTGTTTATTATTTTGTGTTTAGTCTTAATAAATCATATTGTTATTTTGGACAGAACTTTCATTCTGTTAATCGGTAGAGCAACCCATCATTTCTCACTACGTTAATGAAACCTTCCTTTATCTAACTTATTTATCAAATTAAATTATTGCAGGTGCCAAACTCTTTTCTACTCCACTTGCAGGGTTGATTACAGTCAGTTCGCGTATATTTTTTAATCCTTGTGCAACAGCAAAAGTCGGAGTTAGAATAGGGGGGGCTTAGAGCATCATTTACATGTGTAGATTCTAGAATTTAGTGTTAAATACACTGCTAGCCCCGGCACCTCGCACGTGTTTCATCGCCTGTTACGATGTTCGACAAAAAATTGACACGATCAGCCTCGTACGGTGCGACCAATTCCTCACCCAACCGGTGGACGAGTGTGTCAGCACTACCAACAGAGACGCCCAGTTGAGCAGCGAAATGTTTGATTGTGATCCGTCGATCACTCTGAATGAGAGCGTCTGCATGTACCAACATTGCAGGGGTCACAGCTGTCTGGGCCAGCCGGCACACAGGAGATCAGACACGTTTGTGCTACCTTGTTGCGATGATGACAGACGCCTCGCCCAACGACTCACCGTGTTTCTGTTGACTGCCAGACCACCGTAGACATTCTGAAAGTGCCATCTGCGGTGCTCTGGTTTTCCACCAAACGAAACTCGATAACAGCTCTTTGGTTCGAATGAACCTCCGTTACAGGTACCACTTTGAAGGCTGTGTATAGCGGCGCCATTTATCGGATCTTCATGAAACTGTGGGAGGCTGAAGCGAGAATACTCCACGATGTCCCGCAACAAATTCCGAATTTTTGCAACCGAAAATGGCCGAGAAAGAAATAAGTTTTATTACATATTGAAAGCCCCTTGTAGTATCACTTCCGTTGTTAAATGTTCCGTCTAGTGTTCTTTGTTTGTTGACGACTTCTTTGCCTTTTATTCCTCTTCGAGCCTTGCAGCAACAACGATTCAGTTGCAACTGACTCTTCGTCGGTTGGATGAATGGGTGAAAAGAGGGGTTTTAAATTCTCAACCGAGAAGTCTGTGTGCGTTCTTTTTAACCGTTCCCGTTCAGTTTTACACGTTCCTGAGTTGCAGATGACGGACACTGTTCTTCGTTTTAATGACACGGCGAGGTTTCTGGGGCTCACATATGACATATGATTCAAAAACTATTTGGTTGCCACACCTTAGGGACCTGAAAAAACGCTTCCTGAAAGTACTGACTATTTAAAATATCTTAGCCACACTTCATGGGAGAAGACAGGACTTGTCTGCAGCAGTTTTAAAGAGCTATCGTGCGATCTCGATTTGACGGTGTATGTGTCTGTAAGAAGCTCTAATTTAAATATTTTAGACTTGGTATACCATGAAGGACTTCGGCTGGGCGCTGAGACCTTTCGCACTAGCTTCTTACCGAGCCTCTGTGCTGAAGTTGGTGAGCCACCGCTTCAAATCTGGTGATGACTCTTGTGGTGCAATCGGCCTATAAAGCACTTTCCACGCCATACACATCTGTATTCCACACTGTTGCTCAGCCATAAACGGCAAGGCTTTGTCATTTTCGACATAGAGCATCTATGCCCTATGTGATTCACATGAAGAATTGCATTTTAGAGAGGTATGCGGCTGGTTTTAACGTTTTACACCAGGGCTGGAGAAGATCTCCACCTTGGCTTCTACAGAGGCCTCGGATTATTTTAGATTTGACCAATTTTAGGAAAGACTAAACTCCCAATTTTACATTTCAATCTCTGTTTTAAAACATTTTATATAGGCATTGCCGTTATGCAGTTGCGTGTACAGATGGTTCCGAACAAGTGGTCCCCCTTGGCTGGCTATATTCAGTAGTCTTCCCTGATCATGCCTTCAGGATTCGCCTTTCACATACCCACACAGTATTTTGTGAAGAGCTCCATGCTATCCTGAAGGCACTGGAGCAGATGGGCGTGACCAGAAGACACACTTCCTCATCTGCTACGATTTCCTTTGTGCCTACTATCGTTGCAGCACATGTACCCAGCAGAGAAATTTGTCCAGCTCATACACGACCAGCTGTACTTCCCACATCGGCTGGGGAAAAAAGGTGTCATTCTGCTGGCAATTTGGAGAAATGAACAGGCGGACAAAGCTGCTAAGGAGGCCTGCAGGGAACATAATGTTGCAGAATGCCTTGCAGGCTGTGTGATGTTACAAAATAGAAGTGATGTTGCTATTCAATGGAAAGTTGGAAATTGAGATTTAACTAACTGTTTTATCAATCACAATTGGCGTAAGAATCATGGATTGACCATTGTCATAAAATATTGCATTATGAGATGTGAATAGTTTTTACTTGCGGTTTCGCGTGGCTTGAGGCAGTCACAACTAGCGTGCTATTGATTAAGAAGTTGCGTTATCGTCTTTCTAATTACTTCATGATCGTAGATACGATCATACCCGGTTGTGAAGTTATTGTTATGACAAAAAAATTTCCTAAGGGACCAGAAAGTTCTTAAGGGCGCAAAAACAACTGTAACATCACACAAAAGAGAAATTCAATATTAAAGCTGATGCAAGAAGACGATAAAACAGTTTTCTTTTTATCAATGTAACACGCACATTGGACTGCTGATCTTGGAGTCTGTAATATTAGCAAAATGCATAATTAAAATGAAAATAATACTGAGGAGATAATAGAAATGAGCACTGCTAAATGATTCAGTATTCCCAGAACAAATATTTATTATAACTAAAACATATATCGTACCTTAAGCTTAATACTACAATGACGGTAGATTTTTATGTCCATATCATGTCCATTTAGCGCTCTTTTATATAGCCATTGTCTTCTTGAGTCGCTCGTGCTTCGTCACGGTAAGTTACAACAGTTCTTCTTCCTACACTTCACTCAAAACTTAGACGGAACACGTTTTTATTTATTTAGTAAAAATAATTAGATCAGACCGCCACAAATCTGCGTCCGTCTTACTCGAGAAAAACAGTAAAAGTCTTTTTAGCGCTCAAGGCTTCATTTGTTCTCCAGCGAACAAAATAGTGAAGGATCGCATATCCATCCGTACTTTTCTGTTTATATTGCCACCCAAAGACGACGAATTACATTATCTAGAAAATTCCACCGTCGCCATGCGACGCCTTATTATATATTAATCATTCTTTATAAACAAGTATTTGCCTTCTGGCTGAATTTGCTGTTTTAATTAAGCCAAAAATAGCGAATATCACATTGCCTCCCATGAGGAGAGAGGGAATGCCGAAGGATTACCTCGATCCTCATGTCCTCATGAGATATTCGTGATTTTTGGTGTGACATTTACATAACGTTACTGGCGTACAAAGTACATAAATTGAAATCACATTTATAAACATATATCAGATATTTATCATTTTTCAAAATAAAGTTTTTCATTCTTTGTTCATCAGTCACTTCATTCCATAATACCAAGATTAACATTTATGTGCATATTTAAGTTTGGTCCATATTTGCTTATAACAATAAGTGAACGTTCATTTCGCACTTCAGGGGATAGAATTCAGGAATTACTTTCTCTTGAGCTTAACAACTAATACATAAGTACAGTGAGTGCTTATTTTCACTAAACTAGAGTGGACAATGTTCGAGCATCTGTTGACTCCTTGTGGTTCAATTACAGTTTAATAACGTGGCACTACACTTCGTGATGCTTTCACTTTCTGTGTTAGCTGTCTACGGCGTTCATCATGCAGTACATCTGTCCTTTCCACTGTGGTGCCAGGAATTCAAGTGGCTTCCCGGGTTTTTATTTACAATATGAAACAGAAGAAGTGGAAAATTATTAGTATGACTTACAAGCTACTGGATACATTTGTTAAGGATCGGGACTGGTCTGGAGTTTAGGGTCTTCCTATAGTGCACATTCATTTTCTTTGTCCATCAAGAGACAGGATTATAATTCATTTTAGCAGTGTTCAGGAGTGCCGGTATTAATGGCTTTAAGGCCTGAGTAATCTAACAATCTACTTCTCACTCATCTTAACTTCAACTCAAGAAAATTGCTTAATTTACATATGAAAATGTAGTCACACAAGTGTACAAATGTCTTTCCTCCAGTATGTACGATTGAAGTCATGGCGGTTAGCAGTTTAAAGTTTGGATTGTTTCGTCACCCACACGTCAGCCACTCACAGCGGCTGCACAGTGTTGCGTGAGCTCCAACACTCAGTATCCGTTCGCGCTCAGGCTGTAACAGAGCTGCTGGTCGTCGAGTGCTCCTTTTTTTTTTATGAACTTCGTATCACACGAGTGCATCGATACAAACACCTCGCGCGCGTTTTCCATCGGAGGAGCCAGACACTGAAGCTGCCTCCATACTTCTCTGTCAACTGCCTCCCATGAGGCTCACAGGTAAGTGACGACGAATGTTTTAGCTGTCGCTGCACTTAGAACAACACTGAACTTTGCGTTGCACCTGTTGTCGTAGCCTTGACTTCTTTTTACACTTGCAGTACAACACTACCACTAGTATACAGTGAACAGTTATTTTTATTATGCACGTCGCACTTTAGTGTGCATCTTCACACAGCATTCGTGCTTAGTTCCTTCGCCGATGGAGTTCATTTACAAAACAATTAATTTTGCAGGTTTCCTCCATTGGTACAGAAAGACTTATATTCTACTATTTACAAAATATCACTTACGAGCTAATATTTACAATTAATGGTCACTCCTTTTGTTAAGTCCAGTGAACAACTGCTTTATGAATGGACTCTTTATATCTCAAGATTTGCTTTCACTAGTGAACCTAAAAATATTCTTTCAAACTTTCTTTTAAGTGCTCATCTCCTCATTATGAAAACTACAGGTTTCGCAACACTCGTTGCATTTATTCTTTAGTGCACCCAAGATCATTTTCTACTGCCAGGCAGCATATCTACTACTTAACGAGTACACATTTAACGCTGAATCTTTTTTTTTTCTTTTTGTGCTTTCCTTTGTGCTTGCCAAATTTTTTTTATATTTGAGGGCAGACTGGATAACAATAGTTCTCCCTCTTCGCTTCATGTACTCAGCAATCGTTCTCTGTTAAAAAAAATAGGGTAACGCGTGTCTACTATTTTTTTTTTGCATGAATGGAATTACCGACAGTTCACTGGGATTACGCAACCGGTCCATAACAAACATTACCAAAGCTAGCGAAGTTCATCACGCTACGTGTCTCATTTCTCATAAGCACTGCTTTGCTTCGAAGCACACGTGCCTTTTACAAGTCGACCCTTGGTCTGGGTTAATGAACCAGGATCAAAAGGAACGGGCACAAGGAAAATGGATTTCATAAGAGGAGTGTCTTAGGAGACATTTTTGCAATAAAATCTGCATGTAAATAAAATTATCTTAATAAACATAGGCACATATATAAACTTCAACCTCCTTCCTTACAGCATGCTTTGCTACTTCTACGTCTTACTCAGGTTATAGTCAATATTAAGTTTAAATATCACTGCATTGCTTGTTCTTTAGATTAGCCTTCAATTAGGGTATTGAATGGTCGCTAGATTACACTACAGATCTTCTGAAGATCTTTACTTGGACTTATTTATGATACAGGTGGCTTGCTGTGTGGTTATTTAGTACCTCGATTCTACTGAAATCAATTCGCCAGCTAACATTCCTCATATACTCTTTACATTGGGCTCAGATCACAGGGAAATAGTTTACTTTCATAGCAATTAATGGCCTCGTGGAGTACTTACGCTACATTATTGATGCTTCATGGTTTGCCTCTATTTGTACTGTATTTCACCTAACTTAGTTTACTGCAGCTTATTGTCTCCTTGCGTGAACACATGTGGGTTACCACTTGTTTTTCCATTTAACAGCACGCTTTAACTGAACTTTAAGCTATTTCTTCTACTCCTGTCCACTGTCTGGACTGTTTGACCATGTACCCTTTTTTTTTAAGCAGGTAATTTGGGCTTTTACTACAGAACTTCAAGTACTTACATTACTAAAAATAAATCTATAAATATTCTTGTACCTTGAGAGAGTTGCTTATTTACGCATCCTTCTCCATTTCTCACCTTTACATATTTATATAGCTCCGGGCAATCGCCTCGCAAGCACTTTTTTTTCTTAATACTAACTTAAAATTAAATTGAAATTCTTGGTGCAACCTCAATTTCCTGCTTCAGCTTGTTGAAGAAATATCAGTTCAATGTCCATCACTATAAACAATTTTTCCATACATAGCATTTAATACTTAAAGTTTACATGTAGTAGCCGTTACCATGTAGTCAGTGCGCTGTTCAACACAATACTTATCATTAACAGTTCACACAAGGAAATTTCCAGTACGCAAGAGGTAGGAAACCGAAATAGATTCTATCTGCAGTTGAGGCTGTGTCTGTAAACTAACTCTCTGTTTCAATGGACCAATCGCTCCCGATATGGAGCAACCCTGAATCGGCAATGATTAAACTTTTGAAACAGAAGACACCTGTCTGAAAAGACATGATGACATCACATTGATGTTTGCTCCTGTATCAACAATGGCTGTGACAGGAATGTTAGTAATAGAAATCTTAATCGAAGCCTGGACCTGTTCATCATAAATGTCATTAATGTCTTGAGCTTCTAGGTCAGGTGCAAGGTCATCTCGTAAGTCGGTCTCATGGTCGTACCGTATCGCATTAACATACTCAGAATCAGAGTATTCGTTAGTACCCCCACTGGAACCGGCAGCGACCTCTAGGAGGCTGAAAGGTGCTGCCTCTAATTTTCCGCAGGATGTTTAACCTGTTTGTCATTCATGGCCTTAAGTGTTTGTTCCGTTTCATATTGGTGCTGGTTATGTGGTACAAATGCCGGTGTAAAGGGGTCAAATCCACTGGGTGCATTCACTTGTGAATAGAATACTTGAGAAGGCTGATGTCGCCCGATCTTTTGGTTGCCGGCAAAACCATTTCCTTGTGAAGGAAAGTTCGCATTTGGTGCCATTTGAAAATTGTTCCGCGGTCCTCTATCCTGTGAATAGTTGTTCTTATGTTGTGCTGGGTGGCCTCCGCCTTGCCCATGCCACTTGCTATTTTTCGACCTATAACTTTGATTGTACACTGGCCCATTTGAAAAATTACCACTAGTTTGTGGAGAATTTCCATGCTGCTCAGGCGCAGAATTAAAGGGTGGGTTTCCGTACTGATGTTGTACCTGGTGGTTGTAAATTGGGTGGTATCTCTGCTGATTACTGTAATTGGTTTTCTGCTTCCGTTTAAAGTTATTGCTGTTTGCGTTTTCATAACGGCTGGCAGGTTGGCAACAGCGGTCGCAGTAGCTCGCTCTCTCCTTCGGCGCATTGTTGTCCGCGTGCGATGCATTCTGCTGGCTGCCAGGGAAGAATTTGCCGCTGCCAACCTTGGAGCGCACATCCTCGCTAATTAAATCTAAGGAATCCAGCACAGAAAGGAATACATCCGTGTCTTCTTCGGACACATTTACTAATTTCTCTCTAATAGACACAGGGAGTTTGCTTTTGAGAATCATAATTACGTCCTTGGAAGAAATCGGAGAATCCCATAATTTAATTTTTGCTAGATACTTCTCGAAGTATCGCCGGAGACTTCCATGCTTCTCATTGAAAATTTCCGCACCATACACCTCCTTCCTTAATCTTTGCTGTACCCCATTACTCCAAAATTTTGCCAAGAACATTTTCTCAAACTCTTCATAATTCCTACACGTGTCTACCATTTCCGTTCCCCATAATGCTGCATCACCAGAAATAAAGCCAGTGACGAACTGAATACGCTGTCTGTCTGTCCAGCTCCTGGGAAATATGCCGGAAAAATTCTTTAGGAACACGATGGGGTGTATTTCTCGCTTCTGCGGATGAAAAACAGGAAAAGTGCGATGCTTAATCACACTTTCCTCTTGCATTAAACTCACAATTGTGGGCGGATCATTTAGTTTCCCTACTCGGGACTCAACATGACTGTCGTTTTGCATGTAATCAGGCGGTGAACGATAAGGAGTTGACTGACATTCGTCACCGTCTAAAGAGTTGTTCCCTATAGTTTGCGTATGCGTGTGCGGATTTTCTACCCAGTTTCTCAGCATTCTGACTTCGTCCACTACTTGCTGCTTCCACTCGGGAAGATCCCGTGTAAGTGTCCTCCGAATCTGTCCCAATTCAGAAACCACTGTGTCTCCCGACTTACCAGGAGCAGCTAAGATTTCGTAAGTTACATCCTTGACAGTCTCCCTAAGCTCCTCCCTGACCTTCTTTTCGATAAAAATATCTTTACCCTTTATCCATTCACTGTAGTGTTCCGACAATGCCTCCGCGTGTGCTTTCACGGTGCTCTTAACCTGTTCTTCGATATTGATTGAGTCTATCTGCCTCGACAGATCCTCTACTACACCTTCAATGTCAGATACTGCATTTCTAACTGAGTTTATTTCTTTGGTAGTTGCCTGAATTTTTGTGTTCAATGTTCCAGATACTTCAGCTATTTCACTTTTCACCTGTTTCTGCATTTTCTGAATTTGATCACGATCTTAGTTTGCACCTCACCCAAATGGGTATTTAATTCAGCCGTAATTTCTTTATGCAGATCTGTTTTGATTGTGCCCAGCTCTGTTTTTAATGATTCGCTTACAGCATCTAGTCGGGCGTTAACAGTCTCATTTTGTGTTTTTATAGTCTCATTTTGTGTTTTTATATTCTCATTTACTGCGTCAAACTGTTGTTTCAGCATTTCCATTAACGCACCGAGGTCATTTGTAGCTGCAGCGGGACGAGTTTGGACTTTAGGGTCACTTTCCCCTGTTACAGACATGGTTAGTTCAGTTTCCACACGGGAACCTACCGTTCGCGATCGTAAAGGGTATGAAATACTATTAACGTCTTCACTCCCGTCTCCTGTTGTCACCTGTCTCTGTTTACTATCTGCCATTTTCGTCAGTAAATCAGGTGCTACGTAAGGCTTTCGTCGTTTGTCAGTGACGTGGTGAGTCCGCTAAGAGCACCGCCCTCGCGTGAGCAACAAATGAAATTCTATCTGGCAAGAAGACAAGATGGAACCTAACCGTTTCAGACAGATGAATGAAGATGCTCTTCACTGCAAATTGCGCACACTATCCACCATGTTGAAAATGCAATACAGGTATACTAACAATGGGGAGAAATAATTTCTATTATCAGACTACGAATAATTTTACTTTGAAAGATAAAATAAAGCAGATTTTCTATAGCGGGAAGGAGATAGAAAGGATGTGGATCGACTTGGAAAAGCAACGTTGCTACTGAAACACTACACTGCGTATGCAAAATTCTGACTTACTTTTTGATGGCTTGAATACCGCTATGTTGTCTCAGCAAATTCACGTCTCTTTTCTTTTCTTTTCTCTCGGTAATTAAACTGCATTATTGACCGTTATTCTCACAGAGAGACGATGTGTACATGAAACGACAGAACATTTATTAACACAAGCACATAGAAAATTTTCCAAGAATTTGAACTAATTTTTGGTCAAGTCCCTGTTCGGGCGCCAAGTGTGATGTTACAAAATAGAAGTGATGTTGCTATTCAATGGAAAGTTGGAAATTGAGATTTAACTAACTGTTTTATCAATCACAATTGGCGTAAGAATCATGGATTGACCATTGTCATAAAATATTGCATTATGAGATGTGAATAGTTTTTACTTGCGGTTTCGCGTGGCTTGAGGCAGTCACAACTAGCGTGCTATTGATTAAGAAGTTGCGTTATCGTCTTTCTAATTACTTCATGATCGTAGATACGATCATACCCGGTTGTGAAGTTATTGTTATGACAAAAAAATTTCCTAAGGGACCAGAAAGTTCTTAAGGGCGCAAAAACAACTGTAACATCACACAAAAGAGAAATTCAATATTAAAGCTGATGCAAGAAGACGATAAAACAGTTTTCTTTTTATCAATGTAACACGCACATTGGACTGCTGATCTTGGAGTCTGTAATATTAGCAAAATGCATAATTAAAATGAAAATAATACTGAGGAGATAATAGAAATGAGCACTGCTAAATGATTCAGTATTCCCAGAACAAATATTTATTATAACTAAAACATATATCGTACCTTAAGCTTAATACTACAATGACGGTAGATTTTTATGTCCATATCATGTCCATTTAGCGCTCTTTTATATAGCCATTGTCTTCTTGAGTCGCTCGTGCTTCGTCACGGTAAGTTACAACAGTTCTTCTTCCTACACTTCACTCAAAACTTAGACGGAACACGTTTTTATTTATTTAGTAAAAATAATTAGATCAGACCGCCACAAATCTGCGTCCGTCTTACTCGAGAAAAACAGTAAAAGTCTTTTTAGCGCTCAAGGCTTCATTTATTCTCCAGCGAACAAAATAGTGAAGGATCGCATATCCATCCGTACTTTTCTGTTTATATTGCCGCCCAAAGACGACGAATTACATTATCTAGAAAATTCCACCGTCGCCATGCGACGCCTTATTATATATTAATCATTCTTTATAAACAAGTATTTGCCTTCTGGCTGAATTTGCTGTTTTAATTAAGCCAAAAATAGCGAATATCACAGCTGTCATTTCGCTGTTAGGTCAAATATTCATGCAGTTCTGGGAGAAAGAGTGGTGGGCGATGACAGACAATAAGCTTCTCTTGTGAAGCCAACTGTCCCGCCATGGAGATTCTCGTACTGGTCGCTCCGGAGCGTTGAGGTGGCTCTGACCCCCTTCGCATAGGGCAGTGTCCACTCACACATTGCTTCTCACTCCAACGAGAGGACCCCACTGTCTGTGGTGGCAGTGGCGTGTAAGTAAATGTTCGCCACGTTTAAACTGAGTGCATTTTATTTCTTGACAAGTGAGCAGAAGCGAATTTAGATTGCGATCTGCCCTTTATTTTATGTGATGGCGAGACGAGTGTGGTCAAGCTTTTAAAATTTTGTGATATGTCTGGACTGTGACCTAAAGTTTTAGGCTAGAAATTTTAGTGTCTTGCAGAGGGTTAGCTAAAACCCTTTCTGTTTCCACAGACCAGCCAGCCGCAAGTGTCTGCTGTCGTCTTTTAATTCTTTCAATAACTTTTTCTCTTTTTTACCGTGTATTAGATTCTACAGCGTTAGTTTCGTTGTTTTGTGACTGTGTATTCAAATTTTCAGGGCTTTGTTTACGTTATTATTCGCCGTTCTCATTTTAGTAATTTTATGATTTTCCTCCTCACTCGACTCATTACATTTTAGTATGAGTGCTAAAGACGTTGCTGTCATGCACCCCCAAAACCTTATCATCATCATCATCATCGATTCCCTTCCAGTAAGAGCCTGTGTTCCGCCTCTCATGGACACCTTTTCGACGGGACGTTAAACCCATATCGTCTTTCCTACCTTGTAGTATAGTTCTTACTCACTGAATGATCAATGGCGTTAAGGGTGTATCAGTTTTATTAATATTCAGCGCCGCGCGGAGTGGCCCGCGGTGTAAGGCGCCGTGTCACGGACTGTGCGGTCCCTCACGCCGGAGGTTCCAGTCCTCCTTTGGGCATGGGTGTGCGTGTTGTTCTTAGCATAAGTTAGTTTAAGTTGTGTGCAAGTCTATGGACCGATGACCTCAGCAGTTTGGTCCCTTAATAATTCACACAATTTGAACATTTGAATATTCAGCTTTACGCTGTCGATCTGCAGTTCACACGCGTGCGGCGGAAGACTGGGATAACCTTCTTCATGCCGCTCTCGATTATATGGCACAAGGTGGTCAGAACATGCGTGCACAATACGTTCTAATGACTGTACGTTTATGCTTTGGATACTTTCTTTTTGTTTGTAAATAAGCAAACTATTAAAAATTAGTCGCTTCAATGAGATATGACGCTACTACCGTGTAACACCAGCCCTAACCTTGGTAACGGCCTCATTTCGGCGAGAAAGAGAATCGAAAACTTTCTTCAGGTACATGCAGATGAAGCCACTCATTGGTGTTAGATCCCGTAAAGCTATGACAGTGCAGGGATGTTGACTGCGACGTTTATTCCACTGTTTACAATAGACCCATACATTATCTATGGCATTAACCTTCGCAATACCATGGGAGGGGAGGGGGAGAAGGAGGGGACTTTGTGTCCGTTTTTCAAAATATTGTAATCTAGTCTGGCATTATTTTGAAAAAATATTTATTGCTTTTAGTGATTTCTTATATCAGATTCTGTAACTGTTTTAAATTTTTCAGCAAAACATATCCCAAAAATTTAAGTCTTTGTAGTGAATGCGACTTCACAACAAATTTCATACTCATATTTTCGGGTTCAGGACACTTCTTACACATCTATATAACTTTAAAAAGTATGTTGTGAATGAAACTCAACGACCTTAAGAAAATCTATAATTTTTTAAATTTTTATTGTGGTCTTTTAGTATCCCTCCATTCGGTGTAAGCATTACAGAAAATTTGTTGATGTTGTTAAGATGGTGCTAAACGATATTTTCAGGTTCTGTACTCTACTTACACATCAGTAGCTGTTTCAAAAGTATGTTGTTAATAAAAGTTAAACACATTTAATAATTTTTTTTGGCATGAGATGTTGGTAGGATTAAGATCGGGTAAACATGGCATTCGACATATAGCGGGAGCGGAGCACAGAAGAAAGAGCACATATAATGCTGAAATAAACATCCTGCTTCATGTTCACGGTAGCCTGAATGAGTGCGCCCAAGTACTGCTACGAGAAACACTACAAAAACATCGCATAAACACCTCCGGCCTCAACTACACCCTTCACATACTGCGAGTTATACGTCTTACTGCGCCGTCGGTGCAATGGACGCCTCGCACGATTTGAAAAGACGGAAAATCGGGACTGTTCGGACTACACTACACGTCTCCAGTCAGTTACTGGCTAGTTTCTGTGTTATCGCAAAAGTGCAGCTTTATGTGGCACTGTTACCAATGCTCTTTAGCGAGGTACCGACGCAAAATGTCCACTGCACGCACTTCCCTTCTCACTGCTCGATCGAAAGCAGCTTGAAATGGATCTACATTCACTGACAGCTGCAATTCCTCTCGGGTTGTAAACCGATTCTCATTTACAAGACGTGACGCTCGTCTCCGGTCAGTGTCAGCTAGCATCCTTTTACGATCTTCTTACGCCGTGTCACTCGGCTGCGAGTGATACACCATCTCTTGTAGACAAACTGGACACTCTGCGTAGATAAATCAACAAACTAAGCAACTACATTCGCGGTGTGGCCATGCGCACGTCCAAATACGATAGCTCGTTTCTGCCATTCTGTCACGTCTCGACGTTGACTCATCTTACTGTGCTGAATCCATACCACTGGCTAACACGTACATGCCTCTTCCCTGCTGTAGTGCCGGACGAAAAAACACTTGACATTTGCTTCGGCACTGTAGTGGTTTCTAGCAACCCTAGATTTTCTTCTAGAGGAGGTCGAGTGGTTACTAAAACACTCACAAATTGTTAGATCAATTTATTAAAACCAGAACAAGATAGAATCCTTAACTTCGAAACAATCCATGTCCAGAAGAATGTCTATGTATTTGTTACTGTCACTGAACCCATAGCGCCGGCCGAAGTGGCCGAGCGGTTAAAGGCGCTACAGTCTGGAACCGCACGACCGCTACGGTCGCAGGTTCGAATCCTGCCTCGGGCATGGATGTGTGTGATGTCCTTAGGTTAGTTAGGTTTAAGTAGTTCTACGTTCTAGGGGACTTATGACCACAGCAGTTGAGTCCCATAGTGCTCAGAGCCATTTGAACCATTTTGAACTGAACCCATAGCGTAGCATTTGATAACAGAATGATAGTCGTCTGAATATAGAATTGACTGTAAACTTGGATACAGTTGTGACTTCTAATACAGCTCGCGCTGCTGGATCAGGGGTAAGACGACGCTGTCCTCGCGGGCAACGACTAGCGGCTGGGGCTGAGCGCCGCTGCGCCCCGACCTCAGTATTCTTCCAGCAGCGGCAGCGTATGGAGATACCTGAGGCCGTGTCGACGTCTCTCATTCGTTGTTGCGTCAGGCAGTGACTGTCCTTAGTTGTGATCGTGTCGTGAGGTACCAATTTTGATATGGAACCTCATTCTTCGTACGACAGCGAGCCTGTCGTGACCTAAATCAGCAATGGAGGATCACACGATTGCCTGGTAGCAGTTCTGCATCACCTGCAGCGTTTCAGAGCAACCAGAGTGCTCTTTTAAAGGGATGACTAATATTTTGTCTGGGCAGCTTACGACGGACTTCAGTTACGTTAGATTGTTTGGTACCAAATTTTTGCACACACTGCACGCTCCCGCTATATAAACCGACAGGAAAAAATTGCAACGCCAAAAAATAATTAATTTAGAGTAATGGAATTTCGGAATACATTTGTCTAGGCAACATATTAAAGTGAGTAACATTGCAAGGCTAATGTAAGTACGAGAAAAGACACTGCAAATGTGAAATGTTGGTACATTAACAACCGGTGTAACCGCAAGATTGTTGAATGCAAGCATGCAAACGTGGATGCATTCTGTTGTACAGTTGCCGGATGTCAGTTTGGTGTTGGAGTTCTATGCCTGTTACATTTGGTCGGTCATTATAAGGACAGTTAATGCTGTTGGTGGATGACGCGGGAGCTGTCATCCGTCCACGTCCCATATATATGCTCGATTGGAGACAGGTCTAGTGATCGAGCACGCCAAGGCAACATGTCGACACATTATAGATCATGTTTGGTTACAAAAGCGATATGTGGGCGAACGTTCTCCTGATGAAAAACACTCCGCGGAATGCTGTTCGTAAATGGCAGCGTAACAGATCGAATCACCAGACTGACATACAAATTTACAGACAGTGTGCGTGGGATAGCCACGAGAGTGCTCCAACAGCCATAGGAAATCTCATCCCAGATCATAACTCCATGTGTAGGTCTAGTTTGTCTAGGCCCTCAACTGGCCCCCTTCTAACCAAAACACAGACATCACTGGCACCGTGGGAAGAACAGCTTTCATTAGGAAACACAACGGACCTTCACTCTGCACTCCAATGAGTTCGAACTAGACACCACTGAAGTCGTAAATGACGGTTATTTGATGTCAGTGTCTCGCTCGGAGCTGTCTTCGAAGTAACCGATTCATAACAGTTCATTGTATCATTGTGGTGCCAACTACTGCTCAGGCTGCTGCTGCAGATGCAATACGATGCACCAGAGCGATACGCAGAACACGATGGTCTTCCCTTTCGGTAGTGCCACTTGGCCATCCGGAAGCCGGTCTTCTTCCGGCAGTACATTCTGGTGACCACCGCTGTCACCAATCATGTACAGTGGCTACATTCCTGCCAAGTCTTTCTCCGGTATCGCAGAAGTAACAACCAGCTTCTCGTAGCCCTATTTCACGACCTCGTTCATATACAGTGAGGTGTTGATGATGGCGTCTTCGTCGCCTTAAAGGCATTCTTGACTAACATCAGCTCTTCACGTCCAGTGTCAGCAGCTCGTGGTCTAGTAGCTACCGTTGCTGCCTCTGGGGCACCGAGTCCCGGGTTCGATTCGCGGCCGAGTTGGGGATTTTCTCTGCCTGGGGACTAGGTGGTTGTGTTGTCCTCATCGTTTCATCTTCATCGTCATCATCATCATCACTCGTGACAGTGGCTAGATTGGATTGTGTAAAACTTGGTCTGCGAAAAAATTGGGACTTTGTACGGGCGCTGATCACCGCGCTGTTGAGCGCCCCACAAACCAAACACCATCAGCATGATCATCACGTCCAGTCTCAAATGTAACTAACGCTCATGTCCGTTACAGCGAATATTTGCATCCTCATAGAGGCGCTACTGGCGCCACTCCTATGCGACTGTCGCTAAACCGGAATAGACATCATCTTCCAGTTGTAGAAAGACGCCTACCAACTTTCGTTTACGTCGCACAACTTCTTCATATATATAAATAGTCTGCAAAACTTAAGGACGAAAGTGCACTACTGGCCAATAAAATTGGTACAACACGAAGATGACGTGCTACAGGCGCCAAATTCAGCCGACAGGAAGAAGATGCTGTGATACGCAAATGATTAGCTTTTCAGAGCATTCACACAAGGCTGGTGCCGGTGGCGACACCTACAACGTGCTGACATGAGGAAAGATTCCAACCGATTTCTCGAACACAAACAGCAGTTGACCGGCGTTGCCTGGTGAAACGTTGTTGTGATGCCCCGTGTAAGGAGGAGAGATGCGTTCCATCACGTTTCCGAGTTTGATAAAGGTCGGATTGTAGCCTATCGCGATTGCGGTTTATCGTATCGCGACATTGCTGCTCGCGTTGGTCGAGATCCAATGACTGTTAGCGGAATATGGAATCGGTGGGTTCAGGAGGGTAATACAGAACGCCGTGCTGGATCCCAACGAGCTCGTATCACTAGCAGTCGAGATGACAGGCATCTTATCCGCATGGCTGTAACGGATCGTGCAGCCACGTCTCGATCCCTGAGTTAACAGATGGGGACGTTTGCAAGACAACAACCATCTGCACGAACAGTTCGACGACGTTTGCAGCAGCATGGACTATCAGCTCGGAGACCACGACAGCGGTTACCCTTGACGCTGCATCACAGACAGGAGCTCCTGCGATGGTGTACTCAACGACGAACCTGGGTGCACGAATGGCGAAACGTCATTTTTTCGGATGAATCCAGGTTCTGTTTACAGCATCATGATGGTCACATCCGTGATTGGTGACATCGCGGTGAACGCACATTGTAAGCGTGTATTCGTCATCGTCATACTGGCGTATCACCCGGCGTGATGGTACGGGGTGCCATTCGTTACACGTCTCGGTCACCTCTTATTCGCATTGACGGCACTTTGAACAGTGGACGTTACATTTCAGATGTGTTACGAATCGTGGCTCTTCCCCTCATTCGATCCCTGCGAAACCCTACATTTCAGCAGGATAATGCACGACCGCATGTTGCAGGTCCTGTACGGGCCTTTCTGGATACAGAAAATGTTCGACTGCTGCCCTGGCCACCACACTCTCCAGATCTCTCACCAATTGAAAACGTCTGGTCAATGGTGGCCGAGCAACTGGCTCGTCACAATATGCCAGTCACTACTCTTGATGAACTGTTGTATCGTGTTGAAGCTGCACGGGCAGCTGTACCTGTACACGCCATCCACGCTCTGTTTGTGTCAATGCCCAGGCGTATCAAGGCCGTTATTACGGCCAGAGGTGGTTGTTCTGGGTATTGATTTCTCAGGATCTATGCACCCAAATTGCTTGAAAATGTGATCACATGTCAGTTCTAGTAAAATATATTTGTCCAATGAATGCCCGTTTATCATCTGCATTTATTCTTGGTGTAGCAATTTTAATGGCCAGTAGTGTAAATTTCAAATGATGTGTCACTGCGAAGTAACGTAGCTCGATGAAACTTGGAGCATACATTGAAAGAACTGCTACAGCATAGCACAGAGTGTTGCTGACAGGAATACGCAATGGCTCGAACAGAAATAACACTTTTATTCAAAGATAATAATTGCACTGAAGTCACAGCGATGTGTAATGATCCCGTGGACATTACAAAAGACAGGGCATGGCTCTTAAAAGGGTATGTGATGACAGCCCAGTGCATGCTCTGTAACGTGCTCCCATGATGCCCACAAAGCTGGTAGGGTTGATAACGGCTGGATGGTCGTTGGTGCATGTGGACGTGCTACACTACGCCTCTCCAACGCATCCCCCACGTGTTCGATGGGATTTAAGGCTGGAGAACGGGAAGGCCAGTCCATTCGCTGAATATCCTCTCGTTTCAAGAGCACCCCCGCCTGCAGAGTTCGATGCAGTCGCGCACTGCCATTGATAACGCAAACGACAGGGCCGAAGGCACCGCTGAAAAGACGCACATGGGGAAGAGGTACAATGTCACAATAACGGTGACCAGTGAGTGCACCGTAGTTTGGAGGTCAGTACTGCCATGCTATATTATGCCTCCCCACACCGTAACAACTGACCGCCAAGACGGTCATGTTCGATAATGTTCCTAGGTGCATTACGTGTTCTCACCTCCCGGCATGTGGAAGTACGTCCAGAATCACTACACAGATTGAATCTGCTCTCATTCTAGAAGAACACGCGAGCCCAACTCGTCGTTGGTTCAGTCTCTATGTTTTTAGCATCATAGCAAATCATTGCATACGGTACACTCACGGGTCAACGTTATTGTGATACTGTACTCCTTTTCGATGTGCGTCTTTTCTGGAGTGCATTGGCCTCTGCGAAACTGGTGTGGACCAGAACAAGAAAAATTTTCTATTAAATATAGGCTCTGAAATGCATACCTTAATAGCCACGAGCACTTGTTTAGTAGAGGAGATGTGTTTCACTATGTCGAAGACGAACAAGTTCTCATAGCTCTCAAGGTATGCATTTTAGAGCCCATGTTTACTAGAATTTTTTACGAGTGTTCGTTCCAGTCATCTGCCTGAATATTGTCCATTCCTCCTGGGACACCTTTTATACAGTATATATCTGTCTCCCTTTTACCGAATGTGTGTGTGTGTGTGTGTGTGTGTGTGTGTGTGTGTGTGTGTGTGTGTATTTTAGGTTACTAATGTCACGACCTCATTAGAGGTCAGAGCAGGGAATCAAAGCCACAGACTATTATGGAGGCGACACAATCAGCATAAAAACGCGTGGTCTCGGGGCGATGACAGTTCGGACTTGCAACCCTCGAACGCGTGGAATTTTCGCCATTTTATGCATCTATAGGAACGAGAAGATTTAATCACAAAACTCATTAATCGGGACACCAATACGGGTAGCTTTCCCCTCTGCGAATCAGTTTTATAAGAAACACACTGCACGAGAAAAATCAAACAGCATATTATCAAGAAAACTTTCGTATGGACGAAGGTACTTCAGCCAGTGATTAGGATCCTCTTAATTTGTACGCCGTGCATTCCGAATACCACAACAAAGTAAAACCAGTGTTGTGGGCGTAGGTCTCTGTAAAGAATTGCGAACAACACTACAGTGCCGCTAACAGTGTCCGGTAAATTATTTTGTACATTGTAGCTAGCGGCGGACTAATAACATTATCGTCGGAACACATTTTGTTACGTCGGTTTCGGATATCCTGTTGTTACGTCTGTTTCCGATATCCTGAACTGTGAGTCGTTCAAGACGGCAGTGCTTAAAATGAAATCAGTCGTTCCCAAGGAGCATCACGAAAGATTTGAAGCCTGCCGCCACATTGAAGCATCTCCCTTCTACGTCCTAGTTGCGTAAGTGACTTTTCCTGTGCGCTCAGACATAATTTCATCCGGTCTTCACAAGCCCTAGCGTGCCGTAAAAAAACCCGAAATGCAATAGCCATAACACGCTGGTCAAGTTACGACGGCAGCGGTACGTGTTCGCAGGGCAAGCACGCAACATTGTCAGTCAGGAACAGCCGGGAACCGGTATAAAACGCCAAGACAGACGGCGCCATTATCCCAAGACAGCTGAAAAATGTCATATACCAGTAGGTCAGCGGCACTCAGAGTCTTCTACGGTACCGTTTCTGCCGAAAACCAATAGAGCTCGTTGCACTGCATCACATTATACTACGTAATTAAGATTACCTCGGATCCATAACATGTAATGCCTTGTGATAATGTACTAGTCCTCATAGTTAGCTTATGTTTTTATTCTGAAATTACTCTCGGTCAAACAACGCAAAATAAATGAGCAAGTGGTGTTTTACGGTACTTCTAGAACATTGCAGACAGCGAATACGTATACAGAAAATCCTTGTAAGCCGCTGCCGAAACGTTGCCACGTAAAACAGGAAATTATACTCTGTGCGAAAGGTTTACTCTAATGGAAGATAGCTGCAACTGGCCATCAAAATTACTTTTGTGCATAACAAAATTTCGCCATTCGGGATCTGCCGGTTATGGGAACATGAGGTCTCTGAATACTTAAGTTATTAATTACTATCTTTTAAGCTGTTTGAGTTGTTGTTGTTGCTATCTCCATAGTGAAGACTGGTTCGATGCAAACCTCTTTCTAAACCCCTTCATTTCTGCATAGCTGCTGTATCCTACATCCGTCTGAACCGACTTATTCTAGACAAGCTTTGGTGTGGCTCTAGTTTTTTGACCTCACACATTTCCCTGCGTTGCTAAAGGCACTATTGCTCCACGCTCTTTTAGGTTATATGTTAAATTTGGTAAGCAAAACACTTATCATGCATCCTGAGTAAGACGAGTACGGACAGAAGAAAATTTTTAGCCTTGGGCGTAAAGCCCCGTCAGTGGCAAGATCCAAAAGAGGATTAGTGCGGATGGAGATCCTCGAAAACCACTGTAAGAGTGTAGGCAACGAAGCGTGTCAGTCAGCATTCAGTGCTCAATGAAGAAGACGTAGTACCACCTCGCGAGGTCACACCGTTAGAAAATTGTTACGGTATGTTAGGTATGCAGAGACCAGTAGCTCACGCTCAATATAAGCTAATGTAATGTAATACGCGTAAATAGACGGAAAGAGAGAAATGATTTAGCTACACGGTCAGCGATTAATCGCTGAAGTCACTCGCGATCGTCAAATATTTGACTATACAAATTTGGCATTGTAGAACGGTTGGATCCCTGACTAAGTTGAATTATCGAAATAGAGAAGTTTCAAACAAGAGCTGCACTCTTCGTCACAAGTTTGTTTAGTCAGTGCGACAATATTGCTCAACACACACTAATAGCACATAATACAAAAAGGTGGCCGCGCGTAACGGAGATACTTTCTGTTAAATTTCCCAAATCACACTTCCAGTACGAGTGAACTTATATTTGACGTAAAGAGCACAAGAGAGAAATTAGTGGCGCTCGGGCGCGCAGAGAGGAGCATCAAGAACCTTTCTACTCTCGCACTACCCGCGAATTGAGTGGGAATAGAAGGAAATCTGTCTGGTACGTCATATAGCGCCCAGTACCCGTGTGGTTACTTGCGAAACACAAAAGGAGATGTAGGTAAAGGCACTGTCTGTGGACATATGTCGAGAAAAAGTTAATTCTGTTAACTACTGCCAAAGACAGTATTAGTTCTGTTTTTTTTCTACACCTCGAACAAACAAACGGTGATTTTTTTGTAATACACTATCTGATCAAAGTATTCAGACATCCGTATGTAACGCGGAATTGATGTTTACATGTCACGAGAGACGAATCCACGAGTATGAAAAGAAGCAGGGGTATTGTGTTGCCAGAAGAAATGGAGTAACAGCAGAATGGGTCGGGCAGGAGAGGTCTGTGACTTCGGACATGGACCAGTCATTGGATGTCACCTGAGTAATGACTATATCAGAGACATTTCAACTGCCCAGGTCGACTGCTGATGATGTGACTGTGAAGTGCGAACCACAGCTAACCCAAGGCCAGGCAGAACTTATGTTCAGACTGACAGGGACTCCTGAGCACTGCGAAGGGTGGCTGAATAAAACGCACGAAATCAGTGGAAGGATTCACCCGTGAGTTCCACAGTGCTACGGTCGCAGGTTCGAATCCTGCCTCGGGCATGGATGTGTGTGATGTCCTTAGGTTTGTTAGGTTTAAGTAGTTCTAAGTTCTAGGGGACTGATGACCTAAGATGATAAGTCCCATAGTGCTCAGAGCCATAACAATTCTGTGACGCAATGGTTTGTGGACAATAATTTTCTTGAAACGAACAGCCCCACCCAGATTAACGACCTGAACCGTACGGTACACTTTTGGGATGAGTTATAACGTCGAATTCGCTGCAGACCGCACCGTCCAACATCTCTACCTTCTCTGGTACTTTCGAGGAAGAATGGGCTGTCATTCCTCCGCGGACATTCATACACCTAATTGAAAGTGACCCCAGCAGAGTTCAAGCCGTCATAAAGGCTAACGGTGGACACACCACATATTAATGTCCACTAATAGGTGTTCGGATACTATTCATCGGATAGTGTATTTTCAGTGTCCAGCACGAATGAAATAAGGTGCATCACAAGGAGCATCATCGCAGTTAACAAAATTGGGAAAGGTACTCGTATGAACAACTTTATGCATCTGCCATGACCCACATCATGGTATACAGGGTATAACGAAAATGTACGGCAAAAATTGCAGGACATATTCTTTACACGTAGACGAAGAAATTATGTTATATGAACGTAGGTCTGTAGACGCTTTGTTTCAACGTTACAGGTCATTTTCTCCAACGAGTTTCAACGGGATCAGATCGTAAATTTTCACAGTATGGGCAGATGTCAACCCTCACGCAACTGTTGAAGCAAGGCATCGACAAAGATTTCCTGTCAGTGTTTGGCCCAGCATTGTTGGTGACTGGTAGGGCCTCACTTTCTTCCTTCCAGGCTCAACGGACAACGTTATCAGAATGTTCTAGCTGATCTGTTAGCAGATAAGCCTTTAGCTGCGCAACAAAACATGTACTTTATGCACGATACAGTACCTCCTCATTTTAGTGTTAACTTCCGTCGGCTTCTAAATAACAGATTCGGTGACAGATGGATAGAGAGACATGGACCAATTGCGTGGCCTCCACGCTCTCCAGACCTAAACCTAACGGACTTTTGTATGTGGGGGCATTTGAAAGCTCTTGTGTATGGAACCCCAGTACAAGACGTTCAAAGTCTCCGTGCTCGTCTAATGGAAGGCTACGAAACCATAGCGCAATACTCCAGGGATACGTCAGCCTATCCGAGATTCACGACGACGGCGCTGCGGGTTGATCCATGTATCAATGTCCACTCAGGACATATTGAGCATCTACTGTGAGAAAGAGTTTCATGTGTTATGCTGGTGCGTTCTGTTCGTGTGTGTTTCCCGTGATCAATGAGTTGAAGGATGTTGTGTGTTGGCAGGAGAGCCAACACCGGGTACTGGAGGAAGCCGAAAGGCACGCGTTTTAGCTCACGCATGCTGACTTGAGGTCTGGAACAGGACAAGGAAATTAGACTTTAGAAAAACGGACGTAGCTGGTGGAATACTTAACTTTAATCCATTAATGATGAGCGTCGCTCTTGACGGTACATGATTACAGTATCAATAGTAACTGGTACTGGCGCCTTGCTAGGTCGTAGCAAATGACGTAGCTGAAGGCTATGCTAACTATCGTCTCGGCAAATGAGAGCGTATTTTGTCAGTGAACCATCGCTAGCAAAGTCGGTTGTACAACTGGGGCGAGTGCTAGGAAGTCTCTCTAGACCTGCCGTGTGGCGGTGCTCGGCCTGCAATCACTGATAGTGGCAACACGCGGGTCCGACGTATACTAACGGACCGCGGCCGATTTAAAGGCTACCACCTAGCAAGTGTGGTGTCTGGCGGTGACACCACAAAGGAAATGCGTTGTAACGTGGAAACAAAGCGTCTCCAGATCCGTGATCATATAACATAATTTCTTCGACTCGTGTGAGGACTGTGCCCTGCAAATTGTGCCGTATGTTTTTGTTAACCCTGTAGCATACCCGTTATCCTAATTTTATTAATTTTTGTTGGTGTTAGATTTGTCATGTTTCGTAAAATGCTGAATGAAAAATTCAAAAGATTGCGGTTGGCTTACGATGGGATATGCGTTTGTAACCTTACAGCCGGACCTTGACGTTTTTAACATCATGATTTAGTAGCATTTTTCATTAGTAAGATGATGTGGTTACGATCAAAGGAACTACAATTTTACGGAAACCACTTGCTGGTTCTTTTGGTTATTTGACAGGCGAGAAGCAGACCATTTAAACTGACAATAGAGTTTTAGAACATTACAGTGCTTTACCTACATGTGCCAACATATTCGACACATATGTATTTTATAGGAATGTAACCTTTCCAAGAAGTAACTACATGCAAATACATTACATTCGTTTCTATAATAATACTGCTAGAAAGCGCTCTGCGAGACTCGTACACCAAAGGAAATGATCACGATCCTACTTAAATGCTGCCTATCTGGGACACGTACTTCAGTACTACACTCTAAGACAAAAAAATACGTAAATAAATAAATAGAAAACACTCACCACGAAGGGATTATCCAAATGAGATGGAAATTGATAGATGTGATGTACATGTACAGGCAAATAGATGATTACAGTTACAGAAAAACCGGATTGCTTATTCAAGAGACAGAGCTTCCAAGTTGAGCAATAATCGCTGGTCCACCTCTGGCCCTTACTCAAGCAGTTATTCGGATTGGCACTGATTGAGAGAGTTGTTGAATGTGCCCCTGAGGGATATCGTGCCAAATTCTGTCCAACTGGCACGTTAGATCGTCAAAATCCCGAGCTGGTTCAAGGGCCCTGCCCATATTGCTCCAAACGTTCTCAGTAGGGGAGATATCCGGCGACCTTGCTGGCCAAGGAAGGGTTTGGCCAGCGCGGAGACAAACTGTAGAAACTTTCGCCCTGTGCGGGTGGGCATTATCTTGATGAAATGTAAGCCCAGGATGGCTTTCCATGAAGGGTAACAAAACGGGGCGTAGAATGCCGCAGATGACAACCCAAGTGGTTCTGCTATGAAAAGATACGACATCCAAAATCACCACTCTGGTGGTCAGGCTGTATGTCGGGCGACAGTCAAGTTGGTATCCCACAGCTGTCCGGGACGTCTCTAAACAAATCTTCGTTTGTCATCGGGGCACAGTTTGAAGCCACACTCACCACTGAAGACAATTCTACTCCAAGCCGAGGTCATCAGAAGTGGAGTACAAGCTTCGATTGACGACTGGCAGTGAAGGAAATCGTACGAATTCTTCTCAAATGAAGCATCTCGGGGTTTGTCTTCAGGCGATTTAAGAAAACCGTGGAATCTGGATGACTGGACAGCACCGTCTGCTAGTGTACGTGTCCAGTGTACCACCTCGCTCGGCAAATAGAACTCAGGGATCAGTAACATATTACTCTTCACGGAACTCTAATGACACCGTCATTTTCGGTACAGAAACATCCAGCCGGTGGACTGCCAATGTGAAGATAGCTTACATAGGTATCGCTAATGTTACCATCTTCTTTCGTTTTCAGGGTCTCGTGCATGTAAGGGCAGGAAAAATCATTGCTTCGAAAGAAACCTTTCTTGTTAGTATATAAAGTCCCGTTAACACTGAAGTGTTCCGGTCAAAGGGAGCTGTCTAAGAGAATACGCATCGTGTCTAAGAGAACACGCAACGTGCGACAATAACTTTTCGGTGATAACCAGCACGGTCTCTTTATTCATACCATATCCTCATCTCTGGAAGTATTAATGTGTGAGTGCATGTCTTAAAATCTGCCAGTGAGTGAAACAGAGATTTTCTTGTGCACTCTGATAGTGTAGTGCCAACCTTGACAGTCTTCTCCGTAGAGGTCTGAAAAAGTTTCTTCTTTGCGAGCCAGAGTTTTCCCGCTTTTTCTCTGCGAACTTCTGGCTGTGAGATCCTCCCCCACTCCCTTAAGAAACTGATCTTCCTGGCAACCGTCGCTGGATAGCTTTTTGAGGAGCACTCTGGGTTCCGTCGCTGAGCTCCTAAGCACGAATATCCATTGGAACATGCTTTGATAAGATTTCTATTTTGCTCAGTGAGGACAGATACTTGCGTTTTGTTAGAAACTCATTCCATTAATTTCAATAAAGGCTAGGGAGCGTTACGTAAGCCACGTACACACAGAGCTTGAAACATGTTTCCAAAACGTTTTTCCGGCTACTACTTTTGGACATGGTTTGGGATAATGTTTCGAAACACGGAAACTGTATCCGTACTAGTGTCGTTACAGATCAAAGGAAACGATTTTTCAGGCCAGCTACCACATGTCACCGTTGCACGGCGCTAGTGTGAATTTCACATGTAGCATTGTGTTATCTTTCCAGTGGAGTTATATAGAGTTGTTTAATGTTGTGTTTCCTCTCGATTCATTAAATTTTGCCAAAAAAAATTGACTGAACAAGGCAGCAGACTGTCGAGCTATTATTTCTGAACCAGGCTAAGGATTGATTGTGGAGTATACGGAGCAAGCAGTACAAGAGCATGAGTAAAAAGAAAGTTGCTCTGTGGATAACTGGTACTGGCAAAGACTGCATAGAGAAGAAAAATAGTCGCTTACCGACGCTTTTTGACTGGAAAAGAGGAAGGCACTGAATAGCAGAACATCGGGCAGTGGTGTGGTCACTGTCTACAAATCAATTTGGTTTTGGCTATCACATCCTAAAATACCTAAACGACGTTCACCAGCCGAAGGAAGCTGGACAAATAGGTACACAAACTATGTTTACTTGTCTTTATTTGCATATTATATTGTACAGTAACATTCATCCATAGTTGTTTTTTTGCCGGCCGCTGTGGCCGATCGGTTCTAGGCGCTTCAGTCCGGAACCGCGCTGCTGCTACGGTCGCAGGTTCGAATTCTACCTCCGGCATGCCTGTGTGTGATGTCCTTCGGTTAGTTAGGTTTAAGTAGTTCTAAGTCTTGGGGACTGATGACCTCAGATGTTAAGTCCCATAGTGCTTAGAGCCATTTGAACCCTAGTTATTTTGCCGTCTTAGACTTCCTCGTGGGCTTAAAAAGTAATTTGCAAACTCTTTTCAGATTTGTTTGTTTGTGTTAGAAGCTTTCCGTGGTATATTCAGGGGAGTAAAAGTCGATGCACTGTTATCTCGTCTCCATGTGCCTGGGAACTTCTTACCTGTCTGGAATCATATGAATCGAAGTTTCCTTGAGGGGTATATAGGTTCCTTGTTTCAGCAATTTCTCTTAAGAAATTATGGAGACACGCAATACACAGCTATAAGAGAGACAGTTCGTACCTCCTCAGTTTGCAACATAGGTTTCGGAAGACACGAAAAACCGAAGCCATTATACCAGATATGTTCTCTGCAACCATTAGATAACCGGTAGTTAAAAAGTGTTTCTTTTGAGCCTTGAACATGCCTTTCTGGGTATGGTTTCATAATGGTTTCCTGTAATGGAAAAGCGTTGTCAGCCACGAAAACATATAGTAAGGCCTTTGTCCTTCGAGGTAGATATTCAACTTGTGAAAAGATTCAGTTTTTTTTTTGTGGATTAGCCCACTTATGGCCACGTTCTTGAGTACACCTCCACTGAAATTCTTCCTTGGAAGCCAATATCTGCGTACGAATGTTGTAGCTGGCGCCAATGACATCAATCAGTACAATGATCAAAACCCCTTTCTAAAATTCGATTATACTATCAGCAAGGCACTGTAGGACTGTAGGCTTTCCAGTAATTGCTCCCACACAGTGGTGGAAGTACTGTGAAAACGCACGCTATTCCACTCCAAACGTTTTCAGTCGCTGGCATCTGAAAAAAATAAAGTTGATTTCAGGTTTTGGAAATTTGCCAGGGGGAGGAAATGTAGACGAAGAGGTCGTTACCAGCTCTTCTACTCCGCCTCCCCCATTGATCAAATTAAGACGAGTGGGTGGGAAGCAAGAAGGAGCCTATAATGTTGCTTCCCAATTATTAACGAAGGTATTCGAAAGACAAGACGAGCAGTGTACTGAGGAATGCGGAGCCTAGGGCCAGTATATGGTATGCCTGCTACGAAAACTGCCATAGGTTCGGAGAACTAAAGCAATGGCAAAGTTAAATGCTGTTCTGATTCAGAAACAACTAGACTATTTTGAGAGTTCGGAGTCGTCAGTGTGTGTGAATGCGTCAGGAGCACCAACAAGTAGTATTGAATCCTCTGGTACATTCATAAGCAGTACCGCCACTGACTACACTTTAGAAGAAGTAATATTCGACTATTTATGTGCAAACTTACCTCATGAATAAAAAGTCCATAATGTGCATATTCAACGATTTTTTACATAATATTTACATAATGCATCAGGCCTCCTACCAGAGCTCCAAAAACTTCAGGTACTGTTTGAGATATAGCTTACTTTTAAAAGTGAAATAAATAATCAAGGCTCTGAAATGACTCTCCTGTTGCCAAAAAACGAAGAGTAATAGCAAATCTTTGGTTGACTAATTGCTTTCGTGAAATTTGTTCCTTTTTTTGAAACAAATCATGCTGTCATAGTTTTCAAAAATTCAAAGTCATTAGAAGACATTTGAGTAAAGTACGGAACCTAGAGCCGTCTTCCATATTCACCTCCCATAGTAAGTTATTAAAAAGATGGTTCAAATGGCTCTGAGCACTATGGGACTTAACATCTGAGGTCATCAGCCCCCTAGATCTTAGAACTACTTAAACCTAACCAACCTAAGGACATCACACACATCCATGCCCGAGGCAGGATTCGAACCTGCGACCGTAGCGGTCGAGCGGTTCCGGACTAAAGCGACTAGAACCGCTCGGCCACAGCGACCGGCAGTAAGTTATTCCCACCAGTTCTTCTATGGGATGTTTTCGTCCCACAACGACGACGACGCCTTTCATTTCGTTTGCGTGAAACTGCGAATGTTAATAACGGAGTACCACATATCGTTACAGTTTTCTCGTCTCTAAACATAACATACCAGATGATGCGAAAACATTACGACAAATAGCATTGCAGACTGTGCGAATACACTATGAGAAATGTTTTCCTCCAGTGTGGACACACCGAGCGAGGTGGCGCAGTGGTTAGCACACTGGACTCGCATTCGGGAGGACGACGGTTCAATCCCGCCTCCGGCCATCCTGATTTAGGTTTTCCGTGATTTCCCTAAATCGCTTCAGGCAAATGCCGGGATGGTTCCTTTGAAAGGGCACGGCCGATTTCCTTCCCCATCCTTCCCTCACCCGAGCTTGCGCTCCGTCTCTAATGACCTCGTTGTCGACGGGACGTAAAACACTAATCTCCTCCTCTTCCAGTGTGGACAGAGACACGACTAGACTCAGAGTGGGAAACATGTTGCGAAACACTGCAGGAAAAGTGATTACAACAGTAACATGTTTCCAGTGGTCATTTGTACGCCCATTTATTTCGAAGCGTGAAGATTCTCTATTAATTTTCGCGAGTGATGTTTGAACTTTAGTTCTTCCGTTGTTCATATCAGTATCGACCATGTGCCACCATCAGTGGTGTTACTATTATTGATAATCTTTTCGAATTTAATTGAAAGTATTGCGAGCATAAAAATGCTGATTTATAAATTAATTTCTTGTTGTATAAGCAGATTGAAAATTTCGGGAGCTGAGCCTTGTGTAGAGGGAAGGTAAAGATTGCAACAACTACTTAGTCAAAGTTATCGCCTTCAGCGATCAATTCACAGCCCTAATGTGTATTTACGTGAATTTTATCACGGGATTTAAAGTAATTCCTCTGTTTCTGGTGCAGCAACCTTTGTGTGGCCCGACAGCCACATGTGAACAAAAAGTGATTCTACGCAGAATGAATCATAATTTGCACAATGTTTTTCATATATAATGGTTGTTATGGAATGTATTAATTTTAGTGGGAAGTCTCAGGCATCGACTTCAGTCACCTGGTAGTCAGTCTCTTTCACCTATGTGGTTCAGTGGCGGTGGAGAAGGAACCGTCTCATTATGTTAGTCATTATGTTGGATGCGATTATTCTAACGTCAGTGCAGGATTATTCTTCTCTCTGTATGACCTCTCAGTTTTCCTGTCCTTGTCTGTGAATTCATTCATGCTGGTTTTCCTCCGGAACTCTATATAAGAACCGTTATCAGGCAAATAAGGCACTGTATAATTCTACCACTGATTTGGTATCAGTTCATGTGTTTGATGTGGGAAGGAGAGGTGGGCTACAGAGTGGTGCAGCAACTTTCGTCTTAGGAAAGCTGGAGAGGATCAGAAATGATTAGCGAACAAGTTTAAACAATAAACAGAAGATTTACTTGACTTGTATGTCTCCAAGCGTATGGAGACCCTTTACAAATAATGCAGCAAGAAATAAAGTCCAGACAACGCATTGGCAACAAGGATGAGGCTCTCTGAGCTTAGCACGAACGATAGTGAGTCCAAGTGCCACTGGGTCGAGGGTCTGCCACGGGGTCGAGGGTATGCCACTGGCCGTCAGAGAGCGCTCGTGATTCGAGCTACTGGAGGCATGGCTCAGCGGGCATACACCATTGGATCCGCCAGACACCGCGCGACCAGTACTGGCATCTAACAGAAACTTGCAGTTCCGTTGCCAACTTCGCGTCGCTACCACAGCGATCATTATAATAAATCAGCAGTTTTAATCAGAGTTATTTTCCAAATATTCCCCCTGCATGCCATAGTTGTTCCCCCAAGAGATAAGGAAACCAAGTCTTTTTAAATTCAAAATAACATTTAATGAGATTACATGTGTAATGAGTGTCCACACGACATGCACAGCATTCCGTGTAGCTGCACTGGGACGTATCCACTGTGCCACAAAATATCAGGATTTTGATGAAGTTTGTCAATCCTCCTGTACGGTAGATATTTCACACACGCTGGACAAGGGCGAGAAAAATTTATGTAAATTACTGGCTTCCTTCCTTCATAACTCTAGGGTAAGTACCAAAGTCTATGGCTATATGGCGGTTAATGTAACTACTGAAGCATTATAACAGGCACCTTTCGGGGATTAATGACAACTTTAGAGCGAAGTATGCGTCAAACAAAAGTAGTGTCCGCAGACTGCAGAGTTTAAATCAAATCCCAAACAGATAGAATCTAAACAAAAGTAGTAATACGCTTGAACTGGAACAAGCGATTCGCTCAGGTTAGGCAAGGATACAGGAACGATTGGATTAGCTGGTATCATTCGCTGAGAACAGACTGTGTAATACCCGGAACAGCTTAGAGAAACCACTAGGAACCTATATGAGAATATCTAGTTTAGAATTCTAAATTACGTCTCAGTGATCACACGACATTCAGTTAATCCCCACCCTATGCAATGAGAGTGGTTCCTAAGTACTTTTTTAAAAATTTGTAAACGACATTTCTGTTGAGTTTTGCAAATATGTTGAACATGATATACCGATGCAAATACGTAGCTTCATCCTTCTTAACCTTCGGGAACGAGTGCTGGGAAATTTTACGTCGCTCGTTTTGCACGCAGGCACCCACACACACACACACACACGCACACACACACACACACACACACACACACACACACACACAAACAGATGTTCAAGACGTTTCCACACTATTGTAATTACAGATTATCCTGCAGCTTAAAATTTGACAGAACTTTTACCGGCCTTTGCATATCCAGTAGCAAGTTTATCAGAGCTCTAAATGAGATCAAGAATGCCATCATTGAAAAGTTTATTACAGTACTTCTTCAGCTACGAGAATGTCAACGGTATCTTACCACAGTCATAACGGAAATCTTTTTCTTTCAAAAATGTTGGTGTATTTGTGAAAATGGAAAAAAATCGTTTGAAGCGCTCGGGGAATACGAAAAATATGGTAAAGTAAGATTGGGCTCGTTTCACGACTGTAATATTGGAGACATATGAATCGGAAAGGTAAATTATGAGAAAAAATGATTTGTGACCAGGATACACCCATCTGATGGGATGTTCGGCCACCTGGTGCGTTTTTTTATTTGACACATTTCGGCAACTCTCGAGTCGATATGATGAAAGCACACACACCCAGACCCGAGTGGAGAAAATCTCCCAACTGGCCGGGAATCGAACTCAGGAACTCGTCATAGAGGGTCAGCAATGCTAAACACAAGACCACTAGCTGCTTAGTACATTACGACAGCATTTTGTAATCTACAAAATTGGAATTCAACGCGTAATTTAAACATGAGTCGGTAGTACCATGTACTCTGGCGTATGTTATTCTTGTAACATCAAGGGGTCCCGGGTTCAACTGCCGATCGTGTCGGCGATTTTCTCCACTCAGGGACTGGGCGTTTGTGTTGTCCTCACCATTTCATCGTCATTCTGGAACGTGGCGAGACTGGACAGTGAAAAACTTGGGTATTTTTACGGGCGCTGATAACCGTGCAGTTGAGCGCCCCCACAAATCAAATTTCATCGTCATCATCATCTTGTAACATCAGAGGAGGAGCTTATCACAAGAATACACCTTGCGATGAAAATACTGAGCAGACAGTCGTACTAAACCAGGCATTAAGTGCCGCTTTGCAACGAACGTACAGGACGATCCCGTGATAATGTTCCCAACTTTCAGGGACAATTGAGGAGGGTAAATGTAACGATTTGAGGTAATTCTGGTAGGGAAACGACCGAGTCTGTAAATATAAGCGAAAATCATTCTGATACCGCTGTCAATGAAGTACATATACCGGTACTATCATCCACGTTCCTGGAACACAACCCAACGGTTGTGATTCCGACACCATGGAGTCCCACCTCACTTTGGACAAATGGTTTGTGAACACCTGGAGCAGACGTTTTCTGAAAAGTGGATAGGCATAGGTGGTCCTGTTTCGTGGCCAGCACGTTCACCTCATCTCAGCGCACTTGATTTTTTCTTGTGGGGCCATATAAGAAGTCATGTTAACGGGACACCTGGCGAGACTGAAGAGGATCTCTTGGCAACCATTCTGGCTGCCTGCGACGCTGTTCAAACGACACCTTGAATATTAGAACGAATACTGCGGAACTCTGCGAGAAAAGGCCACCCCTGCATTGACGCTGGGGGACGCCAGTATGAACAACTGTTGTAAATGTGGCAGATTGTGAAACTTGTGCAAATAAATGGAATCCATTAATATTGTTCCATAGCCTGAAGATTTTCTCTCTATCTGCATCAAGTTACGTGTGCCGTTACTAGTTCATCAACAGGGAAAATTATCTGAGGATATTGGGGAGTATTCAGCAGGAATTATGTACGTCATGATCAGGTTCCGTAGGATGTAGCCCTTAGTCTCAGCGCTGCGCGAGGCAAAGACGGAACTTGAGTAGACTTCGACATATACCGTTCTACTCACTCGTTTCCAGACTAAGGCCTCTTACCTCTCTCCATCATCCCTGAAAGTTAACCACATCATCACAGAATCGCCCTCTCTGGCAGGAGAACAATGGCCACTCCGGTTTGGTTCTTTGAAGAAACGTGGAACACATATCCAAAATTTTATGAAACTTCGACAATTATGTCCACAACTTAGGGGAACTTCTGGTTCCTTCAAATAAAGTGAGAATGTGAGAAGTAGTAATAAAATTCTAATCATAACCTCGAAAAAATCAGTTACACCAGTGAACTTTTTTGATCGAGTAATTCCTTCTCTACATATTCACCCTATAATAGGGAACATTTTCCCCAACGATGGATGACTTGCCAGAGAACTTGCTCACAGAAATCTGCGTTTTTAATGTTCAGGGAACGTTCCCACTTGAAACTCTGTTCCCTGTCATTCTGTCAATTGTGCTAAACACTGGTTTATCCTACGTCTAAATCCACATTCATTCTCCAAAAATCATACGATGCGTGGCGGAGGGTACCTTTTATCACTAGCAGTCATACCCTGTCTTGTTGTACTCGCAAGTGGAGTGAGCCCTAATTACTGTTACACTGTCTTCGCGGTCCTTACACGAAATGTACGTTGGAGGCAGTAGAATCGTTCTACATCTACATCTACATCCATACTCCACAAGCCACCTGACGGTGTGTGGCGGAGGGTACCTTGAGTACCTCTATCTGTTCTCCCTTCTATTCCAGTCTCATATTGTTCGTGGAAAGAAGTATTGTTGGTATGCCTCTGCGTGGGCTCTAATCTCTCTGATTTTATCCTCATGGTCTATTCGCGAGATATACGTAGGAGGGAGCAATATACTGCTTGACTCCTTGGTGAAGGTATGTTCTCGAAACTTCAACAAAAGCCCGAGCTACTGAGCGTCTCTCCTGCAGAGTCTTCCACTGGAGTTTATCATCTCCGTAACGCTTTCGCGATTACTAAATGATCCTGTAACGAAGCGCGCTGCTCTCCGTTGGATCTTCTCTCTCTCTTCTATCAACCCTATCTGGAACGGATCCCACACTGCTGAGCAGTATTCAAGCAGTGGGCGAACAAGCGTACTGTAACCTACTTCCTTTGTTTTCGGATTGCATTTCCTTAGGATTCTTCCAATGAATCTCAGTCTGGCATCTGCTTTACCGACGATCAACTTTTCCATTTTAAATCACTCCTAATGCGTACTCCCAGATAATTTATGGAATTAACTGCTTCCAGTTGCTGAACTGTTATATTGTAGCTAAATGATAAGGGATCTTTCTTTCTATGTATTCGCAGCGCATTACACTTGTCTACATTGAGATTAAATTGCCATTCCCTGCACCATGCGTCAATTCGCTGCATATCCTCCTGCATTTCGGTACAATTTTCCATTGTTACAACCTCTCGATATACCACAGCATCATCCGCAAAAAGCCTCAGTGAACTTCCAATGTCATCCACAAGGACATTTATGTATATTGTGAATAACAACGGTCCTACGACACTCCCCTGCGGCACACCTGAAATCACTCTTACTTCGTAAGACTTCTCTCCATTGAGAATGACATGCTGCGTTCTGTTATCTAGGAACTCTTCAATCCAATCACACAATTGGTCTGATAGTCCATATGCTCTTACTTTCTTCATTAAACGACTGTGGGGAACTGTATCGAACGCCTTGCGGAAGTCAAGAAACACGGCATCTACCTGGGAACCCGTATCTATGGCCCTCTGAGTCTCGTGGACGAATAGCGCGAGCTGGGTTTCACACGATCGTCTTTTTCGAAACCCATGCTGATTCCTAGTCTCCAGAAAAGTCATTTTACTCGAACACAATACGTGTTCCAAAATTCTACAACTGTACGACGTTAGAGATATAGGTCTATAGTTCTGCACATCTGTTCGACGTCCCTTCTTGAAAACGGAGATGACCTGTGCCTTTTTCCAATCCTTTGGAACGCCACGCTCTTCTAGAGACCTACGGTACACCGCTGCAAGAAGGGGGGCAAGTTCCTTCGCGTATTCTGTGTAAAATCGAACTGGTACCCCATCAGATCCAGCGGCCTTTCCTCTTTTGTGCGATTTTAATTGTTTCTCTATCCCTCTGTCGTCTATTTCGATATCTACCATTTTGTCATCTGTGCGACAATCTAGAGAAGGAACTACAGTGCAGTCTTCTTCTGTGAAACAGCTTTGGAAAAAGACATTTAGTATTTCGGCCTTTAGTCTGTCATCCTCAGTTTCAGTACCATTTTGGTCACAAAGTGTCTAGACATTTTGTTTTGATCCACCTACCGCTTTGACATAAGACCAAAATTTCTTAGGATTTTCTGCCAAGTCAGTACATACAACTTTACTTTCAAATTCATTGAAAACCTCTCGCATAGCCCTCCTCAAACTACATTTCGCTTCGCGTAATTTTTGTTTGTCTGCAAGGCTTTGGCTATGTTTATGTTTGCTGTGAAGTTCCCTTTGCTTCCGCAGCAGTTTTCTAACTCGGTTGTTGTACCACGGTGGCTCTTTTCCATGTCTTACGATCTTGCTAGGCACATACTCATCTAACGCATATTGTACGATGGTTTTGAACTTTGTCCACTGATCCTCAACACTATCTGTACTTGAGACAAAACTTTTGTGTTGAGCCATCAAGTACTCTGAAATCTGCTTTTTGTCACTTTTGCTAAACAGAAAAATCTCCCTACCTTTTTTTATATTTCTATTTACGGCTGAAATCATCGATGCAGTAACCGCTTTATGATCGCTGATTCCCCGTTTCAAATAGTTCGGGTCTGTTTGTCACCAGTAGGTCTAACATGTTATCGCCACGAGTCGGTTCTCTGTTTAAGTGCTCAAGGTAGTTTTTAGATAACGCACTTAAAAAAAATTCACTGGATTCTTTGTCCCTGCCACCCGTTATAAACGCTTGGTCTCCCAGTCAATGTCTGGTAAATTAAAATCTCCACCCAAAACCATAACATGGTGGGGATATCTCCTAGAAATATTTTCCAAATTATCCTTCAGGTGCTCAGCCACAACAGCTGCTGAGGCAGGGGGCCTATAGAGACATTCAATTACCATGTCTGAGCCTGCTTTAACAGTGACCTTCACCCAAATTATTTCAAATTTCGGATCTCCGTCAATTTCCTTCGATACTGTTGCACTTCTTATCGCCATAAACACGCCTCCCCCTTCACTGTCCAGCCTGTCTCTGCGGTATACATTCCAATCTGAATTTAGAATTTCATTACTGTTTACATCTGGTTTCAGCCAACTTTCTGTCCCTAGTACTATGTGGGTATTGTACCGTTTATTAATGAGAGCAGTTCTGGGACCTTTCTATAGACGCTCCTGCAGTTTACCATTAGCAGATTAATATTGTTATTCCCTGTTGCATTTTGCCTACTCCTACCTTGCCGCGTCTCAGGAGGCGTCTTGTCTGGCCTAGGGAGGGAATTCTCTAACCTAAAAAACCTACATGTGCACTCCACACGTACTCCGCTACCCCTGTAGCCACTTCCTGCGTGTAGTACACGCCTGACCTATTCAGGGGGACCCTACATTTCTCCACCCGATAGCGGAGGTCGAGAAATTTGCACCACAGATCTCCGCAGAATCGTCTGAGCCTCTGGTTTAAGCCTTCCACTCGATTCCAAACCAGAGGACCGCGATCGGTTCTGGGAACGATATTACAAATAGTTAGCTCAGATTCCACCCCGCGAGCGAGGCTTTCCGCCTTCACCAACTCCGCCAACCGCCTGTATGAACTGAGGATGACCTCTGAACCCAGACGGCAGGAGTCATCGGTGCCGACATGAGCAACAATTTGCAGTCGGGTGACCCAGTGCTCTCTATCGCCTCCGACAGGGCCTCCTCCACATCTCGGATGAGACCCCCGGCAAGCAGACAGAGTGAACACTGGCCTTCTTCCCCGACCTTTCCGCTATTTCCCTAAGGGGCTCTATCACCCGCCTAACGTTGGAGCTCCCAATCACTGCAGTCAACAGCAACTGTCGCTTCTGTAAATTTTCTCAATAGTGTGTCGCGAAAATAACGTTATCTTTCCTCGAGGAAATCCCATTCGAGTTCACGGAGTATTTCAGTAATTCTCGAGCGGTCATGGAACATACCGGTACCAAATCTAGCAGCCAACTTCTCAACTGTCACGTTGTTTTCCTTCACTCTGACCTGATGAGTATCCCAAACACTCGAGCAGTAATCGCGAATCGGTGTCACTAGTGTTCTACAAGCTGTCTCCTTACGAGATCAACTGCATTTTCCTAAAATTCTCCCTATAAACCGAAGTCGAGCATTCGCCTTCCGTACTACCGAACTTACGTGCTGATTCCATTCATATCAGCTTGCAGCATTACTCCTAGCTATTTCATCGACGTGTCTGTGTCAGGCAGTACGCCTCTGATACTCCATTCAAACATTACAGGATTGTTTTTCCTACTTATTTCGATTAACTTACGTTTTTCAACATTTAGAACAAGCTGCTATTCATCACACAAACTACAAATTCTGTCTAAGTCATCATATGTCCTTCTGGAGTCACTCAACAACAACACTTATCCGTAGACTAAAGTGTCGTTAATAAACTGTTGCAGATTGCTGTTCACCCTACCCGTTAGATCATTTATGTATACAGAGTGCTAGAGCGGTCCGTTCACATTTCCTAGGGGCTCACCTGACTGTGCCATTGTCCCTAATGAATACTCGCTGTCTAGAACAAAGTACTAGGCTCTAGTATTTAAGAATTTCGTCAATCCACTCAGATATCTGAGAACCCATTCTGTATGCTCGGACGGTAGTTAACAATTTCCAATTTGACACTGTGTAAAATGAGCCGGCCGGGGTGGCCGAGCGGTTTTAGGTGCTACAGTCTGGAACCGCGCGACCGTTATGGTCGCAGGTTCGAATCCTGCCTCGGGCATGGATGTGTGTGATGTCCTTAGGTCAGTTAGGTTTAAGTAGTTCTAAATTCTAGGGGACTGATGACCTCAGAAGATAAGCCCCATAGTGCTCAGAGCCATTTGAACCATTTGTAAAATGATTTCCGGAAACCTGGGAATATGGAACCAGCCTCCTTCAGTTCACGGTTCGCAGAATATTGAGCGAGAAAAGGGCAAGCTGAGATTCGCACAGGCGACGCTTTTTAAATCCGTACTGATATGTGACGAGAACTTTTTGTGTCTGAAGGGCATTTACGCTATTCAGACGTAGACTACGTTCAAGAATTCTGCATGAAATCGGTGCTAAGAATATTGGTCTGTAGTTTTGCGAGCCCCTTCATGGAGTCACCTGCTGTTTTTTCAGTCGCTTGGCACTTTCCCTGGGCGAGAGATTTGCGATAAATGCAAGATGAGTAAGGTGGTCAGTGCCGAAGAGTACTCTCTTCAAAGCTGTATTGGGATTCCGTCCGGGCCTGGCAACTTACTTGTTTTCAACTCTTTCACTTGTTTCTCAATGCCAGAGATGACTACTCCTCTGACCTACAACTGGAAGTCAGGGAGGCCGTGAAACGATGATATGTCTGTACGTTTTTCCTGGGTGAATGGCTATTTAAACGTGAAATTTAAAACTTCCGTTTTCTGTTTGCTGTCTTCTACTGCACACCAGAGTGGTCGACGTGTAACTGGACAGAAGCGTTCAACCTGGTTAGGGACCTTCAGTAGGACTAGAATTTTCTCGGATTCTCCCCGAAATCTTTCACTAACTTATAGACGCACGAACTCCTACTAAGCCGGCCGGAGTGGCCTTGCGTTTCTAGGCGCTACAGTCCGGAACCGAGCGACCGCTATGGTCACAGGTTCGAATCCTGCCTCGGGCATTGATGTGTGTGATGTCCTTAGGTTGGTTAGGCTTAATTAGTTCTAAGTTCTAGGTGACTGATGACCTCAGAAGTTAATTCGCATAGTGCTCAGAGCCATTTGAACCAACTCCTACTAACTTTTGTGAGTCGGCATTTCCGCGTTGGATATCGTGGCAGGGCGTGCGGACAGGGGCAGAACAAGACCCATGTGTTTACTAGTCGGTGGTGACAGACTGTGTCAGTCAGTTGTGATAGTGAGATCACTTAACACAGACCTGACTTTCGCATCATGCCGTGAACTCGGTTCTGTGTCCTTGTTGTTTCGGTCATTTACGCTGTTCGCGTTTTGTGCTTTTCTTCATGAGAGTTGTAAGTAGGCTGTTTAGGTTTTTTTATTGGTAACGCCACCTGTGTGCAGTCTGTGGCTAGTTTGCATTGTTGTCTGCCATTGTAGTGTTGGGCAGCGGCAGCTGGATGTGAACAGCGCGTAGCGTTGGCAGTTGGAGGTGAGCCGCCAGCAGTGGTGGATGTGGGGAGAGAGATGGCGGAGATTTGTAATTTGTCATGAACTGCTATATTTATACATGATGATATCAAGGTAAATACATTGTTTGTTCTCTACTAATATCTTTCATTTGCTAACTATCGCTATCAGTAGTTAGTGCCTTCCATAGTTTGAATCTTTTATTTAGCTGGCAGTAGTGGCGCTCGCTGTATTGCAGTAGCTTGAGCAGCGAAGATTTTTGTGAGGTAAGTGATTTGTGAAAGGTATAGTTTAATGTTAGTCAGGGCCATTCTTTTGTAGGGATTTTTGAACGTCAGATTGCGTTGCGCTAAAAAAAATATTGTGTATCAGTTTAAGGACAGTCATGTATAATTATTTAAAGGGGACGTTTCATATGTCGACCCTTAGCCTAGGATACCTCACTGGAATCTTCTGATTTTTTTCTTGTAGTTTGTGTAATTAGTGTAGCTATTGTTTATTGCTAGCGCGTAATTATAGAGAGAATTTCCTTTGTAGTTGTAGTTTTTCATTGTTGTACAGTAAAACAGTTGTGGCATGCATGTAGATTTGCACCAAGTATTTCGCAGCTGCGCTGGCAATTAAGTAGACATTATTTCCATTGCTATGTTATTTTATTTTGCTCTTCAAATTGCGCTTTTCTGTGTTATCGTGTGAAATACTGTGACAATAATGGCGTGTGAAAAACGTAATACTAGGCTCCAAAGTAAACTGAGAAATGACAGTGAAGACGAAAGCAGTGTGTTAGCGCCGCAGAGTAATGAATTAACTAATGTTCAAAGTAGTAATTTGGTAATTGCGCATAGGGAAATGGAGCGGGCGGCAAACAATGGTGTAGACAGTGAAACAGGTAGTGAACAGGGAAGCGTTATCGATCGATTGGTCGGCAACAGCTCGCCTCAGGATTCGGGAATGACAGAACACAATATTGCAAATACTGCAGACTCAGGTTTTGGGTTCCCACCGTTTTCTCAAATGAGTCAAGACACATTTTCCACTTGTCAAAATGTGAATGTTGCCGGTGCAACTTCACTGCCGAAAAGCACTGAGGAACATGTTTCAGACACCAGTGCATTGTTATTACAATTAATGCAACAAATGGGACAAAAGCTTGAAAAGTTAGACACAATGGAACAACATCAGAGACAAACACAGCAACAGTTAGATACAATGGAACAAAATCAGAGACAAACACAGCAAAAGCTTCAAAAGTTAGACACAGTGGAACAAAATCTTAAAAAGTTAGACTCATTGGAACAAACACTTGAACAAACACGTGAAGATTTAACTACTGAGTTACATAACATTGAATCGAAATGTCAAAAAGTCTGTAATGACGTAAAAACACAAATTTGTGAGCATTTTCAACCTATTTTTTCGCGGCATGAAAATGCATTACAGAATCACGAAGCAGCCATAAAAGAACTGCAAATTATTGTTCATGAAAATCATGAGACCTTGCAAGCTAAATTTGACTCAGTTGCATCTACCGATTCGGTTACGCATCTTGCAAAAACTCAGGAAAACTTTAAGGACACAGTAGATACTCTGAAACTTGGTCCAGAAAAACACACTGAAGAAATAAGGACACTATCGGAGAAAGTAGCCGAACTTTCGGATCAGGTCACTAACTTATCTACAAAGGTAGATGATGATCTGAATGACACAAGACCCGTAGCCTTCACTGACACAGAAGAGTATGAACAAATAAGAAAATTCAAACAAAATCAGAATCAAATTAATACACAACACCAAAGTGAAATCCGGGAAGTACGAGATCAGCTGACACAGGTAATACAAGAATTACGTATTTCAGAGGACACTGGCGCTCCAACACGGGAAGAGGGACTTAGAAACACGGAAAAGCCGCAAAATAATAACACAGGGCATTTCGGAAGTTATGAAAGAAATTGGCAATGTGCACCGAATTTTGAGATGGAACGGCCGACACGACCTAACAATGACCGATATGCGACTCGCCGACATGATGATTTTGACTATAAGCTGTTCATTACTACACGTAAATTCAAAACATTTAAGAATTCTGGCAACGACATTCATCCACAAGCATGGCTCCATCAATTCTCTCATTGTTTTCCTCCCAACTGGTCGTTAGAACACAGATTAGAATTTATGTGTGGCTACTTGGAGAATGAACCAGCTGTAAGAATGCGATCGATCATTCACGATTGCCACAGTGAAGGAGAGTTTTACCATGCCTTCCTCTCAGCATATTGGTCTCAAGCCACACAAGACCGAGTAAAACATAGCATCATAATGATGAAACGTTTCGAACAATCTGAATTTTCCAGTCTTATGAAATATTTTGAAGACATGTTGCATAAGAATCAGTATCTTTCAAACCCATACAGCCCCTCAGAACTCATCCGCATTTGCTTAATGAAATTGCCTGAACATTTACGACATATAATTTGGCAGGACGTTGCAAAGACGACATTGAAGCTTTTCAGGGACTGTTACAAGAACTAGAAATTGGCACTGATAATCGCGGAACGCGAAAACAAGGACACAACAATTACAGGTCACATCCGTCACAATTCCGTGACGACAGAAACAATAACCGGACACGACTGGTCTATTCTTACAACACAAATCGTGACCAAAACAGACACCACCCGTATGACAACCGTTGGCAGAGTAGTAATAACTACAGGGAAAGATCACCTCTCCGTGGTAATGACTATCACAGAGACAATAAGAGAAACAGACAATATGGGAACCAAAATAAATACTATCAAGGGAGACAGAATAACTTTAGACGCAACAGTCCAGCACGCAGATACGATTCAGGGAGAAATTCTCCACCACGTGACCGACAAGAAAGAAACTATGGCATCTACCGACATGAAGACAGATGATATAATCATAATGACAGACCCGAATTTCATCAGAACTGGCGGGATTCAAACAGAGCAGGGCACTTTCGACAACGTGAATTTATAGAAGTTAGGTCTCCTAATCCCAATAAGAATGCGCGCCAACAAAGAGACAGACAATGACTCGCGCCGCAGGCACCCACGTGCGCCGGCTGGCTCAGAGAAAAATAACATAGAAGCTAACCTTGAGAAAAATTCCAGTATTCTTTACCGACGTATACCGTATGATAATTGCATTGAAGTTGAAACTCTGTGCACTAGGAAGAGTAAAGGTTTACACCACATTTCACATGTAAAACCGTTTATAGAAAGATAATCTGTTTTTAACTTGTCTTTGCCATATAACTTTTCACTTTACATTACTAGTATGCTGTGTCAGACTTAAGAAACTGTTAACATACAACAATGTTTGAAGTTAAATATCCAGTCTAGAACCTAGGGAACATTTTTAAACAGAAATTACGAATGCATTGTTATAGTGAACAGACGAGACAGTGTTGTATTTGTACATTCTTGCTTGTTAGTTGCACGATTACCTAACGACTATAAGGCTCACGTATTTAGAACATTTACCAGTACTGCTAATGAGATTTTAATGCAACATTTTGGTTTACTTGAAAATATATTCTGGATTTAAAGTACTTTCTGAGAGATACCAGATGACACAGAGATTAGTTTATGTGACAGCTACACGATTTTTATCACGACGCTACTAATGAGTGACAATTTACAATGTTGTTTTTGCGGTGTATCTGTTTTATATCTGCACAGGTTTTCTGAATTCTTCTGGAAAGTAAAACATGTTTTAGTAGTAACTTTTCTGGTATAGCTACAATGAGACAGGCTTTTCTGTAGCACAACAATACGTTACAGTTCAGTACTTTCTTCATCACGCCAATAAGCATAATAACTACGATATCTATACGCAAAGCATTTCACTTTTGTTTATCATGAGGTAAGTACATTGACTTCTGCAGAACTTAGCTTTCGGAGGACGATAATTACGACACTTCCACAGAATTATCTTACAGCAAGACGCACATTTAGCGCTACAGGACACGCATTTGAGTGGTTAATTTTGTACTTAAAACATTTATTTTTAAAGATATTTGAAGTACAATGATACGAAGTTTTTCCGTGATACATTTCATTCCTTTGCTGTAATCTGTAGCATCTGAGGGTATAATTACATTGATCCTCAGGGGGGTACATGCTTACTTTGTGTACCATGTGTGTGGCAACCACAAGGAACACTAGCTAATATGGTATTTGCTTATACAACTTTACACATCGCTATCATATTTCTCTAACACACAAATTACACAGCTATCTGATCATTTAACAGAGAAATGAACTTTTTTACTACATCAGTAACAGATGTTTACGCAATTACGCAGTTGGATAACTTCACACCTACGAAATTGTATTTTGTCTGTACTTTGAGAAATGCTCATATTTTTCGGAATCATTGTGATACTATGAGAGCTTTGAATGATGTATTTGGTAAGAGAGCATTATTTTAAAGTACATTTGAGGTAGATGACACTATTGAAATGAGCAGAGAATTTTCTTTAGGTTTTGAAATTATTGGAGAAAGCTACGACGATTTTGAGAGTTGACTGAGGTGTTATGATGTTATTATTACGATGACTATGTGTATTATGCTGTTGCGGTATGGTTATGATCAATAAGCTGATGCTATATGAGTTATTTGAATATGCTACGCATCTGTTATGATGAAATATTGAAGAAGTGTCGACGAATAAGGTAAGGAATAATGAGTAGTGATTAGGGACTCTGATTTGTGGAAAAGGTTGTTGGAAACCAAGAATCGAACTTTAAGAGTTATGAAATGTGTGTATATGCGTGACTGTATCACAATGCTGGCGAAAATTTTTTGGACACTGTTATATTTATAGGATTTTCTTTCTACAGATTTGCAACTCTAATTCTTGACCTGTGAAATATTTTTATGTGAGACTGTCACTGTAGCGGAAACTGCTGTCGTAAATATATCCGTAAGAAAGTTAAGTGACCACCTGCACGTAATGCGTCGCGGGCACCCACCTGGGCGACAGCCACCCGAAAAAAACCCATTAGCCTTTCAGCGGCACAGGTAGAAAAAAAAGGGGGGGCCATTATACTCGCTATTGACATTTCCTTGTTGAAAGCATACTGTGGAGCTCGTAATTTATGATATTTACTGAAATGCCTAATGAAATGACGAGAAATATTTTTACATCTGCACACCTCATTACGACAAGCGTCTTTCTACGAGAGTTGAGAGAATTTCTACTAACTTATGAAATGTCACATGACTACTGAATGATATTTTTATGCTTTGCTTTTCATAGTTGCTTATTTCATTTGATATCTGGTTTCCAGCTGTGTTGCAGCATTGGTTTCATAAAATAAAATTAAATGCATTTGCTAATGTGAACACTTCCTGTCAACAGATCTATTAAATAATAATTTTGTGATCCACATTCTTCAAAAAAAGGAGCACTTGGAAAGGAAAGAACAATAAGAAGGAACTAGTAACAGTAACACATAATTTTCTTTTCAAGTACATGGTAATATTTCTTTTTACAATCAGTTGTTGTGGTGCACCACTTTAATTACTTAGACATTAAGATGTGATTATACATTTCCCTTATCTGCATTGTTATCTTTAGTGTACTATTTTTTCTGCTTGAGCTATGTCATGTTTAGACATAAGCTGCTGTTTGCCAGGCATAGTGCTACCGAACTTTAATTTGTGTTACTCTGCTAAGCCAGATTTATTTTTTTGTTTGTAATGTTGCATTGCTTGGTAATTTAGATTTACTGTAGCTTGCTTTGCAAATTTCCATTTTTTTGTCATTGCTGTTTATATTAATTGTTTTATGTGATGCTGCATTGCCTCGTCCCTTAGTTTAGCATCTGAGCTCAGTAGATTTAAGTTAGCTTAAGAGGGGGTAGACTATATAAGAACCTAACTATGGAGAATAGGGAAAGAATGCTTTGAAAGTTATATGAAAACGATTTGGGCCTAAATGAATATTGTACAATGAGCCATATTTATTTTGAAAGAAATGTGAACAAAATACAGAAGGCAGGCTTAGATAGGACTTTTTGGGAATAATGATGAACAAAGGGAGATCTCCATGCAAAATACTGCAGTAAAACAAACCCTGTCCTTTCCCTTTTCTGTTATCCCACTATATGTTTGTGTACCCTTGTGTATTTGTTTTCTTCCTGTCTCTGTGTAGTTTCATAGAATTTTTTCTTCTTTTAATATTAAGCTACATTCACTATGATGAGGAATACTGTTATCCTCGAATATAATTGGCATTAATAATATGTTATTTACTTTGTAAAGGTGTTAGACATTATTAATTCCGTTCTGTTTAATGCTCATGTGTGAAGTTGATGTTTCAAAAGTTATTGTGATCTTTTATGTATGTACTCATGTCATAATTCCTGTAACACTGATGTATATGTTTATTTCTATTCTTTTGTAAAGCCTGTACTACAAATGTTATCTGTATTGTTATGTTTTTAATGATGTATTTTGTACCTTTGTTATTGTATTCTTACGTTATAAAATTGTAATTGTCACCAGTTCATGATATTATTAACTTGTAAGTTACATTTCACTGCACACGTTTCTGTTGGTCATAGTATATGGACAATATGTGAGAAGTAGGGACTGTTAGTGTTTGCACATGTGTTAATAATTCAGCAAGGGACTGGATAACAGCATTGCTGGTTCTAAGGACAATTCCAAAAACTTTGTGAATGCACAAGTGGTCGTTATGGACTTGCTATATTATTCGCAAGACTCTTCGATGGTGATTGTGCACCTGCACAGTCGCAACAGATCGCAACAGATGGCTGCTGGCCATCTCTACAAGGACTACAGTGGGTCTGCATCTTTGATGGCCCACCAATTGCTACAAGGACTGCAGTGGGTCTGCACCTCTGGTGGCCCACCAGTACCGTAATTTCTACAAGGACTGCAGTGGGTCTGCACCTCTGGTGGCCCACCAATACCGTAATCTCTACCAGGACTACGGTGGGTCTTCTCTGTGATGACCTGCCTACCAATATTATTCAAAACTTCGAACGACTCTGCAGTGGGTTTGCTCTGTTGTGGCCCATTACCTGTCAGCATGTCGAGAGTCAGCACTGTCTTTCCGTTGGAAGGACAACACTACTTCTTCAAGACTGCATGGAAATCCACTACTTCCGTGTGCATTTTCTTTTACTGCTCAGACTTTGAGAAAAACTCTGCATTTTTACTGTGATGAACAATCTGGACTGTCTTTATGGACTGTGAGAAATTTTTAGCTTTTGACCAACATTGTATCAATAAGTGTGTGCATTTGATTTCTTTGTTATTGTAATTATGAAAAAATTTTTCAAATCTGTATTGGCCACTGCCCGAAAAAATTTGTAAAATTTTTTGTGGGGAGCATGGGGGCTATGTAAGTAGGCTGTTTAGGTTCTTTTATTGGTAACGCCACCTGTGTGCAGTCTGTGGCTAGTTTGCATTGTTGTCTGCCATTGTAGTGTTGGGCAGCGGCAGCTGGATGTGAACAGCGCGTAGCGTTGGCAGTTGGAGATGAGCCGCCAGCAGTGGTGGATGTGGGGAGAGAGATGGCGGAGATTTGTAATTTGTCATGAACTGCTATATTTATACATGATGACATCAAGGTAAATACATTGTTTGTTCTCTACTAATATCTTTCATTTGCTAACTATCCCTATCAGTAGTTAGTGCCTTCCATAGTTTGAATCTTTTATTTAGCTGGCAGTAGTGGCGCTCGCTGTATTGCAGTAGCTTGAGCAGCGAAGATTTTTGTGAGGTAAGTGATTTGTGAAAGGTATAGTTTAATGTTAGTCAGGGCCATTCTTTTGTAGGGATTTTTGAAAGTCAGATTGATTTGCGCTAAAAAAAATATTGTGTATCAGTTTAAGGACAGTCATGTATAATTGTTTAAAGGGGACGTTTCAGAGTCACTACACATCCTTCGAAATCTCTGCTCCCTCATAGACTGGCCTGCACACTGAGTTTTTCCTCTTCTGGAATTCAGTTCCCTCACTTATGGGTCGAGCATCCACCATCAGCTAGAGAAATGACATTTGCGCCGACAGGACAATTTCGTGACATTGTCACGCCTGTGCAGCTACAAAAGTGGAGACAGAGGATATCCTTACGCATCCGACGCTTTTAATTTTTTTTTTCATGGTGGTAATTTGTGACCACTATGCACCTGGCATTTCTGCAATGCTGACAGGAAGAGTTGTGCCACCACGAGCAACAGCTACAGCTGCAGCAGGTGTAATATCAATAGCAGCAGGAGCGTGACATATTCTTACGCCGCTCTGGCAGCGGGCCAAGTGTCTGCAGGAGTTGTCCCCAGATGCCCCTGACGCCTTTCGCCGGTTTCGACGAGTCTACGGAAAGGTGGGAGAATCACTTCCATTAGTTTTTGTCAAGTAAGGCGTATTGTCGATCCAGCTGATCAGGCCGACTTATTATTGTCCGACAGTGCGGTACTGTACGAAATCGTGCAAAGTTTGAAGCCCTCTACGAAACCGAGAAAATTAATTATGTGGAACACTGTCCGTTGCTCGCGCTTTTGGGAGTCAAACCGATGCGGTGGCGGCGCGGTTGCAGTTTAACCAGCATCGCAAGTACCATGCGCTGTCGTATGCAGCATGGATCGCCGACCTGCAAGGTCTCTCACGATAGTGTCAGTTTGAGTATCCCAGTACACTACTTCGTAAGCGAACTTCTGAGTTTGGGACGTGATCATCCGACTGGCACCCTACCCCAAGGTCCAAACTAGGGCACTGGCCCTATCTGACACCTCTTTAGCCAAAGATGGACAGATTGCTGAATGATATGAATTTAGGGCAGCGGCAAGGGACATACTTTCCGATAATTGAGAGGTGACGAAGTCACATACGAGAGATAAGCAGCCCCCGAGCCTCAACGGGTTGGCCAGACGACCTTGCCTTCCGCTGAGCCAACGTGTGATGCCACTGACGATTCAAGCGCAGTTACACCACGGCGCTGCCCGTTTTCGCCCGCAGCGTGCTCGGAGCTCGAGTACATAGAAGAGTCATGATTGCCGTTCCCTACTTTGCAGGTTCTCCGCGTCACTCACCTTCCGCATCTGTTTCCAGTCAGCGGGCAAGTGGGTCGTCCTGCCCTGATTGTCATTTGGTGCGTATTAGACAGGATCACACATACACAGACGCCATTTTCTAGATATGCCGAAAAATAGGCCTTTTGGCATCGGTTTGCGAAGGTCAGAGAGCAGTGGGCTGGTCATCGGAAACCATAGTGTTTTCCCTGGCCTCGGGAGCTGTTTGCGATGAACCTCAAGCATCGCCCCAATGTATGCTGGTTGTGTTGGTTGTGAATAGCGGATGGTTGAGATTCAGGTAGACATGGGAGCAACGGTCATGGACTGCACTGAGTTGTAACGATCGCTACGTCAGGTTGTTCTTATAGTAAGCAGTATATTCCATTGTGGGAGTAATTCTCCATCGCAGATTGTTATAAGAATTTGGAACTGTAACTTACCTTGTTGGAAATAAATTCACCGTTGGCGCAAAATATTTTTGGGATTGACGCCTTTTCTGTTTTTTTGATTCCAGATCGTTGACAATGCCCATTTAGCAAAATATTTTATTTGTGTGATATCCACAACTGTTCCGCAGCCGGCCGAAGTGGCCGTGCGGTTAAAGGCGCTGCAGTCTGGAACCGCAAGACCGCTACGGTCGCAGGTTCGAATCCTGCCTTGGGCATGGATGTTTGTGATGTCCTTAGGTTAGTTAGGTTTAACTAGTTCTAAGTTCTAGGGGACTAATGACCCCAGCAGTTGAGTCCCATAGTGCTCAGAGCCATTTGAACCATTTGAACTGTTCCGCAACATGTTCAGAGTAATCAAATCTGCCACAGTTCTAAAATGCTTTTATTGACCGACAGCCTACATGACAAAAGCTCCTATACACTATTACGGTTTCGGGGCCTTAGGCCCATCACCATGTGTATCTGGAAAACTAAAGGAAAATTATAGTTGTAACCTACTCCTACTCCTGAAGATAGATGCTGTCTGTGGATATTGTATCACAGACACAATCCCTTTGAATGTTCAGAGATTTCATTAAACACGTCCAAAGATGTAAACAACGCCTATTAGACGGAGGGGGTCCGACAGCCGATACGTTTCAGTCATTCCACCAGGAAGGAGGTACATGGCTCGTGTTGTCTGTAGTTCAACCATGCCTAAACGGTCAATACCCCGGTTCGAACGCGCCCGCGTGTTACTTTGCGCCAGGAAGGTGTCTCAACAAGGAAGTGTCCAGGCGGCTCGGAGTGAACCAAAGAGATGTTGTTCGGACATGGAGGAGATACAGAGAGACAGGAGCTGTCGATGACATGCCTCGCTCAGGCCGCCCAAGGACTATTACTGCAGTGGATGACCGCTACGTACGTATAATGGCTCGGAGGAACCCTGACAACAACGCCACGATGTTGAATAATGCCTTTCGTTCAGCCACAGGACGTCGTGTTACGACTCAAACTGTGCGCAATAGACTGCACGATGGGCAACTTTACTCCCAACGTCCGTGGTGAGGTCCAGCTTTGCAACCACGACACCATGCAGGGCGGTACAAATGGGCCCAACAACATGCCAAATACACTGCTCAGGATTGGCATCATGTTCTCTTCACCGATGAGTCTCACATATGCCTTCAATCAGATAATCGTCAGTGACGTGTTTGGAGGCAACGCGATCAGAATGAACGCCTTAGACACACTGTCCAGCGAGTGCAGCAAGGTGGAGGTTCCCTGCTGTTTTGGGGTGGCATGGTGTGGGGCAGATGTACGTCGCTGGTGGTCATGGAAGGCGCCATAAGCGCTGTACGATACATGAATGCCGTCCTCCGACCGATAGTGCAACCACATCGGCAGCATATGGGTGAGGCATTCGTCTTCATGGACGGCAATTCGCGACCCCATCGTGTACATCTTGTGAATGACTTCCTTCAGGATAACGACGTCGCTCGACTAGAGCGGCCAGCATGTTCGCCAGCCATGAACCCCTCGAACATGAGTGGGATAGATTGAAAAGTGCTGTTTATGGACGACGTGACCTACCAACCACTCTGAGGGATCTACGCCGAATCGTCGTTGAAGGGTGGGACAATCTGGACCAACAGTGCCTTGATGAACTTGTTGAGAGTATGCCACGACGAATGTAGGCATTCATCAATGCAAGAGGACGTGCTACTGGGTTTAGAGGTTCTGGTGTTTACAGCAATCTGGACCACCACCTCTGAAGGTCTCGCTGCATGGTGGTACAACATGCAATGTGTGGTTTTCATGAGCAATAAAAAGGGCAGAAATGATGTTTATGTTGATCTCTGTTCCAATTTTCTGTACAGGTTAAGGAATTCGCGGAACTGAGGTGAGGCAAAATTTTTTTTTTTCAAAGAATCCCAGCTTTTAAGTGCAGCCTGGGTATATGTCTCTTTTCCCAAAATTACCTCCTGCAATTGATTCAGTCTCCAAAAATAAAGCCACCATAGGACATTAAGTAGAAATCACACACTAGACCAAGCAACACTCTAAACTAAGTAACGACCCTGCACCGTAAAATGTAAATCAGCTTTAAACCTGAGATGGCGAACGACGAAAAAACGGCGGTAACATCCTCAGCCTGCACTTACAGAATGCTAATACAGTGCATCTATGTGACCTGTGTGCCTACGGGGCTGTATTCATGATAAACACCGTGAAGGGGGCGCATAACATGTCATGGAGATTAAGTAAGGTACAAGTAACGCACGCCCGGTTAGCCACGTGGTCTAACGTGCTGCTTCCTGACTGGGAAGGAGTGCCAGTCCCCAGCACGAATCCGCAAGGCGGATTAGTGTCGAGGTCCGGTGTGCCGGCCAGCCTGTGGATGGTTTTTAAGGCGGTTTTCCATCTACCTCGCCGAATTCCGGCTGGTTCCCTTTATTCCGCTTCAGTGTCGGTGATTGTTGCGCAAACACCATTTCCACGTTCGCGTATATCATAATTACTGTACCATGCAAACATTTGGCGTTACACTCGTGTGGTATGAGATGTTCCCGAGGTGGTCCAAATCGGGCTGAACTCCACAATAGCCCTTGGTTCGCTGTGGGCAGTGGTGGGGTGGGTTGACTGCTGTGGCCTGTTCTGGGGTTGTGAACCATTGAGGACTACAGTGGGTCGAAGTCTCTCCCTCATTTCTAGGTCCTCAGTTCAATACATACATACATACAAGGTAGTAGGTACGAATGGTGAAAAAAGAATTCAGAAGATATATGGGTAATAACCGAAAGTAATGGCGCTCCAGTTGGGAAGGTGTTCAACTTACCAAGCAAATAGGAAAAAAGTAGTATATTGACAAGGGTTCTTGCACAAAGAGCATTTTAGAGTAAAAATTCCAGATTGTAAACCAAGAATCTAATTTCACAGTTTCTTCCAACCAAATAATCTCATTTGTCAATATCGAAAAAACCGAATTCTCATTTAAAATTTTGAAATCTAAACAATTTTATTCTTTTTAAATGAGAACCATCAAAACTCTTTTGCCTACATTGAAAAAAATAAATATTCATTTTCTCATTTAAATATTTTCAAATCTCATAAATTTTATTCTTTATAAATAAGAACCAACAAACCTAAAATCTCAAAGGAACATTTTGACCAAAAACGTTTCAATAAAAATAGAAAACAAATTTCATTTTATATAAAACAATGAAAACAAAAGTGATTAACAAATCTGAAAAAGTATAAGATTTTAGAAAATTATAGTAACGGAAAGTATGGTTTGACTTGGAAACATTTAGAAACTTATTGTAAAGAAAATGGTTATTCAAATGTAACTAGAGGAAATCTGTTTGAATTTATTGATTATTTTAATAGGGAAGGAATTTATAGAGAATGAAGTAAGATAGAACTAAAATATGAAGCTTTAAAAGAACTACCATCAATTGCTGAAACAGACAATTTTGAAGAATTAATCACTCTTATTGTAACTTCTGTTGATAATATTAATAACAATGATAATGGTAATGAATTAAATCTGTAAAAGAACTTCATCAAATCTGTAAAATGAACCAAATAAAAATTATTTTAAACTTAGCATAAGTCAATTAATTGACCTTAACAAAAAAACCTGGAAGTAAAATTAATAAAAATACAGATTTAAGTAAAAATTCCTTAAGTCATCTTCGTAAAATTCGCAAAACGAAAAGTTTAAAAAATTATTATGGTCCAAATAAACAACAATCAATCTTATCATCAGATCTGAGACCAAAATTAATAATCATGATATGAGAATAATATTAACAATAATGGTAATGAGTATTATATTCAATAACATCTAGTAGATAAATATCAAGAAATTAAACAAAAAATAACAAGAAAAATTTACCAGGTTTCAGTCTTCTAGATGATGACGATTTTTTAAAATCACCTAAACGAATTTATAAAAAATCTTCTGCTTTCAAATCAAGAATAATAACTTGTGGAATTAATAATAATGATAATGTTGTTAAACTACAAGAACTTTTTAATCAGATTAAATAAGAAATAATCACCAACTTAAAAAATAGTACAATACAAAGAAGAAGAAGAAGTAAAGTTAACATGAAATTTCATTTTAATTTTAAAAGATAAGAAGAAATACATGAACTTACTTTTAAAACAGTCAATCAAGTATTATTAAGAACAACTGATTTAGAAGATTATTCTTATTAGTCAATTAAATAAACTATTAAGGGAAATTGAAGAAATGCAAAGGAAAACATCTGGTTGGTCTTTATATTACGTAGATAGTTTAGAATTAAATATTAATAAACACAATCCAATTTTTTGTTCTTCTTATACTGATTTTCAAAAACTAATTAAAGATAAAAAGCAGTAATGAATGTACAATATCCAGATCAAACATGTTTTCTTTATTCAGTAAAATCAGTATTACATTCTGTAGAATATGGTGCAGAAAGATTTAGTAAATATAACAATATTGGATTAGAATTGGATGAAATTTTAGAAAAAGAGAAAATTAATTTTGCTGTTCAGTTAACAGATATTGCAAAATCTGAAAATAAATTAAATATTTCAATTAATGTTCATGCCAATGAAAGCAATGAAGAAGAAGAAAAAAATATTCTATATCCTCTTTACCAAACATAAAATAAACAAGAAAAATATGTAAATCTTCTTTGAATTAGAAATGAAAATATTTTTCACTAATGTTGCATAAAAATTTTCTAGATTAATTAGTTCACAAACAAGCAATCACAATGGAAAAGGACAAAAAGTTTAATTAAAAATTATAATAATTCGTTTCACCTTCATTTTGTACTTTACACAGATTTCGAATATTTATTAAAGGATATTTAAACATGTCAACCAAATCCTGAAAAATCTTATATTAACAAATGTCAAAGACATTTGGCAATTTCAATCAGTTATTGTGTTAAATTGTCTAATGGTGATTATAAAAATCTAGTTCCTTATAGAGGTAATGAAAATTTAAAAGAAGAATTAAGAGAAATTGCTAGAATATATAAACGAAATATTCCAATAAAAATGACTAAAGAAATTGTTATCAACTATAAATATTCAGAAAATTGTCATATTTGTGGAAAAGAATATCCTTTTGGTGAAAAGAAAGTAAGAGATCATTTCCATACAACAGGAAAATATTGAGGAGTTGCATCTTAGTTAACAAAATCGGGAATTTATTCCAGCTTATATTCATAATTTAACAAATTACGATGTTTATCAAGGAATTAGCAATAGATAATAATGATAGTGATACAATTCCAGACAAGAAATTAAAAACATAGAAAAGAATGTTTTTATTCAAAAATTAATGAAGGTAATTTTTCTGATGAAGATTATAAAAGAGCAAAGACAGATTGGAAAAAAATCAATATTAAAAATTTAGGCGAATATACAAAATTATATAATAAATGTTAAGTTTTAATATTAGCAAATATTTTCGAAAATTTTACAGATACATGTATTAAATCCTATAAACTTAGTATTTCTTGGTATTTTACACTTCCAGGATTTTCTTGGGATTAAAAATGACAGAAAATTGAATTACATTACTTGATTTTGTTGTGATTTTATTTCTTGAAAAAGGAATTCAACGAGGAATTTCTCAAAGTATTGAAAAAGAGTAAGGCAAAATCCAATAATAAATAAATAAAAAATTTAAGCCAAGAAATAAATCAAATTATATTACATATTTAGATAAAATAATTTATATGGTTGGGCAATGTCTCAGATTTTATCATTTAAAAATTTCAGTTGTGTAGAACCAAATTTTTTTATTTTGGAAAATGCTTAAACAGTCAGATGATTATAAATATGGTTATATTTTAGCAGTTGATTTAGAACATCCAAGAAAATTATATTATTTACTTAAAGATTTACCTTTAGGAGCTGAAGGAGGAAATAATAACATTGTAGAAATCTCAAACAATGTTGAAATCTTGGATTTAAATTAAAGAAGATTTACAGAATCTTATAATTTTAACAATCAGAGTGGATGAAAAAAAATATCGATATTAATACAGAAATGAGAAAAAAGGCTACTAACGATTTTGAAAAAGATTTCTACAAGTTAATTAATAATTCAGTATTTGTAAAAACAATGTAAAATATTAGAAATAGACAAAATATTAAATTCATAACAGATCCAAGAAAATATATGAATTATATTTCAAAACCAAATTATGAACATACTACTGTATTTTCAGAACATTTAGTTGCAGTTCATAGAATGAAAATTAAAATGATGATCAATAAACCAATTTATATTGGAATGAGTATTCTAGGTTTCTGAAAATAAAAATGCATGATTTTCATTATAATGTTATGAAACCAAAATATGGTGAAAATATTGATTTATGCTATGTGCATAATCATTCTTTCATTTATGATATAAGAACTGAAGAACTTCATAATGATTTGAAATCAATGATAAATGAATTTGATACAAGTGATTTTATTTTTAATTTATGAAAAAATGAATGACCTGTTACATTTTAAACCTCGTATGTAGAAAAATCTTAAATTTTATAGATAATTATCTACTTCTTACCACAGTTTTTAATAGATTTGGAAAATTGTAGAATTTTGTACACCTGTAAGTGTGTTTTGTATGCTGTGCAAAATTCATCGAAGAATCTCTCTTAGTCATGAAGAATAGCGTACCTATAGAAACAAATACAGCCAATAGTAAGTGAAAAAATGATAAAATTTCATATGTAAAAGAAAATTATTTTGTTATGTTTTTGAACTTCAACTGCTATGAGTGTGGTACCTGAATCTTTCCTGGTCATACTGACAAAGTTTTGCGAATTTGTTTGTAATTTATAGACAGTGTAAATTAAAATGTCCGGTGCTGCCTCTCCTGCTCCATGTTGGCAGCCCATTTCACATCCTACTCCCCTTAATTCTGCTAGCTGATCTTTTTCCTAATTTCGTTCCTGGGTCACGAAATCGATAGCGTGGAAGATGCATCTCAAATGGTAATTTGTTAATCAAAGTGTTTACTAATCCTTTACCACTTTTTCACTTTTCCAAAAGGTATGTGGTAAATTATTCAAAAATCTAACCAAACATGGAATTCCTTTTCATTCATTAATAATAAAATCACTAAATTTATTTGTTAACATTTGTGTTACTCTGACTTCTTGAATATGATAAATTTTTATTTTCTGCAAATCTTCAGTAGGAATTACTGTTAATCTATGAATTAAATCTCTAACATCACTCATCCAAATATATTCAACTGGTTTTTTACTGAACCTTCAACAACTTTTTCAAATGAATCACTGAGATTTATTTCTGAAGTACTAGGAAAATATTCTTTAACAATTGTTTTAATCAAATGATTATATTTATTTCCTTCACTTGATTTCATTTTATTTGACTTACTTTCATTATATATAGCATTTGAGTTCAATAAAATTCTAGCGGAATTTTGTGACTCTAGAGAATCAAATTCTGTATATAAATCATCTATTGTTATTTGTATTCCTGTTAAAAGTTTCATTAATCCATCTGTTCCTTCATATTCTTTTTCAGCTATTTTTAATTTATCACCATTCGTTACTATTTCCTATTTTCCAACAAATTTAAATTGTCCAGCAGGTCTGAATCCAAAAACATTATCTACACTATGATTAAAAAATTCTGATATTCTTTCTCTTACATTTATTTTTAACATCTTTTTCTTTTCTTTTAATTTGCTTTTTTTTATAATTCTATAACAAATTATTTATTTCTGACTCACTTAACGTATAACCTCTTTTATCACTTTCATAACGTTTAATTGTTGGAATAACGTCAATTTCTTCTAAATAATGTATCTTTTGGATGTCGCAAGTTGCAGGCAGAATGGGCCCACTGGCCAACCTAATGTATTATGAGTACATGATGCAAAGCGGCACGCTTGGCAAAACAGAGGCGCACAGCCAAGAATAAATAGTTGCCGTTTTCTAACGAGATTCATACAGCAGCAGATGGGGCGCCATCGTTCCAGTCTACGGTAGGTCGTTGGTTCGACCCTCTGAGGCCGACACGGGGTCTGTAGCCAGCCACCCAGCGCCGGGCTACTCGACAGCACGCTACTGTGGGCAATCGGCCTGGCTTCCAACACACACTGGAGGCATCCCAAGTCGAGGGCTGCAGATTCGGACACCGGATCACGGGCGCTTGTCGTCGCTGCGATCTCAGCCATGGCGGAGAGAAGAAGCAGCAGCTGGCCACCTGCGGCTCACACCAAGCAGCGCTGGGTCAGTAGGGACACAGACCGCTGAGCAAACTGTTGGCGCATCCTGACGCCGTCACAATTGCACTGCTGTCCAAGGCCAGCACAACACAACATTGCATTGCACGGGCCACTGGGGTGCTTCCTCAGCATTGCTGGGCCCTGTGATGCAGACCAAGAAGAACGAGGGCACTGTAGGTGGAAACAATAAATCACTTGGAAAGTTCTCACCAAGTTTTAACACGGTGCCTTCGACCTCATTCCACTACATTTGACGTCTGACACCACTACATTTGGTGTCAGAACAGCTGACGTCGTCTGTACACTACTATGTTCGAGCCCACCGTCTGTATTACAGTCATAAGATGTAGTGAGTTCTGACCAGTTTTCTTTTGAGTATTGGACGTTTTCTTGTTTTTTTTCCGAGTATGGCTCCTGGCAAGCCACATTTTAAATGTTTTTTGTAGGTATATTATTATATTTTTGTTGTTGTCAGAGTAAGTGTTAGAGTATTTGGGGCAGTAAGATTTTTGTTTTCGTGACATTTAATTACTTTTGTATTGGTTTACGATGATACTGAGTGTGATTATACGGGGCTGTAAGAAGTTGGGTTATTCTCGTACTCAAATGTTTTATTTCAGGACTAACTGGGAACAAAATCAACACAATGGCAGAGTCAGGGGTGGGAGGTGTGTCGGAAGCAGAAGCGGTACGGATTTTGTTGGAAAAAGTAGCACAACTGGCAGTAGACAATACACAGTTGAGAAATTAATTAACATCTACAAGTGAGCAGGAAACCGCATCTGATCAGTCGTTCTTGCCTAGGATTCAGGAGACTGATCCAGCTGCCACGAGTTTCATTATTTCGTTTTCTGGCAAGTCATCTGAGGATGTGCATTCATTTATGAAGCACTTGGAAATTTCAGCTGTGGTGAATGGTTGGCCTGATGAACAGTTGTTACATGTAGCCGAGATTAGATTAACGGGTGAAGCGAAGACAATATGTAAAGTGTTCTGAGGTCTTAAGGAAGATAGGACAGTTTAAGCAGTTGAAGGAGGGGCTTTTACAAAGGTACAAGAAACAGAATAGCGCTCGGTACATTAAAGAGACGTTAAGTACAATCACAAAAAGGCAGGGAGAGACGATACAGAAATCTGCAGACAGGATAAGGGAAATTAATGAGTATACTTACAGGTTGGGTCAGAGCGATGAAGCGAATAGTGTTCTGTTGCAGGCGGCCGAGCAAAGGGCACTTGATGTATTTTTGAGAGGGTTACCAGTACATATGTCACAGAAAGTGCGTGAAGGAACTCCGAAAGATTTGTATTCGGCCATTCAGCTGGCAATTCAATGTGAGGAAATAGAAGTGGCAACAGGGGTACGCGAGAGGCAAACAGTGTTTACAGTGGGTATAAAATGTTATAAATGTGGTCGTATGGGACATGTGCAGGGGCAATGTACCCAGTCACCAAGGAATAGAGGAAGGGGTGGAAATCAGAAGGGTGGAGGATGGAGAAGTGGGGATAGGAGGGGTGGACACTCGTTAAGCGGCAGAGGGGCCCCAGGAACCACATAATGGAGCTCCCGTTTAATTTCAATGCTACGATTATGTATTCAGAGGTGGAATGTTCAGTGGTAGGATCCATAGGAACTAAAAAGTTAAAGATTGTGTCGGACACAGGGGCGCAAGTGCCAGTGGCTACTAAGAATATAATAGGATGAAGGAAGTTAGATCCACCGCGTTATAAGTTGCGTGGAGTGGGGGATAAGGAGGTCACATCTTTGGGGCCAGTGACAGTTGACTTTCGAATAGAGAAAGTCCGATTTAATGCTTGCATGGAGGTAGCATCATGGGTAAGCGAAGGCTATGACATGATCCTACGAGTAGATTTCTTGCATCAACATAAAGCCATAATTGACCTTGGACAAAGAACTGTGGAACGCGCTGAAATGTTATTTCAGCTAGCGGAAACTGTTGTCAATGCAGAGCTGTCGCGAGGGGCGTCAACGTAATGAACAAACCAATTGAACCGCGTACGTTAGCATTAAGGCTTAATTCGCATGGGTGTGTAGTGGCACCGGGAAGTCGTTTTGGGCAAGTGTGGAGTCGAATCTACCTGTTGGTACGGTATTTGTTGTTGAACCATTGGAGGATAGCGAACTTTTGGGTTCATTGGGTTGTTTTGTGAACCGTAGTGTTGTACGTGTACAGGAAGGGAACGACGGCCGAGTAGTTCCCGTGAACGTTGATAATTCTAGCGCTGTGGACGCGAATTTGAGGAAAGGAGTTTTAGTAGCAAATTTGGATGTGCCAGATGACGAAGACTGGTGTTCGAGAGGTAGGCGAAGTGATCAACCACTAACTGCCGATAGAACTGCTTTGGGTGACAAAATTAAGCATTTGAAAGGAGGAGAAAGAGAGCATATGGAAGAATTATTGTGGGAATTTAAGGATTTGTTTTTTCAACAAGAGCCGTTACCAGCAACTCCATTAGTTCAACATAGGATACGAACAGGTAATGAAGCAACTGTTTACCGTAAACCATACAGAATACCGCGGTATTTGCAGCCGATTGTGGAGAATTTCATTGATCAGCAGCTTGCGGATGGTATTATAGAGCATAGTAATAGTTGCTGAGGAGCGGGCATTGTCGTTGTGACTAAAGAATCTATGGATGGAACTAAGAAATACAGGTTCTGTTGTGACTACCGATACCTCAATAATAAGACAGTAACGGACGCATACCCCATGCCAAACATATCGGGGACTTTGCATCACTTAGGACAGTGCCAGTACTTTTCTACAATGGATTTGACAAGTGGTTATCATCAGTTAGAGGTGGCCCCAGAGGATCGTTCAAAAATTGCTTTCTCTACATCTGGAGGTCATTACCAGTACATTAGAATGCCATTCGGTTTGAAAAACGCTCCGGCAACGTTTCAGAGGTTGCTAGACAGTGTCTTGAGGGGTTTGAAACCACGGCACTGTCTGGTCTATTTCTATGACATTATACCTGTAGTGTTTTCAAGCAGTATGGAGCAACATAAGCAGCGGTTAAGGGAAGTCCTTATGATGTTAAGAGCAGCTCGTTTGACGTTGAGCCTGGAGAAGTGTCATTTTGCATTAGAAGAAGTAAAATATTTGGGTCGTATTGTCAGTAAGGACGGAGTGTGAACAGATCCGAGGTTGGTACAGGCTGTAAGGCAGTTTCGGGAACCGAAAACAGTTAAGGAAGTGCAGTCATTCATCGGAATTTGCAATTTCTATCGAGAGTTCGTGCAGGATTTTGCAGATTTAGCACAGCCGTTGATACGATTCTTACGGAAGGGTGTGAAATTTGAGTGGACAGAAGAGTGTCAGAAAGCGTTTGACAAACTGAACGAAGTGTTAACATCAAGTCCGGTTCTTGTGTTTCCAGATTTTTGAAAGGAGTTTATATTAGCATCCGATGGATCTAATCAAGCATTAGGGTGTGTTCTTAGCCAGGAAACTGATGGGAAAGAACATCCTGTAGCATATGCGTCTAGGCAGTTGAATGCTGCAGAGAGGAATTACTCAACAACAGAGAGGGAGATGCTTAGCGTAATCTATGGAATCACATATTTTAGATGTTATTTATGTGGGAGAAGATTTCGGGTAGTGACAGATCATGCTGCATTGAAGTGGTTGTTGGGGTTGAAGGATCCATCCACTAGACTCGCTAGATGGGCTGTGAGGCTTAGTGAATTCGACTACGAGGTGGTGCACAAGCCTGGGAAGAAGCACGGTAATACGGATGCACTAAGTAGGAAAGTGGCAAAAGTAGAAGTCGTAGGTTATGACCTAGCGGTATGGTAAGAATTACAAGACGCTGAAAACGATTATAAATTGTATCGGACACAGCCTCAGTTTAATATGTACGATGGTCTTCTGTGCAGGGAAACGAAGTTAGGGCTAAGGGTAGTAGTACCAGCGAAGTTGAGGGACGAGGTTTTAAAGGAAGCTAATGATCACGTGTTATCTGGTCATGGAGGGTGTAGAGCGACGAATAGGAGAGTGGCGGAGAGGTATTGGTGAAGAGGTAGGAAAGTAGATGTAGATCAGTATGTCAAGAATTGTGTACCTTGTGCGCAGAGAGCAGATTTGAGTCGGAAACAAATACAGCTACAACGAGTACCGGGATGCCACATGTCCATTTTCTTTGCTGGGGATCGATGTCTTAGGACCTTTCAGGCGAATACCATCGGGCAACAGATTCGTCCTGACAATAACAATGGTCGCACAAGCGTTAGTAAACAAGTTTGGTGTATCGTAGACAATAATTACTGACGAAGGGACCAACTTCATGTCGGATTTAATGAAGGAACTGTGTAAATAGTTTAACGTAAAGAAGTTGAGGACGAGCACGTTGCATTCACAGGCGAACGGAAGGACAGAACGGATACACAGAACAATCGGGAAGATGCTGAGTTTTTATGTGGACTCTCATCACCATGAGTGGGACGAGTATTTGAAGCATATTGTATGCGCGTACGATGCAGAAGTCCATACAAATACCGGTTTGTCTCCATATGAGGTAGTGTACGGGCGAAAAACGCCGTCACCGTTTGATTTAGTGAAGCTACAGAAAGGAAGGACTGGTGAATCTGTATGTCAATTCGCAAGGACGATTCGGGATGTTTGGAAACGGGTACAAAAGGCGAATACAAAAGCTGTGGAAAGGCAGGAAGACGGAGTAAAGCGGAAAGGAGTTTATCGCAGTATAGAGTGGGGTAATGTGTAATGCTGTCCAGCCCCTATACGCACAAAGGGAAAACGAAGAAGATCCTCACGAGGTATCAAGGGCCATACCAAGTTGTTGAAACCACATCCCCCGTTAATGTCAATCTTCAGCTGCCAACTAGAACAACTATAGTACACATTGGGCGGTTACAGCCATTTAAGGGTTACCCGCATGTGATTCCAGGCGTGTCACAGGAAGGAAAGAAGAAGAAAAAGAGAGTAAAGAGAGGTGCTAAGAACAGAGAAAACCAGGAAGACAGAGTACACCATGAAGTACAGTTTGCTTTGCGATCCAGAAAGTGTGGAGCATTTGTGGTTTTTTTTTCTTGTTATGTATCATTGGGTTTGTGTAGATTAATTAGGCATTGTATTTTCGTATATGTGTTTTCGAGTATTGTGAGCCTGCTGGAGCAGCCGTCTTTTGAAGAGGGAGGAAGTGTGATGGTGATCCCTGCCCTCATGTCACTGAAAAGTGAAGTGTAGCATCTGACGTATGTGGAATGTTGTTGGAGGAAGAAATCAAACGCAGTTCTGGAGAAATAAATGCGTCGGAGTAAATTTTGCGGCAAAGACGTAATAAATATGTGTTGAATGATGTCAGAGTCATACGATTTCCTGTTTAAATTTTCGGTTATCAACAGTGCTGGGTCAGGAAATTCGTGTTTATTGCACCAGTTCATATAATGTAAATTTAAGGATGAAAGTAGTCACACAATCGGTGTTGAGTTTGGATCAAAAATAGTGAATATTGGAGGAAAATCTGTAAAGCTACAAATATGTGACATGTGCATAGTGCAGTTATTTTTTGCCAGGGGGAAAGGAATAGACTGTCCAAGGGACGTGATGGAGCCAAAATTGAGCTTGCAACGGGTCGGGATGCATTGGATCTTCTCAACCTATAAGAATTTGGCAGTAGTAGCAAGTTGTTTTGAGGATTTTGTTATGTATGGTAAAAAGGATTTAACATATGAATCCCAACACAGAATGCTTGCTGAAAGTTTTTAATTAAACAAATGAATGAAAAATTAGATAAACTTAAAGAACTTTTAATTTCATGTTTTCATTTCTTTTTGAAATATTTTCAGGCAACTAGAGATGATAAAAACTGAAAACTTTAATTTTTCAAAAATTTTTGATTCTTTAAATTTTTTATACAAATAAAAATGAAAATGAATTGTAGCATTTAAATAATTTTATTACTTTTAGATGATAAATATAAAACTACTCTTAAGGTACGTTATACTAAAATCTTTGCAAATTATGATGATAAATTAGATAAAATTGTAGAATTAAATTTATTTACTGTGGTAAAAAACAAATAAACTAATAACAGAAGAGGTGCTACAAAGTTACAGGCGCAAGACACGAAATGCATAAATGATAAAGGCCAAAATACATAAACAGTTTCCAAAATCTGCTACCAATAGCAAAGAAGCCCAACCATTATAAATGCCAGGTTGTGAACCAACCTCTTTTCTATGTGGTGTTCAGACTCTCTGTTTCTCTATAGATTGACCCACACATTGAGTTCTTCCTCTCCTGGGACCCAGGTCCCCAGCTTTGTGGTCGAGCACCCTACAATCAGCAACAGTGATGAGATTTGTGCTGATTCGTGGACAGAAGCTCTTCTGCCTCAGAGAAATGAATTACATTCGAACAGAGAATATATTCAAGAATTCTGTTAGGATTTTTTCTTCTACCCTTCGTATGTTCAGGAGTCACCTGCGCTCTTTTGCAGTCGCTTGGGACTTTGCACTGGATGAAAGATTCGCGATAAATGCAAGCTGTGTAATGGACCAATGCCATAGGGTGTCCTTTGTGAAACCAAAATGGTATTCTATCCAGACCCAGCGTCTGATTTGTTTACAACTCTTTCAGTTGTTTATCTACGCCATGGATGCTTAGTACTAATGGTTCAAATGGCTCTGAGCACTATGGGACTTAACTTCTAAGGTCATCAGTCCCCTAGAACGTAGAACTACTTAAACCTAACTAACCTAAGGACATCACACACATCCATGCCCGAGGCAGGATCCGAACCTGCGACCGTAGCGGCTGCGCGGTTCCAGACTGTAGCGCCTAGAACCGCTCGGCCACTCCGGCCGGCGATGCTTAGTTCTATGCCCTCCATGAGGCAGTTTGTGCGATTGTCAAACGACGGTATGATTATACGATTCTCTCCTTTTACTACCTTGTACTGCCAATCAGACTGCTCAGCGAGTGACTGGACAGAAACCTTTTAGCGATTTTACTTAGAATCAGTATTTTCTCGGGTTCTCGGATAGACGGTGATGGTGGTTGTTGTATGCTTCGCTCATCGACCTTTTCACAGATGCGCAAATCTTTACTAACTTCAGACTGTAGTCATTTACGCGTTCTCTTTTTAATCAAGAGTGCAACAGGTTTAGCTTCCTCAGTATTTTCCGAATTTGGTCGTTAAACCACAGTGGGTCTTTTCCGTCCTTAATCCACGTACTCGGCACGCAATCCGTTTAAATTTTACCCACAATTCCTCTATGTACATTATTCTGTTACAAAATAACGTCATTTCATTGTCTAAGAGGGATACTAACAACTACTTATCTGGTCTTTCTATCACAAATACTCTCGTAACCTTCTTTATTGTTTTATTAACTTTAGTAATCATAGTCACTATGATGACATCTTGGTCACTAATCCCTGTCTGTATACTGACACCGTCGATAAAGTCATGGCTGCTTGTAGGCCTAAAATATGTCCATTGTGTGTGATTGTTGCTCAACACAGTTTTCGGAAAACGTGTTCAAAAGTATTTCGCAATACTGTCTGTCAGCACCTCCTGCTATGAATCCACACATAATACTTTTACAATACTTTCTGTCAGTAGCAACTGTAATGAATTCATACACGAACAGTTTTAGCGCCACCACTATTTTTTGCGTTAATGAATAAAATAACGACGTTACCATGGCTTTTTGAAGAAGCCATGGGGGTAGGTCAGGACACATTTGGCCAAACATAGTTACTTCAGAGAATATCTGCTGCTACAACAAGAACTGGACTGATGACCTCAGAAGTTAAGTCGCATACTGTTCAGAGCCATTTAAACCAGAACTGCCGCTACGACACCGGGCAGTTACCACATCACAGGCCAGGTGATGGACCACCATTGTAGTAATAACCGTGGAACAACTGCAGAGCGGTAGCTCGATTACTTCACGCCCACGCCATAGGCTCTGTTGCGGCTATGTGACAAAAGTGGATGCCTTGAGAAACCAAGTATCCACCCTCTCATTTTTAGATAATATATGCAATCTGGCAGCTGCAAGCTACGAGGGGAGGTCCACACAGGTCTGTGAGTCGACATGGTTCTACAAGCTGCCACTACGAGACTTGGCTTCCACTAACTGCAGACCTGTTGCTGGCTGGGTGTGATGCTGTGGACTCAGCATCTTCTAGCAGATGGTCACCTCGATCCTACATCCAGTCACTGCCAACCACCTACGCTGGAGGACACATCGTCACTGATCATTTCCTCTTGCAGTGACCGGCACTACTGCTGAGAGCTGTTTTTCTCTGGGTGGTCCATGGCGGGATTCCACACCTCCCTTGCAACATGCGCTGAGCTGCAAAGCTGCGTACAGATTGCGCTCGAGCGTTCACACGCATATCACATCAGCACTCTCACTTAGCTGCGTGCGTCTCAGCAGATTTCAGACTGCCTGTTTGCATCAGCACCTTCACACTCACTGTCTTCAGCACACGTCCTGGAGGGAGTTGCCACCTCAGAACGTCGCCACGATTTTTGTACATTGTTCGCCAATTAAATATCTGATTAATAATGATGTTCCCATGAACAACTGTCCGTCAACATACTGACATTCCATTTGTGAAGTGTGTCAAATAAACTGAGACAGTGTTCTGAGGATGGGTAAATATGAATGTCAGTTTTTTCCTGGTTAATACGGAGAATATGTCTTATAATGAGAAATGAGTGTAGCTCATTGTCTAGAAGTGTGTAAGGTGTGATCTTCGTTACTGATCCAGGAGGTGAAGTTGAGTTGGAGAAAGGAGTGTTATAATAGTGTTACATTTAAATGTTATTTGATTTTGTTTCCTTTATTGTTGATGGTGTCATTGATAGAACATACAGTACAAATATGTCTAAGGAAATAACGGCTGTATATGGAGACATAGCAGATATAGCACAAAAAATAAGGTTAGAGAAAAGAACATAACTTTTCACAGTAAAGTTACTCCAGATCATGGGGAGAAGAGGAATAAAGAATTTGACCAGTGGTTGGCTGAAAACGAGCACCATTATATTTCTCTAGCGATAAGGAATAAGAGGCTTTTGGAGAGACCTGAACGATAGTACTTAAGTGGCTGTAGAAGTTAAGGGGAGTAATGTGGAATTATCGGTTCCAAGACCTTGTGAAAATGCAGAGTCTGAGTCATCTGCAGTGATAGACGAAGTGTGTATGTGAGTAGCAACATGGCTGATATTGATTTATGTGCCGTAGTATCTACCCTGTTGGGTCATTGTTTAGTGGTCAGATGTACAGGGAAGTGCATGCATATGCTGATGATATTTGTGTCTTACAGAATGGAACTACAGACAGTAATATTGCTGTAGACAGGGCGGAGGATGCACATGAAGCTATCGATATGGTTGATTTTCTATTTATTTATTTTTGAAGAAATCGGCAACCATTTCGAAAAAGATTATTCCTTTGCAGGTTCAAGCACCTAGTTTCCTTCTTCAGAAGATTAGAATTGTCGCGTTATTAGCCAGCGTCAAAGATAACTAGTTGAACGCAGCATAGTACTGTAGTCCCATCTACACTTCTGCAGCCTATTCGAAACGAACGTGGCAAAATTTTTCCATGCTGGCTTTGACTGTCTTGTCTCACAGAGGAATAAATGTAGTAACAGTTATGGCGATTATTTTTTTAAATAATAAACAGTTTGCTTACTTCTTCCGTCCGTCCCGTTCTAATTTCACTGCCCCTTATAATACTTTTTTTAGGTAAAAAGTAGAGTCATTCAAAATTGATCCTCAACGATGCATGGTGGAACTTGGTGGAACATTGTTCCAGCTAGAAGAAACAGTTGCCAGTGATAAACAGCTGCAAAGTTCGTTTTCCATGAATGACACACCAATTACACTGCAGGCAAAATCGTTAAGGTTCAATTCGCGTTATGTAGTACTGCAAGCCGCAAGGAAACATAGCGTTGCAGGAAGAAGTCAATCTATGATAAGTGTTAAAGTTAGGGGAATATGTGGAACTACCTGTTACTTATTATGTGTGGTAGTACCGTCTGTGTTTTATTTGTGAGGATAGTTTTATGCATGTTTTCTGGGAAAACATAGGAAAAACTTTTATTGTAGAGAAAAAGTTCCGAATGATGTACCAAAACAACGAGGAGAGAAACCACTGGATAGATGACAGAAAGTGCTGGTCATAGCGAGATTAATTGAATAGGATTGTGTGTTGACGATGGGAGGTGTGTACCAACACCACTATTTTTTGCCTCTCCTGAATAAAATCACCACGTTGCCACAGCTTTTGGAAGAGGTCATGGGAGAGGTCCTGACAACAGCTGCCAAACTTAGTTATGTCAGGGACTGCCTGCTGATATAACAAGAACTGATGCTACGAGTTCGGACAGTTACCACAACGCGCGTCAGATGAGGGACCAGCATCGTAGTAACAACAGGAGAAAGACATAACTACTGCGATGCAGTGGGCCAATTACTTCACGTCTGTACCATGGGTACTGTTATGGGTTATGTGAAAAGAATAGATGTCTTTCCAAAACAAGTACAATCATGCCATAAATACCTCTCCTTTCTAGATATATGTGCAGTCTGGCAGCCCCAAGCTATGAAGGGAGGTCGACGCCGGTCTGTGAGTCGACGTGGTTGCCACCACGGGAGTTGGGCCCCACTAACTGCTGGCTCTGAGTCCGATGCTGAGGACTTGGCATCTCCCAGCCGGTGGATAACCTCGGGGCCCTTTCAGTCACCGCCAACCTCCAACTTTGGAGGACACTTGCTTCAGATCAGATCAGTACAACCACCCATTCACCTTTGCCTGTTAGGGCACATTGTCGCTGTCAATCTCCTTTTGAAAGTTCGGGCACAACTGCCGAGATATGTCTTCTTTTACGGGATGCACAGATGGATACCGCTCTTTACAGTACGCCCTCCCTGAGCTGCAAAGCTTTGCCTGCTGAATCGGTGGTATCACAGCAGCCTGTGGGCCATCTGCTTGTATCAGTGCCTTCACTCTCACCATCTTCAGCACACATCCTGGAGATTGTTGCCACCTCAGAGCATCGCCACGGTTGTTATAGTTCGTTCACTAATAAAATGTCTGATTAATAATCATGTTTTCATGAACAACCATCAGTCGACAGTACCTGCCACCTCATCACAACCCCGCCCCTGTAGAGGTCATCCAACCCAAGCCTGTACATAGTCTATACTCAACAGCTTTAAATCATCTCCAACTAATATTGCATGATTGGGATACTTCCACTCTACTGAGCTTAAACTTTCTTTGAGATATTATATAATTGATACAGCGGAATCGAGTGACTGGTAGAAGCATCCGAGGATTATCTTAGGTTCACCTGTGCTGGTTTGTCCACATAAATTCACAGCCAGGCTCAATTTCAAAATTAATAGACACAATATTCTTGTCGATTGCACTGAACACTCCCCATCTTATGGCATCTAACCTGTCTTGTTCATATATGTTCCATGCCTCGTTATATATTTTTGAGCCTTCTATTTCGGGTTTCATTCAGCTCTCGGTTTCGGGTATAATTGCAGCGTGACAGCTTTCCTGCTGGGAGGTAAATTCAGGGACTTTGTTACAAATGCTTGGGCAGTTTACTGTTAAAATTTTGACATTACATGTGTCTTTATTTTATCTATCATCTGATTTCGCTTTATGTGTATTGACTAGAGAACGTTCATCAGAAGACCTCAATTGATTGCTTAGCCCAAAAAAAAGGCCATGTGCATTCCATAAGTACTCTGCTACCTCGACAGCTTCCTCCTCTATGTAGTGTAGTACATCACGGGAAACCTACAATTCTCCATCCCATAACAAAGGTCCAGAAGTCTGCAGTCAAGACTGTCACAAAATTGACAGGCCTCTGGTTGAGCTCCTCCACTCAGCTCCAAACCAAAGGACTCCAATAAACTCTGGGTGTGATACTACAAACAGTAAGCTCAGCTTGCCATCCCCCTCCGACTACACTACAAGTAAGGCTATCTGTTTCATCACTTCTTAGAGCCACACGTAAGAACTGAGGATTGTCTCAGAACCCAAGGGATACACATCAGTGGTGCCCACATGATGAGGACCTAAGGCAGACATACCGAGTGCACATTGCACTTCTTTCCAGTCCTGAGCTTTATTTGGTAAAGAGGCTCCATACGGTGCCTAGTATTGGACCTCCTGATAACTAGCAAAAATAAAGGAACAAAGCAAGTAGTGCAGCTACGTGAATTCAACACAGCCGAAAAAGGAGATTAGTCTACAATTGCCGGGCAAGGTGATGCTGACTGTTTTTCAGGAAGGCTATGGTGTCGTGCCAACAGAATATGCTCGTAAGGGAAAAATCTAAAATCTTCACAGAGGTATACTACCAGAATCTCTCTTGATGAGGTCACAGGAGATATCTAGTAATGTCTTTCTCTTTCCTTGGACGCCGCTTCAAGGGCGGGGGGCGGGGCGGGGGGGGGGGGGGGGGGGGGGGTGAACGTAGGGACTGGACGTCAAGCCTCGTCCATACACCCATTGAGTGAATAAGTTCCTTTAGCAGGAACTGTACCCCGAGTCCTGTATCGAATGAGTACTATCGAGAAAAATCAAGTTATATCGTTTCAAGTACGATCGTTTTGAAATAAATTAATCACCATATTCAGGAAGACAAACAGGCGTTGATGAAGGATGTTTTTGCGATTTACTACAATGATCAATGACACCGTAACCGATAACCGGCAAGCGTGACGACCAGTTAACTTTCGTGCAACACTTGCCTTCAGTAGTCACACTGCGGTTAAAAGAAAGGAAAGAGGATTACGGAACCATGTCTCGTCGAATATGACATTAGACACGAAGCAGAATCTCGAACTGGGACGGACTGAACCGGAATCAATGCGGCATGATAGCGATTTGAAGTACCTTATGGTAACTTCATAAAGAGAAAATAGTCGGTAAGCCATTACAAACATTATCTCAAACGATGGCCTGTATACGCCCACAAAATACAGAGTGATTATAATTAAACTTTCAAACCGCTGTAGAAATAACACCACTGGTCAGACTGACGTCAAATTGCGACGGAATATTATCGGAAAAGGGGTAAAACGCATGGTAGAAGAAATAAAAATTTAAAAAATAGTGTGGAAATTGATCAATACATGGCGATGTATGTGTCAGAATACGTAAAAGAAAACACCTGTCATGCGCACGACCCACTGAAGTTGGTACAAACACGCCGGGTACACGGCTTTTCGTCCTTTCGCTTCTGTGACGTTCGCCATGACTGTCTCAATACAGGATCACGCCCTGCTTGTGAAGCTGTATTAAATGGATGATGAATGTGCACACGTCGCTCTGCAGAAGTTCCGGACACTGAAGGGTTTGAAAAAAGGCGTTGGTCCTATGAGTGCCGTGGGTCTGCAGGAAATGATTTGGAAATTCGAAAAGGTGGGTTCTTTTGGTGTGCAACCTCGTAGAGGGAGGGAACGGATTTATTCGACGTCAGTGGAAGTAGTGGCCACAGCAGTGCAGAAGGAGACGGGTGGTGGTGTACAAACGTGTAGTTCACGGAGAACTGGCCGAGCATTGGACATACCCGTCAACGCGGTGCGTAAAACCCTACGAAACATCCTTCTTTGCTATCCATTCAAAATTACCCATATTCACGATTTGCTTCCTGTTGACCTGCCACCAAGAGAGATGTTTGCTTTAGAATTTCTTGCTCGCATGGAAGTGGGCAATGATTGGCCGTGGAAGATTTTATGGACAGACGAAACCCACGTCCATCTGACAGGATATGTCAATACACAGAATTGTCGAATATGGGCAACGGAAAATCCACACGCAAATCAACCAGTACCACTTCATCCAGAAAAGGTCACTTTGTGGTGCGGGTTTCCGGCATCATTTATCATAGGGCCATATTTTTTCGAAGAGACAGGTACTTCCAGTCCTGTTACCTGTTTACCTGTAATAGTAAGCGCTATGGGTGTTTTCTGCGCAACCACGTCATTCCAGCTCTCCAACAGCGTGGATGTGTGGATGGGATCATTTTTATGTAAGACAGCGAACCTCCATACATTGCAAATCCCGCGAAGCAGCTGCTGAGGCTCCATTTCGAAATGCTAGAATTATCAGCGGCCATTTCCCTACAGCCTGGTCGTCCCAATCACTTGATCTTAATCCGTGTGACTTCTGGCTGTGGGGCTATCTGAAAGATGTTGTGTTCAGTGTTCGATTGCAAACTTAGCTGCATTGAAGGCTCGCATTGCGCCACACATTCTGAAAGTGATGCCGGAAACACTTCGAACAGTTGTGGAACATGCTGTTTCTTGATTTCAACTTGTTGCAGAAAACGGTGGACGGCATATTGAACATGTTTTAAGCCAATCACACGGAAATTAATAATCCGATTTCATTTAGACTGATGCTTTTCATGCGGTTTTTGCCTCAGGACAATTAAAAAGCGATATAATTGATGCTTTTGTGCGGTTTTTGGCATGAGGACAATTAAAAACCGATGTGATTGATCCTTGTTATGCGGTTTTTGGCCGCAGGACAATTAAAAACCGATTTTTCCCATTTGACGTGATATATCCTTGCCGTGGTGGTTGGGCTTACGTAACTAACAGTATCACACCTGTACACCCATGCATACTGAGTAGTAGAGTTTCTTTAACGCCAAACGTACACTTTTGGCATTGTTGTATTATTCATTTGTCATTTGTAGTCGACCACTATTAAATTATGACGCTTACAGTGCCATCTATTGCTACATTTTGTAACTATTTATTTTTCGTCTGCCATACGTTTTCCCCCTTCTCCGATAATATTCCGTTGCAATTTGAAGTTATTCTGAGCCATGGTGTTATTTCTACAGCGGTTAGAAATTTAACTTTAATTATAATCACCCTGTATATTGTTAATGATATACACGTGGTGGCACACAGAATGTGTCTTGTGTCATGAATTCTTTCACAGGGATGTGTCCTTCCCAGATGACATTTCTTGCCAACAAATGAGTTGCTTTGCAATCGCAGAGGAACAAATGCGACCTGGAAGATAGCACCGAGATGCTTGGTTAACAAACACACCTAACGCACGTCTTCTAATATTCCAACTGCATGTGTTTACCTTCCCCCCCCCCCCCCCCTTAATGACCACAAAGAAAATTAGTTCTTGTTATCTTTTGTTTGTTTTGTTTTGGTGATTGAGCTTAAAACATGGCTTAACTCAGAATCAGCAAGTCGCTACCTGCTTGGGACCGAAAAACTACCTGCGCATCATCAGACGGTTTTCGACAACGAGGTGGAATATGTTGTTGACAATTTTTCTGATATTTGTGCCTATTTCGTTCAATAACCTAACTGGAAACGATATTAACATGCACTGTACTAATACAACTGGTGTCTCATCATAATACCATACAATGATGGCTATCGTAATTAAACATGAAGTCTTTTGTCATACTCAAATAGCTTTACCGGACTACAGGATAAATGCGACAATATGGCTCTGAGAGAAGTTGCAGAATGAAACACAATCAACCGAGAATTCACTGATACGCCTTTATTAAGAGATTTGTGTATTTTCAGTAGAAGCTCAGTAGTATTTTACTTCTTACCTCTAGATCTACTGGCTACTGAAAACAGCGAAACGTCTTATGTTGACAAAATTACTAAAGATGTCTTTCTGAATTCGAAAAATGGCACTGAGCACTATGGGACTTAACATCTATGGTCATCAGTCCCCTAGAACTTAGAACTACTTAAACCTAACTAACCTAAGGACATCACACAACACCCAGTCATCACGAGGCAGAGAAAATCCCTGACCCCGCCGGGAATCGAGAACGCTACCACACGACCACGAGCTGCGAACTTCTGAATTCGATATAGCTGTTTGTAGCTCCGTCACAAAGGAAGTAAAATGTCACTCTGGCATCAGTTTAGATCTGAGAGCTACTGACTGTGTCTTAGTCTATACAGTGCGTCAACATTTTCATGGTGTAAGCGACCATCTGCAGCGTTCATAGCTTCCTCGTTGCCCTTTTGATGGCTGATACAGGTAACTGGCAATGTAGACACCGAGATTAGTTGTATACCGAAGCGCCAAAGGAACTGGTATAGGCATGCGTATTCAAATATAGAGATGTGTAAACAGGCAGAATAGGGCGCTGCGGTTGGCAGCGAATACATATGACAACAAGTGTCTGGCGCAGTGAAAGTAATCTCCCCTGCCTGTAAAAATACATTCGATAAGTCGATGACCCATCAAATTGGAATCATTTCAGGATCTTTGATTGGCATACCGCGAATAGTGAATCCTGCAAGATAGCTGTCTGTCATTCCAGGAAGAAACAAACCTATCACGGTGGCATGAGACATTGTCCACTATGTTGTCATGACACCATCACAGCCGTAACAGAACGATTATATTTCTACAGGCAATGTCTTTCTTGATTGGACTAACAATGTACGATTACATCTTGAGCATCGACGTTGCAGCGGCTTAATTAATTTTCCTACGACGCCATGAAGAGTAGTCACGTATTTATGGTGAGAGAGAAGAATGTAAAACTGAACAGACTACCGCAGTACATACGAAAGAAAATAAGTGTAATCCGCTGAGTTACAGATCCATTTGATTGACATCGACATGTAGCAGGACATGTGAACATCGCTTTGTTTCAACGTTATGATATACCCCGAAATATTGACATCGAACCGGCATGGATTTGGAACACATCACTCTTGTGAGACACAGCTGGCACTTTATTGCACGACGTACAGTCATGCTCAAAAGTATCCGAACGACCTGAATTAGCCGGCCGAAGTGGCCGTGCGGTTCTAGGCGCTGCAGTCTGGAACCGCGAGACCGCTACGGTCGCAGGTTCGAATCCTGCCTCGGGCATGGATGTGTGATGTCCTTAGGTTGGTTAGGTTTAACTAGTTCTAAGTTCTAGGGAACTAATGACCTCAGAAGTTGAGTCCCATAGTGCTCAGAGCCATTTGAACCATTTTTCGACCTGAATTGCATTTCGCGTTATTCGCATACAACCCGCATAACGCAGCTGTCTAGCAGGTCCTCTAATCGCTCCTCCGTTCAGTCGTTTGACTATTGAAAATGGTGCCAACAAGTCACCACTAGAAAACACTGCTCTGTATCGCAGTAACTCAAGATGTAAAGTAACACCACGATACTACAAATATCAGGGGACGCCTTATCACATATGAGGCTGTCCTTAAGGCTTCTAAGCTCACATTTATTACAATAAATGACATACCTGATATGTTACCACTCTCATTATTACGTCAGATAGATAATGCACGTAGTAAGTTCATTGTATTCCTGATTTCCTCTTCAAAGCAACATACCGTACTTATTACTTAACACAAAATGACATTAAAAGTTTAAGTTATTCAAGAGCAGCTGGTTGAAAATATGTATGAACTTCAAATGACATGAAGAACCGTCTCGTTCTGCATATGGATTCAAACCCAGGTCATGCAGACTAAGAAAAGATTTCGTGAATGGTGGAAACTAACAGTCATTCCTGATTAGGCATACAGAGAGTGATACACCCCGATTTCAGTATCAGTTAGCAAATATCAACGTTAAATTACATAATGTAAACATTTTTAACGGACAAGAATTCCTACCCAGCATCTGTTGTCCCTGTTAGCTAACTACGAGAGATGTTTAATATTCCTTCTTCAAATGTAACTTACTTGAAATACCGCGAAGTAAAGCTTTGTGTTGGACAGAGATTCGTACCCAGAACCTAATTGGATTGTTATCGAAGCACAATCAACTGTGACATATCGGATTTTCTCGGCAGTAGCTAGATGTTTTAACTGAAATGACGAGACGAAACATTAATCTTTTCCTTCCCAGGACTCCAACCCGGCACCTATCGCTGTTATATTTTAGAGAAAACGAACGTTAAATATGGGTTTCTTACACCAGCAGAGACATGTGAGCATGTTTGAAATAGAAATGATATGTACAAGAGTTCAGTGCTGACTGGGAATCGAACTCCACACATATCGTTGTTGACTACACACAAAGAGACGTCAGATACCGAATTTTTCTCCACCAGCAGCTCGGAATAACATCCTTGAACTTACAGTGATCTCGCAAATAGTTCTGTGTCTCACTGGAAGTCAAAAACGTCAGATAACGTTGATGTTGACAACGAATGAAAAAACATTTAAAAATCGAAATTATGATCCCCCAGCAGATAGGTGTTCTCATGCTAGAGCTTGATAATACATAACGAAAACTTTAGTGCCGGGCCAGGATTCGAACCCATTGCCGCGCAATATGTGGAGATATTGATGAATCTGCAGTTTTGAACAAACAACAATTTGTAGTCGAGCTGCATTGTCACGAAGGGAACAAATTCCTCGTTAAGGGCGGTCTGAGTTGCATTCCCAGTTGAGAACCAATTTTAGCGACATACAGAACCTCAAATAAAAGATGGAATAAGTGACATGTGACCCTACATAGCGTTTGTTTCGTCACTAGAAATAAATAACTAGTGTAAGAAAGGTTACTGGCGATAGAGTTTCTACATGTCGCCACTCCTGACTTTATTGTGGTTCAATCTAACGTCTACTTGGTAGAGAAGAAATATCATGTTCTTCACTTGGCGTAGCCAGAAGAGAATAGAATCTGTCTCTCCCTATCAAAAATCGTCAGCAGAACTTGGAATCAAATCCAGACCATAAGTATATGTACCTACTATTAATCCAACAGACCACCAATTTCTCTTCACTGGAACTCATTTTCATACCATAACGCCGTTGCGTCACACTGGATGACAATTCTGATACACAGGCTGCCTGTAGTGGTTTGCAGCATGTTTAGTATATTCATTTACTTGGTTGACCAAATCGCCATGAACTAGCTGCCTCGGCTACCCAGTGCATTAATTCGACTCTCAGCTAGAATTTATGATCAGCAAGTAAGTGTAAGGTCAATGAGTCGTATGTGGGTTTTGCAACTGTGAAATACTTTTCTACAGTACAGTAGCAAATATTAAATTTGAACTAATATCGCGATAATTTTGAACTCGGATAGCTTAGAATGAAAATCTTTCTGTCTATTGCAAAGGGAAACAATTGATTTTCTAAAACATTCTCTGTCATACACATCTTGAAACAGGTCACGTCGACCAAATCATATGGGAGAAATGACAGCGACGTGTATCGGAAGGCAGTAAGATCCCTTGGCTTTTGGTTTGGCAGTATTCGACAGCCATTTTTAGTTGCAAGTACATTAACAAAGGCAGCGCGTTTTTGTTATCAAGTAACGTCATCATCAATTACTTTAGTTTTAATGTAATCTACGAGTAATAGCTGATGTTTGATATTAACATGAAAAGAATTCTGTAGACAGGATAAGAACCTGTTCTTGGGCAACTACTTCTTTAATGAGCAAAAGACCTTAAATGATCATGCACATGTATTTCAGTAGCAGTATGAAGAAAATGATAGTAATAATGACGTTAATAATCGAATTATTCGCTAACTTCACACTTCACAGTGGATTTTCTCGAACTAGACATTTGGTGAATTAGTGAAATTTGGAAATTGGCTTCACATCGAGGCTATGATGCCTACAAGAGTCTTTACATCCTGCTGACGTGAGAATAGCATAATCTCCGAATCAGAAGCTTGCTTCTACTTAACCATTTAATAGACTCGCATTTTTTCCACCATGACTAATTTTGTAAGCTAAGCACATCATCCGTTACAGCACACTCCTGGGCCTGGGAAATGTGGCCACAATGGCATGGTGGAATGAACTATCACAGTTGCAATACGTGGGTTCAGGCATTTACTTGTAAGAGGTACAAACAGATTCACTTTACCTTTGGTAACCTCAAGAGAATGACGTTATAAGCCATAATCCGCATTAAACATCACTTTCCTTCACTACCAACTGGGCAGAGCCGGTTTACGTTGGGAATGACATCGGCGGAGGTCATGGTAAACAGAAATACTGTCGCCAGTAAACTTACTTACATTAGAAAATTTTATTTTATTTGATGAACCGACAGCCAATTAAAAGGACAGGGCTCTTATTTTACTTGTACTTGATTGAACTAGAGATGTTGAAAAATTTGGTGCTGGACTGTGATTCGAATTCGTATCTCCTCTTTCGAGGATCTGAATCTCTCAGAACAGTATAATTCAATCATTTCGTTCCTTTTCCCAAGACTGCAATCTTCTCTACATCTCCTCCAAAGGTAAGTATGTGGGTCCGAATGCTGATCCAGTACAAAAATACTCATAATTTCATTGCAAGCCCTATCACATGCACATCGGCCTGCTGGTGAAAATTAACCTACATTTTTAATGTCTGTTCATGTGTTGCCAACAGTCGCAATAGGTGTCGTTATTTCTGGTCAATCACGCACACATCTTACTCTTGGTGAGTAAGCAATTGATACTTAAGCTATATTCGTGGATGATAAAGAAGGACAGTAGGTGTGCGGTTCGATTGTCTCTCGGGCACAAGTATTTGTACCCTTATTTAAGATTCAAACACCTAGCATCTGGTAAGAAAAACCGATACGCAACATTTGATTTTATTTAGTTAACAATCCGATTACGTGTTGGGTTCGTATCTCCGTCACAGAACTTCACAGCATGCGCTTCATCTTTAAATGCATGCACACTTTGTTACTTCTGAATGGAGGTACATCAGACATCTTTCGTGGTTAGTTAAGAGGGACGAAAGGGTCTTGATAGGTGTTCCGGTTTATTACAAAAACTGTGGTTTTTTATTTTCAAGTTTATATTTGGTTACTGATATTGGCGAAAATTTCGGTAATTCATGACTCTTCATGGCCTGTCAGCAATATGATTAGACTAAATTTGAGTAGATTAATACTTGTTCCATGGATCATGAATACGACATTTCGTAATGATGTGGAATGTTTCATTTTAATGAAGGATTTCTTTACATAACATGATTCCATTTCTTTACAACAATTTTTTACTCACTCTCTCATTCTTTTTTATATTTATCTCTCCCTCTCTCTTCTCTCTCTCTCTCTCTCTCTCTCACACACACACACACACACACATACACACACACACACGTTCCTTCTTTTTCTTTATTTGTTAGTTGTGCTCGACTATCGGTTAGGCATGAAAATGTCTGTAAATGAGTTACTTACTTTTGAGTACACTTACGAAAGAAATATAAAAACAACGATGAGAGTTACTGGTTTATGATGCTTAGTTTGCAGTCAGTTCTGAGTATTATTAGTAATTACGCTCCAGCCCCTAAAGCTAGTTACAGAAATGAGAATCAGACGCATTAGGTATTCCAGGCCATGGTAGCCGCGTCACTTCCCAGCCCGCTGTAGGAACACATCGGTTCGTCTTCTTCCTGTTGGTACTGTAACTGAGATTTGGCAACAAAGCAAGGTATGTTTGGCAACTCTATGATCGACGAGTTACTTCCTGGTGTGCACGGAATTAAACCTCAAATTTCACTTGATATCTCCTGTCATTTCCATTGAATAAACTGAGTTATTATCGCTTGAGGTGTAACAAAAGATAGTAAATTTACGGTTTTCAGCCCAGGAAAGTCGTTGCACGTGGAAATCGCAACTAATCTCATCCTTTAAATTGCGGTTTACGAGTTCCAGCCACTATTGGTCTCGTAAGATCAAGCGAAGACACATACGTTTTCATTAGCTCTGTGGTAACGCGCGGTTCCAGTCTCGCTGAATGCAACGTTTTTATCTCTTCTGTTTCAGAGCTACAAGCAGTCACATCAAACATCAATAAGGAAATCACAAGAAAATACTTTGTGCTAATAGTGCAATGGTGATAAGCTTACAATGCTGCACAACAGGTAACGCCTCTTTCCGCTGCTGACAAGTAAATTTTCGGTTTCTAGGAATACATAACGTTATTTATGAAATGCCACATTTGTAGTATGACAAAGCATAGCAATTAAACACAGACCCAATCGAAATCTAAGTGAGTAGTATTTTACTAGTTCATGCTGATAGAGGCACACTTGTGTACAGATACTAAGTTTTATTAACACACTTCCGTCGTAAGGTTATTGTGGGTAGTTTTATTTCATTTCTTATAATACAGTGCACAATTTTTGTAAGGTTTCTTTTAGTGTTGTTGAAACAATAGTAAACATGAGAGGGAAATGAATCATCAATGATGTATGGAAATTCTCTGATGTTATCTATAACAGTCTGACAATGCACATGCAGTTAATTGCATGTAGAAAACTTGTTCTGAGTTAAAGCTGTCAAACAAGGTTTGAAGAAGAATAAAATGCCACTACCACTCGACAGCTAATGTAGAAAATACTTTTTGATGTATTTTGGCACCATGCGCTCTTCCCATGAATAATACAAAAGTTTCTAGATGCATTTGCTGCCTGGCCGTCTATTAAACCTGAAAAGAACAAACTGTCGCAGAAGTTAGCCCTTTTTCCTCTTGCGACTGTTTTGTGTTGAGAAGCTCCATTAGATTGATAACTTCAGCAGACAGCAGAATTGCGTTCTAAAAAATGTAGGAGTGAATGTACTCGAACTCGCGACACCTTATTTTGCGCAAAATGCTTACCGTTATACTACCAGCTGACACGTAGCTGCCATTGTTCCAGAAGTTAACAGCAATACCTCCAGAACTTCCGCATTCCACAGTGCTGTGAAATAATGCATAAGGCCGGATCTAGACTTCTGAGAGACAGACAGCTAAAGCTTTTCTTTTGCACCGCACGACGTTTTAAACAAACAGATAATGCAATAGAGTAGCTCAAGTGGAAAGGAACACTTCCTATTTAAATTTCTGCATCCTACACTCTTGGGCGTTCTGTGTATGTGGCAGTTACGTGATTTAGTTTGGTGATTACAAAATAGAGTAGAATGAATGCACTAGGTAGCCGAGGCAGCTAGTTCATGGATTTGGTCAACCAAGTAAATGAATGTACTAAACATGCTGCAAACCACTACAGGCAGCCTGTGTGTCAGAATTGTGATCCAGTGTGACACAATGGCGTTATGATATAAAAATGAGTTCCAGTGAAGAGAAATTGGTGGTCTGTTGGATTGATAGTAGGATCATATACTTATAGTCTGGATTCGATTCCAACTTCTGCTGATGATTTTTAATAGGGAGAGACACATTCCATTATCTTCTGGCTACGCCAAGTGAAGAAGGTATAATGGCATTGTGGTCTGAAATTCACATTAAACATGATATTCCTTGTCTACCAAGTAGATGTTAGGTTGAACCGCAATAAAGTCAGGAGTGGTGACATGTAGAAACTCCATCACCAGTAACCTTTCTTATACTAGTTATTTATTTCTAGTGACGAAACAAACTCTGTGTATGGTCACAGGACACTTATTCCATCTTTTATTTGAGCTTCTGTATGTCGATAAAATTGGTTCTCAACTGGGAATGCAACTCAGACCGCCCTTAACGCGGAATTTGATCCCCTTGTGTCAATGCAGCTCGACTACAAATTGTTGTTTGTTCAAAACTGCAGACTCATCAACATCTCCACATATTGCACGGGAATGGCTAAAATGGCTCTGAGGACTATGGGACTTAACATCCATGGTCATCAGTCCCCTAGAACTTAGAACTACTTAAACCTAGCTAACCTAAGGACATCACACACATACATGCCCGAGGCAGGATTCGAACCTGCGACCGTAGCCGTCACGTGTTCGAGACTGAAGTGCCTAGAACTGCACAACCACACCGGCTGGTGCTCGGGAATGGGTTCGAATCCTGGCCCGGCACTAAAGTTTTCGTTATGTATTATCAAGCTCTAGCGTGAGAACACCTATATGCTGGTGGATCATAATTTCGATTTTTAAATGTTTTTTCATTCATTGTCAACATTAACGTTATCTGACGTTTTTGACTTCCAGTGAGACACAGAACTATTTGCGAGATCACTGTAAGTTCAAGGATGTTATTCCGAGCTGCTGGTGGAGAAAAATTCGGTAGCTGACGTCTCTTTGTGTGTAGTCAAGAACGAAATGTGTGGAGTTCGATTCCCAGTCAGCACTGAACTCTTGGTCATATTATTTCTAGTTCAACATGCTCAGATGTCGCTGCTGGTGTAACAAACCCATATTTAACGTTCGTTTTCTCTATAATACAACAGCGATAGGTGGCGGGTTGGTGTCCTGGCAAGGAAAAAATTAATGTTTCTTCTCGTCATTTCAGTTAAAGCATCTAGCTACTACCGAGAAAATCCGATATGTTGTAAGATGGCAAGAACTATGCCCCTTACACGAAGTCATTAAAGATCACCTAACTCACGTTGAGCGAACAGTAGGGCTGAACAAAAATGACTGACAAGGCACAATGCATCTTGTAGAGGGTATAGTATGGACGTATTGGAATAATTAATGTCGGGTGATGGTTTTAAAGTAATTCACACGACATGAAAACTTTGTGGAAACGCGTCGATCTACTGGAGCGGTCAATAGAGGCCAAAATATGCGTGTTCGTGACTATAGCAACTTCACACTGAATTCACGGTCCGCAGAGTCTGAAGTAAATCGGGTGAAGACCGACAGAATGAAATACGCCGGACTACAATGTGAACGTAGGACCAAGGAATTTGAAGTACTCTCCTGGGAGTCAGAATTCCGGAAAAATTGGTGTTTGTGCAGACGCTAACCTTGATGGGTGGCCTGGGAGGAGCTAAATAGCAGAAGTTGAGAGGAAGGGAAATTTTGTGGGAGTTTGTTCACTTCTCAGAGCAGGCATTGGTCAGTGCTGGGAAGCGACGCATAATTAACGTGACTTGCGCTGCAATTGGCGTAAGTGATTTTGCTGGAGGGGAAACCAAGGCAAAGAGCGGACTGTGAGAAGTCTCCGTAGTGGTCTTCCGTTCCCAGCTTGCCTAGAGTGCGGACATAGCGTTCTTTACTCAGCTTGCCTGAGAGAGAGTGATCATCTCTGCAGTGTAGGATTTAGCAAACGGAACGATTGAGCTTGGAGATAGAAAGTTTTGGTTCAGCTATGTACTGAGCGAGATAGCTAGAAGTGAATAGACGAGCACAGCCTTGCAGCACCACGAGGTTGACCGACGTCCGCATAACGACGACGCCCCGCCACGCTGAATTCGGTGATATTGCGCCCGCCCCGGCCACTGATTAATTTGTTGGATCACATCGGCAAAGTTTCCCCGAGGGTATCATGGTCCGTGTATTGTAGAATTCTTCTTGCACTTCGCATTACGCCTGGGTCAGGCGATAGGAATTACTTTTGATTTATCGCGCTTTACTCCACACAAACGCAATTTATTACCACTGCCTCTTAGGAGAGTCATGTAATGTGGCGATTGAAGGTCGTGAGTTAAAATAAATCTGTGCTAATCGACTGCATCTGTTTTCAATCAAGTAGTTGAAATCCCAAGTCACTTTCTTAATTAATTTCATGTTCAACAATTGCATCTGGTGTTCAATAGCTGAATATAACATCAATGTGCACCCCTTTTTAATTAAAAGGGATCAATTCTGAATCAATTAATGTCAGCACTGCCACCGCAGTTCAATCAGGAGTCACAGGGCCTTATTACTTTGCGTTATCCAACATTGCGGCAGTTTTGCACTCTCTATTGATGTGTTAGTCAATTACCTGGGGTGAACAGACACCAAAACCAGGTAAGCGATGGGTGGGGTGTTACAATGTCACAGTTGATTGTGCTTTGATAACATCCCGATTAGGTTCTGGGTTCGAATCCCTGTCCAACACAAAGCTTTACCTCACGGTATTTCAAGTAAGTTACTTGTGAAGAAGCAATATTTAACATCTCTCGTAGTTCATTAACAAGGACAATAGATGCTGGGTAGGAATTCGCATCCCCTAAAAATGTTTACATTATGTAATTTAAAGTTGGTATTTGCTAACTGATACTGTCTAAAATCGAGGTATATCACTCTCTGTATGCCTAGTCAGGAATGACTGCTAGTTTCTGTCAGCCATGAAATCTTTTCTTAATCTGCATGACCTGGGTTTGAATCCATATGCAGAACGAGACGGTTCATCGTGTCATTTGAATTTCATACATATTCTCAACTAGGTACTCGTGAATAACTTAAATTTTTAATGTCATTTTGTGTTAAATAATAAGTACGGTATGTTACTTTGAAGAGAAAATCATGAATACAACGAACTTACTACGTGCATTACCTATCTGACGTAATAATGAGAGTGGTAACATTTCATGTATGTCATTTATTGTAATAAATGTGAGCTTAGCAGCCTTAAGGACAGCCTTATCTGTGATAATGCGTTCCCTGATATTTGTAGTATCGTGGTATTACTTTACATGTTGAGTTATTGCGATACAGAGCAGTGTTTTCTAGTGGTGACTTGTTGGAACCATTTTCAATAGTCAAACGACTGTACTGAGGAGCGATTAGGGGACCTGCTAGACAGCTGCGTTATGTGGGTTGCATGAGAATCAGGCGAAATGCTATTCAGGTCGTTCGGATACTTTTAAGCATGACTGTACCTCTCAAATTGATTCTGTATTTAGAGTGCTCCAAAAAGGTGTTTTGAATCATTCCTCATAAGTGGCTTCCAACCTCATTGCTTTCCTAAGTACTATCGTCTCAGTTGTGTGACTGGATTCGTGATTTCCTGCCTGAAAGGTCACAGTAAGTTACAGTATATCACCTGGTGAGACGGAAGTGGTGAGTGTGATTCCGCAAGTAAAGTAATGTAGACGTTCTGCTATTTCTAATATATATGTAAACTATTTAGCAGACTATCAGAGCCTTTCTCTTAGATTTGTGGCAGGTAATGATGCCATTTAGTAAATTCCTCACAAGAGCAAAGCGAATTGCAAAATGATGTTGACAACATATCTTCATGGTGCAAAACTTGAGAATTGGCATTAAACAATTAAATATGTGAGGTAATATACGATTACTAGGAAGGTTTGGTCAAGATTCGAGAAATCGATAAGTAGAACTTGTAGATCTAAAAAAAAGTCTTAGTGGCTACAAATACAAACAACATAACTGGGAAACACCACATGTTGTGGCGAAGTTCAGTGGGACTAAGCAGGAGCTGGTGCACTCTGTTAGTGCGGATTGCCTACATCAGGGGCAGGTATGCACTCAGGGGCAAACCTATTGTTCTCCTTTGACTGACAGGTCCTTAACCTATAGTTCTCCTATTGTTCTGTTAAGTGGTTTTCCATGTCGCCACACATAACATAATGTTCACTCAGCCCCTCCCACTCCACTCCCTACTCAGGAACCCGACCCCCCTCCCCTCTCGCTGCTTCAGGTACACTTATATATATATATATATATATATATATATATATATATATATATATATATATATATATATATAGAGAGAGAGAGAGAGAGAGAGAGAGAGAGAGAGAGACAGAGAGAGAGAGAGAGAGAGAACTCCGCCACTGCCGGTCCCAAGCCCGGGGCCTCATCTTGCAAGTGATGAGGAAGGAGGAGGGGGAGGAGTAACACCTCTGGCTCCGGATGGTAGCACCCTGTGAGGGCCCCTGCATAGGGTTACATGCGAAGTCCCAAAATCCAGACAGGTCTGCGTGGCAGCCACCGGTACTCTGGTCAGCGTCTGTTGACTCTGTGAGCTCGGCTGTAAGTTAATCTTCTGGAACTCAAAACTCCAGTCGAAATTATGTGAGATCCTTCGTGATTTCACCACCAATACCTCAACACAAACCAATAATCATGACACAACAACGGGAAAGAATCCACTACCCTGGTCCCCAGTCAGTAAGACTGGGTAATAGACCTGATCATCGGATTCCAGGGGATCAGGCATGTCATGAAGAGAAGAATCGGAGCCTCTCAAAAACCCTCAAGATGAAGAAAGTATTTTACATGGGAACACTCAAAATCAACACACTACTGAGGCCAGGTAAACTGAAACAATTAACAAACGCCATGGATAAATACAACATCAAAGTTATGGCAATACAGAAAACACGATTTGCAGATGAGAACCACTTTGATTCTGAAAATTACAGAATATATAAGGGGAAACCAGCCATAACCATCCCAGGAAGAAATCTCTAACTCTTTGGAACTGGTTTTGTAGTACATAAATCGATACTGGACTCCGTAATAGATTTCACCTCAAAATCAAAAAAAATGTCGACACTCACGATAAGATCTGGAAACAAAGCCTACACATTAATCAATGGACTTGGCCCCACAAAAAATTATAACAAGAAGAACCCAGAGATGATAGAGGAATTCTGGGAAGATCTGGAAGAAACTACCAGCAAAATCCCCAAGAATCACATAAAAGTGTTACTAGGAGACTTCAATGCCCAGTTGGGCATGGAAAGAAAATTCCGAGACACGACAGGGAAACACACGGCCCACATGAGAACAAACAAAAATGGAGAGAACTTGATAAACTTCTGCAGAAATTTTGTTCTGAAAATCATGTCAACGCAATTCCAGAAACCACACAGAAAACTTGTAACTTGGAAATCCCCCAACCATGCTCTAGGAGAATTTCATATAGACCACGTAGCAATATCCACAAAAAACACCAGAGAAATAATGAACGTAAGAACAAGGAAAGGAGTTTTCGAATCTGATCATCACCTTCTCCAAATTAAAGTAAAATTTATACCCAATAGACAAATCAAGAGAACCAACAGACCTTTCAGAACAGATCCAGAGTACCTACAAATAAACAAGAAAGAAATAATAGAAGAAATTACGAAAATCAATAGCAACAACTGGACAGAACTGTCAGAAAAAATGAAAGAACTAATAAAATTGGGGCAGCCACCAAGAAAAAGGAAACACCGATGGTGGAACATGACATGCGACAGGGCCATAGAAGACAGAATACAAGCCAGGAAAAAATTTAACAGCCATAAAACACAAGAAAAATGGGAGGACTTCAACAGGATACAGAAAAACACTTCAATAAAATCCGAAGAGCAAAAAGAGGTTACGGAAACAGCAGGTTTAAGGAGATAGAAGAAGACTTCACCAGAAACAACACACGAAGTTTTTACAGAGTATTCCGAGAAAATATGACAGGATATCAGCCACCAAGCTTATGCTTCAAAAGACAAGATGGAACACTGGAGACAAATCCGAAGAAAAACCGTGAAATATTAGCCAGATACTTTGACACGGTACTTAACTGTGATAAACCAAAACAGAGATTAAAGTTTACAAAACCACAACCCAACCGGGACTCCGAACCTCCAACATATGAAGAAATCGTGAAAATAATAAAATCATTGAAAAATAACAGAGCACCAGGTGAAGATGGACTGATTGCAGAAATCTGGAAATTAGACCATGAAAACATTACACCCAAAACTCATAGTATAATCAAAAACATCTGGGAAACAGAAAAGATACCAGAAGAATGGAAGTCAGCCCTAATACACCCCCTCCACAAGAAAGCAGACAAAACAGTCCCTAATAACTATAGAGGAATTTCGTTACTGCCGGTGGCATACAAAATTCTATGAAAAGCTCTGTTAAATCGCCTAGAACCTCAGATAGGTCCACAGATCGGAGAATACCAAGGAGGGTTCAGGAAGGGAAGATCATGCAGTGAGCAGTCCGGTGTCTGAGAACATTATTAACAACGAGAAAGTCCAGAAACACCACAGTAACATTTGTTGATTTCAAGAAGGCTTACGATTCCATAGATAGAGAAACCCTTTTTAATACACTAGAAGAAATGAAGGTAGACAATAAGACCAGAAAACTAATTCAGGAAACATTAACAAATACAAAGTCAAAAGTGAAGTTCATGGGCGAGATCTCAGAATCTTTCGAAATCAAGACAGGAGTGAGACAGGGAGATGACCTGTCACCCATTTTATTTAACGCTGTTTGAGAGAGAATAATCAGGACGTGGAACAAAGGAGTCAATGGGGTAAAGATGGGGAGAGAGAAAAATAGAACCGTCAACATAAAATGTCTGGCCTTTGCCGACGATATAGCCATCATTACAAATGACAGAAAAGAAGCCAGAGAAGCCCTAGAGATATTGCATGAAATCGCAGCCAGAACAGGACTACAAATATCATATGAAAAAACCCAGTATGTGGACACAAAATCTACAGACAGAAGCCCATTGATAACAAAGTACGGAAAGATAACACAAGTAGAAAGTTTCAAATACCCGGGAGAGATTATACAGAAAACAGGACTGAATTCAACAGCCAATGAAGAAAGCGTTACAAAACTACAAAAAGCATACAGACTTACATGGAACCATTACAATAAAAGAAATATTGTCATTGTGAATATTGATTGTGTTTTAACGCTCTCCTTAATGGGGAATTAACGATAATATACACTCCTGGAAATGGAAAAAAGAACACATTGAAACCGGTGTGTCAGACCCACCATACTTGCTCCGGACACTGCGAGAGGGCTGTACAAGCAATGATCACACGCACGGCACAGCGGACACACCAGGAACCGCGGTGTTGGCCGTCGAATGGCGCTAGCTGCGCAGCATTTGTGCACCGCCGCCGTCAGTGTCAGCCAGTTTGCCGTGGCATACGGAGCTCCATCGCAGTCTTTAACACTGGTAGCATGCCGCGACAGCGTGGACGTGAACCGTATGTGCAGTTGACGGACTTTGAGCGAGGGCGTATAGTGGGCATGCGGGAGGCCGGGTGGACGTACCGCCGAATTGCTCAACACGTGGGGCGTGAGGTCTCCACAGTACATCGATGTTGTCGCCAGTGGTCGGCGGAAGGTGCACGTGCCCGTCGACCTGGGACCGGACCGCAGCGACGCACGGATGCACGCCAAGACCGTAGGATCCTACGCAGTGCCGTAGGGGACCGCACCGCCACTTCCCAGCAAATTAGGGACACTGTTGCTCCTGGGGTATCGGCGAGGACCATTCGCAACCGTCTCCATGAAGCTGGGCTACGGTCCCGCACACCGTTAGGCCGTCTTCCGCTCACGCCCCAACATCGTGCAGCCCGCCTCCAGTGGTGTCGCGACAGGCGTGAATGGAGGGACGAATGGAGACGTGTCGTCTTCAGCGATGAGAGTCGCTTCTGCCTTGGTGCCAATGATGGTCGTATGCGTGTTTGGCGCCGTGCAGGTGAGCGCCACAATCAGGACTGCATACGACCGAGGCACACAGGGCCAGCACCCGGCATCATGGTGTGGGGAGCGATCTCCTACACTGGCCGTACACCACTGGTGATCGTCGAGGGGACACTGAATAGTGCACGGTACATCCAAACCGTCATCGAACCCATCGTTCTACCATTCCTAGACCGGCAAGGGAACTTGCTGTTCCAACAGGACAATGCACGTCCGCATGTATCCCGTGCCACCCAACGTGCTCTAGAAGGTGTAAGTCAACTACCCTGGCCAGCAAGATCTCCGGATCTGTCCCCCATTGAGCATGTTTGGGACTGGATGAAGCGTCGTCTCACGCGGTCTGCACGTCCAGCACGAACGCTGGTCCAACTGAGGCGCCAGGTGGAAATGGCATGGCAAGCCGTTCCACAGGACTACATCCAGCATCTCTACGATCGTCTCCATGGGAGAATAACAGCCTGCATTGCTGCAAAAGGTGGATATACACTGTACTAGTGCCGACATTGTGAATGCTCTGTTGCCTGTGTCTATGTGCCTGTGGTTCTGTCAGTGTGATCATGTGATGTATCTGACCCCAGGAATGTGTCAATAAAGTTTCCCCCTCCTGGGACAATGAATTCACGGTGTTCTTATTTCAATTTCCAGGATGTGTGTGGAATATTTTTGTGTACTATGTACACATGTATCATAGAGTGAGAATGTGTGGAAAAGAAAGGATAAAACGGAAAAAAAATTTATCTATATATATGCATACCATGTGTGTGAAAGAAAAAAAGTATTGAAAACCGAAAAAATATATATTTATTGATACACAACATATTTCTATGCTGTAAATATATCTATGCACCATGTGCATGTTTTAAATAAAATAGCTTTTAAGATTTTCACCTGCCACTAGCCATCCAATCACAGTAGTTTTATTTCCATCCAAATCTTTTCTTTTTTCCTTTAGTACAGCTTTTTTTGTTGGACACATTAGAGCCACCCAAATAATCGTTACTATTAAAGTATTTCAGCTGTCTGTGGTGGAAAATGTCTAGAGCCACCCAGTTCAGAAAAATATTTAGAGCTGCTAAATTGGGACTATCCAATTAAATGTTGTCATTAAAGTATTTCAATGATAAATATCTATATAGAACTTGTCTCGTTAAGTTGCAGTCACTCAATTAATTAATTATTTCACGGAAAATATCTACTTCAAAAAAAATTTAGAGTCATCTAGTTAAGTAGGAGAACGTTAATTCACAGAGCAGCTCGGTTCAATATAGTCTGTTTGGATGGAATTTCATTAGCAATAGTACTTAGCGTGTAAGTTAATCTATACCTCCGCTTTTGTTTTAAGTATGGGTCTATAAGGAAAAAAAATTCCCTTCAGGGAATCCCCAACATGTGTTGGATTCTGGTAATAATAATAATAAGTTAAGAGAATCACTGCATTGAACTGAAATGTACCTCAAGAAATATATATATATATATATATATATATATATATATATACAGGGTGGTCCATTGATCGTGACTGGGCCAAATATCTCACGAAATAAGCTTCAAACGAAAAACTACAAAGGACGAAACTTGTCTAGCTTGAAGGGGGAAATCAGATAGCGCTATGGTTGGCCCGCTAGATGGCGATGCCATAGGTCAAACGGATATCAACTGCGTTTTTTAAAAATAGGAACCCCCCATTTTTATTACATATTCGTGTAGTACGTATAGAAATATGAATGTTTTAGTTGGACCACTTTTTTCGCTTTGTGATAGATGGCGCTGTAATGGTCACAAACATATGGCTCACAATTTTAGACGAACAGTTGGTAACAGGTAGGTTTTTTAAATTAAAATACAGAACGTAGGTACGTTTGAACATTTTATTTCGGTTGCTCCAGTTGTGATACATGTACCTTTGCCAACTTTTCATTTCTGAGAACGCATGCTGTTACAGCGTGATTACCTGTAAATACCACATTAATGCAATAAATGCTCAAAATTATTGTCCGTCAACCTCAATTCACTTGGCAATACGTGTAACGACATTCCTCTCAACAGCGAGTAGTTCGTCTTCCGTAATGTTCGCACATGCATTGACAATGCGCTGACGCATGTTGTCAGGCGTTGTCGGTGGATCACGATGGCAAATATCCTTCAACTTTCCCCACAGAAGGAAATCCGGGGACGTCAGATCCGGTGAACGTGCGGGCAATGGTATTGTGCTTCGACGAGCAATCCACCCGTCATGAAATATGCTATTCAGTACCGCTTCAACCGCACGCGAGCTATGTGCCGGACATCCACCATGTTGGAAGTACATCGCCATTCTGTCATGCAGTGAAACATCTTGTAGTAACATCGGTAGGACATTACGTAGGAAATCAGCATACATTGCACCATTTAGACTGTCATCGATAAAATGGGGGCCAATTATCCTTCCTTCCATAATGCCGCACCATACATTAACCCGCCAAGGTCGCTGATGTTACACTTGTCGCAGCCATCGTGGATTTTCCGTTGCCCAATAGTGCATAGTATGCCGGTTTACGTTACCGCTGTTGGTGAACGACGCTTCGTCGCTAAACAGAACGCGTACAAAAAATCTGTCATCCTCCCGTAATTTCTCTTGTGCCTAGTGGCAGAACTGTACACGACGTTCAAAGTCGTCGCCATGCACTTCCTGGTGCATAGAAATATGGTACGGGTGCAATCAATGTTGATGTAGCAACTCAACATCGACGTTTTCGAGATTCCCGATTCTCGCGCAATTTGTCTGCTACTGATGTGCAGATTAGCCGCGACAGCAGCTAAAACACCTACTTGGGCATCATCATTTGTTGCAGGTCATGGCTGACGTTTCACATGTGGCTGAACACTTCCTGTTGCCTTAAATAACGTAACTATCTGGCGAGTGGCCCGGACACTGGGATGATGTCGTCCAGGATACCGAGCAGCATCCATAGCACTCGCCCGTTGGGCATTTTGATCGCAATAGCCATACATCAACATGATATCGACCTTTTCCGCAATTGGTAAACGGTCCATTTTAACACGGGTAATGTATCACGAAGCAAATACCGTCCGCACTGGCGGAATGTTACGTGATACCACGTACTTACACGTTTGTGACTATTACAGCGCCATTTATCACAAAGCGAAAAAAGTGGTCCAACTAAAACATTCATATTTCTTTACGTACCACACGAATATATATATATATATATATATATATATATATATATATATATATATATATATATTGCACATCACGAACTAAATTGTAATCTCAAGAACTGAATTGAGTTGAATAAAGGAAAAAAAAATCGTTACCCTCCATCACTGTTCTTATTTTTAAAAATACACTGATCATTATGTTTTTGCTAATATATACACTACTGGCCATTAAAATTGCTACACCACGAAGATGACGTGCTACAGACGCGAAATTTAACCGACAGGGAGAAGATGCTGTTATATGCAAATGATCAGCTTTTCAGAGCATTCACACAAGGTTGGCGCCGGTGGCGACCCTACAACGTGCTGACATGAGGAAAGTTTCCAACCTATTTCTCATACACAAACAGCAGTTGACCGGCGTTGCCTGGTGAAACGTTATTGTGATGCCTCGTGTAAGGAGGAGAAAAGCGTAACATCACGTTTCCGACTTTGATAAAGGTCGGATTGTAGCCTATCGCGATTGCGGTTTATTGTATTGCGTCTCGACCCCTGACTCAACAGATGTGGACGTTTGCAAGACAACAACCATCTGCACGAACAGTTCGACGACGTTTGCAGCAGCATGGACTATCAGCTCGGAGACCATGGCTGCTGTTACCCTTGACGCTGCATCACAGACAGAAGCACCTGCGATGGTGTACTCAACGACGAACCTGGGTGCACGAATGGCAAATCATCATTTTTTCGGATGAATCCAGGTTCTGTTTACAGCATCATGATGGTCGCATCCGTGTTTGGCGACATCGCGGTGAACAAACATTGGAAGCGTATATTCGTCATCGCCATACTGGTGTATCACCCGGCGTGATGGTATGGGATGCCATTGGTTACACGTCTCGGTCACCTCTTGTTCGCATTGACGGCACTTTGAACAGTGGGCGTTACATTTCAGATGTGTTACGACCCGTGGCTCTACCCTTCATTCGATCCCTGCGAAACCCTACATTTCAGCAGGATAATGCACGACAGCATGTTGCAGGTCCTGTACGGGCCTTTCTGGATACAGAAAATGTTCGACTGCTGCCCTGGCCAGCACATTCTCCAGATCTCTCACCAATTGAAAACGTCTGGTCAATGGTGGTCGAGCAACTGGCTCGTCACAATACGCCAGTCACCACTCTTGATGAACTGTGGCATCGTGTTGAAGCTGCATGGGCAACTGTATCTGTACACGCCATCCGAGCACTGTTTGACTCAATACCCAGGCGTATCAAGGCCGTTATTACGGCCAGAGGTGGTTGTTCTGGGTACTGATTTCTCAGGATCCATGCACCCAAATTGCGTGAAAATGTAATCACATGTCAGTTCTAGTATAACATTTTTGTCCAATGAATACCCGCTTATAATCTGCATTTCTTATTGGTGTAGCAATTTTAACGGTCAGTAGTGTATGTTTGAACATTCTGCAGTTACATCTGCATTGCACGTGCGCGTGTCTGCAAGACGTAGCATCTTTAGCGCCATTAACATACACATTTTCAGAGAGTTCACTGCAAGCGATGGGCGAGGAATGTGAAAGCGTACCTATTAATAGCACAGGTAGCGCTACTCCCCCAGTAACAGGTTGTGGTAAGTGGATCAGACAGTTTCAGTGGAATGCAGGTATAGATGGAAACAGGTATCGTATCTCAGATAAACTTACATGCTAAGGACGTAGGTGTCATAAATGTATACACTTATTGTCAGGAAAAAATTATTTCTGTTCATTAATCCAACTTAAAAGTAATTTTACATTTTCATAGGCTGACAGAACACTATTTTCTTCGCACTTATTCTTCTTGTTGATTGAGAGCATTACAGTCAAAGAATTCCAGGTTTTGAATAGCTGCAAACTTGGATATTCGCCTTAGCCACATGATTTTCTCCGTGTTTTTGACTTAAATAATTGTGTCTGTGCCATCACCAAGTCTTTATAGTGTGTATTAGGATCATCCCAGTTGATTCCGTGATAGAAACGTGTTCGCCACTTCACACTCTTCCGTGTTTTATTACACTTCACCTCTTTGAATGGTCTTGGCGACGCAACGCTTGCCGAAAATGTGTCTGCTAAAAGTTCTGTATACACTACAAACGCAACATCTTTAAATATGAACTGTCTAAGGTCACCATCATAGAAACCCAGAAGTAAGGAAATAGGTCATTAAAAAAGTAATAGCATCTTACTGGGCTACAGAAAATACATTATTAATACGGTGCCAGTCTGATCACGAGGGACATGTCGGCGCTGGTCTGCGAGCACTGGCTGCGTCCAGATGGTTGTGGAATTTTTCCTGTAGCTGCAGCTACGTATTTGTCTGCCGGTGTCGGGAGCTAACAATTATTTCAGAAATGCTGTTGGTTTTGTTGTGCCCAACGTCACGCTGTTTGGGCCTTTGGAAACATTAAACAGTTTGTAGCTTAGCGTGAAAGTATAGTTCACCGACTTCGAAGACACGATGATTTTTTTACCGGTATGACCGCACATTTGCTAATTTCGCTGCTGTTACTAATTGCCTCTGTTTGAATGAATTCAAAATAAAGTAACTGTCCAATTCTTTAAGTGCTTTACGTTAGCTAAATGATACTCAATATCTGCTATTCCCTCATCCGCATTCTGCTTCGTAGTCACGCTTCCCTTGTTTTATGAAATAATTAACCGCTACACGACTCAGAAAACAGAGAATCACGTTGCTATAAAGCTTAAACTAAAGTGACATAAGGGACGCTGATTGCGGTTCATCAGTGTGGCATCGCACATTCGAGTCATAGTGATTAAAGCGTGGCTCATACTTAGACATACGTCAGGTGCCAAGTAAAATATATATCACGTAGTAATGGTACAAGTTGTGTAGGGAATATGTAATAATCAAAATCGTTCACGTGGCGATGACTTTTCATTGTCAGTTTTCATATAAATATCCAAGAGCACATTAAACGCATTTCTTGATTTCATCAGCTCAAACACACTATAAGCAGTAACATTCACTTTTCCCTTGAATCCATAGTTCTCGAGGTTAATTGTAGTAACATATTAAAGAAGTAAGAGCTATGGAATATTTTTTCTAATATGTGGCTACAGCTCTGTTGTCGAACAAGCGGAGTCACGCAGTCGCTATCCCCCTTTAATAGCGATAACTAAAGCATGACCATACTTTGCACACTACACTCACTACCGCTCCTCAGAAATACGGCGTTACCTTATTCACAGACATCCAGGACACACTTTAAGTTGAATAACTGAATTTCGATGGAATCATATTGATTAGTCAGTTACATAAAGCTAGTGCGCTGAAAGAGACAAACACAAGTTTGTTGAACGCTTGTAATAAAGCATTCTTTGCATTCAGGCCTATAGGAGGTTGGTACATAACATGATATTCCTTTTTGATAATTCAGCTCCAGCATACACACACACACACACACACACACACACACACACACACACACACACACACACACACACACACGTTATAGGATCTAAACAGGATTGTGTCACCGTTTCTCGCACATGTAACAAACAAACTGTTTGGATGATGCTCTAACAGCCTCTTTTGTTTGTCATAACAAATTCAATTTTGCCACTCGAAACAACATATCCGTCCCGCGGTTATCCTACTACTGCTCCAGAGTGTTAAACAGGTACGGTGCTAAGCAACATGAACTGAAAAATTCGCTTAGACTACAACAGTTTTGCAGTTTCTCCACCCACCTGCTTTGCCCGTGAAAATTAACGCCGAATGAATGTACTCTAGTATATTTCGCAATCACAATGATTTATTAGTCAGGGGGAAATTGTGTGTGTGCGGTGGAAGCTATGCATGGAACGCACTGACATAAATCTCGACTTGGCTCTCTGAATATTTATATATATTACTAAAGACGCCACTGTGTGTTGGCTGGATTTACAAGTATCGAAGATACCAATAGATTTCGCGGAAGTGGTGAAATCGATAAACCGAAAATACTCTAGGGCTTTTTAAAATTGTAATTACATCCTTTATTCATCGACATATACGTAATGGCGGGAGACTTTTTTGCAGTGTGAAAACGACACCCAGTTGGTGCAAGTGTGGACGTATCATACTTTTTATACACCTATAATTGATAGTCAGAAATGTTATGCTGCTGCTTCAACGTGAAGGTACCGTGACTTATGTTCCGACATACGTTTATGGGAAGTAATCAAACTACTATTCACGTAAAAAAGAGTGCGTATGTCTAGTCGTATTGAAAGGATAGGTTGGACTGTATGAACGCCTCAGTACGAGCTCCAGTTTCCCTTATCTTTGAATGGTGATCATTGCGCGATATGAAAGTCGGTGGTAATAATATATGCTCTACATCCCCGGCGAAGATAGGATTTTGGAATTTAGTGAGCAGCCCCGTCCATTTAGCACTTCGTCTATCTGCAAGTGTGTCCCTCTTAAACTTTCAAAGAAATTAGCGATGGCTAAATGTACCAGTCACGAATCTTGCGGTTCTTCTTTGGACCTTCTCAATCTCTTGAATCAGACCCAACTGGTAAGGGCCTCCCATACAGACAAATTGTTCAAATGGCTCTGAGCACTATGGGAGTTAACATCTGAGGTCATCAGTCAACAACCTCTCCTTGCTTCCCATGGTACAGTTCTACAGAGACAACGAGATGACATGAAAGTGGCTAAAGAGAATATAACGATTTGTATCCTCGTTTCAGCTTCTAATATCTGGCTATTGGTGAACATGTGTTTATATCGGACCTCTGATTGTGCTTAATTAACAAGTCTAATAAGTACTGCCCGCAGCTCGTGGTCGTGCGGTAGCGTTCTCGCTTCCCACGCCCGGGTTCCCCGGTTCGATTCCCGGCGGGGTCAGGGATTTTCTCTGCCTCGTGATGACTGGGTGTTGTGTGATGTCCTTAGGTTAGTTAGGTTTAAGAAGTTCTAAGTTCTAGGGGACTGATGACCATAGATGTTACGTCCCATAGTGCTCAGAGCCATTTTTTTTCTGGTTCTACTCCCCGTCCATAACACAATTTTACTTCACTGCGTTTCACACTTACGCATTGCATTATATTACATACCTTTTGTGGTTACTCCTCATGGGCAATATAAGCTTCATGGGGCTACAGGTGCAGTGCTAAACGTATCATCATTTATTTCCAGATTCGGACACTCGATCTTGTAAACTGATACTGGTGAACACTTCGATTTTTTGCATCTCTTTATGCCTAGTAGAGTCTCAGTCAGAAAGGAAAACTTCGTTTGGTTAACAGTGTGTTCAAATCGGATCCCGAACAACAATTCGTTATGCCATTTAATGAGTGTCTTCTGAAGTGTCATATATTGTAATGAAGTTTTATTTCCAAGCGTTAGGAGCTGTCTCATCTCTAATAATGTATTTTCTAGTATTTGTTGTATGACGGTACTGGTTTACAACGGGACTGCTGCCATAAAGGGCAGTGTTCCGCAGTAGCTTGTTGTTGTACCCATTGTGTATAGTCAAACGACTGTACTGCAGATGGTTTAGAGGACCTGCAATACGGTTATGCTATGTTGGTTGCATACAGTCAGGTGCGGCCTACACAATGGAATTCAGGATTGGCCTATATTTTGTACTGTAGAGTGTACGTATATTTCAATCTCTTAAGGCAAATTCATAAAGCAGCCTTTCTCAGCTTGATGCAATACCTCAATGTGGTCTTTAATACTCTTATTTCCTAGATTGTTAATAGCTGTGCGCATGGCAAATGTGGATTTTGATATGTTGTTCAAACTTGTGGCATCTATATAGTCTTCGAACCGAGCCTCAAAGCTTCTCCCAGTTTGTCCTATATAGTAGAAGGGGCAAATTATGCAGATGAGTTTTTATGTGCCTGCTTTTTTGTACGGGGGTTATTATCCTTAAACTGTGAATTGCTATCTGCTGAAGTTTTTTTGTTTGTGTGGAAGCTTATCTTTATGTTTGGGTTGTTAAATGGATTGCTTATTTCGTAGGATGTGCTCCTTAAGAAAGGTAGTACAACATATTTTCTGCTGTTTTCTATTGTGTCTTTCGTTAACTGCATGGTTTTCTGATCAGCTTTGTTGTCTGATGATTTTTGGACTTTTTGTAATTTGTCTATCATGAGAGGGCTATACCCATTGTTTGAGGCTGTGGTTTTAATGATATTGATTTGTTTTCCTTTTTGAACTAGTTAAAGTGGAATTTTACGTAGGCGATTCAATGTGGATCTATAATATGCCATATTATGCTGGTTTAGATGACAAGATGAAATACACACATCAGTGGATGTTGGTTTCCTATAAATCTCTAACTAATATTTATGGTTTTTTTGGTGATTTTTATGTCTAAGGAATTGATGCCATTATTGGTCTCATGTTCAAAGGCGAATTTAATGTTTTTCTGCATGTAGCTCTGATTTACTGCTAATGTTTCAAAAATTCATTTGTCTCATCAGAAAGTGTAATGGTATCATCAATATAGCGTTTGTATCATTTGATTTTGCTGTTGATGTAACTGTTAGCTTCAAAAACTGTCTGCTCCAAGTGATTTATATAAACATCTGCTAATATCCCAACTAGACTGCTACCCATTTCCAACCCATCGCTTTGTTTGTATATTTTGTTATTAAAACTGAAGTAATTGTATGACAGTACCAAGGTAAGTAACTCAATGAGCTCACAGATCTCTGTCATGCTTAGTTTCTTATGTTTGAGTAGACTGTTCCTGATTATGTTTATGGTGTCCTCCACAGGGATGTTAGTATAAAGGTTTGCTTTGCCACGCAATGCAAGTCAGTGGAAATCTGGCAGTCAGTGGAGTGTACACATCTATAATTTTGTCGATGATTACATGTGTGTTCTTAATGGAGAATTTGTTTTCAAATTATGGTGGATATTGAGCAGAGCAAGCACCTTGTTATTTAATTTATATGAAGGGCTGTTCCTAGAGTTAATAATCGACCTCATATGATAATTTTCTTTATAGGTCTTAGGATGCGATCAGAGGCGAGATCCAGTGGAGTTCATGGAAATGCAGTCACATACTTCTCATTTACTTAGAAGAAAATTACAATTCTTGAGTGCTTTCTTAATTCTGGCCTAAAATTTAGAATTGGGATCAAAATCTAATTCGGTTATGTTGTTGCTACTGAAGAATTCGATGGTTTTGTCGAAATAATCATTTTCATACATTATGACTGCACACTTACTTTTATCAGGTTTGACTATTAAAGTTTTACTCTTAGAAAATTTGAGGTTTATACATTTTAGATCGTTTGGGTCACTGTGTCTGTGTGAATGGTTGTTTTTGAGGTTTTTGTTATTATTTTATTGACTTTGAAAGCTAAAGCATTGGTTTCCCTGGAATTTAATTTTGCAGCATCACATGAATGCTTAGTAGATACACTAAGAGTATTCAAGTTACTGGCAATAATTTTGGGCTTTATATTGCGCTTTAGACCTTTGTTTATGAGAGAAAGTTCATTATTTGTAAAACTGATATTAGTTGAGTTTATAGCTCTTTCATGAAACTGATATGGGTTATCATGTTCATTTTTGGAAGGGAGGGTACCTTTCTTTCATTTTTACAGCATCAAGTTTTTTCTTATGCCTAAACAATATTTTCTGATATTATTTCTCAGTGATGCCTTCAACTCGCGTCAGACTCTCAGTCACAATTCTGCCGTCAGAAGGCAGATTGTCGCTGTCGATTACGAGAAGTTAATCTGTACGCTCGCCGACCCTCTGAACGAAGTCCTCTTAAACATACCCACTGCGTTGTTCGTTGAATGTGGTGTCTTGCCTATCGTGAGATAACCTAAGACCAGTGGCTTGGTGTCAGTTTTACTGATGATTCCAGATTGTTTAACGTCTGATTACCTGGCGTGCCTCTGTGATATGTTAAATTTCTGCCAATACTAAGGAAAAAAATCTATCGGCTCACTCGAACTCCGTATATTTTACTCTTTTACATCTAAGCTTCGCAGCTTGCATAAAACTGCCCTTACCGCCAGTTTCAGAACCCGGCAACTATCACCAGGTTTGTGATTTGTAAATATTAAGAGACCAGTAAGCAATATTGTAGGAGTGTAGGAATATTAAGCTAGAGGGTCCGATCACATTTTTATTACTAAATTTACAAAATAATAAATTACAAGGGTGTGCTGAAAAGTAATGTCTCCGAATTTTCTGTGTAAAAACTAAAGTTTTTTCAAATAACACAAAATTTATTAACATTCGATACCATTCTTCTTCATATCTACATATCTTCAGACCTTTGGCGTTAGAGGGCTCGGAATTTTAGTGTATAACATAGCGGTGTGTAATATAACTACGTCGGTGCGTGAGAAACAGTTTGCTGTAATCGAGTTTCGAATTCGAAGTGTTCGCCCACACACGTAGCGCCCTATCCTTCAGCATGACAATTCCAAGCCACAAACGAGCCCTGTGACATCTGCAACAACCGATGCCTTGGGGACTCTGTCATCGATCATCCTCCATACAGTCCTGAATGGCCCCATCTGATTCTCATCTCTTTCCAAAACTTAAAGTACATCTTCGAGGACTTCACTTTGATATTGATGAAGCACTTTAAGTATAATTGAAAATTGGTATAGGCATGTGTATTCAAACACAGAGATATGTAAACAAGCAGAATACGCCGCTGCGGTCGGTAACGCATATATGACATTAAGTGTCTGGCGCAGTTGTTAGATCGGTTACTGCTGCTACAATGGCAGCTTATCAAGATTTAAGTGAGTTTGAACGTGGTATTATAGTCGGCGCACGACCGATGGGACACAGGATCTCCGAGATAGCGATGAGGTGGGGATTTTCCCGTGCGACCATTTCACGAGTGTACCGTGACTATCAGGAATCCGGTAAAACACCAAATCTCCGACATCGTTGCGGTCGGAAAAAGATCCTGCAAGAACGGAAATAATGACGACTGAAGAGAATTGTTCAATGTGACAGAAGTGCAACCCTTCCGCAAATTTGGACTCCCCATGAAGGAAGAAATGAAGACGATTGGCTGAAACAGTCGAGAAGTGTAACTGCGCCAATACAACATATTGTGATTATAGAATGCCACGTTTCTACGTTTTCTGAGGTACATATCTCTTGACGTCTAAGGCTATTTGCCAATCTCTTCACCACTTTGAAATATTATCAAGATTCTTCTTAACATTCGTGAAGCTGTTTTTCAGATAGCACTCCATTAGACACCGACGGAAAAATAATTCCTAACTGCAAAAAGAAGTTGTGAGAAAGAAACGAAAGTTGGTAGGCGCGTTCCTACATCTGAAAGAGAATTTTTGATCAGATTTCACGCCAGTCACATAAGTGTGGTGCTAGTAGTGCCACTCCAATATGAAGATGCAAATCTGCTTTGCTGTAAATACGCGCCGTATCGGCCATGAATGTTAGTTGCCTTTGAGATTGGTCGTAGGAGTTGATGTTAGTCAAGAATGCCTTTAAGACGATGAAGACGCCATTATCAGCACCCCACTGAGTTTGAACGAGATCATCTACGAGGGCTACGAGAAACTGGATGTTCCTTCTGCGATACTGCAGAAAGACAGGGGAAAAATGTAGCCACTGTACATGATTGCTGAGCTCCGGACGGCCGTGATGAAGACAGTCGAGTTCGGGGTATGACTGCGCCACCTCGTACTGCGTCTGCAGTAGCAATTGGAACAACAATTGGCACCACAGTGACACAACGAACTGTTACAAATCGATTACATCAAGGAAGCTCTGAGCCAGACAACCTGCAGCGTGTATTTCACTTATCCCAAACCACGACCGTTTGCGACCGCAGTGGTGTCAAGTGAGAGCTCATTAGAGGGCGGAGTAGAGGTCAGTTGTGTTTTCTAATGGCCGTGAGTTGGTTAGAAAGAGACCAGATGAGCGCCTGCAGTCAGTCTGTCTGCGGCCTAGACACACTGGACCTACATCTGAAGTTACGGTTTGGGGAGCGATTTCATCTGACAGCACGAGCACTCTTATGGCTGTCCCGCGCACCCTGATTGCAAATTTGTTCGTCAGGATCGTGATTCGACTTGTTGTGCTGCCCTTCGTCAACAGTATTCCAAAGGATGTTTTCCAACAGGATGATGCTCGTCCACATACTGCTGTTGTAAGCCAATACGCTGTAATCAGTGTCTACATGTTGCCTTGGCCTGTTCGATCCCCACATCTGCCTCCAATCGAGCATGTACGGCACATCTTTGGACGATAAATCCAGCCTCATCCACAACCAGCATCAACCGCCCCTATATTGATGGATCAAGTGCAACGGGCATGGAATTCCAGCCCACAAACTGACGACTGGCACCCGTACGACACAATACATGCACGTTTGCATACTTACATTGAACGTTCTGGCGGTTACACCTGTTATTAATGTACCAGCATTTCACATTTGCAATGCTTCTTCCAGCGCTTACATTAACCTGTAAACTTTCAACGCTAATCTCTTAAATATGTTATCTAGACAAATGTATTCCAGAAATTTCATTGCTCTTCATTAATTATTTCTTGGTGCTGCGATTATTTCCATCAGTGTAGATAACTGCAGGGTGATCAATTCTAACGCACCACCAGGTGGGAATTCCCCCCCCCCCCTCCCCCCATACTAGCAAGCAGTCGGCGGCGGTACTGGGGGAGTATATTTCCCCTCTGCTGCTAGGCCTTTGTTAGAAATGGTTGCACATGTAGCAAGTGTTTGTTAGGCGGCAGAATACGGTGTACTGAGTAAACTGTTTCAACTATAATGGCGTAATGGTGATTCAGATGTGCCTATAGAATCAGCATGTACAGCAAGGAGATTATTTCGAGAGGAATTTCCTGATGTTGAAGTTCGTAATCGAAATACGATTCAACGACTGATAAATGAATTTCGTGACACTGGAAGTGTGGTTGACAGGAACATAGAAAACCGCATTCAGTACTGACAGTAGAAACTCTCGATAACATTGGGTATGCTCTGGAAAAGTCTTCTAGAAAATCATTTCGACGTCTTTCTCAGCAAATGGGAAATTTCTATGGCTCTGCTCAAACGGCTACAAAGTTACTGATGTTACAGTCCTATAAAAAAATTGCAGTGCAAAAACTTCAACCGAGTGACCTAGTAAAAAGATTGTGGTTTTGTGAATGTATTTTGAATAAGTTGCATGGCGGAGAAACTGACCCGAATCTAACTTCCTTTTCGGACGAATCATGGTTCCACCTATCTTGTTACGTTAATTCACAAAATACCCGTTACCGGAGTTTTGGAAAGCCTAACGTAATACACGAGGCACCCCAGCACGGCCAGAAAATAGGAGCTTGGTGCGCTATTAGCGGTCAGACAATAATGGGCCCTATTGTTTTCTAGGAAGCAATTAACAGCGAGAGAACGCGGAAAACATTTTGCTACTTTTTTTTTACCAGTTAGCTGACAGAAACGTGTTTTCGCGACATTTCAATAGGACTCAGGGACGTCATATCAGACTCCTGCCCAGCTCACTTCCTCAGCTGAGGCGGCAGGCCGCACTGGGCTGCTCAGCCCGCCACACTGGATGCGCTGGGCCGCCTATCAAATATACTTCCCGCACTGTGTACCAACTCGCCGGCCGATGTGGCCGAGCCGTTCTAGGCGCTTCAGTCTGGAACCGAGTGACCGCTACGGACGCAGGTTCGATTCCTGCTTTAAGCGTGGACGTGTGTGATGTCTTTAGTTTAGTTAGGTTTAAGTAGTTCTAAGTTCTAGGGGACGAATGACCTCAGATGTCACGTCCCATAGTGCTCAGAGTCATTTGAACCATTTTGTACCAACCCCTACCATTCTACGCGTGATGGTAGCACCTCTCAGTAAGCGATTTTACTACATACTGTGAAAAGCGTTTAACACGAAACTGATGGGGCCAAAAATTTTTCTTTGTTAAAAGAAATTTACACTGTGCATGCGAAATAAATGCTCGAAAATGTGTTAGAAGTCATTTTTTGAAGTAGTATTTGCTGCTAAAATGTACACCTTCCGTTGCTAATACGTCAGATACATTTGTTTAGTCTTTTAATGTCTTCAATTTAAGCAAAATGATGGGTTGTTTTCACATAGATTTCTCGGCCATTAGACATGTAAATTAGGTTTCGACACATCCAGAACGGAATTCGAAAATTGACTGACTAGTATAAAAAAATTTGCTGAGACTGGCAGTACCTGAACCTGTACAAAAGCAGCATTGTTTATTGTGTTCGGCCTAACAGAGAAACAAAAATAAGAGCAAAGCTTCTGAGTGTTGGTGCGACTGCATAAAGTATATACTGCATATATAATTTTACTGCGAAGCGGATTATTCTTACGAAAAAAACATTTTCTTTCGTGCAAAAGAAAAATTGAGTATGTTATTACGCCGGGTCCACAGCACTACTTCATTTCAACGAATTATTTAAATTAAGAGTTTTATATTAAACGATTGTCACTGCACTAACGTCAAAACATGATGACTTTGAGTGTGAAAAAACTGTCAAAATAATGTCTACAATGCAATAATAATTCACAAAAAAGAGATTCCTTCATTTGGCTGCAATAAATGAACACTAATCTGAGAACAGTTTGCGTAAATAGCCACAAGATAAACAGTTACAATAATCGACAACCGATTTACAGAGAATATAAAACCAAACGTGGTGGGAAAAACATTTACAGCATATTCCTCCATTCATGTTCTCAGATGTTGGAGTTGCTGTGAAGAAAGAGAAGACATCATTGTCCTGGTCTAGAAGTAGTTACACACTGGACTCGCATTCGGGAGGATGGCGGTTCAAACCCATTTGTTCCCTAATGCGATGGGACCGATGACTTCGTTGTTTCGTCTCCTCTCCCGAAATCAACCAATCAACCAGAAGTTACCGTCGTCACCTAGAATCAAACTTGCAGACCGAAATTTCTCTGAGATGCAAACCTGGGCCGGCCTCTGTGGCCAAGCGGCTCTAGGCGCTTCAGTCCGGAACCGTGCTGCTGCTACGGTCGCAGGTTCGAATCCTGCCTCGGGCATGAATGTGTGTGACATTCAAATGGCTCTGAGCACTATGGGACTTAACATCTATGGTCATCAGTCCCCTAGAACTTAGAACTACTTAAACTTAACTAACCTAAGGACATCACACAACACCCAGTCATCACGAGGCAGAGAAAATCCCTGACCCCGCCGGGAATCGAACCCGGGAACCCGGGCGCGGGAAGCGAGAATGCTACCGCACGACCGCGAGCTGCGGACGTGTGTGATGTCCTTAGGTTAGTTGGGTTTAAGTAGTTATAATTCTAGGGGACTGATGACCTCAGATGTAAAGTCCCATTGTGCTTAGACCCATTTGATCCATTTTGCAAAGCTGGATGACTGTACACACACATACTTTCTGGATACCTTCTGGAGAATCGGAAATATTTGTCCGTTTTCATCCAATCATAAGCTACATTTTCGACCAATTTACAATTCTGTTTTAAGTACATATCTGACTGATCTGTGTGAGTTGTATTGTCGTCAATATATGCCCACAAAGCAAACTACCGTACTTTTGTTCATGGTGGTAAACCGAAGAGTTAATATACCGCTTGGAAAAACGTCAGCAAGATCTCCGGATCTGTCCCCCATTGAGCATATTTGGGACTGGATGAAGCGTTTTCTCACGCGGTCTGCACGTCCAGCACGAGCGCTGGTCCAACTGAGGCGCCAGGTGGAAATGGCATGGCAAGCCGTTCCACAGGACTACATCCAGCATCTCTACGATCGTCTCCATGAGAGAATAGCAGCCTGCATTGCTGCGAAAGGTGGATATACACTGTACTAGTGCCGACATTGTGCATGCTCTGTTGCCTGTGTCTATGTGCCTGTGGTTCTGTCAGTGTGATCATGTGATGTATCTGACCCCAGGAATGTGTCAATAAAGTTTCCCCTTCCTGGGACAATGAATTCACGGTGTTCTTATTTCAATTTCCAGGAGTGTATTTGGTTATTGTGTGTGTGAAATCTTATGGGACTTAGCTGCTAAGGTCATCAGTCCCTAAGCTTACACACTACTTAACCTAAATTATCCTAAGGACAAACACACACATCCATGCCCGAGGGAGGACTCGAACCTCCGCCGGGACCAGCCGTACAGTCCATGACTGCAGCGCCTTAGACCGTCTAAGACCGTCTGGTTATTTTTTAGGTGATAATATACCTGAGATGATCGTCTTCTCCGCGGCCGAATTTAGTGGTATTTGTTAGACGGTGCTTCACGAGGGAGCGTCCTTTTTTGAATGGTCACTCGAAATTATTGATGTAGTAGATACTGAATTGTATGCTTTATCTCTCCCATATCTTCACGCCCCTGGGATTCAGACATCATTTTCAGATGGCGAAATGGTGGCCACAGGAAAGTAGTTAGCTCGAGGTGCCTTTTCCTCTACATAATTTTTCAGGCTGATTCGCAATATTTATTTCAGAGTCTTCGCCACCCTGAGTCTCTTTACTTAAGGGTTTCAAGGGCTTCATCGTCCATGGTAACAGGAGGTGCAGTGAAGGCGATTTTTCCGTTTCCAGTTTTTTGAGGTCTCGTTGACGGAATGTAAGAAAAAAACCCTGCTTTAAAATTCCTCAAATAATTTACGTGTTAATGGATACCAGTTTAATATAAAAACATAACAGCATACATACCGTTAGAACAGAAACCAGTTTGTCCATCAACGTGATATCAATCCTTCTATTCTCTCTGTTTGTCATTTCTCAAAGAGATTTTTACACAATACCGAATACTCCCTTTTGACCGATTAAAGCATGGTCAATTGTGTGTTCCAACGAGTATCGTTCGAATGCTACAGTGTTCTCTCTAGGCTATGAACAAGGTCACTTTGCTTTGCAGTTGTCACAAGTTCCTTCACTGCAGTCGGAATAAAATGAAGTTGCGGGAAATTGTATGACATATACCGCGCATTAAACGAATTTCTTAGTAATTTGTTCAGCATGTAACAGGGATAACTCAGTCTAGAATATTCACGAAGAGTAGCGGTAGTGTTGGCACCTTGGTCAATCGTAAAAGGTACATCATTGAGATAAATCGTCTCAAAAATTCCTATTTAATATATTCATTTGTTTTAAACTCGTCTGGAAACCGGGTCGTAAACTAGAAGGTACATATCCACATATCTGTGTCGATGAGCGTTCACCTCCGTTCACGTAGTAAATTACTTCAAGTATCATTTCTTTTCTAAGGTTTTTCACTTTTTCCGTGACGTGTCGTGAGACAGTTGTGGGGTGAGGCATAATAGGTTTTGCGGATACTTTTCCGCAAGTCGCTGCAGTGTCGACTAATCTCTGAGCCACATCCAAAAATCCTTCAGCTCCAATAGCTTCATAAGATCTCAGATCTCGTGCACACACATGCCACTTGTTTCTTAGGCACACAAGAATAGCGTGAAGTACGTGAAGTGCCGGGTGACCCTTTAGCATGCAAGTAAAGTTCATTGCACTCCAAGCAACAAGTATAGTTAACAGTGTTGCCATCACCATCTCCTACAGGCTTAAACACTGACCAAATTGAACTTCTGAGATTAGTATTACGCTCTGTAGTTTTGTACTCGTCAGCCATTAGTTTTTGTTTTATTTCCCGTTTTCTTGGCATACTTTCCTTTTTTGTCGAAGCACTTGCAATTTCCGCGCTCATCTTCTATATAGTAAGAAAAACACGAGAATTTCTTATACTATCACTTCTGTTTGACACATAATAAGACAAAGTATCTTTGCAAAAGATTAAATAAGGACTTTTCTAAACAATTTACTAGATTTTTTAACGATTCGCGCCTCACTTATTTGTATCCATTGCAATAGGATGTTATTAGTTGTGTTGGAGCAGCTGTGTTACAAAGCATCTATTTTAGAAGTACGAAGACGTCACAATGTTGTACAACTGCCGCCATCCTAGTTATAAAAATCGAAGCAGCTTAAACCGTGTGCATGAAAATGGCCGAGGCGATTAGTGTCATTAGGTAAGGCAATAAAGGCCGATGTGAGGAAAGACGGCAACGAACTAAGAAGCAATATGTTGCTAAATACAGAATGGCAGTGTTTCTACGAGTGCTTCTGCAAAGCCGTACCCTCCTTTGGAGCAAACTCTAAAGTGAGACTCCAAGATTTCATATATAATACATACGTATGTTTGTGGGTAAGAACACGAAAATCGCAATACGTTGAGAAAGGAAGATAGCCTCTGTCTGACAACGATCGAGGCCTCACTTGAAATAATATGAATAAATCTATACATTGGAGGAAAACAGCCTCAGAAAAAGAAAACGAAAATCGACAAAAGACAGGGAACGTTATTATTGTATGACTGTATGTCGAATCAATAAAAGCAGTTAATCTATAACTGAATAACGACTGCAGATTCATCTAATGATTTAGTAATAGTTTTACGCTGTAGTAGGAAGACAGTAAACACACATCCGGATGTGTGTGTCTATGCTTTAAAGCAGAATCGTTAGTAAAATAATTTCATTTGATATATACTGACGCAGCTGTCATGCAGGCATCCTCAATTCACACACAATATCTTTGATTCTGTTTCTCCAGTAGTGAATTCCTCGACGTATTCTCCTAATCAAACGTATTTGTCTCTATTTTTTTTTTAAACAAGAATTTTTTCAACGTATACTTATTTGACTTCCTTTAACAATAATCATGGCCAACGCTCACTGTCGAATTGCGGCCAGATTATCTTTGTTCCACATTCCATGCCATATTTCGTATGTTACTATTCGATTACGTATTAACACGAAATCATCGTCATCTAAAGTCTTATGTACTAACGGTGCCAAACCTACAGCTTTCACCAACAGAAGAAAATATTTGCAAGTGCACAACGACAAACACCATCAATGTGAAAGCAGACTACTGTTTTTTTTTTTTTTTTTTTTTTTTTTTTTTTTTTTTTTTTTTTTTTTTTTAATCCAGGTACACGTAAGACGCCACATTAGGATTTCTTGCATCGACTTTGTCATGTTCCAACTTCAGACACTACAAAAACTGTTGATAAAATCAGAAACCGTGGTATGCTAAAATTAATTTAAAAAATCTAGTAGATAAATACAACAAAAACTAAACTGATCCTTACGACGGGGCAGAGGCGTGTAGATGCTGTACTTACGACATCGCATTGCATGTGTAGACTGAAACGTTCTTCCCAACATAGCTCTAATTATACTACATGAAGCGCTACCTACGACTTGTAGTTTTGATTAAACTGTTAGAGTAAACTTTCATTTGTGAAATAGAATTACATAAATTAACGATAAAATAAAGTATGTGTTCCCACTTGTGAGAATACAAGGTAAAACACTGCGCGGAGCAGCCTCGCCTGCGCGATGACGTCACGGTCTCGCTTCGCCCGACAGTGTATTGCCCAATGCGGAGCAGTGTGATGTCAGCCCGTGGGGCTGGCGCTTCGAAGGGCTGAGAGGCCGCACACTCCGAAAGTAGACATGTGGCCCAGCCCGGCTCGTTTCGTCCGAGACCGCCGAAGCACAGTGCGGAGCAGTGCGGCGCCCGCTTTGCAGGATTCTGCGTCACATACAGCCAACTTCACGACGCGTTTCCAGATAAAATTAACACTAACAACATATCGTCTCCTCGTTCCCTCGATTTACCCCCCTGCAATATTTATCCACACACTTCAGATGAACTTGAAACTAACATTCGTCACGAAATTGGTGCTATTTCTCACAGGAAACTGCAGAGTGCAATGAGCAATTTCCTAAGCTCTGGAAGCCCATATCGATGATGTTTCGCTCAATGGTTCGCACGCTGACACTTGTTGATGCCTAGCATTGAAATCTGCAGCAATTAGCGGAAGGATATTACTTCTATCACGTTGAACGATTCTCTTCAGTCGTCGTTGGTCCCGTTCTTGCAGGATCTTTTCCCGGCTGTAGAGATGTCGGAGATTTGATGTTTTACCTGATTCGTCATATTCACGGTACACTCGTGAAATGGTCGTACGGGAAAATCCCCACTTCATCGCTACCTCGGAGATGCTGTGTCCCATCGCTCGTGCGTCGACTATAACACCACGTTTAGACTCACTTAAATCTTGATAACCTTCCATATTAGCAGCAGTAACCGAGATAACAACTGCGCTGTTGACGCGCAGCCTGTGTCAATGGTCACTATAACTATGGCACTGTCTCCAAAAGGCCGCGGGCTGCTGCCTGAGAGTCCAACCCAGGCCCACGGACGTCACTGCCGCGTCGCCTTGCATCAGTCATATTCTGTCATGCGCCATCATGGTGGGGGTAGTCGGGCCGCCATGGGGAACGCATGCATCACTGTGTCCGTATCAGTGTGCTATGGACTGAGGGCTCACTTCCTGTCATCTGCATTCTGTCTGATTCAGATGCACTCAATCACGTCTGTTCATGTCTGGTCTGTCAATAAAGTGTTGTAACAAGTGATTGGCAACATTTGTCACATGCTCCTCCACCAACCTCCAGCAGAGAACTACCCTTCCACACCTACCCTATAGTAGGTCCACTTCAATCCCAATGGATTCACACAATCATTTTAGGGGCCTTACAATCCCAATCAAGGTTTCAATTGCAATAACAAACTGTCAGACTGTGAGCTGAATCTGCGAGTGAGTGGTGAGCGAGTAGAGGAACAGTGAACAGTGGGGGAGCAGTGAGTGGGTGTCAGGAGCTGAATGAGTGAGTCAGTCAAGAGCATGAAGAGCAGAGTGACTTTTTGACTTCTGAGGGAAGAGCAGTGAGTTAATTCTTGCAGCTCGCTCATTTCCAAGTGAGATACTGAGCGCTTCCCCTGTGCAGAGCATTGTCTCTCACAGTGAAGCGTAAAATGGACCAGCACAGTAGCTTCTTGCAAGCTCTCTTTGCAAGTCAAGATCAGAAATAAAAGGCGAGAACGTGTTTGCCGGGGTAATGCAGTGTTCCAACGAAATGACCATCCTTTGCCTTCTGTTTTTTTTTTTTTTTTAATGCTGACAAAGTATGCTCACAATAGTAATGTAGTCTATATAAGTGTAAAAATATACATCATCTATGGCTTATTTCCCTGCATCACAGCTTATGCCTTAGTGACCAATTCTACATGTTGAATGGTACACTGTTGCAGCAGCCTGCTGTGTAATCTTTTCCGCTCATTGACGTCACCGAAGAAACAGTTCTCATCCAAAGAGCTAACATTCCTTTTTTCTGAGTCACTAATAATCGCTCTGTAGAATCTCTATAGCACAGTGAAGGGAGACTCTACATGGGCCCACTCGACTGTGCTCCCAGAAGGTAAGTGCATTCCAGGAGTACAAATCTTGGCCAGGGACGCCCTAAGATGCACCACTATTCACTGTATGATCGAACTGCCTATGATTAGAAGACCCCTATCACTTTGCGCTCGCTTCCTCCTGACATGGATCCCAGCAGTCGTCACAATAGGTGAAGTATATATATCATAGTGGCTGTGTTTCAGTTTCACTGACAGGCAGTGCCTCTCACTTTTTTGGTTATGTGGATGGGTGCATTATATTGAAATTAGCCTGGTCCCTGCTCGCCCTTTACTGGACTTTTTAGACCTACGACTGACACGCCACTCATACTCAAATCGATGAGTGGTGACAGTTCCCGTATTTCCTGGCGAGGGTACAGAATCAATAGGAGAGGACACAATAAGTTACCTTTGGTACCTCTTGTATGCAACTCTCAGTTGCCCTACTCTTCCAATCACTAGATAGCAGTCAGAGCGATTGCCCAACTGCTTATGAGTGGCAACTAACTCATCACATACCTAATAATGGCATTCAAGATATGGCTGCATTGTGTGCCTCATAGAGTAAAGATGAGTACACGCTGAAACTGATCATTTCCCTTACTTATTTAGACCGCCTTAAATAGTCCATGTATATCTCACACTGAGATGATTTATTGACTTTGAACGAATTTAGGTATCCCCACATTTACTGTCATTTTCTCCATTTATGAATTAAATGCTTTTTATGCACTGAGAGAAAAAAATCGCAACACCAAAAAATAATTAATGTAGGGTAAGGAATTTTCAGGAATACTTTCGTCTAGGTAACATATTTAGGTGATTAACATTGTAAGATCACAAGTTAATGTACGAGTGAGACAAGCCATTGCAAATGTGAAATGCTGGAACATTAACAACTGATATAACCGCGTGAATTCTGGATGTTAGTTTGTGGGGTTGAATTCTATGCTTGTTGCAATTGGTCAGTCAATGCAGGGCGGTTAATGCAGTCTGTGGATAACGCTACGGTTATCGTCCAATGAGGTCCCATACGTGCTCTGTTGGAGACGTATCTGGTGATCGAGCGGACCAAGGCAACATGTCGACACTCTTTACAGCATGTTGAATTACAACAGCGATATGTGAGCGAGCGTTATCCTGTTGGAATACTGTTCATGAATGACAACACAAAAGGTGGAATCACTAGAATGATATTCAGATTTGCAGTCAGGCTGCATGGAATAACCATGACAGTGCTGAATCACAACCCCAGACCATAACTCTACGTGTAGGTCGAGTGCGTCTAGCACGTAGATAGTTTGGTTGTAAACCCTCATCTGGCCTCCTTCCAATCAAAACACGGCCATCATTGGCACCGAGGCAGAACCAGCTTTCATCAGAAAACACAACAGACCTCCATCCTGTCCTCCAATTAACTCTCTCTTGACACCACTGAAGACACAAATGGCAGTGGTTTTGTATCAGTGGAATGCAGCCTACAGGATGTCTGAATCGGAGTTGTCCTTGAAGTAACAGATTTGTAACTGTTCGTTGTGTCACTGTGGTGCCAACTAATGCTCAAATTTTGCTGGAGACGCAGTACGATGCACCAGAGCCATACGCCAAACACTATGGCCTTCCCTCACGGTAGCGCCACATGGCCATCCATAGCCTGGTCTTCTTGCAACCGTACATTCTCGTGACCACCTCTGCCAGTAATCACGCACAGTGGCTTCATTCTTACCAAGTCTTTAAGCAATACCGCAGAAGGAAGATGCAACTTCTCGTAACCCTATTCCATGACCACGTCCAAACTCAGTGAGGTGCTGATAATGGCGTCTTTGCCGCCTTAAAGGCATTCTTCGCCAAAATCAACACACCGCGTCCAGTCTTCAAGATAACGAACGCTCACGACTGTTACAGCGGGTATTTAAAGCAAAATCTGGTTTGCATCGTCATAGTGGGCTGCTAGTGCCTCTTTTACGACTGACGTCAAATTTGGATACACATCATCTTTCAGAAGCAGAAACATGCCTACCGACTTTCGTTCATGTCCCACAACTCCCTCTTGGTGCTGCGATTTTTTTTCCGTCAGTGTAGCTGAAACACTGTTTCACTTGTGCGTTGCAGCCGACATACTGGTTCAAATGGTTCAAGTGGCTCTGAGCACTATGCGACTTAACATCTGAGACCATTAACCCTCTAGAACTTAGACCTACTTAAACCTAACTAACCTAAGGATTTCACACACATCCGTGTCCGAGGCAGGATTCGAACCTGAGACCGTAGCGGTCGCGCGGTTCCAGACTGAAGCGCCTAGAACCGCTCGGACACAACGGCCGGCAGCTGACATACTGGATCAAGAAGAAAATTTGTCAGTCTGACTGAGAAATACTGATTTTTAAGTAAAAAAATTATCAATGTACGTTGTTCAGTTTTCTCCAGTGAGTCCATTCCGTCGCTCAGGTGCGAATCTGGAGAGTGTTAACTAAAGACCGACCTACGGTAACTACTTGGCGGTCAGAAACATTCCGAAACGCTTGTAAGGGTCTTGCAAGATAACTAGTATTGAGAAATTATTGTTAAGATGGTTCAAATGGTTCTGAGCACTATGGGACTTAACACCTGTGGTCATCAGTCCCCTAGAACTTAGAACTACTTAAACCTGACTAACCTAAGGACATCACACACATCCATGCCCGAGGCAGGATTCGAACCTGCGACCGTAGCAGTCGCGCGGTTCCGGACTGCGCACCTAGAACCGCTAGACCACCGCGGCTGGCTATTGTTAAGAAAAAAAATTCGATACGTTGCACCGTTTTCGAGTTGATTAGCATTGACGTTAGCTAATTAGCCTGATGCGCGCGAAAATTCAAGCGGCCCGTCAGAGACTGTGTCGCCAAACGTGTTATTTTTTTGGTTTTCTAAAACCGAACAAGACAGCGACACAATAATTGTACGTGGATCGGTAGTAAGTATCAAACCCGAGCAAAAGGTTGAGTTGTCTCGTACGCTGTGATCTATGCTATGAGAATAACTAATTGTATGTGGCGGGCCGCTCGAATTTGTACGAGCAACAGCCTGATTAGTTAACTTCAATGCTAATTAACTCGGAAACGGTGCAACGTATCGAATTTTTTGTTAACAATTATTTCTCAGCACAACCTACCTCGTAACATCCTTATAACCCTTTCAGACTCTTTCTTACCAACCTGCATAGTCTCCTCATTGGACTCAAAACGTCCTCCAGCCACAAATTTCTTAAGACATGTGAACACATGGAATTCAGAAGGTGTCTAATCTGTTGAGTATAGTACATGTTACAACAATGTGTGTTTCACACCCTTAGTTTTCACATTGCCGAAGCTCCTAGTAGGCAGTTGCACCTACCTGAAAGAACTTTTTTTTCTTTTTTGACGGCGTGATCCTCTCTTACGTTTTTACTTACAATTGGTACAGATAATTTACATCGTTTTCTCTAGTTTTTGTTGCAATTATTATCAAGATTATTCCAGAACACAGTACCCACGACCTTTCCGGCAGGTGTATTCGAACTCGCCTTGTCCAATACCTTTGCTTTCCACTCACTGCTTTGCTAATGTTTCGTTTCTGGAGTCATTTGACCATCGGACGACGTAGTAATAAACATCCCTGACGTAGAGGAACAAGTGAAATATTTGAAAAAAAATAACTAAATCAGCAGGTCCAGATGGAATCCTATTTCGGTTTTACAAAGAGTCCTCTACGACGTTAGGCCTTTACCTAACCCGCATTTATCGTGAATCTCTTGTCCAGCACAAAGTCCCAAGCGATTGGAAAAAAGCACAGGTCACTCTAGTACATAAAAAGGGGTAAAAATTGCAGACCAATATCCCTAACTTCTGTTTGTTGCAGAATCCTTGAACATATTCTCAGTTGGAATGTAATAAACTTCCCGGAGACTGCACCATTTATGCGAAACTCAGCTTGCCCATTTCTCACGATATACTGAGAACTATGGATGAAGGGCAACAGGCAGATGCCATATTTCTATATTTCCGGTAAGCGATTGACACGGCGCGCTATTGCAGGTGTTAACGAAGGCACGAGCATATGGAATAAGTTCACAGATATGTGAGCGGCTCGAAGACTTCTTAAGTAATAAAACCCAGTATGTTGTCCTCGACGGCGAGTGTTCATCAGAGAAAAGGGTACATTCAGGAGTGCGACAGGGAAGTGTGACAGGGCCGCTGTTGTTCTCTATATACATAAATGATATGGGGGACAAGGTGGGCAGCAATCTGCGTAGTCTGTTGATGATGCCGTGGTGTACGATAATGTGTCGAACGTGAGTGACTGTAGGAAGATACAAAACGACTTAGACAAAATTTCCAGATGGTGTGATGAATGGCAGCCACCCCTAAATGTGGAAAAATGTAAGTTAATACCCATGAGTAGGAAAAACAAATCTGTAATGCTCGGATACAGCATTTATGGTGTCCTCCTTGACACAGCCAATAATAAAAATATCTGGGCGTAACGTTGCAAAGCGATACGAAATGGAACGAACATGTGAGAACTGTGGTAGGGAAAGCGAATAGTCGACTCTGGTTTATTGGGAGAATTTTAGGAAAGAGTGGTTCACTTGTAAAGGAGACAGCATGTAGGACGCTGGTGCGACCTATTCTTGGGCAGCGCTCTGGTGTTTGGTATCTGTACGAGGTCGGTTTGAAGGAAGACATCGAAGCAATCCAGAGGCGTACAGCTAGACTTGTTACCGGTAGGTTCGAATGACACGTGTCACTGAGATGCTTCGGGAACTCAAATGGGGATCCCTCGAGAGAAGGCGACCTTCTTATCGAGAAACACTGTTGTGAAAATTTAGAGAAGCGGCATTTGAAGCTGACTGCTGAAGGATTCGACTGCCGCCAACATACACTGCCACTAAGACAAGATTCGAGAAATTTTGGCTCATAGGGAGGCATATAGATAGTCCTTTTTCTCTCGTTCTATTTGCGAGTGGAGCAGGAAAGGAAATTACGTAGTGTCTAACATTCTGCGTGGTGTCTGTTTGTTCTAAGTCGTGTCTCCCTACCACTTTCGCGCAACGACGCTCTGAGCGTGTTTTTTAGAGAATTGACTAGTTTGAACCCGGGACCTGTTGCTGGTAAGGAGACGCCAGACCACACATGACATGTAGAGTTCAGAAGAGTTCAGTGAGACTAGCGATGATATAACCAAATACTTAATGATTTCAGTGTCAGCTCCACTGCACTCCCTGTAAAAGAATCTTAATACTAACTAAATTTAGTGGAAGGGGTTCAAGGCTTTCCTATTTTTAGTTAGCTGGTAAAATAACGTCGAAAAAGCAGTTACCAATGGAAATTTTATTCTACTCACAAAACATTGTTTATAAATTGCACTATTGATAAAAGGAAATGTTTTAATACAGGATGATAAAAACCAACTGTGTTCAACAAAAATGTGAACGAATATTCCCTGAATGGGTTTCCAAGTTCTACAATGGATCGAAGGATGACCTATGCCATATCACATCTATAATCTAGGTTTAAATTAAGTTTCACAAAAGAGAAAACTATCGAAATGGTCTACACTGACCCTCAATTATCTTTAATTACTTATCTAACTTGTCGTAAATTACAGTAGCTGATGTGGCTTCTCAATAATTATATAACAGAAAAAATCATCGCGATACAGATTTTAACTTACGTAGCAAATGTGAATACCATGAGCTTCAATTGACGATCAACACTAGTATTACGTAAAAAGAGGATGTAAAAGATGAGACTTCTGCAGTTCTGAGTGAAGCCTCATGCGCTCAAAAATGCGGCATCGCGTGCGTTTCTTACCTTGTCTGTGCTCGTTGGGGGGCGGCGGACGGCGCAGCTCCATACAGCTCGCTGTCTCCGAAGCAACTCTTTTCTAACTTCTCCTTACTGCAATTTACCGGAGTTGGTTTAAAAAAAAACTATCTGGCTGTGTTTTCATCTGACCAATCAGGGCCTCAATGGTAACCTTAAGCTCTGCCTACAAAAATTCTGTCTATCCAATTAGAAACGTTATACTTTTCGTGGTGGGGCAATGTTTTTAACGTTTACAACGTAACAGAGACGCGAAAAAGTCTCACGCTAAAACTTGGGCTGGTGTGGCCCTTTTAGTGTTATCGTAAGATCTATACTGTTCTTCTGGAGGGCTCTAGCTTTAACATGGGCTGGTGGGTGGTCCTAGCGGTTAGCTGGCGACGTGGATGTCCGTCCCTTATCGTAGGGCCTTCTAGCTTAACACGGTTCTGCTCTCGGCTTCTGTTCTCGTTTCTCCCCTCGGAACTGCGTCTGTCTCATGGTGGGAAGGTATGAAATGCATTTAGGCATTCTTGTGTTAGTCTGTGGTATTCCCTTTGCTCACTCGTTACTCATATTGCTTTGGTTAATTTAATGTCACGATTTATTCGGAGCTATGTCACATACTACTGGATTTGCTTATCATGTCAGGGTTTTCATGGAAGGTGTTGGATTGGCCTGACACCTTACATATCACCACCCTTCGAACTTAATTTTTGCACTGAAGTTAGGCAATGATTGAATCGTTGTCTAAGTCAGTCAAAAATTATTCCTTTATCCAAATTTTGTTGCCTACTGTTCAGCCACACTATTCTGGTTCTATGCTAGTTTGTATTACTAATTTATATTTTTATATTCTTCCACATTATTCTCAAAAATATGTTTACATTGACAAGAGAAGAATATTTTTATTCTATTATAATTATTATTTTTTAATTATTTTCTTTCTTTATTTAAGTGTGAAGTTTGTTATCGAAAGTGAGGAGTCTTTCACATCGATTTTCTTAGAAATATTTTTTTTATAAATGTAGTAATTAAGTAAAATCTATTCCTAACACTTTTCTAAATATCATGTACAAGTAAAATGTTTTTGTTTCTAGACACTCATTTCAATATTGTTACACTAACAAATAAGAATTATTTCCAAGAATTGCTTTGACAAAGAAATATACATACACGAGTATTGAGATATTATCCTAACAAATGGTACAAATATAAAAAAAAGGGAAAACATCCAACAGGAAATTTTTTTATTCTTTGTTTTTATAAGGAGAAAATAAGTAAAATATAGTTATTCTTTTATTTTTATGAGGAGTAAATAAGTGGCATATAGTTTTAGTGTTTATTGTGCCTTACTTTTGTTCTTTATATACTGTCCATTTCAGAACTAATGACTTATTTTTATTGATAGTCTATTTTTTACTTAAGTCCATAATCAATGACTGTTATTTTGTAGTTATTAGCTGTCTGGTGGGCTTAACTTATTTAGTTTTTCACACGTTTCTTTTGCACAATTCCTACATCACATAATTTGATTTCACACATTCACACAATCCTATGAATGTTTAATCATGAGGTTGGCGAATGTTTTTGCATGAAGATGATGCACTTGAGCAAGATGGATGTGGGCAAGTATTTGGTGTACAGCTTTGTTCGTCGTTCCTTGTTGGCTTTGCAAGTGTGTGTTGCTGTTGTGGAGGTCCCATAATGGAATGGATCTGTGAGTGCAGAATCTCGTGGTTTACTGGCTTTGTATGCATGAAAGTCATCGTTATGTGTCGCTGAAAGCGGTCGTTTTTTGTAGTAATACTTCGCAGACTACTAGTTTACAATGGGATAGGGATTTGGGAAGGTACGACGTCTATTCTTCACCCATCTTCTTTCTTGGTCTGAATCTTGCGAATCTTCGACTTCTGTTCTTCCTGGTTTTTCTCTGCTTCTTACTTGATTCTTGGTTCTTCTCTGGGCAGGATATGGAAATATTTATTGATAACTAGTCCCTTTGAAGTTCTCCTCTTAGTAACAGTTTGATAAATTGTTTGGGCATGTCATTTTTACTTTGTGGAAGTTTTCTTCAGTTTCGTGCATCAGCGTGCTGTTTAATAGCAGTAGTGTGACTTTTACAGATATTTTTTTGCCAGTGGTGGCTTGCCCAAGCGGTCTTCTCGTCGGGCCGTTTTTTGCTCGCTCTGCTGAGTCGGGGCGTTCCAAGACCCTCTTGTTGTTCGGTGTCCTGTCGTGTCTCTGCAGGGTTCCGCCAGTCTGTGGTTCAGTGTTCTGTCCCAGCAGGGTTCCAATTAGCGGGCAGATTTACTGCCCACTTTCGATACAAGGGCCTTCTGTTGGTCTCGCTGTCCTTTCCCTTCTCTCGGCGCTTCTGCCTTGTAGGAATCGTGTCTTGCTAATTACGTCCTTTTCCTTCTTGATACTTCTCATGTTGCAACTTGTGGATCGTTGCATCTGGTCTTTGCTGGAGTTTTTACAATGGTTCTTACAAAAAGTTTTACTTATAATCTTCTAACATATGTCTAGTACCTACATTGTTTTACTCCTTCTTAAAAAGCTTTACAAATTTCGGCGCCCTTTCCATGTTACAATTCTAAGATATTTTGAGTCTTAACTTCTACAAGAATCCTCAAATTCGTTTTTTTTTTTGTGTAGTGTCATGGTTTATAGCATTTTAGTATTTCATGCTGTTAGACTATCTACGTTTTATCCCTTCACCTTAATCTGAGGTACTATTGGTGTTATTTTTGTTTTTGTTTTTATTGAAACTAGTTTCTTTTTCCCACCTTCCTCTCTCTTCTTTCTTCTTTCTCCTGACGATCTTATCTGCAACATAATCTTGAAATATTGTGCTGATTATTTACCAGTAATAAAATTAATCTTCAAACTTGTACTGAAAGTGTTTAATACTACCAGTGCTAGGTAAAAATACCTCTGCTTTATCTCGTAAAATACCCTCTAATTCTCTTTTACTGTGTTCCAAAATACCTTGAACGTCTTGCAATTTTTCGTCGATTTCTTTATGGACCTCTAACATGAGTTGAGGTGATTCCCCCTTTTGTGCATACCATTCTAATTCTTCATCCTCTTTGTCTCGCGTCATTCTTAATTGTTTGTTTATAACTGGTATTTCTTCTAATTTTAGCTTTTGCTCAAAGAGAAGTGTGACATTCCCGAATGTTACGCTACCTTTCCCCATATCTATTATCGCTCGTCTCTCATTTAAAAAACCTGCACCTATAATCAAATCTATAGTTAGTTTAGGTATAATCACGAAGTTGGCTTCGATCTTTTGACCTTGACACGAAAGAGTTAACCTTGTTTGTCTCGTAACTTCCGCAGCATTGTTTCTAATAGGACCTCTTACTTTAATCTTATGTGTTTTCAGAACTGGCAATTCCTCATTGGCATTACACTGCATGAATAAATTTTCTGAGGCCGCAGTCAGTTCACTTTCGCTATCAATTACAATATTGACTGAGATATGTTTTACCATGGCCTTCACAATTGGTTGAATTTGAAAGGGTTGGTTCTGTTCTTCTTCTTCTTGCATCAACGAATCCTCCACTGAATCATACATGAGACTTATCAGGAATTTCCCTTGTGAATTCAAACTTTCTGTAGGATAAGCTTCGACTGCTACTTCTCTCTCTTTTATTTCCTCTTCTCTATTTCTTCCTTCATTTACGCTTTCTTCAACATCCTCTACTTTTTCCTCATCCTCGTCTATCTTCTCCTTCTTCGTCGCTACTTCCACATAATCGCATCTAAATGCTCTAATTATCGCTTCATAACTTCCTTCATTATATACGTTGGGTTGAGTGCCCACTAGTAACATATTTTCAACTTCTGTCGACTGCGCATTATCCTCATTGAATTCGCTTTCCCTGGTTTCCATCTCAAATAGCTCTGCAATACTCATTACTTCGTCCTTTCCTCCTATATTCGTTGTGCATGCCTCTGGTAATTCATCTTCCTCATCAGTATTCTCCCAATTAATTTCGTCCCAACACGATATTGTTATTTTCCTGTCTTCGTTTTCATCTCGTCCCTGCGGATTTGTTTCTTCCTTCTTCTCTTCTCGTCATAAGGTATTTATTTCTCTGTTCAAGGTGCTGCAATTGTCCTGGGTCGATGCGTCATTCCCTTTGGCATGGGCGCTTAGCTGTCAATTCGAACGTTTTGGGGGTTGGTGGTCTTACCTCCACCTCTTCTATCTGTATTCTCTTTTCTTGTTCAGCTTGTTGACAGTGGTTTCTTTGTTGATAATTTGTCGGTCTATTGGTTCTCCAGTACCCGTTCCGGTTGTCGTTATTCCCTCTGTAATAGTTGTTGCCGTTCCTGGGTGAATTATAGTTATTGCCATATTCTCTTCTAAATCCATAACCGGTTCTTTGTTGAAATCTATTCTCGTTTCTTGGTGCGAAGTTATCACGTGGTTCGTAATTATTGTTTCTTCGTACTGTGTCTTGTGGATTCCACTGCTTTTTGCTTTCGTTTTCACGTGCGCTTCGTCTTTTTCTTGCATCATCTTCCGAAAATATGAACTCTAGTTCCCTTAGAATACCTTTAAATGCTTCGACGCCATTGCCTCCGCGACCTACTAATGATTGCTGGTATTTCAATGGTAACTTCATCGCGTATAATTTAATCAACTCCCCGTCACTGTATGGTATCTCTAAGCATTGATTTTTCTTTGCTATTAATTCGAAAAATTTCACGGGACTCTTCTCTCCTGAATTTTCAAATTATGGGTTCTGTAATAATTCGTACTTCACTCTGTTCTGTGCTTCGCTGGACCAATATCGTGAGAGAAACTTCTCTCTGAAATCTTCGTACGATCGGCATGTCGCTGCAACATTTTGTATGTTTTCTGCGACTGTTCCTGACATGTGTGCACATATAAAGTCTAATTTGTGTGCTAGCTATTCTGGTAATCTTACTCGGAATTGATCAATAAAAGTTCGTGGATGTAATGAGTTTCCTTCTCGAAAGTGTTGAAATTTTCTGACTGTGAGGAAATGATCATTGTCGTACTTCGTCATAGTTCCATATGAAATTCGCGATTCTTCGCCACTTGTGTTTCTGATCATTTCTCCCGTCGTTCTTTCCGGTTGTGGTAGATCCATTGGATATTGTCCACTGTAACTTTCGCGTACCCGCGCTGCAGGCTGTCTGATTTCACGTATGTTACTTTCCGCCTGTGATTGGAATCGCAAATGTATGATATCTTCGTTAATTGTTTGTTTTTCCGGTGCTGTTACAGATACGGATGTGGTTGCAGACTCAGTGCTTGTTCGAGCCTGTTCACTACGCTCTTCAATGGTTTGCAACAACTCTGTTCGCAATTTCTCAAATTGTATCTTCGTTTGCGCTTCTATTTTGACTATGCGGTTATCATATCTTTTCAGCGCTGCTTTTGTGATACGTTTGTGTAACACACTGTTTTCAACAATTTCACGCGCTGTACCTGCTGCTTGTCTAGTTTCTTGACTTCTCCCTGGGTGTTGCTACGTAATGTTTTGATCTCGTCCTGAATGTCATTACGCAATGTTTGTACGTCCACTTGTACCTTGTCAATGTCTGTTCTCAATTGATTGTGACCTCTTATCAAGTTTCCTATCACTTCTCGAGATTCTTTTGCCTCGTCTTCAATATGACTTAGGTGTAACTGAATTTTTTTGCTTTGTTCTTTAATCTCACGCATTTATCTCGTGGTTTCTGCATTATGAATTTGAATTTGGTTCGCTATGTCTTTATTTTGCCTTGTCATGGTTTCTGTAATTTGTTGTAATAATTCTGCCAGATTGGTGGGTCCTATTGCGTTTTCTTCCGACGTCCTACGCTCTGTGTTGGTTCGCAACCGATTGCATTGAACTGTGCTGTGACACGTTTCTGCTCGCATTCCTTGTACTCTGTGGTGAGGGAGCTCTGATTACTTGTTCTATGGGTTCTACGTATTCAAGGCGCAAGTTAGAATCCTCATCGACTGTCTCTCTACTTTCCTGCTCCTCTGTCGTATGCTGACTTACGTTTTCTATGCCTTGACGTACATTATCCTCGTTATGGTGCGTTATATGTCCTATTTCTCGCGATACTGCATCGTCTGTTGTACTGTCCACTATTCTCTGTCCATTTTCGTGCTGGGTCTCTACCTCAATTCGGTCAAGGTCTCGATCTGCCATTGCTAATCTTTTCGAATCCCTTATTTTCTGTTTTAAAAGTAATTCACGCGCCCTACTTCGAGTCAACATGCGCTCATATGATCTCTCGCGTTTCATAAACTTTTTGTTCACACGACTTTACACTTATTATACCCAACACTGACAATCCATTCACTTACTTGTTGGGTCAGAACCAACGTGTCAATGATGTATCCGCCACCTGTGCGCTTGCATTGAGGAGAAAACTTAATTCTAACAATTTTTAAAATTCATAACTTAATTATGCTATTGTCTTTGCTAAAATGTCTCGCTTTCTATTGAATACTTTCTTACTATCTATCGCTGCAGCTACAGTTTTCAACTATTTATGCCTCTCAAAAAAAAAATTTATTACGAAAATTTTTCAACAGGATATTTTTCTGACCTAGTTAGGCATGTGGTCGACCTTCAATCATGGCATTTTACCATCCTGGCAGGGTCGCCATTCTCTAACATTCTGCGTGGTGTCTGTTTGTTCTAAGTCGTGTCTCCCTACCACTTTCGAGCAACGGCGCTCTGAGCGTGTTTTTTTAGGGAATTGACTAGTTTGAACCTGGGACCTGTTGCTTGTAAGGAGACGCCAGACCACACATGACATGTGGAGTTCAGAAGAGTTCAGTGAGACTAGCGATGATATAACCAAATACTTAATGATTTCAGTGTCAGCTCCACTGCACTCCCTGTAAAAGAATCGTAATACTAACTAAATTTAGTGGAAGGGGTTCAAGGCTTTCCTATTTTTAGTTAGCTGGTAAAATAACGCCGAAAAAGCAGTTACCATTGGAAATTTTATTCTACTCACAAAACATTGTTTATAAATTGCACTATTGATAAAAGGAAGTGTTTTAATACAGGATGATAAAAACCAACTGCGTTCAACAAAAATATGAGCGAATATTCCCTGAATGGGTTTCCAAGTTCTACAATGGATCGAAGGATGACCTATGCCATATCACATCTATAATCTAGGTTTAAATTAAGTTTCACAAAAGAGAAAACTATCGAAATGGTCTACACTGACCCTCAATTATCTTTAATTACTTATCTAACTTGTTGTAAATTACAGTGGCTGATGTGGCTTCTCAATAATTATATAACAGAAAAATCATCGCGATTCAGATTTTAACTTACGTAGCAAATGTGAATACCATGAGCTTCAATTGACGATCAACACTAGTATTACGTAAAAAGAGGATGTAACAGATGAGACTTCTGCAGTTCTGAGTGAAGCCTCATGCGCTCAAAAATGCGGCATCGCGTGCGTTTCTTACCTTGTCGGTGTTCGTTGGGGGGCAGCGGCCGGCGCAGCTCGATACAGCTCGCTGTCTCCGAAGCAACTCTTTTCTAACTTCTCCTTACTACAATTTACCGGAGTTGGTTTTAAAAAAACTATCTGGCTGTGTTTTCATCTGACCAATCAGAGTCTCAATGGTAACCTTAAGCTCCACCTACAAAAATTCTGTCTATCCAATTAGAAACGTTATACTTTTCGTGGTGGGGCAATGTTTTTAAAGTTTGCAACGTAACAGAGACGCGAAAAAGTCTCACGCTAAAACTTGCAGCTGGTGTGGCCCTTTTAGTGTTATCGTAAGATCTATACTGTTCTTCTGGAGGGCTCTATCTTTTAAAATGGGCTGGGGGGTGGTCCTAGCGGTTAGCTGGTGACGTGGATGTCCGTCCCTTATCGTAGGGCCTTCTAGCTTAACACGGTTCTGCTCTCGGCTTCTGTTCTCGTTTCTCCCCTCCGAAATGCGTCTGTCTCACGGTGGGAAGGTATGACATGCATTTAGGCATTCTTGTGTTAGTCTGTGGTATTCCATTTGCTCACTCGTTACTCGTATTACTTTGGTTAATTTAATGTCACGATTTATTCGGAGCTATGTGACATACTATGGATTTGCTTATCATGTCAGGGTTTTCATGGAAGTTGTTGGATTTGCCTGACACCTTACAAGTGGTACAGGGTGGCCACCCACCGTACGGTGGCTTGCAAAGTGATGTAGGTGTAGATAAAGTTTGGTCAACAATGGATTAACTTCTGTTGGCTATAAAAGATTGAAAACAAAGTGTTTTTAATAGCACAATAGTTTAGAAATTTTGTGTTTGTGGGATCGACAGCCTCCAGATTCTTAATAAACGTAAATATGGTCCGTAGTAGGCTGTAATGCGATATTTATTTAATCGTGCAATTAGCTAATTTCGCCTAAGTGTCATTGTCAAGAATATTTATAACGTCTGTATCTCACGTCATTTTCAAATCACTATTAATTACGAGTGAAAATCAGCCATATTGCGTCATTTTACGAAAGCGTTCAGACTACAGCGACACCTTATAAGATCATATTCTGAACTATGCTCTATGGACAACAACATGGTAACTCGGGACTCTTCCAAGGCTGGTGAAGACTTCCATTGTCACTAATGTTTCCACCTACGAATTCCGAACGCTACTAGCAGAGGTTCTGCCACGAGGTATTCGGGAATAACACCGCTGCAGGACGGAGGACCGTGGCTTATTCGATCACTGGGGATGCACTTGAATTGTTCTCATACACCCCGTGGGAGAATCTCAGTCTGTAGTTTAAGGTGCAGTTATGCTGCCCGCTGCACATTCGTTAGCTGGCTGCTGTTGAAAATTTGTTGTCGTTGGTCGCAGCCAGTCAAGTGATAGTACACAGTAGGCAACAAGAATCGCTCAATTTAATCATGTTTTCTCCAAATTCTTCACGATTTCCAAGGTTTTGTTTAGGACGGGACCTATTCTTGGTTATTACAAATATTTTGTTGTTTTCTCGTAATTTCAAGTGATTTCCGGGGTTTTGGTTAGGTTGGGTCCTAATACGCAGCGTAAACTGCTGCTGGTGAAATGAACAGCAATGAAATTCATGAGCTTCGCTGTCACAAATATTTTGTTATTTATGCCTAATATATCGGGATTTTCGAGGTTGTGGTTAACGTAGAACCTGATAGTACATTTTAAATTGCTGCGAGTGAAACAAAATACCAGCTACGTAATCACATATTTTCCAGGAGTATTGCTAACTTGCAGAATCCTCACGTGTCCTCCTGGGTCATGTCTTACGTTCTCCGCAATATTTCTGCAAACAGACTCGTTGCCATCTAAAGATGTTTCCGAGGTTGTGGTTAGGAAAGAAGCTAATAGCACATCTGTGCTAGCCTGTTTGCCGAAATTTCGTCGAGGACTCACGACGTGACCCGGGCGGACACCCGGGAATTCTACGAGTTAAAAATACCAGCTAATTTCCGTTACGATCTTAGGAAATTACGATGTGCAGAGGATGTGATGATCTAGGAAGGAAACGAGCAGAAATTGGAAGAACAACTAAATACCTAGTAGAAAATAATTGGAGAAGCAAACATGGAAATAAGCTTAACAAAAAGTGAGGCAATGAGAATCAGCATGACAAATGAAAAATGAAAGATGTAAGCTGTAATGGGAAAACTATTAAAAAAATAGATGCTTTCAAATATCAAATGTTAACCAAGAAAGGAAACATCAAGGATGAATTTTCAGAGAGGACCGAAAATTGTTCAAAATTTTGTTATTCTGTATGGGGCGCATATAGAAATTGAAAAATACCTGCCAAAGCAAAGATCATGATATAAAAGTCATATTACCTGCGAATTTTAACCCTCTGATCAGGATGTTGGAGTTGGACAAAGAAAGATTTGAACAGAGAACAAGTACCAGAAATGAGAGTCCTGTGAGGGATACTGGGTAAGACGATAAGGGGCAGGATAAGGAATGAGAAATACGAAACACCTATCAAGTCAATTCCCTTAAAGAAACTATGGAGAGAAATAGGCTTAAATAGTTGGCCGCAATAAAAAAAATGGGAGAAGAAACATTTGCAAGAAGAGCCTTAGAATAGACAGAATCTGGAAGGAGACCATTTGGAAGACTATGAGCAGGATGGAGATGCCTGGTGAAGGGTAATGTAAACCGAAGAGTGCAGTGAGAGGAAATACTGGACGATAGATTATGGGAGAAAAGATAAACTTGGAAGAGGCTCTGTGGACGACATGCATAAGCAGAAACATATCAGAAAGAAGAAAAAGAAGAAGAAGAAGAAGTAGAAGAGGAGGAGGAGGAGGAGGAGGAGGGGGAAATGGCGAACAACAATATGATTTGCTACGCACATACGATTAATGATTGGTCGAGTTCACTACCCATCATTCATAACGGGAACCTTTACCAATAGCAGCAACAGAAATGCCGTGGGCATCTAAGTACACTTTTACTTCCGGAAATCATTGGTGGAAACGCCAGCAACAATGAAACCTAAACTCAGATCCGGAGGCGTCCCCAGACAGCTTAAAAAATTTTCGGAAAAACTTTTAATTTTTTCGAAGAAATTTTTTAGGTTTTCGAGGAGGATTTATTAGTCCCTCGAAGAAGTGTTATTGGTTTCTCGAAGAGGCAGGAAGGAAGATTAGAGTTTATCGTCCCATCCACGTCGAGGCCACTGGAGACGATGCACAAGCTCTGAATATTTCAAAGATGGGTAAGGAAACATCTCGCCATTTGCCTGGAGCGATTTAGGGAAATCACGGAAAACCTATCTCTGGATAGTCGGATGCAGGCTTGAACCGTCGTCCTCTGGAATTCGAACCCAGTGCGCTAATCACTGCGCCATCTCGTTTATTGAGGAGGAGTTTTTCTCTATTTCAAAGATGGATTTATCTTCTTTTCGAAGAAAGTTTTTTTTTTTTTAGCTTTGAAAAATGAATGACCTAGACCAACCCTGCCCCCCCCCCCCCCCCCAATGGAAAATGCTATGTGACCCAGGAAGGCGGACCAAGCGACTTCGGCCGAGGAGGATCAGTTTGGAGAGCACAAACTCGGGCTAAGGGGAGGAAAAATGAATTTTTTAAAAAGAGTAATGATTACACGCAATAAGTAAGAAATTCGAGTTCGAGTCCCGTTCTGGCACAGATTTTCAGTTGTTGTGACATATTCATTACATCGCTTGTTAAATATGACTGAACAATTTTCGCTGTTGCCATTAAGTCTTCACCGATTTCATCCCCGCCTATTTATTCATTTCATTTCAGAGAATTTAATTCATTTGAAGACTACTCTTCTGCAATGACATATTTCGTACGGCATGAAGAAAAACGAAAAAAAGAAATTCTTTTATATCAAAACCGTCGCTGTACGAGGAAGAGAAATGTTCTCCCGCTCATATATCTGATTGTTATCTACACACATCAAAAAAAGTTTTGTATCACCTCGGTTCCGAGAGTTCCGGAGCCTGTACAGAAAATTCGAATACAGAGCAACAGAAACATCATTTCCGCCCTTTTTATTGCTCATGAAAACCACACATTGCATATTGTACCACCATACAGCGAGATCTTCAGAGATGGTGGTCCAGATTACTGTACACACCGATACCTCTAATACCCAGTAGCACGTCCTCTTGCGTTGTATTCGTTGTGTCCACAGCTCGTGGTCTTGCAGTAGCGTTCTCGCTTCCCGCGCACGGAGTCCCGGGTTCGATTCCCGGCGGGGTCAGGGATTTTCTCTGCCTCGAGATGACTGGGTGTTGTGTGTCTTTCATCACCATTGACTCGCAAAGTCGCCGAAGTAGTGTCAGCTAAAAAGGACTTGCAATTTCGGCGGCCGAACACCCCGCATGGTCTTCCAGCCAACAATGCCGTACGATCATTTCATTTCATTTGTATTCGTTGTGGCATACTATCCACAAGCTCATCAAGGCACTGTTGCTCCAGATTAGTCCCACTCCTCAACGGTGATTCGGCGTAGATCCCTCAGACTGGTTGGTGCGGTAAGTCGTCCATAAACAGCCCTTTTCAATCTATTCCACGCATGTTCGATAGGATTCATGTCTAGAGAACATGCTGGCCCCTCTAGTCGAGCGGTGTCGTTATCCTGAAGGAAGTAATTCACAACATGTGCACGATGGGGGCGCCATGAAGATGAATACCTCCCCAATACCCTACCGATATGGTTGCACTATCGGTCGGAGGATGGCATTCACGTATCGTACAGCCTTTACGGTGCCTTCCGTGACAACCAGCGCCCACATAATGCCACCCCAAAACAGCAGGGAACCTCTACCTTGCTGCACTCACTGGACAATGTGTCTAAGGCGCTCAGCCTGACCGGGTAGCCTCCAAACACGTCTCCGACAATTGTCTCGTCGAAGACATATGCGTCACTCATCGGTGAGGAGAATGTGATGCCAATCCTGAGCGGTCCATTCAGCATGTTGTTGGGCCCATCTGTACCGCTGTGCATGGTGTCGTGGTTGCAAAGATGGACCCCGCCATGGATGTCGGGAGTGAAGTTGCACATCATGCAGCGTATTGCGCACAGTTTGAGTCGTAACACGACGTCTTGTGGCTGCACGAAAAGCATTATTCAACTTGGTGGTGTTGCTGATAGGGTTCCTCCGAGCCATAATCCGTAGCTAACGGTCATCCACTGCAAATAGAAGACATTGGGCGGCCTGAGCGAGGCATGTCATTGACAGTTCCTCCTCCATTTCCGAACAACATCGCTTTGGTTCACTGCGAGACACTTGGACATTCCCTCGTTGACAGCCCTTCCTGGAGCAAAGTAACAAAGCGGACGCGATCGAACCGCGATTTACCGTCTAGGCATGATTGAAGTACAGACAATACTAGCCGTGTACCTCCTTCCTGGTGGAATGACTTGAACTGATCGGCTGTCGGACCCCCTCCGTCAAATAGGCGCTGCTCAACCATGGTTGTTTACATCTTTAGGCGTGTTTAGTGACATCACTGAACAGTCAAAAGGACCGTGTCTGTGATACAATATCCACAGTCAATGTTTATCTTCAAGAGTTCTGGGAACCGGGGTGATGCAAAACTTTTTTTGGTGTGTGTATATAAAGCAAATTTTGTTAACAAACGAACAAAATCAGTTCAAAAACACGAATGGATATTTTCATCAGCTCGATACCACTGTTAGACACATTCCTGAGGAATTAACGGAACTGCACAACAACGTGAAGCGCACTACAAGAGCGACGTCAGCTACCTGGCTGTGCATGCTGGCTGCAGACAGAGCATGCGGCACTAATCTATTCATGAAGGGCCTCCTCTTGCAGCGAAATGCTAATGAGCAGACGTCGTTTCCTTTGTATACTTCTGCAAAGCTTCTTACGCAACACGTAGAACTCTTAGAAGATAGTGCACTAACAGGTACACATTGCATTTGACGAATAATCCGACGTCACATTTTTATGGCAGAAGACTCTTAAGAAACATATTCAAAAAGAATTTTTACTTTCTTTTTTTATTTTTTAACTTCCTAAACGCGACCACTTGCGTGCCCGTAAGTAGCGTTTGTACAGAGTTACAGAATTTAATTCCTGTCTCTACAACGAAGGTTAAGTGTGTATGATACACAGGGTGCTACATTTATCTTGACCATTCCAAATAATTTTTTGGCCAGAAGCAATGACTGCAATACATTTTCAAATGTCGCCCAGCGCGATTGTTTTTTTATCTGACTGAGATAGATCGTAAGGTGGATCTTCGTGCGTCTCATCAGCATCAAAACAATCACTACAATCATCTTCAGATGTGAAGAAACTCTGCGTCACTGAGTGGACTCTTGCCAGACATAGTTTTTCGAGTAGACATAGCGCTAACAGTGGCGTCTCACACTCATCTGACCAGTCTGATTGTTGCAATTATTATATTTCACTGTCGTGAATGAAACCAGCAGAAATGTGTACTGGGAGTATTTGTGTGCTGTTTCATACCCGCTGAACGACTAATACTACTCACGGGAGCTAACAGTTGAATGAGAAACCTTGCCCTTTATGAGTGTTCCGGACCTCACAAAGATGTTGTGCTCGTAACATACGGTCCAGTCACATTAATGTGACCATTGGCTATGTTCGACGTCAACATACGATAACCACTCACAGACGACACGCGGCAGCGGTAGCAGTGGAGAGTATATAAAAAAATATGTCTGGGGGACGCGGAAAACAGTGCAGTTGTTGTCTTAATGCGACACGAGTTATCTGACGTCCAATAGTTGATGATTAATGGCTTTCGGACTAAGGGTGGAAGCATTTCCGAAACGGCTAAGTTTGTAAACAATTTTTGCGACGCCGTGAGTAATGTATACTGTGCAGGGCAAAATGGCGCTATCCAAAACCAGCTCTGAGACAACTGTAGTACACCACGGGCCAAATACGACAGGGGTGAACGACAGCTGCGGGGATGTGTACCGATGAATAGACGTGCAACTGTCGAGAAAGTGACCGCCTAAGTGAACCAAAGGGCTAACCACAGTGTCTCCTCAACTACCGTTCAACGAGCATTGCTGCGTATAGTCCTCCACAGCAGGCGCCCAGTTCGCGCATCCATGCTGACTGCTGTTCATCGGTGGGAAGGCTGGAATTTGGACGCTAATATCGCAACTGGACGTCCACTGAGTGGTATCAGGTGATATTTTCAGATGAATCACTTTTTATGCCCCATCAGACCGATGGCCGTTGGCGTCTACAGCGTGAAATGTCTGAAAGCAACCACACTGCAACAGTTACGGTCTGAGGAATGTTTTCGTGGTATCCCCTCGGTGATTTCGTCATGCTGGAACGCACAATGGATCATCACACGTATACAACTATCCTTAAGGACGATGTCCACCCCTACATGCAATTTGTTTCTCCTAGGCAAGATGGCATCTAACATCAGGACACTGCAACGTGTCGCACAGCTCACAGTTTACGTGCGTCGTTCGAAGAGCACCAGGATGAATTTAGCGTATTCCTCTGGCCAGCAGACTGCCCTAATCGAGAATCTATGGGACCACCTCGATCGGACTGTTTGCATCATGCATCCTCAACTGAGAAATCTGACGTAACTGGCCACGGCACTAGAATGAGCATGGCTCTCTTCCTACACGTCTCACATTGGTCCCCGCTGTAAAAGGTTTTCCACAGGTGGTCACATTAACGTGACTGGGCGATGTATTACAGGCATGGTACTCAAAATGTTAATAAAGTCAGTTTACGTGAATTGTATACTCTAATACGTTTTCGAATAGGTCTTGGGGAGAGAGGGAGGATTACCGAACAAAAAATATAGGGTGCTACTTAAAACAGACGTTTTGCTGTTCCTGTATTTCATATCGTCGTAATGAACAAATATATAAGAAAGGCAATCAGGCTGAATTAATCTACTCTACACACACACTCCGCAAGTCACCATATCGTGTATGGCAGAGGATATTATGTACCAGTACTTGTCATTTCCTTCCCTATTCCATTGCAAATGGAGTGAGAGGAAAATGACTGTCTAAATGTACCCCTGCTGTTGTGGTTGTTATTGTTGCTGTTGTGGTCTTCAGTCTGAATATTCATCTGATGCAGCTCTCCATGCTATTCCATCTTGTGCAAGCCTCTTAATCTCTTTACAACTAATGCGACCTACATCCTTCTGAATCTGCTTACTGTATTCATCTCTTGCTTGGTCTCCCTCTTCAACTTTCACCCTCCCCTTCTCTCCAAGACTAAATTGGTGATCCTTTGGTGTTCCAGAATGTATTCCATGAACCGATTCCTTCTTTTAATCAACTAGTGTCACAGATTTCTTGTGCCCCAATTCTATTCCGTACTTCCTCATTAGTTACGCGACCTACCAGTCTAATCTTCAGCATCCTTATGTAGCATCACATTTCAGAATCTTTTCTTCTCCTTGTGCCTAAACTGTTCCACTTCCATACATGGCTACACTCCAGACAAATAGCTTCAGAAAAGACTTGCTAACACTTATATCTATATTCGATGCTAACAAATTTCTCTTCTTCATGAACAATTTCTTTCCATTGCCAGTTCACATTTTCTACCCCTCTCTGCTTCGACCATCATCAGTTATTTTGCTGCCCAAATAGCAAAATTCATCTGCTGCTTTAAGTAGTAAATTAACACTGAAAAAGAATAACACAGGCCAACGATGGAAAAAACTTTTTTGCTGAAAATACCTTATTCTTAAGTTTTTTAGGCTGGGAAATCCAAATATGAGACTTAAAAAACTGTATCACCCACTATTTCTTCACATTTTACAGTTAAATTTATTAAATTAAGCGCTTTTTTAAAGAATTTAACAGCTTTTATATATGCGATTTCCGCGGCTCCGCGTTCCTCGCGCGCGTGTTCTAAAAACTGGGCGTCGGTGTGCGGATACCGTCAGTCGTACCTAGCCACGAGCAAGGTTGAACCACCTGAAGATGTCGGACAGTTGCTCTGAGGAAATATTGTGGAATTTGCACAACGTGATCCGGCGGCAAACCCGTGAAGACTATTTACAACACATCCGCCGGAAAAGCTTGAAGAGTCACAGCTTTTATATAGTTACAATAATTGAAAAGGGAGGTGTAATGAATGTAGATGACGTTGGTAGCACTGCTGAAAAACATTTGCTAGCAAAAGGTCGATTCTATTTTGTGTTAACAGATGGTGTTTTATTTACTGTCAACCTAACCTCACTTTCCCATTTCCTGTACATGAGCTCAGTACAATGTCTAATCGTGGTTGCAAAAACTCTGCTGACAGTTTTTGTTATATTTGTGGTGAATCTGTGATTGAAAAACACGAAAGAAACATTACAGGCTTTGTGAAACAGGTTTATCTATCACACTTTGGATCTAAACTTGGCGATCAAGATAAATCTTGGGCGCCACATAGGGAATGTTATGTGTGTTGAAGATCTGAGAAAATGGTCCAAAAAGGAGAAAAAAGCCTTTAGATTTGCTGTTGCTATGATATGGAGGGAGCCAAGAAATCATTCTGATGATTGCTACTTTTGTAGTGTTTGTAATACGGGCCACAATTCGAAAAACAAGAAGGCAATAAGCTACCTTAACCTTCCATCCGCCATCTGACCAGTAGGGCATGGTGTAGATTTGCCTGTTTCTGAACAGCCAGATGATTTAAATTCTATTCCAACAGAGGTATTTTCTAATGTATAATGTGATTTAAATGAGCCAGATGATGATGAGTTCCATTGTAATACAGGAAGTCTCGAGCCCAAATTGTTTACTCAAACCGAACTTAACGATTTTGTTAGGGATCTGGGCTTAACGAAAGAAAAAGCTGAATTGCTTGGTTCTAGATTAAAAGAAAATAACTTATTGGCAGTTCGATCCAGCATATACATGTATAGAAAGAGAGAGCAGCAAGTTTTTTCAACAAGAAGGTGATTTAGTGTACTGCTCAGTCATTCCTGGTGTGATGGATGAGTTTATTATTGAATACAAAAAGGAAGAGTGGAGGCTGTTTATTGATTCATTCAAAACTAGTTTAAAGGCTGTTTTATTACACAATGGTAACATGTATGCAACTATACCTGTTGGACATTCTGTACATATGAAAGAAAGCTAAGAAAACCTAGAAATAGTGCTAAATAAGACAGGCTATTCCGCTCATGGTTGGATGATATGTGGCGATCTAAAAGTAACATGCATGCTCCTTGGTCAGCAAGGTGGCTTTACCAAATTTCCATGTTTCTTGTGTGTGAATGGGACAGTAGGGCTAGGGATCAACACTGGTGCACAAAGAACTGACCTGTGAAGGAGTCTTTAAAACCTGGTGAGAAGAACATTCTACGTAAAACTCTTGTAGATCCAAAAAACGTATCCTACCACCTCTACATATAAAGTTAGGCCTAATGAAACAGTTTGTAAAAGCTTTGCCTAAAGATAGACCATGTTTTAAGTATCTCTGCCAAAAGTTTCCACACCTTTCAAAAGCAAAACTAAAAGAAGGCTTCTTTGTCGGTCCCGACATTAGAAAATTGATGTCTAATGTTAACTTTGAATCCACAATGACCTTAAATGAGAAATAAGCATGGGCATCATTCAAGTAAGTCGTTACAATGTTCTTAGGACATGAAAAAGACCCAGAATATGTTCCTATTATATCTACAATGTTAAAGAGGTTTAAAACTTTAGGCTGTTTAATGATCCTGGAAGTTCACTTTTTGAACAGTCACCTTGATTACTTCCCGGACAATATGGGAGATGTTAGTGAGGAGCAAGGAGATCGATTTCACCAGGACATTAAAGTGATGGAAAAACGCTACCAAGGCCGTTGGAACACCAACATGATGGGGGACTACTGTTGGTCACTTCACCGAGAAGTTCAGCAAGCGACTCATCGTAGAAAAAGGTACACAAGAAGCTTCAAAGAAAAAAGAGAAATAAAATACAAACCAATTCCAGCTGACAAGTGAAACCTCTATTAACACATATCATTGTTTTAAGTAGCTTACTGTAAATACAAACCATGGTCATGTTGCAACAAAGCATTTCATTAATTTCCCCATTTATCGTATAGCATAGAATTTTTATACTATATAATAAAAAGCATATTGCTCAAAAACTATGGGTGATACAAAAAAACTGGATTTGGATTCAGCTCATAAAAATCTATAAAGATCAGCTGTCAAAGTAAAAAAAGGTTCAAAAAATTTTTTTCGTTGGCCTGTGTAATTTGTGTTAGCCCACCCGGCTAACCACACGGTCTAATGAGTTGCTTCCCGAGTGGAAAAATGTGCCAGTCCCTGGCACGAATCCGCCCGGCAGATTAGTGTCGTTATCTGGTGTGCCGGCCAGCCTGTGGATGGTTTTTAAGGAGGTTTTCCATCTGCTTTGGCGAATGCAGGCTGGTTCCCCTTATTCCACCTCAGTTAGACTATGTCGGCGAATGCTGCGCAAACGGTGTCCACGTACGCGTACACCATAATTACTCTACCACGTAAACATTTGGGATTACACTCGTCTGGCATGAGACCTTCCCGGCGGATTAGTGTCGATGTCTGGTGTGCCAGCCAGCCTGTGGATGGTTTTTATTGCGGTTTTCCATCTGCCTTGGCGAATGCAGGCTGGTTCCTCTTATTCCACCTCAGTTAGACTATGTCGGCGATTGCTGCGCAAACACTGTGTCTACGTACGCGTACACCATATTTACTCTACCATGCAACATTTGGGGTTATGCTCATCTGGCATGAGACGTTCCCAGGGGGTCCACTGGGGGCCGAACCGCACAATAACCCTGGGTTCGGTGCGGGGCGGTAGTGGGGCGGGTAGACTGCTGTGACTTGTAGTGGGGTTGTGTACCACTCAGGGTTACGGCGGGACGAAGTCTCTCCATCGTTTCTAGGTCCCCTGTTCAATACACAATACACAATAATTTGTGTAAAAGTGAAGCATGTCCACCGATTAATGTAAACGGAATATGCATCAACGCTATCTGTTGACAAGTAAAAATGCATGCTGGACGCTGCTTCATCAGTACGCACATATAATTCAAATTTAATGATTGGTTCTCAGATTCTCTGAAATTTGTTTTTCTCGTAACTTTTTAATTTTAGAAATGATTGAATTTTAACCATTAAGATAACGACAGTAAACCACTTAAATAGTCACTCAAAGTTGAAACCATTAATAACAGCTAAGAAATAGGCAAAATATGCTTGAAAATTTCGTATTAAATTTCGATACGCTGGCGACATCTAATAATCAGAATTTCAAACATTTCCTTGTTTGCCATTGCTGTCTAAGCGAGACAGTTACTGTGCGAGCGAGATGGCGATAAGGAGGCGGCGCTTGATAACAAGAGGTGGATTCTTGCACCTATATATCTTACATAAACGTCCCGTGGCAACTATTCAAGTTAGCGGTCTCACAGAAGCAGGAACTACACTTGTTTTCTACTGCTGGGCTGGCCTCAGATTACTAGTTAAACAGAATCTTCAATTTTGTTAATTTCTCAACCAAACATCAACCGATTTTAAAAATTCAAAATACTAACACAATCTACATGAAAAGGGCTATTCAGAAAAAAAATAATGAATAAAACTGGATATCAGTAGATACATCATTTTTCAGTTTAAAAATTTTCAGAAAGAATTCTCTGTTGTACATCAAATATGAGATTCTTCTTTCCACACATAATTATGTAAGCGACTTTATCATTGAATGCTGCACATGATTTCATAGTAGTCCTCTGAGTGGTAACAATATTCTTTCTGCGAGTCATGTTAATCATATAGATAGGATAGTTCATTACGAAATTAAATGGACTCATGTCTACATCGTACATCACGTGTGTAACTTGTTTAAAAATCAAGAAATGCATCATATGCCTTCATATCATTATTTCGTTGATCCAAATTTCACATTTCTTGAGGAAATATTTCATTTCTTCCATTTTAATATGAATATTCTGAAGCTTACCGTGATCATATAACGAAGAATCAATCAAGTGATTATTTTTTCAATTAGTTTGAAACGCAACAAAAATAAAATAAGGCAAATCAAACTCTACTAAATTATAGTAATTCATGATATCTAGTTCGAAATTATTCTTCCCACTTAATTCTGCTACCTCAATTGTTTGTAGTTTACAGAAAGATATTGGGTTGTTAGTTTTTTCAGTATGTTTTCTCGTTGTTCAAGCTCACAGTTCGATTCATGTTTAACAATAGATACAGGAATTTCCTTAGATTCTACTAGAGTTTTACCTTCTTTTGGAAGTTTATCTATTTCTTCAACTTCAGCATTATTTTAGTCAGACCATCTAAGAAGAGCATCTCCAGCACTGAACTCCAAATAAAAATTACAGTAAGATTCTCTTCCCATAAAATTTCTTTATAATTCCTAAGGAAATCTCCAAGTATATTCAATGGATTAAGCACTTCATTTTTCTTAGTCTTTTGGGGAACAATATTCAATGATCCCCTAACACACTTTCTGATGTGAACACCTTTATTATTCACAGTTTACCCACATGATTGTTGAAGACAGACACATTGGAAACCGGGTATCTGTCAGGGATAGTGCGATCATTGACACCCCTGCAATCACCATGATCTGTTATTCTTTTTCACCATTTGCAACGGCGATGCCGAATCACTGTGTGATCTAGACACAGTCCCATCAGAAATCATTTCATGAAACACATGAAAATGTGTGTAATTTCTCATGAGGTAAGCACCTAGGCCTACTGGTTATGGGATGGCCAGAAGTAGTGCATATGTGGTGCGCAGCAGAGTGCCTCACTTTACCCTGGGCCACAACATGATCTGTCACTGCTGCGAACTCTCGCAGCAGCAGCTGACGGAGGTCGTTGACCGCTGGCACCGAGTCCAAGGAGGGGGGCGCAGAGGAAGGAGAAGTGGCTGCAACACGCAGGTGCCGTAGCTCTGCAAGCTTGTTTTCCCACTGCTATTCACGTGTTGCCACTTTCAGTTTCAAATCGGTGTCTTCTTCACATAGTGTAGCAACATTCTGTACTTCCTTGGCATACAAGACGTTGATCTCGCAGATTTTTGCGTTAACCAATGCATATTCCACATCAAGGCTAGGTGCAAATTGAGACGCGTATAGCGCGTGTGGTGCGATGCAGCACAGAGCCCTTTTTTGTAACTACACAGGTTCAAATGGGACCGCGCAAATTGCGACGCGACGCGACTGGGGCGCGACACGCGCCTGCGACAGGTCGCGCGGCGTTGTGGTTGTGGCACAGTTTCTCGCGTCGCGCACCTCGCTAGCACCGTGGGAAAGGTGAGGCGGGGAGCGGGAAAGTAGCTCGGCCATATACTCACTTCGGCACGGTGTATATGAGCCGTGGTAATATTGCCCATTCGAAAAATATTGCCTTACTGTATACTAAAATTTATTGTCTCTGAGTAGTGTTTCGTTTATCATCATTTAAACGCTCCAGCTTTCTTCGTTAGTACATTATAATTTTCTGTTGTTTGTATGTGTACAGTTTTGCTTTGTTTTGTTTTACTTCTGTCAAGAAAAATGCATATTTTAGTTACTGGTGAGCCATTACCCGCTGGCATTGTATCCCATGCATCCAGGATGTTTTCAGATCGCAAGAAGGGTCAGAGGGTAGTGAATAAGGAAGCAAGGAATATTATAAAATCATATGATTAAGAAGCAAGGCTGGAAGGTAAAACAACATTATCTTAGTGCTGCCTAGTATGCTGGCATATCTTTACTATCTGTTACAAAAATTCAGAAAGGGGTCATTTCCACAGGTGTGACCCCTTTGTGCTCGTGGTAAAAAGCGTCCAAGATCTGAAGTATAGATGTCTCACTGTGATTACTTCGATTCAGATGTAATAAGACACACTGTACTACACGCATATGAACATCACATTTGCACTGCGAGCTAAGAACAGTCGAGAAACCCTCACAGATGACAATGTTTTACTTGTCTCGTCGTGACGAGAAAAACATCTCAGTGGTTGCATACACAGTATCAGCATTAGTAAGCTAATTACGAGGGTTGGAACTTAAATAGTGGCAACTATTTATTCACATCCGATAAAAAAGAGTTACATGTTTTCACCTGTAACTGTCCTTCAAAGTAGTCACCAGCATTGTGTAGACCCCGTTGCCAGCGATGTGGAAGGCGTAGTATACCGTTAGCAGAACCTGTTCTGTTGATGGTGCGAATGGAGCGGTCTACTGCCTGTCGAATCTCTGGAACAGTTCTGAAGTGAATGCCACGAAGTGGTTCCTTCATCTTCGGAATCAAATCAAAGTCACAAGGACGTAAGTCTAGGGAGTATTGTGGATGGTACAGTACTTCCGAGTCCCATCAACCGAACAGAGCAGCCACAGTTTGCGCCCTCGCATTGTCGTGCAAAATGATGGGTGGGCGCATACAGTGCAAGCTGTGGTTGCTCTGTTCGGTCGATGGGACTGGGAAGTACTGTACCATCCACCATACTCCCTGGACGTAGGTCCTTGTGGCCTTGATTTGATTCCAAAGATGAAGGAACCACTTCGTGGCATTCGCTTCAGAACTGTTCCAGAGATTCGACAGGCAGTAGACTACTCTATTCGCACCATCAACAGAACAGGCTCTGCTAACGGTATACTACGCCTTCCACATCGCTGGCAACGGGATCTACAAAACGCTGGTGACTACTTTGAAGGACAGTAACAGGTGAAAATGTTGTGACTTGGCAAGACAGCCAAGTCACTATGAGGTGAAGCCGAAAGGCACGCGCTTAAGCTCACGCACGCTGGTGCGAGGTCTGGAACAGTTAAGGGAATTAATAGTAGCAAATAAAGTACGTAGTTGATGTAATGCTTAACTTTAATCCATAATTGGTGTACATCGCTCTTGTTGATACATCAATAATAATCTCAATATTAACTGGTAATGGCGCCTTGCTAGGTCGTAGCAAATGACGTAGCTGAAGGCTATGCTAACTATCGTCTCGGCAAATGAGAGCGTATTTGTCAGTGTAGCATCGCTAGCAAAGTCGGCTGTACAACTGGGGCGAGTGCTAGGAAGTCTCTCTAGACCTGCCGTGTGGCGGCGCTCGGTCTGCAATCACTGACAGTGGCGACACGCGGGTCCGACGTATACTAATGGACCGCGGCCGATTTAAAGGCTACCACCTAGCAAGTGTGGTGTCTGGCGGGGACACCACAGAAAACATATAACTTTTTTGTATCGGTTGTGAATAAATAGTTGCACTATTTAAGTTCCAGCCCCCATATGTAACAGGATACACAAATGAATATGTGGTCGGTATTATTCCAAAAATATGAGTATCACTGAAAGAGTGTGGTGATTTGATATACTTAATTTATTGAAAGGACGACGACAGACAATATTCATGACAATGTTTTTCGAATGACGTGAACTCTTCCTCTCACAAGGCACATCTGGCTAGCTTCTGCATTCTTGTCATTCACAGCTACTGACAGTACACAGGCTACCCTGTTGTGCAGTGGGCGTTGTGCAGTGGCCATTGTGCAGTGGATGAATAGTTTACTTTTCACAATGGCAGAAGAAAAATTAATAGAGGCAGTGAGAGAACGCAGAGAGCTTTATGACACAAAATACGCAGACTACATGAAGGTCAAACTCAAGAACCGGATTTGGAGAGATGTAGTAAAGAATTTGAATTTTAAAGATTGTAAGGACTGCAATATTTATTTCACAGTTTTATAGTTAATACATATCACTAATGTGTATTTCGGCTGTGCACATAACCTGTGGAGCACAATAATGGTACAACAATTGGAAGTTTCTATATTTTCAATAATTACCGAGAAAAACTGACTGATGTTGCCATGGAACTGCTCTGCAAGGGTTGAAATATTCAGTGAAATTTTTCCTCAGTTTGAAGGCAGCTGATGAAGTCCTCCTGCTCCTTTGCACACGAAATAACTGAGTTGATGGCAACGGTTCGATGTCATTAAGACCATCTGCAGCTACTACTGAAGATCGTAAATAGTTGTGCAGAACGCAGACTGCTTTCACAACGTCTTTCACTGTGTTGACTTTAGTTTCAAATGGTTTCCTGAACACACGAAAACGTGAAGACAGTATACCGAAAGCACATTCCACAATTCTTCGTGCTCGAAAAAGTCTAGTATTGAAGATCTGATGTTCGTAATTGTCGGTAACCTGTCTCCTTGGATATGGTCTCATAGTATTTTCCGATAATGGAAAAACCTTAATCTCCCACAAACACATACGGCATTGGGTCAGCAATTGTAGGTATTAGTTCAGGAGTGGGAAGTAATAATGTGTTTTTTATCATTTTCTTGGCCAATACACTGCTAGCAAATACATGTCCATCGCTGAATCGACCCATTGCGCCATCATCAACGGTGATAAATTTGTAATCTGCGCCAACTGTCACCATCAAAATAATGAGGCATGCATGTTTATAATTAAAGTACAATGATCCGCTTCTGCGATGTTGTTTTAATAAGAAAATGTTTTCCATCGACTGCACCAACACAGTGTGGGAATTGCCATCTATGTTCAAACTATGAAGCGATTGATTTCTATGTCTGTGTTGTAGGTTCTTCTAAATACCTTGGTTGCATTTGTTTCCATACAGCGATAGCTACTTCTTTTACAATATTAGATACGGTTCGATCTCCCAAGCCATAGTTATAAGCAATAATTTTGTATGTGTCACTAGAGGCTGAATATCTGAAATAGAACGAAATAATATTGCTAACGTGGAACGATAAAACTAGATTGCAAATATGTCTTCATCCAAACACTCTTAAGTTAATATTGTTCATTTTTAGTTTGTCTGTCTATGTGGAGCAATATTAATTCCTTTCGAGTAGTACGTTGTTAATTATTGCTGGGGAAGAGACAAAAACTTTGTGGCTTAAGCTGAGAGGCAGCTATCGAGATGCACGACAACGACAGCTGAAATATAAGAAAAGCGGAGCTGCTGCTGACAATATCAATCCATGGTGATATCAAAACCAGGTATAATTTCTTGAACCTATTATGTCAGGTGGTCCACGTGACAGTAATTTAAGTGATGACAGCGATCACAGCTCACAAGCTACAACTAAAACATCAGCGAGAAGTGATACACTGGAAACCGAGGAATTAGAAAATACACTATGTGATCAAAAGTATCCGGACACCTTACTGAAAATCACGTACAAGTTCGTGGCGTCCTCCATCTGTAATGCTGGAATTCAATATGGTGTTGGCCCACCTTTAGCCTTGATGACAGCTTCAGCTCTCGCAGGCATACGTTCAATCAGGTGCTGGAAGGTTTCATCGCGAAGTGCTGCACTGAGGAGAGGTATCGATGTCGGTCGGTGAGGCCTATCATGAAGTCGGCGTTCCAAAATATCCTAGAGGTGCTCTATAGGATTCAGGTCAGGACTCTGTGCAGGCCAGTCCTTACAGGGATGCTATTGTCGTGTAACCATTCCGCCACAGGCCGTGCATTATTAACAGATGCTCGATCGTATTGAAAGATGCAATCACCATCCCCGAAATGCTCTTCAACAGTGGGAAGCAAAAAGGTGCTTAAAACATCAACGTAGGCCTGTGCTGTGATAGTGCCACGCAAAACAACAAGGGGTGCAAGCCCCCTCAATGAAAAACACTACCACACCATAACACCACCGTCTCCGAATTTCGCTGTTGACACTACACATGGTGGCAAATGACGTTCACGGGGCATTCGCCATGCCCACACCCTGCCATAGGATCGCCACATCGTGTACCGTGATTCGTCACTCCACACAACGTTTTTCCACTGTTTAATCGTCCAATATTTACGCTCCTTACACCAAGCAAGGCGTCGTTTGGTATTTACCGGCGTGAAGTGTGGCCTATGAGCAGCCGCTCGACCATGAAATCCAAGTTTTCTCACCTCCCGACTAACTGTCATAGTACTTGCAGTAGAACCTGAGGCAGTTTGGAATTCCTGTGTGACGGTCTGGATAGATGTCTACCTATTACACATTACGACCCTCTTCAACTGTCAGCGGTCTCTGTCAGTCAACAGACGAGGTCGGCCTGTGCACTTTTGTGCTGTACGTGTCCCTTCACGTTTCCACTTCACTATCACATTGTAAACAGTGGACCTAGGGATGTTTAGGAGTGTGGAAATCTCGCGTACAGACATATGACACTCAATCACCTGACCACGTTCGAAGTCCGTGAGTTCCACGGAGCTCCCCATTCTGGCTCTCACGATGTATAGTGACTACTAAGGTCGCTGATATGGAGTTCCTGGCAGTAAGTGGCAGCACAGTGCGCCTAATATGAAAAACATGTCTTTGTCGGATATTCGGATACTTTTGACCACATAGTGTAACAACTCGCTCGACAATGAGGAGAATGAGCAGAGTCAAGATATTAATAACGACGACAACAAGGAAGTATCGAGTGGGAGCTTTGGAACAGTGCATAACACATCAATCGCTACTTCAACTCCAGTTATTCAAAGAAAAAGGAAACAGGACGACTTGTAATTCTGCTAAAACAATCTATGCAACAGCGTGACGACAGAACACGACAACTGGCGGAAGAAAGAAGAGCATTGGAGTCAAACTATATCAAAGATGACCTTCTTTACAATTTTTTCATATCTATGTATCAGCTGACTAAAAACATTCTTCAAAGTTACCAGCACAGAATCAGAATCAACGTTTCCAGGCTGTGTCTCTTGCGGAAGAAGAAATAATGAACTTACTTAGCCAGACACCTTCAATGTCATCTGCTTCAAATGATTCAGCGTCAAACAATACAGCACCTTTTTCTCTTCCTCCATCGCCATATATATGGACAGAGTCTGACCAACAGACAACGTCTCACTATTCAAAACATCAACAGATGGAAGATTTGAAAGCCAACACAACTGAATGCGGTTTGTCCAGTCTCATTGATTTTGTTCACTATTTTCAAGAAAGAAATGCTTAAGATGTTAATTCTTTTTTATATCAGCATTTTGCGTATGTTCGTTTTCTTTTCTGAGTAGTTTTCGGTACTCCGATCCAGATTTTCATTAATTGTAAATTAACATTCTTTGTTTGCGAACATGTATTATTGCAATAAAACACTTATAAATTTTTTTTGGAAATGCCACTTGCCCAGGTTATTCTCTGTAACTACAGAGGGCAAGATCTGCAGTACTGACAATGATGGGAAACGACACCTCTCATTAATGTATCCTGTTTGTTTACATTTTAAAATATCATAATTTACACTGTCTTCTACAACACTCGACATAGCTTTCTTAATTGTACGGTAACTTTTCTGACAACTTCTGATATAGAGTACGACATGTCCGTCCGAAACAGAGATACATGTCTGGCTCTGAAGAACACCCGAAACAGAGTGACTAGTGCAGCCGAAGTACTTCGTCTCCCAGGAGCGCCAAAGTGACCTGGAGGTGGCCGAAGCACTTCGGTTGTAATATCATTACTCTTATATTTCTCAAAACTAGTGAAAATTAATAAACAAAAACGGTAGACTCGTAAGGTGGCCATGAGAGATTGTCATACTGGAAACTGGTTAAATGTAATGAAAACTATATAAATAATTAATAAGAGAAGTTCGGCGTTTTGGCACCTAACATCCGAATTGCCGACCAATCAGAAGCAAGTTCAGTACAATTGGCGGACTGTCCCACGGGAATGGTACATACTGTTCCATCTGCTGCTCGTATCTCACTTCACGCTTGTACCATATGCTAGTTCACATGTATCAAGGCGAGCTTCTAGTAAGATAAAATACTGGCGGCCAGTCAGGAATATCACACACTAACAAGAGAAATTTGGTCAAAATTTTTAGAAAACTGTCTCCAGGTAGCAGTATCTTTTTTTTTTAAGATGATATTCGCTTAAGACCAAGCTTCTATGGCATTAATTTTCGTGAAAAGTTTACATGGTGTTGCAATTCGTTGACAATATAAAGAAAGTTATTTCCTAGTTCCCACGACTAATCGGCTTTGGCAGAATTGCAAAGAAAAACAAAAGCATCTATAGTACTTAAATATTTAAGTAATATGCATAACATTGGCCTCGTGGGGTATCCGCGCGGTCTAGGGCGTCTTGTCACTGTTTGCGCGGCTTCCCCCGTCCGAGGTTCGAGTCCTCCCTCGGGCATGGGTGTGTGTGTGTGTGTGTGTGTGTGTGTGTGTGTGTTGTCCTTAGTGTAAGTTAGGTTAAGTAGTGTGTAAGCTTAGGGATCGATGACCTCAGCAGTTTGGTCCCATTAGAACTTACCACAAATTTCCATATAACGTTGTTTTGTTACTATGCAAATTAGTCATTACTGATGATAAAGTAGATACCACGTTTTAATGCGATTGCATGCACAGGAATGTCCATTTAAGATGAGAGAAGTCATTACAGAGTACAAGATTGGCGCAAATAACTTCAGAACCACTTATTAAATTTACATTGTTCTTACTCTGATTCGTAGATATATTCTATGGCTAAGTTCTAGTACATAGTTTGATAATTTACATTTCACAGTGAGGAAGCAGTAGCGATAAAAGTGCAACGAGTCCGAAAATATTCTGTCATCAATGCGCTCTTTTGCAGCACGTTGACTAAACCATGAGAGCTACAGAACTTGATTCAGTTCTGATTTGTAGACCTCCAAAAAAGCTACTAGATAGTATATGAGAACATATGGTTCAAAATGGCTCTGAGCACTATGGGACTTAACATCTATGGTCATCAGTCCCCTATAACTTAGAACTACTTAAACCTAACTAACCTAAGGACAGCACACAACGCCCAGCCATCACGAGGCAGAGAAAATCCCTGACCCCGCCGGGAATCGAGAACACATGTTTATGTTTTACAACAGAGTCACACTCGCCATTTTTGTGTTATATAATGCTGTGCCAGACGGCTTCCTAAGACAAAAATGGTCATTGCATTTCAAACGTATGCTATCTATGACTTTTATTTAGACCGTTTTGAGTTCTACAGTCTGGTACTATGTACCTTCATGTAGATCATATGGTATAGGCAACGTACAGCTAGAGAGCCTACTGATGGCAAACATTTTTAGTTTATGTGGCTAGTTAAAAAACTGCTTAGCGTATTTTCATTAAACATAGCTAAGAACAGTCCCGATTAAACCAGCTTTCAAACAAAAAAAAAATCCTCCCTTAAAGTCAGTCCATTAGTGTCGGCGCTACGATGCCCTCCCCCCCCCCCCCCCTCCACATACACACACACACACACACACACACACACATACGCGCGCGCATCCATCGGTTTTGTATCGGGGGGGGGGGGGGGGGGGGTTGAAAATAAAATACCTAAATACCTAGATACATGGGTGCAACATTTTATAATTCCTTACTTAAAAAAATTAATGCTAGTGTTCATCACTTACCTCAAAAATACCGCGTTTTGTTCAGTAGCAATCGACTCCTGTGTATTATATCAATTTGAATCAATGGCGTGCTTTACTATTCCATGTACTTCAGAAAACTGCTTTCTGGTCATTCTGAAGTAATTCGTGAAATCAGTGTCACTCATCTTGGTCGTAGTTCGAAATTGTCCACCCATTTTCCATTCAGACAAAATATATTTATTTGCCGGCCGGAGTGGCCAAGCGGTTCTAGGCGCTACAGTCTGGAACCGCGCGACCGCTACGGTCGCAGGTTCGAATTCTGCCTCGGTCATGGATGTGTGTGATGTCTTTAGATCAGTTAGGTTTAAGTAGTTCTAAGTTCTAGGGGACTGGTGACCTCAGAAGTGAAGTCCTATAGTGCTCAAGCCATTTGAACCATTTTTAATATTTATTTGTGGATTTGAATTTTTTATTTATTAATGAATAAAGCAACACTTTCTCTTCAGCATTAGTATCCGAATCTCATTCGCAACTCATGTCTAACAATAACAACTCTTTTACTCGCGAATCACACATCGTCCATTTGACAAGCAGTAGCCCAGTAACCGGCGTCTGTCACGAGCGTGTCACCCCGACTGAAGCGCACATTCGTCATATGCGTGTCAATATGCGCAGGACCGCGTGACATGTGTGGAACGTGCGCGTCGCGCGACAAAATCTTGTCACGTCACACGGTCTATCGTTCTATATCCTCAATTTGCGCCTAGCCTGTGCAGCAAGCTCGGAAGTGTTACGCGGCGGCGGCGGCGCCTTCTCGCGTAGCGCACACGCGGCGAAAACGGAGGCGGGAACAACTCACGCATCGAGGTGGGCGCAGACGACCCGGAAACCTTCATGCGATCGAAATCGACGACATCGCGCAGTCCCTAGCCTGGCGCGGTCGCGAGCCTAGAAGACACGGGTATTTTGATCAGGCAGCGGTGTACCATACCAGGGGCCAAAGAAAAGTGCTTGAAAAAGTCTGTTTCTAATATCGGTCCTGAAACATCAGCAACCACAAACGTCACGTAGGGGAAAACTCGTCGTTAAAAGTCAACTTTAAGGTCTTTTCGCCCAACGTGGGAATCTGCGAATTATTTGCCGCCGCCAAAATCGGAGCTGTAAATGGATCGGGGGACTGTTGGCAGTCATCTTCCTCTCGTAGGACAACATTAATCTCTGAGCCATAATCCACAAGAAAAGGAACCCCGACGTTCTGTCGGAAATGAATAATCTAGAAGATCTCTCTACTGCCGATTCGGTATCATTAGGTGTATGAGGTAGACGCTGTGAGTAATCCGGACGAGCGCACGCGCCTACTGGCGTTCGTCAAAAGCATTTGGATAGTTGCAACGCCTGTGGTACCAACACCAATAATTCCGGCGTGCGGTGGAGTCACGAGCGTTGCTACTGTTTCTATCCTTCCTCGTAAGCTGTGCGTTCAGCCTGGCCACTTTAGCATGCGCGGTTCGGTACCGCCGTCCCTTACCTTACTCGTCACAGCACAAGAATTACTAATTGCACAATCAATTGCCACAGCATCGGCTTTGCGTCCTAGTTCATCTAGAGAGAGGACAGAGAAAGCAGAAAGGACAGCCTGTGCATTTTGAGGCAAAGTGTGGAGCCAGAAGAGTTTTAATGATTGTCCAGACAACAGTTCGTTTCTCGCCAACGCGCGCAACGAACGGAGCACTTGGGAAGGGGAATCACTATCACAAACCTCATTATCTACAATACACTGTAACCGTGCCTCTGCTGGAATAAGATAAATCACTTTGTGTTCATTCAAAAAGTTTAGATCAGTCGAAATATCAAGGATTTGCAATAATGTGTAAAATGGTGAAGATAAAAATAATGTGAAGATTACTACTTTCATTGAAAACAATGATGAAATTATACCACTAGATCAATGCCAAGATAATTCACTTGTAGTATTCCATGATTTCATTCTTGAAAATCAAGATGTAGTTACAGAATATTTTACTAGAGGAAGATGTAAAGGCACAGATTGGTTTTATTTAGCTCAAACATATTCAAAAACACCAAGACATTTAGTAAGGGTTAATTTAAATTTTTTAAAATATTTTTAGACAAGATGATACAGATTTAAATCCTCTCCATCATGAGTTTGCTGGTGGTGATTTAAAATTTGATGATTTCAAAGAAATGTGTATTAAGTCTTGGAATGATCAGTTTGGATTGTTTACAACCAATATAACTAGGAAAACTAGTGAAGGGAAATACAGATATTGCATGAAAGATTTCCTTATTAAGTGAGTTCTTCCAAAGATGATGTTGCATATCTATTAGAGCATGATGATGATATTTTACTTGAACATATGAATAAATTTAAAGAACCTCTTGATTATTTTTAAAAAGTATGAAAAATTTGAAACAATTGAGTCTACATATGCTCAACATTAAACAAATTGTTCATGAAACTTCCTGGCAGATTAAAACTGTGTGCCCGACCGAGACTCGAACTCGGGACCTTTGCCTTTCGCGGGCAAGTGCTCTACCAAGTGGTAGAGCCCGAGTTCGAGTCTCGGTCGGGCACACAGTTTTAATCTGCCAGGAAGTTTCATATCAGCGCACACTCTGCTGCAGAGTGAAAATCTCATTCTGGAAATTGTTCATGGTCTACTAATGAAGTATTATGAATGTGTAATGTAAAAAAAGAATGAAGTAATGTGGGCCAGATACATGTGGTTGCCATTTGTTAAGTACAAAAGTGTAAAATTGTTAAGTGTAAAAGCAGAATGCATTATCTAACTAATATTTATAAATTCACACATAAAAAATAAATTTCGTGAAATTTTTTAATCCTTAGTAAATGTTTTCCAAATATGACCGAGAGGTTGTTACAAAAGCTAAATGAAATAGAAGAAAAGTTAAATAATTGTAAAAAGGATTCAGTTTTGGAAAAAACAACCAAGAACAGTATATGAAAGATATAAAAAAGAACATCAACCTGTTATTGATGCAGTCAAAAAAGTTAAATAAGGAATTCAAGGATTAGATGATAAGATGCAGTCTTCAACTGCTATGATGCCACATGTGCTGAAAGCTGTTGAAGACAATGGAAAGGATGAAAACAAATAGTACCTTATGTTACTTTTGGTGGCATTATCATACCTAGCTGCTGCCAGTACAGTAGCAAAGACAGTAATAAATAAAAACAGAAAGATAAAAAATTAGAAGAACAAAAGAGACATAATTAATGAATAGAGAAGAAGGTAGACACTGGAATAAGAAATTGCAAAAGTAATTCATATAGCTCCTAAAGCATTAAGTAATTATGGTATAGAAAAACTTATGAAACAGTTAAAAGTCAAATATTTACATGGTGTTTTTATGATTGATGAATTACCTGGATGTAATCCTAAGATTGCTTCTGCTGTTGTTAATCCTCCTAGAGTATATTAATCTGGAATAATTAAATTAGATACATCTGATCATTCTGGCTCACAGTGGATCTGTTTATGACTGAAGATAAAAAAATTGTATTTGATTCATTTGGAGGAAATATTCCTAAAGAATTGGTTAAATATCTTGGCTCAAGTGAGTTGCACTATAATATACCACGAATACAAAATTTTAATGAAGTAATTTGTGGCCATTTGTCTCTATATGTTTCAAAACTCTTGTCTGATAATTGTAAGTTTAATGATATTTTGAATCTAATAAATGAACAATGCATGGTCTTAAGACAGCTGCAGTATCAATGAGCAAATTAACTTAGAAAAAAAATCGAAACCGATTTGGAATCAAGAACCAAAAATTTCAAGTAAATATTAGAAATGAAATAAATTCAAAAGCAAAAAATTTAATTAAAAACTTCAACAAGAACCTAAGTGATGATTATAATCATGTATAGAATTAAAATCATTAGTGGAAGTAAAAATAGAGAGTGTAACTAAGCAATTTCAAAATGAAGTAAGTGATATTTTTAAAGCATCAAAGGCTATATTGGTTTTAAAGTTAGAAGTCTGGTAGATATAAAAAACTATGTAAATAGTTATGTCACAGTTATCAAACAATATTTAAAAAATACGTTAGCTAATCTTGTTACAAAACCTGAAAATGCAAGTATTCTAACACAGCTCAGTAACTATGTCAACAAAGAATAACTAAAAAATCTTGCTACAAAACATGGATACGAAAATATTCTAACACAATTTAATAAATGAAATACAATTAATGATAGTACTACAGAAGATTATCATAAAAACGTACAGAACATCAATACAACTCTTAATTATGCTTTACACAGCTGTTGAATATTGGAAAGAAATGTATTTGATAAACAAGTATTTGATTTTTCATTAAAAGATATAAATCATAAATATTCAACTGGTATAAATTATGATTTTATACTGAAGAAAATTATTCTAATAGTACAGAATAAGGAAAAATAGATCAGGTAAAATGATTTTGAAACTACATTAACAGCAGATACTACTATGATCCACATATAACAGTGAACGTGAATGTTTAGATTAACAAGCATAAACATGATTTTCTAAATATAAGAATAAAAGATGCAGTTAAAACTGTAGCAGTAAAACTAGCAATAAATTTACATGGTGAAATATATTTAGATTATTAATATTTTGATCTATGTAAAAGGATAACCATACCTGGTGCTTGAAGTGTAAAAAATTCATTGAATCATATCATCCAAATAGAGCAACAACAAATACAGAAGACAAAGAATGGAAGGAATTTGTGCAATATGTAATAATAAAAGAAGAAAATTCATTAAAAAGTTTCTTAGGTGATGGGACACAGTTCTAAGACTTCAGCAGTCACTGTCTGAATATTTGTGAAGAAATTATTGATGAATTACATAAACTGATGAGGAAAAATTTTAAAAGAAGAAATGTAATCTCTAGGTTTAGACTATTTATGGCAAGATGATCTAGCAGAAATGGATTCTGTTAAATTGAGAGGAATTTCAAAAATAAATGAAACATATAAATTTTTATTAACTGTAATCAACGTTCTTTCAAAATATGGTTTTGAGAGAGAACTCAAACAAATTTAAAAACAGATATTGGTGAAGAATTCTGTAATAAAGATATTCAAGAACTTATCAAAAAAACGCAATGTTAGTCATTACTCAACTATTACAGAATTAAAAGCATCTGTTGTAGACAGATTTAACAAAACACTTAAAGAAACGATGTTGAAAAAATTCGCACTTCAAGGTAATTATAAATGGATTGGACAAGACGAAAAATTGGTTGATGAACACAACAATACAAAGTATTCAACATTAAAAATGAAGCCAACAGAAGCTAATAACAAAAATTATAATGAGATGTTATTGTATCTAATGCCAAAACTAACTATAAAGTTTTTTGAAAAAATTAGAAGTAGTAAAGTAAGGGAATTTTTGAAAAAGATTATACAGCTAATTGGTCAACAGACATTTTTTCAACTGAAGATGTTTTTCATTCTAATCCAATCACATATAAATAATGTTATTGGATGGTGAAAAAAAATGAAAGGAAATCTTTATGAATATGAAGAACCACATAAGAAAAATTATCCAGATGTATATTTGGTTGAGAAAGCTTTAAGAAAGGGAGGAAATCAAGTATAGGTTATGTTCACACAATACTTGAGTGAGTAAGGATAATGTTATGCTATAAATTATCTTTATAAAACAGTTTATATATAAATGTATCATATAACACATATGAAAAATTAGCAATTTCGTATTTTCTCTCTGTATCTTAGCCGGATGACAATGTATCTGTATTTATAGATCAATTATCTAATGAGAATATGAATTATTTACACAATTTAAATGGAGATAAAATATGTATTGTTTATGAATACCTTAACAAACAGAAGTAAAATCTGTATTCCACTCTATTACAAAATATTTCTTTAGCAAACTTAAATGTCTATTTATCAATAATAATCTGTAAACATTTCCCCAAACAATAATGGTAAAGTTTTACATTTTTCTAATAAAAATTTTTCTTATACATGAACAGCCCAAAATTAAGCAAATTAAAAGCTAGAAAAAAACAATTAGGAATAAGATGTTATTCTAATCTTAGAAAACAACAAATTATTGATCTTATTAATGACAACAGTTTGGAAACTGCACACAGTGTGAAGACTGCTTCTAATGTAAAAGAACTAAAGGCTACAGTGAAAGAACTAGGAATTAAAGAATAATCTAAATTAGGAAAAGAAAAACTTATTTTATTGATTAATTACAATTTTGAAAACTTGTTTTGACAAATTATATTATTTATATTCAACCGCAACTGAAGCACATAGAATTAAAATTGTTGGTTGCATTAACAATAATAATCTGTATAATAATACAGAATGGAAATATATATCAGGACAATTTTCTATAACTGAAGGTTTTAGGAGAGAATTCAAAATAAATTGGACTGGGAATTTATATTAATACTATAATTTACCTGAAGATTTTATAGAGAAGTTCAAGATAAAATTAACTGGCATACTTTATCATAGATCCAAAATTTATCTGAACACTTTATGAGAGAATTTCAAGACAAATTAGATTGGAAAGCGTTATTTATTTATTTATTTATTTATGCATTTATTTTACCAGGCAAGATTATGGCCTTCAGGCCCTTTCTTACACCTAACCAGGCATGCTCAGATTCAACAAATTTCAGTTTCTACAGAACATTAAGGACATATAACATGTTATACAGTATTAATGTTAAAGAAAAAAATAGAGATTATAAAAGTAGTACAATGATAATTATGACAATCATAAAATAATTATAACAATCAAGAATAATAATAATAGTAATAACTATGTATATGAAAGTGAACATGTTTTTCTTTTATGAATGTCAGTCCTATTGCTAGTTGGAAATTTACTCGTTATATTCTTGCAGCTTGTGAGTTATTCTCATCAAGCAGAGACATAAGACGGTAGAATGGGGTGAAAGAGATATGGAAGAGGTAGATAGGTTAGAGGAAGAGAAATAGAATGGTAAAATTCGAAGCTATGATGGAGAGGAGAAAGAAAAAGATGAGAGGGGCACAACAATGGTGGCTATACCATCCCTAATATGTAAGTCTTGAGTTCCCTCTTGAATGTTGAGTGGTTCTGGATAAGACGCAGATCACAGGGGAACGAGTTCCATAGTCGTATGGCTGAGATGGAGAATGACACGGAGAAAGATTTCGTGTTATGTAAAGGTACAGCCATGATGCTAGACGTATCCGATCTGGTATTGCGGTTGTGGAATGATGATAGGTGTTTAATGTGAGAAGATAAGTATTGGGGGCACCAGTGGCTAAGAAATTGATGAAGTAAGCACATTGTGTGGAGATCGCGTGCCTTATGTGGGCGTATCCAACCTAGCTGGGAGTATAAAGGACTGATATGATCATACAACCGTATATTGCATATGTATCTAACGCAAGCATTCATCACTAGCTTGAGGCATCTCGAATTTTCACTATTTGTGCCATGTTGAACTACATCACAGTAGTAAAGGTTAGGCAAGACTAGTGTTTGGACTAATTTTTGTTTAACATGGGTTGGAAATATTTTTCAAAATTTTTGAATTGCATGTAGGGAGGAGAGCGATTTCCAGCAACCTGTGACTGTTTGTTGTTCCCAGTTTAGGTGTTCATCCAAGATTATTCCAAGGTCTTTTACTGTTTTTTGGTATGTTAGTTGGGTACCATTGAGGAGTATTTGAAGAACTGTTTCGCGAAAGTACCGACTGATTAACTTTGGATGAGATATAAGTATGACCTGGGATTTCTTGGGGTTTAGTTTCAGACCTAGGTTCTGTGCCCATCGAGAAACAGAGCAAAGATCTGCGTTCATACTCGCTACTGCGTCAGCAATGTTCTTGGGGCTTGCACTTATGTACAGTTGGATGTCGTTGGCATATAGATGGTAGTTGCAGGAGTGAATCACTGAAGAAATATCATTAATGCACAGTGAGAAGAGTAATGGACCAAGGACGGAGCCTTGGGGAACTCCAGAGCGCACGTTTTTCCATGATGACTTTTCCGACCCACAAATGACTTGTTGACTTCTGTTTTTGAGATAGCTGTCGAACCAGTGTATTGCGCTGTTTGAGAAATTCAGTTGCTTCATTTTAATTAGTAATATATCAAAGTCAACTGTATCAAAAGCCTTGCTAAAGGCAAGCAGTGTTAGGATGGTAGCTTCACGTCTGTCCATAGCATGTTTAATGTCATCAGTTACTTTGATTAACGCAGTTGCTGTACTATGGTGCTTTCGAAAGCCTGACTGATATTTGTCGTGGATGTTATGAGTTTTGAGGTAATCCGTCAGCTGTTCACGGACGATGTATTCTAGGGCTTTAGATATTGCAGGTAGTATGCTGATTGGCCTGTAGTCACCTGGCGACTTAGGGTTGTCAGTCTTGGGTATAGGTTGAATTAAACTTTGCTTCCACTCAGTAGGATATGTACTACTGACAAGAGACAGGTTGGAGATGACTATGATAACTGGAGTAATAGTGTCTACGACGTTCTTAATCATGCCAATGCTCACTCCATCGTTTCCTACTGCCTCGGAAGAGATTCTCATAATTGCCTTGTGTACCGTACCAGTAGTGACATGTTTTAGGAAAAACTTGTCTCTCGAGAGATTGATATCTTGGGGCTGGTAATTTGTCGCTGCGTGGCAGTTTACAGCTGTTGAGAAGAAATCGTTTAATTCTTCTGCAGACGCTTGATAAACAGCGTCAGATCTTCGCTTCCCTATACCGAAACTGCGCAGCTTTTTCCACAGTGGAGCAGGTTTTGATATGCCGCATACGACAGAGCGGGCATGTCTGATTTTGGCATTCCTCACACTTTGCTTGGTTCTATTTCAGAGTTTCCTATAAGCTTCGTACACCTCGGGAGTTGGGTTACGCTTGAAGGCCCTATGTGCAGCATCACGTTTATTCATTAACTGGCGTAATGCAGTGGTGAGCCACGGAGCGGGAGCTCTCTTTACCTTGACAGTGCGTTGAGGAGCATGTTTATCATACAGTGCAATAATTTTGCGACATAATTCCCGAATTTTTCCGTCTAAAGTCGGTTCATTGCTTATATCATGCCAAGGGACGTCTGAGAAATCCTTTTGAAGAGCGTCATGGTTAACATTTTTTAGGTTTCTGTAGGTTACCAGGTGAGATTTTTCTTTGGTAGTATGCACTGAGCAATTTAAGAATATCATGTCATGAGCGGAGAGTCCTGGAGCGGATGTCTGATTGGCGCGAATTATTTTATCTGGTCGCTTTGTTGCTATTATATCTATGAGTTTATGGATGTGTGGCGTGCGATGACTTGGGACCAGCGGTGATTCCCCTTCTGCAGAGGGAGATTTTAACTGCAAGTCGATGTTTGTATCGCCCATAATGATTTTGTGTTCATACAGTGTCACAAGCGAGGACAGGGCAGACTGAAAGGAGGACATAGCACCGACGTTTGGAGGTTTATAGATTACTCCAATTAGCAGTTTCTGATTTGATGTATTTATTTCGAAAAACAAGAACTCTGCTTCTCCTTCGCCCTTTGCATCCGATGTGCATAGTATAGTAGGTCTCAGATCAAAGCGAACACAGGCACCCACACCACCCCCGCTTCGTGTTTCACGATCTGCCCTTAGGAGAGAGTAACCAGTGATTCGGATAGCGTCGGAAGAAATATTTGGTTTCAACCAAGTTTCAGAGACGGGGATAATATGGAACAGCGATTGGCAGAACAGGTCACAGCACTCGTCGAAGTGAGCCGTTAGCGACTGAGCGTTCGCGTGGGCCACAAAGAGCCCGCCGCCGGAACCGGTCCGTCCCATTGTGGCCGCCTGTAGGACCGAGCGCGCTCCGTCTACCTGCTGGCCGGAAGAGGGACAAAAGCTGGATTTCGCGGGGAAAGACATATTTACAGGTGTGTCCAAGGTCGTGACTGACTCAAGCGTCTGTGGGCTAAAGGTGAAAGACAAGCATATTGAAACGTAATTAAAACTCTCATAAGAGAAATTCAAGATAAATTAGAGTGGTCTTATACATGACGGAAATAAACATAATCTGAAAAAATTATCAGAGAATATCACAATAACGTAGATCGGGATAATACATCCACACATGCAGAATTATCTGAAAACTTTATGTGAGAATTTCAAGATAAATTAAATTGGGGATATTTATCATTTGATCAAGAATTATCTGAAGACTTTATGAGAGAAGTTGAAGATAAATTAGATTGGGATAATATACATCTACATCTACACCGATACTCTGCAAATCACACTTAAGTGCCTGGCAGAGGGTTCATCATACCACCTTAACAAAATTCTCTATTATTAAAGTCTCTCACAGTGTGCAGAAAAACAAACACCTCTGTCTTTCTGTGTGAGCTCTGATTTCCCTTATGTTATTATGATGATCATTTCTCCCTTGGCAGACCAGCGTCAACGAAATATTTTCATATTTGGAGGAGAAAGTTGGTGATCTAATTTTCATGACAAGATTCCGCCACAACGAAAAACGCCTTTGTTCTAATAGTGTCCACCCTGAGGCCTGTTTTGGGATAATACAAAACGTGCTGCTCTTCTTTGAACTTTCTCGATGTACTCTGTTAAATCTTATCTGATAAGGATCCCAGATCATACAGCAGTACTTTGAAACAGGATGGAAGGTGTAGTGTAGGCAGTCTCTTTCGTAGATCTGTTACATTTCTAAGTGTTCTGCCAATAAAATGCAGATTTGATTCGCTACCCCACAACATTTTCTGTGTGTTCTTGCAAATTTAAGTTGTTCATAATTGTAATTCCCAGCGATTTTGTTGAATTTGCGGCCTTTAAATTTGACTGATTTATCACATTACCAAATTTAAATGAATTCCTCTTAGTACTTGTGTGAATGACCTCACACTTTACATTATTTGGGGTCAACTGCCAATTTTCGCACCTCACATGTATCTTTTCTAAATCGTTTTGCTATTTGTTTTGATCCTCTGATGACTTTACTAAACGATAAACGACCATCTGCAAACAGCCTAAGACAGGTGCTCAGATTGTCTCCTAAATTTTTTATACACATAAGGAACAGTAGAGGGCCTATGATACTGCCTTGGGGAACGCCAGAAATCAGTCATGTTGTACTCGATCAGTTTGCATCACCTCTCTGCCAGGAAATCTCGAATGCAGTCACATAACTGAGAAGATATTCCATAATCGCGCAATTTCACAAGAAGCTGCTTGTGTGAGACAGTGCCAAAAGTGTCCTGGAAATCTAGAAATAAAGAATCAATTTGAAATCCTTGTCAGTAGCACTGAACACGTTGTGTGAGTAAAGAGCTAGTTGTGTTTCACAAGAATTATATTTATCAAATCTGTGTTGAGTGTGTGTCAATAGACTGTCCTCTTCAAGGTAATTCATAACGTTCAAACACAATACATGTTCCAAATCCTGCTGAATATCGATGTTAATGATATGGGTCTGTGATTTAGTGGATTACTCCTACTGCTTTCTTGAATATTGTTGTGACCTGTGCAACTTTCCAGTCTTTGTGTACAGATCTTTCATCTAGCGAGTGGTTGTATACGATTTTCAATTACAGAGCTATTGCATCAGCATACTCTGAAAGGAAACTAACTGGTATAGAGTCTGGACCATTAGACTTGCTTTTATTAAGTGATTTAAGTTCGTTCATTACTGCGAGGATATCTGCTTCTAAGTTATTCATGTTGGCAGCTGTTCTTGATCTGAATTCTGGAATATTTATTTCGTCTTCTTTGGTGAAGGAATTTCGGAAGGCTGTGTTCAGTAACTCTGCTTTATGACAGTATATATCATATAATCAAAAATAATCTCAAAATTTTATGAGACAGTTTCTGGATAAATTAAATTTAGATGCCATATCACACACAAAAATTGTTTGAAGATTTTATAATAGAATTTAGAGATAAAGTTAACAGGAAAATTCTTATAAGTTGTCAAGAATTATCTAAATTATTCATAAAAACAATAATAAAACCTTATGAAATATTATCTACTACAGAAGAGGATTGTTCTACACTCCTGGAAATGGAAAAAAGAACACATTGACACCGGTGTGTCAGACCCACCATACTTGCTCCGGACACTGCGAGAGGGCTGTACAAGCAATGATCACACGCACGGCACAGCGGACACACTAGGAACCGCGGTGTTGGATGTCGAATGGCGCTAGCTGCGCAGCATTTGTGCACCGCCGCCGTCAGTGTCAGCCAGTTTGCCGTGGCATACGGAGCTCCATCGCAGTCTTTAACACTGGTAGCATGCCGCGACAGCGTGGACGTGAACCGTATGTGCAGTTGACGGACTTTGAGCGAGGGTGTATAGTGGGCATGCGGGAGGCCGGGTGGACGTACCGCCGAATTGCTCAACACGTGGGGCGTGAGGTCTCCACAGTACATCGATGTTGTCGCCAGTGGTCGGCGGAAGGTGCACGTGCCCGTCGACCTGGGACCGGACCGCAGCGACGCACGGATGCACGCCAAGACCATAGGATCCTACGCAGTGCCGTAGGGGACCGCACCGCCACTTCCCAGCAAATTAGGGACACTGTTGCTCCTGGGGTATCGGCGAGGACCATTCGCAACCGTCTCCATAAGCTGGGCTACGGTCCCGCACACCGTTAGGCCGTCTTCCGCTCACGCCCCAACATCGTGCAGCCCGCCTCCAGTGGTGTCGCGGCAGGTGTGAATGGAGGGACGAATGGAGACGTGTCGTCTTCAGCGATGAGAGTCACTTCTGCCTTGGTGCCAATGATGGTCGTATGCGTGTTTGGCGCCGTGCAGGTGAGCGCCACAATCAGGACTGCATACGACCGAGGCACACAGGGCCAACACCCGGCATCATGGTGTGGGGAGTGATCTCCTACACTGGCCGTACACCACTGGTGATCGTCGAGGGGACACTGAATAGAGCACGGTACATTCAAACCGTCATCGAACCCATCGTTCTACCATTCCTAGACCGGCAAGGGAACTTGCTGTTCCAACAGGACAATGCACGTCCGCATGTATCCCGTGCCACCCAACGTGCTCTAGAAGGTGTAAGTCAACTACCCTGGCCAGCAAGATCTCCGGATCTGTCCCCCATTGAGCATGTTTGGGACTGGATGAAGCGTCGTCTCACGCGGTCTGCACGTCCAGCGCGAACGCTGGTCCAACTGAGGCGCCAGGTGGAAATGGCATGGCAAGCCGTTCCACAGGACTACATCCAGCATCTCTACGATCGTCTCCATGGGAGAATAGCAGCCTGCATTGCTGTGAAAGGTGGATATACACTGTACTAGTGCCGACATTGTGCATGCTGTGTTGCCTGTGTCTATGTGCCTGTGGTTCTGTCAGTGTGATCATGTGATGTATCTGACCCCAGGAATGTGTCAATAAAGTTTCCCCTTCCTGGGACAATGAATTCACGGTGTTCTTATTTCAATTTCCAGGAGTGTATATGCTACAGTGATTAAGATTATCAGTTTGTAAAGACTAAATGTAATCATATTCTTCCTAAAGAATGCATTAATAAATGGTTAACAGATCCAGATCATTCTATTTGTCTGATCCATAGAAACAAAAAATTATATCTGATGAAGATTACTTATATCATTAATCAATTTTTGTTGTCTATAGTTATCCAAAATATTGAAATAAATGTGCCAATAAATAATTAATAAACTTCCTTTCATTCTTTGGTATAAATTTACTGAATTAGGACTATAATTGAGTCTCAACATTTCTTCAGAGTGTGGATGTCTATCTTAGATCCAATGCAACTGCCTTTTTAGTTTTTTTGTTGTTCTCTAATGACATAATGATTATTTTCGAAGTTTTTATCACATAATTTTTAAAGGACAAAAGTTGGTCTTAAATTCTGATCGTATGTTTGAGGAACAAGATGAGGTTATAGTGCATCTATTTCTCTGCTTCTTTCTTGAAGTATTTCTAAAGCATTATCTGTTATTCCATTTAAATTTTTATACAGTCATCCTTAATTTTGTTTATGTTTCCCAAGTGAGTTATTTGACCTTTAATTTTATATTCTCCATGTTTACGAATTGATGGTACAACTTCTTCATAAATCCAGTCTTGAAAATTGTCTGCAAAAGGTATCTTGGATCTCATCATGAAAGAATACAGAGTATGCTGATTATTAATTGTGATATTTTTCGTATATATTTAGGTAGCGTCATTTTACTGCTACTGAAATATGCTTATCTTTTACAATATATTTCCTTAACATGGAGTTTTACAGCGTCTCAAAAACAAGCATATCCTACAAGATCAGCAACATGATTTGCATAAAATTGTGGCTTATTCTTTTTATCAATAATCATAAACACTTCCTTATTATTATATGTAAGCTTGTTGTTGATGAGACTTAAGACTGACTCCTCATTTTACTGCTACTGAAATATGCTTATCTTTTACAATATATTTCCTTAACATGGAGTTTTACAGCGTCTCAAAAACGAGCATATCCTACAAGATCAGCAACATGATTTGCATAAAATTGTGGTTTATTCTTTTTATCAATAATCACAAACACTTGCTTATTATTATATGTAAGCTTCTTGTTGATGAGACTTAAGACTGACTCCACTTAATAAAAGTTATTTTATTATGTGTTTCTTTACTAATGAAAATTTTTGTGTACAAATCAGATTCATCAACAAATAGAGTGGAGTTTTCATTTGCTTTCAACACCTCCAGTCTTGAGCAGTCTAGATTAAACTTAAAATATTTGAAGTCTATATGAATGAAGTCACTTCTATCATTCTTGTTTACGAAAATAGTACTTGCAGGTGAATAGAGTAAAGCAATGAAATATTTGAATCATTATGGTTACTTATATATTCAGGAGGAGCCAAAACTTACTCAAGTGAGTGATGTCGTATTTAGTGAAGCAGTAATTTGAGGACACACAGTCTTGAAATAAATGGTGAGTTAAGTGAAAAAACTTTAAATTTTATGAATAAGCATCGCTGTGGTGTAAAAGATATAAATACTGACTATAGAACTAGTAGGTATGAACAGAATAATAAAAATATAAAATGATATTATAAAAGTGCAACTAAAAAGTTATTACAAGTAACAAGAGCAGCATTTAATTTCTTGCAAAAGTATATTGAGATTCAGATTGAGCATGATGATGATAATCTGGATATTTTAATTACAAATAAAATATGTGTATACCATTATGAAATATATGGTCACTGCTGTCTAAAGGATCTGGATGGAAATGGTAATGCATTAGGTCACATGCTTTTTCCAACTATGATTAATTATCCTCTGGAAACACATATGGATGACAAAGAGTTGTGATACTTGGAGAGTTTTGGGAATACAACAAAAGAGAAAACAAATATATTTGAAGTTTTGATTCATGAATTTGGTCATACATTATGTTTAGAACACACAGAGGTTGATGGAGCAATGATGTGTTTATACTATAATGGTTCACATTTAGAATTATTTCTTGGAGATATCTATGCTGTTTGAAGCTTGTATGATGAAAAAGTATTGGTACCAACACAGTCATCTACACCAAAATGAAATCCAGTTGTCTCCTTTGAACCATTTGAATCCTGATGTGAAATTAAGAAGTTCGATCACTTATTACTTGTGAATGGAATTTTATATATTTTTACCACAAGTGGGTGTGGATAGGTAGTGATAGGAAATCACAACTAATGGTAATTAGTTAACATTTTTACTGCAAGACTTAAAACAAAGAGATGGAATGTATCAAAGACCAGGCAGTGAAATTGTTATATTTTTTGACAGCATGATATATATGATAAGTTTGTGTGCATTACAATTAATATCATGATATCCTAAGCCAATATCTAGTATGGGATTACGTCAAGATTTTAAGTTGAATGTTGTTGTAAGCACATATACAGGAAAAACATCTTTATTCTTTAATGAAGTTTTCCAAACAGCGATAGAAGACTAGGACTTTATATAGAAAAGACAAAGCATTATAAGTAGAGAATTTAGGTACATTAATGGATTATTGCATTTTTTTGAGGATGACATTTTCTATAGATATAATAAATTCACAAAAAATTAGTTCGAGCTGGTACAGCTGACTTATGTTTATTTGCTATTAATTGCAATAAACCACCAGGATTACCTTTCAAGATAATAAATATATTAAAAATACATTGCAAAAACTAGAGAATTTACTTTTTCCTAGTAAAAATTTTTCTATATATGGCAGCCAACCAATTTCAACTGTGTAAATACAGCAAAACTGAGAAGTCAATATCATTACTTTACAAAAACACACAGAAGATGATTCTAGGACAATGTGTAGGCAATGTATAAATGAACATCATATAAGAGTATACAATAGTAAACGAATTCCTTGTTTGTGTGGAAAATATGTACCATAAATTACTATAAAAATCACTTACAACGAAATCCAAGTGAAGAACATTTGAAGATATTGTTATCAATGAAAGCTGATAAACGCCAGACTGAGAGTGATAACACATAAAAAATGTGTTTATTGTCAAGAGATTAAAGAAATAGAATGTTTTTCCTCAACTCCATCATGTAAAAACAAACATACAAGCAGAAGTCAGAAATGTACTCGAGATTATATAAAAAATAAGAAAGCCCTATTTAAAATTTCTTAATAACTTTTATTGTTGAATAAGAGACTAAAACATAGCAATTCACGATTGCCCAACATCATGATTATTGAAGAAGTGATAATTTAACTGGATACAGTAAATTAAATAAAGCTGATCTGATTGTATTCATTCATAGACATTGGTGTGGAAATCTTTGGAAACAATTACCTTATTATAAAATTGGAATTGATGATGAAATTTTTGAAAATAATGGAGCTAAACCACTAAAAGGTATATTTCCTTCTTCTAATAATGTATTTGAGAAATAAAGAAAAAATGAACAATTACATATTATGTCATTGATAAAGCATTTGTTAACAGATTACAAACTATACATTTTGAGAACAATCTAAACTTGCTTGACCCAATCTTCTTCTTGAATGCATCTAAGCAAAAAATCATGAAAATTTGTAAATATTATCAAAAAATACATCATTAGTTGAAATTTAATTTTAAATTTTTATGACTACAGGATGCAGACAAATAGAAATATTACAAAAATTTTATTTCAGACATAAAACTATAAAATCACTAGAGAGACAGAGAGTTAAATTAAAAAATTAAGAATGGTAAACACAATGTTTTATCACAAATGGCTAATTTACAAGCTCATTGTTCTGGCTGATCAGTAAACAGAATAATCAGAGTAATCAGAATAATTAGGAATTAACAGATGTTACATTAAGAGGCTCATCTTGTACTGACTTCTGAGAAACAATAAAACATAAGAAAGCATGTATTAGTATAAAAAAAATATAAAACGTTTTCTGTAGGCTATTAAACCTGCACTATGTCGTTTAAATAAAAATGCGAATAGAGCTATAAAATGCAGAAATGTTGGTCTTGATCTTGATCAGAAACTTGAAAATTATGAATTCCCTGTAGTGGTTGATTATATTCGAAAATTTTAAAATAAAATTAATTTGTCTATTAATGTTGGACTTGATTTTCTCCTGGCATATACAATTTTCAAACAACTTATGGCAACTCAGCCAGGTAATATTTTCAGCAACTGCCGATATTTCGGCAGGAGTGCACCCTGCCATTTTCAAGGCACAAACTGCAACGTACAAGTGATGTACAGGTAAATTTAAAACCTCGGTTCAATTTAAATTTGTCTCTACATTTCCTGCCCATTGTAGTTTGTGCCTTAAAAATGGCTGGGTGTACTCTCACCGAAATATTTGCAGTCACTGTAAACATTACTTGGCTGAATCCCCATAAACTGTTTGAAAATTGTCTATTACTGTTTATTCATTTGATGAAAACTATCAAGTATATCCATTAAAAACAACGAAATCTAAAAGGGAGACTTATGTAAATCTCCTTCATTTTAATAATGGAACCAATTCAAGTGATTGTTATGTAAAAAATTTATCTAATCTTGTTTTCAGTCAAATTACAAAAAATGATGCAGTAAAATATTTTTGTAATATGTGTTTCCTCCACTTCAATAGAAAAAATTTTGTCACACTTAAACTACTTAGTTAACAAAACATTAAAAGTTGAATTGGCAAAGAAAGATGATTGCATAAGTTTTAAAAATTCTCAACATATACAGAATATTCCAGTAGCTATTTATGGTGATTTTGACAGTTTGCTGTTGAGGTCAATCGAAAAAATTCTCATACAGTGTAATATCAAAGACAGGACCCAAGTGATTTCTGTTATTATATTAAACATATAAATGGACACTATAAAGACCCAGTTGTTTATGGTGGACTAAATTGTCATAAAAAATTTATTGATTGTGTGAAAGAGAAGTTGAAGTAATTTGAAGAATTAATTCTAAAATTGAAGAAGTGGGACCATTAACATCTGAAGAATAATCAAGACATGTAAGATCAAGAATTTGTTCATTATCTAGAAGTCACTATTCATAAACAAACAAAAAAGTTCCTCATCATCATCATTTGACTATAAAATATATAAATCCACTATGTTATCATCGAAATTTATAATTAAAACACCCTAATTTTGTAACTATTTATCTACATAATTTATCTGGATATGATTTGCATTTGCTTGTGAGAGAACTTAGTTATGATAAAAAAGATATAGATTGGTTTTTGCAGAAGCTCTGGTAAATCTAGTACTCCAGAAAGGTGTCTATCCCTATGATTACAGGAATAGTTTGAAGAAACACAGTTATCATCGAGACAACAATTTTTCAATAAACTGAATGACTGTAACATAAGTGATAAATATTATACATACACACAATTAGTTTCAGAAAAACTGATATCAAAAACCTTGGTGAATATCATGACTTATATCTTAAAACTGATGTTTTGTTATTGGCTGTTATATCTGAAAAGTTTAGAAAAACTTGTATAAACGCTTATGATTTAGATGCATCTTGGTATTTTACTTCACCTGTTTCTCTTTTAGGGGATGCTAAAATGGCCAGACAACCACTTGAATCATTACATGGTTATGACATGAGTTTAATCATTGAAAAAGGAGCAAGAGGGTTTATGTTCCAATGTTCTACAAAAAATGAGAAAACAAATAATAAATATATGAAGGATTATGATGTAAAAAAGATGTCGAATTATTTAGCATATTTAACGCAAATAATTTATATGGCTGACCTATGAGTCAATATTTACCATGTAGAAGGTTTGAATGGGATGATTCAAATCCATTTAATTCAAAAAGAGTGAAATTTCTAACACATCTTCACTTGCATACCTATTTGAATTATATCTTAAATATACAAAAAATTTACATGATTTACATAAAGATTTACCACTTGCTTCAGAAAATAAAATTGTGCCTTAAATTAAAGAAAGCAAGGTATTGACTACTTTGGAAGACAAGCATTATTATATAGTTCACTATAGAAAACTTAAGGAGTATCTGCCTCTAGGAATAAAGATAACAAAAATACACAAAGTTTTAAAATTTAAACAATCTGATTGGTTAAAGAAAAATACAGACTTCAACATAGAAATGAGTACTATAACAAGGAATGATTTTTAAAAGATTTCTAGAAATTGATGAATAATACAGTATTTGGAAAAAAGATGGAAAATATAACAAACAGAAAAGATATAAAATTAGTTTCAGATGGAGATAAATGTGATAAAGTTGTAGCAATGTCAAACTTTAATGGGAGAACAACACTTGCTGAAAATTTTGCTGCTATCAATATGAATAAAATAAAAACTGTGATTAATAAGCCAGTTTATGCTGGAATGTGTATACCTTGATTTATCTAAAGAGCTCATGTATGACTTTCACTACAGAGTTATGAAACCAAAACATGGTGAGAAAACTGAGTTGTGCTATGAAGATACAGACTGAAGATTTCTATGACGACATGTAATCGATGATTGATAAATTTTATACTAGTGACTATGCAAGAGATAATATATATAATATTCCCCAAGTAAATAAAGAGGATTTAGGAAAAATGAAAGATGAATGTAATGGAAAAATAATGGAAGAATTTTGTGGCTTGAGAGAAAGATGTATACTCATAAAGTTGGTAACGTTATAGAGAATAAAAACGAAAGGTGTCAAAATACGTGTTGGTAAAACTAAAATAAGCTTAGAAAATTATAAAGAGAACTCCTCCACAATAGCAAACAGCACATAACTATGAAGTTAATAAGAAGCATTAAGCATGAAATTTAATCATTTGAGGTAAATAAAAAGGTACTGAGCCCATATGATGACTAAATATTTACTTTGGATAATACAATAATTACACTGCCACATGGGCATTACAAATTATTATCAACAATATAAAAATAATAAATATGATAATAATAAAAAATTTATCTGTATAAATCGATGCTTTACTCAAGAAGCTAAACGATGCCACCAATACTAAATTGTTTAAAAAGATTAGTGAGATAAAAGTAAATGTTTTAGATAACATTACTGCTTATGAATATTTGAAGACTAGACAAGGAGAGTATATGTTTGAAACTGGATATGGAATTTAAAATTATTTTACCAGACAGATATTTGAAAATAATTAGTGGTTGGGCTTTTCAATTTTTTGAAGATGGTTACATTAAATTTAGATAAAAGGGAATGAAGAAACTCAAAAATAATGATAATAAATTTCATGACCTAGAATTTCTAGTCTGAAAATTTTTATTAATATTTAAATTTTTTTCAAAACCTTTTTTCAATTCATGAGAATCTCATGGGGGATGTTGATACACCAAAATGAATTAATAATATAGTGCTGGAATCGATGTAAAGTGCTTCTTTTTTACCTTTGGCTTAATTCTAGGTAAACGTGAATAATTTTATTTTTCCGATTAGGTACAACTGCCCACACTGACTATGGTGACATATTTCAGTCATCTAGTCGCTGTATGCACTTGTCCAGCGAAAATGAGCCAGAAATTAGGAATCGGAAAGGAGATAGAACTAGTAGTAGGAGATAGAACTAGTGGCTCGGAGAGCCACCAAGCCAAGTGAGCCTGAACCTATAAATTCTATCCACTTCCTCCATTGTGGTTGTACCTACAGTAAGGCTATCTGTATCGCTGAAGCCCTCAAGCTACGCCACCAATGGCCAGGTCCATGTTTCATTGGAGAGAGATGTCTTCATAAGATTCCTAATTTCACTTATTTCGAGGTACTTAGGCGAGATGTACATTGGCGTCGGTGGATTCGTTCTGCAGTCAACTGCTAAACCCTGTTCCCTATTTTTTCTCAATAGTGTTTCGCGAAAAGAACATATGCTTCCCTCCAGGCATCCCATTTGAGTTTAGGAAGCATCTCTATAACACTCGTGTGTCGATAGAACCTACCAGTAACAAATCTAGAAGCACAGCTCTCGATTGCTTCAATGTCTTCCTTTAATGTAACCTGGTGCAGATCCCAAACGGTCGAACGGTGCTCAAGAATAGGTCGCAGAAGTGTTCTAGATGCGGTTTCCCTCGTTGATGAGCTGCACTTTCGTAAAACTTTCGAAATAAACTGAAGTCGGCTATTCGCCTTCCCTACTACTATCCTAACGTGCTCGTGCCGTTTCATATCGCATTGCAAAACAACGCCTTAATATTTAATCGCCGTGACTGTGTCAAGCAGTACACTTTTAATACTGTATTTGAACATTACAGGATCGTTTTTCCTAGTCATCTGCATTAACTTACACTTTGCTACATTTAGAGCAAGCTGCCATTTATTACACCAAATATAAATTCTGTCCATGCCAGCCCTCTGTCGTCAACTGTCACTCAACGACTATAGTTTCCTGTGTTCTGCAGCGTCATCAGCAAACAAGCACAGACTGAAACTTCCTGGCAGATTAAAACTGTGTGCCCGACCGAGACTCGAACTCGGGACCTTTGCCTTTCGCAGGCAAGTTTGATTGACTAATTAATTACATCGATTAATTAATTAACCCCTCCCCCTCTGGGAAATCCCCCAGCCCTCCACTCCCCTCTCCCCACCTGAACACTGGCGACTCTATGCTAGAGAGGAAGCATGACATGACAGAAAATTCAATTACATAGCAGAGGGTATATTGTTTATTTATAAAATTCCATTCGCAGGGGGTTGGATGTCATCATTCTCTCATGCAGGTCTTGTAAAACACATCGAAAAGAAGTAACTAAATCGATCGCTTTTTTTATTCCAATTGTGCAAGGAATACTGTCTGTAAAAACTCATCGTATGTAATTACACTGTTAAAAGTCTTTCGATCATGAAACACATGTCGTCCACCATCTGCTGGTCTGCACCACGAGCCAGTGTCCAAGAGACTGCACTATACCCACTGCGGACTCTGCGACAGTTGTCATGTCAGCAGCTGCACAGATAGCCACCTCATGCGACAGCCAGACTGGAAGTTGCACTATTCCCCCAAACAAAAGCTTCAGGTGACTGCAGCCCTTTGATATTTGATACCTGGGAAACCCCCAAGCCTTATACTGCGCGGGGTACCAGTGCACACGAGAACTACTTTCAAGGCAAATGCCTGACTGGAAATCTATCCATAAATACTGCTGAAGTCAATAAATTGATTTATTAATTAATTTCTGGTCCTGTGATCGTGATGTAAGGGATATAAGGCGGGCACAGTAGCTCACAGGTCTGAATCGCAGTCTGTCTCTGGAAGAAGAAGAACCATGAAGCGTCGCCAGCAGCAGTAGAGATCCTCATCTGCCTCTCCACTGCAGAAGAAGTGTAAAAGTAAGTATTTACTATATGTCGTTGCTACTATTACTTCATGTAGCGACTGCTCTTCCCCCTCGTCTTTATCAAGTTACCTTTCGTTGTTCAACTCCATGTTATCGTCTGTGGATGCCTATTGTCTCTTCTTTATTCAGAAACATCCAGCGTGTCTGGACCAGCAGCAGCTATCATCGACTCGTCAGGACATGCAGCGAACACTACCAGTAGTCTATAAGGACCAGTGTCGTGGGAGCCTGTAGCGCACCTGACCAGCAAGTTGCAGCAGAACAGCGAACTGCTATTATGGATGTGGCTCATTCATTTAGACACCCATAAAGTCACCAACTCTCAGAAAACTGTGCTGGGTGTCCTACACCACACAGTGTGGGTCAGTATTCGTTTCTGACATATGCACCATCCCAGAACGTTCCAGTGTTACTGCAAGGGCAGAGTGTTGATGTGGTGGATGGGAAGCTGCCAATTCCTCCCAGTGCTCTACTGCTTTTCATTTCAACTCATAATTTAACAGCTAGAGGTTCAGAGCGCTTAAATATTGGTATAGAAGCATTAGTGGACAGTGAGTCGCAAGTTGTGTTAGAGATTGAAAATGTATCAAGAAGTTTTAAAGTGGTTTACAGTGTTGGGAGTTGGAATAGGATGAACTGTGTCATGCAGAAAACTACATCAACCAACAGATGACCTCCGAGTATTCTCCATCTCCGTACACATACTGTGTTGGTCTGACACTATCTATAACATTATTGTATTACAGCGTGACACTCATGGTGTGATCTGGAGGTAGATCCATTTATTTGCAACACTCCTCCAATACAAATTTGTTCGGCCAATAGGTATTTGATATTGTGCTGGAAAGACTGAACCGTGGGTTGCCATGTGTTCAAATTGTGTATAAAGATATTGTGAACTATTTCTGTATGTATAGTGTGCATGTAGATGATTTAGAACAGTGCACCAACATGGTGTCAAAAAGAAGAACTAAAGGAACACCCATCAGTTTGAGAGAAATACATGCTGAATTTACTGCATACAAGAAACAATTTGGGAAATACTGTAAAAAATGAGTCAGTTGATTCTGTTGATACTGATGTGATGCAGCCTAGGTATCATTGCTGAAATGTAAACAAATCTATATAATCGCAAATCTTTGTTGTTTTTCTTATTTAACCACCCCATCATTCTATAATGTAACGTGTAGCCATTGTACCTCAGTTGGTAAGACGATTGCACTATAGTGGCTACATATACTGTTATTGTTACAAGTGTTCATTTTCTATAAAAGCCCACTGCACACTAAAACCTGTCATAGCCAGTATCATGGCCAGGTGGGTGAAGCATCAGGACTTCCTTGTAAGTGACTGATCCTGTGATGGTGCATGACAAAACTGGAAGAAGAAAAAGAACAATGGGGTGCTCCTAATGATAACATAAGAGCAAAATTGTAGGTTCATCCAACTGTGGCAAGACAAATATTATCATGTCACTACTAACACACCAGGAATGGAGTCCGCTTTGAGCATGTATGTGTATTTGCAAAAACAGTCTTTCAACCAAAGTACCAGCAACTGCAAAAGATACTGCAGGGTGTAGATGGTTTAACATACACAGCTTTCAGTCAAACCAGTCAAATTACTCCACCAAAATAGTAAAGTCAAACACAATGTTCATATTTGATGATGTCGCGGTGGAAAACCAAGATCAAATTCTACAATATTTCTGTTTTGGTCGTCATGAGTATTGACGTATATTATTTGGTTCATATTACAGTGATGGTGCATGACAAACAGTTGGTGAGGGATAACTGAAATCTCATTATAGCTTTCATATGAGACAATTTGACTCTAAAACAGATTTATCAGGCGCATGTATGAACTGACATGTCATTCAATGATTTTGTAAAGATATGTGCAGACTTTCTGTGGTGTATATATATATATATATATATATATATATATATACCACAGAAAGTTTTACATCCCCTCAGTTCCGAAAGTTCCGGAACCTGTACAGAAAATTGGAATACAGATCAACACAAAACACAAACATCATTTCCACCCTTCTTTATCGCTCATGAAAACCACACATTGCATATTGTACCATCATACAGCGAGACCTTCAGAGGTGGTGGGCAAGATTGCTGTACACACCAGAACCTCTGATGCCCAGTAGCACATCCTCTTGCATTGATGCATGCCTGTATTCGTTGTGGCATACTATCCACAAGTTCATCAAGGCACTCTTGGTCCAGATTATCCCACTCCTCAATGGCGAATTGGTGTAGGTCCCACAGAGTGGTTGGTGGGTAATGTTGTCCATAAACAGCCCTTTTCAATCTATCCCACGCATGTTCGATAGGGTTCATGTCTAGAGAACATGCTGGCCACTCTATTTGAGCCATGTCGTTATCCTGAAGGAAGTCATTCACAATATGTGCACTATGGGGGCGCGAATTGTCGTGTATGAAGACGAATGCCTCGCCAATATTCTGCCAATAGGCTGCACTATCCGTCGGAGGATGGCATTCACGTATCGTACAGCCGTTATGGCGCCTTCCATGACCACCAGCGGCGTACATTGGCCCCACATAATGCCACCCCAAAGCAGCAGGGAACCTCCACCTTGCTGCACTCGTTGGACAGTGTGTCTAAGGCGTTCAGTCTCACCGGGTTGCCTCCAAACAAGTGTCTGACGATTGTCTAGTTGAAGACATATGCGACACTCATCAGTGAAGTGAACATGATGCCAATCCTGAGCGGTCCATTCGGCATGTGGCTGTACACATCTATACCGCGCTGCATGGTGTTGTGGTTGCGTTCGGGACGCCCTTCGACGTCTACCAACGACGCTCATGTCAGGAACTTGAACGAAATTGCGCGTGCCAATCGAAGACGGACTGTCCGAGGGATTGCAGAAGAGCCACGGATGTGCGGGTGTACTCACACTGCTCAAACTCTTACGGGACTTAGCAGATTGACTGCCACGAGTAATGAGTATAGTGGGCAGGGGCACTACAAATGTAGTGTTTGGACCGTAAGTTGGAACTGTGGGTCTCAAGTGGAGCATGCCAGAGATAAGTCCCAGCAGTCGTACTATCCTCTGTATCCTCGATGACTCAGTTGGATAGAGCGTCTGCCATGTAAGCAGGAGATCCTGGGTTCGAGTTCCGGTCGGGGCACACATTTTCAACTGTCCCCGTTGATATTTATCAACACCTGTAAGCAGCTATTGGTCTGGATTTGATTGTACTTTCATTCTTCGAGAGCTGCAAGATTACCAATAGTATCTGTTCTTTCGGACATGTCCGAAAGAACAGATACAATCTTCATATATAATTTACAGAATGGCTGACACAAAATCTGCTATACAGTTACCTATTGATTAGTAGTATGGATTTCAAAGCAGATCAGTATCATGATTTCAATCCAAGTGATGATTGTTGGCAGCAGATCACTGAGGAACATGACAAAGTAAATTACGAACCTGTTTATGCCATGGAGAGAAGTAAAAATTAAAGGAAATGGCTGTGAGAAAAGATAGTCATAGGAGAAAGCAGAAGTGACGCGAGAAGAAATAAACAGTGTATAAACGAAATACAGACACATTAATAAGCCGTTACTATTAGACGGTCGGCACAGCACTGGTGATGGTATTGACATCCAGCATAAAAGAGTCAGCAGTCAGCCTCCTCAGTATATACAGGGTGGTCCATTGATCGTGACCGGGCCAAATATCTCACGAAATAAGCATCAAACGAAAAAAGTACAAAGAACGAAACTTGTCTAGCTTGAAGGGGGAAACCAGATGGCGCTATGGTTGGCCCGCTAGATGGCCATAGGTCAAACGGATATCAACTACGTTTTTTTAATATAGGATCCCCCTTTTTATTACATGTTCGTGTAGTACGCAAAGAATTATGAATGCTTTAGTTGGACCACTTTTTTCGCTTTGTGACAGATTGCGCTGTAATAGTCAAACGTATAACTACGTGGTATTACGTAACATTCCGCCAGAGCGGACTGTATTTGCTTCGTGATACATTACCTGTGTTAAAATGGACCGTTTACAAATTGCGGAAAAGGTCGATATCGTGTTGATGTATGGCTTATTGTGACCAAAATACCCAATGGGCGTGTGCTATGTATGCTGCTCGGTATTCTGGACGACATCATCCAGCCCTTTTCAATCTATCAACGCATGTTCGATAGGGTTCATGTCTAGAGAACATGCTGGCCACTCTATTTGAGCGATGTTGTTATCCTGAAGGAAGTCATTCACAACATGTGCACTATGGGTGCCGAATTGTCGTCCATGAATACGACTGCCTCGCCAATATTCTGCCGATAGGTGGCACTATCCGTCGGAGGATGGCATTCACGTATCGTACAGCCGTTATGCCGCCTTCCATGACCACCAGCGGCGTACATCGGCCCCACATAATGCCACCCCAAAGCAGCAGGGAACCTCCACCTTGCTGCACTCGCTTCACAGCTAGATGCCTGAGATCTCTGAAAATACTCTTACATTCCACGTACTCATCTTCCAGACGTCCCATCAATACTCCCAGATCCAACACTCGTCATATTGAATTTTCTCAAATTTCCATACAATGTCGAAAGGTTTCCTCTACTACTTCAGTTTAACATTATGTGTAAAGGATTTATTTGTTAGACTTTTGCATAAATGCCTTAACTTGAAAGCTATGTCAATTCTGCCTGGCCCCATGATTGTCATTCAAAAATATACTAAAATCAATAAATTAAATTCATATAATAAAATAATGAAAGGTTTGTCTATTCTTACAGAAAGCATGTTCCGACTTAAATTTGAATTTTATATAACAAATTATTTATCCATTGAACATTTTAGATAATTACAAGAACAAAGCAATTCACTTCTTTAAACAAATCTTAACGCATTTGATCTTTACACAGCATGAAATTTGCATTAGATTCCACAATTTAAATTAAATTAATCTGACTTTCTTATTAACAATGTAAAATTTAACGCATCTGACTTTGTATTTAAATTTATCGTTAACGCATCTGACTTTTTTACTAAAACTATCGTCTCCTACAGAATGGTATCTCTCATTACCACAAATGCCCACTTTTTGAGCGGATGAAAAGGATATTCCACAACTGCAGCCATTAATCAACATGCACACACAATTATTGCACCAACAAATGCACAGGAGAAACGTAAGGATCGAGCCGTTAGCAGTTCCTATATTCACCATTCAGCAACTATCTCTACTCGAAATTATCATACCGAAAACCAAAATTATCACATTAAAATTTCGTGCCTATCTGATAACTCACTTTAAAAGCCACTGCTGCCTACTCCTCACAACTTCACCCACTGAAATATGAAAACCCTTCCAAAATTACACGTACAAAATACACACTCTCAAGTTGAACTACTTACTTTGTTGGAGCCAAAGTTCATGGCTACATTATCTGTTTACTAATCTCTTTCCCCGCTTTGCAATATTAATTATTCAGAAAAGTTCCCCAAGTGACTCTACATTCCGATAAACATGAATGAGCAAACATTATCTTCACTTCGTTTGCTAAAATTCGTCACACACTTTCAGACGAGATACCACGTGTCCTTAACAAAGGATCTACGTTACTAAATCTTTCAGGATTGGAGATGTGTAAGAAAATTGAAAAACTATAACAGTACTTAATTCCACATGCATATTTCATATAATATCACACTTCCTACTTACATGCTATAGGTCCTTAGTACTCGTGCTTCCAGTAGTTATAGGAGTCTTGATCAGTCCCATGTGGTGAGTACCAGGCGTAAAACTACGTAAACTGCCTCACGCACTTAAATATTTCATTTTTCCTAATGAACCTGCTTGCTCAACAAATTAAGATTAAATTATTCACCGCGAAATTGTTATAAAACCCCAAAACTGCGAATTACTATCACAAAGCAAAGCAACATTTCTACATCAGCTACTATTGCACATTACCTACCTAAATAAATTTCGTTCCCCCAAAATATTAATATTACCTTACGTCTAGCTGCAAAAGAGGGTTGTTCACCTAATGTGAAACCATTAATCATAAATATAGCACATTTCCCACACTCAAATCGAGCATCGCTCGACCCATCTCAGAAAAGCGTCCTCTCTCGTCCAACTTTTCAGCAGCAGTCCCCGACTCGGACCCACGCAACTGTTTTGCTCGCCTAACCACTCATGATGGGGGCGGCTCCCAACCAATCATCAGCTCAGAATGTCCCCGGTTTAAAGTTGCCAGTCAAAATTCCCTTCTACACAAAGGGAAAGATCTCGCGGTTTGCCTCCCAAAGACTGAAACGTAAGTTTTGCAGACTATCCAACCTTCCTACACCTCGCTACCGCCAAAGGCTGAAGTTTGAGAGCTTCCATAATCGCTGCTTATCGACTAGTTGTTCCCTATCATACACCCACAATCGCTAAATGTCGTTCAATCCTTGTTCTCTAGCCGGCCGCAGTGGCCTAGCGGTTCTAGGCGCTTCAGTCTGGAACCGTGCGACCGCTAAGGTCGCACGTTCGAATCCTGCCTCGCGCATGGATGTGTGTGATGTCCTTAGGTTAGTTAGGTTTAAGTAGCTCTAAGTTCTGGGGACTGATGACCTCAGATGGTAAGTCCCATAGTTCTCAGAGCCATTTGAACCTTATTCTGTCCCCAAACATTCTCCCTGCAATTATTTTCATACATTCATTTCTTTCTCCCTCCTGCTGTGGAGTTAATAGGATAAGGAAATATAGGAAACAGTGGGCATTCTTAACTTATTCAATCAATAAAAACAGTTCGATTCCTATGGTCATTCTTTTACGACTTGGTGTTGGTCTGCAGACACCGACAGTAAGATTGTGCTAAGTAGATTAAATGACATTATTACGATCAGAAAATGATATTATTACGATCAGAAAATGATATTATTACGATCAAACTCGTGTTCTCAGAAGAACACGACGATCAATTGCATTAAATATTGTAACATTATTAGAAATACCAACCACTACCGCTAAAAAAAATGTCCCGAGAACGGAATTGCCATGCGAGAACATTCTCACACATTTTTTAAATATGTTATGAAAATTTGTTATATTTGACCTAGCACAGACGAAACCCTAATCTCTATACTGGTCCACTTCTCAAGACATATAGCAGGCAATTTGTTTAAATTGTTAGCAAAATATAAAAATAATAATTGAATACAAGATCGTTGACTTAAAGGACCTTATAAGCTAGTCCGTCAACCCACACTGTCCGAAGTTTACTTAATTGCTCCCTGAGATTAACTGTCCATCTCACTCATATGGAAGTTTCCTAAGTCTTAGAAAAAAATTACATCTCTTAACAGTTATGACAAATTAGAAGGTAAAATTACACAAAAGATATGTTACACTGCATTATTTTCATGTGCACTGACACCAGCTGAGTGTCCTTTTCAGTGACATATTGCATTTACTCGTACGAATTTCTAACACAAAACGCAATGCATATTGAAAAGTATTCTTTTTTTATACACTGGCACTACTTGAGTGTCCTTTCAGTGTCATATAGCATTTACTTTTTCAACTCTTAATTCTGAAAATTAAAAAATGTATACCCGTACACTCCACTCAACATCTCTCACTTTTCATTGCCCACAGCAACTTCATTTGACATCTCACGTCAACAAAATTCAGAAAAACAAAACACTTTATCAAGACTGACGTTAGTGAGAAGTTCACCACTCTTCATATTCCCCTTAATCCAAAATACACCTCTTACTCCAAAATACATCCGTCAATCCAAATTAACATCAAAATACTGAAAAAGTTATTTCGTTGACATTGTCTAGCTTCATGTCTTGAAATCATAGTTTGCCCATTGCTACAGTTAGCAAACATTTATATAATCACTATCAACTGAACATTATCACATGCATCCTACCGTTTCCCTAAAGTTCCAACCCACCTTGGTGTCTATGATTTATCTTGTTTTGCACTCTGTCTTGCTCTCCACACAAAACACTATATCCACAAGTTACTATAGCTCCATCTAAATATTCCCCGTGTCTCTGCAATGCCACTAAGCTTTGAAGTGTGTGTCACGGCCACAAACGCCCGTAGTCCTCGCTGTCAGGCCCACTCGTGCCTCCTGTTGTACTGCCGCACGCTCTCACAACTATGCGTGCCTCCGGTTGTGACATACTGTCATTTGTCACCTTCTAGCACGGTTTGACAGCTTCCACCCTGTCTCATCTGTTTCACAGCAAAAAGTCTGGCAGACTCCCCAGCTGCTTGTCCAGTTGTCTATGGTTACTGGAAAACCTCCAGCTGTCCATTGTGGAGACTTGCGCCAAGGCCAGTCGTCTAACACCGTCCTTCCGTATACTTTGTTGTAAATTTTTGGTTCTGCAACTAATTTTAAGGCAACTGTGTTCATTTTTTACAATATACAAAGAAATTCATACGTCTAGGAAACATGTCGTTACTTATGGTTTTCCTTATCATCAATTCAAAAATGGACATGTTTCCATATTTAGAAAAAATTTAGCGAGATTTTAAATTTCGCATTTTCAGTTCAACCTCTGTTATGAATACAGATTTCTCTGTTCCCCTTTCCATATTTCTCACAGTGATTTCTTAATCACTATTACTAAATGCAACAAATCGTTTGCCCCTCTTGTTAGACTGTAGCTCCTAGATCACAGTAACTAGTTCTTTTCTCTATTATCTACACAAGCCAACAATTCTTAGTATTCTCCCTATCTTACAATCTTAATTAACCTACTTACATACTACACATCCCATAATTATCACTTTACACCTTAACCCCCAAAAGTTCTAATACTACACTTTTTTTGACAAAACCAAAAAAAATCTTCAGTGACTTGTCACTGTTGTCACAGCATTCCTTCAATACCACATAGTAAATATTTCTTTCAGTTTAAATCACAAATTTACATGTGACTAAAATTATCCTCAGGTACTTCTCCCTGTCTTACACGTCAACCCCAAAATTTCTAACACTACAAATTTTTATGTGACAAAGAAAAAAAACATCTTCAGTGACTTGTCACTGTTGTTACTCCATTAATGTGCATCATGATGCCACACGGAAAATATTCCTGTTACTTTGAATCTAACTGTCACGTTTATGTTGAGTCAATGTTCAAATGTTCAGGTTGGTGGATGCAGGCTAATCTCCTGGTTCACACATCCCTCAGCATTTATGCATCATGTATACAGTCTTCTATCTACTTGTTTGGCCTCATAATACCAAGATTCCCAGTCACATTCTCAGCTATCATGCATCCTTTTCGAAATCACTCATGTATGTACTACCCAGTTGTCCACACAGATTCACAGCATTACACCTTTTGTCACACCTCCTTTGCACAAATTACAAAAAAATTATACCACCTGTTGCTCTTATTACTTGGCACCTTTTTATCTTCATTTTACTCAACCTGTCTGCCTCGTTCTTCGCGATGTCGTCCTTCTTTATTACTCGTAGACCTCAAGTTTCTCTACACTTAAACATCACTACCTCCTGTAACATACATGTAGAAACAAAAAAATAATACAACCATTCCAATATTGGAACATATTGTCTCCCTTTCTCTCGATGCTTTTAAGTAATCACTTTTACGACTGACTCAATAATTCTTCAATTATATTCTTTCATTGTCTCCGATTTATCGTTCTCTATCTCCCCCAAAATCATTATTTCAGTCCTACAACATACCATCACACATATTTTCAGCTCACTTGATTCACGATAAGTCGTCCTTTGGCCTACATACTCCGCTTGATTTCTTACTTGAATTCACCACAGCAATATTCACTATTGTCAGTTTGTTGTTCTCTTAGTTCGATATTTCACTAACTGTTGCATATTCTTACATTTGTTATATGGTGTGTTCCCCTTGAACGTCTGCTTCCAAAAGTTTCAACTTACACAGCATTCTTATGGATGACTCTCCTTACTCGAAATGGCCCGCAAAACAGATCAAAGAATTTGTTTGTTTGAAAATGATGTTTCTTCGACAATCTGTGCGCTCCAATTAACACCTTATCTCTCCTCAGTAACTATTTCTCTAATTTTCCCTTTTTGCCCCTTTACTCTTTCTTCCGCCCTTTTCGTAATTCCTTCTATAGCGCGTCTACTTCTCTATGCCCCGTAATTGTGCCTTCTGGGTATCTTACAATATCTCTAAAAACATCTGGCGCTGCTTGATTATACACAACAGTAACTGGCGCCATCCCTGTTACACCACTTGTCATCTCGTTCAAAATCTCCTCAAACTCTCTTAAATAAACACTCCAGGTCCTGCGATTTCGATTACAGTACATTCTTTTCGCCTCCCCCCCCCCCCCCTCTACTTTATTGATGAAATGTCTTTTTACTCCCCTAGCTACAGTTCTTGCCGTGGCCCTCTTCAGTGGGATCAATGTAACATACTTTGGCACCAGCTCAGTCGTTACTGCCGGCCAGAGTGGCCGAGCGGTTCTAGGTTCTACAGTCTGGAACCGCGCGACGGCTACGGTCGCAGGTTCGAATCCTGCCTCGGGCATGGATGTGTGTGATGTCCTTAGGTTAGTAAGGTTTAAATAGTTCTAAGTTCTAGGGGACTGATGACCTCAGATGTTAAGTCCCATAGCGCTCAGAGCCATTTGCACCATTTTTTTCAGTCGTTACTATCAAGTACCTAAACCCTTCTATCGACATAGGCAGTGGCCCAAAATGTCCGTCGCTCCTAGTTCTCTCAATCTATTCGGTACGATTGGATGGATGGGGGATTTCGTTGACACTGTCAACGTTTTGCTTTCTGACAGGTAATACACTACCTAAGAACCAATCTAACTCTCCTCTCCATATTCATGAAATACACCGACTCCTGAAGACGTGAACTACATTTTCTAGGTCCGTAATGTCCGTAGCAAAAGAGCACGTGCCATGTTACCTTGTTTACAAGTACAGCTGGTACACAAATGGCCCAAATCTCAGACTTTGCTCTTCTAAAAAACAAAATATTATCCTTTATCCTGTAAATTTGATCGAGTTTTCGTTTATTTTGCTGCCCTAGTTTATCTCTAACCATCCTCCAAACAGAGTCTCTCTCTGTTGCAAAATTCCTATTTCCCCCATCGCGACTCTAATATAATTTGCAAATGGCACTCCGCGTATATACACTAAATCAATCCGGTTTTCCCTGATGTCTGTATCCTCAATCCTATGGTTCCCTACAGGGTTGCGAGACAGAGCATCTGCCACCACATTTTCCTTACCAGGTATATGTAGTACCTCGTAACGAAATTCCTGCAGGTACAGTGCCCATCTCATCAACCGTCGGTGTGTCAGTTTGGCGGACGACAGGAACACGAGCGCTTTATGATCCGTGTAGATCTTAGTAAGCCACCCGTACAAGTAGTACCGGAACTTACTAAACCCCCACACGATCGCCAAAGGCTCGAGCTCAGTAACCAAATAGTTTTTCTCAGCTTTGCTCAGTACTCGACTGGGAAAAGCAATTGGTTGCTGTATGATAGTTCCTTCTCGCTCGATTTCTTGGAACAGGGTCAGACCCAGCCCTCAAAGTGAGATATTGGTCGCCAAACAGAACTCCTTCTCCAAATTTGAATGACCTAGTAGAGGAGCCTCTAACAGTGCCATTTTCAATTAATCAAATTTGTCCTGCGTCACCGCATTCCAGGACCAAAATCCCTTCTTTCCACTTAAATAGTAAAGTCGTGGCGTAGTCACTCCTTTGATTTCAATAAACCGCTTGTAGAAATTGATTAAACCCAGATAACCCAGTAATTGTAGCTTTGTCTTCGGAACCGGGAAATCCCTAATCGCGTCTTATTTATCCGGGTTCTGCCTAATTTCCTCTGGAGATATGACATGCCCTAAGAAATCTATTTGCTTCTAGCCATACTCTGACTTACGCAGATTCACAGTGACACCATACTTAGCGAATGCGTCTAATAAAATTTCTAGCGTTCTATTATGTTGGACCCAATTCTTCTCCGCTATGAGTACATCATCGATGTATAAAGCCACTTTGTTTCTAATCTGTTCCGGAATCACTGTGTCTAGTGCCCTAATGAATGCCACTGACGATACGTTCAGGCCGAACAGAAGCTTGCGGAATTGGTAGCCCTTTCCATAGCACAAGAATGCCGTATGCTTACGACATGCAGGGTCCATCTTCACCTGCCAGAAGTTGGTCCGCAAATCGACAGAGCTTAGCACGCTGTAACAACTCCTCAAACGTTCCTGGCCGATCTGTTTCCGATACTATGATTTTGTTCACACTACGTGAATCCAGCACCAACCGGATGCTCTTGCCCTTTTTTCAATACATACAAGAGGACTGTTGTGCGGACTAACCGCTGGTTCGATTATCTCCTGCTCCAGCATGTTTTTAATCTCCTTTTCCACTCTCTCTTAGTACACCAGTGGAATTGGATATACCTGCGCCTTAAAGTGTTGGTGCGGTTTCACGTTGAATTTATACACGAACCCACGTATGGTCCCAGTTGTTTCCTGAAAGATCCTGGAGTGTCTTCTAAGAATTTCCCTAAGCTCTCTGTACTCGAAGGTCCCCTTCATGTGTACAATTTTGACATCTATCTCTTCTTCTATTATATCCTGAACCCATAAACTGCTATTTACTCTCTCTTCACCTTTATCCTTGGACCACATTTTCCCATCTCTTCTCATCTCCAACCCTAAACTTACTGTGAGACAAAGCCCTCCCTATTTACATTCATCGAATGGTATCTGAACTTCTATGTCTTGATTTTGTAAAGTTACTCCATTCCTTCCTAGGTCTATGTGTGTCTTATGTCTACTAAAAAATCCATCCGCAGGTCTCCCTCAACCTATAGTGTGGGAATTAACAATACCACAACAATGAACGTCTGTCCCACGTATACGAACTTTATCTGTGCCTGCATTTTTACCTCAACACACTTGTGTCCCACAGCCCCTCTCACTACGGTCTTTTGTAGTGGTTACATTGGCCACGCTTTCGTTGCACTGCACGCTATATATACATCTTCTCTGACTGCGCTCGTCTGACTCCCCGAGTCAACTACACTCCTGGAAATTGAAATAAGAACACCGTGAATTCATTGTCCCAGGAAGGGGAAACTTTATTGACACATTCCTGGGGTCAGGTACATCACATGATCACACTGACAGAACCACAGGCACATAGACACAGGCAACAGAGCATGCACAATGTCGGCACTAGTACAGTGTATATCCACCTTTCGCAGCAATGCAGGCTGCTATTCTCCCATGGAGACGATCGTAGAGATGCTGGATGTAGTCCTGTGGAACGGCTTGCCATGCCATTTCCACCTGGCGCCTCAGTTGGACCAGCGTTCGTGCTGGACGTGCAGACCGCGTGAGACGACGCTTCATCCAGTCCCAAACATGCTCAATGGGGGACAGATCCGGAGATCTTGCTGGCCAGGGTAGTTGAAAAAATGGTTCAAATGGCTCTGAGCACTATGGGACTCAACTGCTGAGGTCATTAGTCCCCTAGAACTTAGAACTAGTTAAACCTAACTAACCTAAGGACATCACACACATCCATGCCCGAGGCAGGATTCGAACCTGCGACCGTAGCGGTCTCGCGGTTCCAGACTGCAGCGCCAGAACCGCGCGGCCACTTCGGCCGGCCAGGGTAGTTGACTTACACCTTCTAGAGCACGTTGGGTGGCACGGGATACATGCGGACGTGCATTGTCCTGTTGGAACAGCAAGTTCCCTTGCCGGTCTAGGAATGGTAGAACGATGGGTTCGATGACGGTTTGGATGTACCATGCACTATTCAGTGTCCCCTCGACGATCATCAGTGGTGTACGGCCAGTGTAGGAGATCGCTCCCCACACCATGATGCCGGGTGTTGGCCCTGTGTGCCTCGGTCGTATGCAGTCCTGATTGTGGCGCTCACCTGCACGGCGCCAAACACGCATACGACCATCATTGGCACCAAGGCAGAAGCGACTCTCATCGCTGAAGACGACACGTCTCCATTCGTCCCTCCATTCACGCCTGTCGCGACACCACTGGAGTCGGGCTGCACGATGTTGGGGCGTGAGCGGAAGACGGCCTAACGGTGTGCGGGACCGTAGCCCAGCTTCATGGAGACGGTTGCGAATGGTCCTCGCCGATACCCCAGGAGCAACAGTGTCCCTAATTTGCTGGGAAGTGGCGGTGCGGTCCCCTACGGCACTGCGTAGGATCCTACGGTCTTGGCGTGCATCCGTGCGTCGCTGCGGTCCGGTCCAGGTCGACGGGCACGTGCACCTTCCGCCGACCACTGGCGACAACATCGATGTACTGTGGAGACCTCACGCCCCAAGTGTTGAGCAATTCGGCGGTACGTCCACCCGGCCTCCCGCATGCCCACTATACGCCCTCACTCAAAGTCCGTCAACTGCACATACGGTTCACGTGCACGCTGTCGCGGCATGCTACCAGTGTTAAAGACTGCGATGGAGCTCCGTATGCCACGGCAAACTGGCTGACACTGACGGCGGCGGTGCACAAATGCTGCGCAGCTAGCGCCATTCGACGGCCAACACCGCGGTTCCTGGTGTGTCCGCTGTGCCGTGCGTGTGATCATTGCTTGTACAGCCCTCTCGCAGTGTCCGGAGCAAGTATGGTGGGTCTGACACACCGGTGTCAATGTGTTCTTTTTTCCATTTCCAGGAGTGTACAAACGGAATTATCACATTATTCACTTCTATGCTAATGATTGGCTGTCCTCCTTTTGCGTCATTCCCTTCCAGCAACGTCTCCCTAATTTCGCCGTAGTCTATTGTAAAACCAATTCATACCACATTTCTGTCGTTGACAGCCTCGTCGCATAGTTGTCAAATTCTGTTTCACCTGTCCTCATTACCTCTGTTCACTTCTCCTCCCTGGTCCGGCCTCCTATCATTTCCACCGCCATTACCTCTACTATCGTTGTATTTCCGTCGTTCACCACCATTATTACATGTCCTGTACCGTCGACTTACGTTGTTTCCTTGATGCCAACTGCTATTATTGTTTCCTTGATACCAACTGCCATTACTCTGGTACCTCCCCCATCGCTTCTGTGATAGCCATTCCGATTACAATCGTTTCTTTCATTACTATTTCGCCTATTATTCAACTGTTTCCCTTGATTGTTACCATAATTACTTTCTCTGTTCAGCTCCCTAAGCAATTCCGTCGAATTCTGCATCCCTCTGCCGGCAATTACTATGTGACTTCTTAGTCTCCCAGGCAATTTCGTTAAGCATATTGTCATTAATTCTGCGGCCTCATACAGAGCATATAATTACTTGTTTCTCTTCAGCATCTCGCTGAGATAATGCACCAGATCCCTATCATTGCACTCACTGATGTGGGGCATCATCAGGATGTTTAGTTTGAACTGGCTCTGGATCGAGCTTGACTAGTGCTCCTCAAGAAACAGCCTACAAAATTCTCGAAAGTAACGCATCTATCTATTTTTTCTTGCATTATAGCACGGGCCTCATCACGTAAGTAATTACACACAAACTTCATTCATAGCTTGTTCCCCCAAGAATTCGGTAAAGAATCACGAAACTGCGCCAGCCACATACTCGGGTGTTGCCAAGCATTGGCGTCTGGATAGTGCGTATAGTTCTATACCGTTACGAAATGCTTTCTGCATTCCTCATCTACATTGTCCTTCTGTGTTCTACTAGTACTTACTCTCTATTCTCCATCCTCTTTAGCCTGCATAGCCTCTCCCCTAATTATGCCAAGTCTCCTTCTTCCGTCTCTTGTAATGTACTCCTTTCATGTAAACTGTCGTTAGTTCGCCTTACTGCTACAGGTGCTGCAAGACCGTTTCCACCTCCATTCGTATTTTTTTGCAATTTGCTCTAAAATTTCCCTATTCTGCTTATTAATTGCTGTCTGCACCTCTTTGAATCTCATTAACGAGAGTACTGCCTCGCTATCTTCCGCGCATACAGGTACGGTATCTAAACTCCCATTCTCACTACGTTGTGTCAAAGTTTCTACTACTGTCGACAACTGGTCTACCTTCTTCGCTATAGTGGCTATTACCTCCAAGTGATCGTTCATTTTATCACTCTGGGCTTTGGCTTGCTTCACTGCCGAATCTATTCTATTTAGTTGATCTTGGCAGACGTCTGCTACCATATTTTTAACTTGTTCCTAATTCGGAATCGTTACCTAGCTTGGTTTTTGATTCTGCTATAAGGCCTCGACACGTTCTGCTATGCGTCTCACTACTTCTTTCGCGGCACTTATCTCTTTTCTCATCGTTTCAGCTGCACCCTGACCTTTAGTAATCACTTTCTCTAGTCTCTGTTCTACTGCTTCCACGCTCTTTCCCCCACTATCTAGCCTTTTATTCACGGTCTTTATTTTATCGTCTATCCTCTTAACCAGTTCGTCGTTCACCTCCGTTTCCAGCCTAATCGCGACCTGGTCCGCTCTTATCGCCTCCAGCGTCTCTAATTTCTCGTTTATTTTATCTTGGCTTTCCCTAATTTCTTTCCTCATTACGTCTCGATCTTTCTTACTTTCATCCTGACCTTTTATTACGGCGTCTATACTTTTCTTATATTCATCCTTCATATCTTTTTGCATATTGTCCATACTTTTTTTTTAATTTCGTTCATCGCGTTCATGATCTGTTGAAATATGTCTACATTTAAGCCGCTCGTCACCCCCGCTACACCTCTACCACTGTTATCGACATCTGAATTCATGTTGCATTCTACTCTTTTGCTTTGCTCACTGTTTCCATTAGTCGCTGCTGTGTCTGTACCGCTGCTGGGTCCATCTCTGCCGTCAGCGTCGTCCCCATTCGGACCGCATACCTCGGAAATACCCCTGCGGGCTTCTGTACTCATTGTCCTGCCTACGGTCATCACGTGGCTTCCGCTGTCCGCTTGAAAGGATTTGCTAAGTGCCTGCTCCTCCAACGGTTCCTCACTTGAGTGACTGCAGTCGCCAACGTCCCCTTCCACACACTGCTCGTTCATGGCGTCTTTCGCCCGGTTTACCCGGAATTCAACTGGCAAAAAGCTATCTTCTAATACCGATGCTTCTGCGTTCTCATTACTCGCCATATTTCATGTTTTTGACATTGTTAGCATTCCTAACACAAAATTTCGTATCAGCTAACTCACCTCCTACTATGAATTACAACAAAAATAAAAATCTATATTACAACCACCTATTCCAGAAGACATATCTCCATACCAGTCCAAAAAAATTCCTGGCAGGGTCGTAATTATGAAAGGTTCCCTCTACTAGTTCAGTTTAACACTACTCGCAACGGATTTATTTGCGGGACTTTTGCCTAAATGCCCTAACTTGAAAGCTATGTCAATTCTGCCTGGCCCAATGATTGTCATTCAAACATATAGTAAAATCACTAAATAAAATTTCTTTTTTTCAACAGATAACAAAATAATGAAAGCTTTGTCTACTCTTGTATAAAGCATGCTCCGACTCAAATTTGAATTTTACTTAACAAATGCTTTATTCATTAAACATTTTAGATAATTATAAGAACAGAACAATTCACTTCTTAAAAAATCTTAACGCATTTGATCTTTACACAGTATGAAATTTGCATCAGATTCCACAATGTAAATTAAATGAATCCGACTTTCTTATTAACAATGTAAAATTTAACGCATCTGACTTTGTATTTAAATTTATCGTTAACGCATCTGACTTTTTTACTAAATCTATCGTCTCCTACAGAATGGTATCTCTCATTACCACAAATGCTCACTTTTTGATCGGAAGAAAAGGATATTCCACAACTGCATCCATTAATCAACATGCACACACAATTATTGCACCAACAAATGCACAGGAGAAACGTAAGGATCGAGCCGTTAGCAGTTCCTATATTCACCATTCAGCAACTATCTCTGCTCAAAATTATCATACCGAAAACCAAAATTATCACATAAAAATTTCGTGCCTACCTGATAACTCACTTTAAAAGCCACTGCTGCCTACTCCTGACAACTTCACCCATTGAAATATGAAAACCCTTCCAAAATTACACGTACAAAATACTCACACTCAAGTTGAATTATTTACTTTTTGCAGCCAAAGTTCATGGCTACGTTATCAGTTTACTAATCTCTTTCCCCGTTTTGCAATATTAATTATTCAGAAAAGTTCCCCTCGTGACTCTACATTCCAATAAACATGAATAAGCAAGCATTATCTTCACTTCGTTTACTAAAATTCGACACATGCTTTCAGACGAGATACCACGTGTCCTTAACAAAGGATCTGCGTTACTAAATCTTTCAAGATTGCAGATTTGTAAGAAAATTGAAAACTTATAACAGTACTTAACTCCACACGCATATTTCATGTAATACCACACTTCCTACTTACATGCTATAGGTACCTAGCACTCGAGCCTCCACTAGTTATAAGATACTTGATCAGTCACATGTGGTGAGTGCCAGGTGTAAACTACGTAAATTGCCTCACGCACTTAAATATTTCATTTTTCCTAATGAACTTGCTTACTCAACAAATTAAGATTAAATTATTCATCACGAAATTGTTATAAAACCCCAAAACTGCGAATTACAATCACAAAGCAAAGCAACATTTCTACATCAGCTACTATTGCATATTACCTACCTAAATAAATTTCGTTCCTCCAATATATAAATATTACTTTACGTCTAGCTACAAAAAGAGGGGTGTTCACCTAATGTGAAACCATTAATCATAAATATAGCACATTTCCCACACTCAAATCGAGCATCGCTCGACCCATCTCAGAAAAGCGTTCTCTCTCGTCCAAGTTTTCAGCATCAGTCCCCGACTCGGTTCCACGCAACTGTTCTGCTCGCCTGACCGCTCATGGTGGGGGCGGCTCCCAACCAATCATCAGCTCAGAATGTCCCCGGTTTAAAGTTGCCGGTCAAACCTCCCTTCTACACAATGGGAAAGATCCCGAGGTTTGCCTCCCAAAGACTGAAACGTAAGTTTTGCAGACTATCCAACCTTCCTACACCTCGCTACAGGCAAAGGCTGAAGTTTCAAAGCTTCCATAATGGCTGCCTATCGACTAGTTGTTCCCTACCGTACACCCACAATCGCTAAATGTCGTTCAATCCTTATTCTCTAGCCGGCCGCAGTGGCCTAGCGGTTCTAGGCGCTTCAGTCTGGAACCGCGCGACCGCTAAGGTCGCAGGTTCGAATCCTGCCTCGGGCATGGATGTGTATGATGTCCTTAGGTTAGTTAGGTTTAAGTAGCTCTAAGTTCTAGGGGAATGATGACCTCAGATGGTAAGTCCCATAGTTTTCAGAGCCATTTGAACCTTATTCTGTCCCCAAACATTCTCCCTGCAATTATTTTCATACATTCATTTCTTTCTCCCTCCTGCTGTGGAGTTAATAGGATAAGGAAATATAGGAAACAGTGTGCATTCTTAACTTATTCAATCAATAAAAACAGTTCGATTCCTCTGGTCATTCTTTTACAACTTGGTGTTGGTTTGCAGACACGGACAGTAATTCTGTGCTACGTAAATTTAATGATATTATTACGATCAGAAAATGATATTACGATCGAACTCGTTATCAGAAGAACACGACGATCAATTGCATTAAATATTGTTACATTATTAGAAATATAAGTGAGAGTTGCCATTGCCGAAGACTATGGCCACCTCTCAGTGTACTTGCAACACGCGCGGTCCCAAAGGCGGCACAACGCAAGCTGGGTATTATTTCAATATTCACCCACCCAGGGGCATCTGCGAGCCAAGTCGTCATAAGCTGCAGCGGACCGGAAGCTTTCTCACACTGTCTGAACTGCTGTACAAAGGATGGACCAGCCCCGGATTGGAACAAAGGCCTCCGCTGAGATACCGTTTCCGGCCCCGACCTGCTTCCTTGCTGCTATGCTGTCTATAGCCATCTTCAGACTCAATAATACTGGGAACCAGGCACGTTTATTATCACTGTAATTACAATTAAATATTACTGTTCCTCCTGTCGGCTGACACCAGGCGATGCACTGGAAATGTCTCCTCTTGACGGCCGTGGTTCTGGAACGAATCTCACTATGAAATTTAAATATCCGTAGCGCACACAATTTTCCACGTAAAATCTTTCTCATATCCTTACGTTTATCGATGTGTTGATTCTATACCAGCCTCACGATAGGATGCACAGTCATTATCTCTGCATATGCCGGAACATAGGCCACAGTAACTTTACTCTGCAACATATACACATTTCAGATAAGCAGTGCAGTTACCGTTTATATGTGTACAGCACCCAAAAAAATTACGGTTTGCCCACACTCACACCGGCAATGAATCAATTCTCCTCAGTTCTAGGAAATTGTTTGACATTTAAGTCTTGCAGTTAGCACTTCCAGATGGTGATGCAGCCAGCGAAGACTGTGTCAAACAAGTGTGGTAAAGCACAGGTGTTTGGCATTATGAATGAATCAACAGCGCTCCCGCGGACGAAAGGGTTGGAAAGACATCACCGATACTGACTGGTGTACTGTAATCAACATCGCAGTCGGTAGTGCAACGAAGAAACCTGAGGATCTGCTTAGGGGAGCGGACGTTCTGTGTATTTTTTTTTTTTTTACAGCCGTATTGCCCATCCTATTTGTACACTGTAGCAGATCCAGTCGAACCCTCACATTGCTATATTGTGCAGCTGTATACGAAATGAATCTATCACCCTTTACGTTCGGATATACTCCCCAATGCGCTGAAATCACAATTCACCACGTCAAATTTATCCTTCCCCTACGACTATACATACGTATTTTTTTTTTTTTTTTACATGAATAGTAGTCTGGTTACTTCCCTCAAACGCCTGGTGATATGGCGGAACATAAGCCACAGTACCTTTACGTTTAAGCAGCAGCATAACATTTCTGACTATCATTTATAGGTGTATAACAAAACAAAATTGTGATACTTCCACACTCGCACCAGCTGGATGTCGTTTCCGCACTAGCTAGTAGCAAAAAAGCATCCCGCCATCACATATTTGTCAATGAAACCTTTTCGTATTTTTGGTACTTGTAAATCCAGCCAACACACAGTGGTGTCTGTTATATATACAGATAAGCGAGTCGGTGTTTGTGTCAGTGCATTCCATGCATAGCTACCTATCACCACCCAGATCACACAAATTTCCCCTGATTCAGAAATCATTGCGAGTGCACCCATTTGGAATTCATTTTGAGGGACCCAGCAGATCGATGGAGAGACCTCAAAATTGTTATGTATCGAATCTAAGCACATTTTAAGTTTCTGATGCTAAATACCATACCTGTTTAACACCTTATAGCTGGAGGAGGATCACCGCGATACGGATCTGATGCAGCTGGCAAAATTGAGTTTCTTACGAAGAAACAAAAGAGCCTATTAGTGCGTCATACAAAGATTTTGTTATGAAATCTTCACGGGTTATCAGCCGAGTGGCGTCGTCTTCTAGTCACAATGTTTCAATGGACTGTGTATCCATCATCTTCAGGCGAAGTGTCGGGATGCTGTCTCTCTCTCCCCTTTTACTTTCCCCTCCATGGGAAAGTGTATGGAGGAGTTTATAGCCTGTTGCCTTTTCCTCCACAATGTGTGTTGTGTGTGTGAGGTCATCTTTGATTGTTTTGGCTGTCTGTGTGTTGTGTTGGAGTTCTGGTGGTGTCTAGTATTTGCCTGAGGTTGGCGAGACGTTGGGTATTTTAAGGATTAAGGATTGGTATTAGAATTTGGAGAGTTTCTGGATTTTGCTCTTCGACTTAATCGTCGAAGATCGTCATGGGGCGTTTGTGCTTATCACGAGATATGACATACCGATCTAAGGAGTGGATGAGGTTATTTCCAGATCTGGAAGAGCTCTCATAGAAAGCCCTTGCAAGATCTTGGAATCTTTCTTTGAGGAGTGGGATTTTGGCAGTAGTGTGCAGATCGTCTGTGGGGAATCCCACGGGTAGGTGAAGTGCCCTCCTGAGAGCGCAGTTCTGCAGCCTCCGGAGTTTGTCCAGGTGCTGCTTTGCCACATATCCCTAGACAGGGCACGCATACTCCAATACTCCAATACTGGCCGCATGAGAGCTTGACACACATTTAGTCCTACAGGGCAGGGAAGGGAGCTGGTTGTGTTGAGGACTGGGTATAGGATGGACATTCTGGTGCAGACCTTCCTGTGGATCTCGCCTATGTGGGATTTCCTCGTTAGTATCGAGTCCAGGGTTACACCAAGATACTTGGCAGATCTTCGCCATGGGAGTCGGGATCCATGTAGGTGCAGATGCAACGGGGGGGGGGGGGGGGGGGGGCGTTGAGAGAGATCACGTCTCCCAAGTCTCCAGGTGATCAGCATATCAGCATAGCCTGTGTCTTTTCAGGATTGATGGTGATGCACCAGCGACAGGTCTATGAATAACCAGTTCCTTATTCGCATTACGAGTGTAAAAGGTGGTGTCGTCAGTGCACTGTGCAGTGTGCGTGGGAGTGTCCTCAGTGTACAGACTGTATATTGCACGATTAAATTCTTTTAGAGGAACAAAGGAGAGCATAGGAACTTCTTTGCTGCACTAAAAGAATTTGATCGTACGATATATTTCCGTACGATAAAAATCGATGCGTGTGTGCTAGGCCCAAATGTCGGTTTGGCGAATGACGCTGCTACCTAGCTAAACTTCTCGGTCTAGTTACGTCAATTCAAAGAGGGATATTCGAGTCGTTGCTTTTGAAATTTCTTCAATTACCTATCTATCGAATAGATCTATCTTCGATACCTATCTATCGAACAGACCTATCTTCGATCTCCTTTCTGTACAAATTGTAAATAGCCTTTCGCTCCCTGTATTTTACCTCTGCCACCGTCAGAATTTGAAAGAGAGTATTCCAGTCAACATTGTCATAAGCTTTCTCTAAGTCTACAAATGCTAGAAACGTAGGTTTACCTTTCCTTAATCTTTCTTCTAAGATAAGTCGTAGGGTCAGTATTGCCTCACATGTTCCAGCATTTCTACGGAATCCAAACTGATCTTCCCCGAGGTCGGCTTCCACCAGTTTTTCCATTCGTCTGTAAAGAATTCGCGTTAGTATTTTGCAGCTGTGACTTATTAAACTGATAGTTCGGTAATGTTCACATCTGTCAACACCTGCTTTCTTTGGGATTGGAATTATTATCTTCTTCTTGAAGTCTGAGGGTATTTCGCCTGTCTCATACATCTTGCTCACCAGATGGTAGAGTTTTGTCAGGACCGGCTCTTCCAAGGCCGTCAGCAGTTCCAGTGGAATGTTGTCTACTCTGGGGGCCTTGTTTCGACTCAGGTCTTTCAGTGCTCTGTCAAACTCTTCACGCAGTATCATATCTCCCATTTCATCTTCATCTACCTCCTCTTCCATTTCCATAATATTGTCCTCAAGAACATCGCCCCTGTATAGACCCTCTATATACTCCTTCCACCTTTCTGCTTTCCCTTCTTTGCTTAGAACTGGGTTTCCATCTGAGCTCTTGATATTCATGCAAGTGGTTCTCTTTTCTCCAAAGGTCTCTTTAATTTTCCTGTAAGCAGTATCTATCTTACCCCTCATGAGATAAGCCTCTATATCCTTACATTTGTCCTCTAGCCATCCCTGCTTAGCCATTTTGCACTTCCTGTCAATCTCATTTTTGAGACGTTTGTATTCCTTTTTGCCTGCTTCACTTGCTGCATTTTTGTATTTTCTCCTTTCATCAATTAAATTCAGTATCTCTTCTGTTACCCAAGGATTTCTACTAGCCATCGTCTTTTTACCTACTTGATCCTCTGCTGCCTTCACTATTTCATTCCTCAAAGCTACCCATTTTTTTTCTACTGTATTTCTTTCCCACATTCCTGTCAATTGTTCCCTTATGCTCTCCCTGAATCTCTGTACAACCTCTGATCCCATCTCCTTAAATTCCCACCTTTTTGCAGTTTCTTTGATAATAATCCAAATAAAATAAAATCAAGCAGAAGAAATAAATATAAACATTTGGTAAAAGAAATTGTAGATGACTTTTTTCCAGTATTGAGACAAAAAATTTAGATGATTCACTGCAAAGTGAGGAAAAAAAGTTGATGAAGGCTTAGTAAAAGAATATTCAGAAAAACCAGTTGACTGTATTTGGATGAATGCTGTTAGAGATTTAATTGATAGATTAACAGTAATTCATGGTGCCAAATTATAAAAAAATAAAATGTATCATAAGGAAAAAGTCGAAATAATGCAAATATTAACGAACAAATTTAGTGATTTTATGATTAATAATCCCAAAGGAATTCCATATTTGTTTAGATTATTGAATAATGTACCACTAAAATTTTGGAAAAGTGAAAACATGGTAAAGGATTAGTAACCATTTTGATTAATAAATTACCATTTGAGTTGCATCTTCCAGGCTATTGATTTTGTGGTCCAGGAACCAAATTAGAAGAAAGATTACTAGTGGAGATCAAGGAATTAATCCATTAGATGAAGTATGTAAAGATAGAGATAATAAAGAATTATAAAAAAGACATGAAGCTGATAAAAAATTTTCAATTACTTGCAAAAGGAAGAATGGATGCAAGTGATGCTTCATTGGGAGATAAAATTGCTGCAACTGCAATTGGAGGTATTATGTTTGGAAAACGAAAATTAGGAATTTTTTAGAAGTTGATAAAAATGGATGGGGTTTATAAAAATTCTATTATTTTTTAATCTATATAAATGTATAACTTTATGTTTGATTATATTTCGCTACCAAGTGGCAAAACTAAACCAAAATCAGTTAAACTTAAATTCAATAATGAACAATTAAATATTATTGAACAATTTTAACTGATGTTCAAAAAAGGAAGGAAGAGAAAAACATTGGTGGAAATTTACTTGTTTTATTAACTATTCCCGTTGTGTAAAATATTATTGAATATTAACAAACAAAAAAATAAAGAAAATGGGAAGGTGGATTTTTACCATTATTATTAACTGTGTTACCTCATTTAGCCAGAATTGGATCACTTGCTGGTGGAACTGTGGCAATTGCAAATGCAGTTATAAATAAGAAAAAAGATGAGAAAGAATTAGAAGAACAAAAGAGACATAGTTTGGAAATGGAAAAGAAAGCAACAGGAGTAAAAGAAATTTCAAAGAAATAATTGAAAAATATAATAATCCCCATATAATTTTGACAAGATGCTGCAGCCTTGAGCGAGGTCACGTTCAAGATGGGGGAGTGTGGGAAACCTCGACAGGGCGAGGCAGGCGAAGGGGGAGAGGTCGAAGGGACCAGCGAAGGGCCCAGCGGCGAGGGCATGATCATGGGTAAGCTCGACGTGGGGAGCATGGAGTCACTCGACGGAGTGCGTGAGACCAGAGTAGAGAGCGAGGTCGGAGTAGAGCTCGACGAATGGTGCTGGAGGTCACTCGATTGAGTGTGTAATTCCGACCTTGAGGGAGTGGTCGGAGCGTCGTGAGCCATGACAGTGAGTGGTGTGGTCGTGGCCTGAACGGGGGTAGAAGAAGGCTCGATATGAGCAGGCTTAAGTCTGTTGATAGAGACTGTGACAGCTGAATCTTTTATCTGGATGTCATAGGTGTTCGCTGAGCGCCAGAGAACTCAGAACGGGCCGGTATATGGAGGTTGGAGGGGCGCACAGACAGTGTCATCTCAGAGCATGACGCATTCGCAATTGTCCAGAGATTTCGGGACGTGAACCTTAGGGCGGGAGTGTCTGGCAGGCAGAGGGAAATGGAGGTTGATGAAGTGGCATCTGAAGCGGTCCATGAAGGAAGGTAATTCAGACTGAGGGAGAGAAGCGGAAGGGCTCACAAGTTCACCAGGGAGAACAATGTTCTGGCCATATATGAACTCGACTATTGTGCCCTTGAGGTCTTCCTTATAGATCGCACGAATGCCGACTAGCACAAGGGGAAGGGCCTCCGTCCATAGAGAGTCGTGGCATCGAAGAACTGCCTTGAAAGTGCGGTGCCAGCGCTCAACTAGCCCGTTACTTTGCGGGTGATATGCTGTAGTATGGATGCGCCGGATGCCACAGATGTTACAAATCTCGTTGAACAGGACTGACTCAAATTGTCTGCTCTGATCAGTCGTGATGATAGCTGGACATCCAAAATGCGACACCCATGACTCGACGAAAGCTCGAGCAATAGTTTCTGCCGTAATATTGGGGGGAGGGGGACAGCCTTGACTCAGTGAGTTGTTCGGTCAATAGACGAGAGGACATAACGAAAGCCGTTAGAGGGGGGGGGGGGGGGTAGAGGGCCGACAATGTCAATATGAATATGCTAGAAACGCCCAGGATGGATCGAAAAGGCTCCGAGGGCGGGGGGGGGGGGGGGGGGGTGAAGTGTGCTTGTGTACTTTGCAGCGTTGGCATGCGACACAGGAGCATGACCATTGCTGGCAGTCCTTGTTGACATTTCTCCACACAAAGCACTCCACAACGAGGTGGGCAGATGCACGAACACCGGGGTGGGCTAAATTATGCAGTGCGTTGAAGACAGCTTGACGGAGCGCGGTTGGGATGAGGGGGCATAACGTGCCTGTACTGTCGTCACACCAGATCTCACCAGAAATGCCAGGCAAGGTGGCGTGGATGAAGTGTAGTGAATAGGTAGTCTGAAATCAGGTATTGTGTGTCCTTGTCGGCAGGTTGGAGGTTAGGCAGTTCAGAGAGGTCTAGCAGCGAATGAACGGCGTCGAATCATGAAAGGAAATCAACAACTACACTCCTGGAAATGGAAAAAAGAACACATTGACACCGGTGTGTCAGACCCACCATACTTGCTCCGGACACTGCGAGAGGGCTGTACAAGCAATGATCACACGCACGGCACAGCGGACACACCAGGAACCGCGGTGTTGGCCGTCGAATGGCGCTAGCTGCGCAGCATTTGTGCACCGCCGCCGTCAGTGTCAGCCAGTTTGCCGTGGCATACGGAGCTCCATCGCAGTCTTTAACTCTGGTAGCATGCCGCGACAGCGTGGACGTGAACCGTATGTGCAGTTGACGGACTTTGAGCGAGGGCGTATAGTGGGCATGCGGGAGGCCGGGTGGACGTACCGCAGAATTGCTCAACACGTGGGGCGTGAGGTCTCCACAGTAAATCGATGTTGTCGCCAGTGGTCGGCGGAAGGTGCACGTGCCCGTCGACCTGGGACCGGACCGCAGCGACGCACGGATGCACGCCAAGACCGTAGGATCCTACGCAGTGCCGTAGGGGACCGCACCGCCACTTCCCAGCAAATTAGGGACACTGCTGCTCCTGGGGTATCGGCGAGGACTATTCGCAACCGTCTCCATGAAGCTGGGCTACGGTCCCGCACACCGTTAGGCCGTCTTCCGCTCACGCCCCAACATCGTGCAGCCCGCCTCCAGTGGTGTCGCGACAGGCGTGAATGAAGGGACGACTGGAGACGTGTCGTCTTCAGCGATGAGAGTCGCTTCTGCCTTGGTGCCAATGATGGTCGTATGCGTGTTTGGCGCCGTGCAGGTGAGCGCCACAATCAGGACTGCATACGACCGAGGCACACAGGGCCAACACCCAGCATCATGGTGTGGGGAGCGATCTCCTACACTGGCCGTACACCACTGGTGATCGTCGAGGGGACACTGAATAGTGCACGGTACATCCAAACCGTCATCGAACCCATCGTTCTACCATTCCTAGACCGGCAAGGGAACTTGCTGTTCCAACAGGACAATGCACGTCCGCATGTATCCCGTGCCACCCAACGTGCTCTAGAAGGTGTAAGTCAACTACCCTGGCCAGCAAGATCTCCGGATCTGTCCCCCATTGAGCATGTTTGGGACTGGATGAAGCGTCGTCTCACGCGGTCTGCACGTCCAGCACGAACGCTGGTCCAACTGAGGCGCCAGGTGGAAATGGCATGGCAAGCCGTTCCACAGGACTACATCCAGCATCTCTACGATCGTCTCCATGGGAGAATAGCAGCCTGCATTGCTGCGAAAGGTGGATATACACTGTACTAGTGCCGACATTGTGCATGCTCTGTTGCCTGTGTCTATGTGCCTGTGGTTCTGTCAGTGTGATCATGTGATGTATCTGACCCCAGGAATGTGTCAATAAAGTTTCCGCTTCCTGGGACAATGAATTCACGGTGTTCTTATTTCAATTTCCAGGAGTGTATATTGTCAGCATCCTTTATGTGTCTGACATTGGTGGTGAGCTGAGATATGAAGTCCATGTATCTGAAGCGGCGAGGAGGCAGGTCCGCTGGCAGGCCTGTAATGGCCGCAGCCAGGGGTTTGTGGTCCGTTAAAACATAGAAAGGGCGTCCCTCAACGTCAGTCTTAAAATTCTTGATCACTTCATAGACCACGAGCAACTCACTGTCAAAAGCGGAATATTTCCGTTGTGCACTGGTGAGCTTGCATGAGAAGAACTGCAGAGGCGAAGTCTGGTCATCGATTGTCTGGCTAAGGGCAGCCCGATGACAGTATCACTCGCATCTGTGGTGATGGAAAGCTGCGCATTTGGATGAGGATGCACAATGGTGCAGGCCTCGACAGGAAGACGTTTGAGGGCAGTGAAAGAGTCAGTCATAGCAGGGGTCCATGGAACGGTCCAAGATCCAGAAGTGTGGGTGCCTGCCAAGGCGTCTGTCAATGGAGCCTGAATTTCTGCAGCCCGAGGTAGATGTCAGCGATAATAATTAACTGTCCCCAGAAAGCGCCGTTGCTCTTTGAATGACGTAGGTCTGGGTAGGTTTAGTATTGTTTGTACCTTCTCAGGGGGCAGTGAAATGCCGTCGGCAGAGACCCGAAAACCAAGAAAAGTGACAGCGGGTTTATGTAGCTGCAATTTGTCCTGGTTGGTCTCGATGCCTGCTGCCACGAGAGTGTTCATAACAGTTTGCACATGTCGAATGTTGTCCTCGATGGAGGAGCTGAACACAAGAATGTCATCTAGGTATGCAAAGCAGAATTTTACGTTGAATAGCACTTCATTGATGAAGCGTTGCCAGGTCTGGGTTGGGTTTTTTGGACCGAAGGGCATGAATAAAAACTGAAATAACCCAATTGGGGTGGTGATTGCTGTCTTCTCGATGTCTTCAGGTGCCATGGGGATCTGGTGGTAGGCCCACTTGCAATCAATGACCGAGAATGTGATCACACCTGCGAGGGAACTGGTAAAGTCGGCAATGTTGGGTATGGGGTAGGTGTCCACAATTGTTTGTGCGTTTAGTCAACGGTAGTCTCCGCACATGCACCAGGACCTGCATTTCTTGGGTGTCATGAATGGGCATAGACCAGCTACTGGCAGAGGGTTCAATGACGTCGGAGCTTAGAAGTTCAGAAATCTGCTTTCTAAGGTTAGAGAGGTGCTCGGGACAAAGTCAGCGTGGTTTACTGGAGATCGGGGGGCCTGGCGTGAAACGAAGCTTGTGAACCGTGCCGTTGGTGACGATGGAAATGTTGCCGGCGGCACAGGAGGCAGTTTGTTTACAATGGGTGGCGGGCAGGGCAGGCAAGGCATGGTCGTGGTGTTCGGAGCCACTTGGCGGATCTGACGGGAGCCGAGGTGGTGAATTGTGCCAGGAGTCAACATGACAAGATGGCCGCCGGCCCACAGCAGTGGCACCATTGTCAGGTGAGCTTGGTAGAGCTCGTGAAGCGTTAGTGAGTCCATTGTCCGAGGGCATGGCCTGTGGCAGCACAGTCGCGGATGAAGTGCTAGGCGCGAGTGCGCTGTTTGTGTTGTCAGTGGTGGTCGCACAGCGGCGCGCAGGAGCCGAAGTTGCATAGTTTGAAGTGCTGTCCATGAGGGGAGGGGTAAGAGCTGTCAGTTCGGGAACACGTGACGCTCGTCGTGCATGCGCACTCGTGTCCGGCTGAGCGTCAAATGCTGCCGTGTTAGGGGGGGTGTGGTCCCGTGGAACTGTCACTACACGTTATGGTAGACTTGATAGCACAGTTGCAAGGGGTAGCGGGAGGTTAGCACACAGAGGCTCGATTGCTGGCACTGCAAGCAGATTCGGTGCACTTACTGACCTTGCTTTGTCCTTGCTGCAGTGTCTGTAATTCCTTTGCTATGTAGGAGAGCTGGAGCTGAGTTTCGTGGAGCTGGAGGGAGAGCTGAGAGTTTTCCTTGCGTAGTCGAGCGACGTTTTCAAGCTCGACAAGGCACTTGTGCATTGTTTCTTGTAACATCGTCGACAGAGACGAGCATGTATGGATGAGATGAGCCCGGACCAACATGTCATGTGGAGGTTTGCTCGACGGAGCACAGGGGAAGTGAGTTTTGGACGGGTGATGAAACACGGTGTTTTGCACTAGGTCCGGTGAAAGTTTGCGGTGACGCAAGAAGTTAATGCCTAGTATAGGTTCCTCAATACTGCACACTAAAAAAGTCCACTCGAGTTTGGAGTTGGTGGACAGTGAGACAACGTGGGAGGTTGAACCCGAGTATTGTAGTTTAGTTGAATTCATGGCTTGCAGTGAAGTATGATGAGGGCAGATGTTCAGCGACACTAAGGATGTAGGCAGCAGCGAAACATCGGCGCCTGTGTCCACTAGGAAAAAGTATCCTGAGGAAATGTCTTTAATATAAAGTCGTCTGTAATTATCCGATTGATCCCGGATTGAATGGAGCACTGGGAGGTGCCTGTCATGTTGTGTGCAGGAGGCAGCACCCGGATCTACCTGCGATTGGCGTTTGGGAAGCAGCAGGATGGTCTGCAGTTCCATGCCGCCTCACCCAACTGTGTGTGGAAGTAAGAGTATGGGTAGTGCGGTTGCATTTCCTGCGGAAAGTTCATTGTCAGAGGCGGTGGCCGAGGTTCAGTGGCCGCAGCAGGTTCAGTTGCCGGAGGGTGCGTGATCGTGGACGGAGCCGGTGACGTCCCAGCTGCTTGTTTACTGCTTCCTGGAGCGAGCGGAACTGTCGGTACAGTATGGCCCTGGCCGCATCCGGCCACGAGACGAAGAGCCTGAACCTGAGACTTGCCAGGTAGGTAGCGGCTGTTGAAATAGAGCAGTGATGCATCATGTAGTTTGTCAGTAATTGTCATTCGTTGCTCGACAGGTTCAGGAGACCTCTGAGCCAGAGCAAAGCGGATGTGAGGAGGTTCAAATGGTTCAAATGGCTCTGAGCACTATGGGACTTAACATCTATGGTCATAAGTCCCCTAGAACTTAGAACTACTTCAACCTAACTAACCTAAGGACAGCACACAACACCCAGCCATCATGAGGCAGAGAAAATCCCTGACCCCGCCGGGAATCGAACCCGGGAACCCGGGCGTGGGAAGCGAGAACGCTACCGCACGACCACGAGATGCGGGCTGAGGAGGTAGTTCATCTGACCAGATTGCGAGGACAGCTGTGTCAGAGAGTAGATCGTCGCTGACCGGGACCCGTAGCCGTCTCCAGAGTTGGGAAGGTTTGTCATTGCCTATAGTCTGATTTAAAGTAGTTGTCACTTGACGTTTGTGCTGCGGAAGTTGCGGCGTTGTCACGTCAAGCACTGGCTGGAGGCAGCCGCCTCAGCGCATCGCTACCCCCGGCAATAGAAAATCGTTTTAAAGCCTTTATCTTCTACAAAAAGTAAGTAAAAAATTTCAAACCCACATATGATGTATATCTCTACAATGTCTCCCAATCTGCCAAATATCTATTCTTAATTTTAATTAGGACAAGAGTTACGTTAATTTGTTTGAAACCACTTAAATTCTCGATTTCGCAAACAGCTTTTAATTTATCACGTAATTACTGAAAAACTATTGGTGTCACAGCAAAATATTTTTTTCCATTCATTACCATAATAATGCACTCGGCAAATATTGCATAAAAGTTTTCGTAGTGCATTACGTTTCCTGTATATAAATTTCTGAAAACAGTGTGTTTAAGCAACCCATCGGTACTGAAATCGAAACAAGTATGACGTTTAAAATCTCTCTCTCCTATAAATATTATGTAAATATTTTGAAATTTACGTACAGTATCGGTCTCTGTGGTATCTATAAACATATCAAATATCTTTTCTTATTTTTAATTAGGGCCATTGTTACATTAACTATTGAAGCGTGAGAAATTTTCGCGTCTGGAAAAGTTTTCTTCTTTAGATTGGAAATCTCAAAAACTATTACACACATTGAATAACATTTTGGTGTATATACAAAATGAAATAGAATTAAAATTCAGTCTAACTTACCGTAAGGAGATGGAGAGAGCTGGCCAAACAGTATTTCCTAGTCTCACAACAAGAATAAGAATTAATCGAAATAAGTTCACAAACACAATATTTAATGGCAGTATGTACACTACACACTAATCAGACAATGCGAGAACACCGCTTAATTCAGAGTCAGAGTCAGTGGAACTATCCGTGTCGCTGCTCGTTTTGACAGATATAATCAAGTTTTCGACACTTTGCTGTAAGATACCTTCATTGTTCCACGCGTCCTGTATCACTCCTTTCACATGATGCACTACCTTCTGCTGGTCTTCCAATGTCACAATTTCAACTGCCTCTTTCAAAAGGCATTCCGCTTCGGTTAATGTGAATTTCTTATTTTCTGCAGCAATATGCCGTTTAACCTGAGCCCAAATCAACTCTATTGCGTTGAAATGGCAATGGTAAGGAGGCAATCTGAGCACTTTATGCCCGTGTTTTTTTGCTACTTCATCCACAATGTAAATCGGGTTCTTTGGCTTGTGTTGCGATACAAGTTCTAATAATTCTGCCCTTGTCAGATTACTGTCGAACTGTACCTTATGTTTCTGTAACCAGTTAACAATGTCGTTTTTCCTCGTTGCCTTTGTGGGTGCTTACTGAGTGATAAAGAGCATTATCCATAACAATGAGAGAGTTTTTTGTTAAGTTCTGGAGCACACACTCTTCAAATCATTTCACAAAAGTATTGTGGTTCATCTCTTCGTGGTAGTCAGAGGTCTTATTTGAACTGAATAGCAGCAGACAATTTGGAATGAAACCTTTTGAATTTCCGGCATGTGCTACAAGTATCCTTTTTCCTTCGCCGATCGGAGCTGCCATACTACCACTGACGGCACCGTCTGTCCAGACTTTTTTTTAAACTGTGTCCTGCATTCACCCACGTTTCATCAAGCCAAACGATATCATCAAAATTTGTCCCCACTAATTCTCTAAGAAAGCGGCATCGCCAGGCTGCAATATCTTGGCGTTCCATTAGTAACTTTCTGCCTGAGATGGATTTACAGCGGAGCCCTAACATTTTCACGACTCGTAACAAAGACGATTTACTACCCTGAAACAGGTCAGCCGCTTTGAGGGTAGCATGTAGTTTTTTGAGTGTTGGATACTCCTTCCTCGAATAAAATGCATATATTTGACGACAAATGGCATCTTCCTGAAAAGAGTCAAGTTTTGTGACCCTCTTCTCTAGTCGCCTCTTTTTCCCAGGTGTCTCCAATTTAGATGATCACTTGAGCCTTCTTTCGTGAATTTCTCCTTGCAGATTCTTATTACTGATCGTTCGCTAACTTGCAGAGCAACTGCAGTTCACTCCACCACCTTATCCAAAGGAACGAGAGGCCCTCCTGCATCCCTCTCTCTCAAACTATTCCCTTAAGGAACACACGTATTCACGCAACTAACTGCGTATAACAACGCCTTGTCTGCCACTTTTTGGAGGTTTCCAAGGAGGGTGCAGCCTCGTCCTCCCTCTCGTGACTGCTTTCATCAGACATCGTAAACATGCGAAGCTACAAGTCGCTCAAATTTCTCATCCACACGTCTACAACGGCTCACTGAGGACTGTCTGGCTGGCACAATGCCTTAGTCAGCTCAGCAGAGCGAAGTGGCAGCTGACAGCGCCGGCTGCCATTGGTGGCGGGAGCCCTGCAGTCCGTTGCCTGTCAAGTGACAACTACTTTAAATCAGACTATAGTTGCTCGACGTGGAGCACTTGCCATATTGCTCTCTCAGTTGAGCGCGCAAGCTGACGTAGAACTGTCTTTTTGGCCAGAGTGTACCAGGTAGCTGAGTCCGGGGTGTCGACCAGGTCAGCAATCAAGTCCTCCTGGTCGTGCAGGTGGGTAATAAGGCACAGAAATCTGGTTGATTCGTCGAGTTTGAAATGGTCGAACACTTCATTCACAATTTTGAACCAGGTTGTTGCCCTGTCGTGATTGAACGGCGGCAGCGTCGGTAAGCATTGTACAATGTTCGGAAGAACAGGTTGAGCTGAATTCGTTGAGGCACTGCCTGAAATGAACTGCTGTTGCTGCAGTATTCCAGGGTATGTGGCGACAACGGCTGGTTGGGTGGCAGCATCGTGACGCAGAAGGCCGACATGTGTAAGACACCATAATGTGCCAAGAACGGTAGTGGAAGCTCGACTGTAGCTGGCGCAGGGGCGACAGGTGAGAAAACGTTCAAAGTTTGAAAATGCGTGCTAGCCCGCAGAAAGCTCGATGTACGATCAGAGCTGGAGCCACCTGTGTTGCAGGGAGGCTGCGCAGGTGTGGGCTGTCCAGAAGCTCAGTGTGAAAAATGATATGGATCGTCAGACAGAATGTGTGAATGTTCACTGTTCATAGTCACTCCACACAAAACGGTGTGTGGATGAGATGAATGACGTGGCACAAAACACTGAGGCATAGCAGTAGGACGGAGATGGAGGTCAGGCACAGATAACAAGCTATTGTTCCTGTTGCAGGCCGAGGTATCGAAGCAGGAAGGCATGAGCTGATGCTGAACTGAGGCAGGTGCGGGCATGGTCGGATGCTGAGGGGGTTGACTCATGAACAAAGCAGTTCTGGCCACTTGGCAGGAATCCGCGTGGTACTGCACGGACTGCGGCATGGCGAATCGTTGTCCTGGCGGTGGTAGGTTGTCCAATGAAGCATTTGCTGAAACCGGCATTGGTCCCGAACTGCACAGAGATCTGTAAGAGGTAACTGCACCGTCGATGGGGGAGGGCACGTGGTGGGAACAAAGGCGTCTGATAGCCAGACTCATGCACACTCCTAACCTCACTTATTGTTGCAGGCTCGAAAACGTCCGGCGAAATCGGCTTAATCATCGAGTGAGAGGCATCGTTTGCAGTCCTGGCGGGTGTACATCACCCGTAACACGATGCATGTCGATCACAAGATCCGGCATTAGGCGTTGGGCCAAAGCCATTGCTCGAATGTAGTGTTGATGTAATACACGCGAAAATAACCGACGCGGAGGCCGCGGACACAGTAAAACGGCGAAAACGGAAGACTTTACAACTCGGGGTCACCAGTGAGGTGGATGCTCGGGTCAGTTACACCAACCACCACCTTATTATCAGAAGTTCATTTATTCACCTCTTTACACAAACAAGGCTTACAAAGAACTGGATCATGGAACTGCACAAAGATAATGTTTGACTTAGTTCAAAAACGAGGCTCAGATCGATACTGGTGTCGACCTCATCGGCGCCACAAAGTAGAAGCACAGTCTAACATAACAGTCGCGACACTCACTGCTGTAAAACTTGTTGCCGTTTGACAGATGGAGCGACACTAGCGCTCCAAGCGGCAGGTAAGGTGAACGTCAGACGCGTCGTAAGCATAATGTTTGTTTGCATTCATTTCCTACGTCATATCCGAATTATTCGAGTTATTTTCTTGCCTCCAAGAGTTTGTGTAGTATCAGAAGGCATATACGTTTCTAAAAATGATTCTAAAATATGCGCAAGTATGGACAAAAACCATGAATAGAGTGGCAAGCTACAACACATTCGTGAAGAAACACTTGTGACATTGGACAGAATTGCAGCTTACCACGTTGATATCAAAAGAATATAAACACACAGATTCACATGTAAGAAGAACAGTCATGTACCTCTACATGCAAAAGCGATCGACAGCTCGTTTATAGTTCTGCAGGCTTACTGTGTTTGTCATTGTCGCCTATTGCCACAAGTACGACCTTCATCTTTATATTATTCTAAGTGGGACAAGCAACTGCCAAATAGTGGTAGACATATTCTGAAAACATTATAATGAGCTGATTACATTACATTTCACGAAAAACCAAATATTTGAGTAATTTTCAAACAATCTATCTGTAGGCACTTTCCTTGTCCCGTAATAGTTTCGCTTCTGCACATTCTGACACTTCACACGCTTCTGTAAGACACGAACAGCTGTACTTAATTTAACCACTTCATCGTCAAAGCAGGTCTGTGTTGATGCAAACGAATATGGAACTGATACATGGAGAGTCGAACTGGTTGCTTCTGTGTCATAGGACTGTTTTACAGCTTTAGATTGACTGTCGAATCTTTGTGGCAGTTTCTTCTTCATCGTCAGTTGAGGGGGCTTATTTGGAATGTCAAACAGTGTGGGTACTGCATTCCAAACGAGTTTGTTATTGTCTGCGTTCATGAACTGGTTTTGTTCGAAATGTAGCGAACAAAACCTAATATTATTATACAGGTAAATTGGGTCTTTCTTCATAAGGTCTTCTCGTCTGCTATTAACAAGCCATTTTCTGCTCCTAAAACGAAACATTCATCATTTATACACATATAGGGAATCCTGACGATACAGTTTTCTAACATAATGGTATATACCTCCCAGGATCCTTAGGAAACCTAAAAAAAGACAGTTGTGGTGTCTTCTTCCCCTTTGGTCCTGCAATTTATTGCGCTTCAAATGCTCCCGATGGTAAAAACCATTGTATAAATCAAAATAAACAATCACTATTCGCTTTCACGGTCGCGCCGAACTCACAGTTCAACCTACCGGCCGCTTGGGGCGCTGCTGGCGCTGTAGACAACAAAATTGAGGCGAAGTGTCGCGACGTTATGTTAGACTGTGGTAGAAGTATCTATCTGGTACTCTTCACCTCACCACCTGTATTGGTATTTACATTTTTCGACCCTGAAAAATGACTTTTCAGTGAAGTAGGTAGTGTATTGCAGAAAGCAGGTGTGAATTTGATGGCATATAATCTTGCTGACTTAACATATTTATCACTTAAAAGACTTATATAGAATTCTGCTCAAGCTTGCTCATTAAATTTGCCATCACATTGTGCATTAAGGTGAAGATTGGGTGGAACGTCTTTGATTTTATGATCAAAATATGTTAAAGAAACACACTGTATTATGCACATGCGCCAACATCTGAAAAACACTACTGGAATTGTAACTTGAGCTCAGAAAACACGAGCCACAAATTTAGCCAGAAACAGAGTTTTCGTTCTTTCTTTTAAGTTTTGACAGCACGAAAAACGCATATTGACTCCTCCTTTGTACAGAAAGCTGGTTGAAACCTAAAATTGGTAGCATTATCTGAAAGAAGCTGCATAAGTATTCTGTCAGATCATTTCAACCTAGTATCCTATGACTATAATATCAATGAGTCTCTGTAGGAATCAGCGAACTCATACACGTGCCTGTGTGTAACACTTTGTAGGGATATGAAATGGAATGATCACACAGGCTTAGTCATGGGTAGACTTTGGTTTGTTGATAGAATACTGGGGAACTGCAATCATTCGACAAAGAATATTGCTCGAGTGTGTAGGACCTGTACCAAATAAGACTAACAGGGAATATTCAATGTATACAGAGAGGGGCAGCATGAATGGTCACAGGTTTGTTTGAGCCATGGGAGAGTGTCACAGAGATACTGAAGGAACTGAACTGTAAGACTCTTGAAGATAGACGTAAACTATCCCAAGAAAGCCTATTAACAAAATTTCAAGAACTGGCTTTTAATGACTCTAGAAATACACTAGAATCCCCTATGTATCACTCACATAGGGATCATGTGGATAATATTAGAATAATTACATTACGCACATAAGCATTCAGTCAATCATTCTTCCCACATTCCATTCATGAATGGAGTGGGAAGAAACCCTAATAACTGGTACAGTCTGATATACCCTCTTCCATGCACCTCATGGTGGTTTGCAGAGTATAGATGTTGACAGATAGCCTAACAATTGACATTGCTGTGTTTAACATAGAAGGGCCCATGTTCAATTCTTGATAACGCATCAGATTTTTTTCGGATGTAGGAAGGTCTGGTACACAGCCCACTCAGCTCTTGTGAGGCCAGTTGAAGACCTACTTGTACGAAGAAGCAGCGACATCAACAGGATTCATCTGTGGGCAATAGTGGCTGGAAGGATTGGCAACATGCTGATCTTATGTCCCACAGCCATTCATTGCTCCTCATGCCACCTTGTAGGCAGCTGTAGGCTAATCAGAACAGGCTGTAAGTGGTGTTCACATTTCTTACAGAAAAGCTTGTAGCAGTGTAATTTGATGTATTCCTCAATAATAACAGTTTTATTTAACATCAAATGATACCAATATCATTTTTCTAAATTTGTCAGTTGATAACAAGTGATTTTTTTTATTCACCTAACCATTTTACAACATACTTTTGTGTGTTAAGCCATGACTTCTATTGCTTGAAAATCATTGGCCTGGTAAGCAGAAAAATGTCACCTCAGGATAATGTGAGAAACCTCAGCGAAAGGAAGAAGGCAGAAGCTAGCACCACATAATTTCAAAAGAAGCTCTGCTAGCTCAGCAAGAATCACGATTGATTATTTTAGCAATGGTATTTAACATGGATCACTGTTGGCATGGGAACATCACTGACATTGCAGAAGCACAGAAGCAGACTGAGTAGCCATTATGTTTTGAATGTCAGTGCATCCAGGCCTGACACCAGACTACTTCCCTGTCCTATGTGATAAGGACTGATGGCTCGGCAAAACCGTGGCAGACTAATCTACCACAAATACTGTCCATTTTACCTACGCAGCATCTGTCACTGCCTCCAGCCGTCTACGGAGAGGTACTCCGCACCTGTCATCGACCTGAAAGGTATCATCTAGCAACTACCACCAGACGCCACCTTTGCTAGCTGTGGAACTACTGGTTGCGCCTTGTCCTGATGCAGCTGGATACTGAAATGGTGCCTTTCAGCCATTTGCTGACTGACTTCTACCAACCTTTTGTCAGTGAGTCTACCTGGAAGTCCACAGTTCTCGCCTGGACGTGACTAGCTGCCAAGCTGCTGCTCGCCTTGTGTGTGCACACACTACTGCTGCACGTTGTCCCTGCCCGCCACTGTTGCTGAATGATGCTTTCGGGACCTTAGTTCAACTCGAGTGCTTTCCATGCTGTGTCGCAGTCACTCCAGCCAATGCAATCGACTGTGGAGTCTTTCATAGAAATGTACCATCCGCCACCCTAGAGACTTGATGCTGCATTACTCCACTGGAGTGCTGCCCACATAACCTCACCTCACCTGCTGCCCACTCTATAGGATGATGCCAGGTGCTGGCCATTACACGAGGCCACTCACTGAGCTGAGCATCTTTTCTTGATTGAGACCAGCCTATCTTGTGTGTGCTGACCATCATTTGGCAACAATACGAATGTTGTAGCTTTCACTCAGAATAAACATATTTATGTAACTGTACTTTTCATACCTTTCCATCTGATATTCACCTGGCTCCATGAACCGCCACCGTACTAATTGCCACTCAATGCCATCACCACCTGTAGTGGGATACCCGAGTTCACCAGCCATCCCGACATCCTGTTACATACACACTGAATCACCAAAGCAATTGGTACAGTCATGCATATTCAAACACAGTGATACGAATACAGGCAGAATACGGCACTGTGGTCGGCAGTGCCTACATAAGACAACAAATGTCTGGCGCAGTTGTTAGATCAGTTACTGCTGCTACAATGGCAGGTTATCAAGATTTAAGTGAGTTCAAACGTGGTGTTATAGTCAGCACACAAGTGATGGAACACAGCATCTCCGAGGTAGCGATGAAGTGGGGAATTTCCCATATGACCTTTTCACAAGTGTACCGTGAATATCAGGAATCCAGTAGAACATCAAATCGCTGACACCACTGAGGCCAGAAAAATATCCTACAAGAACGGGACCAATGACAAATCGAGAAAATTGTTCAACGTGACATAAACGCAACCCTTCTGCAAAGTGCTGCAGATTTCAATGCTGGGCCATCAACAATCTCAGCATGCAACCATTCAATGAAACATCCTTGATATGGGCTTTCGGAGTCGAAGACCCGTGCATGTACCCTTGATAATTGCACAACATGAAGCTTTACGCCTTGCCTGGGCCTGCTAACACCAACATTGGGCTGTTGATGACTGGAAACATGTTGCCTGGTCAGACAAGTCTCGTTTCAAATTTTATTGAGTGGATGAATGTGCAAGGATATGGAGACTACCTAACAAATCCATGGACCCTGTATGTCAGCAGGGAACTGTTCAAGCTGGTGTAGGCCCTGTAATGGTGTGGGGTGTGTGCAGTAGGAGTGATATGGGACCCCTGATGAGTCTAGATATGGCTCTGGCAGGTGATATGTACGTATGCATCCTGTCTGATCATCTGCATGCATTCATGTCCTTTGTGCATTCTGACAGACTTAGGCAATTCCAGCAGGACAATGCACCACCCCACACGTCCAGAATTGCTACAGAGTGGCTCCAGGAACACACTTCTGAATTTAAACACTTCCGCTGGGCACTAAACTCCCCAGACATGAACATTATTGAGCAATGTGCTGTTCAGAAGAGATCTCCACCTGTGACCTCTCTACTTCCTCTATATCTTTGCCATCTGCCTCCTTAAATTCATTTTATTTTCATTTTTGCCTAATTACCATTAACATGGCATGAGTGTAATCTGCATTTCTATAAAAGAGAAAGATTTGCCCTCAGTCTTAAGGAATATAGCACCAGGTCTAATTTTGCACTTAGCTTTGTGTATGTAATAAATTTCTTAATTTATTTTGACCATTCCTATTTAATATCTTTTCCTACAGATCATTATAGAGTGACATTAGTAGTTTTGTGACTTAGATTCTATTGTTGACTTACAAACAAGTATAAATTCTGTACTAATTGTAAACATTTGGAAGAAGAACTACTAGGATTCTTAAAGTATTTATTTGGCTCTATTCAAAAACATATTAGCAACGCCAGCCCATAATTAATTCCAAAATAATTACCAAGTTTGTCAAAAGTATTGTTTGTATAACTATATCTGTTAATTTCATTATTTAAACAAATAATTCAGCCTAACCTTTGTGGTAGAAGGAACTGTTAAAAAGAAGGAATTTTTCGATGTCTTCAATTAATTGAATGAGTCAAGTTTTAATTGTAGTTTCTGTAACAAACTCCAAACAATGTATAGTTTCAGTGCCTATTATTGTGAGGATATATAAAGGACCGATTTTTGGTCCCGAGAGGGTCAGTCCGCAGCCGATTTTCAGATATGAAACATGTATTGGTTAGATTAACAACAATGCACCAACTTAACCATAAAATAAGTGTAACACAAATAGGCCATGTGTTAGAACAATTAATGACAATGTCTGTTTAATTCATTTGAAAAATAGGGTCACACGTACTGTATTATTCTTCACTGTTTGGTTAGGCTTTTACTCCTCATACATGTTCAACAGCAACCTATTATAGCAGTATGCTGATGTTGCCTGCAACCTATTAATGAGGCTTATCAACATTTACCAATAGTGAATTGTATATTATTGGAGGGCTGTGAATAGTGAAAGTAAAGAACTGTGAAATGCGATTGTGCAACTGTCACCTACATCATTTACAATAGTCAGTGTTGAGCTACCACCCGCCATTTTTCAGCCAGTATAAAAATTCAGTATGTTGACATTGAGGACTATCGACAAAGAAATAAAGCAGGTGAATGTCACACACCCCCTCGTCCTCATACAGATTACGGACAGCTCTGCAGGATTCACAGTGTTAATTCCCTTGAGCACTACTTCAGACATTAGTCGAGTCCACACCACATCGTGTTACGAAGCTTCTGCATGCTTGTGAGGGCTCTTCACAATACTAGGCAGGTGTACCAGTTTCTTTGGCTCTTCAGTGTATGATAAGACAGGTTTACAAAATAAATTGCTTGTAGGAGAAGCCCGAGTTGAAGGCAGAAACATTCCAGCTTAGCAACTAATACACATTATATATTATTAAGTTTAGAAGTGAATGAAAATGACACAGGATGCTAAGTAGTTACACTGGTGGGAAAAAAATAATACAGACTAATGAAATTTTGGAATACATTTGTCCAGGTAACATATGTAAGTGATTAACATTGTGAGATCACACTGCAAGTTAAGTCATTGCAAATGTGAAATGGTTGTACATTAATAATCTGTGTAGTCACAAGAATGTCGAATGGAAGCACGCAAATGTGCTGGCATTGTGTTGTAGAGGTGCCGGATGTCAGTTTGTAGGACGGAGTCCACGCACGTCGCACTCGGTCGGTAAATACAGGGACGGTTAATACTTTTTGTGGATGACGCTAGAGTTGTCATCCTACGGTGTCCCATACGTGCTCGATCGGAGACAGGTCTGGCGATCGAGCGGGCCGAGGGACGTGTCGACACACTGCAGAGTACGGTGGGTTACAGCAGCAGTATGTGGGAAAGAGGTACCATGTTGGCAGACACCCTCTGGAATGCTGTTCACGAATGGTAGCACAACAGGTCATATCACCAGACTGACGTACAAATCTGCAGTCAGAGTGTGTGAGGTCACCACAAGAGTACTCCTGCTGTCATACGAAGTCACACCCCAGACCGTAACTCCAGGTGTGTCCAACACGCAGACAGGTCGATTGCAGGCCCTCAACTGGCCTACTTCTTATCGACACACGGCCATCACTGGCACTCAGGCAGAACCAGTTTTCATCAGAAAACACAACAGAACTCCACCCTGTCCTCAAATGAGTTCTTGCCTGACACCATTGAAGTAGCAAATAGCAGTAGTTTGGGGTCATTGAAATGCACACTATGAGGCATCTTGCTTGGAGCTATCCTTGAAGTAACCAATTTGTAACACTTCATTGAGTTACTATGGTGCCAACTGCTGCTCAAATCACTGCTGTGGAATCAGTGCGATGCACCGGAGCCACACACCGGCACAATGGTCTTCCCTCACGGTAGTGTCACGTGGCTGTCTGCAGCCCCGTCTTCTCGCGACCACAGCTGTCAGTAGTCCTGTACAGTGGCTTCGTTCTTGCTGGGCCTTTCTGCAGTATCACAATAGAAACGTGCCTGCTGACTTTTGTTTATGTCACACAACTCCTTCTTGATGCTGTGGATTTTTTTCCATCAGTGTATATAAAACAACATTATTATACATATATGAAGCCTATATAAAATTTTCTTTATTCTGTGCAAATCTGAGGTATTCATCTAGTGAACAGTGATGATTGGCAGTCAGTATTCTTTTTAGGCTTTCTTTAAATTTTGCTGTGGTGAGAGATGTTACTGAAATCAGCATTGTGTTGGTAAGTCCCAGCATAAACAATTTTTTATTTTATTTTTGTTGCAATGCAGTTCTGTGGCTTACGAGATAAACACGATCTTTGTATCTCGTATTGTGTTTGTGTGGGTCAGTTTGGATTTTGTTTAAGTAAGTTATGGCCAGCATAATCAATTTAAAAATATACACATTTATAATGAATAGTATTGCAAATTTAGAGAATAAATCACATTTATTCTAACAGCATTTTCTTCAAACTTTAACAGCTTGTAAAAGTTTATTTGGGTTGTGGCACCCCATATTTCCATTCCATAGCCTGTACTATATGAAACCAATGCATGATAAGAAGCGTGTAGTACATTGCAGTAGTTGCTAAGTGTAGCTATTGGAAAAATATTTTAGCCAGTTTGCTTGCCATACAACGCAAGTATATCGTGTATTGTTATTTCAGGAATTGTGTGTAATGGCATTATATATTACAGTGCAATATTGCATTCCAAAATCTGTCTGTCTTGTGGAGTTAAGATCCATTACTGCTGTTTTCATGGTGATGACACAGTGGTGACATTTCACTGTAGTACTGAACAATTTCATTCATAATACCGTTGAACAATATTTCTAATTGCTCGTAGTCTTTATACTCACTCAAAATAGCTGTGTCACAGATGTACAGAATTATCTTTGATGATGATGATGATGATGATGATGATGATAATTTGTGGTTGAGGACCCTAAATACTAAGGTCATTAGTGCCATAATTGTCTTTGAATCTGAAGAGCAATATTTTATGTATTTATATAGAGCATAGAAGGGAGGTGTCCCAGTACCAAACCCTGTTGTATCCCATATTTCATTTTGGTAACGCTATACATGTGTGTGCCACTTGCAGTTTCAAGAGTCCAAATTGGTTTCTCTTAGATAAGATTTTGTCAAGTCATGAACAATGTGTATAGTGCCTGTGGTCCATAATTTCTCTAAGAGTGCTGTTATATTGTCATCCAGTGGCTTTTCTAGATCAAGGAACGTGCCACAAACCTATTCCCTGTTATTGGTGTAGTTATTACCTCATTAATAAACTGCGGGGCCACTACCACAGTTGACTTACTGTTAATAAAGCCATTCTGATTTTCAAAGATCAGATTGTGTGTATATACACATGTGAGAATTCTATTATATGTTACTGTTTCTATAATTTTTGAGAAGAAAAGAATGACAGAAACTGCTCTGTAGTTTTTTATTTACAATCTCTCAACTTTCTTGAAAACTAGGGTTTCTTGGGATATTTTCAGTGGGTCAGGAAAACTTCCTAATGTTAATATGCCACTAACAGCAGTGGAAAAGGGTCAAGATATATTTGCAATGCAGGACTCTAGGATGTTAATATTTAGCTCAACATATCCCACACACCTTTTTATACTTTTTATTTGACTGCTGTCGTTTGGGATAAGGTACATGCTGTATGCAGACGCACCACCCTTAAAGTTACATTTGAAGTAATTATAGCTGTTGGATTTACCAACAAAAGAGAAACATTCATTAACCCTCTATTGCATAGTGTTGCCATTTGGCAACAAACTGTAAATTTACATATAATTTTATGGAAATCATATGCACATCCATGATGTTGCCATCTGGCAACACACACAAGTCTCACTGCATCAAGGTACATTGTGTTTAGCGTCATTATGTTGGCAGAAACAATTCAAATACAACAATGTTTGCTGAAGATCAAGTGTACGTAAACATGCACAGAAGTGGCTGAAACAGTGCATTATTTCTGCCACTTAGATTTTTAAAGTATGTAAAATGATGCTAAAATATTGAATACCACAGATATTTTTTTCACTGAAATTGGTTTCTATGGGAAAAAGGTCATTCAATAATGATGTTAGCATTCTGTAATAGTACCACTGTGATTTATTTGGAGGTCATTAATGAATTTATCCTTTCTTATTCAGAAGTTAGTTATAACATTCCAATGTTAGTAACAATATTGCTTAATTTATTTAATATGCAAGCTACATGTTTCCTTATCTCTGTGCTAGTATGTCCTTACATATTCATGATATTTATTTAATGCTTTTCTCAATTAAACATTCTCTCTATCTTCTAACATTTTACAACGGAGCAGTGTTAACTTTTTCATTGCTTGGACAGCTTCATTTTTTATGCAGCTCCTTTCATGCTGTGGTGATGTAAAAATATTAGAAGCAATCACTAGCAAAGTATGCATAAGTGTAACAATTTGTTGCAACCTGTGCTGCATTTCCTAATATGTAGTTGATGTTTCTTATACTGTAATCATATATTGTTCTTTTCATTACATATTGTTCCATGTTACTGGGATGATGTTTTATATTAGAGAGACTGTAATCCCACAGTGTGGTGGTCATATATAGTGAGTGTGAATACAACTGTGCAGCTGTCCTACATGTAAACTTATCCAGGTTAGTGAGAATATTATCAAGAAAGGGTTTAGTGCCACCTGTCTATCTAGTTACTTCTTTAACTAATAAAATTAAATTTATCTAGTAAGAGCTGCAATTTTTTGTAGTGTAATTATTAGGTAGAGCATCAATATTGATGTCACTGATTACATTGGTCCACAAATTTTCACTTTTTATTTTTTATAGAATAACTGTGCTTTATAGAGTTAGATGCACTGAATACAAATATGTAGATTAAAACTGTATCGTAGTTTATGGTTACAAGTGAATAAGATGTTTACATTTCACAGTCACACTTACAGGACATAAAAGGAGCTACAAGCAAAAGCATTGTCACAAGGATTCTGTTGCCATATGCGATTGATGTGGATGTTTCCAGTACAATTTGGCAACCAATTCTTTATACCATGACACATGTGCATACCATCCAGTTATGTGAGCATTATTGAATGTAGAAACCAGGCACAATTTTAACCATCATTTGCCATGACTGCATACTCTTGTGCTACTTTAGTTCACCTATCAGTGGTATAATTGTCCTGGAAGTTGAGAGTGAATGTATGTGAGATGAAGTGCTGAAATTGAAGAAATGTATTATTGTGAACTTTCACACAAATGTCCCACATCAGCAGTAACAAACCTGCTAACTTTCATATTTGTAGCTCAAGAAGGCAACAATTTACTAAAGCAGTGAAACAAGCATATGCCCAGTATTTCAGGTGTTAAGTTGGAGACAGTGATAAATCGTAGGCCCCACTTGCACATTGCACCTTGTGTTCAATTACACTGAATGCTTGGATGCATGGTGAAAAATGTCTCCATGAAGTTTGCTGCACCTGCTGTCTGGCATGACCCTACAAAATATGCATCAGATAGCTATTTTTGTATGGTACGTCTGTTGAGGCAAGGAGTCAATACCAAGAGAAAGAAGAGTATTCAGTACCCTGGTATCCCACCTGTCAACCACCCTGTGACTCATGGAGAAAGACTGCCCCCCCCCCCCTCCCCACACATACCACCATCATGCAGTGATAGCAATGATGCTGAACTGAAACACAGAGCCAAAAAAGTGGAATCATAAGCAGTGGTATCTCCTTACTGACACAGTATGTGTGTCTTTGTTTTGGGAGTGTTAGAAAAAACTTTCATTTCAATCCTGAAGGTGACATTACATTCTATAGCAACACTGATAGTTCACTGGAAGACAAACATCACGTACACACCAGATGAGTAGAGACTCTTTATCAATGGTACAAAAACAAGCCTGAAGGCAGTATCATTACACAACAGTAATGAAAGGCTATCCATCCCTGTCATATATGCTGTCTTAGTTAAAGAAATGTTGAAATCCATTGTAAACTGTGGTAATTACGAGAAGCATGAATGGCTGGCATGTGAAGATTTGAAAGTCATTGCGATGCTGTTGGGTTTGCAAGGGGGTTTGCACTAAGTATTGCTGGTAACTGTGCGAGTGGGACAGTACCACAAAAGAAAAACACTATACACAGAGGGAATGGCCTCCACAAACAGCTCTGGTGCCTGGGTCAAAAAATATTGATGAAGAACCTCTAGAGAATCCAAATAAAATTGTTCTCTCACCATTATACATTAAGTTGGGACTCATGACAGCGTTGGTTAATGCTGTGCTCAGAAATGAAGCAGCATTTCAGTATTTGTGTGAGATGCTTCCGTCACTGAGCACAGAGAAGATCACAAAGGGGATATTCACTGGTCCACAGACATACTGACTGTTCGGGAACACACACTTGGAGTCCACGCTAACCCCTGAACAGGTGCATGCATCACATTGTTTTCGTAATGTGATAATATTATTCTTGGAAAAGAGCACAGTCAAAAATTACAGGAAGCTTGTGGATGAATTCATTCATGCTCATAAAGTCATTGGCTGCTACAATGCAGTTATATTACTCCCACCTAGATGTGTGACAGAGACCTGTGACTCATTCAGTGATGAGCACAGTGAACGGTTCCACAAGGACATTTCTATCATGGAACAGAGGCACACAGGATGACGGATTACTACTACATTGGCTCATTTCTGCTGGATGCTCCAGGCATCACAAGACAAAAGTAAAGAAATTGTGTGAATTAACTAGGTAAGTTCAATTAATGTATATATCCTATTGAGTAGCAATATACGTGAAATGTAAAGTCCCAACTTACTTGTAACTCTGAGCTAGGAGACAATTTTAATCATGATATTCACATTCAGTGCATCGAAATCTGTAAAGACTGTCCACTTTGGATTCCACAAAAAATCCACAGTAGATCAGTGTTATTAATATATTCACCCAGCCATTTCTCTCAGAGTATTTACTACCTATCTCTACAAGCAGTTGATATGAATTGGCTGGAAAAATATCTAAGCTTTCCTATGGACACCTTTATACACCTACAATTATAGTATGTTGCCTTTCACTTCTATAGTTTATAGCAGAAAGTTCAATGACCCTTTAATGCCAAAAGGCTTAAATCTATGGCACTTTAATTACTACCACCACCACAACCCCTAGCACCACCACACTTGACCTCCCTTCCGAGAGCTGAACAGATTCATTGTTAACGGTGTGCATAGTGAGAACTACTTCTTCAGAATACCGGTGCTCACTAATATCTCAGACTCTTGGTTTATTAATACATGCATCCAATTCATTGTGCTAATTTCCTAGGCTTCTCAAATGTTAGTGGATAATCTTAACAAAACAGTACTGGGATTGCTGGATTATATCTGTACACTTAATTCTTATGAGATTGTCCAGCAAGCCTTACAAATTTCCCTGCTCCTCAATGATATGTTCATGATACTTTAAGCTGGTTGGATCACAGTCTATGTTACATCTTCATTTAGAGCTGCTGGGTTAGATGCTAGAAATTTCTGGGACAGGTAGGGAGCAGGTTTCATGTATGCTTGCCATAGTTTCCATTTTCAGAAAGACTCTTGCTGCTGTTGTGTACGGTGCTTGACAGCGACACTATGGTTACTGCCATGTGGAGTCTTCAGTTTCTACAAAAGGAACTACACCACTTGACAATAAAAGTGAAGCACAGAGAAGGGGAGAAGGAAATGAAATGAAACCTCAAAGATAGAGATGGTAGGTGATGGTATTTCAGTGACTACAAAATCAAGTCAACTTTAAAAAGAACTTGGCAGTATGAACCCATGTATCAATATGATGTTGCACCACCTGTGGTCTGGATGCACGCACCAGTTTGGTTGGTAAGTGGATCACATTAAGTTATTTTACCCTCTCCTGAGTTCAACTGGCCCACAACTGTCATAAGTGATCCTTGATATCGTGGGTACTGGCACCAGGACAGATTTTACATCAGAGCTGGTTCCACACATTCTATTGAGGACAGACCTGGAGTATTACTGGCCACAAGAGTACCTCAGCATCACACAGACATTTCATACATACACATGCCATGTATGGATGAGCAATTTCCTGCTAAGAATGGCATCACAATACTGTCACATGAGATGTAATACACAAGGATGCAGGATGTCTGTGGTGTACCTTTGTGCTGTCAAGGGTACCTTCAATCACAACCAGCTGTGACCTAAAGTCATATGCAATGGCTCCACACTCTATGACACCAGGAGTAACACTGCTGTGCCCCTCGGGCTTCTCCCCAGGTTGCTGCAATACTCACTGATGATGGTCATCTGGGATAGTGCAGAGCCACGATTCATCGTTCAACACAATGCAACAGCATTCACCGGTAGTCCATGCTTCCTTGTCACTGCGTCACTCCAAATGCAGCTATTAGTGTTGCGGTGTTAATGGCAGCTTCGTCTGGATGCTGTTAGTTTCTGAACAACAGTACAGGACGGCCTAGACTGTTTCAGAGTCCATTACTTCTCCTCTGATGGCAGGCGCAGATGTGAAGGGGTTGTGATATGCTTGGAGTACAATATAGTGATCCACCTTCATGATGGTCAGACACAGTTGACTGAAACCTTGATGACAAGTGCCCGCCCTCATGTTCCCATGCAGTACAGCACCAGGACACCGTACATCTGACTAGTATAAAAATCTGGATACTGCATGATTCAACCAGCCAGTCAAATTAAGACTCTCCATGAGGCACCTTTCAAACTCTGTGAGATGCTGATAACATTGTCTCTCATTATTATGCAGCTTTTTCATGTTATTTACAGTGATTACTCACCATCTGATGCTGTTCATGCCCCCTTATATACCCCACCTGTCCTGGTAAAACACTAAAATCAAACAATACTAATGCACACTGGTAGTCGTTCTACCTGTCACACATAATTGCAACTCTAATCATGTATATACCAACCAATGGTGTGTATACGTATGAAGTTACACAGTCTTCTGTATGCTTCAATTTTTTGCCAGGCCATGTACAAAACCTAAAACTCAAGAAACATGAAGTTAGAATAAAGTTAGTAAGGTGTATGAGGAACGGGGTAGTTGGTTTGGACCCTGAAGGGCATTGGGAAAGGTAGTGTTCAATATCACCCATTTGTGCGAGGGATGTTGGTATCTAGAGAGGTGGCATCAACAGTGACAAGTAGGAATCCAGGAGGTAAAGGAGTGGGGATGATGGAGAGTCAGTCTAGGAAGTGGTTGGCATCTTTAATGTGGGAGGCTAGATTATGGGCAATTGGTTGGAGGTGTTGGTCAATGAGGGCTTAAATTCTTTCAGTGGTGGCACAATTAACCAGCCACAATGGGCCATCCAGGATTGTTGAGTTTTGGGGAGCATGTAGAAGGTGGGTGTGTTGGGTACCATAGGGGTGAAGAGGGAAATGGATTCAGGGGAGAGTTTCTGGGAATGGCCTAAGGCTTTCAGCAGGATCTTAGACTTCTGGGTGTGATGTATGTAGCAGGGACACACAGTAGCAGCATGTTTCAGAGGAAACAGAAGTGGTTCTGCGATGCCTGTGCTATGCAGTGCAGTACCAGGTTTGTAAGGGCCAGGGACTAGCGGAACCTGAAAAGGTAAAGGTCACTGTGAAAGGAGGCATGGGACCAAGAATAAGGCCCATGGACCCTGAGGAGGAGGAGGAGGAGGAGGAGGAGGACATTAGTGCCCTTTCAAAGGAACTATCCCAGCACGTGCCTGAAGCAATTTAGGGAAATCACAGAAAACCTAAATTACGCAGGTTCGAACTATCATCTTCCCAAATGCAAGTCCAGTGTGCTAACCAGAGTGCTCAGTCCAGAGAAACGAATTTTTATGGTTAGGCCATTGTAGGAGATTCCATGGTTTACATAGCATTTAAGAAATAGAATGCAGGACTGGATTTTAGCCAGGAAAAGGGAGCGGGGATTAATTGTGGCAGGGATGTCGGGGGGGAAGTGGAAATGACATGGCGATGGGCATAATAAGGTGTTGATGGTTGTGAGGGGAGCTGGATAAGAGGAAATACATATAAAAAATACGTAAACACACGAAAAAACACGCAGAGATATGTAAAAATACCCACAGATAGGTAAAAATACCCACAAATGTGTAAGAATGTGTGAAAGTGCGTGAAATCACGTAAAAATACATATAAATAAGCAAAAATGCATGAAACCATGTAAAAATATACACAAATACCTTGCAAACTTACAGAAACGGTGAGAGAAAAGGAATGAATGAGATATGGGAGTAGGTGTGTGTTGTGATAAGGGAAGAGAGGGGGAAGGGGGATGGGTTAGATTGAGGGTCACAAGTTCCTGAGTCATGGGCAGGTGTGGAAAATAAAACTCTAAATTACCATACATGAGCATGAGCCACGAACCTACTATGCTGTCATAGTAGGAGGAGAGGTGATACTCCTACATGACACATCCCAGGTGGACGATAGGGAAGTCCTCACCGGTTTACCGGCAGATCTGAGTGAAATAAAATAGCTCTCGTGGACCGAACACACCATCTGTGGTTAAGAACCGTAGTTGTAAATCGGAGCTTGCTCCAACTAAGGTTTACAACCTTTGAAAGTCAAAAATGGAAAGGTCTTTCAGGAAAAAAATTGCACCGTCCTGCTCAAAAAGGCAGGAAAAGGCTGCATCGGATTCGGTGGGTAGTCAACTAGAAGATAGCAATGAATCGGAGCGTTTGCAACTATCAAAGTGCACACTAAAACACAAAAAGAGGATTAAACATGAGCAGATAAATTATATAGCAATGCACAACATAAACTCACTACCTCAGACCGGAACACTCAAGGAGCTCGCAGATGAACTAAATAAACAAAAAATTTTAACAACAGAGATCCAAGAAATGAGAAACACCACAGAGGACCCATTCGAGTCACCAGGATACAGAATTTATAATGGGAAACCAGGACCGAGGGCAATGAAACAGTGTCACCAGTTTGGAACAGGGTTTTTAGTAAACATAAAAACAATAGATTCAGTAATGGATTTCCAAGCAGTATCACTAAGAATTGCGACTCTAAGCTTTAAAACAATGAATAAAACCTATACAATAATAAATGCTCATGCCCCAACAAATGAAAAAAAAATTGCAACTTTCTGGCAGATTAAAACTGTGTGCCCGACCGAGACTCAAACTCGAGATCTTTGCTTTTCGCGGGCAAGTGCTCTACCAACTGAGCTACCGAAGCACAACTCACGCCCGGTACTCACAGCTTTACTTCTGCCAGTACCTCGTCTCCTACCTTCCAAACTTTACAGAAGCTCTCCTGCGACCCTGCAGAGCTTCTGTAAAGTTTGGAAGGTAGGAGACGAGGTACTGGCAGAAGTAAAGCTGTGAGTACTGGGCGTGAGTCGTGCTTTGGTAGCTCAGTTGGTAGAGCACTTGCTCGCGAAAGGCAAAGGTCCCGAGTTCGAGTCTCGGTCGGGCACACAGTTTTAATCTGCCAGGAAGTTTCATATCAGTGCACACTCCGCTGCAGAGTGAAAATCTCATTCTGGAAAAAAAAATTGTCTAACAAAAACAAAGGAAGAGGTAGACAAATTTTGGGACCTTCTAGAACAAACTGTGAAGAGAGTAAATAAAAAGAATGTAAAAATCTTATTGGGAGATTTCAATGCTCAGTTGGGAAATAAAGGAAATATAAAGATATAATTGGAAAATAGAGTCCACATAAATTTACAAACAAAAACGGTCAAAGACTTGTAGAACTCTGCAGAGAACACAACCTTATATCTAAATCAACATACTTTAAGAGGAAGCCAAGTAAACTTAAAACATGGAAACATCCAGACTGGGGGAAGGGGTAGTGGCAGCTAGACCATGTCTGTATGGACAAAAATTTTCATAAGGAGCTCCACAATGTTAAAGTACTGAGAGGAATAGACACAAGCTCAGACCATTATATAGTTAAAATTAAAATCAAATTCACTCCGTTTAAGAAGAGGACCGTAAAAACTAATAAAATAAAATGGAGGTTTGACCCACATCAGCTAATTAAAAATAATAAATACCAACAAATAACACAAACCATCAAATTAACAGATGATCTAGAACAACTAGTGCCTAATCTTAAAAAAGAAGCAGAGAATCTAGCTCCCTTGAACCCACGAAGGAAACATGTATGGTGGACATCAGAGTGTGACAAATTCCATGAAGATAGACACCAAGCATGGTTAAAATTTCAAACACACAAAACTGAAGAAATTGCCATCAACCTAAAAAATGTACGAAAAAAATTCACACAAAATATTAGAAAAATCAAGAGAGGATTTCATAAAGGTATTTATCATAAAACGAACTCCAGGAACTACTATAAAATCTTTGGGAAACAACTACAACAATATGAGGCCCCTACACTAATACTGAAAGATGAAGATGGAAGAATGACACACAGTAACAAGGAAAATGCAGAAATCATGGCAAAAACATTTAACAAACTTCTGAATTGCGAGGAACCCAAAGAACCCTTACAAATCAACACAAATACCCCAATAAAAACCAAACATAACAAACTAGACCCTCGAACTTTCCAAAAAGTAGAAAAAATTCTTAAAGAACAAAAAAATTATAAGGCATGTGGAGAAGATCAGGTTTTTATTGGAATGTGGAAATATGCATGTGACACAGTCAAGACCTCCTTTCACATGGCTCTAACAAAAATTTGGGTAACAGAACGATTCCCCAAACATTGGACCACAGCTATCATCCACCCACTACACAAAAAGGGAGATAAGAGCAACCCAGACAACTACAGAGGAATCTCTCTCCTAGATTGCACATACAAAATTCTATTTTAGATCCTATATGAAAGAATCAAGGAGCAATTAGAACAGGAGTTAGTGGAATATCAGGGAGGTTTCAGACCATGGAGAAGCTGTGCAGAGCAGATAATTAGTTTAAAATTGATTATGGCATACTACAAGAAACAGAACAAACCTCTGGCAATAACATTTGCAGATTTTAAGAAGGCATATGACTGTCTCCACAGACCGTCAGTATTAAAAATTTTAAGAAATCTAGGACTCCATCCAAAATTAATTAAAATAATACAACTCACTGGAACCAACACCAAATCAAAAGTGAAATTTAGAGGAGAAATTTCAGAACCATTCCTCATAAAAACATGCTTATGACAAGGTGACTGCTAATTACCATTACTGTTCATCTGTGCACTGGAATACATTATGAGAGAATGGTACAAGGACAATCCAAAGATGATAAGTATTGGAAGTGCAAAAGATGATATTAGCTTAAACTGCTTGGGATTCGCTGATGATCTTGCTCTCCTAGCCAACACCATTCAAGAACCCAGGCAACAAGTGAAATCACTACAAGAAATAGCAGAGAAAGTAGGCCTTAGAATATCATTTGAAGAAACGGAGATTATGCTAACTGATCCACCACTTGCAAACAAATTTACAATAGGAGAATAGGAAATCAAAATTGTTGATAAATTTAAATGTTTATGCGAAATAATAACATACAATCTAAATGAGAAGCCATCATGGCAGAATAGAATAAAAAAACTGAACTACACAAATTACATTACCAAAACTACATACAACAAAAAAGCCTATCTATAGAAGCAAAATTAAAACACTATAAAACAGTTACACAACCAGAAATAACGTATGCAGCTGAAACTATCTTCAAAACAACTAATACAGCAGAAATTGACAGAATACCAAAAATAGAAAGAAGAATAATTAGGACATGTATAAATAAACAGTATAAAATAAATGGACATTGGAGAATAGCATCAAATGAAACAGTATATAAGAAAATAGAACCAGTCATGAGCACAATCAGGAAGAAACACATCTCATTCTTTGGACATCTGATGAGAACTCCAGAAAACAGAATTAGTAAAAAAATAATACAAAAATTGTGGAATAGCAAGAGAGACATTAAATGGATCACAGAAATTAAGGAAAATATAAAAGAACTCCAAATTACAGTAGATGACCTAAAAAACAAGACAGAGAAAACCAGAATACTGCAAGACCCGCAAACCAGACTACAAATGAAAATCAATAAAAGGAGTAAAGGAAGAGTGGTCTCAGATGAAGAAAGAAAGAAAATATCTGAAAGAATGAAGAAATATTGGGCAGACAGAAGAACAAAACACCTTTCATATAAGAATAGTCTCTAATAATTATATTACCTAAATATCATATTAAGTTATTGTGGAGCCAAATTGTATCCCTGTGTAACAACTTGTTTGGTTCAAATGGCTCTGAGCACTATGGGACTTAACATCTATGGTCATCAGTCCCCTAGAACTTGGAACTACTTAAACCTAACTAACCTAAGGACATCACACAACACCCAGCCATCACGAGGCAGAGAAAATCCCTGACCCCGCCGGGAATAACAACTTGTTTACAACTTTGTATTTTTGACAAGAGTGGTCCAATGAAGACCATAAAATAAATAATAAACATGAGCATGAGGGAGGAAGTTGGGTCATTAGGAATAAATACTATTATCGGAGGCAAGAACTGGTCCATCAGATGTTTCATCAACAATCTGCATGGTGACGAAGCCGTGCGATGTGTGCAGACGATCGTTGAAACAGTGAGGCTCAGAAGTTGATGCTGTCTGAAAGGCAGTGACTAAATACAGGAAAAAGGAGAAAGAATGGACACAGAGAAGAGTTATGCTACAGAGAATAGTAACAATGGAAAGCATCACAGGGTTGTGGGATGGAAGAAAAAGCGTTTGGCAAAATCAGACAATGAAAATGCTAGGTTGTATTATCAACAAAGTAAGGAAAAGATAGATTGACACTTATCATAAAGATGACACGTTAAGTAGCAGACAGGCACAATTAGAAGATACTTACATCTCTCTGCAATTTCAAGTGTCATCTTTACAGTAAGTAGCAACCTATCTTTTCCTTACACTGTTGCTATTCCAACTTGGAGTTTATATTTCATGCTCCATCAGACATGTAGCCACTGACGTGTACAGCACGAAATGTCTGAAAGTAAAAGGGTCCAGGGCAGAAAAGGGAGCATTACGGTTATGAAATATTTTTGTGGCATTCTCTGTGTGATCTCATCATTGTGGAAGGCATAATGGATCAACACAAGTATGCATCTATATTTGGGAACCATGTCCTCCCCTACATGCAGTTTTTTCCCCACAGCATGATGGCATCTACCAGCAGGACAATGCAGCAGGTTGCACAGCTCGCAGTGTACGTGCATGGTTTGAAGAGCAGAAAGATGAGTTTACTGTGCTCCCCAGGCCACCAAATTCCATGGATTTAAACCTAATCGACAATATGTGGGACCACCTTGCTTAGACTGTTCGTGCCATGGCTCCTCAACTTAGAAATCTACTGCAGCCGGCCATGGCACTGAAGTTATCATGGCTCCACATCCCTGCCTCTATCTTCCAGAACCTCAATGAGCAGTCCAAGAGCAGAATGGGGTTATGCAGGCTTTTGAAAGGTGGTCATGTTAATGTGAATGGGCAGTGTATTTTCTCCACATAAATTATTAACAATGCATGTAACAAATTTGGTGACTGTTCACCACCAAAAACAAAGCCCAATATGACAGACAGCAATTGCCCATGTTTTAAGTTTTCTCATGTTTCCATCTCAGATGTCATCAAAATCATAATGTCCCTAAAAAATTCAAAATCTGCGGGGTGGGATGAGGTCCCCACTGAAATAATAAAAATAGTCTGTCACAGTATTGCATATGCACTCTCTTTTATAATCAACCAATCTTTTGATGAGGGATGTTTCCCAGATCAATTAAAATATGCAGAAGTTCGGCCCATACATAAAAAAAGTCAAACAAGATGAATTGGGCAACTATAGGCCAATCTCACTGTTACCAATTTTCTCAAAAATATTTGAAAGAGCTGCATGTGATCAGATCAAAAATCACAATTCATCTAACAGCATTATCTTAGGCAATCAATATGGTTTCAGAAAAGGCCACAGCACAATCCATGCAATAAATGAATTAGTCACAAAAGTCAGCAGATGTCTTGATGATAGAATGTGTGTGTCAGGCATCTTTTGTGACCTGTCCAAAGCCTTCGACACAGTAAATCATGACCTACTTCTCCAAAAATTGGCAGGCTATGGTTTTCAAGGCAAATCTCTTAGCTGGATGTCATCATACTTGGCAAACAGAAAACAAAGAGTACTTATTAACATCAACGGCAATAAATTTCTCTCTGGCTGGAAACACACTCAATTAGGTGTTCCACAAGGTTCAATATTAGGGCCACTACTTTTTCTGTATTATATTAATGATATGCCATGCCAGGTCCAGTCTGATACTATCCTCTACACGGATGACTCAACAGCTGTAGTCTGTTGTAAAAATGAGGTAGACCTAATTCATCATATTGAACAAACACTTGAAGTGGAGGCATGGGTCAAATACAATAACTTGACACTAAATTTTACAAAAACAGAAATTGTTCATTTCACCACAAAACAATCTGCACAGTCTATAAGTGAAATAAGGTATATGGACAAAAAATTAGAGACTGCAGACTGTGTAAAATTCCTTGGTGGTTGGGGTGGGTAGTTGTTTGGGGAAGGAGACCAGACAGTGTGGTCATCAGTCTCATCGGATTAGGGAAGGATGGGGAAGGAAGTCGGCCATGCCCTTTTAGAGGAACCATCCCAGCATTTGCCTGGAGTGATTTAGGGAAATCACGGAAAACTTAAATCAGGATGGCCGGACCCGGGATTGAACCGTCGTCCTCCCGAATGCTAAAATTCCTTGGCGTATTAGTCAATAAAAACCTGCTATGGAGTCACCATGTGGTCAACATACTGGGTCGATTGAATAGTCTTGTATATATTATGAATATCTTGTATACTATTACTGATTTAACTGTAAGAAAAACTGTATATAATGCATATTTTGTTTCCGTCATTAAATAGAGTATAATTTGCTGGTGGTCTGAAAAGACAAATTTACTTAGAGCATTTAGACTACAAAAAAGAATCATCCGAGCAATGGTGGAAGCAAAACCAAAGCAACATTGTAAACCTTTATTTGTAAAACTAGATCTAATGAGCATTCCAAGCATATACATCTATGAAACTCTCACTTTCACGAAAATAAACCCACAACTTTTTGAGGGGAACTTCTTCTTGCATCAATATGATACTAGACATAGAACGAGCTACATGTTACCTACCCACCATTTAAAATCATATGAAAAAACGCCATACTATATGGGCATCAAATTTGTAAATAAAATATGGAAAGATATGGATGACCCAAATGTAAAAGGTACCAAAAGAGACCTGGAAAAATATCTGAAAGATAAATGTTACTATAGTGTAAAGATTTTCGTGAATGGCAACAATGCATTATAATTGTAATTAAAATACATCTTTGAAGATGTTACACCACATATATTATTAGTTTATTGTCTATTTTTAATATTATTATATATAGTGTAAAACTGACAAGTCACCTATGTCACAGTCTTTGTATAAGGCATGTTATGTGATAATAAAAATTGAATTGAATTGAAAAAAAGTTATGACCTGGTGCCTGGGAACACGCATCTTGGAAACAGTGGAGCTGATCAAAATTGCTCACATGTTACCATCAAAAGCATCTGTGACAACAGGTTGAAGGATAGTAAAACCACGAGTAGGTGACAAAGCACTGGACATCTACACCTTATCACAGAATGTGGAGGTCAGACTCTGGCCCGCTCTGTAAAGCAAGATAGACAGCGATCTGTGGCAAATGTGACAACAAGTGCATAATGCTGGTGCATGCACAAGTGTTTCCAAGCACACCCTTCAGGTGGGCATTGTCAAACATAGGGTTCTCGCAGAAGCTGACTACTGTGTTTTCCCATGTTGACTCAATGGTATCATCAATTACGATAGCAGTTGACAAGGGATCATCGAGACTGGACTGTATATAAGTGGAAACCAGTCACCTGGTTGGATGAAGGACATGTATTGTTCCATCAGATACATGGTCACAGCTGGATGCACTATCATCCAGCCTTGAAGCATGCACCACACCACTGACGCACGCCAGTGGAGGCAGTATTATGCGATGGCGGTGCATTAACCTAGGCTTCCATGAGACCTGTGGTAGTAATCAAAGGTACCATGACAGCTGTGGAATATATGATTATTATTGTGAATCATCTGTACTCCTTCATGCTTTATGTCTTCCCCAACTGTGATGGCATCTTCCAGAAGGATAATTGTCAGTGTCACAAGGCTAAAAAAATCATGCTACAGTGGTTTGAGAAGCATTTTAGCAAACTCTCAATTATGTCTTGGCTACCAAATTTGCCTCATTTGATGGAACGGAATATATCTAGGATACTACGGCATCCACACACTGCTGGCATGTAATCTATGGGAACTGCGTGATGTGTGCACGGACATCTGGCACCACATAGCTCTAGAAACTCTGTACACTGGCTTTTTCCATGTCACTGCAATGTATCGTTGAAAGTGATCCATGGAACATACAACTAACTAATATTTCTGAAACCAAGTTCAAAATTTCCTACAAAAAAGATGTTTCCTTTTGGCTAAGATCAAAGTGTAGTATCTGTTCTTATCAGCTTAATATCTGATACGTCCTGCATCGCAGGACCAGAATATTAAACTCATTTTTGGCTCATGACGGAGTGCTAGGGGCTTGCTCCACCTCTCTCATCTTCTTCTCTACTTTTTATTAAAACAGCCAGAATTATTCTGTAGTGTGATTTTCATTTTACAGTTTCTGTTGTTTCTTGTAGGGATTTTAAACTTCATTAGGGTGTCAATAAGTTATGGTGGTTACTGGTACAAAGGGTACTACAGATGTTCTGCTATGTGAGATTCCAAGTCAACATGTCATAAATAGACTTTTTCCATGTGTAGACCTATCCATATAGCACTGTGGCACAAAGCTTGAGCTCTTCTTATCTACTTTACTATATGGTTGTAAATTAGCAACAACAGTTGTTGCATGGGATAAAGAAGAGATAAGTATTGTTACGATACATTTTTGCTATGGGGCTGACAGTGAAGAATTTTTTTCAAAGAAATGGGTCCCATGCTTGGAGAAGACATTCTACATCACTCTACATCTGCATAATAAATTTTCAGAGGAATAACTTCATCCTCAACAAAGCTCCCCTCAGCACCAACGCTAAAAAGAATGTTGGAACACAACAGACACAAATGATAGAAGACCAGCCTCTTTTAAGTAAAATACAGGTGTTAAGAACCTGGAGATTGGTTCAACACCACAGTGCTTTACTAGAGATCGTCCTATTTGAGATGGTATGCCTTTGCCATTTTTCAGCCTTCCAATTGACTTACCAACTTGTTGCTGGGGGACCTATAGTTTCATGTGGCAATAACAATATTGCCACAGTGGTAACACCAGTTCCCGTCAGATCACCAAAGTTAAGCACTGTCAGGCTCAGCTAGCATTTGGATGGGTAACTGACTGGGTCTGCCAAGCATTGTTGGCAAGCAGGGTGCACTCAGCCCTTCTGACACCAATTCAGGAGTAGAGAAGTAAGGGCTCCAGTTACAAAAGCTGGCAATGACCAGGAGAGCAGTGTGCTGACCACGCGTCCCTCCGTATTTGCATCTAGTGAAATGTATTGGCTGAGGATGACACGTCAGTCACTCAGTACTGTTGGGATTTTCAAGACCTGTTCCGATGGAGTTCGAGTTTTTGTAGTTTAATGTTGACTCTTAAGCACAGTACAACTTGCTATTTTTCACACATACTCAAACGGTTGTCAGAGATGAAAGAAGTGATAAGTAACAGAGGAAAAATCCTTGGAATGACCAGGAATCAAACCCCAGGCCTCTGGTCTTGTTGCAACCCACACCAGCTTCTAAGATAAAAGAATTCTTATACATGTAACAAACTGCAATTCATACTGTCCTCAGGAAAGTGTTATCCTTTGTGGGCCTCCATACTCTATGGTGGATGAATAACTGGCCCATCTTTGCAACTGCTGAGGTGCAAAGAACATGTACATAATTCTGAAAATGGCAGACCTTGCTGTGAAGACACCTTTAACACACACAGTGAAATCCACTTTATTAACCCTATTTCCTATCACATTAACTGAAAAACACTAAATGTGTTTGGAAAGTGAGAGTGCATCTGTCACAATCTGAGAATAAGTACACCTATTCAGAAGAGAATGGTGGGGGTTTCCTTCACCATAAGAAGTACTTAAAACAAATTATGCTGGACAATCATTGTGATATGGTATCCAGAAAAATGCATGTCCCAAATAATAATAATGCATTTCAATGATTCCTTAAAGATAAAGAACTGAGAGTTAGTCAGGGTTGTAGTGGCTCTTTGCATTAAGCTATGAAGTTTTTGAACACACTCCCTACAGAACTGATGTTGCACCACATGGCTTTGCCTCATTACAAGAGAATACTTGACTGAAAGAACTGGAATTTTCTATGTATTCATGGATTTTGAAGTTTTATTAAGGGTACATCCTCCACAGTCAGCGTTTAAGATAGGTGGTTTTTACAATTTTTTTAAAAAACTAATAAAGCAACCAACATAAATCTTTTTGCACATTATTTATTGATTCCTGGATAACATTTTTTGATTTTTAAAAAATTCTGTCATCATTAAGCCCCCCATTAGAGGAGTTAAATTTGCTGTGTCCACAATGAAGTGTGTACATGACCAAAGCCCTGCAGTCTCCAAATTTTATCTGAAATTGAAAAACAAACAGTTTTCTTAATCTAGAAGATACTGCACACAAAGTAGCAGCACAGTATTTTGAAATTTGAAAAAATAATAAAATAGTGGACATTTGGAAAAAAGATATAGTTCTGTCATGTGTTGTTAGCCACCTTTTCAGTAATAACGAAGCCATGAAGCAGAACAAAAAAAATTTGCCTGTTACTCCTTGCGGAAATGCCGGAGGAGTAATTCGCCCAAATTTCAGAAAGGTATTTTTATTAGTGTACACACGATATATTGTGTCAGCTTGGGATACAGAGAATTTCCAGCTGGATTGCAGCGCACTAATAAAGACTTTTTTTTGTTTTGATTTGCTCATTAGTTACTGCAAAAAAGGTGACAAAAAACCCACAACAAAACTACATATTTATTTCAAACATCTTCCATTTTATTATTTCTTCAAATTAAAAAAAAAAAAAACTGTGCTATTACTCCATGTGAAATATCCCATCGATTAATAATATTTTTTGTATTTTGATTTCACATAAGATTTGCAGATTGCAGGACTTCTGTCATGGACACACCTCACTTTGGACACTACTACTTCAACTCTTCTACATCTACATCTACATCCATACTCTGCAAGCCACCTGACGATGTGTGGTGGAGGGGGCTTAATGACAACTGAATGTCTTAAAAATCGGAAAATGTTGTCCAAGAATCAACAAATAATGTACAAAAAGATATCGATTGGTTCATTAGTCTTTTTTTAAAAAAAATCATAAATATTGCCTATTTTATTGGCTGACCAAGGAGAATGGATCCTCAAGATGGCTGTTCCCATTTGTCAATACATATGTGACACAAATGGTTTAATGGGTAATTACAAATGCTAAATATATGTGCTGAATGTATTTGTAATTATTCTCAATGAGACTTGTTTAGTTAGTATCTTTCATATTACTTACAAAGTATAAGACCTTGAAAAATCTTTTCAAATATGCTTTCCCTTGGATCAAAATTATTTAATGTCAAATTCTTTCATCTAACGTCACTGACTCAAACAACTCCTTTCTTTGTATGCTAGCCCATCAGGCTTTACAAGATTAATAAGATGTATTATCAGTGCTCAATTTCAGTGAAGCAGGACTCCTAGCTGTTTCAGCCCATCCCAGGATGTTTCTATACAGGGTGGTCAGGAACAGTCTGAAAACCTTGTAAGGGTGTTGCAGGGTAGGTTGAGTTGTTGCAGGGTAGGTTGAGCTGAGAAAGAGCTGTCAAGAAAAAAAAAATGTTGCATTGCACCATTTCTGAGTTAATTAGCATTAAAGTTAGTCAATCAGGCTGTTGGCCATTCAAATTCCAGCAGCCAGCTAGAGATGATGTCGCCAAATGGGTTCTTCCTTTGGTTTCCTAAAACAAAACGAGAGTGCAACAAAAACTGGACATGGGACGGCAGTAAGGATCAAACACGGGCCAAAGGCTGAGCACTCTTACTTCCATCATATACGCTGTGAGAACAACTGACACTAATTGTATATGGCAGGCCGCTTGAATCTGTGTGCACAATTGACTAACATCAATACTAATTAACTCAGGAAAGACTCAACGTACCTATATATTTTCTTTAACAGCACAACCTACCCTGTAACACCCTTACACACTTTTCATATTGTTTCTTGCCACCATGTATCTCAAAGTTGAACATCAAAATGGTCAATTTACATGCATGTGTCACCAAACAACCATATTATAATTGTTAACTAATGTAAGTTTCTTTCCATGTAAGATAAAGTGATATATAAAGAAGCTTTCTGTATACCTTTTCTGTCGTCCAAGTTGAAGAGCTGTTTATTTGTATTTTTTGACCAAATATACCTCTTGTTGCTCAATGCTCATATGGACTCCTACTAGAAAGAGAAAGGATGTGACCTGGAAGTCAAAGACGCAAGTAAATCTGTCCGTAAGTCAAACACTTCAAGCACTGGATCAAGCATGGCAGTGCTTTATTAGACACGGTGCTACTGGAATTGGTATGCCCCTGCCTTCCTCCAACCTTGGAACTGACAGATGCAGTCAGTTATTATGAGACCTACCTACAGTTTAACACAGAATCAGCACCACAGGGTAACTAGGTTCTTTTCACATGTAAGAATTATTGTCATAGGTGAAAGATGTGATAGATGCCAGAAGAAAGCCCATGACCAACTGGGAATATAATGTTGAACCTCTGGATTTGTAGTCTGACATTTGCCGACTTAGCTACCTAGTCACACATCCAAGTTATAACTATGAATAAATTACCCCATACACAAACAGAATTTACAGACTTTTTCTTTCTTATAATTATCTTGCTTTTCACTCCCCCCCCCCCCCCCCCCCCCACACACACACACACACACACAAAGGTTCATATACTAAAATAATGACAAGTCATGTAGTTTTGTTTCTGGTATATTTTAGCACCACAGGCTTTCAAAGTTACCATGTAACACATTTAACGTCAGTTTATAAAAGACGACAAAATACGGCTTTTGTTTAAATAAATAAATAAATCTGTTTGTATCCATATGTAGCCCTTAATTAAGGAAACTGATGATTGTAACACCCATATTACATAATTTTTCTCCAACAGCTTCATAACGTTCATTACAATTTGGTATTCCAATTACAGAAAACACTTACTACAATTCAATGTTACATCCAAAAGTTACATTACACATTTAAACATATAACATATGGGAATAGTTTCCTCATTAACAACATGTATACACACAACCAAAATGAACAGCAAGTGTGGAATTTGTTCAAAAATACATACACAGCTTTAATATTAGTTTTTGTAATTTGTTCCCACAAAACATAGACAATATACACATTAGGCCATAAGTATTTACATATGAATGTCCACGTACAAAGGTCTGATCTGAATTATGTCGGGGTTTATGATTTGAATTTCATTTTGTTACACACCACCCAACAATAAGACGTTTCCACATTTCCATATTTATTTCACAGCTACTGGGCTTTATCTGAAGAGGGGAACAACAATAACTTCTTTCCACAATACATTCATGTTATTTACTTCACAGCTACTGGGTTTTATCTGAAGAGGGAAACAACAACAAGTTATGTCCACAATACATTCATGTTATTTATTTCACAGCTACTGGGTTTTATCTGCACAGGGAAACAACAACAACTTCTTTCCGCAATACATTCATGTTACTTACTGCACAGCTACTGGGTTCCATCTGAAGAGGGAGGCACCTGATATAAAATAAATATGATCAGTTATCAATAGTTCAAAAGGAGACTAAAGAAACATTCGCATATAATATGCTGATTTCTTTCAAAGTGCAGAAACACCACAAGAGAATCTTTGCTCAGAGATTGGCATTTGCACAAAATCTGCACATTGAAGGTGGCTTAGTACACAGGAGAGAATCACTATGTTGTATTTATTGAAGCAGATAGAATGATGGAATTGAAGATATGTTTGATAAAACAAATTTGAAGAAACTATGACTTACAAATGGTGCATATGACAACAGCTGAAAACTGAGGGATGAAACAGAATTTCGATTTATTATGTGGACAGATAAAATTATCTCACCAAGCAGCAGCAGCAGATGAAACAAGTTGAACAATATAAAATTGTAAATACACTAACTTACAAAATCTGTGGATCCTTTCACTGGCAGGAGAGCAAAAAATGTTCAAGTGAGGGAGACTAGTACAGCCAAAGGGCACAGAAAAAAGCCACTTTTCTCTCTACACCTTAGTCTCTCTTCCTTTAACCTTTTTCTAGAGTGAGGAGCCCTTGATATTGAGATCTAACTGTCGTACATTGCTCTGTGTAGACCCTCTGTCCATAATATAAATAGTTACAGTTCACTGAACATTTTCATGGACAAACTGAAAGGGTAAATAATAAAAATCTGGAAATGAAAATAATTTACTCCTCTGGCAGTGTCATGCATTAGGCAAAAATTAACTTTCTTGGAGAAGAAATTTAATGGAGAGAGAGAGAGAGAGAGAGAGAGAGAGAGAGAGAGAATGTGTCATTCCCCTGTTAATTAGAAGGGTAACTGCTAAATAAATAATTGCATAAAAGAAAAGAAAAGAAAAAAAAGGTATCAAGCATACCATATTTTCCCAACAGCATTCAGTGCTGTTGTTATTTTTATAAGGGAGTAATTAAAATATACATCTCCATCACTGTACTGTACAACCACTTAAGTTGGGAGATGTGTGTACAGAATTATGTCCATTTAGGTCACCAAAAGACTACAATAAAGTCCTCTTGGCATTATATGCCACAAGCATTCAGTTATTATTGTTGTTAGTGTTCCTGTTAATATAATTTATAATTATCTCACTCTAATCATGAGCAAATGTTCTTCACCTCTTTTCCTTTCACTACTTTTTCTATGTATGACAGTATTTTTACAATTCTGAAACAAATTCTCTCTTCATACTTATTGTGTCTTCAACAATTGTTTTAAGAGCACTTTTTTGAAAAGGGATCTTTAAACCAGATGAGCTATCAAATAACTATAGAACACTCATAACCTCATATCTTTCCCACATAATGGAAGTTATTGTTATATTTCCACTTGCTTTATAGCTACTAACAGTTTTTAATAGGACACTGATATTATTACTAATTATCCATAAAAATGATGCTCAGAATTTCTTTTGTGGTTGAATTGCTCAGATCTGAAGCACGGGACATTTGATATGCAAGAAATGCATTACAAATCGGCAAATAAAATAACACTGCCACTTGACAGACAGACATATGGAACAAACTTAGTAAATTGGACAGTACGAACAATATGATTTATAAAAACTTGTGTATCATGGCAACTTTTTAAAATGACAATCAAATGCAGAAAATGGAATGTAAAACTGTTGAACAAATCAACCCATAGATAAAAAATTTACAAAATTTTACATTATATATCTCACAGAACACACAGGTCATGATTCAAAGTGAACACACTGAACTACTTAAAAAACATCAGTGTTACAAGGCACAATAAAAATGGACAGTAAACAAAACCATTATACAAATATCAGTCGGGATACATGAAAAGAGATCATCAATCACAAGGCATAAATTTGAGATAATGCTTGATGTACAGGGTGACGACATATCCGTAGCCAAGCAGAATGTGTGATCATGACTGGCTCGGAAAAATGACAAAATGGTATCTCCACTATTTGTGGATGATAGATCAATGACTTCTTTCCATTTCCCAAACTTTACTATTCCAGTATCAAACATCCAATTGTAAAAGCAGTCTTCTTATTAAAAAAAACTTGTTACATATAAAAAATAAGTACAAAAGATTTGGTTGTAGATCATATGCCATACTGACAAATTTTCCATAACTATCACACTTAATTTTTTTCGGGGGAAGAGAGAACATATCCATATGTCACTATTAGCAGACACTAAGTACAAAAGACCAGCTTCATTATGAGGATTAATATCTACTGTGCGATTGTTCACCTTCATTTTCATCATTTGTGTTTGTGGTCAATGCAGACTGTTCTGCAGGAAGTGAGATCTGACGAGTAATTACTTTTGGGATCAGTGGTACTGACACTGCCGAGAGGCTGCCTGAACGATGCAGTTGATGGATGTGTGTGCTTAGAGCTTCTAGCTCATGACTTTCACTAATCGAAACATGAATTTGTGCAGCTGTACTTGATGTTGACAAAGTTGATTCTGACAGCATATTGTTATAAGAAGGAGCACCAGTATTACTTGGTTCACTGACTCCATCATCAGATTTCGTATTTACAGGTCTCCATATTTTGCTGCAAAACTTCCACATATCAGAGTACGAAAATTGCCCAAATCCATGTTGTGGCCCACAAACAGCCAATAATGATCCAAAGAAAAATGTTGAGTACACCCAACTTACAATCATAACTGCCACAAGAAATATGCCAATCTGTATGTAAGCCAATACTGATGACGGTAACATAAATGCTCCTGCTGCTGCTGTGGTAAGTGCTGCCATGGCAGTTGGCCCACTCATTCTTGACAGAGCAAATGAAACTGCTGATACTCTGTCTTTTGCATCTGGGCACATTCGATAATGAACACCGTAATGTAAACTAAAATCTACTGCCAAACCAATTGCAACTGTTACAGCAACAGATTCCAGAATATTGAGTTTCCAACCCATAATCACCAATGAACCAACAGTAACTGATATTATAGCTGTTACAGTAATAACAGCATATAAGCTTACAAGAAGATTAAGAGTGACAAAAAGGATCACAGATAAGCTAATAGCCATGGACACCACAATTGCAACAAGTGTACCATTAGACAATGTCAACTGAAGATCATAAAAATCTAAATCGCTTACAAACCACCCATTCTCCATTCCTGGAGGTGCAGTTGCTAACTGCTCTTGCATCCAACTTTCCACCTCATTGAAGAATTTATTCATTTCAGAAAAGGATAAGGAGAAAGAATGGACACTATCATATTCCACAACTACTGCTTGTATTTTATGTTGCTTTCCAGGATCTGAAGAAAATTTTGGACCAGCCATACCTGGCATCAAAATTTCAACTGGTGTTTCATATAGACTTTTTATTGCGTGGACAATGCACAACTCAAATACCTCTCGTACATAAGGAAACTGCTCTGTTTCACAACACGGAGTCCTGTCAATATGACTAATAGGATCTCGGCAACGTCGTTGCATCCAAGAAATAAAAGATTCTATAAAACAATTTGGCAATAGTGGGCCTCTTGTTGACTGATAAAATTGTTGCGCTCTCAAATTACGACAGAACTCTAGCAACCACACTTGGGACTCTGGAGCTCCGATGTCAAAAGTTGGATCAAATACCAGGTTTCCAAGAGACGCTGGATTGAGGTAATCACCATTATCTACTGGTAATATCCCCCACACAAAGCGCAATGGCAGTTTTGTGTTGATGCCCACCTGAAACAGAAAACATGGTTAACTGTTTTAATAGCATTAAAACATATAAAAATTGACCTGATTGTACAGCATAACATAAAGCACACTAGTTTGGAAGACAGGAAGGTGAGCCAGGCCTAGATTGAACCTGCACAGTGGATTAACAACTGCGGCTGGTGCACCATCTAGCCTCAATGTGGGTTTTAGGCAGGTTCCCACACTTGTTAAGGCAAATGCTGGACTGGTCCCAACTTTTCATCTCTCAAATCACAATACACAAAGAGTTAAAATATGGTCACATACAGAATAAAGTTTACACCCAATTCACAGACAGGTGGCTCACACAACTTTCCTCCCTTAGATAACTGATGACTGTGGTGACAGGAAGCGCATCCAGTCACGAAGTTAAACAAAATAAATGTATCAAATTTTGAGTACAACAGAGCCCTTAACTAGCCAGGGTAAATGCTAATGAAAAGAAGAAGAAGAGGAGGAAAATATATAAAATTTAAATTAAAATAAAGAGGTGGGAAAAGTTGGAGGCGTGAAACGTAACACATATGACACAAATGTTGAGGACCTCATCAATGATTAACAAACAGCAGCAGAACTCCTGTGAATTATGTGATAGCAATTGACATTCATTAATATCCATTCATCTTAACTGCCTCCTGATCAGTCATCAGTCCTACTGGCAATTTGAGAGATCATCATCTGTCCAAGAAAAGATTCATCTATCTCGTCATCGTATGCTTAATGTGTGGATCAATGAGAAGTTAAAAACATAGCAGTGTACGGGGCGAGGTTTTAATATCTTGTCAACATCGAAGTCATTATACGTGGAAAGCAAACAAGCTGAATTCGCAATATACCATTTTTTTGAAATGATTATGAGAAACCATGAGAACCCTAAATAAGGAGGGCCAGATGGAGAGTTGAGTGCAGCCATTATTAATATGAGTGCAGAGCTTTAATCATTCTACCATTTCAGTCAGTCATTGGCTCTTTAAACAAAACAATTACAGTAGTAACATCACACAGCTATAAAACTGAGTTAGTCTATGATCGTTAGCATGAACTTCAACTGCTGCCCAGAGTGAACTGTCCCACAATGTGCAAAAACAAATTATTTAAAGGGCAAAGAAAAATGATAAATGTAACTAAAATGTTTTGTTCAGTACAAGAACCACAAATGAGAGGATACCAGAAACAAGATTTTGCTTAAATAGTCATATAAAGAAGAGCAGTGTGTGTGAAGCAGTGTGTATAAGTGGACAAGAAAAACAAATTCCAGATTTTTCTCATTTTTATTGGGTAAAAATACACTTTTTCCTGGGTGAAATACTCTCTCTTGGGTGAAAATACATTTTTTTGTGTGTTAAGAGCCAATATAATTTCCCTCAGAGCTGAAAAACTTATCACTCTTTTGAATGGTAAATGTTTTATACAATGGCTTACAACTTCCCAGCACTTTAGAAAATGAAACCAAGCAAACAAACAACACATTTTGGAAAGATCTTTGATGCACAGCAACATGTACACTGCATATTCCTGCATTATGAATGTAAATACAAATTCCACCAAATACAGTATGGTAGCTGCTGTAGCACGGAAATTGATATTGTGATGTGCTTTTGTCAGCCAATCATAACTCATATCATGTGATCTCACCAGTCAATGACAGCAGATACTCAGAGCATAGGACATGTGATGTCATCAGCCAGTAACAACATCACTGCTACGTAACACAAACACACAAGTAGGAAAAGTTATTGATTTAAATTAATGTACATGAAGTATAGCTACAAGAAAAGCTAAGCTTCATTTATAATGTGGGTCCTCGAAAATTTTTTGCCGTTTTTTCTGTGGGTGTGGTTAGGCAGAATCCTATGAGCACAGCTTAAATTGCAGCAGCTGAATATTTCTGACAATCCCAATTATAAATTTCACTGATGTGCACTGAACATTTTGCGGGTTACTTGTAAGAATAGATGTTCTATTGAGCACTTTGACTTTCCCATAGAAAAGCCAGTTATGCATGAAATTGTTCAAGAACTCACCTCGCATGATAATCATTATTGCATAATTGGTAATCTATGAAAGTAATACAATAAATATGAAAGACTAACCTTGAAGCTTGGTATTTTTTAGCTTGTGTTACCCTTTAAGCTATATCATATACAAATGTGCTGTAAAATTTTAAATAGTGGCACAAATGTCTGGCCTTCTGAGCCTGAATTTTTTCTAAGTGCTTCGTCCTCAAAGTGTTGAGTTTTGAATGAGAGTCAAATGCTCCATGACTTAAGAAATTCCTAGCACATTCTGACACATAACATAATTCATCTTGCATAAAAGGAAATTTATTTTGAAAGTAAACCATCAGTCACAATATTTTCCCACTATCTGTTAGAAACGTAAACAGTTGTGACGTCCCCGACGTCACACTCATCAAAAGCAGTTAGTTGTAACGAAGTATTGCATACTCTCCATCTGCTGTCAGCAGACGCTTGTGTGTGCACTGTGTTCTGTTGTAAATGACACATTTTATTTGCAACTCAAGTTTCATTTAGGTGCTATTCTCTCATTTATGTTTTATTGCTGCAGTATTATCCTGTAGTAGCAGGCTAAAGCAAAATTATCTGCTAGACTGTGTCAGGTCTTACCAGTGAAAATTATAAAAACTTAACTGAAAACTAAAATTATGGAAAATTCTCAGAGTTCTAAAAAACTCCTGTTTTTTTCCGGATTTTTTCCAGATGAAAGAATTCCCATGTTTTTCTCAGATTTCCCAGCATGTGAAATAATGGTTGTGCATGCTTTCAATGTCTCCACTAAATAGCCTTGCCAAATTTTTGGGGTATAACTCATGATGTATTACCTTTTTTTTTTTTTTGTCAAACCCAGCATGTATTTTTGAAATTTCTTAAAAGTTTTAACAGTGTACACATACATTAAACTTTAGTTATTCAGTGGCATTTTGCAGCAGACATGAATTTTTAAGAAAGCTCTGAATTAATTTTAACATTTAGCACATATTTAAAAGTAAATACTGGAAGTCTAGCCGTTTCTGCAGACCAAATGTCCCAAATAATTGAAAAAAACTCTCTCAACTGAAGCAAATGTCCCAGGCAAAGACATCGTGAACTGGCCCATTTTAGAAATATTGAAAAATGAAATATATGTCTTTTGTCACCTTAAAAATTGCCTCTTTGGCAGCATAGTAATTGTTATTCCCATCTTTGGTTTTAAAAAAGTCTGGTGAAGCAGTAGCATTAATAACACTCCTACGTTTAGCTGTTTTGCATGATCTTTAATATCACCTTTTCCTTTATGTACAACAGAAAATTCTCTGGTACACAGGGTGCAATAAACTCGTTCGTTATTACTGTCATTAGACAGTTTCCAAAATTTGTATTCCTATTGCAGGTTAAAATTAAAAACACACCTTTTGCAGATTCCATCCATTGTGTTGCCAAATGACTAAGTGAGAAGTTGTGGTGGAATCTATAGCTACATAGATAAATTTGTCCATAAATGTTTATGAATTATACACAAAATATTCAACTTGATGCTCTGGTTAAATTGAACTGTCTGTTATAACCTTTGTCCTATGGAAGTCATACAGCATTATAGGAGAGGCTCCCTGGAGTTTGGAAAGTATGGAGAGGAAACAGAGGCAAGTTGAACCTTCGAATTAGTTTGTGGGGTATGACTGGATTGCACAGTTGCTTGTGCCTGGTAGTTTTAACTTGTTTCACAATAATGAGCAAAAGTTTATTATTTCAGTTTTCGTCTCTGGTTAAAAATACATATTACTTGGTCAATTAAAATGAAAGATAAATTAAGAGCATTCAGTTATCTGCTTACCTTGTTAATTCTTTCGAAAAGGAATTTCTCTGAGTAGTACAACTCATACTGTTCAAATGGATGGCTGCTGTCAAACAGCTGGAAGTCTCTTGTGTCTGGAAGACTAAAACGTGGCCACCAGAATACAATAACAACACTTATTAACGCCAAAATGCCCAACATTGTGAGCCACATGTATTTAAATTTCAAAACAACTGTAACGACCAGTTTGTCAAAAGACAAAAATCTTCCACCACAGGAACATACATTTTCTGATCTCAGCCACCGAAAGGGAAACCTAGATCTACAGCACCAGTATTCTGACACCACAACACTAGCAGGTAGCCAAGTAACCATCATCCCAAAATTTGCCAATGTTGCAGTGCCTGCAAAAATACTGAAACAAAAGACCACAAAAACATTAATGACATTTTAATACATTCCAAAGATAAATGTTCATTAAACAAGAATTCTCTAGAATCATGACTTCAACATAATGAAGTTTAGTAACAATAAAAACTAAGACAATGCTCACCTAAAACACCTTATTGCTGTTATGTAGCTCACACATGAGGTATAAAAAGCAGCTGCAGTTGTAAGAGATGTTACGAACATTGATAGTGCCGCATTAGACAATGCTTCCTCCATTAATTTCACCACTGTCCAGCTGTTTCTCTCTGCTTTAATACATTGCCACATTTTGCAGAATATAAACGCATCGTCAGCCCCAATACCTGGAAGATACATCATTGTAGCTCAGCATGAATAATACTGCAAAATTAAACACATTGCATTGCTACAATAAAGTAAATCTGTAAGTAAATTTGTAAGTACAAACTATAGAATCTGAAGTCTGCTCACGTGTAAATCTTCATTGTTATAAAGTTGATTTTTTGGTGCGTTTTGTGGTGTTCAATCACTGTGGTGTATATGAATGATCTAGTATTGAACTCAGCTAACAGTCTATCTTCTTCTTCTTCTTCTTCTTCTTCTTGTTCATTTTTTACTTCAAGGTTTAAGCACCTGCATCTATCTATCATTTACTGCACCAGGCAACAATGTACGTTGCTCGAAGTGCTAACCTACTCTCTGTTTGACTGTGCCTTAACAAGTGGGTAGCTGAAAGCCAATGTGGTAACACTGTAGAAGCATGTGCCAGAGGCAAGCTGTTACTATTCAACCTGCCCCTGCCACTGCTAGGCAGCATGTCATTGGCCACGAGGTGGCGGCACAATCAAACATCAGAGGACAGCACCACACTGTGGCCTGCATGCACCGTCAATGATCGATGCCATCACGGTTCACCAATAAACAAATAAACATCATATAACCCTGGAGCACAGAGTTCTCTCTCTCATTTACTTCTGTACATTCATCATAATAATTACTTGGACTATGCTCTCAGGAACTAATTGTGAACTGTATTGTGTACACTGTCCTGACTGTCCTCTGGAACGTGTATGAAATTTCATTGCTGTTCTCATTACAAATGTTAGATTTTTTTTTTAATTATTTAGATTATGGTTTTAAGGCACAAAAAAGCTATGGTCATAAATGCCCATTGTGTGGCTTAGTGAAACGTAAAAACAGGAATTTAAATCAGCAGCAATGGGAGCGAAACTCAAGGAGGGAAACTAAAAACAGAAGGAAATCTTAAAAAAGTGCTATTGAAGGGGGTTGTTTTCCCTGAAAAAAAGCTTCAGATGACTGATGTCTTCTCACTAACACTGATAAACTCAACGATACGATAAGCTGAGCGTGAGTCATCTGCTAAAAGGGAAGATATATCAGGCGACAGCTGTAAACAGGCACGTAGCGGATTAAAATAGGGGCACTGAAGTAAAAGATGTCTCACCGTCCACAATTGAGAGGAGTGGGGACAAAGCTTGGGAAGATCACCACTTAAAAGATGTCGATGGCTAAAAAGACAGTGCCCAGTCCAGAGTCTAGTTAAAATTACCTCCTCCCGACGACTGGTGGGAAGAGGTCCAAGCACAGGGAAGAGGTTTTATGTCCCATAATTTATTATCCTGAAGTGCAGACCAATGTGTGTGCCATAAAAGAGCAACACAGCGGCATAAAACGCTCTACAGATTGGCAAAGGAAACCATGCGAAGGGATTCAGTTATGCCACAGAGATGCCCCCCAGTGGAGCATATGGAGGCAGTCCTAAATCCAGTGGACCAGAGGGTGGACGGAATAAAGAGCTTGGAGGTTGAGAAGAGAGCTGAGCGAATCCGAGCATATAATATACTGCACCTGCTGATGGCAACGGATGTATTGGACATCCTGGAGAACAGTGTAAAGCTCCGCAGTAAAAACAGAACACTGGTCAGGAAGCCAAAATCTAATAGGGGTGCTGTCAAATAATATAGGCACTCCTGCCACCAAAGGTGGCCTTGGAGATGTCAGTGTAAATAAATGTGGCATCCTCCATTTGTGCGCATAGAGCACCAAATGCCCGACAATAAACTATAGGGGAGGTACTATCCTTGGGAAGCTGACAAAGATCACGGAGAAGGCAGGTCCGGGGACAAAGCCAAGGTGGCGCCGTACTTCCATTTGTCAAGAAAGTTTTAGGAAATTGGAAGGAAAGTGAATGTAGCAGCTGACGGAAGCGGACTCCTGGTGGTGGTAGAGAGGAAGGGCTGCATGCATACCCTAATTTCAAGGAGGCGTCAAAAAGAAGGGCATAGGTCAGATGAGCAGGCATGGAAGACAGATGACTAGCGTAACAACTCAGAAGGACAGCTCGGAGATTGGACAGCGGAGGTCCAGCAGTCTCAGTGTAAGGGCTCTCCACGGGGCTAGTGTAAAAAGCTCTGGATGCTAAACACAATCCATGGTGGTGAACAGAATCTAGACGCCAAAGAATAGACGGCCATGCAGAGGAGTAAACTATGCTTCCAAAGTCCAATTTTGAGTGCACTAATATGTGATATAGGTGGAGGAGTACCACTCGGTCCGCTCCCCAAGAGGTACCACTCAGAACACAGAGGGTGTTGAGGGAGCTCAGACAGTGACCCGAAAGATATGAAACATGGGAAGACCAACAAAGTTTTCTGTCAAACCTACGTCCCAAGAATTTGGCAACGTCTGCGAAAGAAAGGTCAACAGGGCCTAGATGTAGGGAAGGCGGATAAAACTCCTTATGACGCCAAAAATTTACACAGACAGTCCTACTGGGAGAAACTGGGAAGCCAGTTTCGATGCTCCACGAGTGTTGGCAATCGAGACATCCTTGAAGATGTCGTTCGAGAAGGCTGGTCCGTTGACAGCTATAGTAGATTGTAAAATCATTGACAAAGAGGGACCGCAAAACATCGGGAAGGAGACAATCTATAATTGGATTTATGCTGATGGCAAATAGTACAACACTTAGAACGGAGCCCTGGGGTACCCCGTTTTCTTGGGAGAAAGTACGGGATAAAGTAGTGTTCACCCGCACCTTAAATGTGCGCTCTGTCATAAATTCACGGATGGAAAGGGGTAGCCGACCTTGAAAGCCCCATGAGAACAGTGTGCGGAGGATGTCTGAAAATTGTTCAAGACGTAAGTGGAGAGAGCAACAACATGGTCAACTGCAGAACGATGCTTTCGGAAGCCACATTGGGCACTTGTTAAAAGGTTTCAGGACTCCAGCCAACAGCCTAAATGGCGATTTACCATACGCTCCAAAACCTTACAAACACTACTTGTGAGATAGATTGGGTGAGAGCTGGAGGGGAGATGTTTGACCTTTCCAGGTTTCGGAACAAGAATGATGATAACTTCCCGCCACCTTCTGGGAAAGGTACTGTCGACCCAAAGTCGATTATAAAGGCGAAGGAGGTTGCACAGACTAGGGTATGATAGATGCAGCAACATTTGGACGTGGACACCATCCAGTCCTGGAGCAGAAGAGCGAGAGGAGGAGAGTGCATGTCTGAGTTCCCACATAGAAAAAACAACATTATAGCTTTCGCGATCTTGAGAGGAAAAAGCAAGAGGCTGCTCTTCTGCTACCCGTTTCTTTGAGAGAAAGTCTGGTGGGTAATTAGAAGAGCCCGAAATCTCAGCAAAGTGTCGACCCAATGAGTTAAAGAGATTGCGGCCGGCTACACTAAGGTATCCTGCGTGACAGCCCAGAGGTCAGGAAAAAACTGGACGTGCCGGATATCCATCGGATTGAATTCCAAAAACCTGATGAGGGAGTGAAGGTATTAAAGGAGCTGGTAAAGAAATCCCAGCTTGCCTTCTTGTTATCGCGTATGATGCAACCGCATCGCACACGTAGCTGCTTATTGTGTATACAGTTGGCCAACATAGGATGACAGCAGAAAATGTGAAGAGCACGTCTCTGCGCATGTATTGCGTCACGGCAACTGTACGAAAGGCAAGTTTAGAGAAAAAAACTTTTATGCAATGGCACACAAATTGAGAATGGTCTACACCTGCAGGAAATGAGCCAGATGATACATCGGGTGTCCATATTAAAGTTTCAGTTTATAAACACTGTAGAAAGAGAACCACTACTCAAATGACATAAATCTGAACAGCATATTATTGAAGCAGGAGGAAACATCAAGAAATACAAAAAAAATTTAGCAAAAATTTGACCACTAGCTGTAAACATCAGAATATGCACACCAGCAGGTGCGTGACAAGGCTGTTCCTCATTTGTATCTCAGATACCCAACATGATTATCTCCATGAAAGATCGCACATTGCTGGTAAAACTCTTTTACACAAAAATGGCTTTGGGCTGACATCTGCTTCGGAACTGGAGAAAATGATCACAAAATTCAAAAAGACAGGTTTCTTTTGAAGTGCAATGTGGCAGAGGGAGGAAAGCAGTAGATCCAATGTCTGTCAAAGATGTGACCACAGCATTGCAGGAAGGGGTCAAGTGGTGGGGTGTTAACAAGCAGTGCACAGGGAATTGCCTGAATGTTGGACATTCCTGCAAGCCCAGTGCATAAAATCCTACAAAACATCCTGCATTGCTACCCATACAAAATCACCCATCTTCAGGAGTTGATTCCTGCTGACCTAACAGCAAGACAAATGTGCACTCTGGAATTTCTTGCTTGCATGAAAGTGGACAATCAATGGCCATGGAACATACTGTGGACAGATAAAGCTCACTTCCATCTCCAAGTCAATATGCAGAATAGCAGAATATGGGCAATGGAAAATACGCATGCATATCAACTGGTACCATTTCATTCTGCAAAAAGATGACTGTGTGTAGTGCGGGACTGACGGCACTGTTTATTATAGGATTATAGGCTAATATTTTTTTGAGAACATGAGTCCTGCAGGCTCCATTACCCGTACCAGCACTGGTAAATGCTATAAGAGTCTTGTGCACCAGCACCATCTAACCCTTCAATAGTGTGGATGTATGGGTAGAACCATATTTATGCAAAGTAGTGCTTCTTTGGACATTACACAACCAGTGAAGCAGCTGCTGCAGACGCATTTCCGAAATGCTACAATTGTCAGCTGTCATTTCCCTACAGCATGGCCATCCACATGCCCTGATCTTAATCCGTGTGACTTCTGTCTGTGAGGTTATGCAAAAGACGATGTGTTCAGCACTCCAATTATGAATGTAGTGAATTGAAGGCATGCACTGCACAACACATTCTGAACATGATCCTCAAGACACACTGATATGTTGTGAAACATGCTGTTTGTCAGTTTCAACTTGTTGCAGAAAACAGTGGACAGCATATTGAACATGTCTTGCATCAGTCTCACGACAATCAGAAACCAATGTCATTTTGCTTTTTATGTGGTTTTTGGCCCCAGGGCAATTAAAAATCAATTTTTCCAATCCAATTTGGCACAACGTTGCCGTGGTGGATGGGCTTACCTAACTAACAGTGCAATAATAGTACGGATAGTGTAATGTGCAACTCAAACCATAGCCATCTTATTGTGTTTCATCTGTCATTTGTAGCTCAACTCATTTATGTTCAGATGCTTACAGTGTCACCTACTGGTAAACTAACTAGACCACCAAATGCAAATGTCCCCCCCCCCCCCCCCCCCCCAAATTGGTGGAGGGCCAAAATGCCACTCAGCTGCTCTGTTTCCATGTTTTTTTGTATATGCTATTACTTTCAATTCATAGCCCATATCATCTGAATACCTTTTTTTTTCATTATGAAACTAGCTACTAACAAAAATATTGTACTGTTACTGATAACACAAATCACTTTCAGTTCAAGATCACTGGCACCGTAGACTGCAATGATGCATCACAGGCTACACAGTGTTCTGGGTTTGTCATGGTGGGATAGGAGGGAGACAGTGTTAGCAAGCTTGTGAATCCCCACAACTCTTATTCGTTGCATCAATGCACTGCTGCTGCCATCTGAATCCAGTGTAGCCAGATACAGATAGGTTTCCCACGGTGTAAAATACATGGCCATTTTTAAAACTGGTGGGAATTTTAAATCAAAAACTGAGCATTTTTACATTAATTTCAAGTATAAGATGCACATGAATTTTGGAGGAAATTTTTCAAAGAAAAAAGTGCATCTTGTAGTCCATATAATGTAGTAAAAGATGTTTGCAAAATCTTTTTTAAAATTTTAACGAATTACATTAAATCACATTCTCTATTCCCGATAATGTAAAGCATTACTAATTTACAGTGTTCCTGTCAAATTCTCTCTGCTGCCTCTACAAGGTGAAATTTTTTTCTATTATTTAAAAAGAGCATGCTTTCATTCCTTCACCTCAACAATGGTAAGCCATCGGTCAGCAATGAGCCTCCACCTCTATGACTTGGCCTCTTTGGACTTGGGTGCAATGAGTTTGTATTCGCTGGTTTATTGAACTTAGTACTTGCGATTAACTGTCAGTCATTCCCTTGTAGTCCATCTGTATTTTGAATTTATTCTAATTTCACCCAATGGTGATAGTGCTCCACATGAGACATTTAAGTTCTAGAGTTGTCAGTTTGCCATAAAAGCCAGACTCACTTCACATAATTTCAAAAGCTCTTAATAATTCCTGTTCAGACAATGAATTACATCGGTGGATTTTATGTGCAAAAAGGCTTTTATGTTTGTTAAAATAAAGTTGATATTGTTTTATTTCTACCCGGGATTTTTTTTTCCTGGGGAGCCAGCTTAAGGTCACTACAGTCATTGGTGAAAAGGTGTTCACAGTAAAGGCAGTTGTACAAATTGTGACAATTCCGAAAGTAAATTGTGATTTCAGGACAGTTTTCCACAAGATTTTGTATCATGTAACTGGTGTTCTGATGTTCAATTCTCCTTTCAGTATGGCCGCTCTCAACACAGACGTTACAACAGTCACAGCAAGTGATGCAGCACACCCATGTACCACTGTTCGAGAAGTTAGCTGGCATCAACATGCCACCAGAAGTATCCAACTGACTTTCACAGATCAACTAAACGGTAAAAGGAATTGAGTCAGTGTCACCGCCATTCCTGCTTTTCATAAGAAGATGGAACCCTGGGTAAATTACACTGCTTGGCTGAAACTGCATTTCCCCACAGGCAATCTGAGGTGATACCCAGCAACAGGTCTTTTTATTAGCCTATTCAGGTCTTGAAGTTTATAGATTCCTCTAATAGCTGAGCCCCAAGATCAAACGTGGGGTTTGACTTACTGTACGACCGTCTTAAGGTGATATTGTGATTCCCAGATACATGTGGCAACTGCTTGCCACAAATTTTTTTAGCTGTCACAAAAAGGATTGTCAAATGTACCAAGAATGGAAAATGCAGTTACAGGATCTTTCTCAGGACTGTCATTTCCAGTGCACTAGTTTGAAATGTAAACAATCCTATAGTGACATTTTGTTTAGACACATGATCCTTGTACATTAACAGGACAAGGGACATTGGAAGGATTTGATGAAACTCAGTGATACCTCGTTGTCAGCTCATCATCTGTTCATTCGAGCATTTTAACAGACAATGCGATCCTTGCAGCTGTACGAGAGCCATATCAGTTGTTTTCAACTTGTCCAGCATGCAGGCACTGGCTGCACCAATAATGTTCAGGAAGCACAGGTTCTCAGAACACAACTACCCCCACACTATCCCCCCAGAGAATTTGAGTGACTGGGTTTTAAGGGTGTTGCGGTCCTGCAGCAATTGGTTCCTCTCTCACCAATGGTAACAGGACTATTTTAGAAAAGCAAAATGTACATTTTGTTGCAAACTGGGACACAAGATGGAAGATGTAACTCCACCAACAAAATGACCTTAGATAACATGCGCCTTTGGGATATAGATTTGGATACTGAAACTGATGTTTGGAGGCCAGGTCTGAACGTTCTCCAAGTTCAGCCAGTGTTACACAGGTTGACCAGTACGCTGACATTGGAATTACAAATTAACACCATTCTAGTCAAGTTCCACACTGACATAGGAACCTTCACAACAATTACCAATGTGCCTACCTACAAGGAGCTGGGGTCGCAGCTGCTTCAACCATTTGCCAAACAGTTGAAGAATTACAGTAACAATAACATTACTGTATAATGATGATTTAGATCCACCATACAGAATCATGGATTACCTTTTATGGCTTATGTCTAGGTAGTTGCAACAAAAAGAGCTATGAAAATTTTGGCATTGGATCTTTTCAACAAATTACATTTGGAAGTGGCGGAGTCCCCCTATGTCTGATGTTCAGGATTGCTCCATAACACAACACTCTAGTTCCAAAGCATCTCGACTGCTGGCTGGACAGCATGCAGGCTCCAGTGACTCTCCAGGAGTGTGTTTTCACACAAACACTGCATTCGCGCCATCGGTAATGCATGTTTGCATCCACACAGTCAGTAACTGAGTTCTCTAACCAAACCGGTGGCCCACAATGACCGTCTATCAGGGCCACTGCTACATTGGTGTCACTTTCATAACAATGTGGGGACAAGGGTTGTGCCACTGGGTACACATTGGTGGGTCCCGGTGCAGGTCATTAAGCACTTGGGTCAGGCCATAGTAGTAATCTGGCTCCCGGACCAGCCATGGCTCACAGGCACATTAGTCAGCTTCACCCTCAATAGGACCAAGGTACTCCACCAGTCTTTTTGTTCCAGGCAGCCATCATCCGGGTTCTGAGAGGGTTGATCTACTGCCGCAGCACCACAAAATTTAGCAGTTGGAGCCCGTTGGTCAGCACAATGCTGACATCCACGACAAGGAGACAAGCAGCTCCCGTCCCACTGGACATCAACAGGGAGGGTCCAGGGTGACCACCTGCAATGGACGCCTCTGACTCACTTCCGAGATGTTGAAATGATCAACCGTCTCTTCACCTGGGGAGGGGAGAGGTGGTGTATCAGGACACATAAGTCCACTTGCCTCTGTGTACTCAGGTGCAAGGACTCTGTATTCGCCAGCTTACTGAACTTGTGGTTAACAGATATCAATTCCCTTTTGATCTGTCTGTACTCTGAAGTTGTTCTAATTTCATTCAACAGTCAAAGTGGTCCACACCAGATATATAAGGTCTAGAGTTGTCCATTTGTCACAAACTCCAGAAACAGTTCACATAATTTCAGAAGAGTTTTATGTTCTTTATTCAGACAATTAGTTACAATAGTTAATTTTATGTGATGCAAGACTTTTATGTTTGTTAAAATAAAGTTGATATTGCTTTATGTCTACCTGGGAACTTTGTTTTGGTTGTGGAGCCTGTGTAAGGTCACTACAAAACCACTGTCCATTAATAACTACGTCAAAACACAGCAAGCCAAACACACTGTGGGATATCCCTGACAGAGTAAAACAAGAATCAAAAAAGCATTGTTTCTACAATGCAGCAAGTTTATTTTTATGTACCTAATAGCTAACATTATATGCCCAGCAAACTTGCCCACATGCACATGTCAAAACTGTGGAATATGAAGACAAAGGGCAGGAGTTAAAAACTGTTGCACGTCCATCCTATTCGATGGAAGAGAAGACAGCTAAAAACAAGAATGTGGAGAAAGGTCTATAAAATACACCATAGAATGACGGAGGTCCAGAACACAAATTAAATGGCCTTTGCCATATTGCTATGAAGGACCAAAAGTAAAATGTGGCCTAGTGTCATTCACTAAAACGGCCGATAACTCAGACGGCAAACACAAACGGGAATGTAAGCAGCTGAAAAATGAGTATTCCATCCGGAAATGACAGACAGTCAAAAGTTGTGCACAAAGTGGTGGGGGAGCACCACTTAACAAATGGCGATGTCTCAAGAGACAGTGCCCAACACGTTACCTTGTTAAAATGATCTCCGCGTGGTGAGAGGCCCAAGAGGTGGTCATCCAAGCCGCTGGGAGAAGCTTAATAACCCGGAGCTTGTTCCCATGAAGGGAGGACCAGTAGTGGTGCCACAGTGACACTGCTTGCTGACAGACGGCAACACAGACATCATCAGAGGGAGTATAAGGATTAGTGGGCTGAGATACAAGGACTGTAGCCTTGGCAGCAATGTCAGCAGCCTCATTTCCTATCAGACCAACATGACCAGGAACCCACATAAACATCACAGTGTCTCCATCAAGAGTGAGCAAGTAACAACTTCCCTGAACCAGTTGCAGTAACGGATGGACAGTGTGCAGCACACAGAGGCTTTGAAGCGCACTGAGAGCCTGAGCAGATGGCACAAATGAAAGGCCTGTGTTGCCGGATGTACTGCACGGCCTGATGGAGGGTGAAGAGCTCTGCTGTAATTACTGAGCATTGTTCCGGAAGCCGATATCGAAAAATGTCGACGCCAATGATGAAGGCATACCCGACACCATGGTCAGTTCGAGAGCCATCAGTGTACACAAAGGTACTACTGCGAAATGCCACGCAAAGGTCATGAAACTGAAGATGATAGAGTGATGTTGGAGCAGTGTCCTTAGGAAGCGAATGAAGGCTAAGGTGAACACGGGCTGCTGCACGAAACCAAGGTGGTGAAAGGTTCACACCCACTGGGAAAGTTGCAAGAAGTGTGAAGTTAACCTCAAAGCCACGGTGTTGAAGGGTTCATACCAACTGGAAAAGCTGCCGGAGAAAGAGCCGAAAGCGAACTCCAGGAGGTAACAGAGAAGAGGGATGCGCCCCATACTGACGATCAAAGAAGTCCTCAAAGGCGGAGGCAGAAGGAGGCATAGGATGGATGGCCTTGCATGGCAGACCAATGGCATGCATATCTGCTGAGGAGAAAGTCACGGTGATACGACAGCAGTTGTTGGGCAACTTCTGCATACAAACTCTCAACCGGGCTAGTGTAAAAGGCCAAATGCATGCCACAATGGTGGATAGTATTGAGATGGTGTAATACGGACGGACATGCAGATGCATAAACGAAACACACACAGTCTAGTTTCGAATGGACAAGGGACCGGTACAAACAGAGGAGGATGGTTCGATATGCGCCCCAGGAAGTACCATTGAGGATACGTAGGACACTGAGGGACCACATACAGAGGGCTTTTAGACACAGGGGAGGACCAAGAGTATTTTCTATTGCGCATGAGCCCCAGGAATTTCGTAGTTTCAATGAATGGAAGAGCAACATGCCCAAGATGTAAAGACGGTGGAAGAAGCCACCAGAAATTCATACAAACGGTTTTGTCAGTGGAAAAACGAAAACCACTGTCGATGCACCATGAGTAAAGATGATCATGACAGAGCTGCAGACGCTGCTCAATGAGACAAGTCCATGGAGAATTGCAGTAGATAGGAAAATCGTCAAAAAAAAAAAAAAAAAAGTCGGAGATGCCCGGCGGGAGACAGGCCATTATAGGGTTAATTGCGATAGCAAAGAGGATTACACTCAGGATGGAACTTTGAGGCACACCATTTTCCTGAATAAATGTGTCCGACAAGGCAGAACCCACATGTACCTTGAATACCCTGTCTTTAAAAAATTCCTGAAGGAAACAGGGAAGGCTGCCACAGAAGCTCCATGTGTAGAGAGTACGGAGAATATCAGTCCTCCAACAGGTGTTGTAAGCTTTGACCAAATCGAAAAACGCAGCCACAGTTTGGGATTTCTGCAGAAAACCATTCATGACCTGGGTGGACAAAGTGACGAGACGGTCAACTGCAGAACGCCATGCTCGAAATCCACACTGCGCATTCGTTAGTGAATCACATGACTCGAGCCGCCATACCAGCCGGGCATGAATCATACATTCCATCACCTTGCAAACATAGCTAGTGAGAGAAATGATGCTGTAGCTTGAAGGAAGGTGTTTGTCCTTACCAGGCTTAGGTATGGGTATGACAGTGGCTTCATGCCAGTGTCTGGGAAAGATGCCCTCTGCCCAGATGTGGTTGTACATATTAAGCAGAGAGTGCTTGCCCGCAAGAGAAAGGTGCTGCAACATCTAAATGCAAACAGCGTCTGGCCTTGGGGTGGAGGATAGGGATGAAGTGAGAGCACAATAGAGCTCCCTCATAGTAAAGGCGGCATTGTAGCATTCTCAGTCGCCCAAGCCTCCTCCGCTAGTTTCTGAGGGACGAAGGCAAGGTGATAGGGGGATGAGGTCGAAATCTCCACAAAATGGCAGCCCAAGGTGTTGGAAATAGCAACTGGGTCCTGGATGACATTGTCTATTACTGTCCAGCTGGAAATTGGGGAGCGGATCTTGGTCCCAGAGAGCCGTTGGAGGTTGGCCCACACAACAGAAGAGGGACTGGCACTGTTAAACAACTAGTGAATGAAATCCAGCTAGCTCTTTTGCTATCCCAAAGAACACAACGACACTGTGCGTGCATCTGTTTATAATGAATGCAGTTTGCCATTGTAGGATGATGGTTAAAAACACGGAGAGCACGTCCCAGTGCCACAGTCCACCAAGGGACCAGGACACTGAGTGGTAAAGAGGATGTGTGAGGAATGGAACATTCTGCGGTGGTTAGGATAATGGTTGTAAGATATTCCACCTGGGCATCACAACTGGGGAAATGTTGTTCGTCGAAGGACATCAGGGAGGAGTAAAGCCTCCAGTCAGCCTTAGTAAGCTGCTATTTGGGTGTGTACGGAAGTGGGGTAGGAGTCAGCAAACGGACAGCCCACGGCAAGTGGTCGCTCATGTAGGTGTCAGAGAACGGACCACTTGAGATGATGGGCAAGCTGGGCAGTGCACAAGGATAGGTCCAAAAGGGAACAGGTGTGTGTGGAGTCTGAAAGAAGTATGGGTGCTCCTGTGTTAAGGCAGAAGAGGTTAAGTTAATTAAGGAGGTCAGCCAAGAGGGCACCTCTTGGAAATTTTCTGGAACCTCAAAGGGTATGTTGCGCATCAAAGTCACCGAGTAGCAGAAGGGGGTTGGGTAGCTGCCCAATAAGATGGACGGAGTCTGCCCTGGTGACATCATACAATGGAGGGATGTAAACAGTACAAATGGAAATGGTCAAGTGAGAAAGGAAAAGGTGAACTGCAACAGCTTGAAGGTGGGTAGCCAGGGAGATGGGTTGACTATGAATATCATTCTGTAAAACCGGGACGAAATGTGAGAGCTCAAAGCAGCTGTGAGGACACAATTTTGTTTCCTGAAGGGAGAGTACAAGTGGACGCTATGAGTCTAAGAGCAGCCATAAATCCTCTTTGTTGGGCTGAAGGCCATGAATGTTCCATTGGAGTCTAGATGAGGAAAAATGAAGGGGTGTCACCTCGGCAGCTGCTGAGTACCAGCTTTCAAAGACTTGCTGCTACAAGGCACAGACGCAGGAGAATCCTGCCCCATGAGGTCTGCAGAAGTGTCGGTATTCTTCTGCTGTCGCCCTGAGGAGTCCAGGATGGAAAAGCGGTTGGTGGTGTCCACTGGCAACACGGAGGTCGGCCAGGTGAGGGTATCACGTGGCGACACTGTCGAAGAGGATCTTCGAGTTGGTGAAGGAGAAGACAGTTTGCCTTTGTCTGACTTCTAAGAGACTTTCCAGTTAGCAGAGAAAGACTTAGGTGTTGATTGGCTGGAGGGATGTAGGAAGTCTTCGCGGCAATATTCCTTCTGTCCCTTCCGGCCTGCCAGTTGTGTAGCTGGTGACTTCATCCCGTGAGGCGAAGGTTTGGTGACATGTTGCACAGCTGGAAGAGGAGGGTGATTCTACCATGACACTGGACGATTTCACAACTACTGTGAGGTCGCATGTCTGCGTGGCCATGTCCTTTGTGGGGAAAGATGTATCGATAACAGTACTGTGGGTGCCAGATGGTAGAACACAGGGTTTGCGACTAGCAAACAACATGCAAGCGACCAGGTAAGGCACTTTTTCCTCCACCCAGATTTCCTGGACAGCCTGCTCATTGAGACACATGGGACAATCGTGGGAGGAGATGGCATGGTCACCATTGCAGTTGATGCAATGGGGAGGAGGAGGAGGAGGCGGCGGCAATCGTCCTCGTGAGCATCCCTACCACAGGTTATACATTTAGCTGGGTGTCGACAGGACTCTCCAGCATGGTTGTAACGATGACAGTGGTAGCAGTGCATCAGGTTCAAAATCTATAGTTTTATTTATTTACATGTCTAGTTCCGTAAGACCAAATTGAGGAGCAAATCTCCAAGGTCATGGAACGTGTCAGTAAATGAAATTACAGCATAAAAGTAATAACAGACAAAATAAAATGTTTATGAACCGAAAAAAAAAAAAAAATAAAAAAAATAAATCAAGCCACAAGTTGAAGTATGCACAATGAACAATATAACATAAGAATCAGCTTAACTTTTCAAGGAACTCCTCAAAAGAATAGAAGGAGTGACCCATGAGGAAACTTCAGTTTCGATTTGAAAGAGCATGGATTACTGCTAACATTTTTCAATTCTTGTGGTAGCTCACTGAAAGTGGATGCAGCAGTATATTGCACACATGTCTGCACAAGAGTTAAGAGAGTATGATCTAAATGCAGACTGGATTTCTGCCGAGTATTAACTGAGTGAAAGCTGCTAATTCTTGGGAATAAGGTGACACTGTTAACAAGAAATGACAGTAAAGAATATATAGAGAGAGGCCAAAGTTAAAATACCCAGACTAGAGAACAGGGTCAACTAGAGGTTTGCATACTTACACCAATTATTGCCCAAACTGGCCGTTTGTGAGCCAAAAATATCCTTTTAGAATGGGAAGAGTTACTCCAAAATACAATACCATACAACATAAGTGAATGAAAATAAGCAAAGTAGACTAATTTTTGTGTCAAACAATCACTTACGTCAGATACCATTCGAACAGTGCAAATGGCAGCATTAAGTATTTGAACAAGATCGTGAATGTGGGCTTTCCACGACAGTTTACTATCTGAACACCTAGAAATCTAATTGTTCAGTTTCACTAATCATATGCCTAGTCTGTGAAATTAAAATGTTGGGTATTTGTTGAATTGTGCGTTAGAAACTGTAAAAACTAAACTTACTGTGATTTAGCATTAGTTTATTTCCTACAAGCCATGAACTTATGTCAAGAACTGCACTGTTTGAAACAGAGCCAATGTTGCACACAACATCTTTTACTACCAAGCTAGTGTCATCGGCAAACAGAAATATTTTAGAATTACTCGTAAAACTAGAGGGCATATCATTTATATAAATAAGGAACAGGAGTGGCCCCAACAATGATCCCTGGGGCCCACTCAGACCCCACATCATAGCCATTCTCAACACCGTGAATAATGACCTTTTCTTGTCTGTTGTTGAAGGAGGAGGTGAAACACTTGTGAACTACTCCCCATATCCCATAATGGTCCAAATTCTGGAGCAATAGTTTGTGATCAACACAATCAAACGCCTTAGTTAAATCAAAAAATGTGCCTAGTGTTGAAACCTTTTGTTTAATCCATCCAGTAACTCACAGAGAAAAGAGAATATAGCATTTTCAGTTGTTAAACGGCTTATAAAGCCAAACTGTACATTTGATAGCAAATTATGTGATATAAAATGATCAATTATCCTTACACATACAGCCTTTTCAATAACTTTAGCAAACACTGATGGCATAGAAATAGGTCTAAAACTGTCTAAATTATCCCTTTCTCCCTTTCCATAAAGTAACTTTATTACTGGATACTTTATTTGTTCAGGAAACTGACCATTCTTAATGGAAAATTTACAAATATGGCTAAGCACAGGGCTACCATGTGCTTCACAGTACTTTAATATTCTACTAGGCACTCCATCATATCCATGAGAGTCCTCAGTCTTCAATTATTTGATTATTGACCCAATCTCTTCCTTGTCAGTACCACAGAGGAGTATTTCACACATCAGTCTCCAAAAGGCATTTTCCAAGAGTTATGTAATTCCCTATAGTTTTTATTTAATTCACCAGCAATGCTCAGAAAATGATTGTTAAATACTGCACATATATCTGACTTATTAGTAACAGAAATATTTTTACTACAAAACGACTTTATATTGTCAACTTTGTGCTGCTGACCAGACACTTCCTTCACAACTGACCATATGGTTTTAATTTTATCCTGTGAATTAGCTATTTTATTTGCATACCACAAACACTTTGCCTTCTTAGTAACATTTTTAAGCATCTTACAATACTGTTTGTAATAAGCTACTGTAGCTTGATTGTGACTACATTTAATATTTTGATATAATTATTCCCCCCCCCCCCCCCCCTTGCTACATGATATCCTTATTCCACGAGCCAGACACCCAGGCTGCCTTTTACTGCCATTACCCCATTTAGAACGTTCTAACAGAAAGCAACTCTCAAAGAGCTCGAGAAATATGCTAAGGAAAGCATTATATTTGTCTCTTAAAAGACATCAAGTCACCGTTGACTGTATGAAATATTTATTATTACGAATGCAATTTCGGCCTTGGGACCATTTTCAAGTAACACTGCAAAAGTTGCCTTACGTTTTAGGTAACTTTTGAAGTGTTACTCGAAAATGGCCCTAAGGCCGAAATTGTAATCGTAATAATAAATATTTCATACAGCCAATGGCGACTACGATGTCTTTTAAGATATATTATATGACTGTGAATCACAACCATGAGAAGTCAATCATTATATTTGTCACCAATGTTGTCGGCACTATAAACATCCTGCCATTCCTGTTCCTTAATGAGGTTCAACAAACTCTCTGTTGCCGTTGGATTAGCTTTCATACATAGTTTGCAATTATATGTGACATTTGTTTGAGTACAAAAGCCTTTTAGTTCCTTTCGAACTGACTATGCAAATGTAGACGAGATGTGGCTCAAATTCAAAGATGTAGTAGCAACAACAATTGAGAGATTCATACCTCATAAATTGGTCAGAGATGGAACTGATCCCCCATGGTACACAAAACAGGTCCGAACGCTGTTGCAGAGGCAACGGAAAAAGCATGTGAAGTTCAGAAGAACGCGAAATCCCGAAGATCGGGTAAAATTTACAGACACGCGAAATTTGGCACGAACTTCAATGCGAGATGCCTTTAATAGGTTCCACAACGAAACATTGTCTCGAAATTTGGTAGAAAATCCGAAGAAATTCTGGTCGTATGTAAAGTACACAAGCAGCAAGACGCAGTCAATACCTTCGCTGTTACTGACGACTGTGCCGCTCAAGCGGAGTTATTGAACGCAGTTTTCCGAAATTCCTTCACCAGGGAAGATGAATGGAATATTCCAGAATTTGAAACACGAACAGCTGGTAGCACGAGTTTCTTAGAAGTAGATACCTTAGGGGTTGTGAAGCAACTCAAATCGCTTGATACGGGCAAGTCTTCGGGTCCAGATTGTATACCGATTAGGTTCCTTTCAGATTACGCTGATAAAATAGCTTGCTCACTCACCAATAGATCTGTACCTACAGATTGGAAAATTGCGCAGGTCGCACCAGTGTTTAAGAAGGGTAGTAGGAATCCATCGAACTACAGACCTATATCACTGACGTCGGTTTGCAGTAGGGTCTTGGAGCTTATACTGTATTCAAACATTATTAATCACCTCGAAGGGAATGATCTATTGATACATAATCAGCATGGTTTCAGAAAACATCGTTCTTGTGCAACGCAGCTAGCTCTTTATTCGCACGAAGTAATGGCCGCTATCGACAGGGGATCTCAAGTTGATTCCGTATTTCTAGATTTCCGGAAAGCTTTTGACACCATTCCTCACAAGCGACTTCTAATCAAGCTGCAGGCCTATGGGGTATCGTCTCAGTTGTGCGACTGGATTCGTGATTTCCTGTCAGGAAGGTCGCAGTTCGTAGTAATAGACGGCAAATCATCGAGTAAAATTGAAGTGATATCAGGTGTTCCCCAGGGAAGCATCCTGGGACCTCTGCTATTCCTGATCTATATAAATGACCTGGGTGACAATCTGAGCAGTTCTCTTAGGTTGTTCACAGATGATGCTGTAATTTACCGTCTAGTAAGGTCATCCGAAGACCAGTATCAGTTGCAAAGCGATTTAGAAAAGATTGCTGTATGGTGTGGCAGGTGGCAGTTGACGCTAAATAACGAAAAGTGTGAGGTGATCCACATGAGTTCCAAAAGAAATCCGTTGGAATTCGATTACTCGATAAATAGTACAATTCTCAAGGCTGACAATTCAACTAAGTACCTGGGTGTTAAAATTACGAACAACTTCAGTTGGAAAGACCACATAGATAATATTGTGGGGAAGGCGAGCCAAAGGTTGCGTTTCATTGGCAGGACACTTAGAAGATGCAACAAGTCCACTAAAGAGACAGCTTACACTACACTCGTTCGTCCTCTGTTAGAATATTGCTGCGCGGTGTGGGATCCTTACCAGGTGGGATTGACAGAGGACATCGAAAGGGTGCAAAAAAGGGCAGCTCGTTTTGTATTATCACGTAATAGGGGAGAGAGTGTGGCAGATATGATACGCGAGTTGGGATGGAAGTCATTAAAGCAAAGACGTTTTCCGTCGCGGTGGGATCTATTTAGGAAATTTCAGCCACCAACTTTCTCATCCGAATGCGAAAATATTTTGTTGAGCCCAACCTACATAGGTAGGAATGATCATCAAAATATAATAAGAGAAATCAGAGCTCAAACAGAAAGGTTTAGGTGTTCGTTTTTCCCGCGCGCTGTTCGGGAGTGGAATAGTAGAGAGATAGTATGATTGTGGTTCGATGAACCCTCTGCCAAGCACTTAAATGTGAATTGCAGAGTAATCATGTAGATGTAGATGTAGCACTTGTGCATCACAGTCTGTAAGGCCATTCACCCTTTTACTAACAGAACGCCCATTTCGTAATGAAGAATGAATAAAAATTTTGTCTGTGGCTGTGTTACTGTTCCCCTGCACTCTAGTTGGAAAAAATACAGTCTACATCAGATCATATGAGTTTAGGAGATCTACCAACATCCTTTTTCTTGCACAATCATACACAAAATTAATACTGAAGTCACCACATAGAACTAATTTTTGGTACTTCCTATAAATTGAACCAAGAACCCTATCTAGCTTGAGAAGAAATGCTCTGACGTCAGAGTTAGGGGATCTATAAACAACAAGAATTATAAGTTTAGTTTCACTAAATTCAACTGCCCCTGCACAACATTTGAATATCTGTTCAGTGCAGTGCCATTATATGTCTATGGACTCAAATGGAATACTGTTTTTTTACATTCATGGCTACTCCCCAACTCTGCAAGGAACTCCTTGAAAGACAGCCAGCTAATCTGCATCCTGGTAAAGGAAGCCCCTGAATTGTCAGATTACTTAAATGGAGCTCCGAAGTACCAATAGTGTCAGAGTCCACATCTATAATTAGTTCACTAACTTTATCTCTAATACCTCTTATATTTTCATGAAATATGCTAATTCCTTCTCCACTTGGATTCCTGATGTCTCCTGAAGGCAATTCCTTAGTTAGAGGGACTTCCTTTAAGCAGGTATACCTATCAGCTGACTTCAATCTTAAAAAGGTGCAGTTATAACACCAACCACTACGGGAATTTTTCCATGAGTGATCCCACCACCACCCACTACACTGTCACTTATAAATTTTGCCAGCCTCCCCTTCCCATACCTACTGAGGTGCAGACCATGCCTATAGAAACCCGATCTATTGCAATCACCCCTCCCTCAGCCTCTCCTGTAAAGGGGATATGTGCGAACCCTACCTGTCAACCTGCGACTGGGAATTATGCGTTACCCAGTCACCTGTTACTGTGATAACTTCATAACCTGCTTTGATCTCTGACAGAAGAACCACTCTATTGAATGTAAGAAAGAGAGTGCGTGTGGGCACTAAGCATCCGTCTACTTTTTTCATCACCCAATGGTGGCAATGACACCCTGATCAGAGAAGTACATTTGGATTTCTGCCTCAGTCATACCATCGAGCAGCCAGGTAGAAATAACACCACAGGAAGAATTCAGAATTCGATGGGCCTCGACACGAACAGGATAGCCGTGGAGGAGCAAAGCTGCAAGCAATAGTGCTTGAAAATCAGAAGTGGTCTCCAAAAGCAAAGTGCCAGTGTGTAAATGAGAACAAGATTTCACAGACCCAGCAACTGCATCAACATTTTTCTGAATAATAACTGGATTTACTATAGTGAAGGACAGAGTTCTTCAGTACATGAAATTATGAGGAACCTCGGAACAGCTGGGAGGGTCTTTGAATCGTTAGCCACTGACTGTGAAGACGATTGGCTCCATGCGAGAAAATCCCCCATGATTGCCAGCATCTCCAATGACACACTCCTTCCAATTGGGTGACACCTGACAGAGGAACCAATCGGCAATTTGGGAAGGTAGCAGCTTAGGCAATCACCCCTCCAAGGGCCTGGCCTGTACCAGCAGGCATGTGCAAATCCTACCTGCCAACCCAAGGCAGGGTATTACAGGTTACCCAGTCACCTGTTACATGTCACACACATGGGCCGGCCACCAGGAGTGTACAGGGAGGAAGAAAAAGAGGAACCTCAAACGTCGAAACAGAGAAAGGATAGGAGAAGGTGAGCGAAGAAAGAAAGAAGGAACACTGGAGAGTATTCTGATACTGACGACTGAAAATGCCAAATACATTTCCAAAAATAGCCCAGACATGTTCCCCAAGGGATGGGAAAAAGAACAGCAAGATGATGGACATGCAGAATGGGCAGGAAAAGATGCTGCAAAGATTGGGAGTCCACGGTAGGCAAGCACAAACCCGCCAAACAGCAGCGAGCCCCTTGGGGGGGATCATGATCATGTGTGTACATTGGTATAATCATGCTTGGTGTAACAATCTGTAACACTGCAAAGACAGTTCTACTGGTTAAGGAAAATGAGGAGAACAACAAACTGTTGACACTGGATATAGTACCACAGACACAGTCCCTTCGACTGTTCAGAGATGTCACTAAACCCACCCACAGATGTAAACAACCATGCATAAGAAGCACCTATTAGATGGAGGGGGTCCAAAGCCGCTCACTTCCAGTCATTCCACCAGAAAGGAGGTACACGGCTCATGTTGTCTGTAGTTCAACCATGCCTAGATGGTCAATACCGCAGTTCTATCATGTCCACATTGTTACTTTGTGCCAAGAAGGGCCTCAACAAGGGAACTGTCCAGGTGTCTCAGAGTGAACCAAAGCGATGTTGTTCAGACATGGAGGAGATACAGAGAGACAGACACTGTCGATGACACACCTTGCTCAGGCCATACAAGGGCTACCACTGCAGTGGATGACAGCTACCTACAGATTATGTCTCAGAGGAATCCTGACAGCAACGGCACCATGTTGAATAATGCTTTTTGTGCAGCCACAGGACGTCGTGTTACGACTCAAACTATGCGCAACAGGCTGCATGATGAGCAACTTCACTCCCGACATCCATGGCGAGGTCCATCTTTGCAACCACAACACCATGCAGCACAGTACAGATGGGCCCAACAACATGCCGAATCGACCACTCAGGATTGGCATCACGTTCTCTTCACCAATGAGTGTCATATATGCCTTAAACCAGACAATCGTTGGAGACATGTTTGGAAGCAACCCGGTCGAGCTGAATGCCTTAGACACACTATCCAGTGAGTTCAGCAAGGTGGAGGTTCCCTGGCGTGGCATTATGTGAGGCTGACGTACGCTGCTGATGGTCATGGAAGGTGTCATAATGGCTGTACAATACATGAATGCCATCCTCTGACCGATAGTGCAACCATATAGGTAGCATAAAGGCGAGGCACTCAACTTCATGGATGACAATTCGTGCCATCATTGTGAACATCTTGTGAATTACTTTCTTAAGGATAACAACATCGCTCAAATAGAGTGGCCAGCACGTTCTCCAGATTTGAACCCTATTGAACATGTGTGGGATAGGATGAGATTTTCACTCTGCAGTGGAGTGCACGCTGATATGAAACTTCCTGATTAAAACTGTGTGCCAGACCGAGAGTCGAACTCGGGACCTTTGCCTTTCGCGGGCAAGTGAGCTACCCAAGCACGACTCACGACCCGTCCTCACAGCTTCAATTCTTTCAGTACCTCTTCTCCTACCTTCCAAACTTCACAGAAGCTCTTCTGTGAACCTTGCAGAACTAGCACTCCTGGAAGAAAGGATATTGCGGAGACATGGCTTAGCCACAGCCTAGGGGATGTTTCAAGAATGAGATTTTCACTCTGCAGCGGAGTGTGCGCTGATCTGAAACTTCCTGACAGATTAAAACTGTGTGCCGGACCGAGACTCGAACTTGGGACCTTTGCCTTTTGCGGGCAAGTGCTCTACCAACTGAGCTATCCAAGCACGACTCACGACACGTCCTCACAGCATCAATTCTGCCAGTAACTCGTCTCCTACCTTCCAAACTTGCAGAACTAGCACTCCTGGAAGAAAGAATAGCCTTTCTTCCAGGATACCCCCGGTTCAAGTCTCGGTCCGGCACACAGTTTTAATCTGTCAGGAAGTTTCATGCATAGGATAGATTGGAAAGAGCTGTTTAAGGACGACGTGACCCACCAACCTCTCTGAAGGGATTTACGTCGAATCGCCGTTGAGGAGTGGGACAATCTGGACGAACAGTGCCTTGATGAACTTGTGGATAGTATGCCACGACGAATACAGGCATGCAACAATGCAAGAGGACATGCTACTGGGTATTAGAGGTACTGGTATATACAGCAATCTGGATCACCACCTCTGAAGGTCTCGCTGTATGGTGGTACAAAATGCAATGTGTGATTTTCATGAGAAATAAAAAAGAGCGGAAATGATGTTTATGTTGATATGTATTCCAATTTTCTGTACAGGTTCCGCAACTCTCAGAACTGAGGTGATGCAAAACTTTTTTTTTTTATGTGTGTATGTCACACCTGCACAGGAGCTGAGGGACACCACTTCCACCAAATGTTGTCAATTTAGTACCCTGTACAAGTTATGCAAACATATAAAATTAGTACAAAAGTACATGTACTTACATTTTTATCATTATAAGCTGGCCAACAGCAAATTTGACTTTTTACATCCATTTTCACTTAAGGCTTACGACTCCTACCAGATTTCTCTACTTCAAATTAATACATTTGTTCTTCTATAACACTTCTGAAAATTTTTATCACTGTCATGGACACCCACCATATTTCTATCAGTTTTAAACATTTTATCCCAGTTCAGTGTTTATATTTCTTTGTGGACTACTACACACAAATATTAAGTTGTTCAGTGTATACGTTCATAATGGGAATACATATATAGCATACACCAAAACACCTGCTATACAAAATATCAGACACAGAGCTTAAAGAAAAGAATATAAATAATAAGTGTTTCAACTTACCAACAGCGACAACACTTGCAAGAATGTTCATGAATGGAAAGAACTCTAACTCAAAAACTAGTGTGTACACGAAGTATGAGATTCCCAGTGAAAATAATATTGCCACAACTGTCATAAATGTGACAAACAATGAGTGAGTGTATGCCCACATGCAGAGGAGCACAAATAATGCACCTGCTCCTACTAAGTATGTGTCTTGAACGAGATACATGTCAAACAATGTATTCTTCAAACCTGCAAAGAAAAAAAAGGAAACAACTGATAAAGCATGAAAAAACACCACAAGTGATAGGAGGGGGAGACAGATTTTAACTGTATGGTTTGTATTGTGAATGGATTAATGGCCATGAAATCTAGAATATTTACATAGCACAGTTTAATATCAACTCAAATTTCACATTAAGCATTGCCCTCAAGTTTTGTGTTTTTTAATCAAAAAGATAATGTTGCATATAATATTTTTACATTCATAGTGATGATGTTCCACTGACAGAATGCTCAACAAAAGAAATAGAAAGCATCACTTCTGACACTTCAGTATCAGCTGTTCGGCTCTCTTTCCATCTGATTAGTGATTTTCTAGTATATATTACTAGCTTAATCTTACCTTTAAAAAAATAAAAATATTTCACAGGTCTTCATTTGCCTAAGGACTTCCATCGTGGGGGAAAAAGAAAGGAACAAAAAGGAAAAACAGAAACAGATATTTTGGTGAAAACTATTGATAATGAGTGGCAGGGTATGTGAGAATGTATTAAAGTAATAAGATAGTTTATTTATTCTGCACTAGGAAGCCAAGAGCAGAAAGGAAGGTCATGTGGTATAATCAGAAAAGATGCTTATGACCAGAAAGACTATATCTGTGGCAGAGTAAAAAAAGTCTCTTTTTCAAGTGACTGAGTGATGGTTTAATGGGAGGTCTAGAAAAGAATATCAAACAAGAGTTGAAAACACAGTAGATAGTAGATGGGAAATACATGAACAGCTTTGTTATGTCTAAATAAGAACAATGCAGCAATATACACAATCAAGACAGCATTTTTATATACAAAAACAAGAAGCAACAGTACTCAAGGCATGGCCCAAATATCATCATCATCATCATCTCACAGTGCAGCAGCATCAGTTGCCCTTTGACATCCAATGTTGCACAAACACCTCCTCCAGACTTTTCCATTAATTAACAACTTCAGCTATATGGATCCACATTACCTCTGTAAGTTTTCTAATTTCATTCATTCATCTTCCATTAGGTTATCATCTCAAACTTTTCTTACTTCTTACAATCCAGAACAGAAGTTCCTAGGTCTGTCAATCATATATTCGCCTTGTTACATGTCGCACTAACCTACATTTAATTTTCATTGAGGTCATATTAACACCATATATGCCAATCTGTTGCCCCGTGTCATTAGTTTGTTTTATGAATGTATGTGTAATTCCCAACATGCATCTTTCCACTGCTCACTGAAGCTAGGCGCAGTTTTTCAACAGACCCCACTCCTATTAAATGTGCATGTCTCCCTGCTATAAGTGAAAACTAAAAGCACACTCTGAGTATAAGTTTTCCTTTTCACACATACTGGGACCTGACCTGTAGTTTTGAAAACTCTGTTTGGTTGCCAAAAACAATCTTTTTCTTTCTTTTTTCCCCATCCAACCATTGCCTTCATTGCCCATCGTTACCGATGTGTTGATTGTATATTATTTTAGTACTATTACAATTGATTTTGAAGCCTACATTTAAAATTCCTCTATTATGTTCATCCATTCAGTTCTGAAGTTTGTCTGCATTAGAGGCAAGCACTATATCATCGTCAGAAAAATGAAGGTGTCTCAGATGTCTACCAAAAAATGTATTTCTTCTTTGTTTTCCCAATCCAAGAATTTAAAAACCTCCCTCTATGACTGTTTAGAATATTTTTGGATTCATCTTGCCTGAAACACTTTAATTTTGAATTTTTCACTATGCTGATGAAGCCTACTGGAAGTCATCGTACTGGTGATTATGTTCCTCAGCACACTAACATATGATCAATCAATGCCTTGTTTCTCAATAGATTTGACAGAGACCTTGATGTATTCTACAGTGTGTGATTTGGCTACCTCCGCAGCAAACCATACCAATGTTGATTTTTTTTATCTGTTAATGGCCACCATTAGCAACTTCATCTGTACTTTTCTGTCAGAAGTGTTAATTTTAAGTTGGAACCATTGATTACGAGGTGTGTTCAAAAAGTAAGGTGACTTTATATTTTTATGAAAAAAAAATTATTTATTCATCAATATTCATGTTGTCCGTTTCAAACTAATCCCCTTCACATACAATACACTTGGGCCAACATTTCTTCCAATCCTCAAAGCACTTCTCATAAGCACTTTTTGATAAAGCCTCGAGTATTTCCAGCGATGCAGTTTCTATTTCCTCAATCATTGAAAATCTTCATACTTTCATAGGTTGTTGTTGTTGTTTTTTGGGGGAAGAGACCAAACAGCGAGGTCATCGGTCTCATCGGATTAGGGAAGGATGGGGAAGGAAGTCGGCCGTGCCCTTTGAAAGGAACCATCCCAGCATTGGCCTGGAGCGATTTAGGGAAATCACGGAAAACCTAAATCAGGATGGCCGGACGCGGGATTGAACCGTCGCCCTCCCGAATACACTTTCATAGGTCTCTTCAGTTTTGAGAATAGGAAAAAGTCGCAAGGGGTCAGATCTGGCGAATATGGTGGCTGAGGCATGATTTTCATGTTGTTTTTGGCCAAAAAATCTCTCACAAGCAATGATGAATGAGCAGGTGCATTGTCATGATGCAAAAGCCATGAATTGTTTTGCCACAATTCTGGACGATTTTTGCATATTGCTTCTTGCACATGGCGCATAATGCCAAGGTAATACTCCTTACTGACTGTATGATCTTGAGGCAAAAATTCATGACACACTACGCATGCCACAGTAATTCAAAAAAACAGTGAGCAAAACTTTGACATTTGATCAAAGTTGGCATACTTTTTCGGTCTTGGCTCTCCAGGATGCTTCCATGGAATGACTGGGCTTTGGTTTCGACGTCATAACCGTAAACCCACCAGTTATGACCCTTTTGAGCAAATCAGGATCATCATTGACATCGTTCTAGAGCTCCTGAGTAATGCTCATGCGACGGTTGTTCTGATCAAAATTGAGAAGTTTTGGAACAAACTTCGCTGACACACATTTCATGCTCAAAACATCCGAAAAAAATTGCCCAACACGAGCTGACCAATATGCCAAATCCTCAACAACTTCTCTTATGGTAATTCCACGATTTTCCAAAACAATTTTCTTCACAACTTCGACATTATCATCTGTTGTTGATGTGCTGGGGCATACAGAGTAAGGTTCATCACTGACATCTTCTTGGCAATCTTTGAAGAGCTTGTACCACTTGTAAACATTTTCTTTTACTTAGAGCAGACTCACCGCATGCCATTGTCAACATTTCAAGTGTGTTAGAGCACTTGATTCCATTTTTCACACAAAATATGATGCAAATTCTTTGCTCCATTTTTTTATAATAATCAAAATTCGCCAAGCACACTAAAACACATCTAACCTTTGTATCTGTCAAAAAAGAGTGTGAGTGAGACAGAGAGAGAGAGAGAGAGAGAGAGAGGAAAAGGGAGATTGATAATTGAATGTACGCTGCCCGCACAATTTGAGAAGTCCCCTTACTGTCAGAACACCCCTTGTATGTCACATGCAGAGCCACATATTGGTACGGTTCCTATCGATTCTATCAGTTGGCAAACTACAGTAGCAAATAGAAGGAAAAATTGGTTTGCATAATTGCAAATAAAAAGGTGGGGGGGAATGCACTTTCTTGAATAGTAAGACACCAGAGGTTACAGGTGTCAAAGCAGCATCTTTTTTTAAGATATGGAAAACATAAATCAAGTATAATTCTACAATAATGCAATCATGGAAAACGCCTTGTTTCTGGTGATTGCTGAAAATTCTTGACTATGTTTCCAATGAATTATACACTGTAAAATTTCAGCACTCATTAAATAATCAGAATATTTGCAGACCCAGTAAAATTATTATACTATTTATTTGCAGTGACAAATTAGTCGTCAAGTTCACATAATTTGTCTCTGTGATTACTGATACAGTGTTACACATTTTAGGTATGCATTTTACTTTTGCAGACCAAACCATATACAGGGAAAGGAGAAGCTGCCACATTCATCAGAACTTGCCATACATTGAAGAGCACTGATGACAGTAAATTGTAATAAGAGCAGCATTTATAATAGTAAATGTATATTGAGCACCTTCAGGAAATTTCAACTTTTTCGTAAGTAACCTTAATGTCTCATTGGCATAATAGTAAAAAAATAAAGAAATAAAGGTTGCCAGTGATATTAATATAGAATTTCTTAAAAATTCTATTGATAAATATTTACCGAAGTCAGTAACTATACAATACAATAAAACTCAATACAATTCCTACTGTTAACTCCAACTAGAGTAGCTAGCTGCTCTGAAACAGACTCTGATAATATTTTATACACACGTCTAACAAACAAAATCATATTACAAAACCAATAATCAATCCTCCCACAAAGCACAAAATGTAGTTTCTTATGTGTTGAACTAATCAATGACATATTTTATCCAAGTTCAAGAAGGTAGTTAATGGGCAAAAAACTGAGTACTTGAAAAAACTGTTTAAAGACAAAATGCAATTTATTAGTAACGTTCTTCTCTTATTCAAAAATTATTTTATCCGGACAACTGGAATTAGCCCCCCCTGCCCTCACTCCCTATACCAAAACAAAAAGACTACATAAGGTATAACAGTATCTTGTACAACAGAAAGGAAAACCATGATAACGGCCTCATATTGGCGGAAGAGAGGCTGCAAGTTACTTCAAGTATACCACTATCATGCTGTACAACGGCAAGCATTGTGTTGTTCTCATCAAATTCTACAAACGACCTCTATCATTTCTGGTATAGTATGCTAAAGTTTATGTCCTACTTTCGCATTAAAATGTTCCATTATCATCTTGTAGTCGGCTCTTCTCTTAGTTATCATTGTACTGTAGGTTCTCATTTGAATGTTTGCACAGACTGTTTTCCATGGATTACATTCTGCATATTTTTAAAACAAGTCTGGCAAGTTCAGGGAGGGACTTATTGTGCAGAGCTGTTGCCCTGCCGTGACCTCAACCCGGTGACCTCTGCTAGGAGTTCCATGTGGTACAGCCCCATCGTCCTGGTTGGGCTGCAAGACTCTGAATAATTCGATTACAAAAATGACCTGTATTTACTATCAGCAGCAGCATGCTTATTGTGCATATGCATCACTACCAGTTACATAGACTAAAACACTACTGCCACTGTCATTGTGGAAATCTGCCTTGCCCCTCGCTGCACCAGTTGGTGTCAAAGCAACAGTGCTGCAAATGCAAATATGCATGTCTCATTAGTTCATAGCAGGCAGCTGTATGATGATGATTGTTGCTGTGGGGGTTCAAGCTGAGGGCCGGGTTAACTGTTCTAGCTGGATGACATAGAGGATAGTTAACCAAACCAACTCCAATAAAGGGTGATTACCAAACTGGAGGAAAGCCACATTCAGAAAGGTGACCATGTAGGTAAATACATATGAGGCAACCAGCCATGTGTATTCTGCTAACAACTCCTGACAGGAAGAGATATTTTGCTGAGGGAATACCTGTATGTATATAATGGACACAGGTCAATGGTGGACCACACACTACAGGAACAATATCCAATTTACCTTGTACAATGACAATAGACTTTCTTTTAGAAAAAGAAAGAAGCCGAAATTCATTTTCATTCAGGGAACATCCATAAATAGGATTCTTCCAGACAAGACTGTGTGCATAAGGCTGGTATCTCTTAAAATTACTGAGCTTTTCTATAAAGTAGATATCCTTTACACTTATGTAATGTGATTGGTGACTTCTGCATCCTGCAAAATGACAATGCCTGATCACCAAACACTTGTCTAGTAGAATAATATATTAAAGAGCAAAGATACAACACATGGAATGCTAGATATCTATCTTCTTACCTGAATCCCACATACCAAGTTTCAGATTCTCTTAGGGGCAAGCTACTGTTCATATTCCTCTCCCTCAGACCCTTGTCACAAAAAGTGATAACGTAAGAAAGCATTCAGATAAAGTTTTATCTAAAATCATCCTCTAAGCTTAGTAGAACGGATGCTTAATCATCACGGCATAGTACACCAAAGAACCAATAGACGTCACTTTCAGTTTTTTTAACTTAATGACAGATATATTTTCAGAAGTTTATGTCAGTGACAAAATTAAGCAGTGCAATCTTATCTTTACAAATACAAACCAAAGGTGAATTTACCTGGCTTGGATATATGGATTTACTGATTTTCCTTCGTATATTAGAACCTTAGTGACAATGTTTTACTTCTTTTGATAGGTTTCATTTATATTCTGTTTTAAGAAAAATGAATTTACTGCTTTTGCTTTGTGATTTTGGTGTCTACTCATTACATTTTGATTTTGTTTTGTTTATGAATAAAAATGGCTAGAAAAGATCGAGTCTTTCTGAATACCCAGAATGGTTAAAAGACTGACGACTATGCGGTCTAGAGAATCCAATGAAGATCTTGATGTGAGACTTGCTGCAGCTCAAGAGCATCGGGCTTTAACTAGTTCTTTGGAAAATCCTTCCAAAAGCAAGGCTTCTCTGATCAGGTGTGTCATGCATTATCTTGCTCTTCAGAATGCTTCACTACAGAGGCTTAAAGTTACTTCTCTCCAATGTAACATTATAGAAGCAGAAAAGTGTCGCAGGCAAGTGAGTTTTTATACCCTGAAACCCGCTATTGGTAACAATTTACAATTTCACTTTAAATGTGTACAGTTCCTTATGAGCTTATGTTATGCCATGACCATAAAAGAATCAATGCTGTCTACTGCAGACATGGACCTTAGTGTCAGTTGCTTTCTGCACAACCAGCTCTATGTGGCTCTCTCCCAGGTTATTGAAGCAAACAACCCAATCATATTACTTGAAATATTGTATACATAGGAGCTTTGTAAGCCAAAAATTAATTCCAAGAGTACAAAGTCTCAGGAACAGCTATAAATAAATAGCCAGACAATGTCAGGTTTCTCTGCTAGTTAGGGATTTAAGTCTGTCGTGGCTGTGAAAACAAAGGCTCTGCCATATAACTGTACAGCTGCCTCAACTCCAGACAACAATGAAGTTTCAGCACAATCCTAGTTGGGCTTGGTGGTCTATGGGTAAAGCAGGTGCTGAAGGTCGCAGAGTCAAATGCCGGTTGGATCACTGATTTTTTTCACTGTCAGTTAATGTAGCATTCATCTCTTAATGACATGGAGGGCATTTGCCACAATCAGATTGTGGTTCAGCTTTACATTTCAACTGTCGGTGACATTCTCAAGATTAGAAATGAACCTGGGTTTGGTGGTCTAGTGATAAAGTGTGTGCTTGATAATGATAACATTGTGGGATTGAATCCCAGCTGGACCACCAATTTTATCTCTCTCTTTTAACCTAGCATTTACCTCTCAATGGCCTGGAGACTTGTCACAAACAAAACATGTTTCAGATTCCACATTAAACTGAAAGACGCCTTTTCTGCGGTCGGATAACTGGCTACGGAGATGCAATTCGTCGAAGTGACATCCAATTGAAACACTTTCACCAGGACATTTGAACCACACAGAAGAATCTACACACACGTTCTCCATCTCTACATGTTATAAATTTAAGTCCCTCTCCACTACCTATATCTACCTATATATGAAGGCTAGGCTAATCCAAGGAACTACTGTAGGGCTTTTGATAAGATTTTCAATAATAGATACATTGTTTCACATGGAAGATTCATGTATATCATTTATAAATATTTGGTGCAAATTGGCTGAACTATGGATATTTACAGTCCCCTGCTGCATTTTCTGTGTGTATGTAAAGCCTACTCTCATGAAATACTGCATGAATTTTGTTACTCGCAGCATGCTGGCAAGACTGTCCCCTCAAGAAATGAACAGCCATGGAGCCTCTGATGCAACGCTCACATCGGTAGCGGGTTATGGTCAGACAGTCTGCTCACCTCTTTAGGTGTTGCATCACGCTAGCCAGCAGCATACGCTGCTTACTTTGTTTAATTTATATGAAAGTGATGATATTCAGTTACCTAACACTGTTCTTTGATTTTTAATCATAACTCTACAGAGTGCCCCTTAAACAAAATTACCACTACACTATACAAATCTCGTCTGGCCGTAGATACTTAGTGCTACCCGTGCGAAGCCTGGGCAGGATACTAGTGCTACACAGATCTTGCACAATACTGAAGTACTTTTCAAACATGTTCAAAGAGCAAGCATAAATTGTTTGCCAAGAATTGTGTTCTCATTTTTCTAGGCCAGAATTAATTGTGCAAGACACACAACATTTTGAGTTATATTTTTGGGTGGTTTCCTTCTTTTAAGGAAACCTACAACAGGGTGTATACGTGGACAAGGAAAAAAAATTCCCAGATTTTTCCCAGATCTCCCGGTTAAAAATACACTTTCTCCCAGGTGGTAAACACTTTCTCCCAGGTGAAAATACACTTTTTTCGTGTTAAGTGACAGTATACATTCCCTTGGAACTGTAAAATTTATCAATCATTTGAATAGTCATGGTTTTATACAGCGGCTGAGAATTTCCCGGCACTTTAGAAAACGAAACTCAGGGGGAAAAACAACGTTTTGGAAAATTCTTTGATGTGCAGCAACATATACGCTGCATATTTTTGTATTACGAAAGTATAAATTCAAATTGCACCAAAAACCGCATGTTACTTTCAACAGCATTGAAATGGAGATTGCGATGTGCTTTTGTAAGCCAGTCATAGCTCTTGTCACGTGATCTCGCCCGCCGATGACAGTGGATATTCACAGCATAAGACACATGATTTAGTCGGCCAATAGCAACATCACTATCAAGTAGTGCAAACACACAAACAGGAAAAGTTAATAGTTTAAATTAATATACATAGTGTTGCTACAGGAAAAGCAAACTTTTCATATATAATATTTGTCGCGAAGATTAATAAGCTACAAGAGAAACTAAGCTTTCACTTATAATGTTGATCTTTTTTGCGCATGTTACACATTAAGACACATCACACAAATGTGCCAGTAAAATGTTTAATACCAACATAAATCTCTGATCATCTGGGCTCAAAATTCTTCTAAATGGCTTGTCATCAAAGAGTTGATTTTTAAATGAGAGTCAAACACTCTGTGATTTAAGAAATTCATTGTACATTCTCGCACATAGTTCATCTTGTGCAAAAGGAAATTTACTTTGAAAATAATGCTTTTCAAACCACAATTTTCCTGAGATCTGTTACAAAGAGATTTGTTCCAGCAGTTGCCACAGAATGCCACATAAGAGGCGTCCCCGAGCTTGCAGAGCTACGATGATATAGGAAGCCCGTATGTTTGTACGTGTAAAACATTAAAAGATTTTACATTATGTCATAAAAGAAACAAGGCATCAGAGGATACTGCAAGACTCGGAATTTCTTGAACCATGCTGAAATGAATAATTCGCATTAAAGTGCACATTCAAATGTCCAGATTCACAATGAAGTCGGCCTCGACCTGATATTAAGCTTTTCAGAGTGGTTTTCAGAATGTAAATTTTCTTGGAGTACCAGTACTGTATTATCTCATGTTTGGTTCTTTGTTATGGCATAATGCCATACATGCTAGAAGATGAAAACATGCACTTGAAATGCAGTGAACAGTTGAAACCAGCCAATAGCGTGGAATTAAACACTTCGTTTGAAACAAACTGGCTGCCTCAGCGGAAAAGATAAATAAAAGGCGAATTTCTTTAGCAAAGTGAAAAAAAACTTCATTGTTCTGCAAGGCAATTAATGCTTGACTGTCAGAAAGGTGGAAATAAAATAAAATCTGGAACTAACAACATACTGTAGGCTTCCATAATTATGTGAATGTATTTTAATTCACTTGATAGCTCCCAGCCACAGAAATCACTTTTTTTTTCATTTGACGTGAGAGCAGTAAACGAAGAGGAAACAGTAAAATCACTAAATGTAAACACAGATCACATGGACCCCCCCCCCCTTTACCATAACTCAGACTGCTCTGCGCATCAGCCCCGGATCTATGATATTTTGAACCAGGGCAATACTAGATGGTGCCGCCCCCCCCCCCCCCCTCGAGCATTTGAGATATGATGTAAAAAATTAAATTAAAAAAAAAAGACTTTTCAAAAATATGTTCATTTTGTAGGGCACCTCTTTCTGAAGAGTCTGATGCATAAAACATTTAACTTCGAGCAAATGTAAGAAGTGTTATTTGGTGTTAAGTGTGCCAAAATGCAGTAACACGCCTCTTCATACAGCATTCTTCTACCGCACGTCACTGTACTTCGCACTGTGGAACTCAAATGTATATATTTTGTAATGGATGCCATCAAACTATATTCAGGATAGTGGAAATTAAAATGTCCTGTGGTGCCTCTCCTGCTCCCAGTCGGCCGGTTTGACATCATGCCCCTCTTTTTTTTTTTTTTTTTCTCCTTTTAAAAAAAAAAAAAAAAAAAAAAAAAAAAAAAAAAAAAAAAAAAAAAAAAAACCCCTTGCAATTCATACTGAATGGGACTATTTGTAACCAGAAGAACAAGAACTATTCAGAAAATTTGGACCCTTTACTGCCTATTAGCTAATAACTTGCTGTTCTGTGCGGCATAAAATGAAATACAGGATACATAAAACCAGGTAAAACAAGACACAAGCAAGACAGTACACATTTCTTCAATCCTTAAGTCCTAGCGTCTTTCTTTTTTTTTTCCCCTTGTCTCTAATCTTGCTACAGCTTTACTTGGTGTGATTTCCTTTCTGCGTTTGTCAAACGTTTTGCTACATGAAAAATCTAAATGTCATTGTCTAATACTGAAAAAGCTGTTAATACAAATAGTACCCAAGACCGGTGTGGTTCCTCAATCTGATTACGTCTATTTTGTCATTACTAGACAAAAGAAAACACGCCTTTCTACTATTGCAGCAACTGTAACACACACCAAATAAGCAAGACTGTTTTGGTAACAATGGTCATTTTTATAATACGACAGGATATAATTCACGAAGTACCAATTTGAAATGTCTATTTGGCCAACTACAAGCAAAAAAAGCTTTATGTTAGGAAATAGTTTCATATTTCATTCATACGCTCCAGTTTTTGAAGCATGAGGTCGAAAAGTAGTAGTACGAAATTTTTATATAAATTTGGAATCATCATATTATTCCATAATTTGTGTGATGTCCCCATTTCTTCTCCTTCCTTCTTCTAACAAACTACCTTCTCATCACTAATTCTGTAACTATTCCTATCACTGTCAAAGCTCATTGCCTGGTTAACTCTACTAACCCTGCCAGAATCACGGGTTTAGTTATCCAGTGATTATTCTCCGGTTAGGCAGTATTACGTGGTCGTATAGCGCTTTTTCCGTGCAACTCCCAGAATAGAACTTAAGCGGTTGCTAGCCAGGAAATGATCAACATGCCCTTTTTACTGTAGTGATCTGGACAAAAATTTTCTGTCAAAATTCCATTTTCTTGGATACACCGAGAAGATAATACATAATCTTTCTTACCTGTTAGTCGTTTAATCCCACTCTGGTAGTCTGAATCTATGGACTTAGCTAGTAATTATAACAATCATTCGCATACCCAATCAATCACATAAACAAACGGCATTCACCCCCGTTCGGCTTTATTCCGCTCAGCTCGTATAGCCCCATCCCCTTTTCCTGCAGGAAAGTTTATTTCTAGATGCGACAAGGATTCTCGCATGGACATCACGTACACTATGAGCACATTCAAAAATCAACTTATAATTAATTCAGAAATCAACTTAGAATGTGTTCAAAAAGCAACAGGGACGCGTTTCAAAATCATTTGAATAATCGATAAACTGACGTGCGTTAGATGCTACGCGCTTTGTGAAACAAGGTTTTTTACTCCTCAAGAATACGAATTTGCCCCCCCTCACCGCCAAAATAGCTGTCCGGTTCAGATACCCCGGTTTGCTGCGTACACAACCAACAGCGACATTTCTGTAGCCAGAATTGGGAGGAGGTACTACTCATACGCGACTCAACTGCGCATGCGCATGATCCTGCTCGTAACTGCTTACATGAATCAAATGTAAACAGTTATGACGTCACGCTCATCGGAGGTAATTTGTTGTCACAGAGCATTACATAGTCTTCCTAACCCCTTTGACACATTTTGCTGTTGGCAAACGCTTGTATGAGCACTGTGTTTTCTTTATGTGGCGCATTTCTTTGCAATTTAAGTTTTATTCTCTCGTTCATATTTTGTTGCTGCCGTATTATTCTGCAGTAGCGGGATACAGCAATATCCTTTGTTAGAGTGTCAGTTCTTACCAATCAAAATTACAGAAAATTAACTGAAAATTAAAACAATGAAAAATTCCCAGTTGTCCCAGGTCGAATACACCCTGTATAAACAACACTCAACCATTTACTTTTGACTTTCAGTACATGTACACTGAATTTGAATACATAAGTTACCAGAACATCAAAACCTGTGAAACATTTTGGTATTTCAACATTACACCTTATGGAATGGTGTAACAGATATTTAATTTTTACAGTAAATTCAATATTCTATAATAAAGAAAGACTAAAAAGAAATCAGTTACTATACAAGATTAAAAAAACTTGGTTACTAAGCTAGTTTCTTCAAATGCTATAACACCTTTGATGAAATACCTAAAGTGCTCTGCACTGAAAGTATTAAGTCTACACAATCCTTCATAAAGATAATGTTTTTATATGAATTGTTTCACATGTGCACTTTGAAATAAAATTAATTATATATATCCATCTAACAGATTTACTGACCTAATTCCATAGCAGTAACTTTAATATCCTGATACTGTAATGATGCACTGTCAATCTCTCTATAGTAGTCCAGTGTGTCACTGCTTCGTCCAAATGGCAGAATTAGCATTGCATTGTCCAGTGTGCCGACACTTTTCTAAAAATTAAGACAGAATTTTGTTATATTTATGAATGAATATTCCATTAACATTAAAACCTGAGAATTCTTTATAAAGATTAACACAGTAAATTATAACATATTTTAATTATGGTAAGTCTTCTGTTCTGTCAGTATTTTAATTATATTGTACATGAGACTAAATGACATTTTAATAATATGAAGTACATTCTGAAAGAACATAATACTGCACAAATAGCAGCCCAAACAATGCCTGAAATATTGGTAGCCAAAATGTAGACCATTTTGTGACATTAATGTGATACGGTCAGTATAATATAAAGGAGCATTGATGTGTGACAATGACATTCTCACAAAGAAGATGAACTACAGAAAAGCACTTCTGAAAAGGCATTTAAGGTATATTGTAGATAATCTGTAACATGTCTAACAGAATATTTATTTCCTATCAAACTCTGCAGTAAAAAAATTAAATAAACAAATAAAAATAATCACATTTTCTACCAACTCAATTATTTCAAGGAACTGTTCTTCACAATTAATAATTGTTTTGGAATACAGGTTTCGCAAATACGACATGGATGTTTGGTGTTAGCTGTAGCAATAGTTTACCTTCGAAGTATGGCCTCAAATATGTAATAACTACTAAAACTACGTTGGGCCATGACAGCCTTAGTGTGTCAGGTTTCTGGTTTGCAAATGTTTCCTGGTAACTTCACAAGTGAGTTGCATTGGCTTTAAAATCTATGGAACCATCACATGAACTTCTGGTGATGTGTTGACATACCATCTCGACCTTAGGGACAGGAGAGTACCTGTGGCTTCATTCGAAATGCAGCTGACGGCTACTGAAATGTTGTATAGTGTGTGCAGACTGAGTTAAATACACTTCACAGCGGAGTGAAATGGCTGACGGTGTAACTTCTGTAGTATAAGATAAATTTTGAAACAGCTATGAATAAGTAAAGTGATTAAATATTTTCCCCTTGCATTGGCTATTTCGAACATAACTATCATCAGATGGTTTCTGTATGTATATAACATGAATTCCTAATCTGCTTTCCATGGACCACAAAGTATGGACCTCAGATAGTCTGGATCAACGAACACTAATTGCGTGTCTCCACAAAAAAAATGGCATATGTCTGTCTCAGTATTGAAGACTGGCAAGTCACGGTGCCAGCCATTGCCACATAAGTCCGACTGAGTGTCTGAATTGCAACTGACATGCTACACTTGATAAAAGAAGAGATCAGTTGGTATGACACATCCTAAAGCATCAAGGTAACAGTTTTGTGTGTGTGTGTGTGCGTGTGTGTGTGTGTGTGTAGAGAGAGAGAGAGAGAGAGAGAGAGAGAGAGAGAGAGAGAGAGAGAGAGAGAGGTGGGGGGGTGGCGTAGGGGGCCACGCACGCACTCGTGTGCAGGGTGGGTGGGGGTCTGTAAAGCACATTGTTGCAGTAGTTATTCAGAGATGAAGAGCTTGCACAGACTAGACTGGTATGGAAGTGGTTGATGAATGATGGAACCGGCCACAAATACTTTTTAAATGTTTTATTTTAGTGCCCTAACTGGTTTCAGGCTACCACGCCCATCTTGAGATGGCTAATATTTTTCATTACTTAGATATCTTGATCAACAGCACGTCATCTGCTCCTCATGGCACAAAAATATTTGAGTATTTAATGCCATTTTATCAGTTGTTTCATTAACAAAAATATTCTAAAGTGCTTGCATATATATGGTGCAAAATCATAAATATCAGATTTTATCTGCTCTTAATAAATTAGCAGAAATGTATAAATTATTAATTTGAAATAAAAGGAAAAGGACTACATATAAGTGTTAGGAATATATTCCTTTTCAATAATTATGTTTTTATTATAGATGGTTATGTCCTTTGAAGTCAAGTTTAGCAGCTGTGTCATATTCTATCAACAAAATAGCTGAATCTGACACACTATTTCATCTATAATTGGCCTAAAGTAGTTTTTTATCTTTTTAATTTGCTGAAATTGCATTGAGAAGATGCTGCACACATCATAAATATAATCTAAGCAATTTTGATGTTTGAGTAAGCATATTGTAACCCATACTTTGGGATAAAGCTTCGAAATATTCAAATAGGAAGATGTTCAGTGTTCTTCATCAGCACTTCCTGCTGGAATTTGAAAGCTGCTATTTTGTTAACTAGCTCAGTTGTATTTATATTTCTATCATATTTCACATTAAAATCTGCTGCATATTTTTCAAAATAAGATTTTACATGTTTCTGACAGGAAATTAAAGTGAGATGAAACTGTATTTGCATGTGAGGTATGTTTTCCACTTCCCTTATTATTCTACACAATATTTTGAAGCACTCGATGCTAAGCAGTTTCTCTCCAGTCCTCATAAATTGTCAAAAATTGTAAACCTTCAGTCAAATAGCACATCTGCCTCAGCACCTACTGACCAAACTTTGATATTCTACAATACCACTGCGCAGTTGTAGTAAAAACTTCATTGCTGAGTGTGAGCTAGCTGTGCTGACAGCAGATGCATGAACTAAACCTACCGTTGACACATAAACATTGTGACACCTGCCAAGGGAAAGGTTTCTTCTCACAGGCAGATGATAAGAACAGATGGGACAAGTGAGCTTGCATATCTTTCCCAGTTAATTCATAAACTGCAGTTCGCTTGTGTGTGTGTGTGTGTGTGTGTGTGTGTGTGTGTGTGTGTGTGTGTGTTGTTGTTGTTGTTGTTGTTGTTATCGTTGCTGCTGTTCCCTCCTCGCATCCCCGCTGTGTCTGTGTTCTTGATGCCAATCCTGTAATGTTTAAATCCAGCATCAGTAATGTGCTGGTTGACACAGTCATATCAATTAAATATCTAGGTGTAATGTTAATAAGTGAAATGAAATGGAATGAGCATGTCATGTTGCTAGTAGGGAAGGCGAATGTTCGACTTCACTTTATTGGGGGAAATTCGGGAAAAGAGACTGTGGATAGAACATTAGTGTGACCCATTCTTGAGCACTGCTCGAGTGTTCGGTATCCACACATAGGATTAAACCAAGGCATTGAAGTATTTCAGAAGTGTGCTGACGCATTTGTTACCAGCAGGTTCAGTCTGCACAAAAGTATTATTGAAATGCTTTGTGAAATCAAATGGGAATCCCTGGAGAAAACATGAGGCTCTTTCTGTGAGGCAATATTGTGGAAGCTCAGAGAACTGATATTTGATGCCGACTGCTGGTCAATTCTACTACCCCAAATGTATGATTTGCATAAGGATCACAGAGATGAGATGAGAGAAATTAGGCCTTGTATGGAGGCATACAGACAGTTGACTTTCCCTCACTATCTGAGAGAGGAACAGAAAAAAAATGACTAGTAGTAATATGTGATACCACACATTCCCCCTGCCAAGCACAATATGGTGTCTTGCAGAGAGTGTGTTGTGTTATATGTATATGTATACGTATACATAGTTATATATGTAAATGTTGATGTCCTCAGTATGGTCCTGATTTTCTGTGCTGTAAATATCCCGTCATCCAATCTACCACTCTTTCATTAAGCCCCAGTCCTCGCTGTTTTGTTAGCAGTACCAGGTGATTTATCCTATCAAAAGCTTTAAAGAGATCAATGGCAACACTGTCACTGGAAAAAAGCGCAGGTGACGCCTGTATACACGAAGGGTAGAAGGACGGATTCTCAAAATTACAGACCAATATCCTTAACATCAGCTTGTTGCAGGATTCCCGAACATATTATCAGTTCGAATATAATGAATTTCCTTGAACAGAGAAGTTGCTGTCCATGCATCAGCACGGCTTTAGAAAGCATCGCTCCTGCGAAACGCAACTCGCCATTCTTTCACGATATCTTGCGAACCATGGGTGAAAGGTATCAGATAGATGCCATATTCCTTGACTTCCAGAAAGGGTTTGACTTGGTGCCCCACTGCAGACTCCTAACTAAGGTACGAGCATATGGGATTTGTTCCCAAGTATGTGAGAGGCTCAAAGACTTCTTAAGTATTAGAACCCAGTATGTTGTCCTCGATGGTGAGTGTTCATCGGAGGTGAGGGTATCATCTGGAGTGCCCCAAGGAAGTGTGGTAGGTCCGCTGTTGTTGTCTATCTACATAAATGATCTTTTGGATAGGGTGGATAGCAACGTACGGCTGTTTGCTGATGATGCTGTGGTGTACGGGAAGGTGTCATCGTTGAGTGACTGTAGGAGGATACAAGATGACTTGGACAGGATTTGTGATTGGTGTAAAGAATGGCAGCTGACTCTAAATATAGATAAATGTAAATCAATGCAGATGAATAGGAAAAAGAATCCTTTAATATTTGAATACTCCATTAGTAGTGTAGGGCTTGACACAGTCACGTCAATTAAATATTTGGGCGTAACATTGCAGAGCGATATGAAGTGGGACAAGTATGTAATGGCAGTTGTGGGGAAGGTGGATAGTCATCTTCGGTTCATTGGTAGAATTTTGGGAAGATATGGTTCATCTGTAAAGGAGACTGCTTATAAAACACTAATACGACCTATTCTTGAGTACTGCTCAAGTGTTTGGGATCCCTATCAGGTCGGATTGAGGGAGGACATAGAAGTAATTCAGAGGCGGGCTGCTAGATTTGTTACTGGTAGGTTTGATCATCACGCAAGTGTTACGGAAATGCTTCAGGAACTCGGGTGGGAGTCTCGAGAGGAAAGGAGGCGTTCTTTTCGTGAATTGCTACTGAGGAAATTTAGAGAACCAGCATTTGAGGCTGACTGCAGTACAATTTTACTGCCGCCAACTTACATTTCGCGGAAAGACCACAAAGATAAGATAAGAGAGATTAGGGCTCGTACAGAGGCATATAGGCAGTCATTTTTCCCTCGTTCTGTTTGGGAGTGGAAGAGGGAGAGAAGATGCTAGTTGTGGTACGAGGTACCCTTCGCCACGCACCGTATGATGGATTGCGGAGTATTTATGTAGATGTAGAAGTTGATCTCCGTTGTCAATCACTTCTGATATATCCTGCTGACACATAAAAATCTTGGTTCTCTGTGAACTGAATACTGTGCGACACACACACACACACACACACACACACACACACACACACACACACACAAGCTGCAGCCACAACCAGCATACTCAATGCCCACTGTTTTAGTAAAACTACAGAAAACCTGTATTTGGTTAGCCAGAGAAGAATTTGGATCCATTCCTCCTACATGTGGGTCCAGTGTCTTAATTGCTGTGCTACCCCACTCAGTACACAACCTAGTTACCAAATACACTATTGAGCACATGACAGGCACACGAAGAAGGTGTCCAACAACATAATTCAGGTTTCAAACTTGAATCATTCATCACAATACATATCCGTTCTCTTGTAAATTTCTAGACATCTACTGCAAAAATTTATAATATTAGCCACCTTCTAAGTTTTGGACTGTGGGCAAATCTCTGAAAGCTGTAAAAATTTGTAACACTAGACTACACAGAAACCTCAGTAGTAGCTCACATAAAATTAATCAAAGTAAATGAAAACAAATTCTGCTCTGCAGCACCTATCAGTCTACTCACATTTGGTGGTAAAAATGAAGCATCCACAAGGTAATACAGTATATTATAAACAGCATTGTTCTGGCTGCATTGCGGAGGCACTTGTTGACATATTTCATTTCTTTCCTCTGTACACTCAGGTGTTAACATTAAATTATAGAAGTAAGGAGCACAGTATTGCAGAAGTGCCAAAGTTAAATTCACATCATTCTCCTGCAATGAAATTCAATGAGACTTGGTTAGAATGATAAATAATGCACAAATTCCATAGATTACACAACGAATAACAGTGACAGTACATATATTCATTATAATTTGGTTGGTTGGTTGGTTTGTTGATTGATTAAAGGGAATAAACTGCAAGGTTAACAGTCCGTCATTATTATTTATCACATATTTCATTGTCTTCTTTAAAAAAAAAATCATTATACAAAACTGAGTAAAAATTTATTCATCATAATATAAGTGTTCCAGTAATGTGGGAGAGAGAGAATTCAACTGTAATATCTACAAATTAGCTAACAGTGAAATCATTGCACCATTATGTCTAAACGTATATAGTGAATTACATACAGCTCACGTAACAATATATTGACTTGTTGCAGCTGAAGGACTTATGTATCATAAAACCTGCTACAACCCAAACTGTACATTCACATTGCAGAAGTAAAGTGCTACCATCCAGGCACAATGAAACTTCTGGAGTAGGAAACATACAAGTTCAAAACTGAACATTTTCATTTTCACTGATCAGCGAGAACATTATGACCACCTACCTAATAACCCGTATGTCCAACTTTGGCATGGATAACATCGGCGACCCATCACGGCCTGGTAGCAATGAGACCCTGTTATGTCACTGGGACTACATCTGCATACACAAGTCACCTAGTTCCCATAAATTCTGGGTACAGGGGGTGTGGGCTTGGGGGTGATAAGCCCTGATGCAAATGTTCAATCACATCCCAGATGTGTTTGTTTGGATTCAGATCTGGTGAGTAGGGGAGCCAGCACATCAATTGGAACTTATCACTGTGTTCCTCAAAACACTCCATCACACTCCTTGCACATGGCACATTATCTTGTTGAAAATGCCACTGCCATTGGGAAACATAATCGTCATGAAGGGTTGTACATGGTCTGCAACCAATGTATGATACTCCTTGGCTGTCATGGTGTCTTGCACACGCTCCACTGGACCCACAAAGGCCCACATGAATGTTCCCCCACAGCATAATGAAGTCACTGCCAACTTGTCTCTGTCCCACAGCACAGGGATCAAGTAGGTGTTCCCATGGAAGACGACAGATCTGCATCCTCCCATCAGCATGAAGAAGATATTGGGGTTCATCAGACCATGCAACACTCTGCAATTGCACCCATTCTACACACAGACGGCACACTCACTGAAATCAAATGTACTTTGCCTGTGTCCGACTAGCAGCTATTCCTTGCCAGGTGACACGGCCATGGTGTTCTGGCCGATCAGTGTATCTCCCGTCACTATTTTACGTACCTACCCTGTAACTCACAGGGTGTTAGAAATAGAAGTCTAATATCTTGGGAGATGGTAGTTAATCATCAAACCATGAAATAAGTCCAGTGAACATGGGCTCTAAGATGCATACCTTACAAGCTAAGAACATTTGTTCATTTTCATTACACATATTTTCTATTGAACATTTTTTCCTTCTTTTGGTTCATACTACCTCCTCCCAAAATATGGTAAACAAAGAGCTTGCGGTAGGAGAGATGTGTTTCACAGTACTGAAGATGGTTCACAGTTCATAGCTCTTAAGGTACGCATTTTACAGCCAATGTTTATCGGACTTTGTTTCTTGTTTTTATGCTTACTACCACCTCTCAAAATCATTCAACACTACTTTTAACTGCCTGTACATCTACAAACCTTACATTTCTCTTCACGAGCTCTGGCTGTGATAACAATAGTAGGAGCACAATTACATGGAAGTAAAGAAAGCAGATTATGAAAGACTCCATCTGCTACACCAGGAGTCTATGAGACACATTAATCTCTGTCAAAGCAGCCTCGGTACAGAAATAAAATTAAAAATGAAGCAAGAACATGGAATTTGATGTAAGTGGCAAAACCCATGTAACAATAAATCTCACGTACACTGCTGAGCCAAACTGTTGTGACCACTGCCTACCATGAGATTGAATACTGCCTTGTGATGATGCGAGGACATGATGCAGTAAAGAAAGTACATAATCGGAGCAGAGACATATGGGGAATCATTCTAGAAACAATACAAGCAGCTAATGGGGAAATACAGTGGCAATGCCACTTTGACAAAGGCTGATTGTTATGGCCTGGTGCCTGGTAACAAGCATCCTGGAAACATCAAATCTGGTCCGTTGTTTATATGCTACTGTCATGAGCATCTATGATAAGTGGAGGAAGCATGGGAAAAAAAGTGTGAGTAGGCAACAAGGCATTGGATGTAAATACCATATCACAGAACATGGAGATCAGAGACTTGCCCACTCTGTAAAGAAGGATAGATGGTAACCTGTGGCAGTTCTGATGAAGAGTACAATACTGGTGCAGGCATAAATGTTTCAGAGCACACCATTCAGCACATTGTTGACAATGTTACCATTTTCACACAACTACACCCTCCATTACAATTTCAGTGGGCACAGGTTCAGTGAGCTCAAATAGATCAATAGAAATGTGTCTCTTGGTCAGGTGACTCTTGTTTCTGGTTAAATCAGGTCAATGGTCGTGTCCAGATATGTCTTCATCCAGGTGAACAGCTGCTCAATAACATGCACTGCGCCACGGACAAAGGCAGGTGTCGGTCTATGTCACAAAGCCAAAATAGTGTTACAGCTTTTTGAGGAGCATGAAGGTAAACTAATGTTGATGTCTTGGCCACCAAATCTGCCTGATCTGAAGTTGATGGAATGTGTCTGGAATGCTGTCGGACCCCAGCTCTTGGTCTGTATACCAACAGCCTGTAATTTACAGGAATTGTGTGACTTTTGTGTATACATTTGGTGCCACGTACCTCTGGAAACCTATCAAGGACTTGTCAAATCCACGTCTTGCAGAATAACTGCTGTATTGAGTTCCAGAAGTGGGCCGACATACTATTAAACAGTTGGGCATAATATTTTGGCTCATCAGTGTATGTGAATGTGCAAGGAGAGGATTGAAAAGAAAAGAAGAAAGAATTTTCAAAAGTAGTCTGCCAAACACATGAAAAGACCATTGAAGCTATCCAGATTACCTAGTTTTACAAACTTACTTTACATTAAAATAGCATGAAACATTTTAAATTCAAAGCTTAACTTCTCTCCACATTAAAATTGTACTTTATCCTATATTTACCGAATATACATGACAATTTAAGAAGAAAATTGCATTTTGGGAAATGATACTGCCACAATTTGAAGGCACCAGGCCAATAACAAAAACCTATAGCCTCCTGGGTGCCAGATCTAATGCAATTACATTATTTCACTTCAATTATGTTTCAAAACAGTCTGGAGCAAACAGATAAGAACCTTATTTCTTTTCATGGAACAAGTCCCCATATTTATGAATCACTTAAGACATTGAGCTGGTCAGCTATGCTTCAGTTTACCTTGTTCTGTGGTACGTGTTTCACTGATAACCGTGCTACACGTTATAGCTTGGCAACTTTAATTGCAATGTGATATTATAACAATTCCTCCGGACCAAATAGTATCTACGACTCCATGTTACACTGAAAAAGTCTCTACATACTCTCAGGAAGGAGATGACTGGTTAATCACAGACAATAAATATACTTTTAAGGGATGGCAGATTTTTATTTAAACATGTCAGATGTATTAGATTATAAATTAAAAGAAAAAGAAGCTATAGGAACAGAATGGATAAATACAGTTGTAGTATTTATAACACTTACAGCAAATAACAGAAAATTGGCAAGTAACTATGAATAAACCAAAACAAATTATTTAAGTTGGTTATACAGAAGCAAGTGACACCCACTACAACAGGAGTTGCTGTCATGAGGTCCTCGAGGCTGCACCATGTGGTCCAAAGCACTGCAAGAATACATGTGTTGAATTATCTGGACCACACCACAGTTGCCCAAGTTAAATGGTACTGAGTATTCCCATTTCAGGATAGCTGCTTTTGACCTTGTCACTGTCTACAGTTCTCATTGTGATGGGAACAAACTAGTGTTTCTGATGGTTCCATCATGTGATAGCCTTTTGAAGTTTAGAACATCTTTGTTTTAGGATGAGTTTGGTGTATCAGCTGGCAGTACTCCCTCCCCTCCCCCCCCCCCCCCCCCCCTGAAAAAAAGGTTGCTTTGATGCAGCTCTCCATTTCTGTCATTTGCCAGCTATCCTCTCCATTTCAGCAAAACATTGACAATCTGCCTTATCTATGCATATCTAGGCTGCCCCTGCAATTCTTTCCCTCTACCAGCCCATCAACTACTATTTTCAGCAAGAGCTAATGTCATAATATGTGCTCATCCAAGCTCTCTCTTCTCTGTTTGAATGTTGAGTTGCTGTGGTCTCCAGTCCAAAAACTGGTTTGATGCAGCTCTCTACACTAGCCTACCCTGTCCCAGCCTCCTCAACTCTTTGTAACTCCTTCAAACCTAAATCGCTTGCTGCAGTCGAGCCTTGGTCTCTCTCTAGCATGGGAGGAATAACTGTTTAAAGTGCCTCTGTGCACACTGTAATTAATCTAATTTTGTCCTGACAATCCCTACAGAAGCATTATGCCGTTGGTAACATTATTCTTTCTTCCTTGATATGTAACCCTGTATCTCACAATGGTAGGTCTTCTTTACACTCGTTACATTTGTGACCAGCCTTCTTACATGTGTACCACTCTACGGGGTGGTTATAATTATAATGATGGTGTTCCGAGTGCTGCAGTGTGGGCCCTATACATTGCACAAAGCTGTGGGCTGCATACACCGCAAGATGCTGAAACATTGTATGTTTATTAACAGGATATAGCACTGTAAGTAATCAGAATACAAAATGTTTCCTACTCTAACGTCAGGATGCCATTAGTCACTAGGATATACATGTTGATTTTTTGGTGAAGTGTCTGTTAGTGTAAAGGGTTAAGAAGGTTGAAGTTTTATGTATGAAAGACAATGATCTTTGAGAAGAAAGAACATGCATTATTGGAAAAGTCATTTTATCAGAACAGCAGCAAAAGCAGCACTGCATTCTGGGAATATTGCCAACAGAAACAGCTGCAAAGAGACCCCAATTTTATCAAGTGGCTAAAGAATATTATAAAGAAATCTGAAGAAACAGGTGCGCCAGGGAGAGAGACGCGGCCCCTTCCCATGGTGGTGGTTGTTGAAGCTGCTGTAGCAATAGCCGACCGGGCAGCATATGCCTCAAATTCTGCAGGCAGTGCTTCAGCTATGTTAAGGGAACTGTCTCTCCCATGGTCAACAGTTCAAAAGATTTTGCTATGCATTTTACACTGGTATCCCTACAAGATTCAGAATGTGCACAAAACGAAGCTCCACAATAGGCTACAGCAGTGTGACTTTGGCCCTAGATTTTTGTTACCCTTCGTATTTTTGGCATGCATGGAAGTAGATGACATGTGGGTTGGGAAAATTCTTCAGATGGATGAGGCATATTTTATCTGCATGGTGCCGTGAATGCACAGAACTATTGCATATGCAGTTCTACCCTGTCACATGCTGCACAGGAACAGCCACTCCACTTAGTTTGTGTGACTGTTTCATATGGTTTCACAAGCTCCTTCATTCTCTGTATATTTTTCTTAAAGGAGATGACATCTCACAGGCCTGTTAAGTGTACAGTAACATTTGCAAATTTTAAGGACCTCGCCGTGCAACACGTGATTTCAGCTTTGCAACAACACAACTGTGTCCACACCACTATTTTCATGCAAGATGGAGCAACATTTATTGTTGCTTGTCAGATGGCCTTCCAAAGCCTACAATCTAAATCCATGTGACTTCTGGTTGTGGGGATATTTGAAAGATCATGTCTATCAGGGATGTATCCAGACTCTTCCTGATCTGAAGGATAGCATATAATGACCTATCACTCTGAGTACACTGGATATGTTGTGAGCAACTGTAACCATGCCTTCTTATGTATGCAGCATGTTGCTGAGTCGGAGACAATGTTAAACTCATGTTTTAACTTGTGACCACATACCACTAACCATACCAAAACCACTGTTATCATGTGTCTGATTCTTCCTCCCCTTTTCCTGCACCCATGCCACATTCCGACTGCTTACAATGCCATATTTTCACCTGACAGGAGAAAGTGGAGCTATTACTTTCTTCAGCATACTCCGCGAGTGCACCGACTAATGCACATACCTACAATGTTTCAGTGTCCTGTGATGTATACCAGCCCACACTGCAGCACTCAGAACACCATCAGTTTAATTATAACTACCAAGCAAATTTGTGTTGAACATGCAACGTTCCTCTCCAAATGCCATTTGGCAACCATAATGATTCCACAAAGCCAAAATCACCCTTTACTGCTTCCCGAAAAGTCTTACACTGTGCCAGTCTGACTGCTTTACTTACTTCCTCTCCATACAAACTGTGGGTGAATGTGTTCTAATCTCTCTGATCAGATTCAAAAAGCTGAATGGGATTCTCAGTATGGTGCTCTACCAGCTCTTATGTTAGAGCATTAATGTTCCCTATTCTGTTGACAAACTGCTCAATAGATTTGTCCTGGATATGCTGGCTATAAAGTTGCTCTCTCGACAATTTGCTCAGATTTTGCATTTAAATATCTGGCCAAGAGTCGATTAGAACTCAGTATAATCCTCTGATTTCACATAAGTGTGTTCAGTACTAATGAAATCTTGTGCAGCTCCCTGTATTCTTAATTTAGCAATCGATAACTTATCAGAATCAGTCTGTGAAGACAATAGGGTAGCCCCTTCAAATTTCTGAAAATACTTTCACATTTTCCTCAGGGTTTCCACTGAACACAACAACTGATGGCAATAACAAGAAGTTATTCAATGGGCTGACAGTGTACGACATTCACTTTTGTTTGCTTTTAACAGCTGAATCTCTCTTCATAATTCGTTTATACGAGTTTGGAGACTGACCCTGTTACTCTAACTGAATTCTTCTACCTTGACTAATTTGCGCAAACACATCACTAAAGCACAGGAAAAAGTGTAATGAATCCATCACTGCCTTTCTTATTATAGCCAAATTTGAACAGACCAACTTTAATTACAGCACTGGATGTTCCCTCACTGTCAGGTGATGTCCAAGCTCCCACTGCTTGGGACTGTGCAGTCCACTACTCTGTCATCTCTCTGGCAGGAACTCAGGACTTCTAAGTCCCCACTATTCTGCACCTCCTCAGGACTGTAGAATTTCCAGAATTTATTCCTTGCTGACACCACTTCTGTAATGGGTTATTCTTGGCCAAGTACATCATGTGCTAATTATTAGGCACTGTAATCGCTGAGTCCATGAGTAGCAGAAATACGCAAACACCAAGTAAGTAATTTATGGAAATTTATTCCCAAATACTGGTCACAGTAACTCGCATGATATATCATCCTGACTACACTGTGTCTGTCGCACAAACCTAAGTAGTTACAGACTTACCAAGACTCGCCACTATGAGTCGGGAGAGATTGGACTTTGTCCGATCCTTAGCCAGTTAAACATATTTTTCACTGACAGTTTACCTTGTGCAGGCAGTCAGTGACCCAGTTGTGGAAGCATTCTGCAGCAGGTGTCTACCAGTGCTGACAAAAGTTGTTGGTCAGTGTGTCCAAGATAATGGCAAAAACATATGCATGCGTGCATGAGTTGTTGTGTGCATGGCTTTGCCTCTTGCAATATAAAAAATTCATGGAGAAAAGTAATAAATGGCCTTCAAACTTAGCAAAAACATACTGCTTCACAACTCTTGTGTGTCATCTATATTACTATGATTTCCACTTTAATGCTTTGTTCATTATATACATGCTAAGACTGTATATAAATTAGTAGTGAATTCTTCAAAGACCAAACCAAAGCAACAGTGGATGTTGTTATTTTGCATATGCATACCCAGTGATGCAATACTGAAGTTCCCTGGGTAAATGCCTCTTACTGTGATTCCAATGGTCTGCAGTTTGGGATCTACTATCACTAAATTATTTAATTTTTGATCTATGTACTTTCATAATATTTTTATCATTCCATAATAGAATTTCTACCAACATCTTTACTCTGCAAACCACTGTGAAGTGCATAGCAGAACCGTTCATGAACTGGAAAAGTTTACTTTTTTGTAAATAACGTATAAGATTAAATTCAAAATCAAGTCTTGATTTAACTCCTTTACCTGCGACACATTTTATTTTGGTAATCTGGATAAATACATAGCAATATGGTTGAGGATTCTAGAAATTAAAGCTCAGCGAACATTGCTATTGCTCTTAATGGTTATCAATATATTCTATTTGCAGCCGAAAATAAGCACCAGACACAAAATCAGGTAGAAATGACACACAATAAAGCAGCTTATCATATTAAAGTTAAAACATAAGGAAATTCCAAACAGACATGCAGCTTGAAACAATTCCAAGGTCCACAGGCACCTCAAAATAAACTTTCCATGTTAAAATAGGCAAATAAATGCCACACACCAGTCACTGAAAAACTGAAAACTGCAGCAGAAGCTGAAAACCCTTTTTCCTGTGGAGGTATAAAAGCCTCAGACTGTTTCCTATTAAATATATCACATTGAGTAGTAAATGATAACTCTGAAAGATAATTATGATGCGTGTCAGTCCATGATCATACATTATCATGTGTACTGAACACTCCAAATGTTTTGTAGCAGTCCTCAGTACTGAAATGCAGTTTCAACACACGATAGTTCATAATGGGCCAAAGTAATCTGCTATACAGGTAACACTTTGACCTTTTTTTGTACACTGAGATATTGAAGCAACTACGGTTTTTTTAATTTTTAATTTTTTTAACAAAACAACAAATGTTTGTAACAGCATTCAAAACTTGAGGGAATGAGGAGTTGGGTGACATAATGTTTTATAAGACACGCAATGAAATTTTCACAACAGTAGCTAGGTGAGTTTCTAAATAGAAGTGCTGAAGCAGACCGAAAGGTACCAACTTTCCTCTGTTGAGTGCATATACAACTGTGTATCTGTGAATGAGGGCTTACTTTCAAGGATCATGAAATGAAAATAAATGAAATCGAATAAATAACTGGCCAGGTGAGAGTAGGACTCACACACTAAGGATTCCGTACAAATTTAATTAAGTGTATAGACAGTTCATCCATCCCGGGAATCAAGACTTTCACTGATTTTTAATGTTATTGACATCGGCAAGATATCAGCCCCAGGAATTTCAAGACTTTTCAGAATGTTTTAATTTTAAACCTGAAGTCAGATAGCAAATGGCAAAAGAAATATTTTTTTTCATGTGATATAATCACAAACAAACAATTTCCAGATTTTTCCCTTTACTTGAACTGTGAAACATTGCTTCTTCCAAATTTCACAATTCTAGGTCAATTGGAGGTACCCTATAGCCTTGACGAGTAAGTATGCAAGTGCCAAATTATGACACATAAATGGCCATATCTTTTGATTGCATTGACTTCTTGTTGCTGTTGTTGTTTCAGCTCTCCATGCTACTCTATACTGAGCAAGCTTCTTCATCTCTGAGTAACTACTGCAACCTAAATACATCTGAATCTGCTTAGTGTATTCATCCCTTGGTCTCCCTCTATGATTTTTACCCTCCACACTTACCTCCAATACTAAATTGGTGATCCCTTGATGCCTCAGAATATGTCCTACCAACTGATCCCTTCTTCTAGTCAAGTTGTGCCACAAATTCCTCTTCACCTCAATTCTATTCAGTACCTCCCCTTCAGTTACATGATCTACACATCTAATCGTCAAACATTCGTCTGTAGCACCACATTTTGAGAGCTTCTATTCTCTTCTTGTCTAAACTATTTACTGACCATACACGCCATACAAATACTTTCATAAAAGACTACCCTACACTTAAATCTATACTTCATGTCAACAAATTTCTCTTCTGCAGAAATGCCTTCCTTGCCATTGGCGATCTGCATTTTATATACTCTCTACTTCAACCATCAGCAGCTATCCTGCTCCCCAAATAGCGGGCCAGCTGGTGTGGCTGAGCGGTTCTAGGCGTTACAGTCTGGAACCGGGCGACCGCTACGGTCACAGGTTCAAATCCTGCCTCGGGCATGGCTGTGTGTGATGTTCTTAGGTTTGTTAGGTTTATGTAATTCTAAGTTCTAGGGGACTGATGACCTCAGAAGTTAAGTCCAATAGTGCTCAGAGCCATCTTTGAACCCAAATTGAGAAACTCATCCACCACCTTAAATGTCCCATTTTCCAATCCAATTCCCTCAGCATCACCTGATTTAATGTGATTACATTCCATTATCCTCATTTTGTTTTTGTTGATGTTCATCTTATATCCTCCTTTCAAGACACTGCCCTGTCTGTTCAACTGCTCTTCCAGGTGCATTGCTGTCTCTGACAGAATTACAATGTCAGCGGCAAACCTCAAAATTTTTATTTCTTCCCCATGTATTTTACTTCCTATTCCAAATTTTTCTTTTGTTTCCTTCACTGCTTGCTCAATATACATACTGAATAATATCGGGGATAGGCTACAACCCTGTCTCACTCCCTTCCCGACTGCTGATTCCCTTTCATGCCCCTCAACTCTTGTAACTGCTGTCTAGTTTCTGTACAAATTGTAAATAGCCCTTCGCTCCTTGTATTTTACCACTGCCACCATCAGAATTTGAAACAGAGTATTCCAGTCAACATTGTCAAAAGCTTTCTCTAAGTCTACAAATGCTAGAAACGTAGGTTTGCCTTTCCTTAATCTTATCTTCTAAGATAAGTTGTAGGGTCAGTATTGCCATGTGTGTTTCAAAATTTCTGCAGAATCCAAACTCATCTTCCCCGAGGTCAGCTTCTACTAGTTTTTCCTTTCATCTATAAAGAATTTGTCTCAGTATTTTGCAACTGTGACTCATTACATTGATAGTTCGGTAACTTTCACACCTGTCAGCACCTGCTTTCTTTGGGATTGGAATTCTTATATTCTTCTGGAAGTCTCGGGGTATTTCGCCTGTCTCATACACCTTGCGCACCAGATGGTAGAGTTTTATCATGGTTGGCTCCCAAGGCTATCAGTAGTTCTAATGGGATGTTTTCTACTCCCGAGGCCTTGTTTTGACTTAGGTCTTTCAGTGCTCTGTCAAACTCTTCACGCAGTTTCATATCTCCCATTTCATCTTCATCTACATCCTCTTACATTTCCATAATATTGCCCTCACGTACATCGCCCTTGTATAGACCTTCCATATACTCCTTCCGCCTTTCTGCTTTCCCTTCTTTGCTTAGAACTGGTTTTCCATTTGAGCTCTTGATATTCATACAAGTGGTTCTCTTTTCTCCAAAGGTCTCTTTAATTTTCCTATAGGCAGTATCTATCTTACCCCTAGCGATATATGCCTCTACATCCTTACATTTGTCGTCTAGCCACCCCTGCTTAGCCATTTTGCACTTCCTGTCAATCTCATCTTTGAGATGTTTGTATTCCTTTGTGTCTCCTTCATTTACTGCATTTTTGTATTTTCTCCTTTCATCAATTAAATTCAGTATGTCTTCTGTTACCCAAGGATTTGTACTAGCCCTCATCTTTTTACCTACTTGATCCTCTGATGCCTTCATTATTTCATCTCTCAAAGCTACCCATTTTTCCTGTACTGTATATCTTTCCCCTATTCTTGTCAATCGTTCCCTAATGCTCTCTCTCAAACTCTCTACAACCTCTGGTTATTTCAGTTTATCCAGGTCCCATCTCCTTAAATTCCCACCTTTTTGCAGTTTCTTCAGTTTTTATCTACACTTCATAATCAATAGATTGAGGTAAGGGTCCACATCTGCCCCTGGAAATGTCTTACAATTTAAAACCTGGTTCCTAAATCTCTTAGTATTATATAACTTATCCGAAACATTCCAGTGTCTCCAGGCCTCTTCCACATATACAACCTACTTCCATGATTCTTAAACCAAATGTCAGCTATGATTAAGTTATGTTCTGTGCAAAATTCTACCAGGCGACTTCCTCTTTCATTCCCGACCCTCATTCCATATTCTCCTACTACTTTTCCTTCTCTTCCTTTTTCTACTATCGAATTCCAATCTCCCATGACTATTAAATTTACGTTTCCCTTCACTATCTGAATAATTTCTTTTATGTCATCATACATTTTTTCAATCACTTTGTCATCTGCAGAGGTAGTTGGCAAATAAACTTGTAGTACTGTGGAAGTGCAGGCTTCATGTCTATCTTGGCTACAATAATGTGTTCACTATGCTGTTCAAAGCAGCTTACCCACGATCCAATTTTTTTTATTCATTATTAAACCTACTCCTGCATTACCCCTATTTGATTTTGTATTTATAGCCCTATACTCACCTGACCAGAAATCTAGTTCCTCCTGCCATCGAACTGCACTAATTCCTACTATATCCAACTTTAAGCTATGCATTTCCCTTTTTGAATTTTCTAACCTACCTGCCCGATTAAGAGATCTGACATTCCACGCTCTGACCTGTTGAAGGCCAGTTTTGTGTTGTGGGGTTTTAGGACGCAAAACATCTAAGGTCATAGGCGCCCAGATAGGACCATAAAATGCTGGAACCGCAAGGGTAAAAAACCATTGCGAGGTCCAGTAAACAATTTTTAAAATAATCAAGATGTTACGGAAGAGTATCTAAAAGACGTCGACAAGACACTGCAACCTCCAGGTAGAAATCAAATCTCATTTCTCATATTACTGCTTTTTAAAAAACTTAAAACCCAAGCCACGGCTCGCACGTCATCCGCTAAAATGTCCAGCAAAGCAGGCGGCAGCCCAACCCTGACACGCAAGTGGCTAAAATAGGGGCAGAGGATCAGGAAATGTCTGACCGTTAATGGCTGGCTACAGAAAGGACAGCTGGGTGCAGGGTCGCCACTCAGCAAGTGGCAGTGACTAAAGCGGCAGTGCCCTATTCGCAACCAAGCTAACATTACTTCCTCACGGCGAGACGGCCAGAAGGAAGTCGGCCAGGCTGTTGGGAGAGGTTTGACTTCTCTGAGTTTGTTCCCATGAAGGGAGCACCAAAGGTCATGCCAAAGTGATGTGATACGCCGATAGAGAAAAGTACAAATATCTTGTGAGGGAACAGACTAAGAGGCGGGCCGACCGAGATTAACTGCAGCCTTGGCTGCAGCACCAGCAGCGTCATTCCCAGGCACACCAACATGGCCAGGAACCTACATGAACATCACTTGGGCTCCCCACTCGGGAACAAATGGAGGCAGTCCTGGATCCGTCGAACGATGGGATGGACTGGATCGGAATCATCTAGACTCTGAAGGGCACTGAGGGAGTCAGGGCACATCACACAGCGAGTGAGCTGGAGCCTCCAAACATAGTGAACAGTCTGATACAGGGCAAAAAGCTCATGAGCGAAGTTTGAGAAAGTTGCAGCGATAGGTCAGCTCGGGAGTCGAATCCTTCGGGAACGGGCTGAGGTCAAAACAAACACAAACCTGTGTCTGAAGCCAAGGAAGTGAAGGGCTCTCCCCCATTCGGAAAGTGGCAGGAAGTGTGAACAGCAGCTGCTGAAGCAAGTAATGAAAGCGGACGGGCCGCAGAGAAGAAACATACTGGCGGTCAAGAATGTCATCAAAAAAAGGGTCAAAGGTGGATTGCCTGGCTTGGAAGAAATTCGACATGCATACCTACTGAGTAGGATGTCACGCCGGTATGACAGTGGTAGTTCACCGGCTTCTGCGTAGAGACTCTTCGACAGAGCTAGTACGGAAGGCACCAGTGGCGAGACAAATCCCCAAATGGTGTATTGTATTTAGATGGCATAAGATAGATGGCCGTGCAGAGGAGTAGACAATGCACCCATAATCCAACTTGGAGCGGACAAGAGATCGATAGAGGTGGAGGAGGACAGTCCGGTCAGCTGCCCAAGAGGTACCATTCAATACACGAAGGACATTTAGGGACCAGGTGCAGCATGCAGCCAGGTAGGACACGTGGTGAGACCAACTGAGTTTCCTATCAAATGTAAGCCCTAAGAACTTCGTTGCATCCATGAACAGGAGAGCAATTTTGGCCCAGTCGCAAGGACGGTGGAAGAAATGCCTTGTACCGCCAGAAGTTGACGCAAACGGATTTGGTAGCAGAAAAACGGGAGCCATTTGGGACACTCCAAGCATAGAGACGGTCCAGACAACGCTGAAGACAGCATTGCAGGAGACGCATCTGCTGTGAGCTGCAATAAATAGCAAAGTCATCAACGAAAAGAGAACCGGAAATGCCAGCTGGAAGGCAGTCCATAATGGGGTTGATGGCTATGGTGAAGAGGACAACACTCAGTACGGAGCCCTGAGGCACCTCGTTCTCCTGTGAAAAGGTGTGGGATAAGGAGGAACCCACATGTACCCAGAAAACTTGACCTATTAAACATTCCCGGATGAAAGTGGGAAGACGACCGCAAAGGCCCCATGTGCGCATAGTATGTACAATGCCTGTCCGCCAACAGGTATCATAGGCTTTCTCCAAATCAAAGAAAATGGCCACTGTTAGTCGCTTCTGCAGAAAATTATTCATGATGAATGTCAACAGGGTGACGAGATAATCGACCGCCAAGCAGCGCTTTCAGAACCCACATTGAGCATTAGTGAGAAGATGGTGTGACTCCAGCCACCACACCAATCGACCATTGATCATGTGTTCCAACACCTTACAAACGCTGCTGGTAAGAGAAATTGGATGCAGCTGGGAAGAAGGGATTTATCTTTACCAGACTTAGGTAGGGGAACAATAATAGCTTCACGCCAAAGCGTGGGAAATACACTGTCAGTCAAAATACGGTTGTGGGTATCGAGGAGAAAGCGTTTTCCCGCAGGAGGAACATTCTGCAGCATAAGGACGTGGATAGTATCAGGCCCAGGAAGAGAAGACCTGGATGAGGAGAGAGCACGTTCGAATTCCCTCATAGTAAAAGGAGTATTGTAGCATTCGCGATTCAATGTGAGAAAAGAGATTGCATGAGCCGCCTCCGCCTGTTTCCGAGGAAGGAAGGCAGGATGGTAGTGGATGGAGCTTGAAACCACCTCAAAGTACTGACCCAAAGCGTTGGAAACATCTACAAGGTCGACTATGACGTTTCCAGCCACAGTCAGACCAGGGATCGGGGAGTGGGCAGTAGTCCCAGAAAGCCGATGCAGGCCACCTCAAACGAGAGAGGACGGAGTAAAACTGTTGAGCGAGCTGATGAAGGAAACCCAGCATGCTTTCTTGCTTTCCTTAATAGTGCAGTGGCACTGCACACGTAGTTGTTTGTAGCGGATGCAGTTCATTAACGTAGGATGACGGTGAAAGACACGAAGCGCACATCGTCGCACACAAATAGCATTGCCGCACTCCACAGTCCACCAAGGGACCGAGACTGGGACCTCACGGGAAGAAGTAGTAGTACAAGGGATAGAGGATTCGGCAGCCGAGAGAACAACATCCACGAGGTGCTCGATCTGATCATTACAGCTGGGAAACGGCCGTTCACCAAAGATTGCCAAGGAGGAATATAGCCTCCAGTCAGCGAGAGAGAATTTCCAATGAGCGGGCCGCTGTGGTGGGGTATGACTGTACAGGCGAGTCACACAAGGGAAGTGGTCACTTGAGTAAGTATCGGAAAGAGCACACCACTCGAGACATCGAGCGAGCTGGGCAGAGCAGATCGAGAGATCTAAGTGAGAATAAGCGTGCATGGAATCAGAGAGAAATGTGGCTTCGCCGGTGTTGAAACACACAAGATTGAGATGATTAAGAAGATCCACCAAACGAGAACCGCTCGGGCAGGCAACAGGCAAGCCCCAAAGAGGATGATGGGCATTGGTGTCACCGAGGAGTAGAAAGGGTGGAGGAAGCTGAGCAATAAGGTGCATCAGGTCTGCCCTAGTGACAGCAGAAGACAGAGGGATATAAATTGTGCAGAGGGAGAAGGTTAATTCGGGATGGAAAACAGCTGCTTGCAGGTGTGTGTGCAAGGGGATAGGACAATGACAAACATCATCTCGTAGAAGCAGCATGACCCCACCATGAGCAGGAATCCCCACCCTAAGTGGAAGGTCCATCTGGAGCAAAGTAAAATGAGGGAGAGCAAAATGGTCTTGAGGACGAAGCTTGGTTTCTTGGAGACACACGACGAGTGGACATTACGATTGCAGGAGCAGCTGGAGATCCACCCTATTAGACTGAAGGCCACAGATATTCCATTGTAAAAGGGCCATAAAATTTAGTATGAGCTGTCAAGGGAGGACGGCCACAGGAATCCACAGGTGGAGGAGCTTCATCTATCAATCAGTGGGATCAACGGAGCTTCCCCGGTGTCGGTCAGTTGAAAAGGACCGACGAGTCGAAGAGGGCCGGCGAGTCGGAGAGGGGGAAGACTGTTTGCTTTTGGATTATTGCTTTGGCTTTTGACGATTGGCAGAAGAGCCAGATGGCTGCGAACTTGAGGTACGCAAAACATCTTCCCGGGAATAATCCTTTTTGAATTGATGGTTCGCTTGCAACCATCTTCGCCAGTGAGGGCGAAGAATGGGTAGCAGATCTACTGACCGGGAAGTGGGAGAAGCAATATCAGCTTGAAGGCGAGGCAACTTTGCCACCATTGAGCTCAACTGTAAGTCACAAGTTTGCGTAGCCACATTTTTTGTGGGACGGGGAGAGGTTTACACGGTGCTGTAGCTTCCAGACAAAGGGACATTCGGTTTACGGCTCGCCAACAGTTTCCGGGCAACAGGAAAAGGTACCTTCTCCTTCACTCTTATCTCCTGAACAGCTTGCTTGTCTTGATAGATGGGACAAGAACAAGAAGAAGCAGCATGTACTCCATGACAATTAATGCAGCGGGGGGAAGGAGGTGGACAGGCACCCTCGTGTGCATCCCTGTTACAAGTGACACATTTGGCCGTGTTTTTACATGATGTTCTGCTATGATTGAACTGGTGGCAGTTGTAACACCTCAACGGATTGGGAATGTATGGGTGCACAGAGATGACTTCATAGCCTGCCTTGATCTTGGTAGGAAGCGTTAACCAATCTGAAGTCAGGAATAATGTGCGAGTGGGCACCAAATCGGCATCTTCCTTCTTCATAACTCTAAGAACAGCAGTAACGCTCTGATCCGATAGATAATTAGTTATTTCGACCTATGTCAAGCCATCCAACAGCTGGGTGTAGATAACACTGTGGGATGAGTTAAGTGTCCTGTGAGCCTCCACTTTTATAGGATATTCGTGGAGGGTTTGGGCCTTGAGTAGTTCCTTGGCCTGGAAGCACTATCAATTTCCAAAAGCAGCATTCCACTGTGGAGACGAGAGCATGACTTCGCAGGGCTGGCGATGCCATCCACGCCTTTCTGTATAACAAAGGGGTTTACAGAAGCAAAAGTCTGGTTTTTGTCTAAACGTGAGACTACTGGATATTGAGACACAACAGGAAGAGACATTGAGGCAGGAGCCTCATTCCACTTTCGTTTATGGGAAACACTCGGAGAAAGAGAATGAAAATCAGTCATTGTGAAGAAGTCCCCCATGATTGCCAGCGTCTCTGATGGGGCGGTCCTTCCAGCAGGGGCCCTCCAAAGGTGATTGTCCACACCACCTCCCGAACGACAGACGGAGGGACCAATTGGCAGAGGAGGAAGGTAACAGCTCAGGCAATCACCCCTCCCTTGGCCTGGCCACTACCAGGGGGTACATGCGGGCCCTACATGCCAACCCGGTGGAAGGGAATTACCCGTTACCCAGTCTCCTGCTAGGTGTCAAACGCGTGGGTGGCCGTCAGGCACACACAGGGAGGAGAAGAAAAGATAAGAAAGAAAGGAAGGATGGCCTCAAATGCCGCAGTGGAGGAAAAGGAGAGCAGAACAAGGGAATGAAGGGACAGGGAAATGAAGGGACTGGGAAAGAGAGGAACAGGGAAAGAGCGATACAGGGAAAGAGCAGAGCAAGAGAGAAGAGACCTACAAGTAAACCAACACAAATGAGCTTCAAGAGCCCATGGAGGCACGAGTCATCTCCCCAAGACAGGGGAAAAGGACAGAAGAAGAGGAGACAAGCAGCATTGAAAGAGTAGCAGTGCTGCAAGGGCTGGGGCCCCGTGGTCCCCAAGCACGTACTCACCCAAGAGCGGTGAGCCGCTTGGGGGGCCTCTCAACTGATACCCCTCCACTATGGTTGCAGTACGATACAGCTATCTGTATCGCTGAGGCATCCAAGCCCCCCCGCCAGCAGCAAGGTCCATGGTTCATGGGGGGTGCATTGACTTAGATGCTTCCATGTTTTTTACTGCCATAGATCTTAATAAGTGACATAAATTTGAACTTGATACACCAGCCCATTCGTGAGAAAAAAGGTTTTTAACTGGTGGACAGACATACAGACAACAAAGTGATCTTATAAGGTTTCTGTTTTTGCCAAGTGAGGTACAGAACCCTAAAAAATAACTTTACTGTGAAATAAAAACCAACAATAACTGAAACATAGGCTCCCTGTTTGAATGCGTACATGTGTAAAATTAAAATATGCTACTGGCTAACATTCATTGCCATGTTGCTCCACCCTAACTATTGTAACATGCTTGGATCGTCAGTGGCATCCTGTCCACGAGGTGGACGGTACGCTGCTGCTCAAGCCTGTCTCACTCTTTGCCTGAATGTAACCCGTGGTCTAGGGGTAGCGTCTTTGATTCATAATCAAAATGTCTTCGGTCCCGGGTTCGATCCCCGCCACTGCCTAAATTTTGATAAATAGTCAGCATTGGTGGCCGAAGACTTCCGGCATAAGAAGTCAGCCTCATTCTGCCAACGGCCTTGTCAAAGAGGGCGGAGGAGCGGACAGAGGTTCAGGGCACTCTCTTGTCCTAAGGGTGGGAAATTGCCCCTAAAGGCGGAAGAATCAGCAATGATCAACGACATGAGGATGCAGAAGGCAATGGAAACCACTGCATTAAAGACACGTAACGTGTATCCACAGGACATGTGGCCTGTATTTGAAGAAGTGTCATGATGATCTCTCCATTGGCAAAAGATTCCGGAATAGTCCCCCATTCGGATCTCCGGGAGGGGACTGCCAAGGGGGAGGTTACCATGAGAAAAAGATTGAATAATCTACGAAAGGATAACGCTCTACGAGTCGGGGCGTGGAATGTCAGAAGCTTGAACGTGGTAGGGAAACTAGAAAATCTGAAAAGGGAAATGCAAAGGCTCAATCTAGATATAGTAGGGGTCAGTGAAGTGAAGTGGAAGGAAGATAAGGATTTCTGGTCAGATAAGTATCGGGTAATATCAACAGCAGCAGAAAATGGTATAACAGGTGTAGGATTCATTATGAATAGGAAGGTAGAGCAGAGGGTGTGTTACTGTGAACAGTTCAGTGACCGGGTTGTTCTAATCAGAATCAACAGCAGACCAACACCGACAACGATAGTTCAGGTATACATGCTGAAGTCGCAAGCTGAAGATGAACAGATAGAGAAAGTGTATGAGGATATTGAAAGGGTAATGCAGTATGTAAAGGGGGACGAAAATCTAATAGTCATGGGCGACTGGAATGCAGTTGTAGGGGAAAGAGTAGAAGAAAAGGTTACAGGAGAATATGGGCTTGGGAGAAGGAATGAAAGAGGAGAAAGACTAATTGAGTTCTGTAACAAGTTTCAGCTAGTAATAGCGAATACCCTGTTCAAGAATCACAAGAGGAGGAGGTATACTTGGAAAAGGCCGGGAGATATGGGAAGATTTCAATTAGATTACATCATGGTCAGACAGAGATTCCGAAATCAGATACTGGATTGTAAGGCATACCCAGGAGCAGATATAGACTCAGATCACAATATAGTAGTGATGAAGAGTAGGCTGAAGTTCAAGACATTAGTCAGGAAGAATCAATACGCAAAGAAGTGGGATACGGAAGTACTAAGGAATGACGAGATACGTTTGAAGTTCTCTAACGCTACAGATACAGCAATAAGGAATAGCGTAGTAGGCAGTACAGTTGAAGAGGAATGGACATCTCTAAAAAGGGCCATCACAGAAGTTGGGAAGGAAAACAGAGGTACAAAGAAGGTAGCTGCGAAGAAACCATGGGTAACAGAAGAAATACTTCAGTCGATTGATGAAAGGAGGAAGTACAAACATGTTCCGGGAAAATCAGAAATACAGAAATACAAGTCGCTGAGGAATGAAATAAATAGGAAGTGCAGGGAAGCTAAGACGAAATGGCTGCAGAAAAAATGTGAAGACATCGAAAAAGATATGATTGTCGGAAGGACAGACTCAGCATACAGGAAAGTCAAAACAACCTTTGGTGACATTAAAAGCAACGGTGGTAACATTAAGAGTGCAACGGGAATTACACTGTTAACTGCAGAGGAGAGAGCAGATAGGTGGAAAGAATACATTGAAAGCCTCTATGAGGGTAAAGATTTGTCTAATGTGATAGAAGAAGAAACAGGAGTCGATTTAGAAGAGATAGGGGATCCAGTATTAGAACCGGAATTTAAAAGAGCTTTGGAGGACTTACGGTCAAATAAGGCAGAAGAGATAGATAACATTCCATCAGAATTTCTAAAATCATTGGGGGAAGTGGCAACAAAACGACTATTCATGTTGGTGAGTAGAATATATGAGTCTGGTGATATACCATCTGACTTTCGGAAAAGCATCATCCACACAATTCCGAAGACGGCAAGAGCTGACAAGTGCGAGAATTATCACACAATCAGCTTAACAGCTCATGCATCGAAGCTGCTTACAAGAATAATATACAGAAGAATGGAAAAGAAAATTGAGAATCCACTAGGTGACGATCAGTTTGGCTTTAGGAAAAGTAAAGGGACGAGAGAGGCAATTCTGACGTTACGGCTAATAATGGAAGCAAGGCTAAAGAAAAATCAAGACACTTTCATAGGATTTGTTGACCTGGAAAAAGCGTTCGACAATATAAAATGGTGGAAGCTGTTTGAGATTCTGAAAAAAGGAGGGGTAAGCTATAGGGAGAGACAGGTCATATACAATATGTACAACAACCGAGAGGGAATAATAAGAGTGGACGATCAAGAACGAAGTGCTCGTATTAAGAAGGGTGTAAGACAAGGCTGTAGCCTTTCGCCCCTACTCTTCAATCTGTACATCGAGGAAGCAATGATGGAAATAAAAGAAAGGTTCAGGAGTGAAATTAAAATACAAGGTGAAAGGATATCAATGATGCGATTCGCTGATGACACTGCTATCCTGAGTGAAAGTGAAGAAGAATTAAATGATCTGCTGAATGGAATGAACAGTCTAATGAGTACACAGTATGGTTTGAGAGTAAATCGGAGAAAGACGAAGGTAATGAGAAGTAGTAGAAATGAGAACAGCGAGAAACTTAACATCAGGATTGATGGTCACGAAGTCAATGAAGTTTAGGAATTCTGCTACCTAGGCAATAAAATAACCAATGACGGACGGAGCAAGGAGGACATCAAAAGCAGACTCGCTATGGCAAAAAAGGCATCAAATACCGGCCTTAATTTGAGGAAGAAATTTCTGAGGATGTACGTCTGGAGTACAGCATTGTATGGCAGTGAAACATGGACTGTGGGAAAACCGGAACAGAAGAGAATCGAAGCATTTGAGATGTGGTGCTACAGACGAATGTTGAAAATTAGGTGGACTGATAAGGTAAGGAATGAGGAGGTTCTACGCTGAATCGGAGAGGAAAGGAATATGTGAAAAACACTGATAAGGAGAAGGGACAGGATGACAGGACATCTGCTTAGAGATGAGGGAATGACTTCCATGGTACCAGAGGGAGCTGTAGAGGGCAAAAACTGTAGAGGAAGACAGAGATTGGAATACGTCAAGCAAATAATTGAGGACGTAGGTTGCAAGTGCTACTCTGAGATGAAGAGGTTAGCACAGGAAAGGAATTTGCCGCATCAAACCAGTCAGTAGACTGATGACAAAAAAAGAAAAAAAAAGAAAAAAAAGGAGGGTTCCTGCAAGAACTTACTGTAAGTTTCAATTGGTCCTAAGAATGCTTAATCAAATTCGTGTTTGCAGATACCACAGGACGTGCCACTCAGTTGACTACTGCTTGTCCCCAAGTCCCCACTCCCCCTCCATGAAACTGTCCCCTCTCCTCCCCCTCTACCCATGCTCCGACTCTGAAGGAAGGTGTCGCTGAGGTGTGAGCGACGTGGTCATCCATTATTGTCTTCTCTAAAGCTGAACTCGTCACCAAAATGTTGACTATGGAGTTAGACAACTGGTTTGAGGATTTTGTCGCAATACTGCATAGCCTTCACATTAATTTCATCAGCAAGGAGAGGCTTCTCAAATCCATACATAGTACATGATTGACTGACATCCCTGCTAAACCCAATGGTAGCCTTGAGACATGCAATGGTTCCTCACTGCCTCCACATTCTACCACAGCAATCATTCTCCTACACTGATCATCAGTGAAGACAGTCAAACATACTGATCCAATTTCCACTCCATGTTCCCTTGCCCACTTTCTTCACACACCACTGAACTGCAGGTTTTTTCCCTTTTGTTCATAATGGATGCCTAGAAGCCTAACTTATGATGGGGAGACAGTATCTTACTGTCCAGAGTCAACACCAGTACACAGCTCCGTTGCATTGTCTTCATGGAACACATCAGCCCTACATCTACCCTCGATTTGCTGGCAGAAACACATGTTCAAAGCCGGTGGCAGACAGAAAACATCTTCCGAAATTGTACTAAATGCTTTCTCTGAGAATTACTTTGAACAATTAGTTTATGGGCCCACACGAGTTGTAAATGGTTGCGAAAACACACTTCACCTCTTAGCCACAAATAATCCTGATCTAATAGAGAGCATCACAACGGATACAGAGGTTAGTGAACACAGGGTCATTTAAGCGAGGCTCAAAACCATATCAACAAAAACCACTAAAAATAAACGCAAAATATATCTATTATAGCAGCAGATAAAAATTCGCTTGATGCCTTCCTTTAAGAGAGAGTCTCCATTCTTTCCAAGCCAATTATGTAAGTGTAGACCAGATATGGCTCAAATTCAAAGACACAGTATCAGCAGCAATAGATAGATTCATACCGCATAAGTTAATAAGAGACGGGACTTATCCACCATGGTACACAAAACACGTCAGAACACTGTTGCAGAAGCAACGAAAAAAGCATGCCAAATTCAGAAGAACACAAAATTCCCAAGACCGGCTAAGTTTCATGGAAGCTCGTAATTTAGTGCGGACGTCGGTGCGAGATGCTTTTAATAGTTTCCACAATGAAACATTGTCTCAAAATATGGTAGAAAACACTAAGAGATTCTGGTCATATGTAAAGTACACCAGTGGTATAAAACAGTCAATTTCGTCACTGCGCGATAGTGATGGAAATGTTACCAATGATGGTGCCACTAAAGTGGACTTACTAAATACAGTTTTGCGTATTTCCTTCATGAAAGAAAACAAAGTAAATATTACAGAATTCAAAACCATAACAGCTGTTAGGATGAGTGACATAAAAGCAGATATCTTAGGTGTTGTGAAACAACTCAAATCACTTAAGAATGGCAACTCTTTCGGTCCAGATGGTATACCAATCAGGTTCCTTTCAGAGTACGCAGACACAATAATGCCTTTCTTAGTAATCATATTGTCACGTATAAGACGGTGTAATTAGATGTATGACGAGCACTAACTTCACTTAACGAAGGTTTATCCAGCACTTGCACATACAAGAGCGTGGAGCGAACTGCCTCTGGCCAGAACACATACAGTATGTATACAGCTACAGAACATTCCAGTATAATGATTCTTGACATTTGTGGATAGTTCTAGAATGTACTCAAACCGAGTACAGAAATTAAAATTGTACAGTCCAGGTGAGTTTTGAACTCATGAACCTCCATGCAACAGTTCAGTATCATAATCACTACACCACAGTGCTGCTCAGCTTCTTCTGCGAGAATATACAACCACTCACTTGACGAAAGGTCTGTTCCTAAAGACTGGAAAGCAGCACAAGTCACACCAATATACAAGAAAGGAAATAGGAGTAACCCATTGAATTGCAGACCCATATCACTGACCCCAATTTGAAGTAGGATTTTGAAGCATATACTGTATGCAAGCATTATGAATTGCCTTGAAGAAAATGACTTATTGATACATAACCAACACAGTATCAGAAAATATCATTTATTCCCATGAAGTAATGAGTGCTGTTGACAAGTGATCTCAGATCAATTCCATATGCCTAGATTTCCAGAAGGCTTTTGATACCGTTCCTCACAAGCGACTATTAATCAAATTGTGTGCATATGGAGTATCATCTCAGTTGTGTGATTGGATTCGTGATTTCCTCTCAGAGAGGTCACAGTTCGTAGTGATAGACAGTAAATCATCGAGCAGAACACAAGTGATATTTGACGTTCCACAATGTAGTGTCATAGGCCCTCTGCTGTTCCTGATTTACATAAATGATCTAGGTGATAATCTGAGCAGCCTCCTTAGACTGTTTGCAGATGACGCTGTAATTTACCGTCTAGTAAAATCATCAGATGATCAATTCCAATTACAAAAAGATCTAGAGAGAATTTCTGTATGGTGCGAAAAGTGGCAATTGGCACTAAACAAAGAAAAGTGTGAGGTCATCCACATGAGTACTAAAAGAAATCCAATAAAGTTTGGGTATACGATAAATCACACAAATTTAAGGGCTGTCAATCCGACTAAATACCTAGGAATTACAATTACGAGCAACTTAAATTGGAAAGACCACATAGATAATATTGTGAGGAAGGTGAAACAAAGACTGCACCTTGTTGGCAGATCACTTAGAAGATGTGACAAACCCACTAATGAGACAGCCTACATTACGCTTGTCCGTCCTCTGCTGGAATATTGCTGCACAGTGTGGGATCCTTCACAGGATTTACTGAGGGCATCGAAAAAGTGCAAAGAAGGGCAGCCTGTTACATGTTATCGCGCAATAAGAGTGAGAGTGTCACTGATATGATACGTGAGTTGGGGTGGCAGTCACTGAAACAAAGGTGGTTTTCTTTGCGGTGAGATCTATTTACGAAATTTCAATCACCAATTTTCTCTTCTGAATGCAAAAATATTTTGTTGACACCCACCTACGTAGGGAGAAATGGTCATCATAATAAAATAAGAGACACCAGAGCTTGAACGGAAAGATTTAGGTGTTCCTTTTTCCCACACGCCATTCGAGAGTGGAATGGTAGAGAAGTAGTATGAAAATGGTTTGATGAACCCTCTGCCAGGCACTTAAAGTGTGAATTGCAGAGTAACAATGTAGATGAACTGCAGGTAGCAGTCATCACCTGGTGTCTTGGACCACTGGCACCAATATGACACGCATCTTCAATGTTTCGTATTTCACGATAGCAGTTTAATGTTCAAAAGAAAGTGCTTTAGAGCATGCTAATTCGGTGGGCAACTTCCCGCACCGACAACCCTTCTTGCCATAAAGTGACAACATGTGCAAGGTCAATCCTTGAAATGACTCTGCGAGGCATGTTGACAGACTGAATAGTGCATGCAACTGCACTGTCCTGTTGTAATGAGGAGCATGGCGTGCTCTACTGACTGCACTGTGAATGCAAGTGTGCTTTTACCTCCTTTATACAGATGGCTGCATGTAGCAACTGCCTGTAGTCAAAAGAGTATTAAGAAATACGTTTCCAATTAGAAAAACACACACTATGCAAGTCATGGGGGTGGTGTAGAACATTTTTGAGCAGTTTATGCATAGGATGATAATATGAACAACTTAACTTGCAATCCCCAATAGTTTACTAACGGCTCGGACTACTGAATCAAAATCTACAGCAAATAACAGCATGCAAAGGTGCTAGTAATTTTTTGTATTGTGCACATGGTAACGGGGTGAATCATGTAACTCGGACAACCCAAATATGAAAGGAGTTAAGCACTCAACACATATTCGAGATGTTGAGTGGATGACAGGCACATAAAAAAAAAAAATTAAAATTTTGGTTAAGCTTCAGAACGATGTTATTCCTCGAAACTACAACAGTGACACACACACACACACACACACACACACACACACACACACACACACACAGACACAACCCTTCAGCTTGACTGGGCTCTCTTTGTCTGTAGTCAGCATACCTAATACGACAAATATACAGGAATCTATTAAGAGATTAGAAGAATGGTCACTTTTAATAATTAAAGGAATGAACACATTAAGGTATAATGACAAATAAATTTTCTGCTAGTGTTATTTTGTCTGGCATGTAACAGAAAATAAGATGGCTGGTTTTTCTTACCATCTTACTGTACAGGCAGTATTTGAATCATACAAGTTAAAAAATTCAAAACATTTATACTTACTGTAATATTGAAGCATGAAGATTTATTGTGGAGAAGAGCTATATAATTTCCTAGAGACCATGCAGGGCAACATTTTTCATCTGAAACTTTTTCACATAGTTTTTCAAACTCTTCGCCTTCAGTAAGTCGCTTTTCAATTCGGCACATAGATAGAATTGATTCCCAGTTAAACAAGCCACTCTCGCCCAATGAGCTGAGTACAACCCGTGAGAATTCAATATCTGTAATAGGCAGAACATTGTGCAATTGTGTAATAAAGATATGAAAATTTTACAATAGTAATGAGTGAAGTCCTTCTAAAATATTTCCAGGAATTTGTAATACATATAAAATTAATTTTAAATTCAAACTAAAGATAATAATTTATTCTGAACATGTAAGCATGTTTTGCTCTTCCTTGGTATGACGTTAAGATATTCACCTCTTACTGTGTGGTAAGGTAACACATAATCATTGCTTAAATATTAAGGGATACCACTGTGAAACAATATAAAGTGAAATATCCATTCAAAATCTGTTATTGCAGAGTCTAAACATGGCATTCTTTAATTTGCTGAAAAAAATCTGTAAAAGTGTAGCATAAGACTATCATAAGAACTATTATGGAGCACTGCTTGTCTGAGATCCTCATCCTGTTGACACAAACAAAAAGGTCACAGAAATCCAGAAACTTTCTGTCAGATTTTTAACCAGCTGGCATCTTTCACACAAAAGTGTTAATAAAGGTACTCACAGAAATTAAAATAGAACCACTGAAGGAAAACTAATATTCTCCTCATGAAATCCTGTTGACTCTATTTAAAGATTTCAGACACACTGTGAAACAACTGTTGGGTCTCCACCAAATACAGATTATATGAACAAGGCATTAAAAAATAGGATGCTTAGAGTGACAACAAGAGAGTCATTTATTCTTCAATCTACATTTCAATCAAACACAGAAAAAGAGCAAATAACAATGGTACTTTGATACCACGCATCATGCACTGAACAGTGGCATTGGTTGTATGTGAAAAAGATTCAGACTTGCTTACCTGACCTAGCAACCCTGATTTGGGTCTGCCAAGATTTTACTAAATCAAATCAAGGATAAAGTCAATATGGCTCTTACTTGTAGGGCTTGATAAAAGCCTTCCCTAGATTTATCCATTATTAAGCCCTGTACAATGAAATTCTTATGTAAAGATGTCTTCAACCCAAAAGTTGATCTGTAGTTGCAGCTGCAGAGCCCAGCGAATGTGCTAGCAGCAACTGCAGCGGTTTTCATTTGTTGCATATGATTTAGTACAGTTTTTGTCTCACATGCTTCTGTGAATTGAATTCTATCTGTGTATTTTGCTCTGTTCATTAGTTTATACCAACTTATCCTAAGTTTTTGTGTAAATTTTTGTGCATCTGCATTGTGAGAAATAACCATGGAGTTTAGTAAAAACCAGAAGTAGTGTAGCAGCAGAACCTTGGATTGCACCCAGCAACTCCTTTGGTTAGTGTTACATTACTTGCAAACCGCTCAAGTCTGATCACTTACTATAGCAGCTACGAAGAAATTAAAGGCACTCAAAACAGCTTGCAAAGCTGAAACTGAATATTCTCTAGCATTCAGCACTGCAGAAGTAATGACTGCCATAAAAGACATGAAATCAGGGAAAACCACAAGCTTTGATGGTGTTCATGCAGCATTCCTTTTGCACTGTGGCAATAATGTGAAAAAGTGGCTGGCTGCAAAAAGTCTTTGAAGATATAGCAGTTGGTCAGACAGGATTTATACCTAACAGCAGCTGCACAAATCAAGTCCTCTACCTAACAACCCTCATATAATTTGCCTTCCAGAATCAAACTATCAACCAATTTCACTCTTGCCAGTTTTTTCAAAAATATTTGAAAAGGTTGTGTTCAAGCATCCTCTTGAGCATCTGACTGCAAATCATAAAACAATGGAAAATCCAGGACTTACTGCAATAATATATTGTCAAAGTCACAGTTTCGGTTCCTTTAGGGTTCCGATACAGAGAAGGCTACTTACTTTTAGAATGAGAGTGTACTTAATTCATTAGATAACAAATTAGAGGCTACTGGCATTTTCTTTCACCTGTCAAAAGCCCCTGACTGTGTTAATCACAGCATTCTCTTAAGTAAATTAGAATATTATGGTGTCACTGGTAGTGCTGCAAAATGGTTCCAGTCTTACCTAACAGGAAACAAAGGGTGTCGTCATGAAATACCTGTGCACTAAGCAATCAGTCTTCATCTGACTGGAAATTTATTACATGTGGTGTTCCTCAAGGTTCCATCTTGGGTCCGCTGCTTTTTCCTGCGTATATTAATGACCTCTTATCTGTTATATTGCCATATGCTTAGTTTGTGTTGTTTGTAGATGATACAAAAATTGCAATAAAAAGCAAATGATGTACAGAGTTACAAATGGCTGCTAATCAAATTTTCACTGACATTAATAAACGGTTTAAAGCTAATTCACTGTCATTAAACTTTGGAAAGACCCACTATATACAGTTCAGAACCTGTATGAGATTTCCTTCCAGCATCTGTATAACGTACGAAGACATACAGATCGAAAATGTGGTCAGAGTTAAATTTCTGGGATTACAAATCAATAATAAATTCAGTTGGGAAGGAAATACCACAGAACTGCTGAAGTGCCTAAACAAGTCTGTATTTCCAATAAGAATGTTGTCAGATGTAGGAGATACAAATATAGAAAAACTTGCACACTTTGCTTACTCTCATTTTATTATGTCATATGGGATCATATTCTGGGGTAACTCGTCAAACTGAGAGAAAGTTTTTAGCATACAACAGCATGCAATAAGATTCATTTGTGATGTAGATTGAAGAACATCATGTCTCTATTTTCAACCAATAGCTCCCTAAGTAGCTTCAATGCTAGGAATAAGAACAATCTACATAAAGACGAAAATCACTTAACTTGGTCCAAAAAAAGGGGTCCAATATTCAGGAACATACATCTTCAACAAATTGTCAGCAACCATTAAAAATTTGGTTTCAGATAAAGTACAGTTTAAACAGCGTTCGAAAGAATTTTTGATAGGCAACTCCTACCCTATCGATACATATCTTAACAGGGACCGTTGACCAGCCCAAGTAAAAATGTCTGTTAGACTTCAGTTTTGATAGCACTTGGTCACAACAATCAACGGTAGATATTTTGTGTATGATAAATTTATTAAAAGTGGATAACTATGTTCCATTCTGACAGTGTATTAATTCTGTAAATATTAGCAGTTCCAGTTTACTGTAATGTATTCACATATTTTGACAATCTCCTGACAAATGATCAGGGTAGTGAGTATTATATTCAAAAGTTTTATATTTTTTATGTTCTACTTTCTGACTTGTTCCACACACATGAGAATCCCCTCATTTTTGGGTCTATGGAACAAAAATGAATCTAATCTAATCCAACAAAAGTCAGTCATCAATCTTATCCATCCATCTGGCAGCTGCATATAACACTGCCTAGAGGCAAGGTGTCATATGGAAACTTCTGCAAGTCATTCCAAGATTCAAAGTTGGCTGTCTCGTCAGTGAAATGCAGCAATGGATTCACTCATGATCTGTTGTTGTTGTTGTTGTGGTCTTCAGTCCGGAGACTGGTTTGATGCATCTCTCCCCGCTACTCTATCCTATGTAAGCTTCTTCATCTCTGAGTAACTACAGCCACCTACATCTATCTGAATCTTCTTAGTGTATTCATCCCTTGGTCTCCCTCTATGATTTTTACCCTCCACACTTACCTCCAATACTAAATTGGTGATTCCTTGATGCCTCAGAATATGTCCTACCAACTGATCCCTTCTTCTAGTCAAGTTGTGCCACAAATTCCTCATCACCCCAATTCTATTCAGTACCTCCTCTTTAGTTACATGATCTACACATCGAATATTCAACATTCATCTGTAGCACCACATTTCGAGAGCTTCTGTTCTTTTCTTGTCTAAACTATTTATTGTCCATGTTTCACTTCCATACATGGCTACACACCATACAAATACGTTCATAAAACACTTCCCTACACTTAAATCTATACTTTATGTCAACAAATTTCTCTTCTGCAGAAATGCCTTCCTTGCCATTGCCGGTTTACATTTTATATACTCTCTACTTCAACCATCAGTAGTTATCCTACTCCCCAAATAGTAAAACTCATCCTCCACCTTAAGTGTCCCATTTTCCAATTCCATTCCTTCAGCATCACCTGATTTAATGTGATTACATTCCATTATCCTCATTTTGTTTTTGTTGATGTTCATCTTATATCCTCCTTTCAAGACACTGCCCATTCTGTTCAACTGTTCTTCCAGATGCCTCGCTGTCTCTGACAGAATTACAATGTCATCGGCAAACCTCAAATTTTTTATTTCTTCCCCATGGATTTTACTTTCTACTCCAAATTTTTCTTTTGCTTCCTTCACTGTTTGCTCAATATACAGATTGAATAACATCGGGGATAGGCTACAACCCTGTCTCACTTCCTTTCCAACTGCTGCTTCCCTTTCATGCCCCTCAACTCTCGTAACTGGTGTCTGGTTTCTGTACAAATTGTAAATAGCCCTTCGCTCCTTGTATTTTACCACTGTCACCATCAGAATTTGAAAGAGAGTATTCCAGTCAACATTGTCAAAAAGGTTTCTCTAAGTCTACAAATGCTAGAAACGTAGGTTTGCCTATCCTTAATCTTATCTTCTAAGATAAGTCACAGGGTCAGTATAGCCGTGTGTGTTCCAAAATTTCTACAGAATCCAAACTGATCTTCCCCGAGGTCAGCTTCTACTAGTTTTTTCTTTCGTCTATAAAGAATTTGTCTCAGTATTTTGCAACTGTGACTCATTAAATTTATGGTTCAGTAACTTCCACACCTGTCAGCACCTGCTTTCTTTGGGATCGGAATTCTTATATTCTTCTGGAAGTCTCGGGGTATTTCGCCTGTCTCATACACCTTGCGCACCAGATGGTAGAGTTTTATCATGGTTGGCTCCCAAGGCTATCAGTAGTTCTAATGGGATGTTTTCTACTCCCGAGGCCTTGTTTTGACTTAGGTCTTTCAGTGCTCTGTCAAACTCTTCACGCAGTTTCATATCTCCCATTTCATCTTCATCTACATCCTCTTACATTTCCATAATATCGCCCTCACGTACATCGCCCTTGTATAGACCTTCCATATACTCCTTCCGCCTTTCTGCTTTCCCTTCTTTGCTTAAAACTGGTTTTCCATTTGAGCCCTTGATATTCATACAAGTGGTTCTCTTTTCTCCAAAGGTCTCTTTAATTTTCCTATAGGCAGTATCTATCTTACCCCTAGTGACACATGCCTCTTTACATTTGTCGTCTAGCCACCCCTGCTTAGCCATTTTGCGCTTCCTATCAATCTCATCTTTGAGATGTTTGTATTCCTTTGTGTCTCCTTCATTTAATGCCTTTTTTGTATTTTCTCCTTTCATCAATTAAATCCAGTATGTCTCCTGTTACCCAAGGATTTGTACTAGCCCTCATCTTTTTACCTACTTGATCCTCTGATGCCTTCATTATTTCATCTCTCAAAGCTACCCATTCTTCCTGTACTGTATATCTTTCCCCTATTCTTGTCAATCGTTCCCTAATGCTCTCTCTCAAACTCTCTACAACCTCTGGTTCTTTCAGTTTATCCAGGTCCCATCTCCTTAAATTCCCACCTTTTTGCAGTTTCTTCAGTTTTAATCTACACTTCATAATCAATAGATTGAGGTAAGGGTCCACATCTGCCCCTGGAAATGTCTTACAATTTAAAACCTGGTTCCTAAATCTCTTAGTATTATATAACTTATCCGAAACATTCCAGTGTCTCCAGGCCTCTTCCACATATACAACCTACTTCCATGATTCTTAAACCAAATGTCAGCTATGATTAAGTTATGTTCTGTGCAAAATTCTACCAGGCGACTTCCTCTTTCATTCCTGACCCTCATTCCATATTCTCCTACTACTTTTCCTTCTCTTCCTTTTTCTACTATCGAATTCCAATCTCCCATGACTATTAAATTTACATTTCCCTTCACTATCTGAATAATTTCTTTTATGTCATCATACATTTCTTCAATCACTTTGTCATCTGCAGAGGTAGTTGGCATAGAAACTTTTACTACTGTGGAAGTGCGGGCTTCGTGTCTATCTTGGCTACAATAATGCGTTCACTATGCTGTTCATAGCAGCTTACCCGCGATCCTATTTTTTTATTCATTATTAAACCTACTCCTGTATTACCCCTGTTTGGTTTTGTATTTATAGCCCTGGGTGATGCTGGGGGTATTGGATTAGGAAATGAGACGCTTAAAATAGTAAATGAGTTTTGCTATTTGGGGAACAAAATAACTGATGATGGTCAAAGTAAAGAGGATATAAAATGTAGACTGGCAATGGTAAGGAAAGCGTTTCTGAAGAAGAGAAATTTATTAACATTGTTTTGAGTATAGATTTGTCAGGAAATCTTTTCTAAAAGTGTTTGTATGGAGTGTAGCCATGTATGGAAGTGGAATGTGGACGATAAATAGTTTAGGCAAAAAGAGAATAGAAGCTTTCGAAATGTGGTGCTACAGAAGAATGCTGTAGATTAGATGGGTAGATCACATACCTAATGAGGAGGTATTGAATAGAACTGGGGAGAAGAGAAATTTGTGGCACAACTTGACTAGAAGAAGAGATCAGTTGGTAGGACATATTCTGAGGCATCAAGGGATCACCAATTTAGTATTGGAGGGCAGCGCAGAGGGTAAAAATCGTAGAGGAAGACCAACAGATGAATACACTAAACAGATTCAGAAGGATGTAGGTTGCAGAAGGTATGGGGAGATGAAGAAGCTTGCACAGGATAGAGTAGCATGGAGAGCTGCATGAAACCAGTCTATGGACTGGGGACCACAACCAGTGCTGTATTCGCCTGACCAGAAGTCTTGATCCTCCTGTCATCGAACTGCACTAATTCCTACCTATATTTAACTTTAAGCTATCCATTTCCCTTTTTGTATTTTCTAACCTACCTGCCCGATTAATAGATCTGACATTCCATGCTCTGATCTGTAGAAGGCCAGTTTTGTTTCTCCTGATAACGATGTCCTCCTGAGTAGTCCCTGTCCAGAGATCCAAATGGGGTGACTATTTTACCTCTGGAATATTTTACCCAAGAGGATGCCATCATCATTTAACCATATAGTAAAACTGCATGCCCTTGGGAAAAATTATAGCTGTAGTTTGCCCTTGCTTTCAGCCATTCACAATACCAGCACAGCAAGACCGTTTTAGTTAATGTTACAAGGCCAATCATCCAGACTGTTGCCCCTGCAACTACTGAAAAGGCTGCAGCCCCTCTTCAGGAACCACACTTTTGTCTGGCCTCTCAACAGATAGCCATACTGTTGGTGCAACCACAGTGGAGGGCTATCTGTATCGCTGAGGCACGCAAGCCTCCCCACCAACAGCAAGGTCCATGGTTCATGGGGGGAGGACTCATGATCTACATCTGCATATATTCTCCGCAGACCATTCTGAAGTGCATGGACAGGGGCTAATTTCTACTTTACCACTTATTAGGTCTTCTTCCAATTCCAGTCAAATATGGAGCAACAGAAGAATGAGTGCATAAATGCCACTGTGGATGCTTCAATTGGTTTAATCTTGTCTTCAGAGTCCCTACCGAATCAACACACAGAGAGTTGTATTCCTCACAGTATCCTCATTCACAAACTCTGTAAGTATGCTTTCATGGTATAATTGGTGATTATCTTCAAGTGCTTGTCAGTTCAGGATTTTCATCATCTCAGTGATGCTCTTCCATGGGTCAGACAAACCTGTGATCATTCGTGCTGTCCTTTTTTGTATGTTTAATACTTCTGTTAGTCGTATTTGTTGTGTGACCCCATACTTGTAAAATATTCTAGGATTGACTGCATTAGAGTTCTACAGAAAACATCTACATCTACATTTATACTCCACAAGCCACCCAACGGTGTGTGGCGGAGGGCACTTTACGTGCCACTGTCATTACCTCCCTTTCCTGTTCCAGTCGCGTATGGTTCGCGGGAAGAACGACTGTCTGAAAGCCTCCGTGCGCGCTCTAATCTCTCTAATTTTACATTTGTGATCTCCTCGGGAGGTATAAGTAGGGGGAAGCAATATATTCGATACCTCATCCAGAAACGCACCCTCTCGAAACCTGGCGAGCAAGCTACACCACGATGCAGAGCGCCTCTCTTGCAGAGTCTGCCACTTGAGTTTGTTAAACATCTCCGTAACACTATCACGGTTACCAAATAACCCTGTGACGAAACGCACCGCTCTTCTTTGGATCTTCTCTATCTCCTCCGTCAACCCGATCTTGTACGGATCCCACACTGATGAGCAATACTCAAGTATAGGTCGAACGAGTGTTTTGTAAGCCACCTCCTTTGTTGATGGACTACATTTTCTAAGAACTCTCCCAAAGAATCTCAACCTGGTACCCGCCTTACCAACAATTAATTTTATATGATCATTCCACTTCAAATCGTTCCACACGCATACTCCCAGATACTTTACAGAAGTAACTGCTACCAGTGTTTGTTCCGCTATCATATAATCATACAATAAAGGATCCTTCTTTCTATGTATTCGCAATACATTACATTTGTCTATGTTAAGGGTCAGTTGCCACTCCCTGCACCAAGTGCCTATCCACTGCAGATCTTCCTGCATTTCGCTACAATTTTCTAGTGCTGCAACTTCTCTGTATACTACAGCATCATCCGCAAAAAGCCGCATGGAACTTCCAACACTATCTACTAGGTCATTTATATATATTGTGAAAAGCAATGGTCCCATAACACCCCCCTGTGGCACGCCAGAGGTTACTTTAATGTCTGTAGACGTCCCTCCATTGATAACAACATGCTGTGTTCTGTTTGCTAAAAACTCTTCAATCCAGCCACACAGCTGGTCTGATATTCCGTAGGCTCTTACTTTGTTTATCAGGCGACAGTGCGGAACTGTATCGAACGCCTTCCGGAAGTCAAGAAAAATAACATCTACCTGAGAGCCTGTATCTAATATTTTCTGGGTCTCATGAACAAATAAAGCGCGTTGGGTCTCACACGATCGCTGTTTCCGGAATCCATGTTGATTCCTACATAGTAGATTCTGGGTTTCCAAAAACGACATGATACTCGAGCAAAAAACATGTTCTAAAATTCTACAACAGATCGACATCAGAGATATAGGTCTATAGTTTTGCGCATCTGCTCGACGACCCTTCTTGAAGACTGGGACTACCTGTGCTCTTTTCCAATCATTTGGAACCTTCCGTTCCTCTAGAGACTTGCGGTGCACAGCTGTTAGAAGGCGGGCAAGTTCTTTTGCGTACTCTGTGTAGAATCGAATTGGTATCCCGTCAGGTCCAGTGGACTTTCCTCTGTTGAGTGATTCCAGTTGCTTTTCTATTCCTTGGACACTTATTTCGATGTCAGCCATTTTTTCGTTTGTGCGAGGATTTAGAGAAGGAACTGCAGTGCGGTCTTCCTCTGTGAAACAGCTTTTGAAAAAGGTGTTTAGTATTTCAGCTTTACGCGTGTCATCCTCCGTTTCAATGCCTTCATCATCCCGGAGTGTCTGGATATGCTGTTTCGAGCGACTTACTGATTTAACGTAAGACCAGAACTTCCTAGGATTTTCTGTCAAGTCCGTACATAGAATTTTACTTTCGAATTCACTGAACGCTTCATGCATAGCCCTCCTTACGCAAACTTTGACATCGTTTAGCTTCTGTTTGTCTGAGAGGTTTTGGCTGCGTTTAAACTTGGAGTGAAGCTCTCTTTGCTTTCGCAGTAGTTTCCTAACTTTGTTGTTGTACCACGGTGAGTTTTTCTCGTCCCTCACAGTTTTACTCGGCACGTACCTGTCTAAAACGCATTTTACGATTGCCTTGAACTTTTTCCATAAACACTCAACATTGTCAGTGTCGGAACAGAAATTTTCGTTTTGATCTGTTAGGTAGTCTGAAATCTGCCTTCTATTACTCTTGCTAAACAGATAAACCTTCCTCCCTTTTTTATATTCCTATCAACTTCCATATTCAGGGATGCTGCAACGGCCTTATGATCACTGATTCCCTGTTCTGCACTTAAAGAGTCGAAAAGTTCGGGTCTGTTTGTTATCAGTAGGTCCAAGATGTTATCTCCACGAGTCGGTTCTCTGTTTAATTGCTCGAGGTAATTTTCGGATAGTGCACTCAGTATAATGTCACTCGATGCTCTGTCCCTACCACCCGTCCTAAACATCTGAGTGTCCCAGTCTATATCTGGTAAATTAAAATCTCCACCTAAGACTATAACATGCTGAGAAAATTTATGTGAAATGTATTCCAAATTTTCTCTCTGTTGTTCTGCCACTAATGCTGCTGAGTTGGGAGGTCGGTAAAAGGAGCCAATTATTAACCTAGCTCGGTTGTTAAGTGTAACCTCCACCCATAATAATTCACAGGAATTATCCACTTCTACTTCACTTCAAATGGTTCAAATGGCTCTGAGCACTATGGGACTTAACTTCTAAGGTCATCAGTCCCCTAGAACTTAGAACTACTTAAACCTAACTAATCTAAGGACATCACACACATCCACGCCCGAGGCAGGATTAGAACCTGCGACCGATCTACTTCACTACAGGATAAACTACTACTAACAGCGACGAACACTCCACCACCGGTTGCATGCAATCTATCCTTTCTAAACACCGTCTGTACCTTTGTAAAAATTTCGGCAGAATTTATCTCTGGCTTCAGCCAGCTTTCTGTACCTACAACGGATTTCAGGTTCGGTGCTTTCTATCAGCACTTGAAGTTCTGGTACTTTACCAACGCAGCTTCGACAGTTTACAATTACAATACCGATTGCTGCTTGGTCCCCGCATGTCCTGACTTTGCCCCGCACCCGTTGAGGCTGTTGCCCTTTCTGTACTTGCCCAAGGCCATATAACCTAAAAAACCGCCCAGCCCACGCCACACAACCCCTGCTACCCGTGTAGCCGCTTGTTGCGTGTAGTGGACTCCTGACCTATCCAGCGGAACCCGAAACCCCACCACCACCCTATGGATCAAGTCGAGGAATCTGCATCCCACACGGTCGCAGAACCATCTCAGCCTCTGATTCAGACACTCCACTCGGCTCTGTACCAAAGGTCCACAGTCAGTCCTGTCGACGATGCTGCAGATGGTGAGCTCTGCTTTCATCCCGCTAGCGAGACTGGCAGTCTTCACCAAATCAGATAGCCGCCGGAAGCCAGAGAGGATTTCGTCCAATCCATAGCGACACACATCATTGGTGCCGACATGAGCGACCACCTGCAGATGGGTGCACCCCGTACCCTTCATGGCATCCAGAAGGACCCTTTCCACATCTGGAATGACTCCGCCCTGTATGCACACAGAGTGCACATTGGTTTTCTTCCCCTCTCTTGCTGCCATATCCCTAAGGGGCCCCATTACGCGCCTGACGTTGGAGCTCCCAACTACCAGTAAGCCCACCCTCTGCGACCGCTTGGATCTTGCTGACTGAGGGGCAACCTCTGGAACAGGACAAGCAGCCATGTCAGGCCGAAGATCAGTATCAGCCTGAGACAGAGCCTGAAACCGGTTTGTCAGACAAACTGGAGAGGCCTTCCGTTCAGCCCTCCGGAATGTCTTTCGCCCCCTGCCACACCTTGAGACGACCTCCCACTCTACCACAGGTGAGGGATCAGCCTCAATGCGGGCAGTATCCCGGGCAACCACAGTCGTAGTCCGATCGGGGGATGCGTGGAACGAGCTGGCCGTCCCCGACAAACCCCCATCCGGACCCCCACAGTGATGCCCATTGGCAACAGCCTCAAGCTGTGTGACCAAAGCCAACACTGCCTGAAGCTGGGAGCGAAGGGATGCCAACTCAGCCTGCATCTGAACACAGCAGTTGCAGTCCTTATCCATGCTAAAAACTGTTGTGAAAAGAACGTCTGAACTAATCTACAGAGAGCGCAAACAAATCGACACAAAATTTAAATGGTTATTAAAATACAAGATTGCCTAGTAAATGCAGTAATCCTGCTACTTGCGCACTGCTGACACACTGCTCGGCGGCGGAAGGAGACTACGCGATTTTACACTATTCAGGTACTAAAACGCGATGCTACAACTCTCAAATACTATAATACGCCCGAAATTTATAAATTAAACAATGCACGTACCAAAAACACGCAAAGAAATTAAGAATTAAACTATGTAACTAATGAGTGAGCTAGGAGTATACGACTTGCTGCTGCAGCTGCTTATCCAATGGCGGCAGGGAGCACACTGACTGTGACCAACCGACACTGGACGTTCAAAACAAAAACAGAAGACAGACTACTACGCGAATTTACACTATTCAGGTACTAAAACGCGATGCTACAACTCTCAAATACTATAATACGCCCAAAATTTATGAATTAAACAATGCAAGTACCAAAAACACGCAAAGAAATTAAAAATTAAACTATGTAACAAATGAGTGAGCTAGGAGTATACGACTTGCTGCTGCAGCTGCTTATCCAACGGTGGCAGGGAGCACACATCCGTTGTACTGTAGAACTGCTAACCAGTTCTTGCATGTCAACACTTGATGTCCTCAAAGCTGCCGCAGACTGCTGCTACCAGTTGTTTCAGCATTACACCATTCCTTGCAGCCCAAGTACGTAAGCATAATCACCGTTCGTCAACCACTGCTGTTACTGATATCTGGGATGCCAGTTCAGCACTAAGACAGGGTGACTACATAACACCTGAGGTGTCTAGACGACAACACTCTGGGCCAGAACACGTACTGCAGTTCCCACCCAGCTAGCAAAGGGCATCAACTCAACAACCACCCCAGAGTGATCTAGCAAAATGTGGTCAAGGCAAGCATCATCTCCCCAACATCGTCCACAGACGCAGCCATCAATGTCACACACACCATCCATGAGGACCACTTGCTATATGGTCCGGAATATTGCACTGAGAGGCTCCAGGGTCTAATTGGGACTCTACAGGCCTCTGACCCAACTGGTGATTTCTGTTGTCCGACAACACCAGGCAGATGCTGGGACCGGAGTTCACTCCCTGGATGACATCATCTTTGCCACAAGCTGCTACTGGGCAGTTTGTCAGCACCAACCACTTACGATGTGGCTGTGGAGTACAGCTGTATCACCAGCACTGACTCAGCATCAGCTGATGCAGAGGTGACTGCCCAGCAAGAATGCTCTACTCTTACCCACACTGTGCCGTCTACAGCTAAGGCTAAGATCCTAACAGCGTACTGAAACAAAGGACTGTGGGTTTGACACCCACTCTGCCTGATGGAATATGGGCCTACAGCATTGCTGTATTCTGTACAAGATTAATAAAACAATATGATAGCTGCAACATGAGCACTGCTGAATATACTCCTGCTTCAAATCAGTGAACCCATCCGTTTGGGATAAGTAGGTCAGAATAGCCACTCTTTTTTTTTTTTTTTTTTTTTTTTTTTTTGTGGTTTTGGGGCGCAAAACTTCTATGGTCATTAGCGCCCAGCCCGTGACGTAGGAAACAGGAAAAAAACCAAAGTTAAAATCAGCAGCAATGGGAACAAAGTCATAAAATTTGAGAAACTAAAGGCAGAAGGAATGCTTAAAATTCCACTATAGAAAGGGGTTGTTTGTCCCCAAAAAAAGCTTCAAATGACTGACGTCATTTCACTGTCACTAATAAACTGTAGAACGCGGTCAGCTGAGCGCGTGTCATCTGCTAAAATCGACGATAGATCAGGCGATAGCTGTAGACGGGAGCGTAACGGATTAAAATAGGGGCACTCAATTAAAAGGTGTCTGACCGTCCACAGCTGAGAGCAGTGGGGACAGAGTGGGGGAGGATCACCGCTTAAAAGATGTCGATGGCTAAAAAGACAGTGCCCTATCCGGAGTCTAGCTAAAATTACCTCCTCCAGACGACGCGTTCGGGAGGAAGAGGTCCAAGCGCAAGGAAGGGCTTTCACTTCCCGCAATTTATTATGGGGAAGTGTTGACCAATGCGCATGCGATAAATGAGCAACTTGGCGACATAAACCACTCCGTAGATCGGTAAACGGAAGAGACTGAATAGCTGGCCGAGGAAGAGAGACTGCAGCCTTGGCCGCTATATCGGCCGCCTCATTCCCACAGATACCAGCGTGTCCCGGGAGCCAGAGGAACGCCACTGAGACGCCCCCCAGGTGGAGCAAGCGCAGACAGTCCTGAATCCGGTGGACCAGAGGGTGCACAGGGTAAAGAGCTTGGAGACTTAGGAGAGAGCTGAGAGAATCTGAGCAGATTACGTACTGTATCCGCTGATGGCGGCGGATGTAGTGGACAGCCTGGAGAACAGCGTAAAGCTCCGCAGTATAAACCGAACACTGGTCGGGAAGCCGAAAGTGATTTGGGGTGTCGCCAACAATATAGGCACTCCCTACACCTAACGATGTTTTTGAGCCGTCGGTGTAAATAAATGTGGCTTCCGTCATTTGTGCACAGAGAGCAGCAAATGCCCGACGGTAAACAAGTGTAGGGGTACCATCCTTGGGAAATTGACATAGGTCTCTGAGCAAGTCGATCCGGGGACGGAGCCAAGGCGGTGCTGTACCCCAAGTTGTCAAGAACGTTTTAGGAAAGCGGAAGGAAAGAGAATGGAGCAGTTGACGGAAGCAGACTCCCGGGGATAGTAGGGAGGAGGAGCGGCCTGCATACCCGACATCAAAGGAGGCGTCGAAAAAAAGGTCATGGGCTGGATTAGCAGGCATGGAAGACAGATGGCTAGCATAATGACTCAGAAGGACTGCCCGCCGATTGGACAGCGGAGGTTCAGCAGTCTCAGCATAAAGGCTTTCCACAGGGCTGGTGTAAAAAGCTCCAGACACTAAACGTAATCCACGGTGGTGGATAGAGTCGAGACGCCGAAGAATAGACGGCCGAGCAGAGGAGTAGACTATGCTTCCATAATCCAATTTCGAGCGCACTAAGGCGCGATAGAGGCGGAGAAGGACCACTCGGTCCGCTCCCCAGGAGGTACCATTCAGGACACGGAGGGTGTTAAGGGAACGCAGACAGCGAGCCGAAAGATAGGAAACGTGGGAGGACCAGCACAGTTTTCTGTCAAACATAAGACCCAAGAATTTAGCGACGTCGGAAAACGGAAGGTTGACAGGACCTAGATGTAAGGAGGGCGGAAGAAACTCCTTACGTCACCAAAAATTAACACAAACGGTCTTACTGGGTGAGAAACAGAAGCCGGTTTCGATGCTCCACGAGTGGAGGCGATCGAGACATCCTTGAAGACGTCTTTCAAGAAGGCTGGTCCGTTGAGAGCTGTAGTAGATCGCAAAATCGTCCACAAAGAGGGAGCCCGAGACATCAGGAAGGAGACAATCCATAATTGGATTAATGGCGATGGCAAACAGTACAACACTCAGCACGGAGCCCTGGGGTACCCCGTTTTCTTGGGAGAAAGTACGGGAGAGAGTAGTGTTCACCCGCACCCTAAATGTGCACTCTGCCGTAAATTCGCGAAGAAAAAGAGGCAGCCGGCCTCGAAAGCCCCAAGAGAACAGTGTGCGGAGGATGCCTGTCCTCCAACAGGTATCGTATGCTCTCTCCAGATCAAAAAAGATTGCTACCGTTTGGCGTTTCCGGAGAAAATTGTTCATGATATAAGCGGAGAGAGCAACAAGATGGTCAACGGCAGAACGATGCTTTCGGAATCCGCATTGGGCTGGTGTTAAAAGACTGCGGGATTCCAGCCACCAAGCTAAACGGTAATTCACCATACGCTCCAAAACCTTACAGACACTACTCGTGAGAGAAATGGGGCGATAGCTAGAGGGGAGATGTTTGTCCTTTCCAGGTTTCGGAACGGGAACGACAATAGCTTCCCGCCATCGCCTGGGAAAGGTACTGTTGGTCCAAATTCGATTATAAAGGCGAAGGAGGTAACGCAGGCTATGGGTTGATAAATGCAGCAACATTTGGACATGGATACCATCCGGTCCTGGGGCGGAGGAGCGAGAAGAAGAGAGGGCATGTTGGAGTTCCCGCATGGAGAAAACAGTATTGTAGCTTTCGTGATTTTGAGAGGAGAAAGCAAGATGTCGCACTTCCGCTGCACATTTCTTCGGGAGAAACACTGGCGGGTAATTTGAAGAGCTCGAAATCTCAGCAAAGTGCTGACCCAATGAGTTAGAAATTGCGACGGGGTCCACTAAGGTATCATGCGCGACAGTGAGCCCAGAGACCGGGGAGAAACTAGGCGCGCCTGAGAACCGTCGAAGCCGACTCCAAACTTCCGAGGAGGGAGTGAAGGTGTTAAATGAGCTAATAAAGAATTTCCAGCTTGCCTTCTTGCTATCGCGGATGACGCGACGGCATCGCGCACGGAGCTGCTTATATCGGATACAGTTGGCCAAAGTTGGATGGTGACGGAAAATGCGAAGAGCCCGTCGCCGCTCACGTATTGCGTCACGGCATGCCTCGTTCCACCAAGGAACTGGGGGGCGCCGGGGCAATTCGGAGGTGCGTGGTATTGAACGTTCCGCAGCTGTGAGAATAACGTCGGTAACATGTGTGACCTCATCGTCGACGCTAGGAAAGTGACGGTCTTCGAATGTCGCTAGAGACGAAAAAAGTGTCCAATCGGCTTGGGCAAACTTCCAGCGTCGCGAGCGCATATATGGCAGTTGAGGCTGCAGTCTAAGAACACATGGAAAGTGGTCACTCGAGTGTGTATCATCAAGGGCGAACCATTCGAAGCGCCGAGCTAGCGGAACAGTACCGACCGCAAGGTCCAAATGAGATAAATTTGTCGTGGCGGCAGACAAAAATGTAGGGACCCCAGTGTTGAGGCAGACTAGATCCGCTTGGTGGAAGACGTCTAGCAATAGTGAGCCACGTGGACAAGGATGTGGAGATCCCCAAAGCGGGTGGTGGGCATTGAAGTCCCCAACCAGCAAATAGGGGGGTGGAAGCTGATCAAGAAGATGAAGGAGATCAGCTCGTGCCATTGGTGTGGACGATGGAATGTATACCGTACAAAGAGAGAACGTGTATCCAGAAAGGGAAAGACGGACGGCGACAGCTTGGAAGGAAGTGTTTAAATGGATTGGGTGATAATGGAGAGTATCATGGAGCAGAATCATGAGTCCTCCGTGGGCTGGAGTGCCTTCAACAGAGGGGAGGTCATATCGAATGGACTGAAAATGAGGGAGAACAAAGCGGTCATGGGGACGCAGCTTTGTTTCCTGAAGACAGAAGATGACCGGCGAGTAGGATCGTAAGAGGATCGACAATTCATCCCGATTGGCTCGAATGCCGCGGATATTCCAGTGGATAATGGACATAGGGTGAACAGAAAATGGAGGAACGTGACCAAGGGTGCTGTCAACTCAACGACTGCTCAGAGCTTGCGACCGACAGCATGGAATGGCATTCAGTCGAAGGCAGAAGATCCTGATCCATAGGTTGGTCAGGAGCAGCTCCTGCCACCAACGATCGGCCAGTTGACCGGCCACCAGCAGTGCGCCTCGGCGACACAGAAGACGGCCGAGGGCGATTTCCGCCAGGTGGTGCTGTAGATGGGACACGCCTTGGCGGAGAAGGAGAGGAACTGTGTTTCTTCGTAGCCTTCTTAGAAGTATGATGTTTAGATGAAGGAGGAACCGATAGTTGTGAAGTTGCGGTACGTAAAAACTCTTCACGAGAATGCTCTTTTTTCGAAGACTTGGCGTCTGACTTTTGGGCTCGAGATTTAGCAGAACCCGATGAAGGGTGAGCCATAGAGTGGGCAGGCGAAAGTGGTGAGGTTGAACGGGCGATCTTTGCGCTGGCCGATCTGACGACCGTGGTACTAAAGGTGAGGTCGCAAGTCTGCGTGGCTGCCTCCTTTGTTGGCCGAGGAGAAGCAAGGACAGTGCTGTATTTACCTTTCTGAGGCACGGTGGGCTGTCGACTGGCGAGTAACTTTCGAGCAGCAAAGGTTGACACTTTTTCCTTCACTCTTATTTCCTGGATGAGCTTTTCGTCCTTAAAAACGGGGCAATCTCGAGAGGAAGCAGCGTGGTCACCCATACAGTTGATGCAGCGAGGGGATGGAGGTGGACAAGCACCCTCATGGGCATCCTTGCCACACGTAACACATTTGGCCGGATTGGAACAGGACTGGCTGGTGTGATTGAACCGCTGACATCGATAGCAACGCGTAGGGTTTGGGACATAAGGGCGAACGGAAATTATCTCATAGCCTGCTTTGATTTTTGATGGGAGTTGAACTTTGTCAAATGTCAAGAAGACAGTGCGGGTTGGAATGATGTTCGAGTCAACCCTTTTCATAACCCGATGTACAGCTGTGACGCCCTGGTCAGACAGGTAGTGCTGAATTTCTTCGTCAGACAATCCATCGAGGGAGCGTGTATAAACGACTCCACGCGAGGAATTTAAGGTACGGTGCGGTTCCACCCGGACAGGGAAGGTGTGGAGCAGAGAAGTACGCAGCAATTTTTGAGCCTGGAGAGCACTGTGTGTTTCTAACAACAGGGTGCCATTCCGTAATCTGGAACAAGACTTTACAGGACCCGCAATTGCGTCGACACCTTTCTGAATAATGAAAGGGTTGACCGTGGAAAAGTCGTGACCTTCGTCAGACCGAGAAACAACAAGGAACTGTGGCAACGATGGAAGAACCGTCTGTGGCTGAGACTCAGTGAACTTACGTTTGTGAGCAGACATAGTGGAAGGTGAGGAAACCATTGCGGAAGAATCCCCCATGATTACCGGCGTCTCCGATGGCGCGCTCCTCCCTTGTAGGGGCCCTCATCGAGGGCACACCCGCCTTAGGTGATTGTTCACACCTCAGGTCACATCTCCCGACAAACGGACGGAGGGACCAATCGGTACTTTCGGAAGGTATCAGCTCGGGTAATCACCCCTCCCTGGGCCTGGCCGTTACCAGGGGGTACGTACGTGTCCTACCTGTCTACCCGGGGCGGGGAATTACGCGTTACCCCCGTCACCGGCTACGCATGGAAGTGCGTGGGTCGGCCTTCAGACACGCACAGGGAGGAAAGAAGAGAAAGGGAAAGGAAAGAAGAGGGGGTCTCAAACGCCGCAGCGGAGAAAAGGGCAAGGAAAAGAGGGAAGGGAAAGAGAAGGACAGAGGAAGGACGAGTACTTGCAAGTGCAGAAAGCAAGGAATTTGGAACAGTTTCGAGCGTCCGTTTCCGGACGTAGGCACAAACCATACTCCCAGAGGGGGAGAAAGGGAAGGAAAGAGCCAGAGGTGAGGGGGGGGGGGGGGGGGGGCGAAGATGGGGGACGGGGAGGGATGCGGAAAGGGAAGGGAAGGTATGCAGCCCGGAAAGGAAGGAGGGCCACATTAGCTCGGGGTCCCGTGCTCGCTACGCACGTGTCCACAAAAGAGTTGTGGACCCCCTGGGGGGAGAATAGCCACTCTGACAACCCTGCACCTGCTCCCCCTGCTCTCAAATGGGGTCAACACTGCATAAAGCTGCAGACATCGTTACAGTAGACTGATAGGATTTTCTCAGTATCCTACCAACTAACTAGTGTCTGAAACTGTTTTATGTATGACTGAGACTATGTGATCATTCTCTTTCATATCCGTGCAAATTTTTACACTCAGATACTTGTACAAGTTGACTGATTGTAATTGTAACTCAATGAAGTTGTAATAATAGGCTCTTCTCCTTTTTCTTGTGCCATTGTCCTGCATCACCACAGGGTTGGCACATCTATTTACAAATTTGGTATTGTTAATTTAAGGGGTAGCCAGATGATTTTTCTGTCGCCACTCCGTTACTCCCTAGAACGGAACACGTGTAACCCAAACAAATGCGTATAGTGTTATTCATGTGAAAGTTAGTGAAAGTTTCCTAAAAGTTCATGTAACTTAGGTATGAATTGAGTGTTAGCCCAGTATTCACAGAGTTGGTTGGAGTAAACCACCTAAGAACCACATCCAGACTGGCCAACACACTGACTGTCGTCGTCAATCCACCGGGCAGATCTGATCTGAGGATGGCACACCTCCCCATCCCAGAAGTGGTGCTTTAATATGCACGACTATTTGGGCAGGTAGAATAGTCACAGGATACCACATTTTTTTTACATTTCTGAACATTCAAGACACGTTCTCATTCTTAGTACTGATTTCAAATCTTATCATGATCTGATTACATGTTTGTGTAACTTTTTTCAGACAATGCTTTATTACAGTTAACTGCATCATTTGCAAAAAGTCTGAGGTTACTTTTGTTTGCAGGTCATTGAAATACAAAAAGAACAGCAAAGGTCCCAACATACTTCTGTAGGGTACACCTGACCTGAAGTAACGTTTATACCTGTCAGTGATAACATACTGCATCTTCACTACCAAGAAAACCTCAGTCCAGTTACCAATTTTATTTGATACCCTATATTACTGTACTTTTGTTAATAAGCACTGCATGGTACTGAGTCAAATACTTTTTGGAAGTCTATAAATACTACTTCTAACTGACTGCCTTAATCCATGTTTTTCAGGATGACAGAGGAAAGCGGTAGTCAGATTTCAGATTACCGATGTTTTCAGAAACCACAATATCTGGCACAAAGGAAGGCATTCTGTTCAGTATACCTCATTACATTTGATCTCAGAATATGTTTTATTATTATACAACCAATGGACATCAAAGACACTGGACATAAGTTTTGTGAATCACTTCATTACTCTTCTTGTAGATAGGTGCAACTTGTGCTTTCTTCCAACTACTCGGCACAGTTTTTTTTAACGTATCTGTCATATATAATGGTTAAAAGGGGGGGAGGGGGGCTAATTCTGCTGCAAATTCTGTATAGACTCTGAGGAATCCCATCAGGCCCTGGAGCTTTGTTCAGTTTCAGCCACTTCAGCTGTTTCTCAATTATTATTATTATTCTCGAGTCTCAGAAACATACAAATTTACAGTAGCCACACATTTATATTACATGTGACCAGTACTTTGCAACCTCCAAGGCACTTGGAGTGGCTTGCAGGTCAATCTTCATACAGGATGTAGGGAACAGAGGGCACTGAAGTGTGTGGCTTGTGGTTTGTCCTTGTCCACGATCACAACACGTATCTTCTGTTATGAAGCCCCATCTCTTCAGGTTGTCTCTGGATTGTCCAACTCCTGATCATAATCTGTTTAAAGATTTCCACACCAGTCAGCTTTCATTGTGTCCAGGTGGTAGTTCTTCAGCTTCTGGCATCCATCCTTGCATGTGAGACGTCGACTTCCTCCATAACTCCAGCCTTACCTTCTCTGGTGAAATGGTGAGCTTCTCTGATGTCCTCAGGAAGAACTTTAGCGATCTCAGCTGTTGCTGTGATGGATTATGCCCGTGCAATGGATGGGCACTGTTCTGTTCCACTTTCAGTCTCTCCTTGTTGGCAGCCACTGCTCTGCGTACCCTTGGTGGTGCTAGTCCAGCCAGGTAGTAGAGCTTATCAGTTGGGGTAGGTCTTAAGCAACCTGTGACAACCTGCAAGTTTCGTTGAGAGCAATGTCTACTTGTCTGGCACGAGATGACCTGTATCAGACTGGGGAAGCATATTCGGCATAAGAAAAGCACAGTGCCATTGCAGAAGAGTGAATAGTTTGTGGATGTCAGCCCCACTGAGTCCCCGATAGTTTGCAAATTAGGTTGTTTCACTTGAAGATTTTCATTTTGGTGTTCTTGCAGTGAGTTTTGAATGTCAGAGTTCGGTCAAGAGTGACTCCCAAGTATTTAGGAAGGTGATGATGCTGGAGTTGGATGCCTGACCATCCAATATGTAGCTCACGATTAGCTTCCCTGTTTCTTAAATGAAGGCACACACTTGTGCCTTCGAAGGGTCTGGTCTGAGGTGGTTCTGATTGTAGTAGCTAGACAGTGCTCTAAGTGCAGTTGTCAGGTTTCTTTCGACTGTTTCAAAGCATAAGCTCTGCATAGCAAGGGATAGGTCATCTGCATATAAGAATCTCCTCATGCCCAGGGTCAATGGCTGGTCATTGTTATGAATGTTGAAGACAAGTGGAGCCAAGATGCTTCCCGGAGGTAAACCATTTTTCTGCGCTCTCCAGCGACTGCATTGTGTCCTTGAAATTCGACAAAAAACCTGCAGTTTTGGAGGAGGGTGCTAATTAGTCTAACGAGGTGGGCATTTTGATAATATTGTATAATTTTACATAGAGTAGCCAATGATGGACAGTATCACACACTGCCGAGAGATCCACGAAGACCATGCCTGTTACTTGTCGGGTTTCAAAGCCATCTTGTATAAACTGAGTGAGATTCAAAAGTTGCCTGGAGTGAGATTAAAAAGTTGCCTTGTGCAGCTTCTGTTTGGTCGAAATCCTGCTTGTTCGTGTTTGAGAAGAGGGTCTATTATTGACAGGATTCTATTCAGAATCATATGTTTGAACAGTTTATAAAGGTGACTCAAAAGGCTAACTGGTCTGAAATTCTTGGGATGATTTGCTTCCTTCCCAGGTTTCAGAAGAGCTGTCACACTGCTCTTTTGCCAGATATTTGGTATTTGGCACTGGTTCATGCAGTTGTTGAAAAGCTGCAGGATCCATTTTCTTGTTGCTGGGCCAAAATTCTTGATTTGCTCCACACGGATGTCATTTAAACTGGATGCTATACCAGTTTTGCTCTCCTGCTCTCCTTAACAGCCTTGTACAATTCAGATATCGCGAATGGGAGAGTCAGATCTCTCGTTTGTCCTTGGGCCTCTCGGTGCACTTTTGGCACTTTGATCCTATGGCTTCCTTTCCCATTCATGAGCAGTTGATGTGCTATCTGATCTGCAGTGATGCTGCAGTGTGCTGTGGATCTGGTTGGGTCATTATTGAGGCGTCTCTATAATCTCCACACTTTATGACTGTTTCTCATTAGATAAAGTTCTCCCATAGTTTTAACCTAAGAATTCCTTTTGGATTCTTCAAGAGATGTAATAAGTTTATTCCCAGCCACCAGCATTGTCTCACCGAGTGTATCTTCTTCGAATAGTACCTTATATTCTGTAAATTGAGCACCGAGTTCTGAAGTTATACCAGGAATGTATGATGTTTGACACTAATATCTACATCACTTATCTTTGCAGTGGTACGAAAATTAAATTGGTGCAACACTCTTAATTTTCCTTTGTAAAGGAACACTTGAAAGCATCTCTGCTTCTGCTTCACTACCATCAATTTCAGTTCCTCTGTTGTTCATTAGGGTGTGGAAATTAACTTTGGTGCCACTAACAGCTATTGCACATGGCAAGAATTTCTTTAAGTTTTGTGAGAAATCTTTCAGTAAGATTTTGCTGTTTTGAGAGCCAAACTAATTTCATTTAGCATTGCTCTACCTACACTCCTATGCTTTATTTTAACCTTCAAGCGGGCACGCTGGGTTATTGAGTACCCCATTGAGGAATTTCGTAGTGACGTAAAGCAGGGCCCAGTGACATGGCAGTTCTAGGCACTTGTTTACCTGACCCTCCTCCCCCCTCGCCCTCGCCCTCCCCCTCCGCCCCACTCCATCCCTCTACCCTGCCTCCTTGACTAAGAGACCTCAGTGTTGTGTCAGTGGGGCACACCGTACCCGCACACTTGCTCTTGTTAAATTTGTTTCTTTCTGACAATTTTTAAAGTGTGCTGCGTTTTGACTATATCTAAGCAAAGGATTGAATTGTAAAAGTACCTTTTCATAACAGTATTTATTACAAGGATCAAAAAATATGTAAGTAATTTTTTTGTACATTTTTCACGATGTATGAATCGTTAGGCAACAATTAGTGTTTTTGGTCTAATTGTTTTTACCTACAAAGATTTTATAGAGCTTGAGGACATACCAGAATGTCTTCAAGAACTCAATAACACAGAGAGACTTTGAATTAATCTTTCTGAGGAGGCTGAAAGTGAAGGTGATTGACGACAAAGTCCATTTTAGTGACCAAGATCATAAAACTAACTCTGAACATGAAGATGAAAGTGACAATCAGGAAGAAAGACGTTCAGAAACTGGGTTTTCTTAGGAAAAGATAAATTACCAAAATGGAGTAAAAACTGGCCTCTAAAATAAAAAACTCTGCAAAGAAATATTACAAAAGTTTCACCCGGTTTCACAAGCTATTCAAACAATATTTCTCATGAAATTGATGCCTTTTTCAAACTTTTTTAAACTGATACAATAGATATGATAGTATCCCATACTAACAAATATATTGACAACATTAGAACAAACTCAAAACATACAAGAGATTGTAGAGTTGTGGACAGATGTGAAATTTTGGGACCACTCAAGAGTTTATTCTTTTTTGTTCTTTTTTTGATAGGAATAAAGTAAGGACAACATATAAATTTAAGTGAATGTAAAAAACTTAGGGAGACAGACAGTACACACATGGATACCCCGAGGGCCACAATAAGCTATAAGAGAGTTCTATTTGCAATGTGTTGCATTGTATGTCATATATAAATTATATAAAGTACGTCTTCCCTTTATCATTATTTGTATCATGGATTCCTACATTAAGGTGCTGACTAAAGCTTTTGAAACGAATATATAACAATATTACTGCAAAATAGAAACATTTAATTGATTCCTAAATAAATTTTAACTTATCACAGAAGGTGGGGTACTGAATACCCCAGAGCCCACTCATGAAAAAAAAAATGGCGCGCCCACTCAAAGGTTAAACCCATTATACAGTTTTCACTGTTTCTTTAGGTGTTCCTTTACAGAGACTGTATACCATTAAGGGTGTCTTCCATCACTATCTTTTTTATTAGATACACATGAATCTAGGTCAACTATTCTTCTTAACTTGTGCCATAGTTATTCTACTTGCTCCTGCCAAGAACTAAGCATTTCAAGTTCATCCTTGAGATGTGACAGTATTGCCTCTATATCTAGTTTAATCACCATATTTTAGTTGCCCTTTTGTACCTTGATAATCATAGTTGCTAAAAATGGCTCATGCTCACTGTTACCAGTTTTAACATGGACATCCTCAGAGAAGTCAGGTCTATTTATTGCAATCATGAGAGAGCACCCAAATTATCTGCATTAATTAGTTTTCAGAGAAGGCATTTAGAATTATTTCATAGGGAGTCTTGTCATACCAGCCCACCCTTGATACTGAGTTTTGCCCAAACAACCTCGCACAAAGCTTGAGTATTTATCTCAGTATTTTTGGGTTTCTTGTCTACTACATCATCTCCATTTTCACCCCAAAAGTCTCACTGCTATGAATTTAGGGGTCTCAGTCAAATTTCTTTACCTAGTATTAAGTTAGCTCCACTTCTTTTCAGGAGTGCTTCAAACTCTGGCACTCTGTCATGAATACTTTGGCAGCTGATAACTAGGATTTAAATAATCTCATCTTTGGGGTGCATTTCTTTGGATCCTTCAGCTAACATTATAGGGGAAAAAACACCCCACGAGAACTTGTGTGCACCTCTCACACAGTCAGTTACCTGGTAGCCTCTGTTGTGAAGTGCATCCCTGATCCATTTAAGACTGTTACAACTCTCAGCTCTATGGCACAAGTCCAGGAAGTCTCAGCCTAGCTTGTCACAAAAAAACTTTAGTCTCAGGTTTGTCTAATGATTCCACTTGACTCAGAACCATGGGGCCATGTTTAGTTTTGGAGCTAATGCTCCAGGTTCTGAGGTTCATTACAGAAATGGCCGGTTGGCTGTAATCTGGAATGAACTGATACACAAAACTGAGGAAAAAAATTGTGAAAATCGATGTTTCTGAACATCCACTCAGCAGCCCAGACTTGGCTCCAACTCTTCACTTTCATGAAAAGTTGCTCGGCTCCCACTGCTTTGACACTGATGATGAGCTTCATGATGATGATACAGTGGGCTAGAATCTTGGGAGGCAGAATTTTATGCCAAGGGTATTTGTAGACTCATTGAAATATGATAAATGCTTAAACCTGAATTGTGATAAAACAGAGAAGTAATACAAAGGTGAAGTTCTAAGTTCTTTCCCTCTAATAAATTCACTTTAACTATTCCACTATTTTATGTATAGCATATCAGGTTACTTTCCAGATAATCATTGTAAATCGTATCCTGACACCAAATAAGTGAGCTGCTCGCATTACTAAAGAACTAGTAGTTATTACACGTTAGCAAGAGACTGTGTATTTACTCTGTGACACGTTTCACCAAAATCAATCAACTCTGTGGCAGTGGATAAGCAGTTTACTATAGGCATACTACTACGCTCCACCAAAAGGCAAGAATGGCGGAGCTCCTCAATTCAAAGGTAACTACAAGCAGAAAGGTCTCAAGCAGTGGAAACAACAAATGCCAGAGTACAGACTCAATGGATCTTATTTAGAAGGTGTGCATCACTAACTGAACAAATTGGTTAAAAAATTTGCATCATCACCTTTTGGGTCTTTTGGGTAAGATTTTGTACAGTGATTTTTCTAGTTGACTGCAACAACATATCTGTAGTAAGTTTCTTCTCCACTGTCACTAAGCTGATCAATTTTGACAAACTTTTCACAGCATGACATAGATTACTATAAAAAAATAGTTACACTAATAGGCCACTTGCTAATGCAATCAGTAGCATTACTTTACTGTAGATGCTTGTTTTCTTTTCCTTATGTGCACCTTTAAACAGCAGGCGAAGCATAAGCAAACTGTCACGAAAGAAAGAAAATTTGTAAAATTCCACTAATATACTGAAACAACACTGTATTTACTGACATATCAGTATACTTACTTGGAGCAGAACAGAAAAAACCATCACTAGCCAAGTGCACATGATTTTTATGATCACTGCCACTTCCATGTCTCTTAGGATCTTCTCCCAAGTGAGTTAATGTTTCCCATTCGTCTTCCACTGGTGGTTCTGTCTCAATTTGATGTTCATTCTGCACAAACTGCATTCAAAATACAGTTAAACAGAAAAAGAGTAAAATAGCATTCCAATTATGAGCATCACAAAAGAGTCAAGCAATGATGTATTTGTTAGAAGTCCCAATGGAATGTGAACATTATTTATGTAATCTAATCATGAGCTGTTAAACAACAAAGACATAAAACAAAGCTTCCACCACAATCTGACCAATAACAACATGTTTAAAACACTTACTTAGAAGCTGTAGTATGAAAACAGTGAAAGTAGCAAAGACATTAACACAAAATTCAAAATTTTGGATTCTCATCCATTATCTTGTTGGCTATTTTCAACACATACTCATATTCCAAGCCAAATTATGTACTTGGTACCATTTCTGTGGATTTAATAAAGAGGATTAATTCATTTGCAAGTCTTATCATTCACTTGTCTGGCTCGGTACTTCAGTCATAAAATGCCAGACTACAAGTCCAAAGGTCGCACGTTCAGTTCCCAGTCAATACTAGGATTTTTATCTGTCAGTTATCACTTCTTTCACTTCTGGCTACGTTTGTTGATGTGAAAAATGCCAAGTGACACTGTGGTTTGAAACTGAAGTTAAATTGTAGGTTCCCCTATAACTGGTTGTCAAATTCAGTTCAAAGGTTGGAGGAAAGCAACAACACACCATCTCCCAGCAGGACCATGCTTAGTAAAGCACTGTGGTATTCAAAACAATCTTCAGACTGAGAACTGTTTTACTACTTGTCATTCACTTATGCTGGAGGCCACATTAAAATCTGTGGTGTATGAAGAGGACCCATGTGTTAAAAACACCCAACAATAAAGGGATAGAACAAATGATAGAAGCAGTTTCAGTAATATGCCATAGTTATAGTTTTGATAATGTAGTGCAGAACTTTCTAGTAATACAGATATACTCAAAAGGTTTTGATAAATGTGGTCACTGTCTTCCTGGAAAGTCTTCGATACTGCATGTACAATCAAGTTTATCCTGCATGTGAGCTAATGTTTCCTTACCAATTTATTCAAAGCATTGTTGATTTAGGTTTGTTATTTTGTTGTGTCTGTCGGTAAAATGCCACAAACACTGAATGCCCCACACAACCTCACACAATAAAATTGGGTGAGGTTACACCAGGTGACCAAAATTTCTGATCACTGTTCCCACTACTACTAATCCATCAGTTCCCTGTGTCATGCATAAGAACCCCCAATCCTATCGTTAAGTGAAATCCAAATTGTTGATCACATATTGTGGCATGCAATAATTTTACAGTATGTTCAGATACACATGACCTGTAATCACGAAGAAAAAGTGGCCATAAACTTTAAACTGTGACATCACACAGTATCACGTATCTGTTTACTGTTCAATTCAAAACACATGTTGCTTCATCACTATTGGAATTTTCTGTGCTACAGATTCAAACCACGTATCTCTTGACTGTACAATTCAAAACATATGTTACTTCATCACTAAGACAATTTACTCAAACGAATCATCCTCTTCGATATACTGCTGCTTTTGTGTAGAAAACTGAAAGTGATTTACTTTGACCTCATGTATCAGAGAGTGTAGCAATTTTGAGTGCCAAAATTTCTGCTTAATTTGTTTTGTAAGATATTTCCAATGCTTGGTTACTGAATGTTCAGCTTTCTACTTACTAAGTTTGTGAACCCCACTGAGCAACAAAGAAAATTCTTCCACATATGTTCCACCTTTTTTTAGTCACCGGTAGCTGACCCAATAAATTTGCCTTACAGATGAATCCAGTGGCTATAAACTGTACATACACATGACAAATTTATGAAACCAAGTTCTGAAGTGTCATTGCTGTTTTTGTCTGTTGTAACAAATGAATACAAATGACATTCAAGTACAACGTAAAACTTATCTTTGTCTACTGTTACCTTTACTAACTACTAACTGATGTACTGTGGTCCAATCAGGTCTGGTTCAAGAACAGTTTTCCCATACAAATGACTTTTCACTTGGTGCCCCTTTCCCCTCATAAACTTTCATCAGTGTCAGTTTTCACTGCTAACTGTGATATGCACAGTATAAAAATCTTTCACTTCGCTGCACCTGGTGCCCCTCTCAGCTTGGTGTCCCAAGCAGCTGTTACTAATTCTGATATGTCCTGTATAGGAATCTTGCAATTGTGCTGCCTCTTGCAACCATTTCAGCTTGAACCCCAAGCAGTGGCTTGTGTTGCTTGGGCCTTAAATCAGCCCAGGGTGGAATCGAGTAGAAAATATTTCAAAATAAAACCTTGTTGTTCCTCTATACTGTCATAGAGCTTTACAATGTTATGTTACAAAATACAGTTATAGTTCACTGGTGAAACAGCTTCAATAATCTGTAATTACCCTATACATCTGAATGAAGAGTGTATGCCATTTACTAGAGAAATCATACAGTAGTCCTACACCATACTCATACAGTATCCTCTATTTCTTTGACAAATTCCTCATTTTCTGTAATTTTCTTGAGGAAATTTCTTCTGTCAGATTGCACAGTTTTATTATTAGTGAACTGTGCCTTCAAATATAGTGATTAAGCAGCACTGGCAGCAATCTCAGGTCTCCATTGCCCAGGCTGTCATTCTAGCTGAGATATGCAGTAACCTACATTTTTACTGTGATCATAAGCATACAGCAGGTGGTATGACTCTGAAATATGCACACTTACAAGTTATTGGTTGTTATGTGCAATACATGCAAAAATCTCCTGGAATCTCTTCTACATCTATATTATTTTTTCTGTATACAGCTAAATCAGTTTCATACACAGTCCACACACAGTCCTCCATATGACACCTTCCCACAGGATTTATTAACTCATAATGGTCTCAGTCCCTTCTGTTACCAATTTTATTTTGCATTAATATTTTTTCAAACCTATTAACTTTAAGTTAAAGCTTGGGGTCATCAATTAAAACACATGTACACAAAATAACGGCACACAAATTAGCATTATTTTCCAAAATAATATGAAGAAAAAGTGATTGCAGAGCCATGTATCTGAAATCTAAGGAGACAGACTTAATATGGACATGCCTAACTGGAAATTAAATAATGGATGTAACATACTGATTATTAATTTTTGCAAATGTTACCACCTATGGTACAAAAGGTGTTCTGTATAATGTACAGTATGGAAAGAGGAATAGATGTGTATACACAAACAACAGACTGAAAGGTCAATTACTAAAAATAAATAAAGATAAAAATAAGACAGAGCATACAAGAAAAGATAAAAGCCTATGGGAAAAGGTAGAAGGTAAAAATGAAATAAAAGAGAATGAGATTATCTCAAAATACACTGATGTGACAAAATATGAAACAAAGAAACAAGAATCATGCAGGAAATATACAAAAGAAGGAGTACTAAAATCGGGAACTTAGCAAAAACAGGAAGGAAACAAACAGTAAAGACCAGATTGTTCAATGTTAGCATCTGAATGCTAATAATCTATGGCAACATGTGGTGAAACATGCATCTAATTTTCTACTACTTCACTAGAAGTGCTGCATGTTACAGCAGTGTATAATCACATTCCAGGGGAATTAAGTGGATAAGGGCCACCAAGGATGCAGCATTTGAAAATACACAGCTAATTATTCATTTCATCATTACTTTTATATCATTGCCATAAAAGAGAAACATCTTACCACTGAATACACTGCAGAAATTTTTCCTGTATCCTCAAGTTTATCTGGTATTTCATTTGCATTGTATGTACTTTCATCAGCTGAATAAATCACTTTAGCTATAACGTTTCTGTTAATTTCAGTTCTGTTGACCTTCTGACCCTATGTGGAAAAACAATTACAATTACTATAGAATCAGAAAAACATTCATGAGTTAACTCTCCTACTTATGTGAATAACAGTGTTATTTGTAGTGTAATTTTGTTCTGTGTGCTGGCACAGAACTTCACACAGCACAATGTGTACATTATTACAAAACTACCACATCTACAGACCAAAAGGTTTCACAATACTGAACAACACAACAGTTTTACTTAAGTCACATGGCAACTTCCTATGAAGCACTATGTGAGAAAATGATGACAATTCATCAGACAGTGTTTAGTATTACAGAGAATGAGAAGCATTCAGTTCTGGTTGTGATGTCACACATCTCAATGCTAGTACGGAATGAAGGTAAGTGCCAGGCTTCAAATCATAATGTCCAAGGTATGATCGCAAAGTGGTCCTAGACCGCCTTTCTTGCCATTTATCTGTGACAGTTCTTTGTATATTCAAAAAATCAAGCTGAACTGCTGTCAGATTCCATATTAGATGTTAAACTGTGAGCCCACTACAGCTGGCTGGGTGAGCCCACACAAGCTAGAAGGAAACAACATTGTACTAATTACAGTAAGATCTGGTAAGACAAAGTGCAGCTCAAACACACCATGTTCAGGAATGACTTGCTTCATTAAACAAGACTATCCTGTCAAATACATAATGTAATGACAATACGATTCAACTCAGTAAAGTAAGACATATCACAGCAGGACAAGTGGAAGAGTGGACAACCCAGCAAGGATACTGGCGTAAGATCTACTAATTTTATTGCCAGATTTATTTCAACTTTTATTGTAATACTGCATTTATTTCTTTTTATAATAACTGTAATCCCTTTGCGCAGGTCCAAATTTATGTCACTTCTTATAAAAGCAGTCAATATGTCACTGGAAATTGCTATGGCAGTTGTCCATAGAGGTCACCAGCAGCACATTATTTCACTGTGCCTCATCACGGGCACAAATCAGGTGACAAAATGACATCATCCCACTTTGACAGCCGAGGGACACGTATTATTGCCAGCAGCCTCAGCCAATCGTACAGATTATCAGCATGTTAAAAAGTTATCCTACCTCATACAGGATACAATGGTCAGTACAGCAAACAGAAACATTTAAAACAGAACACAGTATACCAAGCTTTCAGAACAGTAAGTTCCTTCTTCAGAGAAGAAATAGCAATCAGTTGGGGGTGGTTGGAAATAGCAGTGAGGGGCCAGAGAACTTTGTCCACAGACTTAGGTGCTTCCATCTACTATGAGGAAATAAGGGAAAAATGAGGAAAAAGATACCAAAGATAGTTGGAAGTCAAAGATATTTGAATAGGTTTTTGCCTATTTGTGATTTTAACAGGCTTCTGAACTGACTGTTCCTTTCTATACCATACAATAATGCAATGGTGAGAATAAAATTGTAGTTCAAGTGGAAAGTACTAACATCCAGAATTGTGATGATGAGGACATAAAGCATATCACAGAACTAGATTCAATGCACATCATGCTCCACAGCCACTGAATAATTCATAAATCAACTCATTCTTCTTCACCACAGCCGCTAATTTAGTGTTTCGTTCCACTAGCAGTTATGACCACATTATGTTCAGGTGGCAGGCATGTGCAGTAATATTACAGCAAGATCTTGTTTACATGCTCTTCACAGCTCCAAAAGAAAAATGTGCATTAAACACGACAACATCTTAACCAAGAAGAGATTTTCAGTGACATATTGCCCTGCTTCTGTAAGAAGTAACGTAAATATGGATCTACACAAAGGGATTTCATATATTATAAAAAGAAATAAATGAAAAATTACAATCAGAGTTTAATTAATTAACATAATAAAATTGTTGTGCCTCATGCTACTGCCCCAGCCAGGTTGCCCACCATTCCTGATGGTGGTATGTCAACACAGTCTACACCTGTGTGTGGCCCCAAGCGGTGAGCATTTTGGCAGTTGTCCACGGAGGTTGCCAGCAGCAATTACACTATTTCGTCACACTTCATCACAGGCACCAGTCAGGCAAGATGATGAAATTGACCCACTTGGGTAGCCAACGAACGTGACACACATTATCACTAACAGCCTCATCCAATCATCGTGTTACGTGATCAATCTGCACAGTTTCATAACTTGTGCCCCAGTGAGTCAGCAGAAGATTTCATCATCCAGTGGAGCCAAGAATTCATTTTCAGCAGTTCTCCAACTCTTCACTGGCAGCAACGGAGTTCATCAAGAGCACATAAGCCACACATTCCAGTGTTTGTGCTTAGCACCACTCTGATGAGAGCAGCCACCAGTTGGAGGAGGAGTTGTAACATCACCACCAAACAAAGCAAAGTCTCCAAAGTGGATACTGCAGAGTTTTTCCATGAACTTCCTGCCAGCCTTCATCGTCAGAATCATTAACCTCGATGTTTGCCCCTACACATGTCTATGACAAATATTTTGCCCAGTCCATTGTGTAAACTATAAAAAAATTTCCCCAAAAATTCCAAAATATGCTACCTTAAAAACTTCAGCTTCTGCAACCAATTTTCAGTGACCTGACAATTCACAGAATCCCACGCAGCTGGAATAAAGCTCAATATATCGAGGAGATTCAGCAACTTCTCAGATTATGGCACATTAATGTGTTGTAGATACTGCTGAACAACGCACTTCCAATAATTTCATTTTGACCCTTTTATAATTCCTTGATCTGTGAGATGAAGTTTGCTGGTTGTATTATTAGGGAGGAGATTATACACCTGTCATCCAGGCTCATCACTGAGTTTTACACTTGCATCACAACAAACACATTTTTGAAGCAAGGGGGATTTTCAGCTTTACCACTGATGAACAACTTCAGTTTCCACATCGCAACAGCACTGGCAGTAGCGAGTAGCATCACTCCATATTTACAGAGCTTCCCACCATGGCAAGATTCACTTTATGCAATATAAGACTCATCAGTCATAAGTTTGAAAAATAGTCCATTTTTGTTGGAATTAAATAAGTTACACTTTTCCATATCACGCCATCAAGTCTGCTACAATTTTCCTGGTCCAGCAGGCCTGCTAAACCCACAGAGCCAAGCTGTAGATGTAGCAAAATTTTCTATTTTCATCTTGCTTGCAGTTCTTTAAGCCGGAGTATCCACAGATTAAAAACATTTTCAGCTCAACATTTCTCGCACATTCCACTTTTGGCACTTTGTCGCCCTTTCATAAGCAATTTCTTCACGCTCCTTCTGTTTGCTAGCAAGGCCTCATGATTTTGCTGATGGCATCACAAGAGACTGCAAAAATTATTTTTGTGGCAGTTGTATGTTACAAGCACCTGGTCAAATTTGTAATTATAATTTCCTATGGTTTCATGACAGAGCTTCATTGTACTAGGACAGCACCTATACTGAAATTTGGAAATTTGTGGTAAGGTCCTATGGGACCGAACTGCTAAAGTCATCAGTCCCTAGGCTTACACACTACCATATTTACTCAAATCTAAGCCGTACTCAAATCTAAGCTGCACCTGAAAAATGAGACTAGAAATCAAGAGAAAAAAAATGTCCCGAATCTAAGCCGCTCCTGAAATTTGAGACTCGAAATTCAAGGGGAGAGAAAAGTTTTAGGCCGCATCTCCAAATTGAAAAAAGTTGGTCCATTGTAATATGAGAGACTATTTAGGTCGAATGAATGATGACACAGCTACAGTAGTTTGGTTCGAGTCGTAAGCTTAGCAGTTAAGCTTTACTGGGTAGCCATTGCCATGCGTCAGACGCTCCGTCCGTATTTATACGGGTACCCTTCCTTTTTCACATGCTTTGTCTGGTTTGAATTGATTGCTTATTTTTCTTTGATCTGATAAGCGCAGTTTTCTTTGTTATAAGTGTTTACGTCACTCTAAGCTGAAAATGCATTACTGTACTGTGTCATGCATTGTTTGTCGCACTCTGATAGTGCGTGTTTACGGCCTGTCGCCGCTCGCGGCATGGTTTGCTTTTGTGCGCTCTACCGCCGCTTACATTTTTAAAAAAAAAAAAAAAAAAAAAAAAAAAAAAAAAAAAAAAAAAAAAAAAAAGAGAGAGAGAGAGAGAGAGAGAGAGAGAGAGAGAGAGAGAGAGAGAGAGAGAGGAATCGTCTCATTAGCGAAACAATGGCAAGAGACTGCTATTTGTTGTTACTTACACTGCTGCTTTCTTTGATAATAATCAACAAGAACCAAATAATAGACTGCGTATGATAGATGATGTTCTGAACGACAGTTTAGCGAAAATTTTTCTCCGTTTGAAAATCTTTGCAGGCGCCTCTTTAGTACATTACATTCCGCACAGAAATTAGAGTCATCTTAGATTTAAAAATCTAGTCAATTACCGTGCTTCATTTCTGACTGTATCACTGTTAAGCATAAGAATAATACGAATATAAACATGACACGATATGTATATTCTTCCGCGTTTGCTGTTGTCTCACTCTAGTTTTGTGGTTTAGGCAGACAGGATTTAAATGAGATAGCAGCAAACACGAAACAATACATGGCAAAATGTTTACATTCATATTATTCTTAAGGTGGCGAGAATACTGCATGTGATTCACAATTTATAAAAGTTCCTATTGGCAACCATCTCTTCTCAGACAGGAAAAAATCCAGAACGTAGAGTTGGCCATATTGACAAACATCCCAAACAGTCTTGCCAGTCGGGTTTTCGTAGTACATTGAAATGCTGCTACATTCGAAGATGAACAATACGGAATTTGTATTTACTTCGTTGGATGATGTATGAAAATGCAGTGGTCGAAACTCGGGGCAGAGAAAAAAGCTCGTCTTCCGCCTTTTTCTTTTTAAATTTATTTACTGATGCAGAGGTTTTGGCGCCAGTATTTATCTCTGTGCCTACAAAGTATGCCTGTGTAGCGCTACATATATTCGACTACTGAAATAAGTTATGGCGGCACCCACCAACATTTTTCAGAACTTCCGCTTGCTTTGCACTCGATTCTAAGCCGCAGGCGGTTTTTTGGATTACAAAAACAGGAAAAAAAGTGCGGCTTAGATTCGAGTAAATACGGTACTTAATCTGACTTAAACTAACTTAAGCTAAGGACAACACAGACGGACCCACACCCGAGGGAGGACTCAAACCTCCGACGGGGATAGCCGCGCGAACTGCGGCAAGGTGCCTTAGACCGCACAGCTACCCTGCACAGCTACCTACACTGAAGCCTAACAACAAATAGAGGAGTATATTCTCTTAACAAAACAACAAGTGCAGTACAACTCTACAAAAGGAAACTGCTTTGTGTATTATGTTTATATTAGCTGCCAACCAAAAACATACTAGGTTTAATGCTTTGTAGATGAGTATTGTATATGCCTTTATTCCTTTACTTGTTGATATGCTCCAATGCACTTGGTGTTCCAGTATAAAGGAACTCATCAACATCACCACAGACAATCACATGCAAGAATGTTTCTTGTACCAATTTCATTATATAACATTACAATGTATGCTTGTCACCTGAAGATGAACATAATACGATCATGTATGTTAGTAGAAGAAAAAAATTTGCAGTTGTTACCAACTTTGACTCCATAGGGTACTGTAGTGTACAGCGACTGTATATTATGGTAAGTAAGAAGGATAGGAATACAGCAATCAGTCACAATCGGTTTTTTATTACTCTTGCTGAAATCAGTATATGCAAGAGTAATAGCAAACCAACGGGATTGCAACTGATTGCTGTACTCCTATCCTTCCTTACCATTAGCAGTTGTGGCAAACAAAAATATGTTTGTTTATTTATTTAGCTGCTGTATATTTGTGAGTCTTCTAGAGCTTAGGAGCAACAAAGCAGCAGCAGATACATGTCAGTAACATCCTGTTTGAAGTGAAATGTGAGATTGGAACCCATGTGCATGGAAGTTGACTGTGATTTGAACACAGGCCTTATACCACTGGCCAAATACATTTGTTATCTCCTACAGTAATATTAATAAAATGAGGAATGAAATTTAAAAGAAATGTTAATAGTTGAAGTTTATTACACACTGATTTGAACAATTATTTAAATTAATGGAACCAAAACTTACTGAACTGTAACTTATTTTCTTAAATTTACTAGCAGAGAAAACCAGCATTGGCCAGGCATTTATTTATAGCTGTGCGCCCATGCCCGTACAGCACAGAATCTGCTCTTGTGCTTAATGTTCATGATGACATATCTCCAAAACTATGTTTTCTTATGCAGGTCATGGCAACTTGAGTGTATTTGTGCATGTGTCTCGGACTTGCTATGTATGATGAGAGTAAGATTAGCATTGTTCCAAAGTTGTCAATGTTTCTGTCATTTATGACAGCAACTCAAAGGTGGACGATTTCTTTCGTGTGTAGTTTCTTCTGATTCGGTGTTATGTAAAGCATCTTTTCCACTTCTATTTTTGCACACATGTCTACCAGGCAGCGTCACTGATCATTAAGCAGTAAGCACCAAACTCCTTGATAGTGACTTTTTTTGTTTGTTTCTACACCTGTTTAACGTTGGATTTCTTTTACAGTAAAATGATACCTGTCCTCTCTGCACAGAAATATTAATGAATATTGAAGGGCATCATGGTGTGTCTCTGCAATGCTTTCCAGTCCTCCTCTTCTTAGCTGTATGACTATGTCACAGATTGTGTTTTCATTGTCCACAATCACGATGGTGACGTCATGTATTTGAGGTGCATTACATCGACGTTTGTGTTCTCCATGTGGTCTTTTGTCGGCTGAAATTATAACTTTATAGTAATCAGAAATCATTTAGTCTAGTGCTGTTTTGAATATGCGAATCAGTTGACTGTATTTGTGTAACATCCTCTGTACATCTTTTTCTACATCCCGCGTCAATCCTCTAATATTTGTGCATAGTTGACCAATTTCTGTTTCTTCATTTCCAATTAAATATACTTGCTGAAATTTATGATCTTTGTTGGGTAGTGGTAATAATGATCGCATGTTGTGACAGATTTGTCCTCGGATGGAAAAAACATAATCGATTTCATCTCTGTTAGTGTTGATTGAAGTGACACCGAAAGTAGTCATTTAGAAGTAGGTGATGTAGGCTTTTATATTTTGAAGAAAGTGTTTTGATACTACAGTTTCCCTGGTCATGTAATGTAAAACTTCCAGCCGAGGTGCTTCCAGTGGTGGTAATCGAATTTTTCCATTCATGCAACAGAATCCTGGTGTTTCTCTACTGAATTTTTTCGCATTGCAAAACTAGCAGATGTTATCCATTTTTCCAATTATGACGTGTTTGTGTTTGTCATATTCTTTTGTTGGATCACAGTGGAATGCTTCATTTGTTAGGTTGTACTGTTATCCTCGTCCGCACTTCTCGTATGGCGATATTTTCATGGCTGGGTTTAGTTTGCAGTCTTTTATTATAAGATTGTGTCACAATTCTTGAGTCTTCAATCCGTTCATTTTGCTACTCTTCCGTTTCTCTGCTTCTCACAGTTCTCATTGTCATTCGTTGGGAACTTAAACGTGCTTCACGGTCTTCGCCTGTTTCTTGTTTTGCTGTTCTTTTTGTTTTCACTGTTTTACTTCAGAACTGGCTAGATCTCCTCCTCTTTTATGTTTGGGCATTGTCTAAAATATAAACCAAATCAACTTTTTATTGACAAATACACCAAGTATGCTTCACACTCTCCTGATGTTTTATTTTCGATTTATATTCAGTCACTGTACTGCTTTGTTTTTATTCACTCACTGCACTGGGTTTTTGGTTTCTCCCTTTGTCACTGACAAGAAAATGACGTCCAAGCCACAATGGGTCTTGCTTTGTACACCCCTACCAATGAGCAGCCCCACCAGTGGCGAAACATTTGAGTGTGTTCTGTAATGATCCACAACGACCTGGGATGTTTCTGAACATTCTGGAATCTTCCCAAATGTTTCAAACTATTCCCAAATATTCCAGAACATCCCATATCATTGTAGAACATTCCGGAACATGCTAGAATGTTGTGGAATGCTCTCACATACTCTCGAATGTTCTGGATGTTCTCGAATACTATTGAATGTTCTGGAATGTTCCAGAAATTTCTAGAGGGATAAACTTCGTGGCCCTTGTATCTTCAAAAGCACGCCCTTAAGGGGGGGGGAGGACATCAAACGGGCTGACTTGGAGCAGGAGAGGCACCACAGGACATTTTAATTTCCAGTGCCTATACTTTTACAAATTAATTCATAAAACTTTGTTAGCATGACCAGGAAGGATTCAGAATTCACACTCATAGCAGTGGAAGTTCGAAAACATAACAAAGTAATTTTTTTTACATGTGAAATTTCATCATTTTTTTCACTTACTAATGGCAGCATTTGTTGCTATAGGTACACTTTTCTTCATAAGTAAGAGAGATGGTTCAATGAATTTTGCACAGCATACAAACCATTCTTAAAGGTGTATGAAACTAAAATTTTCCAAATCTATTACAAACTGTGGTAAAAACTGAGGTAATTAACTACAAAATTTGTGTTTTTTCTAAGCACAAAGTTTAAAATACAATAGATCATTTGTTTTTTCATAAATTAAATAAATTCTACAGTTTCATACACCTGTATGTATGGTATGTACACTGCAAAATTCATCGAAGAATCTCTCTAACTTATGAAGAAAAGTGTACCTATAGCAACAAATGCAGCCATTAGTAAGTGAAAAAATGATGAAATTTCACATGTAAAAAAAAATTATTTTGTTATGTTTTCGAACTTCCACTCCAATGATCCTGAATCCTTCCTGGTGATGCTGACAAAGTTTTATGAATTTATTTGTAAAAGTATAGACACTGAAAATTAAAATGTCCTGTGATGCCTCTCCTGCTCTAAGTCGGCCCGTTCGACGTCCTACCCCCCTTAAGGTAAAAATGGGAAGCTTCTTCATGGACGGGGGATACAGGGCTGCCACACCATACAACTCCCTCCATCGTCCTGGGACTCATTTCTGAGTTTTAGTGGCACACGAACTGTACACTTACTTTTATAATATAATATTGATTACATCTTGATCAATTTAAACCGATATTCAGCAAATACCAAATATGTGTGTGTGTGTGTGTGTGTGTGTGTGTGTGTGTGCGCGCGCGTGTAATACCTGATAAAGTACAAAACAACACCAGTTGAGGTAATTAGTGAATTATGATCATATCCTAATATTTAAAACATATGATGTGTACTTGCTGCTTTGTGCAAAATTAATTCATGACAAAAAGTATGGATTGTAATGAAAGGGGTTTTAAGTTATCACACACACGTACTGAGTGGCATGGAACAACAATAATAATAATAATAATAATAATAATAATAATAATATGCATTTTGATGATTGTAGAGCAGCTTAGTTTACAAATAAACAGTTACTTAACAAAAGCACATATGTTTGTAAGAATGGTAAATTACCTTTCCTTATTAATTTAAAACACGATTCCTGTAATTATGAACATTTAAGACATTACTCAAGAAGACTTAGACATCATTAGAACTGTCTGTGCAGTTCTTGCAATGTGTTTGTTTGCCTGTTTTTCTTATTTATTTTGTTATTAGTGGCAGATGAACTGAGAAGACTACAAGCAGCTGGGTGAAAGAGTGAGTGAGTTAACTGTATATACTCACCAGAAGTGACACAATTTGGTCATTTTACAGGATAATTCTGGCTAAATTTTGACAAACGATAAGAAACAGACCTGCCAATGGTACAATTTAGAGTCAGCCTCAACTGGGCCAATTTAAAGGCAAACTAGGATGAAACCAGGTCCAGTATTTTAAAAACAAGTATTTTACTGCGGCATTTCTTTGTGCAGAAAGATAAAGCCAGTAATAGTAAAACAGCAAGTTCATGAAACTTCCACATAAAAGACAGTGGAGAAACTAGACTAAGAAACATCAGGTTATGGTGATTGCATTGAATGAAGAAATTAGAAACTAAAATTCAAAGTAAAAGTTAACATTCATTCATTGGGATCCATGCCAGAAATGCAAGGTTGTGTATCAACAGATGGCTTTGAGTACTCAATGAAAGACGAGCAAGATGTTATTTTTCATTGTGGCGGATCAAGGTAATTTCTCAAGTCCCCAGTGTTCTGGCTCTGAACACAATAAAAGACACGGCCGTATGTACAGCTTACTACATCACTCCTACCTTGGGAAGGGGGGGAGGAGAGCAACCACAGGCCAACTCCTCTGCAGCATGCACATTGTTGCCACATCCATACTGCATGAAGTGGTTGTCTTGGGTGCGAGCAGTTTCTGGTCCATGCGAACCAGTGAGTAAGAATGGAAGTGGTGCGAGTGAAGACAAGCGCACCTTTTGCCCCTCCAGGAGAGCAGGCGGACAACGTTGGCACCTGATACCCAGGGGTCATATCAATGTCAGACTCTGCTCTAGGTGCTGTGAGCTGGGGAACCAAGGCATCTGGAGGTAACACATGTGGCGCCCACCGGTGGATGACAGACATCAGTGTCAGTGTCGACAGCACCAGCATCAGTGTAGAAGGTACCAGTGGGCGTGCCAATAATGCCCTAATCCCTTTCTGCATGACAAGGCACCGCAGGGGTGCCGAGAGGCCAAGCAACATTGTCTGTATGGGGCTGGTCCACTGGCGGAGCAGACGGATACAACATCGGGAGGGTGGGTGGGCACAGCATAGGTGGCATGCTGCCCACCCTGAACTGTGAAGACGGTGGGAGAGGTGTCCACTTGGTGGTCTGCAGGGAGGGGTCTGTGCCCAACCAAGGGCACAGATGGTTTAGTGGAGGGCCACAAGGCACCTGTCGATACATACTATAAACACATGGCACCCAAGCTGGCTGTGGATGATGCCTGGAATCTAACGTAGATGTTTCTGAACCTCAGGACCCAGACTGCCAGCCTGAAGTTCCGGGTGCAAGCTGTGATAACATCGTTACCGCTGCACGATGCCTATTCAATTGCAGCAGATGAAGCGGTGTCCATAGCAGCCCCATTGGAGTAGTTCTGTAAGAACTGAGAAAAAACATATGGGCCTCTGCAAATTCCATGACATATATGCACATTTGCATTTTGAAAGTTTACATGAAAATTTCTGCCTCACCACTGGATTCAGATGAAAGGGAGTTGCCACGACATGGTGGTTGTCATTTCATGAACAAATATCTTTAAAGGACTGAGCCAATAATTGAGGAGCATTGTCTGAAACTACTACATAAGTTAGGCCTTCGACAGAAAAATATTTTAACAGTGCCTTGTCAGTCACGTTTGCTGTAGTAGCTGGACAATATGCAACAGAAGGAAACTTGGAAAATGCATCAACGACCAATAATCAAAAAGTGTCTAGTGCATGGTGTCACCTGGTGATCTTAACACTAGTTGCAGGCTGGAGGCTCCCCAATGACACTGACAAAACAGGCCTCAGCCTCCCTACGCAATGTTGCTGGAATCATAACACCGACAATATCCCTTCCATCAACAAGAGAATGACACCATCTAACATGGAAAGGCAATAACTGAAAGTACAGAAGTTCTGCAATGGATCAGATGCCCAGTCTGGTGGAGTCAGGCCACCCATGTCATAACTGTACACCACTTATTTAAGCACTGGGTTTACAGCTACTGTGGATGCAATTGTGGAGCTAGTAATGTAGAAACCATCTGTAGTCTGTTTTGCATCTGTCCAAAGTTGAAAACAACAATTCCTCCTCATGAAACAACAAATCAGGCCCCATCGGCAGCCCAGACAAGGTACCCGCACTTGCCGTGGCTTATTAAACTGATAGTTCGGTAATTTTCACATCTGTCAACACCTGCTTTCTTTGGGATTGGAGGTATTACATTCTTCTTGAAGTCTGAGGGTATTTCGCCTGTCTCATACATCTTGCTCACCAGACGGTAGAGTTTTGTTAGGGCTGGCTCTCCCAAGGCATTCTAATGGAATGTTGTCTACTCCCGGGGCCTTGTTTTGACTTAGCTCTTTCAGTGCTCTGTCAAACTCTTCACACACTATCATATCTCCCATTTCGTCTTCATCTACATCCTCTTCCATTTCCATAATATTGCCCTCAAGAACATCGCCCTTGTATAGACCCTCTATATACTGCTTCCACCTTTCTGCTTTCCCTTCTTTGCTTAGAACTGGGTTTCCATCTGAGCTCTTGATATTCATGCAAGTGGTTCTCTTTTCTCCAAAGGTCTCTTTAATTTTCCTATAGGCAGTATCTATCCTACCCCTAGAGATATATGCCTCTACATCCTTACATTTGTCCTCTAGCCATCCCTGCTTAGCCATTTTGCACTTACTGTCAATCTCATTTCTGAGACGTTTGTATTTCTTTTGGCTCCTTCATTTACTGCATTTTTGTATTTTCTCCTTTCATCAATTAAATTCAATATCTCTTCTGTTACCCAATGATTTCTATTAGTCCTCGTCTTTTTATCTGCTTGATCCTCTGCTGCCTTCACTATTTCATCTCTCAAAGTTACCCATTCTTCTTCTACTGTATTTCTTTCCCCCATTCTTGTCAATCTTTCCCTAATGCTCTCCCTGAAACTCTCCACAACCTCTGGTTCTTTCAGTTTATCCAGGTCCCATCTCCTTAAATTCCCACCTTTTTGTAGTTTCTTCAGTTTTAATCTATAGTTCATAACCAATAGATTGTGGTCAGAGTCCACATCTGCCCTTGGAAATGTCTTACAATTTCAAACCTGGTACCTAAATCTCTGTCTTGCCATTATATAATCTATCTGGATCCTTCCAGTATCTCCAGGCTTCTTCCATGTATACAACCTTCTTTCAGCGGCTTGCTCTTTCATTCATTACACCCATTCCATATTCACCTACTATGTTTCCTTCTCTTCCTTTTTCTACTGTCGAATTCCAGTCACCCATGACTATTAAATTTTTGTCTCCTTTCACTATCTGAATAATTTCTTTATCTCGTCACACATTTTATCAATGTCTTCGTCATCTGCAGAGCTAGTTGGCATATAAACTTTTACTACTGTGGTAGGCGTGAGCTTCGTATTTATCTTGGCCACAATAATGTCTTCACTATGCTGTTTGTAGTAGCTTACCCGCACTCCTATTTTTTTATTCATTATTAAACCTACTCCTGCATTACCCCTATTTAATTTTGTATTTATAACCCTGTATTCACCTGACCAGAAGTCTTGTTCCTCCGGCCACCGAACTTCATTAATTGCCACTATATTTAACTTTAACCTAGCCATTTCCCTTTTTAAATTTTGTAACCTACCTGCCCGATTAAGGGTTCTGACATTCCACACACCGACCCATAGAACGAGTTTTCTTTCTCCTGATAACAAGGTCCTCCTGAGTAGCCCTGCCAAGAGATCCGAATGGGGGACCATTTTACCTCCGGAATATTTTGCCCAAGAGGACACCATCATCATTTAACCACACAGTAAAGCTGCATGTCCTCGGGAAAAATTACGGCTGTAGTTTCCCCGCTTTCAGCTGTTCGCAGTACCAGCACAGGAAGACCGTTTTGGTTAATGTTGCAAGGCCAGATCAGTCAATCATCCAGACTGTTGCCCATGCAAGTACTGAAAATGCTGCTGCCCCTCTTCAGGAACCACACATTTGTCTGGCCTCTCAACAGATGCACCTCCGTTGTGGTTGCACCTACGGTATGGCTATCTGTATCGCTGAGGCATGCAAGCCTCCCCACCAACGGCAAGGCCCATTGTTCATGGGGGAGGGGGGGGGGGGGGAATATAGTTCATGGGGGGGGGAATATAAGATGAACCTTAACAAAAGCAAGATATAAGATGAACCTCAACAAAAGCAAGACAAAGATAATGGAATGCAGCCTAATTAAATCAGATGATGCTGAGGGAATTAGTTTAGGAAACAAGACACCTAAACTAGAAACAAGTTTTGCTATTTGGGCAGCAAAAAACTGATGATGAGCAAAGTAGGCAGGATATAAAATGTAGACTGGCAATGGCACAAAAAGGATTTCTGAAGAAAAGGAATTTGTTAACATTAAATATAGACCTAAGTATTAGAAAGTCTTTTCTGAAGATATTGGTCTGGAATGTAGTCGTGTATGGAAGTGAAACATGAACGATAAACAGTTTAGACAAGAGGAGGATAGAAGTTTCTGAAATGTGGTGCTACTGGAACGAAATTTTAGGACATGACGTGGGTGCAATTGGGATGATAAGAAGACAACAAACTGGACATGTCACCAAAAAGAGAGTAATGCTGGTTCCTGAAATGGGACTAATTGACACGACAACTGTTAAATGCGAGGAGAAACCTGTGATAAACACAAAGCCTTACAAGTTTCAAAATGGTTCAAATGGCTCTGAGCCCTATGGGACTTAACTTCTGAGGTCATCAGTCCCCTAGTACTTAGAACTGCTTAAAACTAACTAACCTAAGGACATCACACACATCCATGCCCAAGGCAGGATTCGAACCTGCGACCGTAGCTGTCGCGCGGTTCCAGACTATAGCGCCTAGAACTGCTCGGCCACACCGGTCGGCCCTTACGAGTTTCTTTGTCCATCACCCTAAGTGCAACGAAGTGCTGGCGGAGTCATTTTTCATAAGCTTCTCTATCTTCAGCAGAGTCATCATACAGTAGAAACCGCAGTGGGTGCATCTGAGCTTGAACTGTCAATGTAGCCACAAGTTTTTTCAAGGTGGCCGCAGTAAGTTCCTGCTGCTGGAAAAGTGACTTAAGTACCACATCCATGGGTGAGTTACATGAAAAAAAAAGGTCACTAAAGTTGAGCACACAAAAGTTCTACTCACCGTTATTTGCATTCTGGCTCCAAACACAACAGAAGACACGGCTATAAGAAGCCAACTATTTATTAAGTCACAGCATAAGTACAATACCAGACCAAGGTCGGCAGCCTCTGGTGGGGGCTCAGAGTAGCCAAACGGTGTGCTACTCAAATGAAAGCATGTATTGACGTACACCGTGGTAGTGATGGCGGAGGTGCAGTAATGCGCAGGTTACTACATCAAGTGTAATAAAAGCTTGGGATATGCAACACATTAAAATGGTAACATGGAATATGTGGAAGTGTCAGCAGAACTGTAAACCACTGTTGCTTTGGTGGTGGGAATTTGAGCTATCTTCTCCTGTCTGTACTGTGTAAGTGCATACTGTCACTGTGCTTGCTGCAAGTTAGGCTAACTTCTCCTGAAAAAGACATCTAACAAACTCAGGCTGTGCACTGTATTCAGGAAGGTGTGAGGTTCAGAATGGTGGTCAGCACCATGTGGTAATCACTACAGAGCTGTTAAGCATGCTTACTCTAGTGGCAGTAATATAAAACTGCCTCCCAAGTACAGCATAACCACAAGCTCACAAGCTGTACAAGGTATTCCAAGAAATAGTTCAGACCAAACAGAGGCACTGAGTATCATCATAAGCTTTCAATTTCTGGCTAGAAAAAGCTAATGCATTGCCAACCTATGTGCAAGAGAGGTAAAGTATCCTGGCTGGCACTACCTCCATTCGTAACTTTAACTGAGGAAACTAGTGAGATGCTGTTGAAAATTATTGCAAATAAAATGAGTATAAGATACTTTGTATGGGTTGGTCGGTTGGTTGGTTGGTTGGTTTAGAGGCGGCAGAAGGGACCAAACTACAAGGTCATCAGTCCCTTGGTCCTAATAAAACAATGCTACAAGTCTGAGAATAAAACGGACAAAACATATAACACAAAATGGAAAGAAAGGAAAAGCCACAAGAACGAAGGGAAGGCAACGAACACTAATAGGAACAAAAGAGGACAAGAAAACAACAGAGATGCTAGAAACAGAAGAGAGTAAAACATGAAAGCAGATTAGAGTGGCTGGCCAACTACGAGAATAAAAAGGGAAAGCCAGCCACTCTGCAATACATTAAAACCTCCACCCTAAAAGCACTAGGCTGGAGGACACGGAGGGACAAAGGACATGCGCTAAAACCTACATAGAAGTATAAAACCCACTCTCACAGATTAAACTTAAAACTAAAGCTGCTGTGGGGGCATTGTCGCCCAACACAGAAGACAGGGTGCTGGGAAAGTTAAAAGTCTGCCGCAGAGAGGCTAAAAGTGGGCAGTACAGCAAGAGGTGGACAACTGTCATTTGGGAGCCACAGCGACACTGAGGTGGATCCTCGCGACAGAGTAGGTAAACATGCGTTAGCCACATATGGCCAATGCGGAGCCAGCAGGGGACAACTGATTCCCTGCCAGAGGCCTGCATGGAAGACTTCCACACATTCATAGTCTCCTTAATGACACGCAGTTTGTTGTGCGTGCTGTTATGCCATTCTGTCTCCCAAAGATGGAAAGCCCTGCGGTGTAAGACAGTACGCAGGTCAGCTTTGGAGATGCCTATCTCCAGAAGCGGTTTCAGTGTCGCCTGTTTAGCCAGCCTGTCGGCAAGTTCGTTGCCAGGGCTCCGACGTGTCCTGGGGTCCACACAAACACCACGGAATGGCGAGACTGTTCCAGGTCGTAGATATACTCCCGAATGGACGCTACCAGGGGGTGGCGAGGGTAGCACTGGTCGATAGCTTGTAGGCTGCTCAATGAGTCAGCACACAGGAGAAATGATTCGCCAGGGCATGAGCGGATGTACTCAAGAGCACGAGATATGGCCGCAAGCTCTGCAGTGAAAACACTGCAGCCAACTGGCAAGGAGTGCTGCTCAATGTATCCTCCATGAACATATGCAAAGCCTATGTGACCATCAACCACTGAGCCATTGGTGTACACCGCTTCAGAGCCTCAGAACACATCAAGAATCAAGAGGAAGTGACAACGGAGAGCGGCAGGGTTAACGGAGTCCTTAGGGCCATGCAAAAGGTCCAGACGAAGCTGTGGCCGAGGCGTACACCATGGAAGTGTATGTGAAAGGACCGCAAGTTGAGGTGGTAAAGGGAAGGACTCCAGTTCAGAGAGAAGGGACCGCACACGAACCGCAATCGTTAGCCCGATCTGGGCCGCCGATGTGGGAGATAGACTGCCGCGAAAGGAGACAGTAATTCAGATACTCAGAGGAACTATGAATGTGTGGTGCATAACTGGTGAGCAGTTGCACACGTCTGATCTGCAGTGGAGGGACACTAGCCTCCACCAGTACGCCGGTAACCGGACTCGTTAAAGCTCCTGTCGCTAATCGGACCCCACAGTGGTGCACAGGGTCGAGTAAATGCAATGCTGTAGGTGCTGCTGAACCATAAATCACACTCCCATAGTCAATTCGGGATTGGAGAAGGGCTCTGTAGAGCTGCAGCAGCGTAGAGCAATCTGCACCCCAGTTGGTGTTGCTCAGGCAACGGAGGGCATTGAGATGCTGCCAGCAGTTCTGCTTAAGCTGACGAAGATGAGGGAGCCAAGTCAATCGAGTGTCAAAAACCAGTACTAGAAATTGATTTGTCTCCACTACAGTGAGTGGATTGTCATTAAAGTAAAGTGCGGGTTCCAGATGAACGGTGCGATGCCGACAGAAGTGTACAACATCCGACTTTGCAACTTAAAACTGGAAGCCGTGGGCTAGAGCCCATGACTGTGCCTTGTGGATGGCTCCCTGGAGGCGTCACTCAGCAACAACAGTACTGGCGCAGCAGTACAAAATGCAGAAGTCGTGTACATACAGAGAAGGTGAGACGGAGGGCCCATCAGCTGCTGACAGACCGTTAATGGCCACTACAAATAGAGAGACATTCAATACAGAGCCCTGCAGGACTCCATTCTCCTGGATATGGATGAAACTATGAGAGTCATCAACTTGGACATGGAAAGTACGGAGTGACAGGAAGTTTTGGATAAAAATCGGGAGTGGTCCCCAGAGATCCCACTCATACATTGTGGCAAGGATATGATGTCGCCAGGTCGTGTCGTATGCTTTACGTAAGTCAAAAAAGACAGCAATCAGGTGTTGCCGTCCGGAAAATGCTGTTCGGATGACAGACTCGATGGACACAAGATTATCAGTGGTAGGACAACCCTGGCGGAAGCTGTGCTGACATGGAGCCAGCAAGCCACGTAACTCCCAGACTCAGCCTAACCACCGACATACCATACGTTCCAGCAGCTTACAAAGAATGTTGGTGAGGCTGATGGGCCAATAGCTATCCACATAAAGCAGGTTTTTCCCGGGTTTGAGCACGGAAATGATGGTGCTCTTCCACCATTGCGATGGAAAGACGCCATCGCACCATATCCGGTTGAAGTTGACGAGAAGATGTCGCTTGTAGTCAGATGAGAGATGTTTAATAATCTGGCTGTGAATCTGATCAGGCCCAGGAGCTGCATCCGAGCAAGGTGCAAGGGCACTGAGGAGCTCCCACTCTGTAAATGGGGCATTATAGGATTCACTGCAGCATGTAATGAATGAGAGGACATCCCTTTCCAGCTGCCGTTTGAGTGTGCTAAAGGCTGGGGGGTAATTCTCAGACGCAGAGGCTCGAGCAAACTGCTCAGCAAAGAGCTTGGCAATCACATTTGCATCGGTACCTAACTCGCCATTTATGGTAACACCGGGGCAGCTTTTGGGGCGTGGTACCCAAAAAGACGTTTGATCTTTGCCCAGACATGGGAAAGTGTTGTGTGGCACCCAATGGTAGAAACGTATCTCTCCCAACACTTCTTCCATTGTTTGATAAGGTAGCGAACACGGACACGGAGTCGTTTAAAGGCTATGAGGTGCTCCAGGGAAGGGTGCCGCTTATGCCACTGTAGAGCTCGCTGACGCTCCTTAATTGCTTAAGCGACTTCCGGCGACCACCAAGGGACTGCCTTACACCTCGGGCACCCTGAAGCGCGAGGGATTGTGTTTTCTGCTGCAGAAATACTTGTGCTAGTCACCTGCTCAACCATCACATCGATGTTACCGTGTGGGGAAGATTCAGTGGTGACAGCAGAGGTGAAAGTTCCTCAGTCCACCTTGTTCAAAGTCCATTTGGGCAGGCACCCGTGTTCCTGACGCTGGGGCAGTGACAGGAAGATGGGGAAGTGGTCACTACCACACAGGTTGTCATATGCTCTCAAGTGGAGAGATGGGAGAAGTCCTGGGCTGCAAATTGATAAATTAATGGCCGAGTAACTACCACGAGCCACACTGAAATGTGTGGCGGCCCCAGTTTCGACATCTCTGTCTCGCCCAGTAAGCATGGTACCACCCCACAAGGGGTTATGGGCATTAAAATCTCCCAGAAGTAGGAAAGGTTTAGGGAGTTGATCAATCAGTGCAACTAATACATTCAGGGCTACTGCACCATCTGGAGGAAGATATACATTGCAGACAGTAATTTCCTGTGTCGTCCTTATTCTGACAGCCACAGCTTCAAGAGGGGTTTGAAGGGGCACATGTTCACTACAGACTGAGTTTAGGACATAAATGCAAACTCCATCTGACACTCGATTATGGTCGCTACTGCTCCTGTAATACCCCTTATATCTGTGGAGGGCAGGGGTCCGCATTGCTGGGAACCAGGTTTCCTGGAGAGCAATCCAGATAGCAGGTGTAAGGCTTCCCAGTTGTCATAGGTCAGCCAGGCAGTGGAAAAAAACCGCCGCAATTCCACTGGAGGATGACATCGTGGGACTGGGAAGGCATGGAACATTCAATGAGGCAGTTTACGCCTCAGAGTCACCTGCTGCCACCGATTTATTGCCTGGGCAGTCTATATCCATTGTGTCTGAGGGTCTGGCGAGATCTAGGTCCTCAGCAGACGCCAAAATCTCCACCCCATCCCAGACGCAGAGCTTTTAGGTAGCCGTGGTGTGGGTGCCACCGCAATTTCCTTGGTCTTAGGAGTTTTCTTTTTGGTTTTCTCTCGATGCTCCTTGGGTTTCCCTGGCTGGGAGGACTTCACTGGCTCATGACCAGCTGCTTTTGGGCTCTTCAGCCACTGGCGGGTGTCCTCTTTCCCACTAGAAGAAAACTGGGAAGGGAGTGACCCAAGGGACCAAGGGACCCCTTCCTACTGAGTGAAGCCGAAGAAGATTCACTTCTCCAGCTTAGAAGTGGAGACGGACATCCACGCCACAAGCCGATGGTTGGGGGGGGGGGGCAGAGGGGGGTTGCTCCCCAAGTAGATGGTGCAGGGAGCAACAGGGAGGGAAATGCCACCCACTATGGAGGCAGGTGTAGTCTTCTGGCTCTGAGAGGTGACCTGGGTTGGCGGAGCTGATGGTGCCAGAACTGTTGTTGTCATACGCACAGGATGTAGGTGTTAAATTTTTTTCTTAGCCTCAGTGTAGGTCAATCTGTCCAGGGTTTTGTACACCATGATTTTCCTTTCTTTCTGGAGAATCCTGTAGTCAGGCGAGCAAGGCAAATGGTGCTCTCCGCAGTTGACAAAGATTGGAAGCGGGGCACATGGAGTATTGGGATGTGATGGGCGTCCGCTATCTCAGCATGTGACGCTGGAAGTACAGAGAGAAGACATATAGCCGAAGTTCCAGCACTTAAAGCACCGCTTCGGGGGAGGGATACAGGGCTTTACATCACACCGGTAGACCATCACCTTGACCTTCTCGGGCAATTTATCACCCTCAAAGGTCAAGATCAGGGCACCGGTGGCAACCCGATTATCCTTCAGACCCTGGTGGACACGTCGGACAAAATGTACACCTCGCCGCTCTAAATCAGCGCGCAGCTCATTGTCAAACTGCAAAAGAAGGTCTCGGTGAAATATGATACCCTGGACCATATTTAAGCTCTTATGGGGCATGATGGTTACAGAAGCATCCCCCAGCTTGTCACAAGTGAGTAGCTTGTCACAAGTGAGTAACTCCCGTGACGGGGCAGAGGATGCTGTTTTGATCAAGACTGACCCAGATCTCATTTTGGACAAGTCCTCCACCTCCCCAAACTTGTCCTCTAAATGCTCAACAAAAAACTGAGGCTTCATCGTCATGAAAGATTCCCCATCAGCTCTCGAACAAACAAGGTACTGGGGCAAATAAGATCCGCTGCCATCTTTAGCCTGACGTTCCTCCCATGGTGTGGCCAGGAATATCATAGATGGTATTCCTGTACATCCAATTGTAAATAACATAAGATAGCCTAGCATATGAGAATAGGAAGAAGCTCAAGAGTCTGATCAATAACAAACTTATGAGGTCAAATACATGATATGTAATGAAGTGAAGCAGAAAATTAGGGATCCTTGAAATTGGAGTGTTTCTATCTTCTGAGGTCTCAAATATGTACACCAACACACTGATCGAAGAGGCAATTCCGATAAAAATAACCTAATTGAGAACAAAAAACCTCAAGAGGCCTGAAATTCATGTGGTTACTGACTTGCTACAGTTAATCACAAATTCCAACTATTTCTGTTGATATGCAAAAGACTGCCTTACAATGGGAAGTCTTCTGGCAAGGATATTGACAGATTTATCTGAATAATTTAGAGTGTAAGTCCTTTAAACAATATAAGTAAACAGCAGAGAAAGTTAAACATTATTACAGATTGCCAACAACATACTGATGTTGAAGGCACTCACAATGTAATAGACATTATGTATGCAAAGTTCAATAGTTCACACACCATAAGATAGAGAAATCAAAAGTAAGTAAGCTTATCAACTACCCAGACTCAAAAATTATGAATCTTGGAGACCAACAAAAATTCGGTATTTTTTGTTAACGTACAGCCACACACGTATTGATAACAGTCTTGTCAAAAGGTTGCACATAAAAAAGCATTTTTTTTCAATGTACAGTATGTCGCTTAATGAACTAAGCCTGATGATGCCAAAATTCAGAAAGAGTTAGCCATATTAAAAAAGCTGTCTATTGAATGAATGGCTTTCCTGGTGACAGGGTTAGGAATATGTGTACCAAAATATGCAATATCAATGCAAAAACAGTCAAAGAAATCACACTGGTAAAAGACAAACAAATGAATGACTGTTAGCCACTTGGAATTTGATATGTCATAAACTTACTTGCCCAAGCTGTTAAAAATAGAAATACCATTGTAGTTAATGTATTTATTCAACAAGCAGATGTTAGAGACATGCCTAACCAGTACTAGAATGATTGTCACACCACGATGCACATTATTCACATTATATAACTTAGTTCCATGTACATTTCAAACACCATAAGTAAACAGTGAGGCTGATTAATGACACGACTACTGAATATTTTAAAGCAAGCTTCAAAATGTTGACTGGGGTAAAGTTCAGAATGAGCCTAATGTTAACTCTAAATTCAACATACTTCCTTAATGAGCCTGCATCCATTTTAAAAGCATTTTTCCTTTAAAAAAAGCAATGTAATAGTGACAAGTCATTAAAGAAATCTTCAAAATGAAAAAAGGACTTGTACCAAATAGCCAGAAGAAGATCGGATGTTATGGGCGCACAATGTCGAGGTCATCTGCGCAGAACAAGAAATGTCCCAGATATGCTATATTATTATAAACAGTACTGTAACATATTAAATTGCAAAATATTCAAGGGTGTGCACATCTTCTCTAAAACTGACAAATCAGATAATAAAATAAAATCAATACAAAATATTATTAAAAGAGAGAGGCAGGGAAAGAAGCCATAGAAGATGGCATTATTTCTTTTCAAGAGAATGGGAGCACTGTAAAAGAAATAAAAAACATTAATCCTGTAACCCCACCTAACATAAGAAAGATCATCATGATTCTAAAAAGTAAAATTTCATATGGGGTGGATAATATCTTCAATACGACACAAAAAAGCTGTGGCTCTATAATATGAAATGTTATTAGTCACTTGTGTAATGCATCAATAACTCAGGGTGTTTACCCAGAAAGATTGAAATATGTCATTGCCAGGCCTATCTATATAAAGGGTGACTTCACAGATGTCAATAACTACCAACCAGTGTCACTCCTTACACCATTCTCTAAAAGTTTTTGAGAAGGTAATATACTCCAGGATTGTCACCCACCTGTGTGGTACTGGGGTACTTAGCCATTGACAGTTTGGATTTCAAAAGGCCATTATACTGAACCAGCTATTGATACATTTTTCTGAGCACAGAAAATCTTTAAATGATAAATGATCAATGACTGTGATCTTCTGTGACTTATCGAAAGCATGCTTACTAAAGCATTGGTGTCAATTATAATAATTTATAAGAGAAGTTAAGTTTTTATGGTTTGTGGAAGTTACTGAAAGGTATTTAAAGGTTTTGCACAAATGGGCTAGCTTATATATATTAGATTTGCTACAACGTTTACGTTCAGCTATTTTTTTTCCTTAAGAATAATGACGAACTTGCATTTTCATTCACTGGTGTTATAAGTCATAACACTCTGGGGTAATTCCTCTCTTAGGCAAAAAGTATTCATTGCACAAAAATGAGTATTATGTGTGGAGTTCACACATGTACATCTTGTTGGCATCTCTTTAAGCAGCTGGGAATATTAACTACAGCTTCACAATACATTTACTCACTTATGAAATTTGTTAGCAACAGTCCATCTAAGTTTGGTAGTAACAGAGATATTAACAAATACCATACTAGAAGGAAAAATGATCTGCATTATTTTTACTAAATCTAACTTTGGCACAGAAGTGGGTGAAATCTGCAGATATTACTCAAAGACTGGGACTCAAAACCAGATCTCCCACTTGTCGCTAGCAATCACCGCAACTGCATTCACCTTCTGACCATGCTTCCCACCTGACCCAAATTCATGTCCTGTTACACACTACTGAAATAGCATCATGTACCCATGAACCACTGACCCACAGTTCCTGATTACTGTATGAGATTGGGCATGGTATGCATCAGCACTGAAAGACAGCATTGCTAGTCATCGACACTACATAACTCATTGATAATCTACCCATGGAACTAAAGTGTCAGACAGATATAACAAGTGTTTTCAAATGTAGATTAAAGATGTTCCTCTTTGACAACTCCAATAAACCAGAGGAATTTCTGAGTAAAGATAATTAGTCACTTTAATGAAAAAAGTTGTAAATTACAATGAAATTCAGTCGCACTATCCTCTGTGCCCTTGGTGGCTCAGATGGATAGAGTGCCAGCCGTGTAAGCAGGAGATCCCGGGTTCGAGTCCCAGTCAGGGGAGACATTTTCAACTGTCCCCGTTGACATACGTCAACGCCTGTAAGCAGCTAAAGGTTTTCATTTCATTGTAATTTCATTCTAACGAGCTGCATGGTCACAGATGGTATCTGTTCTTTCGGACATGTCCGAAAGAACAGAAACCATCTTAGTATATATAAAGCTGTAAATGGTCCACATGTAGCCACATAAATATTATTTTTTTTGGTGGTTGAAATGTGTTCTATGTTTTTTCTGTTGATGCATTCCACACCATAACATTTATTGTGACTTTGGTCTACAGAACAACTAGCTAACTAACCACCCAACAAAAGTTTGTCGGATTCTCATACCTCAGGGCAGCTTTGGATAAACTTGCACAGACATTTAAAAACACAAAGGTAGGGATTAGTTTCCAAACAAAAAATATTCTACAGAACCTAATCTGATGTAACAGTAATAGAAGGGAACATTTCAGTAAATCAGGCATCTATAATATTCATTGTGGTACATGCCCAAAGTATATATTATATTGGACGGACAGGATGTCCTTTTACTACTAAATTTAAAGAACATATCAGGTAAACAGGTAGCAGCACTTCCACATTCAGTATTCATCTCAAAGAGAATACACCTAACACAACCAGTATAGAGGCATCCCTCCAAATCCTGGACACCATACAGAAGGGCAAAACCATGAATATTTTGGAAGAAATACAAATGCAGGATCCTCTCAAAACTCACCCAGAAAATATGTTAAATGAACAAGCAGACTTATTTAAGAGAAGATTTCTGGACAACTTCAATTCAGTCTCAAAAAACAGTGAATGGTAGCTGAATGCTCCACGTAACTGCCAGCAGTACTTTCCCTTCATCATGTATCCCATCTTTTCGAGTAGAATACTTCATTTATTTATATGACACTTGATTTCTTACAATATCAGAACATATGTTGATATACACTATGTGATCAATAGTATCTGGACACCCCCAAAGACATAAGTTTTTCATATTAGGTGCATTGTGCTGCCACCTACTGCCAGGTACTCCATATCAGCAAACTCAGTAGTAATTAGATATTGTGAGAGAGCAGAGTGGGTGCTCTGCAGAACTCATGGACTTCGAATGTGATCAGTTGATGAAGGGACACGTACAATGAATATTATAGATGCCCGATTTACTGAAATGTTCACTTCTATTACTGTAAGTGAGATTTCCACACTCCTGAACATCCCCGGGTCCGCTGTTTCCAATGTGATAGTGAAGTGGAAACATGAAGGGACACGTACAGCACAAAAGCAACAGGCCGAATTCGTCTGTTGACTGACAGAGACTGCCAACAGTTGAAGAGGGTCGTAATGTGTAATAAGCAGATATCTTCCCAGACCGTCACACAGGAAATCCAAACTGGATCAGGATCCACTTCAAGTACTTTGAAAGATAGGTGAGAAAACTTGGATTTCATGGTCGAGCGGCTGCTCACAAGCCACACATCACACCGGTAAATGCCAAACGATGCCTTGCTTGGTGTAAGGAGTGTGAACATTGGACGACTGAACAGTGGAAAAACATTGTGTGGAGTGACGAATCACGGTACACAATGTGGTGACCCGATGGCAGGGTGTGGGTATGGGCAAATGCCCAGTGCACATCATCTACCAGTGCGTGTAGTACCAACAGTAAAATTCGGAGGCGGAGGTGTTATGGGGTTGTCATGTTTTTCATGGAGGGAACTTGCACCCCTTGATTCTTTTGCGTGGCACTATCACAGCACAGGCTTCATTGATGTTTTAAGCACCTTCTTGCTTCCCACTGTTGAAGAGCAATTTGGGGATGGCGACTGCATCTTTCAACACAATCGAGCACCTGTTCATAAAGCACGGCCTGTGGCGGAGTGATTACATGACAATAACATCCCTGTAATTGACTGGTCTGCACAGAGGACTGGCCTGAATCTGATAGGACAACTTTGGGATGTTTTGGAACAACGATTTTGTGCCAGGCCTCACCAACCGACATCAATACCTCTCCTCAGTGCGGCACTCCATGAAGAATGGGCTGCCATTCCTGAAGAAACCTTCCAGCACCTGACTGAACGTATGCCTGCAAGAGTGGAAGCTGTCATCAAAGCTAAGGGTGGCCCAACACCATATTGAATTCCAGCATTACCGATTGAGGGTGCCACGAACATGTAAGTCATTTTCAGCCATGTGTCCGGATACTTTTGATCACATATTGTATCATTTCATGAACTACCACCATGTAGTATTTTAGTTATTATTCAAATTTATGGATTATGTTTTTACGACAATTAATGTAGTTGTATTTTTAGATTTGAGAAACAAAAATGTATTTGCAGTGCAGGACACTTTCATGAGCCCCACACTGTGTGTCCAATTCTACATCTACATCTACATCTACATCTACATCGATACTCCGCAAGCCACCCAACGGTGTGTGGCGGAGGGCACTTTATGTGCCACTGTCATTACCTCCCTTTCCTGTTCCAGTCGCGTATGGTTCGCGGGAAGAACGACTGTCTGAAAGCCTCCGTGCGCGCTCTAATCTCTCTAATTTTACATTCGTGATCTCCTCGGAAGGTATAAGTAGGGGGAAGCAATATATTCGATACCTCATCCAGAAACGCACCCTCTCGAAACCTGGCGAGCAAGCTACACCGCGATGCAGAGCGCCTCTCTTGCAGAGTCTGCCACTTGAGTTTATTAAACATCTCCGTAACGCTATCACGGTTACCAAATAACCCTGTGACGAAACGCGCCGCTCTTCTTTGGATCTTCTCTATCTCCTCTGTCAGACCGATCTGGTACGGATCCCACACTGATGAGCAATACTCAAGTATAGGTCGAACGAGTGTTTTGTAAGCCACCTCCTTTGTTGATGGACTACATTTTCTAAGCACTCTCCCAATGAATCTCAACCTGGTACCCGCCTTACCAACAATTAATTTTATATGATCATTCCACTTCAAATCGTTCCGCACGCATACTCCCAGATATTTTACAGAAGTAACTGCTACCAGTGTTTGTTCCGCTATCATATAATCATACAATAAAGGATCCTTCTTTCTATGTATTTGCAATACATTACATTTGTCTATGTTAAGGGTCAGTTGCCACTCCCTGCACCAAGTGCCTATCCGCTGCAGATCTTCCTGCATTTCGCTACAATTTTCTAATGCTGCAACTTCTCTGTATACTACAGCATCATCTGCGAAAAGCCGCATGGAACTTCAGACACTATCTACTAGGTCATTTATATATATTGTGAAAAGCAATGGTCCCATAACACTCCCCTGTGGCACGCCAGAGGTTACTTTAACGTCTGTAGACGTCTCTCCATTGATAACAACATGCTGTGTTCTGTTTGCTAAAAACTCTTCAATCCAGCCACACAGCTGGTCTGATATTCCGTAGGCTCTTACTTTGTTTATCAGGCGACAGTGCGGAACTGTATCGAACGCCTTCCGGAAGTCAAGAAAAATAGCATCTACCCGGGAGCCTGTATCTAATATTTTCTGGGTCTCATGAACAAATAAAGCGAGTTGGGTCTCACACGATCGCTGTTTCCGGAATCCATGTTGATTCCTACATAGTAGATTCTGGGTTTCCAGAAATGACATGATACGCGAGCAAAAAACATGTTCTAAAATTCTACAAGAGATCGACGTCAGAGATATAGGTCTATAGTTTTGCGCATCTGCTCGACGACCCTTCTTGAAGACTGGGACTATCTGTGCTCTTTTCCAATCATCCTTCAGTAATCCAATAAACAATTTATATAAAAAGTCCAGAATGCTTTTGTACCTATGCCACGATATTGTATGTACCTTCACAAGTATATAGTATTTTGATTTATTCTCAGGTTTATGGATATGTGTGTTTTTACCACAGTTAATAACGTATGACAGTCCTCGTTTTTCCCATTGCCTTAAGCTTAGCATCTAAGAGTATATTTGTATATGCTATCAAAGGTTTTATGTCAAGATGCTTACATTCTATCTTAAATATAGTCCTTGGGAATGATGCAAATATGTTGAAGCTGGTTTCCACTCTGTTTTTAACCAAAATGCTGCATGTTACTGACATGGGCAGCTCTAGCTTCAAGACATTTAATTCCAGCCATTACCTACTGATAAAGTTAATTAAGATGCTGTCTTTATCTGCTTGTTTCATATGTTTTCATAACAAAATGGTGTATTTTAAGCTTCACACAGATGATGTATGTGATGAATGCTGACTTGAGCCATAGAGGTTCACAGTCTTTTTATTAATTTTATTAATGTTGACATTTTATTGGTGTTTTCCCGAATGTGAAGAAGTTTTTAAATTCTGAATCTAGATTTTTCATGGATGTACTGTGAAAAACATTTTCTGACAGTGGAATGTCTAATTTTGATGTTTACAAGATTTAGTCAAACAAAGACAAAAATTTTGAAATAGCGTTTCACCCAGCATAGGAAATGCAATACAACTACTGAACATACCTTATGGTAAGTTTAGACAATAAACTGCTGTTAGCCTTGTTTTGCTGTGTCTGAAAATGCACCAGCTGTTTGTCATATCAGTGACTTATCCCCCGCAGACCTTTTCCTGTATCCAAAACTTAAAACAGTGTTGAAAAAATGCCATATCAAAACCACTGAGGAGCTCAGCACAATACAACAAGAGAACTGTGCAGCATCCCAGAAAGTGAATTCCAGAAGGCTTTCCAAAAATGGAAAAAATATTGGGAATGGTATATTGCCGATGGAAGGGTCTACTTTGAAGGGGACATTGCTTAAAATGTAGTTAATGAGCAATAAAGATGTTATAAGCAAAGTCTGTTCTTTTTTGACACCCCTCATATCGATTGCAGCTTTAACAACATAACAATGACCTCAAGTCAAAATTACAGTTGTGTAAATTGTAATAAATACCACAGTCAATGGTGAATATTAAGTCATTTAAAAATTCAATGAGACTGTAATCCAAAACAAATACAATTTCCTACAAAAAATAAATAAATAAATAAATAAAAATAAAAAAAATAATAATCACAATCTCGTGTGAAAGGAATGTTTATGAATTTTTTCAGTGCTGTGTTTCAAAATTAAAACTATTTTACTCCTGTAATCAATGTTGGTGCAACAGTTACAAACATCTTTGTAGCTCCAAGCATCACACTTTGTAATTCTTTGTATCATGGAGATCTGTGAACTAATATCCCACATAAAATGGGCTACTATGAATGGCTGTATAAATAATTATATTACAAAACATTAACAGCTGTGTCAAGAGTCACTGTCCCACTAGTCTTTTGCTATCTCTATTTTGACATACAAATCAACAACAAATCTGTTGTTTCATTTAATATATTCATACAGTAAACTGTGTCTTACATCTTAGCAAGGTAAAGTGGCTTAATATCTATAGATTTGTATTTGCAACATACATAGATAAAAGATCACTCTTCTGAGTTATACAAATACAATGCAATTTTAAATTACTGTCATTTACCTTATGATGCTGCCGATGTCTCCTTATCTTTGATATTTCTCTTAAGTCAACAATGTCACCTTTTGGATTTACTGAGAGTGGTCCAGATGGTCTTGTTGCATCTTTCAGATTAATCCATGCTGTTATTCTCTGGGATAAAACTGTCCCCCTTGACTGAAATCCCTAAAAGAATTATGCAACAATCTGAAAATTATGACTTCAAAATATTTACATAAAAATAACCATTATTGTCCAATACCTCAACACTAAATTTTTTAAATTATTTTCAGTACAGAAATATGAATCTCAAAAACTGCATAATACCCAATAAATCTTTCATTCAAAAAGATCCTTCACTTTTGTTATGTGTAGTTATATTTGGTCATCAGCATCTACTTTCATACTTTATCTTCACCCAAATCAAAACATTACTTCAATAATGAGAACAAGAATTTTGTAATAGAACACAAAACATAATCTGCAAATTTTCCGTGCAATGAATTTTATCAATGTGATTGTTTCCATGGCTCACACAAAAACTGTACAGTACAGTTCAAATGGGGGAAAAACAAAATTTATAACTACAGAATAAACATTTCACAATGAGCACAGGATGTAGACTTAGGCTTTTAAGTCTTACTCTGAAGCACCTATCAGTCCTGTGCAAATATAACAATAAAAGAAAGTGTCCAGCTGGTTTTAATTGTTTATTACTCTGAATACCAAGTGATTAAAGTACCTAGGCATTACAGCTTTTGTTAAGATTTCTCACGTGTGGCAGTGTTTCACTTTTTCTTCCACGGTGTATCTCATACAGGAATCTAATTTTTAAAAAATAGCTTGCAATGTGAAAAGCAAAAATCCGAGCATAAAGGGCACACAATAATTTTGGTGTTAAAAGCCAGTTAATTTCACGAAAAAGACGTCATTTTTATTTCATGGATCTATCAAATATGAACAGTTTGTTACTCATCTGTGCAATTTCACACTGTTTAGAAGTGCATGAACATATTTCATAACAGGATTCAACAAAACAAATAACATTTCTGTATCCACCACCATACCAGCAGTCCTGCTGCCTACAACATAACAACAATTAATTTTCTTTCCAGTAAGCACTCAGATTTGATACAGGTTTTTGCCATGTATGAGAAAAAACCCATGGCAGTTTCGTGTCCCTGCTATTTTCCTTTATTCCTGTCTAATAATCAGGTCACCTCTACAGCTTTTTGACTTCTTTCATGCACATAGAACTTACATATTATTTCTGGATTCTTTTGTTAAACAAAGACCTACATCCCTTGACATAACATGTTTAAAAAGCCATATATAAATTTCAATACCATTTTACATAGTTCAGAACAGAATTGTATATGAAACTTACTGGCAGATTAAAACTGTGTACCAGACCGAGACTCGAACTCAGGACTGGTGGAATTGAAGTTGTGAGGACGGGTGGTGAGTCACACTTGGGTAGCTCAGATGGTAGGGCACTTGCCCGGGAAAGGCAAAGGTCCCGAGTTCAAGTTTCGGTATAGCACACAGTTTTAAAGTTTCATATCAGCGCACACTCCACTGCAGAGTGAAAATTTCATTCGAGAATTGTATGTGACAGTAGTTCCTTATCGGCCAAACAGATCTCATCCAGCGCACATGACAAATAAAAACTAAAAAACTAATTTTAAAATAGGCCACATACACTGTTATCATCAATATTAGACTTCTAAAGCAAAATGCATTTTATACACTTGTAACCAGCATAAGATATCTTATACATGTGACTACAAATCTATCAGCTATCATAATGACAGAGCACAAAGCATTCATAAAGTAAGCCATTCTACATGAACACACTATTCGTGAAATGAACCAAGAATGCAAATTTGTGTGCAAAAAACAGTGATACAAACATTAAAATTAATGAAAACTACTTCTTAAGAAGGCTCAAGAAAATGGTACAAGTAACTGAAAACAACAGATAATGCACAAAAAACGGAAAATTTGAAAAATCTGAATTTACTGCCCCCCCCCAGAAAATAAGAAAACAGCCAACCTTTTTTTCTTTTATCATCATCTTTAGATATGTTTGTAAAACTCATTTACACTGGTATACAAAACTTAAGAATGAAAGTAACTGTGGCATGATGTGTCACTGCCAGGTAACACAGCTCAGTGTAACTTCAACCACACGCAGAAAGAACTGTTACGGTATGGTACAGAAGGTAAATAAAAGAAATACACAATGAGATATGCAGAAATGACACTTCTATTCAAAGAGAATAAGTACAATGAATCCACCATCATTTATGATGGTCCCTGAACATTACAAAAGGTTGGACAGGGTTCTTAATAGTGTGTGTGATCACCACAGACAGCAAAACATGCTCTGGAATGTGTACCCATGCTGACTAACAAGGTTGATAAGGAATTCTTGTGGTATGGCACTCCATTCATCCACCAGCGTGGTTGACACTTGCTGGAACCATCCAGCAGTTGGTGTGTGTGGACATGGTTAAATACATCTTCCTAATGCATCCTGCACGTGCTTGATGGGGTTTAAGTCAGGGGTATTGGGAGGCCTGTCCATTTGCCAAATATCCTCTCATTCCAAGAGCTGCTTCACCTTTGCAGTTTGATGTGGTCATGTACTCTCATCCACAAAAATTAAGTCATGACTGAATGCACCACTGGAAAGACACACATGGGGAAGGATTAGTGTGTCTCAATAACGTTAACCAGTGAGTGTACCATAATCAAAAGATTTGGAGGTCAGTACGCTAAAGCAACATATGCTGCCCCACACTGTAACACCTGAACCACCAAAACGATTACGTCTGATAATGTTCCTGGGTGCAATACGTACTTTCATATGACAAAAGGTGGCAACACATAATGCACCCAGGAACACTGTCAAACATGATTGTTTTGGTGCTCCTGGTGTTATGGTGTGGGGAGGCATAATGTTGTGTGAATGTACAGACCTCCAAATCCTTGAAAACAGAGTATTCACTAGTCAACATTACTGTGACACTGTACTCCTTCTCCATACACATATCTTCAGGGGTGCATTCTGTCCCACCTTCATTTTTACAGATGACAATGCCCAACCACATCAAATACTGCAGGTGGAAAAACTCTTGGAAGATGATGATATTCAAATACTGCAGGTGGAGAAACTCTTGGAAGATGACGATATTCAGCAAATGTACTGGCTTGACTGTCTCCTCCCTCCCCCCCCCCCCCCCTCCAACTTAAATTTCAACAAGTACACGTGGGATACACTGGGGAGACATACTGCAGCATGTCCACATACACTAACAGTCATCCAGGTGGTGTCAACCATGCCGGTGGAGAAACGAAACGAAACATCTTACCACAAGAACACCTTACCAATCTCTTGGCCACCATGAAGCACATTGCTGTCCGTGGTGATCACACACCCCATTAAGAATCATGTCCCGCCTTTTTTAATATCAAGGGGGCCAACTGAATTAATGGTGACTTCGGTATAATTATTGTCTTCGAATGAAAGTGTTATTTCTGTTTGTCTCATTGCATATTTCTTTCAGTTACCTTCTGTACTATTGAGCAGCACTTCTTTCTATGGGTGGTTCAAGTTTCATTTGAGCTATGCTACTTGGCAGTGACACATCATGTGAAAGTTACTTTCACCCTTAAGTTTTGCATAACATCCGTCTATTATTGTGACAGCTGTTTGGAACTCAAAAATATTTTTGAGTGTCAAGACAGTTTTGCCCCAAATGGTAATTGTTACATATGTTGTGTTCAAATCAATATGATTCAAAAAGAAAACTTTTTACTTTGTATGAATATATGAAGATGGTATCTGTTCTTTTGGACATGCCCGAAAGAACAGATACCATATTCATATAGATAAGGCTTACCAGCCAATGATCTTCTTCAGTGCAGATGCGCTCACATTGCCTCGAATCATGAAACGACGCAATGCAGTCATGTTTTGTTTCGATTCATGAGGGTCAGCAATTGATAAAAAAATGGGGCCCCCGGGGTCCCAAGGTCGCGATGGCGACGTCACTGTCCCGCTGAGATAATTTGTCCTTTTAGGACAATTATCTGAGCAAGCACCCACGCCAGCAAAAGGTTGTCCGACACGTGTTGATAACAGGATTTGTTTTAACCGGCTGTACCCGAATTTTAGTATATAAGGAGGATGATTTGGAGCACAGCACATCATGTCCTCTGAACCGACTCCGAAAACTTCTATTGTCGCTAACGAGCTGCCGGAAATAGTAAGTACACTTCTATTACAATTTGTACAAACTTGCACGAATTGCTGTTTGTGGAAGACTCCAAAATGCCTTAGATGTTTGTCAATTGGAGTTACCACAAACTATACGGGAAGATATTCTATTGGAATTTCGTGTTTCAAAATTTAATTTCATGTTAAATTCGTATAGGTTGCCAGAATGTTATATATTTAATAAAAGTGAGAATGTTCCCATGATTTGTGAAATCATAAATGATGCAGTAGAAGCTTGTGCAAAAATAAGAGCGGGAATTCCAGTTCCATGGGAAACACTTGGTTTGCTTACAATGTCTTATTTTGACATTAGTACATTCTGGCAAAGTAGATTCAAAATTAAAGTATTTTTTTACGAAGTTACTTACAAGCATTTCGTATATACTATTTGTGAGAACTGTTTATACAAATTATCCGATTCATGGCAAAACGCGCTACTGCAACCACTTCTTATTGGAATGAAAATTAATATGGTAACCAAGACACCATCATTTTCATATGGTGTAACTTGTCCGCCACATATTAAACAATATAGTCATTGGTGCATGTTTTGTGCAAATAGTCCATTGTTCAGAAGTGTACGTTGTGGTGGCTCGTTAAGCAGTGTATCGGATTCAGAGGAAGACGATGCTGATTTGGCTGATATGTTGCTTGCAGACCTCTGATGGAGACCCTGGCCGACATCTTCCAAACCATCTTCACCCTGGTTCAAGCACACGTGACGAATCCAACGCTGAAAATCTTCATCTGGATAGCTACGAGATTACACTGCCAGTTGGGAGCCACCGTTGGACCCTTAGGGACATACATATTCACAATTTTGAATTGTTTGACGAACTTCGAAGATTCCAGTTCACAATTATCCTTTGGTTGCCAGAACTTTTGCAAATATCGGCAGATTGACTGCCATGAGTCATGAGCATAGTGGGCAGCGGCACTACAAATGTAGCGTGTGGACAGTAAATTGGGAATGTGGGTCTCACGGGGAGTGTGCCAGAGAGAAGTCCCCGCAGTCGCACTATTCTCTGTGTCCTAGGTGGCTGAGACATATAGAGCGTCTGCCATGTAAGCAGGAGACCCCGGGTTCGAGTCCCGGTTGGGGCACACATTTTCAACTGTCCCCGTTGATATTTATCAACACCTGTAAGCAGTTAAAGGTCTAGATTTCATTGTAATTTCATTTTTACTTTCTGGTCTGGCTTTATTTTATTTTGAAGAATTTACTACCATTTACTTGTGTTTGTCAAGGTTCTAATTTCATAAAATAATGCAAGTACATAGTTTATAGAACTTTCAAGCAGTAAAATATAGATATTAAAATAAATAAAACTGATTGAACATATAGCTGAATTGGAATCCTTGTAGACTCACAGTACCAGTTTTGCAACATATTTAATTGCCAGATGCTGGCTTCAGCTGCTAAAGACTGTGGTCATGTGTGTGAGCTAGATTTGCGTGTGTGTGTGTGTGTGTGTGTGTGTGTGTGTGTGTGTGTGGGCACGCGCACGCTTGGTCTGTTTTTGATGATTTAATTGTTGGCAGAAAGCTCACTTTCCAACAGTCTTTTTGTTGAGCCTATCTGTGACTCAGCATCTCCGCTACATGGCAAGTAGCAACCATCCTTTTCATAATATTGTTACATTCCATCCTGGATTTTCCATTGTTTGATTTCACCTTTGGTGTGTGTTGTACTGGCAGGAATCCCTACAAAAGTGATAAAATTAACTATGTTGAGGACAAACACACAGCTTATTCATTTGTAAATTAGTTGAACTAATCTTAAAACCAATACCATTGAATATCAAATGAGCAGATGTCCTCTGCACTCAAGAGCATTGCAGTAGTAAATTGTAAATGTTTTAGCCAGATAATAGGAGTGGTCCTATAATATAACTTCTACTAGAAAGTGCTAACTATAATAGATAATGTGCTATCTGTGATTTGGATCAGGACTAACATCGCAACCAGCATAAACGTACAGAACTGAACTTACGGGCTGTCGTTGCTGTGTTGAAAACCTGTTACACCTCCTTAATTGATGGAAACAGTTGTAATGGCTCTCCTGTAACATCAATAGGTAGAAGATTTCAAACTAGGGGCCCGTTATGTTGGCACAGTGTCATGTACCACCCATGAGAACTGAGTAGACCGACCAGCAGTCTGGGAGGTCTCTATGTGCATCATGCCGAAGAGTTACGGTGACAACACGAACTGTTAAACTCAGTTTCTCGTATTACATCATCAATTAATTAACTAACAAGGGGAGCCTATGACGTTGGGATCACAGATTCACTTCAAACTTTGTATCCCTTTAGCAGGCCCTTAAACCAACATAATATGCAAGTAGTAAGGTGCAGCACTCTGGTAATTCCGAGAAAATCACAACAGAAGTTTTACGCATCCATTATGTAACGGATGAATCTGTTTTTATGTGCATGTTCTGAGAGTCTGTGGTGATCAGTTGATTAGTGTACAAGCTTCGTAAGTCAAACGTATATGAGGCAATGGTTCAACTCCTGCTCAAACTTAATTTTTAATCTATATTTTTTCATCACGGGTCATATTATTTAATTTATATGACATTTGAAAGGTTATATAATTTAAAAAACCACTTCTATTTGTATGAAGTTTTAGTGAATTTCATGTTATTTGACTACTTGTTTTTTAATTAAAATTAATTATTAGAACATGTTTATAACTATCAACAAGTAAATAACGAAATGCATACAATTTTCCTGAAAATGTATGGCTGTCGTGATTTGCGAAATCCATTATACATGCAATCTGGGAAGGTACCCAGAACTACTTTGCACCTCAACACTTTGAGCTGCAGATATAGAGGCAGACCCCATTTGGCAGTTAATCAGCATATGGGTGAGACATTGCTAATGTAGCAAGAACAAATAAAGTAGGTGCAAATTTTTTGGAATATCACAGAATTTACACTTGTACTACTAAAATGAAGGTTTAAGTGGGAGACGAAGCATCACCTCAAACACGTTCCACCTTACAAAGCTCATATGCTCACCACTGAACCACCACGAACTCTGAAGTCTGACACCTATGCACAGATACATCAGTTACATAACAGATGCGTATAACTTCTCTTGTGATCTCAGAATTGCCCAAGTAGTGCACCTTACTGCTGCTTGCACATTATGTTGTTTTAATGGCCTACTAAAGGTGCACAGAATCTGAAGTAAATCCGTGATCCCAACGTCACGGCCTCCCCTTTCACATTATAGTGTCACTTCATAAGCTAAATTATCGCTTTCGCCCGTGAGAGCACAGCATTGTAAATAATATCGCTGGCTTGTTAGTGTTCCATGGACTTGACTAGAGAAGCACGTATTTTAAAAGGATTCTATTGTTAAAAAGGAAACATCAGCCGCCAATGCTGCGAGATATAAGAAAATATTAATTTTTGTCAGTATACACTCTTGTAAGAAGATAAATCTCTTAATAGTTGAACACTGAGAAGAACGTTTTATGAAATAATAATTGTTATCTTGAAAGGTAAGATTTTTCTCAATTTTGAAGTGAATATTATGCTCATCTTTCCTCTCCTAGTAATTACGATAAAAAGTGCAACCAAGCTGAAGACAGGATTTTGAATGCTAGGTAGTACTGTGTGATCCCTGACAGTATTTTGGAATGAACAAATTCTCTTTTGTGAAAGTCGAAAATTTGTGGAACTTGCCCTACCGACACAGACTATCATAGCTGTTCAGAATCATATCCATCTGACTTGCTCTTCAATACGAGTGTCAAGAATTTTTCAGAGCTACATTATGATGCAGACCTTGAAAAGCTGTTTCTTACGTTGGCTGCTAAGAAAAACTTTAACCTTGAGTGTGCTCAACTGCACTCTGGAGACACCACACATTACTGAAAAATTAATAATTCACTCTTTTTCAGCCAAGAAGACAGTAATTAAGATCCACAGCACTAAATATTTTATTTTGAATGAAAAGCATATATTTATTTCAATCATTTAATACTATGAAGAAAAGAGGACCTTGTAAGAGTAGGAAACAGTGGTAATAATTAATTTTGCAGCAGAAAGTTTTGAGGCTGCTTATCTGTTTGTTCTTCTTGCTCTTATCAGGAATATTTAATAATTTTTCTAGTGGCCAAGGGAGGGCCATTACAACGTAAACTAAATCCAGTATAATCAGCACAATTAAATGTATGCTGTAGCTGACAACTAAATCACCGAAAAGTAATGTTGGCCATGAGCTATTAGTATGTTATTTACAATGAAATTACACCGATGCTACACCCACATACAGGCCGCTAGTTTTATGTGGTCTGCATATTGATATTATGAGACAGCTGTCACAACCATTTTCATCAATTCAGGAGGTGTATAGGGTTCTCACTACAGCACCCACAGTCAGTAAGTTCAGTTCTGAATGTTTATGCTTGTTACAATATTGATCCTGATCTAATGTTGCCGTTATAGTAGATCTAACATTGTCTGTTATAGTTACCACCTTATAATAGAAGTTTTACTACAGGGCCACTCACGTTCTCTGGATGAAACATATACAAGTTGCAACAGTAATATTCTTGTTTGCACAGGGTATCTGCACATTTAATATTCAATGGTATTGGTTTTAAGATTAGTTTAACTAATTTTTGGGTGACTAAGTCGTCTGTCTGTACCTCTAAGTAAGTTATCACTTTTGTACGGATTCCTGCCATACGACACACATCAAAGGTGGTCACATAAGTTTTAATTTTTGCAATTTCTGTGGATATTGTGGGTTGGCATCACCATTACATCTCCTCAATCACAAACTTCAATAGCTAAATGTAACAGCAATATACACCGAAGAGCCAAAGAAACTGGTACACCTGCCTAATATCGTGTAGGGCCTCCATGAGCACGCAAAAGTGCCACAATGTGATGTGAATGGACTCAACTAATGTCTGAAGTAGTGCTGGAGGGAATTCACACCATGAATCCTGCTGAGCAGTCCATAAATCCATAAGGGTAAGATGGGGCGGAGAGGGAGTTTGATTGCCAGCAAACGTGTTTAAACTCAGAAGTGTGTTCCTGGAGCCAATCTGTAGCAATTCTGGACATGTGGAGTGTTGCATTGTGCTGCTGGAATTGCCCAAGTCCATCGGAATGCACAGGGGACATGAATGGATGCAGGTGATCAGACAGGATGCTTACGTACGTGTCACCTGTCAGTGTTGTATCCAGACGTATCAGGGGTCCCATATCACTCCAATTGCACATGCTCCACACCATTACAGAGCCCCCACCAGCTTGAACAGTCCCCTGCTGACATGCAGGGTCCATAGATGCATCAGGTTGTCTCCATACCAGTGCACGTCCATCCGCTCGATACAATTTGAAACGAGACTTGTCTGGCTAGGCAATATGTTTCCAGTCATCAATAGTCCAACGTCGATGTTGATGGGTCCAGGCGAGGCATAAAGCTTTGTGTCGTCCAGTCATCAAGGGTACAAGAGTGGGTCTTCGGCTCCGAAAGCCCATATTAATGATCTCTCGTTGAATGATTCGCACGCTGACACTTGTTAATGGCCCAGCATTGAAATCTGCAGAAATTTGCGGAAGGGTTGCACTTATGTCACGTTGGCCCCACTCTTGCAGGATCTTTTTCCGGCCACAGCGACATCAGAGATTTGATGTTTTACCAGATTCCTGATATTCACGGTACGCTCACAGAATGGTCATCATATGGGAAAATTCGCACTTCATCGCTATCTCGGCGATGCTGTGCACTAACTATAACAACACATTCACACTCACTTAAATCTTGATGACCTGCCAGTGTAGAAGCATTAACCGATCCAACAACTGTGCCAGACTTGTTGTCTCATATAGGTGTTGCCAACTGCAGCGCCGTATTCTGCCTGTTTACATATCTCTGTATTTGAATACGCATGCCTATACCAGTTTCTTTGGCACTCCAGTAAGTCCACAACACATCAGTATATATTCAAAATCATTATGCAATACTAGTACCTTGTCAGCTCATAATGCAAGCACTTTACATTTAACACTGAGCAGATTGGTACTCTGATTAATACAATTCCAATTTCATATGGTTTTTAAATTATTCAATCCACAAATAATTTATTCTGACAATGTAATTACTTTTTCACTGTGATAATAGTATTGGCAATTTTTATATAGAGATGCACCAGAAGATGCAACTAAAAATGTTGTGCAAGTCTACAAGAACTACAATACACTGAGGTGACAGTAGTCCTGCAGTTATACTGATTATGGCAGTAAGGCATGCAAGGTTTAAAAGGGCTGTGCAATGGCAGAGCTATTGTTTGTACTCAGGTGATTCATCTAAAAAGCTTGCAATGTGATTATGGCTGCATGACAGGATTTAACAGATTCTGAAGGCAGAATGCCAGTTGGAACTCGACGCATGGGACATTCCACTTCAGGAATTGTTGGAAATTCAATATTTCATAATCCAGTGTCAAAAGTGTGCCTTGAATACCAAATTTCAGGCATTATCTCAAATTTAATGCATTATCTCTCACCGTGGACAATGCAGTGGCTGACGGCCTTCACATAACAACTCAGAGCAGCAGTGTTTACGTAGGGTTGCCAGTGCTAACAGACAACCTACACTGCATGAAATAACGACAGAAATCAATGTGGGATGTACGACAAATGTATCCATTAGGACGGTGTGGCAAAATTTGATGTTAATGGGCTATGGCAGCAGATGACTGACACGAATGCCTTTGCTAACAGTACATCATCACCTGTAGTGCCTCCCATGCGCTTGTGACCATATCAGTTGGGCCCTAGACGACCTGGTCAGATGAGTTCCAGTTTCAGGTGGTAAGAGCTGATGGTGGTGTTTGAATGTTGCACAGACACCATGAAGCCATGGACCCAAGTTGTCAACAAGGCACTGTGCAAGCTGGTGCTGGCTCCATAATGGCGTGGGCTGTGTTTACATGGAATGAATTGTATCTTCTGATCCAACTGAACCAATCATTGGCTGGAAATGTTTATGTTCAGCTACTTGGAGGCCATTGATGGACTTCATGTTCCCAAACAATGATGGAATTTTTATGGATGACAATGTGCCATGTCTCCGGACCAGAATTGTTCACAATTGGTTTGAAAAATGTTTTGGACAACTCGGGCGAATAATTTGGCCACCCATGTTGTCCAACACAAATCCAGCTGAACATTTATGGGACATAATCAACAGGTCAGTTTGTGCACAAAATCCTGCACTGGCAGCACTTTCACAACTATGGAAGGCTAGAGAGGCAGCATGGCTCAACATTTCAGGGGACTTCCAACGACCTGTTGAGTCCATGCCATGTTGAGTTGCTGCACTACGCCACACAAAAGGAGGTCCAACACAATATTGGAAGGTACCCAATAACTTTTGTCACCTCACTGTAAATACAGCTATAGTGGGTCAACAAGTTTTCATTCAGCTATATGTTAATCAGTGTCATTCATTTTAACATCTATATTTTACTGTTTGAAAGTTCTGTAAACTATGTATAAGTAGTTTAGCTGTGGTTGCCCTCAGTTTAAAATTATCTGCAATAATGCAAGTACTGCCAACAATACATTTGTTCTGCATAATGCCTCTTATGAAAACCCATTAGCAGAGTGTTCTGTGGGTTGCACAACTGCTGCGGAATTGTACCTTAGTTTCTGAATACCCACCATGATAAAACAATTCACCAATGCTGAGAGGGCAGCAGTTATAAATGCTACTGAAAATGAAGACTTAGTTTCTGAGTGTGAAGATTGTGTGGTTAATGGTTCTGAAAGTGAGGGTTATGATGACTTCTACCATCAACCTTCTGTCAGCTATATGCAAACTATTCCTTCAAGAAATTATGCTATAGAATGGCAGCTATTCTGCTTCTGCAATAAAGAAATATTTCTGCAGTCATCATCATCTGAAGTGCACCTGAAACTATAATGTATGCAGCCACCAGAGCAACTAGCATAAAAAGTTCACTTGAAGTTATCTATTATACAACAATGAAAACAAAATTACTGAGATGATAAAAATTGAATTTTGCCAACAGTGGATGAATACTGACAGTATTCTGTTTCAAGCATATCTTTGGGGATTGTTTCTTGCTGGTGTACATAAAGCAAAAAAATGGTTCAAATGGCTCTGAGCACTATGGGACTTAACACTATGGTCATCAGTCCCCTAGAACTTAGAACTACTTAAACCTAACTAACCTAAGGACATCACACAACACCCAGTCATCACGAGGCAAAGAAAATCCCTGACCCCGCCGGGAATCGAACCCGGGAACCCGGGCGCGGGAAGCGAGAACGCTACCGCACGACCACGAGCTGCGGACCTACATAAATCACATGGAAAGTCTTCTAAGTTCATAGGATAAGGAAACTGACTGAAATACATTTTGTGATGTTTTACATGTTGTACAGTTTGGTAAGAAAACAATTAAAGAAGAAAGGCAATATACTGGAAAACTTGCTGCAGTTCATAGCATTTGGGAAAACTGAACAGAAGTCATCATAAAATCATTCAAACCTGGAGCAAATGCGAACACTGATGAACAATTGGTAGGGTTTTGAGGATGTGTTCCTTCAGACAGAATATTCTACATAAAACAGCATAATATGAGATAAAAATATGGACACTTTGGAATAGCAAATTTTCATATTCCTAAAAGTACAAACTTTGCAGGCAAAGCAACAAGAGCAGTACTGGAAAAACATCTAGATATGACAGTTGGGTGTGAACTCACCAGTGAACTACGAGATCAGAATATAACTTGCAACTTTTGTACTTCTTACGATTTTGGTCAGCAGTTGCTAAAAAGGAAAGGGCCAGTATTAGGAATTATATGGAGAAACATGCCAGAACCACCACAGCAAATAACTAACAGGGAAGTTCACAGTTTATTTTACTTTTCAAATGATACCGTTATGGTCAAATGTCATGCTTATGAATGTGAAGCATCATGTTGGCCACATCAGCAATAGAGATGACAAAAAGCCAGGAGTTATCTCGGATTGCAACAGAACCAGACATATTGTTAACACATTAGGTCAACTAACACATACTTATATATGCAAACAAAAACCAAATCGTATTTGATCAATGTGCCAGGAGAAACAAAAGACTAACTGATGGCCAATGTTTTTGACAACATTCTAGACATTACTGCACACAAACATTGTGTTTTTTGGACTTTGCAGATCCAATTTGTAACACAAACAGATGGAGAGTATTTGCAGAACAACTTGGAAAATCACCCATAAAGCAACATTTTGCACCAAAAACCAATCTTCCAAGACTGAACAAATCACTGAGGACTGTCAAGAATTCCAAAAACCTGGAAAAACTATTCCAGCCTTAGAGTGTACAACAATAGAAAAAAATGTAAAATGTGTGTGTGCTATAAATTCTGCCCATTAATGGCAATAAGATGAATGTGTGTGGAATGTGTAAAAGACATATTTGTATATGAGGGTTGTTCAATAAGTAATGCCTCACATTTTTTTATTTATTGTTAAGAGTCAGAATTTGGTGACAATATTCATCAACATGTCTTGTCCATGTCCTATTTTTCTATGTAGTCTCCATCACGTTCTATGGCCATACGCCAACGTTGTGGAAGAGCATGGATTCTCTGTTGGCAGAAGCTCTTGTCCCGTAGGCGTAGCCATGTTTTCACTGCATAATTGACAGTCTAGTCATCTTCAAAGTGTGTTACCCATAAAGAATCTTTAAGCTCCAACAATTCAGATGAAATGGCCTTTCTTTGACTCTTGTGGTCCACTGTGAGCATTTGTGGTACCCACCATTAGCACCTCTTTGAATATCTGAGTCTCAGTCATTGCAGACGCCCTTCACGCCCTTCCAATGTTGACCGACAACTGTAGAGCCAATTGTCGAGTTGTGATGCAATGGTTGGCACAAATAATGGCATCCGCATGATTCAGCACGTCTGGAGCAGTGGCTGTGACAGGATGTCCGAGCGTGGCTGATCACTGAGCTCTGTTTCTGCCTCTCCTTAGGCTGTAACTTACTTTACCCATTGCCAAACTGTACTCCTATCAACTGCAGCATCGCCATACACTGCACACAAATGTTTATGGATGTACCCACAGCTTCTTTTTCTGCACAAAAGAATTCAATAACAGCACACTGCTTGTGAGTCGTACGTCGACTCCATTTTGACACTGTGCAATGGCTCTGCCATCTGCCAGAACAGTTTGAAACTTCACCAGCACACAGAACAAACATCAAATGTGAAGCACCAACAAGGACATTTGTCTATGTATATTAATGGCTTTTTTTTTAAAAAATGTGGGCCATTACTTATTGAACAATGCTTGTAGTTCACATCTCCTACTTGCGTCCAAACTGTAAGCAATTAATAGCAATAAGATATACACTCAGAAATGTTGAAAATAGTGTACCCAGAGGGTGGAAAGGTACAAATGCAAAACTTTGCAAATAAGTACAGTGATATCCGATATGCAAAATGATCCATGTTTGATGCCAATTTGCATGCCCACATATCCTGCAGTGGCACTGCAATTGGGCAGGGGACCCAATTTAAATGGTGCATAGTGCACCATCATACATGTGATGGTCACACCCTGACTCAAGCACAGAATGCCAGGTACATGTTATATGACGTTTCTCACAGTTAAGCCATTTTGAGAGGGGACTTATCTTCAGCATGAAAACCACTGGCTGGTCAACACAGTGTGGCTCACCAGATCAATCATTCTGAGTCTTCCATCAAATAATGTTGGGAGCACTGGACGTACCGGTCTGGAGTGACCAGGAAGACAACGAGGCAAGAGGATCGAAGGATCATACAGCAAGCAATCAGGGATCCTACAGTGACTTACTCCAGGAACCAAGAAGTTGTTCAGGTGCCCGTTGTTCTACAAACCATCTCTAGATGCCTTGCAGATGCGAATCAACAATCCAGGCACCTTTGCCATGCACTGCCATTAAAAAACAGACATTGGCGACTCCGTCTACAGTGGTGTCAAGCCAGAAAGACATGACCTGCCACAGACTGTAAAATCATGGTATTTAATGGTGAGTACCAACTCGTTTTGGGGTGGGATGATAACTGCATATGGGTATGGAGGCAGCCTGGTGAACAGTACAGTTCCACCTAAGCTGTCACTTGTCACACCACCTGCACAGCCAGCATAATCGTCTGGGGGCAGGGAAGGGAAGGGGGGTGGCATTAGCCTATGACAGCCAATCCCCTCTAATTGTGATACATGAAACCTTAACAGACCAGAATTATGTTGATGACGTCTTCAATCACATGTGGAATCTTTCCTACATGGTCTACCACGAGCACATTTCCAGCAAGATAATGCTCGTCCACATACAGCTCAGTTTCAATTAGACTTCCTACATCGTGTTCTTCCCCTCTCCGGGGGACACCACCTTGACAAAGCACTGTCCATGCGGGTGGAGAGGCTTGCATATCCGCGTGAAGATGAGGGCTATGCCGAAGGTAGAGGACCTGCTGCCGTAAAGGCCTCCGCCGATGAATCAGACTAAGAGTGTCCCACAATGTCCCATCTTCCCTATCCACTCCTAGTCCTAACCAATTCCCTGACCCAACCCAAGGTGTGATGCGATCTGTGTCGAGGGGTGAGTGGCACACGGGAAGATGTGTCGCAAATAGAGCCTCAGGGATATCGGGCTACCTCCCTGAGTAAGTAGCCTTACACCGCACGGGGTATTCATGGTGTGGACCTTGTAGATCCCCAAATCTCATGGGATGAATATGGACACAATTAAAGAAAACATAGAAAAACAAACTGAGGGGCAAACTGAGACCTCAGATATACAAACATCAGGCACTCTCACTACTGAATCAGGGTCTAGACCTGAGCCAGAAGTGGGAACTGTAACCGAGAAGCTAGACCAGATTAAGATCAAAAGCTTGTCTGGAGCCCAGAGGAGGAAACTACTCAGGGAACAGAGGAAAAAGGAAGGGAAAGAATGGCTTCCTAAAGACAAGTGGTGGGAATTAAAGGGACTTGAACCTAAGACCCCCAGGAAGAAACTGTCTCAGGTTGAAGGGGATAAGCAGACCCCCCACTACATCAAAGATAGGTAGCAAGCAGATAAGGTAGGAATCAGACTCCGTCCTCCCTGGATAAGTGAGTACAGATAAAACCTAGGCAAGAAATAGAGAAACAGACCCATAGTACAGCTGTCTCAGGTTTTAGGATGGCAGTTATCCAGGAAGGCTATCCACTGGTGGCCATCACCTCGCAGCAGGAGGAATTGGTACAGATGACCCTCTTTGAAAAAATAAGGGAGGGGGGGGGGGATGCTGGCTCAGGACCTAACTTCAGGAGGGTCTATCTAGATTGTAGTGCCCTCATTTTTGTCTGTGAGGGGGCGCACACAGTGGAATGGCTCAAGGACAAGGTGCCCATGATATCCCCATCGGAAAATGTGAAGCTGCTGGTTAAGATGGCAGCGGAGCTTCTTAAGACCACAAAGATATTGATATGGGTACCAAAGATCCTTAAGGAAGCCTCTCCTGAGACACTGTTCGGGAAAATAGGGGCCCACAGCCCAAAAGTCTCGACAGAAGATTGGAAAGTGATCAACCAGAAGGTTGCACCAGAAGGACGAACCCTGGTAGTGGAGGTCAGAAAGAAGTCCCTGAAGGCGATACAGGAGCAGGGCCTGAAATTGTTTTCAGGGTTCTCAAAGACCTCCAGGATGGCAGCAAGATGGAGACTGGAGGTGCTGCAGATTAATCTGCACCACAGAAAAGGGGCCTCTGCTGCCCTGTGTCACTGCCTGGGGAGGCAGGATGTGGACGTGGCCCTGACACAAGAACCCTATTTATATAAAGGGGGTGTTTTGGGCCTCGGTGGCACTGGAGGTAAGCTGATTTATGCTAGAAATATAAGAAACTCGAGAACATGAATCTATGTAAGAAATGGAATTTCTTTCATACCAATGATGGATTTCTGCTCTAGGGACTTAGTGACCATTAAAATGCAGCAATGTGAGGAAGGTATCACGAGGTACATTATTTTGGCCTCAGCATACCTTCCTTACAAAGACAGCTCTCCTCCTCCCTTGGAGGTGAGGAGACCGGTAGAGACTTGCCATCGGCAGGATGACCAACTGCTGGTGGGATGCGACACCGATGCCCACAACCTAGTGTGGGGCAGCAAGATGAGTACCTTCTTGAATTCCTTTTAGCTAACAACTTAGAGGTCCTGAATAGGGGCAATGAACCTACATTCAGGAATAGCAGAAGGGAAGAAGTAATTGACATAACCTTTAGTTCCATGATGATGGGCAGCTATGTCAAACAATGACATGTAGTGTTGCGAGCCATCCTCATCGCACCACATGTACATTAAATGGGAATCAGACAGGCCATGGCCTATAGGAATCCCAGGAAAACAGACTGGGAGACATATAGGAGGGACCTTGATTTAGGCTTACAGGAAATTAAAACCTCGATAAGGAATCCCATAGAATTTAGGAAGTAGCAGAGGCTGTTACCTCTGCCATAGTGACCTCATACCAGGACAACTGCACAATCACCAAGAAGTGCACAAATAGGAGTGTGCCTTCGTGGAATAACAACTTATAAATGCAAAGAAAACAGGTATGGAGACTGTTTAATATCCTGAGACGTAAAGGACAATGGGCTAAATATCGTGAGGCCCTTGTCAACTACAATCTTGCAATCAGACAAGCAAAGAAAGCATCCTGGAAGGCATTCTGTGAGGAAGTGGAGAGCATGGCTGCACAGGCCAGACTTCACAAGATTCTCACTAGAGTACCAATCAATCCAGGAGGTACGTTGAGGAAGAAGGATGGGGAATATACAAAGACAGCACATGAGATGCTGGAACTGCTCCTCAAAACTCACTTTCCTCAATAAGCTCTGCCGCACAACACAGTCCAGAATGTGATCCCGGAGAGAATGGTTCTCAGGCACTCTAAGAGAGGACTGGGAATCGGCCAAGGAGTGTGTGAACTTTAATAAAATCCAATGAGCGGTGGGAACATTCCAACCGTTCAAGTCACATGGCCCAGATGGAATTTTTCCAGCTCTCCTGCAACAGGCAGGAGAGAAGCTCATAAGAGTCCTACGCAGGCTATTCAGGGTTAGCCTAGCAGTAGGAATCATTCCCAATGCTTGGAGGGCAGTGAAGGTTGAGTCTGTCCTCCTCCATTCTCAAAACATTGGAAAACTGGTTAATGTATACAGGTCAGCTCTCCACCAACTTGTTGGGAAGGTGGAGAAAGCACTTTACTTCCAATGGTAAGGGCGGCAGAGGCGCATGACCTGGGGACCACTATATGCAGGTGGACCAGGGCCATGCTTAGTGGAAGGAAAGTAGAGGTTACCATGATGAATGAAAAGATGGTAATTAACACCACTAGAGGCTGCCCACAAGTAGTAGTTTTGTCCCCTCTATTGTGGAATCTAGTGGTGAACGAACTCATTGAGGAATTAAATTCCAGACAATGCTTCTGCCAAGGATATGCAGATGACCTTGTCATAGTCATACTTGACAAATTTACTGACACAGAAATATGGCACAAGGAAGTTTGGACATTGTGCAAAATTGGTGCATCAAACGGGATCTGAGGGTTAATCCTAAGAAGACTGTTGTGGTACCATTTACGAAGAGACATATTCAACACTCAAGTTGGAATCTATAGCTCTTCGATGAAACTCTATCTGTGAAGGGGATAGTGAAATATCTAGTGGTAACCTTAGTTGAGAAGTTAACATGGACCCCTCACATTAAGAGTATCTGCTCCACGGCAAAAAGTACTCTAGTGAGTACTAGAAGGGCTTGTGGCAAAAACTGGGGCCTAAGCCCCAGGGGTACGCGCTGGATATACACCACAGTGGTCAGACCTAGGTTTTCCTATGGGTCCATAGTGTGGTGGAAGAAGGTAGAAGAGTGGGTTGCAGCTAAGGAGCTTGCTAAGGTGCAGAGATTGGCCTGCTTAGCCATTACAGGCAGAATTAGAAGCACACTGACCGCTGGGATGGAAGCCATGCTGGACATGCCTCCACTACACCTTTCGGTTAAAATGGAGTCGGCAGCTGGGACACACAGACTTAAAACTGGCAAAAACTGGGTCTCATTCGGATATCCAGAATCACACACTAACATAGTGAGTGAGGTAAATATAGGAATGGCTGGGGAAATGCCTGCTGACTATATAATAACTCCCAACTGCTTCAAAAAGCCTTACAATATAATAAATGGAAGCAGGGAGCAGTGGCAAAAAACAGTTCAACGCCATATGGGGGGGGGGGGGGGGGGGGGGGGCGGCATCATTTGGTTCACTGATGGGTTGAAAATAGACCAAGGTGTTGGGGCCAGGGGTGTATGGGGTTCAGGCAAGACTGGAGGGCATCATCTCTCTAGGAAAACTGAAAACTGGCCTCTGTATTCCAAGCTGGAATTACTGCAATCAGAGCATATGTAGAGGAGAATATGCATAGGTGCTACAACAACCATAGCATCTATATCTATTCAGACAGCCAGGCAGCCCTGAAATCATTGGCAGACCCTGAAACCAGATCTAAGATTGTTGCAGAGTGCCACAGGGCTCTGGTGGAGCTAGGGGGAAGCAATAGAGTAAACCTAGTGTGGATTCCTGGCCACTCAGGGATCTGTGGCAATGAACAAGCCAACAGACTGGCTAGGATGGGGGGGTAACAAATCCATTTATTGGACCGGAACCTGTCCTGACAATCACCAAGGCTGTGATCAAACTAGAACTATGGAACTGGCTTAGGAAACAGCACAAAGGAAATTGGACCAGGGTCCATAAACAACAAAAACATGGTAAGGTAATGATGCCCAAGCCATGTTTTAAAAGAAGCTCTGTAATCCTGGGATTGAACAGGAAAGAGATCAAACTCATGACTGGACTGATGACCAGCCATGGGAATTTCAAAAAACACCTACACACAATGGGTATAACGGAAGAGGACCCTAAACGTAGGATCTGTGATGAGGGTGAAGAAACTGCATCACATCTAATCTTCAAATGCATGGCATTGGAGAGTAAAAGATACAGAATCTTCAGGACAACTAGACCTGAAGAAATTGTGTCTAACAAAAAACTGGCAGAGGGACTCCATGCACTATTTAAGGGCACTGGTTGGCTTTACTAGATATACAGGAAGCGATACCGCACAATAAACTTACTTTGGTTTGGGTAGTGGCGGGTTAGACCTAAGGTGTTTTAGCTTCCCTGCTAAAATCAAATCAAATCAATCCCACATGGTCTACCAGGAACACATTTCCAGCAAGATAATGCTTGTCCACATACTGCTCAGTTTCAACTAGACTTCTACATCATGTTCTGACTCTTCCATGGTTGGCCTGCTCCCTGAATTTGTCCCCTATAGAGCATGTGTGGGGCCAACTGAAATGGCAGATGCCGCTGTGTTACTCCATACGATTTGCGGCTCAGTCTGCCTCAGGACAACCGTTGACATCTAATCAACTTGATGACAGACAGTGTTGTGGCATGTATTGCAGCAAAAGGTGATCCAACACGTTACCGGTGTTGCACTGCATTTGTGTTCTTTGATTCACTGCATTTATTTACCTGTCTTGGTTTTTGATCAAGTGAATCTCTCATCTGTATGTCTAATAAATTTCATTTTGATCAAATGCTCCCCTCTTGGTGTGCTATTTTTAGTGTTCCTGAGTGTACATGTCTTGATCTGTTCCCTAGGCTACAATATGAATGTATTATGTAAAAATTTTACTTTCCCTTATAATATTATTCTGAAAAAGGTGTATTCAGCAGTACACAGATTACTAATTCTCATATTTTTTGATAACTGAATTTTCTGAAATTAATTTTCCAAACTGTGCTCAATTTTAACAGATCGGGTCATATTGACCCAAACAGTGTAGCCATGGAGCAAATACAATAAACAACACAGTTGAGTTTAAACTCAGATGATAGATGATACATGATGTACAGGATGGTAAAGCCTTACATAACTAAAATAATTTCCTAATGACAAATAATTGCCACAGCAGATTTCTCTATCATTATGTCCCTTCACGCAAAAGATATTAGGCCAGATGTTACTGTCTGCAGCCCAAATTCACTCTTTGCAACCTTTCTCTGTGTCAATACTTTTACTCACACTAAAATTCAATGGGTGTCTTGTATTTTACATAAACATTACCACAAAACAAAGCAAATTACAGCTGGATAGAATCAGATAATTCAATCAGCAAAACCCCTGCAATTCTTAAAGCAAAAATGTTTTATAAAACTCAAGCGTACAGGTCCTGTCTCCTCCCGCAGACCTGTGACTGAGGCACATCAAGATATTCGGTGCCTCCAGGGTCCTTGCCTTCATGTCCCTTACGTGTGAAAATCATGGCAGTTTTTAGTCAAATAGGTTGGACAATCTCTCTCTCTCTCTCTCTCTCTCCCTCTCCCTCTCCCCCCCCCCCCCCACACACAAATCTTCAACACACACACACACACACACACACACACACACACACACACACACTACCTCCCCCCACCCACCCCCAATTCTTTCCAACACACATCTCTGCAGAAAATTGAAAACTTGTCTCCAACTCCTCCAAATTTCCTAAATGTGAGTTTTAACTGATGAGTAGTAGTTGCAGAGTTGGTAGAGGAATAAAAAAATAAATTTTAAATGTCCGTAAGTATGGAGCACTACACAAAAGATCTTCCTGTGGATATTATAGTATTCATAGCTACACTATGTGATGAAAAGTATTCGGACACGCCCAAAGACATATGTTTTTCATATTAGTTGCATTGTGTTGCCACATACTGCCAGTGACCTCAGTAGTCATTAGACAACATGAGAGAGCAGAATGGGGCACTCTGCAGAACTCATGGACTTCGAACGTGGTCAGGTGACTGGGTGTCACTTGTGTCATACATCTGTATACGAGATTTTCAACTCCTAAACATCCCTAGGTCTGCTGTTTCCAATGTGATAGTGAAGTGTAAACATGAAGGGACACGTACAGCACAAAAGCGTACAGGCCGACCTCATGTGTTGACTGACAGCGACCGCTGACAGTTGAAGAGGGTTGTAATGTGTAATAGGCAGCTATCTATCCAGACCATCACACAGGAATTCCAAACTGCTTCAGGATCCACTGCAAGTACTGTGACAGTTAGGTGGGAGGTGAGAAAACTTAGATTTCATGGTCGAGCGGCTGGTCATAAGCCACACATCATGCCAGTAAATGCCAAACAACATCTTGCTTGGTATAAGGAGCACAAGTATTGGACGACTGAACAGTAGAAAAATGTTGTGAGGAGTGACGAACCACAGTACACAATGTGGCAATTCAATGGCAGCATGTGGGTATGGCAAATGCCTGGTGAACGTCATCTGCCAGCGTGTGTAGTGCCAACAGTAAAATTCGGAGGCGTTATGGTGTGGATGTGTTGTTCATGGAGGGGACTTGCACCACCCCCTGTTGTTTTGTATAGTACTATCACAGCACGGGCCTACATTAATGTTTTAAGCACCTTCTTGCTTCCCACTGTTGAAGAGCAATTCAGGGATGGCGATCGCAGCTTTCAACATGATTGAGCACCTGTTCATAACGCACGGCCTGTGACGGAGTGGTTACATGACAATGACATCCCTGTAATAGACTGGCCTGCACAGAGTCCTGACCTGAATCCTAAAGAACACTTTTGGGATCTTTTGGAATGCCAACATCATGCCAGACCTCACTGACCGACATCGATACCTCTCCTCAGTGCGGCACTCCGTGAGGAATGGGCTGCTATTCTCCAAGAAACCTACCAGCACCTGACTGAACGTATGCCTGCGAGAGTGGAAGCTATCATCATGGCTAAGGGTGGGCCAACACCATATTGAATTCCAGCATTGCTGATGGAGGGCGCCACAAACTTTTAAGTCATTTTCAGCCAGGTGACCGTACACATTTGATCAAATAGTGTATGACGAACAGATTAACATTAAAATACTTCCTTGAGGGACACCATTCTCCTTTCAAGACAGACAGTACTTCACCAACTTAGCATGTAAAAAATGTGATAAAAAGAACCTTATGACAGATGCCCTGGGAAGCCCCACTGCCAGACCTGTCTTGCAATATTGTGCCTGGAACTAGTATCGTACACTTTTATATCTCACAAAATATTCATAAACAATATTGTTTATGCAGCAAAGTCTGCTGTATAGCAACTTCGAAGAGGGAGCTGGATAGTCTCTAGCATCCAAATCAAGCAATGGTTGATCATTTCCAATACAGCGCATTGATGCAAGGCTTTTGTACCTACCGGGAACATTCACTCTATTCGTTGTTTAAGGAGAGGGAGCAAAGTTGCCTTCCTCCATGAGGTATGAAATGAGCCTGTCTGCCATATGGAATTAAAATATCCTAGGATTTCCTCAGATTACATTCACAAGTGTTTCAGCATGTCGTATCGCATCCAGTCGCAACTGGGCACAGTATCACAAGCCTCAGAAAGTGCTAAGTGCAGCTTCCCCGTGGAGAAGAAAGAGTAACATACTCTGAATTGCTGGATGTCTCTATGGTCCCATGGTACTGGTGAAGTGTTGGATCCTGACAGGCAGTGACAAACAACTGCAAAGTACTCTGCACTTGCCTGTGTGATGTCCACAGGTGTTGTTCCGAGACACCTCTACTTTAGCAAAGATGCTATAGGCGGCTGGCTGACTGCATTTACTGGAAATCCTCCCAATGGCTTCCCACACTTGTGACATATAGACAAAACACTCACCATTATGTTTTCTTGCTCTCTTTGATTGTACACCAAGCTATGGTGCCTCATGTCAAGATAGGCTGCAAGGTTTTCTGCCACTGTTCATTATTTAAACATCACAGAGCCACATGCCTATCGTTCTGCCAAGGTATGGTGTGCCTTCCAAGGTGACCAGAGGATTTTGAAATGGACAAATCAGTGGCATTGTGGATCATCCCTGTGATGTGGTCCATCCTGTCCTAGATACTGTCTCAGTGCTCAGGAACAGCCAGTACAATACAGCGCCTAGTTTGCTCTATCGATCACCCTCCTTGGTGGTTTCCTTTCTGGGACTGTTCTAACTGCTAGATGGACCCAGAGAGAGAAATGGTCACTAGAATGGACGGCATAAGTAATGTCCCACTGAGCAGGATCCGCAAAGGTTGAGAGCACAACAATATGTCTATGGCAAAGGGAAACCCAATAGCAGTGCTGAAATGTGTATGGCTGTCAGGGTTGAAGCTACATGACTCTAAAGACATCATGAGACTCTGTAAAACCTCAACCCCTGAGCCACAGAATTACTAAGGTCCATAACACATTTTGAGCATGACAGTCTCCCAACGGGACAAATATCCAGAGGAATTATGAGACCTTCACTAACCTCTAACCTAATACCACTTTTGGTGGTATGTACAGTGAACATACAACCCTATGTTCCTAATGAATTTTAACACCAACTGCTTGAAGACCTATAACCATGTATACAGCCAAGGTGTGTGTGTGTGTGTGTGTGTGTGTGTGTGTGTGTGTGTGTGTGTGTGTGTACAAACACAACATTCTCATTTGGCCCTTTCTGCAGATAGGTTATACTTGAAGTGGAGCATATAGTTCCTTAGCACAGGGCTGTAAGTGAGTTTGAAATGAGTTTCTTACAAACATAAGAAATAGGGTCTTAACTGCACTAGGAGTCTAAGTTCCTCCACGTGTATCCTGAGCCCATTAATATCCCCCTGGAATATGGAAACCATCCAGGTTTATCTTTACTCTTATCCTTTCACCGAGCTGAGAAACCTAACGCGCATGGTGCATTGTATTTGGGGTTCAAAGGCTCTGTCAGACAGACTTCACACAATTTATAGAACTTTTATCAGATCCACCAGATAAAACTAGTGCTCATTGGTTTAACACCCTGGAGTCAAACTTTTATGTTTTCTGCTTTTTATTATCTACTTATCTTTTGATGATGAACATGAGGGTTTAGATGTTGGTAGAGACATTTTTGTCTGTTGTTTGTATAAACATGGTTTGCTATGCACTATTTGTAAGCAGAGGTTTCATCAGCTAGTTTGTTGAGGTAGGCAAATTAGTAGAGCTACAGGAAATTAGCACAGAAACTTTATAAATTTAGCATTTATATTTTTCAATGGGTTTACACATTTAATGACCCAAAAAGCATGTAAGAAACAGAATTAAAATATTACTGTTTCTATGTCTCAAAAACCAATAACTTTTTACAACACATTTCCACTTTTTAATTTTTATTTGTTCATGCTATGTCCACAGAAACTAACAGCATCACATAGCTCTATCTTTGCTATGATTATGTTCTATAAGTTTTCTTAAAATGCCGTAGATGACCATTCTATGTACTTAAGCCGAATACAATAGGTTACTCTCCTGTATTTACTTCATACGGTTTGATAAACTGCTTTATATAGCGGCTATTGATGTATTGTTATGCAGAATTTTTATTAATTTTTGTACAACTGTTTCAGGTCGACATTATTTTCATAATGATTTTTACATGCTGATTGGCTGTTACTGACGTAATGCAATAAGCAGTGGGCAGAACATCCAGTACTAAACACATAGCCCCTCTACCTCAATCAGCAGTTAACGTTCATGCATCCACGGCACCTGCTCAGTTCACCGCCAGTGCTTGTCATCATGGGTACAACTTATTTCACTTTTGGTTATCTATCTATCTATCTTGCATTGACTGTTATCATTAGAGTTCCCTCTAAATCACTATTGTACTTACATTTCAGCACATATGTCTGAAGATGGTCACTATTTGACCAAAACCAGCTGCCATTTTTTAATAAATGTTCTATTATGATCAAATCTGTTTTATTTTTAATTCTAAAACAAATCAGGACTATTTCCTGACACACTTACATCCTCGGCAAGGAGGCAACAAATAATAATGTACTATTGGAAGAAGCTGAGATGCTAGCAGTAGGTGTCTTTATTCAGGGTATTAACCCACAAACTTGTGTCTAAGTCAAGGTGGCTTCACCAACATCTTTACACAACGCGGTTCACTCAGCACTCTTATGTGCAGAAGTCAGTGCATTTCTACTCCTTCATACAATAACAAGTGGTGCCATGTGTTCATCAATGAAATTAATTGCACATGATGTATGAGAGAATGTCATACCGCTGACAGAATGTCAAGCTTCCTACTGCCCTAACTGTAGAGAAGTAGGACACTTGGAACATAGACTGCCGTCAGGCACAAAACAGAGCTAACTGTGGCAAGGTTGGCTTTCACACTTATAGAGGGAATGGGAGACCTAATCAGGGAAATGGACAGAGGGTAGGCGCAGCCACCTAACCCTGTCCCCAGTAAGAAAAGTAAACCCCTTTAATTACCACTGTTTAGAGGCCATGGAGATGGAAGTATCTGTCTCAGTGTGTTTAGATAATGTTAGAACAAGAGCTCTCATAATACAATGTAGGACTATACTGGTCAGTACACAAGAGACATTCGAGGACAGGATACCTCTGACAGGCGCAAAACAGTTACAGGAGCATAGGTTGGTTGGTTGGTTGGTTGGTTGGTTGGTTTGGAGAAAGGGACCAAACTATGCTCTCATCAGTACCTCCGACCTTGGAATAACTAAAACCAATAAAACCTCACACTATAAGAGGGAACTACAATGACCATAAAATTACAAATTATTAACAGAGAAGGTGGATAAGAGAGAAGGGAAAGAAAGTGACTAATGACTGGGGGATGAAGGAAGAAGCACAGGTAGACAAGATAGACACTCAAGATAAAACAGACCCCATAAAGAAAGGAGTGGGAAGGCACAGGGCAGGGATGAGCCACCAAGCCCAGTCGAAGCCAGTCCAATTGGGACGAAGGAGAAACAAGACGGCCTGGCATCCTCCCCACCCACCGATAAGGTTGAAGGTCCCACACTTAAATAAAGCAATAAAAAACCCCCATCACAAAGAAATCATAAAACTAGATCAGCCGCTGAGGCATTGTCAGCTAACGCCATGGGTAGCGAGTCAGGAAAGCTACGAGTCCATCGCAGGGCAGCTAATTCAGGACAGTCCAGTAACAGGTGAACCACAGTCAACACTGATCCACAAAAACAGAGAGCGGGGTCCTCACGACGGAGGAGATAACCATGAGTCAGCCAAGTATGGCTGATGCGAAGCCGGCAAAGGATGACGGAGGCTTTACGAGAGGCCCGTAAGGAGGACCACCACATAGTTGTAGAATCCTTTATCGCCCTGAGCTTGTTCGGCGAAGAAAGAGTGTGTCATTCTGCATTCCAAAGTCCCAAAACCTGACGACGTAATGCCGAGTGAAGGTCTATTTCTGGAATGCCAATAGCAAGAGTTAGTTGCCAATTTAGCCAGTCAATCGGAAAGTTCATTGCCAGGGATCCCAACATGACCTGGGGTCCAAATGAAAACCACTGAGCATCCACGTTGATCAAGGAGAGAAAGGGAGTCCTAGATAGCTATGACCAACGGGTGGAAAGGGAAGCACTCGCCGATAGTGGGCAAACTGCTCAAGGAGTCACTAAAGATAGTGAAGGACAGTCCTGAGTAGAAGCGGACATGGTCCAGTGTGCGCAAGGTGGCTACCAATTCTGCAGTAAAAGCACAACAGCCATCTGGCAATGAACAAAGTTCTGCGTATCTCGCATAGGTGTAAGAACAACCAGTGTGACCAGCAACCATGGAGCCATCAGTATAAATCACTTCTGAACCCTGGAATGAACTGAGGAGACAGTAGAATTGGTGGCGAAGGGCCTTCAGAGGGACAGAATCCTTTGAATTGATGGAAAGATCAAGACAAATGCACCACAGAGGGGTATGTGCGTGAGCGGAGAAAAGACGCAGTAAAGGGAAGTGCTGGGGCTCAGAAAAGAGTGACTGAATGGGGGCAGCCATGGTAAGCCCACATCGTAGTCACCGCCACAGGAGGTTGATCTCCGTGTCTGCATAAAGGAGACCATAATTAGGGTGCTTTGGAGTGCCGCGAATGTGGAATGCATCAGATATCAGATGTTGTTGGCACAAAACGCGCAGCAGTGGAATCCCCGCCTCTGCGAGAAGGCTAATCACGGGGCTAGTCCGGAAGGCACCAATTGCAAGTCGGACCCCACAATGGTGGATGAGGTCTAGCATATGCAATGTTGAAGGTGACGCAGAACCATAGACAGGACTCCCGTAGTGTAAACGAGACTGGACCAGAGCTTTGTACAATCACAGGAGAATAGAGTGGTCTGCACCCCAGGTGGTATTGCACAGACATCTAAGAACATTGAGATGTAACCAGCACGTCCTCTTCAGCTGGCGAAGATGAGGGAGCCATGTCAACCAGGCATCGAAGACCAGACCCGAAAAGCGATGGGTGTCCACCACCTCAAGGGATTGGCCATCGAGGAACAGGTCCAGATGGAGATTGACTGTATGGTGGCGGCAGAAATGCATGACGCACGACTTGGCCACCAAAAACTGAAAGCCATAGGAGAGAGCCCAAGATTGTGCCCGGTAGATTGCCCCCTGTAGACAGCGTTCTGCAGTGCCCATGACATAGGAAGCAATGTAGATACAAAAATCATCAGCATACAAAGAGGAGGACACTGTTGGCCCAGCAGCCACCACCAGTCCATTAATGGCGACGAGAAAGAGAGGGACACTCAGCACGGAACCCTGTGGAACCCCATTTTCTTGCCAATAGGAAGTGCATAAGGAGGAACCACATTTGGACCTGGAAAGAGCGACAAGAAAGAAAGTTACGGATAAAAATGGGCAGAGCGCAACAAAAGCCCCAGTCGTGAAGGGTGGTGAGCATGTGGTGCCGCCAGATGGTGTCGTAGGCTTTATGCAGGTCAAAGAAGACTGCAAAGAGGTGGTGGTGATGGGCAAAAGTCGACCGGGTAGCAGACCCCAGGTGGACTAAGTTATCCACTGTAGAGCAGCCACGGCGAAAACCACCTTGAGTTGATGACAAATGGTCGCAGGATTCAAGGATCCAAAACAGCCGCCGACTCACTAGGCATTCAAAAGGCTAATTGGATGGTAGCTATTAACTGAAGAGGTGGCTTCCCAGGCTTCAACACCGGAACAACAATGCTTTCCTGTCACTGGGTAGGAAATACCCCCTCACTCCACAGATGGTTGAAAAGGGTCAGTATATGACAGTTGCCAGCCACCGATAAGTGTTGGAGCATTTGGTTAAATACCCAATCTGGACTAGGAGCCGTGTTGGGACAAAGGGCGAGGGTGCTGGCAAATTCCCAATCACTAAATGGGGCGTTATAAGGCTCCAAACAGCAAGAAACGAAAGACAAAGGCAGTTGTTCCAAGCACTCTTTAAGGAGGAGGAACGTGGGCGGATACTGAGTCGATGCAGAGGCTTGGGCAAAGTGTTGAGTGAAATGCTCTGCGACTAAGTCCGCATGGGTAAGGGACAACACCATGCACAGAAATTCCTGTGACGCCGGAGGAGGATGACTGCCAAAAATTCGCCTGAGTTTCGCCCAGACTTGTGAATAGGGGGTGTGCGGTCCTATGGCAGCCACATATCATTCCCAGCAAATCCGTTTCTGAAATTTGATTAGGTAATGGGCCCGGGTGCAGAATCGTTTAGAGACCAGAAGTAGAGCAGTAGAAGGGTGCCGCCTGAAGTGTTGAAGAGCATGTCTGTGGTCTTTTCTGGCCACAGCAATTTCCGGAGTCCACCAAGGGACCATCTTCCGACGGGGGGGGGGGGGGGGGGGGGGGGGGGGGGAACCCGAGGAAGATGGGATGGCTGAAACAGCTGTGGCAAGAATGGCAGCAGTCAGTGTAGACTCATCAATACTATTGTGTGGTAGTACAGGGGGGATGGTAGCAGAGGAGAAGGCACCCTAATCAGCTTTAGAGAAGGCCCACCTGGGAGGGTGACAGAGCAAGACATACTGAAGGAAGTCCAAACAATCGGGTAATGATCGCTGTCACATAAGTCATTGTGGACACTCCACTGAATGGAGGGAAGAAGGCTGGGCCTGCAGATGGAGAGGTCAATGGCACAGAAAGTGCTGTGTGCCACACTAAAGTGTGTGGGAGCGCCAGTGATTAGGAGACAGAGGTCAAGCCCTGCCAGAACAGCTTCAACTGTCCTGTCCAGGGCAGTAGTCGTGTGACTACCCCAAAGAGGGTCGTGGGCATTAAAGTCCCCTAGAAGCAGGAGGGGAGAAGGGAGTTGTTGAAGAAGGGTGGTTAGGTGGCCAAATGGACCCTGACAGCAATTGCTTCCAGAGTGGTATGGAGGGGAACCCATTTACTAACAATGTCATTATGGACCAAGGTGCAAACACCACCAGTACCACGAGGGACCAATTCAGTTCTGACAGAAAGCGTGGAACCCACGAAGGGTGGGTGAGTAACAATTGACAAAATGAGTCTCCTGGAGAGCAACACAAGCAACAGAGTAGGAGGAAAGAAGGGGCTGCTACTTCGGGAGGTGATGCAAATAGCCATTACAATTCCACTGGAGGATTCTCAAGCTGGAGTCCAAATGGGAAGTGAATGGACCGGAGCCAGTCATGCCGCCGAGTCGCCATCCGTCACCGATAAGGATGGGGTAATGTCCATATAGGTGGGATCAGACACTGTTGGTTCATTGGCTGGAGGAGGGGAAGGCAGCACCTCAGGGGGTAACGGAGGGGCCTTGCCCTTGTTCTTGTGTTTCTGCTTCTTCTCTTGTGAAGGAAGAGAAGGGCAGACTGTAGCGATGTCAGGCACGGAATTACACCTGGCAATCTTGGTGCCCAACGGCCGCAGATCGCGCGGCCGATGTGGAGCTGCAGATTGCCTTTCAGGGTGGTGCCAGGAAGAGGAGTCCCGGGAGGGAGTTCCAGTACCGGAGGCTGCTGAAGAAGGCGAGCGCTTCTCCAGTGGGGGAGGGGAGCAGCGCCCAAAGGAGTGGGTATGGGTACTGATGGGGAGGGGGAAGGGGAGGAGGAGGGGGAATGGGAGAGTGATTATGAGGGGGAAGGTGTGGATCGAATTGGGCAGGGCTTGGAAGAGGAGAGGGTAGGAGGGGGAATGGGCATAACTGAAGAAAAAGTAGAAGTTAGAGGCACGAGATGGAGCCGGTCAAACTTTCGACAAGCCTCGATGTAGGTAAGTCGATCTAAAGTCTTGTACTCTTGAATCCCTCATTCTTTCACGTACACTGGGCATGCTGGCGAGCGTGGAGGATGCTACACATTACAATTGACTCACGCTGGCAGGGGAGCACAGGCACTCCTCCATGGAGGGGGTGCCCACAGTCACTGCAGAGGGGATCATTGGTGCAGCGGGAAGACGTGTCCAAACTGTAAGCATTTAAAGCATCTCATTGGTGGTGGAATGTAAGGTTTTACATCACATCGATACACCATTACCTTTACCTTCTCTGGGAGGGCATCCCCCTCAAGGCCAGGATAAAGGCACCTGTATCGGTGCGATTGTTTTTACGGCCTTGCTGAACACGATGGATAAATCGGACTCATCGACACTCGAGGTTTGTATGGAGCTCCTCGTCAGTTTGGAGTAGATCCCGGTGGAAAATGATACCCTGTACCGAATTCAAAGATTGGTGGGGTGCAACAGAGACTAGGATGTCACCGAGATAGTCACAAGCACGCAGGGATGCAGATTGGGCAACAGATGATGTCATTATGAGCAAAGAGCCAGACCACATGGTGTTACTCATGTATTCCACTTCACCAAACTTATCTTCAATCATCTCCACGAAAAACAGAGGCTTGGTCATGGCAAAACTCTCGCCATCTGTCCTGGTACAAACCAGGTACTGAGGTAAAGGTTTCAACCCAAGCCGGCGAGCTTGACCCTTTTCCCCGGGGGTGACCAGGGAAGGGACAGCCGAAGTATCAGGAGGAGGACTGTCAGGTCTACTGTCACTCTTAGAGACAGCCACAGAATGGCCAGGATGTTGAAGCCTTTGTCGCTTCATGTGCAAGGCGTCCGCCCTAGTACCACCCACTCCGACCAGGGGCTCGCCCCGTGGGCACCACCCAGCCACAGCAAGGGCCATCTGGCACGGCGGCCATTGCCTGGAGTTCTGATGCTCCAAAGTGATGAGCATCGACTCCTTGGCATACACGAGGCATTAACAGCTCAGGTACTAGCAGTGTGATCCCTGTGTTGTCAGGGGGCTCAGCCAAGTGGGTACTTAACAGCCCCACCACATGGACTGGCTACCGTGCTGGTGACCTAGCAGGAAGGGGGCAAGGGTGCAAGGGGAAAAGGGAGGGGAGGGGGAGAGGAGCCTGCACCATGGAAACTAGATAAGGAATTCATCCCTAAATGGCTCACACTGAACGGAAAATGTTGGAAATGGAGGTCAAACCCCAAGGGGACCAAAAACACCAAAAAGGAGATGGAAACAGCAAACTACACAATACCACATACCAAAACAAAGCCGGGAGGATAGCCAGATCGACATAAAGAAGTCCACTAAGAGGGAAAGGAAGGGGCAGGGAGAAAGGAGGAAGGACAGAGGACAAGAGGAACAGGGATGGTAATGCAGTCTGGAAAAAGGAAGGAGACTGCAATAGCTCGGGGCCCCATGCATGCCACACACATACCCACTGGGGGGTTTAGGAGAATAGGAGACAGGAGAATAAGAGGCAGGAATCACTGCACAAATAGGACTTCTATACAATCACGCCACACCTTAAAAATCTTTCACAGAAAAAGTTATAGCACTTAACTGAGTCTGAGTGGAGTCTTTTGCATCCAGTTTTGGAGGAATTTGCACGTTTATTCAAGGAGAGTCAATATTTGCCAGCTACTGACCTAGTCCACCATGTAATTCCAACTGGAGATGTCAGACCTATGCACAGAAACTTATAGAATTCTGTATCACTTACAGCGAGTTGTGGAAGGGAGTATTCAGCAACAACTCAATGATGAAATTATATAGCTCTCTGAAAGTCCATGGGCATTACCAATAACAATTATTTCAAAGAAATCTGTTAATGGTTAGGAGGAGTATTGACTGTGTGGGGATATGAGGTTAGTAACTGAAGCCACATCACCTGACAAACACCCATTGCCTCATATCAATGAAACTTTGACAGACTAGGGAACTGCAAATTCTCTATCCCTTTATAAATAAAATCAGTGTATCACTAGATTCTGACTGTGACCCAGGACTGGCCAGAAATTGCTTTTGTAGTGCCTTCCACGTTATACGAGTTTTCAAGAACGCCTTTTGGTTTAAGGAACACATCCGGAGCATTTCACCAATTCACAGACTTGTCAAGAGGATGGAAGTGAACAACGTGTTTGGGCTATTTAGATGACATTATTGTACTCTCCAGAAAAATCAAGGAACACACTGAGCAGTTAAGATGTGTATTGTCAAGAATTCAAGGCACACATTTGAGCCTGAAATTGGAAAAATGTTCTTTAGCAGAATCGCAGGTTCAGTACCTGTAGCTCAGCTAGGGTGAACACAGATCCACAACTGCCAGAAACTTTCCTACACCCACTAATGTAAAGGCATGGCAAAGGTTTCTAGGACGCCAAATTATTATCATCATCATTTTGTAAAAGACTACATCACCATAACTAAGCCATTAACAAAGTTATTGAAAAAAGAAGTAACTTTTAATGGATTACAGAGTATCAGACTGCAATGCAATTGGTCAAAAATGTATTAACAATTTCACCCTTGCTGGTATACCCTGATTTTGAGAAGTTCCTGTGGGATAGTATGGGTAGAAGTCATACCTGACAATGGGAATAAATTAATGGTTGGTCCCTTTTACTGACCCCTCCGACTAAAATGATATGGAACAGTTCAAAGAAAACTTTGGTCTCCTTTCAAATAGGTACCCCACTCCTACGACACGGTCTCCACTCCTTCCAATCTGACTATGTAAGCAGAGACCGGATGTGGTTTGAATTCAAAGAAATAGTATTGACAGTGATCTTCAATGCAAGATGCTTTTAGTAGTTTCCACAATGAAACTATGTCCCAAAATCTGGCAGAAAACCCACAGAGATTCTGGTTACATGTAAAGTACATCAGTGGCAAGAAATAGTCAATACCTCACTGTGCAATAGCAATGAAATGTTACTGATGACAGTGCCATTAAAGCAGAGTTACTGAACATGGTTTCTGAAATTCCTTCGCCAGAGACAAAAAGTAAATATTCCAGAATTCAAATTGAGAACAACTGCAAACATAAGTAACTTAGAAGTAGATATCCTCGGTGCAGCAAAGCAGCTTAAATCACTTAATAAAGGCAAGTCAAATAGTCCAGATAGCACACCAATAAGGTTCCTTTCAGAGTATACCCATACAATTGCTCATACTTATCAGTTATATACAACAGCTCACACTCTGAAAGATTCATGCCGAAAGATTGAAAAGTTGCCAAGTCACACCAATACGCAATAAAGGAAACAGGAGTAATCCACTGAATTACAGACCCGTATCACTAACGTCGATCTGCAGCAAGATTTTGGAACATATACTGTATTTGAACATTATCAATCACCTCACAGAAAATTATCTGATGCCACAGTCAGCATGGATTCAGAAAATATTATTCTTGTTAAATACAATTATTTCTTTTATTCTTATGAAGTAAGGAGTGCTAGCGACCGGGGATGTCAAATTGATTCCACATTTTTAGATTTCCAGAAGGCTTTTGACACTGCTCCTCACAAGTGCCTTCTAATCAACTTGCATGTGTATGGAGTATCGTCTCAGTTGCGCAACTGAATTCACGATTTCCTGTCAGGAAGGACACAGTTTGTAGTAAATGACAGAAAGTCATCGAATAAAAAAGAAATGGTATCTGGTGATCCACAAAGAAGTGTTACAGGCCCTCTGCCGTTTCTAATACAGCATATAAACATTTTATAAGACAATCTCAGCAGTCCTCTTAGAGTGTTTGCAGATGACACTGTCATTTATTGTCTTGTAAAGTTGTCATATGATCAAAAACAGCTGGAAAATGATTTAGACAACATATCTGTATGGTGCAAAATGTGACAACTGATTCTAAATAATGAAAACTACGAAGTCACCCACATGAGTACTAAAAAGGAGTCTGCTAAATTTTGGTTACACAAAAAATCACACGAATCTAAAGAAATTCAACTTGCTTGCAGGATTACAATTATGAATAAATTAAATTGGAATGATCACATAGATAATGTTGCAGGGAAAGTGAAACAAAGACCACAATTTATTGCCAGAACACTTAGAAAATGCAAGATGTCTACTAAAGAGATTGCCTTCACTATATGTGTCCATTCTCTTCTGGAGTTCCCAATGTTAACTGACTGTGCTGCCCTTTAATGGTCCCTAAATTTGAAGGACATCTGAAGTTACTTAGCGCATGGGCACTGAAATTACTTATGATTACGACGTACTTTAAACTGGGAAACTTCTACAGCCACGTGCATTAAGTAGGAAGGTCCGTGTAGAGCAAGCAGATGAGATGCTTATCACGGAGCTCAAAGAAGTGCAAAGAAACAACGCTGACTGTCAGCAATATGCCGCTCTCCTGAATTTTGTATCTGAAGACAATATATTTTTATCATAAGACCCCTCACAGCAATCAGTTGGTGATACCAAAAAGGCTCCAGTTTTGTATCACTGCCCAATGCCACCATAGCATCTAAGCCAGAGACAATGGCAAACGAGCTACAAACACCCAAATTACTACCCATTACTGGTAGCAAAATTGGCAATGTGACAGAGAAATAGATGTCCACTTGTCACGTGTGCATGCAAAGAGCACAGGTAACATGGCTACAAATTCTGTTGCAGACCTTGGCAGAAGCTTCGAGGCCATTTGAGATCGTGACTCTGGATATTATGGGACCCTTACCTTAGACACAACAGGAGAATAATTTACTTTGTCAATTATCGTTATCAGTACCTGGTTTTGGTACCAACTGCTGATATGACGACAGAGACCATAGCAAAAGCCTCTGTGAATCACTTAGTGTTACAGTTTGGAAGCCGCACTGTCATTCTGGCAGACCAATGAATGAACTTCATGTCCACTTCATTTATGGAAATGTGTAAACTGTTAATGATTAACAAGTAATGAAGCATCCCTTCCATCCCAAAGCCAGTGGCCATGGCCATGTTGAACATATTGATAAAATCATTGTCCAAAAGCTATCTTATTAGTTGAACAAGCCACATGACTGATATCATTATCTGCCACATATATACTAGCAGAATTCACAAGCCAAATGACACAATCCCTATGAGGTACTGTACGGCTGCCCTACGAGTTCTCCCTTTGAATTATGCACATACTGACTCCAAGAGAAAAAATTGGCATAACAGCTTAAAATGATTTGGCACAGGGTGCAGCAGAGCAATTTCAATGCAACTTCAAAGCAGGTTCAAAGATGCAATAAAGGAGCACAGTTATTTCAATATCAACTGGCTAACTGGGTCTTGTTGCAGAACCTGGTAATTCAAAATGAGAAAACTCATTTGCAATGTTCCTCTTCACACACGTATATGACTGAATTTATGCTTGCTAAATATTCACTGTCTTCAGATCACTTTCATTGGCTCCCTACCGCTTACGCCCATATACTGGTTACACACACAGTTGTGTGTCAAGTAACACCATTGACGGTACCGACGTTGTAGGATTTGTTCCAGTGCTTGACTAACACAGTCTCTTACATGTTAATCAGTGTGAGGGGATTGATTCACACCCACAGAGAACAGGGATAAGTTCGGACACTCATTCTGCAGCACTGCTTCTTACGCTGCAGTGAGGGTTAGATCACGAGCGCCCATTCTGCTGGAATCGGTGGGCAGTTGCCATTGGTGGCTACCCAGTTTATTTTTGAGTCTACTACCCTCTACTTCTTATCCTCTGCTGTGCTACTGAGGCTATCCATTCTTTCTTCTATTACTGACAGATGGTAGTTTAGGATGAACTCTCGCAGCAGTATCAGTTTTGCTATCTCATCTTTTCATCCATAGTTCTGAGGCATCATGCCCTTCCTCGTTTCAGTGTCCAGTAGTGTCGCATCTACAGTGAATTAGCCAATGAGTTTCATCATTTTCTTTTTGGACTGTGATACTCAGGTATATATCCAAACTGATGTGTGTCGTCCCCATCACCTGATTTTGCACCTGTTCTAAACTCTCTCCCCAGTTGACAATTTAAGAGCAGGCTCATCTACCCCATCTCATAGAAAAGTTCTGTATATCCTTGTTCCATTTCCTACTTTTGAATGGGTAACACACATCCTCTCCTACCTATTCCTCACTTATCAACCCCTGTCTCCAGTTCGGTGTCAGACAGACAGCCCTAAACAGTGTGCAATGTGTTGGACTGTCTACAATGCTCTGGGTTGGACAGGTTGTCATGCTTTTAACCTTACCCAGAACATACCTTCCAAATTATCCACAAAACCCTCCACATGTTAACTTACGTTCTACAATTTTCCTTGCAAAGAGCCTAGCATGAAAACGTCCCACACTAGCCTTCAGCGTCATGTTTCATTTCCTCCCTTTCCAGCCTGTGGCACTGAAATCAAGCCTTACATTGTAAGCATTTTGGGTTGTGTATACCATTTCTGAGTTGCCACAAGATCCAGTATTTAATGCTGCACGAACATTCAAGCCTTGCTGAAAGCTGGCAGCAATCTAGTGTTCCCATACACCAATACTCAACAAACACAAGCTGGCCTATCCTTGTCAGCAACTGCATGCTGACAGCAGCAACTCCTATCATCAATCCCCCCCCCCCCCCCCCCCCCCCACATCGCCTCGGTTGCTATGAGCCTCAACTGAGTCCATGATTCAGTGAATTGGTTGTTGAATGTCTATGAGCCTGTACTAATGTGAGATTGTTACTGCAAGTCATTCTCAGACCTGCAATTAGAAGTTTATGTAGTTAACAACTTATGTTCCCCCTCACTGATCAGATGAACTATATGATTACTTTACTCTACTGCATACTAGTCCTCCAGATTTATGATATAGGTGGTTGTTTCTACAGTACTGCAACATTATCTATAAATTCTCATGATAATTGGATGTTGCCATCCAATTTTATGGCCAACTGTCTGCTATGCTCAATTGACCAACTCCTAACTCATGAGAAGGGTCAAATTAATATGGATCACACTATTCCATATGTCAATGAATGGTACCATCAGACGTACATGACGACTGTGATATCACATAGTTCCATTTCAACTCTTCTAGCTCTTTGTGCTCATTGGGCCTGCTGTGTCATATAAGGACATTACGTATTATGCAACGAGACCAAGATGCTGCAGTGTTCAATCATATTTTTTCATTGCAATAGGCCTATTTCAGCAAGAATGCCATCATCAGGTTATCTGTAGGAATACATAGCTGGGTACAATATACCAGATTTTGAAGTAGATAATTTAACATACTATGGAATAATGCTTTGCTACATACATGAGGTGGTCTTTATGTCCATGTGATATCGCTGTATTAGTTTCTGTCACTGTCATATCATTTTGCTCTTTTGACTTTGGTGGAGCTGTATTAGGTGGTAAACTGTAGCTGAAGCAGTTATTTCTGTTTTCCAATTGTGAAATTTATTTCATAATGACGTTACTTGAAGTAAAATTTCATATTTCGAAAACCACCTGATGCATGTAGCAAAGCATTATTCCATAATATGTTAAATTATCTACTTCAGAATCTGGAACATTGTACACAACCATGTATTTCCACAGATAACCTGACGATGGCAATCATGACGAGATAGGCTTATTGTAATAAAATGAGATTTTGAACACAGCAGCATAATATATAATGTCCTCTAGCTATGTTTTTCATCAGATAAACAGTGTGGCTCTTGTACAAAATTGGCTACTGTAATAAGATTTACTTGTGTAAACATCTGTTTCATTTATGGTCAGATTACAGAAATTTTCACAATGATTCTGGACTCATGAATGCGTCTCTCTCAGACATGTTAAGCTAATAGCTATTGGATTATTGCTTGTTTAGGTAAACTACTAGTTTTTCTTGTGGGGTAGAATGGTCCTCCATCCAAATAGGAAACCAGTAAAACACTTATTCTAGTTACTAAAGGGGGCTCAAAGAAAAGAAACAATTGCAAAAATTATTAAAATTTCTTATTCTGGACCTTAGATAAGTATGCGCAGAAAGCACAGCTAGGCGTTACATTTTGTTTTATTTATCTTTTTCAGGTTTTGCTTACATCCCCATTAGCTTCACACCCAGTTAGTCCCTTGTATAGTATATAATTATTGTTTGTATTCTGTTCACTTAGACAAAGAGCATATTACACAAAGTACAAGGACAGCTAAACTGCAAACTTCATATTATTTCCTATACACAATAACTCTTCTATAGGTGTTCGCTGTTCTCCAGAGAAAAGCTCACTCTGGGTCATATGTACAGTACACAGTTATAAAGTCTGGCTGTGGCAGTCATTACACTATGCCAGCTCCACGCTGTCAGTTGTGAGCAGGATGTCAAGTGGAGAACATCTGTGGCTACCTGCAGTCTCTACGCAACTGTCAAAGTCGCCAGACCTTGGGCTGCATTCCAAAACAAAATTTACGATTACTCTAGACTACTTATGGGGGGCTGAGGGAATTTCCAGTCCTGGAGGGACAAACAGTGTGTCTTCAGATTTATAGCTCTCTCTTTCTCGCACGTATTTACGTAAAAAACAGAATTCTTTCACAATATCAACTACAAATTCTCAGACAACTGTTGGGTGATGAAAAATTCTCAGTGTACTCGCTAGAATGTCAAAAGCCATAACCGTCTAGCCCGAGACAGTTGATAGTTACAGATGCTTTTGTTAAACTCCTTCCACCATATGTACACATTAAGTTTTCAGATATATAGAGTGCCTTGTCCCAGAGAATGACGTACAGCATCAATTCTCCATTGTTTGATACGGGGTTTTTCTCCTATATTCAAAAATTTATATTGATGAGCTTTTCATGCAAAATTTATTGCTTAAAAACAGATGAGTCACTACATTTTCTTTATGCTCCAACATCTAGGTATGTGAACTTATAATCAGCATTACACAGAGTAACAAGATGGAAAAATAATTTTCATGGTTAGAATAAAGTGGGTCTGAATAATGTGCTTTGCATTTCTAATTAGACAAAAGGTAAACAATTACAATATCTTCCACATGCATCTTGCTCAGCTGATGTGTCACGAATGACTGTCAGCTGACTATTAAAGTTGGCTGACTAAACTTGCTGCTCAACATTTTGGCTAACTCAGCCAGGCAACTGCAGCCTGGCTGCCTAGTACTTTATAGCCATCTACATCTACATCTACATTTATACTCCGCAAGCCACCCAACGGTGTGTGGCGGAGGGCACTTTATGTGCCACTGTCATTACCTCCCTTTCCTGTTCCAGTCGTGTATGGTTCGCGGGAAGAACGACTGTCTGAAAGCCTCCCTGCTGTGGAATGTGAAATGACTTGATGAGTATCATGTCAAGATGGAATTGCACAACATCCTCAATTTTAGCAGAGGTGTTGTGTCTGGCAGGGATATAACAGACATAGAAACAAGTGAGCAGCCAGCTGCAGGTGGTGGCTCATGTCAGCACTAATGATGTGTGTCGCTATGGATCGGAAGAGATTCTCTCTGGTTTCCAGCGGCTATCTGAGTTGGTGAAGACTGCCAATCTTGCTAGCGAGATGAAGGCAGAGCTCATCATCTGCAGCATCGTCGACAGGACCGTGTGGGGTGGACTGGGCGGTTTTTTAGGTTAGACAGAGACAGTCTCGGGAAAGATCAAAAAGGACTCCAGTCTCAAAGGGCACAGGGCGAAGAAATGACGAGAATTGACCAAGCAACAGTCAGTAATGTAGTTGTAAATTGTCTTAGCTGTGTTGGAAAAGTACCAGAGCTTCAAGCGCTGATAGAAAGCACTGAAGCTGAAATTGTTATAGGAACAGAAAGCTGGCTAAAGCTAGAGATAAATTCTGCCTAAATTTTTACAGAGGCACAAACCGTGTTCAGAAAGGATGGATTAAATAAAGTAGGTGGTGGTGTGAGTGTGTCTGTTGGTAATAGTTTATCTTGTAGTGAAGTTGAAATAGAGAGTTCCTGCGAATTACTATGGGTAGAGGTTATACTCAACAGCCATACCAAAATAATAATTGGCCCCATCTACCAACCACCCGACTCAAATGATATAATAGCTGAACAGTTCAAAGGAAACTTGAATCTCATTACAAATAAGTACCCCACTCATACAGTTATAATTGGTGGAGACTTCAATCTATCCTCGATTTATTGGCGAAAATACATGTTCAAAGCCAGTGGTAGACAGAATACATCTTGTGAAACTGTACTAAATGCTTTCTCTGAAAATTACTTTGAACAATTAGTTCAATGGCCCACACAAATTGTAAATGGTTGCAAAAACACACTTGACCTCTGAGCCACAAATAATCCTGATCTAATAGAGCGCGTCATGACAGATGCAGGGATTAGTGAACACAAGGTCACTGTAGTGAGGCTCAAAGCCATATAAACCAAAACCACTAAAAATAAATGCAAAATATATCTATTTAAAACAGCAGATAAAAATCCGCTTGATGCCTTCCTAAGAGAGAGTCTCCATTCCCTCCAAGCTAATTATGTAAGTGTAGACCAGATATGGCTCAAATTCAAACATACAGTATCGACAGCAATAGATAGGTTCATACCACATAAGTTAATAAGAGACGGGACTGATCCACCATGGTACACAAAACACGTCAGAACACTGTTGCAGAAGCATCAAAGAAAGCATGCCAAATTTAGAAGAACGCAAAATCCCCAAGACTGGCAAAGTTTCACGGAAGCTCGAAATTTAGTGCAGACGTCAGTGTAAGATGCTTTTAATAGTTTCCACAATGAAACATTGTCTCAAAATATGGTAGAAAACACTAAGAGATTCTGGTCATATGTAAAGTACACCAGTGGTATAAAACAGTCAATATCGTCACTGCGCGATAGCAATGGAAATGTTACCAATGATGGTGCCACTAAAGTGGACTTACTAAATACAGTTTTGTGTATTTCCTTCATGAAAGAAAACAAAGTAAATATTCCAGAATTCGAAACCATAACGGCTGTTAGGAGGAGTGACATAAAAGTAGATATCTTAGGTGTTGCGAAACAACTCAGATCACTTAATCTGGTCCAGATGGTATACCAATCAGGTTCCTTTCACAGTATGCACACACAATAGCGTCTTTCTTAGCAATCATATACAACCGCTCACTTGACGAAAGGTCTGTCCCTAAAGACTGGAAAGTAGCACACGTCACACCAAAATTAAAGAAAGGAAATAGGAGTAACCCATTAAATTACAGACCCATATCACTGACCACAATTTGCAGTAGGATTTTGGAGCAGTAGGATTTTGGAGCATATACTGTACTCTGACATTATGAATCACCTTGAAGAAAATGACTTATTAATACATAACCAACACAGTATCAGAAAATATCTTTCTTGTACAACTCAGCTAGCTCTATATTCCCATGAAGTAATGAATGCTGTCGACAAGGGATCTCAGATCTATTACATATGCCTACATTTCCAGAAGGCTTTTGATACCGTTCCTCACAAGCGACTATTAATCAAATTGCATGCATATGGAGTATCGTCTCAGTTGTGTGACTGGATTCGTGATTTCCTCTCAGAGAGGTCACAGTTCATAGTGATAGGCAGTAAATCATCGAGTAGAACACAAGTGATATCTGGCATTACACAAGATAGTGTCATAGGCCCTCTGCTGTTCCTGATTCACATAAATGATCTGGGCCATAATCTGAGTAGCCCCCTCAGATTATTTGCAGATGACGCTGTAATTTACCATCTAGTAAACGACCAATTCCAATTACAAAATGGTGTAGAGAGAATTTCTGTATGGTGCGAAAAGTGGCATTTGGCACTAAACAAAGAAAAGTGCTAGGTCATCCACATCGGTACCAAAGGAAATCCAATAAATTTTGGGTATATGATAAATCGCACAAATCTAAGGGCTGTCAATTCAACTAAATACCTAGGAATTACAATTATGAGCAACTTAAATTTGAAAGACCACATAGATAATATTGTGAGGAAGGTGAAACAAAGACTGCACTTTGTTGGCAGAACACAGAAGATGTGACAAACCCACTAAAGAGACAGCCTACATTACACTTGTCTGTCCTCTGCTGGAATATTGCTGCGCGGTGTGGGATCCTTACCAGGTAGGATTAACAGAGGACATTGAAAAAGTGCAAAGAAGGGCAGCCCGTTACGTGTTATCGCACAATAGGGGTGAGAGTGTCACTGATATGATACGCGAGTTGGGGTGGCAGTCACAGAAACAAAGGTGGTTTTCTTTGCGGCGAGATCTATTTACAAAGTTTCAATCACCAACTTTCTCTTCCGAATGCGAAAATATTTTGTTGACACCTACCTATGTAGGGAGAAATGATCATCATAATAAAATAAGAGAAATCAGAGCTCGATGTAGGTGTTCCTTTTTCCCCACACGCCATTCAAGAGTGGAATGGTAGAGAAGTAGTATGAAAATGGTTTGATGAACCATTTGTGACAGCAGTACAGCTGACCAATCACGATCCATCCAATCAGAAGCCATCCATGGACTACATAAGGCCACCACAGCAGCGAAGACAATCACTTGCTCCTGATGATGATGATGGAGGCTATCGTTGAAAGCTCGAGATTTTATCCTGAATTGACATGGCAAGAAAACCGAGACTGTTTTACATACTCCCTTAATTGATGAACACTCACATTTGATTTGACTGCATCTTTTAATTTACATCAGCACATCAGGAAGGAAAAACTTGCAATAGTCAGTGAGAGTGTCTGATCCCAAAATGAATAAACAAAGGTTTTAATTCTTACTGGGAACTAGCTGAAATTACTTCTTACATTACTGTGTCACTTACGCAAATTTCTCCCTGTATCACTGACAGCAGCTTGTAAAAACAAGCCATGTCCGTTCTCTCAAAGTCCTGTCATGAATATTCCATGTGCATCATGTAATTGGGCAACGTGAACCAGTCTTCAGTGCCAAACATGTACACTTGGTGAGCTGCTGGAGAGCTGTATGCCTTAGGTGCACTGTGCAATACAAGCTTTACATTCAGTGTAGTAATCTTAAATGGTTCTGATGGTCTAACCTCTTTGTCCCAAGCTACAACTATGTGTAATATAATGCATCCCAACCCTGCATATCAGAAACCTTCATTTCAATGTGGTCCAAAAACTACTTTTCACAACTGGTTCCCTGAAACAAGACTGTTTTAATTTAAAATATTCCCTGCATACCATAAAAAGGCTACAACCATGGAAACCGCCTCCCAGACTCTTTTGCTGATGAAATTTCTATACAGTAATGCTGCAAAGTGCCATAACTTTATAGAGGAGGAGGAGGTCATTAGAGACAGAGTACAAGTTCAGATTAGGGAAGGATGGAGGAGGAGAATGGCTATGCCCTTTTGAAGGAACCGTCCTAGCATTTGCCTTAAGCAGTTTAAGGAAATCATGGAAAACCTCAATAGGGATGACCGGATGCAGGTTTGAACCATCGTCCTTCTGAATGTGAGTCCAGTGTGCTAATCAGTGTGCAACCCCACTAGGTCCATAATTTTATGGTCTTCCCACAACTCATAATGAAGGTCCCTATCTTCAGCCGATATGGAGCACCATCAATTCTAAAGCATATTACTTAACTGATAACTGAGCTATACTTTTAAGCCCTCTCTGGTAGGCCAAGGCACACACCATATCAGTGGATTTCTCTTTCCGGTTGCAAGGGCCGCTACTTAATGATTCTGTCTTTTAATAGATTTTGGTGCTGGTTCTCGTTTTCATTCAGGTCCAGTTGACAAATTTACTATAGTTACTTGAGATGAAAACTTGTGAAAAACTGATCAGTTTCTTTCAACATGTGTTAAACACCAACTCTATCAACAGACTGACGGTGTGGCTACATCTAGTCTTCCCACCGCCCCCTTCCTTCCACCCTCCCATAGCAACCAAGCTATGTATGGACAATTTTGAGGAAGTCACCCTTCAGAGTGCGTAAATGAAATCTTACTTGTTCTTCAGATATGTAGAGGACATCTATGTCATAGGGTATCAGAATACTGAAGGTACATGTATCTTTTGGCATCATTCAAGTTGTCTGCAGTCTGATATTTTATTTATTTTGGAGGTTTGGAAGGATGGTCACTTGCCCATCCTTGATCCTTGACCTTTTGGTCAGGAGAATATTTATTTATTTATTTATTTATTGTGCATTCACTTCACCTGGGTGATGATACATTAGGATGTGCCCTTTAGAGGAAGCCTATTTACATGTATTTATTATTCCCAAGCCAACAACTGCCACCATCAAGCACAAGGTGATGTTCTGTACTTCAGTGCACAGGCATATACTACTTCTGACCCTGAAACCCTGTACACAGAGTTAGAGAATCTTAAAAATATCCTCCACCAGAATCATTAGATCAGATGGGCGCTATAAACCCACCGACATTTCAGAAGGTGATGAGACAAAGGCAGTGACTCCCACAACAGTTGCTTTTTTGTTCTATCCAGTGAATATTTTGATTTAAATCACACATCTTTTATGACTAATTTTAAATGTGTTCTGGACCTTTTACAATGATCAGGTGTATGCTAAGTTATATTAGGGTTCATAATACTATCACAACCTTTAGTCTGTTATGTTCTCTGCATAGAGGATTTGGCTCACTATTAGGACAAAAGGTTACTGGTTGACACTAAATTAGAGCATGCCTTCATAGACTTCATAAATCCTGTACTGTAGCCTCCTATCTCACTGTTAAAATAACAGTTGTGTTTAGAGGGTACAACCCATCTAAATCTCACTGAACAATATGTTGTTACCATAAGATAAACTTTGCTCAGAGTAATCTTTGGTTTTAGTCTTCAGCAGTTGATGCTCATTCTTACTAGTGGTGTTTTATTTCCTTGTTAGCTTTCTTCCCCAGTCTATGGCCATGTGAGTTTCAGTCATAGGACAACAGTCGCCTCACTTGAAGCTCATGATTAACATTGGACTGGATCTCTTTTGGCACACAATTCTTATATGCCACATAATGGCTGTATATCACTGAAGAATTACTTCTACAGTAAATGTGAACCATAGGTCATGCACCATGTAATTTAGTTCTGTCAGTGGTGGGAAAAGGTATCTGGATGAGCTTCTCTGGTCTAAAACTAGCCATAAATAATATTCATGACATATGATTGGCTGGGCCAGTGAAGCATTGAAGACCCACTGTACATTCCGAAGTCATATCTGAACAGAGCTAGCAGTGTGCATCAATGTACAGTCATTGGAAAAGAAAGTGTCCAAGGGATTTCTTACTTCATCCCAATTCCATATAAATAGAATTAGTAATTACTGTGAAGTGCCTGAATGCATTAATTTTTTTCAGATATACCTTCCGAACAGAAAATGTTTGTTTCTGTCATCCAATACATACTTCCCATTCTCGTAAAGACCACAGGGAATACACAAGGAACCGTTTTATTTTTAATAAAATGTACCTCAATCAAAAATTATCATAAGGGGGCTGTGCTACAGGAATTTTTATACAATATTTCATGTCAACAAATTAAAGGCCAGGCAGATATATGTCATCTGTAATGTAAAATAATATAATGCTTCAATTTTGTTTCCTCTGCCAGTCACTTGTGTAACAGTTACATCTGTAATAATTTAGCTACCAATATGAACCAGAAAGCTATGCAAAAAATTAACAATTTGAGACATTTTTGGTATGGTTTAAGAGCTTAAAATTCACGTGTGTGCACTGCGGACTTTGTGCTACATGGCACTACATTCTCTCGTCACGGCTGTGTCTGCTTATTCACTGGATTGTGCATAGGTAAGAAGGGAGGGATGTATAAACAGCTATTATAAGCAGATCATCGTGGGGCAAAACTCAGTAATTTTAAACTTTTTTAAAATACTACAGTGCGCCTTGGTAGCTAAAATTTTGACAGTGCATTTCTTCCAGTGTATTCTTCCTGTGTGAAAAATTTCAGGGTAGGTTTCGAACAGTCGGATTGGACCATTGCCTTGTGAGACCTACTACCAATGATGAGTAGTACAAATATTAATGGGTTAACAGTTTGTGTATGGAATGCAAACAGTGTAAGAACACAGGCCAGTGAATTTTGGCAGTTCTTCCAAGCCAAAGCAGCTGACATCTGCCTAGTCCTGGAAACTTACCTTAAGCCTGGTATTTTCGTATGAGTGACAAGTTACACGTGTGCCCATACAGATAAGTGGATTGGAGGAGGCAGCATGAGTATTCATAGAAAGACCTCTCCCAAGCACCCGATAGTGCAGCTGCCACAGCTCACTAAAATAGATGACACTGCTGTCGCAGTGATAATATTGCCAAATCACTTTTGTGGCAGCACATCAGTCACCGCAAGGTCTCCTGGACCTGACAGACTTTGAGGCATTGCTGTCCCTCAGTGGCAAACTCTTTGCTGCTGGTGACTTCAAAGCCAAATACCCTGAATGGAATTCCAGGGTTACAAATACAAGTGGACATCACCTACTGCAATTAGTTAGGCAGCGCAATGTGGTCGTCCTGGCAGCTCGTGACCCACAATCTACCCTAACAATTGCAGCCACACAGATTTTCTTGATATAGTGATATTAAGGGGCGTCAAGCACCTCACCACTGTTATGACGAGATATGCTCTACCATTGGACCATCTCCCAGTCATCTTCAATGTGGAGATCAATGGCACAGAGCCACCAAAACAACAATGGTAGTCTCTCAATGCTGTCCCAGACCAAAAAGCCACTGGAGCTGACAAAACAATTCATCAACTAACTGATCTGGTGCCGCAGCACACAGGAGACCACAACAGGCAAGATACTAACCATGACAGCTGTTACCGAAAGCAATCTCTCTCTCTCTCTCTAAAAAAAAAAAAAGAGTCCCATGGAAAATCACAGAAACACCGATTGGGCAAGTGGGGTCGCCACACTCTGATCTGATGATGGTACTGCTTGGCAAATAAAACAATTTCTTAGGAAGGGGCAACATATCCATCTCCCGTAAGTCAGCAAGGAAGTTGCTTACGAATTTGATGCTTAGGTAAGTGTCCTGCCAGATATATTCGCAGGTAACTACAAACCAGTAGAAAATGTGATAAATGAACAAAATGCTCACCTTGTGCGGCAACATTTACTTATATTTCTTGCAGCAGAGGCGGAATCTGATGAGGCCATAAAAGCCATCACTGAGGAAGAGGTGGAAGAATAACTCCAAACACTAAACTCTCAGACAGTTAGAGATTGAGGTGAGTTGGAGTATGCAATGCTGAAACAGCTACCACATGCCACCCCCCTCCCCACCCCTCTCCCGAACCATCACTGACTATTTACTTTATTCCAAGGACTGGCAGTAACCTTACTGCTTGGAAACACGCAGACAGGTAAAAAATGCAAGGCTGCCGCAGAATTATAGGCCTACCAGTCTGCTTCCTGCTACCACAAAAGTCTTCGAACAACTCTATGTTAAAAGACTTATGATACACATCAACAATGAGTAATTAACATACTGCTAGAATAGTTTGGTTTCTCATGCTGGCACAGTATGCAGCAACTGCATTTTGTGAAGGACAAAGCAGGTACCTTGGAACGGCAGGAGTACTCTGGGATGGTACTCCCAGACATCTCCAGTGTCTTCGCCTATGTGTGGCAAGAGGGCCTCCTTTACAAACTACTTGTATTGTGGGTGCCAACACCTCACAACAGGCTCACCACATCATACCTCACAGATCATACCATCAATGTCTGTGGCAAAGTTGGCATATCAAGGGCGAGAACTATACTGGTGCGAGTGCTCAGGGTTCTGTACTTGGCCCCCTGCTATACTCCCTGTACGCCTCAGATATACCGAAGACTGAGAGACTTGCACTGACACCACACACTGCAAGCTCTGTCTTAAGATAAGACATCTTGCACCATTGTTTGCAGACGGTACATGATGCCCTAGGCGTCTGGGCTACTAAGTGGTATCTAAAGTTTAATACTAAAAAACGTGGTGTAGAGTGTCTTCGGACCTTCAGCTGGTGTGGATCATGGGAGGCCCCACTCCGTGGTCAAGCACCGCCAAGTATATTGGGGCAATCCTTGATACGAATTTCACCTGTGGGCCGCATATCAGAGAGGTTAAGGGCAAAGCACTTTGACAGCTATAGGCAGTATACTCCTTATTAAATCCAGAGTCCATTCTGCTCTCACACTGCAGTATCCTGCTATATCTAGCACTGATCCACCCAGTGCTAGGATATGCAGCTGTGGTGTGGCAGAATGCAGCTGACAGTCATATCTGTCGGCTCCAAGGCCTCCAAGGGAGAGCTCTATGCTTCACCATGCACCTTCTTCGCCATTTCCTGACACAGGAACTGCATGACATCACTGGTATACCAATGCTGTGCAACCAGTTAAAGATGACTTCATGACAGTTTTACAAAACATCACAGTAGTCAGCCAATAGGTTTATTGCAAATCTGGGTCAACAGACTCAAAGGAGAGGAACCACTTGATGGTTGGACTTGTTACGACAGTGAACACTCTTGTAGCGGACATAGGATAAAATTTTCTTTTTCTTGAACAAACTGTTCCACCTTGTGATAGGACAAATGCAAAATGTTTGCTCAACAGAAACCTCATACTGAAGAAATGCAGGAATAGTGCAATGCATTTAATCTGCACAACCAGACAAACAGAAAGGACTGTCTACTTGGGTCAAGAGAAAGTGAGGAGAGGAGATTTGCAGAGAAGGGGAAAGGACTATGCAGGTATGCTGGGAGGACAGAAGGCACATGTGAGAGGCTGGAGTTGGAGCAAGGAAGGGGATAGAAGCAGGTGGAGGGTAAGAAGTAGCGAAGGTTGAGGCCAGGAGTGGGAGTAATCGGAGTGAAGACTATGTTTCAGGGAGAATGTTGTCCTGCACAATTCAAGAAAGCTGGTGTTACGATACCTGGTAAGGCAACCACTCACAATAAGCAGGAAATCCTGGTTCGAGTGCGAGTCTGGCACAAATTACCATTCTTGTCATTTCCTTATACAGCTTATCATTGTTCATATTCACAGCTGCAAATCCATTTCATGTATTTCATAGTGGTTGTAGTTACCGCAGCACCTGTTCCTTTGGACATACATGCACATCCAAAAGAACTTTGCATCATACTTCTGAACAATACATGCACTGCAATATTGACACCAGGCATGTGATAATACCAGGCACACGACAATCAATCAAAATGTCTCCCCCGTATGGGAATATACATAATGGAGGTACAAATGCAGGTTGTAGACAGACTGTTGATGCCATATGGAAGTTTGGGTATGGCTGTGAAACGTGCTCGGATAGGCTAATGGTAAGGCGACTAGCTTCACCATCCTGATTTACCACACATGGAGGGTGACACTTCCCACATTTATTCATAATGTACAGGGTGCGCAGTGAAGGGCTTCAAACAGGTATTTCACTTGCTTAGTGAATACATTGGGAATACAGTCATTGCATTGGATAACTGCAAATTTACTGGTGCAGCGATGGATTAGCCTTCATATTCGTTCAACTCAACTCTTTATGACTGCCGTCAGTGGGGCACATTGAAAGACACTGTCTACTGGAACCATCCCACCATGCTGGCTGAGCTCAAACCGGCGATCTGTGTGGCATCTGAATCTATTTCCATTGAGACAATATAGGACGTGATGGCAAATAACACTGTTCTTTTGCACCACCTCTGTACTGTGAGTAGTGTCCATTTTGAAAAGATTGTGATGTGATTGCAAAGACTTCCTGCTGAGGACAAGTTTAATTATGCATGCTGAAACTGTATGAGGTGCACAACGTACAGCACCATCTGTTAGCAGCTTATGGAACCATTGAGAGACTTCTGTGAAAATTCTCACAGCTTTCACAATAAACATACATTTTGTTACACTTGTCTATTGATTTTAGTTTTTGAGATATTTAATTTTGAAATTAGGAACCCCTTCACTGGACACCATGTATATTCCAATCCTAGATAAATACCACAACTTTTATTCAGTGAATAAAGGACATTGTAGACATAAACTGCAAATGACTGTTTCCTCTGCAATCAGTATGGTATTGCAGATAATTGTTTTGTTTCGTCATATGTTGTGTATTAGACTTGGGAGGTATGCTTGCACTTAGCATGACTTTTTAGTTATCAGCTCTGAGGATATCCAATATCAACAAAACCGGTAATCAGTGTAAAAAATTAATTTTGTTGAGTGTTTCTCCATTTTGCAATATGTCAACCTGTCATTGGCTTCTATAAAGCAGCTGCAGCACACAGTTTTCTCACATGTCCAACTTAAAAGAAATAGAAGTGAATACAAAATTTAATTACATTACAAAGGAATGCAAATTTGTAATGGTTCAAATGGCTCTGAGCACTATGGGACTTAACATCTGCAGTCATCAGTCCCCTAGAACTTAGAACTAATTAAACCTAACTAACCTAAGGACATCACACACATCCATGCCCGAGGCAGGATTCGAACCTGCAACCGTAACAGTCCCGCGGGTCCGGACTGAGTGCCTAGAACCGCTAGACCACCGTGGCCAGCGCAAATTTGTAAACATGACAGGTTCACTGGATAACAAATATTCCATAAGACTGAGAAGTTATGGAAATAGAGTATTAATAATAATTATTCTTATTATTATTATTATTATTATTATTATCATCATCTTTCCTTTCTCAGACCTTAGGTCTGGTTCGGAATGAAAGTGACGCGGACCTTGATCAAGCGTCACTTCCTTTTAACTGTACGGTATATGTTACATTGCGTTTAGGAACTTTCGGGTAATTGAACATGTATCAATAATTACGGATTTCTGAAGTTGTATATATAAGTTTGGATGTAGCTGTATTGCATTGATGTACTGGTGGATATTGCGTGGTATGACTCCTGTAGTTGAAAGTATAATTGGTATAATGTCAACTTTATCCTGATGCCACATGTCCTTGACTTCCTCAGCCAGTTGGATGTATTTTTCAATTTTTTCTCCTGTTTTCTTCTGTATATTTGCTGTATTGGGTATGGATATTTCAATTAGTTGTGTTAATTTCTTCTTTTTATTGGTGAGTATGATGTCAGGTTTGTTATGTGGCGTTGTTTTATCTGTTATAATGGTTCTGTTCCAGTATAATTTGTATTCATCATTCTCCAGTACATTTTGTGGTGTATACTTGTATGTAGGAACGTGTTGTTTTAAAAGTTTATGTTGTAAGGCAAGCTGTTGATGTATTATTTTTGCGACATTGTCATGTCTTCTGGGGTATTCTGTATTCGCTAGTATTGTACATCCGCTTGTGATGTGATCTACTGTTTCTATTTGTTGTTTACAAAGTCTGCATTTATCCGTTGTGGTATTGGGATCTTTAATAATATGCTTGCTGTAATATCTGGTGTTTATTGTTTGATCCTGTATTGCAATCATGAATCCTTCTGTCTCACTGTATATATTGCCTCTTCTTAGCCATGTGTTGGATGCGTCTTGATCGATGTGTGGCTGTGTTAGATGATACGGGTGCTTGCATGTAGTGTTTTCTTTTTCCAATTTACTTTCTTTGTATCTGTTGATGTTATGTGATCTAAAGGGTTGTAGAGGTGGTTATGAAATTGTAGTGGTGTAGCCGATGTATTTATGTGGGTGATTGCTTTGTGTATTTTGCTAGTTTCTGCTCGTTCTAGAAAGAATTTTCTTAAATTGTCTACCTGTCCATAATGTAGGTTTTTTATGTCGATAAATCCCCTTCCTTTCTGCTTAATGTGAATCTTTCTGTTGCTGAATGTATGTGATGTATTCTATATTTGTGGCATTGTGATCGTGTAAGTGTATTGAGTGCTTCTAGGTCTGTGTTACTCCATTTCACTACTCCAAATGAGTAGGTCAATACTGGTATAGCATAGGTATTTATAGCTTTTGTCTTGTTTCTTGCTGTCAATTCTGTTTTCAGTATTTTTGTTAGTCTTTGTCTATATTTTTCTTTTAGCTCTTCCTTAATATTTCTATCATCTATTCCTATTTTTTGTCTGTATCCTAGATATTCATAGGCATCTGTTTTTTCCATCACTTCTATGCAGTCGCTGTGGTTATCCAATATGTAATCTTCTTGTTTAGTGTGTTTTCCCTTGACTATGCTATTTTTCTTACATTTGTCTGTTCCAAAAGCCATATTTATATCATTGCTAAATACTTCTGTTATCTTTAGTAATTGGTTGAGTTGTTGATTTGTTGCTGCCAGTAGTTTTAGATCATCCATGTATAGCAAATGTGTGATTTTGTGTGGGTATGTTCCAGTAATATTGTAGCCATAATTTGTATTATTTAGCATGTTGGATAGTGGGTTCAGAGCAAGGCAGAACCAGAAAGGACTTAATGAATCTCCTTGGTATATTCCACGCTTAATCTGTATTGGCTGTGATGTGATATTATTTGAATTTGTTTGGATATTAAGTGTGGTTTTCCAGTTTTTCATTACTATGTTTAGGAACTGTATCAATTTAGGATCTACTTTATATATTTCCAATATTTGTAGTAACCATGAGTGGGGTACACTATCAAAAGCTTTTTGGTAATCGATGTATGCGTAGTGTAGCGACCTTTGTTTAGTTTTAGCTTGATATGTCACCTCTGCATCTATTATCAGTTGCTCTTCCTCGTGCTCCTTTGCAACAGCCTTTTTGTTCTTCATTTATAATTTTGTTCTGTGTTGTATGTGTCACTAGTTTCTGTTAAATGACTGAAGTCAATATTTTGTATATTGTTGGTAGGCATGTTATGGGGCGATATTTAGCTGGGTTCGCTGTGTCTGCTTGATCTTTAGGTTTCAGATAAGTTATTCCATGCGTAAGTGTATCAGGGAATGTGTATGGGTCTGCAATGTAACTGTTAAATAATTTAGTTAGATGTGAATGTGTTGAGGTGAACTTCTTTAACCAGAAATTTGCTATTTTATCATTTCCAGGGGCTTTCCAATTGTGAGTAGAATTAATTGCTTGGGTGACTTCATGTTGCAAAATTGTCACTTCAGGCATTTGTGGTATCATCTTGTATGTGTCTGTTTCTGCTTGTATCCACCGTGCATGCCTGTTATGTTGTACCAGGTTTGACCATATGTTGCTCCAGAAGTGTTCCATGTCTGTTATGTTTGGTATTGCTCTTAAGATGATATAATGTTGACATGGTCCTAATAATAGCGAGATATTGTTAACATAATAAAAAAACATGTACATTCCTAAGATTCTCTAAAAATAAAACAAATATTTATGTTGATTTTTAACAAACATCTAATCCTGAAAAAACATGGAATGATTGTCTGTCTCGCCTCTTACTATCGTGAGCACAGTATTATTCAATTCATACTGACAATAAATGGAAATAAGAACTAGGAATCATCTTCGGTCTGATATTTATTTGAATTGGTATGGTGAAAATAATGAAATATAAATCAGGGCAGGTACATACAAATTCAAACTACAACTCTCTTTAGTAACAATGTGTCTCTCTATAATTTTCAAATGGTATAAACAAAGTATGACAAGAAATGCTATAACCTATGTAATTTTACACACCCATGAGAATCATGTTATTTTGCGGTCTATGGGATGAAAACTGAATCTAATCTAATCTAATCCAATGAGTTGTGGGAGGGGAGGCAGGGGGGGGGGGGGATGATAATGATGATGATGTGCTTCTGTGGTTCACAGCCCAGTGCAAGCCATTTACTAACTGACATCACTGGGTGTTATGCATGCTAACTGTTTTAAATATCAATGTCTCACCTGGGTGACTAATGGTTTTCTGCATAGTGTAGGACCGAGCGAGGTGGCGCAGTGGTTAGACACTGGACTCGCATTCGGGAGGACGACGGTTCAATCCCGCGTCCGGCCATCCTGATTTAGGTTTTCCGTGATTTCCCTAAATCACTCCAGGCAAATGCCGGGATGGTTCCTCTGAAAGGGCACGGTCGACTTCCTTACACATCCTTCCCTAAACCGATGAGACCGATGACCACGCAGTCTGGTCTCCTTGCCCAAACAACCAACCAACCATAGTGTAGGATTGCTTTTGTGGTGATGGTGAGAATAATTATACTAGCTTTTTCAAATATTCAGTTGCCAAATAAATTGCGAAAAACTGGTGTGTCATATTAGCATTCCAACATGGGACAGCATTTCAGTGAATCTGAACTGTTTGGCAAACACTAACTTTGCCATCTTACAATGGCTAGCTGATTTCACACTACAAGGAAAATGCACCAGTAAAGAACTACTTGTTTGGCATCTTACATAGGTTAACCCAGAAAAACTTAGGTATCTGTGGAAAGTAATGAGCAAACAAATAAAAGTAACTATCTGACAGAAAATTTCCAACACAAAAAATTATCTTTGCGAAAGATATAATGTAGCATGCCAGAGCCACTTTCTCATATATTCAGGGAAAACTGGAGGAAGAACAGGAGAAGAAAGAACTTTTTTTTTTAAATAGTACTTAGCAGTTAAACTACAAATCTACTGTATTCAAAGCAATAAGTTTATGGTGCGTTTGCAAGACAGAAATTATAATACTTCAGTGGGTACCAGTTCATAGAAGACAAAATGACATGTGCCTAGATCACTGGCATCCCAAAACTAAAAAAGTTTATTTTTTATGATCATCCCATAAAAACAGCACTTCTGGGTTTGTGAAAAATTTATCACAACAGTGTTAACACCAAAGCTGATAAATTTTCTACATTTTTATGTGCCTTTCCACAGCTGTGTAGCTTCTCTACATGGTGAGCTGCATCCTAGTCCCTTATAAATTTTACATGCTATCCTGACTTTCCCATCAATAAGAGAGATATCATTTAAGTTCAAAGCGCCGGCCATTTACCACAAACTACTGGAACAACATCATACTTTGTGAACTTACTTTTCTCTACAACAAGAGTGCCTGCATTTTGTGACAATAAATCAAAGATGTGTCACATGAGTTTCTGCAGTGTTCCAAGTCTCACAGCTCCAATGTGAGCCTAGAGTACAATAAAATACTACTGTAGAACATGTGAGCTGATTGCTGAGTGACCATATATGCCTATTGTAGATATTTAATATACAATACAAAACAGATGGATGAGGGGAAAAAGTGGTTACCACTACATTGCACAAAATTTAGAAAGAATGTGTTTGCACATTAGACAACAAGGATTAAGTACTGACCTGAGGCAATAACACATCAGACTGCAAACTGGATTGTTTGATTTCAGCAACTAAAATTTCACCATTTCTTAATAATACACTTCATCTGACATGACACTCAAACATGTTTGCTGGAACATAGCATATTCATTTGATGATGCGATGTGCACTATCACACAAACATGAATTAAAGTAAGATTCCTCAAATAACACACCCTACTGCCAAGCTACTGAATGCTTCGCATGAATTTAAATATGCATAAGTCTATATAATCTCCTGCTTCATTTTCAAGGATTTCCAAGCGGACAATCCATCAAGAAATCCTAAACATTTCCCCACTACCAATCAATAAAAGTGTTTCACTTTTTATACATACTGACCCTTCAGAAAATGTAAACGAAGTTGTCAACAATAACTCAGTGCAATAAAACAGATCTCTATGCGATAATTGAATTCAGATATTTTTTCTTAATTTCAAAACTCTGTCATATCACACTATATTGCATCAATGATGTGTATGTAATGACATACTGAAATAATTAAATAGACACCAGTATTGCTGTTGCAATATTTTGTATACTGCAGTTAAAATGTGGCCACAACTTTGTTTTGATGACAACTTCTATAACATGAAATTTAGTTACTGGATATCATGTCAACCTGTCATGTAAAGAAGTTTTTTGCATAACAAGCTGACCTCATATCCAGTAATTTTGTCTGCAAACATGGCTACCTATTGCAGAACCAAATGATGACTAATTAAATTCAGTTCTCATGCAAAATTTATCTTCCCCATGGATCCTGAAAATACTGCACTACTGAATGTTTTCAGTTGTTCCATCTTGTTCTGTTTATGCAAAGTTAAAGGCACTGACACTCAAATATGTACACATACATACACACGACCACTACCATTAAGAGGAATCGCAAAAAATTCTATAGAAATGCAGTATTGTTTATTTTTTACTATCTTCAATCTAGGATAAACATTCTCCTTAAATTTTCTTTCCATTTTTAATGTGAAACTTTTCAAGAAATTCAGGAAATTGTGTAGTTTCATGATTTAATGTTCTTAAGCAAAACATGCTTCTACTATCAATGAAAAGCCTGTTTAAACTAAACTTAAAACTGAATGCAACTAATGAAACAAGTCTGTTTCAATGAGACCACAACTAAAGTAATCACCATATGGCTAAACACTTGTCTCCTGTCTTTTACCAACAGAACAACAAACAATAACACTTCTCAAGCACTACTGATACAAATGCTTAGCAGTTAACTTAATAAAATGTCTCCCACGATCCTGAACCTTTACACATTGCTGAAAATAATAACATCTCTAACTAGAACATAGCTGCTGCAAACTAAATTTGGCACTACAGACGTTTGGTAATTAAAATAAAGCGACATCTGATAATGGTTCACAACAGCATAAGCACCTTTAAACAGACAAAGATGTAAGAAAATCTGCTACATAGATTTACTAAACAGTACCCACTACTCAATAGACAATTGTATTTCTAACACCAAAGAGCTGCTTATGTTTTGCTGGAATGCTTACCGAAGTAGGATCAGAGAAATCTGGAGGTTTTCTTGTTGTGACTGGAATGACAATACATGTCGCCGCAAATACAGCAACCCCAATTAGAATTACATATGGATGGTAAGCTATTATACGAGCAAACCTGCAACAGTGACTGTGTATGACACACACACACGCGCGCACACGCAGGCGCGCTCACACACTTTGCTTACAGAACTACGAAAACAGTGTAGAGGGATGCTGTGAAGCAAGTGCTCCTAAACACAACTATCATAAACAAAGCAGGAGAAAACGGACTTAAAACTGACACTCACCAGTTCATCCTTTCCATTTAAGCTTCATGGAAGTTAAATCCACTTTGAATACAATCGGTAATATAGCGAACATTGTTAGGACAGCAACACACCGGTACGCCAGGTTTGTGATATTGTTAATTCACTTAAACAACAATAAATCGCGAAATTCATTGTGCAGTAATCTGCTGTTGTTCACACAATATTTAAAATCATTACTGTCATTTAATCATAAACTACATAAAAAGTTAACGAAAAATTGCTAAAAACCTGACATTCTGAAAACCATTCCTCTCCCCTGTCACATCTTGTATACTTTTCTGAGTAGTTTCTTTCAGCGCCAATTGGAGACGCTGTAACGCCATTTCCTGTTCCGTCTCCCCACTCTACGCACTACGTTCAAATACGCGCGCGTGTGATGATGGTTCATTTAACACGGCACAGAATTATTTGCATCATTCTACAGAATTCCTGTCCAGTACTTTTTTTCTCATTGCATCAAATAGACCTTCCCTATATATATATATATACCGTTTTAATGAAAAGTTTAATGTAGGTGGTATGAAAGAAACTCCTGACAGGTAACTTATTATTAACTACGTGTGTTAAGCAAATCAGATAAGGTGTTCATTTTCATAAAGTGAAAATTAAATGCTGTATTCGTTTTTATTAACAGTCTTAAATAAAGAAGTGTGATAGCGAAGCAAAAAATATCCTGAATCACTAGGTACCGTAATGTAGTCTATGACTGAAATAACGAAGTAAATAATGTGATAGCGACTTTTGTTATTATACCTTAATACCCTGACATCGAATTGTTCCTTCCAAACGAACTTCAAGTGCTCCTACTTCGCAAGTTGGTTGTCTTCAGGTTGTGTAGTACTGTTAGTTTCTTTCAGAGATGAAATTCATCCACATTCTTTGAAATTCAGTGCGTTATTCTGCCGTGGTATTTCCAACAATGCAGTAGGCAATATTTAATTTTTTGCCGCCAATTAAACCAACAGAGTACGGTAATTCATTTGTCATTAAAGCTGATTACAAGCACATAATAAGTGTTTACATAAATTGGATTATAGGTGCTTCAGGTAACAATAGTAGAAAGGTTTGCAAACAGCTGATAATAACATAGTTTCTGCATGCCACTCCTAGTATGTTGTTAATAAATACCAACCATTTTTTTCTGACCGAAGGAAATAACTGACTCGAAATATAGGTATTTACTGGAAGATCAAACCAGGCTGAAAGTATTCCGCATACATCTGTCGACTTCAACTCTTTTGTCATACTAACTGTTTACCATTACTTCATTAACATTAGCTAACTATTTACATATTCGTCAATTCCTTAATTGTGGCAGATGGTGTTTACTTACATTTGCTCCACAATATCGTGTTATTACGGAATCACGAAAATCAAGGCGAATACATATCAATCCTATTTCTGTATTATGAGCAAAATTCCGAGCGCTGTGTCCGCAGCTCGTGGTCTAGTGGCTTGCCTCTGGATCGCGGGGTCCCAGGTTTGATTCCCGGCTGGGTTGGGGAGCCTCTCTGCCCGGGGACTGGGTGTTTGTGTTGTCCTCATCATTTCATAGTCATCAGCATCACCATTCGTGCCAGTGGCTACATTGGATTGTGAAACAAATTGGACTGTGTAAAAGTTGGGACTTTGTACAGGCGCTGATGACCGCACAGTTGAGCGCCCAACATGCCAAACGTCATCATCATCATCATCCGAGCACTGTAATGCTCTGGTAATCTATTCTGATTGTGACTCGGTGAGTGAGTATTAGACTATAAATCGAAATATCCGGAATTCACTTCTCAGTTGGTCATGGGATTTTCTTATTTATCATTTTATCCCACACAGAAATGATGGGCATATGTAAAAAAAGGCCACGTTATTTCGTGGTTCGGAGTACACGTTGAACTATAAGTCCTGTAACAACTTTCTGGGTCATTCAGTTTAAAGCTCGAAGGAAAGCAAGTATAATCGACTACCTAATGGACCTTGTCTAGTAAAGCACAGTGGTGTTCAAACTCTCTTAGAGTTTAGCGACTGCTTTACTTACAATTCATTCATCAGACTCATGAAGTTACTATCCTAATTTCGGAACTTTCTATTGTCTCTGTAAAGTTCCTGTTTCTTCCCCCCGCCCTGCACTTTAGTTCCCTTATCTAGTTTCTCCTTACTGTCCTTATCATTTTGCTCTAAGTACAGATTAACCTGTATGTGGAGGCTCCAATTCTGTCTTACTCCACCGAGCGAGGTGGCGCAGTGGTTAGACACTGGACTCGCATTCGGAAGGACGACGGTTCAATCCCGCGTCCGGCTATCCTGATTTAGGTTTTCCGTGATTTCCCTAAATCAATCCAGGCAAATGCCGGGATGGTTCCTCTGAAAGGGCACGGCCGACTTCCTTCCCCATCCTTCCCTAATCCGATGAGACCGATGACCACGCTGTCTGGTCTCCTTCCCCAAATCAACCATCTGTCTTACTTACTTCTCTGTTACTGTCTCCTTTTCAGCTCCTTCAACTCTTTTAACTGTCATTTCGCTTGTGTACAAGTTGCAGGTTGCATTTCGCTCCCTGTATTTTATCCTTCATAGCTACAGAATGTCAATACGTGTACGCCAGTCAGTACCGCCAAAGTCTGTTTTTTAAGCTACAATTGCTATAAATGCAAGTTTGCCTTTCTTCACTAGGTCCTGAGATCAGGATTGCTTTGCAAGTGCCTACATTCGGCAGAACGTAATCTGATCTTACCTTGCGTCCACTTCTACCAGTCGTCCCATCATTCAACAGACAATTTGTGTTGGTATTTTCCAACAATGACTAATAAACTGATAATCCGCTAATACACCTATCAGCACCTGTCATTTTTGATATCGTGATTATTTAATTCTTTTTTTAAGTATGAGGGTATTTCGTCTGTCTCATACGTTATACAGGTCAGGTGCCACACTTCTGTCATGCTAGGTTCTGCAAAAAGTTTAACTAATATTGAGGGAATATCGTCTACTCCAGGTGCCTTGTTTTGTCTTAGGTCTTTCAGTGTTCCGTCAAATTCTTCTCATTGTGTCACATCCCCAATCTCGTATTCCACCCACTTCTTCTCCTCACTCCATAATACTGTCTATAAGTTTCTTTCCTTTAGATAACTGTTCTGTATATTCCTTCCATGTTTCAGTCTTCCATTCTTTGCTTAGTACTGGCTTCCCATCTCAGCTATTGGTCTTCATACAGCAGAATCTTTATTCTATGTTTAGCATCCAGCTTTCCCACAGTCACACTTCTACAGCTGTACCTTTCTCATTAGTAGTGTAGCTATGCGGCCTTTGATGCACTTAGACATTCAACTGTCTACTAAAGCTTATCTCGTGGTCGTCATTTTGTGCCCACACATGACAAGGTATGGCCCTCTCCTTTATGACATTATCAAACTTACCAATGACATCGTCATCTTTATATGTGATATCAGCATCATCATATAACAAACCACGCCATTCCCTCCCCCTCCCCTTGTCCATCCTTCCGCCTCCCCCTCCAGTCTCCAGCCAATCGTAACGTAGTATTAAAATGAAGCAGCCGACCACAAAGCAGCTCTCAAATTACGTAAGCTTCACTTAAACTGCGCAAATTGGCACTATCTTCGAAAATGTACAGTATATACATATCGAAAAATACCTAACCTTCACCTGAATAAAATGGCATCATGTTCAAAGAACGTACTTAACCTTCATTTGAATTACGAAAAAGTGAAAAATGGCGTTATGTTAAAAAAATGCAACTTTAACTTTAGTTGATGCCATGTTCAAAAGATTACATAAGCATCTTCATGTGAGTTGTGTACATTGTCGCCTTTCAACACACACACACTAACCTCTGTATTCTTCACGTGAGTTGTGTACAATGTCGCTTTTCAGCACATACACACATACACACACACGCACATACACACACACTTCACTTTAAAAAAATTTATGTCAAATACTATCAAATCAGTAGAGTACTTTCTACAACTGACATCGGATAAGTCAATACAAAAATACACATTACAACGTATACAACATGAATATCACATACCATTTTTTTTAATTGCTGAAGGCTCTTTACAAAAACAGCTGGCAGGAACATTATAATATTGACAGTGTTATTTTTACCTATATAGAACAAGTTCTAATAGCTATAACTTCATATAGTTTATTAGTTTATTTTCTTATCTGTTGCATGGTTGGAAAATATGACATTAAACTCAAACAGTAACATTTTTAATTCATTTTCTCATCTTGCTACAGAAAGTAAAAGATCTGTACGAAAATGGCTTAAGTGATGACTGTTTTGATATACTTTTCTTTTTTTAGGACAGGTCAGATTCAAAAAATACCTGGGTGCATTAAAAACAATGTTTTATTAAGAGAGATTTTACATTCATTTTAAATTTATTTACTTCCTAAATTTCTTTCAGTGGTGCCCAAAAGTGGTTATATAACTTTTGTTCCCATACATTTAATACCTTTACTGTACGAACTTGTTGAGTGGGGAATTAGTCTTAAATAAATTTTTGATCTTGTGTCATGATGGTGGTAATCCATATTTCTGTCAAGTTCATTAAGTTTCTTAATGAAATGTAATACTTTTAGTATGTATTGGCACAGAATGGGCAATATACTCAGTTTCCTAAATACTGGTTTGCACAATTCTCCCTTGGATGTTTGAATAAAATTCTTTTGACTGCTTTCTTATGAAGTTTACTGCCTAGTTGAGTTTTGCTAATGGAGAGAAGTTCTCTTTTCCTTTGAGATGATCTAATGATTCCTGGGGTGATCCAGTTGGAAATCTTTCTGTCCCTATCCATACTTTTCGTTTGTAAGGGGACGTGACAGTTAAGATAATAACAGAAAATATCTGGAAATACTTCATAATTACTGTCTATAGTTTAAACCTCATATACATTTTGGTAGCTTTCTTTCTGCCTTTGAAAGAGGAAAGTGTGGATATTGTGTTTATTGAACTTTCTCCTCTGTACAACATTTTTTTGGGTTGAGGCGTGTTCATTGGCAAGTTAACTTAAATAATTAATGCACTGTGGTCTGAGAATCCTAAATGTACATAGGATACTGTACAATTGATGTTACTATCTACTTGGTCCAGACATCTAACACAATGGTTTGTTTCCCTAGTCAGAGAATTGACTATCAGGTCAAGGATGTAGATCGTCATGAAATTTTTGAAGCTTAAATGGCTAGTGTCTTCTAAGAGAAAACTTGTGCTAAGATCACCACATCTCAAAATACTATGAGATTTTCTTTCACATAATTTTTCTATTACTGATGCTAGATTTTTGTAGATGGAATTTATGTTGCCATAGGGTGATCTGTAAGCTGTTATTATATAAATGTTCAAGTGAGTAAGCTCTATGCCTGACAGTTCTATTTCTTTTTCAAAACTACAGGAATTGCATATGTGAAAATGTAATTTATTTAGTTTATTTTTTAGTCCCTGTACATTATCAAAATAAATTTTTAGTTCGAGGAATTTTTGTTAGGTGCATTGTACATTGATGAGATTTAGTAGACATGACGTTGTTAATTATAACTGACTGACAAGGTTCATTGGAATAATTACAGAGGATCTCAACCTCATTTGGAGACACCAAGTTTTCTCCTTTTTTTAGGTGTGGGTAAAAAATCCTCCTTCTTAGATATATTAGGCCTTGGTCTTAAATTGACAGTTCCAGGTGGAGATGTCCTTGGTGGTACTTTTGAGGCTGGATCTGCTGTTACCCTTTCTGCACACACACAACCACACACACACACACACACACACACACACACACACACACACACACACACATACACACACAAGAGAAACATACTATGCAAAAAGTGCAGCTACCAGTTGGATGACAGAGAGAAGGAGGAGCTTGGGCTAGTGTGAGAGAGACCTACTACATCACTGCAGTGGTGTTTGATAACACACCTAGCCACCAGCTGAGAGATGATGTATGTCAACTCTACTAGTATTATGTCAGATTCCATCTCTCCTGGTCTCTCTATAATGGTTACTTGAGTGAAGCACCAACAATATAATATATTACAGAAGGAATGAAAATACTCTAGGTACACATTTTTATATCTTTTGCATACATACACTAAAATAACAATTAAATTTGTCTTGCAACATTAATCGTTTGCCACAGAGTGTAAACATATGAATCTAATATACATTCTTGTTCGTCCTCAACACTATTTAGATCATCATCTGTTCCAAACAGTAGGTTGTTATGATGTGAGTAAATAAGTGAAACTTCTCTAGCAGCTAAGCAAGTTTTAACAGCGCTCTCCGCATTAATCAGAGCAAACTAAAACTGAATTTCATTTCATTATATATTGCATCTTCAAACACGTTATAGCTTCAAGTGTTTCAACATGATCAGCTGGAGCTTCTTTGTGTGCAGGAGGAAAGTCACATTTCCTTCCTAAGCTCGGGTCTGATTCTGTTTAATGTACTTAAAATCGTTAGTAAACAACTATGTGATACAAAATAGAGCTTACCTTGATGCTGGTAAGCCAAGGACATAGCCAAAGGGCGGCCAGGGGAGAGGGGTCCAGGGCATCAAGACTCCCAATCACCTTAATGAAATTACATATGATCTACTTGCTGTTTAGTGAAAGATATTTTGATTTTCAGTAATATGATGAAAAAGAGATAGGCCCTACACTACTTATAGTCAACGAGACCATCAATAGATTTAACGTATCAACTATCGCCCATCCAGACTTTAACCAATTCCAGCCACTACTCATGAACTATAACTTGGCATCTTGCTAGTGGGGGTTGTGGGGCATGGGAAGAGAGGCTGTGGACTGCTGCCTCGGAGACGTCGGATGTGGAAGCCGAGGGTTTCAAGCTCCACCTCCATGTATTGTAAGTATGCAGTGCAGGTAACAAGACCCTGTCTTTTGAACTTTTGCAAGCTCCTGATAACCAGCTTTCTTTTCAGGACTGGGATGCAAGGTAACTCTCACAATACTGGTAGGCCAGCAACTGCATCACCACTCATTTTAGACAAAATCACAATGAAAATATCGCAACAAGACTTAGTCTACGCCTGCTAATAGTGCGTTGCACAGTTGGCAATAAAAAAACTGCAAATCACAATGGCATGAAGTCTATCAACTGTTGTCGACTACTAGCAATCAGAACTGGGGCTTCCGCTTGCCAAATTATAGTTCCCACGTAATACTGTACATTGTTGGTCCTACTTGGGTCCAGTTATTGATTTGCTAATAATTTCAGTTCTAACTTGCAGCTGAAATTAATGTAAATGTTCCTGTTTATTGTTTTCGTGGTATGTACTGTTATGATAGTTTCTAATTATAGATAAGTTTGTAACAAGAAAGAAGACAAAACTCGATCTTGATTCGTCCACTAGCGTTATTGTAAGTTAAAAATGTACACATTACTGTAACAGCCTAATTACCTATCTATAGCGTTTTAATGTTAGCATTGGAGTCGCTATTTGGAGACTGGTAGCACTTTCGGGTTGCAGTATTTTGCAAGGCAGTGGAGTGGTAAACATCGTTTCAAATAACATTAAATTAATGTCAGTGCACAAAAATTCATTTTAATTTGCCTGTGTCGCCCAAAAGTTGCGTTGATCAACATGCTTGCAGTCCCATAAAAATTGCTCAAAATTCTATTATTGGTAGCCCAAATGGCAAAATATCGACCAATATAGTCATCCAGACCGTACTCAATTACGAAAACCAGTTCTAATACAGGACGATTGGCAGGGGCACATAGAAAGTGGAAGTGGTATATGATGACAGCACGTCCTGTAGTTCATTGGTTTCCAAAAGATTTTTTCAGTGAGCTGTTTGAATTTGTGTAAGCCAACTGCACTCTCCATCCTCCCTTCTCTTTCATCCAGAATCTATTTTCTCTCTTGCAATACTACAATAAAAGGAGATTCTTCAAATGTTCTATGATTGTCTTCAAACTGTGCTGCTTTTAACTTGTAGAAATAATAATATTAAAAAAAATATTTGTTGCTTTCGTAACAGTACTTATTTTAATTTCGGGAATAGTTATTTGTTTCTTGGGCAAACAGTATATAATTTTAATGCTGATTTGCATAAGATTTCAGCAATATAAGTAGTTCAGCTATGTTTAAATTGGAAGGCGGCTGGCGACCTCCATTTTGAACTATGGCTCTGTGCATAAAGACAGTTGAATGTCGATACATCATGTCTTCAATTTTACTACATGAACGATATTCTGCTGTGAAATGTCTTACTCATTATATTCTTGAAACAGTAAGTCCAACTCTCGCAACTCTAATGTATTCGTGAACAAAGTCGTATAAACGACGACATATGTTGCACATCATAAAGGAGTTTATTATCATAAAAGCCTGTATAACCACAGTCTAAAGGTGGATTCACACCTGACGGAACGTCACCGTGACGTCCATCACTTCAAAAGTCTTCTCTGTAGTTCCAATGGTGGCATTCACACACGCCGTCAACGGAACGTCACGTCACGTCACGCCACGCCACGCCAAGGTTTCTCAGGAAGAATGTTTCGAAAGGCCATAGTGTAGCGGTTCTAGGCGCTGCAGTCTGGAACCGCGCGACCGCTACGGTCGCAGGTTCGAATCTTGCCTCGGGCACGGATGTGTGTGATGTCCTTAGGTTAGTTAGGTTTATGTAGTTCTAAGTTCTAGAAGACTGATGGCCTCAGAAGTTAAGTCCCATAGAGCTGAGAGCCATTTGAACCATAGTGTAGCCTACTTGATGAGCAAATGTTGGATTAAGTACACAATGCGATCAAATACGAAATTATTCCCCACTGACTGCTACTGAGAAAAAGTCTTAACATATACTGGAAGACAATACCAAGTTAAAGTATTTTATTTTATACACTGAAGGAATGTATTGCAAAATAGAAGATACATATCTTGTTCAATGTGCATTAGTCACGATTTCTCCAGTGGAATAGCAAAAAGAAAAACCGGAAGTAAATCTGATGCAGCGTGCAGAAATTTAAAATAATATTCGTAGTAAATTAACGATGTACAGCTGATAGCAGAAATATATGCAAATATAGTGCAAGTATACTAAAACGGCTCATCTAGACTTAACTGTAGGCAAACCATCAGATTCTGTCAAGGTGATATTGGATGCCTAAATCTTGAATTTCTCTTCATAATTTTTATTTGTATCTCGCTTGACAGGTAAAAAAAACTTGTTTAGACATTCTGAAATATTTATAGAACGATGACCCCTCCTGTTTCAGTTCCATCTAAAGAGTGTGGAACTCTCCTTCACAGTCTCGATTTTTAACATTTTTCCAACCCAGAGTCATTTTGTTCTCTGCTCCTTATCATCATCATGTACAACAGCAATCATAGCAAACAGCTGTAAACTAAATTTCAGCATTTTATGAAGAGCTACCACAAACTATGAAACACGGCCTCTGGAGAGTATTTTATGAACCAGCTGTACCATGTCGTAAGGATAAAGCTTGTTTTCAGTTGTTTTCTATTTAATTAACGAAATAGTTATTATATTTTTGCAGTCCATGTGTTAGTCGACAGGAAACATGAAGTATTATTAAATACATGTCAAAACAGTCGAACCACACTGGTTCAATGTGATAAGCTACGACTAATTCATGAAGAAATTATTTTGAATATGCGTATTTGCAGCTTACTCTGCTGAAACCAAGAGAATGGAAACACATATTTTACGCATGGAACCATACATCTATGTTTATATCGTAGTCGCTTTCCATGCCACTTGAAAAAAATTATGGAGTCTAATGATTCGCCCTTTCCTTACACTTCAGTCGACTTTCTAATACATGAATATTTTTTAAATATAATGACTTTTGTATCAAAAGCGAATGTGTTGAAGAGACTTACCGTTCATAGCTCAGATTTAGCAATAATTGTTGAACTGGACTCTTCTGTGTTGGGATACAGCTTTATTCCATTTGACTGTTTTTAATTGCATCTGTGTGATTTTACCTTCAGCTAGAGGAGTTGTAGCTTATTTGGTACGTTAAATAATCTACAAATTACATTCCATATAACTTTCCCTCTTTTCACATTCATTGATTTGGCTAAAAGTGTACCAAATAAAACCACACTTGTTGGGTAGATATACGATGTATTTCTGCAGAAGGTCAGGTCTTCTTGAGTTTATTAGCACTGTCTTGTTATTAAACGAAAACGGCATTATTCAGTAAATATCTGTTCATTACAAGAGAATGGTAAATAAACTGCCCTGTGATGACCGCTTCATACCTACCACAGTGCCTAGGAAGATAACTGTGGTGTCATTTTCTAGTAATTGTCGATTTTTATGGCACTGCATGCACACCCTATCGTAAAAACTATGTTACAGATCGATATAAACATTACTATTGGAACTCGTCCGATATCATATTCAGAATTGTTGCTTGCTAGCAGCTTGGGGCTGGTTAGACAAATAAGAAATAGACAGTTGAAACAAATGACCTGTCATAGGACAGAGTAACTACAAAAACAACATCAGTTTCGAGATGCTAGAGATGATACCACAGTACAATAACACAACACCTACTTGTCATTTATACTACTTGTAGTATGATAGCTCAGATGTCGGACATTAGCAACCAGTGACAGTAATAATGTCCATATTAATGACCGCATGACCTTCACAACAGAATACGTTGTCCTCAGAACAACAGACGCTCAAAGCGACCTCCCTGCACGTCCAAACATTGAACAACGTGCTGGATCATACAGCTCTGGGCCCTTCACATCAACACGTAACAAGAGCAGCATGAACACATGCTACCAATTCTTCCACATTCGTCAGCGGAGTAGAGTACACATGCTTCTTCATGTGTCACCACAGGAAGAAATCCAGGCGATTTAGTCAGGTGAACGTGATGGCCTTACAACTGGATCTCCACGTCCAAGCCATTTCACTGGAAATGATCACACATCAATTCCAGAGTGTGGAGGTGCACCATCATGTTGGAACCATATCCTCTGCCGAACATGTAGTGGAACATCTTCGAGAGCATCAGGTAGATAGTTTGAGAGGAATGCATGATACCTTCGTGCAGTCAACCTGTCAGGTAACATGTAGGGGCCCAAACACCTGTCGCCCAATAGCACATCACCCGCGACCGTTGATATCAAGTCTGCTTGTGTCTGTGTATGTGCGGATGGATATGTGTGTGTGTGCGAGTGTATACCCCTTCTTTCCCCCTAAGGTAAGTCTTTCTGCTCCCGGGATTGGAATGACTCCTTACCCTCTCCCTTAAAACCCACATCCTTTCGTCTTTCCCTCTCCTTCCCTCTTTCCTGATGAGGCAACAGTTTGTTGCGAAAGCTTGAATTTCATGTGTATGTTTGTGTTTGTTTGTGTGTCTATCGACCTGCCAGCACTTTCGTTCGGTAAGTCACATCATCTGTGTTTTTAGATATATTTTTCCCACGTGGATTGTTTCCCTCTATTATATGCATATATATATATATATATATATATATATATATATATATATATATATATATATATATATATGGAGAGACAGAGAGAGAATATATATTAATTTTATAGACCAAATACTATTTATATGATGGCCTTCTCAAAGAAAATTTTGAACATACAATTTTTTAAAATCAATTAATGTGTTTTCAGAATAAATTAAAAACATGGGTCTCTTTCAGGTCCTCTTCAACCAGTCAGAAACCTCCTTTGACAAAATCCTGGCGGTGTCCTCATGTCAGCAGAACCAGTGAAATAGACTGTTAATTGTGTTCTGTACCAGAAGTGCTGACTCAATGGATGCTCACACCGTCACCCGCCCCCTCCCCCTCCACCTAAAGATTTCTTTTTTGTGCTCAGCAAACACACCAAGTGGGGAAGGAAATTACAATAGAATAAATGAAAAAAAAACATTGATGAAAATCTCAGAGCTCTCAATTATGCCAATTTTGATATCACACTCTCACATTGTCCCATGCAAGCCCAGAGTGGCACTTCAGTCCTCCAGAAACAACTGAAGGGTGTACAGCGCTACTCTGTCATGGAAACAGCACCAAAGGTTTTGAACAACAGGCAATGGCTGGCAGAAATTTGAGTCACCTGCTTTGCGTCAGTGGGTATTCACTCACTCAGTACCGTGCTTAGTGAAGCAGTAAGGTTTAGTTTACATTTTTTGTATAGTGATGCAGTATTATTTACAATTAAAATTTATTTAATTTTGTTGTTGTAGTTGGCTCTTGTAATGGATAAATTCATTGTTCATTCGCCACTGAAGGTAAGTGACTCGATTACGACATACATATGCAAATATTGCATCAGGTGGCTCCAATTCAGCTGCTGTATCAAATGAAAGAAAGAAAACTGGTCCTGTTGGTGGTGACTGTTATTTCCAAAAACAGTGGAAAGACAAAAATACAAGTGGATGTTATACAACGAGATGTGTGGCAAAGTATTTCGTTCTGTATATAAGGAAATGTACTCGTCTAGTGGAATTTTTGTGAAGACAACTAAACATGGTGAAGATGTGATTAAACCACTGCTTGAAATCGAGTTTTCTTCTTGGACCAAAGCGTTAGAAAGATTTACTTGTCTTGAAAATTCGAATTATCATATGTCTTGCTGTAGCAGGAAAAATGCACTTGATAAAGGTATGAATGTGCAGATGTCTTAGGCTAAGGAGGGAGAAAAGAAGTCTGCAAGAGTATATCTGTTCAGAATGTTTCCTTCACAGCATTATCTATGGTGCAGGAGGTAGCAATCGCTGGCCACATAGATCAAAGTGCTAATTATAATGGATTTTTTGAGTTATATGCTGAAGATAGCTCCAATCTATCCTCTTGGCTCCAGCGTACAAAGAACAAATAGCTTTCATGTGACATAACAAACGAAGTAGGTTCTATTATGGTTAACGAGATGTTACACAATTTGATAAAATTTGTAAAATATTCCCAGTGTTATCTGGTAATTGTGCATAAAACTAGTGACGTAGCTCAACATGAGTAAGTTTTGATTTACTTTCCATGTGGAAGTGGCGATAATTACCTAATTAATAAATTGTTTTTCTGGTTTCTATACTACTGAACCTACAACAAATGAAGTATTGTTAAAATTGTAATGGGTGTTCTCATGTGTTTTTCTCTAGACATCAAGTCATGCAGAAGTATTGATACTGACGGAGCAACAAATATGACCGGAGATTTTTCTGGATTGCAAGTAAAAATCAGAGAAATTAAGTCATGATTGCTAGATGTCCGCTGTTTGGCCCATTCTTTGAAACTTGTGACCCAAGAGGCAATGTAAAATGGACCATGGTGAGAGACCATCTTTAAAATGTGAAAGAAGTGACCAATTTGGTATGCAGGTCCCCCAAGTCCCTAGCAATATCTGAATCTCTGTGAGCTGCCCATTCATTCTGCAGCTCTTGAGTCTTTTTGCCCTGTCAGGTGTTGTAGAATACGTTCATTAAAAAGTATTTTCCAGAATTATGAACAAACCAAAAATTTCTAAATCTTCTGTGTTCTTTTGATTTTATCTTTGTCACTGCACTCCTTATTAAAATTTTTGAGCCAATTGATATTTTGAATGTCTTTCTGCGAAATTCCTCTCTACAGATCCAAAACGCCATGGACAATATTAATAGTGTCCAAGATGTTGTGACGTTATCTCAGACTGATGAAAGTTTTGATGAATATAGAGTTTTTACTTGGAATTGTCCAAAAAATTTGTTTTCGTATATCTGAAACTTACAAAAGATTGAAAGATTTCTCGAAAACAGGATGACAGTGCTCTACCCCATTCTTCCGCTAGCACCTGTGATTATTACTAGTAAATTTATTTTGTGGTTTTACATAGTGTAATTAAATGTTCTAAGGATCGATTTTCTACAGCTGCTGTGACTCACTTCAAACAAATAGAACCATTTCTTCTTTTCAAAAGTAAAGATTACTGTTATGTAATAGAATTAGATAAGGATGACTATGACCCAGAAAGATTAACTTTACACAGAAATATAATGTCAGCTGTGTGTGAATCTAAAAATTATTTCGTTGGAAGTACAGAAGAAGTCCTAGTGTGCTTCTTTCCATCAAATATGCACATCAGTGAATCGATACCAGAGATGATGAAAGTGCTAAAGACCACTTTAACTATACCAGTTTCTGCATGTACAGCAGAACGTTGTTTCTTTGCCCCTAGGAGATTAAAAACTTACCTGTGCAAAATCATAACACATGAGAAATAGAATAACAGAGCTATTATGCAAGTCCATAAACAAAAGTAAAAAACTTCTACCTTGACACTGTTGAACACTTTCATCAAAAGACATCTGTTCTTAGGAACCCACCAAGATTTGAAAAAATAAAACAGATATACGTTGACTGTGGATTACTTTTGGTATGTATTAATGAATCAGTATTGAAGAAGAAACAAAAAAGAATAATTTGTTTACCTTTATCAAGTAGTGCTCATTCAAAAATACCTGAAACTGGATTTTTTGGAGGGTTAGTTTTTGACATTTGCAAACTGTGAGTTACAGCACCCATATTGGTTTTCAAACACCAGCACACCAGGTCTGTACTATCTCGCTCAACATCCAAACAAAAATTGCGAACTTGGACTTCACTATGCATCTTAAATTTTGAAGACTACTGCTAGGCTGTGTTCACCATTGTGAATCATGGTCAGTCGACAGGGTGACCACCAATAACCCAGAAAATAACAACATTATTTATTTATCATCATTTTGGTATTTTCTGCACATTTTTACCAAGTACACTAGCCGTAGTAGTGGATCTTTCTTTCCATGATACTCTTTGTAAGCCGTTGATGTTACAACATATGGTATATACCCCTCTTTGGTCTTTTTTTAATAACAACACATCCTGGTGAAATCATTGTCTCTCGAATTCTTTGTACAATATCGGGCTGCCTTTGCATAAACGATTCTATCTAATGACTATTCAGTTTCAGCTCTGTAACTAGTTTTTGGACCCATTCTATCAGTTGTCTTCTAGTAACAGATAATCTAGTCCCCTGACACTCCGAAATTTGCGTAACTAACTTAGCTTCAAATTCTTCACCCAGTGTACAAGAGGTATCCATCTGTCTTTGATTTGGATATTTTGCAGAATTTTGAAACAGTGGAGTGGGTCAGTTTGTTACAATTTTATTGTAAAATGGAGAGTACTTTGTTTCAACTTGACTACAACATATACAGCAATTTGTTACAGGTTTGCTGCAACCAAGACAATTTGTCACAGTTTTACTCTAACATAGAGGGCAATTTATTATAATTTCTGTGTGAGATGGAGGGCAATTTGTCACAGTTTCTGTAACATGGACGATTTGATCATTTGCTGTGATACAGAGGGCAATTTATTACAGTTTTGCCGTAAAGAAGACAGTTAGTCTCAGTTTTAATGTAGTGTGGGAAATTTGTTACCGTCTTGCAGTAACATGGAGTTCTGTTTGTTACGGTTTTGTTGTAACGTGGATGGCAATTTGTTACAGTTTTGCTTTGACATTACCAATTTGCACCAGTTTGTTGTAACATGGGTCAATCTGCTACAGTTTTTCTGTAACATGGAGGTCAATTTTTTAGTTTTGTAGTAACAAGAAGGAGGATAATATCTAATCAAAAGTATTTAGACATGGTTACGAAATTCACCATTTACAACTATTTGTTGTGAGAGGTGGACCCACCAATATTGAAGGAGTTGGGGGGTATTTTGTTGTCGGTAGAGAACCAAAATGAGCCAGTCATTACAGCTCAGTGACTTTAAACATGGACTAGACATTGGATATTACAGGAGAAACAAATCCATCAAGGACATTTCAACCATTCTAAAGCTGTCCAAGTCGACCATTGTAATGTTGCTGTGAAGTAGAAATGTGACGGAACCATCACAGCTAAACTATGACCATACAAACCTCATACACTGACAGGCAGGAATCATTGGGCATTGTGCAGAGCGGTTGTAAGGAATGGCTTGAAATCATCTGCAGGAATCACTCACAAGCTCCACAGTGCTGTCAGTCTAGGAAGTAACACAGTGACTGTATGTAGGGTGTTAAAAATAATAGGGTAAAATGGTTGAGGAACTCCTCATAAGCCACACATCTCTGTAATCATTGCTAACTGATGCGTCTGGTGCTGTGAGGAGTGACACCACTGGCCAGGGAGTAATAAAATCACCACCTTCTCTGGTTCTGACTGTTCAGGAAGAGTGGGTTACCATCCCCCCACAGCCATTCACTCAGCTCAATGAAAGTGGCCCCAACGGAGCTCAAGCTGTCATAAGGGCAAAGGGCAAACACACCCCATATTAATGCTGAATGTAACAATTTTGCTGTAACACAGAGAGAAAATGGCGATGTATGGGAAAGTTTGTTACAATTTCATTTGATGTTATCTGTGACTGAACTTATAATTTTAATGCATGAGAAACACTTTACAATTTGTTATGACATAGCAACTTACTAGTGTCACATGCAAGTGCTTATTATGCATTTTCCTTGTGAATGCAACATGGGAAATTACAAGAAGAAGGCAAATAGAGGCACAACGCAACAAGGAGCATTTAGTGAAGAGGTAAAACAAGTAATGGTTTTAGAAAGACCACTGATAGACGTGTAATAAATTTTACTGCAATACAGTGATTCTGTGGAAAAAGGAAAACTGTTGCTGCTGGTAATATGTCCAAGTATATAAAGACAAGTTGAAGTTTAACATTTTTAACACAAATCTCTCAAAGTTCTTGAGTGATTTACTTCAGATTTTTGCATGATACTTCAATAAACGTTCGGAGCGAGATAGACTACACAGTTTTTTAATGTATATGGAACATGAATAAATATTTACCATATAAAATGCAAAGATTTTTAGCACAAATCTCAGAAAGTACTTGACCGATTTACTTCAGACTTTTACATGACAACCTATGAACAGGTACAGGCTACACATATATATATATATATACACACACACACACACACACACACACACACACATATATATATATATATATATATATATATATATATATATATATATATATATATATACTTCTACATAAAGACAAGTCATAGTTTAAGGTTGTTACCAGAAAACTCGAAAAGTTCGTGACTGATTGACTTCTAATTTTTACATGACACTCTAAAAAACGTTCACACAGACATAGGCTACATATTTTATTAATATGTATATATAAAAGTGTATATACATTATACACTGAATAGCCAAAGAGACTGGTACACCTGCCTAATATCGCGTAGGGCACCCAAGAGTATGCAGGAGTGCAGCAACATGATGTGGAATGAACTCAACTAACATCTGATGTAGTGCTGGAGGGAAATGACGCCATAAATGTTGCAGGGCTGTCCATAAATCCGTAAGAGTATGGGGGCGGAGATCTCTTCTGAGCAGCATGTTGCAAGGCATGCCAGATATGCCCAATAATGTGCATATCTGGGGAGTTCGGTGGCCATCGGAAGTGTTTAAACTCAGAAGAATGTTCCTGGAGCCACTCTGCAGCAATTCTGGACGTGTGGGGTGTCGCATAGTTCTGCTGGAACTGCCCAAGTCCGTAGGAATGCAAAATGGGCATGAATGGATGCAGGTGATCAGACAGGTTGCTTACGTAGGTGTCGTCTGTCAGAGTCGTATCTAGACATATCAGGGGCCCTATATCATACCAACTGCATGCGTACTACACCATTACAAAGCCTCCACCAGCTTGAACAGCCCCCTGCTGACATGCAGGGTCCATGGATTCAAGAGGTTATCTCCATACCTGTAGACATCCAATTTAAAACGAGACATGTCTGACAAGGCAACATGTTTCTAGCCATCAACAGGCCAATGTCGATGTTGATGGACCCAGGCGAGGCATAAAGCATTGTGTCGTGCAGTCATCAAGGGTACAAGAGTGGGCATTTGGCTCCAAAAGCCCATCTCGATGATGTTTCGTTGAATGGTTCGCACGCTGACACTTGCTGATGGCCCAACATTGAAATCTGCAGCAATTTGCGGAAGGGCTGCACTTCTGTCATGTTGAATGATTCTCTTCAGTCGTTGTTGGTCACGTTCTTGTAGGATCTTTTTCCAGCTGCAGTGATGTTGGAGAATTGATGTTTTACAGGATTGCTGATATTCACGGTGCACTTGTGAAACGATCATATGGGAAAATCCCCACTTTATTGCTGTGCCCATCTCTCGTGCACCGACTGTAACATCACATTCAAACTCACCTAAATCTTGACAACCTGCCTTTGTAGTAGCAGTAACTGATGTTACAACTGTGCTAGACTCTTCTCATCTTATATAGGCGTTGCTGACCACAGTGCCGTATTCTGCCTGTGTACATATCTCTGTATTTGAATACGCATACCTATGCCAGTACCTTTGATGCATCATTGTATAACTAGGAAAGTTCTCAACGATATTGCTTCAAATTTTTAGATGATACACTTATAAATGTACAGATAGATATATGACACTTTCTTAGAAACATATATGGTATTTAAAATATGTATACTATATTAAACAAAAAAATTGTTAGTAAAATTCGCCAAAAGTTCTTGACCAATTTACTTCACATTTTTGTATGATAGTCTCATAAAAGTGCAGATAGACCTGGGCTACATATTTTTAATATGTATGCTATATAAACATATTCTACATGAAGGAGAAATATAGTTAGGAAAAACATCGACATTATCCTGTCTGATTCTCTAATAAATGTTCAGATGGACATAGGTTAAACATTTTTAAATATAAATGGTACATAAACACCAGTATCTACACTACTACATAAAAATAAGCCTTTAGATAATGTTGTTACGAAACATCTCAAATAGTTCTGAACCAATTTACTTCCAATTTTTGCACAATGCCCTAGTGAACGTTTGGATGGATATAGGCTACACAGTTTTTTAATAATGTGGTCTATAAACAGCGTGTGTGTATGAATGAATACTATTTAAAGTGGAAAATTTTAGTGAACAATCTCTAAAGTTTCTTGACCAATTTTCTTCACAGTTTTACATGCTGCTCTAGTAAACATTTGGAGAGAGACATGCTATCTATATTTTAAACCTACATAACATATAAATACATCTACAATTACTTTGTCTACACTAGATTAGTCATTCGTTAACGTCGTTACCAAAAAGTCTCAAAAAGTACTTGGCCAATTTACTTCAAATTTTTCAAGATACTCTCATAAACATTCAGACAGACATAGGCTACTTATTTTTTAATATATGTGGTGTATAAATATATATCTGGTACTGACAGATTGTTAGCAAAAATCTCGAAAATTCTTGACTAGTTTATTTAAGATTTTTTCGTAATACTCCATTAAATGTGAGGGCTGCATATAGGTTATCTTTTTTAAGATGTATGTGGTACATAATATATGTATGTAGTACATAAATGAGAACATTGTTAGTAAAAATCTGGAAAAGTTCTTGACCAATTTATTTCAGGTTTTTACTCGATGCTTTAACAAACATTTGGACAGACATTGGCTGCGTATGTTTGAAATGTATTTAATGTATAAATATATATTTAACATATAAAGGTGAAATGCTGTTAGCGAAAATCTCGAAACGTTCTTGGCCATTTTACTGCAGGTTGTTACATGATACTAAACTAACATTCGGACAGATATAGTCTAGCTCAAGTATACATTCTGGAATAAAATAGGAGCAGAAATAAAACAAAAATGCTGGCAAGTACGTAAATACGTGTATATTTCCGACTTTGCGCCAATGAATACAGCCAAGTTAGGGAAAAGATTTTTTTCAGAATGTTGGCTGTAGTTATAACACACTGACAGAAGAAAATCCCAGCAAAAATGTTTAATGTATAGTAACGAAATTTCGGGAATGCATTTGTCTAGGTAACATATTTAAGTGATTAACACTGCAAGATCATAGGTTAATGTAAGTGCGAAATACGCCCTTGAAAATGTGAAATGCTGATACATTAATAACTGTTGCATTCGCCAGAATGTTGAATGCAAGTATGCAAAAGGGCATGTATTGTGTTCTACAGCTCCCAGGTGTCAGTTTGTGTGATGTAGTTCCATGCCTGTTGCACTTGGTTGGTCAATACATGGATGGTTAGGGCTGTGTGTGGATGATGCAAGAATTGTCCTCTAGTGATGTGACATATGTATTCGATTGGAGACAGATCTCGTGATCAAGCAGGCCAGGACAACAGTCTGTGGAGCATGCTGGGTTACAGCAGCAGTACTTGGGCGAGCTTTATCCTGTCAGTAGTGTCATGTCGCCGTCCATAGCCCAGTCTTCTTGCGACCACTAATAGTCCAGTCAAATAGCAGATATACCTTGCAAAAGGTGGGGTAGAAGAGTTCATTTTTCAACTCGTTCATATGGTTGGAAAGATTAGAAAACCGAGTTTTGCCAACAAAATTTCGCTTGGCAAAACTTTCTGCAGTCAAAAAACTTGGAAAATTTCGGCCTTTTTTGTTTTTTTCAAAATATCTCAGTTATTTTGCTCCTATCACTTTAACATCTAATTTCTTTTTTAAAGAGCGCAAATTCTCTACAAATTTGATCTTGCCATTTTTTCTACTCCCAATATCTAAGGCGCTACAGCGACTCAAAAAATACCAATTTTTAAAATTTTTGAGCATAGTGGCAAGATACCTTATTTTTAACACTATTTTTTCAGTTTCTGTTTGTGTAGTATAAATACATTATACATCATGTTATATGTTGGAATTTACCACCTCACTTTCAGGTATTCAATTTCTCTGTATGCAACTTGAGGATTGCTGGGCACCAAACTATTGTGATTCTTACATCACTACCTGAAGTTCACTATGGACCACCTCAGCCCTGGTATTTGTAAAACTATAAATATAAAAATACATCATTAAGAGACATAGACACACACACACACACACACACACACACACACACACACACATACACATGCACACAAAATAAATTGTCTCAGGAAACTGAACTATTATTAGCTGCAATAGGGAACCTAATTAGGTAGGTAATTATTCTTGTGTATAAAAGCCACACAGTTGACATTAAAAATAAATTGCTTTATTACAATTAAAATGCATTATCAGTTATTAAAAAATGTTGACAGTTCTGGGTGTGTAATACTTGTAATATCGCACTTTAGCGCACGTGAGACAGATATGAGCATCACTTCCAACGTTTTGATGGGCTAGATTCCTCAGTGTCACCAGAAATACCTTGAGTTACGGATTCAGGGTCTTTACATACAGTTGATCCCAGATTGACCTCTTCTTTAAACAGCGAATCAGCCTCAGCAGTTTCGTTGATTTCGTCAGCGGTTTCCTCAACATCCTCCATAACATCTTCTTCACTGTCTTCATATAAAAATTTTGGCACGTTTTCACAGTTCACCCCAATACATTTCTTGCAAATTGAAGAACATTTCAAACCCGCTTGTGTGCAGGAGCACGCTCCGCCACAGTTCAGCTTGTATAAGCATGAAACAATGTGAAGAAGTGCTTCAGGTGCTGGATCTTGGCTCATTATAACGGATATTGGACCGTGGTCACTGTGATTCCAGCCCCATTTCTCAGGAGGTTTCCAGTTTCCCATCCAACTTTGGACTTGTTGGTAAGTCCGCAACGAATGATGTTGTGCAGTATCTTGTGTAGGTGGCAACCGAGCAAGATTCAGTTTGCTTTTTGTGGCAGACTTGGCGAATAGCTGGTACCGCAAATGGTCTAGTGTGTGGGAACTGCTGACGCCTCCACTATACATTGCGATAGTAACCTGTTCTCCTGTTGTTATTATTTCTTCACGGATAGCATGTGGTTTATTGAAAGTGCAAAGCGTTGAGGTTAGGTGTTCATTTTTCGCAACAATACTGCAGCACTTAATTTTTCCTTGACCAAAAAAAGCGGATGTTTATCACATACGCTAAAGGCGTGAGTGAACAGAATATATTCACTGTCAAACTTGTAAGATGCAGTGGAAAACCACTTGTCTTCAGCATTTCCTCTTCCTGGCTTTAAGAAAAATAAGTTTTCAATGCCTTGCCCCAAACCAGTCATGAGCACAAGCAAGTCAACATCTTCTCCTACAATGACAACACTTCCAAGATCTTTGGTTCTTGAAATGGCAGATTAAACAATCATAACGTCAGCATCTTCTTGTGCCTGGTCCACTTCAATGCTACACTCCAGAAATTCCTTTTTAAGAAGTGTGATCAAACACATCTTGTTTCGTTCGTTGTACAAGAACTTGTCCTGAGGGACTTGGTTCACCATCTCTGATTCAACCACAACGTCAACCGAAGAATGTTTTTTGGACCTACGAATCCTCTCAGCACTCTTTGTGCTACATTTGTCTCCCTCACATGGATACCCATCAAATACAATAGCAAACTGAGATCCAAAATGACGTTGCAGGTAAGAAACATAGCTTTGGGCTATTGACTTGAAGCAAACATTTCGAGTCCAAGTCACTTTGTGGATAAGGTACCCTCCATCAATGACAAAAAATTTACTCGGTCCACCTGAGTTCACATCTTCCACTGGAACGAAAGCATTGTAGAATGAAGATTTTGTTCCTTTTCGCGTGCCTTTTTCTGAGAATAGGGACATTGGGTAAGGAACAAGTTCATATTTCAGAAAGGCTTTTAACTCTTCTTCACTTTGTTTCATCAAACAAATCCTTTGGAAAAGAGTTAAAGGATCAACAGGAGTAATTTTAGCGCTCCCAGCTTTTACAGAATTGAACTCAGAAAGCAGAATCACAACTTTATCTTTTCTACGGAACTTTACATCGTGGAAATTGTCACCAACTATTCTTTTCATGCCTTTTTCCCCCCTCTTCGTGACACATATGAGAATTAACATCCTCCGTTTCGACAACACCATTGCTGATAGATATAAAATCACTTTCAGGGAAGGGAGGGTGCACTGAAAATCAATCACGCAGCTTACGCAAGTCTATGCCATCTCGTTCGATGCGACAACTTCTTGCATCTACATGTTCTTCTGATGTTACTGCGCTCACTTCGCAATACGACTCAATTTTTTCACAAATGTTCTGCATGTGATTCATACCCAATGTCCATTTGGTTAATACACTATCCGTAATTCCTCAGCCAGAAGTAAGTCCTCCAGAAGTCTTCATGGTTCTCATCAATGTTTCTTCTATAGTCATGTCAGAAGGAACCCCTGACCAATACTTTTCTGATCGCCGGGTTGTAAAATGTCCTTTCGTTGTGAACTTCTCATATTCTGATAAATCCATTTTTTCCTCGAGTCTCAACATATCCTGTAAGTAGAGGTGGCCACTTTTAGCGTACATAAAATGTCCAGCTGAATGGAAGTAGGGAAGCATTTTTTGCGCGCTTTCAAAATGGAGTTTCCAATTGCCTGATCGATTCGCTTCAATAAATTGTTTTATGAGAGTGACCATCTTGTAGCACTGAACCCATAATTTTGCTGTTGGTCCCTTACTTTGAATCGTTTTCAGGGCAGTTACAAATTTTTTTATGACTTGTTTCCTGAGAACACTGGTATCCTGGCCAACTGACAGTTCTGACTCACCACAAGGAATAGACAAGTCATTCAATGTCCCACGTTCATCTTCTGTTAGCTCAATGTGATCCCACACTTGACAGGCCAAAGCAAGATGACACAATAAATGCGCTCGCACAGCCCTGGAATATACATGTCCTGACAAAATCTTTTCAACGTTATTTTCAGCGAATATTACACCAAATAAGTCCTTTAATCCACTTCCACCCATGATCATACCGATACATCCCATGAACGACATAAGGAACTGGAAACCTCCAAGTCGGACCTCCACATTATGAAATTCAGGAAGGTCAATCTCCACAATTTCCCTTGCCTTCCAATGCGGAGGCTGATCAAACGTGACAAAGCATGTAGTCTGATTATGTCTTTTACATGCATCTCTAGCTATCATCAGAGCAGTACATATGATGTCATAATGGGTTGGTGATTAATTAAGAAATGGAAGGCACTTTACTTTAGAACGTTCATATTCCTTGCCTGCCGTCAAGCATTCCATGTAACCATTCCATCCTGAAACAACTGCATTCTGAGACCATTTACAATATAACCACGTAATTTCCGCTGTTGAGGTGATGGTCTCACCTTTTGCAGGAGCAATTATGCCCAAATCTTCAATTTTTATAGCCTTCAGCCCTGCAACTTGTGTTCTGTGGAATGTCTGTATGTCATTTTTTTCCGGCTTCACTAATAAGATGAGCTGAGGGACGATGATTCAACTTTTTAATATTTTTCTGAGGAAGCAATGCATCATGAGGAGTAACACACATTATACCTCACATTGCATGAAAAGTACCAGTTCCATCTAGGGTGTTTACATTCAAATCTGCATTATCAAACACAAATTGGCAAAATATGCCACTTTGTTGTCTTTCGTTGTCAAGCTGAAGGATTGAAGACACTTCCAATAGGGCACCTTCCGTATAAGGTGCTGGAAAGCCAAGGGAAGACAAAACCTGGATGAGATGTTTTGAGCCAAACTTCCAGTACAAGTATGCACTCATAGCAGTCAAAAGTGATGAAATAAATGAACGTGGCCTCGCAGCACTTATAAGTGCATGAGCAAGAGAAACACATACTTTCCCCCATTTTCTGGGAGGCCGCTTGTGTTTCAAAATTATACACTCCTGGAAATTGAAATAAGAACACCGTGAATTCATTGTCCCAGGAAGGGGAAACTTCATTGACACATTCCTGGGGTCAGATACATCACATGATCACACTGACAGAACCACAGGCACATAGGCACAGGCAACAGAGCATGCACAATGTCGGCACTAGTACAGTGTATATCCACCTTTCGCAGCAATGCAGGCTGCTATTCTCCCATGGAGACGATCGTAGAGATGCTGGATGTAGTCCTGTGGAACGGCTTGCCATGCCATTTCCACCTGGCGCCTCAGTTGGACCAGCGTTCGTGCTGGACGTGCAGACCGCGTGAGACGACGCTTCATCCAGTCCCAAACATGCTCAATGGGGGACAGATCCGGAGATCTTGCTGGCCAGAGTAGTTGACTTACACCTTCTAGAGCACGTTGGGTGGCACGGGATACATGCGGACGTGCATTGTCCTGTTGGAACAGCAAGTTCCCTTGCCGGTCTAGGAATGGTAGAACGATGGGTTCGATGACGGTTTGGATGTACCGTGCACTATTCAGTGTCCCTTCGACGATCACCAGTGGTGTACGGCCAGTGTAGGAGATCGCTCCCCACACCATGATGCCGGGTGTTGGCCCTGTGTGCCTCGGTCGTATGCAGTCCTGATTGTGGCGCTCACCTGCACGGCGCCAAACACGCATACGACCATCATTGGCACCAAGGCAGAAGCGACTCTCATCGCTGAAGGCGACACGTCTCCATTCGTCCCTCCATTCACGCCTGTCGCGACACCACTGGAGGCGGGCTGCACGATGCTGGGGCGTGAGCGGAAGACGGCCTAACGGTGTGCGGGACCGTATCCCAGCTTCATGGAGACGGTTGCGAATGGTCCTCGCCGATACCCCAGGAGCAACAGTGTCCCTAATTTGCTGAGAAGTGGCGGTGCGGTCCCCTACGGCACTGCGTAGGATCCTACGGTCTTGGCGTGCATCCGTGCGTCGCTGCGGTCCGGTCCCAGGTCGACGGGCACGTGGACCTTCCGCCGACCACTGGCGACAACATCGATGTACTGTGGAGACCTCACGCCCCAAGTGTTGAGCAATTCGGCGGTACGTCCACCCGGCCTCCCGCATGCCCACTATACGCCCTCGCTCAAAGTCCGTCAACTGCACATACGGTTCGCGTCCACGCTGTCACGGCATGCTACCAGTGTTAAAGACTACGATGGAGCTCCGTATGCCACGGCAAACTGGCTGACACTGACGGCGGCGGTGCACAAATGCTGCGCAGTTAGCGCCATTCGACGGCCAACACCGCGGTTCCTGGTGTGTCCGCTGTGCCGTGCGTGTGATCATTGCTTGTACAGCCCTCTCGCAGTGTCCGGAGCAAGTATGGTGGATCTGACACACCGGTGTCAATGTGTTCTTTTTTCCATTTCCAGGAGTGTAGTTTCAAAGAGCAATCTTACAGGTTCTGGTATGACAGACTCTACATCACATAAAAATTTATCAGAGGGAGGGTACTGTTTTACATCGTACACTGCTGATCTTATATCGTCTAATATGATATTTGCAGCTTCTTTGACGATTCGTAGTCTTTCTTGCTGAGGATCTGAATTTATTTGGTGTACCAATTTTCACTACGTAGTTGGTGCCCAACATTCTTGAAACAAACGACTGCTGGCTTTGAAGCTGTTTCAGCTATCACCACATCGTCACCATATTTCTGGAAAAGGCGAGCCTTGACAGTTCGAATATCAGGACGAGGTGATGTGGGTATTTGCTCTAACAGATCGTCCATAGAAAACTGACATTCTTCCGTATTGGTTTCCAGGTAGGCAAATATAGCCTAAATGCCTTCATCTACTTGTGTTGCAGGTCGGTAACCTCGTTTCTGTCCAGTAGCTGAAACACGGTGAAAGAACTTTCTGTAGTAAAATCTGTGGTACCACCCATCTGCAGCAACTAAATCATTTACATTTTGAATCCGCTCTCTCACTTGTTGACCAAATTCATCACCACGTCGTTTAGCCTGTTCTAATACTGTCGATTGCACTTCCAATTTCATTACTTTGTAAACAAAATTTCGTTTGGCATATGACAATCTTAACTGCTTGGTTAAAAAGTCATCAGAATTCCCTTTTGCACATAAGAAGCATTTCTCTTTGAAATTGAACTGACCTTTTTCCTGCGACCGACGTAGCACGCCTGTTGGTTCCTGAGGATGTCGAAGGCTAGCTGCTATCATTCTCTCATTAATGTACTTCTTGTAGCATGCTTCATGCACCACCACTTCACTGGGCGTTTTCAAAAAACGGGTGTGAGCAGACTCCCTGCGTTTAGGACTACAATCGAGAAGTGTGCTCAGTCCTTTCTTTTTCACATTACGTCCACCACTCACCACAGTTTTTTCGCAAATGAAACACAAATTCATGTCAGACATACTCATTTTCAGCTCCACAACATATACTGAATGGAAGCGACTCCAAACTGTAGGACCCTTATTGTTGTGTGCTAATAGCTGTTAGCGCTCTGTGAACAATCACCAGAGATAATCGCCTTCCGCTCGCCAAAGAATAAATACGCTTTTGTCCGCTAAAGAACAATTCCTACATATTTTTTCTTATAACGGATCGTTAACGTCAATCAACTGTAGAAACTGTACAGCACCTGCGTGCATACATATGGAAACACAAATAAACTTCACGCAATCCGACGTGAATGTGTTCGTAGTTACTGAATATGATGCTGTTTGTCCTGGCCCTGCAGCAGAGTGAGATGGTAAATTCCAATGAATAATATGATGAGTAATATGTTTATAATACACAAATAAAAACTGAAATAACGGTCTTCAAAAATTAGGTAATTTGCCACTTTGCTCGAAATTTGAAAAATTGGTATTTTTTGACGCGCTGTAGCGCCTTAGATACTGGGAGTAGAAAAAAATGGTAACAATCAAATTGGTAGAGTATTTTGTGCTCTTTAAAAAAGAAAGTAGACGTCAAAGCCATAGGAGCAAATGAAACTGAGATATTTTGAAAAAACTGAAAAAAGTCCGAAATTTTCGAAGTTTTTTGACTGCAGAAAGTTTTCCCAAGAGAAATTTTGTTGGCAAAACTTGGTTTTCTAACCTTTCCAACAATATGAATGAGTTAAAAAATAAAATCTTCTACCCCCCCCCCCCCCCCTTTTGCAAGGTACCGGCTTTTTTTGCTGACAGCTTCACTGGACTATACAGCGTGTATTTAAACCAAACTTAATCTGCATCCTAATAACGACAAAACTTGAATATACATCATCTTTCGATGTTTTTCCCATCAGTGTAATTTCTTATATCTGTGTGTTTGATAATCAAGGTAGATGGCTCTGAGCACTATGGGACTTAGCATCTATGGTCATCAGTCCCCTAGAACTTAGAACTACTTAAACCTAACTAACCTAAGGACATCACACAACACCCAGCCATCACGAGGCAGAGAAAATCCCTGACCCCGCCGGGAATCGAACCCGGCAACCCGGGCGCGGGGAGCGAGAACGCTACCGCACGACCACGAGCTGCGGGCAATCAAGGTAGAGACCCAGCCTCAGAACAGAAGTCATACACGAAAGGCATCTATTTACTTCTAGAACGCCAGATGGCAACAAAGGAGCACATTGAAATGATTCAATAAAATTGTAAAAAACCGTCAGAGTAGTACAGAAGTTTGTCTTTATTAATTGATGACTGGTTTCGGACTTCTTCAGTCCATTTTCAGATCATCCTGTAGAAGATAATATAAGGTGTTACAATAAGAAAGCTATACCGAAGTACAGAGAAGTTTGACAAAAAGTTACACACCACATTAGTCACATGACAACATTCATGACATATGAAAGCTGGCCACATAGCACGTGTGTGTGTGGCTGAGTGCAACTTGAGACAGCATGCAAAACTGCTTTGTGTTCCCTCCTTGCAATGTGTGACTCTCAGTTCTTAAATCCACTTGCAGAGTGGCATAATTCTGTATATTTCTAGCAGACATTTTAATAAAATTATTCATTGTACAATGTGTTACACTCTGTCACGCTCAAACGCTATGTGGCTAGCGTTCACATGTAATGGATGTTGTTGTACGACTTATGTAGTACTATCTTTTTGTCGAACTTCCCTCTACTTTGGTATGGCCTCACTTATTGTACAAACTGTAACAACATATATGCTGTTCTACTGTGTGATTTGAAAATGGACTGAAAAGGTCCGAAACTAGTCATCAGTTAATAAAGACAAATTTCAGCCCAACTTTGACGGTCTTTTATAATTTTGTCTAAGTGCATCTGTCGTGTTTCCTCATTGCAAAATAACGTTTGTAATGTGTGACCCTCACTGCTCAAATGCAATTGGTGAGTAAACAAGTGAAAATAACTATGTAATCTACGTAGTTTGGAGTGACTTAAATCTACCTACTGTAAAGTTTAAATTTTTGAGACAATATACCAAAACTGTTTTCTGAAGTCCTCTTGGACGACTCAAACGAGGGTTGAAGTTGCGCTTACGAACGTTCAGATTATCCACTGGATTTGCTCGCATTAAGTACGTTTCTAGAGGAAATACTTCGCCAGTTACAATAACGTATGGAACTTGAGTATCTGGGTTTGGTATGGTAGAATTTGCTGGTACGTTCAAAGAGCCTTTTTTCAAGCGCATTACGTAAGTTGGAAAAATCTCCCAAATCACTATTCTTTTGATATGCCCCAACATCAATAGCAATGAAGTTGTATTGAGCGTTTACAAAGAGCCAACAAAATTATGGAGAATGTCTTTTGTACTTAAAGATTAGTGATCTGGTTTTCGAAGGAGGCCGAATAGTAAAGTGATTCCCACCCAAAGCTCCTATACAGTTAGGGAAATTCCACATTTAATAAAAGTCCTTAGCGATGTGCTTCCACATTTATTGTGTCGGAGTAGGTATTAATTCGTCCATCAGATTGTCTGTAATTATCTTGCAGGTTTCTCATACGATCTTGTGAAATGTACTATACCCCATGCGATAACTAAATGAAATCGTGTTTCGCTTTTTCAGATGGACTTTCTTCTTGTTCGACAATAAGTTGAATGAATTTTCTGACATTCTGATACATTCATAAAACTTTGTTCTACCATCCAGCAATTCACTGTGCAGAGTGGCAAATTCCCCATCTGTTCCTTCATGTTTCCACACCTGATGGACCCGTTCCTGTTTCCTTACTCATTTTTCCTCTTCTTCATCAAAAATTACAGCAGTCAGCAAGAGATCGTCGTCTGAGAAGTTCGCTATTCTGGCTACCCAAGTACAATACTGCATGCCAGAAGAAACACTGACCAACAGTTACCACTTGTTGCATGATGACCGGTTCAATCACTTTAGCTATCATGTCTGCCGTGCTCTATCAGTGTTATCTCGCTAAATCCGTTTATCTATGGCTGATGATTCCTTAGTGCTGCCAGAGCTGATCTCATTCTTTGCTGAGTTGAATATCTGTGTATTGTTAGTTACGTCGTTAGCTATGCGTGTTTCTCCTGTTTCATTAAGAATAGAGTCCCAGTACATGGCAGCAGATGAAAGGATCTTGATCTCTCCTTGGTTCATGCCATTTTCTGTATCAAGTCAATGTGCCAGCAACAGCAGATTTTTCTGGCTGCCCTAACCTTTTGTGGCATCGGTCAATCGTATCTCTCTTTAACAGTGTGACACGACTGGCCGATGTATGATTTTCCACAATGGCTGGGAATCTTGTCTATTCCTGGTCTCCTTTGGCCCAGGTCTCTTTCACAGACGCCTTCATCGTTTACACTCGTGCATAGAACAGAAGACACATTTCTTCAAGAGCCCAAGGGGGTGTTGGTTAAGATACCGGTGAAGATCGGGCCTGAACTATCACGTAACGACACCACCAACATAAGAAGGTAGACCATTCTAATAGAGTTCTGCATTTCTTCTGACTACTCTTGAGGTTTAAGCATGCTGGTCAAAATTCATTACGAATTTCCTTATCGGAGTACCTGCAGGGAGAGCCAAGGTCTGCCGCCAAGCTCTCTGGATTTGAGATAGCTCGAGCACTATGATCGTGTGTTGGTAACACGCCACTTGATTGGGATGAGTGAGGACAGCTCGTATCTCATAGATACAAATCAGAGTGTGTTCGGTTACGAAAACATTGTGACCCAAGATACAATCTTGTTTTTTATGACCCATAACATCCAAAAACGGAATGTCTCCATTTTTATTCACTTCCATAGTGAAACAAGTGGTGAAATGGCTGGAGTTTAGAAGTTCTAAAAACGAAGGAAGTGAATGGCCTGGCAGTGGCAGAGGCCGACCCTCGAGGCGGTTGCTTTCCGACCCATATCACTCCTGTGCTTGGAGTACTCCTGTTGTTGTAGTAGACGCTGCCGGATTGCGAATACCACTACTAAAATTAACGGTTATTTTTACGGGTTAGAAGCTCATTTGTTGTGCTGACTGCTTCCAGTTACGTGCAGATTAAGAAATCCATGGCCCAATGGTGTAGAAACTGCTAGTTATGTCATGCAGGGGCACTATTTTCCGCTGTGTTGACAGGACTGCGGTGCTTGATGTTGCAATGAGTAAACAGTCTACTTGCTGTAACCAGCATACCGACGCCTTATCGCCTGGCGGCTGCTTATTGCTTCTTCACTTACTTTGGCTGAGCTGCTATTTTCCACAGGAACACCCAAAAAATAGTGACAGTGCTAAAAATACTTCCCTCCTTCGAGAGGTCTGGCACCTGTACCTCTACCCTGGACCAGTATGCAACAACACTCGGCATTCATGGACAACAATGTACGATATTTACAGTTTTCTTCCTAAATACTAGACAGCTTGAGCCACAATGTGAGTTTGCCCTACAGTTCTAGCCCTCTGGCTCATCATTCATCTATGCTCAATACCCTTCCGAAATCGTCATTTACAACTAAAAGGTCAAATCTTCTGTTCTGTTGATTATTAACAGTCAGTTATTTCCTTATAAAATCATATAATGTAAGATACAACTGCTGGAACCGCTTCTCGCTACTCAAGACGTCAAGAAATCAAGTCTATGTGTGGTTTAACGCCTCACAAGAATCACGCAAGTGCCCCATGCCCTACTCAGTAGGGTTCTACGGCAGCTTAAACACTACAGAACATATTTATTACTACTATTCACACTGTAATGTTCGCACACGCAAAAATTATCTTTTACTTTTCACTTCAAACTAAGAATGATATTAAAAAAACGCTTTCGCTCTTAATAAATTATCCTGAATAAATCTTCTTTGATAGCATATGGTCTGACTCCATTAAACTCCGATGCTCAGCATCTCTTTTGTCTAGTCAGTGAGTTTTTTAACCTGTTTGTTTGTAACATCATTCGCAACTTTGTCCTTGCAACAACAGTTCCCCTTATGCGTTCCTAGGAAACATATTCCCAAACCTGTCCACACAATTGAACCTCATATGATGCAACCACTTACAATAAGTTGACAGGTAGTTCTACTAATCCCTAGTATTATAATGCTAATTACATACTGAATTACACTCGAAATGTTCGTTTTTCTGGTATCCCTACTCCCATGAAGTACTTCCTGGTGTCTACTGGCACTGCCTCATCACAAACTACGCCTTAGTGGTCTTGTCCACAGTTTAATCGATTTGTCCCCTAAGACAGACGAAGCTTGCGGCAATAATCGATTGATAACAGCTTCCCGTAGCTTGAGTTTTGTTCTTTCAGATTCCACTGTGCATCGACAAAGATCAATTTTGGCATGATATTCAGACAACGTTTACTCTCAGGTTCACCTACATCAGTGGCGGCCACTGAGGAATTCCATTGGTGGTGCCAAAAAAACTTAGTTTGGTAACATTGAACGTATTACGAACTTTTGTCGATAATTCATATATTTCATAAGATATTATATCAAACAAAACGTATAGAGGAACAGAAATAAACACTTATTACAACGGCGCCCTTATTATGCACAGTAAAAAACTGGTATATTCCTGGAGAATATGATAGCAAGTGTTTGTATAAGAGAGAGAGAAGTTGCTTTAGCTATCTTTTTCGCATGTCAGCACGAGATATATTGTATTGTATTGTGTGTTAACCGGGGACCTAGAAACGACGGAGAGTCTCCGTCCCCGCCGCAACCGCAGTGGTCCACAACCCCACGACGACTACCGCAGTCCACTTCACCCCTCCGCCGCCCCACACCGAACCCAGGGTTATTGTGCGGTTCGGCCCCCGGTGGACCCCCCAGGGAACGTCTCACACCAGACGAGTGTAACCCCTATGTTTGCGTGGTAGAGTAATGGTAGTGTACGGGTCCGTGGAGAACGTGTTTGCGCAGCAATCGCCGACATAGCGTAACTGAGGCGGAATAAGGGGAACCAGCCCCCATCCGCTGAGGCAGATGGGAAACCTCCTAAAACCATCCACAGACTGGCCGGTTCACCGGACCTCGACACAAATCCGCCGGGCGGATTCGTGACGGGGACCAGGCGCTCCTTCCCGCCCGGAAAGCCGTGCGTTAGACCGCACGTCCAACCGGGCGGGCGCACGAGATATAAAACGTAACGCTAATTGCGAAAATCTCTCTCGTACACACAGATACACACGCGCGCACACATATCAACAACACAATTCTTCACTCCTCACAGGTCACTTTAACGTGGCAGTCGTAAGAAGGGGGTGTTGGTTAATGTGGTATCACCGCCAGACACCACACTTGCTAGGTGGTAGCCTTTAAATCGGCCGCGGTCCGTTAGTATAAGTCGTACCCGCGTGTCGCCACTGTCAGTGATTGCAGACCGAGCGCCGCCACACGGCAGGTCTAGAGAGACTTACTAGCACTCGCCCCAGTTGTACAGCCGACTTTGCTAGCGAAGCTACACTGACAAATACGCTCTCACTTGCCGAGACGATAGTTAGCATAGCCTTCAGCTACGTCATTTGCTACGACCTAGCAAGGCGCCATTACCAGTTTATATATACTTTTGTATCATCAAGAGCGATGTCCTCCAATTATGGATTAAAGTTAAGTATTCCAAGAACTATGTTCTTTTCTTGATAGAATAACTCCTTTAACTGTTCCAGACCTCACGCCAATCTGCGTGAGCTTAACGGGTGCCTTTCGGCTACCTCCGAGTGCTTGGCTGTCTTGCCACGCCACTACAGTTAAGATACCGGTGAAGATCGGGCCTGAACTATCACGTAACGACACCACCAACCTCAGCTAACAATTGCGCTCTAGCTGTTACCAAATGATTTACGTGCTCCGCTTTGCTTTGAGTTGTGCTTGCTGGTGGTTTCCTTTTCTTATTTTGAAATGAGTGCAGAGAACAATCTTGCTCTATCACAGGGTTCTAATATGGCTCTCACAACACCAGATGGAATCAGCGATCCATATGTACATTAGTACGTCTGTTCTGTCTTCCCAGGAGCACTGTGAGAGGGAAGCGTGACTTGTCCCCACATTCCGCTCTCCACCCCTCGACAACCAAAACTCCTCGTTTGTTTATGTTGCGGCCGACTGCCAGAAAAGTGACCGATACAACATGATTGCCAGTACGAGAAATAATAGAGCATGTATAAATTATTCTAACTTGTAATCTGGACTTTGCGAAGTAAATTTAATCAAATTACCAACATTTAAAACTAAAAGCATTGTACTCACCAAAAGCAGCAATTCCATGACTCAGCTCCTTGACTTTAGGAAGAAAGCTTCAAAATAATTAGTAGGAACGGTATTGTAAATCGATTCGTCGCTTCTTCTTGTTGGCAAATAAATCTGTCGTCTCAGACTGAAGTGTTCAGTTTTACACACGAATGACTTTTCACAGGATAGCATGCCTAAGGCACTCAGTCATTCTTCTTTGATGGTGTTTCGTAGGTACGTTTCAATTCTCTTGAGCATTGAAAAGCACCGCTCAGCTTCTGATGTCCAGATAGGCGTCTTGATTAGCAGTTTCAAAACTTTGACAGTCTCATCGAATGTGTCACAAAGTTCATCCTCTAGAATCAGCGAAATAAACGGAACTGCATCAGCCCTGCTCTCAACTAAGGCCTAGCACAGAAGACTTGAAGCTCACCCTTCAACTTTCTTTTTTCCAGAAATGTGTATGTGTCTTTAATTTCAGGGTATTTGTCTGGAAAATCTGTGATATAGTTGTCAAACTGATTTACATCAAACAAGCTGGCTGCAATGAGGTGTCCACTGAACTGAAAACGTAGTTTTATTTCATAAAGGACGGCACCGCACACTTCCAAAGCATCTCTTTTTTTGTGACCATCAAGAATCCGTGGCTTCTTAGCAGGCATCGTTTCGTCATTTTCGAAACTAATCTCGTTAAGGATGGAGTCAATGTCATCTCAGATGTTTTGGATTAGCGCTTCAAAGTTCTAGTTGTCTTGCGTTGCTGTGGTCGGTTCAGTTACCTTCTTTTGAAGCTGATTAAAAAGTACGTCTACATGAGGCATTATCTTAATGAAAAATGGTAGTCAGAAAATGAATTCTTTATCTTGCAGTCTTTGTTTGTACGAACCAGTAGAAGATAGTTTTATGCTCACACTTGTTTCAGTGACTTCCATAACAGTAGCAAGATTTTCCCTGTTTTCAAAAACATATTTTACTACTCGTGAATGGTAATTGTATCTCGTCACACACACGGGGCAAACTTTTTTGAATAATGGTATGCAACACTTTTGATCTCTGTGGCGAGTTAGAAAAGAAAGACGAATTACGTGAAAGGTGTGCAAAAAAGATGCGAGCTTCGCAATTAACAGAGGCTGCCGTAGACATAAGGTAGAAATGATGCACATAACAATGGATGTAGTTTGCATTTCGATATTTGTCTTTAATTAATTTGTGAAACCCGTTCGACTTGCCACTCATAACGTTTGCACCGTCGTAACTCTGAGCTACTAGTTTTGCTCGATCATCGCCAATTAATGATTCTGTTTCTTTCACAATACTCTCAGCTATAGTATGAGCAGTCTGACTTTCTGGATTAACAAAGTTCCAAAATCTTTCAACAGGTCTTCCCTCAGCAACATAACGCAAAACAATAACCAATTGAAATTCGCAAGACACATCTGTGCCTTCATCCGCGATTATTGCAACGTAATCGGCATGTTTTATTTCTTTACGAACTTCATCATGGTACACTTCCAGCGTGCATTGCAGTAGTTCGTTCTGAACAGCCCTAGAAATGTCTTTGAGCACTGATGCTTGAATGAGATGAACTTGAAGATCCAGTTCCGTGCTGAAATGAATTAGCTCGCAAAAAACAAAAAAAACAATAAACCCTTATTTTGAGAGGCATCAGACTTATCGTGGCCCCTGAGAGCCAGTTCCAAAGCACCACAGAACCGAATATAGTTTACAATTAAATTCATTATACAGGGTGGTCCATTGATCGTGACCGGGCCAAATATCTCACGAAAGAATCGTCAAACGAAAAAGCTACAAAACTACGAAACTTGTCTAGCTTGAAGGGGGAAACCAGATGGCTCTATGGTTGGCCCGATAGATGGCGCTGCCATAGGTCAATCGAATATCAACTGCGTTTTTTTAAAAATAGGAACCCCCATTTTTTTTATTACATATTCGTGTAGTACGTAAAGAAATATGAATGTTTTAGTTGGACCACTTTTTTCGCTTGTGATAGATAGCGCTGTAATAGTCACAAATATGTGGCTCACAATTTTAGACGAACAGTTGGTAACAGGTAGGTTTTTTAAATTAAAATACAGAACGCATGCTGTTACAACGTGATTACCTGTAAATACCACATTAATGCAATAAATGCTCAAAATGATGTCCGTCAACCTCAGTGCATTTGGCAATACGTGTAACGACATTCCTCTCAACAGCGAGCCTTCCGTAATGCTCGCACATGCATTGACATTGCGCTGACGCATGTTGTCAGGCGTTGTCGGTGAATCACGATAGCAAATATCCTTCAACTTTCCCCACAGAAAGAAGTCCGGGGACGTCAGATCCGGTGAACGTGCGGGCCATGCTACGGTGCTTCGACGACCAATCCACCTCTCATGAAATATGCTATTCAATACCGCTTCAACCGCACGCGAGCTATGTGCCGGACATCCATCATATTGGAAGCACGTCGCCATTCTGTCATGCAGTGAAACATCTTGTAGTAACATCGGTAGAACATTACGTAGGAAATCAGCATACATTGCACCTTTAGATCGCCATCGATAAAATGGGGGCCAATCATCCTTCCTCCCATAATGCCGCACCATACATTAACCTGTCAAGTTCGCTGATGTTCCACTTGTCGCAGCCATCGTGGATTTTCCGCTGCCCAATAGTGCATATTATGCCGGTTTACGTTACCGCTGTTGGTGAATGACGCTTCGTCGCTAAATAGAACGCGTGCAAAAAATCTGTCATTGTCACGTAATTTCTCTTGTGCCCGGTGGCAGAACTGTACACGACGTCCAAAGTCGTCGCCATGCAATTCCTGGCGCATAGAAATATGGTACGGATGCAATCGATGTTGATATAGCATTCTCAACACCGACGTTTTTGAGATTCCCGATTCTCGCGCAATTTGTCTGCTACTGATGTGCGAATTAGCTGCGACAGCAGGTATAACACCTACTTGGGCATCATCATTTGATGCGGGTCGTGGTTGAAGTTTCACATGTGGCTGAACACTTCCTGTTTCCTTAAATAACGTAACTAAACGGCGAACGTTCTGGACACTTGGATGATGTCGTCCAGGATACCGAGCAGCATACATAGCACACGCCCGTAGGGCATTTTGATCACAACAGCCATAGATCGACACGATATCGACCTTTTCCGCAATCGGTAAACGGTCCATTTTAAAACGGGTAATGTATCACGAAGCAAATACCGTCCGCACTGGCGGAATGTTACGTGATACCACGTACTTATACGTTTGTGACTATTACAGCGCCATCTATCACAAAGCAAAAAAAGTGGTTCAACTAAAACATTCATATATCTTTATGTACTACACGAATATGTAATAAAAATGGGGGGGTCCTATTAAAAAAAAAACGCAGTTGATATCCGTTTGACCTATGGCAGCGCCATCTATTGGGCCAACCATAGCGCCATCTGCTTTCCCCCTTCAAACTAGACAAGTTTCGTTCTTCCTAGTTTTTTTTGTTTGATGCTTATTTCGTGAGGTATTTGGCCCGGTCACTATCAATGGACCACCCTGTATATCTATTCTTTTCTACACGTCTGTCGTGGCTGTCAATTATTTGTCTGTATTGCGAATCTAATTTCTGCTGAATGTTGGTTTTGCCTAGAAATGAAAGACTAGGCACATTATTCATGTGTCGCTTTGGCATTTCATATCGATTTTTTGTTTTTTCTACAGATTCAGATTCGGGAGTGGCCTGCCTAGTGTTTTTTATCTGAGAGTCCTGTCGCTAAATGGCGTTTTTAATAACTCATTTACTTTGTTCATGTTTGCTGTTATCACAGTCAACTGAATTTTCCCTTACAGATAACACTGTGTAGATAGCTATATACTGACAATTACCTGAGCTCACAATAACTACAACGTATTTGTACAGAACTGTATTACACGGATGTAATGAGTATAAACAGAAATACTACACCTTCGTTTGGGAAACAGATGCTCAACAGGTGGTGAATACGTTAGTTTTTTTGTCCTGTAGCAATAGTCCTGCTGTTGTGAAATATACCAATATTGAAATAATGCCTCTTAGTTTCATAATTTAAGGGCATAATTATATTCAAATTACATACAGCTATTTACAACGATATTTAAGTGTATTACTTCTGTATTCGATTTAATTAAGCATTAGTTAGCGTTTAGGAATGCATTAGCATTAACTTTCAGAAAGATTGTAAAACTGGATTATAAGAAATCTGCACCCCTATGAATTCTAAAATGATAGCTAGGTGGCAGATCGTGCTTCTATAGGTCCTGCATTTTACTACTCTCGGCCGGAAGGAACGTAAAGCTCTAAGTCAGACTGGCTGTGGCTCCACCTCCGCCATAAGAAGCGTGTAGAAACCAACGGCCGAGCCTTTCACACAGCGCTTATGAGTGCAGACGGTGCCAGTCTGCAATTGGCTCCAAGCTTCAGGAAACTACCGCGAGAGCGCGCGGCGAAACGCACCTCTTCAAACCAGAAAATACATACGCCAAAACAATGCGCAGTCCGCATAGATTTTTCTTCCTTTCGTCACAAGTGGTGCCATGGCACAGCGGCACTACCTCAGAAGCCGCCCCTGACCTACATTACACCCATCACGCACACCAGACTGTGGCTGTATTGTACACAGCTCGCAAGCGTGTCAGTGGCTTGCGCTGCAAAGCTGTTGCGAAGATAATACCACAGTATGATATATTTTTATATATTCCAGTGCTTTTTCTTTTCTTATTTTCTGTTTTCCTTTCTTGGTACGTTGGAAGATTTATTATGAGATGGATTTTGTAACTTTGTTTTACATCAGCCATCTTCAATTTTTAAATTTCGCACTTTCCATGACCTTTAATTCTTAAATCTTCCACCATCCAGCATTCTGCCTACATCAGGCATTCAAAGTCATTGATCATGTAATATGTTCCTGCTCAAGGGCGTTGATGATGTTATGTGTGCTCATGATCGACAGGTGATGATCTTCAGCAGATACTTCAAAGTCAAAGTGGGCTGGAGGCTCCACTGATACACTATACTTGTCTCTGCTGTTTTTCTCGTTAGTACTGTAATTACTTCTGTAATTTGTGCAGATGTTTTACTGTTTAGAGGGGATATTTTTAAATAAGTTGCTATCATATTTTCCATGTTCCAATTTCTGTCTGTGTTTGGGGAGTGTGTAGCAAAGAAATTGGCGAAATGCCAATTGAACTTTGTTGAAAATGAAGAGGAATAACCAGAATGAAAGAAGCAAATTTAGAAGCCATTTTGGTTTTATTCTTAATGTACTAAAGCAGATTCCAGTCGACGTGCTGAACGACACGATTAATGACTTAGAGTAAAATGGAAAGTTAGGAATATTGAGGCATATTCCGCACATTGTGCTGAATGAGAAGGTGAATAGCATCAACATTAAATGTATGACAGAAAGTAGGAGCAAAGAAGAATCTAAAGCATTTTCGGTTGGGGCCAGCGTGAATTTAAAGGAAAGTGTAACTGGAAAACACTTAGAGAACATAATTTTTGACTGTGAGACAGGAACAGACGACAGTGTTGCACAATTAGGTAGCTGTAAGAACTCACGTGAAGAAGACCAAGTCTCTAACCATGAGTTTCTCGAAAGCTCAGCTAGTGAGGCCCTCAGAAAAAAGTAGGCAATTAGGATCTGTCAGAAATGAAGCTGAATTCAGAATCATTGCTGGGAAAAATAGCTATGTTTTATTATATTATCATCATTTGCTAGATGATCAGAAAAGTGAAGTAGTATTATCTACTCTGTAACTCGATGTAGTCCTGAATCACGTATCTAAAGTTATTCACTCGAAGTCTGAAAAAGAGCGAGATTTGTTCAAATCTGCAGATAATTTGAATATTACCAACGAGAAAACCGCTACACAGTTTTCATGGATGAGAGACATTAATGGAAACATTCCACAATGTAAGATAAGCACCAAAAAGCGCAGGAATGGAGGAAATGGGCTTAAAGTAAATATTTGAAATTGGCACAATTAGAGTGGCGTGGAGCTACTAAGAGAGGCTAAATACTCCCGCAATCATGAACATCTGCATGACTTGCTCCATTTTTCGCGCAGATACGACGTAAGCCACAAACAAAATGAAGATCGCAGCTACATGTGGTCGCAAAAACCATATGAACCTGAAGAAGACAGAATTTCTATCAGTGCATCTTGGATCGAAGAAATCACTGAATGAAGATTCGAATCCTCTGTGATTGCCTTTTCGACCTGAACTACGCTAGAAGCTATACCTGCCTGATGCCACTTAGTGATCTTACTAAATTTTTATATGTCCACCAAATACGCACTGGTGATACGAAAGTGGTAAATATCTGACTAGTATCTGTGCTCTATGTATCAAAAAACCTGCTCCAAAGAAACGGCCATATTTGGTTTATATCTTTATAGTGAAATGACATGTGAATCTGAATTATGGCGAGCGTGACTTTGATGGCTTGCTGATGACAATGTATATGCCGTTTACTGGTTTAACTTATGCAGTTAAGTATAGTGAATCAAAGTGCTATGGTATATTGATTTATCGTTCATTTTATTTTATGCTAAACACGCTACTTTGTCTTTCTCTGAATCAGGATTGAAATAATTTTCATTCAAGTTGGTTGCCTCACATATTTGCATATTTTCCTTTATTCATGTTTCGTTTTTAAAATCATTAGAATGTCAGGATTAAGAGACGAAGTACTAATTTATTTTGTTTGTTATTGAGTATTTGGCCTCCTATACAGTACTGTCATTTTAGATTCCTAGATCCTAAAATTAGAGGGTAGATTTTCATAATTTCATCATTTTTATTGCTTCATTAACAATCATTACGATCATGAAAAGGATATTACAGTAGTTGTCAGCTACCCTATATTAATTTGGGTTTCGTTCTATTTTGCTTTTAGAAAACAAGGGATTTATCAATCATTCTGTATTTAACTTTTTCAAGTACCTAATCGTTCTTGTCTTTTCCATATGTATCTAATAAGGTAGTATTATTTGAATATAATTATGTCATTGACTAGAGTATGCCAAGTTTACGTCTTCAAATAACATGGCTCTTATAAACACCAACCAGCTAGTCATTGCTCTAGCTTGTAACAAAAATTTTTCAGCTGCAATATTTCTATTATCCCTGGGGAATCATTTTATAAGTCGCTGAAAAATGTGGGGCTGTGTGATATATATTTTCCTGGCCACTCATTTGGCCTAAATCTGTTTCGCTATGGTAGTCACCACTACGTTTCCACTTGCAATCAGTAATGTTTTTTTGGCCAAAGATGATGGAGTGGGCTTGCCCTAGTCCTCCGAAAGGGTGTTGATCATAGCCAATTCAGCTGAGCTTAAGAGCGAGTATTTTCTCCATGATGGCCAATATCTCCAACATTTGTGGCAGAGAAATTTCTATAACTACTGCCAGAGAGCATCACCTTACAGAAGCGCTACAAGCGGGAGAAGGAATGATCAATGAAAATATCTACATTCTGCTCCTGGTTCTGATCGGCTGAAAGACCAAAATGGAATATAATTTTATAGAGTGGTTTGAAGCTCCTGGAGTGGAGTTTGTGTTGTAAAGTTGTTATTATTTTGGAAGTCAGTAGTTTGTGATCCTTAATGATCAACGAGAGCTACTTTTCTGGTACAGAAAGCCCACAAATCATTAGAAAGTGCGTTACTGTGTATTGGCATTGAGGTTTGATTAGGCAGTTTACCCGTTTTTCACAGCGAGTGTTGCGAATTAGTGGGCGTGGACATGTTTGGTAAAAAGAGGCCTCAGACCAGAGGGGAGTGTTGTGGATTAGTGAGTGTGGACATACTTGAGAAAAAGAGTCCTCAGAACAGAGTGCGGAGCCATTAGTTAGCTGGTGGTGGTGTTGGATAAAAGTGACAACTTGACTAGGGTTCACTGATGCCAAATAAATTACGTTTGTTTCCATCCAAATTTGAGAGTTATGTTTTTTGTGACTCTTTACCTATTTGCTATCGACTGTATTGCTGATTTGTTGTGTAGAAAATGTCAATGGATTTGTAAGAGGCCAGTTGGAAGCGGTGTATAAGCTGTTAGGGGTGAACCTATTCCCATCCAGTGGTCAGATCTCAGAATCTTTCCTGAATAGTTAGGTAACTACATGGCTTTCAGTTATTAACTTTGGAGTTACGAAGCTTAATCCTGTCTGACGAGTCAACGTGAAGCTACAACTCATATTTACAATGATTTTATTCTGTGGTTGACGAGAGAATTAATCTAGGTCTGCAAATAAACGTTTCTGATTTAATCCACAGAGCAGAACATCACTTAATTTGTCATGCATGCCGCATATCGCCAAGGGTACATAAATTTAGGACGTAGCCATAGGTGTGATCTCATGCAACGCCTCAGAAGCTGTGACAATACAAGTCAGAGTGTAATGTCCCACGGCCGGCAGGAAAAAACTAACGATCAAGTTTGAACACACTTTATTATAACTAAACCGCATTCTTGGCATGCACTAATTTCCAAACGCAGGAACAACAAGAAGCACAACAATTTTTGTGGTTGCAAACCCAGATAAGATTACAAGACAATGAAAAGAAAATAATAACCAAAATACTACTCTCCACAATTACAAAGATACAACTTTCTACTGCAGGCTAGACCGAGTGTCTACTATGCTGGAGCCGGCATAGGTATTGGACAAAGCTGTCCTAGCTGTAGGTACACACTGCCGATCTGACTCTGCTGGCTTGCTTATAACGCAGATTCGGTGGAGTGCTACACGTAGACATATTAGTTCCAATTGGATCTCTATCACATGGCTTTTCACGAAGTAGTTCCGTATTTATGGGGAAAGTCTGTTTACATCCAATGGCGATGTATCGATCTGAGCTCTCGAAGGGAGGTCGGCAGTCCACCTTGCTTGTCTGTTGTGCGGGCCCTCTACCTGATAACTCCGCCACAGGCCGTGCATTATGAACAGGTGCGCGATCGTGCTGAAAGACGCAATCGCCATCCCCGAATTGCTCTTCAAAAGTGGGAAGCAAGAAAGTGCTTAAAACATCAATGTATTCCTGTGCTGTGATAGTAACAGGCAAACCAACAAGGTGCGCAAACCCCCCTCTATGAAAAAACACGACCACACCATAACACCACCGCCTTCGAACTTTTCTGTTGGCACTACACACGCTGACGAATGACGTTCACCGGGCATTCGCCATATCAATACCCTGCCAGCTGATCGCCACATTGTGTACCGTGATTTGTCGCTCCTGACAACGTTTTTCCACTGTTCAATCTTCCAAAGTTTACGCTGCTTACACCAAGCGAGACGCCGTTTGGCATTTACTGGCGTGATGTGTGGCTTATGAGCAGCTGCTCGATCATGAAACCCAAGTTTTCTCACCTCCTGCTTAACTGTCATAGTACTTGCAGTGGATCCAGATGCAGTCTGGAATTCCTGTGTGATCGTCTGGATAGATGTCTGCCTGTTACACATGACGACCCTCTTCAACTGTCGGCGGTCTCTGTCAGTCAACAGACGAGGTCGGCTTATACGCTTTTGAGCTGTAAGTGTCACTTCACGTTTTCACCTAGGGATGTTTAGGAGTGTGGAAATCTCGCGTACAGACGTATGACACAAGTGACACCCAATCACATGTCGAAGTTCGCAGTCTGTGAGTTCTGCGGGCCGCCGCATTCTGCTCTCTCACGATGTCTAATGACTACTGAGGCCGCTGATATGGAGTACCTGGCAGCATGTGGCAGCACAATGCACCTAATATCACCAAGCGAGGTGGCGCATTGGCTAGCACACTGGACTCGCAATCGCGAGGACGACGGTTCAATCCCGCGTCCGGCCATCCTGATGTAGGTTTTCCGTGATTTCCCTAAATCGCTCCAGGCAAGTGCCGGGATGGTTCCTTTGAAAGGGCACGGCCGACTTCCTTCCCCGTCCTTCCCTAATCCGATGAGACCGATGACCTTGCTGTCTGGCCTCCTCCCTCAAACAACCCAGCCCCACCTAATATCAAAAACATATATTTCTGGGGGCGTCGGGATACTTTTGATCACATAGTGTAGCACCACCATTACTCTTGCACCTGCGCATCACATATGAGCAATAATCGAAGAGGACGTCAAACTAGACAGGGGATGATTATATAGCGACTTCCATATGTGGAGTGTACTAACGATCTCCAGTCTAAAAAAACTCACACGAAGATGGCTGAATGGTTGTCAGCCGAAATCGTGGCAAGATGTCCACATCATCTGGCTGCAATCCTACATCTTCATGGAATACTCTTTATGCTAGGAAAATTCCAACAAATACTCTCAGGATATTTGAGATCCACTTCTATAATGTACCCCATATTGGAACCGTTTGGTACATTTTCCACGTCATAATTATTAACGCTCTCTGTAGAAAGTTATACAAAATTGGACACTTGAAGTTACTGCAACATCGCCCATCTGTATAGCCTATTCACATCAAACTATATGATGTAAGACTGGTCAATTTTGTCATAATAACTGGCTATGAGTCTTTTGTTGCCAACTGCTTGTGTGCAAGGGCAGTGGATTATACCTCCTCTAATACCTCTTTCAAGGAACTGGAGTTGTTTGATAACGCTTATAAGCTGTAATTCACCTTTAGTAACTTTTAGCAGAGCATCCCACACAGTATCAAGCGAAGTAATATATGTCTTCAGGCAAAGATCGCGGAAGTTCCGAACACATGAGCAAGGAGTAGCACATCAATTTTTAAATATAAATCGAGACAGTCTTTTAATATTTTACACTTGATTCCAGTCCACACACTGCAGGCTCTTTGGTACTTTCTTTCATCATTTTGTCAGTTAGTAAACTTTTAAACTTTTCAGTTGAGAGTAGGTGAACTTCCAGTTAACTCAGTTCGTAGCCCACATATTCATACAGAAAAATTCACTTTCGATTAACTAGATTAAACTCTCAATCACAAAAAAAATATGTTCTCATTATCTTGAGTTTATCTGATTTCAGGTGTAACACAAACTTTTTCGAGTGAGCACTTCAAGAAATTTAGTGCATCGATAAATAGGAAATTTATATTACAGTGCTCCTCTTGGTGCACAACTGCAATAAGTTTTGTCAAAAATTTATGTTTCTCCATATTCGATGGCAGAAGAAAAACGAGACCTGGATTTATTTTTTTAATTTCTTCATGATCATGTGTCATCTTTTGTTGACAAATTTTTGTGATTAGAAACAACCTGTCGTATATTCTCATATTCTGAAATACAACTAGGACTAAATGATAATTAATTGGAACACTCAGTTGCCGATAGGTGTTGTTGATATACCTCGATGGTGACGCTGAAAATGTGTGCCCTGACCGGAACTCGAACCCAGGATCTCCTGCTTACATGGCAGACGCTCTATCCATCTGAGCCGCCGAAGACACAGATGAATAGCACGACTGCAGGGACTTATCCCTTGTACGCTTCCCGTGAGACCCACAGTCCCAACTGTCCACAATCTACATACGTAATGTACCTAATAGATATTTGCCCATCCACTCATTACTAGCACGCTCTGAGGTGACGATTCCCGTAAGAGTTCGGGCAACCTGTGCGCATTCGCACAGACGAAGGTCCGTGGCCGGGTAGCCTTTAACTATATATGAAGATAGTAACTGCTCTCGAAAGAACAGATACCATTACTCACCGTGCAGCTTCTCCAGAATAAATGATAATTAATTGAAACCTTCAGCTGCCGACCTGTCTGGTCGCGCTATTCGTCTGTGTCCTCGGTGGCTCAGATGGACAGAGTATCTGCCATGTAAGCAAGAGATCCCAGCTTCGAGTCCCGGTCGGGGCACACATTTTCAGCTGCCACTATCGAGGTATATCAACAACACCTGTCGGTAGCTGGGGTTTCAATTAATTCTCATTTATTCTAGAGAAGCTGCACAGTCATCAGTGGTATATGTTCTTTGGAGAGCAGTTACTATCTTCATACAACTGGGACTGTTACTGTAGTCTGAAGTGGGCACTGGAACTGGGATGTGCCGGACCTTCATACATACTGGAGAAATGGCAAACGTCTCTTTGTCCAGTATCACTTTCTTAAAACAGTTCCTGGCAAATATGACAGACCTCTGGAAGTGAAATATTAATTCTTCTTCAGAACTTATTTCCATCTTTTTATTTTGCAATAAAAAGTCATTTACAGCCTCAGGAATTGCGTATAGCTGTTCAGTCAACCATTCCGTGCAACTGGGTTTCTGAACAATTTAAACTCTGTGTATCCCTGGTCATAGCTGTAGTATATAATGAATAGTTTATGCACATGTACGTGATCAGAATACGAACCAGAGTCTCTACTAGAATTTCAAGTAGCAACTGGTTCTAACTCACATTCTATGACAGCATAAATTACAAACGGTAAATCTTACAAGCTCGTTCTTGTCAGTAGGCATGACGTTGTTGACTGGTTTAAACTATGCGCAGTGAGCTAAATGAGCATCTAACGTTTCTGTGAAATGAAAATAAATGAGGCAACGCTCAGATACCATGATGGACTCAAAGAAAGTAATAATGCTATAATATGCTAACCTTGATGGATTTTTATGTAATAGAAATGGCATTGTCCGTATTGGTAACCTGTGACAGTAATAGATTTACATGTTTATTAGGAACAACTAGCAACACTGTAAGCCATATCGAGGAGGTATAAACATCGTGTGGCTGCATAATATAATGTGGAATTGGCTGACACTAAAATAGCTGTACTAATTGATGGATAATGCAACGGCCCTGTGTAGACGATTATTACCTTACAGTAACGTAAGATTTTGCTGGAATTATTAACAAAATGGGGATGTGTAATAATCTAACACCAAACCACGATTTCTGTATGTAAGAAGACTACCAACGGCACAGTAATGTGATTATGAACAATGATAACACTGCTGAAACAGACTGTTTAATGTGGATAAGCTCCAAACATATAATAAAGATATATAATAATTTTTTATGTCAAATCACAAGCCCACAAGTGAACAAACTTGTCAGTTACCATCTTATCGTTTTTATAAAGTGACCTTATATGCATCTTTGAGAAACGTATAAACCTTTGTTGGCTAAAGAACATAGTATTAACAGACTATACACAACGATTCATAACGTTAGACTGGATGATTTCCTTGACTCTGTAGAAGAGTTTCTAAGAATATTAAACACCAACAAACAGTGAAACTTCCTGGCAGATTAAAACTGTGTGCCAAGACCGAGACTCGAACTCGGGACCTTAGCCTTTCGTGGGCATGTGCTCTACCATCTGAGCTACCGAAGCACGACTCACGCCCGGTCCTCACAGCTTTACTTCTGCCAGTATCTCGTCTCCTACCTTCCAAACTTTACAGAAACGTCCCCCAGGCTGTGGCTAAGCCATGTCTCCGCAGTATCCTTTCTTTCAGGAGTGCTAGTTCTGCAAGTTTCGCAGGAGAGCTTCTGTAAGGTTTGGAATGTGGGAGACGAGATACTGGCAGAAGTAAAGCTGTGAGGACCGGGCGTGAGTCGTGCTTCGGTAGCTCAGATGGTAGAGCACTTGCCCGTGAAAGGCAAAGGTCCCGAGTTCGAGTCTCGGTCTGCCACACAGTTTTAATCTGCCAGGAAGTTTCATATCAGCGCACACTCCGCTGCAGAGTGAAAACCTCATTCTGGACCAACAAACAGTATTTGCAATGTGCTCCGTGGTACTCTGTGTCAATCACTTCTGTGTCAATCTTACTGAACAGTCGCTGTGTTGTGTTTAACAGTGTTCTACCACTTCTCTACTGAGATAATAAAAATATACAAAAGTTGACTGGTGTACAAGTAATACCTCCAGACAGTCAAGACTGCTAAAAGATTATAAACTACATTCTGTCTGCCTAAAGCTTTAATTGTGTAGCTATAAACTATGTCAAAATTGTTAACACATATGTAGATACTATATATACAGTAAGTGTTATATTAAAGCTGGAGAAACACATTTTTCTCAGTCCAGGGCATGGTTGTCCATAATATCATCAAATCTAGATATTGCAGAATTAGGATTGTGTCCCACAGATGATATTGTTCCACAGTTCTTAAGAAAAGAACGACTGTGCCCAACGCACTTAAACCATTTCCTATTAAACAAATTACTCACTTAAGTAAGTTAATGTGTTATGTGAACAGAAAAGAAAACTGGGAGTGGAAGAGACTGGAGTTAAAAAACGAAAACTGGAGTATATAGTGAAAACAATTGCCATGACAGAAAACTATACACTGCAACTGGAAAAAGAAGAAGCCATTGCTGATGTGAAAACAAGGCTTACATAGTACTTTAAACACAGTGTATGAAAATATCTGGATGTGATTGGGGACTACAAGTTAACAGCATTTACTGTAAATACCAATTGAAAGTGGTTTTGCGTAGGAGTACTCATGGAAAACAATCGATTCAAGGACGTTTACTGTATAAGAAAATATACAAAAAACTATTTATAAACCTCCATTCCCATTTGGATTTAAAAAGGATGGTTACATTACATGTAAAGGTGATGGACTGGATATTGTGCGTTTAGGAACACAGAAGTCGTTTCCAGGATTTAAAACAAACAGAATAACTACATTTAAGAAGCATTTGTTTGCTAAAATTGTAATTTTATTTTTCTACATAGAAATTTTTTGAAGAATGTGGAGGTGAAGCGTAAGAAACGTATGCTGAAGAGGAAGAAGAATGCTTTAACAATACCGTAATGTAGGGAATAAAAGGCAAAATTAAAATCCATGAATGACCTTGGCTATAAGAATTGCAAGGACGAATACAGGTAACTGTAAAAGCCACAAAAACTAAGCTGTATGGTTTTACAACTGTACCAAACAAACATGAAGAAAGAGTTATTTTCTGTCAGTAAATGCATATGGAAATATTAATAAAGCTTTTGTACAAGAACGTTTGTTTTCTTATTAGCTACTATGCCAAAAATCCGGAAAGAATTTTATTTTTATGTGTCTTTCACATGGTGATGTTATAAAGTAGTCTTAAGTGGTGAGTTGGGTAATCCTGAAAAGTAGCTGAAACTAGGTAGCCAAAAGCACAGCATGCCCTGTTCCTTACCAATATGAATAGACTGAAAAATGTCAGAAGGAAATTGACACATGTATAAGAAATGGCTGCAGAAGAAAAAACAAAGAAGACTGGAAGAGGCTTTATAAATGACCTGCATAAGTACAACTGTTTCAGAAAGAAGAATCATTAAGTGGAAGATGAAAGATTATTAATAGTAATATGTAAATTACACTTACATTTTTTTTGGAGCGTTGGCACACACATCAAATTTTCTGCATGATCAGGTGTTATATGATAGCCACTGCAGTTCTTCAATCGCTGCTCTGAAGGGGTACTTTATACGTCAGCAGGTGCACATCCTGAAACACTGAATAAAAAACCACATCTGTGTGACAGAAAGCAATCAGCAGGTAAAATATGTAAGATTCTTGATAGTAATATGTATGTTAGTCTTATGTTTTTCTGGAGAGTTGCACACATGTGAAATAAGAAAGCGTTAATCAATAGCTATGACGGTTCAGCGTCAATAACTTGCAATGGGCGGCTGCTCCAGATTTTAAACACCCTTCCAGCTGAGTCAACACTCGCTGACTGCACAAGCAGATTGATGCAATCTGCAAGAATATCTTAATTTACCTATTCGACAAGTCAGGACAATTTGAGGGTTGTTCCACCATGTGAAAACGCACCGCCACCGATTTTGGGGTTACTGTTGACTAATCAGGATGTGTGTCATGTTATGCAGAACCAAGAGTAAAATGGACTGGTTGTCAGCAAGACAAGACTTATCAGAACATTCAAAACGCTCAGTCAGTAAGTTTAGTATTGCTGCCTGCCAGCCACGTGTGTCATATTATGCCAAACCAAGTGAAATGCAATGGCGAGAATCATGAGCCACCCAGTACTTTCCAAAATGGTTTATAGAAACACCAAGCATTATTTCATCAAGCATATGTTATACAGGGTGATTTTTTCCACCATGTACAAACTCCAGGGATTGAACAATGAGAGACTACAGAACAAAATAGATCTAATAAACTTATGTCCAGAAATGCCTGGTTTCCATGCTAGAGACCATTTATTCATTCATACTCTGTTACAGAGACTCTTGTCTAATACACACTGTACCATGCAGCCACAGTAACAGAAGCATGGTTTCCTGCTAGAGGGTGATACTGTTCCTCCTACATCATGCCCTAGCACCCTCTCCTACCATATTAAATGGTAATGTTGTGCCCGATACACTTCTTTTGTTGACTCACCTTGTATTGGATGTGATACAGCAGTGCACACAATTGTTGCATATTCGAATCAAGAGCTTGCAGACATGGTGCTTACTTATAGAAAAACAAATGGCAAAGAGTGGCGGGCAGCAGATTATATCAGGAGACCTACCCCTACCGACAACAACCATAGCATTCAACGTTTGCAACAGTGTTTCACCGTTTGCCTGAGATAGGGTAGTTTCAGGAAGCAAGAAATCATGAAGGACGTACCCGAAATGCTTGAACACCAGACTTGAAGCAAAAGTGGTAACACTGTGGAAGGTGACCACTGTGTCAGTACCAGGCAGTTGACCCACCAGTACAGGGTAAGCCAGACAACCGGGTGAATATTGTTCGTGACAACCGTTACTACCCTTATCACTTATAATGTGCGAAGGGCCTACTAGTGACAAACTTTCCACATTGGGAGCAGTTTTGTCATTGGTTTCTTCAGCAGGCAACCACGATTTTAGGATCTGTGGCATCTATCCTGTTCGCAGATGAGGCACATTTACGAGGAGTGGTATCTTCAACTTTCATAACAGTCGCCTGTGGGATAGTATGCAGAATCTCCATTCTATGGTGACAGCGAATCATCAGCATGAGTGCAGCCAGAATGTGTGGGCTGGGATAATCAGAGACTGTATTTTGGAACCAGTCTTCCTGTCATGTTGTCTAACAGGCCAGAACTATCAGCATTTTTTGTGCGTGACTTTGCCTCCCCTGCTGGAAGAAGTGCCACTGATGATTCGAAGGGTTATGTGGCTACTACATGAAGGTGCTCCACACCACTTCACCCTTAATGTCCAGACACAACTCAGTCATGTCTTCCCTGGTTGATGGATTGCATGAGACCCTGTACTGTAACTGTGGCTGCGTGTTACAGTGCGTATCAGACTGCAGTTTCTGTAACAATGTATGATTAAATATATGATCTCTGGAATGGAAACTATACATTTCCAGTAATAAGTTCATTAGACCATTTTTGTTCTCTATCCTCTCATCGATCAATACCTAGACTTTGTACATGGTGGAAAAAATCACCCTGTATAATTAACCTACATCAACAATTTAAGTTTACGATTATTAATTATGATAAATAGTTATGTATTATTAAAATATCCAACAGATATATTCGGATACTTTTGAGTATGATGCAAAGTTTAGAGACTTTCAACTTGACAGGCTGTATTACAGCTTGTCAGCCTGTCTATGGCATCACGCCAGCAGTCAGCAGCATGTGCATCTCACAAGTGTGTAACCATGTGCAACTTGAGCTGTTTGTCACCTTTCCTGTTTAGAAGCAACCACTGAGCGTGTGTCTTGTGCAGTCTTCCACATACAACTCGAGCATTGTCGGTGCAAAAAAATCACTGCTGAAATACAAACCTTTATTGAAAGTTGCAGCATTTTATTTCTCATTAAGGGAAAACAAAGCCATTTTGCTTGTTTGCGACTAGCGTTACAGCTCAGATGTCACAGTTTTTTGATGTTATGCGATATAGAAGAGAGTCACTGCGAATTGTTTGGGTGTTTTACTGCACCTTTTAATATTTCTGAGTCCCCATGTCAATATATTTTTTTGCGGAAAATTGGAAATTTGTGGTGAGGTCTTATGGGACCAAACTACTGAGGTCATCGGTCCCTAAGCTTACACACTACTTAATCCTACTTAAACTAACTTACGCTAAGGACAAAAGACACACTCATGCCAGAGGGAGGACTCGAACCTCCGACGGGGGGAGCGGAACTTTTTGTGGGAAGACTCGAGCCTCTGACGGGGGGAACAAGGCTTTTTGTGGGAATATTGCGAAATTACTTCCTAGTATGTCAAAGTGCATTTGAAAATGAATTTGAGGCTGTGACACACAGCCAATTTATGATTTATAAACTTTAGAAATAATTTTTTCAGGGATGATATCCTTCAGTTTTACTTTTCCTTTCTGATAGGGCCATTTTAATCTTTGTATATTGGCAAACTTTCTTTCGAGTGAGTTTTTTCGCTATTACTTTTGATACTGCCTGTGTTTATGTGTCCCTGTTTACAAAGCATGATTACCATTGTATGACACTGTAATACATGAACTGTCAGCTCTGACCATGATATCCAGATGGTTGTGTGTATAGTCCAGTAGCATTTAAGAGGCATAGTGTGCGCTATCTTGGCAGTTTTTATTTGGATGTTGAGCGAGATAGTGTGTTTGTTGTAAGCAAAACGATAGTACAGGTCACAATTAATTACCTGTCTCACTACTCCTACCGATATACTAATAATAACACAGAATCAAAGTAAGGTTTACTTTGTATCACATAGTTATTTATTAAGAATTTTAAGGACATTATTATTTTAATAATTGAATAAAACTACACAATCAGGATTATGGTAGTCACCATGATAGAGGGGTAATGTCAGTCACCCTGTAAACTGACAAGTACTACCGCAATGCTATTTAATTTTATAATTTTTTTGTGTTTCAGATGGTTCAAGAATCTATAAAGAAGGCTGACAAAGCTAAATGGACTTTAGAAGATATAAAAAATGCATAACACACTGTTACTGAAGCTTAATAAATTAGAAATGCTGCTGAAAATTTTAAAATATATTTTAGTGCCCTGTAAGATTATAGACTGGAAATGATTCAGACCTGAACTCAGGAAGGAAATGTGACTTTTCTCCTGCACATGAAGAAGCTTTAGATGATCATGTTAATACACTTGAAGCTACAGTGTATCTGAAGATGTGACTGTCCATTAAATGCAATACAGTGTTGTTCAATTTTGCTAAGGCAGAGGCAGCTGTTAAAACTTGGTTTCCCATAGAGATGTTTCACACATATACTTTAATTGTAACAACCTACGGTTTGCAATAGCTGATATTTTGATAAGTGTTGAAAATGCATAAGATTGTGTATTAAATTCATATGTTTCCATTGTGTGAGAACATAAGAATGACAAATGATTTGTGCTGCAAGTCAAAATCGACTGTGATTTTAATGTCTGGCTAAAATTGTAAAAAAATATTAAATGTGATTTATTGTGTGAAAATCTAAATAATATTTATATCTAGAGTACATTTTCTTTGATTTTTTCCCTCCCAGTCCTCTCTGTAATATGTTATAATGTTTATACCTCGATCATTTATTGATGAACACGCGAAGTATTTGATATGCACTGACAGAAAAAGAAGCACAATACCAAGAAGGAGTTGTGTGACACCTATGAAAGTTGGTATACATGTTTGTACATCTGAAATATGATTATTAAAATTTCAGATCAGTCGCATAAGAGGAGCGGCAGTAGCGTCCCTACGAGGATGCAAATCAGGTCTACTTTAAATACACGCTGTAGCGGCGATGAGCGTAAGTTGCCTCTGAAATTGGACATGGTGATTTAATGTTAGTCAAGAATGCCTTTAATGTGACAACGACGCCATAATGAACACGTCACTGAGTTTGAACAAGGTCGTGTAAGAGGGCAGCGAGATACTGGATCTTCCTTCTGCGATGTTGCAGAAGTAACTGGCAGGAATGTAACCACTGTGCATGGTTGCTGGCAGCAGAGGTCACAAGAATGTATGGTCACAAGAAGACTGGGCTCCAGACATCCATGTGGCACTACCAGAAGGGAAGACCATCACGTTTGCTGTATGGCTTTCGCGCATCATAATGCATTTGCAGTAGCAATTTGAGCAGCAGTAAGCACCACAGTAACACAACAAATTGTTAGAAATCGGTTACATCAAGGACCACTCCAAGCCAGATGCCCTGTCGTGTGCATTTCACTGACCCCAAACCACCGCTATTTGCGAATTAAGTGGTATCAATCAAGAGCTCATTGGAAGACAGGGTGGAAATCTACTGTGTTTTCTGATGAAAGCTGGTTCCACCTTGGAGCCAGTGATGGCTGTGAGTTGATTTGAAGTAGCCCAGGTGAGGTCCTGCAACCAACCTGTCTGCATGCTAGACACACCAGACCCACACCTGGATTTTTGGTTATGGCGCTTATTCATATTACAGCAGGACAATTCTCGTGGTTATCCCACTCATCCTGATTGCAAAGAAGTACATCGATCTGGTGATTCAATCTGTTATATGGGACATTATTGGATGACAATTCCATTGTCCCTCTAATGACTGACCCAGTGCAGCAGGTATGCAACTACATCCCATGAACGGATATCTGCACCTATACAACACAGTGCATGCACGTTAGCATGCTTGCATTCAACATTCTGGCTGTTACACCAGCTATTAACGTACGAGCATTTCACATTTGCAATGGCTTATCTAGTGCTTACATTAACAGGCGATTCTGCAAAGTTAATCACTTGAATATGTTACCTCGACAAATGCGTTTCTGAAATATCATTACTCTACATAAATTTTTTTGTGTTGGGAATTTTTCCTGAAAATGTAAGTTACACATTTTAGTTAAATAAAACAGAGCAGTTTACTGATGAGCCAGATTTTAGAAGTTTACATAGTTCTGATTTTGAAAATATGTTTTTGAAGTTGAAAATGATTTATTACAACTTATAAAGTTATACCATAATGTAATTTTTGTTTCTGTTATTGATGAGCCAGAATTTTATCAGTGCTTGTTGAAAAATAATGACTCCAAATTTTTTTATCTGAAAATATTTACAGCTTTTTTAATAAAACAAACATTATTAGCATTCCACATCTTTATTCTTCATGTTTACATGTTTCTTTGTCTACATAGTCACCCTGACAATGAACAAATTTCTCCCAACAAGAGATCAGTTTGGTGATACTGTCACTGTAGAATATTTGACTTTTTCGATGGAGTCACAACCTCACCTCTGCATGCAGAACTTCATCACTATCAACTAGTAGTCCTCAGAGGCGTTCATTTAATGTTGGAAACAGATGAATATTGGATGGGGCCAAATCATGGCTGTATGGAGGATGATCAGTGACAATGAACCCAAAATGTCAGATTGTTGAAGATGTCACAGTGTTTGTGGGTGATCTTGGATTACCACAGGGAAGGAGAGAGAGCTCCATGTATGGACAAATATTTCGAATTCGAAATTCTATTACAGCATGCTGTTTCTCACACACTGACATAGCTATGTTACACACTGCCATGTTATGTGGTACAATTCAGATCTCTCTACTGGGTGAGGACTGCATATATGTAGACATGAAGAATAAAGATGTCGAATGTTAATAACGTTTGTTTAAGCTGCTTACATACGTTTTGACATTGGAAATACTATTAGAGAGACTACTTTTGCACATAGCACAAAATTCAGTTGTGTGTGTATGTGTGTGTGTGTGTGTGTGTGTGTGTGTGTGTGTGTGTGTGTGTGTGTGTGCATGCTCACGTTTCTATATTATAAATAGTACTGTGGGAAATACTGTAATATAATTGGACACTTCTGAACATTGTAGGGTTTCGCAAAAACGTATTAATTGGCTGTAATAACTTTCCAGTCAGCATCCTCTCACACTGTGACTGATTGAAAAATATTTTCCATCAGTGTCAACTTGTATTTTTAAAGTTTATTGACATCGCTATCTTTGATTTTTAAATGCCCTGCCTACCATCATCTTGTATATTTTTAAATTTCTGACCATTCATCATCTTCAACATTTAAACTTCCTGCCATCCACCATTTAAATCTCCTGCTAATGGCCACAGATATCACAGACTGTACACACCCCTATTCCAATGTTTTACGTTTTGGAAACAATATCTAAATTATATGATGCAGGGCCAGTAGCTGACTTTCTGTCATTATGTACTATACAAAGTGGAGCTTACATTTACACTTTTTCTCATTTATAGTTGAAATCGAGCTCTGATTTTAACAACTGGACGAATTTCAGTGTTACCATTACCCATGTAGTAGTACAGTTAAGCTGATTTCTCCAAAATGAGTAACAGTATTATCTCAGTACTTTTTACATGTGGCCAGATGAAACAGATTGATAATTCTTCTTACAAGTAACAGATTTACAACTCTTCACTGAGTACCTGCTTTTGTTGCATTGTGCATGCTTTAGTTCACCACTTTCACAGGAGTAAAAGACAAAATATCGATTTGGCAGGCAGCATTACTTTTCTAACGATCCCCCAAAAACACTTGTGAAATGTTTTATTATGGTTTTATAAGAAATTAAATCCGTTCGTATCCATAATGCCCAGCTTTTACACAAAATAAGCCTTTATATTTTATGGTTTTTGCTTAATCTAATACAGATAGCGAAGCTGTGTTAAGGAAGCATAGTGTGTTAGAAAAGGTTGATTATAGAGAAAAATCCTGTTTTGAGTTAGATATTAACATTCTGCCATCTCAAAATCTTTGTCATTTATCGACTTTTACATATAAGGACCGTCATACATCGTAACTTTCAATTCATGAGAATATCCTTGCAGATATTTCCAGGATTTTGATATTGTCTCCTTTCACAGTTGATATTTGCGTCAGTTTGCGTAATATTTAGGGTGTGAAACAAGACTTCTCTAAACATACATAAAGATCATTAATTCTGCTTCTAGGACAAAGCAAAAAATTTGATCTGCGACAAAATGCCATCAAGAATGAGGTTCTTCTGGGATGTGGAAAGAGTCGATCAAAATGCTGTTGTGTCACTACTACGTTCAGTAGATGACGACGATAATAAGTTATCATTCTGATGAATTATAGGAGTTCTTTGTATGATGTGGGGAGTAGCATATCTTAAATGGCAGAAACCTTTCCTGAAGTGGAGCTAGGCCAGACCGGAAAACCTTGTAGCCCCAAAAAGGAAACTTCAGGTTCTGTGAACACACACTTCTCGGGATTAATGAAAATACTATAATCCTCAAGAAAGAACTGATGAAGATGTTGAAAATGATCTTGCAGGGATTTGGAAAAGATCAAAATGTCATTGACATAGCAGAAGATGAATGAGAGATAGTGTAAAATACCATGTATAAATCTTTGCCATGTTTATGTTTTGTTACGTAATCCATTGGGCATAAAGTTGTAGTGGTATAGTCCAAATGGTGTTATGATGCCTGTTTTTCTGATATACTTTTTGGCTATGGGAATTTGGGAGAACGCCTTGGCACAATCAAATACGCTGAATACAGATGCATCACAAAGTGTGTAGTTGAAGTTTGCAGTATGGGGGGAAGGGTAACTGTCTGGTATGGTATGAGCATTTATAACTCGATAAACGTCACATAGCCTCCATGTATTATCTTTCTTTTTTGCAACCTAGAACGCCGGCACCCCATCACTGTCTGACATGGATATGATGTCCTCTAATCACATTTTGTTCATTACCAATTATCCTTCTTTGAGCTGACCTGGCAGTAGGCGACTTGTACAGGAGAAGATAGCCTGTCCAGGAGTTGTTTTGATGTGATGCTGTGCTGTGTGGTGTGCGAACGTCCTTCATGTGCTTTGGCAGTGTCTTCAGAATGGGAAATTCAAGCAATAATTGAGCACCAACAGTGATGCTGGAGATGCCATAGAGTTCACTGCTTGTCAAGGATGCAGTAGTGGAAGGAATGTGTTGCTTCTCGCATTTCGGACATGTGGACTGTTCGCGTTTAGTGCATGAAGCCGCAGAGATCTTCGTATGACTCGTCACGTACTGGCCAAGGCGACGAGACAGATGGAAAATTGTTAGTGTGCACTCTCACTACACAACTACTGAGTTAAGTCCGGCATCACCTTGTAAAAAAGTGGAAAATCAGCTCCAAGATCAGTCCTCTACCATCAGCAAGAATGAACTTCCATGATGATCAGAAGGAAGGGCAGAAATGTAGTACAATTTCACGTTCCCCATACATGCTGATGCTGGCATTGTTTGCTGCAGTCAACACATGGTGTGTGGCTCAAGTCGGTTCGGAGCACAGGTGCCACGGGAAAACACTAATTTCCGAGCCAGTGTCGATTAGAAATTTGTAACCAGTGTTCCTGTCCATGATAAACAGCCTTCTGGAATGTTGTAGCACTACGACCATCGCATTGCTGCAATGCAAGGCACTGGTTGTGTATGGGCATTTTTCGTTTGAATGACGAGTGGGAATGTTCACTAACGCTAATCACTTGTCTTTTGGCATCCATTTTTTCGCGTTAGCGGCAAAATTTTTGTGAAACGAACATCAAGTTGAAGAGTCACTTGTGTTACTGCTGAAATTTGCTTTTTGCGTCCTAGAGATTTGTTGTGGGATGCGAACTGATGTTGAATTTCAGCACAGGTATCACATTTTGTTGTGTGTATGTTGCGGCGCAATACGCCTCAGTGTAATCATGCGCATTACAGGTCTGGTTGTCGTTACATTGCAGGGAATGCACGATCAGGGGCCGCTCTTGGATGCACACGATAACTGATCATAACAGAAACTGTCTTCAAGATAAATAGCCATAGTGCCCGCCTTCTTAGATGAATCTGCAAATGGTAGATTGCTTTCAGCAGCTAACACGGGGAATAACTTCGCAGGAAGCTTGTTGAGCCACATAACGCATAAAGCAATTTGAGTCAACAAGTCCTTGCGTGCAAATGAACATAATTCCTATAGCAGTTATGAAGGCTTCAGATGCACACGTTTGGGATGAGAGCATGTTTTTAAACGTTCATGGAATGGTAGAGAATAATGTTCAATTAGAGCCTGTCTCAGGTCGGCATATGATTGTTCATGCATAGCCAGCTAGTACGGATACTAGACGGCCATGCTTCATGTAGCACATGCTCCACATTTTCGATGTGTTCAGAGTCTAGTTGCATTAATCCTAACATGTATTTGTCAAAGTCTCAGTGCACTTGATGTTTGTAGAATATTGATTCCACTTGAACAAACCACAATTCACAGCTTGTCCACCAAAATGGCTGCCGTTTCACATTACCAATGTAGTGGCGGAGACGAAGCATGATGCAGGTCCAGATTGGCGTAATGGCTTATTTGCTCAGCTGTGGTCGAATTAGAAGCCATTGGCGTAGAAATTAGTATATGTTCCTGCTTGATTGATGCTGCGAACAGTTCCGAAGTAGGATGCACCTGTGATGGATCTTACCCTGTTGTCACTGGTTTACCCATGTTCTATTTGATGGTCACCCACGCAGGAGATAATGTTAGGAATTTCTGAGTTAACTCAACTACAAACGAACAACTCTGCCATAGAGCACACCAAATAATTTATTAATCATCAAAACAATTGCAAGGAACACAGGTACATACGAGTATACACTTAACACATGTTGAAGAAACCATAAATACACCTCAAAGAAGTTTGTCAACAGTCATTTCACTGGAGATGTGGTCACCATAACTTCTTTAGCATCTCTGTACCTTTGTTAAATTCTATTGCTGATAATTGAGGAATTAACGCATTATACTTGTACTAGGTTGATTATGTAATTCAGAATATCAGTTTTCGAGATTTCTGTATCACAAAATAATTTTTAAGCTGACTGAACTGAACTGGAGCAGTTTCTGGAAAACCTCATATCAGATCTGTTAAAATCCATGTAAAGTATATTCTCACTTAATACTTCATTGCGTAATATTATTGTTGCCCAACAAATTTCAGTTAATAATTGAGTTAATTAATATTCCTTAGGCCAGCAATGAAAACAACAGAAAAATGAAAGAACTGATGGAAATAATTCAAGCACTTAACTTATCAATATCAGTGTCACAGAAAACAGCATTTATCCAAAACTTATATCTTTGTACTGTGGAGATTTCTTATTACTTTACTATTTAACAGTTTTTTTTGCGAATCAGCTTCATTTAATCAAATTCTTTACTGATATGAAAAACGCTGAAAGAATGTATACATAATTAATAAGATGTTGCACCACTCCCAAGTTAACTAGCATTGAAGTTGCAGTATGTTTACTCAGGCGATATAGAGGAGTGTTTTGAAACAGAATGTGTCCATCTCAAAAGCTTCCTTTCGAGTTCTGGATATGAGAACGGTCCTTCTTTGGCTGTCTTAAATAATATGCTATGAGAGAAAAATCTCTTTGATATTTCTCCGTTTATCCAAACATCTGAATCGCTCTTCAAATTTATTTTAGCACACAAGCAACGAACTTCTCTGGTGAATGATTCTTCTCAGTTCTTGAGAGGGTTAAGAAATACTTGCGTGCTTCTGAGACTCTGGAACATTTGAATCACCTTCGTGCACTAGCAACAGAAAACAACCTGACTGTGAAACTAGACTTTTAGAAAGTGGTAAATGTGTTTGCTGATAACAAGGCAAGAATGGAGCCATTGAACTACTGACATTCTTTGTTGATACAGTAATCCTTTTGTTGTTTCTACTGAGCTATCATTAGCGTGTATGTGTGTGTGGTTAATAATAGTGCATGTTTGGCGTCTCCAACCTGAATTTTGGTCGCCCTGCAACCAGTCTGAACTCAAGGTTAGTCACCATAATTCCATTCAATATTTTCCTTTTTCAAAGTCTTCTTCTTTAAATAATATATACCTATTTTAAATAACCTGTTTACAATTCTGCTGCTAAATTTTTTTCAGAATTACAGTGGGACCTCACACAGCGAGCATAATTCGTTCTAGAACCTTACTCACAGTCCAAAAGACTCATTAAGGGAAACAATTTGTCCCATATAAATTAATGTAAAATATGATAATTAACTCCATGCAGAAAAAGTACTTAAAGTTTTATTTTATTCATGCCATTTATTCAAAGAAAATTATACATACAGTATTATGTACTTTATTAGTCAAACTACATAAGTAATTCTTTTTTACTAGGAATCTATCTATAGTCATTTATTTCTGCTGATGCTTCAACTCCTGGCGAAAACTCGCCAGTACTTTATTGGGGGGATGATTTTCAACTTGCAATGTAACCGATCCCCATGCTTTCAGCATTTCTCTTATTGCACCAGAAGATTGCTGCTTTGCTGCTACCGCCTCCACCTACTCCTCTGAAAAATTACTCTCCGCAACTTCCTGCTGTGAAACACACTGCAACTCCATAAGCTCTTCAGTGATCATTTCTTGGCTGTGATCGTCCACAAGATCATCGTTATCATTGTTACCCGCTTCTAGTCCCATGCTCTTGGCCACAGACACAATCTCGTTGGCTACAGGCTCCAAAGGTACTGGCTCAAATGCCTCTGAGTCACATTCAGCTATGCACTCTGGCCAAAGCTTCCTCCAAGCAGATGTGAGAATTCTCTTGGTAACCTCTTCCCACGCCTTTTCGATCATCTTGACGCAGGCAACGATGTTGAAGTGATATTTCTAGAACTCTCTGAGAGTGAGATTGGTAGCTTTGGTCAACTCAAAGCAATGCTCAAAGAGTGCTTTAGTGTAGAGCTTCTTAAAGTTAGATATAACCTGCTGGTCCATAGGCTGGAGCAACGAAGTGGTGTTGATAGGCAGAAATCGGATCTTGATGAATTGAAAATGCTCAAGGAGGGGTTCTTGTAGGTCTGGAGAATGGCAGGAGTGTTGTCGATAACAAGCAAGACATGGAGTGACAGATTCATTTCAAGCAAATATATTTTCACTGAAGGACCAAACACTTCATTGATCCAATCACAAAAACGTTCTTGTGTCAACCAAGCCTTGTTATTAGACGTTCACATCACATTTAACCTACTCCTCTGGACTTTACACTTCTGGAAGGCTCGTGTGGTCTCTCAATGGTAAACAAGTAGAGGTTTGAATCTCAAATCGCCATTTACGCTGGAACAGAATAGCAATGTGAGATGGTCTTTCATTGGTTTGTGATCTGGTAATGTATTCTCTGCTGTTGTAAAGGTACTCTTTGACGTCTTTTTCCAGAATAGACCTGTCTCGTCACAATTAAAAAGCTATTGTGGCAGATCACCCTCAAATCTACGAGCATCATGAAGCTACTGAAAAAGTTCTCAGCTGCCTTTGTGTCAGAGCTGGCTGCTTTGCCGTGCCTGACAACAATGTGAATGCTGGTTCTTTTCTTAAACTTCTCGAATCACACACGGTTTCCCTTAAACACTTCTTTGGTCGCTGATGATCCAGGCGTCTTCTTAACGAAGTCGGCGAAAATCATTCTCACCTTCTCACAAATAATGTTGCCATTAATAGTGTTGCCTTGCAATCGCTCTTCATTTATCCATATAAGGACAACCTTCCAACATCGTCCAGAATACGAAACTGTTGTTTAGATATTCTTGTCATTCCCTTTGAAGCATATATCTCCTTAACTTTGTCCTTGTTCTGAGGATAGTGCAAACAGTTGATGTAGACCGATTGTGAATGCAAGCTAAATCAGCAGCGCTCTCTCCACGTTCTCGTTTTTCAATGATTTTACGTTTCATTTCTAAGTTCATTTTCTTTCTGCTATGGTCGTCTTTCTGCAGTTTTATCTTCTGGGAAATTTCTACGGAGGTTATTAAAATTTGCGCAAAGAAAAAACACTGTATAAACACAAGTTTACAAAAGTGTGTGACCAAAAGCTGCACTACGATGGTAGCAGAAAGAGCGTTAAACTCAGACTGCAGTACGTACTAAAGACATTGTTGATATGCCACTGTCGACAATGAAAGGTCTTTATATTGTTGAACGTTTCCCCCTCCGCGCACGAACAGCTGGTGACATCACACTAAATCGTCGTCACTCGTTATGCGAAACATCGCTCATTAAGCGACTCATGTTTTTACAATTGGTTTTGCTCCTTATGCAAATTGCGCATTATGAGAGGTGCTCGTTAAGCGAGGTTCCACTGTACTTAATTTTGTGGAGGGGGACAAAACATTAGTGGACTCATGGGCATAACATTACGCAAATACAGGGATGGGTGGAATCATGGTGCACAGAACAAGATGAACTCGTTTTATAGGTATAATTAACAGCCCGTATTTAACCTAAGCTCTGTAGGAGGTTATTACAAGCAGACCTGCACCAGAATTTTTTTCTTCCTCACATAAAAACTCAGTCAAGACCACCTGTAAGCGTTTAACATGCTGTGGGAAATTGTTTGGGGTGGGGTGGGAGGAGGTGGAATAAAAATCCTTCAGTCTGACTATTTGAAACTACTTACAAGATACTTTTGGTGCACATTCAGATTATTACAAATACTAGTGGTACTTGCTCTGCCACCGATGCTACCACAGTTCTTAGTATAACACATAGTAGTCAAGAAAATAAGGACATCAACAGTAATGACTTATCATCTGTTTCAGGTGTGGCATTATAAACAGTGAGCATGATTACATACCTCAACCAGCTACTCCCATCGTTTGTGATTGATATAGTGAAATATGTAGCTAGATTTGTGCTCAAGAAACCGAATAGTGAATAAAACTTTTGCCAAATGGCACTACATTCTAATGTTTCAAGTTCAAATAGTTTGAACAGAAAAAACAGAGATTTCTTGTCTATTTCATCCAGTGACGTTGCTTATCTGTGCAAAATGAGCATTAGCGTATTAAAAGAAACACTGATTTTTAACATGAAAAATCTTTTGAAGGAATTAGTTATGTCTGCTTTTCAGGACATGTGGAATGATTATTTTCCTTAAGCTGAATGATCATCTTTCAAACAGTCCTCCCCTTGACAATCAGATTCACCAATTGGAAAAATGCTGTACTCATATACCTTTCAAAATAAGGCTGTATCTTGAAGCAAGATTCCACAATGAGAAGGTAAACCATGCTTGGATTAGCAGCTTGCGTATTAAAAATAATTTTCTTTGAAACCCAGCTCACTGAGCACGAAAATTCAAGTGGCCTGTCAGATACGGTGTCATCAAATGTGTCTTTATTTGGTTTTCTAAAACAAAACCAGAGAACAATACAAAAACTAGTCTTGGGACAGTAGTAAGGATCAGACCTGAACCAAAGGCTGAGTAGTCCTGTGTGCTATCATCCAAGTAATGAGAGTAACTGATACTAATGGTATATGGCAGGTCGCTTATTGCATGGACAGTGGCTGATTGGCTAACGTCAGTGCTAATTAACTAAGAAGTGGCACAACATTCAAAGTCTTTTTTTAGCAATTATTTTTCAGCACAAACTACACAGTAAACTATCAAGTTTTTCAGATTGTTTCTGACCATGCTGTATACATAAATCTATTTTAAAACAAACATATGGTCAGTGGTTTTTAGACGAGACTATTTTTGTATGAAAGCTTATTATACAAGAATGATTTACTGCCTTACTGTGGAGTTTTACTTCATGATACAGCCTCATTTTAAAATATACACAGGCACAGTTTTCTCAACTGGTGAATCTGATTGTCAAGGGGAGAACTATTTGAAACATGTCCATTCAGCTGCAGGAAAATAATCATTCCACATGTTCTGCAAAGCAGACATAACTTCTTCCCTCAAATGGTTTTTTCATATCAAAAATCGATGTTCGTTTTAATAGGCTGTCACTTATTTTGGACAGATAAACGTCATCATTGGATACAAAAGACAAAAATACCTCTGTTTCTTTCTTTTCAAGCCATCTGAACTTGAAATATTAGAATGTAGTGTCACTGAATTGTGGTAGCATCAGTGGCAGAGGATATACCACTAGTAGGTGCAATAACCTGAATTTGCACTAAGTCTCCTGTAAGTAGCTTCAAACAGCCAGACTGAAGGATTGTTATTCCACCCACACCCCCAACCCCCATCCCAAACAATTTCTCATAGCACTGACAAACACATACAGGTGTCTTGACTGAGTTTTTATGTCATTAAGAAAATAATTTCTGGTGCAGATCTGCTTGCAATAGTCTCCTACAGAGCTTAGGATAAATATAGGCAGTTAGTTAGACCTATAAAACCGATCCATCGTGTTGAGCGGACCACCAGTAATGTACATACATACTCCCAGCAGATGCTCTTAATATAAACAGCCAATAATTTACTTGTTTTACATCCAGCATACGTCACTGTATGTAGCAAAAGTCATAATATATGAACGCTTATTTTTGTGTAAAAACTACATGTTATGGAGAGAAAAATTTCATTTCTTATAACAGCATGTAAACATTTCGCAACTATTCTTGAGGAATCATCATAAAAGTAATGCTGGCTCCCAAATTTATATTTTGTCTTCTACTTCTCTGAGAACATTGAAATAAGAGAGTCAAAGTGCAATTAAAACAGGTATTCACTGAAGAACTGTAATTCTGTCACTTTAAAAAGAATCTGTCAATACGTTTTACTGGGATACATGTAAAAACGACAACCATCACATTAGGAATTTTCCAGAAATTACATTAACTGTGTTAATATGGTATATGTGTAATCGTAATACAACAGTTCATTTTTTTACTAAAATCAAAACTTGATTTCTGTTATAAATGTTAAAAACTGTAACTGTCAGCTCCTCTTCACTTAGCATGCAATGAGTGTAACTCAACTACCAGCTCTGTAGCAAGAGATATAGATATTGGTTTCAGTATTATGACATCATGTGCAGTCTATTTTATCTATGTTCTATGTTTCCTGCCATCTCCCATCTTATTTTTTAAATTTCTCGCCATCCACTATCCTGATGAGGTCATAAGTTTATGCTCATTGATGACATCACATGTGCACATATCAATCTCACTGATGACATCATTTCTGCAAGTGATGGACATGTGATGACTTTCAGCAGATGCTTGAAGGTGAAAGCCAGCTGGAGGTGCCATACAGTATTGGCTACTGCTCACAACCATGAAATCAATCCCTTGTACTGTGACTGCTCAAATGTCCCATAGTTCAGTTGAAAATGGAAAATGTTGATCCATTATGGGTTGTTGTCAATGGTGAAATTGTCATTAAGTGCAGGTAGGTGAATATTAACCTGAACATTTGCGGTGATAAGACCTAGTGTAAAAAATAACTACAGGCATTAAAATTTATTGCTAAAGTATATAAAAAAACTGCAACACTGCAGTATGTAACATCTGGGGTTTCTACGAAACTAAATAATAGCAACCTACAAAAAGCACTGATGCATTTAAGAATCACTCACCATTAAGCAAATGGTATTAAAAGGGGGGATGAATGTTCCCCATTGTGAGCTTTTAGTACACCAATACCAATTACCAGTCTGTAGTAGTGACATGAAGAAACATTTGTTTTTTTCACATTTGCTCAGTGGTAAGTGATTCTTAACTGCAGCAGTAGTTATAAAAGATTGCGGTTATTTCCTTTCATAGAGCCCACAGACATTACATACCACAAACATGGTTAAACCTTTTTAAACACTTAAGCCATATATTTTTATGCCCGTAATTATTTTTTACTCTAAGGCTCATCATCAAGGAGCTCAGTTTGACATTCACCTGCTGCTGCTTAATGGCAATTTTACCGTTGACAACAAATTATAATGGATCAAAAATTTCGATTCACATCTGTGTTATGTGGCTTTGTGAGTTCCCCGTTTTTGTTTGAACGCTAATAATGTGAGTAATGATTTTTTTTAAATTTCACAGTTGTGCAGTTAATGCAAGTTTGATAAATATTTTTAAGAATCTTATAACTTTTCAGTTTTTATAAAATCCTGTTCAATAAAGGACTGCAGGACAGCTAAATAGGTTTGAAGATTCTTCATTTGCCGTGAACCCTATTAATTCATTAGAACTCTTTTAGTAAACAACAGTTTGAAGATTCTTAAATATTAACTTACTGCATTTTTTCGACGTGCACCTGGTAATGATGTGACAGCTGACGCCACAAGCTGATGAAGATGAAGTTCTGCATGGTGTTTCCACACCTGACAAGTCGTCACCAGATGAAACATTTCTTTCGTCAGCTCATTGCAGACTCTGTAGCATTGAACAAAGTCACAATCGCATAATAATATTTGTGGACTTTCATCACTGGTACCTAGCCAATTCTTTGTCACTAAACTTTGAAAAAATACACTACATGCAGTTCAGAACTTGTAAGGGGTGTCGCACGAGTACATGTCTAACATACAATGACAAGCAGATAGAAGAAGTGGACAGTGTTAAATTCTTGGAATTACAGCTTGACAATAAATTCAACTGGGAGGAGCACACCACAGAACTGCTGAAGCGTCTTAACAAATCTCTATTTGTAATGCGAATTGTGTCAGACATAGGGGATATAAAAATGAAAAAGCTGGCATACTATGCTTACTTGCATTCCATAATGTCATCTGGGCTTATTCTTTGGGGTAATTCTTCAAGCCAAGCTAAGGTTTTCTGGGCACAAAAACGTGCAGTAAGAGTTATATGTGGTGTGAACGCAACATCCTGCAGAAGCCTGTTTAGGGAACTAGGGATTCTAACTACTGCTTCCCAATATATTTATTCCTTAATGAAATTTGTCATTAAAAATATACCACTTTTTCAAAGCAACATCTCAATTCATGGAATCAGTACTAGAAATAAGAGTAATCTTCACAAGGATTTAAAGTCACTTACTCTGGCACAAAAAGGAGTGCATTATTCAGGAACACACATTTTCAATAACTTGCGAGCAGCCAGAAAAAGCCTAACAACCAACGAAATTAAGTTTAAGCGAACCCTAAAGGATTTATTGGTGGCCAACTCCTTCTACTACATTGATGAATTTCTCAGTAGAACCAACAGATTTGTGTATGTGTGTGCAATATAACTTCTGCACCATTTCAGTACAGTATTGTGTTCATTGTAAATAAATGTGTGTGTGTGTTCGTGTGTGTGTGTGTGTGTGTGTGTGTGTGTGTGTGTGTGTGTGTGTAAGTACAATCTAACTTCTCCACCATTTGAGTGCAGTAATGCGTTCATTGTAAATAAGTATTGTAGTAGTTCTATTACATGTTCATTACCTTATAAATAAATAAAACTTTTTTATTTTAAAATCAGTGAAATAGTGTTTGTAAAATGATTCTTTCATATAGTGTTCATTAAAAAAAATGACGATCATTCCACTTGGGACCTGTGGAAGGTACATTAGCTTATTATTTTCAGTTGTAAATATTTGTCATGTATTACCGGCATTGTTTTTCTGACATGTTCTACATCCTGGAGGACCTCCTCACTACGGATCAATTGGAATGAAAGTAAATCTAATCTAATCTAATCCAACCTACAGCCTGGGTGCATACACTCTTGGCGATGTGCAGCTTGCAAGACAAATTACGCGAAATTTTATTTTTTTAAGGTGATCAACCACGCACTGAAATTGTACATTTAAATTCTTAGAACTTATGAGAGATGAAAAGCTTTCTTGGAATTATAACGTTCAAGATCAAGAAGCACAGTGCTGCTATCTTCCTTATAAGAATGAGGTTCACTGTCTCTGAGACAGAAACGCGAAAGTTTGTTTACTTTATTTACCTTCACTCTACTATCTCGTGTTATGTTATATATTGGGATAACTGTGTTCACTCACCAAGAATATTCTTAGTCCAGAAAATGGTGGCTAGACAAATCTGCAGTGTGAGTTCGCGAACTCCATGTAATCCATCGCTCTAGTGTCTCAGAATTCCAACTCTGCCGTTCCTGTTCATAGACTCCATCATGCTATTAGATTAGATTAGATTAGATTAATACTAGTTCCATGGATCATGAATACGATATTTCGTAATGATGTGGAACGAGTCGAATTTTCCAATACATGACATAATTAGGTTAATTTAACAACATACCTAAGTTAATAAAACAATTTTTTTGTGTTTTTTGTTTTTCTTTATTTTTTATTTTTATTTTTTTTATTTTTTTATTATTTTTTTTAATATTTTTGTTTTTTTTCTTTTTTTTCTTAATTTATATCTAAAAATTCCTCTATGGAGTAGAAGGAGTTGTCATTCAGAAATTCTTTTAATTTCTTCTTAAATACTTGTTGGTTATCTGTCAGACTTTTGATACTATTTGGTAAGTGACCAAAGACTTTAGTGCCAGTATAATTCGCCCCTTTCTGTGCCAAAGTTAGATTTAATCTTGAATAGTGAAGATCGTCCTTTCTCCTAGTATTGTAGTTATGCACACTGCTATTACTTTTGAATTGGGTTTGGTTGTCAATAACAAATTTCATAAGAGAGTATATATACTGAGAAGCTACTGTGAATATCCCTAGATCCTTAAATAAATGTCTGAAGGATGATCTTGGGTGGACTCCAGCCATTATTCTGATTACACGCTTTTGTGCAATAAATGCTTTATTCCTCAGTGATGAATTACCCCAAAATATGATGCCATATGAAAGCAATGAGTGAAAATAGGCGTAGTAAGCTAATTTACTAAGATGTTTATCACCAAAATTTGCAATTACCCTTATTGCATAAGTAGCTGAACTCAAACGTTTCAGGAGATCATCAATGTGTTTCTTCCAATTTAATCTCTCATCAATGGACATACCTAAAAATTTGAAATATTCTACCTTAGCTATATGCTTCTGATTAAGGTCTATATTTATTAATAGCGCCATACCATTCACTGTACGGAACTGTATGTACTGCATCTTATCAAAATTCAGTGAGAGTCCGTTTACAAGGAACCACTTAGTAATTTTCTGAAAGACAGTATTGACAATTTCATCAGTTAATTCTTGTTTCTCAGGTGTGATTACTATACTTGTATCATCAGCGAAGAGAACTAACTTTGCCTCTTCATGAATATAGAATGGCAAGTCATTAATATATAATAAGAACAACAAAGGACCCAAGACTGACCCTTGTGGAACCCCATTCTTGATAGTTCCCCAGTTTGAGGAATGTGCTGATCTTTGCATGTTACGAGAACTACTTATTTCAACTTTCTGCCCTCTTCCAGTTAGGTACAAATTAAACCATTTGTGCACTGTCCCACTCATGCCACAATACTTGAGCTTGTCTAGCAGAATTTCATGATTTACACAATCAAAAGCCTTTGAGAGATCACAAAAATTCCCAATGGGAGGTGTTCGGTTATTCAGATCATTCAAAATTTGACTGGTGAAAGCATATATGGCATTTTCTGTTGAAAAACCTTTCTGGAAACCAAACTGACATTTTGTTAGTATTTCATTTTTACAGCTATGTGAAGCTACTCTTGAATACATTACTTTCTCAAAAATTTTGGATAAAGCTGTTAGAAGGGAGTTTGGACGGTAATTGTTGACATCAGATCTATCCCCCTTTTTATGCAAAGGTATAACAATAGCATATTTCAGTCTATCAGGGAAAATGCCCTGTTCCAGAGAGCTATTACACAGGTGGCTGAGAATCTTACTTATCTGTTGAGAACAAGCTTTTAGTATTTTGCTGGAAATGCCATCAATTCCATGTGAGTTTTTGCTTTTAAGCAAGTTTATTATTTTCCTAATTTCAGAGGGAGAAGTGGGTGAGATTTCAATTGTATCAAATTGCATAGGTATGGCCTCTTCCATTAACAGCCTAGCATCTTCTAATGGACACCTGGATCCTACTATATCCACAACATTTAGAAAATGATTATTAAAAATATTTTCATCTTCTGACTTTTTGTTCGTAAAGTTTTCATTCAATTTGATGGTAATACTGTCTTCCTCTGCTCTTGGTTGACCTGTTTCTCTTTTAATAATATTCCAAATTGTTTTAATTTTATTATCAGAGTTGCTGATTTCAGACATGATACACATACTCCTGGATTTTTTAATAACTTTTCTTAATATAATACAGTAGTTTTTATAATTTTTGATAGTTTCTGGGTCACTACTCTTTGTTGCTGTCAGATACATTTCCCTTTTCCGGTTACAAGATATTTTTATACCCTTAGTAAGCCATGGTTTGTTACAAGGTTTCTTACGAGTATATTTAACTATTTTCTTGGGGAAGCAGTTTTCAAATGCATTTACAAAAATGTCATGAAATAAATTATATTTTAAATTGGCATCAGGTTCACGGTACACCTCATCCCAGTCTAACTGCTGTAGGCTTTCCCTGAAATTTGCAATTGTTAAATCGTTGACTGAACGTACTACTTTGGAGGACTGTTTAGTATTGCTGAATGGAGCTATGTCATATATTGTAACTAGCTGTGCACCATGATCAGAAAGACCATTCTCAACAGGCTGAGCATTTATCTGGTTAAACTTATCTTGGTCTATAAAGAAGTTATCTATCAGTGAGCTGCTATCCTTTACCACCCGCGTAGGAAAATCAATAACGGGTGTCAAATTGAAAGAACCGATTAATACTTCAAGGTCATTTTTCCTATTACCCTCTTTCAGAGAATCTACATTGAAGTCCCCACAAATAATAATTTGCTTCCCCCTGTCTGACAGATAGCACAACAAGGAGTCCAAATTTTTCAGAAATAGATGAAAATTTCGTGATGGGGACCTATATACAGTTACAATTATAAATGTGCCTTTATTTAATTTAAGCTCACAGGCACATGCTTCTATATGTTTCTCTACACAAAACTTTTTTGTTTCTATACTTTTTGCACAATGATAACTTTTGACATATATGGCAACTCCTCCTTTCTCCATATTTTCTCTCATTACATGTGCAGAGAGCTTATAACCACTTACATTTACCTTATTCATATCAGTAACAATGTGATGCTCAGACAGGCATAGTATATCTATTTCATTCTCAGCTTCTAAATCTTCTAAACAAACCAGAAGCTCATCTACTTTATTCTTTAAACTCCCAATATTTTGATGAAATATACTTACATTATTTTTAATTATACTTTTATGAGAACCTTTCCTTATTCTAACATTTGCAGCACTCTCCTGTCTGTTACTGACTCCTTCAGAAGAAAATTCAACTTTTATTTTCTGAGCACAAGACAGAAAATCGATAAGCACTGAATTTAACAGGCTTAATTTTTAATAATAACCACCAAGTCGTCAAAACTAAGTTGGAAGGTTTCCTTGGGGCACACTCCTATTTTTCACAGGAGTTCCTCACAGCAGTCGAGAACCTTTCTCTGTAACGTGTAATTTATTTATAAGTTTTTAAATTGTTTCTTTAGTTTATTAAATATTCTAATCAACGTTCTGTACACTATGTACAGACTCGTACCATGAGCAAGTGGCTTTGACTTACATGCTTCTACGGAAAGTGATAAATAATAAGTAATATCGTAATGTATATTATAGAAGTTATTCATTTGGTTATAACGATGCAACATTTAACCTTTAATACAATTTCCCGGCTGTTGCCTTCAAAATCATTGTATGTTTAACAATTATTTTTAATGACTGTTCGAACTGCAATTCTAACATGCCCAGAATAAGAAAATACAATATGTAACAGATGAATGGAAACAAATATTTTAACGGCTCGCACAAAGCTATTTGATGTTTCAATATCATTTACAAGTTCCATTACGGTTGTAAATATTAATCATAAATTGGCTTTGGATACCGTATTTCTCTGTTTTATTGTCATAATACGACTCTCTACTTCTATTACTTTCATTAATATGATGCTATATTATGAGGGGTCCTCTCTACCGCTGAACTCGTGCACGAAATTGTCATCAAGGTGTAGAGTTGCGTTAATATGAAACTTCGTAAATGTTGTCTTTGCCCGCTACTTTGCGTCTCTGCTTCAATGTCTTGAAATAAGTTAGTGAATATGGCGTATCAACATCAGTTTACATCGGTAAGTTAAAAAACTCGCGATTTTTATGCAACTAATCAAATACCAACATTATTAAACATTTATTGTTTTTAAAAACGAAAAGAACGCAAGTTGTTCAATTCATTATAAAAGTGATCTTGTGCCGCGGAGAGATCGTGGAACAAGGATGTTGGAGATCGTAACAACGAAGATGGCCGTTAATATATCTGAGCGCTACAATAATTGCGCGGATCCTTGTGTTGACTTTTAATTACTGTTGTTTATTTATTATTAGAGAACACTCAACAGTGAAGTGCCGTTGCTATTTTCTGTGTTTAGAGATCAAATAAGATGTCTCGATGTACATATGTTTCGTGCTATTAACTTTTTTTTGTTTTGTTATTGTTTGGAGCTTGCGCAGTATATTGATGTTACTTCACCGCCAAATAATAATTTTTCTGTAATTGCTGTGTATTTTACCGACTTTTTTATAGATTACATTTGGGTTTCCCAATGTATTTGTCGTACTTTCGTAGTTTAACTGCAGAAATTGGTGTTAACTGGAGCCAAAATCGAAATTTCGATCAATCACTGCTTTGTAACAGCATCTACGTGAGCGTTGACTTCTGTAAATATTGTATTATAAAAGTTTCTGCTGATAGTTTGTAGATTGTGGTGGTAATAAAGGTGTGTTTTCCGAGTTCCAGTAGCAAATGAAGATCGTTGTTGAAACGGCGATCTGTTTTTTCAATCTTACGTGAAATGGATTACAGATCAGTTCGTGTTAGTGTTTTTATTTTAATCGAGCGTCGCATTAATGAACCAGTTAATGTATGTTTACAAAACAACAGGGTGACATGTCACTATGAGGATAATTGTCAGTGATATACAATGTAAACTTAAAAGAATGTTTGTATATTTTTGGCTTCAGGAGACTTTATAGTATATAAAAACAGTAATGTCTGGTTTAGTTTGTGTACATTGTCATTACATTGTACTGTTTATACGAATTTTGTATCTGAGAGAGAGAGAGCCATGCAAATAATGTTAAAACTTTTTCAGCCTGGCATAAAAAGAAGTATTTTGGACTGTGTTTCATGTGGAACACAACTTGCAGTTTGAAAGCAAATTATAAATGGATTTTGCAGATCTTTTATGCAAATACATGAGTAAATGTTACAATCAGACAGAAAGTACATGTTAATTTTTAAAAAATCACCAATAATTAGAACACATTTTGCTATATTGTAATATAGAAAATGTAGAAACATCAAGTCTCACATGAGAATGTAACAGACAGATTTGTAACTACTAGGCTATTTGTTACACTTAAGATTTTGTGTGTATAACATTACGTATTATGTCATCATTGTGTTTGCTGATGCATTGTCACGAAACTGTGTGGGACCAGTAACTGATTTTAAAGGGTTAGTTAAATACAGGTATAAAATTACTCTAAATGTTTGTAGGTGCTTGTAGTGTTTTGTTTTTTTGTGTGATTTATTTTTGCATGGTTGTATTGAGTTTGTAACTTGGCAGAAACCCTAGTATGTGTATGGAATGCAATTTTAAGGTGTACAGATTCAAGAAATTGGGAATTGTATTTGACTGCAGGGTATCATTCATTCTTCATTAACCCTGTTTCTTGTCTGTGGTATGTTCCTTACTTCTTGTTTGTTTCTGGAGCTCTCTATTGTCCTTTGGAAGATAGTGCTATATTTTAGTTTTTGTAATATTTAGATTGGAAACTGGCTCTATTTGATGTAATGAATTGCTGATTGTATGGGATTATACTAAACTTATTCATGTGCCAATAATAATCATTCAACATCAGATAAAGTATTTACACGTAGCAAGCAAAGCAGATAGCTGTTTTTCATTGCACCAGCACTGCCTTTTCTTTTTCTTGTCCCATCCATGTATCCTAGACATATTAAATTTTGTGTGTGCTTAAAGTATGAAATTGAGCTGTGCTTTGTTGCACCATAGTGATTCCAGAAATTATACTTGGAAGTTGTGGCATGAAAAAGATACAATGTCATTGCATAAGGTTTTCAATTAGTGTTTGTAATTAATGTCACTGGTTTATATGTAGCAGCGTACTTTGAAACTAAATGAACTTATTCAGAGTTTGGGCTATATATGGTACAAAATGCCATTTGTTCACTTAATTTTCATGCACCTGTTGACTTGGATTGAGGTGAAGAAGCCACCTGTGACTACATACATGAGTGCAGTGTGAGTTAACATATACAATTTTAAGAGATGTGTGACATTCATTTAATTCTAAATAACTGTACTACAACCTTAAAACTGACCAAAATCTCTTGGTAACACATCACTCTGTTGGAGTATAGACTAGCATGAGAAACCTTGTGATATGTATGAATATCATGCGCTAATCATGTTTTGACTTTCCCATGGAGAGATTTAGACCACAGAATGTTGAAAGCTAAGAAATATGTAGTGTAAATTTCAAAAATGTAGATGTCTGCTGTGAAGACAGTACTAGCCTGTGAAGGTCAAAAGTTCATTGGAGACTTTATGAAAACTTAACAGCTTACCCTCCTAGTTTTAACCGTGTCAAAGCATTTATTTATGCAACTTCACTACACTATTTTTAAAGATGTCACTTGCCACATGCTAATTGGAAAGATTTAACCTATTGGACTTCCAGTAACTTTCCAAATTGTACACTACAATTGACTAGCTGTTAGAAGGCAATGGCGCTCTCTCCCCCTCCCTCCCCCCCCCCCCCTCTGCCTCCTCCCCCCCCCCTCAGGAATAGACAGCTTCTTGAGCCCCTCCACAAAAAAAATACAGCAGCACTGAACAGCCAGTCATACATATTGTGTTTGTTCTATATCCATATTCTGCAAACCCCTGAGGAGTGGATGATAGAGGATGCTTTCCCAGGTTTGTTTGTTTGTGTGTGTGTGTGTGTGTGTGTGTGTGTGTGTCTGTGTAGGCTTTCACAATGTAGTTGGTCTGTCTGTCAATTCAGGTTTTTCAGCATTTCTGTGGTGCTCCCCTATGAGCCAAGCAAAATTGTGACCATTTGTGTTGCCATGCTTTTATATATATAATACTCATGTGAATCATATTCAGTAATGATCCCACACACTTTAGCAGTTTTCTGTCTAAGCAGTCTCATTTGTAGACTTATTGCATTTTCCCAGTATCCTAGCACTGGACTTAAGTTTGTCACCTACTTTGTCTACAATTGGGCCTTGACTCTGTGATCATTCCATTTCGTATCCCCACAAACTGTTACACTCAACTATTTGTATAAATAGTCTGGTTCCAGCTGTGGCTCATTGGTATTGTAGCTACAGGATACCAGTAGTACTTTTCTCAGTTTGGTGAGTGCAAAGTTTTCCATTTTTGAACATTTAAAGCAAGTTGTCAATATGCACACCATCTTGTCAAGATGTGACACTGTTTATACTACTTTTATTTTCAGACAGTACCTCCATATAGATAACTGTACCACCTGTAACTTGAGGTTACTACTCATGTTCAACAAGAATGGTGAATCTCCTAGTACACTTCCTTGGAGCACATCTGAAGTTACTTTGACTTCTGTTCATTACTCTCCATCTAAAATACCATACGGAGTCCTGTTTACCACAAAATTTTCAATCCATTCACATTTTTCAGACACTTGTATGATCAACTTATTCCTCTTCTGACAGCTTCACAAGATGCCTAAACTTCTGAAAATCACTAATGGAGAACCCAGGGATCTTAGGAGGGAGTTCAAGAAGTGTACAGTGAATTTTGTTAGTTTCGCAAACCTTGGAGGTGCTTTATTTGGCTATGCACATGAAGAAGAACATCACAAAGATTTGCTGGCGTTGTTTGATGTGAGAAGCAATTTTCATGTTATTGAGCAAATAAGAGTAAACTCTAATTAAAATTGTTTTGTGACTGACAGATTGCTTTGATTTGGAGGGGGGGGGGGCTGTTTCCAGCATGTAGCCAACCACACTTAACAAGATGCTACACATGGTGCTCAATAAAGAACGAAGATTGGCTTGCGGCTGGCCGCTACCATTCAGTCTGCTGAAATGTCAGTCGCAAGGTAATTTTAATGAGTATTGTATGCTGCATTAGTTATCCTTCAATCATAAGGAAAGCCAAAGTAGTAGCACAATTTCTGAATCCAAAGCAGAGCCCCAATAATATTGGTGGCTAACAGTTTGTTTATGACGTCCATACTAATTTTGTACCATTGCCCTGTAGTTTACGTACAGTTTCAGCAACAATAATCCACTCTCTTTTGCCAACATATGTTGTCATGAGATTTTTCTTTTCATCATTAATGTTTGGAATAATATGCACATATGTCAAGAAGTCTCAGCAACAGATGGGTGTCACCTGCATGGCATAAAAATTGTCATGAGTGATACTCAACTGTAGGGAACAGTTGTGACTTTTCACTCCTTGCAGGGTTGCAGCTGCAGTGAAATCTGTTGTCCCAACCACACAGAGTAATATACCTAAAAGTGCATTTGAAGTATGGTCAAAATCTAAACAGGTTTGATCTCTTTCTTAGTAGTAAGTCTGATAAGAGTGTTGTGTAGCAGGGAAGACCACCTCATTTTTGTTCTTGATGTAATTGAGAGAGTGTACAGTAGCAACTGTAGTTACTTTCCTCAATTTTTTCCATCTATCTGTAAGGAGTACTACAGGCTGCTCACTGCTGCTAGAGTCCACACTTCAACAGTCTAGATTTAACAGTAGTGGAATGATTCTCACGTGTAAGTGGCTCATGGGAGTTACACCTGTTCTACAAACAAGAGATGATAAGATAATTGTAATAATGCACAGAAAAGGCTGTGACCAAATGTGCAAGGTGTGGCTGGAGATTTAAGCATATTGCACAGTAACTGCCCTTGTACTGTAATTAAATATTGCATGGCTAGCATATTCCAAGTTTTTTCTTGAAGGCACATCAGCAAATTCTACACACAAGAATGTTGTTCTAATTGTAGATGTAGGTATTTAAACTTGCGCCCCTTAATTAATATGTGCAATCTTCCTGCTTTGTGTTCTTCTAATTGCTTGGTACTGTGTGGCACTATGTAGCTGCTGCTGTTACACCATTATGGCTTATTAATTACCTTTTTGATGTTGCAATGCTTCCCACATACTAAAATTTATTCAAGTTTCTTTCTCCCAGTACAAGTATTTTCAGAAACAAATTCACAAGTAATTATTTCAGTTTTCATCACATTGATATTCAACCCATACATATCGTATGATTCGTGGAAATTGGTCCTGCTATCTTGGTGTCCCCCCCCCCCCCTCCCTAAACACAGGCACATAACTGCAAAAATTTGCATGTATATTACTTAAAAAAGCTGTTTTCTGTACCATCAGAGCCTTTTCAAGTTAGAGGCTCCTCTCAGCTCCTTATTTTAAGTTAACACCACCAGCATTCTTCAGCACATAATTGATAATTGCAGATTCTAACAGTGTCTCAGAAAAGCACAATCCACACAGACCTTGCATGTTATCTCTTTCTGGAGACTTTGTCATAAATGATAGAAATCTTTTTACAGTAATGTCCACAGTACATCATGACTCATTTTCAAAAAGCTTCTCAAAATCAATAATGCAGATATAGAGACTGCATTATTGTTCAGTACTTTTCTGCTAAAATTGGCACAGTGAAAACAGAAAATCAACAGTGCCACAGTTCTTTTGAAATTCATACAGAACACTTGAGTGCAATCTTTTTGCTTTTTCTTCTAGTAAGTTAAATAACACTCATTTGTAGACTCTCCAACATACACTGAGTGAAGTTGTTGCATAGTAACAATTATAAATCCAAAACATTTTTCTTTCCTTGTAAATAGGGCATATCAGTGAGGATCTGAGGCAGTTACGAACTACTTTCTTCTAAGTATATTTTGAGGTGCTCTACATATGCAGACATGGAGTTGTGGTCCACATTATGAGGAAGATGAGGCAATGTTGACCTAGTTTGTGTCACCAAAAGCATGTGTTTGAGTGGGCATTAAAAAAACCACCAGTTTATTGGAAGATCTTCAGCAATGGGAACATGTACCACATGACGTACCAGCCCATAGTGTCAACTACTTTCATCTATTGAGTGCACTTCTGGGTTTGTGTTGAACAGTTGGCATTTATCTTCATATTAGTTCAGATGTAGTGATGGCTATTCTGCCATTTGTATGCATTGTAAATAAAAGTAAGAAAAGAAAAAAAATTATAGGAACAAATTAGAGCAAAATCATTCGAGGTATATCAGATTTATGAGAAACAAAAGGTGGACTCCAAGGCCCTAGAGCATGTGTTGTGGGCCAGATGGAGACTACAAATTGGTGACACTGCAGAATACTCTGTATAGAGTCAGGGTGTTCCTATCAACTCACTGGTCTTGTAGTGAAGCTTGGCGCATTATTGTGGTGTAAAATTCATGTACTGTTGGTCACTGACAAGGTGGGCAAGAATTCTCATCAGTTATTTAAGCACTTACAGATAAATTCCAGCATTGACAATCAGAATCACTGAAACACCCAACAGATAATGCCTTTAAAGCTACAAAAGCAGTGAATGTTGCTTTGTTTGTTCATGGTGTATTTAGGTGGCCAGAACTGAGGTACTGCTACTTGCACCACATTTTCCCATTGCAAGATTGCGATAATGCATTTTTTATAAACAGTTCTCACACACTCAGAAGGCCTAATTCTCAAACACTCTAAAAGCTCAGTAGTAATTCAGATGGGTTTCTTTACAGTTCATTGATGAGACTCTTTGGAACCAAATTCATGGAAAGTTGTTGTACACAAAACCCTGATGCAAGGGCTTAATGCACAACTGGTATTGTCTTTTTCAATTATTTTATTAAATATTTATTATTATATGTGTGTGTCACATCTAACTACAGCAGAACCAATTAAGGAATAAATTGTGTTCTGGGGGTGTAACAGAAAGGAGGGGGTAGGACTGGAGGGTAGAAGCTTGAAAGAATTTAGTTCACCAGATTGTGGCCATGTCCTCCTCTGCTTCATGTGTCTGCAAACCAAAGAGCAAAGGTGATTCTCCATTATCCCTACTGCAATGTGGCACAAGAAAGAACTACAGGGTGTTTCACAAAATTATACTGATCTTTTCACAGTTTGTCTTGTGTGATCACTGGCAGTGCAGTGTACAGCCATGCCCAGGGGTGTATTTTTTCCACAAAATGCATAAACACTACATGGTATACAAATATGAGTTACTAATACCATACTAAGACATATGAACTGAGTCTACGTAAATCCCTATGTGCTGCTCAACACTGCTGGAGGGGAAATCAATTCTTAATCACCCTCTACAGCAGCTGCAGTGTTTGTCTGGGTATGGCAACTTCCTCCACCATTAGCACTCCTTGTTTTTCAGTTGACAGACAGACTGTACTTAGCCAGCATTTTCTTTCTAGTCCTCATATGTGAACAGGTGAAATTACTTTATGTAACTCTTGTTTAGGTATTGGAAAGTGAGCTAATATGTAAAATACATTCCTGTAAACAACGATGGAGAATTGTATAATTTGTAAGTGTGGTATTGTCAGTGACCTTTTGGTGTTGATGGGAAAGTGATTGGATGGTAAATGTGGCACCTTACTGCTTTCTGGCGATGACAACATATTACAAAGTTGCGTAATGGTGTTGTCACTTGGTGCCGAATTAACGAGTGACCAAAACATTACTGCACTTCTCTTGGCTTTAATTGTTTTGCTGTCTGGCTTCATAAATCTCCTCTATTCAGGAATTACTGGCACTTGTAGAGTGGGCTGCACTGAGTAGAACCACTTACCACACATCCACAGTATTTCTCCCAAAGTGGATGTGAATGTCTGATGGAATAGGGCTACTCATGTTCAAGTGTAGAACAGTAATCTAGTGTAATGCGTTGCTTGACTTACGTTGAAATATACAGGGTGATTCAGCTGCCCTTACTAATATCATTTTATACAACCCGCTACATTATATTTTGACTTTGAAAACCATGCTCAAGATTTTCATATTCTCTCGTTTGCTATGTGCAAACCATTAGTCCTACAGAAAAAAATGAACAGGGCCTTTTTGTAGGAAATTTTAATTAGTTAAATTGTGTATTGGGATACATTTTCGCTAGAAGCTGTAGTTTTCAAATTATTGAAGAAAAATGCGCAAAAGTGACCTTCAAATGCATCCCTGTTCCCACACACTGTCCTCACTGGTCAGGATTTCTAGTTTTTTGTTCATGGCACTCCCACTTACTCCTGTACAAAATTTTGTGACTGCACGAATTACTTCCTACATTCAAAGTGTTTTGGTCTTCATTGTCAGACTTTATTACCTCACCGGCTTAGTCGACCACTTACAAATTGTGGAATTGACATTTGTTTAAATTTTTCTTAACAGTTTTGTGAATTTTAACAGCACAGAATAAACAATTATATTGTTGTATTTGTCAGGCCGTCTGACTGTAAAACTACTGTGCTTGTAAGGCTTAAGTTTGGATCAAATTTTCAACATAATTACGAGGTGCATTCAAGTTCTAAGGCCTCCGATTTTTTTTCTAATTAACTACTCACCCAAAATCGATGAAACTGGCGTTACATCTCGACGTAATCGCCCTGCAGACGTACACATTTTTCACAACGCTGACGCCATGATTTCATGGCAGCGGCGAAGGCTTCTTTAGGAGTCTGTTTTGACCACTGGAAAATCGCTGAGGCAATAGCAGCACGGCTGGTGAATGTGCGGCCACGGAGAGTGTCTTTCATTGTTGGAAAAAGCCAAAAGTCACTAGGAGCCAGGTCAGGTGAGTAGGGACCATGAGGAATCACTTCAAAGTTGTTATCACGAAGAAACTGTTGCGTAACATTAGCTCAATGTTTGGGTGCATTGTCTTGGTGAAACAGCACACGCGCAGCCCTTCCCGGACGTTTTTGTTGCAGTGCAGGAAGGAATTTGTTCTTCAAAACATTTTCGTAGGATGCACCTGTTACCGTAGTGCCCTTTGGAACGCAATGGGTAAGGATTATGCCCTCGCTGTCCCAGAACATGGACACCATCATGTTTTCAGCACTGGCGGTTACCCGAAATTTTTTTGGTGGCGGTGAATCTGTGTGCTTCCATTGAGCTGACTGGCGCTTTGTTTCTGGATTGAAAAATGGCATCCACGTCTCATCCATTGTCACAACCGACGAAAAGAAAGTCCCATTCATGCTGTCGTTGCGCGTCAACATTGCTTGGCAACGTGCCACACGGGCAGCCATGTGGTCGTCCGTCAGCATTCGTGGCACCCACCTGGATGACACTTTTCGCATTTTCAGGTCGTCATGCAGCATTGTGTGCACAGAACCCACAGAAATGCCAACTCTGGAGGCGATCTGTTCAACAGTCATTTGGCGATCCCCCAAAACAATTTTCTCCACTTTCTCGATCATGTCGTCAGACCGGCTTGTGCGAGCCCGAGGTTGTTTCAGTTTGTTGTCACGCGATGTTCTGCCTTCATTAAACTGTCGCACCCACGAACGCACTTTCGACACATCCATAACTCCATCACCACATGTCTCCTTCAACTGTCGATGAATTTCAATTGCACACCACGCAAATTCAGAAAACGAATGATTGCACGCTGTTCAAGGAAGGAAAATGTCGCCATTTTAAGTATTTAAAACAGTTCTCATTCTCGCCGCTGGTGGTAAAATTCCATCTGCCGTACGGTGCTGCCATCTCTGGGACGTATTGACAATGAACGCGGCCTCATTTTAAAACAATGCGCATGTTTCTATCTCTTTCCAGTCCGGAGAAAAAAAATCGGAGGCCTTAGAACTTGAATACACCTCGTAGTTTTAGTGTAAGGTTTACGAAAGTTTTTTTTCTTTCATTACCCCAATGGGAACATTTAAATTAATAATGTAGAAAAGTAGCAGACTATGCTTGTGGCATAATAGCCCAATCAATAGAGACAAAAAAAGTTCCAAATTTTTGTACAATTGTAGGGGAGAGTGCCATGAACAACATCGTGGAAATCCTGAATAATGAGAGATGTGTGCATAACAGCTCACTTAACAACTGCAAATTAGTACTCATTTAATAAACTGAAAATAGTCCATTGTATTAACGTGAGGAAAGAGTCATTATTTTATCTACTCACATAAGAGAACTGGGTAGGAAATACTGAGGATGTATAATCTGTCTGAAAAACGAAGAAAATCAAGCAGTGTTTGTGGTGGGGAAACTTTCCTTTCCCAATAGAACACTACAGCTCCCATACAGTTTCTCCTATGGAAGTGTAGAACAGTGTGGAGAGATTTACATTGATTCCATTGATATGGTCTGCTTGCGTATTATTAGTAACACATATCTGTATTCCACATAGTGTTAATACACAAACACTGCTTTTCATGGAAAATGAAAACCTCTCAGGCGTGTCTGTGCACTGTGTCACCATTGTCTGATAAGGCACTCTGCGGAGGGTCAGCATGACACTTCATGAAACACCCTGCAGTTACTTTTCTTGACGTAGTGGGAAATCACATGCTCGCTCTTTAGTTTGGAGACCTCTGGAGGAGGGAAGGACATGACCACAGTCCACTAACCTGCTTTCCCTCCTACTTCTATCCTCCACCTCACTCCCTCCACCCTTTTACACCTCCAGAACACAATTTATCCCTTAACACAGCCGTACTGCACTAAGATATGGTACACACATTTAATATTGGTTGTTAATCCACTTCATTTAACAGTAAATAGTAATTTTATACCTTTGTAACATTATTTTTCATAATCTGTGATTTTTCAATTGCTTGCATCATGAACACTATTAATCCTGGAGAAAAAAATTAGTAGTACCTTTCTTGCAGGAAATTTAGTACACACAGTTTAATTTTGTACTAGGGAATATTTTCACTAGAAATTACAGTTTTCAAGTTACCCAAGAAAAACAAATAAAGAAAGTGGCCTTTAAACCAACCCCATTCTTACACCCCACTGGTAAAAATTTTTAGTACATTATTTATGATAATCCATCCTACCACTCTACAAAAATTACAACTACAATATTTTGTCCCCTATTTTTGGTCTTTGTTGACTGGGCTGTATTGGAGGGAAGAGACATTTATCAGTACCTTGCCTATGCTTCATTTTTGGTGTTACCTGTTTCTTATTTAAATGCTTTACACCAAGTAAAAAAAAAAAAAAAACTATTCTTCTGTTCACTTGCAAGCTGTCATTACTCAGGAAGAGTTAGGTTGTACTTCTTTGTCACTTTCTTCCAACTGGGAAATCTGGTGTATCTACATGATGTCCCTAATGCTCAGCATAAAAACAATCAGGCTGATTCCTTTCCAAATATTACTTGTTGAGAAATGCACATATTATGCTTTAACAACTGGAGACTGCCATTCATTGCATTGACCTATTTCCAAAACAAATTGAATGAAAGGTAAGCAGTAGATTATTTACACTTAAAACTGAAGCCTATAAAGAAAATTAAATGCATAATACTTTTAGAAATGTATTTATACTTTTTAAGGTGAATGGAGAAACTTAGTAGAAGGAATAAATTTGGGTTGTTGATGGGAACCGGACCTAGCCGTCATTGTCAGTGTTACGTAAGATGGTAATATATTTGTTTACCACCTTAGCAGGCTGCATAGAAATATATATTTTGAAAGCTTGTCCCTGCATCATGTTAGTTTCTAGGTTCTTGTGTGTAACCTCAGCTGTGTTTTGTGTTTAATACTGAACATTTATCGGTGTGAAATCTGAAACATTTGAGTAACAAATCCATAAGTGTGTGTGATGCAATTGGATCTCAAATTGCTATGCCACATAAAGGTTTTTGGGTGGTTCCAGTTATGGACCAGGAACTACTCCATCACTTATACATGTTCTAAATGCTCCAAAAGTGGGCCAAAATGGATAAATGATGTATAACATCAAAACTATAGTTTCTGTGACTTTAAGGTATTGTTTAATAGGAAACCAAGGAGGAGAAAAACAGTGTGCAGGTATTGTACTTGGTAGATCAGTGAACTTGTAATGTTAGGTGTGTGGAAAGCTCAGCTCCTAGGATTATGAGAGAGAGAGAGAGAGAGAGGGGGGGGGGGGGGGAGGGGAAGATGCATGCTACATAGATTTCACTGGCGCGAAGAAAGGATCATATGAGTGTTTTACCTCTGTATACAAACTTCATACAAAAATGAGCATAAAAATAGAGGAATTAGACCAGGTAAAACACATTTCAAGATTTTTTGGCACTACTCCTATATGTCTAATATGAGAGAAAATGCCATTGCAGTTTTCTGTGATTGTATTGAAAGAAAAATTTAATTAAGTGTAAGTTACCCAAAAATTAACAGAAGGTGCTTAAGAAAAAATACAAGGGCTATATGGAAAGTAACTATTGTTAAGCTGTAAACAAAATAATGAAATTGTTAAAGCAAGTTTATTAGAAAAACATCAACACAATAGCTTAGTACTACTTCTATACGTAATTGCCATTCAGATGTAAGCATTTATCGTTCACTTAATGAGTTTATAAAGTCCCTCTGTATAAAATTATGCCCTCTTATGCATTTGGAACCCAGCCAGCACAGAACATGTTTACCCCCGGTAAACCACCACCTTTCACAGGTCCTGAGAACAGATCACCCATTGAATTTCGTGGTTATCAGAAAGGAATTTTGGAGTACATTGAGCCCCAGATTTGTGGTATGCTAATCGTTTGATCTGATTTCTGCAGGGAGATGAAACAACAGTGGTCTTAGCCTGCTATTGCTCACGCCACAGCTGAGTTTATCGTGCAGTTTCTTTCCGTCATTCAAGTAAAACCAGAAAGTACCATTAAATAGTAGTAAGAGATACTTTACTAGTTCTTTATTAGACACAGTTTCTTCAGGAATTACTTTACTGAACATTCCGTGTCTTTTGGCCACCGACAATTTGCATTAGAAGATTAAATGTGGTGTGGTTTCATTACCCTCACCACACAGGTTATGCTGAGAAACTTCTTTCTCTATGCTCATCATGTGCAGGTTTTTCTTAAAATTCCCACTAGCAGTAATTATTCTTACCATGAGTGTATTCTGTCTCATGTTCAAGCCCAAGATTGCAGAACTTCTCTTGAAAATTGGCTTCAGTATAATTAGCTTGCCAAGTTTTTGTGGTTTGGTTCTTAGTCCAATATTCTGCGTGCTGCCTACCGATGCAGCTATGTGATTTTGATTTTAGCATCACATTAGTGATGGTGAGGAAAGGTTCTGGTCCAACAAATGGAATCATCACTCCTGTCCTGGCCAAGCTATAAGCTTGTTCATTTCCACCGATTCCTCAGTGATCAGAGACCCACAGCAGGTTTGCCATATTTCTTTCTCCTAGCCTCACCAGGGCTTCATGGTATTCTGCAACAATCTTCGGTTTTGTTGCAGGGGTTGATAGAAATTTCAGAGCTCCATGGCTGTCTGAATGAATGTAGGTTCCATAATCCTTGTAGCATGTTCACAGATTCTCCTCTGCACATATTCTGATAGCAAATATTTCCACCTGGAATACCTGGGCCAGTCTCCATAGAGAAACTGCTGTCCCTAGTCTAGGCTGTACCCTGTATACCCCAGCCCCCACACCTTGGTCTTTTTTTTTTTTGACACACCAGAAGACAGTGGCTCCAGAAGACAGTGTCTCATCCTCCCACTACTGCGTACTTCCAACTGTTACCTCAAAAGGTTTATTGAAGCAGCTGGAACTTATTGTATAGTCAGCTGGAAAATTTATATTTACCACATTCATTTATTGGTGTGGGGTTCTGAATATCCTAAAGGCTTCTGGTTATTACCAGTTTTTAATCTGTATTCCCTACAGCTGCCTCCATTGTAACCTAAAGGTGTAAAATGGGACATGTCCAATATGATCTCCATCCCAGCTGAGGGTTTGCTGCTGGTTCCACATGTTATGTGGCACATCTGCACCTTATGAGCCCTCTTAGTAGCCACCTTCTGTTCTAACGTGTTCCACCATGCTGTAGCCCCATAAATAAATAGGTTTTATTACAGAGATGTATATCCAGTACATAGGTGTGGGCTTACATCCCAGCTCTTTACTACAGCCCTTCTAGTGCACTCTAATAGTTTAGTCAGTGTCATTCTCTCTACTAGGTCATTGCTAACAACAGGCGGACTGCCACTTCAGTCACTTGTAAATAAATATCATTGATGCACACCACCGTTACTCATTACATTCGATCCACATGCAGCATAAATTTTGTGATGAATGTTGAAGCTTTGGATTTTCAGGCACTGAAAACTGTATTTCAAAGCAGATTTCACATTTTATGGTATTTTGAGTTTGAATGCTCATTTATGAGGGCCATTGAAGGTGAATGAGAAGCGTTGTGGCTCTTACAGTTTCTAAGCACACTGACCGACTACTATGTTAGTCAGTGTAGTGACTGTTCCATTCTTCCCAATACTTCCTGTTCGATTTTCTGTGAAGCCCTCATATTTCATCTGCCGTAACAAGTTTACATGTTACAAAAAGGCTGTTTGTGATTGGAAGGAGCATTTCTAGTTACATATATGTGTGTAACAATAGAAATACACAGGTCCATTTACTACTTCCATTACTTTGCAAAATAAAAAAATCTGTTTACATAGGTAGAGGTAGCCCTACAGGATGTAATTTCTCTCTCATCTTGTGACTCAACAGTGGAAAAGTTTCACAGTGTTAAGTGGTGGGAAAATCCTGCTTAACTTGATCAATGGGTGTATCACGTTTATTGAGGAAAAAAATCGTATTTGCTGCTTTTTATGCTACAGCTATTTAGCTAGTAGATATAGGATCATGCACCAATGTTATGCAACAGGATCTCTAAATGATTTGTTCTACCAGGTATGAGACTGTGAAGCAGGATATCCTAAAATGCTTCAGGTATGATGGCCAATATGTAGACACTGAAATCTTTTCAGGCATTAGGTAAGTTTATGAAGAAGTGTTTAATATAGTAATGTGTTCATTGAAACAAACATTACAGCATCCTCTTCTTATATATGTTTATGTAGTTTTTCAACTTCCCATTGTTCTTGTTTGACTAGAAACTCCTATTAGTGATCATGTTTGCATTCTTGCTGTAGTGAATACCCTTTGCAGTCTTTATCACTGAACATTTTGCACCATTCCACCATGTGTTGTTAGTTCAACTGCAAGCTTATCCTATAGTGTATGCCTTGTGATTGTCCTCTCTAATATCGTTTAATTTGTTCGCTTACTATAAATTACAGAAATCTTCTGTAGTTTATTTGAAAGGCTTCTGACTTTTGTGTATCACATGATGCAGAACAATATTTTAATTCTACTTTGTTCAATTCTTGCCACTAGTGGATTTGTGTGCATATTAAACTGTTACCTCCTTTTATTTTTAGATGGCTTTTTTTACCAGCGTGTGATTTTTTTTTAGATCCCTGTGCAGCAGAATGTGTGTGGATGTCTGGTTTTTTCCCTTTGTAGTGCATACTTAATGTCTACTCATTTCTGAGATAAGGTATTTTAGTATTCTAGCAAGGCTGAGTGTTTGTCTTTAAACTTTAAAATTCTGATCCGAGCTTCCTGTACATTTAATTCATCCCCTCTCAGTAGATAATGTTGTTGCAAAATAGACTAGTATTTCTGCAGTAAGCATGGTAGCACAGTGGACTTGTACCTCAGAAGACAACTTGGTGGCATAGTGTATTCATACTGATGAGCAGCCTTATTCATCCATCCACATGTTTCTCATTATTTCTCCAAACAGGTTCTGGAGATTTCAGTACTTGTTTCACCCTGAACACCATGGAATAATCTTTCCCCCACCTTTTTCCCTCAGAAACGTCTCCCCAGTAACAAAAATTTTCAATTTAGTTGTCTGACAGTGGTATTTAAAGCTTAAAATTCAGTCTTTCTGTACTCCTTTTGTTGATGGGTGTGTATTTATCATGACTACACTTTGTGGCACCTTAATACTTATAATGAACTGAAAATTATGGCTTTGTGTCTCAGTTATTAAATCAAACCACAAATCGAAAATTCTGTGAGTTCAGTTGATTGCAGTATATTTTTCAATGTTCATTATAGCTTTGACTCATGCAAAAGATTTGTTTGGATGAAAAATGCCAGCTTGCACTTTTCTGTGAATCTGGTATGTATTTGTTACACTGTACAGCACATAGTTCCATGTTAATCAGACTCACTACACTAGTAACCTTAGATTTCACTTAGTATAAATTTGGTTGTTGTTGGTCTGGAATCGGATAATACATGTGTTGTCAAACTGATTGTGTGGTAATCCTTACTGTTATTTGCTTGTGCTATGTTGATAGATGTACCATAATTTTTATTACAAAACCTGCAAATTTTTTTCCTGTGTGGCTAATTTGTGATATCAAGTTGAGTCTTATCTTACTTTCTGTAATCCACACAAATATCAGTAGGCCATTTACTCTGTCACATTTGTGCTTCTGCTGTTTTAAAAGTTTTACTGTATTCATACAGTATGATAGAATCTCCTAGTTCTTCCATGTATGTAAATTTCTCTTCCGTATGCGTTTCCTTCAGTTGGGTGTGTGTATTGTATTCTTTTCAACAGGTTGCTTTACTGTACCCGTTACAGCAACCTATTGACTTATCATCATCATCATCATCATCATCATCACATCAAAACCACAATCAAGTCCAAACCCAAGAGCAGGCTTGTCAGTGAAATACAGCACTTAGAATTGAAAGCACATTTATTATGAACATTAGCTTACAGCCAGAACTGAACTGACATCCCAGACAGAGTGTGAAGCTATTTATACATTGAATGTCCCAGAATACACAAACATTACAAATGTAAGATATTTCAGGAAGCTTCCAGAAATGATCAGTACTAAGTAACAAATAACTGTTGGTGTTTGGGTTTGAACTGGTGAGCCACAACATGTCAGTCAGTGATGCTAACCACTATGCAACACTGCATAAGCCACAGCTATTTCAATTCTCAGTTGAGTCAACTATAGCACACTGGATCTAGATCTTGTCAATGATCCCTCAGTACAGTGGCATTGGTGGACCCTTGTTTCCTGGTCATGTTGTTACATACTCATTACTAGGATGAGCATCATAAGTTGTCCCTGCTGTCGAAGCTTCATAATCGAGTGGGTCTTCAGTTTCCTTGAACCTCCCATCATTGATCTGCGACTCTGGGCTGTAGTGCTTTATAAGGAGGACATGGACACTGGCTCTGTGCTTTTGTCTTTTTGATGAAGGGTCGTCCAACAAGTGATGAAGGATACAATACAGCCCAGTAATTGTTCCAATAGTCCCACTTATGCGCAGTCATAAAAATCCATACAAAGTCTCCCAGGCTGTATCTCACTGGCCATTGTGTGGCATTACAGTTGTATGTTTCGTGCATCACTCTTTTTACAGCAGCACAAATCTCTACTAACTTTTGCCTGTCCTCATTCTCCCAATCTTTCTTGTACCGCGAGTGCAACTGTCTTTGCTTCCTGAGCAGTCTCCGAATTGCGCTGTTAAGCCACAGTGGGTCTTTTCCGTCCATAACCCACTTTTTTTGCACATACTTCTCCGATGCGTGATTTACAGTGTGTTTAAAATTTGCCCATAATTCTTCCACGTCCATCGTACTGGAAGTAAATGAAGTAGATTCATTTACTAAGTGGGATGCCAACAACTAATTTTGTTCTTGAATATTTGTCAATGAACCAATCTGCTATAACGAATTTTTGATATCTTTGGGATATCAGGGAACATATCATACATCCATCCAGGCACATTTCTTACTCTCTCTAATTTTTTCACTGAATGATTCTGTTTCTTTAAAGGATTGCAACATTGCAGAGTCCAATATCTTTTTTCCTTACCCACTGCCACCAGCAATTAAAATTGTAAATGATTCTGTACAGAACCTACAACAATATTGAAGAACTATTGTTCTTTCTCCTGCATGTTCAGAGTCCATATGTGAACCAGCTGCCTTACGTCTTCAGTCCTGGTGACAAGATGTTTCTCACCGTCATCCTGAGTATCGTCTGATTTAGACAGGAGAAGGCATCCATTGTCATTTTGGCCTCCTGACCATGGAGCAAAAAGAACATTGTGAAGCCAGTAGTGTCTTGCTACATGGTATTGTATTTGAATGTCATGATGAGCAGTATTATACCCCAATCTCTCTGTTTGGCATCGACATACATCAAGAGCATATCTGTCAATGTCTTATTAAAGAATTCTGTGAGACTGTTTGTTGATGATAGGCAGCCTGTGGTGATGTCACAGTGTTAAACTACCTCTGATATTAGGCTCGACTGGAAAACTTTTCGACAGTCAGAAGTCATCATGTGGGGTGCTCTGTGTGTCAGAATGCTGTCTCTTACAATGAACCTTACTGTTTCCAGAGTTTTGGCAGTCTGTCCAACTGTGGTGACAATGTAATTGGTGAGGTAACAGATTATTTTCTATCGATTATCCTTTGCTGACTTTGGGAATCTCCCCAAGACCAGTCAGACCTGCATCTGATGCTGTCTAGAGACTTCATGAATCCTAGGTGACTAGATGTTTGGAGTGTAGTGGAAGTACTCCAGTGTAACTGACTGTACATGAGATGGGAGAGAAGAACCATTTCCGCCCACATTGGGTCATAGTTCCTCATATACACTGCTCCGTTTGCTAATTTGAATTCTCCTTTGGTCAATTCCTTCCTCTTTGAGGCTTCTTTTGTTTTCAGCAGTGCTGGACATTCCATCTGTTTAGTAGCAATGTCTTTTATTGCAGTAATGACTAAGGTTTGATCCAGGCTGCAGTGTTCCACCAAAGGATTCCTTAAAAGGCAGTCATTGTCCTTACGTTTGTATCCACTGTGACAGTGTACTCCTGAAGCATGTGTCATCTTGACAGCCAACCAGTTGGATCTTTCAGGTCAGTCAATGAGCATAGAGTATGATGGTCCATCACAATGGTGAATTGTTTGCCAAATAAATAGGGCTGGAACCTGTTGATGGCCCAGACAACTATAAGGCACTCTTTCTCAATTTTAGAATAGTTCCTCTTAGACTTGGAGAGTACTCAGAAAGCATAAGCTGTCACCTTTTCAACACCTTCCTGAACTTGCACTAGAACTGCATCTATCCCGTAACTGCTAGCATCAGTGTGAAGTTGTTTATCGCCACACAATGTAAGGACTGGAGAAGATATCAGTGCCTCCTTAAGTACAAGGAAAGATCTTTCTTGTACAGGAGAATTTGGCACCTCCATATAAAAGGGGATGTGTTTTTGTATAGAAGTCATTCACAAATTGCTGGTAGTTCTAGCACATTCCAAAAAACTTCTCACACCACGAATAGGCCGAGGAGTTGGAAAATCTGTGGCTGCTCTTATTTTCTGTGGGTCAGGGTGGCCTCCATCACCATTCACTAGATTCTCTAAGATTTTTGTTTCTTGGGAGAGTGAAGAGGCACTTTTTTGGGTTCAGGTGGAGACCTACAGACTGTACACACTCCGACATGGTTGTCAGGCAGCTTAGGTGGTCTTCCAATGTCTTTGAATAAACTACAATGTCATCCAGATAGTAAACACACATCATCCATCTAAGGTGTCAGTGCAGGATGCCATCTACGTCTGAAGGTGAATGGAGGACTACACAGTCCAAACAGCATAGCTTTGAACTCATAGAGGCCATCAGGAGTTATGAAAACAGTCTTTTCCGAGTCGGACCCATCTACTGCGATTTGCCAGCACACTTTTAACATGAATTTTAACTCACCATCTCAGATTTTGGTGAAAATTGTTACAAAGCAAGCCTACATATAGATTAAGAGAAATACCCAATTTTATTAAAATCTATTGACCCATTTTTAAATATGTCACTGTGAAGTTGTAAAAAATCACCAAAAAACACTACGCTGCCATAATTTCACATTGCTGTGGTAACTATCCTAATTAAACTAAAACAGTGCGAGAGGTGTCATTTTACAGAATTTTCCACGAGCTTTCCAGTGAGATGCAGCACATTATGGGATCGAGATAATTTTTTTTTTTTTTTTTTTTTTTTTTTTTAAATGAAAATTTAAATTTGTAATTTCTCAAAGTGTATCTTCAAAAATTTTTTTAAATTTATTTAATGCTTCACATTATTGTTAACTAATTCTTCAAGTGTGAAATCAGGACTGTCATGGGTTCACACCTCTGTAAAACTTCAAAAATTCACATTTCACCAAAAAATGACACTTTTGTAAAATTTGTAGATTTAAGTGGATATGTACATAATTTACCAGTAAATAAATTTACATTTTTTCATAAATTTATTTGTAATATGTGTAAAAGTCACTAGTGACTGTGTGATTAAATATTTGATCAGAAGTACTAGAAGTAAGTTTTTAATACAATTGTAATCTGTAACTGTAATGATTAAGATGTGATTACTATATGTAAAAAGGACAAACTGGGATAGAAACTCCAGTTGTTGATTCCAACAATCATAAATAGCTAACTGCTATTATTGTAGCTGTCCAGGTTCTGCTATGCCAGTTCAGGGTCAATTCATCTGTAACTGTGAGTCTGGAGCTGTTATGATTCAGTTGCTTTAACCCTATAAGTCTTCATGCCGATTTAGTGGCAGTTGGATGTGAATGTTGTTGATTAATGTGGTGATACAAGCTTCATTAATATTTTGTAAATTGTTGGTTAGTGAACAGAATTGTTATGAAGTTATTACTCATTGTTTCAGTATATTGTTGTAGGTTCTGTACAGAGTCATTTACAATTTTAATTGCTGGTGGCAGTGGGTAAGGAAAAAAGATATTGGACTCTGCAATGTTGCAATCCTTTAAAGAAACAGAATCATTCAGTGAAAAAATTAGAGAGAGTAAGAAATGTGCCTGGATGGATGTATGATATGTTCCCTGATATCCCAAAGATATCAAAAATTCGTTATAGCAGATTGGTTCATTGACAAATATTCAAGAACAAAATTAGTTGTTGGCATCCCACTTAGTAAATGAATCTACTTCATTTACTTCCAGTACGATGGACGTGGAAGAATTATGGGCAAATTTTAAACACATTGTAAATCACGCATCGGAGAAGTATGTGCAAAAAAAGTGGGTTATGGACGGAAAAGACCCACTGTGGTTTAACAGCGCAATTCAGAGAATGCTCAGGAAGCAAAGACAGTTGCACTCGCAGTACAAGAAAGATTGGGAGAATGAGGACAGGCAAAAGTTAGTAGAGATTTGTGCTGCTGTAAAAAGAGTGATGCACGAAACATACAACCACTACCACCATCATACCTTAGCAAAAGATCTTGCTGAAAACCCAAGGAAATTCTGGTCTTACGTAAAATCGGTAAGCGGGTCGAGGGCTTCCATCCAGTCACTCACTGATTAGTCTGGCCTGGCAACGGAAGACAGCAAAACGAAAGCTGAAATTTTAAATTTAGCATTTGAGAAATCTTTCATGCAGGAGGATCATACAAACATACCGCCGTTGGAGTCTCGTACAGATTCCCATATGGAGGACATAGTGATAGACATCCCTGGGGTTGTGAAGCAGCTGAATGGGTTGAAAATAAATAAATTGCCAGGTCCTGTTGGGATTCCAATTGAGTTTTACAGAGAGTACTCTACTGCATTGACTCCTTACTTAGCTTGCATTTATTGTGGATCTCTTGCCCAACATAAAGTCCTGAACGAATGGAAAAAAAATGCAGGTGATGCCTGTATATAAGAAGGGTAGAAGGACGGATACTCAAAATTACAGACCAATATCCTTAACATCGGTATGTTGCATGATTCTCGAACATATTCTCAGTTCGAATATAATGAATTTCCTTGAGGCAGAGAAGTTGCTATCCATGTATCAGCATGGCTTCAGAAAGCATTGCTCCTGCGAAACGCAACTCGCCCTTTTTTCACATGATATCTTGCGAACCATGGATGAAGGGTATCAGACGGATGCCATATTCCTTGACTTCCGGAAAGGGTTTGACTCGGTGCCCCACTGCAGACTCCTAACTAAGGTACAAGTATATGGGATTGGTTCCCAAATATGTGAGTGGCTCGAAGACTTCTTAAGTAATAGGACCCAGTACATTGTCCTCGATGGTGAGTGTTCATCAGAGGTGAGGGTATCATCTGGAGTGCCCCAGGGAAGTGTGGTAGGTCCACTGTTGTTTTCTATCTACATAAATGATCTTTTGGATAGGGTGGATAGCAATGTGCGGCTGTTTGCTGATGATGCTGTGGTGTACGGGAAGGTGTCATCGTTGAGTGACTGTAGGAGGATACAAGATGACTTGGACAGGATTTGTGATTGGTGTAAAGAATGGCAGCTAACTCTAAATATAGATAAATGTAAATTAATGCAGATAAATAGGAAAAAGAATCCCGTAATGTTTGAATACTCCATTAGTAGTGTAGCGCTTGACACAGTCATGTCGATTAAATATTTGGGCATAACATTGCAGAGCGATATGAAGTGGGACAAGCATGTAATGGCAGTTGTGGGGAAGGCAGATAGTCGTCTTCGGTTCATTGGTAGAATTTAGGAAATATGTGGTTCATCTGTAAAGGAGACCACTTATAAAACACTAATATGACGTATTCTTGAATACTGCTCAAGCATTTGGGATCCCTATCAGGTCGGACTGAGGGAGGACATAGAAGCAATTCAGAGGCGGGCTGCTAGATTTGTTACTGGTAGGTTTGATCATCACGCGAGTGTTACAGAAATGCTTCAGGAACTCTGGTGGGAGTCTCTGGAGGAAAGAAGGCGTTCTTTTCGTGAATTGCTACTGAGGAAATTTAGAGAACCAGCATTTGAGGCTGACTGCAGTACAGTTTTACTGCCGCCAACTTATATTTCACGGAAAGACCACAAAGATAAGATAAGAGAGATTAGGGCTCGGACAGAGGCATATAGGCAGTCATTTTTCCCTCGTTCTCTTCGGGAGTGGAACAGGGAGAGAAGATGCTAGTTGTGGTACGAGGTACCCTCTGCCACACACCGTATGGTGGATTGCGGAGTATGTATGTAGATGTAGATATTGTAGAAAATCTTTAAATGACAATGAAACAAACTATGTTCCTCCACCTTCAGCTGTTATGGAGACACTAAATACATCTCTTCAGGAATTAGGTGAGTCTCCTCTACATAATACAAAACTTCAGATGAAGCAGTATTCCACCAAAAAATTGAAAACCATTGAGTTAGTGCTTAAAAAACTGTTATTTACTAAAGCAGAGGATTCGTCAGAAAATGAATGTGGGTCACTGGAATAGTATGTAATAGGTAACCTGAAAGCTAGTTTTTGTTCAAGTAGTAGGAAAAAGAAAGTAATGCTACTAACTTGTTTGCCTGAGTCTTGGAGTATTAGGAAGATAATGCATGAATTTAATGCTCCCAACTACGTGGTATGCCAGGCAAAAAGGCTTTTGAAGGAAAGAGGTTTATTAGAAATTTCTGATCAAAAACCGGGAAAGAATTTGTCACGAGAAGTTGTGCATACAGTGCATAATTATTTTTATGAGAATGACATAATAAGCATAGGAATACCAGGGAAGGAAGACTGTGTAACTGTAAAGGGGAAGATGGAGAGAGAACAGTAATATCTGAAAGACTTATTTTGTACAATTTTATAGAAGCATATAAAAGTTTCAAAGCTACATTTCCAATGATGAAGATTGGGTTTTCTAAATTTGTAGAACTGCACCCAAAACACTACATTTTAGCTGGTCATAGTGTAACGCACTCAGTATGTGATTGCACTACACATCAAAACATGAAAGTCATGTATCTTAAAAAATGGAGAATTGACCTTTTACAAACACTGTTTGGCAAAAGTGCTGTGCAACCCAGCATAATTCCACTGCATTATGGAAAACTGTAGTTCTTGCCCAGGAAGTGATGCAATAAAAAGAACACTACAAAGTACATTTAATGATAATGTGGTTGAAAATATTACTTTTTGACAGTGGGTTTCAGTAGAGGGATGCAACTTAGAAATAATGCAGAAGACCTGACTGGAGTTCATTGAATCATTTTCTGAAAAGACTACACAGATACTCCATAATTTTCTAGCAAAGCAAGGAAAACTTGAATGAGGGGGACTGTGTTGTTGTACATGACTACTTCTGGAATTACATTTTTATGATCCAAAATGAGGCCCAGGGTTATCACTGGCCAAGTGATCATGCAACAGTGCATCCCTTTTTTGTGTATTACAAAGCAGAAAAGAAAACAGAGCACATGAGTTATGTCATAATTTCTAACTGTCTTAGAGCATAATACCATAGCAGTTTATTGTTTTCAAAAAAAGCTAGTTCAGTTTTTAAAAAAGTAATTTCATACTGTTATACAGAAGATATACTACTTTTCAGAGGGTAGTGCAGCCCAGTACAAGAATAAAAAGAATTTTGTAAATTTATGCTTCCACCAAGATGATTTTAGCATTAAAACAGAATGGCATTTTTTGCCTCTGATCATGGAAAATGACCTTGTGATGGTGTCAGTGGCACTGTTAATAGCTTAGCAACAAAAGCAAGTCTGCAGAGCCGTATGACAACCAAATTCTAACTCCACAACTACTTTTTGATTGGCCAGTTAAAAACATTACATCCACACATTTTGAATTTTCAGCACAAGGAGCGTACATTGAAACTGAGAGATATCTGGAAAAGTGCTTTAGTCAATCTATTTCCAAAAAAGGGACACAGAAGCTACGTGCTTTTATACAGATTGCATCAAGTACATCAAAAATATTTGTAAAGACTTTTTCAGAGACAACAGTATCAGCTGTTGATACAGATACAAAATCTTCAGAAATGCTGGCTTTGAAAGGCATTCGTGGATATGTTACTGATGTCTATCACGAGAAATGGTGGTTAGATTATATTTTAATGAAAGACAAAAATCTCGATGAAGTTTAAAGTTACTTTCCTTCACAGAGCTGGCCCATCACTGTCTTGCGCATATCCTATAATTCCAGATATTCTGTAGTTATCTATAAATGATATTCTTTGTAAGGTAAACCCAGTAACAACAACAGGAAGAATATGTTAGATACCCGGGGATGAAACTATAAAAACAAAAGAAGCCTTTAACAAGAAGGTCAATCTTCAAACACAGACTGTTTAAATCAAGTTTTGCTAGTGACATCTGGAACGTGTGTGTTAATATTAAGTTTGAGTGTGTATATAGATGTATTAAGAATGAAATTATGTATATTTCTGCTTAAATTTCTGTGAATTTTTGAAATTTTATAAAGGTTTGAACTCATGACAGTCCCACTTTCATAATTAGGGTATTAGTTAGCAATAATGTGAATCATTATATACAGGATGTCTCACCTAACTCTGCCACCTCTAAAACCGAGCGAGGTGGCGCAGTGGTTAGACACTGGACTCGCATTCGGAAGGACGACGGTTCAATCCCGCGTCCGGCCATCCTGATTTGGGTTTTCCGTGATTTCCCTAAATCAATCCAGGCAAATGCCGGGATGGTTCCTCTGAAAGGGCACGGCCGACTTCCTTCCCCATCCTTCCCTAATCCGATGAGACCGATGACCACGCTGTCTGGTCTCCTTCCCCAAACCAACCAACCAATCTGCCACCTCAAATATCTCTGGAACAATAATAGATATTCAAAAACAATTTTCACCAGCATGAACATATGGCAGGGGCTTAGGAAACCAAATACTATGTGAAATTTTAAAATGTAAACAAATACTATTTTCAAACAAACATGTGTATTTTTAAATGGACACCATCTATTATTTCGTATGCAATTCATAGCATGAAAAATCACAAAAGTAATGGCATTGGTTGTACAATATGTCAATTACAGCCCGAGAAATTGCAAAGGGAAGTTGACGCTTGAAATAAATGAGGCACACAGTTAGCGCACATCCTGAGACTCAAGAGTGCACCTCACACTGCCTGTGTCAGGGGCTCACACAATGGGAAGGTGTGCACAATCCACAAAAATAAACAAGTAACACATCCAACACAAAGTTACGTTTTTCAGATTGTAAATGTATGTTATTCTAGCAAACTGACAACTAGAGCTACAGTTAGAGATAACACACTTGAATTCACTTTGCTAAACACATTTACTAGTGCTGTATCACCCACAGAAACTGTGTTCTTGTGCATTACATCCAGCATAGAAAATACACCCACATCTTGACCAATGAAACTGTGTCACATCCACATACGTTTGAAGTGCCCTCTGTTTGCGTCAATATACGTTTGCAGACGGGTAACGAGAGAGTGTTGCACAGATTGTAGAGTTTCTACAGATATTTCTGCACACACCGCAGTAATACGATGTTGCATATCCTCTGCTGTCATTGGGGGTTCTTGATACACTCTGTCTCTCACTGCGCCCCAGAGAAAGAAGTCTAATGGCATCAAGTCGGGGGACCGTGCTGGCCATCGCACAGTACCTGCCTGCCCCATCCACCTATTTGTAAATGTCGCATCTAGAACGTCTCTGACAACTTTTGCATTGTGTGCGGGGCATCCGTCATGTTGGAACCACATTTATAGATGAGCTTCCAGTGCTAGATCCTCCATGAGGAGTGCTAGTGTGTGTTGAAGAAATGATGCATATCACTGTCCATTCAATGTTCCGTGGTAAAAATAGGGACCTACAATACAGTTAGCAATGATACTGCACCAAACATTGACACTCCACTGTCGTTGCTGAGAAACTTGGTGAATCTAGTGGGGATTTTGCACGGACCAGTAGTGCATGTACCACAGATTCACATTACCATGATTTGTAAATGAAGCCATGTCTGTAAAAAATATATTGCTTAGGAATACTGGATTACCTTGCAACTGCTGAAGTGCAAAATGACAGACTGCAGTGCTGGATTCAAAGTCATTCCTGTACAGTTCTTGGTGCAGTGAGATATGGAACAGATGAAATGGTTGCCGATGCAAGATTCTGCACACACTACTGTGGCTTATTCCTACACCTCGTGCAATTTCTCATACACCCACCTGAGGACTGTGCGCTACAGAAGCCAGAACAGCAATTTCGTTTCCATTGCCAGTCGCTGGCGTTGTATGTCAACGTTTTGCGGGAGCCCATCTTCCTGTTTCTGTGAGTGTCTTGCAGATGTTGCCAATGGTTCAATGTCATGGACACAGCCAATCTGGGTAGTGTTCAGCATAGTGTGTCACAGCTGCGGCTGCGTTTCTGTGACATTTGCCGTAAATTAAAATAATATCTAGTTTTCTTCATTACTGAAGGTCGGCATATTGACTAGATGACGGCAAATGTAACAAGCCACAAGAAAACAGGTTTCAATGTAGCAACATATGTGACTTTCGTTACAGTAGGAGAGGTGTTCAGCAGACCCGATTAGGAGACACTTGTACACTGAAGGTAGAGCATGCTGTGGTGATATTTGTATGTTTTACGGCAGGATACAGGTGCCAGTGCAGCCAACCCCTGCTCTGAACACAGTACTACATGTGATGCATTATGTCAGAAACTGTGACGCCATTGCTATCCTTTACAAGCCACATATTTCAAAACTTATGAGGTTGATAAACGTGAAACCAAGTGTGCTACCACTAATTGTACATCTAGTTGTCATTTCACAACAATAAACATTATGCGCAGGACAGCTGTCATTCTGATACAGCATTATTTGACACATTATAAGAGGTGGACCAGTTCAAGTAAGGTGCAGCTCAAGAAGGGGCTAAACTATCCCCCTTTAGGAGTGCCATCAATGAAATATGGGCCAATGATGTGTTGTCATACAATACCACACCATACATTAACGCTCCACTGACGTAGTATGTCAATCACATCACGATTACTGGCAGCGTGAGGTGCACGCTTGAGTCTCAGGACGTGCGCTAGCTGTGTGCTTCATTGATTTCAAGCATCAACTTCCCTTTGCAATTTCTCGGGATGTCACTGACGTATTGTGATGCAACCAACACGATTATTTTTGTGATTTTTCATGCTATTGGTTGCATACAAAATAAAAGGGGGCATCCATTTAGATATACACAAGTTTGTGTTGAAAATAGTATTTGTTTACGTTTTAAAATTTCGCATAGTATTTGGTTTCCTAAGCCCCTGTCATACGTTCATTCTAGTGAAAACCATTTTTTAATATCTATTGTTGTTCCAGAGATATTTGAGGTGGCAGAGTTAGGTGAGACACTCTGTATAATTTTTTGAAAGGTTTTTGAAGATGTGCTTTTTGAGAAATTAAAAATTCGAATTTTCATTTTAATGTGAAAAATCGCCTTGAACCCATATTCTGTTGTATATTGTAGGAAAGCTCATGGAAAATTGCTCAAAATAACACCTCTCCCACCATTTTAGCATAATTATGAGAGTTGCTACAGCAATTTTACATTGTGATGGTGTAGGGTTTTTTGATCATATTTGACAACTTTACATTGCCATATTTTCAAAATGAATCAACAGATTTTAATAAAATTGGGTATTTTTCTTAATGTATATGTTTGCTACCTTTGTGCCGAGTTTCATCAAAATCTGAGATGAGTCAAATCACTGTTAATTTAAGATAGAATTGCCTCAGTGTCCTGTCTGGATTTCCATAGTTGGACATACTTTGCTCCTTTCAAACAGTCTATAATGGTGTTAATGCACAGCTGTGGAGAGACAACATTCTTTCTGATTTTGTCCAGTCATCGGTAGTTGACACAGAAACACCATGTGCCAGCCTTCTTTTTCACAAGGACTACAGGAGAGGACCAAGGACACTGAAGGTTCAGTGATGTTGTCTTGCAGCGCCTTCTCCACTTCCTCCCAGATTATCCGTCATACAGTCAGTGACACACTGTATGAGTGCTGGCAAATTGATGGATGATTCCCAATGTTGATATGGTCATTTACGATGGGCCACTTGGCCTGCTAATTCTCCACCCCGGATTTGAAAGCAACCAAAACTTGATGCAGAATAGTTATTACTTGCCAACATTTTTCCTCAGACAGGCCATTTCCTATTGACATTTCATTAGTAACTTCCTCCACTGTGTTGTCTGTAATGGTAACAGAGCACAATATTTCATCAAAAAGGTGCCCTTTCTGGACTGGTCCGGCTGTCCCTATGAACATATCCTCAGGACTGAGTTGTGGCTGTTTGTGACAGTGATCTAACGTTCTCCTTCACCACATAAAATGCTTATGATCATTGCTGGCATGTAAATTTCTTTTGTAAGCCTGAATAACTTTTTGCAATTGGCAAAAGCTTCTCAGTTTAAATGAGCTACAATTGCCCAGAGCAGTCTTTGTTATATGTGCTTGTCAGAATAGCTTCATCATTCTGGGGCTGTGATCTTCTACAGTCTATGACAGCTTGCGGTGCCTGTGAGATTGTCCGTCACAAAACAACATTATGACTGCATTATGTTAAAATGGCAAATTTGAAGGACTGTTTTCTGTCATTGATAGTTAATCATGTAAGACATGTTCTTGTTGGCTGGGTGTCTTTCCAAGTTGCGGCCTTCAGCACTACTGCTTTTGTAACATGAAACACAGTTCTCTTTAGCTGATGACAATAAGCATCTGACATTAAAGAAAAGGAAGCAACTACATGGGTTGGCTGTTGGTGGTGATGTTGATTAGGTTTTCTGTCATCGTGGTAACTGTCATCCATGAAGGATTTTCGCCTCTCGTGACCTAACTTCCATAGATAGTTACCTTGCTTAGCTTTCCTGAAATTGGTAGCTAGTCAAACTGTGGGTACCCAGCATGAGGAACAGCCCCAGGAATGGCTCCAGCATGTTGGGGAGCGACCTGGGCCCTGGTTCAGGAATGAGTTTCATCTGAGAGGTCGACTATAATCATCTGCAATTGACTGACATGAATAGTGCTGTTGTGATGTTCTAGCACTTGTCTTTTTTCTGTACAGTAGTGTATAACTTGTCTAGGGCATGCATGGCAAAAACAGACTGGTGTGTCGTCCTCCATCCTCTAAATGTCTCTTCTTATGTGGAGGCATTTTGCTTGGCAAAGGAGTGTTGGGAGGGTGCTGTTTTGTCGTTTGGCAGTGGCTATGTAAGTCTGATTTGGCTGAGTTCATTCTTCATAGCACATTCGACTGGTGGCAGAGACTAGTGCCAAATATCAATGCACCTCTTCTTCAACATTCTCTTATACCTTCTAACATGTAGGGTGAACATTCATTGCCGATGTCTCTTGTATACTTTGTCAGACAGTTTTGGCTGTCATAAAATGCTGTATCATCTCTTCTCTTACGATGAGATGTATGAGAGAGGCAAGATCATTGTGGTCTTTCACAATTCCCATAGCAACTACATTTGGGAATTGATCATACCTCCTTTGTGCGACTTTTTTTCTCGATGTTTGCTACTAGAAGAGCTCGGTACATGTCTTCTTTTATTTCTTTCATCAAATGTGAGATTTTATTGGTTTCTGTCGTATTTGGGTTCACAATGTTGCAAAGGGCCAAAACATTCTCTATATATGAGTAAGACTCTCATTTCGTCATGATGTTGGGTCCTGTTATTCAATTGTTCTTCTGCTATGTGGACTTGCTGCTGATTGCTGACATTCATTTTTTTTCAGTTTGGCTTGGTATTTGCCTCAGCTATTGAGCTTCTCTCTATTGTTCTTGAACAATTGCTGGGCTGCTCCATCAAAGTAAAAGTATACATTCACCAAATGCATCATGTCATACTACTTGTTGTATATGGTGACTCGATTGAATCCTTTCAGCCATTTCATCAGGTTTTGACAGGTGTCTCTGGAAAATGCTGGTGGATGCCTGATGTGCAGCATACTTTATGCTGCCTGATGTGCAGTGTACTTTATGCTGGCTTAGAATCCATTGGTCTCCTGGATATAAGAACCTTTGGATTGATGTACCGCTTACATTCTGAGTCCTGTCTGTGTAGGCAATGGATTTTACAGTGTCTAATTGGAGCAATGGTGATGTAGATGTTTCGAAGTACCTGTCATTGCCACCAAATAGTGTTGCATTGAAACAATAGTCAGATCTGATTCCAAAAACAGGGCTGTCAATGAAATACATTACGTAAAACTGAAAGAACATTTATTATAAACACCAACATCCAGTCAGAACAGAACTGATCTCCTGGTTGGAGAGTGGAGTTATTTATACAGACATCGAATATTCCAGACTATACAAACATTACAAATATAAGATATTTCAAGAACCTTTCAAGAACCTTCCAGAAATGACAAATACTAAAAACAAATAATTGCTGGTGGTCGGGTTCGAACTGATGATCTGCAGCCAGCACCAACACCCTCACATTTACCTCAAATTCTAAAATATAATTTAATGTTTCTACATGACGCATTACTCTTATTTTTTGCTGTCGTCTTAAGGTTTTTGTTTTTGCATCATTGCATTTGTGTTGACTGTTTCTTATCAGTGTGAGAGTTATCTTCTGGCATCATCCACTAAGCAAATTTCATCTAAGATGTGCCTTTTATGGGCTCTGTAATTTACTCACTTCTCAAGGATAATGAAAGCATCATGACAATTTTTTTTTTTTTAAAAGTAATTAATTGGTATGCTGATGAATCACAAATCTTTCAGTAAGCCCAGATTTAATGCAGTGATGATTTGACCTGTTTCTTTTTCCATCCTGTTTCTATTCACTACTCTTTGGTATATTTTCCCTTGCTGTTGTACAGTCAGAGCAAAGCATACACTAATGTTGCAACAAGGAATATGTGTCATGTCATCGTGTCTTTTAAGTGGTTTGTTGCATGGCATAAGCAGATAGTTTTGGTCAACTATTAAGCTGCATTTACACTGAGTTTAAAGACACATTTCTGTGTGCAACTTGTTGCACAACATGTTGGCAACATTGTTCGCTGTTCACATCCCATCGACTCTGGCGTCAAACATTTCTACATACGTATTCACTTTGTTGCTACGCAGAACTGGCAGCAAGCATTTCATATTGTGAAGAGGAAGAATTAATGGTATGTTGCGCTACATTAATAATACTTGATGAATAAGCAGTCAAAGAAAAAGACTTAGTCATCATTTGTGGACAGAAACATACTGTAGGAGACGTGATGGTAGTGACATCCTGTGTGAGCTGAATTTGGAAGAAGGTTCTGGTTTTCATAACACCTCTAGAATGTTGTCGTCTGATTTTGAAATTATGATGAATATCACAGTGCCAGTTGTTTCTAAGAAAGGTACAAATTTCAGAAAAGCAATTCCTGTAAAGCAAACACTAGCTGTTACTCTTCATTTTTTAGCAACAGTAGATTCCTATCAAAGCCAGCCATATATCAAATAGTTCCTAGAGTTTGTGAAGCTTTGACTGAAGGACTATCTAAACGTAATTTGGTTATGGTAGTAGCACTGAAACAGATATTAATACAAATTATTGTTTTCAATGCAGAAAACTTCTTTAACCTCAATGTTGCTCTCACTTGCAATGAGTATGACAGGGGAAACTGCTGTTGATGATCCCCCTGCCACCTCTATGTTTAGTACTGACTGCTGCCTCCTGCATACATACATTCATTTCTGTCTCATAGAAAGCATTGTGATTTGTTTGTCATCACCCTTTTGTAGGGTGGCAACTCATGTAACTCGCTGATGGCAAATTTTCAAAGTCAGATTACAAATCCTATTGTTGTTACTGTTCCTGTGGTATTGAGAAATAAGAGACTCCATTGTTTTATCTACTTTAATGCTGCTGGTATTGAGCAGTGCAGCAATGTTTTGTACGGAGTCATGCTTATGTTTAATATTTTTATACCTGTGACTTTGAAGATGCCAGAGCCACTCCTCTGCCTCATAGAGTGTGACAAGTTCATAAATTTTGCTTCTTGTCCACTCCATTTCTTAAAGGAACACATGGAAAGACAATGTGCAACACTGCAGACTGAAAAAGAACAAACAGTAGTGCTTCATAGCGGCATTTAGTGGTGGCAGGCCAGGAATGTTGTTCCTTTGATCTGTACTGACACAGCCATGGAACATTGGTTTTGAGCTGCCAACATGTTGCAAACTTTGGTAGCCCAGTACTAGCAGTGAACAATGTTGCAGAACGTGTTCCAAACTCAGTGTAAATGCGCATTTCTGTGCACAGAAGCACATGTGTTGTTGCTCTATGGCTTAATTGGGCATCTAAGAGCATAGCTTACCTGATCAATTCTTTAAATCAGTAGCTTATATTCTAGTTCATTACTTTAGAAATTGCTAAAATTATCAACAACATTGATGTGTTATCATTTATTGCATCAACATATTAAAAATTCTTCAGTTTTCTTTTTAGTATGGTATAACTTTTTCTTGTTATTGGCAACCATAATTACATTTTGATAACAGCAAGCATTGATGTTGTTATTGAAACAAATACTATTTCAATTTTTATCAGCCATTGGTGAGATTCTCAAATCCAGCATGCTAAATTTCTTCATTTTCATTTTTGGTTGCTGACAATGTGATTTTGGGTTTAACTTACTTACATATTTGAAGGTATACACATGTGCAGTGTGAATTATTCTGCAATTCAGCAATTTGCTATAAATATCATGGTGGTGGCAGTGGCAGCGACGGCAGTAATGATGGTAGTGGTAGTCTTCAGTACAAAGACACTTTGGTGCAGCTCTCCACACCAGTCTGTCCTGAGCAAGTCTCTTCACCACTGCATAGCTAGTTCATGAACCTGCTTACTGTGTGTGATCCTTAGTCTTCCTCTTTTCTCCGCAGTTCGATTCAGTACCTCTTCATTAGTATTACAACCTACCTTCCCATCTGATCTCCAGCACTATTCTGTAGCACCACATTTCAAGAGCTTTATTCTCTTCTTCTCTGAACAGTTTACCATTCACATTTCACTTCTTTACAGTGCTACACTGAAGATAGATACCTTCAAGAAAGACTTCCTAACATTTATATTTGATGTTACCAAATTTCACATTCTGAGAAAAGTTTTTCTTGCTGTAGAAGCCTGTATGACCAAGGGAAAAATAAGTGCTGCCTACAGGAAAATTAGAGAGACTTTTGGAGAAAATGAAAGCAACTATATGAATATTGAGAACTCAAATGGCAAGTCCATACTAACAAGGGAAACTCCCCGTTGCAACACGCCCCTCCCCCTCAGATTTAGTGGTAAGAGAAGCCCAGTGCACAGTCCATCAAAAACTGAACACAGATCAAGCACGAAAACGGGAAGAAGGTGTACAGGACTCTGGAAAAAAAAAAAAAAAAAAAAAAATAGAAACAGTGAATGGTCCAAGAACAAGAAGTGCAATGTAGAGCAGCCGCAAAGAGAAATGGCATCATGGTTAAGGTGTTGGACTGCAAAGTGGGCGAGCCATGTTCCAAACTCCGTCATGCCAATTTTTTTTAAATTTTATTTATTTATTTTTGCTGTTCACTTTATTCAAATTTTTGTCTGTGTCATGGTGTAACATCCATTTGCAACTGTGAGGTCTAAGGTGGGGACCTATAATGACAGTTGATTCTGCACAACTACTCTATTACCAGCCAAAAGGAAGTGGCTTTCGAATAGGAACCGCAAATGTTTGATGACAAAGCAACAAATTAACCAAATCCTCCACTGGAAAACATGTCTGGTGTGTTGTACAAGGCATTAGTGACAGTATGTGTGTCAAACGATATGAATCTCATATCAACACACCTGATTTGTACAACTGTTAAGTGAGGTATGCCTCTTTGCCTGATTTAGGTTTTCGTATGAATGTGAATGTATTCACTCCCAAGGAAATGATAAAGACAGAATAGTTTGTCACATAAGCTGCAACAAATGAATGCAATAGTTTCACAGTCACACATTTTCTATGTGCTCTGTCAAAATATATGTTGTTAATGTTTTCGAAGTTGTGTTCTGTTCCGGAAGTCTGGACTCTTGACATCCCTTGTTGTAACAAAGGTCACACCCGTTTATTTATTACTTTCATTTGTGTGAGATGTCTATGTGGTATCTTGCCTGCTCTCACTATTCATCACACTTACTTACAACGGTAACAAATTCTAACCACATGACTCATATTCTATAACCAATGTATAGTATTACATCTGCCAAGACTGCGGGAAGAATTTCAATGACCGGATGGACAGTTCGTAATGTTGTGGCAAAATATATAAATGGCATGAGGGATTTTGGAACAGAGGTTGCCCGATTGGCTGTCCAACACCATGACCACTTACCCACGATGCCATTACAGTTTCAGGCTGTTCTTTATTGCACTTCTTGTTCTTAGACTATTCACTGTTTCTATTTTGCTTTTTTTCACAGTTCAGTACACCTTCCTGTTTACATGCTCAACTTGGGTTCAGTTTTTGATGGGCTGTCCACTGAATCTTCTTACACTAAATCTGAGGGGGTGCGATGGGGAGTTCCCTTGTAAGCAAAGAAGGGAGAACTAAAAGGTGATAGAAATGTATAGAAGACCTATACAAGGAAAATGAAGACAGTGGTATAGAAAGGGAAGAGAAAATAAATAAAGGTGAGATGGGAGATTTGGTGCTACAAGAAGAGTTCGACACAACCCTAAAAGAAGTGAGTCAGAACAAGGTCCTGGAGTAGATGACAGTCTCTTTGTATTAATGAGTGTTGAGAAAACCGTTTCATGTGGTATGTAAGATACATGAAACATGTGAAATACCGTCATAGTTAAGGAAGAATATAATAATCCCAATTGCTAAGATGACAGGTGTGAATATTTATGAACCATCAGTTTAAGAAATCATGGTTGCAAAATTTTGGCATGAATTATTTACAGAAGAATGGAAACTGGTAGATGCCAAACTTTGGGGTTATCAGTTTGGCTTCCATATAAATATAGGAAAATGTCAGGCAATACTGACCCTACAACATATCATAGAAGATATTTTAAAGAAAGCAAACCTATGTTTATAGCATTTATAGATTTAAAAAAAGCTTTCGAACTTCTGAATCTATCAATCTTACAAAAACCCACACTGAAAAACCTTTATGAGCTGCATGTCTGTTTTCAAGAAAAAATCATATTGTGTTGTTCTTTGGATGCTGAGCATAAAAAAAGATCGTGAACTTATTGAGATTGTACCATTTTCTACTCATTATGGCAGAAACTCCCGTGGATAAAGGACAACTAAAAACAAAAAGCCAAATTCAAAGTAGTATTGTGCTATAGTAAGAGTTATTCTTTCCTTGTGCATGTTAAGATAACAGTGAGGAATATGTCCATTGTGGACAACCTCTGTATTTATTGGTGCACAACTTGAGGCTGTTCAGAATTTTAGTTGGAATGTTTTTACATTCCTCCAGCTTTGATATTTTTTAGGGTGTGAGGTGATCAAAGCCTCTGTGCTAAATGATTAACATGGTCCCTGGCATGGTCTCTAGATTAAGGTCCAGATAATACCCATGCCACTAAATTTGTGTGATGCCTTTGCCCTCCTGTGCCTCACCAACATAAGTAATTGTACTGGGGCGAGTGTTGAAAATGAAATGAGGTACACCACACCATAGACCACTAGAAAGCCAAACATATTCCTATCTTGATAAAGGAGTTTTCCACTATGACCAACTACATTACAAATATATGCGGTGGTTTTCTTACATTCTTCATGACAAGTGACCCAGACCATGAATCGGTATCCACTGTAATTGTCACGTTACAATAAGTTTTGTTCATGTTTATGTCTTCTTTGTCCTTTACATGTGAAAACACCAGAATCCCTCTGTACACTGAACTGGGATTCATCTAAACTTGTTCTGACCACCACCAGGTGGTGTGAGTCATAATGTTCAACATATCAGTGCATCTGCATGACAAGGCAAGGTTGGGTGACAGTGGAATGCTTTGTGTCAGCTGTTGAGATATCAGTTCTACACTGTCAGTTGTCTTTAAATGATGAGAAAAGAAGGCTCGCTGAAGCACTCTTTTTGCCACTTGGGCCTTGTTTTCATCTTCTTTGCCTGTTGTACATGTTTGGTGTCCTATGTAGCACTTGTACATAGCTATTTCTTTTGCTAACAACAGCATTCTTCACCTACTAACATTCCAACACAACTGCATGATGGTGGCATTTGGATCCATTGCAAGTTGCGTGTGTGGCCTTACACAATCCTTATCACGTTGGTGAAAGCCTGCGGCCATTCTTCAAGATGACTGTTCACTGTAGGTGACAGTGTGGCATACTTAGGTACAGACACTTGTAGTTTCAACCTATAGGCTAACTGCAACAGATTTTCCTTGGAGATAGGCTGCTAATCAATACCTTTTGCCTTGCAGCTACATACATGGAAATTTCAATCTACAGCAGTTGTGGAGCAGTGTAGTATTCCTGTGTATCACTCCATATTCCCAGCCCCTCCCTCTCTGCCCTGCTCCTCCCCCCTCCCCCCCCACCCCCATGTTGGAAAATAGACAGAAGAATAAGGAGAATAAAATGTTGCATATATTAAAGCAATAGTTGAAGGGCTTATTTCAGTAGTGGTACAAGTCCATTTTTGTTCATTGTGAGATAGAGTCCTAAAGTTAAATGAGTGCTGAAAAATCTGCAGTTGAGATACCAGAAATATTCAAGCATATGGCCTCTTGCTAGATATGAACCTTTCTCTCTGTTTGTTTGGATCATTAATTTCAGAAGCATTATAGGCAGAAAAGTGGAGGTAATGGACTTGTACCAACTATTGAAATAAGCCCTTCAATTAAAGTATACTTCTTGAAATTTGGAGGTGCATGAGAATTATATTATCTATCAGTCAGTCCCAAAAAGTTGGGAATGGACCATTGAATCATGTGAATGTACCCTAATAGGAAGAGCTTACAAAGTTTGTCACATTCATTAATGTCATTGGCAGTCCAAATCTGACTTAAACTGCTAAATACCATTAGCACCAGTCAGTCATGAAAATTTGAATGAAGGCAATGCAAGCAAAAAGGAAGTCAGGATTTAATTAAAATAGATGATGTGTGTAGTTTTTGTTTTATTATTATTATTATTATTATTATTATTTAGCATTTGATGCTGTTGAGTAATCACAAGCACACTATAAATTACAAACAGAAAATTATAAACAAGCAGTATAACAAACAAAACCAAAACTTAAGATCATTGTCAGGTTTTCCAACCACTCAATAGCTTTAGAACCAGTCTGATGCAGTTCGTCTAGGGATCAAGTGAAAACGTACAAGAGGCAGTCCTGAATGGTATTTGATATTGTCTGCACCACTTTAAACTTCAGTTACAGCTTGGAGTGTGACACCTGTTCTTCCTGTGCCACATCTGATTTCATTATGTTTGCTTCAGGTGGTGTGAGAAATATTCAAACTCCAGGTTTAATACTAGGGGTTTTGACTCTCAAAGGGCTTTGCTCAGGGTGGAGATGACCCCTGATTTCCAGGCAGCTGCAGGATTGAAATTGTTTGTTAACAGGCTCATGGGGGATTCTCCAGACTGGTTGACAACATTTCAGCTACCTTTTAGAATCTTGCTGGTTTATATCAAGTATGGGGAGAAACTGGTTCTAATGCAGTCTTGTTCATGACTGCATGAGCACTTGCTATCTTTATATGTCCCATAGAATGATGTTGGTTAGCAGAGGGAGCCATTTAACAGGCTGTAAGCAGAAGCATACCAAATAAATAGAATATGGCTTCTCAAAGCTGAACATTCACTAAGTGGAATCATAAATTGAGTAATACTTAGCTGATGATTAAATCAAAGTCAGTGCTGTTGTTCCCAGAATGTTTGAACTGAGTCTCCACAGATTTTTTAAAATTTTTTTTTTATGTATGATAACATAGCAGAACAGTGTGCTTCATCATTATGGCTTGTGTCTGCATAACTTAAATCAACAAAAATAAATCATAATTTTAATTGTTGCCTCATAATTAATTGCACTTCTTCTCTTTCTTTATCTTTCCAGGAGGAAAATGAAGATGACTTAGAAAAACTACGGCTTGCTGCTCTTAAATCATTGCGGACTGCGAAAGCAGTTCCTAAAGTTGTCAGGAAGTTTAAGAAGGCCAATAAGAAGTTTATTTTTAAGGGCCAAGGAATTCGAACTAACTGCTATAATGGCAAATCAATGAAAAAGGTACATCAGAAATATTGATTTTGTATTCAGTGTTCTATCATTTAGTATCATTGCAGATTCTGAAAATATGAAACCAAACTGTCTACAGGCTATTTAACAAAATACCTAAGTTTGATTGCAGTTGTGAGCATTTATATAATGCTACAAGTTTGTAAGTAATTACTTTTTTCTGGAAGAGTACTTGTCAAAAAGCTAATATAGCTATTTCTTAGACATTTTATGCCATTTGGAAAATGACTGAACATTTAATTGCAGCATATAGAAAGCTCCCTCTTATCTCCAACAATTGACAAGGCCAAGACCAAAGCACCCTATGTAAACAATGAAATGGAAAGTGGCAATCTTTACCACAACAATGTCAACAGGCCAGGATCAAAGACGGAGACAGTCCGAATTGCAACCAGAGAGGAAGACCAGGTGCCGAGCAAGGTCATTATCCAATAATCCATAGCACAGTGATGCTAGTAACAATAATACCACAGCAATACCAGATCTGAGTACAGAACTGACTGACAATTTGCCGGGTAGCTGTATTTATATCGGCCTCCGGGGACACTATTGGCAAGTGTATTCATGTGGTGAGATTAGTAGTGCTCTCATGCTATGAGCACAGCACCACAACTAGACTGTGCCCTCTATTGGCCATCTAGGTCCATTACCTCCAGCAGACATTCAGTTTCAACAGAGCTGGATACCAGACCTTCCATTTCCTTCCCCTCCAAAAAAGGTACGTACGGGCAGAAATGCCCTGGACTGTGCTGTGAGGGTGGAATGGAGGCAGGGGAAGGCCCAGTCCCTTTGGCTGATGGCTGTGCGCCGGGAGGAATTTTAGCAGCATCTATTAGGACATTGCTACCAATGAGCATGCCATAGGGTTCCACCAGTGAGTGGATGTGGAAATGATTGTTGGTGCAAGAGTCATAGACTGCTGCCACAAAAGCTGGCCATGAGGCAACATTGTTGCCAGACAGTGGTGGAAGAGGTGGTGGTAGGTGCAATGCATGCATTTGAGGTTGGAACTGGTTGTATTGGCCTCACTTGAGCCTCTTCTGTGTTTGGAATGATGTAACATGCTCCCAATGGGTGTCCACCACCATTTCTGGTGTCCAAGGGTCAGTACTCTCCCACAGGATTGGGCCCACACAGCTGTGCCAGGTGCATATCACTGGGTCAGTCTCTGGGCTCTGAAGATGTAGCAGGATCCATGGTTGTAGCTTGTGGAGGAACTTGGTGTGGCTATGATTGTTAATCGGCATGCTTCGATAAGTGTTAAAAATGTGGTGAGAGTAGACATAGTAACAGACAATTTGACAGCTTTCTTCATTTGCTGCTGAAAGGTCTGAACAAAACATTCTGCTTGACCATTTGAGGAAGAATGGAACAGAGGGCTGCAGATATGTTTTATGCCATTTTCCATGCAGAAATCTTTGAAGGCAGATGCCGTGAATAGAGGCCCATCATCGAAAACCGTGTGAGGCAACACTTTGATGCCCAAAACCTGAGTAAAGATGGTTAGGTGACGCTGGCATTAGTCATGGTGGATGCCACACGTACAACATATGGGTACTTTGAGCAACCATTCTGAATGAGCAGCCTCATTAATTTTCAGCCCTGGACCATTGCTTCAATGTTGCTGTCGATTTCCAGCCAGCACTCATGTCAGCGAGGTATAGCACCTTCATGCGAGACATCCTTCAGTGTTCCCAGTACAGCAACCTTTTTGCACAAGTCTGCCGGGATGACCAACTGATGCATGTCTGTCTCAGTATCCAAAAGAATGACATCATCGACAATCGAGAGTCTGTGAGAAATATGTTTCCGGGAGCTGAAATAATTTAACAACTGGTGGGTGAAGTTAGTTGGCCAGCCATGGGTCACGCAGTAGAGGGCAAAGTGCAAGGTGTGGTCCTGGAGCATGGCAGCGGTGCCATGAGCGGCCGTAATAGGGAGACCGTCCAATGTATGTTGCTGGTCAGTATTGATGTCGAAGCAGAGGACCTTTATTAGTCAAAATCAGGGCCAGGGCCAGTGGGTAGATTTGACAATGTGTTGGCATTGGAATGTAGTGCTGTGGAATTGTACTGTATGGTATAATTGTATACACTCAGGAATAATGCCCAGCACTGGAGGCATTGGGCTATGCTCCATGAGACTGAAACGTGGATCAAATAATGCCACCAATGGCTTGTGATATGTAATTAGGGAGAACTGTGGACCAAAAAGATGGAAATGAACTTTCTTTGTCAATGAACACTATTGCCAGTGCCCCCTATTCAATCTGGGAATAGTTTTGCTGTGCAATGGTCAGTGTCTTTGACGCATATGCTACTAACTGAGCTGCTCCCAGCCATCCCCATTCCTGTGTGTGAAGACTACACTGATGCTATACATGGATGCATAGATTGCAACAACCAATGGGTGAGCGTGAGAGTGTGGTGTGAGGCAAGGGGCAGATTTAAACATAATTTTCAATTGTGTAAAAGCCCAGTTGCAGGCAAGGGTCCAGTTGTAAAGCACACACCTTTTATGCAACTGATTGAGGAATTGTGCATTGTGAGTTGTGTGGGGTAAGAACATGGAATAATTGTTGATTTTACCCACAAAATCTGCAATTCAGGTAAGTTTGTCAGGTGGGGTAAGGAGACTGTTGCAGTGACATTCCAATCAGTTGGTCTTTATTGTGAGCCAGTGCCCCACTTATTCCACTTCTGACTGAAAAGACCTACACTTCTCTAAATGACAATGCAAGCCTACATCTGACAGGGTTGTAAAAAGTATACAGAGATTTTGCAGATATATAGTCCTGTGAAAATGAGACCATTCAAGTAATTCACGCAAGCCAGAATATGCTATGTCATCTGTTCCAGAAACCTTCAGAAAATTGTGCAGGTCAAGGCTATTCCAAATGGGAGCTGCTTGTACTTGCCCCAAACCAAAAGGCATATTAATGACAACAATGTTTTGTGATTCCTCAACTAAGGGTTAAGTGTTGGATGCTTTTAATGGCCACATGATCCTGCTGTGGCAGTTTTAGAGTCATTCAAAGATAGTCTATGGTCAGTAGCACAGGAATACCCAATTTATGCAGTATTAGCATGTGGTGACTTAAACCTACCGAGTATAGATAGCGACATCTGTGAATTCATTGCAGGTGGTACCATCAGTCAGTCTTGTGAAGTACTTCTGAACACAGTTTTCCGAAAACTGTCTTGAGTGGCTAGTTCGATAGCCCACATGCAGTGGAATTAATTTAGACCTGGTAGCTACAAACAGGCTTGACCTTATTAATAGCATCACTATAGACACAGAGGTTACTGACCATGATGTCATTGTAGTGACTATGTTTACTAAAGTTAATAAATAAATCAAAAAGGCTAGGAGAGTATTTCTGTTAGAAAGAGCAAATAAGCAGTTGTTAACATCCCCTTAGACAGTGAATTGACCACATTTAGTTTCAGTGTGGTGAACATAGAGGAATAATGGGCAAACTTTAAATGGATTGTTAATTGTGCTCTGGAGAAGTGTGTAAGTGGATTAAGGATGGGAAAGACCCACCACAGTTTAACAGTGAAATTTGGAAACTACTGAAGAAGCAAAGGCTGTTGCAGTCTTGGTTCAAAAGAGAACACGCAAATGGTGACACGAAAAAGTTAGTAGAGATTCATGCTTCTGTAAAAAGATCAGTGCGTGAAGCATAAACTGCTACTGCTATCATATCTTAGCAAAAGATCTTGCCAAGAACCTGAGAAAATTTTGGTCCTACGTAAAATTGATAAGTGGGTTTAAAGCTTCTCTCAAGTCACCTGTTGACTGGTCTGGTGTGGTAGTAGAAGATTGCAAAAGGAAAGCCAAAGCTTTAAATTTCGTATTTAAGAAATCATTCACATGGGAGAATTGTACAAACATACCATTGTTTGACCATGACACAGAATCCCCCCATGGAAGACCTGGTAAGAAGCATCCCTAGTGTAGAGAAACAACTGAAAGATTTGAAAGCAAATAAATCACCAGGTCTGGATGGAGTTCCAGTTCACTTTTACAAAGAGTACTCTACGGCACTGGCCACTTACTTAGCTTGCATTTATTGTGGTTCTCTTGTCTAGTGCAAGATACCAAGTGACTGGAAAGTAAGACAGGTGACTCCTATTTATAAGAAAGGTACAAGAACACACTTGCAAAATTACAGACCAATATCCTTAACATCAGTTTACTGCAGAATTCTTGGCCATATTCTCAATTTGAAGATAACAAATTTCCTTGAGAGGGAAAAACTCCTGTCAACAAATTCGCATGGTTTTTAAAAGCATTGCTCTTGTGAACCTCAGCATGCCCTTTTCTCCCATGATATTTTGTGAACTTGGATGAGGGACAACAGACAGATTCTATATTCCTAGTTTTCCAAAAGATATTTGACATTGTGCCCCATTGCAGACTGTTAATGAAGGTACAAGCATACAGAACAGATTATCAGACATGTGAGTGACTCAAAGACTTCTTAAGTAACAGAACCCAGTACATTGTCCTCGACAGTGAGTGTGCATGAGAGACAAGGGTATCATCAGCAGTGCACCTGGGAAGTGTGAGAGGACCGCTGTTATTTTCTGGATACAGAAATTATCTGGTGGGCAGAATGAGCAGCAATCTGCAGCTGTCTGCTGCTGATGATGCTGTGGTGAATGGTAAAGTACCACTGAGTGAGTGCAGGAGGATACCAGATGGCTTAGACCACATTTGTAGTTGGTGTGGTGGATGGCAGCTGGCTCTAAATATAGAAAAATGAAAGTTCATGCAGATGAGTAGGAAAAAACAAACCTATAAGGTTCAAATACAGAATTAGTAGTGTGCTGCTTGACATAGTTACATCAATTGAATATCTAGGTGTAACATAGCAAAACGATATGAAATGGAACAAGCAAGTAAGGATTGTCATAGGGAAGGCAAATGGTGAACCTCGATTTATTGGAGAATTTTAGGAAAGTGTGGTTAATGTGTAAAGGAGACCACATATAGGACAATAGCACAGCCCAGCTGCACGTAATGGTTGAATGGTTTGAGGCGCCATGTCACGGATTGTGTGGCCCCTCCCGCCAGAGTTTCGAATCCTCCCTCAGGCATGGGTGTGTGTGTTGTTTTTAACACAAGTTAGTTTAAGTAGTGTGTAATTCTAGGGACCGATGACCTCAGCAGTTTGGTCCATTAGGAATTCACACAAATTTGAACATTTGAGTACAGCCCACTCATGAGTAATGCTCAAATGTATGGGATCTGCACCAGGTCAGGTTAAAGTCAGACATCGAAGCAGTTCAGAGGTGGGCTGCTAGGTTTGTTACCAGTAAGTTTGAACGTCATGCAGGTACTATGAAGATGCTTTAGGAACTCAAATGGGGATCCCTGAAGGGAAGGCGACATTCTTTCCAAGAACCACTAATGAGAAAATTTAGAGAACCAGCATTTGAAACTGACTGTAGAATGATTTTATTGCTGTCAGCCTAAATTACACTTAAGGGCTATGAAGATAAGAGGAATTTGGGCTTGTAGAGAGGCATACAGACTGTTGTTCCTCGCTTGCTCTATTTGCGAGTGGAACAGGAAAGGAAATGACTATTAGTGTTAGAGGGTACCCTCTACCACGCACCATACAGTCTCTTGTGGAGTATATATACAGATGTAACTGGAGGTAAGCATCGCTAAGTACAATCTTCTCCTCTAACAAGTTTGGTGAGGAGGTCTTCTGGCCAGGGGATAGGATATGTTTCCGCCTGTGATTGAGCATTGATTGTAGCCTTGAAATCTTCATGCAGTCTGAGAGAAACTGTGGGCTTCCTCATGATAATTAGGGGAGTGACCCATGCACTAGATTTCACTGGCTCAGTAACCCCAGCAGCCTGGAGATGATCTAGCTCCTGATTTACATCAACACATAAGGTAACCGGAATTGGTCTGGTGCAGTAAAAGTGAGCCACTGCATCCGGCTCAAGGGTGATGTGCATCTAAAAGTCTGAGGCACACCCTAAGTCTGGCTAAAATAGAGATGCAAGTGCAGTACAGAGATCATCCAATTCCTGGAAAGGAGCTATGATTGACACGACCTTGACTTCATCAGAAATAGAAAACCCTAATGATGCAAAGGTGTTCAAATTGAAAATATTGGTAGCAGATGGGTGGTTGACCACAAGTAATGTGATAAGGTGCATAATGTTTTGTAGGCTGCAGTGACTGAGAGTTGCCCACAAAGAGGAGTAGAACCACCCTATAGGCCACCAAATGCTGTGAGGGTGGGTACAACTCTAGTGAGCCCAGCTGTTCCCATATTGCCTGATTTATTGGAGAAACAAAGGCCTCTGTGTCCACTTGGAAATAGATGTCCTGGTGAAAAATGCAAAGTGTGAGAAACAGTTTCTGTGTGAAGGAGTCACCTGGGACGACCACTGACAGCAGTGCATGTTGCATGTGTATGGTGCCCTACTGCACTTGTGGGGTGGGATGGGAACAGGTTGACAACTTCGACACATTGAGAGGATATACTCCTCTTTGCCAAATTGCATGTGGGGACCCCCCGCAATCTGCACAGTCTACTTGGGAGTGAGCCAAAAAACACTGCAGGCGTGGTCCCCGTGTTTGTTGATGAGGGCGACCATAGGATTGGATGCCATAGAGACATAGGAAAGCAATAAATCACAATGCTGCTGCAACATGAGGGTGGAATGTGTGGTGGCCTGTTAACAATCGCAACTTGTGGGTTTTCCATGAGTCGTTTTTTAGTAGGCTACGCGATCTCAAATAGTGTGCAGTGCACCAGGTGTCCTCCAATGATGGGTTATCCAGTTTCAGCACTGCTGTATGGACCTCAGGATCGGATGTCAGCTGAACCATGGCATGACAAATCAAGGACTCCATGTACGAAGGCAGAGACTTCACTGGTGCAAGTGAAATCACATTTGCATGTCAGTGACCCAGGAGCGGTATGATTGTGCAGGCTGCTTATGTTATTGGTGAAACTCAAGCCTGGAGGCAACTACATGATTTCTCTGTGAATAATAATAATTACTGAACAGAATGCATATCTCCTGCAAGGAGGGTGTGACGAGATTAGACAGAGGTGCCAGTTTTCGGGTAAAAGAAATGTGTCCGGTGATGCCCTAGATAGAAATAACGATTGCTGCAACGAATCATCCATGACTTAAAGAGCTATGAAATGTTGCTTCATTCAATGCAAAAGTGTGTCCTGGTTGTCCGTATCATCACTGAGAGGTGGAAACAATGGAGGAAGAATGGGGGCATTGACTGCAGGGGCATGTGAGGACTGCAGCAAAGTGGCCTTGTGTGCTTGAAGTTTGCCTGAAGCTGAAGTGAATTTTGTAAAAAGTCTATCTGAAGCTGCAGCTGTTGCATTAGCTGCTGCCATTGCTCCAGCAGGCAAACCAATTTAGTGTCCAAGCCGCCAAACGACTTCCTTTTTCCTCATTGCCAATGTTATAGCTACAAGTAGCTGGATATCAACGCATGCATCAGAATCCAGGAGAGGAACACATGAAGCTGCAAGGTGGAAGGGCCACCTGCAGAAGAGAACATGACACCAAATGACAGCCAAGCTAACTAGGGCAGACAGGAGACACAAACAAGGACAAGATCAAAGCAACCTATGTAAACAATGAAGTGTAAAGTGGAAATCTTCGTCACAACAATGTCAACAGACCAAGAGCAAAGAGAGAGACAATCCGAATGGCGACCAGATAGAAAGACCAAGTACCAACTGAGGTTGTTATCCAGTAGTCTGTAGTATAACAATGATAGTAACCAATAATATCAGACATGAGTACAGAACTGACTGACATTTTGCTGGGCAGCCATATTTTCATCACCCATGAGGAATGCTACTGGCCAGCGTATTCACATGGCGGGATGAGTGGGGCCTAACGCTGTGAGTGCAGCGCTGTGGTAAGACTGTACCCTCTAACGGCCATCTAGATCCATTGCCTCCAGTCGGCATTCAGCTTCTGCTGAACCAGATACCAGATGTAGGTAATGCTATAAAAGCAACAGATTGTATGACATAATCTCTCAGTTTAATTTTCTGATGTTGTGCAATGTTTTTTGAGACTTAAAACTTCATCCAGGGTAATGTTCAGCTGAATGATTTTATGGTGTTTTGAAGAGCAATCTTCTCTTTCCGTTAGTGCATGAGAACTGTCCCACAATAACATCACTGCAAACATTTGCTATCACAACACTTCTCTGCAAATATTTGTTCAGAAGTTTTGTGATAGTGAATTTTTACTGTGAAGAGAACTATGTAATAGCAGCATATTTCCTTAGGAGAAATGTGAAAGTAGAGTCAGAAGTTTAGGGTCAAACATCCTACTAATGTAGATGTAATTAAAGATGGAAACTGTTTGAACAGAACAAGGATGAAACGGGAAACCAATTGTAGCTTTTTAGAAACCAGACTGGCATTTGTGATTTAGGGAAATGTGGAAAACCTAAATTAGAATTATTGCACGCTTATTTGAACCGTACTCCTGAATATTTGTCACCTTTGTCAATGAGAAATATGGAAGAAAGGGGTAATTACTGTAAATAATGTTCTTTGTAAAAGTAACCACTGGTTCAAAAATATGAAGATCAGTATGTTTTTGCTTAGACAAAAATGTGGAAACACATGTTTGTAAATTGCTGCTCCCTAATAGTAAATTAATAGTAATGGACATACCAGGGAACAGAGCCAAACTCCTATATTTTATTGGAAATACATCACCTAAGCTCTGCAGATCTGACTCCTGTGCAAACTCATTCCACACATTTTGCTACATACCTATGGGCCTCAATAGCTTGTCTACAGAAGATAGTGGTGTGGCTTATATTTTAATCAGTCTTAAAGTTTTGACTAAATTAAAATTGATGAAAGTTGCAATATTATGAAACAAACAGATAAAATAGTTTGGAAATGTTACCAAATGCATATAGCAAGGGTGGATTTTATTGAAATGTCTCTCCAGAATTCTTTAGCAGATATAATACCTGCATGTGAAGACATAACTGATGTAAATATTTATCCAACTGAGTATAGACATAAAATGACCATCTGCAGAGTGATCATATGCTTTTTTATTTAATTATCTTGATCACAAAGTTGTCTGTACCAGATTACCAGTTTCAGCTATGCAATAGCTATCTTCACAATCGGCAATAAGTAATAGAATAAAACATTACAGTTTACTGCATTAAGAGATAAAAATCCAAAACAGAAATTATAATATAAAGATGATATGCCTTTCATTCTGGTGCACTGCAACAAGCCATAAACAAGTAAAACTAACAGAATTCAAAGTTGCGCTGCATGCTTCAACCAATACTACAGAATGCAAATGCCATCTGTTGTGTACATAGTTCCGTGTAGTCAGCGCGTACACAACTTTCCCACTAGAGCGTGCCCCGCTAAGCACAACAGCGCAGGCGCAGCGCTCGTCCATCTCTGCAATATGAGATGGCGCTGTCTTAGAGACGGACCAAATTCTGCTTCCGCCAATCCGCGTATTAATATGTCACGCAGCCAATGAGATTGCTGCTAACGTAGAACCTTTTCTCCTCGCGGATCACACTCGCGCAATGATACCTGAACGCGCGAGGTATTATAACGAGTGTACAGACCTCCGATTAGTCAGTCTGCATTTGTCTGCACCAGTCTGCATTAGTCTGCATTTGTCTGTACCAGTCTATAGTCAAGTTTCAGTCTGCGCCTAATAAGATTATCATGTTCCTGTACATAGCCATGAAGATAAATGAATAGACACTTTGCCAAGTATCAGAGATATGTGAGAATAAGATTAACGTACCAAGACCAAAGGACTTCAGATTGTCAATTGTAAACAGCATCCAGAATCAAGTTACGTAATGTCTATGATTTTTATTATTCTAATAAATGTGTGTGAAAATTAATCAAGTTCTGTTTAATGTTGGTCACCGTCAATCTGCTACTCTAAGCGTGCAGGTGGCATTTCTATCGTCTGACCTAACGACAGAAGATAAACACGCCACGATAAGACCACGAGACATATTGCTGACACTCGCCTACTTCGTTAGAGCGACAAGTCAAATAATCTGATGGTGTGTGTACCGAAGGTCTTACAGTACGCACACCACACCATCCTAGAGGTTGTTAATGCATCCATAACATACAGATAACTGTATGAAGTAATTAAAAGAAGTTTCATTTAGAGGTACAGTTCTTAAAAATATTCTCAGCTGTATGTAAGCAAGCAAAAACACATTTAACCGTATAAAAATCTATTAGCTTTCGAAAAGTTTATAGCTGATCATAATTTAGTAAATTGTTCAAAAAAAAAAAAAAAAAAAAAGTGCAAAATTTGAATATGCCATGCTGACTTTATAATTAGGAGTTATAAAGGAAGAAGATGAAACAACATTTAAGGGCATGTGTATTAGTCTGTTTCACATATCCTAATTTATATTGTGCTTATAAAAATAGGTAATAAAAATGAAAATGGAATGCAGGTTGGGTGTGAACTGACAGAAAAGAGTAAATTACAGCAACATTTCCAAAAAATAAAAGATATATGGCGTATTTTGTATTGGGATGATAGTGAAGTGTAGCAGCCTTTGCTGGATGGCACAGGCTACTCATGAGTATCTTGGCTACTGTTCTTGTTGTGCTGTTCAACGTAATGGACATTCTTGCACTGTGTGTTGATGCAGAGCTGTAGGTGATGGCAGTACTGTTGACATCTGCAAGCCTTTGACAGCACACGACAGCACTTCACATTATGAATTCAAATGTCAGGAAATAGTTCATCAAAGATTTTGAAATAAAAGTTTTCATTAAAATCACTTCACTCATTAAGGACATGATCAGGTTGCTGTCTCTTATTGCCAAAAATTTTGAACTCCCCCCAAAATGTTATGGTTTCTACTTTTAAGAATAGTCTGTAAAATTTTCGAATTATGTGCTATGTGTGTTATTCTGTTTTTAGTGATCACCTAATGTTGTTTTATTGCAGGTATATAATTGCTCTTTAAATCTTGTTTCGAAAGTACGTCCCGTCTGACCAACATAAAAGCAATTGCAATCATCACATGTGATTTTATAAATGCCCAAAGTATAAAATTAACTGTGCTTCTAGCCAGTTTTATGGTGAAGACACAGTTGCAAAATGTTGTTAGGAAGCCCAACAAGATTTAAAGAGTGTGTGTACACTGAGGTCACAAAAGTCATGGGATACCACAGAATATCATGTCAGACCTCTTTTTTCCCAGTGTAATGCAACAGCTCGAGATGGCATGGACCCAACAAGTCATTGGAAGACACCTGCAGAAATATTGAGCCATGCTGCTTCTATAGCTGTCCATTATTGTGAAAGTGTTGCCATTGTAGGATTATGTATGTGAACTGACTTCTTGATTATGTCCCATAAATGTTTGATGAGTTTCATGTCCTGTGATCTGGATGGCCAAATCATTCGCTCAAATTGTCCAGACTGTTCTTCAAACCAATTGTGAGCAGTTGTGGCCCAGTGATATGTTTAGAAACATGTAGTCCATGAAAGGCTGCAAATGGTCTCCAAATAGCCAAACATAACCTTTTCCAGTCAGTAACTTGTTCAGTTGGACCAGATGAGCCAGTCCATTCTGTGTAAACACAGTCCATACCATTATGGAGCCATCACCAGCTTGCACAGTGCCCTGTTGAGAACTTGGGTTCATGGCTTCATGGGGTCTGCACCACACTCAAACCCTTTATCAGCTCTTTCCAACTGAAATTGGGACTCATCTGACCCGGCCGCAATTTTCCAGTCATCTGGTGTCCAACTGATATGGCCACAAGTCCAGGAAAGGCACTGCTGGTGATGTCGTGCTGTTAGCAAAGGCACACCCATTGGTCAGCTGCTGCCATAGCCCATTAATGCCAAATTTTGCCACACTGTCCTAGCAGATATGCTCATTATAATCCCATGTTGATTTCTGCAGTTATTTCATGCAGTGCCGATTGTCTATTAGCACTGACAACTCTATGCAAATACTGCTGCTCTTATTCATTATGTGAAGCCCATTGGCCACTGTGTTGTCTGTGATGAGAGAAAATTTGGTAGTATCGGCACACTGTGTCAACACTGTGGATCTCAGAGTATTGAATTCCATGACGATTTCCAAGCTAGAATGTCTCGTGCATCTCGCTCCAACTACCATTCAGCATTCAAAGTCTGTTAATTCCAGTCATGCAGCCCTAATCATGTAGGAAACCTTTTCACATCAATCATCTGAGTGCAAATGACACCTCCGCCAATGCCCTGTCCTTTTATACTTTGTGTACGTGATTCTACTTCCATTTATAATTTACGTGCATATTGTTATCCCGTGACTTCTGTCATCTCAGTGTATAACTGCAATAAAATAGCTTTCGATGATCACTTAAAAAATCAAAAACTTAGAATAATGTATATAGTACATAATCTGAAAATTTTGCACACCATCCTAAAGGTAGATACTTTAGGATTTTGGAGGAACTTGAAATTTTTGGCAGTAAAAGACAGCATCCTGATCATGTCCTCATGAGGAAAATGACTTCAACCAACACTTTTACTTCAAAATCTTTGAACAACTTATTTCCTGACATTTGAGTTCATAGTGTGAAGTGTCATTGTGTGCATTAGAAGGCTTGCAGAGGTCAACAGTGCTGTTGTCACCTACAACTCTGCGTGGATGCACAGCAAATGGGGCAGCACACTGCTCCCTTCAAAAATGTCTGCTACATTGAACAGCACAACAAGAACTGTAGCCAAGATAAACTAACATGGAAGTAACCTGCACCATCCAGCAACGGCCGCTATATTTCGCTACCTTCCCAGTACAAAATATGTTATATATCATTTATTTTTTGGAAATGTTGCTGTAATTTACCCTTTTCTGTCACTTCACACTCAGTCTGCTTTCCATTTTAAATTTTTTCATGGTTTTTTATCCACAATACAAACTGGAATATGTGAAACAGACTAATACACATTTCCTTGAAGGTTGTTCTGTTTTCTTCCATTATAAATACTAATTTTAAAGTCATCACAACATACCCAATTTTAAAATGATTTTTTTAGTCAAATTTATTTTTTGAATAATTTGCTAAATTCTGATCTGCTGTGAACTGTCAGAAAAGTAATAGATTTTTTATATGGTTAAATGAAAGTTTTTTTGTTTCTTACTTACATACAACTGAGCATATTTTTAAGAACTGCTCATCAAAATAAACGTTCTTTTAATTAATTTGTACAATTATCTGTACATTGTGGATGCATCAGTGACCTCTAGTACGGCATCTGCATTAGATATATACTGCTTGATGCATGAATGGAAACTTGTGTTAGTTTTTCATGTTTATGACTTGTTACATTGCAGTAGGATGAGAGGTATATCATATCATATTTATATTATAATTACAATTTTGGATTTTAACTACTTAATGTTGTAAGAGAGTAATGCTTTCTTCTTTTACTTCCTGTACAGTCTGAAGACCAACTATTACATAACCAAAAATGGTAATCTTTTACAAAAAACTGTGATCAAGACAAGTAAATAAAAAATATTTACTGAACTATGATTAGCCCTTCTAACCATAATTTGCAAACCATAGTAAGCAATTTGCTTCATTACAAAGATATGCCATCATGAAAATCAATTAGAATGTTAATGATCATGATCAGTCCACTCAATGTAGATATAACTGTACTCCGAAAAACATGTGACTCATCTTGCAACTTCACTTCTCAAAGAATACTTATTTCTTTGGTATACATAGCAGAAACAGGAAACATTACAGAAGGATGAAGTAATAATAATAATAATAATAATAATAATAATAATAAAACCTTACATAAGTATAAGTGGCCGGTAAACAAAATTCCAAAGGAAGGTGGAGTCAGATGCCAATGCTTCTAGTAATGTTAATTAAGGGGCAGGTGTCCAGTTATTTGACACTTTTGAAGAAAACTATATTGTGTCATCTCAAAGCAGCCTTTGAAGTGGTATGGAACAAAACTGTTGTCAGTGAACTGTTCTGCAACCACATTCATACAACAGCCATTCAGATTCAAGTAGCAGGTCATCCTCTAAATGTTACATATTGAGAATAAAGCAGTGTCAGCAAAAATATCCAAATCTCCCAACACTAAAGCATAAATTTGTCCAAATAAGTGAAAAAGACAATGCTAACAGGTGAGAACAAAGATGATGTTTGAGTTGTTCAGTGGTCTAACAACAGACAAAATTAGTTTCTGTGAAGTGTACTGTTCATGTTTTATCACAAAATTTGCTTAATGGAACAAATATGTATTTCTGAAGATTGCACATGAGTAAAAATTATCTGATTATTGTTAAAGCATTGAAGTATATAACAAGTATTACTACAATGCCTTAATGATTACCAGTGAACTATAAAAGTTCAAACTTTTACCATATTTGTTTGCTATATTTCTCAAAAGAGCAGTGGTTGGAAGTGTTGGTCAATTGCATCTGTTAAATTCAAATATATTGAGACAATTACAGTTCGACTTTCAAGATTTTATAAACTGTCATCTGCTCTCTAACTTATAAGGAAGCAGGTTTTCATTTTTGAAAGTGGTCAGCTGGCAAAATTTTGGTCTGTTTGCATTTTCTTTGTTATTCTTAACATGTTTTAGTAGATTTTTGAATCCAGCCTGTAATAACAGTTTTTCAGTGTATCAAGTGAATGTGACTGATTTGACTGTGTTTGTATTTTATGTGTAACTGCACTCTGGCATCAGATATTGCACTGAGTGTACCATAACTCTAACTTGTGCAAACAGTTTAATATTATCTGAACTATATTAGCAATTACCTGTTGTTATAAACATGAATTTTGTTTTTCAGAATTTCAGAGGTAACTCAAACCAGAATTTCAGAGGCAACTCAAACCAGAATTTTAGAAACAACTCAAACCTTATTACAATAGTTCCTGTGGTGGAAATGTCTGGGGCCTCTGGGAGTGAATGTGGAGGACAATCTTCAGAAAGTAAAGATTCAGAAGTTAATCAAGGTAAATTTATGTTTTTGAACATACAGTTTTAGATGTGGGAAGTCTGAAAATTTGCCTGAAATTGTTTGTAATGAAGCCTTTATGGATGAAGTCAGTCATGCAAGAGCCAGTAGTACCCTATCTCAAGGCAAATTTGTCTCTTTGATTTGCACTTCGGGTAAGTTTAAGTTCTGATTAGCTCCACCATTTATTTACACATAAGTTAAATAACTAACTGCAATTTAATGGCACTGTAAGCCGGCAAAGCATTATCTACAGATTGTACCTACATAAAACTCCAAGTTAATTGTTAAGGAATTAATTTCTCTAACTTTAGAGGTACAATAGTGAAACAATGGACAGTTTAACTTTGCATTAAAAAAACTCTGATACACAGTGTGCGGTAGAAGTATTAGTGGACAAAATGTGCAGAGATTGCTTTATAGTGATATGGGGGGGGAGACAGAAGATAATGTATTATGCTGGTAATGGGGAGCTAAGAATTCTGGGCAACAAATAGCAGCACATTACTGAAAATATGACATGCTATTATACAATTAAGTCAGGAGAATGTTACAATGTCTTGTTATAATAATAAATAAATCTTGTTGTGTTTATTCCTAGTGTGGGCAGTTTCTACTTTGTCAGAAGTTTGTTGTCTCTTCAGCCACTAATAACTGGAATTAACAACACTGGTATCTAATATCACCAAGTTTCTTTTTTCTGAGTGTGGCATCATCAAATATGCCACCTGTTTTGATGTGTCAAGTCTTACACCTTGAGTATGAAAGTGGCTGAAAAACAATTTTCTGCAGTGATTGTATTGCATAGTTCTCATAATAATGTAATAAAGCAGATGTGTGTGTAACCTGTTTACTTTATGTTTCTAGTAAAGGAATGGCAGGTCAACTTTCACTGTGTTGTGTGCGTGCTGTTTACAGCTCACATAAACCATTATGTTCAAAATGAAACTACCACAAGACTACTAGAGTCTCACTGGATACAATAATGTGTCATTCCAGCTATTTAGTGACGAAGCTACGGTATTTACTCGAATCTAAGCCGCACTTTTTTTCCTGTTTTTGTAATCCAAAAAACCGCCTGCGGCTTAGAATCGAGTGCAAAGCAAGCAGAAGTTCTGAAAAATGTTAGTAGGTGCCGCCACAACTAACTTCTGCCGTCGAATATATGTAGTGCTACACAGGCATGCTTTGTAGACACAAAGATAAATACTGGCGCCAAAACCTCTGCGTCAATAAATAAATTTTAAAAAAAGGTGGAAGACGAGCTTTTTTCCTCCCTTCCGAGTTTCTACCATTTTCATACATTATCCAACGAAGTAAATACAAATTCCGTATTGTTCATCTTCGAATGTAGCAGAATTTCAATGTACTACAAAAATAAGACTGGCAAGACTCTTTGGGATGTTTGTCAATATGGCCAACTCTACGTTCTGAAATTTTTCCTACCTGTGAGAAGAGATGGTTGCTAATAGGAACCTGATGAAATGTGAATCACATGCACTATTCTCTTCACCATAAGAATAATACGAATATAAACATTTTGCCATGTATTCTTTCATGTTTGCTGCTATCTCATTTAAATCCTGTCTGCCTAATAAACTACGAAACTAGAGCGAGACAACAGCAAACGCGGAAGAATATACGTATCATGTCATGTTTATATTCGTATTATTTTTATGCCTAATAGTGATACAGTCAGAAATGAAGCGCGGCAACTGACTAGATTTTTAAATCTAAGATGACTAATTTCTGTGGAGAATTTGATGTACTAAAGAAGCGGCCGCAAAGATTTTCAAACGGAGAAAAATTTTCGCCTAACTCTCGTTCAGAATATGTTCTATCATACGCAGTCTATTATTTGGTTCTTGTTGATCATTATCAAAGAAAGCAGCAGTGTAAGTAACAACAAATAGCAGTCTCTTGCCATTGTTTCGCTAATGAGACGATTCCTCTCTCTCTCTCCTTTTTTTTAAGCGGCGGTAGTGCGCACAAAAGCAAGCCATGCCGTGAGCGGCAACAGGCCTTATACACGCACTATCAGAATGCAACAAACAGTGCATGACACGGTACGGTAATGCATTTTCAGCTTAGAGTGGCGTAAACACCTATAACAAAGAAAACGGCACTTATCAGATCAAAGCAAAATAAGCAATCGATTCAAACCAGACGAAGCATGTGAAAAAGGAAGGGTACCCGTATAAATACTGACGGAGCGCCTGACGCATAGCAATGGCTACCTGGTAAAGCTTAAGTGCTAAGCTTACGACTCGAACCAAACTACTGTAGCTGTATCTTCATTCATTCGACCTAAATTGTGTCTCATATTACAATGGACCAACTTTGTTTCGATTTGGAGGTGCGGCCTAAAACTTTTCTCTCCCCTTGAATTTCGAGTCTCAAATTTCAGGTGCGGCTTAGATTCGGGAAATTTTTTTTTCCTTTATTTCGAGTCTCATTTTTCAGGTGTGGCTTTGATTCGAGTGCGGCTTAGATTCGAGTAAATACGGTAAACACCCATCAGAAGACAACACGCTATGTACTACATTTTAGCATGCTATCGAGCTGTGTGCTGTAGCATTGTAATGGATGATATCTTTCTTTTAGGGTGGTAATGAAACTGTAGTTCACTGATTTATTGTAGAATTTTAACTAATCCAAATAACAGCTTTCATTAATCACTTATTTCTTATACAAACATGTTATTTGGCATGTATTCTTTTAATACACTACCTGTAGCTATTAAAGTTTGCTACCATAAATGCTCCAACTTGTGATGATTTGTCTTTTATACAGAATCACCCTATCAAATTTCCTGAATTTTCAGTTTTTGAGCAGATCACTTCATGGCAGGGGTTACATTATGTTTTATCACCTGACAACAAAAATTAATTCTTCCTCTTTTATATTCTTGTCCATTGTGCTCCCAGTGTAGTAGGCATTATAGTGATAATAGTGTCGAGGCCAATACTTTGCGGTGCTCACTGTCATGGATAACCAATAATAGTGTGAATTTGTATAACTGCTTTCCCTTACATTTCCATTCACTGAATCACGCAAGGCTATGGCTTCAAATAGAAAAGTCGGCCTTCAGTTCTACAGAGAGAGAAGTGACATATAGAATTCTAGGTGAATCCAATGTAAACAAAATGATAAACCAGTTAAAAGAAATGGATTGGACTCATGTAATGGATAACAAGAAAACAATTAATAAATGTTTTTCCATTTTCCTGACAGAGATCAAGCATATAGTAGAAATGACATGCCCCTTGGTAACCAAAAGGTACCAGAGTAATATTACTCATAAGCAACAAAATACTAACAAGTGGTACACTCCACAACTTAACAAACTCAGAATACTACTGATGATTATGAAAGACAAATCTCATAACAGTGATAGGGACAAGGAAAATTACACTAAAATGAGAAACCTTTACAGATTAGAAATAAAAAATGCTAAGTGCTGTGCAAGTGATGAATATATTTTAAATTCTAAAAATAAATGTAAAGCTGCCTGGACTGTCATTAAAAGGGAAATTAATAATACCACTAAAGAAAGGAGTATCCCTGTTGACTGCAATATTCTCAATGAATATTTTGTAAATAGTGTCACCACCCCACCCATCAATTCTGCCTCTGATGCAGAAGCATTGCTCACTTGTGCAAACCAGACAAGAAGTGAGAAGTTCACTTGGACCCGAATTACATTAAATGATATTCATAAGTCAATAAACAAATTAAGTAATTCCAAAACAGTAGACTATTATGGACTCAGTAATCTCATCATAAAATGTATAGCAAAAGAAATTAAAATGCCACTTCTCTCACTATCAAACGCTATGTATAAAAAAGGTGAAAGAAACCTCCAAATAACTACAGACCCATTTCAATAGTACCAATCATATCCAAGTTAGTAGAAAATTGTGTGCATAAGCAGATATACAGGTATTTTGAAACCAACAAAATTTTAAATGAACAACAGTTTGGCTTCAGGTCACACTTATCAACTGTAAAAACAGTAGAAGCTTTGGTGAACAATTTTTATGGAGGGTATGAAAAAAGGGTATCAATGTCTGGAACACTTATTGACCTAAGTAAAGCATTTGACTCTGTGTCACATGACATACTCATCAAAAAGTTAAAATACTATGGCATTGAAGATGATACACTCCATCTATTCACATCTTATCTAAGCAATAGGTTACAACTTGTATATGCGAATAAGCAGAGGTCAGAAATACTCCCTATAGAAAGAGGCATACCCCAAGGCTCTGTTCTTGGACCTTTTCTGTTCATTGTCTATGGTAAGAACATACTATATGCTGACAATATGACATTAATAAGTACAGGAGAGAACTTACATAGTGTACTGGACAAAAATAGAGAAATGATGCAAATGGCTAATTACTGGTATCAGGCTTACCAGCTGTGCATAAATCAAACAAAAACAGAAGAAATAATATTTAATCTCAAAGTAAGTAAAAATGAAAACAAAATAGTGGAATTACTTGGACCAATCGTACACCAAAAGCTCTCATGGGAAGGACACACCAATTATCTATGTAGTAAACTAGCATGAGTACTTTTCTTATTGTATAAATTAAGAAACAGTGTGAGCAAGCAATTGCTACTCCACTCATACCATGCTTTTTATCATTCCCAACTGCAATATGGAATATTGCTTTGGGATAACTCCCCAGGGGCAGAAGAAAGCAATCAGGTGTGGAAGGGTTACCACCCAGAGAGTCCTGCAGAAATTATTTTAAATCTCTTGGCGTAATGACAGAGCCAAGCATGTACATATATAACTGTTTAATATATGCCAGAGAAAATCTGAAAAAATTGAACATGAGATGTGATGTGCATGCAAACAGTACAAGAAACAGTCACCTGCTGGACTTGCCTTCCACAAGAATTGCTGTAGTCCATAATAACTATAAGTACTTAAGCATGAAATTTTCCAATAAGTTACCATGCTCAGCTCATACAGTACCAATAAATAAATATAAGAATACATTTCAAACCTGGCTAAAAAAACAACGAATTCTATACAACTGAAGAATTCTTAGAAACTAATCATCAAAATATATGTTTAACCTAAGTTATGAAGAAAATGTTTTGATATTATATAAGCTAGTTATTTACTGTGATTCTTTTCTGATGTGTGTATTTAATTATTGTATAAAACATTGTTTTACATAATGCTGAAGAAAAGGTCTTTAGTTCCTTTTCTCCCCTTTCTGTAACTATTTGAATATTGTACTGAAACTAAAACCGTCTGTAAACTTTGACGAAGCCAATTGTATGAAAAATACTGAAAGGCTAATAAAAATATTCTATTCTATTCTATTGAAACTGCCATTTGTGAAGTATTCAGTTAAATGTGTTAATAAAGGCACTGTAGAGTTTGTGACACAGTACTGCCATTCTTGGTGGAACTTTACATAAGTTGCTAATGTTGCACACTATTTCCATGAGTCTAAAACTACTTCTAGTGTTGCAAATACATTATTTAAATTGTGTACTAGATTATTATTATTTTTGTTGCATGTGAGGTCCACCAGTTATGCAAAACACAGTTTTTTCTCAGTACCCAAACATATTTCGGCACCACTGTGCCATCATCAGTAGGTTTTCGTTTTTATTTATTCTGTAATGTGAACATTTGTGTTAAATGATTATAAAATTATGTGCATCTTTAGTTCAAACATTAGATCGTTTCTTTTTGTAAATACATTTACATTTGGTGTGGCATGAATTTTTTGGGTCACTTATGTGTTAATTACTAAGGGTAGCTTGTCATCGGCAACCAAACGATGTTGGTGAGAAAGTTTTTTGCAGGTGGTTAACCTATCTTCTAGAATGTAATTTAGTTTGTCGCGATGTTTTCACGCCTATATTCATTTTTACTTACGTTTTACTGTGGCAAGCACCTCCATTCTCCACATCATGCTGAGGTGTTGTGATGCACACGTAACTACAACAAGTATTTTCCACAAATAACGTAGTAAAACACTTTTCACTTCACCAAAACAAAGTGTGATTGTGGTTTGTTGTGTGTTCCAGCCCAGTCACTGTTCATTTGTTCACCAGAGAGTTTTGCACCAAATTTGAATTTTGTTTGCATTTTATCTTTGTTGGTGCATGTGTGTGTGTGTGTGTGTGTGTGTGTGTGTGTGTGTGTGTACACTAAAATCTGGAAAGACACACTATTTACACACAAAAGGAATACCATATAAAAGACAACACACACAACTAAGAAGTGCACAGAAAACACACACACATGCACACACAAAGTTAAAATGCAAACAAAATTCAAATTTGGTGCCGAACTCTCTGGTGAACAAATGAACACTGACTAGGGTGGGACACACAACAAATCACAATCACACTATGTTGTGGTGAAGTGAAAAGGATTTTGCTACGTTACTTATGGAAAATACTTGTTGTAGTTACATGTACATCACAACACCTCAGCATGATGTGGAAAATGGAAGTGCTTGCCACATGAAAACGTAAGTAAAAATGAATATAGGTGCGAAGAGATGACAAGCTACCTGTAGTAATTAACACAAGTGATCCAGAAAATTAATGCACACCAAATGTAAAGGTATTTACAAAAAGAAATGATCTAATGTTTGAACTAAAGATGCACATAATTTTATAATCATTTAACAAAAATGTTCACATTACAGAATAAATAAAAACGAAAACCTACTGATGATGGCACAGTGGTGCCGAAATATGTTTGGGTACTGAGAAAAAACTGTGTTTTGCATAACTGGCAGACCTCACATCCAACAATTTAAACCACAAACACGGCCAACACAAGGAGCTGCAAATCAAAATTATGAATAATATTTTTTTTTAACTTTAATTTGGTCCATTTTGTGTTGGTCTGCTTTTTCAGTTACTTCAGGGGTCAGCAGTGAACATCTCTCTTCCTCATTTGCCCTCCTCATTGTCCACCTTGCCCCTTGTCACTCTTGTCACTCTTGTCAGGCTGTAGGGGGTTTCACAAAGACAACTTTGAAATTCAGTAATTGCAGCAATATCTTAATCCATGGATCTGAGTGGAAGAGTGGTGCTATAAGGTTATCTCAGTATTTTAACCATATGCTGAGCTAGGTAACAAAGTGATAAAACACTGGACTCACATTCTGGGGAACAGCTGCCATGTTTCCTTTGAAAAGAAAATTCCTTCCATGTTCTTCCCCAGTCTAAGCCTCTGCTCCATATCAAATGACCTCATCATTTCAGTACATGTATGTGTTTCCAAGTTATTTTAACAATGAGATACTTTCTTTGAGCGACTGACATCAGATAGAAATTGGAGACAGAAGGATGTGTACCCTCTAACATACACAGTATTTCTGTAGTTTGTATTTAATGAAACTACATTGAGATATTTTTGTAGATGTGGTGTTAGATTCTCCTTTCATTTTTGATGAATGGAGATGAGCAGTTCGATACAATGATGGTCTCCATAAATGAAATAGCATCCAGAGTTTCCAGAATTTTGTAAGGATATAAATTAGTTAATCAAAAGGGGAGGCATACAATTTCTTTTGGAACTTCAATTTTCAACCAAGTACATGAAATACTAATGTCTCTCAACAAGACTGTGAAATAGTCAAACAGAATACATCTTTCATGATGAAGTTTGGACTTACAGTTTCCCATCATTTTTAAAAACAAATAGTATTTTAAGTCAAGCATATGAGCCATAATGTGCAGAGAGAGTGTGCAGTAGAGCCCAAAGCTGAAGCTTATAAATACTATTCATTAAAGAGATATGCAGTTTGACTGGTGCTTAGTGCTAGAATTTTTCCCATCAATTCTTGCGCCCTTCACGTCTGGTAACTTGAGTACGTGAAAATGTACTAAGATGTTTAGGATTCTAAGTTAAACTGTATGCTGATAAAAACTAACTGCAAGCAGCAGTCCCCATGTTGGAAGAAGGAAAGAACATTTTACAATAAATGTTGTTTTGATACCAACTTTCATGTTTGACACAATAATATAAATGGATGGATAAAAAATTTACTCGCTTTTGGAGCCTGTGGCTTCTTCGTCTGGCTGAAGAGTTGCAGGGGAAGGAAGAGGGATCGAGGAAAGGGACTGGAGAGGTTTAGGGAAAGAGGTACAGTTCAGAAAAATCCCCTGGAACCCCGGGTCAGGGGAGACTTAATGAATGGGATGAGAAAGAAACACTGATTATTAGGGACTGCACCAGACGAGATTTGAAAACCTCTGAGTCAGAAAGATGCAGAGAACTTAAAAGGTATGAAGGAAGGAATAGTTACTGTGGCGAAATATTGAGATGGAAGGAATTAACGTAAATTAAGGACAGGTTGATGGCGAGAACCAAGGACATGTTGTAGCACTAGTTTGCACCTGTTCTGAGAACCCAGATGGCACATGTAGTGAAACAGGCACAAAGGTCATGACTGTCATGTTGTAAAGGATGCTTTGCAACAGGATATTGTATGTTACCAGTATACATCCTCTACTTATGCCCATTCATCCTTACTGATAACTGGTTGGTAGTCATGCTTATTTAAAAGGCTTGAATGGTGTTTGTATAACAACTGGTGTATGGCATGTGTCATTGCACAGGTGGCTCTCCCTTTGATAGTGTATATTTTGCCAGTTACAGGGCTGGAATGCTCCTTGTGCACCCATCTCCCTACCCTGTGGCTCCTACCCATGTGACCACCCCCACCGAAGGACTTGCCGTATGCACCCTCCTGCCATCATCTATTCCAGTCCTCTAACTGACAAAATATGTACTATCAAGGGAGAGCCACCTGTATAATGACACGTCATATACCGGCTGTTATGTAAACACTGTTCTGTCTTTTACATTGACATGACTGCCATCCAGTAGTCAGTCAGGATGAATGGGCATAGACAGAGGGTGTGTACAGGCAACACACAATATCCTGTTGCAGAGCATGCTCTACAACATGACATTCATGACCTCTGTCCCTGTTTCGCCACACGTGCTGTCTGGGTTCTTCCCGCAGACACCAGTTTTTCAGAACTTCACAGGTGCAAACTAGTGCTACAACATGTCCTTGCTTCTCCCCATCAACCTGTCCTTAATTTGCATTTATTCCTTCCATCTCAATATTTCTTCATAGTACCTACTTCTTTCTTCACTCGATTTTAGTTTGCTACATCTTTCATTTTCTGACCTGTCAATTTTTTGCCATTCCCCCTCCTACCTCTGATACATACAATGCAGTTAGCTTTTCACTATTATTAACCAATGTATGATGTTTTATTAGTAATCTCTGGCTTGCATATTACCCTGTATTCCACCTTTAAGCTCTCAGGTTTTCAAATCTTGTACGGTGCAGTCCTATCCCATCTGGTAAGTCTCCCCTGATCTGAGGTTCTAGGTGACTTTTCTGAACTGTACCCATTTCCCTAAACATCTCAAGTCCTTTCCTTCACCCCTCTTCCTTCCCCCTCAACTCTTCTGCCAGAAGAAGGAGCCACTGGTTCAGAAAGCTTGTAAAAGTTACACCTTTTTGTGTGTGTGTGTTTTCCTGCTGCTGCTTAGTGAGTAGATTATTTTTATCTATCCATTTATATTGCAACTTTCATGTTTGTAATGTTATTTTATCCATGTTGGATCTTATGAATTCTTCAGCTATTAATGACTGTATGTGAATAATGCAATGAGCCACAAATGTTATTAAATTGTTTTATTTCAATTGGTTTCAGGCTATCGTGCTTATTGACAGATGGCTAACATTTACAACTTCATTGATGTTTTGGTTAGCAGCATGTCATCTGCTCCTACTCTGCATGAGAATATTTGAATATTTAGAGCCACTTTACATATTGTTTCAAAAAACATGCTCATGTTCTCGCATTTGCTTAGATATACTCTTACATGTGTTCCAGTAGATAGCAACTAGTTTTGTTGTGGTCCTGATGGTCATCAAAGGAAATGTATATGCTGTTGCATTGCAAACAGCACACAAATTGTAAATATGTTGCTGTGGCACACTTCATAATATTCTTAATGACAGTTATTCACACTTGTGCTTTAAACTCGATCAGTGTTTCTGGTTACAGTGCAAAGAGTATCCGTTAAGCATAGATATGAAGATATAATTCATTTCCTATTGAGCACCGATGTAAACCAAGCAAAGAAGACATGCGGGATGTGCAACATGTTAATAACAGAAAAATGCTTGTACTCTGAGATTCAACTTGTTGTTAAAGGCTATATGAAATGTTGCTTTTTTTTCCCAACAACTGCTAGCAGAAATTTTATCAAAATATAAGTCTTCAGATTGCATAGTATGAATTACACACATGTATATGTACAGGACCTTTTGATGCTCATTACAGTTTATAGTTAGTTTAGGAAAATACAAAAGTTAAAAAGGTGGAGGGTAGGATGAAGGCAACACATTTGCTTAATATTGGAGTACAGATTTGCGTAACTTTATATTGACAGCATAAACAGGTTGTTTCGTATTTTTTTCAAGTGACATAGTATATGTTTTAGGAAGTGTTGAAATAAAGAAAAATTGTTATTAGACTACTCTGAGTGTGTTGATTTTGGTGTCTGTTCTCTTTCTGTTTTCTAAGGAAATTAAGTAGAAATTGTTTGTTAGCTAGCTCCAGTTGCTCATTTAGAATGCTTTCAGGTGAACTGAGGATGTGGATATACATTTCTAGTTCCTCCAAGAGGTCCATTTTCTTGTTTTTATTACTAGTATGTAATACCTTGAAGTTTATTTTGATACATGTGAGTGGCTATTGCAGATTTATTTAAAGTTTTTAGTCTAAAGGCATCCATGTGTTCAGAGTGTAAATATATTTAAGCTTTTGCTGGTGTGGCTAAGATAGAAGCTGGGCAATTGTTACAAACAATTTTGTAAATTCCATATTTTTTGTAAGTTAGGCTGATGATTATGGTGCTGTGGGTTATGTTTTGTTGCACAGTTTCATTGGTGTGGAAATTTATTTGAGCTTCTGTCTTTCGGAAAAGATTTACAATTTGCCACAAGATTATGTCTAGGAAGTGTATACAGGCAAATAGTTCCTTTTCTGCTGGTGGTTGTGAATTTATTGCAGGTAATTTTATGTTTGTAATTTTATTGTATAGGCAATAAATTATTTGTGTCGCATTCCAAACTGTTTATACATTCAAAAACTGCGAAGTGAAGCTTATGAAGACAGGTCAAGCTCTAAAGTTTAACAAGGCCTCTCTAGCTTTTAATGTAATTCCTGACTACGTAAACATTAACACTAACAGTTAGAGTAAATCTGTTGTACAAATGGCCAAGTGTATGTGCATAGTAATGTGGTTACCAACTGAAATCAAATCCCTCCCTCAAACAAAAAGACACCCTTAATAAATAAATTTATAAACTGCATCTCGATCTCCACAATCGGATGCCTCCTACAGAATTCTTGCACATCTTAGATAAGATCTGTAGACAAATAAGCAAAGAACAGCTAACCACCTCCATAATACATAAAAAGAAAATCCAGCCACTTACATCAAAATTAACACATTATCCTGCTGACTCCCCTTAAACCCCAGACATTGAATTTTATGATAGAGTAGTAAACACCATCAGTATTTCATTTGATGAAGATGTACTTAGTTTACTGAATAAAGGTCTCAGGCATAACATTGGGCTAAAACTCGATGACAAAATGTCAAAGAATTTATTGTCAACACAAAAATTCTACATCTACATACATACTCCACAATTCACCATACATTGCGTGTTGGAGGGTACCTCATACCACAACTAGCATCTTCTCTCCCTGTTCCACTCCCAAACAGAACGAGGGAAAAATGACTGCCTATATGCCTCTGTATGAGCCCTAATCTCTCTTATCTTATCTTTGTGGTCTTTCTGCGAAATATAAGTTGGTGGCAGTAAAACTGTACTGCAGTCAGCCTCAAATGTTGGTTCTCTAAATTTCCTCAGTAGTGATTCACGAAAAGAGCACCTCTTTTCCTCTAGAGACTCCCACCCGATTTCCTCAAGCATTTCCGTAACACTCGCGTGATGATCAAACCTACCAGTAACAAATCTAGCAGCCTGCCTCTGAATTGCTTCTATGTCCTCCCTCAGTCCGACCTGATAGGGATCCCAAATGCTTGAGCAGTATTCAAGAATACGTCGTATTAGTGTTTTATAAGTGGTCTCCTTTACAGATGAACCACATATTTGCTAAATTCTACCAATGAACTGAAGACGACTATCTGCCTTCCCCACAATTGCCATTACATGCTTGTTCCACTTCATATCACTCTGCAATGTTAGTCCCAAATATTTAATTGACGTGACTGTGTCAAGCGCTACACTACTAATGGAGTATTCAAACATTACGGGATTCTTTTTCCTATTCATGTGCATTAATTTACATTTACCTATATTTAGAGTTAGCTGACATTCCTTACACCAATCACAAATCCTGTCCAAGTCATCTTGTATCCTTCTACAGTCATTTGACGATGACAACTTCCCGTACACCACAGCATCATCAGCAAACAGCCGCACATTGCTATCCACCTTATCCAAAATATCATTTATGTAGATGGAAAACAACAACGGACCTATCACACTTTCCTGGGGCACTCCAGATGATACCCTCACCTCTGATGAACACTCACCATCGAGGACACCGTACTGGTTTCTATTACTTAAGAAGTCTTCGAGCCACTCACATATTTGGGAACCAATCCCGTATGCTTGTACCTTAGTTAGGTGTCTGAAGTGGGGCACTGAGTCAAACGCTTTCCGTAAGTCAAGGAATATGGCATCTGTCTGATACCCTTCATCCATGGTTCACAAGATATCATGTGAAAAAAGGGCGAGTTGCGTTCTAAAGCCGTGCTGATGCCTGGACAGCAGCTTCTCTGTCTCAAGGAAATTCATTATATTCAAACTGAGAATATGTTTGAGAATTACATGTGACCCAGCGAGACTCAGCCCAAGTGGACAAGATGCTGTAAATTTAGAAGCTAAACAAATTATTGCAGGAAATCTACAATCATTGCACAACTCTGGGAAAACTGATTAAAAAATACCCAGTAAAATTAACAAAAAAAAATTGCTAACAACAAATCCCTTGTTGTTAAGACAGATAACAGTAACACTGCAGTAGTTGTGTATGAAGAAGATTACATCAGTAAAACCCCACAATTCTTTCTTTAGAATAACAAAAGAACTGAAGGTGGACACTAAACCTAAATATCAAGCTCAACTTAGGAAATTAATTAAGAATTCTGATTACCTTTTATTAGATGCTGATGTGTAATGTAACATTTTCAGGAACCCCTTACTACCTAAGCTTTCAGCCCACCATTCATAAACATCATTGCCCAATACATCCCAGTGCCGATTCAAGGTACAGCCCTGTGTATTACATCTCTAAGAAGCTTAAAGATACCCCCAACTTTTACACAGTTGAAGACATCTTTGCCAAAAAAATCCCCAAGAACTTATTGATGACATCACTGATGTTCACATACCAGACAATGTTAGATTTGCATCCCTGGACATTGTTAATTTGTACATGCATACCTGTCCTTGAAGTTCAAGTCAAAAAAAATAAAAAAGTGCTTTAGATATAAAGACATTAGAATTAATTCTATTTCCCATTCAGCAAGATGATCTATATACAGCCAGATGGTCTAGCAATTTAAAGCAGTCATACAGGTCTTTTAGATGATATTTATATCAACCATTTGGAAAATAAGTTTTTCAGAACCAATACCCATTTAACCCTTTCACTGCTATGGATGTATATGTAATGCTACAGCATTCCCCAGATGCTATGGACATGTATACATGTCCTGCTACACCATTCTCCAGGTGCTGTGGATGTGCTGCAGACAAGTTACTTCCATATCTTGGCAAATAAAAAAGTTTTGAGTATTTATCATACAACATGTGTGCCTCATTGTGTGCTATTATGTGTAAAAATCCTTTGTTTCGATATCTTGAATCTTTTATAAGATATGATGACTGTTACGACCACACGGTTCGTGATGTGTAAGGGAGAGAATGGGTGTGTTGTGTGCATTTGTCCATCAGATATAAAACCCAGTAACTCAAGAATGAAATGATATATCATTCTGCTCTTGATTTTAAATAAAATTTTATACCCTATGAATATTTCATTCACTGGAATGTATGAGCTAAAGTCAACTATACACAAAGTTTGCAGAATGCATTTTTATCTCTACAAACTCTTAAAATTTTGTGCAATGTTTTACTTAATTTGGTGCACTGCAGTAAGTGTGAGGGATTTGAAAAAGAAATTCGTTTATTATTTTCAGAAAATCGGATGATAAGTATTACATATTGGCTGGAATGCTGTCTCTAGCATAAACACCAGCATATGGCAAGCAGTACAGTCATAACAAAATTACTCTCAGCATGGAACGCAGAGCATTTCTGTAGCAGTGAAAGAATTAAGAGATAAACTTATTCATTACAAAAGGCATGTTGGAGAGACAAACATCATTTTCAATGATACAGTAAATGAAATAGAATCATTTTCAAATGCCATGAGGGACGTGCACCTGACTTCAAATTCACCATTGAACATCAGACAGATAAGGGTATCAGTTTACTTTATCTTAGAATAAAAAAAAGCTGAATCATAAGCATGAGTCTGAAATTCATAGAAAACCCGCAACCAAAGATGTAATTATAAGTAGTTCTTCATGCCACAGTGCAGAATATGTCTATTTCAAGTCTATTTAAACTGTATAATTAAAATGCCCCTCAGTTCATTTGCCAAGGAAAAATAAATCCAAAACTGTAGCTAAATATAATGGTTATGACCCACAAATAATTGACTGCCTGTATAATAAAATTAAAAATAGAAAATTACTTGCAGTAAATTCACAACCACCAGCTGAAAAAGAACAGTTTGTATGCATTCCCTTTCTAGGAACAATCTCATAGCAAGTCGCAAATCTTTTCTGATGGATAGGAGTTCAAATCAGTTTTCACACCAATAACACTGTGCAACAAAAAATAATCCATAGCAACAAAATTACCAATCTAGACCTCGAAAAATCAGAAACCTACAAATTGTTTGTAACAAGTGCCCAAGCTTATATCTTGGCCAGATCAGCAGAAGGTTTGAGATGAGATACTGTTAACACATGGATGGCTTTAGACTATAAAATTTAAATAAATCTGCAATAGGCACTAATATGGAACAACATAAACAGTCTGTTTCTAGCATTAAAAATAACTTGGAGGGCTGGTCCCGGCGGAGGTTCGAGCCCTCCCTCGGGCATGGGTGTGTGTGTTTGTCCTTAGGATAATTTAGTTTAAGTAGTGTGTAAGCTTAGGGACTGATGACCTTAGCAGTTAAGTCCCATAAGATATCACAAATTTGAACATCTTACATACTATTAATAAAGGTAATAAGATGGATCTCTTGGAGGAACTAGAAAGATATATTCACACCTTCAGTTCACCCCAATGCATTCTAAATGACAGACTGGAACTAGCTAACAAACAATTTCTACATAATTTCCTTGGACTGTTCACACAAAGTAAACACAGTATAGACCTCAAACAGTCAAAAATCTGCACAAGAATATCCTCACTGCAATAGAAAACCACCAACAATACATAACATTCGAACTCCTACTATAGAAAACAAAGAGAAAGAACAGACACACTGAGGTTAACCTAATAACATTTTTTGTAAACATTTTATCAGCTTCTAATACATACTGCTATGTAACTTGAGAAAAATTGAAACAACCTATTATGATGTCAGTATAAAGTTATATAAATCTTTACTCAACCGTTAAGCAACTGTGTTGCCTTCATCCTACCATTCACCTTTTTAATTTTGTATTTCCTCAAACTAACTTATAAACTATTGTTATCACCAAAAAGTCTGTGTATATAAACGTGTGTACATATCTCTTAATTTATAGTATGCAGTCTGATAACTTTATGATCTTCCATTAAAATTTCTGCTATGAGTTGTTGAAGAAAATAAAATGAAAACAACCTTTCTATAGTCTTTGAAAATAAGTTCACTCTTGGAGTACAAGCATTTTTCTGTTATTAACATGTTGCCATGGAGGTATAATAAGGGGAGGTGGCACTACAGAGACACGCTATATACTGCTTTGAAGCTGGTGCCGCCCTGTAAGTAGCACGTAAAAGTTACCAGACTGCTATTTACAATTGCTTCCTGTTCTTAATTTCTGTTGTGTCCATGGAAAAATTGTTTTAAATAGTAAATGTTACTGTGTTTTTTTATCCTGCCTGGATAGGTGGTGTGTGGGTCTGCTCCTGTGAACTGCTTCTGTAATATAGGCCGAGAGTGAAGGAAGCGAGTAGGAGCAGGAGAGGTGAAGCACTTTAGTACTGTGTATAACTTTAACACTTTTAATAGAGTCCAAAACACAAGTAAATATCAAATGCATACATAACTTTGGCTAGTATGAGCACGTAGGTGTGAAGCCATAGACCATGTCTAATCATGTGAAGTTAGGATTACTGTTCTGTATAATCTCAAAACTAACAAATACTCATTTCTGTCCAAATTTTAACTGAACGTTACTAATACAAAGTGTCAATAGCAAGCTATCCCACTCGGTAGTAGAAGCGATATTTCCAGGCCATCTGCTGTTAATGACAAGAGGCAGAAATCAAGACAGCACTCACTGAGCTCCACAGCATCGGCCAGAGAACGCTGTGGTCGGCGTAGTTAGTCTTCTCTCGTAGTACCAACTTGCGAGAGCGTGTACCTATGTTGTGGCATTGTAACTATCGACGCCACAAATTTTTTCTATAACACAGTGTCAGAAAGACATTTTCAGACGTTTTTCTGATCTTAAAGGCATATTTGGTCCATTAATGTGATGCATTTGGCCTCTTTAATGTAAATTCCTTTTTGTTACACATTTTGTATAACAGTAAACACACACGTGATGTGAAAAGGCTGCTTTTGTAATCTTGCAATTTCTTTAATAAAAAACTACAAAACTGATGTTCTGTCTATGTCCTCTTCCTGAAAATGCTGAGAACATATTTTACTATGTTTGGATGGTTTGCAATATTTCCTTCTCACAGTTCTCATCTAGAGTGCTCTTCAAGTTGTAGTGATAGGAAATCTAAAGTAAAATAACAGAAATAAAATCACTACAGTAAAAGTAACCAGCACATCTAAGATTCATATACACAAAAGAAAATACAGCTTGAAGGAAATGTGACACTTTAGACTATAATTAGACCAACTAGTATACTTGTAAATGATGCAAGCTGATATTTTTTGTATCAGAATACTTCCACCAGAAGCTAATGTTTGGTGCTACTAAGATGACGGACGTTAGCTTCATGTTCATGATGTCATGACAACACCCTGTATTATACCTCACCTGTGTTACACATCACACACATCATCTGTGCTCAATAGGTAATGGATTATATCTTTGTTTAGTGGATACCTTTTGCACCGTAAACAAAAACATTAATCGAGTGTAAAGAAAATGTGTGACTCCTTAACAGTTTAAAGCTCATGTGCAACTCCATAATAGTTATTAAGAATATTATGAAGTATTGTGAAGTGTATCACAGTGGTGCATTTACAATGTGTGTGCTCTTTGCAACACAACACCGTCTACATCATCTCTGATAAGCATCAGGACCATAAAAAAACTAGTTGATATCCTGTGGAACACATGTTAAGTGTTTAAAACTATTTCACCTTATATCTAAATGAATGTAAGCACAGAGTCATGTTTTTATCAGTGAAACAACAGATAAAGTGACTCTAAATATTAAAATATTCTTGTGCACTGTACGAGCAGATGACATGCTGCTAATCAAAACAGCAATGTGACTAGAAATGTCGGTCATTTGGCAGTGGGCATGGTAGCCCAAAACCAGTTATGGGACTGAAATAAAGCAATTTAAAAGCATTTGTGGCTCACTGTTATCCACCAACCTTTATGTCTGTGTGTATTTAATTTTGTCTATGAGATTGTCCATGGAGATCTGTCCTAATGTTATCTAAACTTTTTATCGCTAAGCCAAATAACAATTCCAAGCAAGTCATTATACAAACTTTAAGATGAAAACTGTACAGCAACAGTGTTAGTTTGAGTTGATTATTATAAGCAAACTATCTGCTGTTTATCTAATTATCTTTGTATTACTTAATGCAGTGTTTATTAATGAATACCGAGTGAGGTGGCACAGTAGTTAGCACATTGGACTCACATTTGGGAGGATTACAGTTCAAAGCCGTGTTCGGCCATCCAGATTTAGGTTTTCTGTGATTTCCTTAAATCGCCTTAGGAAAATGCTGAAATGGTTCCTTTGAAAGGCATGGCCAATTTCCTTCCCCAACATTGACCCAATCCGAGCATGTGCTCCGTCTTTAATGACCTCAATGTCAATGGCGCATTATACCCAATCTTCCTTCCTTCCTTTATCAGTGGATCAAATGGCAACTAGTACTGCCAATAGCACACTTAAAATCCAGCATTTTTCAAGATAATTTTTGTTTGTTTCTGCTATTGTGGATCACAATACACATTACAGCCACAATACTGTGATGCTAGAAGGTAGTTTTCATGGAATTCATTGTGAAGGATAAACAGAACATCAATACATAGTACAAAGGTAGGAGATGGAAATAAATGTTAAAAATCAGATAGCCTGGAGTCGGTCACATGTAGAATACATGAAGTGGCATGAAAAAGATTGTGATTTCCATGTAGGTCTGGAAGTAAGAAGCAGAAACAGTCACTGTGTTTAAAAGCTTTGCTGGTGGCTGTGACAAATATTAAGTGCTTCATTAGTGTGTATGACAAAAGGAAGATGCCTTTAATATGAAATCTGTATATTCCAGGCTCAGAAGTGTTGAATTGTCATGTAAAATTTCACTGCCTAAGTGGGAAGGGAGTACGGTGCTGTGAAGATGTTTGTGGATATTGATGTGGGAAAATAACTATGAAACAGGGAACAGAGAGGAGCAGAGACTACAATGAAAATGGGGATGGGTGGTAGACAAACCAAGAATGTTTTGTTCATACTGCAATGTACTCCATCCCCACCACTGGTAAATACCACAACTTTAAATGCAAAGCAACATGTGAAACCATGTGTACTGTTTACCAACTAACATGTGTTTACATCATCCCTTTTTATATCGAAATGATCTCTGCTGTACTGGCTGAGCACATGAACTGTTTCAGAATAACTGTACCTTGGGGATACATAGTAGTCAGTTGTTAGTCATTCTGTACAGTGTGACTCATTTGATCTGAGTGTCTGGTACACCACAGGAGCCATTTGGATCCTTCTACCGAGTACTAGATACCTTAAACTCTCGAGATGGGAATTAGGGCTCCCCCATATTCTTGCATTCTACCACCTCATTGATGTAACCTCTGTTAACAATCACTGGTTTTTTCTTTGGTAGAATTTTATTATGTACTCAGTTATTTACTGTCTTACATCATTTTATCTTTATTTGGTTCCATCATCCCCCCCCCCCCCCCCTCTCTCTCTCTCTCTCTCTCTCTCTCTCATATTTTGCTTTTTCCCAGTCTTCTTTTCCATTTTCCCCCCTAGCCTGTAATTACACTAATCATTTCACTTGTCATTTCTCTTCGTCATTAACACATTTTTATTTCTCACTCTGTCTGAAGCAGACACATTGCTTCCCAATGTACTTATTTGGACCTTCTCTTGTCTTTCGTGACTTGTTCTTTATCTTTGCTTCCCATCATTCTTACAACAGGTGGGTTCCTCTCAGGAGGTTTGAGTGACCTGTCCCTTCTTTCCAACCTTCTTTTCTTTCTTCTGTGAAGAAGAAACTTAAAGGTTCATAAAGCTGAGTGCAATTCTGTACTGTTAAGTGTGTCTTGTCAGCAAGTACTAGAGGTCTGCCTGCTGAAGGTAGTACTGGCCAGCCATTGTGTTCCCTTGTAATTTTACAAGTAAGTTCATTGCTTCATTCCAAGATAGAAGAAAAGGCTGAGAATGATAGGTAAATTAGAGAGCATTCGGAAACATGCTAGAGCAACATGTATGCATATTGTTGAAGACCATAATGCTAAAATTTAGAGTTGGCCTTTATCCAGCAGGGGATTTCAAAAGAGTGATGAAGATGATGAATGTTAGTAGCAGCTTATATAACAGGAACATGAGTCACTATTTTGTTCTGATGGGCCCAGATGCATTTCATTATACTTACATTCTGTCAGAGTAGAGTTCAAATCACATTCTGGCCATTTATATGTATGTTTTTGCAATTTCCTTGATTAAGCTGATGCTGGAATGGTTTTTTGAGACATTCATGGCTGATTTCGTTTCCCATTGTTAACCTGTCTGAGCCTGTACTCCATCTCCAATGACTAGATCACTGTAATAAATTAGTCCCTAATCTTGCTTCCTTCTTTCATTCTTAATCTACATTCCATTCCTCTGCAGATGTTATTGTTTACTACTAAGAAAATATTAGGAAAGTGTATTTCATTCTAAATATAACTTCATAGTAAAATGTAAATTTTTTGTGGGATATGCTGCAGAGGTTCAACTACCTAAACTGAAAAATGTCTTTATTTGTATCCATTGGGTTTCTTTCTTTTGTGAAGCTTGTGCATTATGTTATAAATGTAACACTGTAGTCTTTGTATTTGTGGTGAATGTGTGTTGTGTGTTGCTGTGTTTTGTAATGATGTCAGTGATGATGGTGGTGGTTATGATGATGATGATGATGATGATGATGATAGGAGTGAAGGAAAATGGTGAAACCTAGTGCTGGCACATAGCTTACTTCTCTCTAATAGCAACAAGAGGGTTGTGGAGCTTAAATGCCCCAATCTGATTGATGGATTACAGTCAACAGTTTCACATGTCCTCACTGGGTAAGATATGTGGAAGGAATAGTAAGAACAGGGAGATAAAAGTTAACATAAAATATAAAATAAGTTTCTGAAAATAACAAAAAAAATGAGTTAGCTACAAGAAATGCCCTTTGAGAATAATGGAAAAGGTGTGTGTAGAAAAGAAGCTGGAACAAGTTTCATTGCAGAATATAAGTGATAGTTCGCAGTTGATGCTGGAGTTTGGGGTGTTGAGATTGTAGTTCAGGAAAACTGTGTATGGACAGTAATATTATAGAGAATGGTTTTACATAAGATCAGCACCTAACAACAGCAGAGGTGATGAATGCATAGAAAAATTTGAAACAGTGTATAAAGCATCAAGAATGATATCTACACTAGATTAAGTAGAGGCTATGTGGAAAGATATGATAGTAACTGTGACAATTAAAAGAGAATACAACATAATAGATTAAAGAGTAAGGAAACATAATGTAGGAAATATTTTGAGGCAGCATTGGAGGTACAGAATCAAGAAACAAATTGTGAGGAAGAGAGATAAAGTAAGGTGACAGTATATGGAAATACAAAACTGATACAAAACATGAATTGTGGGGTGTCAAGCAAAATTAAAAACAGTTTTGGAAAGCTGACTGAGAAATTGAGCGAAAGAGGAGAAGGGTACAGTTTATATTTTTGTAACTTTTAATTGTAACAGCAATATACATAATTGTGAAAGTAATAGGAAAACAAGGATGAATCAAGATTACTGCCCCTCATTTCTGCTAAGCAGATACGCTTGGTTTGATTATTTCAACTTAGACCTTGCCATATTTAATGTTTACTGTCAATGAATTTTGACATATTCTTTTTGTAACATCATTTTCAGTACCACAGTTTCAAAATCCTTTATGTCACAAGACTCAACTCATACTGACATTCTATGTTGCTGACTAACATATGTTTCCTGAAGTAAATGGCCACACCTTCACCTTCATGTTGTATTCTGTCATTAAATGATTCTAGAGTGTAATATTGTAATCAGATTAATGAATTCTATTCATAGATTTCTAGTGTTCCATAACTACTGCATGAGAAGCCAGTTCTGTAATTAATGATTCAAAAACATTGGCACTTTTTATTTTCGGCCTTCTACGCTGTAATTGAAATTTTTTTTTCTGTTGTTGGTGTTGGTATTTATGAGCCACACATGAATTATATACATTGAAATTTCTAGTTTTGAAACTGCTGATGTGGTTGACATTTACACTAAATTTTTTCTATGATTCAGCGTAGTCACAGAATTGAATGTCACACCTTATATAACTGTACTGCTTATTTTATGATGACTTCTACTGTAAAATTTGATGGTTACAGTTTGCCCTTGGCCATTTGCTTGTAAATTAATATTGCGTCCTCATCTTGCCAGAATAAATTTAATGCTCATTTTCGTAATGTTGAGTGCTGAATTATGCACCATCTATATTTGCTGTCTTGTTGGAAGAAACTTTTTGTACTTTAACATAAGTTGGAAAACCTGCAGTTATGTCCCATACTTTTACTTTCTGTAGGGAAACTCTCCTGTCCTGTCTTGATCACATTGCAATTGTTCTTTCCATGTGACTCACAAATACTGCTCCCTTCACTTCCACTGTTCATGGCAGAATGTGCTACAGTGGATGTATTGTGTTCCAAATGTACACTTCTTTCACATTTTTGTTGAATTTCTGCTTTTTTGAATATGGGTGTTATGCAACACATTTGCCCACTTATTGAAGAAGTCAAGATTTATTTTGGAAATTTCAGCATAGTTTGCATCAACATTGTCTCACATTATGCTGCTTGAAATCTGTTTGCACTCATTTTTAACTTATTGTTAATAAGTAATATACATTTATTCAGTTTCAAAATTTAATCCTTAAAATTGGTGAACACTATCTTCTTATCAGTGAAATGAAAATTTTTTGTGCAGAAATACGTAACTGATTTTTAAATTTGTCAGCACTTTGGAACTGATATGTGAAAGAGATAAAAAGTATTCATGGAGTTTTGTCAGACATAATGCCTGCCAAAGGAAAAGAGCAGCCAGGGAATATGTGCCAACTGAGACATTTAATTCATCTCTCACTGCCGAATGGAACTGAACCAAAACCAAAAATGTAAGAGTGAGAAAACAATTCAAACTTAGGAGTAAATTGCAAAAGTAAGATAACAGGTATGTCAGATGTGTGGTTGAGAATAGTGCAGTAAATGGAAAAGAATGTTAGTGTTTGCCATCAAGTTGGTAATGAAATCATTACAGACTGTGTACAAGCACTTATTGTGGACAAATGAGGAAGGATATCAGGCATGTCAGTTTCTAACTAACCATCCTGAAATTTGTCTTAAGTGATTTTGGGAAACTAAGAGAAAACTAAATCTAGGTAACCAGTTTGGGAATTGAACTGCTATAATGAGATTCCAGTGCCTTAACGACTGTACAAAGTTGTTCTGTGAATAAATGGAAGAGAGACAGGGAGGATGAATAAAAAAGAAATAAAGCCTGTACATCTGTAATTCAGTAGTTCAGATGGTGTCAGAGTATTAATAAAGAAATTTGGCATTTAAAGTGACTTTGACCTCCAGAAATATTTTGTGTGCAAGTATTGAAAGTACCAAGTGACAATGTGATTAGGATCTCTCATAGCTGACTACATGGTGATATTTTACAATTGAATAACTCCAATACCATGTGCATAGTAAAGCAATACTTCATTGATTCAAATGTCTTTTTTTTCTGAACGATATATAGCAGAAATTTAAAACAAATAATGGAATGACTTACTTAGACTTTGTTTGTCCAGTGCTATTTAGCATATCGGGCAACGAGTTTCCTCCAGTGTACTCAGTCAGTTTCTACATTTCCAGCTCCCTACTAGTTCGTATCCATGCACTGAAGATCCTTTGCAAAAGTTCGTTTCTAGGTGTTAAAAGGTCTTCCTCTACTTCTGTATCCATCTGTTCATTTCCATAACAATCCTTATTAGGGGATTCTTCCATTTTTTATGTGTAGAACATGCTCCATTCTTTCAGCCACAATTTTATACAGACTGCGTAGACCACCTCTTCTCAGCAATTCATCATTTGAAATGTGGTCTTAATAGCTGATCTTCAAAATCTATCTCAAGTATTGTTAGTGATAAACATTGAGCTTGTGTGTGCTGATTTTGCTGACATTTTCTGTGTCTCATATGCGTATATGGCCCTCAGTAGGATGGTAGGGGAGTACAACCAAAGCTTTGTGGATATACTTACAGAGTGTAATTGCCATGTGCATTTAGATGGCATTTGTTGGAAGGCTTGAGACATAACAAGTTAGAAACTTCTCCTTCTGTTATGTTTTCTACTGTCTTGAATAACTGAATTCCATATTCAGTGCAGTTGTACACAAAATATATAAAATTTACTTGAATATGTTAACCCTCCTAGTACCACTGGGGGCAATATGACCCCATAAGTACATCGGAAATGTAGATCTTCCTTGTTTTTGAAACTATTATTTTCAAACTATGGCTTTCTCCATCTGCGTCTATTCTATCCAATGATGTTTTGTTCATTTTTGTATTTACAACACATTAAAATGTATTCATGATTTTTGCACTGAATGCCAACATGACCCCAATCTAAATTTCTTTTTGTTTCTTGAACATAATATTTATGAAAAGATGATCATTACTGGTAACATTGAACAATTGTAAAATATCTTTTTAAAATTTTGGTACATTAAAACACTGCCAGTATACTCGGTGTCAATCATTTGGGGTCTACATGACCCTGGTGGTACTCAGTGAGACAAAAATCCTGGTAGCACGGGGGTTAATTCAGTTGGTTCTCTCAATGTTCCCATCTATAGTGACACAATTAGTTTTGTGATGAACTCGCTTAGTTAAAAGTTCTAGATATCTGGAAATTCTACTCCAGTATGTAATGGAAAGGCATTTTGGACAGATCCATAGAATTCAAGGTATTGTGACTACTCATTTGAAAGCAGATACTCCATTCTTTCTGAAAACATAATTTGCATTAACTAAAGCTAATTAACTTACAAAATAACTGGCACTGAAAGTTCAGATCAATGTATTTTCCATTGCTTATTTCACCTTTATGCTTTCTAGATTCTGGCCTTCGACATGGTACTTTTGTTACTATATTTGTTCAAAATCAGATAATACCCATTACTAATTACTTAGGCCTCTAATTAAGATTTTGCATAATTTATCATAATCCGAAATTATTTTGAATGTGGGTGCCATACTCATAGTGTGTGTATTCTGAACACGGAATTGTAACGATGTTGCATATACTTTTATAATTCATTAATCTCAAAACTTTTCTTAGACCAGAAAACAGTTAAGTCTTACAGTCCATTCAATACAGCAAAATCTAACGTAGCCAATTTCCAAAATATTATGTAGTTTCTGTGCTTAGCAAATATCTGTATGGCACTCGTTAAATAGGCCACCCCACCCCAAATTCATCAGTCTCAGGTGAGCAAGCAACTATGTAACAGCTCTGTGAAAGTCTGTGCTTATAAATCATACACAACTTCTAAAATGTACCATATCCAAGTCAGATCTCATGTCATGTAATGTGTCATGTATCGTCTCAGTGTCAGTATCTTGTAATTATTTCACATTGTGTGTTTGCATTCGACTATGATTAACTTTGACAATGGTGTATTGGTAAGATAACTGTCCAGTTCAGTTGTAGAAAGTGTTTAATATGAACATCCTTTCATTGTGCTATCTCATCTAATTGTAATGTTTTTTGCTCAGCCTGAAAAATGTTATGCTACTAAGGGGAAATTTTTCTTTGAATGAACATAATGACTAATACTGAGAGAGTTCTGTTGATTGTCCTTTTTGCCACACTAAACAATTGCTAATTATTTTCTCAAGGGTAGGTCTACTGCACTAAAACTGGATAGAAAGAACTGTAACTAAGTGCAATATGTAACATTCCTTTACCTGCATTTAACAGAAACTTGTGAAACCTGAACTGGCCATCAACTGTTAACCTTTCAAAAGTGGCAATATCCAGCATTAAATACTATGTAGGCTACTTTATTTGAACTATTCTTCTGTAATCAACAGTATTCAGCATGTTACAGTGATTGAGAGAAGGGATGCCAGCTGCTGAGGGCAACAAAGCAGATGAAGTGAATTATTTACAGACTGAAGAAGCTTTTCTACTTCTGCTGGTGATGTCTGCATTTACAGTGCCATTATTACAGATAAGGGCGCTGAGATATGGAAATTAGTCAACATCTTGTACTACCTTCTGTTACACATTAATTTAAGTATATACATCTCTACTTTTGTGCCCTTTGTTTTTGTTTTGTCACTATTTATTATTCGCCCTACAGAACTGGTCATTCCATCCTCTGTGGTGGTCATTAATTGTAACTTTGTAGTGTTTCTGCCAGATCCATAAGTGTAGATTGCTCATTAAAATCTATACCTGTTGCCCATAGTTTTTCTCATTATGAAATTTATGACTAATATTAAAATGAATGGTGACAAAATGGAACTTTGTCTGGTGCCTGTCAGAACACTAAGGAAAGTGTTGTTCCCTCCTTCTGTTCTTATACAGCAACGCAATCGTGATATAGATTTCTTAAAACATCAATGAGACTGACAGGAATTCCATATAGACTCACAATGGAATGAAAGGTGGATGATAATGAGAAGTATATGCAATAAGTCACAGAGAATATATTGATAATTATCTTTTTTATAGGCTAAGTTTATAATGCTGGAATTTAAGTGGACCTTGGGATGTGGTAAACAAGAAATACAGAGTTATTATATAAACTGAAGGAGAAAAAAAAGGATGCAGTAGTGTCTGGAAGTAATGCCTAAAATTATGTTGTGAAGGAGGGAGAACATGCTGGAGGGGGAGGGGGGGGGGGTGAAATGGTAGGTGAAATATTTTAGTCCCAAAAAAAGTACAAGGAGGGATGGGTTCAGTCTATCAATTCTCACTCTAAATCCTCCAAAACTGTCATTATTTCAAAATTCCTTTATGTGATGAGGTGCAACAAGTTAGATAATTGACAAAGATGTGGGACATGCTAGGCTTCTTAGGGGTGTGAGATGTACCTTTTCTCCTATGGTTTGTTTTAGACAGGGAGCTGCCATTAGCTGTTTCATGTACTGAAATTCTTCACAGTTTCTACAAAATAAATAAAAAGAAAAGTGGACCACATTAAGTTGCTACAATCCCATACAGATCTTTAAGTACAGCTGGCGCATTTAATGTAGTGGCTACAGACCTGTACTGGTCTGCCTACACATGAGTCTGTGTGTGCTACTGTCCATGACTGGTACTTCCATCTCCCCTTATAGATGACTTGGAATTTCAGCAGTTTAAATTACTTCATGCACATGAATGCTAAAATACTAAATATGTTCACAGGTACATGATGACTTGCAGCAATCCTGCACTAGTGTAGTTGGGAGTAGAGCCTTTGTATTAAGTGCTGCCATTTCATATACTTAGATGACGGATGTAAGCACTGTATTTTTATTTGTTTCAGTGCCATCAAAATTCAGCCGATATGATGATGACAATTCAGATAATAGTGATGAAGATTTTATGGGCTACTGTGGTACAAATGGAGTTGAAGAAGATGAAAGTGCAGAGGAAGATTCTGACATATTGTTACTGGATACAAATGAAGAAGAAAGTCTGGAAAAACTAATGGATGAATTAGAAGAAGAGATAAAGAAAACTGAAAGGACTTCACTGTCTGTAACAAGTGCAGATGACAGTGAAACGGAGGTACCGGAAAAAAGTGTTCTGCAGGAAGAAACTGATGTAAAAGTTTGCCGTGATCAACAACTGGAGTCTTGTGTGAGTGATGTGTGTGTTCAGCCTGATGTTGTGAGTGGAAATTCTGTGACAATTAGTGCTCTGCAAGGAACAACAAAAGAAGTGATCAGCAGCACTGTGGATGCTGCATATGACAATGGACAACCACTTTCCTCTGTTAAAGCCCAAGAAACACGTACTCTGCTAATTTCAGTGCCAGTATCTACAGTGAAGACCACAGACAATGAACCAGCTGCTCAGGCTGAAAATTCCCATATTACTTTAAAAATGTCTCAAATATCAAGGCATTCACCACCTGATAATAAGTACATCAAATGTTCCAATAAGAGTGTAATAACCCCAAACCAGTCCCCTGTTCATTCACCTGGACAATGTAGCCATCCAGAAAATTGTCAAAGCCAAGGGTCTTCATTGTACAAAACCACCTCATGTAGCCCTGGAGCAACCCACAATGCAAGCAGAGTTTCAGACTCATCTTCAATGTATAATTCAGTGTCTCAAGTGGAAAGGTCTCAGGTTCACGATAACAGATCTCAAAGCACAAAATCCCCAGTCTATCGACGATCACGAACTCCGGCATCACCATCTAGGACTACTACTTCAAAAATAAGAAACTCCTTCAGCCGATCACGCAGTCCAAGATCTCCATTGCGAATTCAAAGGTCACCTGCACATGCTGTGAAATCACGAAGCCCCAAGTCACCTGTACGTAAACTAAGTCCTCATAATTCTAGATCACCGATTTATGATTCAAGACCATATACACAAACGTCACCAGTTCACTCTCTTCAATCACGGAGCCCACATTCTCCTTGCAGTAGTGATAGGTTTCATAGTACTTCACGCATTCATAGGTCTTCGAGAATTTCTACATCAAAATCTCCAGTTCACCAAGTGAGGTCACCTAGCCCAAGACCTTCCACTCATTTGCGAAGATCTTGCACTCCGAGATCAAGTCCTATCAGGCATACATCTCGGTCTCCAAGATCAAGTCCTCATAACCAGAAATCTCGTAGTCCAAGATCAATTGCTCACAAGCGACAATCCTGCAGTCCGAGGTCTGCTACTCACTTGCGAAGATCTTGCAGTCCAAGATCAGCTGTGACTATGCGGAGATCTCGTAGTCCAGGACCAGCATCAAGTATGCGTATATCTTGCAGTCCAGGACCATCATCAACTATGAGTATATCTTGCAGTCCAGGACCATCATCAACTATGAGATCTCATAGTCCAGGACTAGTGATAAGTATGCGAAGATCGTGCAGTCCGGGGCCAGCAATGACCATGCGTAGATCATGCAGTCCAGGACCACTGATGAACATACAGAGGTCACGCAGTCCAGAGCCACTGATGAACATGCGGAGGTCACGAAGTCCAGGGCCTGTGAAGAACATGCGGAGGTCACACAGTTCAGGGCCGGCGATGAGCGTACGGAGGTCGTGCAGTCCAGGGCCACAGACAGGCAGGCGGAGGTCACGCAGTCCAGGGCCACAGACAAGCAGGCGGAGGTCACGCAGTCCAGGGCCACAGACAAGCAGGCGGAGGTCACGCAGTCCAGGGCCACAGACAAGCAGGCAGAGGTCACGAAGTCCAGGGCCACAGACAAGCAGGCAGAGGTCACGCAGTCGAGGGCCACAGACAAGCAGGCGGAGGTCACGCAGTCCAGGGCTGCAGATGAGCAGGCAGAGATCATGCAGTCCAGGGTCAGGGACAAGCATGCGGAGATCACGGAGTCCAGGACCAGTGACAAGCATGTGGAGATCACGGAGTCCTGGGATAGTAAAGAGCAAGCGGAGGTCATGCAGCCCAGGGCCAGTGAAGAGCAAGCGGAGGTCATGCAGCCCAGGGCCACTGAAGAGCAAGCGGAGGTCATGCAGCCCAGGGCCAGTGAAGAGCAAGCGGAGGTCATGCAGCCCAGGGCCAGTGAAGAGCAAGCGGAGGTCATGCAGCCCAGGACCAGTGAAGAGCAAGCGGAGGTCACGCAGTCCAGGGCCAGCAAAGAGCATGCGGAGGTCACGCAGTCCAGGGCCAGCAAAGAGCATGCGGAGGTCACGCAGTCCAGGGCCAGCAAAGAGCATGCAGAGGTCACGCAGTCCAGGGCCAGCAAAGAGCATGCGGAGGTCACGCAGTCCAGGGCCAGCAAAGAGCATGCGGAGGTCCCGCAGTCCAGGGCCAGCAACGAACATGCGGAGATCACGCAGTCCAGGGCCAGCAACGAACATGCGGAAATCACGCAGTCCAGGGCCAGCAACGAGCATGCGGAGATCTCACAGTCCAGGGCCAGCGACAAGAATGCGGAGATCACGCAGTCCACAGCCAGTGACAAGCATGCGGAGATCACACAGTCCAGGGCCAGCGACAAGAATGCTGAGATCACGCAGTCCACAGCCAGTGACAAGCATGCGGAGATCACCCAGTCCAGTGGCAGCAAGGAACAGGTGGAGGTCACGCAGTCCAGGTCCAGTGAGGAGCAGGCAGAGATCACGCAGCCCAGGTCCAGCGAGGAGCATGCGGAGATCACGCAGTCCAGGCCCTATGACGAGCATGCGGAGATCACACAGTCCACACCCAATGACAAGCATGCGGAGATCACGCAGTCCAGGGCCAAGGACGAGCATGCGGAGATCACGCAGTCCAGGGCCAAGGACGAGCATGCGTAGATCACGCAGCCCAGGGCCAAGGACGAGCATGCGTAGATCACGCAGCCCAGGTCCAAGGACGAGCATGCGTAGATCACGCAGCCCAGGGCCAAGGACGAGCATGTGTAGATCACGCAGTCCAGGGTCAGTGACGAGCATGCGTAGATCGCGCAGTCCTGGGCCAGTGACGAGCAAGCGTAGATCGCGCAGTCCAGGGCCAGTGACGAGCAAGCATAAATCACGCAGTCCAGGACCAGCAAAGAACATGCGTAGATCGCGCAGTCCAGGACCAACAACAAATACACGGAGATCTCATAGTCCAGGACCTGCAAGGAATGCGAGGAGATCTCGCAGCCCGAGACCAGCAATGAGTGCACGGAGATCCCGCAGTCCTGGACCGACAGTGAGTACGCGGAGATCTCGCAGTCCAGGACCTGCAACATGTACACGGAGATCACGCAGTTCAGGACCGGCAATGAGCACACGGAGATCTCGCAGTCCAAGACCAGCAGTGAACACACGGAGATCTCGCAGTCCAGGTCCGGTAGTCAGCACACGGAGATCTCGCAGTCCAAGACCAGCAGTGAACACACGGAGATCTCGCAGTCCAGGTCCGGCAGTCAGCACACGAAGATCTCGCAGTCCAGGACCAGCAGTGAGCACACGGAGATCTCGCAGTCCAGGACGGGGAATGAGCACACGGAGATCTCGCAGTCCAGGACCGGCAGTGAGCACACGGAGATCTCGCAGTCCAGGACGGGCAGTGAGCACACGGAGATCTCGCAGTCCAGGAAGGGCAGTGGGCACACGGAGATCTCGCAGTCCAGGAAGGGCAGTGGGCACACGGAGATCTCGCAGTCCAGGAAGGGCAGTGGGCACACGGAGATCTCGCAGTTCAGGAAGGGCAGTGGGCACACGGAGATCTCGCAGTCCAGGAAGGGCAGTGGGCACACGAAGATCTCGCAGTCCAGGAAGGGCAGTGGGCACACGGAGATCTCGCAGTCCAGGACAAGCAATGAGCACACGGAGATCTCGCAGTCCAGGACGGGCAGTGAGCACACAGAGATCTTGCAGTCCAGGACTGGCAGTGAGCACACGGAGATCTCGCAGTCCAGGACGGGCAGTGAGCACACGGAGATCTCGCAGTCCAGGACGGACAGTGAGCACACGGAGATCTCGCAGTCCAGGACGGACAGTGAGCACACGGAGATCTCGCAGTCCAGGACCGGCAATGTGCACACAAAGATCTCGCAGTCCAGGATCGGCAAAGTGCACACGAAGATCTCGCAGTCCAGGATCGGCAAAGTTCACACGAAGATCTCGCAGTCCAGGACCGGCAATGACCACACGAAGATCTCGCAGTCCAGGACCGACAATGACCACACGAAGATCTCGCAGTCCAGGACCGACCAAGAGTACAAGGAGATCTTGCAGTCCAGGAGTGGCTAAGAGCAAACGGAGATCTCACAGTCCAGGACTGGCCAAAGGCACACGGATATCTCGCAGTCCAGGACCGGAAATGAGCTCAAACAGATCTCGCAGTCCAGGACCACTAATGAGCATTCATAGATCTCACAGCCCAAGACCTGTAACATGTATGCAGAGATCTCACAGTCCACAGCCATCTTCTAGTACCCGGAGATCTCGCAGTCCGAGACCATCTACCGATACCCGAAGATCTCGCAGTCCAAGACCAGTTAACAGTACTCGAAGATCTCGCAGTCCAAGACCAGCTGGTAGTGTGCGACGATCTCACAGTCCAAGACCATCTGTGAGTGTGCTGAGATCTCACAGTCCCAGACCAGCAGTGAGTATGCGAAGATCTCGCAGCCCGAGACCGATAGTGAGTACTCGTAGATCTCGGAGTCCAAGATCAGCTTCTGATATGCGGAGATCGCACAGTCCAAGACCACATACTAATCTGCGTAGATCTAGAAGTCCAAGCCCTGCCACGAATATACGGAAGTCTCACAGTCCAAGAACAGCAGCTAAGGTACAGAGATCTGTTAGTCCAACACCAGCCTCTAATATGCAGAGCTCTATTAGCCCAAGACCAGCCACAAATTTGAGAAGATCTCTGAGCCCAAGACCAGGTACTAATATTCGGAGATCTCCCAGTCCAAGACCAATGGCTATTGTACGAAGATCTCTCAGTCCAAGACCACCTGCTAAAATACGGAGTTCTTTTAGTCCACAGCCAGCTGCTAAGATACGAAGATCAGGAAGTCCCAGACCAACTGGTAATGTGTGTAGATCTGATAGTCCAAGAACAGCCACAAAGGTACTGAGATCTAATAGTCCAAGACCAGCTGCTCATGTGCGGAGCTCTGGTAGTCCAAGAAGAGTTGCTCTGATAAAGAGATCTGGTAGTCCGAGACAAACTGCTCAGATGTGCATATCTTTTAGTCCAAGATTAACTGAACACAGGAGGAAATCCTCTAGTCCCAGATCATGTACTCGTGTGCAGAAGTCGTGTAGCCCTAGGTCAGCCACCCAAATACGGAGATCTTGTAGTCCCAGACAAGTCAGTCAGATGAAGAGGTCTCGTAGTCCCACTTGGTCTCCAGCTAGAAAATCTGCATCACAATTCAGAAAGCTGTCAAGATCACCATCTAGGAGATATTCTGACAACCATTATTCTCCTTCACATTCCAGATGCTCTAGAAAGCAGTCATTATCACCAAGATCCAGAAATTACATTTCACCAGGCAGGTCTGGCTCACCAAGGGAAAGACAAAAGTCACCACAATGCAAAATATCTCCAGTTAGAATGCAGGCACATGACCGGAGCAGTATTACATCACAGAAGAAATCCATTTCTCCAAAGTGCAGGAGGCATTCGCTATCACCAGGAAAAGGATGTGTAAAGTCACCCATTATCCAAAGAACATTTGCATCACCCAAAAGACACTCACCAGATGTGCAGCGGAAGAGATCACCTATAAATTTTCCTTCAAATAGGTCAAATGTTTCAAAACATGCCATGCAGAGAAGCAAATCACCAGTTTCAAGAGTTTCGAATTCGCCTCCAATAAGTCTAGAGCAACTACATTTGAATAGGAAGCATTCAAAGGGTAGGAGCCCATCTCCCTGTCCAATTAAAATGTATCGTGTATCAAGTACCAGAAAAAAGTCCCCAGAAAAACTACCAAGAAAATCATCTCATATGTCTTCTAAAGACAGAGAAAATGTGCATTACACAGCATCACCATATGACCATCAGGTCTCTACTTCTCCAGAGGTGAAACCTTCTCACACGGATAAATGTTACAGAAGTCCACAAAGAAAAGCATCACCACATTTAATGGCATCATTTTCACCTCTCTCTCCACAGAACTCATTCTCTTTCTCAGGGGCTCATGAAGATGATCATTCATTACGGAGAAAAGATGTAGGTTTAATTCATGGAAAGCCCATGCATGACAATCGAAAGAATAATACATCAGTAGAAGAATTATATTGTCATTCAGATAACCCCTCAACCCAGAAAAGTCGGAGTCAGACACCAAGCCTGAGCCCATCACCTGAGAAAAACTCTGAGTCAGAAAATAAATACTATACAGTGCCTCTCAGAATCCAAACCTCATCTCTAGGTTACAAGAATCCCCCTGTTTCTAATTCTTTGAAAAACAATGACATCAGTTGTTGGCAAGGAGCTTCAGCATGCTCAGTTACCACTGATAGTGGCAGCAAAGTTAAGTCGTTAAGAAAAAATCATGATGAAAGTGTTACACAGACCAGATCTGAGCTGATGTCCAAAAACTGCACAAAAAAAACAGAAAGAAAAACTTCACATAAATATAGGATGAAAGATAAAAACAAGAAAGGACATATAGTGGCGATGTGTCAGGATGAACCAAAGTCATTGGCACTAAACTCTGATGTTATCGACACAGGTAGAAGTATGGTGAATGATAATGTTCCTATTCAGGAGACTAAAAAAAGAAAATTTGATTCCTCAGATTCTCTTGAACATTCTTGTAAAACAAATAGCTTGGATCAGTTATCAGAAACTAAGGTAGAGAAGGAAATGGAAACTGTCACTAAAATAGCTAATACCCCCGATGACAGAACCTTAGATGAACTTGAAGATCTTTTGGACTTGGAATTAGATAAATCAGTTGATTTATGGGAAAGTGATGAATCAGAAAATGAGCATTTTAATCAAGAAACAAAGACCCTGGTGAGTAGGCGTGCTGTGTTGATTTTTGTCCTATTGAATTGTTAAAGCAGAAATAAAATCGTTCTCCAGTAAATGAGGTTTTGCAATTTCAGGAAAAATCTTTAGATTTAGCTGAAGATCAGCACTCAAGATCTTCTGGTATGGAAAAGGACAGTGCAGTTGCGAAAGGAAGACTGAAAGACACCACTGGTGAAAAATTAAACTTCTCTACCACAGGAGGTAAATACATACCTAAATTGGCAGCATCACCTTCAATAGGGATTGTTTATTTTCACAAAAATGTTCCATTTTCCAAATTATCATATGTTGTGCCACTTTTCATTTGTGAAAATTTGATGTTAAATACACAGTTCCTAGGTCAAACAGCAACAGCTGTAAAGTATTCGATAAACATGTTGCAATGTTTGTCATTCATAAAGTCTTTTTTTTTTTAATGGCAAGTTTATCAAGTGTAATATTAGCTTAAGTTCATTTTTCCTAATCCCTTCCACGAGCGCGCGCGTGCACACACACACACACACACACACACACACACACACACACACAGCAAAGTGAGTGTGTGTTTTTTTGCGAGGGAGGGGGGCGAGGGCTGATGAGGCACCACTGACACACCCATAGTGCATTGTCAGTATTCTATTGCCACAGACTGTATATCATGCATCTCCAGTAAATTCAGTGACTTATTAAGTGATGCTGAAAATGTGATTGCTTGGAAAATTAAAGAACAATTTCTTGAATTATCAATAATTTTTACTCTCACACTCTGTTTCCTTTGCAAAAAATTCTGTGTTTATTAGTCCGCTTCACATATATTGTTTATTTGGTGTGATGAAACACATGTAGAGTACGATGATATTTCACAGTGGATGTTCATTATCAGTTATTATTCTCAGTAATTAGTTATATGTAGAATTACCATTTTGTTTCATCTTTGAATTTATACAAGCTTTATCTCCTCCACTGAGAGCAAACAATAAGCTAAAAATCTAATGGGCCATTAATCTTGGTTGCTTTATTTCTCAAGCAGGCCTGCCAGCCTTATTCATTAGCACATTCATGTAAGACTACTGTATGTAAATTACCAATTATATTTGCCAATTACATTTACATATATATGACTCAAGTGATGTGAAACTGGAACTAAAGACCTAGACTGGGGAGGGGGAATTCTTTTTGTCAGTATCCTATACAATGAATGTGGATATTCTGGTTTCAGTAGTCTCTTTGATGCACAGTGCTTACAACTTTATTGTATAGCATACTTTGAATAAATAAATATTTGCCACAACTTTGAAATATGGAAAAGTCTTGATCACACAGTTGTTTATTAAGCATTGGCCTTTAAGAATTTCCTCATCAGACTGAAACTGTAAAATAAAGTGTACAAACAAATTAATGATAACAAATATGTACTAATATAAGTATGCATTTTAATGGTCCATACACAGAAGTTTCAATTAATATTATACTCACATTTAAATCAAACTTCAGTAAAAAGCTCATGAAAATGAGCACACAGACTGAGTATAATGAAGATCTCATCAAGCCATATTTTACAGTGCCATTATCAATTCAAAAGGAACCAGTTCCAAACTGACTGTTGCAGTTAAGCTATTTAAGAAGTAAATGAAACACAATAGGTAATGCCAGCTTAGAACACAGAAATTAATTCAAAGAGTGACTTTGCAAAGAACTATACATTGCAATGAATGCAATGCACTACATGTCAGAACATTGTGAGCAACTTAACAAAGGTATGTGTATGCTACTTTTATGGAAGAGAAACTCATGTATTGACATTAGGTAAAATTGACATAGCATGAAATGTGCATTGTTAGGTAAAGTCTTGAATGCAACCCTTCCCTGTCCCATGTAGCTTCACTGGATGTTGTTAACTTGTACTCGCATATAGCAATTAATGAAACTGTTGATATAATTAGAAAGAATTTATTGACCCGTAATGTGCTTTCCCATAGTGAGGTTACGGAATTAATTGAGTTACTAGAATTGATTTTGTTTTTCAGCTGACTTGGTCTAGTTGTTCTAAGAGTGCTTAGATTAGGCGTAATAATCTAGTCTTCATGAGTTATATGTGATGCAGCCACTATGGCTGATTGTACATTAGTTATCTTCCACCGTGTTAGATGATGCCACCATTTTCATGGGCTGTTCTGATGTAGCTATCTCACCAGGCTTCCTCTGTAGGAGTCTGCCCCAAGAGATGGAGCCACTGTTCGTGCAGCCTTGCTGTGTAGCTCCATTAATTACAGATGCTCATTTCACATCAGTACTTAACACTTCACTAACATTAATACTTCATACTATTCATTTGACTTACTTTACAATGTCATCACAACATGTGTGTGCTTCCATGTCGTAGGTTTCACACTATGGGCACAGTAAATTTAACATCTCCTCTTGGATACATGTGCATTATGTTGTGGTTAACCTTATGAAAGTTGAACATTTAGGGTTTGCTATCATTTCAAAGAAATTATTTTTGTTGCGTATAACTCTGCATTTCCATACTGTTATGTGTGTTCACATTACATTAAGTATAACTGCATATTCATATGCAGTCCATTAATTCTAAAATAGTATGACCACTATTCCAGCATTACACATGCCTAGGCATCAGTTTTTGGCAACTAATGATCCGAACTCTACATCCTCAAACACAATATGCAAAGGTGGTTTCTGTTGTCCTGATGCATCTTCTTAAAGCTAGGCTGTTATACAGTCCAATATTATATCATTATGCTTGTTAATATAAAACAAATTTTAAAAAATTAATTGTAATATTAGCTTTCTTTTTATTCGAAGGTGTTTCCACTCATCAAGGCTTACCTCTGCTGTATGTAATTTATTATATATTCGACTATTGTTGGTGATACTCTTGTAACAGTTTTGTTTGTAATGATTGTAAACTTAGTCTTTCACAACTTATACATTATAATGGAAGGAAACATTCCACGTGGGAAAAATTATATATAAAAAACAAAGATGAGGTGACTTACCGAACAAAAGCGCTGGCAGGTCGATAGACACACAAACAAACACAAACATACACACAAAATTCAAGCTTTCGCAACAAACTGTTGCCTCATCAGGAAAGAGGGAAGGAGAGGGGAAGACGAAAGGAAGTGGGTTTTAAGGGAGAGGGTAAGGAGTCATTCCAATCCCGGGAGCGGAATGACTTACCTTAGGGGGAAAAAAGGACAGGTATACACTCGCACACACACACATATCCATCCACACATACAGACACAAGCAGACATATGCTTGTGTCTGTATGTGTGGATGGATATGTGCGTGTGTGCGAGTGTATACCTGTCCTTTTTTCCCCCTAAGGTAAGTCTTTCCGCTCCCGGGATTGGAATGACTCCTTACCCTCTCCCTTAAAACCCACTTCCTTTCGTCTTCCCCTCTCCTTCCCTCTTTCCTGATGAGGCAACAGTTTGTTGCGAAAGCTTGAATTTTGTGTGTATGTTTGTGTTTGTTTGTGTGTCTATCGACCTGCCAGCGCTTTTGTTCGGTAAGTCACCTCATCTTTGTTTTTTATATACAACTTATACATTATTTTATTTGTGATTCATATCGATTTTATGTTTTCATTATACTGCACCAACTAATGGTTGCAAACAGATCTTCTGTTTTGATTATTGACTGACTACTACCTCTGTTACATCATTGACAATGTTACCCAATGACGCACACTTCATGCTATGTAAATTTTACCTTATGTCAATATATGTGTTTCTCCTCCATAAAAGTAGCATAAAGGTATCTTTGATAGGTTGTTCACAATGTGCTGACATGTAGTTCGTCACAGTGTACTGTTCTTTGTAAAGTTGCTCTTTAACTATTTTCTATGCTCAATGCTAGTGCCACCTATTGTCCCACATTTAATTCTTAGATAGCTTAACTGCCACAGTTGTTTTAGCACTGGTTCTCCTCAGATACACAATGCTACTGTCAAATATGCCTAAATAAGATCTGCATTATTTTCAGTCTATGTGCTCACTTTTGTGAGCATTTTATGAAAGTTAGTTTCATGTGTCATGTATCATTTTTCATGATAGATCATGATGATGTGTAATGAGTCATTTTCGACCCATCCTGAAAAGAAAGGATATAGAGATGTTGAGAGTCAGTAAGTCTTACCCACCAACTTTTACACATTACAATAATAGAGGTGTAATTTAAATGTAAGTATGATAATAATTAAAATTCTGTATAAACATCACTAACAAGTACACCTACCTTACGAATACACTTCGATGTTGATCGACTTTGAATATGTTGTACTGTAGAGCAAAAAAAAAGACAAATATTTTTTTTATATTTGCCCATATGGTCATTAAAAGGGTGAGACACTCCCTTGAAACAAAAACTGAGTTTAATATTTCTGAATGAATACTGTTGAAATGGTTATATGTAAACTTCAAATAAAAGTTCTATGATTTTGAATGTATGTTACAACAGTGCACCCATATTTGCCAAAACAGTTTTTTTGTTAAATCTCCTCCCCTACCATTTTGTTTCTCATTTTAACATTTGAATAATTAACAAAAGGTATAGCATCATTAACACCAAATTCATTCATATATGATGAAGGGGTATTCCAAAGACTCATTCGTCAGAAATAAGCTAGAAAATCTCCATATTGCTGTATGTGTGCCCCCATATGTGTGTGCTTCAATGAAGCTTATTTCTGACAAATGCATCTTTGGAGTGCCATTTCATCATATGTGATCGAGTTTGATATTAACGATTCTATACGTTTTGCCATTAATCAAATATTGAAATGAGAAACAAAATAGTGGGAGAGGGGATTTTGAAAAAATGATTGTTTTGACAAATCTGGATGCACCATTGTAATGTGCATTGAAAACCATAGAACTTTTCTATGAAAAAAGTTTTTTTTATATATTTGTTATCATTTCAGCATTATTCATTCAGAAATATTAAACTTAACTTTTTTCAAGGGTTTGTTTTAGCCCTTAACGGCCATATGAGAACATATTAAAAAAAAAAAATATGTCTTATTATGCTCTGTGCTACAACATAGTCAAAGCCAATCATAATCAAAGTGTATCCTTTGGATAGGTTTACTTGTAAGATGTATGATTATGTTAGAACATTTTTTTTTATCAGTAATTTCATTGTACACTTTATTCCACAGCTTCAGTCTCAAGAGAAAATTAGGAAATGCATAACACTTAATAAAGAATTGTACAACCAACAACCTTCCATATTTCAAAGTAGTGCCAAATCTGAATGGCCGCCTGCGTCTACCATGGTTGTATTTCTCCATCACATAATGGGACATAAATATTTGTCAAAGCACTACTTTACCTTGTCTGATTATTAGGATTTGAATCGTTGTGAAGTGGTATCAGCCTTTTATTTTTGATAACTATTAATTTCCAGAATGAGATTTTCACTCTGCAGTGGAGTGTGCGCTGATATAAGACTTCCTGGCAGATTAAAACTGTGTGCCGGACCGAGACTCGATGTTGGAACATTTGCCCTTCTTGGGCAAGTGCTCTACTAACTGAGATACCCAAGCACAACTCATGACCCATCTTCACTCCTTTACCATCATCAGTATGTCATCTCCTACCTTACAAACTTCATAGGAGATCTCCTGTGAAACTTGCAAGACTAGCACTTTGGGAAAAAATGATATTGCAGAGACATGGCATAGCCAAAGCTTCTGTGAAGTTTGGAAGGTAAGAAATGAGGTACTGGCAGATGTAAACCTGTGAGGATTGCCCATAAGTAATATTTGGGTAGCTCAGTTGGTAGAGCACTTGTCCAGGTCTAGCACACAATTTTAATCTGCCAGGAATTTCATATCAGTGCATCACGGCTGCGGAGTGAAAATCTCATTCTGGAAACATCTCCCAGGCTGTAGCTAAGACATGTCTCCACAATATTGTTTCTTCTAGGAGTGCTGCTTGTGCAAGTTTCACATGAGAGTTTCTATGAAGTTTGGAAGGTAGGAGATGAGGTACTGCAGACGCAAAACTGAGGATGGGTCGTGAGTCATGCTTGGTTAGCTCAATTTCTAGAGCACTTACCCATGAAAGGCAAAGGTCCTGAGTTTGAATCTCAGTCTAGCATACAGTTTTAATCTGCCAGCAAGTTTCAGATATTAATTTATTTGACAGTTTTGTTTATAGGTCTTGTTTGTATCTCTGTAAAACTCCTGTATTACATTCCTAAAGCATTTGACTTTTTCATGCACTTAATCATACAGATCTGACAGCATTGCATGACACAGAACACCAAATGACATTAGCTTGTCAGTAAGCTGTGTCACCTTGAAAAATTACGATGTATTCTACATCTGTATCAATATTCTGCAATCCACGGTATGGTGCATGGCAGAGGGTACCCTGTACCACTATATGCTGCTACATGAGCACTAATTTTTTGTATCTTATCTTGGTAGTCCTGACGGCAGTAGAATTGTTTGGCAGTCAGCTTCAAATGCCAGTTCTCTAAACTTTCTCAATAGTGTTTCTCGAAGAGAACATTGTCTTCCCATTTGAGTTCCCAAAGCATCTCCATAACACATGATGCGTGAACCTACTGATAACAAATCTAGCAGCCTGCCTCTGAATTGCTTCAGTGTCTTCCTTCAATCCAACCTGGTGTGGATCTCAAACACTCAAGCACTACCCAAGAATAGGTCACACCAGCATCCTATATGCAGTCTCCTTTACAGGTGAACTACTCTTTCCTAAAATTCTCCCAATAAACCAAAGTCAACCATTCGCCTTCCCTATCACAGTTCTCACATGCTAGTTCCATTTTATAGCATTTTGCAACATTACGCCAAGATATTTAAATTACTTGACTGCGTCAAAGAGGATACTAGCAATACTTTATGTGAACCTTAGAGGTTTGATATTCCTACTCATCTGCATTAACTTACATTTTTCCACATGTAGGGCAAGCTGCCATTCATCACACCAACTGAAAATTTTATCTAAGTCATCTTGTATCCTCCTACAGTCACTCAACTTCAACACCTTACCATACACCATAGCATCATCAGCAAACAACCACAGATTGCCACCCAACTTGTCTGCCAAATCATTTATGTCTATAGAGAACAGCAGTAGTTCTATCACACTGCCCTGGAGCACTCCTGATGATGCCCTTGTCTCTGATGAACATTCGCCAATGAGGACAACATGTTGTTGTTGTGGTCTTCAGGCCAGAGACTGGTTTGATGCAGCTCTCCATGCTACTCTATCCTGTGCAAGTCTCTTCATCTCCGAGTAACTACTGCAACCTACATCTTTCGGAATCTGCTTAGTTTATTCACCTCTTGGCCTCCCTCTGCTATTTTTACCCTCCATCCTTCCCTTCAATACTAAATTGGTGGCCCCTTGATGTCTCAGAATGTGTCCTACCAACTGATCCCTTCTTCTAGTCAAGTTGTGTTACAAATTCCTCTTCTCTCCAATTCTATTCAGTACCTCCTCATTAGTTACATGATCTACCCATCTAATCTTCAGCATTCTTCTGTGGTACGACATTTCAAAAGCTTCTATTCTCTTCTTGTCTAAATTGTTTATTATCCATGTTTCACTTCCACACATGGCCACACTCCATACAAGTACTTCCAGAAAAGACTTCGGACAGTTAAAACTATACTGGATGTTAACAGAATTCTCTTCTTCAGAAACTCTTTCCCTTTCATCACCAGTCTACATTTTATATTTTCTCTACCTCGACCATCATCAGTTATTTTGCTGCCCAAATAGCAAAACTCATCTACTACTTTAAGTGTCTCATTTCCTAATCTAATTCCTTCAGCATCACCTGATTTAATTCGACTACATTCCATTATCGTCGTTTTGCTTTAGTTGATGTTCATCTTATATCCTCCTTTCAAGAGACTGTCCATTCCTTTCAACTGCTCTTCCAAGTCTTTGCTGTCTCTGACAGAATTACAGTGTCATTGGCAAACCTCAAGGTTTTTATTTCTTCTCCATGGATTTTAATTCCTACTCCAAATTTTTCTTTTGTTTCCTTCACTGCTTGTTCAATATACAGATTGAATAACATCGGGGATAGGCTACAACCCTGTCTCACTCCCTTCCCAACCGCTGCTTCCCTTTCATGCCCCTCAACTCTTGTAACTGCTGTCTGGTTTCTGTACAAATTTTAAATAGCCCTTCGCTCCTTGTATTTCACCACTGCCACCACCAGAATTTGAAAGAGAGTATTCCAGTCAACATTGTCAAAAGCTTTCTCTAAGTCTACAAATGCTAGTTTGCCTTTCCTTAACCTACCTTCTAAGATAACTCATAGGGTCAGTATTGTTTCGCATGTTCCTACATTTCTATGGAGTCCAAACTGATCTTCCTCGAGGTCAGCTTCTACCATTTTTCCATTTATCTGTAAAGGATTCGTGTTAATATTTTGCAACCGTGACTTACTAAACGGATAGTTTGGTAATTTTCACACCTGTCAGCCTCTCCTCTGGAATTGGAATTATTATATTCTTCTTGAAGTCTGATGTTATTTCGCCTGTCTCATACATCTTGCTCAACAGATGGAAGAGTTTTGTTGTGGCTGGTCTCCCAAGGCTCTCAGTAGTTCTAATAAAATGCTGTCTGCTCCTGGGGCCTTGTTTCGACTTAGATCTTTCAGTGATCTGTCAAACTCTTCCCGCAGTATTGTATTTCTCATCTCATCTTCATCTACGTCTTCTTCCATTTCCATAATATCACCCTTGTATAGACCCTCAATATACCCCTTCCACCTTTCCACTTTCCTTCTTTGCTTAGGACTGGTTTTTCATCTGAACTTTTGATATTCATACAGGTGGTTCTCTTTTCTCCAAAGGTCTCTTTAACATTTCTGTAGGTGGCATCTATCTCACTCCTAGTGATATATGCTTCTACATTCTTACATTTGTCCTCTATCCATTCCTGCTGAGCCAATTTGCACTTCCTGTCGATCTTATTTTTTGAGATGTTTGTATTCCTTTTCCTGCTTTATTTACTGCATTTTTATACTTTCTCCTTTCATCAATTAAATTCAGTCTCTCTTGTGTTACCCTAGGATTTCTACTAGCCTTCAATTTTTTACCTACTTGATCCTCTACTGCCTTCACTATTTCCTCTCTCAAAGCTACCAACTCTTCTTCTACTGTATTCGTTCCTCCTGTTCTTGTCAATCATACCCTAATGCTCCCTTTGAAACTCTCTACAACCTGTTCTTTCAGGTTATCCAGGTCCCATATCCTGAGATTCCTACCTTTTTGCAGTTTCTTCAGTTTTAATCTACCATTCATAACCAGTAAATTGTGGTCAGAGTCCACATCTGCCCCTGGAAATGTCTTAAAATCTAAAACCTGGTTCCTAAGTCTCTGTCTTACCATTATATAATCAATTTGAAACTTTCTGGTGTTTCCAGGTCTATTCCACGTATACAACTTTCTCTCATGATTCGTAAACAAAGTGTCAGCGATTATTAAGGTATGCTCAATACAAAATTCTACCAGGCAGCTTCCTCTTTCATTCCTTAGCCCTAGTCCATATTCAGTTACTGCTTTACCTTCTCTTCCTTTTCATTACGGTCCCCCATGACTATTAAATTTTCATCTCCCTTAACTATCCGAATAATTTCTTTTATCTCATCGTACAGTTCTTCAATCACATCATCTACAGAGCTAGTTGGCATATAAACTTGGTCTACTGTGGTAGGTGTGGGCTTCGTGTCTACCTTGGCTACAGGATCTTCAACTGCCACACCAGACTCATCAACAAGGAACCAAATGTAAGTCTTAGTCCCACTTATTTTACATAAGACCAGAATTTCCTCTGGTTCTCTGCCAGGTCACGGTGGTAGTTGTTGTACACTTCACGCATAGCTCTTTTCACAGACACCTGAATCTCTACTAACCTTCACTTGTCGACATGTGTGTGTTCCCGTTTGAACCAAGAGTGCAACACCCTCTGCTTCCTCAGCATCCCTTGAATTTTGTTATAACACATGGCGAGCCTTTTTCATCTTTATTCCACTTACTAGGCACACAACTCTCCAGACAAGATTTACAATCTGCTTAATCTTTGTCCATAATTCCTCTACATCCACCTTATTGCAACTAATTGGTGTCAATTTACTTTCTCAAGTGACATGCTAATAACTACTTATCTGCTCTATCTAGCAGATAGCAGAACACTCTCCTAGCCTTCTCGACTGTTTTATTAACTTTTGTAATTACAGTTGTTATAATGACATTATGATCGCTAATCCCTGTTTCTATACTGACATTGTTGATAAGATCCGGCCTATTTGTAGCTACTAGGTCTAAGATATTTCCATTTCGTGTGGGGTGCCGAGCTAGCTGCTCAAGACATTTCCTTAAAACGTTCAAGTATTTTGCATGACTGTCTGTCTGTATCCCCCTGCAATGAATCCATAGACACCCCAATCTATACTAGGTAGGTTAAAGTCACCTCCAACAAGTATTGCATGATCTGGGTATTTACACACTATTGACCCTAGACTTTCCTTGAATGACTCTAGAACTGTCACAGCAGAATTGACTGGCTGTTAAAAACATCCAACACTTAACTTAGTTTTCACTACACCTGTTATACGCGACCAGATGATTTCACTGTCACACTCAACTTTGATCTCACTAGAAACAGTACTTTTGTCAGCTGCAATGAACACTCCCCCTCCAATGGCCTCTAATTTGTCTCTTCAATAAATTTTCCACAACTCGCTAAATATCCCAGAGCTTCCCACTTCGGGTTTCAGCCAGCTCTTGGTCCCAAGAATAATTTAAGCATGAGAAATTTCCTTGAGGGCAGTAAATTCAGGAATTTTATTACAGATACATAAAATTATGACAGTCAAAGTGTCTTTATTCTGAGCACTGTTTGACTTCCCTTGCTGCATATTGATTGGCGAGTGTTCATAAGAGCACCTCAAACAATTGCCCAGCCTAAAAAAACCCTGATGTGCACTCAACAAGTACTCTGCTACCCGAGTAGCTGCTCCCTTTGTGTAGTGCACCCCTGATGTATCAGGCGGAGTCCTACAAATTCCCACATGATAACACAGGTCTAGAAATTTGCAGCCAAGACTGTCACAGATTTGACGAAGCCTTTGGTTGGCACCCTCCACTTGGTTCCAAATCAAAGGACCCTGATCAACTCTGGGAACAACACTGCAAATTGCAAGCTGTGCTTGCACTCTGCATGTGAGGCCAGCAGTCTTAACTATTTCTGCCAGCCACCTGTATGAACTGAGGATCACCTCAGAACCCATGCGATAGGCGTCGTTGGTGCTGATGTGGGACACAACTTGCAGACGACAGCATCATGTATGCTCGATAGTCACAGGCAAGACTGCCTCTACATCTTGGCTGAGGCCACGCTGGCAGCCATATCGAGTGCACATTGGTTTTCTTTCCAGCCCTGAATGCTATCTGCCTAAGGGGTTCCATAATGCGCCTAACATAGGTACTCCCAATTACTAGTAAACCCCCACACCTGTGTGCCTGCTCAGACCCTTCTGAGTGAGTGGCCGCCTGTCCACTGACATGGTGAATGGGCAAGGCCAGGCAGCCAGTTTCCACATTGGCCCTCCACCTCGAGTGATGTGGATGCATTACCACCCGCCACTCACCCTCCTGTGAGTGCAGATCCAGTGTGTCAGGTGCACTAGGAGGTGCTTTGGAAGCAGAGCTGGTGGGCAAAACAAGGGACACCTGAGGTGTCTCATACAACTTGCCAGATTCTCTGCCACTGCTACATCCTGAGGTGGTAGCCTGAAGTTGACTGATCATTGCCAAAAGCACATTTAGCAGTTGGCGAACTGCATGCAGCTCCTCCTGCATCCGCACACCGCATGCACACATCCTAACCATCCTAGCAACACTAACAGAAGTAGTAAACTATAAAAGCAGACAGAATTCTTTATATGCAACTTGCTACCCTCCTGATGTGTCACTAATAAATGCTGGTGCATTAATGGGCTATGTAGCTGGTTGATCAGTGAGCAACTACTGTGCTACAGACCGAATGACTTTACACTTACAGAAGTGCAAGATTAAACCTCGTAAACAGAAAAACACACACAAAATTTAATAAATATACTGTGTGGAAAACACTTAACTTGCCAATCTGTACTTGTATATCAGTTGAGATCTGGAGCCTTATTGACTGGCTTACTAAACAAATGAATGGTTGCTTTCAAAACAAAACAAAATTATAGTGTTTTGTCATATATTTCTAATTTTCTTATTCCTGTAGAAACAGAAAACAAACCCAAAAAAGTCCATATATCCGGGTGTCTACTGATCATGAAAGTTGTGAAATTGAGTAATATGTATATAATTAGATCACCAGAACTCTTAAAAAGTCTTTTTTATCTGTAGCTTTTTATGTCCATCTGTGCAAGCCATGTTAGAACAGCCTTTGCTGCTGCAGTTTGGAACCTTGAGGGGCAGATGTTCAGGGAGAAATTAGCAGGTGTGGCTTTGTTAATATAAAGCTATATGAGGTGTATACACCTAATGGAAATGACATGTAAATTATAGCCCCACCCAAGACAGTGCTGCCATCTAATGTGTTCCTTGATGACTATCAGTTTGAACAGCTGTTTCTTTAATTCTATTCAGCCCCTCATTTGTTTAAATCTCTTAATCTGTGTCATTTTTAGAAAGGCATTTCTTTAAAGGTTCTTAATAATAGAATTTAAAACTATTGCATTATTAATCTTGTTTTAAATGTGGTATGGACTGTCAGAGTAAAAGCAGTTGTATCTGTTGTTTGAGCATTTTAGAGTTTGATTTCCTTATGCCAAATGAGATTTTAGTGTATTACACAATACACATAACATAAGAATATTAATTTACTTTGACGTTAGTGCCAGTGGAATTTCATGTGTAAAAACACACGAAATAGGAAAGAGACATATAATGCTCGTTCATTCCTTAGCTTCAGAGCAACAGTGTAAGTTGCATTTTGCTGCAGAAAAAGCATTGCCAGCACAATCACAAGTTTCTTCTGAAACGAATTTTAATAACAGTAATGAATTACCATAACTGGCACCTGCTACTACTTCCAGAACTTCAGATGATAAAGATTCCAAAACAAACTCATTGAAACATTTTTTAGTTACTGATGTAATAAAATCTGAAATTATATGGGTTATGAATAAAGTCATGTCTCATTCTACAGTACTAACTTCTGGAAACAAAACATTCATATTCCAAATTATACTCCCTGGCATTAGGATTGCTAAAAAAATGGAGTTACACAAGAATAAGATGTTATGTTTAATTACTTATGAACTTGCCCCCTTGTTTCCAGCATCACTTAACTAACAATGTCAGGGAAGTGTGTGTCATATGATGAGAGTTTAAACAAAGTTGTTGAAAAGGGATAAATGGATTTCATGGTTATGTTTCTGAGATGGAATAGATTCTGCCAGTGTCTACAAGATACTTAACATCTATATTTTTGACAATTCTGCAACATCTTCTGATTTACATAAAATTCTGTATGGTTTGTATTTTTCACCTGAGAATGTAACTTCAAGTTTCAATGGATGGGCCAAATGTGAACTTTTGAGATGTTTCACAGTTTGCAAGAATTTCTAATCAATGGAGAAGATAATCAACCATGAATGTTTTATTGTGGCATTTCTTTACATCATAGAGTGAACAACAGCCAAAATAAAACATTGAGAACTACTCCTAATAAAAGTAGTTGGAATATTCATGAATTACTTAGGGTTACCTGATACTTTATGAAGGATTTTCCTCCAAGGAGGGCACCCTTCTCAAACATCACTGACTTTTTACAAGTTTCCTTTCAAATTTTCATGTATAAGCTGTGTTGGATATATTAAAGTCGTGAAAAGACCTCTTGAATTTATTCCACATTTGAAGAATTATTTTGCTCAAGTGTGAGGGAGATTCAAATATAAAAGGTAATTGTGCTATTGTACTGTGCAAGCAGTTCCAAACGAGATGGTGGTGTGGGGATCTGAAGGTCAGTGTGTAAGGGAGTGGGAACCAGCTTGGTTTGCTGCTGCACTCTGTTCTGGCCTCAATACAGCTATGAGTGAACAAGAGATTCCTTCATCTGTTGTGCAATATTTTATCATAAAGATTTTAACCCATGAAGGGATTAAACTCTTGGAGATTTTAACTTGTTTAAAGGCACAGTTTGTGGATGCTACATAGTCCTAAAACTGAGTGTTTATTTGGGCCAGACAATATAAGGGTGGCTGAGAAAGTGTAGAAAATGAAGGTCATGCTTGATGTGCAAGGTTAAGTCTTTCAGATGACATCTTCTGAGCTGGTTGGTTGGTTGATTTGGGGGAGGGGACCAAACAGGGAGGTCATTGGTCCCATCGTATTGGGTAAGGACAGGGAAAGAAGTTGGCCGTGCCCTGTCAAAGGAACCATCCCAGCATTTGCCTGAAGCTATTTTGGGAAACCACGGAAAACCTAAATCAGGATGGCCAGATACAGGTTTGAACCATTGTCCTCCGAATGCGCCACCTCACTCAGTCATCTATGCTGTTTGAGAGCTTAGTGAAGGTGATCGCCAGTGTACTGTTGAAGAAATTGCAGCAGAAGTGGATATCAACATTAGGAGTGCTCGTACAATTATCAGTGAACAACTCGGCTTTAGAAAAATTAGTGCTTGATGGATTCCAGAGTTGATAACACTTTGGAGACCAGCCATTTAGAAGAATATCAAGCCTAGAAAGTGGCCGTTTATGCTGTTATTTAAAGCGTTACTGGCACATATGTAATTGATGTATCCTGAAGAATTATACATACTGAAAAAGGACCAACCTTCAATATTTATTTTTCATATTTAGTTCTCTGACAGATTACAAATTTTAAAATAATGACAACAGAAAGTGTAGCTATCCTCTTGAGAAAATAGTGTGAGGCAAGTTACTGAGCAATTTATCCATCTTGAGCTTCCAAAATATTTTGCTCACTCAACAAACATAACATAGTTGTAGCAGAATTAGAGCAAACTGTGAAATCAAGGAAATTACATCAGTGTGATCATATTGGGTCAGCTATTCACAACAGCAGCTGTTACATTTGCTAATTTTTTTTAAAAATAATTCTAGTAAATGACAACAGAGGGTAACACAAGTCTGTACAATGTTCTCGTATGAAATCAGTCCAATTTTTGAGTGATAGGTGACTCACATGTTGAGAAAATCATGGGTTGCCTGTATTTGGGTGTGGTGTTTCTAACACAAAGTTGTGGCCCAAGCTATGCTTGTGCTTGGCCTCCAAAGTGTTAATGGAACAGCAAAAAGAGGTCAGGTTGAAGATCTCTGAGAGACTTATGAATTGATTCTGGTAAGAAGGGGAGGATTTTCTTAAGCACATTGTCACATGGGATGAGACGTGGGTCCATCATTAAACTCCAGGATCCAAAATGGCAAGGAGGAGTGGTGAAGAAAGGATGAAGCCTGCCCAGTGAAGACCAAAACTTACCTCTCAGCTAAAAAGTTATTGAGACTGTGTGTTTTGACAACAGAGGAGTGTTAGTCAATAACTTTCTTCGTTACAACTTACTACTGCCAGTCATTAAAGCCACCTACCAAAACAAAAGATCAGGAATGTACATCAGAGACGTCATCCTTTCCATGAAAATGCTAAGCCTCAGCAAGCAAATTTGACAAGGGACAAATTGGAGGACATGAACTGAGAAATCCTCAACCAGCCTCTCTACAGTCCAGCTCCCCCCCCCCCCCCCCTCCCCCCCCCCCCCCCCCCCCCCCCCCCGCCAACCACTGGCAAAAATATGTAGAGCATGTCAGAAGCTATGTAGAAAAAAAATTGGAGGTGTCAGTTGTCTAAATAATTAATCAGTAAAGAAAAAATTCTGTTAGTGTCTGAAACACCCTCATATATGAAAGACCACCAGAAACTAGAAACTTTGAAAAAAATAAACATCATTTAGAAGACCAACTACTTCATGCAACTCGAGAAGTTTTTAACTAAGTATTAGCTAAATGACTCTTCTCCCCTTTTTGTACCAAGATGCTGAAATGGCAGGGAGCTTGGATCTGTGAGTGGTAAGGTGCTGAGCATTAAGAAGATACTCATTTTCAACACTTTTTTTTTGCCATGGGCAGATTTAAGATGAACAATATTTATTAGTCACACAGGCCAAATTTAACACAATGGTAAAAAATTAAGCTTGAGGGAACACCACAGTAAGTCACCAAAATCTTAAATTACTATCCTTTGGATGATTCAGAGAACTCCTTTTTTTTTAAAATTTATGACAAAGCAAAGTCTCTGTCACTTAGTAAACATTAGAAAATCACCCCAGGTGCACTAAGTGCATTTAACAATTACTTTGGCTACTTGAAAATCAATATTACAGTGACCACAATATGAATAAAACTTCAAGCTTTTAAAAAGAAACTTTATATACACACAATATAATGTCCACATTGCCTAAATAATCTGAAAGGGAGCAATGGCAAAAATCAACAAGTGCAAGCAGTTGTCCACAAGAGAAACCAGGGACAAATTCAAAGCAAAATAAAGGGGCTGAAATACATTGATTAGCCAACGCGTCTTGAGCTACACCCACATCCCAAATGATTGCTTTATTCAGTAAAGATTCTAAAACAGACACTTAGAGTATACATTAAATTTACATAACAGACAAATGGTAAACAGAACATGTGTTTCCAACCATAACAGAGAAAATCTGTGCAAACAACTGAGTCTGTTCGGCCTGCAAGACCTTTGGTTAACAGAATAAAATTTACATAACAAAATAAGTTACAATATGCACGAGCCTTTTACTTCTGACTGAGGAACCCAAAGAAAATAACGTAGCCTGTTTGATGCACAGGTACTTAAAGTTTACAAGCAGTGAAAAATATTAAAGATACCTAAACCTACAAAATACATGCACAAGTGGCACAGAAAAAAAGGAAATCTCTTTTTTACAATTGAATCAATGTAAAATGTGGACACATCCTTATTTCCAGGCTGCTAATCCATGTTGAGGACATTGGCCAAAATAGTGGCAGTAGTATAAGCAAGGCCATCTTAATGGTAAGAACACCAAACAAAACTCAGTAACAATAGTACAGTGAATTTCATGAACTGCAATGGGCACTCTATTGCACACAAGACCTGGAACTCACCATTTATTCCAGTGTCAGGCCAGGGTGAGTTAAGAATGGTGTATGTGGCCATGCCCACCAACCAAGGGAGCAAGAAACAGGCCCAGTTGAGCTCCAAAGTATAACCTGCTACCACAATAGCAGAGGGAAGTAGCAACTCTCCAATAAACATAGGCACATTCCCCAACGTCTTCCATCTAAACACGGTGAGTGGACCTGCATGGCTAAGAAGTTCAGGCCACAGTGGAGAGAGACTGCTTCACTGACAGTCAACCTCCAGCAGACCACCACTTAAATCCCACCCAAGGTGCAGCCAGGCCGCCACGTGCTGGGATGCCAGAGAAGCCATAGCTAGGCAATGGATCCAAAAGAACCTTCAAGATTGAAAGAATCAATATGAGTGTCCATGCATGGCTCAGATTTGTTCAATTGAATGTATAGCATTCATAAAGAAAACTTATGGAAATGGCAACAAATGCTAGCTATAGATGCTAACAAAGCATGTAATTGTTAAACAACTTTTTGTGTAGATACTGGATTGGGTGTCACTGTTGCTAGTAAGAACTACACAGAAAAGGATACCCTTATTTTGAGAAATAAGTGCACAGGTATTTTGGAAAGTCTGTGTCAAAAAATTGCTGAGAAGAGTCCTTTGAAAATAAAGATTGTCAAAGGTGGCTCCTGTTCATCACCTGAAATTATGCCAAGCTCGGCTCATGTTCATCATCTGAAATTATGCCGAGCTCCAATTTGAGAAATTCTTCAGTGACAATTGCATTGGAAGTTGTTGTGAATATTGTGAAAAGCAACTGAAACAATTCAATCTTAAGAAGGACAGACTTGATCACTTTCCGATGAATTAACTGCAAAGTTTGAACCATGAACTTCATCAAGTTTATATAGAAGCTGTTATGCATGTTTCATGGACATGCTGCAGTTGAAAGAGACATTTATATTAACAGATAAGTTTTACTGGAAAACCTACAAGAAGATGCAATTGTTTCAGAAAGAAGTGTTTACAATGCGATACAATAGTTAGGCAGTTTAGTTAATTGTGAGAAACAACTGAATGTGGACATCTCAAAATCGATGATACTAGCTGTGAAAAATGGTTCATTAAAAAGGGTACAAGCCTTAAGAAAGAAGGAATCTGATGCAAATGAAGCAAACATTCTTAAAAGGAGAACAATTCAAGAAATAAAAGAGCTCAAAGAAAAAACAATAATTACAGAAAAGACAAAGAAAGAAGCTCAATTTTTAGGTATTGTAATTTCAAGTTTAGTTAAGAAACTTAAACACTGAATATTTTACTGTGAAACTTAACATTTGACATAAATTTTGTTCTTTTATAATTGTTGTATTGTCATAAGGAAAATTAGAAGTTTTCACTATAAGACCGTGTTAAAACAATTTGTATTTTTAATTATGTAACAATAAAATATATTTGAAAGTAGCCATACCCCATCCTAGGTGATAGGTGAATGTTTTTATAGCATTTGATGAATGATATATTGCAAGTCATACATAGTCACATTGACATTGAGTTTAAGGGATATAGGAATTATTACTACATTCAGCTGTCATTTCAACCAGCTTTCAGGTTCATTAAAACATATTTTTGTCATTGTGCCATGGACATTTTCAAGAGATCATGAATTTAACTAAAGAGGTAATGAAAAAGCCATGAAGATGTCATAAAGTTGATCCTGTGAAAATCAGTAGATAACCCTGTGTATGCATTGTAAATTGCCAAAACATGATTCACCAGCTATGTTACACACTGAACCATATTCTCTCTAAGTTGGAAAATTAGAGTAAGCTACCTATCATAAAACTGAGCATAATGTCATAGGTTATTGTGTTAGGCCATTGTGTTTTATCATGTGGAAACAGTAAACCTATTAAGAATAAGTACCAAAGAGAATTGTTAATGCTGATTTTTCAATAACTTTATTTTTCTTTGATTGAACAAATTAACAAATTGTGAATTTGGATGTTCTATTGATGATAGTAGTTTGTCAAATCACTTAACGTAGATGTCAGAACTTAGTGTGTGGTATTTTGCACTTTACTAGTTGTTGTTGATCTTCACTAGTACATATCTGTACTAATGAAACAGTTGTCAATGGTCACTAGATATCGCTTTGATCTCATTGTAGGGGTGCCAAGCCAAGTATGTGTTTACACATTTAATTTGGAATAACATTGTTTTCTTAAGACTATTCACCCATTCATCATTTTAATTATTCTTTGTCTTATTTATGTCTGACTTTTTTTGATTGTTTACATATTGTACTTGCTTATTTGCATCTATTGCCTCTCATTTCTCTCTTTATTACTGCCGTACTTATCTTCGTTAGTTTCTATAACCTTTAGCAAAGTCAGTAGCCTCTTTGGGATTGGATTTTGCCTCTTATCTCACGAACAAGTTCGCTTCTTCCTTAACCATCGATTTGCCGCTTTCCTATACATCCGTAATGATTCACTGATGATCTGTATATTCAATGCCATATTTCTGTAACTTCTGTTTTCAATTATCACTTTAAAATCAAAAGAAATTAATAGTTTCAAAAGTTTGAGATTTGTCATCTTTATATGCTTTCACCTTTTCTAAGTCCATAAAAAGTTCCTGCATTTGAATTCTTGTAATGACTATGAGGAATGGGATTTGGTCTAGTAGAAGGGCTTCTGACTCGGCTAGAGTGTTGTGTACATATGAAGATAGCTACATGTAAAGTTCTGCACAAAGACAGAATACTTTGCGGTGATGCCAGTGTGCTGTCTCAGTCACATGCAACACACCTCTGGCTGTTTTGTATCCGGACACTGACAATGCTTGGATATTTGTCACAGGGAATATTGTTGCTACTTCCAGCTCTTTCCAAACATTTATGTATGTGAAACACCATCATTTATTAATGTAATATTTGTTATGTTTGTTTTATACCACCAATAATCAACACCACATTGGCAAAAGGGCCAGCCATGTGGAGCATGGGAAGAACAATTCTTTAACTGCCTCTGTGTGTATGCTGTAACTGATGTAATCTTGTCCTCATGATCCCTAAGTAATTTATGTAATGATAAATATATCTGAAAATAGCTATCCTTATCGTGGGTTAGAGCTGAATGTTTGTATAGAATTTGATGAATAGTATACTGCATGTCATGCTTAGCTTCACTATTCATGTTGACATACAGTTTAAGTGATACATGAAGTATTACGTACAGTTTTCATCAGCTATGCCTCCAGTGAACATTTCAAACATTTGCCAGTTTCTTAGTGCTGACATGAAACTAACTGTTAAACATTTAACTTGTCCTATTTGCACACACTGCAGATGGATGTGACAGAATGATGCTGTTTGCTTTGTGTGTCATGTGCTACTCTGTCTCTTGCTACTGTATATTATCTGACCTCTCACCTCCTCATAGGTACAGTACTACAGTATGTGCTAAATTTAATCTGAAGTGTACAGTCAAGTCTCTTTCATTTAACTTGCTTGCCAGTAGAATATGCATTCCAAGTGTCTCCTGGAGCTTCAGCAGCCAAAAAATTCCAAATAGTGTGATAGTTCTCTGTGTTGACAAGTACAAGGGCTTGGTCAAATGGAGCTGTGTACTGTACAATAACTGTGTGTATCATTCTCAAACCAAACAAAATAATTTTACTGCTATTTGATTTTGCTGGTCTTTAAACAGTGTGAAACAAAATCTGCAGCACCAAAAGTTTGCACTTTCTGTCCAAGTCTTATGGTAATATGAAGCCAAATGAGTTTGCCTACCTGTACTTCCAGTGAACATTTCAAAAATTTTCCAATTTATTGGTAATTGTGCACTTCTTATGCACCACAAAGCCTTACATCATCAGTGCTGCCCCTTTTATTTATATCTCTTCACAGAATGCCAAAATTTGATATGGAGTTTTTTTTTCTTAAAAAAAAAAAGGTTATTTAGTAGTCTCATAGAAACATGGAACACATTTGCTTTGAGAGCTGCATAGAAGCATTATTTAAATTTTCATAAAATGATCAACCACCAGATGCTGCTAGGTATTAATGCAGTGTTTCTAAATGTCTGAATATTATAGTCCATTGCAATTGAGATGCTGTAAGAAAATCCTTGAAATACAGCAAGTTAAATAAGTATACTGTTTATGCAAAACATAAATTTAAAGCTTTGAGCTTGATGGAGGCAGCAAAGGCACACACTAGTGCATGGGACACTTGAAGTTTTGCTGCATGAGCTGTTTCAGTACTTGGGGCTCTTTAGTGTTAATGCTGGTCTGGGGAAAGGGAGGGAGTTGGGGGTGGGGGGGGGGGGGGGTTGTAATACATTTCCTGAGTAATGGATTTAGAATTATAGTTCTGTCTATTCTAATTTCTATGATACATATAGTATGGTGAAAAAATATTAATAATAATAATAAATAAGAGTAACACTAAATGTGCCTGGTAAATTTTTCTAGATTCACCTGGTGAAGAAAGTAAGGTGATAAAAGTTACATCAGGTGGATCGGGCAAAAGGAAGAAGAGATCAGACTCTCGGAAAAATTCGTCTAGAAAGTCCAGCCGCAGAGAAAACAGAATTAAAGTGCAGCAGTTGGGAGAGCAGTGTAGCCCATCAAAAACAGAATCAGCAGATGAAAGCATGGAGCATACTGATATAACAGACTGTGACCTCAGGGCAGAGCTAAGTCGAAGACGAGCAGAAAGATTACTTAAGGTGAGGGAGTTGTGTACTTCTTGCTTTTAACATTACAAAATTCGTATTTTTTTCCTAAATATGTCATGTGTTGTCCATTTAGTTAAGCTTAACATTGTAGGCAATGTTTTCACTGCAGGAAGTTACTTTTGTTCAAAATTCTGGTTTTGTTTGCAAATGGAATGTTTTAATTGACTAAGCTATCCATTCGTTATTGTGAGTGAAACCAGTCTGTAGCACTTTCATTAGTTCAGCTAAAACAGTGGTATACAATTGGGATACACATATCCCGGAAGGGTTCCCAGGGGATATGTGAAGACATCTCTGGGGTTACACCAAATTTAAAATAAGCATTATACATGTTCATTTAAATATGTACTTCTTTTCACTATTTAAAACTGATTAATATATTGCTGTGGATTAAGTTGTTCCAGATGCAACTAACACACAACTAATTAAGCGGATGTGTTGTTGGGAATACAAAATTGAGCATAAACGTTCCCTCCAAATCAGTTGAAGAAGAAAGGAACATTGCCAAATTGTAGTGATGGTTTAAATTACATTTTACTGAAAAAGTGTGATGACGTCACTAATTAAAAATTATTTGAATCTAGCCGTTAAACACGTATTCAGCCATTCATATGTGTGAAAGGTGAATACATTATGCAGAATATTATGTCACCTTGTACAAACGTACAAACCATACCTGTGCACACAAACCTGTTTCAATTTTACTGCCTTTGAAAAGTAGCAGGTAGTATTTCATGGGTGTGAAGTAGTAGTGTTCACTTGTATACATGGTGCTTCAACTTCACAGTTAAGCCTCTCTCTAGCTGTCACTGTAAACAGGCTGTAACCCCTTATGCACCCTTCTGGACTGCTAGGAGTGACAATTGAAGTCCATAGTGCATTCAGTTCTGAGCAGAAACATTTGATCATTTTGACATTGTTAAACCATTATTCTTCACTGGACTATGTTGTTGTGTGTCATCACTGTTGGACTCTGTTATTGTGTGTCATCACTGTTATTGTCTCTCCAATATTTAGTTTCTATTGAGATATTTTGGGTATCAATGCTGAAACACTCAGCTGTGTGGTAATGGAAGAAATATGACTGGGTACAAAGGAATCCTCAAGATTTGAATGTGATATACAGTATCTGCAAGGATGATTTATATTCCAAATCCACAGTAATTAAAGAAATTAAAAGTAAATTAGTGAATGACGTTAAAGATTTCTCATGGAAAAAAATACTTCAGACATGTGACACTACATACTTAAAAAGCAAGTGATTTAAATCGCCAAACAATTTTAAAAATGTTGTATCTTATGTGCTTCCTGTTCATGTCACCTCAGCATTTAATTAAAGAGAATTATCTGTGATGGGCCAGGAAGAGAGAGAGAGAGAGAGAGCTTTAATACATTTAAATAGAAATATTATCCATGTATTTAAAACCAACCAAAAATCCATATTTAATGCCAGAAATACAAAAAATTTGTAATACTTAAGTAAATGTATACATTTTGAAACTATGTCATTTGTACAAATATATATGCATCTAGTATAAGTTAGCAACCCTAGTCATGGTTCATGTATAATCAGGAGGGCTGAAAAAGCAACCAAGTGAAATCACTGAGTGGAAAACATTCATGTAGCTAATCTGATTACAGAGACTAGTTTCATTAAGTGATTTCATTAAAATGAAAAAGATGATTGAACAAAAATGGTCAAATGGCCAACTGCTAATCAAAACTAAGTAGTTCTCCCATCACTACTGGTATGAAGTACAGTATTCAGAACAATGGCTGGGCCCATTTCTTCCCCATCTCAACTCTGTTTAAATAAAGATAGTAATTACTGTGAAGTGCCTGAATGCATTAATTTTTCTTTTCTCATGGACACCTGCTGTAAGGAAAATATTTGTCTTCATCATTCAATAGGAACTTCACATTTTTGTGTCAGTTGTAGAGATTAGACAAGGAACTGTTTTATAGCTTGTCAAATATACATTATTCAGAAATAATCAGATGAACTGTGCAGAGGGACTGTTTTAAAATGGTGTCTCTATAATAAGTATTTCATTTCAACAAATTAATCTCCCAATTTATAAAAGTAGTCTGTAATATAACATCAAACACTGTCTTGATTTTTCTCCTTTGCTAGTCACCTTTGTAAAAACTACATATGCAACAGTTTTGCTGTTGCTATTACCAGCATTTAATTAATAATATGTGACATGTATAGTATTGTTTATGTGTTTAAAATTCATGTGTGTATGCCCTGCATTTTTGTGCTATGTGGCACTACTCTCTCTTGTGATAGATGCAACTGCTCATTCAGTAATTTGTGCGTTAGGCAGAAAGGACTGTACAAATCACTGTTATAAGTGTTTCCTTGTGTGGCACAAATTAAAAGCTTCAAATTTTTTTGAAATGTGTGCAACAGCTATATTTTCGACAATGCATTTGATTCAGTGTATTCTTCCTATGTGATGCATTTCTGGGTAATCTCTGAAATGTCAGATTAAACTATTTCTGTGTAAGATGTATACAACTCATTAGGTGCACCAGGTTTAAAAGCTAGTTGTTTTATTCTCACTACGCAGTCAGAATTCAGTCAATATTCACCTTTGTTTTCTGGGGTATGAGACATGCTGCTCATTAGTGCTCAGAGAATCATCAGCATCTCATTTTAAATTTTCAGTAATCTGGTTATGTATAGGCAGACTGATGAGAACTGCATATTAACTAGTAAGTGCTTGATTTGATTAATTTCTGAGTAGTTGACCCATGTGCTCTGGATTTGACAGTATTGTATTTATACATTTTTTCCTTTATTGTCTTACCAATACAGAGTCTACCTACAGGCCTTATTTCTTCGGTATTTACAGTTATTGTTGTAAGTTATTGTGCATCTTTTGTGTTAAAGTCTGATTTCCTATTCTACTGTGCTGGTAAGATTGATGTTTGCTGTGTAAAGTAAAACCTGTATTAATGAACCTGTTTTTAATTGATATTTCCATTGATACTAGTGAAACTACCATAAGAACAGTATTACAGAAACTCATGTTTAATAAACCGTGCTTTAAGAAAAGTTTGCTTTTGAGGACTGACTATGAAATGTTCTGCAAAATTAAATCTGCTTTCACAAACAAAGTTTGCCAGATGGTTTGTGACTGTTTCTTCCTTTTTTCATTTCTTTAAAGTGATGATGAATTAGTGATAGCCGGCCGAAGTGGCCGTGCGGTTAAAGGCGCTGCAGTCTGGAACCGCAAGACCGCTGCGGTCGCAGGTTCGAATCCTGCCTCGGGCATGGATGTTTGTGATGTTCTTAGGTTAGTTAGGTTTAACTAGTTCTAAGTTCTAGGGGACTGATGACCACAGCAGTTAAGTCCCATAGTGCTCAGAGCCATTTGAATTAGTGATAGAGTAAACAGCAGTAATTTTCAAGTAATTCTTTTGGTTTGTGGGTAGATTATAGAACCCCTAAAATAATTTTGTGGAATGAGATATTGAAACATTTCAGTGGTTCTACAGAAAGAGAGAACCCAAGAAATCAGGCTGATGCCTGGGACTGATTTGCTTACTGAATTGATTGACTGAATGAATCAGTTCGAAGGACCTTTTAGTATCTTGTGTGTAATTTTCAGAGGGGAAGGTGTGGCTGTGGATATGTAAAATGTGGAATAGTAGAAGGAAAATGCTTTGCTATGCTTACTAAAAATATACATTTAGTACAGGTGAAATTGGAGTCATTTATAATTGATTTACCTGAAAATCATATGCTGTTAAAGAGGCAAAGCAGCTAAGAGAGAATGATGGCACTGCAGTATGTTAATAGAGATAGAAGCGGAAAGTTGCAGAGATTGATAACTGTGAAGTTAAAAATTCCCAGTTTTTTATTTTTATTTTTTTTCAAAAACATAAAAACACACTACTGATGAGTAATGTCTCAATGGACCTTATAGTGTTTTTAATAGAATGTAAGAACCCTAAACAGATGTAGCAGGAAGAAAGATTGTACTTACTACTGACTGATGCATTCCACATCCAAACGTAACCTTATTTCTCAGGAACATTAATGTTGTGTTTCATCTTTCTCATCCACAAGCCTTTGGTCCTGGGAACTATATTTTATCATTCAGTGTGGATGAGCCACTTCTGGCCAGCGGTAACTTCTGTCAGTACACTACACTCAAGTAAAGAAATAAACCACTACCACCACCATGTCATTTATTTTCTTCTTTTTTTAATTATTTTGTTAAAAATTGTTTTTCAAGAATGCTTCCTTCAACACTTCAGTTTGAGATTTTGCATATTACTTGCAAGTAAAATCCATATCAGTTTCATGAAAAATGTATAGTACTAACATATATTTCCGAATTTGCCAACAAGAAGTTATTTTTATGTTAAGCTATATTTTAGGTTCCAGAACAGGGTGAGTTTGTGATAAATGAATATGTATATGGCCTAAAACCATTGACATTGTAGTTCAAGATTACTCCTTATGTAGAGGAAAGCTAATCAGCTAAAGTCCCATTGAAGAAAAAATGTGTTGGCCCAAAGAGATTGATAAAAAGAGCTTTTACTGTAATGGTTTTTTTGTGCTGTGTGGTTTTGTGCAGATGTTGCACTGTCAGTCAATATCACTATGCATACTTTTTGACATACTTTGTCTACTGTGTGTGTGTGTGTGTGTGTGTGTGTGTGTGTGTGTGTGTGTGTGTGTGTTGTGTGGTTATTATTATTGTTATTATTATTATTATTATTTTTGGGGACTTACAGTTTGTGTAATAATTGTTTGAGAGTGTTTCATGAGTGATGTAACATGCTGCTGTTCATAGCAAAATTTATTGCAGTAGCATTTCAAATTATCCAAGAGATTTTAATAAAAATAATATAAAATTACAGATTTCATTTTCTCAGTAGGTATAGGAGTTACTCTTTCTACTTTCTATTACAATATTTGCCTCTGTTTTATTTAAAATCAGACATCCTTGTAGACAAAAATATATTTTTTCCATGTGCTAGAACTTATATGTATTACCAAAGTACAACTGCTAGAGTGATGTCAAGGTAAGAAGGCAGGTAGCAGGGAAATGTACAGTGCCAACGAGCAGTGTTCCATGGGATGCCTCAGCCGATAATATCATTCTGCCACATCCGTCTATAATGTGCGATTTGAGGTGCACATAAAAACACTTAACATTGAATTTAATGTAAATGTAGTTATGTTGGTGGTGTTAAGCCATTGTAGTATTGATTATGGATAATGTAAAGCAAACACAACTGGTATTACATTAACACACAATAGCATGTATACATATTTTTTGAGATATACAGTTATCATTGTAAACAGAATGAGATTTTCACTCTGCAGCAGAGTGTGTGCTGATATGAAAATCTCATTCTGGAAACATCCCCAGGCTGTGGCTAAGCCATGTCTCCGCAATATCCTTTCTTTCGGGAGTGCTAGTTGTGCAAGGTTTCCAGGAGAGCTTCGGTAATGTTTGGAAGGTAGGAGACAAGGTACTGGCAGAAGTAAAGCTGTGAGGACAGGGCGTGAGTCGTGCTTGGGTAACTCAGATGGTAGAGCACTTGCCCGCAAAAGGCAAAGGTCCCGAGTTCGAGTCTTGGTCCGGCGCACAATTTTAATCTTTTAGGAAGTTTCATCATTGTAAACAGTTATATTAACATTGTATTTAAATCACAGCATTTATTTTTCACTGAAGTCCACTGAATGTTTCAGGCAGGATCATTACATACTGCACTCCCTACACGGTTACTGCAATCTGCATTTCGGGGACTTGTTAGCGGGTGAGTAAATCTATTCATTCTCTGCCAGGAAAATTGTGAACCTGCTTTCACATTTGGAGACAATTGTGGAAATTGTTTCTGAGATATATCTCCTGGTCAATATCTATAAAATTACTGGATATCAGAGTGTTAAAAATTTGGTGATTTCAGATTTCAATGAAAGTGTGCTTTATAACAAAAATGTGTTGCATATTTACTTGGGTGTGAGACTCATACTTGTGCACTTCTCCGGGAAGTTCTAATTTTTGATAAATGCTTATAGTGTAATTTTCTCTGGCAACTAATTGATAAGCAGAATAAATTTATGGAGAACATTAACACATTTCAAAGAGCATTAGTGATTGCCATGCATGTGCTGTTCATCAGTTTCCTAAACATACACTGGTAGCTGTTGTTTTTAAAAGTAAATCAACCGTAAAAAATTATCTATATCAAATTAGCCTATGACCATTTCCCATGTATTTATGGCTGTCACTAAACAACATAATATATGTTTATGAATTGAACTTGTTATTTGGTTATTGCATTTAATCTCATCTTGATCATTTTCATATTAGCATTTTTCAGTAATAGCTATAAGATAATTAATTTTCTGATTTTACTTGCACACACTTCATCATAATTACATTCTTAAAAAAAATATATTTGTCCTTTGCATGCTGCAAAGTGTTTCTTCTGTGAGTGTATCACTTTCATAAAATAAAGAAAAACTGCCTTGAATCACAAATTGTAATTTTAATCCAATGCATGATCCATTTTGAACTCCGGGGGCTCATCTTCAGGTGCTTGACAGCCTACACCTTTTTTTCCAAATTTAAGTTATCTCTGGTCCTAGTAAAATTGCAATTATATGTTATAAATTAGCACATTGTTAACTTACTGTTTCCAGTAGTGGATACATGTTTTTGAAGCACAGTATAAGTAAACATGTTTATGTAGGTATACACACTTTCCATTTTACAGCACATTTGTAAACATGAGTTGAACAGATCAAAGAATTTCAAATGTAAAGATGCTGCATTTCTATAAATAAACAGACACTATTATTTCAAAGAACATACAAATCTATTACATTTATTACATTATTAATTATATAGAGATATTGTTTGTAAATCAAATGTTTGTGAGTATGTCAAGTGTGGCTGTTTGTTATCAAATAGTTGCCCTGTTAAATGTGTGTACCTTTCAGGAAAAATTCTTTTAAAATTACTGAAAAACCTGTGGCTGCTGAACTCTGTCTGTTCATTCAAGATGTTTTCAGAAGATTTTTCCTTGTGTAACATTATTTCTAATTGTTCTAGCAGATGAAGTTTTTTTAACATGATTTTGTGTGTGGAGTAGAGTTTGCTGTTGGGGATGTCACTTTGTCTGTATCTGTTAAGGTACATATGGTTTGCTATTGTGGTTAAGTCTAAAAGCATCAGTGTGTTCTTTGTAGCATGTATGGAATGTTTTTCGTGTTTTGTATATGTAAAATGCAGGGCAACACCTACATCGTAATACTAACTTCTAGTGTGTTTTCTTATTGGTGTGTGTGTTTTCTGTGTGAGGTAAGTTTGTATTTTTTTAGAGTTCCATGGATCCACGTGTAAAGAATTCACAGGATATAGAAATAATCAAGTTTTTCAAATTATTGTTTAGCACATGATTACATTGAATTTATGACACGAAAGATAAAAAATATAGATGAGTAACAGAAACTTTGAGAAGTTTAACGTAGGGTTACCATTCACTCTTCGTTAGAAATACACACACACACACACACACACACACACACACATTAAGTTATGCTGAACATAGGCAAGGGATCATATTGTGCATTGTGACTAAGAAATTTATCTATCCTATAATAATATCCATTTGGAAGTAACTGCCTTAGGTTTTCTTGAAACTTGGTTGTGTTTCCGACCAGATCTTTAACCTGTGATTGTAGGGGATTAAAAATCTTCACACCACTGTACAAAACCTATTCTGTGCCATACTCTTGATTTTTTTTAAAAAAGTGGCTATCAAGTTTTCTCTGGGTGTTGTAGTTATGGAAGGAACTATTGGTTTCGAGCAAGTCGCTGTTCTTAGTAGCAAAACATATCAGGGGAAAAATAGATTGCACAGCTGTTGCAAAATTTTGAAGATTTCTAAACAGATTTCTGAATTAGTGCCTAGGATAGACTCCACTCTTAATTCTTATAGCTCGCTTCTGTACATAGAACACACTTTTTTTGCTAATGTTTGTTTTTTTCCCCAAGAATACTATGCCATATATTATAAGTAATGACAATAACCAAAGTATGATCTCCCTACTGTCAGATATAATTCTTAAGGCAAATATTGCTTTGCTTAATCTTACACACAGGTTGTGGAAATGGAAGTGTCACTTCAGTTTGCTGTCTATATCCACACCCAAAATCCTGGAGGACTCAACCTTTGAGTCTCGGGATGATCCATTTTTAGATTTATTTTTTCTGCAACATTAGTATTAGAGGAGAAATGAACATAATTTGTCTTTTTTTAGATTGATTGAAAGACCATTAATTTAAAATCCATTTACCACATCTGCAGGTGTCTTCTTTACTACCTCACTTAACATGTTTCCTGAGGGGGGTACTAACTAATATATTGGTGTCATGAGCAAATATTGTGACCTTTCCATGTTCTGCACGTAGTGGGAAATCATTTATAAATCTTAGATAGAGTGGTGACCCCATACTGAGCCCTGGGGCCCCCAGTGACAATGGAGGCGCAGTCTGAAGATACATCGCCAGAGTGAATTCCTTCCATGATTACCTTCTGATTTCTACTATGCAGGAAAGATTCGAGCCATTTGGCTACTGTTCCATTCATTCCTAAGGTTTTGGCTTTATTCTGGAGAATACTGTACCTAACACTGTCAAAAGCTTCTGACAGGTCACAAAATATTCCAACTGTCATCACATTGTCATTTATGAATTCCAAAACATTGTCAACAAATGTGTGTATTTCATCCTCTGTTAATACTCCTATCTAAAAACAAAACTGGCTATTGCTGAGGATGTCATATTTACTAACAAGGGAAACTCTCCGTCAGTCTCCCCCTCCCCCTCAGATTTAGTGATAAGAGGGCCCAGTGGATAGCCCATCAAAAACTGGACGCACATTGAGCTTGAAAATGGGAAGAAGGTATGCTCAACTGTGAAAAAGAAGCAAAATAAAAACATTGAATTCTTGAAGCTTAACAGGTGCCGTATAGAGGGAAGACAAACAGCTGTGGAATCGTGGTTAAGTGGTCATAGTGTTGGACTGTAAATTGGCAGAGCCGTGTTCAGAACTCCTTCAAGCCATTTATTTTTATTTATTTATTTTTTTTTTCACATTATCATGAACTGTACATCTGGTCATTGAAATATTTGTTCTCTTCTTGTAGCCTTAGCAGCTGTCATAGTATACATTGGTTGTAGGATATGAGTCACATGGTAAGAACATGTTACCGTAACAAGTGAATGTGATAAATGGTGAGAGCAGGTGAGATACCACATAGACGTCTCACAGAAATGAAAACAACAAATAAATGATTGTGAACTATGTTACAAAAAGGAGTTCAAGAGTAAAAATTTCCAAAACAGAACGCAACTTCAAAAACATTAAAAAACATGTTTTGACAGAGCACAGAGAAACTGTGTGCTCGTGAAACTGTTGTGTTCATTTGTTGCAGCTTATGTAACAAATGTTTTCATTATTTCTTTAGGAGTTGACCACATTCACATTCCTCTAAACTGGGCAAGGAGGTATGTCTCACTCACTTACCAGGCATACAAATTAGGTGTGTCGGTGAGAGATCCCTATCATATGACACACCTACTGTCACTAATGCTGTGTATGACACACCAGACTTGTTTTCCAGTGGAGGATTCGATTGACTTGTCACCTTGCCATCAAACATTTGCAATTCCCATTTGAGAGCCACTTCCTTTCGGCTACTAATAGAGTAGTTGTGCATAATCAGCAGTCATTATGGGTCCCTTCCTTACACCTTGCTGTTGCAAATGGATATTACACCATGACACAGACACAAATTTGAATACAGCAAACAGGGGGGGGGGGGGGGGGGGCAATTGGCTGAGGGAGGTTTGAACACAACTCTCCCACTTGGCAGTCCAACACCATGACCACATAACCACGACGCCATAGCTCTGTCAGGCTGTTCTTTATTGCGCTTCTTGGGCTTGGACCACTCACTGTTCCTATTTTGCTTTTTTTTTCACAGTTCAGTATACCTTCTTCCTGTTTTCATGCTTGATCTCTGTTCAGTATTTGATGGACTGTCCACTGGGCCCTCTTACCACTAAATCTGAGGGGGGTGTGATGCAGAGTTTCCCTTATAAGATGCTCAATGATTCCGCTGTGCATCAGTTTCTCCAATGAGAGTACTGAAATTGGTCGATAGTTTGTAGCATCTGCCTTTTCTCACTTCTAATAAACTGGCTTTATAAGTCCATATTTTAATTTGTCAGGGACTACTTCTTCCTCAAGTGACATATTAAAATATGGCAGAGGAGTGTACTTATTTTTCTGTAGCAGCAGAATTTTTACTTTTTAAAGAGTTATTTTTTCTATTTCCTTCACTGTCATTTTCCAAAAATGCTAGTTCAAGTGTAAGTAAGAATTTTATAGCTTTATTTACAGAACCCAAGCACGCTGCTGGATTTGTAATAGTTATGAAGTAATAGTAGAAAATATTAGCCTCCATTTCAGGGTAATCTACTTTACTGCAATCATTTCTTAGACCAATCATTTCTTTTACAGCTGAACTATTCCCTGCCTCATTTTTCACATATTTCAATATTGTCTTCATTTTGTTATTAGATTTATCAGTTTCCTCTTTTAAGTACATCGTTTTGGGTTTTTGTATTTCATACCTTAATATCTTAGAGTACACTTTATATTGCCTCATCATTTCAGAATTGTGTTACAATCTAGCTGGTGCATACAATTGCCTTTTTGTTTTATATGAGATTTTTATGGCCAGTATAATCCATGGTGTAAGTTTATTGTTACAACTAACTGTTTTTCTTTGAAAACATTTCTTCAGAAAGACTTTTAGATTGATTAATAAATCCACCAAACTTTTGAGTTAACATCTGCTGCATTATATTCTTCAGACCAGTCAATTAGTTGTATTTTCTGTCTGTATGTCTCCATTGTCTCTTTGTTTATTAGCCTCAATGTTTTCCAGGCAGGTTTTGATTTTAAATTAAGACTGAACTGAAGGACAGTAAGAATTACAGTATCAAGATCTGATTGTCCATTTAAGACCTGACAAACTGTCAAGCTGTTGTGCCTAGACTTATCAACAAAAACAATATCAGTTAAAGTACTAGAATGGTCAGTCACCTTAGTGGGAACATCTACTTCTTGCACTAAATATTAAGAACTCATCAATTGCTGTTACTGGTTTCAGCCAAGAAAGTTACATTAAAGTCACCTAATAATAGGATTGAGATTTTTTGTACAATTTTGACAAAACTACTTCACAGTGTTTGAGAAAGATTCCATACAGGTGCCCTGTAAATTGATAATATGGCAACTAATGTATTATTTGCTGTCAGTTCTGTGCCACACACTTCAAAATATGGCTCAACACAAAAACTACTTAAGTCTAGGGCTCTAAACAATACATTATTTCTAGCATAAGTTGCTACCCTGCCTTTCTCCATGAGTGGTCTGCAAAAATGAGATGTTAAACAGAATCTACCAATGCACAATATGTGAATTCCACTAGTGGCATGGTGTTCAGTGAAGGATAATATAACAGGTTGCGTTTCATATTCAGTATCATTTAGATTCATTACTAACTGATCTGTTTTACTTTCTATTATGTTGATTTGTTTAATGTTCAATTGTGGACTTTACCTGCTTGAACTAGTACTATCACTTAACTACTTCTCATTTGATGGTAAAATCTACCAATAGCAAGAAGGTTTAGCTATGGGTGACAGCATGTCAAGACTCCTGGCTGACATATTCATCAACCAGTAAAAAAAATAAATGTTTTGAAGGGAAAATTAAACTTGCTGAAAAAATTGTCTATTACATAAGATCTGTGTATGAACCACTATTTATGTCTGATGACACAAAAGCTGAACTTGTTACATTCACTCCACAATAAATTGAAGTTCACAGTTGAACCAAAAACAGAGCAATCCATAAATGTCTTAGACATCACTACTGTTAATGAACAGCAAGAACATAATTTTTATATTTACAGGAGACCAACCTACACTGATATTACGATACACAAATCATCACACCATCCAGACACCCACATGAGTACGGTGCCTTTAGAAACGTGTTGAACGTAATACCCAAAACATTAACACAAGAAACTGACACGATTAAAGCAATTGCAGTAAATAATGGGGTATTCAGAAAAATCTATTGACAAACTTTCCAAAAACTACAGGCCAACATCAGTAATAGAAGCAACACAGCAATAACAACTGCCACAATGCGTATCTTCACACACCTATTTAGATACAGTATCACAAAAATATTGCCAACTTACTTAGAAAAACCAGTATAAAAATGTCCTCATCCAAAATCAACACATTTGGACACCACTTATGTCACACAGTAAACAGAAACACTCCTATAACAGAACAAAGTGGAATATATAAATTACAATGTAACAGTTGCCCTGCATTTTACACAGACAAAACAGGAAAAACATTCCATACATGCTACAAAGAACCCATTGATGCTTTTAGACTTAACCAATTTGACAAAACCACAATAGGTAACCACATGCACCTTAACAGACACAGATGAAGTCAGATGCACAACAGCTAACTGTACTCCACACACAAAACCATGATCAAAAACTTGATCTGCTAGAACAATTCGAAATAATGTCACACAAGGAAACATCTTCTGAAAACATGGTGAATGAACAGATGAAGTTTATCAGCTACAGTTTCTTCAGTAATTAGAAGTTTAATTTTCCCTAAAGAAACAAATATTTAATAGTGCAGCCATTTGATAATGTTCAGCCACATTTGATATATTGACAAATGTTTGTTGTATGAATAATATTTCTGTATAATTAATACTTCAATTGCTTTGCAGCTTTACATTTGAAATTCTTTGACTTGTTTTAAATTGTGTTCACAAATTTGCTGTAGAATGGAAAGTACACACACACACACACACACACACACACACACACACACACACACACACACAGAGATATATATATATATATATATATATATATATATATATATATATATATATATATATATAGTGTCTGTATATGTGTGGATGGATATGTGTGTGTGTGCGAGTGTATACCCGTCCTTTCTTCCCCCTAAGGTAAGTCTTTCCGCTCCCGGGATTGGAATGACTCCTTACCCTCTCCCTTAAAACCCACATCCTTTTGTCTTTCCCTCTCCTTCCCTCTTTCCTGATGAGGCAACAGTTTGTTGCGAAAGCTTGAATTTTGTGTGTATGTTTGTGTTTGTTTGTGTGTCTGTCGACCTGCCAGCACTTTCATTTGGTAAGTCACTTCATCTTTGTTTTATATAGTTATAATAGAGGGAAACATTCCACGTAGGAAATATATATCTAAAAACAAAGATGTGTGACTTACCAAATGAAAGTGCTGGCAGGTCGACAGACACACAAACAAACGCAAACATACACACAAAATTCAAGCTTTCGCAACAAACTGTTGCCTCATCAGGAAAGAGGGAAGGAGAGGGAAAGACGAAAGGATGTGGGTTTTAAGGGAGAGGGTAAGGAGTCATTCCAATCCCGGGAGCGGAAACACTTACCTTAGGGGGAAAAAAGGACGGGTATACACTCGCACACACACACATATCCATCCACACATATACAGACACAAGCAGACATATTTAAAGACAAAGAGTTTGGGCAGAGATGTCAGTCGAGGCAGAAGTGCAGAGGCAAAGATGTTGTTGAATGACAGGTGATGTATGAGTGGCGGCAACTTGAAATTAGCGGAGATTGAGGCCTGGTGGATAACGGGAAGAGAGGATATATTGAAGAGCAAGTTCCCATCTCCGGAGTTCGGATAGGTTGGTGTTAGTGGGAAGTATCCAGATAACCCGGACGGTGTAACACTGTGCCAAGATGTGCTGGCCGTGCACCAAGGCATGTTTAGCCACAGGGTGATCCTCATTACCAACAAACACTGTCTGCCTGTGTCCATTCATGCGAATGGACTGTTTGTTGCTGGTCATTCCCACATAGAATGCGTCACAGTGTAGGCAGGTCAGTTGGTAGATCACGTGGGTGCTTTCACACATGGCTCTGCCTTTGATCGTGTACACCTTCCGGGTTACAGGACTGGAGTAGGTGGTGGTGGGAGGGTGCATGGGACAGGTTTTACACCGGGGGCGGTTACAAGGGTAGGAGCCAGAGGGTAGGGAAGGTGGTTTGGGGATTTCATAGGGATGAACTAAGAGGTTACGAAGGTTAGGTGGACGGCGGAAAGACACTCTTGGTGGAGTGGGGAGGATTTCATGGAGGATGGATCTCATTTCAGGGCAGGATTTGAGGAAGTCATATCCCTGCTGGAGAGCCACATTCAGAATCTGATCCAGTCCCGGAAAGTATCCTGTCACAAGTGGGGCACTTTTGTGGTTGTTCTGTGGGAGGTTCTGGGTTTGAGAGGATGAGGAAGTGACTCTGGTTATTTGCTTCTGTACCAGGTCGGGTGGGTAGTTGCGGGATGCGAAAGCTGTTGTCAGGTTGTTGGTGTAATGGTTCAGCGATTCCGGACTGGAGCAGATTCATTTGCCACGAAGACCTAGGCTGTAGGGAAGGGACCGTTTGATGTGGAATGGGTGGCAGCTGTCGTAATGGAGGTACTGTTGCTTGTTGGTGGGTTTGATGTGGACGGACGTGTGAAGCTGGCCATTGGACAGGTGGAGGTCAACATCAAGGAAAGTGGCATGGGATTTGGAGTAGGACCAGGTGAATCTGATGGAACCAAAGGAGTTGAGGTTGGAGAGGAAATTCTGGAGTTCTTCTTCACTGTGAGTCCAGATCATGAAGATGTCATCAATAAATCTGTACCAAACTTTGGGTTGGCAGGCCTGGGTAACCAAGAAGGCTTCCTCTAAGTGACCCATGAATAGGTTGGCGTACGGAGGGGCCATCCTGGTACCCATGGCTGTTCCCTTTAATTGTTGGTATGTCTGGCCTTCAAAAGTGAAGAAGTTGTGGGTCAGGATGAAGCTGGCTAAGGTAATGAGGAAAGAGGTTTTAGGTAGGGTGGCAGGTGATCGGCGTGAAAGGAAGTGCTCCATTGCAGCGAGGCCCTGGACGTGCGGGATATTTGTGTGTAAGGAAGTGGCATCAAAGGTTACAAGGATGGTTTCTGGGGGTAACGGATTGGGTAAGGATTCCAGGCGTTCGAGAAAGTGGTTGGTGTCTTTGATGAAGGATGGGAGACTGCACGTAATGGGTTGAAGGTGTTTGTTGGTAATGAGGATCACCCTGTGGCTAAACATGCCTTGGTGCACGGCCAGCACATCTTGGCACAGTGTTACACTGTCCGGGTTATCTGGATACTTCCCACTAACACCAACCTATCCGAACTCCAGAGATGGGAACTTGCTCTTCAATATATCCTCTCTTCCCGTTATCCACCAGGCCTCAATCTCCGCTAATTTCAAGTTGCCGCCACTCATACCTCACCTGTCATTCAACAACATCTTTGCATCTGCACTTCTGCCTCGACTGACATCTCTGCCCAAACTCTTTGTCTTTAAATATGTCTGCTTGTGTCTGTATATGTGTGGATGGAAATGTGTGTGTGTGCGAGTGTATACCCGTCCTTTTTTCCCCCTAAGGTAAGTCTTTCCGCTCCCGGGATTGGAATGACTCCTTACCCTCTCCCTTAAAACCCACATCCTTTCGCCTTTCCCTCTCCTTCCCTCTTTCCTGATGAGGCAACAGTTTGTTGTGAAAGCTTGAATTTTGTGTGTATGTTTGTGTTTGTTTGTGTGTCTGTCGACCTGCCAGCACTTTCATTTGGTAAGTCACATCATCTTTGTTTTTTATATATATATATATGTGTGTGTGTGTGTGTGTGTGTGTGTGTGTGTGTGTGTGTGTGTGTTTACTCACACTGTGCTTGAAAAACATGTATCCACTACTGGAAACAGTAAGTTTATTTTTTGATATGTTTTAGTTTTGTTAATTTATATTCACAATGTGCCAATTTGTAATATACTGTTGTAATCTTACCAGGACCAGAATTAACCTAAATCTGAAAAAAATGGATAATTAAATTTTCATTGAGACGTATGAATCTCATCTTTATCCACGATTATGATAGAAGTGCAAGAAATGAATAAAAGTTTGTGCCACGGCCAGGATCTGAACCCAGGTCTCCTGCTTACTAGGCAGAGGTGTTAGCCATTACACCATCATAGCAGTATAAGTAACACTGCTGCTTGGACTAGACTAGTCCATTGCCTTCCCTAGCATAAACCTCAATTCACGTCTTCAGTTTGTGTTCAGCTTCTGTCATTATCATACCGAAAAAAAATTGATGTAGACTGTCGTAGCACCTGAAGGTGAGCCCCTAGGGTTCAAAATGGATCGTGTGTTGAAATAAAATTATGATTGTGACTGATAGTGGTTGTTCTTTGTTTTTCCTCTTCTAATAGTAATCAGGATCACTTCCTTTGGTGTTTAGACAGAGATTTCCAGTTTAGTTGTGCAATGTGTAGCTGGAGTCAGCCCAGACAAATACTGCACAGCACATCTTTCTTTCAACACTCACTGTCAATGGAAAGTATTTGTTTGTTTCCCATTGCAAACAAAATTATTTTCAAAGCATAATTGTTTGTGTGTATTCAATAGAGCAGTCTCCAAGAAGTCTAGTGTGATATTTGTTTTATCAATAGATACTAACAGGGACAGTAAAACATGAACAACACCCAATTCTCCAGCAGCGACAGCACTGCCTAGGCCCAAGCCAACCACTACAGCCATGCAGCAGCACTGCTCAGTCACTGCTGGAATATTGGTTATTCTTGATGGTTTACCATATCGATAACATGAATATTGCACTAAACTACAAGGGTCACTCTAAAAGAAATGCACACAATTTTTGTAAAAGTACAGTTTTCATTCTGCATGTGTGAAGGTTTAACAGTGTGTAGATACATCCTTCCCACTTGTTTTTAAACTTAGTTCAACCTGTTCCCGTGAGTGGCACCGCCACAGTATGTCTTCAAGATGACTGCTACATTTGACATTCGTCAGAAGCAACGTGCTGTCATAGAATTCCTGTGCTGTGAAAACGAGACAGTGGAAACATCCACAAGAGGTTGAAAAAGATTATGGAGATGCTGCTGCCGATCACAGTACAGTTAGTTGGTGGGCAAGCAGGTTACATGATGAAAGGGAGCACGGCAATATTGAGGATTGTCCTCACAGCGGCAGGCCTCATACTGCACACACTCCAGACAAAGAGTTAACGAATTGGTGACTGCTGACAGACGCATCACAGTGAACGAATTGTCAAGCTGTGCTGGGATAGAGGAAGGAAGTGTTTGCAGAATACTGAAAGTGTTGGCGTTAAAAAAGGTTTGTGCCAGGTGAGTTCCCAGGATGTTGACAGTGGCTCACAAAGAAACAAGAAAAACGGTATGCAGCAAACTTTTGGAACAGTACGAGAATGGTGGAGATGAATTTCTTGGAAGAATTGTGACAGGTGATGAAACATGGCTCCATCATTTTTCACCACAGACGAAGAGGCAATCAATGGAGTGGCATCATGAAAATTCACCCAAGAAAAAAAAAAATTCATAACCACACCTCTGCTGCAAAAGTTATGGCTACAGTGTTTTTTGATTCCAAAGGACTCTTGCTTGTGGACATCATGCCAAGTGGAACCACCATAAATTCTGATGCTTATGTGATGACACTGAAGAAACTTCAAGCTCGACTGAGTCGTGTTCAACCACATCGGAAAAAGCAGTATGTTTTGCTGTTGCATGACAATGCACTGCCACATGTCAGTCAAAAAACCATGGAAGCGATCACAAAACTCTGATGGACAACACTGAAAGGCCCGCCTTACAGTCCTGACATGGCTCCATGTGACTATCATCTCTTTGGGAAACTGAAAGACTCTCTTCGTGGAACAAGGTTTGAAGATGATGACTCCCTTGTGCATGCTGCCAAACAGTAGCTCCAACAGGTTGGTCCAGAATTTTACTGTTCGGGTATACAGGTGCTGGTTCCAAGATGGCATAAGGCAGTTGAGAGGGATGGAAATTATGTGGAGAAATGAAAATATTGTTCCTAAAGGATGTATCTACACACTGTAAAACTTTAAACATGTAGAACAAAAGATTGATTTAAAAAAAAAATAGTGTGCATTTCTTTTGGAGTGACCCTCGTAATTTGGGATGCCTTATTGAATGGGCACATAAAATTTCAGTTTAAAAATCATTTTGTTTGTAACGAGAAACAAACTGACACTTTCCATCAACACTGAGTGTCGTGCAAAAGACATGTTGAGCAGTATTTTTTTGGGCTCACTCCAGCTACCCATTGAAAAAAAGGAATTGAAAACATCTCAAAACACCAGATAAAATGCACCTGATGACTCTTAGGAGAGATTCCTAGTATATATTTCTCCCACAGCAGGAAGTACTTTGACACAGAACTGCACTCTTGCTTAAACAATTGGCACCTGTTCTTATTTATTGCAATGCAACTGAGATGGAAAAGTAAAGATATATCAAGGTTTATTTTTGTTTTGCCTTTAAATCCATCATAATTATGTAGAGGCAGCTAACAAGTAGCTGAATGCACATCTTGATGTTTTCATGAGAGACTAACTGATCCATTAAATTTCAGGAGTGCATCCACATGAATTCTTCTTCTTCTAGTATTTTGGTCATATACCTTTTGTCCAGATTGGAACTAAATAATCGTACTGTAATTTTAAACCACATATATACAAGTGCCAGAGACAGTGATTGGCAAAGAGTATGCATAAATTGAATCTGTGGCTACATGGTTGATCCATGCTGGAATATCAGTGCATCATTAGTAGCTGCACTACAGCAACATATTTACAACTTTATTAAAGAAAATGACAGATTCCATGATTTGTCCAGGGTGCAACAGCTGTCTATGTTAATTAAATTCTTTGTTAAATGAAGTTGAAATTCATTTGGTGAAGAATTTAATTAGCTATTCTCACTTGGACAAATCATGGAATCCAGCACTTTCTATAATAAACTGTTTCTACAGTGCAGCTAATATTGGCACATTGATATCCCATCATGGATCGGCCACGTAACAACAGTTTCAATTTATGCGTACTCTTTGCCACTGACGATTATGTGTGCTGCTCGTGTACATGTGGTTCAAAACAACTGAACAAGTACTGTAGATTCAATCTGTTGGCTCACTCTGAAGAAATAATAATAATAATAATAATAATAATAATAATAATAATAATAATAGAGTTCATGCACTCCAAAAATTTAATGGAATCGGTAAGGTGGGTGACAGTCTGTTTTTAATTAATTTCTGTAAGGAACTTGTAACAACTTATCATTGAAGCATCATTGAGAAATATAAGTGAAACTTTTAAAACAAAATTATTTGTCTTGACATAGTGTTGGGGATAGTGATAGATTGAACCTACTATATTTTAAGGTGGTATCACAGTCATGCATGTTTTGTTTAAATTTTAGCAAAACTGCCAAGAAAGAGGCCAGTGAACGGAAATCGTGTGACAGAGAGCTGCAGAAAAGAGGTAAGAAACTCAGTGTGTAACAATTTCTTTTTCATAAAGAAAAACAGATAAAGAATACATGGTGTTTGTCTAATAAATGTCTTCTTACCAAAAGACAAAACAGATGGACGAAGAGTTATGGTTCTGAAGTCACCCCCTTCTGAAGATCAGGATGTTGTGAGCCTCAGTGTCACCATACCAAAGGGTAATGAATTTTATTATGCCAACAGTATTTAGATTATCCCATAGTATTCCTAAGTGAGCTGCTAACTTCCTTACTGCTAGACAGTATGTTACATATTGATATTATTATTGTAGAATTTTAAAGGGAAGTAACGACATTGGGTACCATTTTGATTCAGTGTGCATATACAGATGTCTGCTAGTTTCCTTGCTTTCATTTTCCATTTACATTATTTTTGTCAGAATTTATCTTGCAGCAATCAGTTTTTCCTATTTAGTTCGAGAAATCTACCTGTTGGTGTGTTACTGATATCACATTACACATGTTACCATTACGCCCTTCATCTCCCTCAACTTAGTCAAATGAAAAGTTCGTTCAATACATGAGGATTAAAGATATTAATGGGGAGTTCTGGAATGTAAATAATGAAAGGAGTAAAAGTTGTAATTCACTGTATAGCTGAAGAGTTGAGTGGTCAATATAACACGGCTGAAAACATGATAAGCTTTGGGATGATGTTCTCCTTCAGAGCTAACTACATACCTATACTCTATTCATAATTACTTTATATCTGACATTTACTAAGGAAGTACTGGTGTGAAGCACTTGATGGGCCATGGCACACATTTGGCTGATCTCAAGAGACCTTTAGCCACAGCAACTACCTGTGGTTGCCAAATTTTCACTCCTATCACTACAACACTCCCCACTTGCATTACTCAAATGCTTCATTTTCAGGCTGCTTGCTGTCTTGTGTGATTTTGTTTATTTTCATTTCTTACAGCTGTAGGAGTTGTTATTTGTTGCTCCTGTTGTTTGTCATGTGACGGTAACATATTAATTACAAATCTAGCAATCTTTTTCTAGTAATGAAACAAAAAAATATGCCAAATTAGCTCTTGCAAGCGGCGCATCATGCATAATCTTTAATCCAAATTATTTCATGTTACACATCATTTACAGAATTCTGGTGTGGAGGGATTGAAAATATGATTTTTGTCATGAGATTTTGTTTGCATAATGTGTTCACCTATCTTCAATAACAAAAAAAATTTTGCATATCAGAAATTTAGTAATGTCATCAGCAATATAAGAATACATTTTTATAAATTTTACATGTTTCATCTTAAAAATTTACTGTTATAAATGAAACTTAATTGGAAATGTAGTGCATCTCTTCAAGAACAAATTAATGCATGTTCCATCTTTGTACATTAAATAATTTGCCAACTTGACCAAGTTGAATGAAATGTAAGATTACACATTTGTTCTGTACTGGATGTGACAAATCTGTTCCACACCTCCACATGTGCCTGCCTGAGTGTCAGTTCCAAACTAATTTTGAAAACACACACACACACAGGGAGTACATTAAAAGATAGCAAAATTTTCAGTTTCGTTTATGCATGGATCAGCTACTCAGTGCCTGAGTTGTATGATGAGTTATTAGCTTTACTCGTTTCATTATTTATGAAGGTTAGAACTGTTGTTGGGGTTTGGTATATATTTCAGTTACATGATGTGACACTTGGTAACTATTTATGTGTAGTTGATAAACATGTTTAACGTTCATTATCTCTAGAAAATGGACATTTATTACAATATTCAGGGTTGCCCAAGATTTTGCAACCTAAATGCAGAACTTGATGGTCTGACCTGCAACCAACATATGAATATGTTGAAGAGCATTACAGAGGAAAGAAAAGAACGTACACTTCTAGGGCAAGAAAAAAGTATTTCACTCAAAGTGAGCATTGCTTATGTGTAAGAGAAACCAGTCTGTGGTAGATTATGTCTGATCTTTGTTACAAAGTACACAATGGTCTGATATACAATCAGTGATTGTGCTACTGTGGGGGAGGGACACATGATTTGGATTGTTATTGTTGAGCTGTCATTAAAGATGGCTGTGTTGTTCTCAATGGCATGCTCTACCACTGGGTATAAAATGTAGCCTTTGGCACCAGTTTGGTGAAAACCTGTGGAAAAATTGCTGCAGAGTTGGTATACAATGACTGGATTCACAGGTGACCCTGCCTCCTACGGGGTAGGATATACCTGTGACAGGAGTATTTGGTGGGTGCATGTAACAGGTCTTCGACTTAGATCTTTCACACAGATGTAAGCATGTGGTAAGGGTTTGGATGTAAGAATGGCATAAGAAGAGACAAGAATGTCTTGTAGGTTGGATGGTCAGCGGTATTCTACTGTGAAAGATGTGGAAAAGGTTTTGGGGAGTAAAATTCTTTATTTCAGGGTAAGATGAAAGGTAGTGTGCAGCTTAAGTTGGAATATTGGGTGTGTGGGAAGAGAGTGTACAGGATATCTAGTAGTGGACCAGGTTTAACGGTGATGCCTTTCTTTTAAGGCCTTGGCAGTTAATTTATTTTTCTCTTCAGCTATGAATCTAGTGTATGTATTTCAGCAGTAGTAGTTTGACTGGGCAATGTTGCCATGCATGTGTTTGTGTGTGTATTGTATAGTTAGCTGTGTAGGAGAAAATCATCCAAAAGCTTAGCAAAGTTTACACCTTTGTTTATGTGCCCATTGATCTCTCAGTGCCTCAGTACACAGTGTTTTGTTACGTTTTATCCTTCCATATTTTTTATTTCACCAAGGACTTTCCATTACCAAGTGCAACTTGCTCTGCATCATAAACACATTAGTTTGATTCCTTGCATTTTTATGTGACCTTAATTAAATTATTTTTGAAACTCCAAAGTCTCGCAGACATGTAGCACAAGTGATTGTCGTAATGGTTTTTTTTTCCCAGTTATCATGAATGTTTCACCATTCAGGTGAGTTGGTGCCTAGTTTTGGGTATCGTAAGAAACCAGTAGCTACATTCATTTTATCGTATATTTGTTCAGTTACAGTGTGTTTCTTTAGTGCAATGCACAGAAAAGCTTTATTTTTAAAATGCAGCTGCTTAGTGCTTAACATAGTGTTTCATTTTCTTCTGTGTACTTCTGGTGTGTAGGTTGACATGAAATTCTAAATTTTGTTAGCACTATAGTTTGCTGTTTAAAGTAGGTTGTGTGCTGCAAATAAGTGATCTGGGGAATGATCTTGACACTTGTTAGAATTCTCATGCCTGGCATATGTTTTAAGGAAGTTCCAGCAGGTTTTTATTATTTTCTGAATACTCTTAAATCCATTATAGCAACATGTAAGAGAAAAAATGTCTGTTGGTCGAAGATGAATAACAGGGTGCAAAAGGTGTAAAATGAAAGTCTTAATTCTATGTTGAATTATAAGGCCTGTTTATTTTTGAAAATTATCAGTTAACAGTCTGCTGTATGTTTCTGGAAGGTATTAAATGTTTGTAACTGTATGGCTCTAGGGATAGAAAACCTGTGACCCAATGGCTACATCATTCAAACTCAGGAGGATGACAGTTCAAACCTGCGTCTGGCCATCCAGATTTAGGTTTTCCGTGATTTCCCTAAATTGCTTAAGGCAAATGCCAGGATGATTCCTTTGAAAGGACATGGCCAGTTTCCTTCTCCTCCTTCCCTAATCTGAGCTTGTATTCCATCTCTAATGACCTTGATGTCAATGAGATGTTAAACACTAATCTCCTCCTCATCCTCTCTTGGGAAAAGTTGTATAATTGCCTGCAAATCAAGATCTAGTGGCCCTGATAGTCAGTGCCTACCACGTTTGGGAGGAAGACGGTTCAATCCCGTGTCTGGCCATCGTGATTTAGGTTTTCCGTGATTTCCCTTAATTGCTCCTGGCAAATGCTAGGATGGTTCCTTTGGAAGGGTATGCCCGATGGCCGACTTCCTTCCCTAATCCAATGACACCGATGACCTCGCTGTCTGATCTCCTCTCCCAAACCAACCAACCAATGTACCACGTTTGTAGCAGTGTCTGAACTTCTTTGACTTTCAGTCAGTCATAGTGTGTATTCTGTGGATGCGCTATTACATACCTCATGCTACTCACACAGCCACTTTTTTTTGCGATGGGTTTATTTTGACAGTCCTTTTCATTTCCTTCTCTTTCCAAGTTTCTTATTGTTCTTTCCTGTCTTACAGTACCATCTCACACAAAATGTCACTTGTATTTTTGTATTAGTGCAAATCCATCTTAGTGATTGCTCCTTCCCTGTTTGTGTTCTCTAGTTGACATTTATCTCTGTCCAAACTAGCATGGGTTCATACCTCACTCTCCCTCGTCTTCCTCCTCCTGCCCTACCTCTCATTCATATCCCCCACCCACCCACCTACCCACCCACACACACACACACACACACATACACACACACACACACACACACACACACACACACACACATTAAGAGAAGAGGTGATGTATATGGTCTTGTTTAATATTTATCCCATACTTCTTACTTCAGTTGCAAGTGTTTCCATTTATTTCATGTCTGTCTTGCTTCCCACCACACTACCATTTCATACATATATATTTGTACATATGCATTCTTTAATCTCCCATAGACAAAAACTGACACCAGATTTTAAGAAATATTTTAAATGATATTAACAGTAGTTTTTACATTGTTTAGGAACGTGTGTGTGTGTGTGTGGGGGGGGGGGGGGGGGCTTTAAATATAAACTTTAAGAATAGATTGGAATGACCTAATGTAATTAGGACATGGTGATGATGATGATGATGATGATGATGTAGGGTAAAGATACCTGAATATTTTTACATTTATTTGTGAATGACAAGCTGTGGAATCTTATTTTCTTAAGCACATAATATGAACTTACAAAGCATCCTTTGTTTACAGATAAAAAGGATAAAAACTCTCCATCAAAAGTACCTGTTCACTTACGCCTTGGCCTTCCTAGTAGTAGCTGGGACACACAGAATTCCCATTCAAGACGAAGAGGTTATCGTAAGGTGAAGCTTAAACGCAGTGTGATTGTTTCATCTGAGAAAGGTCATAAGGTAAAGTTTTTCAGTATACAACGGAGCAGTTGCCTATATGAGTATGGTTACAATTATTTTTCATCACCTGCTGCATAAATGTAAACTGATGCATTGAACTATTCACAGCTACATTTTTTACTCTGTTTTGTTGATAATATTGCGCATTCCACCTGTTGAACATTTAAGTTTTATTAATTGAGATGTTTATCACTTAATTAATTCCTGTGCAGTAGCCTGCCACAGCTGTAAAAATGTTCATCTTAAATGCAATCATCATTATGAGATACATTGAATCAAAGTGCAGCAGGAGATTTAATTTTTCTTGTATGTCTGTTGTTTCATAAAGAAAATGCTCAATTTAAAAGTGTACATAGGACATGTTTACTGTCCTTGATTGGACTGTAAAAGAATCTTCTTTGAAATGCTTTACACATTCAGATTAAAATGAGATTGTAATTTGATTTCGTGTGATGCAGGTCTTAATGAGCTGCTCATGTTGCATTTGCCCTATATATTTTATCATGAATTTTTTTATCTGCTAGTACATTTGAGAACTGAGTGCTGAATATCTTTATTCTCCATGACATTACCTGATCAGTCACATTGTTTTCTTAACATAATCTGATTTCACTGTTGGGCATGCATTTGGTTGCTTAATAGTAATAAATTTATGACTAGATTGTCGAGTTCAGCTACAGAAAAGATAGTACCAACAGTGACATTAAACAGTAGCTTCTGTATCCTTACCATGCAAGGACTGAGCATATATGCAAATATTGAACATTTGCTCCAGTAACTGCTTGGCTCAAGCTTCATTGTTTGAAAAGTGCTTTAGGATTCTGATGAGAAAAATGTTGTTCAGGTATATTATTAATATTGAATTAATTTCAGATCTGAATTATACAAAAGGTTTCTTCATATATTATCATTGATGTAGCATAAATCCGGCATTGCTTTGATCAAGGTGCTAACAGCAAAAATTTGAGAAATTGAGCCCTACTATTATTAATATTTTTAATGAAAGAACAAGGATGGAGAATGTAAGCTGAAGTTGCTATTGAGAAATGCTTGCATGTAAAATGGGTTACTGCACAGAACCACTTGGAAATAGTAGTAGTAGTAATAATAATAATAATAATAATAATGAGATAGTCCATACAGTTTAACTCAATAACTGCATAATTTTTGTCTTTCTGAATGTTGAATGAGTCTGAGAGTGAGAGTTGAATGCTTATGTGTGGACATGCATAGCATGAATTAAGGTTGCTTAGTTATACAGTCTGTGGATAGAGGTTAAAATAAATTTAGATAATTTGTCTTTCAGATCATACATTGTTGCCTCATGCATTGATTGGATAGCATGCACTATTGTTGCTTAGTTATGCAGTGTGTGGATAAAAGTTAAAATAAATTTAGAAAATTTGTCTTTCAGAACATACATTGTTGCCTCATGCATTGATTTACATAGATAACAATATAACTACATTTGACTCAGCAAACAAAATTAAATTGATATACTCTGATGCAGAGATTAGTTTTTCCATTCAGATTGGTGCTGAATGTCATACTTCAAACAACATAAGTCCAACTTAATTATTTTTTCTCTCTTTGTTACATAAATAAAGGGATGTACATACATTTTTAAGTTACAATTAGTTGGCAGATATGTGGAAGCTAAAAATGTTTTTTTGTTTTGGCTCAAATACAACATGTTACCTGCTAAGTTTCAGAAGAAAACTCTTTTCAAATAAGTTTCTTCTTTGCACTGATGTTAAGACTGAGTAGAGTAAATCATACAAGACAATGTTCTTAGTCTGTGTTCTAGTCATTGTAAATTGTTATTTTAATTTTACTCTTTTTTTTCTTGTTATTTCATTGTTCTTTGTCACAAAAGTACAGGAGTTACATAAGCAAGAAATGTCAGTCTGCCACAGTATGTATAAAAACAAACACATACAAGCATTCCATTAAAAAAAGAAGTTAAAAGTTGTCACAACACTATGAATGTGGAAATGTTTTATCCATTGTTAACTTATATATTTTTATCAAATTGTTTAACAAATTCTCTTCATGGTAAAAAAATTATGTTGAAAATGCATGTATTTATTAGTAACAATAAGGAATACGCATTTCTCAACCTGTTTCAGACCAAAGGATTTGTAAATTTTAAACAGTGTTATAGCTTCATAAAATGTGAACTGAGAAACCACAAATGACAGCTTTGTCATGACTAACAAATTTAAAGCAAGTCAATTTTTGTTTTACTTGCATCTCCATATCCTACCATCCCATTCATTTCTTCTGTATTCTATTATTTTAAAATTTCCGTTCAGTTACTTTTTCTAAATTATGCACTTTGCCACAGTATATTCTCGCAATAGTCCTTTTTCCATATTATACATATTATAACTTATTTGTAGATTATCTTCATCTTGGAAGGGATGTCTGTTGCGAATTCTCCAGACACTCTGTAGCTTATTTAGTAGCTACTTTCTGTCCCTGTTGTAGTCATCCGACCACTAAGTTCTAAGTCTCATATAATATTTCATAAGAGCCTGTATTTGATCTATTGGACCTCCTTAATTTATGCAGGGACCTGTTACTTTCAGATGTGAGTAGTTGTCACTTTGTTCTTTGCGTTTCCAGCACATCAATAGTTGATGATCATGTTGCTAGCTGATGAGTGATATATTAGGAAAACAAAATTGCAGTAATTTTTGATGGGTGAGCATGTAGCACTTTTGGGTCTGTAAACTGGATACAGTTCGAATCAATCAAATTCCACTATAAATAAGATTCCATGAAAAGTATTGCCTATACTAGGATGGCTTTGCTGATAGTGAAATTCAGGTGAAAAAAGTAAGTGAGCAGGTATAGATTAGGCTAGCATTATATATTTCAGGGGTATAGTAATCCATCCAGTTGGTGCCAGTTATGAAATGGAAGAATATTTGTAGTGTAGATAGAGTTAAAGATTTAATTAAAGTACCCAAATGGTTGGGTGTTTCTGGATTGCAGATTTCTCGGTAACATGACAGTGTATTGGTGCAATCTCTGAGAGCAAACAGGTGCTTAAATGCAATAAGAGAAAGTTTCCATTGGGTGACTTTCTGAAAATTTAACAATTTACATGGCTTTTGGCTCAGATGTGCAAAGGTTTCCATTGAGCTGTTAGAGGTAAAAATATCATGAAGCGTAGATTTCAGTATGCATTGAGGTGACTGTGGAAAGTGTGACCATTGATGACCTCATTCATTTCATCAGAACATGTCTATTTTATTTTTTAAATGTATGTTGAATTGCATCTGAAGCAGTCGTCTGCTTCATGCCAGTAACAGGTATTTTCTTTGGAAAGGATACAGAGTTCTTCAAAAAATTGAAGAATATCAGTTCTCTGTGGAGAAGCATTTTGCGTATAGTTGTAGAAAAGACCTTGTCTTACTGTTTTTGTACCATCTACCAAAATTTTGATGTAGGTCACAAACAATAGCCCATTTAAAGGTAACTTTATTGTATCTGTTTAGTGTTTTAGTAGGTGAACATTTCTGCAGTATTATAAAAATTTTGCCACATTGCATTCAAGGATTTACAAATTAAATCATAACAGTTCACTATAACATGCAAAGTTCCACACAACAGTGACATAAAAAAAATGAAAAAAGTGGAAAGCATCAAGGTAGATTCTTCTTTACAGCCTTAATGCAAAGATAAATTGTTTTTTATTTCCTCTTTTTTTCTACTGTTTAAAATTTTTTCATTCCCAAAATAACCCTGTATTGCTTTCATAAACATTGCTGCTATTTTCCCATTCTTTCAATTCTTTGTGTTTGTTACATTCTCATTCCTTAAGGATTAAGATTTTCTTCATATAACTTAAGCTTATTATGCACGGTTTATTTTTATTGATGTGAATAAAGTAAGTGTGTATAGTTCCAGAGAGTGCAAGGTTGTATACAGTGTTCTTGATAGGGAAATATAGCGATGTATGGATGCACAGCTAGCTGAAAGGGGTGTTCGGCTAATCAGCCATAATTTCAGTGGGTATGTCTGCATGTTCAGGGACAATATGAATATTATGCTTTACACATTAAAGCACAAAGCTGTAAATAACAATTATGTCACTGACAAAACAGAAAGTGAATGGCATGTTGTGAATTTGAAGCTTTGAAAATGAGCTTGTGTTTAAATAAGCCATAGTACTCATTCATTTTGTATTTTAAATACTGAAATTGTTGTAACTCTCATAAACTAACATTATAGAGGCATTATAAAATGCAGATTTTTGTTGCATAATTTGTTACCACTGTTATGCTCTTTTTTTTGTTAGAGAGTTGTGAGATATTTTTAAATTAGTGCAATGTACTACACAGTAAACTTTTTTTTCATATACATATATTGTATAAACAGATGTCCAAGGAATCATAACTTTGTACAACCAATAACATTCTTCAAATAGATGTTTAGGTAACAATACCTCTTTTGTGAACATGCTGTTCAACACAGTTGTGCACTGCTAGCTTTGGAGTTTGTAGTGTACTGCTATAACAAAATATAATTGTATTTCTGTACATTGCTTTCAGCTGTCAGTAATTTTTTGATGTGTGTGAATATCGGTTCTTAAATTATCAGCAATTTTTTGTACGGAAAAGGTACTTTATTTTACACTCAAATGCTGAATATGTAACAAAAAAAACCTTACAAAATTTGTTCACTTTGCTGTATATGACATATGCCTGACACTTTTAAGTGCGAAGTATTCATAAACTACATGTGACATTGCCAGAGGGATGTTAATTGTTGTTGGCATGTTCCTGCTGCACATCATTTTATAAAGTTTTTGATTTTGTTATATAGTGTAATCTGTGGCATAAAACACAAATGTGTTTTTTATTTGTACATATTTGTACACAAAAAAATCTCCCTCATACCGCAGTGTCCATATTATCAGGAAGCTGCCTCATACACTGATGGAATGATACAATTCTGGACTTCTGTGTGGTGGTACATGGATTTATTTTGTTGCTTAATTGCTACGAGATTTCTCTGCCTACCATTCCAACCAAAGCAAATATTAATTAGTTCCTTTTTGAAGGTTACTGAAAATAATTCCCACAAATGTGCTGTGTCGCTGTAATGCACACTATTGATTGATAGTATGACACTATATCTCCTTGTATGTGAACCTTATTCTCTAAATGCTAATTTTTGTTGTAAAGAGAATGAAACATAGTACAACTGTATTTGAAGTCTGAAAAGGGCATTTTCTTTCTAAATATAAGCTCCACACTATAGTTAATAATGGTTTCATACTGCATATCTATCTTTGAATAATTTGATTCAGCTTTTTTCTTCTTACTTATTTGTATGTGTATTATGTGAACATTTGCAAATCTTATTGTAGAGGACTTGTTGATTGTTCATTAGCTTCTGTGGAAAGCCACTCCCTATTGCAGACAGTTATACATGACTGTCCTTGTATATCTGGTTATAATTGTTTTCCTATCTGTTTTATGCCAGACAGTACAGACTATTATCATTGAAATCTGTGACACATTTTACATAACCTGTTAGTAAATTTTGGGAACATTATGAAAATTTTCCTGAATGCAGGAAGTGAAAATGTTTGGAAATATTTTTTAGAATTAATGAGATTTGACAGAATGTGTTTTCTGCAATGAGAGAATTCATAAATATGCTGCTTGGCTGTAATTGACCAACTCAGTGCGAAGCTGTTATAGAATTACTGAAATGTTTAATTTGGAACCAATAGAAGACAGACTACTCTTCTTGTGAAAATTTGTTTGTTAGATGTGGGAATCGCTACTCATAATTGCTTGTAAATTAATTTTACTGTCAGCCTATTACCAGGATAAGAGGAGTTATTTATTATTCTATCCATAGTGGATAAAAGGTTATGAAATGTGCTGAGATAAAATTATGGAAAAAGTTGTGGCTAGTAGTAGTACCGAATTCTCTTTGCTGTGCATTGTAAAGTGGCACATAGAGTATCTATATATGGAGACAGTGGAAAATGTGAATTTGTAGCACCTTTTTATTTGTGTGTGTGTGTGTGTGTGTGTGTGTAAGATCACTTTAAAAAAAAAAGGGGGGGGGGGTTATATTCAGTGGACAGAAGTCAACACAGTACTTAAAGAGCCATAGAAGGCTTTAGATAGGTGGAAAATGCTTATGTGCATGTTTCTTATATGCAAATGTTCTGTTATGAGAACTGGTTTTTGTGACATTGCATTTAGGACTGGTTCTTCTTGTCCTGTGAAGTTTCCTGGCCACAGCATATTTACTGTGTTGTAAGGGAAGTAATGATAAATGCATACACTAAACAGACATTTTGACTTTATTAGTTGGTTTCTTCTGAAAGTATTGGTTTCATCTATTGTTCAGTACACATCCTTTTTATCTCATTGTCAAACTTTTTTCGTTCCCTCAGATTACATGAACTTCCTCATACTTGAAAAGTTAAAAGCAGTGCTGTTCAGACTGTGTTTTCATAAATTTTAACATTTGTACCTTCTTCATTATATTTATTAATCTCTGTGCAAGTGTCATTTCTTTTGCTCTTGGTAGTAAATCTTACACATTGATAATAATATAGTTGTTGATGACACAATGGCTGTTCCTCTTTGCATTTGTTTGTGAGTAGAGAGAGGAGAAGGGCGCAAAATTGGTTTTTTGACTTCCAGCCATCATTTCTGCTGTTTCAGATGTTATTTTGAAGTAGTGCAAATAAATATACTTACTGATCTTGGTGACCGTTTTCTGGATTTTATGAAACATATACAGACTTATTTTCAAAAAGTAATATAGGTTACATTCCAACTTTTGTGATCGCATCACTCAGAACAAACTCATTTTACTTTATTTCAAACCATCTTCAGTGGTTGCTGTAACAATTTTATTTTTCTTACAAATCTTTTTGAAAAGATTGAAAACAGTTATCGTGCTTTGCATTACTACTACTAAACAGTATTAAACTGCAATGGTTATTCATGCATGTGAGCCTTATTTCTGGCCCGGTGTAGCTCCATCTACATTTTTCTTATTATTTTTAGTATTGATAGACATAATCTTATGATTATGCATCTTTATTCTGTATTAGTTTTATTCTGTGACATGGCCAATGTTTGGCCCTCAAAATAATTTAATTTTTGTTCTGAAGAAGATACCATTATTTACATTGAAACCTAAGTAAACTAAAAAATTTTTACCTTGCAACTGAAGACTGAATTTCTTATTGTCTGAACAATTTACGGTTGCTGAAGCACTGCATTATGTTAAAGATTTGTCTTCAGTAACCTCGAATGATTCATGTTGCGTAGCTATAGTCCAATCGTGTGCATAGCCAAACTTCCTAGATTTTGTGTTTGGGATGTCAGATGTATAAAGATTGAAGAACAATGGAGCAAGGACTGAGCCTTATGGTAGCCCATTGTTGAGAATTTTGGTAGAGCTCATTTGTTCTCCAGTAACCACTTGAAAACCTCTCCCAGCCAGCATGTTATCGATGAGTCTGATGATATTGCTGCATGGGATTATTTGTATGAGTTCGTACAGCAGGCCTTGTCTCCAGACCGTGTCATAGGCTTCATCTCAGGTCTATGGATGCAACTGATATGTTTTTTTTCCTGGTAGCCTGCCTCTATGTGTGTTGTCAGGGAAAGTACTTGACCAGTGCAGCTTCTATGTGGTTGAAATCCTGATTGTTCGTCTGTAATTAATTCCAGTAACTTTGGGCTCAGTCTGTTATAAAGGAGTCTCTCGAGCAACTTGTATATGACACTGAGCAATGCGATTGGCCTGTAACTCTTCGGCTGATCGCTTTGTTTTCCTGGTTTAAGCAGTGTAATGATCTTTGAGTTCTTCATTTTCTGTGGTATGTTCCCTGTTGCCATTATATTTGAGTAAAATTCTGCAAGCCATTTTTTGGCGCATTCCCCACAGTGGAGAAGGAATTCTGGGTATATTCCATCCAATCCAGATGCCTTTCCTGTCTTGACACTCTTCAGCGCTTCTCTGACTTCATTGGTGGTAAATTTCAAGGAATACTGGTCCAAAGGTGTGCTGTTTTTCTTAAGAACGCTAAGCTCACAGTGTACAATTCTTGTGTGTTTTTTGTCCTTTGGCACTCTAGATGTTGCCTGTATGTGAGCTGAAATCCTATTTGCAGAAATATCTGTTGAGTTATGATGTAGTTTGTTAACTCCACCTAGTTTTCGGAGGAGACACCAGGTCTGCCTACTAGATGTTTGGAAATCAAACTACTAAATGGTTTCAATCCATTTCTCTCGCCATGCATTGTGTAGGCTGTGCAACAGGTCATCTGCAATCTCAGGGTCTCCACTCTCAAGAAATCTCTGATACTTATTTTCACACTCTTTGTCCCATCTTGGTGCATATCATTTATGGAACCCCCTCGGGACAGCAGCTTTCACTGCACTTTTAACTGCACCTATGAGTCTGTCCTAAATACTAGCTGTTGGGTGAATCCATCCCAAGCACTTATCCAATTTTTCCATGTAGATATCCCTCTTTGCCTTTCTGAAATTCCACCTTGGGCATTGTACGGTTGTTATGAGTGGGTTGTTGATTCCAATTTCAATCAAGACTGGGCGGTGTTGACTGTGAGGGAAGTCTATTAATACACATCTTGTAGTTCTTAGTGGTGTGTGGATATTGCGAGTCGTCACAAAGCATAAGTCTGGATTATATTCCTTTCTCCAAGCTGCAGACCGAAATGTTCCTTGGTCCTTTGGGTTGAAAACTAAGAACAGGTTGTTAACCCTCTGCCCAGTTTGTAAGAGCCTCGCCATTTACATCACCTGTTCTATATTTCCACCGAGGGTGGTGGCTATTAAAATCCCCCATGTATATCGCAGGTATGGTAGGACATCTTGAGGCCAGGGAATGGTTGGTGATTTGTACACACTGCTCACTGACAGATTCCTGTTTTGACAACTACTTCATGTATGTCACCATGCACTGTTGCCGAGCACAAGTGGACATCTCCAATTGATGATCACACTTACGTAGCTACTCCATATGCATGATGATACATTGGGGTAACTGGAATCATACCTCTCCGTTTAAGTTGGTCTTCATCTTCAACCTGAGTTTCCTGAACTGCAACAAGATCAATGTTGTCATCACATAAAATCTTACTTAGTACTTGGCATTTAGCCCAGCTTACTCCTTCTATATTGATATGGCAAATCTTGAAGATAGGTCCAAGGGCCCTCGTCTGTTGACTCTGAGAGGAGCCTTTTCTATATCCAGTCATAATGATTTGACTCATATCTGCGATATACGATGGATATTAGCCAGGAGATCAGTGATCAAGATCAATGATTGTTTGGCCACCTCAAAGTGAATGTTCTTTAGCACCACCTGGGAGACGTGTAGCTTATGGTATGCTATGGACGCGAACAGCCATTGTCTCTCATATGCTCTACTAAACAATATAGAATTGTTGACCTCAGCAGCAATGGTTTAATGTGTGAATATAAGATGGTTCTGTATTTTTCAAATGACAAATTTGGGAAAAAACTTCATCGTATAATTGGATAAATATAGTATATTACCTGTATTACTGTTACTGAAGAAACAAGGAGGACCAAAATTTAAGAGACACTGTGTAGATTCCCTTATCTTTCACAGTCAATCGTATGAGTTGAGCATCTTTGCTGTGTGGATTTCAGGATTTTAATATTGTGAGGTACAGCTGTTTCTCAAACATTAACAGTCAATATATCAATATATAGTCTTCTCATTTACGCTGTGCATTTGTTATGTGTATACCACAGTTTAGATTCCTCTAGAAGAGTGAGTATGGAGTTCTGTGGCAAATTTGTGGATGATTTAGTTTGATAAGCAGTGACTGTGGTGATCAAAATTGAGAAACAATATTGTCAGTCTTTCAAGGAGCCATAATGTCCTAAATATCTTTGCATTATGTAACTGCAAAAAAAAAGAAGACATATGAATTTTGTTTCATGGATTTACTAAACTGCTTTCATCATAAGAATAAACGTGATGTAAACATTACTGTGTAGTCTGCCACATTTATTTGAACCTCATTGGATTTCATTTCATGTGGAACAGAAGCCAAGCTGTCTCGAGTGTAGTCAGGTTTTATGCTGTGCGTTACACACACATTGACTCAGTGATGATACGGGGCAACAGCTTTATCAGCATATTTAACTGGGACAGCACTGGCCAGCTAAGTGGTCCAACTAACCTGCGGTGATGTGAATAGGTGCAGTTAAGGTGTAAAAAGAGACTATCAAGAAACAATATAGCTTCAGATGTCATTTAATTTTTAAACAGAATGAAATAGTATATGGCAAGGCTTTAGCAATACATTTCTTAAGTGACCATATGGAAAACGTAACATGCTCTCATTCGTAGCTAACACAGTATTATATTAAAAACAAGAGTGATGAAAATTCCTAACTCAAACACAGCGTAATTTTTCTGTGTGAGCTGTATTAGCATACTGCAGGGATTTGAGCATTCAGTTAAGTATTGAAGCCACTGAAGGTATTACTTAGTCAGTCTTTCAGTACTTAACAAAGCAGTAATCTCTAAACTGCTTCTGTATCCAAATCTGAGGAATACATTTCAGTACTGGAACTATCATCTGCTATGTTGATAAGGAGACAATCAACAACAGAATCCATGAAGCCACCCAAAAACCCACATTTTCTCCTCTTCTTCTGTGGCGTGCTGTTAGCATTTCCCCAGCATTCTGCAGTGATATGGGAAAAAGCTGTGTGCATTAGTTCCAGTACATCTGTCGGCTTAAATTTCTTGTTATTTCTAATGACAAATCCTTCACCTTGGCTCAAGATTAAACCTAATCGGTTCTGATTGCAGTGGTATGGTGGCAATTGAAAAAATTCATCATTTGTACAATGTGCTCGATGCCATGAAAAGTTTTTTTTTTTCTGTGTTTCATGATACTTATCACTCTGGCTCATGTGAGACCACATATGTGGTATAAAACAATGGACAAATTAAAAATCAAATACTCTTTAGTATTTGACTTTTAATTTTTCTCCCAAAAATTTAATTGTGTAATCTTTATTATAAAATATCAATCATTAAGAATTTATATTTGCAGTATTAACTGGAATTCTGCATGCAACATTTAATTAGAAACATGAAGATGTGCATTTTTCTTTAAAATGGTTATTAAGTATGTGTTCACTAGCATATATTGGATTAATTTCATATTTAAATGATATAGATATTTGAACTGAGCAAAGAAAAGAAAAAAAAGGCCACAGCGAGATTCAAACCAGCGACCTACAGAATTCACGATTGGCAGACTCTTTCGCTACTGATTAAGCCACTCATCTATAATCCGTGAATGCCATACATTTAGTAAACAGTTTTTAAAAAAAGTTCAAAGCAGGAAGCAGTGTGAGCCCATTTCATAGTACTTATTAACAGCATGACAATCGGAACACAACCAATGTTTACAGAGACTGCAACTGTACACGACTTTTGAAATGAAAACTACACAGCAAAAGTATGATTAAGAAAAACATTGATGGCTGTTAATATTTTAGAATAACTTAAAATTTCTATCTAATATATAAGTTGGATGTACTTCCAAGACCATGACAACACTAGTGCACATGTGCTATGACTGCTGACTAATCATTGTGTTTGTGTTTGTTTACACGAGGTTTATTCTTATGATGAATGAGGTATATCTCATGTTAAATTAGTTAACTATATCACCAATACAAAATCAAATGAAAACAGTAAGAAAATGAATACTTTCGTATTTGATGTGGGATTAACAGATACATAATTTTATCTGAGGGTTAGCTCACTTTTTTTTAATTGAACATAATATATTATTTCTTCAATGTTGTCTAGATTTATCCATAATGTGACTCACAAAGCTATAATCCATATGCTGGATATAATTAATTCTGAGTTGAATGATTTTTTTTTAAAAACAAGATCCATCATCTGTTGAGTTGTTAATTGTCACAAGTCTCATGAACTTGGCAGATGGCAGTACTTCAGCTTTCACTTACCCATTATTAAGAAATATGCAAATACTGTTGCTTAAGCATGTGTCATCTTTCTGCAATTAATCTTTTGGAGCACCAGCTGCTGTTTTATTTTTCTCTGCTGAACACATGCAGACAGAAACATTGGATTATTATTTCCATGCTATGATTAGGCCTGCATTGGTTCTTACAAGTCAGTAAATGTTGCCAGTAGGCCAACATTCTACATCATCTTATTAAAATATTGTCACGTAGAAGAAGGTGTAATTAGATGAATGACGAACACTAACTTCACTTAACGAAGGTTTATTCAGCACTTGCACATACAAGAGCGCGGAGTGAACTGCCTCCGGCCAGAATACATACAATATATATACAGCTACAGAACATTTCATTACAATGATTCCTGATATTTGTGGATACTTCTAGAATGTACTAGAGCTGAATATAGAAATTAAAATTGTACAGTCCAGGTGAGTTTTGAACTCACGACCCTCCATGCAGCAGTTTAGCATCATAACCACTACACCACGGTGCTACTCAGCTTCTTCTGCGACAATATGTTCTTGAAAAACTTCAAATGATGTTTCAGTATTTCTTGAATGAAGTATTTCGTGAAACTACCTTTCTCTGGTCATAGTAATACTGATAGAAAGTCATTGGCCTTTCTTTTCAATCAGTTTTTGTCAGCCAATGAGACATTTAAGTCACCCATCCACTGTGTTGTTTTCATCAAGCCACTGCATTATTTTCTGTAGTTATGTGGTATGCTGACAATTGTTATGTCATCTGCGTAAAATTTGTTTTATTCTTTCATTTAATGTCCATCACTTTCGAAACAAAGTCTTAACAATAACTACATAAAACTATGAGTTAATGATGTAAACAGAGTGACTACAAGTGCTTAACCATGATTCTTCAGTGGAACACGCAAGCATTGCTTGGCTTTTGAGGGTACAATAGTCAGTCAGACTATTCATATTTTAGTACCTTGTAATTTTCTATGTAGCATTGTGAATGTACTGGGATAACACTAGTAAAGGGGGGAGGGGGAGGGGGAGAGTTGCTGAGAATGTAAAAGACACATAACATAAAAAATACAAATTTATTACATTTATGCCAATGGCCTTGCCGCGGTGGTAACATTGGTTTCCCTGAGATGACCGAAGTTAAGCACTGTCGGTCTTGGATAGCACTTGAATGGAGTACCGTCAGGGTCCGCTGATTGCTGTTGGTAAGTGGGATGCACTCAGCCCTTGTGAGGCCAGTTGAGGAGCTATGTGACTGAGAAATAGTAACACCAGTCATTAAAACTGTCAACGACCAGGAGAGTGGTGCACTGACCACAGCCCCTCCGTATCCGCATCTCATGACATATATGGGCTGAGGGTGACACAGCAGTCCTTCGATACTGTGGGGCCTTCAAAGCGTGTTAAGATGATGATCTTTCTTTCTTTCTTTCTTTCTTTCTTTTGGGCTTTCTCAAATGGTGACTGTTATTGTTGTTACACTTTTGAAGCCATTCAAAGAAGTTTTCCATTGTCTTATAGTTCATTGAAAATGAAATTGTGTTGATTTCTTGTCTTATTACTCTCTTCAGTTTGTCAGTGGTTGCACAGAAATAAGTGCAAGCCATTGGGTTAAGGTATCCCACGATGGGAAAGGAGATATTCTCATATATTCAAATTAGGTGTTATGATGGACCAGTCAATGTCAATACCAGTGTGCAAAAATATCAGATAACTGAGGAGTATCTGCAGCACTTGAGCAATATTTCCTTTAATAATTTGTTGACTAAAGTTAAAAGTAATGTAATTTTTGCGTACTTAGTTTTGTGGTTTCATTGCTTTTTGGAATTTAGTAGCTACTTCTGCTGTATCTTGTTTATTGTGCTGAGCTTTTAATCGACAAAATTACAAATCTCCATATAGGTACATCCCAACATCTATTGGTGTGTAGAAAAGCGCCTCCAATGAACTGTTAATTTTTAACAAGTTTGTAAGTCTTATGTTACTTCTCCTTTACTGGAGAACACAATACTTAAAGGGATTATTTAAGTTATTTTTGAAGGGGACCCTTATATGACACTCACTCATATTCGATCTACATTTATGTTTTTTCTGTGGCCAGACCCCCAATCATGTTGCCAGAACACATCAACTTTATCTGAAAAAGAGAGAGGAAGGTCCATGCCCTGCACTGTAATCATTTTTATCTTCTTTTGCCAATAGAAATATGATCTAGGAAGCATTATTCCTCACATAAAGATAACAGGCCACAAACTGTTCCAGTTGCCTCAATCAGACCTTAAACAGTTTGTTAGGATTTTCTAACTGAATTTTCCTTTGACTAACTTTGCAATGTACTCAGTTAATATAAAAAAGTCTAAAAAATCTTATGGACTCCCTGCTAGAATTGGAGTGGTGTCTCTCTTGACAAATTAAAAACATTGGAAGCATTGTTTTGGGCCAGTATCCAGATTGCACTCTGTTTCTATTTGGCTAGATTTGAAGTTATATTAGATTTTTTTATGATCATCAATGTATGGATGTCATTCTTAGAGTCCCAATGATGTGTTATGTAAAGTTCCAGTTCACTAGCAAAAGTTGGACATTGTAAGTACCTGTAAAACATTGAGATGCAATATCTTGCATGTGGATAACCTCTAGTGCCACACTTGCTCCTTACGTCACCACCACCCTCTTTGTTGAGCAATTTTGCAAACAGCTCAGATTGCTTTTTTCTGTTGTTATTGAGCACTGCGAGTTCCATACTGTATCTGATAAGTTTATACTATTACCTCAGATCACAGATTAAACAGATTGACTGTCCTTACATCAAACAGGCAACCGTGTAAATAGCGACACTGTGCTACTTGTTGATCTATGCATGTCATGGAATTGGCAACACTGTTTCTAAGGTGAAGTGTATGAGGGTGGGTTTGCTGGCATTAAGCAGAAGGATAGTGTGCTGCATGTCAAGTGCCTTCACCCCATAGCCGATTGTAGTTGAAGATCGCAGATAAGCTCCTGTAATTCTACAGCTGAAAGTTATTTCTTTTTCAGGGATGCTTCTTGCAATTATATGCTGAATAATAGATGAAATAAATAAAAGTGACACTTATAAACATGTCTCACAATTTAGTGTTTGGACACAGGCTGTATTGCCATAAAAGCTTTCTGATAAACTGTCAGCTGTATGCGATCGCATAGTTTACACACTTGTCACCAACTATGCTCTCTGTTCTGTAGGTTGTTTGATATGGATTATGGGGGTAAAAAAATCAAGTACAGCTGTCTCAGTAATTTGTTTCCTACTTTGCTCTTTACTGTTCTTAATCACTTGTCAATGTGATTGTAGCGATTCTCTCTGATTTCTGATTGTCAGATGTCATCAGTAGTAAAAATAAATTTATCTGAATATAAGCACTCATCTTTGAGCTGCAGTGCTACACAGTAATTGTGGATGGCCCAGGTATACAGACACCCACTACTGTCCTGTTTACTGTGATTTTTTTTTCCATCCCAGTGCTCCTGCTTGGCATTAAAATGAACGTGTAGAATAAAACGCAATGACTTCACTGCACCAAATAAAAATTTATCTGATGAATAACAGGTGTAGAAGGCTCATTGCAACTCCCAATCAAGTAAATGGTTTGAGCACAGTTCCAGTAGCAAATGTAACTTGGGTACCATTGGGTATCATGTCCTACCACCATGGGCATAAGCCCATTGCATACTAGATGTATATGGATTAGCTGAATTATAATGACAATACCTTTTTCCCACTGAGACAGCAAAAAAGCTTAAGACAGAGTTTAGGTTTCTTTTGTAAATATTTCTGTAGCCATTATTAAGCACGACTACATTTTGCATTTGATTACAACTAGCTGTAAATAAATGTCATTTCATCTGTGCACTGAACAACTGTATCTTCAAGAATACTAATTAAAAAATTAAAATTACTTTGAGACTGTAAACATCTTCAACATACTGTCAGCACATATACTACTCAGGTTGAACATGTTACCTCCTGTGAGTTAAATGAGGCAGTGCGATGAAGGAAAGACAGTGAAATCAATTTGTGCACTGTGAGTTAAATGGGGCAGTGCGATGAAGGCGAGACAACAAAATTGACTAGTGCAGTGTACAGAATTTTTATTTGTCACTTCAACACAATATAAATAAACTACATATTTTTCAGTGCCTTAAGTTTTGATAGAGTTTTACAAAACTTGTCTTCGAACATAGTTCTGCAACTATAATGTAAGTTGCATTTAGCGAGGTGATTTAAAATCTTCATTTCATGAAAATTTATTCCCAGCAATCCAATGTCTCAAGTTAGGGAACAGAAAGAAGTCACTTTGGAGCTAAGTCTGGTGAATAGGGTGGATGAGGAACCAATTCAAAGCCCAATTCATGCACTTTTGCCAATGCTATCTCTGATGTGTGAAATGGTGCATTATCATAGTGAAAGAGCACTTTTTTGCATACCAAACAATGCAGCAATGAAGCATAATTGGATCTAGCTATTTTTCTCCCTTTTTGCGAGTAATCTTATGAGGATTATTCCTTGGGAATCCCATAAAACAGTCCAGTAGCCATCATCTTCCCAGCTGACAAAATGGTCTTTGCCTTTGATGCACTTTCACTAGCCTGTGTCCACTGTTCTGATAGGACAGCCATTTTGACTAGTGTGTAATGATGGATCGAGGTTTCATCAACAGTCTCAAATCGACACAAAAAGTCTTGTGGATTGCGATTAAACATTGCCAAACATTATGTTGAACTGCTATGCCAGATGCACTTTTGCTCAAATGCGAGAAATTGTGGCACCCACCTTGCACACAGCTTCTTCATAGCCAATTTTCTGTGCAGGATATTGTGCACTCACTCAGTTGAGATGCCTACGTCCCAGCACTCTCACAAAATTTTTATCACGGATTTTGTCAATTGGCCGCACTACTACTTCAGTGCGTGTCCAGCAACATTTAAATTCATTAATCCAAAAGTAAATGGTGTTCAATGATGGTTCAGCATCCACACAAACTGCATCCAATTCTTCAAATGATATTGTTTAATAATTGCATGAAACTTGGTCTTCTCAATTTTCAATCACAGTCAACACACTGACCAATTCAGATGGATGTCAACAATGAACTGTACATTGCTGAAATTCTTTATGCAGTCCTTGGAATAATTAAGCTTATTAACTATGAAGGTGCAGCAAAAATGTTTCATTGTTTCATGGAAATTTACCAGGTTTACTAAACCACCCACATAACTGTCTCTCAGAAAAATGCAAAGAAATATTGATATTTCATTTATAAGCTTGGTGATGCAAGCACTGTTAGTTTCATAAAAAGAAATCTTTAATCAAGTATTTGCTGACAGAGCTGCTTATTTTAAAGATTTCTTGGACTAATATAGATACTTTGATTTCCAGATCATTACATAATTTAATGAGTGTTCAAGAGGCTGTTCTGCATTACATTTCAGTCCTTAAATTCTGGGAATGTTGTCTCTACTCCAAGGACACCTTAATCCTGATTAACACTGAGTGAATGAACATGAGTGCATTCTCTCATGTGCGAACACTAGGCAGGTGTGAGCAGTGACATTCAGCCATGCTTGGTTCATAGTTCACTCGCTATCCAACGTGCCTCTGATGTTTTTTAAAACTTTCAGAAACATGTGATTTCTAATATCTTCTTTCATGTTACATTAGTTACTTTGTAAGTGAAACAAATCCTGTCTATAATGATGCATTCCCTCTACTGCTTAGCTTTTTCGTAGTGAAAAACAACTTACTACCAAATGCATAATTTCAATGTTTATAAGCATCTGTGTGATGAAGCTCTTATTATGCTGTGTTCTCTTCCATTCACTACCACATGAATGCTCATGAAAAGATACCAACAAACAAACAAAAAATGGCAGAAAGCACTAACAAATTGTTCAAAGCACGAGAAAACATTCTATTGTGTTTGGTATGTACTCGCTGGCATTTGCTCGTGTTTAGCTTGTTGTCAGTCAAAGGAAGCTTCTGTCCACTTTGCTTCGGTGCAAGCATCTTCCGATGTTTTGTATACGAACAGATTTATTGTGATCATCAGTAATTAATTGCTCTGCTTTTAAATTTCCTTCCCAAGTCTAATGAGAAGCCAGTGAAAGGCATCAACTGACAAATGTGAGAAGTTTTGAAGTAATGCTAAAGAAGGCTGGAGCTGCAGTTCAGCTTTAATTGCGTTACCTCAGTGCGTTTCATGATTATGTAAAAATTCAGACACCTAATAGCTATTTTCCTACTCCTGTTTGTTTCCTTTGTCAAAAACAGTAGGCAAAGTAATCCTACACTATGTGATCAAAAGTATCTGAACACCCCCCAAAACATACGTTTTTCATATTAGGTGCATTGTGCTGCCAGGTACTCTATATCAGTGACCTCATTAGACATAGTCAAAGAGCAGAATGGGGTGCTCTGTGGAACTCACAGACTTCGAACGTGATCAAGTGATTGGGCATCACTTGCATCATACATCTGTACGCGAGATTTCCACACTCCTAAACATCCCTAGGTCCACTGTTTCTGATGTGATGGTGAAGTGGAAACGTGAAGGGACACGTACAGCACAAAAGCATACAGGCCGATCTCGTCTGTTGACTGATAGAGATCGCCGACAGTTTAAGAGGGTTGTAATGTGTAATAGGCGGACACCTAACCAGACCATCAGACAGGAATTCCAAACTACATCAGGACCCACTGCAAGTACTATGGCAGTTAGGCGGGAGGTGAGAAAACTTGGATTTCATGGTCGAGTGGATGCTCATAAGCCACACATCACATCGGTAAATGCCAAACGACACCTCGCTTAGTGTAAGGAGTGTAAACATTGGGTGACTGAACAGTGGGAAAATGTTGTGTGGAGTGACAAATCGTGGTACACAGTGTGGTGATCTAATCGCAGGGTGTGTGTATGGCAAATGCCTGGGGAACATCATCTGCCAGCGTGTGCAGTGCCAACAGTAAAATTCGGAGGCGTCGGTGTTATGGTGTGATCGTGCTTTTCATGGAGGGGGCTTGCACCCTTATTGTTTTGTGTGGCAATATCACAGCACAGGCCTACATTGATGTTTTAAGCACCTTATTGCTTCCCACTGTTGAAGAGCAATTCGGGGGTGGTGATTGCATCTTTCAACATGATTGAGCACAAGTTCAAAATGCACTGCCTGTGGTGGAGAGATTACACAAGAATAACATCCCTGGAATGGACTGGCCTGCACAGAGTCTGGACCTGAACCCTATAGAACACCTTCATGGTGTTTTGGAATGCCGACTTTGTGCCAGGCCTCACTGACAGACATTGATGCCTCTCCTCAGTGCAGCACTCCATGAAGAATGGGCTTCCATTCCCCAAGAAACCTCCCAGCATCTGATTGAACATATGCCTGCGAGAGTGGCTAAGGGTAGGCCAACACCATACTGAATTCCAGCATTACCCATGAAGGGTACTATGAACATGTAAGTCATTTTCAGCCAGGTGTCCGGACACTTTTGATCACATAGTGTATCTCAGTAGCAAAGATTTATAGCTTAGCTATAACTTGTGCCATTATCAGGTGAAACCTATGTTAGAATTAGTAAAAAAAAAAAACACAGTGTTGGTAGAGTTGGCACGCTATACTTGTTCATTTTTCTGTTGTGACATGTTCTGAGGTACAAACATATGGTAGTTTCTGTGCCGGAAGTTCAGTTGCCCCATTATATCAACATGTAAGATTGACAAAATTCAGAGGGTATTGAGTGCTCAGGGCTCTTCATTCATTCTTATTCATAACTAATATATTTATTCATAAGATTGAAAATGCATTTCTGGAACCTTTCTTTACCTTTGAGAGGATAATTGAATATTTTTAGTCCGGCACATGTCCATCTAGTACCTCCACTTGTAGCCACATGGCAAGATGACTCAATCCACTAGTGGTGCTATCTCAGAAACAGCTCTACTTTGCAGCTGCCAACCAATGGAAAGCAACTTGGGGCTGCTTGCTGTCTGGCAAGGTTGCACAAATTTCACTGAAAGGAGTGCCATCTTGTGGTTGGTGTCACGAGTAAGGGTGTCACATTGTCGCCGACTGGTGGTTGTCCTGATGAGGGTTGACTGCTGTAACAAGTGTTCAGGTGTTCAGTCAATCTGTTTCTTATGTGATCTAGGCTGCTACTTAATCCAAAATAATTTGTAGTCAATGAAATGCTAATGAGTTAGTTCTTTTGACAAGGGCTTAGCTGATTTCCTTACCCTTTCCAAGTTTGTACTCCATTACTAATGACCCTATCGTCAACAGGGCATTAACCGTAACCTTCCTTTAGGGCATTACGAGCTTCGCATTTCCTTATTTACATTTGCATTACCATCTCATAGTTGTTTTACCTTAATTTTTGAGCTGGACTAGCTTGTATTTACTCCTATTATTCAGTCATTTCCAATACTACATTAAAAATGATCCATCACTTCTCTAATACGTTTCAAATCCTGTTTCCAACTTAATAACACTGAACCTTTGATTGAAAATGCATAGTATTTAATTTTGTCTGTCACCGAGTTATAAGCATCTTCTTGGACTTGTGAAAGGGCCACAGCATATGTAGCTGTGGTTACTGCAACAATATATAACTTTGATACCAATTAAATGTTTCATCATTTGGTAGTAATAATTGGTAACATTCAAGTTCTTTCACTGTTCATTAAGTCTAGTTGGGGTTAAATGCTACCAATTAGTGCTGATAAAATGTAACAACTGCTACCTTACAATTGACTATATATTAGTTACATTATTTATTATGAGATGTGCAAAAAGGAATTTAAATTTATTGTGGTGTGTTGTTAACATAATTTTGATGAATGGTGGGAACTATGAGTTATACTGCACAGTTGAATAATGTGTATATGAGTACTTAATTTCTCTGTTTGCTTGTGTCAAGTATACATTCATGTAATGAGAAAGTAGTTGGTGATACATGATTCAGATTTTCCTCTCATACCTTTGCGCTATTTCTCATTGGTGAGACATAGACCTCTTCATATGTTATGAACAATACTGACAGATACGAGACCGAGAACATATAAACCATTCAGTTATCTGATACTAGTGAGTGAGTGTGTCTAGCTTCATTTTTTTCAGTATAGCTTGTATTCTGTAATATCTGTCTGTAAAGTGGCTAAGCCATTTTTCTCCCTTTGGAAGTAGTTTTATTATATGCACACATACGTACCAGTATTCTTGCACTGGTATTTGTGGTGAGATTCTACCATGACAGAACACTTTACAAGTAAATTACCACAAGTCCCATTTTCATGTGTTTAATGCCCTTCTGTATTTCTAATTTTATATTATATAGATTTAACATGTTCATAGGTAACTTTTGGCCTTCTTTGAGATTATGAATGAACCATGCCATGTATTTGTGTCTCTAGGAAAGTCTGAACTCATATTTGCACCTTTGTAGTCTGATAAAATATAATGTTGCAATATTTGTATTTGATGCAGTTATTACTCATATCTGATGTGAAGTTGCCATTCATAATTCTTGAGAAAGTAATCTGAAATGGATGATAAATTACAAAGAAAATTTAAAAATCCATAACAGTATGTTGCCGAGATTTGTTAAGGAAAACTTTCCAATTGTTTTGTAAATATGAAAGAAATTAAACTGCTTAAATGAACAGTTATTATATATATAACTACAAACCAGATGTTGTACAGCTTCTTCACTGGCAGCTTAGGTTACATGTGGAGGGAGCTGTGTGACTCATTCAAGAAGTATTACTGCTCATTTGTCCCATGTTGTTGTTATTTCTGCAGTGAGTAACATTGTTATCCAAAAGGTTAATATTTTTTTTCTACAGGTCCTTTTTTGTACTCAAGTTTGGTAAGAATTTATGATGAGAATACTGCAGTGTATATATGTGGGTATAATCCTGTATAGGCTGTTATCTTAGACAAGTCTTAACATCAGTTGTAAAATTTTTTACCTGCTGTATACTTCTGTATATGCTGTGTGTTAATGAATGCATTGAAAATGTGGGATATATTTGCAAGCTTGCAAACATTCATTGATAGAAAAAGATGGAAGCACATGGAAAGAAACATCCAACCTTGACACTGTCTGGTGTGTTCAATAACCATACATTGGAATGTGAATCTTTTCAGATCTGTAGCACACGTAGTATATAAAATACATTCACTAAGCTAAGATTCTCATCGGAATCCAATTTGTTAGTGTTTTGTGATACACATAAATATTTTGTTCATACTTGGTTTTGCTGATGCTGTATATTGTGGAAATGACAACGCCATTTTTACACATATGCATAAGATGAAAATTTCTCTGTAAAAGCAGGATGACTTTCAACATTTTGAATTCATTTTTGTAAATTAAACAGAAACTTTTCAAGATATTGGCATGAAATGTTTTGACAAGTTGCAAGAGGCATCTATTTTTCCTGCCCCATCCACTCTTCAGTTTCGCCCCATGGGTGAGGTTCACTTTGAACATGGAAACATCTGCCTATTCTGTGGGAGTCATGTCAATTACTGTTAAATGACACCTCTGTCATATGAAAGAGCATGATATTTTGTGTATAAATGTAGTTTTGAAAGTAACTTATTTAGAAAAAAATTGAGTATTTTTTATGAGTTTCCTTTAATCACCTGAAACATTTCATATGATTCTGGCTTGGTCTGGTAATAATGGAAATGGGTGCTGAGCTACGTATGAAATAAGAAAATTATTTAAAAACACATCTTTTCAAAAAAGTCTGTATAAATTTAATAAAGGCAATGAAAAAAGTTATCACATTTTATAGAAATACATCTGTAAACACTCTACAGGAAAGGAAGTCGTCAGGAAGGTGTGTCCACTCTAGGAGATGTCACAGACATCAAATTTAAACTCAAAATGAAGCCTTCCCCTTCTATCTACCTTAGAATCAGGTAGAACACTACAAATGCTATCTTTCTCAAAACCTCACATATTGGGAACTTACGGCCATACAAAAAAAGTTTCATCTGATTCCACCTTGGAATGCCATTTCCTCAGGAATGTAATTTCATTGTCAGGGATAACATGTCCAAAATAATATTTTACACTTTTTTTAAGGAAACTTCACTAAAACATATTTTCCATGGAGCACTCCACTGTAACTTGCAGAATCTAAAGCCTTGTAAGTGTGCTCTTCAGCTTCATACTCTTTAAGTAGCAATGCTCTGCTTGCAACTGTCTCCTTCTTCACTGTCATCACTTCCACTTAGGTTTTTCAACAATTTATCATCATTCAGCTCATCATCATTTGACTCTGAAATTTGTTTTTTCTTTCTTCTTTTTCCTTCTTCAGAACAAACTGGCAGCTGTTTAGATGGATGACCCTACTTTTCCAGCTCACAACTGTTTCACCTTGACTTGGGGAAGGTTTCGCATGTTCATAGAAATCATCTACACAAACACTTTCCAGCCTCAGCTGCTACTTTTCTTCTTCAGTTGGATGTCAGTTTCTTCCTCTGATTCTGCAACATTGCCAACATGGATTCATTTAACTTTCTGGTCAGTAAAGACATGGCATTCAGGAAGTTTCTGTAGGACTTCATGCTTATTCAGTGGATGGATGCCAGTAGCCCTGAATTCAGATATCAAATTGGCAGCAGAAGTGGCATCAATGTTTGTTAGTGTGGATTTCAATAGAGAAGGTGTTATAACTTCAAGTTGAACAAATATATGTCAAGGACGACACAATACATGTAAGTCACAGATCAAGTAAACAAAGCAAGACGTGTGTATGCTTTAACAGTCAAATCGGAACTGAATCCGAGTCTAGCGGCTGCTGGCTGGCTGGCCGCTTAGGTGGCACTGCTGCTGCATGGCTGGCAGACAGCGCCGAATGTAGAGGACGCGCGTAACTGCGCGGCGGCGGCACTTTGAAAGATCGGTGAGTCACAACAGAAGGAAACACATCTTTTGGCAGATTGCTCTTTATCCCACACTCTTCTCTCCATTTTGTTAAAGACTTTCTCCATTAAGCCTTTAAAGGTCTAAAGAACGCCACATCAAGTGGCTGCATCAAGTGAGTGCAGTTAGGTGGCAGGCAAGTAAACCTAATATTATTGTCCTTAGCAGCCCGAACATCCTCAAGTGAAAAATGGCTGGACAGATTGTCTCCAATAACCACCTTTGGACCATGTAGCTGGTTAGCATGAGATAAATAAATAGTGAAAAACGAATCTTGAAAGGCACATCCATCAAACCATCCACTTTTTGTGTTGTTGTAATGGGCTCTTGAAGGTCCACCACAGCATCAGGTACTCCACATGTTCTCAGCTTTATATACGACATACACCAGTTGCAAAACACCAGATGCCATACCGCAAAACATGACTGAAACTCCAGTTTTAGAATGTGCCATTATCCTCTCAGGATTCTTGTAGCCATGTGTGATCACATCATTCTTGCACCATGCATCATCTGAGAAGTTTGTCTCATCAAAGTTTGAAATATTTTCTAGTGGTACACCATGTAATGAGATTTTGAGGTTTTCAAATATTTCTTAACCACCTCTTCACTCAGAGCTGCTCTGTTTGGAGCAATATTACTACACTGCCTCATTGATAATGTTTTGTGTCTGCCTAAAAAAGGCTTAGTCCAATCTAAGCCAGGAAGATTGGTAGGCCCAAACTTATCTACCTTTCATCTCGTTTTGTCCAACAACATTTTAGTGATCATCCTTAGATCAAACAAATCGAATGGATATCCCCAGGCACCCATTTGAATCACACAATCACAAAGTTACTTTTCTTCATCTGCAGTAGAAACAGTTTGTCTTCCAGGTTTCTCTGAATGTGTATTTTTTATTTTATGGCAAAGGGTCCCTTTAGGTAATTTGAATATTTGGGAGACTTCGTTTAGTGACATCTTCTTATCTTGAATTAACATTAAGGCTTCGTCAGTATTACTTTTTGCACAGTTCCCATAGCTTCGAGAACTGGGAGATCGTTTGTAGTTCCTGACTGTATCAGCAAACAAAAAGCCAAACAAAGTTAATTTTGGCCTAATTTTGGGATATTTTCTTCCACTAAGTATACACAGAAAAATTTACGTAAATATTATCAATAACACCTACCTGATATATTCCAAATAAGATTAAAACAACACAAGCAACACACACAACATCCATTAGCCAGCACTGACCAACTGATGTGTCAAAGAATACGGAAGGCACTGTTCAAAGTCACCCCTTGAAAGACGAGTCTTCACATATAAAGAATAAATATAACATTTTATGCTTTCTGTAAATGTTCATTTAAGTGTTAACCTTGCCCATGAGAAAAGGATAAATCACAACACAGAGCAGATACAATTGTGACAGTAGTTTTGTCATTTGCACAGTGGATTAGTGTCTTTCATTCTCATTACTCACATACTGTCAGTTTTCAGTTGAGCTGTTCTGTTTTGATAAATGGTTCAACATCTGGAGGGTATTTTATCAGTAGGTTACTGCATGACTGTATGCAATACAGTTGTTGCAATACTACTTTTTAGTTGTTTTATGTTTCTGTGTGTAGGATAGTTATTCCACAATCTTTCCCATGGGGTCCCGGGTTCGATTCCTGGCTGGGTTGGGGATTTTCTTTGCCTGGGGACTGGATGTTTGTGTTGTTCTCATCAGTTCATCATCATCATTTATGACAGTAGCTCGAATGGATTGTGTAAAAAATTGAGACTTTGTACGGGTGCTGATGACCGCGCAGTTGAGTGCCCCACAAACCAAACATCATCATCACAATCTTTTCCTGATCAAACTCCTTATGTTTGAAAGTTGTGACTACTTGTTTCCAAGCTAAAGGAACACCAGCTCATACAGATTGGATCCACTGAACTTTTTGAATGTATCTACCAACATTTTATGATTGTAGTCTTTCCCTTTGTTGCAGATACACATACCAGATACAGTTATGGGGGATGTTTTTCCATGTGTGCTTCTTTCTTCTGTCAAAGACTGTATTCACAACTTAGTCCAAATTTTGCTGTTTTTTTTTTTCTATGATTAGTAAAGAATATGAATACACACCAGTGTATTCTATGTAATTTATGGAATATTTCTTAGGGTGTTATGCTATGCTTTTCTGAAATCTTTCCCAACAGAAATTATTAGCGTAATTTGTAATTTTTGAAAGTTCGTGGTTTTGATATGAGGTATTTAACTGTGTGAAGTGATTTTCTTTTTTTTTTAAAGCAATGATACTTCCTGAGATTTATATATACATTTGCTTTCCATTTGTGATGTGTGGTTTTATGTTAATTGATCTTTAATTGGTTGCATTTGTTTTAAATGATCTAGGTTTAATCTTGGATTGGACATAAGGAAAGGCAAAATATTAGAAACGAGAAGACGTGTTTGAAAATTGTTGGACAATATTGGACAGTAATCATATTGATTGTGCATTTTTTTGGGATACTTTATTCCATTATTTAACTGTTATTTCTACTGAATTTACAATGTAAATAAAGTAATGAGTCATATGTTTACATCTTTGTATAAATGTAAATGAAATATTCCTTTGTTGTTTTTATATATACACACCAATAAAATATTTATTTGTAGTCATAATTGTATATATTGCATGTATATAAATCTAAGACTTCTCCAATTTATAAATCATTGTATTTGATATACATAAAGATTTCAGAACAACAGAATTATGTGGAGGAAATGAACTGTATTTTTTCTACAAGATGTTTTTTTTAATCTTGTAATTACACTTTCTCAAGTACCTGATATAAAATAGCTACTTCATTTTTACAATAAACTGTTTGAGTGTAAGTAATGACTGCTTTCTGTTATTCAGTAGTGCCCAGTACCATTAAACCTGTATTTCCACAAAACATTACCTAATTCCGTAATCTGTAATATAATAACATCATTTCCATTATGTTATCAGTAAAGTGCTTCCAGAATTTAAACAGAAATGAAGACTGTTGGCCGAATTGTAGTATACGTGGGAATTCTGATGTTATAATATATCCCTGTTGGAAGAGACTGAAACTTGTAAAATGATATGGTACTGTGTCTGAAATGAAAAATAGTTCTCCATGCAACAAGATGAGGTTATTATCTAGAACTTAATTATTGAGAATCAACTCGTAATTCTTTTGCATTCAACCAACGCCATGTAGCAGTAAGATGAGAATGTGTACTGTAGTTCAAAAGAGGATTCATCAAAAAACTAACGAAGTTTTCAGCATTGTTTATTGCCTGTCAATGACTCAACCCCTCTACTATTTGGTGATCTGTTATCTTTATGCATAAATTATTTACATTCTGCCAGAACTATCATGTATGTAGTTTTTGGACGAATCCTTTTTTGAGCTACAGTACTACTTGTGTGCGAGTGTGCATGCGGCCTCCGCACCCCCCTGCCCCCCCCCCTGCCCCCCCCCCCCCCCCCATTCCTTAAGGCTGCTATCCTGAAGGTGTATCCTCCATTGTGTTGTAAGTCTAATACTAGAAGATGCAATGGGAATTTAAAAGAAAAATTTTAAAAATACACCTTTGTGTTACCTCTCTACATAATCATCATAAAGATTTAAGCATTTATCATATTTTGATGATTTGACAAATTCCCTCAACATAAAATTCAGCCTCTGCAACTTTTACAACCCAATGTGTACACAATTGGTTTTAACCTAATTGTTTGGTTATGGTCTCATTGAAAACTTACCGAGAAGCCAGCAGAAAATTGTTTGACGTTGAGATAATGTGAAACATCAGTTTTCATGAATCTCTTTGTCAGTTTTCTGTACTAGTTCAATGCTGATTACAGATGGACAGCCACTTCTATTATCATCATGAGGATAAGTCCTTCCAGTCTTAAACAAACACTACCATAGTTGTCTGCAGCTCGTGGTCTAGTGGCTAGCGTTCTACCTCTGGATCACAGGGTCCTGGGTTCGATTTCCAGCCGGGTTGGGGATTTTCTCTGCCCAGGGACTGGGTGTTTGTGTTGTCCTCATCAATCATAATCCTCACCATTTGTGACAGTGGTTAGAATGGACTGTGAACAAAATTGGACTTTGAAAAAATTGGGACTTTGTATGGGCACTGATGACCGTGCAGTTGAACGCCCCACAAACCAAACATCATCATCACCATCACCACCATCACCATTACAATTGTCACGTAACATCTCCAGTCATCACCTTCGGTTCATGTACAATACACACCTCTCAATGAAATTGTGACACAAAACACTTTATTACAGCTTAAGTAACACATTCAATGGGAGTTTCAGTTGCAACACTCATTCTGAACAGTTACAGTAGGCAAATGTTAAGCAATGTGCCTTTTTTGCTAGCAGAGCTCTATGTACACTAACCTACTACATGGGGCAGTGGTTCTGTCCCTCCTGCTACTACCCATGATACATAAGAACTGTGGTTATTTTCTGGCTAGCTCTCATACTTAATTATACATTGTTGAGATACTTCCAGCAGTACGTGAAGTATGACTGATCAGCATACAAGTTCTCTAGGCTACTGTCATTATGCATCCCTGAGGGGAAACATTAGATTTGTACAAGTAAAAGTGCATCTTATTGTTGTATTCAGTGAGACCTCTGTCAATCACACGCGCACACACACACACACACACACACACACACACACACACAAAATGTGCAAGTACATATCCAGAATTCATTAAAGGAACATATCAGTAATATGAAAATAAGAAACATCCAGCAACAGGATTTACTTAATTTTACAAAGCTTAATATTATGGCAGGTGTCATTTGGGTCAGCTCAAATTAGAAAGCATGAATGAGGTAAACCAGCTTGAATTCTCTTTACATGCACAGTTTTTCCTGCATTTCCAGTCACTGTGGTAGACTTCAGTTAATGCAACACAATAATTTGTCTGACTCATATCAAAATCGTTTGGTAGATGTTGATGATATATGTTTTTGTGTCATGAATCCAAGGTGAAAATGGAACACTGTTGCAGCATCATTTGTCAGAATGAATGTGGGAGGCAACTGAAAAATCACATCCAATGTAATCATCGTAAGATCAAAGTAGTCTTACCTTTTGATTAAGACAGTAAGAAATTCCACATTACTCTAGGAAACTACAATTTGCATTATTTCTATTTCTGGGTGCTGAATATAATGATATACAGGTATATGTCACACTGCTTAAGAAACTGGACTTTTAATTTGAAGGGGAAGGCTTCAAATCCCTGTTAATCCAGCCTGATTTAGATTTGTTCAGGTTAAACAACATCAGGAAAATGCTGGGCCAGTTCCATTAGTAGGGCCATGACTGTCACCCCAATTCTCCTTCAGCTGAGATACTGCTTAATGACCTTGATGTCTACCAAGAAAATGTCAGGATAGTTCCTTTGAAGGGGCATAGCTGATTTCCTTCCCTGTTCTTGAGAACAATTTGAGCTTGTGCTCTGTTTCCAATAACTTCTTGTCAACAGGATATTAAACCCTTGTCTTCCTTGACATTCCTGAAATTTTGAACTCACATTTTATGGTTCGCAGGACCACTCGTATTCATTTAGCAGCTTTTCTGTAGTTTGCTGCATTCCTTTGCTAGGTAATGTTCCTCGATTTTGGTCTTCCTCTTATTGTATCTGTTCCTCATTTCTCATAATAATATGTCCTGCATGCCCATCACGATCTGCATTTATTCTTTGAAAGGCAACTGATGCTATTTGGTTCACAGGGAATTCCAAAAGTAGAAACTATGTAGCTAATCGAATGCTATTAGTTTTTCTATCCCAAAGGAGTGTACTCCTAATTGTACCATAATACATTCGATGTAAGGTGACTTAGTCTCATCATCTACCAAAGTTGTGGTTTTCCAAACATTACACTTTTTAAAAGTTCAGAGAATCTCTTGTGGAAATCATCCAACCTTTGTAACGTGCTGTTCTCCATCTCTCTTTGCTTTATCTTTTTGTCACCATGTTTTTTTCCCCCTTTCATATAAACTTAATTTTACTCTTTTGCTTCATTCATTAGGCTCCAGCATGTTTTAAATAAAACTTTTTTGCTGTTCATTGCATAACAGTTCTCTCATTCCTGCTGTTGAAAAATGCTACCTTTGCATCAGTACATTCATTCTTGCGTTTCTTGTAGTCTCTAGAAGAAAACTAGAAATAATAGTGCCGTATTTATTTCTTGCATGTTCCAACATTCATGTGTGAATATTCTTTTTGCAATTATGAGTTACACATACATCAAAATAATGGGATGCTATCATAGTAAAAAAACAGCAAGGTTTTTTGGAACACGTACAACAAAAAAAAATACAGACCTACAAATACACGGTCATGTTACCTCACAGTACATAAGTACTAGATGTCAGACCCAAAGATAAAGCACTTGTTACCCTTACAAACATTCATGGATTGTGGTTCGCATTTTTGAGCCACTGCATCCTGATGCTATGAAAGTGCACAGAAGTTAAAGGTTGAATTTTTATATACAGGGTGTCCCTGATGTTTCAGCAGATATTTGCAGTTTTGTTTTTACAACATGTAGCTGAAGTCAACCCAAACAAATACTGCTCATCACATCTGTCATATGACGCCCAACATTGGCAGAGAATGTTGGTTTGTTTCACTTTCAAACAAAATTACTTTTACAGTGGAATTTTACGTGCCCATTTGACAGAGCGATCCCAGATTAGTCTAGTGTGATATTTGTTTTATTGATATGTACCAACAAAGACAGTAAAACATGAAGAATAACCAGTAATCCAACAGCAACAGCATCATTTTGGCCCATGCTGACTGCTGCCAGTCATGCAGAAGCACTGCTCAATCATTGCTGGAGTACTGATTACTCTTCATGTTTACTGTTCTGAAAACAAATATGGCACTATACTAATTTGGGACCTCTTTCAAATGGACATGTAAAATTCCACTTTAAAAACCATTCTGTTTGTAATGGAAAACAAACCAACACTTTCCATTGCTGTGCTTGTGTGAAAGAAATCATGAGCAGTATTTGTCTTGGTTGACTCCAGCTATATATTGCAAAGATGAAATTGCAAATATCTGACAGATCGCCAGAGGAAATGTGCCTGATGAGCTACAGGAGACACACCAGTTCAAAATCAATTCTCAAATAAGTTCAGTTTTAACTTCTACCCACTTTTATAGTCTCAGGAGGACATGGACCAAAAATATAAATTGCAATCCATATGTGGACAACTAGATCCTTATTTTTGGATCTTACATGTAGTACATATATACTGTGAAGGGACATGAACTTTTATCTGTAGTTCAGTATTTATTTGTTGTATGTGTTCCAAAAATTCCTGATGTGTTTTAATATTCCATCCCATTATTTTGATGTGCATGTAACTCATAATTGCAACTGAAAGAATAGCTTGCACTTGAATGTTGATACATGCAAGAAATAAATGTGGCATTATTATTTCCAGTTTCCTTCCACAGATTGCAAGAAAGACAAGAGTGAATGTACTGACACAAATTGCTGCTTTTCAGCAACAGGTGTGAGAGACGTGCTGTGCAATGAACAGCAAAAAGTTTTAATTAAGAAGTTGGAGCCTAATTAATGGAGAAAATACTAAAATTAAGCTTATATGGAAGCAAAAGCCATGAAAAAAAGAGAAAGACAAAGCAAAGAGAGATGGAGAGTAGCATGTCACAATAGTTGTCTGATTACTGTAAGAGATACTGTGAAATTTTCACATGTCAAGCTTGGAAAACCACAAACTTGGCAGATGAAAAGACTAAGTCACCTTACATAGAAAACATTACAGTACAATTGTGAGTACACTCGTTTGGGATAGAAAAACTGATAGCACTGAATCAGTTACATAGTTTGTACTTTTGGATGGCGATGATTCAAACCTGCAGCCAGCCATCCTGATTTAGGTTTTCTGTGATTACCCTAAATCACTTAAGACAAATTCTGGGATGGCCCCTTTGAAAGGGCATGGTGGCTTTCCTTTGCCACCCTTCCCTATTCTGAACTTGTGTTGTGTGTCTAATGATCTCGTTGTTGATTGGACGTTAAACATTAATCTCCTCCTCCTCCTCCTCCTGCTCCCTGTGAACCAAAATAATTGTGTCAATTGCCTGTCAAAACATAAACACGATAGCCATTTTATTATGAGAAATGGAAAGCGGGAGATCAAAATTGAGGAAAATTACCTAGCAAAGGGGACAACAGGAAAGCTGTTAAATGAATTATGAGTGGTCCTGTAAACCATTAAACATAAGTTCAAAATTTCATGAACCTCAAGGAAGGAAGAGGAGGGTTTAATGTCCTGTTGACCTTGAGGTCATTAGAGATGGAGCACAAGCTCAGACTGTTTCCAAGGATGGGAACGCGTATGGAACCTAGGGTTTATGCTTAAGGGGTAGAAGTGGAGAGTACAGAGCTTGTGAGTGACCTGAAGCCTCCTGACATATTAGAACTGTGTGCCAAAACAGAAGTAGACCCCCAAACCTGTACATTTCAAAGGCAGCTCAGATGGGTTTGCCATGGAATATGAAGGGCTAGGTTCAATTTTAGAGAGCCACATCACTGTAATATATTTGGTTGTTTCATTGAAGTGATTACTATGCTACAGCATCAGACATTTATTCTGAATTAGGTAAATTATTCCCAAATGTCATAGGGAGGTTACACATGATAGTAGATGCATGTGGCTCAAAACAAGCACAAGACTGATTTGAATATGTTTTATCCCGAGAACCATCCATAGACATTATGACACCTGTCTGAATTCTATCGCATATGCAGGATTACAAGATATGAAGTGTTACGTGTCAACATGTATACTGCCTCTGCACACCAGTCTTGTATTTCTCGCAAGGAGCAGTTATGTAATGTTTTTGATAAATAAGACTATTCACATATTAAAACAGCCCAGAAGTCAGTTCAAATGTTTTGACATCTGGTGTTCTTCATTCTCAGAGGCATTTAGAGATCTATTTTAAAATTCTCACTTAAAACTGAGGAATGTTAAATGGTTCAGAACATATATGAGTGAAGCTGCTATTTAAAAAAATGGCTCTGAGCACTATGGTACTTAACTTCTGAGGTTATCAGTCGAAGGTGCTATTCCTTTGAGATAATATTGCCTCTGATGTTGGTCATGTTTATGATCTTTTGTGGCATAGTGTAAAACTGCGGAACTGTCTGACTTTACAATAAACAATGTAAAAACATTGTAAAATGGAGGAAGCCTCCAACAACATTCTTTGGACTGTGGAATTGTGTGTGTTTACAATCAGTGTTAGAGTAGCCTAGAAAACATTTGAAATTTAGTAATTCATAATCTTGAACTGGCACATAATTCTTCTAGACTCAGGATGCTGTAGCACAAAATAGATATTTAATCAGATTTTTCAGAATAGCTTCTTATTGTTCAAGCTTATAATTAGGTTCATATTTCACAAGAACATTTCTAATCTCCATACCATAAACAACTTTTTTATCAACTGCTGGCAAAATTAATGCAACAACAGCTTCATCCTTGTTAATCTGGTCCATCTTACAAAAACTTATATAATGTTCTGACTTTTTCCCCCTATCTTCGTTAACAGCATTCTCCTTCAATAATGTCTTTTGATGTCATTGCCAGTTTTTGGAGTGTTAGCCCACACTGTGGTTACAAAATTATAATTTAGTAAAACTTAGGGTTTCCTTCAGATATCACGAGGTCAGCAGCATTTCACAAATAGTGCCAACATTAATACAGAACAGCATATATATGTAGGATAACACCAGCATTAATTGGAATCTGTGTGTCTACATGAGTTACTGAATACAGTAATCTTACTGTTAACAAAAACACACTGAAACTTAACACTTCCAGATTTGTTCATTATGAGGATAAAAAGTGTAATTTTGTCTTCGGTGTTAATATAACTCATGTTCTCACAAAATCCTTTGCTAACAAAGGATGAACTGATTTGTTTATAATTTGAAGATGATGAATATCGTATAGAATGCAAATGAAACTTCATTTTTGGTACAAAATGGCTGGATATTATGAAATCAATCTCGATATGTTAAAAGAAGGTAAAAGCCATGTAGGAGGAGGTGGTGTCTACTCATAAAAATGTTGGATGAGTTATATTTGATGCTTAATTGATACATTCATTGTTAATCATTGGCAGGTGTCTGCAAACTATAACTTTTACAGTGGAAACATGTCTATGAGTTATGGGCTAACAGGCACATTCAGTGGTCTGAAATAACACAAACATTTTCAAAGTGAAATACGTGATAAATGAGATAAGTATACATGTTAAGTAAGAAACACTTTCAGAAATGCATGTGCTTGGCTGTAATTGTTATGCACTTTGCACAAAACTAGATGAAGTGGTCAGAACACATGATATTGTCTATACAAACATGAAATTGATAAATTATTACAAAAAGGCTAATGGAAAGGTAGCTGGCAAAGATAGTGACCAGAAAGAACGATCAGTAGCTACAAGTGATGGATGTGCCATGTATGTGATTGAGTATACAGATGACACTGCGTGGCATTATAGCTTTTATTACCGTAGACTGTATAGAATATTTCTGTGATAATGGCACAGAATTTCAGGGAGGATTGGTAGGAAACCCTGTACTGAAACAACAAAGCCATAAGTAGAGATTATTTCAAATGTACTGTCAGACTGCTGGTGATGTGAAAAATCCAAGTGGACACAGTTTTTATGATAGTTTTACTTGTTTGCAAAAAATGCCACATTTGGAAGAGGTTTATCAAGAGTTGCCCTAATTACTGTGTTGGTATTCTATTGCACAATGAAGGTCCATTGTACCAATTCTAGCAACCCCAGTGGTGTTCAAACAACAGGCAGTGAAACTTCTTACAGGTTATTCTCTTTAGTCTTTACACGTCCCTTATACGGAACAATGTTCATATGATCTCACAAGAAGAATTCATGTCAAATTGAATCAGATGAAAGAGTTTTCCACAAAATAGGACCTTCTAAATTTGTTTTTGGATATGTGCCTCCTTGAGTAAACACAATTCTTTCTTGTTTTTGCCCAGACCTGTTTTGCTGAAGTTACAGCATCATCAGTGGATTTTTTTTCTTTTCTTTTTATAATAAAAATAAAAAATTCTACTGATGATGCTGTAACATCAGCAAATCATGTCTGGGTAAAAAGAAGAAAAAATTGTGTTTGCTCAAGGTGGAATATATCCAAAATCAAAATTACTTGTGAGCATACATGGACACAAGAGTGAGCTGCAATGCCAAGATGAATACAGAACCCCCTCTTTTTATAAGCTTACAGGAAGTATCTTACACAAATATTCATGACCAAATTGTGCAAGTGACCTGAGGCTCCATCAAATTGGAATCACTATCATGCACAAAGATTAAGCAAGACACATTTCAACAATGTGGAGAGAGTGTCCCTTAGAACTACAGTGTACCCTGGTACAGATGATAAAAATATGGGCTTAATAAGCAGAGAATACAAATGTCTAAAACGTGATATTGACAGAAAGTGCAGAATGGATAAGCAGTAATGACTAGAGGACAAATGTAAGTTTACAGAAGTGTGTACCACTAGGAGAAAGATACATATCAACCACAGGAGAATTAAAAAGGCTTTTGGGGGAAAGAGAAGCAGCTGTACGAATATCAGGAGTTGAGATGGAAAACCAGAAAGAAGGGAAAGCTGGAAGATGAAAGGAACATATAAGGGGCTATATGAGGGAAATGAATTTAAAGGCAATATTATAGAAAGGGACTAGGTTGTAGATGAAGATGAATGGGAGATGAGATATTGCGAAAAAAATTGACACAGCACTGAAAGGCCTAAACGAAAACAAAGCCCCTGGAGTAAATAGCATTCCCACAGAATTGCTGATATCCTTGGGAGACATAGCCATTGTAGGGTGTATAGTAATTGTGTGTTATTTATCATTGTTCAAAGCAGAAAAATACATAAAGACTTATTATAGGTTAAGTGAACATTTTAGAGACTTTGACACATTAAGCCACAATATTTGGAAACGGCAGCAGTCGAACAAGGGAAGCAGACATGTGTGTTGACATTGGTTACGTTGGTACCCAGCGTGAGAAAGCTGATGACCAGTGGAATTTGCACAGCAGCAGTCAGCACTTTGACAGATCAACGACCGAGCAGAGAGGCAATGCTTCCAAAGAGAACAACAACCAGTGCAGTTCGCACATCAGTGGTCAATGCTCCAGGAACTGTCAGCATACTGAACTCACGTGCATGATGTATCTGGCGATGCGGAGGACGACGACTGGGCAATGCCTGACCACGCCAGCATGGAAAGCCAGCATGTTTGTTGACATTGGTCACATTTCTGCCCAACATGAACAGCATAGATCTATGACTGAAGAATCAGTCACCACCCTAGGAACTTCGTGACATTGGCAAAAACACCGAATAAATACCTCTGACAAACTGACACGAAGTGGTCCTTTAGGAGGCCCTTCGAGGGGAGAAAGAAGACACCAATAAACATTGCCTGGATGGGCAGACCAATGGTTAGTCAGTGGATGTCATACTTTGCTGCAACAACTTAGCCACTAAGCTGCTCCACAGTAGAAGAAGTCGGTACCACGACAATAGGTCAACACAGGAGATGCCATCCCAGATGTTACCAAAAGTTCGAGCAGTGCTTACCCGGGTGGCTGGTGATGATGAAGAGACTGCGGCCTCACCAAAAGGGTCACCTGTGAACTTAGAGACTGATGAACTCTGCCAGAAGATGCCAAACCTGACAGTCACTGGTTCAGTTCTGAGGATGGAGCACTCTGCGTCACACCGTAGCTGCTTGTTAATAATGCAATGAGTGAATTCACAAGCAGAAGGCAGTGCTACCGCAGAGAGAGATGGGCACGGTATTGAGGGAAGACTATGCCGTCGGCACGCCACTGCAACACGAGCAGTCACCGCATCAGCTGTCACTCGAATCTGAGCGCTACATCTCCACCGCTTTGCAGCCACGAGGAACTGAGCGAGTTATAACACATTTTATCACTCTGTTTATATAAAGGGTCTTATGTCTCAATAACTAACTGTTAGTGGAACCATCAGTCTTTCACTCACACCTCACCCACTGAGCCAAGGAAAGAGCCCACTCCAGCACCCACAAAGTGTCGCTTTCCCTCCAAATGTCCCTGATAAAATAATGACCTTTGCTCCCCTCTGTCACTGACGCCCAGTATCTAGTGTCACTAAACCCTGACCCGCTACATAATGACAAAACTATCCCACCTGGTATGAAAGATATAGAGGAGTTAGACAAAAACATGGAAACACCAAGAAACACAACACATCACCATGCCTAATATAATGTGGAAACCCATTAGCTTTCAAAACAGTTTTCAGTCCTTTCAGAATGGATAAATACAGGTCCTGTATAGTTTTCAAGGAAATCTTACACCATTCTTCCTGCAAAATAGGGCTCTCCAAGTTACAGCACAAAGGCTCATTAATCTTGAAATATGGTGACTGTGGTGGACATGGGAGATGTAACAATTCATACTTGTGCTGCATGAACATGGGTTCTGTCATCTTGGAACACAGCATCACCTCCGGGGAAGAAATATTGAACCATGGGATGGACCTGACCTGCCAAAGTGGCCACATAACCCTTGTCACTAATGCAACCTTGCAGAGTAACTGTGGACTTTTGCAGTTGTTGTCCTCTTTTTCTTTTTTCTTTTTTTGTCACAATCTTCTTTTCAATATATGCTCAGATGTGACAATGCATTTTTTGTCACAATCCTCTTTTCAATATATGCTCAGGCATGACAATGCCACTAAACAACATTGTTGGCTGGAGCCTGAAAACTTGGTTTTGCAAGTCAGTCTACGGGGAAGTGGAAACACTAAACAGCACAGAGATGTGCACAGGGATAAACACGACACACAGAATGCATTGGCAGTTGATGGCTAAGCTGATGGCTAAGCACACAGAGATGGCAGACAACATGCAGTGCAGGGTGAGGTTCACAGTGGTTGAACTCAGCATTAGAACTGCTCTGACAAGCGTACTGCTGCCAGCAGGTCAACACTTTTGTCGGCAAGTCTGACTACACCACTCATCACGTGCACCCCCAAAAACAGCTGTTCACACTATTGTACCGTAATAACCGTGCCTCCATCACGATGTTCACTGGTGGGGATACCTTGTATATAAATCTTCAATAAGACACCTCTGGAAACACCCACCATACGAGCGCCAATCAGTTTGCCCACATTGAAATTCACTTAGCTCCAACACAATTCACTCACAACTACACGTAATGCTGTTCAGACTGTGGCTGACACTTGAAGCGTGTTAAGGACATTGCACAGTTGACATTTGTAGTCGAATACAACAGTGTGATCTGATCTGCATGCTTGACTAGCACCTGGATTTATCTTCATGCATACATTTCTCACCTCAGACTTCAAGAAGAATGTAATCATTCCAATTCCAAAGAAAACAGGTGCTCACAGTTTAATAAATAATCACTGCAAAATACTGATACAGTTATTTACAGAAGTATGGACAACCTGTTAGAAGCCGACCTCTGGAAAGAGGAGTTTGGGTCCCAGAGAAATGTTGGAATATGTGAGACAATACTGACACTGTGACTTATCTTAGAAGATTCATTTAAGAAAGACAAACCTATGTTTATAGGTAATGTAGGCACAGAGAAAGCTTTTGACAATCTTTACTGGAACATACTCTTTGAAATTCTGAAGGTATCAGGAGTAAAATAAGTGAACAAAGGGTTATATATAACTTGCACAGAAACCAGATGGCAGTCATAAGAATTGAAGGGAATGAAAGGGAAGCAGTGGTTGAGAAAGGATTGAGACAAGGCTGTAGCCTATCGCTGATGTTATTCAATCTCTACATTGAGCAACCAGTAAAGCAAGCCAAAGAAAAATTTTGAGAAGGAATTAAAAGTTCATGGAGAAGAAATAAAACCTTTGAGGTTTGCTGATGACATTGTAATTCTGTAAGAGACAGCAAAGTACATGGAAGTGCAGTTGAATGGTATGAACAGTGTCTTGAAAGGAGGATATAAGATGAACAAGGGTAATGGAATGGAGTTGAATTAAATCAGGTGATGCTGAGTAAATTAGAGTAGGAAATTAGACATTAATAGTAGTAAATGATTTTTGCTATATGGGCAGTGAAATAGCTGATGGTGGCCAAAGTAGGGAGGATATAAAATGTAAACTGACAATGGAAAGAAAAGTGTTTCTGAAGATGAGAAATTTGTTGATATTGAATATAGATTTAAGTGTCAGCCTGCATAGCTGAGTTGTAACATGTTTGCCTATTGTGCAGCGGACCCGAGTTTGATTCCCGGCCGGGTTGGAGATTTTCTCCACTTGTGAACTGCGTGTTGTGTTGTCCTCATCATCATTTCATCATAATTACTGGAGCACAAGTTGCCTAATGTGGCTTCGACTGAAACAAGACTTGCGACTTGGCACCCAAACTTCCGTGAATGGGGTGTTGTGGCCATCAATGCCACATGATCATTTCATTTCAATTTTTTATATATTTAATGTTAGGAGGTCTTTTCTGAAGGCACCTGTCTGGAGAGTAGCCTTGTATGCAACTTAAACTTGGACAATAAGCAATACACAGTAGAAGAGAATAGAATAATACTACAGTAGAATGCTGAAGATTAGATGGGTAGATCATATAACTAATAAGGAGGTACTGAACAGGATTAGGGAGAAAATAAATCTGTGGCATAATCTGACTAAAAGAAGGGATTGATTGATAGGACACATGCTGAGGCATGAAGAAATCATCAGTTTAGTACTGGAGGGAAGTGTGGTCAGTAAAAACTGCGGAGGGAGACCAAAAGTTGAGTACTGTAAGCAGGTTAAAATGGATGTGGATTGCAGTAGCTATTTGGAGATGAAGAGGTTTACACAGGATAGAGTACTGAGAAGAGATGCATCAAACCTGACTTCAGACTGAAGACTACAAGAACAACAACAGTCACTGACTATGCCTGCCCATAACTCCACTGCAAATATGAGCTGATAGTTCTTTGCAACTATAGTGTGGACATTCCCAGTCACCCTTACATGGCTACTGTGTTCCATTTCTGGTGAAATGGGCTTGACCCAAGAAATGTACATATGCAGGGTAGTGAGAATCAACCATACAGTACTGCAACATACATTGCCTCAACACAGTGGGAAGTCCAAAGGCAACAGGAATTGTAGAATGCTGTTGTTCTCAAATTACTTCCTGTACAATACTTTAATGCAACACCCATTTCATATACAACTGTTCAGCTTCTAAGTGAAGGCTACTTGTACACATGAGCAAGCACAACTTCTTCCAAGTTGGGAGTTCGTACAGTTCTTTGTCTTCTCCAGCCATTTTGTTGTTGTGGTACCAATTGCACTGTTTTCCTTACCTGTGGGAACAATCTTGGAAGCATGGTGATTGTCAAATGTTTGATGTGGCTCCTTGGACTGATACAAATTGTCAGTTTTCTGTTATTTCCAATTGCTCCAGAATCATGTCTGCTAATTCCATTGTATTTTATAGCTTTAGTTATAAAATTTTTTGTTGATGATACATTCACAGCTTTAATTCTACCTGCCTGTAACTACAATGAGCTGGACACTCATATTTAACTGCAAGATAAATGTGCACTTAGGTTTATATCTATAAAGATGCTAACATGAGCCTGGTAAGGCGTTTTTGGTCTTTTTCCTTCCTTTTTATGGATACTCCTAAGTGTATGTTTTTTTTTTTTGCATTGGACACGAAACCTGGCAAAGAAACTAGTCTCATCCCCTCAAAAGCACATTATGATACAATGATTCTTTGTAGATAGTTTTAATATGATACTTCAGCTTTTTTATGTGGGTGAGCAGCAGAAATATTTTTCGTACAGGTAGGTAATGAATGCTTCAGGAGCTAATAGAGGTATTTGATTGAAGCAATGGAAAGTCCACGTTGGGATATCAACAATTATGGAAAGATAGATTTCTACTCACCATAAAGATGAAATGTTGAGTTGCAGACAGGCACAATGAAACGATTGTTACACATTATGCTTTCAGATAAAGCCTTCATTGGAAAAGAAAAACACACACACATTTACACATGGAAGCACACCTCCACATCCACATGACACTATCTCTGGCTGTTCAGGCCAGACTGAAAGTGAGGAGTAACAATCTGTAGAGGAGCATGAAGGGAACTGATAGCAGAGTATAGGTGGGGGAGGGGAAACAGTGCTGCCTGGCAGAATACGCAGGATCTATAGGTAGCAGACAAAGCTACCTGGTGTAGCAGCAGGAGGCTGTGGGGGAAGAGGGAAGAGAAATAAAGGGAGCAGAAAAGAGAAGAACAGAGAGGGGGAAAAAGATCATCAGATGCATTGCCAGAAATCAGTGCATAATGATGGTGAGGGGATGTGAGTTGGGAGGAGATGGCACCACAGAGGGGGTGGAAACTGTTGGGTGGAGGGTGTGGGGACAGTAGGTTACCATAGGTTGAGGCTGGGGTGATTTCAGTAGAAGAGAATGTGTTGTGAGGATAACTCCAATCTGTGTAGTTCATAAAAGCTGTTGCTGGATGGGAGGATTCAGATAGCCCAGGTAGTGAATCAATCATTGAAATCAAGCATATTGTGTTCAGCTGTGCATTGTGTAACAGGGTGGTCCACTTTATTTTTGGTAACAGTTTGGCATTGACCTTTCATTCTGGTGGACAGCTGGCTGGAAGTCATACCGATATAAAAAGCTGGGTAATGATTGCAGCAGAGCTGGTACACAACAACATGTCTACAGTCACAGGTGGCATGGCCTCTGACGAGGTAGGATAAGCCTGTGACAGGACTTGAATAGACAGTGCTGGGTAGGTGTATTGGACAGTTCTTGCACCCGAGTCTTTCACAGGAATACAATCCCTGTGTTAGGGGTGGGGATTGGCAGAGTCACAGGGATGGTCTAGGATGTCACGGAGGTTGGGTGGACAATGGAACACCACTTTAAGAGGGGTTACAAGGATCTTGGGTAGGATATACCTCATATCAGGGCATGATGATAGATAATCAAAGACCTGATGAAAGATGTGGTTCAGTTATTTCATTAGGAGTGGCATTGGGTGATGAGGGGGTCACTACTTTATAGCTGGATCTTGTAGGTGGTGTGAGGATTTGGGGTCTATCAAAATGTGGGTACTGCTTGTGGTTGGTGAGTTTAATGTGGACAGAGGTGTGGATGGAGGTCTCAGAGAGAAGGAGGTCATTGGCCAGGAAGGTGGCACGATGGGTTGAGAAGGACCAAGTGAAGTGCAGGGGAGCGAAGGTGTTGAGGTTTTCAAGGAAAGAGTATACTGTGTCCTGGCCCAGAGACCAAATCATGAAAATATAATCCATAAACCTGAGTCATATTAGGCAGTTTGGGTTTTGGGAGGCTAGGAAAGCTTCCTCTAGATAGCCCATAAACATGTTGGCGTAGGAGGGTGCCATGTAGATGCTCATTGCTGTGCCACAGATTTGTTTGCATACTTTCCCTTCAACAGAGAAGTAGTTGTGTATTAGGATATAGTTAGTAAGGTGTATGAAGAATGAGGTAGAGGGTTTGGATTCAGCAGAACATTTTAAGAGGAAGTGTTCAATAGTGGCAAGACCATGCCCATGAGGGATGCTGGTGTATACAGAAGTGGCATCAACAGTACCAATTAGGGATCTATGAATTATTGGGTTGGGGACAGTGGAGAGTCGGTGAAGAAAGTAGTTAGCATCTTTGATGTGAGAGGCTAGATTTTGGTAGGAGGTGTTGGTCAATGAGGGCCACAATTCTTTCAATGGGCGTTCAATAACCAGCTACAGTGGGGCATCCAGGATTGTTGGGTTATGTATTTTGGGAAGTATGTAGAAGATGGGTATACAGAGTGTGATAGGGGTGAGGAGTGAAATGGAGTCAAGTGAGAGCTTCTGGTTAGGGCATTAGGCTTTGATCATTGGGAATGGAAGTCATGTTGGTGTTCTGGATTGGAATCACATGGTAGACTTTATAGGTGGAGGAGTTAGACAACTGACAAAGGCCTTCCGTCAGTTAGTCACTGTAATTCATAATGACAGTGGTGGAACCTTTGCCTGCAGGAAGGATCACTAGGTCAGGATCTGTTTTGAGGCTTTGTATGGCTGTCCTCTCTTTTGCTGAAAGGTTGTTCTCAGGAGGGACCTGGGGAGGGATGATGAGGCCAAGATGGAGGTAAGAAAATCCTGTAAGGTGACAAGGGGTTGGTTAGGTGGAAGGCAGGAGGATCACAGTTGGATGTTGGTGTGAACTGGGAGAGACAGGGTTTGTTGTTTATTGCTGGGATTGGGTTGGCTTTGGTTTTAGTGACTGGTGACAAAGAAGTGTATCCATTGCACTGATTGGTCGAAGCACAGTGAGTCTTTGACAAGTCCAACATATTTAAACTTGGGTGTAGGGCTGAAGGTGAGGCCTTTGAATAGAACTGTAACTTGAGTTGGGCTGATGATTTTGGTGTAAAAGTTGACAACAGTGTTCTGGGATTGTTTTGGCTCCAGATTTAGTGGAGTGTTGGAAGGGATCATTGGGCATATGGCAAGTTGACAAGACAAGGTAGGTAGCATTTGTGTACTATGAGGGGTTGATGAGGAGGAACACTGTGCCTAAGATAGGGGTTGGACAGTGGTGCCCCAAGGTGGCAGTAGGACGTCAGCAGGCTGGATAACTTATGGAGATGGTGTCTCGAGTGCTCTTCCAGGTGCTGGAGTGTGAAGGGCTCAATTTCAGAGATATAATGTATGTAGTACAGATTGCACAGTAGCAATGTCTTGTGGAGGGAGCAGAGGTTGTTTGAGGGTGTATGTGCCATGGAGATGTGTTTTTGCAGTGCCAGGTTTGTGAGGCACAAGGAGTGTTGGAATCTGAAAAGGTGAAGGTCACTGCAAAAGAAGGTGTGGGAGCCAGAGAAAGGAATTTTTATAGTTAAGTCGTTGGGGGATAATCTTGGCAGCATTTAAGGAACAGGATGTGGGACTGGGTTTTAGCCAGGGAATGGGATACTTATCTGAACTGCTGCATAAAGATGGAGCTTGGTCCATCCCGGCAATGATGGCGTTGGGGAAAAGAGAAATGACGTGGGAAATGAGTAAATAAAAGCGTTTGGTGGTTGTGAGGGTAGCAGGTTAATCCTCCATTACTCGCACAATAATTCCTATTACGGTCCCACGTGCGGATGACAGGTGTCATCCTCAACGTAAACTGTGAATTTGGAAACGTTGAATGGTGCATATGAATGATTTTAGGAGTTAAATCTAAATATAACACACTTAATATACAAATACAGAAGGTATACACTAAGTGATAAACATTTTTGGCAACTGTTCGGAAATAGCTCCAATAACTCTCTGACAGCAGGTAACTTATTATTCTCTCTGCGGATATCTCTATCAAGGTTACTATCAAACCTCAGACATCTGAAGTGCCAGCTGAAACTATCTTCAGACTTGCATAAGTAGCATGATTCAAGTCCACTGCCTTTAAAGTTATCCCACAACTCTGAGAAACTCTTTCTAGAACGTCTCGGAGACCCATACAGAAATTACAGATCTATGAAAGCTCTGAGCTCTGTATCATCTGTTTCTTTAACATTCCTTTCCCTAGAAAATTTACCACGAACTACATGTAACAATAATGAGTATTATAGTTTCATCCAAAACTAACTTCGTAATATCTGTTTCTGTCTTTGTCATGCAAGCTTCATTTTTGGGTCCAGGTAAAAGTGTAATAATATTACAAGATCCTGTTCTAACAATGGTAAGTTATTTAGCTTCCCTCCATTTAGCTATTCCACTTTTCCTGAAAGAAATATGTCATCTTGAATTACTTCTTCCTGTGATTCATATTGTCACGTAGAAGAAGGTGTAATTAGATGAATTACGAGCACTAACTTCACTTAACGAAGGTTTATCCAGCACTTGCACATACAAGAGCGTGGAGCGAACTGCCTCTGGCCAGAACACATACAGTATATATACAGCTACAGAACATTCCAGTATAATGATTCTTGACATTTGTGGATAGTTCTAGAATGTACTCAAACCGAGTATAGAAATTAAAATTGTACAGTCCAGGTGTGTTTTGAACTCACGACCCTCCATGCAACAGTTTAGTATCATATCCACTACATCATACGGCTACTCAGTTTTTGCTGTGACATTGCTCCCTCCTTAAGAGAACAGCGTCTCAGTGATACGTCGTCCTAGTTCGGGAACGAGACATCGGTCCTGCATACTCCGACTCCCGATGACTGATGCTCGCCCTGGCAGTGATCTTCTAAGAACTTCTTTTGCCACTACGCTCTTCGTCACCTTTCTACTTTTTGCCTGTCGCTGGACGTTCGAATTTACCCTGGGTTGCAGAATCCTTATAGGACTTCATTCGAAGGACGTGGACCGTTTCTCTGATCTTTTGTCGTCTTGTGTCGGGGTCGAAATCTTCAACTTCATAAGTAACATCAGGCAACTGTCTTACAATCTTATAAGATCCAAAGTAGCGCCTGAGGAGTTTCTCAGAGAGACCAACCTTCCAAACAGGAGTGATGATCCAAACAAGGTCACCAGGCTGGTAGACAACAGGGCGGTGGCTCGCGTTATACCGTCGGCGATCGTTTTCTTGAGCCTGCATCGTGCAGAGTCGAGCTAACTGCCGAGCTTCCTCAGCTCAGGTTAACCACCTGGCCGATGTAGTCGTCGTCCACGTCATCAGGATATAATGGAAACACACTGTCCATCGTCGTAGTCGTCTCACGCCTATGCACCAGGAAAAATGCCGAAAATCCTGTAGTGTCTTGTTTGGTGGTGTTGTAGGTAAACGTCACGAACGGTAGCACCTCATCCCAGTTGCTCTGCTCAACATTGACGAACATTGATAGCATGTTGGCCAAGGTCTTATTAAGGCGTTCAGTAAGCCCATTAGTTGGAAAGCAGTCGTCATGTGATGAGTAATTTTGCACCGACGGTTTATCTCTGCCACAAGATTCGATTGAAAAACTTTCCCTCGATCCGAAATTAAAGACCTTGGAGCACCGTGTTTTAATACAATGTGTTCCACGATGAATTTGGCTACCTCGCATGCTTCAGCAGTTTTCACGGCATTTGTAATGGCATAGCGTGTCAGATAATCAGTGCAAACAATAATCCATCTATTGCCACTAGCAGACGTTGGAAATCGTACGAGGAGGTCAATCCCAACATGCTGGAAAGGCGTTTCGGCTGGTGGAATTTGTATGTGTCGGCCAGGTGGTTTCTGAGGAACTGCCTTTCTCCTCTGGCACTCTCGACAGTGCGACACATAGTGACGAACATTCCTAAATAAGCCTGGCCAGAAAAATCTCTTGCGGATTCTATCGTATGTCTTAATAAATCCTAAATGTCCCGCCTCAGGTGTGTCATGGAATTTCTGTAGAACATCTAAGCACATGTATTTAGGAATCACTGGTAGCCACCTCTTTTCAAACGGATCAAAGTTTTTCTTGCAAAGTAATGCATTAACTACCTTAAATTGTCCATTCACATCCTCTGACCGATTTAAGGAAAGAATAATTTGAGATATTTTGGAGTCCTTCTTGTGCTCAGCGGAGAGATCCTGGAGTGCAGCAAGACAGTCACTATCTTCATCAAAGTCTTGATGGACTTGCGCAGGCTTTCTTGAGAGACAGTCGGCTTCTTGTTGCTTTCTTCCACTTTTGTACACCATGGTAATTTCATAGTCTTGAAGACATAGTGCCCACCTGGCGAGTCATCCTGTTGTATCCTTAAGACTTGTCAACAAACAAAGAGAATGATGGTCTGTAACAAATGTGAATGGCCTTCTATAGAGATACTGTCGAAATTTGCACATGGCCCAGATCAAAGCAAGACATTCTCTTTCTGTAGTTGAGTAGTTTCTCTCGGTTTTTGTAAGTGTCCTAGAAGCATAGGCTATAACATTCTCTTATCCATCCGAAATCTGCACCAGAACAGCACCGATCCCATACTCACTGGTATCTGTGTGTAGTTCCGTAGGTGCTCTCTCATTATACAGACCAAGTACAGGGTCAGTTGTCAGAGCTTTTCGCAGCACATCGAAAGAATCTTGTTGAACACCACCCCAGATAAATTTTGCATCAGCTTTTACAACTCTTGGGGTGGCCTCCCTTTGATACAAAAGTCTTTGATAAAACGACGGTAATAAGAACATAATCTGAGGAAGCTTCTCACATCGATAGTACTTTTAGGAATAGGAAATTCCGTTATAGATTTCACCTTTTCTGGGTCTGGCCGCACACCTTCGTTTGACACAAGGTGTCCAAGTATTTTGATTTCTTTTGCTCCAAAGAGATACTTTCTTGGATTAAGTTTCAGTCCGGCCTTTTGGAGACACTTAAGAACGGCCCTCAGTCTTTATATGTTCATCAAATGTCTCTGAGAACACTATAATGTCATCTAAATAACAAAAACACATCGTCCACTTCAGGTGCCTTAGAAGATTATCCATCATCCGTTCAAAAGTTGCTGGTGCATTACACAAACCAAACGGCATTATCTTAACTCATATAGGCCCTCAGGGGCGATGAATGAAGTTTTCTCACGATCAGCCTCATCTACTTCGATTTGCCAGTATCCCGAGTACATGTCTGTGGTTGAGAAGAACTTAGCCCCCTTCAAACAATTTAGTGTATCGTCAGTTCGTGGAAGAGGGTAAACGTCCGTTTTAGTTATCGTATTAAGCTTCCTGTAATCAACACAAAAGCGCCAGCTGCCATCCTTCTTCCTGACGAGGACCACTGGTGACGACCATGGGCTCTGCAAAGGCTGAATGATGTCATTCTTCATCATTTTCTCTACCTCATCGCGAATTATTCGACGTTATGTTGCTGACATATGGTGTGTTCACTGGCTCATTGGTTGATGATCTCCAGTGCTAATCCGGTGCTTCACCATCGCTTTGTCTGATTTGCTCTTCACCTGTGGATTGAAGCATTCAGCGACTCTTGAAGAATGGTAAGTAGCTTCTTCTGTTGTTCCCTAGTGAGATCTGGTGATAGTCGAGGTAGAAGATCTTGTATCGTAGTGATAGCGCTAATTTCGCCCACAGACTCAGCATGAGAGGTTTCTATGACGCTCAGCTGTTCTCCAATTAATGACTCGGCACTTGCTACGCACATGCGTCGTGGAAGGATCTGCGGTTCTCAGCAACAGTTAACTATCCACAGTTCACCGAATCCGTTCTTAAACGAGACAACAGAGACTGTGCTGACCAAGTTATTCTTCAGTGGTATGCTTCTCTTACATTACACTACAAGATCCATGGGCTGATGCATGGCATGACACGTGACAGTTACCTTTCTAGCGCTGACTGCAGAAATGATCACTTCATCCAGCACACATAATCTCCACACACTCGGATGCGCATCTTCCTATCCACAGTATGCCATCTCATCTAGCATAATCTTCGAGTGACCACAATCTATAATTGCCTGAGAGGCTTTCAGAAAGTCCCATCTGAGAATGACGTCATGACTACACTCTTGTAAGATGATGAATTCTAAGGGCTATGTATGGCCACTTATACCCACATGAATGGTACATCTTCCTGTAGGTTTTACGTATTTCCCAATAGCCACCTTCAGCAGAGATGTTTTGTTGTCGACGAATATGGTTTTATGAAACTGGTGACGGTACTTCTCTGAAATGACTGAATATAATGCTCCAGAGTCCACAAGAGTAGTGGGACAACGTTCGTTGTGGCACATTTTGTTAGTGTGGGTTGCCTACATCAGGGGCAGGTATGCACTCAGGGGCAAACATGTTAAGTGCTTTTCCATGTCATCCTATTGTTCCCCTTTGATTGACAGGTACTTAACCTATTGTTCTGCTAAGTGGTTTTCCATGTCACTGCAGTTAACCTATTGCCCCCCCCCCCCCACCCCCTGCCCCTCCCCCCCCCCCCCTCTCTGCTACAGGTACACTTTCAGGTCTGAATTAACCTATTGTTCTGTTAAGTGCTTTTCCATGTCACCCCCATTTCCTTTTGATTGACAGGCACTTAACCTATTGGCCCCCTTCCCCATCCCCTCCCTTAACCCCCTCTCCCCTCCTCACTGCTACAGGTACACTTTCAGGTCTGAGTTATTGGAATAGGGCCCCCTCTCACTCTTATCAGATTGATTGACTACTTAATTAAACTGATCAATTATTTACCCTCTCTGATGGGAAAGTGTCACACCCCCTGGCAGGAAGTTCAAATTCCATCAGGACAATGGCGGGAAGATAGGTCACATCGACTACTTAAATAAATTGATCAATTAATGAACATCTCTGGTGGGGAAGTGCCATGTCCCCCATGCCACGCCCCCTCCCAGGTGGGAAATTCAAATTTTGTCAGATTTTCGCGAGTGACACGCCCACCTGGACTTGGGCTGAAATAGTTAAAGTCTTCACCACGATCCTCAACCGACCGCCATGTCCCCTTACCAATCCATGTTGGGGGCTAACATGTACTAACGTGTACTAACGTGTACTAAAGTGCACAGAACATGACCTGACCCAAGATGGAGGCCGTGACATCAGTTGATGATGCAAGTGCCACACCACCCTGGCTGGCAGTTCAAATTCCATCTGACAATGCAACCTCTAATAACCTAAGAAAATGGTGGGGGAAAAAGGGCACCTCCACTAACCTAAGTCATCCAATCGCTACCTTCTCCTAGGAATTGGTGGGAAAAAGACTTAGTTGATCGATCATTTGGAGGGAATTCGATTGCTCTGTGTGGAATATTGTTTAAACAATTTAGACAATGTATGGAATATATGGAAATGGTATATTGTTTGTTTATAAAAAAAAACAGTTTGTGGAGGTTGGATTTCTCTTGCTCATCGTTCTCTGCTGTTTGGAAACGTCTAGGTCTTGTAAGAAGCAGTTACATGGGGCGAACATGTTGCATAACCTGATGTTCGGCACTGTACTCTGGGTGTCTTAACCTAATGTTTGGCCCTATGTCGGCTTAACTTATTGTTCTGTTAAGTGGTTTTCCATGTCACCCCCACCCCTTAAACTTTTACATAAAAATTATGCAAATTAACTTAGTGTTCTGCACTTAACCTGCTGTTCTGCTCCACGTCACCCACTCGTGACTGGTACATGTAACCATCGCGAGAGCGTTACATATCTCGTTGGAAGTTTGAGGTGGGACACACTTGCAGATAGACGACGCGCTAAACGGAAGGGGCTGCTCACTAAATTCCAAATCCTATCTCTGCCGAGGATGCAGAGCATATACACAGACATACAGAAAACGGCAAGCGCTCTTCGAATGTGGAAGTGACTGGATACAGCAGAGTACAGTGCTATATTACGCCTCCCCATCAGTGCATTTGGGCTAGGTGTTGGCAGCTGTGCTACATTTACAGGCAATTTTAGAACACAGAACGAAATGTTATGTCGTGATCGCATGGAAAGATCTGACGTAAAATAGACTGAATTGCGGAAAACGATGAGGGAATAGGTATAAATTGACACAATATACACAGAAATGCTGTGAAATTGAGGAAGTACTTGCTTATCTTCTGGCTCGGGCTGAAGAATTTGTACATGGGAAAAAGTTTGCGGTAACAGGAGGAATCCGGGAAAACATCGACATCGAAACGAAGGGAATCAGGGAGGTAGTCAATTTTTTTCCGTCGAGGCAGTATTATACTGTATGTTTGTTGAGGTACTAGTGATGCTTTTCAGGAGGAAAGAGAACGATTCACCTCAGAAACTTACTTGCTTCTGCGTTAAAGGATAACAGAGATCGATTGAGATAGAGCTGTAACGAAGTACCATTTAACGGTTGGCTGATTCATTCTAGAGAAGGAGAAGTTGCTGCAGGTCAATTTTTTCCCAGTGTTCTGTCCGGATGCAACAGTCGCATGACATAGCCTGCATTCTACTCGTATACAGCCACGTGTTCTGTACTCGGTTTAAACCACAGTCTACTTGCGATCGTTAACAATAAGCATGTCGGTCATCAGAGGACTTACATCTCATGTGTGATGAACCTTGACACATCGTCTAAACGAACTTTGATTTATGCGAGCGCCCCTGTCGCATCTTGGTTGTAGACTTCAGCGTAATAACTAAGTTAGCGATAAGAGCTTGTGAGGTGTTGCAAACCCCGTGTACACATTTTCCTGACAGATGTGCTGTTTACAGAGTTAGTGATGAAATGACTTTTAATTTTGACATGTCGGACGCTGCTGCTATGCGTTTATCTGTTTCCTTGTAGGATGTATCCCCTGATACTAAGGATCATTTTGTATAGGCCTGATGCAGGCATCGTATAATTTCTGAACGCTGTTCAGATGTGAACAGTGGACACTATACTTCTCTGGAAAGCTATATTGTGCTCGTATCACGCAGAGCAAGTGTTTTACATAGTTTTCGTAGAGACACCATGCGCTTGAAATATATTTCTCACAAAGGAATACTAACAAGGCTACATTCCATACGTCTGATAGGTCGGAAACGCATGTGATCTAACATTATAGGGCCATTTTAAGTGCAGAACGTTATAGCCTTAGGAGTGCATGTTTTTATGTTGCCTTACAGGTACCGATCCTAGACTCTAGAACAGTACTTTAGAGTTGATAGTTTGGTTGATTTACGTAAAAAAGCGTCGAGCTCCATCCGACGCGTAAAAATCAATGGTTTATTGTTGTTCTTAACTGTCTGCTTTAACATCATGGCACTTTGAAATCTGTTACTATACATCGATAAGGAGTGCTAAGCTCCTCGACATGGACGCGTCTCGAGATGGGTGAGGACTCGAAAAGCTCCATTCATTCACGAGAGGTGGAGTGTAGCGGTCTTCTTCTGGTTGGTTGTATATTAATTCGGTAATGGTGCTGCAGGGCGGGTTAGTCAATGACAGTGTGAGGAGGGTCTTTTACCCCAAGACAGCGAAAATGCTCTGTGACTCCCATACGCATAGAGATAGATCATAAATTAATCACTATGCTCGAAGTGTTAGAAATATGTAAAGCGGTGTCTGGTATACTTTGATGATTCATGTGTTCGAGAATTAACACTGAATGGACGTACTGAGCAGTCATCTATCTACCTTCACAATAATACACGCAGAGTGGAGAAGGGTTGGTTTTGTTATGATACTGAAATTGGGGAGACATGCTGTCACATTATTGGCCGGTGGTGAAGGTACTGTAAAATTGTTAAAATTGTTCGTACTGTCAACTGTGATGCTTATTATTACAGTAAATAGACGGTGTCTTTTCCATCCGTGAATTGGCACGCTGTTGCTTACCACATAGTGGCTGACTGATAGCGCTTGTCTGAGTTGGGGAATGAGTTTTGTGGATGGGTGACACCTTCTGAGGGCTGCTAGCAGCAAAACAGTGCTCATGTACATAACTGCAATATGAAGAATCACTCGAAACTGAACGTACAGTTATCAGCTGTTCCGTCGGTCTGAGAGACAAGTCTACATGTAGAGCTCGTGAATGACCTTCGGATTGTATTTTGGGGACTCTGCACAAAGCGAGCAGACTCTTCCTGTTTACCATGATGTAAGTGTCTTTTATTTAAAATTAGCCGATGTGTGGCGTGTTATGGTATCCCTCGTAACACACAGGAGGCAGTAGCAGCAGCAGTTTGAGGTTTACATTCTGGGAGGGCCTGTGTATACCGTTAGGAATGCTTGGATGGCTGCACGCTAAATATTCTGGGGAGCATTGTGAAATCTCTTTCTCTGCGCTGGACCACACCACAGCTATACTTCATTTCGCCAGCATCGGTGCCTAGCTGACTTCTAAATCGGATAAGCTTTTATAGTTCGTAATTTTTCTCTGTTGGGGGGTAGTGAATAACGATGATAGCATGCTGGGCTGACTGATTTGAATGGACGTGGATATGTAGTACTTGTATGTAGTTTGGAGACACAATATTGCCCGCATTTCCACTGAATGGTCAAAACACAGTCCTGTTGCACTAACTCAGGTCGTTCTGTTTCTACATGGGTTGCAGAAGGTGATGGATATGTCTTTCTCTGACTTCTGCTCAGTTCTGACTTAAATTGGAACGATCACGAGGGGAAAGCTGTAGAAATTGAAGCAGTTGCGAGATGCGTAGAGGGTGACTAAAACCACATTGGAATTTTACTGCAGCAGCTAGGTTCAGGAAATGTGACTCGTTTCGAGATATGGGAGTGCCAGAAATATGACTGAGTAGTGGTTGTAATGATTAACGGAATTGTCAATAGGATCCAACGCAGGTATGTGCCTTAATGGAAAGACCTGATTCGAAATCATGGACATCATTTCTAGCGGATAGCGTAAAACTAGTGATCTGAAAAAGCTAGTGTACATTTCATACGACATCAATCCTCGTATCATCTACCACTACTACTGGTTGTGTTCCTTCTCAATCAGTCATCGCCTACAACTCAGTGGATATATCTATGAACCTCTGATATGGTCTCGAGACAGAATGCGCTAGAAATACTATAGAATTATCTAGTTGGGGCGGTGTGAGGGAGTCGCAGATACCGTTTACGTACTACGTTCCTTAGCCGAATCACTTTCAATATGCGGTAATTTTATCCCAAAGGTGCATTATGGGCTTACCTGCTCCTACGATCACCGTCACGGTATTTGTCTGGAAAAAACCTCATTGAGAGGTAATGTCGTATCTGGATTCGTAAAGGGGGTGTAGCTTTTAACCTGGATACTTGTGTGCACATATAGAACCAAGATCGCTTGTCACAGTAACATGCAGTAGTTGTTGTGATCAGGTTTTTCTTTAACATCTTGGCGATTACGTGTGTCTTTCTAAGACGCAGTGGTAGCACTTGCAAGAAAAACACAAGAGAATGTCCACGCATCGTTGATTTTCGGTCAGTATTATTTCGTATCATAGGCAATGATCTATTGACAAAGTATTATACTAAGTAGTAGGGGATGAGTGATACGTTTGCATTTCAGCATCAGGTTTATAAAGTATGTGTTTGTGGAACGGAAATGACTATGTCCAGTCGTAAGGAGGGTATGGATTTGACTTGGAGTCAACTCATAAGAAAGGTATTGATATTTATATTTCCAGAGTCACTGCCGACAGCATGGTGTATTTCTGATACTTGGCTCACTGTCGAATGACGTTCAATTGAGACCGCGATCGTAAGATGGGCGGCTTTCGTGATCAAGTGGATATTTGATAAGATTGTGTATGGAGGTGTGTTTGCGCTGGACCGTTATTCCCTCCCATGTAAATTGCTCGGTTCGCTGCTTCTGCACATTTCGTGCCTTTATTTAGTTGAGAGAAGATCGATTGCGGTGTGTGCATCTGGCATGTGGAAGACATGGTCGCCTGTTCTCTAGACGTGGGAAAGACCTTAGCTGGCTTGTAAATGATAGGGATGATTTGGAATCTGTTACATCACCTACATCCGTATTCGAGAGTACAAATAACATTTTCATCTATTTGTTTCTACACTACTGGCCATTGAAACTGCTACACCACGAAGATGACGTGCTACTGACACGAAATTTAACCGACAGGAAGAAGATGCTGTGATATGCAAATGATTAGCTTTTCAGAGCATTCACACAAGTTTGGCGCCGGTGGCGACACCTACAACATGCTGACATGAGAAAAGTTTCCAACCGATTTATCATACACAAACAGCAGTTGACCAGCGTTGCCTGGTGAAACGTTGTTGTGATGCCTCATGGAAGGAGAAGAAATGCGTACCACCACGTTTCCGACTTTGATAAAGGTCGGATTGTAGCTTATCGCGATTGCGGTTTATCGTATCGCGACACTGCTGCTCGCGTTGGTCGAGATCCAATGACTGTTAGCAGAATATGGAATCGGTGGGTTCAAGAGGGTAATACGGAACGCCGTGCTGGACCCCAATGGCCTCGTATCACTAGCAGTCGAGATAACAGGCATCTTATCCGCATGACTGTAACGGATCGTGGAGCCACATCTCGATCCCTGAGCCAATAGATGGGGACTTTTGCAAGACAACAACCATCTGCACGAACAGTTCGACGACATTTGCAGCAGCATGGACTATCAGCTCGGAGACCATGGCTGTGGTTACCCTTGACGCTGCATCACAGACAGGAGCGCCTGCGGTGGTGTACTCAATGACGAACCTGAGTGCACGAATGGCAAAACGTCATTTTTTCGGATGAATCAAGGTTCTGTTTACAGCATCATGATGGTCGCATCCGTGTTTGGCGACATCGCGGTGAACGCACATTGTAAGCTTGTATTCGTCATCGCCATACTGGCGTATCATCTGGCGTGATGGTATGGGGTGCTATTGGTTACACGACTCGGTCACCTCTTGTTCGCATTGAAGGCACTTTGAACAGTGGACGTTACATTTCTGATGTGTTACGACCCGTGGCTCTACCCTTCATTCGATCCCTGCGAAACCCTACATTTCAGTAGGATAATGCACGACCGCATGTTGCAGGTCCTGTACGGGCCTTTCTGGATACAGAAAATGTTCGACTGCTGCCCTGGCCAGCACATTCTCCAGATCTCTCACCAATTGAAAACGTCTGGTCAATGGCTGCCGAGCAACTGGCTCGTCACAATATGCCAGTCACTACTCTTGATGAACTGTGGTATCGTGTTGAAGCTGCATGGGCAGCTGTACCTGTGCACGCCATCCAAGCTCTGTTTGACTCAGTGCCCAGGTGTATCAAGGCCGTTATTACAGCCAGAGGTGCTTGTTCTGGGTAAGGATTTCTCAGGATATATGCACCCAAATTGCGTGAAAATGTAATCACATTTCAGTTCTAGTATAACATATTTGTCTAATGAATACCCGTTTGTCATCTGCATTTCTTCTTGGTGTAGTAATTTTAATGGCTAGTAGTGTAGTTACTCAGTGGTTACAGCACGCTGCACCTCCCTAAAGTTTGGTGTTTGTAGAGAAATAATTTCGAGTCTATACCTTGGGAATTATGTTGCGCTAGCGATCGGTAGGATGCTGCCTAGTGCTTGATATCGAGAAGTACCGCGAAAATGGTATAATATTATGGCGAACCGTGCGAAAATTCTTGTTTTCTTGTAATTGCCGAGTCTGGAGATGTCTGTAGAAAAGAGAGCAGGTTCGGAGCAGTAACAGTAGCGCGTTTGTGCCGAGGGGAAAGGATCTCGAATTTGCAGAAGAGTTCTGACATCGACTTCGGTCCGCTGAGAGTGCTCTAATGTAAAAGGGATGATTTTGTATGGCGCTGAATGTTGTAACTGCGACCAGGACGGTCGCAGTGTAGCGAAGACGGAAGGCGCGGCGGGACCCGCGGAGAGGCCCGCGAACAACAACACAACGGAAGAGGACGGACACGATCAATGTAGGACTGAACGAATACGACAAGACCGAACAACAGAGTCACAAGGAAACAAACTCGTACACGAACCAGGAAGTAAGCAGTCCAGCGCAAGGTGAGGTGTAACCCGACGTAAGCGAGATTAGACTGACTGGCTGTTGCCGTTAACATGGTGGGCAATTGCCCATGTAATTTTTGAAGGGTCAGTGGACTTTCCCATTATGCCTTCTGTCTGAGCTAGGGTGTTTTGAAGTGATGTTGGTAGTCCTTGTGTTATGTTACGTGTGATGTGTATTTGTTGTTATGTGCATGTGGTTATACTCTGAAATGGCGAGTTAGAGTGTTCTTGGGATGTTTGTAATTTACGTGTACTGGGTCAGAGCCCAGGGTAGAGATGAATAGGTGGGGCGAGGCTTCGGAAGATGCGTAGAATGATTGAGTTTTTTGTTGTATGAGTTGTGTTACGGTGGGCATGTTTGTGTTATGGTGGATGACTCTGTTTGAGGCGAACCATGGAGCGGTGGTGATAATCCTGAGAGCCTTGTTCTGCAGAATCTGAATCTTTTTTAAGTGGGTGTCTGCTGCCATACCCCAAGCCTCACAACCATACAGTAATGAAGGAAGAACCACCATCTTCCATATAAGTAATTTAGCTTTGGTGGTCAATCCATTACCCTTTAGTAATGGGTATAAATTATAAATACTGACTGGCTGAGCGAGTGGCGCCGCTATTGGCCGCTGGGACGACGTGTTCTACTGTGGCGCCCCCACATTAAAAGCGGGCCAAAGCTTAAGGCGAGATGGTGCACAGACCTCTATGGATCTTCCATGGATCGTCCATGACGTCTGGTGCGGATTCAAATTCCGCGGCGCGCGGTACCAGACTGAATGTCACGTCTGTAGAAAGAAAGCTAGACAAGTGAAAGATCTTAGTTTGCTTGTAAATTATAGGGATGTTTTGGAATCTGTTAAATTAGCGACATCGGTATTCACGGGTGGAAATATCATTTTTCATGTGTTTGTTTCTAGTTACTCAGCGGTCTAGAGCACGATCCACCTAGCTAAACTTTCGGGATTGTGGAGAAATAATTTCCAGTCTATATCTTCGGAATTATGTTGCGTGAGCGATTGGGAAGCTACTGCTCTGTGCTTGATACCGAGAAGTACCGCGATAATGCTATAATATGATGTGGAAATACTTGTGTTCTTGTAATCCCCAAGTCTGGAGATGTCTGTGGAAACGCAAGCAAGCAGGCAAGTCTGGACCAGAAACAGTAGCGCGTTTGTACCAAGGGGGAAACGAGCCTGTTCAAAAATGGTTCAAATGGCTCTGAGCACTATGGGACTTAACATCTGAGGTCATCAGTCTCCTAGAACTTAGAACTACTTAAACCTAACTAATCTAAGAACATCACACACAGCCATGCCCGAGGCAGGATTCGAACCTGTGACCGTTCATCTGAATTTCTTCTTGGTGTAGCAATTTTAATGCCCAGTAGTGTATAAATAAGTCATATTTTTCGATAGACGTATAGGCCTTTAACAGCAAAGTCCTGAGAGGTATATTCGGACACTATATTGTGACAGTCGGCTGCTGCATCAACAAACGAGGACATGGTCGGCCCGAGGGTGAGGAGCGGAGCGGGGAAACAAGCCCCGCCTCCCTCTCTCGCGACTGGTAGCTTACGCCTGTGCTCTGTGCTCCTGCGAAAGCACAGATCTAAAGTAACGCTCGTAAGAGGTCGCCAATCCCGTCTAGTCTTGTGGAGCTCGTACTTGAACCCCGCCATGGACAATATTTATTCTCTTCACTCATTTCAAAGTGAGAACACAACGATCAACGCACAACACAAAGAAAGAGTACACAAGACATTCCCTAACGGCTACAGAACAATTGTTTGCTGAGACTGGCAGTATCGTAAACGCGTAGTTCGGGCCCGACTTCTGTCCGTAGCTTTAGGAATCATAAACCAAAACACCCTCTACCTAAAACTGCCACGGTATAGTGTCTGCATATAACATACTCCGATAACGACACCCGTTTCTCGACATGCCATACCACAAAAACAAATTGTGCCTCAAAGAAAGCGTTTTCGAAAATAGGTTCATTTTATGTTCAGCCGGAAAACAAAAAAAATCGTACCACTGAGAAAAATCGCAATACTGTGAAATACAAAATAACAAACAGGCGTTTACTTACTTCTAAAACAGATTACGCCTTCTGTAGTGACTGGTAACCAAATAATCAACCACACCTAGCAAATCAATGGTCTTTGTCACAGTCCTTTCTATCAAAAGAAATGACAAAGAACACAGGCGTTCTTTAGACACTACATTCCTTAAATAACTATTTACACGTCCCATACACGAAAATGTTCTTTCATTTGATGCAGAGGAAGCTGGAATGGTCACCGTAATTTGACTTAATTTGTACAAATCATGTAACGCAAGTTTATACTGCTTTAATAACTTGAACAATGCAAGTAAACTGTCAGTCTTTACTCTGGTATGCTGTTAATGTCTAGTAATAAGGTTTTTTTTAATATCTGAATTTCTAACTCCGATTCAGTATTGCATGAATAATATTGTGCCAACCGCAGTAACGTTTGTTTATCCATAAAATTTTCACTTTTTGGGTTTAGACAAGTGATTTCTTTAATTATTCCAGAGTTTGAAATAAAACATCTCTCAAGTTCAGTGTCAATTACATGTAAAATTTTATCAAATACTAAAGATTTGAAATCAGTTGGTTGTATAGGTTCCATGCTGTATTTATTCGACAGATCACAGACATATATCCGATGATGTTTTGCCAGTTTCTGAATACTACTGCCAAAAGAGGAATCTGTGCGAAAATCGGCACTGATTTTTGTTGCCACATCTACACTTTCTTTCCACACGTAAGTGAAACCGGAGTTTGATTCATGCATTTAATTGAACTGATCCCTTGGAGCTTCTATTAAGTTGACTGCAGCAACAATACCAAAGTCTTTGCCCTGAATGAAATCACATAGTGACTTGCACTTTTCTAGCAAACATGTGAACAGGCATAAATAAAAACAAAAGGAAAAATTAACTTTGCACTAAATCCTGATGATTCTGCAGCTCGTTCTGAATTTTCCACCTGAATGTTTTCTAGGGTTACAACTGTGGTGTCACCGCCAGACACCACACTTGCTAGGTGGTAGCTTTAAATCGGCCGCGGTCCATTAGTACATGTCGGACCCGCGTGTCGCCACTGTCAGGGATCGCAGACCGAGCGCCACCACAAGGCAGGTCTCGAGATACGGACTAGCACTCGCCCCAGTTGTACGGACGACGTAGCTAGCGATGCACACTGACGAAGCCTCGCTCATTTGCAGAGCAGATAGTTAGAATAGCCTTCAGCTAAGTCAATGGCTACGACCTAGCAAGGCGCCATTAGTAACATTGCATGTATCTAAAGAGTCTCACTTGTATCGCCACAATCTCCAGATGTACCAAAAGGATGGATTAAAGTTAAGTATTCCAGAAGCTACGTACTTTTCTTTATAGCATTCATTACGTATCCTGTTTCAGACCTCACGCCATCCTGCTTTAGCTTAGCGCGTGCCTTTCGGCTTCCTCTCATTGTGTCTAGGCTGTCTTGTCTAGACACAACAACAACAACAGCTTAGATTGTCTTCTTCACAGTCAGACGTGAAACATATTGACAGGCCCATCTAGTGACACTTTACTTTTTTAGTTCCTTTTTTCCAAATGGTTCAAATGGCTCTGAGCACTATGGGACTTAACTTCTGAAGTCATCAGTCCCCTAGAACTTAGAACTACTTAAACCTAACTAACCTAAGGACATCACACACATCCATGCCCAACGCAGGATTCGAACCTGCGATCGTAGCGGTCGCGCGGTTCCAGACTGTAGCGCCTAGAACCACTCGGCCACCCCAGCCGGCTCCACTTTTCTAATCTTAATTTTTTTTTGTGTATCGAAAAACATTTGATGCACTGCTGACCCACTCATAGAAACATAAGAGTCCCTGGAGTGTCATAAAAAAATCTGTAGCTGACTTCATCGCTACGCATGTTGCTGTTGTGACGAGATTCTACTTATGGTTCATGCGGTGTGTGTAGATGCAATTGGAACTTCCCTACTTAAAATGAGCATGAACACCTGCACAAGAACCACTCATAACTGCAGCTCCATCGTATGTTTGTCAGTCATTTACATTAATTCCAGAGTTTGCTAGTTTTTTATGTAGACTAACAAAGAAGAAGTACTAAAGTTTTTTGCAAGTTCAAAGCCTAGAAACCTTTTGTATATGTGACCATCTAAATAGCACCGAATGACAATTGATGGTTGCTCATCTATCATTTGAACAAAATACTAGGCTTTTTTCACTTCATCTGAGGTATGTTCTAGCTCTATGTGCTCATGGTGCTAAGAATTTCGTTTTGTATATCATGATTAATATATTTTTCCCTTTTACGTGCAAGTTTTTTGCTAACACTCATGTCTTTTTCCGTACAAGGTCCATTAACTCTAAAAATTTCACTTATTTGCAATATGTTTCTATTCATTAGGACCTCTTTGAGCTATTCCTTGAAGCCCTGTGTATCGAAGTACTTCAGCAATCGTTCCTATGTATTTTCTGTTTTCTTGAACTTGTAGAGCACAAGTTTCATGTATCAGAGCAGCAACTGATGCGCTCTCTCCAAACGTACTTTTTAATTTTTGAAAGATTCCCAAACACCAGAGTTTTTGCGTTTGAAGCTATTCTCATGCTATTTACAGCTAAAATTAGGCTCTGTTACTGTCTTCCAATTAGAGAAACCCTCACTTACAAAATTAAGCAATTCGCCTTTTTTGTGCCTTGAGCTTAGGAACAGAAAAATTGACAGACAAAACAATTTGCAGCGTCGTGTACGACGCTGTATTCTAGCCATCGGTGAATTTTGTACCAACCCGACTGGAAATTTCTTTTTCTGTCCCCAAACAAGCGAAAAGGAAAATGCCTTAATAGAAGCTGTTTAGGTTTGTCCGCGAATTTCGTTGATGTATCACAAACTGAAGCACACGGGTTAACACTGCTGGTGCTACTTTTTGTTACCGAATGACGAAATCTGATGTTTTATTATTTACTGTTAATTCAAACTATAGACTGCATGCGCAAAATCAAAACAATGACAACGAACATGTTTCTATTGTTTACCGGTAATTCAAACTATAGAATACACGCGCAGAAACAAAACAGGCAATGGGGAAGAACCGTTCGTTCGATAGATCGATCGAGTTTGTTCACTCGTCGGTCAACAGGTACGGCTCAACGGATATGTCGATGTTAACTTCGTCATCATAAAATCCATTACGAATGCATTTGTTTTATCTCATGGCTTTAACACAGGGCAATTAAAAATTGTTCAATTGTTGAACAAAGTAACAGAATGGTTTGCCGTATGTCTACAACTGTATACAAGTTTTATTAATTTTATAAAATTAAGTTTGACTTTAGACTTTGATTCTGATATTCGTCCGTCTTATTTGTGTGGGCCAGAGGGCGAGCCAAGATTTTTTTTTTTTTTTGTGTGTGCTGGGGGCATGGTCCACCCTGGCCAATCCCTGGCACTGCCACTGTTTGTGTGGCAATTCTTCTGCAGTCTGTGAGACGTTCCAGTGGTGTGGAACGCTCTCTGGCTGGAGGCTTCCATCTTAAGTTTGCATGCTGTGTCCCATGATATCGTGGAAACATGAAACACAGAAGAAAAGTGATAGATCATATTTTACAGTTTTTGGTTTTTGTAATTACTCATTTGTTAAGAAAAATTAGTAAACATTTGTTTTACACCAAAGAACCAAAGAAACTGGTACACCTGCATAATATCATGTAGGACCCAATCTTGCAGGGCTGTGCACAAATCCGTAAGAGTACGAGAGGGTGGAGGTCTCTTCTGAACAGCACGTTACGAGGCATCCCAGATATGCTCAATAATGTTCATGTCTGGGGAGTTTGGTGGCCAGCGGAACTGTTTAAACTCAGAAGAGAGTTCCTGGAGCCACTCTGTAGCAATTCTGGACGTGTGGAGTGTTGCACTGTACTGCTGGAATTGCCCAAATCCGTCGGAAAGCACATTGGACATGAATGGATGCAGGTGATCAGACAGTATGCTTACGTTTGTGTCACCTGTATCTAGACGTATCAGGGGTCCCATATCACTCCAATTGTACACACCCCACACCATTACACAGCTTCCACCAGCTTGAACATTCCCCTGCTGACATGCAGGGGCCATGGATTCATGAGGTTGTCTCCATACCTGTACACGTCCATCCGCTCGATACAATGTTATACCTGTACACGTCCATCCGCTCGATACAATTTTAAACCAGGCTCGCCCGACCAGGCAACACGTTTGCAGTCATCGACAGTCCAATGTCGATGTTGACGGGCCCAGACGAGGTGTAAAGCTTTGAGTCGTCCATTCATCAAGGTTACACGAGTGGGCCTTCGGCTCCGAAAACCCGTATGAATGATGTATCGTTGAATGATTCGGACGCTGCAGTTTGCGGAAGGGTTGCATTCTGTCACGTTGAACGATGCTCTTCAGTCGTCGTTGGTTCCGTTCTTGCAGGATCTTTTTCCGGCCGCAGCGACGTCGAAGATTTGATGTTTTACCGGATTCCTGATATTCACAGTACACTCGTGGAATGGTAGTACGGGAAAATTCCCACTTCATCGCTATCTCGGCGATGCTGTGTCCCATCGTTCGTGCGCCGAGTATAACACGTTCAAACTCACTTAAATCTTGATGACCTGCGTTTGTAGCAGCATTAACAGATCTGACAACTGCGCCAGACACTTGTTATCTTATATAGGCGTTGCCGACCACAGCGCCGTATTCTACGTGTTTACATACCTCTGTATTTGAATATGCATGCCTGTATCAGTTTTTTTGGCGCTTCAGTGTACTTTTTTCGTGATGTAGACTAATGGTATTGAGGTTAGGAGAAGTATAACATAACGAATTGGAACTTAACATTACGAAATAAAAGCTAAATAAATTACGTTATAAGAGTAAATGCTACTTACCTGTGATGGTGAACGTTGATGAATTCAATTTATTCGCATAGTATATAACACTTGGTTAAAGAAAGTAAACAACTCCAACTCCTGTTGTTCATAATAGTAAAATTAGACTGTCAATAGACAGTGCCGTCTACATTGTTTACATCGACGTGTATGACCGAAATCGAGCCACGCGCGATTAGCCGAGCGGCCTAGGGGGCTGCAGTCATGGACTGTGCGGCTGGTCCCGGCGGAGGTTCGAGTCCTCCCTCGGGCATGGCTGTGTATGTTTGTCTTTAGGATAATTTAGGTTAAGTAGTGTATAAGCTTAGGGACTGATGACCTTAGCAGTTAAGTCCCGTAAGATTTCACACACATAAGATTTCACACACACGACCGGAATCGCGTTGTAGGTTACAACTTGCATGAAGAACTGAAGCAACTGCAACAGCTATCGTGCATGTTAGTTAAAGAAACTGTCAACAGATGGCACCTTCTGCATTTATGAAATTGACTTCAAAATAAATTTCCTTAAAGAAAACATTAACTTTAAACTATCTATGTACTTTCGTAATTAGTGGTGAAGGAAAGCTTGAAAATAATGTCTCACTAATTAATTTAATACAGGAGATATGCTGTACCAACAAAAAACACCATTCAAAAATAGTATATATGACTTTCGGTGGGAAGAATTTAGGGCATCAGATGCTGCACCAGCTATCCGCACAGTCATGTAGCCGTTGATACAGTGTGGCTCAGAAGTCAGAGCGTTTACAGTTTGGAAGGTGATGAAAGAACACAAGGAAGAAGAGAAAGAACGGTCACTGAAGAGACTAATACTTCAGAGAATAGTTCAAACGAAAACATTACAGGGTTGTGTGATGGAAGAAATGCTGTTAGGCAAAATGAAACAATGAAAAGTCCACGTTGGCATATCAACTATTCAGGAAAGGTCTCATTGCTACTCACTTAAAAATGACACATTAAGTTACAGACTGGCACAACAAATGGATGTTCCACGGGGATATGATCGCTGTGGCAAGAGGTTGGGAATGGAAGTGGCATAGGGATGGGCTAGGATGTTGTGGAGGTTTTGGGGGTTGGGGTGATGGAACACCACTTTAGGAGGGGTGGGAAGGGTCTTGGCTAGGATCTCCCTCATGTCAGGGCATGATGATAAATAATCAAAGCCCTGATGAATGATGTGGTTCGGTTACTCCAGTCCAGGGTGGTATTGGGTGATGAGGGTATGTTACTCCTTTGTAGCTGGTGCTTGGGAATGGTGGGAAGATTTGGGACGTTTGGGGATATAGCATGGGAAATCTGTTTGCAGACTAGGTTTAGGGGATAGTGCATATTTGTGAAGGTCCTTATGAGACCTTCAGCATACTGGGCAAGGGAGCTGCCGTCACTGCAGATCGCCTCCCCCAGATGTCTAGGTTGTATGGGAGGGATTTCTTGGTGTGGAAGGGATGGCAATTGTCAAAATGCTGGTACTGTTGGTGTCTGGTTGGTTTAATGTGGACAGAGGTGTGGATGTAGCCCTCAGAGAGGAGGAGGTCAGTGGCCAAGAAGTAGCATGCAGGTTTGAGAAGGACCAAGTGAGGTGGATGGGAGAAAAGATGTTGACATTGTGAAGGAATGAAGACAGGATTTTCTGGCCGAGAGTCCAGGTCATGAAGATATCATCAATGAACCTGAACCAGATCAGGAGGTTCAGGTTTTGGGAAGGTAGGAAGGTTTCTTCTACATGGCCCATAAACATGTTGGCATAGGAGAGTGCCATGTGGGTACTTATGGCTGTGCCATGTATCTATCTGTATACCTTCCATTCAAAGGAGAAGTAATTGTGAGTTAGGATATAGTTAATAAGGTGTATGAGGAATGAGGTAGTGGATCTAGAGTCTGAAGGACATTGGGAGAGGTAGTGTTCAATAGCAGCAAGACCATTGACATGAAGGATGTTGGTGTATAGGGAAGTGGCATCAACATTCACAAGTAGAGATTCACAAAGTAAAGAGGTGAGAATGGTGGAGAGTCAGTGAAGAAAGTACATAGTATCTTTGATGTGAGAGGCTAGATTTTGGTCAATAGATTGGAGGTGTTGGTCAATGAGGGTAGAAATTGTTTCAGTGGGCGCACAATAACCAGTTAAATGGGGCATCCAGATCTGTAGAGGTATGAATTTTGGGGGAGGTTAAGTGGAGGCCCTAAGGATTTAAGCTGGGATTGGAGGTTATGTTGGACTTGTGAGTTGGGATCACTCTGGCAGAGTTTATGGGTAGAGGAAAAAGACAACTGGTGGAAGCCTTCTCCCAAGTAGTCACTGCTACTCATGACGACTGTGGTGGAACCTTTGCCTGCTGGTTGGGTAGTTAGGTCAGGATCTGTTTTGAGGCTGTGTACGGCTGACCCCTCTTATGCTGTAATGTTGGTGTTACAAAGGGACCTGAAAAAGGCCGGTGAGGCCATGTTGGAGGTAAGGAATTCCTGAAAGGTGACCAGGGGATGGTTATGTGAATGGTGGGAAGGATCACTATTGGACGGTGGTATGATCTGGGAAAGACAGTGTTCAGTGTTAGTATTATGTCGGCTTTGGTTGAAGGAATTTGTGATGAAGAAGTTTTTACATTTTAGTGATTGGGAGAAGGGCAGTATATCCTTGAGAAGTCCAACGTATTTAATCTTTGGTGTAGGACTGTAAGTTGAGCTGGGCTGATGATTTTGGTGGAAAAGTTAACAACGGTTTTCTGCGATTGTTTTGGCCCTGGATTTTGTAGAGTGCTGGAAGGGAACTTTGGGGGATGCGCAAGTCAAAGAAGTCAGCTAGGTATGATGATAGGTACACAAGAAGGAACTTTGTGGCTAGTATAGGGGTTGGATAGTGACGCCCCAAGACGGGAGTAGGATGTCAACAGGGTGGATGATGTATGGAGGTGGTTTGTCAAGTGCTCTCCCAAGTGATGGAATGAAGAGCTTTAACTTCATAGATGTGACGTATGTAATAGGGATTGTGGAGGGAGCAGAGGTGGTTCTGGGATGTCTGTGCCAAGGAGATGTATCTTTGCAGCACCAGCTTTGTGAGGGACAGTGACTGATAGAACCTGAAAAGCTGAAGGTCTTTGTGGATGAATGGTGAGACCAGAGAAAGGAATTTTTATGGTTAGGCCATTGGGTGAGGGGAGGATATTCCATAGTTTAGGCAGCATTTAAGGAATGGGAGGTAGGACTGAGTTTAACCATGGAAAGGGATACTTTTCTGAACTAGTGCAGGAAAATGGAGCAGGGGACTATTGTAGCAGGGATGGCTTTGGTGAAACGGGAAACTACGAGCGAACTGGGCAAACGAGGACGTTCAGTAGTTGTGAGGGGAGATGGTTAACAGAAAATTATGCGTAAAAATACGTACAAACACGAAAAATACATACAGATACGGAAAAATACTTGTAAACACGAAGAAATACGTAAAAATACGAAAAATACACGAAAATGCATGACAATATGCACAAAGAAATACGTAAAAAACTTTCTAAAGCGTGGAAAAAAAGGACGGAATGCATACAGTGTGTTACAAAAAGGTACGGCCAAACTTTCAGGAAACATTCCTCACACACAAATAAAGAAAAGATGTTATGTGGACATGTATCCGGAAACGCTTAATTTCCATGTTAGAGCTCATTTTAGTTTCGTCAATATGTACTGCACTTCCTCGATTCACCGCCAGTTGGCCCAATTGAAGGAAGGTAATGTTGACTTCGGTGCTTGTGTTGACATGCGACTCATTGCTCTACAGTACTAGCATCAAGCACATCAGTACGTAGCATCAACAGGTTAGTGTTCATCACGAACGTGGTTTTGCAGTCAGTGCGATGTTTACAAATGCGGAGTTGGCAGATGCCCATTTGATGTATGGATTAGCACGGGGCAATAGCCGTGGCGCGGTACGTTTGTATCGAGACAGATTTCCAGAACGAAGGTGTCCCGACAGGAAGACGTTCGAAGCAATTGATCGGCGTCTTAGGGAGCACGGAACATTCCAGCCTATGACTCGCGACTGGGGAAGACCTAGAACGACGAGGACACCTGCAATGGACGAGGCAATTCTTCGTGCAGTTGACGATAACCCTAATGTCAGCGTCAGAGAAGTTGCTGCTGTACAAGGTAACGTTGACCACGTGACTGTATGGAGAGTGCTACGGGAGAACCAGTTGTTTCCGTATCATGTACAGCGTGTGCAGGCACTATCAGCAGCTGATTGGCCTCCACGGGTACACTTCTGCGAATGGTTCATACAACAATGTGTCAATCCTCATTTCAGTGCAAATGTTCTCTTTACGGATGAGGCTTCATTCCAACGTGATCAAATTGTAAATTTTCACAATCAACATGTGTGGGCTGACGAGAATCCGCACGCAGTTGTGCAATCACGTCATCAACACAGATTTTCTGTGAACGTTTGGGCAGGCATTGTTGGTGATGTCTTGATTGGGCCCCATGTTCTTCCACCTACGCTCAATGGAGCACGTTATCATGATTTCATACGGGATACTCTACCTGTGCTGCTAGAACATGTGCCTTTACAAGTACGACACAACATGTGGTTCACGCATGATGGAGCTCCTGCACATTTCAGTCGAAGTGTTCGTACGCTTCACAACAACAGATTCGGTGGCCGATGGATTGGTAGAGGCGGACCAATTCTATGGCCTCCACGCTCTTCTGACCTCAACCCTCTTGACTTTCATTTATGGGGGCATTTGAAAGCTCTTGTCTACGCAACCCCGGTACCAAATGTAGAGACTCTTCGTACTCGTATTGTGGACGGCTGTGATACAATACGCCATTCTCCAGGGCTGCATCAGCGCATCAGGGATTCCAAGCGACGGAGGGTGGATGCATGTATCCTCGCTAACGGAGGACATTTTGAACATTTCCTGCAACAAAGTGTTTGAAGTCACGCTGGTACGTTCTGTTGCTGTGTGTTTCCATTCCATGATTAATGTGGTTTGAAGAGAAGTAATAAAATGAGCTCTAACATGGAAAGTAAGCGTTTCCGGACACATGTCCACATAACATATTTTCTTTCTTTGTGTGTGAGGAATGTTTCCTGAAAGTTTGGCCGTACCTTTTGTAACACCCCGATAGCATGGGAATATGCACATGTTGTGATAAGGAAAGAGTAAGAGGAGACGGAATATTGGTTAGGTCGAGGTTTACAATTTCATGCGTCACAGGGGGGTGTGCAACATAGACGTAAAAATACGCGAGGATGTGAGAGGAAATGTGATCACTAGGAATAGTTAAAATTATTGGTGGGAAGAATTTAGGGCACGAAAAGCTGCACCAACAATCAGCGTGGTTATGTCACCATGTGTTGTGCATGGATGAGACAGGTGACAGTGTGGCTCGAAAATCAGAGCATAAGCGGTTGGGAAGGCAATGAGAAAACGGAGGAAAGAAGAGGAAGAATGGCCTCTGAGGAGAATAATACTATAGAGAATAGAACAAGGGAACACATCACAGGGTTGTGGGATGTGCTGCCCTACAAATAAGTTTAAGTATGGATTTTGGGGAATTCTTGAAAATTTTCGTAGCTATGGCCACAAGGTAAAAGTTAAGGGAGCAATGGACACATCAGGTAGTGGGTACTGGCAATGTTGATATTAAGCAAACGGTTCTGCAAGGCAGGTTTATGACACTGCTCTCAGGTGAGGAAGCACAGCCTGGTAGGCACTGTAAACTAGTGTGCAGACAGATGTGGAGCAATCAGGCACATCATAGGGCACTGACATGCTATGAAAAACTCATATGTTGCAGTTACAACAGTAGCTAGCAACCCATATGTGAGGACCGAACCAGGCTAGAAGAAGCTGATGTTATGATTATTAAAGAGCACTCCATTTGTCCCCCTCCAGAGGCTTTTTCAGCGATGTAGGAAAAGGGGTATAAATACGGGAGCCCAGAATCTCAAGGTAAGCTGTGTCATGTCGCCATTCCGTTGCATCTGGAAGTGGAGGGAATGACGATTTGTTTAAGTTGTAGGCTAACAACGATGACCATGTGGTCATGAATATAAGCGGCTAGCCGGCCCACTGTCAAACCGCCAATCTCCAAGTATGGATGCAGTACGGCCAGGGTGAGGTGGGTCTGCAACTTGGCACTGCATGGGTGTTGGCACCAGGGGTGCAGCTAGTCTCTGCTCTCTTGGAGATGTTTCCCAATGGACTGCAAGCTATTGTCTGCAAGGGTGGAGCTGGGACGCGATCTCGCAGCCTCTGGCGTCCAAGGCTGTCCTCAGTCACCAACCAAGCCTCCCAGTGCAGGAGACTGGAGCTGCTGAGGATCTACTGCAACGACAGCTGTTGACTGTTTCCCTTCAGCGCCGTACATGGTGACCACGAGTAGCGCTTGTGGAAATAGCCAGCTGCACTCCATAGGACAGGCATGGGGCTTCCATCTCGTCCAACACATGCTGCCAGTCACGCCACCAGATGAGGACAGGAGCCATTATGCCTGCAAGGATAGAGCAGCCAGGTGCCAGACCAGCAGATTCCGGTACTGGCGGTTGCGCTGACACACTTACGCACGCCATAACGTCGCTTAGATCACCAGAGACACTGTGTATTCTTCATCAGAATAAAGTCAGTGCCAAACTTGCCTGTGTATCTCTGCACGTAATGGTGTAGTTCACAAACCACATCCCTCAGTCATCTTGACGCATTACAACCACTGAGATCAGGAGCTTGTAACAATTTGGCGTCAGGGTGGCCGTTTCGCTTCCTAACACAACAAATTGTGTCAGAAACTGTTCGTCCACGTCCAGCCCTATAGTCTGGTGGGAGATTAGGTTCTGGTGAGTGGTGAATGAGGCGGAGGCACCTGACATGGGTTTGGTGGTACCAGCTTAGCACAATGTGGTGCAGTGAGTTTAGTTTTATTTATGTTATTTTTGGTGTTTACTCTTGGTGTTGGAGTTACTTGTTACTTCTTACCAAGAGACCTTGAGTAAAGCACAAACGTATCAGGAGTGTGCTGCTGAACTGTTCAAATGGTCCAAATGGCTCTGAGCACTATGGGAGTTAACATCTGAGGTCACCAGTCCCCTATAACGTAGAACTACTTAAACCTAACTAAGCTAAGGACATCACACACATTGATGCCTGAGGCAGGATTCCAACCCGCGACCTTAGCGGATGAGCGGTTCCAGACTGAAGCGCCTAGAACCGCTCGACCACACCGGCCGGCTTCGCTGAACTGTACTAGAAGCAGAAAAAGTGTGCGGTGATTTTGGGAGAAACTAGGTATTTTGTCAATGGAGCGCAACGAGCCTGTGGAGTCATTCTCAGATACAATCTGTAAACTGAGTGCAAAGACAGATGGACAGACCCAGAGTGCAGAAGCCAATAGGGTGTTGTTGCAAGAGGCAGAAAATAGAGCAATGGACGTTTTTCTGCGTGGTATACCGCAGAGATATCATGGAGGGTAAAAATGGAAAATTCGGAGGAGTTAGAGTCAGCTCTAAGGATCGCAACACATATAGAGGAGGTGGATATTGCAACAAAGCAAAGAGTGGACCAGCAGGTTTTCGTTTCTGGAATCAGGTGTTACAGATGTGGTCGGGAGGTGCATGTAAGGAAGCAATAAAAATAAAATGGCTCTGAGTACTATGGAAATTAACAGCTGAGGTCATCAGTCCCATAGAACTTAGAACTACTTAAACCTATCTAACCTAAGGACATCACACACATCCATGCCTGAGGCAGAATTCGAACCTGCGACCGTAGCGATCGCGCTGTTCCAGACTGAAACGCCTAGAACCACTCGGCCACGTTGGCTGGCAGGAAGCAATAACCATAGTGGCAGTGTGATTGTAGAAGTGCGAAAGATGGGAAGCACTGGCAATGGCAGCAGCTGTCAAAATGAAAACGGGAGTGCTTCAACTGTCAGAAAGCAGTCCTGAGGGAAACATTATATGTGGTTGAACAGCTCTTAAGCAGTGAAGAGTTGAACAGTTCATATTGTTTTGTCCACAGGAGTTTGACGCATGTGAGTGACATTAATGGAGTATGGATTATATTGGTTAGTACGAATAACTTTGGTAGAGGGGAGGTGACTGTCATATGGTGCAGTAATAGGCACTCTGGAAGTGTTGGAAGATGAGGACTTTTACAAGTCGAATTTAGAGGAAAGCTGTAAGCAAACCGTCGGCATTGAAGTGTTATGAGAGAAAGTGATCGAAGGGCTATGGAAAGCATGTTGTTGAAGTTCAGTGATTTGTTTTGTGCAGACAGAGGTTTACCAGCAACACTGGTGACACTACATTGTATACCAACAGGGGATAGCACACTAGTTTAGAGGGAGCCATACCATATAGCAAGGCACCTGCAACCATTAGTAGAAGAGTTTATTTACAACAAGTAGGAGATTCGATTATAGAACTGAGTGATAGCCCCTGGAGAGCGAATATAGTGGTTGTTGCAAAGAAATCAGTGGACGTAACAAGAAAATACAATTTTTTCTGTGACTACAGATATCTAAATGCACGAACCGTTCCGGATGCTTATTCAATTTGAAACGTCGCAGAAACATTGAATAATATGGGTCAGCGTCGGTTCTTTACAACTATGGATCTCAGGAGCGACTACCATCAATTGAAAGTGGCGCCTGAGGATAGGCCGAAAACAGCACTGGTGGGAAAAGGACTGAGTCTGGAAAAAATTTGCAAATTTGTGGTAAGATCTTATGGGACCAAACTGCTGAGGTCATCTGTCCCTAAGCCTACACACTACTTAAATTAACTTACACTAAGGGCAACACACACACCCATGCCCGAGGGAGGTCTCGAACCTTCGACAGGGGAGCCGCATGAACCGTGACATGGCGCCTAAGACCACACAGCTACACTGTGCGGCAACTCAGCCTGTGCTGGGCCTCCCGATAGGATGGATATAAGTCTTTATTTTGTATGCAATATGATATATTGTTTATTTAAACAATGTGAGTGCCCATTGATTGAGCACTAGACAGTAGCTCCAACCAGTGTGTTCACCTTGAGGTCCGAATACCAACTGACCTAGTTCACAACACCGCTACCAGAGGATGCTGGTGAACCTCTCCCCTTCTCTCCCCCTTTCCTCCCCCACCCCACCGTGATGTAATCCAAGATGGCAGCCTGGGGAAATTCGCTCAGTCTGTATCGAGTTGCTCGAATGGGAGGACCTCACGGCGGTAGGCTAATGTAGTGTGCACAAGGCATTGTTTAAATAATTTGCGTAAGAATAATCTTTATTTATTTCTGAAATCTCAATACACTTCGAAATTAATGCTGGCGTTTAAACAATTTAGATGATGTTTGACACGGGTCTTACGATTAATCAATGAAAACCCCCAGTTGGGAAACGGGGCCAAAATTAGTTGGTTACTGTCGAGTTGCAATTTACAATTTCTTTATTGATTACTTCAACCATTAAAGGTCATTTCTTTATCACTTGACCAGGAACAGATCCAAAAAGCTAGCCTGCATGAGTGCCTTTTCAAAACAATTTACTTTACAGTTCACGGGCAAGCTGTTTTACTTAAAACCAACTTTGATAAAACATTTGATAACAAAACAAAATTTTCCAAATAATGAAATTATAAACTTTACTTTACCGTTAATAGCCAAGCCATTTTACTTAAAACAGACTTTGATAAAGCATTTAATAACAAAGTTAAAACTTTCCAAGTAATGAAACAAAAAAAACCAATTTGCATACAATTTCGATACCGAACATCTAGGGACGCAACTTCTTTTAAACTTTGGCACAACAAGATATTAAATTACAACGCCTCGCTAACAGGGAGGCAGAACTAGCATTTTCAAAGGATGCCAAGTAGATTAAAACAATCACAGTAAAGATACAGTCATTTACCTTTTACAATAATTAACAATTTTAAAGCCACGTAATTTTAAAATCCCACCAATGAAAGGCAAACTTAACCTTTTTAAACAGTGTCCAAAAAACAATCAGCGTAAAATACAACCACTTAACATTTTACAATAACTAACAACTTTAATACCATGTCCTGCCACCAAAATGTCATGGGATAGAAATAATTAACCGACCGGGTGTAAGGGCGGCCACAATTGTCTCCCGAAGGATGTTCAGGCTAGAAGCGGACTAACAGACCCACAACGCCTCACATTCAGCAATCACATCGACCTCACGCGAGGGCAGGGGAGGAGGAATCAAATCAGGAACCATAATCCCTGCCGAAAAATACACTTCCTCCCAGGCAGTACTAATAAGAAGCCAAAATATCACTGTCTATAATTACACCGGCGACAGGGACAGGAAATCCGAACGCAGGAGGCCACAAGGCAGAAAAAATGTAATCTAAAACAATAATCACTGCCCAAAAATACACTTCCTACCAGGCAGTACTAATAAGAAGTGGAAAAGATTACTGTCTATAAATACACCAGCGACAGGGACAGGAAACCCGAAGGCAGGAGGTCACAAGGCAGAAAAGACGCTGGTTGCACAAACCAAAATTCTTCAATTAACATCTAAACCTTTAACAAACTTAACTCGCAGTTTATCAGAGAAACAGCAGGTGAACTCCGATGCAAAGGTTCCTCACACCCGACTGTGTACACGTCGCCAGTGTACCCAACAGGACAGTCACGCAGCCACGCGCTCTGTCACCAGAGCCCTCGTCTTCTCTGCATCCACGGCGGCGAAATACCACTCTTCAGGTTAGGCGATTTACTAGTCCATCATTCCCGCCTCCAGACGGAAAATTTAAAGACAGCCGTTGCCGCTCCCACCAAGTAGTGACTCGGAACCACAGCCGTCGCCCCTGGTGCTCACAGCAAGAGCTTACAGCCTTGTCCAGTCAACTCGTCCCACTCGTCTCGCACCGCCAAGATAGACCATGCGGCTTCTCGGAACAACAGCGAACTCTCCACCGCCACGCCACGCCGCGGTCTCCTCGCACGACATTCTCTAATTCCCGCTTTTAAAAACCGACCGACCGACTCGTCACCGCTAGGCAACCAACCGGTCATCCCCCCAAAGATCTTATTTCCTTACACAAGACTCACAGGAAGCAACGACTCGAAGATCGATAAGACCAGACACGCCGCCAGAGGGGAATCTCAACAGAATCGTACGCAGCATAACGATAAATATGAAAGAATCAATTAACGATGGAATGGAAGGACTCAGAACAATCTTTACAACGCGATATATGTTGAGAGCCGAAACACGGCTCAGTTAAACAACTGCAGCATTTTTTTTATTCTGATAGCGAAAGGAACCACGTAAATACACTTTCATAGATCGCGCTAAACCTATATCAAGAACTTTCTTGCTCGCGCTCTGTGCACCAGAGTCACAGCCACCGGAAGAAGCCATGTGCTGGACCGCTCCACGCTTACCACCGGCCACAACCAACCGCAGGGCAGCACTAAACATCTTCCTGTCTAGCTAGAAATACCACCAGCCGGCCTCCTCCATCCACGTGCACTTTCTTTGTGTCACTCGGATACCCCTTGTCATTGCACATGAACTGCTTCAGGAGTTATAAAACTGGTGTTTTAAGCAATCTGCAGAATATTGTCACATACATGTCTTGACGATATCACAGGAGCTAAATGTACCACTGCATAAAAAGAGAGAGAGACTTTACCGATGATGCAAGAATATTTAAACAATTTACGACGTAATTACACGTTTTATTCCGAGGAATGGCGCCACACTTGAACATAAACTCTAAAAAGATCATGGCGAGTTCTGACACACTTGTGAAACCTTCCAGTCTTCATTCAGCCTCCCTACCTGAGCCATTTAGCGCGATTTTGTGGGAAATAGATCCCAAAACCGATATCAGGTGCAATATCCGATTTTACACACCAAAACGACGATATTTGGAAGTCGAAATAAGTATCTCTTTAACTCGAAACAGGACGCTCGCCACTATTCGAGTTTTAGCTTGTTGTATGAAGGCACTGCCAAAGACAAAAAAATTTCTGAGTCCTACAGCTGAGTGGGCTTAGCTTATATTTGCTGCTGTAGTCAGGGATGTTAAGACTGTTATTTCTTTTGCTTCCTGACTTTTCGAAGCACACCAGTGTCCAAGGACAGACAGGGAAATTCAGAAACATTACATATCTAAAAGTTCATGACATATTTCGAATCCCACAACAGGTCGTGAGAAAACAGGAACAGAATTCGGAGCACTGTCCTACAGACGAAAAAGACGGCTGTAATTTTCGATGTCCTACAACTCTTGCTCAGCAGATGCTCTAAAGCGACACTGGCGGGTAGGGGACAGCATCCCAACTGTCCAAACTAGAGGCAGATGGTCTACTTGGAATTGTCTCTGAACACTCGAACAAAAAAGATATCATGTAACTCTCAGACGTCACAGAACTTTCTGTAAATAACCCGCCCCTGCCTTTTTCGAACTAGTCTGTAGACCCTCCTACACCCTGCACAAAGGACTTTCTGGTGCCATGGAACTTCTTGTGAATAGAGCATTCTGATTGGTTCTTACTGATATTACATGTCTTCGAGCATTGTCCGCCACTTTCTGCAGACAAACAAATTATAAGACTTTCAGCTGCAAATTATTTTGTGCAGATCGAAAAACATATAGCAGTCATATAGCACTGACATTTAAACCCTGAAAAAGTGGTCTAAACTACCGCCAAAGACACTTCCTTAATTCCACTGCTCTGCTACTGTTGAGGAGAGCTTGAATTTTTTGTTGCGAAACCGATACCAAACCAGGCAATATCACCACAAACGACTGTATCACCATACCATGTCCGTGTGGTGAGCACAATTCATACCCTGCACCATACAAAATCATCACATCTGCATCCTGCGTATAGCTATCGATCACCAGACACTCATACATATACTGCGAAGACAGACAGATCCCAAAAAAACATAAGCACATGCACAGTATGTAATCGCAGCACTAGATATTTCCTGCGAGATCAGTCGGTCACTCATCCACAATGGCTAACAGTAACAAGCACATGCTGGCCTGATTCGCGATCAGAGCGCCTTCCACAGTAACGGCCACTCTCCAAACTAGTGTAGAAAAGGTGGGCTGGTTTCCCCAGCGCAAAGGCCTCTACTGACAGTGCTGTTTCCGGTCTGGTCTGCTTGTCGCTGTGGTTTCTGCATGGAGCTGTGATCATCTCCAGACTCTGGGATTACAAGAACGTATGTATTTTCAAATGGTTTGCCAGAATATCATACCATTTAGGCGATAGTCCTGGGTATCAGCCACATAGCAGTGCGCTACCGATTGCTTGTACAGTACAATTCTGAAGACACAGAGTGGAAATTATATCTCTAGAAACTCGAAACTTTAGCGAGCCTATTATGTGGGACGTGCTGCAAACCACTGAGTAACTAGAAGCTTAGCTCGATTGTGAAGATCTTTACAAGAAAACTCGAAAACAGAGGAAACTGGTAGTTCCACTCGTATTTTTTAACGAATACCGATGTCAGAGATATAGCAGATTCCGAATCATCCTAGCAATTTACAAAGTCAACAAAGACATGAGTACTTATAATCGTAAGTGTTTCTCATGTCTAGAGAACCAGCAAACGTCTCTTCCACATGTTTTTTCACCATCTAGATGCACACAATGCATATTACAATCAACGTTTTCTCAATCAAATAAAGACGGGAAATGTGTAGAATGGCAGTACAAGTAGACAAGCAGTCATTTTGCATGGGAGGGAATAATTGTCCAGTGCAAACAATTGCCCATATTGAATCTTCTCAAATTTCCACGATGAATATTCGCAACACACGCGATTGCGAAGGATGCAGAACACATATTGAGTATTGCTTCGCTATTCAGCTATCCAGAGGGCCCACAGGGACCTGCCCCTGCATCTGCGGGCAAGAACCGACTAGCCAGCCGACCGGAACTTCTCTTTGTACCCGCCACCCATGACAGCCTTAGGTTGGGTTAGTTCTAGCCACAGGCTACTTCCACCACATGCGCCGCACACCAAACGATGTCGTCCTAGGAAACCAGCCACATATTTATCACTATTATTACAATTAAATATTGCGATTGCAGCCTCAATCTGATGACATTTGACAATGAGCGAAGTATCAGAAATACTCCCTCCTAACGGCTGTGGCTCTGGAAATATCAGTATATGTATGCATCTTAAGGCTGGACATAATTTTCCACATAAAATCTTTTGGCCCCCTTACGGCTATCGATGAATGGAAATTCCAATTCCCCACATTAATTCCACACCTTCAATACGATCATACACGGTCATTTTCTTTGCACATGGCAGAACACTGATCATAGTAACTTTACATCCTAATACATACTTTATAAGCCTGTTGATCAGAACAAATCTACACACATCCCCTATTGCTATGATCCGCAGTGGAGAGAGACGCCTCATTTGTTTTTCTTGCGAGTGGTACCAGTATGTCTTAGGAAGAGAGGCATAATCGTTTTGTAAGCGACCAGCTATTACAACGACTATGCTACTGCCGCCATCCATAAAAAGGGCTTTTGGTTATATGGGAGCACACAAGTATAGCTAACGGTATCCATGTTAAAAACCATACAAGCTTTATAAATCAGGTATGGTATTGCTTCGGTATGAAGTGGTCATTCACACAAATACCGCGACACTAAATGTGGATGGTGGTTGCTGGGGTGTGTATTCACAGACTGAAAGCACAGGTGCACGTCGCCAGCGGTGTAAGCTCGTAATAATATCTCCATTATCACCGAATTTAGAAAGTGATTCGGCTAAGGAACGTGGCATTAAGCCGATATTTGCAGCTCCCTTATGCCGCCGCTAGATATTTCTCACGCTAACAAATAGTATTCATAATGCATTCAATCTCGATGCCATGTACGCAGTATAACAGAAGTTCTGCGATATATCTGCTAGTTTATAGGCGAGGGAAGATAATGGTTGACTGAGAATGATCACATACAGTATATGGTGTGCTTTGTGAGGAATCACTTAAAAATGCAATGCTAGATTGAAGTCATAAGAAATGTACAAAGTCCTACGACCAGTAACTGGCTTTTCAGATCTATAGTGTTATGCTTTCTGGTAGAAATGCTGTCTGCAGTTTGGAATCAGGTCTACCCATTCAACCACACACACTTGCGTTGGATCCTATCGAGACGTCGTTTAATGATTACAGCCACTGGTGAATCATATTCGTGGCTCTCTCATATCTCGAAACGAGTCACTTTTTCGAACCTATCTGCTAAGGGTCCCACACAGCAAACCTCCAGTGTGGATTTTTAGACAATCCTTCTGCATTTTGTAACTGTTCCTCAGTCCTTGCCATGCCCACCCTGCAGCTTTGTCCATGTGATCGGTCGAAATTAAGTCGGAACTGAGCGGAAGTTGGTGAGCGCTGTAGCTATCACCTTCTGCATCCTGTGGACAAACGAGGGGAGCTGAGTTAATGCGACAGGACTGTGTTTTGACCACTCAATGGAAATGGGAACATGTTGTAGCTCATGGCCCAAGAAGGATACCTCCCGCCTAGCTAGCGTAATTTTACTAGGTTTAACAGCTGGACCAGCTCGCTGTAACCTCAAAAGAACTTGCTGGATATGCACCAAATGATCCTCAAACGAACGGCTATAGATAACCAAGTCGTCCAAATAATTATAGACACAAACTAACTTCAAATCCCCAAGAAAATTATCCAACAAGTCAGCAACTCCGCCGCTCCGGTAGCTAACCCAAAGGGGACTCTGTTAAACTCGAAAAAGTTCCAATCAGTACAAAAGGGGGTGACATGTTTACATTCCTCAGCCAGCGGAATTTGATAATAGGCTTGATTCAAATCAAGAACAGTAAACCAATTAGCGCCGGCAAACCAGGTAAAAGAATTGCGCAAATCATGCAAGGGTACTGATTCGAGTACAACCTTGGCGTTCAAACGCCGATAGTCAACAACAGGTCTAAAATCGCGCCTCTGATCCTTAGGTACAAGAAAAATTGGAGAAACATAAGCAGAAGTAAAGGATCTGACGACTCCTTGTTCCAACATCTGAGATATCTTAGTCTTGAGTATCTTAACCGTCGGGGGTGAGAGGCGTTATGGAGATTGCCTAACTGGGGTGTCATCGGACAAACGGATATGATATTCAAGAACACTGGTTACACCCATGTTATCGCTAAGCAGTTGAGAAAAACTGTGCAACAAGTCGCGTAACTGAGACGCCTGATTAGGCAAGAGATGGGCCAGATCGAATTCATTAGCTGCCACCTGCACGCCGAGGGTCCCGGCAGTTTGCCATGCACCAGGTCTACCGCACTTGCAAAGGCCAAACTTCTCGCCAGGAGAGAACCCAAAGGAAAAGGTGCGTCCGGAATAATACAAAATGAGGCCAGTTTTATAAATGAAATCGCACCCCAATATTAGATTAACAGGCAATCCCTTAACCAAGGCTAAAGATACAGTCCGGGAAAAATCGGCAACCGATACACTCCCCCGGACCCAACCCTGCAAAGGTAACACTTGGCCATTGGCCACCCAACATCTCTGCACCGGGGACAGGACCAAACAAAGTCTAGTAAGATGCCCAAATTCCAAAAACCACTCAAAACTCAATAATGGCACGGAACTACCAGAATCCAAGAGAGCGCAGATGGGCTTGCCCCCTACTCGAGAACAAACATAAGGCAAAGGAGATGATGTGGGTGCGACTACGCGAGTACACCAGGGCCTAAAGGTTGGAGCGCGGGTTCATGTACCAACCCGATGTCATCTACTAGCTCAAAGAGCACGAGGCTGATCACAAGAGCGTACCAAATGAGCTGAAATACTGCTTCTGAAACAACGCCTGGGTTCCCTTCTGGTAAATTCCACAGATGTGGGTAATCCGGAATCCCGCCCTACAACCTCCCGACGCCTGTGGCTCTCAAGGGGTAATGCGGATGCTGCTACAACCACATCACGGAGTTCTCCACAGGTCTAGGCTGCTTACGGAAAACAAAATGCGACTTATCCGCTGCATGCATTCCGTTGAGAATGATAGAAACTAATTCGCGTTCAGACAATTCAACAAGTAAGCCGAAGGAGGCTGTGTGGACTCTATCGACATAATAATGTAACTGCTCGTCACCTCGCTGTATTTCCCAAATGTGACGGCACTCAAGTTGTTTCCGAACCCCATTGGTTAATCTTTGACTAATTTCAAGCCTCCCTTAATTGTTGCAAGGTAAACTCTTCGGCCATGGCCCGTGAGAGGATATTCTGCAACTCGCCTCTGGCTAGCAGATATAGCAACGACAGGATTACATGGTGCGGTACGTGAAAGGCGGCCGCGTGCTGTTCGAGACGAACTAACAACCACAATAGCTTTTCTACCTGATCAATCCGCTCTACAATCAATTCGGTCAGATCCTGAAAGAAATAAGCCAGAGTGTTGGGCATCTTAGCAATGATGGTATCTAACTTAACAGCTGCTGGAAGAATGCCATCCCCGGCCTGGCCCCCATGTTCCCCTTGATAGCGCGAGTCTTCGAACTTCCTCCCATCCAACTCCAAGCATGTAAGCTTAAACTGCAATGCGCTCACCAGAGTTCGCAACTCAGCGGCTGATTTTTGTAATGCTCTCCCAACTCTAACGTAGTCAAATCAGCCACCTGATTAGTTAAATGCGCCAACTGTGCCCGCACCCGACCCAAATGACTGTCACTAGGTTGGGTTCCTTCTAGAAGACGAATAGTATCCTCAAGACCTTTAACGGCCTCACCAAGAAATCGGATGGCCGCACCTGTCTCACCGATCGCTGCCGAGGTGACGTCAACCGGCTGCAGCACAGCAGCGCGCAAACGGAATACCAATTCTGGAACACTGCCCTCCATCGTTTGACACCTCACTGCGAACTCGTAAACGGGATGGTCTCTTCTCAGCAGACCGATACCCGGACACTGTCTGACTGCCACTCTCTTAACACCTGAAACAATACAATCCAAACAATACGATGCCACAAACACAATAGAAACAAGAGTGAAACTGACCGCAACTAAGGGTTGGTAAGCATGTGTGTAACCACGCTCTGCTACCAGTGAGACGCCCGCTAAACCCGCTGGGCAGAACAGGTAACAGGATTGTGGAAACTGCCAAGGGTTGAGGTCAGTTTTTGCTTCTAATTGTAATTTATTGTAATTTAATAACCTTCACAACCAAAGTGGCACATGGCCGAATCTTTACCGAATGCGACTCTTTCACAGCTCAAGCCCTCCAACAAGGAATCTCAACAAGATAAAAATCCAATTAAGATAGCAATAAAATAATTTAAAGAAGCAACATTTGCAAGGTACAATACCGATGGCTGAGGGCCACAATTAAACTTAAAAATTTTAAAATGTATATTACCATAATATTTAAAGGCAGAAGGCCACAGTGTTTGAGCTTGAAAGATAAATTTAAAATTAATTTTACAAAATTTTAAGAAAACAAAACAAAGAACCATAAGCTTAAAATTTAAAGTAGCTGACAACAGATAATTAAACACCGGTGGCACTCAGAAGGCCTCCAGGGAGGTTGGTCTGCCCTCGTTCACTTAGGTGAGACAGGTGATGTGCCCAACTATACTCGATCCATCGGAACCCAACCAGGGGACAGCCACGGACTGACTGACATGACGACTTGCTTCCCGTCAATCAGTACATGAGAACTCAAACTGGCAATGTTACAAACCTGATAATCCACAATGGAGTAAGTATTAACTGTCAAAATTACACACCATGTTGGACAGCGACAACAGGTGAGGAAAGGATACTGCCTGAAATTATGTTAGTGGCCAGGGCAGGTAACCAGAACACTAACGGCCACAAGACAGAAAATTCCACTGGTGCAGTCAAATCGTAGTCGACCAAAATAGTTGATTGCACCGCATGGCGGCTAAGTTTCAGCTGTAGAACCACTCTGTCTTGCTAACCGGAAAACCTCCCCAGCAGCAAACCACTGAAGCAAACCACCACAACATGAATACACGTGGCTTGGGTAGTTGGAACCACTACTCAACTTTGACGTCCTGGGTCGGTGAACCACGAAGCTCGTAGCGATCGGACAGCTCCACGCAAGTTCCGACACTGGGCAGGGGCTGCCAGCAGACTGCACCACGCTGAGATTACTTCCCTCGTCCACAACAACAAACCCACTCACTCCGGACTCCCTTGCCAGAACTACACTCCTGGAAATTGAAATAAGAACACCGTGAATTCATTGTCCCAGGAAGGGGAAACTTTATTGACACATTCCTGGGGTCAGATACATCACATGATCACACTGACAGAACCACAGGCACATAGACACAGGCAACAGAGCATGCACAATGTCGGCACTAGTACAGTGTATATCCACCTTTCGCAGCAATGCAGGCTGCTATTCTCCCATGGAGACGATCGTAGAGATGCTGGATGTAGTCCTGTGGAACGGCTTGCCATGCCATTTCCACCTGGCACCTCAGTTGGACCAGCGTTCGTGCTGGACGTGCAGACCGCGTGAGACGACGCTTCATCCAGTCCCAAACATGCTCAATGGGGGACAGATCCGGAGATCTTGCTGGCCAGGGTAGTTGACTTACACCTTCTAGAGCACGTTGGGTGGCACGGGATACATGCGGACGTGCATTGTCCTGTTGGAACAGCAAGTTCCCTTGCCGGTCTAGGAATGGTAGAACGATGGGTTCGATGACGGTTTGGATGTACCGTGCACTATTCAGTGTCCCCTCGACGATCACCAGTGGTGTACGGCCAGTGTAGGAGATCGCTCCCCACACCATGATGCCGGGTGTTGGCCCTGTGTGCCTCGGTCGTATGCCGTCCTGATTGTGGCGCTCACCTGCACGGCGCCAAACACTCATACGACCATCATTGGCACCAAGGCAGAAGCGACTCTCATCGCTGAAGACGACACGTCTCCATTCGTCCCTCCATTCACGCCTGTCGCGACACGACTGGAGGCGGGCTGCACGATGTTGGGGCGTGAGCGGAAGACGGCCTAACGGTGTGCGGGACCGTAGCCCAGCTTCATGGAGACGGTTGCGAATGGTCCTCGCCGATACCCCAGGAGCAACAGTGTCCTTAATTTGCTGGGAAGTGGCGGTGCGGTCCCCTACGGCACTGCGTAGGATCCTACGGTCTTGGCGTGCATCCGTGCGTCGCTGCGGTCCGGTCCCAGGTCGACGGGCACGTGCACCTTCCGCCGACCACTGGCGACAACATCGATGTACTGTGGAGACCTCACGCCCCACGTGTTGAGCAATTCGGCGGTACGTCCACCCGGCCTCCCGCATGCCCACTATACGCCCTTGCTCAAAGTCCGTCAACTGCACATACGGTTCACGTCCACGCTGTCGCGGCATGCTACCAGTGTTAAAGACTGCGATGGAGCTCCGTATGCCACGGAAAACTGGCTGACGCTGACGGCGGCGGTGCACAAATGCTGCGCAGCTAGCGCCATTCGACGGTCAACACCGCGGTTCCTGGTGTGTCCGCTGTGCCGTGCGTGTGATCATTGCTTGTACAGCCCTCTCGCAGTGTCCGGAGCAAGTATGGTGGGTCTGACACACCGGTGTCAATGTGTTCTTTTTTCCATTTCCAGGAGTGTATATGCACCAAACCAAAGATGGTACACGACGCAAATATCGATACACCTCACTGCTGCCACACGTAGAAGGAAGAAGAACCACCATCCAACCGCGACAAGGGCGGGAAACCAAACACAGATAGACAGCGAAGTTCAGGAAAACGTATAGCTGGGAGAGAGCACGGCTCACATCCTTTGTGCTGGGATATAAGAGTCTCTACATAGCGGTGGGAACGTTTGCGTGTGTTGAAAGCAATAAGGGTAACACGTGATGGACGTGGTATCATGTTAGGGCCGCTAGGGAGAGTGCATTCGATGTTATTCTGCGCTGTTTTCGTAAATAGGTTCTGTTAGGGTAAGAATTTCTGTGCATACAAGCTGAGACATCATGAAACCTCCTACAAAAGCGCATGTTAAGTATTTCTGGGACACTGAAATTTACTAGAGTTCGACTTAGTTATTATTTTAGATAGCCATTTGGCTTCAGTGTGACATTGAGAACGTTGCTATATGCACTTGCGATGTTATGTAGCTATGCGTGGCGATGCGTCAGCCACACGTCATGCATGGTCCATTAGAATCGCTAGTGAGAAAGCAGTTTGTGCTATTCTGGAAGGGATTTCTGCAGCATCGATCGGTAATAAGCTCTTCGCCAGACTGCAGGTAGAGGGAGAGTGAACACCAGCAGCAGTAAACACATGCGCACGTGGCCCACCTTGGAGCATCTGCACTTTGAATATAGGTCTTCACTCAAGTCCAGTCGTGTCATCAATGGCGCCTAGATGAACACGTATTTCGAGAGGAATTTCTCAGGTGTTGAGTATGAAAGGGATGCAGCCACTTCATGCATGTGGGGCCCAAATGGACGCCTGTGTGTGGTTTGACAGCTGACGGCCACTTCACTTCGCGGGGCTGTCGGTAGCCTCCTGCGTGGACTAGTTGATAGGGGGCGGCGAGCGATGTCTGCGTGTGTCTGTTGCATTATTTTGTGAGCGAATCTGTAGGCTGTGCTGTGAGCTACTTGAACAGTTTACGAGTACTGACAGTGTCTACACATCACTGTGCTGCGTTATTTAGGCGTAGTTTGCAGGTCTGTACTGAAATTATTTCGGTAAGTTAGGGGTTGTTTGCGTGTCTGCAGAGCATTGCTTAGGGGTAATTTACTGGCCTCTGGGCTGTGTGGTGTGACCCCAATCATGTGTTTTGTATCAGTGTGATAAATATACTATCTCTCAAAATCGTTCCCTAAATAAATTGTTCCAAAATAAATAAAATACACTCCTTCCTTACCCTCTCCAGCAGCCCAGCGCAAGCTGAGTAATTTTCGAGCCATTTTCCTCTTCCAGACCACCATCTTGGATTACATCACAAGAGGGATGACAGAACCCTCTGGTGGCAGTATTGTGTACTAGATCAGTTGGAGTCTAGATCTCGTGGTGGAGACACTGCCTGCAAAATAAAAACTTATGTCCAGCACAGGCAGAGTCGTTTTTCCATCATTTCCCACCACTATCTTGGATTACATCGCAGAACAGACGACAGCACCCTCTGGTGATGGTACTGTGTTCTAGGTCTGGACCTCATGGTGAACACACTGTTTGCAGCCATCTTGGATACCGGAATTTGTGTCATCAGCAGATGTCATGGCTGCCATCTTGGATTACATCACGGAACAGAGGACAGCACCCTCTGGTGGTGGTACTGTGTACTAGGTCAGTTGGAGTCTGGAACTTGTGGCGAACACACTGGATGGTGGTGCTGCCTCTAATTGCTTAAATACAGACTGGTGCATGATTTCTGCATTTGACAATTAGCAAGCACATTTGCAGAGACTTTTAGATGGATTATTATTTTGACAATTTACGGGTTGTTTGGCTCTCTGGACATAAAGATGTTGCATTATTTATGAGTGGTTAGCAGGTCTGCAACCTGTGCAATGCGTTATTTTGACGGTTTACAATTAGCAAGCACACGTGCAGAGCATTATACATGAGTTATTTAGGAGTAGTTTGCATGTCTGTATGCTGTGTGGCATGTCAGAGCGTGTGTTCTGTATCACTGTGATAAATATACTCCATCCCTAAATAAATTGTTCCAAAATAAATAAAGTACACTCCTTCCTCTCTCCAGCAGCCTAGTGCAGGCTGAGCCCTTTTCCCACCAATACCTAGGAAGAAGTGGCGGTTGGGTGACTTAGGTCAGTCCAAATGCCCATTCATTCGCGCCATTTTCTTAGTATAGTAGAGATAGCCCAAGTGAACTTTCTTTATTGTCAAAATTCAAATTCGGCGCCAGTTCATTGGATGAGGTGATGGTCGGATGACTTAGGTTATTTGGGGTACCCCAACTAACCTATTTTCCCACCATTTTCTTAGGTTAGTAGAGGTTTGATGCATTATCCCGTTGGAATTTGAGCTTCCCGCCATTTTCTGGGAAGGGGAGTGGGGTTAGGTTAGTGGAGGTAGTCCAATTGTCCTATCTTCCCGCCAAAATTTAAACTTCCCTCCAAAATCCACCATCTTGGATGACGTTACGGCCGCCATATTGGATGATGTCATCGCCGCCATCTTGGGTGACGCCATCGCTGCCATCTTCGATAACGATACTTTGGGGTAGAATATTGGTTGTGCCAATACTCCTCGATCGTTGCTCTGCATTTACGATTACGATTCAGCGTCTTTCGCTATGTGGATAGGAGTCACAGAGCATTTTCACAGTCATAGGATAAAGTAGAATATTGAAAGATCTCACCGCATTTTCTATGACTAACCATCCCCACAACACTGTCATCGATTTAATTTGCAGCTGACCAGAAGTAGGAGAATGCTATAACCTCTCGATTCCACGTCTCACGAAGGAACAGACTGAGCTGAGTCCGTTACTACTGTTCAGTGAAGACTGTTCCACACTAATCTTACTCACAGCACCCATCCAAGTGCACGAGACATTTCTCCAGATGCGTGCCTGTGAGGAGGTTAGCACCCCTCATCAATATATAGTAGGTATGGGAATGTTTTGGTGATAAACCAGCCACTTATGAAGAAACATGTGATTTATGTGTGATGGAGCTTCTGCTAGATGAAGTCTGAAGAATTTTATGTAAATGAACTGTGTTATCACTTCTGAAATATTGTTCTGGGATTTGGTGTCCAAACCAAGAAGATATTGGAAAGAGAGAAATGATCATGGAACATAAACACATTCCAAGGGCTACACAGTTCTTCACTTATACACAGTATAATACTAGGGCTGTGCAGTTTCCGACCTATTAGTCGTGTGGAATGCAATGCTTTTAATATTCCAATCTAAGAAATTATTTCCAGTGCATAACACACATTCTCCCTGGAATTTTCTGAACGATAAACTGTGGCGACAGACTGTAAGGTGATGAAAAAACTACCTTGCACACCAAAGAAAACATCGTTTCTTTGTAACACAAACACTACATAGGTTTCTGGATATGCATTCCACACGACTAATAGGTCGGAAACCTCACAGCTCTAGCATTATAGCGTGTGTTTAAGTGCAGAACTGCGTAGCCCTTGGAATGTGTATATGTTCCATGATCGTTTCTGTCTTTACGATATCTTCTTGGTTTGTACACCAAACACTGGAACAATACTTCAGAATTGATAGCGCAGTTCATTTACATAAAATGCTTCAGACTCCATCCGTCAGAAGCTCCATCATACAGAAACCACATGTTTCTCCATAACTGTCTGTTATATCACCACAACATTCCCATATCTATTATACACCGATGAGGGGTGCTAACCTCCCCAACAGGTACGCATCCGGAGAGATGACTGGTGCACTTGGATGAGTGCTGTGAGTAAGATTGGTATGGAACATTCTTCACTGAACAGCAGTAATGGACTCAGCTCGCTTTGGTCGAGATATGAGAGAGCCATGAATATGATTCACCAGTGGCTGTGATCATTAAAAGACGTCTCCATAGGATCTAACGCAAGTGTGTGTGGTTGAATGGATAGACTTCACTCCAAACTGAAGACAGCATTTCTACCAGAAAGCATAACACTATAGATCTGAAAAGCCAGTGTACTTTAGGATTTTGTACATTCGTATGACTTCAATCTAGCATTGCATTTTTAAGTGATTCCTCACAAAGCACACCATATACTGTATGTGATCATTCTCAATCAACCATCATCTTCCCTTGCCTGTAACCTAGCAGATATATCACAGAACTTCTGTTATACTGCGTATATGGCCTTGAGATTGAATGCATTATGAATACTATTTGTTAGCGTGAGAAATATCTAGGGCGGCATGAGGGAGTTACAAATATCGGCTTAATGCCACGTTCCTTAGCCGAATCACTTTCTAAATTCGGCGATAAGGGAGATTTTATTATGAGCTTACACCGCTGGTGATGGGCACCTGTGCCGGCCGGTGTGGCCATGCGGTTCTAGGCGCGTCAGTCTGGAACCGCGAGACCGCTACGGTTGCATGTTCGAATCCTGCCTCGGGCATGGTTGTGTGTGATGTTCTTCGGTTAGTTAGGTTTAAGTAGTTCTAAGATCTAGGGGACTGATGACCACAGATGTTGAGTCCCATAGTGCTCAGAGCCATTTTTTTATGTGCACCTGTGCTTTCAGTCTGTGAATACACACCCCAGCTACCACCATCCATATTTAGTGTCACGATATTTGTGTGGAAGACTACTTCATACCGAAGCAGTACCGTACCTGATCTATAAAGCTTGTATACTTTTTAACATAAATATCGTTAGCTATACTTGGATGCTCCCATATAACCAAAAGACCTTTTTATGGATGGTGACAGTAACATAGTCGCTGCAATCTTTCTTTTAATAGCTGGTCGCTTAGAAAACTACTATGTCTCTCTTCCTAAGACCTACTAGTACCACTCGCAAGAAAAACAAATGAGGCACGCACACACAAAAGGGACACCACATGAAAGACAACACAAACAGCTAAGAAGCGTACAACACACACACATGCACATACACGCACACACAAAGATAAAATGTAAAAAAAAAAAAAAAAAAATTCAAATTAGGCGCTAAACTCACTGGTGTACAAATGAACACTGACTGAGCTGGGACACACAACAACCACACTTACAGTGTGTTTTGGTGAAGCGCAAAGTGCTTTTACGACTTTATTTGTGAATATATGTGTTATATTTACGTGTGCTCCACAACACCTCACCATGATGCTGAGAATAAAACGGCTTGCAACACAAAAACGTAAGCAAAAATGAATATAGGCCCGAAAATTCGCGACAAACTAAATTACGTTTAGAGCATAAAATAATAGGTTCAGTACTAACAAAATTTCTCATCAGCATCGTTTGGTAGCCGATGACAAGCTACCTGCAGTAAATAATACACAAATGGTCCTGAAAAACCAACCACATAATTTTGTAGTCATTTAGTAAAAATGTTCACATTACAGATTAAATAAAACAGAAACCCATTGATGATGGCACAAAGGTGCTGAAACATGTTTGGGAAAAGGAAAAAAACGGTGTTTTGCATAACTAGCGGACCTCATATCTAACAATTTTAATTGCAAACACGATAAACACAAGGAGCTGCAAATCCAAGTGATGAATATTAAAATCTTAGTTGACTTTGTAAATTCCTAGGATGATTCGGAATATGCTATATCTGTGACATCGGTATTCGTTAAAAAAATACGAGTGAAACTACCAGTTGCCACGCGTGATTAGCCGAGCAGTCTAGGGGGCTGCAGTCATGGACTGTGCGGCTGGTCCCGGCGGAGGTTCGAGTCCTCCCTCGGGCATGGATGTGTGTGTTTGTCCTTAGGATAATTTAGGTTAAGTAGTGTGTAAGCTTAGGGACTGATGACCTTAGCAGTTAAGTCCCATAAGATTTCACACACTTTTTTTTTTGAAACTTCCATTTTCCTCTGTTTTCGAGTTTTCTTGTTAAGATCTTCACAAATGAGGTAAGCTTCTAGTTACTCGTGGTTTGCAGCACGTCCCACATAATGGCCTCACTAAAGCTTCGAGTTTCTAGAGGTATAATTTCCACTCTGTATCTTCGAAATTGAACTGTGCAACAATCGGTAGCGCACTGCTATGTGGCTGATATCGAGAACTGTGATGGCAGATGGTACACCATTGCTTGTAGACACAGTAAACAGTCCTCACTGGTACACCAACAAATTGGGTAATTTCCCTCATGTTGTGGACATTGGCATCTCCAAACATAATAGCTTCTGTGTGCAATTCTGTCACATCTCCCTGTCAACTCACCTTACTACACTAAGTCCGTACAGCTGACTTGCACATATGTACTACTTCACTGTCATGACTTACGCCAGCAGTGGAGGGTCACATGACTACCTGGTACCAGTTCTACAGTATCTATACTGCTCAATAGTGACCCTTGTGTTCTTTTGAGGGAGTGAATAGTATTTTGTCTGGTGAACCTCTTTGCCACTTTTTTTTTTCTTTACAAAATGTACTGGCAGGTTTTCAAGAGATTTGTATTCTTCATTGGTTGTGATCGTGTACACGACGTGGATCGTATACTTACCATAGGCAGTGAGGCATTAGTTAGTTAGTTACATGTTCCATAGATCAAATTCAGGATAAACATTTTTATATGGAATGGGTCAACAGAACAAACAAAGAACACTTACATACAACTAAATAAAAAATAATATTTATATCACTGCCTGTTGGCCATTTACAAGTTTTTCTTTCTTTCTTCTGTCACATGACTAATTATCTCTACTCAAGAATTCCTCTGTGGTATACGACTTGTTAAGGAGAAGCCTCTTAATCGACATTAGAAAATACTTCTGCTATCTGCGAGACATTTTATTTCCATTGGTAGCTTGTCAAAGAGTTTTATAGCTGCATATTTCTCCCCTTTCTATGCCAAAGTTAGATTCAGTTTTCCTTCTAGTATTGCATTTATGTGTGTTACTCTCAAATTTAGATGGATTCTTGACAGCAAATTTCATACCAGTAAATGTATGTGAGACTGTGGTTAATATTCCTAGCTGCTTAGAGAGATACCTGCATAATTCTAATTACTTACTTTTGTGCAAAGAATACTTCTTACATAAGCTAGAAGCTATGCATAATATTATCCCATAATAAATCAATGAATGAAAATATGCAAAATATGTATGTTAAATTACTGACTTCTATATGCCTAAAGTCTGCAATTATTCTTAAGGCAAAAATAGCTGAATCTTCATGTTTTATGAGGCACTTTCTTTTAAGTAAGTACCAGTTTGAAATAAAAATAAGACAAGTAGACCTTTCTTAGCTTGTACTTTACTCTACTTTTCTACATAATTCCCCCCAATATTGAGGCACTTATCACATCATACAACCAGCTTTTGAATACCATTCTCGAACAAATCTGCCACCTGATTAGACAATTGTTGCAAACTGTTTTGACATATCCATCATTTGCGCGATGACCGACTAGATGCTTGTTCAAGTGCAGGATCAGATGGGTGGTAGTCATTGGGTACTACATCTGGACTGTATCGAGGGTGCTCAAGTTGTTCCCAACCAAATAATTTGATCAGCTCTCAAGTCTGGCTCAAATGGCTCTGAGCAGCACTATGGGACTAAACTGCTGTGGTCATCAGTCCCCTAGAACTTAGAACTACTTAAACCTAACTAACCTAAGGACATCACACACATCCATGCCCGAGGCAGGATTCGAACCTGCGACAGTAGCGGTCGGGGGTTCCAGACTGTAGCGCCTAGAACCGCTCGGCCCCTCCGGCCGGCGCTCTAAAGTCTGATTGTCTGTATACGGACTGGCTCTTTCGTGAAGCAAAACTATCCCCTTCCTCAGCATGCTATGCTTTTGTTTTGGATTGCACAGTGCATTAGTTGAAAGTCTCATAGTAAGCTGTAGAATTAATGATGTCACCACAAGGCAAAAAATCCAAAACCAAAACCCCTTCCTGTCCCAAAAATAATAGCCTACACGTGATTTTCTGGGCCAAAATTGTTTGCCTGAACTTCACTTTCTTGGGTGATGTCGAATGCCACCATTCCATGGATTGCCTCTTTGATTCAGGTGTAATGTAAGCCACCCACGTCTCGTCACCTGTGACAATTTATTGTAAGAGCTCATCACCTTCCTCGCTGGACTGCTCTAGGAAAGTCAAAGAACTGGCTAAAAATTTGCTTTTGTTCACCTCAATCAGCATTTTTAGTACCCAGTGTGGGCATAACTTTCAGCGATGTAATGTTCTGTAACAATTGCATAAAGCACACTTTTTGACACTTGAGGAAGCTCAACACATAATATCGAAATTGTACAGCATCTGTTTTCCCTCACTTTTTCGGCAAGATTCTGCACCAAATTGTCAGTAATGGCTGAAGATCACCTACTTTGTTCCCGATCGTGCATATTTGTACAATCATCTTTAAAAGCTGCCATTCATTTCTGTACCATCCCATCACTTGTAATGTTTTTTTCTGTACACTTCACTGATCTGACGTTGAATTTCAACTGCTTTCTCTCCTTTAGCACTAAGAAAATGAATTACAGTGCATATTTCACTGTCGACGTGATTCTCGATTGGAGGAGGAGGCATTTCAAATACTCACAAACAAACGAAACAAACGTAAACTTGCCATATGACTCTGTAATGGAATCTGTGGCTTGCCGACAGAGTGTAGTATACAGCACGTGTGTGCCAAATGCCAGCTGCGGTGCTACACCAGTGCAATCTCAAAGTGGTACTTACTTTTTTAAAAAAATGCCTCATAGCAAGTCTACTATACAGATTTTCCAGTTTTGAGTTTTCATCTTTATGTGCTCCTAGGAATTTACAATTTTCTTGTTGGTATGCGGGGTTAACTGGAGGTGTGATATTCTTGGCAGTAGAAAACTGAGTGGACAGCATTTTTTCAGAGTTTAAAGTTAGCCCATTTGTCCAAAACCATTCAGTAAGTTTCACAAAAACGTTGATTACTATTTTCTCTGTTGATGCTCTTCTTTGCTTGTATCATCTGGAAATAGAACTACTTGTGCCTCCTGATTCAATAAAATGGCAGGCCATTCGCACAAAGCAAGAACAGTAGTGGGGCAATGATTGAGCTCTGTGGGCTCCCATTGTAATTTCTCCCCATGCATGTGACGTGGCAGCTATCTTCGTATTACTCGAATAGCCTAGGACAACTTTCTGTATATTGTTTCTTAAATAAGAACAAAACCAGGCATTTGATGAACTACAAACTCCACAAAACTTGACTTCTCTAGCAGAATATTTTGATTAACACAATTAAATGCCTTTGATAAGACACAGAACTTCCCATTGGTGATATTTTTCATTTAAAGATTTTATTATGTGCTCAGAAAATGTATAAATAGCTGGCTGAGTTGGCTAATTATCCTATTACTGCATAGGCAGCTGAGAACTATAGAGTACATTACTTTCCCAAAAATTTTAGAAAGTGATGCAAGGTATGACAATGTGCAATAGTTATTGACATTGGTAGAGTCACCCATTTTATACTAACATTGGCATATTGCAATCTTTCCGGAAAAGTGGCCTTAGTTGATGATTAAAAAATATTATGAAAAGGATAGTTGCTACTCACCATGTAGTGGAGATGCTGAGTCGCAGATAGGTACAAAAAAAGCCTGTCGGAAAGTAAGCTTTCGGCCAGCAAGTCCTTCGTCCACAATCTCTAGATGCTGAGGACAGGGAGTTCACACTTCATATAACTCAGTTTTCCCACTGCCAATACATCTTACATTGTTTTAATGAACTATGATTATTTTTTCTTTTTAAAAAAAAAATCATAAGCTTGGGTGAATTCGATTAAAAACAACAGTTTTTTAAATATCATCAATTTTCTGTAGTGATATAGTAATACAAATTTGAAGACTTACATGTACAGCCTTGATGTTAGCATATTCACCTATTAATCAGTATGCATGAATTCAATATGGTGTTGGCCCACCCTTAACCTTGATGACAACTTCCACTCTCGCAAGCATACGATCAATCAGATACTAGAAGGTTTCTTGGGGAATGGCAGCCCATTCTTCACAGAGTGCTGCACTGAGGAGAGGTATCGATGTCGGTCAGTCAGGGCCCGCACAAAGTCGGCGTTCCAGAACATCCCAAAGGTGTTCTATAGGATTCAGGTCAGGACTCTGTGCAGGCCAGTCCATTACAGGGATGGTAATGTCATGTAACCACTGCGCCACAGGCCGTGCATCGTGAACAGGTGCTCAATGGTGCTGAAAGATACAATCACCATCCTCGAATTGCTCTTCAACAATGAGAAACAAGAAGGTGCTTAAAACATCAGCGTAGGCTTGTGCTGTGATAGTGCCACGCAAAGCAACAAGAGGTGCAAGCCCCCTCCATGAAAAACACGACCACACCATAACACCATCGCCCCCGAATTTTACTGTTGGCGTTACACACGCTGGCAGATAACGTTCACGGGCATTCACCATATCCACACCCTGCCATCGGATCGCCACACTGGTGTACCGTGATTCGTCACTACACACAACGTTTTTCCCCTGTTCAAACGTCCAATGTTTACACTCCTTACACCAAGCGAGGTGTCATTTGGCATTTGCCAGCTTGATGTGTGGCCTATGAGCACCCGCTCGACGACGAAATCCAAGTTTTCTCACCTCCCGCCTAACTGTCATAGTACTTGCAGTGGATCCTGATGCAGTTTGGAATTCCTGTGTGATGGTCTGGATAGATGTCTTACTATTACACATTAGGACCCTCCTCAACTGTTGGTGGTCAACAGACGAGGTCGGTCTGTACACTTTTGTGCTGTACATGTCCTTTCACGTTTCCATTTCACTATCACATCAGGAAAAATGGACCTAGGGATGTTTAGAAGTGTGGAAATCTCACATACAGATGTATGACACAAGTGACACCCAATCACCAGATCACGTTCGAAGTCCACGAGTTCTGCGGGGCGCCACGTTCTGCTCTGTCACGATGTCTAATGACTATTGAGGTCGCTGATATGGAGTACCTGGCAGTAGGTGGCAGCACACTGCACCTAATATGAAAAACGTATGTTTTTTGGGGGTGTCCGGATACTTTCGATCACATAGTCTACATTCCAAAAGGCCGCGCATAAAAACGGGATTTCGGGTGCACATACCGCAAGCCCGCCGGCCGAAGTGGCCGCGCGGTTCTGGCGCTGCAGTCTGGAACCGCGAGACCGCTACGGTCGCAGGTTCGAATCCTGCCTCGGGTATGGATGTGTGTGATGTCCTTAGATTAGTTAGGTTTAACTAGTTCTAAGTTCTAGGGGACTAATGACCTCAGCAGTTGAGTCCCATAGTGCTCAGAGCCATTTTTGAACCGCAAGCCCTATTGGTGATATAAAAGCAGGGTCAAGTGTTTTGGATAGCCCTCGGGCTAGGGACCATTTATACAGGGTGTTACAAAAAGGTAAGGCCAAACTTTCAGGAAACATTCCACACACACAAATAAAGAAAAGATGTAATGTGGACATGTGTCCGGAAACGCTTAATTTCCATGTTAGAACTCATTTTAGTTTCGTCAGTATGTACTGTACTTCCTCGATTCACCGCCAGTTGGCCCAATTGAAGGAAGGTAATGTTGACTTCGGTGCTTGTGTTGACATGCGACTCATTGCTCTACAGTACTAGCATCAAGCACATCAGTACGTAGCATCAACATGTTAGTGTTCATCACGAACGTGGTTTTGCAGTCAGTGCAATGTTTACAAATGCGTAGTTGGCAGATGCCCATTTGATGTATGGATTAGCACGGGGCAATAGCCGTGGCGCGGTACGTTTGTATCGAGACAGATTTCCAGGACGACGGTGTCCTGACAGGAAGACGTTCGAAGCAATTGATCGGCGTCTTAGGGAGCACGGAACATTCCAGCCTATGACTCGCGACTGAGGAAGACCTAGAACGACGAGGACACCTGCAATGGACGAGGCAATTCTTCGTGCAGTTGACGATAACCCTAATGTCAGCGTCAGAGAAGTTGCTGCTGTACAAGGTAACGTTGACCACGTGACTGTATGGAGAGTGCTACGGGAGAACCAGTTGTTTCCGTACCATGTACAACGTGTGCAGGCACTATCAGCAGCTGATTGGCCTCCACGGATACACTTCTGCGAATGGTTCATACAACAATGTGTCAATCCTCATTTCAGTGCAAATGTTCTCTTTACGGATGAGGCTTCATTCCAACGTGATCAAATTGTAAATTTTCACAATCAACATGTGTGGGCTGACGAGAATCCGCACGCAGTTGTGCAATCACGTCATCAACACAGATTTTCTGTGAACGTTTGGGCAGGCATTGTTGGTGATGTCTTGATTGGGCCCCATGTTCTTCCACCTACGCTCAATGGAGCACGTTATCATGATTTCATACGGGATACTCTACCTGTGCTGCTAGAACATGTGCCTTACAAGTACGACACAACATGTGGTTCATGCATGATGGAGCTCCTGCACATTTCAGTCGAAGTGTTCGTACGCTTCACAACAACAGATTCGGTGACCGATGGATTGGTAGAGGCGGACCAATTCCATGGCCTCCACGCTCTCCTGACCTCAACCCTCTTGACTTTCATTTATGGGGGCATTTGAAAGCTCTTGTCTACGCAACCCCGGTACCAAATGTAGAGACTCTTCGTGCTCGTATTGTGGACGGCTGTGATACAATACGCCATTCTCCAGGGCTGCATCAGCGCATCAGGGATTCCAAGCGACGGAGGGTGGATGCATGTATCCTCGCTAACGGAGGACATTTTGAACATTTCCTGTAACAAAGTGTTTGATGTCACGCTGGTACGTTCTGTTGCTGTGTGTTTCCATTCCATGATTAATGTGATTTGAAGAGAAGTAATAAAATGAGCTCTAACATGGAAAGTAAGCGTTTCCGGACACATGTCCACATAACATATTTTCTTTCTTTGTGTGTGAGGAATGTTTCCTGAAAGTTTGGCAGTACCTTTTTGTAACACCCTGTATAATCAACATAAGGAGCGTCTTAATATCACTACCCTACAATACAGCAGCAAAGTATGAATATTACACACTTCCTCCTGCTTAGGCAAATGCAATAAATCGGTTGGTTCTTTTTGCATTTGATGCAGTCTATGATGGGCTTGATGGGACTTAACGAAGGCACCATTACCTCATGGGCGGCTCCTCTGAAAACTGAAAAAAATTTTTTTTCGCCGTCACCAGCGGACCAAAACACAGCCGAGGATTCCAAGACCGCTGTGCACAGCAAATGTCTGAAATTCTTACGGTATATTCCCAATATCTCGATCTCGAACACAAAATTTTCTTCATATCTTTATCCGTTTCCAAGATACAGAGGTTCAGAGTTACCCACTATCTACAGGTACAATCCGATGTGAGGCGAAATCTAAGCAATAAATAACTGCAACAAACAGCTCAAATTTTAACGATACATACTGTAGGCACTTATCTAGAAGAGCCATCTCCCTGTTTTCAAACATCTTTATTCATTATCTAGAAACAGCCCAAAAACTTGTTTTTTGGGACTCGGTACCGAAACGCAGACACGGATCTTGAAACGGCTATGCACAGCAAATGGCTGTAATGTTTACGATGTACTCCTAAAATCTCGATCTCGAACAATCTTGAAAATTTTCGTCATGTTTTTATCTGTTTCCGAGGTACATGGAGTCAAAGTTACACAACTTGTGCAAGTAAAATCCGACTTAAGGCGAAAACATATTTATAAAGTGGCGTAGCACGGAGAAATATTGTGTAACGTGTCTCTGTTATCAATTTGGAACCCCCTATAGTAGTACTGAAGCACATGCAAAATTTGTTTTGCACGAGAAATACGCCGGCCGGGGTGACCGAGCGGTTCTAGGCGCTACAGTCTGGAACCGCGCGACCGCTACGGTCGCAGGTTCGAATCCTGCCTCGGGCATGGATGTGTGTGATGTCCTTAAGTTAGTTAGGTTTAAGTAGTTCTAAGTTCTAGGGGACTGACGACCTCAGAAGTTAAGTCCCATAGTGCTCAGAGCCATTTAAGCCAACGAAAAATACGGTCTGAGGTGTAAAATTGGTTTTGCGCTCTTTCAGTTTCACATAAGTAAACTAAACTTTACTGATCAATACATTTCATTACATGTGAGCTACACGCCCTGCTACGATAGGGAAAAGAAGGGAACCAGCGGAAAAATGCTCCTATCGGAGCACAAATAATGCGACTATGTTCCTGTTTATTAAAAGATTCTGCCTGAAAACTGGGATATGGGCTGCCACATTCTACCTTCCTGAATCTTTAAAAAATTTCCCAAAAATTTTGGCATACAACATTCTCGATAAAAGAAATTATTCAAATAGTGAAGGGAGACGAAAATTTAATAGTCATGGGTGACTGGAATTCAAGCGTAGGAAAAGGGAGAGAAGGAAACATAGTAGGTGAATATGGATTGGGGCTAAGAAATGAAAGAGGAAGCCGCCTGGTAGAACTTTGCGCAGAGCATAACTTAATCATAGCTAACACTTGGTTTAAGAATCATGAAAGAAGGTTGTATACATGGAAGAACCCTGGAGATACTAAAAGGTATCAGATAGATTATATAATGGCAAGACAGAGATTTAGGAACCAGGTTTTAAATTGTAAGACATTTCCAGGAGCAGATGTGGACTCTGACCACAATATATTGGTTATGAACTGTAGATTAAAACTGAAGAAACTGCAAAAAGGTGGGAATTTAAGGAGATGGGACCTGGATAAACTGACTAAACCAGAGGTTGTACAGAGTTTCAGGAACAGCATAAGGGAACAGTTGACAGGAATGGGGGAAAGAAATACAGAAGAATGGGTAGCTTTGAGGGATGAAGTAGTGAAGGCAGCAGAGGAACAAGTAAGTAAAAAGACGAGGGCTAGTAGAAATCCCTGGGTAACAGAAGATATATTGAATTTAATTGATGAAAGGAGAAAATATAAAAATGCAGTAAATGAAGCAGGCCAAAAGGAATACAAACGTCTCAAAAATGAGATCGACAGGAAGTGCAAAATGGCTAAGCAGGGATGGCTAGAGGACAAATATAAGGATGTAGAGGGTTATGTCACTAGGGGTAAGATAGATACTGCGTATAGGAAAATTAAAGAGACCTTTGGAGAAAAGAGAACGACTTATATGAATATCAAGAGCTCAGATGGAAACCCAGTTCTGAGCAAAGAACGGAAAGCAGAAAGGTGGAGGGAGTATATAGAGGGTCTATACAGGGGCGATGTTCTTGAGGACAATATTATGGAAATGGAAGAGGAGGTAGATGAAGATGAAATGGGAGATATGATACTGCGTGAAGAGTTTGACAGAGCACTGAAAGACCTGAGTCGAAACAAGGCCCCCGGAGTAGACAACATTCCACTGGAACTACTGACGGCCTTGGAAGAGCCGGCCCTGACAAAACTCTACCATCTGGTGAGCAAGATGTATGAGACAGGCGAAATACCCTCAGGCTTCAAGAAGAATATAATAATTCCAATCCCAAAGAAAGCAGGTGTTGACAGATGTGAAAATTACCGAACTATCAGTTTAATAAGTCACGGCTGCAAAATACTAACGCGAATTCTTTACAGACGAATGGAAAAACTGATAGAAGCCGACCTCGGGGAAGATCAGTTTGGATTCCGTAGAAATGTTGGAACACGTGAGGCAATACTGACCCTACGACTCATCTTAGAAGAAAGATTAAGGAAAGGCAAACCTACGTTTCTAGCTTTTGTAGACTTAGAGAAAGCTTTTGACAATGTTGATTGGAATACTCTCTTTCAAATTCTGAAGGTGGCAGGGGTAAAATACAGGGAGCGAAAGGCTATTTACAATTTGTACAGAAAGCAGATGGCAGTTATAAGAGTCGAGGGGTATGAAAGGGAAGCAGTGGTTGGGAAGGGAGTGGGACAGGGCTGTAGCCTATCCCCGATGTTATTCAATCTGTATATTGAGCAAGCAATAAAGGAAACAAAAGAAAAGTTCGGAGTAGGAATTAAAATCCATGGAGAAGAAATAAAAACTTTGAGGTTCGCCGATGACATTGTAATTCTGGCAGAGACAGCAAAGGACTTGGAAGAGCAGTTGAACGGAATGGACAGTGTCTTGAAAGGAGGGTATAAGATGAACATCAACAAAAGCAAAAGTAGGATAATGGAATGTAGTCTAATTAAGTCTGGTGATGCTGAGGGTATTAGATTAGGAAATGAGACACTTAAAGTAGTAAAGGAGTTTTGCTATTTGGGGAGCAAAATAACTCACGATGGTCGAAGTAGAGAGGATATAAAATGTAGACTGGCAATGGCAAGGAAAGCGTTTCTGAAGAAGAAAAATTTGTTAACATCGAGAGTAGATTTAAGTGTCAGGAAGTCGTTTCTGAAAGTATTTATATGGAGTGTAGCCATGTATGGAAGTGAAACGTGGACGATAAATAGTTTATACAAGAAGAGAATAGAAGCTTTCGAAATGTGGTGCTACAGAAGAATGCTGAAGATTAGATGGGTAGATCACATAACTAATGAGGAGGTATTGAATAGAATTGAGGAGCTAAGAGGAGCTTGTGGCACAACTTGACTAGAAGAAGGGATCGGTTGGTAGGACATGTTTTGAGACATCGAGGGATCACCAATTTAGTATTGGAGGGCAGCGTGGAGGGTAAAAATCGTAGAGGGGGATCAAGAGATGAATACACTAAGCAGATTCAGAAGGATGTAGGCTGCAGTAGGTACTGGGAGATGAAGAACCTTGCACAGGATAGAGTAGCATGGAGAGCTGCATCAAACCAGTCTCAGGACTGAAGACCACAACAACAACAACAACAACATATTCTCTCATTTGTATGCTGAGAGAGACAAGCAGTGGCAGAGGCAAAGAGACCGAAATGTAATAAATGTTGGAAGATAGTAGACAGTGATTGTGTTATAGAAAGACTGAAGGAAAGAACGGCAGCGTGAGAGAAAGAGAGGGACACAGTGGCAGTGACACATAGTTGACAGTGACAGAATAGTGCTAGGAATAGAGCGAAGTAGGGAGTGCCAGGGGGAGGGGAGATGACGAGAAAGAAAGTGGAAATAGATGAGAGCTAGTGATAATGAGGGACAGAGTATGTGACAACGACAACGAGGAAGAGAGAGACAGTGACAGCGAGAAGAGACAGAAGCAGTAGAAAGGAACGACTGAGATAGGGGAGACGGTGACAGTGAGAGGAAACTGTAGCTGGACAGAACGAGGGGACTGTGGCTTTGACGCAGGAGACAATGACAGAGAGACAATGACAATGAGTTGTGCTGAACGAGTGAGTGAGAAAGGACAACTGCGAGTGGATAGGTATGAGCGACTGACAGTGATGGACTAGTGGGAGTGAGTTGTAGTTGTTTCAGGTGAGTTGCACGTTAAAAACAGCGCGAATGAGTTCGCATGCCAGGATTTTTGAGAACATTTTTAAAGATGGGCAGCCGGTACCTCACTTTTCAGTCCAAGTCTTTTAAATAAACAGGGACTTATTCGCGTTTTTTGTGCTCCGATAACAGCATTTCTCCGATAGTTTATTTTTAATTCATAATCGCATTTAATGATTTTCATTTAATTGTTGATCTGTTTCAACTCGCGAGGTGGGGAGAATTCAATCATTAATTTCTTCTAGATGCAAAAGCGGAATCAGACTTCCAGTGCAGTGAATCCAATCACTATTTTGAATATTAAAATATATTGATGTATTTACAACAAAGTATTTCAATTTCTAGCCTAAACAAGTTTCCATAGGTACAGTAAATTCCATCATTACTGCATTACTTCGCCTTCTACGTTCTGGCACAACTTTTTTAATAATTTGCGCTTCTACCGCAATAGGCTATTTTCCTGTGCTAAAGATATGGTTCGGACTGTTGTTATTCTGATCGGTTATAACATTCAAATAGCATTTACGGTCAATATTCTCACAAAATATCTGTTATCTTATGTAATTAAAGCTTAAAAAATCATTACATATCAAGATCTTGACACGTGGCCGAAAATGCACTTTTATTGGCTGATGCTCTGGTGACGTCACAAACTAGGAGTAAGAAAAAGCTACACATGTGTTATAGGAGTGTTAACCGAAGTTACGAGGTTTTTACCGGTTTAGCTATTTAGTGATGGAAAACGCAATTACAATTTGTAAGTAACAATGGAAAGAAACGCTTTAAACGTCGATTGATAATGGAGACTTTGCGCAAGTTGATGCGTTTATGCTCCACCCTTTAGAGCGGCGATACGTGCGACGACGGACATACTTTTCCCTGCTCCCTGGCCGGCCGGGGTGGCCGAGCGGTTCTAGGCGCTACAGTCTGGAGCCGCGCAACCGCTACGGTCGCAGGTTCGAATCCTGCCTCGGGCATGGATGTGTGTGATGTCCTTAGGTTAGTTAGGTTTAAGTAGTTCTAAGTTCTAGGGGACTGATGACCTCAGCAGTTAAGTCCCATTGTGCTCAGAGCCATTTGAACCAAATCTGCTCCCTGCTAAATCATCAAACTCGCTCAAAACTAAGGAACTGTAAAACTTTTGCAAATGGGTCAGTGTATTTTAACTAGATTGTCGACTATCAGTCATGAGCTACTACCCAAAGCACAATAAAATTATTCGTGGCAAATCTTAGTGCTGATTTCCTATAATGAAGACACTCAGCAGCTACGTTTCTCTGACGTGGTGCTCAGTGGCGCATTGGATAGCGCTAGCTGACTGCGGATAACAACGTCATATTTTCGAATCCGAGAAAGGTCATACATTTTTTTAAAGTTTTAGACGAAATACGAAAGTAGCGTTAGCAAAAACAGATTGTAGCAGCTGTTTCGATGGTGGGATGTACTGTATACAGCTTCACTTTGATCTTAGTCTGATGAATGGACAACAGATGATAAATGCATTTACTTTGCGAACAAATAATTCACTTTTTTGGAAAGCAGGTGTATGACGATAAGGTTTTCTATGCAGAGAGGTACAAAGCATGTACAACATGCAGGTAACAAAACGTAAGGTCTGTGATGTTTGTGAGTGTAAACTAACCCCAGTGTCTGAAGTAGACTTACTTCATCTTTATGTAAGATGAGGAAACTTCAAAAGCTTAAACAATTAGAATCGTCGCTGGACAGTATGAATATAAGAAACTTTGTTACCGCTATTTTGTCGAAAGTCGACATGGTGAGAAACGTGTCTGTTGTACTTAAGGTTTATAATTTATATAAAAAACAGCTACCAGCCACATGTATGGTTTAAAAAGGTTTATTCTCTTCAGACCATGACCGGTTTCGGATTTTTCTTTACAAATCCATCTTCAGATGGCAGATTACAAGCATTCTTGGTTGGACCTAGTTTTGTTTGTGTTATTCGTTTGCTGCAGATCTGTGTAGTTCTGTCTGACGAAATCTTAGTGCGTTTAAGTTTTCGATCTCCAGCTTAATACACTTTTCAATATGCACTATGTAAGTGCTATTCCAGTCAATGGACGTCACTTTAAACCTCATCATCTTAATTACACACGCAGCACACACGAATAACGTTTACAAAACGTGGCCCAGCTTCACATTACACTGGCTGGTAGCTGTTTTTTATATAAATCATGAACCTTAAGAAACTTTGTTTCTAATGAAGAAAAAAGTGTGTGGTCACATTAACTAGAAAATATCTTTTTGAATGTGACGTGTGTGAACAGCGATTACAAATGTAAGTGCACATATACAGCAAGGAAAACACAATAATATTCTGTTTCTGATCGGTGTGGGTGAAGTTTTGTAATTGTGATTTGGTTTTCATATGAGAATACTATCGAGTCGTTTTACAAATAAGTTAAAATGTGTTTTGTGGTTGGACGTGAACCAACAGTCTATGTACAGCATCTTATAAAATTCGACAATCTATCGCTCTAACAACTTTTTTGGTGGTGCCACTGTCAGCTACAGGTTGGAGAGACAAGGTGGGCAGGGATCGAGTCCCGAAGCCTGGCCACGATGCCTCCCCTTTCCCGCCGCCGTGCTGCTCCATCACACTGCTCATATTAATTTTACTTATTTATTTATTTCATTTCTTGTGTACACATATACAGAAGAAAAACGAATTAAAACAAGTCCACCCATCCAGAGTACCGGAAATCTCGCAAGGTGAGAAAGGATGGCAGGTGGCCCGAATCCGAGGAGCAGGAGCCTCATGTTTCATTCCGAATCAGGCGGGCACCTGCCACGCCAGGAAGTCGCCATCGTAGTGGAGGCATGGTAAAACCTCTGTTAAGGTGATTGTCAAAATATGCACGGTAACGGGAACTGCGTGCAACCTCTGCATGTGTAGTCTGCAAGTATCGCCAAAAATCAAGGCGTGAGTGATGAGCATCTCCAAATAGACATGCCAAAGGCTAGCCCTTTATCCAGAGAATCGCCCTAGACTTGGTTGCAGGAAAATATTCCACCACTGGGTAAAGAAAGGACTCGGGGTCAATAACATGCGGCGGCACTCATAGGAAACACGCAACCATCTGTCGCCCCAACAACCAGATACCCGCAGCGGCTACAAAGGTGAATCGGTGATGATCATCATCGACACTATGACAGACGGCGCAGAGGGGAGGGTCTGCCAGTCCTATGGCACGGAGCCACTGGTTAGACAGATACTTGCCACAGGTCGCACAATACCAAGTTGATCTGATATGCGTCGGAAAGAAGCTGTGATGAATGTGGTGCCAAATCGCAGTCCACTGCAACAATGGCAACTTACATTCTACGACGTTACAGGCAACACAACGCAGGAAAAGAACATAGAAATCCTTCACCCACGGGAGACACGTTCGTGGGAGTTCGGCGCGAGCATAACTGAATTCCACAATGACGATTGTGATGTGTGCAAACACGGGCCCCCGCCCGATGCTATCGACTGGAACCGACGGGGAGAGGGATACTGACACAAGGGCAACAAGTAGATGGAGCCCTCGACACTGCGCCATGGTTTATGTATCATGGCCCTGTAAAGTGCTGCCACACAACAGCGGACGTTCGTAAGACCAAGCCCTCCTGCACGCGGGGGGCGAGTGAGTGTGTCATAGCGTACTTTGAAGATGGACCCTATCGTCCAAAATTATCTGAGTGCCACTCGAATCCACCGTCCGAATGTAATCAGCAGCGGCGACAGGATCGGCGTCCAGGACGGCCCCATCATCGGTACGGTAGAGTCGGCCATAATGTTCGACAAAGCGACTGACTATGTCCGCTTGGCAGGTGACCTGCTGCACACGATAATCTACGAGTTCGGTGACTAAGTTTTGGCTTAAGTGTCTGTGATCGTGCACAATATGATGCACGGAGGGATTCCTGCACCACACCACGTCGGGTCCGTGGGCACGCACTACAGCCCTCTGTAGTTTTCGGCGAGTAATCACTAGTAGCTTCGCCTTAATCGTGCTGCATTCAGTTGTACTTACGGGGAAGGTGGCTGGCCATTGAGGTCACAAAGGGCACCGAAGTAGAAGTCAGCAGTGTGCCTGTGCCGAGCCGCCACCTCTTTGCTGTAAGAAACGAATGTGCGCTGGGGCATTGGTCTAGTATAATTCAGCCAGCAGTCCGCTACAGATGCGTAGGATCAGAGACGCTGTTCAAATCTTGTCCACGTTCCAGTGATACTTTGGTGGCAATCAGGATCCTGCAGATGCTGAGTGTTAAGTTCCCACGGTGCTCGACTTTTCCAAGCCTCCTGGCAGGAGAGGAACAATGTACATATGTAAATGCAGTGGTCAGAGTACACCATGGGCCAGCGCTTACATCGAACACCACATTAACCAGCATACAGGAGACATAAATGCTATCTAATCGACTAGCCGAATGGCTCGTGTGAAACACGAGTCTCAGGTTGTCGGTGCGCCGTACCTCCCAGGGATAGATCACGAATAAGGAAACGCATGATATAAAATTCGGGTATTGATCTTTCCAGTCGAGTACACAGTTAAAATCCCCTCCAAAGAGAAGATGTTCATGTTGACTGAAATCCTCGCTCCACGCCCTTGGTGACTCCACCGTCATGGTATCCACATGTTCAGCTGACACTGCCTGATCGGCCGGTAGCGTTCCTTCTTCGGTAGAGGCTTCAAAACCAGCAACATTCTGTTCAGCCGATGTGAGAGCCACTGCTCCACAGATGCACAGACGACGCCGTTGTTCACGGTCTCCGTCGCCGAAACGTTGATTTCCTCAGCAGGTAGTGTATCATTTGGACATGGTGAAGAGTCCTATTCCGACGTCGTATGGCGCCTCCTCTCGCGCTGTTTATAGGAGCGTTGTTTACGAAATCGTCCTTCCATGTCTGAAGATGGGAGGGTGTCGTGCCTGTCAGACAGGAAAGCCATAGTCCGGACAACCATAGAGTCGACCAAGGAGTCACCTTCAACATCAGCGTCGGCCATGGGCGCAGCCGAAGCAAACACCAGAACTGATGACATGGCGGAAGTCACATCGTCAGCCACTTCGTCCACCGGCCGCGGTGGTCTAGCGGTTCTAGGCGCGCAGTCCGGAACCGCGCGACTGCTACGGTCGCAGGTTCGAATCCTGCCTCGGGCGTGGATGTGTGTGATGTCCTTAGGTTAGTTAGGTTTAAGTAGTTCTAAGTTCTAGGGGACTGATGACCACAGTAGTTAAGTCCCATAGTGCTCAGAGCCATTTGAGCCACTTCGTCCGAAACCGGTTCAGTAAGGAGCATAACAGTATCCATCAGCTGTTCACTTGATTCCGAGAGCCACCGGGCGGCCGGCAGCGACTTTAGCGCCATCGCGTATGTGATCATAAGTACCGTAGATGACGAGGGAAGTACTACACCTCTAGTTGGTAGCTGCGTTTTCCGTCGTTGCAGACATTCAGATCTGATGTGTCCCACTTTTCCACACCCAGAACAAGTACACGGCTGTCCGTCGTACATGATCATGAACAGCGCCTTGTGGTCGGAATGCTGTTATGACGTGCTCTGCAGGTAACTTAAATGACAGTTCAAACACGCTAATACTTCGAATGCCTAATCCCGCATGTTGACTTTTACCATGCCAGCGCTACCGTCAGCATTACGGGAATGGAGTCCCTGTTAGGTCACGTTCAAAACGCGCTCGCAAGCACCGTCATTGAACATGTTAACGTAAATGGTGTTGCTGAGAATCTAGAGGTGAATACCCAGAAGTTCCGATAGCGAGATCTTCTCCTCCTCATGGAGAAAATGTTCCACATCTAAGGATCTTGCTTATTCTGGGCAAAAGTTGAAACGTTATTTCGATTTCCTGAATTTACTTGCCATGATCTCAGTGCGCAAAGCCCACGGGCAGGCTAAGTCGCAATGTAAACAAATACGAGCTCAAACGCTCCGCAGGCAGAAGTACGGCACGACCACTCTGGACGGCCGCTAAAACCAGACTGTGCAAGTGAACTACCGATAATGCATTTAAAGTTGAGTAAAACAACAATTTTCACTTAGTTTAGTTTCTTTGAATGACGCTACCCTTCCATGTAACAGTGGGAAAGCATACCTCAGAGGTAAATTAATGTTAACTTTACAGTGCAACACATTTTTAATTAAATTAGGGAACTTGTGCGTCGACGTGGTGGCACTTCACCAATACAGTACAATCACATTTTATGCATCTTCTCATTCTCTGGAACACACAAAAAACTTTTCAGTAGTTATTATAGATGTATTCGTACAGTATAGTTCTACACACAATTTGTAACCCATTTTCCGAAACGTAAATTGCAAAACATGCCATCACTGTGAATTAGCACTATGACAGTCAGTGAGCTAGCCAGTGACATCACAGGCATCACATGACTCAAACAGAGCATTTTATCGGCCTTTGAAATTATTTGAATGTCATTTCCGTTTTTATAAAAGAATATTGAAGTTCAAGAGGAAAAAAGGACGTTAGGAGCATAAAATTAATCATTTAATGACAGTCATTTAATCATAAATAATCATTTAAAACAATTTCCAGGAAACATTCAAGTACCCTATTGCATCATCCGATTTTGGAAAGATAAAGTAAACATTACCACCAAGAACTTTCTTTCTCGATGTTATTTCATAAGTGTCATTAGAGATGTTATCAATTTTACCTGAACCTTCTTTTCATAGGAAATTTCATTATGGTGAAATAATTTTTATTGAATTCTTAGCCATCTTTATCCTTCTTCTTGTCCATTCCTTCATTTTCATTTGACTCGTGCTGTTCTACATAACTGTTAGATGTTCTGCAGATAGAATCAGAATTGCAAGGTTTCGACACTGTAACTGTCACTTTCACTGAAGTCTATGACAACAATACCTTTTCCTGGAGTTAACACTAAGTGCTTTGCTTCTGTGGCATTCCTTATATTTCATTATAAAAAACCTGTTTGAACTCCATTTCGAAGGCTGCTCTCCAAGAAACTTCTGGTCAGTCAGTGTCATGTGTATCTGTTTCTTCTGGAATCTGTGAAATGACTTTGTTGGGACAGAAAGGAAAAATTCCTACTTTTCTAAACCCAGATATAACATTGGAGTTAGAAGTGATACATATCTTTTAAAAGGCTTCTTCCAACAGCCTAGAAAATTTGGACTTTCTACCACCCCTCTATTCTTCCTTTTCCAGTCATCTACCACATTTGTCCAGGCAAGTTTTAGAGGTCTAAAAAAGACCACGTCAAGTGGCTGACAAAATTAGTAGAGTTAGATGGTAGAAGCACAAATTAAATGTCATTTTCCTGACATGGTTTAATCACATTATGTAACAAATGACTCAAGAGATTGTCAACTTACAATCACTTTTGGTACCTCTAAATGCTGGACTTAAGCCAAAACAGTTTGAATAAACCGTGATTCAAACATTGTTAGGTCAAACTAAACACTCTGATTCCTATTAAGTTAAAACTCCTTCACTCCAAATGTTGTCGAGATGTTTTGCCCGGTAAACTGTGAACAGCTGGTAGACTATGCCATCTGCACACATTTCCATCATTACACTGATGCTTGACTTATAATTATCCACAATCCTTTCAGGATGTTATGTACCTCACTTCACTAATACTTTTACACTCGTCCAGGATCATCACAAAAGTTGGTCTTGTCATAATTTATAATGTTGGAGGGAGGAACACCACTCAAGGACACTTCAAGGTTTTTAAAAGAATTACTTACTGTTTCTCAGGTAACTGCTGCCATTACCCTCTTTACATTTTCATTTACTCTTATCCGTTAGTTCCTTTTTCCTATTCAGGAAACATCTGATTCACTTGAGATTAGGTGGAACACCATTCGAGGGCACTTCGAGGTTCTTAAAATAATCATTCACTGTTTCTCGGGTAACAGCTGCCATTGCCCTCTTTGCATATTCATTTACATTTACTCTAACCATTAGTTCTTTTTTGTCACCGCATCACTGTAGGCTTGTACCATGGGAAGCATACATATATTAACTGGGTTCTCTATTCACAAGAATAGAAAATTACTTAACTCAAGATAATTCGGGTGTTGTGGTACAAACTCTACGCAATAGACCACGTTAGCCTCACTGCTGGTGAAGTAAGAAGTCCACTATGTAGACTACTCTGGTCGCTATATATTGTCTGACTCTGAGCTAGAGGCTGAGCTAACTGCAACTCCCACTGGGCTGCAACTGATGTCTCGACTTGTTGACTCACTGGATGACTGGCAGTTACACACTGGGTCCTCCGGTCTGTGGCGGAAATCTAAATACAGGTGGCCGAGAGAGTGTTGGCAGCGCGTTTCTTGCAAATCTGTCTTTGGCCTCTATCAGTCTCGCAACCTCTTTGCCACCTGGTGTGCCAGCGCCAGTTTACGCCAGCAAAAGTTCCTTATTTCTTTTCAGGAAACATTTTATCCACTCACAGGAAGGTTGATTATCACAAAATATTTTTTCAGTCCAGATGGCTTGATTGAGAAATGCCCTTACGATATTCCTAGTGTCAATATTCCTCAAAGGAAACCCCCATTTCACACAACACAATATTCCTCCAACCACATTGGTTGGTCACGTATTTTACATTTGTATGTGTTCTTGAGGTTGTGATTTAATGCTGTTTAGGGAACTACATTTTGTTCTGAAGCTTTGCGAATGCTTAACTTTCCTGATTTGGCAGCTTTTACAGCATTTAGAAGACATTCTGGGATGTAGCTGGATTTCTGGCCTGGCTCTAGAACTTTCTTGTGTATTTGTATGATCAGATTCACCCCGCAAAAATTGTGATTTTGTAAGTAGTCCTGCATAGTCTCTAACCAGTATTAACAATGAAACAGTAGCACTCAAGATGTTCATATGCAAGTAAAAATATTACAGCTCACCAATTACACACCGGAAGGTGCAGCACATGAATTACACATCTACTGACAACATTATTTGTTGGTACCATGTGCTCCAACATGTCCTTGTTACTGACAGTTCAGCCAAGAATTCACAATCGTCAGTTGCAGTGTTATTGTTAAGTTGCTGTGCTCAGATATGTAAACGTTGAAATATAGGTAAATGATCAGATTCACACCACGTGATCAGATTCGCATAATTTTACAGTATTCAGAGCAATACACCTTTTGCGAAGAGGTAATCGATGTCACTTTTTTTAAAATTTGGTTTGGGCAACTAGTTGCTATACACTGCTTTTATTGTTCCTGAGGTGAAGTGCTGGCCTCTCATCTATGGTACCCAATCAATCCACAAAAACTATTGAATTATTTTTAAGGATGTCAAAATATTGCTGAGGAATTTTTGGTCAGAATTTAACAAATGTTGTTTGGCTCTAGGGTACTCAACAACAGCTCTGCAACAGCATATTTGTTATTAAATAATGTGTTGTAGTAATTTTCAACAGGAGTATAATTTATCTGTGGCCATTTACCTATAGATGATGGGAAATGTGGGAAAATATGGCAAAAGTCTTAAATTATGGAAAATATAGACAGGAATAAAAAATTTATTTTATGCTTTCTGCATCACTGTTTTGTTCACTACTATGTCATAGCTTGTGAAACTAGTGCCATGTTCGGCTTAGACAGAGTAAAAAGGCTCTATAAATTGAAGCAACAAATCAGTACTCAGAGCTGAAGATCGTCATCCCTGAATGAAGGTAGTCTGAGGACCAAACAATTTTGTGATCATATATGTAAAAATAAGGAATTTATCATAGTTACTAGCAACCATACATTCTTTTCATGGATGAGTGAGGTTTGAACTAATGAAACCTTTTCCTCTGAATGCATTAAACCAACATTTATAGGTCTCGTCAAATGAATTCGCAATTGTGAATAATGTCTACCATCAGCTGCAGAATGGTATGGCAACGATGAAAATTTGCGCCATAATGGGACATGAACCCAGATTATTTTGATAGTGATGCAAAGTTCCTTTGGACAAGGCACTGAGGCGATCACAACTGTTACAAAAAACATCAAATGAATTTGCAAATGCGAATAAGGACTATCATCAGCTGTAGAATGGTATGATGACAATGAAAACTTGTGCCAGACCGGGCATGCATGCATGCATGCATATCCAAAGGAACTTTGCATTGTAATCAGAATAACACAGGCACTGCAATATCATATTTATCTGCCGATACTGAGCAAGCGACTTTCCAGTACAGTGTCTGACCTATACGCGAATATACATAATCGATGTACGAGTACAGGTCTTAGACGCACTGTTGACGACATATGAAAGTTTGAGTCTGGCTGTGAGTCGTGCACAGATAGCCAAATGGTAAGGTGACCGCTCGCGATAAGCAGGAAATCCTAGTTCGTGTGCTGGTCCGATACATATTTTCATTGTCATCAAACCATTTTATAGCAGACAGGACTCCATACTCAGAATTGCGAATTCATCTGATGCGTTTCGTTACGGCTATGGTCACCGCAGCGTCTGTTCCTTTGGACCTGCATGCATGTCCAAAGGAACTTTGCATCGTAATCAGACTAACACAGGTACTGCAATATGGCATTTATAGGTCTAGTCATATGATAAAATGCCACTGAGAATGACTGTGCAATGGCACTGAGAAAATTTACTTCTGGGACTGTGTTCTGATAGACAGGCTTTTTAATATGCATAGGCTCAGAAGTGGATCAATTGCTGCGCCTGTGGGAGGACGATGATTCAAAGGACACAATGTGACGCTGGTGCCTGTACAAGACTCATCTGTCTCTGGAGCATGGCACTAGCAGTCTAGTTCGAATCAGCACATGGGCGGTGCTGATATTTGTTTTCAAGACTACTGTGGTGGCTACGAAAAGAATGGTTGCACAATTGTTCCATGTTTATATGGTGGTATGTTAGCTCCTGTGTTAAAACTGTGTTTGGTGGAACTTTATTTCAGTAGACTGGTGTTCAATTGTAATCAATTTTAATGACTGTGAAGTCCACATTCTGGTATCACTAATTTACCATATTAATGCTCTGTTATGCTATTTCATTAATTACTGGTCAGCTGATCACTATTAAAGTCACGTATGTTTTACTTAAATTGTTACTGATATGTGATGTTGTTGTACAAATCTTTAGCACTAATCCATGAAATTCCTTGTATGATTAAAGGATAATAAGCTTGTGTTATTGCCTTAAGTTGCTAGCTTTGGTATTCCTTCTCTTTTAATGCATGAAATAAAATATTCTTAAGAATAATACTCACTGACTGCTCAAACTAGCTCTGCTACCGCCCTGTATCATTACAATGCTAAAAACCTCAAAAATGAATTTGCTCTCTCTCTCTCCCTCTCTCTCTCTCTCTCTCTCTCTCTCTCTCTCTCTCTCTCTCTCTCCCTCTGTCTCTGTCTCTCTCTCTCAAGTAGATACATCCATTTTTCAGAAATATATGTCACAGTTCAAAGGCAAAACATAATTCTAGCTTATTACATCAGCAATAACAGCTGTTGGTTCTCTAGATGCTGCCACGGGATACCTCAGACCAGACATTTCAAGTAACTTCCGTAATATGAATTTGACCTCAGCGTAAGTAATGTCCGTCATAAAATCTTTAAAATCAAAAACATCTAGTGGTTATGATGAAATATCAACAAAGTTAATTAAAGAATGTGATACTGAGTTAAGTAACATATTAAGCTATCTGTGTAAGCAGTAATTTATCAGTGGAATATTTCCTGAATGGTCAAAATATGCTGAAGTTAAGCCACTGGATAAGAAGGGAGATAAGGAAATATCATCAAATTTCTGTCCAATTTCACTTTTCCCAGGATTCTCAAAAATTTGAAAAAGGTAATGTACAATCGGCTTTATAACAATAACAATTACAAGTAACATACTGTCTCTGGCACTGCAGACCACGGAATTTGAATCCCCGCCAGAAATCATAGACGTCGAAGACCCCTAGACGTCTCTGCATCATCGCGCCGTAAGCTGTGGCGGCGCGCGTGTACTGGTCTGCATGTAGTGTGAGGGCGCCACAGTGGAACACGTGGTTCCAGCAGCCAATAGCGGCACCCCTATAGAGTATTGAAGAGCCGGCCTCTCGCTCTGCCAGCGAGTCTAATCGTTGCGTGAGTCTTGACACATCGCCTCGACAAGACAGCATGTTTATCGTACGTTGATCTCGTTAATCGTGGACGTCTTGGGTTTGTTTGGTTGTCTCTGTCACTCCGTTGCGTCTTGTGTGTTGTCGTTGTAAGGTCTTTCTCCATCATCCGTCGTTGTTTCATGTCCCTTCTTTCCGTTCATTTGTTTGTGCACGGGCCACTCTCCACGTGGTCCCGCCATGCTTTCTGGGCCACCCTGCGACCAGAAAGGACGCTGTCACAACAGGTTACAACATCACTGGCGACGTGGTAAACGGTGGTAGTTACTAGCAAGGAGGCAAAGTTAGTCTGTCCTCTGGAGCAACAGCAGCAGCTCATGCAGCAACAGCAGCTCCAGTTAGACATCTCACAAAAGTCGCTGCAGTTGCTAAAGGACAAAGTCGATGCTCGGGACACGCTACCACAACAGCTTCCGAGTCCTTGGGTGTCCGATGCTTTCCCACGTCCGCCGTCGTTTCCACGCTGTGATGATGCTAAAGAGGACTGGAAAACCTACTTACATCAGCTGAAACAACATTTCACGGCTTTTCAAGTCACGGACGACGCCTTGCGCCAGTCTTGGGCTTCCCCTGACACGTTCTTTCTTCTCCACAAGTTGTCACCGTTGTCTGATCCTGAGGCTCTCTTTTTCCAGGAGATATGCCTTTTGCTGACAAACTATTATTCCCAACGCTACCATGTGGTCGCCTCTCGACTGGAGTTCCAACAGTACCATAAACAGCCTGGTCAATCATATTATTCTTGGGTCACGGACTTGCAGGGTCTCAACCGTCGATGCGATTTTACGTGCACCAATCAGCAGTGTAAGGCTTCGTATGTGGTCTCCCTGATCCAGGATGTGGTGGTTCAACTGGCTCCCGATCCTGAGGTCCGTACTCCGGCGTTGAAACTCTACAACCCCTCTTTGGAAGAGATTCTCCACATTGCCCACTCCTTTGAAATTGCTCAAGCGGCTAACGAGCGTCTTATGGCGCGACCGCAGGTGGCGGCGATCGAGGCGTCATGGCGGGTTCCGCCCTCGCACGTTGACGTGGCCCGGCCGACAGAGGCCAGCACCGTCGAGACTCATCATTGTCTGGCGTCTCTATGGCATGGGTGCCTTTGGTCGCCCCTCGTCGCCGGTCGCGCAGCCCACTTCCATCTTGCCACCAGTGCTTTACTGCGCATTTGTGGGCTGATTGTCCCCACTGCTGGAAAACGTGCACGCTCTGTAACAAGGAGGGCCACATTCGATCAGTTTGTCATAGTCGCTCGACTCACTCCAGTCCTGGCTCTCCTGGGCCTCAAGATATGGTCCATGCTCGGCAATTGGTCATCCCACAGGATGACCCGTCAGTGCAGAAGCTTTTTCTCACACCCCGCATTTTCACTGAGTAGGTCAGTTTACAGGTTGGCACTGGGGCCACTGTCTCCCTGATTAATATGGCGACATATACCCACCTGGGCTCTCCTGAGTTGTCACCTCCCTCTCGCTGTTTGGTCGCCTATGGAGACGGTTCCATTCCCCTTTGTGGGCAGTTCGTCGTCCAGGCGACATATAAGCGTGTTCCCCGACTTCTTATCCTCTTTGTTGTCGACCATCCGTCAGCTTAGAATATTTTTGGCCTGGATGCTTTTCAACTGTTTGGATTTTCAATTTCCGACGAAGTTAAGGTCTTTTCCACGGCTGCTACTTTTCAGGACTTGGACGATCTCTGCTCCGCTTTTGCGTCGCTGTTAGCAATGGATCTCGAATGTGCTTCCGGCTTTCAGGCGCACATCACCCTATGGCCGGATGCACAGCCTCACTTTTTCTGGGCCCAGCCCCTCCAGTGGCCTTATGGCTGGCTGTCAAGCAGGAACTGGATCGGCTCCAGGTCTCTGGCCTTCTGGAGCCTGTAACATACAGTGCCTGGGCGACGCCACTGGTGGTCATACGGAAACCCAATGGGTCCCTTCGGCTGTGTGGGGACTTCGGCGCTACAGTCAATACTCAGTCCCTCGTCGACACTTACCCCATTCCCCGACAGGAAGACCTTCTCGCCAAGCTTGCCGAGGGAGAGTATTTTTCAAAGATCGACCTGGCTGAGGCATACCACTAGTTGCCCTTGGATGCCGAATATCAGAACATCATGGTTGTCAAAAAGCTCCTTCCCTTTGGTGCCGGCCATTTTTCAGCGTTTCCTGGAGCAGCTTACACAGCCTATCCCCACCTAGATGACATCTTGGTCACCGGGCGTTCCCACCAGGAACATTTGCAAAACCTCAGCGCCCTATTTCACGCTCTGCAGTCTGTTGGTTTACACTGTCGGCTGGACAAGTGTTGTTTCTTTCAACCGGAGAGAGAATACTTAGGCCACTGGCTTAGCAAAGATGGCATTCGCCCTTCGGGTCGTAATGTCGTTGCCATTGATGTCCTTCCTCGTCCCAAGGGCTTATATGAACTCCAGGTGTTTTTGGGCAAAATCACTTAAAGTTCTTGCCCCAGGCTGCCTCCGTTGCTCAGCCCCTCATTCACTTGTGTCGCAAAGGGGTACCTTTTGATTGGACTCCTGCCTGTGATGAGGCTTTTCTCTGTTTAAGGGCGATGCTGAAGTCCGGCCCTTGCCTTACTCCCTTCTCTCCAGACCGCCCCTTGGCTGTGGTGGCTGATGCATCGGCATATGGCATTGGGGCCGTCCTTGCACACCGGGATGCCAATGGCTCTGAACAGCCCATCGCTTATGCCTCTAAGACGTTGACTGCAGCACAACAGAACTACTCCCAGATTGAAAAGGAGGCCCTGGAGATCATGTTTGCTGTCCAAAAATTTCACACCTATCTCTTTGGGGCAAAGTTCACCCTCCTGACGGACAATAAACCCTTGGTTACACTTTTCGGACTCCAATCTCACCTTCTAGAGTGGATGGCTCAACATGTCCAGCGCTGGGCACTGTTTTTACGTAATTACGCTTACACCATCCGGTATAAGCCCTCCGCCCACCATGCTAACGTGGATGCTTTGTTACGTGTATTGGCACGGAATCGATGGCGATATTGAGCGCCTGGTCCGTGGGTGCACTGTCTGTGCATTTGCATCCTAGCCTGTGCCTCGCAGGCCCTGGGATCACACCGATGTCGATTTTGCGGGCCCGTTTTTGGAGTCCATGTTGTTGCTCATCGTTGATGCTTACTCCAAATACCCATATGTTGTCCGTATGGCGTCCACCCCCACGGAGGCTACACTCATGGCCCTGGCCAAGGTTCTAGCCATTGAGGACCTGCCACACAGTTTGGTCTCCGATAATGGTCCCCAATTCACGGCGTCCTCCTTCCGCGACTTCTGTCAGGCCAACGGTATCAAACATATCCGTAGCCCCCCTTCCCACCCTTTGTCCAATGGCGTGGTGGAGCAGCTTGTCCGCACTTTTAAAGAGTAGTTGACAAAGGCAGTCAACACGTGTCCAATCACTTTGGCCCTCACCCCATTTTGAGCATCTATCGCACTACGCCAATTGATGGATGCAGTCCGGCAGCGCTCCTTCATGGGCGCCAGCCGCGGACCCTTCTCCATTTGCTGACACCATCCTCCTCCCACCTCCACTCCTGGCCCTCATGGCGGTATGCCCCTGGCTTGGTCATGTGGGCCTGTGAGTATGAGTGCAAGGCAGGTTGGACGCCCGCCACGGTCGTCGCAGCCCCATGGGTGGCATGTGACGTTGATGCAGACCTCGAAAGGGTTGGAGCACTGCCATCATAATCAGCTCCGCCTGCATGCCCCTGTGGGAATCACGCCGCCGCTTCTTCCCCTACCTCCTTCGGGTGTGGACATGGTCCTTGAGTTCCCATCCTTGTGCCCGGTTGCTGTCTCCCCACGAGCCTGCCGCCTGCCCTCTCCGCCCCGGGTGGATCGACGGCTCCCTCCCCCACCCTGGACTCTGGATCGGCTGTCATGGATACTTCAGACGTCCCTTCCTCCCCGCCACTAGCGGTTGATGAGCCCGGCTCCTCTCCCCACTGCTGCCCACGTCGGCACCGTCCGGGGCCCTACACGCAAGTTTCAGGGGGGAGGGATCTGGTATCGTGTGCCACGGAATTTGAATCCCTGCCAGATGTCATGGACATCGAAGACCCCTAGAGGTCTCTGTATCATCACGCCGTAAGCCGTGGTGGTGCACGCGTACTGGCCTACATGTAGTGTGAGGGCGCCACAGTGGAACACGTGGTTCCACCAGCCAATAGCGGCACCCCCTATAGAGTATTTAAGAGCCGGCCTCTCGCTCTGCCAGCGAGTCTAATCGTTGAGTGAGTCTCGACACATTTTGCGTGAGTTTCGAATTCGTTTGGTTGTCTATGTCACTCCGTTGAGTCTTGCGTGTTGTCGTTGTAAGGTCTTTCTCCATCGTCCGTCGTTGTGCACGGGCCGCTCTCCGGTGGTCCCGCCGCGCTTTCTCGGCCACCCCGCGACCGTTCTGGTTGCAGTCACAACAGGTTACAACACTGTCAAAGTCACAGTTAGGTTTTCTAAAGGGTTCTGACATTGAGAAGGCTATTTACACTTACAGTGAAAATGTACTTAATTCATTAGATGAAACATTGCAGGCAACTGGTATGTTTTGTGATCTGTCAGAGGCATCTGACTTTGTAAATCACAATATCCTTTTAAGTAAATTAGAACATTATAGTGTAACAGGAAAAGCTGCAAAATGGTTCATATCTTATATCTCTGGCAGGAAACAAAGGGTGTTTTTAGGAAGGAGACATGTATTGAGGTATCAGGCAACATCCAACTCGGAACCAATTACATATGGAGTCCCACAAGTGGCCTTACTTTTTCTCGTGTATATCAAAGACCTTTCATCAGTAACATTACCAGTTGCCAAGTTTTTGTTTTGTTTGTCGATGATACAAACATTGCAATAAATAGCCAATCAAGTGTAGTCTTAGAAAGATCGGCAAATAAAATATTTGTAGGCATAGCAATAGCAAATCAAGTGTAGTCTTAGAAAGATTGGCAAATAAAATATTTGTGGGTTCTGGTTCCTAGCCAATTCTTTGTCACTAAACATTGAAAAAACACACTACATGCAGTTCAGAACTTGTAAGGGGTGTCCCACGAGTATATGCCTAACATATGGTGACAAGCAAATAGAAGAAGTGGACAGTGTTAAATTCTTGGGATTACAGCTTGATAAATTCAACTGGGAGGAGCACATCACAGAACTGCTGAAGCATCTAAACAAATCTCTATTTGCAATGCCAATTCTATCAGACAGAGGGGATATAAAAATGAAAAAGCTGGCATACTATGCTTACTTTCAATCCATAGTGTAGTCTCGGCTTTTTTTTTTTTTGGGTAATTCTTCAAGCCCAGATAACGTTTTCTGGACACAAAAACGTGCAATAAGAGTTGTATGTGGTGTGAACTCAAGAACGTTCTGCAGTGGCCTGTTTAGGGAATTAGGGATTCTAACTACTGCTTCTCAATATACACTCCTGGAAATTGAAATAAGAACCCCGTGAATTCATTGTCCCAGGAAGGGGAAACTTTATTGACACATTCCTGGGGTCAGATACATCACATGATCACACTGACAGAACCACAGGCACATAGACACAGGCAACAGAGCATGCACAATGTCGGCACTAGTACAGTGTATATCCACCTTTCGCAGCAATGCAGGCTGCTATTCTCCCATGGAGACGATCGTAGAGACGCTGGATGTAGTCCTGTAGAACGGCCTGCCATGCCATTTCCACCTGGCGCCTCAGTTGGACCAGCGTTCGTGCTGGACGTGCAGACCGCGTGAGACGACGCTTCATACAGTCCCAAACATGCTCAATGGGGGACAGATCCGGAGATCTTGCTGGCCAGGGTAGTTGACTTACACCTTCTAGAGCACGTTGGGTGGCACGGGATACATGCGGACGTGCATTGTCCTGTTGGAACAGCAAGTTCCCTTGCCGGTCTAGGAATGGTAGAACGATGGGTTCGATGACGGTTTGGATGTACCGTGCACTATTCAGTGTCCCCTCGACGATCACCAGTGGTGTACGGCAAGTGTAGAAGATCGCTCCCCACACCATGATGCCAGGTGTTGGCCCTGTGTGCCTCGGTCGTATGCAGTCCTGATTGTGGCGCTCACCTGCACGGCGCCAAACACGCATACGACCATCATTGGCACCAAGGCAGAAGCGACTCTCATCGCTGAAGACGACACGTCTCCATTCGTCCCTCCATTCACGCCTGTCGCGACACCACTGGAGGCGGGCTGCACGATGTTGGGGCGTGAGCGGAAGACGGCCTAACGGTGTGCGGGACCGTAGCCCAGCTTCATGGAGACGGTTGCGAATGGTCCTCGCCGATACCCCAGGAGCAACAGTGTCCCTAATTTGCTGGGAAGTGGCGGTGCGGTCCCCTACGGCACTGCGTAGGATCCTACGGTCTTGGCGTGCATCCGTGCGTCGCTGCGGTCCGGTCCCAGGTCGACGGGCACGTGCACCTTCCGCCGACCACTGGCGACAACATCGATGTACTGTGGAGGCCTCACGCCCCACGTGTTGAGCAATTCGGCGGTACGTCCACCCGGCCTCCCGCATGCCCACTATACGCCCTCGCTCAAAGTCCGCCAACTGCACATACGGTTCTCGTCCACGCTGTCGCGGCATGCTACCAGTGTTAAAGACTGCGATGGAGCTCCGTATGCCACGGCAAACTGGCTGACACTGACGGCGGCGGTGCACAAATGCTGCGCAGCTAGCGCCATTCGACGGCCAACACCGCGGTTCCTGGTGTGTCCGCTGTGCCGTGCGTGTGATCATTGCTTGTACAGCCCTCTCGCAGTGTCCGGAGCAAGTATGGTGGGTCTGACACACCGGTGTCAATGTGTTCTTTTTTCCATTTGCAGGAGTGTATTTATTCCTTAATGAAATTTGTCATTAAAATATATCACTTTTTGAAACCAACAGCTCAGTTCATGGAACCAGTCTTGAGATAAGAATAATCTTCACAAGGATTTAAAGTCCCTTATTCTTGTACAAAAAGGTTTGCATTATTCAGGAACACACATTTTCAATAACTTGCCAGCAGCCATAGAAAGCTTGACAACCAATAAAATGTGGTTTAAGAGAAGCCTAAAGGATTTATTGGTGGCCAACTCCTACTCCATTGATGAATTTCTCAGTAGAACCAACTTATTTTGTGTGTGTGTGTGTTTGTTTGTGTGTGTGTGTGTGTGTGTGTGTGTGTGTGTGTGTGTGTGTGTAAAGTACAATCTAACTTCTGCGCCATTTCAGTGCAGTAATGTGTTCATTGTAAATAAGTATCATAGTAGTTCTATTATATATTTATTACCTTATGAATAAAAAAAACATTCTTTTTTAAATTTTAAATTCAGTCCATAAATGCGATCTTGGTAAATGAGTGTTGTAAAATGATCCTTTCACATAGTGTTCATTAAAATAAAAGACTATCATTCCACTTGCGACCTGTTGAAGGTACATTATCTTATTTGTTTTAGTTGTAAATATTTGTCATGTATTCTTGTTTTTCTGACATGTTCTACATCCTGGAAGACCTCCTCACTATGGATCAATTGGAATGAAAGTAAATCGAATTTACTCTAATCTAAATTGCTATATTAGAGTATTGGTAGTTAAATAAAACCCTATGGCAGAAACATGCGGTTTGCTGACCTCTGCTTTATTCCCTAAGAACTTAAGGAAGAGTCCTGCCTCCTCACAAAATTTTAAAATAAATACCAGACTTTCATGTGTCTATGTCTATATTTTGAACATGACTGTGATGTGTGTGAGAGAAAGTACTTCCCATTGCACCAGTTATTTCCATTCAATTCGTGTATAGAGTACAAGATGTGTTACAAGATCTTACACCTCTGTTTTGTGTAATTAGTCTAACATTCTCTTTGTGATCCCTATAGATGTGATACACAAGAGGTTGTAGTACATTCCTAGATTCCTCAATGCTGATTGTTGAAATTTTTGTCTACTTTCAAACATCAAAACGGCTCAAATGACTCTGAGCACTATGGGACTTAACAGCTGTGGTCATCAGTCCCCTAGAACTTAGAACTACTTAAACCTAACTAACCTAAGGACATCACACACATCCATGCCCGAGGCAGGATTCGAACCTGCGACCGTAGCAGTCGCGCGGTTCCGGACTGCGCGCCTAGAACCGCGAGACCACCGCGGCCGGCTTCAAACATCTTTCAGTACAATTTTTTCAGCACTGGCGACAGTTTCAGGGTCATTCAAAGAAAGTCAGTAGCACGGAAATACCTAGATGATGCAATATTAGTACAGACTGGGACGTCTATGATTCATTGCAGGGGGGTACAGACTCACAGTCTTGTGAAGCACTTTTACAAGGATGTATACAGGATTTTGTCAAAGATGGATCCAGTTTGTTAAAGAGGACATTAAAAAGACTCATGTTTTTCATTTATTCTGAAAATTTCTGTAAAAAACAATAACCCATTTTTTTCGAAAATGAGTTTTCACCAAACAGAGAAACAACCTCTTTACTTACAAGTGCCGTATTTTGGCAAACCACTAATAAGCAGTCATGCCCCAATCTCCCTTTACCCTCCAAGGTCATTTTGCACTCTTCTCCTTTCAGTTTGGATCTGAGCTGAAGAACTGATCAGGAAAGCACAAGGGCAAATTTTTTGGGGTATCATGATTATTATTGACAGAGATTTGGGTATAAAGAGATGTCTGTTTGATAGAGAAGCTAGAATAATTTCTGGTGCCAAAAATGCAAAGGACCTGGAATAATTCAACCTTGCACTTTCCCAAATACCCTCATTTCAGTATCCAACTGTCACTTCTTGCAATGTAAGAAAGATCATTTTCGGCATTAAGGAATGTCCCAGCAGACAAATGCATGGGCCTAAATAAGGACAATTTGAATAATTATTATTTTATTGTATAGCTTTTAGTGCCAGGAGTGTCTGAAGAGATGCTGGGCTCACCTTCAATGCAGCTATTTGTGCTAGGACAAAGACAGCATCACCCCACATTGCGAGTTCCCTACATTCAGGGGCAATCACACATTCAAGGGAAAACCTATTGTTCTCTTTTGATCGACAGGTCCTTAACCCATTGTTTTGGTAAGTGAATTATGACCCTCTGAGGATAATCAATTCTTCTTTGAAACTCGCTACCCCTCCTCCTCCCCTCCTCCTCCCACTCCCCCTCCTCCTTTCCCACCCCTCTGGAAGCTCCCCTCACCAATATAAGCGAACTTTTGATATAAGCTTAATTGATTAAGTAATTAAATCGAGCAATTAATGGGACCCTACACCTCTGGGAATCCCCAGTCCTCCCCTACCCACCCCAGCTGGAAATTGGCGGGAAAAAGTCTAGTTGATTGGCCATTTGGCAGTAAATCGATTGAAATGTATGGAATATTGTTTAAACAATTTCTGGTAGACAATGCAATGAGTGGAATATTGTTTACTTAAACAGTTTATGGTATACAAGGCAGCATTTGGAATACAGTTTATTTATTTAGTTAAGGTATTTGTCGGGAAATTGACTGCATTGTGTGGAATACTGTGCATTTAAACAGTTTGTGAGTGACAAGGCAGTATGTAATATTTAACCAATTGTGGCCCTTTTTTACTCTGATCACACATCGAAACGCTTGGTGGGCTTAGTTTATATTGCTACTGGAATCAGGAATGTTAAGGCACTTATTTTTTCTCACTTTTCTAAGCTCACTGGTGTCTAAGCACAGACAGGAAAACCAGATCAATTATGTATCTAAAAGTTCATGACATAGTTCAAAACCTACAACAGATCATTAAAAAAAAACAGAATTCGAAGCAATGGCCTAGAGACGATAAAAATGTCTGGAATTTTTGGTGAATTTTCGATGTTCTGCAAATGCTGATCTCGAGATGCTCTAAAGTCACAATGATGGTGGAGGGGACAGCATCTCACATGTCCAACCCAGAGGAGGCTATTCTGCTTGGACTTGTCTCTGAACACTCGAACAAAGAAGACATCACGTGACCCTCTGATGTCACGGAACATTCTGTACGTACAGTGCTCTGCCCCATCTTGTTCGAACCAGTTTCTAGAGGCTCCTATGCCCCTCCCCCCTCCCCCCAACAAATCTTGTGATTCTCTTCATGTCGTGGAACTTCCTGTGAATGGAGTATTCTGATTGGTTCTTACTGAATTTACCCACCAAATTGCTGCTGGTGTTGTGGGAGCACTGTCCGCCAGTTTCTGCAGATGGACAAGTTTCGATCATATCAGCGGCAAATTATTTTGCACACATCGCGAAACATATATCAGTCATATCATACTGACAGTTAAACCCTGCAAAAGTGGTCTACAGGTCATGAATGTAACGAAGTGCAGTATAGTGTCCACCATTTTGGGTCTCCCGCATGTGTGTGCCTATCGTCAGGGCGACACCAGAAAGTTCAAAACCGGCTAATGTTTTAATTATAGATCACGTTACAAAGTACCACCAACCACGGACTGGATATCAGCCTCCTTTGATATCACAGCCTCCAAACAAACCATGAAGTGGCAGCATTCTATTGATCAGGAAATTCCAGATAGGCTTCCTATCTCTGCCTCTCTCAAGAGGCCATTCCCTGTTTGTCTGCGTGAACCAATGTCTCGAAATGCGAAGACAGACTTGTAGCACCCTATCATACGAGGGTGACTCAAATGAAAACCTTAAATTTGTAATAACAAATCGAAATATCGCACAGTTATCCTGTAAGTTGGTAAGCATGCTTCAAACAGCGTGCAGAATGGCCTCTAGGTGGCAGCATAGTGCAGATGCACACATATCGTCGCAGTATCAGTATAAAGATGGCCGCCCCACTTGCCACTTGCACCAGGGAAGAACAGCGTTCTGTTATTCGGTTTTTGCGTAGTGAAAGTGTGAAACCTATTGAAATTCATCGACGAATGAAGGTTTAGTAAGGTGATGCATGTTTGTCACGGTAGCAAGTCTACGAATGGAGTAAGAAGTTCACAAATGGTGTGACTTCAGTGGAAGATGCTCCTCGTCCAGGTCAGGCACAACGAGTTGTGACTGCACAGAACATTGCAGCAGTTGAATCCATAGTGAAGGAAAACTGCCGAGTGACACTGAATGACATTGCAGCATGTTTACAGATTATTCATGGATCAGCACACTACATTGTGCATGATGTGCTCCAGTTTCACAAAATGTCTGCAAGATGGATGCCATGGCAGCTGACTCCTGAAATGAGAGAACGACGCGTTGATGGTTGTGAAGAACTTCTTCGGCGCTTTGAACGAGAAGGTGATGGCTTCCTTGCAAGAATCGTTACTGGGGACGAAGCCTGGGTTCACTTCCACCAAAAGAAAACGAAGAGAGCGAGCAAGGAATGGCGCCATTCCTCATCACCAAAACCAAATAAGTTTCGAACAGAACCATCAGCAGGGAAGGTTATGCTGACTCCCTTTTGGGACGAAAAAGGCGCCATTTTGGAGCATTAGGGACCACTGTCACCAGTGCATCATACACAGATCTCCTAAAAAATCATCTGCGGCCTGCAATCAAATCAAAGCGACGTGGATTGCTGTCAGCAGGTGTCCTTTTGCAACATGACAATGCAAGGCCTCACACTGCCCATACAACAGTAGCAACAATCACAGACCTGCATTTTGAGTGTCTTCCTCATCCACCATACTCACCAGACCTTGCCCAAAGTGATTTCCATATGTTTGGACCACTCAAAGACGCAATGGGAGGAAAGAAGATCCGTTCTGATTAAGAGGTACGCCACGCGGTGCATGAGTGGTTGTGCGGACTACCAAAAGAATTTTTTTCTAAAGGAATTTATGCACTTTGTAAGCGCTGGAGGACTTGCATTGAGCGTGGGGGAGATTATGTTGAAAAGTGATACTGCTTTGTACCACTCTTGCACAATAAATAATATTTTAAAAAATATTTAAGGTTTTCATTTGACCCAACTTTTTTATTAATTGCTTAATAGCTTACAGGTGTGAAATAGACGGCTTAAAAACTCACCTCCACCTTAAAATGGTCCTTTTTCGTAATAAAACATATTTTCAACATTTGAGTATCACACCCAAACATAATGTGAATCAAGTAACGAAATTTCCGCCACAAATAGATCCTACCATAGTGCTAAATATACCCGAGGTCTTGTATGTACCGACATTTGAGAGCACAAATACCCTCCTCTACCACAACGTTTCCCCTAAACATATAAGGTGAAAAAAATCCAATGGATCATATAAACTCGCAGTTGCGAAGAGTGCGCCGACCGCCGACTGCCAGCAACCGCGGTCGCGCTATCCGCCACTGGCGAGCGCCGGTGAGGAGAAACCCGCACAAACAGGGTGTAAATTTTAAGCTGACAAACCAGAATAACTCGAAAAATAAGTTTCACACGAAAAAATGTGTAGAATCCAAAGTCGATTATTTTCGAGTGGGACATCTGCTGGTGCTAAAATTAGCCCGCCACCCCAGCCCCCTGGAGGTGGGGCAGGGGGCAACTTTAAAATTTCATATGGGAAACCTCATTTTTTATTGCAGACTCAGATTCTACATAAAAAACCACGTACATTTTGTCTTAAGCATTTGTTCTGATTCTTGGTAGTTGGCGCTGTAATTCAAGAAAATCCATGTTCTCATTTTTGCGTGGAAAATGGTTACGGATAAATAAAAAATATTTATTTACTTCGTAAATTTTGATTCGCTAAAAATGAAACTGTCCCTCTTTCCCCTTAGGCTGGGGTTTGAGAGAGAGGAATTAGTGTTTTAAAAATGTTGACCCAAACACTGTATTAATTTTTTCCACAGATTCGGGTCAACATTTGTATAACTCTAGGACATGGATTTTCTTGAATTACAGCGCTAACTACCAAGAATCAAAACAAATGTTTAAGACAAAATGTATGTAGTTCTTTATGTAGAATCTGATTCTGCAATAAAAAATGGGGTTTCTCATTTGAAATTTTGAAGTTGCCTCCCGCCCCACCCCCAGGGGGCTGAGGGGTGGCGGGCTAATTTTAGTACCAGAAGATGTCCCCCTCGAAAATAATCAACTTTGGATTCTACACATTTTTTCGTGTGAAGCTTATTTTTCCAGTTATTCTGGTTTGCCAACTTAAAAATTTACTCCCTGTGTGTCGGCTATGCCGGCAGCCACACGCCCATCCCCTAGCATCCACACACCCACCGTACCGAACACTCAGAGGCTGGAGAGACACTGCCACCAAGCAGTCAACCGATAACCGATAAATTTACATGGGTGGAATAACCATCCAGTAGAAACACCCATCATTTTGAATCTTCTCATCCAGCACACATGTCCGTTTCTATCGCCGCTCAGCCAGCACACCGGTCACTTTGCTAGCTCCCACTGCCACAGGCACGAGCAGACTGGTCAGCGCATTCTTTGTACCTAACTATCTGTCTCTGGCTGAGCTATTCTCTTACTTTCGGTCACCAACTCTTCGTGACCACCCTTGCTACCAGCCATGGTGCATTGTGAAACAAACAGCAGCGGCTTGGATGTATGCATTAGTTCCAACCAATTCCACCCCAACATAGACCCTACAGCTTCAAAAGTCCACTTTACCCAATCCGAGATAGCGATGTTGTTGCCCACAGACCTCGAATTTCTCATGCAAAATGTAGATGGAGGAAATCTGGGCATGTACGAATTTTCACATCACTATGTATTGTGAAAATCCTGTACCAGTATGGCATTGGCTACATTTTCTCTAAGTATTTTCTCATCACGCAGGAAAAAAATCTATTTTAGTCAGCTTAATGTCTGTTACGTGATGCATCACAGAACTAGAATATTAAACTCTATCTGGCTCATGGTGGAGCGCTAAGATCTACCTCTGTCACAGGATACCTCCACTTTCGAACTCCCTTAAAGTATACAAACGCCTCACCACATATGAAGTCTCTTAATGTAGTATCACAGAGAAGTTGTAAATATTAGGTTTATACTAAGCATCACTTGATACATTCGGTAATACATCTGATTTTATTACAATGGTCCTCTTTCCTTGTGTAGGTGAGATATAGAAATTTCATTAAATGATATCGCCCCAACGAAAAGAAACGCCTGACTACCACTCCAATTCAAGAATCATAACCGTGGTACCCTAGCCATCACTTCCACCCACCAGGCAGCATGTCATTGATATCACATTGATAGGCTATTTAATCAAATTGATCATGAGTGACACGTTAAATGGCGAGTAACTTTTTTTTCGGCAGTCGGATTACACTCACCAGGTAGCTCATATGGGAATCGCTGGGGGAAAGAGAATTTTCTTTTCGGGGAGCACTATTGAGAACCAACATTTGAAGGTTACCGGAGAAAGATTCTAGCAATATCATTTCGCGTAAGTACTGCACTATTAAAAACTCGATCACAACGACTGTGTTACCGTCATCCTGCATAAAAAGCGATCTCGGTTGTACAGGCACACGCAATAATCACAGATAGTGTTATGCTTCTGGGAAGGAATGTTGTCTGTGATTTGAAATGAAGTCTACCATTCCACGACATACTTGAGTTGGATCCTATGGAGATATATTTTATGATTAAAGCCACTGGTGAATTATATTTGTGCCACTCTCATATCTCGAAACGAGTCAGCTTTTACGAATCTATCTGTTAAGGATCCCATACAGCAAAACTCCAGCATTGTTTTTTAGACAGGCCCTATGCATCTTATAACTGTTCATCAGTCTCTGCCCAACTTTTCATGCAGCACTGTCCACGTGATCGTTTCAATTTAAGGCAGAGCTGAGAGAAAGTTGGAGACGCTGTGTGTACAACATTCTATATCCTGTGGAGAAACAGACTGAGATGAATCAATGCAGCAGGACCGTTTGTTGACCACTTGGCGGAAATGGGAACATGTTCTTGCAGGTCCGCCAACCGTATGCAATGTGTACAGGCCAGTACCAAACGAAGCTTTCTCCTGCAACATGAGATAGTAGAAAAGACAGTACAAGCAAATTTATATAATTGGGAAAATTAGGAAGACTCCACATCATACAGGAACTGGAACAAGGATGAGGATTTTGATATTACATTGTGGTGTGTCTTCAAATTACATACAGGTGCTGCAGTCCAAAGGAGATCTGTGTCTCTCAGGGTGCATTTATATCTGTCACCCTAACATTCTCTCCCTCCTCGTTATTTTGTACCATCAAACAGAGAAAAACCTCGAACTATAAAATCTCCACTCACATCACCTGGTAGGGAACTCTATATGACCGCATCCCTGTCTTCCAATATATAGAAAAAAAATATCATCTGCATGTTGGCATCGCATATATGTGGTGATCCTCTCAAATATACAGGTGTTGGTCCACTGAAGCAGGTGGTTTGTGATCTAAGTCACTTCCAGTTCTGTACTGTACTGTACTAGGACTATGTCCCACAGACCATCAATCGCAAGAGAGTGTCGCTGTGTTGTTCTTTCATAAGCAATTTTATGCAAGCTCTGTATGACCACAGCTTTGTACACTGCCATAACTTCGTTTTTTCCACCGCAAATTCGAGGTCTGTGTCAGGTGCTAAACCGATATTAACGTGTCTCCATCCTTTGGTTCTCACTAAAAGCTGCGCATCGCATTGTGTAAACTACGCTGCTTTGACAAAGCACAGGATGGTTGAAATAAAAGACAGAGGTGGTGTTTCGTATTGACAAAAATGTGGAAGATGTCATGATACACGAAAACTGGAAGCATCTCTGACATTTTGGGGTGATTCCAAACAGCTACCTAAAAGTGACTGATGACCTCTACATTTAAACTCATCTCCCACGGTGGCGTGGTGGCATGTGTCTAGGTGTTCCATTTCGATTGATTCCTCATATTGCAGTCATGTAAATGATCACTGTTTCAGTGCTGGCCATCCCCAGAAGATGTTGCTCCCATCAAGACTCTGTCCATCTCAAATATGTGGCATCAGTCAACCATTGCATGGTAATCAACAGCGAACCAGTGGATGGTTAGGATGGAAAAGACGCCGCTGATATGGGGCGATATACTGCAATAAGCACCACATCTGATAGTGCGATTAGTTTTAGCACCATCACCAGTTTTTCCGTAATTTCAATGCTGACCAATGACACGACGGCATGCTTCCCAGCTTTTGTATCATCGCTAAAACACCCCTCCATGACTTTGGGTGTATCACATAGTAGACTGGAAATGTAGATAGATGACTGTGCAGTACGTCCATTCATGGTTAATTCTCGAACATGTACACCAAAGCATATCGGACAGTGCCCTATACCGACGCAGTTAGGTTATCTACAAAATTCTAGCGTTGAGATCATAATGCGTAATTTATGATTACGATTGACCATCTTTCCCTATGTGGATGGGTGTCAAAGATCATTCTCACATTCTTAGGATAAAGTTGGAGATTGAAAGATCTTCCCGCATTGTCTTTGACCAATCCTCACTACAACGCTGTCCTCGATTTAATTTGCAGTTGATCAGAAGTAGGAGGGTACTATACCCACTACATTCCATGTCTCGTGAAGGAAAAGAGCGAGCCGAGTCCATAACTGCTGTTCAGAAAAGACTGTTCTATGCCAGCCTTACTCACGGCATCCATCCAAGTCCACAAGATCTCTCCAGATCTTCAGATGCGTGCATGTCGAGGAGGTTAGCACCTCTTACCCGTATATAGTAGATATGAGTGTGTTGTGATGGTATAACAGATGGTTAAGAATAAACGTGTAGTTTACGCGTGATGGAGCTCCAGATGGATGTAGTTTGAAATATTTTACTTAAGTCAACTGTGCTGTCAACTCAGAAGTATTGTTCCGATGTTTGGTGTCTAAACAAAGAAGCTACTGGAAAAAGAGAAATGATCGTAGAACATAAACACATTCCAAAGGCTAAACGGTTCTGCACATAAACATACTATAATGCTGAAGTGGTGCAATTTCCGACCTGTTAGTCATGTGGAATGCAATGCTGTCAATATTCCAATGTAAGAGATATACAGGGTGTATCAAAAAGAATCATCTGACTTGTCGCGTCCATATTTCTGAAACTAATAAACATATACAATGAATTTTGTTTCTTGATGAACAGGAAACTCAAAAAGTTTTTTTTCATGCATTTTCATATGTGTTCAGTATTTCCTCCTTGAGATGCATGACATATGTCAATCCAGTATTCAAATTGTTCCCACACTGCAGCGAGCATGTGTTGAATTACAGCTTCCACAGCTGCTGTTGTGTGATAACTCAGCTCATTATTTGTTGTTGGTAATGGAGGGACATAAACAGAGTCTTTTATAAACCCCCACAAGATGTAATCACACAGAGTCAGTTCCAGTGACCTTGAAGGGCAGTAATGTAAGGCTGAATCATTTGCTCCAGTGCAACCAATCCATCATTCAGTAATCCGTTGGTTTAAAAATTTCTGTCCTTCCAGATGACAGAGTGATGGTACCACATTCTGTTAGTAAATGAAGTCGTCCAAATCTGTCTCCATCTGTGGGAAAAAAAAGTTCTCAAGCATATCGAAATATGTGCTTCCTGTAACAGTATTCTCGGCAAAGAAAAGTGGACCATACACGTTTTTCTGTGAAACTGAACAAAACACATTGAAGAGTCCATCTTATGTTGTACAACCTCATGTGGTTGTTCGGTATCCCATATTCTCACATTATGACGGTTCACCTTTCCATTTAAATGGAATGTTGCCTTGTCACTAAATACCAAGCATGGAAGAAAATTGTCATCCTCCATCTTTCCAAGAACGAAATTACAGAACTCCACATGTCCTTGTTTGTCATCTTCAGGAAGAGCTTGCAGTAGCTGAATTGTGTATGGTTTCATGTGTAAAAGTCGATGCAACACACGCCAGACAGACATCAGGGGCATGTTGAGCTGTCAAGCTGTATGGTGAACACATTTCTGTGAACTCCTTGTGAAACTATGGTGGGTGCGTTCAACATCTGTGTCATTTGGGGACAGCCTGGCGATTTGCCTTTACACAAACAACCTGTTTATTGGAATTGTTCATGCCATCATCTAATACTCTGTGCTGTAGGAGGATCCACACCATACCTAGAGCGAAAGTCAAGCTCGACAGTTATTACTGACCTGCACTGTGCAAAATGTAGAACACAAAATGCTTTCTGTTATCCCAACGCCATTTTTACTAGGACTCAAGTGGGCCTGTTCTGGGTAGCAGCAACCATGTAAAATTCGAGAGTTTGCTCTTTCCAACAGTACATTGTTCAAGCATATATCTAAAATAACATAATAGTTATGATTTTTTTAAAATCAGATTATTCTTTTTGATACGCCCTGTATTCACAGCGCATGAGATAGATTCTCCCTGCAAGTTACTCTACGATAAACTATGATGACAAACTGTTAAGTGATAAAATTACTACCTTACATACCAAAGAAAACATCGAATCTTTGAAACACAAACACTACATAGGTTTCCAGAAGTGTATGACACCTGCTGTTTGCGAAGTTCCAGCCTGATTAGTGTTTGGACATTATGATGTGTTCACAACAGTCCAATAAAATGACTGTCAGCAGCCAAAAATGCATACAAAGAAACAGTGACATCTTACGAGGAAATAAACACAATGATCAGTAGCCAGAGGATATGTAACAGTAGTAGTAGAGCTACTTATGTTCCACCCCACATTCCATTGTTGCCAAATTTATTCAAGATGGCGGAGATGTTATGTTATGATCGCATGGATAGATCTGACCTAAAGTGGATAGAATTGCGAAAAATGACGAGGGAATACGTATAAATTGACCGAATATAGACCCATATGCGGTCAAATTGAGGAAGTAATTTGCTATCTTCTGGTTGCCGCCGAACAATTTGTATATGGGACCAAGTATGCGGCAACAGGAGGAATCCAGGAAAACGTAGACATCGAAATGAAGGAAATAAGAGAGGAAGTCAATTTTTTCCTACTGATGCAGTATTATACTGTATCTCTATTGTGGTACCAGTGATACACGCGAGTTGACTTCTGTATTTGATGCTTTTTGAAATGACAGAGAACTATTCATTTCTAAACTTACTTCCAACTGCATTAAAGGATAACAGAGAGTGGACCGGGTGATCAATTGAGATGGAGTTGTAACGAGGTACGAAATAATAGTTCAAATGGTTCAAATGGCTCTGAGCACTATGGGACTCAACTTCTGAGGTCATCAGTCCCCTAGAACTGAGAACTACTTAAACCTAACCAACCTAAGGATATACCACACATCCATGCCCGAGGCAGGATTCGAACCTGCGACCGTAGCGGTCGCGCGGTTCCAGACTGTAGCGCCTAGAACCGCTCGGCCACACCGGCCGGCTACGAAATAATGGTTGCCAGATTCATTCTAGAGAGGAATAAGTTGAAGGAGGTAATTTTTTTTTTCAAGTGTTCTGTCCGCCTGCATCAGGCACGTGACATAGCCTGCGTACTACTCGTATACAGCTGTGTGTTCTGTATGTGTTTTAAAGCACTGTCTACTTGCGATCGTTAACGGTAAACCTGCCTGTCATCAGAAGACTTCCATCTCATGTGTGAAGAAACTTGACACACTCCTCTAAACGAGGTTTGATTTATGCGATCGCCCCTGTCGCAACTTGTGTGTAAAATCGAGACTTCAGTGTCATAACTAAGTTATAGGTATGAGCTTGTGACTCACTATAATCCCTGTGTACACATTTGCCTGACGTATGTTGTGTTTACAGAGTTAGTGGCGGAATGACTTGTAATTTTCACATTTCGGACGCTGCTGCTATGCGTTTATCTGTTTCCTTGTAGGATGTATCCACCGTTACTATCATTTTATATAGGCCTGATGCAGGCATGGTATAGTTTCTGAACTGTGATCGGGTGTGAACAGCAGACACTATAAGTCTCCGCAAAACTACACTCCTGGAAATGGAAAAAAGAACACATTGACACCGGTGTGTCAGACCCACCATACTTGCTCCGGACACTGCGAGAGGGCTGTAGAAGCAATGATCACACGCACGGCACAGCGGACACACCAGGAACCGCGGTGTTGGCCGTCGAATGGCGCTAGCTGCGCAGCATTCGTGCACCGCCGCCGTCAGTGTCAGCCAGTTTGCCGTGGCATACGGAGCTCCATCGCAGTCTTTAACACTGGTAGCATGCCGCGACAGCGTGGACGTGAACCGTATGTGCAGTTGACGGACTTTGAGCGGGGGCGTATAGTGGGCATGCGGGAGGCCGGGTGGACGTACCGCCGAATTGCTCAACACGTGGGGCGTGAGGTCTCCACAGTACATCGATGTTGTCGCCAGTGGTCGGCGGAAGGTGCACGTGCCCATCGACCTGGGACTGCACCGCAGCGGCGCACGCATGCACGCCAAGACCGTAGGATCCTACGCAGTGCCGTAGGGGACCGCACCGCCACTTCCCAGCAAATTAGGGACACTGTTGCTCCTGGGGTACCGGCGAGGACCATTCGCAACCGTCTCCATGAAGCTGGGCTACGGTCCCGCACACCGTTAGGCCGTCTTCCGCTCACGCCCCAACATCGTGCAGCCCGCCTCCAGTGGTGTCGCGACAGGCGTGAATGGAGGGACGAATGGAGACGTGTCGTCTTCAGCGATGAGAGTCGCTTCTGCCTTGGTGCCAATGATAGTCGTATGCGTGTTTGGCGCCGTGCAGGTGAGCGCCACAATCAGGACTGTATACGACCGAGGCACACAGGGCCAACACCCGGCATCATGGTGTGGGGAGCGATCTCCTACACTGGCCGTACACCACTGGTGATCGTCGAGGGGACACTGAATAGTGCACGGTACATCCAAACCGTCATCGAACCCATCGTTCTACCATTCCTAGACCGGCAAGGGAACTTGCTGTTCCAACAGGACAATGCACGTCCGCATGTATCCCGTGCCACCCAACGTGCTCTAGAAGGTGTAAGTCAACTACCCTGGCCAGCAAGATCTCCGGATCTGTCCCCTATTGAGCATGTTTGGGACTGGATGAAGCGTCGTCTCACGCGGTCTGCACGTCCAGCACGAACGCTGGTCCAACTGAGGCGCCAGGTGGAAATGGCATGGCAAGCCGTTCCACAGGACTACATCCAGCATCTCTACGATCGTCCCCATGGGAGAATAGCAGCCTGCATTGCTGCGAAAGGTGGATATACACTGTACTAGTGCCGACATTGTGCATGCTCTGTTCCCTGTGTCTATGTGCCTGTGGTTCTGTCAGTGTGATCATGTGATGTATCTGACCCCAGGAATGTGTCAATAAAGTTTCCCCTTCCTGGGACAATGAATTCACGGTGTTCTTATTTCAATTTCCAGGTGTGTATATTGTGCTCGTATGATGGAAAGTAAATTTTTTAGGGAAGTAGTTTTTTTGTTTTACGATTCGATAAGATAGTTCACCGTAGAGAAACGGTGAAGAAGGATGTATGTCTGATAGGCCGGAAAGGTAATCGATCTAACATTATAGCGCGTTTTTAAGTGCAGAACGTTATAGTCTTAGGAGTGCATGAGTTTATGTTCTCTCTCTCTCCTACCAATACCTTCCACTTACAGATCCTAGACTCTAGAACAATAATTTAGAGTTCAGAATGAATGCTCTGTGACCCCGATAAACATATAGATGGATCGCAAATTAGGTACTATGCTCGAGGTCTTAGAAATATGTAGAGTGCTGTGTTGTATACTTTGATGATTTAAGTGTTCGAGAATTAACTGTGAATGGACGTGCTGAGTAGTCATCTATCTGTTATGTCTAGACAAGACAGCCTAGACACAATGAGAGGAAGCCGAAAGGCACGCGCTAACTTAAAGCAGGAGGGCGTGAGGTCTGAAACAGGATACGTAATGAATGCTATAAAGAAAAGTACGTAGCTTCTGGAATACTTAACTTTAATCCATCCTTTTGGTACATCTGGAGATTGTGGCGATACAAGTGAGACTCTTTAGATACATGCAATGTTACTAATGGCGCCTTACTAGGTCGTAGCCATTGACTTAGCTGAAGGCTATTCTAACTATCTGCTCGGCAAAGGAGCGAGGCTTCGTCAGTGTAGTCGCTAGCTATGTCGTCCGTACAACTGGGGCGAGTCCTAGTCCGTATCTCGAGACCTGCCTTGTGGTGGCGCTCGGTCTGCGATCACACAGTGGCGACACGCAGGTCCGACATGTACTAATGTACCGCGGCCAATTTAAACTACCACATAGCAAGTGTGGTGTCTGGCGGTGACACCACATTCCTCCCCCGCAAATCGGCGAACGGTCGTGTTATAAGGCTTCCGCCCGCCGTGGGGAGGACCCCATGTTGACGTATGCGATGAGGTGGGGAGCCTAACAACAGGCGAGGCTGTGCCATCTGCACCCGGCCATTCGGTCCAAGGGCAGCCAGGAAACGCCTGAAAACCTAGTCCAGGGTGCACGTCAACAGGCGGTGTATGCGCCCGTAAATACACAGGAGGGGCCGAAGGGTCGACCTCCATTGCGTCGGGGTAACCGACGCACGAAGACGCCATGTGGTCCGGAGCGGGCAAGAGTTCCATGGCGGATGACAGCTGGTCACGGGAAGCGATCGGCGGCGCGTGACCCAGGGAGGCGCTTGGCGGCTGCAGCGACGCGTCCACTGCGGGCGGCGCCGGGGGGAGAACAAGCGGCGGCGGCGGCGGCGGCGGCGGCGGCGTGTCGCCATGGGGCAAAATGGAAGGCAGCGTCGGTAACACCTGGGGATGAGGCGAGCCAGTAGATGGGTCCCCAGGGCGCAGACCGGACGGCACCGTCGCTGAAAGCAGACGGGGAGCGGCAGAACCCGTGCGACGACAGAGGCGCAGCTGATTGAGATGCCGACGCACCTCACCAGAGGCCCCCAAAACCAAATACATCGCGCGGCCGAGGCAGCGAAGAATGCGCCCTGCGAGCCAACGCCGTGAACCGCGAATGTTGCGATAGAATACAACGTCGCCTGGAGCAAAAGCAGGAGTCTGCCGCTGCACAGGAACCTGATGCGGCGGGTGCAGCAAAGACATCAAGGTTCGATGAGGACGACCGTGGAGCAACTCAGCCGGCGAGCGACCCTCTCCGGGCTGAGAGCGATGCGATGACAAAAAGAGCAACAACGCGTCCTCCCGAGAATGCGACTCTTTCAATTTCAACATCTGTGACTTGAAAGTCCGGACCAATCGTTCAGCAGCACCGTTTGACTGAGGCGAAAACGGCGCGGATGTCAGATGTTGAATACCATTGGCCTGGCAGAATGACTGAAATTCTGCGGACATGAATTGTGGGCCATTGTCGGAAACAATAGTCTGCGGAAGACCTTCAATGCAAAAGATAGCAGACAACGCTTGGATGGTGGCAGATGACGTCGTGGAAGACATCCGGACAACAAAAGGAAAATTACTGAAGGCATCTACCAGAACCAACCATCGAGCATTCCAGAATGGTCCAGCAAAATCGATGTGCAAGCGTTGCCAAGGGGAAGTGGCTTTTGGCCATGCAAAGACTTTCCGCGGCAGTGCGGATTGTTGTTCGGCACACGCCATGCAAGAAGAACACATATTCGTAATCGCAGCATCGATTCCGAACCAGGTACAGTGCTGACGAGCAAGTTGTTTCGTTCGCACTATACCCCAATGTCCTTGGTGGAGAAGCCGTAAAACAGAGGACTGTAACGAACGTGGGACCACGACTCTGGACTGATCATTATCAGAACGCAACAACAAAACACCACGTCGAACAAAAAGTCTCTCCTTGTGAGCAAAAAATCGGCGAAGCAACGGATCCTCGATCCGTGACTTTCACAAGGGCCATTGCGTAGCAACAAAACGCAAAACGGTAGCAAGAACAGGGTCAGCAGCTGTGGCTGTAGCTACACGACGAAAATCAGTCGGAAACGATTCGACCACTTCATCGGTTTCCGAATCAATGAACATGCAAGCAAGTTCGGAAGAATCGAATGCTCTATCCTCAGCAACAGGCAAACGGGACAACGCATCGGCGTTTCCGTGCTTAGCAGTGGACCAATACAAGATATCGTAGCGCTACTGTGAGAGGAAAATAGACCAGCGAATGAATTTCTGCGCTGTACGCGGAGGTACAGGCTTGTTCGGATGAAAAAGCGACGTCAAAGGTTTGTGGTCTGTGATGATGGTAAAGTGACGACCATACAAGAAATCATGGAACTTAGTAACACCAAACACGAGAGCCAAAGCTTCTTTCTCGATCTGTGAATAATTTCTTTGCGCAGACGAGAGCAATTTGGACGCAAAGGCAATAGGGTGACCATGCGACCCATCTTTGGGCGCAAGCACAGCACCGATCCCGAAATCCGATGCATCTACCATCAACAAAAGGGGTTTCTGGGGATCGAATGGCGTAAGGCAAGTATTTGAAAGCAACGCCGATTTCAACTGGCGAAAGGCGCGTTCGCATTCTGTCGTCCAGACGAACGGAACACCTGTACGGCGTAAGGGATGAAGCGGAGCTGAAATGGAAGAGGCATTGCGCAGAAAGCGATGATAATAGTTAATTTTTCTCAACACACTCTGTAGCTGCTTCAAATTCCGCGGCGAAGGCAAATCTTGTATGGCACGGAGGTGCTCTGGACTCGGATGTATGCCTTGGGCATTGATTACATGTCCCAGGTATGGTAAGTCACGAGCAAAAAACACACATTTGTCCTTCCGCAAGCGAAGACCATTTTGTCCCAATACCTGAAATAATGTTCGTAGGTGTGCTAAATGCTCGTCTGCTGTCTTTCCGGAGATCACAATATCGTCCAGATAGTTCGCAGCAGTAGGGACCGACGCACAAACAGTTTGTAAATATTGCTGAAACAATGCAGGGGCAGATGCACGCCCGAATGGCAGTCTTTTGAATCGGTACAACCCAAGATGCGTGTTAACCACCAAGACGCGCTGGGATTCGGCGTCCACTGGGATTTGCAAGTATGCATCTGCTAGGTCCAACTTCGAAAAGTATTTACCCGGGTACAGTTTATCAAAAAGATCTTCCGGGCGGGGTAAGGGAAAAGTTGCAATCACGAGTTGTGGATTCACTGTTGCCTTGAAGTCCACACAAAGTCTCAGTTTTCCGGAAGGTTTTGGCAAAATTACTAAGGGTGAGACCCAGAGAGAAGCTTGCACACGTTCAATTGCACCTTGTGATTCTAAATCGTGTAATGTTCTTGCGACCTCATCACGCAATGCGTGAGGAACATTGCGCGCTCTGAAAAATTTCGGTTGCGCGTTTACTTTCAGTTCCAAATGTGCTTCATAGTTTTTAGCGCAACCTAAGCCCGGTGCAAAAATGTCTGCAAATTCTTCACACAGACGAGAAACACTGTCTGAAGGCACAGTCTGATTCACTGATAGGACCTGATTTACTATAGACATGTTAAACAACTGAAATAAATCTAAACCAAACAAGTTCACTGCAGTAGAGGAACGAAGAACGTAAAATGACACAAGTTTTGTTTGTCCCTTGTATGTTGCAAGAAGAGTGCACTGTCCTAACACAGGGATATGCTGTCCTGAATAACTATTTAACTTAACATTTGCGGCACGCAACGGAGGTTTGCCCAGTTGTTTGTACGTGTCATGATTGATCAATGAAACTGCAGCTCCGGTATTGAGCTGGAATGGTATGACCTTGCCATTAAAGTCCAAATCTACAAAAAGTTTGTCCTGCTGACGACAAGAGCGACTGTCTCGTGCAATTTGAACTGATACAGGTACAGCATCACTGGCTAATTGACGTGATTTCCGGCGACGTCGACGCACACTTTTTGTGGGACGAACACAGTCACTGTTAGAGAAAGTGGCACTGGACGAAGTGGAATTAACTACATGAATGTCCATGGGCGAAGGTTCACGAGCCTGAGTATTCTTGGTTCGATTCCGGCGCGAAGCAAAGGGCCTGGAAAGGTTGTGATTGTCTGATCTGAGCTTTTTCTGGCAAACACTTTGAACATGTCCTTTCTTATTACAGAAAAAGCAAATAGCTTTGCGTGATGGGCAATTTTCACGCGAATGTCTAGTAGCACACCGCAGGCATGATTTCACTGCATTTGTATGCTGGTGCAGCACACCTGGTTTAGAGCGTGGCGGCAGCTGCATGGACGTGTTCGAGGGCAGTTTACCGGGCTGTGCAGCGCGCCCGGCGGGCCGGTTAATGTTACACACTGCTGGCGAAGTTGCAAATGATTCCTGAGCAAAGTCAAGCGTGTCTTGTCTATCCAATATGTCTATCACTTATTGAAGGGAGTGATTGACGAGTTTCAAAATCTGTTCCCGTTTGCGAACATCAGAAACGTTCTGTGCTATTGCATCACGTACCATAGTATCTGAATAAGGGAGTCCACATTCACGGTCAAAAACACAATCCCTTGTAAGGCCTTGCTAAGTTGCAACCCACTCCCGATTAGTTTGACCGGCCGTACGTTTTGTACGAAAGAAAGTATACCTTTTTGCAACCACATTAACTGATTCCTTGAAATAGGCATCTAAAGCAGACAAAATTTCTTCGTAGGACAGAGTTGCTACGTCGCGTCGGGGAAATAATTTCACTATCATACGGTATGTTTGCACCCCTACACACGCCAATAAATGAGGCTGCCGCTCGTTACCTTGAATTCTGTAGGCGGCGAGATGAAATCCAAACTGGCGTGACCACTCCGTCCATGTTTCCTGAGCTGGGTCAAACGGCCGGAACATGGGTGCAACAGCATGTTGTGGCTGCGGTAGCGATGAAGCAGTGGCGGCCGCATCGTTTTGCAGTGCATGTTGACCCTGGACGAGCTGTCCAAGGGCATCCAATAACGCCTGCGTCTGCCGATTCTGCAAGCGATAAAATTCGGACAGTACATCTGGCGAAGCCATGACACCAGTAAATGTAAGCAAGTAGAAAGAACAAGACCCTGTGTTGACTCGTAGCCAAAAATTGTTGTGTCTAGACAAGACAGCCTAGACACAATGAGAGGAAGCCGAAAGGCATGCGCTAAGTTAAAGCAGGAGGGCGTGAGGTCTGAAACAGGATACGTAATGAATGCTATAAAGAAAAGTACGTAGCTTCTGGAATACTTAACTTTAATCCATCCTTTTGGTACATCTGGAGATTGTGGCGATACAAATGAGACTCTTTAGATACATGCAATGTTACTAATGGCGCCTTGCTAGGTCGTAGCCATTGACTTAGCTGAAGGCTATTCTAACTATCTGCTCGGCAAAGGAGCGAGGCTTCGTCAGTGTAGTCGCTAGCTATGTCGTCCATACAACTGGGGCGAGTCCTAGTCCGTATCTCGTGTCCTGCCTTGTAGTGGCGCTCGGTCTGCGATCACACAGTGGCGACACGCATGTACTAATGGACCGCGGCCAATTTAAACTACCACCTAGCAAGTGTGGTGTCTGGCGGAGACACCACACTATCCATGCTCGCAATGATACTGGCCAAGTAGAGAATGAATGGTTTAGCCATGATAGTGAAATTGAGGAAACATGCTGTCACATGATTGGCCAGTGTTGAAGTTAGTTTAAAATTGTTCGCGCTACCGAGTTTCATGTTTATTATTAGAGTACATGGATGGTGTCTTTTCCATCGCATCCCTGCAATGGTTAGCAGATAATGATTGACTGATATGGTTTGCTTGAGTTGGGGAAAAAGTTTTCGTGGATGGACGGCAACTTCCTGGGGTTGTTAGCAGCGAAACAGTGATCGCGTACGTGAGGTAAACATGAGGAATGAGTGGAAACGGAATGCGGAGCCATCATCTATTCTGTCACTGTGGCGTATGAGTTTAAATGTAGAGGTCGTCAATCACTTTCAGACGGTGGTTTGGAAACTCTCCAGAACGCTGACAAACTCTTCTAGTCTCCTTATGTTGTAAGTGTGTTTTATTTAAAAATGATCGATTCCTATGTTATCTGCCGTAAGAATATTATTTACACCCTGCGATGTCTAGTTTTCTGTGAGAGGTCGTGGATCAGAGCGTCTTAATGTGAGTTTAGAATCTGACACAGACCTGAAAGTCGTGGTGGAAAACGAAATCTTGTGCAGTGCACAAAAGCGTGTTAGGAAGCAGTTTTAATCAGGAGCAGAGGGAGCATCTCATACGATAATTCTCTATGCGGTGTCTGTAGAATCGTGTCATAGACACAGCAGGACTAGCAGTAGCAGTTTGAAGTGAGAGCCGGTGAGGAAGGGGCAATACCGCTAGGAATGCTTCCATGGCAGCATGCTACGCTATTCTGGGGACGTATTGTGAAATCTCTTTCTTCACCCTGGAGGCCGACCTCAGCTATGTGTCATTGAGAACGCATCGATGTCTAGGTGACTTCTAATTCGTATGAGCTGTTATAGTTCGTAATTTTTCGATGTTGGGGTGGGTATAGAATAACGAAGATAGCATATTTGGGATCTGTAGTACTTGTATCTAGTTTGGATACGCACCACACTGCGTGCATTTCCACCGAATGCTCAAAACACGGTCCTGTTGCAGTAACTCAGCTCGATCTGTTTCTACACAGGTTGCAGAAGGTGTTGGCTATGTCTTTCTCCGACTTAAATTGGAACTAGCACTTGTGGTAAGCTATAGAAATGGGTGCGACTGGAGGATGTGTAGGGTGTGATTAAAAGGAGGTTGTAATTTTACTGTAGCATACAGATTCGAGGAATGGGACTCGTTTAGAGATATGAGAGTGCATGAAATATGATTGACTTGTGGGTGTGAGCCTATGCAAGTATGTGTTTGAATGGACGTAACTTCTAAATATATAGCGTAAGGCTAGAGATCTGAGAAGTTGGTGTAATTTTTCTTCTTAGGACCTCAATCAGCACATCATCTATTACTGCTGTCTGTCATCACCTATAACTCAGCGGATATATAGCAGAACGTCTGATATGGTCTCGAGACAGAATGCTTTGCAAAAACTAATGGATTATGTAGTTGCGTTCGGTGTGTTGGGGTCGCAAATAGAGCTTGCATACTACGTTCAAGGTTCATTGAGTTTATCGTGAGGTTGCATCGTTGGCTCTTAATACACACATTTATACGATCACAGTCATAGTATTTGTCTGGAAAACATCACCTCATTCAGAGGTAATGTTGTACCTTGATTTGTAAAGCGGTTATAGGTTTTAACATGGATGCTTGGGTGCACTTGTAGAACGAAGAGCGCTTGTGAGAGTAACATGCAGTAGTTGTTGGGATCGGGATTTATCTTTAACATGTGCTCGATTACATCTATGACACGGTGGTATGACTCGCAGGAAGACTGTAAGAGACATGCACACCCATCGTTAATTTTTGGTCAGTATTATTTTGTGTCGTATGCATCCAGTTATTGAGGAGCTAATATTATACTTAGTGTTAGTGCTGGGTTGTGATATGTGATTTGAGCATCAGATTTATAAAGTATATCTGTTTGTGTAAAGGAAATGTCTATGTGCTGTTTTAGGGAGGGTATGGATTTGACTTGGAGTACTGTGATAGCGAAGGGAGGAGTATGTCTAGTGGTAAGGAAGGTACAGGTATTTCCAGAGCCACAGCGGTCAACAGAGTGTATTTCCGATACTACGATCGTTGCCAAATATGGTTCAGTTGAGACCCCAATCGTAAGATTTAATTGTAAGTATAATGATAGAAGATATATGTGAGGGGATATCTAGAATGTGTTCGTATATGGAAAGTCTGTGGTGGTATTGATTCACGTTCCCCTGTTAATGGTACCAATCTTCCGAATGCAGAGGCCTGTTGGAGTGTAGGAATGTATCATAGTTAACTTTACCATCTTCTAGACGACCGAATAGTGAACTGAGTATGTGGTGGGCTGCTTTTGTGATCAAGTGTAACTTTGCGAAGATGGTTTGTTTGCAGTGGAGCGTTATTCCCTCCCATGTAAATTGTTCGGTCTACTGCTTCTGTACATTTGGTGCCTTTATTTAGTTGAGGGAATATCGATTGTGGTGTGTTGGACACACGTTTGCCAATTCTCTAGAGTTGGGAAAGACCCTAGTTGGTCTGTAAACAATATTGATCATCTGGAATCTGTTACATCACTGACTTCGGTATTCGAGACTGGAAATATAATTTTACTCTATTTGTTTCTAGTTAGTCAATGGTTTACAGCATGCTGCACCTCGCTAAAGTTTGGTGTTTGTAAAGAAATAATTCCCAGTCTATATCTTGTGCATTATGTTGCATTAGCGATCGGGAGGCTACTGCTGTGTGCTTGATATTGAGACGTATGTCGAAAATGGTATAATATTATAGCGAACATATGGTTGTTCTTGTAATTGATGAGTCTGGAGATGTCTGTAGAAATGCGAGCAAGAAAGCGGAAACAGTAACGCGTTTGTGCCGAGGCGAGACGAGCCTCTCCTTGCACATCAGTTCTGAGAGACTGACTTTGGTTTGCTGATGTAAAGGGGATGATTTGGTATGGTGGGGGATATGAATTGCATGTTGACTAGATCGAGACAGTACTCATATTCGCTGGTTGGAGATCGGTTTGATGCTCCAGTATTCTTGCGAGTATCGTATGTATTTGATGACCTGTAGACAAGTTTGCGATGTTTAGTTGTCGGTGCAAAATGGAGATCAGTGTAAAATAGCTTATTACCACTGAGTACAGCGTTTGTAGAAAGAAAGAACAGGTTGGGGGTGTATAGAGTGAGCAAACTCTCGGTGCAATTTAGCAATCTTTGCAAAAGAACGACAGGAAGCCCAAGAAAGAAAATGCTCGATTGATTGTGGTGGGATATAGGAGCGGTGAGAACATTTGCGTATGCTGAGAGCAGGAAGGCTATCACGTTATGTCTGGGAGGAAGACTGGATTCAGCGATATTTGATACGGTTCCGCACTTACGTTTAGTGAAAAAAATACGAGCTTACGGAATATCGGACCAGGTTTGTGATTGGATTCAGGATTTCCTAGAAGAAAGAACACAACATGTCGTTCTTAACGGTTCAAAATCTGCAGATGTAGAGGTAATTTCGGGAGTACCGCAGGTAAGCGTGATAGGACCTTTATTGTTTACAATATACATAAATGACTTAGTTGACAACATCGGTAGCTCCGTGAGGCTATTTGCAGATGACACGGTTGTCTACAAGAAAGTAGCAACATCAGAAGACTCGTACGTACTCCAGGAGGACCTGCAGAGGATTAATGCATGGTGCGACAGCTGGCAGCTTTCCCTAAACGTAGATAAATGTAATATAATGCGCATACATAGGGGCAGAAATCCATTCCAGTACGATTATGCCATAGGTGGTAAATCATTGGAAGCGGTAACGACCGTAAAATACTTAGGAGTTACTATCCGGAGCGATCTGAAGTGGAATGATCACATAAAACAAATAGTGGGAAAAGCAGGCGCCAGGTTGAGATTCATAGGAAGAATTCTAAGAAAATGTGACTCATCGACGAAAGAAGTAGCTTACAAAACGCTTGTTCGTCCGATTCTTGAGTATTGCTCATCAGTATGGGACCCTTACCAGGTTGGATTAATAGAAGAGATAGACATGATCCAGCGAAAAGCAGCGCGATTCGTCATGGGGACATTTAGTCAGCGCGAGAGCGTTACGGAGATGCTGAACAAGCTCCAGTGGCGGACACTTCAAGAAAGGCGTTACGCAATACGGAGAGGTTTATTATCGAAATTACGAGAGAGCACATTCCGGGAAGAGATGGGCAACATGTTACTACCGCCCACATATATCTCGCGTAATGATCACAACGAAAAGATCCGAGAAATTAGAGCAAATACGGAGACTTACAAGCAGTCGTTCTTCCCACGCACAATTCGTGAATGGAACAGGGAAGGGGGGATCAGATAGTGGTACAATAAGTACCCTCCGCCACACACCGTAAGGTGGCTCGCGGAGTATAGATGTAGATGTAGATTTTGGTAAACAGATTCTGTTAGGGCAGGAATTTTGACGCATAGAAGCTGAGACAATAAGAAAGCGAGCATTAACTATATCTGGGGGGGGGGGGGGGGGCTATGGAATTTAGTAGAGTTAGACTTGGTTATTATTTTAGATAGCAATGCGAGTTGAGTATAAGATTGATAACGTTGCTAGATGTGTTTGCGATGATATGTAGCTACGCGCAGTGAAGCGTGAGTCAAACGTGACGTATGGTCCATTTGAATTGCTAAGGTGAAAGCAGGTTCTGCTATTGTGGAACGGAATTCTGCAGCGTCTTCGCCGGACCGTAGTTAGAGTGAGTGTATAGAGGAACGCCGAACGCGCGTGGCTCTGCTTGGAGTGCGCGCTCTGTAAATAAACGCCCAGTCATTTACGACACCTACATACAACTTTGGCCTGTGTTCAGCTGCAGCTCACGGTTGCGCTTTCACCCGATCACGTTAGCACGTGTGTGTAGGTGAACACGTATTTGGATAGGAATTTCTCAGGTGTTACGTATGAATGGGGGGTGCTGCCACCTCATGCTTGCGGAAGCCGAGCAGGGACTGTGCGCGGTTTGACATCGGAGGTATACGTCACTTATCGCTACCTCCTGTGTACTTTAATGGACAGGGGGTGGTGGACTGTGCTTGCGCTCGTTGATGGCATTATTTCGGGAGCGGGTCTGTAGGCCGTGATATGCGATATTTGGACAGTTTACAAGTACTTAGCGTGTCTACACAATACTATGCTGTATTATTTAGGAGCAGTTTGCAGGTCTGTACTGAAATTATATCGGAAAATTAGGAGTTGTTTGCGTGTCTGCAGACTGGGTATTGTGACCCCAAGCATAACATGGCGAGTGTTTTGCGTCAGTGTGATAAATATATTTGATCACTAAAGAAAATGTTTCAAACTAAGTAGAGTGCACTCCTCCTTTACTACCCCCGCAGCCCAGAGTGTGCTGAGTCGTTTTCCCTCACCATCTTGGTTTACGTCACAAAACGGACGACAGCATTCTCTGCTGGTGGTACTGAGTACTAGACCTCGTGGAGAACACATTGTTTGCCGCCATCATGGATAACTGTACTTGCGTCATCTGCTGGTGTCACGGTGACGTCCTCTGGCGGCGAGGACATCTACTAAGACATTTGGGGCCTGGAGCTCGTGGTGAACACACTAGGTGGCGCCATCTTAGATTACAGTACTTGTGTCATCACCTGACATCACTACAGTGTCCTCTAGTGGCATCGATATGAACTAAGTCAGTTGGGTTATGGAATCAATGACGAATACACTGGATGGTGGTGCTGCCTCTAATTGTTTAAATAAAGACTGGTGTACGATTTCGACAGTTGACGATTAGCAAGGAGAGTGTTTTAGATGGATTATTATTTAGGCAATTTAAGAGTTGTTTGGCTATCTCGACGTAAATGTATTGCATTATTTAGGAGTGGGTAGGATGTCTGTAGGCTGTGCAATGCGTTATTTTTGACGGTTTACAATTAGCACGCGTGCGTGTAGAGCCTTATACATGACCGGGTTCCCGGGTTCGATTCCCGGCGGGGTCAGGGATTTTCTCTGCCTCGTGATGGCTGGGTGTTGTGTGATGTCCTTAGGTTAGTTAGGTTTAAGTAGTTCTAAGTTCTAGGGGACTGATGACCTAAGATGTTAAGTCCCATAGTGCTCAGAGCCATTTGAACCATTTGAACCTTATACATGAGTTATGTAGGAGTAGTTTGGAGGGCTGTATGCTGTGGGGCATGTCAGTGCGTGTGTTCTGTGATAGATATACTCCATCCACAAATAAATTGCTCTCAAATAAATGAAGTACACTCCTTCCGCTCTCCATCAGCCTAGTGCAGGCTGAGTCCTTTTACCACCTGCCCCTAGGAAGAGTTGTCAGTCTAACGACTTAGGTTAGTGGTGGTGGTGAGATTCGTTTGCAGCAATTTTCTTACATTGGTAGCGAAAACGCAAGTGAGCTTAGTTTACTGGCAGAATTCAAATTTGTCGCCTGTTCCTAGGAGGAAGTGGTGATCGGGTGGCTGAGGTTAATACAAGTGTCCTTTCTTTCCTACAATTTTCTTAGGTTTGTGGCGAAAGTGCAAGAGAACTTTCTTTACTGCCAGAATTCAAACTCGGTGGCAGTTCCTAGGAAGAGCTGGCTGTCTGGAACTTGAAAAGTACTTGAAACAATGTATTTGAAAGTGTAGTGAACACCTTTTCATACCTATATGAAATTGGTTAAATAATAAAGACTAGTCCATTTTTCCCGCCATTATCATGTTGGAGTTCGAACTTCGCGCGATTATTATTGGGGAGGGGTTTAGGTTAGTGGAGGTAGGCCAAGTGTTCAATCTGACACCACGTGGTGGATACACTGGGGGCAGCCATCTTAATTGACTTCACGGTCGCCATCTTGGATGATGTCACAGTGGCGCTCTCGGGTGGCACAATATGAACTAAGTCAGCTGGAGTCCAGACCCGGTGGCGAATACATCTTCTTGAATCTGGTTAAATAATAAAGACAAGTCCTTTTTTCCGCCTTTTTTTTTTTTTTTTTTTTTTTGCTTAGTAGAGATAACTGGGGAGTGACGCAGTATAACGTTGGAATTTGAACTTCCCGCCATTTCCTGGGCGTCACCGAGCTGATATTTGAAATACATTTCTGTTTTCTCTCTCTGTCTGTCTCTCTCTTTTTGTTTTTCGTTTTATTTTTTGAGGAAAGCATCGAGAAGAACGAGTAATAAGCAAATAGACATATAATCTATTTACAGTTATTTTCATCAGGATACATAATGCAAAAATACACATTTTAAGTGTATTATTGCGTAATTCCAATTACTGGCAGTCTATTTGTGAGCTTCCTCACATTCAGTGGGGTGAAACCTATCACAGAAGCAAACAAAATTTTCTTGCACCATGCGCAACACATAAACTAAATCTCGCTGCACTGACGTGTTGTCCGATATATTACTCAGAAAACACATCTGATTCACGTTGCTAAATACAGCTCTATCAGATATCAATTTGGAATATATTGTAGATTCCCGGCAGGGTCAGGGATTTTCTCTGCCTCGTGATGACTGGGTGTTGTGTGATGTCCTTAGGTTAGTTAGGTTTAAGTAGTTCTAAGTTCTAGGGGACTGATGACCGTAGAAGTTAAGTCCCATAGTGCTCAGAGCCATTTGAACCATTTTTCTAGATTCGCTTGAATTACACTCATAGCTTCAGCACCGAGAGGAAAGAGACGATAAAAGTTTTGTTGACATGTGCTTTCGGTGTGCCAGGCGTCGTATTAGCTACACTCGCGTTTTACCTCAAGACTACGGTCGTACTGAAGAGTGATGTACTCAGACTGCAGTCAAGACTTCCTACGGGAAGTGCCGGAGTCAACGATGTTGCGATGTTGCCAGATCGAGCATATTGCCGGACATAGAATTCTGAGGGGAGCACGACTGTATTGTCCACCTTACGTGAACGACTCAGCGGTCAATTTTTTTGTCTAAGACTTTACCTACAACACATATTGCACGCTGAAGACCCAGAAGAATTAAGAAAACAAAATTAGTTTATGAGAGCAACGTGAACTATAGCGTTAGAAGTATTCATGGTATTGTATACGTGTGTGTAAACGCCTTCCAATTCCCACTCAGGGAAGACAAGGATACACTGTTTGGCTTCAATATAATAAATACGCCTCAGTTTGTGAATGAACTCAGACTTAGGCTGATAATCATTTTGAATATTTAGTGGTACTGTACTTATTGGTGTTAAACTCGTTTTCAACCAATGATTACCACAGCTACAGGAACACTACTTGTGATACCTCTTAGACAAAATACTTACGCACTGCTATCAGACGAAAAGATCAACCTGACTCAAACTGTGGGCGACCGCTACGGTCGCAGGTTCGAATCCTGCCTCGGGCATGGATGTCTGTGATGTCCTTAGGTTAGTTAGGTTTAATTAGTTCTTCTAAGTCCTAGGCGACTGATGACCTCAGAAGTTAAGTCGCATAGTGCTCAGAGCCATTTGAACAAACTGTGGGAAGTTTGTTTTACAACCTTCGTACCGGGATAAAGAGCTTTTCCTACATCTACATCTACATCTACATTGATACTCCGCAAGCCACCCAACGGTGTGTGGCGGAGGGCACTTTACGTGCCACTGTCATTACCTCCCTTTCCTGTTCCAGTCGCGTATGGTTCGCGGGAAGAACGACTGTCTGAAAGCCTCCGTGCGCGCTCTAATCTCTCTAATTTTACATTCGTGATCTCCTCGGGAGGTGTAAGTAGGGGGAAGCAATATATTCGATACCTCATCCAGAAACGCAGCCTCTCGAAACCTGGCGAGCAAGTTACACCGCGATGCAGAGCGCCTCTCTTGCAGAGTCTGCCACTTGAGTTTATTAAACATCTCCGTAACGCTATCACGGTTACCAAATAACCCGGTAACGAAACGCGCCGCTCTTCTTTGGATCTTCTCTATCTCTTCCGTCAACCCGACCTGGTACGGATCCCACACTGATGAGCAATACTCAAGTATAGGTCGAACGAGTGTTTTGTAAGCCACCTCCTTTGTTGATGGACTACATTTTCTAAGCACTCTCCCAATGAATCTCAACCTGGTACCCGCCTTACCAACAATTAATTTTATATGATCATTCCACTTCAAATCGTTCCGCACGCATACTCCCAGATATTTTACAGACGTAACTGCTACCAGTGTTTGTTCCGCTATCATATAATCATACAATAAAGGATCCTTCTTTCTATGTATTCGCAATACATTACATTTGTCTATGTTAAGGGTCAGTTTCCACTCCCTGCACCAAGTGCCTATCCGCTCCAGATCTTCCTGCATTTCGCTACAATTTTCAAATGCTGCAACTTCTCTGTATACTACAGCATCATCCGCGAAAAGCCGCATGGAACTTCCGACACTATCTACTAGGTCATTTATATATATTGTGAAAAGCAATGGTCCCATAACACTCCCCTGTGGCACGCCAGAGGTTACTTTAACGTCTGTAGACGTCTCTCCATTGATAACAACATGCTGTGTTCTGTTTGCTAAAAACTCTTCTATCCAGCCACACAGCTGGTCTGATATTCCGTAGGCTCTTACTTTGTTTATCAGGCGACAGTGCGGAACTGTATCGAACGCCTTCCGGAAGTCAAGAAAAATAGCATCTACCTGGGAGCCTGTATCTAATATTTTCTGGGTCTCATGAACAAATAAGGCAAGTTGGGTCTCACACGATCGCTGTTTCCGGAATCCATGTTGATTCCTACATAGTAGATTCTGGGTTTCCAGAAATGACATAATACGCGAGCAAAAAACATGTTCTAAAATTCTACAAGAGATCGACGTAAGAGATATAGGTCTATAGTTTTGCGCATCTGCTCGACAACCCTTCTTGAAGACTGGGACTATCTGTGCTCTTTTCCAATCATTAGGAACCCTCCGTTCCTCTAGAGACTTGCGGTACACGGCTGTTAGAAGGGGGGCAAGTTCTTTCGCGTACTCTGTGTAGAATCGAATTGGTATCCCGTCAGGTCCAGTGGACTTTCCTCTATTGAGTGATTCCAGTTGCTTTTCTATTCCTTGGACACTTATTTCGATGTCAGCCATTTTTTCGTTTGTGCGAGGATTTAGAGAAGGAACTGCAGTGCGGTCTTCCTCTGTGAAACAGCTTTGGAAAAAGGTGTTTAGTATTTCAGCTTTACGCGTGTCATCCTCTGTTTCATTGCCATCATCATCCCGTAGTGTCTGCATATGCTGTTTCGAGCCACTTACTGATTTAACGTAAGACCAGAACTTCCTAGGATTTTCTGTCAAGTCGGTACATAGAATTTTACTTTCGAATTCAATGAACGCTTCACGCATAGCCCTCCTTACGCTGACTTTCACATCGTTTAGCTTCTGTTTGTCTGAGAGGTTTTGGCTGCGTTTAAACTTGGAGTGGAGCTCTCTTTGCTTTCGCAGTAGTTTCCTAACTTTGTTGTTGTACCACGGTGAGTTTTTCCCGTCCCTCACAGTTTTACTCGGCACGTACCTGTCTAAAACACATTTTACGATTGCCTTGAACTTTTTCCATAAACACTCAACATTGTCAGTGTCAGAACAGAAATTTTCGTTTTGATCTGTTAGGTAGTCTGAAATCTGCCTTCTATTACTCTTGCTAAACAGATAAACCTTCCTCCCTTTTTTTATATTCCTATTAACTTCCATATTCAGGGATGCTGCAACGGCCTTATGATCACTGATTCCCTGTTCTGTACATACAGAGTCGAAAAGTTCGGGTCTGTTTGTTATCAGTAGGTCCAAGATGTTATCTCCACGAGTCGGTTCTCTGTTTAATTGCTCGAGGTAATTTTCGGATAGTGCACTCAGTATAATGTCACTCGATGCTCTGTCCCTACCACCCGTCCTAAACATCTGAGTGTCCCAGTCTATATCTGGTAAATTGAAATCTCCACCTAAGACTATAACATGCTGAGAAAATTTATGTGAAATGTATTCCAAATTTTCTCTCAGTTGTTCTGCCACTAATGCTGCTGAGTCGGGAGGTCGGTAAAAGGAGCCAATTATTAACCTAGTTCGGTTGTTTAGTGTAACCTCCACCCATAATAATTCACAGGAACTATCCACTTCTACTTCACTACAGGATAAACTACTACTAACAGCGACGAACACTCCACCACCGGTTGCATGCAATCTATCCTTTCTAAACACCGTCTGTACCTTTGTAAAAATTTCGGCAGAATTTATCTCTGGCTTAAGCCAGCTTTCTGTACCTATAACGATTTCAGCTTCGGTGCTTTCTATCAGCGCTTGAAGTTCCGGTACTTTACCAACGCAGCTTCGACAGTTGACAATTACAATACCGATTGCTGCTTGGTCCCCGCATGTCCTGACTTTGCCCCGCACCCGTTGAGGCTGTTGCCCTTTCTGTACTTGCCCAAGGCCATCTAACCTAAAAACCTGTTTGAGTTATCTGTGAACGTTGATTTAAGAAGAAACTAAATTCCTTCACCTACGACAATGTTTAAAGAAATCGTCTTAATGGCACTAAATCGTGGTTTGTGACTCGTTTACCGGACGTACTCTGCCGCATTTCGCTGGTTGGAAGGCAAAAATCTTACTGACAAATTTCACAGAAGGAAAAGGGGGATGAAATGTTTCCCATTGGAAGGTCATGTTGTTTTATTTAAATGATTACAAAATCTGGAAAACGAACAGTGTGGTCGTCAGTATAAGCACATTACTGTTGTCAGTATGATGTTGCACTGCACAGGGCCTGTAATGATAAAGGGCTCGTTTAGGTCACGCATATTGTATACAGAAGTGGAAGAGAGAGCACCACTAAATTCTACAATCCGTATGCATTGCATACACACAGAAATTACTGTTACAGTGTATTTATGGAGCCCAATGAGTGAATTGCGTATTTTCCGGTGAGAAAGAGCACTGGCAAACAGTCTTTGCTACAGTAGCTAACTTAAACTGGTGTCACTCTGAGCTAGAATTTATGTTCAGCGTGTGTAAGTGTAAGGTAAATGAGTCGGATGCGGGTTCTGCAACTGTGAAATACTTTCCTTCATTAAAGAAGCGAATTTTAAATTTGAACTAATATTGCGAAAATTTTGAAAATCTTTCTGTTTATTGCAAAGGAAAAGAATTGATTTTCTAAAATATTCTCTGTCATACACAACTTGAAACAGGTCACGTCGACCAAATCATATGGAAGAACTGGCAGCAGCGTACATCGGAAAGCAGTAAGATCCCTTGGCTTTTGGGTTGGAAGTATTCGACAGCCATTTCTAGGCGCAAGCAAATGAAGAAAGGCAGCGCGTTTTGTTATCACGTAACGGCTACATCAATTACTTTAATTTTAATGTAATCCACGAGTAATTGCTGACGTTTGATATTAACATGAAAAGGATTCTGTAGACAAGGAAAGAACCTGTACTCGGGCAACTACTTCTATAATGACCAAAAGGCATTAAATGATCTTCAAGCACGTATGTTCCAGCAGCGGTATGAAGAAAATGATAGTAATAATGACGGTAATAATCGAATTATCCGGTAACTTCACACTTCACAGTGGATTTTCTCGAACAAAGAAATTTTCTGAATTAGTGAAAATTTCAAAATGGCTTCACATCGAGTCTGTGATGCCTAGAAGAGTCTTTAGATCCTGTTCACATGAGAATAGCATAATGTCCATGTCAGAAGCTTGCTTCTACTTAACCATTTAATAGACTCGCATTTTTTCCACCGTGACCAATTTTGTAAGCTTAACACATCATCCGTTACAGCACACTCCTGGGGCTGGGAAATGTGGCCACAATGGCATGATGGAACGAACTATCACAGGTGCAATGTGTGGGTTCAGGCATTTATTTTTAAGAGGCACAAACAGATTTACTTTACCTCTGGTAACCTCAAGAGAAAGACGTTATAATCCAGAATCCGCATTAAGCACCACGTTCCTTCATTACCAACTGGGCAGAGCCGTTTTACGTTGGGAAATGACGTAGGCGGAAGTCATGGTAAACAAAAATACTGTCGCCAGCAAACTTACTTACATTAGAAAATTTTATTTTATTTGATGAAAAGATAGCAATTTAAAGGAAAAGGGCTCTTATTTTACTTGTACTTGACTGAACTAGAGACGTTGATTAATTTGGTGCTGGACTGTGATTCGAATTCGTATCTTCTCTTTCGAGGATCTGAATCTCTCAGAACAGTATAGTTCAATCATTTCGTTCCTTTTCTCAAGACTGCTATTTTCTCTAGGTCGCCTCCAAAGGTAAGTATGTGGGTCCAAATCCTAAACCAGTACAAAAATATTCATAATTTCATTTCAAGCCCTATCACGTACACACCGGCCTGCTAGTAAAAATTAACGTGCATTTTTAATGTCTGTTCATGTGTTGCCAACAATCAAAATAGGTGTCGTTATTTCTGATCAAACACGCACACATCTTACTGTTGGTGAGTAGGAAATTGTTACTTAAGCTATATTCGTGGATGATAAAGAAGGACGGTAGGTGTGCAGTTCCACTGTCGTTCAGGCACAACAATTTGTATCTTCATTTTAGATTCAAACACCTAGCAGCTGGTAAGAAAAACCGATACGTAACATTTGATTTTACTTGGTTAACAATCCGATTACGTGTTGGGTTAGTGTCTCCGTCACAGAACTTTACATCATGAGCTTCATCTTTAAATGCATGCATGCTTTGTTACTTCTGAATGGAGGTATATCAGACATCTTTCGTGGTTAGTTAACAGGGACGAAAGGGTCTTGATAGGAGTCCCGGTTTATTACAAAAACCGTCGTCTTTTAATTTCAAGTTTAGATTTGGTTACTGATATTGGCGAAAATTTCGATAATTCATGACTCTTCATGGCTAGTCAGCAATATGATTAGATTAGATTAGATGAATACTTGTTCCATAGATCATGAATACATTTCGTAATGATTTGGAACGTGTCCTTTTGAATGAATGATTTCTTTACATGCAACGATTCAATTTCTCTTCTCACGAACACACACACACACACACACACACACACACACACACACACACACATTCTTTTTTTACTTTAATTTGTTTGTTGTGCTCGATAATTGGCCAGACACGAAAACGTCCGTGAATGAGTTGGTTCAAATGGTTCAAATGGCTCTGAGCAGTATGGGACTTAACATCTGTGGTCATCAGTCCCCTAGAACTTAGAACTACTTAAACCTAACTAACCTAAGAACATCACACACATCCATGCCCGAGGCAGGATTCGAACCTGCGACCGTAGCGGTCACGCGGTTACAGATTAAAGCGCCTAGAACCGCACGGCCACACGGGCAGGCCGTGAATGAGTTACTTAGTTTTGAGTACACTTACGAAAGAAATATAAAAACAACTACAAGAGTTACTCATTTATGATGCTTAGTTTGCAGTCAGTTCTGAGTATTATTAGTAACTACGCCTCAGTCCCTAAACCTAGTTACAGAAATGCGAATCAGACGCATTACGTATTCCAAGCCGTGGCAGCCGCGTCTTTGAGACGCCAGCTATGGTCACTTCCCGGCCCGCTGTAGGAACACGTCGGTTCGTCCTGTTACTTCTGGTACTGTAACTGAAATTTGGCAACCAGATAAGGTATGAAACTTCCTGGCAGATTAAAACTGTGTGCCGGACCGAGACTCGAACTCGGGACCTTTGCCTTTCGCGGGCAAGTGCTCTACCAACTGAGCTACACAAGCACGGCTCACGCCCCGTCCTCACAGCTTTACTTCTGCCAGTATCTCGTCTCCTACCTCCCAAACTTTACAGAAGCTCTCCTGCGAACCTTGTAGAACTAGCACTTCTGAAAGAACCAGCGGTTCCAGGCTCGCTGGCTCCAACGTTCCTATCCCTTCTGAGAAAGAGCTACAAGCAGTCAGAACAAACATCGATAAGAAAATACTTTCGGCTCATAGTGCAATGGTGAAAAACTTATAATACTGCATAAGTGGTATCACCTCTTTCCGTTGCTGACAAGCAAATTTTGCGTCTGTGGGAATACATAACTTTATTTATGAAATGCCACATTTGCATACCTCTCGAGTATGACTCAGCATACCAATTAAACACAGACCCAATAGAAATCTAAGTGAGTAGTATTTTACTTATTCATGCCGATAGAGGCATGCTTGTGTACAGATACCCAGATTTATTAAAACAGACTTTCGTCGTAAGGTTAATGTGGGTAGTTTTATTTCATTTCTTATAAGACAGTGCACAGCGGATGGTCCCGGCGGAGGGTCGAGTCCTCCCTCGGGCATTGGTGTGTGTGTTTGTCCTTAGGATAATTTAGTTTAAGTAGTGTGTAAGCTTAGGGACTGATGACCTTAGCAGTTAAGTCCCATAAGATTTCACACACATTTGAACATTTTTGAACAGTGCACAATTTTCGTAAGGTTACTTTTAGTGTTGTTAAAAGAATAGTAAACATGAGAGAGAAATTAATCATCGACGATATATGCGAATTCTCTGATGTTATCTATAACAGTCTGACAATGCACATGCAGTTTATTGATTAGATGCATGTAAAGACCTTGTTCTGAGTTAAGGCTGTCAAACAAGGTTTGAAGGAGAATAGAATGACACTACCACACGTTAGTTAATGTAGAAAATACTTTTCTGACGTATTTTGGCACCATACGCTCTCCCCACACATAATTCAAAAGTTTCGAGATGCATCTGCTGCCTGGCTGTCTATTAAACCTGAAAAGAACAAAATGTCGCAGAAGTTAGCCCTTTTTCCACATGTGACTATTTTGGATTGGAAAGTGAAGAGAATTATGTTCAAAGTTCCATTACATTGATAACTTCAGCAGACAGCAGAATCGCGTTTTAAAAAATGTAGCAATGTACTCGAACTCGCGATGTCTTATCTACAGGGCACAACGGTTACCGTTACGCTACTACCTGGCACGTAGCTGTAGCAGCTCAAGGAGTCAAGAACAATTCCTCCAGAACTCCCGCATTCCACAGTGCTGTGATATAATGCATATGGCCAGATCTAGACTTCTGAGAGACAGACAGTTACAGCTTTTCTTTAGCACTGTACGACGTTTGCATCAAACAGATAGCGCAATAGAGTAGCTCAAGTCGAAGGCAACACTTCCTATTTAAATTTCTGCATCCTACATTGTTGGCAGTTCTGTGTAGGTGGCAGTTACGTGATTTTATTTCGGTAATTACAAAACAGAGTCGAATGTATGCACTGGGTAGCCGAGGCAGCTAGTTCATGGCGATTCGGTCAACCAAGTAAATGAATGTACTGAACATGCTGCAAACCACTAAAGGGAGCCTGTGTGTCAGAAATCTAATCCAGTGTGGCGCAACAGCGTTACAATAGAAAAATGAGTCACAGATCAGAGGGTTTGAGAGTCTGTTGGATTGGTGATAGGTTCATATGATTATGGTCTGGGTTCAATTACATCTTCTGCCAATGCTTTTTGATAGGGAGAGACAGATTCTATTCTCTTCTGGATACGCCAAGTGAAGAAGCTATAATGGCATTGTGGCCTGAAATTCACATTAAACATGATATTCCTTCTCTACCAAGTAGACGTTAGGTTGAACCGCAATAAAGTGAGGAGTGCCGATGTATAGAAATTCTATCACCAGTAACCTTTCTTATACTAGTTATTTAACTCTAGTGACGAAACAAACGCTATGTGGGGTCACAGGACACTTACTGCATCTTTTATTTGAGCTTCTGTATTACGGCAAAATTGGTTCTGAACTGGGAATGCAACTCAGACCGCTCTTAACGCGGAGTTTAATGCTTTCGTGACAATACAGCTCGACTACAATTTGTTGTTTGTTCAAAACTGCAGATTCCTCAACATCTCCACATATTGCGCGTGAATGGATTCGAATCCTGGCCTGGCACTAAAGTTTTCATTATGTATTATCAGCCTCTAGCATGAGAACACCTATCTGCTGGTGGATAATAATTTTGATTTTTGATGTATTTTCATTCGTTGTCAACACTAACAATATCTGACGTTTTTGACTCCCAGTGAGACACAGAACTATTGGCGAGATCACTGTAAGTTCAAGGATGTTATTCCGAGCTGCTGGTGGAGAAAAATTCGGTAGCTGACGTCTCTTTGTGTGTAGTCAACAACGATATGTGTGGGGTTCGATTACAAGTCAGCATTGAACTCTTCGTCATATTATTTCTAGTTCAAACATGCTCACATGTCGCTGCTGGTGTAACAAACCCATATTTAACGTTCGTTTTTACTAGAATAGAACAGCGATAGGTGCCAGGTAGGAGTCCTGGGAACGAAAAAATTAATGTGCTTCGATAACAATCTGACTAGGTTCCGGGTTCGAATCCCTGTCCAACACAAAGCTTTACCTCACGGCTTTTCAAGTAAGTTACTTGTGAAGAAGCAATATTTAACATCTCTCGTAGTTCGTTAACAGGGACAATAGATGCTGGGTAGGAATTCACGTCCGTTAAAAATGTTTACGTTATGTAATTTAAAGTTGATATTTGCTAACTGATACTGTCTAAAATCGGGGTACCTTTATCACTCTCTGTATGCCTAGTCAGGAATGACTGTTAGTTTCCGTCAGTCACGAAACCTTTGCTTAGTCTGCATGACCTGGGTTTGAATCCATATGCAGAAGGAGACGGTTCGTCGTGTCATTTGAAGTTCATACATATTCTCACCTAGCTTCTCGTGAATAACTTAAATTTTTAATGTCATTTTGTGTTAAATAATAAGTACGGTATGTTACATTTGAAGAGGAAATCATGAATACGACGAACTTACTACGTGCATTACCTATCTGACGTAATAATGAGAGTGGTAACATTTCAGATACTGTGTGTCATTTATTGTAATAAATGTGAGCTTACAAGCCTTAAGCAAAAATCTTATCTGTGATAAGGTGTTCCCTGATATTTGTAGTACCGTGATATTACTTTACATCTTGAGTTATTGCGATACAGAGCAGTGCTTTCAGGTAGTGACTTGTTGGAACCATTTTCAATAGTCAAACGACTGTACTGAGGAGTGATTAGAGGACCTGCTAGACAGCTGCGTTATGCGGGTTGCATGCGAATCAGGCGAAATGCAATTCAGGTCATTCGGATACTTTTGAGCACGACTGTACATCGATGGGAAAGGTACCCTGCTGTAGACGAACGAAATTGCATGCATAGTAGGCCATTTCTCTGTCACATCTTGGACGTAAATCGAGTCTTCAGTTTCATATAGGTACGAAACGACGGTTACTATACTTTTCATGTTCGTCCTATCGTAAAGGTGTGCAAGTGGACCATCGGGGAAAGGGCAATTCTTAGGTTTTTTAGTAGATTGGTGTATAAGAAGCGCAGATATTCTCGTAGAAAATCAAACAGCACATGGGAATGTCAGCAGCATGACCATATACATAAGAAAAACTGTGGAAACATTATATAAGATGAAACAAAATCGGTAAAATTCGAGAAAAACCTGGTATAATCACTAAAATTGATTTGAGATACATAAAACGTGAGACAAATACAATGAAATATGTAAATATCGAAAACCTAGCAAAATTATAGAAATTGAATGAGAATACATAAAATTAGAGAAAAATTCAATGAAAAAGAGTACTGAGCGAAATGGATAAAATTGAGTGCTCTGGAGGAGGTTAGTAGCATTATGCTACATATACACGTGTTGATAATGGAAAGAGGAGGCATTCTAGAGACGTGCCGTCAAGGCGAAACGGCAATATTATCCCTCAAATGAGCAATACAGCCAAACGTCAGACCATGACTTCTGTGTGTAAGATGAAGGTTACCAGGGACGGTGGTAAATTGTGGTAAGACTATTACATCTCCTCTGGCTACTGATGGTAGTGTTTATTTCCTGCTAAGGTGTCACTGTTTGTTCGTATGCATTTTCGGCTGCCGACGATCATTTTATAGGGCTGCTGTGAATATATCATAATTTCTGAACTGTAATCTGGCATGACCCTCGTAAACAAAAATGGTTCAAATGGCTCTGAGTACTATGGGACTTAACATCTGAGGTCATCAGTCCTCTATAACTTAGAACTACTTAAACCTAACTAACCTAAGGACGTCACACACATCCATGCGCGAAGCAGGATTCGAACCTGCGACAGTAGCGGTCGCGCGGTTCCAGACTGAAGCGCCTAGAACCTCTCGGCCACACCGGCCGGCCCCCCTCGTAAACAGCAGGTGTCATACACCCCTGGAAACCTATGTAGTGTTTTTGCTACAAAGAATGCATACGAAACTTCCTTGCAGATTAAAACTGTGTGCCAGACCGAGACTCGAACTCTGGACCTTTGCCTTTCGCGGGCAAGTGTTCTACCAGCTGAGCTACCCAAGCACGACCCACGACCCGCCCTCAAAGCTTCACTTCCACCACTACCTCGTCTCCAGCTTCCAAACTTCACAAAAGCTCTTCTGCGAACCTTGCAGAACTAGCACTCCCGGTAGAAAAGATATTGCGGAGTCATGACTTAGCCACAGCCTGGGGGATGTTTCCAGAATGAGAATTTTCACTCTGCAGAGGAGTGTACGCTGATATGAAACTTCCTGGCAGATTAAAACTGTGTGTCGGACCGAGACCCGAACTCGGGTTGGTAGAGCACTTCGTTGATAGAGCACTTGCATGTGAAAGGCAAAGGTCCCGAGTTCGAGTCTCGGTCCGGCACACAATTTTAATCTGCTAGGAAGTTTCATATCAGCGCACACTCTGCTGCAGAGTAAAAATTTTTATTCCAGAAAGAATGGATATTTTCTTTGGTGTATAAGGTAGTAGTTTTATCACTTTGCAGTTCGTCACCACAGTTTATCGTAGAGAAATTTGCATGGAGGATGTATGCCATGTGCTGAGGATATATTTCCTACATTGGACCGAGCGAGGTGGCGCAGTGGTTAACACATTGGACTCGCATTTTGGAGGACGACGGTTCAAACTCGCGTCCAGCCGTCCAGATTTCGGTTTTACCGTGATTTCCCTAAATCGCTTCAGGCAAATGCTGGGATGGTTCCTTTGAAAGGGCACTGCCGACTTCCTTCACCATCCTTCCCTACTACGGTGGGACGGATAACCTCGTTGTTTAGTCCCCTCCCCCAAGTCAACCAACCCATCTTACACTGGAACATCAACAGTGTTGCATTCCACGCAACTAATAGATCGGAGGCCGCACCTCTCTAGCGTTATAGCGTGTTTTAAGTACAGAACTGTGTAGCCTTGGGAATGCATGTGTTCATGTCCTCTCTTACCAACAACTGCTTTGTACTGACCCCAGACACTAGAACAATACTGCAGAATTGATACCGCAGCTGATCTACATAACATGTTTCAAACTCCATCCGTCTGGAGTTCCATCAGGCGTAAAAACCACACCTTTCTTCTTCTTCTTCTTCTTCTTCTTCTTCTTAACCGTTTGTTATATCATCACAACACTTTCATATGTACTATACACCGATAATGGGTGCTAATCTCCTCAACAAGCGTGCATCAGAGAAAATCTTGTGCACTTGCATGGGTGCCATGAGTAGGATTGGTGAGGAACACCAGTTACGGGCTCAGCTCGCTCTGCTCCTTCAGAAGATCTGGAATGTAGCGGTCCACTCCCGGCCATCCGCAGATTAATCGGTGACAGTGGTCCAGGGAAGGTTGTTCAAAGACAATGCGAGGGGATCTTTCAATCTGTAACTTAGTTCTAAGAATGTGAGAATGCTCTGTGACTCCCATCTGTATAGGGAAAGACGGGAAACTGTAATCGGAGTAGTAGTAGATTTCTTCATCTGTAGATCTCTTTTTACAATGAGATAGGATATGTGAAAGTATTTACGAGTTTAGGCCAATTTAAAATAAGCTAATTCGTACACACATACATTTACAGACTTCTAGTTAAGGATAATCATTAGATTTACTCCTGGTATACAATAGTTTTTTTTACAAATAACTTCTTAAATAATGTAATGCCAAACTGTACACTCATATCTCACTATCAGACACTGCACGCACTATACACACATTGTTTCATAACACTTCATTCACTACACACACAAACACACACACACTGGTGATCTCTGGGCCAATTCGTGTACAGCAAGTTCCCATTTGCTATCCTGAAAAACTGAGTCAGCATCCCTCTGTAATGAGTGAGATGTTAAGCTCAGAAAGAGGAAGAGGTGTTAGTATTGTGCTATGCATAGCTTGGGGGGTAAGTTTTTCTAGAAAAGGGAAAAAGAAGGAAAAAACATAGTGTGGAAGTGTAATGTGGAATGTTGGAACTTTTATAATCATTACTATTATTTATCTGTAAAACATTTTTTTAATCAAACCCCTACTCTGTTTTATCTAAGTAATCCTTCAATGTATAAAATGTATTGCATACAGGTACTTTTTAGCTGCCATTTTAAATACATCTATTTTTGAAAATTTCTTTAATCTCTTTTTGTAATTTATTGTACAGTTTTATTCATTGGCAGAAAATGCTGTTTTGAGTTTTATGTTTATTTTTTGTTGGTAAATGTAAGTTGAGTCTAGCTCTTGTCCCATGGTCATGGACAGAACTGTTTGTGCAGTAATTACCAATGTTATTTTTGATGTATACAACTGACTGGTAAATGTATTCACATGGAGCAGTCAAAATCCCTAGTGTTTTGAACAGATCTTTACAATGAGCCTGACTACTATTTTTGGTTATTATTCTCATGGATCTTTCCTGGAGTTTGAGAATTATGTTCATATTTTGTGCATTTGTTCCCTCAAAAAGAATGCCATAGCTAAGAACTAAGTGTACATATGAATAGTATGTAACTAAAAGACACTGGATGTTACGCACTGATGATAGGATTCTAAGGGCAAACATGCTAATGACATTCTGTTTGCAAATACCTTTGTATATTCATACCAATTCATCTGAGAATCAATTTTCATTCCTAGAAATTTTGCATTTGTTACACAGTCTATAGAGGTGCCATCGACATATAATTTAACATTGTCATTTTCCCTCTTCAAACTGAAATTCATGACATTAGTTTTCTTTATGGTCAATGTCACTTTATTGCTTATTGAACAATCGTTAAGTTCTTTGAGAGTTTCATTTGCTTTCTCTGCAAGGAGTTCTCTTGTTTTCTCAGTGACTACAATATTGCCGTCATCAGCAAAGAGAATTTTTTCACCATGAGTAACGCTACTGGGAAAGTTATTTATGTATATCAGGAATAGTATTTGCCCTAATATGCTACCTTGTGGAACCCCTATATTAATGTGTTTTGGTTCTGGTAAGTGTTTTACTAAATGTTTAGATTTATTTGAAGTATGTTTTATCTGTACTCTTTGTACCCTATCTGCTAGGTATGATCGAAACCAGTCATTAGTAGAGATGGGGGATCCGCTCCTGAACTAATTCATAGAGTTGAATCTTTCAAAGGAGTGAACAATCAGTGATTCAGAAAAAAAGAACGGTAGCTCCAAACGTTTCCCACAGCAGAGAGAGAGAGAGAGAGAGAGAGAGAGAGAGAGAGTCGGAGCATATCAGCGGCGCCTCTGCTGGTCAGAGCACACTAGACGCCACACAACACAGCCAGCGCCGGCCTCTACCCTGCTTCTGCCTTGGCTGCCTGCATTGTGCAGTGCCCCATTGGATTTTGACGATTTGTCTCCGAGCGGGTGAGTGGTGGCCGTTCACCGCTCCCCCCACCGTCGGAACTAGCCCGCTCAACGCTCACCCCACCATTCTCGACTCTAGCCAGAGCGTTGAGCAAAGCAACTCAGGTGTCACTCTGGTCTCTGCGGTCTTAGCTCACGCAGTAATACAGCTCGCGGCTCGACCTGCTTGACTCAGTGCCTCTGCATCGGAGTTCGTCTCTACTGGATATTATTCTTCGTAGTAATACCGTTATGTATACTACATAATTATGTTATGTATACATCATTTGTTTTTATTTTATTTTTATTTGTTTAAACTGATCAGATTAGGTTCCTGAGGGCTCCTCTTACTATATGATTTTTTATTATGGTCACTCGAATTTACACTTTAATTACGAGCGAACCGATAAACGTATAGCAAAAGTGATACACCAATACTTTCCTTGTTTTATTCTGCGGAAGGCTATATGCAGCACTTTGGTCTTACAGTCAAATTTGTATATTTTTTTCTTATTGTAGTACAGATTTTGCGATTTAGGCGTCTTCGGAAGGAAATGTTCACTTTAAAAATATATGGCTTGCGATGTATTTGTACGAGGTTAATGAAATTTTAATACATTATAGCCAAATATATTGTTAATGTAAATCTGAAGTTACAACATTTTCCTGTCACCCAAAAAACCACGATAGTGCAAAATAAATCAATAATCAAAAACTTTGTCATATTGTGGAAATTTCAATAAACAATACAAAATTCTTACTCATTATCTGTGTTACTTCAAAATAGGATCAAATAAGATCAAAATACAGGTATAGTACTGGAATAAACCAAGTTCAAAGGGCAATGTGCCTTCCATTTATTTTCTGTTGTGAATGAGTGGTGAGTCATGAAAAAGAGTTAGTTCATTTCAGGGAGTGAACAGTTCTGATCCGATCTCTGAAAAGAACAGTTTTGTCCATCTCTAGTCATTAGCTACCCCTCTTATTCCTAACGCTTCTAATTTAATAGAATCTTGTGGTCGATTTTACAAAGGCCTTAGAAAGATCCAAAAATATACCTGTGACACACTCATCTTTGTCAAGAGCATCAAACACAACTTTTGTGAATTCTGCTATGGCTGACTCCATATTTTTGCCACTTGACAAACCAAACTATGATTCGCTTAAAAGATTTTATTTGTTCAGGTAATTCATTAATCTATCTTTCATAATTGCTTCTAATTTTTGAGAATGGTGACAGCAGCGAAATGGGCCACTAATTTTCTGTCTCTTCTGCATTACCTGTCTTAAGCAAAGGTACAACTCTTGCCTGTTTTAACTGCTCTAGAAATGTCCCTGATGTGAAGAATTCATTTATTATATTTGTTAAGGGGCCTTGTATAATATCTATGCACTGTTTCAGTACACACATCAGTACTTCATCTAAACCTACTGACTTTTTATTTTTTAGTTTTTGAAGAGTTTCGTTAACTTAATTCTCTGTGATTGGAAGTAACTTCTCTGCAATGCTCGTTCACATAGTTTGCTAAGTGATGTGGATCATTTATTACCCTATCTGCCTCCCTTAGCAGTATGTTATTCTGCTTTTGTTTGCCTCTCCCTGTTCCCTTTTTATAACATCCCAGACTGTTTTGCTTTTATTCTCTGCATTATATATTATTTTGTTATTAAATTACTTTTTTTGCAGCAATCAGCACCTTCCTATAGATCTTTCTGTATCTATGACAGAAATGTAAGAATTCTGGATCATTGCAACTCTTTTTCATGGAACTGAAGTATTTAAGTGTTTGGGAGGACTTCTTAATACCTGCTGTTAACCACTTGCTTTTGTGAGATGTTGATACAGACATGTAAACTTTTGGAAATCATTTTCCAAAGTACAATTTAAATAATGTGGAGAATTTAGAGAATTTCATATTCACATTGGTTTCCTTTTATTTGCACTATCTAATTTTATCTGCACTATCGTACAGTTGACGGAGGACTGAGTAGTAAAATTATTGCGTTCGTCGATCGTCTGCCACCTTCGCAGTTCCAAAACGTATGAGATCCCTACGGATTTGTGGTTTAGCATGCACTGTCCACCATGCCACAATAGACGAGTACCGGTCCATAGTACGAGAACAACGAACCCATACGTTCTCCAGGACGACACCAAGAGAGGTATCTTGCAAATAGGTTATACTGAGCATCCAGGGAGAACGAAACAAATTTACCGGTTGCTGTTCGTAATGAAACGTGACGGCTACGGCGCAATGATAAGTAAAACAGGCTGGTATCACATCAACATCCACAAGTTGCCCACACAAGGAATCGGAAGGGTAAAAGCGATCGAGGCGACTGCTAGAAGTGGGAGTAAAGTATGTGTGTCGCACCAGTGTAGGAATCGGAAGGGTAAAAGCGATGGAGGCGACTGCTAGAAGTGGGAGTAAAGTATGTATGTCGCACCAGTGTAGGATAGCGAGAAACCAACACGTCACGCAGGCGCAAGGAGCGCACCAGGTCATCGAGTTCTTTACTGAAACTAAAATCAGGAGACTGATCCACCGGCCGTAGAACACAATTCAAGTCCCCACCTAAGACAATCTTTGTCGGGGATTTACGAAGCAGGTAAATGATTTCTTCTTTATAGTAACTCGAACGTGTGATAGTACGACCCGTGCCAGAAGGGGCATAAAGGAGTAAACTGAGATCACAAAAAGTGCACCCGATCCCCCTTCCACTGTCGAGTACTTCGAAATCCATCAACGGAATGCCTTCCCTATAAAACAAGGTAGTGCCCATAGAAAGTTCGGAAGCTACACTAAAAAAGGTTGAGAACCCAGGAATGGAAAACTGGTCGAATAGGACTTCCTGTAAAAGAACAGCATCTGCCCTAGATTGATATATAAACTGTCGCAAAGCGGCAAGCCGAAACTCAGAACATATTCTGTTAATATTCAGAGTAAGAAACGTGTATGCTTGCATGGAACTTCAACACAGGAAGAAGAACAAAGAACGGTAAAGATCCGTCAGTTGACGGAACAACATACAAGTAACCATACCAGAATCAATCGCTGAACCAGAGAGAGAAGAACTACGAAACAGAACCCTCATCTTCCCACTGCTTTTTCTTCTGCCGTGACGCGGCTCTCTGTGGCTGTTAACGGATTCTACTGCGACTCCGCGGCGGCGACGCTGCCGCTTTCGGTCGCGTGGGAGCATCAATAGGTATTCCGTTTAAGATTGTGGGGGAGAGGCCTCTACATCCCACTCGTCCGCAGACATGGGTTCACGGAGGGACGGTTGATGAATAACAACGGGACCCACTGGGTCTTGAGACTCAATCAGTTGTTTCATAAGAAAAGGCTGTGACCCAGAGGGGGCGACAGAAGTCGCATGGGAAACAGATTCGACAGAAGAAGTGTCCGAGAGAGCCGGAGATGACACGTGGGAACCGGAAGCAGCTTCCTTCACGGGCGTCTCCGAAGGGGCGGCCGCGACAACAGGAACAACGCCAGATAATGTGTCAGGGCTCTCTTGCACAGGCGTGAAAGCACATGTGGCGTCCTCATCCACGATTTCACACTGAGAAATAGGGTCCTTTACTGGAGGCCCATCGGAAGGGCGAGCCAACAGGGTTCAAATGGCTCTGAGCACTATGGGACTTAACATCTATGGTCATCAGTCCCCTAGAACTTAGAACTACTTAAACCTAACTAACCTAAGGACATCACACGACACCCAGTCATCACGAGGCAGAGAAAATCCCTGACCCCGCCGGGAATCGAACCCGGGAACCCGGGCACGGGAAGCGAGAACTCTACCGTACGACCACGAGCTGCGGACATATCGAGCCAACAGGGAAGGTTCATCAGCCGCACCATCCTGTCTACGGCGACGCTTGTTGTGAGAAATCATGGCGGAAGTAATTGCATCAACATCCCTACGCAAGGACAGCGGGGGAAAATCACGGGCGTTGTCGAGCAACGGATCTCTGCGTCCCTCAGTAACAGGGAGCGATTCAGTCTGAGATCCCTGCGGGAGAAGATCACCTAAATTCAATTTTTTACGCTGTTCGTATGTAGGTTTTAATACCACCACACGCCGCGGACAATTATTACGGAAATGACCGGTTTGATTACAATAATAACATGTTCCTTCTTGGCCACTGTACGTAATATGGACCTTATAACCAAAATGGTTCAAATGGCTCTGAGCACTATGGGACTTAACATCTGAGGGCATCAGTCCCCTAGAACTTAGAACTACTTAAACCTAACTAACCTAAGGACATCACACACATCCATGCCCGAGTCAGGATTCGAACCTGACTGAAGCGCCTAGAACCGCTCGGCCACACTGGCCGGCTGGACCTTATAACCACATACCTGTAGATGAGAAGGAATATGTTTTTTTGACCACCATTTCCACCGACTGAATACCGCTATAGACCTGTAAGCGGTGCTGAGCAGCCAGTCTGGAACCGCGCGACCGCTACGGTCGCAGGTTCGAATCCTGACTCGGGCATGGATGTGTGTGATGTCCTTAGGTTAGTTAGCTTTAAGTAGTTCTAAGTTCTAGGGGACTGATGACCTCAAATGTTAAGTCCCATAGTGCTCAGAGCCATTTGAACCATTTTCTTTATGGTGCTGAGCAGACTAGCGTTCCTTTCGAATATGACGTATTTCCCCGTAAGGAAGCAAAACGGGCCTCAGAAAACAGTCGTCTTCCTCGGGTGGAACGTTAAACACCTGGACATTCGTATATATCACTTCTGCATTTGCCAAGAGAACCGTACGAGTGGAACCATCACGGTGCGTGAAGGGCACCTGAGAACCGTGGCGAGAAAGTATCCTATCAACCTGGAGCGGGTCAAGAAATTTAACAAAAAACACATATAATTCGCTGTCAAAATATACAGTATGCACCTGATCAGTAGTGTCTTTAATTGTATCGACTAACCAGTCATTTATCTCCAAAGAACCGGGCTGGATGTAACGCATTTTCGTGCGAACCCTGGTGGACATCACGGCGCGAGCCGACGCCTCGACAGGAAGGGCCGCACGAACACCAAACACTGGCCGACACCGAGCGATGCGAAGTGCACGGAGACCAACACGACACTAAACGGACACGAGGAAAACACGCAACGCTACAGTAAAGACGGAACTAATAGCACAACCTAGACGCCCGACGCGCGAAGCGGGAATCTTGAATAGTCAGTGGTTCAAATGTATCTAAGCACTATGTGACAATTTGGAACAACAGGAGTACTGGCCCAAAGTACCGTTATCCAAGCTGGCGGCCGTGACGAACCAGACACACTCCCTGTGACGTCATCCAAGATGACGGCCAAGAACTCACAGACTCACCCCCAGTGGCATCAATCAAGATGGCGGATTTTGGCGGGATATTTGAATTTTGGCGGGAAAGTGGCACGCCCCCTCGCCAAGAAAAATGGCGCCAAGTTCAAATGCCAACATGATAATGCGTCACATTACACTTATCTCTACTAATCAAAGAAAATGGTGGTAAAAAAGGACTTGTCTTTATTATTTAACCAATTTCAATCGTGTGTTCTCCACTGGGTCTGGACTCCAACTGGCTTAGTTCATATTGTCGCCAACAGATGGCACTCTCCTGACGTCACATCATGACGCAAGTACCGGTATTCAAGATGATGGCAACCCACTGTGTTCACCGCCATTTCCAGAGCCTAACTCACTTAGTTCATATCGTGTCCACCAGAGGGCGCTACCGTGAAGACGCGTGATGATACAAGATCGTCTGCACACTCATGCGCACGTTATAACCGGACACACGCCGCGTCAGCGGCCCATGAGCGACCGCTTACATCACAACCTCAAGCCCGCATCTTTATACTCGCGCCGGACATAGTCTTCTATAAATATGCTAACTAAAGTAACACCGACATCGCCCATCTAACCTATCAATTACCTAAGTACTTAATTCCATTTCAGTTTTAATCACATTCAATAAATCAATTTACAGTTTCAGTATTGAATGATGAAAAGAGAAATTACACATTTTCCTGTGGTGTCACCGCCAGACACCACACTTGCTAGGTGGTAGCCTTTAAATCGGCCGCGATCCGTTAGTATACGTCGGACCCGCGTGTCGCCACTATCAGTGATTGCAGACCGAGCGCCGCCACACGGCAGGTCTAGAGAGACTTCCTAGCACTCGCCCCAGTTGTACAACCGACTTTGCTAGCGATGGTTCACTGACAAAATACGCTCACATTTGCCGAGACGATAGTTAGTATAGCCTTCAGCTATGTCATTTGCTACGACCTAGCAAGGCGCCATTACCAGTTACCATTGATACTGTAAAACATGTACCTTCAAGAGCGACGTTCACCATTAATGGATTAAAGTTAAGTGTTCCACCAGCTACGTCCGTTTTTTCTAAAGTCTAATTTCCTTGTCCTGTTCCAGACCTCACGCCAGCCGGCGTGGGCTAAAACGCGTGCCTTTCGGCTTCCTCTAGTAACACGGTGTTTGCTCTCCTGCCAACCACAACATTTCCCACTATCGGCGCGATGTTCATATAGGTAAGAAAAGGGGTGCACTATGCTTTGAACTACCTAGTTTCAACTTCTTTTCAAGGTCCAGACCGCCACCTCTTCCTAGGAACCGCCGCCGAGTTTGAATTCTGGCCGGAAAGAAAGGTCACTTGCGCTTTCGCCACCAACCTAAGAAAATTGTTGCAAACGAAGCTCAGCACCACTAACCTAAGCATCCAGGGCGCAACCTCTTCGTAGGGGTTGCTGGTAAAAGGACTCAGCCCACACTTGGCTGATGGCGAGAGGAAGGAATGTACTTTATTTATTTTTTTGAAAGTTGCTTTCCATTAGAATGTTCGAAACAGAGTACTACAGTAAAAGGCAGCCTGGGTGGCTGATTAGTGGTATAGGGATATCATGTAGAACAAAGTGGGAATATATCAGAATGTTAGAAGTGGTGACAATAAAGTTACACTAGTCTATTACAAACAGTATAGTAAGGTGCTTAAAAATGTTATTAGGAAGGCAAAGAGTATGTGTTATGCAAACAGAATAGCTAATTCATGGAATAATATTAAAACCATATGGTCAGCCGTGAAGGAAGTGTATGCTCAGCAGCACAAGGATGATATTAAAAAGTCATATTACAGTAAAAATATTTCTGTTAGTGATGAGTCAGATATATGTACTGTATTTAACAATCATTTGCTGAGCATTGCTAGTGAATTAAATAGCCGGCCGAAGTGGCCGTGCGGTTAAAGGCGCTGCAGTCTGGAACCGCAAGACCGCTACGGTCGCAGGTTCGAATCCTGCCTCGGGCATGGATGTTTGTGATGTCCTTAGGTTAGTTAGGTTTAACTAGTTCTAAGTTCTAGGGGACTAATGACCTCAGCAGTTGAGTCCCATAGTGCTCAGAGCCATTTGAACCATTTTTTGAATTAAATAAAAACCTTGTTTCTACAGTGAATCATATAACTCCCTTGGAAAATGCCTTTCAAGACTGATGTCTGAAATACCCCTCTGTGATACTAACAAAGGGGAGGTTGAGTCAATAATTAAATAACTGAGGACTGAGGACTCTCATGGATATGCTGGAGTATCTAACAGAATATTAAAGTACTGTGCTGCACATGTTAGTCCTGTACTTACCCATATTTGTAATTTTTCCTTTAAGAATGGTTAGTTTCCAGAACGATTAAAGTACTCAGTAATGAAGTTGCTTTATACAAAGGGAGAAAGCGATAATGTAGACAATTTTAGACCTATTTCTATGCCATCAGTGTTTGCTAAAGTTATTGAAATGGCTGTGTATGTAAGGATAATTGATCATTTTATTTCACATAATTTGCTATCAAATGTATAGTTTGGTTTTAGAAGACGCTTAACAATTGAAAATGCTATGTTCTCTTTTCTCTGTGAGGTACTTGATTGGTTAAATAAAAGGTTTCAAACGCTATTCATCTCTTTTGAATTAAGGCATTTGATTGGGTTGATCACAAAATACTGTTCCAGAAGTTGGACCGTTATGGAATATGGGGAGTAGCTCACAACTGGCTCACCTCTTATTTTAAGAACACACAGCAAAATGTCATTATCCTCAGTGCTGAGGATGCTATATGCAACAAGGATCAGTGCTGGGGCCATTTCTATTCCTTATTTGTATAAATGATATATCCGCCAGTATTACAGGTGGTTCTAAAATATTTCTGTTAACCGATGATACTACACTCCTGGAAATTGAAATAAGAACACCGTGAATTAATTGTCCCAGGAAGGGGAAACTTTATTGACACATTCCTGGGGTCAGATACATCACATGATCACACTGACAGAACCACAGGCACATAGACACAGGCAACAGAGCATGCACAATGTCGGCACTAGTACAGTGTATATCCACCTTTCGCAGCAATGCAGGCTGCTATTCTCCCATGGAGACGATCGTAGAGATGCTGGATGTAGTCCTGTGGGACGGCTTGCCATGCCATTTCCACCTGGCGCCTCAGTTGGACCAGCGTTCGTGCTGGACGTGCAGACCGCGTGAGACGACGCTTCATCCAGTCCCAAACATGCTCAATGGGGGACAGATCCGGAGATCTTGCTGGCCAGGGTAGTTGACTTACACCTTCTAGAGCACGTTGGGTGGCACGGGATACATGCGGACGTGCATTGTCCTGTTGGAACAGCAAGTTCCCTTGCCGCGCTAGGCATGGTAGAACAATGGGTTCGATGACGGTTTGGATGTACCGTGCACTATTCAGTGTCCCCTCGACGATCACCAGTGGTGTACGGCCAGTGTAGGAGATCGCTCCCCACACCATGATGCCGGGTGTTGGCCCTGTGTGCCTCGGTCGTATGCAGTCCTGATTGTGGCGCTCACCTGCACGGCGCCAAACACGCATACGACCATCATTGGCACCAAGGCAGAAGCGACTCTCATCGCTGAAGACGACACGTCTCCATTCGTCCCTCCATTCACGCCTGTCGCGACACCACTGGAGGCGGGCTGCACGATGTTGGGGCGTGAGCGGAAGACGGCCTAACGGTGTGCGGGACCGTAGCCCAGCTTCATGGAGACGGTTGCGAATGGTCCTCGCCGATACCCCAGGAGCAACAGTGTCCCTAATTTGCTGAGAAGTGGCGGTGCGGTCCCCTACGGCACTGCGTAGGATCCTACGGTCTTGGCGTGCATCCGTGCGTCGCTGCGGTCCGGTCCCAGGTCGACGGGCACGTGCACCTTCCGCAGACCACTGGCGACAACATCGATGTACTGTGGAGACCTCACGCCCCACGTGTTGAGCAATTCGGCGGTATGTCCACCCGGCCTCCCGCATGCCCACTATACGCCCTCGCTCAAAGTCCGTCAACTGCACATACGGTTCACGTCCACGCTGTCGCGGCATGCTACCAGTGTTAAAGACTGCGATGGAGCTCCGTATGCCACGGCAAACTGGCTGACACTGACGGCGGCGGTGCACAAATGCTGCGCAGCTAGCGCCATTCGACGGCCAACACCGCGGTTCCTGGTGTGTCCGCTGTGCCGTGCGTGTGATCATTGCTTGTACAGCCCTCTCGCAGTGTCCGGAGCAAGTATGGTGGGTCTGACACACCGGTGTCAATGTGTTCTTTTTTCCATTTCCAGGAGTGTATATCAAATTGGGTAAATAATAAAGACTAGTCCATTTTTCCCGCCATTATCATGTTGGAGTTCGAACTTCGCGCGATTATTATTGGGGAGGGGTTTAGGTTAGGGGAGGTAGGCCAAGTGTTCAATCTGACACCACGTGGTGGATACACTGGGGGCAGCCATCTTAATTGACTTCACGCTCGCCATCTTGGATGATGTCACAGTGGCGCTCTCAGGTGGCACAATATGAACTAAGTCAGTTGGAGTCCACACCCGGTGGCGAATACATCTTCTTGAATCTGGTTAAATAATAAAGACAAGTCCTTTTTTCCGCCTTTTTTTTTTTTTTTTTTTTTTTTTTTGCTTAGTAGAGATAACTGGGGAGTGACGCAGTATAACGTTGGAATTTGAACTTCCCGCCATTTCCTGGGCGTCACCGAGCTGATATTTGAAATACATTTCTGTTTTCTCTCTCTGTCTGTCTCTCTCACTTTGTTTTTCGTTTTATTTTTTGAGGAAAGCATCGAGAAGAACGAGTAATAAGCAAGTAGACATATAATCTATTTACAGTTATTTTCATCAGGATACATAATGCAAAAATACACCTTTTAAGTGTATTATTGCGTAATTCCAATTACTGACAGTCTATTTGTGAGCTTGCTCACATTCAGTGGGGTGAAACCTATCACAGAAGCAAATCTAAGTTGATGAGTTTCCTCATGTGTCACTCCTTCTATTCTATCGTGGAGTTCCTCCAAATATTAAGCTGATTCCTGTGTTATATTGTTGATTGCGTTTACTTAAACTTATGGCTTGTCTTTTTTTGGGTTCATAAACATTTTATTTTGTCTGTTATTAGTTTTGTGTTGTAATTTCATGTATTAACACGTTGCATGACCTTGGAGATTTGCTCCTCAATCTGGTCCTTTGTAACTAGATGTGTAAAATAAAAAAATAAAATAAACACACTATCCTCATTCCTTCACAACCTCAACATCTCTTCCATCCGCTTCAGTTGGTCTTTCTCAACCTAGTGTGCCACCTTCCTGGACGTTGACCTCGTCCTATCTGAGGGCTCCATCCACACCTGTGTCCATATTAAATCCACCAAACACCAACAGTACCTGTATTTCTACAGTTGCCATCCGTCACTCACCAAAAAATCCCTCCCCTACAGCACAGCAACCCAGGATGGAGTACCGAATGTAACAGCACCTCCCTTGCTCAGTATGCAGGTCTCACAAAGGACTCGACAGACAAGCACTATCCCCCCCCCACCTCACACCTAGTCCACAAACAGTCATATCTCCACATGCCCCAAATCCTCCCACCACTCCAAGAACTAGCTAGAAAGGGAAGCCCCCATAGTCACCCAAAATACACTCCTGGAAATGGAAATAAGAACACATTGACACCGGTGTGTCAGACCCACCATACTTGCTCCGGACACTGCGAGAGGGCTGTACAAGCAATGATCACACGCACGGCACAGCGGACACACCAGGAACCGCGGTGTTGGCCGTCGAATGGCGCTAGCTGCGCAGCATTTGTGCACCGCCGCCGTCAGTGTCAGCCAGTTTGCCGTGGCATACGGAGCTCCATCGCAGTCTTTAACACTGGTAGCATGCCGCGACAGCGTGGACGTGAACCGTATGTGCAGTTGACGGACTTTGAGCGAGGGCGTATAGTGGGCATGCGGGAGGCCGGGTGGACATACCGCCGAATTGCTCAACACGTGGGGCGTGAGGTCTCCACAGTACATCGATGTTGTCGCCAGTGGTCGGCGGAAGGTGCACGTGCCCGTCGACCTGGGACTGGACCGCAGCGACGCACGGATGCACGCCAAGACCGTAGGATCCTACGCAGTGCCGTAGGGGACCGCGCCGCCACTTCCCAGCAAATTAGGGACACTGTTCCTCCTGGGGTATCGGCGAGGACCATTCGCAACCGTCTCCATGAAGCTGGGCTACGGTCCCGCACACCGTTAGGCCGTCTTCCGCTCACGCCCCAACATCGTGCAGCCCGCCTCCAGTGGTGTCGCGACAGGCGTGAATGGAGGGACGAATGGAGACGTGTCGTCTTCAGCGATGACAGTCGCTTCTGCCTTGGTGCCAATGATGGTCGTATGCGTGTTTGGCGCCGTGCAGGTGAGCGCCACAATCAGGACTGCATACGACCGAGGCACACAGGGCCAACACCCGGCATCATGGTGTGGGGAGCGATCTCCTACACTGGCCGTACACCACTGGTGATCGTCGAGGGGACACTGAATAGTGCACGGTACATCCAAACCGTCATCGAACCCATCGTTCTACCATTCCTAGACCGGCAAGGGAACTTGCTGTTCCAACAGGACAATGCACGTCCGCATGTATCCCGTGCCACCCAACGTGCTCTAGAAGGTGTAAGTCAACTACCCTGGCCAGCAAGATCTCCGGATCTGTCCCCCATTGAGCATGTTTGGGACTGGATGAAGCGTCGTCTCACGCGGTCTGCACGTCCAGCACGAACGCTGGTCCAACTGAGGCGCCAGGTGGAAATGGCATGGCAAGCCGTCCCACAGGACTACATCCAGCATCTCTACGATCGTCTCCATGGGAGAATAGCAGCCTGCATTGCTGCGAAAGGTGGATATACACTGTACTAGTGCCGACATTGTGCATGCTCTGTTGCCTGTGTCTATGTGCCTGTGGTTCTGTCAGTGTGATCATGTGATGTATCTGACCCCAGGAATGTGTCAATAAAGTTTCCCCTTCCTGGGACAATTAATTCACGGTGTTCTTATTTCAATTTCCAGGAGTGTAGTTGGCCAAAGACAGCCCAGCCCCACTCTGTGTTGTTGCCAAATTTATTCAAGATGGCAAATTCAAAATAGTGGCATAGATATGGCTACATCACAGTGACGTCAAGGCAGTAAATTCAAAATTTGGAGGGAAAATATGTCAATTGGACTATCTCCACTGACCTCACCCCGGCCTCCTCCACTTCCCCTCCCCCTCCCTCTCTCCCCCCTCCCCACCTCTCCCCCATCTGGAAATCGATAGGAAAAGGAGTCATTCGGTGCTGAGCTGCCAGAAAGGACAGACATAAGTCTTTATTTTGCATGTATTGTTTATTTAAGCAATTTGAGTTGTCATATGCAGTAGCTCATTCTATTGTGTTCACCATGAGGTCCAGAGTCCAACTGACCTAGTTCACAACACTGCCAGCAGAGGGCGCTGTCAGCCCTTCCCCTCTCCCCTCCCATGATGTGATCTAAGATGGCGATCTGAGGAAAAAAATGGTGGGAAAAGGACACAGTCTGTGTTTCCGGACCTGCAGCAACCTCAGCCACTATCTTGTTGAGACGAGCACCGACCTCCTGACCCATGGCAGCAACAACCTCCAGCATGTCTGAACCTGTAGGGCTTGGACTCTTCATTAATAAGAAAAAAAAGCCCGTTAGCAGCCCTACCAGATTGGCCACTCACAAATACTTATCTTCTTAAGTTTTTTAGAAAAAAATTCAACGCTCCATGGTGTGTTTATGTGAGATACATTACCGAAGACTGTGTGGAAAAGTTGTGAATGTGGTACTGTGAATTTAAATATTACTGGAGGTCCTAGCACCCACTGGGTGTCATATGCTATGAAACATGCAGATACCGTCTACTATTTCGACTCATTTGGTGACTTGTAACCAGCAGGAGAATTACAATGACAATTCGCTAACAGAAGACGTATGTTCTACAATTTTCAGTGCTATCAGGACTTTAATACACACCCCTGTGGAAATCTGTGCATCATGTTTCTCTTGATGTTTATGAAGAAGTAGAAGCAGAGTATATAAGGAAGAGCTTTAAACATTCCTTCACCAGTTGAGGTTCAGATGCAGTGTCATACACTTAGACTTTAAAAGAACAATCACCTGTATTACATGCAAATTATTTCTTGCTGTAGTGGCAACTTCTGCCACCAAATGTACCAGGATGACCAAATGTAGTGGGGAGAGGTAGATGGCACTGTGTTAAGACTCATCTGGGCTTTCCAAGTGATTTATTGTTTCTAACTACAGTGCCGTGTTCCCCTCGGTCTGTGTCACCAGGTCCCACAATGCTGAGGAGACCACTTCGCTGTCTGCGAAATGGCTTGGTGTGGAATGGCTGCCTCAGTGACCCATACACACACTGTGTGTCGGCCTTGTACGTCAGCAGAGTTGCGGCGTCGTCAGGATGCCGGCAGTTGAGTCAGTGGCACCTGTCCCTGCTGACTCAGCACCCCTCGGTGTGAACCGCTTGCGGCCAGCTGTATGCTTCTCGCCGGCGTGGCTGCTGAGATCGCGACGACAACAAGCACTCGCGATCCAGGGTCCAAATCTGCTGCCCTCGCCTCTGGATGCCTCCTGCGTGTGTTGGAAGCCAAGATGACTGCCTGCAGTAGCGAGCCACGGAGTGGCCCGCCGCTGGCTGGCTACAGACCCCACATTGGCCTCAGAGGTTCGAACCAGCGACCTGCCGTGTACTGGAACGCTGGCACCCCATCTGCTGCTGCGTGTAGCTGATGGTGTGACACGCCCCATCGTCCAGGAGAGCTGCCACACTTCAATGACTCTCGTTAGAAACCCACACCTATTTATACACGGCTGTGCGCCGCTGTTTTGCCATACATGCCGCTTCGCGTCACATACTCGTAACATGCTAGGTTGGCCAGTGGGCCCCTTCTGCCTGTGATTTGCGACATGCAAAACCACTATGTACACTCTTTCAGCAGTTTGATGGTCCTGTGGCCTCTATTCTATTTCACAACTATTGGTATGCATAACTCACTGCCATCCAGCCCACACCTGGCTGTAGCTTGTGCTCAGAATATTGCACAAAACTAACTTTCCCTATTCTAAATGGTGGTGACGCTACATTATTCCCCTCTTTGGAAAGACCCAGTCCCTGGGTCGACCCTTAACTAGCTCTTAACTTGCTTGGATCGGCACTTATGGCATATTTCCTTACTATTGGAAAGCTTAAATGTGGTCTAGTGCCCCTCAAACCCATGACATGAAACAAAACGAAAAAATTCCTTACTGGACGACCACTGCTCGATCAACCCCTTACCTACTCGTCTCACGCCCTCGGTATCCAATCCACTGGGACTTGGACTACCCTTGGTTCCCTCTTGGAATTAGCTCTTTGCCTGATCATAAAGAAAACAATACATAACAAAGTTAAGGTTGGGATGACACTTGGCACAGAGGTGTTCAAAATGATCGTTATTTGCCATTGCCTTTCACTATACTGAGCGTCATGCTGCACAAGCTGTTCGGCTGATATGCGCCCCTCTTGCTATAAAATGAACTGGTTTACAGATCTCAATAGACCTGGCTCCAGAATTTGATTTAACAAGGTCAGATTCTGCCCTGGCAAAAACTCTAAAGTGGCTTCTGGCCAGTACAGCTGTGGCTGCGTAACATTCAATTGCGTGACTCGTGAAATTGATGCTGGCAGGTGGAAGGTTAGTTCCATTGATTAAAATTCCACTTCCCTCGAGCTCTATGTCTCGCTTCTGCAAATACTCCCCGCTCAAAACAACTTGCTACTACTACCAAATTCTCGTAGGTGGAGAAGATCCAATGCATTCCTACCCGTTGCAAGCTCAATTTTGCCTCCATGATGTCCCTAGGACAGTCTATTCCTTTGCCCCTGGCTAAAAATAACTGCACCATGTATGTGTCCTATATTTGTAGCTTCACGGATTTTCCCCCAACATTCACTATTTTTGGTCCAAACTCAACACCGATTGTGTGACTATTTTCATACTTAAACATACATTATATGAACTGGTGCAATAAACACGACTTCCCTGACCTAGCACTGTCGATGACTAAAAATTTAAACAGGAAATCGTACGACTCTGGCATCATTCAACAACTTTTTATTATGGCTTTGCCACAAAATTTACTCCGACGCATTTATTTCTCTAGAACTGCATTCGATTCCTCCTCCAACAACACTCCACATACGTAAGACGCTACACTTTCCTTTTCAGTGACCTGAGGACAGGGATCACCATCACCCTTCCTCCCTCTTCCAAAAGATTGCTGCCTCTAGCAGGCTCACAATACTTGAAAACACATATAAAATAGAATGCCTAATTAATCTATGCAAACCCAAAAATACATAACCAGAAAAACAACAAACACTACAAGTACTCTACTACTTTCTAGATCGCAAAGCATGCAGGACTTCATGCTGTACTCTATCTTCCTGGTTCTCTCTGTGCTTAGCACCTCTCTTCACTCTCTCTTTATTCCTCTTTCCTTCCTATGACACGCCTGGAATCACATCTGGGCAACCCTTAAACGGCCGTAACGGCCCAATGTGTACTATCGTTGTTCTAGTTGGCAGCTGAAGTTTAACATTAACGGGGGATGCGGTTTCAACAACTTGGTATGGCCCTTGATACCTCTTGAGGAACTTCTTCGTTTTCCCTGTTTGCGTATAGGGGCTGGACAGCATTACCCATTGCCCCATTCTATACTGCGGTAAACTTCCTTTCCGCTTCACTGCGTCTTCCTGCTTCTCCAAAGCCTTTGTATCGCCTTTTGTACCCGTTTCCAAACATCCCGAATTGTCCTTGTGAATTGACGTACAGATTCATCGGTCCTTCCTTTCTGTAGCCTCACCAAATCAAACGGTGACGGCATTTTTCGCCTGTACACTACCTCATATGGAGACAAACCGCTATTTGTATGGACTTTTTCATTGTATGCGCATACAATGTGCTTCAAATACTCGTCCCAAAGATAGTTCTGTCTACCCATTCTGTCTGGATGCAACACGCTCGTCCTCAACTTCTTTATGTTCAACAATTTACACAGTTCCTTCATTAAATCCGACATGAAGTTGGTTCCTTGGTAAGTAATTATTGTGTACGGTACACCAAACTTGTTTAATAACGCTTGTGCGACCATTGCTCCCTGTTGATTTGGCATAGCCACCATCTCCACATACCTCGAAAAATGGTCTATTATTGCCAGATCGAATCTGTTCCCCGATGGTGTTTGCCCCAAAGGTCCTAAGATATCGATCCCCAACATAGAAAATGGACATGTCGCTTCTAGTAATCGTTCTAGCTGTATCTGTTTCCGAATCAAATCTGCTCTCTGCGCACATGGTGTACAATTCTTGACATACTGATCCATATCTCCTTTCCTACCTCTCCACCATTACCTCTCCGCCACTCTCCTGTTCGTTGGTCTATACATCCGCCATGACCAGATAACACGTCATCATGTGCTTCCTTTAAAACCTCATCTCTCAGCTTCGCTGGCACTACTACCCTTGGCCCTAACTTCGTTTCCCTGCACAGAAGATTCCATAGATTACGTTAAGCATCTCCCTCTCTGTTGTTGAGTAATTCCTCTCTGGAACATTCATCTGCCTAGACACATAGGCTAAAGGATGTTCTTTCCCATCAATTTCCTGACTAAGAACACACCCTAATGCTTGATTCGATGCATCGCAAGCTAGTATAAACTCCTTTCCAAAATCTGGAAACACGAGAACCGGACTTGATGTTAACACTTCTTTCAGTTTGTCAAACGCTTTCTGACACTCTTCTGTCCACTCAAATTTCACACTCTGCCGTAACAATCGCTTCAACGGCTTTGCTAAATCTGCAAAACCCTTTACGAGCTTTCGATAGAAATTGCAAATTCCGGTGAATGACTGCACTTCCTTAACTGTTTTCGGTTCCCAAAAATCCCTTACAGCATGTACCAAGCTCAATCTGTTTGCACTCCGTCCTTACTGATAATATGACACAAATATTTTACTTCTTCCAATGCAAAAAGACACTTCTCCATGCTCAACGTCAAACGAGCTGCTCTTAACCTCATAAAGACTTCCCTTAACCGCTGTCTATGTTGCTCCATACTACTTGAAAACAGTATAATGTCATCCAAATAGACAAGACACTGACATGGTTCCAAACCCCTCAAGAAACTGTCTAGCAACCTCCGAAACGTTGCCGGAGCGTTTTTCAAACCGAATGGCATTCTAATGTACTGGTAATGGCCTTCAGGTGTAGAGAAAGCAGTTTTTGGACGATCCTCTGGAGCCACCTCTAACTTATGATAACTACTTGTCAAATCCTTCGTAGAAAAGTACTGGCACTGTCCTAAGTGATCCAAAGTCTCCGATATGTTTGGCATGGGGTATGCGTCCGTTACTGTCTTATTATTGAGGTATCGATAGTCACAACAGAACCTGTATTTCTTAGTTCCATCCGTAGATTTTTTAGGCACAACGACAATGCCCGCTCCCCATCAACTATTACTATGCTCTATAATACCATGCGCAAGCTGCTGATCAATGAAATCCTCCACAATCGGCTGCAAATGTATATGGTTTACGGTAAACAGGTGCTTCTTTCCCTGTTGGTCTCCTATGTTGAACTAATGGAGTTGCTGGTAATGACCCTTGTGGAAAAAACAAATTCTTAAATTCCCAGAATAATTCTTCCATATGCTCTCTTTCTCCTCCTTACAAATGCTTAATTTTGTCACGCAATGCAGTTCTATCGGCAGTTAGTTGTTGATCGCTTCGCCTATCTCTTGAACACCAGTGTTCGTCATCTGGCACATCCAAATTTGCTACTAAAACTCCTTTACTCATATTCGCGTCCACAGCGCTAAAATTATCCACGTTCACGGGAACTACTCGCCCGTCGTTCTCCTCGTGTATGCGTGCAACACTACGTTTCACAAAACAACCCAATAGACCCAAAACTTCATTATCCTCTAATGGTTCAATAACACATACTGTACCCACAGGTAGATTTGACTCCACACTTACCCAAAGTGACTTCCCGGTGCCACCAGACACACACTCTTGCGAATTAAGCCTTAACGCTAATGTACGTGGTTCAGTTGGTTTGTTCATTACGTTGAACGACCCTCGCGACAGCTCTGCATCGACAACAGTTTCCCCTAGCTGAAATAACAATCAGCCCAGTTCCACAGTCGGTTGTTCACAGCCAATTTTGGCATGATGTTGATGCAAGAAACCAACTCCTAGGATCATGTCGTAGCCCTCGCTTACCCATGATACTACCTCCATGCGTGCATTAAATCAGACTTCCTCTATTCAAAAGTCAACTGTCACCGACCTCCAAGGCGTCACCTACTTATCCCCAACTCCACGCAACCTATAACGTGGTGGGTCCAACTTCCTTCGTCCCATTATATTCCTAGTAGCCACTGACACTTGCGCCCCTGTGTCCAACAAAATCTTAAACTTTGGGAGCTCCCTTGGACTGGTCTTGGGCCCTCTCTGCCGTTTAACACTTGTTCACCTCTCCTATCTCCACTTCTCCATCCTCCCCGCTGCCGATTTCCACCCCTTCCTTTATGCCTCGGTGACTGGGTACATTGCCTCTGCACATGACCTATACGACCACACTTAAAACATTTCACACCTGCTGTAAACACTGTTTGCCTCTCGCGTACCCCCGTTGCCACCTCTATTTCCTCACATTCAATTGCCAGCTGAATGGCCGAATACAAATCTTTTGGAGTCCCTTCACGCGCCGGTAACCCTCTCAAAAATACATCAAGTGCCCTTTGCTCGGCCTCCTACAACAGAACACTATTCGCTTCATCACTCTGAACCAAATCGTAAGTATACTCATTAATTTCCCTTATCCTGTCCTCAAATTTCTCCATCGTCTACTCCTGTCTCTTTGACACTGTACTTAACCTCTCTCTAAAGTACTGAGCGCTATTATGTTTTTTGTAAAAGCCCTTCCTTTAACAGCTTAAACTGTCCTGCCTTCGCCGGCCGGAGTGGCCGAGCAGTTCTAGGCGCTACAGTCTGGAACCGCGCGACCGCTACGGTCGCAGGTTCGAATCCTGCCTCGGGCATGGATGTGTGTGATGTCCTTAGGTTAGTTAGGTTTAAGTAGCTTTAAGTTCTAGGGGACTGATGACCTCAGATGTTAAGTCCCATAGTGCTCAGAGCCATTTTTTTTTTTTTTTGTCCTGCCTTCCTTAAGGCCTCAGAACACCTTATACACATGTTTTCGCTTCATCCATTAATCTAATCTCGGCAATATGTAAGAACTGCTCATCAGACCAACCACTGCTGAATTCTTCATGTCCTCCACAAACGAAATCACATCCTCAGATGCCTTGCCAGAAAACGGAATAATCAAACTCACAGCAGCTAGATCAGTCTCTTGCACCCTAGGCAACAACGACTGATCAGATGCGGTTTCCCGCTCACTTCTAGATGTTAATTTATTTCTCAACTGCGTATTGTCTGCTGTCAGTTGCGCTACTTTTTCCAACAAAATCGGTACCACTTCTAGTTCCGACACACGTCACATCCCTGTTTCTGCGAGTGTGTTGCTTTCGTTCCCAGTTAGTCCCAAAACAAAACATTTAAGTACAAGAATAACCCGACTCCCTAAACCTCAGTATCATCATACTCAGTTAGATAATACTGAAACCAATACAAAAGTAATTAAATATCACGAAAAAAATAATAAATCTTACTGCCCCAAATACACTAACACTTATTCTGATAAAAACATAAGATGCCTACGCAAAACATCCAAAATGTTCTGCAATGAGCCATACTCAACAACACAGAATGGCAAGAAAGCGTCCAATACTCAAAAGAAAACTGGACAAAACTCACCACATCTTGTGAATGTAATGCGGGCGGTGGGCTTGAATGTCGCACTCGACAGACAACGTCTGCTATTCTGCCACCAAATATACAGGGAACTTCTGCCACCAAATGTATCAGGATGACCTAACGTAGTCGGAAGAGGTAGAAGGCACCGTATTAAGACTCGTCTGAGCTTTCCAAATGATTTATTGTTTCCAACTCCAATGCCGTGTTCCCCTTGATCTGCGTCACTGGGTCCCACAATCCTGAGGACACCACTTCGCTGTCTGCGAAATGGCTTGGTGCAGAATGACTGCCTCAGTGATCTGTGCACCCACTGTGTGTCGGCCTTGTATGCCAGTGGAGTTACGTCGTTGTCAGGATGCTGTTAGTCAACTCAGTGGTCTGCGTCCCTGCCAACTTAGCGCTCCTCGGTGTGAGCTGCAGGTGGCCAGCTGCTTGCTTCTCACCGGCATGGCTGAGATCGAGGTGACAACAAGTGCCCGCGATACAGCATCCGAATATGCGGTCCTCGCCTTGGGATGCCTCCAGCGTGTGTTGAAAGCCTGGAAGCCAGGACGACTGCCCGCAGTAGCAAGCTGTGGAGTTTCCCGCCGTTAGCTGGCTACGGACGCCGCGTCGGCCTCAGAGGGTCGAACCAGCGACCCGCTGTCGATTTGAACACTGGCGCCCCATCTGCTGCTGCGTGTAGCTGGTGCTGTGACATGCCCCTCTGTCCAGGAGAGCTGCCACACATGAATGCATCTCATTAGAAACCTGCACCTATTTATATGCGGATGTGTGCCTGTTTTGCCATGCACGCTGCTTTGCATCACATACTCATAACACACTAGGTTGACCAGTGGGCCCCTTCTGCCCGTGATTTGCGACATGCAAAACCGCTACGTATACTCTTTCAGCAATTTGACGGCCCTTTGGCCTCTATTCTACTTCGCAACTGTTCTTATGCGTAACTCACTGCTATCTGGCTGTAACTTGTGCTCAGAATATTGCACAAAACTAACTTTCTGTGGTGTGCGTACCGTAAGACCTTTGGTACACACACCATCAGATTGTTTGACTTGTCGCTCTAAGGAAGTAGGTAAGTGTCAGCAATATGTCTTGTGGTCTTATCGTGGCGCGTTTATCTTCTACCGTTAGGTCAGACAATAGAAACGCCACTTGCACGCTTAGAGTAACAGATTGACGGTGACCAACTTTAAACAGAACTTGATTAATTTTCACACACATTTATTAAAATAATAAAGAGCATAGATATTACAGAACTTGATTCTGGATGCTGTTTACAATTGACAATCTGAAGTTCCTTTGGTCTTGGTACGTTAATCTTATTCTCACATATCTCTGATACTTGACAAGGTGTCTATTCATTTATCTTCATGGCTATGTACAGGAATATGATAATCTTCTTAGGTGCAGACTGAAACTTGACTATAGACTGGTACAGACTAGTGCAGACTGGCACAGACAGGTGCAGATAAATGCAGACTCATACAGACTAATGCAGACCGACTAATCGGAGGTCTGTACAGTTGTTATAATACCTCGCGCATTCAGGTACCACTGCGCGAGTGTGATCCGCGAGGAGAAAAGGTTCTACGTTAGCAGTGATCTCATTGGCTGCATTACATATTAATACGCGGATCGGCGGAAGCAGAATTTGGTCTGTCTCGTAGTGCAGAGTCGGACAAGCGCTGCGCCTGTGCTGTTGTGCACTCTAGTGGGAAAATTGTGTACACGCTGACTACGCGGAACTATGTACACAACACTTTCCCTATTCTAACCGGTGATGCCGCTACACTGCCAACTAAGTTGAGCATTGGCGAATGGAATATTGCGTTGATTGGAGACATAAAACAGCATCCCAAATATCACCGGGGTAACAACAAACTGCATCTGGATATTAATGGCGAAAAAGACATTGTGGAAATATAACCTAGTGAGTATGATATTGATGATTTAAACAAAGTCTTAAAACAGTTTGGAGAAGATATTGAGCTATGTGCTAACATCAGTGCAGTTAAATCTGAAATAAATACTGTGAATGCAACGGTTGACTTTAACCAGAAAGGTTCAATAGGGCGCCTACTGGGTTTCACAAAAGGACAGGTTTTGAAGAAGGATCCTAGTAAATTTTACAAGTCATATCAGACTGGACAAGTTGCCTGTCAGTACAATCCGAGTTCAGTGTAACATTGCAACAAACTCCTATCCTAACGACAGTTTGATTCATACTATTTACGGATTCTTTCCCTCAGTTGCAACAGGGCATAATATTGTTGAGACTCCCACCAATGCAATATACCTTCCAGTGACAGTTCAGACATTGGGCTATTTGGAGTTGAGTATTGTGGACCTGACTAATCAACTTGTTGACTTTCGTGGTGAGGAAATCATTGTACGATTACACCTAAGGCGGAATGAGCGTACAGTATGAAACCAGTGCATGCAATCCACAGCACGTCACTTTGTTGCCGAACCGCAAAGTGATAACACTTGTGAACTGTGAGTTTCTTAAATCAATTGGCTTGAAATCTCAGAATGAGATCCTTACTGAATGTAACCAGTCCAGTGGAGTATGATGACCGAATTACACTTCAGGAATACTTCTCACATAAACCTTACACTTCAACCACATTTAACAAGAATGATGAAATTAGAATTGTTATCCAGCACCAAGACGCACTGACGCTTCCATGTAAGAGTTTCATGTAGTTGGAGGGATCATTCAAGAAAAGCGACGGCAGCACTACAGTGGGATCTGAGCTTAAATGTATAGCTTTAGCATTCCTGTTTCACGCTATGAACTCAATGGGTCTGAGATCGACCGTACATGGAATATCAGTATAACATCAACCCTTGAAACATACGTCTCTGCATCACCCACAGATATGAATGGTTTAGAAAATGTGGGATGGTTCATAGATGATCCGGCGGATAGAACAGTTGCAGAGTACAAGCGTTTTCTGCATGTATATCTCTAAAAATGCTTATGGGCTACATTGAGGACATGAGGCAAATTATTATGAATGCTCAATAGGAACTCATTCTGGTACGGAATGCGACAGATAATAATTAGGATCAAGGAGCTCAAAGAGGAGACTATGATCACAATTAGCAAGATAATATGGAAAATGCCTCATATCAGTTTATCAGACGAGCAGCGTTTGAAGCTTTTAAATTCCGCTACATACCTATCACCAACATTTCGCTCTTGGGAGGTTTTCGAGTACCCAGTGCTACGAACTTCAAGCAGAAAAAACATGGGCTATTAAAACCTCTTCACAGCTAGAGAACCTAGATTCATCATACTTGAGTTTCAGACTGATAGAAGAGGGAATACAGCAAATGATTCCACTGTAGTCGACAACTGCAAGTTAACTAATGCCAGAGTCTACCTGAATTCAGAATTCTAACCATATGACAATTTACTCCTGCAGCGAGATGAAAATGTATACAGTCTACCATATGACATGTATGCGAGGTTTCGTGCTTCTTACTATGAAAGGGCTGAAGAAGAAGGAGGAGGGTGTCTGCTCAGTCAACGAAAATTCAAGGAGCTATCACCAATCATCGTAAAAGACTGCTCGAAATAGAACGAGATAATGAAGTCTGGACCTACAGATGTACATATTGAATTTGATTCTTCAGCAAATTTCGCGGAACACACTGCCGCATATGCTCTAGTTCTACATGACCGTGCATTCCACAATGGCATCTCAAGGTGTGAACATCATTGCAGATGCCCAGGGTTTTTATTATGGTGGGCGCAGACAGTTCACATTTAAAGATGTTGCATTCATAGCGTACACAGAAGATGCGAGAAATAGAGACATTCTCAGCAAACATTGCATCACCGAGGTTCTTCAAGGATGTGAAGTAAAAAAAAATTGTGGTGAGTTCCTATGGGACCAAACTGCTGAGGTCAACAGTGTCCAGGCTTACACACTACTTAATGTAACATAAACTAATTTGCACTAAGGACAACACACACACCCATGCCCGAGGGAGGACTCGAACCTCCGACAGGGGGAGCCGCGCAAACCGTGGTAAGGTGCCTCAGAGCGCGTGTCTATCCCGCGCGCCTGGATGTGAAGTGCGCTAAAATATGGAAGAGTGCAAAATGTTTAACACATTTCCTCCATGGAATTCACTGGGATGATCCTGGTATACCCTGTAAAGATATGGTGATGTCTTTTCGATTAGTACACCACACTGATACCGTCATCTAAGTGAAGAGGAAGGAGAAGAACTCATGGATGTGTCAAATCTTCAAGTTTGCTGTTATTCGAGACCTGGAACAAGATGTGTGAAAATTATGTTCCTCCTTCTGCTTATGAAAATGTAAAATTACTGTTAAGTGGGATAAGAAATAAATGAATTTTTACCTCATAATTTGTGTATGATTTCTGTTCACCCTGTTCCTGCTTTGACAGTGTACAGTTTCACCAAGTTCCTATGTCTGTGGTTTTCTTCAAGCACAGGAAATATAATTTTAGACCTGTTTGCTATATGTCTTTGGAAGTGATATGTTTTTGGAAGAGGACGAGGTCATGTGTTCAAAAAGTGTGTGACTTCCTAAGGGACCAAATTGCATAGGTCATCAGTCCCTAGACTTACACACTACTTAAACTGACTTATACTAAGAACAACACACACACCCATGCCCGAGGGAGGACTCGAACATTCGACGGGAGGGGCCGCGCAGTCCGTGACATTACGCCTCAAACCGCGCGGCCACTAAGTGGCAAGGTCACATGACTCCTGCTACCATAACCCACGACAGGCGTAATTCCATGCAACCATTTTATATATTTTGTCATTCTCGGCATTAAACTTCACCTCTTTAATAGCACTCATCTTCAGCAAAACTAATGTCATTTGTGATCAAATGGCTCTGAGCACTATGGGACTTAACTTCTGAGGTCATCAGTTCCCTAGAACTTAGAACTACTTAAACCTAACTAACCTAAGGACATCACACACATCCATGCCCGAGGCAGGATTCGAACCTGCGACCGTAGTGGTCGTGCGGTTCCAGACTGCAGCGCCTAGAACCGCTCGGCCACTCCGGCCGGCATTTGTGATCTGCACAGTCTTTATATACGGGGTGAGTCACTAACTACTGCCACCAAGAATAACTCTGAAAGTATGATAGGAGCTGAAAAGTGTGTGGGACAAAAGTTGCATGGGACAACGGAGGCCATAATATTATGTTGGTTTTTTGTTGCTTCAGAGATATGAAGGCCGACTCTGTTTTTTTTTAATGGGATGCTATAGTTTGGTACTTATTTTCTGATAGCAGCTATCGAGACGAATCCAATGATTTCCAACTGTAAGGCCTTTGAAGGTCAACGAAGCTCAAAAACGTGGCATGAACGTCCATTTCCAGAAGGTAATCGAAGTGATGACCATTGGTATCAGTGCAGTGCTGAAATCTTCTTATCATGGATTGAGTGGTATTCCTTATCATATCGGCACTTATTAAAGCACATGCTCAGACAATTCTCTATCGCATATCTTCATGTGTAGTTGGAACGTCTTTATAAACAGTGTCTTTTACGGATCCCTACAAGAAAAAATTCTGAGTCGTCAAGTCTGGCAAACGAGCTGGCCACGACACATCTCCTCCGCGTCCAATCCAACGATTTGGGAATTGTCTCTCCAGTTCATTTATAGCCATCAGCGAAAAATGTGCCGGACACCCATCGTGTTGGTAGCACATTCTGTTCCTTGTTCCTAAAGGGATTTCTTCCAATAACAGACCTAATATTTCTTGCAGGAATGTGGTGTGCTTCCTATCATTAAGATTTTCTTCGATGAAATTCTGTTCCTTGTTCCTAAAGGGATTCTTCCAATAACAGACCTAATGTTTCTTGCAGGAATGTGGTGTGCTTCCTGCCATTAAGAAATCCTTCGATGAAATAGGGACCTATAATTCTGTGCTCCAGAATCCCACACCATACATTTACCGACCACGGTTTATCGTGAGCAACTTGCCACAGCCAATATGGATTTTCAGTTGGCCAATAATGCATGTTATGTAAGTTAACATTTCCATGGTTCGTCAATGTAGCCTCATCAGTAAACAAATCAAATCAATAAATGTGTGATCCCTCTGAATCGGAAGTTGAGCCCATCAGCAGAATTCAGTGCGAGACATACAGCCTGTACCAGTTAGTTCTTGATGGAGACTGATATCGTATTGATGATATTTATGGCAATGCAGAACACGAACAACACTACTCCGACTCATAGATTCCCTTGCGATTTGACGTGAACTAACACAAGGATCTCGAACAACAGTGGCAAGAGCACCAATTTCTGTTTCCTCAACAGTAACTTTCCTTTGCCATTTATGTTTCCGATGCATTAAAGATACAGTTGTTCTCAATTTATCATACAAATATTTAAATGTACGACGTGAAGGGTTGAGGATATCTTTCAGCGTGTAAGTCAGTAGCTCTTATTGAATTTCGTTGGCATTATCCGTAAATGAGAAGCATATCGACTTGATCTTCGAAGGAACACATCATTCACATTCACTTGATTCGACAATACTAGTCTTACCGTCCCTATTAGCGTTGTATTATGAAACCGTGGCATAGTGTTTACATGTCAATGGCATATTAGATGGATACGCCGTATTCGGCGAATACTTACTGTTTGCACGATATACGAGAGAGAATTGTCAGAGCATGCTCTTCGATAAGTGCCGATGTGATAAGGAATACCACTCAATCCATAATAAGAAGATTGCAGCACTGCATTTATACCAATCGTCATCACTTTCAAAACCTTCTGTAAATTGACGTTCATGCCACCTTTGTGACCTTCGTTGCCCTTCAAAGACCTCACTGTTGGACATCATTGGATTCGTCTCTATAGCCGCTATCAGAAAATAAGTATGAAATCATAGCATCCCATTTAAAAAAACAGAGGTGATCTTCATATCTCTCAAGCGACCCCACCTAGCAACAAAAAACCAACGTCATATTATGG